>NC_090951.1:19477572-29477572 GCF_040807025.1 Struthio camelus
CCACTTTGCTCAGCTCTCTTGAAGGTCTCCCTCTCAAAACTTTAATCTTAATATTGTGACCCTCATTTGTCCCCCAAGCCATTTCCCTCATTTGCCTGCAGACACAGTTCCCCCCATCAGTCCTCCACATCTCCCACTGACACTTGCTCTCATTGCTCTTTGCTGCAAAAATCTGTGCTGTGAACACAGTTTGACATTTCCTGACATTTCATGAACTAATTACACTACAAATAATTAAGCATGTTCACATCTGTAACAAACGAAGGCAAAATGGTTGTCAGCAACTGTGATTGATGACCTCCCTGAGACTTTATCTGATGAGATTCTTCCCCACTATAGGCAGAACCTGGATGCCACTGTGTTTGCAATAATGCCTTCAGCCCTTTTCATCAGATCAAACCAATGAGATGCTTGAAGAAAAGGATGGGAAAATTAATGACTACAATGAAATATTTGCATTTTTTCCAGGCCTGGAAAAAACAATGAACAAGAGATGTGACAACCTCAATTATTTGGTGATGCTAAGAGCTCCGAGACAGCTCCTGCTGGAAAGAGCTGTTGGGAAGCCTGGGGGTGTCAAGTCGGCTAGAAAAATGGCAGGTGACAAGGACAACACTTTTTTTTTTTCTGCATGCTACCCAGACCCACAGAGCTTAGTTAAAAAGACGAATTGCAGCGCTACGTTTCTTCTTTAGGGAGGGGGAATATGTCAGCTTTGAAACCCATCCTGCTGTGAATAGGGGGCTAGAGTTAAAATTATCTCGGTAAAGGTTGTATCTGGCAAAGAACACATAAATAAATAAATAAGGTTCGCAGGTGCTAACGCTTTCTAAAGAGAAGAAAAAGAGCCGAGTCTTGTGTGTTGCAGCCAGTGATGGAAGAAATATGTGTGCATATGCGCATGTGTATTATATATATATATATACAAATAAATATGCACATTTTTCAAGCGTGTGCATCTGTAAATCTATATATGAAAAATATACCACATGTAAACAGGCAGATTAAACATGAGGCTTTGAACTACCCTGCGTTATAAGGATAATCTAACACACACGCTGACTGCCCGCAGAGCCACCAAAATGCCCCCTTCCTCCCGAAAGGAAAAAAGAAAAGAGGGGGGGAAAAAAAAAAACCCATCGAAAACACTGTGGTATACCTGTGATTATAGTTCGTGTACGCAAGACAGCTGTTGTGCTGTTTCCGGGTCATTCGAAAACAAAAAGTAAATAAAAAAGAAGCACCTCCTGCAGACACGGGTCCCCCATCTCTGCTTTTTCCAAGAGCGTCCCGGCGATGCTCTCAGGGCCGCAGCTGCAAGGGGCAGGGAGCGGGCAGCGGGGCCCCGGCGCGGCGCGGCCGCCACCTCTCCCCGGCCTCGCCAGCCCCTTGACAAACTTCCGCTTCCTCGCGTTTTACAGAGAGAAAGAAGAAGAAGAAAAAAAAAAGCCTAGGGTAATAACACTTACCTACCTCATTAGAGGTACCTCACTGCAAGGATTAATTAACACTCGTGCTTGGAGCTTCCTGGGCGTCACAAGAGCGTAAATTCCTCTTGCCGGCCCCGTCGCGGCAGGCCGCCCGGCGCTCGCAGCTCGGCGGCTCTGGCCAGGGGCCGGCGGGGGGCCGGGCGGGCAGCAGGCGCCTCCGAGGAGCCGAGGACCGGCAGGGGCCCGCGGCGTCGGGGGGCCGCCGGGAGGGCGAGCGGCGCCAGCCTCCGGCTGCCCCGGCGGGCCTGCGGCGCGCCACGCTGGCGGCCGCGGCGCCCCTTCGCCTCGCACCGCCGCTCGGTAAAGGCGTGCAGGGTCTCCGTCCGGCCGCGCGTTACCATAGCGACCGTTCATTTCTGCCGAGTTACCAAATAACCACGCTCGCAGGAAAACCAGCTCTCCGAAGAACTTTCCGCCCAGGCTGCCTCATCCCTTCGTGTTGCCCTTCGGCTCGGCCGCAGGCGAGCGTTACGGCCCGTTCGGGTCATTAGCTGCGCTGCCATTGAGGTAACGGGCCACGCGGTGAGCGCTACGAGGAAACCCCAGGACGAACGACTGCAGCGTACTCGAGCGGCCGAGGATCCGTGCCGCGCTGGGGGCAGGCCACGCAGCGCGGCGAGCCGGGGCCGGGGGGCGCGCGGCGGCGCCTTCCCGCAGGCCGGGCCGCGCGTGTTTCTGGAGAGGGACGTCTCCCTCTGAACGTCCGCCGGTGCCGCAGTCGCTGCTCGTCTTTGCCTGCTGCGGCAGGAGTTCGGAGAGGCCCAAGAAGGGGCAGCTCGGTCGGCAAGAGCGGAAAAGCCACTTACCCACGCGCTCGTGCCCTTATTTCCGTTCGCGAACGACAGATACCTAGGGCAGCTGAACTGGACACGTGTAAAGTCCCAAAACGGTTTATATCCTTGCCTGGCTGTTTAGGATCTTCCCTTGCACCGTAACACCAGCCAGCTCTACCAATGAACGTTTCCTCCATTCATGCTTGCACGTTCCCGGACAGGAACATCCAATTCCCCAGGACAGCTGGCTTAAAAACAGGCTGCGTAAAGGACGACAGCGTGAACTGTACAATTTATTGTCTCCTGGGCTAATAAGGCTGCGGCCTAATTAAACCACCGCTTTTGTACCGTGCCGTTCCTCTTGCGCGGCCGAGCAAATGACTTCTGCCCCTAGCCAGGCAGCGCGCCCCTACTGCCACAACTTTGCCTCGAGTTCTGGCCCGAAGAGCGGATAGCGCTGTATTGTGAGGAAGTATTAACGTGAACGGACACCTGCCTCCCTTGAAACGTTCAACGGCCAGAACCGTTCGGTCTTCTGTTCTTCAACATAGCAGTTGTTTGCACCGTAGTGCAGTTGTTTGCCGTTTCAGGGTTTGCCTGAATCAAAGAGCAAGTAAGATTTAACCGTATACAGTATTTTTAGGGAAAACTTGTATTTTAAGCAGATCAAACGCATCGGCGCTGATTGCAGTGTAAGATTTTGTGTTCAGAAGCTGGGATCTCGGGTCTTAAACTTTCCAGTTTGGTAACCTGACTGTGGAAGGTGTTCAGAGTAACTCTTTTCAACTTCCAGGCATTCTTTCAATGAAAAACTATAACTGTTATCTGCCCCGGAACTGACTTCTCTGACCTAATACCCTGCGACTTTGTTGAATTTATGCATACCTTTCATTTTACGCCAAAAAAGTCTCACTCAGTAGAACTACCTACCACAAAGCATATCAGAAATGGGATAAATATTTGCTGGATCAGGGCTTGTCTCTGTAAACGTGCTACCAGGGTAGGCTGAGTTGTGGCAATAAACCTGGGTATAAATTGACCCCTGTACTTCAGCTTGACTTCAATATCTGCTAATTCCTCTTTACAAAACAAATTGCATCAACCGTGCCCACATTTAGCCAACTACAGTTCACATTGTTTTTGCTCCTTCTGCTAAGTTCCTTCTACAGATTAAATGCTGATGCACTGAACTAACTGCTCTTGGCTGAAGTGGGCAGCTATGATCTGATTAGTATAGATTCTGGAATTGGCAAGTACTGTATCAGTATCCTCCCTAGAAAATAGGTGACATGTCATGGGATATTAAGTATGGCCATTTAATGTAAAAACTCAGATAATACATGAGTTAAACGGAGAAAATGAGAGAAAGCTTTTAAGCATTCTCCCAAGACAGATTGCAGAATAATATTATTGTACACGCAAGTAGTGCTGATTGACACAGTCAGAAGGCCATTACACCAGTATGGTATAAAATCATTATAGCAAAAAGCATTTCAGAGCTGCAGAGTGATAGTAGCAACAGATAATGAATTATCAATAAAGAAGTGGTGATTCAGTTACATTACATATGAATAGAAAGCTTCCTGTTATATAATTTAAATCTGCCAGCCTGACAAGTGACTTGAATATTCAATTCCTTCTCCAGGTGTATGAATCATCCTTTTCTTAATTTTTACCAGAGACTGAGCTATAGTAAGTAGTGTTTTTAAATAAAGATTATTTGAGCAGATTTCAACAAGGTGGCCCCTGGCTAGGCTTTATTTGGACTTTAAAGGAAATAGCATCAGCCTTTGAGATGCAGGTGTTAAGTAAATATTTCTTTTTGCTTGTGGAAAACAAAAACAAAGTACAGTCTTTCAGCAACTCAAGAACAGCAATACTTATGGCTTTCACTTTGTCTTATCAAAAAGTCCTTGAAGTTTATGTTGTAGCAAACTACCACTAATGATAAAGTCCTGACAAAAATACAGTGTGTTGATTCTAACGGTATTAGGTACTTTTTAAGGCTGGGATCCTGATGGAGGATGTCTTTGGACCTTGCTCCTGGCATGAAGCTCCTCTGAAGCCAACCAGAGCATGTTGGCTAAGTATTGCAACATGATTGCACTGGAAGATTAGGACCTTTGGGAAAATTAGAAAGGTCACCTTTTCCCTTTAAATTATTATTTGGCATTTGCAGTGTTAACATAATACCTAAGTCAGAGATAACTAGGTTGGAAGCTGAAAAGTAATTAACTTTAAAATATGGGGAAACTGGAGGATTCAATTTGAATACCCTCAGTGCTGGAACCAAAAGATACAATCAACCAGCAAGAAAGGCTGAGTAGTTGAAAATAATCCAATTGTGATAAATATGGGTATAAAATTGTCCGGTCTACATTCAGAAAAAAAATATATCCACAACATTGTCAAACACAAGCATTTAAAAGTTGCGAGTAGTTTTAAGTTGCTGTATGTTTAGACACATTTTCAACTTGATTTTTTAATAAATGGAAGTTGAGTCTTATAAAATCACTTGATTTCCTACCCCTATTATACTACATTCTGCAATATTACATTATTGGAATACAATATTACATACACACACACACACATATGCAGAGTAAGATATTCCAATACTCAAAGAACTGCAATAAAATTGACTATAATAAAAAAATTGTTACAATAAGTTATTCTTCAAGTTCTTGTCTGGATAGGATGATTAAAAAAGGGCTTTCCATTCTCCATATACTTGCCTAAACACAATGGCCTGACTTTTCAGAAGCCCTGAGCATCTAGCTGCTCCCATTTCAGTCATTTCACTTTCTGTTTACTACCTCTCCTTCCTCTCCTCCATTAAGACTGGTGCACCTACCAATGACAGAGGATGCATCTTCCCTTCCTTGATACCTAACCTCTCAGAAGGCTGCAGCTGAAGACATTTCTTTTTACTGCACAGAACACTCTGGGGACTAAAGGCAGCTTGGAAATTTAATCACAGGCCGACAGCTAGTAGTTAGATTGAAGCTTGGAAAGATCTTAAAGGAAGCAACAGAAACTTAGATGACTCCCTCACAACCACTAATTAGTTGATGAAACTTCAAGAAAAAGAACCAGTGGATGTTTGCTTGGATTTTTGCTGCCTCTGAAGACCAGCTCTAATAGCAGTGAATATGAATTTCATTTTTTAACTAGAACTATTTAGAAGCAAATCTTCTTTTGCACACACAGGATTCTATTGATCACAGAACTGACTTAACGCTGTTTTTAAGGCTCTGTTCTCTTCTGTTTTAAAGATGAAATAATTCTTGGGACTATTTATATGGTTCAGGGGAAAGAGAGATTTGTGAGGGTATGACCTGGCAGCCAGGAACAACTGAATACTAATCTCAGCTCTAAACCCAGCTCCTGGACAAACCACAGGAGTATTGGGCAAACCACTCAACTTCTCTGCCTCGGTGTTGTTAACTTTCAGGCAGAGGTACGACTAGTTGCTCTCCACAAGGATGCTATAAAGAATAATTAGCAAAACGCTTATAAAGTACTGAGCATCACAAACCTGGTAAGTGCTAAGCATTATAATTAGTGTTATTTAATGCATCTTTAACAATCAAATTATATATTTTCTTTAATAAAGGAATTACCTAATAGCTGTAAGAAATGACAAGGTAATTTGAAGTAAATGACTGCCCTGTAAAATTGAAACACACCCTCTAATGTGGTTATTACAGAATAACCACACACCCTGATAGTTAGCACTGCCTAAGCTGTGTATAACCTTAACCTAGTACTGTATTATTAAGTGCAGTAGGATCAGCAATTATCAAAGGGAGAGTGAGTGCTGATGTGTGTTAAATACACATTACCTCTTTGGCATCAGCAGATTTGGTGCATCCTTTCCTGGCAATGGAAAGCATGCTGGGCAAATTCAACTTGTGGCACAAAAGGATTAATTAGGGTACAGTCAATGCAAGCAATGCTTAGACATGAATCAAGAAATTCAGGACACAGGGCTTATGGTGCACTGAATAAATGCCAACACTATAAAAGAAAGAAAAAGATGTTAATTAGTTTCATGTTTATGAAAAGGGAAAAGTTAAATCTCTAGCTTCTGCTTGGTGAAGAATTATACACTGCAGGTTGCTCTTGAAATACTTCATGTTACTACACAACATGTTTTCTTGCTTTTTTATACTAGTGCTCCCTTCCTCTTTGAATTGAAATGTGAGTATTTTCAGGATAAAAAGAGCTGTTTGATGGCTAAAGAACCGTGCTCTCAAATATAGCAGCCTTGAAAGGGCAACAGTCACCTTCATGCTATGTGTTCGGTTAGTCTGTGAATGGGTTGTTCCAGGGCAGACGCAAAACACATACATACTACAGGTGACTTGGCTCTCTGTGGCACTTTTCACCTGAAGCAGCGTTTAATTTCGATGAGCAAAATAAGAGAGAGGCAGATAAGACAGTCAGGAAGTCTGGAGCCTAGCGTGGGACACAGGCGATTATAACCATGGAAAAGCGTGTGCAGAACACAACATGCTGCTGCACAGAAGCGTCCAAGTCATCTTGCTCAGTACCAGAAGGTGGAGAGTGCTCATAGCACAACTCTCTTGGCTAACTCCCTGCTTGGTTCATTTACGATACTTTTTCTGAGAAAGCAAAGGCAGCGTAATTATCTTTTTCACTGCCATATACTGGGACGCGTAGGTGCGCTTCCCTTCATCCCTCTTAGTTCCCCCTCTGTAAATGACAGTGATTCCCTACCTTTCAGGGAAGCTGTTAGAAGAAAATTCTCTTCCTCATCTTTACTCTGAAACAATAAACGCATTTCATGAAACGATTGTAATAGAGAAGAGCTAAGAGCACAAGATCTTAAAGTAATAGAGGGTCACTCCACGGCTGGAGCAGCAGACTGAAGATGGCAAAGAGGAAATTGCTGGATCCTGCTGGCCCAACGCTCCTTTCCTGGAGCCATTCAACACTCATCCTGAGCTCAGCGCGGCCAGCAGAACCCATCTTCAACACAAAAAGGGCTGAGTGTGAAAATTATGTTTGTTCGGTCAATAAAATACAGCTACTCATGTGTTCTGATTTATTCAGTATATAACGAGGAATTAAAAGAATAAAATAAAAATGTGGAAAAAAGTAACCAATTTTAAACCAAATGCTTCCTCAGTTTGATGCTGTTGATCTTATTCCCTATTCAGCAATCAACTGTACGTCACAGATCACTCATTTTTCCAGGGAAAATGGAAGTCCCACTTACTATTTTAAGGCTGCAATATTGCCCCACTCTCCTGCTGCATGGCAGACACAGCAGCTTACGCATCCAACATGCAAAGCCACAGAGCAGCAATCAGGGCCAGTCTTCTGAGAGCTGTAACAGATGTAGCGCATCTGGGCTCCCCTTCTAGGCAGGGCTCTCCAAATCACTGGATTTACATGTAAAGTTTCTCATCCATAGCCATGACTTATTTGCAGGGAAATTAAACTTTATATTCAAATATTGGTTTTCATTAAATCACTTTAAATTATATTTAAATAATTCTCAGTCTCCTCTTTAATTAAACATACTAAGAACCAATTTCCATCTTTTATTCAGGAAGCTTGACTTTACCAAGATCCTAAGACATACAACACAGTAGGATAGATAGTCCCCTGCTATTTTAATTCCTTCTCCCAGTTTTGCTTACAAGCCCTGATTTCTAGAGAAATGAAAAATCAGCTCCTATGAGGCCTCATGCTTTAATCACTTCAGGTTAACATGACATCCTAATGAGAAATCTCCCTTTCCTTTCCATCTTGTGGTTTGCTCCACTCCACCTGCCAATTCAAGGCTCTTATGGGATCACTCATTGACCTTAGACTTCCATTACTTCCACCCCCTTTCTTCATTTTGAAAATCAAATTAATTTTGCTAGTGACAGAATTAAAATTTGCTTAAAACACTTAGTAGGTATAATGTATTTATTGCCCTTGTGCAATCTTATCCAATTTATCCAGTATTTTAAAATTTTCCATTTGATTAAGAATGATATTACACCTTTAAAGGTTCATCTGGTTAGTTTTGTATTTGTTGCACTTGAGTTGCCATAATTAATAAGAGCCAAAAGGTGCCCTTAAGAAAAGATACAATAAATTGCTCAGATTATAACTTCCAAAGGCATTAATTACTGCACCGTGCAAAATATGAGGAAAAAGACCATGATTTAAAATACAAGTGATTATTAGCAGAACTAGTCTATTTTGTCTGTTTCATGCTTTTCACCTTGCACCTATCTGTCTGCCCATTTAGATGTATACATGAATCTTATCATCACAGCACTGTGACTGTTTGCACCTCCTCTATTCCACTATCTGGTTTTGACTCTTCATTTTCTATGCTAGGTAGTGTTGACTTCCCCTTCTCCCTTTAGAATAGACTTAACAGTTTTTGTTACCATTCGCATGAGCAACTCTTCATGCTGGACTTCCTTACAAGCAGAGCTGAGAGAATTATGTTTTAGTAATAGATTCATCCCAAAACATCACTTAGGAAAGACCAAAACTATTTGTGAAATTGGGTTAGTTTAATCAACAATTTCTTTTGCTGGTTTGGCTCCAGAGAGCAGTTTCTTAATTTAAAAAATGACCTTAGACTGAACAAAAGGAAGAAAGTTTTAAGAAGAAAATAAATAAGAAAGAAACAAACTATTTAAGTTTGGGTCAAATGATACAAACCAAAATTTGAGCCGTGATGAGCTGACAACTCACTTGTAACTTCTAGGACTCTTCTGCTCTTTCATACAGGTTCCATGTGAAAACTGGGTTTACTGGTCAAGGGGGAATCGAACACTGCTCTCCCCTGCTTTCACAGAATTCCTCGGGTTTCTCCTCTCTTCTGCTTCCGCTAATCTAGCTGATGAAATCAGAATTGCAGCTCCATTTCCTGCACTGCTTCTTCCTTGTTTCGGCTCCCTGCTGTTTGTTTCTAGGACATTCCCATCCCTGCTGTGTGTATATTTTACTCTTTTTAAGAAGACTCCTGATCATGTTTCTTTTTCTCACACTGCCTATTACTAATGCTTGCTATGGGAATCTCCAGTCCTGCAGTGAGGTTCCAGCACTTAAAGCTTTGCTATAGTTATCACAAAATAATATAAACACTTTAGTGGCTCATGTTAACAATGAGTGATGGGTTGTTTTTACTCCTTCACGCCTTCCTGGATCTTAAGAGAAAGATGGGATGGAACAGGAGCATGTTTTGCGCCTCGAAGACAGACTAAAGTTAACAGCAGTGTAAACAAGAACTTTCCTGAACTAAAAAAGATAAGAGTTTGGCACAGTATTATCTTAAATATATCTTTATTTTCCGTCTAAACTAAATGGATTGTGCCAAGAAACAGAGAGGTGCTAGTTAGCTTCTGTTCCCTCACATCCAGCTGTGAGACTAGCAAACCCATATGAACCTGTGACCACTGAAGTAGCATTCAATTATTTTTGGTGATGAAGTAAAACTAGCAAGACCACCCCACTGCCAGGGCAGGCTCTACCTCTTGCCGTTTGTGCCTTCGGCAGCTGAGGAGCCCCGGCGCAGCCTGAGGCGGTCCTGGAGCGGGAGAGTGGATGCAGGGGCTGCCCCGCTGCTGCGACGCACTTCTCCGAAATGGGCGTGAGATCCATGAGCAGCACCAGCCCAGCCATGGCGGGGAACGGGGAAGATGCTGTGCTTCGAAATGGATGTATTATTCTTCAGGCTGCAGGAAGGGACAGATCCCTGGAAAGGGACTTTCCAACCAGGGAGGGAAACATTCCCTTATTCTCGACCTCCTCTTCTCAGACTAGAAGAGATGTGTGGGACAAGCATGGAGAACAGCACACACGGAAACCATCGCTGTGTGCGGGGCTGTTACTGCCAAATGACTGCTCAGTTACACAGCCAGATGCCTCCTAGTGTATTATTACTAATTCCTACCTCAGTCTCATTAAATAATTTTCTGATCTCCACCCAAAAAGAAACTTTTTTTCCCCTCGTGGTCCAACATACAACACAGGCCGTCTCCAGTTCCACTGCTCTGCTAACCTGCTGTCAAGAGCCATTCCCCATCGTCATGGACAGCCACCTGACCATGAGAGAAGCTGGTTTGGTTAAATATCTATCACTCCCAGTATCCTGAATCAACACCCCTGGAGAGGATGGAGGCTTTTCCTCTCCTCCCGTTTTGCGGCCTGGGCGGCAGCTCGACCCAAGACCACGCGGTGCGGCAGCTCCGACAGGCACCGTTGCGCTCACCGACCCTACCGCGCTCCCAAACCCAAGGCAGCGGGGCCGGCAAGGACAGTCCCACACCCGCGAAGGCGGTGAGGTCTCTAGTCTCTCTTTGCTAGAGAATGCCTAATACGCTCCTTGTTCTGGAAAACTCCCCCAGGCAGCTACGTGCTTGCGAAAAAGCCGTGTTGCCCTTGGGGCGCCGCACTCCTGGGCCCTGCAAGCGCGCTTTGGAGGAGGAAGAAAGGCTTGTCACTGATCCCGCTGCAGCTGGTAATGGCTGCAGCCGAGCGGCAGATACAAATTGGTCCAACCTTTAAACGCTAGCTTCAAGAGATAAAAGCCAACTGAGCCTTTCACAGGAGCTTTTCCTGAGGAATGGGAAGTAAGTGATTCTAAGAATAACCGTAACTGCTGCGGAGCGTTTGGAGTTCACGGGAGCTGCATGACATCACTGCAGGAAGCCCCGTGCTGGAACGCGATACTTTTAGAAGTGACTTCACTGCATTGCCAGTTAGCCTTACCAGACATCGTGGCATCGCTCTCAGAAAGAGAGCCCTTTATAACTTACATGTGTGGAGCCAGGCTTGCCTGTTTCCTAAAGATATTAAAATTCCACCTAAAGCTCCAGCTACAGGAGCACTTTTCAGTGTCGTTGCTTTACGCTTTAACCTTGTTAACAGCAACTTGTCTTAGCAAACTAGTGCTCCAGCAGCTGGGCCTCGACGGGCTGCTCCTCCGCGCTACCCCAGCTGTCCATCCCAGCCCCAAACCTGCACCGTCCAGTTCCAGCTGAACTGGGGTTCAGCAGCACCGAGGAAAAAGACCAGAAGTGTCCAATCAAGGGGAAATAAAATAAGAATGTAAAATCACCTCAAGAGCTCTGTGTAATCCAATCCTCAAATGAAGACGATTGTTAACTGCCTTTTTTTAAAGGAACTGCAAAACTAAGCTTAAACAGAAAATAGCCAAGTGCTGAGTGACAGCATGTGCAAGCCCACCACTGGAATGAACAAGGAATATTTTTCTCCTGTGTGCTAACCTATTTCATTAATGTTTTCATGCTTTTGGCCAACAAAACAAAACAAAACACTGGGAGCAATGTTTAAAGGACATGGTTTGTATGCCTGAAAAATGTTTGTTTTGACTTGCTCTTAGTGAGGCAAAAACGAAAACCTCTAAGAACATTTTATGAATTCTTGCTACATCAAATAACCTGCTCCAACTCAAGACTTAGCTCTAAAATAGTTTTTTTAGTATAAACAAAATGATGTCATATTGACAGAGGGAAGAACAAAACCTGGCTGTTTAATCTGGAAGATTGCTAAAACTGATATATTTAACTCTTCTTGTCTAACAATGAAATGCTTTTATAGTTCACAATACTTAACACCCTCGTTCACATTAAAGAAGTCGCCCTGAGTTCCTGCTGAAATAATACACATCCTATTCTTTTTCTGCACATACTGCAGCATTAGGAAAGAACTAAAATGAAATCCCATTTTCACCCAAGTGTATGAAATGAATTTAACAAGTACAGAGAAGCAGATTAGACATTTACACAGCAGAATACTTCAGCAGAATACACAACGCTTAACATCTGCTCTAAGTGTATCATGGATGTCCTCCAGGCAATAGTTTCATCTCCAATGTTATTTTCCTCTCTTTGTGGCGCACGTGTTGCTCCTCTCACCGCTTTCATTTCACACCTTTCCTTTACCCTGTCCTCTGCCTTCTCTGGTTCTCTTCCTCTATTCTTCTGATTTTTTTTCTTAACCTTCTGTCTCTCTTGCACCATTTCTGTATTTCCTACCGATGGCTCATCATTGTCTTTCAAGGTCCCTTATTTTCCTCTCCTCATGTTTTGTTTACACTGCAGGCTCTTTGTGGAAGATAGGTACGTACAAAGCCCAGTTCCTCACTGGGGCTCCCATATGCAACACACCCACTCACCCACTTATCCTAGTTTGTCTATTACATTACAAAATGTGTTGATCTTTTGAAATGGGAATACAGCTGATAAGAAATACTATGCTTACAGATTTTCCTCTCTAGAATACCAAGCAAGCTATGAAAACTCTACATGTTAGCATCCCATGCGCTGATCAGGTTTGTGCTGTGCAAAAATGGCAATCTAAAAGCAGAACTATGGTGGTAGACCAAGTCAAATGTTTATTATTTTGCATTCGCATTGGCAGCTACCCTGTTCCTCGGTAAGATTTAAAATTGAAAAATAAGGACAAGCACCTATTTGAAAACACTGGCAGCATGTTGATAAAATTTACAATTTTAAAATATTAACCATCCAGCCTTTTAAAGTAACAGCAGCCAGAAAATTCAGCTTCACCGTTATGGATTAAACATGCACAATGTTGTCCTTCAAACCAAATCAAACCAAACCAGAATCCAAACTACAAGTTGTCATTAACAATGCACTTAACTAGTTAACAGTCTCAGTATTTTCACAAGCCTAAATGAGGTCTGCTAAACATGTATAAAGCCAGTAACAAGTATGAGAACACCAGAAGTTTAAGTTTAGGTAGACTTCCTTGCCATTGTGCTCTACTTCTTTCTAGCCAAGCCCAGAAGGATTAATTTGAAGGAAGAAGAGTAGTTCAGTTTTCAAAGCTCATTCAATCATTTCCCCTTCCACTTCCATTGTAACCTTCAGCTTTTTCCTGAGACTGCAAACAGCAACAGGAAACTCACAGTACTCATACGGTTCTACGGGTTGCAGGATGCTGCTTCTTCACTAGAGACATGACAGAGCCACATTCTTCAAACGGGCTTCCCAAATAACCTCGGGATGATTAAAACTTGGGATCTTTACTAACAAATCTTTTGTTAAGTACAGATAATGAAACTGTTGGTTAAAACTGTACAGATTCTGTTCTCAAAAGGATCTGAAAGTAGGAGCCTGTGCAGTTGTTCTGCACTTCAGCCAATTGCCTCTTGAGGGAAGTGTGTTGACTTCATAAAGGAGAGGCAAAATGGTTAGTCCTTGGGCTTGGCATGCCTCTTCTGCTATTAACAGCTTTTCTGATATTAACACCTTGAAGAGAACCAGTGCTCCAAGCGTATAGGCAGGAGAAGATTCAATGGGAAAACAGTTGAATACCACAAATTTAAAGAGCTGCCATTTGAAAAGGTGCCAGATTTAAATTACCACTTATCCTATGAGGAAAGAAAGTGACTGCTGGAGTGTTATTGAGATTTTGCACAAGGTTTGTGTCATGTGCTTCATTCAATAAGGCAATCAAGATGATTAGGGAGTGTAGGAAAGGCTCATTAATGGCCATTGAGTCAGCCTTTCATTTATTACCAGTGCATCCGGACAGTTTTCATTTATTGTTTTTTTTAATTTAAAGAAGAGAAATTTATGTGGACAGACACATGCTCATGTATTGTACCACTTCTTGTTCAGGCTTAAAAGCTGCCCCTAGCTTTACTGAAATAAGTGGCAGTGGTATAAACTGCTCTGCGCTCCTCCCCCCCCCACCCCCCCAAATAAAAGTGCTTGACAGTTTGCATGTTTCCTTTAGTTATTTTACTTTTGGACCTTAATAATAGGGTGAGATTTGGCTAGGGATTTTACTCTCAAGATGCAGAATAGAACCCCAAAGCTGTAATAGATGGCAATGCTCAGGAGTGTGCTATTGGGATAAACTTTGGGATTTTGGAAGAAACAGAATTACAGAAAGCAAAGACAAGAACTAGACTGGGAATGCATGTGACTGGCAACAACTGCAGCTGAGATTGTGGAACACCCCCCTTTTAATGAGAACATTGAGGAGCGTGATTTGCTATTCTGCTCATTTCAACCAAGCAATAATAGTTATCGCGGGATTCACATTTATTAGTGGAGAATCTCCCCCTGCCGCAGATGGAGACTAAAACTGCAGTGTTTCTCATTTCATTATACATAGAAAAAGTTTCATTGCATGCACACACCTAAGCATGCCCAAGCATTTATTTCTGTTTCCATAACTTGGACACTAGCACTATAGTTTTAAACAAGAGCTACAAGAGCTTTGCACAACACAGGGACCATGAAACAGAAAAATATAGATCACATTTCCTTAGTAAATGGCAATTGTGTGACTGCAGAAATATTACAAAATGGAAATGAGAAAGAGTCCTTTGCAATCCTGGACCCATGGCAGTCAATAACAAAATTTTTACCTGGCCAAGACTAAGACTTAGATCTTCACACAGTAAATAGGAAGATTTTTCTGACAGAATTTGTCAGAAAAAAAGCATAACACCACAAAATCGGTAATTTGTAACCCCAAATTTAAATATAGTAATTATAAAAACAAAAGCTAAGTGTAAACACAAAGGAAGAAATTAGCAAATAGATCCTAAATGATATTCGTCCTTGACAATAAAAGTTTGACGTTCAAATTCTCAGCTACCACAAATCAATTGTTCCTGTAATTTTAACTGGAGTTTTCCAGAACAGATTCCTGAGTCTAATGCTATTGTTCACAACGTGGAATACCCCTTACCTGTGCCGTGTAGGAAGGCAGACTACCTGACTTGGTAGTACTTTCTAGTTTCAAAGCAATAGATTTTCATTTGAGCTCATTTCCCAATCCCAGAGGACAAAGGAGAAAGTTGGTTTGTGTAACTTTGATATAGATTCTGTCATTCTTCCAGAGCATCAGGTTTAGGATAATGAAAATGCATCTACCTTGATAAGCCAGGAATTTAATTTCATTAATGTCACCCTGTATATTGACTACTGCCATCAGTAAGCAGTGAAGGACTTTTGCAGGGCTTAACTATTTGAGTTTCCAGGTTTTACAATTTGGATCTATGATGGAATCAGACACAATGTTTTTAGAGAGGCCTCTCATGCTGAGGAAGCACAGCACTTTGCTGTCTTCCAGCACGGAGGAACATGGCAGGAGGAGCAGAGCCAGGCCCATTGCCACAGCTCAAGGAAAAGATGAGCTGAACCCGGGCCATGACACACTGATTCTCCTCAGACAGGCAGAATACCTGAACATAGGCAGCTTGGTGGCCTGGACAACAAGATCTCCCCGGCTCGCAGGATTCACCGCACAGACCAAAGAACCTCTTGAAATCTCAAAGTAAATGAGAAGAGGAGGAAGCAGGTCCTTTTACAGACCTTTCATTGATTAGAGTAGTCCATCTACAACCATTTGTACCATGGGCACCAGCCAGTACCACAGGAGGAGACTGACACTACAAGGAACCACCACTGAACGAAGGGATGGTTCTGCACTGGATCACGCTGCTCTTCTCAGGCAGAGGCAGATCAGTGGCCCTTTTCATTACTGTTTAGGTCTGTCTTAGGTCCTTTAGACTGTGTAATTTGTCTGTGGGAGGAAAAAGGAGTGAAAGACCATAAAGATCTGTACAGCATAGGAGGCCCAGCAGTATATTACAGGAGCTTTCCCTCCCCCTGGTAGCTCAGTATCTCCTCACAGTGGAATGGGAGTGTTTTATTTTTGTTTTTCTTTCCATTAGAGGATGACCTTTGCTCTAGCTTGGTTGATCTGCTGCAGAGCCAACATCCGCCAACTTCCAGGCCTGGTGCTTCCCTAAAGACAGCAGATACTTTCTGCTTCTCCAGCCTCCTTGTTTAATCACACATCCATAAATCAAAAGCGCCCAAAACAGATTTAACGAACATTTGGGTGAGAACTCAGAGCAGCTGAAGAGTGACCTAGACTGAGTCATTGCCTGATGCAATTTCAAACAGTTCAGTTGCAAATACAGTTGAGCTCATTGTTGTGTTAACCCCCTCTCCCCCCCCGGCCAAATACCAACAACTGAAATATTCTCGATTGCAAGTGCATTGCTATGAAAACGTCACTAAATGCCAAATGAAAGATCTATAGACAAGCATACTTCTTTTGGACACAGACCAAATGAACATCTGGCTGCTGGGTTATCAGGAAAAATTCATCATGAGACAATGACAGCACCATTAGATGCACCAGCGTAATTAATACTATGTTCCAGTGGCTTAAACATGAGAAGTGCTGAATACTGCTGTGCAATGCATCCTCAGATCCTGCCTAGTTCACTGAAGACGGAACCACTGATTGCTGGGACGACATATTGGGCAAAGGATGATGCACTGCTCTTACATACGCTCCTCTGTAAGCATTCACTACTAGCTGGAGTCACATATAGGACACCAGCAGATGGATTTCTCATCTGACCATATCCAGTATTCATCCCCTTGCAAAATAATATTTTACAACTATTAATAGTGGCTTTTAAAGCTAAGCTCTGAGGACAAACAGAGGACAGAATACAGAATTTCAGGCTCGTGCTGCAGCAGGAGAGCAAAGAATACCTTGCTGTAGGTTTTTTTTTTAAATGAAGCTGATATGTTGCCCACATGAAAGTGTACTTTCAAGCATATTCACAAAATTAGCCTTTAATGGTGGATTTCAACAAGAAAACAAGATTTTCAACATTTAGGATGATCATTATTTTGGGGAAAGTGTGATCATTTTACAATGCATGGCTTTTGTTTTAGAATTACGAAGTTCTACTCCACAGCTGAGCTATGGCCCCACTGCAAAGAGTCATAATCCCATTAAAAAAAATTCAACTGCAAAGAAAACTCATCTGCAATGAAAACCTCACCTACAAGAAGTACTTGTTGGCACCTCAGCAATGTAGCAAGGTTCTGTACTTGTTAATTGATCCACGTGTTAGTAGAATTGTAGAAACATTGCTGAAAGGGAACTCTAAGGTTTCTTCTCTAATCTCTGGTTCAAAGCAGGATTATCACGAACAATGAATCAGCTATGATTTTGTCTAGGCAGGTCTTGAAAAAGACCAACCTCTTCCAGCTGTTTCTCAGGGGAAAAGCTTCTCCTAGCACCCACTTTGAATCTTCCTAAGGCACCTCTTGTGGCTGTTGCCCCTCTTTATATTGCCTGCCACTACAGGGTCTGGCTCCATCCTTTTTAAACCACACTTATTATTCTCCCCCATCTAGAAGAGGTAGAAAGGCAGGAAATGCCATGCGGCAAAACACCGGCAGACAGCATCGCTAAAGAACTCTCCATTAGTGGTACAGCTTAAAAACTGTGAAAAAGCAACACACTTTTCTACGCACCTTTATGTTCTAAACCTACTTTTTCCTATCCCAAGAGCTGCTCTGGCACATTAGAAAATCATTCACATAAAGTGCACAAATGAGTCATTCAGGTAAACTTAATTAAAAAAATGCTTTTCTCAGCTCTGCAAAAGTGGTATCACAAACATTTAGGTAATGTTTTTTCTATAAAGACACATTTTTTAACAGCAGGTACATCTAAGGACCCATTTTACAATATGCTAAAACCTGAGTTAGGGTCTCTAACACCAGATCAAAAACACTGTGGTCATAAGATGCAAAGAGCCAACGTGGAATAAACTCACTGCCATCTTTTTTTTGTAGCTCATTCAAGAACATGATGTTATTACCTTTGTACCAGCAGCCTTTATGCCAGATCAGACATTGTATGTCCTACTGCAGGACATGTATAAGCTAGTCCTAATATACAGAAACATACTCATGTGCCTTCCCCTTATCCAGATCACATTTGTGCCACTGGGTGCTTTGATAGCACATAGATCAGATATTGCTGATCATGGAACCACAGCCTACATTGCCAGACAGCTGCGTAATGCAGCCAGGTGATCATATGAGGTACTTGATTATACCTGCACGAAACCTCCAGCATCTGTGGAATGCGCCTTACACATGTGCGGAATCCTGAAACTCAGAAAAGCAGGCACATCTTGTCATCTACTTTCAGAGCAAAGTTTTGATAATGCTGAAGTTGTGTATAGCTTCTCATATTGCCAAAAATGGCTTAGTTAATCAAAGAAACATTTGCTAAATATTTAGAATATCTTATGGACTGCTATCTTCCCATATTAAAAAAATTAAAATGGCTTACTTCTTTATATAGCAGTCAACTGAACATGCAGTTGTGTCATTCATCAAGAAATTCAAAAGAATTATGGCTAAGTGGTTTGCACAATCTATATTTAGTGATTCTTACTTCCAAATACTTAGACTCTAGATCTGTCCTTAAAGTATTCTTAAAAGGATTGGCAAATATGTCCATGTGTAAAATATGATAATCCTATGCTAATTCTCCTCCTTATCACACTGTAGATGTCTGGAAACAATCCATTCTAAGTACTAAGCTTGCTTGAGTTTGCACTGCATTTGTATTCATTAACCAGACTATTAGGGAAAGCATTTCAGAAATCCAGAACTTTTCTGGTAGATCTGTACGTACACTCACTGACTGTACTATTTACTTGTGTGCATGCCCATCTATCCATCCATCCATCTCCTGTCTTGCACACATACAGATCAATAAGCGTCTCTGTGTATTTATGTCTTTCACCATGCTTAAGACATTCAGTCTACTTTTCTGGCACCCACTCTGGGAAACTACTGCTTTAGATAATGCCCTTATGACCAAAAACAGAGCTCAATGCATTATTAGGCAGGAACCAAGGCAGAAAAAGTAGAACAAACAGCTGGAGGTATGAAAAAGGGAGGTATATATGCTAAATGTGAGAAAAATAAAGGGATCATGGGGATGTCCCAGAGTAGAAGATTTAAGAAAGGGGTTGCTTCTCAAGCAAGGCTATTTCTCTTGTAGAACAGAAATCTATCACGTATTCTAGCCAGGGTTAATTCTAGCATCCAGAACAAATCTAAATCGTAACACCAAGATGAAGAGTTGGGTAGTGGTGTCTATTATATCTGTCAACCCTTTTACAAACCAGGAAGAAAATATTTTATGTCTGGATTCAGCCAATACAATAACAATATTTATAGCCTGCCTTGGGAGCAGTAATAATTTTACATGCTTTTCAGTATTCAACAGAGTATTTACGGGGATTTAAATTATTGTTACACATTTAGATTGTTTTTTCCATCCTCCTTCAGAGATCCTGGATTAAAGAAAGCACTGACCTCCCTTCTCCTCTGTCAGCCTGCTACACAAGCTAAGTACTTGTAGGGCTATCACAAACAATGAAGCAACTCAGTCTCTAAATCTTCTGAGCTAAACGTGCTTCCTTCTTTGTATCTTCACTCAGTACCAGCTGAGAACATCCAAGCTCCATACTCTGAACTGTGATCATTATGTCGGTGCAGTAGCACAAGCCTGCTGTGCTACTGCTTTTGTCTCCAAGGGGTCTGACCACTTATGGAAACCCATACCTTTATTTTAAACCAAACCAGAGCGCTAAGGTTTGACAAAGAAAGCCCTGTGGTCACAGCGATATCAGGAAACCACGCCTGCCTTATGTTTAAATCAGTGAGTGAGCTCCTTTCGTAAGATGCTAGGTGCTTCTGAGAGAAAAGGCTAGTGCATGCAAGGAGCAGGCGCACTGCTAATGCTTTATTCCACAGGCACACGTAGCATGTGGCTCTTACCCAGACTCAAAACTTCTGCCAATATCCATGCAGGAAAACCATACTACTGCATGATAGATTTTAATCTAATCCTATGCTTAACACATCCATGTAAACCCCTAGTGCTATTGGGATAAACAGCTCAGAAAAATGTAGAGTTATTCATTACTAAGTGAATAATCCTTTTCTTCCCCAACCGTCACAAGTAAGTGGAAGATGCAAGCTGAAACACACACACTGGATGAGATGATTTAGGTTTTACTGTCAAACCTCAGGAACTTGTCACCAACTTTCTGCATGCCCGAGGAGGTCACTCAGTTCTGAATCAGTTCCTGCATGCAGAAATCTCTCTAGATAGCATTTTTTAACAGGAGAAATGCTATTTTTGCTGTAAAAGTCTGCTATGAAATTACAGAGAAAAGGTGAGATTTGCTCAGACTGTAGCTGTACTTGCTATAGGGCATTGCATGTCTAATACCTGGACGGTAAGCAAAACTGCAAGAATCTATAAAGCAGCAGCAAACTGAGTGTAATGATAGTGATGTTAGAGGGAGAGCACCAGCGCAACCACCTACGCAGCACGAAGGCAATGGGGGAATCTAGAGTATTTACAGCTGTTCATCAAACAGTAAAGCCTCGTTGCACTCCAGGTGGAAGAGAAACAATTCCATTCGCACTTCTCCTGGTTCTTTTATCGTTGACTCGGATTTAGCAGAGTATACGAACATTTCAGCCCTGATGAAGGCGCGAGACTGGGAACATTGGCGTATTTTGTGAGTATAATTCATTTTTTTGTTCTGGTTGGAATGCAGTGCAGTGCAACGTTACTGCTGGGTGAACATCTGTAGTTAGAAAACACTGGTTTGCTCGCAGGGCCCAAAGCATGCCAAACTGTTCCCTGGAAGGGGATTTAAAAAGTGAGCACTTTAAAAAAAAAATAATTAAAAAAAAAAAAAGGAAAGAGAGAAATCCTCCTGTGCACACAAAACAAAAAAGCAGGCATGAAACAATTATTTCAGAGCCAGATGTCAATATGACAAAACCAAGAATTTGAATCTCTTGAAGATGACTATCACCTTTCCCTACAGGACAAACCAAGGCTTATCTCAAACACTTTAAGTCCCAGTTCCTCAAAGGACTAAAATACGTGCTTATCCCAGTTTCTGCAAGTACCGAAGTATCTTAAAGTCAATGGGATCTGTACAGGTAGTGATACTGAAACTTTTCTTTACGTTGGATTAATAGCACTTTAATGCAAAAGTGCTAACTTGGAAATGAGAAGTTTTGATTTCAAAATGTCAAAATATTCCATTTCATTTGCAAAATATCAAAGAAATATGTTTTGGCTACAAATATTTTCTTCAGTTTTGGTTTACAGAAACAGTTCCCTTTCCCCTTGCTCCTCCTTTTAAAAACTGTTTTGAAAATTAAAATTGAAGGCAGTCTTCAGCAATGTGAAATTCTCTTTTCAGAGAGCATGCTATTCCTTGAGAAAAGGGACTCCGTGACTTGCTTTTTATACCAGCATATTAAATTCTGCTTTCCTGTACAAAACCATGTTCACAGCCACTCTACTTACCAGAAGACAAATTCTAAAAATAAAGCACTCCATTTTGTCTTCTTCCTCCTCAGATCTGATTTTCTGTCTGTTGAAGCACAGCAAGCACATTAATGGAGCTGAAATTCATTCAAATTAATTTAGTTTGTACGATCTGCTTTTCCTTGACTTTTGTTACTGTTGACATTATGAAATGTGAAAATTCTGTTGGCGACTTGCAGTAAAATAGCAAGTATTAGTAGCTCTTTACACGTACTTGAGAATTTCTATTTCCATCCTGAGTCCACAAATCCATTCTGCTATTTTGTCCCCATTTATAGACTGGTAAAACAAGGCAAAAAAAATCTTAAAATGATTTGCATAACAGCAAACATCTGTTCTACTCCCAGGATGATGTTATTTGCCATTATTGTACACCAAGCCTTTCTTTCCCCTTCTACATATCATGTGGTTTGACAGTTTGATACTGACGTTTTATATTATTCCCTATATCTCTCTCCTTCCACTACTCTTCTATGCATCTTGCTCTCCCCCCACCTCGGCATTTTACCAGCTTGTCCCATTTATGTTTCTCTCCTCCATTACCTTCTCTTCACCTTTTACACTTCACTCTTTCAGCGTGTCCATTCTTCCACACTGATTTTCTTCCATGCTTTTTTCCCATGTTTGATTAAACAACCCCACATATAGCAACAAAGCCCCAGCGTGTACGGTCACTCTAGGAACGCATGCTCCCCTCCAAGGATCCTACACAGTCGCTGAGGAGCACCTGCTTCTGCAGAGCCTAAGGGACATTAGCAGGGCCGTGTGGGGTGGCTGACGTTCCCCAAAGGGAACTCCTTGTCAGAATCATGGCCTTCAGAGAAGGTTCCCATCTCTCATTCTCTGTGATAATTTACTCCTTAACATTTAACTGTATATTTTTATAAGCAATATGTTCATCTGAAAGCTGAAATTCATTCCAGATGAGTAAGGCAGTAATGGCTTGATGGGATCAATGCTGGTGGATCATATTTCTGAGAGAGGAAGGGTCTACTTGCATACATCTGAATACAGAATGAGGCCCACGTCCCTCTCTGTACCTGTACGTTAACATGGCACGTTCTTTCAGTGCGTAGGTTTATGACTGTAGGTTCACCGTGCATAGAAAACAATAAAATCAAAGCATCCACCAAATGTATTCCTGTCCCCTAAATAATGCTGTTAATTAATGCCGAATCACAAAGCGTCCAGAAGGAGGACTCAGTGGAACTCTCACGTTTACTACCATTAAATTTTAATAACTCATTCCTCCATGAAGGCTATCAAGGACAATCCATAATATTTTTGCCAGTATGCGCACGTACAGAATTGTTGTATTGCACTGAAAATAACCACTTAAATGACACGCTTGCCTTTACGCTCATCTATTGCACTAAGGATCTTGATACAGGAATCGTCTCATTAAAGCTTCAGAACATGCTATAAATATTCATTTCAGAAAAAAAATGAGAAAGAGTAAACCAATCAATAATGCTGTACCAAGTTAGTCTAATATACATTCTGATTTTCTAAATGCAATGATAAAGAACAGACTATTTCCATCCCCATTTCTTACAATAATCTCATGTAGTTTAAATTATCTACATCTATCAACTCCACACACTACCAAAGGCTGAATCAGTGTGGACCAGATTCACAGAAGTCAATTAGTTATGCCAATTTGCTCCAGCTGAGAATCGATTCTCGGTTGTCTGTGTACTTCCTATAGAATATTCTGTAGGAAGTATTGCTTTAATGACGTTTGGTCAGCAGGGATGGGAGATGTCAACATGAAATTCCTTCTCACCATCTTTCAGACTTCCTAAAATAAACAGGTTAAAAAAAAAACCTAGAAAAACATAAATTTTCTTTAAAATGGTAGACAAATTTAAAGTATCTTTAGGCAAATGGCTTCAACCTCAAAGATTTAGTAAAACTATCCTCCTTATCCTTTAGCAGGCTTTCTGTAAATTTGCAATTAAATCATTAAAACCACTCTCACCAAGATGCAGTAGTTGTCAAATAATCGCAAGAAATGCGGCAAACAAAGGAAAGTTCACAAAATGCATTAACTTTTACTAGCCTTGCTGCTGTTCATTAGCATTTTTAATAATGACCTCATTACCATGCAGTTCAACGAGCAAACAAAAACTGTTTTTTTGATAATGTATTTATCTTAAAATACTGCAACCTCTTTTATTTGCCCTTGTTATGAGCTCGCTAACGTTAAAGGCGCTACTACAATCAGTTAAGTAATTATCATAGGATAAAAGCTTTCACCATGAAAAAGTTTTGTTTGAGAAAGCATGAACTGCGGCGCTCATTGATAGCTTTCACCAAGTGCAGGATTCAGTACATTCGGCCACAAAGGCCTAGATTATCTCCCTCTGTTAAAGGCTTAAAATTCTACAACCAGACCATGCCAGTTACCAGTATCAGATTATGATAACAAGATCATGTTCAGTTATAAAAACAAGTGTCTAAACTTTTCTCATGTCACTTTCTATCTGAGTCCCATTGCTAGTTGTGAAAGGACCCGTCTGAATGTGTGTAGGAGCTCATTTTAAAGCTAGCTCTTTGAACTGGATTCATGGGGTATTTGCATAAGAAGATTTGGGTAAAAAGAATGGGCTGGTGCTGCATCTGCCCATTAATATGCCTGCTAATTCAGCACATTGTAAGCCTATTGATGTATCACAAAAGGCTCAAATTCAAGGACAGTTATCCTATTGCCATTGTTAGGGTTTGAATTCAAGTAATATGTTCACTATAGGAATACAGTTGTTACAATTAGATATTTTTCTATAATGGTATAAAGAACCCACGACAATCCGAATTACAATAACACTGATAAAACTTTAGAATTCATGAATTCTATTATTTTAAAAGATGCAGGTGCTGATTAATTTTGCTTTGCATAATACTCGGATCTAGAGCACTGGAATATTTAAAGAGCAGCAGCGAATTGTGGCAACATAACCTATCAAAGCAGGCGTTCTCCCTTTAGTGCCGGGGCACATTTATCTTGCTTACATGAGTTTTAATGAAAAATTAAAATACTAAACTGAGTTTCAACAGAACGGAAGAAACCTACAGCATGAGCCTAAGTAGTGGGTATTTTAATCCTGCTTATGAAAAATGCAAAAGCGTCGCTCGCGCTATCAGGGGATATCGTACACGGAACATTTTTATGGCGAATATGAATTGTTTGAAGACACTGTATACTCACAAACGGAAAAAAGAGCAGAATCAGTGATTCATGCAAGAAGCGCAGAGCGGTCGGTGCACCAGTTCCACAGCGGAGCCAAAGCCGACACCGAGGCAAGCAGTGAAATGCAAAGCTGTTAGCCGAGGCGCTGTACAGCGTTTCTGAGCAGGCAACACCCACAGCATACTAAGGGCCAGACTGAAAGGAGACGTGCGCGGAAGAAAGCAAATGACATCTAGTTAAACTTTGTACTTCAGGGGTCCCGAGTTTGCTTACGCTTGCGACTGCAGCGTGCGTCTTGGGGGGGGGGGGGGGGAGAATTGGGGGACATAAACCTGCGCAGTTACAAGGGTTTTTAAAGACGGGCAGGGCCAGCCTCTCGCCGGGGAAGAGCAGGGGCGAGGGCGGGCGGGCGGGCGGCCGTCCTCTCGTGACTTGTGCTCCCACGCTGCCGCGTTGTCACGGGTTCAGGCGCTCGGCTGCCGCCTCCTGCCTCCCCGTCCCTCCCGGCCGACATCAAAGGCCGGAGAGATGTGCGCTTTGTTGTGTTTGGTCTCTGACTCTCAACATGTGGTTTCGCGGGCCCAAACATCGGCACCTTTTAACCTATTCTGTTCAGCTTAGGCCTTAGCTTCATTTGAGCATTAGGGAAACTATAGTAACCAATAATCTGCCTGTTACTGAATAGAAACTATGTATCTTGTCACACAAGGGCCGGGGGATGATCACCCCTCCAGACAAGTCCCCTTACAGGCCCTCGGCTTTCTTTGCTGGGGCCCGGCCTGTCCTGCTGAAAAGGTGTCAAAACCCTTCGCCTTTCTGCAACGGGGGATCTGTGTTAATGTTAATTTATATCTAACAAATAGGATATTGTCCCCCAGAACGTATAAGCATTTGATTATCTATCACAAACGTTTTCATCAAGTCAGAAACGGCGGCTCCTGACAAAAGGCAAGAGGTCTCCAGGAGAGCGGGGCAGCAAGCGGAGGGCCGAGCCCCAGCAGGGTTTTTGCGCCGTTTGCCCGTGGGCCGTCCCGCGCGGGCTCCCCGCGGCCCCACCAGCCCGCCGCGCGTCGGATGGGCGACTGCGGGCCACCGGCGCGCCCCTCTTTCCAGGCTCACCTGTGCCCGACCGAACGCGTGCCACGGCAGCGAGCTGCAAAACAGCACTTTGCGAGCTGTTGATTTTATTTATGTATGGATTTATTTATTTGGTAGCGATCTGCTCTCCTGCTTAATGAGCCCCCCTCTCCCCGGCGCAATGAAAGCGCTATCACCAGTCCCGTTTTCCACTCGCTCAGCCTCTAATCCTGCACGGCACTGTCTGTTATTAGCAGGAAAAGCAACAACAACCACCACCATGTATATCATGTAGATCAGAGCCAGGAAAGAAAGGAACAAATGTCAAGGGTTTGAAGAAGCAATTCAAATCCAGCTTCATTTCATCTCTGTCACTCTCTCCTGACTCTGTCGTGTAACAGCCGACTGCCAACTGCTGTTTCCTTCCAGGAAAAAAAAAAAAAGACATTTCTGCTTTCTTTATAGTAGTTTAATATTAATGGGGAGGGGAGCTAAATTGTTGACGTTGCACCAAAATACTGTACTGCAAATTGAAGTATGTGGGATGAAACTTAAGACCTCCTGCATTAAGCTCTTTCACAGTGACCTGACATAAACTGGCAACTGGCAGCCGTCTGCTTTTGGCAGCTTGGCATATTTGGTCATTTATTGGGTGCATGCGAAGATCAAATGGGTTAAGATTCTTCTCCTTAAACAGCAGGGAAAAGAACATCAAAAAGGTGTAAATTTCATTTCCCCAGTTTTGATTAAGTCAAGCATGAAATGAAATGTAATACTCTCAAGTGGCAAGGGTTTATACTATTGATGTTGTTACTTCTGCTTCACAAAGCCCAATCAGCCGACAGCGAGTTGAACAAGCTAACAGAGTTTTAGGGTGGCCAGATGGAGGGTTTTTACTATGGTTGAAAAGACAGCTTAGTGCTTGCCTCTTCAAGCCAAGTCAATGCCAACTGTGTGAAATCCTGGCCATTCTACCCCTTCTCCTTCTTCTTCTTCTCTTTTTTCCCCCCCTCTCAATGCTGGTGGCTAGCACCATGCAGGCCGGATAAAAAACAATCCCTTCAGCAAAACAATGTGCTGAATGAAAATTTTTTGTCAGCAGCGTTGTTTATCTTCCCCCAAAGTGTAGCGATCTCATGAAGGGCATAGAAATTCACAACTCGGATCAATCTTAGTACGGTATTTAGGTTAAGGCAAAAATACTTTTCGTATAAACGGTATCCAAAATGAGGCCTTTGCAAGAATTTGGTAGTTTCTCCGAGATTAAAATGATAACGTTAATTGTTTTAAATAGTGCGACAGAGACAAGATCTACTGATGGGATAATCACACCATAAATGTGAATAAATGAAAATTTAAAGCCGTACCTTGTTCATCCATTAAGTGAAACTAAAGTTAATTCAGAACGCTGCGAGATGCACGTTGACAAACTCTTTAGATCTAGATACAAAAGTAACAGGTCTTAAATTGAGTGTGGTCTTACTTCGTTAGGAAATTTGTCCTTTTTTTATAGGTGCTTTTTCAGGCCCCTTGTTCCCACTACATTCTCGAATTTAATGCTCTTGCCACTATACAGCTGGACTAGAATAGAGTGGCTTTAGTAAAGACTTAATAGAATCTTTAATGCTTCTAACAATCCACTCCCATTGAACTGCATTAAGTAGATATTATGGAAGGACAAAGAGCTAAATAGCTCAACATCAACCTCATTAGGCATGCAGGCAGGCCTTGAACCATTTTATGGGCAAGCCTATTGTTAGTACACTCACCAGGTTAGCTTTAAATTGCAAATGATACCCTGAAAGGGGAAGAGAAGTTTTGGAGAATGGCCTCACAGAAAGAAAATCATTTTAGGCTATAAGAAAATGAAAGGCATTGTTAAAATTGCTCTGACCGTAGCAAATGAAATACATCATGGACTCGAGAGGCTGAATGCTACACTTGAGGGTTTTTTGTTGCCTTTTTTCTTTTTTTTGTCCGTTTAGGAATGTGGTGTACATCAGAATATAAACAATATACAATCTGTAAGACTTAATAAGGGTGGCTCAACATATCATCCTTTGTCTGCAGTTAAACAAATGAGAAGAGCACAGTAATTAAGAGGGGGGGGAAAGACAAAAAACATCCTATTTGAATAAAAAGCTAAGTGCAGGGTGTGTTATGTATAAACCTTTCCAACCTCATTCTTCTCAATCAATAAGGGTTCATTTAAACCCGTTCAAGTCTTAGCACTTCTGTGTTCAAAAATCTTTTTTAAAAAAACGGTCTCTCAAGAATTGTTTGCAACTGCAAAGTGCTTTAACAACTGACATTATGATGCTGCAAGTCTGGGAACATATTCCCAAGCAGAGCCCTTCTCTGTCACCTTAGTGGATGAATAATTGTGCCTTTGCATATTCCTTGTCATAAATGGCAGGAGTGAAGGGACCCCAAGGACCGCACTGGCAGGATTGGTGCTGTACAAGCAGAGTAAATTAAAACAAGGATTAGAGCAAGTATGATTGGGGATGACAAGCAGGGCAGTTGTAGCCACACAATGTGCCTTTTTGCCCATATGGTCTGTACCACGCTTACACAGCACAAACCCTCTAACATGGATGCTTATTAAAGCACTCCTTCTTGATCAGGACATAAAGTCCTTAAAGCTTCATGTCACGGGAGAAAAACAGTGTTTCTTTCACACAGTTAGGCAGCAGCCTCAAGCAGCATTATTTATGAAGATTTACGTGAAACTGCCCAATCTTTACTTTTCATTACATTAACATACAAGAAAGCTCTCATCAAATTGAGATTAAGGTCTGCAATCATAGTTATGCATTGTCTAGGTTCTGATTAAATGTTAAAATGAATTGACAGCTATATTTTAAATAAAAATTGGACGTATGAGGTATTTCAAAACTTCCTCCCAAAGTATGGATTTGCAGTATATGTGGAATTCAGGTGATTTTCAACGACCCATCAAGTAGATAACAAAGGTACAGAAGAAGATCAACACAACATGAGATTCCTGCTGGGAAATGTTAGATTGATCATGTGTATATTAGTAGGAACAAAATAGAAGAGCAGGACAGCTTTCTCATAGATTTCAGGATTCTTGCGTCATCTCAAATGACATAAGTGTCATTTTCTGTGCCTCAGTTCCCCTATCTGTAAAATGGGAATAATTACATGTGTTATAATTATATTATATGTTATAGTTAGACCCAAAACATTATATACACATTAGATCGTTTAATCTTAATTTGCTTTTTAGTCACTACTAGAGATCATGCCACTAAGTCCTGGTTTATAGAAGGATGTCTGGAGTCTACAAATGCCCAAGAACAATTTAAAGCCATTTAAACTTTGTTTAAATGCTTTGCGTTTAAGCAGTGCTCTGCAATGTAGCTCTATCTGAACACAAAGCACCACCAAATTTAGAGTTTTCTGTCCAGCTTGATCCTTTTTTATCTCATCTCCTCAAGTAATTATTTCCTGCCAATGCCAGATCTTTCCAAAGACTACATGATGACTAGGAGTTTCAGTATCATTATTCTCAGTACTATTAAGACTGAAGTGGTCATGACAGGAAACAGCCATCTTTCCTGTCCCAGTTTTCCTACAGCCTGTTCCGCAGTAGCATCCATTGTAGGAAAGCTCCCTCATGGAGCAGCACACAGAATACCGCATTGCATGGTAACCAGCAGAAACATGGGCACTCAGAACTTCATAGGTGCCTGTAAACGGTCAACGCCCTTGGGAACCACCCAAGAGTTTCTGCAAAATTAGACAGCTGCTTCCTACAGAGGCCTAAGTCCATTTGACTTAGTCTCACAGTCTTTTGCCCAAGTCTCATGGTTTCAAGCAACACCAACTAGATTGTCCTGGATGATAAAGGATTGCCATTACAGCTCCTCCCAAGTCTGAGCCACTAGCACAGGAAGCTTTTATATATTTTACAATATTACTTGCAAAAACTCTTGCTTTTGGAATCTGGGGCCTGCATCTGGAAGACTGTGATTGTTTCTCAGAGCCAAGCCCTCCTTATGCTTTGAGGATTTATTAACGTAGGTATGCAGACTTTCACCATACTGTAACAGCAAATGCTCTCCACATATCCATACGTGCTGGCTATTGCAGAGCAGCATGATCTCCATACACGCTCTGCAGCTGAGAAGGCTCTCTCTTTCAGCAGCTACCTTTGGACCTTAGTCAACAGTTTCAAATAATTCCCATGAAGTTCTTCAATCAATTTGATAAGTCTGTCATGGTAACATAAAAGATGCCCAACTCTGATGGTGTGAGATGAGAGCCTTTAGCAACAGCATGTCAAAGATCATATGAGAAGTGATTTAGGAAAAAGTCCAAGACACTTCTTTCCACTAGAAAGAGCTATCTGAACTGAGATCAGGCCATCACACTCCACGTAACAAGCCTGAGGCACCCGAGAACTGCAAGCATTTGAACTCTTTCAGAATCAATGTTGACTTCTTTTTGGCTTGGATCATTTACAAACAGTAACCTGACCACCACAAGGGACAACATTGAGGCCTAAAAGATGAAGTTCAACAACAGTTGCTTTACACAGGTATCTAAGATTCCACTATGTGCATTTGCTTTTAATAGTTTAATGTTTGAAATGAACATTTCTTACTTTCTTAATTAAAAATTATGTAAAACTATCTAAAAATATGGTTTCTGAGGACCAGCTAAAATCTGTGGTCATTCATGCAAGCAGGCAGGCAAGAGCTACAATTATGATTCCCATCTTACTGGCAAATAGAAAGTAGAAAGGGAGTGGACAAGTATGTTTGGCTCCTGGCACTAAACCTGAGCAAACAGTAATCAGAAGTGAGTCACATCCTGAAACCAGTTTGAGTCCAGAACTTGTCTGAAAGCTAAAAAGGGCTGTCCATCTTTTGAGATAAGGATTTTCTGAAGAGTGAAGCTGAACATCAGAATGCACAGTACATATAAAAAAAAAGGTATAGCTATTAAGTACAGATTTTTAGTTTAGTAATAACAATGTTTTATTGCAACAATTCCTGGATCCTGTAGCTTCTTTTTAATGCAGAACTTCAAGCTGGCAAAGAACCTGCTAAAGGATACAGCTAGCAGCACTTAAATGATGTGGGCTGGGCGCTTGCTTCGTCATTCGAACTCCTTCCCGTCTTTAATTTACAAGCATCTTCTTGGACTATATCTTTTCCCCTAAAGGAGTCACAGATCCATGCTTTTTTTGGAATGACCTTTGCTTGGGACATAATTATTGGGACAAGTGCTGAACAGGATCACGTTACCTTTACTGAGCCCCTAGAAATTACAGGCAGACATGCTAGTAAAACTCCTAAGGCTGAGGAATGCTTCCATATTTTAGCCCTTTCTCTGATTCTCCACATCTTTGAACCACTAGCTTTCTTATTTTAAGAGACATTTCACTTTTCCAATACTGTATCAATCATACATTGCATTCAAAACTACTAGGACTTCAAGGGGAAAAAGAAAGTAAATCTGGACTTGGCTGGCCACTATTTGGATAAATGTATTCTTATTCCTTAGGATGATTAGGGTCAACCAGTAGGCTGGTTGGAGAGCTCTTGATTCATATCTAAGTTTTGCTAGTCACTGAAACAAATGAGAAAATACAAACATGCCATCACCCTGTGTTACAGGTACAAGGGGCACTTGCATCACTAACCATTAACGTATTTCATGCTAGTTTCACCTACTCCACAATAGGATTTGGGCATTAATCTGCAAGGAGGGCAGTTATAGAAGAGAGTGGTCCAGTAGTTAAAGCATCAAGCCTGGGATTTGGGAAACCAAATTCAGATCCCTATTCTGTGGCATCTCTTGGTCATTTAAGGCCAGATACTCAAATGTATTTAGAAACCACAGCCTAGCTATGTGCCTAACTTTCAGTGAAAATATTTAAGACTTCTCAACTTTCATAAAAAATTTTCTAAGCTTCTAAATGCCTTTGAGGATTAGGACTTGAGACCTCTCTGCATCCCAGTCCCCTGACGGGGAAACAGGGAGGGCTGCATTGCTGTACTTGGCAGGGATATTCTGAGGGTAATTGCATTAAAGACTCAGAAACATTCAAGGTTATAGATACGGGGACCAGATAAGGACTGTAAATAGGCTGGTTTAAAGGAATGTGATCTAGTATAAGTCTCTTTCTATATTAATATTGTTGAAAGGAAAACAGCTTTTTAAAAATGGTATGGTGAGGATAGAAGATGAACAAATACATTTTTTTTTCTGAATTAAGAGATCTGAAGGAAAATCTTGTGCAAGTTGGGGCTTTTATTTCAAAATCAATGTAAACACTGACATGATCATTTTTAAAGTATGATTTTTAAATATTCCATCTATTATTCTCAGAAGTTTAAAATAAATAATATGAATAAATAGATTTTTGACTACAATGTTTTAGACAGCTACTCAAGCTTTCAAGATGTGTACAACTTCTTGTCTGTTTATATAGGGAATTACTGACACACCATGAAAAGAGATTCATGGAAGTAAATGCAAAGGACTTCTTTTTCAATCTTCTCACTTAAATTTTAGATTGAGGTCACAGAATTAAATCAATAGATTATACACTTGAGGATATTTCATATGAAGTGACTTCTATTCAGTCTGATGTGATCTACACTGAAATATAGAACAATCAGTCTCTAAGAACTTTAAAGTATCACCAGCTAACACTTCACTGATTTCATAACACTTCATATTTTAAATGTATTTGAGAATCAGCCAGAAATCTGTGAAAGGAAGACATCATGCTTAATGGCAAGGTGATAGCACAGTACAAACCTTTAAAGACATTATTAGCACCTTGATTTTAGAGGCAATTCTTCCCTGCACTCTCTGCCCCGAGATTAAATGATACTTTTCAGTAGCCTTCCTACCATGTGTAGCGCATTTCAGACCGGTCCAACTATGTCCTGAAATTCTTATAGCTTCTCCTGAATCCAGGTGAGCTATGAGTAGAAAAGCAACGAATGCTCCAATCCTGCAAAGGCATGCCTAGATATGTGGTTAACTTGACACACTCCAAATAGCCCCATAAATCTGAGCATGCCTCAAAGTGTTTGTGGGCTTGGAGCCTAAGTGAACATCCACCTACAACTTCCACTGTACCAGGACTGAGCGCAGAGTGGGTGAAGACTGCCAACTGCCTTCTCCCGTGTCTACCTAGACACCCAGGTCCCCAAATATCACCTTTTCATTTCATTAGTAAAGCTTTTATGTGATATTTTGACAGAGAATCATTCCACCTGTCCTAGCGGAGTTACAAAACATGTATTTCCATCACTTTGCTTGTCATCACTTCCACTGACTCAAAACAAACCTCAGGCACTGATGAGCCTTAAGATAGGGGGAAAGCAGGAGACAAGCCAACCCTTTTAGCTGTGGGGGAGAGGCAACGTGGGAAGCGAGAGGAAGGGAGAATTAGCTGCAAAGCTCAATGACTTTTATCCACATTAAACAAAAATAACATCTGTTCACTCAATAGAGAAAAATAATGACAGGATGCGTAAAAACTTTTACTGAAATGGCAATCAATATGTTGTAAATAAAAATATTATGTGCCATAATACTCGCTTGTTTGTTTCAACAGGGCCAGAGCGTCAGAAAGGGAAGTTGCAGATGGGAGTTTAGTTTCTCAGTTGAAGTGAAAGTAGCTCCTACCATTATTAAAAGATAAACATGTAGGTACTGAGAAAACTAATTAAATTTTGTTGCGTTATCAGGCAGTCCCTTGTGACTATCCTCTGGTGTAGGCTCTAACGTAAAGAAATCTCAATTTTGTGGTTAAATAATTTGAAGAGATTAATTAGTAAAGAACGAGCATTAAAGACATTCACGAGAAGGTAGAGGTAACAAAGTTCTCACATTTACCAGTTTCATAGCTCTACCTCATGAAAAAACTTTCATTTCATACAGCAACTATTATTGAGATAGGTCTCTGAGATACTCTTAAGTTTTTCATTTATTAGCTCTCTAGGAGGAAAAAAAAAAAAGCCAATATTCTGAGATGAAAACTTACCTCTAAACCAGATTTGCATAAAGCATTAAGCTCCAGCGCTTCCAGTTCAGAAGTACTTTTCAATCTCAACTTGGGAGAACTGATCTTTATCCCAAATTTCTTTTTGTTCCCCTGGAAGTTCAGTTTAATCCAGCTTTCTTAATTTTCACCTTCTCCCTAAACCTTCTAGGCTTGTTACATGATAGCTAAGGATCATTATCCACCCAAGCTGAGGGGGTTTTCCCTTCATTAATTTCTGTAAGAAGATTACCAGTGCTTGTTTGTTGTTGTTTAAGCAAATGATTTCCCTAAGCTCTTTGTTTTTCCAACCGGTTTACACTTTAATGCCCTTGATTGAATTTCAAACAAGAGATCAACTTGACCAACCAACTCTGTTTAGGGGGAGTAAAAAAAAAAAAAAAAAAAAAAAAAACACCCACCTAAGGAAGAGCTTTGTCAAGTATTTAAGCAAGAAGGGTGCTTTAAAAACTTATTCACCCATTTAGTCAAGTTTTCAAAGAGATGCATCAGGATTAGCATATCATTCAGGACTTGTTTAGTTTCTCAAGTCAAGGTGACTTTTCTTGAAGCTGAAACTCTCTAACTATGAACTGTGTGTGTGGGGGGGGCAACTGTCACATTTAATAGTTTTTTATTGATTTAATTCTACATCTTTTTCCCCCCCTCTAAAGATGTCTTCATTGGAAACATGTTAGAATCCCTTACTCAGTTGAAAAGTGGAATATGAAGGTTGAGTATTTATTATTCACAGTTTGAATAACATTCCTACTGATATAGTCAGTATTTAAAGAAAGACTTCAGGAGAAGCTACTGTGACTTACTCTCACCTAACCTTTCATGTAACAAATGCAGCATTTAAGCACTCTGGACCTCTTAAATAATTTCACATACATCTATAAATTTATACATAGAAGTCACTAAGATACAATACCCTTAGGTAACATATACCTGAGTAATTATCTTGACACAAACACAGGTATATCATTTTTACATGGGCTAAGCACTTCCCTCAATAAAGAGATTAGTAGTCAAATTTAATTCCATCCAACCCCAAGAAGAGGTTGAAGATCTTTTGTCCACTAGGTCCAGTTGTGCCATCCCTATTCATGCAATATAACATCTTTCTCCACCAGGAATTATTCGTGGAGTGGCAAACTATTTCCAGGCAAAGTTGGCAGGATTAGACCATTTCTACAGGGCCACTACAGGTCCGCTTTATATTTTCTTTGCATACGTAAACTGAACACCATCAGAAAGTGCGGAGTTCTGCAGATAGCACAGGCATAAACCAACACGGATGCGTAAACGTCACCCAGAGTGACATACGTATTCTTCCCACTGAAGTCAGTGAGGTTGGCTGTTTTGGCAAAAGTTCGTTTCCTACTGCTGGAAATTTGATAGTGTTCTGAAATAGCTACTCTCTATCAAAAAAACCATTAAAATTGAGCTCTTCAGTTGCATTCTAGGTCTAAAATTATGTAACGCAGAAAAAGCGTCACCAATAAACACCTGAAACATCAGAATATTTGCCATCGGGATGAAAGTGACAATTGCCAAGAGCTGCTCAGTAATTTGTATTGAGTCATGATCATCATGTGACTAGTCAGCTGGTGACTTGTGTTCCCTTCCCCAAAGAAAAAAACATCAATTTTACTGTTAGATTAACTGAACAGACACGTGAGGGCCCTGGGAACATCTTCCACTGGTACTTTTTAGAGATAAAGCCTTTTGTATATACACTGCACTGTAATAAATTATTTTCCAAGGGGGAAAAAAAAACCCACGAAGCTAAGAAATGAAGAGACAAACAAGACTAAAACTCTGTCAATATAATGTAATTAATAAGACTGAAATTACAGTTCTGACCCCTAAAAGCTTGCAGCTGAGCCCCCCCTCCACCCCCATTAGCAGCACTGTCTCTAGCCTGACTGCACCATGCCTAGGGAAACGCCAAGAAACTGCGGCATGCAGTAAGGCAACTTCAGTTATTTGACTGAAGCAAAATTGATAAGTCTGTATGGGATGCCACTGCTAAGGGACGCTATATCTGCAAATGTTTAGGAAAAAACAGACCACGCTTTTACAAATCCTGAATCTTAATGGTATGGGAATTTTGGGCCAGCTAAAGCTGTGAGCTGAAAAGATAAATGAATGTAGACTAAAAATGAGTTGTAGTCACAGTAAGATATAAATGCAAGCAAATACAGGGAATAAAATTATTATTTTTAATCATAATGTTCTAAATTGACAAGCGTAACCTACTGTCAATATACGATATAGGAGTCCAAGTGCTGATGAAAGGTACACCATAAGCAAGGCTCACAGTTGTGATTCTCTTCTGTAAGTGACCTTCCATAAAGGCTGCTTTACATTCCACCATGGTATATACCAGAGTGAGACAGCTAAATACCTTGCAAACACTAAGAATGTGACCTTATACAATGTAATTGTTATGAGCCCATATTACTGTGGGAAGCTCCTCTATTTTACTTTACTAGCAACAAACAACAGCAACAGACCCAGTCATGTCATGCCATCAGCATTCAGTCAAAGCTATCGCCAATGCAGGTGCTATGCTGCATGAGGTTTTCTTTTCTTAATAAAAATAAAAAAAATCACAATATTTCTCTACGTTGGTGTCACAAGGCAGATCAATAAACAGGTAATCATTAGTTAAAACCCAAGATACTCAGTCTTGGGCATTAAGTTATTGATTTGACATTTATCCTGCCATAAGTGTCTTCTTGTTAAGTATTTCAATAATCTAGTTTTTAAACTTTTTAGTCTCCTTTGAGATCCCTGGATTCTAGGTGACCTTTATGTATATCCAGTAACTGCAGTGATGCCACACTAGCATAATCAAGAGATGAGTGATATCAGTTCTGTCTTTGAGGGTCTGAAAATAATTGTTACTTGCCTACTGAGGCATTAGAAACAAAGAATTTCAGTGTATGAGTTCAGTATTAAAATGAATAATTAAAGAAACCAATGTTAAATAATAATTAAAGAAACCAATGGTAATCCGTCCTAATCAGTGTATTTTCATCCACCTAAGTTGCATTCAAACTATACAAATGTATCCACTTGCAAGTGATACAATCAGTGCCTATATTGTACCAAAAAAGATCTTAATTTAAGAGCAGGAGGCATCAGTAATATTAATTTCCTGATGTACAGCATTTTTCCCAAGGAATGTTGTCACTCAAAGCAATATCCACATTTTAATATATCTTTTCCCAATCTCACCTCCTACTGTCAACACCATCAATTTAAGCAGTGCTCCTTCCCCTATCTCTTTCAGCATCAAAATGCGGTCCTTCCAGTATCATTATTATCAACCTGAGCAAACTAAATGTGAAAAGGTGCCACTAATAGGACAGCTTTTGACATCACATCTTGAACCAGAATAAGCAAACAGGCAAGTCAAATCTTCAGGGTCAAGCTTTGAAGTCAATTTTCTGACCCGGGAAATCATGTTCTGTGACAGTGATGACAAACGGTGAACACATGCCTTGTATAAATGTGTCTATGAATGTTGCTTTACAAACAGTCACAGTCACCATTTTACTGTAGCTGACTATGAAAAGGAAAATGGGAAATTTACTCTTTAAACATTCACTGTTTGACACACTGCTTTAACAAAAAAAAATCCAAGTTTAAAATGGGCTTCTTTTCTTAAATAGATTTAAAAAAAAGAAAATCTGGATTTAATAAAAGCAAAAAAACCAGCATGCGTACATCTAATTTTCAATTAACCTTCAACATCTGAAGAGAGCCAGAGAACAACCTAATAGATACAGTGCAAACATTTTGTTATTCGGACTCCTATGCCTAAAGCACTCTAGCAAAGCTTTCTAGGCACAGGACCGAAAAGTCATTGTTTATTGATTTCAAAATCTAACAGACTAATTATATATTTGTAGATGACTTGACAGATTTACAAAACTGCTATATGATTTTATAATGGAACATGCTCATGTTAATCTCCATCTATGGAGATAGCTAGAGGGGGCTGACCTTTATCTCATATTTAAAACACAAGCAATAACTGAAATTCATTTTCAATTTATTTTCCAATCATATAAAAGGAGGGGGAAAAGATTACTTTATTGAATCTTTTTAGCTGGTAAAAGGTTGGAGACACACAGGCTTGATGCTTTCCAAGGAGCTACAGCGATGGTCTATAGGGAACAGACTTAATCGAATAAACTAATCTTTGCTGTGGAGATTAAGTAGATGGCTACAGCCGCGGAGTAACAGCAGAATGCAAAGTATCAGCAGCACCATCAGCTGCTTTAAAGGTGCTGTAGGCAGCAGGAGAGCTTCCCTGTTGGGTCCACCCTACTGATCCTGCAAATTCGGTAAACTTCATGGAAATTTAATAATGCTGCTGCATTGTGTTTGCCTGCTGAGCAAACAGCCCGGTGCTGCAAGGCACACACGTGATAATTCACACGGGGCTTTGGGGCAGATACAGTAACTGCTACTACTCAAGCCTGGGGCCTTTAAGCTGAAGAGAGGATATGCAGCGTACATCCTCAAGGTAAACAGGGCCTAGAGGTAAGGACGCGTTTCAAAGCGGTTCCTGACAGTCGGTAAAGTGCCTTACTTGGTAAGCACATCTTTTCAAGCAGCCTTTGATTCCCTGTGCCAATGCACACACGACGCCCTGAATTAGGCTGGGCTGGAATCTGTCATGATACGAGAGGAACGGAGTTCTCCACTTTTATGTTAGCTTAAATAAAATCTAGTTATTTTGTTGGGTTTCTTGTTCCTCCTGTCTCTTCCGTTTAGCTCTCAAGAGTTGGAAATCCTGATTAATTATGGGCTACATGTTTGCGAGGAAACGGCAGAGATGCCACCCTCTCTCGGCAGAAAGCATATTCGTATTAGGGCTTAGCAGCAGTCCGAAACACACGCTCTGTGCCCGCGCTTCGGGCCCGGCAAGGAAGAGGGGAGCAAATCAGAGCGAGGACGATCCAGGCTTCAGTGCATACAACGAACAAACTTAATAATAAGAAGAAACATTTCAAAACCAATTACTGCTGCCTTCGGATCCCGCAGCTCGAAAGAAAACCGCGGCCGCGCTGCTCAGGCCAAAGGCTCGCGGGTTCACAGCGAAAGCGGCGCCCCTCGGCTCGAGGCAGCTGCCAAGCGCAGGGCGGCGAGCTGCAATCGGCCACCTCCGAGACACCGCTATGGCCGTTAACGCAAGCTGCTGCCTCGCGCGCTGCGCCAGAGCGGTGCAGCCGGGCTGGGGCCGCGGAGGGAAGCTGGTAGCGCGGGTTGCTTCTGGAGGTGACGATCGTGCTCCGACGTTGGTTCCCCGTGTGACAGAGAACGTCAACGAGGCGGCAGACAGACCTCCCGCGTGCTCCAGCTACGGTAACGAGCGAGGGCAGAAACTCTCTTCCTCTTGGTCAACAACACAGGGGCTATTAAAATGCAAATAGTAAACCAGAAAATAAAAACATTTACCGTTTTTGCCTTCTTTTTTCCTTCCTAAACACCACTGCCACAGGCCAGAAATCAGCAGGCTTCTTTCTGTTGCTCACCGGTGTCACGTATAAACTCCCCTAGTTAGAGGCCGTCTACGTTTCTCTCCAAGTCTCAGTTAGCTCTCTCGCACCCCAACTCTATTTTATAACAGTGAGGCAGTTCTGGACTACCTAGAGATGATTATAATTATTATGTTCTACCATTTTATCCGACGGGGTGAAGGAGTGCTATAATACCTGGAGCACAGCTCCCGTAGGGCCTTTAATGCAGAAGACCGAAACATACCTCTTCACACCTCGTCTCTGAGGTCACCCTGAGGCAGGGCCACAGGGAGCAAAGAGCATCAAACGCTACCATCAGTCTTCTCCCGTCCTCATGGCGTGCAGCCACCCAGGCACAAACGGAGACCGCAGCAGAAAAATGCTGCCTTTGCCAAAAATTGAGCAAAACCAACAGCCTTCTGAAAGCACAGCATGGGCTGCTGGAAGAAAACCTCCTACTAAATTAAAACATAGGAGCAACATATCAATGCAGGGGCTCGGTCTACTCTTAACTAGTGAGCCGAAATAAGAAAAGCTGTGCGAAGGATTGGGAGGACCGGTAAAGCCAAGCCTCTGGCCTGAGAAGCCGCACATCAGAATTCAAGCATAGCAGAGAAAAGTCAACTCCATTAAGATAAATCTGCGGAGAATTAGGCTGCAAGCCAGACACACAGCACCCGCAGCAAAGCGGCTCAGGTCAGTTAGTGTATGTTTACATGGCAGTCGAATGGGTGACTGGAGCTTGTTTAGCTAAGCCAGAGCCAGCTTTACGCTCGCCTGCTCGAGCTCGGACAGCGGCGGAGCCGCAGCAGCGCCGAGCTCCGCGCGGGCTCCTTGCTCAAGTGCTTGCTCAGCTGAGCGGGTTTGGCAACCTGTGCTGCACTTCACACCAAAACCCTTGCGTTGCTACCAGTGCCGGAGCCACCAGTTTAAATCTCACTCAGCCACATCTAAACGCACTGCAGTCGCACCTTTGACATCACTGTGGACATAACTTCTAAGGCAGAAAACCAGCAGGAAAATATATAACAACAAATTAATAATAAAAGTCAAGGTGTCTTTCACAACACAGAACAAGCAAAAGAATAAATGTGAGTAACATACTACAAAGGACTTGCAGGTATACTTCCAGGGGGAAGGGAGCTAAAGTTGTCTACGTTTCTTCCAACAAGCTCCAGCTTAGCTGACTAGCTGGTGTTCATTAATAGGCTCCTCTGACCAATTTTTGTTACCTCATCAATATTTTTCTTTATCCGAAAAATTAGGCCTGTTAGAATGCTATTTGCAGGATTACCTACAGCCTACTGGGATAACGGTTGTCTCCGCGGATGACAATGTGATCGCTGTGCTTGTTAAATGACCTCTGCCCCTCACCCCCCCGAGCTGCGTGGGGAAAGAATGCATTGAAGAGACAATTATTAGGTTAATTTCCTTACTTGAAGGCAGGACATCGATGCTGTGCTCTTGTTATTAGTCCTGTCTCCAGGTAATAACAATGTGAGCGAAATACAAAAGAAGTTGTTTGACGGACATTTCACTGGAAAATTGGAAGTGCTTCTTACTAAAGGTAGAAAAGTCTGGGTATACATTCAGATAACATGCATTTGACACCAAAGTTATAAGAGAGATGCCAAGCAGAAAAATCCGTGGAAGCAGAGGAATTCAGAAACAAGAAACAAAGACTGAGAAACTAGTGGTCAGAGGTGGTAAGGAAACACTGCTTCTGGAAAACATGTGCCGACAGAGCAGCTAAATGCCATTCATACTGCGGCAGCCCGCAGGACTATCACTGTGCTGGAAAGTATACCACCAGTTAAGACTGCGTGCCTTTAAACGGTGTGCAACCTAAGGAGGCAAAGAGCAACACTGGGCTTGTTCAAATTCATGGCAGTGTCCATGTCATAGCAAGAAACATACTCTCAAATACCGAATCCCAGTCACGCACATGGCTGCTCTCAGTAGAAAAGGCACGAGACCAATCTTTAAACCAGGCAAAATAACATATAAAGAGACAGCTGGAGAAAATACAGTGTCCAGAATAGCATGGAGCTATGATTTTCCCATCAAGAGGGCAGAGACTAGTGACTTGAAAGCAAAAGTAAAACTATTAGGCGCACGAAGGCACCCATTCCCACCACAGAGACCTCTCTGGGTTCCCAGCTCATGCTTGCACTTAACACAGCTGGGTAATGCTATACCAGCTAGGTCTCCAAAGGACCTCACTGCCTCACATGGCCCAAAACCACCGCCAGCGCTGGACAAAGGCTTCACTCCTGCCACCGTTCTGTTGCACCATTGGACATTAGAGGCCCCCAGTGCTTTTACCGCTTCCCTGCGAGCTGTTTGAACATGCAAGTCCAGGGTATGCCACTGAGCCACGTGAGCTATGTCACATCATGTGTCTACCTAAGTAAATGCTTCCTGCAAAGCACAAGAACCAGAGGATGCAGCCAGTTCAATGGCATAGTCACGTACAGAAGCAACAACTGTGGCCCACTTTTAACTGGGGTGACTGTTTCAGCTTGTAGGAAGGTGTCCACTTGTTAACCAAAATCCTCTTGCTAGAAGAATCTGTTCATGTATCCAGGCACTCCTATCCCCTCCCTAAAGTTCGTTCCACACATGGTCCTGAGCATGTGAATAATTTTCTATTTAAGAACAGAAAGAAAAACATGACCGACTGAAACAGCACAAACACATGCACTCCTGGATCTCTGTGGCATTGCTACAAGGTTTCTAGCTGCTGTAACTATCTGTTTATTGTCAGCAAAAAACCAAGGGATTGCTCTTGCTTTCTACTGATGGCCTTTTATCCCTGAGGGGAGAAAGCATAGACTAATCTGGAAGATTACTGGGCTATGGACCAGGCAATCACAGGCTCCCACCCTGTTTGTAGGCATGCTTGCACCAACCGTTTGCCTGGCAGGGAATTCTGATCCCACACATCTTCTGTCAGGCCCTGGAAAGTGGAATCCCACGGAGGCAGAGAGCTGCCGTTTAGTCACGGTGACAAGCAGTGCACGTCTTATCCTGAGCAATTCCACACTGCTAGCTAGGTTGAAACAAACAGATGCAATTTTCCTTGAAGGGCCCCAAATCTCTAAGTCCGTTTACTCTCATTCAATGCAGAAGTCATACTTGGTTCTGCAGAGCACGGCACATCCTTCCAATAGGCACATATCCATCATGCCTCCAAGCACACAAGTAATATAGAGCTGTCCTTGAGCACGGAGAGCCGTATAACCCTGCTGACATTGCTCTGGAATCAGCCAGGAATGATCAAAGCTCACTCTCCTCACCAGAACCGGGCTATTTGCAGACCCTCTAGCCATAACGAGCACTTGGCGGACTCGTCTGGTCATGTACAGCTCTGACTGTGAACCATACAAAGACTGTCCTTATTACTTATAACTAGTCAGTAGATGGGGGAATCTGAGTTGCTTTATGAAGCAAGAATGTGCTTCACTGGTGCAGCCAGTGGCCAGTGCACTGCTCCGCACTGAGAATACGGAATTTGAATATTCGGCTTTCCACTGTGCTACTCTACAGCTCTGTGCTCTCGAACAAATCTCTTCATTCCTTTTCCTGCCTTGGATGTACAGCTTTTAGGGGGCATAAACCATCTCATCACATCCTGCAGGTAGGACAACAGAATCCCAAACTCAGAAATATGTTGTTGATGGTTCTTGCCTTTGAGTTTAACTCAGATTGTAACACTGACAACGATTTTGTGATCTTTGGGACTCTCTCTGCAACCCTAGTATTTGTTCTAGTAAGCAACATGGAGTGAAACCTCGATCCCATTAACACCCAGGACAAAATTCTCACTGAGAAAAGTCGCAGCGAATTGGAAATGCCCATTATCACTACAAAGAGAAAAAAGAAACTACAACAAAAACCTAACTAACCTGTGTAAATTTGAACTCTATGCATAATCAAATGCACTAAAAAGTCTTCCCCTATTTTTACAATGTAGTAATATTTCTCTCTCCTTTTATGAACTCACCAAAATAATTTCAAGTATTTATACCTGCATCTTTTGCTATTAGTTTAGAATATTTTTGTTCTAAGCCATAAATATTATTAACAGAAACTAATATAAATGAGTAGAGTTGTGAGTTTTACGTTAGTACTAATACATTTCTAATGCATAGGAAAAAAGCTTGAACTCTATATTCATGTACTATATATCATTTTTGATCTGCAAACTCTGAAAGGACAGAAGAGTAACACAATGAATGCTTAGAGAAAGATTCGAGTTTGCATAGAGGTTTTTTTCCTTACTGTTTTAGCCCTTCAACAGGTATTAGTTTAAGTGGGTTTTACTGTCTATTTTATAGACATTCCAGTAGAAAATGGAACATTTAAATATGCAAGCTTTAGCTAATCCCCCAACACACAGGCTATGGACTTGGTAGGATTATCCCTTATTATAACACTGTTAGAACTGATACAAAATTGCAGTCAGAGATTAAACAAGAATTTCTAAAAATGCATCTCTCTGCATTTTCTGTTTTATCCTGTTAAAAAAAAATCTAATATTTTGAAACATTCCTTTAAGTGCCTCAGACAATATTTGGTGTACAATTCTAACATTTATGTATTTCCACAGCATTACTTTATGCATTAAGCACTGTACTTTACACAAAGTTAGGGGTTCCCCTCCCCCCATCTAATTGCAGTCTTCGAGGTATTGAGGAAAACAGTGGTACACTTAAATATATTTTCAGATTTGATAGAGTAATCATCACACATAGCAACAATATTTTATTTTTCTCATTGAAGCATTTTAGAGCTGCTGTATCAAAAGCTTCATCTCCTTCCCTGTCGTTTACTGCTAAATTTCTTTTCACATAAGATACTGCTAGTTAAGGATCAACTCCATGGAGGCAACCAAGTTCATTTGCATCCATTGGCTATGCTAAATGCTCAGCCTAACAGATGGGAATCTAATTGCAGACCTGTTGTCTGGACATTGTTAACAAATGCAGAAGTAGCAATATACAGGGCTTTTTGGAACTGAATTTGGGCTGGCAGCAGGGGAACTCCAGTTAATCACCAACATCTGACTTCCTTGTTTAATGCAGGAAAAGGCAAAAATAGAGATACTCAAACTGAGGAGGACTGAGAACAGATCAGAAGAACCATAGACATTAGGTCACTCAAAAGCAGCTCTTTTAGAAAATTGGGGTGAGGAGCCCATGTTCATAAAATGCAAGAGTCCGTTTTGGTGAGAAAAATGAGACAATAGTTGTAAATGAAACCAGGTAAAGAATATTCAGCTTGCAAATAAATATACTGCTTATAAAATGATATGTATCCTGAACACATCATAAGTAGGGGTATTAATACGAGACTTCAGAGAGCAGGAAGATGATTGAGCAAAATGGAGTTCGTTTTTTGGCTTGGCTCTGAGCCGCAGAAGTAGCTGGGAGGTGAGGCTGTCTACAGAAAGCTTTGAAATTACCAGCGTCTGTAGATGAGTTTGATATTTTGTTTGCTAAACAAAGATGCAGCTGCTTTTGTAGAATATTACTCTTGCTCATTTCACCGCACCTCCCCAAAAAAGCTGCAAGAGAAACAAAGACTATTGTCCCAACGGTGACGAACTGTCCACCACACCCTTACTCACTGTCCTGTACAAAAAAGCATACTGATTTTCTATGGTATTACTCTATCTGAGTTGGTCTCCTGAGGTGGCCGATTACACATTTCCACACGTGACTTGACCCTCACATTGTTTAATAATTTGCCTTTCCTGCAGATATTTTAAGTCAGAGGAGCCAGAAACCAAGCAAGGTCTACGCTTCACCTCGGGTCCAGCGCTCCCGCGCTCTTACGCAAAAGGCCTATAGGGACGCTGGAAAAAGGTGCAACACTGTAATATGCAAGAAGCACCTTTAATCAATTGAATTTTCTTTTTACCCTTCGTCGGATTACATTTTGATGGGCAACAGGTAATAGAGCCTCATAAGAGAGCGATACAGGCCTGACATTTACCAGATCCAACAGTCTAGTAATCATTTTTTTTTCTTCAGTGACAACACTATGGGGTGGTGGGAACAGGTTGTTTCTGTGGAATTAGTAACCGGATCACAAAGATTTCACTGAATGACTGCTGGACAACAGGTGAAGGGCCTGATGCTGACTCTCTCAATGGTAAAACTCATATTTGCTCCAGCTGATAGTAGCTGCGTGTCAGACAGGCAGGTGGCTAAGGGGTGACAGGCCATCCATTAACTGACGCTGGATGGGATTCTTGCAACAATGTCACCTCCTTTCTTTTTTCTGAGGAGTTTTATTTCAATTAAATAGATTATAGTGTTCTGTGTGTATAGTTCTGGTTGAACTAACAAATAATTGCTGTTCCGATTCACCGCTCCCTACCGCATTCCCGTGACCGCCTTTTAGGCGCCTGTGCTATAGAAAACGACCGACGTTCGTTTAGGTGACGGAAACACGACGCCAAGAAGCCATGTGATGTGTCAGAAAATGCAGTTGTTTTCACGAACGAGTTTCAGTCCTAAATACTTTTTGGAGCTGACTGGCATGGCTTTGCCAAAGACTGTTTGGCCAAAACAGTCTGATAAATCAGGTGACAGAACAGTACGCTGTCACGGTAAAAAAGGCACATACTGGGGGCTTGATCCAAAGCCACCAAAGTCAGCGGAAACCCAGGGTGAATCAGGCTACGTACCTCAAAATCTCTTGTTGTAAGGATCTGTTCTGCAATTTAGGATCTGTAGCTCATTAATACATAGTCACAAGCCATCAGACTGACTTCCAAGACTAGTACAGCCCAAAGAGAAAGACGTTACAACTAAAAATAAAATCAGAATTTATAAGCAAGCATAATTCCTCTTCTGTTTCCTGCTTTGTTCACATTATCTTATACATGTTTTAAACAAACACATTTTATAATATTCTTTACCGAAAAATATCCGTGTTACCAGTTTCAGACCACAATCGGTTAAAACGACACTAAATAAAGCCAAGATATTAGCAAATTAAGTGAATATCCTCTGTAAAACACATATATCGGAGGAGGAAAGGGTAATCTAGATGAGGTTCTTAAATAATCATTAAGATTTGTCACTAAAAATATATTTTGTTATCCAACACATTTCATTTAATTTGACTAACCCTGCTTCGGTTTAATGAGCTTTCATAGGAGCATAGGGAAAATGAACTCTGTCACAATTAAGAGAAATTTTTGTTTCTTTGCTTGTGTGCTTGAAGTCCCTATTCTCAGCAGTGCTTTTGCTCTTTCATTTTATGTTTTCTGAATACTTCCTCCTTTTAAAAGTAATCCATTTCTTTATCGCCCCTTTTTGAGCTCAGGCACACTGCACGCATTTGAGTGATGAAGTTGAGCTGGATTGGAGGTGTTTGGCTTTGTAATTTCATCCTCGAATTTTGTGATTACTAACAGGACAACTTTTTTAATTTGCTCTTTTGTCTCGATTCCCCTGGCTGACAATCTGCTCTGTGAGCTAGGCTTTTTAATCAATCACCTAGATAATCAAATGTCACTGGCTATCTGCTCCGTGTAATTACTTTTGCAATTAAAAATCAACCTCAAGTTGCCTCATCTAATTAGAGGGATGGGCAGATTTTCATCGAGATTGATTTTTTAATAAATATTGACTTAAAATGCCATAATCTCATCATATTCTTTCATTTTCTTTGTACCAAAAATCAAACAAATGGAAGAATTAACAAGCAGAAAGATTCATAGGACTTCAAAGGCTTTTACTAGTTCAGACATACAAAATTGTGCTATACAGAAGCCTAGCTTATCTCAGTCTAATAACACTCAAAAGCTCCCACCTTTTATTAGAAAAAGAACAAAGCAGTTGTACCATTACATATTTTACTTCCTAAATTAGGCCAAATTAAATGAATAAACTCTATGCTATAATTACCCAACCTATCTATGACAAAAAAATATTGTATAGGTTTTAGTGAATTACTCTATGAATGTTACAAAAATCATTCACTCAAAAAAAAAATTGTATTGGAATTCCTCTTTCTCCAAATCCAAGCTAGAGGCTGTCTTCTTATTTTCTTTCCCTAAAGAAGAGTTAATTTGAGGGTGCCTTTCATCATTTTGCGTTGATTAAAAAAAAAAACACTTTACGATAACATACTATTTTATAGTTACATAAAAACATATAACGACATGAAAAAACAAGGCTGGTGATAAAAGCCTGTAGAGAAGCAGAAGCTATATTCTAGAAAGAAAAGAAAGTCTATCTTTGTGCCCAGCAAAAGAATATATTTTTGAGTCTATTCAAATATTTGTCAGGACTGCATAGAGCCTGTGAGTTAACACCAAGAAGAGGTTCTACCTTCCTTTTCTCAGTTCTGGTATAGACTTGGCTGCTGTCTGACCTTGAGCACTGTGAACTCTCTGAACACAAGGAGAGAGTTTCAGTCGCAGCCTTCTGTTGTCGCTGCTGGCACTAGGATGAGCGTTTCAGCAGGTGAATCACAGCTCCCTGCGCCCCCGAGGGGCATTACCCTCCCTAGAGCTCCCCAAACTATCACAGAAGCACGTCCCCTCTTGTGCAGCCAGAAACCTGTGTTACACGCGATGAATAGCCACCTGCTTCCTTCCCACGGCTCTTTGGAAGCATTCATACTTCGGGCAGACCCTTCGGTCAAGAGAATCCAGAAGTTTTGAGTGTCTAATTGTCCCAGTGTTTACTGTGTTGGTCTTCAACACCTCTCAGGAATTCACCCATACATTGGCTGGATATAAAAATACATGGGTGGCAAGGCAAAACCGTACAATGACTCAATCTTGAACAGAGGAGAACAAAATCTGCCTGTCAACAGTAGTTGGGCATTACATCTTATCTGCTAAAGCAGCTAGTTTGCTTAACGCTTGTTGGCGACCCCAAGATAAGCTACATCTCTTTAACAGATGTATGTACCTCAGTGATCCAGAGCTCTGCAAAGCAGTTATTACCGTTTTAAATGAATGAATAGACTCTAAATGTGTTATCCTGTTCAGACTATAATGATGGAGCAGAATACCATAACTACAGTTGCTTCACGAGTTCATCATACTTTTTACTAGAACCTTGCAGAGTACACAGTATTTTCACTGGAAAAATCAGTAACTAAAGAGCACTTCACAATACCTGTTGAGGTACTTACTAACTTTTGGTTTTCTAGCATAAGAGAAGAGAGGGATTTTCAACAAACAGACTCACAGGTAATTTTCACTGTAACCCAAAGGCCACAATACTCCTCTCCACTGAAACGCACAACTCCCTGCTCCCCCTTCCTGAGGGCAAGCTATCCTAAACGAAGATAGCAATAACCATCAGCTTCTGAGAGGGAGAGAGTGGGAGGAAGGCCTATAACCCCATCCTTTTTAGATGAACTGGATGAAGTGACTAACTATTAAAGGGTTGCTACCAGTCTGACAACAACATCACAAGTACTCGTAAAGAACAATGTTATATTTGCAAAAAAGCATTGGTAGCTATGTTGCCAATACATTGCCAATTTATTTACTTTTGTTGGCTGCAAAATAAATAAAAGTAACTACAGCTGGAAGGAACAAGTAGTAGCACCATGCCATATCCTGAATTTTGCGATGCGAATTAGAGACATGCTGAGCATGCGCTAACCAAACTGGCTTCTCATCCATGGTCAGGAAGCTTTACACTGGATCAGCCACCTTGAAATCATTTCCTAGCTTTTCTCTTCAGAGCTGCTCAGCTCCTTAGAAGACAAGTTAGCTTTCCTGTCCTGTCTTGTTGGGACTTTGGAAAAGTAGCAATGACTAAGCGTTACCTGTGGTCTCTTCACCAGTCATTGAATCTCACTCTGCAGAGGCCTAAGCGAGAGGAGATGGAAGGCTTTGAACAGGGATCACAAGTGCCAGTAGATCTGTGAGCCATTTGCCTCTCTGTTTATTCGGGGAGAGGAACGCAGATACTAATCAGGCTGCTGGGTTCAGTAGCAGATGTGAAAGCTGCATGCAAATATCCCTCCTCTCTCTCACTTGCTAGCAGTATATGTCTGCCACACAAAGCCCTTCCACGCTTACAAGGACTGCGGCAGGGCTGGAATTCATGTCTTCAGAAAGTATGGGCTGAGCAGCGTTGCCTGCTCCTGATGCAAGACGTTTCAAGATAGGAGCTTCCCCTGCTATCTCACTCCACAAGCTAACCAGTTTCTGTATTTTTTCACAGGGGAAATTTTGCTAACATTTTGTCATCTTCCATATCTGCTTAAAAAACAACGGCAGCATGTCATACGTTCCCTGACTCCTTTGCCACTCTTGCAGTAACTGTACAACTATTCCCTGGTCGAAATCACATAAATACTTCAAGTTCTAACTGCAAACAAAAAGAGCAGGAAGGACCTGATCAGAAGAAACAGTTTTGAGCGCGCCAGAACAAATCGCATGGAAACAAGATAAATGCAATCCCATGGAAGATTTTTTAAATGCCTTTTAGCATGTATCAATATTCCATCCTTTCAGGACAAGTCTTCAGACAGAAAAAGGAGGGAAACGTTCAGAAGCATCTGAGAAATTATGAAAAGTGCCTTTTCCAAAGCGAGGTAGACTTTGCGGAGTCCCTTTATTCCTAAACACCTGACGTGTTGAAACGTTCTGGAGATAGATCTGCTGCAGGTCGGGACAGCCACCCCATCCAGTGTGACTCAGCTGATATTTAGACTGAAGCCACAGCAGCCCCATATTTCAGGTAATTAGGCCGCCCAGCATACTGCTTCACCACAGTTACACCTACCTCCACCCTGGCACAGCCTTCCCACGCACCATGTACAGATGATCTACTGTTACCTAGCATGCATTTAATATCTTAATCCTGAAAGTAAGTTCTGTAACACCTCATAAATAGGTAGATACAGAAGCAACTCAGATGACTTTTCTGGAATGAATTCACCAGACATTGCATAATGGTTTGAAAAGCTTCATGAAAACAAAGATATAAAAGTTGTAAAGTCCCATTTTTATCTCTAACAGTGCAGTCCTTGAAAAATTCTTAGCAATGCACCTTCTTCTTGGTGCACTGTAGAGCATGTGGTGTCTCAGAAAAGTCATTATAATGTGAGTGTTATTTAAAGTACTTTTCTTGCATTTGGTGATAATGCCATAATTTTTCTCAACAAGGCAGCCTTCTAATATAATAAATTTATGGTAAAATAGAAAAGGAAGATTAAGAATTGTTTTACATTCTGCAGTATAAGATTGCTAGTTATATTAGCATTTTGAGGAGGATTTATTTGGAGATTGAGGATTAATTCCCATGAAATCATTATACAAATTTCAAAATGTCACCTACTTTGATAGAGCTTATGATTTTATCTTCTTATTTTGACAGACTACTGTGTAAAACAACTTCTGAGTAGAAGCAGCACAGAAATAAGGCAAGGGTAGGATAAATAAAGACAGAATGAACCTCACAGGTTTCCTGATCAGCTGTCTTTTTATTCTGATTACTTGTAGGACAGAGCAGTAATAGACATTTTCCTTTGCACAAAATAATAAGAGCAGTACTTATCGCTTGTTGCCTACAGCTAGTGGCAAAAGGAAATTAGAAAAGTCCAATGAAGCTGAGTAGTAATTAATCATCATACAGTGGGGCCTGTCAAATCAGAGGGGTCTTTCCAGCTGATAATGCTGCCCAGCACAATTTAGACTGATAGAAATTAGAATTCCTTTTCCTCTGGCAAAAAACAAAAAGACTAGAGTTAGCACAAATGTGGCCAACTGCTCACTTTAATGACTGCCTGACCCATTTACAGTTGATGTCTGCCTCAAGTTTACCTCAAAACAAACTTGAGGAAACATCACGTGTTCCTCAAAGCGGAAAATAAAGAATACTGTTCATAACTATTCTGCCTATACTGTTTAAACAGCATTAACCTGCTGCTTTTTAAACACAAATATTTAAACCTTAGTTAAAAGAAGAGTTCTCTTTTTTCATAGCAAATTTATTGTTCTTCTTCAGTGCACAAGAAGGAAACAACAAAGTTCACAACAGGCAATTCATACTCTTTTCACAAGGAATAAATAAAACACATTATAAGAGTCAGGCATGCTCTCCTCCTTTTACAGGAAGGAAGTCTCAGCACTCCCAGTGAATGACAGAGTAATTAGCAGAATTAGAGCTTTTTTTTCCCCACCAAAGCCAAAAGGGTTTTGCCACTGGCTTTAGAAGAAACATTATTAAGCCTTGACTAGACGAGGACCTGATTTCAATTCAACTCAGCCATGCGATACCTTGTATAACTCAGAGCTCTCTGTAAACGCACCGCACGAAACCCAGCCTACTGCCAGGAACACCACCCAGGTATGCAAGGGTCCAGCCAAACGCTGGGTGAGCAAGTGGCGAGGACCTGCTCGGAGACAAAGCTCCGCAGAAGTGACACACCTTTGGCCCGCCTCACTCAGAGGGGCTCAGAGCTCTGTCCTCCTTGCTTCCCCCAGGACATGCACCTTAACCCCTCTGCATTCATCCCACCGCTGACAGGAGGCGCTAACCTTTTTCACCAGCATCTCTCACTTCATCTTGCGAGAAGAAATCTTCATCTGCTGTGCAGCTGCAACATTAGATACGGTGCCCTTCTTGTCCTTCCTTCGCAACCATCTCCTTCCCAAAACACAGAAGGGCAGAGAGGAAAGTGAGGTCTTTGCTCCTGCTTTCCCTTTAGCCCAACTGCAACAGAAAGGTCTGCTTCACCTCTTCTCTACTTACCTACCTGTGATCAAGCCTTTTTCTGCTTCTTGGCTCTGCAAGTTAGCCACCACTTCATCATCAGTGTTGTCTGCATCCTCCTTCTTCATTTCCTTTGTTTGCTACCATAGCTGTCTGCATTGCACACACTGGAACTCAGAGCCCAGAAGATGCCAGTCATTGTCCAGTTCCCCCACAGCCAGCTCCCACTCTGAAGCTTCCTGAACTGTAACTGAGGTTAAAAAATTTCAGCTGAGAAATGCTCATTTTGGTCAGGGCCTTGAGTGCACTAATGGCCCTGACCAGGCTCACCTGGGGCCTCCGACCCACACTGCCAGCCCAGCCCAGGCCCCCACAGCAGCCCAGCCTGGGGCCGTCAGTCTTGCCCTGGGAAGCTGCAGTGGTGCTGGGCTCCAGCCCTTGCCCCACTGGGCTCCCTGGGCTCCCCAGCCCCGGGAGGCCGGGGCTGCCCCACTCCCTCACGGGGCGGTGGGATGGGCCCTGGCTGCCAGAGACTTTCAAAAGCACAGACAGAACTAGGCAAAGAACCTCCACTGAGAGAAAAGTAATACGGTGATGCTGCCCACGTGGAATGACGGTATATACGCTCCCGCTCATCTCTGACGTATCCCTTTAGACCACACCAAGAGAGAAAACTAAAGAAAGCGCTTCAGAAATTAAAAGCCAAAGAAAATTGACAAAACACCTCATTCATAAACGTTAAGACTCAAACATAGTCACGGTGGCTCTTTTAAAACCAAGCAAGTTAATATTATTAAATAAATACAAAACATGGCAGAGTAGATGACAAGAGCTACCATCTTAAAGAGGAGTACTCTTTACGTTACACGTGGGCACGCTGCCATAAAAATACAATTGTAATAAAGGTAGAGAAGCCATCAGGCTTTCTTAGAGAGCTAAAATTGTATGTTATGCTGCTATAAGAAGAGCAAGGAAAAAAGTTTTACACGCACACACACGCTGAATGGCCCAGTTTAATGGGTTTACATTTGAATAACATGGCTGTATTTCTTCCTTTTCTTTATGGACATAAGGGATTCCATATTGTTACCAAAAGTGTGCATGCATGGGTACCTCTGACAAAGCGTCTTTGTGAACATAAAGGCTCCATAAATCTGATTCTGCGTATCTCAACTTTGAGGGAGTTGAGGGGAACACAGCATGTGCAGATAACAGAATTAACATGTGAAAAACACATTGTTTTCCTTTCATCTGAGTATAGCACAGATTCATCAGGAGATCCGCGTGCTTCTGTACCTTTCCCCTCACCATTAGAATGAATGAACGCTATTTACATATGTCATTAGTGGGAAAATCCCCCACAGAGGACTGTACTGAATCCTAATTTGCACTGAATAAAATGCTTTATGATGTAAGACCGTCAAGCACTCTAGTCAGTGCAAATGAATGTTTGATCATTGCAAAAGGTTAGGCACGACATAGTGCAAAGTACGTCAGACAGAATCACAGCCAATACTAGCTGCGTGTGCTCTATGACACTTGGATCGGCATAATTAAAACGCATCTCAGCCACTGAAATGTTGCAACAGTAACAAAATGTTGTCTTTTGATCATACAGATTAAACTTAGCTCAAACACAGGACCCTTGGTGAGTAAATGCAGTAAGTTCAGAGGTAACAACAGCAGCACTTCACGTCTTCCCGTGCTGGTTGGCACGTACCCTATTCCTCCACATGGACAGGATTGTTACAGAGAACCACAGATGCCTGAGAGATGGGATCCCACACACGCCTTTTGGGTGAAATACTAACTTGAGCGCTTTCTTTTCTGGTTCAGGCTTAACACATCCCATCCCTTTCCTAGGGTGTTGTCATCATCAGAACTACAGACTTGCTGGTACAATCAACCGTGTGTAAAACAAACAAGAAAGCATTTTCTCAACACGTTGTTGACTAATACTGTTGATGATAATTTTTTCCCCTGATATTTTGCTTCTGTCTACACAGAGCGATTGTCGGGTCCCTCTGTGACCCTCATCAAGTTCTATGACCTGTGTAAAGAGGAAACCAGATCGCAAGACCTTACAGCTGCTCTTGACACTAAAGCCGCCGAATCCCCTTTCACGTCAAATAGTAGCCACGCTGTACCATCAGTGATAGGCTTGACAGCATAGAAGTCTAAGACAAAAACATTTACCCTCCTTTGAAAAAATGGGTGTCAAGGAAAATAAGCAAAGCAAACTATTGTAAAACTTGATCCTCCTTACAGAAAAATCTTAATGGTACTGAAGGATAGTGAGGAAAAAAAGAAAAACACCACTGAAATACTGTTACTCTGTGGAGAATTAATTCAAAAATGTTTGGATTTCCTAATTTACATTTTTCATTTGTTTATTCTGCATACCCTGAAGTAAATTACAAAGCTCCTGTTGAGTCCACTGGCACCAGATCAGGACTATTTAAAATTTACCCCATGAAAATCGCCAGGCCCATGCATCACCAGCATAATCACGTCAGCCTCACCAAAAAACAGAACACGGTTCTCTGCATCTTCATTCCCTCTGAATTCTGAATTAGTGATTTGTCATGAAGCAATACAAATTTTCAGCATTGAAACAGCTAGCTCAGATTTACACAAATCTGGGAGATAACCACAAATAGACTTTTCTACGCAAGGAATTAGAGCAAAAACATGTAGTCATAGACATAGAAAAAAGTCCTCAATCAATAAGATGAGGAAGGAAGACCTCGCTATTATTCATTAAATACACAGATATCAACAAACCTGAAAGACACAGCATAATGGCATTATTATAGAAAACAACACAATGTTTCCAGAAAACCTGTAAGTCTTGTGAGGGAAAATATTTAAACATCCTAAGAATTTAAATTGGGATGTGAAAGAAGCTATTTAGGCCACCAGAAGATAAACTGCATATAAATCAAGCATATGCACTCTTCCCCTGCTCTTCCTAAATTAAGTATGTACTTAAATCCCACTGACTTGAGTGAATGCATTTCCTAGGTTAGTTTGTAAAGAAATAGGTGCACCAGGCTGATAATATACCATACTCTTTCGTTACATAGTGGCTTAGTTGTGAGGCAAAGCAGACTTTGTGCTGCTCTTGACCATTCTGTCGCATAAGTATTCATGTATTTTAAATCAAGCGCATACTTAAGCATTTTGCTGAACTGCAGCCTTACAGCAACTTAGGATCAAAGTTTGAGTATCATGAAAGCACATGGCTCCTCTTCCAGAGTTCAGTAGCTTAAAATACTTCAATTTTAACGCTATACAAACTTAATGGAATCCTGCTAGGGTAAAAAGATCCTCTTGGCCCTCAGAAAATGTGGTGTTTGATTGCTGCCTTGTCCTTCACATGTCTGCCTACTCTCTCCCTTCCTTTCTTTATAAGGTCCCACAAAGGGTCTCCCGTGGTGGTTAGGATGACACGGGCAGGTCAACAAGACACCTTGCCCATAACTAATCCTTCCAGAAGAATTCGTAGCAAAATGGAAGAGTTGTTCTCCTTAACTGCTGTCTCCTGGTCTGATGCTACTGAACTGGGTATTCAGAAATCAATGCTTAAAGCACCTCTCACTGTGCTGCCTTATTCCAAGGCATAGACAGAAGAACTTCACAGGTCCCTGCCCAGCATCTGCCTGGGAAAGCTTGTTTGCTAAGGCAACATTTGCCTTCACAGGGAAGACAGCCATCTCCCTGTTCAAACATACTCTTTGAGTTTTGATTTCCATACTGTTTCAAGCAATGTGGCATGCAGGGAGGAGATCTTTATTAAACCTCTATGGAAGTCAAGATCTCATAAATCATAAGCTGACCTGTTACTGCCTTACACTCATCCTCTCCAGGAACCACAGAAAAATCAGCAACCTCCAACTCAAACTTTCTAACTTTCTTCCAGTTTTCATCACACTACTCTAGCAGACTTAGCTGTTAAAAAAACAAAGAGAAAGAGAGAGATGGACAGACAGACAGACAGATAGAAAGAAGTAAAGCAAAACACATTTTTTTGTTTCATTAGGAAACCATATAATGTTAAGGTGGACAGCATCTGAATGCATACATCTATAATGATCCAGGCTATGTGAATATATCTTTCCTTCAGGATACTGTTAGCCAGTTCTCTTGTATTCAGCTCTACATTTACATATAGATTGAACCTTTCTAGGAAGCAATTTTACGCATTTTGTCTTAATATTTTTCTCATTAACGCTGCACATAGATTAAGCATCTTAAGAAGGAAAAGAAATACCTGGATATCATTGGCACAATTTCTAGAGATCATGTTTGCTTTTGAAGAAAAATATTTAATAAAAGATTAACAAATGTAGGACTGGTCACAAGTGAATTTTCAAGGATCAGATAAAAAATTTTACATAAATTGCTCTGGTGCTCTTAAAACAAACACTTCCTTAATTACCTCCTCTGGTAGTAAGTAACAATAGAAGAAAAACAACAGCAAAATTGCTTGTAAAGTAAACTTCTCTCACAGGGCTCAGTATTGCAGTGAGGATCATTAGTCCTAATCAATCAGAGCATTTAATCATGTGCTTAAGTTTAGGCCTACAGATAAGCATATGCATAGTCAGATAAGGCTAAGTATTACGCTGAACTGGGGCTGGAGTGCTCAGCATCCAGCCGGATTAAGCCTGCACTGCTGAAATCTAAATTTTCTTCATGTCTTATTTGCAGACTGGGTGTAGGATTCAAATTAGAGGGAGGATTAAGAAAAAAAAGGTCCTCATGATAGCAGGGCCAGGCTAAGCAAACATTTCATGTACACTCCAGAGGGAAGATGAAAGGAAAGCAGCTGCCCTTCCATGGTCAGAAATTCTTATCTGCTGACCGAACCTTTGTTGGTTTGAGAAAGCACAAGTGGTCTGCGTTGGCGGAAGGTTCAAAGCAATTTTTTAATAGATAATGCAATCAAAAGTCTGTCTATCTGTTGAAATATTTAGAAGAACAAGATATCACTTTGACCTCACTACACCTGCGACCTTTGTCAAAGACTTTAAGAAGTGCTTTACGCTTGTTTATGTTCTTTATCTTTAATGGGCTTCTGCATTTTTCAAAGATTAACATTTTGTGAAGTCCTTTGAGCAAGAAATACATTCTGCAACTTTTAGCCAGCACTCCTATATTGTCTTCAAGGAAGGAGCCGCATAGGCAGGTATACTGCCAAAATAAAAACCGACACAAAAACCACAAGTCAGCCGGGGTTGTTGCAGAGGAACATACAGCTCTGGCCTGGCTATGACCAGCGCACATCAAAAACGGAAACGAATTAGCCCATCTAACTTACAGGGATAAGATAGCATGGTGCACCATTAAATGCGAATTTGAAAAAGGAAAATAGTGTGGGTTTTGTTTTTTTTTTACTTTTAATTAACTATCTCACCATTTACACCTTCTTAGAAAGAATTATATAGAAACAGATAACAAGAACTCCATAGAAGAATTTACCGGTATAAATTTTAACATTTTGGCTACAGCGGATGGTTTCTCAGATTAAGTCACGCAGGACAGAATCTTGCAGGCTCCCAGACAAAAATGAAAGGAGATGAATACCTACTATGTAGACTTTAACTAGGGAAATCTGTGTATAAAGTAGTTACCTGCTATCCCACTAGTCTTGTATTTGCAGTATTGGAAGGGATCCAGGAAACACAATTTCAGTCCCTGGGTCTGCCACTTCATTCACCTGCTTATAACCAAGGACAGTGATGCATGCCTTTCTTGTGAAGTGGTTTAAGTGGCAAAGAAGAGTAAATGTCACTCTTGTATTCGAGAACTATGACCGCCTCTCATTCATTAACTGCTGCTTTTTTCCTTTTATCCAAATACATTGATTATACCGTATGTTACTTTCTACCTGAAAGGTCACTCTTTGGTTCACTTTTTCCAATTAATCACTATACAGGTGTATTTGCTGGCACGGATCCATTCAATACACTTAACATACCTGCCAAAGTTTTCTAAGCTATTTGCAGCTAAGCTAACTAATCTTTTCCCATGGCACATAATCTTTTTGAACGAACTGATGCTATTCTGGTTATCCTCTGCCTTTTGTAACGTCCTTGCTGGCTTAAAATTTATAGCTCTCCAACACCGTGCATCCCCAATGCAGAAAACCTGCTCTGATACAAGCAAGTATAGCTCCCTCTGAATCCATTTATGCCAAGACTGAACTCAGTCCCTGTGCCAATAAAACTTCCATTTGTATTAAAAGTCTGCACTGTACTCATTGGAAAGACATGTGAGTTGGAATTACTTAGGCTTTTGTGGGTGGGACGTCTCTTATAATAAGTGCTGAGGCCAGATTCATCCATGCACCAATGCAGTCAGGATCCAGCAGTTTATGTGCCCGCTAAGGCTACGGCCTGGCTTAGCCCAGGATTTCAGAAGCTTCCCAGAAGCTGGAGCACAGCTGAGGTATAGGAGAACTGCTGCCTTCCCGCAGCCTGCTCTGTCCTTGTGCACCAGTGCAGGGAAGAGGCAAAGGGGCCTCCAGCGTTTCTCCGTGAGGAGCATGGGGCAGTGTTACCCTCCTGATAGCCCTTGTACGCCAGCTACATTTCCCTCAAAAGGCAAGCAGAATAGAGCTGACTTTCCCCCTTACGTCTGAGCAAGAAAAAGAAAGAAGAGAAAAAGCATCCTCAGCAGGAACATTTTATTGTTCCATCAGTGTTAACAGCCTGCTCTGTGCTAGGCAAGGTTCGTTTATTTACAACCTGGGGAATAGTCTACAACTTTCTGAAGGCTTAGTCTTGATCATGCATCTCTCTCTCCTGCCCCAGATGTAAGTGTTGCTCAGTCTGACCCAGGACAGAGTCAGTCCCAAGGTGAGTCATTTCAAATGAAACCTCCTTTCTCGAAGACAGATTAGGTAGCAACAGAATATATGGAACTATCTCAATGCTTCAGCAAACTCGCCATCCATCTATCTCACTTCAAGGACTCACCTTTGTGGGAGTATTCAGGCCAGTAGGTTAGTCCTCGACAGCATTTTTAGTCCAGTAAGTTTTATTCAAAAACAAGAAGCTTTCTGCTTTCCCGGAGCCCGATAAAGGAGTACTTTTAATTGCCACATTTACCTTTCCAGAAGCCAGAGCTGGACTCTGCAGCAGCAAACGGGCCAGAACAGTGATATTTCCGGTGGCGACGCTGTGAAGCACGACAAGTTGTAATTGTGGAAAAAAGGCTAGAGGAGGAATAGGAAGATGGAGTTTATAGTTCAGCAGAGGTCACAGGAAAAAATTAGAGAGTGACAGATTTACAGCTTTAATGAAAAAGATACTATGAAACAGTAAGAAAAATATGGCAAATTAGACAGGTATGTAGGATTTTCTTTTTCTTTTTTCCTTTAGGTTTAACAGAATGCTTAGACCAACATGATTCTTTTGTTAAACTAGATAATATTTTTGAAAAACAGCATTACAAAAGGTTAAACATAGAACAGATGTAAGTTATAAAATACAAGCTGATCAAAGCTGAGATTTTGAGACAGATATGTTAGTAAATGATGATAAATCAGTCCCACTAGAATTGTAAGAAGCAGACAAATGTAACTATGCAAGAGCGAAAGTCAAGAGTTGAAAATAGGGAAGGAAAGAAAAAGAGTGGAAACAAATGTTGAAGTTAATTCTAGACAACTTGTGCAGAACATCAAGTGACTGCATTCCACAGAAGGGGAATAATATCTGCTGACACACACCCAATTTGCTTCCAGAATAAGACTCAAATGCTTTAAAATCTTAATATTGATTTCATATGTACAAATTTCTATTCATTTTCTATTCAGTAGCTGCTGTTCTCAAAAGTTTTTAAACTCCAGCAAGAACTGTACTGTCCTGATAAAGCTATAAAGGATAGAAAATTTTACAAAAGCAGGTACTCATTAGTAAGCTAAAACACTTTTAGCTACCTTACTTAATTTTTTTTTAAAAGAATACTAAAACTTCCTAACGCATCTAAGTTAGGATAAAATATACAGACAGTTCAGCCATTTCAATGAGAGTTAGAGGTTTGATTTCTTTTGCTTATATAAGTAAATAAATAAAACACAGTGAGAAACACAGTATTTAGAAAGACGTAAGTGAAACAGAAAACATTTAAAAGACCAAGAAAAAGGAGGTAATTGTTAGGACTGTCAGCAGGGGACCACTGTGATAATTTGATCTGAACTCTGCTAACAAATCACTGCACCATTCTTTTTACTTTAGTATCTGTTTATGCTTCTACAAATTGAAACCCCACTGGCAATGCGCTGCAGAACAGAGCTCAGCACAATAACACATCAGCCTGGCGATTAGTTCAAGGTGGGGAAGGATTAGCTGACCATCCCAAACCTACAGTCCTCCTCAATATTTTGTCTTTCCCTGCTGAGGTAAAAGGGTGCAGACATATGTAAGTAATAAACTAACAGGCTTCCATCTACTTGAGGTTGAGTGGAAGGAATGCAGAACAAAACTATAAAAAAATAATAGACAAAGGGGTAGTGAAGACTTGGGGGAACTCAATACCACATCTGCTAAGCTATGCTGAGATGTAGCACCAGGATGCCCATAAGTTTTTAAAGATATAACTATGCCTTTTTGTGATCTTGCAGCACACTGTTATGGCCTAGGCATGCCAACATTTAGAACTGACACAAGATCAAAAGGCTGATAAATGAGAGGAAAGGGGGTGTTTGACCCACTAAACCATATTCTTCAAGAATTCCAGGCTTTTTAAAGCAATAAGAAAAGTAATATATTACTGCATCTTGAATATATTGTGACATTCTTTTCTAAAAAACATGATTAATATCTAGACTCATTTTATATTTCTATGGATTATATATATATACACACACAGACATACATATGAGTACATATGTTTATGCTTATTTATGTGAACATATTTTACATCATAAAAGGCTTCTGGAATTTTCATTTCTGATGAAAGTTATATCAAAATTATTTGAAATGAATGCAACTTGGGGTGCAGTTATTTACAGGTCCAATTTCTTACTAGTAGAATACGTAACAATGACGATAAGCAACAAAAAGACAAAGAAACCAGGCACAGAACTTGGAAGCTGAATAAACTGAAATAGATCACGTTTCCTTTTTTAGCTAGTCTGTGATATATACTAAACTTCTGCTACCACAGCATTCGAGGTGAATGTCATGATCTAAATGAAGCCAGTCTGAGTTTTAGCTGTTTATTTTTCCAGGGTTATACCAGTATCACCAGTCTTGCCATACCATCAAGCCTTCAAAAAAGAGTTAGGAGTATTTTGCAGGCTACAGACCAATACAGTAACACAGGCCAATACTAAACATCCAAACCTAGTAGTTTTAAAATATATATTTAACAAAGCATGTACCAATAGCAAATGTTTCACATGGGTGAACTAGACTACAGCTCTTATATTTCCTGTATTCTAGGTTATTCCTCTTCAGTTTCATATCAGGATTTTGTATTTCCTATTTCTAAAGAAGCAGAAGCAAGCTAATCCCTAAGTATGATGCTCTGCTATTATCTACTGCGAATAGCAAAGGAGGAGTCAGCAAGCTCCAAACTTTGTGCATGGAAGTACGCAGTACCATCAGTAGCATCAGCATCATCTAATCTGAGTAATATACCCCTTGTAGTTTTCCCAAATATGCCAGAAATCACACCAGGTTTGCTGACAGTCCTTAAAGCCCTCTTCCTCTCGCCACCGAGCAGCTGGCAAGGTGAGCGCTGGGTGGAAGTGGATTTCCTTACACCTAGCCCCTATTGACGACTTTGAGGTACTGTATACTCTCTAGAAGAGGAATTTAGCATCAGCAGTTCCTGTGCTAATCTCTCCTAAGAGCTCTAGGTACTCAGCACTTTTGGAAATCAAGTTAATAACTATTAATGACATAGAAGGATGAGAGCTCAGTCTTCACGGTACTCCTTATTCAAGCATATTTCGCATCAAATTCAAGTGGAAATGTAGCTGTGTTAGGTGAGAGGATTGCTGAAAAGGATCCAACATCTTCAAAAAAACTCAGAAATGCAATTAAATTAAATTTGGATGCAAACGCAATGAGATGTTCGGATTCTCCAGACAGTTCGAAAACACTCTCACAAATAAGAGCGTTTTACAAAAGTACAAGCGCATGGGGAGCAGCTTATAAAACAGTTAAAACTACATGTATGGAGAAGGCTGAGAACTACGCTCCTCTTAAGTTCGCATGTGAGGAGAAGCATCTGACGTTCTTAGATTTGGATATTTCAACACTGACCCATTGCATCGTCTAGTACGGGGATGCTGGCACTTTCAAAAACCAGCTGGCTCAGAGAGCAGCTCTCACAGCACAGGAGGCCCCTCAAGCCGAGCACCTACGCCCTTCCCCAGCCTCCAGGCCACTGGGGCTACTCGGCTACGAACGGCTGGGCTGTCTAGTTTAAATTGTAGACTGAACATGTCTAGGTAATTACAGGACCGCACCATCAGCACGTAAATCACTGTGTAAGAAGTGGCGAATCAGCATGTGACGCTTGGTGCCCGCTTTGCAGACGAGGGACTTCCCAGCTTTGGCATTTGTTTGCTGTGTCGAGCTGTTTGGCTGGCCGTCCCCGATTCAGTCCCCAGCGTGGCGGCCAGGCTGGACGTTGTGACACAGGCAGGGAGCTGGTGACATCTGGGAGTGGGGAAAGCAAGCAGGCATAGGAAAAGGTATGCGCAGAATCAATTTTTAGAAGTGGGTAAAAATAACGTTGTTTGACTCTGTACAAAAAAGGCCAGGCAGAACAGAAGGCTCTTTGTAGACAGATCTGAGTCCGCTCGCATCTTGCTGTCAGCTGCACAAAACAATTAGTCGGAAAAGTGCAGAGAACACCTACAGGTTGTAGACAATGCTGTTTCCACATCTGCAGGACAAAGATCAAAGCACTCAATAAAAAACATCAGAAGACCTGAGAAATTACTTTGCAACGATTCAACTTTCCCTATCAAACTGCCCCCCCCCCCCCCCCCAAACCATCAAGAAACGTTAGGAGTCGCCTGCTTATATCAAAGGAGCGGGTTGTGGTACCGAAGCCCTGACACCGCTACTACAAACACATCAGTTGTCAAAGGAAGTCAGGCTACAGTACAAATATAGCAGCACCTATATATAAAGCTCTGTATTTTAAACTTGACAAATTTGAAAAGAAAATCACCGTCAGAAATGTTAATATTCATAAACTGGAGATTTTATTTTTGTTTTGTTCGTAAGCGAATTCTGAGCAAATAGGTTATTAGCTCTGCAAGTAGCAGCAACCTGTCTACCAAAGAAGGAAACGTCAAAATTAAAGACCTTGTTTCCTTTTGTTTCTCCTTAAAGGGACAGTGCACAGGCAAGTCTGTTTCAATGCAACCGAAGCGTCTACTGTGCTGCACTGCCAGCTTTTAAGTGCTTGGTTTTAACAAGGTTTTGTCATTAGGAGCACGCAGGTCTCTGTGCAGAAATAAGAACATACATTTGTTCCCTTACTAGCTTTTCCGTGGCAGAAGTGTGTCACAGAAGGCGGGGGACAAGATGCAGAGAGCAGGCGGAAGAACGGCTCCTTTCCCCCGACTACAAGAAAACACCACAAACGAACTTTGGCCACGTCTCTTGCCCCCAGCAGCCGCAGCGTGCCCACGCTGGGGAAGGCCCTTTACTCCGGCTGCTGGCGGGGCCAGAGGGATTTGTTCTGGGCCCATCAGATCATCCATAAAATTAACACTGGCTACATGTTGCTTGGTAAACAAATGGAGTTTGATTGATGCAGACAAACTGCACAAAATCCTACAAGATGTTATTTCACAGTCAAAAAAGCCTCTGTGTATTTGTAACTGCAGTTAGCTACTACTTCCAACCCACCAGTCAAAAGCAGCCAAGTAATTTAATAAGTGCATTTTAATGCAATCTTAAGTGACTTGGTTGCATTAAAATCCAGTTATTGCACAACAGAACTGCTGTATTCCAAGGGAATACAGTACAGATTTTAACTGATGCGAAAACATACAGATTTTATTAGCCTCTTAATCCTGCCAATTTTGCTAATAAGATTACTGTCTAAAAGGCAAACAAATAAACTGTGCTCTTGACACTTAAAACAAAAAAAAATGCAATTTCTCCTGAAATAGCCTTTTGCTTTATTATGGCCCCATTCCAGCAATGGGACAACTCTTGCGCTTGAAGTTAATCGAGTGCTTAAGTGCTTTGCTGGATTGAAGCCTGCAATAACGTAAATCTGAGTGCACAAACTATCATTACATGTAAGAAACTAGTGTCAAAATAAAAATAACCAAATGACTGAAGCTGTTCATACACATACTTGAGTTCCACATTGTGATGTAAAGCACATTTTACATAATGCCAGCATTGCCATTATATTTCTGAAGATCATGTACCTTTCACTGTTTCCAACTGTCCACGTCTCAACTTCCAGCCACAGACTTATAAAGTGACGTGAACCCTTCTTTCAGCTCTGTATTCTGACACGTATCCAAAATCTAAATGGATAGACGTTGAATACTACTGGGCTAAAGGATGGGTCTCTGGGAAAATGATTTGCAACAGTACGTTTGCACTAGAGAGTGGGTGAGTATCACTGAAATGGTAGAAGGAAATTATGAAAGGAAGTGAAATGGGAAATTAAAATATCAAAGTAACGGGGAAATGGGATTTAATGGAGCATTTTTTACATTTCATCTTTTGCGTATTATCTGAAAATATTTGGACTTCCTTTCACCCCTATCAGCCAGGCCTCTTCTTGAGCCTTAATTTTCATTTAGTTTTTATCTCTGTTGCACAGTCTGCCTTTACAGGGTCTTCTTGCTCCTGCTCTAAGAACATTCAGACTAATTTCTTTTTCCTTTAGCCATTTATCTTTCCAACACCCATTCAAGTCTATGGATGCATGCATCTTGAATGAGGAAAAAAAGTTAAGACTGTATATGTCATAAATGTGACCAGGAATCAAAAGTAGCTTGGGGGTTAAAATCCATCAAAGCTGCGCAGTCCAAAGCAAAATATCCTGGCTGTCTAGACACATGGTGAATCTAGCATAGGGCACAGATGAAGAAGTGTGTTGGTCTTACCCTTCACTAAACCCTCATTAACGGGGGACATAGGAAATGAAAAAAGCAGAGCCAAATTCTGCAATAGTGTTTTTCCCAAACTTTTGTCCTTCTACAAGAACATTGTCCCTGTCAAAAGTTCCAACTTCTACAGACGAACCTTTTCCAATAACTGTAGCTGCTGTGATTAGCAGGGAGGGATGCCAGCACTACAGACAGGTTTCAGATTTGCCAACACTCGTCACTCTGAAAGGTTTGGCTCAGTCCATGTCAAACTTACTGAGCACAAGCAACTGATCCGCATGAGTGCAGCAAATCTAACGTTACCTACATTTACTGCGTTCAGTGCTTGCATGATATGACATTGTCTACGCATGTACCACAGCCATCTCTCTAGTAATCTAGAGCCATCTGGCTGGTCTTCTAGCTGGGCAGCTAGAGGTCCAGAAAAGTGAACGGATTTCACTGCCAAAAGTAGTAGCTTTGAGAAGCAATATGGAAGCAAGAACCTCTATGAGTTATTCCCAGAACAGACACAGTGATAGTGCTTGCCACACAAAGCCTGTGGAGGAAATCAAGCTTTCAAAGAATCCTCCCGCTGCAGGTTGCTCAGCTGCTCCTGCCCTCAGGACACATCTCCAGTTAAACAAGGCCCAAGACGTTTCGCTATTCTGGAACCAAAATTCGTGTAGCGCGGGAGGCAAGGGGTGCACGGGTGCTAACAGGTTCCGCTGAGGGTTCTGCTCCTCCGCATTGCACATCAGTGTGTACCGACAAGTCCTACCAAAGCAAGGACTACTACTGTGTCAGGTCTGTGCCTGGCTGCATGCATTGGAAGCGCACCATCTCCGCATCCCTTAGGGAAGCACTGTCATGACTTACAGATATTTCTGCCCCTGCTGGTAAGAAGAACATGCCTGTAGCGTTAGTTATCTCTCTCAGGAAGTAAGGCTAACAGGCACACGTTTTAGTTTCTGCTACTAGCATCACCTCCACAGCAAAGCACACACAAAGACAGGATCTGGGGCAATGGAATAGAAATCCACTCTTTCACCTCTCCTTAGCCCTGGTATGCTTTCGATGCCTTCCCTCACATTCTGCTACGAGGGGCAAGGCAGCTGGGGTAGGAGGTGGCTCTACCATCTTCACCAGCTTTTGGCCGTCAGTGACTCTTCTTGACATGGGGAAGGCTCCCTTTCAGACCTCTGATGAGACTGCAAAATAAGCATAGTGGACTGGAAAATCCAGTCATGTGTATTGATTTCTGTATCATATTACAAATGCACTGGCTATGCATTGTTCTGGGGCACTGGCTTTTCTCCAAGTCAGAACTGTCACAATTAGCTACGGAATATTTTCATTCAACTTTCTAAACATGTAACATTGTGAAATCATCATTTTTTGTGTGCAAGAAATGGATTTTTCAAGGAGATCTGTGAAAAATGATGGTACCCTCCTTGTTTAATACAACTGAAATTTTCAAGGACTTGAGGACCATGTGGTTAGAATGAACAAAAATGTCATACTTTTTCTTTTTTTTTTTTACAACTCCAAACTGCCATCATAAATCAGACCAAGTAGCTTTGCCTTTAAAACTGAAAAGACTATTACATACATTAAATATAAAAATTAAATACTGAAGAAACCTCCCTATAAACATCTGTACTTCAGGGAAATTCCTTATGGTATATACAGTCACTTTTCTTCAAGTTAGAAAAAAATACACCTAAATTCATTTAGATGAATATATAACAAGGAGGACAAATAACAGAGCTTTGAAGTAAACCATGAGGTCACTATTTTCATGAGTTTTTCAAAACAGATCTGGTTTCATACAACAAAGCATATGAACTTGTGTGAACTATTACACGTCATTAAGAGCTGGGAGGCATCTCCAGAACATCATAGTTTCTTAGCTTGTTCCATTGGAAGACAAAGAACTGTGAAATAAAACCACCCTGGAAAAGTCTCTATTGATCCTAGATGAGATAAAAAAAGATATTAGGAATTTTTTTTTAATAAAATGTGTTTTGATAAACTTCTTGGGTTCAAGAATCTTTTAGAAAGTAAGATAGCTTTTGACATTCACATCGTTATCAGACAGTTGATGTTTGATAAGAAATGTAATAAGAAAGACCTGGTTTGGAGGAAGATGTAGTACCTATTACGGAAACAAATATATATACTGTTTAAAAAGAGAAAAAGCTTTCAGGCACAGAATACCTTACTGGGTTAAAGAAATACAACAAATACAAAGCTTAGGGTAGGCAAGGGACTGCTCATCTAATATCTCCATTGGTTTTAATCAACTTTTATCAATCTGAGGAGGAAAAAAAAGTAATTACAACCTGTGGAGCAGGAAAAGAGCCTAAAGGGGACAAGGTGTCAACTGGATCTGTCCATGCTAAAAGCAGGTAGTTAGCACCTATGCAAAAGTGTGGGTTAGTAGAGGATGAGGTGGGGGAAATTGCAATGGCTGAACCAACTTCTACTCAGTCCCTGATTACCTCTCCCTATAAATCCTGCCTTTCCTTAGGGATAATTTGACACTACATATTTTTTAGCAGCAAAACTGTTTTCAGAAATTTTGCATTCTTCTCTTAACCTCTTCGTTCCCTTCCACGCCTGCGCTGCCCTGCAGTACTGCCTGCTCGGTTGCGCTAGTGTCACTATTAGTCAGAGCACACTGTGCAAGATCATTGATACGATCTGGAGTTAACACAAACAAAAAACCCTCCGGCTCCTCCAAAAAAAATATTCAGGGATACAGTCAAGGGTGAGAGGAAACCAAAACACCAAACTGCATCCTTCCATAATGGTAAGATACTCCCAAAAGGTTTGATTTGTTAACAAGTACTTTAGATTAGCAGACACAATTCATTTATGTTTGGCAACGTTAACTAATTATTATCTGCAGACAGGAAGCACAGCTGCATTGCCTGCTATACTAGCAGTATAAAGCACGTTAAGAAAGCAATTGCATGATAGAAAGCATAGCTCCACAGAAAATGTACACTGACAAACTTTCAGTTATTTTAATTGTTCACTTTTTAATTGGTGTTATTCCTAACAAGAAAAAAATGGCCATCCTCAGGAGACTGCGGCATCATATTTGCCTGAAAGCTTATTCTTTAAATAAAAATGGCTGTTCATGGAAAGTCTATTAGTTTCTTCCTTCATCCCATCGAAATATGTTCTATCCCTTGGGAAATAAATTTTAATTTACTGTAATTTTTCCTGAGGTTTTTCACTTAGTATGTCAATGTACACTTCTCCCTCCTCCCTTTATTTTTCTTTGTGTAGAGACCAAGCTTTTTATAAATAGAATTAAATGTGAACAAATAAAAAACAAATGAGTTAAAGTCTGAAAAATAACTAGAATTTTTATGGAGTATTCTTTATAACACTCTCTCATTCAGTGCCTCCATTTTCTAAATAGGAACAAGGAAAAGAAAGTCTCCTATTCAGTAATATAAATTAAACAAGCCCTGTTAATAGTGCCCACTGGCCCCAGAAAGGCTAATGTGTGAACAGTCTCCAAGTTTGTTATATAGCCGAACTTACCTATTTACTCATTTAGGGCAAAAATTACAGTGACTTCAAATGGACCAAGCTTCTACAAAGATTGTATCCAGCATGGCTAGCACTCTGCACCTCTGCACCTTTAAAGTTACACTTTAAATCCATAGGAATGAATGATTGAATGAATGAACAAATGAATGAAGATGGCCATGGTATTTAGAAGTGCTGAGCATGCACAAAGTGGTGATGCAAAGAAAGCAGCCAGCAACCATGAATAAGTGAACGTAAATTCTCTTTCTTGTGATCAATATGGCAGCTAACCAAAACACAAGCTACAAGCTGCCAGGAGGCAATTAAAATAAGAACGACAATAATTCAGATAACAAATGATGAAGATATGCCTAAGCCACACATAGCCAGGGGTCACTAAATTTATAGTATCACTTTTTTGTATTGAACATATGCAAAGCAGAAGAATCATGCTTCACTGCTCCAACTGAACGGGACTGGATACCATGCTAAAGTAAAGGGTAAATCTAGTCAATATTGACAATTTGAGAGAAAACGAAAAGTTAAATCGGGTGGAGGTTACAAAATTCTGCGTGAAGAACTGCTTTCTTAAGACAGATGTGTCTCAGCTTTGAAACAGATGAAAGTCTCCCAAGGTGGAGCCAATTTCTGCAAGAACATGGAGCCCCACACAGAAACACTGGCTCTAACACCTGGGCCAGGGACAGGGCAGGATTTTTACATATGTGCAGCACTGACTGAGCTAATACGCCTTGCACAATGTAACTGTTGCCACTTCAGTTATCATATGGTTGGAGACTTCTGGTACAGGAGTGGATAGACCATTGACAAGCCAGGTTCTCCATTCCCCTGGTCAACCTATCAGCCCTTCACGGTGCCTGTCACAGTCTAAATGCATCTTTCCTGAACGTGAGTGCTCAAAAGTCTGCACATGGTTTCAGACGAAGTCTTACCAAGTCCTTATACAACAACAGTGATGCTTCCCTATGTCGACTAGAAATACTTTTTTATTTGTTATCATACATTCTTCCCCTGGACACATCTTGGCATCTCAGCATCCCCCTGCAATCACTAATGCACACTGTCTCTTTCCTAATTTGTTAATGAGCTGCTCATTTCACAGCAGAACATTTCAGGACTACTCACCAGTAGATGAGCTTGCATTTTGTACTGTGAAATCCCATCCCATTTCTGTTCTTTAAGGGCATTCGTTTTTCCTTATAAGCAGTTATTTTTTTGGCATTGGGAATATCTCACAATTTTATGCTATTTGCCAATTTCATTAACAAATTATCAAGACCAATCCTAATAAATACTATTAATAATCTTTATACACCCAACTTTCACCTTTTCACAATTCCTTCTGCAGACTCATCCTTAGCCAGTTCCTTGCCCACCTTTGGGTACTTGTACCAGCTCCCATCCTCAGCAGCTTAACTCAACACTTCTCAAGGGGCAACATAGCATGTTTTACCGAATTTCAGATCTCCTGCATTTCCCTTGTGTACAAAAATTAGAAAAATCACTTACCCAATCAGAGAAAAATATCAGATTAGTTTGGCACTATCTACCACAGATAAGCTCATGCTAGTTTGCGTTTACCTCAGTATCCTCAACAAAATTTCCTTCAATTTTTTTTAAAAAGCCTTCCTTACTACTGATATTTGACTAACAAACCTGTGATTTCCTAAATGCCTTCTACTCCTCTCCTGTCTTCTTAAATACTGATACTATATTTCTTATTCTGTAACTATACTAGTCCTCTCCCTGCATGATATAGCTAAGTAAGAAATCTTTTTGATCAGATTTGCAATACAACGTACCACTCTGTTCCATGTTTTGGCATGGGACTTTTCTGGCACACTTAATTTGACCATGTTCAAGTGGTCCTCTAGCCTTCAGCCCCAAATTTTCCTCTCCATCTGGATACTGTCATTTTTATTTCTGTAACCTCATTCACATTTAGCCAATCATTTTTAACATGCTTATTCCTGAAAAGATGACAAAATAGTCATCTTGTAAAGTAGCATCATCAGGAACTTAATGAGGCTCTTAATATGATTTGGAAAAAAACATAAAATACTCACCCATCTGCATCTTTAACATCATAGTGATGCATATTTTCTTTAAATATTACCAAATATGTATTAACACATGTCCTTCCTCAAGGTATCTAGTAACTATGGAACAGTAATTTGCTAGCAAAAAAAAAAAAAAGTAATCCCTATTACTAAGTGCTAATCAGCTTTTTCTTATCTTGTGCCTCTACAGAGTAGAGAGCAATAGTTAAAAACAGGTCTAACAGCTAGCATCAGTTGCATTAGCGCACGTCATGTAGTTCCTGCTGTGTTTTATTAGACAAATATAAAATTAACAACAGAGCTATAATGATTTCCTAAACTGGTTCCAACACAAATTTCCAGTCTGAAGTCAGATGTATTGCCTAATAAAGTTTTACAACAGCAGTCAAACAGTGGTAGTTCGCTCCCCAGAAATAAGAGTCTTAATTCATCAGAATTAGTTTTAAGACTGTTGTTCATCACATAAAAAAAAAAAAAAATATTATTATAGCTTTACCCAAAATGTTCAGACAGTAATATCCAGAGAAGATGGTGTTGGCTTACTTTAATTTCAGACAACGCAATTAAAGACACCTGATTGCTCGATCTGATCCTTGTAAACTGTCATTTTGAAACTATTAAGCAAGTATACGCTGGTATTACATTGCTTACAGAGCATGAAACTTAAGATAATAGCTACTATGTTTTTGCACTGGTAAACCTTTTTCATCATGATGAAGGAACCTGAAGCAAATACATGCATGTTTTTAGCATATCATTGAATTAAAACCAAAGAGATATAACTTTAGATTGACAAAAGCACAGATGACAGCAGGACGTGTTCCATAATAACAAAAAAGTTCATCTGCAACAACAGTTGTTTGACACATTTAGCAATCTGAAGTTAATCTTCGTTTTAAGTCTTTGTCAGAAACCACTGACGAAGTCAGACAGTCAAAAGTTATACTAAGAACAATAGAAATGAGAGTAAAACTTTCCATGGACCTGTATTTAATTTATAAGAAAATGATATTTTAATAATTAATCCTGTCTATAAAGTATTACTTTGAACATATTTATTTAAAATATGTAATTTTAAGTAAGACTAGTGAGCTGCCCATACGACAAACAAAATCCTAGCCCAAAGTATGAGCCTGATCTAAGTAAAACTGTTAAACAATAAGGAAGGTTTGTAATTTTTTTAAAAATGTCCTTAACAAATTGATCCAGTGAACTAAGACTTTGTAATCTCATATACATAAAGGTGATATTAAGAGAAGCAAGCGTTAGTGTTATAACCTACAGGATCCAAAGTATGCTGCTCTTATTTGCATACAACGATACCTTTCTCTGGATCAAAAGTAAGAGCGCTCAAAAGTGTTTCTACAGCAGTGTTCATGCAAAGGACTAGAGGGTGTGCTCCAGCTAACTTTAAACCGAGATGCCAATACCAACATAACACAGCACAGGGCTCAAGCCTGGATGCAAAATCTGCCTGCAACTTGGACAGTTAGCCAGCACTGAGCTCTGGGCAGCTGGGGTGACATGACTACCAGCACCTGAGCTAAGCAGCTAAAAGTTAATTAGGATAAATTCACATGAGCTGCATTCAGAGCTTTAACAACAGCGAATGAAAACAAAAGGCACTGGCCTTGGAGTAAAATTTATAGGTATATATTCTTTTAAATATAAATATATATAAAAATAAAGTCTTACTTTATATAATATATAAATATATATTATATAACATTAAGACTTATTTTTTGCAGAAAATATTGCTCTATATTAAACCATTTTTATGAAAGATCAACTCTATTGTCTCAAATTTCAAGTAAAACTTCAGATTTAAATATGCATGTTAACTGAGAAATGATGGCAGCAAGCGTTAAGATGTAACGTACCAGGATGCATAACTCAGCAGAGCGGCTCTAACTGAATACGCTGACACGCAAGAAAAAAAAGCAAAATCAGAATCACTAACATGCAGTCATGTGACATCACACGCAGAGACAGTGACTCCCTTCAGAAACCTTCAAAATTACCTCTTCTCCTAACAGAGAAACAGTCCCTCTGCTAACTGTGCTTCTTCTACTCAGGGCCACCAGTTTTGGCTCTCCCAGGCAATCCATTGGTTTCTGTAACTGTGGACTAGGTAACTGCAGTTGGACTAGGTAAATGCAGTTCTTGCATTTGCAAATGCTGCCCTGCTCCTTAATGAAGAGAAAGGGAAAATGTTCCAATCTATGTCACAGCAGAGACCTGCGAGAGGACCAAGAAAGGAAGGAAAGACAGCAGCAAACGCTCATCTCCTGCAGAACGTGGTGAGAGGACATCCCTGATAGGAGCCGAAGGCTGCGTCCTACACGGTGAGCATAGTCCCTTGAGTTGACATCAAGGGAGACATCAAGGTCTCATGAGAGACCTCGATTCGGCAGTCCTGTTCATAACGGACTGGCTGGCCACATCCACTGGATCTCCTCAGTGAGCTCAGACACTTATCTGACCTTACTAATAATTTACCTTTGCCCTGTCAGGAGTCCCAGAGGGGCTTACAAATAGTTAACCAGGCAGCTTCCTCTTGAGGCACAAAACAGCCAGAAAATATAATATTCAGGTTTTTAAGAAAGGGAACTTTCACCATAATGACAGCTGCATAAAAAGTGCACTGTATTCTTTAGGTCCAGGTGGAGCGCATGGGAGCTAGCTCTTTAATGTTACATCTAAAACCCACACCTTAGTAAACTGTCTGGCGCTCTTTTTCCTTCATCTACCCCGAAAGACCACAGGATGCACTGATTTGCTTCCATCAGCAGTTGCAATACCAGCTAGTCTCTTTTTTCAAACTAGTCCTAAAGAACATGTTCCACTATGTGACAGCAAACGCTGCTGGATCCTCACTGCTGGTTGGTAGGGAAATCAAATGGGGTTAGTACCTCCGACATAAGGCTAACTCCTTATTGCCTTAAATAGTTATTACTCCACTCCATAACCACAGTGATCATCTCAGTGAAGAAGAAAGTGTACTGTCTGGTGGTTAACATCAGAATGCTATAATAACAATAAGATGCATAAACTCTTGCAGTATTTGCTTGCTCATAGAGTATTTTCGGAAAACTCTTATTTTTAACAGCAACAATAACCTGCTGAAATCATCAAGCATTCCAGACTGCCAAAACTGAAGAAGAGCTACCAACAGTAGCTCAACTGATATGAGGACGACACTGGTGGAGCACAACTTGCAACACCACTGACTAGCATTGCTTTATGATGTACTCAAAGCAGGGGGATTTACAGTTAAATGCAAACTACAACCACTATCTGAAATAAAAAGATTCCATTGCACTAAAAAGACAGATATGAGAAAGCCTATTTAAAATTATTTCTGCATCGTCTCATACGTGTCCTGTTCAAAGAAGCCAAACTCACAATTGCACAACAGAATATCTCATAGTAAACATATATTAATAGACTTGATGCTCTCTATATTTATTAATGGTAATCTGAAAAGGAATACAAAATTTTCCAAATCAAATGACCGTAATTACATGTGCACATATACCTACGCGTTATGGGAACAGACACATATACTAAAGATGCAAGCACAGGGCCCGCATTGTGCAGGGCATGAGTATTGCGTAACACGGGCTCTCGCCTCTTAAGAGTTTATAAAACTCTCGTTACAAATAACTAATGAAGCAAGATCAAACATTTTAATTACTTCCAGAATGCTGACGATGTCTAGTAGCAAAGAATCATATGCTTATTTTCAAGTAGCAACAGCATTTTTTTTAATGGTCTCTTGTGCCTCATATCCATAACTATGGCTTTATACTGTTTTTCTAACTACCGAGACCTATAAAATCAGGACATGAGCTTAGGTTATACTGTTAGAGATTCACTTTCCCTTCTCTCCTTCTCCCCAGTTAGAAACTCTTTGGGGTTTCAGTATTTCACTTTCCCCTCGGGTGTGGGGATAACACCATTAGAGCCGTTTTACCGGCAGCAGGAATCTGCAAACGAGGCTCCTATTTAAACAGCATCCCACAGAGCCGATGCCAAAGTTCTCCGCTGTTTACAGGTGACATCACATGCGAGACCTTCTGAAGCGCAGCCAAAACAAGTATCATGTACAAAGTAAGGTTTCTTGTCCAACATACATCAGAAAACAGTCGTTCGACCCTCGCTTCACTTCACAAAACTGTTTCTCCAGTCACGTACATGATAGAGCAACTTTCTTCTACCCTGAAACGCACTACAGCCGGGCTCTCTTTGAGCAAGGACTGAGCAGACGTTTGTGGGGACACTTATTTTCTGTCTCATCAGACAAGCCTCTCCCTAGTGAAAGCCTGCAGCAAACAAACAAACCAAAACAAAAAACCCCAAAAGAGATCCGATAGCAGCTCTAGACTGACAAGGCTAAATAATCACTGCTTAATTAATCAGCATCTAACAGTGCCACCTCTAATAATAAACCAGGATGCAAATGAAGTAGTTTTAATGTTACATTTCTTGGACTTTGTCTGAAACAGATACCAAAGTGCCAGCAATAAGGCCACAGATCTTTTGGGGGGAGTTATATATACTAATCTGACTAAGTGAGAAAAAAAAAACATATTTTCCAAGGTGAAGTAATCTGATAAGAGCCCCGTTTTCCCAACCCACGGTAAAAACAAACTCATACAGGCAGCCCCACTATTTCAGTGCAATAGCTCAGAGGAAGCAAGCGACTCCAGGGAAAGCAGTTGCAGGATAGGGCCCTACGTTTCAAAACACAATGTGCTGACTTATACAATAAGCGCAGGCTTTGAAACATCCCGCTCTCTCTCTGTCAGATATTAATTCTACATAGTAAATTTCGCCATTTATTAGCATGCATTTGGAGTTTATTTTCTCAAGGTTTAATCACGCGTAGTAGTCATTAGCATATATGAACGCTCCTTTTCTAGAGCAGTTTCTGTAGAATTCTCATTTGAGTTAATTACTATGTAAGATAGCTAAATTCTAATTAAAATTCAATGGCACATGTAATGATAAAAATTTATCAATACAGGGTCTTTTTCAGCAGCTACTTTTATTAAATTACTTAGCTTCACTGTTTATTTCTTGAAACTGAGACTCTAAATTAGGCTGTTTTTTAAACACTGTAATAATGTTTTCATTAGGTTTGACTGCAGTTTTCTGCTTCATATTTTAAGGGAATAAATGCCTTTCAAGTTTTGTATTTATTCACTGCTGGTTTGATATGGCTCTAAAGCTTTATACTAACTATACATACTATATCTCGGAGCAGTGAAAATGACAAAAAGCATGCAAGTTTGGTGCCATTCAAGTTAATGGTAAAATATCCATTAACTTGAGCGGAGCTAGGAGCTATGGAGTCTTGCAATATATTTTGCTTTGGTAAAACAAAAAATAAATAAAAAAGACCAAACCCTGCCAACAATTAAAAAAATTCTTAAGTGAGAAGTGGATATAAATGGTGCACTTTTCCAAGCAGCAGTAGCTATTTCTCTACCTCCTAGCTAATACTGCAAACTGCTGCAAGTACAAAGTGTAATTACCACCGGTTAGTGATAAATATTGCTTGTGCAGAGTTTAATGCCGCAGACTCTGCTATCTCTCAAGCTAGCTCCGATGCTGCGCTTCTGAAAGTAACTGCTGTCGGTGCGCACATGTATTTGCATAAACATCCAGACACAGATGAAGACAGTTTGCTTGTACAAACACTTTTCCATTTTGGGGGAAATCTGTCTATATTAGGCACGTCTTGTAATTTAGAAATACAGCAAATCTCTCTGGATCGATTTCATCTGGGTGGGGTGAAACACGGAGAAGGAATATATGCCAGGCTCTAACCCGAGCTCTAGCTGTGCTTGCTGCATGCCAGACACACCACTCAAAACTAGGTAGGCTCGAAACAGAAAGAAAAAAAAACCCGAGCAGCCAAAACCCCTTTCTGTTGCACTAAACGCAGAAGGCTGTTATTCTCAAACACAAAAATGACTAATCACCCCCTAATCAAGTTATGGTTAATAAAGTCATCCAATTTTTGCTTAATCATGTTAATATTCAGACATGTTAAACAGTAAATCCCTTCAGGCACGCAATCCTGTTTGCCAAGTTTCAGCCTACAACAAGGTGTAAATCTCTGAAAACAACCCTTTGGAAGTGCTGACAAACGTTTGGCTCTTGCAAAATGAGTTGGAGTCTCTGTAAAATAAAGAAAAAAGTATAGCTAAGTTTCTGTACAAATTTCTACCTCGCCAGAGATGTGCAGAACTCCAGCGTCCTGGATTCAGCCCTTGCAGAATGAATGCCCTTTGCTCTACGCGGCAAAGAATATTACTGAAATAGGCAGGAAGAACAAAAATGAACCAAAATTAATTATTATTAGATTATATTATTGATGACAAAGCATAGTTTGAAACTTTCACTAATAGTTAAATTATAATATATCTGGTTCTTAGAGACATTTGCAATCAGATTTATTCAGTTGCTTGTTTTTAAAGGTGCTTTATGACTTCTGAAGCAGAATAAATGATAAATAATGCATTTCCTCAGTGTTGGTGGGAAAACTCAGGCTATAATTAGCATACAAAATTACATATTCCAATACTTGATGTTCACCGGTGCCATTTCTGTCATGTCAGACAGCATAAATAAAAAGCTGGCAATCTGAACAACCCCGAATAACTTCATTCTCATAAACAACCGCTCTTGCTCAAATACTGCTTTCTTCGAATAACTCCTTGAGGTAGAAGCCCCCGTCTGCACCTTCCACCAGTTTCATTCTAACCCAAAATACCACTTGGTGCTGCCTGTTACGTTCAAGTAACGGATTTCTGTTGGTTCCTAAGGAGAGGCGCACTGAAAACTACCGGCACTGCGGACAGGAAGGCCCCTTTAAAGACAAAATATCGGGAGATGCTGAGCAGGGTCTCCAACAGAGGACCTTTGTACTTCAATGCAAATGAATCTCTGAAAAACAGACTGCAGACAATGACCAGGGAGAAGTCGCAGAGAACCAATCCATCTGCAGCTATTTTGTTAACTCAATGTTTCTTACATTCTTTCTGTTAAACAAAACACTTGATGTTGACAGCTGTGAATTTTAAACAACTATGCTGTGTATGTTTTTCCAATTTTGTGTAGTCAGATAGTTTCCCTGCGCTGGGGGCTGAAAGCAGAATTCCATAATTTAGAGACTTGATGCTTTTCAAATAGTCACAGCTACTCTGATCGAAAAACAAAGTAGAAATTAAGTGTCTAATGGAAAGAGCTTCAAAGGGCAAGAAAAGTCGCTACTTTAGCGATGTTACACAACATAAAACTCATATAAATATGAATTACAATTAGAGACAGTCTCTGTAAACTATATTCCACATGTGATAATCATATTAATAAAACATGTGGAAGCTTTGTTTGGCTAAACCACATTCCGATTTCTCAAAATACACTCCTACTTTGTAGTGCGCCTTTTAAAGAAAAACTGCAGCATTTTGAAGAAAAAGTTTGCATTCAGTCAATTAATCAAATAAAATATTTGGATATCAGCAATTTGTCCATGTAATGAATGAAGATTTTTACTAGGGCAAAAACTAACTTAAACCAGATGCGGATCTAAAGCAACGTTTGTGTGCACATCGAAAAAGAAATCCAGTTAAATGCCTCCCTGTAAAACAGAAAAAACTAAAAAGCTTTGCATTTTCAATCAATAAAAGAAAAGGCTTAAAAGATAACAAAAATAGTAGCCCACATGTATTCTATGGTGATTCTGCCATCACAATGGATAGATTTGTAAAATGCAAATTTTATGGATAGTCTAGCATTAAACAACTCTGGCCAAAAATTAGCTTTGGGCTTACTCCCGAGGATTCTGTCTAACCAATACGGATCAGGTTATCTTCAACTGTGCACTGAAAAATGAACAAGCAAAGAGTGAAGAGTGAGAACTGGAAGTCAGAACGTTTCATTTTTATTCATGGCTCTGCCGCTGACTTGCTAAGTGACCTGCAGGGATCTCTTCCCCTGGCTTCCTCTCCCCAGATCTCTCATTTTAAAAACAAACTGTAGGATGTCAGGAACCATCTATTTTTATACAACAATTCAGATAGCGATACCAATTGCAGAGGCATTGCAATCCTTTCCGCAAAACGGGGTTCTTCTCCCTCAAAGGTTCCTGCAGCCCCAGCAGGGAAGACACGAGGTTCTTCCAGGCCCGGCCACCTTCGCTGCCGCAGGGCCAGCGCAGCCCACCCGCCGCTCTGCTGGGTGCCCAGGATGGAAGAGCTGTACGGGCCGTTCTCGGCGTTCACCCAGACACGCGACACAGTCAAGCCCTATATATTCCCCCTGACCTTAAAAAGTAGAGCGTTAAACTGGGTTCCTGTTAGGTTCCTTCTGCCACGCTCAAGAAGATGAAGAAAAGAAGACAGGAGCGAGGAGACCCCACTTGGAAGACTGGATCATTGCTGAGATTCAGGGGGGGAATTTTTGTGGAACGGAGAGAGAGGTGTTTAACAGTGCCAAAAAAGAAGCGAGACAGATATTGCATTTGACATTTTTTGTCTCATTCTTTTGCTGGATTTCCTCTGAAACGCAGCGACGGATTGCTGCCTATCTGGAGGATGGGACGCTAGAGACTTGAATTTAAACCCGACTGGGCTATTTCCCGTTCCTCTCGGCTTCAGGCGCTGACCCCTCCCTTCCCCAACGCGCGTTCGGATCCCTGACAAAAAACACTGTAAAAGAGTCAGGCGTCGTCTCCCCCCCACCGGGATTAGTCTCCACACGTCAGCGCAACCTGCTCCCTGTAGACACATTCTCTCCCCCAAACCTGCAGGAACCGGAGCCCGATGGCAATGTGGTTTTGCTTGGGGGAGGATGGGAGGTGGGTTTTGTCTAGTCTGGAAATGCATTTTCCCTTCTTCCCAGTCGTTTATTGTTCTTCTTTTGGCACCAGAAGAACATATTTTGGACGTGATTTTCTCCGTGGGTGTTACACTGGAAATTAATCTCTCTCCAAGGCATATAAGGTCTGGGACAGTTTTGAAATACGTGCGAGGGGATGGAGAGGGGAGGGAAAGAGTGGAAGCGAGGCCGCTTGATCACGCAGGAACGGTTAGCCAGCACGCTCCCGTGGCCCCGCTTCGCCTGGTCCAGCCCAGGGATGCCTGCACGCTCACCGTCAGGGAAGTAACACTTGCCACCGATGGGACAGGATCGAGGATCGGCCGCCTGGGCGACTCGCTCCCGCAGGTGCAACGCTGCTCTCCACGGCCCGCCGCAACCCGCTCCCTTCCTCACCTCTTGCCACCCGACGGGGCTGTGACCTCCCTCGGAGGGAGGCTCCACGCGGGGCCGCGCCGCCCGGCTTGGACGGCGGCGGAGCCGCGCAGCCGCCAGCGCTCGCAGGCAGGAGCGCGCGCGCGCTCGGGCAACGGTCGTGCAAGGGTCCGACGTCGTTTCAGACGGGACCTCCCAGCAGAACGGCCTCCGCCAGCCCTGCCTGCGCCGCTCGTTTCTTCTCGGGATCGTTCCCCTCCCGTTATTCCTTTTTAGGGGGAAGCGTATTAAGTACACGTGGCGATACAGCCAGCTAAGTACTGCAGCCAGGTTGAAGCCCCCCAATGCTAGGTACTAGGGGGAAAAAAAAAAGTTAAAAAGTTACAAAACTTGGACCCAGAAGCTTAGAAGGGTCAAAAGAAGCAGGACAAGTTTTTAAAGAGCGCGTGCTTTTTTCTTCCATGATTTTCTAATTAGAAAAGAATAAAAAGCAGAAATGTATCAAATGCTTCTAATTTTTCTTATGTAGACTCTAATAACTCAGTAAAAGGCATGAGAAACCATGAGACACGTACATATTTGGGCACTCCACTGGCTCAAAATTATGCTTTCCACAAACAAAAGGCCTCTCTCTACCCATTTACACAATAGGTTTACACTGAGCCATTACGATCTATCATGTAACTGAGTGCTTAATGACTCTTTAATATACGGATTATTGACACAAAAGATGTAACAGCTGCGTAAGAGTTACTACACAGCAGCAGCTTTCCAAAAAGATATCACTTCATCATTTTTATATTTTCTAAACTATCCAAAGACACTTATATTCATGGCAGTGACTTGAAAGGCAGAAAAATCCAAGGGGGAAATAAATTAGAATATACTTGACCTCAGTGAACTGGGAAAAAATTAAATTTAAACACCTCTCAGTTTAGAACAGATTTGTTTTTATTTATTTCTGATATGCCAAGAGCTTTAAAAACTGCTTATTTTATCTGAAAAGATGACTTCCAGACTAAGACCCTGTATTTAATATTGAGCCCAATTTTTTAGCCGAGTTATAAGCCCTTTGAAAGAGCCATATGCAAAGGTAGCACTGACAGATTCTTAAGCAAAAGCAGTAGTGGGTGTCACTATAACAACTAACCCTTTAAAAAAAATTAGAGAAGAGACGTCAGAATTTTTTCTTTCTCCATATGTGTGTGTGTATAAATATATATATTTATAAACCTCTTAACAATGAACATTGCTGCTGCCAAACGCTCAGAGACAGAGTTGATTTCCTTTCAAGTAATTGATGTAGACTTTCTTCAGTATCCAGTCCAGACAAGTTCTCAAACGTGAAACAGGAAATCACACCGTCAAAGGAAAGCTGAGCATTCCTTCCACACGGTCTGGGTCAGCCCCTCAAAAACACTAGATTTATACTACCGCTGCCAGAAAAACTTGCATTTCCATGCCCTCCTGTTGCTAAGATAAAGGATGTTTCCTACTGCCTCAGAATGCCGTCCTCATTTAAAACTCCAGCTATGTTCTGACAAAACATGCTGCTGTCACCCCAAATTGAGCAAATGAGCCTATGTCCTACAGTATAAAGACCAAAAGAGTTATTGAATATCACCCGGGGAGCACAAAATGAAAAGGCTCCCATTTCTTCCTGACCTTTTTGGGCATTTTTTTCCTGAAATCGGCCTAGCCCTTCAGTCTTCATTTCTCATGCTGTCTGTGGTAGCACAGGAAGGACAGCTTGGACTTTTCACTTTCAAACAGATCAGGTTTTGTTAAATAACTTTTTTTTCTCTTTCTTCAAACCAGAGGCGGAAGGGAGCGCTGTGAAGAAAATGGAAACTGGCAAAGAGCTTTAACTTCAAATAGCCTTGTAAGTCAGTGTTGATGTGCAAAACTAATTCTGCTTTTTTGGCATTTAAATATAACTAGACAGTTGCAAAAGGGAGGGGCGAGGGGACAAGTACAAGGCAGATTACCAGCCAAGTGAAAAACACAAAGCTGGGTAGTGTTATAACTTCTGTTTATCAAAAGAAATAAGCAATAGATGTATTGGCATCGAGCTTTGTAGGCAAGACTAGACATAAACTTGTACTGGAAACTCACGGGAAAGGGACCTTTGGATAAAAGCCGTGCTCCATCCTTGGCGGATGAGAAAAAGACATGTCACTCGTGGCAGAATGAAAAGATTCCCTGGATCGAGAACGCCAAGCTCCAGTAAAAGACACATGCAAATAGCCCCATTCATTAAAAAAAAAAAGAAAAAAAAGAAGAAGAAGAAGAATACCACTGGATATAATGTATCTAAATATTTGTTCAGGGTTAAGTGGTGTTGTCTAAACAGGCAGAAAAGCTCTTTTTTATGTAGATTTGCTCTCCCCATTAGGAGTGCTGGCCACATACTTACTCCTTGGTTCTTTATACGCTTTCTATTTCCTAGAAATCTTCTCTCTGTGTTGTTTTACAGACGCAGGAGGTAAGCAATACCTGACAGCAAGCATTCATGGGATCCACTTCATCATCTATTGGAGCTTTTCCTTGCTGGCTCTTCTACCACTCGCCATATACATGCTGAGAGGAAATCATACCCTTCTCACCCTTTAGGAGCAAGGCATTAAACTGGAAGCGTTTGTCAGCCTGCAACTACACGCCATGTGCAAGAAGCTGCGTTTTACTGTAGTAAAATATCTGCCTGCGCAGCACAGTCTGGATCCCAAACTGTTGCTGTTAAAGCCTGCGAGCAATGCTGCTGCCTCCAGCAGTCTGAACGTTACCTCTGCTCGTCCCGGCTGCTTTCAGAGTTGTCATTACTTGCTGCTGTTGGTCCAATGCACAATCCAGAAACACTTCATAACTAAGAGGAAGAAACAATTTTCTACCACATGAAACAACCGTTGGTGCAAAGGGTCAACAAGCACTACAACTGCTGTAGGATCTGGAGCGCTGGAGGGGATAAAGGAGACTGAAGTGTAGAATGGGATCCTGACTGCCATTAACTCTTCTGTAAGCGATATATGGAATCACTCAAGCAGAAGGGGAGATCTCTGACAGCTCACTCAAAGGAAGATGAGGGAACGCTACCATATTCAATAGGCATCTGGAGGGGAGGCACCTCGCGCTTGTCCTTACGCCAGCAGAGAGAAAGCAGTTGTCTGAGATGTGCAGGGAAGTGAAGAATGCTAGAGGGTTTCAGGAGGGGGGAAAAAGGCGTTTAAAAAGTCAGCGCATACAATTTCCTTTGATCCTCCTAAAGAATATATAGAGGGTCACTCAAAAACATACCCACTTTCCCTTACACTCTGATCACAGCATCTGAATAGAGAAAACGCACAGAAATTGATACAGGATCTGCCATTATTACAAACAGAACGGGAAGCATTTGCAGGCAGTCTTGCATCTAAGAAAATCTCAGTTTATTTTTGACTGAAATAAATAATTTGAAGTAATACAAAAAAAACAAAAAAAGAACAAACAAATTTCTGTTTAGTATCTGCCACTGTGCAACGCTATTTTTAAAGTGCTACCTTCTAGGAAAAAAAAAAAACCCACTCTCAATCCCATTCTGAGGACAGCATTTACTTCATGAGGTTTTCTAAATCTATTGTTTGCAAAGCTTTTTCCAGCTGGTTACTCACATCAAGTCAGCCAATAATCAAGGACAACTCTACCTGATGAAGGATGGCCCCTCTCAGGTGGGCTCCCTCTCTATCTTACTTACAAGAGCCATTTGTTAATGCCAAAACACAATTTTCTACTGAAACAACCCTGGAGCCCCAACATACCCCAAAAGGGAAAAATTACAATTCAGCCTGTAACAGACCTTGCTGCTAACACCAGCAGCCAGGCCAAAGAAAGAGTCAAAACAACATATTCAGAAATGAAAATACAAATTCACAGGCAGAAGTGACCCTTCAAAAACACCAGAATAGAAGCCCCAGGTCAACAGAGAAACTTTTAGATAGTTTCACATATAGAACTCATTTTCTTTTACCAGTGCTCTTCACCTTTACTTCCATAAATAGCTCTTTTCCTTTCTTCTGTGGAGGAAAGCAATCTACCATGCCCAGGTGGATTTAATAAGGGAGGTCTAATACTTGAGGTCAAAGAATATGAATGGATTAAAAGATTAGGGAAAGGAGCATGAAGGCTTTCACCTTTAAGGTTCCTGTTCTGAATTCATCTGATGTGAGCAGTGAGTGAGCAGCGTAACCATCAAGGAGCTGTGGCTCCGTGGAAATCTGTCCTTCACCTCCTAAGAGTTACAGTAAGGGATCATTAAAAAAAAAGTCTGAATATTTTAAATACATTTACTGAGATTGCCTCTCACTATCAAGCTCCCTATCTACTTTTCTGTTTCTTTATATTCCACTACTATAAACACCAAAGTGGCTTTTCAGTTAAAAAAAAAAAAAAATCCATGCTTTTCACTTTTAAATTCAGAACTCTCAGACAGAACATGATACCTTCCTGTTACTTCAAACCTCTTGTAAGAAAGTTGGACAGACCTGCCATCCGTAACTTTTTGGTGCAATTTCTTATTACTCAAGTGGAAGGTGTTCTTTGCACACCAGACTGAACCTGCTTCAGCTGATGATCTGCAGCAGAAAAAGAACGATCTGACTTTGGTAAAAGTTATTCCCGTAGCATCCATGAACAAATCAGCCCATAGCAGCCGTGAACTGTAACTTAACCTCCTCCATGATTTTGTTGAAATCATGATAAAAATGGTTCACCAGTGGCTAAAAGTGCAGCAGGATTTTTATAAGGCTTGTGCAGATAAATTTTCATCCATCTTCAGGAGACACAGCTCACTACCTCAGCTGCAGAAATTAGGCAGAAATGACCTTATTCCTCATGGGCAGGGTCCAGATTTTCACTTTCACAGATCCAATCAGAAACACAACGGGCAAGCTGCTTGAGAAGCAAGTCTGCTGTGTATATAGGGGTGTCTCTTATAATGAGCTGCTTAATGGAGGAGTGAGCTCAACAAGTAGGATGCTGTTTCCAGATAGTGGAACAACACTTAAAAGAGCTAAGTGTTACATTAGGTTGCAGAATTTAAAACTATCTATGATTTAAAACTATCATATTCCTTCAGTTAGGAAAGCAAGTTACACAACAGAACCGTCAAAAATGACTGAGGCTGGTTTACAAATAAACTCATAACTACATAAACGAACCTCATGTTTCCCTGGTCATGAGTACACATACATGTCCAGAGTGTCTAGTGATGTGAAAAGAATAGTCACCACTAATATTTTCGCAATAATCTTAGGAATGGAAAATTCATTAGCATTGTTCAATATGGTGATAACTGCAACCTACATTAATCTCGAATGACCTTGACAAATTAGCAGGTGAAGATGAAAGCAGTACAGTGCCCAACGAAAAAGTAAAACCAGTGAAGATACCCACAGGTGCCATAGTGAAAAAAACCCCAAGACTGGTGGCTGCTAAAGAGGGATACGCTAAACTGTTTGTTTACTTTACCTCTCTGATCCACGCTAGCAAATCCATGCTTGCCTCAGTAAGCTTCCTCAACAGCCAGGAGATTTAAATCTTCTCAAATAGATACAAACTGTATCCTCTCCTTCGGTTAGGCTTGCTTAATGGCAGCGAGGCATGGCCAATTGCAGACGCTCTTAACATAACATATTTGACAGGTATAAGATCAGGCACATACAGTCGGAAAGGTCCCTAAGCTTGCCTTGATTCACAGGGCTGCTCTGAGGGTATGAACTGCTAAACTCTGTCATCATCACTTAACTTACAGCGCTCCTTCATACGATACGGTGCTCTGTTCGGGGGGGGGTGGGAATCTTCGTACGAGTACATATTTGACTTTGATCCAATGACAGGTTTCTGAAGGCAAGCATCTGACAGGACAAAGACGTGCAGCACTGCATTTGGCGTGCGCGCCGTACGCGGCGGCTGAGGAGGCCCCGCAGCGAGCCTCTGGTCTGGCGAAGGCGCCTCACCAGCAACGGTCCCGCTGCACTTCAGGAGGAGCCGGCTCAGGAATAAATTCTGTGGCCCCTTCTGAACGAGCACGCTTACCTGTGCCATTCAGAAAGCAAGAGCGAGCAATTTTAACCTGCAGTCAAAGCTTAAAGAGAATTTTGCCTTACTTGCAACGCTACGGAAAGCGAGTTAAGGTTCTGAATCAAAAAGCACGGAAGCTGGATGTCATTTTCGGCACGGGAGCAGACGCCACTAGGCCTGCTCCGCGGATTAACGCTGCAAGTGGGCAAGTGCGCTTTGCGGGGAAAACCTGCAGGTATACGCTACTGTTTTACAGACACTCATAACTTTTTTTTTTTTTTTTTTTTAGTTAACAGACTCGCAGTCTGTTAACTCCTAGTCACTTTAGGGGCTGCAGTTTGCAAAGCATAATCTTTTCCCAAACGTGAATCTTGGGGATGATTTAATCAGAAACAGCTCAACAGTTTCTGAGAACATAACCAGAAATAAAATAAAATAAAATAAATCTTCGGTATAAAACATTCTTACAAACATCTAAACAAATGAAAAACCTGACTAGCTAAGAGTCGGTAGCAGGCATTTGTTGCAGCTATAATCCATATTCAGAAATTCTCAGCTGATTTTCTTGAAAAATTGGTTTAGATTTGACTTAGCTCTGTGTCAATAGAAACTGATATTTTACTCTATACCTTTTATACTCCTCTTTTTTACGTACTAAATACAAATAATGTTCAGCAGAATAATATTGTTATGATCCGTTTCTAATTTAACAAGCAGCAAGGGTAAACGGGCTTGAAAAAAAAAAAAAGATTACCTTATAGAAAGACATGAGAAGCAAATGATTATACACAGGTGGGTCAAAAGGCACCACCGTTTGTGAAAGCAATCAACATTACCTCAGAGGCAAACCTGACTTTACACAGGCTACCGTTTTATTCTTGCTACTTGGGAAGGCCGTTTGGTTTGTACAAAATTAATAATTCAGTTCAGACAACAGTCCATCAATTGTGCCATTTTCTAATTTCAGATTAGAGAGAAATGTACACAATAATGGATGAACAGCAAGAAGTAATACAAGTGATATACCATACTGACATGCAAAAAAAAGATTTCTTTTTCCCTTGTGATTTCTGATAGTCAACAGAAGTTCTCATCTTCCTGTAATCACGAATTTTAAAAAGCTACTCATTCTGTCAAACAAATTTCCTGCACGTTTTCAGAGACGAGTTTCTTTGAGTATCACAGTTTAGTGGCAACAATCAAACACACATTTAATTATTGTCGGTATTCTTTAGGTGAAATTAGAGTTAGTCTCCGGAAAGGAAAGGACAGAACTGATGGAATTTTAGGCAGAAATTTTCGATCTACAAACTGACCCCAAGGCCTCAATAGAAATGATTGAATGAGATCTATTCCTAGTACTTCCGTTTATATAGAAAGTGTCTTGCAATCAGTATCCTAAGTGTAATACAATTAAACAACCGTATAATTAAAACGCAGAAGACTCTTTGGTAACAAATCCTTCTAGCAAAGAGCGCGTCTTGAACACTTACTTCACACACTGTAGCAGATGTCAAGGGATGCTACACAAATTTCACAACTGGGCCCTTTCATAGCAATTTGGAATATTTGATATTTCAGTCTTTGGTCTTCCATGTCAGCTACTGATTTATATTTCCAAAACGTACTAATTATCTCCAGGCAAACATACACAAATTTTTTTTTTTTTTTTTTTAAAAAGTGCCTATGGTTACATACGGTTTTCTAAGAGACGTGGCCTGGCCCGTCACTTTCTGACCTATTTTCCCCTCAGTTCCACTTTTGTATATCCTCCTAGTCAAGTGCTGAAAACTGCATTCAGTTAAGTGGCATAAAAATAACAATAAAAACTCAGTGCCTATGGGAACCCTCAAGCTACCAAAAGTGAAAAGAATTACATTCTTAATTCACAAGACTCTTTCTACATATAATAATTCCTTTTAGGTAAAGGTCAAGTTACAAGACTTTCTGCATTATGCATAGTGATTTTCATTTTGGCTTATTATACAGTGGCATAAAATTTATGATGTCAGATTTTATGACAGTTAAACCTAAGTTTGTTCTATTTCAGAAGGGCATCTGGGTATAAAGAATAACAAAGCTTCTGTATTAAAATGGCCTTATATATTTAGGCCAGCTCCGATAAAAGACATCAGACCAGGAAATACTTGAACAGATGTTCATAAAAATATATCACTTTTCAAGTGCTGAAGGACTAAAATGGGAGTAGAGTTGCCTAATGGGAAATGAATCGTTACAGTCAATCATGAAAAATAGTCAATTGTGTAGATTCCAAAGTGCTGAAGGAGAAAATCTTTTCTTGCAGTAATATTGCAAGGCATTTTATACAAAAGCAAATAATCTAAGAAACATATTCAGTGTTGCTGTTTTATCCACTTATGAGAAAAAAAAGGTTCTTCAAGGAAATAAGTGTATAAAAACATGTTTTATTTGTTAATGTATGTAACAGATAATGATTTTTAGCTCACAGTACAATTATTTATTATGACAATGCAACATCTTTAGTGAAAATTCAGTAGTCTTAAGGTGTTCTGCGTTGTTCATTCATGCAAAGAGTTCTTGTCAAATATTTTAATGAGAAGAAAAGTATGGCAGTCAAGATTAAAAGTCAAGGTGACCTTTAACTGTAGAAAACAGTACCTACATATCACCTTACATTTTTTTTTTTAAGGTCATCACTTTTTTCTCTCTTGAAGAGTCATTCCATAACTGGAAGTACATCGTACAATAGTGCACTGAAAGAGCTAATCATAAAAACCGTTCTTAGTTCAAAATTAAGCTCTGCATTACATCTATTTTAAATCACATACATCCTTTGGCATAAAATTCAGATATCTGCTGCACTGCCTTCAGAGACAGGAGTAAAGAATTTGCACCTTAACAAGAATGATGGATGTCACGTAGTGTTCAATAAAGCAATAGAGTAACATCTTCAAAATTGTGATTCATCTTTATAAACACCACCCACCCTGCAGATTTGATGTTTGGGACTTACTCGTTCGCAGCCACCTCACACGCGGGAGCTCTGCCAGCCAGAATCCCGCATTCTCGCTTCCCGTCTTCCAGCTGCTTTGCAGCTTACTTCTCCCTCTGTAACTGGAGGAGGCAGCAAGCCTGAAGGAGAAAAAGGTAGCCCACAGTTCAGTTTCTAGCAGGCCTGAGCTTTGTCAAAAAAACCAAATCAAACCAAGCAAACAAAAAAAGCAATGCGGATGCACAAAGAGGCTTCAACTGACAAAGACAGGTTGAAAGAGACCTCAAGGCTGGGCCTACTCAGTATGACCCTACTCTCTAATTTACCTACCTCTCTAGATTTATTCACTTTTCTCTAATCTTCACTCATGTTCCTGCACAGAAAGCAGCTCAGGTTTAACACAGCATTCAAGTGGTGATAAGGTTTACACATTAGAGTTGGTTTATGTCCAGCCAGCTTGGCATAAGCTGCTCACGAGCACAGGCAGAGAAATTAATGTTTACTTGTACCTGTCCACAAAGATATATTCTTAGTTATATATACCGAGAAGATTACTCACAGAGTATCGTTAATCATCTTTATGACTATCAAGTATAGTATCAAACATACACAAAAATGCGTTTCCTAATTGCTACTATGGAGACAAAGGAACAGAGGAATAACAGAAGAAAATAAAGTACCAGGTGTCATTTTTTCTGAAAAATTATACAGAAAATAATTTAATTAATAGGTGATAGCATTTATACAAGGTTCTAAGTGAATCTTAAATAATCATAATATCCAAACACAGTAAATCTGATTTGATAATTTAATAAGAAAAATGCTGTGGATAAGCTTGCTAGAACAGGTAATAACGGGATGAATTCATTAAAATACGACAATGCTGGCTCGGCTTAGAGTCAGACCCTGAACCTGTTGAAGCTGTAGTTTTAATGAGACTAGTGTTCTTCCCCACTAAGTGTACCCAGTCTTCTGAAATCCTGTTTACTGCATATCACGTATGAAATGACAATCCACATATTTACGCCCAGTATTATAGTCTGATTAAATAAAGCTAGTAATGATGCATCGCACTTTAAATATTTCAGGCATGTAACATATATACATTTCAAAATAAGCTCTCACACCATGAATGAATGAACTTTCTGTATCTTTCAGGAAGCTCCACAGAGTTGCATGAAGATTAGATTTGAAAACATTAGTACCTTCAGTTTTAAAACATTTTAACAATCTTATTGGTTGGCTGCTGACTTCTGAAAAATAGACCGCTTCCCTACAATCCCTACGATTGCTAATCACTTTCTGCATTTAACACAAAACTATATTTAACACACTAGTTTGCTATTTTAGTTGTATTGAAACACACACAAAATTCCTATTTTCGTTGTTTAGGAGTCTTGGCACAGGTTTTAAAAGATTTATTGATCCGGTACTAACTAGAGTACATTACAAGTAGCCAAGTGCCAAACAGTGCCTTTGCACCAGATTGTGATTTACAATTAAGGAAACTGGATTACTAATTATGTACAAAACCCTGGGCTTTAAAATTTGTGTATTTAAGGTCTTGCAAAAGAAATACTCTTTCCATACTCAAGACACACTTTTATACCAAAATCTTCCCTCTAACATAAAAAGCACACGCAGCATTAATTTATACAGAACGCTAAGCTCTGCTTTAAAGAAAATTTTTGTGTGAGAAACTGTTGCCACTCTCTAAAAAGCATGCAACTTTTAAATTGGAATACTTGGAAAAGATGTAATTTGTTAACATCTGATGTTATCCAATTTTGATTTAAAAATGCATTAAAAATTGCAAAAATAGTCTGTTCTGAACTTTTGGAGATTTTTCCCTATTTCTTTGCAGCTTTGCACCAGGATGAATTTTTACAAGCCACATAACAGAACTGTGTCACTGCAGTATAATTCTAAAAAGCACGCTCTTAACCCTACTGTCTTTTGAATAGATTGCTTAGGATGGGTCACAGGTGAGACAAACAAGGCATTTGAACTATACAAGTGAAGCAGAACTGGTCCAAAGACCTGAGGGACACATGATGCAACCCTTGAATCTAATAAAACCCAGTTGCATCAAATGAAATTAGCTCTGGATAAACCAGAACTACCAGAGCTTGCAGGAGGACATCTATTGGCCAAGTCTCCAGGCTAACAGGCAGCAGGCTTAACCTGGCAGTGTGTGATGGTGATTTCATCGCTGAAGCAACTAAAGCTCCCAGAGTTTATTTGGTGAATTAATGAGGGATTTATCACAACACTGGGCGACATGAAAGATGCGCATGAGAGCCACAAGCTTTTTCAGAAACACCTAGTGATGGTTCAGCCACTTTGGACCCAATTGCAAAGGCACAGTTCAGACCAGAGACTGCCGTCCATCAGCAGTTCATGTGAACTGACAAGCTAATCTAGACACAAGCTAGAGAAAGCTAACTAAGTCACAAGAAAAGGGACACAAATAGCCCAAAGGAAGGGGAAGTCATATTCAGAAGAGCAGGGAAAAACCATTACCTTTCATTTATAAACCTAGCAATACTTATGCGCTAGGAACTAGTTCCCGTAGAGGAAGAATATATCATGCATCTATTTAAAATGCAGTGTAAAATTTCTACAAGTGCTAAGTCACTCCATAAAGTTCAGTAGCAGTGTACTGGTGCATCTTTCAGAGGTCCAGCTCCACAAGATGTGTGGCAACAGTCAACTAATGCATAACTATTTCAGCCTTTAGGCAGACAGAGTGTGTAGAAAACATAAAACAAAAAGAGGATCTGTAATGCAATAGCTGCAGTTACTTGAACTATGCCAATTATGTTAAATACATTTATAACTATGTGTACTTCTACATTTGGGGTCTATTTAAATCCTCATTAAGGCCAAAGGACACAGAAGGAACAGTCTGTCTGATCTGTTTGGAAGCTACGGCAACAGGAAACAAGTCTTCCTGCACTGTCTCTCAGGACCACCAAACAGTCCTTTCTTACAAGGACAAGTATGCAGCCATATTTGAAATCCTTAGCCTCATGCACACAGAGAAATCTCGCTGGTAGACACGGTTTGTTTATTACAACTAACCCTAGTTCATTTTCCCGTCGTCTTTCAGAGATAAGCAAAAATTATCAGAATAAAAATGTCTAGCAGGTAGTTTCATTTGCCTCTTTTATTACAAATCCATATTCAGCTATGTTAATATAAAGATGTACAATATTACATAAAGGGCACAAAACCTGACATTGTGACACCGGTGGCTGAATGGTTCGCTTATTGTAGCGGCTCTTATTCAGCTATTTTCGAGTGCTCTCATCAGTCTTTTGTGTGAAAGTCTTTGGCGAGAGTCAAGTCTGAACTGATAAGGCCTTGGAGACATAATCACTGGCCTTCATTTTCCATTGACGGCACCACACAGCCAATTCACAAACATTTTCATATTAATATTGAGCAATTTCCCTACATTCTAATCCATCAAAGTAGGCTATTAATCCTTCCCCCGCACTGTTCTCTATTCAAATGCTAACAATTTTCTCCTCACAAGCTAAAACATTTGTCCTACAGCCCCTCACACAAAGACACTGTATTGTCAGCAGTGATTGATCAGAGCATTAATATGAGGGATGCAATGTAAATTGTGTCAACGATACCACACGTCTGCGGAGGAAAAGGTCTTTCTTAAAGGCTTAACCGAATGCAAAAAACAACAACTAATTTCTCCAGGAACACTTCAAAACGTTCTGCCTGGTGTATTTTATGGAAATTTATGAAGATTTTTGGAGGGGCAAAACGCTGTGGCTTTGGGTTTGGAACACAAACCGAACGGCGGGAACGCGCTCCGTACCGGGACGCGGAGGGGCACGCGCCTGCGGCTGTGACTGGCTCAGCGGTTCGCAGAGCAAACGGCGGGAGAGCTCCCAAAAGCCACTTCCTCACTAACACTAGGTTTTATGCAAAGGCAAAAAAACCAATAAATCAGACCAAGATAACTCTTTAAAGAGAAAAATCTCAACGCGTGCCCTCCTTACCCTGGGCTGCGGATAGGGAAAAAGAGGGTGCCAAGTGCTGTCGGTAAGGGGAAAGCCTCAGGTTCAGCCTCGGGTCCACACTAGAGCCACTTCCCTGGCGGCGCACAAAGCCCTTCAAAAAAAACATGCATCTGGATGACTGAGAAAAACCCAGATTTCCTCAAATATCCTGCATGCATTCACCCAACAAAAACCAAGCACTTGCTCATTTCCAGCAGCATGCACCGTGATGGGTGCATGTGTACGGGTAAACCGAAATAGGATAAACAAACAGAACTGCTTAATTAGCTGAAAAATTGACCAAAACAAAAATTCTATAAGAGAATGAGAAAGTTACTGAATCTGGAGAAGCAGGGGGTTTAAAAGGCACTGTATTTAAATGTGAACTGAGGACATCTAAGCATCCAGTGATACCACACATACGTCACTATTTTTTCCTATATTATTAAACTGTTTATTTCTTCATCTCTTCTTATATGCTCTTTCTTCTGAAGAAGAAACAATACAAGACTAAGATCAGCACAGGTAAAAATTCAGCCCAGTGGTATAAAGCTCATAGCCTAGAAAGGCAATCTAGTGGTCTACACCAAATTACATTGCTGGATTCAGGCTATATGCTAAACAACAACATCCAGCTCTGAGAGCCCTCTACGCCACACTGGCACCCACGATATAGAGTCTAGAAAGAGCTGTGTGCCACTTACAGATCAGGGAGAGAGTGGGAGCAGCCTCTGGGAGTAGTTAAAACAATGACTGATTGAGCCCAAATAGTTATTTGCCCAGGAATCCATGCAGAAGATACCAAAAACCAATAGATAAAGAAAAATAATAATAATTAAAAAAAAAAACCCAACTCCTTGACAAAGGTTCTTCCCCTTGGAGAACCTTTTCTCTCAGTATCTAAACTCTGAAGGAGCCAGAGAGGCCTGACTGTTACTGCTGCTTCCCAGGATGAACTTTTTCTGGGTACAGACACCACCACCATCTCCCTCAACCGCCAACATCACCCATGCTGTATCTTTAAAAAGCCAATACAGCATTGCTGCTTTTTATCTTTGGTGCATTATATCTTTACAATGACTAGTTAAAAATATTTGCACTTTAAAGCCACTTAGGCATTCCTTCAATCACTTACATTAGTATTCTGGCAAATAGCCAATCCTTTTTAGTGTTGAATTAGATTCCTGAATCTGCATCAACACACTGTCCAAACAACGATTTTTCTTTTCTATATTTCCAGACAACCGGGAAGGATACCATGAGCTCTCCTGCTCCAGGAGGGAACAGGAATTCAGAGCACGAGAGACACTCCTGCTGCCTCATAGCAATCTTTCATGTTCAGGGCTATTCCTGCAAAACACAGAGTCCCCTCGTCTCCCTGCACCTCTGGAAGGTGCTCAAAGCCCAGAAGATAGAGCAAGAGGGCAGGGAAGGAAGATGTTCTCCTCGCTGATGCCTGAGGCCAGTAGATCCACAAGATAAGATGAGCTGAGGAGATGTAACTATTTTTGGAGAGGGTCCTGACAAGGAACACCAAATCGCCTAAAGAAGCAGAGCTGATGACTAAACACGCTCTGTTACAGCAGCTCTGAGTCAGTATCCCAAGGAGCTATTAGGGTGTGTGCTGGATAGGCAATATTTGGGATGAGTTTTAAAACAATGGCTCTGGCCACTTCGTGTTGTTGAAGATCTCATAGCAATTTTATATAAATAAGGGTGTTTACTCGAGCTGAACTGTGGCCAAGGCATCAAGGATAAGCTTCCATTGATATCAATTAAGTTGGATAAAATATTAGTCATTTCCTGTCCCAAGTTGTTATGCATTGCGATGTACATTATGAAATAGTAATTTTTACCCAGAAGTAGATTGACTCCAGCTTTAATTGAAAGAATCTCTGTTTGGAATTAAACTATTACAATGGTCTGGAAGAATGATTTTCTAGGTTTTCATGTATGGGTGTTCTACTGTTTATAAAATCCCAAGCTGGACAGCATTTGCTACAGTTGCCCTTGTGCAAAAAATAAAAACTAGATTTACAAAATTACAAAAAAATCAGATCTCTGATCCATCACACTCCATCAAAGCAGAAACAGTTGGAAAAACAGATGCCATCTACTAAAGGCTTATTTTCAAACCTGAAATGCATACGCAAAAGTCTCAAGTGATCTAGCAGCTCAGAGACCTCAAAATTAAATACATTTCGTTTAGAAGGCCACATAAAGGATTTAGAAACCTAAATTTATAGATTTATGTTTACGAACCTTCCCTCAGAACGTCTTCCACCAAACACCTCAAATTGCACGAGAGCTTTTCCTAACTACTTTAATGTCCATCACCGCAGTGCTGTCGACAGCCTCCTCGTCGTGCCTGCATAAGCCCCAGGAAGCTCTGCTTTCCCATATAGCAAAGCTTCCAGGTCACCCAGTCTTCTCAATTGATGGTCTCTGTCTTTGCAACTTGGCTCTATTAGCCTAAGTTTAGTTAAAGGAAATCTTCATAGTGTGGTCTGAAACTTGCTAAACTTTGGTCAAACACAGTTTTTCCATGTTCTTGGAAGAGGTAAGATTTATTTTTTTAAAGTCAGAACTGGTTCAGTGTTAAGCTGGTTCAGTGTTTTACCAGTGTTAAACTGGTTCAGTGTTTTAATGATTATTTTAACTATGTATGTTGCAAGCGTTCTAAGACAAAGTGGAATTTACAGTCATCTCTGGAGAAAGACTGCCATTAGGGATAAGGAACGGGGTTATCCATTTTTCATATGTAAGTCAGATTCACTTTGTCAGTCTGGAGACTTGACAAAGTTTAATTCAGAACAAGTCATGCTCACCTTCTAGTGGACTGAGTAATCGTGTTAGACGGGGAAATACACCAGTCCCTCTTCAGAGCCTACCGTAATGCTGTTTTAAGAACATCACAATATATATGCCCCTTCCTTTTCTGAGTAATACATGATTGTCATGTCATTGTACATATAAGACTTCACAGGAATGTCTCACAAACTTAGGTTTAGTGGCAGGAGTAGAAACTTACTATTTAGAAACAGAAAATCTTGCTAACACTTATGAAGGCCATGCAGTTATTGCATGGGTATAGAAAAGAAATTAAAAGCGTGCGTGGCTGTGAGATCGTACCAGTATGTAGACAGTAGCTGATGTCATGTTCTTTGACCCTTCTATTGGCAGCATTGTTCCTAAAAGACACTGCCTCTAAGGTGATATCTCAGCATTGCCTACTTAATTAGTTGATTTTTTTGACAGTGGTAGTGCTACTTAGATATAATAGAGTAGATGAAAGACCTTTAAAAATACCGAGTATGACACAATTTAATTTGGCTAAAAGATGAGGTTTTTTTAAAAAAATGACAACCATATGAATTTATTCAGTAGTATAGGAGGTAAAATGGCAATTAAAAAAGTCAGAAAGAAAGCAAACTTTTTTTTTTTAAAGTAAGATTTCTTATAGAAATAGTAATATCTTCTTTTCTACAAGGATATCAATATAGATTTTAGCCCAAAAATTAGCATGCTGTGAGGGAGACAGAATACAAATGCAATTCATCGGAAAGAAATACTCACATGCTGATATTTGGGTTTGGATTTTTTTGTTTTGGCTTGAATTTTTTTGCGCATCTTTGTTCTAATGTATTTTTGCATCATACACAAAAATATGATAACCTTTCTGATAAAAAAAAAGTATCCTGTTATGTGAGTTAATATAATTCTGAGAAGAATGACTTTGACCAACTGGTGTAGTGGCTCACTGCACTAGTGAGCAAGGTTTTCTGCATCCAGTGGTCCAAAGTCTGAATGTTATGCAGGCTGAATAAGGAGATGAATTTAAAATGCGTAAATGACAAGTCTGAAACTTGACTGGATCAGACAAAAGATGCTATATTTAACAATTCATCCTTAAGTTTTTGAGGAGAGCCTATTTTTAATCACTTGAGCAGAATATTCAGAAATGGCTCAAAATTGCCTTTGGGCTGTTCAATTTTTCATAAGTCTAGATGTGAAAACAAAAAAGTGGTAAATCATAATTAAGGAAAAATATATCTAAAAATACTGTAGGACGATTACAAGATTAAAACAGTAAAAATGAATGGAAAGGAGGAATATATGAACAGCATGTGAGAAGGCTGGTAATTTACCATGAAGTATTTTGTAGAAGGCTAATCAAATATTACCTAATTTATCTCGTATCACTCTGAAATACTCCTTAGGGCCCACTCAGTGCAGTACTTCAGTGACCTTCTTGCTCGAATAGGAAGGACTGTGGCCTTTTATTTATATTTTAAAATATGGAAAATATCACACTACAATGAAATGATCAACCAGTAGCCTGTGTGCTCCAGTAACTGGAAAGGATAGAAAGTCAGTGAGTAGATAATTATTCAAGGTCAAACCTTTCTAGTGTGGTGCCAGAAAAAAGCAAACAGTGTGGGTTAGCCAATACTTCACAAACACTTGTTTAAGGATTTCCTAATTACTATAAGTGGTTCCTCTGGCCCTGGCACTTAAAAAGGCAGCTGTATACGCATGATGTCATCCCTTCTTCCCATTATCTCCGCAGTAAATTCACAGGATTAAGAAGCAAGCAAGACTAAACAGTCAAAATAATGATGATTTTTCATATTTCCTATCATTAAAAATGATTTTCTCATGTTACAGTAAGAAAAAAGCCAAATTGAAACATGCATGCAGTTAAATATTAACATTTACTTGAACGTTTTTGCCCAAAAACCAGAAAAATGCAATTATCCTTCACATACTTTTTTGTTTAAAGGCCATATGCATGCAGCATAGCAACATCATAGCACAGTTTCTGTTATCTTACAGCTTTAAAGATATGGATATAAATTACAAGCTGATCAGCAAAAAAATAAAACCAAGAGTCTTAAGTCTCCCGGAGCAAATTGCACAGGTAATATTAACTATCCTGGAACAGCTGCACCAGTGATTTATGCTTTACAGGGCTGGAATATAAAATTCACCAAGTTTATATTTAGGACACTAGCACAGATGCAGGAACAACTAAGATACTGTAACATCTGCTTACTGGGACACTGCAAGGAAAGCGCCAGCTGACACAATCAGAGATTAACTTCATTCTAGGCACCTTCATCAGAGGTACCTCACCAAAACAAGTGATGAGATTGAGGGCCTCCACAGTAACCTGCCATTCCTAGTTAGCAGTCTCGGTTTCCCTCTGCTTTTCTTGTAACCCAGCCCTGCCCTGCCCTGCCCTTCCCCTTGAGATCATCAGTTTGTACAAACATGATTGTAGCTTCTTTCTGGGGTCATCACAGGTGAATAGAAATGGAAAGCACAGGTTAAAATCTCCTCACTGACTTCAGATCATCTTAGTATCCCTCTGCCTAGGCAACCCCCATTTGGAAATTCAGCTTTGAATATTTTTTGTGCTTCCTTAGACATTTCAAGATCTTTATACTATTCAGATCATATTGTTCCTCCTAAACTGTCTCATATTTCCAGCAAATGATTCCCATTTCCTTAATCTTCTGAAAGAATTTTAGGATCTTCTCCTTTCCCACTAGAATTTCCTCCCATATTTAACATAAACTATATCATCCACATATATGAAGATGTCATCAGCTCTCAGACTAGGTTTAGGGCATGCTCAAGGTGGTACAAATTACTCACTCAAGTCATCCTTCAGCATACAAATTAATTTCTCCTTCCTTTCTACCTGATATGCCAAGGGGATCTAATGTGGAAACTACATGACCTGACGTAGGTACAGTGTGGCATACGAGCATATCTCCAAACATATCGCTGTTTGTGAAGAACTTCATACTTTAAAAGCAGCTCCTCAAATACTCCCTTTCTTTACTTTCTAGAAATACTATTAACCTCTGGCCTTTTTTTTAATTTTCTTTTAAAGTGCCAGAGTCACTTTGCAAATGTTGCTCTTCACCTCTGTAAGAAGCTCTTTAAACCTAGCTGTGCTGGTTCAGTTCCCAGGTGAAACTTCTGATTAGTGATACTATTTTTCCCGTTCAATTTCTATTCACTTTTGAAACAGGAGCCTGTTAAAAAGCAGCCCAGATTTGATACTGGCAACTCCAAACACTCTTACAGCTTCAGTCTTTGGCATGATTATTTTATGGTGAACACTTTTTTTTCCTTTTTTTTTTTTTTTTAAATCACAACTCTATTCCAGGTTACCAGTTCAGTCAGTATTCTTCAGCCTGGAAGAACCCCTCTCCCTCCTGTCCATGTCTCGCAGGAACATCTGAATGCTGCCACGAAGAGCTGTTTTAACAACATGTCAGAAGCTCATGTCAACATTATAAGCCAATTTATTATGCAGTGATATCCAGCTCAAGCTGGATTTGTCCTGTTGTCTGCAGCTTCAGATATAACTAATAGTCACCAATTTAATTTCTGTAGTAGACACTTCCCACCTCACTAGGAAGTGCTGAAAAGCACTCAATATTTTTCTTGGATCAGACTTATTTTACATCCTGAAACTAACAATATAATTTGCCAGGTGTCAGTGTCTCACAGCACAAGGACATATCTGGAGAGCTTTTACCATGGTCCCTTTCAAGGAGCTGCTGGTGGTTGTGACCCTCTGTTTGGGAAGTTTGTCTTTGTCTCCAGATGATGTCACCAGTGAGGTCACCCTCGTCCAGAAAATATCATTTGGTCAGAGTCCTGCCTGAGACACAGCACTCCTCTTTTTTTAACCCAGGAGACGCTGTCAGTTTGCCTTTTCGTGACTAAAAATATTTTTGCGCTATTCCGGTACAAAGGTGTACAAAATCAAAAACTTCCGTTTTAACTGAAACTCAGTTTCTGCTTCCGTATCGGTGTGTCTACGCATGGTCTGGCCCACAAACGTAGGCAGCACATTGGCTTCACCGGCAGCAGCTCGGGACACTCGCTGCGACACCGTGCATAAACTGCCTTCTCTGAGGCGACGCTGGGCAGCGCCTGCACCAATTTCTGATATATTGGAAACTCTTCTATTGCCTTCCATGAGTTACCGGTCAAGCTAGAAATTAATTACTGCTACATGAGACTCATGACTACAGAACAGTCTTTCAGAAGCAACCCAAAACAGCCCATCTGTCCCTTCTTACGCAAAGGCAGCCTCCTCTAGTTCCCTCTAAGAGCAGCATGCACAAGTTTTGCAAAAGGCCAGCCATTTTCCCAGTCATGTACTGTTGTACATATGGTAACTTGGCACAAAGAAAACAAAGGGAAATGACTGCTGCCATGTTTTAATATGAAAGCCAAACGCCTTATATGTAGATTCATATGCTGTAAGAGATTGTTAAACATAGTCTGACCTCCTGCACCACAGACACTGTAAAACATCATCCAGCTTCCTTGGGCCCAGTTTTGATGAGGTGCATGCACAAATACAAGCAGAAAAACAGTTACTTATAAACTCTAGGACATGTGTTATGCTCAGAATTACTCCTACTTTTTGAAGGAAGATAACAATGGAGCTTTGAGGTTTCCATCATGAAAACATATTTGAGCATGCATTTATAAATGTATACCAAGTAATACATGTCCCCCAGCTGAATTTAATGCTCTTCCAGCAAAGAACCTATCATCATAACATACTAATGCATGCATGTTGGCACAACATATGAACATATGAAACTCTCGTTGTTCCAATGGGCCACAAAGCATTATGCACACTACTGTGCATAAGGTAGCTCAGGTGTGGAGTTTGCTACATTTCAGAAAGAAATGGTGGAAAGAAAGTATAACCATAGATTACATAGAAGAAGCAATCATACTTCACATGATGCCAACAAATATATTCCTGAACAATAAAGTGTTCTGCATATGGAGAAGTACTAGGATACATGCATTCCATAGTTTCATAGCTCTAGTGCCTACCCAGTCTCCATCTTTGACACCTGTACTGCTATTTATCTCCCACCAAGAAAATGCATATGAACAAGGCCAGTATCTTTCCTCCTGTGGGGGAATCCCATCTGATTTCTAGTGCTCTTGCTCTTAGTGGTCAGACAGCTCTGGAGGTGGCCACTTGGCTATGAATAAGGATCACATGCAGAAACAGGAACACCCAATGCCTGCAAGCTAAAGGTGAATGAATAGACCCTTTCACATGCCATAGTACATGGCAGGGTGGTAAAGAAAAGAGGAAACCAAAGGCATAAGTCAAAAGGAGGCAGTAACATATCCTAGAGCTCTGCTCAGACATTTGCAAGAACTGCACTGCAATACACGTTCCCTTACACAGGTCATGTCTGAATAGTAAATGCTAATGGAGAAAATAGAAAATATTGGGAAAACAGAAGCAAGGGGCAGACATAGAATGAAGGCTTGAAAGAAGAGGAAGAGAAGATGAGCCAGAAAGCACTGTGGAGAAGAGGAGGGATCAGACACACAAATCTTGCCTGAAAAATTAGACATAGAACATTGAACCAACTTCACACGTAAAAAGTAGTATGACACCTGTTGACATCAACTGCCACTAAATACACACATTTAGGAGATGCTATTTCTCTCAGTTAAGCGATGTAGGAGTATTCAAGCTCAGAAGAGTATAGAATAAGTCATGGTTCCTACCTCACGGAAGGTACAACCTACTCAGACTAATACAATGTTGTTCAGGCACGTATGAGGCAAATGAAGGGCCCATCCATGTAATTTTTTTCCTACTGTGCCTCTCCACTCAGTTCTTCCCTGTACCCCTGTGACTGTCCTAACTGAGCAAAGCCTTGCCAAAAGCCTTTAACAGATAAAGAGTAAGAGAAACTTGTTGTCTAAAACACAGGAAACTTAACATAGTGAGGTGGTTTTAGGAAAGACAGGTCTTTCCCTGTCATTTGGTGTTGAGCATGCCTCAGAAGTACAAGCTTACTGGAAAATTCGCCTCAGTGATTCTGGGTGTATGAAACTGTTTTGGCTATGCACCCAAAGGTCAGAAACAGCGCAGCCAGGGGCATAAGCCAACCCAGCCAGGGTGACTCTCATAGCGCATCACCAGAACTAGTAAGATTCCGCTCTTCCTCATGGAGAAGAAGAAAGGAAACGTTTGTGCTACAATTCATCTTTGCAAATGACGTGTTTTTTCAGTCCAGCCTCCAAAACATTTAGCTTTTCCCTTTGCTTTCTATGGCTATTCAGGACACAGAAATTCGAAGCCATACCATTGCTACCTGATATCTTAAAGGATGCCATTTTGGCAGCAAATAATTGACTCGGGGGGGGGGGTGGGGTGGGGTGGGGGGAACAACACCAGACACTTTTTCAGGACAGGATGGGAAGCACTAGCTTTGTTGAAAAATAGCCTCTCAAAACACATCTCGTGAAATAAGACTAGGTTTTCAAATTATACAGTCCCTGCCATAACAGTAATAAAATAACAAAATCAAGGGATATCTATTTATAAATAAGTAAATGCTTTCTTCTACCTTTCATAATGTCCACCTCTTAGCATAACAAAGCTTTTCATAGCTTACTAATGGCTCCCTGTCACTAGTGCTGAGAACTATTATCACTGCTCTGCCCCTTCACATGGGCCTTTCAAACATCACTGTTTCACTTAATTCTTTCACCTCCTTCAGTTCAAATGCAATAAAAACCTTTCACTGGCTGACAACTAGAAAGGCAGAACAGCCTCCAACTGCTGTATAATTCAGGAGGGCTCTTTCTCATTTTAATTGGCTGCCTAATTGGAATGTTTATGGGTTCTGCGATAGCTTGGGATGAAAAGGCAGGGTGAGCAATTATGTGCTCAGCATTCCTATCTGGCAGAGTTAATAGTTTTTTTTAAAAAAGCTAAAGTTCACTGGAATGCCATGTTTTTGTTCTCCAAGAAATACCTTGATTTGAAACAATGTAATCCCCAAGTCAGAAATTATGTCAAGCTGTGCTTATCCAGTAGCAAGTTTGAGCTTTTGGAAGCCTCTTTGCTCCTTTTTGATGTTAGCGTAACATGAAGAACAGGAGGCTATCTGGTGGCTGTCAAGTTTTTAACTGCTTGCTCTCTCACTGGCTGCAGATAAGATGCAAGCAGAGCACTTGATGGACTTGATTAATTCTCTGGAACGAAGGTTTGTCTTTCTTGGCTCGCTGAATGACTTCATTCTAGTAGATGAGGTCACCCAAGTCAAGGCAATAAAGTTTCTGATATTCACATGAAAGCCAGTTTTCAAAGCTGCCAGCCCCTAAGAAGAGGAGCACAAGTGTTTTCTCATTTACCTACATTCTAGGGGCAACATCGTGCCTGCTATAATCTGTCCTCTCCAGCACAGGACTGTACTTCTGCCGAAGAGCAGTACCACTACAAAACTAGATTAAATATATATATATTTTCAAATACATGCTTTGTTCAAAGAAACAAATATTTTTTGCAATGTAATTTGTCAAAACGCCAACTGGAAGAGAAATTACCTTCTGACTTTTCAGTCTGACCAATACAGTTGCATTTTTCTTGCCTCCTTGTGCTGCCTCAGTGGGACATTTCAGTTGTAAACCTCTGGGGGAAAAGACCGTTTTGTGCTCTTTTTGTACAGTGCCCCGTGCAAGGCAGTTGTGTTTCAGAGTGACAGCGCCCGACTGCTACAAATACCAATAACAAAAATGGAATAGATACTATGCTTTTTGGAGTACTTCTCTTTCAGTTTATTGACTGCCATTCACAAGGCAAACTAGTCTCCTCCCTCCTTTCCTAAGTTTTAATAAATAACACTTAAAGCCACTGAAAAAATAAAAGTAAAAACAATTCAATTGCTGTGTAAATATCATAATTCTTCTCACAACAGTTCATATAAAGATCTCTGTTAATTTTGTACTTTTTGCATTTCAAAACTATGCAAGTGGTAAGTATTCTCTCAAGAACTCAGTACAGCCTTGCAAACATAAGCAGCAAACCCTTCCTGACCAACGCACTGTACCTGTGCGATGGAAGTCAGAATGAAATAACAAATTGGTGCAGAGACCAGTCTGGAGTCCTCCTTTCCAGTTAAATTACATCCTTGCCTCTACGTAACACAAAACTCACTCCTGTAGGCAGCATACTGGACACACTTTAGAAATCTAGAGTTTGGAGTTTATTTCTGGATCAGTTTTCTAGACCATACTGCTATTTCTGTGCTTCAGTTATCCAACTGTGTGAACAGTTGTAGCAATGAAAAGATGAAAGGAACATCCTTCTTGGGCACCAATTTAACCAGAACACCAAACAAGGCAGCTACATCAGATCTCTGCCAGCTGATGATACCACCCAAGGAAAAGGGCCACAAGCTGCAAAGGCTGGGGCATTGCGGTCTTTTTCTAAATGCTTTCATAGGCACCATGGAGAAATTAGAGTTTAAAAGTTACAGTTTAAGAGTTTCCATTAAACTGCTATGGAGCTAGAATTTTACCCCAGGTTTTATTGCCATCTGGAGCCTGAAAACCTGTAGCAGCAGTGGCTTTGTTTTAAAGGTCAGGAGCTGTACCACATCAGAGAACCCAGTCCTGCAAAGAACATACTTAGGAAATGTTGATCTGGTGCATGCCAGAAGGGATTTCTAGCCACAATAGCTCCCAAGAAGCTCTCTCCAAAGGACTCATTTTCAGATTCACATGCATCAGCTAGGAGTCCAAATGATACAAAAATAAAATATGACAAGTCATATCCTTGCCAGATATAGACTTGCTTAACAGAACAGCTAAGGGGACAATTTAGAAAATAAATAACAACTCTTAAATAAGCTGTCAGATAAACAATACCCACCTTTAAAGCAATCTTCGTGCACATTTGCTCTAAAGATTAGATTCTGCTGATATTAAGAATAACAGAGGAAAAATTTGATTGCTCAAGATGTCCATCTCATTTTATGGGCAGAGGCAATTCAGAGAAACCCATATGTTTGGTAAGTGTCCAAACATGTGGATGCTTAGGCAAACCAACAATTCTTTGAAGTGCGCTGCTTTCTAAAGTCCAGGCTGAAACCTAAAATTTAATAATCAACAAAACAGGCAGAGCTAAGGCAAAAAACTCTCTACTAAACTCTGCAGGACCGGGATATGAGAGGAGGCGTCTCTCTGAAGTGACATTATATGCCCAGATGTGTTGTAAGAGAATAAGGGTCTGTCTTAAGATGGCCTGTAGACCCTATGAACTTCCTTGTTTCGTGACTTTAAAGCAAGAAGAAAAATAAATAATGAAACATATTAAATTCATTATTGTAGCTGTGTGCGCCTTCTGAAGGTTTAGCTTTTTTAAAAAACTCCAACCTTTGAAAAAAGTGCCCAGTGAAATTAAAGGCAGCAAATCTACACTTTAGATATATTTTTTATATACTACCAAATTTACATATGGAACTCATTGTCACAAGATATTATTAAAGCCAAGAGCTTAGCAGGATTCAAAAAGGCTTAGACATTTATGTGAATAATAAGAACATCCACAGTTATACTAGAAAGGAAAAAGACATTTATAAGTGATGCTAAAAATCATACTTGAGGGCATAAGCCAACAGCTAGCTGCATTGGTTTAGGGAGAAAATCCCTCAATTGACAGTTTTTCCATAACTGTCCATTATGGGTTTCTTTGTACCTTTCTCTAAGCATCTGGTGCTGACCAATGTCAGAGAGACTATCCAAGTCTGATCCAGTTCAGCAGGTGTTATGTTCTTAATCTAAAACTCTCTTTAATGTAAAGCTGTCATGAAATATTTTGAAAAGGCTGCTTATTCCTTGCCTAATCCTATAGCATTTGGCAGCTTTTAAAATGGGTAATGGATATTCTGCCTCACTTTGTATATCCACCAAGAAGAGGGCGGTTATTCACAATATTTTCTTACGTCTTGTGCCAGCTCCTTTACTCCTTTAAGTGGCATCAGATTATACGGGTCTATACGTACATTCCATCCCAAACAAAACATTGTTCTCCAAAACTTCCAAGTTTTGCAACACCGCTGAAAAATCTCATGATGTGGAGCGTGAGATGCCACTCCCTAATCTGAACAAAGTTTAGAGAGCAGGAGCGTTGAAGGAATCCGCCATTGTAAGCAAAGAAAAGCCTTAAGAGGGCTAAGGAGCGACCCTGCAGAAAAGTTCAAATGAATGGGTTCTGTGAGGCTGTGAATTTATTCGCCTTCCTCTGTTACATACTTGATAGGCACTTAATATTTCTAATGATCTGGCAGTATGTAGTGACAGCAGACATAGCATTTGCTATCAAAAATATACAAATATATACACATATATATATGTGCATATGTAGCATATACTTGTGCGTCTGAGAAAAGTTATGGCCTCCCATCTTTCTCTATAAACTTTGCCTATCTTATTCTAACCATCACAGCTTGATCTTTAATGATGTTTATTAAGTTTAAATATAGAATAAAATGATTTTTCCGCTTGGAATATTAGGAATGTGATAACATATGCAGAAGAAAAGTCAAAATGACCCTTAAAGAAATGCATAAACTTCTAGCATTGAATTTATGCTATTTAGCATCACATTAAAAATATTCAAAATATAAATCAAAATTCAAGGATATAACTTATATTCAATTTCAAATTTATGGCATTTTAAAACAGGATGATTTCCTCAAATGTGCAATAAATTTAGTTTTGTGGAATTGCACATGCCACCTTATCATGACAGTTGCTTTATCTGCACAGTCCACTGAAGCCTAGTCACTTTATATAATCTGAATTCACAAATCAACTGTCGTCTTCACTTCACTGATTCATTGCTGATGGGCCTTTCACAAGGTAAAAAATCCTTTCCAAGTTGACAAGAGTAATAAATGGAGAGGTGAGAGCTGCCTCTCCATCCTGCTGTTCTATTGTACTGCCGATAGTGACACATGGCAGAATAAGCTCATAAACCAACCTCATCTTTTGACCTCTGCAGAGTAAACGGAAACAGAGGGGCGTTTATGATGATGACTGTATTTAAAGACCGATAATGACTAGATAAACCTGACTGAAATCTAACTAGCCCAACCAACAGTTTGGAAAAATTATGAGGTTTTTTTTGTTTTTATTGTGATGCAAAAGTATTAAAATTGCAGCTATGACACTTTTAGAAGAATCTTGATACTACTCAGCTGTCTCAGTTTATAAGATACTCAACACGATCACACATACACAAAAGCAACCTTGAAAAACATCAATAATTTTTTTTTAATATTTCAGATTAAAGAGGAACGATGTACAAACCAGCAAGTGAACAAGAACAGGATGGGATTCCAGGAATAAACAAGCATTTTAAGCTACAACACTTTCTTTGACTGATACTACTCAGCAGGGAAAGAACAAATTCAAAATAATTACTGGTTTGTAATATCTCGGGCAAACCTCATAGTACTGAACCCTCATTTATTAGGGATGTAACAATGTAGGAAAAAGTGCTAATGATTAAACTTCATCTACGTCAGCACTTACATTCTCTGCTGAGGGTAGAAGTTTTCTGCAGTCTAATGAAGGACAAGCAGCAAAACTGGGAAGCTACAAACTCTGTTGTTGTTGCTTCAGCTGCAGTATCAGCCAGATCCAAAGGTTAGAGAATATCAAGGCTCTGAAAATAAGTATGGTAATCAATAATGTGATCCCAATTTAAAAATCTAGAATAAATTCATTTACCTAGTATCCCTTTACTTAGAAGTAAAAGGCTTTTTACTTATACGGAAAAGTTAGTTAATACTTATTCTAGCATGACAATGAAGCCCTCTTACCTTTCCTCTGGTAAGATTAAACATATAACTACACTAAATATATTCCAGTTTTCAATGATATGCTATTTTGCTTTATTCATGAATATATCATTCCTCCTGCATTGTACAGAATGGCTCTTCAGAGTCTGCGCACGCTTGGGAAGTCCACCACTGGAAGCATCTCAAGCTGCAAGCAGTAGTAGTCATCATTTAGTCACCTAAGAAAACAAACCTATTAAAAAAAAAAAAAAACCAAGAGAAAACTAAAGTCACAGTAGAACTAGAAGACTGAATCCTGCAATAAGATCTACTCCTGTGTGTACCCCCACTGACCTCTATGGATTGTATCCTGAGCATGTGAAATAATTTTTAAAAGCTTTTCTACATTTCTATGTTCACACAAAGGGGGAAAAAAAAGTTATTTCTCACTTCTTTCTGCCAAACGCAGACCTTAACAAATCAAGGATAAAGTATTTTTGAAGTAACACCACCACTGTAAAATGTACACGAGCCGAAACAGAACATAACAATAACAGCAGCAATAATAAGGGCACTGACATCTCCAGATGCTAAAAATCAAAGACTGATGCTCATACCAGTCAATGGTTTTCAGAGGCTATTTTTCAGTCTAAAAATAAAAAATTTCACCAGTGGAGCTTCAGCAAATAGGAATTTAGAGTGTTTGTCAGAGCGAAACTTTGCCACTAACGTGAAACCATCCCTTGCATCACGACATGTTTTCTGAGAAAGATACACTGGCCGCACTGCCAGGAGGGTGAACACTTCATTACAAAATAGTATCAGTCTTCTTCTATAGCCCTTAATTAACAAAACAGGAGAACCACATCAAGGAATTTATCCCTGACACAATGAGATCGCACCAAGAAAAGAGGTCTCACTATGGAATGGCCTTTTTTTTTTTTTGCGCTCAACGTTCAAATCTAAGATTTGTGGAGACCTTCCCTTTCACCAACATTCAAGACTGGTAAGAATCCTTTGAAATTAAAGATATAATAATTTTACTATTTTGCTCATGCTTTACTTTTCATTCCAAGAAATATTAAAATATTTAAACAACATATACACTCTCACTATGCGGAGTGTAAGGCTGGTGCGTAATATAATAAAACATCCTGGAAGGTGGAAAGACTCAATGGGTCAAAGTCTACAAGATATATATACAGGACATTAGTGATTAATAAAGACACTTTCAGAACTGTAGTCAAGTTCACTGTTATATTAAGGAGACAAGAATAAGTAGCCCACAAAGAAAGGGAGGGGGCGTGTGGGTTTTTTAATAAGTATTATCATCTAACTTTCTCAGCAGCTGGTCAAAAGCAGCAGTTGTCTTAACCAATGCAGGCTTAAAGTAATATTCATATCAAGAGTGAAATGCAGAATGAAGTTAAAATTCATTAAATCTTTTGTTTTCATATCCATCAACTTATAAGTTGTTGAAGTGACGGAAACACTTGGTATTCCTTGGATACAGCAGCACTGGGAATCAAAATTCCTTATTCCCAGAAGCTGTGGTATCACCTGTTCCCCTCAACTGCACCCCATTAATTTGGGCATACATATTTGGTTATGCCAAAGCATTCAGAGGCCAATACTAGCTGCACGTGCCTGGGAACACAGCCATAGCTGGTTGAATGTATTCTCTGGCAGAAGAAGCCAAACAAAACAGCACAAAAATCTAATACACCCTATTTTCTTAGCAAAACTGACTTACGGAAGAGTAGTATCACCAGGTGATGTGCTCTCACTCACCGCCAAGTCTGTCTCAAAAGCCTTGTGCATGATACCGCTTCTATTATTGTTTTGATAAAGGTCTGTAGAAGCTGTGCTAGGAGCTGGATCTGCTTTCAGGTGGGGCTCAGGTTTTGAGTTACAAGCAGTACATAGGCTAGAGGTCAGGCTCAAATTAGGCAGTACTGAAAGCTCATGAACTCAGGACAGGGGGAATTAATAAAAATAACCCGAATTCAAGGAACGTTCAGAGTCAGGCGCACAGATTCCTTTAACCCAGTTTGTTACAGCAACAGTACAACTTCACCACCCAGCCCTGAGTTGTCTCTAGCTTGCCTCCCATAGGTCAGGTGCCACCACATACTAGTCAGGTGCCAGACCTCTCCAAGAAGTTTGTAAGATGAAGTTAGTAAGATGAAGTTAGTTTACAGCAAGAGGGCCAGAGAGGCTGGGTTGGGGTTTTTTGAGGATTTTTTTTTGGGGGGGGGGGGGGGGCGGGGGAGAGGGGAGGGGAAGTGCTTATCATTACACATGTATGGAAAAGTCAGTTGTTCACACTGTCTGATTATTTTACTCAACATAACATGGTTTAGTGTGAAAATCAGGTGTGCTTTTTTAAAATTAAATTATTCAACAAAAACTTGACTACAGAGCATTCTGCTAAAACCTAATTAGAGTATGATTTGATAAAAGCACATTCTGCAGTCTTAGTTTACATTCCCATGTGAGCGGGGACATTATTATTTTCATATTTTACACATTTTGGGCCTCAGAAGGTTTTTTTGGTTGGGTTGGGTTTTTCCCCCCCCTTTTCTTTCCCAAAGCTGATTTTGAATTATATGAAGAAATACTCCAGGCTTAGATCACATCAATTCATTAACTGTTGGCAGCATTCAGTTCTGATTTTCAAAAAAAACCTTAACAAACCTAGTAGAAAGGCATCATGAAAAGAGCGCTATTTCAAAAGTTGGCCCTTGTTCAAGCTACATATGGTCACATAATCTTTTAAAACGCATGATTCAAGTCTCAATTTAATTATGTAATAGCACAAATGGAATTACACTGCAGATGAAGTGCAGTATTTCAGCTCAAACACACACTAGAGTTGTGTGACTGACCCAAGCTTATTTCATTTGGTCATTGTATTAGAGAGCTTAATTTGAATGCAAGCACACGTAGCAAACAACAACTTCAATATGATATCTCTTCCTCTTGATCTAAATTTTAATACTTGCTGGGCTGGGCTCTGTTATGAAGATGATTTTTTAGGCAGCTTAGAAAAATGATGAAAAATGATTGTTAATACTGGATTGTCATGCATGCTTTTTTTTAAACCATGTATCCTCACATATCTCCTTAAAAATGTAGATACAACTTTTTCTCCCATGTATCTGTGCGTATGACCCTTGAGTATAATGCAGTTCTATTAATATCTTGGGGAGCAGCAGGAAAAACAAGACTTTTCTCTTTCAACAACTGCACATGCAAAATTTTAACTAGCTCATTCTGCAAGACTCCTGAACAATGCACACTCTCCCCATCTCCCCATACTTTATCCCCAATCTCCCTTCAGTTTCTCCCCTTTTCTGACGTACACACCAAACAGTACCTTACAGACCTTCGTTCTGAAAAATAAGGGAGAACGTTTTGCAACCCGAGACTGATCTTACTGAATAGATCAGCTCACATATTGGAGCTATTTCTGGCTCTCTGCATACTCAGGCAGATGTGGTGCATCAAGTATGCTCAGCTCACCTTCTGAAGGCTGCGAAGAGACATTCGTATCTCTATTTTAAAAGGACTTAGGAAAGTATAAATGAGTCGGTCTGAGCTACAATGAACACATCAACAAGCAGGTTCTAAGCATCTAAGCAATAACAGGCTGCTAAAAAAGAAACAATTTGGGATTCTCAAGAACAAGTTACATGAATTTAATTTGACTAGTACCACTCAGGAGTGAGAACTTGGCTTTATGATCATAAAATCCACAAAAATATCACCTCAGTGCTCAGTAGCAGTCAAAAGAGAAAATCAAGTATCAGGAATTGTTAGCAAAAGAGAGAAAAGTCAGTACTTGTCTGCACCTTCAATCTCTTGTGTAGCGCTGACCCCCTCAGCCAAAGAGGTCCAGGAGGAAAGCAGATTTTGGCAAGTTTGGAGAAAGGCAGCAGCTCAAAGAAGTGGAACACTCTCTGCCTGAAGAGCCACTGTCGGGTTACGATTCTTCACGCTGCAAAGGAGAGGAGGGCTTTTCCCAGAGCTCTATAAGAACTGTGGGAATAGCAGGTGGATGGGGGATTGTTCACTTTCCAGTGAGGAAGGAGGAGAAGGAGGAGGAGGAGATCTCACGTGAAGATAAGATTAGCCAAATTCAGAATAACCGATAGGAGGCTGCTGCAGGAGTAGCAGCCAGCAGACTTCCGCAGCTCCTTCCTGAAGGTTTACATGAAGTCATGGTGACAAGCACATAAAAAAGAAATCCTCTGATATTACTAAATAGACAGAATCCACAACTGGGTCAGGAAGTTCCTTGAGCTGAAACTCGTTTCAGAGAACATAGGAGGCAGTAACACATGTGCCTCAATCTTACTCTTCCAAAAGCAACTGTTTATGTCACTGCTAGGAGGCAAAACGCAAGGCCTTATACAAGTTTGTTCTGAACCAACACGGCCAGAACTTCCTAATTTCCTTCCTTGACTAATCTCTGTCTTCTTTGATGCTAGGGAGAAGAAAATGCAGATACTCTGACTTTAGCACAGCTTTTGGCCATCAGTTCTGAGAACGCCTTGCAGCACAAGTTCAGGAAACAGAGTTCAGATTAAAACAATAGAAAGGAGGTACACAACTGATTAAAAACTCATGGTTATCAGGTTAGCTTCAGGTTTGGTGCCCAGGGAGATTTCTGCCTTGGTCCCAGTTCTGCTCAGTGATTTCAGTTAGCAACCAAAATAAAAGAAGAGAGAGCATGGACATAATTCAACAAAGAATTTCACAACTGCAAAATATTACACATGAGAAACAAATACTGAAATAAAAAACATGAACTACTTGTTAAAGAGGCAGCTCTAGAGAAAACTGAGAAAAATTCAAGGGTATTTTAACTAGAACATTGCATGTAGAGGCACAACAAGTACTGCACTTTGGTCATCATTGCTGAGGCTTCAGATGAAATATTGTAATATCCCACAGAAAGCCAAGAAAGAAAAGGAAAAAAAAGAAAGAAAAGAAAAATAACCAAACAAACAAAATCCCAGAACAAATTAGCAATAACTGTGTACTCAACAGTGCTCTGAAGCAACATCAACAAATGACACTCATATTCTAAATTACAGCTAGCCTTAGTAGAGAGCCTGAGAACATTACTAGAGATGTTTCTCATTGGAAAGCAATTCCAAACTCACTATATTCTCTAAATATAGCTTCTGTCATTTAGCCACTGACTAAAGTTATTTCGCAAGCAACAAAAATCTTGAGAAACTTACTGTGATGTTATAAAGAAAAATATAGCATCAATAATAGTGCTTTATGGCTTTTGTCAGTTAAGTAATTCTAAAAAGCACTTGTAGCCACAGCACCTAATTGTGATGATAAAAAAATTGAAAATACAGTTTTATAAAGCTTTTATGATGTGTACATCATAGCAGCTTGTATAAGCATTTCTACTGCTACAACAAGGTGAAAGATAAAGCAGCATAAGAGTTCCTTAAACTACAGACACAATTCTAGGTTTTATAGAGAGGTACCTGCAATAGAGATAGCAATAGGGCACTGGTAAAATCTCACCAGCAGCACTGAGCACCGATCTGGCCGCTCCTGTTCTAGAAAGCCGGGCTTTCTAGAACAGCTGAAAAGCATCAAGGAACAGCTGAAAAGCATCAAGGAAATAGCCCAGAGTCAGAGGAGAAGAAAATGGGTTGACTTTTTTAGCCTACCAAAACAAAGCAGGGCAGATAATGGCTGTCTGTAAATGCCATTGGGGAGGGAGTGGTAGGCAGAGATGAGGCTCTAGGGAGGAAAAAGAATCACTTAACTGAAAGCGTGAAGTACAAATCAGTAATTAGAAAAGTCAGGAAACTGGAAATTAGAAAAAGGCTGTTAACCAGCAAAGCTGTGAGATTCTGAAACAGCTGCAAATAAAAGTAGAGGGCACAAGAAACCAAACTGATATTAAAATGGAGCTTGAGAAACAGAAGAAAGGGCTATATCATGTGATGGTTTCCAGTTTTTCTTTCAGTCTTTTGCTCCTGAACTTTTTCAGTTCTGGATTTCATTTTTGGCTCTTGACTTTGGGAAGAATCCTTCTCTTCTCTGTGGAAACCTCTACTTTCTTTTAATATAATTATTCTACTTTTATAGATGAAGCTCTTGTATATCCATTCAACTGTAAGAGTGCAAGATAAGATCTAAAGCATTATTTTTGAAAAAATTGCACATTTTGTTGTTTTCATAGCCTGAGTACAATGCATGTATAACCAAGGATTACTTCTGTTTCTCTGCAGCCACCTCAATGTGTCTTCTCTTTCTCTCCTCTTTTCCTCTCAGAGGTTTAGCGTGCAGTCTCACACATCCCATGCTCTTCTCGCTTCTCTTCCCATTTCCACTTCACACCAACTCTATTTTTCTTCTCCCTCTGTCCTAGCATTGACTGCTAAGTCTATCCTAGCACTGTCTGCTGTACGTTCTGTGTATCCTCTTTCCCTACACCACTGCCCCACATTCTCTACCTCAAGACAAGTTCCAGGTTTCCCTCTGCTCCTCTTTTACCCTCCATGCAATTGGTTTCTCAACCCTTCTAACCTGTGGTCTTTCCAAAGCGGTGTTTCCTATTTCTCTTTTTACGCTTCAAGAAAGGTCACTTTTTTTTTTTTTTAAGATGAATCCTAGTATATATTTTATGACTGCTTCATCACAGACTAATCTAGAGATGAAAGAATGCAGATGCCCAACATGCATGAAACCCATTTAGACAACTGAAAAGATTGACACGTGTCACAGCACAGCCATGTGTTCAGTAGGATTCTGAAGTGCAAATTATCAAAACGAAAAGTAACATCCTCTAACCGAATGAACAAAAATGGCTGCTTCTCTCCGCAAATGTTTCCCCTATCTACGTTGCACAAAGAGAAAGTATCACTTCCACTTCATAGACCTAGTTTGCTCTCCTCTGTGGCCTTTTATCGGACACTATGAAATCAGACCCCAGGAAGATGATAAAATCTGGACAGGTGATACAATACTGAGTATTATTGTTACACAAATGACAGAGAGGCCAAAAATATTTCCACGAGCAGCTTCACAAAGACTGTCTACCTGATGAGCCGCCATAATATCCAAACACAGGAAGATGGACACTACCTGTTGTCATCTTCTGAAGTTTCTTAGTCTCTTAAATCTTTTAGTTAAATATTCTCCTACCTTTCATGTGCACTCTTTTAGTCAAACATTTTATAAGTGGGTAAGATGAGGCACATAGAGGACAAAATGATTTGACAAAAGGAAAATAGATGGTCAATAAGAAATGAGGGGGAAAATCTCCCAGGCTTTTCAACCTCCCTCTCACTTGTTTTAACCAATATGATAATTCTTTCATTCACGATTTTGATCCATGCTTTGTCATCAAAAAAAGTAATTCTTATCATACTGTGTAGATATTTCATTTCTAGATCTATAGACTTAATATTTAATATCTGAGAACTTCCATAAAATTAAGTATTCATGTAAAAAGTCATTCATGTGAAAGTTAAATCTGGGCACAACAGCATCTCAACTGAGGCCTTATACAGCTTGATAAAATAAGTGCTATTTTAGCAAAGCAATCTAAAGTAATATTTTCCAAAATTGCAAACGCCAACAACCTGTTCTGTTGAGGAACAACAGTATAATCAAATTCCCTTTGATTACATGGGATCCTGTAATCAAAGCCCTCTGAGAATTTTTTGGCTACTTTCAAAAAATGTCTGAAATTTACTCTGTAAAATTAATGCACAAGATCAGAAAATTCTACCTTAGCAAATACAAAAGGCCATTTGATTAGCTACAAATAAAAGCCCCTTGAGCTAAAATGAATAAGGTTTAAGCTACTTCAAATTATTTTCCCGCCTGATAAAGCCATTATCACATTTAGAGCGTTTACAATGCAGAACTACATTCCTTTGATCATCTTATAAAATTAATTGATCTTGCTTATCTATTGTACTATTTTAAATCATTTTAATTGAGGACATTAGGAGAAGTAATGGTAACAACCAATGCATTTATTAGCTACTGACGTTCAAGGCAGCAATGTCACTTTCATAATCTGAATTTCTCTATAACAAAATTCCATTCTTAATGGAATTTACATATAGATCACCCCTAGCCACAAATAATTTACTATTACTTTAAGTCCTAACGGACAGGCAGAAGAACTGTGAAAAATCACTCCAGCCATACTTAATTTTAATTATTCTTTTAAATCAGATAGAGACCCTGAAGTTAAATTCTCATAATTAAATAGAAATTAAAAGTTTCTAAAAGCCTTATTTTCAACTCCAATTTTAAATGCAAATGAACAGAGGAGAATTGCCCCATGAAAAACTGTGAGTAATGTTCATCAACAGTGTTTCATTCCAGAGCTGCAAAACTCCTTCCTCACCTCAAGTCCCATGGAACTCCTCAGTCGGGTAAAGGCCGCAAAAGGCTCAGTGCAAATGTTCAACATGAACCAAAAGTCTTGACTATTTCCCAGGGCTGCCCGTCCCAGTGCCTGGAGAACTGCCTGAGTTTACTTGAAAGAGTCCTAATGTTTCCAGGATAGACTACCAGGACTAAATGGCCCACTGTGCCACAGAAATCTACAGCATCCATTCGAAAGGGAAAGGCTGACTTTCCTTCTCAGTAAGGGAGCCACCAGTCTTTCTGTTCATATCTTTATACAAAGTGAATTGTGCCTGACCTAAATCAACCCAAAGCTAAAAAGCCCCTTGAAAATGTGCTCCTTAAGTCATCTTCCTGATCGCATCGGCTCACAAATTAGAGAATACACATTAATGTAATCAAGTTAAACATAATGTTCAGCAGCACCAAGGCCAAATATAGATATGCGGCACAAATAAATACACAAAAAAGAAGATGCCACATGCCCCTATACACTTGGGAAACGTAGGTTCAATTCTCTTCGCCATAAAACTGTTGCATGACTCTAGGCAAGAAAGTCACCTAGGTCAAGTCTATGCTAACAACTGGCATCAGCCCCCACTCCAGAACTGCTGACTTCCTCTACCATAATCTGTTTAGGTCAGCCTCTGGAGGCTACCCGTTTCAACCCTAAAATCTCTGGTAATCTTCAGGAAGAAGCCTTGTCTTCCCTTGCCACCTGCCTTGTCAGGTCAATAATTCCAGGTTGTCAAGTCCTTGTCCTTCTGCAGTTCCATTTCCTGCTCTGCTGCCCGAAAGAAACAATTCTAGAAGGGGAGGCAAGCCATCAGGCAACTGCTTGGACAACTGCCGCAAACTAGCAGCATAATGTGGATGTCTTTGACATAGGCTACAAAATATTATAATATGTGAGGAAGACTAATCCTGCGACTGTGGTGATGGAGGAGACTTTTTCACTCTATACTTTCATTTCCAAATTATAAACTGAAGTTAATAGCATTTCCCAGACTGTAAACACATTAAAGACTTTTAGGTACTCAGATACGTTCTGGTTTTGACCATCTTTCCAAAAGTAAAGCAGTAATTTTATCAAGGCACTCTACTGTGGTGGTCTTTCAAACTAAATTCTGCGGTAGAAATGTTCCTTTATGGTAGGAATGATGCACCACTCTGCAACTGTGTAACGGCACTGAGGCTGCTCTACAGGGACACAGCAACACTATTGAAAGCGTGCCTTTACCGTTTATGCCAACAGAGCGACAAGGCAGAATGAAACAGCTGCTTATGAGGCTGATAGTATTAAAAAAGAAAAAAAAAAAAAAGGTGGGCCAGCCGGCACCAAGATGTCAACCTGCAACTAGATTGGAACAAGCAGCCTTATTCATGCTAATAACCAGCCTATATTGGATGAAACAACCCATAAAAAAGTGGGCTCAGAAGAGAGAGGATTCAGGTTACAAACTGAAGAGATGGGCACACAAGCAACAGCGCTGCATTCACCCCGTTTTGTCCTTGCCCTGGACCACAAGGAGCAAACGCTGTGCTCTCCCCACTGGGATTCTTATCAAAGAGCAAGGTGAGAAAAGGAAAGAAGAGGCAGCAATAAACGACGTAAAGAGAAATTGCCTTTACTTGTTCTGATGACTAGAGTTTTTGTTTCTCTTCACGTAGTTTGCAGTGACTACAAAACACTGACATTTCCCTTTAAATTGTAGACGATGACAGTTAAAAGTAAACATTTGCATTTAAATGTACACACTCTAAGGACCTCACCTGATTTTTGCTACTCCAGCATTCCTCTCCCAACATTTATTTGACTAGAGACTCTGAAGACTAAACTTTCCCAACACTTTCACTAAACTTTGACACATTTTGCAGATGAAGATTTTTTTTTTAAATCTTATTTTGTGTTTCGCCTCATTGCCACTGGAACTTCTGGGTCAACGGATGCCCATGTGCAAAATCAGAGGGCCTTCACACAAATACCAGCTTCACCTCTTCCAGGTTCTTTGGAGAAAAGGGGCCTGTATGATTTCACTGCTATTGCACAGCCAGTCACCTCTGTTGTGCCTCTCTGCCACCTCTGCAAGCCAAGGCCTGCATCTCTCTCTATGTCTGTGGTGCATCTGGCGCACTTTAAGCCCTGCTTCCATTACCAAAGAGCCCATTAATAATAACAATATGAGCCTCTAGGCTGTCAGAACTGTTTTCATTTGAGATTTTTCTCCGTTGTAAGCGAAAGGAGTGTAAAGCAATGCAACTATGCCTCCCCCTAGTTTGTGGCAGGTATAGTTTGAGCAGAGCAGACATGGTTAGCATCTTGTAACTCCCATCCAAGGCGGGAGAGCTCTCAAATTTTCCCAGATTATATATTTCTAATATAATGTTCCTAGCACAGAAACGGATTAAAAAAAAGTATATTCGTTCACTCGGGGACACTTAACACGTTGTAGCTCATTGTAAAAACACATTCAAGATAAACTACTTTTATTTTATTCAGAGTTAAACGAGGTAAGGTTAACCACACGGGTGAAGGTGCACGCTGGTCACACCTAACTCTTCTGTGGCAAGTAGCACAAGTATGAAATGCATTTAGGATTTCACGGCAGGATAACCATCATTCCTGCGTCACCTCAGCGGTGTTGTCTTAGAGATGGCGAGGGCCTCCTTGCCCCAGGGCTGAGCCCCATGCGCTCGCTCGGCTGCCTGGTCTGAGAGCGCCTTTGCTCAGTGAGTGAATTGTCCTCTTTGTCCCTGGCCGCCTTGGGACATGAAAGGAAGGGCACTCAACTTCAATGGCCCTCTCCAGCACAAAAGTTCAAGGGTTTGCTCTTAAAGGCCCTTGAAATTTGAACGCACCTGTTACACCAGGTAAGTAACCTATTAACTGAATTAGGTACATCAGCAGCGGTTCTTAAACTCTTTTGTTGTTTGGATTGTTACAGAACCCAAGCGGCAGGGAGAGGTATCCCAGAGTACCAGTCGTGAAGCAGTCCGAACAGGAGACGTCATTTTTTGTAAGCGTACGTTTCCGTGACAGGAATGCTAGAGCTTTCATACAGAAAAGTGAAAGCTGATTAAGCAGAAGTCACTATTCTTCTCTGGAAAAACAGAGCAATGGTAAACAGACTCACCTAAACAGTTCTCCGGTCTATAGTAGGAAGTTTTACAACAAAACAATTTGTCCTGATGCCTTCAGTTTCGATTGCCATGCCAGAAATATCTGCAAATTTAGTCAGGATTTGCAATAAAGATGATTTGCCAGCAAGCTTCTGAACACGAAGTGTAAAAGACTCTTTCAGAGAAAAAGAAAAAAGAAAAGACAGTTAGGGCAACTCTGATCCCAGGGTCCTGCGACAGGCCAAGTCTGGATTTATGGCATCATACTGGTTCCAAATACAAAACTCCTCTTAAGTGCATGCAGGGAAATCCATATCACAGTCCTGGCAAACTCCTGCCGAGGAATCGACCCGAGGCTAGTAACAGTCATGACACACCTCCGGTGGAACATGCCTTAACACAAGCCCAAAGTTTCAGGCTTGCAAAGAAATAAGAAGAACGTGAAAAGCAGTTAGACAGCTATTAACATGCAGTTCTCTTTGACATGACTTGACCAAGGAGCTGGTATCAATTAAAACAAGTGAATGGATAAAAGGCTAAGGATTAAAGTGTCCTCTTAGAAAACAAATTTGCAGTGAAAAGGTTTGCTAGGATGGGTGCTAAGACAGAACTCTAGAACAGCACTAACAGATGCTTTAATCCTTGTCGCTGTTCTTAAATCTCCAATATGCAGCTTTGATAAGTATATCAAACATTACATTTGTGAAGTATTTAACAGATAATATTTTCATTAAAAGTATGAGCCACATCTCCATCTATTTTATTATTTCTTTGCTTACAAAAGCATCTACAGGGGACCCAGTTCAAGGCCAGTCGCTTGGCTTGATCTCAGTTTATTTATCAAATAGTAGTCTTCAACTTACATCAGACTAGGCTTGCACGTTTGAGTAGCTAGCTTTTCCTACTCTGCCATACACTGTAAAGGTAAAAATCACTAATGCTAGATGTCAGTCAGTGAGGATGACAGTACAAGGTATTCACTGGCACCGTCAAACGGCACTTGGACAACCACAGTCATGTGGCAAATGATGGAAATGCTGCTTTGTCCCTATTCTGGCTGCATGGGCCCATGAGGAAAAGGACTTGAGGTGCTGGAGTACAGGCAAGGAGAGCAGGAAACGCCTCACTTGAAACACATCCACACCCACAGACCCCTTCACACACCACAGAAACTTCCAGTGCTCCGGCAAGATAGTCGTAGTCTCTCTCTCACTCTCAGTGAGTGTCTGGACAATTCAGAGCACTTCAGGGCCCTGTGTTTGTTTCACCAACAGTTTCCAGCCTACAATCACAGCCCCCAGCAGAAAGCACGTTTACCACAAAGCTTCCTTCATGCAGGTATCTGACATTCCTAGAAACGTGAGCAGAGGCCAACTACAGGGCTCATCCTAGGAGCCTTGGCTTGAGGAAGCATCATGGAGCAGATCCTGTGTCCAGGTAATCGTGACACTCCCTGAAGCAAATCAGGTGCCAGCCACATCAAGCAGTAGCATATATCATCCAGGCATACTCAGGGCACCTTGCTGAACTTGTTGCTCTACTCGTCCATACTTGTGAGAAATACGAACATGAATAGCCTATGAAAGAAAATGCAAGTGAAAAGGACAGTGACCCAAACAGAAGCTTGTCTATAGAAATAAAAAAGGAGGCAAGAAAGACAAAAATAAATCTGCCAAATACGAACAAAGTACCTCAGGGCCTCTCGCTGCCTGTGACCAGGCACTTTTTCCCCCCATCCCTTCCTTGACAACAGTAAGGGTTAAGTAGTTTCAGCACTGTGAGGAGGAACATAGAAGTCCAGAAGCAGGGAAGAGCAGAGCTGAGCAGTAAAGCATAACAACTCCACCCACAACCCTGCTGCAAGAGGGGAAGCTGTCGGGAACTTGGAGCCATGTAGGCAGACAGCCCCTCCTAGCTCCTCCATGCCCACCAGCCACCCACCAGCTCACCAGCTTCAAAGGCACATTCAAACCTACCAGGCAAATCCCCTTCGAAAAGTGCCTGTCTTCTAGCTCTCATCTATTGCTTTCCATGATCATTTGGGATAAAAAAAGAGTGCAGTATAGATAACACGTGGTGTATGTAATCCAAAAGCAAACTTTTGATTAAGAAGCAGCATTGACTGATTTGCAGAAGAACTTCCCAGCAAGGAGAGCATACTATGAAGTTAGGGAAAGAGAGTGGTTCCAAAACCAGGCCTTCCAGGGGCTCATATGGGGAGCCAGGCGAGCATACTATGAAGTTAGGGAAAGAGAGTGGTTCCAAAACCAGGCCTTCCAGGGGCTCATATGGGGAAAACACCAGTGGGACAAACATGATTAGCCTCAGCTAAGATGAGGTGGAGAAGAAACTTTAAGAGAAAATAGTTCAAATGGGCAGACACACATATATCACTATCTCTCCAAAGCAAGCACTCTTTCTATGATCACAACGGCATTTTTTGTAATAACACAAGACCAAGAATCATAAATTAAATGTAAATTACTTGTGTATAATTTACAAATACCTAGGGCTAGATATTATTATTCTCTGCATTAACAGTCTTCTACCGAAAGTTCAAACTACTGCGTTGTAGCTTAGCATCCTCTTTTCTCCTCAGTGACCCCAGAAGTGAAGACACACTTTGTAAAAGAACAGTATTTGCTTATGACCAAAGGGGAAAACATCCTTGTTATACTGCAAAGCTTATATTTGCCATAGGGAATAAAACCAAAAAAAGAATCTAAACTCTTTTTCTCATAAGAACATTAAAGCAATACCATCTCTGCCTGCCTATGATTAAGGGTGCTTTGTAAACAGATTGTTGTTCATTTTGAGATTCATACACCATAATATTGGAGGATCGGCGTCTGTTAGTTTGAAAATATTTAGCAATCCTGCAAGTTAAACATAGTACATAAATAGAACTTTCTAATTAACATTTCTCTTTTGTCTGTCACTTATTTTGCCTTTTTTTTATATATAGATAACAAGCATCATGACAGCATGATATCACTCTTGAAATAAACCTGCCAAGACAAAAGCATATGCCTTAGATTTATTTTTAACAAAAGGAAAGAAAGTAGACTCCTTTTGCTTTTAGTTTGCTTTTGTTCCATTTGTAGCTTGTTCTGATAGTAGGTTGATTGTTTCAGTGAAAACCAATAAGTACAAAATATTTTTTCTGAAGAGATATTCAGTGCTTTAACCTGCTCTCTAGACCTGAGGTACCTGCAAGATACTTAAGGGTCATCTGAGCTATTTGACAAGTGTTACATCTCATATGACAGGCAAAGATACAACCTTAACACTCATTCTATGGTGCCATTTTGAACCTAACTCTGGTGGCAAAATGTTTTTTTTTTTTTTTTTAATATGAAACGTGATAGCTTAGAGCTGAAACATGAACTTCCAGACACAAGATAATATCAAAGTGACCGTTTATGATGCCTGTAATCATAACCTCTACATAAGGCTCAAAGACTCATTCCACACAAGAGATATATACATAAAACACTGTAGTCATTTATGGATGCCCTTTAGCCCAGATGTCTAAAACTATTCCAGTGAAATACAGCAACCTAAAAACAGTTTTCTAGGAAAAAAGCATAGGGCAAGGAGCAGCTTTCTCATTAAAGTCCTCTAAGGAGTTATAGAAACAATTTCACTTATTCCTACTGGTAATACGTGAATACGAAAATTTATTATCAAATACAATGCACATCCTACTGCAAAGCCAAGTGCATGAATTGATGAACAGCAACAAACATCTCCAAAGCTCCTGCCACTTTTGAGAAGTTTCACACCATGTCTTTGAGGTTATTTTAGCATCAGCTGAAGTGCAATTCATAGAACCTGCATGTGGAACCTAACTTCCTTGTGTAGTTGATGGAAAGAGATCTCCAAAGGGGGGTTGAATATAGGGGTTAGATGATACATGTCAGAGGTGCAAACACCTTCTTCTTGTCCTCCTATAATTTTGATTTTGTAAAATCTGGAGGGGTTTCTGGAATCCAGGAAGAATCTCTATATATAAATATATAAACACACATACCCAAATTAGCTTTAAATATCCTTTGTATTATACAGTTAGCCAATGAAGCCAGCATTTAGCCTTGGTTGGACACCAGATGCCAAGAATTGTCATGATTTTTGGTATTTTACTGAATGATTACATATGAAGTGAAAATTGGATAGTTACATGGATGCTTCACCCAGAAGTATGGACCTCCATACCTGCTTCAGAGGCACTTCAGCTCCGTACCCCTTTTGAGAGGAAAGAAATATGGCTTCTTCAGCTTTCCTTGCCTAAGTAGATGATATCTCTATTTCTTCTCTTGACTCCTCCAGACACAGAATCAAACCTAATAACTGCTCACAAAACCATCGGCCCCAGAGCCCTCTCCCCACACACAAGAAAACTCTCATTTGATCAGTAGACTGGTTAAAAAAAAAAATACTGATGTCAGAGAAGAGGAACTGATGTCCTCTCCCTACCGTGTATTTTATTTTATATATTTTAGGCAATAATTAAAAACATTAAATAAGTAGTCTGTTTAATGTCTTCTTTTAAATATACCCAAGCTGCAAACATCTAGGAAACTGCCCATAGTGCGCTGACACAGAGAAGAGATTCTACTGCCTACTTGTATTAGATTAATATGTTGCTAGAGATGGTCTTCATGATATTATAACTGTGATTTCCAAAAGGTGAATGTTAACGTTAAAGGTGAATGTTCTTCCCTGAACAGCTACGCCATTGGATACGTGACAGTTTAAAACACCTTATCATTATTTGTGTTTTAATATTTTGCACTGCATTACTTCCCACAGAACATAGCTGCTCCTGAGAAAAATATCAACTATCCAGAATAGGCAACCTGCACTCACCATTAAAAAGGGAAGGGCTAGTGAAAACCTGCCTTTTCTGGTGAATCTGCCATGCCATATTCAGCTGTTTCATCTTTTTCACCCTACAAAGAAACTAATACAACCTTCCTACAGCAGCAGAGGAGTATGTCAGCTGAGCAACGGATGAAAAAAAAATTCTGCAGGGAGAGTTAAGACTCCATCCGTTCCAACAGACCCCGGCACATACTGCACAGCTGGGTCAGAGCAGAAGGTGGATCTTGCCCCTTCCCCTGAGACCTGCAGTAGGGACAATCAGGACAGAGAGCAAAAGGTGCATTACAGGCCAGCATCTCCCCTCATAGCTGCCTTAAGATAAGCCACAATCTTGCCTTTAAGGTAATTAATTAACTGCTTTCAACCATAGCTGTTTCTTCACAGCTTCCCTAGCCTGGCAGTGATAAATATACAATAATGATGTTAATAGTTCAGATTTACACAGCTGGTGTAACACACAGAATGGCACTCATATTTACAGACTTGGCAAGACCCTGAGTCGCCCTGCTCTAGTAGCACCACTGAATTCATGGCAACCATGCAGATTTACACCCGAGAGACACCTGATGACCTCTGCACATGAACTCACACATGGGCACCAAGCCTAAAAGCAACAATTATTTATTCATAAAACTACATACTCGTCAAACGGGCTAGAGGTACTACCAGAAACCACCACTCCTTCAGCATATCGCATGTAATTTTTAATACTGTTCAAGACTAATTCCTGCGAAATACTTAACTGGGCTCCAACGGACTGATAATGTTCTTGACTACTTGTCTCCTTCTCACAATTGCCAGATGGACCAGTCCAGATTAGTTTACACCAATCAGAGCTTCCAGCTGAAAACATGAGTGAATATTGCACATTTCAGTTGGATTCCCTCTGATAAACTTTCTATCAAAAACCATAGCTCGGTTAATCGGTTCTTTATATTTGCCTTTCTTACCTTGCAAGAAATCATTTTGCACTTTAGCGTTTTCTTTAAAATGTGAATGAAATCACATATGAATTTAAAATCAATAACCAAATATATCAAACAAGTCAGGGATTTCTGCATTAATGTGACCTTGTTTGCACGTTGGTTATGTCCTTTGACGCAATTATATGCGAGCTCCTTTTGGCCACATGTGGAAGACTGCTCCTTTTGCATTCCTGAGGATTCATGCTACTGAAGAAAGTGACTGTAAATACAGTCCTGCTCATTTGATCTGTCTTGTTACAGAATTCAAGGGAGAAGGAGAGGGAAGACTGTTAAAGAAAGTAAGTCTCTGTCATGTCCCAGCATTTATTCTATTTTTAAAATACACTTTTTTTTTCCTTCAGAAAGCAAAATATCTCCCCCAAAATGATAAAAAAAACTACATCCATAATTTCCTAAAGCAAACGCTAACTCAAAAAGTCTGCTCAGGTGAATGTGAGAAAAAAGCCCAAGACCACACTTCAGAGCTCAAATCAGATCTAAAAGGAAAGACCCTCACTTCTAAGAACTTAGTCACCAGTACCCAAGACATCAAGAAAAAAAAAAAGTCTTTGCACCCTGAGCCACAACAGGTTGTCAGTCTTCAGAACGAACGTCAACATGAGACCTTCTGCCTTAGCTCAGGAGGAACAGGACAGAGTGGGAATAAATTAGGAACACTTGCAATCTCCTATTTCTGCTGATTCTCAGAGCAATTGAGAAAGTTTTTCAGTGCATACAGTGCTAAGAGCTTCTACACCTTGAGACAGGTGCATGTGAGTTGGAACATGCTTGAAATAAACTAAAAGTTAATTTGTCAACCACAGCAGTGCAACTGGATTATACAAGCCTATCCGTATGAATGGAAAGCCTTTGACTTTGGAGAGGGCCTCACAGATTCTGGATGAAGGAACAAGGAAGAGTCAGGTCTGGAGCCTGCTGGAAAGAAGCTATGATGAACAATATTGAATTTATGTATGGTGCCAGAGGCATGGCCTCCTTCTAGGATCAATAATCCTAGCATAGGGTCACCACAGAAAAACAGGCAAGCTAGGACAGCAACAAGTGAGTGCCACTCTGCACAGAAAACTAAAGATAAAAATGCTCAGTATTATTTTGTTGATTTGCCTTGTGATATACAGTCACATCAACATACAATTGAACAAGACTTGTACAACGATCCTCCAAAACGGATCACCGAATCATTACACAAAATTTTTGGAAGCGGTGCTCTGACTCCTACTGAACATTGCCAAAGCAGTTTCATTCTCTTTACTAACATGTGTACAGATTAATTGCAGAATGCCTGAAGAAATGTGACGTATTTCATTTTCACACCTGGTGAAAACTAACTACAGCTGCAATAACCTGCACTACCATACAACCCGATGATTTGCCCTAGACTGTTGTGTTGTATGGAAAGCATGTAACAAAGGAGAGCATAAGCAGAATTATCATTACAAAACCTTTTGCCTGCTTGGAGAAGCAAATAAAAGGAAGCAACAGTCAAACGTCAGGTTTCCCACACATTTCTATTGCAGACAAGTATTTGGGGGGAATAACTTTTATTAGATAAAATTTTGAGGAGTACAAACGGGATTTTAAAAAAATTAACACGTGTAGTTGTTTCTCCTGAAAATATTTTTAAATGATGACCAATTGGCTAAAAAAAGACTCCATTTTGTCATTAAAAAACTCAGTTACAGGAATCTAAAATACTGACAAACTCCCTTTTTTGGTTTTGGTTTTTTGGGGTCTACCTATAATCCATTAAGTAAATGAGTAATCACAGAGGAAGTTTTATAGGCTGTATAACATAATAGACTAAGGGTTATACAGGAATAGGTGGATTAAACCTAATTTTACAAGGTAGACAAGTAATTTTATGAAGGTGTGTCCTAGCCTACTCACTACCATCACAACTGCCTGCAGAATATATGAGATGTGCTATTACTTATCTGGAATTAATGATGAATATAAACTTTTTTTACATTGACTAAATAGCAACTGGAGTTTAGTATTCACCAATAGTGCAACCAGAGCATGGCGTTTAGCATGATGAAAGGGAACAGCCATACCAAAAAGAGCTACTGAGAAGTAGAGTCTGTCAGTTTTGTTATTCATGGAGAATTTTGAGCTTTAATTTTGCTGCTGCTGAAGCCTGCATGAGAAGGCTGGACCACAGCCAAATGTAATAATCACAATGTCTGCAAATCAAAAAAAAAAAAAAGCCATCAAGAAGCTCAAGTGTTTCTACATAATATAATTATTGAACGGTATCAGTCCCTCTCACTCTGAGCTTTGAAAAAAGATCTTGTCATAAGCACGAGCAAGTGGGACCTTACAAGTGCTGAACTCTCCCCTCCCCATCCACTACAGATCCGGATCCTGAAACTGAGTTATTACTGTGCTTATTTTTGTCCCCACTGTACAGAGACAGGTGTCTTTTACTTGGGAAAGGATGAAATGCAAGGGCTCTTGTGCATCTCCCATATTTCTTTCAGTTGCTTCTCTACATGGAAGCAGAGAACATCCTGATTTTTTTCTTCTTCGCTGTAGCTGCTTGCAGTTTGCGTTTTGCATTCTGCTTGCCCATCTGATGGGAGATGAGCAGGTGTGCGCTGAGCTCTGTTCCAATTTACATTTTGTATTTTAAAACAGACCATAACTTGCCATAGGCATTTGGTTCTAGGATAGAATGCCAAATACAGAACAGGAAGGTTTGCTTCTTAATTGCTTAAGCAAATACAACTTTCTTGTGAAATGCGTTACTATATAAAACATTGATGAAATACCACAGGGTATTTCTACATTTTCCAATCCCACCCTCAAAAAAAATGCTCACAACTGAATTTCCCACACTACATTATAATAACCACAACAGTTCTTCCTTCTGGTCAGTTAAAAGCACCACAGTGACTGGGAAGGATTCCTTTGGGAGGTCCAGGTTGCTTCCAGTATTTTGCTTGAGGGGAGTAGGGGCACAGAGAAACACATTTTGGTACGTTGCAACACAGGCTTCAACCAGGAAATGAAATGGTTCATTGTCTTGGGCGTTTAGAAAGTTTGTTATTGGAATAAGGAAGTATATATCCACAAGGTACATCATGAATACACAAAGCATAATACCTTCGGTTATGCAGTATGAATCTGCAAAGTTGCTCCTGCAGCGTTCTGTGGATGTGAAATAAAGGTCTCCTTGGGAACGTATCTAAAATCCACACGCTTGAGGAGAGTAACGAAGACTATCTAGAATGTCAATGCCCTAGCACTAGCTAGCACTGGAAAGAAAAGTTTAATCACTTAGTACAATCATGATTCCTGCAAAGGGTATATTTTAGGAGTCTAGGCACTATTTAACTTCATATACTAACACTTCCTTGACTCTACTACCCACCTTGACCTTTCCCATTAAGAAAAAGTCCATGAAATCTAAATTATGCTGATCGACATTTATAACAACGATTTCTTCAGACTCACCCAGTGACCTGCATAAAATCTTCTACAGAGCTTGGAAGGCAGCAGCAAACATTCTTCCCCCTCCTCTCTGTGCCCCTTGGAGATGTCTCAGAGCAGAGTACCCAACTTCAGCATAAACCCGCAGATGTTCTGCTGGTAAAATTAGCACAGCCCAATGAACCATGCCATTTTATACTGGCTGAGGACATAGTCTTCAGATGGTAAAAGAAGAAGAGCCTGCAACAATTTTCCTATATATTTCAAAAGCATTCATCTTTCTCTTTGCAAATTTGGGAAATTCAAAGTCGGACACTGATCTGAGTGCACAGCAGTTTACCTTTATTCTGTGCGCAGGAATAAACACCTTTTCAGTAAAAGTACACAAAAAAGTCTTACTAAAATAGGAATTATATACATAGAGTGGTATTTAACTTGCCTAATATTGTGTACTTAAAAATTGAGAACCTAAGCAATGATACAAGGCTTCTCTTTTTTAAGAGAAAAGATCGGTGCTCTTACTTCTGCCATTTTTCATCTCTGGCTTTTCCATGCTATTAACTATCCACCTACACCTTATTTCTGCTTTCTGTGGAGCTTTACAACAAACTTATAGTGATTAACTAATCTAAATATGATATTATTATATCATGAATTACCAGTAGGATTCATCTTGCCTACATTAGTCACGTAAAAGTGAAGCATCTAGCTTTACTGGTCCCTTCCACAGTTTTAGTCAATGAAGACAGACACCTCCAAAAGTGATTCATGCCATATCTTAAAAACTTTACATGGGGTATTTTGCCCTGCGGAGCTGTCTTCCTATCAATTGACCATGGAGGAAGCCTTGTATCATTGCTTAGGTGCTCAATTTTTAGGTACATAATATTAGGCAAGATAAATACTACTACGCACATACGATTCCTATTTTATTAAGACTTTTCTTTGTACTTTTTACTGACAAGTAGTTTACTCCTGCACATGGAATATATGTTATTGTTTAGCTTGTTGTCACTCTCTTGACCAGGGCAAGCCGAAAAGTACTGATGTTTCTGTTGGAGGAAGTGCCCTCTATTCTCATACGTCCTCTCCTGGATTAACAAATATTCAAGTACCCATTATACAATGACAAGACATTGCATTACCAAGAAGCAGGAATAAATTATGAAATACGTCAGTAACTAATTCAACTATTATATCTAAATGAATGTTGAAATCAGGGTAAGTCTGGCTAAAGCAATTTTTTGCTGACAGAGATCTGTCAAAGGGTTTTTCACTAGAAGTTCTCATATGATACAAAAAACTTTTGACCTTTTTTTAGGCTTTCATAGTTTATCCAAGTAATACAGAACAGCCCTTACAAATCATTCCATCTTACGCAGTTTGAATTTATTTTGAGGAAGAAGTGAGTTTCTTACTCAAAAGGATTAAAAATTCAAAATGTTTCCAAGCAAAATATTTATATTTTAAATAGATCATTATGAATCTTTAATACCACTGTTATCCTGTACAACTGGTTTTTTTTCCATAAATATGTCACAGGTTTTATTAACCAAGAGAACTGTGTGATAGCTTTACAAGCTGTATAGGGTACTAAGAAACAGTTTCAACTAACCAGTTAAATCATAATTATAATCTCTCTTTTTTTTCCATATTCTTTCTATTTTCTATTTCACACTTTTAAAAAACAATGACAAAACAAGAAGCTTATACACAGCCCAAAATATTGCATTGATCAGAGTGTTAATATTTTCAAGGTGCACTAAAACCACCATAATCCTAGATATATAACAAGAAGGATCATCCTGTAAGTATCCAGAAAGTTCATCTTGCCTCCATACAATAACTCATACTAGAAGAGATCATGAATTCTTACCATTCAAAATCAGTCCATTTAAATTATTTTTATCCTCTGAACCCCAACTTCCTTTATTTCACCTTTTTTTCCCTCTCCTGATTTCCCCAAATGGTACTTTATCAAGGTCAAAAAATTAAGCAATTAATTTATTAATACACTGAAGCCCATGTTCTCTTCCTCTCTTAATTAAAAATATTTGAATCCTGCTGAAGTCAACCAAACTCAAGCATGAGCTTAAGTGCTTTACATATTTTTTGGTCTAAATCAGTCTAATATTAGTCAGAATTTAACTTCAAAACTCTTAAGAAACTTAGGTAGTTTTAAGAGAACAGAAAGATTCGGTCTTACTGCAAGAAATAAAAAATAAAAATAAAAAATAAAAGGTGGACCATATATCATATTCCTATAATAACACCTATGTAAGCCACTTGATTTTCAGATTATCAAAATACCTACCTACAGAGAGAGAAAACTCATAGAATGACGAGTGTGTGGCAAGAAGCCCAAATAGTGAAGACAGTAAAGGCAAAGCGCTTTCTCGTAGGAAGTGCAAAGACATTCTAGAGAGAGCATTTTAAACCATCATTTTACACATACACAACTTCAGTGCTATTACACTCTTAACTGAAGCTCTGAAACAGAATTATGGAATTTCACAGTCATTTCCTCTCCGCAATACCAGTCCAAGATTCTGGTTGTACAAAGGCCCATGTGCAGATATAATTTTATTTATTCAAATACAGACGTAAAGCTCCTTATTCAAATCAGCTGGACTCCTCATGTGTGCCAAGTCACAAGCACAACTACATTTTTGCGGAATCTGCTCATTTTGCCCCACTGCTGGGAATTCCTAAAATTCTAGTTATGCTAACTAGAAGAAAAATTACCACAAACTTACTTTATTAGTAGTCTTACCAAATTGGACCTATTGTCTCTAAGTGAGTTGAGACTATTTTCACTTAGTCCACATTCTGAGCAGGGCTTCATTTTAACTCTGATTTTTCATACGTGGAAGATTTAACCCCTAGTCCTTGATTAGGTTTTGTTAACTGTAGATCGATGTTTCTAGGAAAATATGAAGACGCACCTTATGTCACTTCAATTCTGAATGTGAAAAAAAGTAATGTTCAAATTCCTTTTCTTTATTCCTTTGATAGTTTGAGGGCTTGTTATTTTAATAAACAGTCTTGCTATTATTTGAAGATTCTAAGGTTTATTAGAAAGGTTTCTTTTTGCTATGAACTACTACCGAGTGTTGATAAATTATTGTGGGACTATAATTTTCCCAACAGTTCCTCTACAAGTGCAAATTTAGTCATACCAATCAAAACACAAGTTACGTTCAATTGAAAATAATTATACCTATTGAACGGTCAAAAAATGTCAGTAGCTATTAATAAATAATCCTCACCACATATGGTGATGTCAATCAGCAGTATTATTTTACCGTATAAAAGGAATTTAGTAAGGCGTAGCTACACACTGAACAGTGATACACAAGTTAATCATCATCGCACAGTACATTATTGTCAGAGCTCAAGAATGTCTTTGATCCCTACCACCGTTGCAGAGCGTTCAAGTCACCCTTTCTCACAGCGTTTAAATGTGGTGCACGTACACGTCGATGCGTGCGCAGAACGGATGGTTGAGCCGCATGCAATAAGTCATAGTGTAATCGTGACGTTTTCAATTATAAAAATATATATAGAATTGAGAAAAAAAAAACAGCTACTTCACATGCGTGCTTAGCCTTTTCAACACATTTCGTCAAAAATTTGAGCGCATAGACATATAGTGAGCATACATGTCAGTCAAACGGATTGGAAGTACTTATGAGGAGCTGTTACGGTCTGTTGCATCCGAGATGTAAAACTAAGAAGTTTAGATAGACATTTGACATAATAGACTTGACTTGAAAAAAAACCTGAGCAGCAAGGCCACCTGGCCAGCCCACAGCAGCGCTGGCAGCAGGGCAACGTTACCGTAGCCAGATCTGTGCGAGACCTCTGCTCTGCCTACCACTGCTGCAACGGGTCCAGCTTCTTAGCCAATAAAATATCTCATTATCTCTCATATGCTACTTGTTGAAACAACGCCAGCGTGTAAAAGATAAAGCTGCCAAATCAGGAGCTGGCATTTGAAAATAGGGATGAAAATAGCCAGGCTTATGGGAATCAGCTCTCAGGAAAGTGAGAAATATGACAAAAACGGCAGTAAAATTACGGTTAAAAAGCGCTATTGTACTGATCAATACGCATTCTTCACTTGCATATGCAATATGTTTGAGGATGAGATTGGAAACAAAGGTCTTTCAAAAATCTTTCTCATAATTTTTATGAGAACATACACGTTGCATGCAGAGCAGTACTTTCCTGTTGCTGAGTGAATAATAAAGTATGTTAAACGTGTTAATACTGTACTAATACACATTATTAAAATATCCCTATTTCGTTTCCAAAAAATATTTCCAGAGGAAATAAAACACTAAATTTTATATTAGAGTATTTTCCAAAAATCAGAAACGAAAAAAATTTAAAGCCTTGACACCATCTGCTTGTACTAAGAAATTTATGTATAGGAGCTACAAAGAAGAAAAAAAGGAAAAAAGAAAAAGAAAGGTTGCACTTACAAGGGAAAAAAAGGGAAAAAATCTAAAACAATCCCTTCATTATAACTGAATTTGCCACCACTTAGAGCAGCTATTTATGTTGCTTTATAAATTATGAAGCCTAAATTTTAATAGAACTATGCATGGCGAGTTCAGAGATATTAAACGGTTCTAATCGCACCCTACTTTATGACTAGTTCAAGAAATGACCTCTAGCTAGATCTGGCCTTGTTCTATCATGCAACTAGATTTTTCTTACAGAAAATAAATTAAAAAGGTGTGACCTTGCTGAGGGCTTGCAGAGAAAATGAGGTACATCTTGTCACAAGCAGAAGAGCCTATTTGAAACACGGTTTGTTCAATTTGAAAGGCTGCTGCTTTCCTCAGATCAGAAGCTAAGATAAAGGCAGTCGGATGAAAAGAGGAGAAACATTTCCAAGAGATGAAATTAAAGAGCTACATTGGAAACCCATTCAGCAATACAGTGCCTTTTTTGTGTGGGAATTTATCTAGGACTCATCAGCCACACCTTGTCCCTGCGCATGGAGCATGCTCTTCACTCTGCACACAAAGGCTGTCATGTACGGAAATGATGAGAACCGCTCGCCGATAGGGATCAGAGGACACTCGCTACACCCCTTCCTCACACAGCAGGTCACGGCAGGAATGAAGTAACCCACCCAAATTTTGCACGTTGCACTCAGAGAATCAAAGTCTTTGCAGCTCTTGATCGCAGCAGCTATCTTGTGAGCTTTGTACTTTCCATCGTCAATAAATGTGTCACCAATGGGAAATGTTCCCAAATGCCTAACGTTAGTCCGTACAGAAATGTTGCATTTCAGGCAGGGTTCAGAAGACCCGACCCAAGAGCACAGATTTATAATCTGTCACAGTTTTACAGCTGGGAACTCATGCTTGCCTCTTTTTTTTTTTTTTAGCTTGACTTATTAAAAGCATGTATTTCATACTTTGTACTACATAGCCTTTTTTTTTTTTTTTTTTTTAAACCAGAATCGTTTTTACCTTTGGCCAAATCAAAGCAGGTGTATTTTGTAATTTCCCTTCTAGTTTTTTAAATAATTTATTTTCTCATAATCACAAAGTATGAAGAACTTGAGAACTTGTTGCTCAAGCTGGATTTTCTAAGGGAGAGTAAACAGCAAAAGAAAATGAGATGCAAATGTATTTAGGGAAGACTTTTTCTTACTTTTTATTAAAGCAAAATATTCTAAAGTTTTCAGTAAATCCATTATGTATTTACCTACAAAGACAAGCAAGCAAAGAGCTGAAGGGGTAGCGGTGGGGGGACATTAGGTACATCTCTTTCACTTCAGAGCCTTTTACTGATAAAAATCCTCCACACATCCTGGATTCTGGGTCCTCTCACTTTTACAGGCTAGCTGTCACCCCCAACCCACCTGTCAAGATGCCTTTATTACTAGTGAATTGGTATTAATTAGTATGAATTAGCATCAGTGAATACAGTCTTGCAGACCTTATTTGCCTTGTCTGCTGAACAAAAACTTCACAGCCGACAAAGTAACCATTAGCAAGGCTGTGGTTCAGCCATGTCCTTAAGCACTTGCCTAACCCTAGCAGACAGCCGTATTCAACGAGAGTATTCTTGAGCTTAAAGTTCAACAGCGTGGCCCAACAGCGAGGGGAATCAGCGCGTAGGCTTATTCCTACCTCTGGCTGCAAACCTGCTGCATCTTGGCCTCCATGACTAGGGCCTTCTTGCTCTTTACCTGTCTCGCGTAGCCCTCAAGTCTCCACGTTCTTTGAGGCAGTGACTGTTTGGCGAGGGGTAGGCGCATACCTAGCCCAGCGAGGCCCCAGTATCGGTCACAACCCTTTAGCACGGCCACACTGCAGATGAACACCAAAGAGTCTGGAACGGCAGCTGCAGAATGACGTCCTGCAGCCCCACTAGCGGCCTCAGATTGAGGGTTGGATTTCACTCCGCCTGCCCCTTCCCACTCCAGTTACACAGAGCCAGATTACTGGGGCTTCATGCAGGTGGAATAGATTTCATTGAACTCAACAGGAGCATTAAAGCAGATAATTTCTTGCAGTTCTTTTAGTGTTTTTAATCCTAATTTGAATGTTGGCTAATTGGAAGCTTTAGGTACCCAGCTTTAAATATCCTAAAAACAGACTCCATAGTCTGTAGAAGATTGCCTTTTAATTATCTCACAGCAGCTGATATTAAATAAAACCTAAACATATGTTGTACTAATTCTTATCCTAAATACAGTTTAATTTTACTTGTTTAGAAGAAAAAACTGAACGTGAGCAAAGCTTTTGGTTAAATGACAAGCGGAATTCCAAACAAACAAGACAAATATTTCCTCCAGAGGCTAAACCTACTGCAAAATATTAATCTCTTCTTCTACACATCTTCACATGTCTTTCTTTGGTGAAACACCTGTCTGGAATTGTTAATAACAAATATTTTTCAGGGTATACACTTCAAAGACAGTACTGCAACGTCAAGCAGTGTAAAACTTTTGAAGTAATTTTAGCTAAATACTTCTGTGACAACTGTCTGAATCAATTTGTCTTAGCTGACTATATTCTGATATTATAAAAACCTAAGAGCTGGTTACCGGCCAAAAAGATAAAAATTTCAGTGAAGTCATGACTACTAAGTTGTATCAATCAAACATAAAGAGATATGCTAGTGTTGCAGGTGATCTAGAAAATGATCAATACCCTCTGCTTTTTTAATTTCAGATTAACAATGCTTTTTCCTGAAAGGATCAAATTTAAAATATTTCATTCATTCAAAAGGACAAAATAAACTCAGAACCAAGCCAACAGAAGCACATTAACCCAATCATAAAGGCATTATAGAAACAGAACATTGTGTCCTCATTGTTTAGCATAGTGAAATGTTAATACTAATCTAATAAAGCAAAAAATTCAGATTCAAAACTGGATAAAGCTAAGACACGACATATATTTTTAATTGCTTAACAACTTTGCACCATAGGCAAGTAACAATGCCAGAAAAAAAAGGGGGAGGGGAGGAGAGAGGAAGATAAAAAAGTTGGTAGGGAGAGACAAAGAAAGCAAACTCAGGCTTAAGAGTAAGAAAAAGTTCTGAGAATTACTCACAATTGTGACAGCGGAAAAAAAAAATCAACAAAGAGGAAGGTCAAGCTGACCTCAAGATGCTAAGAGTCAGGCTCTTGAAATCCTAAATCATACAAAGAACTATGACTTCAAGGCACACAAACATAAGAGGATTAAGGTAAGTGTCCCACCTAAAAGCCTGAGAAAACAAAGATTAGTTTTAAGTACGGAAAAGAAACACAAATTCGTATGGATGCTCCGTGTGCAGGAAGAAATAATTGTTAGGATGTATTAAGAGCACACTAAAATAAACACTATGTAACATAAGGGAAAAAAATCCAGGTTGGATTACCACCTTCTGACTGCAAATATACTCACGTCAAAACTTAACAAATATTAACAACTCAAAGAACTGATTCAAACCTACTGAAGTCAATGGTAAGGTTCTCATTGACTGTAGTTCGCTAAGACCCTTGTTTAGAAAGATTAGGTGAAGACAAATAACTATTCTTTCGAGGGGAGAACAGTAAAATGGCTGATCTCTGCCAGCGGTACCTACCCGAGTGACTGCAGTAACACACTTCCCATCTTAGCTACAGAGCAACAAACACTTCTGCAGTTAAACACTAAGAAACAGTTTATGGCTACTTATGCGATCAGACTCTCAATCGTAATTATGTTTACACAACGTTTCTGTTCAGTTCTGGACATCATTCCACAAGTTTGAACTGCGATTGCCATATCTTGACCTTTGTACATCAGACAAGAAATCAAATGAAATTTAAGCACGCACTCCAAATTCTGTATTCGTTTTCATGTCAGCGAATATTTAAAGATAATACAATTGTTAATGCACCTACTAGATGGAAAGACTATTACCAGCTTTCAAACAGCCCACACTAGATCAATTAATTCTTACAATATTGAAGAAACTAAAATTTGGAAAAATCACTCATAATCTTGTTATATATCTGTTGGAAGTAATCAGTTTCTTCATCACCCTTGCTGCATTACTGAGGGCTTCAGGAGTTTTTGTGTTCCTTATATTCCAATCCAATTCAGTAGGCCAGAAACTTAGACTAACCTAACAAGTAGGTATGATTTTTTCCAGATTGTTTTACTGTTTAAAATTAATGCTTACCTCTTTAAACTATAACAGCCGAAATACCCCTACTGAGTATCTTCCTTTTAACTTTCTACTTACTTAAATTTGAGTATACCGTTAGGGATCTGGGAAAACCTTATGTTTTTCCACGCATTTAGTCAACTAAAATGTTGCATGACATTAAACAAGTCACTTGCCAAGTGGTCTCTATTCAAACCAGTTGTGCAACTGGATAAGAGAGAGCAGTAAAACCAGAGGCTAAGAGAGGGGCTCAACAGCAATGAGCAGGTTCCACCAGATCTGGACTATGGACCTGTTGCTGCTTTCAAAGGAGAAAAAAAAGAAAAAAAAAAAAAAGCACTGTTTCAGAGAAAAAATTATGACAAGCAATTAAGTGTCATCAAGTCAATAACCTTTTGTCAAGAAGCCAGTTAGGAAAAATCTCTTTTAGGTTTATACTTCATTCTTCCCACAGGTTACTTTATGAAAAGTCACCTATTGCATTAAGAAGATTGTTTATAAGCAGAATAGTATTTCTGAAAGAGTTAGACACAGTCTTAGGTCAATTTCCTATGAACAGATCAGGTCAAGTATCGTCCTAGTGGCCAAGATGACTGTTGGCACAAAATCAGAGTCATTTGTGTTTATTAAAAAACATTTTGTCTATAAGCCCAGAACACACCACACAGCACTTATCGCGGGAAGATATTCCTACTAGTCCTCTGAATAAACAGTGAATTTTATCCTCCTCAAGATGAGTAGTAAGCACATAATTTGGACAGTTGTACTTTCTTAGAAGTACAGAGCTTGAGAGCTTGCTCTCCAGAAAAGGGATGGAGGGGGGAATTAAAAAAAAAAAAAATCACAGATTCAAAACTCCACAAATTTCTCAGCAAAAATTACAGAGGGCAAAAGTATACACCACCCATTAAATATCACTCCAGATCTTGACTGCTTTTTGAATGGTGCTTCATTTGTTTTCCTGCTGGTCACTGAAATTCATTTAACTTTAAATATACATATATATTTATCTGATCAGTGTTTATTAATTATTATTTATCTGATCAATATTTCACATTTCCTGAAGAGGAGCAACAGTTAGCTGCATGCTCTTTTTTTTTTAATATATATATATGTATGTGTGTGTGTGTGTGTGTGTGTGTGTGTGTATATAAGAATTATACTTGTTACCTCTGAGACACTTTGAGGCAACCTCTTCCATTTACTTTTAACATCCTAAACACAGTGAGTTACGCCTCCTGTGCAACTTTATCCCTTATTTTTTCCACTTTTTTTTTTTTTTTTTTTAAGGGGAAGAGAGCTCAGTTTCCCTGCAATCATGAAATAGTAGCGCTCTTTCTTATAAATGGAAAGGTATTATAAAACGTGTATGATCTAAACATCTGCACACTGAACATTTCCAGTTTTTAAATCACATACTCTCTCTCACGAGAAAATAAATGCTGTTCCTTAAACCACTGTTGAAGCTGGAGCTCTGCTACACGGCCAAGTAACAGCCGCACTCCTCAGCTCTGCCGCTCCTCCGTGTTTGGGCACTTTCTAGGCCGCAACGGAAGCAAACTCGATTCGGTACCCAGGCAATCCTTGCTGAAGCGGTACAGCGCTGCTCCCGCCGCCCCTGCCCCTGTCTCGCCCGGGGTCCCGCCACCCTGCGCTCGCACACGGGTTCTCACCCGCTCTGAACACGTTCACAGGCCGCACGCCAAATCCGCCGTGAGACGAATGCTCAGCGCAGAAATCAAAGGCCTCTGCCTTGCTTTGACAGCTACGGCTCTGCGTCCTGGCCACTCGTAACGGCACGCTACGTCTCAGCGTTTACTCCGTCTCTGCAGCCGACAGAAATACGCATAGTTCGAAACTTGAAAATACATTCAAAACAGATCATTTTCAATTGCTTTCATAGCAATATTCTCCAAAATTGAAGAAGGAAAGTTGAACGCTCTTGTTCATTGAAAACTAGGCTTTTGATGAGAAAATACCAGTAAATATTTTTAAATTATTTTGATAATGTTTTCATTTAAATAGGTGCGAAATTCCAGCAAAAGAAAATACTAATGTTATTTATAGAATTTGATTTTTATAATACCGCCAACAAAACAAAAATCACTTTTCCATTAAAGCAACCCATTCCTCTGAGCCTTTTCTACCCATCGCCAGGGAGACACGCAAGCTGCACTCTGTGTATCACGTTCAGCCGTCAGCTGGCCAGCAAAATATAAAGAAAAGTGCTTCCTGCTGTATGATACGTACTGCTGCCGTACATATCTGTTTGGGGTGGCTTTTTTTCTTTTTCTTTTTTCCCATCTTCCTGCGGTTTGGCAAAAGCCACCAGCATAGACAGGACCTAGTTCTCTGCACTAGGTCACCCATTGCCCTCACTTCTTACATCAACGGCTTTCCGTGGCAAAGCTGACAGCATTTCAACGGCTGCGCTGAGTTCTTGTTGCGCCGGGGCGAGCTGCGTGAAAACAGCAGTTTGGACAAATAAATACTTTGCTTCTTATCAGCACCCCTTCAACACCCAAAGGGTCCCGTGCAGGGGACGCAGGACGCCCTCCCTCTCCTGCCTGGGTAAGGGCAGGAGCAGCCGGCGAGCGCTTGCGAGCCAGGCTCCTGCGGCGCTGCCGAAGGACGGACCGCAGCACCCCGCAGGCGCGTCCGCGACCGGGCAGCGGCGCCCGCGAGGATCCCTGTGAGCCGTGGCAGGACCGAGTCCCACCAGAGAGCCGATGCGGGGTCGCCGCGGGCCACAGGCCTCTGCTCTGCTGCCGTTAGCGGGTACGCGCAGCTCCTGTGGCGACTCCGCGCGCCGTCTGTAGCCTCTGCAGGGAAACCCCTGGAGGACGAGCAGCAGCGGAGCTGTTGCCTGCGGCCATGCCACGGAAAGAAGTGGTAGTGACAAGATGACATCGAGAGTCTGACACTGTGGATTACCTCAGAACCAGATCAAAATGACTCCCGGTTATCAGATCTAGATGACAATGAGACTCCAGCATCACTGTCATCTACACTGGAAAAAAATAAACAAACAGTACATGCCACGAGGCACAGGACTGGATGGTGACTACAGAGATGTTGAAGCAGCGCTGTCTACTGTAAGGACAGCTCAGGAGTTTTGACGATTAACCTAAACTCAGATTTATATTATTTTGTATTTTGATTAAACAGAAGGAAAAAAAACAGAAAAAAGCCTACACCAATGCTGTATTTAGTCTAGCAACAATTCGGTTTACGCTCTCACCCCAAAGTACTGAACTCCTCTGCAGAACGGTAAAGGTGTACGCAGCTATGTCACTGTCCTCGGGCCAGCGAATCACCCACCAGATTTACGGAGGCTTGCAAATCCTCTCCCTTCAAACGCCCTCCCATGAGTAGTGCCTAGAAACGCTATATATATATTTGTGTGTGTGTGTGTGTGTGTGTGTGTGTATACACAGGCACAGCCCACGCTAACAGTCAGCAAGCTCCGGCTGCCTTGGAGCCGCGCGTGCCACACGCAGGGGCACGCCGGCACAAACCGCGCGGTTCTCGCGCAGGCAGGTGCCACTCACCATCCCGAGGGTATCCCAAGCTAACAGGGGCAATTACAGTCATTTGAAACAGTGAACAGCAATATACTACAGGCAAAGAAAGAAGGAGAAAAATAACGCGATTTTTTAAGCTATCTCATACTGAGTTTCTTTTTAAATTTTAATCAATTTTCCCAGAACCCTTGTGCAGCTTCTGTCCAAAAAATAAACTGCTTTGCCGTGACATTTCAGAACAAAAATTCATTAAAATTTTTATTTGAAAGCTAACGAAACAACCAGGAACACCTACTTCAATAACACCGAGAACTCTCAAATGCGCTTTGTTTTGTTTCTTTCCGCAAAATTAACATATTAGAGACTATTTACCAGTGTACAAAATTCCTTCCTTTATTTATGAAAGCTACATCTTTACTATCATGATGTGAAGTGAAAAAGCCTCCTGTACTTGTTGCATACAATTAAGCTGCAACAAAAGCCAGCCCAAGCCATTTCACATTTCATAGGGCGGCAATTATTCTTTAACTGCTAGAATAGGCTGTCCCCCAGGAGCTAATTACAGCAAAGCTCTCCTCACGCACCAGAAACATACAAACAAACCCTTCAAGCACAAAGCAAACGTTCAACATTAAAGAGACGCGTTCAGGAAGTCACACCAATCAGTTTGGTTCAGCTAATTACTAATCTGATTTCTGGAGTAGTTGCGTTAGATAATTATGATGCCCATTCACCACTTGAAAGCCAGGACTTTGACTGATTATAATAAAGATCTAGGCCTCGGAATAAAAGTAAGAGCAAAGTGTGAAATACACATCAGAAGGGGGCTGATGTGATCTATGTGTTTATTGCCAAAGTGTCATTCGGCACTTAGCCCTCGAGGAGCCCATCCAGAGTTTGCCGAGCCCACCCAACAGCAACACTTTCACTGCGTGTACGAAGGGGTCGGGCCCAGAACGGCAAGGCGCTGCTATGCAGCTCGCGTTCACGAAAAGAAACGTCAAAGAACGAGCGTTCGCCGTTTGCTTTTCGTTAGCACGATAGGCCCGCTTCCAGCTGCTTTTTGAAGCAAACTGCAGCGTATACCAAGTGGGACAATTTTCTGTCACCGCACTGACCTTGAATGAGTTTTCCTAACCCATCCTCCAGGGCCTTCCTGGAGGTAGCCAAGTTTGATAAGAATTAAACTCTTCAAAGACGCTATTGTAATCCCGCTTTAACTTACATTTATTTAGTTTCAGCTTCTCCAGGATTTGTTGTCTCCAACAATTGCTTTGTTGGAGTTGGAATTTTTTTTTAAAAGATACATGACACTACTTGAGAACACCCTGTGCAGCAATTCTTGCTTCGGACATGACTGAAGGTCTAAATTATAACAACGTAGTCTTGACCTAAGAGACATGCAAAAACTTTGTTTGCTGAAACACCAATAACTACTTTATAGAAAAAAGTTATTCTGATTAAGGTCTGATGAAATGAATATACTGATTCGATTTAACAGTCTGGGCCATATGGTCTGCTCCCCTTTAAAGGCTTTATAACAAACAAGGGAAAACCGTCACTGGAAGCCTATCAGCCACACGTTCGTAGGCAGCAGGTCCTTGCAAATGGCTACAGGACCACAGCAGCAAACAATGACGATTTAAACTTTTCACTAGGTTACAGCCTTGCACATTTAGCACCATCCAGGTTAGTTTCTACAAAATCATTTTATGCACGATAATAAACACAAACAAATGCGGAAACTGACTTTTCAACTTTTTATCTTTTTCAGCGTTACTGTGTATAACACATGGATTTCTGACAACTACATGATGGCATTAAATAAGCAGGAAATTTAAACAAATACTGAACTTAAGGTAGGTAAACTAGCTTCAGCAATACATGCTTCCCAGTCCTGCCAAGCTGGGACATCACTAGTCATTATAAATACATACTTTAAACTAATTAAACAGTATCCAAAATATCATATGCTTTATTACTTGAAAGTACTTACATTGTAACTCAAAAGTTTTTTTCTCAACTCTGCGGTGCTATGGCTTGGCCAAACGACCATCTCCTCATGGCAAGTTATACTGGTTAAACGGCAAGACGTAGACATGCATCACTTTTGTTCCGCCAAGTATTGTACTTTGTGTGGATAATGTTATAATCAATAAATATACATTTGGGGTATTATAGCTTATGGCACTTTAGGAGAGATTTAATTGAAAACAAACAAATAAATAAACAACACACACAAACCCACACACCCCTTCTCCCCCAAAATAACAACAACTGCTCTGGTCCCAGTTAGGGAGCTCCACCGTAGCTTTACGTTACACTAGTGCAAGGCTTCACGAAGACAGCAAACAAGCTTCAGCTGTAATTTGGCGTTCATATAAACCTCAAGATAAAAGAAAATGAGAGGTGAACGCTAGCAAAATAAATACCAGAAGCAAATTTTCCCATGAATCCTTGAGACCCAACTGCAATAGTTTCCTGTAGCTTCACTGAAAATCCTGGAGTGGCTTTGAGAGCCTGCTCTTGCATAACTCGTAACACAGGAGCCTATCACACTGCTCCCTGGACCCACACCTACAACTTTATATCAGCTCTAAGGGGTTTTTGTTGTTTTAAAACTCAAAATATAGTACACATTCACACTAGCATTTTTCCACATCATAATTCTGAAGTAAGGCCAAACCATGTTTTTAAATTGTTTGCACATAGTCACGCTGGACACTTTTTTAAAGCATTAAAGGGAAAAGAGATTCTTTGCTATTGTTAAACTAAGTGAATGAGAGTTGCCAATCTGTATTTCAAAGTCAATAGACTACAATATTTACAGGTCTGCCTTATGTGATAGTTTAAAATTCAAAGCTGAACAAGAATTGTGTGGGGTGGAAACTAATGTTATGGAATCTGAACCAAGGCTACATTTATATTTCACTTTAATGCTCTAGCTGTTTAATCAAAATATGAATAAAAGGTCTAAAAGACCAACACGCAAAAATATCATAGTTCTGGAATTTAGCTTCAGCTTCCTATTGTCAACCAATTACTGTGTAATTTTTTCCCTGTGACTGAATAACTAACTGTTAGCAAATAATGAAAAGGCAATTACAGCAAAGCTTTGTTCATATTACCCTCTTCATTTTATTCAGGCTATAATTATTGTCAATGCTGGAGGCTTACTGTACCATGTAAGTGGCACCAGGGAAGAAAATGGAATGGGCTGGTGCATGGAAAATTGCAAATGTCACAGCTACCTTCATCATCACCGTTGGACTTCAGAGATTAAAAAAAATAAGCAGCAAAAAGCTCTCCATGTGTGTTTTGCACATTCTTTATCTCAAGCTGTTGCAATGGCTGACGAACTGGTAGAAGGGGAAAAAATTCAAGTGCCATGTTTGTTCTCATTTTTGTTCTTAAACCACCCCGCCGCCAACATTTTTATTATTATTTAATTCCCAGGGGACCCTTCCTTTTTGCCACAGCATACCTGGAAACAAACTCGCAGAAATATTCTTTTAGCAGCGTTTCTCATTAACGGTCTCCATACTGTTCTACAACGGAGAGGGGCATATAAATGATGTATTTTATAGGGTTTGATCTTTACTTCTTTGCCACAGACAGACACATCCCAACAACAACAACGACAGATTATGACCTGTATGTGCGGATTTAGTATGCCAAGTTTACTGCCTGACATTGACCATTTATAATGCATTGTTTCCCTGGGCTTTTAGTATTTACCAGAAATGATGGATACAAATCAGAAACGTGCTATTCCATTTGTACCTTTTTGAGAAATAAATAGTATTCCCATGTATCATTCATATTGTTTCTCTCTTTGCACTGTTGTTTACAAGAGAGAAGCAATACAGTAAAAACCATATTTTATGCCTCCATATGCTGTGTTGGAATTGCTGCTGAACTATGTAAATCATCATATAGCCAATTTATTTTAAAATATAAATATTTAAATATATATTTATAAATAATATATTATTTTTCTATAATATAAATTTTAAATATTTAAATAAATGTTTATATGTTTAAATATAAAACAAACAGGCACAGATTAAAATACATCATATATTGATACTGACATGTATCAAATGTCATTTAATACATTGGCCAATTTTTCCCAAACTGACGGGTAAGTTTTGCTTTAAATACCCTAAAGCATGAAAATTCTTCTGATCTAGGTCAGTAAAGCAACAGATGTAGTTTATGTTTTCACAAAATTAAGCTACTTTGTACTTTCATGGATCTCCCTGCCGTGCGCACCTCTAGTCGTCAGTCTTTCAGCAGTGCCCGTGTGAGCTGCCCCGCTGTTGATACGGTATGTTCTTGACACAGGCTCTACGTTCACAACACAACGTTTATAACTATTCCGTCTGGTCCTTAATATGCTGCTTGGCTGCCTAGTATCCTACAGTAGCTGAGGACACTCATGATTAGAGAAGTGAGGTTTTGGAGTTTGCTTCACCCGAAGAAAACAAAGCGATACCCAGCAAGAGGCTGTAATCCTTTCATACACCGCAGCATACAGATTCAAAACAGAAGCGTATGGGAAATGACATAAAGTGAAACTACAAAAATAGAAGATGTCTCTCCCGGGCTCTTTTGGAGCCCTAACTCACTCTCATTACACCCTGCTCCTCCCACGTGGTAACTGCTCCCTTCATTTAATGTATTTTCTCTGGACGGGGAAAGGAAACGGTTTTCACACGCATCTCTTGCCCCCGCTCCCCAGCACACTTTGCCACAGGCAGCTCTATAAAGATGATTATTCTTTAACTCCTTTATTATCAGAAGACAAGTCCCACCTGTTGTAGGACCTCCAGGCCAGGCCTGAAAACGCCGTGCCCTGCCCTATTCCCGAGGAAGCCCGTCGTCCTCCTGCAGCGAGTCCGGCTGTCCTGAGCTGCACGCAACGACCAGGCTGCCTGGGGGCAAAGCCCGTCACATGAGGAGCGCTTCTCCCACTACGGACAAGTCTGACAATTAAGCACTGAATATAAATCATCTTCTTTCTACCACTGGTAGGTCAGGAGACGTACAAAGATAACGTATTCGTTTCTTTTATAACTAATGCATCCCTTTTTTAGTAATTTGTTTAAAGTATTTCTGAACTTCAGTACAAAACACTGCCGCATCCTTGTGAAAACGTGGCATAGGAGGAAAGATCAACCAGCTATTTTTTGGAGGGAATGGGAAGGAGGAGTCACAGAAAAATTAACCAAAGTCAACTACTTTACAAAAATTCTACTTAATCCACCTACATCTCTCTTAAAATGAACACAGTTGTGAAGCTGGCGTCAGACTCGAGAGGCAAGGTATTTTATAACTAACTGATGTATGGGGCGACCTTAAGCAGATTGGTTAACTGTTCTGTGCCTCTATTCTTCCCACCTGTAGACTGAGGATAACAACCGTCACCTCTCTTAATAGTTGGTAAGAGCTACTGAGGAACAATATTGGATCAACAATAAAAACAGTACATCTTAGGAACCTCCTTAACCTGTCTTATAAATACACGTGAAGTATCCACCCAGATTTCTTTTTTCTTAATCGTATGAATTTTAGACTAATCTTACTATTTTAAGGTGATCAGTTCAGGAAAAGTTGCGGTTAATACTACAGGTGTAGAGCATAATGCTGGGCTAGCTTTATTCATTTACAATATTAGCTAAAAATCTGAGCGCGTGTATCCTGTTGACTGCAAACAGACATGAGCGCGCTGGTCACACGTCACACAAACCTGCTGGTGTCTGAGCCCGCTCTGAAATCGAAGCCTTGCAGCCCCACTGGTACAGTGCCGAGCCCGAGTGAGTAAGCCCAGCCCTTCAGCAGCGAAAGGCTGATACGCCAAAAATCTCTCGTATAAAATATTTTTTAGAGCATGGGTCAACATTATTCATGGAATACACTCACGCTTGTCATAACTGGCTTTTTATTTAGAAACACTGTGAGCTTTCATGATCTGATTGTGGCGAGCAGCACTTACCAAGAAATACATCCCACATGCAAAACATCATTCTATAGTGAAATTATTCAACCTAAAATACCTCCGGTGTGGAGGCCCAAATTTTCAGGAAGCCTCCTGTGATGCTTTCACAAGAGCTAAGCTGTGTGCATTCGCCCATGCGAACCTAACCTAAGTGTGAATCAACTGTGGTACTGCAGACAAAAAAAAAAAAAAAAAGAGTCCACTACTTGATCTCTAACTGCACAACTGCATTTGCTGCTATATGTCTGGGCAGTCAATTAATGCTTATAAAATGCCAGATACCTTAATGGAATAATAATAATTTAGATATCCTATGGACATTTAATTCAATTTTTAGTTTAATTCATCATCCACAGACAAATCAACACTTTTGATAGATTTTTAAGTAACAGTATAGCTGGGAAATGTGAATAAAATCAATTGCACACAGGCAGCACTATAAGGGCAGCTCCCTTTTTATACATTTTCCCTGGCAATGCTTTGGGACCTTTGTGGTCTGTGGTCATTTTTCAGCTCTCTGTGTCAACAAAAACAGACTTTTCAGCTCCAAAAGGAATGCATCACGCATTAAATCCTTACCAAATTTAAGTCTACTTTGTCATTTTTTAGATCCTGAATAATATCATAAACTTTTGGGATTACAGAAATAATAATGACCAGAGCCCAAGCAATTTAAGCCTGCTGTGCTAATCACAGAGTAAAAAGTCCTTTATAAAAACATCTCTATGCTAGTAAAATAAAGATTTTTGAAACCACCCATAACCCTGCTTTCCATTTCCCTGCAACAATGCAGAGGGCATTACTGAGACAATGACGCACATCCTCCAAGCTATTCAGCTCATGTCCCAACGTATATGAAAAATAATCTGATTGCTTTTAAAAAAAAAAAAATCACTATTTCTTAAAAACAAAAACCCTCTGATTTATTGAGAAACGTAGTATGATGTCAGTGTGAATTAATGTTTCCCATAGGCATACTAATAAGCTCCATGACATAATAACTTGTTATACTACACCAGTGGGACCTTAAAATTATTCCAAAGATAACATAACACAACACTTGAAGCAGCAGGAAACTTCCAGCATGCTTTTAGATGTTTTACAGTGTTACTAATCTTTGAATTGCTTGGAAAAACTGAAAGGAAACAGAATATTTAAAATTGGAAGCGCTGCAGTTAGAAAATGACTCCATTCCAAATTCCAAATGTGCACAGGAGATTAATGTCAATATGAAAAAAAAACCCACCAGCAGAAGGGGGGAAGTTATTAAATGCACTTTCTAGGTTGGACATGTGCCTTTTGGTAGTCCAGTGAAAGTCTGTTTTCATTCGAACGAGTTATGAGGGTTTAAAAGAACAGACTTGCACACACACCAATTTCTTATTAATGAGAAGTTGGCTTTATTTATTTATTTATTTGCAAATGAAATTTAAGCTAACGATTGCCCAGCAACAGCAGCAGTAAATGCTTGAGAAAAGAAGCAGGGATTTCTTTTTCCATAGCACATAAGGATACCATCTAATGTCAGAAAGACTCAACAAACTCAAGCTGGGAATGAGTACCGTGGGTAAGCTAATAACTCTATATGGTTTAGCAATGTGCTCTCCAGGGTTGAACATTCACAACGGCAGGAGGAGAGAAAAAAAAAAAAAAAGTTCCCTGAACTGTTATGATTTATTTTTTAATCTCAACATTCAAGCCATTTATGCAACTAATCTACTTGAAATGGTAAGGTGAGAATCATAAACCCCATAACAAGAACCCAGTAAGCGAGTGCTTAGACCGAGATTTGTGCGTTTATCAGAAGAGGTCAAAAAGGTCTTCATGTTGAGAGATGGATACTCACAGAAGGGGGCACTGGCACGGTGCTAAGCAAGCGCTTTAAGTTTGCCTTTTCCAGTAACCCTGTTGCCCAGCAAGATGGGTAGCGAGTGACTGCTATTCCAGCCGCCCAGCAAAGCCGGCCTCCCCAGGCGGTCCGGGGTTCACTCACCTCAAGTGAGCAGGGATTTATGGAGGGGTAGAATCCCCTCCCACTGAAAGAGCAGCCCTGCCTCCTCAAGGTCATGTGAGCAATGCTCTGTCAAACAAGGCTCTAGCACTTCTTGCATTATGGCATGTCTGTCTTTGAAAAGACACTGATCATTTTTTTCAAGTATCAAAATTACACTTCTGTATGTCTTGCATTGCCTGTGCTGCACTCTCTCTCTCTTGACCACTTTCCTTTCCATTTGATTTAGTTGCACCAACGTTTCTTCTTGGCCTTGCTAAGTTACATGCGATAATTCTCTGCTTGGCATTGTTCTTTTTCATTTTGCAAAGAATAGCATATCCCTGACCGCTGCTTCCAGCTAAACTGTACACAGTGTTCAACCAATGCTAGAAATGAATATTCCATGCAAAAAATGTTAACCTTTGATCCAGATGCATCTCTGTAGTAAGCGATCCCGTTGTGCTGCAACCCTTTGATCACTCACACAAAAATTGGAACCATTCGCAAAAGTAAAGCTTGTGATTTGCACATAAACCAGACCTGATGGGATAGTTTACAGAAGGCTGTATTATCCAAATGTTAGACTAGGAACGTGTGCACAGTCCTAATACAGTGGTGGTGAATGCACCAAAACCATCCCATTATGAGTCAGAAACACTGAGTAAACTGAAGCTTCTTAGTCAAAAACTCTGAAGAAGAAAGTATGTCTAAAAAAATTGCTCCAAACTAAGTATGGTAAGTGATCTCAGGTTACTAGGTATCATGAGATGGAGGAGCAATCGAAACTTTGAAAGCTACATCAGCCATGAAAGATTCAGTTTCCTATTCATTCACTGAACTGTTTCAAGATCATGGGAATCTACAACAACCGTGTGAAACCATTTTCCACAGTGAACCTAGAACACCTGGTGAGTTCTTTGTAGTCTCTGCCAAGTAACTATCTTTAAAAGGAAGGATAAACTGTAATCTGAAAATGTCAGATACAGACCACTACTGTTACAATAGTAAGGCACAGTAAAGCAGGGAGAAGGGGTACAGTGGAATGAATGCTTTGGGTGAGATAAAGAATAAGAGGGAAATAAATGCAGAATATGATATGGAAAAGGAAATATTTTAAGAGCAGGCAAAAGCCACCAAAGGATTGAACAAACACAGTAGCCTAGATGAACAGAGAGTGAGACAAAAGTAATTTTGAAATTAATAGTATTCCCACAATCCACAACAGAGGATGGAAAAACATAAATGGAGAACTAGATGGAAAGTTATTTATTTTCCTATATAAAAGAATATAAAACTGGAGTATCATTGAAAAAACATGTGAGCACTGTACCTGGCACAAACTGAAGACATTATCTTATGCTGAACCATTCATACTCCAAAGAAAAATAAAAATCTACACTGAAAACTGGTGCCATGTTCCTTCTTCAGATAAAATAGACTTGAATGGGGGAGAAAAGGAGAAAAATTATCTGAGGAATGCAGCCTGCTTATTTCAGGAAAAATAGCAGAAATTCATTTTCCTTAATTGAAAAGCAAAACGTAGGCTGTTCAAGAGTTTCAGACAAAATAGACAGGTAGACATGTCTAAAACAGTGGCCCTTCCTTCTGGAGAAGTAGATGAATCTCCTCTTCCTAGAAACAAGATATCAATACTAGCATCACAACAAGCCTATTTAAACAACAGCGAGAGACTTAAAAGGGCTTTTCTATCTAGTAAGAGGCTACTTTAATACCAACTTTTTGTCCATGATATGTTGCTTTATAAGACTCCCATCCTGGAGCAGACCCTGCACACAGCAATTTTTAAAAGGCTTTTTTTCTGTTAAAATGTGTGTATCCAAACAAAATCTGAATTTCTGAGATTCTTTGCTAAATATTTCGTATTTATGGTCTTCAGAGATGCTCAGATATATTGCCTGTGATGCTCAGAAAAATACTTACCAACTAATCTCAACATTTAAAACAATTTTCATGTGAAAGTGTTTAAAATAGACTTTATACCAGTTCACCTCCCAGACTGTACTTCTACATCTGGTTATTTGGGGCTATGACTCACAAAAGTAAATAAAGGGCAGTCATAGATAGAACCTATCAATGAGTGACGTATCAAAAATTCAGTAATTAAAAGGGTGAAATGGAATTGGTGGCGATTATAAACAGTCACATTCAGTCCATTTCATTACAACTGACAGATATTTATGTAATGTTTTCACTAGAATTTTTTCCCCCAATATTGATTTTTGAGATTAAAACTCACAGAAAACCCATGATCACATTAACTTATAGTCTAATTGAAAGGGTGCGACTTATTGGTCAATTAGTGAGTGGACATGTTACTAATAGCTAATATGAGCTTGAGCTAATGGGACTTACGACTTTGACTTCAATGGGTGTACAATTAGGCCATCAGCAATATATTTCTATTGATACACTATATTCTATAACTGCAGTCTTATTCTTGTCACGGCTTATTTTTTATGTAGCAAAATGACATGACTTGGACCAAGTGAGACGTGAATAGGACCAAATAAGATGTAAGTGCCAATTAAAATGTAAGGGTAAATTAATTACCTGCCTGGCTATTGTCAACTGCTTTAAAATAGTGTTGGTGAATGAGGAATGATATCCTCTAATCATAAGAAAATTTAACTGTGATGGTCTATATTAAACACCCAGCCTTTGTCATGCTGAAGGCTTACCTCAAGACACCCTTTTCTGTAGGCCTGTTCATCTCATGTCAGACACAAGCATCAATGTAGTTTGATACAAAAGATGATAGGTAATCTCATAGACTGCTTTAATTATTCATCATTGATTTCTGTAGGATACACAGTAAGTATCTTCAGGATTTAAGGTACTTCTATCCGTAAATACCTTTAGATAAAAGAGCCCTAAGCAATTCTAGATCTAACCTCTCTCTGAAGTAAACCCATCTTGCAGCCCAGTGAGAAGTGAAGTTATGGGTAAAAGAATAAAGCACAGTAGACTCCCTCTTCACACACCTTACCACATTTTAAAGGCTGATACTATAAGGGTCTCATTCTAACTCTTCGAGGTCCATGTAGTTTTTCCCACATCATCAGATTTAGGAAAGCAATAAGACCTTGTGATGCCAAACTTCCGAGGGGATCCACACAAGCCTGTCAAAGGCAGGCTTAAAAATCCTTTCATAGTCTGCAGATTAGGACTAGAACATGCTGCTTTAGGACTACTGGCAACTGTAAAACACTGTTTTCTCTGAATGGCCTTATCCTTATGTAGAAATATGAATATTTTCATTTCTCTTTCTCAGTCTTCCATCTCAAATTCTCTTTACATTCCTCTTTCCTTTCCTTTCCAGACAGGATGCCAGGCAGACCTTTTTTGCATGTTGCAAGCAAAATAACAATTGCTCTTGAAGCATCTTCCCTGTTTATCACAAACACATGCAGGTTAAAAAAAAGTTGAGTGCATCCGAAGGACACACATCAAGGGCATGAGCATCTCCTTTGAAAAGTAGAAGCTAGAAAAAGAAATGTGGCCACAAAATCTTTAAGGATTTGTTACGTTTCATTAGTAGTGGTATCAAAATTAATTTATATCCTTCTATACCGAGCTGTTGAAAGATCAGTAGGAATGCTATACACTGCTGTAAGGTAAGACAGATCCCAGATCCATGGCAGTGGACTACCTTAAAACTATTGCTGAGCGGGACTCTCAGATGTTTAAACTTATTCCACGCTCAGAAGAACCTTAAAGAAGAGGAAAGGTAGATGATTAGGTGAGGCAGATGTAGTGACCTAAAGTCCTTTGAACTTCACCAGTAAACTCCTCGTCTCTAACTGCTTGAGATGGTTGTGTCAGTGAGCATAAGCAGTTAATGCGACTGATAAATTTTTAAGCCATAAACTGTCACAAGTTGTTTCTGCACATGTTAATAGAACAAATACAACCCTAATCTGAATCTATTCCACCTCAAAAACCCAAGCAAGTCCCTGGAAAACTGTGTCGCACAAAAAGAGAAACAGTTTAAGAAATATTGGCAGCTGCAAAGAAATGGTAATCTCTAGACATTCATCTAACAAAGGAGATCCCTGAAAGTAACTACACAAAAATTAAGTATTAACAGCTACATGTAGTAGACCTTTCCATTATACTAATACATTTCAGCAGCAGCAAAAGGAAGTGACTAGAGAACATTGAAAAGAGTGGACGTACTGTGGACCGTTGTCAGCTAAACATCACTGTCATGGTTGCCTGCAATTTTGAGAGACTGGATTTGAGAACCAAAGGTGAACACGTGTTCTCTTAACTTTATTGAATGCTGCATATTTCCTCGTCCTGAGGGGGGCAGAAAAAAAAAACCAACATTCAAGTATCCACAAATGACCCACATAAAGGCTACTTAAATGGAACATGCACTTGAGTCACATCCCTTTTTTAATTTTGATGTGACATGATACAGTACTCTGACGTAGAGAGAGACATGTTATACTGTTTTATTTAACGATATGTCCATGCTTGGCCGAAGTGTAAAGACAATATTTTGTTGGGGGGGGGAACGACAAGGCAAGTATTTGCCATACTCTTAGCCCAAGTCAAGATCTTTTTATCTAGTCCATTACTTAAGTATTCTTTCAATTAATATATGTTAAAAGCATAGCAATGCTTCTGGTCATTGATGAGAACAGTATGAAAAACAGAAAAGAAACCCCAAACCCACTGTCTCACAGCTTCAGGAGTCTATGAAAAGGAAAAAAATACTAACATACACTTATGTTCAACTAAAACTTTGACAATTTGAAATCTTAATTACAACACTGACGTTAAGTCTACATTTTGACTGCAAACACCCACGTTGCACATACTTCAGCAATTCTAAATATCGTTAATCTCTATATCAATATTCATCTTAGAATAATTTAAGGCTCCATGGGCTCCATGGTTATTTTTATGTTTAATTTCTGAAGGCATTAGCCCCCAAATGACCTTTTCAGACCACATGCTGGAAACTGCCTGATACTGAAACTGAGCTGACAGAGAAGGTCTGCAGCAGAAGGATGTCACTGAAGGAAGAGTGCTGCACCTGTGTGGAGAGCAGAAAATTGTTCTTCAAACAGTTCCCTCGGGCTCCATTCTAAGCTCAACACTTGCAAGATTCACAGCAACAGTTTCACCAAAGCGTTCTGGATGCTTTTCTGGAAGGAACCTAGCCTGAGCTCCTCCGTCTCTCCACTGACTAAAAAGGGAGTTTAAGGAAACTGGCCTCTTAATTCAAGTGACTAAAGTTACATGTTCTAAACAAAACTCCAGTACTTTACCCATATTCCACCAATTATGCTACACCCTCCAGGAAACAATGGCACTGATATGGAATGGTATTATACTCTCAGGGATTGTACTCGTGTACTCAAATACATTAGTAGGACATAAACACATAAGTATTTCAGCTGAAATCGTTAATGCTTGCTTTAGAAGCTAGCCCCCAATCGTGCCCACTTACCATGTGTCAGATCAAAACATAGAGCTGTCTTGGAGTTCATAAGCTAGATTCCTTTTGGATGAAACTGAACTGAAGATACCCTACAGGACTGCATCAAATGCACTCTAGCCAAAGGGGCATTCAGTCGATGGGACAAGAAAGAACCCACTGATTCACAAACTGATCCACATTACTTGCTAACATATGAAATTCCAGATAGAGGTACATCAAAGTAGATGCTAAGTTGCGGCTGAACACACTTCAAGGCACCTTTTGCAAAATAAATCAACAAAGAAGCCAAAGAGTGTAAACTGGCTTCTGTACATGTAAGAATATGGCCTATCCTACAAATAAATAAATACTAAATCGATGTTAGTATTTGAAGCCTATGGTGTATAATTAAAAATGTCTAATTCACCCAAGACACGGTTGTCTCAGTGAAAACTTGTCACCATCTATAGGGGAAAATCATGCATTATGTATTTTATGCACTGATTTATCTTTGTTATGCGATGAGGAATGTTTTAGCAATATATGGGAAATATGCATTTAGTTTCTGTGATTTAGACCAGCTACAATTAGTAGAAGTTCATTTTTGACAGCTATTTCCCAAAACACACACAAAAAAAAGAATTTGAGGATAAGCTTCAGAAACAAAGGGAGTGTCTTACGTTAATCTGTCAAGGGAAAATCTGCCAGCATTCTCTGAAACTATGCAGGTGAAGAATTTGTATTTTAAGAAACCAACTTTCAGGGAACAAATAGCTCGCTGAAAATTACAGTAATAAAACATGAATTTATAAACAGATTCCAGTTCAAAATTGTTAATGGAGAGGATAGAAAAGAGTTCACTGGATACATAAGCACTTTCCTATCATTGTTCACAACAATGAACAAAATATGAAAAAGGGATCTGTAATGGAAATAGACACAATATATTCATGAAATATCACTATTCTGAAAAACCAGTTTTGCAGTACATCTTCAGTTGTGTCTTTCATTTGATGGAACAGGGATTAACCCAGCACACCAAGTCACAGAATAGTATTTCAGTTAGCTGGCTACGGGCACTTAAAAGTGACATGAGAAAACAATCATGTTTCTTTCCTTAAAGCACATGAAAGACGCAAAATAACATTTAATTACCCACACTTTTAACATCTATAAGGGAGTAAATCAGAAGTACTCCAGAGTGAATATCTAGGAATTAACAAAAAAACAAAACACAAATGTGAATTATTTTCTGTGTGTCTGAATTAAAAACAACAACAACAAAACACACAACAAAAAGTCTTTCTAATCTTCCATATACTCTAACTGGCCTTGGTATTTTGCAAACATACCACTGCAACCCATTTTTTGACATTTCAAATGTGAATATTAATAATAAAATCAGTCTTCCACTAATTAAACAACCTCCTTACGGTTGCTACTGGTTGTTATATAAGACTGAAGTCAAACTGGGGCTGAGCATTCACTTCAACTGTATGTTTTGTAAAACGAGAAATAAAAGTGATGTTTGAGATGAAACCAAGCTAAATGTGGTCTGCTTCTCTACCTACCCAAAAAACAGTGTTCAGTAGTACCATACTGTGTAGCTTTCCTTGCTGGCAATAGGTTTTTTTTTTTTTAGGAAAAAAAACAGCAGTTAAAAAACACATATTCCTGTCATGGATCTATTTTTAGCTTGGGGTGAAACAAACAGCACATACTCTGTCATACTACCATCTTAATTAATATTTTTCACAGTGAAGAGCAAAGTAGATCCCACCATGTAACACCTTTTATCAGCAACACCATAATGGGAAGGGATGCACAGATCCTCAGCAGGTCATAGAACAGCAGCCTATCTGGGTTCTTCCTTTATTCTGTAATAAAGATTAAACAAAGATGTCATAACCTCACTCCCACCTCTATTTCCCTCTCTTTTTTGCCTGATACAGTACTCCATCAGTGCTCTACACTACACCTCCACTTTTTCTCATTTACTCCCCTCAAGATGGCATCTTCTCAGTTTTGTCCTAATTCACATTTGAACTTTAAAAGGCATTTGAAAGCAACCATTCTTCCAGTGGTCAACAGGCTGCCAGGAGACAAGTACTTCCAGGTTAGGAAGTAAGTACAGATGCACCCACAAAGCCTAAGAAATAGAGAAAAATCCATCTCAAATCACCCCAGCACTTACTATTCACTGTGAGATTAAATCAAAATCTTTTGAAATGACTTGACTGCTTTTCTGTCTATTAGGATTACTCCTCTTTCCTTTCAGCCTCCTGAGGTTGCCTTTTTTGCTGCAAGTCTCCTATCTCCCTGTGGATCACTCATATTATATTCCTAAAAGGTATGAATGATATTTGGTACCAACGTGATTTATTTCTATGCCATATTATGCTTCAAAGGCACGTTGAGACACTCAGAGTCCAATAGTTTAAAGTCAAATCCTATTCACAAAGTGGTTTGCAGTTCTATGGCTGGAAAAAATAATACTGAAGATAGGAGGTATCTGCAATGTGAACTTCAGGCAAAAGGAAATGGCCGTAATGAAACACAATTTTCAAATACAGTCACCATCAGCTCTTTTGCAGCTGACTTTAAGACACTGAGGTTGCCCAGATAAGACCAAAACAAAAGGCCTTCCCTGAATCCAATAACCTATAGGCATTGACAACCATTACCTTCCGTCCTCTTGAACCATGAAGACGCTTATGATTATTTTGTAGTGAAGTACACACAGTCTTGTGGTACAGGTATCTAAGAACACATCTGAGGAAGAAGGGAGATACTGAATCTGTATAATCCGAACAATACAACACTTTGTGGAAAATACCGATATGGGAGCTAGTTTCCCTTATTCTGGCATATTGAAGGAGTTTTAAAATTATCTGTTTTCAAACCATCATCTCCATATTATCATTTCCTTACTAATTCTGATCTGTTTCAAGCACGTAGTCCTTGTCAAAATCAAGAAGAGCTGAGCGTGCTCATCCATAGGCAGACTAGACTTGCTAGAAAATAGCCATAACAGAGCGGTGATCACTGAGCGATGATAGGTTAATTCGCAGCTAAGGTGCTATTAAAACGGCTTCCAGTGTTTCCAAAGATGTTCCACAAATCAACTCATATAACACCCACCACTAGCCATAGTCATGACAGTAAGAGAATAACCATATAATCTCTGTACTCTTCCTTTAAGCACAAAAGATTAGCAGATCATGTATTTCTGTAAATCTTCATTGTACCAGACAGTCAGAAGCCATGATAAGAGAGAACCACAATCATAGTCACAACTAATAAAGCAGAGCTTTTCACTTCTCTTGGGGGTCAGGAGAACTGGGTTAAGCCTATCTAGCTTCCTTTACAAAAACGTATAGGATACATCTGAAAATGAAAATGACCACTGAAAATGGTACGAGATTAACTGAAGACGTACCTAGGATGTATTTATTATCATAATTATAATGCTATTAAAGTATTGTGGCAACTAAAGCAAGACCCATCTCTTACAGCAACATAGGGCCAGCGTTGGATTATGGGATCAAGCAGTAAAAGCAGCTGACTGAATTGATGATAGGTCTCCAAAAAGAAGATGCACTTAAATTCTGCATAATTTGTTATTTTATCACATAGTTCTGCTTGAGGGGTGGAAAGTTCACCCAGAGATGTGTAACAAAGAAATCTCTAAGTGGATGTCCAGAATAACAAATGTCGATGTCTGTAAAAGTTCTGGGATACCAAGTGTAAAGTAGGCCTGTCAACTGAAGTATCACACAGCTACGTTTAATTCTCTTCAGTTTATGGGCTCCTCTAACAAATTGTTTGAGAAAGGCTGGAAGCTACTTCAAGAGAACTTGAATTATAAAATAGAAACATCTTCTGTGAATTAATTAAGAAAGCACACTCTGATGTCATCACAAACCTCTCAGAGCCAGGACCCCAAATCCTGGCTACAGATTAATCCAGACTCCCACAGACTTTAGGTGAAGCTTGTCAAGGTAGTCAGGCACAAACCATATCATCACAAACATCTGCACAAACTCCCGTGAGTGGCATCTCCATTTGGAAAAGGATAGAGCTCAGAAGGGTACCATTACTCTCTTCCTCCCCTCTAATTCAAGCCTAGACAACAAAAGGATTGGTTTGGAGGCCCTAGGGTTAAACTGAGGAACTCTCCTCAAAACTGCTGAATGAGGAGTTGGACACCACTGTTAGCTCCCTGGAGCACTAAGAGCTGCTGTTTAATCATCTAACATGCTTCAGGCAAGGTCATTTTTAATCCTGAGAACAAGATATCACACAGGTGCTTGGTAAAATCTTACCAGAACTGCATCAATTCAAAAAGAATTTTCCAAAATACAGCAATAGTTAAAAGAATAGTACCTATAACTGATTCAGAGAGATGAAAAGACTAAGTCACTGAGAACGTGAAAGAAAAAGTCAGTAAAATGAATAATTGTTCTAGGTATGGAAGAAGTCAGGCTGGTTTATGGGTCAACAGCATGGAGTCTCAAACCCAGGGCTATTAGGATAAACGTTGCTCTGTTCTTTAACAACCTTCTCATGTATTCAGTACAATGAAAGAGGAAAAATGTGCCCAAAGTAAGAGAATGTCACGAGAGCCATAGTCAGAGAGCCCTGAAAACACTGGGAACCAAGTCCTTCAATTTGGCAGCACAAAGGTCAAGTGACAGTGTGACTGTAGATGGTCTGGAGAAACACTCTTCACACTGTTGTACTTTTTATTTAAGTTTGTTTCCAGAGATTAGCTTTGGCATTATCATCAAAACCAGGAGAAGATTTTGCGGACAGGCTGTTGAGAGGACTGTGTAAAGAAATACAGGTCTGATGCTTTTTTTTTTTGGGGGGGGGGGAGGGGGGGAGAGATGCAGCTATAAAATGTTCATCGCTAATTTCTATGGTCTCATACCTTAAGATTCCACTCTTATATACATATATTTTTACATATACACACACACACACATATATATATATATTCAAAAAGGAGTCAAACAAAATCAGTGAAAATTCCAAATTCATGCTATGTTCCAAATCCATTAACAAAAGGAAATTGCTTGCTTTTTCTCTTGAATATGTGGGAGAAATTCCAACACATATCCCTCTGTAGAAAACAGCTACATTTTAGGAGATGCAGAGCCAAGACTGGCACTTCCCTTAGGTCCTGGTGGGGGGGGGGGGAGGGCACAGGGAGGAATCTTTAAAATTTGATCATTTTGAGTTTCCATACATCAGGAAATTCACTAATCACTGCAGTGTGCGAGTAGCTCAGCATGAAAAATAGTATTATTCCCTGCCATGGCTTTAGCAAGACAGATATCAGTGTGGCATATTCATATATCCCTCTGTGGATTTATATGTAAATATGCAAACATCTTTGTGGAGGCCTCTTTTTTTCTACAGAACCCTTTTGGCTATTTGTTATTAGAGCTGTATCCATACATAAAATATTAGGCTGCCCTTTGGTCTTCATAGAGAAAAGATGCTGTCATAAAGCTATCTTCATCTTCCTTTGTCCAGAGGCTCACACAAAGCAGCAACATTTTTAGAGGTAACAATATTCTTTTTATAGTGACTTCTATAGATAGTAGCTACTTTTTCCACGGGTAGCTTATCCAATGTTTATAACGGGCTCTTTGGGGTTATAATAAAAACTCTTCCTATCCGAAAACTGTAAAAGTATTGAAAGCCACCTTGGAGACACTAGATGAGCCAGTTATACATTTTTTGGTTTCTCTGCCAAAGCACTCCCCCTCGTCTCCTGGACCACTAAGAATCATTTGGAAGACTAGTCACTGTTTCCTTTTTTTTTTTTTCTCCCCTGCTTTTAGATCCAGTAGAGCTCCATTTTGGCATGTACAATTCCCCCCTGGGTAAGCAGAGAAAGAAGCAATTAAGTACAAAATGCTAACAAGATGTCTGAGTGAGTCAACTATTTTTCTCAAGTATCTGTGGGTTTTTGTACACCTATGAAAATCATTTCTAGGTCAAAGAAAAAGAAAAGTTAGGGTAAATCTAGAAAGAGAGTGTCATATTAGGATATTTATATAAACTGTCATTCTTGTGTTTTTTCCAAACCTCATGTGCTCTAAGCAATCAATCAACAGCCTCCACAATCAGACTTTGAGTCCTGTTGGAGTAGGAAGATGTCATCCAGGGAGGAAAACATGTAGAAAATCTGTTAGCCATGTGTGTCATTACCGATGTCAACATTTAAGTAAATATGCAAGAACTACCTAAGATTCCTACAGACAGACCTATTGCAACATAAATAACAGAGAAAGCTTTGCTGAATTAAATGATCCTACATTTACCTCAATCTTTTCTCCAGTTACTGAATTTTACAGATCTGTAACATAGAAAATTAGGAGCACTTTAAAGATTGCTATAGCAAATAATTCATGAGCAATTTATTAATTTAATGAAACTTTTGGGCTTTAATTCTTGTCACCAAGACCTGAAAATAAACACGTATTCTTAATGGTTTCTGAATGTAAGCCATTATATAAAGATAGCAAAAGCAGTGTTCAGATTCTATGGATTCCCAATAGAGTTTCATAAGGTGAGAGTTATAAAATGCAGGTAACATCAGCATTAATGATGCATTCAGATCAAGGACAGATTACTGCAATTAAGCAAAGAGAGAAATCAGCCATTTTTCATCTAAATCGTTCACAAATATAAATAAAAGCATAATGTATTAAGAATTAGGATTAAATTTAAAAAAACCCACTCAGTTATAACCACATACCAGACGGTGGTGAATGGTGTAGGATCTAAACTTAAAAATGAGAGATTAGAAAACTGCAGAACTTGGATTAAACAGGACTGGCGTCCAAAGCAGAACACTTGGAAACAAGGCATCCTACACAAAAGCTTATTACAGACTGCAAACACCTACACTACAGTAAACTCAAGTAGAACGTCATTAAGTTTAAAAAAAATATAAAAATCAAACACAGAGTCCTGAGCAACGTCAAATTTTAAGCCGCTAAATCTCAGTAATAGTTTTTAAGGAGAGTTCAAAAGCAAAACAGAAAAGTCGAAGTCCAAAGGTATCACGATGGCAGATCAAAGTGTGAAAAGGGATTAATGGCATCTTCAGTAAATGAAGTTTAAAATTCTAGTGTATTAGGGAAGGTCTTTTTTGAAATGGTAATAGTCTATACCTGAGCTGAAAAGACAATTAAGATAGTGTTAATTTTTTTTATGGTATCTGGCACTAATATTTTTATCCTGTTAATTATACAGTAGACAGCGAATGTATATAATATGATAGCTCCATGCTGAGATGACATGCCTGCTGCCTAGTTAAGTGGCTACATTTATCCTATAATTAGCTTGCAGGAATGTGATTTGCATTGCATACCTAAGAGTATATATAATGTCAACTATGCCACAAAAGCCTAAAATGGAAACTGACACTCTCTTAGCTTTGACCTCTGTATATAACAAGGTGATGCCTCTTGTGACCTCCTGCTCTTTGTATTCAACCACACACAAGAAACACATTGAAGTAATGCTAAATGTATGACAAATTCAAAATTTACAGAAATTTAGAGTCAGAGTAGAAAATCAGGGTTGATGCTTCAGTCTGAACTCACTCCTTTATAGGGAATAAGGATAATGATAGTTAAAAGGCAGCATCTGTGATTTATTGGCATTAAGTCTGAGTATGTTTGCTTTTGTAGGTGAAAGACTTTCAGATTTACAAGAGTGTTTTCCTATATATAAAATGCATACATGTACATATATATTCACACACAAACACAAATACACACACACACACACACACATGTATATTCAACTTGCAAAGGAGATATGTAGCTTTTCTACTTAGCTACATATATAAAAGCTTGCTATTACATGTTTCCTGTATTTTCTGAAATGTCTATATGGGGGTAGTGTGTAGGAGACTCTGCCAAGGGCCAGGCCTTCACTGCTATAGATACTACATAGCTGAGTGAGTAAACACCTGGAACAACATCTTGGCACTCTGGCTGAAGAAAGCTTTGTCAGCAATTTTATTTCTGCCAACACTATACCCATATCAGGACAGGTCCTGTTACTCTCACTTCAAGTTATCCATCATCCTGTTCTCCAAGTTATCCTACTGATTTCAAACTATTTGTCCTTATATTACAGATTTTTGCCACACTGTCTTCAGGGAAGAGAAGGAAAACCAAGTAGCCACTACACTGAGGCTTCACTAGACTCAAAGCCTTATCCAAGCTTAGTATATCACGACTTCCAGTTAGCTTTATAGCATTACTGTACTGTTGGAGGCCTCAGGCTCTAGAGAGCCTATTCCTAAGCTCTCTTAGCCCTTCCCACTGCAGGGAGAATCTAGGAAAAAAATGAAATAGGTTGATAACTCCCCTAATTGGACTCTAGCCTGATACAGCTATGAAAGGAGAGCACCTGAGCTGGGAGAACCTATTCTTGTAAAATATGGCCAGAAGGAGGAAGCTTCACGTGTGGGCAAAAAAACCACCAAACCAGAAACAAAGCCAGGTAATAGACTTAGACATATGACATCAGAGGATCACCAGACATATGACACCAGAGGAAGGAAGGAGGAACACACAGTATGCCCTGGGATTGAAGGACTAGACTAGGAAGAAGAAAGCTGGATGAAAACAAGAAGCCATGGGCAGGGAAGCAGTGACGAGGAAAACGTACGAGAAGAGACATGAAAGAACATTGATCCAGCCGCCCTCTCAGGCGAGAACTTTTCTTACCTGCCTCTGCGAAGCCCTGCAGACAGGGCTGCCTCCCACTTGGGAGCCTAAGTTTTTGGAGACAACACTATAAAGGCTACTACTACTCATAGCAATAGCTACATAATATTAACACATGCAAGAACAGCTATTTATACCTGTAAAAATAGTGATTTTTGATTCTAGCAAACCCATTCACTGAATTTTCCCTTACATTTCTACCAAAACAGTGACACAACCTAAAAAAATAACACAAGGATTTAAGTATTTTTTGCTGCATTTCCCTTTGATTGGCACCAAGTCGCTTACAACTCTTCACACGACAGTTTCGGTCTTTTCACCACTTCCATGCTGTGCTTGATGCATTTTAACTGGGTTGCTTCATGTGTTTTGACATCATCCGAATATTTGCAGAACATTCTCCCATATAATGTTTCACCTTTATCATTTGCTTTCTTGCCTGCACAAATACTCCACCGTTATGTGCCTTTCATAGTTCGGCAACTTCTCCCAAAAAAAAAAAAAAATTCTTTAACTATGTTTCAGGAATCTTTGTTTGAAATTGCTCACCTTAGTGCAGTAGATGATCTACAATCATCTGCCGGTTTACTGGAGCTTCCAATGCTCGGTCAGATACAAGACTCAGAGCAGCTGTTACACTCCTCTTTAAAATTTTGCCTTTTGAAATAAACCTATTATTCTGTCTCTTTCTTTTTGTCCATGAGGAAATGATACTCTAAACTTCTCTATTTAAAGTACATAACATGCTCTCGAGTATGTGTTACTACATCTGTTTGCCTTATTGAACAGCTGAAAAGCATCTAAACTATTATTCACTTTTTTTATTACTATTCAGTACATTTCTATCCATGTTCTGGCCAATTTTTTTTTTTTAATAATAATAATGCTTATTGTTACAACACCACCTGGTGTTGCTGGCAGTTTTGTTCTCAGGACAAAAGCAGAGATAGTTGGAGTTTCATTTAAAGCCCCAACTCTTGGAGGCATATGATTAGATAAAAGTCTTATTTTACTTTTTAATTTTCTTTTCTTTTTTTTTTTTTAAGCTTAGTCTTGTGAGGAAAAGCTTGTAAATCTGACCCTAAACGATCAGAAACATCAGACAAATAAGACGACCTGTGTTTTACTATTTTTCATTTCAGACATGACCAGTAATTTCAGGGCATCCTTATATATGGAACATTTCCACAACAGACACATGCATGCCTACACATAAACACACATTGCCTTCATACACCCTGTTCTGACGGACTATAAAAACAGTAAGTGTCATCGGCAAAACGGTTTCAGTGTAAATCTTCCTCACACGTTCTCTGTCTCTCCAGCAGCTCCTTTGAACTAGCAATGTCTTCTAAAAGTAAAGAAGAACTAAGATGCTGCTGTGAACATTCCCACTGATGCTTAACTAACTTCAGCAATCGATCCAGGAAAATGCATGGGACCATTCCCTACACTTTATATTTTGCTGACAGGCAACTGCATAAGAAGTGACACCCTTGAATAGTGCCTCAAGGTCCAGAAAAATCAATGATATACACGAGGTTACAATTCCCAATGTATACAACAAGACCAGGCATTGACCTGCAGCCCAAGTTCAGCGTGCGACGTTCAGTAGGCAGTGAAGTTTGCAGTGACTTCATTACATTTGATGCAAATGACATACACAGAAATCAGGGGTCTTTGATATCCCTTTAGCACTTGGTTGTGTTAAAATAAAGCTCTGTTTTTCCACATTAGTAGCTTTTTAAGATTTTAGCTTATTCCTTTAAACAACTCTCTTTCGTTTACCTGATAGGTTAAGGGAGCTTTCCAGAAATCCCATAACATTGTTATCTAAGCATCAAACAGCAGGATGCTAGTGGAGTTGTTTAAACAATAGCCATTTTTTGTCTTGGTGGAGCACCTCATTTTACATGTTCAAACAAAAACAGCTTGATTAATCTTAGGGGGCACCAAAGAACACAGTAAGGTTTCTACCCTATGGGAAGGCGTTTGTGCCAGGTGGTAGAAACATTTGCCCTGAAGAAAAATGGATAGTTTCCAATAACATTGCGATTTTTCTCTGTACCTGCAAAGAAAGGCTATCAGTTTTCCATTCTACCTTTGGTTTTCAAGTTGCTCAAGTCGGTCTATCAGAAAAAAAATCAGGTTTACTCCACATGCCCTGATTCAAGCACGTCCATCCACCTACATTTGCCTTATTTCTGGGTTGTCAAGCAATGTTAAATGTCCTTATATATCCTGAGGGTTACAGACAGCACCTGAACACACAGCCCTTCTCCTCAGCGGCGTTTTACTGGCAACGTTTAGGCCATCCAACGAAATGAATGGTCCCCAAGTTGCATGGATTCTTCCATTTCCTGTTGACCAGCTCGTTGCCCTCCCACTGTCCTAGCAGACTGGCTTCCGTGACTTTTCACATTGGTACAATCTGTCAGCCTCTTTGACACTTCATATATCAGTATCTATGCTAAACCTAGACTGATGTTTACCTTTATTAAAAATACTGTACTCCTGCATATTAAGATTACAAAAACCTGAATCACCTGAAACTGGCAGCGTCCTTATCATCAGTCAGCTCAAAGAAAACGTACAGGACATGCTGCCTTGCAGCAAGCAGGCTGGTGGACTTTCATGCCAGGCTATACTGTGTGTTCACAGAATAACCTGAACTACCTCTGCTGGCCTCTGTACTAAGACAACTTCTCCACAGCTTTAACTGGTGAGATCCTTAGCCCAGCTCTTCTTGAAAGTCACTGTTTGGCCATTTAAACGGTTTAGAAAAAGTAACTTCTACAAAGCCAGTCCTGACAACGCATTAAGGACATGCTGCATGTCAGTGCGAAGGTGAGGGGCCTGCAAGTACAAATCAGACAGGGAAGATACAGATAGACCTCACCAAAAAGACACTTCCTCAGCCTGAAAACATGCGTCTGATATCTCTCGGGGTCACTTTCTACTCAATAAATGGGGAGAACGCTCCATCCACAATAACAAATTTCAGCAAAAAAATGTATATCAAAGTGTCATTCTGAGTGTCTAGTTTTAACTTATACTAACATTTACCTGGAAATCAGTCTCACTTGGCAGCGGGTGAAACGTACTTTGTGCAGTATGCTACTGCCCCCAGGAAGTCTACAAAATAAATGCCAGGTGAAAACTAACACATTTCAGATACAACGCGCACACACGCTTCATGTATTAAGAGCAAGGAAGAGGTTACAGGAAGTTAGGCTCAGTTCATAGAGCACCTGAAAAAATGTTGATTTTTGAGGACTACCCCAGGGGGAAGGCTTGTGGGAAATCTTCTAAATGGTGTGAAAGAAACACAACTTTAAGATCTGCTAGTTTAAACAAACATTTTTGTTTTGTCTTTAACTGAAGCTAATGAAGTGCCCCACTTAGTCTGAATAGCTAAAGGGTTATAACAACTAATACCAACAGAGCCTTAGGTCAAGAAGCACGAGCTCAGCAACTACCTTTTAGTATTCAAGAGCGGCTGCAAAGCAAGCACGGAAATCCGTTGAAGCTGGAGAAACAGAACCACCTTCAGCTCTGCTTTGAATTCTGCCGTGTTTACTGAAGAAACAGGAGACAGTAGGAGCTACGATTTATCACAGCACACACTCAAGTAATTTATGCAGCCGATGCTGAGATATGTAAACAATGCTTGAGGTGTGTCTGTGTGTGTGTGTGTGTGTGTCTGTGTTTATTTTCAACTAGTATAGAACAATCTAACAATTTTCTGAATAATTGGGCTTTTTCCATGAGATGACCTGATTGCTATCCTGGAGAAGGGGGAAAAAAAAAAATCTGAACAGATGCGTATAACATAGAAAATTCAATGAGTACAGAAGTAACAAGCAGTTCACATTTTAAAGATGTTAATATGTTATTCCAGTAAGAAGCTAAGGAATAGCACTGCACTTGCTTTTATATTAAAGGTCAGATCTGGTTTGCCTTCCTTACATGAAAAATAGCATGGATATTTATGCGACACAAGTGGGAAGGGGAAGAGGGAAAGAGAAAAGGAAGAGCCATGATTTCTTTCACCTGGAGAAAGTTTATAGCCATGATCTCTGCAGATGAGGAAGGATACTTCCCCAGTATAGACAAAATTAATATACTCTTAAGTTTTCATTTAACATACTTTGGCAGTATACATGTTCACATCAAACCATAATATAAAAGGCTGCTTTTAGAGCAGAAATCATTTGGGCTTCCCAGGATATTCAGATCAATTCTTAAATTACAGAAAATGCTTGATGGCAAGAAAAGTCATGACAGTGAAGTGCAATGGATTGCTCTTCAGTGCTGCCAAAAAGATCAAAGGGCAATATCTGAAAAGTCTGTTAAGGTGCGCCTATCAGCATCGGGTGTACACGGGTATCCCGGAGGCTGGGCTAACGCAGAACTTTTCAATACAGCAAAAGTGTCTCCATTCTCTCCTGTGCATGTGAGGAAAGCCGTGGCAGCAAGTAACCAGCAGAAAAGAGCTGTTCTTGTCAAAAATGTACTCCTGTGGAAAAGTATTGCTGCAGTGTAAAAGAGCTGGGTACGCTGTTAGATAAATAAGGAGCTCCAGGACTGCAGAATGGCCATGCCTGGATGAACTTAAGCAGGTGAATCTGCCTAAAACAGAAACGCTTCACAAAGTTGTACCATCCTCCAGAGCAGACAAAAATCAGGCACAGTAATTCATTATTTCTAATACCAAAATTGCAAAAGTCGTGTAACAACGGGAGAACTGCAATATGGCAGCACAGAACGAGCAAACTAAGTGCACAGTTTTCCATATGTGGCTACAGCAAACGCACGTAGTTCAGAACACTTCATATAGATTGGTGGCTGCTGCAAAATACCCTTCAGCTTTTATTGCTTCCATTATTCAAAAGTACTACTTTCGTTCAGCCAACTAATAGGGTTCAACAAATACAACCAAATAATCAACGAGATATTCTTGCTGGCTCCTAAGCGTGTTGGCCATAATCTCTGGTGAGAGGCAGGCAGGGAATTTTTTTCAAAATCTGTCTCCAAACTGGCAGGCTTTTTTATATTTCTTTTTCATATGAGAAAAAAATTACATTATTATCCATTTTGCATGTACACAAGCTCAGCAAAACTACACGCGCAGTCGATAAGGCAGAGTCAGGGCACCTCAGGCAAATAGTTTCGAGTTTAGCAGGCGGAATACACAATGGTATGCAGGTAGCGTGCATCGCCACATGGAGAACACATTGACAAAATGAAGCACTGCAAAAGCCTAATTCTGGGCTGACTGTGTTTGTCTCTAGGAAGTGGAGAAATGCCTAATGCAGTGCTTTTAGTCTTCACCAATAGGCAGCACATAAAACGCTAGAAATGCCTTTGATCTTGGCAAAATTAGGAGATAGGACTGTATTTGGGTCAACCGCCCCTTCCTTTTGCACCCTTGTAGGAGAAAAAAAAATCTGAAGGAAGAGCAGCACGACAAAGACAGCATTGCTCCTTTGAATAGAGACAATACATGCAAGCATCTCTAAAATAAAGATATTGTGATTAGGTTATACATTCCTTTCTTAAAATCTGCATTAATTTTGATTTATATTTAAATAAAAATGATTAAATTTTATCTTCTCAGATGGAAATGTTGTGATAAATACTGGCCTGTGGCCAAACTAATCTCTAAAGCCTACAGCTTACAGCCCCTGTTGTCTTGTATGGATATTTGAATGGCAATGGGTTTTATCAGTATTTCTAAAGGCACTCATTTAATTATGTGGTTGTAAGAATTTTCAAAACCCCAAAGAATTAACACTACCAATACATATTCATATTCCTCAAATTAATTCAACCTGAACATTTGAAAATATTAATTTAAAAAACACACTCATTTATTTTTATTTCTGTAAACACTCAGAGCTCATTCCTGGTCTCATTTACGCATCCCTTTTATTATTGTATAATTCAGAAAAAATGATGTAGCGGGCTCTCTTTCTTTATATTACATAATGCTGGCAATTGATCTATTAACAACGGGGTAACTTGCTTAACTCCCCCCTGTGTTTGGAGGGGAGCCTCGTTCTGGTCTGACTGGTTCCATTCCACCGACTTCCATGCTGCAGCTCCCGATTTACCATGCCACGAGGGCAAACTCAGGCCAATCAACCTCAAAGACCCATTTACACTTCAGGGATGCAAGATGAGGATTTTTAAAAGGCTTTAGTGGCAACAGAATATGGGCTCCTGCCACCCACCTTCAGTGGGCTCCTGAGGAGCTTTTGCAAATCATGGCAATTGCTGCTTAGCTGCAAGAGCGTACAAGGGAAGACAATGCAGAGCATGACCATTGCTGGTCAGGAGGAACTGCAGGCTTCAATTTACAATCAGCTGAAGGAAGTGCTATCTTCCATATAACAGTCAAACACAGCCCTACCCAGTGCCACGATGAAGTTGAGGAGCGCTGCCTCCCAAACGATGGCACCCATGGCGCTGCGTTTTACCCGCTGCGCATTACTTGCGCAGAACCAGAACCAATGGCCTCACAACATTAGGGACAACTGCTTTAGCCTCCGTGTGACAGGCAGCTAATATATAGGCTTGCTCTGTTGTACTAAGTTCAACCCTCTGCTTAGAGTTACAAAACAATTTCTTTTTGCTTCAATTACAGTTCTAAAAATTAGGGAGAACCAACCTAAACCAGTTTTTTGGCACAGGAAGGGAAGGCAGGGGAGGAGTGTGCCTATTTTATGTTGAACAAAATCAAAAGCAATGTTTCAACGTAAAACAAAGTTTTGCTGTGATTTTGAGGACTGAACATTTGGGAGGTTATTTTATATATCAATAAAAAAAACTTTCTAAATTAAAAATGTTATTACCAAATAAATATATTTTACTTTAAAAAGTTAAAATACAATGTGACTGAAGCATAAATTCACAAGGTCCAGCTGAAAATTTGGGGGATTAATTTTTTTGCCAAATTCTACTTACTATATATAATTAATTTTGATTTCCCAAGACCCATACACAGCTTATATCAATATGGGGATTATATAACTTGAAACTGTGGCATCGCTCTTTGCAAGCCCCTCTATACAATGGCTCCCCAGTTTTTCAAAGGCGATGTTCTAAAAATACAAACTTTTCTACTTGTGCAATTATTACTCCGAGGTCCCATTAATACAGCCAGAAAGGTGCGCCTTTTGACAACAGTTTGCCCAACTTGACAGGGCTTCCAGATACCTTAATTAGGACTCCTTTTGCTCTATACAAACTCATGTACAATTATTAAGTCGTCATACCAATGTATTTGCTACACACAGGAGAGAAAATTACATCACTCTTTAGCTGAAACTTAAGCCAAACAATTTGTAAGAATTATTGGTTGTTATTAATGGGTATTACCATTTCTATTGGCAAGCAGCAACAGCAAAAAGATGAAACATTTTGAGAATCATAAAGATTGCCCTATTCCAAGTTCAAGAGTATGTCAGATAGCAGATTTTTAGGCTTCTTACAACCCACACACTTCTATGAGTTTAACATAAGTAATAACAAAACTAAATTCCCTATACTACCTCTAAGGCTGCTTAAAGGACTTGCTTTGCTGCAGAAGCCATGACATAGGGGACTGAAATCTCTAATGAAATGCCTCATACATTGATTTATGCAGCTTTAGTGGTACCATTAACTGAAAATTGTTCTTTTCATGGGCTTATAGAGAATCTGGTGACTGTCATTGTTCATGATTCAGTGAGGAGACTGGGTCTAAAATTACTAGTGCATTTGGGTGGATATGAGAAGGATGGAAATCTGTCCTCATTTTGTATTAATATTTTATATAACAACCAATATAAGCCTTCTACATCTAAAAAAAAAGTTAGATCCCATCACTAGCAGAGCTGTCATTAACTAATAACTTTAAAAGTCTTCCTATTTAGGGGAAAAAAAAACAAACAAACAATACTTGGTGCTATATCCAAGTGCTAGCAAGATATATATTTGGGGAGCAAAAATACACACACACACACATATATATATATATATATGCACACATACATCTACAACCAGGCAGCAAGCATTTTAAATTGTATTTCAGACACTAATGCAAGCAGCTAATCCTATTTACATTCATATTAGCCCTGGGTATCTTTTTCCCTAAGATTTACACATTTGTATGCTTGCATGAGTTGAACTGCTTTTTGCATGATATCAGGACTTTTGTAATTTAAATCTATAAAAGGCAATTTCTTTTAAATATACTTCCTAACAGTGGGTGAAAGAAGCACTAAACTTATTTGAGAGCTGTACACATCAGTAAACATGTGCACTGAACTCCAGGCAATGTGCTGTAAGGGAATTAATCTTATACTATACTAGCTAAACAGAAAGATTCTGGGACTCAAAGTAACAAGCACTGAAAATGGCCATATTTTTTTTCCTACTACCTAGAAAATGTGTGGGTTTTTTTTAAATTTAAAAATATTTTTCCAGAGTGGTTAATTTAATATTTCCTTACTCATTTTCAAATTTATAATATATGTAGTCCATATATAAAATTGATTAATTTTACTGATCTCTAATTCTTTGACTAGCTTCCTCTATTATGTTAACTGTGACCTCAGTGAGATGAAGGAACATCACAACAAGCATGCTTTTAAATAAAAGTCTCTAATCTGCTTATATTCTCTACAAACATCCAAAGGTCAGAGTTAAGGATGAACTTCTATGTGAAATTGTCAGGAATTAGAAGAAAGTCTTTTTGCGAGACACAAAATCAAGGCATTTGTAAGAGAAAAACTTCAGATATGCTTGAGTAGGACGCTACTTGAGTTGCAAGATTCAACGAATTGGGTTCAGTAACTGCTCAGTGCCTTTTTTGACCATTTCTTTGATTTCTTTCCTTTGACTCTTGAAATCTCTCTTACATGTCTCTTCCTGCCTTTTCCTTCTTGTTTCTCAATTATAAAGGCATCGTTATCAAATAGCACTATTACCACGATTATTCATAGTTAAGAGGACGCTGGGATGGCATCATCAGAGACTGCTGATGAGACCAGTGGAACCAGGCTGGGCAGGCCAGCGGGACACCTGCCCCAGCCCTGCTAACCAGCTCAGCCCTGAAACCAGAGAAACGGTGCTCCCAGGGTGGGATTCCTCAGCCTAATATCCCTAAGTAAAGGCATAGTGTAAAACAAAACAAAATTAACATACTGTGAGGATTTTGAATAACTTGAACACCAGACTTTACAGAAGCAACAGGCTCAACCTAGAAGATAAAAAATCCTCCAATTCCTAAAGCCCTTTCTAAAACATCCGCCATTTGCAAGAGAAGAGAGGAGATGGTGAGGATTTATTGCTCTATCCAGTTCTAGTCATGCTGGCACAACCTTCAGCTCATACTAACCAGTATGTATTCTCTGACATGCTCTGATAGTCTATCTGTTGCCATGCATGCACGTGTATAGGTGCTTCTATTTCCGTACACCTACAAACAAAAATTAAAGAGATCATTTTACCTAAAAGAGCGCCGCTGACAAACCTTTGGTATATGACTATATGAATAGCTTAAAAGTAGATGTGAATTTCATATGTTGTCTCCTCACAACTTTCAAAATACCGGACCCAGAGCACTGTGAAGGTGCAGCGGCTGCTGGCAGCCTCGAGCAGAGCGCAGCGAACAGCCGCGGCGCTGCGTCCTTCCCTGCTCTGTCTTCCTCACTCCTAAACAAGTCCTAAAAGATTCCAGTTCCGAAAATAAATTTTGTACGCTGAGAAGGGCTCCCGCGGGTTGCTTTTGTGGCACTCCCCATCGTGGGCAGTGCATCCAGACCTGTTTTAACGTAGCCTCCTTTCCACCCTTTAGGAACTAGCTCCATAGAGCAATTATTTCAGTTGTGACGTTTTAGACTTGAAAATTGGATGCAAATACTGCATTAGTGATTCCCCAGTCAACCAATGGGATCAACCAGAACTGATCTCAGCTCTTTGAAATTAGCAGATTTTGTATGATCTTATGTGGGGGTGGGTTGTTTTGGTTTGGTTTTTTTAGGAGGAGGAGGAAGACAGGAGGGAGGGAGGGAGGTGAAGAGACAGGGTGGGAAAGGGTGAACTGGCAAACAATGAAGGATGGAAAGGGATTGTGTAGGGTTTTTTTTTCCCCTCCTTTCTTAAGTGTCTGTTTTTGTTCCAGCCTGTTTCAAGTAGTGATATGGATATGAAGTCATTGGCAAACTAACACCCTCAACTTTAGTTAAAAGAACTATAAATCTGAAATGAATGTATAAATAATATGCAACTGTCTAGACAGTATAGGTCACTTGCAAAGAGACTGGGTCAGGAAAAGATTGTCCATCAGTCAGACAACCATAACTGATTCTGATGCTAAATAATGGTTTAGATATTCAGTATTCTATATATGCGAAAGGCTTCACTGAGCATTGGATCTTCCCAACCAAAGTAGCCTTCTACTTATACGTATCTTTATGCAGCCTTAAGAAAATGCACATGCTACTTAAACATTAAAATTAATGCCAAAAGAAAAAGCTATTTAGCAAGGGACTGGAACCAACCTATGTAATTGGCTTTTGGTAAAGCAAAAATAGCTATCATACTCTACCCTAGATAAACAACCTAATCTTATGATACTGATAGAATCTTAAAAAGGGCAAGTATTAAAACTTTAAGCTGACATAAAGAAACTTATTTCCACTATAGAATTAGTTCAGAGTTAAACTCAGGGAATTGTGTGCTACAATAGTCCTACTTGGCAGTCTTATATTTCAGAACATGCAAACCCTCAGGTATCACAAATACAACCACAACAACTACACATGCTTTTAGAATTATTCTGTGCATTGTAATGCATTTTTCTGCCATTATTTTATCAAAAAAGTAGACAGTCTTCAAGGCAATGATGCTGCCATCCTAATGCTTTCAGCATATACCCTAAGTTTTGGCAGGACTGGAAGATAATAGCCCAGGACGTATAAAAAATATTCCATTTATTAGCAATTTATAAAGCACATTTTTAATATATTTTCTAAAAAAAGAAAAAGAAACTACATGGGTAATAAACCTGGCATACACACCAGACACCACAGGTGAAAAGCAGGTGTTATAGCTGCAAGATACAACCGATGACTGAGCGTGAATCCCAGTCCCAACCCAACTGCAGATCAAAATAAAAGACTCGGATCCTGTAACTCGGAGGATGGAAGCAGAGAGCCAGATCCTTCCAGAGGTGGTTTGATTTCAAGTGGGCTCCACATGGATGCATCATGGCATGTCTGTGCAATATGCTACCTGTCTCAATACATATTCAGATATTTGTATATTACGATAATAGATCTCCGTCAGACAGAAGTGCAGTGTCAGTAATATAATGGCTAGTTGTAACGGCTATGTTACAATGTACCTTCTAAATCCGCCAGGTGTTTATCCTCAGCGGAGGCACACAAGTTATCCTGGTCTTTATTTCTGAAACCTGCTGCTGTATAGTATCTATACTTTTCCAATGCAAATAAGTTGAATATCTATGATAATCCAGTATCTTGCTACCCTTATATCCGTGAATGCTATCAACCATTTCTGCACAGAAGCTGGAAATTTGTGGTTTAACCTCAGGTATTCTAGAATAGGTCTGCATAACAAGGCACGTGCTATATTAAGATTTTTGTAAATGCTATATGCAAACAGAAAGCAACTTGTGAAACAGTTTGATCCTGCCAATCCTACCGCTACGAGTAAAAAGTATTACATTTAGCAGTGAGGTAATGACTCAAGCTGCACATGAGTTTTCTGTGACTGAGACCGCGCACGGGCAGCTTGGCCCTTCCACAGGTCAGGTCTGCAAAGCGAGGTGGTAAAGCATCTCACGGTCCCTGTGACCTGCAGAGACAGCAAGTCCCGATCCGCAAACCTGAAGTGAACCTCCCGTGTTTGGGGATTCATATGCTAGCATAAAACACAAAGAAGGGGAAATGCCCACGTCTCTTTCTAGAGGTTAACTGCAAAATCTTTGCCCATTGATACCAATGGGGTGTTGTTAGTCCTTTCTTTCCCTGACTGGACTTTTGTGTTTTTACTCTAAAAGCAAAAACACTTAGGAGCAAATACTATAAACAAGATTTTAAAAATGAAAGGCTTGTTTTTAAATCAAGCCTAACAAAATGATGAGAACATTATAATTTAAGCTCTACGGGCTAACCAGAAAGATTTCCTTTCAGCTGAGAAGTAAAATCAGGACATATGCAATTAAATTAAGCTGTTATACTTTGGGAAGTTTTCTTGCAGGTTTTAGAAGGAAGAGACTTTGTGAGAGATCCTGTTAGCTGATAACCATTCTTTGTTTCTCCCTTAGCAGCCTACAGGCAGTGATTTAGGGCTTGGATACAAATAGATTATACCGAAAGAGCCATGTTGAATAACTTCACATGTGGACACTTTTATTCTGGAATAAGAATATAGTTATTCAGAAATATCTATCCTACTTTAAATTCAGACCCTGCATTAATCCAAATTAACTTTCAAGTTCAGCCATCCCTTAGGCTATTAGAAGCCCGATTGTGCCTGGTATTAAAAACTTGTGCAAAAGTCCTCTCCAGCCATTCTGCCTCTAATCATATTTATTCTGAATTGCACTGTGGGAAAAGCAAACCCAGGCTTACATTGCAAATGATTTTGAGTCTTTGAATCTGTTTTTCTTGTACTTTTTTTTTTTTTTTTTTTAAATAATGCTCTTCGTCAGTTGTTCAAAGTGGCTCTGTCACTACCAGCAGGTATTCCTACTTCATCTGATTTTATGAATCAAGGTTCAAACATACACTGCTAGATTAGAATTAACTGCATTTATTTTGAGTCATTAAAAAAACAGCTCTGTAAACTTAGAAAATAACTTGGGGGAGGTGGAGACTCTTCATTGCTGCAGTGCAAATGGAAAGGCTTTTCATTTCGAATATGTCACTATCACTTCAGCATTTCTATAGTATTGTCCAGTCAGGCACATAAAGAGGATTTTTAAGGCTAAAATAGAAAAATGTAGCTAGGCTTCTTTGAAAAAGATCATCTGTCTCTAAATGAGTTGTTTTCTCACAGATGCCATAGCTACCTTATAAACACAGAGTTTAGTAAGTAACTCTAAAGGCTTGTCTACACTTGCAAATTAGTTTGGATCAAGACAGAAATGTGAAGTTATAGTACAATATGTTTTTATAAAGTTGTTCTCTATGCAATAAGCCCTCAGGTACTTTTCATAAGTGGATATTCCTTAATGAAATATTCCTTGGCTGACATATACAGCATGTGAATCAAGGAAACAGCTAAAGTTTTTTCAACATATTTTGTGTAAACTCAGAAAACTGCTGGAACCCAAGTTTCCCTAACAAAAAAAAAGAGAGAGAGAGAGAGAGAGAGAGAGAGAGAGACACCATGTCCCTCAGCTCCCCTCATGCACTGCTGCATGAGTGTAAAGCTAGCTCCTTACTGACGGCAACCTTAACATGTGCTTATTTCTTAGCATGAAACAAGAAAAAGCAAGAGAAAAATGTAACAGCCCCCAACCCGCTGGGAAAGCTAAATACTGCGATCTGTTGGGAGGGGAGAAAAAAAAAAATTTAGGACTATAGGGCACAGATTTTGTCAAAATTGAACAACCAGCTGCAGAAAGGTATGCTGGAAAAAACGACATTATTACAGTGTCCCCACCTTATGGGAGAAGAACACAATCAAGGGTATGTTTCTCTGCTGTGTCTCAGCAAAGACTTTTTTCCTTCAGTGTAAGTTGTACAAGTTACAGAAGTGTATTAAAATGTTCAAAATACTAATGACTGAGTATGGAATGAGCTGTCAAGGTACATTTATGCAGCCATTGCCTTAAATTACAGTCTTAACTGTGGCTTAGTAATTTCAAAAGCACCCTACACTGTGCTCTCTAATTGCACTCCTCTTCAATGGGAGCCAGTGCCAAACACTTTTAGAAGACCCATGCCCAGCTGGGAGCAGTGATAATCAGCTCACACACTAAAAAAATAGCCTTAACCTTGACCTCTTAAAAAGACTTTCCAACTTAGACACAATGGGGAGCAAAAAAACAAAAACAAACGAAAAAAAACACTTAAAAGCCATTTCCTATACAGGTGAAATATGGAGGACTAATACAAAATTATTATCCCGGAAACTTCAGTGTGATATGTACTTCATCTAGACAGCAACTCATCTTCTACTCTAAAGAAATCTTTCCACTGTATAGGTCCCAGGTGCCTGCTGTTGTGTACACTTCAGCACTGAGCAATAATGGATCTAAACTTGACCAGAAACCAGGCATTCTTCCGTCAGCCCCACTTGGATAGGTACTTGGAAAGAGTGACTAATGTTCCCTCATACACATCCACAGGCAGAGGCTCAAGGTCCCTACGTTGCTAAGACATTTTTACGTTTCTACAGATCTACCCGGTTCTTTGCTACAGCAAGGTGACCTCCCTTAACTATGCAGCCACAGAGCAAAGCAAAAGAGAAGGCATGGCTCTTAAGAGCCTGGATTCTTGATGAAAGGGGAGAAAGATGAGGAGGGCTCCCACCCTAAAGAACCACATTTGGATGGTCATCACGTTTGGCTAGAAAATTGAAAAAGTCTTTTGAACACACTGCCTTGGAGTGGGGACGTTCAGAGAGTCTCCTATAGCTCGTCAAGTACTCACAGTATAGAATATTAACTGATCAGGAAACAGGGACATCGCTGCTCCCGCACTCAAACCCTGTCTGGTACAGGAGCGATCCCTGCTCAGTTCTGTGGCAGAAGGCTCAGATACACCTCCCTTCAGGTGGGAGCTCGGGGCTCGGGCCTGAGACTGATCCAGCAACTTCCTTGCAAAACAGAGTGAGATGCTGGCTCTTCTCTTCCGGATTTTGTACTGACTTGCCGCCATAGGCGCCTTGCCACCTATTTTATACCTTTGTGAAGGGCCTTCCCAGGCAATGCGTGCAGGGATGGCCTTAGGCAGATGCGACCAGTGTGACTGCATGGGCCTTGTGCTGAAAGGGATCCGTTACAACTGCTACCTTTTGATGAAGCTGTTTCCAGTTACCTCCTGACCACATGACCCAGAACTTACCCCGCTCCACTTTCCACCTGGCTCAACGTGTTAGAAGCATCCCAGATGCTTGCAAAGGAAGCGGAGCCCTCGTGGCGCTGACTCACGTGATTTCACATGTTCCTTACCCCCAAACGATCTGTAGTGATACACATGTGAGCGCAGAGTAACAGAGTTCTAGCAGGCTTCTGCCAGAGTCACACCAAGCACTGTACCAGCTTGCGGCACCGGTATCCTGCACCACCTACTCGCTTCCAAAACTGCATTTCAGCAATCTGATTAGTTTACTGTTTGCTACTTTGCCATTAAAGTCTGACAAATGAGAAGTTCTTTTTGAAGGAAAGTTTTACTGCATTTTGAAGTAAATTTTACAATAGCACTTAGGCTAAACGTAAATATAAAGTGAACTTATTTATTAAGCCAGTTGTGTCTGTGATGTTGAAATTTTTCAGATCTATTTATATCTGACACAGCTGGTGACAGTTTTATGATACAGAACTGGAATTTTCTTAAAGTTACTCACATTTGTCAAGAACTAGAAAAGGACCATTAAAAAAAGCCATTCTTCAATGCTTTCTTACTTTTTTTTTTTTTTTTAATTGAGGGGCAATAGAAACCTCATCACAGATACTTTTTTCTATATATTTTCTTCCTTCTAATCCTAATATTGGGGTGCATGCTGTCATCCTAATTACCTACTTAATGAATAAGATTCTGTTGATAAACTACTAGCTGGTGACTTTTCCCTTATCAGAGAATTCCAGAAAAAAATGTCTTATATAAAAATAGATGGGTCTTTTTGGTTTTTACTCAAAAAGTGTAACATTCTGGTGAAAATTCAGTAAAACAAGTAGTAGAGAAAGAGCTGCCAAGTTTACCACAGGTGAAACATAAAGGAAGTGTCATCTGTTGACCTCAGAAGAAAAAAAAAGAAAAAAGAAAAACAAAAAACAAATATTTAAGTGACAAGTAGCCACACAACCAGAGGCATGAAAGCACTTTCTCTGGCAAAACTCCTTTTAGTGCAATGACATAGAGCAGCAGCATGTTGGGCAGTCATTTAGACCACGATATTGAAAGACTCAGTGAAACTTTGTTTTATGCAGTATGCCATTGAAAGTCAATGCACAGTATGTAAACTAAACATGAGTAATCCCTTGCAGAACTGGGGCCATATTTAGTTAACCTTTTGTGGAAAAAAAAATCTTAAGGTTATTTTCTAAGATGCTATTAAGTCCTGCTGTATTTTAATAGGAATGAAGATTTTGTTTCATTTTTGCCACTCAATATTTACGTGGTTGAAAGGAAAGCAAAATATTAATCCAAACTAATCTTTTAAGGATCAAAATCACAAACAACACATACAAGAAGTGCTGAGGAACAGATAAGCAAAAGGGAACGTCTTTTATATATGTGCTTGCATATTGTCAAATCTGTTTTAAGAGCCTAACCATAATGAGAGCTTTAGAGATTTAAAAAAAGAAAAAAAAATTGGTTCACGTAGAATACTTTGAAGAACAAGTTGCCTTCAAATTTCTGGCACTGACGACAATTCAGTGATAACATTAGGAAATCATGACCACAGAGATGCCAGAAAAATTAGTCAGAATATATCACACTGCCAGAACAATCTACTTCCCCAAACCAAGAATGTGGTCTGGTCAGTGAAGAAACAGAAAAACACAAACCACATTTTTAGGACAAGTAACCAGCAAAGAGAGGGTGTTTTTTTTTTTTTTGGGGGGGGGGGGAAGTTACATGCTTTTGACTTTTGATAGGGGAGGGAAAAAAGAAAAGAAATAAAAAAGAAAACCCAGCACAGGAATAAAACCCAAAGCTTAAAAAAAGAAATCTGCATTTCACCTCAGCAGGCCACCTTGGAGGGAACTCCCCCCCGGGGAAAAATCTGATTTTCTTTCTCACAGATTGGGCAGTTCATCACAGCCAGACTTAAATTTTTCAGCATTTGTCTAATCACAATGATTTCATGGTTCAGATATGCAGAATCTCCAAATTTAAAAATAAAGTAAATGAGAAGACAAAAGCTCTTTTGCATGTACACTTCTGCTGTAAGGGTCTGTTCTCTGAAGGGAGAGGAGAACGCAGGCTGGATCAGATGACCGCAGACCAGAGAAGACAGTAAGGAGAGATCTGCTGAGGGGCCAAGAAGATGGGGAGATTCTATCTAGGTGAGAACATGGAGAGTAGGGAAAAAAGAAAAAGGAAGGAAGGAAGGACTGGAATTTAGACAGTAAGAGGAATTGGACAAGACGAATTGCTACTAAAATATAACGGGGTGGGGTGGTGGGGTGAGGACCGACGCTTGTAACCCAGAACTAGCTATATTAGGAGAAAGAGAGAGGAACAACAAGATGGGAAGAGGCAAGCCTGAAGCCAGGCAAGACTGGAGGATACAGGGCAAGAATGAGTCAAGCAAAAACGATTCAGACTTCTGTGGGTTTTAGCTCAACCTGGAAGCAAAACTGACAGCAAAGTCTGCAGCGAAGCCCCATATTCAAAGCGGGCAGTCTCGCCCAGAACACATGGGGTACTGTCCAATACTGGGTACAGTACTGAGCAAAAATAATAAGCATTACTTAATTCTTTAAACCAATATACTTGAAAAAACCCTAAGAAATTGCAACAAAAATACAAAAGTAGCAAAAAGACACACTCCACCGTAATAACAGACAAAGCACCTAATCCAGACTGTTCATATTGTGCCTCCCTTGCTTCTGAGTGATCCAAGCATGGGCCTTAAGCTGGAGCAGACAACGGGAGTTGGGCTTTGAGAATAGTAAGTGTTGTGCAATGCTCTGAATTCTCGGGGGGCAGGGGGAGGAAATCAGATCCTAGGCCTATGTCAATATTTATCTTGAATCTCCTGGGGTCCTAGTTTCCCATTTGTAAAACAAGGCAATTAAATCTCTTGTGTCTTATAAAGCCATCAGTGAATTACTACATTTTTCAGGTACTTTTGCTGTAACTTGGCAACACAGGCATATGGTAACTATTCTGCATAGCAAGATGCCTATACTTCTTCAAAATGATCTCCAGGTAAAAGAAGCAAACACAAATCCGGTACTACTGCAGTGTCACCCTCACTTCGCACTTGTTTCATGTGTGTATTCTATATTTCAGCAGCCCTTGTCTTCCCCACATAGTCTGTCTTCACAGTAAAGTCACATTACAGAAGGTTTCTGGGCGCCACTCCAGGGAACTAATCCCAAGAGAGACGGCTTGCGCTGGTTTGGTTAATCAACCAAACATGAACCCTGGGCACAGTCACCTCTATAACAGCTCTGCTTAGGCCACTGAAATACCACTCTAAAGCATAGCTTCTGAGGACACTATAGTTGCTATTTTCTAAGAAAAAAAGTCCTATCCAGATGTAGTCTCTATTTTCTGTTTACCACCAAATTTTCCGTTGAAAACAAAAAATTCATCAAACCATCAGATTCTAGCTAACCTCTGTCTAAAGTTAGTTCATTTGTTTTTTAATTTTATTGAACTACAGACAACAATGGAAAATATAAAAGCAGCTAACAGACAATGACAGTAGCATTTCCAGCCTGATCTCCTAGCTACCTGTGGAAATCTTTAACATATGTACATAAGCTGCAAGAGTCCAAGGAGGTCTCCAGAGAAAGAGCTAATAGGGTACAGAGGAAGAGAGGTATTATACAACCTGAACATCCTTTTCCAGTTTCACCCCACCTGCGTTGTTTGTTCAGCAGACAACGCTCAGGGTGAAGAGGATCCAGAAGACCCTGTGCCAACTAGCGATTCCACTTCTGCCAAGGAAGATTTTCAGGGGGAAGAGACAAGGCCAACTTCATCCCTACTTTTGACTTCCACAAGACAAAGCAGCTAAACCAGGTGTGGCCCAAAGTCTCCCCTCTTATATGTGAAAAATGTAGGATTTTAAGGCAGGCGTTTCAACAAAGCGATAGTAAAAATGGATGGCTGCGTTTGTCCCTGCTACTGCGCTCCTTGTCACACGGTCTCCTTGAAAAAGTTACTGAGCAGCTTTCTGACAATGGGTTCCGAAGAGAAATGTGTGATCTAAAGCAAACCGAAAGGGGTGCTGTTCTTGTCACACACCGATCAAATTCCCTGTCAGTCAGAGCACAACAAACTACCTTCCAGTCTGTCAGCTACGATTTGCCCATTTCTGTCCAGCCAGTTGTCCTCAAAAAAACAAATATCACTACACAGAAAGGGATTCGAGTTGCAGCACCAGTCTGGACTTAGCTTATTCCCAAGTCACCTGTCCCACATTCACTGGACTCGATCGCAGTGTGGTAGACGGGAACGCGCACAAGCCACTACGCAGAGGACGGTTACATTCACACTGTCTACCGGGATGAATAAATTACATATAGGAAGTTTATAACTCAAGAAATTCAATCTCTTTCTCTGTTCACACAATTAACTGGACATTGTTTCTCTAAACTTACTTCTTCTATATTAGTTTGTTTTGCAAACTGCTTTTCTCCCAGTTGTTTATACATGGCTAACTACAGGCTTTTGCTCAAAAACATGTACGTGTGGCATAGCCACATAAAGTACACGGCAGTGGGTTTGTACAAACGTTCCTCCTGATTGAAAGGAGCAATGGGAAAAGTCATGAGAGCTGCTAAAAACTCTCAGCAAGAGGGAATCAAAGCTGCCAAAGGATACGAGCTATATCCAGGAACATTAAATCTTCCGCTCTTAGGACAAAAGTGAACATGCTTGATTGATTAATCGTTCCTTGGACAATTAAGCTAAATTTATATTTAATTCTTTTTTACCTTCGTGCCACCACAGTTAGCGTGTGCAGGTACAGTTCTAGTTGTGAGGTATGACCTTTTCCTGGTTTATTTAGTTGCTTCTGTGCCAGGAGTGAGGTGAGGAACCTGGCAGACTCTGACCCTTCTGCGTCAAGCAGCATCCCATTTAGAGTATAGCTAAAACTAGCACAAATATTCAACGCCAGAGCAGCATAGTCAATCCCGCCTTGCAGTTCTGGGAACAGAATTTTCAAGTGCTTGTAAGCACAGCTGAAGGAGATGCATTTTTAAGTTTAAAAGGAAAATCCAAGGGGCATTTGATTGCAATTTTGTCGTATTCATTTCAGCTTTCTACGGCTTTTGTTTTGTTCTAATTTTTACACGACAGCCGCAATTCTGATTGATGCCAAAGAAATACCTATCTAGGAATCATGGCTAATATAGTAAATTGTCAAAAGAATAATGACCCAGACTGTAGGCTGCCAAGCTGCTTCTGTATATTAGCTGAAGCAGGAGCTGCCAATTCCCATAACAGCCAAATGCTCACAGAATCGCAAGACACAGGCGCCACTTTACCAGCAAACACTCCACCCATTGGAATCCCTTTGACATAGTCCCCGCAGAAGTTGACATTAAAAGAAACCCTTCTAAGAGAAGCCGTGGACAGTAAGCTATCCCCAGAACATACAACTGCAAAGTTTATGACAGACAAAAGTATGTTATTAGCTTATCTTGACTCAGAACACACACAATTAACACACACTCCTCAAACAACACACCTCATTAAAACAGTCCTTTTTATGAACCACAACAAAGCCATCAGCCTGAGTTTTTTCTTGTCATTTTACATGCAAACAACTACATGCAAACACCCACTAGACAGACACAGCCTAACAGTCGGTCTTGTCAGAACATCAGTAAGTCTTCACACAATATATATCCACGTAATAAAAATATATGTATTTCTGTTAGATCTTGGAATGCTAAACTGTCTCTCACAGCTGAATTTTGACTGAGCTCAGGAAACCGGGACTTTGCCTATTCTCCATGAAATTAATGGGCAAGAATTGAAAGAGGCACCTGTCTCCTTCCACCTGCCCATTTATCCTGCACGGTTCAGAATGCCTGCAACCCACCCAAATTATTGCTAACAATGTTAATAGGACACTAAAAAAAAAGTTTATTCAGAGTGACCAACCTAACTGGTTGCTTTGTCATTCTCAAAACTCTCTTTTTAAATGACTCAATATTTCTTCTATTGTTCATTCTTAGCTATGGAACTACTGAATAGAAGTAAAGTGCTATTTGTTTCAACCTCACACAGTTGTATCAAGCTAATGTCTAAAAGGTATTTGAAGAAATGTTCTTTTTTGCAGATATTGAATATGCTCTACTATCTATGAGCAAAGATAATAAGGTTTCTGAGTAGGTCAGCTATTTTAGCCTTTCCTGCTACATTAAAAAAAAAAAAAAACCCATAGCAAATAGTAAAGGAGAGTACAAGGAGTAAGTTCAAAAGTGAAATGTTCCCAAAATCCAGTAGGTATCTGTAACAGCAGGTTTCACTTAAAGTGGATATCACTTTACTGGTTTTAACAAACTTCAAAGTAAGTGTCCTAATGCTACTCATTTTGTGTGTCTGTTTTACATCAGTCACAATTCTGTATCACGGTTTCACTTCTGCCTGATACTTATCATAAATTTTTGTAACTGGAAAGCACACTTAGTGTATGGATTAAATTAAGAATGGTTTTACAAAGCAGCATGATAGCAGACATTTACGTTATTAACTCACTTTTTTTTTTTTTTTTTTTTTTTTTTTTTACATATCTGCTGATATGTTTTTAGAACATGTTAAAAATGGTATGGTAATCCATACATCAGCAAGATAAATATATTTAACTGAAACAAAATCAGAAAATCAGAAATCATTTTCATTGGGCTCAGTTTCAAGTAACTGAAATGTAGGAGAATATGTCAAAAGAAATTATTAATTTTTAATTCATTATAGCATTGTAATTCAATGGAAATGGCTAATTTTAATAAAATCATGTCAGTGCTGATAGTGAAATCTTATACACAAGAAAAGTTAGTCTTCTAGGAATGCAACTGGGAGCGATACCTTGAATACTAAAAAGGCATTCCCCAAAATGGAAATCATATACTATGATCCTGCAGATGGAGCAGCCTGAATGATTTCATAGCCTCTTGGCCTTTCTAGATTTGAAGAGGAAGGCAATGTGTAAGGTCAGCACCTGCAAAGCACTCTAAGGAAGTTAGACTCTCATCTGCTAGAGAACTTCCACAGGCTTTGAGTGCCTAAGCTTCCTTTGTTTCTTTACAGAAAGCTAGTTCAAAAAAAAAAAAAAAAAAAACCAACATCATGGGTCTATTTTGTATAAGGAGAAGTAAAGCTACAGAGGAGGATCTGGGAGTAGGAGGTTGCCCTTGTTCTCAGTCATAACTCATTATTATACTAGCAAGCCTTCTCAATGCTCTTCCAAAACTAACGCAGCTGGTTACCTCCTACCACCAGTTTTACTTATTGCCTCACCACAAAAGGACAGAAACAGTGCCAAGCTTGTGGGCATAGGGTGCAGATTTCAGCATTAGCAGCATTTACTGAGAGAGGTAAATCAGAGGAGTGAGCAGAAACGGTGTGTTTGTATTGAGATGGAGAATAACCAGTGCAAAAAGCACAAACAGGATTTAGGCAGCCACTAATAGCCATCATTACGGAAGAGAGAGTTAGCACATCTGGCCCATGAGGCACTTTGAGTTCAGGCATAACACTGAAGAGGACATAACAGAGTGAACAATGGGGCAAAGGCACTGCATACGCTTTGCTTGTGGGACACAAAGCGTTCCATTTTTTTTTAATGTCACATTCGTTCAGGTGGCAACATCCCTCAGTGCACACGTATGTATGGAAGACCAGTGGAGGTACATTTTGCTCCATTTCCTATGCCTTTGAGTCAGTCTGGACAGGATGTTCCTTTCTGTTATTCAAAAATTTCCCCTTTCATACTGAAACTGCATGCAGAGGTTTTCAAAGCCTAAGGAGCGTGTCACAATAAACAGTAGTTCTCAAAATGTTTGTAACCTGGAGACCCCTTTTCAAGCTATCTCCCAAAATGTAGACTCATTAACAAATCTAAAGCCTGCAGTTTTGCTAGCAATTCTGTTCCTGGGTCAGCTACCCTGTTTCTTGCTCCTCCAGGATGTGCATACAGTATACATGGAGCTGCCAGTCACCAAGGTTGAGGAGTCATTTGCAGAAGGGAAGGTAAAAATCTTATTGGTGATCCCAGGAGCAAACGGTCATATCAGACGCATTTTCAAGGCAAAATTAAATTGTTCCTTAAGGCTGTAATAAAAAAAATAAATAAATAAAACTATTGCAGCTTATTTTAGGAGCATTTCATTGATCCAACAGTATGAAAAAGAAAAGCTGAACTCTATCAGAAGGAAAAATTTTAGCAGGCATGCACATATTTGAGCTGCAGGATGTAAACTTCTTCTATTCCCTTTGCCTCTTCCTCCTCACTACACAGATCTTGCCCCTTGAGACAAAAGGGGGTCTCAGAAAGGCTTCCCATTCCCTGTACCAGAGAGGAGAGGCTCTGACTTTATCCCAGTGGAACGCACCTATGCTATGACTGGGTAAGCACTCTGACTTTCCTCAGAAGAGAGAGCTGAAGGCCATGTTTAAAGATCATCTAAGGTAGCTCTGACCACTGAACCTCAATGGAAGTGGCAGAGAACTATTCGGTTCTGCGCTTGGGAGTCCTTAAAACAGTCCTGAGCTTGACCTCAGCTCTGCAGAGCAGATTCCTCTCGTGTTTTTTACCAACGACTCTGTTTCAGTACAGAATTTTATCTTCTGCCCAAATACAAATGCTGGGCTGTGGTGCCATATGTATCCACTTGGCTTTATAGTAGCAACTATCCAGTTGTCAAACAGAGCTGACTTACGCAGAGGGGTCTAACGGATTACACGTTGGATCAAGGTTGCAACGTTTAATGCCTGTTCTGCCACTAGCAGAACTTCACTGCAGGACAGTTGCCTTCCTTCCCGTGCCTCCACCTCCTCATGTATTAACAGAGAAAAAGGCCTTTCCTCCTCAAAGAGCTCTTAAGTGCTGCAAAGTCTCTTTTGCAATAGAGGTGACACGTGACATTACCTTTAACTTCAACAGGCTAACAAAATCTTGTAAATATCTATTGTTACTGGTTTTTTCCATCTAATGCCCTTTAAATGAAGTTTCCATTCTAGCATCAGCTGATTAACAAAAAACAAAAAAACCAAAACCAGAAAGCATCGTTACAGCATGCACATGCAGAATGTGCAATAGCAGGAACTGTGATTATTCCCTGTGTTCTCCTCCCCATACATGCAAATATGGTATTTACAGCTGTCAGACATCAGCACTTATACACATTCAGAAGTTGTAGTTGCTCAAAATCCAGCAAGAATTACAACATATTGCAATTTTGAGATTATAGAACTGTTATTTAGTCATTTTAAACCACAAAAAACTACTTTAATTAGCTTACAGATAAGTTATTAGTGTGGTGGATAACTCCTTTGAAAGAGATTTTACTTACTCCCCCCTTGAGAAACCTACAAAATTTAATGCACACCAAATGAGGCATCTCAGGTACTGACTTGTCCAACAGTTATAAAGACCCAGGGAGACATGAAAAGGAGATACCTAAATATATATAACCGCAGAGTTCCAGAATAATAGGAGTCAAAAAGATAAGGTACCAAGGACTGTTCAGTCTTTAAATACTGCTGAAGACCACATACAAAAACCAATTATTTCCTACGGCCTGTATCAGGATCTTAACTCATATTTAGACTGCACGCTTTTTGGGGCCATAATCACCTGTTTGGGATGTACAGTGCTCAGCATACCAGGCCTCTAACGCGTAACTAAGACTCCTAGATGACTTACTGCAATCACTGTTCAGTATCAAACTCAAAGAAATCTGTAATTGCACGTAGCACCCCTTTTTCTTACTGCCTATCTACACAACAACAACTTGCTTTCAACTGACATATCCCAGTTAGGTTTAAACGACCTAGATTAGGTGCCACAGAGTGTGCAACTGCAGTAGAACAGGGTTCAATGCACACTAATCACCCAGCTGCTTCATCAGTTTTATACAGGACTAGCAGAATCCAGCTGGGGGATAGGCATACCACACGTCAGGCAAGCAGGTACGTATCCCATTTTCACCCCCTTTGAGGTTTTGTTTCTGCATTGTATTCTTAGGAATGATTTGTTTTCTGTCCCATGCCCAGTGGAAGAGCAACACAAACAGCTGGGGAAACTAACCTAAGGCACTGTAAGGTTGAACACAGAAAACTTGCAGGGCCAAGACAAGGTGGAGGTCCAATTCAAAGAGTAGAAAAAACACTTTCAGAAGCAGAAAATCATCTACCTCTACAGTCCTGTTTAAGCATAGAATTCTTACTGATACACTAGTAGGGAAGCCATTTTTTCCAAATAAAAGCATGATTTCCAGCCCCTTTTAACATCTAACACCAGTATCGGACTTATTTATTTTGCAGGCTGGTTTAGGAAGAAAGAAATTGTCAGCATTAGCAATTGAATGCATTCTAAGAGACATGTCTAAGAGACATTTGTGAGACATGCATCCCCTTAGAAAAAAGGTAGCAGAATTTCTCAGATACATCATGGCTGGAACAGAAGAAAACGTATAGACAATCCTATGTTATGTAAAACACAATTTAAGCGAATGACCCCACAAAAGGCTATATCCCTGTGCTACATGTACAAGGTAACATAATTTCCTGGATCGGATACTCTATTTCTGGTGCCCATATGTTTTGTACTAACCACCCACATAGAGCTACTTACTCGTTAGAGATACCTAGTTGCGTGTGTAATTCATGACATATATGCTATATCAGTAACATGTACTAAGTACATAAATGCTTAACAATCAATGGAAGAGGAATCTACAAAAATACTGCTTTGTGCCTGAAAAAAAAAAAAAAATAGATACCTTGCAAGCAGACATGTTACTCTGAAGACAAAGAAAGTTACAGTAAATATCCATTTCTGTTAGCAATGGATGCTATCATTTATATCCACATAATAATTTGCATAACTTCTGTGAAAGACATGTATTTTCTGTTAAAGATTGGAAATATCATTGTCATTGGGCAACAGGCCTTGAACATAAACTACTGATGAACTAGACAGCAAGATGCCACCTGTCAGCGAGCATGAAGAGAGAAAAAGTAGTGCTAGATGTGGAACTCAGTTAGCCACACAGCGAACATGGGATAGACAGCCCTCAGCTTCCCACGTAAAGCCTCTGGAGAACAAGAACAGGTAACTTCCAAAAGCAAGGGAAAGTGATGCAACTGTTAGACCGTAGATGTTCTTGGCAACAGTCCAGCATCATTTGGCCTGGGATTCCATCTTCTTATAATTTACAAACATTTTTCTCACTGTTACTAAGCATGGATCCAAGAGCAACCAGGCTGATCTGCAGGAGCATGCAGCAGCACAAACTGCTGTGCCCTTAGGGGTAACCTTTTAATTTATTTTTTTATTTTGACCAATGCACTAATGAAAAGACTTACACTGACCACTGTGATAAGTGTTCTCACTGTATTTGGATACTAGCAAAACCCTGAATTCAGCACGTTAAGAACTTCATTCAGTATTTCAGTTGCTTTCCTTAAACAGCCATCACCAGCTCAATCCTTTTCAAACAAAGACTAACTGCTAGTTTTCATTCATGACTCAGTTGCCATCAGATACTAGGGAAAGCAACCAACTTTCACTGACTTGGTCAAACAAGGCAATTGCCTAGAACGCAATAACTTTATCATCAGAGATACTGTTGCTAATGCTCTTAGCGGCTCATAAACTTAAATGACTCTTCAGATAAGAAGATCTGCAGACTTCCACATGATGGTAACCCTCAGAGAAGCATCTTGGGAACACGACTCAATCACAAAATGCTCTCTCCCCCCAGTTTATAGACAAGCCAACACCACAACGCGCAGAGAATTGGTCAATAACAGCACAGTTCCTTTTGGCCCCCGAAACCCACAAGACTGAGAATAAAAAGGAGCGTTATCTGAATGGAGAAACGCATAGTACATTTTTTCATTATATTTTAAGTTTTGTGGCAGGGAAACGGAGAGCCTATGGAATTCATTTGCACATAGGGTCTTCATCAGTTGGAGACAAGGGCCCCATTTAGTAGCACCTTGTAAGATTAGGTACTTTCAATATTACTTCAAAGAAATTCTTGACAAATGTTTCGTCAACATCTCCGAGTGGATTGTTTGAAATGAACCTTCTGTAGAGACACATAAACAAACAAACCTAGTAACTTCAAGAGGAGAAAATCATCTTAACACTTAAAATAATTACATGAGGCAAAGAATTTTAGATTTGCTTCAAGAACTAAATATTTAAAATCTAACTATTTACATTTCATGTGAATTTTGCATGTGGTTTTTACAAATTGGCAGTTTTCAAAAGTCGAACGTGGACGTAGAGTATAAAGTGAAAGAGAGAGACTGGGTTTATCGGGGAAGCTGGGTATTTGCTACACATTCTAATTCTTTTAGAACACAAGTAGGATAGTTCACTGACTGTGTAATAGATCCTCCCAAGGTAATTTGCTGTGATACTAAAAATGGTCTCAGGATATCAGAGGGGAGATTTTATTTTGTGATAAAACTAAAAAGCGTATAAATTATGGTTGGCAAAATAATCAAGGATAACACTAATTTATGTAAATATGTACTCTACAATACAAAGAAATATTCATTTTTGAGAAGCATATAATAAGATTAAAAATCCTGCTGATTAAAGCAAATGGCCTTTTTAACACATTTTGGGTTCGCTGGAGAACGTTTCTAACATGAAATAGAATTTTGCTAAATCCAAAGTATAAATAAAAGAAAATTAAAGAATTAATTAGAAACAACAAGCCGTATTCCTGATCACAGCCAAGAATACAAATCAGATAAGATAAAAAGGAATTTTATATCAAGTATTGTCTATCACCCACCTCATCTGCCTGTGTGATCACAACTTCTGGGATGCTGCTGCTTCTGTCATCTTTTCATCTTCATGCTGAGCTTCTTCTGTTCCTCCATGAACTGATAGATCCGAAGAACCACGGTCTAGCACTTCACCAACACACACACCTTCTAGAAAGTCAACGCTGACTGAAGTCTCAAAGTCTTCTACAAAGGCTGACAGGGACTCTTTGTTAGCACAATACGCACTGTCAGAGGTTACCTGAGCCTCGTCAAAGGTCTGGTGTCTTAGGATGACAAACTTTGTTCCCTGTTGAACAAAGACAAGACAAGACATAAAGGGCCCTTCAATAGGACACCGACTTCTTTAGCTTTGTCATGAACTATATTTGATACTTAAGGGATCCCAAGCATGTATGATGCCTGAGACTATAACATTTCAAAGCTTGTACAGTACATTTCTCAGGGAAAGGATGCTGCAAAACAAAATTATTACGGCAACATTCATCCATTTCCACAGAGAAATCCTTTACAAAAAAAAGGGGGGGGAAGAAACTGCACACATTCTATATCAAATAAACAAGCAAGTCTCAGCAAGAGGAAGAATTTTTAAAAGGCACTCACTACTACCACAAGAATCAGAATACACTACCAAATCAAATTATTGCAGGGTTTTCTCATTCCCTCTGAAAACACCTGGTGTGGGCTGCTGCTCACAGCAGAAAGCTGAACTATACGGGCTGGGTAATCCAGCAGGGAAAGGAGTTGATCTGTGTAGCAGGGATGTCAGAGTGTTATCAACACTACAGTTAAACTCATCTTATTAGCATTGTGTTCATATACAAAATACAATGCATTACACATCCAAATAATTCATGCTCAGGGCACTGTTATTAAATGCCTTCTTTTCCCACATTTTTGATATTCCCGTCTCCCACAAAACTCCAAGTTTCAGCATTGGGTGTATTCTCACTTAAAATATGCAGCATGCACCTTCTCTTCATCCAGGAGAAATCTACTGCTGGACATGTGTGCGAGCAAGAACGATCCCATGTTCTTTTATGCAATCCACAGACGTACATTATCCAACCCTATAATCCAGCCTTTGATTATAAGGTGAAATTATTTCATTAGAATTGTTACTCTAATTGTTTCTACTTCTGGCCTTTGAATAAAAAGACTTTTTTTTATTAAAAAAAAAAAAAAAAAAACCACATCAAACACCAGCAGAGTATGACCTTCCAAATGACATAGGACAGTTTCCTACAAAAGGGAAACGTTCTGTGACGAAAATGACATAATGCTGATTTCCATGCAAAGCATGGTTTCAAGGACTTGAAGAAAAGGCAAGCATGACCACATGCACCTCTGGAGTTTCACTTTTAATAGAGCTGCGTAGCAAATTAACACTGGTCGATCATGCAGCCCAGTAAAGCCACAATGATCATTGCTTGCTAAGAGACCAAAATTTATGGCTGTATTTGTGAAAAGTTCAAATTTTAGGGAACAGCAGAACAGCCTTAAATATGTGCTAACCATATGCTAAGGGAGCTTCACCACAATATAATGAATGAGTTCCCCTCTCATAATAGCAAATTAACATGGCAATAAGCTCCTTTATACCTGCTGAACACCTGGCTGAGCATCACAGTTACAGATTTTAATCAACAAGGCTGCTTTCTGACCTAACTTCTGAATACTGTTGATCAGGGCCAGATGCATCATGAAAAATATGTAGCAGAAGTCATATCTTGACCCACAGAAGTAGTAAAAACTCAGATTATAGCCATCTAATATTTCCTCGAGATGCTTCAGATGCCCATCAGACACTTCAGATGGGTCTGGAAAGGCAACACAAACTGCAAAAACAGCTCAACTTCTTAAACACAGGCCTGGTTCAGTTTCTGCAGTCCAGACGACAGATACAGTGAGTAGCTGTGAGAGCATAAGGATATGAGTAAATGAAAGCTCATACGGAGAGGTGTTGTCTTTTAACGATTAACTGATGTAGCAAGCTCTGAACTGGCAAGCTCTTGGTTAACAGAGGTTCTCCTTTGGTTCTGAAAGGGAAATTTCTGTCCAAACACAGTAGGGGACAACTGCTCTAACAGTAAAGCTCTCTCATGAACTTGAGACAAACTAGTGCTTGGTTGCTACTAAAGTGATTCCATCTTTCCTGACTCTCTGCCTTTGGACATATGTCCCTGTCACCGCTCTTCTGGCAGCACTGACACGGGAGCAGCTAGTGCAGCTGCTAGTGCAGCTGCTAGTGCAGCCAGCTCAGCAAAGCAATCCACCTGAAAACTCCTGTCCCCGCACCATTTAAAAAAGGGAGGGCTTATTTACAGCCAAGTTAATTCACTCATTTGGCCACATAATCTTGGCCGCACAAATACCCTACTGGTACAGGAGAGGAGCTAGGGCAGGACCATCCCTTTCTTTGCCATAGCTCAGCGTAAGCTCTTCCTGAAGCTAGCAGTTCAGCCTAGCCCTCTAGCCTCTGGACCACACTCCACCTATCTCCCTTCTTTTTCCAGGATGGGCAACATTGAATTATCAAGTAATAACTGTGAAGCAGGAATGCATAAGGTTTCACAGCAGAGAAAAAGAAAAAAAAAATTATGCTGGTTAGCTGAAACTCTATGCCAAGCACTTCCCTTGGCATGGTTAGCAGCAAATGGCTGCTTAACTTGAGCCCTTGGCTTCACTGTCTCAGTTCAGGTGGCCTGAGAGCCTCCAGAGAACAGCCTTCTCTACAGACAGCCACCCACCACTCATTCAGAGACAGTAACCAACACAAGCTGGAGCAAGAGCAGTGGTTTCCGCTCAATTAGAGACCAGCTACACACACCAGGTTCATAGGAGGCTGACGTCTGACCGAGGCAATACCCTTGCATACAGCAACAATGGGCAGATGCCCAAAAATCTCCCTTCACGCTGGATGAAAAGGGAAATTATTGATTAAAACTGTGCTACATTTGGATCCTTTATCTTTTAAAAAAAAAAAAAAAAGATCTGGACCACACAACAGAACATTTGGTAAGAGGTACATCTCTACATTTGACTGTAACCTTAGAACAAACTGGTAGAAACATCATCAGGGAGACTTCAGTGGATACACATACTTCCAAATGCCAAAAGCCTAGACAATTTTTTTTTTGTTCCAGATGTTAAATATTAAATGGGATATCAAATATGCTTCTGCATATGGATATGTTGCCACACCTAGAAACCTGCAATAAATCTTAAGTTTAATCATCCCAGACAAAAATATTTTCAAATGGAAAGCACATTAAAAAAAAAAAGTATACTTTCCTAATTATAAACCATTAATTCCTTGGTATTTCCTTGGTATGTTTTGCATGTAAAAAAAGCATCATAAAAGACTACATCAAGTATCTTAGATGCATAGAATAGTTTTCAAGTAAATTCCAGGCCTGCGTAAATGCACGGCGTTGTATTATTTACACTGATTCCAATCATGTAATCTGTTTTGATGGGCGACTTCACTGTTAAATACTGGCAAATCACAGGCCCTTACATCTATGTGAATGATTCCATTTGCTGTCAGTTGTGTAATATGGGCGACTTTGTTACTAGTCAAGCGTAAAAGACAGTGGAAAAAAATTCTGCGCACCAAGTGTGACACGGCACTAGAGAAGTAAGCATTAAATTAGAGTGAGAGGTTATAAGTCTGACAGAAACCTGATCTGTATTCCCTAATTATAGAGGCTCACTTTCGCAAAACTGACACAAATGTTAAGCCAAATTAAATGTTGTCTAATTAACTATCATATACAAGACTTCAAAGTGGAATGTCTACATGTTATTTAGCGAAGTAACTGAAACACAAGGACTTGTGAATTATCAGTCAACACAGACCTGCCATCTAAGCTAACTGTTACAAGGTTAAGCCATTTCATTTTCACGCATCTCTCCTTTTAGTGCACTGCTTGTAATATTTACAGAAGGAGGCAAGGCAGTAAACAGTTTCACACAATGAGGTGCGAGGGCTGATAGGGCACAATTCAATGGCACTGATCTCCCCTGATGAGCTGCCAGAAGCCGTTATGAATGGCCCAGCTGATGGGCTGACCACTGATAAAGAAAAAAAAAAAAAGAAAAGAAAAAAAGCAAGCCCAAAGCAGACAACAATGCGGGTAATTCATGAAAAACTGCACACTGCCATGACAGCTACAAGTGCCGAATGACAGCTGTCAAGGTAAACGGAACGTGGAAATCCTTCTTTCTTGAAGAATCCCCTACGCACGCTCGTTATTTGGGGGCAACGTCACATGCAGATTTTCAGAACTATTCTTCCTTTTAGGACTGAAGGGAAGGAACTACATTAATGGTGCTCTTGATTTCAATTTAATCATTCCATGTTTTAAACAGAAAAGTGCTTACTCCCTTCCTTTTAAACTGCTGATCTTGTGCAGCACTAAAACCTCCATGTGGCATCAATATGAAGGAACGGAGGCAAGCACAGATAGGATGAGGCTCTTTCTTTAACCAGATGTCGAACAGCTCCAGCTCGAGGAGCCCTGGAAGGAAGGAAGGCGCCAGACCAAGCACGCCGCGATGCAGCATGGGAGAGCAGCGAAAGAGGCACATAATGTAGACTGCATTATCTCATAAGAGGGACATCTATCCACATTAGTCTCAGTATTAATGGATCCTTAAGACAGTCTAGAACTGGAACAGGCTGAACCGAGCGACAGACAAAGCAACATCTCAGCGTGGTTGCCAAGGCCTCAGATATGCATGGGCAAAATTGTTTTCCCACTGGTGGGAGGAGACACTGACCTCCTGCCTGCAGAAGGGGCCCCGCAGTCCAGCTTGGCTGCCCCTCCACTTGGGTTGTAGGGCTCAGCCAACATGGATCCGATCGATTTGAAGGGGTTTTGTTCGTATCACAGGAGGAAACAGCTGCAGCAAGCAATCCGAGTAAATCGGCCACCATTTCCCATACAAATCACTTCTTATCCTGTCTTAGCTTCCCTAACATATAATTTTGTTTGTTTAGAAGGAGCCACATTAAAATGCAATAGCCAAAGCACTGGAAAATTGATTTGTTAAAATTTCAGATGAGCTACATCCAGCCACGGTTTAATGGATAACACTGACCATACACATTAATAAAAACACACAGAGCTCTGCTGTTTATATGCTCTCAGTGCACAGTAGAAAGGGTAAGTTATAAAAAAAGGAAAATTGGGCAAGAGAAGTGTGAACAAAACCTTCTATTAACATAATTCTCCCTAATTGTTTTACAACTGTTAAATTGACAGCAGAAAAGGCGCTACTGTTATTGCCAGCTGTAGTTTTTCTCTTCACCCGAAGCTTCCAAATATTCTAGATACTCAAAAACAAATTGAACTTAACATGCAAGATGAAGTTAAACTTTCAAGGTCCTCTTTTCCATTAATATCCACCTTCCTCAGAACAAATACAACGTTAGAAAGGCCTGTTCTTTCCTGTTATCTTTAGTAACAAATCCATCCAGACTGTTTAAAGTCTGCCTTGAGCATTTTTTCACACGACAGATCATAAAATTCCTAAGACCTCGTTGATAACGTATTGCAGTCAGAGACAGTCTTTCCATTTTACTGTCTCCAAGAAGTTTTGTATTAGGAGCTTTTCTTCCCTTATTTTTACTAACCATCCTGCAAACTTTACTTGAGGCATACCAAGCCTGACCTAGGTGAAAACCATTCCTCGGGCAGCTTCCAAGCTGAGCAGGGGGTCTAGGATCCTGACTGCCTGATGAAAACCAACAGTGCTGCAGAACTTGATGTTAAAACTAAGCATATGCTCTTGTCCCATTGACTCCTGCACTGGCGTTAGACTCTTGCCTACAGCTTCTTTGCCAACAGGACAACTACAGGGTCAAATCAAACTTCTCATCCCTGGAAAGGAGGGTGGAACTCCACCAGTACCATATGACTGACTTCATATGATACAGATAACTACATTATATTAAACGTAACATCAGTGTTGAAAGAAGAGTGGTCAAGTACAAACTACTCATAAAGGAGAGACTGCTGCCTAAGACAAAGCTCATCTCCCATTCCACCAGGGTTCAAAATAGCTTCAAGTGAATGCCCAAGAAAAGCTGTTTGAAGGGAACGTTACCAACAGCGGATGGGTGAGATTTCTACCTGATGAGAAGATGAAGGGCTTTTTCCATTCCCTTATGCTCCCAAAATAGCGATTAGCTTATAGTCAATAACAGAGGAAGAAAGAAGAAGCGGTGCAGGTCTGAGCATTTTCATATGCTGAAGCTTCCCACTTTTTAACCTCTATCATGCTTACCCAGAAATCCAGCAAAATCCAAAAGCCCCAAATTAAAGCCACCATTTTTAAAATAGATAGTCTGAAAACCAAGTGTACGCCTGTGTGCGTAGAATAGATTGAGACAAGAATAAGGAGAAGACACCTGTTATGGAGAAGAAAAAAAACAGTGGAGAAATAGATGGCATAAAAATGAAGAGGGGTCCAATATCCAAGCTGGGCCTTTGGCCTGCCTCCATTCTACAGCCCTGAGACCGCCAGGAGGAACACCAACATGTAACCTTTTTAGACCTGAATATCAGCATACAAGACCTGATTTGTCAAAAAAAAAGAAAGAAACATTAAAAAAGGCATTTTCTCAAGGGAACTGAACACACCTCATTTCGCCTTCTATCTCAGTTCTGTGCTTGGCTTCACGGTGCCCTGGCACAGAGACCTCTTTTCCCCTAAACACTGCTACTCCTAAATGCTGCCTAGCCTCCTCCATCCCCTTCAGCTACATAAAGCCATCCTGCCTTCACTGTCCTACAAGACCTGCAGCTCCCTCCCTCCCTGCACTGTCCCACAGCTAACCCATCTCTAGGGTGTCTGCCCCTACCCTCCTTCCCCTGCTATAAATTGGCCTAAAACTCTTCTGTTATCTCTTCACTAACCATCCACGCTGGTTGCTCGCCAGCCGCTTCTGCGATGCGATGTTCCAGAGGGAAGAGGAGAGAAGGTTACTCTGCCATGGTTAAACCCTCCTAAGGCAGGGAGAGTAAACAGACCCGTTCCTCTCTTCCCCCCTGCATCATTCAGCGCTTAAGATCATATCCCAGCAAGCCTACAGCTTTGGTCCCAGTAATACAGTCCACTGTTTTATAAAGAAGTAACAATTGACTCAATCTTGCCATCTTAAGTTTTCTACGGATGACACCATACACACATGCTTGTGAAGATATGTATTTTTAGGTCTACAGATGTACACCAGCATGTACAAAAATGTAAGACAGAAGTCTGTTAATATCTGCAGTAATAAAAATAGATATTTGAAAGCCTTCCAGAAGTGAAGATCTATTAAGGTCACCCAGCCAGCAGTATTTCCTCTGTAAGAGACAGGTTAAAAAAAAATTCGGCCAACGCCAGCAACTAGCCTTTCTTATATTAGCATCTGATAACTGAAACACTCTTTTCTCTTGAAGTAAGAACTAAATCAAATATGTCACTTGTTCTCTGGTTCTTCACATCATCGCTACCTTGGATTTTACATCAAATGGTAACACTATTGTGAAACGTCCATATCCATGGAACTGAATAACAGATGAAGCCAAAAGCAAAGTTTATGGAAGGCTGTGGATGATCTCCTGTAAAAGTGATTTTTTTTTTTTTTCCACCAAGACAATTCTACCAGTAGAGAAAATTTTGCACTCTGAGAACTAATTTTCCTAACGATGAAGAGATCATACCACTTTTGACCTCCCTCTCTCCACCTTCTTTTCTCCCCTAGTCTAAGCTTTCTCTTTATTGTTTTGTGTATTTTTCCTCATCCAAGTCCTGCAAACACTCACAACAGTGTCAGTTAGATTATCATATTTTCAGGACAAAGATTTCATTTTTCTTTGTATTTTAGAGAAGCATGCCTCAATGTTTAAAAAGAAGTATTTTCAATTTATAGATGGCATTTAAGTTTTATTTGACTTTCATTTAGAATTTCCTTAGAGAATAACCTGCTAATCTGCACTTTATCGTTCATGCACAGGAGATGTTCATCTCTCCTTTTTCTCCCAAGAAAGATTTAATAGCACTCGGCCATGCAAAAAAGGTTTGTTAACATTTCTATTACAATAAGTGTATTTCATTCTACAATTACCAAGTAATATAATTCTTATAATTACATATGAAGCTTTACTGTAAATTAAGATTAAATTGGATTGCTGCAATAAATGCTAATATATTCAACTGTAGGATGAATTGTCTTGGCCTTCTTTGCTATTCTTCTACAGCAAGTTTTCCAAAGCAGCATGACTGAACAAAGTCCTTATGTATATATACCCAAGCCCATCATGCAACAAACACCAGACTTTAAGTGTTCCAAGCAGAGGGCCCGTGTTACCCACGCACCTTGATTTTTAGTAAGCAGCTATTGATTTCCTTGAGAAGTTAAAGGTTCTTGATAGTCTCTGAAACGCACCAGGCAATGGGTGAAATCTGTTATTTTCTGATGCATTACTAGTAGACATGAGGATGTTCTCCTAAAAACATGGACTGATGCTGAGAGCCTGGAAGAGGGAGTGTTTGTCGTATTTTGTGTTGCTAAGGATGAGAAGTTACAGCCCTAACAAAGCAAACGGCAAGAAGAGACAGTTATCGAATGTTCTTCTGCCATCACTGTCTTGTCCAAATCTGTAACAGACTGCTGGTGCCAATACTTTCTATCTTGGGCTGAAATTGATTTCTATTCGAAGATAATTACGGGTACACACAGGTAGAGGTAACTATCGAAGTAGTTTTTCCTCATGATATCTCTAAAAATTTGAACTCTGATCTCTGCCACTGCAATATCACTCTGCATCAACCCGTTCCTGATCTATTCTGTTAGCTTATATAGTGTATGTTAAAGGTAGGTACAGTAAATTTGATTTGCAACCCGTCATGTCTCATTTACATGATGAGGCCATTGCAATAAAATACTTCTGACATATTACACTGGCCTATGACATGATGCCAATGGAAAATGACATGCCCCACAGTGCTGAATGTGATAATATTTACCTGCATAACTAATATCTCCTAACAATTCTAAATTAGGCCAGAAAACACAGGAAGATAAAATGGGGATTGAAAAAAAATACTTCTTTTCTCAGTATCTTCCTGAAAACCCTTCAAAATCAGCATAGAGCTTAGCAGGTGGTGTCAAGATGCTTCCAAAAAAGCATGAGAGAAGTTTTTGTGTTTCTTTTCAAAATAAACACACATCCGCAATTCATCATGAAATAGAAATATTTCCATATTTAACATGTTCATCTATTTTTCCTTTATCACTATAGTCTAAGCACTTTCCACAAGGCCACAAGACTAACCTCCCTTATAAATAGGAGGCTTTTTTGTCCTCCATGGAAAAACAATGTGCAAGTTAAAATATTCTGTGTGTTTGTTCTTTCTGTCATGGTATTTTTAATGCAAATGCTAGTTTGTGTTTGAGATAGATAAGTCAAGTTCAAAGAGATGTACATCGCACTCAACACAGGAAACCATAAGGTTCAGAAAGGCCATTATTCTTCGGGAATTTCTCTCCCATAAGTCTTGGGATAATACAGACGAGCTTCAGTTCCATAGTAAAAATGGACTTGTCAGCCACGGTCCTTAGCTACGGAGAGTCAAGGTCCAGGCCTTAGAAGTTGTGCTTGAATCAATATTAAGACTTCATGCACATGCAGCAGTTTCCTTTAAAAGACCTGAGAATACTTTACAAGCACTAATGAATTAAGTGTCCAGCACTTCTGTGAGATAGGGGAACACTAGCCTTTTACAGACTGGAACTCTGGACAGAAGGAGGTTAAGTGATTTGTACAAGGTCACAAAATAAATCTGGGTAAGTTAGAGCAAAACTCATGTATTCTGTCTCTAAGTCATGAGCTTTAGCGCAAGACCATTCTTCATCTCCAACTCAGCCATGCAAGGGTTGGTGCGAGAACCACCATATATTTATGAGACACAGAATCTCTCTTGCACACACTCCCCATCTCCTTCTAATTATTCATATTTTAGAATTATTCACACTCTTAGATACATTCTTCCATGATAAAATGTTACCTGCCTGAGAATTTGCAGAAAGGTCAAAGTAATTATGTGTAAATGTGTCATACATGTTATAACACCCTGCAAAAAGCAGTCAGAACTCTTGAAGGCCAAACTGGTTAGGAGCCTTTAGGAAGCCAGAGAAAGTCCCACTAGGAAATAAATCAGAGGATATTTTCTGAAATTTAACTTGGAAATGGGTATGTTATGCAGACCACTTAGCAGACCCTGAGAAAGAAGCAACTCTTCATTCTAAAATATATTTTGTTTTTCTCACCAGCTCTACTAATGACATTAAATTAATTAAACAAACTTTTAAATTTAATACCAAGGGCAAGAAACCAACTTCCTAATACTAAGATGTATTAAGCAACATAATCTCCCAAAGGAAGCAGAAGAACCCAGATTGCTCAGAGCACTTAAACCAGACAGGACCAAACAATTAGTTCCCTTGTCCAAACTGAGACAGACAATTTCTCACCTGTAAATGGGCATTTTTCCAGCAGACAAGCTCAGTCCTTAACAAGATATGATTTTTTTTTTTCCTTGTGCACTTACAAACAGGACTGGGCGGCACAACCAATGGAAGGGAATTCTGACTGCCACCACAGGTCGCCTTAAGGATCCTCTTAGCTTCCTCAGCGCACACACTCAAGCACTTACCATAAAGAGATAGGTTCACACACCAGGAGGCGAGACACACTTGTCTATAACAAAATTGCTTAGAGAAATAAAGGAAATGCACACAACCTTAAGTGAAAAAGCTCATCCATTAAGCACCTCTGCTATCATGTGTATTGCAGTGAGCAAGATTCTTTTAAACACAGTTTTTACTACTGCAGCGTATTTAATTTAAAACATTTTCATCTATCCAGTTTCATTAAAGCATCCATTACCTAAGAAAGGTCAACTTAAGACTTACATTTCAGTTTGGAAGCACAGAAGAAATCTACTTGTGATATACTAAAACAAGCAAACTGGAAGAAAAAGTGACAAAAATAAGAAGGAAAACAAGATTGCTTATTCTTACTCCTGGCAAGTCCGAATGTCCAAAACACACACACAGAAAAATCAGAACTACTCACAAAGTGTACTTGAGCTGAAGCTGGTAAATATCAGATGAACTGCAAATGGTTTCGTACTATGTACAAGGCATACTGAGAGGCTACTACGATCTGCCAGACAAAACCAGTCATAGTAAACTGATCTACAGCATCTTAGAGATCCAGCTGCAGCACTAAACCCCGCAAAACGGGATGGGTCCTGTTACACTCGGCAAAAAGGTTGCAGCTTCAGACATTTTGTCTTGCCACCAGATTTTAGAAACCTGAAAGAATTTCTCAAATGCCTTTTCCAACAAATGTTTTAGCTGGAAAGGAAAGCAAGTTACATGATGGTACTTGGTTGGAAGGCTGTTAAAAACAAAAACAACCACCACCACCACCACAACCCCAAACCCCACACAACTTAAAAATGGTCACTGTGCATTATTTGCCATGACCTTTTCATCATGAAGGTTTGTCACACCAATTGTTCCCAAGCCAAAAGGACATTTGGCCAAAGGAAATCTTTACTGGGGGAATGTGCATTGCCTGTGCTCTCACATGCATGCTACTGCAAATGTAATTCTTTACTGTGGACTGTAAGGAAAGAAGACAGCGCAATAAGACCAAGTGCATAACTAACAATAATTGGAATTTTCTGCCGTGTTCTTCTTGCACATTCTGTTGGCCACATTTCACAGATGATCTATTGGATCGTTATTTTACTTAAAAAAAAAATTCACTGTTAGGTGGTAAAAACATTCAAAAACAAAATCCAGGAATGGCAGAGCATCCTGGGCTTTTGGTGTCAAAATACCTTGTAACGTCCCCTGATTCACTGTGGGAAAAGACCATCATTTCTTCTCTGTAAACACCGCCGACTACATAAGGTCAAGTAAAACTAGGACCAAAAACCATGACTGAAAATGACTTTAGCCAGTCAAAGAAAGGTAACATTCTGACTTAGCAACTTAGAAAGTAAATTGATTGTATGCATGCAGCATGTCTAAAATGGCAAGTCATACCAGCATGATTAGTGGCATTATAAATGCATAAGTGCACCAAATAACTGAAAACGGTGCAGGCAAAGCTGTTGAGGGAAATCACCTGAGTTCAGATGGAAAACAGGACTTGTAAATTGAGTTGGGCAAAATCATAAAAGGGAAACACAACCAAAATCTTTTTGAAGTCCCTTCTTCACAAGCTATCGAGCTAAGAACTTGGAAGACGTGGCTGCTTTTAGCACACTTCCAGTACTATGCTGGCACGCAGGCTAAGAGCAATGCACGCACAGGTATTTTTAAATACCTTGGATAAACACAGGCTGACTGGATTCTCCCACCCGTCAGCTTGAGCCAGACCTCAAAGTACAGCCGTACTGCAGTCACGGTGTGCAGCTGGAGCAGTGGTGAGCCGCACAGAACGAAACATTTAGCGGGATGATCAGCCCAACAAACGGTCTTATTGTCTCCTCTCCCCTGCGGGCACGTACCACACTGCCAAGTCCAGCAGACGGAGGAGCCTTACAGCTCTGAAATTCCTCGGCATACGTGTGCGTCGCTCTGTGCTGACAGCCTACATCCGTGGCAGTTGCACAAAGGCCAGGGGCAAGGAGGTGCACCTCCTCCTTTCCAACTGTCGTGTCTCCACCCTGCTAAGCTTCTTGCAGAATGGCCTGTCCCTCACCATCTTCCACAGCAGCACCCACAACTCGCAGCAGAGCGACTCGGCACAGCAGCTGCCCCCCGCGCGGGCCGCGGCTGACAGCCTGCTGCGGGCTGCAGCTGAGGCACCGGCTCAGAGCCTGCAGCGGCAGAGCAGCTCTGCCGCTGCGCAGCAGCCCTGGAGAGCATCCTGGGACTCGCACACCAAAGCGGCCCACCTGGGGAGCGCTCTCTTCTCAGCCTCCTACCTTTTTGATTCCACCTAGGCCAACACATTCGTACCGCGTCTCAGGGAACGGGTGGCAGCAGTAGAGCAGCCCATTCTTCCAGTGGGACCTCGTTCTGCCAGAGAGCTTGCAGCAGTGGTTGATATCACGACTACCTATTCAACAAGCAAAGGGTAAAAACCCCACCTCCTTCCCCCCCAGAAAAAAAAAAAACCAAAAACAAAAAGTCAAACTAGCATCAGCAAGGTATTCTGCATGGCGTCAGCAGAGCAGGTAACCTGAAGTGAAGAGGTAGCAAAGCCCTCCTTTCAGTTCGCTGAGACAACAGACTCATTTAATCGTCTTAATTTAGGCTGGTTGCGTGATTTCAGCTACTTCAAAGTTTAGCAACAAATGTGTCATGTTTCTGCTTTTCAAGCATACCAAGTTGCTTTGCTACAATATGTCTGATGGGTCAAAGCCCTACTAAATCATGCTCATCATAAAGTGGTACTACCATCACATAAATTTAAGCCTTTTAGTGCAGGCCTTTCATCAACTCATAATGCTGTCCATGCAGTGAAATCTAGACGCCTTAAAAAGCCTAATTGTGAGTTCAGGCTATGAAATGCTCATTTTTCTCTTTGAAACTCTTTTTTATCACCGTTTCTTGTTGCCCTATGGTGTATATTGATTTTATATATCACATAGCAAGAGAGATAATTGTGTGCAAAGAGCTGCGTGTCATTTAAGAAAAAGGAAACAAATAAGTCCATTTGGGGAAACTGTGAGGCAAGCTGAGAGAATACATGCCACTCTTCCCAGGGAAACACATGGCAGTTGCAGCCTCTGCTGTAATCTAAATCGTAACAATTACAAAATTAATCATTACATTATGAATTCACATCATTCGAACTTACAGCCTTCCTGGGGACCCTGTACATTTGGCGAAACAATATTCTAACATCCGTTCATCATCTGCAGTAAAACTAAAGGTGGGTGTCCCCTTTGTCAGTTTATCATGAAAACTGTACCAGGTGGCTAATCCTCCTCAGGGAACTTGAACCTTGGCAAAGTATCTACCAGAATCTGAACAGATGCTTAGGCACTCATTAACCAATTCATTTCATAGTCACACACACTATGCGACTGTAACATTAAGAGCCTAACAAAACCTACTCCCCCCCCCCAACTTCCCCAAAAATGTAGAGCTGAGACTGAAAATCTGCCCTTCATTTGTTCAATATGGCCTAGGTTTGTAACGCAAGTTGAAGTTTTCCAACCGTCTGGAAGCATGTAGATCAGCAACACAACACAGCGTGAACCCAATTTAGAGTTTTTCTGAACAGTGGGATGCAAGTTTTGAATATATTTTTGTGGTCCAGCTTCCCTATTTATACTAAAGCAGTAGCGGTAGGAAAACCCACTCTCCATGGGTCCAACTCTGCAAGCTCAATTAGATGAATTGTCGTCCGTATTACACCGACAGGCTCATTGCTGTAAGCATGATACCCAGCAGCATTTGCAGAATCAGGCCCTAAGACTGTTTGACGATGACTTGAAACTTCACGTTGTTCCTCAATGGCCAGGCGGGTCTGATAACATCAGTAGCTACCCAAGGACTCAGGATAGGGATTGCATTAAAAAAACAAAACAAACACAAAAACAAAACAATAACAAAGAATGACGCAGATGAAGATATTCCGAGACCATCTAAAGCACTGCTAATCTTTTAGGGGAGGGGAGAATTAATGCAAGTACAATAATATAAATACAACAGGGGGTGAGGGCAGGAAGTCACAAACAGCAAAGCTTTATTTTTTCATGGCGTAGTTTTAGGACTTCAAGCCATGAAGGAAATAAGAGGCAATATCTAAAAGGGAGAGAGGAAAGAAATGAACCCTCTCTCAATAAGCAATTGAAAATACAAAAACCAGAACGCTCCTCTTGTCCAACGGCTTCCCTTTCATGCTTGACAGTAATTAAAAGACGACAGTCAATATGACCAGAAACCATAATTTAAGCAGGAACAACGTGGAAGAGTTTCCTTCTGTACATAACCACGCCACGTTTTCAGCTCATTCTCATTTGCTTTCTTTCCGACTGGCATCAAAACATAACTCCTCCATTAGCTATCAAGCTGCATCACCACTGAAATGCCGTTCAGTTACGATACCTCGGCAAAAGCAACACATAACTGGAGAATCACTGAATCAGGCTAGAGGAGAATTTTTAGCAAGGCCCAGATAATTTTACAGTTTAAGTCTCATTTTTCAAACCAGGTTTACGCTTTGTTCAACAGCAGAAACATCCATCGATATGATTCAGCCACCCGCAGTTTGCTTATTTTTTCAAACATTTTTTCTGGGATCTCTGAAAATGAAAGCTGTACCTGCAAATCCTTGCTAGGAGGGAAGCTCTCAGGTATGCTGCCTTTTAAAACTAGGAACCTCTGGAAAAGCTGACATATGATTGGTACCATACATTCACCTCTGGGATCCACATCCACTTTAAGAAGTGGAAGCGCTATTAGGCCAAGTTGGATACTGTAAAACATATTTCAAATATTTCATCTATTTGTTCTGAAAAAAGGATTATCTTAATTTGTGAAACATAATGAAGTGTGCTTAAAGTAAATCCTGCCTTAGGCACTGGGGGCTGTCAAATCCGGCTAGGCTGGACTGGCAACGGGACCAACGGGACCCATGGAAAACTTTCATAATTGCTGAGAGGATCCAGTTTCCACCGCAAACTGTAGCACTAGGAAAACCTTGCTGTCCCCCAGGAGCACACGATGCTTCTCTTGACCCATTTCAGAACAGGATTGTGCTGGTAAGTCCACACGTTTTGGGACACTTGTAAGACATTGCAATGTTTGCCCTAGCTCTGCCCGCCTGCCTTCTTCGTATGAGCCACAAGCTCACAGCCTAACGCTGCACTAACTAGGCAGCAAACGAGGTTACAGATAGCGTTAGAGGTAACATCAAGTGTCCTTTGGCTGGCATCAATCATGTCTCAAGTTTATATATTTTTAGTTTATACTTTAAGGTAGAAGTTAGTGTCGGAGTAGCTTGTGATATGTTTCTGAAGAGAGGAAGCTGTGGAATTTGGAGCAGAAAAGGGCATTTTATCCTCAGCTGGAAGGATGAGAAACCAGCGAGGGTCAGCGACTGCCTTTGTGCTTTCTACAGCATTGGGCACAGAGATCGGAAGAAGAGATGCCAAAGAACAAAAATAAAGCCAAAAGGAAAAACGTCTTTACGGCTGCCAATCTCCAGGCCACTAAAGCAAGCAGTCCCCCTTCCTCCTCGCTCCAGAGCGGACGTCCTCGGAGAGCGACAGATTGGAGCAGGACTTGCAGGAGTCGATCCCAGCAATGACAGACAAGATCCAAGCCTCAGGAGAGAGCAGCTTTCTCGAAACAGACTTTAAAAATAAATGAGTTGTCCCAGGCCAGGGTAGAGACTTCTTAGGTCACAGATCGCTGCCACGATAGTCAGCAACAGCCCTACCCTTGCCTCAGCGCAGCTGCCTGCTCGTCCACACCAGAGGCTCAGCACAGCTCGCAGATACAACAAAAATGCACAACCCAGGTGCGACTCATACTGGTGCAAGTCAAGGCTGCCTGCAAGACCTCAGCGTTGTTCCACTCCACCTAGTCTGGGGGCAAGGGCCTGAAAGTCCTCCAGCAAAAGCAGGATGGGGAAGGAATGCTACAATTTTGTATATGAAATTAAGAGCTGGTGAAAGTTTTTTTTAATACACCCATCGTAACACACATTTACATCAAAACCCGGTTTTGTGCATCACAGAGGGTCTCTCGTCGCACGTTTCGGGTAAGCGGGTGGAAGCAGGCTCTGCAGCCCCCGGAAAGCCTCAGAGATACGCGACGCTGACGCTCCGGGGGCTGCGGTCCCACGCATCCAGCCTGAATTCATAACACTCTCAGAGACAATCTAATTTTCTCAGAAATACCACCTTCTCAGGAAACATACAGAACTGAAGCTCCTAATCTCTGGTAACCATTATGATACCCTAACACGTCACCAGGAGGAGGGAGACATTTATTCAGACCTTGCTCATGACCATCTTTCACTTACCTGCAGCAGTCCTGCAGGTTTGGGTGACCGTGGCCAGGCTACGAGCCACACTACCGCTGCTTCCTCTTATAAAGAGCCCGTTGGCAGTTGCTTATTTCAAAAATTCAATCTACAACATCCACCTGAGATAGCAGGGTGAATTTTTAGGAAAATTTTCATCTAAACAGTCAAAGTTATTTCTGAGAGTAAAGAAGAGGCTTTTTTTTTGTTTTTAATCACCAAGGCAAGCCTTTTCCCTGCAAGCTCCTCACACAGCAGGAGCCAGGGCAGAGCCCTTCCCAGGAGGCACCACTTTACCTCAGGGGAGGGTGCCAAGAGGGGCCAGCTGTGGCGGCTCCGAGGGGCTGCCGCACCTGCGCCCTCACACCCCGCTGGTCCCACGGAGGCCCGGCCATCTGCGGGCAGGGGCCTCCTTCAGCCCTGGGGGAGCGAAAGGCGGGGGAAGGAGCGAGGTGTAGCATTGAGGAGACGGGCCCGGAGCTGAGCTGATGGGGCTGGCAGGGAAGGACGACATGAGGGGCTACAGCAGTCTCCAGTGCAAAATGGCGCCTGAGGCAGAAGGTGGCACCTCAGGCTGCCTGGATAAGGGGATGGGGCTTGGATGGGGGCAGACGGAGCAGGGGGCGGCTGCGTGAGGAAGCTAGCCGGCGGGGACAGGCAGAGAGCAGCCAGCACGGGCCGTGCTGTGAGAGCACAGCGTAGGGCAGCCGGCGGCAGCGGGGAGGCGAGGGGAGAGCAAAATGGCCGCCCGTGCTGGAGCACCACAAAATGGCCACCGCTTGCACCAGGGCTGTGGCAGAGCAGGGCTGCGCCGCGGCAGCGACTAACCCTGCCACCCCCGAGGCTTTGTGCCCAAACAGCACGCGGGACCGCGCTCGACGGCCGCATCTGCGCCACCGCCCGTGACAGGACGTGCGCCCGCTGCCGCCACAGCACTGCCTCGGCCCGCGGCGCTTGCAGACAGCCGCTCCGCAGCCCCGGCGCCAGGGCTTCATTTCCACAATGATTACCTGAAGCGTTTCAAGACAAAAGCCCCTTTAAATTTCCAAAACAGAGACATTCTTATAGGCCCTGACACCGTTTGCCAAGTTTTAGGGCAAAGCAAAGTCTTTTTTCTTTTTTCTTTTTTTTTTTTTTTTTGGCAGAGTCCAAGTTAACTTTTTCTGCTCGGTGGCTTGCAGGGGAAACAGCGGGTCTCTCCGGGGCCGGGGGCGGCAGCCCGGGCATCGCTCGCAGGCGCCGCACCGCTCCTCACCCGCGCGCGCTGCCACCCGCTGCCCCTCTTCGCGAGCGGCCCGGAGCAGACACGCTTTCTGACCGCAGCGTTTATCGCGCCAGCGTCCTCAAAAACAAGCATTGCACCTCTTCGGTCCCACTGTCCTATTTCTGCAAAACCAATCAGTGTTTTAAAAATGCATTGTTGCGTCTGGCCTAAATATGGCTTTTTTTTCCCCCTCTCTTTATTCAGCAGACAGGCAACCGGCTGCAAGCTCTCCTCCTTCGCTTTCCACCCCCGAAAAGAAAAGAGAGAAATGAAGTCAAATATGCTTTATTACTTATTAGACAGTAATATAATACCTTCCGACAGTTGTAACAGTTGTAACAGGCGGCTGTTAAAGCCGCTACATGGCCTGTTTAGGAGGAAAACAGGAATGAGAGACAGCTCTGTAACGGAGTTTTTAAGCACAGCTCAGCCATCACGCCGTGCCCAAACCGAGTACTTCTATCCAGTTAATTTAGTGAATGAATCCCTCCGGATCTCCAGCCATCTACCACTACAGCTCATTAGAGCCCAATATCCGACTTTTCACGTTGTATCCCTGAAAGCACTTGTGCTTAAAACGTAATTAAACTTAAAACAAACAAGACCCCCTTCGCCCCTCCGCCGGCCAGGACGGGCCTGCCGGCAGCCGCGGCCCGCGCCGCTCCGGCTGACAGAGGCATGACCCTCCGCGGCGTTACTCAGGGAAACACCATACAGTTCTACCGCTTACGGCATGACATTTGCCCAACTGTTCATCCTGTGAGCAATTAGAAATCTAAATACTGGGTGTAATGCATTACTATTGGGATTTAAACTTGCAGATCTCTTACAAACGAGTAATGTGGTAAGACTTGCTGTCCAAGGAGGGGTCTTATTGAAATATCCCAGGCTGTTTCACTTGTCACAGCTGTCGTTTCAGCCATTTGCACTTACACTGTATTGCTTTCATTACAAAAATAGAAATTTGTGTCCTAAGTGCTGTTACATTACTAATGCTAAATATTTAATTCCCTGGGGTTCTAATTATGGTTGAGCACTGGCAACACTGATTCTACTTTTTAATAACAACTGTAAAAGCAATTTGAGCATTTTTCAATTAATTAAATACATAGTGTACGAGTAACCTCTTGTCATTTTGCCCTCCAGGACCTGAGCTAATTTGTGTGGAATAAAATGTTTTGAAAATTAACTGATATACTGGTCTGATCATTGTTGTTCTATTAAATTATCGTCTGCCAAGCGAGCATTGTATAATAGCTACACACAATACAGTTTCCTTATTTATGAAGGTGTAGCGGTTTTTCAAAAAAACTTCTGCAACCCATTTCTAGAGACCATGTTTCTGAGGCCTAATTAGCAGGAAGGAGATGGTCCGCGTACATGATCATCAGACTTACAGTAGAGTGAATCTTCAACTACGAAAGACCAGGCCTCTCAAATTTTTCAGACGTCATTTTTGCTTTCTTTCACACCTGAAACTAGAAGTATTGATTAAAGAGCTTTCTCCTGCATAAACTCTTATGGATTAGTTAGTAGTTTACACTTACACAATTGACTCATAATATTAAAACATGCAAGCAGTTTATAAACCAATTTTTTGGTTTTCAACTTGCAGAACCATATATGAAAAGATGGCCAGAAGATGAATTTGTTGGAATGCGTGGATAGTTAAAAATACCTAGCTTTCTTACTCAGACACTCAGGCATAAAAAAACTTCTACTGCAAACGTAACAAAATGCAAAAACTAAAAAGTCCATTTCATTTTTCATTTCTAGGATATAAAATATCCTAGAAATACAAGACACAAATGCATAATAGCACTTCATGTATCCCAGTAAGTGAAACTAACCTTTTCTTCCCCCTTCCACATTGCAATGCAAAATCTACTGTGAAAAAGTAGCAAAAAATGTACAATTAAAAAAAATTTGCATTTTTATTTGTAGCTGATGAATAATATTCTTTCAACACGCATTTTAACAATGTGCTTTATTATATCTTAATAGTATGCAATACTAACTCAAACATAATGCCTGAAAGGTACTTAAGCTACAAATGTTCGACACTCCAGAATATGCACGTGAAGGTATAAAGGTTTAGCTAGATAATTGAAGAGTGTGGGCAACTTTCTACTCTAAAATCATACAACACATAGGTGATGCATAACTGGGAGGTAGAGAGCCAGTCCAGAGTGCATTGCCAAGAATTTAACACTAAAAGCATTTCAAAAAGTTAAAAAAAAAAAAACTTTACACAGATACAACAGGTTTTCATAGTCCAAAGTTGACTGTGACTCAATTATCGCTATGCAAAAAGGAGACTTTGAAAAAAAAAAAAGCATCTTCAACCACTGTGATACTTTGCTGAGACTTTCTCCTAGCATGGTAATGAAGATGGCTGTACTTTAAACTGGAAGAAGCATCCCCAAAAGAAGAACTAGTGCTATTTCAGTACCTCTCTTCCCTTCTGCCCAGCTCCGGTTCCCGCACCCTGCTCATCCCTGCCTGCCTGTGTGACCTGCTGCCACCCTTTGCTTGCGGGAGGGGGCACGAGACTATTACACTTCCACACACTTGGCACCACTTGTCTTTGAGGGAGGTGGGGCTACTTCTGACAGTACTAGTTATGCTCTGGGGTTACTCAGAAGAGTTACAGCAGAGGAATCTCGCCCTCTGATATTTTTCACCATTGCCTGCTCATTCAGGAAAGTACTTTGTGTCTGTATCTACAGAAAGCATGAACACTGATAATGCTGTGTGTTTAATTGCATGTGGCTCTGATCATTCAAGTCTCTCTAAAACCACAGGAGCTGAGTGTACTTGGCAAAGCCCGCCATGCCGTGGGCCTGGTAAACAAATAGCTACATGGAAGTGAGGTAAAGAAAATGGTCTGATCCCGAAACTCCCATGTTTGTTAACTCTGCCTTAAATGCGTTACCACTGTAACTTTAAAATAGAAACATTAAAGATGGTTTTAAGACATGAATTGTTAACAGGAGAGACAGACTAATTGCACATTTGTTGCAATACGCTGGAAAAGGAGAGAAAAAGAAAGGAAAAGGATCACGCTACTAAAAACAGCAAGATCAGTAATTATACCTATTCGGTAGACTTCTTAAGGAAATTCATTTATAATGTGTTTCGTCACTGTGCTTTGCAATTACATGCCTACTTTTTCACAGACTGCAAAGTATTAGGCTTGCAGAACACTGCATTCATTATCTTATTTAGAATGAAACTAAGTCTGCAGCGTAGGTTAAGTAAGATTCCTCACCTGCTACACTAAACTCTGAGACACCAGAAGTTGCAATTCGAAATAAGCAGGATTGCATTTCAGTTAAAAAAATAAAGTCCAGATTTCCACTGGTACCAAGAAAATTAAGATTCTTAGTCAGTGTTATCACATTATTTTTTATTAAACAGAGTAGACAATTACTGACAAATAACTGTTTGGGTCTTAAGCATTTCTAGATTTGCATATACGTAATATATACATAGAAAATATGAAGGATACGAGCAGTATATTGCAATAATAGCCCACTTCCTAAAGACAGATTTATTTACAGTGTAAAAATTGAAGTTCTCTCTACCACTATTAAAAGCTCTCCCAGTATCTCTAGGTGTCTGACTTCAATAAATCCTGGATACATTCTGCTCACATACAGAGTTTTAAAGAACATGCAGTATGTGTCAACTTCAATAAAAGTGGTACAGTTCTTTAATTACCCCATTCACCCAGGAGCTGCTTTAACGAAGTATTTTTCTGAACTTGTAAAAATGTAAAATACCAAAAAATCAGTCATCTATGTGCAATAACTACTCAGCATCTAACAATAATGGATATACTGGCGAACAAAAACGTGAATCATGCTGAGCCCATAATTCTTAGTGACTGACCATAAAGCACTCACAGTCTGCATTAGGCTTTTAAAACTCTAACCCTAATAAATCGTAAACAAAGAAATAAAAGTCACAGTTATTTTTCATATCTAAAACACGAGTGCACAACTTTAAATTACTTTTCTGCTTTTTTTGGATTCACATAGCATTTTCGCCATGTAAAATATGTACTTCTGCATGAAAGCAGGCTAGTACATACATACATATATATATATATATATTTTTTTTTTTTAACTGTATCTTTAAACATACAAGCTAATTATACCTGGCATTTTGGACTCCACTGATAACATATTGCTTCCAGTAGAATACATACTATCCAGGCTAGCCAAAAGCAAAGGTGCACAAGATTCAGAAATCTAAGTGCAAAAAAACCCTCCCTTTCTCCAGATGCTTATGCCCCCAAGTCTTTTCATGATACAGAAGAGCCCATTTCATCTCCCCAGGCTATAGAGAACTTAGAAACGTAAATGACTTGCAAACATTTATTTCAACCTTGGTGACAGCACAGCAACAAAAAAGCCCATTAAAAAGAAAAAAGGAAAAATAACCGGATACGATAAACTTGCGATCTTTTTTTTTGGCGATGTGCCTGTGAACGGACGCTAAAGAACTAATCTTAGTAGAGAACAAACCTAATTTATGTACTGCAGGAGGCTGCCAGATTATTTTAAACCAAATAATTATTTCTAGTGACAAGATAACATTACACTTTGTAGAAATATACAAAAGACACTTGCTCTGAAAAATATTTCATGTGCTGGTTGATTTATTCAGGTGGAACAGAGAAGAGGAAGTTGAGATTCTACAGAAATATATATTTTGCACATTCACAGTGTTTGGGTACTTAGACTGTACTTCTACAAAACAAACCAAAAGCATCAGAAATATTTTTAAAAAGCCTTTCAGTGCAAAACATTCAAATTACCCAAGAAACCTCAGGCTCTTGTTGAAAACAGGTGGTGTAAGATAGACAGTCGAAGAAAGGATGCATGGATGAACGAATGAAACCCACCTAAAGCCAATGAAACATTGCACTGTTCCACATGAAGCAGCCAGGTGAATAAGGATCTTTGAAAAAGACATGAAGTTAGAAGGCAGGAAACTTGCCAAATTAGTAAAGTGACAGCCCCCAGCTTTTTTTTTTATTTTTTATTTTTTAAAAAAAAGAGAAGTTTAAGTAACTTTTCAAAACTTTTCAGTGGAAGCTGCTCTTCTGTAGAGATATTTGTTAAACCTGGAGTATCGACGCCTTCCTCTCTTCTAAACCATAAGGACCTCCAAGGTAATCTAGGCTGACCCCAAGGGTAATGAGAGCCACAGACCCAGCTAGGAATTCCTGTACCTCACCCAGTCATTTGTTCAAGCACATACCTCTGTAAAGACATTCCATCTTCACTCAAAGACCTCAAATGATAGAAAATCTACTATTCCCTTTCTAAACATTTCTAGCTACTCATTACTCTCATTAAAAGTTTGCACCATAGAGTTTATCATTAGCTGATTTTTATCTCCATATGTTGTCAACGCATAATGCCTCGGAAATGTTTTGCTATGTCTGAAGTATGAAAATAGTCATGAAATCAATCACCATACTACAGGTGTAAAGATTATTTTCAGGAATGAGCTGTATTTTATTCAACCAAGTTTGAATTGAAGTTAAAGGAGCTAGAAAGTAAATGCCCAGTACCAACTAAGACGGTAAACTATGTTTTGTCCAACATATTTATGGAGAAAATACATACAAATCATGTGCTTGAAATAATAAGCACATTATGAAATGCTTGGGATCCTGATACATTCATACAGAAGGCAGCAATCAGTGGAAAGCCAGGAAGTCTACTTGAAACCAACCTCTTATTTGCAGTATTTGTAAGAAAAAAAAATAACTGCTCCAAACCTGCATTTTGTTTTTAGTCCTACATAAACAGTAGGATAGTCTTAAGTATAGTATTTGATCATTTTAAGTGCTCAGAAGTAAAGTTTTAGTCATTGGCTTAACATAGCTATGACAGTGCTCTATATAAGAGAGAAGTTATTTTGCAATACTGGTTTAATCACATACAGATATATGGTATTGTACATATATGGCATTATATATATAGCAATATGGAATTATACATATATGGTTATATAGATATATAGCTCTATGGTGTTATTATATATAGGCACTCGAGCAGGTAAAAAAGATTATTAGGAAATTACAAGCATCTCAGTAACTATTTCAACATGGTTCTACAGTAGTCTGTATTAACATAATAGGATTATATGAATTACAGCCTGTCTCAGAGAGCTGTGGATGCTCAGCTCCCCTGAGTTAAAGGTTGCTGGAGACGTCAGAGCAGCCCTTTGGATGAGGTACCTCACTTCCTCGCTGTCAGTACCCCGTACTCAGCAAGGCTGCCGAGAGCTCAGCAGCGGCTTGACCCGAGGACGCCACTACAGAGCTCTCAAACCAGGAACCACACCCCGTTTCACCTTAGGCTTGCACAAATTGAACCAGTGGCAAATTGAGAATTTTGGAAACTATGTGGTTGGCTTTCTGCCTCCCTGAACTATGCACGCACTGAGCATTAAGCTGCAAGCGTAGGCTAGTAAAAGAATCTGACTGAGAAGTCCAACGTTTTACAGTATATAGAAGTACAAAGCCAAGTTAGCTCAAAACTTGGCAGGAAAACAATACGTTTGTGCACACTGCCTGCCACATCATCTCTACTACTTCTTACATATCAATATCATTAGTGACTTCTAAGTTAGTGCGTGTCCCCAAATTTCTCTGTGAGCATCAGTCTTAAGAATCCTCGTGCCCCATCTCTTCATCCCACGACTCGACTCCTGAGGCCCAAAGGAGTTTAGGGTAGAGAAGGCGTGGGCGCTACGGTAGGGTAGCGCAGCTGAGGACAGAGCAGCCTGGGGAAACTGCTCTGTTCCTGCACTTTGGGACTATCCCTTTTACACCAGTTCCTTTCCAACAGTAGTACGTTATTTTCCTCCCTAATTCAGCGTACTTACAGTAGGTGAGACAGAGGCTAGCACACATTTCCTCCTCCTTTAGTGCAGGACCACCTAAAGGAAATCTAATTCAATGCTGCGGAGCTGGAGGTGACTGAACTGACTTCTTTTCCTCTAGCAGTGCCCTAAGACATAGCACAAGCAGAGTTGCTGCTCTCAGGTTTCTGATGGACCAGGCAAGCCTCTTACTCTTCGTATTCTCAAGCCCTGTTTGCGGGACAGCACCTGTATTTGACAGCCTTCTTGTGAGAAGAGCCAGTTTTGAAGGAGCCGTCTAGTGCACTACTTTCATCCACTGGATCTTCCATCACTGGGATGATCACCACTGGAGATCATCCATCCTGTTCTAATTTTGACATAGGAAACATCAAGAGCAGGGCCCTTAAGCTTGCATGCCTCACCAGACACCAGCATCAGCAGCACCATCATAGAAGCAGCAGTGCAGACCACAGGGGAGTAGGGGTGTTCTGTTGTGGGTTGGGTTTTATTGTTGGTTTTTTTCCCCCCCTCCCTTAAATGCAGCTCAGGGCACTGCGTATCAAAACTTTGATGAGTAAAGACCAACAGATTGTTCTCTAAGTACAGACACACTTGCACCATTCACTCATGTTGACCACAAATATAAACTTGCCTGAAATGTGTGTGCCTCCTCTGTCATCACCGCACCGACTCCGTCGAGCACAAGGACTAAGTAAAGGAGCACAGGTATATTTTGAACTATCGAGTGTGCTCCTGAAGCATGAAAAAAAAATATACTTGACAGAACTGTACAACTTTCCAACACATAAAACTTTGGTCACATCCTCTTAAGAGATGTAACTGCACCTGATGAAAAGACTATGCCACCATGAGACTATGCTCAACATACCTCCTGTGAACACACCTTCCCCCAGCTGTGCCATCTTGGCAGCTGATCTGTGCACTCCCTGCCTTTTTGTCAAAACAAATCAAACTACCAGTTAAGTAATATTTGATAACCTGATTATCACGGCCTGAAGTAAGTCTGGGTGTGCTCATGGAAGCAGTTCAGCCCGCTTGCCTAGCGGGGACAAGAAGCTCCAGGAGAGAGAACGCATGCAGTCCCCTTCTTTAACCAGCATCGCCGCTGACAAAGGAGGCTGTACCTCTTGCCTTCTCTGAAGTTAATCCCAGCAGTTTAAAGCAGACTTGTGAAGAGAACATAAATCTGAGGTTAATCTAAAACGCAACTCCAAGGACACATTATTCCACTAGAGTCAAAGTATACGCCAGATGCAACAGGTCCAATTCTAGTTGGAGAGACTGCACAAAGTAAGAGCTAATACTTCTTAATTTGGTATGGCATGACATTCTCAACAGTTTCTGTCTCTCCTTCCAGTAATTGTATCTTGACAGCGTACATATTCAAAAATCACTGCACCCAAAGACACCTTCTGTTGGAAAAAGCAAAAAAGTAAAGCACCTTTCTTTGTAATAGTGTCATTCTGAAGACTGAAGAAGCTTTCACTAAAAGGAAAAATATGCCATTCAAAACAGGAAGGGGACAAAAACTCATTCATTCCTTATTTGTTTAAGAATTACTGAAAAGAAACATATTTGTGGGAGGCTAAGGCAACAGTAATTTAGACAATAACATATTGAGCATTGTAAGAATAACTGTTCTATTGAATAGAAGAACTCTGGAAAGAAACTTCTCACATGGTATTCAACAGACATTCAAACAAATGAGTAAAGTACGCAAGTTAAATTACTTCAAAAATACAGATTTTCCAGTGGTTTACCATAGTGACAACATTGTACAGAGAGATTACAATAACTCTTTGTAGCCTAAAATTGTCAGTTTTATTTTACAAAGATGACTTACAAAAGCATCTCGTCAGGACAAATGAGTTTTGAGGGAAAAAAAAACAACCTGTCATTTGATAAATAGATGAAATTAACTGTCATTAAAACCACTTAAGCAATCTTCCTTCCTGTTATCCTTCTCATCTCGGCAGTAACTGATAAGATTTCAGGGAGGCTCAGTCATTGAGGGCAGGATCTAGAAAAGAAACAATTTTGCATACAGTTATCATTCCCATTCACAGCTTCTAGTTATTGTATTTCACTAACTTGCACTTAATTAGCTTTCTTCTACCACTGACAGGAGTACAATGGACAATCTACTTCATACAAATCACCACTCTCTGCTGCAATTACACCTTATACTGTGAAAATATTGTAGTAGTGGTTGCATCCTGCCACATTAATAGTGCATACAAAGGTAACATTAACATGGTCCTATTATCTAACAACTATGAATTGCTAGTTCATTAACTAGTAAGAATTAGACATTACTCATTATCATGCAGTTAATTACTTAGTGTACATGGCTGAACTTGAAACTGTTACATTTCTCTACCTTTTAGAAAACATACTCCACAGAAATGAGTGCAGGAACAGATGCGACAGTCACAACAGAGTTAGAGAAACGGAAAACTACCACAGCATGTTTTCCCAAAAGCATTAACCAAAATTTTGTCTGGATAAGCAAGCAATTTCTCTGAGAGGAAAGGAGCACTTGGATTGTCAAAGAAAAAGACCTGAGCCTGGCATAACCAGACTAACTCCAGTGCATCCCTGGAAGATTCTGTGCATGACAATCCCACTTCCAAGCACAGAGTGATTAACCGCATTCCCACATCAAAGCTACCATGGCACACCTCCATCATGGCAGATTTCTAGCTGGCTTCAATATTTTCCATCTTCCACATGCCAGGTTCTTCACACCAACTGGGCCTTAGTGACAGCCGCCCTTTCAAATGCCAAATAACACCTCGATGCAAATAATTTTTGCACTGATTTCTTCCACCTTCCACTACACTATGAAGCCACTTAGTCACTGCAGCGGCTTAAGAACTACACTTTCTTCTACTGCACTGCAGCAGTACATCTACTGATGCGGCAACAGGAAGCAAGGATCTTCATCCACGCAGGATTTTAGCTGCCTTTTTAGTTAGCAACTTGCATCCTTTTTCATGCCGAGTATTGTAAGGATGGAGCATATGGTCCTTCGAAGGGACATCAAAATAAATATGACAGGTCAGTGCAATCATCATACTGAATGAATTCAAACGATGCCGTATCTAAAATGAAATGTGTGCACATAATAAAGATTCAAATGACAAAAAACCCTACCCTTTATCCCTCTCTGAATTATTTATGAATTCTGCAACTCCAGCTGTTGCCACCAGCCCAAGGACATTACTTCATTTTGGAAATGACGCTTTATATTAAAAGATAAGTTAAAACAAACAAACAAACAAAGGGCACAGTGGACCTTCCTTAAAAGGGAAGGGAAAGCATAATACATCTTTCCTCAGCATTTAGAAAGCAAATATAACTACCAATCAATTCAGCCTTTGTTTCTCAACTTGTTTCCATAATTCCACACATATTTCAATACTCATGCATTAAGTCAGCCATGCACTTTTAACCGCTCTAGTTAGGATAGACTCAAAACATCTTGGGACCTCTACATACTCTTTTAGGGTTATCTCTCTCCAAGCAGTTCAGCATAGACTGATGTGTAAAATAGCACTGAGCTGTGTAATGTTACCAGTTGAATCTCGATCTCCAAGAGTCCCAAATTCTACCGTTGTCACTGCTGTTTCTATAGCTGAGGTTATTACTCCCTCACCATTCTCCGCTATTTTGCGAATCCCAGGTTTTATGCACAAACCCTCACAAACTAACAAATGTACATCACATTCTTCTGCAAATTAACAAATTAGAAATGCTAGCATATCTCACGTTCCAGGGTTGCCATTTAACCTGTCATGCCACAGGTTCAAGTGTCACCTGAAATACCTTTTAAGCCATACTAGAGGAATGATATTTGCAAAGATCACCTGTGTGCCAACAGGAAAAACATCTTTCTGAAGATTTTCACAAGCTACTTTAATGCAGTTGAAGCTGGCCCTCAGAAAATAAGGAAAGTCATCTTTGCGCCCAGCTAAACAGGTTCGCTAAATATTCTGGCTATACATTATACAAAAACACCCCACAAAATATCTTTGTGCATGTCTGAATTACACAGCTATTTATATCCAGTGCTTTTACGGAGCATTCAAAATGTCACACCACGTGTTCAAATACAAGTGAAAAACTGATCTTTTCAAATCATAATTTTTAATGTTCAATATTTTTAAAGTTAAAAAAATTGTACCTCAGCATACCTTTTAATCTAATCCCTATGCTGAACAATTGAAGTACATCTGTATTAATCTGTTATATGCTTTGCCACACCACTCCTATGGCACTGCATAAATTACTGTAATTTAAATGAATTACTGCTTGAAAATTCTCATTTGGTAAGAAACATGCAGTGTTACAAGGCACCAGAAAGAAAAATGTGCACTACCGTAACTAAGTTTTATATCACAGTATACCTCGGTTCTCATAAACCAGCTATTCTAAATTGTTAAAGGACAAGAACATTAGACCGATCATATAGAACACACATCAATACGCCCAAGAAGCCAATAATAAGAAATCAAATCTACAGTTTATTTAGATACATTTCCACGCTCATATATGCGTAATCCACTGGAAAAAATGCCATTAGGCTGGCTGAAGAATATTATTGCAAAAGATATTAACACCAATAGTGATTCTATCTTTGCCCGGGATAACCTGCATTCTTCTCTTCAGTCAACTGATCTGCTAAACTGCAGAGAAGAAAAAGAGCTTGCAAAAAAAATAAATAAATAAAAGGAAGTTCTTTTGTTACCTTACGCTACATATTATTACTGTTCAAGGATGACTTAAGACCACATATTTTCACTACCTAACAGCAGAGAATGAAAAGCTTCTTGCTACAAGCTAAAAAGAAAGTCTTTACCATGCTCCTTGAAGAGCTCATTTTCACATTACTCAGGCTTCATTATGCTGAATCAATATTCGTTTAGTCACTGGGGTTATTGACATATTTTAAAATAAAAGTATACCCTTCAGCTACTGCACTCATTACGGGTAATTTGTCTTGTCAGGGAGCAGGGAATATTATCCCAGTCTTTCAGGGGCTGACAGCCCATGGAAATACCTCCCCTTGGTTACAACTGTAAATAATTTTAAGGTAAAATATTGAAAAATCAATGACTGCTTCCTGCAATCTGTCACAAACAAATCAATCATAATCTGCACAGCCAGAGAGTATGATTTGAAGGAGATGAGAGCAGATGTAAGTCTTGGCTGAAATCTCTCATTTCAAAAATCACTTCACATAATGGTGTCATCATTTAAACACTTAGCAGTCACTGCAACTGCCACTCATAACATCCAGTTGGACAAAACCACAAGGAAAAGGAGGAGAAATGCCATCGCTGTTATGTAAATAAACATTTTACTCAAAGGGTTGCAGCACTGGCAAATTTCACAGATTTAACAGCTCTACTTGTATCTGCCCAAAAGGCTTAAGGTGTTGATCTTCCTCAACAGGAGATTCTCTATAAACTAGCCTCTCAAAATGCCGTGCGTTTTAAAATGAAGCTAGGTATGCAATAATATCTGGTATTAATACTATTTCTAAAAATATTTAAATTTCATTCTCTCCAAATTGCTCATAACAGAATTAACGCATCAAATCCTCAAGAGATTAAGAAAGGAAAAACTGTCTGAAGTACCTTTGTCTTTAAGAGCAATACACTTCAATGCTTCTTTGTCCTCTAGATATTACATTTCACGTCTAATTTTCATTAAGCACACACCAACTCAACTTTAATGTAGGTAACCACTGCAGAGTAGCAGAGAGTCATACGCTACATAAATTAACCGAAAATATATTTTCAACAGAGATTAACTGTTGCATACGGAATTAAATTTGCATGAAGGATTAATTTACACATAAGGAATAAAAGAACTACTGTGCAGTCAAAAATGCTATCAACAGATCTTTGTAAATGTGAATCACTTGTGTTAAAACTAATCCATTTTTATAGAGGAACACTAACACTTGGACTGAAATTATTTACTCACTGCCCCCCCCGCCTCACCCCAGACTCCATTTTCACCCCAACATTGCAGCGTTTGAGACACCTATGGGCAGCTCAGTCAAGACAGAAAAGCAACAGACAGAATGAACTTATTGTGCAACTGCGGGCCTAAGCCTGCATTCCTTGCACAAGCAAAATTCCCTCTTGCTTATGGAGAGTTTCACTTTGGAGTCTATGATTTGAGCTCTTAATCTTTAACGCGTAGAACTCATTATCACATATTCATTTTCATCACATTAACCTTACCAACTCTTATTTCTGAGTATTTATCTTGCAACTGTGAGACTCAGAGAGGAAAAAAAGCAATCAAAAAGATGGAGTTATTCTCACTTCACTTGCAAAAGAATATCGCATCTTTTCCTTAACACTGTTCTTAACAAGAAAAGGAGAGGGCACATTTTAAATCTAAGAAAGAACCTCTGAAAGTCAGCGGTGCTTTCAAGTACATCTTTAAGTCTCTATCTTCTGCATGGAAGCCACATGTCTCTAAGACAAACTCTACCGATACGTATAAAAACCACTGTTTGCAGCAGCTGGAGAGATCCTCTTCTTAGTAAAATAAACAATTAAAAAAGAAAACTAAAATCTCAGCCCAGAAGAAACAGCTACAGTCTTAGAGGCTACCCAAGTGCAGGAAAACAGCAACAAACATCTGTGAAGTGAATCAACTTATCCTGGGGAAAGGCCACTCTATTGTGAAAGGGAAGCAGGCGGCGGGGGAAAGAAATAGCTAGAAAATCAGGAGCAGCTCCTAGAAACGAGTCACAGTACCACACTGTGGAAGACGTTTCTTTTCCCCTGGATGAGATCTAGAATGAAACTATCAGATAGACGGACAGCCTCAGGCTGATCAGCCCTTTTAAATCTCTTCGGTGGCCAACTGACACTCACAGGGGGAAGCAGGGGGAAGACCCTGCCTACCACATTAAGCCATTCTGGGAGGGAGAAGCAGTGTGCCACACTGAACAGGTCGGCAGCTTTCCCCAGCACCATTCCCCTGAGCCGGGTTGTTATTGCTCATGACAGTCACCCAATTAGATGGGTCAAAAATCAGAGAAGATAGAAGAGATCCATTCTTCCTGCATGCTCGTTCTCCTGCTTGTAAAAAACGAGGACAACAACTCTTCCCCTCCGTTGTAAGGCACTTAATAAATGTTAATGCTAATTAAGTCAGTCACCTAGTCACATCTCCCAGACAATAGTGCCAGATCTTTTCCTGCAATATTTGAGAATTATTTGGCCCAGGAGGGAGCTCCCACAAATTCCAAACAGAAAGAGACGCACAAATTCCATCTTTGGGAGCAGGAGGTCACGGAGGGCTGCACCGCGGTGGATGTCGCACAACTGCTCCCCAGTGAAGAAAGCCCTGAGAAGAAATGGCAGCATCCGCTGCAGCACTGCAGATGTTTATGGAGACTTCCTGGGCCAGCACCACAAGCGCTCCTTTCTGCCGGACAATGCATTAAGATGCTCTAACAGCTAAAAGACTGTGAAGGAGACAATAGAAGTCATTTTGGCTAAGAAGAATTATTGTAGTTTCTTGAATGAAAAGGTATTTGCTTAATTCTGCCTTTCTCAAGTCACAGAAGAACTATGTGTTATAGAAAGATCTGAAAAAGGACAGCCGCTAGCTTAAAAAAAAATCTAGTATTATTTTCCTTTAGCACCCACCTTCTTGATTTACTGCTCTCACTCAATGTTCGTTTTAATCACTAATACATGTTCATTTATTAAATGCAGCTCCACATGATCAATTGACAACAACAATAAAGCAGTGCCCTCACAGTTACATCATGCAGCATTACTGGTAATATTACAGTATTAGCAATACTCTACCTAATGCAGCTTATAAAATCTTCAAGTTTGGACATTATGGAAGACACCTCCAAAACAGCTCCTGCCTTCCAATTCTGTTCTTCCCTTCTTCAGCATTGCTTAGACCAGGCTCACTGAGGTCATCTGGAGGAGGGAAAAAAAAAATTACTGCAAAGTTTGCCATCTATTCCATGTGATTCTCTCAACATAAACAAACTACAGTTAACGTACCTGGAAATATTAATTCTGCCACCACTGTAATGCCTTACTTAATGAATTAATCATAACATACACAAAACAAACCACTTACTAGTAGCTTTCAATAGGACTTAACATGGTTAAAGAAGGCTGCAAGCTAAAATGCACATTCTGGCTTATTGTATGAGGTCTCCTCCTGTACTCGGGCGTGCTTGCTAGGATGGACTGCTGGATTCACTTTCCTCGCTGCCGAGCTCACTGCTTCTTCTCTTGCTGGCATTCTACTAAGGTGAAGAAGGGACAGATGGAGAATATGGCAATGGAAGGAAAAGATAATATTTGTAACTAATTGAGACAGCAAATTTCTCTTACATACAGGGATTATGGATTGAGCAATACATACTCTAGTTTCTTCACCTATTCATCTTGCCGACTTGTTAAATCCCACAACGTTATTACCAGATCCCACTGGATGATGTTCAATTCTGTACTTTCTAAGAGACACACCATAATCTGTGGAATATGGAAATATAACAGCGTTTTACTAATGAATAAATAATACCACACAAATTATAATAACTTGCTTTTGCTCAAAAGAATAGCAGTCTAGTAAGTTATGAGTATGGGTAGCAATTTAAATCTGAATGTTTGCGAAATTCAGAGGGTTCCAGTTAGACAAACAGGCAAAGAGGTTACAAGAACTAACCTAGGTCATATGACGTGCCAGAAAGTGAATGAGGAAAAAATTCCAGGATTCAAGATTCCTAGTGGCCCTTCCCTACCACCAAATCTTTCCCATATGCTTCTCAGCCAGTATAACATTTTCTCACCCATTCTGCAACCTCTTCTCAGACAACTATCTGGGTTAGCTTGGTATAACTCTTGCCTGCAGACACAGCAGCACAATTTCTACCTAGAGAGTATTAGCTCAAGTTTAACTGAAGCAAGAAAGTAAGTGCTGAAATAAACTTAAGACAATGCAGAAAGCAAGCAAAACAAAAATACCTTAAAAGTAATTTTTCAAACCTAGGCTCTACAGAACCGTCTTCTTCCCAAGACGTGCCCGTGCGACTTAGAGCATGCAGAAGCTTGGAGAGACTAGTATAACAGACAGAAAGTCAGCATAAACAAAGTAATTCTTGCACTATTACTATTAAAAAGTTGTTGTAGGCATCTTTTTAAAGTGACAGAGTATTCTTAATAAAAGCTTCAAGCAGGTTTTATAGCTGCGTATTTTCCAATGAAACCAGTAATAAACAGTACTGTAGCATTATTTAGTGCAACTCCAATACACCAAGAGTCACAATCTCAGTTTTATTTATCATGCTGGCTAAAATGTTAGTTCTTGGCTTTACAGCAGCAGCCGAGTCTGTAGCTGTTTTATCCCAACACACTGCCATCTGGATATTGATACTTTCTTATGGGATATGAAAGAAGATCTTAGTTACCTAATACAGCTTAATTGAAAACAGCAGACCTGAATATTACACCGTGCATTTTTCTACACAAAATTATATATGAAGGGCATGAAAAGTTTTGTAGAAGCCAGCAGAGACTATTTCAGAGGTTAACTCTGGATTCTTGATCTGTGACAGAAATGTGTAGGAAAAACTGTGAAAAAGATATGCTTATCAAAAGGAAAAGCTGGAACTCGCTCTGCTGGGAAAAGGGAATCCAGGCAGATGCATCCTCTAGGGGGAGAGTATGAGAGAATGATCAGTCACAAGTTTGTTAGTACAGTGAAATTTCTGTTAGGATCGTCTGGATCCACCTTGAATGGTCTGACTAGTTATCTCTGGCGAAACAATGATTTATTAGAGCAATAAATGAAGATTGTGGCTCTATGCACGCATTCACTTTAATCTGCAGGAAACTGCTTCAAAAATTGTTCATATCTGGACTATCCATATTAAGGACTAGAAACCAGAAAGCACTAATCATTAATAAAAGTAAGGAATTATGAACTATTAAAAAAAATTATTTAGGTGTGAAACTCAAAAGGCTCCCTGGCCTTAAGTTTCTCATTACAAAGGTAATGTTAAGCTATTGCAAAAATAGGTCATTAGGACTGCAAATATATACACCGGGATTGGTAAGTGTGAAAGTAAATTAAATAAAATACAAACCCTTTTGAACACAACGCTGCTATTAAAAATCACCCACCCCTAACACCCACACAGCGGCCCAGATTCTAGCTCCCGCAGCACCCGTCCAACAGCAGCACCTGCAGTTGAACTGGACGAACAGAATTTGCCTCGGCACTGGGAGCAATGGGCACACGCATGTCCTGCAAGACAACACAGAGAGCCACAGCTGTCCTTCTCACTATGGTGCCCCTCCTTCAAAACTAGGAACCAGCTAACAGTAGATGTGGCTTGTTTTTAGTGAACAAACTTACTTAGACACGAAAGAGACTTTTTTTTCGACCCGCTAAAGCCACCGATTACGAGGAACTATTTTCTGCATATGCCCATAGAACTGTAAGCAAAATAAATGCTCAAGACACTTTTAATTTAGTCCATATCATGCCGACAAATTCAAGCAAATAGCACCAGTTAGGTTAATTAAAGGAACCGTCAAGGCAACCTAAATACAGTTTCAGGTTCTCCCAAGATACTGTCAAAATCTTGAGAGTTTTATGTCCAATACAGTAACTATGTGCTTAAGGCTGCCAGCTGCATTTCTCCATATGATATTATTCCACATGCTAAACAGGTTACTTGATCTGTTAAAAAAGAACCAAGACTAATAATCAAGTTTCTTTTAGTAGACAAAAAGTGATTTTGCATATAGAGACTTGCTGAGAAAAACGAGACAAAATCTACTTTACAGAAAAGGCAAAAGTTCTGCCAGGTGTCTACGAGTTTACACCTAAACTTCAGACTGCAAGCACAAAAAGAGTGCTAACAAGAAGATTTCTCAGACTAAGTAAATGCAGGCAGTAGAAATAACAGAGGAATTGAAAACTTCTTTAAGAACTCCTCTGCAAAAACATTCACCTATTCTAAGAACCACCTAACACTGGCACCTCCACTGCAAATACTGACCCTGTAACTCTCCGCAGCTTGCCTTAGATGCCAACAGCAATATGTACATGGGTAAGCATTTGTACGTAAGTGCCCTAAAGTTCTACTGCTAATGCCCCTGCCCATATTTTGGGGGCCCAATTTTAGTTATTGTTCAGCTAATAACATACTGATTTCAAATAGAAGAAAGAAGACATCCCCCCACCACATAAATTAGTTTTTTTTTTTTTTACTTCCACGTTACTGTAAAGGTGAGGACAGAAAAATAGTTTACCTTTTTGCTTCATGTTTAATTAAAAAGCTGTACATTCATAGATATAAAACACCTATGCATTTGTTTTGTTCTGCTGTTAGCGTGAATTGTTAATACTTTTAAATACACTACAGAAAACACCTCTTAGCAGTCAACTTACAACATATTTTAAGTTTTAGTATTTGTTTATAGCAGCTAGCTTTAAAAAGAATAGAGGGTATTTAAGGGGGAATTCTTTTTTTTTTTTAACAAAAGAAAAAGAACTCCTTTAAGTTGTATATGTACCTCTCTAACATATTCACAAATTGGAAGGGGGAAATAATTAATCATTAAGTGTCTACAGTCAAGTATTGTGTTAAAGAAATATTAAAAGTGGTCTGAGAAAACAGCTTCCTTCTCCTCTACCCCTGAAAAAAGAAAAAAAAATGTTGAAACGATCTCCTAATGCATCTCCCTTCATAATTCATGCCGAAAGATGACATTTTCTCAGGATCTTAATTAAGATAATGATGAACACCTGTGTCGGCATTCTTTGGCAAGACAGCATTATCCATCATAATCTTTTAAGTATACTCAAAAAAAAAAAACCAACAACAACAACAAAATCATATGACAGAACCAATCTGTTGCCTTTCCTTGCACTAGTTTTACATCTCAGACGCACACAAGAACAATTAGATCTTTAAAGACTGCAATAAAAGTAGGATTCTTAGATCTTAAAGTTTCAACAGAAAGTAGCTATTAAAGTAATTAAATTAAGTTATATCATATCCAAAATATCTATGTTTAACTCCATCCACTACAAACCACCTGCAGTCATACCACTTGCAGTTAGAAACTATCAACGGTTGCACTTTCTAAATGTATTGTTTGCTGTCATTTGCAAGATGACCCTGCCCCCCTTTTTCCCTCCCAGAAGGAAGATATTCACAGCTGATCTCTCTTATACATTCATGCACTATTTCATTAAGCTATTTTACACTGTACCACATATGTTTGCACATCCTAAATGAAATTATGTAAATGAAACCAGTGTAGAAAAACAAATATGCAAGTTCAAACATTGTTACATTTTAGGTCACCGCATTTTGTGCGGTTATCTCAAATCCAAGTTTCACTCATGTTGCAAATCCAATTGGAGTCAGACTACTAACGTAAGCAAGGAACATTTTAAAAAGCTTTGCAGGATCTGCCCTTCAGACTGAAGGCTACAAAACCAGCGATTTTTAATTATTTATACTGCTGAATTTAAATGCATAAGCCTTAATTTAAATACAAGGATGACTGCAGAGCTAGCCTGTAAATCCTACCCACCGTTAAGTCAAACGTGAACGTTAAACGTTTCTTCTATTGTATTAACAGTCTAGCTTTTAAGAAATACTGATAAAAATACATAAGGCACAGGATTTTAACATCAGGCTGCAGTTACATCATTTCACTGGCACCTAGAAAGCAGACTCCTGACGAGAAGAACATACCCACACTTTTAAATGCTCCTACCTTCAGTAAACACAAGGAGAAAAAGCGAACGTATCCTCAAAGCTCCGTATTTGTTAATAAAACTGTCAGAGCTACGTAAACAAGGAAATGAGAGTCTTAAAATGAACTTACTTCCCTTTAATCAAAGGGAGAGACTGAAAAGTCCTGCAAAGCAGATTAGTCCTAGGCTCCCACATTTTAACATGCCTCTCTCGGAGGAAGGAGTTGCTGTGACTAGCCGCTCCGCAGAGCTATCAATGTGCAAATAAAGCAGAAAATAGAGACATCCTTATGAAACGGGTCTCAAATTTGACGTGAAGCGAAGGTGACAACCGCAGCAGCAGAACTATAAGCGAAATATTTCAATACCTGCGAGAGTGATCTGCAGTTCTGTTAAAACTGCGAAGATCGTAACCGCGGCACAAGGCGGCGAGAAGGCAGGTTGGCGCGACGCCGCCCTCCCCGGCGGAGACCCAGTCCTGCCGCCGCCGGGGCCGCGCCGCGGGGCAGCCGCGAGACCGGCGGGGTGACTTTACGTGGCGTTAACCTTACCTCCTCCTCCAAAACGCCCGGGAAGGACGGTTAAAACTTCTGCTTCGCCCTACAAACGAACTGGCAAGGAAGAAGCGGTTACTCCTCCTGCGCGCGCGTAAAACGAGCGTTAAACGCACCAGACTTCGCCAGAGGGAAGCTCGCTCGCTGGGCGGGGGGTGCTGCCGCGCCATCGGGACAGGAGCCCTTTCGGGGGGCGGGGGGGGATGGAGGGCCTTGGAGCGACGGCTAAAACGGAGCCGGCGGCAAACAGCAGCGACGCCGCGCCGCTGAGGCCTGACGAAAGCGCACACCTGCGCGGGCTGAGCGGGCACCAACCGCCGCGCCGGGCGGGAGCGCGGCAGCCACCCGACCGCCCTCGCGCAGCTGCCGCCGAGGCTCCCGGAGAGCCGCTTAATCTAAGCAGGGTTTCAATAAGTGGCTTTAATAATTGCATGAATTATTGCGGCAGCACGGCACAAAGAGGGCTCTCCCCCCCCCCCCTTCCCCTCACCACGGGACGGGGAGGCGGCGCGGAGCCACCTCAGCGGCCGGCGCCACCTCAGCGGCCGGCAGCGCGCGCCAGCCCGCCCGCCAGGGGGCGCCGCGCGGCGCCCCCGCCCCCGCGGGACAAGCTGCCGCCCCATCGCCTCGCCTCGCCTCGCCTCGCCTCGCCTCACGGGGCTGGCGGCGCCCACAGCATCGCCGCCGCCGCCTCGGCCCGCAGCGCCTCCGCGCGCCGCTTCCGGACTCGGCGGCACCCGCGCCGCCACCCCCGCCCTCCGCACCGCGCCGCGCCGCGCCCGCCCTCCCCCTCCCCCGCGCTGAGGGACAGCCCGAGAGGCCAATGGGAGAAGGGGCGGGCCCGCCGCCGCCGGGCGCGCAGCCAATCGGCCGCCGGGAGGGGCGGGGCCAGGGGCAGGGGCTGGTGGGTAGTGTAGTGCGGCGCCGCCGGCCCGGCTCGGCCCCCTCCCCCCCCTCCGCGGGTTGGGGGGGGGAGGCACCGCCCGGGGCGGGCGGCGAGGAAACCCGACGGCGGGGGCGGGGGGGGCGCGGCTCCCTCTGTCCTCCTCGCCTCCCCCCCCCCCCGGCTCGTTTTTACGCCTTTCGCCCTCGGGGGGGCCGTGGCGGCGCAGAGCCGCGCGCAACCGCCCCCGAAACGCTCAGCTTAAAAGGCAAAAAGAAAGAAAAAAAAAGAAAGAAAAAGAAAAAAAAGTCGTGTCGAAATCCGCTCGCCCCGAAGTCCCCGCGCGGCTAACGGGGCCGGGCTGCTCGCGCGCCGACACGCGTGGGCGCTCCCCGGGGGGGGGGGGCCGCCGGCGAGAACGGGCAAAGGGGGATAAAAAGGAGAGAGAGAAAATATATATATATATACACACACACAATTATTGACCTCCAGCAATCAAACCGGGGCGAGCGGCCCCTCCGTGCGCGGGCGCGGGGCCGGTGGGTCCGCGGCCGCCGCCTGGGCCGGGCCCCGCGGCGAGGGGAAGCGCGGAGCGGGGGGATGAATCGGGATGTGTTCTGGTGGGAAACATATCTGGTGGAATCAAAGGAGATTACATCTTCTGATCGGCGGGGATTTATCCCAGTTCATATGGTTTTAATCTGCTTTCGCTTCTCCCCTTTTACGAGTTCGGGCGGAGGGGGAGGAGGGTACCTGGTCTGCTGCTGAGATCCGCCGGTAAAGCCCCATTTCTGACAGATCTCTGGCGACCCATCTCTGCCCCCCCCGGCCCGGCCCGGCCCGGCCCGCCACCCCCGAGTCTCCTTCCCCCGGGACAGGCCGCTGGGAACGACCGAACCCGCCCCGGGCACCGGGACTCTCCGAAAAGCCCGACCCGAACTGCTCGCGGAGCCCCGCAACAGGTCCGGCCGCCGCCGCGGCCCCGACGGCGCCCCCGGCCCCGCTTCCCCGCCGCAAACCGCTTCTTTTTTATTTGTTAAAAAAAAAGAAAAGAAAAACCAACAAACACCCCCCGCACCCCCCCCACCGGTATATCCCGCGCTCTCGCTGCTCCCGCGATTTAGTGGAGGGAGGGGCAGGGCGCAGAGGGCAGGAGGAGGGGGCGGCGGCGGGGAGGGTGGAGGGAGACGGGCGGCTAATAAATCTTATTAAATATCTAATTTTTTTTCATATACTGATTGGCTTGCATTCCAGCGCAGCCCGGCTCAGCGCGCTATTTAGCACATGCGGAAAGTTGGAGGCGACGTGAAATGGCTCGGAGGTGACCGCGGGCGCCGGAGCCGGCGCACTCGAGCCTGGGCGAGCGGGGAGGGAAGAGCGGAGCGCGGAGCCCTCCCGCGGGCTGGGCCCGGCCGCGGCAGCGCAGCGGGGTCCTGCCAGTCCTTCCACTGACAACACCCCGCGAAGGAGGAGCCTCGCCGGGCCGCGCACAAGGCGTCAGGAGCTGCGATTTCCAACTTAGCATCTTGGCAGGACCCTTCGGAAAGCGAGAGCGAGGAGGAAGGGGGGAAAATAAAAGTCGTCCTTCCCCCCCCCACCCCCAGTGCAAGGAGGAGAGAAAGAGAGAGAGAGCGAGCGAGGGAAGGGAAAAGGAGAAAGGAGAGGGAAAAAAAAAGCGAGCGAGGGGGGAAAGGAAGGGGGGGAGAAAAAAGAGGAAGCGGTGCCAGGCTGCAGGCGAGCGAGGAGCAGCCGCCCGGGCGCAGAGGCGAGGTGCCGCCGCTGCCCGGCCGGCCAGGGCGCAGAGGCGCCCGCGAAGCCCCGGCCGCAGCCCGGCAGCGCGGCCGCTGCCTCCCGCCGCCTTGGGCCCCCGGGTGTATGTGTGCGCCTGGCCATGTCGTATCCTCAGGGTTACTTGTACCAGCCGTCAGCTTCCTTGGCTCTCTACTCCTGCCCGGCGTACAGCACCAGCGTGATTTCCGGACCCAGGACCGATGAACTTGGGAGATCTTCTTCGGGCTCCGCTTTTTCCCCTTATGCCGGATCTACCGCCTTTACTGCCCCTTCCCCGGGTTACAACTCCCACCTCCAGTACGGCACCGACCCGGCCGCCGCCGCCGCCGCCGCCTTCACTTCCTACGTGGTAAGAGCAGCCCGGGCAGCCGGGCACGGCGGCATCCCGCGGCGGCCTCTCCCGGCTCGGGCCCTTCGGGCTGCTCCTCTCGGGCATATTTTCTTTCTTTCTTTTTTTTTTCCTTTCCTTTTTTAACGCCGGCCCCTGAGAGACCGGGGACAAAAGGCCGCCCGGCTCCCAGCCTCGCCTTGCAACTTTTCTGCATTGTTTCCCGTGTGTTTGTACACACTGTTGCTAGAGCCAGCGCCGGGCAGGGCTGCGGTGCGGTGCGGTGCGGGCGAGAGCCGCCGGGAGGGCTGGGGCGAGCCGCGGCTGCGGGGAGGGCACGGCGCAGGGCAGCGCACCGCCGGCTCCGCTCCCTCCAAAAAAAAAAAGAAAAAAAAAGAAAAAAAATTAAGAGCAACCTTAATTCTGCTACAATTTGACCGCTCTGATCTAAAAGGAAACGAAAACCCAGGAGCGGCCGGCGACGGGCGAAAGCCGGGCGCTAAAGCCACGCAACTTTCCCCTGCGCGGCGATAATTAGGCTTCTTAACTACGGCAGGGCTCTAATCCGGCCGCTGCTCGCGAGCGGAGGCCGCGCAGCCCGACCGCCGGGCGAACCGCGGAGCTGCGCCCGGCTCCTGCCCTCCCGCCGCCCGGCGCGCGTTCAGGCGCAGCGTGCCTCCTCCGCCGTGCTCTTCCTTCTTTTCTTTTCCTTTTCTTTTCCTTTTCTTTTCCTTTTCTTTTCCTTTTCTTTTCCTTTTCTTTTCCTTTTCTTTTCCTTTTCTTTTCCTTTTCTTTTCCTTTTCTTTTCCTTTTCTTTTCCTTTTCTTTTCCTTTTCTTTTCCGCCCGCCGGCCTGGGCAGAGGGCCGCCCGGTGCGGCCCGCCCGCTGGGGCGCGGCAGGCTTTCCGCGGCCGTCCGCACCCGCGGGGCACGGCGTGGCGGGGGGAACCACGCTCTCTGCCCGGGTCCCGCTGCCCCTTCCGCGCTCGGCCTCGGGGCAGAGGCGCTGAGCTGCCGCCGCCGGGCGGCTGCGCCCCTGCTGCGGGGAAGGGGCCGGGGAGCAGCGGGCAGGCCCCGCCGTGCCCTGGCCGCTGGCCGCCGCCTCACGCCGCCCCGGCTCTCGCTCTCTCCGCAGGGCTCGCCCTACGACCACACGCCGGGCATGGCCGGCTCCCTGGGCTACCACCCGTACGCGGCGCCGCTGGGCTCCTACCCCTACGGGGACCCCGCGTACCGCAAGAACGCCACCCGCGACGCCACGGCCACCCTCAAGGCCTGGCTCAACGAGCACCGCAAAAACCCCTACCCCACCAAGGGCGAGAAGATCATGCTGGCCATCATCACCAAAATGACCCTCACCCAGGTCTCCACCTGGTTCGCCAACGCCCGCCGGCGCCTCAAAAAGGAGAATAAAATGACCTGGACCCCCCGGAACCGCAGCGAGGACGAGGAGGAGGAGGAGAACATCGACCTGGAGAAGAACGACGAGGACGAGCCCCAGAAACTGGAGGAGAAAGGCGACCCCGGCACGCCGGACGCAGGTAGGGCAGCGGGCTTGGGCAGGCGGCCGCGCCCTCGGGGCTGCCCCCGGCCGGGACCGCCGGGTGCGCGGCGGGGAGCGGAGCCGGGCCTGGCGGCGGCCCCCGGGGACGCGTTTGGGGTGCACGGCGAGCCCTTGCGCGCTCCCAGGCTGCCCCCCCACCCTCCCCTTTCCTTTGCCCCCCTGCAGGAGCGGCGGAGCCCAAGGCAGCGGCGGGCTGCGAGCGCCTGCGGGAGACCCCCAGCCCCAAGGAGGCCGAGGGCGGCCTGAGCGACTCGGATTGCAAGGAGGCGGCGGAGGAGCGGCTCGACGGGCTGGCCGCCGCCAAGGCGCCCGGCTCTTCGCCGCTGGGGCCGTGCCCGGCGGGCCGGGGGCTGCAGCCGGCGGCCGGCGGCGAGGAGCCGCCGCACTACCGCCCGCCCTCGGCCGCCGCCGACCTGCACCCGCTGCTGCCCGCCGGCGCCGGCCCCTCGGTGATCCACTCGCCGCAGCAGGCGGCCCTGGCCAAGCCCAAGCTCTGGTCGCTGGCCGAGATCGCCACCTCGGCGGACAAGTGCAAGGAGCCCGGCGGCGAGGCGGCGGCGGCGGCGGCGGCGGCGGCGGCGCCCCCCGGCCCCGCGGCGCTGGGCGGCGGCGGCGGCCCGTCGCGCTCGCCCCCGCGGCCGCGCTCGCCGCCCGCGCAGTGCCCCTTCCCCAACGGCGCGGTCCTGCCGCGGCCGCTCTACTACACGGCGCCCTTCTACCCCGGCTACACGAACTACGGCTCCTTCGGGGCCCTGCACGGCCCCGCCGGCGGGCCCGCCGCCCCCGCCGCCCCCTTCAATGGATTAAACCAGACTGTGCTGGGCAGAGCCGACACCTTGGCCAAGGAGGCGAAAATGATCCGGAGCCAGTCCCAAGTGGACCTTTGCAAAGACTCACCTTACGAACTGAAGAAAGGTATGTCCAACATTTAATATCGGCTTCTCCTCCTTGCCCCCCCCCCCCTCCCGGGACTGTGGTTCGGTTCTTTTTTTTTTGTTTTTAATTTATTGAAAGAAGTAATAAATTGCTTTGGCAGTTATTTTTCCACTACCAAAAGAAAAACAAAACAAACAGAAAAAGACCAGCTCTCCCCCCCGCCCCCGCCTGCCCCCAACACTCCGCTCAAAAGTTTATAGTCTATTGGAAATGGCTGAGTGGAAAGCGCTCAAAAATGTCTTAACCGAGTGAAAAGCAAACGACTGACACGCTCTCACACACACAAAGAAGAAAGATTTGTATTAAATCTTATTCTGTATATTTAATGTAGCTTTTTGTATTTAAATTGATAATACAGTATCTTTGAAGTAAATTATGAAATCAAGACACCTGTACAGGCATTAATGTTGTTTTCGTAATATAAATATATACATTTCTGTGTCTTTTTCCGAATTGTTTCATAGTTTTAAAAATATATATATATACAAGTTTAATTTAATTTTTTTATGCCTGTTGGTTTTTTTTTCCTTGGGTGTGAGCTAAAGTTTAATGCAAAAAAAAAAAAAAGAAATAGGTTATACTTATTAGATACAAAAACTACAGTCGCCTTTGTAAAATGCAAATATTTAATTAAAAGAGATTTTTAACAGAATCCAAAACCACTCTCTTTCTGCAACGGGCAAATACGTGCATAGCTTGTGGGGGGGGGGGATACATATTTTAAGAGGGAAAAGTGGAGCTCAGTTTAAGCCCTTGTTGTAATAATACCTGACTGTAATAATACCAGTCCGTTTTTCAAAGTGACTGCCGCTTTCTAAAACGTTGGGCACGGCCGGCAGGAGCTCGCGGCGGCGCGGGGCTCCGCGGGGGCCAGCAGCGAGCAGGGGCCGGAAAGAAACGGTGGTTTTGTAGGTAAAGGCTTAAATCAGGACATCCACAAAAGCACTTGTTAGCAACACCAAACCGAAGTACAGCCCCCATCTTTTAACCTAATTACTTCCAATCAGTGTCGTGTTTTATGCAAAGCAATCAGCCGGTGAACTTTGCTAATGAGTTCGATTTTATGCCAGATTTAGCCCTTATTGCTATTTCAAAGGTGCTGCCGCGTTATTAAGGAGGGAGCCGGGGCTGGCGCGGGCAGCGAGGCGCGGGGGCGGCGGGGGGAGCCGAGGCCCCTCGCCCTCCGCCGCTGCCCTCGGCCGGCGGGCGCGGGCGGGGGGGGGCGGCGCGCAGCGGGGCGCGCAGCGGGGCGCGCAGCGAGGCCCGCGGTGCTTCCCCGCGCTCGCAGGTAGGTGTCACACTCGGCCCGGCTTTCGCCGGCCGCCGCGGGCGCAGCAGCGGGGCGCGCAGCAAGCGCGGCCGCCGCGGAACAGAGGGCGGAGGGCCGGGGGCTCTCCGCCACCCCCCCCCCTTTCCCCACCGCTGCCGCGCAGAGCAGCGCTAACCGAGCCTGGACTTGGAGCCCCGTCCCCAAAGCCATTCCCCGTCTGCGCAAGGCGCCGAGCAGCCTGTCCCCCCCCACGCACTCCCCAGCGCTCAGGCGCTGCTCCGCCACGCAGCCCTGCGAACAGATTTCCCCTCTTCAAATCGCATTTGGTGGGTGTCAGTTGTAGGCGAGCACAGCGGCGCGATCAGCTCGATGGGGATATACCGGGTACCGCTGGAACTGGGACTGAGACACCCCTCGGGTTTGTTTGTGGGGTTTTTGTTTTTTTAAGAGCCAGATAATTATTTTGTAATCTCTTCAACTTTGTCAGAGCCATTTATTAGCTGTAACAGGTTTATCCATGCATATTTACATTTTACGGGATTTTAAATAGTAGCTTGTATTTTATGTTTTAAAGATGCAGTCAATGTTCGCTTGGTTATACGACCTTTGTAGATAATCTGCTTTAAAAATCAAAATTGTTTCAAGCTGAATGTGTAAGGAAATCAAATATTCCTGGGATAATAGTATGTTATTTTGTCACTTTATAAATTATAAATGATTTTTTTTTTAAATCGCTCGGGTTCCTCAGTTGGATCTCTTCTTTACAGTCGGGGAAACCTGGAGGAAGCCGCATTTTTCGCAGGGAAGTTCGCTTTACTGAACTCACCTGCCGTTTTTAAAATGGAAGAAAGTTTTGCGTAGCGCTGGGGTTGGGGGGAGGAAGGTGCAGGACTAACGTCAGTACGGGAAACTCCGCTGCCGGCCGGGCTTCGCTGCGGGTCACCGGGAGCCCTCGCTCTTCCCGGGCACCCTTAGTCAAGGCGGACACTTGCATTTGCCTGAACTCGGGTAAAACTTCCGAGCCCCCTTTGCAATAGGGATTCGAGACCCCCCCCCACCCCCCGATAGCGCTCCAGCGACAACAGGTCCGCAGTTAAACGACTATGTCAGAATAAATAGGTTTTAATTATTCATCTAGCTATGGATTTTTTTTTAATTGTCGCTCTACCTTTCCCCAGCTGATCTTCCTATCTCTGAAAAAAGCTACTTTGCAAAGAAGCTTAGGAGCTTCGCTCGTTCAAAAGCCCTATTCCTTATAGTAAGGGCTATTTTGAATAGGTCTATCAGTGATCTCAATACCCTTTTCGTTTGATGTATAAATTCCTAAGGGAATTAGGCATTTCCTTTAGGTTGCAGCCTGTCGCCTATTTTAAACCTTAACTATTATTTTGGCCCCATCGATTTCATACACCGATTTTAATCTTCACCCTTTCCCTCTGCAACGGCAGACGTATTGTACAGTCTGCCTTTAAAATAAGCACGATTTTCCTGCTTGCTTCTTATAATGTATGGGGGGGGGGCAGCGCCCGCCCTTTTTGCCTCTGGCACGTTAATTTGTTGCTCAGGAAAAAAAAATCGAGGATCATCTTAAAACAAAAATAAACGCCTGCTGCCAATTAAAGCTTACGCGGGCGGAGGCTCCGGAGGGGCTGGGGGCGCCGGGCCGCGCTTCGCCCCGCGCCGGCGCGGCCGGAGGGGCCGCGGGCGGCGGCAGGTGCCTCCGCCGGGGCGGCCCTGCCTGGGCGCCGCCGCTCCGCGCCCGCGGGAGGGACGTCGTTCCCCCCACCCCCCGGGGGCAGGTGGCGAGGCGGGCGGGCCGCGCTCTCCAGCTAACGATGGGCCAAACTCTTTCCCCCTCCACCCCCCCTCCCCAAAAAAAAAACCCGTCGAGGCGGCTGGCCGCGCCGAGCAGCAGCCGCATCTCCCCTCCGCGCCCGGCCGCGCAGCCGCCCGCGCCGAGCCGCGCACGGACACCGTCCGCTCCCCGCCCCGTCGGGCGAGAAAGCAGCGGAGCCGGGGGTGCGGAGGGGCCCGGAGCCCCCTCGGGAGCCGGGCCCTTGGGACCCCCAGCCTCACCGCTCAGGCACCAAACCCCAGCTCGCAGGGCAGCCCGCAGCCTGCTGGCTCCTCTTTCACGCTTAAAAACAAACCACATCCTAATTGAGCCCCTCAACGCACCGGCCCGTGTTTACATCCACCCCGCTGCTTTCCCTGCAATTGTTGCTTTTTCAATTGTCCCCATTAACCTATTCTGCTCCCTGGCATCTCGCAGAGGGAAGCGGCAGCAATCTGGCCTCGTCGGCAGGCAGCGAGCTTCTAGGAAAAGCACATTGGGATGTAATTGGCTTATGGGGTTTCTCTCCCCCCCCCACACTCTGGTAAGAGGATCTAAACAGCATCTTTCCTTGTCGTGCCTAGAAACTGCTTGAAAGCCCCTCCGCTACGAGAACAAGGGGGTAAAAAAAAATCACACGGTCAGCAAGTTTAAAGGAGGTGACGGGGTGGGGTAATAGAGGTGTTCTTTTTTTTTTTTTCAATTGCAAAAAAGTATGGGAGCTTAAACCCAACCCTTTTCGTCTGTCCAACGCGGGAGGAGGAAAACGTACATGAATTTAAAAAACAAACAAAAAAAGAACAAAAAAAACCCACCCCAAACCCCCCAAAGCCCGAGCTCGACGGCAGCGAGCCTGCGGGACGCAAGGGCGCCGGGGTCGCCCAGGGCGAGCGCCGGCCCGGCGGGACCCCGCCGCCCGCCCCCCCGGCCCGCCGTCGGCTCCCTGCGCCCCGCTCGGCTCGCTGATCGCGCGGCTGCTGACAAACACCGCGCGGGCTTGCTAATTATTGTTATTAGGCAGATGTAGAAGTCGGCTTCCTTACGCCCGGCTTTGCACTAACAAACCACCCGAGAAACGTGCGCGGCGCTGCCGGGGCCCCGGCGCAGCCTCGGCTCCGGCGCGGGAGGCGCAGAGGGATCCCCGCCCCCTCCCTCGCTCCCCTCTTTATATGACCTGCTTAGATTATTAGTAAGGACATCTGTGGCTGGCAACGGAACAAGTGTTACCAAAAACAGAACCGGCTGTTTTTCCAAATGAGCAATATGTTAATTCCTCATCCCCCCTCTGGTTTCTTTAAAACCTGGCACAAATACATCAATAGCGGAGAATAAGGAGCCTTTGCAGAGGACAAGTGGCAGTTTTGAATTTACCTTTTGTGTGCGCCTCAGATGCAATCTTGAGGCATTTTTTTTCCTCTCTCTCCCACAGAAAAAGGGTGTTAATCTGCCCTATCTTGGGACCCAAAAGGATTGGAGTGGAGTAGATATTCACTGGAATCACATAGGGGAATAAGGGTCTTGCTTTATTGAATCATCAAATCCCAGGAATGAAGCTCTTAATTAATTATGGGTGCTAAAAATTCAGGCCAGCTGTTTCTTTTTACTTGGCTCTGACAGCGAAAGACAAAGTCTACGTCGAGCTCTTCTAAGGCACGTTCAGCACAAATCAGCGCCCTCGGCGGCGCGGCCCGCGGGTGACAGATGGCGCATGGTGCCGCATTCCTCCACCGCACCTCCGCGGGCGCGGAAGCGGCCAGGGCCTGCCGCCGGGCCCCTCTCCGCCGCCGAAAGTGCTCGCCCGCGGCCGGGGCGCGCCCCGCGGAGGCGCCGGCCCAGCCCGACGGCGCGGCCGGGGCAGACGGCCGCTGCGCGGGCGCGGAGCCCTGGCGTCGCGGCCGGCGGCTCCTGCCCCTCCGGGCCTCACTGGCGCTCGGCGGGGCGGCCGCCCCCCGACGGCAGCTCCCCGGCCGAGCTCGGGACGGTCCCATCCCCGTGGGGGCGGCCGCGCTTGTCCAGGAGCCTGAATTAAACGGGAGCAACCTGCGCGGGTTTCCGGGCCGCCCCCGAGGCGCTGCCGCTCCCCTCGGCCGGGAAGCTCTGCGGCCCCCCCAAAACACCAGAACATGGACGGCCTCCGCACGCCCTTACTCACCCGCTGTCATTAGAGGGTGTGCGAACTGGCGAGCCCGGCTCGGGCTGCGGCAGCCAGCTCGGCAAGGAGCCCCCCGCCCGGCCAGGGGCGCAGCGCCGGGCCGCATCCTGCCCGCGGCGCGGCGCGGACCTGCCGCCCCCGCGGCCGCCGGGCCCGGCTCGGCCCCCTTCCCGAAAAACGGGGCGCCCAGACACCTCCTTTCCAGCGAAACTGACTTTGACGCGCTTAGGGCGAACGGCAGCCCTCTCCGCGCTCAGGCCTGATGGATGCAAATGTAAATGTGCACTTATTTAATTGGATCAGGTCCCAAGATAAAAGAGATAAACGGCTCCCAGTTTGCCAAGTTATTTTCAGAGGCATGCAGCGATGTGTGGAAGGAAAGCTAATGAAGAGGAGCAGAGATACGCTGCACTTAAAATACCTCGGGTCTAGACTAGGAGAGAGGGGAGCCTCGGACTCCGCCGCGGCGGAGCGGAGCGGAGCGGAGCGGGGCTCGGGCGGCCCCGGCGCTGCGCGCAGCCCGGCGCAGGCGGCTCGGCGGGGCCGCGGGCGCGCAGAGCCGGCGCCCCAGGCGACGCCTCCACCTCCGCCCGGACGGGGGTGGCGGGCCGGGCCGGGCCGGGCCGGGGGGCAGGATGCGCTGGGCGAGGCGGTGGTTAGCGCTCCTTCCCCTTCCCTCCAGCGGACCGCTCTCCCGTCCCGCTGCCTCGCCTTGCGCTTCCCGGTGCTCTACATCCGTAGGCACCAGGCATTAACAGACGGTTATTGATACAAACACCGTTTTTGTTGCTACAGGCCTTCCAAAACAAATTCTCCGGCTGAATGCCAATGTATGCATGTTGGCTGGTGACAGCTGATTAGTGAAATGATTTACGGCCAAGTTAAAAAGAAAAAAAAATGATACTGTCAAAGGCAGCAATTTGAGAAAAAGATAAGACAGCACAGCCTCAAGGCTTTCCACTGCAAAGCCACCCAACAAATCCAAACCTCCACTACAAAATACCTGAAACACTCAAGGAATCAATTGGTCGCAGACGAAATGCAGCAACGGCGAGGCCCGGCAATCGGCCGGCGGCCCGCAGCCTCACCTGCCGCCGTGCCGCGCCGCCCCGCCACCGGAGACTTAGTCCTCCTTTTTGTTTCAAGACTTTTTCTGCTCATTAATTGATTAGGAAAAAAAATCCCCCCTTCCTTCATTTCTCTGTAGCTCTTCTTCATAAAGAAAGCTTTTGCTCTGCAATAAAGTAAGAGACTTTGATCCCAGATCATCCTCTTAGGCCTTCCAGCTGAAATCAGTGGAGAAACTATGTGGAGTTATTGTTCGCACTTGCTGCACTTCTGATTCAGAAAGGGCTGATTTATTAGCTTGTCAAGGGAAGCATTGTTCAGGAAGGCAATCAAAAAGCACTTACCTAGCTAAACTAAAATTACTGCCTTTTCAGTGGCTAATTTGTATAACTCCCATGGAGGAACTTGGGAAGTGTTTGATGAGGCATAAAATGATGATTAATGAATTTATTGGCCTGCTGCTCATCAAATAGGAGTAGTATATCTTTCCTCTATTGGGCGTTGGGTCTAATGCTACATGTCTGTGTAAAGCAAGTCCAATATGATCTCCTTTTTAGCCCCCTTTTAACCCCCATGACCTGAAGAATATCTCCGTGTAACAGAGGCAACATCAGGGGACGGCAGAGACAAAGAGCCTGTTTGATAAAACGGTAAATGAGAAATGTGAGGAAAGTTGCTGCAGGGACAGATCTGCTCAGTTTTCGGCTTTCAATCACTTTGACTACTGAAGTGGGAAGAATGTGGAAACCAGATAAGGTGTGAGAAGCGAAAAGAAAATGACAAACCAATTTTAACTTTCATAAAGGATCCGGCCAAACAACTTTATTGCTGCTTGAAAGAAAGAATGAGCCAAGGGAACCGCTGGCATTCCTGAGCGATCACACGCGGGCAGCCCTCGCCACGCGGCCACCCGTGGAGACGTGGGCAACGTCCCCCCAGACCGACCACGTCCGACACTACCCTGTAACCCAAGCACTGCTCTGGTCGGGTTTGATGCAACTGTTCTGAGCTATACATTTTATATCCTTTTCCTCTACTGAAGCAGCTTGGGGTTTTCTTTTTCGAGTAGTGCTTAATGCTTGAATCACTGTTTTGGGGTAGAGTTTTCTAAGAGAAATGACATACTTTCCCCCCTTTAAAAGCCCTTACCTAAATTACTTGTGATTCAGTGCTCACCTGTGCGCAGACGTGACCAACAGGTTATCATGCTCTATGCATTGCTGCTTTCAATAGCTTGGGACCCCAGAAGATGGCAAACACTGCCGACATCTTCTAGAATGTGTTAAAATAAATTTGCCTGAGATTTGAAGCCAGAATCTTCCCAGAACTGAATCAATTTAGCTCTTTGCTTCCACATCCTGTTCCCGGCAGCTCCAGGGCAGTGGGTTTAGCTTGTTGAGGGAGCTGCAGCTCGCACGTCTTCCAGCGAAGGTGCACATGCCTATGTGTTAGCTGGAGCTGATCGACAGAAAGCCAGCTTCTCTCATTACCTTTCGGGACTTCACAGCGGTATCTCAGGCCCTGCGTGTCGCAGGCCGCCGCCCTGAAGCCTGAGAAGGTGCACTAAGAACATTTTGCAGAACTGCTGAGGTAGCGATGAACGCTTACTGAAATGACGTGGTATTTCGGGCTCCAACAAAGCCCAGAGGAGCAGGAAACGGTAGCGGAGAACTGCTCAGGAGTCACGGCAGCCCGTCTGCCCTCTCGCTGCGCAGACGCTCCCGCTGTGCCCTGCCTTCGTGCCCTCTGCATGCAAGCCACAGCGCGTGGCCTGCTACGCGCACCTCGAAAGGGAGTCACGGATTCAAAGCAGGCTTCGGATGAAGCAGCGGGAAACTCATTCCTTTTGCTACCCATCTGTCTTAATATCCCATCTCGTGCTTCTTCCCTTTCCATGACCTGTTCTTGCTGAACCTCCCAGCTCCTCGAGCACTACAAACATGGAGCTGGCCAGAACCCAGCGCTGACCCGTCAGGCAAGCGTGCTGCTTTCTAAGGCTGTTGTACTTATTTTGAGGCCTGCACCTGAGCCCTGGAAGCTAAGAGAGACATATCTGTCTGTCCTTTGCTAGGTAATATCGTAATTTCAATCCCCCTTGTTTGCACAATATAAGGTACTTAAAATATCAAGAATCACTCCTTTTCAGGTCTGTTTAGAAATCATTTATGTAGCGGTGCAAGGCAGAAATCCCTGACCAATCTTTTCGGGCTGGAAGCTGTGGGAACAAATCAAAACAAAACCTTCCCGAGACTATACACTGGCTTCCTTGACATAAGGAACTAAGCACCCTCCTCATGTTTAGAAGATCAGAAAACATTTATTTTAGCTCTACTAACTTGATATTTGTCCGAGACATTTTTAGCTGAAATGATCCTCTGGAAAACAATGTTTATAAACATTCTCAAATAAATAGCACTCTCCTGACACAAAGCTGCCATCAGCATACTGCTCAACAAGTTTTATCTGCAAGTCCTTGACCTGTGACTGCTTTTACAAAGGCTCTCTGTTCATTAGCAATTTCAGGTCACTTTGAGTACTTGTGTCATGAGCACATAGCACAGCTGTAAAATACATGTATTAAATACCAGCTGCATTAATATAGTGGCTTATTTTCCTCCTCTTGGCTCCCAAAAGCAACACGATCTTAACACGCTGATGAAAAAAGACACGGTTATATTTGCATAATTACAGCAATATTGCAGGTCTTTAGTGCAGCAGACCTAAGAGGCTGATTTATGATTAAATATGTATGGCTAAAAGTTACCATGCTGGGTAGTGTGCACAGCATTAGACAATGACAGTTTTGGGGCATAATTGCTTTAATGTGGGCAATTAAGACTAAGTGCATGTGATTTTAGTGTCTGCCCTACATTCCTCTGAATGATTACAATGATCAATACACATGATTTGTAAGTCGCTTCCTATTGATCGAATGGTAAAATGTTTGACCTTCCTTTGAGGAAGTAATTTGCTAAATTATGACACCACGTAAAGTCTCTCTTGGTTCAGAGGTGAGGGGTAATGGTGCTCAGAGTTTTAAAAAAAAAAAAAGAAAGAAAGAAAGAAAGAGAAAGAAAAAACCCCTTTCCCCCCTTTTTCCTGAAAGTAAGTCTCTAATGTCCCTGCCAATTTGCTGACTCCACCTGTGGAGGGAGGAGTTTGGCACTTTTGTCTCTGAAATAACAGAGGGGAAAAAAATGGAACAGCAAACTCGATTCTTCTTTACAAGAAACCCTCTTGAATGAACTTTATCTGTTTACACCTCTAGGCCAAATCATCAGGAAGCTCTTGACCACAAGACTCTTGTTTCCAAGCTGCTGGGAGAAAAATGCGCGGGAGCAAAGTTGGGGAAGCGGAGCGGTCTGCAAGCGCTGAGAGCAGCTGAGACGCGTGGCAGGGCTTCTCGGCTGCGCGCCAGGTTTCGTTTTGATTTGCACACACGGTACAGAATAGCCCTTGCTATATCACATTAGCAGGTATGAGAAGAAAAATAACACAGTGCCCATGAAACCATGTTCGCGGATGAACAGTAACTCAGTTTGGCTGAGACACCTCCTCTGTGCCAGAATTGCAATCCTAAATGCACGCGGTACCAAAATTAGTAGGTGCCGGTGGCACTGTGAGTTTGTGCCCTGCTCCGGGGCTGTGCGGCACAGCACCGGCCACGGTGATCCCCCCTTCCCCAGCAAACTGCTAGCGCAGAGCAAAGCGGCCAGCCCAGGGAGATCAGGATCAGCCGGGGGAAATCTGCGTCCCCATAGGGCTGGCAGGCAGGAGAGGGCCCGTAAAGGCAGTGTGTGATGGAGACGATCCAGCACCTGGCGATCCAGCATGAGCCACAGGACGGGCGATGGGCTGAAGTGCCCGAGGAACGTCCCCATGTCTTCAGGGACCATCGGGCATGCCAGGGTCTGAGAAGTCAGACAGAAACTCCATCCCCACGCACAGATCTTTAAAATCTCACTGACAGCTTCTCAAAAAGACTTAATGACATCGCAAAAATTGGTAACGTCACAGTGCTTTTGGGTGTCAATATCATGAAAGATTCAAAATTGATATTGCCTGTCATTAGTTAATTTTGGGAAGATAGATCTGTTGTGATACAATAAACTTTTATAAAGCTGATTTATAACTAGGTTTCAAAGGGTGGAATACATATGGGACTGTATACAAAACATCATTCACTGCAGTGATTTATGTGCACATAATAGAGGAATATCCTGCCTTGAGGAGTCTCCTGTATCCTTCTACAAGGCAGGACGTGAGAGCAAGACGACTTCCCTAACAGAGTCCTGAGCGATAATGCTGCTACGTGTTACGGAATACTGTAACTGCATGTGCAAAATACTGCAGCAGAAACCAGCTCGTAGTGGTTATTGCTATTTCCGAAACACTGATTTTCGTATTTGAAAACCAAACAAAGCCTCCCTCCCTATTCTGCATTTCAGGGAAGGCCAACCAACTTTTCACTTGGAAAAAATCATGGAAACTGCGTATGATATCACCAACACACGTGAGAATCTCTTCTTCACCCATTAAACGCATTTGCAAATGTCAAAACAGTATCAGATCCTGGACTGCATAAAGTAAGAGATCCTTTTGCTGTGAAGACACTATTAGATCTACGAGCATAAATACCGGAGCTATAGTCATAGCACCATAATAACGATAGCACTTACGTACTACACTGCCTAACAAGTTACAAGACACGAGAGAAGTGCGTGCTCCCTGGCTATCCTGCCTGCGCTCGTCACCACAAATACAAACTTTGAACAATTTTAGCCCTCAAAACCTGCAGTAATCATCCAGGAGCTCTTGAAAGAACAAAGTATTTGAACTGCTTACAAATATACGCTTGCTCAGTAAAATCAGCTACTAATCCAAAGGACAGGAAGATAACGAGCGTCATACTTTCTTTCACACGCGCACACGTTCTTTCCCAGAAGAAGCAGAAGTGGGAATAAGGGTCGCTGCAGGATAACTGGCATACCAGGATGATTGCTTTAACTGATCATTCAAAACATAAACTGGAGACGTTCACATAAAGCAACATGAAAATGACCAAGCACGATGACTTCTGCAAAGGCGCCTACTGGAATTCTTAGGACACGTCAAATCAGTACTAAATAAAGGCGAAGCGGTTGACACGATTTCCAAACTTCTTTGACAAAGCCCCTCGTGAGACATTATTAAAGAAACTTATCAGCCACGAATACTCCTGCATGCCAAGGCGCACTGCTCTAACTCCTGCCATCTGGCGAGAATCCCCCATAGCCTGGAAACGTAGGCGCTGATTGCTCGAGCGCTCTGCGCTTCAACCGCAAACAAGCGTTTCGGGACTGGAGCGCTCTCGGAGAGAGAAAGAATAAAAGCCGCTACCAGGGCAGGTCCAGGAGCCAAGAGGTGTCAAGGGAAGCCAGCGAGCGCACAGCCGTTCCAGCCAGCATGGCAGGGACCTTCGGAGCTGAGCCAATACCGTATTTGTAGTCCTCTGCAAGAAGGACATTAGAAGTTGTGCATAATACAGTGCAAGTGAAGAGTAAATGGGAAAATTGTCCGAGTGACTTCCTGTAACTGGCAAATAGCTAAAAGTCAGACCGAACTGCTTGAAAAAAAAAACCATCGTGTGTTTTTCTGTAGGAATGACTCATCCAATTAAATTTCATTTCGGAAAAAAAAAAAAAAGACATTACCATTGGCCTATGGCTCTAGTGTGTGCATACAGTAGGACGGCATATCTTCAATTTGTGATCAATCTTCAAATCTGGGTGCTACCGGAACAGCACTTTTCAACCCATTCAGCATTTCTGCGTGCCAGAACGTTTGCTGTGCTCTCCTTCAGAGATTTCTTGGGGGACTGGTTATCCTAATGCATTATTATGCTAAGGCATCCTATCACAACTGAGATTCACTACCTCATAAGGCCATTTATAGCTGTTTGTCTGTGTATAGACTGATACACTTTATGAGATTTGTTGCATAGAAACACTTCACGCACGCTGAATCACCACACAAGGGAAACTTTATGCCTTAGTCACAGAGTTGTTAGTGGGCCTGTTGTACCAGGAGCTCGCGCTTGACCTCCCAGTGTGTCCGCATCTCCAAACAAATGAGGCAGTTCATAAATATAAGGGGAGAGGTGTCCAAGACCACTTCCAGAAAAGCTGGAGGAGGTTCTGGGAGTTTTGGGGGGGAGCTGGAAGCCCACAGGCCACACCAAGAAAGGGCGTCTCTGACTAACGCCGCTGTGGCTGTGATGCCTGTGGGAAGAGAGACTCCTCGGCTGTCAAGGTCAACAAAGAGTCTGTGGCAGGTTTGGTCGACACAGGGAGAGGAAAAGGGACCTTTCAGATTTAACGTCAGCGTAAGCAGATTAACCGTGTGGTTTTCTTTCATTTTTTTCCCACGCAAGTCTTTTATAAATATTTGTAATGGTCCCTCCTCTTTTGGATGTTATAAATAAATACTTGTACGTGCATTTGTTTTGATCTGGCTCGAGCTAAGCATGATTTCAAGGTAACTGCAAAGCATAAGGAATCTCTCCCTTAAGGGTGTGGTGGTACTTAAAATGCAGCTAGCCGGGTATCCTAGAAAAGGCCCTGCTTCTCCATGTGTTGCTCCCAGGTATCTGAACGGTACCACATCAGCTGGCTTCGCAAAAGGCCCTGCGAGGAAGATCTGTCTTCCAGTGGTCAGCAATAACCAGTGGCACGTGAAATGGTGCTGAGGAGCAGCTCTGCACCATTAGGGACCTCGGATACTGGTTTTCACTTTTCTAAATTCAACTTTCTTTTCCTCACACTGCTGGAATTTCCCACAGAACAGAAATTACTCACTTATCCAGTAGAGAAAAGGGGAAACACAACCCACAAAGCAGCTTACGACACCATTGTGTAATAGGTAAATCTGTGCATGAATGTATGAATCTGTCCCGACCTGCTGGCTGGCTGCTGGCACATCAGTGCATACAAGAAAGAGAAGGATGCCGGTCTCCGACGGTGCACCAAGGGAGGCCTCGCTCCCTGCCAGGCCGTCTGCCGCAGCGGCGAACGCAGCAAGATGCAGCAGAACGGGGGCGATAATCACAAGGCAAGAGGGGGTAAGTTTATGGTATGGCCCTGCGTGGGGAGACACGAGGAGGAGGCTCACTGATCTGTCCCGCTCTGCTTTTTCTGATTGCTTCTCCGCTGGCAAGCTGAACACCAGTGCCTCACCTTTCTCAGTATCACAGCTCTCTCCTAGATTTTTTTTTTTTCTCTTAAAATATACTATGCAGTAGAAGTCTTGACCTTGAACTATTCCTGGGAGTCAATCCATTGAATTTGCCATGCTTTGCTGAGATCTGATGCCAAGCTGCTCCCTGTTCAATATAAACGCTAAGAGCCGCTGCCACCGTTTTCTCTGTGAAAATCCTTTCTCTGGAGAACACCTTACGCAGTTTTGGTCAGCCTAGACCTCCCAGGCTCTGAACGTGCTTCCTGTTCTCACGGGACATAAGATTTACCAGACCCTAAGGTAGCACCCGTATCTGGGGTGGTAGCTGGGAGGTATTCAGCTGCCTAAAAAGAGGCCTCTAGTGACATCTGAGACGCCCTGGGGCATCTACGCTACATGCATGGGACACGGATCTTTTGCAGTCCTCGGGGTGGCAGCTGGAGGCCAGGTAGGTACCACGGGGCATCCCAAATCAGAGAAAACGTCTTCTGTACGGGCAACTGAATCTCAGCCCTAAACCCTTTTCCAGCCAATAGCAAGGAAAAGGCACTTTACAACATGATTCATTTCGTCCTAAAAACCAATGCCTAAAACAGATCAGAGCACCGACACCCTGAAAGTGCATGTTTTGTTCTACTGACACGAGGAGATCCCAGGGAGACTAAATCAGGTGTGCGTTGCAGATGTCTAAAGCTAGGTGAGATGAATTCACCCAAAGCTACAGGCGGGCCCCTCTCTGCTAGTGACCTGTCTTTAGGATTATAAAAGACACTTTAATAATCTGAGTCCAACAAGAAACAGATCTATCCACTATAAAATATATATGGTTTCAATTCTTTTTACTGATTCTAAAAACGGTGTTACAGAGTATTTGGAAATCACCACTTGTGAACATCTTTACAGTCCGAGTATCTCTATCTGAGGATCTCTACTACATAAATTAAGTACAGTCATAGTATTCAATAAAACTGGAAGGTGATTGTTATAATAAATGCACAAGCTTTCAGAACTCTCATTTACGCTGGAACTTTACTCATGAGCACTTCCACTGCCTTCCACTCAAATCTTTATGGAATGTGATAAAACTATGACCCTTGCTCAGGAACGCACATAATCACATACTTAGCTTTAGATGCAGAGCCACTGAAGTTGATGAGACTTCAACACACAATTAGAGTGTGCTGTTGAATCAGGACAGGTTCTTGAAATGGGACGGACTGCAGGCACGACAGTCCAGCCCACCAATGTAACTATTTCCTCAAGGCTGCAATATAACATCAAATATTTGCTGAATCAAATGAGTACATTAAAAGTAGCATTTCCAAAACTCAGTCACTAGCTAGGATGAGAACAAACAAACAAAAAAGAGGAAAGAAAAAAAAGGAAGTGTTAAAGGTGTTAATACAAGAATAGGAAAAGGGAAACTTCACATGGAAAACCAGTAGCAGAATTTGTGGGATTTTACAAGTTCAAAATGTAACCAGCACATTTCTTTGTTGCTATTAATATTGTTTTGCCATCTTATTAACTGCATCACTTTGATGAGTATTTTTAAAAATAAAATAATGGCTATCACTCAGGCTGCTTTGAAGTATTTCTGAGTTGAATGACTGGTAGCATTTATTGATTTCATAGTGTGACACTAGAAGTTTTGATATGGGATTTAAAAAAAAAAAAGATATTTGAAGTTAAAAGAAGACATCTTGATTAAAGCCAGAACAAATTGTTTGGCTGAGTTTCAAACTCTGGTTCACATGCCTTTCCAAGCTTGTAGATTCACTTGCTTGCTAAGAAAAGCCCATATGCTTTCAATGGATGAGCTAAAAATTCATGCCGTGGAAGAGCAGGAAACTGCTTCAAAGTTGGGAACCAAGAGAACAGCTTCAACCATAAGGGAAAATATATTCATAGACATTAGATATAAGAAGGAAGGAGAAAGGTCTTGTGTTTAAGGGGCTCAGCTCTGAGCCACAGACAGCGTGACCTTGGAGCAAATCCCATAGTCTTCTGCGCATCCGTTGCCCATATGCAAACTATGGATAATATTGTTCTCATCTTCTGCTTAGCACGAAGTTGTGAAGATGAATACCAGCTACATGATACTGTAAGTCACATGGCAAGCCAGAGAGATGATCTGTTGGGTTATCAGTTTAAATCTCAGAAAGATGGCAACAAATGCTACTGATTTGGTTGGGTGCAATCACTCGCTGCCAGTAGTCTTCTGGGTAACTCCAGTTCAGAAGGTGCCTAAGAAACCCTCCTACACACTGAGCCAATTCTCTTCGCTGACAGCTCAGCAACAGAAATGTTTGACAACAGCGTTTATAAGCTTCTTCTGACTAGATGGAAACTCCCACAAAAGGACCGATCCCTATCTGAGGGTGCTCAGTACTTCAAGACTCAGTAAAGCCCTGGAGCCCTCTCCTCCCTTCTAGTCCAGGAAGTCACAACAGCGTCCCATGGGGCCTGAAGAAACTGGGACAGAAGCTGATTTCTTCAGAATGAACCAATACCACTAAACCTTCACAGAGATCGGTACTCTGACTGCTGAAGTGACAGTCAGACAACTCGAGTCCTTTCCAAACATGCCGTCACCCTTTAAACACTGACCTAAAGCACCTGCTCACAGAGCAAACCCTGCATCTCAGGAGAAGGCAACTGCTTCTTTTCCTGACCTTCTCCCATTCATTGCTGGTGTTACTGGGGGCGAGATTGACTTTTAAAGGGAATGCTCGCTGGTGCTATTTGGGAGGGTCACAAAGCAAAAAAATACTACATTTTCTGTTGCAAAACTGACAGGGTAACTCACCAGCAGGCTATTGACTGAGGAGTTAAACTCGGGGGGGGGGGGGGGGGGAAAAAACCTGTTAGGTGAGCTGGTTAACATCAAGGCTCACCACTCACTTCTGCATACTACAGACCATGTCAAAAGCTTTCTAGTAATCAGTAGAGCTTAAGAAAAGTCTCTGATTAACTTTTCTTTCATCTTTCTCTTTTCCATCTGGTGTTAAAGATCAAACCTTCAGTTCCTCCAGTCTTTTAAGCCTTGCCTGTTTGACAGCAAACTTCTCATCCATCTTAAATCTAGTGTGGGCTAGAATGTCTTTCAGCAGTGGCTAGAGGGTAGATATATTATCAGATACTAAGCATACTGCTCATTCTCTTTCTACTTTAGCTCTGTATTTGTTATTATAGGATATAGCCGGGTTTTCTGAGCATTCAGCCTCTATCCCTCCATGGCAGGATAGCGTTGTGCTGCTAATGCTTTGTAAATCATTGCATCACCCCTTTCCAGTGTGGTTTTTTTTTTTTTTTTTTTTTTTTGCTTTGCATAGCTTCTTCCAACTTTAGCAGCAAGCCAGGCTACCTGTCTCCTGCAGGCTTCAGCACCTGTGCACCTAAAAGGTGCTGCAACATGGCAACAGCAGTAGCTTGGACAGCGCCGGGGCTGTAAAACTTTAACTTGCACTCCTGCCACTTGCCCGCTGGATCAGGGCGGCCCCCTCCCCTTCGACAGGGACGGCGAGAGAACAAGGGTACTCTGCTCCCCACGAGCGATATTCATGTTCTCAGCAGGGTATGGGCAGCAGCCACTGGGGTCAACCCCGACCTGGCCCTGATCCGCCTCCCAAAGGAGGCTCACAACTATTCCTGAGCAGAACAAGATACTTGGCCGTAATTATTTGCTACGTGGCTTACACAAAATAGCAAAAAAGCAGACACCTCCTCCATGCACCGTGAGAGCCATCAAGGGCCTCAGGTTAACATGTTATGGAGTGCTTGGATAACGGTAAATAGAAGATCATCAAGACAATTAGGTTTCTAATTATCTCAAAATCTGGCATTTTTTCTGGAACAGAAATTCCAATTTCTTCCCAGCTCTACTACCTAACATCACTTGTAAGCTATGAATTTATAGCCCATGTAAGTTATCTATTTCAAGCATGTTTATCATCAGGCTAGTTGCTGCATCAGGGACTTGTAAAATTTATTGCACAGCTTTGCAGGGGGGTGGCAAAACATTTGAAAAAGTGAGATGCTAAAAGATGTGGGAGGAGAGGAAAGCTGCTGCTTGCAACTTACACTTGAGCAGCAACAACCATTTTGCACAACGGTAAGCCTATGCAGGCTAAGTCTTTACTAGGGACAAAGACATTCAGCAGCAGCAGATCTGCAAAACTCCGATGGTGTGCTTATTTCAGGGAATTTACTTCAGGCTAGCTCTAGTCTGGTCCCATGAACTGAAGGGGTATATTAGGTATACTCCTGGAGAGCACCTTCTCATCCAGTTTATACCAAAGGAATACAGTTTGAGAGTCTCAGACCACTCCATGAAGCGAGCCAAAGAGTAACAAGTGGCAATAATCATGAATTTGCTTCAGTAGTACACTCCTGACCCAACATAATGTGCTAATTGCATACTCTTTCTGCAATACCTATCATAAGATACCTTTATTAAAGGGTCTGTTCTCAGTAGGCATTACACTACCTTAGGATGAAAGCCTTATCACACAAGCTACTACCTCCCTGAAAAGTGCTGGCCTATGACTCCATGCCTAGGTAACACAGAAGGATGTAAACATGACCTGCAAACCAGTTGCTAACCTTAAATTTGCAACAAAAGTAATCAGACTGAACTTGAATACAGTGTGCCAGCCATGCGAGTTAAACAGGGTCTTTGGGGAAGAGTCATGCAATTCTGCATGTTTGCAGAGCATTCTGCCTTGCCGTTCTGCACCGGGACTAAAGAATTTGGGGGCTGTTACAGTATGAGCAACACCTTCCTTGTAGGAAGGCTACAAGAAAGTACCTTTGGCAGTATTCAAGAGTCAAGTAGCCTAACAGTACTGCAACGACTGTGTTGGAACCAAAGTCCTGTTAGGTATCTGTTGTCTGATGCAGATCTGTACCATGTATTTCAGAAGAAGGTGCAAGAGCACATTAGTGGGCAGAAATAAACCACCTGTTTTCATATCCTGCTCTCTAGGATAGAGACTGATTTAAACCTTAGAACATGAGGTTCAATATTCTTTCCATTGTTTGTTGTATTAATTATTAATATTAGAGTTAGATGATTATATGGAAATGGGGAAACTTTCTGAACTGTTCCAAATCTTAGTCTGAAAAGTTTGCTTTAACAGACAGTTAAATCTTATGTTGTACAAAAAAGCATTTCCATTTATCAGCGCTGAATTTCATACCTTTAACTATCGATTTAGCTGACAATAGGATTTACTTAAAACATTACTCCATAACGTAATAGATCCTGTATGGGTAAGTTCATGCTCATATGGGGGAAAGTGCAATCAATTGTATTTACAGTTATCAATGCAATTACTCTGCAGCATCACTGATACTGATCCTACATCTCATGCTAGTGTAGAAGCAAGGATTAATATTAATGAGGACTGAGGGATGGGAGAAAATAATAATAAATGCAAACATCTTGATTAAACAGGAGGAGGGCGCAAAACACTAAGTTGGTTTTGGAAAGAAGCATCTCCTTGCGCTTTTGGTTGGCTTGTATCACTGCCCTAAAACATGGCCCCGATTCATACGTCGCTACGTTCACAGCGGCGCAGCTTCGACCGTGGGACGGTTCTGCAGACAGAACAGCCCAAGGCATATACTGATGGGCCAGACTTTTCATTTTTAAGAATTTGTTGGTTGCATGTTACATACTGGTTACAGACATGCTTTACGTTACACGCAGTTTGCTCAACTGCATTTTATTTGCTAAGGAGACCTGAACTATGAAAATAAATGAGCTTTTTTAAGTTAACAACATGCACAGGCTCCTGGTGAAATAATTGGAGAATATACTACCTTTATATACTAAATTTAATCCTGTAGATAATACTTGGCTGCCAAATCACGTTTTCTAAACTTGTATTTATCATCTCATAGAGTTTAAATGATATCTCCTTCTTTGATTGCAGGGCTAGCACTCATTTTGATAAATCTAACTCTCCTGTAACTTGGTTAGCTTAGTAGTTAACTTACCTGCCTCACAGAAGTGTTTAAGATTAATTGGCTAATAATTTGTATTGCTTTGATGTGTACAGTGCACAGTTGTTATAGTGTATTTCACAAATTCGCTAAAAGCTTGAAATAATCTTTTCCCCCCTAATACAAACTGTATTTTCTTTTAAATTTTAAGCTACGGTACCAGTTCAGGTAAAAGCCACTTCCTTCCTGGTTCTCCAAAAATATGGAAAGACGTCAGATTTTTCAGGTCCGCTGTTGGGAGCACGAAAACCAACACAATCTGGGCAGAGTCAGCATCATCATAAATAAAAGAGTAATGTTTTGACTTTACATTATAAATAATGAAATACGCATCTGATTTTTATCCAAAAAATTAAGAGGCATAATTAATTCAGACATGCTTCAGGGTAGTTCTAACATGCACGCTTTGTTCTTGTGTTTTGTATTCTATTTGGCACAGTTGCTAGGATGCTACTGCAAAATAAGTCCTATCAGAATCATTATTACCAGGTTATATGGGATACGACGCGGTATTGCTTTATGAACCTTTTTTCCCCCCTCCTGTCTTTCAGGACTTGACAATTTTGCCAGGGGTCATCTGGCAAGCTGATCCCAGCCTCCCACACTAACATATTTCTACCAGGTGGAATGAACAACTGGGAGACTCCCCGCGCGCCCCGAGGGAGGACTGCGGCTCCGGAGGCCCCGTTATCCCAAGCGCAGCCCGCCGATGTGATGTCAGATGCCTGCACCTCTCTGTGCGCAGAGGAGGAAAAGCTGCTGGTACTTGGGCTAAAGGACCAGAGCCCTTTCCCTGACACCTTTAACTTCCATAAAAGTCTATGCTTTGGAGATGGTGCCAAAGCGCAGCCAAGAGCCCGCCATATGGCCTGGACTGGTAGTGCTGCTTGACCAGCTTCATTCCTTTCCAAAATATAAAGGCTTCAGCATCCTCCTGGAAGCGGGCAGTTCTGCACCAAGCACTCTCCATTTCCCCAAAGCTTCCAATTCCCTCCATCTTCTGGATGCCATCTGTAGGTCAAGAAGATTAGGTGAAAATCCATTTCCAGCCAGACCATGAATCTCATTAATCTTTTCCTTTGCTGTCTGCAAAGTGAAGACTATCATCTCTGCAGCTTTTACTTATTTGCCAGCATTCAGGAAGTGGATGAACAGGTAGCAATGCATTTTAAGCTCCCAGTTACTGGTAACTGCAGACCAAGCTTTGAAGAGCAGAAGGGACATGAGGCCTCCTATAGACTCCACCAAGGAGGAACCCATAACTGATGGGATAGGGGGGAGAAGAAAAAAAAAAGCTGTTGCAAATATTTTGTAGCTCTTGCAACTAATTGTGCCAAGTCAGATTTACACAGATGAAGACAGGCTAAAAAAGCGGCCAATTTTAACTATGCATCAAGAAAATTACCCTTAATGTAACTTCCAAAGTCCATACATAGCAAACTAAGTGCAGGATTTTACAGAATCTGCACAACTGGTTATATTAGCCAGCTTATCCTAGTCTCCCACTGCAGCAGATAGAAAACAGACACAATTTGTATGATACAATTAACACCACAATCGAATCACGCACACATGCACGCACGCCAGAACAGTAGGTCTGCACAAGTGCACACAAAATCCGTCAGGGATCCATACGAGACAACACATGCCCTGGGATGGCGCTAACGTGATCGAGTGACACCGTCAGAAAAGCTGCTGGTGTCTAAGCTCACTTCGGAACAATCCCCTCCTATTTGGTGTAGCTCTACCACAAGTCATGTCACAGAGAGGGACCATGCCAAGAGCTCAGATCTCGTCCTCAAAACGCACACGCAGCATCCCGCCATCCCAAAGATCTCTTGCAGCAGCCAGCCACAAGCTATCTACTTATAATCTAATATTGATTCCCTATAGCGGTGATCCTGGTACACTAAGCACAGCCACAGCATAGAAATGCTAGTCTCTCCATCATCTTTACTTTTAGATTAACTCCTGGAGCTCAAGTCGAAAGCAGTCCCTTGCACTAGATGGACATTCTCGGTTTTCCTTTGTAGCTTCACTCCTGCCGAGCAGCTAACCCTTTAAGCAGCACTGCCATACCTCAGGGTGGGACTCACCTCTGCACGGCAGGGCTTAAATGCTAAATAGGCCTCCTGTCAAAAACTTGATGTACTTTTGAGTATACAGTGGCTCAACTCCTCTTGAACTTTTACTAAATCTATTTTTCATACTGAGCTCAAGCCAACTACAAAGAGTTCAATCGTAAAGTTTAACCGTTCATTCCTATGTCGGAAGAGGGGGCTCTTTTCTTTCAGTGCTCCAGCTCAATCTCATCTCTCATTTACTCTTGCTGCTTCCTCCTCTGACCCACATTTTGTCCATCCTTCCCATGTCTCCCTGCACACAGGGTATCTCCTGACGCAGAGTCTCTGCCCGTCAGGCGTTTCTGACTGGAGAGCACGGCTGTTCCTGGGCAGGATTTCTCATCCTCCAGCTTTCTTTGCACGGCCAGGGCAGGGGGACGCAGTGGGAGCAGCTTCTGGAGGCACCCTAAGAGTCACATCCCCACAAGTGGGCTACCGTCTCCCTGTTTACCTCTCCAGCACTGCTCTAAACTCGGTCTCCCAACCGCAGGATAAAAGCGCTCACTCAAGGCAAAGGCACCTTTGCTATTTAAACCTCACCTTCTTCTTGTTTGGGTTGAAAGGCTAAATGGAAACTGAGCAGAAATTTAACCTGAGAGACTCACTATGTACTGAAAGGTACCTATTATAGCCCATTTTAAATATCACGTAAGACAGACTTTGCGTTTGTGGGAGCCACCTCCTTCATACTCCATGCCAGCCAGTATTTTGAGGAGTCCAACAATAGGAGACTTAACCAATACACAGTTTTTAACACTGTGCTTTAAATTACGAGACATATTTTTATGTATGCTCTATTTTCCATTCTGAGATGACAACATAAACCTCTTTCATGTAGTTGAAAAATGGCCTCTCACCTCTATACTTAACTCATCCAAATTATATCTGAACGCTTGCAAAGAAGTTTAGGAAGGATATTGGTCTATTCTAAGATGTGCAGGAAATAAATATTGTGAAACGTGCTTTTCATTCCCTTTGTTCTGAAGTTTTATGACTAAATGCCGTGCCAGTAACACAGGTTTATCGGGAATGCCTGACTTGTCCAGATTTTGAACTCTAATAAAATATCTCAACAGTCGGCGGGTGGGGGAAGGGGAGAAGTAACTACAATACACAAAGTCTAATTGTTACTCATTAATATAAGGTCAGTGTTTTATCACAGCTGGAATATAAAAGCTCATGTTGAGCTGGTAACATCTGCTATATATCCCTTGATTTAGGTATTCCTGTTCACACCAGCTAAGGCTCTAGCCTTAATTATTTATGCTTGGATCCTACTATTCTTGCTACTTCACTCTGAAGACAGATCCCCTGATTCAAAAATGTATTTTGCAGAGTTGATTGACATGGACAAACATAGTCCCCAAGAATGCTGTTATAGCCCATGTCTCCAGCTTCACAAAATATGAAGAAAGAGATAATATGCAGCTGAAAATCAGCATGTAGAATATGTTTCTGACAACACGATAGTGGCTCACAAATTAGAATAGTTTGCACCAAATCTAGGATCCTGAAAGCCTAATGCAAGCTAGAGCTTAACAAAGAAAACCACGTTAGTAGCCAAGTAAGTCAGAGTCCTCCCTGTACGCTTCACTGACAGGGCTGCTCCTGAAGAACCCAGCGCTCAGAGCTGAAATCTCAATATTAGAAAAGCATGAGCAATGTTAAAGCAGCTCAGAACAGAATAATGTAAATAACTAGGCTGAACACATACACAAATATGCCCCAATAAGCAAATTCAGTTGCAACAACGACAAAACTGACTACATTGAATGAACTTCCCAAAAAATCTCATGTGTGGATAAAAAATGACATGCCATGAATACCTGGATGCTCTGTCCTTGGTTGATAGGAAGTAGGTAACAACAAAGACCACGTTTACACATCCTGTCTCATTGCAGCTATGGCAGCTGAAGAGGTACCTCTTCCCATCGTCCATCTGCTTGCCACTTCCCTCTGCTGGAAGGGGTTGTCCCCTCTGATCTGCTCACTCAGCTGCTCACATAGTTTCTCCTTAACTTACTTCAGCCACAGTGAAGCACATTAATAAGGACTTGCTGTTGCCACTGCTAAAGTAACCTACCTAGCTCCAGCTGAAAGCAGTTGAGGTGGGAGTCAATAGGCTGCAGGTGATAAATATTACATAAAGTTGTTTACATAGATTGATTTGGAAAATGCATCAAGCTTGAGTATGTATTTTAAAATGTAACAATGGGATGGGATGTGGTATCGTCACCATCCCTAACTGACCTGTTTTAATCATGGCTGATTGTTACTACAACGTGTCTTTTGATGCATCCATTCTGCAAGTAGTCCTGCATCCTCCTCTGAATTTCTGAATTGGTTGAATTGATTGCCAGAGGAGTAACAGCCAAGAGTGATATGTATCCCAAGATCGCTGTATTGTAAAAATAACATTTTGTGGGAATAGACTGTGAAACCTAAATTAACAGCTGGGGCACATTTTGGTTAATCAAACACTCCTAAACCTGCAAAACTGCTAAAATACAAACAACGTGGATTTTTTTTTATTCCAGCTGTACGAGTTCAGCTGGTGAAGCAGCCAACCTGAACAAGTCCAGGTAATAAAAACACCCTCCTCTGAGCAGTTTCCGATGTATCACAAATTGGTTTAGCAACCTGCTACCTCTTTTATTGTACAAGGCATCCAGTGCATTTTATGAGCACACCTCAGAGAAACTTGGCAGATGCTTTGAGAAGCAAACAGAACACTACTTGGAAAACATTAATGACCTTTATAACACCTGATGTGTGATCCCAAGATAAACCTTTGGCAGCATCCACCAGTGAAGTCTTTGAGTGCTGCTAGCAGAAGATAAGTGGAGATGAGAGGTTTCCTCAAGTGGGGGTGCCAGGTCATGGGGCTGCTCAGGGAGGCGAAGGAGGAGGAGGACTACAGGTTAGGTCTTGGGCGAGGAGGATGGCCTGGATCCACCACCCTCCCAGCATTAAACCTGCTCCAGCTACACAGGCTTCTGCTGGGCTGCCCTGGCCAGAGCCTGTGGGGCCGTGCTGCTGCTGCTCTGCATTTCTGTAGTGGGTGGCTTGGCATCATCTAAACCACAAGAAGGGGACACAGTGTTTCATTTGCACCTGAAGTTGTCATATTTTATGGGATTCCACCTTACACACCCTGTTTTACACAGCCCATCAGGCCCAGGCTTGGAAATAAGAACTTCAGGTGTGTAGGAAAGGACAGAAAGCCTCTGGGAGAACCCAAAGCTTTGCGGCCGTCCTGTCCCCGCCTCAGGGGTACTAGAGCTACACTGATATTTGGAGAGGAAAAGCTTGACAGGAGCCCCGCTCTTCACAAATGGCAGCTTGCCTTATCCGTCCCTGCCATCCACAGCCCAACTACAAGCCATTCGATACTTCTTAGAGTAAACAGAAATCTGCAGTAATAAATATAGGAATATCACATGGGAAAGCCACTGGCAGGATTGGAGCTAGCTCTCCAGCCTCCTGGGTCAGTGATCCACTACTAAGCTACCCAAGTGCTGCTCCAGCTGCTCAGCCCGGTGACCTTTCTTATAACTAGCTACATTTCCACGCAGGCAAAAGGCTGCCGTTACTGTCTTATACAGAGACAGGGAAGTGCAGGGGAAACTGGACAGAAGCCACATGTTAAATTGCTTTTGTGACTCCTGTACTGGGACTTCAGTTCTCACTGTGAAGTGAAGAAATATGCTGCGTGCGATCAGATGTATGGTTCATGGCAGATAATCGACTCCTTAACTTATTACTCAAGGGCCTGTACGTTATATCACATGCTTGATGCTCTTCAGCTCAGGAGAGCTGAAGCTCCTGTAGCTTTAGGTGAGACCTAGTCCAGGAAAAATCTGCTTTAAAGTGCCAGAGTCAAAACCACACCAGAAACAGGTATATATTTGACTTCCAAAACGATCTTACTGAAGTATACAGCTGGTTTAAAACAAACACGTTTAGTCTCTGCAAAGCTCATTAATGGATAATAAGTCAATGCATTTCCATTGCCACTTGGTGTCCCCAAACCTATTAGCAGTGTGAATCCCGCTTGAGCGAGCTCTGTGCAGCAGCGCGGTACGGGCTGGCCGCAGGCATTCGAGGCAGCGTAACTGTGATCTGACAGTCGTATTTTGTCTTGCCAAAGGACTGTGCTGACACCAGCTCATCTCACATAGTGTGCCAACGTGGTGAGCACTCTCCTTCTCACCTTACAGCCTCCTTCCAAGGCTGCTAGCTGGCAGGAGGAGCATGCATGTTGCAACTCAATGCCTTTGGACCAAGCAGCCAGTTCCCAGGTTCCTCAGGCCTCTTCCAGCTGGATCTGAGGTGACTTCCAGGTGGAAAGGTGAGAGGAGAGGAAATTCCTAAAAGCTAAGCCTTTGAATACTCCCTTTTCCCTTCCACCTAGGCTATGAAGCTAGTCAGAGCAATTTTATCTTCTCTGGGAGTAGTCCTCAGGGAACTGCTGTACTTTTAAGACAGGGGCGACCACCAGTCAAAATCCCAAAGCCTTTCCCATTTGAACTTTTCCCAGGATCTGCACTTTCTCTCCGCACAGCTGCAGACATCGTGACGTGTCACACCGGGCACGGCGGAGCTGCCCGCAGCGCGCAGCGGGAGCAGCGCTGCGATACTTAACAAGCGCTCAGGCTCCAAATTCCAGCGGACTTTCCCGTATCGCACTTCCCTCAAGAATGTGAGCGGGCAAGTTGGCCAGACAGCTCCGGCATGTGGACGTGGGTACGGCCCGAGCCACGGCTGAACAGCGTCAACGAGGCCCCTTCTGCTGCCTGCAACGACTTGCAGAAGCAGACCTCGAACGCTTCATACAGTCTTTACAGCGATCTCTCCCATTTGTATGAACATTCATTTTCGCATCCTCCCAGAGACTAATTATCGAGTCTGGAAAACACCATTGTGTGTCTCATCTTGGGGAATTACTGCCTCCAGCGCCACCCCTGTGCCCTGCCACCCCCAAAACCCATCCCCCCAGAGGAGCCTGAGCTATGCCGGGCCCCTCGGGCTGTCCCTTCTGGGCCGTGTTGTTAAGGACCACGCTCTGCCCCAAGCTTTTCCATGAGACGTGCACCTTAATGTGCAAACCGAAACACTAAGCAGCAGCCATTAAGGAAAAGAGGTTTGGCAGGGAGGATTTCCTTTTATTTGCTCCTGTTGGATTATCTTGTGTAGCTGACAGCTTCCCTGTTTATTTTCAGCCTACTTTCTTTTTGCTTCTGGTGCTTCTCCCTCCCCCTCTCCCCATATGGAGTGACAGAAAAGATGGAAAAGGCCTACAGAAACAATAATTTGTGATTGCGAAACAAAAATTATCACGGAGACGCGACGACAGCTTCAGCGTCAGAAGTCTGCAGGTAACGCTCTCTGGAGATGTACTAAATTGCAAGCTGGACAGGCTCTTTTAATATAGTAAGCTACAAAACACAATCACAGCTGTCGTAAGAGCCTATAGATTGTTTTCTATAAGGGCATATTAATATTTTATACCACTGTCATCTCTGAGCGCTCTTAGCTGACTTGTTACCGTGCACAATCTGGAAAGAGTAGTTCAGCAATACAAAATATTGGCGGGGGGACTGGGGAATAATCCTTCAGCAAGAGGTGTTGCACTCCTCATGCAAATGCATCCCTTGACCTTGAGCTTCCCGCAAGTGTGCGGTGGCACTGAGTGGACTCATTAGACTACAGCGCTCCTCAGACAGGAAGGCCTCGGAGGTGGCTGAACACAAATAAACCATATAGCCTTTACGTGGAGAAGCCTATCTTGTAATTGCTAACTGTGTGGCATTTTTAAGGCAGCCCTGGCTCCAAAATACGTTATTCTGCGATAACACAATATGACTCAACGTAGCAGCGTGAGACAAGGGTGACAAGAACAGGTAAGTTGTCAAAATAGGTGACAGATGGAGCTGTGCTAAAAATCATTCAAGATATTTGCTTCTTAGTTTTTCTCCAACATGCATCTCCCACACAGTTTTAAAAATTTACCTTGAAGTGACTCTACATAATCTAATGTGATGAAAGAGAGGGAACAAGAGCTAAAGAACGAATTGCAGAGTTGTTATGGATAATATGCGACATATAGCAGATACCAGTGCACAGCAAATAGCCCTGTTTGCTGACAACTTCTATTGCTTTTGAATAGTTTGGCACAAATTGTCTAAACATGCATGATGTGCATTTTTCCCCCTTTTTCTTACAGCTCCAGTGATTTGAAAGGTAAACTCGTCAGTGATCAAACTAAATGAAATAAATCAGTCAGTTATAGCGGTATAACATTTAGCACAGCCCAGTTATGCCTGGTTATTTGTAGGACTCCGTCCTTCCACCCTTTACAAGCAAGTGCCATTACCTCCTGTTCATCTGATTGACATACGCTTTGAGCTATATATACTCTACATGAGGGCACTGCATTATACCATTCCATTTCTTACACGTGCACCAAAGATGGATGCTTTTACACATTTACTCACATCTGGAAATAAATACTTTACGATGGCATGCAACATTGCCCAGTAATGTTGCCTCTGTAATAGACCACGCTATGCTCTGTACAACGAACTCCATACAGACATACTTTCGCCTGACCTAACGGAAGCAACTTTTTTGGACCTCCCAGCAGGCTCAAGGCCCAACACAGTTAAAAATGTTTGAGTCTGAGAACCTTAAAGGGTTTATTGAAAGCAGTGTTTAATCTGGTTTTTGTCAACTATAAAAAGAAGATGCCCAAGCCAACATCTATAATATTTATGCACCTCAGTACTGATTGGCATCTACCAATTTCTCATCTGTTTGCAAAATTGAACGTGGTGATTAGCAAAAGTGATGTGTCCCTTCAAATAATCTGCCAGCTCCTTCCCGGTTCTCACAGTGTGCAGTATTTTGGGAGCCTCGGTTACAGACCAGAGCAGTCGTGTGCATTTGGAAGCAGCCTTGCAAAGTAGTTGTATTTATAAACACAGTTATTTGAAGCCCATTTTTATATGAACAAAAGGCAACAACAGGGATGACATCCTGTTTTTGAGACAGGCTGAAATGGAAAGTCTATTTCCATTCAGAAGATGAAACAGAACTAAACCTGTAACTCTAGCGAGTAAAACATTCACTTAGGAAAGAACTGCTCCACTGCTAGGAAACCGTGCGCTGGTGACAATGGTAGAAGCAAGGAGCAAAAGACAGTGATTTTATTAAAGGGTTGGCTGCGTGCTCCTCTGCAGGTAGGTGTGCATCTGTTCTGCTCATCCTCATGTCACCTCTTCTAATACAAAAGCTGTGTAGTTCTGTTAATGAAAAATAACCTAAGCAGGGATTATTAGCTCAGGCTCAGGTTTATGCTGACCATGGCTTTCTGCACAATGCTGGGTGGCATCTGGCTGGCTTGGAGCATGGGCCGTAAAACTTGTAGCTTCCTGCAGACACTGACCCGACATTCTCCAATTACTGGGCAGTCAAAAAAGGGAAAACTTTGTATGACTTGAAGGATCCTATTGTAACCACCCACCGACGGAAACAGCAGCATTAGCTGGGATTTTGCACTCTCTCAAAAATTACCTGTCCCCAAAGCTGCTGGCAATTGTACAACTCATGTGGCTACAAACAGAAGCAATGGAGATAATACTGCAACATGAGTTCTGATATGTGGCTGGATTCTGGAAAACAACAGCCTGCTGCAGAGACCCACGCATGTGCAATAGGCAAAATGAGGCAATCTTAAACCAGTTACCGACTGAGGGCTTGATTTGAACCCATTCCTGTACCCTGCTGTGAAAAAGCATGTGACTGCTGAAAAACCAAGAGGCAGGAAGGAAAAGGCAATTGGTGCAACATCTGCCAGGCTCCCATATGGCACGTTCCAAACTCACTATTGCCTGATGACAGCACACAGATTAGGGCATCAGTGTGGTTTGAACTGGAACTGATCTTTCACTGACTTTTGAACAACTTCATGGAATGGATTAAGAGTGGCATGAAATTCATCTTCACATCGCTGTTGATCCCTTGCCCATAAAAGTTATTCCAAAGTCAAGAGCATTAACAAAGGGTATTTTGAAAATGCACATACGGAATCGAAACTATTTACAGCTTTTATTTATGCAATTCACACTCAGCATAGAGCTAGTAGCATAAATTAGCTCTTTTGTAACTCTGGATCCTTATTGTACATCGTATAAACAGGTATTTCAAGCTTTGGATAAGACTCCCAGTAACATCTTTTAACCCTTTCAGCATAATTACATACTTAGCTCTCACATGGTTGTTTCCATCTGTTCAGCTCAGAGCACTCGTAAGGGCCAGGAGATGTTCACTACCCTCGTTTTGCAGTTACGAAAACTAAAGAGCAGAGAGGTGACTAGAAACCCAAATTTCCGAGCCCCTACTTCATGTCTATAAAATCCTTTTTTATAGACAGACTGTAAAGTACTGACCTCGATAATGTAAAAGCTATTTAGCTCTTATGTTACAGTTACACTTTTGCTGCAACTGAGCAACTTGCACCACCAAACAGAGGTGAGCAAAGCTAGTCTGACATCATGCACAGTTCCCTCAATCTTTCATTTAACTTTCCCTTGCTTGTGAGATTGATAACAGGTATTTGTGCAGGTCCCAGAGACAGAAGTCACCCAATGTTATGTCAGCTGGGGACAAGCAAGCTTGCTTGGCATCATTTGGTACTCAATGAAACTTTGTAGGCTGGAAAGTTTGACTTGAACTCAGGCATAACTGAGTTTGTCTTCCCTTAAATAAGGGCTGATAGAAAGAGTAAATGGAGGGAGAAGGGGAAAAAGAAAAAAGGAAAAAAAAGCCCTAGTCTGCAGTCCTGCTAGTCCTGTTTTGTTTTTAGAAGGACTCTCCTGTCAAGACTTGCTGACAGATGAGCTCTGTTGAATCTTACAGTGGTGATTTAAGATGTTACTGCATCCCTCTCTCCCCCCACCCTTCAGCCAGAGGTTACAGCCCACATAATAGACCTGGCAGAAGATAATATTTTCCTGCATCTCAGCCATTCCAGGATATATTCTGGCATATTAGCTTAAATATTTTGATGCAAGGCATAGAACTATGGGACTGGAAGGACCTTGGGGGTCACCTAGTTCATGCTCCTGCCTGAAGGCTGGATCAACTGCTCTGTGTCATGTCTGTCAGATATTTGTCTGACATCTTAAATACTCCCAGGGTTGGAGAGAGACGATCCAAGTGGCTAATGAAAATACGGAATAGTACAGGGCCTGCCGCAGACACCCATGAAGCTCCACTGGTTTTAATCCCCCTTCCTTTTGAAAACCACTGTTCTCTAGATTTAATATGCAAGCGGTATGTGGGATGATGTCAAAAGCCTTACTAAAATACTGTATGTCAGGTCTTCTTCTTTTGTCCAGACGTTTGTCATAGATGGACATCAGACTGCTTGGCATCACTTGTTCCTGACACACTCATGTTTACTGTCATCTATTTCTTGTTATCTTCTCACTACTTATGTTTGGTTTGGTAACTATAGTTATTCATTAACACAGAAGTTCAAGTTGCACTGACTACAGTATAGTTTCCTGGGGCTTCATTCCGTGGTGCCCAGCAACAGGACAAGAGGCAAGGGGCAGAAACTGAACCACAGGAAGTTCCATCTGAACCTGAGAAAAAACTTCTTCACTGTGAGGGTGACAGAGCATTGGAACAGGTTGCCCAGAGAGGTAGTGGAGTCTCCTTCGCTGGAGATATTCAAAACCCGTCTGGATGTGATCCTGGGCAATATGCTCTAGGTGACCCTGCTTGAGCAGGGAGGTTGGACTAGATGATCTCCAGAGGTCCCTTCCAACCTAAAGGATTCTGTGATTCTGTGATTCCCTCACCTTTTTTCTTCTTAAAGATAGACACCATACTTGCAATGTTCTAACCTTGTGATGTCATGTTCTTTTTCCAGGAGTCCAGTGGTTAACCTCGTTCCTCAGGATTAGCTGTTGGTAGCTTTTTCTCCCTGGTGAATAGTGGATGAACCTTTTCCCAGGTCGTCATCTTCTGACAATGACAATTCTGTTTTAACTGATGTTCTTGGTAAATCTCATTTTGTGTGTTGGTCTTTCTAACTATATCCCACTGTGCTTATGTATACTGGATCTCAGCCTACTCTCTGTTGCCAGCATACTCTTCTGTGTGTCTGAAGTGAAGAATCTGTGATTTAGCTGAACTGGTTTCCTACTATCATCTCTCCTCCCTTTTGTTTAAGTGGGAACAAATCGCACTTGTGCTCTCCATATTGTTTCTTGAAGCATCTCCTAGATCTGCTTATCACTTTTTTTCCTTAGATAAGATCTGGTGAGCATGTTGATCTTTACCTTTCTAAAACCCACTGCTTTATTTTGAAGTTAGCTAGCCTCCTAAGACTCACCAACACTTTCTTCTCAGGATCATTTTCGCTCTTGCTGAGCATGAACAAAAGAGAGCTCCCATCTACTGGATACAGCCCCATCTAGTTGTTCTTTCCCATCTCCTATACAACAGAAGCTGCAAAGTGCTTCAAGAACTGCCTAGACTGTCTGTGTCCTTTATTTTTCAATGAACATCTAAGTGTCTCAGTTCTCTGTTTACACCAGATCCTGTGGTCAGGAGGAATCAGCTGATTGCTCACAGAGGATCTCTTATACTGGATCTTCCTGGTTGCCATTGCAGAGTCACCTGGTGACAGCATCCATATTCTTCTCTCCCCTTAACTGCCCCCTTGAAACTTTAACAGAAGGTAGATCTCCCTCTACAGCCAGGCCTTCAGAGCTAGTACGTGCACCCTGGAGACAAGGGAACACGTCTGCCCTTACTGCTGCACAGCATGAGCTGAAGCACAGACACATCCTCTGCCTTGGTAGCTCTGCTGGGGGTAACCGGCACGGAGAGCAGTAACCAGCAGCTGCGGAGGCAGCGCTCAGGTCCTTCATCGCACAGCCGGCTACGCCGTGAAAGTGAGTCAGAGGACTCGCATCCCTTTCTCTGTAAAAAGTCATGGGACACTTTGAAATTAAATCTTCCTTGACAAAGGCTGGGTTAAATTACAGGAGCGAGATCTTGTCAAGAACAACAAACAAAGCTGGGTTCCCAGGCCCTTCTTCCGCGCCCATGCTTCAGTAGCACTTGGCAAAAGCTGAGTAACAGCGTGCACTCGTGGCCAAAAGAGGATTTGGTGCGTGCACCCTCCCTACCATGCACCCTTGCTGGGAGTGTGCTTCATGGGGCATGCAGTTCGCTTCAGTTTAAAGACAGTCTTTGGTATGAGAAACTTGCCCAGTTCTAAGCTCAGCCTTGTTTCCTACTCAGAGTCGCACTGTAGCACCCTTCATGGCCTCCTTAAGTAGACCTTTAACATCGTTACAGGCAATACCCTCTCCCTGGGGTGGCTTTTCCACCTGACATTGGGATGTGGCAGTACTTGGTTATTTGCCAGGCACTGGCAGTTGCTCAGGCGATCGCTGGGTATTTCACGCTGCGTTAACGTGAGTCCTTATTAAATGCCAAACAGAATTCGCCTTCCCCTAGAGATGAACTAAAACGATCTTGAGAAGTATTGGTATGCAAAACAAAACTTTTACATCACCATTAGCAAAGTAGAATATTTCAGTTCCCATTATTTCAAGTTGAATAATTTAATGTTCGCCCTTTTTGAAATTTACCACTTTTAAATTAAAAACTCATTAAAATGTTTCAATAACAGTTAATATTAGCATAGTAATAAGCTATACCAAGTGGGCATTACCAGGAGATAATTGACCTGATCTGTAAATTGGTGCCCTTGGCTTTACCTCTGGATGTCAATCAATTAAAGCAGTCAATCATCCCCCAGTAGTGCCTGCCTCAGCAGGTCTTATTGCTTAATCATATAACTGTTGAGCTAATACCATTCATATTTCTGGACAAAAAACTCCACGAGGAATTCCCATTCATTATCACATCAAAATTAACGAGATCTTGAAATGCATATTATATTATTCATGACATAATACTCTGCCAAATGGAAAACATCAAAATATATCTCTTCTCCTTCCTTTCCTTTATTACATTTTTTTAACATGTAGTTGCTAATTAGCAATTCTTTAGGATGATCAAGTAATTGAGATATAAGTTTTAGATCAGGTTCACGGCAAGTATGCGGTCAAGTTAATGAGTCACGATGAGACTAAAATGTCACTGTATAGAAAATAGACTTCTGCTCAGCTGATATTAACTGCTGTGGCATCAGCGAAGTAAATAGCTCTATGGCAATTTACTTCAGATGAGGATCAGGCCTTATGCTTACAGGAGCGTGGAAAATACTGAATGACTTATATAATGAAATTTGGTACTTGTAATTTTTTTTAAACTCTTTGGATTCTCCCAGAAAAACCTTTACTTGAAAGAATTGTTCTACTTAAGCTAACAACCTGGCAAAACATCACCCAAACAGAGCTCTCAAACTGAATGGATCTGTGTCAGTTAAAGCTAACAGACTCAGAGCCCTTGTGAACTGAAAGCTGACTATATACACTAGAAAAACCCTTGTCTTGAGACAGCAGCACAAGCCAGGGAGCACTGGGACTCCATCCCGCACGTACCTGTGCACGAACACTGCCTTGCGGGAGAGGCTCGTCAGTGGGAAGCTAAGCACACGCGCACGGATTATCAGGCTTGGGACTTAGCTTTCTTTCTAGATTCAGGAAGTAAATGTGTCGTTCTGAACAGCACGCAGGGGGCAAATCAGGCTTGATCATTACTAAAGTGCAGAAAAGTTACAGTTTTGAAAGGAAGCATCTTGTTAGTGTCTCCACAGTGAAGACGCAGACACAATATTATTAAGGATAACTGTGTCTGAACTGTGCATTCAACCAAGATAAGAATCAACATGTTTGGTAACATCAAAGAAAACCTGATACCTTAAGTATAAGAAGATTAGTGTTTACGGTGATCTGTAGGGTTGGCTGTTCCAAGAAGTCTAACAGACACAGCCAGAAGGGACAATTAGTCATAAATTGGCACCGGGATTCTCTCCTGCGCTTGAAATCTGGCACTCTGTATAAATGCACATTTTAGGACTCTATTTAAAGCCCTCTACTGCAGTTAGCAAGGCAACGTGGTCTAAATACGACTAGACAGAAATGAAGGTGTTACAACATGCTGGGAAAACAGAGACACGTACTCCCATTGGCGTGGAAATGTGGTAGGAACGTTGCATGGGGGCTTCCAGGACAACGTCTCTAGCAGAGTCTGTTACATCTACTCATCCCTCTCGGACACACTGCTACAGAAATGTTATGCGAAAGTCCAGGGATCTAGCAAACACTACATATATGATATGCTCAGGCCATAAACCTTCTTACAAGCACAAGGTCTACCCTCTCAGAATAAAGGGGTCTCTGTGTTAATCCATGGTTTTTTCAGAGATACTGTAAAATAAAAGTATCCATTTTACTGCATTCACATTTGCATCTAATACTTTTGCACTGCCCTCAGCAGCAAAAATAGAGACGGAGCCCAAATTACCTTTATGTGTAGTTGCTGGGATTTACAGCACTGCTCAGAGATTGGCAATTAGCTAAACACTACATGTTAAACTTTTTTCCTCCTTTGACTTGAGCTGGCAATAGCCAGGCTGAACACATGAAAATAATTTTTAAAATATCCAGGAAAACAGGAAAGAGTGGAAACTTTCTACGCCTTCCTCTCCTCTCACATGTGCTTGCCATAGCTCACTGTGAACAAAACTGAGTAACTAATCTTTACAGGCTAACTGATAAACGAGAAAGGAAACCAACAGAGAGAGAACAACAGAAATATTGCTGCTAAACTTGACACTCGCTCCTCACATTATTAGTGGATGTAGCGTTACTTTCACCGCAAACCCCTTTAAAATCAATAAGAGGTATTGATGGTATTGAGCCCTAGAAATTACTTTTCAATGGAGCACCTTTACAACATGAAATGGATCTTTATGATACCTCTCTGCAATAGGTAAGTGTCACTAGACCCAGTTACCGAGGAGGAAAAGTGACTTGAACAAGGTGCACACAAGAGGCAATCCAATGTACATGCTGGAAGCAATTCCCCTCTAATTTATGGTTACAAAGACAGTTGCTACACATATAAGGATAGACCCTCTACTTCTTCTGCTCCTGTCCTCTCTCATATAAAAGTCAAACAATGGTCACAGTGTGTGTTATTGTGCGAGCTGGGAATGTATAAAAATATTGTCTGCATCATTAGAAAATCATATTTACCTCCTAAAAAAAACTTTGATTTATGCCGGCATTATCATTTCAGTATGAAATCTGTTGTGATAAAGAACAACTACAAATAGGAAGTGATGTATTCATGAGGCCATCATAGGATGGGTTCATACAGGACGATGAATCCCTACCACAATTCTGTATTAGGGAAGAAAAAGAAAAGAGGAGTATAGTCTCTTTTAATGCAATGAGCAGATGGAAACAAGGTGACTAGTTTACAAAGAGAGTATAATTCAGAAACCTTCATGTTAGATAAATACGTAAAAATATTTCATGAAGAGTCTACTGATATGTCCTTTTTCATCGGAGACTAAGGCATGGAGAGCAGGAACAGAGAGTTCATTTAAACTCTGGCATGAAATAAACTTCAGAGAGTTTCAATGGTTTACATCAGTTTTCCTAGATTATATAAACTACCAAGCCACAATTACACAATTCATGGCTCTTTCCGGAATGATTCTAGTTACATAGCTATTACACTTGTGTTTCTTTTTGGCCGAAACACATTGCATATTTGTCAGTGCAGAAGTGTGTTTATACAGGAAAACTGTTACTCTTGTTACTAAAAATTATGAAACTAATCGTTCATAACAGTACAATTCCCTAACTACAACTAAAGCATAAGATGATGTATCTACATTATTAAAATGCATTCTGATGAATTTCTTTTGAAATAGTGGCATAGAGATTATATATATTAGTTTCTGGATTTGAAACTTATGCATCAAGATGCTTCTTCATCCTCTGGTTGAATTAAAAGCTTCTGGGAAATGCAATACGGCATACTTCATCGCACGCCACAATGTGTTGCTTTAGGTGTCAGTAGGGGTGATGGGTCAAACCCTTGGCAGCGGCTGAGATGTTTTGAGTGTACACCCCACAAAATTCCTACGAACATTTGGGCCATATCTGAACAAACCAACACTACTTCATTCACCAATCTCAACTGGCAATCTTCAGAGCAGCATTTCTCACACAAGGTTTCTGTAATTCTGGCTTTGTTATGGATACTGCTCTAACAGTCCGTTGACATTGGAGTAGAAATCTGAGCATTGTCTTTAGAAATGTGTAGTATTTAATATGAATCAAAGTACTCTGCTAGAAAGTTTGGCCCTTTGGTGCTTCTCAGGTTTCTGTCTATTAACTGACCAGGTTTCTCCAGCTGCCAGCACTAGTTATAGGAGAAGTTCTTTAAAAACAAGAGCCTCTACGGGAAAATCTTGTGCCACATCTCAACAGGTGTTAAACCTCTTTGTTGGGCAGTTTAGGCACTCATCATGCTTGATCATTTGTTATCAAAGATGGTCCCAACATCAAAACATTGGATTACAAACTCCTTTTATTAATGAGATAATATGAATCCAGCTCTAAACTTTACTGCTTGAATCTTTCTCCACGGCAGGGTCAAACCAGACCTCAAGTCAAACATCCTCAAATTTCAGGAATGCTTAGATCCAGCTCCGATTTTGGATCTAAACTTCATGGCTTTGATCCACTTGTTATGGAGTCTGATCTCATCCTGGATAAGAAGCAACATTACTCAATAAAGAGAGTTAATACTAGAATTGTGACATTGCGAAAACCTGCTTGACAAGCAAGCTTGTTTAAACAACAGAAATAGGTTGCCAAGATTAGGATGAGCCAGGAAACAGTTTAACAAAAATCAATAAAGAAATTACAAGTGACTAATAAATTCACACAGTGAGTAAAGGCAGCTGAAACTAGAAAAGAACTGAAGATAGAGACTGTAATACAACCTGCATGGAGGGTCACATCTTGCAGTTGTCACACTAATAAAAGTACAGTCTCGTTGACTCTGTTAAAGTGATTGGGTTTAACCTGTAAAAATTGTGGGATTTGGCCTTTAATAAAATCTGCTGTAGGTTTGCTTTGATGGCTAAATTGCTAGCCTACTTTTCCCCACGGTTTCAACTTTCACCTGTTTATCAGTTGCTTACCTAAGTGGAAGTATCTGACAGGAGGAGATCCCTCTTTTTAATACTGTAATTGCACAACATGAACCTAGGGGCTTGCACACTGCAAAGTCACAGAAGCAACTTCTCTGGAAGAAACAGAGATGTTCTAATTCTGAGCAGAGAAGGGATCTACCTGAAAGATGTTACACAGACCAATAAAAAAAAAAAGCTGCAAAATTAACTTTTCTTTTGAGGAGTTTGAAGTTTTCACCTTCCCATGGAGTTCACAGAGTCTATGGAAACTGGATGCGAGGAGCAGCTACGGCACGAGATGAGAGCCTTTTTTTCTTCTGGTTTGCCTTTGAGGGGCAATACTGTACGCAGGAGAAAATGTGAAAGTGGTGGTGAAAGCACTCTTGTGTCCTACAGCTATTATGATGCAGTAAGTTTGATTAAAGTTAGCGCTCCTGCCCCTTACTTCTGTAGACCATAATCTGTAGACCAAATGTGCAACATTTGCCTGGATTGCTAGGACAGAAAAGGCAACCACAACAGACACAGGATTGACCACAGAGGCTAACTAAAAACACAGCACGCTGCAGCACTGCACTCAGAGCTCACTTAAACACCAGATTACTTTTTAATACTGTTTATGCATCCACTGCATCAATATATTTCATCCTGCTCGCACCAACCTCACTGTCCCCAACGCCATGGCTCGCAAGCCGCCCGCACTCCCGTCTGGCTGCCCTGCGCTCCCTAAGCGCTGCTCACACACCCCTCCGAGGTGTCACCCCACCGCTCCATCTCCACCCACCGCCATCGTTCCTGCAGTCCTGTCCTACCACCAGGCTCAGCAGCCACCACCTGTGGAAAAGTAAACTTTCCTACAAATATGTGAGCAAAATGTTGCGGCATGCACGAGCCCGTGTTGCAGTAACGACAGTGCATCACCCAGCGAGGAGACAGAAGCTGAACAGCGCAATTTCTGCTGACCTATCGGGTCAGCATTACCGCTAGAGTAACAAGAGCACTGGAACGGTCGTGTCCCTGTTAGTCAGCAAGCAACATCGTTACAATTAATACAGAACAAATCAGTGAATAAAATGACTGCATACACTAACACGCGCAACAAGTTAAAGAACATGGCAATCTGATGGCAGAACTTTTGAGTCAAAGGAAAATGCTAGTTACACTTAAATATGCTATGCTCAAATTTCTCAGCCTCTGGAAATTCCAGCATGTCCCACGACAGCTGTTTCCCGGAAATTCCTGATGGCATTAGATATACCTATCGCACGCTCTTTTTATCTGGACACTCGCATCTCGTATACCCAACACATCATCTCTGGTAGCCCTCCTCAGTTGATTTAGTAACAGTTGAAACTTGCTACCAGTCATCAGATAAGTTAGCTAGGATCATACGGCACTGCAGCAGAACATGTCTCAGAGCTGTCTGAAACATGTTGTGGGATGAGCTGTGCCTGTAGGCCTTTCTCCCAGATCCTGCTGAAGCACTGAGCAGCACTGCTTGCTCCGGAAAGGGAGTGCACAAGCTATATGTGCAAGATTTTTTTTAAATTCAAAGAGTGACAGAAAGTAATAGCTGTGATCTATGGTCAGTCCTCACCCTGCCTTTCTTGAGAAGAGCCACTCCACTTCTCACTGTTGCATCAGCTCTAACAAAACCCACAGATTTCTGGGTGTTTCAGAGCACAGGATCATCTTCTAGCAGAAGGAAAAAATCTCTACTTGGGGTGCTAGAATGAATCAACTCCAAGCACATATCCAGCTATAAATTTGACTCTGACATGTGTTGAAGGGTTAGATTTGTAAAAATGCAGGCAATTTGACACCTCTAGATCACAGCAAATACGAGGCCACAAAATCAAGCCTCTAGACTGTTAATTCCAGGCTCCCCAAAGTGTCTCTCGGAAACTGTTTTCATGGGAAGCAAAATAACTAATGTAACTGGAAACACTGGAGAAGCAATGGGGAATGAAAGAGGATAAAGAGAGGCAGAAAACACACGCCAACATGCATATATATTCATACAGCATAATTAGCTTCAGTCTATTGTATAACAGAATCATAACAAATGAGTCAACTCCTTAGATGGTGCAATTAGACTTCTGTGGACCAACACCAATTTATAGCAGCTGATAATTGTGATACATAATTATATGGCCTGATTCAGATCTGTGTACATTGTTAATAAACTTCAATGAGGGCAATAAGGTCAATTCAGTGAAAAAATTGCGTAAGTGAGATACAAATCAAATGCCCAATAAAATAATAAAGTATCTTATGTTCACACAGCTCTTCTTATCCCAGGCATTTTTTTTTTAATGAACTTTTAAGTAGACAGGAATTGCTTGGGGCACCATTAAAATGCGGTCATTTCTATGCTGCTACTCAGAAGCTCTTTCTTTAACAGCTGTAGAAACTCTACAAACTAACTGGCAGCAGCAGCAGGGAAGAAGAATGCTAAATCCTTTTCAAAATTCAAGGGGAAATATTGGTGGCAGGGAAGCAACCGTCCATATTTGAACTAGGACAGGGTACTCGATCTAATAGCTATATTCTTTCTAAACGCATCACATAACAAGGGATTGGCACTCAGTGCCTTTTGCCAAGTGAAAGCGTTGTCTCTCTTAAAAATCTGAGGTATAAGCAGAGTTGCCTGTAGTTTTCCTAAGACCTTCAGTATGTAATAAGTGCAGAGTCATATCTTAGACTTTGTCTCCAGTAATTAGGTCTTTCAGTCTAGCCCAAGAATCTTGCCTGTTAGGAAAAAAACAAAGAGAACTCTAGAAGAAGCGGTTGGATTTGGTACATTGCAGGCTGTGAAAGCAAGCCAGGGTTCCTCTGGGAGCTGATAACAAGCACATCAGGAATTGCTTCTGATGTCAAACCCGTGCCCTTATAGCTGACCTCATTAAAGGCTATATTTTACTCCCCCTGAAACTGATGGCAACCATTTCTACAGTTTTCCACAGGATGTCTACAGACTAGTCAGCTGTGCGAGTCAAAAGATGCTCAGCTACTGCTCTGTTTGCCAGTTGCACCAGATTTCTTAATGCATTCTGGGGGGTTGCAGTCTCTGCAAGGACAGATGGAGCTTCACCAGGTGCCCCAAGGTGCTACCAGTAAATGGAAGATGACAAGGCAAGGTGCACGCTCGCTCTCTCTCCTAGCAGAGGAGCAGCAAGTCACGAGACCATTTAAGCTCGCTGCAACTACAGGGGCCTGGTACGAGGTTAACCATCACGAACAAGGAAACGGTGCAGCTGTGACAGAGCTGCTGGTCTCATGCTGAAATGTTGCCTTACAAAAAGTACTCCTATTGAGGTGCTCAGTCATTACCTAACCCTCTTAGCGCTTTCAAAACAAACTCTCAGCACCCTTTAATTTTTTACCTACCGTTTCAAATCAACACTATTCCCCATCTAAGGGTTCAAATTCCTAAACCACACCTTGTTGTGGAACAATGCTGCACTGAGCCTGTACTGCTTTGCCACTCGATACACAACAGCTTTGCATTTCTTAACACTTCCTTGGACCTCTGTCCACTGAGTTACGTGTGCTCTGTGCCACTCCATCTCCTCCACCTTCTCTGTCATCCAAGATGGGTGCCAAGGCAGGTGATAAGAGCCAGCAGACAGAAATTTCTCATGCTCTGTGAGAAAGAGGGAGCTAGCAAGTCAGGCCGTTGAAAAGAAAAAACAACAACAAAATAAAGCTGTTCTTTCTTGCCTTGGCTCTCCTGTTCCCATCCAAGCGTAAGGAAGCCCAGCACAGGCAAGGAACCGCAATTCAAATCTCCTGACAAATCAGAGTCTCTCTGGAAGAAGCAGGAGTAACAAAAAAAAAAAAAAGTAAATGCTCTTTGACCAATGACTTTTGTCTAGTTGTGGTTTCTGGTACAGTATATGTGGTTTCTTGTTCAGTAAGTTAATGAATGTGCATACGGCAATGTGTTCAATGTGCTCAGTGCTGAGAGATTAGAGAGTGAAGGATGGCATGGGACATGTCAATATGGATCTGGAATGATCAAAGGAGGCTGTCTCTTCTGGGCACAAGACTGGGTTGGGTTACAGCAAAGGAAAAATGTGAAGTGCTTCTTAATGTGTTTTCTCTGTATTCTCTGTTCTAGGAACAGCATAAATGGAAGAACATCTTCTCCCCTAATAATCAATTTCCTGCATCTGGTTCCCTCAATAAATATATTAAAGTTCTGTTTTAAAGTGTCCACTTTGTTAGGAAAACAGACCTGCCATTGTTTAAAACAATAATCATGAGTGCTGCTTAAAAGCCGAAGTAAGCCTATGTGCATATCTTTGCTGTGACTAGTTATCAGCCATGAATCTTGTACTTAGGTAATTATTAGAGGTTTCTTTTTTAAAGGGGTGATTTACTTACCCTGTATCCTTGCCAGATTTTCTTTCTTTTTTTTTTAATATTTGAATTTTACACGTTAAGTAGGGCATGCTCATTTTTCTTCTGCCTCTGCCCCCTTTGAGTTATGAATCCCTTCAATGAGTAATGAGCAGTTGGCAACTTTTATGCATAAGAAAGAAGATTCAATGAATTCCACATACGCTACATGGACACTCCTTTTCCTACATAAAAAGTCTAACTTTTTTATGAATTGGGCCCACAGTGATCTGGCTTTAAATCACTGCCTCTTTTCTTCTCTGTGCTCTGACTATTTATGCTCAGGGGATGTGCAGTTGCAATGTGCTATAATTCAACAGAATTACTAATTAAAAAAACCTACTGTACCAAAATAGAACAAAGGGTGGAATTAGAGCCAAGAGGAGCTAAGCCAGTGCAGTGGTCGCAGGGAAATGGTCTGGACTGCAAGACAGGTGAGCTGATCCTCATCTGGGATTAACTAACACAGCGCTCCTGCTCCAGATGATTTACAATGGCTGTGAATCCAGCCCCTGCCCCGAATTACGGCCGCTCATTCTGGCAGCTGTCCTGGTCTTCTCTTCCTCATCCTCTTCCCGGAGGGGATGAGCGTCTCCCACTGCTGCCGTGAGTATCAGGGCCCCTAGGAAATGAACAGGACTCCGGCTCTTGCTCTGCAGTGCTGCAGGGCTTGGAAGGACTGTGGAGGCTTTCCACTGCTGGAAAGATTTTGCAGCACTCAACAGGCTGCAATCCCGTCTACCTGGGAATCGTGTTGCAGGGCCCTGAGCTCCATCCCCTGCAACGCCATGAGAGGGCGGCCCGGCTACCACAGATCTCCGGGAAAAGGGAGTTCAAACAAGCAGTTCTGTGGGCTTCAGCAGGAAAAGGATTTGACAGCGGTGTGCTTTCCCCGCGAGCTTTCTTAATTGTCCGCTCTAAAATGAAGGAGTTCAACATTAGGTAAACCGCAAATTAGAAAAGTAAATTATGCAAAGCTGCACCAAGTGATGTATTTTGTAGTGGATGAGCTCTTCCTTCTTCTTCACTCCAAAGAATGAATGGTGCCCTGTAAGAGGAAGCAATAAAGGCTGAAAGATGTACGTCAGTCAGTTCTACATCAAAGTGGCAGTTATGTCCATCAAAACAGCACACCCTGAATACTGCCTGTGGACAGACACTGAGCTGACCAGTGGGTCACAGAAAATAACCTGTCTTCAGTCTGCCAAATGTCTTTAAAAATAATTATATGCCAGCAATCTTTACAAAGAAGCGTTCCAGGGATGCTCTGAATAAAATGGCTACAAGAGCTCTCGGGAGAGGGAGAGAACGTAAGTTGTGTAGCGACAAATACAAACTAAAACATGAGACAATGGCCTTAATCATTGCTTCAGACCGCACAAATAAAAAGCCAACTAGCATCAGCTCTGATAGATAACGTATTACCCCATACTGTCTGTCCCACCCTTGCTCCAGAAGCATCTGAACCACGTAAGCATCGTGGTTCAGCTTCTGAACTACTGCGCAGGTTAACCATAAACAATTTCAGCCCACTTTAAAACTCTGTGCTGTAGGAATCAGTGGCTCAGCAGCTAATTCGCAAAGCGCTCAGTTGACCATGCAGTGGGGACACCGCAGCTAGCTAAGGGCAGTGACCTCACCACTCAACCTTGGCTAATCTGTCCCCATTTGCCAGAGCCAAGTAAGAAAGAAGAGAAGACAAAGAAGAGTGGGCTGCTGACCAACGTCCCTTACAGTGCAGCACCACGTATTCAAAAATTACCAGGCCTTCAGAATCAGAAGATGAGTTAAAAGTCATAAGATTAAAAAGCATTTCTAGATTCTCAGCTAACTGCCATTATCCCAAAGGGTTTGTGTACTGAAGGCCTCTTGCCATGACTATGAAATGAAAGCCCGTAGCTCAGCCTCTGGCAGAGAAGGGCTACTGAACACAAGCACTATGGATCGCACTTGAGCGTTGTTATGAGGTACATACACAACCTGTTTCTCTCACTGCAGAGAAGCTTCATTTAACCTCGGAATTCATCTTTTCCCCATGTTTTCTCTTCTTTCTGTAAGGTCAGTCTAGAAACCTAATATATTTTGACAGAACTGACTGGATAAAACTGCACCAGCAGCGGGGATGAGAAGCACCCAGACACAGTACTTCTGCACACAGAAACATACTGCCGATCTGGAAGGGGCATCTATTTGCAGCCCAGTGCATGGGGCAGTGAGCCCTTTCCAAACAAGTTTAGGAGGTCCCTAATGGTGCATTCTTGACGGACAGCAAGCTTCAGAAAGGAAGGCAGTGAAGGTGATCCTAGCCACTATGGTTCTGCCACTATCACGTCTTACGACACTGGACAAGTCTCTTCTCTTCTCCTCGCTGCGATCTGTCCTCTCCCTTTTGTCTTGGTTGTTCAGGCCGTACATTTTTGGGCAGGGACTCACTCTCACTGCGTTCAGAGAGGGTCAGCATAGCAGCGTGCCCCATAATACACTCAGTCACACAGGTGTAATCCTGTGACAGCTAAAACCAGACTCTCTAGGTCTCCATGAGCAGCTCATTCACTGTCCAGTCAGCCTGACCCTTCTGTCTGAGCACCCCAAAACTTCAAACTGTCTCAGGGAAAGAAGATTAACCCAGGCCAGAGAAAGAGGCTTAACTCATGCTAGGGAACCACTTTCTAGGAAATTATTTATTGTCCTATTAATAGTACTGTCTCTTTATGATTTAAATTGCCAGTCTGTCACTGGCAGGTGTCAGACCCTACAGCACAGAGCAGCTGCCAGGTGCCCCATCCTTCTACTCTCCCTTGCACAAGCTTTTTATTGCTTCACCATCTGTCTTTGCTGTACACGTCTGGCTCACACCTCCACATTCTGCAGGCAAAAACCTGGACACTGCCAAGTCTCCCAACTCCTCTGAGCACTTGGCAATCCTGAGAATTGTGCCCTGGTGAAAAGCCCCTCTCCCATAAGTCAGGCTTGGAGAGGCCGGACAGCTGGACTCCGCTCAGTTCAGCGCAATTTAGCTGCGATGTTAGCCTTCTTAAGGATGAAAACACTAGCCAGTAAGAGTAAGAGTGGCCCCATCTGGTCCAAAGTGAAGAGGCCTTTGCGGCATGCCGTGAAGGCCAAACTCCGTTGGACTCGGGATCAGAAAACTGTGCAGGACACACAAGTGTAATGCGGGAGTGCTCTGCTGAATGCCTCCATCGGTGGGCTCCAAGATCTGCAGCCATTGGTCCTAGCTGAGCGTTTTCTTAGGCAGCCGCTCGTCTTCTGGAGCGATGAGAGGCATCACGTTTCTGAGGAATAAGCTCTCTCTTCTCCCCATTGTGACCAGCGGTTTCTCAAATCTTGAGCATTTATTTGAGCCACCAACCCTCAGTAGCAAATGGCTTGAGTTTTGATGTCTAATGTTGCAGGGATAGCAGTCGGCAGCTCTTCTTGTTTTCAGCTCTTTTAGCACACTGTTTTGCCTAAAGCAAAATATGGTTTCAAGCAGTCTCACTCCACTGGTACTTTCTCCTTGCCTCAGCTAACAGCACTTGTATATGTATTAAAGATGTTGCTGCAGAAGTTCATGCTAAAGGGCTTGATCACTTATTTCAGATAGTCAGCAATCCAACTTTTTTTTTTAAATACACCTTTTACATAAAAGAATTATTTATTCCTTTTTTTTTTTTTTTTGATTTACAGCCCAATTTCAAAGCTTGAAAAAACTCACGGAGGGGGGAGGGGAGAGTTATGCACTTGATTGAGACATCAACTTAACATGACATTTTACAAAGAATGTCAATATGCCTCCTTAAAGAGACACTGCCATATTAGTTTAAGTGACTGGGTTTGCCGAGATTTCTTTAAGGTTGACTTAAATGTCAGATGCCATTAGCTCTGGAAGTTCAAATAGTCCACCACTGTGAGCATCTTGTGTGGCGAAGGTTGAAAGGGTCACAGGTAAGGGAAGCCACGATAAAACGCTGCCTGGGGTCCATATGCACGAAGCAGCTACGCAGCAAAACGTAGAAACCAAAGCACTATAGCAAGAGTATTTATGTCAATGTCTTGTCAGATGCTACATCAGGTCTAAATTTGTACCTTCACTGCTTCTAACTTCCTAGCTGAATTCTTACTGCTCTCCTCATCTACACGTAAGGGGAAAACATGTCCGCATTAAAAGTTCAGGACATGTGGGTGTCTTTGAGCATATGAAAAGTGAGCTATCGATCAGCCATTGACAAACGCGATAGAAATGTTATATGGGCTGAGAAAGAGCCATGCATAATTTATAGCTGTGCCAAATATGAGTGACAGCAAACAGCAGGAGGTTTGAGCACAATATTGATTACTTTAAAAAACTGAGAAAGGCGCCGTGCTGAGGGCTGGGAGGATAAAGAGGAGAGGCAACAAGCAGAGAAAACAGGAGCAAAGCCATTAATGACGTTGTGCTACCAGACACTGCCAGACTAGGAAACTGAGGAGACAGTCAGGTGGAGAGCACTGCTCTCTCCTTTCCAATCAATAATACCATGTCAAAACATAAAATGCATGCTTTTGCTCTTAAGTAAAATGTGTCCAAGATTTTTAAAAGCATTGATTCAAGATGGATCAATGAAAATCTAGGCATATTTTCCTGTGCAAAAAGGGGGTAATAACACTTTGTAGATAATCACACAACAGAAGAGATTTCCAATGCTGGTTATAAATGTCCTATTTATACGACAATCTTTTTGTCAGTAAAGGTTAAGAATACTAGGTCAAGGAGTCTTGCATTGTTTCAGGGAAGACCACAGAGATGTAAATGTGGAGCACGTGGCCTCGTTAAACGATGAATAAGGGCAGAACTGAGCTTGAGCCAGAGAGGCGATGAAACGATGGAACATGGAACATCTCCAAGTAGCTTCAGCTTTACTTCCAGAAAACTTCCAGGTGCTTTTTTTCCAAACCTCTCAGCAGCTTTAACCCACAAACTCGAGAGTGCTGCCCCATGGAGAGGCAGCGGCTGAGTGCTGTAGGGCTTGTTCCCGTGGGATGCTACACTTCCCTGGCTGGTGGTCAGCTGCTAGGTCCACACAAGACCAGGTTTGGCATCAAAAAGGCTCCCCTTCTGTGGCTGTTCCAGCAAAATTGGTTCTGGCAATTCTCAAATCCCAAAACTATGTCTCCTGTAGAGCATACGATGATCCCCTTAATCACGCAACCTATATGTGGATAATTGCAATTACAATTAGACCTCTGCCTAACAAGGTTTTGCCCAGCACAGACATGGCATCAAAAACAAACAGAAAGCAGGCTTATAAGTGATATCATCTTACCAATATGGAGAAAGAAGAGTTTAAGAAAAAAGTGGATCTAGACTCCCAACTACCCTTTCCTCCATCAGAGGGAACCCAGTTTTCATTCCTGAGGATGAGAAGCAAATTTAAGCGAACAAAACATGCAGGTAGAGAAGCATTTTGGAGGCACAGAGGGCAACAGAAAAATGAGAACTGGCACTTCAGATGGCAGCTGGAGATATGGAAGGTGCCTCCAGGATGGATATCCATACCCCTGAAAAGCAGTCCGTGCATCCATACAGCATGCCGCAGGGTTATATCTGCAGAGATATCTGCACGGGGTGCCTCGGTGTGGTTCGTTTGCTGCTAACACGGCAAGGCTGCTCCTGGCTCCTGAGCTTGCCCAGGTGCCCCTGTGTGCTACTGCCCGGCCTCACGTAACTGGCATACCCGCTCACCAGGCTCCTTCCCTCCAAGGAAGCCCTTGCGCTGCTGGTTGTGAAGCTGGGCAACAGGTTTATAAACATCACACTGCTTATGCTGGGGGGGTGGGGGGGGTCTTCTCTGACTCATCAGGAAACAAATTTTGGCATTTGCTTATGTCAGTGACTAGAAGAGGCGCTAAGAGGCGACACTGAGGCAAATGAAAAGAAAGCACTCTTCTGAACTCACGGAAACAAAAAGCTTTAGAATATTTCAGAAGAACGCAAAAGTGACTGAACAGTGAGTCTTAATCACAGACTTTTTTAAATAGGTGCAGATTTTTTTTTTAAACACAGCTGAAAAATTCTCTCCCTCTTTAGAGATACCTCACAGACACAGGTGAATAGCATAAGAGGAAGGACAAGAAGAACTGCCCAATGCCCACTTGTGCAGTAGCATGTATCCAAATCACCAAGGTAATTGTAGAAAGAATTTTCTCACAGCGTTTAAATGCTTCTCTCTATTCAGAGGCCCCACTTTTCCATAACAATGCAATACTTCACTGTCCTGAGCATTTACATGCTCCTGAAGTTCTAATACCGATGCAATAATTTCTTGCCATCAATAAAATATATTCCCTTTGCAAACTCCCGCTGTTTCCCTCATCGTCAGTAAAAACTGAAAAGCTTTACAAAAATAATTATTTTGCTGCATACTGTTTTTCATTTTTGATAGAATCTTAACCGCAGACTTCTCTGAATGCACATCTGAGAAAAACCTTGTCATTATTTCCACTGACCTGAATAATTAGGTACCAACCAGAACCCCCTGCTTCCTGATTGGCGAAACGTACTGCATAAAGCAGACTCCTATCAAGTCTTCCCTCCAGCACCCAAACAGCACAGGCTACGGAAACAAGAAGAGAGAAGCATTTGTGCAAGCAAGTAGCATACTCTAGTGCACCGCATTTGGAGCGCCTGGACGGGGAGGAATGACGTAGGATGGCCCATTAGGTGACCCTTCTGGAGAAGACCTACTCCAGCAGGTTTAAAGAGTGCCATTTGCATCGACTCGCCCCCTGCATGCACAGTGGTCGCCTGCTGCTTGTGCCTCCTTGGGATTTCGTCTGAAAGGGGCAGCTTGGCACTCTGCCCATGCTCACAGGGATGTATCTGTCCCGGCCATTGGGGGCAGGCGGCACTCCTGACATCAGCAGGCTGCGGACTACGACCAGAGAGCAGATCTGGTCTCCACTCCTCAATTTTTATGTCAGTGGAATGAAAACGGCATTCACCTATTCCTTTTACGAGGCTGTGAAGAAGATGGATCAAGCAGCCTAGATATCCTGCTTTCTGTAATCTCCCAAACTAATTAGTTCCCAAACAGACCCAGCACAGACACGACCAGATCCCTCCAGCCAGGCCAGCAGGAACAGCAGGTGGGAGAAGAGCTCCACATACACTCACTGCTTGGCCCTTTTCTAAACCTGCTGGTGACACTAATTGACTGGTGGCAGTAGTGCCGGCGGTTGAGACGCATACAGCCCACAGGGAAGCTGCTCAAAGCCACAGTAATGAGTAACCTACGTGCTGCTTGAAAGCACGACCACGGGCTTTGAATCCTTTACTATTACCTGGGATAGACAGACCTCTGTCCCCTCCCCGTGTTACAGAGATGAATCGTGTTTAACCTATTTGAATTTTATGTTAATGATCGGGGGGGGGGGGAATGACACCTCACTTCAAACTACATGGTGCTCAGAGGCACAGCAGCAGGACTTCAGAGAGAGACTACCTGGGATGGCGGCTAGTCAAGTCAGCACACAAAGAGCGTCCAAAGTTTTGCCAACAGGGGACCTGGAAAGTCGGCTCTACAGGCAATGTCGCTAGTGCATTAAAACCTGTGCAGCCAGTGTGCCTCCCCCGGCCTCCAGGAACATACATTAAGGGCATACGCTTATGTCCTTAGAGCTTGCTACCTGCTGGCAACCCCAGGCCAACGACACGACACCACGGGAGCTTTTGCTGATACTGCCAGGTACAGCAGCCCCACGACTACTCTAAACTGTGGAGGGGGCTGACTCTCAGCTGCCCCCCGCATCGGGGAGAGGATAATGCAACCTGCCGCTCTTCAGCGTTCCCCATGAATTTCTAAAACAAGGTGGTAAATCTAAAAAACTGAGGAGACTAAATCAAATGTAAACAACATCATGGATGCAGTTCTCTTCTGTTTGTTACTGCTTATCATTTGCTATTATGCTCAGATTTGATGCAGCTTTCTAAAGCAATACATGGTTCTGTTGAATGATTTATACAGCATGTGTCGCAGCAGACAAACTGGCATTGACATTATAAAAAACTTCTCTGCAAACTAGCACAGTGATTAAAAATAGAAACAAAAATACACAACACCACAATCTAGAAATGAGCCAGCCCACAAGTGTCCTAAAATACCTGCATCACTTTGGATGCCTCCAGCAACCACTCTAAAGCATCGTCATTCCGGGAATTACTGCTTTTGGAAGGGAGAGGTCGATGATTCTGGGAAGCACTGCAAGACCACTTCATCACCAGAGCAAGACAGAAGTTGTGTTGGGTGCAGGAAAATATCTGTGTCTCAGTGGCAGCAAATGCCTCCACGCAGAAGGTGTTTACATCTTTCCCTGTCCTGCCTTGGAAAAAGCTCAGCATTAGAGTAAACACCAATCTTAGCTGAAAATTTTCCTTGAAATGACAGTCTACACAAAGTTCTGCATTAGTAGATATGGGCAAGAATACTGCAAGACTATCCTAATCTGTCCCAAGAATGAAATAAATTGACATATGTAATTCTACCAGTGGTTAATATGTGGAATTAATATTCACTGTAAAAAGCCACCTCCTGTCTTGCTTCAACATCTATGCATAGAGGAAGAGCAAGTTTCAGTTCCAGCCAAGAAGTTCATAATGTAGAAGGCACGCATACAAAGGGGTGTCCAGCATGTTCCCTGAGCGCTCTTGCATGTGCTCCGAGGATCTGTGCAAAGCCAGTCCACCATGATAATTTAGCACGATGCTGAGGCAGTTCAAGCTGTGGGGACCACCTCTTTACCTTCAAAGATCTAGTCCAGAGCCGAGACACCCCAGCCATGCTCGCATTCTCCCCTAAAATGCATTTTTTGTTCCCACTGGAGACAAGTCCTCTGCTGCCTAGCAGAAAACAAATTTCTTCCTCAAGGAACATGCTTCAGTTGGTATGGAGTGCTAGTCTAGTACGTAAGCTGAGTTAAGCATGTTACGTCTGAGCTCAGCATGGTGCTGCTTGCAATTCAATCCAGTGGCTTTAATCTATAAAGCCCTCCAGGTCCCTCTTGGCTCTCTCCAAATCTAATCTTCGTTATAGCTGAGATCAGCACCCCTTATTGTTGCAATAAGCCAAGGTGTTTCTGTTTCTGTATTTTGTGTTTCAACACAAAATAGCAACCCGGGGACAAGCTATGGGAGGAGAGAACTCAAAGTCTTTAGAGGCAGTCTGCTGTCCTTCAGCTTGCCTGGCCTTTGCTCATAGTGTGTGTACATATAAAAGAGCAGGTGCCTGTCCTAGGAGCATCTGGACAATCTGAAGGGTTTTTAACCTTGTCTCAGGTGTGGCTGCTGGACATGCCTTTATAGATTGCACGTTTTTGTTAATTGCTGCAAACACTTTGTATTTACGTTTATCAATACCTAAAATGCTGCCGCCTGGCTTGAAAACATGCTGTCAAAACTATGTATGTGCTGTTGGTGGATAGTTTGAAACATTTAGTTTTCAGATCAGTTGAACGTTCACCTGAGACGTACTGAGACGTCCTACCCATCCATGCAGCACTTAAAATGTTGACAAGACTCAAACATATCTATGAGAGAATAAGCACTGCTCTTTTCCTCTGCTAGCAAAAGCAACGACAAAGAAGCTCAATGCAGTCAGGGAATCACCACAAAAGGATGGAGCACTGCACTGGCTGGTAAGAAATCTAGATGCTCTTTTCTGCGCAGCTGACTACAAAGCAATGGGCAGCTATTCTACCATTCAGTGCTTTTTCTTCCCCTTCTTTGGCCCTTTTAGATTGAGTTTTTTCTCCCTTTTAGGTTAAGCTTTCCAGGGCAGAGCCTCTTCTATTCTACACTGAGGCTCAGCTCAACACAGCGCCAAATCCATTTGGGACCTTGCTGTACTACAGTAACTCAAACCATTCGGATTAGAAACAAAAAGTTCTGGGTTCTGAAAACACATGTTTCTCAGACTTTAGCATTTAGTCAGGCACTAAATAGTAGTTGAATAGCTTATTTAAGACTCAGCTGGAAAAGAGAAACTTCCATAACCACAAATTGTACAATAATACGCATAAATCATTGAACTGAAAAATCTCTACTGTCTTTATCATTTTAATGATGGCTTTGAAAAGCAAATGTTCCACAATCCACCAAACATTTTAGTGTTGCCTCTGCTCATTTGTACAAAGCTTTAATGATGTCTTGCTATATACTTGATTATTTCTTGCCTCCACATTTATTTCTATTCCTGTTACTTTGTTAATTACTGTGTGTAGATTTAGGCAGTGTTTACCATGGTACCTTGCATAGGTTAAACTGCTCCGGGTTTCAGATGTTTCCTAGAAAAGGACCTTTAAGAGGAAAAAAAAAAAATCATTCTGGAAATAGCATCAGAGTAGTGTTATCCACAAGCATCCCCAGAATTATTCTGCTTGTTATTTAATTAGCTCCGACAAAGGTTGTAGAGTGCATGGAAACCTATTCAGGGATCTGCAGTAATATTTGGAGATCATTTCTTTTACTGCTTTATCATTAAAGTTTTATGTACTCTTGCAATTGATAGAAGCAATATAACATTTCTGAAAAATATAGAAGAAATAAAAAAGTAATATACACGAAATAAACCCATCTCATCTTAAATTCCACTAGCACTGCACCCATGGCATCATTTAACAGTTTGCTAGGTCTGGTGTACAGACTACCTTCATTAGATCATGACAAAGTACTTAGATCTAAATACATTTCTTCTGTTTATCCCAGTTGGAAAATCTGAATAGAGCTGTTTGAGAGAGGGTGAAAATATCACTCTTTCATTTACAAAAACTGTATCTTTGTGCTTCTCAGGAGTTTCTCTGAACATGAATCTGGAACGTTTCATAAAATAAATAAAAGTACTTCAGTCAGCTGCACTAGAATTCAAGAAATAGTTATGGTTGTGATTGTATATGGGGAAAATTATCTGTTAAAGTATTTCTGCGTTAGACACATTTCAAGTGACCTTAACAGAAATCCTGAGTATGGTGAAAAGCAGAGTTTGCCATCACTCAACAGACATTCAGATTATGGGAGAAAATCCAAGTCTTTACGCAGGATCCTTCCGCAACACTTGTACTCAAAGAAAACATAGAGAAGCTGCATCATTTCAATGGCTCCTCTTTCACTTTGAATTTGGTAGAGAACACCATGGTATCGAGCACTGGGGCAGTTAAATGACTCATTTCTTTTTAAAAACGAGTCTCTTCAGGGAAGAGATTGGCATTGGGTGAATGAGAAGTGAATCTGATCAGTAGGATCTTTATTTTCACTTTAGCAAGCCCCAGAGGGAGCCCAGCTTAGCTCTCAGTTCCTAGGCTAAGTTCACAGCTAAAAAAAGGCTCCTCAACCCCCCCCCCCCTTTCCTTTTTCTGTGAATTGGATTTGACGCCACTATAAAGACTATAAATAGAGAATCCAGCTTGGCCATTTTAAGGAGACATATGTCTTGATTCATTTTATTTTTAAGAATATAATTGAGCTATATTACATGCTAAGTTCAGCATCATCAAATGACAAGCTGCTAAGCTAATTAGGAAACTTCTAACCAGTAAGTATCCATAGTTTACAAGTAGTTCAATCAAATACCAACGTCAGGTACAGTAGCCATGACGAGTGAATGACAGAATGAGCGAATTTTGTTGTTCTGGGAAGTCAAAGGACTTCGTTCCATAGCCACCGCAGGAAAAGCAGGAAAACTCAAGCAGCCCATTACCATAATGAAGTCCACTCGTCATGCACATACGAGTAGCGATGCTGCCTTGGCTGTCAATTTCTGGATTTTGAAAGACGGTAAGGACAGAGTGAATCATTTGTCAAGACTTTTTAATGAGAACATATTTGACAATACTCAGTGAATAGCTAGAGTGAATAATTAGCAGCCTGCAGTAACATTAAAGACTTACTTGTGCTTATTCCAATGCCAAGTCACTGATTACAGCCCAGTATCCTCAGTCTCACATTTATATCAAACAAAGGCCAATATGTACACATATGGAGGGAGCCCTCTACCCTGCATTCAACATCAACGCTACTTTTCTTACAGATTTAGATTTTTTTTTTTTAACTAGAAGCCAGCTGTTGAAATCTGGACTCAATTTATCTGAAGTGTGAAAGATCATGTCAAGTGCAGGCAATGACGCATACCAGGAAGGAGGACACTATGATTTCCTGACTATCTGATGAACTACGGTTTTAGGCAAAGGGCTAATATTAGATATTAGATTATGTATTTTTGAAAGTGCGCCACAGCCAAGTGTAGCTAGAATTGAGCTTGCAGCTGACTAGGGACATATGGAGAAGGTCTTTATGCTGCTTCTTTCTGGAAAAAATCATGGACAAAGAACATGGAAGGGAACGAGACAACATTGTTTCAATGGAACCTCTTTACATTTGGTTTAAAAAGAAAAAAACATCATGACATCCAGCAGTAGGGTTTGTAAGTGCTTTTGATTTCTTTTTAAAAGCTGTTTCAAGGGAAAAACATGAATCCATGTGCAATAGAGCAGAAAAAGGAGAATTCACTTTTTGGTTGCAGCTGCCATCTCTGCTGGAGAAGCCAGGTGATGGGGGCATTAGAAGGAGACCTGGGTTACTTTTCCATTTCCTCACTTTTCCGTTGTGAACAGCACAACCTGCACGTAAGTTTTGCGTACAGCCTTAGGCAACTCCATGTGCTCCCCTGTGCCTTTACTGCCATCTATATCTTGACAATGATAGCACTTTGCTTTGTCACAGAGATGTCATAAATCCATTAAAGACAGAGACGTATTTGCTTACTGGAGCAATGGGCTTGCTGCAAGTACCTAAGCGAGCTAGCCAAAGAGATTCAGGGAGTTTGGTGGACACGCTGCCACTGCAGTCACTTACATTGACTTTAGGACAAAGCGACAAAGCGTGACTTACATTGGCTTTAGGACAAAGAGTGACTTAATGACTTCCTCCCTGCAAGAAAATGACAACAAAGTTGAAGGATACAGAAAACCACTTTCCGCACTGGCTTCCCCCCAAATATCAGGGCTATGTGGAAAGGAGAAAGTGAGTAGAAAGCATCCACAACAAAGCTGTCCTGCTACACAAGGTGATAACGGCTTCAATTTCTTCCATAGAAAACAGAAATAGTTTGCCCAACTCAAAATGTTACAGTTTATGCCAAGAGACCATGGCCACATTTCCGACAGTGGTTAATGCTGGCAGAACAGCCACCTAGCATAGAAAGGACAGCACTGCGTTCCCCAAGATCAGTTTTCTTTTTGTCTTGATGAAATATTCTAAGGTTCACTCAGTTCACAGAAAAATACCTTAACTGACTCACAGAGCTTGAGGCACTGCAATCACAGTATTTCCTGCTTTAAATCTGCAGCAAAGATAATTTTGCCTCTCCCCAGTTTTTAAGCGTTAATATCCATGTCCCCAAACAAAGCAGATATAATCAGAGACCAACAAAAACATCAGTGCAGGAAAGCAGCAGTAAGGAGTGCACAAGTAAATAAAACAATCTTATCCCCTTGTATCTATGTGCTCTTGCATCTGTACTTTATTTATCTGTAACTCTTCAGAACTGTAAGCAAAAAATATTGGCTTTGTCTAGTTAGAGGGACTGGTTTATCTCTGTTCCTGACCCTTTAATTTGTCATCTAGCCAGAATCCCCTCGGTGAGAACGTTTCTGGCACTCCAAGGCTGCAGTTAACTTAATAAGGAATGTAAGCACAGTCAGATAAATTAATTTCAAGGTCAAGCACAGTGACAATGGAAAATGGATGCAAGTGGCAGGTAATAGAAGAAAATTCGCATGCATACTGATACACTGTTAAAGGCAGATGTTACTAGACAATTTAATCTCAAATGTAACTGATGTTTTGAGTTGCCCTTTTCCATTAAAAGAATTGTAGCAGATGCAAAAATCAAAGATTATTCAAAGAATTAAGATATGAAAAGCATGTTAGATCACTAAACTCCAATTAGTTAAATTAAATTGTATACCATTATCTACCTGTAGCTTTATTGGTAGCCAGCATTAGCACTCAGCTTGAGCAATAATAAAATTAGAGAATAACACTTTAATTGAATTGCACTTAAAAGGATCATGCTGACAAATGTGATTGTATCTGGCTGTAATGCACACCTTTTCCAACGATCATTAAATCCAATGAAATGAAAGTCGCAGGATCTTGACAGCTCTCTGAAATAATCTGTGAACCATGCTGTATCTCGCAGTACCTAATCAATTTAGAGAAGCCTCATTAAGGCTCTGCAGCTAAAGAACACTTAAAAATCAAAACAAATTACAACATGTTATGGATAACTAGCTAATCATATCGATACAACAAGGATGTATTGTGTTGCAACAATTCATTTCCTTCGTAAGAAGTGTTTGCCATAGATGATTTAGGAATTGTTATTCATAACTGTGATCAGCTAGCCCTAATGTCAAGTTTTTTTTATCTTTGCTCATAATAAACATTTCTTATTCTGTGTCTGCACTGTATTCTAGCTGTAATCCTGGACTCTATGGTTGCATGAGTGTTAATTATCTGTGTGGCTGTATGCGTATTTGTTTCTGTCTTTCAATGTTTTTACCTCTTTCTTGAGTATGCAGGAGCAATGATGTGTGATTCTGGGAACAAATTAGATATTAGCAGATACCCACGTGAATATTTCTTGGCAATTTTTGTTCACTGTGAGTAAGTACTTTGTTGCTCGATTATTTAACAGCCCATAACTCACCCTCACTCTCTCCTACCTTCGGTGGCTGTTTCCTTTTTATATGGCAGCTAATACAAAATGGCGTACCTTGATGTAACACTTACACATAAGCAATTTGAGCTGGGTAATTTAGCAGATTAATGAGACCAGCAAATAGGCATTTAAAACTGAGGCGTATCTGTGGCACTCATTCTTGATCTACTTAGTCAACACTGGACTTGGCCGACCACCGTTCCCAGTGGACTCTTCCCAATCACATGATAAATCATTCTCACTCAAATATTTCTTTTTTGAGATTCCTCCTCCGCTTCGGTTGATAAAAGTCCCAGGCATCGGATGGAGTACATGGAACCAGATACAAGCTCCTTTCCTCTGAGATGGAGGATATTTAGTCACTTACTCTTGCTGTTGACTAATGTTCCTTTAGCTTCGTGCTTTTGAGTGATTGTTATAGTGTGACTTTTGCCTCTCAACAAACCATAAAACTCAGAGTATAATACTGAATAGCCGTTATATACTACCATCCGGTTTGCTGTCCAGTGGACTGGTCTGCTTGGACCACACCCAGATCACCATGAGAACAGATTCGAATTGCAATAGTAGGTTAAGACAGAATACAATACTGATGTTAAATACAATTTATAATGCAGAGGTTAAGCTATCTGAAGAAATACAGCTTTAATAAATACATGCTGTTTCTTCTGTTCTCCTTCTGCATGAAAAACAGAGTAGGATTCCAGATAACATATGGATTTCTACACACTATTTAAAACAATTTTTAGTGCTTGCTTAAGGTACACAAAGTAGCTATTACACAAGAAACCTACTGCAATAGTGAGTCCATAAACATTTGAAAAGGGTTTAGAGATTTAAATGTAAAGATAATAGATCCAGTAACCTACCAGAGGTTTAACACCTGCTAAAGTTAATGTTATTAGCATCATGGTAGTACCTAGAAGTCCAATCACGTCAGAAGCCTTTTGAACATGGTAGAAAACAGAACCGAAAGATGGTCCAAATTTCTTCTGACAGTCGTCTCCAGAAGCATGAGGAGGCTCTGGGCTGTGGAAAAGCCACAAGTGCTTTGCTCAAAGGCACTGGACCTGATTCAGCTCTGGGTTCCTCTGGCTGGTGCACTCCCTTCAGCAGAGGACGTAGGCATTCCCATCGCCTCCACGTGCCAACGCAAAGGGAACCATTTCAGTGGGTTAACTCAGCAGCTCACTGCCTTTGTCAGCCCGGAATGTCTACGGAGAACATCATCTTGGCCCTACACACACCTGTGGCCAATGGCGTTGTAACTGCCGTGACCAGTTTCCCTGTCTCACCTCCTCTGGCTGACTGTGCTACATACGCGGTTACCTAACCTGGCACACAAAGGGCTTTATCCTTTACTTACTTGTACCTGGGACAGCCAGGACAAATACCATTAACTGCACCTGAATTATAGTCGTGGCAAAGAGATGGGAATCAGAGCTTATACGTCTTTCTACTGGCTTTGATAAGTTGCAGATGCAATTCCTGGTGCACAGCAGAGGACCATCTCTGCACCTGGGACCATCATTTCCACTTGCGCAGAAGACATTTTAAGAGCTGCCATTATTTCTAGTGAACACAGTTGCATTTATTCCTCATTTTGCCCAAGCATAAATGACTAGGGCAGTGCACGGCAAGGAAGAGCCAGTTCCTCACTTCCAGCTGCTAAGTGGACACAGGACACGGGAAACACATCTGGAGTATGGGCGCTTAAGAAGGAAAGAAGTCTTAATGCCAAGATATAGATTCTAGGAGTTGTATACAGTTGCATACAGTTGTTAACAGTTGTATACAAATACCAGCAATTTTTTCTCTCTTATTCTCTCAGGAGAAGTCTCCTAACCAATTCTCTTGTCAGGTGTTGAAGAGACAGTCCTCTGCTGACTGCTGGAAATACATGCCTATTTATAAACATCTGCACTCTAAAGAAATAGAACCATTCACTGGAAATTAGAAGACACTGGGACAGAAACAACTTTATACCTTGGTTGAGACTGGGAAAAATTTGGGGAAAGCTCATCAACAGAAGAGAAAAAAAACCTGACTGCTGTGTCAAGTACCCTTTCCAACTTGCTGTGTAGAGCACTCTTTAACCCTGCAGTTAATTAGAAACAACACACATTTGTGATTCCCCTCGAGGCAATGAAAAATAACTCATGTACATATGCAATAACTTTCCTTTTAGCAAGAAATTTTATTAGGCTATTTCTAATTTGAGCCAAAACACAGTGTACATATCAGATGGCAAGAGCTCTGAAAGCGGCAAGATTGGACTGAGTAACAAATGAATTTTGAATATGTTTATAAATGGACATTCTGCCATATTTCAAGGCCTGCATTAGAGAGTGAATGATGACTCAGTGAGATCCTGCCAGAACATATATTAAGAAAAAAGCAGATGAGTCCCTAGGGTTTTCTGTCACCCAAACCCCGGTTATCACCAGCTAGTGCCACGCACGCATCTCCTATCAGACTCTTCTCTGACTCAATTTGATGACAGTAACTTCAAACCTCTTTGAATTCAGTGAGGAACCTACAACCGAGGCCAGGACCAGGCCTGCTGAAGGGCTATACAGGGCCTCTGTCCAAATGAGATCTGTCTCTATCAAAGACTTGCGATTCAAATATTTTTCTGGCATTCTCAGACATTTACGTCCCACAGAATTAGCAGTAATTCAGCAATGATGACAGCGCAGTTCCTAGGCCAGGGAGAACTCGGCAGATGTATACGGTACCTCTTTATCTGCACAATTTTGGTTTACAAAAGGTCAAGTTGCAACGTTTGCTAGTCCCTGACTGCTAAAGGATACCACTTCCAAGCACAAAATCTAAACATTTAGCAACGCTTAGGTAACCAATACTGCAAAACCTAAATTTTCAAAAGCCTTAGATAATAATGAGGTGTAAAAATAAAACAAAAAGTAATGTAACCTGTATTTTCTCTGCATTCTCACTGATTGCTTCTTTGAAAGCCTTTAGTGTACACTCTAACCACAACCTGAAATTTTTCTTTGCAACCATGAGGTCTAAGAACTTTTCTTATAAACGGAAGTTGAGGCGCTCATATTTCCACCTGTTTCCAGGAGTAAAAGTACTAAGAAAACTATGAAATATCCACAGATAAACGATAAGATCACCACTGCTGACAATGCTGAAAGATTACAGAGATGCAATATAAACTAGGCTTGGGTCTTGTGTTTGCTGCTCGCTGACCTTGCGAGTTTATGTCTCAGGAAAATCAGACTAAGACAAATCATACATACCAGGAAATAGGCTGGTGCTTTCCATATATTTCAGCGCCAGATACAGAGAGCGCTAGACATCATTTTAAGCTCCAATCCATTTGTAACACCCATAGCCAAATACAGAACTGCTCTGAAGTGTTTACAATTTTTCTCTGAAAAAAATCCTTTCCCCCTAAAACACCTGTTAAAGTTGTAGGGCTGTGAAACATAAACATATAAATTTTTGGCTTTCCACAATTTCTGTCTTTCTCTCTTCCCAACTCATTTTCAACCTATCCCATCTCACATCCACTATCAGCACCCAATCAACATCCCTCTGAAGCTGTTTTCTTTCTTAAATGATGTTGGAATAATGTTAACAAGATTTTTTTTTTGATTATCAGATTACAGTTCAGACGTGAATCAAAATTGCATTAAAGGTCTGATCCTGCCACCCTTGAAATCAACTGTGGCTTCATTCAGTGAAACCAAAAGGTCTCTCTCTCCCTGAGCCATAAAGCCCGGGCTAGGGACTATTTATTATCCATAAGTACAGTCCGGGACAGGCTGATAAATGATCCCTATCCATCCCACACCATTTCAAAAGGGGAAAGGACCAGACTGGACAGATGGACGGCTTCAGCAATCCCCGATCTTGCTAACTTCACCTTTAGGAATAGGCAGATGCCTGGGAGGCATCGTATTCATACAACCAAGCAGTTATCTCTATAACACGGATGGTTTCAGGAGGCATTCAGTTCAGCTAAACGTACCGGGAGAAGGAAGGTGAGCCTGCGGAAGACATAATACAATGTGGCATGTAAAACTGACAGATGGAGGTTTGTAGTGTCCAGTTTGCTTACAAAACACAAGCAGAGATAATCTGCATGACAAACTTTGCACCAGTCAGGGTTCAGGTAGCCTCTTGCCTCACAGGGCTGGGCCCAAAGTGAATTTATGTTGCTATGGTTTAAGTGGGGGGATGTCTTAAAGCAGCAAGGGGTGGTGCCATTGCTGGCTGGGATGTCAGCAGACCTGCCTAAAATACATGGAGAGGTGGCCTGAAATAACTGGATCAACTATACCTTTAGTAGTCAATACAAACCTGGATCCAGGGCATGTCTACCCGTCTGGGGAGTCAATGAAACGCCCTGAATGAGGGTTAAGGAATTCAGTAAAGCAATAAAATCGCTAGCGAGAGGGCATAACTCAAGAAGACGTGAATGCAGAAGTCAGAGACTATGAGAAGGCTCCAGGGACTCAAATCGGTGCAGAGAGGAGATTACTAAAATCAGTAAAAGAGGGGGAAAGCAAGGAGAAAGAAGCTCTGCTCTGTAGAGGACAGCAAAGCACTACTGTTGGGAGTATGTACAGGGGAAAGACAGGGCTGAATAAAAAGCAGGAGCTGAAACTTCCCATCACATCCATGGCTGCAGGAGAAAAGCCATTATAATTTGGCTGTATTTGCATAAAGCGATACGGGGCTGTGTCAGCTTTCGACGCAGACCAGACTGCACCCCCTGGGCAGCTGCCGGCAGAGGACAGCAGAACGAGGGCGGCCACTGCCCCACTCCTCCCGTGATGGGGTGCGCTGTGCGCAGGGTGTCTGACCAGCGCGGGCAGCCCTTGCTCGCAAAACTGTGCTGTTCATTTTGCCCTTGTTTCCCAAAAAGCTTCTATCTGGCTTTGCTATGGACAGGGGGAAGAGGACGCCTAATCTCCTGGGCCACGGCTGGTCCAGCCACGTATGGCACTTCCCTTCGTGGCTCCCCGCGAGCCACCCGCCACGCTTGCTGGCATGCTTCACACCGCTCAGGTACTGCCAGTGAGGCAGACAGCAGCGGTGACCTACTTCCAGGCCTCTTCCTCCTGGAAGCTGTCTCATCAAAAGCTCTCCACGCACCCCATTCGGCCTCAGAAATGCAAACAAAGCAGCAATGTAAAATCCCAAAGAGGGGGCAGGCTGCTCTGCACGGCAGCGAGCGGCCAGCAGGCTCCCAAGTGAGCCGGGACGACGAGCCACGGGCCCACGAGGAGGAGTAGCAAACGGGGCACTTTCAGATATGCCGTCCAGGGAAATCCCACAGTAAGACTCTGATCCTCATCCCGCAAGCAGCCCCCTGCAGACCCAAGCGCGCGTCCCCCTCTCAGGACTTCTCGCTGGGCCGGGAGCTAACACAACAGGAGTTGCAGCAAAGCAGGTCATCTAAGACTTGCAGCAAAGCTGGTGGATTTATGGCAGAGAATCAGTGATAGTAAACCAAAGAGGAGAGGCAGAATAATAAAAACAGAACATTCAGCAAAAGAAAAAAAAGGCACTTTTAAGTGATCTCAGCTGCAACAACTAACACATACCAGCTGTTACAAGGTGTAAACTGAAAGTCTTGGGCAAGATCAACAGCTTGACCAGTTCTATTCATTTATGAACGACGCTGCACCTAAGAACGTGTGCCAGTAGATGGTGTTTTTATTTTAACCAAATAGTTACCCGAACACAGCTAGAGCTCCCTTTAACGCTGCTACTCTGTTTTGACCCCACAGAGCTCTCTGAATATGCTTCATTTTTTCTTCCTGAATTTTTCCGTCTGCCTATTTTATCCTCCTGTGACACGCCACAAAGAGGATCTTCTGACCAACAGGATGCAAATGTTTGGATCATTGAGCGTAATATGCTATCCATATTTGCACTTCAAAGCTTTGGGCTTTTGCAGTCAAATATAATCCCATGCCATCTCCTAAAAGAGGAGTAGTGGATATACCAGAATCTTTCTTCGTATGCTGGCACAACACATCAGCTTCAGGTTTATCTCTGCTGGTTTATCCAGGTCCTGATATACCTTTACAAAGCTCCATATCCCTAGGACCAAGTGAAAACAGCTGGAAGTCTACAAATTTCAGTGTCCCCTGGACAGGCAGCACTATTTCAGAGACCTGCTGGCTAAGGCTCCAGTTCTTGCCTGTGTTCATGGGAGATTTCAAGAAGTTGTAAGACATCTATTCATTTCCTTTTATTTTACCACAGCTTATGCAGCCCTTTTCACAATTAGATTCTCACAGTTTTAGCCTAAAGTGGCTGCATCTCATTTTTTTACATTTTGTTAATGTAGGTGATGTGAAACACAAATACATTGTATAAACCTATCAAGAAGGCTCGATTTGTCTCTCAGTTCAGGTGCCCTGCAGTTGACGTCACTGCTCTGCATGCTGTCCAGCCACCACCTCCACCGGGTCCCCACAGCTCCCTTAGCTCCTTCACAGACAGAGGGAAAATGGTTCTGCCTCAGAAGAGTCAGCACTTTATGGGAAGGGACAATGGAGAGGAGCCAAGAGCCAGGAAGTCAGGTTCCCACATCCACGGACTGCCGTGCAGCCTAGGTTCCCATGCCACAACCTGACGCAGACCTCGGAGCAACACCCACGTCTCCTATCTGGCAGCCCCAACAGGTTCAGAATATGACACCAAAACCTTCTCAGAACTGGGTAGCTACTGACAATATATCCATCTCCTTCTCCTTTAACAGAAAAGAATAGCCTATTGACTTCTTCAGATCAAGATGTAGTATGATTGATGCACATAAAGCTCAGCCTTCAAAGTTGATTGGTGACCCATTAGAGAAAAAATAGCATGTGATTAACTCCACAAGACTGCTCATCAGCTGATTGCACAAAATGCCCCAGAAGAAGCAGCACAAAACTTGAAGGCTAAAGAACATGCTATTGCAATTCACAGCAAGACTTCAAAACACACATACTTACTGGATTTAAAGGACCAACAACAAAATTATATGCTAAACACTGACTCACAAACAATTAAAGCATTCTTTCAGCATAAATTGTATCTTGTAGGGTTATTTTTCTCAAACAATTTATACAACAAAAGTACATGCGTTCACAGGAGTTGTATCAAACTCTTCAATTTCTGTTCCTGTAAGTTTTGGCAGAGATGGTCCTGAGTCTAAAACTCTAAATTTAGAGAGACGTGGGCTGGACCCCCAAGCTGAACTCAACTAGATCTGCCAAACCAATGCTAGAGGCTAGGAGGACTTCAGCTCATAAAAAATGGCACTGGGCTGCATGGTATGGAATTTGTTCTCTAAGGTGGAAGGGGGCTTCTGAGCTTTGTCTGGAAGTTTAAAGGATGATTCCTCTCAGCCTTTTAGTTGAGATTCCCATTCTTACTATTTTGGGTGCGAAGGAAAGGTGCCCATGGACTGCAAATTCCTCTGTTATTTCAGACCTACTTCTCCAGCATTTTCACAGAAGAATTACATCGCACTTACATATTTCAAGGTAGATGTCATTCAGCTTCTCAACCAGAGTTTGGCAAGTCCTGTGTTTAAGAGGCAATAAGTCTGTTGTGAATTTATAGCTAATTGATCGTACACTCAAACTGAGCAGCACTCAAGATTTAATACTAGCAGCTCAAAGCTTTTCCTTTGTTTCTAAATGACAAATCAATTTTTTCCTGACATGGTGTCCAAAACATTTTTCACTTTTGCTAGTCTCTTAGCAGCAGGACAGAATCTCATTTGTATCCACTTCTCAAAGTGCCTCCATAGTATTAGAGTTTCATTTTTACCCGAAATGCATGAAAGTAAGGCTCCTAAGGTTGCTCTAGGAGCAACTAGTTCCAACACTTGAATGGACACGGCATCGCACTGTGGGTGTGTTGTCTTTTTGTTACAGCTGGTTTCATCCCAAAGGCTGCAAGAGTGGTTGGAGTTTGTTGACATCTGGTTACAAAAGATCTTACAAACATGCCTGATGTGACTCAGGGTTAAAAGGGTATCTATCCTGAATCTTAAAGTCTTCTTCAAGAGGTTTCTCATTTTGTTTACTCTCAAGTAACATTTTTCAATCAGGTGTAGCAGTCAGCAGAATAAAATAGCCTCAGGAGCAAGCCCTTAATACCTGGTTAGTATACTCTGACACCCAATTGCAATTATTTCCCTTCCCTTCCCCAGCTTGAAATACAAAAAGTCCTGTCTGCCAAGAACAGCCCAGCAGACAGTCATGCCTGTCTTTGCTTGATGCAGAATGATTTTCCACTGTAGATTCATTATGTCATTGAATTCAGTCACGGGAATATTAACATTTTCACACATGTGGGAACTCAGCTTGTGAATGCAAAGCTCATTTATTGCAGTGATTTCTTTAGCGGCTTCAGTATCCTCATTTTATAATGAGGTTTATAACAAGGACAGATTCTGGAGTGATGTAAATCAGCATAATTCCATGAAAACATGCAAATATGCTAAAAATCTGAAGTGTGGGGCCCAGATTGTTTAATGTTGGTAGTTGCTTTCTGGGGTTTTTTGGCTTTTTTACCTGGTGTCTTCAGTAATTTAAAATATAATCCAGCACAGGAAACTTTGGGACTTTGTAGCAGAATGGCTTTTCATTGCTTGCTCTGAACTCACTAACGTCTCTGATAAGCTTGAACAATTTAAAGAGATGGGGTATCTCCAAAGCTACATTGCAAGCTGTGCTACACTTCTGAATGACCTCTGGACAGTTGCACTAAAGCCTGAGGAAAGAAGTAACTACATTGTTAGTAGTTCCCCCTATAGCAGAATAGGACATAATTCAGACATAAGTGTTATTCTGAAAATGCTATGCAGTTATAGCAGCTACATGATTAGAGCAAGTTTTTACTTTGGAACATAATATCGGTATGCCTAGAATTGCAAACCTTTCACGTTTATGAAACGCTCACCCAGTTAATGATGCTAGCTTTAACTCTGAGTACAGAAATATGTAAGGAGTTTTGCTCGGATATTCACAAACCTGTGCAACAAGAGAAAAAGAAATGATATCGGCTGCAGTTTTGAAAACGTACGTGCAAATTCTTTTCCTTAGAACATCAGCCACTAATTATCTAGGTCAGCAGAAGAGGGAGCTACATTTTTATTATGAAGTTTAATAACACAGCAGCTTCTTTCACAGATGTCACAGCTGTAGGCTGGTCTTAAAATAAATAATAATAAAAAAGAACTTTCTTTTTATTGAAAGCACTAAGAGATGGTCTTCCTGGTGGTTGATGATATTGTCTGCACAGCTATTTAACACAGAAAGCCTGGTAAAATGTTATTTCAAAGTTTCCTGGAAAGGTGATGAATTTAAAGTTTCAAATAAAGCAAACGAACCAATTCAAATAAATTGATCTTTTTCAACATACGAAAGTAGATATTAAAGATATAATTCTGCTGAGTTTTATATCTTATGCTGTCATCGATATAACCACAAAGTAATGTTATAATTTGACTTAATTCTTCTACATGAAGAATCAAGCTGTAAGTACATTTGAGCATCCTCTTAAAAGAGCTTATTTTAAATACTGTAATCTCACTCTTGTTTGCAAGAACAAAACATTTGGTTGCATCTTTTATAAAGCCATAAAGCCAAGCTCCTTTCTCAGTTAACGCTGTCCCTTTTCCCTGAAGTCAGCTGTGTATGCCTGAGTGCAGATGAGGAACAAAATTCAGCACGCGTGGTAGAAAAGCTGAACTGCTCTGCTCAGAACTGCACAATACCTGTATCCTGCTAGTAATAAACACACAGAAGTGCTCATACAGTGGCAGGAAGAAGTCACAGCTTGAAAAACTAGCATATAGTAGGAACCTGTGAACAGGCACCTAACAGAAATACTCAGGGTCTGAACCTGTGATGGGTTACAGTAAGAGCGGTGTAAGCTACCTCCTATCTGCACAGGACACTACTGGGCCAGTGCACACTTTTTAGCTCGTACACACATGAGTTTTGGGGAAGGAAAGGCCTTCAAAGTCTAAACAAAATGCAAGACGGACAGCGGCAACAAGAAATTTCATTTTTGGCTCCGTCACCATAAAACAAAGCTTTAAAATGTAAAACAAGCCCAATCCAATGCGAAATTAAACAGCAGAAATTCCTAATCCGTTTGAGAAGGCCTTCAATGATTTTGATTTTTGAATGTCTGAAATGCACATTACTGAAGTGGAACTACCAAAAAACCAAAAAACCCTCTAGGTGCAGGTATGGCTCTTTCAGCTCGTGGCTCTAGAAATCAAAATAAAGGAAAAGCTCATCTACAGATCTGCAGTTTGCTTCCAAATAGGTGTCAAGTACTTGCTAGATGGCAAAATCACACACCAGTAGGTTAATTTGGCCTTGAAAACCAAGCCCACCATCTCTCTGTGCACCCAATGAATGAAATTCATCTCCATACAGTGTCACGCCAGAGAACTGTGCACAAGGGTCATATTTTTGGAAACTCCAGCAGATGAGTAGACTCACCTGCTGAGAAGCCTGCTGGTGAGTAACGCGCTCCCCAGGCCTGCAGCCCAGATTCACAGATTAGGGCAGAAACGATGCCCAGGCAGAATATCTGACCTCTGTGGAGGAAGGGTGATTTTTTTCTCCACACAGTCATCAACATGTGAGCAGCACATTCTCCAGGGCCAGATCATCTGATTTGCAGACATATGCTGATACACGTACGGATACCGCTGCAGCGCCGGTGGCCCTGCGTGGGGCTGGAGCAGCTGGCGCTGCCCGCGCTCGCCTCCTGCCAGGCCCAAGCTTTCAGTGCAACAACCTGGCGCCTTCATCCCATGCTCCCACATCTCAAAGGGCTTGTGTGCACAGACACATTGCTGTGTGAACCCAGCTGCACAACTCCAGTCTCAGGCTGGATTGGGGCAGGCGCGAGATGCTGCACTGGGGATAATGAGCACTTTTGCAAACACTTGCAGCACGGGGTACTGAGGAACCAGCTATATCTGTATTACCAGGGACTTTCCATTATCTGAAGCGTTCCAGCTCCACTTTACCTCACAAAACAAAGTTGGCTGCGTTGCTAACCCTCAGCACTGAAAAACCATAACGCAGGAGTCACACGCATAAATCACACCTAAATGCCTGCTGGGTTTTGAGTCTTTAAAGTTCATGTTTTCAAGCTCTTCTCCATAACCATGAGAGCTAAAAACTCTTTTTGCATGAAAGTTGAGATTCTTTCCTGACTGCTAGAGTCTGTAAGCTGGAACTTTACATAAATAATGTAAGACTGGAGATGAACTCCTACAGGTTGACAACACGGTGCTGGTTTCCAGCAGCAGTGCATCTGCAATAACCAGCTCGGTGGCACGCTGAGGGAGAGACTAGGGTGTGAAGCGGTGTGATGTCCTTTGGGGCGCCCATCTCAGGTCCCCTTTGTGCTGGGGAACAACCAGAAGCAGAAGGTGGACCACCTCCGTGTCACCATGGTCTGCCCAGCACCAACCCAGAGGAGTTTTGATGCAGGCCCCCCTACAAAGCATATCACTGTTTTTTTGTCCATCCCATACTCATCTTGTTCTCATGTGTCTGGAAGAAACCCTCCCACCTCACCAGTTTTAAAAATGGTCCTGTAATGGGAGCCTGTAATTTAACAAAAAGTCCAATTAGGAACTCCTCTGTGTTCCCCTGTGAAATGATGCCTTCAGAAAGTCAAGGATCTTACACCACAACAATCAAGGCTCTTACACTTATAAGGAAATGGTATGTCCTTGGGGTATTTATCTGGGTCATTATATAAACAAAGTAAAAGCAACACAATAGGGCTACTGCCTTATTATCTATGGGATACTTTTAGGCAAATATTTCAGCTGCAGATGGTTAACAGAGCTTCAAAGCATAATGATATCTAACTGCGAAATAGCTGAGTCAGGTGCATTTAGTAAAGTCAAGAGATCCAAACACTAATTACAGTGCGGTTGCACCAAGATCAGTGTTATATCTGACGTATTTTAAAAGTAGGCTTAAATCACTGCCTAAATGAATTGGATGAGCCTGCATGAGCTTCATCCAAAGACATTTTATTGTGCCTGAAGAAGAAAGTAGCAAGAGACACACAGAGCATGTCAGAAGCTCTGCCTCCAATTTCTGAGAATCAGCACTGATTTTACCTGGAGCTCTGACTAAGTTGCTGAAAAGTTTAGTCACTCACAGGTGTTTTGCTGCCATCTGTCAACAGCTGATTATTGCAAACTTGTTTACTCAGTCTAGTGCTGTGAGAGACAACTTGCTATCTTTGTTCAATCTCTTTATACAGCTCCTGCACATCTTCCCCCAGAACCAACCTGCTCCAGGGCTTCGGGAAATTGCAATCCACATCCCTAGATGAGCTTCACAGCTGGCCCCTACCTTTATGAAGTTCCCAAACTACAATTCTGGCTCAGAGAACTGAATTTGGAGACTTAATTATAGCACTATCATTCAGAGCAAAATCTTCACAGGCTGGGGTATTGCCATTACTTGCCAAGCGCACCCACACCCTGGTCCTGATTACATGAGTTACTGACCTCAGCTGAACCATAGGAGCAATGAGGCTTGCCCTGGTCAGGAATCTTCCCAACAAAACCTGGCTTCACTGGAAGATGCAGATTAGGATCAAAATTATTTCACAGGCATTTACTGACCTCACTGAGCTTCAGATAAATCGCCAACAGGCTGCTGCTGCTCCTTGCAGGTAGGACCATGCCTCTCCACCACCAGTAGCTCTCAAAGGGTAACTGGTAAGCCTCCATGTCCAAGGTCCATGACAAGGAAGCTGCGCTATGCTGACCACGTCAGGGCTAGGTCCAATGCGGAAACTAATTTCTGCTTGAATTGGATCAGAACTTAAGCAGGTGCCAGAAGACCATGCAGGAGCAGGTCCTGAGCTGCAGGGTTTTCACCAGAGTCAGGTCTCAGCATGGACATGTGCTGCCATGGAAGGTGCTGGATACTAAATGCTTTTGCTTACATTTGTAGATATAAAACACTTGAAAATCTGCCCCCCAGCAAATTGATAACCTGGCCATAAATAAGATGCAGCCTATTGCATCTGAGTGTTACCACTGGATTTTTTTAACATGGTCAGGATTTTATTAAATGCATTTTTTGTACACAAGCTCCTGTAACTAATGATAGTGGGTTTTTTCATTCACAACCTTCAAATAGTGTGCTCCCTCCAAGTGCAAACAGCACAGGGTTTATTTCAATCTGATTATGTCACTTTAAGCGTAGAAATTCTGACCTTGATTAACAAGCGTTTTGCAGAGTGCATGGGACGATATGCCGGACATTGTTCGTGTCAGGAGATATTCATGCTAAACCTAAAACTTCCTAGGCTTTCAGTCTCTCCGCCTCCCTGAATCACCTTCCTCATCAACAACAGTAAAGGAAGTTAGCCATGAAGGAATAAAAAACAGGGAAATGCTCTACATTAAATTGTCCCACTGTTAGAAAACAAGGTTCAGCATCACTGCACCTTTCCATATAGCACTATCCCACTAGTAATACTTTCATTTGATTAGACTGATCCATTGGCTCCTAGTCCATATTACTTAACCCTCAAACCATTATGCCCTATTGAAAATAATTGGTAATGACAGTTTCAGGTTTAATATTTAATATAGTGGTTAAATGGAGCTGTACTGTTTGTGGTTATAGCTTCCATTGTCTAATAAGCAAGTTGAGAGTAAAATGCATTTTTCTTCAGCTGTTGCATTAGCAGAAAGCTAAACACCATGTTACCTATAACAGCCTTAAACATTTTCAGAAAAAAAGGCTCTCAAAGTTAATTCCAATATTACATTGATTTGTGGTTTATTTGTTTTTTTTATTGCAGGACTGTCTCTTCAGTAACCTTGAGAAATGTTGTGAGGTGGACGGCAGGACAGAAAGGCATTTCTTCGTGCGTCAGGCCAACTTGCAAACAGCCCTTTGCCCAGTGCCCTGTGTAAGTGCTCCTTCTCGTATCTGTAGCAGGCTGCCAAGCCCCCTGACCCGAGCTGCCCATCCCATGCCTACGGCACCGCTCCTCATCCCCTCACCACCGCCCGTGGGTGTCCCTGCGTGCCAGACACCAGCGCTGTGCTAGAAAAACCTGCCAGAGAGAGGAGACGGGAATGTCCTGATCCAAAGCTGCCATATTATGACACTGCTGTCTCACAGAATAAGCCTTCTGCATGTCGCTCTTCTCTACGTGACAATGGAAGGAGGAGGTTGGGGAAGGGCAGGGCTAAAGCGGCAGGGATATATCATAAAGTAATGACAAACATCTGTAGCTTTGTCCTGCGAGGGCTCACCCACCTGTACAAATTTTGGGTCAGGTTACCTGGTGTCTCGCCAGTACCTTCAAAAGAGTTTTATTTATTTACTCTGGCCAAGAATTTGGCGCTCTATTTTTTAATCTGCCCACATCTTTCACCTCCTCCTGTAGCGCTTGTTCTCCCAGGGTTTTTTGCCATTAACACTCCCAGTTCTGGATGATTACTACATTAACAGGGATTCCAGCGGAGGGTGGGGCTCACTCCCAGCAAATTAGTCAATGTGGAGCTCCACTCCCCCATGGCTTGGTTCCCACCAGTATCTGAGCAAGCTTGTACATACCGTGATCATTGCTGTCATTTACTGGAGAGAGACCCCTCAAATGTCATTCATAAGCAGATGAGATAAAAATAACACCCGAGTACCTGAATTCCACGAAGAGAACTGGCATTCACTAAACTTGTTCTGCTTTTCACCAGTGCCACATGCTGCTTCTGCAAACCTTTCTTGCTTACTTCTATTAGCTGAGCTTTTGCATATTATTACCTTGAATGCATAAGGACTCTAAATTTAGACTGCAGATGCAGTCAGAAGCACAGTCCATGGACCAGATCTTTCCAAGAGCTCAGTATCTCTCAAAATGCGCTAACTGCCCTTCTCTCTAATTTCATTTGAGGCCTATCAAGTACTGAGCCTCAAACTCAGAATTCTTAGAAAAGGAACTGCCTACACCTTCTATTAGTATTAGAATTTGGTCTTACATATTCTTCCCCACACTGAAACAGAGATTATTTGAGAAAGGCCCACAGTGGCATTCATTCTTTCAGAGATGAAGCTCCGAATTCCATAGCGCCTGTTGGAACTGAACCTCAGATATATTAAGAAATAACTCACTGCTTACAATACAACTGTTTCTTATCCAACCTCTACAACAAGAATACATTCAAATGAACTTCCTGAGCTAGATGGTCAAGCAAGGTTAACGTCATAGATCCCAAGGTGGGAGAGGAAAGTGATTTTATAACCCTGAAACTTCTGAGGCTGCACGTTATAAATGAGAGATCAATTTACCAAAAAGGGAAATAAGATTGCTGGGTGGACCCAACACTTAAAATGGACTCAGCATTGTTTTTGAACTTATTTAGAGGCATGATGGAAGAACATGGCTTTGTTTCCATTTATAAATGTCCAAAATGACATCCTGAATTTAGGACTTGAGAAGTGCCAGGCTGACCTAATTGGAAACAGAAGGCTCGTACTCTTCGCTGAAGCATAGGTACAACATAGGCAGTCAGACAATCTGTTCTAGCTGACCACAGAGCTGGTTGGAGATAATCAAGATGGAGAAGTGCATTATTAGCTCCCTATCACATTCACCTAGGGCTTGATTCACTCATTTACACCTGTGCCTACCAGCGATGTCCACAGACTTACACTAGTGTGGCATTTTGGATTTATTTTGCCCTGATGTCAAACGAGGAAGAACTCTTCCTGGAGTGCCCAAGAAGGACAATAAGAAAGAGACATTTGAAATAATTTCTTCCATATTAGACATGCTTATTGTTGATCAAGATAGTTTAATCAGTATTTCCCAAAATAGATACTCTTCTAATTGACATAGAGAGGTATAATCCCCTTGCGTGGGCTGAAAGGGAGAACATGATGTGAGAAGCCACCAATGCTTCTCTTTCAGACAAGTTTAGAGAACAGCTGCAGCTGCTTCCCTGAATTCTGCTGAAAACGGAGGTGTCTCACTGCCAAGTGCTCCAGGTGTACACCACCATCAAGGTAGCCCAGTGAGGGGCTAAAGTTGTGTTTCCAGTCTGCGCTCCCCTGGACCAGCTGCATGGTTTCTAGGGCTTGCCACCAAACACCCCCTCCTGCTGCTACACCTGTTCTTTATCAGCATCCGCGACAACACATGTGCTTCTTGTCATGAAACATGGCAGTAGTGGCTCAGTGAACAGCTTCTCCTCAGACAAGGCCTTCCTGTGCCTCCATTTTTCCATGTGTACTGGAGAACTTCAGAAAGCCTTGTGTGGTTAGCTACTTGCTTCTTAAGACTTTCCCCAAACAAAGCCATATAAATACACCCCGTCAAGAACTGAAATCTTTAGTAAGTATAAATTACTATATCCTTCATTTTTACCTATCCACAAAGACAGAAATGCACCTTTTGTGCCATATAAATCCAATTTAAGCTCTCAGAATAGGCTCTAAGTAGGACTTAAGTAGTGCACAGGCCGTTAGGCTGACCCTCTACACTGGGGTTAATTTCATCCAAAAGCTTTTCCAAGAGATAAGGAAACAATCTTTCATGTACAAAGTGCTTGAGGAAACCAAGAAACAGCAAAAGAATCTGCCTGCTTTGAAAGCTTTGTATCTCACCTCTACACTCAATAGGGAGACGTGTTGTGTTGACGTACTGTAGATTATACCTTAGCCAAACGGTGAAGTTAAAAGGAAACAGGATCCCTTGACACTGTTTTAGACAAACCATAATACGGCACTATCATTAAATGAAGTTTACAGAAGGGTTCTATTTACATGTCTGCAGAAAATAGAACAGGGCGCAGGATGCTGATTGCAGTGTAAATGTTAACTGAGGGACTGAACGGCACTTGCTGGAGGGTCGGAAAATCTAGTGCAAACAAAACAAAGAGCAGAAGATGGTCTTCATTATCCAGAGCAACCTGGCATCCTGACAATGGCTAGCTTTGGGGGGGAAATGGAACAGCTTTTATTACTGACGAACTCAGTTATGCTACAGAAATGGAGGGCAAGCTCAGGATTAGCGGGAGATATTCAGCAATTCAGAAGTTGGCTGTAAAAAAGGAAGCTCTATCCTGAAAGAGCGTGAAATGGGCCTAGATATAACTCAGTCTCTCTGCTGGCTTCTTCCAGCAAAGGTCTCTAGAACTCGAGGAGTCAATCAAAAGGTGAAGAAATGCACATCATCTGGGCCATCACCACCTTAGGAGGGCAATACTGCTCCCACGTCAAAACTCCACTCCGCCATGCAAGTTTGGGTCATTACTCGTGTCTGAAAGTCTATTGAGTTCACATTGGAGAGGTGAGGTACGACTACAGGGAGTGAATCTACATCTCAGTTTTGCTTCTGGAGCGATGCGGAATGGGGGGACAGGAAATACTAGCTAGATGATTTTCTAGAGAAAGAAAAGGAAATACACTTTGTCAGAAGACCAGTGAATTTAAGCACATATTAATTGTTTCTGATTTCAATGACAAAAAAGGCAAAAGGAGCAAAAACTCGTATTAGAATTGGTGACAGGGTATGACCAGCAGGACCAGGACACCAAGCTTAGATTATTTACAGACCAGGGTTATTTATAGACAGTGCTATGTCCCTATTTTCTCTTACTTCCAAAACCATTTTCAACAAGGCTATGTGTGAAGGACCACTGAAGAAGTGAACGCTATTTGTAACTTCAGCTGTTTGTAACCAACTTGTTTTACCCACACACTCAAATAACTCTAAAATGACCTCCATTCATGACTAACCTAGGGCTGAAGTGAAAGTGGTGCCTTAAGAGGTGAAAAGCTCCGTGTTGCCCAGCCCAGACACAGCGAGTGCCGACTTGTGCGACTCTCTTATAGCAAGCACAGCCAGGCCACTTAACAATAATGGTGGCTCTTGGCCCGTATTTGTTATATGGAAGTTTGTATTGCCTGGGTTTCTTCTTCCCCAAGATTTACCTGAATTTGACCCATTCGCAAGTTTAGACATTGCTCTGAGAGCCTGAATTCAATATTTTATTTTATTATATAGCTATTAAGCCCCAACCCTGCAAAGATCTGTTGCAAATACCGTTTTTCTCAGAGGAGCAGTTGCCCATAAGGCCTTTGCATCAGAGACGTGCCGTGTCACACACACGGCAGTATCATGTGCGGCAACCACGTTGTCATTAACCTCCCTTTAGTAGGTAATAGGGTGAAACATGTCAATGAACCATAAACCTGGACTGATTTAGAAGATAAATTGTAATGGCCCAGAACTAGCTGCTGCAGTCTTTCCTGTCAATACTTCACCTTAAAAAAATCCCTAAATACTTATTAATACTACAAGACATAATGGCTGTCAATAACATTTATTTTAAGGAGTCCCCAAACACATTACGTAATCTGCATTTAAACAGTCCATCTAGCCAACATCTGAAGGAGTCACGAAGGAGACATTCTGCCACCTCTCGTACGCTCCTGGGAGCAATGCTGTTCTCTGCTTCTTCTGATTAAGCCTACCCCTTTGCCTAACCCAAATCTTGCTGAACTTTAGGGCAACGATAAGGCACAAAAGGCAGATGCTTTGGGTGTAGCTATCTGACGCATCAGCTTCACTGGCAAAGCTGTTGTCAGAAGTTCCTGCTGCCGCGTAGTGCACCTGGGATGAGAACGAATGGTGGGAGCAGCCCAGCAGGGCAGAGACACCTCACGTTAGCGTCCTGGGCCCAGTGAAGCACGTTACGTCGCCACATACACAGACGGACAGGAGCGAGAATGAATCGAAGGGCTGCCCTTGCTTTGTCCCCTGTCAGATCAGGGTTTGTGCTTAAATAACAGTACCTCAGTACTGCCACGCACAAGCTCCTGCTTGGCACTTTGACAGCTGGCTGAGCTAGGCACGTAGGCAACTCCGGGCCCATCAACATTCCTGGAGATTAATGTTGGTTAGGAGGGTGAACGAGTAGCAAATGTTATCATGTATGTAAAATAGGGATAATTACTGGGTATCTTCAAGAGGAAGCAGAATTACTTTTTCATATAATAAGTATTAAGTATCAGGGTGAATTATCAGTATTTATGACTGACACTTCTTGGATTAGCCAAGTAAGCAATGTGCGACGAACTAGGGCATCAACACCGGAAGTGAAATCATATTCCTCAGGGCAACGGTGCAGCCACAGCGTAATCCTAATTGTCTTTCAGCTATCATCTATCTCCTCCACCTCTTTAGCAAAGCAATACATTACAGTATTGCTGTACATCAACAGCATTGGGCAGAAGATATCAAGACTAAGACACGTTGAATGTTTAGGTTTCACTCAGCAAAGAGAGGGACAATCCTAGATCTGTGGCAAATTTGGACAAGTCCATAAATAAATATTCTACAGACAGAAGAAATTGCATATCTAATCCTCCCATGGGGAGTCTGTTATGTTTAAGGGACTGGGGCTAAGGTAGCCATATAGAGGATAAAGGCTTTTACATTTTTAATGCAGTTATTTCAAACACACCTAGATACAATTCCAACTGTATAGGAGGGCATAGCAGAAAACAAAATCAAATTCACCTCTGGAGCTGTCTGGATACAAAATGGAGGCAACACCGAGAGGAGCGTCACCCTTTGCCAGGGCCATTTCTAAAGGAACAGGTAATCTAACTACTTAGGAAGCCAAGTTTCCAAACAAAACATTGCAGTAGCATTGGAACAGGTTAAGAAGGATCTGAAGGGTGACTTTTTGCAAGGCAGAAGTGGGAGGCAGCAGGGTGTTTCTAGGAAAGGGGAGGAGGGTAGTTTTGGCTGTGGATAAGAGCTGCTTCTCAGGACCTGCAGCCCTGGAGATTTACAGTCTCCCAGGAGGCAACTGTCCTACAAAACCCAGACCAAGCACCTGTATTCTTGAATGCCACCTACTGGTACGTTATCTATTAACTTTGCATAGAAACAGATGTTAGTCTCCTGGCACACTCCTGTGCGCTAAATTCAAGGAAAGGCGTTTTTTGACTTTACCACACACACACAAAACATAAAGGTGATGCTCTTGAGACTATTTGTGCAACTAATTGTATTCACGCGCATTTTTACAGATCAAGGCCTATACGTGCTCCTTCTCTTCAGACAAAGTCTACAGAAGTGGACTCTTAGGCCTGCTTTGCACCTCACATGAGTCCATCCACAATGCCAAAACTTACAGCTGAAGGCCCTGAACAACATGTCTCCAAGATCCTTAAGTGCTCAGAAACTATTATTCTACGTACAGTTCTTGAAGAAAGGAAAACCAGGGGAAAGAACAGCGACAAGAACCAAAATTCCCACAAAACAATTCAATAATAAAGGGTTTTTTAATGAGATAAGGACATGCTGTATTTTGATTTTCATAGTATATTTTAGGTAACAGCAGGGATGCACGTGGTCCCATCTCTGCAGTAAACGCACAACACCAGTGACAGCTCTATAAAGACCAGGCATACCAAGTTACCATCACAAGGTAGTTGTTGCTGTTGTGGATCTTTTCAAAGCACATTTTTGAAATGGGCACATTTCAAAGTATATTTTGAAATGTCTGAGTTGTCCTGGCAAAGCCAAGCTTGTGAGTAGAGGCACTATCTTTCATCACACTGACTTAAACAGCGTGAAAAACTTTGGGGCACAATGGCATCTTGGTGAAGTGACAGCAGAATCTTTCATTGACTGGAATAGTACAAGGCTATTAATTTGTACCACAAATAATTTTGCAATATGATGAAATTATATCTATTCTAGCATAGGCAGTGGTAACTATTAGTTTAAAGATGTCTGTTAAAGCATCGCTAATTGTAAGTCTGCAAAGATGATACTTAAGAATTTAAAAGACAGTTCCTCCCTCCTCTAAGAACCTGAAAAGTCTCCATTACTTTAATGAGAATATTGTATCTTGAGACTTCTGTTTTTCTTATAATTCTTACAAATCAGGAATATTGTGTGAATCACGGTCTCCTGCAAATGCAAATTTACTGCTTGAACTAGTATTTTCTAGTGCCGAGGCACTCCTGGGAGTGAGGGTATACTTCTGGGAGAGTTAAATAAGGAAGGTCAATTATCCACTGGAATGCTAACCAGAACTCTCTAGGGCAAGATAAATCAATAGTAAATACAATCTTACTAGGGAAATGTGTGTCATTCCCAGTTCAGTGTAGTGGAGAGCACATTGTTCTGTTGAATTAAGTAAGAATTGTAATAATATCATGCAATGCAGTAGAAATAGCAGTAGGTGAAGCTTCCTCCATGAACCCAAGGAGTGATGCAATGGCAGCTTGTATGGATATAATTGTATATTTTGCTAGAATCAAAAATAAAGGTTTTAATGTATTATTAAATTCCTTGCTTGGAGGCAGGCATTCACACACCTACAATTATTTTAATTGCATGTTCCAGATTTTTTTGTTTTTCAGAAATTTATGACAGAAGTTGAAGTTAAAATGAGTACCTCGCAATATATTTTCCTGAGTTACAGTAATAAGTTTTTCTCTTTGGGTAATAGAGTGGTTTGTTCAGAGTGTTATATTTTTAGTTTTATGGAAAGGTTTTGGAAAACATTGCGCCAAACAAAACATGCGCAGTAACCAATATGCAAACTAGCATAAATTAAATAAGTCTGGAGAGCAGAAAAAAACAAGCCTAGACGCTGAAGACAACCTTACAGTCCAGGAAGAAGTGACAGAAGATTCATGCACTGACTAGAACTACGCAAAAATACTAATTTTTACTGCAGCCTTTGGAGTATTTGTGAAATTGCATCTCTTAGACTTGGTGGGGGGCAAATGGGCTTTCTTTAGAAGGTGACACCATCTCCAAGCATATGAAGAATATGCTCAGCAGTAGTCAGCACAGATTCACAAAAGGGAAATCATGCTTAACCAATCTGACAGCCTTCTATGATAGCCTTCTTGAGCGGGGGTGGGGGGGGGAGGGTTGGACTAGATGATGTCCCTTCCAACCTCATCCGTTCTGTGATTCTGTTATTTGTCATATTTGTATAGGCAAACAGCATCTTTGGAATGATAAAATATCATATTTCTGTTTGAAAAAAATATCTTTGTGTCTGTCTGAGAACTTTCAGAAAGAACAAAACAATATTGGGAAAGGACGATCTTGTGGTTAAACCACAAGTAGGGTTTTGGCTACATGAACTGGTTACTTCATGGCAAGCTAACATCCGAATTTCATGCATGTCACCACCTGCAGTCACTGTGCATATATGTTCTTGGTCAGCACAAAGTAGCTTAGCTTGCTGTCACAGCAGGAGGGCCAGGGGAGAATGAGACCCTTCGCGCTTTCCACACTATTCCTAGTGGTTATCATGCCGTATCTGACACACTAAGCACTCGCGCCCCACCTGAGCCCCTGGGAACTTATGGTATAGCCTTGTACCATGATTTGGCCTCAAGTCTTGCTTCTACCACTGAATTCTCCCACGACCTGGAGAAAATCACAAATATTCCCTGTGCCTGTTTTCCCTCTCTGAAACAAGCAGGAGAATGCTTTATTTGTTGAATTTTATTTTCATCGTAAATTTTTCATGGAAACATGCCCCAGTGCTGTCCTGCTTTGGCTACTGCTTGGCATCCTTAGGGCATGGATCCAGCTATGCTGTGAACTGGCAGAAGGACTGCATAACGGCAGCCACGGCACCAGGGCCCAGAGCGCGAGTCTGCTTATTCTCCATCTGCAGATCACACAAACTACCAAGACCCGCATAATTCCACTGACTCTGGTGGTATTTCTCCCGATTTATAGCAAACTATAATGGGAATGGGAATTGGGTCAAAGCTCTGGGGAGGTCACGCACATTGCCATTTGCCACCCCTTCCCACTGGGGCAGGAGGCTGGAATAGCCAGTGCTCATGTTCGTCATGGCAAGGGCACCTCCTCTAGGAAGAAATATTCACATATACCCAAATCTGCAATTTCATTAAGCTTAATGCATTTGCAGCCAATATTGAATTTGACAGAAAGCCTTTCCCTGGTAGTATTTAAACTCATCAAGAACACTAATAAACGGCTGGTAGTTAAATGCATTCTTAACTTTTTATGCACATTGTCCTTGCGCCATGTGCTGTGATGTCTTTATAACAGGATCGTTAAGGACAATCACAAAGATTAATAAAAATATAAGGTGAATTGGACACAAGGGGTTCCATTAAATAGAACAGGATTACAGACAAGCGAGGCTCTGTGGTATTTTGAACTGTAATGTTTTAAGTGGGTTGGGCTGGGCTCTGCTGTTTGTTGGCCTTTCCCATAGTTCTTCCCTTTACAGTCGTACTGAGTTCATGTTAAATAGGCTGGTCCCAGGATAAGCCTCGAGCTGGGAGGAAAAAAAAAAGCTCACGTTCCCAAACTTCCATGCTTCTATCCTCCCTCCTGGAAAGAGTATGAAACCAGGACTTAAAAATAAAGTGCCGAAACTAGAAACTACCCCTTTGACTGTTTCTATCCAAAGGCAGAGTTTACAGCTGAAAAATGCCATTGACCCATTGACACGCTTCTTTGAGAGCAGCAGGAGAGGAGACTACCTTTACTTCAGCAAGACTAGCTCTATTCAGAAGCAAGCTACCCAGCTCCAGGCTGGGCCGCGCTCTGACGCTGTCCATCGCAGGGCACAGGAGCTCAGCGACAGGCACCTGGGTGCCGGCAGAGCTTCCCCCGCCCGGCCCCGAACCACGCAGCCGCCCTCCCTGCTCCACGAAGCCTTTCTGTGCAGCCGAAGCGCTCCGTGCCTCAGTTTCCCATTAGAAAACGACGGACAATGGCTTCTTCTACCTATTGTCTTGCGTATTCAAAATGCTACTACAGGACCGTCTCTTGCCACGTATTATGTGCAGGACCTAACGTACTGTGGCCAGAATGGGTTTGGAGCCGGTAAATATCAGTGTAGTGTGACACTAATAGCTTATCGTAAGAGGCCAAGAGATAAACACAGTCTGGGAACCTAGGAGGGAGTTGCACCTTGTCCTGGGGTGGAGATTTAAGAACTAACTCTTTCAGTGCTATAATAAATGTTATCTTTTTAATTTTCTCTTCTTTTCCACCAAAAATCCTCTACACCATCTCTCCGTTTTAGTGAAGTCTTAGCAAGCTTGCTCTAGTTCTGCTGACCTGGGACTAGCTTCAGGGGTCTTTAATGCACCCAGTGTTAGCAGGAAAGTCTGTATCGACATCTCCACAGCTGTCAGAGCCCCCAGTGCCACTGGGAGTTTGCCACTGGGAGTTTGCATGGCTAAAACGTAATTTGCTGTAAAATCCATGCGCTGTGCTGTTCATGCATGGTAATTATGCATAACCAAAAACCATAAGGAAAGACGCAGTTACATATAGTCTGCTTTTAACATCTGAAATGACTTTTATTTCTCCTATCTAAAGAAACCATTTCATGTGAAAATCGCTCTGCATTTTGAAACGATACTTTTGAGATGACCAAAGACCATTAAATCATTAGTGGCCCCAAACTCCATAATGCACTTTTTGAGCATCCTTGTTATTTAAGGTGGTCAACTATTAATCTTTCCCAGTCAGCAAGTACAAAGTTCTGTGTTACAGCTATTTTCGCTAAACGGCTAATCTTTGACTAAACTCGTAACACAACTAACAGGACTACATGCTGGAGGAAGATGGTATAGAGATGCCAAGGTCGAGAATGACCTCCGTGGCTGCCTACCAGGACCCTGGCACAATTACACATTTACTCCGTAGTAACCTACAGACCACGCATCATCTCATTCCCATGCAGAGAAAGATGCATGAACAGCCTTCCACTCAGACATAATTTATGAAATACTTCTCCAGGGAAAATTTAGGCAAAATTAATTGTCACTGTTATATTCCCCGCCCCCAACACAAAATACTTCCATTCAGAATGAGGTTTCGGTATTTCATGTGAGCTGTAATTTGGTGCCTAATTTAGTCCTATGGTCTGCATCTCTTACGAGGTATAACCTTCTCTTTTGAGAGGTTAAAACTGTGAAAAGGATGTCCTGCCGTAGCAGATGCTACCTGAACACAAATGCACGCATACAGATACAACGGAGGTAAGAAATAAGTAAACCAGAGCTTCCACACAGCACTGAGACTAGGTTTATAAAATAAGAATATAGTTGAGGAAAAAAGGAAGGTTCTGTGGCAAAACGTGATGCACCAACTACAACACAAAACATGCACATTTCTGCAGAAAAAGACGCAAATATTTTTATCTCATTACCAAACCAGCGCTATGTCAGAAAAAAGAATTTAGACAGAAAAGTTCTGACCAGCTTTGCCACAAATCACCTATGACTAAATGTAGGCCTGACATGGAAAATCAGACGTTGTTCAAAGGAACAGCTTTATTTTTAGGGCCTGCAAGAATTAGCACATCCGGATAGCTCCGATGCATTTTGTGCTCTCCTTGCAAGCCGTGCCCGGCTCCCCACCTAGACTGCTGCTGTTTTTCAGGGCGGTCGAGGGCAGGACCCGGCCATCGGCAGAGCAGTGGAGCATTCAGGAGACGACAGCCTGGTTCTCCTGCTTTTGAGGCCGCTCTTGGGACTCTGGCATTGCCCAATGCGAATATTTCTGCTTTGTTTAACACAGTGAAAAAACATCAGTTGACACTGCAATGTTAAGTGCGGTGGATGCAAGTACGACCGATAAACAAACACGTCTTTGTTTTAATAGTGGGGAGTGACTTATCATAGTTAATTATAGGAATTTACAGCTATTTATGTGAACTCAAGAAAGCAGAAAACATTCATTTGTTGGTAGTGTAACTGCTGGGTGGAGGCAGCCCAGATGCGTGGAGATGAATGCTAGACTGTATCTTGTTTGTCTTGTTATGCACAACTTTACTATGTAAATTTGAACTTCAGCGAGTAGCTGCTTGGCACATTAGAATGTATAATTATAGACACACAAAAAACCATGGAAAGTGACATTTAAACATTGTTTCTTTGTCACATATCAGTTAAATATAGAAAAAAACATATTTACTTTAATCCGCAGTAGACACTTGGTCTCGCACCTGCTGCTCACACGCAAAATATGTCATTATCACTCAGCGTCCATCCTCTTACACAGAGGAAACAAAGTCACTTTGGTTCAGTTTTATTTGTCTCATTTCAAGCCTCAGAGGAGCTGCACTTACAGAGGAATGTTAAGCAGAAAACAAAACCAAAATAGCGCTACAGCCACTACAGTTCGTTTGCAGGGGGAGGAAAAAAAAAACCCACGCTGCTCCTGTGTGCATTCAATAATTATCCCCAAACAATCGCGAGAGGACGGCATGAACTCCAGAACCAGCTTTTGCCCACTTTTCAAAGACTGCGCCGTGCTACTGATACAGCACCGTCAGCAGCAGCAGGCACACTAGCACTGCTGAAAACGCTTGGCTAACTGCGCAGAGCCGGCCAGGCCAAAGACACTGTGGGACGTTGCATGCTGGTGTTATATAATGCTGGCCATGGCCTACGTATTTTCTCAGGTTTTTCTTCTGGACGAGAATTATTGTGAACAATTATTTAAAATACAAAAACTGCCAGTTTCTAACGAGCACCAGCGCTGTTGCTCAGAAGGACCTACAAGCCTTCCTGGCTCCGTTCAAGGACAAGTTTCAGCGAGGAATAATCTACACCTAAATCTCTGAGATGCATAAATAACTCTATAGCAATGCAGTGGCTAGCTGCATCATATGTGTCGATGCATTTATCTTTGGAAGACCTCCCCAATGGAGTGGGGAAAGTCATCGTTCTGCAGAGGGAGGAGCAGCGCAGGGCGAGACCAAGGGATGGGCAGATGGTCTAACGTGGCACAAGGGCACCTCTCCCACCACCAGGACAGCCCAAAGCTTGTCCTCCGGCCGTACCGCGCTGCAGGGCCGTGTCCCGCTCACGGACACCAGTCAGTTTGCGTTCACGCCGAGCTATTTTTGACCACAGACTGTCAGAGGGGCTCACTGCGATGAGACCGCTCCTGGAGCCACCTCCATCCCCCAAGGTGGAGCGCCCCAGGCGCCACCTCTCCGGAGGCACGTGCCACCCTGGCAAAACTGCAGCAGGGGATTTATCTAGTGGTAGGACAGTGCCTAGGAATGACACAAGCTAACCGATTTCTTACATCTGTACATTTTTCTCCTTATCTTTTTTTTAAAGAACCAAAGACAAGTAGCTACTTTTTCTTCCCAAACAGCCCTTGCCTAATGACATCCTACGTTGTATTCTAGCTTAATACCTTTCAGGAGTTTACATATTATACTTCAAACATGCTGGCGATGCGTTTCACAAGGAAAAGTGAAGAGCACCCTTTGGGCTACATACCCTCAGTTTTGATCAATTGTTTGTTTTGAAGCTATAATGATTATTTGTATCTAAAGAGATCAATGGAAGGTGTAACCCTGTTTTCGTGACATCCAGCATATAACTCGCATACAGTCACAAATTAAAATAACCATGCTGCGCGTGGCCGTCTGAACAGGTAACGCAAATACCCTAAGCATAACAGACCTGCGGAGACACCACAAGGACTACCAAGTCACAGCTAAAATGTCATATGGCATCATTACACCGCGCGCACCGAAAGCAAGGGAGCCGAAGGGAAAGCTTGCGGAAGCTGCTTGCGAACAACGCTGCCAAGCGGGACATTGTGTTGGTGCGGCCTCCTGAGATGGCAAGTGAAGCAAACGGCACAAGCCACAATTAAAGTGTCTAAAACCAGGCAAGAAGAAAAAAAAAAGGTGCCAATAAGTTGCAAGGAGGGAAAAGAGGGGAGTGAAGAGAGGAAAGAAGGGGAAGAGATAAATGTTCTTTTGCATTTTATATATAGAAAGAGGTAGTATAAAACACTAGACATCTGCAAAGTCTGCCTCATTCTATAGTTGCAATATATATACAGCGTGCTTAAACTTTTGTGCTGATTTCTCCTCATCCGGCTTAGTTATCCATCCATTAACTCCTTTCAAGCCATCCTCACCCTCACCTCCTGTCTTAGGGAACCATTACAAAACAGCACTGTTCATAGGCCAGCTACACTTCAATTCAGGATGAAAAATCACACCTGATCTTTTTAGATCTTTCCTTTATAAACTACTCCTTACTCCAAAAGGCTTTCTCCTAGTCTGTTTAGGTTTTTTTTTTGTTTTCTGTTTTCTTTCCCAGGGCAAAAATTATAAAAGAGCTACTGAGCGCTTCTTTAGCAAGCGCTAAACAACCAGAAATGCGGTGGCTACTGGCTAAACTTCAAAAGCCTGGAGTGCCGCCCCAGCGTGGAGGCTGCACATCCACGCGGGAGAGCGCCCGATGCATTATGCATTTGCCTGACTCGCGCACTCGCAGCGGCAGAAATTGTCTTGATTGGCTCTGGGTCTTTTGTGAGCTCTGGCAGTTCCTGACCCACATTTGTCATCCCCGTCTTGTTCCAACCGTAAAGGCGACTTTATTTCCACTCCTTACCTGCTCGCTGGGAGGCAGGCGGCTGGTTTATCAGGAAAAGAGGTAGGTATTAATCAAGTTACTCATAGGGCAGGGTCAGGATTTTGTCTATTCTGTATTTCACACGTTGTCCTAAGCTCATGTTTGAACTCAACTATATCCAGTGTCCAAACCGATCTAAGGCAAGGCCAGGCTGACCTCCGTGTCTGATCTGAAGCAAAAGCATGAGAAAGCTTCACCTTTCCTCACCTCTCAGCGCCGGCCAAAACAGGCGCCTCCGTGCGCTATTAACGGGCCGGTTTGGCTAATCACCTCCCCTGGGCGCCTGCTCGCCCCACGCCGTTTCCCCGAACGCCTCCCTCGGCTTGCCGCGGCCCCTGCCCGCGGAGCAGGACGGAGGGGAAGCCCGGCCGGCCCACGGGACAAGACTGCCCCTGCCCCGCACCGCTCTGTACGCCGAGCTCCCCGCAGCAAACGGGGAACGTTTTCCTGCATGGAACAAGTTGCTGCCTTTTACATCGTCCTGATACGCCGGCACAAATCTGAAACTTCCCTTCTGCGTCACCTGAGAGCGCGTGTCCTGCTCATCTTCCGCTCCACACGCAGACCGCTTCTCTCCCAAGAACGGGGAACGTGCTTCAGTTTCGGACCTTCGGAGTCAGAAACAACCAAGCAACTGGACGGAGTTTGCCTTTGAACAACACGAATGCCAACGGAGAAAGGCTAAGCGAAGCTGCCAGACTACCTCCGTTTCCTAACTCCTTACTAGAGCGTTTTGAAATTCGCAGAGACGTCGCTAGTGAGCTACGTATCAATTACCACTCCTTGAACGTGGCACAGACGATTTCCCTAGTGGCTAAATAATGTGTATGTTAAAAGCGATTTAATTGAATGCAAGTTAGGCATATGTTATTGGTAATTGTATTAAGCGTTCCCATATGAGACAAAGCACACCCATTACTGAGAAGTCCAACTCCCAGAATATGGCACAGCAGTGTAGCTAAAATTATGGGCACTGGAAGAATACAGGGGTGAAAAAAGGGAAACTTAATCGCTCAGGAACAGAAGCAAGCTATAAAAACATCAGAGACCGCAAGATCACAGTTGAAGCACCTTTTAGAATTAGGTTCTTAATATTGCAAAAAGATCACACCTGTCTTTTAACAAATTGTATCACATGGGATTTTACTTATTACATTTTAGAAGTTTTTTAGCACCTGGATGGATAATCGAAAATAGATGTCAGTTAACATGGGATTCTTCTTACTTAACTTAAGCCATTATAAGTTAGGATTCTAGACTCCTTTTCTATAGATAGATAGACAGCTATTTTAGACTTCTATTTAAAGATGGGATGACACGTCCAGCAGAGGGGAACCTAGAGGACAAATCAGACAAAATGTCTTTTGGTTAAAATAAGGACGGAAGATTCTACTGTGCAGCGTAAGGTTCCTTTTTCCTTATTTTCTTTTCCTCTCACAAAAGATTTCAAAAGAATAGGATACTGTTTTGGAGTCACAGGGGTAAGAATTCTGCAGCTCGCGTATGCGTGTATGATCTGTGCTGCAACGGGTTGGGTGCTTTGACGGCACATTTACAGCAACCTCAAATACGAATGTTCAGAAAGCAACACATTCCTAATTCTGCAAAGGTCTCAGAGTACGTGAAAAATACTACACTGTGCTTGAAGGAAGCCAGTCAAAGCTAGCAGACAGCCAACATGGCCCACCCTTCACTTGGCATGCAAACAATATAGCCAACAACACTAACAGAGATTGCGCACGCCCATCAACAAGCGAGCATGGTTTGGAGAGCCTACAAGTCAGTATTAGGGCTGAAAACACATTATTCCAAAGACACAAGCTGTTCAATTGAAAACTCCCACTGATTTTTCAGTTATTGAAACACCATGTTCAACATGCAAGAGAGAGAAGAGACGCGCCACGTGAAACCGTATTTATGACCAAAGCAAATTCTCCGCCTGCTTACCAGCGGCGTAAAGCCGCTTGCAGTGCTGCTCCCGCTCCCCTGCGTGGGGAGTAACATCACATGACAGAACCTCCCTTGCACAAAGTGGCAAGCTGGGGAAAACAGATAAGGAAAGCTCTGGAATTGAAATACACAAAGAAGAGCAGATACTCTTTATTGTGTAATGCATTAAATTATAGTGGCTGGTGCAAGTAATTCGTAAGCATCGCTCAAGTATAAAAAAAAAAAAATTAAAGGAAAAAGTTTGCAAAAAATTCATGAAACCTTTCTTCTCCCAGTTTCTGAATCCCTCCCTTTCCAGATATCCTCAGGCTACAGAAGGGACCATGTAGCTTTATAAGCTGGAGTATGTACATTATGTAGGTCCAGCAAAGCACACAGCGTGCTACAAAATCCAGACATCAAAATGGCAGGAAACAAAGTCTGGATTCAAACTGACAGTGAAAACGTAGCTCATCTGATTTCTTCTGGTCCCCCAAGGGAGAATCCCTTTGCTTCAGGGAGATGGGAATGCCTCCTGGAAGCAAGTTTCTGAGCCTGCTTTCTCACTCTGAATGCGGCCGTGCTCGTGCCGGTACAGCACCGACTCTGCCCATCGCCCAGCCCAGCCGAACCCTACGCAAACGCCATGCGTTGGACTTCGACGAGAGTCACACGTTAAATAGGCTTCACTCAGTACCACTGGCCAAAGATTAATAGCACCACTGAGACTAGCCATCCTTCCCTGTTTCTTCATTGGACAGCAGATGTCCGCACCTGATTTCCTCAGAAAACTGGGAAACATCATGCTAATCTGGATGCACACTGAATTGTCAAAGATAATGCCCAAGGTCACTGCAGATCAACAAAGAAACCCACTTCTTGTCCTAACGAATTGCACGCATCAAGGTGTCCAAATGACTGCCAAGTCCAATACATTATTCACCTTTTTCATTATTCACCATTATTCACCACTTTTAAAGGTGGAGATAAACACATCATAGGAGGATTATTTTATACTCAGATGCAGACGTATCTCTTCCGTAAGGGCATATCAACAGATATTTTCAGCTTGCAAATAATTGTTTCTAAAATTTACATCTAAAATATTTACCACACTCCGTAAAGTGATAGTGCAGTCTCAGTTTGCTGGGACTTGCCTTGTTCAGTGTCTGGCTGTTGTACCTTCTCCCCCTCTGCCTGTGAAACAGAACTCCTGTTAACAACGGGTTCCTTAGTGTATTCTGCTTAAATAAGCCACAGAAACCTCGTACTTACACCTGACAACTTGGCACATAAGCCTCAAACAAAGAACCAAACAATCAGGAACAGGACCTGTTAACCCCCCATAAATGTTTGCATTTACTCCGTATATAGAAGTTTAGCAGAGATTTTTATGTTTTGAGCTATGGGCCTCAGAAGCTTTTGAGCTATGGGCAGTCCAGTCTGGTCAGGTGGAGGCTCATTACCTCCAACACAGGCTTCTAAGCAGGAGCTCGTTCTCAAAAGTGTCCAGCACCCCTAAGCAGCTTTGCGTGGGAAGTCCCAGATGAACCAGTCCGAAGCTGTAGCCGTGTCATGCGACGCACATCAGCCTGAGCTCTGGCACGGCAGCAGATTTCTAGCAAAACTCTGGACTCTGAGCGCTCACTGTAGAGCTAATACCTGGCAGGTCCCTCCCCTCCTAGAACTATCCAACGTCTGAGTCATTTTGAAAACCTGGATGTTTAAACATTAATTTAATGTTATAACAGGTGCCAAATATTTAATACGCTGTGATGTGAACTGTATTCAACACCCTGGGACATGAAGTCAAGCAGCTGACCAATGGACTTGCTGACCCCTTTGGTTTTCTGCTGAGGCAGCGGATAGGTGTGGGCATGGTGGGATATCAACCTCTAGCACAGGGGCAAGGCACACAGCTGGGGAGGAATGGGCTTCTGAATCCGAATCGGATGAGAGATGCCAGAGAATCAGATCAACACTCCTGAACATTGTGCTGTGATAGTCCTTACAAGAGCAAGACTTTCAGCCCAACCGAAAGCGGCAGAGCTGACCCCCAAAAGCCTGAAGTTCCAGATCCTGCTCCCTGCACACCTTTGCAACGGCAAGCAGCAGCCAAGCTAAGGGAGCCCACAGGCAGTTTTTGCTTGCTTGGCCAGCATCATACTTTATCTTTCATTGACCTTGACAGCAGTACAGAGTAACTGCTTTCACATGAATGAACTATTCTTGAATTATTTCACCAAATATTTTAAGAACCAAGTCACTTTCTTTGAAACACTAACCTTTACCTATCCTTCTTCTATCTTCACAAACCAGTGTTAGGAACCCTGCCAAAACCGGAACCGGCTTAGCTCACGATCCGTTTCTCTATAGGCTCCTTACAATATTTCAGAGCACCACAGGCCTCCCGCTAATCATTTAGGTGAATGTGAGTGACTGATCACCTGGAGTGAGCTTTAGGAGGACTTTAACCCTCCAGAGAACACAACTATAAAAAGAACACGGTCATCTATGGCCAGAACTACTTCAGCATGAGGGAAAAACATTTTATTTTGTTTTACTCAGTGTCTTTTGAAGTTGTAACCTCTCAAAAACAAAGACTAAAAGCCATTACCTTCAAGGCTTTTTACATTTTTCCCCATATCATTCTGTCTAGTAACTGTCTTGATGTCTCCTTTAACTATCCTGGACACATTTGATTTCTACACATGGACTTTTTTTCTGAACTTCAATTGGATCAGACTTTTTCCAACTCATGAAATATTTTCCTTTTTTTCTCAATCCCCGTTGCTACTGAATTTCCTTCCTTCTCAGACTTTTACCTACGGTCTGGCTGCTCTGCTGGACCACCACATCAATAAACAGCTTCCTTTGGATCCCACTTGGAGCTGGGATTCCCAGTCTAGCATCCCCTTGCATGAAGCGCTCAATGCCACACTGTTCACCTGTGCTCCAGAGGATAAACGTTACCATAACTCTGCCAAATATCAATACCAAAAATATATCTGCGTATTTCTATTGCCTTCCATTTGTTTGACTTTTTGTGCTCTTTTTGTGAACAGTCTGGTGAGCAAGTCTGCTGCCAAGAAACAGGATATGAGACAATATCTGCAGAGAGTGAACTCCACGTACGCAATGGTACCACACTCTCAGTGTGTGACCTAGCTATCCAATCTAAATAAACTAAACCAGCTCGCATTTTCAACTGGGAATAACAAAACTCAGACTAACTTGCTTTTCAATAAACTACCGAAAGGTAGGAAAATTAATCAAGAAGCCTATTCTGCCACAGTCAGTCAGGACATTACCGCTGCTACCTTGATGTGTCAATAGGACCAGTCACAAAATTTCACCTGGCCACACGTCCTTCTAACTACAGAAGTAATGGAATAAGGACTGACTGAAATGCAACCCCTTTGAAACGCTCAGAAGTCAAAAGTTATAAAAAGTTCAGTTCTGCTAGTGGTCCTATGAAGAATAGGGCGATCCATAGCTACACAATACAAGACACCTCAAACTGGATCAACCGTGCAGTTGGATCATCAGTCATTGTCTTAGCCCAGGACTGGTTCAGAGCCTGAAAGAGCACATGTAGGGCCACAGCACTATCTCCCCTAAAAGTCCAATGGTAGGAAGCAGTCACTCCTGTCATTACTCTGCACTGTTATGCCCTGCATTAATTACCTGAATTAGGATAAACTTCTTCAGATATACTTGTTTTTTTTTTCCCCTGGAAAGAAATAATGACTAAAAAGAATATGACTAAAAAATAATGACTAGAAAAACAAGGACCTTTGGTCTTATTTTCCTTCATTCTCCAGCCCCGGTGGTTCCGCCTGCAGTTGGTGTGCAGGCAGTAAGGTCCGGTTCCCAAAAGAACAAAAAAGACTTATTTTCTTTGAGCTATCATTGAGTTAACATACAGGCAGCTGAAATCAGGCCCCAAATGGTTTGCTCAGAGTTTTTCACAGTCCTTTACATCCAAGCTACAAGCAAGTTCTGCACGAGCATTTGTAGTCCCTTTTACAAACATGCTACGCCAGAGGTAGGTGATGGCTGCACCACTGTGCTTCACACAGAGTGTAAATGAGCATGTTACACTAGGTTTTATAAGACAGAATTAGTAAATATGCTGTAGCCCAGTGGTTGGGAGATACAATTAGATGTGTGCTTTGAATGTAAACTATTGCTCATTTTGTTTGCAGAGCTTGCCATACCGTTCTCTTGAGAAAACGAGATGCTAGAGGCAACCCTTAAAGCTTTTTACACTTTCACGGATGCCCAAACACATACCTCTGCTCTGCCTGAGCTGTTGTTCGTAGGCCTTTCCAGTGGGTATGCTAACGCAGTAGGCCTTCTCGCTGCAGTTAACGGCTTAAGAAAGCCGCATCCCACAGCAGACGGTGTACGGTGTAAGTAGTCAGGCCGATGAGGAGGAATTTCAGCAGAAATGACTGCCCAGCTTGTTTCGACTGCATAGATTGAGTAATGTTACAAGCTTTCAAATCAGATTTCAAATAAAAGCCAACTTAAGGCTGCCCGACTCAAGAGTTTTCCTCTTCTCTGCCTAAAAGATAGGGCTGACTGATCAGCCACCAGACTGCCACCCTTAGATAAGGCAAGCCGTTGGTCACAAGTTCTCCCACTAAGGGACAGTCTGATCATACAAGCCTTTGTCATATGAAATAAGAGTTCACAACTTGACCCAGAGTCTGTATCGGCATATAGCCAATTTCAAATATCTTAAAAACTTGGAAGAAAGTTAATGATATAAACTACGTAAGACTCACATAAGTAACTGTGCTCCTACCTTGCTTTTTATGCGAATTCTCCAGCCAACTTCAAATACTTACGAAGGCAATAACATATCTCACTTTCAGAAACACCTCTAACTTCCTTTTTGCAATAAGTATTTCATTCAGCCAAAGTTAAGACAGATTTTAACATTGTTTTTGGCTTTGGACATTGTAATGCTTTAAAAAAATCAGTAATAACAAGACTAAACTTTGAAAAGGGATTATAATTAAGAGAGTGCCTAAGGCTTCTTCTTGCAGTAGACTCTACCTGGGCAAATCTTAATTGACATCTGTCCACTTAACACCTATTCTTATTCCAGAACATAGTTATTCAGAGACAGCTACTGGGCTTTAATTTCACACCCTACCTTAATGACCAATTATAGACAATCCGTTGTTAAACTGAGGCTGCTCTCAGGCTGCAATCTTTATTTCTAATAGGGGACTCTAGAGCCAGGTTTCGACTGTATCTGTAAGTAAACAGTAAAAGGCAGAAATGAATTAAGGGGAGCCGTGTTTTTTTTTCCTTGCAGACACTAGCACGATCGACTCTTACTCAGGCTGTCTGCAACAAAGCTCAATAAAAGGGCTCTGGATCAGGCTTACAAATATTTGCAGAAAGCTAATTTAAACTCTCTGAAGTAGCAATGGATAGGAAAAGCGCCAAGCTGTATTGCCGAAATTATCCTTTCAGCAGCATTGAGATCGGCCCCTTTCCCTGAGGCCTAAACGTTCCTCTACCTGGAGACTCAAAACACACTCACGCGCACAGCACATTTCCCTTATCTCCCCAGCTACGATTAGCTCCCGTCTTTGGTGCGGGTACCTCAGTTGAAGGCAGGCAGCATGTTATGAGATGCAACACGGGACACCTCCAGTACCGCTGAGAAACCCCGTCCGTCCGCGCCGTACAGCTGTGCCTATTAATCAATGCCTGCTTCATGGGTATTTCAACCCGAAGTGGGGGGGGGATCCAGACTTTCGTGAGCACTAGGAATGTTATGTAAAGAGAAATCTCACTGTTTCCACTGTGAAATTTTGCCTCGGGCAACTTATGAATGTTCCAAGGAAGATATTTCACCATTTTCAGCAAAACAGCTGACAGACCCATCTGCTACTCTTGGTGATATTGGGTACAATTTTCAAGCGTCTAAGTAACATACGCTCCAAAAGTCCCAGTGAAAAGTCAAGTTTTTCCCCATATGATAACTGTAAAGGAGGGAGAGACAATAAACTTTTGTTCTAACTTTTACATTTTAAGGGTAAATTATGTTTGAAATACTTTAACGCCAAAGAACTTGAAGTTTGGAGGAACTGTTTCTATACGGTTAACAATGAGTTTCCCAAGAAACAGAGATGCTCAAAAGAGAAATTTCAGGGGCGCCTGGTCCAGCTCTTTTACCTTGTAAAACTTAGCAACTGTTTTATCCACAGAAATACCCACAGGATTTTAATTGTCCTACAAATATAATACAGAAAACTTTTTCATTTTTTCAACAATAAAAAAAACAGATCGCAATATTCTAAGAAGTCACACTGTTAACATGCTGATGCAATTGCTATTAATGAGAAAATAAAAACGCTTCTTGTTGACATTTCCAAAAAGAAACATTTCCATTTGAAATGACTTTTCCATTGGAAATTTGCTTTCACTAAACTGAAAAACAGGTTTGACCATCAAGCGTTTAGTTTGGCTTTGAATTGCATGGAGCAGTTCAATCCAAAATGAATTCTCAAACGGCCGCCGCAGCTTGAACCTTTCCACGAGCGCCGCACCATAGCTGGGGGAGAAGATGGGGACAGAACAAAAAAAACTAACGACTGGGCTCAAGGGGGCCAAATCGGACTCTCCCAGTGCTGGTTAAAGAGGCAAAGTTTCGCAGGCTCCCCTGCAGGGCCACAGCTGGTACTTCTACGAATTTTCTTATTGCCTGGGAATGAGGCAGAGATTCATGGAGAGAGACAGATGGTAAGTAGTAATGTTACTTATACTAATGTGCATGTGAGACAAAGCGCTTTTTGGCATCCCTCTCGAGCCGAGTCTTCTCTGTGGTGTGTAGGGCTATGCCAAGTGTTTGTTTTCCTCTATTTTTTTATTCCTCCTCTCCAGAAAGTCAGATCCTACTTGCCTTCAGTGCTTACATGAATCACACTAGATGCTTTCCAGAGATTTTGACTCTGATGAGCAAGGCCAAGAAAAACAAGAGCCAAAAACAACCCGAGCGACTGCAGCCAGGCTTGTCCACCACCGCGCGGTTGCGATCACGTACACCGCCCCCTCGGCCTGCCTCCGGGCCGCTGCGACGGCAACATTGCCCAAAGAACAAAAGCGGTAACGGCGGCGATGGGGGAGCGGGCAGGGCCTGAGGGAGAGCGGGTTCGGGTTTTAAATGCACGCAATAATCGCACCGACAATACAAACTGTGGCTGGGATTTTCAGATGGGATGGGCAAGGGATCTTCATGTTTGAGGGAGCGGGAATATTAATCGTGGCTCAAGCCAGGACTTCAACTGTGGGAACGAGGAACAGGGAAAGAGGAGGCCAAAACGTAGCCTGCGTATTGGACGAAGGGCAGCTTCAAACAGGAGGGCAGGGCAGCCTCTGATCTCTGCGGCACGAGGAGGCTATCGCCGGGAGCACCTCCCTCGTTCCACCCAAATGGCTCTCCGTTTCCAGCACGACAGGGAGGAGAAGCTGCTCGGAAGCAGCACGTGCGGAGCGCAGCCTCCGTTATCCTGCTGCAAATGGCAAAATTCACGCAGCACTTCCTCTGCCCCCTTAATGGGAACACATCTGAAGTTAACACCAAAATCACGTGAGCAGGACCTTCTAGGAAAAGCCCTGGCAGCACCAGAGGCAGTCCTTCCGAGGAAAAGATAAGACAAGATATGGCCTCATCACATGGCAATGGCTCATTCAGACCACCTGCTAGGGAGGTACACTCTTTATTCAGGCAAATAACTATTTATAACCCGAGCTGGCTGTGGGGAAACCCATCCTACCTGCCAGAAACACGATAGCCAAAAATGTAATGAGAGTTCCTCAAACTATCACTCAAAAAGTGGGAGGAGGAGGAGCTGGACTGGGAATTGGCAAGTGAAAATGAGAAGATGAAGGGAATTGCTCTTCCAAAGGTATTTTTAGCTTGTGGTGCTGTAAACAGGAGGGCAAATGAAAAGGCAGATCATGATTTGCAGCGTACCTGTGCAGCTCCCAACCGGGATCAAGACTGGGACTCCACAGCGAAGGGAGAGAGAAGGCAAGAGGACAGCACGGCTTTTTTTTCCTTTATAAAAACTTTCACTTTAAAACAGTCACTCTTCAATGCGTACTGGGGCAGATGACATCACATTCACATAAATAGCCATTAAACTGAACTAGGTTTCACTTGGAAGCATAAGATCTGAGGACTTTCTTCCAAACAAACTGAACATGATTTAATATGGAAACTGGCCAGGTTGACAGCACAGGACCACAAAGCCTTATACACATCTACAACAAGAAAAGCTCATGATCAACCGTGGAGAAGCGTCACTAGCGCACCTCTGTTCTGCCCATGCAGTTACCGGTACACTGAGAACCCGGGGCAGATTTTTCATCAGTGTAAAGTTTCATGGCTTCAGCAAAGGGAGGCTTTGGGACCTTATGGCAGTTCAGCATCTGAAAACATCCTTCCGATAGCAGCCTGCGTAACAGAGGCCTTGGCCACCAGTTTTTTTTACCCAAAATACCCATCCATGCTCAGCTGCAGTAGTGGTGAGCTTGCTGAAATGGCAAGCCAAGAAATGGGGTCCTCGCTGGAGCAAGGCTTTCCCAAACTTATCAACTCTGAGAACCTAGCTTGAACCTATAGACACTGGCCTAGTAATAACTTCTGTTTAATAAATATTTTTTCACCCAGGACTAGGTACATGGCAATGCCTCAGGCACCAATGTGCCTGCACATTTCAATGAAAAGGAGAAAAGGCAGTACCTATGCACGCATCCAGCTATGTTTAACATAAATACTGAAAATGTTTGACAAACTTGTGTTTACTACTTACTTGTGATTTTTGCAACAACCACTAAGGAGAGGCATTTTATTTTGGCTTTTTTTTTTGTTTTTCTCCGTGTTTGTAAGCAACTCCCACTGCCTCCACTATAAAAGACGACACAGCTTCTTCTGGATGTCCCACAACATTGAAGTGGCCAGTTTCCAGCTCCCGCTACAACCCGTGGCAGTCTTCCTATCGACTTCAGTGGGAACTATAAGCAATCAGCACCTCAGAAAACTAATTAATTTTCGTGAGTCATCAAAGCTTGGCCTAAGTTGACTTGTCTAAAATCAGGAGCAGAAGTCTTTTGGCACTGGCTTTAAAATTAAAAGCACCTCTTACACCTCTTGATACCATTTCAGCTAAGACCCACTGTAGCCCAGTGCTTCAGGATCGGAGAGTGACTGCAGTTTACGGGACTGCTAGCAGGGATACTCCATACAGCTACACTCCTGCTTCAGCACCTGGCTCGAATGGGTACCAGGGTCCAGTGTGGTGAACCTGAACACTAGGCTCATGGTAGCAACTCCTGCAAAACACAATCCCTGCAAACTCATCAAAACCAAGTACAGCCGTAAGACAGATCTTTGGCCAAGAAAGATAAATGCAGCAATCTGGACTATTGTATGCACAAGTTCCCTCGACATAACTCCTGTCTAGGGTTGAATGTGAGGACTGAGAACGTCCGTGCACGTCCCAGCCTGGCTGCAGCCCTAGATCTGGCCAGGATCCCAGGCAGAGCAGCTTCGTGGGCACGTATCAGCTCTGCTCTCATGGGCCAAAGACCCAGGACGTGCTGTGCCCCAGATGCCCCGCACGGCTCACTCGTGCCCAGGGAGTCCCGGCAGAAGAACAGCAGCAGGGAGTCGAGCCCCCTCTGCCGACGTTCGCACCTGCGTCTTGCAGAATCCACACGAAACCCTGCACAGGTACTGCCACGAAGAAAGTACGAAAAGCAAGACGATGGATTACATACAGACTGTTTCCCTTGATGACAGAAGTACAGATTGCAACGGGCAGCGCTTGCACAAGGTGCCTATTTTGCACCTCCCTTCACCAGTGCAACAAACAGATCCACGCTGATACACCTAACTCAGAGAACATTTTCACCAGATAATTTTAAGAAAGGCTGAGTTAGGAATGTTGGACTATTCCTAGCATTCCAATATGCCTCATAATTCTGCCAACTATCAGTTTCCTAAACTTCACTGAACACAAACACTGCATTTCTGGCATGAATTTTCAAACTCGCACCTTGATCTTTGCACCTCTTTAACGGTCGTGATAATTATCACGCTAGCAAAAAAAGCCTATGGATATACTCCAAACTAAATAACTAAGAGGAAAAAAAGCCACAGTGAGCAGAATTAGCATTCATTATTCTAGTTTCATATCTTTAAATGATTCTGGTAAATCGATAAAGCTCTGCAAAGTGCCTGTTGTCTGCTGATTTCTACCTCTAGTCAGTGGCATCCACTCTTTAGTGCACCACACACTTGCTGTGTAGCCATTAGATGAAAGCACTATCACCTGTCAAACAAACTGCTAGAACTGTGATAAATTAATGATCAAATAGTACAGTCTGATGTACAGTAGCAGTGCCGAGGCTAGTTACAACCAGGCCTCATGCTTTAAAAATGTAGCTGACATTAAAAAAAAATCAGCCATTAAAGAAAAATGTCACACAGCTTTTCAAAAAAATATCTATTTAAAAAATGACCACATACTGATATTCCAGGATTTGGGTTTTTTTTTCTTTTTTTCTTAAAAAAAAAAAAAAGTAGCGAATGTTACTCTAAAACCTTTGTGTGTACCGTGAATTTTCACGGCAAGCAACAATACGCCGCTAAGCAGAGAGGATGTTTGTATTTTTTTGGTAGGTAGTGCTGCGTACAAACCTGTACCGCAGAGGAATCCTCTGGCGTGTCACGGACCAAACTCCCTGTTTGCAAGGGAAATATCCCAAGTTCTTTTCCTCCCCGTAATGCTTTTGATTTTTGACATCACGGGTAAAATATTTCAAGGGAGCTCCATATCACTTCTAAATATAAACAATACAAAATAAGCCTTTGCTTTTGAAGCACTTGACATCCTTTGAGCTTTGAATTTCAACTCCTAATAACTCTTGATGCTCACTGCATTAATGTATAAAGTCCTTTTTGTGAGCTAGAAATGGTTCCTCATGTCCCTCCTGCCATTGGCTTTATGAGCTTAATTTATTCTTTTTAATATAAAATCTCATTACCTGAACATGACACCACCACTTCCATTTTATCTTTGATATAAGAACAGAGAGAAACCAAAATCAAACCCTTAAATAAAGTCTGTAATCATCCCTCACTTTCTCTTGCTTTTCAAATTTCTAAACAAAATTAAGTAAAAATACCTTCCAGGGCAGACTAAGAAATGTAAAGAGCGGGGGAAAAAAAAGAAAATTACTTTATAGTGAACTAACAAGGGACATAATTACTTATACAAGCAGCATATCTTCTTCTTGATGATATTCCTTCATGTTTATTTTGCTGTATTTGTGAAAGCTGGAGAGTGCCTGGAAAGAATGGATATGCTGGAAAGCTTGATCTATTGAAATAAGTCCTGAACAAAGAGTTGCTTAACCTTAGGCAAAACATATTTCTCCTAAACTTGCTTTTCCCCGAAGGCACAAAATAGACTTAAAAATATATAAATGGATTTTTTTAGCATGAAGAAATTGAAATAATTACAAAAAAGCCTCCTCCAAGATAGCTCATAGAGACTGAGGATTAAGTTAGGACTTCTTGAGTCCTGATTTCAGTAGAAAATTGGAATGATCACTGTATTAGCACATGAAAGCATCAGTTCCACGCACTAATGGCAGTTCCTTTCTGTTGTTGTTGTTAGAGACATGACTTAAGTCTTGACTTAAATTATGAATTTGGCAGGGATCAAACTCCATGATCTAATTACGTCTTATGGCTTTCACTGACTCTTTTGAGGTAGCTGGCTGTAAAGATGAGGACTTCTTCATAAGGAATATGCTTTTCATCAGAATCCACATCCTAGATCCTTCAGGATCTTCAGTCTCTGCCCACTTTGGTGGAAACCTTCCACCAACAGACAGAGGTTTACATCCCCTGGAAAACTATGCTTTAGCTGTGAAATACCAGCTACTCCCTCAGAAAGCCTAAGACTTGTAAATATTTTAACTCCTGTGCTGTGCTTTTTTTCTCTGATATCAACAATAATCAGGACTGTATTCATGCGAGGCCACCACGCCGTATCTGCTGCTAGGAACGCCAACTAGAATGAACGAGAAAATTATACTGTTCAGTTTGGGCTGCAGGCGCTTACTGCCAGGTGGCCTATGACAATGCCGCTTCCGACTCAAGCATAACTCGATGCTTTGGGATTAAATTACGTTTTCAAACCAACCCTACTTCAAACATTTTCTGTAACAGCACTAGGGGGCTGGATTCTGCTCTCATACAAATGGAAAAGCAGTTGAATCCCACTGAAAATGAAAGGTGTGCAAATGGGTGCGTGCGAATCCGGCTCCGTGAACTCACCAGCCAATTGCACTGGGAAAAGAAGCAAGCTTGCTGAGGCGGATGAGAAATTGATATGCTGGCGAATATAGATTGGATACATTGATTCTGATGCACAGGCGCATACTACAATAGCCAGACGAAAGGGTGCAACATTTGTGAATTAAACCGTCTTAGACCACTTGAGCTCATTTTGTCATTTATCCTCTATTTACTTTTCCAGTGTTACTAAGTACTGTTATATTTAATTAAACATCCTCATAACACTCCTTCAATTAGATAAATAATGCAGCTGCTTCCATCATTATATACAGATAGAGAACACAAGATAATGTAATATTTATTTTCTTTCAGGATCTTTCTCAATCAGACGCTTTATATTCAAACCCATGCAGCTGCAATGTCTGTTATAAGTACTTCCAATCTATATAAACGCTAAAAGAAGTTAACTATCTTCTTATCTACTTAACTGCAATAATCTTTTTGTGCTAAAAATTTTGGCAAAACAGGTAAAGGCAAATTGAAAGCAGCTTTAGAAAAATTTGATATTAACAGAATCTATGCTAATAAAATCCTTCAAGATAAATACAATAGATAGTAAAAGCTAGTTTAAACCATTGATCTGAAACTCATACAGAAGGCTGAGCGTTTGTTAAAGAAGTAGCAATTAGTCTCAAATAATCCATTTATCTCCTCTGCAAGTGACTGAAATAAAGAGAAATTAGATAAAACTACATGTGGAGAAACAACTAAGTGATAAGAGAAATGCAATCAGATGGTACTGAACAAAAATTAAGAAGGCAGGGCAATATTATATAGTTCATTTGCTTATTGTAGGCTTTGATTCATTCCCTGTGGTAATTGTAAAATTTAATAATATCTGTATACTTACAATGTTCTGAAAAAAGCACTACCATTACACATTGTTATCCCTGTAGGTTGGATGACAAACGCCTGGGGCAACACTACCATCAAAGCATGCGACATACCCAACATGCATCTTCTAATCTTCACAGGGATGACAACTGTCACTTTTAAAGGGCATGGCAAATGAAGAGGGCATAAGAAAGGAAACTTCCAATTTTTTTGGATGCCAGTGGTAGCGTCTGTTTAAATCTATATTGTATTTTAAAACTGCAGTAGCCAAACCCAGGTAATTCACTTGAACAGTTGTATAGATTTCTTAATGCTTAAAAAATGCTGTCCAGGCTGGGAATAACCGTCTGTTCCTTCGAGAACTCATACTCTCCTAGCTAATATATACAGCTAATACACTGTATAGCTTATACGTGAAAAATAGATCAATGACTGCCAAAGGAAGGAATGCACTATTCCAGCAAAAAGCTCTGCTTAAAACTTTGTGGGTTTTTTTTTTTTGACGGTAACTAATATTTTTTAAGCTAGGCAAATTAAATTAAGAATCAGCAGTCTGTTGATTTCCATTAACATTTTTTTGCTCATGCAATTTTAAGCACTAGCTCTTGTCTGGTTCTTTTAGTGTCCCTGTGCTGCAGCATGTGGCACAGACGGTGCGAATCACCCACCCCGGCAGCCCCGGCAGTCTGAATAGGATTGTCACTTTAATGTTCAACATGGAGTTTTCCTCTTAACATTTTTTCTCATTATAGCAAGACTCAGTACTGTGAGACACCTTTTGTTATGTATATATGAACAAAAGCAGTCAGAACAAATTTTGTACACTGGGCAAGGGAACTAGGAGCTGACAACAGTTAATAGACAAGATACCCTGCACTAGATTTAATCTTCTCTTAAATTTTGTCTTCCTGGGACTGCGTACTACATTGGTCAGACAGATTTGTGTCAGATCCTTTCAGATGAAAAAGCTAATGCAGAATCTAGATTAAAAACAAAACAAAATCATGATTTCAAGAAATGTTTTATTCTGAGAGCTTCCAAAATACCAGACTGGCATTTTCCCGTGGCAGCTATAATTGTGTAAATATAGATTTCACACAGTCTGTAAGCCATTCTTCTTTGTGACTAGCACAGTGAAACCGTAGCCTAGGAAAGGGCATCACAGACTCATGAAATCAGAGCAATTAACGACACCTGAAAACATGGACTATTTTACTTCCAATACGTGACACCAGAATTACCAGTCTAATCTATATATCCAACAACCTATGTCTCACACTAAAAACAGTGGGCTTGTACCCACTTCGATTCCTTCCAGTGACCTGCGGTACAATGATGGCTGGACCAAGCGTCAAAGCATTTCTGCAGGTAGCAGATGGAGTTAACAAACGACGGAACATTTTTTTCAAGCCGTACAAAAAATATCGTGATAAAGGAAACCATCTTTCAAAGGAGCGCCTTTCTGTTAACTCTGTATAAGATTCCTCCTCTTCAAAAAAAATATTTCAGAATATGGCAGAGATGCTAAAGAGACATTTTTGTTTGGAATCAGGCCTGACGTTCCCAAAGACTACGGTCTGGCCATATTTAAAACAGAGTCTAGTAACTGCGAGAAGGGACAGAGACTGTGATTTTTTCAGCAGCGATGCCGGGATGGGGAAAACCTCAGACACTCACTTGGGCAGGGGTTGCGTTCACTGCGTCCGTTCATTGCAACTTGCACAGCAAGCTCCCATTCCCAACCAGAGCCCTTGGGTCCTGCCGTAATAACAAGGCTAAATAGTAACAAAAAATAAATATACTCACATTGAACTTTTAAAATATATACATGGAATTTAATGCAGTCTGTGTTTCATTAGTTTTAACCCAGGTTGGATTCACTTGAATAAAGTGAGTAGATATGACCATTTGAGAGCGAAATGCCTGAAAACAGGAATGCTATCTAAAAAAAGCCTCCCCTGAACTCTCTCATATAAAACTCACGCTTTTAAACTGATGTATCGCTTCCAAAGAGAGTTTCATATGAAGATGCCAGCACATCTGAGGTGGAGGTTAGAGACACCGCTCTCCGGGGATAAGATAAAGCAGCAGCAATATACTTAAGGCCAGGAGCATTGAACGAGGTCGGACTCGACCACCAGCCAGATCGCCGCCGCTAGCCAGCACTTGCCAACTGGGCAGATTCAATCCCCAGCGCAGAGGAAACCAGCAGGCTTCTCCAGTCAGCTGAGAGCTGCCGGCCCTGAGCTGGGGCAAACACGTCTAGGGAAAGCTGTGGCCCCGGGACTGTTGGAGGCCGGGCGATAGCCAGCAGCCGATGCTTCGCACTGCTCCAGGGCCGGAGCAGCCACAAACCCCGGGTGCCTCCAGGAGGACAGCACCAGTGCCACGAAAGCAACCGGCAGCCAGCAAAGAAACAAGAAGAAAAAGAGTATTTCTCACCTGTTTCACCCAGGACACTGACACAGGGCAGCTTACTTCTGACCTATAGTTTTTCGCGCGTGGAAGAATATGCATGCCTGCACCTATATACACGTGTGTTTATTAATGATACCTCAGTATATACTTTACAGAAATGATGCTAGTATGTTTTAGATTTAATTGACCAAACGCTGCAGTCCCTATTGCCATGAATTATAAACCTGCCGGATCAGATTCTGAGCACACTTTGACTTCAGTATGTTCAACTGCATGAATTGAGTTTTGCATGACTAAGTTTGTGTCAAAAGGATGCGGTCCTGCTTTTCCTGTGACTGAACTAGATGCCATTAAAAGAAACCTCATATTAGACCTCCAGTGCTGCCACTTCTCAAAATTTTTTTTCAAATCTCTCTACACCAAATACTTTTATTTAAGGCCCTTTCTCCTTAGATCTTTGAACTACAAGAGAAACTCAGCTTTCCTGTAGGCGTCCAGCTTCCACAGTTATGCAAAAGCATGAAAAATGACCAAAACGTACCGCAAGACACAAAAAGCTAAAAGGTAGATTAAAAAAAATCAACCTTAAAAAGATCACAATCAAAACTATTACGGAAAACTGTCCGGAAAATAGCACTTCCTGAAATATCTTTGAGAGTGTCTGCAATCTAATTTTGTATTACAGTGAAATAATATTAACGCTTTCCAAAGAGCAGCTACTTTTCAAATTAAGAAGACCTGGTTTTCAATTCTCATGGCAAAGAGACCATCTTCAATTCAAGAAATATTTTGTCCAAACATTGCATGAAGAGCTTCCACGCTGAAGAAAGATACGTGTTTTAGAAACACATTTGGTCAGTGCGGTGGGCCCTAAGTTACGGCTTTTGAATGTTTGCGTTACCTTAAGGTTCACTCAGGGACATAACCAACAACAAACAGAGATTCAAATATCAACAAATTATTTCGCCAAACAAATCTGGGCTTTCAAGTCACTGTTTATGACCCTCCTCCAAAGACGTTACCCTGGCCTCCAGCTCTATGCTTTCGATTCACTGAGATGTTGAGGTTTTAGGCTCTGCTCAGTAAACGACTTCAGCAAACACCACCCTTCCTGCAGGACAGTTGTTGCACTGCAATAAATATCTAAGGTGCCTGGCTGGAGAGGATAGTAAGGTAAATATTCACTTTTTTACTTTACACAAAATCAGTTGTTTTGTTTTTAATTTGGCTTTTCACCTATCGAGCAACCAGGACACAGATTTTCCACTACTTCATCGTATGCCTTAATAACACTAAAACGAAAGCAACACCCTTACGATAGAGTCAATAATTCTGTTAGCATCTGTGCTCTTTCCAATCACTTACGGAAGTATTTAACAGAACCAGCTGAGGATTCAGCCCTGAACTCTGACAGGCATAAAATCAGCACCATCAAAAATTATGATGTACTACTGGAGTGCTCAGAACTTGCACGCAAATAGCGTTCTTCGACAACAAAGACACGTTGCAAGGCCCCTCGCTGATCTACACGCACGCTTTTGGCGATGCAGGCTGGTGCCCTCAGCCACCAACTTCCCCCGTTCCTGTGAATCGACTCTCGGGGTCCTGGTGTACGAGTTACCCAGGACCAAGTGCGCGGAGACAACGGAAATGCCTTGTTCCTCTCCTAAATCGCCACCCTGGTGCTCTGCCCAGATGAAAAAAGGTAACTTGATCCCAATTAGTGAAAGTGCCTGGGTCAGCCTGTCACCTCCCATGCTCTTTCCATGCCGTGCAGACATCTAGGCGCTTATTAACACCTCCGGCGCGCTACATAAGCTCTGCCTTGAAACCAGTCGCCAGAGGCATCACGGCTCAGAACCTGTCTACGGGTTTCTGGGTTTCAGATCTGACATCGCATAAAACCCTCTCATCCGCCTTGGCAGCGCAGATCAGACGAAAAGCGGCCCCATCCGCACAGAGCAACACGCACGGAAAGGACGGAGGCGCGCAGTAATAAACGTTTCACCGGAGGCGTTCTTCACAAACGCACCCCATTGCTAACATGCTCCGCGGGCACAAAACGCCCGCGCTGCACAAACCTCAGTTATTACTTGTGTCACATCCCAAATGGGGCACTTTTAATGGACTCCTCCTGCCCGACTAATTGCCCCTATGCTATTTAAAGCAAAGCTGCAGCACCAGCAATTCCCCAAAAGATTTTTGCAAACATTTTAGCTTCTGAATAATACTTGTCCTGTAAATTGTTTGATGATTATTGTCGAGTCCCCTCGTTGCTTTTGGATGGGCGCATGGCATTATTTTACTCCGTAACAGGATCAATAACTATCATCTTTATGTAGTCTGTATCAGCAATTAAAACCCAAACCTGCATGCAAGCAAGACTGAGAAGACTTTGATAAAAAGAGGAAAGTGCTTTGAGGTATCTGCCTTCCTAGCATTTGCTCCGTGCCCTTGGACTCAGGGCTACCCGATGTCCAAAGGCACACAGCGATATAAAGCTTCTCCAAGGCCGCTCGTGGCACTTGCATCTCCAGGTACAATGCAACAAAACCCTCCCAATTCAGAAAGCCGCTTCCCAGAAACTCAGTTGCTATAACCTGCTCCTGATGCTCAGTGACCTAGACCAACGGTCAGTCCACCTTCAAGAGATTAAGTTATTTTTATTTATATGGCACACAGTGCAACATTCAGGTTAGGCGCTCAAGAACAAACGGTCTCTTAAAAAAAAAGCTTTGAACTTTATTTTTTCTTCAAAGAAGTTTGGCTCTTGGAGGAAGTCGTTTAATAACTGAACTTGCCAGCACAGGCAGGAAATAGTATTTCCTATGCACATCCTGGCACCAAAACTAGATTGCAGTAGGACGAGTTTCTGATTTCCTTTAAAAAAACGCAGTAGGCTAGCAACAGCGAAGCTCTGCCTTGCAAAGGAGTCCACTCACTTGGATTTTCAATTGCTGATTCAGAGAAAGAGTTTGGACCTGCTCTGAGGAAAGACACAAAGGTCCGAGAGTCTGTGTCAGTAACGAGGGATGGAGACGGCTGGAGTTCGCTAGCTTTAACAAGAACCCATGTTTATTATTATCAGAATTTCCTCCTCTTTCGCAGGCTTATTCACAAACTGCCTAATGGGTTTCCATAAATACTAACAAGTGCTGCCTTAAGGCTTTGTTGTGCGGCACAACATTAAGCAACAACAATAGGGAACAGCTGCTCCCAAATAGCTGTGTACTTAATTACGCTATATACCTACAGTCTGTCTCCGTGCCCACACCACGAGAGCTCTTGCACGTGTACCGCGCGTACACCCGTGGAAGACGTTCAAGGCAGCCTGATACGTTCCAGGCAAAACAAATGGGAACCAGACTCGGGTGCTAGCACTACCCTTGCTGCAGGAGACATTAAAAGCAAAACAAATTAACGGAACAGCAATAACATTATCATCGAAACAGAGTAAAGTTTGCGTGTATTTCTCATTCACGTGTGTATCTTTAACATAAGTATTAGATGGTCGAACATCTGGTTTGTCAAAGAAGTTTGTCAGGTATTTTCGCAGATGTGTAATACTTTTATTTTTACAATCTGGAATAATCACAGTCTGGCATACAAAGAAATAGCTTTTATAATCACGTTCCTCACCCAAATACGTCCCAATCTCCAAGATATGCACATGAAACATTTAAATTAAGAAATAACTCTAGGATGATAAAACCTATACTTATAAGTGGTTTATATTACAATTTATAACAGGCACATTTGCTCAGATCTTGGCTTTCTTTAATAACTTTTCAATTCTTAAGCCCAGCTGGAAGCCTAAAAACAGGCAATAGAAAATTGGCATGTTTTGTTTAAGGTAATTGAAAGGATACCATGTTAATCCTGCCAGGGCCAGGTCAGAGCAGTTTTGCAAGTCTCCAGGACTGCACACGGCAGTAAGTGCACACAGCACTTACAGTGTACATGCTGGCAACAAATGCAGCCATTTAACGCGGGATTGTAGTGGCCCATCATCTCAAGTCAGCCTCTTTCAAGCCTATTTTCAAGCTTGCAACCAAGGCTTACCCACGCTCTCTCTCATACCCCTCCACCCCCGTCTGGGTGCTGACTGTGCCCCACCAACGTTACTGTCGCTCCCCTGCAACATGTTCCTTAAATCACAGGCGTTCAAATAACGGCCTTCACAAAGGCCTTTATTAAGGAGATGGATGCTTTGTGACGTCTGTATAAAAGCTGGCTGCCATAATATTAATACATTTTCGAACATACAACAGTACTATATTTCTGGAAAATAAAGAAAAATAAAATAAAAAGGCCATAATCTATTTAAATTCATAAAATGAAAATAAATTAATAATCTAATTGCTCTCATGTCATTCCTCTGAAACTTGAACTGTGAAATAATTGCCCTTCCATCAATCCTCAAAGTTAATTTCGAATAACTGTCCTGTTTTCAGAACCATTAGATACAAGAAAAGAGAAGCACAAATACTACAGGCTGAAGCATATGAGATGCTGGCACTAGGTGAAGCAAATATCCTCTAGTTGGTGGAAAGTGATCACAGTCAAATTTTAAGCAGTACTGAGGTACTTAGAGATGCAGATGGTGTTTTGAAAATCATAGCTCCTTATTTGTACCATTTACATAGGAAAATATTGCCTTAGTATCCCACAGGCTGGGCCAAGCCACGCACGTTCAGCTGTGCTACATCATGGCATCAAGTGCAACTTTGGTACTGCTCAGGAAGGAACTGTAGCTAATAAGCCATAATTTACAATCCATTAAATTACAAAGTACTCTGGAGCAAAACATTTTATCTCTATCAGGGCTAGGGTGTCTGGCCCTAGCCATTTACACCACGAGTGTGTGTGAGACTGAGCTACCTTGGGAGAACCTGGTAATTATGGCTATACTGGAAGGTCTCTCTCTCTCGGAGCCACGCTGCACTGGCCAGCGCTCGAGGTAGGTGAATCAGCTGGCTGCTCGTGTTCACAGCACCAGTGGCAGGTCACGAACTTTTCCCTGACCTCGCTTCTAATTCAAGACTCTGTGGCTTTTCAAGGGTTTAAAATCTTAGTTCAAATGTGTACGTATATAGGTATGTGTGTGTATACACACATATATACACACACCTATATATACCTCAACTGTGCTAAACTGAGATTCGCCGCCACTAACTAGACGAAGGGAGAAAATTACCTCTCATTTTAGGCTCTTCCAGGGGTCAAAAAACCATTTTCTTCCTGCTCAACAGTACTAAAAGCAGCCTAAAGCCAACACAACCGATGCAGAGGTACTTCCGTCTTCAAATATGACTACACCGCTCAACTTTTAGTGGGAACATACTACATCTGTTTGCTGCAGTACCTGATTCATTTGGGAAACCCTGCTTGTCTCTCCCCGCCTGCTCTGTGCTGCACCCATGTCGGCACAGATGATAGCCTCTACTCAGTACTTGTGCAGAAATCCTATCTGGGCGTTTTTCTCCAGATACGTCCACTGCTACTTGGGGATGAATAGATGCTCAGATGCAGGAATGATGGGTCCTACAGGTACACAGAGAGGAACAGAGAGAAACGTGAGGGAAAACCTGTATGCGCAAATCTGAACCTCTCCTGCAATCAAGTAATGAGGTTCTCTAGATAACATGGTTGCATGCCACAAGCCAGTGTTTGGACTTTCTTGTGAAGTAACAACTGAAATTGTCAGAGGTCCCTTTTTCCTCTCCCCACCTAGACTAACAGAGCATAAAGAAATAGAAATCTCCATAACCCTGGTCTGATGCAGAACGAAACAAGGCTCGTTTTTCCTGTCTCTCTACGATAATCCAAGATACTTTGCATCAAATGACACACAAGCCAGTGAATTCAAAGAGAAAGTTGGAAGAGTTAAAAACATGTCTTTTCTAATCATCTTCCAACAGTATCAGCTAGGCAGTCCACAACTTTTGCTCCGCCTGATGCAAGCACAGGTTGGCAAACAGAGAAGCACAAAACACACCAAGGAGTTTCGCCATTTCTATTGCACAGCTTCCCCCACGATGACCAATACTGTTTACAAAAGTTTCCAGACTGAGTTTGGTGATTGGTCTTTCTTGATTCACAAAAAGTCAGCACTAAAAGTGTGCAAGTCCCCCCAGCTTCCACACGTTTTCATGAAAGTCAGGAATTTCTTACTGTGGTACCTTTTCACTCGCTAGCAGGTTGCAGCTCTAAACATGCCTCATTTCTCTGATTAATCTCAGGTCCTCCAACTACAAAGATGAATCATGCCATCACTCTTCCAAGGTTAGGCTGGACCTACTTTAAGCTCAAAGTACACACTCTTCACAGTTCAAACGCTACACCATATACCATTAGTCTGTGAAAGTTGTTGCCCAAGGATATAGCGGAGGCCAAGAGTATTACAGGTTCAAAGCAGGATTAGACAAATCCATGCAGGATAAAGGTCTATCAGTGGATGACCCCCTGACCACTATCACCTGAAGGCGTAGAACGTGCTAGGAGACGCACTGCTCTACACAAGTCCTATGTCCGACAGCCTCTTCCTGAGGACTGATGACTGGACACAACCAAAAACAACATGTTGCTCTGTACACAATTTGGCAGTTCTCACAGTGAGGAGAAACCAGGACAGGACCATAAAACTATGAAACAGAAAGTGAATATTGCCAGGAACGAAGGCAAAGACCCAAACCGTCTTTCTGAAGTAACGCTTAATCAGAATAGAGAAAATGCTGATCTTAAAAGCATTTTCCCCCTCCTTCAGCTTTCCACTTATATTTCCCCATCTTTGTGTCACTTGCTCCAAGGAGACACAGGCTGGACCTAGTTTTTACACCATAGCTAGTGATTCTTGCCTCTGGTCAGGAACCATCCGCTGGAGAGCCACGAGCCACTCTGAACTCCAGTCTCCTCCTTTAAAGCACCTGAAGTTGATCTCTCAAAAATCACTGACCGCTCTGGTGCACAGTCCTTTGCTACTTCGCGTTTCAGACATTCAAATCTCAGCCTACTTTCACAGCAAATGATTTATCTAGTAGAATGAGACCGTTACTCGGTTATTTTCTCATGGTACATTAGTTCTTTTAATATGGTTGTTTCTTTACCTGCTACTATATGCATTTAAAAGTGCTTCGTTTTGTGAACATGTTTTCTTTACTGCATGGAAAATGTGCTTTTGAAGTATTTCTGGTTGGAAACATTTTCAGAAGATAAAGAATACCTCAAGTGTGATTCTACACAAACACAACATTTTCATTAAAAGTAGACAAACAACAAAGTGGCTCAGTGTTTGTTTGTCCCTTAGTTACAGGCAATGTTTTCAGGAAAAAAATCCTGCCTAGGTGTTTAAATAAATAGGAGAAAATGAGACTTACTTCTGCCTAAATTCAGAGTCAGACACTTAAAGGTACATACACTTCCTCCCAATGCCTAAGAAGTCAGAAATATAAATAAGCCATGGTGCTATTCAAGTGATTCAAATGCTACTAAATTTGTGGGATCAAATTGACAGACCAGTAAACAGGGTCAAACCTATATCAGTTACTCTAGTTCTTTATGCAAACAAGAACGAACACAACTTTCATTTTTATTTGATTAAAAATGAAGCATTTTCAGCAAATAAACTTATTTTGGATAGAACAAAATATTTTATCTTCCATCTTAATTATATATATTATATAATAAATAATATAGTTCTATTTATAAAAATCAGGTTACATTTAAAAAATTTTTCCCCCTAAAAAAGTTTCCCAAAATCAACATCATTCAAGAAATGTTTCCGTTGACATGAATGGAATTAGTTCAGGGCGAAAAAAGTACCAATCAAAATATTTAGTCCAATTCTGCGTGCTTTAAAGATAAAACCTGCTCTCTGATAATTTTTTATTCATGTTCCATAATTTTTATTGCTCTTTAAATCATGTGGCTTGAATGCCTGGCTTATATTCTTCTTCAGCTACTCAGGATGCAAAATTAGACATATTCTTTTGAATACATCCCTTGAGGGGTTGTGGGTGGATCCTGCCACTGGATGCTACAAAATATCCCCAAATCAAGAGCTTTCTGTGTTAAACAATTCAAATCTCAGGAGACCATCCAGCCAATTTACCAAGTATAAATATAGTCCCTCTGCCATTCACACTGAGCACAGTGAATTTCATGCAAAATCTCAGGGGAACTAGAAGAAATATTTTAACGTTCAGCAGTAGTCTTTAATTTTGCATTCAAATTATGTCACTGACCACTTTTCTCTTTCCTCTTGAGGCAAAAGTCTTCCTCAGAGGCGTGTTTTAGGACAGATCCTTCATACTCCTTTTTCCTAAATACACGGGCTGACCCCAAGGCTGCCTTGCGCTGCTGGAATACGAACAAGCCAGTGCATTCTTTCCTAACATATAACCAGCAACGTGCGAACAGCAAAAAACCTACGGATGGGGTGTGCTCCTAAGGGCAGCAGGAAGCTGAGCCTGCAGTTGGGGCTGCTCAACACTTCCCAGTATAAGCCCTTGCTTCCAGTTCCTTCCAGCTTCGCTAAATAAACTGTTTGGTCTGAAGTCTTCCATAACGAGGCTCTGCCCCAGGCTGTATATTTTAGAGAACTACTAGTGCTACTAATAAGGCAATAATCCATATAGCAGCTTGATTAGTAGTCAAAATGGCTGACAGAGTCTGTAAGGATATAATTATAAAGAAAAAAGTTGCTTGTGCTGAGCTATCAAAACATACCTCTAAGACTGCAGTAGGGAATAGTCACAGTGAAGAATTCTTAACTCCATTCGCTGTGCGGGAAGCGAGCAGGAGTTCAGCCTGAATAAAATATACAGTGGAAGAAGGAAATATTAGAATCACATGCTTATATAAAAGCTTTGCTGCAACATCAATAATCTTCAAAGTACTTAACTAGGGAGGTAGGCCTTGCTGTGCTCTTTGACAGACGGGAAGACTGAGGCACAAAGAAGCAGCATGACTTCTCATGGGCCAGCAGAAGAAGAAATACAAGCTAGCCTGGACTTCCAAGAGCGCCCTCAGGTGCTCTTGAGGTGCCCAGAAAAAGATGCTAAAAATCACCCATCACTTCGGAGAATGCAGACGGATTTACTTTACCACTGCAGTCAGAAACCAGTTGCATTATGCCTTGCTAGAACTGATACTGCCTGCTTTCGGGGCGGAAAAGAGTTTCTTTCCAGGATAGCAACTTCTGGTACTCTGGGATGTCCACTTTACATAGAAGTCAGCAAATAATAGAAGTCTGAGAATCAAAAGGTATTATACCCAGCCCATTTTTTTCAGGGCAGAACTAAAACTGATGAAAAATTTATTGGAATAGCATAACGGAGAGTGCATTGCCACGAAGGACGACTCTCTCACGAGGAAGGATTGCACCGACGGCTCTACGGGCCTCTTGCTTTGGCAGCCCCCGCGGGCCAAGTCCTGCCCCGTCCTGGAGGTTTGGCACGCGTGAGCCGGCGGCCGGGGCTCCCGCCACTGACCAGGTGGCCTCTTCGGCGATCCCGTACAAAGCCGAGGCGAATCTAGCTGTAAATTAATTTAGCAGAGTAAACAGCGGCGCAGGCGGAGGCTGTGCTGGTTGGCACACGCTGCTATTTCTGAGCAGACGGTCACTTCCTCCTGCCGCCTGAAACGAGGCTCATCCCACACAAAGTTTCCAAGCCCTTCATTAGCGGTCGTGTTAGTATATAATAGCTATAATGAGAAAGCCATAAAAATCCAAAGTTAGCTGAGGGTCCTTAGCCATTTTAAATATGCCTCTCTTTCCAGATTTTATTTAAACTTTAATGACTACCGCACAAGATCAAGCAACAAGAAACAACATTTGTATTACAGCTGTATTATTTAATTCCCACAACCTAAAAATGCCAGGCTACTGGCCAGTAGCTCAGGAAAATAAGTGGTGACAGGTGAAAGAAAAATACCCTTCCTGTAGCTTCTCAAGCCACTTTAAAGCCTGAGGCTCTGCAATGTCATTTCCACCTAATGAAACCTAGTGTCAGGCAACACTCAGTAGCCCAATGTTAACTGTTCGGAAAATAATGGACTGCGCTACTTTGAAAGACGTGGTATTCTTTCTGGTTGTAATTTCCACTGTCTAATTAAATGATGGTGGAAATTATCCCTTTAGATTTGCTATTAACTTATTTATTTCTGCTTTTGAAAGTGCACTTAATGCCACCTTAGGTATTGCCAGATCCTGGCACTCGAGAGCTGCAATTTGCTCTCTAGTTTAATTAGAGAAATGGTTTCACTGGACAGCCTAAAATATTTGGAGTAACAGTCACACTCCAAACCTGATTATCCCTTTTAATTCCAAAGCAAGCACAAGAGAAGGAGCACATACATCTCTTCATGCCAAAACTAAGCAATTTAAAAGGCTGCTGTCATCCCTAATGGCTGTACTGTCATTTCTCAGTTTATTTCAAAATGTTGGTTTTGATACCACATGTAACACAGCAAATGCAGAGTAACAACAGAGCTTGCTTACAGTCTTCAAGACAACTAAGGGAGATAAACTTACCAGCTTGCAAACTCATATTGATCTGCCTGGCCTTTGGAAAAAGACATTTTCTTTTAATGTCAATTAAAGTTAACAAAGTGAGATTTCAGTTAGGTTACTTAAGTAAAATATCATCAGAAGGGGTTAAGAGCAGCCAAATCACCTATGTGTATATACATTTGCACACACACACACATATACACATGTAACTATTGCTTTTTTAGAGAAATATATATGTTTGAAGAAAAGAAGTACATGAATTTTAAGAGATGTAAGTAAGTTTCATCAAGCTCTTTTACCTGTAGAAATTTTCTTATTTGCTTATTAATTAAGCATGTCAGGTGCATTATAAAAAAAGGAAAATAAAACCCAAGACCCAAAGTCCTTTCTGATTTGCAATATCTGCAGTTTTTGCAATCCAGAACTTTGTGCCAAAAACAGTCCCACTGATTACAGGGGATTGAAATTACTTCTTAACATAGAAGCAGTAGAATCTGGCCCTGAGCAAAATCACACTAAAAACTCAGAATATAAGTGAGGAAAAGCAGTCAATGAATTGAGTATTCATGATCTCTAAGAGAATCACAGAAACACTGGATGGAAGAGACTTCTGGGCCCAGCCTCCTGCCCAAAGCATAACTATTGCCAACCCTAGACCAGGTCAGCCACAGCTTTGTCCCAGGCTGCAGGGGAACGTTCTTCCTAATACCCAACCAAAATCTCCCAATCTGAGCAGTTTGCAACTATTGCCCCTTGCTCTGTTTTTTGCTGGTACTGAGAAAAATTTGACTTTGTCATATCATAACTACCTTTTAAGTAGCTGCAGGGCTACAATTAGATCACCCTTTAGCCTCCTCTTATCCAGGCAAAACAAGACCAGCATCCTCAGCCTCTTCTCCTAAGTCATGTACTCTAGGCCCCAACCACCTTGGTTACCCTCTGCTGGATCTTCTCCAGTTCCTCCATGTCACTCTTGAACTAGGGACCGGGATTTGGGAAGGGGAACAACAAGCACATAACTGGACACAGTTATTCCACGTGCAGCCTCATCAGTGCAAAGTAGAGGGGGATAACAACTTGCTTCAATGTGAACTTGAACAGAACATGGCCATGCCTTTGGCAATAAAATAAGTAACAACCCTTTGAGCAGCTCTTCACAAAAAGTGTTTTGGAAGAGTACTTCCACCCCTGGAAGTGGCGTCTCAGCAAAGCAGTTTTATCCCATTTATATTGTTAAACTTTTTTCTGTTCCAAATCCAAATGCTCCTCAAAGTTTTCTGCTCTCACACTACAGTCTGCTATCATGGCCCAAGAAATGCAAGCAAATGTGATTTTTAATGACTCTTTAAAAAATGACTTGATGCAGTATGACATGGAAAATGATGCATGGTTTCACAGATCCTAATCCCATCGACTTCACTTGAAGCAGATTAAGGTATGTTACAAAATGATAACATACCCTGTTTTTCCTGTAAAGTTGGAGAAAGGAGTGGAGATGATTTTGTAGGCACTTTCGGAGTTCAGTCATGCATGGCTAACTAGTGTAGTCAGCTACCAGGATCAGACACATACATCTAAAAGGCTTCACACACTCACGTATTTGTAAGTTTTCTCATGTGCAAAAACATTTAGGAATATGTGATATGGGCACCAAGTTTACAGAACTAACTGAGTCTCCCTTAGACTAGAAATTCCTAAGGAGTAGTTAGAATCCCTAAATATTTGCCAAGGACAATGAGGTCTTTCAATAAGGGATGAACTGGAATTTAAAGTAAACATCCTATCACTGTATATTTAGAGTATATCTGTAGAATGAAGGCATTCTTGTGGCTAAAGCAGCAACTGGGGTCTTAGGACTTGTGTTCAGTTCTTGGACTTGCTGCAGATTTCCTCTTAGAGCATGGCTATTAGTCTTCCTGTATCTCTGCTTCCCAGCTGCAAATACAGATAATCGTAGTTCCTTTCTCCTCCCCTCCCCCCTTGCATTTGTATTATCTAATTGGATTATAAGCAATTTACCAATGACTTTTTCGCATTATGATTAAACAATGCCCACCAGCCATAGCAAGGACCTTTGGGAAGCCTGAGAGCTTTCTACAGGTTTTCTGGGCTTCCTCTGCCTTGTGCTGCCCTCAACAACCTTCTCCTTCTCCTTGCACTTCACCATGGCACATCTACACTATGTGGGAAGGAGAGCAGATCCGGGGGATAGTGCCAAAGGAGCTGGTGCAATAACAGGTGGAGACAGTTTGGGTAGAGAAACAGTCTCACAATTATTATGAGCTACTAGGACCAGGCATGAAGCTGTTCTAAATGTAGGTGGGTAGACAGTTGCACAGCTATGCAACCCTGACCACACGCAATGGGAACATGTGCCACGCTGACCACTGTCAACAGGAGATGGAAGAGGAAGAAGGGGCTAAAAGCTTGTTTGTCTTCCAGTAACTTCGTGCTTCAGTAAGTCCAATCTTTCAACACGACCTACCCAACCACAACACCTCGCTGTTATAAATAAACTCCTTCTGGGGTGCATTCAGTCAGCCACAACTTGTAGACAAGAGTGTCAAGTGTACAAGGACTCTTTTCTGAGTTTCACTCCATGCCCACTTTTCTTGTTCTCTTCTCCTCTTTCTTCCCTTTCAGTTCAGTTCCCCTCTTTCTCTTTACATTTCTCTCTCCATCCCTCCTAAAGTCAAACTTTCTACCTCCCTAAGAAACAACGGCTTCCTGTGAGTTATACCACATTGCCCATTTTGACAATTTTATTTTTCTTCCTCAACTTTCCTCTGTCCTCTCCCTTAGAGTGCAACTTCTGGGTCACAGCCTTCACATGCAGTCTAGTACCATCGCAGTAAAGATTAAACTGTTTCGAGCTGGCTGAGACTTTGGCAAAACATTCATCTGACAGCCTAGATCTTAGGCAATTATCCAGATGGCTGTCCACTCAGACTACTGATCATGCCATGAACTTGCTTTAGAGGCCCATTACTAGCAAATCAAACAAGAAAACCAGCATTCCTTTAACATAAATTTGCTTTTTGTTTATTCCTCTTGCCCGTGGAGAAGCTAAATAATTAAATAATTCTGATTTTTTCCTGCAGGGAATAATAAATAATCTTTCCTCAAATGTCTATTTTGCATTGTCAAATCCAATGTGTTCCCTTGGATTATGACAGTACTGACCATAATTTTTGAATGGTTTCCAAAAAAAATAAAAAAAAACCAAGAAGACCTTTAGGATTTGCATTCTCTGTTAAGAAATAAATGTTTCATACTTCTCACATAATGATACATTCAGAAGAAACAATTGTAAAACATATCCAAGTAATGAAAAAAGCCACCAGCTGCTCTAGTACTAGGAATCATATTTTGGCTTGAAATAAACATGCCTAGCACTTGTAGATGTCAAAACTGACTGTGGATGTATATCTCAAGCTTCATAATAGTCTACAAGAATATTTTAAAACTTTAAATTACATACTGAGGCATTTATCGTATTTCCTTTTTTTTTAAAAGGAGACCTTGATTCATTAATATCAGGGAAAATGGCAGCTATTTCAGTTAACTAGCCCATAATTCTCAGAGTTCTCCGTTTTATGAATAAAAATACTAACAGTATTGATAAGAGTTAAATGCTGCAAGTCTTCCCTGCATAGCCAATGGGATTTGGTCTGAATCCAACAAGAGGAATCAAGAAAGGGTGAAGAAACAGTAAGTTCGAAACAGTGCACAGCACTGAATCTAATTATTAGGAAAAGGTGTCCATTTCTTGCTTCCAATCTTTAAGAAGAACGTGGAAGCCCTCCAAAATGTCCGTGAGTAATACGATATACGCTTAACGCTACTATTAACAGATAACAAGCTCAGCATTTCAAAGGCATGGAGAGCTGTCCATACAATCCCCCAGACTGGGAAAGCCGGTGACCTAAGGAAGAGGCAGCGTTTGACCTTTCATTGAGCCTCATGCCCCCTCTAGCAACACCGAAATTCAGATCATTTCACTAGTTTCAAATCCTAATAATTGACAATGTGTTTGTGTTTTGTTACAATCCTGTTATTCAAAATCCTCCATAAATGCTGCTTTATCAAATACTCAAAGTTAGCCTAGAGTTACTCATTCCCGCCAGGCCCTCCACATATTTCAATGTGTCTCAGTTAGGCTCTGCAAGAAAAGCAGTGCTCTAAATTAAATCTATTCCCAGTGAAACTTAAATTGTATGTGTCTTTTAGAACAACAACTGGGTTCTCACTGAAGACAATGAGATTTTTGCACTAGTTTTAGTAGCAGCAGGATAACATGCAATGTTAACATTTATATACATTCAAATGTTTATTATGTAAGCAGTCTCATCAAATCCATCATGGGATTATGCAGATGAGCAAAAGTAAGCAGTGCAGTGTACAAGTGTTTATAGGATTAAACCTAGAGATTTCAAGCATATAAAAAGCGAGCTCTGTCTATAGCCAGTACATGAACAATACAGAGCTGAATGCAGGAATAATACCAGCAGTTTGAAGCTATATTTTTTTCCAAGCACAAGGACTGCAGGCTCAAGATCCAAATTTGAGGGAAAAAATTACAGATCAAAGTTTAAGGATTCAGGAGTCAGAGGAGAACGAACGTGAAATTTTTGCAGTGGCTGCAAATCTGGGAACGTTTCAGGTTCATGGTGCACATTTCTGAAAACAAAAACTCAATAGTTTCCCACTGCTCTCGCCTGATGTTTGCTTCACTGTTCACTGCATTTGAGAATGACAGAAGCACGTTGACATTTTGTGCCACACGTACGGGAAGGAACAGATCATCTCCCTCTGAAAGGCGCTTTATTTTATGTGAGAAAAGACAAAACTGAGCTCCACATCAAATAAATCATACAATAAGAACATTATTTTTAAAGGGAGTGAGTATTTTGCATATTAATATTAAATGACATCTGAGCAGCAAATACAGAAATTATAATATTCAGTATCTCGTAGAGAGCTGACACAGAGTAGAGGAGTTGTGGTAACCAAGCTCTCTTAAATCTACAGCCTCGGAGAAAAAAAAAAAAAGCTTCATCAAAATTTAATAGTCATGCAATAGGGACTGTTTCATTGTTATGAAAGCTGATTAAGGCCAATTGCAAAATCCTGGGTGCTTCACTTACTCCCTTCCCCCCACCACAATGGGGGAAAGAAAATCAACCCAGTGAAAAAAGCTGGCAAACGTTCTCCTGGCAGCATTTCAGGGGAGCTCCTGCTTTGCATTTGGTAGAGGATGCAGTCCTTACCAGGCAGCACACAGACCCTTAGAAGGGAGCTGAAGGGACATTAGTAATTCAAATAAGGGGCAAAAGAGACAGAATAAAATTAAAACGCACACAATTATTTTCTAGCAAACTGGCAACGGCATATAATCTAGCAGGAACGGGGGAAGAGAGGGCTGATAATTTGCTTGTGGAGATGTGGACAAAGCTTTTTTTAAGAAGTCACACAGCTAAAATAACCATATTGTTAGACAGTGACTCATGGGAACAAAGACGACAATCCTATCTAGGATCGTTACACTGCTGCCTTTTAATCATAATGTTGGTACAGTTTTCCCTCACTCTGACCTAGTTTAACTAGTTTAGAAAGCTTAATAGGCATTGCTTCTTACAGCACTGTTAGCAAGACCTAAATATATACAACAACTTCTTTTGTGAATGAAAATTACTGATTCATGGCCCGTTACACTTCATGAATCTGGAGAAACAACAGTGAAGCCAACTCACTGAAGCTTTACACAACTGAGTCTGAATTTGTCCTCCCGCGCTTTGAAAACATCCATGTTGGCAATCGGAAACTATCTCCAGAACAGCATGTCCTAGAATAGATACCCATATCCGAGCCCTCTCAGAAAGAGGAGGGCACAATCTGCTGAGAAATGAAATACAGGTAAAAAAAATGCCTAATTTAAAAACTCCCAACTTGAGCAGGGGATGCCTTCTTGTTCTCACGAAAGGTATTACTGAGAACAGTGTATTTGCAAGAGCTTTTCTAAAAAAGTTGTTGTGTTTTAACTGACAGACTAGAAATCAAGAATTTTCAGTCTCAGGGTTTTCAATGAAAACAAAACAGTTGCCAGCAACCGCTATTTCCAGCAGAAACATCCTTTTGGCAAGAAATGATATTTTGTTCATTTTCCTATTGAAAAAACATTGATCTGTTCCAGTGATTGATGTCAACTATAGGACACAACTCTATTTTCCATGAGATAACTGACGTTTTTGCTTTTCGTGGTAGCTAGATTAATGCCTGGTACCTTCTGCAAGTTCAGAGCCTACCGAAACACAGAGCTCGCTTTGCTGCATCTCAGGGTCTGAAGGCCCATGTGTTTCCTACAGATACTGCGCGAACTTGCGCTCAACATAATTAAGTTGCCTCGGTGTATTCCTGTGAGCTATACCGGGTTTAGTTCTTTATTTATAGGGTGATTTTTTTCTCCCACTGTAGGCCCAGGCAAATCTATCTGAATCATTAAAGCTCCTCAAGGGCTTTGTTTGGAGGCAGCTGTAACAGCCCCACAAGGGAGCTCCTGCCCTTCCTGCGTTTCTTAGGCTCGATCTGCTCTATGATCCCACAGAGACCGGCAGAAAGGACAGTGATGAAAATGAGCTATAAAAGGAACTCATGAGGTCAAGTTAGTGCATGTGTTCACCCTACCCAAGATTCAGCACCGGAGCAGAAAGCTCTAAGTGCTACTCCAGTGATTAGGTTGAGAGAGGCTGTACCGAACACCATTATTCTAACTAGAGTTAGAAAAATAGCACAAACTTTGCAGAATTGTTGGCCAACAAACCTATTTCACTGCATTGAACACAATTAGGTTTTCTTTCGCGTAGCTATCCATAACTCCGGCCCTTGAGTGGTATTCTGAGTTACAGAGAGAGAAAACGGGCTCCTCGGCTTCGGCTCCACGTAGGCTCAGTCCCTGGCTGAAACATGGAAAAACGTCCCAGGTGGGATTTTCAGGAGCATTGGCTTAATCCTCCTCCCACTAAAATCACTGGCAAAAATGCCCACGGGTCTGCAGCCAGAAGGAAAGAGAATAGTGCTAACGACTGTAAAACACCTTAGTACTGATACACATGCCCAGAAACTGATTTTATCAGAGAAAATCGCTCTTCGGCATACTAGACAGATTCTACTTTTGAATAAGAATTAAACCACCGCAGAAATTCTTTGTGAAGAAAGCTTTCTCAAAGACAAACTAAGGGAAGGGATTTTTAGGCAGCACATTGGAAAAAAAAAAAACAAAAAACAAAGTAGACCACCAGGCAGCTCGAAGAGTGAAAGTTTACTTTATATAACCAAACTTTGCAACTCTCAGTTTGTTAACATGAGAGTATCCTCTAATTTTATCTACAGCTACCACCTTCTGCAAGCGGCAACTGCCAAAAAAGGTCAAAATATCTTAACGTTACATTCCACCAAGGCACTAAATGGAACAGAAGTCGTATTACTGTAATTCATAATTCAGAACTCAAATTTCACAAGACAACATCAGAAATGTCATTCTAACCACACTAATTCCTTCACAGTTAACATGAGTGGGTGGTGGTGCAATCCAAGCTGAAAAAAGCCATCTAATTTCAGCAAGTATACCGCAAGCCAACTTGGCAGCCCTCCACACGGATCAGACAAACGTCTGCTCTGTCGAAGCTCAAGGCCCGGTGATAATTATCCTAGCTGATACTGCATCAGTGGGAATGACAGTGCGGTTTGTACATACGAACCAAACTAGGATTCACTCGGTCACAAATAGGGATTTGGTATTACTGTGGGAACCCAACATAAAACCTACAGATCTGAATGCGGCCCTTGATCCAAACTAGGACACCCTTCTCTGGAACTGGAAAGTCATTCATTAGCTGCATACGCACATGTAATTTTGACATTTTGTGCGTGTGTGTTGGTGGAAGCTGGACAATTATATGACAATTACACCCACCGGAACGAGGGAGGCTCCAGTACCACATCGGGGACAAGGCAGACGCTGGGACCATTTTTCATTTTGCCAAGTACCTTCCTATTGGGGTAAGTACCCCTGAGTTAGGTCTTGCCAGAATAATCAAGTAAGCTCAGTTAAAGTTTCCACAGACACTTAAGTCAGTAAGAAAAATTTTAAGGAATCTTCTCAAATTAAGTAATCAAGGAAAGAGAGGAAGGATACTCATTAGTTCAATTAGACTAGGAAAACAGGTGAAAAACGCAGTTGCCCGGAGAGCTGTGTCAGGACGACAAAGCTGTGATTTTTGCCTTGCCTGTACCACTGCCCTCTCGGGACAGCAGAGACCAGGCTCCCGGTTAGGGACCCTCACCTGTGCAGCCCTGCTCTGCCAGGCTTTACCACCCCACAAAGCCCTGGCCACGGGCAGCAGACGTGCTGGCCAGCCAGCCTGCTCGTGGGGGGCTAAAAAACACTCCCAGGACAACTCTGGTTCTTCCAGCCGCCCTCCAAATCAAGGGGAGCACTGGGCAGGTCCTCACCAAAAAGCCAACGGACGCAACGTGGCTTAAAATTCCTGGTCCGTGGGCCCATAGAATATGTAAGAAGGTTTCTCCCAGAGCTAATTTGGATTTATTTACACACTCTGCACCTTGCTTTAACTGCCCGATGAGAATACTACTCTACTACTATATTAATATTTATAAAGCACTTGGAGAGCCTTTATGAAAAGCGAATATAGAATTTCAGGCAACAATTATTACAAAATTTCCTTTTCAGTCACTAAATAATATCCAGTCATTAGAAAAGATTCAACATATATACACGCTGGCTTGAATAAAAATGTTTTTGAAAACCAAGCACTCCACCAGAGAAAACAAGTACAATGGAACACTTTCAATGACTTCAAAATAATGTAATGTGCAAACGCAACAGCTATTTCCTATGTTTAATTTTGCCCGTCCCTAAGCATCCCATTTCATGCTATCTCCCTAAAATGCGAGCAAGCACTTAAAGCCATGTGTTTTCACTTTCCCTCCATCTCTCAAGGTCACCATCAGACCATCTTTCTCCATTACAGAAGTCACGGGCTCTTTTGTTCATGAAAAGGCTATGTGGAGGCAGAGAAAAGCCAAATAAAACCTGACATTTCCTCCTACTTTTCCATCCAGTGGCCTTCCCTGTGCAAAAGAAGTCTTGTCATACACCATGCTGCTCTGCGCTCCATCGAGGATGCTGGATTATCTGCACAATAGCCTCCTTAGGCTAGCCTAGATTTGGGCTTTCCTGCTGGGTGCTCCCTCAAGGGGCTTGTCTTCCCCATTAGAGAACACTAGGGGAATACTCTTCACCTCATTATGAACATTTTATTAATCTATATGAGCATACAGTCATAACTGAATTGTCCACTTGCTGTCAGCATCTACAATAGGAAAAATAACAAATTTTAGAAAACTTTACTCACAGTCTTTAGAAGAAGCAGATTAAACAGATTTGTTTAAATACTGATTTGGGTATCTGGGGGTAGTGGTGGATATCTGCATATGAAAACCAATGAGATTTTAAAATAAAAGATGAATTTTACACTCAGATATATATCTGACTGTAACAAGTTAATATTCTTTATTCTCTTATGGTAAACATAGGTCCAGGTCTCACAGGAGTATTAGAGCCTGAACTCACCAGTCTCCTCCTGTTTGTTGACAGCTTTACTACTTGAGTTCATTAGTTGTCTGGGAAGTCCGTCTTTTAAAGATGAAGCGAAAGTGAGAGGAGTTTGCTGGAAGACAACGCTAAACCTGACCAGATGGCATGTGCTATTCTGTCACTCCTAACATTGCTGAACTCCTTACTCAGGTATGCAAACTGTTCAGTTTACTGCCCCGCACCAGGTAAAAATAGCTTTAAATTCAAGGTACCTTATCCCACATAGCCCTGTGCTACAGCACTGCTTTGGGTGACCAGGTCAGCTTCTCTGGCAAGAGCTAAAGCCAGGTCTCCTTTCCTCTGCTCACACAACGATAGGTGAAATAGTGGATGTGTTTTTAGGGGTCACACGCGCTTTCTCCCTTGCAACCCTTACTCCCCATTGCAATGCAATCTTCCTCTCATTAGGAAGGAGATCGCTTCTCACCGGAGCTGCTCTATCGACAACGAAAACGTATGTCTCATATGGCAGCCTCATTTTCCTTCATTCCCATCACACCGCAGAGGCTACCCTTTCCCTCCTCCTCCTCCATCAAACGTAAAAGAGAGTTGTTGTTTGTGTATAGCATGCACATTAGCACAGATAAACTGCTCGCTGAGTGTAATGATTAATGATTGAATAGTGCAGTTGTTGCAAAAATAAGTCAAGCAGTGAAGAGAGATCTGAAGATTATATCTAACACCAGGGGATGGCTTATTAATCTTACTTCTTGAAGAATTCGTTAGTAAATCATTCTCCTTTATTAATGATATTTCACTTTGCTCTGTGAGACATCTTTTATACATCCAGAAGGGCAATTATCTGTTTAGGCCAGGAAACAATATTAGTTACAGACGGTGCTTGAATGTTTGATCTAAGTCACTTAAATAAAAGAGGAAAAAAAGAATGAAGCACACTGCAAAGACCAACCCCAAACAGGACTGCATTTAAGGATGGGTTTTTTTGGTTCCTCTCTATCTGGAAATGACAAATTATGCGTGTTTTCAATTATCAATTATTGTGGAGCTTGCATACGCAAATGATGATATAACAACTGAAAGAAAATTACATTACTTTTATGTCTTCTGGGTTTGAAGGAATTCTATTCCATGTGAGGTGGTTAAACATGTCTGAAGTGGATTATTAATATAAAAGTCTTTCAAAGGGAGATCTTAAATTCTTGATCACAATGAGATATTCAAAATAGAAAAAAGGAGAGTCTATAATTTAAAAAAAAAAGAAAAAAAATCTTTTCTAGGTTCACAACTCTTGATTTTCTAGTTGCCTATCATTCCCTATCCATCAAAAGATTGGAGGATTTAGGGAGGGAGCCAGGACACCCATTTAATAGCATTATTGTAAAAACTATAACAAAAATTTACATAGATCTAAATGGAAATCTATAAATCATCTCCAAAAGCAGCTTCATTAACTAACTTTAAAGATCTTGAATATGGAAATTTCAAACTTAAATTATTATAGGAATTGCATTAGATAAGATGGGTTGATCACAGAAATGATTTTGCACATTCACAAAATTTTGAAAAATACATATTTTACTGTAGATTTCAAAATACTGCTAAGTTGAGTTACAGTTTTCCTTTAGATTAACAGATCAATGGAAGTGCAGTAGCTTATTGAGCAAGCCATTCATTAATGAAAGGCAGCGTGATCTACGGGAGAGAGGACATGGGAAGGCCCAGGAGGAGGAGGAGGAGGAATTTGTAGATTATTTTTCAAATACAAACTAAGGCTAAGGATGATCTCGTCCTCTATCCAGATACACCTGCGGGTATGGGCATTTCCCAGAGATCCTGCAGTCGCTGAAAGCTGCTATGCGCTACGTAAGGCAGCTGGCCTGCCAAGCTGAGCGTGGAGATTGGCACTCTCACCAGATCCCTCTGCGGCAACGGCTGCACACACGGATGGATTGAATTAGCACTGCTTAACTGGGCGTCATAGGTGTCCGGCTACCGCCAGAGACTCCTTTCTGCTCAAAGATATAAAATGGCATTTACAGCAAAGGAGCTGGCGCTCTGTCTTGTAAAGAAATCACAAGTGAACGTGTGTTATGGGACCCATTAGCTTTGGGGAGATATGAAATGGCTTCCAGACTGCGTTAAATATCCGTTCGTTACACTTTTTTTAGTTCCTAAATATGAACTTATCTTAACTGCTGGTAGAAAAGGACTAGTTTAATAAAGTCTCTGTTTAGAGAGGGGGAAAAAACTTGTCAAAAGTACAATGGTCCCTGTTCACATTTTCAGAGCAAACCAGCTCCAGTAATACAGTAATTTTCTGGCAGTCGTAGTTAGCCTAATAGTGAGAGTCCACCTTCAGGATTAAAAAATGTTTTTGCCTAGAAACTTATGCTGCTTTAAGCTTTTAGTTTTACGCTTCTTCTTGGAAAAAAAAAAGTCATAAAATAAACATAATTGATCTCACAGAATTTCTCAAGGATTTTCAGCTGTGTACATTTTGGGGATTTCAAATTTTCATCATAATTTTGTCTGCTTTTCTCTTAACTTGGAAGCTTTTATACAACAGATATACAACAATTTTCTGTGCTATCCTTGAAGTAAAACATATAGAACATGTGAAGCATTTTCTGGTAATTTTGACCTGAACAACAGTGAGCACACCAGTTATACTTCAAAGCTGAAAACACACAGGTAAAAATATGAATGCACTTTATATCAGAGCCTTAGTCTGAGGACAACCTATTTGCAGGAACAAGCTTCAGGTCACATGCATTTTATGTGTATCTAGACCACTCTTCCCCAAAACGACATAAGAATCCTTTTCCCTAACTAACCAGCATATGTCAAAATTGTATTTCACTGGTTCATTTTAAATCTGAATCTTATGTTACCTGATAATCACTACTCTCGCTTCCAGCTTTAGTGATGACATGAAACCATATCTGTTTGTTCACACAGCAGTCAAAAACTGGGGAAACAGGGTTTGTTAGAAACGAGATTTTTGCACTGCTGGGTATAAAAATTTATGCAAAACATTTTGGGCTGCTAGAACGTAATTCCAATCCCACTGAAGTAAATTACGCTCCATAAAATCCAGATTCAGCCTACCATGCAGCTACCTCAGACACAGAGATGGTATTCCAATATCTGAACGTGAACCACGCAGCCCCACACCACAGCATCAGGTTTAGGATCTACCCCTTACAAAGAAAAGCATCACGAGAAAAGTTGATGTCCAAACTCATGTTTCTGAAACACAGGAACGTACCCAGGATCTGTAAGAGCGCTTGGATTTGCTGCCAGTATTTTCAAAGAATAAATGTAAGAACTGGAAGGACGCATTGAAAATAGCATTATATTTTCATCGGAACTATCTGCAGTTTCACGCAGGCCTCAGTGACTAGAAAGCAAAGTCTCAAAGTGATTTGAAAAAGAGAATAAATGTTATTAATATTGATTCTTCTCTTCCCTGAGAATTCCCCACAGTCCTGCTCGGGGAACCAAGGCAGTGAACAGCAGCAAAAATCCAGCCTTTCTGGCTGGTGTCTGGGTAATTTTTGGAGAAGCAAGCAAATATGCGATCCCTGTAGGGACAAGCATGCACCCCATCCGCCGCGCGAACCCACACCTCCTCCTAGCCTGCCACTCTACCAGCTCCTTTGACAGTCTCAAGCCTGACCTGCTTCCAGGAAGAACATTATTCAAATAGGTTACACCAAAATAATCAGCCATTAGAAATGAACATCAGTTGATAGTGACTCTATCAGCATTTTTCTCTTGCAGGATTTTTTTTTCCTTAAGTAATTAAAAAGTGTCTCTGGAAGAGCAGTATGTACAGTATGTCATAAAGTCTCTCTGAACTACCTATATTTACCCCTGAAAGTGAATTCTTTATAAGACCTAGGATATCAAAGAAACGAGGGATCAAAGTAGTTTTAATAAGCAACCCAGTGTTTGTAGAACCTGCACTTTCATGTATCATGTTTTGTTCAAGTTCTTAATTTCAGTTCCTCACCACAGAAGGCACTTAAGATAACTATCTATAACCATATTGTCATGTTGGATCCTTTGATTATTTAACATGTACACCTTAGTGAAACAAAAATGCCTTTTTTCCACATAATATTTGGACTTCATTGTATTTTCTCACATGAAACATAGATTTGATTTGTCTGAGAGTTAGAACATATAGGAGCATCATTTTCTTTAGTATTTCTACTTACATATTAATACAGTTTAATAGAGTATAGTTACATCTACTCCCATGCACTAACGTGATCTATAACGCCTTGATCTTTCTTTCTTTCAATTTCAGAACAAACACTTAACAAAAGGTGGTAAAAGCTACAGAAAATAAAGTTAACCGGGCCTCGAAATCAGAGGTTTCCCAGTGGCATGCTCTTTAACATAGTAAAAGCAATCTTTTAACCTTCTTCTTTTTCGAAATCAGAGCTCCGCTATGTTTACAAATTGTTTTGTGGTGAAAACAAACTTTTTTTTAAAAACAATTCCTATATACATTTGATCTATAGTCATACTAAAATTGTCAGCAAAGAACAAGAATTATTGCAGTCTGGGTTAAAAGCACAGACCAAAAGATGGAGGAATACAAGACCAGACCGTAGGCAAAGAGCAATAATGACAAACGGATCTGGTAGCTATTCCAACTACACATCTGGATATAAAACTCTTTATTTTGCTCTGAAAATTACTGTACTGTCAGTTTGGAATCTGAATGAAAGATGATTTTAAAACCTGAAGAGAAGCATACTGAAAGGTAAGCAAAGTAGACAGGCCTTTTTTTCTTTCTTTCTTTTCTTTTTTTGACGTGGTCAGGAAGTCTAAGATTGCTAGGCTATCTCACTACGTCCTCAGAGTTGGTAGCACATGGTACACGCACATGGTACTGCTTTTGTGGTTCTCTTTGAAAACTCAAGAATGCAAAGTCCTAAATAGGAAAATCAAGTTCTTACGATATATTGAAAGACAACTATAGCACATCACATACTAAATGAAACAGAAAAGGCAGCACCTAAACCTTTCTATTTGTAAGTTGTGTCTACCACTATTTACATTAAGTACATTTCTAAATATCCCTCTTTATGAAAGAAAGGAACAAAATATTACTGGATGATGGAATAGTCCATCTCACCACTAAAACCTCCAAAACCATGCATCTCTTTTTCACATTACGTTGCATCTTTGTCAGTAAATCTCATCAAATAAGCCACATCCTGGAGATTATGCTATAGACGCTTTGCCTCTAATTTGGGACTATAGCACTGAAGAAGATATGTAAGATTCATTCCAAGCCTGACGGGAAGTAAAAAGGTGCATATAAACACCTAGATGATAATTTAAAGGCTCCCTTACAATACTCTCACAAGCAATCGTGAATCTAGCAACGTTGCGCTCATTGTGCAAAGGGCACTGGAACGGCCTTCGAGGCTTCTTGGAAATGAATGCCTTCCTTGAGTCTACTTGTATCTCACCAAAAACAGAGCCCTTGTCTCCGGCACTTCAATATGCACAGTAGCACTAACGGCAAGATATCTCAAGAAAACACAGGTAATAGAAGAAAGAATATGATGCTTGGGGGTCGCGCATAAAAGTAACACATCATGTCCCTCTCAGCTTGTAACAATGCTTGTCTTCATAGCCCTGCGAGCGTCCCTCTGATCACGTCTGGCATTCACATGACTCGGACCCAAATTCTGGACCTTCAGAAATAGAATACAATCAGCTCCAGCCATGGCTTTATACCGTAATGAGACAACAGTTCGTATCGGTACTACAGTCGGCACTAATCAATAGGACTAGGCTCAGACTATCTTCCCGTAAGTCAAACACCATAAGCCTAGTGGAGCTGAGCCTTCAGCTGTGGCTCTGCTGCCCTTCTACAGTTTCAAGGCATTACACCAGAGTTACGGTGAGGTACGAGCGTGGGCATCCAGGCAAAATAAACTCCCTTGGCTTCTGAGCACATACAATTTCAGGGAAAAGTTCTGAAAGAGGATTTTAATTCCCTGACAATCCAGGCAAGAGATTTCCCTGTGTTTCTTATCTTCTAGACCAGACCTAAATCAGGCTGTCATGTAATCAATGGACTATGATAGGCTGATTATCATGTAGGATAAGTGATATCTATTAGAAAAAATTGATCCTGACATAACTCAGAAAAGGCAGCAGCTTAAAGCTAGAGGCCATGGGCCCCGGCCTGGCCTTTGTACATATTTAATGGCTGTCATTTTCCTGGAGGTGCCGCAAAACAGCAAAACTCTCCGGGTAAATCTATATTGATTGAATAATCCTTGTCATCTGTTAGGACTAACAAAGCTGTCACAGCACAGCCACAAGCAAACAGATTGCATTTGATAACTTTCTCCCCCTTTCGCCGCCGAAGCGCCCGCGCGCTCGGGTTTCACGGGAGCCCCTTCGCGTTTGGGCTGCCTCCGCTCGGGCCGTTCCCCAGGGGAGGCCCCTGTTTTCGGTGGCTGATTAACTGCCATGTACTTAATTAAAGCTGCACCATCAGAATTACAGTTTATAAAGGAGTCGGGAGCAAGCTGCCAGCGAGCCACTGCTTCTGCAGGGCTTGGGTTGTATCAGGAGCGGAGCCGGGGTGATTAGGGCTGGAAGCGGGATAGGGATTGCAGGGGTGGGTGTGCTCGAGGCCGTCCCTTGGGACGGCATCTCCTTTTATGCGTACAGAAAAATTCATCAAACAGAAATCATTAAACGGAGCAGATGGGGTTTTCTGTGCGCACGAGACATGAAGGGCCTGGAGAGGATGTGCCTTCCACGAGGCGGACCGTCACATCAAAACAACGAGCCCGAGAAGGAGGCCGGCGCCGGGGCGCTCGCCCTCGCGGTCCTCCCCGCGCAGAGCCCGGCTTTGCAGCCCCCGGAAACGGCACCCGGCGCGGCGCAACGCCCCCGCTCCCTAGGAAAAGGGCTGGAAAAAGCCCTTTGCGGGGAAAGCACAACACCCAAACCCTGTTAATTCCCTCATTCCACTGTCTAATGACGTTTAATAGAGCCTGGCCATTGTTTTTGATTTATTTTTGTTGACCCTTTTCTTAAATAGGTTGGACTTCCCATTCTGCTTCTGCTTTTAAAAGCCAGAAGTGAGTTTGTTGCCCACGAGACTCCGAGACCAGCACCCCCGCACGGACCGGTACTACACGGACACGTTTCAGCTGGACTTCACTCAGGCCAGCGTTCAGCCCTGTGTGAAACGCAAACGCAACCCCCGCCATCGGCTCAGTCCCCACCCAGGATACGGATCACGCGCGGGCCTTGTCCTCCCCTCCAGGGCCACATTTCACCCGCAGAGATCTTCGAAATGCTTTCTCGTATTTCGACAGAAAACGCTGCCCGCTAAGCCTGCGCATAGCGCCTTGACGCAACAGCACATCTACTCGCCCTAAGTGCAGTTGCATCATCGGCTTTTTCTACCTATAATTTAAGGGTGTATCTTTCCACCCTCAAAGTACACGGAAAGAAAATGATTCAAGGGGGCTCATAAAGTGGCAGATTTCAAGTGCCGGAATGACAATTGGCAAAGATCGTTTTTCGTTTCAGCGGGAGGGTGAAACGTTGATGACTTTACCCTCACCTGCAAGTACCAGAGGTTTCAATTTTCCCTCATCTTCACCTAGAGGAGCTCTTTTTAAACTCAAAAGGACAGTAAATTTATTTTATATTTCATCTTTATAGGCAGTCATAAAATCTATCAGTCTTAATGAGCCTATTAATTGTCTTGATTTCTAGCACCATTTTCACTTAATTCTTTTCAGAAGTATACATATGGTCCTTCTACCCAATTACTTTACAAACATTACTTATAGAAACATGACCCATCACCAAAAAACTGCCACCCACAAGGCTGAGCAGGCTAGCTTGAGAATTATCAATATTTTTAGAAAGGAAAAGACAAGAAATGCCAAATGAAGATCAGGGTTAAAAGCTTAAGTAAATACAATGTAAATGACCCCATAGAAATTTTCCCCAGAAAACGGGTCTGTAACTTCTGCACGCTCTTAAAAGGGGCTACCTTTCTTTTTTTAATGATTGAAACTCTTAAAGAAGTGATTTTTTTTTTTTTTACACCTCATTTTAGAAGGCAGTAGCTTAAAATACAGCATTCCCTGCTGTTGAAACCTAGGCTGGTGCTTCGACAGAGCTTTTCCAGAGCAGCTGGAATTACAAAGCAACAAGATGAAGCTTCAGAGAAGCCTGGAAGGTGCTCGTGATGCCATCGCTCCCTCCTTTAGCATATAAAATATATATCTCCTCGAGCATGGCTACATTAACTGATCTCAGGTTAGTGTACATCAGGAGCGCTTCTTTTGATCTCAGTAGAATTGATGTAAGCGATGGGGAAATCCTGCTCAAAATCCCCCCGGTGCTGGTGCTGGTGCGCTGGGCAGCCGGGAGCGCCGGCTTCCTCCCGGGCTCCCTGCTGCCATGCGGCTGCATGCACCCCATGCTGCGTAGTCTTCACTTGCAGTTTATTAGACTTCTAAATATTAACTGTCATTAAAAAAAAAAAAAATCTCAGTCTCTGCACTCTGGGACCTTGCTCTGCACACGTACGAGGGCAGCAGACAGTGCCTATCCATGTTTTAACACAGCCCGTTTAGGCAAGAAGCCTTTCACATGCAGATTTTCAGACAACCGAAGTAGCAGAGCTTGGTTCTCTCCTCAGGAAAAAAAAAAAAGTTTGACATGCTTGGGCATTAACTCTGTGTGGATCTCATTTGAACCACCTTTAGATCAAAGCACAGGTTTTTCCTGGTTATGCTTAAAAAAAATACTTTCTGGTTTTCAAAAGGAAAAGATCTGCTGACTTAGACATCAATAGCTAGCTTAAAACTCAGTGAATAGCACTATTAACTTTTTTATTTTTTATTTTTTATTGGGCCACTTGTTCCACTCCCACATCCAACTGCTTGGAGCTCTTTGCAGGCAGCCAGAGCAGAGGAAATGCAGCAAAACCCTACACATCCCAGAAATGCAATCTCATTAGGACACTGCTGCTGTACAAAATTACTTCACATGCCCTTGCTCACTCGGTTAGATCACAGTGCCAAATTTTTCAGATTCTCAACTGAAAAAAGGGAATGGTTCTGCCACAGAAAATGCTGCCTTTCCCCCTTCTTAGTTTTTCAGGTCTACTGATGGAGTGTTAATGTAACGTGCCTGCCAAGAGGATTAAGCCTAGATTGCATACAATCTGTTTTACGATTCTTACGTGAGATATAGAGAGATAAGGAAAAGAAAACAACAATTATCTGACACATCAGTTTTTCTAACACAGGGAATTGTTTACATTCCTCTTAAATTAAAAAAAAAAAGAAAGAAAGCAGGAAAATATTCTTCATTTTTAACTAATGCGGCCCCAATCTCTTTGTGAGCTTTCAAAGTATGTACTTTTTTTGTAAATATGCCAAAGTCAAGGCCTGTACAGCATGTGATCTATAATAAACTTCAAAAGAACACCTTTGACATTTTAGATAACTTGCAAATGATGATGCAGAAAGATCTTTTGCCACTACAAAGAAAGAACAAAAGAACCAACATGAAAGAGAAATCAATAAACATATGGCAATTAATAAAACATTTTCTATGAATACCCTACAAAGAGTTTTACAACAGTATAAAAATCCAACAGTTGTTTCAATGTGGATTTTAAAAGTATCAGCTGTTATATTAAGATATTCTTTTTAACCAACAAAATGTACGTAAAATAACGGATATGGATTTTGTTGTAAATCCATCAGTTGCAGCGTTATGGATCAACTGGGAATTCTTTTTTTAAGGTGACCCAACAAATTCAGTAATGAAATCATCCATTTCTCAGAGAACAAAAACAACGGCTGGAATCAGCAGCATTTGTTTGTTGACGTATGGTTTCAGCTCAGCAAGTTTGGCCAGTTTCAGAGTGGCTTTAAAGCAAAAGTCACATCTTGAGTTTTTTAAAACACACCTATTGATTTTCTTTATACGTAATGTTACACAAACCATTAGGACAGACATTACAATATCTTCATTGTAACCTACAAGTAATAATTTATCATCATAATAAAGATATATCTGCCTGCACATTGTTAACCTACCTTCTCCCTTTTCAGCAGTGAACAGTTCCAGTTCCATAAATATTGTCAATAAAGCTGGCAAACTCTTGAGCATCCCAGGAGATGGCTTACATTGTCACATGCTGCTCACACTTTATTAAATACCCCGATAGCCTACTCCGCCTGTCCACTCTTGCCTCCAGAAAAACACACGTCTATTCTGTTTTTCACTTTTATTCGGCTAACTCTAATTCTACATGATGGCAAAGATGTCTAAGGACTTATTTTGAACATCACCATCAAAACAAGTTATTTTATATTTTTAGGGTGTCGGAAGGTCCAGTTTGTCTACATTTGCTGGAAAAATCAAAAAGAGAGAACAACCGTTTATGGGCTTGGCTTGCCTTCCTTCCAGACAGGAGAGCGAGAAGCTCGTTTCTGAGCCAAGCAGACAGTTCATTTCGTTGTCACCTAGGTGAAACTTGTGCCTGGGAGAGCCCAGAGAAATCCGATTTCCTGATACGGTTTTTAACGAGGACTTCTACCAACACTAGAAAATGAAACCACGAAATGGCAAAAGAACGCACACGCAGAAAAACCACTGTGCCATAAAGGAAGGGCTCTGCATTTCTTTTGTGTAGTCTCTATATTCCAGGGGGAGGGAAGGAGAGGGGAGTTAGCATTATTACGCTTTATGGTTTAATTGATTTCCCTCATTGTCCACTACTCAAAGATCCCAGAGTACAGGAGACAGGTGGCCTCATTTAACACTTTCACCAAGGCCATCTTAGGTCTTTGTTTATGTTTTCAGAATGGCACAAAGCAGCTATTTCGAGCCTGTGGGCACAAGGCCAGAAGGACCCAGGTGAGCGCAGCGCAATTAAAAATGCTAAGCATTTGTCCAGCCCCTCCGTTCGGCTCAAAAGAAAACTATTTTTTCTTACTTATGTTTTGAGACCTTGTTCTTCTCCTGAATGAGAACTCACAGGCGTCCAGCGTAGCCTTCCGTGAGGAAACGCATTTACCTCCTTTCAGATTTGTCACGTGAGGCTGAGCGCGCATCCTGCTTTCCACAGCTTTGTTATCTCTGCTCTCCTGGCATCGCCAGCTGGGGGAACCCAGCCCAACAGCAACACGTACCGTCAGCCTGAACGGCCGAGTTAAACCCTCGTCGGAACGAGCCCCGCAGGGCGAACAGTGGCCCAAAGAACTTCCGGAAAACCGACAAACTAATCATGCGTATAATTGCTTCTTGACGTTTGCTCCTGCTGTGGCAGGACTTAATAATAACCTCAAAGGTCAGTGCTGGAACACACACATCATTTAAATGACTCCGGGATGGCACACTGCAATAACGTTAGTAATTCTTGCAGGCCCTCTCACTAGCACGTCCAAAAGATTCAGAAGAAAATGGCTTAAAAGCTGGTAGGAGGAAAGGTGTATGTCAGGCTGGTTTCACCAGTTAGGACTTGTGGCTCCTCGTGCCACAGCGAGGAGTTTGTCTGATAGCTCCTTGAGGGCAGATGATTCACATACATACGGGGAACAGTTTCTATAACTGCTTTCACATCCAACTATTTAGCAGTTCTCTCAAATAGGAATCCTGAGTCGAAAGCATCTATAATTTGGTTTATTTTGAATTAGAGCCGATTTGATAATTAAAGACAACAGAGTCAAAAAAGACTGTTCCCCTCTTCATACTGTTTGAAAAAGGACCTGGCACTCACCACGTTGCTACAAAGATTATGAACCAAGTCAAGCGCTGCTGTCAATGGGAAGTGTCTTTCAATGAGTCAGTGCTCCGGATAAAGCCAGAAAAGCAATCAATTTGAACAGAAAATGCTTCAGATCACTAGAATGATTCAGTGCTCAGAAAATCAACCACCTCTATTAATTATAGACCTTAAAATACAGCAATAAAGTAGTATCATATGATAAACTGTTTCATTAAGTCTCAACTGCAAGAGATCTATCTGGCATACCCCCACCCCCACCGATGAGACATCTTCAGGTACATTATTATAAAATTTCCTATTTAAAATGCTCAGACATATATGCTTTGGTGTTGCTAGACATCTTTGCTTTTCATATCAGAAATTCAGTTTTAACAGCTTACGTGCAAAAGTGGATAACTTTCATAACAAATACACACTAAAAAAAACCCAAGTTTTGGAGAAACGAAAACTACTAATGAATTCGAGCAAAATACAGTGAATGGTTCGATCCTACAGATAAATCGGAAAAGAAAGTATATTTAAGGAATGTTAACATTGCTGACATTCTGAAATAAAAAATTTGACAGTTCCTAGGTAACTGTTTCTCATTTAAGCATAGATCTAAATTAAAAGGAACACTGAAACAAGAGCTACGTAACTCCCCAAAAGAAGTAAAATGCTTGTTTTAAATTAACCAAAACGCTTGCCTGACCCAAAACAACATTTTTAATTTTAAAAAGAATCCTCAGAGCCCATTAGCAGAGGTGGGAGCCGCCGGCATGCCCACCACAAGCCGGATGCCTCCACGCTCCGGCAGCAACGGGTGCCCGCTCAGTCGCTGCAGGGGCAGGAGGAGTCTCTGCTTCGAAGAAAGTAGCGTTAGAGGTGTTAGCGAAGCCAAGTACCTCTGTTTCCCAAGAAAAACATGGATACCTTTATTTGTCGACAGAAAATGATCTTGTTTCCAAAGTAGTAAAAAGCGGACATCTTTAGCTGGCAGGGAATTGTTTTATTTACCTCTTCACTCCTACATTTGAATTCAGATGTTTCGACTTTACTCACAGTTCCCAGATTAAGCTGGAGAATTTATCATAATTATCGGATTTCTGCTTGTGGTAGGGAAGCCCATAGCCACGTTGAGAGCTTTATGTGGGCGCACAGGCAGTATGTTTGTGTATAAAATTGTCACAGGATATTTGACCTGATTTAGCAGCAGAATCTAATCACAGAAACCTTTCATTTGTAGAACGAACGTAGAAACCACTCAGCTACATCAATTTGGAGAGTAAACTCTGGTGAGCACTGCACTTGGGGGATTACAGGAGGAAACCCTGTGCTTTGTGCTCTACAAGGCTTGTGAAGGGGAGTGAAACCCTTTCAATATCACACACACGCTCGAGTGGCCTTTGTCCTTCTTAGGACGGCCAAAACCAAGCTGCATTTCCCAAAACTGGGGGAAAAATTACTGTGCTCACCCAAAAGTTTCTAAATGTATCCATCCATCCAGCAACCTGAAGAGCACTGGTATTCAGAAGAAGCAGCAGCAGCCAACACTAACTTTTTTTCCTTCTAGAAAGTCATCTCGTTGTTAAGAGCAAATTAATTTTCCGTATGAAATTCAGTTTAAGCAAATTATTAAGCATAAAGCAGTCCTCCTTCTTTACTTTTCAAGGCATACATTAACTTCTATTCTGAATTAAACATCAATAAAAAGGCATGTCATTAGTGTTTATTCTGAATTTTTTTTAATATAATTTCATCGACTTTCAAGTAAGGCCAAATTCTAATATGATTTCCATCCCTCTGTCACGTTAATTTCTCCAGTGCAGTCCATCTGCGCCATTATATAACAGTATTATAAATAATCTCCTAATACCCACTTCACACCTCTTTAATTGATAGCACTCATCAGAGCACATTATGCAGGTGCTCACTTCTTTTTCAAGGATAGAATGAAACATTTTAAAACAAGCTTCATCTTTTCTTTGCCAGGCAGTTCCTGCTCTGCCGTAACTGAGGCTTACGTCGCTCACACCTTTTCTGTGTAATGAATGCCCCAACGGCAGAGAACGAGACACTTGCTAGGGGCGACGTGCAACCAAACCGTAAGGCAGGGGAAACGAGCAATATATCCTCCTAAACATGGATGCATATGTGTAGTAAAGAGGTCTGATGCTGTAACAAAAACCGTTATTCTGTTTTAGTATAAAATATTTTTGGTTGAGTTCCTTCAATTTACTGTTCACAAAAGCAACAGTGAAAATGTCTTTCTGCTGTCTAAATCTTAACGCTGCACACAGTATAACCTAGAAGATGGTATTTTAACATGATTTAATAATGAACACGGCCAAACATACACCCAAACTTTTGCCTCATTTGGGCGAGTCTGACCTACCCATCAGTAGCACAGGCACATCTGAACGGAAAGCTCAATTATGAACTACTTTTTTCTTTGGGTTTTGCAAAAGCAAAGGAGTGTTCTTCTCTCCAAAGGTCTGTGAAGGAAAAATGTTTTTGATGCCAACTTCAACATCAATTTTGCAAGTCTGGGTTCTGATTGTTTGGCAAACCTAATTAAGTAACTTAAAGCAAGGTCAAAACTTCATGCTGCCATGGAAGGTCCTGAACAAAAGGCTGGCGAGTACAGCTGCACTTACGCTGCCTCACGTACAGAAACCTAATCAACGTTAGTTGCTAAAGGTAAGACTTTCTCCACTCAAAATATTTGTGTGATATCAGGGCTGAATATCCTCCAGTTAATCACATGCTTTCCATTTAACCGTCTGTTTTTTTGCAACAGCTCACTCATAAGAACTGAAGTTTTAATATGACAAAACTCTTCAACTACAGTGTCATTCCCAGAACTTCAACTTATATATTAGATGCTTAACGAAGTTGCTATGTGATGCCTAACTTCCCGACTGCTGCTAAACAGATACCAGCAGAATACAGGCTTCGCTCTGGTGTACCAGAATGAATTTTTTTCTTGCTACACAGATGCATCAGTGCCCTTCAATTGGATGTGCTACGTCCCACGCTGCTAAAATATCTGAGAGGTTGCTGGCTCTGTAGCTACAACTACTTCAGGCCTTCCTTCATCTCAGCTGCTACAGCTTTCTCATTTCAACTCACCCTCTCCCACAGGCTATACAAAGCACAGGCGTACAGTCTTCTCTCAACTGGCTACACCATTTACCTTTTAAATTGCTTTTATTCATTTTTTAATTTTTTTTTTTTAATTAAGTTGAAGCTTCTCGTCTGCACCTTTAAACCTCTGCTGTGTTTCACTTTTCTCTCCATATTATTGCCAATCACCTGCATCCCTCCCAAATCTCTCTTGCATTATTATAGTTTATATCTTGCTCTCTAGTCTTACTACATCACTCCTCTCTGAAGGAGAGCAACTTGTAAGCGGCTCTGCAACACCTCTTGCTCCAGAAGAAGTCCACTCTGGCCCAGGAGGACACTTGGGGCACAAGCAAGGGCAGCTGGGAGCCACAGCAGGAGGCTGGGAGCTGCCTGCAGAGCAACGCTGGGGGAGATCTGGGGCCGGGAGGAGAGCAGCGAGGTTGCATGCTGCCTTAGCAGAGCCACGGGCAGAGACACTCATTCATCTGGAATGTGGGAATCGGAGCCTGGGAAGACTGACCTGACCAATTCTACATATTTCAGATAAAAAGACCGACTCGGGCCAGGAATAAGGAGGCAGAAAAGGATGGATGGTGGAGGAGCTATGGGGTGGGAGGCCCCAGTTCCGCACCAGACTTCCTGCCTGTGGCAACCGCCGGCGGCTGCTTCTCGTCTCTGCTCGCCACTCACAGCAGCCAGGCTGGCAAAGCTACTCTGGTCCTTATCAGGCCACACGTTTAGGGGAAGCTCTCCCAGGCCCAGAGACAGGAAGACCTGCTGCTAGGAAACTGCAAGCATTTGTTTCCCGTTACAGGGGATGCTCACTCGGGGGAATCTAGTACGTTAGGGCGCTCGTACAGGTGCCTTCCGCAGGATTAGTTATGTCTTGCCTTGAGTTAGAATCTTCTCCCTTTCTCTCTTCATCTCACTCCATTGCTACAAAAACAAAGCTTCCCATAATAATCAGAGGAAAAAACAAATGACGACCCTAAGCAATTGAAAGATGCCTACTCTGCCCTCGCTGACTTGGGACACGCTCCTAAATGCAGTAACACAAACTCACAGGAAAGGTTCCCACAAGCAGATTTGGTCACAGATTTAGTGTTCAAAAAGCAAAGGATTAAGGAGAGGTGGCTTTCTATAGCGTCATAGAGCAATACAGTCAGCAGCGGCACACTTCCATCCTTCCCAAACCACCCTGGTCATCACAAAGAGGGCCTTGCTACTCTACACATATAAAGCCATTTCAAAGACAGTGACCTCTAAACAAAGGTCTTCATTTAAACTGTGAAGATGCATTGGGGAAAAGCCTTTTTTGATCTGTTTCTCTCTCTAGGATTACAGAATGGCCTCAGTGGGTGATGGCAGGATTTGGCCACACATATTTTCTCCTGCTATAGCTATGTATCAGTGTAGCAAGACTGAAAGTCCGCTAGGGAAAAAAAAAAAAAACTTCAAAGGAAAATGAATGTTTTGATTGATTTTGTTTCCTCTGTAAGTCATAGACATTAGCTATGTTCAAATAACCTAAGTGTTATAAACCAGTAATAAAAAACTCACAGTCCAGAACGGAGAACTTTGCTTTTCTGTCTTGTCCTTATATTGAAGATCAGCTTTAACTCCTTTCAACCTGTTTCAGATATGTCAGACACTTAAAATTATCAAAATGTAAGATTCCCACCATTTCCATAAGCAGATTTTCAGTTCGCTTTTCTGATTAAAATAAGCTAAAGGTTCTTAAAAAGTTTTAACTCACTAAATTAAAGATAAATACTTGAGATCTTGACGCGTCTATGACAATTATTCTCTGAGATCCATTTTTCCCCTTAATTGCTAACAAACTAACGTTGCAAAATGTTATTTCATAGGCACGTTACTTCTGAAGCTACTTATTAATGCCAGGATTTTCCCATAGCACTAAACCTAGGCTGCAGTTGTCTCCTTCTTCTTACTTCTGGCATGACTTTGACCGGTTGAATCCCCAAATATGTATCAGTAATCAAAAGGTATATTTCAGTACAGGAGAACCTGTTTGGAAGAATTCTTCTCATTTCTTCTCTGCTTGTTTTATCTTTGCTTGAGTTGTGAATAATTCATAGGCCTCTGTCTGCTTTACAGTCAAACGCATTCTGTCCACCCAAGACTGTTCGACTTTGTGATTTATTATTTAATAATTTGCAGGGCTGCGCTGTTGTAAGGTGAGCATTGTGACTGCTTGCAGAACTGTTACAATCTGGTCTAGTTAGCTGTCCTTTCTTTCCCTCTCTCCAAACAGCAGCAGTTATTGATTTTTTTTACAAACCTCTGCCATGTAATCCCACAGCTGCTGATCTCAAAGCTGTTACTATAAAGTAAAAGTTGGCCCTTCTTCTTGAAAACAAGAAGTCATGTTTTGATTCACTTTTTCTTTCTTTTTTTTTTTTTATCAATTGTTTCTTTTTTCTCCTTCTTTTGTGCCTTAGTCTATGACAATATCTAGGAAGTGCCACTGGCTTCTCTTAAGGATAAAAATGAAAAATGAAAGCCTTTGGGGGAAATACATGCTGATCCTTTCATTACTCCTGCAAAAAAATGCCTGTCTGAAACTTTCCAACCTTTGAAACTTTTCCAGTGGAAGTTGAGCTATTTCATCTATTATCTTGGCAACATTTACACATAGTGTTGTCTCTCAATAATATGATATTTGTGTTTAAATCCCACGGAAAGTTATTAGTCATGCATAATAGTAAAAAGAAATACTCCAAAAATCCAGTGACTGCTAATTCTTAAGATTTACTATGCTGCCAAGTGCAGTGATACTAATCAGTGTGCAATTAGGGCCTGATCGATTGGCTTCAACTGACTTTGGATCAGGACTGTAGCAGTCACTGAGGGCACAGGCGTAGCAATTGTAGTCCCTAGTGAATTAACTTCTGCACAGCCTATTTTCTACCTGCCAATTAATTACAGGATTCGCAGCCTTTGAAGAGTAAGGATTTTGTAGGACAAATCCAAAATTATTGCTCTTTCTCTACTACAAACCTGCAATACAACATCTGTGGAAATAGTCTCATATTGTCCTCCTCTTCCTTTCCCTTCAGTCTGTGCCTTAATCATGCAGTTGCATTAAAGCATTTATGTCTGGGAGACAAATCGTCCTGGGACAACGCCTGCACGTCAGCGACATCCTCACTTCATTTTGGCATAAAAACCTAGCATAAACAAGCTGGTGGTCCGTCCCACGTTGGCAGGAAAACCCAGTCCCTTGGGCCAGACTGGAGCTGGGCATACAGCTACGCACCCTCTGACTCATGTGGAGGACCTGGGACCAGCATCCCAGGATATTTACGGTATGCATTTGAAAGCACGTTTAAGCATAAGCCAAGAGTCATACAGAATTGCCCAAAATTGAGTCTGTTTCTCATCTGAACTACCCCACTCTGCTTTACTGCTCTACCATTTTATTCTTTGGTTTTGCTTTGGTTCTAATGACTTATCTTTAATGATGACTTATGTTCTTCCACTAGGAAGACTTCTGCACAAATGTCAGGGTTGCAAAGTTTTCTGCAGCTGGATCTGACTCAGCCATATGCATTCAGATAGGTAATTCAAGCAAGGCTCATCGGCACAAAATCCCTTACTCTTGATTTACTCTAGTATCATGAGATACTGTAAGATATATTCATTCAAACTGCATGCATGTCTTGGTTGGCCATGAATGGAAAGGCCTGAAGATAAACTTCAACCTAGAGAGAGCTGTTATAAAAAATAGGGAGCATTACATTACTGTGGGGTAAGTAAGGTGGATTCTTCTGACAGTAGAGTTGGACTGCTGCCTTTGTGCAAGCTGAAGTTTCTGAATTACTTTCACCATCAGCTCTGGAGGCGTACTGGAGGAGGAAAATGCACAGATGTCTGCACAGAGGGCCTCAGCTGAGTGGAAGAATTTATTCCACATTTCTACTATTTTCTATTATTTAATCAAGCTGGGGAGTGAAAACACCAAGTTTTTGGCAATGCCTAATGTTTTACACTAATAGTATTGGAAAATCTTTATGACGGCAGATACTCACATACTTACTAGAACATTTACACTCTGCATATTGCTGCTCTACTTCATTTTTTCTTAAAAGACACAATGACACAAAATATTACGTTTAACTTTTCAGCAGCTCAGGGTAAGATGGGTAATTTGACTGTATTCCAAAGTAAAGCCCTAAAAGATGCACCTTCTTCCCTTGCACACAAAAACTGTACAGGGTTAACAGATTTTCCTCCAGCATTTAGACAATTCGGACAGATTTACTCGCTTAAACCTATACACTGTCTTCCACTCTCACCCACCACCCCTCATCCTCAGCCCACAGGCTGGATTTTACACCTGGGAAAACCTCTACTCAGAAGCTCTTCCTTTAGACCCTCTAGTTTGAAAGGTCTAATAGCCCGGATAAAGAAGAGTGCTTAAACTTGCATAATACCTTGAATGACTCCCTGGGGGAAGCTGCTGCACAATTTATTTAACTCTTTGTACATGGACTTTCATCCTGGGTGCTTATATGTTAATGACCTCTAATGTGCAAGCCATTAGCACCTTTCACCATAATCTCCTCCCAATGTCCATTTAGATTACAGTAATGGCCACTAGTAATGCAAAGCATTGCTACCAGCAATGATATCATCATAATGACTTCACCGAACTTGCTCCACACATCTCCTGATATATGGTAATCACATACCCTTGCATATACTCCCCTAACTCCTGCAATGCACGCATCTTGTCCAGATACTCCAATTCTCATCTTTTATAGCGATGGATCTCTTCCTTTTTGTGTGGCTACCTTCATGGACGTACACTTATAGTCAACAAATGAAATATTTTAGTTTCCAGGCCTAAAGTAAAAGTAAGCAAATAACGTTAAGTACCTGTTTTTTTCAGGTAGCAAAGACAATATTATGAAGGTCAAGGGCAGTCTTGATGGCAAAATAACCTTACTGAAAAAGAAGACTTTCTGGAGAAGAATCAGAGCCACAGACTTGAGCAGCATGATAATGACATTAATAGTACACTTGCTTGTAACAAAAAGTATACAATAGACAAAGTGCTTCTCATATTGCTCAAATAATCTCACTGAGTAAGTAACACAGGTAAAAATTGTTGATTACATCCTTTTTCAATTACCTTGGTCCATAAATCTATATTGTACATAACATTGTTGCTGTTAATAAGCTATGTTTCACATGATGAGTTGGTTGAGCTGATTTTTTGTATCATGCGTTTCCCCCCTTCTGTTTTACAGGCTGCCTAATTCTGGAAAATTTCAAGCATAGTTTGAAGAGGTCTTGTAGGACTTTTCTTTCCCCTTCGCAGTGTAGGAACAGAGAGCTGCTATTTGATCGAGGAGGGAAACAGTCAACTCTAACACAATCAATTGCTATTGTCTTTTGCACAAGTGGGGACAGATCCAATCATACAAGGTACTCAAGCATACGCCTTCACGGAAGGATACTGACTGCTGGATTAACTTCAGTGGAGCAGGCCTACACCTTAAATACGGACCCTTACGAGGTGCTGAACATCTTCAGTGTTCAGTACGACACAAGATGTGGCCTTAGAAAAAAGGCTAATTCAGACAATGTCACTCCCAGCATAGTTTCATTTTATTACAAGAGAAATGCATATAGATTGCTGAGGGAATTCCTGCAAAAGTTATGCATAGGAAAGAGAGATATCCTGTGGTTAGTAACCAACTCTAGACATTTGATCAATCTACACAGAAACAAATAGCTTAAAACTAACTGAGCTACTGTTGTGGGGGCTTTCGCTCCTTTTTATTCTACTGTCTCCTTTATAAGCTCTAAATATGCTCAAATATCAGACATTTCTCTTCACTGTTAGGTCTGAGAGGTAAACTCCCAGCCCTTGGTAAAGTAGCAGCTAGTATGCTAGTAATCTCTGAGAGATGGATGAATAATTAATAATAGAAATAAATAACTGATTATTAAACGAGTAAATGTTTTCTTCTGTAAATGGCAATGCAAACAGTTTCTAGGTCATATTCTGCTTTCCAGTGAATGCTTCCAAACACTATCGTCAATGCAGACAAAAACACCTCAGATATTTCTTTCATACAGAATGGTAAATTAAGTTATTGCCTTTGTACACTATTCCCAATGCTTATTGCATATTCACTTGTACACATCTAGTGCAACATTATTATCTTGTTCTGATTTTCTTTCTTTCTCCACCCATACCCCCCTAATCTCCTGTCTACAGTTGGGGAAGCTGCTAATACTGTATTGTATATTCATTATCCTAGCTTTTTCTTTACAAATATCATTATAACATCCTGCATTTGTAAAGTAAATAATTAAACATTCCAGAAAGTCTTATAGGACATAGTAATCTAACAGATGAAAGACATCAGAAATGAGAAAATCAAATGGAAGTACATGCAATATGTATCTTTTAAAAGAGTTTTCATAAAATAGGGTTAATGTGTTAATCAACCATATTTAAAATGCTAATTAATCACTGACTTAGAGCCTCTTCATAAATAATTGAATGTCCTATTTATGCAGAATTTCTTATACTTAGAAAAGCGTGGCATTCATCCTGGTCTTGCAGGATGCAGCACAGTATTAAGACTCAGTGAACTCTTTTTGCTCTGTGTATGAACAGTGCAATCGTGACTCCCTACTATTCAGTTCCATTTGCCAATCACATCCTTGCAGTTAACCCAGTCTGTCCCATCATTACATATATCATCATAACAGCAAAAAGCAAAGAGCAGCATTAACCGTGTCTTTTGTGCCAGCATTCCAAACATGAAAGTGGGACTCGCATAAAGTGAATTTTTGGTGTGAATCATGACAATTGTGGATATTCTCTTTTTTTTTTCATCCGCTTTTCAGGGCATCTCCCCCTTCCTCATCTGAAGTCCAGTCTTTCCACTACATGTGGGGAAGCGGTCCTTACTCACACACTACCCATTCTAGAAGCAGGTTTCTGATGCTGCAGTGCACATTCCTCCTTCTCTAAGGACTCCATCTGGGTAACACAGATACGGCTGTTAACGGTTCCTTCCATGAGCAGTGACATTGGCTGCAGCGTGAGATCTACACGTGATACAAGCAAAGGGGAAAAGAGCACGGGGAAATACAGCATCTTTACCTTCCAGCTAACTGTTCATGGTTTTGATGAATTTCTCAAACGTGGGTTGTTTTTAGGCTTTACAGTTACTGAAATTGGGTGAATTTATACTTCCAAAACAAACAAAAAAGCAGTTGTAGGGGTGAATATATATTTTCGCGCTAATAAAATGCTAACTCTTTTTACAAATAAAATTACAGTATCACAGGAATTCTCTGAATTCTCAAAGCACTTCCTAAGTGGGAAAATTTTTTCTGGCTTCTCTCTACTTTAGTAGGAAGAGGTAAATTAGTCCTTGCCTAATGTGATTTAGTGGACAGGCTGGCAATGTAACTTGTCATTAAAGAATGAGAATAAGAAGAAGAATAGATGCCTCCTCCTAATCCTTTTTGACAGCCTAACAGAATACCAATTTACCATTTGATGAAGGCTTCAGGATGTTAGGAAGCCTCTACAGGGACTTCAGAGTTCTGTACCGAAAAGGATGAAGATGAGAAACAGCCAAAGTTGGTAGAAAAAAGGGTCTCTGGAACAGCAGTGGCTCTATAAATGGCTAGTTGCAAGCCACTTGGCATCCTTTAAAATTTGGACACTCCAACTAAGTCTATGGAGAGGAAAGAACCAGTGGACCTAGTGGAGAATCACTCAGCTTTAAAAGAGAAAGAGGGCTGCTTCAAAGGACAAAGAAAGCTTTCTAAAGAAAGCTTAGGAGGATGACAGCCTTTCAGCTTGCTTGGAAATAGTTGACATGGTTGGTCATGTTTCTATGGCACAGTAGATACGATCATCACTATTGAATGGTACGCCTTTGCCTTAAAGGCCCTCTTCAAACAGGACTCATAAGCCAAACGTGATCCCAAGACAGACACTGCTCCTTTATTCCTTAACGTATAGGCAGAACCTACACAGCTGAAGCTGGCAAGAGGCAATTCTAAGATCAGTAGCTGTCTGTCTTTCTCCCCAGGGAGTAGACAATAGACTAGTGTAAATGAGTAAACGGTGATCTAAAAAAAGAGCTTGTTCTGAAGCATTCTGATTTTACCATTTCTTACCCTAGAAGTAACAACCAATAGAAAACTGTTCGGAAAGCACCAAATGCTTCAGAGTTTTCACTCTGGAGGAGTTCTATGCCAGCATCCAATTTCAGGTCTTTTTCCTATTTGGATGGAAAGGGCACCTATTTTTGAAATGCAACTCATCTCCATCTCTCATTTAAAGGTATTTTTCAATGGTCCTCCTGCCCCAAGATCCTTATTTAAAAAATAGAAGTTAATGACTGTTGCTGAAAGCAACATGTTATTTTCAGCAGCCAAGTAGATTGGTCTGTGATTCAGATTATTATTTTCTGGCAGCTCTGTGATTCAAAGGACAGTGACAGTGCAAAAAAACCCCAATTCTAGTGGAAATGATCCTTAGTCAATACTGAGTTTTCCGGTAGCAGGGAGAAACGCAAGTTTCTCCTGGAGTTGTTATGTCTTTTGTCAGTCATGCGTGATGCGGTTAATATGTTGATGATATCTCTTCCTAATATATCGAGTTAGTGTTTGTGTCTATCCACTTCCCTCTACTGGACAAAATCAGAGCTGTTCAACTGTTTATGATATCTTGTCATTATAAGTGGTTGGCCCAAGAGAGAGATACGTGCCCTGTGACAACGAGCAACTACTAATGGAGATCCTCCTTTAGCTCAAGTGCTAGAAGCTTGTGCTATTGGAGCAGAAGGTCACGAGTGTAATTCTTCCTGTTAAGTTATGCTATTAAGCTGATAACCACAATGGCTGCATGCCAGCAATGAACAGATACACCTCCACCCTTTGTGTTCTGGGTTAAGGCTGTTCACCCTCCTCTAAACTGCCTTCTTTTCTGTTGCCTCCAAGCTCATTTTTCAATCAGAGACGAAAGGAAAAGAAAGGAAGAGAAAGGAAAGAAAAAAAGGCTGAGAAGCTCCCCCAAAAAGCAGAAGAAACCCTCCTCCTGCGTGTTGACAGGTCAGTACGGCTTATTCCGCTATAGAGAAAGGCCTGTAGTTAGGGCAGAAATGCTAGGTGTTACTCTCGATGTTATTTGAGAGTTTGCCTGTCCCAGAATGGCAAAGACGACAGAGCCTTCTCCATAGTGTACAGCTCAAAGAGGGCTACAACATTGCTAGATGCAGCTTGAAAAGTTTCCTGTCTTTCGGTTGAAAACAGGCCTTCTGTGGCATCCTTCCCTCTGCAGCTCAGCACTCAGGATCGAAGATGTACAGTACTCATTGTTATCATACACTCGTGCCCTTTCTCTATAGGTTTTTTTTCCCCCCCTTCTGTCTTTTGTCTCCCAGGCTCATTTCTCTCTCCTTTCCTCCCAGCACTTAACAAGATGGGAGTGAAAATGACCTCCTTTGTGAGTGTAGGTACTAAGAACTGAACACATTGCTTTCCAAGTACTAGAGTGGTTGTACTGGGTATTTCAGTCCCAACCGATCTCTATTTCAAAGTCATACTTTAATCTGGAATGTCAGGTAGAACATGAAACAATATTAATCTATGCTACATAAATAATTTCCTTCAATTATCAGGAAAGAGCAGCAAGACATGAATTTTCAGGTTGATTGAGTTTTAATCTCTAAGTTCAAAAATTAATAATTTAGGTAGGTGAGTTGTTTTTTTAAACACAGAAAATTAAAGGCTTGATATTTCCCTTCCTAGAGAAAGGAAGAAAAGATAATTTCAATCCAAAGGTCAGGGAACACTCACAGGTTGGAAATGTGATGATTATGAAATTATTCACTGAAGGAAATACTTAGAATTCAATGCAAGATGCCTGGACTCATCACAAGGCACAAGAGATTGACAATCTATTATGAATGCCTCACATCACAGATAAATATTTCAATGCAAATAAATAAAGGATGTTGAGTGTTTCTCTTCTGAATGACTTTCCACAGCTCGCTGCACACAATAGTTCTGGGACTCTTCTACGTCCCAGACTCCTGTCCAAACTTTGGCATCCCCAAAGGCTTCCTGGGCTGAAAACAACCAGGTTACACGGTGATTTCAATTTGGAGGTACAAAGAACCAATTAATCAGCTTCCTTCGAACAGAATGTAAAAACATTCTTCAGTGCATGAGGACACTCATGGACATTGTGAAACTGGCCTGGTTTTGTTTTGTGTTCCCTAGTAATTACTACAAAATGTACCACTCTTGTCAAACCTAATGACTTTTTTTTTTTTGGTGTGAGAAAGAAAAAGGAAAAGACAATGATGTCTTTAAGCATATGGCTGTTTTACTGTGCAGATGGATACAATGATAAACTAGAGATGTACATTTGGTGAATTGTAAGCTTTTCAAGAAAAGCTTTTCTGTTACTGTCTTCTTACCTGCCATTGTGATTATTCTTCCCAATCTATGTTGTAGTATGTCAAAGCACCAAAAGAATAAAAATATTCTAAAACAGGATTGTTTTTCTCTTGTTTTCAAGCAAATAGTTTTAGAAGTATACTTTCTGAAGTTTTTTTTTTTTTTTTTTTTTTAAATAGAGACCTGCTTTGGACTCTTTAACTGCTTTCATCTGTTAAAAGTAATTGTATTATTTTAACCACCAGCAGGAAATTCCACACTGTGTATTGCTTCATATGAAGCCATTTGTAACTTTACAGCTTTTTAATTTTGCAATAGCTGCATAGAAAATGAAAATGACAACGTAGAATTACATCACTCATGGTAGCTTCTCCATTAAAACAATATAACTAGAAAATGCTCGCATCTAAACGCCGACAAGTATATTTGACCGAACAGAAAGGAACAATTTCAGGGTTTACAAAGATAACAAGCTGGCCTAGACGACCTTTCCTTTCAGACTCTACCAAACGAGAGCTCATCAGTTACTCATCTGAACTTTAACACAATTTGATCCTTTCAGGAGAGGGGACAGCCAAACTCAGGAGGTTTGGTGTTCCTACGATTGCGAGGGTACCAAAAGATCTGTATGGAAAATTCACTTATTAATCGGTACAACTTCTGCGACAGTGAAGCATCCATGCTGGATGCTGGAATATGAATGAAATTACTACTCCATAATCAAAGGAATAGAGATGCATTCTAAATTTTTTAATAACAACTACCAAGCCACATTTATTGAGCTACCCATAGTCATGACCTTGCTATATAAGCCTGATTTTCACAGAAGGGATGGTATGCGCTAAAGACCAGGCTCCTTTAAAGTATCCAGTTTGGGGTAACACTGTATCATTCATCTCTTCTGAAAATACTGAGTACTAAATACACATAACAAAACATTTGTGATCAACTGATAATTCCGGAGAGTATCTGGCTGCTTGAGTACTTTCTGAACGACGCCTGCTGCCACCTAAGTGGGGGAGGATGGGGCGATGAGTGGAAAGGAGAAAGGGAAGTTTGCCTATAAAAGAAGCTATTCTGAAGGCAAAGTTGAAACGATGGAATCCAGATGCATAACGTTTAAAATAGTTTTACCAACTTGAAACGCCCAAAATGTAAAAATCCATGCTCACAGAGTGTTTCTGTGTGAAATATGTAAAAACCTAAACATGATATCATAAACAATAAATGCGTATGTAAATATATGTGCACATACTAACGGATAGAGCTCTACATGTCCCTATGTCCACAACTATCTACTGGAGAGCTGCAAATACAAAATAGATTAACTATGAGAACTAGATCCTACCATAAATAACTTTCTCAGGTCCTAGAGAAAGGCAGCCGTTAGAACTGTACTTCTGCCCAAAAAGCTCAGATTCCTCATGAAACTGGCTTTACCGTTCACAGAATTATTTCACAGCCTGATTTCCAGGGGTGAGAACCACCCACCAGCTCTAACATCCACGTCGCCTCTGGGGCAGGTTGTCTGCTGCCTAAGAGGAGGTTCATGCACACCGTCATCTCTCCTGAGGGACTGCACCAGTAGCATCCCTTTCCCCTACTGGGTCCCTTAGTCTCATGAAATTAAGTCATTTAGAATATTTCATAGACTCAACGTACTGTCATACTTTCAAACAAACACTGGCAAGCACCAATCATGGAAAACTACAGTGGCGAGAACTGATATACATCGCAATGATTTGAGAGGTCAGGTCAGCCCCCCAGGAAAGCTGCCTGGGACGCAGAGCATATCAGAAGCTTCAGAGAATGAGTGGCCAGGGAACAGAAGTTCTTCACGTGTCAGGTGCTATATTAGGATCACATACTAAGATTTACTATCTGTAAGTATAAAATATGGCAAAGCATATAGGAAAACAGTTAATCTTACATTTCTAGTACTCCTTTATGTGTCTCATAAGTATTGATTACTACTAATTCACCACTTTCCCTGCCACCTTTTCTTAAAGGGGTGATACTAATATATAGACATGGAATCTGTATGTCACAAGTGCCATCCTACAAGATTGTGGTCTGATCCTACGAAAGGCCAAGTTCTATCATAAGATACAGGAGCAGTTTGGTTCCTATTTGATCCCTTCACCTTGATCCAAAAACACATGTTTGAAATCAGTTCTCTCTGTGCAACTTCACAGGAAATTATATGTATCCTAGAACTGATTCAGGTATCAGTTGACTCAAGTTACTTTTCTAATGCACTGAAATACATGTTTTCGTAATGACATCAAGGAATAAGAGAAAACAAGATGAAAACAAGACTTATGCTTATCCCCGATATGGAAGCAATATATTTTTTTGAAATTACAGAGCAATTTTCCATTGACTTCGCATATGAAAAAATGCTCACAAGCTATCATTCTAAGATGTTTAACCATGTGCACTAAACTTCTAAAATGCAAAAAAATGCTCTATATTTTTAGTCAGCACCATCCCTCTTGCGCCTCCCCACAATTCTCCATGTTGAGTGAAAGCATTCATTCCCTTTGTAAGCGTCAACATCCTTCCACCAACAAAAAGTAGACGTTTTTAGAAAAAAAGCTCTTGAACTCTAATACAACATAAGAAAATAAAAGGGGAATTTTGTGCATGTGCTTTTTTAATATTTAACAATACCAAATATCACTAATATTACTTTCTTTTCAATCTCTGTGTTAAAAACATGCATTATATATTTTCAGGACAAACCTTTTCAACCTCTGCCAGGGCATGGAAGCCTCTAAACCAAGTCCCTGGCTCAAATAAAGCACTTCCGCACGTTCCTAAGTCCATCCATATGCAGGATGCGCAACTTTAGCCCATCACTTGCATTCCATCAGTATTGGCCACATGTAGCCACATGTTTAAGCGATGTCCTACATAGGGACAGCTTTCTGACTCGGGCCAGGCACAGCCAATTGCTAAGTACATCTGAAAATACCATCTGACATTTCTAGAGAAAGCCTTTCTTATTCCATTTCTCTTCGACAGGTGAGCTTCCATCACAGCTTTTTCATTTCTCTTCCCTCATCTGTCACAATTTTCTGGTTTCTGGGATGTATCATGCATCTAGCTAATATCATATGAGATCCACTTTCCAAACTACTATTACATAGCTGCTTCCAGTGTCCTATATCATAGGAAACATTTTTATCCCAATAGCAGTCACCTCGCTGTTGTTTTAGATACACGGTTATAGTTCCTGATTTTCCTATATTTGCATAAGATTACGGGCCAAATGCAAAGAAGCAACATTTGATTTTTTTCGCAATACTAATGGTCATTCCTGTTACAAATATTTCCATCCTGCTGTATTTCCAGTTTTTATATACATTAGCACCTTGTTTATTATATATGACAAGAACATTGCTGGTCTTAATTTTCTTTCGGTTTAAAAATTTTGTAATTCTTTTGCCCAAAATAACCAATAGTAGCATATTTTTTCTGAAATGGTGTGTACACAGTATCATTCTTCCACCCATTCATAGCAATTCCCCTCATACACACTCACTCTCAAAGACCCCAGACTGTAGAAGAACCCTAAAGTACATGCTGACCTTATTGAATCCTTTAAAGTTATTTTGGAGAGAGACCTGAAAGCTATTGCTGGTCCAAAATCACTTTCCACTGGTCCTCTCTACATTACCATTTTCAGTTAACCATTACGAGGATATGAATCATAAAAACATTAGAGGTTTGGTTCTACAGACAAGTTTCTACAACGTAAGCTAAGGTGTGGATTTACAGCATACCAGTGACCCTGCAGTAACTTCTTTTGCGCACATCCTTATCCCGCAGGAAAGACGAAGCTGCATATCCCACCACTTTCACGGAGAGGCAAGCCACCTCACTTCTGTGAAGTGAGGCCATGGATACAGACAGTTGTTACACCAGTTATCACTACACCTCCCAGACTGCCGGAGGATAACTCGTTCTTGTAGCCTTTCCAAACGCTAATTGCTCGCCCTTATCAGTTCCAGTTGGGTGCAGGGTTATCTGCAGGCACTGAGCGAACATGCAAAGCAGACAGATGTTGCCCAAGAAACTCCAAAGCGGGTAGGTCTTTGCTGGCAGTTACAGTATTTCCAAACAAATGTACACACGCTGCAATCGTGCATAAAGATGTAGGTTCCTTAAAGCCATAAATATTTTTAGTTCCTTAAGGAGGCATCGTTAGAGACAGGGTTTAATTTTTTAGTTAGCTGCTCACCGGACGAACCCTGCGCGGGAGACTGCTGTGCAGCAGTCATGTTGGCTAATGAGGTACTCCAAGAAATGGTTAGTTACTCACTCTCCGAACATGTACATACACTCCAGCTTTCCGAATGACTCAGTCAACACCTGAAGATGAGTCTTGAAAGCTTGTTTACGTTGTTGCTTGGTACTGTATGTACTATAGCTGGATGTACTTAATAATCCCAGCAGTTAGCGCACAAACATATAAAACACCCAATAATAAATAGCTGGGTTCCCAGAAGCTCAAAAGCTAGATGCAATGTTAAATAAGGAATTACCATCAGACCACATTGGAAATTTCCTAATACCCGCTCTTTAGGCTCAGAGTGTGCTTCTGATGCACACTCCCAACTCCCCTGACATTAACTGTTTCATAATAGATCTTCCGCGATGCATGCATTAGCTCGGATGGCAATCAGACCTCCTCTGCTACGCGTTCACCATGCGTTTAAAAACAAAGGTCATTTGGTGAAGGCGTTATTAGTTACTGCATCTGATTTTGCAATGTAGACTACTGCATAGTGTGATGTAAGTGTGGAAAAATGATGGCAGTGAATAGATGTAATTATGTGTAGAACCAGTGACACGCCACACACAATTCGGAAAGTACAACACAATCAGAGTGTCAATTATTCAAACCATAATTAACATAGCTCTGCATGTCTTTCCAGGGCGCTCTCAGAACATAGAGCATTGTTATAGTGGAAGAAAAGAGAAAATAAAATATTAATGGAGGACTGCTTTGTTCTCAGCACAGTGAGATAGAGGTGGTTGTAAAAACCGGATTCCTGCAGTTGCTACCGCTTTAATTAGGAAGGTCGCTATCTTCCTAGACTTCCTTGGATTCCTTTAATTTCCACAGAGGAAAACGGCTTCTGAATTTTATTGAACACAGTTGAATTTTTATTTTCAAAAATCAAAACAGAAACATTTCTTGGCATCTGTTATGAGCACTGGGTGTTATTTGCTCTTTAGAGATAAAGCTGTTTTTATACAGGGATATAGCTTGTGGGGAAAAAAAAAGAAGGGCCAAATATATTCGTACTGGGAAAGCTGCTCAACAGGGATATCACAGTCAGCAGAAAATATCTAGCCAACCTAATTCATCCCATGCTAGAATCCACTTAAGGCCAAGGAAATACAATAGATAATATATAGTTTCACAACACTGATCCAAATACTGCCTTTAACTCATTCATTCCTGGAAGAAAGCAACTCATTTTCTAGAAAAACAGTACAACTCATATAGACATGGGAGCTTCAGTGTCTCATCACACTGGGTGGGGAGATGGCTGTGGTAGGAAATCACCTATATTTTGCAACTAAATGAAAGTATGGCTACTATCTGAAAAGAAGTCCAGACAGAATTACCGACAAACCAGACCAAATTAGCACTGAAGTATAAACCAGTGGCAGAAAAATGACTAGAGTACATTAGCATCCTTTATCAAAGTTATAACAGAGATACTTAGGACTTCAATTATACAGTACCATTTAACATGGATTTAGAAAAATACTGTCCATGCATTAATAGGTACACAGACATATTTTGATTACTTCAGATTTATAACTGTTTACAGAGTTAATCATGAAAACAAAATTTAAACTGTAAGAATGGTAATGACACATCTTGCTTTTGTATGTTTATGTTTTTTTCCTTTCATTTAAATGTGGCATATATTCATAGGTGCTAATAGTTATTCTGTTGGACAACAAATTCATGAATTACAGTCTGCACAGCACTTGGAAATAATTTACTATTTACCCAGCACATCATCTCACTATGATCTTTCAAATGAACAGATACACAGATGAGCTTCAGAGCTACGCCCAAAGCCAGTCTCTACCACAGAATAAAGCAAGGAGATAGACAGAAGCTAAAACTTGTAGAGTTTCCACAAAGGGTGGGGGGGAAAAAAAGGCCTACATGAAATCTGTGTTTCAACTTTCAGCGCTATTCCTATAGTTCATTCTCAGACATCATTCCAGGGAAAGTTCTTTGCGAGTGCAAAGAACAAGATGAGAAACATGAGGAGAGACTATGTGTTACTCTTGTTTCAGGTGAGGAAGACTGACTATGCTGCCTCTACCTTTGATTTAAGAAAGGGTTTCCTAACTCCTAGCCTGTAACTAGTCATCGCTGCTTTTCTTCTGAGGCACAAAGATTGTTGGATGTTTGCATGAGTTCAATGCAAAGAAGATTAAGTTGCATTTACTCATATAACTGAATACCAAGTTATCTTTCATGAATCCAAGATGCCTGGACGGGTTTGACGTTGCAGACACTTTGACAGGAAGATGGCAACTAGTGTTACTTTTTGCTTATTGTTTATTTGGGAAGTTTCCCTAATGGGGTAACAGCTAGTAGGAGCAGTCTCTCTTACATGGAGCTTCATATCTTCTATAGAGATCTATGCAAATTGAGCTCAAGGCCTATTCTGAAGACTTAAGATTCATTGGTCTGGTGATGGCTTTGCATATGAGTTGATTACATTCAAGGACTGATGACCTTATTGATAATACCCAAACAATCCCACATTACCATTTTTACTACATATGTCCTGTTAACAGATATGTTTTAAATCTAAATCAGCAGAGGGAGTTCATCCTTTGAATTGTCACTATGAAGCGATTTCCACACGAAGAAATGGATCTTGCAGCGACAGCATTTGCAACAACACACGTAAATCCCAGAGCAACAACTTGCACACGGGCACCCTGCCATCCAGACATACAAGACAGTAGGCAGCTGAAAAAGACCATCAAGCTTTAACCATTGGTTTAGTTCAAGGCCTCAAAAAGTGTCAAGTATTTTTCAAAACTTGGGTGCCAACAGAAGGGCAAGCAAGGCAGGTGTTAATCATGGCACTGCTGCCTTCCCTCGGGATCCCCTCCACATCTCCTCCCACGCTGTCACCCTGCTCCTGGTTATTCTCCTTTCAAGAGGTTCTCTGAATCACTGATGCTGAAACTTAATTTCCAGATGTTTTTTCCTGATTTACATGCAAGTCTCCTGGGTATAATATAACAGCAAAACAGGTTAGTGAGGCTACAGATAAAAGCTGCGGGGTGGGAACTGTGGATAGATCTTGGTGCTAGACACCTGCGCAAGCACAGCAGGAAGGGCAGGAAAGGACTCACAGGTCCTGACAATTTGATTCATTATAGATTCCATAGATAGCAGCAATGATCTCATTTTATGGTCTTCAGGCCCAATCCTGTCCTCACTATGATTAGAAAACAAATTTCAACTGATTTTAGAGGAAGCACAAACACCTCCCTCCTCTTCTCCAACTGAAGTTATTCTTTGTATTTATTTTTTTTACAGCTATTTTATAAATTCTCTGTGTAGCTCTGGTTGACAAGATTTTTGCCACGGACTGCTAGAAAACTAGGCACATTTGTACATGCCTTCAGTAAATACAAAACAAAGAGATTTTTAATTAGAAAATTAAGATAATTTCCATAATATCTTTCAGAGCAAAATGTTAAAAAAAAAAAAAAAAAGGAAAGAAAAGCTCAACAGCTCAACGTAAGGAAATGGGTGCTTTAGTAAGGAGACTGACAGAATAAAAAGGACTGCAAGAAGAACAAAATGGGGCAGCTGAAAAGAGTTTCCATGAATTAACATTCAATTTTTAAAGTAATTCCTGTAGGATGTAAAAAAACAAGAACAAAGCATTTATAACGAGATGACTCACCGGCCTACACATGGACACGGAGTAAAGGATGACAGTGTAATCTGACACTAGGAAGAGAAGTTGTTTATCAGAGAAAACAGGATAAACAGTTTAGCCAAAATACCATTTCCCACATTTTGTTTCACAAATGGTGCAAAAACAGTGTGGAAGCTCTATAAAGTGTTTCTTTCATTTTACTCCTTTCTTCCTTCACAATTTTTTAAAAAGGAGAGAAACAAAGGCTTTTTTAAAAATGGACATTCGTATTTCTTTTTGTTTACTAAGAACCAAAATAGCAAAGAAGAAAAATTATACATAAGAGGAACTGTTCCAAGAGCTGGGTAGACGACCTGGCATCCATTCACACTTTCTGCACAAGAAAGTGCCTTGCTGTATGTCCCGCATGATGACAAAGAAAGCCAACAGGCATAGGTAATAAAAAGAATGACAAATAAATATTATTCGTTACAACACTGATACGGATCAAGTTCACCATGACCTGTAAGCAAAAAAATAAGAGATCAGATTGTCCAAGCGGAGTTAAAGGTTAGGTGGAATGATTATAAAATTACGCAGTTCTTAAACTCATAAAAACCTAAAACTAGCTAGGTCCTCTGCAACAGAGCTGGCTAGTCTGAAGGTAGGTGTGCTATTGAGGAGACAGGAAGAAAAAAATCAGAGACTCTGCTTCTTTTCCATGGAAATTCATATTGCTTTTGCTCCAGAGCCCAGTACTGAGAAAGCATCCTTAAGCTCTGCTCTGAGAGACCTTCAGCTGGTGGAATAATTTAGATACAGATTTCCAGAGAATAACTACTGATAAGAAGGGTTAATTTAGAAGGACATATGGTGATTTCACAAGTAAAGCACATGATAAATTCATAGAAACCAAGCACTTGGTCATACATAGTGCAAGAAAACTTGTTTGTTTTTTTTTAACTCTGAAAACCTGCAGAGAGCCTAATTACAATCAATACAGAATTTAAAAGCGAGAAAAAAATCATGACATGAAGAAATACATGAATTTTTAAAAAGGTAAAACTCTTTACAACTTATTGTAAGAGCTAATTTTTTTTTTAAGGCAAAAATTTTAAGACTTATGAAACAAGTTTGGGAGAAAAATGGGAAGTCTTACACTGCCCTAGTTCATGATTGGTGACTTGGTTAAGGAACATCCCATGGAAATGTCAGCAGGATCACATACAGGGAGCAGAGGGCAGTTTTCCCATTCTTTTGCCATGAGACAAGAGAATATTAGTTATTAAATACAATAGTCATGGGCTAATAAAAAGCTAAAGACAGACAGGAATAAAATCTCCTCAGAAACATTAACTCAGCCACATCATTCTGTAGATGTATGGTCCATATTAATAATGAGGAGCAAGACAGTAATGCCTACACGTAACCAAAGACGTGCTAGAAATATTGCCGCTGAGAAACAAGGCCAGGATACTTAGACTCGAAACGCTTACATGTTTCAATTTGCAAATTTTCAGGCAGTTAATCTGGCAGTTTAAATATTGTATCAACATTCAATTCTTTGTTATCTTAAGAAATAAAACAACAGAAGAAAACGGTGTTAGACCTCTATTTTTCTTTTCTGCATTATCAAAAGAGAGTAACCTAGCTGCAGGGATAAAAAGGGACAGGATAAAATCTGGGAAAACTATGGTCTGGTGTATGTGTGTGTCTGTGTGTGTCTATACATATAATGTCTACTATACAATATAGTGACATCTTGAGAACATGAACTTGTCTAATCAACCCTAAAATGCATGAAGTTCTCTATATTGTATGGTTTCATACCTCAGGAGATGGGTTTAAGCAGTACTTTAGTGAATGAAACAGCTACGGATGAGATCAGACATCACAGGAGCGTTTTCCCAATCTGGGTACTGTCCCAATCTGGACAGCCCATTTGACAGGTACCATCAATACGGCTGTTTTCCCATCCAGTATTTATTCATGCTGTTTTTCAATCTAGTAGACAACCTGCTATCACCCGGTTGATAACAGAGGCCTTTTAATTTCTTCTCTCTAGTTATTTTAATTTGCATTTACCTTTATGTCAGAGTTTTTATCTGACTAGTAAGTTGTACGGAATAAGAAAGTTCAGATAAAAAGCCAAGTGAGCAATCATTTACCAGCTATGCTTCCCTAGGTATCTTTTTATTCCAAGGACAGGGAAAAGCGTGCTAAATTCAGATGTCACCATGTGGTCAGGGCTGACAAACGTTGACTGTTTCTCAGAATAACATTTACGTTGTAGCTGTCCTATGAGGGCCTGTCGGGGCTTGTTTGCCGTGCGTTAGTAAAACAGAGATCTAAACACGAAGCCTTGCTTTCCTCAAAGTGGGGGTTCGGAAAGTTAAATGCCTGTGAAATCCATAGGATATAATTGAAGCAGTTTTGCAACCTAATGAGAAAGAACTCAAAATGGGGCCTTTGTGGCACTTGCACATCGAAAACAACTGGGAGTTTTGCCTGAATAACATTCAAGGACTGAATCCTTAGAGCAGCATTTTCCACTGCACAAAGTCTATACCAATGTGCCATCAGTCTCACTTAGGCCTCAAAAATACGACACAACTGATACACAGACCTTGGGCCGAGCCTTAGCACAGGAATAAATGTCCCCCCAGAGCAATTTTATGTTACTTTCGTCATCACTGACAAAGATCCCACTTACAAACACTACACAGAGCTTTCCTGCTCCGAGCCTGGCGACAAGCGTTCCCTCCCCTAACCGCAACCAAACGAAGATAAGAAGAAAACATTGCTTGTGACCAACCAGGCAACTATCACTAGGTGCTGGGGAGCAATAATAGTGTATTTGGGTAGTAGCTGGTTGCTTTTCCAAAAGGAAATGAAATTAGGTCTAGAGCCAGAACTGGTTCCAAGTCCACGATAAAATTCAGCTAGCGGTAGAAATACACAGCTTAGTTAGGGAAAAGTATTCTTGTCTTAACTGTTGCTTTTTCTGCTTTCCGGCTGCTGGGTGCCCGAGCTTTGCAGAGTCTTTGGCGCTCCATGGGGAGTTAAATAGGGTTCTTGCTCAGCCTCCTCCAAAAGCTCCTTATCTGCAGATCTGAGCACCTTCTTTTGTTGAACCCTCTCTGTTTGCTTCTCCGTTAATCTCAGTAGAGCCTTGTATTCTTTTAGCTTTTTGCCCTTTCACCGAGGGATTGACACTGTCACTTACAGACTTTGGTTGTGACCTGCACATACCTCAGATAAGGCTACCACCAGTGTCACCTTGGCATCTAGGTTTTACAAGGCCTCTCTAAATAATAAAATACACCCATGCACAGAAATTTTAATCTGCAGTGACATTTTAGTGGTAATACAAAGGTAAATGACAGATGCAGATAGCAGTGGACAGCATGCGACTCTCTGCAGGATCTGGAGGGAACAGAGGAATGAATATATAGGTGCATTAAAATAAGTGGAAAGGTGTAGTAAACGAATGCTGTAGGTGACAGTGGCAGACTAACGCTGTAGGCACTAGCAGGAATGCATTTCTGCTGTACATGACAGGAGGGAGCAGATGACATTGTAGGTGACGATGGGACGCGATGTAAGAGAAGAGCTGTCTGCCTGGGTGTAGCTGGATACAGCATGAAAGATGAGTGTTGTCAGCGCTGGGGTAGCAGAGGCAGGATGCTGCAGGAGATGAAGGCAGCTGGGTATCAGTTCAGCCAGGATGTTACAGGTTCGAGGAAACGGTATTACAGAACCTGCTGTGCAACACAGGTTGCAACAGACAGTCAAGAGAGTAAAAGACAAATGTTGAACTTCTGAGAAAAAAAAAAAAATCCTGTGATAAACTGAAAGGAGGTGAGAGGAAGGAAGGGGGACTCATCTCTAAGCACCTGCACAATTTCAAATACTGCTAGTGTGATGCAAAAATCATTGCAGGATCTGGATCCAAAATAACAATTATAACAAGAAGGTGATGCTACAGTTGTACCAGGATATCATATATGCCCCAAATATATCTAAATAAACAGTACACAAAAGCAGGTGTTTGGATGTAGGATCCTTAACTTCTGTTTCACACTTATTTCCTATTTAGAAGAAAGAAAGGCTGCTATCAAATAAGCTTAGTCTTTCTCATCAAAGTTATTTAATCTCTGCTTCTACAACAAGCCTTTCCCCTCCATCTCAAAATATATCCTTTCAGCAGAGTAAAAATACTAAGTTTCTGTTCCAGGGCATGCAACTACCTCCAAGAAGAATGTTAGACCAGCACAGATTATTTGGATTTTTTTTTTTCCTCGCTTTTAAGCCTATATGTTTTCATCTCTTTCTCAGTGTTAGAAGCAAATTGATCAGCTGAATTTTAAAGTTAAATGCTTTTGAGGCAGTTCCACTGCCCATATTTTCTTCACCGCGTTTATAGCAGAATCTATTTGTTATTTCAAGTGTTGGCCTATTTTCAGCAGTGATTATGATGGTACCACAATGTGCGACTTGACATCTCCTCCTCTCCTCTCATTCAGAGTCTCCCAGGGCCCAGCCATTTCACACAGGCTTGCTTTAGGCATTTATTAAATATGCACCTTCCAGTAGGGTTTAAAAACACCAACTAATCTCATCAGAGGCCAGAGACCTCCAGATATGTAAATCTACATCTGTTCCTCTTCAAAGGAAAGATTCTCCTGGATTACTCCAGGAGAAATGCATCCCACCCGGATATAGCCACTGAACCAGAGAAAAAGAACTCCCATGGCAAACGTGCCACCTCAAACTCGCCAAGATCCAACGACAATGAAATTACACTTAATGTAATTCACTGTTAGCTTTAAGAAGCAATTAAGTAAAAGGCAGTACAGCACTTGCCGTAGGCTGTTGGTTCCAACAGGGGCTGGTGGAAAGAGGCATATAATGTTAAAATTGGTCACGTTAGTATTAACATAAGGACGAACTGTAGGTGGCTGCTTGACTACAGTGTTGTAAAATAGCAGAGTCCATTAACAAGCAGCAACTCTCCCCCCCCCTTTTTTTTTTTTTTTTAAAGTGTGCGATATGTGTTTGCCAGGGAAAGAATATAGTAACATAATTAACCACTAGCTTTTAAAAAAAAAAAAAAAAACAAGATTCCCTCTCTCCTTCCTGAATGCCAAACCAGTGTCTTCGCCTTCTCATAATGAGAGGCAAGATCAAACAATTTTATGAAAAATATTTCAAAGCTATTAGAGGTACTTCATATTTCACTCCAATACAGCACCTTCGCACCCAGCATACACGCTTCACTAACAAAGAGCGAGCCCTCCGTTAGCTTTTTACTTCTGATCGTCTACAATCTTACTTTAAGGGTGAGCACAAAGGGTTTTTCTCTTCGCTAAGTCATGTTCTGTACAGTGCACGATGACTTCCACTGCTGAATTAGAGATGCTGCACATACATCTAAAAAGCAACCTTAAAATAAACAAATCTGTTCGAAATTATGGTGAAAATTAAACTGTAATTTTTCACTCACTGATATTCTGTGGGTTTACTGACTATGCTTCTGGTCCAGAATTTGAGAGTCATCAACAACCACCCCAGTTTTCTATTATCTTGTGCTTCCAAATTTTTGTTTGGAATATCTTCAGGTAAGCTGCTGATTTTTTGGCAGAATTCATCAAATAAACATCAGTCCATCTCCACTGGCTAAAAGTTATGAGATGATGCATGCAAATAGTAGTAAAAGTAGTCCTGAAATACAGCAGATCATTTAGTGATTACACCATTTACTCAAGTCTGTAGCTACTTAAAATACATGTACATATATTTCTCAGATTCTGAAAAGCTGCCTGGCTGATGCAGGGGTCTGTACATTATGAATTTCATATAACTAGAAGAGACTGATGCAATGATTTTAATACACTTAATGTTTATAAAAGCGTAACTTTATGATTAAAAGGTTTGAAGATTTTTATTTCATTTATTCATCCAAAAGGCAAAATGTAGCAACTACAAAGATGCAAGGGAGATATCCCCTGAGAAAGATAGAAAAGAAGTGAAAACTTGTTTTGAAAAGAGTGAAAGGCATTTTAAATGACTTAAAATAAAAGTTCACGTCTAATGAAGCCATCGTGTAAAAAGGGAAACTCGTATGCTCAATTAAGGTTTATATTTTTCTCACAGATAAGGTCCGAGTGAGCTCTTTAAAAGTCAACATTATCTGTCATAACAGCAGTTCTACCTCTCACATTGCAAACAAGCTGCACAAAAAGGAGGGGAAGATGAAACAAGGGATATGGGCAGTGTGAATGGAGCCTAAATCTTTTAATTAACACCCTCTGAAAAGCACACTCTTTTTCCACCAAACTAATAAAAAGTGAGAGTGTGGGGTCTTTGTTGCTGTTCAAGCCTTGCCTGCGCTCTAAGGAACTGAGAAAAGACTAATCAGGGTTATTTAAAGCCACTTTCTACTTGCCAGGCTCCAATATCTCATTAATTCACTCTTAGTTGGCATCATTGTCTGATAGTGTTTGAAAATCACCAAAGAAACAAGGATTTCCCCTAATCCTGTCCATCAGAGGTAACTCCCTGGAAGACGACGCAACGCCATGGCACGTAGGATGTGGAAAAGCAGCGTGCGCCCCAGGGAAATACCCCGTTTTCACTGCAAACTGTGCCGCTCTCCGGCTCCACGTACACCTGACAAAGCTAACGAGAACGTTCCTGTCTAGGCCTGCGTTGGGGAGCGGGGGGGATGACAAAATATCCATATGTTACGATGAGAGTTTACAGGAATTATCCTGAGTAACTAGTCTCTGCTTAAAGCTTTCGCCTGCCTTCTTTAATCATCCTACTGAGAGCCTGACATGGACAAAATTAATAGTTGTCCACGCATGTATCTGAGTTAAGAAAAGAAAGGAGATTTTGATCATAGTTCTACCAATTTATCTGGAAATGAGTTGCTCCTGATTCACATCCGTATAAGCCAGAGAAGCTATTACTTCAATTACTTTGTTGTCATGAACTACAGGATTCGGTTAAAGATGATGAATGCCATTCTGGGACTTTTTAACAGAACAGCACTAACTCTGGTGACTGGAAAAAAAATCTGGATCGTAGCAGCATTCATGTCTTCATCTCAACAGCAATCTCTGTCATGTCCAAAGTCAGCTCAACCGAGCTTTACTTTCCTTTCCAAGAAGTTTCTCCTTTGTACAAGCCAGCCTTCACTGACCACTCCTGTTTCTTTTCTTTTCTTTTTTAAACTACATCCAATTTTTCTTTTCAAGTAACTGCATATGACTGAGTGCCGTCTCCCCAGTGGCTTCTGCCAGGAGCTTTTGGACGACCAGGCCTAGCCTCTCTCTGCGATTAGCTGGCCATCAGGAGACCTAACTCTTTACAGAACGGTGTTTAAGTCGCCCTACTTTCCTTTAATTTCCTGTAAAACAAACAAAACAAGATTTCCTTACAAGTGGAGCGTTGTGACGCAGCTGATAGCAACCACGGCTGTCAGTCTAGCACAAAATAACACTTTCAAAATGCAATGGTTTTAGCCAATGTTTTTGTCATATGCTTTTTTTTTTTTTTAGTATGTAATGTGGAGTTTTGTTATCTCATTCCTTATGTTTTAATTAGGCACAAAACGAAGTAAAGTTCAAAAGGATCACCTAATATTTTCATTACGAGGCTGCGGCCTAGAATATCAGATTGTCGCTGCCATACCTATCTTTTTGCGGACACTCATCATGGATACTGAGCAGGGAAGACCCAGAAGTTTCACCGTACAGAGTGCCTCCCAGGAAAAACATGTCTGTAGTCCACAGATTAGTATCACTGTTTTCCAAAACCAAGATCTCTTTTATTATTGTATTTTATGTGCACCAAAACTTCCAGAAGAGGAACTATTCTAGCCTAACTGTAAACCACAGGTGAGCCATGATAGCAGCAATGTGAGTTACCACGATACTCCCAAAAATCACTCTTCAGATGCCCTGAACACAAGCTCCACTGCTACCCTCCGAGCTGCCTGCCCATGCCACCAAGCGCATGTTTGTCCATCACATACTGGGGTTCGACGGAAACCACCTGCGAGACGGGCTGGGGCCCGACTGCCGTCTCTCCTTCCCACCTCAGCATAAGAGAGCACTTGCCGCTGACTTCACCACTTTGTGATCCTGCTCAGGTAACAATTCTTAAATTTCTCCTTTGCTTCTAGTAAATTTTATTCTGCGCTGCAGCCAGTAAAAGAATTTCGCAGTTAGCAGTAGAAAATACAAGCAATTACTTCAGAAGCAACTGACTGCAAACAAGGAGTGCCGTGGCTTCGGCTAATGCTCTTGCCACAGTGCTCTAGTGCTTTTTGACAGTCTTTGATACTAGCTCTAAATAACAAACAAGTGTCTCAAACTCAAACCTCTTCATGCACTTTTTCACATCTCTAAGTGCAGTTTGAATTTGAATCTATATCTTTCTTTCTTTGTCTCAGACATTTTACGTGTCCTTTACTACTATATGAAAAGCAAATATTAAGTATTGATTCTGGACCAGGTAAGCTGACTGACTCACAAAGACATATACTGAAACTGAAGCAAAAAATACATTCTATAAAACAAAGAAAAATAAGCGGAAAACAATTGCAGCACAAATTGGTTATGAATCCCTATAGAGCACAAGTGTTGCATAAGGAAATAACTCCTTATATATCAAGCAGCAGACAATCTAAATAATAAAATTTTTCATGTACCTGGTGAAATCAACACAAAAATTGGAAGAACACATAACAAAATTTATAATAAAGTTAATAGGCAGGTCATGCATACCCATAATGTTTCGGCCTGAAAAATTGGGCCAAAAAGTATTGGCTTCCAACAAATATTGGAAATATTTTGATAAACCTTTTTAAGGTTTATGGCTTCATTAAAAGATCAGTTAGCATTTACATCATATGTGAGGAATGCAGTCTGTAGAATAAGGTCTCCTACTCATTTTAAAATCTGTACTATTTCCAAACCTTTCCATGTTAGCTAACTCTGAAGCTATCCCAGAAATCAAAAGATTAGTGTCTTGTGTATTTGTGGCACAACGAAAATACAAAATTAGAATCTAGTCAGTAGATTAACGTAGATAATGGAAGCTTTGCATTTTAGCAGACACTTCACTCTTTTTTTAATATTACAATGCTACTTTATTGCCACTGCTGTGGTTGTGAAATGTCACTGATTCTTTGGCTAATTAAAAGATGGGCAGCAGATTGCCATTAATGAGATTTGGCTTCCACAAAATAAGGCTCTCTTGGTGTGTGGCTGCGTAAGTCAGTTAAGAGAATCAGACCTCCCCTTAGATGAAGGGAATCTGTACAGATCACATCGAAGTAAATCTAAAAGTAATCCGCTGTATAAAGGAATGAGCTTTTTGCAATTGTATTTCTGAGCGTATGCGGGGGTCCCTCTGAGAGTTTTGCAACCACAAAGATATCTCTCGCTTGAGCTGGGACCTAGCAAGAAACACACAGCCAGCGGTAAACAAAGATTTAGCTTTCAGGTCTGCTCCAAAGTATACAACTGCAAAAAAAATCCCAAACCTAACTAAAGCTATTCTTCCCCATGCTCCAGTTGTGCAACAATGACGGAAAAAAGATAGTAACATTAGAAATCACCACCAAAGAACTTCTCTTAAGACTTTTATCCCCACTCAGACCTTTACTCTTCTGACCTTTTTTAAGATCAAAAAAGATCAAGAAGGTGAAAGAGTTTGATCTCTTGTGTAATAATGACCGTATCCCTTTTACTGAGTTACTGAGCCCCCCGACTTTTTTAAAATAATATTCAGCCGTTTTAACCACGGAAACCTAGGAAGATAAAAACTTACAGGTTCAGTCTGAAGCCAGCTGACTTCACTGAAACTACGCCCAGCCCACTGCACTTCATTTTTGAACAAAGGCTCAGTAACATCTTTCTGTCTGAAAACGCAGTCAAGCTGAAGCCTTCTGGAGAGGAAAGCCCAGCATTACTAGTCCAAAGAGGACAAGGCGGCTCTGAAAGAGCCTCACTTTCCCCAGCTGAGCTGCGGCTGGGATGAATTCAGCTCAAGGTCTTTGGAGCTCTTTCCTGTCCTCAAAGCTTTCAGTAACTCTCAGCAAGACAAACATAAGCATAGGATAGCAACCCACATGCATCAGGATGTAGGCCAGTGACTATCTCCATGGGGTTAGAAAAATTTCCTGCATCATCTTGTAATTACATCATTTTCCACTACGTGGGATAAACACTTTCTGGATCATCAGATAGCAGCCACCATTTGAAACAGGACATCTGCCCACACAGGCCATCAGGCTGACCCAAGATGATAGTTCTTGTTTTCCTAATCGTGCATGCACATGTGTGTGTGTGCATATGTCTGTGCACGTATATGTACACATGTGTATACATATACACATATATAAAATATACATGGTATAGATATATAAAATTCAAATGCAGACCTCAGAACTGATAAACAGACTGTCATCCCAAACCTTCCCAACGCCTTTTCAGTTAGTTTTTGTGCAGTTGCTTTTGACAACAGCATGAGCTGCAGTTTGAGGGACTCGAAAGTTCAAAGTCATGTCACAGCTTCAGTCCCCCCTTTTTTTTCCCACTTGTTTGATTGTTTCTTCTTTTGGTTTTCTCAGGAAGTGTGTGTTTTCAGTGGTTAGCTCAGGGGACTGAGTCAAGTTCTGTTCCCAAATCTGTAGATAAGATACTAAAAAGACCTTTGTCTTGGTTTCCGCATGCATTAAAAAAAATCTTTTTTCTTTTTTTTTTTAATTTAAGTCACTAAGTTGAGAAATCAGAATCTTTTGAAGCTCTTTGATGCCCATCAGTTTCATTTTTTTCTGTATTTTACTGGTTTGAAAATAAACACTGAACTATAGAAACAAAATATATTCAGAGAAGAATTTTAATTAAAGGTACTCTGGTGTCCACATTCACGATACTGAAATTCCTAGGAGAGTGCTGATTTGATATACAGCATATATATATGACAGACAGAAGGATCAATAATTACGTGCTTTTTTCCTACCATATAAGCCTTTTTGTTTCCTCTTCCCCAGTGCACTTAGAGGACTTTCCTCCATCAGAACAGCTCATCTTCGAGTGACACCAATATAAAAAGTGAAGCCTTTTCTTGCCTGTATTTATGACTCGTCCATCATTGGTTAATATTTCCAAGTTTTAATTTAAAAGTGCAAAAAGAAATATTGGCTACTAAGGATCACGCTTTAATTTGAGAAATCTTCCAATTAATAGGAAAGCTTAATTAAAACATCAGTTAAAAGTCCATAATATTAACTTAATGGTGAAAATCTACAGAAGCACTCGACTAGGTTTTTTTCTCATGGATAAAATTAACACTACTGGCTTTTTAACAAAGGTCTGAAGCAGTAGTCATTGCTACTCAGAAAACGGTTGCAAAAATTAATACCAGACAGTAGCTGACAGTTTTAGAAGCAGCGGACAGTTCAGCCTGTTTAGAAACATACCAAACATTATTCTAAAGTAAATTCTTCCCTTTATTTGCACAAATCTTTGATTTAAAAAAATTAATTCCTTTATTTCTCTCACAAATGTCTGACCTTTGGCCACTCTTCAGTGGAGCTACATTTTCTACAGTGTACTCTTGGAGAACAAAGTACAACAGCAACTGGCAAAGTTTTTCAAAATACTACTGGGGGGGGGGGGAGGCTCAAGGAGCCAAAATCATTATTTTTGTATGGAGTGTTTCATACCAAACACAAACACTGGGGGGTCTCGACTGAACTCCTTTGCCCTCCTGCCGTTTATGCCTATGATATTGGGCAATTATACAGCTTTGGCTGAAACAGTACTCTGGATAGGAAATTTCTCACTTATTGGGGAGTTCAGGACTGCCCTTGTCAACAAAAATGAGCCCATTTAGCGATCCTAATGAATTTAGGGGGGCAAATCATCTTACTTTGCTCCTGAGATTTGGCCTTCTCGGGTTTTCCTTTCTCTAGACAGGATACAGTTTGCTGTATGCAGTTTGAAATTTAAAGGAAATCCAAGTCCCAAATTAATACAGACCTCCACCACAAATCAGAGCTCTATGGCTGAATAAGTCTGCGGGAGCTGCAATTAATGAGACTTGGCAGTGGCTGTTGCCAGCATGCTGATGCTACTGCTGAAACACACACACAGACACAACACAGAGCCTTACACACCGCAATGCAACTATAAAGGACATGTTCCATTAATCACACTAGTTTGCTTTTCCCCAATACTTATTCCAAACACATTTGCACATTAGAAGGGTTCCCGACGATGAAAGAGCTTTGTGTTTTCTTCTTTAAGACATCGCATATGGAACATTTGGGGTTAACCTTTTTCTCGTTTCTCCACTTTTAGAGGGGAGCCCCTCATGTGCAATTTTATGATTTCTCAAAAGACTTCTGTATCCTCGCCATTCACCACTATAATCTTTCTTCTAAACACGCACATATACTTTTAGATACATTACATAACAGTAACCTATATGTAGCTATACGTCTCCACATACTTACCTCTTTTCTTGCATTCGCTTTACAGTTAATAACAAGACGGATTTTTAAACTACCTTGCCTTGAGCACCTAAGGTTATTTGTTTTGGCTCCTAAACCAGAAGACTGATTTAGATTTACTGAGACCCTCACGTTCCCATTCCTCCACTCCATCTCCTTATTAGCACGTGCTTTCTGTACCCACAAAGGTAACGCTGGGTGCTCTGCAGGTGATTTCTGTCACAGTGCTAAATCAAGCCCAAAGCTTAAAGTCAACACCGTAGAATTCACTAGGAGCAGCACTGAACCCCAAACTTTGCATCGCTCTCTGTCTGTCCTCAGATATCACCAAAAAGTTCCTCTGGGTCTGCAATATATTGCCATTTGATATAGTTTTTTTGGTCTAGCTGGACCATAGAAGATCTTGAGTTGTAACTGACAGTGAGGAAGACTTAACATAATCCATTGCACTAAGAAAAACCACAAAGATGGGTCAGCACCGTTGACTAGCTCATCTTCAGGCGCGCCATAGGGATCTGCCCTGAAAGCCACAGGCTCTGCTAGTTTAAAACGTCATAACAGAAAAGCAAATGATCCCTTCCCATGACTGGACACCAGACTAGCTTTACTCTAGCTTTATAAAGTTAATATGAAGATAAACTAGAGATGATAAATTGATGTTTTCTTGTGGCAGCTTTAATTGCTTGGAGGATGTCTCTTTTCTTGTTTTTATGGATTTAATGCGCAGGTGTTGAAACCCATTTTAGAGCTGGCTCAGGAACATGTGAATCCCTTTGCCCATCTCGGCTAGTTCACGTTTCTGTAATGAGATCTTTACGGAGTAAGTGGTAGCCAGGACAAGCAGCAATGCCCAGAACACACACTCATCTTGCACATGGCATTTGAGGGTCTGGGAGCCAGCACAGCACTATATAGCGTCCAGCAGACCTGGCACCTCCTGCATTAGGTGCTGAACTGACAGTGACAGGAGAAAGGACAGCCATTTGCTGCTTGATCCTTTTCACTATCCAAAATTAATCTGTCAGCTACAGATAAAGGTAACAAACTACACCAAACTGCATTGCATTCTGCCACGTTTTATGTAGTTCCATGTGATTTTAATGAAGTTTATTCAAACAGCTATTTGCATAGCTACAAATGGCTTGTATTTTACCTTTTAAAACCTATGAATAGTGTTGGCAGTTGTCCACTGCTCCCCCAAAATACATATATACTTTTTTAATCAGTGGGGAGATACAGAATAAGATCCCAGCCCAGAGACGCGCCAGCCTGAAGGTCAGTGAAAGGTCTACAGCTAACAAAAGACACAAAATACCAGCATTATGGTAGGTCAGCATCCCTGTCCATGGAAGCTAGGACACTTTGTGGAGGTTTCAGCATTTTTCCCCTTCTCTTTTTTTCCTCTTACATGATATTTTATCTAGAAAGCAGGCAGGGAGGCAAAGACAAGCAGCCACATAGGTACGTGACACTCCTCAAGCCTAGCACTGGCCAAACTGTGGGGTTTTATCTATGCATCATAACAAGATCACAGGCAACAGATGGATGCAAGAACAGAGCCTGATCAGGAGTCCTGGTGTTTTGCTGAGATAAAGAGGAACTGGGGCAAAAAACAGCAACTGGCTTTTAAATTATTTTACTCAGTAACGAATCTTGCAGAATGATACTGCAATTGAATTCAAAAGGAATAAAAATAGGGCTCTTAGTCCACGAAACTGAGTTAGGACAGACTGGATGTTTCATACCACTACAAATTTCTAATCTGACCCTCCTAACTGCAAGGAAACTATTCTAATCAATAGCTGATAAGGAGGTGTTGGAAATAAATTCTCTGTTGCTGCATTACACGAACTTTTGATATACCAGTTAAACCTTCTTAATGAAAAGGATGCATCTTGTTTATAACATCATCTGTTGAAATTTTAGAACGTCCTAAAACATCCAGAGTATTAACAATCTCGTTTTTAAGGACCAGATTACTTATCCTTCACACATTTCCCCTTTGTCCCAACACCAGGGTCACTTTTGCATCCCTTCTGTTTGCGAAGGTCTTACTACCAATGCGTGGGAGGAATGAGAAAGACTGACTAATTCACATGCTGGGGACCTCCCCATTCCTTGCACTCCGAGTACTCCTACAGAAACGATGGCAGCTTCTAGGGGACAAAAATACATGCTCAACACTTCAGGAAGTAGCAATGATTATATGAAGAGACAGACATAATTGTTACATATTCTAGAATATATGAAGATCTACATACACATATATATTACATGTATGAAGATACAACAATTTATAAAGGACTACAAATAACTCCTAGTGTAATTCCACTGATTTCAGTGAAGTTAAATCTAGGTGGCACCTGGCACAAGTCTAGCAGTGCAAGGGGTCTTCTCCACGAGGTCCTGATTTTGCTCCCTCCTGCACACAACAGAGAAGCCCACTGAGCCCCAGGAAGGGCAGCTACGGCCACAGGGGGCTCCCTGCAAAGACGGGACCGGGATTGGGGGGGGGGGGTGGTCAGATCAGGAGCTAAAGAATACCTTGTTTTTACTGGCATATTTTAACAATAAGAAAATCAGGAAGCATGTAGCTTGGAATCATGTAGCTCCGCTGTCTGCCTTAAACGCTTGGTGGTGTGCTTTCAGAATATTCATGTTATCGCCTGATCTCCCCTACTTACCATAATAATTAATGTACAAGCAGTGCTCAGAGGGACCAGCTCCAAGGCCACAGAGGGGAAGAAGAAAGAACACATTTCAAGAGGCTTCCTTTTCTCAAATAAATAAAGAGGTACTTGGAAACCATATCAAATATCTAAAGCTGAATTTAATAACCATTTTTTACAAAGCTTTTTTGTTTGCCGTTGAATTATGCAATAACATCTAAAAAAAATAGCATCCATAATTAACTGACAACAGGACTGGAATTAAGCAGGAGGGAAAGGTGATAAAAAGCATGCTCTTTATCCCCCAAATTTGGTGCATTTGTACTGAAATTGAGGCTTGCAAGGAAGGGGAAAAAAAAATATAGCAGTAAAATATTCCCAAACCAACTTCAAAACGTGTACACCACTCGTGCTTTTTTTTTTTTTCCCCCCTCCTGCTAGTCTGAAGCACTGCGTTCATGGGGGACTTCACTCGTTTCCACAAAACCCAGCTTTCTCAGGGGCAGAAATAGCGCAGATCATCTAGCCGGACCGCGGCTGTCCACCTTGGCATCGCCCTAAGCTCCTTGCGCGCGGCCACCCGGCTCGCTGACTATTGTTTGGCTCTGCGCTCCCTGCTCCTCGGGGCAACGTCTCCCGCGTGGCCTCCCCGCGCAGCAAACCCCGTCAGCGCTCGCGCCCGCGACCTCCCGCGCGCTGACGGAGGGTGCCGCGCAAGCGGCCCCGCTCCCTACTGTCGGCGCTGCACTCCTCGCGAGAGGACGGTGCCCCGGAAAACCGTCCCGCTGAAGAACACCTCTTTCACAAAGCATATTCTGGCGCGGCTGAGCCCTTTCCGGCCTCAAGTTCTGCTTTTAGAAAAAAAAACACCCCCTTTGAAGATCAGAGAGGGAATAAATTATGTTGCTTAAGGGAATCGGCTCTTACTTAACCCTACGTAATTCTTTAACGTGGACTAGATTCAAGAGAGAAAAAGGACGTATGGGCTTTTTTTATCCAGAGCAAACCGTACGGGGTGGTTAACGCTTTACTTGTATAGCGGTACACGGCAGCAAAGGCTGCGGAGCGCTCGAGCTCCTACAGCTTCGAGGGCCTCCTCTTCCTCGCGCCTTAGCTCTGCCAAAGGGGCCAGCACACAGCTGCCCCTTCAGATTGCCCCGGGCTACTGTACGAGCGTGAGGGCTGCGGCTCACTCGCTCCAACTTTTCTAGCAATTAGCGGCACAGGTTGCTATAAAAAGCAGACAGCTTCTGCTACAGTCAGTTAATTACATGGCTACCGCAAAACAACGGGAACAAAAAGTAAGGACGCTGTTGTAGGCATTACTGCGAACATGCCATCTCTTATCTTGCTAACTTTGTGGATAATTAGCTCATGTCACTACAGTGGTATTTTACGCCGCGCACGGTTTCGCACCTCACAAAAAGGTAGAAAAGTTCCACAATTAATAGCTACTCCAGAAAGTTTATAAAAGACCCAACTGCTCGAGAGACAAAGGACCACAGACGCTTCAGCTGGCCAAGAGATCAAGTACCAGCAACAAATGCACTCTGTGATGGAAAACCTGATTAAAATTTCTCAAAGAAATCATTACGGGTGAGAAACTAATTGAAAGACCTCCCTCCTGCCAGAGCTTTGCTAGAAAGAGAAGACTTCAAAGGCATAGAGGGAGAGCTAATGTTTTCACTCTTAAAACTGAAAAAAGGCAATCCTCATGTTTGTGTTTGTTCAGCACACACTTCTCAAATGTTGCCCCCTCACGCTCTAAATCTGCTGGGTTGAAGATCTAAACCTTGAATATACAATGCACTTTAGCTAGGGTGTATGGCGCTATTCTTCCATGCTGTGTGTGTGCGCGCCTATTCATGTGCTTTTATTCTTTATTCTTCAGACTGATATATAGTAAACAATATGGTTAGCCACTTAAAATTCTCTAGGTTATTAAAATGTGAGTAGCATTTTTTCTCTCTCTTGGATTTCATCTGGAACCACTATCTAATTAATATCCAGAACCCAGCAGGAATCTGAATAATAATAACCAAAAAAAAAAAACTTTTGTTGTTCCTTGAATAAATCTGTGTAATTTACACCATAATCATGGGGATTTCATCAAAAGTAACTCAGTTCTTCCAAATCCCACATCATTGATACAAACAACTTTGTAGTGCAATTTCCAAGGCAAGATACCGCTGCACTGTCATGTTTTAAAGGCAACGTTTCTAGCAGCGGCGAGAAGGTACGCGGCATGCAAAAACGAGGATCCGGATGGTCAGAACACAGCGTACTTCCCCGTATCTTCTACCGCGGCATACACCGCCCTGGAAAGGATCAGTTCCTACAAATCCTTCCTTCTCTCAAAGACACATTGTCTTATCAGTTGAGAGCCAAGGTGCAGTTGGAGTATAATACAAGTCCATTTCTCACAAGCTTAGAGCTTAAGCACTTTGTTATTGGTTATTAGGGCTGGACTCCTAGAGATAAACCTACAACTACTGTACACCAGTGAAGGGCAAATAAGCAAAATCCCTGACAGAAGTCTGTTGTAAAATGATGAATAAGCCTCCTAAATTGCCATAAGGCGCTAGTCACAATGGAATTGTATTTGTCAGACATGCATTGTAACCCTAAGGTTATCGTAGTGGGCCAGCAGATACAGGAGGAGTGCTTAACACTATCACCCCCTAATCATATCTCCTACAGGCTAAAAACTCTGCAGGGAGCATTACCACTTAAAGAGGTGGTAGTGTTTCTATGGACTGAATGTAGACGGCATTTGCTAGAATGAAAAAAAAAACCTACAGAAAAGACTGACAGATATATTCATACAGGCTGCTCACCAGTATATCCTGACTTGAGATACAAAAATAGCCTTGCAAATCATATCCCCAAGGCTGGGGTTCTAAATAATCAAATACTGTAGATTACAACTTTATTAGTTTTTAAAAAGCTCATGAAAAATTATCTTTTGCCTATGGGAAGACATTTTATCTGAAATTATAGCAATGCCAACAGTTTTACGATATCAATTTTAGAAACTAAGCAGCTGTAGGAAATAGATGATATTATAGCCTTTCTTGCAAATTAAATTCTCAAGTTCTAGTTCCCCTATATTTCACTGTATTTATCTTAAGCTTGACTAACACTGATGTACAGCACAAACTACGACAAGCTCATGTTATAAATCCTAGATGTTATTAGAAGAGGTCAAAACATGACACAACTTTTTTTCCCCCCGTTGAAAAATATGATCTTGTGAGGAAACGTTGACATGTATAACCTTCTCTCTGGAAACGATGCACAATTATCAGACACATGTAAGTGCATGAGAGTGGTTCCAGGACAGTCATTAGCCTGGCGATGAGGACGCTCCTCCAAGAAACGCTTACATCCGCGCAGCATTCAAAGCGAGTAACTGAACCTGGGTTTCCCCATAGCCCAGATGACTCTTCTGGCCACTGGGTTATAGTCTTTCTTGCTTGAACTCCCTACTTTTCTTTCCCCTCTATGGGCCGTTGAACATTTAATTATTTATACCAAGTGGAACAACTCCAACAGGAGAGATTGAGACACACTGTGTGCACCTGCTCTTTCATTTATATTTTGCATCATAATAAAAATTTCAAAACCTTGACTCTTTTAGGACAAAGAACCATTTTCTGAACAGTCACACACATTATGTGACAAAAGAGAAAATTAAACGGTCACAATATTTGTAATAAAATATCTCTGCTTTTTCTTAGCTGTTTGTAGCTGTATGCTTAGAACAGAGAATTACAACTATATACAAAATATGGTATGTCTTGGGAAAGACTAATATCAACCATAAGCACCTCAGATCTTTTTAACATATGTAAAGAAGTCCTTGTTTTCAATGACAGAGCACTAAGCTGTTCTCGTTCTCATTTCAAGAATTTATCAAGCTAAGAGCAGTATTCTATCTTTCAAAAAGTTAGGCATAGTTTTGAAGTATAACAGAAATGGTAGAACTCAAATATATTCAATGAAACATACTTCAAAAAAATCCACAAGTAGACAGGTCAGGACTGTTCCATTAATGCACTTTTAAAGCATAGTTGCTACATGTGAATAAATAGCAAAAAGTTAGAGCGTTGCATTATAATTATTCTGCGGTCCTTGTGATGATTTAGAAAGACTTTTGGATTCCTTCATTTTCAGGCAAAATAAAAGTTTAAATATCAACAGCTCTGCAGTGATACAGCAACATAACATAAACGTTGGTTTTACTGATCATATAAAGATATAATTAAAAGCCCAATTTCTAGAATATGTTCTTTAAACAGTCTTCAGTCTACCTTACTGTCATTCATATGTTATATATGTTCTATATATATGTTCCTTATGTTCTATACCACTATAATATGCTCTTTAGATTTCTTATCGATCATGTAAAAACAAAATCAACTCCTTTGACCCAAAATGTGGAACAAATAACCTATCACCTCAAGCCTTCTTCTACGAAGAGAAGTTGGGATTCAATATTTGTGAGATTAAAATAATACAGAAACACTGATGTAGTCTTATCAAGAGAATTGAAAAACAAATCTGGATGCAGGATAAGTTCTAAGGGGATAAGTTTCCTGCTCTTGGCAGTGAGAATATCCTCCTCTGTTGCCACACAGAGCGAGGAAGGCAGGGTTCCCTTACCGACTGCGACCCGTACGCCTGTTCTGAAGACTGCACAGATTTAATTTTTGCTAATTCCTGTATATCCAATCTGCATATCCAAAGTACTGATATATATGTGAAGTACATCATTCTCCTTGTCTAAAATAACTGATTGGCAAGATTTGTGACATACTCATCTTTTGGCTCTAAATAAATACCCATTGCTCTCTGCCCCTAGCACTTGGCTGCAGTTACCAGTGCTTCACTGGGCTGGAGCCTCCCCGCAGCCTCGCTGCACTCACACCCAAACATTTGGATCACTTTTTGTTGCAAAGGTGCCTACTATTTTTCTCTTAATAGGCCTCTCTATTCTCCTACTCCTTCTTCCCCAGCTCCATTTGACTTTTAGCATGATGAAGATGTACACCGCTGTAGCAACGCTTTTCAGGCACGCAAGCCCACCTTTTGGGTCTTCAAGCCAAGAACTCGGTTTCACTGCTTGTGCAATTTATGGTGAGAAAGCACTTATCGCAATTTACTTGGTCACCATCCACACTTCCTTGGTCTAAGGAAACCTTTGTTTAAGTAACAGCATCAGTCTTTTTTTGCCATGGAGATTAATATATTGCTGTTGCTCATTTAAAAGTATGGACTACAGATGTAAGGAGGAGTAAAGGGATGAGATAAAGAAAGCAAAAAGTTAAACTGCACATCATATCCCAGTAAGGACTAGTGACTGTCCCAGTAGGTATCCAAGAGGACAGGGGGAAGCTCTGCTGATTCACTCCTTCAGCACAGAACCACACACACCTCTGGGCTTGCTGAAGAGCACATGTGTCCTCATAGGTGGAGAGTATTACAAAACAACCAAAGCTTTCACACGTTTCACTTCTAGATTTATGTGAGCTGAAACAAAGCTTTTTCGCTCTGAAATGTTACAGTCCCACATATATACAGACAGACAGTTGATGTGATACACAACTTGAAACCTATCAAACTAGTACTTTTACATTACTATATGAAATCTATTCTCCCCTCTAGTGAAAGAGCCAATAAAAACTCTCACATAGGCTGAAGCTGCCCTTTTTTTATAGCTGCAATCTAAGAGCAGCCAGTTCAAGCAGCTAAAGTCCTCATTCAAATGACAGTCAAGTAGACAAAAGCTCCCTCTTTGGAAAAGCTGGAAAAGATTTTAGGAGGTGCAGCATGCTGCTGGCATTACAATTCAATTCTACAGGGGCTGATGGTGGGATTGCAAGAGGTGAGGTATGTATCGGTGAGTAAAGGATTAGAAAAGAACCACACTTTCCTGTGCGACAAAACCTACAAGAATCCATGACACACCTCTAAAGAATACAACAGAGGAATAGGCATCCCGGGGTACTCTAGCTTGTTCTGCATTGCTGATGCATGAACTGCAACCACTAAATTAACTTTTGAGGCTCTAACCTCTGAGATCAGTGACAGTATATTGTATTTTTTTTTTCTGTTCAACTCTGAATTTACAGAAGTCTTCCTCCCAGATTCCCTGGATGACAGCACTCCTTCCACCAGCATTCAGCTCCAATGCTCATGCTCTCCTAAGTCACCTAAACCCTCCAAGTATCTACAGCTTGGAGGTCAAGTTCTGCAGGATGACAGAGCAGAAAACTCCCATTGAATTCAGTGAGAACTGCACACATAGGATTGCAAAGCCTCCCCCAAAGGCCATTTTAGGTGACATATCAGCTTCCCCACACCTCCCAAGCACTGCTGAAGAGTTATTCCTGGGACCTTCTCTCACCACCTGGTGCGCACACTTCCGGTGATGGTCCAACCTTCATGCACCTGTGCTGCAGAAGCAAGGCTGGTGAACATGCAGTCCAGCAGTTGACCCCAAACTCCAACACGGGCAGTAGCAACACTACAGCACTTCAAATGCAAGTGGAGAATAATTTATTTTATAGGTAAGGAGCAGTAGATGGCACTCTCTGCTCTGAGTTAGCACCGAGCTACAGTCTCAGCAGGGGGCACTATGTAATTAGAGGTAACTTTGACTGCAGATAAAAAACCCAACTGCTGGCCACTTACAGTCTTTAAAGGTCTTATGATGTTCTTCTATAAAGAAAAATATTTATCTCAACATCATAATCATACACCCACTTCAGTTTCCAATAGGTGTTAATGCGCTAGGTTAAAATCATTCTGTACAGAATTACTGGAAGAGAGTAATTGCTCCAAACCCCTAGAGGTGGCTGTACTTTAATGGCAAGCGACCTCTGTGAAATGACCAGCCACTGTTGGCCTATCTATAGCATGCTATGTTTGGCCACCTACAGAGAAGGATCATTTTTCCACATCAGAGCTGGATGGTAAGTGGATGAAGATCAAAAGTAGAGGGAAGTGCAAGAAAAAACAATAGGAAATCAGCTGGCTGGAAAGGTTGGAGAAAGCATTACCTCAACAAAATTAAACAGCGAGACAGACGAACCAGTTTGTGGTATCACTGCTTATTTTGTCTTGTGGTATGAAAGCGGACCATGAAAAGTGACGCGCACTTACTCAATAGACCTGCTTCCTGGAGCTGATCCTGCATGTTCAGTCCCTAATGAAGCCAAGGGAAGTTCTTTGACTCCTACAAGTCCAACAGACTACCACATATGTTTATTCAGAGCTCATATTCAAATATTTTGGCAATAGAAAAATCATTTTCACTACAGAGTGTTACACCACACTAAAGCGATGTCTCTTTGTTCATAATGCGTGTGTATATGCACACATAGCCTTCTCATCAAATGACAGCCTCGATTCACACCGAAAAATACAACACCACAGTCATCGCACAGAAATAGGCCAAAGCTGCAATACTTCAGTTTCTTCTCCACACTTCATTTGACCTCCTCTCAGAAAACCACTACAGTTCAAATCCCCCAACTTCTCAGACCACATGCTACCCCCTCCACCTTCCTACAGCATTCACTCAAACGCATAACATGCCAAGAAGGTTGATGGATTTCGGCAATCTGGGATGGGCAGAATGGTGGCAGAGGAGGAGAGATTGAGTAGCGAGGGCTAAGCAGGTCAGGGGCCCCCACTTGCCTCAGTTGTGGCATAAACTCACAGGTGGTCTCCCGGGTAGGCAGGTTTGAGTGCTTTATAAATCATATTGATAGTTGCTCAGAAATTTTCCCGTGGAACATGTTTTGGTGAGGAAACGTCAATTTATCACTCTGGAAACGTTCTGCTGGCATGTACATTAATTTAGAAAAAACTGTGATAGAACCTCACCTCACCAAGAGATTTCCAGTGGAAACCTGCTCGGTTTCCAGCTAGCTTGCTGGCCTTGCCTGTGTGTGACCCACTTGTACGCTTGTGATCGTCAGCTCCTTGGCAGTCCTGCTCCTGAGCCTTCAGGGTCCCAGGCCGGAGGGCCTGCCCAGGCCAGCTCACCACGAGCCCCAGGGTGCTCGGATTACCAGAGGGAATGCCGAGTTCCCTGTCACCAGCGCTAGCAGGGCCCCGTACAACGCTCAGAGCCTTGCAAAGGCTCGGAGAGTAAGTCAAGGCAAAGTGGCATCTCAGATATTGAAAGAAAATTAAATCCATGCAAAATGTGGAGTCGCTCTTCTCACAGCACTCCTGGGTGCTGTGGGAAAATAGCACATACTGGTGAACTGGCCATTGACGGAGAAGAATGACACGAAAGGCTTAACAGAGGAAGGAGAGAGCTGAGCTCGGCACAAGCCTATCTCCCACTTGAGCAAACCACAAGATTTTCGTAGGGGTTGAACTGGGACACATCTTCCAGTTACATCATTCACTAGGGTTAATTTTACAATTTTCTTTCTTTCTGCACAGCCCCATGAGAATGGAGAAACAGACCAACAAAAAAAGTTCACTCCCTGCCCTTGAAGAAGAGCTGTGCCAAAGTACCAAAGTGTTGTTTTTAGGAACATTAATTTAATCAGAGAGTCACCAAAAAAAAAAAAAGTCTGATATTACTCAGTAGCACACAGTTCAACTTTTCCAGTATTCACAAGAAAAGTGGTCAGCACAATTTTCCAAGTGTTCAGATTGTTTTCTTTCAAATAGAAATAAAAAATAAAAATAATTAAAAAGAGTAACAATTTACATGCTTGAGTGGGAAATTATTTCCATAGAATTACCATAGCGAAAAATAACTTTTCAAAAACATTAAAAGGCCGCAATCAAGTCTTTCACTGCACAGTTAGAAAAGGAAAGGAAAAACCCCCACAACACAAACACTCTAAAATGCCAAAAACCATGTAGAAGTCAAGATCGGAACTGACTGTCTCTGACAAGCCCACTCAGTGACAAAAGGTTTCAAAACATCTCTGTGTCGCCACATGCTGCCAAGTAATTGTTTTGCGAATGAAATCCGCTAATGTAACGCTGGGGAATGGGGCAGGTGAACTGCGCAGCGCATCCTACAGCGTTTACAGGAATCCTTAGATGAAAAGGAAAGGCAATGAGCACGGAACTGTTGAGTAAGATGTTCTCAAGAGTCAGGAAAAAGAAAAAAGAGGGAAAAAAAGCTGGTATGAGGACATGACTTCAAAATAAAGTGAGATGTCTTTATATAAATGTTTGATTACTAAATGAGTGCATTGGAGAAACCCAGTCTTCTCCCTCCCTTATTGGTTTTCCTTTGCAAAAGCAAAGCCAGAGCTATTGTTACGCTGTCAGGCTAGATCTATTTATACACTGGCCATGAGCTCTTTTCTGTACTGGTGTCCTTTCACCCGCTGAAAATAAATCTACCTCCCCATGAGGTAGATTACTTACTATTATGATAGCTCTAAAACTAAAAACCGCATATTACAAGCTAAACTGTGTTCCCTCTTAGACACCAAAATAATTCCGTTGATTTACTGAAGTCACTTTGGAATAGCAAGAGGGTAAATCTGGCTCCATGTCATTTACAGTAATGTTTTAAATGGTGACAAAATATAGCAAGCTGGAAGTCTAAATTAGCATGAGATCAGATGGAGAAGTCTGCATTAGAAGTGTAAGATTACCGAAGTCTGAATTATGTAAATGTACGTATGAACTTTCCCAGCTCGCAAAGGAAATAATCATGAAAACATAATAACGCAAAATTATGCTCAAGTTTCTCCTCACCCTGGCAGAGGCAACGACGTTTGTTAAAGTCTCAGGTCGGACACACTATGAAAAATTAGCCTCCTTCATATATGTATGTAAGGTTTCCTTCGTCTCCAAAAAATCCAAATCCTAAACAATTATAGTGAACCCAGTCACACTGGCAGTATAGAAAGTTGAAAAGTTCATATTGATACCTAGCTAGCATGTTTTTCTTTTGAAGCAAGCAAGTTGCGACTGTTTTGCACTCATTCGAGGTGTGATACATACTGGAGTCACTGGGAATCTTTAAATCAATTTTGATAGATTTTGTATCAAGCTCTTAGTAAAGTTTATTATTTACCGTCTTTGTCACTCAAGTGGAAAAAAACAATGAGCTTAACTACTAAATCCCCCAAATCAATGTCTACCATCCATTTCTAGTTTGCTTACTTTCATCTTTGAAATTGCTTAAACACACATGGTCAACCTTTGCCTGGCATGAAATTGAAAGAAAAGCTCTCAGTATTAGGAAAAAAATGTAGACGGCAATAGATTTTGAAAAAGTACTTCCCAGGAAGACTTATCAGGAGGGCTAAACACGCAGTCTGATGCATGTCCGTTATTTTTAGTTCATTTACTAAGTGTCCTAGTACAACTGAGCAGAGAGAGTAGGGCGTTAGATTTCAGTTTGCTAAATGTTTAAAAATTCTAGAAGGGGCAGTCTTATTGCATGTGAGCGCCCGACACTCACCCCGTTCTCACGTAACAAAACTATGGTCTTGCACACCTGTATTTCTCTGTTGCTCCTGAAAGCTTTCGGCAAGAACGCCATCCTATCGGCAGCGCAGCGCAAGATCAGCGGGGTTTCGCTGTGCTCGCAGCTGAGGCAGTCGCGAAGGTCCTGTTTTCAACATCCATCCACTTTAGTGGGTTTGAACAGGAAGAGGCGAGTGCAACTAGCAGCCCCTGCTGCACTGCTTGGAAGGGAAAGTTTTCAGCTCTCAGCTGCAGTGGGGAGAGCTCCCTGTCAAATTGCCTGCTCCAGGAGGCTTGCAGTTTTCGTTGCGCTGACCTGGCAGATATGGAGAGCGGCTTCAATAAACCTGCTACGTGAGAACGCTCCTGTTACTTGCATGCGAGTGGATTATTTGTGCACAGACTTCATCCTTCCCATGGGAGCAAGGAAGTAGAGGTGGGGAATGAGAAGCGTCCCTTACCGCTGTGGCCGCTGCCCCCTTCTTCCTAGGGGAAGGATAATGTGCAAATAGGCCTTTGGTAAGCAAAGGAAGAAAACCTGCTTTTCCCTCCTAGCTCTGCGTAGATGAATTTGAAAAAAACGGGGAGAGGGTTTTAGAAGAGATTCTCAAACATCATGCATCCAAGGAGCAACTGGGAATTTGCAATGGGGCCCTAGGAGTAATGGAGAAGTCTGGGAATCAAACAAGCTTCATGCATTCCCATGTTCCCTTTTGTACATATAAAAATAGGGCTAGGAAGGAACCACTGCAATAAATGAGCTTGACCTCCTTGTGCAACACAGACCACAAGTTCTGCCTGAAATAATTCCTGTTTGAATTAGAGCTTTTTTCCCCCTAAGAAAAATGTCAGTGTTGGGGAGAAGCGGGAGGAGGATTCCCTAACCAAATCCTTGCACTGTTCCATCTTCCCTCCGCGCTACGGGGATCTCACGGTGTGCTCGTCAACAGCTTTTGTTACGTCCCTCCAGCCAGTTTCAATATGAACTGGTGACAGTCCAGCCCTTTACGCAGCGCAACAGAGGTCAACCTTTGCCTTTACCGCTGCCCAGAGACGGGTATGCCTTTGACTAGCATAAACGTATTAGTTTATTTTTTTTAAGCAAGCCGAGCAGGTCTCAGTCCACAGTTTCCACTCGCTTTGCAAGCGGACCATTGCTGTAAGACCACAGTGGTCTGAACTACTTTCCAAGCCTTTAGCCCAGTTCTAATTTTACTGTGAGCATATCTTTAGAAAGCAAAATTGTTAGGATGACAGCTAAAGAAAGCTGAAGTCCCTGGGGCCTGCGTCATGTGTTCACATCAGGAAACTGACCACTGTTGTTAAAAATTAAATGTTTGACATGAACTAAAGTCACAGAAAAATATGATTCAGTCCTTCAGCAAGCACTGTTTATGAAAGCTTGAAAGAGCTGAAAACCCAGTATGATTTATATCCTGGGAGCTGGTATGCAACTTTAAACATGTTCTTTTTTCAAGTTCATCTTGTCATCCATAGATAAATATAGATTAGGACAAACCAAAATAAATGGGTGGGTACCAAAATCCACAAAACAACTAACCATAATGGAAGTGCTTGTCCTTCTAGTCAATAGCAAAAACAGCATATTACTTGGTTTAAATAGCTGGTTGGGGTAAAATGAGTATTATTGGACAGGAACACTTAGCCAGTATGATCCAAACAAGTCAAAAAATAGCCAGAGTACAACCACATAAAATAAAACACTGACCAGATTTAAGTATAATTGGTCACCCTCCCATGTTTTCGGATTCCTATCATTATAGCTTACGAGGCTCTGTAATGTAGCTTTGGAAAAAGTCAAATGGTTTCACTGGGTTTCTAACCTTTGCACTTCAGTAATACGATCTGCTGAGAATGTTACTGTATGAGACTTTAAAAAAAAAAAAAGAAAGAAAGAACCTACTTTATTCATAGAGGTGCAGCAGACACTTACGTGACTCTTCATCATCACCAGTGTCTCCAACCTTGTTTGCTTAACGCATCCGTATTATGAAGGCAATATGTGGGCAAAGCTAACTTTATATGTTCCACCATAACAAGCTACCCTATTTTCAGCATAAAAATGGCATTTAAATAAATATTTACGCCATGTCATTGGGAAATAAAGGCCAGACAACATCCCACTGCGTTTCCAGTATGAGCAAATCAAGTGACTAGGCCACAGGCTCCTGAGAACACTTGCTCATGACAGCCAGGAGTATTATTTAGCAATATTACATAACACAGCAGGCTATAAACAGATGCTTTTTTATAGTACAAGAAACTCAGTACTATTTTCTCTGCTTGAATTTTCTTTAGTTCCCCTTTTCTAACCACTTCAGCCTATGCTATTCTGACCCTTTCTGATCAAAGGAGGACAAACCTGAATCCCTCCTGCAGCCACCAATTTATTCTTAGCTATGGACAAGCCCCCTCACAGCTCCCTCCTCTTGCAAGGGACGATGAGGTGTCCTGCAGCCCCAGGGACACAAGAAGGACCCCAGCGGTGGCCCACCAGGAGGTGGTGCAATACCTAACCACACTGTCTGCTGTCTGATTAGCTCCCAGTGGCAACTTCAAGAATTACAATAAAGTATGGCTAACGCGCTTGCGGAACTGCCTACCGCAGTATTTACAAAACGGTCAACGTGTGGAGAAGTCTTTCAAAACTTTACAGAGATCCACGATCTCTCAGAACAAGGGAGCACAAAATACGGCTGGAAGCACTTGAAGTTATCGTATGCACACGCAACCACACACACACCTAATAACTCGTTCACGGTGTCATTGCCATTTTGGAGAAAGGCAGAAAACCATACGTGATCGTCTCTGTTGTTTTTTTCCGGTCTTGAACCTCTGCCTACTTCCCTTTTCTCTGCACAGCTCGTATGATACACTGCTAAGGATCCTCACTTCTTCAATGTTTAGAAAGGGCCTAACAAATCAGTCACTAAATAAGCATGTATTAAATAGCCTCCCAATTTTGAATCCCAAGGGACTGGATAGTGCAATTCAAACAGCTGCTTTTTTCATTTACGCATAGCCAAAAGGTCAACCATGAGCTTGAATGTATAATATGCAATCTGCCTGGGTTTATCAGAGGAAAGGTCCAGTCTTCAGTTATTTGGGGCAGAAAAGAAACCAGTCAGGCTAACACCTGGGAGAATACCTAGTTTGAACTAAAGCTGAGGTCAGAATCAAGGGGGGTGATGGTCATCTTCCTAACAGTTGATTCACTTGATGCTTAGATGTGAAATTCTTGAGCAGCAAGTAACATATAATCTTTGACTTCAGGAAAGCAGACTTCAAAGGAACGTAAGTTTCCTCAGACAAGCTGACTGAAATTTTGTAATGTACAGAATCTCACCATTAAACATGAAAGCCATGATAACTCTAAGTCAATTTATAATGCCTCTTTGTTTTGTATTTTTTCTCTTTTAAATAACAAGCTTGTAAATCATTAATAATAAGATGAAGACATTAAAACATTAGTATGAAATATTTATATTTATAACAAAATTTGAAATGCATTATCAAGCTGAGGTGAGAAGAGTGTACTAGCAGAGTGTAAACATATTGCTACCGAATTTATGAACCCTAATTTAAATCACTATAATTGAATTTGACTTTAAAGTTTTAGTTCCTACTGAACTGGATAGAAAATTGCAAATTAAACAAATTCATGCTGCATCTGAAACAGAATGTAGTATATTTTCTGTATAGAATGAAGGATACGTAATTCACAGCCATTTCAATGTGGCATGAACAATTTACAGAAAAACGTAGTCCTAAAAAATGCATAATTATGAATATAAAAGGAAAGCTCAGTACTGTAGCAAAATGTACACTGTATAATGCAGTACTAATGTACAGGGATATTTAAATTTAAAAAAAGTTAAAAAATTACTCAGATCAATACAAGTCATTCATGCAGAATTTATCAGTAAAGAGACTTGAGTTGTGAAATCAAGCCGATAATGTGAAAGACAGAATTCCGCATCCTGTTAGCAAATCATATCATTCCTGAAATCCCAGGTAGACTTTCTGTTCGCTCCAGTTCAACCATTTCACTTTCATCAAATAAAGTCTGAATGCCACAGACACTGTCTCCTTTCCTAAACAAGATATTTACGCTATCCACATTGTCACTCTCAGAAAGGGCAGGAAGAGGAATTAATCCACTGATTCCATTCTCTCTAATAAGTAAAAGAAAGTAGAATGGACAAAGGTAGCCCCAGAAGATGGTCAAAGAATATTCACTACCACCATAACAGTACATGCTAAGTTACTGGTTAAGGAAGATGGGTTGATAAATTCCCAAACTGACAGCATGTAGCTACGCCATTTTTTGTCAATATTTTGACATCTTGTATACGTGTTGCTGTTTCAGCTGCTTAATAACAAGTTAAACATCCAAGAAGTATTTTTATATTGGCTAAGCAGCTTATTTAGTGAACAAATTGGGGGAATTAAAAAAATAGTTCCGTTCTTTAGACATTCAACGAGCCCTAGTCACGTTAACTGGATTGGAGTTTACCCTGCAGGTCGCAGCCATTTACTTATATATTTGCAGAGCTGTGGGATGGAAGGTCAGACGCAAAACCAAAATCTAAGAACGGAGATTGACTTCACAAATTTTTATTAAGCAGAGGGGTTGGCTGGTAAAATGATGCTTTGACAGGCTCTCTCGTAGCTTTAATAAACGAGAAAAGAAGATTCTAATAAGCATTCTAGGAAAGCTATACCACAACATTTATGATTGTCAAGGGTTAAACATTAACACCAGAGGAAAAAAAGTGTCCATCAAGGCTATATACCTTGATGGCAAGGCTACATAACTCAGGAAGAGGTAAAGAAAGATTTAGAGATAAAAAAACAAAGCCAGATTAGAGCAATCTGCCCATTGAAGAAATGGCAAACGCACTCCAGCCCGATTCCATTTTCTGCCAAAGTTTTCCTAGGCCATAGTACCTATAAAAACCCTACTGAATCAAATTTTAGCTCTCTCCATGACTGGACTGTTTCGTTCTGTCTTAAAGAGTGCATTTCCTCTGCTATCGGGAAGATCCTTGCATTTTGCCCAGCCAAGGGACTTCATATATACTTACACAGACTGGTAGTATAATCTCGTTTAGCTAAACTAAACTGTCACAGAGACTTGGTGTTGAACAAATGACGCGTTAACAGTTTGCTCTGCATGTCAAAGTGCTGTCATATCCAAAACCTGAAATTTGCAAGTGCAGAAGAATATGGAGAAGTCTAATAGATTACTCGGAGATGACGCCAGAGGGCATTTGGGAGTATGAACTCAACTCTTGCCTATTCCATATAAAGAATGCTATATTGGGCTTTTAACTTAAGGCATAATCTCTGCTGAATGTATCAGGCTGAAATAGAAAGCTCAGATTATAAATCTGGTCAATCTGAGGAGGAAAGAGTATGAATCTTACTCAGTAACGTACGTATTAAGCATGCAGACTCCAGCACTCTTTACCTTAAGTGCTGATTTTGGAGGCCAAGTAGGGGTTCTACCGAGCATTGCATTATACACAGAATAATCTGGCTTGCAGCACACAAACTGACATGCTAGCAAGTCTATAGAAAAAGATCCACGAAAGCTGCTACATAAATAATGCAATCATATTGCCTGTTTTTAAACACAAAGTCCTACTACTGCATAAACATGAGAGTTAAATTTTTTAAAGAAAATTGTTTTCTTGATGCTTTTCAATAAAACATAGATGAGAACAACATTTTATTCTATATAAAAATGATTCCTTATCAGAGGGGCTTTCAATCTGCTTCAGGCAGAGCTTCACTACGGACCAGTTATAATTCTCAATTACACTAACAGAGAGTCTTGCCATTGACCTGGAAGACAAAGTCCTTCTCTACTACCTTAGAATGGTCAGAGTAAGTTCTTACCAAAACACCACTGAACTCAAGAACAAGCCTATGAGCAACAATGAAAAGTGAGGTAAGGATTTCGAGCTCTATTCGTTTGTTTGCTCCTTACTTAGAACCTAATTATCATATCTTTAAATTAATATGTTGAGTACCGTACACGGGATAGCTATTTCTTAATAACACCATTGATTAGATCCATTTTTTCTACTTCAAGATTTAAACAAATTATTGGAAACCTATTTTTAAAACTCCACCAAAAACCCAAGAGCTTGAGAATTTTTTGTTAATGCAATTTAACTCACTTTTTCTAAACAGCATATACTTGAGAGGGCTTATTATTTTTCTTCTTTCCATTTCCATCATGTGCATGTCTAAATCTGTCATCAGTAAAGGTGATATGTCCAGTACTAACTATGAAATACTGGAAAAGCTTAGGGGCTGGTACCAGTATGATGGGATTCACAAAGTGAAGTCAGAGTTATCTCTTGGCAATGGGGTATTCTAAGGTTATTGGCAGGAAATGGGTATTCACAACTGCTAGCTAAATTATTTTTAAATTTAATGTGCTGGGGAGAGTGGGCAATTGGCCAAATTCTCTCAGTGCCATAAATGTAATTCTGAAGTGACTCCACTGACCTGGGCACTGAAGTAGAAATGCAAATCTATTTTTATCTTAAACGTACCGCAGCCTGTCGCATTAGTGCTGCGATCCTGTCAGATTCTACAAGTAAACAGGGTCAGGATGTGTCAACACGCAGATGGGAGATTGCCAAACCACCTCTAAATGCGTCAAGGAAGAGGTGCTGGCAACTCTAGAGTCATCGCTTGCTGGGCATCTCTCTTCAGGGGCTTTACCTGTGTGAGCTATACCTGAACACAAATGTTCCTGTTACCTTAGCTGTACAGTGCAAGAGGCCCTGCGAGACTCATGCAAGGCTAAAGCATGTGACTTCCTCCTCCTGGCGTCCCAAGACGCCACTTAATTCTTCTGTAGGTTATACTTTAAAGACTGCTATCCTCTGCTTGCTTACTGCTGGTTAAGCTGCTTGCGTGAACAAATCCCATTCCATTTCAGTAAGGATAAGGCATCTCACCAAAGATTTCCTGAACTACGTAAACCAACAAACATCCTTGGGACTGCAACAAGGTAGGAAATAATCACACCACTATCTCAGCTAGTGGCTAGATTCAATGAAGAGAGCAATCACAGGAAGGCAAGAACCTCTTTGGCTGGCCCGTAACAGCACCCCAAACACAAGCATGTGTCCCAGGCTCATAGTGCCCATGTTACCTCCGTCCTTGGCCACGTGCGCAGGGAGGAGGGATGATCAAAGACTCACCCTGAGACAGCTGCATCAACTTCAGGAGAACTCATCCATCCCCAAGACGGACCACCACCGTCACAACAGCGCGCTTGGTTCCAGGCCGCATGAAGGTAACTCTAGCCTATGATCCCTACCAAATAATTTTATGTCGTTATGGTGGACAGTCTAAAACATGGTCAAGATTCCTGACTGGATCTTCAGTGAAGACAAACTGAATTTATGCTTTATGTGATGTTAGGTGGCAGTATGCTGCTATTTTAAAGACCTGATATGCCTTCTAGTGCTCTAGGAACATTTGGGATATTAACCCTGCAGACCCAGCTAGGGTACCACTTTCCATTCTACTGGCCTGAATTATTGCTGCAGTCTTAATATATACCGTAGGCTTTGTTTCCCGTCTCAAGCTTTCATTTTTCTGAAGAGACGAGCTGAGAGGCTTCATTACAGGGTAGTGATCTGAGAATACATCATTAAGTATATAAAGCACTTTGCAAGCCTTTGAATTAAATGAAAATATGTCAGATGCCATTAGCCATTAAAGATACTTAAGTAGAAGATACAAAAGAAAAACAAGTCGGAAGGTTCTCTTAAATCATAAACATCTCTGTTTAGTTCAAGTTAAAACACATTAAATTTGCACAAAAAGAGCACAACCTACCTATTCTGGTCCTTATCTTAACATTAAGCCACTACAAATTACCAAGACACATTTAAAAGAAAAAAAAATGTAGTCTGTAAATACTGAGGGTTATTCTTTTGACAAATGGAACATGATGAATGCTTCACTTCTTCATGCTGTGTTAAAAACCACCCCTAATCTGTATATGAAGCTACATAAATTTTGCTGAATCTCTGCCTCATACCAGCACTCCACATTTTTATTAACTATGTCTCTGATAACATATATGTAGGAATGTACTGTGGATATATATGACTATAGGAGCAAGGCTTATAGGCAGAATTCACCTTTATTTCCACTTCTGAAAAGTCACTTAAGTTTGAATGAACTAAGACATCAGGATCAACTCTGCCAGGCTTTAATCTTAACAAAGGAAAATAGCAATAATCAATGCAACTGAACAATCCATTGTTTTTAATTAAAAATGAAATATAATGCAAATAAATCTCTTATCATGTAAAAATTGCTTAGATAAGCAAAAGATATACAGAAAGATCTCCTAAATTTGGTAGGTTATAAATAGATGTAGATGTGTAAAAAGTTTTTGATGCTATTTTTCAACACTGCCTTTTAATAGTCAACCGACCAACTGTAACCTCTATAAATCAACACAGCTTTATTATGTCTTCATTACATCTCCTGATGATTTGGCCCACTGCGTTACAACATGTTCTACTTGCATGTATGGTAACTAACCTTTTAAACAGCGTAATGGATAGCATCAAATTACCAGATGTAAATATTTGTTTTGCTCATAAAATATCTGCAAGCTGCTGCAAGTTGCTTCCATTAAACAAATAATCAGATTTGTTAAAAGATATTAAAAGACCAAACCGATTTCATTTGCATTTTTGTACATATTTGTTGAAAATCTTGGCTTCTTACAGAGAAGTAAATCTAAGCACGCCTATATTTTTCAACAATTTTGAAACTGTGTGAAAAATAAAAGATAATATAAGGCAAACAGTTTCTGTTAAAAAAATACAGATAAAAGTAACTTCATTTCTAATAAAGATTAAGTTCTGCACAAAGACTTTTAATCAGAATGTTTCAAAATGGTAGAAATGTTGCTAAAACCATGATTACTCAACACAGTAAAGCTTCCTTTAAGATTTCTAGTACCAGCTCAGAAATGATGCAGCCACATGACACAAAGTGCTGATCTAGTATAAACTCACTCTGCCAGTGTGAATTTGATCAAAAACTTGGACGGGTTAATTTGGAACAAGCAAACTGCATGCTGGATCAGGTCTCATCTGTCTGCAGCACTCAGGCTTTATGCCAGATTAAGTACTGTCTGCCCTTCTATAGGCAGTGTAAATGCATAAAGCTGGGACAAAGCCTGTATAACGCGCTTTGGCTAATTCAGCCAAAATGGGATGATGTGCTCATGCCTGACCCAGATCAAATGAGTCCTGCCAGGTGATCCAGTAGGGCACAGGTTTCAGTGAGTGTGAAAATGGCACAAGCAGTGAACAGTCCCCAAAGCGCCGGCTGTTGTTTCTCTACCCTCATCCAGAGGACACTTTTTGCAGTAGTATTCGCACATGTGAACTTACGACTTTGGTCCACTTGGACTCTGGCTCCATTTTGATGAATGACGTCCTACATGCCACGGCGTCTGATGATCTAAAATTTAAGCGTGTGTTAAAATACACCTTTGTCACCTCTTAAATCTTTCTCCTAGAGGCCGAGTTTACTTTCAGGCCGCCTGCCCCGGAAGAGCCTCTACTGCAGCAGTGTGCAGCACAAAGCCAGCACAGGCAGAGCGCAGCGCAGCTTACCGCATGCGTTGCTCTCTGGTGAGCGGGGGGGACAAACACCAACCAAAAACCATGTCTTCACTGTTGTCTCTTTTACCCACATGAAATGCCCAATCTGTGGGAACGCTGAGGCTGCGAAACGGCAGTACGCGGAAAATTACATGTTCGCTATCTCCATTATAACAGGCTGTCATCTTCCAGCGCGGCGCAGCCATTAATCATCCAGCAATCATTCAGCCATCCTTTCGGTGAAGCATTAAACTGTGGCCCTTTCTGCCTGTCTCTGGTGATCATCCAGGTGGAAATTAGAAATCCCAGAGTGCTTTTCAAAAAGAACAGGGGCCAACCTGGGTGACCCGCAATAATAAAAGAGAAAACCTGTTTCCATTGTCCACAGCTGTGCGTAAGCCATCATTGAGGACATGATAGGCGCCACATTTACCTACACAGTTGCCGCTTCTCCAGCATTTAACACATTCATCTGTAGAGTGGCTTGGGACACCTTGAGTATGAAATATGTTTGGGGAAATCAAAATCTATTATCCTTTACAGCACACGGACCGGCACTTTCAGCCAAAAATTCCACAGTGCCCCCGTGATTCAGTCTTCAGAGAGTCTCGCCCTGGTGTAGCTATTCGCACTAGTGCTTATCTTCCTGCAGTGAAATCAGTAGGTGCTCAATACACCATAAAACATATGCTAATAATAATGGGCAAAAGTCACCTAACATGCAAAAGTGCTTGCTATTGCTGTTTTTCCTTCTCTTTTTTCCTCTTACTGATCCTCTCTGTGGTTAAAATTACACTTCACATTCTCTAGGTGGGTTAAAGTCTCATTCTTCCTTTGAGAGCTTCTAGATAAAAGACATTTGGGGACCTAGATAATCGCCGCCTTAACTAGATTTGATCTGATTTTGAGGTCATTTTCATGCATTAGCTTAAAAGAATTACAACACAATTTAATAATAAATTCTGTTAACACAACTTAGCCTTGAAAAATTGCACTTACATTGAACAAGTAATATTTTTAATGATTTATTCACTAGAGCCCTATTCTAAATACATTTTGATCCATAATCAGCAACGTCCTTAAGCACGTCCAACCTTTCACTGGAATGATGAAATTCAAAACCAAATAAACAACAACAGTATAACGGAGTTAAGCATCTAAGTCTCATTGGAAGTGGGTGGAAATCAAGTGCCTGATGCCTTAATATTTTTACAGTTTCTAGCCAACGGCATATAAAAAATATGCTAAGCCTGAAGCGGGTGCGGGGTGGAAGGGGGGTGACCTCCAGAGGCCCTCTCCACCCTACCGTTATTCTGCGATTCTGTGCACTCTCCTACCTGCTTGTTTGAAGACAATGTGGAAGTACCCCACTCTTGTTTACAGGATTACAACAGCTTTTCCACCATGTTTGCTACCCTGTTATCTAAGCAAACAGGGAAGCAATCAACTGGATTTTTACTTAAGCTGCAAAATTAAACTTTTCTTTGCAAAGTTGCATTACACAGGAAAAAGGAAACAGAGGCCCAGCCACGTGGAATAAGAATAAATATTGGCATAGGGGAAGTACCCGTATGCGTTCCTTGGACATCCCTCTGAAAAGTCTCGTAACCATAGCTGGACTGAGAGAAAGAAATGTGTTTTTATTCTCTCTCACAGCTTTTTCAAATGTACAGATTACATGGACTGAATTAATTTCTAATTGTTCCCTGATGTGCACTGGAAGGCACGAGTCTGATCATAGCACAAGCTTCTACAATCCTGAAAATTTGTACAAGCGCACGTTTAATTTCATAGACCACAGGCATGATGTCAGAAATCACATATCATTAAGCTCTCCCTAACCTACGTGTACAGTTGGTAAAGTTAAGCATGTACATTTATTGGAGCAGTAAAGGGAGTTAAACAAAAAGTGGAGAATATGAAGAATATGAATGTGAGGTGCAGATCTTTACTTCAGTTGGTAATATTGCTTCCACAAGCACTAAGCTTTCAAATACATGCTGCAATAAGTGAATATTTACAACATGTGTTGGGCAACTGCACATTCCTTTTTTTGTTACATCCTCAGCTCAGGAAAAAAAAAAAAAAAAAAGACTAAAGTGCGAATGGTCCCCAAATGCAAATCTACAGAAAGTCACATCTAAAACAGCACTATACTGGAAGCTACAACAAACAGCAAAATGCACAAAGTCACACAGAAAGCCAAGGTGAAGTCAGCAAGGAAACAGATGTATATCCAACGACATTGGCCCAACAGCCTCTTGGTGTCAAAACAGTAAGTGTCCTGCCTGCCAAGAGCAAAAAGAAAAAGGCCTGCAACTCCCCCACTTGATACATCGCCGGTTACTTGACCAATGATTTATATCAGGTGCCTAACGTATCCACTCTCAATTTTTCTGCAATTACGGAGGGCAGGGCAAGCCAGTGACAAACGGTTTTCCTACAGCGCTTTTGGCTTCAGCTATTATCCCTTAGATATCTTTAAACTAATTCATCCCTTTTCAGATTCCCAGGTTTAGGTTGATAAATCAAGTGAGACCTGTGTGTGCTGGGAGCTGATTACAGGGTCATTCCTCAGCAGAAATGTTTGACCATAGTTTCCCAACTTCATATTTTATCTAGCAGCTGGTGATGTATCATCACTAATCCAAATGCAAAGTATCAGGAAATAAAAGAGGGAGGCGCTGTTTATAATAAATCACTGACAGGGAAAGCTTGACCTTTTCATTTCCTACAAGGTATTTCATTGTTAGACCACAGACAAACAGAATTTTTCATCTGGTGCTTAATATGCATCAGAAGAGAACAAAGGTTTATAAGAGAAGAAGAGTAGGGTAGTATCTCCACTAGAGGACACTTATCTTTCTACAGATCAAAAAGACAATGTTGTTAATAACACTTTTTTCTTGGTGATCCTCTATTCTTCTTTCAAGATCATAATTTAATGATAAAATGCACTCCCTGGCTTTCATCCTGAAGGGAGATTCAGCGGCTTTAACTTTAAAATGCTTCTTTTAAAATGCATGTTATTTTTAAGGAAAATGCTTATCTTTAAAAGCAAATCTAAATGATTGACATTATAGTAATGTATAAACATACAATGACAATAGATTTTATTAATTTTCAGGCCCAAAATATTTGTGCCATATCTTGTTACTGGTATTGCAACTGTGACTGCAGATGGGAACACTGTTAAGACTGGATGCGGTGCAAACACCTAAGAAAAAGCTTCCTATATGAGGAGCTTCTGATTCACCTTTGAAACACCAAGAATTGGAAACCAGTACAAAGACAACACGATTAATTCAACACCTTTCTTATCAAAAAACCCATTCAGCTGAGGAAGCCCCTCTGTCCATCCCCCCCAAGCCACACTCAGGTTACACGGTACCCATCTACGAGATTCAGCTTCGCAGCAAACACAGCCGCATTTCAGCAAACACACGGGAAAGTGCAGGTGACACTGCCACCAGAACGAGACACCTCTGCAGCCGGGAAGGATTCAGGCCCCATCTGCCACCTTTCGCAAGGCTGCTGTGGCTGGAGGTGACACGGCAGGCTGGGACAAGGCCACCGCCACTCCGTGGCTGAAGCTGTACCGTTTTGCAGAACGGAGTCTTGGGTGAGTTCCTGCACGAGAGCGAAGGGGAGAGCACAACCTCCCAGCTCAGCAGTGCTACATAGGCAGCTCTGCCTCTCGTGCTCGTCTACATGCTTTATCCAATGAACGTAAAACAATACTTACTATCAACACCTATTTCTCTTTGCTTATTTAGTTTTCAGCCCTACTTCTGCTGTCGGTCAACACAGATAATTCTTTCCTCTGGCTCTTTCACCAGCTTCTCTGCCTCAGCATCAAAAGAGAGAATCCTAAATGCTCCTTCAGACACACATACGCAAAAATGACCATACCAAACCAACTCACAGCAGCAAGTCCCCTGTACCATCTCTTTTCCTGTAGAGACTCACACGCACGCAGTTGTGCACGTAGGCCAGACATTGGCTTCAGCTCCCTGAAAGCTGGCGAGCGTCTGCGATTTTTTCTGGTCAGTTAGGAACTGAGAAAACCTGAAGCCATCTATGCTTCAGGCATTTACCCGGCAGAGCATATGCATTCAACCTTGTTAACTGTAAAGCACTTAGTACCGGGGTATCTAAATACCCTTCACAGCTTTTGTTGTTACTGCAGGGGTCTTTTTGTTTGCTTGTTTGTTTTTCCCAAAAGCTTTATCTGGCCCTTTAACGGACCCTTTCCTTCTTGGGCGTTCACCTGATTTAATACAGGAAAGAGCACTAACAGAGATGTTTTACTGTGACCTACTAACAGTTCTTATACCAGTCTGGACACCAAGATCGTTGAAAGCTGGCATCTCCAGTGGCACCATCATCCTCAAAGCAAGCAGACAAGAGTAGGACAACACCTTTGCTCCTGCTAGCCAAGTTGGAGGAGAGTCTGAGCTTGAGGAAGCACCAGCCTGGCTGGCCCAGCAATGAAAATGACACTGCGGCACAACCTCTAGGTGTTTCTGTTGTACCCGTGACATCCGCAACCTCAGCCTTGCAAAGGGCTCTGTCACACAGCTACTGCTAAGCTGCAAGTGGCAGGGTTTTTTTATTTGCCAGCGTCTTAATGTATTTTACTATCATTAGCTACTTGTTCTCCTCTCACACAAAGCAGGTTTAGAAAATCTATTTTACTAAGAGCTAGTATATCTAATTTGTACGACTTTACTAAAGCTTGTCAGTCACACTAAAGCATTTAATCATCTGTGACATTAAAATAAAACACTTTAAAACCTTTGGCACAGAGCGCTCCTGTTAAGAAAGTACTGTAATGGTAGTCACTCTGCTGGCAGCACAGAACACAGCAGCAGAGGAATTACCTTGAACAAAATACAGTCCTTCTCATAAAACTTCTGTGCTGGTCAAAGTCGGAAAATCCTGGACGTTCCTTCAAAGGACAGCTTATTCCCATTGCAATGATTTGAGACGTTTCAGCTTCCTATATACAGCAGCAACGCAGGCAGAGAGAAGCTATTATAAAGTCAATACTGTGGGGTTTTCGTGTAATTAGAACTCCTCATTGCCCACAGGGAAGCCAAAAAAATTGTAGAGAACTTTCTCTCTGCCTTTACATTACTACTGAGCAAAGGTCTGAACACTTAAATTGGAGGAATTATCTTAAGGGGAATATCCCTTTGCCCTCCCATGTTAAGTCTTCACCAAAGTCAGGACAGTTCAAAACAGTCAGTTAATTTCACTCCTCGCCTCCTGCCTTCCCTTTAAAAAGAAAAATAAATTGGAATTGTCACATTCACATCGCTCCAAGCTCTAGACCCTAGGATCATCACCAAATATAATGAGACTCAGAATTAAATAAAAATTGGCAAAACTTGGCCTTACACTGTATTTTTTTAGTGTTAGGAGAGGAAAACAGACAGCACAACGGAAAAGCCCTGCACTTCCACCAAACTATGCAGGTGACAAGCTGATCCCACATGCTTCAGCCTTGGGGCTCCCTGCGAGATGAACACCTCTGTTCAGTAAGGTGATGCTCTGGATTACAAGATTCACAGTAGCAGGGCAAGTCGTCTTTAAAATTAAAAAAGAACAAATAGAAGTTAAACAGGAAGAGTCCATTACTATGATTTCCTATGCAAAAAAAATGCACAGGACTAAACATAACTTTGCACAGCTGCCTACAGAACACTATGAATTCTCTGAAAATATACTGGAAACAATATTGCTATACCTAAGTAGCACTCTAATTTTCTTTCTTCATGTGCACAATTTCCATTACTGTTGCGGGGAACTCTGTTCATGTATTAAAAGCAGGGAACAAATTCCTTAATTTTCAAATCACAGTCCTGCCTTCAGTAAACTAGAATCTCTCCTTCACTTAATTCAATTTGCCTCTCTGAGAATGTCCCTAGAAAAACATAAGTCACTTTGTAAAAGGCACCTCTACATGACAACAGCAAAAACTCTTCCCTTCTTTTATGCACTAAAAATGTGCAAGGTAAAAACAAAAAATATTCAAGAAATGTAGTAAGGAAAAGGGAAGTGCCTGGAAATTTGCCAAATTCTGACTTAGTTTATTCCAAGTTAGTTTAGTTTGGCCTTTATTACCCCAAGGCCAAGACTAAAGACTTGCACATTTCATTTAGAAATGAATGTGCGTTCACTGGCACCAGCAGAGATAGCTTTTCATGCATCATGCTGTTAAGTCGCCCAACTGGCTGTCACCCAGCACTGTGGATGCTAACAGTTTACTTGGGTTCAGAAAGCAAAAGGACAAATTCTTAGAAGACAAAAATATAAAGAAACCACTTTTCGCTTTGGAAATTCCTGGAAAAACTCATGAAAAGTGGGGGAGTGCCCTAAGGAAACAGTGCCATAGGCGCGTGCTGTGCACATCATCTTCCCCGATATTCATGGTACACCGTCTCGGCGACGGATCCTGGGGGAGACAGATCTCTCGCCTGAGCCGGCACGGCAGTTCCCACGGATGGCTGCGCGGCGCGGCCGCTGCACGGGGAAGCCAGCGGCCCACAGGCTCCGATATTACGCTCAGCAGTTTCCCCCATTCTCATCTCCAGGCCAGTAGAGGTGAAAATTCACCGCCTCTCTCCCAGATGTAAAATCGGGAGAGGCTAAAGAGCAGAGGCAGTGCCAGCGCCGAGAGGAGGGGGAACCAAACCAGGTCCTCCGTCGCTTTGGTCAACGCCCTGGAAAATTCTTGACATTTTCCTCCTTTCCAGCCAGGAAGCAAAACCAGTTAACTGGTACAGCTAACACAGCACTCAAATATTGCAGGCATTCCTAACAGTGCTTCCTGGGGAAAAAGGTTTTTTGGGTTTTTTTCTTCTTTTCTTTAAGTTTAAGATCACTTTTTTTAATGCCCCTTTCTCCCCATAATGGGAAGGGCTTTCCATTCTCCTGGTAGGGACAACCAGCAAGCGGTCTGATGTTCAACCGCTTTTTCCCAGCCCTTGGAAATTCTCACTCATATGTTATCACAGCACCTACCACCACTGCTCTATTCCTCTTTCCTCAGGGTCATGCAAGGGGAATTCCTTACTCGGAAACACTTTCCTGAAGTTATGAATAATGAATACTCTGACTTTTGCACCACTACTGCTGCCTTGCCTGCAGTGGTCTAAGGACAACCAAAGCACAGCACGAGGGCAGATGTGAAATATTATATCGGACTAACATAGCTGGAAAAAACAGCCAAGTTCTTAGGTGCACAAATCTCTCCTTGGGTGACCTTGTGTGTCCAAAATTTGCACTTTTTCCTGATGATTGTTTTAATAGACTTCTCCCTTGGGAGTTTCTTTGTTTTCATTTGACAAACAATTCGGCAAGCTTGCCAAGAATTAATTAGGCAAAAAACCAAAAAACAAAATAAAACAAAAAAAACGCATCACCTCCCATCTCCTTTTATAACATCCTGGACCAGCCTAGCTGTGCCTGTATTTTTACTGCAATTCATAAAACCTGTATTAATCCGCAGACTGCATTTGCTCGCAAAACCCCAACAGCTCTCGGTCTCCTCTGCTTCTCTGTTTGGCAAAACAAAACTCATGGAAGAAAGCAAATGATATGGTAATTAAATTCTCTCGCTGTTTTAAAGGGACAAGCAGTCTCTCTACTAATCTGCTCCTTGCAAATTCAAGACAAATACAAGGGAATTAATATTGTACAGTTTTTGCTAATGTTCTAATTAAAAATTGCTGGCTACCCAGCGAAAACTAGGAACAATGATACACAAGATGTTATTAAAAACCATTTACGGTAACAAGAAGTTAACAATTTCTATCCAGAGGATTCTGCTATAGCGGATGGGATTACACCGCAAAAATAAAATCTCCAATATAATTCTCCAGTCCTTTATTCAACAATCCTTTCAGGATTAAGAAGGTTTTAAGTCATGGTAATTTGGAAGGTGGTGGTGGGGGATCCAAACCTGTGGGTCCTCTCAGCACTGAATAAACCCCAGCATATTCCATGGGTAAACAGCGAAACTTAATTAACAGGTCAAGCAAGTAATCTGAGGGATTTTTGTAACACCTGTTTCCATAGGCTCAGAGGGAATATTAATAGCAATATTCGGCACAGCACCCATATTGACTACAGGCCAAACGTGGTACATTAGGAAAACTAATTTTTTGTTTTTACTCTACATATGGATGCCCCTTCTCCATTCATTCAGACTTTTCTGGATTTTCTTTGTTTCCTGGCAAAGCATAGCATAAAAATCCACCATCCTTTCTGCACAGTGATGTTTCTAACTTAGACAAAACAGCGTAGGTCGGTCAGGGTTTGTTACTGCGCAGAATACAAAGGCAACGGATGGCAGGTAGAGGCCAGTACTAAAATGTCACATCAGAACAACTTTTAGCTTAGTGTACCTGGCATAGCGTTCATTCCAAGGAAGGATTACTGGGGTCATAGTCTATAACTCATGATTCAGGTAGACTCATCGCAGCCTATCTATAGGATTCAGCTCTGGAGTCCTCAGACCCTCTATCTCAAGAGAGAAAAAAACGTATAGGCCCCTCAAGCCTGCAACAGCTTCACTTTTTGTATGCTGCAAGTGTTGTGGGCCTAGGTCTAAAGATCTGGCAACATGATGGGCTCAGCTAACAGGGCCTTGAACTGCTCATTAGGCTCTACCTCTACAATGCCATAAAGAAGGTGAAAAAACTCTCGCACAAGACTTTTTCAGTTTTAGCACACAGAAAAAATTCTGACCTAATCTCCAAAAAAGGTGATGAATCTAGTTCTGAGCACCTTAAGATCAAAAACTCGTACGAACACTGGAGGGAAGAAAAGGGGCAGCAAGAGAAAACAGGCATGCAACAAAAGAGCAATTTCGGATCAGCGAAGCCATGCTTTTTATAAGGACACATTTGTAAGAAATACATGCACTGTGATCTTTATCTGATCAGCCACTAGTAGGGAGTAAAAGCACTCTGGGTGGTTTTCCAATTACACAAATTGCTTCACCTATTTTAGCACATTTATTCCTACTTACGTTGTCCATGTCCCAAAGGGAAGATCAGACTCCAAAGAAAGTACTCTAGAAGGTATTAAGACTATCTTTGGTACTTTGACACTGATATATTTTATAGAAAATATATATCAAATTACTTCAACTGTGCTTGCTCTTCTGTGACTATATCTTTCTACCCGGACTACAACTCCCATGGCACATCAGGGTCCCATCATTTGGAGAGAAAAAAAACCCCAGAACATCATGCAAAATGCCCCTCCAGGAGATCTAGTCACTAGTCCGTGAGCATGCCATCAACACGGAGACAATTCCTACGACATATTACTGTAGCTTATCTAACTGCAGCTTGTTCTTTTCTGTAGAAACCCATCTTGTTTTAAAAACAAAAATAATTCAGTTCAGAGTCTACTTTTTTTTTTTTTTTTAAATCTAATTACAGCTGGTCTGGAAAATTTCTCACCAAATCAGTGCCTATGCAGATACTCCCGTGTGTAAATAATGCTGTTGAAATTGGAAATACATGCTCGCTTCTACCTCTACGAATGCAACTGCCAAATCAAGCTCTCAGCCAGTCACCACATAAAATAAAGACACATGAAATTAAATTCGTTGCGTTCAATCAGTAAAAAGAGAGCTCAAATTAATTTTGCAACTTTAAAAAACACATTTAGGCATATGGTTTGTTCAGAGAGGTACATTTTGTGCACTGTCTGAATCTAGCTGAGAGAACACATAAAACATTCATTTCATTTTCTGGTATGTGCTCATTTAGTACAATACACTCAACCATAATGATGTAGCTAACAATTTTATGGTCTTGTATGATTCATGCTGCAAAGGATACCATGCCACACTGAAACCTTTTTATTATCAATCACCAGGAAACACAACCTTGAAGACTGGCATTAATTAAGAGGGTAAGGATTTACAAATGCTCCTGCTTCATTCTCTAAATGTAAATATTCATGGTGGTATCTACGGATCACTTCTTAAAGCAAAAATTGATACTGGAAAACGCAAGGGAAACAGTAACATAATTATGAAAGACTGTCGTCGCTTCCTTGAACAGGAGTACTAATTTGCTTTCTCCCTTTTCCTGAAAAATAAAGAGAACCTCGAACATTAAAATAGGAAAGGTGACCACAAATTTTGATTCCTCTTATTAAAATCAGTTTTAAAAATAAAAAAGCCCAAATTTCTACTTGCTTTCCTCTATTTCCTTAAAAATAATGTTTATGTGGGTTTTTCATGGTCTGTGTCTCTATAAGTACTCACATATCCCATTATCTTGTGTTCACACCACTATTGCTGCCACTTCTATCAGTGCATCTTGCTGAACCATTGTTACAGTTTTTTGTAGGTGAAGTCCCAAACTTTGCACTAGCCATAACTCAAGTAGTCATTTTTCATTTGCATTTATATTCTTAATTCTCCTTGTGTAAGTATTCATGGCAAACGCATGCACACTAAGCACACGTTAAGTGGACATATATAAATGAACGTGCTACCTGCTTGAAAATCCATTGCCTGTCTCAATTTTTGTTATTATAAAGTACACAACTAAGAAATCTATACATTAAAAAATGACATATATAGTAAAAATAAAGAGAGAAAGATTAGTTCCACCTCACCTAAAAATGGGATAGATGATTTATTTCTTAAAATAGTTTAAGTACTGCAAATAAAAAGATTGACAGCAACTATCGATGACTTGGGTAATTAATTTGAAACTCCTTATTCTTGCAAAGAGTCTACACCTCATTAGACTGAGGTAAGACAAACACTTCTCTAAACATAAATCTGAAGAAAGCACTGAAATCTTGAAGCTCTTCCTCACTTAACACAGAAGAAAACTAGGTTTTAACTGCAGCAAAGTACTATTTTCTAGGTCATCAAGAATAAGTTGTTTTCTCATTTAACACTTCCATAAGTAAATGAAAAATGCTGCTGGGGATAAACAGTCAGGCAAAATGGCTTAAAACAATGTTTCCATAACTGTCCTGAAGGTAAGTGAACTTGCCCACACTGGATTTTAGACTTTTCATGTCTAAAATCTGTCAACTAACAGCTGCCAAAGAACACTGATTACAATCAAACCAAATTGACTTCTTGGTTCCTTTGATTTCTTTCTCTTTTCATGCTGTTGACACGATTAATAGATGATACAAAAGTATCTTTTGCTCTCTTCAAAACCCTTGTTGATCTATTTTGCCTTTATTATTTTGTTCTGATAAACATTCCCCAACTTCTGGAATTCATCAACCTAAAGCATCATTTGGTGTTTTCTATTCTCAGACCAGTTCTTATTAGCCTAATACATTCAGTGAAAAACGCCTATGAATATATGGTGTGTGATAAAATACAAGTATGTTCCGACCTTTCATGTATGAATTCTGCTTGGGAGAAAAATTGCCATGCTGCCGGACAGCACATTTGAATTTTCTTTCCTATCACAATTATTTATTATTTCTATTAGCTAATGTTGTTTTACTTCTAATTACGGGTAATTGGATGATGAGTTGTCAGCATACTCCATTCACTTAGAAGCTTCTACATTTAATTAACTCAAGATGGTTTTGAACATTTAAATGTCAAAACAACATTTAGAAAACAGAACATTAACATGTTGTTCATTGAACTGTACATTATAGAATGTGACTTACAGAACCAAAGGTTTCTGTGTGATGACAGCTCTCAAATTCTACTTGTAGAGAGTCCAAATTTGCTGTACATTTTGACAGCTTTATTACAATGGCTTCAGGCTTAGCAGGTCACCTGTTACAGAGCTCAGGGCTGACTTGATAATACCTTCTACTGCAGGGTTTGGCAGACACGGGAAAAATATTTCAACATCTTCACCAAAAACAGCATCTGTGAAATCTTCTTCAACCTCCATTCATTTTAACAGGTTCAGCATGAGCAAGGTTTCTCTCAACAGAAAATGGAAAACAAAGATGGAATCAAAAACATCAACCAAAGTCCTCTAGGTGGAGAAAAGTTTCAAGTGATGAGGCCTGCACAGCCACGAACGTACTGGATTACGTGATAAATGCCAACACAGATGCACATGTTTCTGTCTATGTTTCTGTACAAATCTACAAGAGGATGGTCAGAGCTAGCTGGGAGGAGGCTGATGGGATGTTTCAGAGAAAGCAAGAACCTGCCCACCCACAGTTTAGCATTTTTTAATGCTACCATCTCGCATTTCTGAAAAAGCGCACAACTACTCTACCCTTCGAGAGCCTGACAACCTGTTCATCAGGCATGGAGAGAGAAAAGTTCTGTGAACTTCTCAGCAGAATCATCTTTGCAAATTTTCTTAGTGTTGTAGTTCTATTACAAGAAGGGACACGAAGGCTCTTGCAACACTATGGTGAAAACAATCAAGCTAGATAACACTGAGTGCTATAACCAAAACACAGAAATTATATAGTATTTCCAAGATTAAATTTCCGAATAAAGCATTTTAACTGTTCTGAAAGCCAATACTGAGACAGAAATCAGACTGTTTCAGTAGTGCCAAACACTGAAAAAGATTTTTGCGCTATATCTGATCTGCATTTCAAGAATAGAGAAGTAGCCAAAGTAGTATCAAAAGCAGCATTTCAGTCCTAAATAGAGACATTTTTCAAAAATTTAATGATCATATTTTCCTCAAAGGAGGAGGACACACCGGAGAATGTTATTAGTATGATACTCAAAAATGTTTGACGCTTACAATAAAGTTCATTTTCCATTTTGCATTTACCTCTCTAAACCACGTGACCATCTTCACGTTAAGTCTTCCTACTCGTTCTATGAAAAAATAATACAATCTTACAAAGTTTAGCAATTGATGACCATGTTAGCATAGTTCTCTGTTCACAGCAAGGGCCTGAGCCTCTTTCTCCTAGAGAGTGTACAGCGTAACAGCGGAAGAAGGGGTTAAGAATGCCAGCCCAGCCAGACGGGAAGGATCCCAACCACTGACCCACTATTGCTCATTAGGAATAGGGAAATGGGGATTTGGCCTTAGGTGCCCTTGTGGGTCCTCTTGATGAGGAAGAGAGTAAGGGCACAAGAAGAGCACATGTTCTACCATGGTTTTCAAAATAAACCTGGGAGCATATCCCTACCCTGAGACTGCACTAAGGTAGTAAGGGACTGAACCCAGGCTGGTAAATTCTAAGAGTTAATCCTTATACCTACTACACTGGCGAAATATAATCAAGCTACTGTTTCAAGAACTGACTGAACACTTTTTTTTTTTTTTTTTAAATTCCCAAAACCTTGTTTCCATTATTGGGATAGTTGCACACCTGAAGATAGTGAAGGTACTTCAGGGAGGCAATGAAGTGTGCTTGAATGCTGGGACCTCAGGACTTAAGTCAACAAATCCAAAGAGACAAAGGCTCATCCTTGTTTTAGGGTCAGGCCAGAATCTGGCCACTGATGGTGTGACTCCAAAAGTTTTGGGAAGTGGCAGAACAACAGATGATGAGACCCTTACAACAAAAGAATCAATTATAATAATAATTTCTAAACATAATTTCATACCAGAAAACCTGCAATAGGGCAACTGAAACGTTGGAGGTAATATCCGATCAGGAATTACGAGCAGGACTTTTGGAAGGAGACTTGGAAGGGCTGGTGAGCTTCATGCCTTGCTGTGCAGCTGGTTAGATCACTAGATCAGATTTTTGCCTTGTAAGCTTCAAGGCTACATGTTACCAAAGGGTAGCTTTAAAGTTGTCCTTGCCCTGACTGTGCCCTTGTCTCACTGTAAGAGACTCCGCTATTAATGGTCCAGAGTTAATGGGATCCATCCTACTCTATCAAAGTTTCAAAGACTTTTCCAGGGTCAGAGCTTGTGCTACTGGAAAGAGCTTTCTATGACAAAATCTAATCTATGGTCATCTTTCAGCAATTTGTATAATTGCTTACATTTCTCACAAAATCCATCGTCATCTGAATGCAATTTTACAATACTGAACAAAGCAGCAAAACGAAGTCACCAAGTCTATTTCCAGTATTAAGTCAAGTCATTTAAGTCAATTCATGCATATTTCAAGTCGTTTGGCATTTGTTCTTTCACATTTCTGACATTTATCCTACTTTTCAGTCTGACAAGCTGTCGTTGTTTCTAGTAACACATTTTTGTTTCAGTGTTGGGAGACTTTTCATTACCTTTCATATCAGAAGAACTGTTTTCTACAGTACGTATCCCAAACGCCTGAGTGAAAGAATGCTGCCTGCTTGCTTTAGAGTACCAAAGCTAGAACTTGAGAGTCAGCACAAATGCCAATGAAAAAATATTACTGAAAACTTGGGGCATCTCATACACCAAGCAGACAAAATAACTTTAAGGCCTGTAAAATAAACACAATTTCCTTGTGTAGTACAGTAGGCATTATTCATTACCAGTATGGTTTTGTTGTGCCTGAGCTATGTTTTGGTACTGAACATCAACAACATGACAGGCCTTTCTATTCTCTTTCTACAAACATGAACGTAACGGTAAGCCTAAACGACAGGTACTCCCACGTACGCTGGTGTTCAATCAAGTCGGGTGCAGTTTGAACAGCACAGTGCCCAGCCAAGGCAATAAAAGCCAGCACCTACTGGCTGCTTCCTTTGATTCTGCTGCTACTGCTCTGCAGCATTAAAAAATGGCAAAAAAAAATTATTATCCCCCTTCCCCCCCCCCCCCAAAAGGTCAATAAGGTACTCTGAAATATCTTTTTACTTTTGGGGTTTTAAAACAAACTGGCCCATCAAGATCTCCATGGTTTTCTGTGTCTCAAAGATAACTGAGGATCTCCATGCAGTTTGAGGAAGCTTAAAGAAACGCAGCATGCAGTGTAGCATTTGGGAATATATCTGTTGTGCAAGACTGAAAGGTGAAAGTTTCCAGAATACAGCTGGGGGCAGAGAACGCAACTTGCAGTTACAATGTTTGTGGCCATGCATCTTTCTTTCCTCATAACAGTTTTGTTGGTTCCTACGTGCAACACCAATATTGTTTAAATGAATGGATTCGGAAAGCTAAAGCGCATCTCCTACAGCATATATGTGAATTTGCACACACAAATACATGCGTGAACACATACAAAGGAGGTCTTAGGCAACTCAGCAAAGTTTTTGGCTTTGCACTCTTTGAAGCTCCATGCTGTAAGTTAGACATGCCAAAAGCTGAACCTTCAATAAGACTGAAATGAATTAAAAATAAATACAGAAATTCTCAGAGGCTGGTATGTGTCTTGGAGAGCCTCAAATGGCCAATGAATTTCAGCTTGCACAGTCACTATGCCATAATTGCATGGTTATGAACTTTTACTAGCGGATTGCTCCCTTCCAACCTGCCCATTTCTAAAATCATCACAGGCCTGTTTCCGCTCCCACTGAAGCCAATGGCTGCGATCCAGCTGTCTGTTCCTGGCACGCGCAGCAGGACTGGATCCCGCCGCGTACAGTACAAGCAGAGGAAAAGTTTGTAATAAAGGGGCCTTGCTGCTCCCATTGAAGTGTCTACACCTAAAATAGTATTCGTTTCCATCAAGGATGCCCTGGACCCTAATATATTTCCTAAGTGGATTGTCTGGGAATTCTGCATGGAGAATTACAAAGGAATTTCCCAAAGCACAAAAAATCCACCTACATCTGAGCTGGCGGCAACGGTGCAAGTCTGACATAGTTAAGATAATGCTGAAAATCCACCTCTTAATTTTGAGGTTCACATTTAGACAGCGTTGACTATATTTTCTCTAACACCAATACAGTCAACTGAAATAATCCTTCAGGCAGGCACCAGCTCCTCTTCCACAAAAGAGAAAGGGAGTCCTCATCTTGTCTAAAGTATTTTGAATCTTTTGGAATATAATGGCATACATAAATAATAACTGGTGATTACATGTTTCAGCAGTCACCCCATCTCGGTAAAGCATATATAGAGTGGCATCGAGGTATCGGATACTGCTGCTCTGCAATACTTACGCAAGTCATTACTGCTGTGGATACAGTTCTCCGTACTAGCGCTAACATTCGTGGCTTGCAAAAGGTATTTTTCGACACCTATGCTTGGCATTCCTACTGGAATGCTAATGGTGAGAAATCGTCACTGTCTTAGTCTAAAAGGGCTTTGCATAAAGTTTACAGCAAGCCCCTGCTCCCCTTAAACACTGCTTAAGCCTGACTGACTAATGGACTTTTTCAGGGATGACTAGATTTATGTACCTTTATCGTGACTCAATCCTCTCATTAAGCCAAGAAACCTTTTATTAAAAATACTAGCAATGCACTTACTTTTTACTTTCAATACCAGCAAACCAAAGATTTCTACAGAGTATAATACTTCCCAGAAGATCAGACTGCAAAAACGACAAACCAGGAATGACCGAGAAGCATGTTACAGAAAACGGTGCCGCATTTCCAAAAATAAATTTCCGTTCCATACCTGCCATTTTGTACCCGCAATCAAATACAGGTGCAGCTGCGCAACAGTAATCAATGGCGGATGCACGCAGCTGTGCAACTATCCACTTTGCAAACAAAGAGCGCACGTCTGCAGCATGGATGACCGCGTCTTCACTTCAAAGAGTTTAGTACCGTACTTTGGCAGACAAAAACATACATGTGTTTAGGAGGCTCAACAGTGCAAGAAACAATCATACACTCACTAATCAAAATCCGACTGAGGCCTTCTTTGAAAATTTGGCCTCAAATGTTAAGCAGTGCCTGGGGGCTGATTAAAATTGACCTCTCCAGGGCACAGATCATGCAACACTAAGAAAAAAAGCTTAAGAAACAGAAGCAAAGACTGGTTTTCTCTGCATCTTTATTGGTATGAAAACTCTTAAGACGCCAAGCAAGGGGTGTGTTGGGGGGAGACGTTAATATCTGAAGAGAGAGATCAAAAGCAGTTAACGTTCCTGGCACTGCATTGTGGCATGTGTATCTTTATACTTTTAGACTTATAGTTTAAAAAAAAAAAAGAAAGAAAAAAAAAAGAAAAGGAAAAAAGGAAAAAGAAGCATTTCTTTGTTAAATCAAATATTGCCACATGTTACTGATTTTAAGTTTGCTGTCCTAAGATCCAACTTAATTTAGCCTGCATTGAACATTTCTGATCTGAACATTTAATGTGGCAATGTTTTGCTCTGCCAGGAATATTATCTGAATGTTAAACATGAACTCAATTTATTCATCAGAACATGGCAAGCATGATACTAAAGGTCATTGTGTTTATATTGTCCTCTAACTCCTTAACTTATGGCCTGTTCCTTTCATCTTCAAAACTCAGAACACTCAACAATATTGGATGTTACAGTGTGGGTAAGGGAACTGGATTCACTTTTCTCTTTTTTTTTGAGCATTTTTATTTGGAACTGGGGGGAGAAACAACCTTGTTTAGCAGCAAGGAAAAGCACAGAAAACATGCCGCATATCTGCTGCATTATGAAGTGGTAATAGATACTCAAGATAAACTTGCCCTGGTACGAAGGATGTGTAAGACGCTATGTGCATTACACCTTAATATTCACAACGCAAATCTAATTTTAGATCCTTTAAAGTAGATGCTGATCTTGGTCACATCAGTGTAAAATCACAGCAACCACATAAACATTTTTCAATGGCCACAGAGTCTTCACAGCATCTGAGAGGCAAATTCTGCTATTAACTACCCTAGAAGAACTCTGAAGTAATATCACATGCAAATGTTTCTCTCCTGTTAGAAGCTCTATCTATGGCAGAAAGATTAGCTTAGAAAGTCATTGCTCTTCCTTAAAAAACACCACATCCTGCTAATATTATTAAAGATAATTTCACCACTGAAAAAACCCATCTTCATCCACTACCAAAATCTAAAGGCGGCTTGAACCAAAAAGAATAAATCGACACAAAATGGACAAGCAGGCAGATGAAAGAGATGTTAACAGGGGCATCTGTTCCAAAACAAGCAGAATCATTCTCTTTCTGGAGTGACAGAAACATATTTCTGTTCTTTACTATTTCTCATTATTTCTAAAGAATTATTACAGCACTCTTCTGCTCCAGCTGCTGCTAATTCAGTGTTAGTTTATCACTCAGTTTGTTCAGATGTGAAATTTTTCTGTTTATTGAATTGCTAGTACTTTCACACACTTGGATATTGAATATAACAAAAGAAACATCCATCTGCTAATGCACTATCAATAAAATCCGTGGAATTGATTATTGGTGCTTCAGCTTTTCAAATCAACTCCATAGAAACATTTGATATGTTATTGATACTTCCCATCAAAATACACTACGAAAAGGAGACTGAAGAAAAACAGTTGGTTCAAACTTCACCAGAAGGCGCACCATTATATAAAACCCAAAGCAAACCACCCTAATGCCAAAGGGAATCACCTCCAAAAGCACTCTCACGACAGAAGGCAGGATCGGTAGCAGGACGTGGACAGTCGGAAGGTCAAGAGGAACTCCTCCAGTACGAGGCCCTTTCCCCAAACACCCAAATTCCCAGCTAAGTGAGGGGCTGATCCAGAAAGGCTTAATCATGGGAGTGAGATCTTCTAAAGCTTGCAGCAATGGGTAAATTTGGAGTTTGAGTGCAAGACTGTTAGAAATATAACGCATTAGACTAACTCCCTCATTGAAGTCAGTCGTAATCTTAGCTCTGATTTCAGTGATGGCGGAATCAAGCCTTTCGCCCCCAAAGTGTACACCTATAATGACAACTTAGAGCATTAAGGTTGTATTTTAAGTGTGTGTATTAGCAGATCCCACAGCTTTATTTCTTTTCTATCATGTATATTTTATGCAAGTAGTTAGTGACCTCAGCAGTTACTTCTATTCACTCAAAGGCTTACATTTTTAAATTGTACAGATACAGCCACCTTAAGCCTAATAATTTCAAAGATTTTTTTTTTTTTTAAGTGACAGACACAAGCATGTTAATTGACAGAGTACCTTAGTTACCTCCATAACACATTCTTATGTCTTATATACAGGTAAGCTTCAAGAGTGCATTTCTTAATCTAATGAAATATTTATCAGATCTGAGATCTAAAGTGTACATATTCAATTTTTTATGCACACCTTTACATGATTCATGAAATTCACCCATAATGTGAGTTCTTTTCATTAAATTTTGTTTTTATGTATCATTGTTCCCTCCCCCCCCCCCCGCTTTCTTTTTACAATCATATTTATATTGAACTGACAAATATCATTCAGGTACCTTGAACAAAGTAGCTCTTACCTTTTGATGGAGATCATGGACATCTGGCAGCTGCAGTAGGTTTCTCTGTAAATAAACAAAAAAGAAATATATCAGCATAATGCAAAATTTGTGAAGATGTACAACGCGTTACATTACATGAATTAGTTTATTTACGAATAGTTCCTTTACAAACATGCTTGGAAATAGCCAGGCCTACATGGAACATCAGACATTAAGAGAATACCCTGAATATTTATAGAAATGCACCGTTTTCCTTAATCCAAAACAGATATTGAAGTTTGTTCGGCTTCTGGGGCAAATTTGAGGTCTCACACATCTTAAAGGTTGGCTGGATTTTCAGTCAAAAGGATATGCCTATAAACCAAAAACTAGGTTTGTGTTACAGGTATAAGTGCGTATAAATTTATTGGTCAGTTACTAATGTGCAATATAGCTAAGTAAATGGCTTTTGGCATCATTTTGCAGAATATACAGCAGGGAGGGTGGGCATGTGGAAGCTCCCTCATCACTTGATGGAGGACTATTGGCTCTGCATCACATGAACAGCAGTAACTGGTCCATAGCTGGTCCCGTAGGTTATGGGCAAGCTACAGACACAGCTCTGAGTCCTTCCAAGCCTGCCAGCTGCCTTGGGCCACGCTCAGCCAGGCTGCCTTCGAGTGTCCTCCATCACTCAACAAATCATTCCTTCAGCTGCCTCTAGAAACAGCTACCCAGCATTTCATTAACACGGTTTTGAATTAAAAGGTACAACATAACCCCATACGTCCAGGAACACACTTTATTCTTCTGGAAAACAGCTAACTGTATTAATAAATTGATACCCTGTAAGTCAGACACAAAGCAATTTCATACCGTTGTTCAGTCAGGGTTGTCAAGAGTGCAAAGCATTTATTTATATAAACTATCTGACAGATCTAAAGATAGTTGATGTCCATCCTTAACCCTCCTGGTTTTTTTTTTTCTTTGCAGGGAGACAAGGCCTGATTGTACATGTTAAAACACATCTCTGAGGTGCTCTTGACTCGCACTGACCTCAGCAGGAGCCAAGGGCTTGGCACTTCGCATAATCTAGCCCTCAAAAACACAAGCAGCAAGGAAGAGCTTACAAGGTCATTTTTCAGACTCAGCTGAATAGCATATGAGTGCTGATATTACATTATAGTGTCACAAAACGATGGGGAAAATGCTTTACATTTCTAAACCGTTTGAGGCACCCGACTGCACCACTTATCGCTAACTGCATGTTGCATTTATTTTTGTTAAAAGAAAGAATACTTCTAGGCACTAACCCCAGCTACTGACCCGTTACATGAACAAATTCCTCAATTAATATTTGGATCACTTTTTCTTTCCCTTGATTTCAGGGGGAGGACAAGAAAACTCAAACATAATCACTCTTTCCTTCCTAGTTAAGGTCAAAATTTGCTCAAGTGCAAGTTATAGGCAGAAGACCGAACGTCTGTTTTTCTTGTGCAAATGGGTCTGGGAAACATCTCTTGGGCTGGGAATCTGACTGGTGTTCAAAATCAGCAAAAGAATTCTGAGCTTAATACTAACTCCTGTGTATATATACAAACGTGCAGGTGTGTGTGCACGTGCGTGCATTGATGCACAGGCTGACAGAAATGGTTTATACACATATAACAACACTCCATGCAAACAATATTCAGTGTAAATCACTAACTTTGTAAGTATAAGAAAAGCCGGGCTGAGGTCAAGGCCAGCAGCAGAAACAAAACGGAGCAGTAGAAATGGGAGCAGCCAGGTGAGGATGTGGACAGGGACAGGTACTGGGGATCCCCCACCTTGCTTGCACTCGCGGGGCTAAGCTAGCATTTTACAAAACTTTTGGAAAGCTAATGGCCCCGGCTGAGGCTCTTCCTCCCCTCCTCCAGCCACCTCAGCGCCTTTCTTCTAGCTGCCATCATGCACACGTGCAGACATCACCGCATCCTGGAGCTGCCCACTGCTCAACAACCTCCTGCCTTCCAGCACCTGTGGTGCCCATGCCTCAACCCTCCTCTGCCAGAAGTAATTTGGGGTTTTTCACCTTAAAAAGTCAAAGAGTTGTGATCAGGATTTTATCTTTCCCTACAAAAATTGTTACAAGCACTAAAAAATGTTCCTGCAATAATTCCAGCAACCGGAGTCCCCGAGCAGTCAATGATCTGAGCGTGTTTCTTGGGTGCAGAAAGATGCCGAGTGGAGCAGCACAGCACCTGGGGGCCCAGAGTGCCTCACTGCTCCTCCTGGCTCGGCCAGTGACCCAGGTCTCCTCTTACCACTTCAGTTTCCTCGTGTGTAAAATGCTGATAATCCTATCCACCTACATTTGTAAAGCATGATGATCATAAGCACATTTATAGAACAGCTGGTACTCATCAGCCAACTTACTACATCATTTAGCTCCATTCTAAATAACTTCTGCTAAGTTTGCTTTTGGAACACGGATAGGCCTTACGTTTTCTATGGCTTCCTTCTTGATTTTGGCAGTTTGGATACAACACTAGCTATAGGACTCTAATAATGAATGTGTTCACCCTTCACTTGCTAACGCTATGCAGCACAGCCTAACGGGTCTAGTTATTTTATTGCTTGTTGTATGCCTCACTTCTGGTCACCTGCTTTGGGCAAACTGATTTGACTTCATTTGGAAAGATGACAGTGTGGGCTCTGTTTAGTCATTTACAACAAGATGATTTTCAGTATTTTTGCAATTAAAAGGTAATTAAAAAAAGATAATTAATAGCTGGAACCACTGTAAACACGAAGGTCAACCACTTGAAAGAACGAGACAGCAAGTGTGAAATCAGTTTTCCTCTAGACCGTTGATATGTGCCATACTAAGCAATTCATTCTTCTTTGAGAAAGGACTCCACAACACTAGATACAACTTGGCATATCACTAAATCTTTGGAAACACAGCCCAATACCACTTTTAGTTACCTTTTGAAGTTAGCCACAGTTCCTAGAGAGACTTGCAAACAAACAAAAAAAAATTACTTGATTGTTCAGTGGGTTTCATTTCTCCACTTGGTCAGGATTTTCCAAACTTGAACAAAACTCTCTTGTTATCTCTTACACTGGCTTTCGATAGCAAAAGGAGTACTCTCTCCCTCAGGAACAAGAAATACTATTTGGCCATTAAGACCTTCCTGAACCTTTACCCAGACACAAGAAGAAAACTGTTCATGAGTCTTTGGGAGGAGGGGGGGGAAGCATTCTTCCAGCTCAACATGCATGCTTATGGCCAAGTTAAACCTTTTGTTCCATTTTTTTTGTGAAACTCTATCTGTAATCAAATATATTGGTGTCCATAGCTCAGTCTCCAGGAAACTGTCCTTGTGCCATCACAGAAAATCGATGCTGATTCCCTGCTGCGGCTCTCAGCAGTGAGGCCGGAGGCAGACAGAGAAGCTGACTTCCTCTTTCACACTCAGAAGAAGAGGCTCACCATAGAGGTGCCCTTCATCTGAGGATGCAGGTTTATCAATCTGGTAGCTAAGTCATGTTTCAGATTCATTTGGAAAAATGAACAAACACAACAAGGGAGATGCTGCCACTCTCTTGCTAGTTCAAAGCAAAAAAACACTTAAACAATTCATTGTTTATAACAAGGCAGATCACAAAGAATAAAAGAAAATAAACGTTACATAAATCATATAATCTCTTTCCCAATGCAGTTCATTAAGAGCTTCAAAAATAAATCAAAACAGCATTGCCAAGAAAAGAAAGCTGAGATAGTTAGATTCGTACAGCCAACAGCGCCTTCCCGTGCCACCGTTCCAAGATGTCTTGAAAAGCACACCAACAAGTTTTGTCTAAAAGCATTACTAGAAAGACTCCTTCTCCTTTGAAAAACGGCTCAGTGAATGAGTAGCCCATCCAGAGAGGGTACAAATATTGCTCCATGCTTTTTTTTCCCCTCTTTTCAAGTTTTTAAGCCAAGCGCACAGTACATTCACCTAAGCATCCAGGGTAACAAAACAGAAGAGTTGAGCATCTGAAGCGACGACACACTTGAGCAAATTAAAGATATCAAACCCTCCATTTTTAATTATTAATGGTTCTGTAGAGTCTCTAAAAACAGACCAAATACAGCTGTTTGTGCTGCATTTTCTAGAACAAGGTATTTTATAGTTCAAGAGCAAGGTAGCGGGGAAAAAAATACTTTTGTCACCTAGAGTCTTGGAGTGTGCAAGGAAATATTTCTAATATTGTACTGGAAATGAAGCAACAAGTGGCAAATAAAGTCAAGACCCAGCAGGCACAGGAGAGCCGGCTAGCGTGCATCCTGCTTTAATGGAATTGGGCCTGTGCTCTGTTCGTTGCCTTCATACATCACACAACTCTACGTAATTGCACAGCTGCTCTTTTAGATCAACCATTACAAAATAAGTAAAGCCTGTACTTTTCAGGCGTCTAGTGTTACAGAATAAATCTGACATGCAAGCAAACATCACCAAGTAACGCAAGCACCAATTAATCATTTTTTAAGCACAAGACTTGCAATGTGTCCTTTGAAGGATCACGTAACGCATTGCTCACAAGCATCCAGGTGACTGCCCATATCTGTGAAAGCATTCACTGATAGAAAATTGCTGTTTAAGTAGTAATTATTAGTCTCTTGGGTGTTAGACTAACCAATGAGCAGAAATAATACCACGTGATTTGGCTGACCAACCACTTATGAGCAAGAATGACCCACTAAAGGATATGTACAGACATTCACTAATAACCCACGGGCCGAACTTTCCTCTATAATTATATTGCAAATACAAAATCACGAGTGTAACTGCAGAAATCAGAATGATGCACAAAGCAGGAAACTGCTAAATGCATCATATAAATCACATACAAGACATAAATTGACTATCACTAAGTACAGCACTACATTTAGCAGTTAAACCTATTGCTCTTACCCCATTTTGTACTTTTATAGATCTCAAAAAATTTTACAACAAAGCGCCTTGTGACTCTTTTGCGCATTTGTTAGTTCTACAGACTGAGGCAGAGAGAGGTTACACAACTTCCTCAAACAAAACACAACAGCGGAGCCAGGGACTAGCTCTGCTCTCTCAATTTTCAATGCTGGATTTATTCCAGACTTTATTCTTTCTTTCTGTGCTGAAGATGGATGTTAGAAAAATAATTTACACTGCTCTTGGTTTATTTTTCAGATTTCAGTGGTGACCTTTTTTATTTGGTAAGCAAAACAAACACAGTGTAATCCTGGAAATAAATCTTAAAAGACAGCTGTTGAAATTACGCTTGGAATAAAGAACCCTAACCTGTTATTTGCACAGGCAATGAATGCAAATTTCAAAAGAGCAAATTTCAGCAAAATAAATTGGCGGGACTCAATCAGACAATTTTGCTATTTGAAAAATCAAGTTTTGAACCTCTGACTCAGGCCCAAACCACCTGGGACTACCAGGAGATACAGGCTGGTCCTTGCAGGGGTGGTTCTCCCACAGAAGCAATCGCTGTGCCAGCTGCGTGTCCCTCTTGGGTCCCTCCGCCTGCTCCAACGTCGCAGAGCCTCTCGTCCTTCCCAGCAGCCCGTCCCCTGGCTGCTAATCCAAACTGAATCCCAGGTCTCCAGCCTGAGCTTATGCCCCGCTTTACAAGGCTTTTCATGGTTAAAGGAGATACAAAATCAGGGTGACAATCAACGAGAGGCTCACATTCATGAAGACAGAATTACTGAGTCAGGACAAGAAAACTTCTTTTGGAATTGCCACAGATTCTGATATTTTTCCTCAATAACTTTGCCAAGCAATAGCAAAGAAAAAACAAACCACAGTCTGGTTTCTGGGTAGCTGAAGCGGTTATATCCCAGGCATAAAGTACTAAACAAAACTATCTTTTAATAAAAAAAACTTTCCTTCAAACATAACATTGATACTTTTTTTCTGGTTTATGCATAATTTGGCTTGATTACTATAATTGCCAGAAAAATGCTGAACTATAACTCTCCTCTTCTTTAAACAAAGATTGTCTTACTTGCTTGGGATCAATCCACTGACTCTTTTTGCACTGAAGGAATAATGCAAAGGGTAAAAGTTTTGCAAAGGCCCACTGCGCCCCAGCCCACTGGCACAGTTTTGGAGGAGCACGCTGTTCCTCGTGACTGCTCAGTACTGAAAAGGGAGTGAGCAGGAAGCCACTGGCCGCCTGCCCCCCAAGATCTGCCCAGATAAGTGAGGGAGGCGCACGGTCCTGGATCCCAGCAGCAGGTGCTGGAGAAGAACAGGCGACATTTGGTAATACAAGAGACGCGATCCCAAACCATCACAGGGCAGACAGCATTGACACTGATCAATCCCATGAGGCTAACTTCAATGCCTTAGCAGTTCCCTGTTAAAACACTGACTGCTTTAAGTGCTGTACATTAACAAATGCATCCTCCACTGAAATAATCTAACAAAAAATCTGACCATTAACTCTCAGCCTCGAGTTTCTGGACTTGCAATCACTTTGTAACTGCAGCAAGCTCTGAAAGTGCAGCTGTATATACAGTCTCCTTCACTCTCTGAAGTACTATCAGCTCTTTGCAGGAGCTGGCTGAAGCGCTATTTTACTGCAGACTTCTCCTCTGTAGGTGCTAAGCTATTGGTTCATTTTTTAATTGGTGCAGTAAGCCCCTGTCCAAAGACTTCGGGCTCTTATTTCATACTCTAATCACTGAGGTATCTTCTTTGTTTCTTGTATTGTTACTTTTAGCAGGTGCACACCTGGGCTCCTCAAATCAAGCCAGAACACTGCCACAAGGTGGTTTTCCTTCACTATATTACTGAGAATATACTTGTTGGCACGTTTCACAGTCTATCACACTCTTCCCCCAACCTCGCAGCACCAAATGAGAGACGTCAACACCTAACAGCTTGGCAAATGACACCCTTCATTGCCTAAGCTATGTGAAGCCTGGAAAAAATTAAATTGGCTCTTCTTCTGAAGCTTTTACCCGTTGAGTCAATAATTTACTTTATGTGGAGATGAGGCCAGATCCTAGACAGCAACATTGGAGACTAAGTGAGGAAACAACGAAGCTGGAATTGGGGATAAATGAACAATGAAAAACCTGCACAGCCCTGGCCTCTAATTACTTATGGACTTCTGAGCCATGCCTTTGTGCATCAAGATGTTGTCCATGAGCTGGCCTCTAGCTCTTTAAATTGAATCGGTGTAGCAAACTGGTTCTTCAGATGATAGGCAAGACGGAGAATGGCTATACAGACTTGCTGCAAACAGATTTAAAAACAGAGAAAACATACACAGCATACTCTGAAATTCCAGTGTTACTGATAGTCCTTTACAACATGTTAAAAATCATTTGAGATGTTGTCTACAAAGACACGTACTGGCTTATATTGAAACACAAAAGGTCTACTGAAACACCTTATGTTTTGCATACACTTGATCTTATGTTCACTCTAGCATCTTCAGAGATATCCCTGTTTCTGTCACTCAGATAGTAAAATATATCATCTCTCTGAACTTAAACAGCAAGAGAAATGCTATCAAAGAGCCAGCAAACTTATGCTCAGCAAGCCAATATTTAAGCGATACGCCACAATTGGCATTTCTACTGCTATATATTATAGCTGCTTTATTCGGAATGCCACACATACTGTAATTTATTAGGATCATTTCTAGTGAGCAATTTGTTCTAATTTGCTTGAGATATATAATACCTATTAGTTACAGATTACATTTTTCCTTTTCCTGGCCCTCCAAAGGTTCAGTTTTATGAAGCTTGAGATTTAAAAAAAAAAAAAAGTCCAGTCCCAGAAACCAGCAGAATTTACAATGCATTAAGACTCCACATCCAATCTTTTCATCAGCAGTTCATATTAAACACAGAAGAGATGAACTGTAATGTAACTTTCATTAAAAAAGAACACAAATATGTCATCAAAAGCAAGAAATTGTACTATGAATAAATGGGTGAGATTCTTCTGCAGTGGAATCTGATGGAGACTTTGCTGGAAGGGGTTCTGCAGTTTGGAGCGTACGCATCTTGATATTGATAGGACAATTTTCTACCTAACACTTCTAAGGATAAAACGGTGACCCTTCATAGCTTGTCTGCACATTGGTAGATGCCTGTTGTTAACTACGGAGTCTCTCATCCTCTGCCCCCACCTGGAGTTTTAATTTTGTTCTTCTATTTCTTTATCAGTTTGTTTTATCTACAGTGCAAGTCATACACACCGAAAGCGTATTTCCCTGCATATATGCAATACGGATCTTCAACACAGCTGTTTGTTTGTTTGTTTTTAATTCTATTACAAGGCGGGGGGAAAAAAAAAAACTAAGGAAGAGTCTTTGGGACCCATACTTACCACCTTTGGAATTAGAAGTAATACTGCCTTCACTCACTGCTGCAAAACAGTCCTAAACAACCCTTGGTCTACTAGTTTCACATGCCCAATTTTATGCGTCAAGACCTTCCCATGCAGAACAAACCTTAACATTTTGTCAGGTTTCAGGTCTCTGAGCCAATGATAAAACCCTACTTCTTGTATATAAGGGACAAAACTCATCAATGAAATGCCACCACAGGAGCTGAATTTTGTACCTTACATAACCACTACTTAGTGCTTGAAATGAATGTGCATGTCAAACGGAGAAAAGTTTTAAGAGCAGATTTCTATTTTATATATACATTAGCAAATCTTCTAAGGTTACCTAGCTAATTGATTACCACCATAATTCCCCTACCCTGAGCCTGTGGAGTGACCTGCCATTCAAACACGCAACGGAAACAGAGAGTGCAGTATGGCAAATTTAATACAAAGTCTTCACTCCTGATTGCCAGAGGAGCTCTCAAAGTGAATCACCTTCGGAAAGAACAACGTTGCTAATTCCTGTTTAAGTTTGAAATATTTAATGCACTGATCTTCTCAGAGTGTCCTTCAAAGAGCAGGCTGTTTCGCAGCAGGAGGAACTAGGGACTGAATTTCTATCATAGCCTTGTATGAGAACCCAGAGCTGCTCTGCAGTAACCTGTAAAAATATGGTAGGTTAGCCTGGTTACTGGGATACTTCCTGCATCATTTTAGTTTAATAAGAAGTTTTAAGGAAAAACAAGCTAAAATAAGTCTCAGCAATGGCCCCTTTTTCTGCAGGCCAACAGGACTTTTTAAGGGGTGGTGTCAGAACAAGCTAAGGCCTATGTCCTTTAACCATGACAGTTTTTGATAATATCCTTAAAGTTGACATTTGAGAAAGCAAAAATTGTAGTTAAAAGTTTTATTAATAAGAGGTATCCATCCTGGCAGTCTTCAAGTGTCACAACAATGCTGTGATCCCCTCTTGTACAGAAAAAATGCTCTTACAGAGCCCAGATATTCCTATTTCCTTCACTGCCTTTGGATTGAGCCTTTTGTAAGGTTTTATAATATATATAAGATACACGAAAAGACATTAGAAGTAGTCTACTTTAAATCTTTGCTTAATTTAATCCATTGGCATTGAACTGTCAGATATAGTTTGAGTTTCTACAACCTTTTCAGAAAAAAAAGACATATGTAGGGGCTTACAACACTATGTTAAATGAAAATGGTTACGCATTGCAAGAGCTTTGCTAACATCTGCATATAGCATACAATGATGTTAAGCTTTCATTTACTCTGGTTTCATTCTGAAGCTACAGAGGATTCAAATGGCTTAACTGGATCCCAACAATACCTTTAATCTCACCCACCTTCCTCTCGAGGAACAAAACTTAGGCTTTTAGTCTCCTACTAGAGATCTCAAGTCTGCTCGAGAAGGCTCTGACGTACGCTGCGGCCACAGTGCAACGTGGCATGCGGCGCACACGATCTGAGGAGCCCCTGGAAGAGGAGCTCTGTGAGAGAGCTGTCTACAGTCACAGGGGACTAGAATCAGTAATTTACGCTCCTATTTATCGTGTTTTCTTTTAAATGACACCTAGCTACCTCAAATATTTACACGCAAACATACATAGGCACACGCACACACAAAATTTCCAAGTACTCCAGTGATTTACACACTACTCGCTATTGCATATATTCTAGAACACAAAATTCCAGCTATATAAAACAGTTTAGCAAGCTTGCATATTGAGAAGCAGCTCCAAAGACCACAGAAGTTAGTGAGAGTTCAGTGAATTAGATTACACAGGTTTTTCTTCTTGCTGTACTATAGATTCACTTCCATTATACGAACCTTGTAGGCTTTCATTGTTCATTCCTCATCTTCTCCATCTATATTTGATGCATCTCTTTCAAGTAACTTTAGAGGTAAACCGTATCTTGCTAAGATGACCACCAACACATTTAGGGTCTGGCCTATCAAAGGAAAATGTAGGTGGGATTAAATCTCATCCTAAACAAAAAATCTCTTTCTAAAGCATTATCTCCATCTCAAGACGGCCATGGGCTGTAGCCACTGGGCAACAAGGGACCAATTTATTGCTTGACCATATGCAAGTCACCTTCTCTACATCCCACTGCCTTCATTTACACAAAACAGCTTAAGGAAATCCAGCACCGTATGGCACTTTGGGACCTACAAATCCAAACCCAAACTACTAGTCGCACACCACATACCACTCGTCTTTATGAAGAGCGTTCTTTACTGCCCCGTAAAAAGCGAGTAGCAGCGTTACTGCTGCATTCGCATCACCTGCAAAGTTTCACTAGAAGCATGCAGATCTTGCGTTCTTAAAAATACCTCATGTCCAGCCTCAGGGTAGACTTTCTGAATGGCACTAGAGCATTTCCTTCTTACTACTTCACACTAATGCTTTTATCACCACATGCTCATTAACAGGAAAATATAGTTCCTGTTCTTGAGCTTGTTAATGTACAAGGAGTACTGAATTTATAAAACTATTCTTTTAATTATGTTGGAAAACTGCTTAGATACATGAAAATTAAATAGATCTAATGAAGTGGAATGGAGTGCTAAGTTTTAATTAAAACAAATTAGAAAATTGGCAGAAAAGATATTAAGTGATCTTTTGAAATGGAAATGGCATACTTGGTTCTACGCTTCGTATTAAGATTGCGGCTGGATGGGTAAAACACTCCCAAATGTAACCTGTAAGGTCTGCGCAGCAAACAAAGTGCACGTATACACGCAATTTTCTATGAATCTTTGTTCAGATGAAAAAATCATTTGTATGCTCTTTCCCTTTACTTTTAACCAACATCCTAGGAAAGATGCTCTCTAGACATATTGTTTTCCACGAACAACAAATTGCTGGCGAACCTTACAGAGAGCAACTTTCAAAACAATCTCAGGATGCGTACACCTCCCGAAAACCCGATGACAAGCGTGCTGCTCACCCAGATACCAAAAGGCACCATGCAGATGACCTGTCAGGCTCTCCCGTACTGCCTAAACACTTTCACTCACAGGATACTTCCCCTGAGTTACGTACAACCCAGAAAGCTTGCAGAAATCACACAGGATATCCAGAAAAACCATCAACTACCGCAGCGTTGTAACGAGAACAGAAACAAGTGCGTTCGTCAAGTCAGTCGCTGTTTCACAACGTTTCTCCTTATCTACCCGCCTGGACTTGAGCGACCTTTGGATTCCCGCGGACAGCGTCCTCAGGGGTTATCGGGCAAGAGACCGACCCCGGCTCGGCGGCCGGGAAACCTCTTCCGCCCGGTTGCGAAGGAGCCCTGCAAGTTTATGGCAAGTTTTTTGTTTGTTTTTTCCTTAAGTCCTCAATCAAACATTAAAAAGCCCTATACCTCATAAAAAGACCCTACCCCCCCGCCGCGTCTGGTGACGGCGCGGACGACCCGAACCGCCCGAAGGAAAGGCAGGGAGCCCCCGGCACGAAGAGCCCCCGAGGGGGGATCGCCGCGACGCCTCCGATGCCCGGGGAGCAGCGAGCCCCGGCCCCCCGCTGCGTTTCGGGAGCCCTGGGGGAGCCTCCGGGCCCTACGACCGCACCGGCAGGAGACGCCAGGCGCCGGGACCCCCCGGCTCTGCTGCTTGCGACACAGCCCGCCCCACCGAGTCCTAGCAGAGCGTGGGCCGCGCTCAGCGGCCGTGCTCCAACACCGCAGAGCTCAGCGGCAAGGACAAGGCCGCGCCGCTGCTCTTACTTTCGTCTGGTTTTAAGTCTGCAGTTGAGACGCCGTATTTCAACGAAAGCAGCGGCCGCTCTCCGGAAATCCAGTTCTCAGCAAAACCCAGCCAGCTATACGCGGGTCAAGTCTGTCGTTCGTTTTGGGAGTTGTGATTTTCCGCCTCTGCCAGCGTTACAACCGCAGCGGCTTTGTGACCAAGCGTAATCCCCAGATTTCAAAACCTCTGCGCTCCCTCTACAGACGTGCCACTGCGCCTCAATACGCAACACGTCGAAAACCCTACAATCTATCAGCTTAATCCTACGTGGCAAAGCCGGTAACTTCCAGCCGGAGCCCGCAGCAGGGTGCGAGAGAAGCGCGAGCGCGGCGGCGAGCACCGGCGACCGCCAGCGGCTGCGGAGGGCAGCAGCCCCGCGCCGCGGACGACTACGAGGGCCCAGCCGGAAACGGCTGCTCGTTCGCGAAATCGCCGATAGGCCCTAACTGAGGTGAACTTAATCCAAAACATTGACCCAACAGCAAGGGTCCTAATTCAGTACGGTGCCAAAACAGGTATCTTTCGCCGGCTTCAGCGAAGAGCGCGGCAAGCGCACGATAAAGTAAGACCCGCGTGGACAGACGCTCTGCAGAACCGGGGCACAAAAGCGCCTCTGATTGCGTTTTAAAAAAATCAGCGTCGACTCTAAGGTCTTACCAAGGCAAAGCAGAGCTGGGGTAGCGCTGAAATCACTTCAGAGACGGCCTCTAACTCTAGACTTAGAAACAACCTCCCTCCTCGGAGCTAACCAAGACCCCAAAAACACTAAACAGAGAATACTGTTCAAGGCCTCCGACTGTGTGATTATTTCTCCTTCTCTCCCCCGTCACCAACCAATTGCAAAACTGGTTTAGAGAGAGAGAGAAAGACCTCGCCATAAAACCTAACGCCTGGAAAGCCTTCGAAAAGACTTAAAACAAGCCTTGGTCTCTCTCCGTAAGGATTTGAGCTCGGAAGTCGCAGAAAGGTCAGCTCACACAGGGAGGGCTCCCGAGGCAAAGGGAAGCCGTTGTTACTTCAACTAACCTCCGTGAGGGCAATTTCACGTCCGAAACACAAACTGTTCAAACAACATGCAACGAAAGCAGGTAAACGATCACCTTGTACGTGCTCACATTCTGATTAGCCATTTTATTTTGCTCCATTTAAAATCTAGCACAGCTAATTCTTTAATCCAATATTTTCAATGGGCTGAGCTGTATCAGAAAGATTTTTTTGGTAGCACAGCTGCATGGCACAGTAATTAATAATAATCCTAATAATCAGAACTTGCAAAATAAATGATTACTGAATAAGCAGAACTAAAGTTCTGTATAGCCCTCTTGCATCTGAAAGTAATGCCTGTGTGTGTCTCTAAAGCGTTATATTTAACAGATACAATTTGACTGGAGCGTGCCTTTTAGATATATTGTACAGAAGTGGGAATGATTTGTACTCTACAATATGCATTGTAAGTGTACTGCTTTTCTAAAAAAACCTCTTATTTTGCCCCACCTTCCTCCTGTTAGTAGGAAGTCTTATGGAGTCCCTGCATTTGATGAAATCACCTCCAGCAGGCTGTTTTTCCTGCAGATCCGAGAGCAGACAGAACGCAGGCTCCCTCTCCGTTTTGCCCCTTCTTCTCTGCAGAGAGCTAATATGCCTTCTCGCTTTCTGCTTATCGCAGTAGTATTTCCTACCTTGTGGTGCAACCTTCTTCCCTAGTCACGACATGGCATACTCAAAACTGAGCGGAATAACGTTCAGTGTTTTCTCCCAGTAGCTGCCGGGTTTAATACAAGCAGAGACGAATCGGAGCACCACCTCCAGGGTGCACGGTCCCTTCCACCTGAGAACTACAAGCCCTTTCGAAACACAGGCTAGTACTCTTACCTCTGGTTGGATGAGAGGGAAACAGAGGTACAGATCAATTAGCATCAAGATTTAAAAAGACTCAGATGAATATAAATAGCCAACCCCCAGCTCCCACCTAGTGTCTGAAACTAAAAATATACACATACACCCTCCAGTTTTCAATGCCAGCGTGTGGCAAGAGTCCAGCTGTCTAGGAACCCAGGGTGTGGGAGGGAAATATTCTGGGAGCACGTTCATGTTACATGGGACCATCCCTGATGCTCTTTGGGAACTGTAGGACAAGAGGTGACACCAGCAATTTCTTCTTGTTTTGTACTCTGTGAACCCCTAAAACAGTCGGTCAGTATCTACCGAAAGGACCTTCCTGTCATACGTAACGGCCCGAGGGATTCTGTAAGAAAAGAGGGGAAGACAGAACGGGAGGAGATAGCCTGAATTAATCAGGGATTTGTATGATAAACCAAAGGAAAGTTGCTTAACCCAGAATTAGAGCGTTACGAGAAAGTAACAGAAAATGCTGGAGACAAATAATACTGATTTTTGTGGAGCACTGAGGAAGAAGAAACACGTTGGACAAAATTGGCTAATACTGGCTTCTCTCCATCACGAAACAGCTCAGGGAAAACGCACCTAGCCTGAGACCAAGACCGAGGTATCTTTACCTGCCAGCCTTGGCAGACCCCACTGGTCTCAGTAAAGCACACACTGGGAGACAGGTCAATTCTGAGCCTCCGCCCTGAGGCTCTCCTGCCTTCCTAAGGCGATCTGAACAGGAAGGAAAAACGTGCACCAGAAGGGGTAGATGCAGGCTTTTCTTATCGAGCTTCAAATTGTGACCCTTTCCATTTAAGGTTTCTGTTACGCTTTTTTCCTAGAGCAACATCAACTATACCTCTTCCTCCACAAAGCAAACGAAAGAGACTCTCACAGGACTCCAAGAAGCAAGACGTTAAGAAACAAAACCTCTAATACAGGCATATCACTAGGCTTGCAATAAAATTAAAAGACTTGACATTACTGCTGCGTGACACCTTTACTGTTTTAGAAGGCTCTGAGGAGATTTTCTTCTCAGAAACATCAAATAGAAAATGAGGTCCAAAGCTTGGTCAGCGTCCTTCAGTGCTTGCCAAAGCCGCATTCCAGCTCCACTTTTGAAGTCGCTAACCTGAGCGCTTACAACACTCAAGTGCAGCCCAGGTTTATAATATGTTTTTATTTAAAGAGCAGAAATAGCCTACAGTACAGCAGGCGTGAGATGATATATATCCTGTCTGTTCTGAATGAACTGCTGTAGCAGACATTAAAAAGGAGAGGTGAGTTTTAAGAACATAGCTTTAGAAAAAACACTCCACCAGCTAAACCCATTTCATCCCCACTTATATCTTATTTTTAAGAACTAAAGACAGAATGAATTAAATTGAAAGCCATGTATTAAGTCTTTAGAATTTTCACAGAAGTTTATTGAACAAAACTCCTAGGAAGCTGCTCACTTTTTTTATCCACAGAAACCTATTTATAGGAGCTGAATTCTAATAAACACAGATTGCAGTGCAAAGAAAAAAAGGTCAGCAGTGTATGCTCAAAGCTTTATTGATGTCTTGTCAATCAATCTTCTATTTTGTTGTTTAATTTTTTCTTTTTTTTCCATAGAAAAAAATGCATGTAAGCACTTTTTCTCCTAATAGTGGATTTATTGAGCATTTCAACAAATCAGATCAAAGATACAATAAGCAATGACGGCCAATTATCAACTTTGTGTTTTCAGGTCAGGTTGTAAATTGACCTTGCGTTCGCTTCTCTTCTTTCTGGGGAATAGCTAAGGCCTTTTCAAATATAATAATTTCCAATAAACTTTTTTTCTATGCCCGCAATGTTCTAGAAGAGCTAGCTTACCAGGGAAAAAAACCAACTCTCCTGGACAAATATATGCAGTCACATATATTGTCTCCTTATAAACTGGTTAAAATGATAAAGCTGACTGTCTTAAATCTAAGGGCTCTAAAGTTTAGAGGATGGCCTTTAAACTAGAGTGTTCTCCTAACACTTATTGCGAGCTCTGCACAGTCCCGTAACAGACCCCAGCCCTGACGCCGCAGCACGTAGCATGAAAGGTAGCTGCTGCCACGTCCCACCAACCCCACTAAGCCCTGGCGTGACCACACACATCAGCAGAACTTCTCACAGGGGCAGCGGCCAGCATTTGTATAGTAAACACTGGGTCCTAGGTTTAATTAGTCCAGCAATGATATAAAAGAACATGTTATCAACCATGTTTACATATTATCGCAATCATAAAAGCAAAGCACAGGTGGATCTGAACCAAGGCCCGTGTCAGGCCAGCCTCTGTCTCTCTCTGCTGCCCATGTCACACGCTGCAGAAACTTGGAGGCAGCAGCTGCCAGCTCATCTTTGTCACAGTAATTTTCACCCTGCTCTAAACTAGCCAGGGACTGACTTATGCTGGAAACCTGACGCTTCCCATCTCCTCCACAAAAATGGTGTTACTATTAAGAAAACCTGCAACGATCATAGGCATGGTCAAAATTTAATTACTCATAGTGTGAAAATGTTGTTCCTTTGTTCATGCATTGTGAAACGGCAAGAAGTTCCTGATCTGTATAGCTATTTATTATGTTTTTTTACCACATACTCTCTTAGTCACCCCTTCTTTCAAGGCAAATCACCCAAACCCAATCTCTTCCACCCGACTGCCTTAAAACATTAACATTTTACTATTTAGAAGTACTGGAGAGACTACCAGGAGCATGACTCTGACACTGAATAAGGGCAGCAGTTGATCGCTTTTAAAGGAGTCAATGTAAACGGGGTCACAGAAACCCTCCCTGAGTGTTGTCACAGCGGTCACGAAGTTACCTTCTGCAGACAGAAGTGCCCTCCCACATGGCAATGTAGTATATAAGCAGACCAACTGACACATGGCATTTTGGAGCTACTGTCCAGGTTGACAGCACATACAACTGTACTTTGCATTACTAGCACTTGTCTTTCCTTCTTAGCATCATGTTCCCGTATCAGCTAGCCTTACAAGGGAACACCAAGAGCCGTACATGCTACTCAGGCTTTTTTTGCTTTATTTCATAGAAGATATGCCTGGCTAATGCAAGTTAATGGGAATTGGCTGGATAATACTCTTTGAGGGGTCAAAACCAAACTCACTGCAATCTGTCCTACAAACAATTCACAGACAGCTTTTAACTGCTGTAAATATGTTTGTAACTCACAGAGCTTAGCTGACTAGTAATATAATTAAATTAGCCTAAAATTGTTTTGTACTCCATTTTCACATTCAGCCATTAATGGTGTTTGGTTAATTACTGAATATACTTCCAGCTGTCTGACTGGATAGCAGATTGCTATTACTTTTTAAACAGAGTGAAGCAGAACAACAAATACTGCAATGCACTTCTAGTTCACTTATATTAAACTTGCACAAGATTTTGATGTATACCAGTAGCCACACGAAAATTCACAACAACAGATAATTAAACCCTACAATGAGCAATAAGTCAAATTTGAGTCTTTTACACACAGGCACACACAACACAAACCACTTCAGGAATCTGGTTTTTATTATTTGGACAGCTCTGATTCTGTCTCTCATCATGGAACAAAAAGCTCTGGCTAGGAGGGAGTCCCTCTGGGACAGATCTTGATGTTGTTCTTTTTTTAGATAGTTCAGCTGATTAAAAAAAAAAATCCTGTTTTAACAACATGTTTAGAAAATTCTCAAAAAAAAAGTCTCTGGAATTATAAACCAAAAAATTGGGACTAGCACTACTCCAGCACATCTGAGCATAGGCAGGTGAATGTATCCCCCACAACCAAACGCACCAAGCTAATAGGTTCCCTCAAGGAACCACCAATCCTCTTGGTCTAGGCTTCTACTACTTGGGGGAAAATAACATTGCTGGAAGGAAAATATCTGTTTAAAATATTCGTTAAGGGTTTGGAACAGTAAGGCTTTCATTTTGTTAAGCAACTTAACCAGGCAGATATCTATACTGGAAAACAGCCCGCTACTCTGGAGTTATGGGTTGTCACTACAGAAAATTTAAACTCGGACAAACTTAAATCCTCCAGTGTTCACAGGGTGGGATTACATCCATTTTATGAAATTGATTTAGAAACCACAAGCTGTTTTCTTCTTGCCAGATCTCTGCCACAGCATGCATATTTCTTTTTGTTTCACAAAGCATAAAACAAAAATGTCTTTATATATTTAGAAAGTATACAGATTTAAGTTTTCCCTTTTGAGAAGTAAATCAATACTGATCCCGAATGAAAAGAAAAGAGCAGCTCCAAGACCAAGAGTGGATCCCCACTTTGAGGCACTTATACCAGAATCCTGACCCCACAGAAGTCAATGGCAAAAATCCAAGAGACGCTGGGGATAAGAAATTCACCACTCATTTTTTTTAAGCTATCATGTACTTTGGTAGCAGAGAGCTATCAAGGACGATCAAACCTCAGCTTTCTGTCCTGCTGCGTTTAGTTTAACACTATGTATGAAATATATAAGAATATACTTGCGTGGGAAACTGTAGAGGAGTTTTTTCTTTTCTCTCACTCTTCACACACACACACAATCACACAAATTAGTCGGGGTCGGAAGGGGCCTCTAGAGACCACCTCATCCAACCTCTGCTTCAGCAGGACCCGCTGGAGCAGCTTGCCCAGGGCCACCTCCAGTCAGGTTTAGGAGCGTCTCCAAGGATGGAGACTCCACAGCCTCCCTGGGCAACGTGTTCCACTGTCCAATCACTGTTACAGTAAAAAGTTTTTTCTTTTCTAACTAAACTCCTAATATTTTTGCATGTTTTATATAGGCTTCCTGACAGAAATGGTACTGTGTAACGGAGAAACTGTACGAGTGCAAAGAGATTCCTTGCCTATAATAAAATATTTACTTGCCTCTGCCAACACAGCCTTTACTATATTTATCCTTCCAGCATCCCTTTGAGGTAAGGAATACTAATAAACACCTTGTGCACATGGAAAACAGAAGGACGAGGTGACCTACCTAATATCACACAGGAAGCATGCACAAGAGCAGAGAACGTCTGAGCATGAGGCTAAATGTTTTATAGCAGATGTATAAGATATAAAGTAAAAGACTTAAATTATTAATAGGGAAAACTTACAACGCTGTGGAATTCGCACAGAAGGATCTCCTCGGGCACATAGCCTGCTCTCTCGGATGGCATTTCATCATATAGGTGCCAGGACAGCAGTCAGAACTTTTCTTCCCCTATACTTTCATTAAAAACTTGGCTGGTCTCAGAGTGAAAAACCTTTTTTTTTCCAGTTTAATTCTACTCAAGAACTATTTTTTCCCCTCTATGCTGTCAAGTAGTTTAGACGCTTTCCTGTGTGCCTCCAACCATTCTATCACAGATAGAAACCATAACCCCATAGCTTTTATTTTGCTGTGCTAGAATAGGTAAAAACCTTTTGTTTCTTCTCATAAAGCAGGCTTTCCATAGCCTTAATAATCCTTGTGACCATTCTGCATATCTGTTCCAGTTTTGCTAAAACATCTCTGTCCATGGGTGACCAACACTACACTGTGTTCCAAGGTTGCACCAGAGTCACTATAACACCACCAGCATATCCTCTGGAAATACCGCTCCTAATGCATCTTAAGGTTGCATTGTTTTTTTGTTTTTTTTTTTTAAACCACTGCTGCATCATTCCTTAAAATAATTCTCATTATAACTCACAAAACAGAATAGAAGTATAGAATGACTGTAATTGAAATATGGTTGGTTTTTAAGGAATTTCTTTGAAGGAGAGAGCAGTGAGCACATTTCACAGATTAACTGAGAAGCATATGGAGATTTAAGAGGAAAGAAGATACAGAAAGGGAAAATTGGTGGGTGTTATATGTGAGCGGAGCAAAGAGATGAGAGCCCAGGAATAGAGATTTCTTGTGTACAACGGCAGGAGGACAGAGGCATTGTCCTGACTGGCAATTCTCAGAACTGATCTACGCAGACGGAGGCTTGCCCGGCTCTCCTCATTTCTAAACCAAAGGGGCCAGTTATGAGAGAGGTTTTTCAGTTTGTTTGGTTTTTTGCCACCCCTCCCCCCCCCTTTTTTTTTTTTTTAAATACAGCTTGATCTGAGAAAACTGTAGACACAAAGTAGAAACTTCAGTCTAGCTGTCTCAATAAACATTATGCAGCAACCCGGGCTGAAAGAACCAGCTTCTTTATCCTTTTGGCTCAGTGTTCATACAGAACTACACTGATTGTAAAAACAGACCTTCATACTGTCACCGCAACTATGTTATCAGGGTAATAAACAAAAAAGAGACACCATTTTTCTACTTTAATTAATATATCATAAACATTGAGATAGACCCTCAAATCTATTTACAAAACATAAAAAGCACTTTTTCCATACAGCTGCCACTCCGCCACAGAGCTGATAAGAATCAGGAATATGAATTCTTAGGAATGCAGATTTTAAGTTTCCTAAATAAATAAAACAGACTTTCCTGTGATACAAAAATTTCAACTTAATACCATCATATTCTTACCTTTGAATGTGAAATAAATGTATTAACTTTTCACAATATTAAAATATTAGATATACTTTTTACTGTGTGCATATAGATATTAAATATATACCACTAAAATGATAGATGTAAGACATTCTTGAACTGAAATCAGAAAGCTGACAATTCATTTTTACCTTTTCATGTACGAATTTCAGCAGTATTGGCACGTTTCTATGAAACACTTATTTCAGCATAACTTTTTTTTTTTAAAGTTAAAAACTTGCATTGATTTTTTTTTTAAACAAGGAATATCAACTGGCATTTTCATAGGGAAACCCTAGAAAACCTTAGTCAGTCAAAACCTCATTGATTGCATCCTCTGATGTTAAAAATTATTCATTGCTACTGTATTCCCAGAAAGGAAGATAATGTGGATAGCATGAATAAATATGTAATGATTAATGGCATATCTTTTTACCAATTTTCTTACACTGAATGTTTTCTGAAGAGCCCCCACGGGATGAAAGGAACATCACATCTTCTTACCCTAAACAAGAACTTCAGTCACCTGGTTATACAGCCTTCAGGTCAAGGAGATACAAGGCCACGTAAACCTAAGCGATTCCTAATGACTTCTTTTTCCCATAGCTTTATTAAGGCACAAATAACCATAAAATTACTCTTATCGATTGATTCTGAACCCAACATATGACTGAAGTTATTCCCAAACCCTGAAGAACGACAGTGGGCAGATAGCACATCCTTGGCCAGGGCGGTAATTATTATTACCAGAGCTCGTTATCGTCAAGGAGCATTGCCAAGTAAGGAGCAAACACCGGTGGGAACGGTTGCCGGTGACTCGGGAACGTGCTCGCAGCCGTCCGAGCCATGCGGGAAGGGGGTGCGCACCCCTAGCCTGCCTTTCGCCCATCAAATCCCCACTGCGTTCCTCTGAAACAACGAAGCGCAGCTCTGCCGGTGCCGGTAGGTCATGCAAGGCAGCAGATCAGAAAGGGTTCCTGTGGGTCAGATAAGCGGCGGTCCGTCGAGGCTCTACCTCGAGGGGCTACCACCGGCTGCTTCAGCGAGGTGACAAAACCCCACGCGTTATGCAGCAATGGAAAAACTTGCATACCACAAGGAAAAATCTTTTTACACATCTCACCAGTTAAAGATTGGCTTTGCTGGATGGATAAAGTCCTAAATGACTTCTAAAACTCTAGGTATTACTTTTATATCCTTATATCTTTCTGTATACGCCTATTTCTGGCTGAATGTATATTCTATGATTTTCTGTGACTTCTTTCTGGTCTCCTTAAAAATCTCTAAACCAAAATCACTGATGAATTAAAAAAATGCCAATTTTAATCAAACAAAAAAAGAACTGTAATTTAATTTTAGCTCTAATATAAGACAAGCTGGTTTTTGATAGGAACACATTTTATTTTAGAAAAAAATTACACTTGTATTTCCACAGAACATCTGTAGGGATATATTATTTTTAGCTCTGCTTACTAACTCCCTTAATGTCTAATTCTTTTTCTATTCTAATATGCTCTTGCCTTCTGCAAAATCGTGTGGCAATGAGTTTCATTGGCTATGCATTTTCTGAACAATCCCCCAGACTAAAATCATGAATGAATCAATCTATTTCTCCTTCACTGTGGATTTCAAGTTGCCTTGCTCGAACTTCCTAATATTTTGTCCTTTGTCTCTTTCTCCCTTTTGAAACTCTTATGGGGCAACGAAAAAATCTTAAAGAAATAAAGCAAATAAAATTATATATTGCTAATGGGATAATAGCAAACCTTGCTATGCAGGCAGCTTCTTTTTTTCCCCTCAAAACACATACTAATTATAGCAGCAAAATTGAATTTGCCGGCACATACGTTAAGGTTAACCATGCAGCGAGTAATGAATGGAGCACTGAGAATCAGTTGCGCAACCCAGAAGGAAGTAGATATTTAAAATCACGAGCAGGATGTTAACTATTGAGTCTGGGAAATAATTCAGCTAATTTCTGCCTTAAGATTAAATATTTCTAAAAGGTACTAAGTTGCTTTCCATGCTTAATTAGGGGCTAGACTTCCCTGAAAACCTCCTGAAACACTGCCATCAGCAGCAGAAAAGTATCTCCTTAATCTGCTTCCTAGAATGTCATAGCATCTTTGACAGAAAAGCATTACTGCTTGAAAACTTTATGAAGTGCATCAAAAAATTACTATATTCTTGATCTGTAGCATCTAAGATTTTTGTTAATATATACATTGTCTAAATCTTCACAGACGACTCAGGAGAATTTATAGCGTATCATTAAAATTGATGAACGTGGCAGAAATGCCATTTAGATGAGACAAGGCATAAAAGAATGCGTAAAAGAATTAAAATAATTTGAGAAATTCCTGAAACTGGAAAGTATCAATTTTGATCAAATGATTCAAATTATTCTCTATCGGTATGACTAGTTCGGGACTTAATTCTCATAAAAGCTGCTGTAAGAGGAAAGAGCTCAGCACTTTCTCGCCAATGCAGGAACGGCCAATGGCAGAAAGAACAACTAGCAAAAAAGCCAGCTACCGCTGAGGGAGAAGCAAACGACAGGAGAAGCCAGCACGGACGCACAGGAGGGACTCTGCTTGTCAAGTTGCTATGCAAGTAGCTAAGATCGTATCAGCACTTCCCTAATAAAACTCAGTTTTTAAAGAATTTATATTACTCGACCATTCAAGTACCTTTTTAGGCAGAAACAAGGGCACACTGTGCAGGGGCAAATTTTTAAATTGAAATTGGCCTCCAAAATTGCTCCAGCAATTTTCTGCACGCAATTGTTTCCATGTGAAAAGATCTACATTGAGACATGAAAAAAGGATACTTTTTTCTGATCCAGCACTGAGTTGGTAGATTGTTTAAAAAAAATCAGTTACTCATCTTGCCGAGCAATTTGTCTCTAACAGCAATCAGAGCAAGCGTGTTTAGAATAAAATGCAAGAAACCTCAATATAGGAAATTATCCTTCCCACCAAAACCTGTTCTGGACAATTATAGCTCTTTGGACATATACGTTTGTGTGTGAGTGCACGCACGCATTTACAATACAATTGTGAATTGAGAAATTATTATTTCTCATCTGGTTTGTTGCAGTAAGTGTACTCTCTGGAAGTTTTTGCCCAGCAGTACTTGCCGCAGCACCCGCCCGCAGAATTCGGAAGAACGAACACGGTTTCACGTTTTTGAGTCTGGAGAAGACCCGGACCGGCTAAGGCCCTCTGCGTGCACATGCCTGGAGCGCAACCTACAGATGCAGAACCTCTGTGCTCTTAATAAAACAGCGGTTTTGAGTTGAGAGAGACGGAGGCCTCCCGTGTTATTACCCACCATGTGCTACATGAAACAACTTTCAGTCAGGCCTGAAATCTCCTAGGGCTGAGGGCTGTAGAAACACAGATGAAAAGGCAACGCTGGCCAAGGACTGATTACAATGCAAAACTATTTGCTATTTGGAAGTGAAATAGGGCTCATCAGGACAAGCCTGGAAGCAATACTAGTTCACTGATGCCTGAGCAATTTTTTTCAGTTTGAGAGTTTGGGTTTTTTTGGGAAGGTTTTCCCCCACTGCATTAAAGTCCATGTAACTAGTCCTCATCTGTCCCAATAACTGAGCTGGCTGTGCCATTGCAGCCACCAACCCTCTCTAGAGGTGCATGCTTGTTTATTAATATGACATGTTTATATTTTAGTATATGCCACTATCACAAAGTTATAGGCTCAGACATATGCATTTAAAAAATGCTGTTTTTTCCTCCAAAAGTTTAGGAAGATATCTTAGTTAGCCAGATTCCAAATCAAAACACCTTTTTCTCTCCCATTAATTGCTACTATTTGATCACCGTTATTTTTGCCTCAGGTTTTGCCTTTTAACTATTTCTAAAGTTCACAAACTTGAGAACAAGGCTACTTCCCAAGGGACTTTTCCCCAAGGCCTTCTAGTTCTAGTACTAAATCTTTAAAACATGGGATGAAACACAATATATACAGCAACATTAGAGTTCTTTTGAACTGTCTCACCACGGTCTTTTTTTTTTAATGCAATTTTCTTCCTGCTGTTTCAGAACAAGGTAAGAACCAAAGTGGAAAGGAAAAATGCAGTCCCTTTGCCTTTCCAAAACAATTCCTCGCATACCCTGTTAATGGAAAATATTTCGTGACCTGCTATCTTAACACTGTGTAAAGGTACACAGTGAATGCTGTGAAGAGCAGCAAGCGACGCCTCTTTATTGCTCAGTAGTTTTTAGATTCAGGATTGTCCTGTAGCTGAAGTCCTGGTAAGCCACTCAAAAATAGGAAGAGTCTGAATTTGGCTGCAACTGTTTACTTTATTATTCTCTTACTACAACAGGACCTAGTAAAGCTACTAATTGTTCCTTGAAACTGCAAAGAGGAAGAGGTAAGAGAGCAGTTGGCAGCATCACCTGCCAGGCGTCACCTGGAGACACAAGCCTAACAGATGTGGGAACCACTCTGAAAAGAAGTCCATAATTGCCAGCTCCCTGCTTATACTAGGTCTGATGCCAGCTGCATCGGACCCCTTCATCCAAGCGCTCCCCAGCTGATTTAATATGCACTTAGGCAGCAATTTTAGTATTTGACTACGAACGTGCACGCAGACCAGCAGACTTCTAGTGTGCGTAAAGGGTGTCTAAGCCTAAAGCCCATTCTCCATGGGCAGAACTGTGAATTTTGTCTTCAGGTGTGCTGCTCGCAGCCTTGCTCCTGAGCTGCGGTACAGCTATGGCAAACGCAAGGCAAGGCACCTGCACGTTGCCCTGCAGGACTGGAAGTCGAGGAAAGTGGGGATGGGCAGGGCAAGCCCTGGTGACCGACTAAGAGGACCTTGAGCAGAAGACAGCCTGTTTCAGGCCTAGTCCTCAGATCAAAAACTCAGCCTTCCCTAACTTTCTCCACAATGTTTTTTCAAAAGAGTAGACTGCTTGAGATGAGACTCTCTGCTGACCCCCTGCTCACCAGAGAAGCCAGCGCAAAGTACAGGGCTCACAGAAGGAAAAGCCAAATCAGGTGCACGGAAACTCATACCAAGCTGGTAAGACGCTCGCTCCATGTAAACATCGGCTCTGCCCTTCTTGTCTCGCCAGCGCGTGACATTACTATTAACGGTGCTCACTGTTCAGCCAGATTTTAGATTAACAGACAACTCTTTACTAGATGTAACACCCAATTCTGAAGTACTCATGTTGTTTGTATACCTTAGCCTGTGTCCTTAAAACCAACTCAGATGTTTAAATTATTTGCTGAAATGAGACTGTGGTTGCTTATGTAATTCAATGGCTAATTATCTGCCTAACATAAGCACTCGCAATAATATCAATGCAAAGATCAGATCATTACAAGCAGAAGGCAGGTTTCTTTACAAATGACACTTAGCACAACAAGAGTTAAAAACTTAAGAATACATTTTCACATAGCTTCCTTGTGAAGACTGCTTGGAAAATACTTCTTTCTAATCCAGCCATCGATGGCTTATTGCAACTGTTGAAAACATTGGGTGGTTTTCAGTTCATTTCATAAGACAAAATGCTTCAACACTTGGAACCAAATTTTCATAACTGTACTTTCTAAGCTGACAACAAGAGAAATATGTACAAGTCATTTAACACTAACACATGGAATAATATAATTTTATAGACATAGATTAACTATGCACAGGAGGCAGGTTTGGCTGCACTTGTTGCATGTTCTCTACTTCATACGTATTACTAGCTCTTCTCTTCCAGAAGATATTGTGGCTGAGAAGACAGTTTTGGTTCATTGTCTTGAAATTCATTTTCTTTTCTGGACAAGACAACAAACACCAATAAAGTGGAAACGTTTCTGAGGAGTCTGTTATTATCCAAAGCACTGACTGGCATACCTGTAGTGTGAGAGCACTGATTTTTTTCATGCTATATTATACTTATCCCAAGTAATTTTTTCTTAATAAACAAACTAATTGTGGTTAGAGAGCCAAAAATTGAGTCTTCGGCTATACGGAGGCAATTCTTTTGAACTCAGATGTGATGCTGTGGTGTGGCAAAGGGCTGAACTTGGCTCAGGAACGACAGAAGTTATGTTTTGAGCTATAATAGTTTCCTAAAAATTAATGTGAGCACTGAGTGCTCAGTTCACAGAGAGTGGGCCAGTAAGATAGCCCCTGTCCCTCAAGGTCCATACACACTCCTCTTTTCAGCGGGACTACTCCCACGTGTAACCACTCCCAGAAAAAGGCGGCACGATTTGTATTCAAGTGCCCAAGCACCCATCTGCAAACACCTTAGCTCGGCATACAGAAAAGATGTGCTAGCTTGTGCACTGAGCCAGAGGAACGTCTTTCATAGCCGCATACGATGCTGCTCTCCGCTCTCCTTCTCAAAATTCCAACTTTTAGACTGAAAGGTGCAGACCCCACCAAACTCTCTGCTACCTATTAAAAGCATGGTTCTCCTAGTCTGCCCAACCCCCTGCTCGGAGCATGAGAGACTGCCTCCTGTACCACTCAATCCTCCCTTCTTTCCCCTCGCTCCTCGCTGTCCCATCTAGTCCCCAGCTCCATGGTGGGAAGTGCTGAGGCACTGAGAAGATTCTCGCTCTTTTGTACAGTTTTGGGGGGTTTTAGTCGTTTACACTGTCACTTTAGGACACATCTCTCCCCTTAAGATTCTTCCCTTCCTCAGTAGAAATTCAGCCCAAAAGGCTACCACAACACTGGAACCCAGGTCTATAAGTATTTCCAATTGATAACAAACTGCAAGAGTCTGGATGAATTCACCAAAATTCTACTGTTTTAATCAGACATGGATTTTGTATCATCTAAGCCACTTTCACTACTACTAAAAACTAGTTTTGAACAAGTCCTACTACATATACATTTAAGTCTGTCCACTGAATTATCCTGAATATCTAGACCACCTCTATAAGACATACACATGGCACGCTATTTTAACACAATTACTCAACCTGTACACCTCTTGCCTTAATTACCAGTGCTATTTTTACGTACTTTACTTTCTTCACCAACTATTTATTTGCAGTGATGTCACTGTAGTTATTTCTACTTAGCAGGGATGTTTTACAGCATTCTTTATCCATTATTTATTATGTAGCTGCCTCATATTTGACCGGTTTGGCTTTTGTGGAACTCATAACCACTATAAAATTTTGCTCCCTGCTTTCAGGGTGGTTCGCAGCCAGGCACCGTGGTGGTGTCCTGAGGGTCGATCACTCAGCATTTCTATATCCTGGTGAATGCACTGTACGGTAACATCAGAGCAACGGTTTCTCTGAGCGTCTGGCTCCCATCACCTCTGCCGGGGTAGGTCAGACAGCAATCACTAATTCAGCAGAGGCACCGTGACTGAAAAAGCTGGCATCAGTCTTGCATCAAGAGGTCTCTGCTGAGAGTCACAGATTCACTCATTGATCAAAATGAGCCCCCTAACCAAAGGTCCGGGAAAGGCTTAGATCTGTGCTTAATTTTAAGCCTGGGAGTAGTTTCATACAGTCCAAAACTTCTGTGTTTTCCTAGCCAGATATGGTGAAGAGCTCTGAAAGACTTGCTCTGCGCTGGCAGTGCCAGAAAGGCAGCCCGTTTTCCCAGACGTTTCAAGGGGCATCAGCATACCACAAAGCAAAAAGGGAGGGAGTACCTTGCTTTGCTATTTTCCTGCAGCATCTAGGAAGCCATTATTTTACAATAATGGCCAACAATAATACAAACGCACACCTCTCTCCTTTATTGTCTCTACTGTTTGCCATGAACGCATGTTTTTGTAAGTCTGGGTGAACAGGACAGAACAAGTCGGTAACATTTTCAAAACTGTCTGTTTGATCTGAAACGACAGAGACCTTTCCCCCAGGGCACCAGCAGAAAACAGAAAAATTATTAACATAACAAATAAGAGCAAAACAACTGAAACCTTGGGATTTACCCCTCCTTGCAATTGTGACTTTCCAGAGTCCCTGTTCATCAGTATTTATTATTTACTTTTTAGCTTCACAGTGTTTCCTTTTCCCTTGGGATATAGGTTATTGCTTTGCAAATTGTAGATTAATGCTGCTCACCTAAAAATATTTTAGGTATGATCCCAGGGGCAGCACTGAATGCATTTTAATGAACATTTGAACTCTTAAAATTCAGTAGCATTTATTTTAACCAAAACTAAAAAACAAAGTTGAATTCCAAGTTTGGTGATCAATTTACATCTACTTATGCTTAAGAAGAGACTAAGGTAGGGCAAAACCCACTCCCATGCAGATGACTTGCATTAAGCCTACATGCCATTTAAATCTCCCCAAGAACAGACCTTATATGCTACAAAAAGATAGTCCTGGAACACCCTACGAAGGGAAAATATTAGCTTTAGCTGGGGAGGAGCATAATACAACTTATTTAAGATACAAATGACTGCTCAGAAAATGTGGGACTGTAGCAACTTTTTATAAACCAGTCTGCCAGGTTCCTTAAAACAAGCAGTTGTTCCCTCTTTGGATATTAGTAAAACACCATGAGAGAATTAGGATAGCTAAAGTACTCTCAGATGTTTGCAGTGATCACTCCCCAGTTGTATGTTTGGAAAAATCCAATGTGTAAAATTTCCCATAAACAAAAGGATTTTAAAAATGTCAATTCTGGGATGTTCTTGGCTCGGACCCCTGGAACAAATAGGAAAAGTATTATGAATAGAAATAGCTGATGTGAATTGTGCTCAGGAATATCTCTGCTTATAAGCCAAAGGTAAATATAAACAACAGTAAAATTATAACACACAAAAAAGATAGAGCTGGGAAATCTGGAATCAGGGTTGCCCGTCCACTTTTACTTGTCCTGTGACAACTCTTTATGGTAGAACATGTGGTACGAAACCTGACACCAGGTGCTACTCCCAGAACCAAACGACAATTTGATTCCTCCCAACCAAACTGTGTCAAAATGTGCGTGAACTTTCCATCTTCTTGCATAAACGCTCTCCCTGGCCTCCCCAAGTCCTTCATGCAGCCACAACCGAATACATGGGTGATAGCATCCCTTTCATAGAGAGAACTTTCTCCAGTTTCTGCTAATCACAAAAGTTGGTTGAACTTCTTTTTCCTTTCACGGAAAGTTTTCAGCATGAATATGCAAATTCCAGGAAAGTTTGTCTGTAAGCTGACACGTTAGGTTTTAGAAACGTGACTTGTGAGCTGTTGTGAAGAGAAGAAGGGACAAAGCCCAAAATCTAGTAGAAGATATAATTTCTTACCTTTCCATCATGATGTGATTAGCAGCAACAGGTCCCAGGTTTCGTTTCTGGCTCGGCTCTCGTATCAGAAACCTGAGAAAATTAAACCAAACTGGTTGAGTGTTCAAGTGAATGATACTTTCATCACTGCCAACACTGAATGAAATGGCATAACTTCACTGGAAGGAGAGAGGAAAAAGAGTGAACAGGAACACATTCAGTGAACAACTATCTTTTCCCCCTCAAGTACACTGATAATTAGTCAAAGTATTATGCATTCAGAATTACAGTGAGTGTTTAGTTAGGAAAGCAGTTGTTCTTAGCCAGAGATTCCTTTAATACCTTCATCCTTTAATCTAGAAGGCTTTGCATCCCCAAGTTTCAAGCATTAGATGGGGCTGGTTCCACCGCGTTAGCGTGACCGCAGCTAGGCACACTGATGTACCCAGACTTTCCTAATTCGTTACAACTATACATCACCACATTTAAAAACAACAAAAAAGTACAAACTGAAGGTGCTTTAGGCCTCCCTGTCCTTCCACTAGTGCTAAGAACATGCCTTTCCCCTCTGACCCTCACGTGCTCCCTGGCAGGGGCTGCTCACCTCTTTCAGGCCTGAGCTATTTGGTCGAGAACAGGTACGTAAGCATGCACATGCATGAGGCATTTCAGTTAAAAATGATCATACAAATTCCATTTCTTAAAAAGGCTTTTTTCTAAAGTTGCAAACAGAAAACGTTTCACATCAGCTCCAATCCCAGCAAAGGCTGCAAGAGGCCAGTGAAAGGCAGCACAGGGAGCTCCCCAGCATGGCCTAATGGCTGGTCATTTGCCTGTCTGTGATCTCCTACCACTGTCTTAGGGGCTCTCCTTTACACACCAGTTTATTCTCCAAGTCCAGACACTAGAGCACCAATAAGTGCTATACAGCTATCATAGAATCACCCTTTCATTATGCTCACCACATCAACAGCTATATGGAAAACACACTCACCTGGGTGCATCTTTTTCCATAACCTCAGTTTCTCTCAGCTTTTACTCTCTCCCTGCCTTCAAAAGAGGGCTAGGAAAACACAGAAACACAGTGTTTTTCTAATGGGCATCTCACCAGCCCTGCTAATACTCATCCTGATAAGGTCCAATCACTTCACCCCAGCCATGCAAACCAAGAGGGTATTTACAGCAGTATGTTGGAGCATGTGCCTGGGGAAATGCCTGCGCTGAAACTAGTGAGCACCAAACAGCTCGTGTCCGCGTCAAGGCAGGGGAACGTGCACGGCCCGTACTATGGATCAAATGGAAGACTCTTGCCTCGCATGTCCATACTGCCTCTGCCGAGATGCCCTTGAGGCCATATTGCTTGTCTTCACATGCACTCAGCAGTACCACGGGAGCCCCCCAACTTTAACTGCACAGAGGAAACCACAAGATGCAGCTGGCTGCTAAGGCACCAGCCAAAGCCCACCCCTGAGCAGTCTGGATGACCCAAGGCTTCGGAACACTGCCACTGGGAAAGGCCCAGATTCAAACAGGTACGCCACAAAGTAGTGTAGCCAAGTCTCTATTATTAGGCTCTGCTAACACGCCAGCACACACAACCTCCTTCAAAGCATCCAGTCAACTCTCTTAGCAGGTCAGCTACTCAACCACAACAGCTAGATCCAACCTACCTAGAAGAGTATTCCTCTGCACCCCAACAAAATCCCATAGCAGCCCCAGGAGGAGCTGAACACGCAGCAGAACAGCAACTTGAGGCTGTGCTCCTCCTGCCAAGTAACTTGGGTGGACCAGCACTCCCAAAGGCCATTTGGCTTTTTTGGACAGACCACCCTACCATTACGAGATCTTGCTAGCCAAGTACTGAACACAGGGAATCCAAACTTAGAGAAGCTCAGAATAACTAAGGCCAGAAGAGACCTCCAGGGGTCATCCTGTGCAAGTCCTGCTCAAAGCTGGCCTAGCTTGGATCAGGCTAGTAACCAACTTGGATTGGGCTGCCTAGTAATCAGCTCTGTCAGGCCAGTCGCAGCATGCCACACGCAGACATACCCTTGATGATATTTTGGATCACACCAACTACAAGAGCTATAACTACAAGTTGATATGTAGAAGGGAAAAAGAAAAAACTGGAAACAGGAGTAGCCTGTTCACAGTCAACTTCAGACTCATGCTTTCACCTCCTTTTAAAGACAGGAGAAGTACATAATGTGGGTTCAACATATCCAGTGTTTTTAAAAGAAAACCAATCTAAGGAACTCTGACTCCTCTCAGTGAGATCTGTTTCTACTTGGCCTTGCCGATTTTGCTAAAGCACATCAGAGTTCAGCAGATACAAAAGTAGAAAAGACAACATCTGTAAATACCACACATTAAGAGCAACCAGCTGGAGTCCACTTCCAGTGCTCAAAAACTGGAATATTTGCTATGTCACACTGGCAGGATGAGATCAAAGTGCCATACTTTGAGTACTAGCCAGTGTTTTCATTTATTTGGCTTTTGCCAAGACTTAAGAAATGTCACTTCTGGTAAGGGATGTCATTTTCATATATTTTATATGCTGGTTGGAAAGGCTAAAAAAAGAAAAAAACAAAGAACAAGCCTTTGCAGCCTCAGCAGAGCGCTAGAGAGACACAGGGAGCGGGAAGAGAAGAGAGGCCGAATTTCCCGCTTGCTCCCATACCCGTAGCAAAATGAACATTCTGCTCAGCTTAATGATTAAATAGCACTGCTTTCAAATAGCTTAGCCAAAAAGCTCTCTGCAAAACTTTTTTCTTTTTGGCTTCTTCCTCTCCCTAAAAGCCATGCCCAACTTTACCAAAGATAGAACAAGCAAATATGCTGAACATATGGATACTAAAGGAAATGATTTCTCTAGCAATGACCACATGAAAACTCTTAGAATTTCCTTCCACAGCTCATGACTTTTTAGTGGTTTGGATGACCTCGATAGGAAAAGTAGATATTAAGTATCTGATCTGAATTTTCTATGACAGATAAAACAAATGCCAGAAAATCCCTTCCGGTTGTCAAAGTGTCGATAGCATACTTTACCAAGAACTCATTTATTCACGCTATCTAGTGGCTTCATATATAGCTGCCATGACGAGAGATGATGTAAAAGACACTCTCAGAATTTCTTGGACAGAAAAATTTCCCTCAGTGTGCAAAAACACTGATGTTATCAAACGAATAAATAACCCTTAAGTGTATTAAATAAATCTGTTTTGGGTCCTTATATTCACCTTTATCACAATTCAAAAATACGTAACTTTGGAAGTATTTTTACCTCAGAAAACCCCTGTGAGGTGCAGAAGTGCATAATGCAGCATTAACGTGGGCCAGCTACACACATTCTTCTGATGTCTGTAGTCAATAAACCCACACAGTGAAAGCCACTTTTGAGCCTTTTGCCCCAACAAAATGATGGTAAAACCTTGACAGAATAGACACAGCTTCTGCTAAGGGTCTCTGAAGCCTAAAAGAAGGCAAAGAAGGAAAGGCACGGAAACAGAGGCATACACATATTCTCAAGAGATACCCCATTTCAGGAGGGCTCCCAGGTAACAAGCTGGGCATAATTCTCAGATTTGCAGACGCTAAATCTGGAAGAACTCGCAGAAACTTGTTTTACCCTCAGATCACAGGCTGGTACTTCTTGCATTAGTTTGCACTAAAAAGAACATCCATGGGAAAAACGCTCACCCTGTTTCAGCTGCAAATGTTCTCAGCGAGTTACCACACATCTTGCCAGGCTATTCCAACAACTCATCACAGGCAAAAACTTGCTTCCTCTTTCTAATTCGAGTTCGCCGACTTTTAGCTTCCTGTTGCTGGACCCTGTTGGTATTTCATTTGCCAGAACTGGCAGATTATGAAGAGTCCCCCATGTTATTTCTCTTCCCACATAAGTAAATGAAAAAAACTCAGCAGGTGTTGGGTATCTTACCTGTTCTTGCTGTTTCATTAAGCCCCCCCTACCTGAACCACCACAGCAAAGGGCACCCTTATAGAGCAAAAGGCAGCTGAGATGCAAGGTGCCAATATTCAGACATGCCCACCTCACCAGGGACCCCTAGGTCTCAAACTATCAACACATCCCGCAAGAAATCTTCCCATCCGTAAGAATACAGGAACTTTTGTCAGCTAACTTAACATGTATTTATATGTTGCAAATAGATTTAGCTATTACATAACATTCCCAACTCTTGTTTTTGGGTTTTTTTTTTTTCTATTTGCTTGCTTTTTACAAAAATACCCAAGGAAACCCACTTACAGGAGACTGCATAGCTCCAGCTCCTCACTTCCACTGAAATTCAACGTTGCTTCCCCGACCCTTTTTCTCACATAACCTAATTAAATCCTCAGAATAACAATGGTCATTTGGTCATGGATGAGAACAGCGGTATTTCAGCAGGAGATGCTCTCTCCTCGGATCTGTATTGCCTGCGCGTTGCGTGAACGTTTTCTCCCTCTGAAACGGAGAGGCAGAAAACCATCTGTCAGGGGATGATGGATGGTGAAGGCTGCTGCTCAGGCCTCGGGGCCTGGCCCTGCTGCGATGCTCGTCTTAGCCTTCGGTAGGCACTAAGTGCTCTGTCAGCTTCATGCCAGGGGAAAAGCATATGCCTCCAGCTCCCCAAAGTGTGGGAACCAGAGGAAACGGAGACATTTTTCATGTGACCACACATTTTAAATCTGCTGTGTCACTTTCCTGTAAGCGCCGTCCGTATTTTTGTACTACACGCAGTCATTATGGGTTTGCGGCTCCGTCCATCACGGGTGTTCTTTGTTGTACGTTAACCAAGCAAACAAATGAAAAACAAGAGGAACGCGCAGAATACATGACCATTTGGCTGCCTGCTGCACTCCGAGAGCAAAGCAAAGATGCCTTCTCGGGGTTTTCTTTTCTCCCTTGCCCCAACGACACTTGTGTTGGGTTGTTGCAACAAAGCTTTTCTCACCTCGCAAAGCTTTATTAATTCAGGATTTTTTAGAGTCCCCTTGGGTGCTGCATCACCACACATGGACGTGTTACCACAGGGCTGTAGTTAAAAGCCAGCTTCCACTCCTCTTTCCACCCTAAAAACTCCATCAATCACTGAATTACGCTGCTCGGGCTGGACAGACTGCAGCAGGCCTCAGTTTCAAATGTTTCCATTATGAACCCTACATCCCACAGGGCCAAGTTAAAATCTAACAGATTAAAAGTGATGCAAATCATAAACCTTGTTTTATGATACATATTGTTATTTCATATTGCCTAGCTATTGATAGTGTCTGGCTTGTAAAACAACTTTATTACACACACAAAACAGGTCAAATAGAGACATTCTTCAGAAATTCCTCCACGATGAATATGACTATCCCTCTTTTCTCTTTACTCACTGCCTTCTTAAGCTAGAATATATCATGGCAAGTATTACAAGGTTCAACTGCTTGTTATGCAGAGGTAGAGGGAAAGTCCCATGAAAGCTAACAGCAGTTTAAAGTACCCAGAATAGTCTTCAGTTTTTCTCCTAGGGCAGATACTACCTTACCTGTAGAGATCAATACATAAGCTTAGTGAAAAACTCATCTATATTAAATGTCCCTTCAGTTCAAAAGTAATATTACCCTGCCCTAATTTATCATTAGATAATTTGGGAGGAAGAGGCTTACTAGCATTTCCCTCCTTCTGCAGACCTTCTTGGAACCAGCAGAAATCACTGAGGCCTAATGGGCCATGAAAAAACAGAGATAGCTGTATTTACATTTTTTGACTTAGCCCCATTAACCCTGAAAGGCACCAGCAGGGTCCCTGCAGCACCAAAAAGGTACATAGGTATAAGGTAAGCATTAGAAACCACTGAAGAGAAGGGATATTTTTAGGCTGCAGTCATTGTCACAACTCACACAAGCTTCACAATTCTTTGGTTTTGACCTGAATATTTATCAGAGCATGATGCCTGTTCCTGAAAACTAGCTTTTCCTTGTCTATGTGGATTGCCATTTGCAACCCTCACACAGAGAACTGAGCTAATTTTAGATTACTAGATGACTAAATGAGAATCCGCTCTTCTGCAGCATTAGCTGGGATTTCTTCCCTACAACAGCCATAAATACAAGGAGATATCCAAAGGTCCATTCATCTTGCTTTACAGATGGGTTTAGCTGACAGCTATGAGCCTAAGTTGCCTTTTATGTCAATGCATCCCTCCCATCACCACTCCGGGCTTCCCTACAAAAAGAAATGCCTGTCATTCAACCGCTACAGAACTGTTTAAATACTCTTATCTACTCGGTCAAAATCCCCCAAGGGCAAACTGTTTCCCAATACGATCTTTACCCTTCTCTTGAATCCAATGCACTGAGGCCTAAAAAGACATTATGACCAGAGACTGGTGCGACTACAATAATAATTACCAGTTCAGCAAATCAGCGTCTCATTACAGGCGCTGCTAGGGCTATATACCAGCCAAGAAGTATCCAGAATCATTGTGTCAGCAGTTCTCAGATACTATTTTAAATGCTATCAAGTTTAATAAAACTTCAGCTTGCTCTTACAACAGAGTACAGAGCGTACTTTGTGTTCCTTCGAAATTGATGGAACAAGTCAATTTTTCCAGGTTTGTAGGGATAGCATGTATTAAATTATAATAAGAAAACAGCTATTTAAAACCATGAAATGAAAGACCATAATATACCTGTAAAGGTCAACAACTGCTTGAGTTTTTTTTATTCTATATTTGAGAAGCACTAGGCACTGCGTACACACAGCTGCAGGCTCGGTCGCTCTCTCTTGTCCCACTTGGACAACAAGGTGTATGTACAGGGTTACAGGACAGCCCTGTTTCACCCAAGGAGCCTCGTCCAGAGCTGTCTTTCACTGAAGATGGTGACTTATGCCCTTTAAGTCGTTTCCGTTATACACACCGCATGGATGGACAGAGCTTATGTAGCCACAGGAGCAAGACAGGTCTGAAATCTCAATTTTACTCCCATATCTGCACTGCACTTTCTTTGGGACTTCCACTAAATCAGGCGTTACCACCTCTACTCCAATTTCTTGTGTCTCCATTGGGAGGGTTAGTATGGTCTCTAGGAGGACGGGGGGCTGCGTTAGCACTTACGGCCCATTCAGAAGCAACGGGGACAGTAACAAAGAAAAGCAAACGAAAAAACACCCAAATGAAGTAGAAAACCCTTCACTGGAAGACTGGCAAAGTGATCTAGCTTCTGGCTTTTAAAAACATTTCAGCATTTAAAAACATTTTTAAAATATTTCTTCCTAATATCAGGATCAAATTTGAACGATCAGGAAATGATAAGTGGTGCTGTGGGGGTTTTGTTTTTTCCCCCTTCAGGAGGCCTCCCCTTCCACGCTCCAGTCTGTTCACCAAAACCCAGGAGGTATTTAGGGAGGTTTCACCACAGTGTTTTAGTAACAAATTTAGAGCAACCTGTCTTCCCGCATCCACAGCCAGCTCGCAGCGCTATCACAGAATCCAGCGCCCGGACAAAGACGCAGCACCCACCTTACTTGGTGAACGCCTTCACGGGGTAAAAATTACAGCCACCTTCCTAAATTCACAACGTAAGCCCTGATATTATAGCTTTCCGGAACACGCACTTCACAATACCATCTTGCCTAAGTTTCAAAGATTTCCGCAGTCGCCAGCGAGCTCTCCTCCTGCTGAGCGCAGGTATACCTATACTGAGATAGAGCCCGATTTAAATCTGCTGACATCTCTGGAATGCTTCCATAGGAAATAATTGGGATCTCCATGGGCAACCATATACCTTTATGCTAGTAATCAGGTAGCTTTTGAACATTATATTCAGCTGGCTTAAATGATACATGAAATGCATTTTTTCTTTTTTGAGAGGAAATCTTAAGAGTATTCATCAAATACGTAAGATACAACACAGAAAAACACCAGCCACCACAGCACACAAACCCAGGTGTTTAATGACAAATGTTCTAAAATTGGCACAACTTCTAAAAGCTCAGCTCTGATTGGGATATAATTATCGTATGCAAGAAATCTATTTCAGAGCTATAACTCTTTGCTGCTAGTGACAGGAACAGATTTTTATTAATTTCCATCCACCTTAATTCTGCCAAGCCAGTGCAGCTATAAAAGAGTGGTTTGGAGTTTATTCTGGCTCCGAGGTCTCAACAAAGTTTTTTGTAATTGATTAAATAACAGGGATTTCTTGTGAAGAACTCAGCTTTATTTTTGGATTTCAGATTGATAAAGCAGGGCTGGCAGCAAACATACTTCTAATTTATTATTGGATGAATACGGTACAAAAGTAATTGGAAGAGGCAGAGAGATACAAATACGATGTTGAGATTTTATATCTCAAACGTTTCATCATATCAAAGAGACACCATGCTATCAGGAAAATAATTTTACTCATGCATGAACACAACAAACCTCGGACACACAGGTTACCTGCTGAACTCGCTCGCGTATTATATTCTTTATAGAAGCGTACGGAAACACACATGCATACCATACATTTATATTTTCATATCACAGTCTGTTACCATTTGAATACAATTGCAAAACTGCACAAGTCTCATATCAGAATTGGCTCAAGCGAGTCGGGATGATTGATCATGGATACACAAAACTCCTTCCATCAGGAGGAGATTTTCCCTTTGGCGCAGAAAATGACAGTTCTGCCCCATATGAAAAATCTGTTGCAAACACGACTCTCCACATGATTAAAAATGAAACTTAAAAAGAAAAAAAAAAAGGATTTCTGTTACTATAGTGACTTAAAATTCTAATAAATATCACTAGTTTTTTCCCCTTTCTAAAATTTGAATATGCAAGCATTAGGGCAAGATAAATATGATCCAAAGATATTTCAGGATTTAAAGTCACAACCCACATATGTGCTATGTCATTTGTAAGGCTCAGAAATTAATATTAAAAACTTCATCTGAGAAAATTAATATCTATTTTTAAACCATTTTTTATATTTGGTATGTTTAATTTAAAAAATGTAAGGCTGCAGACAAGATGAATTTTCTTGGATCTTAGTCATAAAATTGTATCACTGTTACAGATTCACAGAATGGTTAAACAGTATTCATAAATTAAAGTAATGACAGTGTAATAATTTAAAACAATACTAAAGGTGACTAAAAATAAAATACTCCATCTGGCCATTTCAATTAAAATAAAACCTGTTACATTGTAATAAAAAAAGTATTTGGAATTAATATAGTAAAATATATCTGCCAAAAATCCTTTGCTCTGATTGACTGAGACTGATTCAACTCTGCCACGGACTTTGGCCACCAGAGAGAAGCTGCACTGGATTACACAGCACTATTGAGACATCTTCTTTAAATAGGTATTTTAAAAAGTCATGATCCCCTTTTCCACTAGATGTTCTCTGTAAACATTTGGGAAATGAATCACTCAGCAGCCATAGACTATAAGAAGAAAAAAAGCACTCATGACTTGGAAAAAAATAGCTGTATTTCCTGAAAGAGATGAGAAGGCTTTCTGCAATATGAAAGCACAGCTTAAAAGATATGTTAGATCTAATGGAGATCTCTGGCAGAAGGATGAAGTTCACCCTCTGTGCAAGGAATCAGCACAGGCTTTACCCAGCCGTTAGCCACGATTAAGTGGTGTTTTTATGGATTTAGCTAGGACATAACCGAACAACAGATACTGTGCCAGCTCTCTCCTATCCAGTGAGCTAAAACCTGTCAGTTACTGGGTTCCCAGTCAACCGCAGGGATCTAGCATAGGGCAAAAACGGGGAAAAGCACTTGAGAAGAAACAGCACCAGAACTGGGCAACCTTCTGCCCACCAACTGGCCAGGTTTCAGCTACTGAGTCATACTAACAAAATACTTCACCTCCACATCTTCCCCCTTCTTTAATGAACCCCAGCTAATAGCACCAGTATGCTGAAATTATCAAGGATCTTTGCAAACACTTCTGGGAAAATACGTGGAGAGGTAACTTGAATTATAACCCAAGAGAAACCAGTTTTAAATGAAGGACATTAGGATGGCATTTTTGGGGAAAGATGAACGGTATGCGGCTCAGAAGTCCCTAAAAGTCCTTCCTTCCAGGGGTTTGGGGGGGTCTGTTTGTAGCAGTGCTGACAAATTTAATGCATCAAAGACCATGATCCAATGCAAAATACATTATTTCCTCGGTTCTGCTCGTTTCCCTGGACTCTCACGAAAATCGAAGATGAAGCCTAGAAGCACCACGTGAAGGAAAATTCTTGCTTTCTAAACTCCACAGCTAAACTGGAGGTCCGTTACAGTATGGATATTTCACCCAGAAGCTAGCTGGACCGGTACAGTACCTTGTGGTATTTCATCTAGGAAGAATATCTTAATTTGGGAAATATCTCATCTCAAAACACAACTGTAAACCTCCAGCCAACTTGTCCTGTTTCAGTACTTCCCACTTCCACCGCAATAGGAAAATTAGAGGAAGACATGCTTTTTTTTTTCCCCCCCTCCAAGCTGTACCTTATCTTTTCTGCTTTATCATTCCTGCTAGCACAATAGCGAGGAAGACTCAAACTGCAAATTAATTATGGTAGAGATTATTTCACTGATATTTTTCAGGCCTCATTAAAAAACTCAATTCTCATCCATTTTATAATCCAGCAAACATTTGTCTCTTCCCCAAAACAGAGTGTGTGCCAGTAGACTGGGTTCAAACTCTGTATTAATCAAAATAACTTAAGAGTTCAGCAATGATTAAATCCAGTTAATAAAGGTGGAAACTGCGACATACACAAAGAAGTGATGTAATTTGTTTGGCATGTCTAGTGGTCCAGCACATTAATTAGAGGTCTGACGAGTTTATGTGAAGTATACTTTAAATATAGGAAAACTCAAATCAGGAAACATTCAGGCAGACAACACGGTACAGCCTGAACAGGCACATGGCTTGCTGGATGAGCGGGTCAGTTTGAGAGATCGAGTCATGCTCTGTTTAGGAATATTTAAGTCACTAATGATTTGTAACTATAGAAAATCTGAGGGTTGGGGGTATATTTCTAGATTTGCTCTGAAAATTGGACAAGAAATTATCTCCTGGGCATAAAGTTGTTTTTGCAGATACTGATCATGCAAGTGATTTTGGATGTGAAAGCATGCAGCTCATTTTTGGTAGATGCTGTCTTTCTCCCCTCTACTCCTTCGTGGATGGGGTAAAGGTAGAGTACATTTGAAAATGTGGATCTAAAACTTCAAACTATCTGCAAGGAAAAAAAAAAGAGGAAAAAAAAGAATGATGATGAACACTGAATTGAGTGCAGTACACTTTTCCCCATAGCAGGGGACTGGAAAATGTTGGGAAAACAAATCTTTTTAATTATTGACACTTGTGCTGGGGCAAATCTAAGCCAAACGATTAAGCTGCTCAACCACAGAGACGATTAACATTTTTTTGACAATCTGGCTGCGTTTTCTTTTGGAAATAAAGGTGAGGTGGGAAATGGAGTTTGGGCCTAGCTGCTCCACAAAAAACAAAAAAACCCCAAGCTTTTATTTTTAATTGCTGGGCTGTAAGTGGGGAAGAAGGAAAGGGAGGAAAAAGGAATCCAGCGTAGTATTTATGTGGTGATGAAAAATCTAAATTGAACGTATTATTTTGCAATTAAAACATCTGAGGCTACCCTTATAATGATAACGTTAAGAACATGTTCAGCATTCTCAGAAACAGTCATTTCCAATAAAACATTATCTATGTAATTAGGATGTAAACTAACAAGACAAAAAAGGCAAATTTTAAGTTGCATAATCTTAAAAAAGCCTTGACTCATTCTCCAAAAGATGCAAAATAAGACAAATAGCTTCCAAACCAAAAAGAAAGAAAAAGGCTTTCTAGTCACCAGAAGTGAGATTAGTCATTTCTGAGGAAAAACACCACCCCATTTCCCAATCTCACCGTTCTTAATTGGGATGAAAAGAGCTTAGTAGCTTAATCACGCTGATCTAATAATCTTTTGTTTTATACAATGTTTTGCCTTTATGGCTACATCTTGTTCCAGTTTTGGTTTCCTCCCTCGCCGTTTCCAGACGGCCCTACCTTTCGGAGAGGCTCGCCACGCACCAGCTCCCAGCGACCCCCGATACCCCAGGGGCCTCTGACGTCCTTACGCGCTTCAAACCACCGAGGCCCTGCCAGCGAGCCGCGCTGCAGCGGCCCGCGGTCACGGCTGGCCTGCCGAAGCGCCTTCTGCTGCTTCCCCTCATCTAAGCTTACCGTGGAACAAATTTACTGTAATCTTCCTGCGGGCTCGGGCCTCCCCACGGACTGCGAGAGGTCACCAAACCAGCCCCGGGAGGCTGCAAAGAGAACTGCTGCCCACGCATACGCTTTGTCATTGCTGAAAGAACGAAAAACCAAACCACCGGAGAGCCACCCAAGAGACCGCTTGCTGGTCAGAAGGGGAGCTGCTTGCAAACAAGCAGCACGCAGCGTTTGCTAACCGACGGCCAGGGCTAGGCGCCCCGTGCCGCAGCTTCGGTGTGGCCCCGCGCGCTCGTCCTCTTACGTGCAAGGCTGCCATCGGAGGCTGGTTGGTTTTGGCGAAACGAAACGGAGGTTACGTGGTGCCATGCGGCAGGCAGCAGAAGCGAGGAAGTCCTGCTCGGAGCCGGGGGGAGCGTTAAAAGCAGTGGCGGAGACGGGTGGCGCGCAGGGACCAGGCGGGCTCACGCTCCTACCCCGACACCGGGGCAGCTCTGCTTGGGCTCCTGAGCACCAAGGCCTGGCTGTCTGTGCTCCTGCCAAACGCGGGAAAGGGCTCATCTTCCCCTCCAAGACAAAAACACAAAGCAAAACCCTTCAGCAATTATTTTTTAATGTAAAAGCCTGTTTATTTCATGTCCTCAAGCCTTTTAGTCCTGGTTGTTTGTGACAAACGTTCCACAATAGACTCTTTAAAGCCTGGCATATGTGCCAGCGCTAAAATACACGCAGCAGCAGACGACAGACAATTAAAATGAAAGGCGACAACAACATGCCGCTAATGGTTTTAAATTATGACACTGCAGAATCGTTACGGGTACACACAGAAGAGCTGTCCCCACAGCTCCGCACAAACCTGTGCTCCATCAGTCGGCTAATCTTTATCATGTAATACAGAGGGTTTCTGTTACAGTGATGCTTCTGGCGTCACACACTCCGACATCCTGCAGCCACGGATGTACAGGAACGCCACAGCCACACACCAAGCAGCTCAGGTATCGGCCCTTATATATGACAGATTTCCATGGACCACATCCTCAGCTGGTGGTACCTGCTGGTGAGGCACCATCCATTTACTTCTGAAAGTTGTACTAGATAACGGCACCAAGGCGCCCTGCAAGTACCAAGGTGAGGACACCTACCATGTAGGTGTCCACTTGAACTAGCCTAGACTAACCTGTTTTCAGAAGCAGTCCAACTGAAATCGCATCTGAGCTGCACTGCGAATTAGTTTGCATGGGATCCCAGAAGCTACTTCTGGTAGGCAAGTTGGCTCTCAATGCTCGCTTAGTTATTTCCACACCACGTTTCAGTTTTCTGTGTAGTCCCTGTTCAGTTTAGGGTCTCAAAGATAGCTACATTCTGAAAGTGAGATTTAGGCACCTAAATGATGTATGTATTTTTTGTAAAACATTACCTACAGACAAATAAATGCATAAAATTAATCAAAAACATTTTTCCTAACTCAGATTAACACTGGGTCACGATTAATTTGCTTCTAAGCAACAAACGCAAGGAGGTTTCAGGGTCAGTTGTTCTTTCTGATTTTTTTTTAAGCAAAAAAAAAAAAAAAAAAAGGGAAAAGAAGCTCAGGAATACTGCCATAGCCACTGCCACGTGACTAAATCTAGACCTTCTGGGATGTGATAAACTCAGGTCCAAGTCCTCTGCCTCCCATATTCCAGACTTGTTACCCAAGTTACCAACTCTTTCCAAGCAGCTCGCTGCACTTCACACAAATGGCAAAGCTAATGCTTTCAAATAAAATCTTTGAAAATCAGGTTTCAGCACTATGGAGCTCTAACTAGATTTAATAGATTTCATATCTGAAAATTAAACTTCTATTTTTGAAAGATAAATGGAGATTTACATCCTCTACTTTAAGAACTGACTCCCAAGAACTCCTTTTTCGTGCTCCTCCTCTTATGCAATATCTGCGCTACATAAATATTGCAGCAGGAGTTTTCAGTGCAACTTTAAAGATACTGCATTTAAAGAAGACCAAACAAACAAAAAAAAACCCCTTACCACTGTCCTTTTCGGTTACTGTCACAACTAGAAGTAGCATATTTAAAAATATATATATACACACACAACTCTTATTCCAAACCTGAAGCCCAGCCTTTGTCCAGTCTAACTGGATTCGTATTTACATACTGATAACTAAGCACATTAACTGCAAAGACACACAAAACATCTCTCAGAAAAGTCTGTATAAAGTAAGAATTTACAATTAGAGCTACATGGAAAGATTTTAACACAAAGCAAAAATATTTTAATATCGCTTCTATCCACTCTTCCTTTGCCCTCCTCTCAGAATTTTTTAACCAAAAGGAAAACACACTGTCTTCAGGTTAACACCACAAATGAAGTTTTAAATCTGATGGAAAAGAAGACTAGAATCTATGAACCTTAACTGTACTAAATTACTGAAGTATTGGAGAGATGTAGAGTTCTCAGGCAGTCACAAAACACGCTTGAAAGGGATATCAGCTCAGTTTTAACAGGGAAGAGGTATCAACTCCACCATAGCTGAAGGGCGGACAGGCTTGCCTGAGGACACAGAGTCTGCCGAGAAACAAAGCTGGTTCTACGTGAAGCGAGTGCTGGAATCGTTGGGCCAACCATCCTCTCCAGAGCACAATAAGGAGTGAAAAACATTCTCCTGCTAACACCTGATAAACTTTTCCCTGTTAAAGCTCAGCCACTCTTTGTAGACCAAAACCCAGCTGGGAACTCCAGCAACTGCGAAATTTGTTGCCATATTTTTTAAAATAGGAGTACTGGTAGCCTGTGGTTTCTTGAGTAGTATCTCCTCCCCTGCCTAAAGATCACATTTAAGACTATAAACTAGGTTAGAAAGCAAATGATATCATCTAACATGCCTCCAGAAAGCTGAGGAGTTCAGCAAACAGATGTTGCACAAAGGACTCTTGCCAAAAGGAAAAATAACCAAAGCCACCGGTGCTTTCTGGCCACCTAACCCAGCTCCACCAGCCGCAAGGTCCCGGGCCAGAAGACGCAGCAACTCCACCTCATCTCCGATAGCCGGGGCCGAGGGAAGTATTCGACCTCCCTCCACCATGTGAGGGCAGGGGTGGAAACTCGGCGGTTCCTTCTGGAATCAAACACCAGGAGGTGACATTGTAGGAAACGGGCAAAGCTACCGACGCAGGGCAGGAAGGAGCAACTGGTATCCCTAATAGCGCTCTGGCCCTCCGACGCCAGAATTTTTATTTATAGTATAGTTTTCCACCACACCTTTCTCCTGACTTATGGATCACCATGTTCGCAGTGCCCAATGTCCAATCATGAAGTTTAACTCCAAAAAAACACTATCACTGATAAGTCAATAGATAATACTAGTAGTATTTTAAATAAGAGCAACAGACTCCAGAAAATGTTATTCCAGATCCCCAATAGACTTTTTTTTTGTTTTTTTTTTAAATGCGAACGGAAAAATTACTCAAGCCCTCTTCTGGCTGAAATAACATCTTTAAATCCCTGTGGCCCCTAACAAAAGTTAGGTAGTCTAGTGGAAAAAGTGCTTTCTTTGTTATTTTACAGTTAGTGAGGACAGATATTGCTAGGGTTATGTGCTTTTTTAGAAACACTTCCATGAAAGGGGCATTGCCAACCTGAAGACCGCATTCTGAATAAGAAAGTTGCACTTACTCTAGTTACAGCAGAACACCTCAAATCGGTAGCAATCAAAGATGAGAAGAAAAATGTTTTCTCAGTATAATTCCTTTCCCAGCATTGTGTGTACAGTCAGATCTGCTCTACTCTCCTGGGGTGCCCCTCTACCTCTCTTGCTAAAAATAGATTCATAAACGCCACATTCAAATAGACAGGGTCATCTGGGTCTTAATTGAGCAAAGTACCATCTCCCCTTCCTCCTCCTCCTCCTCTCGTTAGGGTTGGTCTGCAGTATACGCTCAAGTGTTTTGCTTAATTGACATCCTGTATTCTGTGATGGCTTAAAATGAAAATTTAATTTGCAGGGCTCTTCTATGACTGTAGCTGTCTCCCACAAACTGGTAAAGCGCAGTCGCCAGAAAACTCAAAACCACATGAAGTACCTGACCAGCGGCTCCCAAAAGATTTTGCTATTTATAATGCATCATTTTTACGCACCTCTTTTGGGTCTTTGGTAAAGAGCTTCACAGCAAGGGCCACATATTTATCTTTACAGAGAAACCTGTGTCAGTGATGTGAAATGCCTTGCCAAGGGTTATCCAGCCGGCCAGGATCAGAACATACCTCTTGAATATCAATCCCCTAATCTGTCCAGCAGATGGAAATTACACAGATTCGCAGTCCTCTTTCCCAAATACGCACAGCTCTGACACATGTGGAAAGGGTCAAGACTTTACTGGGCTTTTTCTGCTAAAGGTGCTTTTAGAAATACCAGGTCCCTTCCTGATGAATTAGCAATCCTTCACTGAGTAAAAGCACTGCAAGCACTTGCAAAAAAGATCACTTGCCTCATACATACTGCGTGACTGCTAAGGACTTTGTCATCGTCCCTAACGCTGCTTTTACATTCGTTCTCCCTCCAGCTTCCTACTGCTGCTGTACACTTGCTTTGCAGCCCTACACTGATGGGCACTTGCTTGGCAGTTTGATTATAACCAGAGACAAATGTCCCTACAATTTTGGCCCCTTGATGAAAAGCAAAGGACACGATATAGGTATCTCTATTTTCCTACACTCAAGAAAGTTGCTTGAATTAATTATCAAAATAAATGTCACTATATGTCGTCTAAATCATCCCAGGCAGATACAGGGAGAACGTCAGGAGATTCTCTGATATAAAATAAGTACTTAAGACCATGCACAAGTCCAGTAAAACCAACAAGAAAGCTTCTATTAGCTTTCGTTTTCTTTGCACGGCCCAAATTCAACCAAGCATTTAAGTATGCACTTTGCAGAGTAAAATTCATGGCCTGAAAGAGACCGGATATCTTTCCAAAACTATCTTGCATGCAACTTCTGAAAAAAACCATACAGGCCTATTAATACTTTTTAAAAGAGGATACTTCAAAGTATTCAATGTATTGCTACTGAAACGTTAATATAACGAGCAAAGTACCAAACTACTGTAATGTATATTTTAGGCAAACCAGAAATCCAGTGCTCAGAAGAATAAACATTCATAAACTCTGCAATCTAATTTTATACAGCAACAAAAACGTACAATAAATTTCACCGTCCTATTGATCCTAATATCATTGGCACTGCCCCAGCAATTGATTTAGTCATTTGATCAGTTGGAGAAAGGGATGGGGAATATAATATTTTAGTGGACTTCATAAATTCAAAGCCTCAGCTTTCAAGTCCAACCGATACTACAATAAACCATAGGGATCATAAATGGAACAACTCAAGTTTTGTAATTACAACACGGTTTATAATGTAATAATTTAACACATGGCAGGCATGCTTGATTTATGCGAGATGTAGAATGATAGGCTGTTTCTCATCAGAGCTGCAGCAATACATTGTCTAGGCAAATATTCAGAACACAAACAAGTTTTAGATCCCAACTTCCCTGAACGATGAACAAGTGCCTAGGATTGTCCAAATTCAAGGTTTTATTTTAAAAATTAAACTGATCCACCTCCCATCTTCCTTTTACAGATGTTTTGGAGCACAGCCTTTGCGTATGTTGCGCTATACAGAATGAAATGATTGTTTGGGCATGACAGTAAGGACACTAAGTACTTGTAAACGGGGATGATATGTCAACGTTGCCCAGTTAGTCTAAAAGGCTTGGAAATTAAGTCATGAGGTGTTGGCCACAAAGAGCGCCCCAGGTTTGCTCTCCACGTCTGGTGGCTGGGCTCGGGCTGCCCGTGCCGATGCCTTGCTGCCACTGCCCATGCGGCTGCTCCTTGCACCAGGGCTGAACATCTGCTCTCCTGGAAGAGCAGGGAAGCAGGAAGAAACGAGCTACTGAGCAAAATTTTCTCCTGAAAATACCCCTGCAGCAACACAGCCCCTTACAGCTGACTCTGACCTTATGGCATCACAGCAATTAAATCTCTCCAATGTGATTTCATCATGACTCCTGTAGCACACGCCCCTATGGGACTGGGGTTTTTGTTTTGTTTTTTAAATAAACACTGTATCCAAAAGACTTATCTTTTTGGAGATGCCACAGACTACCTGAAAGATACTTCAGAACGTGCAGAGAACCAGCTCTGGCAGAGGATGCTTTCGCTCAGCTTCCGGCCTACCTACGCTTTCAGCTATGCTCCCAGAAGCGACGTCCGCTGCAAATGCCCGATCAGGCCGAGACCACGTCTATATTAGCAACTGCTACAGTGCAAGCAGGGCACTTCCCAGTTTGGCAACAACTTTGTGGATAAAGAGGCATCTTAAAGCTGCTGTGGGCTCCTCAAAGATCACATGTTTAAAACATGGTACGGAGAATAAAGGAGCCCGAGTGCCACTCGACAAAGCAGCAAAGCCTGCCTATGACCACCATGGCTTTTGATGAGACCACTCCAGTTCACTTATACTTCATATCACAGACTTGTGAGCTGAGAAAACATACTCACATGCTGCGAACAGGAGGTATGACAAAAAGGGTTACCATGTTTGGCTGCTGACACCTAGATCACCTCAGAAAACATATCTGAAATATGAGAAAAAGAACTTATTCTCTTGGTATGAATACATTCATTTTCACAGGTTCATTTCAAAGTTCAGAAAAAAACCTAAACTCAACACCAACCCCATAAAATCCTTTTCACTGGTCTGAAAATCCTGCAGTTGTCTCCAGGCACTCGGGCAGCTCACAGGAGTCCAAACTCTCTCACTGTAGCCCAAGAGCTATCTAAAATTCGAAACCAGATAATATTGCAGTGCTCATAGGAAGCCAGTTTTACCCAGCACACAGCCACTTTTTTGAACAGCGCAAAGCAAGAGAATTGTTCAAGGCACTGCTCCTGAACATTTGTCCGTGAACAGGTTTGCAAAGGAAGAGATACAATGCTGATGGCATAGTAATACCCTCATGTGAGTCATCTCTCTCCTTTTAGATATTTCTATAGGGATCTGATAAAATTTTCCCCACCACCTACTGCACGGAGAATTCCTGCATTTTGGCCAAAAGTATCCAACGTCAGATAGATTTTCAGAGGAGACTAACTCAACAGAAGACAAAGCCCAACTCCTTTACATTCCTTCTAAACATCAGCTGCCTCTTCCCAGGCACAGAGGAGCAAGCATCTCGGTGGCACCTGCTAAGAGATGGGTTGTGTTCGTGTTTTGGAAATATGCTGCACATGTCAGAGTAGCTCTGTTTTCACTAGAGGAGGGCCTCCTGCCCCGTGGCAGGTTTCATCAGGTGGAAGCTGTGAGAGATGGCTGTGAAGACACCCTCCCATTTGCTATCTCTGGACATTAGGCCATGGTTCAGTGACATGCTACAGCTGACTCCAGAGCTCCTAGTGGCAGACCTGAAAACACCACAGACCGCGATGCCGCAGTGCCGAGACAGCATTCAAGAAGCATCCCGTTCTCCGGAGGAAAGGGCAGCCGCCTCTGCCCAGCTCAACATCACAACAGGGGCTGACAGCACGGTGGGCCAGCATGAAACGGCAGCCTGACGAACACCACCAAACACAGGACCTCCATTAGCTGTTACTTCTGAAGAGGTGCGCCCCTTTTATTAATCTTAATTTCTAAGTAGCTCTTAAGAGAAAAAAAAAAAAACCCACACCACACACTTCTCTTGAGTTTCATCAGAAATGACTTGGATGATCTTCTGTTAAAAGAATGACTTTTATCCTCATTCAAATACATATTGTATTGGCTTAGAAACATCAAAGAGGCAATGTCTTTACATATTCTATTCCTAAGAAAAGAAAAGGAGTTCTCTCTTTATTAACATTGGTAATGTTGAATCTTATAATGAAAAATGCACAAAAGCAATATTTTTGATGAATAGGTAATAGAACAGCACCGAATAAGAGAGCATTAATATTTTTTTTTCCCCAAAGACTCACTCAGATAATGCATCAGGAGGGTTTCAAAAAGAGATGAAGACACAAGCAAAATGAGGTCGGTGGTCTCCCACTCCCCTGCTTATGCCCAATATTTTCGTTGACCTTGAAAAACCACCACACAGTTCAAGCACAGCAATCAACATCCGACTGTCACAGCCCACAACCAACTCAGCAGGAGCGCTTTCTCTCAGGCCAAAAGTACTTTGAGGGAGACAAATAATGTTGTCAAACCAGACCAATATGCAAACATTACCTTAGGCAATTATTTGAATTAGGAACGGAACAAACGTGGTGGCACATTACAAGTAACATTTTTGTACCCATGAATATTTTTAGAGTTCTTTGACTATACCAGCAAGTGACCCGCACCAAAAGAGTCCGCAGCATTTTCTGGCGGAGGGTGGATATATGGCCTTTTTAGTCTTCGCCATGTCTGGTACAATAGAGCCTTTGTGGTGTTCCCCAGTAAACCTATTTATGCACTTGGATTTGGAACATTCCTTTCGCTCTTTGTCATCTTTCACCATTGTCTTTGAGTCCCTCAGATAATACAATTAGAGGGCCATACAAACAGTTAGACTGGAAAATAAAAAGGGAGAAAGGAAACAAAATTTAAAAATAAATCAGGCATGACATTCCTCTACATTTTTCCTTACTTAATTATAGTCAATAGAAATCAATAAAATCTAATACTAATTTGGCAACTGAATTGTCTCTGGTGAATTAAAAGGGGATTTCTGTCGACTTGTGCAGAAGGGCTGTCATCAAAAGATACGCTGGTATCTACAGTAAAGTAACAGCAACATATTTTTGGATCTCTCTCACATCTCGAAAATACATTCATACGCAATCCTACCAAATGAAAAAAAAAAAGTATTTTATTCTTCAAAACATTTTCATTAGGCTTGGAAATTTCAAAAAACTGAACTAACCTTGTGTGAAAAATTCAAGAACGTTTCTGCAGTGATCCCTTCTCACCATTTTCTTTGTTCGACTGGCTTTACGCAAAATGGAAATCTTTATCTCAGAATGACATCTTGCAGGAGTAACCATACTCCTTCCTAAGTCTTCCCCTTTTCCTTTGTTTATTTTATAACAGAAGGAATGTTTCATAGGAAGAAATACCTTGAAAATTGAAGATGTGCTAGGACCAGAGTTTATACAGGAGAACAGGTCTCTATCTGAAAGTGGCAGATGAAGGGTGAAGGGGTATTAAAACACGATGTTAAAGAAAAAGCAGAGAAGCATTAGCATACTTCTGAGGGACACTGATGAGAGAAGTTATACCCTCACTGTGTTCATCCTCAGGAATCTCCTGCTCCCCCTCACAAATACGCTTTCCACAGGGGAAGATTTAATCTACATCTCTGCCTCTTCAAGGGCCTGGTTGTCTGCTCATTTTTCAGCCTCTCAGTCCATCCTTCCTGTGCCCAGAGTCCTGCAGCCACAGAAACAAAGCCACCGTGTCTCAGACATGACCCGTCCAAATTCACTGGACAGCTTCTTACCCTGTTCATGTTTTCATTCCAGGCTCATCACATTAATTTACATACATTTTGTCTATCACCCTCCTTATTTTCCTTTTTCTGTATTTCTACTTGGCTATCTTTAATACGCACAACACTCACGGCAATGACTTTTTTTCTTTTCAATACTTGGAGTTTGGCTCCTACAGGGACCTACCATAGATACATAATAAGACAACAATTTAATCTGCACTCAATCACTGTGATCTATGGAATAGCAATGTCTTGTTTGAAGTCTGGTATTACATTTGGAAACAGCAAACAAGAAGCTAATTATTTTTTGTGTTTGTATCTGTCACTCTCCTTCCTATAGATTGAGCCAGTATCTCAGTCTGCTGACTTTGAGCTTCAGAGAAACAAGAGACCAACAGGGCTGAACCGTGTTAGGAGGGAAAAAAGGTTCAAACAAAGAGAAACAGTAAACCTAGATGTCTACAACATCTGATGGAGTGGCTCAGGACATGGATGTAATACTAAGTTGCATCGCGAAACACTGGCATTTTGGTGATTATGGAGTTCAAAAGATGTCCACAGTCAATCAAACTGGAGTTAACAAATGGTGTACAAACTGCACGGGGATATGTAAGTGAGATGAGAGAAGAAGAAAAGAGTGCTGGGATTAGGAGCCCGCTCTCAGCTTCAGTAGGCTCACAAGGCTTTTAACAGCTACTATAATTTCTGCATGAGAATAAACACTTCAGAGAGGGGAAGAGGAAAGCAGAGAAAAGAACTCACAAAGAAAAGAAAGGGGAGCAGCAATCATTCCCTCTGCCTTTAAAATATAGACTACTAGAAGGAAAAATAGTGTCTAAAGTTACTTTCAAATCCAAGAGTTGTAATAGCTCCCTGCGCTGTCATTAACAACCACAGATCTGACCTTGAAAAGGACTCGGAGAGAATTTTCTCAACAATGATTCAAAATTCCGTTTCGAACGTACAACAGAAGTTATAAAAACAGAATTTGCGCATGAGATTTTACAGAACTTTGAAAAATTAATCCATATGGGAAAGAGACAAAGAGCTCACACATTTATTTGTGTGTTTGTACGTTCCAAGGCACTGCACCCTTGGTGACAGCCTGGCAGCTTGTGTGCCACAATAAAGAATTTATTAAAGTGAAGTCGAGCCTCTCCCGAGGCTGGAAAAGACTGCATTTTGCTCCAACGTACATCCTTTCAGTTTCATCAACTTTTGGATTGCACGCCGACATTAATATAGACCTCAACGCACACGTCTATACCAACACACGCGTGTCCAAGAATAATCACCACGTTGGCCACAGATTCATGGAAAGGACAATATTTATCCCAGAGAGGAGAGTGTGAAGTAAATTAAGCAGTGGTATGCAGAGACTTAAATCCACTCAAGAAATAGCCTGGGGTCTGCAATCATACCCCTCACCGTGTGCTGGCTGTTCCTCCCTCCAAGAACGAGCAGAGACGCTCCATGTTCACAATTCTTCTTGCTCCCTGAATAGAGGTATTTCAACAGTGCCTATGGGATTTGAGTAAACCAAATCCTCCTGCTTTGCTAAATCCCTACCCATTTACTTAGCAGTTAAGAATTAAACTCCTGGAAATACGATTATATCCGATAAAGATTTTAGGCATTTATTTGCCGGCGTCCTCCCCTCCTGCTTCGTTCCTGCTGCAAACGGGCACACCACAGTTCCTGGAGCGTTTGTCTTTATATCACTGCTTTCAGCTAGGGACGCGCCATGCCCAAGGTGGAGGGGACGCCGCAGACCTTGCTCCAAGCCAAACAAGGGGTCCAAGGCAAAGCAGGGAGCGAAGCCAGGTCTGTCGCTGGCTGGGCAACCCGGGAACAAGCAGCCCCTGTTTGCTCTTCTCACACTGAGGACTGAGCCACACCAGATGAATCGTGCGAGGCTAGGACAAGTCACTTGAGATTTTCACTAGAGATGGGTTTTTCTTTTCTAAAACATCTGTCTCCAATTAACAAGTAATTCTGTTTGTTTTCTTTTTTTAAAACACAGGACAGAAGACACACAAGCCATAAATCCTATCCAATTCAAAGACACAGCCCTGTTTAATTATTACACAACCACAAAGGAAAAACTCCTGAAATCCTTTAACCAAAGAGAACACGCTAAAGCCGCAAGGCCAGCAGCGTATCAGCCAACGACGCCAGCTGCATCGAGACAGAAATAACAGACAACTCGCAACAAACGGCAAAGAACGAGGCAAAGAGCAGGTATAACCACACAGAGAAGAGCAAGGGAACAGAGAGGATGATTTACAAAAGCACCAACGTGAATATCCAAGCTGAGCAGAGCAAACCCCATTCCCAGTCTCCTGGCAATCCTTAGCTCACCGCCCCCTTCCCAGAGAAGGGGGAAGGTGAGGAAGACGCAGAGCGGGTTTTGGCCAGGGCTGTCTCCAGCGTCAACCCCTCGGACTCGCATCTCTGCCAGGATGAGAGGTTAACCGGCAGAGGCGGCCTGCTAGCACCAGGTCCGCGTCCTCGCACCGGTGCCCCTGAGCGCAGGGTGGCACCTTCCCAAAGCTGCGCCGCCCGGGCACGGGCAGGCACAGCAGGACCCTGCCGCACGCAGCCCGGCGCCCTGGAGGGAAACAGAGCGCGGGAGCTCGCCGCGGCGGCAGGGCCCAGAACAGCAGGACACCAATGTGACTAGTGAGCTGGAACTTCGGAACGGGTGTCACGGGGCTACTGCTGTAGCTGTCCTCGGTGGAGATGAAGCTATGGGTTTCTGGTATTTCTAGGCTGAGGTTAGGGATGCTCTCAATTTTTTTCTTCAAATTTTGCATGCTTTCTCCTAGTGCAGAGCCTTCTCCCAAGAGAAGGAGGATTGATTGCTTTACACCAGCAATCCTATAAAATTCTGACAAAAGAGGATAGGAACATTCAGGATCCTTGTTCCACTTATACTTTATAGCCCAAACATTCAACATTAAGATGGAAAGAAGTCTGCAGTGAGCGAAGGCTTTAATTCATTTTCCTAGTTGCTAGTAAAGCTGCTTTTGTTGCAGCTTCAACAGAGGAGGTGGGCCGTCACTGCTGCCACTTGGCGTTGGTCAATGGAAGTACTGGGCCATCGTTTTCACATCTTTCAGCAGCATCTAGAAACACCAGACACAGTCCAAGTCCCGTGAGGCTGAGCAGCACCCTGCACTTCTGAAAACGTTGCCTTTGCTGAGCGGCGCCGGTTTGGGCGACAACGCAGCACGAGTCGCTCCCCACCTCCGAAACACACTGCTCCCCAAAAGCCTTCCTCAGCTTTGTTCATTCTTTCAGTAGAAGAAAAAAGAAGCTACTGGCCACGATTTCCCAAGATCCCAGAAGAAGCAAACCCTGCGTCTTCTGAGGCCCAGGCCACCGCTCACCCGCCTAAGTACAACCACGGCAGGGTCTGCTGGTGCCGACGCTGCGTTGCCTCTAACCTGCGGCTCCTCGGGGCGTCGCAGCCCTGTCCAGGCACCGGCAGCCCCGCAGAGAGGTTACCGCGCGCTTACACTGTGCCACCTCTGCCCAGGGCACAGCCTCCGCGTCGGACGCTAGCGGCGTAACGCTCGCCGCCCCGGGCCACGCAGCCATCTGCGAGGCCTCTGCCACCCGCTAGGAGACACGCGGGTTTTGGGGCAGCGAGGAGGAACGACATGCACAGACGGCGATGGTGCTGCTGTCCCGAGCTCAGAAAGTTAGGCACAACCCGCCACGATCGAGATGTTATGACAGCTTTATATTACCAGGTTTAAAGTAATTGCCGGGGTCCATCAGCAGTGAGTTGGCAAAAAAAAGTCAAAGCATACAGCAAGTGGCCAGCCTGATCCCCCAAACGACACTATTACTCTAACTAGCGCCTGCACGCCAACCTTTGCTATAGAGAGCATCACAAAACGACGACACCCTGTATGAAATCCCATACCCCCTTGCTAACCTCTCCAATTACTACAAATAAAACCTTACATCACGTGCACACCAGAAGACCCAAGGACGCTGTGGCGAGTAGGGTTGCCCATGGCTCTGAAAGCTCACGCGTTAAGCGATACGGAGATGGGCTGAGGTCTGTATTGTTTTAAATGATCTTTGTACAAACAAAGGTGGCTCTGCCATGACATTTCTCTGTAACTCAGTCTAACCTGGAAAGTTCAAAACCGCATCCTGGCAACCAGTAATAATTTGGGACTCCTTTGCTGTTTCGTTTTAGAAGCCGCGAGGGCTAGAAATTTTCCTTTTAATGAATGAAAACAAAGATCCATGTATTTTATTTTCACTTGATGGAGCTGAGACCTTAAAAAAAAAAATCTTCTTTCTATATTGTAAGAATTGCAAGAGATTATCCAGCACAGGTTTCTCCCCAGGGATCTTCCAGTGTCTGGGAGATTTTGTGCCTGTTTCCCTCCTCTTGGAGGTTTTTTGTCTTTCCCCATCATCAGGGCAAAACACCACATTTCTACGCTGCTGAGAGCATCATCATTATTTGTTGCACTTTTGCAATTCGTCACGTACAAGGGAAAAACTTGCCGTCATATTAACTTATGGCACTTCAGCAGCCCACTTGCCACAGCCAGCAAAAGATTACTTGAAAGAAATTACTTCAGGACACAAAAAAATTGCTTGCTTTTGCTCTGATAATTTTTCAGCTTGCCTTCTCTATCGAGGGGAGCAGGAGCATTGTCTTCACAGGCAAATGCTGAGCCCAAATGCAGCTGTGTTTATATATATCCCGTTTCTCAGATGTGCGGGGTGCAAACATGCATAATACATATGGGTCAAGTTTGATTGCTTAGGAAGGAGGCAATAATGCTGGACTAATTATTTTCCTGACCTGATAGGTAATATTTTATTTAACTCCACACTGGGGAAGCTAAACTAGCTGGCGGGAAAGAGAAATGTATTCTCAAAGGGATAACGCAAGTTTATACAGCACCTTTGATTTTGCATACACCCGATGATTGAGATAATTTCAAAATATTATTTATTCATTATGTTTTTATTTGGGCTCAGAATGCAAAAGGTTCAATTTTCGTACTTCCCCTCCCCATGCCTAATATTTGTTACAGTTGCATTTTTCAAACCACTTACTGTCTGGAGGGTAAGTAGAGTGACACTGCTCATAATGTGCAAATAAATGTGAAATAAGCTAGTCAGCTCAAGTGGAATGAATTACTGTCACTGGTAAAATAAGGCAAGAGGGAACGGCTGCCTTGGGAACTGAAAAAGACTCTAGCAGGTACTGCTATTGAGCGACTGGAATAACACTTACTATGATTTATCAAAGACCACTTGAAAGCACTTCTGAGGCATTAAATAGGCATGAAAAGAGGCTTTAGTGGCAACGGGACTATGCCAGAACTGAGTGATTAGGAGACTCAAAAGCTTGACCCTAACATGCAGCCTATGAACAACTGACACCAAAAATCTTCAAAGACTCGCGGAAGAGAGTGCAGAGAACAGTCTGTTTTGAAGAGGAGAAGAGACAACCACAAAGCTGTTGGGTCTCCATTAAGAAAAGCAGATACCGTAACTATGGAGAAAGGAGGAGGAGGGAAGGAAAAAAAGAAAAAAAAAAAAGGAAAGAAGTCCTTGATTAGCACCACAGCCACACACCAGTCCACCAGAACAGCAGCTTTGCTCAGCTTTGCTTTTACTCATGTAAATGAAAAAAATATTTCAAGTATTTTGAGCTGCAACATCACGGTGGTTTTACAAAGGCAATCTGCTGCACCCGCTGTGTTCAGAGAAAGCCTGCGATTACAGCGCTGCCCTTGGGGCAGAGGCTGGAGCAGCGGGACTAGGCGCCGCGTTGCCCCTCTCGGGCCCCAGTAGCGCCGACAAGTCCTCGATGCGTGCAGATGTCAGGTCATAACTTCGTTTTGTGCAGGCAAACATTACGTTTCCAGGTCTCATGTCTCGCCACTGCTTCCTCTGCTGAGGAGGAGGAGATGTTTTGACCTAGGACAAGTTTTTAAAAATTGTCCCACTGCGCACTGTAGATCCCATTGCCTGCACTGTACTAAAACAGGGGCCGGAGGTTGTAACGGCTTGCTGACCGCGCTGTCAGCAAATGGCTTTTCCCTCCCTCTGGCTGAGCTCACAGCAAGAGACGTGCTCAACTGCCCTGACCCAACGCAAGCGTTTCCCAGGAAGGGAACCCTCCAGTCCGCTCCCGGACACGGCAAGTGACGTCCCTCTGCCAGATCCACGTCCGTGGGTCACGCGCGCCACGATTATTGCCAAAGTCTTGCAGCATCTGCTGTTTCAGCCCTTGACTTCCCCAGAGGGAGGCATCCTCACCCACTTAATACTGTATTTCAGTGTTATTTTCATAACAAGAAAATAAGTCATTAAGCGATGTACTGATGTGAACATTTTAGGGGAGAACATCAATATGAGCTGATGTGTGGCAGTTCCCTACTTTGTCTTCAGCTGAACGCTTACCTAGAGACACTGCAGGCAGGAAAAAATTGTTAAATGGAGAAGAATTGTACAGTGCATTGGGTGAGCACCGTTTTTCTCCTTTTAGACTGCCTGATAAACTGCATTTCACCAATCAACTTTATGATTTTGTGCAAAAAAAGAGACATCTCTCCCTACTTCTCTGCAGAGATTTAATAGCAATGAGCTGTAAAGTGATCTCCCATCACTAGGACTTCATTATTTTCACAAAATATACTACTGTCATTTACTTGCACATTACAAAGTATTATCATAAAACAAGTCTCTTAAAGTCATTAGTATGAATTAATGACGTTCCACTGCCTGTCCAAACACAATTGTTGCTATCCTCGGTCTTCTGAAGAACTAAATCCTGCCACCGTGCCTGCAATCAAACACCACTTGAAAAATGCATTGAGACAGCACTGATATTGTGGAGTACGAGGGCCAGGAAGCTCTGCATGAGAGAAGCATCCGTTATATTATTAGTGATGACTCTTTAGATGCATCCATCAGTAGTCCTAAACAGCACAGAATCAAAATAATCACCGGGCTATCTCTCCACAGCTGGTAAAATAAAGGAAAAAGAAAATGGCTGTTCTTCTGTTGCTTTACTGGAGCGTCACTGGGAGTACTGGTGCACAGGGCTCTGGACGTAAAGTCAGGGAAGGACCAAGAGAGGGCAGGAGGGTCTCACTGAGGGTTTCCTCTCTCCAGGAACCTACTGTTGGAATCCAGCTCATAATCAGCAACATTTTCACCTCCTCAAGATCCAGATGCGCTGCAGGGGCTCATCTGCTCTAAGAGAGCCAACAGAGGTGGGACATTTGTACAGTCACTGGGCAAGAGAGATGAGGGAACTTTGTTACGCTCCTTTGAGGGTTTAGCCCAAGAGTTTATTTCTCAAAAGTGCTGGCTTTGAGAAACACAAGGTAGCAGTTTTGTAGCGTGAGAGTTCTGTCTCCTCAGCTGACTTCCTCGGGAACTGTAGTCCAGGAACTTTTAGTGCCCATACGTTTGCACATGCACAGACAGAAACAGTAATGACACAAGAAAAAACAAGGATGGACCTACTCACTCTTCCTGAAAAGCAGCTGAACCTCTAAAATCCTCTATGTAATTTGAGGATACTTCTGGCAGTGCTTTTTGTTTTTACTTAAAAATATTTCCAGGGCATCACTACGGGAAAAACTCTCCAAACGGTGTCCTTCCCCTATAGTGTTAGTGGGACTTCCAGTTTTGACAAAACCAATTAGAGCACAAATCACTGTTCCTCTCAAACAGGGGCACTGTAGCTCCGCAGGTTGCCACCTTCTTTTAGTGGACCATATTTTCCAGGAATGCCCTATGGGAAAGAATCCACTTCCACTTCATACAGTAGCAAAACTGAAGAGGCTTCAAAGAGGAATATTGTTGCAGAACCATAAAGAAGGATCACCCACTCCAAGCACCCTACAGAATTGCTTAGAGAAAGGAAACTCTTCCTTAAGCCTTTCTTTTCCAGGCTTCTGCTTTGACACTACAAAGCAGCTCAAGGTCATGCTAGTGCTGCTGGACACCATAACCGCTTTAAAACATCATATGTCTGCCTAACAGAAATATGTGAAAACGTCCTACTATTTCCCTAATGACAATTATGCTTTTAAAAACGCAATTACATTGCTCCTTGAGAGGTTAACTAAAAGTAGGGGAATTAGTTGTACCTACAGCTGATAGCGCCAGGTAGGAAGAGCTTCACAACGCATGCAGCTTTAGTTACATCATCTCTGGAAAAGTCCTTGGGGATTTAGAACAATGAAACTGTAATTTAGCCAGTCAGTCAAAAAAGAGTCATAAACAGATGCACGGCGACACTTCTCTAGGCACGGCTCGTTGTATATTTTATGAGGGCACTCACTGCCTTCCTTCCCTTCCCTGCGCATCCAGCTTTCAAAACACTGCAAGCGCTAAGAACAAACAACAAAAAGAGAGAGACTTTATCTTCATGGCATTGCTCAGATCTTACAATAAATTAATCCTCCATGCAATTATCTATTTTCAGAGAAAACCCGTGTTTGCAAAACACTGGAAATATCAGGACAGTTGTTCTCCTGCTGTAATGGAAGGTTCAAGTAACAAAACTAAATGCACGGCACAGCATCTTTGAGGACTGGACCTTGGCTGCCTTGCTGTAATTTCCTTTGAGAGCGTGGAGCTAATTTATGTACCACTCATAAGATACTGTTTACACGGAGCTGTACATTGTACGTTATGGCCAATCGCTCTCTCCTTCCCTCATCTTCCCAAACACAAAGCTACCAAGAGTATACACAGATCCTACAGGACACGTTGGATAAGGATTAGCCAGAAGAGGTGCATGAGGAAATCTTCACCCCCAAACCCCTGCTGAGATTTATTGATATTGGCTTCGTTGAGCAGCAATGGCCATTCAAATAGGTCTGAACTGGTGAGACAAACTTGAAATGACTCTTTACAAAAGCCTATAATTAGATCACCAACAGCTGTTTAACTTCGCTGACCCTTAGCTGAAATAATTATTATTTCAACTGAAAAGGTTTCAGTCCCAGAAGAAATATGACAGAAAGCATATCAAGTACCGACATCAGGGAATTAAGCGTTAGTTGACCATTATTTCAAGTCCTCTCTTGACAAGGCCGAATGATATAAAAATAAAATTTGGTGTCAACCATAGAAAATGTTGGTCCCAAGAAAAGAATATACTGTGCGATTGAAAAGGGGGATTTTCACTGAGCATACTTCAGGTCTGTGGCAATAGGATGATTGAGAATATGAAGTACGGTATGTCACAGTGGGCAAAATCAGCCCAAAACAATATCAACAACTGAAACAGTTCAAATTGAAGCAAATATCCCATTTTTCCTCCCTCTCCTCAGAAATTACAACTCACAAGTTTTAGCAACGTTTGAAAACAAAAACTTGTTTTGAACAAACACTTGAAAGAAAACCAAAAGGAAAAGTAAATTCACGAAGCCGAGGGAGAGGGGCCGTCACTGCTGTACCTCGTTTTTCAAACGCTGCCCACGCACATTCAATGCTTGTTTGTAAGTGTGGGGGAACTCGACTCAACCTGAGCCAACACCGTAACAACATCTAGAAAAATTGCTGTTAGATCCGACTAGACCGTAATCCTTACACATAAAAGCTTACACCCATCTCTAAGCTATAACTGCTGACAAATCAGTGTTATCCATCCATGATGTTAATACATTATATCATACACACAGACTTCATTTAAGGGTATAGCATGGAAATAGAACTAATATTTAACACTAATATAATAATATAGCATAATTAGAGCTTAAATAATAGGAAAGGAGAGCGCGCCAGGACACTAATTATGAGCACAGCTCATTTCCTTCCATGGCAGTGCCAGAACACAGCGCTCCCATGGACACATACCAGCTGGGCATCAAGGCAGGTATGAAGATGCCCTCCCTGAGGCTGCTGGCTGGTGCTCACCCGTCTCACAAAAGGCAGCAGCCAAGACAGGAAGCCTCAAGAAAATAAGAGGAGTAAGGTATTGTCCATCTCAGGTCACCGAGCCAGACAAAGGAAGTGGACCCATCGCATGCCTTTCCCCTTTGAGCATCACTCTTGGGGTTTGTTGGGTACCACATCTTCTCCCGTCCCCTTTCAGAGGGAATTTTCAGAGTCGCATTCAACCCAAATTTGTAAGTAGTTTGGGGATGATAAAAACATTTTGTTTACTGGGTTTGCTCGATTGTTTTGGAGAATTTCCCATTCACTACACTTTCCTCACTTAGGTCCTCGAGCAGTATGTACTGCTAGCATGACTGACCTCCCAAAGGAGAAAACAAATTATTTTTATTAAGCTGATAAATCAAGTATGCTCAAATACTTAGAGGCATATTTGGTTGTGGCTGTCAACAGTGTCTCTGCTGGGAAATCTGAAGACCAAATGCAAGTTCTTCCTTCACAACCAGAGCTAAAAATCCCCTTTTCCTGTTTACTATATATTTCACAGTAAGCAACTAAAATGCTCTCTTTAGTTACGCTTTAGTGTCCTGTATAATATTTGAGGGAGGAAAAAGAAATAAAAAAAAAAAAAAGGGGAAGCAATCTTAAGTTTGTGTGGAGGAGATGATCCACCAGAGCACCTCCAACACAGACCTCTCGCCGTCGCGGCTTTAGCAAACAGCCCACACGCTCTGCTTTCCACAGGCACTGGGCTGCTGCTGAATGACCCAGGGGCTCCCGGATACATGGCAAAGCCAACCCAACCCAGACCCCCATTCTCAAACCTGCCCAGATGCAATACGAGAATCAGTACGTCACCATTAAGAAGATTTTAATGGGCTTTGCAGACATGCGATACTATTTATAATCAGCCCTCCTAGACAGTTGTTTGCATACTCCTCCCTGATGCAGTTTCCCTTGAAGAGAGTTGCTACACAATCATTACAAATTGATTGCAAAAGAGCTAACAATCATGATTAAATCATTAAATTCTTGTCTACGCTTCAGAGAGCGGAGAGAAAATTAACTTCCCACCAACCTAATTTTTTCCTGAACATGAAATAATGATTTTCTGCCCGTCTAATTACAAAGCCAACATCTGATCAAGCCGGCATCCAGAGGGGATTATCACATGCACAAGTATTAGACCTCATTACCAGCTTGAGTGCAAAATTATTACATCTTGTAATTGGATGGTGAGATTTATATACAGATCGGCCCGGTTTCTGTAAGATTGTAATTACAAGCTTCGTTGGTTAGCTACTTATCACTCAGCACAGAAGAGAGGAAAATAAGCAACAGAAAAAGCATTTCATTAACCCATAACCCTATCAAGGGAGAACCACTGTAACATCCATGTCTGCATTAGGGAGAACAGCTAAATTCACAGATGAAACAATTTATTATACTCTTTGCAAATGGGATTTCATTTTGTTTAACCCCTAATGAACTATTTTGGTAAACTGTATAAGCAAACCATCCATTTTATAGACAACTAGGTTCAATATAGTAATTATAAGGGGTAACTGACTGAAATAAATACTCATCTGCTTAGGGGCAAGGTTATTTGATATACAATTGCACGTAGATCTGCACATTCACAATAGGCAGAGTAAATAGGGAGCTTGCCTCCGCTTGTTACAGAGACTGGAAACCCCCTTGCATAAAATCAGAACTGGGAGAACATAAGAAATCCTGCTGGTGAGAGTAAGACATACACACACACACACATATTGCCAAAGCACTCAAAGATCATCACGATCTGCAAGGGCAGGCCATGTTTGAAGAGCAATTAAAAATACAGAAACACTGCACACTGCTGCTTTGGGGCCATAAGGGTGCAAATCCACACCAGCATTTGTACAGACGGACATATGAGGAAGAGACACATATGACCCCCACTCAAATGGTATTTTTACAATTATGTTTCCAGGCCTTTTAAGCAGAAATAGCAAACTGAAAAAGTAAACCAGCATTATAGACACGTTTTGCGCCCACGTTCTGCCCCGTCGCTCTCCAGCTCTGACGGCACGACGTCCATGGATGTTTTATCACCGACTTCAGTGGCTCCCTCAAGTCAGCCCTGACCCTCTTTGGGCGTTTATTAAGGCAGCCCGAGTTTCTATTGAGATTATCACAGAACTCAACATCCTCTTATTTCTTTCTTTTCTAATTGCTACTGCATGCCTAACTGGGAAGAGTAAATCCAAATAACTCTTTTAGACACCTAGAGCATAATAAAATCACGGCACTCTGCACAGAAGCCATTATGGCAAACTTTGGGGGATCTCCATTCTCCCTCGTTGTATACGGTAAAGTTTCAAGAACCTTCCTGCTCTGTTGAACAATGAACTATTTATTTCAATAGAAGAAAAGCAAAGAAACAGAAGCTGGCTCTGAACAAAAGAATGAAAGTTAGGACGCTTACATGATCCAATACCCTTCAGTAAAGTTTGGGTAGAGTCAATGGTAATTGCATTACATCACAGAAATACAGAGTGATCCTAAAGGACACAAGTTTTTAAATTGTCAATGCAATATTTTCCAACACAGTGCAGTTTTGGAAAGCAACCTTAACTTCAAAGACATTTTTAATTGCAAATCTAATTACAGTGCATTTTTATCTCAAGTTAGCTGTTAAATGTGCATTGCTTTTTAGTAGTGCTGGGTAAACCTCTAACCAAAATATCAAAATTATCTGCAAAGAGAGATGATTCCCTACTATTATTTTTAGCTGCAGCACCCAAGTTTCCAGTAGGGATCCTCATTGTTCTGGATGCTCAAAACACAGAGATAGCAGCAAACATCTACTCCAGAGGCTGTGCAATCTGAAGGACAAGAAACAAAGTGATATATCAAGAATTGATATAAGAGAATGAGAGTGAACTGCTACCCTGAGGGATTCTCAGCTCCATAATTCTTCTCAACACAAGCTGTTTGCCTGACAGATCCTTTCTTTGTTATTACCCTCAACCTGTATATTTAATATTTTTATGTCCTCCTAAACTCTATTTTGCTTTTTCTCTATCCTTATCCTTTCCTACCTCCCCAGAAAGCCAAAACAGACACATACACACACAGAATCCGAGCACTGTTTGCAATGGCAAGCGTGAAAAGCACTGAAATTATATTTGTACTTTGGGAAAAAATGCTTTACAAAAAACAAAGGCAGGTAGCTATAAAGGGGAGGGCAGTGCAGTTCTTGAGTGCTGGGGGGGCACAAAAGCTCACTACTTGAGTGGAAACAGAGCCTGGCAAACAGGGCAAGTTGGGTCACACAAGCGGAAACCGCCCAAGTTTGGACCAGAAGTGCAGAATGCAGCCTCTCAGGGCAGAAAAATAACCTGAATCACAACGAAGCAAATTATAAATATCTCAATGAATTCGATTCATTTGACAGTAACAATTTATCCTCAGAGCAGTCTAAATACTTTAGTCCGCTCCCTGGGCCAAGACAAGCATGGACAGCCTCCTGGCATGCACCACTTGTGCCACAGGAAGAGAGGAAGGCAAAATTGCTTTCGTTTTATCTGCCCTCAGTAGTGAAAAACCTTGAGCTGGCCCTATCTACAACTCTTGTATCAAACCTGCCTGATTTCCACTGAGTCTAGCTTTCCTGCGGCATCAGAAACATTAATGGCACAGAAGAACCCTGAACTTCTCCGGGTAGTTTTGCTGCCTTATACGGTACAGAGCTCCTCAGGTCAGGCAACCACCTGGAGGAGCGTACCACAAAACATCTGGCAGCACCAACGCAAGAGGACAAACAGGTCCTGGCGTCAGGAGGCTTCCAAAGTCTTCTCAGCATACTGAGAAATATTTATCTTTCCCGGGCCTTATGGACAGAAATGTCAATGTATAAAAATCATCTTGGAGGATAATAAAATATACAAACTAGCTTTAGGAATAGGTATGATAAAAAATATATTGCCTTAGGGTAACACAGAATAACTCCATTTTTTTTTCCTTTTTTGTGCATACTACCGTCACACTTCAGGGCTCTTCTGCGTACACAGTGATAGCCGTTTGCACACATTCGCACCTCACGGTAACAAAGAGCAATGAAAAAATCCCGACTTGTAAAGCTTCCTCCCAGTCTTCCTCACCTTGGTGCAAAGCTGCAACCGGAATTCAGACAGCAGAGTTGCACCCGTGTAAAACTAGTGTGAGCAAGGACAGCGTCCAGGGTTTTCACTCAGCAGTCCCAATAAATACTTGCACACTATGGATTTTTCTTTGTTTGACTGGCAGATTGTTATTTGCACTGTAGAGCCCTGAGTAGTCCAGCCACAGACTGGATCCCATTCTCTTAAATAACAGCTAGACTAAAAATCAGGGATGCGTATTACCCAAGCAGAAGGCAAAAACGCAAGCACGGACTCGCTGGGCTTCCTGCACGTTTCCCAGAGACTTATCTCCCCTGTAGGCTGGGTGTACAGGAGACAGCAGGAAGATGGAGCGAGATCAGTCCCGGAAGTCACAAGTGGCAATGAATCCCAAAAAACCCACACATTTGCATGCTCGCACCGTTTCCGTACGACTGTGTGTTCAAAACACGCCTTGCCCCCACAGACTGTCACACAGACATCCAGGATCTGAAAAGATCCATCTGCTTCTGTAGAATGACACATTTCACGAACACGGGACCTTGACTTTACACAGGGCAGACTGACGCTCCCTGCAACTCGGTCATGTTCTGCAAAGAACTGAAAACAGACAGACAAATAGAAATATAGAAGCGTTCTCGATTGGGAGAGCTGTTACGTCTAAAGGAAAGCATCATGACAACTATCAAAGCGACTATTAGCCTTTTCAGAGCGGTGGCGCCCTGCCGTCAACCTCCTCCCACATGCCAGCCTCAAATTTTCATAAAACCCTGAGTGAACACCCAGCTACTCTCCTAGCAAAGGAGCTTGCTTTAATGAGCAACACAGATGACTTCTCTCCCTCCCCCGCCCAACGCTCATGATTTAGTCTCCATTATTTCTATATACCATATGGCCTGTCGTAGCCAGGCACCACGCTCTCCTGGCAAATTCTGTCTGAAAGGGCTGCCAGGCTCCTACGGCGTGGGGAGATGCGTAAGGCACAGAAAGCTGGAACTCGTTTGCTTTTTCTTCCACAGGTTCATGGAAACGGCCAAAGGAAGCAGTGGCCACAGTGGCACTTGCTACCACACCAACATGGAGCCGTCTCAGTTCGGGTTATGCGTTTGCAGCCCACGTGGTCTTGTTTTAATGCAGCTAAGGCAGCACTGGGATGTGCGCAGAAGCACTCCGGACCAGTATATACCCTCTTTAAACATAGCTCAGAACTTAAATCCATCTCTTGTGCATCAAAACATTTTAGGAAAATTTACATTTTGGACAAAAGAAATAACATCTGCAGGCAAAACTGCGGACTACACATGCCATGCTGAAACCCAACCCGGATAACAGTGAACACGTTTCCTTCACTTTGGCAATTACAGTGACCGCTTGCATTTTCAGAAGGAACGGCCAGGACTGCGTGATGTGCTCCGTCTCCTCGGTCGGCCCAGAGATAACTAACCTCAACCGGACGGAGTCCTTCGCTCGAGGCTCTGCTGTGAGTCCCTGCAACCCCGCATTAGCGTGTCCAGCCTTGCGTTGCAGATTCAGATTCAATAATTTGCAATGACTCCTCTCTCGCACTCAGCTTTCCACCGCCGCTTGCCCTTCAATTTCTCTCCTTCCCATACACTCTTCTACCGCTCTTTGGGATCCTTCTACAGCCTCGCGCAGTTCTTCCGGAAAGCAGAGAACCACCTGCGTGATGCACAATCCCTTCTAATCCCTTCCTGGCTGAGCAAAACTGAAATGCAATAAATCCCAGCAAATCTTGTACCTTCATTCTCACATTTGTATCCCCATTAAATGCGACTTAATAAATTCTGCATCATGAAAAATTAAGGCTGGAAAGGAAGGGAAGGGGACCTCACGCGGCACTGCTGGAAAACCTAGCCAACGTAGCTGATAGGGAAACGTGATGGAATATAAAGCAGGTGAAAGCAAACTGCCACTTTCCTTGAATTTGCACTGGTCAGCTGGACCAGTAACAGCTAACTCAGACTCCAGCACGGCTTAGAGGTCCATGAGAGCACGTTCAATGAGCTCAGCAAGGACTACTGTGTACGAGCAGCAAGGAGAAGCTGTCACGTTTACTGGGTTACAGCAGGGAGGAGGAACTATCACGCCATGGTACAGGTTAGCAGCACACCAAGGGCGGGCATCGCATTTAGTTCTTGTTGCCTCTCAAAACAAAACAAAAAAAAAAAGCGCTGAAGACGAGCGAAAGCAACTGACGGGTGCCCAAGACGGCACGGCAGGGCAGGGCAGGGCAGGGCCTTCCGCAGGGGCAGCAGGGCTCCGAGCGAGGCGAGGGCGGCAAGGAGCGCCCTTCGCCCGCCCCGGCCCGCTCGCGCAAATCCCGCTGCTGCGCGGCTGGCGAGGGAGCCTCGAGCCTTTTCTCCGGAGCCATCACTCGCTTTGCACAGGAAAACAAGAAAAAACAAAATGAGGGGAAAAAAAAAAGAGGCCTCAGCACCACGGCGATTAAATACCATTATAACTTTTCTCCTCCTGCATACTGCAGTAGGCAATCAATATGGGCTTACATTTTCTGAGACAAGGAGTTAACTTGTTCAATTACGGCGCAGACAGCTCTATTCTTTCGGAACAAGTGAGCCGGGCAGGGAAATCGATGCCGACAGCCCGACGCGCGGCGCCTAATTTCGCATTAGCCTCCGCCAATCGGGCGGCGCCGAATAATAGAGTAGTTGTTGCAGTTCATTACGGCGAGCCGGGATCGATACCGGCACGACAAGCGGCTCGGCCGCCGAGGCGCCCCCGCGGCAGAGCCCCTCGTCCACGCCGGCGGCCCAGGGCCCCGCTGCCCGGCCCGCGGTTAGAGACCCCCGCGCCGCCGACCAGCCTCCCTCGCCGACCGCCCCGAGGGGGGGCGAAGCCGGATGAAACGGCCCCGGCAGCTTGAGAGGCGCGCGCGCGCTTTGCGCGAAGAGACGAGGCCCGCGCGGCCAAGCGAGCGGACGCGATCTGTTATTTTGGAAGCGTTACGCTCATACGCAACGCACGTTCGACAAACCGCCAGAGGAAAAACAGGCGGTCGCCGATGAAGACGATACAGTTTCTACGCGTGCTCCTTCGTGGAGCGCGTTCTCTTGGATGATGCCAAGTCCTACCCAGGTGAGTATTAATTATGCACGGCACGCAAACGCGGCGCACAAAAAATGAAAGGTTCCTGTCCTCAAATTAGGGGTTAAAAAGAGAAGCCGGTGGTGTGATGTGTTTGGAAAACAGCTTGAAAAGTAACAGCCTACTTGCTGCTCTTTAGTTGATTCAAGAAATAAAAGCAGAACACAAAAAAAGAGAAAAAACGCTTTTGGCAACGGCCTGAGCGCTTTTTGGGCAGAGCTAGGTTTCGCTGGATGACGAGAACCTCATTTTCATCCGTCCTCACCCGCAGAACTAACACCAAAGGTTTTAGGTGGTACAGTACCAAGGGCGTAAGTGGACACTTACATCTACGCTTTCCAAAGCTAATTTTTCCTCATAGACACCCAATTTGAAACAATGCAGGTTTTGGTTTCGGAGGCAGTAAAGCCCCAGCCCTCAGCGACCTGGAGCGGGGGGCAGGTTGCAGCAGCTCATTAAACCTCAGCTTTAAACCCAAGGCCAAGCTCTGCTCGGCTTCCCTGGGCCAGAACTTCACCAGAGCTGCCCCACACCACCTCCAAATTCAGAAAGCGCCTTGGAAACACAAACCTCATCACCCTAAAAAAATAACTCATCCCAAGGTGAGCAGGGACCTTCTCGCTTCAAAAGCTTGCTCTGAGGATCAAGGTTCTAACAAAGGCTAACGTAACAAAACGCCCACCAAATGCAATGCAAAAAGCAGAGGGCATCCAAAATACACGGGCTGAAAAGAAAAATAAACCCTGTTCCAAGGACTTTCACCTCTATGCTAACTAGGTATTTGTTCTTAGCGATCCACGTTGTTCTTAATGTTTCCCATTTAAGCTTCCCAATTCTTCCCTTCTAAAGCTGGACAGGCTCCGCACATGGCTTTTTCCTTGTTTCCAAGAGAGCTCTCCTCTGTGTGCAGGACACGCAGGACGCTTCCTCTCCAAGGCAGGTCATTTTCCAGAAGTTAAATTAGCTGCAGCTGAGGACTTAGAAACTCATTCTGCCACCTTAAAACAGCCTATTTTTTGCATTTTGTTCTCAACTAGTACTCTGCCATCTGCTTTCAAATCACTGGGCAAGCACGGAAAATATAAATTCACTCCAAAATTCTGGAAAAACTGTAATCACAAGGGAGTAGTCGGATATCAGAATTTTTCAAAGGACTCGTCATATAATACAAAAACAAATTTTCATCACTTGCCGATTTCGGCTTGGAGAAACAGTTCTCTCTGCTTTCCTGCCCTAAATATAATCCCCCTCTTCAAACCAACGCAAATTCTTAAAACTATCCATTGCTTTCTTGCACATCTTAGTCATGAATTCTTGAAATCCTTCTATAATGGCAACATATACAATTTAGCCAGCTAGTGGCTTAACATTTCAGATCTTTCTACATATTCTATCAGTGCACTTTCAGAGAAACGGATCAGCCATAAATGCATCGTGGCTTCTCCCTGACGTCTGCCTTTCTAGGGAAAATTAAAGAGCCTAAACCTACACAAAAACGGCCCACACAGATTGGAAATCGCAGCGTACCTTCGTCCGTTGAGGCTATACTTTTATAAAAGATTTGAGTGGAGCAATCAGATTGGGCCTCAGGAAACCAGAGTTTGAGTCTGCTTTTGGATCTCAAGTGTAAATAAGTTTAGTGGTTTCAACGTAATCTCTACTGGACATTTATCCACATTAAAAAAAGAGAGAGAGGGAGAGAAATCACTACATAACTTGGTATGTTTCAACATGACCATCAGTTTTTACTCTTGAGGGGCCCATGTTTTCGTTTGTAGTCACTCTCCTCAATTTCTGAAAACAGCAAAATCTGCATCCATCCCTCCCCTCTTCTTCTTGTACTCCCTCCAAAATTCTGGACGGTATACAAAAGTGTAATTAGTATTTATGACCCTTTAGAGTCAGCCTTAAAAGTCCAACTTCTTGTTAACGCTACAGTTCCTTTTAACACACTACAACCTTTAGAGTAGATTGCTAATAGTCTCACTTAGTTCATTATTTACCCTGCGCATACTTGTAGTCAATTAACTATTTTGCATCAAGAAACTAAACAAGGCATAGTTGGGGACTACTTATTTACAGGCTGGATTCATCCTCCCTACTCATCACTCTTACCAGGTCAACAGGCAAGAAACACTAGAGGACTACAGCAAAGATCTTATGGAGTCGTCATTGCCACAGGAGCAACCGTGCCGCAAAACCCCCTAGAAAGGGGTTCAGAGAAGACTCGCTCTTAACAGCATTCACACTATTTATGATGCTCAAGAAACCAACTGCTTTGTCTGCGACACGGGCGCAGCAGCTGCCTCCGCCCTTCATGGCTCCTAAATAACACGGCCTAAAAGATGCCTTAAAAAGAGACCATGTTTAAAACATCCGAAAATACAGTCCTCAGTTGTGCAGCACCTCGATCGACTGCTCGAACGTCCAACAAGCATTATGTCCATCTCTAATGTGTGAAAATACTGCACAGAATACAAAGTAACGCGCATGGAAATACATGCAAAGCGTAATAGAGTGATGTTTCCAAATTATATCCCTTTAACTAAACAGCGTATAGGTTGCAAAAGAAAAGAAAGGCGTTTTATATGCTCTTAATCCCAGGATAGCCGGATGGCTAAGCAAGGTATGCACATAGCAAAGAACATGGGAGACAGATCAGCAGGAATCTTATCTATCCTCCAGTACTCTGGAGTAAAAGTAAATCAATGTATATTAGCTGGAAGCTACTGGCAGCAGCCAGACTCTGAGAATCTCTCCAGGTGCACTGGTAGGCATAAGTAAGAAATATGGGCATTTCTCAGTAAGGGATAAATGGCTCTAACTTGTCCTCAGAGAGCCCTCCTATGTATCAGCATTACTATTCTCTTGATAGATGCTCATTTCTTACAGTAGAGAGTCATAAATACAGGCTAACTTTTATATCATAGCTCCCAAGTGACCATCACTTTAAATTCTGAATCATTGGAGCTCTTCAAAACCTAGTTAAATTAATAGAAGGGTGAAACAAGGTTTTGTTTCAAATCCTTAAAGCCCGTAGATCTGGCATACTACAGATGTGGTCCCACCACCCTCTGCCCTGTGACGTTCTTTGTGTCTGTGTTTGTAAAATACACTCAGCTTTTTCCAAAAGGGCTGAATCTTCAAATTCAGTTGAGTCACCAGAAACTGGGCAGCGAATGGCTGGACTACAGCCACCTAGAACAGTTCATTTTCCTGACAGGGCAAAATAGGGCAGTACTGGGGAACAAGATTCACCTCCTGTAACACACTGCACAGTCATCCAAAAGACCACACCTTGGAGGAGAAAGCAGGGGCTCAGGCCTCAGCACTCTGAAATTTCAAACCCATTCATTTGTGACCACGGTTCAGACAAGCCTTTGTGCGTTCTGCTTGTCCCTTGGTAAAGTAAAGATGACAATTATCCTCCTTACGTTTGATTCTCTTAAAATTCTGCTTTACAATCACTCCCAAAGATACCTGCTGCGATTCCTGCAACCAAAGTAACATCTTTGCACCTCTAGCTATGGGTGCTGCGCATAAATATTTCTAACAGGCAGCTATTCCATTTAACAGCTACTAAATCCTCGGATATATTTATTAAAAGGCACCAAGCAATTCATGTTTAATTACTTCATAAAAGAAACAGAAGTAGTAGTGGAGGAAGAGTTAAATACTATGCTAAAAGGAAGAAGCTACAACTAATCACAATTAAGAGGAAGTCCCAGGCTATTTAAATGCTACAATCCAATTATATCAGGTAAAATGAATTACTCCTTTAATGCTGACTTTATATGAAGATACCTTCTTATTGCTCTCATTAATAATCATCAGACATCATTTTAGTCCATATTGGCTGCAATAACATTTCTATTAGCATCATGGTGTAGCAAGGCTGACAATTAAAATAAAAAATAAATCAAACCTAGAACTGAATAAATGTAATTACAGTTCAGAAAAGAGCTTTTATGACTATTTGATTAGTCAACTGAACAGTACTTATCTTTTAAATCTTAAACTTGAGTTAAATGAAATTTTAGACTTATTACAGTAGTTCCTGAAAACCAAAGATACAGGCGGCAGATGTTTCCAAGAGTTATTTAGCTGCCTCAGAACCGATATGCAATACATTACTTTAGAAGGCTCAACTAAAATGGGCTTAATGGGGCTGCGTACTGTCAGACCACAGAAGGCATTTATTAAAGAAAACAGCTACTGAAGACACAGGCAATCAGGCTTCCACACTTATTCTCCCCTGGACTGTAGGCACCATTTTCTGCTTGAAAATCTTATCATGGTAAAACATCAAGCACTAAATAACATGTCACAAGGACAAGCATCATTATGAATACTGCCAGAGCCCAGCCTTGCTGGAGATCCCTCTCCATAAACAACAACAGGAGCAGTACACTCTTTTTTTTTTTTTTTGGCTTATGAGATTTCCGTGGGGTGTAAATAAGGGCTGCAGAACTGGATCCAGCATTTGTGGCGCGGAGCGACTAGGTACGTTTCACAACAGATATTGGCTCATTTTACGTAAAACACAGTGCCCTGACAAAGAGCCAGGAGCAAGTCTTCCAAAAAGGTGAGAATTTATTTCTGGGCAAAGAGCAAATAACTGTGGTGGCTTTCCTCAACCAACGTAGGGACCATTGCCAGCCCCAATCATGCTCAAAGGCATATGTGAAGGTTTGGAAACTTATAAAACAAATATTTGATCAAATATACATCATTATCAAGTTTTCCCCAGGAATGTGCAGAATTTTTACTTCCAGCCTTGAATGTTTGATGCTGAGAATTTGCAAGTAACTCATTTACACAACAAAACATGCAGGACTATTCTATTATTTTCCTTTTTTTTTTTTAGGGGAAAAAAGGTATTTTGATAAGAGCTCCTATATATTCAGATTTTGCACACTGAAAACGCATGTTTTAAACTCCTAAACTTCAAAAGTTTCATAGTTTAAACTACACAGTTAGGAATCTAATCGCTATTGCCATAGAAGACCATCATGACAATTACATTTTCATATTCTTGTCTCTTATACCAAGACAACTTTACTAAAACCACATTTCAAAGAAAAGTTCCACTCTCCCCAAGGAGCAAAAACAATAGTAACTTCAGTTGCAGAAGGATTAACTTTTCAGAAAAGAAAATGGCAACCAGGCAACAAAAAATAATCAAAAACCCAACCGAAAATGCAGTTAAGTGAAACTGTTACAAGAAACTAAAGTACACTTCAGTATAAGCAGATATCATAATGCTGTTGCAAAAAATTTACCATCAATAGACAGGAAGGAAGTTTATGAGAGAAGTTAACAGGCTGTAAAGTCCCCCTATTCCCACTGATCTTTCAGTAGAAGTTGGACGTCAGAACCCACCTTTCTACAGCACTTTCTCGCAGCCCTTCTTCGGTCACGAGATGCAGCAACGAGAGGTACTTATGTGCCATACAAGTTACTGATCTCATCAAGAGTGAGCAATTTTATAATGAAAACTCAAGTAGAGGTATCTGTGTTGCAGAAGGATGACAAGTGTATCCAACCTGAAAATTTTGGATCCAGATCTGCCTCTGGATAGGAGTTCCTTTAAAGTCAAACCTGCTCAGATCAAAAGCTTCACTAAAACCAAGTCTCTACCTTGCATGCAATGTTGTATGACAACTTGGACATTAACATCATTGAACCTGGGTACTATCATTACACTACAGGTCCAATATTGCACCCAGGCATCCATACCTGCGCTTATGGGAAGAGGAAGAGGGAGGCAAAGGTGGTCCTCACCTTTCTTTCTCCAGCATAAGTCATACAATGTTTCAGAAACCAGATCATTTGCTTTTTTATTGCCTCTAGACACATGCAAGCCTCTCAGTGGTGAAGTTAGGCTCAAGAATCCTTTGGCAATCATTCAAACTCTGCTGATCTTTTCTTCTCTCAGGGCCAAATTCAGTACTGGATGCTCTGACTAAGCATAACTTGCACGTCAGGGATGCTGGAAGATGATGTGTGCTGCAGCAGCTCAAGCCCTATCAGGTGCATTTAAGTTTCACTTTCAGGCTGTCAGCTGTCACTAACTTCCTACATTGCTTTTTGAATGCAAGATGATTTTTAAAAGCAGCAAGGCAGGCTCTTTTCTCCTCTTTTACTCATCACGAGCCGTAGAAGGAAGGGCCTCACTCTGGACTCAGTGATACATTTCAGTGGCTGTGCATGCCTTCACTCACTAAGCTAAACCAACACAAATCAGGTGTGCCAAGGGAGAGATCTAGTCAAATGCAGAGTGCGTAAAGGTCTGGCAACTCTCGAGTTCAAGGCACTACAGACAAGTTGTGCCTCTTTGAGCAAATATAAGAGCTGTTCCACACAACTCCAAGCTGTTGGCCTAACGTAATCCTTGCCCAGTTCTAGTAATTTGTTACTCACAGAGAAATAGGATGAACTGCAAGTGAAAACTATTCTTGCTGAGAACGGATTTGGATTTGACCCGAATGCTCCAGAGCAAAAAATGAGAACCACACAGCAGGCATAGCACTGTTTAAAGTTAAGCAAAATTTATGTCCCAAAAAGTTGCAGAGTCGGATCAACTGGACACAGGCACCTCTAAGTTTTAAGAGATCCACTGTGTTTGTGAAGGTGGATCTTTTAGAGCTTTATCAGAATATAACTTTGGATTTGATCTCATTCAACCAAACTTCACAGCCACAGGACCGTGTCCACTGAAAGCAGTCTTCCATCGCAGAGATGAGCGGTCACTTCAACAAGGGCTCAACAAGCTACTTTCAGTAATACTGAGGATTCAATACAGCTGAGGACCCCATGGAAACCATCTTTTCAAGCGAGTGCAGACAAAGTGGTCCCTTTTCCTGCGCCTTTGTGATTCAAGTGTTTGCCAGCCCCAGAATAACCAAAATATTCATTCAGGTAACCAGCTGTCATCAGGCATTTCAAGAGTTAGTATTAAATCTAAGCACATTAGAAGAAATCGGGAACTCAGGACCGTTTCAATGGAGTTCATTGGCCTGTTCCAAAACCAGCCAATAGCGAAAATCCTACTGCTGATGGGAAGGAGCTCTGTATCAAGTCCAAAAATGAACATACAAACTGGTGCTTTATTAAAAACAAAATATCATTTCTGGAACTGCCCGCGTCTCTAGTTCACTAGCACTGCATTTTACTTTCTTCATTGTGAAGAACTGCACTTTACCACTCAAAATCAAGTGCCAATTCAAAAACCCCAAGCATCCTAGCTCAGCCCCACCGCCCCCCAACTCATACCAGACCTTCAAGCAATACGGTCAAAAGCAGGTCCGGCACAGAGGGAACGAGTGGGACGAGCAGTAAGGGAGAGATCTCTAATTGCTGTTGCACAACAGGAGTTTCTTGAAGTCAGAGAACCGTCTGCAGCTTTCAATTTGCAATAGTTTAAGATTTGCAAAAAAATAAAACAAAACACGCTACGCTCATTTAGCACCCCACCGCTGTTTGCTCCCCTAACTTCTTTGGGCCCCTTTGAAAACGCCAGTCTGCGTCTCTTTCTTTTGGCCAGTAACACACTAATACAGTACAGCAGCACCTTTGTTTTCAGTGCTGCGCTGCCTTGGTTTGCGAAGAACTTCACATTACTGTTACTTTTGGAAACGTCCATATTCCCATTAAAAAGCCCTGAGCCCGCTATAGCACAAATATAAGTAACAGACACCCAATATACTAATTTTGGGGACTATTCAGGCACTGATTTTTAACATCTCCAGGTAACTGGTTTTGCATTCTGCTGTTCTCCAATGTCTTTAAAAAAGAGCCAGGTTTTGGTTTCAACATAGATTTCTTTAAATCCTTGCAGCTTTGACTGTTGATTATTTTATAAAGCCACAGAGAACAGTTTACAAGGAACCAAATGGGTAATCATTATTCCCCATCAGCAATGAGCTGTGACTTGTGTAAATTGCATAATAAATTAGGTATTTTGAGATAAATGAATTTACAATAAACAATCGCGGACTGAAAAGCTCTACTTCTTGTCTCCCAAGGCACAAGCTCTGGTTAAAATCAGCCACAGGTAGTTAAGTGATTATAAACTGTAAAAATAAATCAACCTGATATAATTGCTCCAAGGAAAAAATTACCAACATATTTAAAATTTCAGCAGTGCACCTTTTCCCATATCCATTTGGCATTATCTAATTACCTTCACATTTCATTTCCATCAATGATATGACCTGTATTTTCCTTTTATAACTGTCAGGGAGGGGGTGGGAGGGCGGAGTGAAGGACCACGGTGATAAATCAGCCTCACCATTAGGACCGAAATGGCTCATCGCTGCAGCTCTAAATCCAGGATTTATAAAGATGTCTAGGCCATATAGCACACTTGTGGACACCATAATAAATTCATGAGCACATTGCCAAGGCAAACTACTTCATTATGTGGCAGGCTGCTGGCCATTAATCTAGCAGGGAGAGATTCCTGGGAAACTGAGACTGCTCGGAAATTTATGCAGGCCTAAAGTTACCCATTTCATTATGGATTTAATCTGCTCTTTCTGCCAGAGTGCATGAAAGGTTTTCACAGTTTAGATCAAGTGCTTGTAACTCCCTATTTTATATTATTTCTTCAACAATAATGTCCTAATTTTCTTCTCAAAAACTATTCAAACTGAATGCTTTCACGCTTGCCTTCCTCTAATATTACACTAGATAAAATATTTATACAATCAATTGACAAAGAGCAATTTTTTTCCCTTAAATGTTCCATTAACATGTAAATTTTCATATGATCTTTATCTCATAGGAAAAACGTGCTTCGCAATGTCCACCTTCTTCCAGGCAGTTAACCCTTTTGTTGGCTGTAAAGAATCCACATCAAAACAGACTCAGTGGCCTCATTTCTAAAGCCCCTAAAGAGGTCCTGTATTTAAATTGCTATTCATTGAGAGATGATGTAGTTCATAAAGTAATTTGCTTTTCTTTTTTGATGGCTCGTTCTCTCTCTCTTACACACATATGCACAAGCCAAGACGGGCATGCATGCATTTTAAGTTCAATTCCTGTAACTAACGTATTTCAAATTACCATTTTCAGCTTCATCATGGAGAGTTTAATAAAATGTCACTAATAATGTAGAATATTCCAGAAGATAATGGTGGCTCTGATATATTTATGAGATCAACTATAAAAATAAAATTATGCTGAACTTCACAATTGCAGATTACCATCTTCTGTAAATAAATATTTCTTCACATTCCAGATGGCCATGTTAATTTATAATCATATTTATGTCACTAATTGGGAAACCGAGACCGTAAGAATGTCGGTGATTTATTCATATAATGACATACAATGGGAAGACCAAAAAAAAACCCAGAAGCTGGAATAATAAATATATGTAAAAAAACTTCCTACTATTCCGTTTTAATTTTCACCATTCTTTGCTATTATAAGCACATGAGAACTCCAAGCCATGCACTTGGGAAGATACTCCAGTGCCTTGCTGCAAGTGGATCCAAAAGGTTACATTTGCATGTTAGGGTGGTTCTAATTTAATGGCTGAAGCTTATCTTTAGGATGTTTCACGTGGATGCCTTTGAAACTATGATGGCAAACACCTCTGTTTCATTCTTCTTACCAGCCCTGCTAACCTGCCACGTGAGAACATACGCAAGACGTGCTCATTAATAAACCCATCACTGGCCGATGGCCAACCTCACGCCAGGACACAGATCCCAATAACATAACTTTCTATCTTTCACATCAATTTTAATATTAAAGGATGATTCTAGAGGAAGAAAGCACGACAGAACATGTATGTAATATCTTCCTTTTAACAAAACCTTTCATCTTTCCCTTGACTTGCATGGAAAAAACGGCAAGTAGTCTTGCCCACTTCAGTAAAACACCTTCCCCCAAAGCATCCGGGTTATTGGACAGCTGTCTCCCCAGTACTGAGCAGGTGTATTTTGGTGATGACTAATCTAATCTCTCAGCTGTGCAGACTCACTCTTTATGAATAAAATTTCCACCCACGCTAAAGTATATCTCTGATAAGATTCGGCTTCCTTGGAATAAAACTTGCACTGCAAGTTGAAAACCTGAGCCTCCTAGCTGAAGAAAAAAAAAAAAAAAGCCCATCCTTTTCCTTAGCACACAAAAATCAAGCCTACAATGCTAAAGGCAGGCTAGATCCAATTTGCTATACCTAATAAGGGGAAACTACCTTTTATATAACTCATTATTCTGCTAGCAACCACCCAAGGAGAAGACAGAACACAAAACGCATGCACTCCACATCACACGGGGTAAAGATTCACGCATGAAGAGACGGAGGTTCAGATTCAACAGCTCTTTACATCTCTGCCTTGCAAAGACATCATAGTGCACCTGAACTTTGCTCTCATGCTTATGATAATCTCCATATTCCTTTTGCCCTTCCCCCCCCCCCCAAAATATTATCTCCTCTAACAATGGAAAAGACCTCTTCAACTTGGGGACCAAATCGGTCAAAAACTCGTATGAAATTCTTCTTATACTGAATTAAACTGACCCTTAAAAATACTATACATCAGCATTAGTCATTTAGTTATTACACTTAAAATTACATAATAGATGCAGTTCTCTAGAAGATTAACCAGAACACAAAAAACTGAAGCAGGAACATGCAAAAGGTTAAAGAATGAATTTCAACACCTTCAGTTAAAAACTCCAGTATTTTCCAGTGGAAGGAGACTCAGTATCAACCAAGGGGTTAGACATAAAACTATTTTTTACTGTTTCTTTTAATAATATTTATTTTAGTTTGCTAAAAATGAAGCAAGTAAGGCATCTTTCATACCGTTACCCTCAATTTGAACCAAAAACCTTAGAAATTGGCTGCACAAACCTTCACTGCGGTCTACTACATTAATAATCTTGAAATAACCACATTAATGTTTCACAGACCTTTACAGTTTCATTTTCAATTTGGACACTCTAGACCTCGCTGAATACCCATGACCACCCCTCCCAACGTTACTGGAGATGGTCTCAGCACTGCTGACGTGACCAACAGACACGTTTTAGGAATGAATAGAAATGACATTCTTCTAAGATAAAGCCCTAAAGAAAATTACTTTTTGTACCGCTGTCAGATCTTCCTATATCTAATCAACTTACTTTGCATCTTGGGAAACAGTTTGAAAGTAATTGGGATGCATCAAATCAGAAGGAAGTGATTCCTCAGAACTTCACTGCCAGGGAAAACCAAGCTAGGATAAACACGTAGCTTGGCCTTGTACAGAAGAACAGAATAAATCAGCTTCAGTCATTTTACCACTCTGGGATGGAGCTCTTCCAGAGCTTAACATAGTAACGCTACAATTGGGGGTGGGGAGAGATGTAACTCGAGGTAAACAAGCAACTGATTCTCACTCCCCACCTTCTGTTTTTCAAGACTTTGTATGTATCTGGCTATACAGTAAAAATAAGTTTCCACCAGAAAGCTACACAGAAATCCAAGGTTTTGGCTAAATTCAATCCATTTAGGCCAATGCAAATACAGGAAATATAATATAGCTTAGCAGTGTAAAAGCATATAAATCCTACAAAAGATTTCTGGAGGCAGCAGTCCACGCCAAAACACCAAGAATAATGTGTCTAATAACATACATTTTTAACGTAGGCAACACAACCCACAAGAGTCACGTCTGCGTTATCTAAATTCGTATCCCCAGTACTGCTGTTCCAAGGGACAAAGGAGATCAGGTAGATGCTGTGACATGCACACATCAACAATGAATTACATCTGAGGCCTGTGAAGCACTTGGCAGTAAAATATGCTTTAAGGTAGCCAAATGGAGAAAAATCACAGGCCCAGACATCCAGGGCCCTGGCTAATTTCTTCAATATCGCAACTTGATGAAGATACTAGTTGTAATCAAACCATGGCCTTTGCAAGGGGACCGGTGAAACAGAGGGCCAGAACTTCAAGCACCTGCTCAAGCCCCTGGCAATCAGACTGGCCTAAGCGAATAGGAGGCTCGATTATTTTTATCATTTTTGCTCCTGCCCAGCCTGTTGGCTGGTACCACACGCCTGGAACACAACAGACAGTCGCTGTGCTTGTCCATAACACTTTCCGCCTGCTTGGAGATCCCCTGCGATCGGGGTTGCCTTCCTCCAACTGATGCTTGCTGGAGGAAGCTTGACCCAACCTCCCTGATGGACAGAGGTAGACCAAATGGCACAAGCCCAGGCCAGCTGCTTGCCAGGACCAGCGGCGTGGGACGTGGCAGCCTCAGCTGAGATATCAGCAAAGTTGTGTGCGCCAGCACAGGTCCCACTGGGGCATAAAGCAGTATGAGCTCAGTTGATGCTGACTAGTGCTACTAGCTCTTTCACTAAATATTGAATTCAGCCAGAATTGCAAAGGCATGTGCTTTTAATATAAATAAGTAAAGTCAACTTAAAAAAAACCACACACAAAGTAGGTTTTTAGACAACAATATCTTAATTCTGCTTGTCCCATCTAAACTATTCCAGATCACCCAAAAGCTGTTACAGAGACAGGTTACACAAAACAGCGCGATGTGACAAACTAACTTTCCAAACAACCGCCCCATCACGTGGCAGAGAACGGGCTCTGAGGAGCTCCGTCACGCATCTCCAGCCTGGCATGCACAACATTCAGGGGGGAAAACAGGGAGAAAAAAGAAAGGAAAAAAAAAAAGTAGATGATCAGAGCTCCAAGGTGAAAGCTGCCAACGCTTTCTTACCAGGGGGTAGAAAGCCATACTAGTTTAAACACTTCATGTTCAATAAGAGCTGTGCCTTTAAACTGCTGGCAGAACTGGTCCTTCAGGTTGCTGAAGTTAAACTACAGTGGCATTGCCAAAAAGCAGCGGTGGAGAGTGCCAAGGAGCCGGCCCCAAGCGGGGATGCGGCGTGTGCAGGCAGCAACACCAGCAGCAGCACGGCTCCTGAGCCGACGCGACGCTACGGAGAGCAGCGGTAAGGCTGGAAAGGATGACTTCTCCTGTAATTCAAGTAAATCCTGGAAAGCAGGAAACTGAATGTATGAAATGGATGTAATGTGATTGAGGAGTATTACTGAGCTGCAAAGCTTGTGTGCTGAAGGGATTTGAATTTTGCACCTGATTCTGGGTGGCTGCAAAACAGCATGGCTCCACAATTTAAATCCTAACTGTGCATTTGGCCCTCACTTTAAACCTGTATGGTCACTGCATAATCATCTGTCTTCTCTTGTCCATAATGCTTATTAGAGATGAGTATTTTCTCCAAAATCCCTTTAATAAATGCAGAAGGAATCTCAGCTAAGGGCCAAAATTTAGCCTTCAAACTCTTCCTGCATCTCCTGGCTAACTCCTGCAAAGTGAGCAAGAACATATAGTGAGAGGATGGTTGCCCCCCAACTTTACAATATTTGGCACAAGTACTTCCATATATTACAGCAGTCTTTGGTTACCTGTTGGAAACCCAATTTTGATGATGCATTTTGTTTTGAAAGCTGCAGCACTTTATAAACCTGCCTCTGAAGTATTCCCACACTTTGCTCTCAGTGTAGTGGTTTTTCACAGTGTCAAACCCGACTAGAAGAGGAAATAAGACATTTTACTGTATTCAGTTGAAACAATAAGGATATTTAGGGCTGAATTCCTAACAGAAGTGCACCACCTGTAAGCACAACCCTAAACATTCACCTGGGGCTGGGATCCTGGTGTGATAGCCCGTGCATTAGCCCTGGAGTAACGCTTCATGAACGTTACGGGGGAAATGAAGAGGATGACATAAAACGGGAGGAAATCATCAAAATAAAAATACAGGTAGAAGCAGGCTAAGTTGTAAAAATAGCAGGAAAATAAAAGCTATATATATTCAATACACATTTAATGTGTTTGATATCTTTTCTATATTTATAGTATTAAATATAATACATTTTTCTTTAACTGAGATTTAAAAAATTTTCTGTTCTGCTGTAGTCAAGTCTTATTTTACATCTTATCTAGGAGGAAGCAATGCTACCACATGCATTCATACGGCATGTTGTATCACAGACCCAGCCCAAGAGGAAGCCTTACACATTCTTACTCGAGCACCTGTGGGACTCTTATTAGGCACAGCAGAAATTACCTGCTCTACTCAGATATATCCTGGCAATACCCTGGCAACTTTTCTTTTTGGTGGGGACAGGGAGTTTCGGTCCCCCCTGCTGCCCCTTTTTCTTTTTAATCCCATCAGAGGCCCTGAAAGGGCTTTCCCCAGTCAAGGCACAAAGGCAAAACAGCCAGCCCACAAACATTCATCTTCCTCAATAAATGTTTCCCACGTCAAACAAATCAAAGCCTCATTATTGTCAAGGCCTGTGGATTGCATTTATTTATTGTTAATAAATCCCATTCTCCATGACCTTAAAGACTCACCCTCAAGGACCTTCCCGTGTCTCTGCCTTCCCCCAACCCCAAAAAATCCAGCCCTCTTCCAGGCTTCGGCACCAGGGCTTCCCCCCCCGCCTCCCCCAGCAAGTTTTCCGCACCGCACTTGACCGCCAAGGATGGCGCGACGGCTGGGGTTTCCTTCCCCAGGCCGCGGGGCCAGGAGCTAACGGCACGTGAAATGGTCCATCCCTGCAGGTTTTCCTGAGCAAACATTTTTATAAATAAATAAATAATTAAAAACAACGGCATGCGCCACGCTCCAGCCCCGAGTTCCCGCAGCACCTCGGGTCCTTAAACTGAATAATTTGCCTCAGCTTGCGTATTGCAAAACCCATTCAGCAAAAGATTATGGGCCTTTAAGTGCCATCCAGGCCTGAAATATGACTCTAGGGCTTTGGGATGTCAGAATCCAGAATTGCCAGTGAATATGCTGTTCTGGCAGCACTAAAACTCCCGTTATTTAGCAATACTGGAGCAAGCAAATGGGGGCAGGGGAGAGAAACAGTCTGACGGGAGGGAAAGACTGTAACTCAGCAGAAACAGAGGTGCCGTTTTCATACGTGCCCACATGAATTCTTTATGGAATAAAATGCATTTGCGAATCACAAAGCGGATGCAGATTTATATTCCCACTTAAATCTGCCAAAAGCAAGTAAACGAATACTGAGAGCTCATTTTAGTTCAGGAAACAATTTATGAGGGTACGTGGGTGGGTGCAGGTACTCTACGTGAACGGTCTCGAGGGGAATTAGCAGCTGCTTCTGCTCCTCGTAACGAAGAATAAATAGACTAAACTGAAAATTAGCAGCACCTCATTAAACGTAAAACCAGCCACATCTAAAGCAGCGAGGACTCGACCTCTAAAAAACTCAGAAGGTGTAGCGTCAACATGAAAGCCAAAGGAACTTTTGTCATCCCATCACAAATTACGCAGGCTTCGCCCGTGGCGGCGAGCCGGGCCCCGAGGCAGAGCGGCCGCGAGCTGGCGCCGGCTCAGCCCTTCCCTGCCGGACAAGCCAACACAAACCTCGGGATTCGAACCGGCGGCGCAGCGCATCCAGGCGTCCCTCGCGGCTTCACAAGCAAGCGGAGTACGCCTGAAGCGCTTAGAACAGCTTCCTCTCCGCCTACGAACCACACGCCATCTTACACTCAAACGTCAAGGATTATTGGACTTTACAACACGCTAGATATCCTGCATTCACGTCCTCAATTAATACAGAGTTTAACGTTTTTGAGGCATTGCTGGGGTATTGATTACTGATGATACTGTTGACCTTTAGAGGATAGTTTTGGTTTTTCAGAGTCATATTCAGTCTCACGCTTAAGAATAATAACTTTAACAACAGGAATAACAAGTCTGGGGAAAAAAAACAGCCGAAAATCCGCTGGTTCCATCTGAAATTATATGGTCAAATTGTCCCTCTTGCATATAAAAATGCAACACGAACATGGTGGTTACTGAAGAATTTCCCCATGTCCTTGGAGAGTTTCTGTCTGTTTGAAAAAGGGAATTTTAAACGGATGATTGCTTTTTAAGTGACTTTTCAGAACATGAAACATCTGCACTTCCAGGCTGCAAATTCCAAATCTGAACACTGTCTTCCTATCTGAAAGGAAGCGATTGGTCCCAGGTTGTTTCTTTTTCTGTAGTTATTTTTAACGAGGATGTTTCCCTCATTTTTATCTTTCGAGCTCCTTTAGGCTCTGAATGAAACTTTTCAGAAAGGGGTAGCAGTCTTCCCTGTTCCCATGTTGGAGTCTCCAACCCAACAGCTACTCGGGGGCTGACTTCCAGTGATCTTAACGCACATACTTCTCCCAGCAGGCCCATCTTCGGGGAAGTCCCACTTTGGCCACAAGAACGGAAACACTCCGATCCCTACCAGGTTTGGAATTCCAGCCCCTCAAGGTGTTGCCAGTGTTCGAAGCACAGCGGCTTCATTGCACGGATCAATAGGCGCTCGTTGCCCTGGCAGAAGTTAGGTTGGACATCCAGGGTCCTACATTTACCTTGCCAAAAAAGACAGCTTTTCTTAAATCCTTCCCACAGCAGCAATTGCTCCCTGGTCTGGCAGAGGGCTCCCCAGTACCAGGATATTGTCTGCCGAGAACAAGCCAAGGCCTTGAGCGACTGTTCGTGCCAGAGAAGTGGCCACGCCAGGTAGATCATCTTTGGTACCATTTACTGCATCACTTAGACTTCCAGTAAAGAACCACTATCCGTTCTCCCTGCTTGGCTTGAGATTGGATGGGAATTACAATGCAAAATGGCTCTTGGTTTACCCACAATTAAGAAATTTGTTCAGAAGAGGCTGAAATACATTTAGGTATCAAGAAAAAACAAGGCAGAGCACACATTAGAGTTTACATCCAAAATTACACTTCACAAGCAAGAGGACCAGTAACTCTCTGGTTTATATGCTTATAAACGTGAAAGCCGTTAAATTAGGAGCTCAGTCCTGATTGCATATTAAGTTGAACCAGAAAAGAAAATCCTTTACTCAACTTTTCTGTATTACTGTGGTTTTCAGTTTCCTTTCAACCTCTACAATAGGCTTTTAAGAAGAATGTTTTTTGACGTTATTTCCCGATACTGAGGCATCAAAGAAGTGAACAAGCTAGAAGAGGCAACAAGGAGAAGGTACATCTTAAATTCTCCTTGTCATTAGCAATATCCTAAGGGGACAGAGAAAGCTAAAATAATGTCAGCTCCCTTATGGAGCCGACCAAAGGTACGCAAGTGAAATGTCATTACTGGTCCAAGTCTCGTGCTTTACCAGGACAGGAGCGGCAGAGGATTAGAAGTGCAAAACATGAGCTACTGTCAAAAGAAAAAAAAAAAAACCATTGGTAACTACTAGAAGTTGCAGATACGACAGCATGAGATGACAAAGTACGAGCGCCTCTGCTGAAGTGCTGTAAAACAAGGATCAGAGCCGGTGATCCAAGCTGTAACACAAGGAAAGTTGCTCTCGATCCCGCAGACATCTTCCTCGCGCAGACCTGTGCTGCATTAGCAGCACACGTCTAACCTGACATGATCAGCAGAATCAAAGAGCAACTTAAAACCATCCCTTACATGAAACGTATGTAAAAATGCCGTAGCTTTATATCTGAAAAGTAAATATTTCAGTTTAAAAAAAATTGGTGATAGACACTTGGGATTTGAATTTCCAGATATTTAGAGATGTAACGTTACCGATGCCTGCACGTAACGTTACTGAAGTCACCTACTGTATGCTAATATGCTCGGATGCCCGAGCACGTGCAGGATGAGACCCTTCACTCCTTACATTCATAAATAGGAAGGCCAGCAGGGACCATTACAGTCTGGGCTGACCTCCTGCATAAAACAGGCCATCAAATTTCAAATGTAATATAATTAGGGTTCTCAGGTTTAACCGATAGCAGCAGCAAATACCCTACGGAGACTTTAAAAATGTGTCAGGCAAATTTACACATCGAAGGTATGCTTTGATGTGTGTCCCCGCGACACCACCAGAGCCAAGCGCCTTCATGCCCACAGGTTCCCCGACTTTTTAAAAAGCTATTCCTGACAGGCTTCCCGCTCTGGGGAAAGCTGCAAGGACTGCTTATTGTTCTTGTCTTCCTTCTTAATATTTTTAAGCCCCTCTCCAGGCAATGGCCTAAGATATTTTTCTCTTTTTGTTATTTACTCGCCCGAGATGATTGTGGATATGGTGCCTCAGGGTTCGGCAGGCTCTCCGAGGACAGACACTGACACAGCGTTTTCACTTTTTAACCCTCGCCGACAGCCTCAGTTTTGTAGGTTTTTCCTCTCCTTTTTAATTAATTTTTAACTTAGTGAGCTTGCAAAAAGAAAATCTCCAATTAATTCCTGTGAAAACATTTCAATTTTTATTAGCATTTAAACCATTGGATCACTTGTGCCGTCACTTAAATTGGCTGTGCTCTATTTTTCTCCCCAATGAAAAGTTACTCCTCGATCACTGTTAGTGTCACATGAAAATCCCAGGGAGGGCCGGACCAGCAGGTGAATATGCCGCTGAACACGGACGCCTGACTGTGACATGACCAGCAAGCTACCCCAGACCTGCTGGGGTTTTCGAGCATCTTTTAGCACGTTTGCTTGTTTTCAGATACCAAGCACTATTGCGTCTATTTACCACGTGCAAAACATCAGAAAAAAGTAATATTTTGTCATTATTCAAAGGAAGACAAACTCCTTTAATAGCCTCAATAACATAAAGAGAGTTTCATTTTTTAGGGTACAAGCTCCCCTTCTTCCACAAGGACATTACCAAAACGTAACCGAGAGACGAACCGAAATGCTGACCCGTGTATCGGCAGGGGCCAAACCAAAGGCTTAACTTCGCCTGAACCAGATCCTGCATCAGCAAACCCATACCAAAAACGGTTTTTCAGGGTAATCGTAGTCTGTGTAATACTGAACAGCCTAAAAGCACGATGTTTAGCAAAGCGAGGTACATGATACCATAAAAACGAGACACGGATACGTGCTATTTCCACTGCAGAGGCATCGATGCTTTGGGCAAGACTTTGGAAGCTGCTATAGAGAGCCGAAAGCAGAGCGCCATGTGAATTACATTAGTTCCTGTCCATTAAATATTCATGAACATGGGCTGATATTCATGAATTTGGCTCACATCTCAAGCTGTCCCAACTTTGACTGGGTTCAGAGCTCCAGCCAAACATCTCTCATAGCTAAACATTTTCCTACATGCAACTTGATTTATTTAAAGAGATGTTTTCAAAATGATCCAGTTCCTGAGACTTTACATATCATATTGCAGCTTTAAAAACTTGGCACCCTCCTTCCCCCCTACCCCCCCCCCCAAATTTGCCCTGGTTATGAACTCTGCAGAGTGTGGTTTATGGTGGCACCGCCGAGACACGGCTTCAATTAGGCCACGGCGGTGCTGTCAGGTGCTGCAGCCAATTACCCAAAACCTAAGCGCTTTAGGAAAGGCCACGCTTTTTGTCAGGCCCAAAATGATTTCCAGCCTCCAGCGCGCCGTTTCAGAAACGGAGGCGCGTAACTCAAAGGCAGCAACATTAAGCATACAGTAAAAACATCACGTGCTGATTTACGCCTCGATATTGTCCGATACGACCGGTGCGATATTTACCTTAATCAATATCAGCAGATCACGGCAGTGATTTACGCGTCGCCTCGAGCGCTGCCGCTGGCAAGCCCGCGCGCGTCCGCTCGCCAGCCGGTTCCTGCTCCCCCAGCAAACAAATTCGGGAGCAAAGCGCTTCTTTCTTGCTTACTTATTGCTACCTCCAACCGCATTGAAGAGTCCAGTTTTTAAATTAACACCACAGCAGTGTTTTACGACTTGTGCGTTCGGTCACACACGTGACCTGCGTGTGTAAAACCGTTCCTGGGCATTGCCGCTGCGGCAGCCCAGTGTCCCTGCTAATCCCACAGCAGGCGCTAGCGGTGCAAGAAAAACTGCAACAGGTTGCAACCGAGGAGAGGTCCTCTGCGACCTCCAGCGAGCGGAGATGCTACCGGTAACACCGCAATTCAGCCTATCTCAAAACACGCTGCAACGATAAGCTGCACTTCCAAAGAGAGGTGCAGCGACTGACTCCAAATACATCCACTCCTTTCTTTCAGGACTAACTCCCCACAAATCACTACTTTCTATTGGTCCTATTCCTGAAACATATAACAGAGGGAAATCAACACTATCCGAGACATCATCCACCACGTTATTTCAAACGCTGTTCAAGAAGGAGCAGATTTAGACTCTACTGTCTCGTCAAAGATCATTTTTAGCTCTAAACTTGAACAGCGCCTAGCACGTGGCAGCCTCGAGCACTGCCCTGGACTATGACAAACACAGACACATTTACTTAAATTCCAATGATTTACCAGGCAAATTACTCTGCTGCTATTTACAACTACTTCAGAGATAAAAAGTTATCATCTTTCTGTAGAAAAGCACCTGCTTACTTTAGGTATCTTCAAACATAACCACAGCCTAAAGGCAAACACCACCAAACCGAGCAGCGTCATTTTATTGTTTTAAGGCAATTTCTCGTTGCGTTGTTGCAGGTTTGGCCAATGCTTTAACCCCATTTTGACACTTTTTCTGAACGAACTGCGCATACAGTTGCGCGCCTCAGTAACAGACAGAGCTCCCGTGGCTAGCGTACAGTACCGTAGTCGACACACCACTGGGAATTTAAAGTCATTGTGCTCAACCCCTCTTACCAGACCATGCCTATTCTTCGCTTGGACACCTATAGAAAATCATCTGCTTTTGTTCCCGTATAAATTCATGCAAAAAAACCCATAAATTGAGCCGGTTACCTCCCTCTCAGCCCAACTTAGTAGTTTTTTCCACTGACGGTAAGCCCAAAGATTAAAGACACATCTCTGCCTTAGGCCTAGATCTAAGGCTAGTGATCAGCTCGCCTCGTTTAGCGACGAAGCGGTCTCAGGGGGGTTGCAGCCCACGTGCTTCACGCACAGGGGGTCCCTCACTAGCTCCGTGGCAGCCCGCGGCCCTCCTCGGCCTCGCGTCCGGCAGCCCGGGCCCGGCCCCGCGGCAGCTCCAAGCCAAGGCTACGTGCTCCAGCTTCACAGTCTCGGCAATCGCCCCCGTTTCGGAGGAATCGGGGAAAACGAAGCTCTTCTGTCCTTTCTCCCCAACTTGGCCTTGCTGGTGATAATTTTTCACAGCATCGTTTTGCCACGCTGCAGGCTCCCAGCCCGACCAAGAACATCGGGTCTGACCTTGCCTGGCACTAACAGAGAAATTGCTCTACCTGTAGCCTTTCACAATGTATTCAAAAACCAAGAGCATCTGACGGGTCAGCGAGACGCCCCGGATGCCACCCTGGGACGAGGGTCCCTGCCAGCGCTGCCGCCCGGCCAGCGACCCTCTCGTCGGCTAACGAAGGCAACGGGCGAGCTTCGCGGCAAGGCCCCGCCAGGCAACCGAAGCTCAGGCAAAGCTCCCCGGACCGCAGCGCGATCACCTTGCGCCAGGGCTCCGCGTTAGGCGGCCCCAAACGGGCAGCGAGCGCGCCTCCCGCAGCAGGCCGCGCGCCCAGCCCTGCCGGGCCCGCTCTGAGCCCGCGGCCGCCGCAGCCTTCAAATCCACCTTCTGCTTTTGCCTCGCTTTCCCCGAGCGGCGACGAGCAGCTTCCCCGCAGCGCAGACGCTAACCCGCGCGGCTTTCCTCCTTAAACCCTTCCCTCGGCCCGACGACTTCTTCCAAAAAAGTGAAAAAATAAAATATCGTAACGGCACCACCTCTGGCTAGCTTCCCCCAGGTTCTCCTTGCGCTCCCCGCACCAGGCCGGAGCTGGCCCCCGCGGCCGGCTCGTCCTCCGGGCTGAGCCGGCGGGCGCAGCGCCGGCACCGAGCGCCGTTCGCGGAACTGCCCCCTTCAACTTAGTCTTAATCTACCTTAACAAACCTCCTTGTTTTCCCTTGATTTAAGGGGCTCCGTGTTACGCGCCGTGGCTCTCAGATACATTAGCCTGCGAGCGAGGGTAAAGAGGATTGATAAATCACAACAATGGATTTCACTGTAGATAATTTTCATGGCGGGGGGGGGGGGGGGATAGCATGTTCCTGGTTTGTCCTGAAGACAACACAAAGGGAACGCGCCATAAATCTTGCAAACGTTTATTTATGAACAAGGCTCTAACTTCCCCTGATTTTACAACTGTAAAATAAAAGCTATTTATACATAATGGAATTAACTCTTGTAACAGAAACACAGAGATTTACTTATTCATAAATTCAGAGTATCCTTTCATTTCACATTACATTACTTGCAAATAAAAACAATTTCCTGCTCAACTACTGTGTAGCAGCAGCGCCTGCAGATACTATGTATTAATTATACACAGAAGTTGTTTATAACCTAAGCGTATGCAGCTACAGGAACGGTCAGGCCCAAAGCTCTGTACGAACTTCAGTTTAGCGTTGGCAGAGAAAATATTTTTGCTGTTTTCTAATGAGTACACTTCAGCCGGGTCCCCCTGCCAGAGGTTTGTCACTTGGGGATCTTTGGATCTTTCCTCACTCTTAAGCTAAAAGCAGAAAAATCCTCCAGATTTAGGAAAGCACAAACCCAGAAAAGCTAAATCACAGTTTAATTGGGTGCCTCTGCTAGGCACTTGGCAAAACATCGACAAATCTGAGGTCTGAACCTTCAACGTCCATACGCGTCGTGAAATCATTCTGCCAGTGGTACCGAGCGAAAAGCGGCTATAAAACGCTCCCACATCACAGAGGTAATAGCTCGCAGTGCAGCAGGTACTAAATCCAGAATTAACTACTTCTTGCACAGGGGGAAATTGGCTAAAAATATCTTTCCAAGAGTAACGGCAAGTTCCAAGGCCCTCATCGGCGCACGGCCACAAGTTCGCTCGCGACCACGGTTCAGACGACAACCACGCGGCAGCGAGGGCAGGAACGAAACTGGCCTCAGTTGTCAGGATTAACCCAGAAGTCATTTTGTTAACTCATGCAAGAATGGATGGCAAAGAACATGCAAAGAAAGAAGAGACTGTGTTACGTCCAAAGCAGAGAGAAGCCTGGGATCCGAAGGAGACCCGGACAAATTCAGACCAAACACAGGAAGTTATTAGAATTGCAGGGGACAGGAGATAATCCGAGATAATTTTCTAGGTGAATGGGAAAACCTTCATTCCCAGTCAGTAGAGAGGGAGACTTGCAGGCACTGAAACGAGCTGTAAGGATGCACTGACTCCCCCCCAAGCACAAACACCTGCTAGTACATATACACGTACGGGGATACTCTCCTTTATTTAGACTCTGGTCCCACAGACTCAGACACATGCTTGCAATTAGACACTGGAAATAGTCCTACTTGACTGCCGCGAAGCTACTCGCCTGCGTAAATCCCCAATTTGCTTGCTGGCTCGTTCCCTGGCATTCCTGGAGACGTGGGAGTGGGAACTAGGAGACTTGGAAAGCACAATTAAAATTCTCAATAGTCAAAAGGTCCGCTCTGTTGCTTTCAACTGCCAGAATTACCGCAGAAACATCTAGGATGAATAACGGTCATACCCACGCCAAGCAGCATGCCCATGCAACGAGGTGACAAAGTCTCTGGCATCTCAAGAGCATCAAGCACGGCTTCACCAGGGCGCCGCCGCGCCAGGGCTGCAGCTGCGCATGCCCTGCTTCTGCCCCAAATCAAGGCAACGTTTGCCCCAGCTATCGAGTAACACCTCAAATCAGAGAAGATGGATTTGTTCTCTGGCTGTAAGGCTCCGTAATACAAATAATATATGTGCACCCATTTATAACAGGTGTTTAATCTTTGACAGCTTCTCTGGCCAGGGGAAATTCTATAACATTCTCCTTCCTTGTCACCGTTATAATACTCAAACGGTGTTTTTCTTTCCCCCATTAAAAGGGAAACATTTCTCAGAAGCAGTAGTGGGCTGTTCAGGCTATAAAGCAAGTTTGCACAGACACGTAACATGTTGAGCTGCAAGACACGACAGGGTGTGTTTTATGGGGCAATTAATACTTGCCTTGAGAGTGCTGTGAGGTATGAAGCACCGCCAAACACACCCTGGTATATCCGAATGCAACTTGTAAAGCCGCATTTCACTTCTCAAGAATAATTCTGGAATTAGCTAGCTTGTTTCTAAGTTGTGCTGGTTAAAAGGACTGTGCCTGTCCACCTGGAGCCAAGCTCAGAGTGAAAGAACAGGACGAAAAAGTATTAGTGGCAGAAAACTCGCATCAGTTTTTGACCTGATTACTTATGTAAGCACTCTGGGGTCTTGATTTTTGCTTGAAAAGTTGCTGAACTGGCTGGTACACCCCTGTTCCCCTAATGTCTCCTTTTAGGGGTCCTAGCTGATAGCTTGCCCTCAGCAAGCTATCACTGACTATTTTGCGGTTGTGGAGCGAACGGTTCCTAGGTGTATCCCAGGGACGTCGCTCAAATAAGGGCAGAGGACAGACGTGTCACCATTTCTCAGCAGCTGTTACAACCTTGTTAGAATAGCTGGATACGTCGCATCTTCATATTTTACAGTACTTATTTCAAAGTCGGCGTTAGCTGCTGCGGGGCGCGGAGGTGGTAGCTGCAGGGGCAATGCCCGAGGGCCTTCCCCTCTCCCCGCGAGGGCCGAGCACGCTCGTATCGGGGCGCTCTGCTCCTCGCTCTCCCTTTTTTGCTTTGCTCACAGTGAGTTCTCTCCCTGATCAGCAGGGCAGGACCCTGGGCGACCCCCAAACATTCATGTCCACGGTCACAGGCTTCATGAGCTAACGCTCTGCACATTAAACCTCTGGAGGTGAGGGGAAAAACGCTCTGTTTTCTCAGGGGCATCTCATGTAGAGTCATTTTGGTTAGTCCTGCTTTTTGAAATCTACAACATTTTCTGAGGGAAAAAAAGCACATGAAGCAAAAAGATCCTTTTAAAATGTCAGAAAAAGAGTTGAAAGAAATAGTCTTTCCCATATGAAAGTGAGCTACATTGTCTCCAATATTTCACTGACTGCAAGGAATTTTTTTAAATCTGAAATATGATCTGATACAGGGAGGGCACAAGAGAAGCAAAGATATGTAATTATCAATTATTTCAGCAGGGGCTGTATATGTCTGAAGCGAAGCCAGTTTGAAACACAGTTCTGTAGCGCCTTATTCTCTTTATTGGCCCTAACTCCTTGGCTGGCTGTAAGCATTTCCTACAGCATATGTTACTGCAGATGCTCTTATGTCAGAAAAAGAAAAACAGGGGCGCAAAGATAAAGGGTCGGCTTGCAAGAAAGCATGGTTTTTGTTTTTATCTCTTTCAAAACACACGTTATTCATCTTAACACACTGTGGCTCTCTGGATATTTGCATATAAATTTCAATGATCCTCCATGTTTACTAACATTTAAATGCCACTGTTATAAACTAAAATAGTGGAGAAAGCAAGTGCGGAGAGGCAATGGATTAGAGATATTTAACACCTTAAAACTATTTTCTTATAACACATTCCGCTCTCCCGCGAAGAGAGGACACCAGTCTCGGACAGAACGTTTGGGGAAAACTGCTAGTAAAATTTCTTACTGCTTTACCAAGACAAGCCCTAAAAATAGAGGCTGCTGCACTTTTGTAGTGACACCACCACTTTGAGAATTACTGCATTCATGCACGTATATTGGCTCTTGATACTGTTACTTCCTTACTTGGGGAAGTTTCCAAAAGGGCAAGCTGCAACTCTGGCCTGCCACACTGGATGCAAGCAACTACAGCTGGTTAACATACAGAAAAGTAAATAAAAAGTGGAAGTGCTTTCTGTATTACTATTCCGATCCATGGAAGTGAGTTATTGTTAGGCATTTTTGATGAGCATGAGGGGAGGTTTTGGGCACCCCAGCACCTTGCAGCTCCTGCTACCGCTCTAGTAGCCAGGCTTTGTGAGGAGCACAGCCCCAGCCCAGGTAGTCAGGTCAACGTTTCGGAGGGTACATGCTATTATCTGGCCCCCACAGCTGCCTCCAGCAGGCAGATTTCCCCCACAAGCTCAGGGACTTGCAGCATCAACACCACACAAGTATTTTATGCCCTTCAGAATTAGTCATAGGGGCAAAATCCTACTTTGTGACTACAGGATCCTGCAGCACCGATGCTTATTTAATAGCAACTCCCCATAAGCATAAAGAATAGCCTCCACTCTGTTACCTACATCAAATTCAATTACAGTTTTGCTTTAGTTCAAAAATTAGATACTAACCCCCATAAGTCAAAGTTGGTGACCTTAAATAATCCCCACACCCCATGTTAACAGCCTGTACCCAGGCACGAAGACTGAGACTTGACTGAGAAATTTATAAACATCAAGCTTCTTCCAGACTAAGGTACAATTTAAAGTCAAAACTGGATATTTTATCTGTTAAGTTTTAGGACTATTATTCAGGAAGAGAACTATGCACTGGCATAGTAATTGCCAGTGAATTACTTGCCATAGAATTGGCAAGTAATTCTTGCTCTTTTCTACTGAACTTTACTTTACTGATGTTTCTGAGACTATTTCCTTTAGAAAAACATACAGAGGGAACATATCACAGTAGCACAGGCAGACCTCAGTTGACACAAGGCCTCTTGTGCTAGGCCTGTCTGTTAAACACAATGTTTAACAACCTCAAATAGACAATCTGTTCAAAAAGACTGCATCAGTACCCTCACTGTATAATGGGTACCCGAGATAACTCCACCATCTGCCCACGGGCAGCAGGACCTTTTGTAGCAGATGGGGGACGGAAATCAGTCCTGAGATATTGGTTACCTGCTTCAGCCCCTCCTAAATCCTCTTTCTTGGGATAAAGAGCAGCACTTCTCACTACGAAGGCCCCAAATCTACTCCTATGGTGGGAATAGGACCATTGCTCTCTACTTAAAAATCCCAGTTTGCTCCATCCAAATTAAACTTCCAGCTTCAGGGACAGCTGCAGTAGTGGCAGCAAAGCAGCTGACTGCCACACTTGGGCACGATCTACAGCTGTCGCTTGCTTTATTTGGTGATGGTTTGGGGTGGATTTTTTTTTTTTTTAATTTATTTAACCAATCTCTATCTGTACCTTGTGTCGGGCTCAGGCAGCCGCGGGAGCCTGCACGCTGACCTCTACTGGTCACAGCAAGGTTACAAAGACAGTGCAAGTTTCCAAACAGAGGTATTTGTCTCCATTAATCTGCCACCACTGCTCACTAATCATGGTCACATTAAATAGATGTCAAGGAATATCAATTTATTTGATTTCCGAGGTCCAATTAAAACATTAAATGTAGCCATAACAATTATACTACTTTTTAATAACAACTTAGCAGCTACTTTCTTCCTGTATCCCATTAAGCATTTTTACACATATTAGGGATGACACGTTGTGTACTAAGGAGGTCAAAAACTTAAAGGAAACTGTCCAAAAGTCCAAGGATACTGAAAACACTGTTGGCATTTGACATAATTTATAGCACTAAAGAGCTAGGGAACAGGAAAAGGTTGATGTAGTAATAACATTAGCAGGAACTAGAGTCCATGCAAGCCAGCGCTAAATAAAGTGCCAATCAATAGCACTTTTATTAGCAGGTACAATCGATGTCCAGCAGGCAAGCCTAGCCAATTAAGCTTATCGACTGGCCAGAGAGTAGCAGGAAACATTCTTTCCTCGGTTTTGTTTTCCTTTCGGTAAGTGAGAAATGAGCTCCAGTTTTTATCACTGGATTCCCACCAAGCCATCTCCAGGAGTTCCTGCAGGATGCAAACTCTGACAAAAAGCAGGCTCGAGCTATCTCAGTATCCTTTAACCTCAGGTCACCCACGAGAGCCAATATAGGCAAGGGTCACCTACAAAGCAACTTCTTTTTTCCCCCTCCCCTAGTGACTGTATGAAGTAAAAATTGTTGTTCTTCTAGATGAAGGGGAGAGAACTTGGTAAAGGAAAAAAGCACAGTCCCTCAGCAAGGCTTAACCATTAACAGCCCTGGAAGACCTTAGGAAATGAAGCCTATTTGTTTCCAATTCATGTGCACACTGTACAAGCTCAGTAAACCTCCCAGTGTGGAGCAACTTGAGTATCTTCCCTGGAAGAAAAAAAAAAAAAAAAAAAAAGAAAACTCCAGTAAAAATTAAAGAAGATTTCAGTGTCACATTGCAAAGGTTGCTGAAGGTAACTTAGACTTTAGGATTCAACTGCGACCAACTGCGCACAGGCAAATAGGGTATTTATCCACGATATCACTCCCACTGCCTGCTCTGATCCCCCCCACCCCTTTATCTCTTTCAAAAGGAAAGAGTTAGCAGGCTCGATAACATGCAGGTTCTCAGTGTGAGCAAACAAAACACTGCGTGGTGGTCACAGGGAAAGAAAAAACACAGTAGGAATGAGCAGTAAAGATTACATTTTACAAAGAATCAGGTACAAAATTAGCAGCCCAGAGGCCGATTCCCCACCGATAGAAAGTCGAAGCAATTTCTCTGCAGGCTGCTTTCTCAGCAGACAGCATGAATCCCCACGGACAGTGGGGCTACATCAGTTCACTCTAAGGGCTCAGTCCCTCCATTTTTGTTGGAATTTAGCAAATAGCCTGGTTCACTAGGTTTATATCCCTTAAAGTGAGATCAGTCTGGCACATTCAAAGCTTTACGGGTATTTGACACCTCCGAAAGTCGGGAGGAGGAATTCTCAGCATGTTTGACTACAAGCATACAGGCACTACAGCATAGCTCGGTTTTCAACAGCATATCGGACAGTTTCCCCAGCTGCATCCAATTCAGAAAATATTTCAGCAATCTGCCAAAGTTGCCTTAAGTGTCAGTCAGACAATCCTTTACTATACAGAAGTATCGCTCTTATATTTATGCTGTTTGCTTCTTTTGTTGCCATGCAGATAATAGTTTAATCTAGAAGCCCAAGAAAAGCAAATCAAACAAGTTTGCATGCTATCCGCGTGTCACAAGGTTCATGCTTCCCTACTGCGATTCAAAGCCGCTCGGTGCAGCTCCACAGAACGCGACTCTGCTGGGTGTCGTGTGATCCTACTTTTAGCACTGTGGCCTCTGCTGAAATTCATCACAGGTCACGTGTGCACAAGTTGTTTTAACTCCCTAGAGAAAAATCAACCTAACACAGTAACCCATTTACTTGGGGTTTTGGTCACCTAGGTTCATGAGATGCACTGGAAGTAGCATGCGCCCTGGCAACATGACAACATGAGCAGGGAAACACAAAGCAACATCTAAAGCAGGAGATTTTTAAAAGCCATAATTTCCATTTAGCAACTTTTACGTGACAGTTTTTAGGCATTCATGAAAGAGAAGACAGGAGCTTAGAGCCTGGACAGCACTGGCATCCTTAGGTACCACCAGGAGTTAAATAAGCTTTTTGGTGGTGGTGGTTTGGCGCGGGGGGAAGGAGCAGCAGGGGAAATGAAATCTTCAGCCAAAAGCAGAAGAAAGAATTGGCCTAATTTAGGATAATCAGAGATACCCTCTCAGCTATTTTGTTCACAAGACCCAGAACTCCATTCTGGAATCAGACCTGGCTAAGGGCATAGCTATAATGCAAAAGAGTACAGCCTTAGCTTCACAGTTGACTGTCTAATTTGAGCAAAATCTGGTTTAAAAAAAACAAAAAATAAAAAAACAGGTCTTCGAAGTGAAATTTCCAACAACACGCATGGGACTTGTCTTCATAAGTTTTTGTGAAGTCTAACCTTGGCGTACTGATCTTTTGAGGCTTAGAGAGCAAGACATCTTCCAACTCAAAACACCAAGACAAACTCCCAGAGCACTCCTGTAATTCTCTCAGATCACCCAGAGCTCACACAGGTTTGCATCTTATTTTTCTTAGGTTAAATGCTCTAGCCTAAGCCTTGAAGTCTGAGCTAGGAGAATTCAGTTTTCCTACAAACTCAAGGCTCACTAATAGTGCTCAATAAGTTTAGGGCTTTTCTTTTTTTTTTTTTTTTTCCCCTCAAATGGGGAGTAGCCCCTCAAACATACACCCCATACCAGGGCCCAAAACATCTTCTGGACTTCCTTTTGGAAACCAACATGTTCCAAGTAAAACCTAGAACTAGTCCATCTTCACACTCACCTTTTCAACCAGAATCCATAAAGCTACAACTGGACTCAGGCGACAAATCCCATTCCATCATTAAGCAAAATCCTCACTGAAGTTCCCTCTTTGTGAATGCACCTGAGTAAAAACCCAAGGCAGATAAGAAAGTCATATGGAGGTGCCCATGAGCTTGGAAGGTAGAGCCTGGGAGGGAACTCACCACTCCTCCTCCTCTCAGATGCTTTGTGCCCTTTTTGGGGGGATACAGTTATGTTCCTTTCTGCACTGCGCAACAGATGGGAGCATTTGGTTTTTAGAAGGCTTTTATTTCCTACTTTCAATTTTTCATGTGTCATTTGAATCTTGTACAATACCATTCTCTAGTGAAGAGGAGACCTTGTGTCAAGCTTAATTATCAAAGGCTGAAGCCCAGCAAGCAATCAATCATTTAGTGACACTTTCATGCTTTAAGCAATTTGAAAAAATATTTTTTTGTGGCTGTTGAGAAAAGAAAAACTGCCAGAGACAAAAACAGAGTCACTTTCTCTGCAGCATATCAAAATATCAAGAGTGTGGGGAGATGAGTGAAGAACGTTCATTTATTTTTTCTGAAACTAAACCCAACTCTTTTTGGCATGTGAGCCCGGAAGTCACGTAAGATGTCTTATTGTAAACACAATCTTTCTGCCGTGGTTTGTGTTATAATTAGGGCTGATTTGAACAGTCACAAAACTGTCATTTCTAAATTGCTCTCTTTAAGAGTTAGGGTTGCTTTGTTCTTTAATTTTCTTAACCATCCCCCCCCCCTTTTTTTTTTTTACTGCCAGATAAGTGCTCCAGCAGTTGCATTCCTGGGGAACACTGACATCCAGTGGAGAGCTGGGGTCATCCCCAGAGTCAAGCACATGGACCCCAAGTCCACTTCTCTGTGGAGAGATGAATACCCGTAAGTCTAGTGACTGCATGACATGGCTCGAATCACAAACCACCACTGAGCTTCCTTGCTTGTACGATGCCACTCTTTACCAAGAGACCTTCGGTAAAAGGCTGAATGACCTTGAGTTACATAATAGTTTAGCCTTCTAAATTCTCACCAAGATAATAGCATTTCCAATAGTGTTATTTCCAGCAGTTTACTTGTGAAGCCTAGATGTGTTTTCTTGGTTGAGGAAATGTTGAAACAAGAACTGCTTGTATCCCACTGATTAGCAGGTATACCATACTTTTATTTTTTCAGTGATACAAGAGGACACGTCCCACGTGTTTGGATAGCACTGTATTTCCAGTGATAGCGCACAGTCAAGTTAACATTGTTTTCTTTGGGGAAACAGCGTCTAAGGTCACACTGGTGTTATCACCGAGTATAAAGGCATCTGATATCAGTAGCTTGACTCCAAGCACTTTGTGGATGCATCCACAAGTTTACTCAATGAAAACCTACGTAAATCCAAACATCAGACCAAGTTTGGTCTGAAAACACATCCATAGACTCTCTAAGTAAGTGTAATAGCCTTCCTCTTGCTCCTTTGCAAGAGCACCAGAGATCGCTGGCTGAGTTCTCATGCCAGTACACCGTGTTGTTTAAGAGGACAAGGGATATTACAACAGTCAATGACTATTTGACAATTACAGTGCTGGTAACGCTACCTCACAGAGCAAACCAAAGTTTGAAGCAAGCAAGCAGTTGCACTGCAAGCTACAAGAGCCCTGTTTCACAAGGAAATACTTGAGGTTTCTAAGTTGGTTTTCACCCCACATTGCATTCCAGGACAAAGTTTCTAAAACATTTCATCCTTCCCTCTCCAAATGTGACACATTCACCCCATCACAACCACAAGTCCAACCACAAGCCCGATTCATCCAAATCCCACAGAGAGAACTTGAATGCAGGACTTCATGTCTCAGGGGACCCTCTGGGCTATTCTAGGGGAACAGCCCTGTCACACTCCTTCTGGGATCCTGCACCTGAGACTTGTCTATTAGGCAGATTCATTTTCATTACATCTTGTTTCATCATATCAGCATTTCCAACAAAGAAATCTTTTAACAGACGTTCTCATCCAGTTCCAGTCCACTGTATTTACCTCCTGGCCAAGGAATGAGAAGCTACCTTCTGTTCCGTTTCACACAACGTAATACTAAACTAATCCCCTAGGTTATTTAGAGTTGCTCCAGATTTAGACCATGAGATGACGTTATGATGCATCTTTTCTTAGTTTGCTACAAAAGAAGAAAAGCCCTGTTAAAGGTACAATCATATCCTTTACACCTAACCGCTATCATATTTGCTTTGGAAGGACTTAAGCATGCATTTAAAAGTAGCAGTAGGAAGTAGAGACACTCGCTTTGGAGGCGTGAATTAAGAGCAATGCTAAGGGATGGCTGTGTTCGAGTGATGCCCACTGAAAAAGAAAAAATCCTGCTCCAAAGGTGAACAGAATACACCTGTTCATTTCACTCTTAAATGCATGACAACAAGATTAAAATATATAAGCTCTGGAGAGATTTATAAACTAAATTTCAGAAGAAATAAAGACTTCAGTGCTACTAAATGAAGCGTTGCTCATTTTCCCCCCCCTCTCCCTGCAGCAAGCCAGGCTAGTTCTGTCCTAAGGCAGGATCTCTTATTACTTAAGCTGAATAACAAGAAATCAGACAGGCAGTAGCGAAGAAATAGTTTTTCTTCTTTCTCCTTTTTAATACTTCTTAGTGCATCCTTCCAAAGGCAGTACTAGGGGATGACTCTCATTTCTCCAGTGAGCAAACTACGTGGTTTCTTTTATGAGCTAAATGAAAGGAACATACAAAATAATCATTATGGATTTGTATGAAATTACTAGGTATGGAATGCAGTAAATCCCCAAACAAGCTTTAACTATAGCTTGTAAGAGATAATCACCAGGTAAAACTGCAGACTATCCTTTTGTAAGATGCAGCAGAAACCTAATATTTTATCGGAAACCTTGATTTATGTTTAATAGCTCTGCTACCTACTAAAAAAGATCTTGTATTAGCAAATGGGTACAGATCCAGTCCATTAGCTTAGGACAACTGAAAAACTCAAGGGTTTTGTGAACTAATGCAATAAAATATCATTAAACACTGTAGCATGACAAGACAGACAGAAGGTTTGAGTTGAAAGTCAGGAGAAGTGTTTGAAATGAAGTAAAATGTACAATAGATATGTTTAGGTACATCTGGCTTACATTTGCAGTAGGTCGTCAGAGGACCTTAGTGTCTGTGATGTAAATGAATAACAGAGCCCTCAACAATTTAACTGTCATCAGTATAAATGCTTTAACTGGCACAGTAAAGCAAAGCTCTGGGCCTCTTTCTAAATCTCCGTAAGCTCCTGGTCTGAATTATAAACTGGGGCTGCATTACCTGAAGATGAAAGCAGCCAGGTCAATTCACTTAAAACCAGAGAATTACCACTGCGGAGCTGTGATGAGCAGCAATGGAGCACGTGTGCGTGTGTGTGCAGTCCAGTTTTTAAGCATAGTTTCCTGAAGACAAGAAGGGAGGAACATCTGACTGTCCAGGTATTTGAAACCCAGATTCAAGAGCCTGATGGGAAGCAAGGGTCAAGTTTTGATTTTAAACTAGTGAAAGTTTCCAAACAGTAAGGTCAAAGATAAACCACCCGAATTAAACCTCCACTGAGAGGGAACTGCAGAGAAAGTATTAAATTCTGCATAACCCACACTGGGCCTGCTGCTGGCAAGCATCTCCCCATCAGGTAGCACCATCGAGCACATAGGCCAGTATGGCAAATTCCTGCTCCACCACCAACTTCGATGGCTTTAACCAGACCCTCTCCAAGCTACATTTCCTCCCTCGCTTTTCTCAGCCTTCAGATCACCAGGTTTGGGAAGCAGGAATTACTTCCCCCATCGAGGGCTTGCAGCACGCATGGTATACAATGCTGCTCGAGATCTCCACTAAGTCCACAAGTCATGGGGGCCACATAATAACCAGCAACCAAGTATTCCTCCCCCCACCCCTCATCTTTGTCACTCATTTCAAGGTCCACGATCACAAGCAATTTGTCTCCGATAGCCAAGAGGCTGAAAGAAACTGCCTCTAAAGCTCCTAAAGTGGACAAAACCCAAACAGATAGCATTGCTTTGAAATTTTGTGGAGTTTGAAATACTGAACAGCGCTTGGTTGGGTAAGGCAATTAAGCTCAGAAAGATGCAAAAGCAGATTGATCACGATTGCTGTGCTATCTTTTTTCCTGCAATGTGGCCAACTTAGCATATCGCCACCGTAACCTTCTGGACTCGAGATGAAATTGTTTCCCCCCCGCCATCCCTCCCTGCCAACTGCATAGGATGTTCTCTTTTATAATAAATTCCAAACAAATTAGTGGATTCCAACATGCATCATCAAATTTATATTTCCTCCTCCACAGAGTCTTACCCCTGTAAGTAATCCTTAAAATTCGTCATGAAGCTTTCAAAACAATTTATGCAAACAAACATCAAGCGGAGCTATTTGTATTGGCAGCACATTTCACTTAACAACCTACAACAAGGAACAGATGGTCTGAGCTCTGGAAACAGCTACAAAGAAAACAGTAGGAGCAAGTCCATCAGAAGCACTTTTTCCCCCAATTTTGTGAAGATTACAGACTTGTTCTTGTTTATTTCTTTGATTAGGCTGTTATTTTATGTACTCATGAATCCTTCCCTTGCATTTCATGGAACAAATCCACCAGAAGCACATTCCCCGACCGCGTCTAGCTCACAGAAGCACTGTTTTATGAACTGAGCTATCTGTTCCTCACTGATCCAGCCTTCTGCAAAGTGGCAGGGAAGGAAGCAAAACAACATGCAGATGTTATACAAGGCATTGACAAATTTAAGGCAAGCATCTTAACAATTCACAGTTGTCTTTGTCCCTCTGCCTGTCCCTTGGTCTGCAATATTAAAACATGCAAAAGCAAACGATTCACACAGTCACATCCACTGCATGTTCCTCAGTGCGCACTGGTATTGTAGGATGTGATGTCTCCCTGCTTCCCCCTTGCTAAGGGGACCTCCAGCTTATGCAGATGGACTGCGAGAAGCTCAGGCCCAGCAGGGTGCTCCTGTGTGAGGGGCCCCTTCAGCACAAGCAGAGGACCAAGATGATAAACACCTGCTGGGCAGCAAGTGGGTAGGTGCTAACCAGGAGGAGAGGAAAAAAAGAGAAAGAAGAAAAAAGCCTAACCAATTGGAAACCTGGTTTACTATGTCCCTAAGGGGGGGGGGGGGTCTTTCTTCAAGGGAAAAGGCAGCCACAATTACTCAGTACAGCACGAGAAGCAAACTAACAAGGAAACATCAGTAATAGTTTGGGGGGGGGGGGCCACAATAGCCAAGCATGAAGCAAAATAAAGACTCTGATGCCATTTTCTGTATATGATTTCTAATGGCTTTCCCCATGTCAAAACAAATAAAATAGGAAAGATAAGTAGGAGCAATACTGAACATCTTCAAACGGAAGACATCTACCTCAAACTCCAGTAATCCCCTTTTTTACTGCCATCATTACTAAATGCACTGTCAAGTCCACTGGTATCACCCCTGGGAAGAAAGTATAGATATGACTTCATCTGCACAAAGGCTCTCATCCAGCCCAAGATTTAATTTGAATAACTTCAGGGACAGCTAACATGCCAAACAGCTTTCAGCCCACCAGCCACATACACAGCCCTTTATTACCAGAAGTCCCAGAGGCAAATTAACCCCCTGGAGTTATACTGGGATGAATATGGACCATGATGTTTAAAGAAGAAAAACACAAAGATGAAAAACTAGGAGTGAAGGACTTCTGACCAGACACCAACATAACCATGACATCTTGAGGTAACAACAACAACAAAGCAAAAAACAAAAAACCCAACAAAACCCACAAAGTCTTTCCAAAAGGCATCTGGGTGGAGAACAGAACCCTTCAGCATCTCCGTGAATAAACCTATTTCCACACAACACTGATTTCTGCTCCACTAAAAAGAATATGGAAACAGTTTTACACCAGCAACAGCTACAAAGCCATTTTCATTGGCTGCCTTGGTAAGCCACGATTACCACTCCTTACATACTGTTCGTGTCTTCTGCTACATTACGTGAGCAAGAAAACTAAAATACTACTTAGGAACAAGAATATACACATTAGAACAAAGTTCTGCCTTATGTAGCACCATAGCTCCAAGCTTTTCTTTGCAGGCTGATACATGACGGGACTAGATGCAGCAGCAAAAGCCCATGCGGCCAATGCATATACTTGGGGGCACAGCTTCTCCTGTTACTCGTGGGAATACAGGAAGAGGAAAGCGAATTCAAGCAGATTGATAAAGCTAAACCAACAGCACCATTGAGCAAAAGGTGTCTCAAACAGCCAGAGCAGAAAGTCTGGGTTAGCTATAAGCTTTTTCACCTAGGTATTTCTCCTAGATTTAACATGTAAATTAGAAGAAAAGAAACTGAAAGTTGATTTTTCAGAACCTGAACTGCCTGACTGTAGTTCAAACCAATTTGAGAGTAGGAACAACTCCGAGTTCATGATCTGACCCTGTAACGTGATATTCAAACTGAACAACCGGTTTGAAGTTCACTTCAGACTTCTTCATTTGGAGGATTACGACAAAGCGTTTCCTGAGATGTCAGGCTTTAAACAGCTAATGGCATGTGACAACCGAGCGCTTTTAAATTTTACATTCTCGAATTGCAAACACTCAGTCTCTCCCCCAAGCACGGGGATACGCCGGAGCCCAGAGAGCTGGGCACGACAGGGGCCCAGCAGACCCTCCTCCCATTGCAACAAGCACCGGACATGACCAGGAGTTGTGATCTTTGAGACCAGCAATATGCCTTCTGACTCTTCTAACCCAAGAGAACTCATGTCCACTTATTCTATGATAATAAGCAAGAGGCATCCCAATATTTACAGCATGCTGCAGGATAATCAGTAGCTTTTCAGGACACAGCTGCTCAGCGCTAGCACTCAATGAACCCTCTGACACAGCTTCTGGTTTTTGGTCTGAATATTAGAGCCAAAACTCTTCTCAAACACAGTTAAAAATCAGAATACTTGTTATTAAGCTTCAAATTTCCTTCTATGGCAGAAATACTGTTTCAGCTGAATTTGTGGAGTCAGAGGAGCTGATTAGGTTAACCACTGACTGCGCTTCCTGGAGGGCATCTAAGACTATGCCCGGACCCAAATTATTTAATCTTGATCCAGATTTGAACCATTTAGTTTTAAGCTATACATCTCTGGGAAAGAAAAAAAGGAAAGAAAGAGTACTGCAAACTTTAAAAGAGTCTTCAAATGTGTGAGCCCATGTGTTGTGGCGGACAAACTCGATTACTGCAGAGTATCAGAGGCAGAACATAACTACTGATCACAGCTAAAAACTGGGAGAGAACAACTCGCGGTGAGAGGGGACAGGATTTTTTTTTTTAATGCCAAGGGGGTAAAGCTAGCTGCTTCGCAGAACGTTGCCATTTCGGTCAGGCACTTAGCTTCAAGGTCAGAGCGAAACTCGCGGTCAACATGGGAAAACAAGAACGAACAAGAGAAGATAAGTACAGGCAATCTCAGCAATCGCTCACTGGGCACACGAGGGACTCGGGCTCATGACCCGGCTCTTCCCAGCTCAGGAAGGGGACTGGAAAAGTACCACTCGCGTCCCTGTGGAGTGCCCTGCCCCATCAGTACCATCTACTCCTAGCAGAGCTTAACTACCTTCTTGCCAGCTTTGAGCATAAACCCCAGCCTGGCCCTGATATATTTATATATGAAAGTGCCATTAAAGTCCTCCCAATTACTCCCGTTTGGAACGCTCATTTTTCAGATGGAAGGAAACAGGCGCATACCACACTGACGATAATGAACTTAGCCTGGAAAAGATAAAATATTGATCGGTGTGCTCATACCTTTCAACAGCTTGCTCAGTAACTGCATTGGGAGATGAATTTAAAGGAAAATACTTATATCTGTGCATGAAAGGGATTTTAAGATCGCACACGTGAAGCACACAGAGGATTTCTCAACTGCACACTGCAGTGGTGTGCAAAACCAAGTCAGCTCTGCAGAAGTTCACCAAGACTCTCGAAGCAGCATAGCCGCGTTGGCACGAAACCCCACGCGAGCCAGTCAGGCTAGGCTCGAGGCAACAGTTACCGCTTGGGTCCAAATGACCCACTGACTTCACTGAAACCATAGTAATTTATCCAGAGCAATTTCAGACACCTTTCTACCACACACCATTGTGCCACTAGACATACCTTAAAATAAGTAAGCAGAGTCACTTACTATTTGTCTTGGTGCTCAGCTCAGGACAACGTAACACAGATATTTGATGACCGATCACAAGCAGGGAAGGACCAGTCAAAAATGCAACTGTGAAGACAGTGCAAGCGCATCAGAAACGTAGAAAAAGAGAGACTGAACGGGATGCTACAGCACACCTAGAGCAAGCTTCAGCTGTGTGTTTCCCTCCTCTGCTTTCAGATGGAGGGGGGACGTTTAGGGCCCCTGCCCACGCTCGGTGCACGCAGAGGGACCTGCACGCACCAGCTCAGCCTTGCGTCAACGCCATCGCCCTGGGAGCCAGGCTGGGACGGACCCAGGTGGCCGGTCACACAAGACGGGCGTCAGACCCCTCCCCGGCCCTCGGGAAGCCTGGGAGGAGCAGAGCCGAGGCAGGGCCGCCACGCAGCCCGGGGACGCGCCGCGCAGCGCCCACGGACAGCGAGGCTCCGCGCCACCCTCCCTCCCTCCCTCCCTCCGCTGCGCGGCAGCGACCTGCTTTTAATTACAGCTGGGGCAACAGAACGTAAATCCTGAATAAACCGACTCTGGTTCAGTACGGGACAGTGATTTTCAGTCTTCCCTCTACCAGTCTTTAACCTTAGCTGAGCAGTGTTGGAAAAAACATGTGCCAGTAAAGCAGCCGAGCCCTCTCCCATACACTCCTGACCTACATATATGCTTAATATGTTAATTTTTGTTTTGGTTTCAGAACAAAACCTGCCTTTTCAAGAAAATTTTAACAGATTCTAAACCAGAAACACTGCACTGCCCTGAGGCATTAAAAAATGCAAACTGAAGACTTCCCATGTGTCGAGGTTATTACTTATTTCCTTCGAAAAACAGAAGAAGTGTTGCAACAGTTGTAATGCTCCAGCTCACTAGGCCAAGAAGATGTTTTCTTTCTGCACACTCATTAACCATAGTGTGGAACTCAATAACTGTTCTAATTTCCTACTTTAAATGTTTTTCTTCCCCCCAGTTTTCATTTTATGTTTTACATTTACATAGGACTATATTCCACCACTTACCTTGAGAGCCTAGTTGCTGTCAAACACAATAAAGGGAAAGGAAAAGCATCTGGAATCACAGAAGCTTTAGTGTTGAAAATTGTAATTTAATTTCTAGAAATGAATTTAAGCTCAAAGCTTTCTTTGTCAGCCATGGATGAGAAATTGATAGGCTTTGAAGGCAGGCAAATGTTTTTTAATTTGAATTTCTCAAGTAAATATTTACATTAGATATAATAAGAGATGTTATTTCATGCCACAAATTAAATACCAGCTAGTTAGCTTCATCTGTTGTAACAGATTTAATATCTCGGATACTCTGTTGCCCACAATGGGCGCACTGTGATTAGCTCACCATTTCAGAGGGCCACGGCTGGCTAAGCTGCTGAGGGCAAGAAGGGTTATCTGAGCCTAACCTCCAAAACTGGAGGATCAGTCAAGCTACTCTGGGGGTCCTTGATACTGATCCTGCCCTAAGAAGTGATTTGCTATGGGATGAGGGGGGTGGGGGGGTTGAAAAAGAAAATCACTAACCTTGCCATGCTTCTGTTGCTTTTAAAAAATGCTTCTCTATCTTAGGCACACCTGATCCAACTCAGTTTTCCAGAAGCTCTTGCCAGGGGTCCTAAAAACACAGGTGCCAGTCAAGGCAAGGCTTCTTCTAGACACCTGATCAACAAGGTACCTGCAGAAAGCATCTTCTTGGGCATTTGAGTTTATGCATGCATACACGCAGCAACTCTGTGTACACCACCAGCAGACAGGGGACCTCCTGGAGGACCTGAGTACCTACTCCTCCCCCAGACTCACAGAGCACTTAACACCTGCGAACTCAACACCCCATGAGGAGATCAGATGCCACAGCCAGAACTCGGGCTACCTGGGTAACACTGCACCTTTGATGCCTCACAGCAACAACGATGGACAAGAGGTCAACCTTAGTTACCTCCTGCCTATCCTTAGTTGCATCCTAAATAGGAAAGCCAAACATCGTGGGGTTTTCCCCCCCCCCCCCTTTTGTTTAATTGCAAGTTATATGCCTTACATCCTTCCCCAACCAACACAACTCCCAGAAGCTCCTCACAAACCCCACTGTGCCCTGCAAGGGAGAGCAGAAAGACATTTCAGGAGCAGGTTCCCATGCCCTTCTCCCAGCTGCTGACTGTAACCTAGGGCAATCACACCCGCCCATGGTAAAGCGGGGCTCAAAACATTCATTTATCATCTGGTTTGCAAGCAAGCAGAGCTGGTGAAGAAAGGAGCACAATGGCCCACCCCAGAAAGGGAAGGGCAGCAAGAGGCAGGAAAAGGACCCGCTGTGCTCTTTGCAGCCTCCTTGGCCTAGCCACCTCCTCAGCCTAGCCACAGTAACCATTGTGCTGCCGGGTGCAGCCCGGGTGAGGAAGGTGTTGGGCTACAAGTACCACCTCCATGGGGCAGCGTTAACAGTGTTGTGAGCACACAAAGGCCCAATCCAGCCATTAAAGTCCTAAAGAAGCAAGAGATCTACCACGCTGAATTTGATTTCTCTCAGAAAGAATAAAGCAATGTTTTTACGACTAAGACATAACATCCTAAATCTAGCCAGAACAAACATGGGGAGCAAAGATGGGAGTGAAGATCCAATGGCACAGGCTCCTGTGGGCTGCCTGGGTACCTGTGATATTCTGGACACTAATCGCGCAGTCACAAGAGAAGCTTTACACCATACCACAGAGTCAGGTAGTGACATCTCACAGGCAAAAAAGCCTTTCATTTGTCTTTTTCCTCTAATAACTACTGAGGATGGGCCATCATCCTACCACATTGCCACGTCTTGTTGCCTCTTAATATATATACTTAAGATTAGTTATAGGAGTACAGCACAGTGGATCCCTAATGAGGAAAGACCATTAATTTTGAAAGTCCCGCTTTATCTTTTAGCGCTACAATATTCTTGCCCACTGTCTTGGCAGAGCACATGGGCTGTAAAACAGCAGGGCCAGGCCTATGGGATTTCTTTATTCTCCTCAGAGCTGCTTTATGGAGTGCATCTGTAATACTCTGGTTACGGCATGCTGTAAAAGCCATTCTAGATCTGGTGGTCCTAAGTCATTCCCAAGCATCAGAAAGGCAGTGGAAAGAAGATTCACTTATAACATCTGAAAGGGGAGAGGGAAGGCATGAGCGAAGTGCATTGGGATACTGTCTGCAGCGCTAACACAATAAAAATTCCCAGCGGCTTCTGGGCAGTTCAGCTGGTTAATGCAACTGGGGTCCATTTCCCAACTAGTATGCTGGGACCCAGCCCACCAGGAACCTGGGAGACTGCAGAGATGCACAGAAGTCAGTGGGAATCAGTCAACATAGAGCAACACGTCAGCCCAGACATGGGATTTGGTGCCTGTGAGTAACCCCAAACTCAATGGTAACGCCACGTGCTCCAAGTCAAGACAGCAGCTCAAGAACGCAGTTTAACAAGACAGGACGACCACATGCACTGCCTTGCTCTCCCAAGAGGGAAGCAAGCATCAACCTGGCCTCGTGCCTGGAGGGCTGGCAGCCGCATGGCACAGCGGGAGCCGTGCACAAGTTCAGTGCTGGCCTGCGGGCCCGATGGCTGCGGAGAAGGGGCAGAACTTCCCACCAGCAAGTGTGGCAAGGGACACATAACAGCTCTTTAGGAGATATTCATGCAGTTGCCTTTCACTCCTGAGGCATCATCAGAGCAGGAGAACTTCTTAGCAAGAAGATAGCAATTCCAAAAGAATAAGTTAAATTACAGAAGCCCCAAGGAAAGCTGAGAAATAAGGTAGTTCCTTACTACTAACAGACCATCGTAATATTTCCTCTGTTCATCACGATAATAAATGGAGGGCAAGGCTCCTCAAACACAAAACTGAACTAGAATTCTAACAAAAAAAGGGGAGGGAGGAGGAGAACAGTACTATATTCCACTAAATATCTACCAGAGAATACCAGCATACACTTTTGAACACATCTTGAGTATGCTAAATGCTATAAGTATTAATTAAATCATTATTAACAATCAAAATCTAATTTCCTTCTGTCACTTTCTGATATCTTAACTAAAGGCATATTTGCAATACTATTATAACAAGTTACAGTTAGAGCAATAGAGCTGCTTGCAATAATTCAGAAACATGTACACTTTCATATGAATATATCATGCCTAACTAATGAGATTGCTCATTTCATAACTTCAGTTCCATTTTTATTATTTCATAAAACTGGAAGTCCTTATCCGTTTTATGAAAAACACCAAACCTTTGTGAAATTCATTAAATAAGCATAAAAAATTCATTAAACAAGTGAATTGCATTCATGGCTGCTTTGATGCAAATGCCCTTTAAGCAATGTAAAACTCCATATTGATTTAACCTTTCATGTTCTGATATTTCCATGTGGAGATATATATAGATATATATCTATATATAAGAAAATCTTTATTCAAGGAATGAAATTAAGTGCTGATCCCTTGATCTCTAGTCAGGGTGAGGTAGATTGGTCAATTTAAATAGTCAGTGCTGATCAGCAAACAGCTGAGTTTGTATTAAAACAGAGCACTAGTATTTCTGTGCATCTTTGCTGGCAAATAAATATATATATATGTAATATCTTAGATGAAATTGATATGATACCTGAAATCTCCTCTGCAGCAGGGAGTCAGTCAGATATCAGCCAAGCTCTGCCAGGCTAATCCTGACAAGGCCAGACTGCAGGCCAACCAGAAGGAAGACGAGCCACCCCTTCCTCCCAAGGCATGGCTCGGTCGCTCGCTCCCATGGCCCCCATTCCCACCCAGAACGGCTGGGCACTGCACGACCAGCAAGGCAGAGCGTTTGCCAGCACCGGGGGTTACTCTGCATCCCTTCAGGCAGTGGTCAGGACACTCCAGTGTCTCACTTTCTACTCCAGTCCACCAAAACCACAACCCTCTCCCAATCCCTAAGGCCGTATAAACAGTTCAGTGAAATCAGTGTAGTTCTTAGTCCAATAGAGTCATTCTCTTCTCGGCATTTCAGATACGACGTACTAAGGAGGAGACAACATGAAAAAGTACATCTGCAACAAATACATGTGCCTGCTACCCAAGACGTCCATCTGATCCAACCTAGAATTCCTGGGGAATAAAGTATTTCCATTCCACCAACCATACCCAACTGCCTGTTGAAGGGCTTCTAATGAACACTAGCTGCAGAAAACTAAGAAAAGGTGAGAAAATAGCAACCATATACAAAATTAACTATGCCCACAGCACAGCTCATTCAAGTAGCAATCGAGTTGCTGACGATGCATCCTACCAGCAGGACGGTTTATGTGAGTGCCAATTAGGAGGGTACTCTGCAGACCTACCACACTTGTCACTTTAAAGTAATTCCGGTAAGTTGATATGACTTCAGTGAGATTACAGGAGCGCTCAAATATCACATACCTCGATGTGCTAGGCCCGAGGCACAAAGATGTGGGATGAGCAGCCCTTTCTCCTGCGGCGCCTGGCACAGCCTCTGCTTTGCGCCAGCGCAGCACTGCGCCGGAGAACGGCTGCAGCTGGCCATTCGTTTCCGCTGTGCTTCACAGCTAGGACTTCTGGCTGAGAAAGCGTAGTCTAATGCCACACGTACCTGAAAGAAAAAGCAAATATCAACTTTATAGCTTCCCGTTTTGAAGATGCCGTTTCTGTGCCACCTCCTCTAACGCTCTCCTCGTTCTTCCTCAGCCTTTGCAGGCCTTCCCCCTCCAATTACACCCCAGATGCCTCTGCTGCACGCTTCCTTCTCCCTAAACTCATGTGGGATCAGCCAACTGAGTCAGAAACAACTCTATTTCCATTTAAAATCATTTTAAATCCTAACGTTCCCCCCATTACCACCACAGGTCTTAAATCCTCATATTTCCCTCCAAAATATACCCAGACATCCTTATTTTTCAATAGGCTCAGCTAGACAAAATTAAGTTTCCAGGTAAGGCTTTTTAAGAGTTGAAGTGAGCCAAAAAGAATTAAAATAAGTTTCAAAGAAAACTACAGCTAACATATTCAAAGTATCATCACTTTTAAAACTCTGCCCAATTTTTAGCCAGGATCCTAAAATAAGATTGCTTCAGAAGGAAAGATGGTGTGAACTTTTTCAGAGAAAGAAATAAAGCTTGGTTTCAACCCAATTCCGTACTATAAAGCATGGGTTTCGGCCTTAATTACAGAACAACTTAAACCAGTCTAATGGAAAGCTGCTCTCAGTTCTGTAATTACAACAGCGATCAAGATAAACGAAGACTTCATCGTTTTCCACCTTCGTACCTCCCAACTCCCCCACTCTCATCGCTCCTCAGCTGGCTGAAACCTGTGCCCCCCCAGGAAGGGCATCTCTGATTGAACAAGCCCTAAATAGTACTTGAAGCCATTTAACTTAATCATTACTAGATTTTAGTTTAGGTCTCCCTTGATACCATAGGCCAACAATAATGCCGTTGGGTACCCTGGAGATCCTTAAGCATCAATAGTCTTAGGAGGGCACATTCACCTACGGCAGGATTTAAAACTGGCTTTGTAATAATTAAAAAAAAAAAGAGAGAGAGAGAAAGGTGGGGTGAGATAAAAACCTTGGGAGCTTTTTCATGATTACTAATTTAACAGACAGAAACCAACTATGTTTTATTGATAGTTCCAATAATAAATTTGCCTTCCATACACCCTGCTGCTGATGCCTAAAATAAGATGTGCAAGAACAGATAGTCTTGTGCCTAAGGCTTTTCAGGATAATACACAAAGAAACCTTGCAACAACTCAACCAAGAGATATTCAATCAAGAACCGCTCTGCAAGGACTGCTCCTTGCACTTCTGCATCAAACAAGGAGCTCATCCTTTGCCTTGTGTACCGCTCTCAGCCTCACCCCGCTCACAGGCGGGCAGAAGCTCACACAAGTGTCCCTCCTGCAGGCTTGTTCAGAAATTAAGCTCTTTTTTTTTTTTTTAAAAAAAGAAGTCCTTGGTGCAGCAGCACGCTAGCTTTTAAAATACCACTTTCTATACACTAGTGGAAATTGAGGTGTAGACTCCAGATAATCTGAAGCACAAACACAGCTCATTCATCTGGAGCAACATTAGATAGCAGAGATACAAGAGCAAGACCTGGCTACGTTGAGGAAACTGAGTATCCAGCAGTTCTGCATGCAAGCAGAGCAAGCAGACCAGCACTCACTGAGTGCCTTGAGGCCAGCGCAGTGATTCCAGCTGGAAACGTGACTCCCAAAACCCACAACCAGCAGCACTGTCATGCGGCAGTGCTGCACACCTCTGTCAAAAAGCAACTTTACCATGGACGCCAGTAAGTCGTCTTCATTACACAGAGCTACAGTAAATCTTAGGCTTTTGCCTCTTTCTTCTTCTTTTCTAAGTGAACACTACCAGATCAGCTGCCAGTTACTGCAGCTTCAAATCCCTGCGGTGGTGGTAAGTTGTGAGCAGGGCTAGATGCATTTCTCCCTTGCATTTAAGTTAGATTCACTTGAGAAAAAATTTGGTTTGTTTTAGCTAGGCTAATTCATCAGCCATGTGTTTGGCTGGAAACCTGCTATGCTTTGCTACTTTATCATGTTGCTATTTCCATGTTCAAAGGCTAGCTAAATTATTTACACTACACTTCATATTTTGTGTACAACACTTGCCTTGACACGAACAGCAGCAACTGCAAAGGCAGTTTCCTCGAGCCTGTGCCTCAGAATAATATATAATGCTATTCTTTGCAGAGAATGACCCATTCAAAAGCTCAGACCTCATCCCTCCCCCCTAAAATAATAATAATAAAAAAAAACAAGATCCACTTGGTGCTCAAAACCTTGAGGCGAGTTCACGTCCAACATTGATCTAATTCTTAAGGATATCGTAAAATACAAAATATAAGATGAATAAACTGAACATCAGCTCAGAAGAAAACTAGCTACATCTAAAATTCACTGTGAATGATAAATAGCTTTTAGCCAATAACACCCAAAGCTATTTTAAGATTTATATTGCAGAATACATACTTCAACAAGCTCTGTGAATATTTTATTATACCATCGCAATCATTTGCGCTGTGTGTTGCAAGTCTCATTGTAGTTGCACTCCCTTTTTAAGGTGCAGTTCAATTTCTCTCCTGTCTTCTCATTCAACCACACCTTGCAAATTGCAAAAACTTGCATCACAATGTCTTCGCTTATCGGCTACCAAAAACTGGACACAAGAGTTGAGAAGTCCCGAAAACTCTGAAAGTACTTCTGCGGCTAAGAGAGCACGAGCCTCCTCGCGCACTGCAAAAGCCTGAAGTTACACTCGCTAGCGAGCTATCGCTCGCGGCCCAGCACCAGCCCCAGAACGACTCCAAGCAGCGGTTACCCGCGAGGAACGCGGTAGCGCGGCACACGGCGCCGGAGAACAGCGCGTTGCTGTACGGACCCACGCTGCCAGGCAACGCCTGGCTTTCCTGGCGAGTTCAGTTTAATGGTTCTTCTGTGCTTTAGTATATTGCAAAGACAGTGTTTTGCACCTAAACCAGACCAGGAGTCAGAGGCTGGGGAAGGAGAGTCTAGTATCTTATACCAAAGCGTTTCATTGACAAAGTTGCCCGTATTGATCAGTAATCCCTGATGCTGGTATGTGCCTTACTGTATATTACTACTACTATTAAAAGCTGGTTCAGAGGCATTTCACTGAATCGGGCCAGGGCCCGCGCGCTCCCGACTGCTCAAGCCTTCGCGTCGCCTGGGCCTAGTGAATCGAGTCGTACACATCAAGAAACATTACAAGTCAAATCAATGTTTTATAGCCTTAGCACAGATCACAGTCTCAAACTTTATCGGCACAGCTGTCTGAGCAGCAGGACTCGCCAGAGCTACAGCCACCTGCACTAATAAGGCGCAGACCCACGCGGGCCTTAACGATCGCTTAGCTTTGGCAATAGTTGTCAGCGCTGCCGACTGCTCGGAGCGCAGCTCTTCGATCCGATCGAGGACGCAAGCAGCCGCCTAGCCACGAGGCTCCGCGCTCTTCCATGCGCATTCGTTCCAGTTCCATAAACCGCTAAATTAAGAAATGAGGTATTTAAAACACAAAGGGGCTCTAACACAGCCACAAATACACAAACAAACATCACAGAAATCCTCCATCCCGTTTCTTGCCTCGTTTGCTTATTGAAGTGCCATATGTTGCTGCAAGTGCTACGAAAAATATCATAATAAGATCGTAATTATAAGGTTTGTTGAATTACTGAGTAAAGCAGCCACTTATTTACATTTAAATACGAACGCTGGCAATCGAAACATCACACGCTTCTCTGTTCCCGGCTCCAGAAAAAAATACTTCTCTCCCGACAGCGCGACGCGCTGCGCGGCGGCGGCGGCCCGGCTGCGCGAGAGGGGCTCCCTCCCGCCTGGGGCGCTCCGGGAGCGGCCGCCGCCGCGCTACGCTGCCGTTCAGCGGTCCTTTGACCCGCCGGCACGGCGAGCCCCACCACAGCTTTGGGAAATCAACTGCAAACCTGACCTCACCGCGCTCAAGCGGGTCCCCCCACCCCGGGGCGCTTGCACCGATTAGCTCCGCCAGGGCGGAGAGGGCTGCGAGAGGGTCCCCCAGCGGGGCCCAGCGAGCGCCCGTGCCGTTTGCGGTTACGGCCCCGGGGGGGTCCTCGGGGCAGGCACAGCGCTCGCGACCACCAAGACGAGGCCCCGGGGCAGGGGGAGCCCGGCCGCGCCAGGAGTGGCCCGCCCCGACGCGGCGGAGAGCGTGGCCAGCGCTACGGCCGGAGAAGCGTAACGAAGAGTCGCGTTGTGTTTTTAAGGGCCCGGTCAGGATCGCGAAGGGCACGGGTTCCTAAACGTACTCGGTGACAGAGACGCAGAAGAGATCCTGCGGACAACCCTCGCTCCCGCCGCTCGTTCTCGGGGGAGCGCCGGCTCGCCACCGCCGCGGAGGAGAGCCGGCACAGGAGGCGCTGGCCGCACGAGAAGAGCGCCACGCCAGACTAGACCGAAGTGTCACCGCACTGCCCCACGCACCCCCCGCCACCGCCCCGGTGCTCCAAGGACGTTTTCCCCACAGCAACAGAAACCTACTGGCGTTCACGCACTATGCTCACAAGCAACGCGAGCTTTGGACCATTTACTGCCTGTATATCTACCACGCCAGTTAAGACTAGACGGGCTGATGGGATACAGGCTGTATGGTCCACTGGGTCCTTCAGAAGAGAATCGAATTAATATTTTCAGTAATTAAAACAGTATTTGCATCATGGCACCTGTTCATTTCTAGTTAGCTTACTACTGTTCAGGGCTTATTTTGTCACGTAAGACCAAACCAAAGGCATAAAGGTGGCAGGAGGAAGCAACCATGGTCCTGGTGCTACCAAGCCCTCCTAGCCCCAGGCAGCAGGGCCTCCTCCAGCAAGAGGGGAGGCACTAACACCCCCCACACAAGTGCTTTGTTTTTTGTTCTTTTGGGTTTTTTTGGTTTTTTGTTCTTTGTGAATAGCAGTAGCCCAACCATGTGGGAACAGGGGGCAGCAGCACTTGCCTGCTTACATGCCTTATGGCTCAGGTCCTCTTGGACGTTGGCCTGCAACACTGCTGGCTGGGGGCTAATCTCCTCCGTAGCGTGGCTCATGAGGAGGGCAAGCAGTTATTTTTCCAGTGAAACGCTCAACTGGTTGGGCTATGACCAATAAGAGGAGGTTGAATAAATATCTAGGCTCAACAGAAGGGTACAGATGAAACAATCCACAGGACAACTTTTTTTATTAAGCAATTTTACAGAACAAAACTACACAAGAAGGGACGATGAGCACAACCTCTCAGCAGGGTCCTTGCTCTGCTTATCCCAATGCTGCCAGATGCCCTCCGCGCATTTACTCAGAGTTTTTTCTGAGCTCTGCGTAATTGAGGAGGCACTGAATGTTAACACATAAAGAATGAACCTATCAGAAGAACAATCTTTTGTCCAGCACTTTGGGCTCAGTCCAGTGGGAGCCTGTGCTATTACATGTGCTGGAAGCTTAGGGGGGGAAAAAAGCACCTCATCGGATCAAGCTGAATTATGAGGAATGTACTGCTGCCCATGTTTTAAGGTGGCTGCTTTTCATACCAAGTTGATGCACTCATGGTTCAGATATCACTGAAGCCATTCAGGCCTCCATGCACTTCCCACCACCAGCTTCAGGCCTCCAGAGGCAAGGGGCCAGCAAGGAACCCGCGCAGAGCCCACGCGGGCCGGCCCAGGGTCTCCAGCGAGGACACGAGCAGGCTCACCCCTCACTGCGTTCACTCCTCCTTTGCCCTCAACAACATCTAATTAAGTATATATGAGCTGCTCTGCCACTGCTACCACCCATAAAAACTGTTGGTGTTAAATCCACTCAAAAGACAGCACATGATTTACAAAGATAAGACACATAGATAGATATAAGATGGCCAAGGTAACTAAAGGACTTCCCTAACAGATACTAAAATATCTAGTGAATAACATCTTCCTATATCTGAAAAAGGAGACACATGGCAGGTTCCTGTTCCATCTTTAGTACATTTTTGCATGAAATGTACATTTAGCACACTTTGCTTCTTCTCCCATTTACAAACCATAAAGAACTCATACATGAATAGTGAACAGAGAGTAAAATACATACACATACATGTGTGGACATATGTATGTATATACATATGTATGTAAAAAACCTGGCACAAGTTAAGAAGAGGACAAACTCTTTCCAGGCACAGGAAATTAACAGCTAAAGTAATAAAGTTACAATAAAAATCATATTGATATTATTAAATGTCTAAAACTCTTTCCAGTAGCTCTGATGAGCAGTCATTATTCTGTTCCACAATAAACTACGTCATTTCATTGTCTAGAGAGCCTTCCCGTGACATATAAACGAAATACGCTCTAGAGATTTCTCCACTGGCTGTAGAGAGCTTACAACATGTTAAACACAGCTCCTGTGTGTTCCTGCAAACTGCTGTGCTACATACCACTGTGCACCTTGGCTGGTGCCATGCTCCATCCGAGGGCAATGCAATACAGCAGATACGGCTCTGACCTGCCACAGCACAACTGCAGGCTTTTATCCTTGCCTCTGAACTATCCGGGGACGCCAGGCAAGCCATCGCACCTCTTTGCAAGCCTGTTTTCTCTGCCACTTCACCCAGCTGCCAAGCAAAGCCTTCACAAGCAGCACCTCCTGCTCCCCCACCCATGACACCCAACACAAGCATGGCATAAAGACACAAGCACTGCAGGGACACCCACCACACTGCACACCCACCTTGGGACAGGCTGCTCCCACAGCCACCAGCTCTCAGCACCATTTCTCAGCATGTTTCACACTGACCTACAGCCCCAGCTCCTGTCCCAGCCAGTCTCACTCTTCCTTAGCCCTGCTCTTCCTCCAGGTTTAACAAATCCTAGTGAACGAGGTGCTCATGTTGGCACCTGGGCACCCTTATCCTTTCGCTCCCCAGGGTGGGGAGCCACACTCACCTGTGGGTGCTAATTAACCTCAGATTGAGCAGGAGTGGGATTAGATCCACCTGGGGCTGCAGTCACTGCCCTCAAATCTGCATTTTTAACACCAGTTGTAAAATCCTTGGGGAAAGCATACGCTCTTCTTTTCCTGTGTTTAAGGTGAAAAAATAGTTTTTGATGACAAACGTGGGCATCATGACTCCACCACCGCACACAGGCAGGACAAGCATCTCTGCAACAACCGAAGAGCCCACGGCTGCCTCATGTCAGCCCCGCGGGCCTGCAAGGCCAGGCTGAGATGGCCGTGCGTGTGCAAACCCACCGGTTCGCTAGGAGAGGAGGAGGCTGAGGCTTACGGGGCTGACGGGCTAGGCCTGGTGCCAGCATTTCAGGTTACGGCGCGGGCCAGGGGATTCAGCGGGCGATGAATCCTCCGTAGCACATGTCTCTGCTTCTTATGCAGCTCCCTTTAGGGAACGGTTAACTAACCCTCCTCCTTCCTGGTTCGCTCTGTTTTCTCTCTTGTTTACACATTTGAAGCGGTGATACACGCTTCCTCGGCTCAGATGACTTAGGAACCCAAATCTCATTTTCAAAGTAAAGCAGGCACTTGGCACACAAACCCTGTGGACTTTCAGCAAAGCTTATGCTCTTAAATCACTTACAGAATGAAAGCACTTAAGCGGCAAGCTTGTTGAACACTTTTATCCACAGCTTTTCTTTTTTTTAAAGCTCATTACTATAATTACTTGGTAGTAGTAATAATGGGGTCTACCGATTTTGAAAGCTGATTAATGAAAATGTATACCCTCTTCTGAGTTAAAGTGTTTTGAAGAACATTTAAACAATTACTCCACTCCTCTGAAATTTCTTTCATGGGATAGCGGGTTTTTCTGTATCAGATTATATGGATCTCTCATGGGGAAACCCACTGTTTGCAGATGGAAGATAGAAAGGAAAGTTAGAAAGGACACAATAGAAGAAAGATCAGCAAAGAAAAATATTTTAAATATTAATGATCAAGGGGGAAATGGAAACACATTAAAGGCAAATGTGAGAGCTTTTAAATATGTTATTAAAATTGATTTATAAATGAGACTCTTCTTTAACCAAGTGCTTTAGCCTTCACTCCTTATTTCCTTCTGCTGTCTCTCCAAGCATCGGTATCACCACCCAAAGCCTGTGGCGTTAAGGAAAGATATCTAGAAAATAATTAGGCTGGCAAGGGCTACGGGCTTTTCAAACATGAAAACATCATTATACCAAGAATCTCAGAGAATGAGATGAAAAGTCAACTGTAACCAACCTGTGCAGCAACGCAGCAAGCGTCTGTACAAGACCTATCGCGGGTTCTGCGGAAGGGCTGGGGAGCCCCCCCGGCCGGGCCGCGGCCACGGGGCATCCTGCTCCGATCGGCGCGACGGGGGAGCGTTTTTTGGACCTATCGTCTCAGCTGTTTCAGCTTTGAAAACGTTTCAAACAATGCGGCCCCGGAGAGCAGGCTGCTGCACGCGCTGCTCGCCGGCTCCGGCCTCCCCAGGGCAGCACGCTGCAGATGGGGTATTCGCCCTGTCACCAACACAGCAACGAATGCTGTTTAAAACCATGAACTCCTGGGTCATACACAGCAAACATACTGTACTAAGGGACGCAGCAGCAGATCCATATTGCACAAACTGCCCCAATTACCATACCCCAAACAGTGGAAATTATCCTTGAAAGGAACAAATTTCATGCATGCATTTGTGTAAACAGAGAAAGAGAAAAATTGCTTCTATATATTTAACATCACCCCCTACCGAGCTATCCCTCAACAGCAAATTAGTCTCTATATATTTCATCTTAGTTTAGATACGCAAAATCTTTTATTTTAAAGCTGGTACCTGTCATAAATAACAAGAACGTTATAAATGAAAATTCTAAACAGAAATATAAAACGTCACTGAGAACTATAGCTCTCGTAACTTTGATTTTGTGGCAAGACTGGTCCACAAAACTCATTCTGAATGTCCTCATAAGATCCTTTTTATAGCAGGTTATGAATCATCACATGATATCTTTAAATGGATGATCAATACTATATTTTCCCATAAAACGTTTGGTTTGAAATCCGATTTTAAGTGCATTAGAGTTTTTGTGCACTGAATGAGTGAGTGTCATAATAAATTGTCATCAAATATGAAAGAAATATAGCTTAGATTAATTGCCATATTTATTTATGAGTCTATAAAATACATTGTGAAAGTCCTGGCACATTTTTGGGATACCAGCTTGAACTTTCAAGAAAGTTAAAAGCATTAAACGAGACTGAAAGTAGATTTATTATTGGAATGTTTTTAATTGCAGTCCCAACCAGACACAGGTATTAGAACGGCTATGCCCTTAGTGGCCATGTCTCATGTGTTTTTTCTTTAAAAATGATATACTTTCCATATTTTTATTGATTTTACAAGATTTATTGTAGATTAGCGCTGCTTGTGTGTGAAATCACAAGTGGTCCCAGCTTCCCCAGAGTAGCGGCTGCAGCTGGCAGGTACCGGAGGAGGCTCCACCTCCGCCGCAGCGCCCGGCGCAAAGCACCGCGGCAGGAAAGACCGGAGCAAAACCGGGCACGCGCCGCTCGCTGCAGCTGCGTTACGCGAAGGCCAACAGCCGAAGGGGCTCCAGGAAACGACATGTACTCTTCCTTCCGCGAGCGCAAACTGGAGCTAATTCACACAGAGGGTTTGGAGGGGCGGCCAAGCTGAGTCCAGCTTTAATTTAGCGCCTCCTCAAGGCCAACGGTTTTGATGGGGATGGTACTAGCTGCCTTAGGGGAAGCGTATTCTGGTTTTGGAATAAGGTAAAAGCCCGCCATGTTTTTAATGCACAATAAACGCAACTGAGTTGTTGTGAATAACACGTGACAGCAAGGAGGCAATTGGGATACCCGTGATTAATAGTGCCCTTAAGTTGGGGAGAACCCTTGGAAAATAAGGCATCATTACATGTAACCAGTACGCTAATTAAAAAATAGATCTGGAAAATTACAGCGAACAGAACACATAATGGAATAAAATCATCATTCACAGCCACAGAACAAAAGTCATAAAATATACCTCAATTCAAATTACATTAAACCTCTGCAGCTTGACAGCCATGGGGGGTAATCACCCAGCTGATTCCCTCACCCCAGCTGATGCAATAGGCCATGAAGCACAGCGACACAACCCTGTGGTCACCGGCTCCTGGTGAGCCCCATACCTTGCTCATGTTGTGTGTCAAGGCAGTGACCACTATTTCTATATATGTATGTATATGTATGTATGTATATATTCAAAATTGTTTCTATTCGTTTTATTGGAAAGTGAATATGCATAGGGTCGGCCTGAGTGACAGCTGTGACACATCCCTGGCTACCTCTTCCCACCGTAACTTATCCCGTGTCTCAGGTGCACACAAATGTCTCGCCCCAGCTCTTTCACCTTGCAGAAGGGCCGAGCAGAGCTGACGCTCTCGCACATGGGTTTTGTCCTCTTCCTTCCCTAGACGAATTCACACTTCCTAGAATAAGTGGCCAATAACGCTCAGGAAGGTGGTATAGAAGTGCTGTGTTACCCTGATGCGGAGAAATATTTCCTTATTGGCCAAATACGGTTTTAGAAGCTGGTTTTAGTGGTGGCCTCGGATCAAAGGAAAAATCCCATCCAGCTCCCAGCTGTTGGACCCTCATCACACACATAACGATCCAAATTAAAGCTCTAGGTCCGAACCTTCTCCAGCTCCAGCAACGTTCAAGCCCACCCTTGATTTCACAGTCACATCCGACAACTTGGTCGCAGCACACATGGTGATGATCCGAGATTCAGCAAGTCCACGGGTCAGTACAAAAGCCATCGTGCGAGACAGCTGCTGCTCATGGTGCTCAGAGACCAGGCAGGATGGGCGAGGTGGCGCCCGTCAGGCACCCACTGAGGACAAGAAGCAGCAATTAACTGGCACGCAAAGGAGCCCACATCAAAGTCTTGCTTAGGCATCTGTGGGAATATTACCCTGATCTGTCCCTTACTTCATTTCCTGATAAAGTTTTAAAAGGCTCTTATTTGCCCATCCACCTCAGCGAGAGGGTTTGGAGAAGAAAAACAAAGGCCCACCTGTGTGATTACCCCAATGTGATACACGCTAGCATATTACAGTGTTCGGTTATCATTACTCTTTTCTCTCTAGCAGTACATTATGATTTTTACTGTGCCAGCGCAGTACCAAAGAGTAATCCTCCATTAGAATGAAACCACTTTGCATACACCAAAACTAGAGCTAAGTTGTGCATTTTTTTGTGCATTAGCTAGCCTAGATACATAACTCTCCAGGAATCCAGCGACATCTTTTTGGATGTTCCCTTTGGATGTTCAAGTGTCTAAAGGCAATCAAAGTTATTCTTGCTCATATTTCAAAAGTGCTCTTAAAAAAAAAAAAAAATCTATTCTCTCCCAGGTTTACCCTTCAACAAACAAGGTACCACATATTATCGCAGCAATTACAGCTTGTCTACTAAATCAAGATACGTCCCATGCTTCACCATGTCAGTTCTCTCCTCTGTCTCTAAGACAGTTCTATTTTCTGCTTGTGTGTTAAGCAATTAAAATGCTTTATCTTCAACAAGATATTAATCTTAATATTGTCCTAATTTGTTTAGTCCTTTTCTGCTTCTCATGCAGAAATCAGTCTCGACAATAGCCGCTGAGATAAAGACAGTAACCAGCAAGCTTCACAATAAGCCATCATATACACTATTTTAGTTTGTCAAAACAATTAGTGTTCATTTTGGCTTTATTCAGTTAAATCTGCAGTGACTGATCAGTATAAATTATGTATTAGGCTGCCCAGCTGTACTTGTTTATTCATGCATGGACTTGAAGAATTTTCATTTTCTCAATACAAAAAAGCTGCAGCCAAAAAATCCCCCTATATTCTGAAATATAAAGAGACTTTCTTCTCAGCCACGTTTCCGCTCACATGTTTTTGAAGCTGCTTTGTTCTCACCCCACTCAGAACATGATTCTTCCCTTCCAGAAATGATACTCTAACGCGTATTTCAATTAACCTATTATTTCATTCACAGTTATCGTCAGTCGCGTTTGTGTCAGCGGAAAGGACGCGTTGTTGCTTTTCCCCCTCACAATTACCTTTCGAGTCAAGCCATATCAGAGCTAAACCGAACGATGTTGATTTTAAAAGCACCCAAAATCAAACCGTAGCCTGCGTTTGGACCCCTGCCCCACTTCAGGAGGAAGCGCTCGGAGAAACGTTTCCAGTGAAGCCTCCGCCGCCTCTCTTTCAAGAACTAAAGTTTGCGCCTCAAGAGGGATCACTTCCCATTGTAGCTGCTGTTTGCAGGCACGTCGTCTGCGCTAGGACACGCGGGGCGGCGCGCACAGCGGCCCCGAGGCTGCGCCGGGCCGGCGGGCTGCAGCTCACGCGGGGTCGGAGGAGGCGGGCGGCGCACAGCATCAGTTACGCTTTCCCAGGAGGCGGTGGAAAGAGCAGAAGGCAAGACCTGGCTGTCGAAGCAGTCTCCCTGTAACGGGAAGCGCGGCAGCTTGCACGAGGCGCTTGCCCCAGAGCTCCCCGGAACCAAGCCGAGCGCCAGAAACCGTTAAGGGCCGGTTTGCGCCGACGGTCACAGATCACAGCAGGACGCTGCCGCCCCGGCTGCGGGCTCGGCGAGGGGACGGGCGGTGCGCACGGTAGCGGCGCTCCCAGCTTCTGACCTCTGGCAAAGCCGGGGGCACAAAGGCAGCGCTTGTCCTCGTTAGCGAGAGCCCGCTTAACCTCCCAGGCTCAAAGGGCAATTAACGCTCCGGCGTGGGCTCCCGGGCGCGGGCGGGAACCGAGCGCTGCACGGAGGGGGCGCCCGCGAAGGGCCGGCTCTGGAGCCGCCTCGCTCCAGGGCCCCTGGCTGGTGGCACATTTGCTTTCCGCTGGATTTCGCCGCGCTCTCGGCGGCCTGCCCGAGCGGCAGCGGGCGCGCCCCGCGCTCCGCGCCCCGCGCTGCCCTCCCCGCGCCGCTGCCGCTGCCGCAGGGTGCCGGCGAGAGGACTAAATTTTGCTGAATTAAGTGCTTTAGAACGAGTGGGTGTATTACCTTATAATTAGCATAATTTTCCCCATAGGGATTCTTGCAATTAAATAATTAGCAGCAACGGTACCCTAAAGGCGTTCTTTAATGAATTTTCTTAAATTCCCGCCCGCCTGAGCTGCCCTGGATCAGTTTTACACCGCTCCAGCGAAACGCGCCCCCGGCCCGCCCAGCCACAGTGCCCCGGCCCGGGCCCCTCTGCCCACGCGCGGCCGCGGGAGCGCGGCGGCCGGAGCGGGCCGGGGGCGCGGCGCGTCCCCCGACGGCGCGGGGCAGCGGGCCGCTCCGCTCCGCGCGGCCTCCGAGGCTGGCGACCGCGGATCTCGCCGCGGACAGGAGCTCGGGAGCTGGCTGACGCGGGGGGGGGGCCGCGGCCGGGCCGGGCCGGGCCGCTCCGGACCGCCGCGCCTCGCTCGCGGCTCGCCAGCGCCACCCGTCGGGGAGCGGGGCCGCCCCAGAGCCGGGGAAAAAAAAAGTTAAAAGAAATAAATAAGAAGATACAATCAGCGCGGAAGGGCTCTGAAGGGTTCCGCCGCGCCGGGAGCGGCCGGGCGCGGGGGCTGCGGGCCGCCCGCCCGCCCTCCGCGCAGGGGGATGCCGCCCTGCTCCCCCGGCGTCTCGCCTCAAAGGCGGACTCGCGGCGTGCGAGTCGCCGGTTAAACAAGGGCATTTCCATTTGTTAATTGAGGCAATTACGCCCGGGTGGTAATGGGCAGGCCGGTCTCCAGGCAGCCATCAGTCAGCCTCCCATGGACGTGCCCGAGCGCCCGCTCGCCCCTGGGGGCACCGCTGCGGGTCTAAGGGAGGAAAAGGGACCCGCGGCGCGGCGCTCCGCGGGGCGCGCACCTCGCGGCGGCCGCTGCAGCCGTGCCCTCGGCGCCCCGACGGCTGCCCGAGCAGAGCGCCGGCGTGGCAGCGTCAGGCCCAGCTTTGCTCAGGGCCGCCGCAAAGGGCCACGACGGGGGGCACAGCCACTCGCCCCGGCTGCAGCAGCGGCGCCCGGCCGCGCAGCGCCTGCAGCCGGGCCGGGCGCGCAGCGGCGCGCAGCTCGCGAGGACGGAGCAGCGCGGCTCGGGCTGGCCTGTCACTGCCCCGCGCAGCGCCCCGCTGCCTGCGCACCGCTCCACCTTTCCCCTTCGCTTTTTCCTCCCGAAGCTGCAGGGTTATGGGGGGGGCCCGCTGTTACACTGTAGTGAATGGAGTGATTCCCCCCCCCTTTTTTTCCCCCCCAAATCGAATTTGGATTCTGTTTTAAAAAAAAAAAAAGAGAGAGCGAGAGAAAGAGACCAACCGCGAAGCATTTCAGGTCGCTGCCTTTGACGTGCGCGGCGGCAGCGCACCGAAGCAGCGCGAAGCGAGCGCTGCGCGCCCCGGCGCTGCGCGCCTGATTGGCAAAGCCCGCGGAGCGCCGCCGCGGCCGCGGGGGCCGCGTGACGTCACGGCGAGCCTCCCCCGGGACGGGCGCTAAAGACCTATAGAGCAGAAAATAATACAACAAGCAAGCTCCGTGTCTTGCGAGCCTTACGTGATTTTGCCCCCCTCTTTGAAAAAGCCCCCTTTGCACTTAAACTCGTGCTACATGTGGGGCGGCTTTTTAAACTCGATCTATACAAACATATTTATTAAGCGCGATGGGAAGTGGGGGGGTAGCCGCTTTTTTTTTTTTTAATCCAGGCACCCAACCCCATGCCTCAGATGTCTGGCTGCTTTTCTTAAGTGCAATCATCTATAATTGAGCAAAAAAAAAAAAAAAAGCCATACGTGGAAATGTGTGTGTGAGAAGGTGCATCTTGAAGCAGGGTTTAGTTACAATCGATCTGGGGGGAAAATATTGCCTATGGTCCAAAAATAAGGAGCGACTATGTCCTTCTCTCAGTTCGGATACCCCTACAGCACCACTTCACAGGTAAGGCGAGTGAGCAGCACTCACTCTTGTTCAGATTCTGCTGCTGCTGTCCAGATGTCTTGTTCCCCCTCCCTTTTTTTTTCTTCCCTTTCCCTTACTTAGAGTCTTTTTAAAAGGGCACATCTGGAGCCTTTTTTTAAAAAAATGTGCGTGTGTGTTTATGTCTCGTTTGTGTTGTGTTAGGCTTAAACAAATAACTCTCAATTTGCACAGCAAAGGCGTTTTAGGAAACCGGTAATTCTCTTCCCTCCCCCCCCTCCCCCTTCACCGTTCAGTTTTAAGTGCAACAAACAAACAAATAAATCAATCAACCCTGGGGGCGGCTGATTTACAGAGCGGCATCGCTGGGCTACCTGCGCGGCTCGGCAGCCGCGGGAGGCGCGGCGCGGCGCGGCTCCGCTCCCGGCACCGCCGCACTGAGCCGGGCAGCCTTTCAACCACCCTTGGGCGCTTGCGGGGTTTCACTACCCTTTCTGCGGAACCGCTCTGTGCCATTTTCTCCACCCTCACTCCCCGGGTCGGTTCTTTTCCTGTATTTTATTAGGATCTGTCTTTTTTTTTTTTCTCCCTTCTCCCCCCTCATACGATTTCCGAAGGACACCCCCCCACAGCCACGGACAGACAGCCTGTATTAACTAAGTCGTCACTATACCATGCTTCGAGTCACGGTTTATTTTAGTGCGGTTATTTATACGCCGTAATCACTGCAAGATTTGCCTCCCTTTGCTTGGGAAGTTGGCTGTCCCCTTAAACTTGCTCAAATCAAATGCCTTTGATTGCGTTAGCTGACATATTTACTGTTTTGTCTATTGTCAAGTTAACTGTAATCGCAACTTCTTGCCGCTAAATCAATGCAAACGGACCGGCGGGGGCGGGGGGGGGGGAAGGAGGGAGCTGCACAGATCTTTGGCCGTTTTTCGCGAGCACTTATTTCCTTCAAGTCCTGCCTGCTTGATTAATGGTGGCCCCCTTCCCCAAGGGCTCCCGCTCCCCATCCCGTTCACTTCCCGCTTCCCACCTCGCGTCGCCGCAGCCGGCTGCCCCCCGCGGGGCGCTCAGCGCGGTGCCGCTCTGCCCCGCAGTTCCTGGTGCCCGCCAGCCCCGGCGCGACGTGCTGCGAGGCGGCGCCGGCCGCCTCGCCGGGCCCGGCCGCCGCCGCCGCCCCGCTCTGCTGCCCCCCGTACGAGAACCGGCTGCTGGCCGCCACCCGCAGCGAGCTCAATGCGGCGCTCGGCATGTACGGCGCGCCCTACGCCGCCGCGCAGGGCTACGCCGGCTGCCTGCCCTACGGCGCCGACCCCGCCGCTCTCTACCCCTCGCTGGTGAGTACCCCCCGGAACCGGCCCTGCGGGCATCCCGCGGGGGGGGGACACACCGCCTGCAACAGGCGGCCCAACCTGGGCTGCTGGGGAGCGCTGCGCGCTGCCGCGGAGCGGGGGCCGGGCCGGGCCGGGCCGGGCGGGCGGGCGGCTTCCAGCGCCCTGCTTCGCGAGGCGCAGCGCTGCCGCTTCCCTCCCAGAACCCGCAGTACGACGTGAAGGACGGCACGGGCCCTCTGCCCTCGGGGATCGCCCAGCCTGCCGCCTACTACTCCTACGACCACTCCTTGGGGCAGTACCAGTACGACAGGTAAAAGCCCTGCGAGGCGCCGGGCCGCCGAAGTAAAACCTTGGGGGGCGAGCGGCGCCCGGGGCTGGCACCGTCCCTGCCGGGCCGGGCCGGGCCGGGCCGCGGGTGCGGCAGGGTGCGCGGGCGGCGGGAGCGGCGCAGCCCCCCCCCCCCCGCCGTTCCCCCATTAACTCTTGCCCGGCAGGTACGGGACAGTGGATTTCAGCGGTTCAGCCAGACGCAAAAACGCAACGCGAGAGACGACCAGCACCCTCAAAACGTGGCTCTACGAGCACCGCAAAAACCCCTACCCCACCAAAGGCGAGAAGATCATGCTGGCCATCATCACCAAAATGACCCTGACTCAAGTGTCCACTTGGTTTGCTAACGCCAGGCGGAGGCTCAAGAAGGAGAACAAAATGACCTGGTCTCCCAAGAACAAAGCGGGGGAAGAGAGGAAAGAAGGGAACAAAAGGGAAGAGGAGGAATACGGCGCGGAGAGCGAGGGCAGAGGTAGGAGGCAGGAGGACAGGCGCTTCAAGCAGCTGGAAGCAGGAGGCGAGTGCGCGGCGCCCCCAACTTCAGGGCGCCGCCACTAACGCCTGCCGCCCCCTCCTCCCTCCCGCTGTGCTTCTGAGCAGAGCCGGCGAGCTGCAGGGAGGCCGCCGAGCTGCGCCTCAGCGACCTGGACGACCTGGAGGAGGAGGAGGAGGAGGAGGCGGCGGCGGCGGCGGGGAAAGGCCGGAGGAGCCCCGCGCAGGAGAGCGGGCTGGCCGAGGCGCGGAGCGGCGACTGCAGCCTGGCGCCGCCCGGCCCCTTCCGCGCCTTCCCCGCCGGCCCGCCGCCGCCCTACGCGCCCGCGGAGAAGCCCCGCATCTGGTCGCCGGCGCGCACGGCGGGGGCGGAGGGGCCGCCGGCCGCGCTCAGCCCGCGGCCCGCCCGCGCCCAGCCCTGCCACCTCGCCGCGGCAGCGCAAGGTGCGCGCGCCCGCGCCGCCGCCGGGCCCTGCCTCCCCGCCCGCGGCCCTCCGCCCGCCGGCCCGCGCGCCCGCGCCGCTGCGGCGCTCCCCCTGGCTCACGCGCAACGCGCCCGCGCCCCGCGCTAGCGCCGGCCTCCCCCCCCCCCCCCGCCGGCGCGTTAAGCCCGCTCGAGAGGAGCGCGGGGGGCGGAGGGGGCGCCCCGTTGCGAGCCCGTTGTGTGTGTGCGCGCAGGCTGCGGCAGGAGCGCCCGAGGCGGCCCCGGCGGCGGCGAGCTGCCCGAGAGGCGCCGGCAGAAGCTGCGGACGGCTTCGCGGCCGGTGCTGCGGCGGTGAGGTAGGTGAGCGCCCGGCCCGGCCCGGCCCGGCCCGGCCCGGCCCGGCGCGGCGCCTCTCCCCCCTCTCCCCCCGCAGCAGGGCCGCCGAGCGGCGCCCCCGGGCCCCCGCGGCCGGGTCTCGCGGCGCAGCCCCGAGCTGGGCACGAGCCGGCGGGGCCGCGCTCCTCGCCCGCCGCCGCGGGCTGCACCAAGCCGTCCTGAACCGTTCTCCGCCTCTGTCGTTCGCTACATGCCAGTGATTAACGTCTCTACCAAAAAAGAAGAAGAAGAAAGACTTAATATTTCCTCTTTTTCCACTCCTGTCATTGACTTTCCCTCCTCTGCTACGGTGCGTTTGTACGTCCTTGTCCCGTGTCGCTCTGAGGCGACGGGAAGAGGAGCATCGGCTAAGTTAAGAGCGCAGACTGCAGGGCTATTCCCTGTCATTGTACCGAGACACCGCGGAAAGTGTTTTTAAGAGTCTCTAATTAAAAGGGGGAAGGCGAGCGCCGCGGAGGCGCCCGGTCGAGGCGAGGAGCCGCGCTGCGCTCTGCGGGCCGGGCGAGAAAGGGAAACCGCATCTCTGCATTATTTCTGTTTAATTAAAAGTGTCATCAAACACTTTCTGTTCAGACTAATAAACCAAGCAGAGACGAGGAAAGAATGTTTCTTTGTTCCCTGTTTCTAGAAGCAGTGGCAATAATTTAAATTAATAACTGGTAATTGAGAGGTCATCTGCAGATCAACCCGATACCTGCTATTTCCAAGTTCACCAGGGTCAACATTTACATTAAGTCATTTGTGGTCAATAGAGTCCAATGAATTCTGCCTTAATAAATCAGGGAAATCAAGCTGGAATATCGAGTAGGCTTCTGAATGTGTACCAGAGGCGACCAGGACAAGCGGGTCGGCGACCGAGGAAGGAGCGCGGCGCTGCGCGGGGCCGGGCCGCCCCCGCGGGAGGCGCCGCGCCGCAGACAGCGCTCGCTTGCACTTTCCAGCGACGGCGAAGTTTGGGGAGGTGCGGAAGCAAGGGCAGGACAGGGCCGCGGGAGCCCCGGCAAGGGAGGGGGGCCGGCAGGGAGCGGGAGCCGCTGCGGAAGGCGCGCCGCGGAACCGCCAGCCTGCTGCACTGACCCGCAGCTTAGAGCGGGGGAAATTAAGCTGCGAAAAGAGAAACATTATTTCAAGTCGGATTTGAAGGATTAGGGCTTGCAATAAAGAGTATTAGGCCCTTTCGGAGGGTTCTTGCAAGGCGACTTTTCTGCCCTCCTCTCCCGCCAGCGGGGACAGGTAGGAGCCGCAGCGGCAGCAAGAGCGCCGGGGCCGCACGGCGCTCGGGCGGCCGCGGGGACGGGCCCGGGCTCGGGCTGCCGCTGCCCCTCGCTCCGCTCCCCGGGCCCCCAGTGCACACGGGCAGCCCGGGCCGCTGTGCAGGGGAAAGGCTGGCTCAGGAGCGGCGGTGAAGGGAGTCCCGCCGCCGCCACGTTTCCCCTGGTTAATGAGATCGCTGCTGGCTCTTTTTGAGGCAGGCACGAAGGTAACCTCCAGGGAGTTTTAAGACTTTCTTTCCTTTCTTTTTTCCCCCCCTTTTACTCCCTTTATTAAAGGTCAAGCGAGCGAGATGCAGATTATCCCGCCCGCCCAGGACTCCCCTGCAATCTGTCACGCCGACAAGATATGTATCGCAAATCTCTCAAAATATAATCTCCGGGAATCATATTCCGAATACTGTTTTGATTAAAAACCAGAGCGGGGATTGCTGCGCAGCGAGCGCGGCGCGGAGCCGGCGCGGCGCCCAGCCACAAAACTAAAATAACGGGCTCGCCCGGGCATCCCAAGAAAGAATACCGTGCCGTCCATGCAATGAGAATTAAACCTATTTAGCCTGTCTTCCAGCTGGGCTTTGCTGGAAGCCCATGCTGGAAGCTTTGCTGGGCTATGAGCCGGGCTTTTTATGCCAACGAGCGCTGGAAAGCCGAGGAGGCCGCGGGCCGGGGCGCAGCCCGCTCGCCCGGCACACGATCCCCGCAACCAACTGGGCAGCTTGCAGCCTGCCGAGGCGCGCTGCTGCCCGCCCAGCCGGCAAGCGGGCTCGGGCCGGGCCGGGCTGGGCTGGGCTCGGGCTCGGGCTCGGGCCGGGCTCGGGCCGCCCGCTCCCAGGCGGCGGCTGCGCTGCCGGCCCGGCCCGCGCCCCGCGCTAATGAACTCGCCGCGCTAATTACGGGCTCCGGGAGCCGCGATGAAAAGCCGCCTTTGTGCGGCCGAGACTGCCCGGCTGCCCCGGCGCTTCCCGCGGCCCCGCCGTGACCCGGCGCCCCGGCGGCGCCCCCCGGCCCTCGTCCTGCTCCCGCTGCCGCCTCGGGGCGTCCAGCCAAACGGAAAACTCGCTTGGAAAGCGAGCCGCGACCTGGCACGATTTGTTTAAGCGCGCACCGAAGAGACGCGAAACGGGGCCGCCAGCCGCGGCCAGGCGCAAGGGAAGCGGGCAGAGGGGCGGCGGCCCCGCTCTCTCCTGCCCTCCTCCAGCACCCGCCTCTCAGCGCTCTGTGCCCCACTTATCCCCCCGCCCCCGCTTAGATACCCCGGGGGGGGGATACCACCCCGACGGGGGTAGAGCTGCCCCCCGGGCGGGCCAGGGCAGTGCCGGCCTTGGCGCCCCTCCGCACGCGAGGGCTGTTCCGGAGCCGGCTGCCACTCAGCTTTCTCCGAGGAGAAGTTTGATGAAATGCAGGTTTTCCCCGTTCTGCATTAAAGGGGCAAGATTTAGGGCCTTGCAATAGCCAAATGCTCGGGGATCCTTCTTCAGACCCGGCGAGAGCAGAAGAAGTTTTATTAATGCGTGGCTACTGGGAAGGTTATGAAGCAAGAGAGTGGAGCAATTAGTTCAAAATGACCGTAAAAGCAGGGAAAGCAGATCTCTGGGCCAGGTGTCATTTCAGGATCAAAGCATCTGTTTGGGGAAAATCATTTTTTGCCAGTGTATTATTTGCTTGCCCTTTTTTTTTTCTTTACCTACTGTTCATCTGAAAATAAATTACAGGCCAGAACAGGTGGATAACATTGTGGAATTACTTAACGATTTATTTAATCTGGATTCTTTTTCAATCTACTTAGCAGGATGAGTACTTTTTTTAGCCTGAATCCAAAAGCTGGGTTTTTCATCTAAAAAAGAGAAAATACCCTAATGCACGGCTCTGCTGACATCAAGGTGTGCTCTCAACGACTGTTAATAACACATTGCTAAGTTTTGGCCTGCTGAAAGGCCTGAGGGGAAAATTCAAGAAGAAAAGCGAGCAGAAGCTTCTTGTTTTCTTTGCCATCTCCCTAACGCTTCACATGTTATCTGCCCTTCTTGGTACAGTGCTTGGGTAATAAAATAACGGAGCAGGACGCAAGCACTGTCCCTTAAGTCTTAATATATGCAGAGGTAACAACTATAAAGACACCCTGGCTCTCTGGATCTCCCTTTCATTGAAACAGCTTTGCGTACCAGTGGTTTGAAGGGGTTTTAAGTAATTCCCTCGGAGGGCAGAGCATTCCCACAGGTTTCTGCTCCGTCCGGGACCGCCCCTGCTGCAGCGCCGCCAGGCAGCTAGCGCCGGCTTAGCGCGGGGGACCCCGGGCCAGCCCCTGCCGCTCTGGTCTGTGCCACGCGCGCCGGCTTCTCTGCCGCAGGGAAACCTCACTCTCTTTATTTTGTCATTTGAGCCTTGGGACAGTAGATGTCCTTTCCCATATGCCCACTGGTTTCCAGCTCTAATACGCCCGCTGGTTTCCACACTGGAAACCCTAAGAAGAGGTAACGCCTTCAGAGTGCCGTCACAAAAAAAGCTGGAAGTGTGAACTAGGAACAGAAACCTGCCCTGCAGCAACGGCAAGAGTTGCTGTACATCCAGGTAAAGATCCTCAATTCCTGAAACCTTGTCAGATCTAACAATTTAATTCAAATCAAAATAAAACACTGAGATGCTTTCTTTCCTGCTACAGCAAGAAGTGCAGCAGTGAGGCTTGAATGGGCGCAAGAGAGACTTCTGCTGCAGAAGCCTATGCATCCAGTGACAGGAAAAGGGTCAGGGAGCAGTTATTCTGGAGACATTAAGCCAAGGCTCACACAACGGTCCCGTTTCTCAAGGAGCAGACCTCAGGCAAGAGCCTACCCTTTCTGAGTAGATGCACAGTTTTCCTAAGGAGGTATTGGCAAAATTATCGCTCAGTAACTCGGACAAATTTCTGATGTTCACATTCTGTTGGAATGAGATATTAAAAGGGAAAGAGGCTGTAACATGTTAGATTTCATGGAATAACGCCCAGTATGGCTGGATCTGGCTCTCCGGTCCCACCTGAGTGATGCGCAGATGTGCAGAGTGTGACGGGACCAGATAAAATGCTCTTAGACACAGGGGAGCATCAGAGCACCCGGAAGGACGGGAAGCCAAAGTCACCCCTGCCGCTGTGTTTCCCAGGCATGTTCCTGTCCAGCTTAACTTAAGGAACTAAACTGAGGTAAACCAGAGTTAAACTTGCTTTGAATCCCTCAGATTCAGTATATGCGCCAGCAAAACCATATATGTACATGTTTAAACTAACACAGCTCTAACGACGCCAGTTTGCCAGCTCGGCAAGGCCTGAGTTAACGCCACGGCGTCGCTCCGTTGGCAGCGAGGCGCGCGGGGAAGAGCTTCCTCGCTGCCAGGACGAGGCCAGGGCCTGGTCGGGCGCCCTGCTTGGGCGGGCAGGGACGGGACGGCGCTCTGCACAAGTACCTGCCAGTACTTCTGGCGAAGGGCAAATGTTTTTGGCCACGTGGTCCATTCAGAAAACCAGGCCTACAGGAACCGGCCTCAGGAGTCAACCGAAAGCCATGAAAGCTTACTCCAGCGCTTAATTACAAATGCATCGCGATAGTCGTAAGCCCTGGCACCAGTGTTTGCCACCTGCTTAGGAGGGTTTGCTCAAGTGGTTTCTCTCCTGAATTGCGTATCCCCCCGTCCCCAGTGCAACACACCTAGGCGATGCCCTCCGCAGCCATCTGCCTCATGCACAGGCTTGAATTCACCGAGCAGCTATGAAACGAGCAGCTCCGGGGGCTCCCGATGGCCACTGCTGATCCCACTGCTGCTCGCTGGCAGCAAAAGCAAACGTCTACATCGTTACGACCAGATTTTCTCTAGGCAAATAGCACGACGCACAGCAGGTAGGTAATGAGTTAGGTACGCAAAGAATCGGGCAAAGAGCAGTGGTGCGTCAGCAGCCTGCTGCGGCTGGGAGGTAACGCTCGGCGCTCCGGCCGCGCGCTTCCCAGCCCCGCGGGCAGCGGCTGAGCTTTACGGTGGGCAGCCCGGGCACCACCCTTCGCTCATGCAAGAACAAGCGCTGCGCGCGCTGCCGCACCACCGCCCTCCGCTACCGGCGGGCCGACCTCCCCAGTGAGGCCCGCGCGCGGCGTTAGCTGCAGCAGACGTTCCCGGAGCTGGGCTCTGCTCACCGTGCATCTGGAGAGCGGCTCCCCCGGCGCGAGAAGCGGGTCATCGGTGGGACAACACAACAAACAAAGCGCCTTTGAGACGCGTCCCTGGCAGCGCAGGCGTGAGCATATTAAGCGCGGGCTCCGCTGCCGCAGCGCCGCGCAGGTGGCGAACCGGCCTGCTGGCCCACGAGCCGGGAGCGGCGGCGACTGAAGCAGGACGGCCGATTTTCCCTCTGCAGTGAACACGGGCCCAGCATGAACAGAAGCAGAAATCATTGCACCTGCGAAACGTGTGATATCCGACCCCGACAAGGCCCCGTGTCCTGATAGCGGTGTAACGGACACCACAACCAGCGGTGCTGGGCTGACGGCGCTGCTTTATTTTTATGAGGCCTCTCCTCTTTATGTACAGGAAGATCATTCTGCGATGGCCCAAAGCCAATGGGGCAGCGAAGAGACTAATGAAGACCTGGAAGCAGTCTCGGTGAATCACTGCAATACAAAGAAAAGACCCGAAACATGAATGGCCCATACTGCTAAGAAATTAAGTATCGACACCCTCCCCCGGCAGCAGTTCTGCTGTCCAGGAGGCTCCTAAGGGTTGCTTGGGGCCAAAACCACCGCAGAGTAACCAAGCGCGCAGAGAGGAAGATGATCCCACAGAATCCTATCGCAGATCATCACCAGCAAAGCGCATGTGCTTACACCTCGTGGACACGGCTGCAACTATCTTGACTTCAGTGACAGCAAAGGCAAACCGTTTCTATGATGTTGCCGTTTCCCAGAACAAAAGGGATACGGCAGTCGCACTGTCGTGCGCTCTCACCAGGCCTCTACTGTGCTGCCGTTGCTGCACCAAACCCCGACACACCTGAACCTCTGTGACTACACGATCAAAAGCAATGGCATGCTGCACGCACGCACGTGCAACATCGGGGCACGTAAACCAACGGTACCAGAATCTCTCCGCTACCTCACTTACAAAAATAAGCACCAGCACAAATGAAAACAGAAGGTCTCTCGTGCCTCGGGGAAGGCACTTCACCACTAAGCGCAAAGTTGCCTCCATCACTGACGAACTTTGGAGCTACCTGCGCTGATTTTTTCCTAGGTTTACGTGAACTGCAGCAGCCGGCGTGTCGCTGCACAGGCCGGCCAGCTCCGGCGAGCTGAAAATCAAATGTTATTTGTCAGTCTTGAGCTGATACGGCACAGAAACAGATAAAGCTGAAGAGCTAGAGCACAGCTGGGAACTGAGAGCAAACAATGGTGGGTGAACTTCAACACCGACCAGAAAAAGGTAATGTCTGTGAGTGAGGAAAAATAACGTAAACCAAATGTCAAATTATTTTTTTAATCAGATACGCATATGCTAAATACTAACGTGAACCTTCAGCATTCAGAGTACTTTACGTAATACAGGAACAGCTACCGCGGCCGAGGCAATGGCAGCTTCTCCAGGCAGCGTTTCCAACCGTCTCACCAGCAGCCAGGCAGCAGAGCTGCTGCTACCTCCTCTGCTCCGTTTCACCGTATCCTCAGCGCGTACATCTTCCTGGAGACGCCGCCGTCGGGGCACAGCTGCCTATCAAGGATTACAACTCACCTGTAGAAAATCAGTCGCCAGTAAAACTCTCCAAGTGTCCCGTGGCATTCAGAAACGTGACACGTATTACTCTTCTCCCTGAACCGCCTCATAAAATACGGGTTTGCTCCGAGCGTTCGGTGGCAGGACGTTAATAACGCTTGTCCTAGTCCCTCTCAATTACAGCAATAATATATCCTCACTTTCTCTTCACACACACTTCAAACTCAGGCTGCAAATATACTACGTGATATCCCATACGCGGATCGGGTGCAAGCATGCAGTGGGGCAGCGCAGTCGCAGAGGCAACCGTACTTAGAGCACAGCTCACGCTACAAAGACGGTCTTTAGCTCTCTTCTCACCCCAAAACCTGAGGCTGCCTGAGGGCTGCACCACTTCCAGCTCCGCTCAGCGTGGCGTTAAGACTGGTTTGAGTGGCAAAGGCTCACAGGTGCCCTTTTAAGAGCTGGAGAGAAGCAGGGCCCAGTGATGACGGTGATCCCTACACGTTCTCGCCGTACGGATGGTGCACCTTCCAGTCTGGAAGTCTTTCTCCGAGCACGTCTCGCTGCGCAGGAGCTCATCGCTCGTCCCCGTGCTGCCACGGCTGAAAGGTCACACGTGCGAGACTGGCTACACGATGAGCACCACTGGAATTACGAGCTGTGAAATGCGACGCACTGTCTTCTTCTAAGCTTCACTCATGTGCAGTGCTTTGCGCTCCTGCAAAGAACTGTGACATAGTGGTTTTTTTCCTGACTCCTATAGGGAGGTACTGGAGTTTCATTGCACAGACCCGGAGCTCAGGGCCGTAGAGCCGTTCGTGGCAGCCCAGTCACCCAGCTCATGAGAGCAGGAACACGGGAAGGGATCTCGCACATCATCTGGCGGGTGGTTAGTTCCCTCAACCTCTCCCCAGAAAAAACTGTGTGCACTACACTTTTTTTGTAACGCTCTTTTCCCCCTTCTCTAAAATAAATATTTCAGTTTGATTTCTTATGGAAAAAAAGCCCCTACTATTGCCGTGGGTGAATACGAGTATCTGCCCATCACTTCATAATTTCCGTGGACTTATTTCAGCCAATTCCAGGCGTTAGGTGTGCGCTCCAGGCTCCACCTGTAATCACTGGAGAAACAAGTTTCTCCCATCCAAGAGCAGAACTGTTTCAGAGGTATCTTCCTCTCCAGAGGAACCTCAAGCAGCTGTGCTCCTCAGTTAGACCGTACAATAATATGCCTGAAGCCCAGAGGGATGAATGCAGGCCTCAGGGTTGTGGTTTTCCCCTGCCGTCCCTAGAGTTCGTTATGAACTGCTTCCCCCCCTATTTGCGATTGCTATGACTGAGCACACAAATCACAGCAACGATACGCGCCCCCGTGAACACAGTCCAACAGCTGCTTTATACAAACCTGTGCATATGCAATACTGGGGAAATTATACTGAATGAAAAGGATAAAAGAATTTTTCCAACAAGAATTATTTGAGATAGGAAGTCAGGGAAAGACGGAGAGGAGCAGGAAACAAAGCCCCCATGCTAGAAAGCACAACGAGCTTGCTGCGGCAGAGGTCACTCGGGTGCTTTACACACCTCCAGACTCAGGTAGCCGGACACGTTTGCAAAGCCCCGCCAGTGATGGATAATGGGTCCGAACCGTGGATCACGGGAAAGAAAAATCCAGACCTTCCTTGGCTCCGTAAGATGCCCTGAGCAGCCGCAGCTGGCTGCAGCCCTCCCCGCCTGGGCTCCCGGCGGGGCGAGCGGCCGCCGGCAGCGCCGTGCCCGGCTGCGCCAAGCCGACAGCTCCTGCTTCGTGCGTGACAAAGGCCGTTTGCTTTGAGGTATGATTTCAGGAGAACAGTTTGGCTTTACGAATGATAAACCTGTTCATTGCATGGACAAGTGACACGTTTTTTCCCTGCTTGATTTGCTGGAAAGGGAGCGACCTGGCAATAAAACTGAGTCGCTGCTGCTGCTGAACTCTTAGCGATGCCTTTCGCTGTGCACCTCGCTCTTAGGTAAATGAGAAGGAGAACGAACCCCTGCTCCTCTGCAGAATCGCCCGGGATTCTCTCTCCGACACTGATGGATGTGGCAGACACGCGTCTCCCCAGACACCACACCGGTAACAACTGCTACGCCCAACACCTCCGTACGGGCGCCCGCGTTCGGCCGATGCCCCTCGCCCCGGCCAGCTACTGCAGAGCGTTTTCTCAGAAACAAATCTGACCCATGAAGTTGGGGGTGGAGCGTATCGAGTGACCCAATTTTAAAATTGTGAATTTTTGTAATTAACCCCACTAAAAATACGGGACTACACTATTTATTAATACTATTTACTAATTCAAAATGCTGCAAAGCTTTCTTATAGAGAAAGGGACAAGAATAATTGTTTACAAAAGAAAAAAACGCCACCAGGGATTCACGAGTCACACAGTTAAAGTCGGGGATTTTGTCTCACAGCACTGTTGTAAAGATTAAAACAATGTTCCACAGCTGCATTTCACCTCATCATATTAAAAAAAAAGAAAAAGTCATAGGACTATTTTTTGTTGCTTAATTCCCCAAGAAAAAACCCCAGTGAATATACTGACATGACCTTCACCCACTCCTGTCTGCTTCACGTAACGGAGGCTTCCCCTGGGAGCGGACTTTGCCAGGATCAAAACAAAACCTCCGGAGACTCTTCCACCAAAACCTGATCACCGCCATAAAATTCTGGTATTTGACCCTGAATTCTCAAAAATTTAAGATGTTTCAGATTCATATAACCCACTCACAACTTCACAAAAAATCTTGTAGAATTAAATGGAGGACGAGCACAGAGTAATTTCTATTCCTCTCCTAGATCCAACAGCAGTGTTACACATCTCTATTAAATATTATCAGATGGTTCCAAAGTCTTACAGAAAAGTTATCAGTTTCTTCACAGCTCATAGGCTTTTTTTTTTCCTCCCATAAGGAATTTCTCTATGTTTATGTTTTGGGAGGAAACGTGAGAAGTACAAAGAAATGCTGCTGTGCAAAAAAAAACTGCCCCAAAAGAGATTCTGCAAAACAACAAAGGAAATGAGTACAACGAGGAGAAAGCGCCGTGAGCAGTTCCCCGGTGGAAACGAGTGAATGAACGTGGAGCTTTACACGTGCACACGCACACACTTGCACATCTTTTTTGATAACCAGAAAACTACTGTTTTAACTGTTGCTTTCAATTGGCTTCCTCTCATTTAGCAATCCTCTTTTCATTTCATACCTGCACTGGAGCAAGTTTATGCTTTTTCCTAGACGACTGCTGGAGTGGGACTCGGGGATCTGGGGAACGCGCGCTGCGCTCCTGGCTGTTCAGGAGCTCACCTGGTTTAAAAATCAAACCAGGATTTGGAAAAAACCTAGAGAAAACAAAACCTTAAGTTTGTGCATGTCTTCTTCCATGACATTAGCTTTATCTTGACCCATTTCTCTATGTACGTGCATCACATACTTATGGGATAGAGGAGTAAGGAGCATAAAAACTGCAGAAGATGGAAGAAAATTACTTTGCGATCTGGAAGAACCAGTATTTATGAATCAATTAGAGTGGAAGGGACTGGGCCAGGCCAGAAGAGTTTTGACTCCTCTCTAGGAAAGCTTGCAAAGACATGAAAAAGCCCCACAAAAGAGAAGACATAAGTAGTCCCCACCAGACAGCCTCTTCATACACAAACAGAAGCTGTCTCACAGATGGAGTCAGCTGGCAGGACAGCTACGTTTATTATTTTGACATTCTCCACCAATTTGCTGGCTCCTTTGATTGGATCCTTGGCCCCACTTATACAAAAATCCAACAACAAAACCCCATACCCCCACACCAGCTGAGCTTGTACATCTACCCCATCATCATCCAGTGCGGTTGTGGCACCTCAGCACTCAGACATGGTACATGCCCCTGGTGGACTAGGGACCGCTGGGCTTGGAGGGACGCAAGGTTTTGGTAAGTCTAGCAAAGCTGATCAGTGAAACAAGGTAGTTGATGAACCAAATTGCCCTGACTTCCCGAGACCAATAACCTGGCGTCCTCCTCGCCAAGGGACTGTCCTAGCTATCGAACAACTAGCTACACGTGGTGGAATATCCCACCTTATAAATCCCCGAATGAGAAAGAGCAACCACATAACAGCAGAGCACCAAGATTAGGACACCCGCACTGGCAAAATCCCAGGCTCCTATTTTAGGAGAAATCTTGAAAGATTAGAGAACAGCCTCCCCTTCCACCAAAAAACTGCCTGAGTAACAAAGAGCTGGAGAAGCTGGCTCAGCGCAAGGGGCGAATGCCTGCACAGCAGTAAGGAGGTAGGACTTTGTCTAGTTTGGCTTAGCAGCCCCAGGAGAGATGTCATAGCTGCAGAAGGTTTCGTTTCAGCATGAACTTCATAAAGCTGCCCACCACGTGGCCGGCTGCTTCCTCGTGCAGTCCTTCTTCTGGTGTCTCCATCCCTTTGCTTGCTAAGGGGGCTGGATGAAAGCCAATACACTCGGAGCGCCGCATCGACGTCTCCGTGACGAACTGGATCAGTTTAGCTAAACCCAAGAGAAGACAGAGGTAGCGTGGTGCAGTGCAACCAGGTAGCAGAGCAAAATCCTAACAGGCTGCCATTAAAGCGAGACAATATGAAAAATAAGGAACATATTGGAACAGAACAGTAATTAAACACCAGATAGATGATCAAAGGAGACGGTAAATTCTCCATTTCTTGACACCTCCAAATCAAGACAGGATGTCTTTCTAGAAGACATCTTCCAGCAGCTCCATCCAGCTGGCAGTGCGTCATCTGGCCCATGAGGTACACAGGATGCAGAAGCAGAGAATCCCGCTGTCCTTTCTTGCCTTAAAATATCTTAAGAGCAGCATTCTCAGTCCTCTTTGGGAAATAAACTTTCCTTAACCCTGAGGCATGCACTTTCTAGGACACATTTTTTAGGGTTTTTTTGGATCTGTTCATTCAGGAACCTGCGTGTACATTACAAAACACTCGCAACGCACACTCTTATGAGTAAAGCTTATTTTGGAGGGCAAATATTGCAAAGCATTCTCCATATTTAACATGCGCGTGCAGTTTGATAGACATTTTACCATGTATCCTAGCAAATGCAAGTAAGTGGCAAGAACATCCAGGGGAACCAGTGCTGCACAAGCGCAGTGAAAAGCCTTAAGGGAAGCAAGTTTTGAATGTGTCCTTTTGCCTGTTAGCCCGGGAGGCACAGTTAGCCACGCGGAGAACAACAACAACAAAAGATCTAAAGCGATTGTTTACTGCTCAGAAAACAGCCTATTAAAATCATCCTCGTTTTTGCAGCAATAATACATATTTACCGGGATTGTGGCTGATTTTGATCAGTCATACCAAAGACTCGCCGCAACCCATTTCAAAACGATGAGAGTCTGGTCACATTTTCAGCGTCTATGAAATTATGCAAATGCAATCTGTACCAGAAAATCAGATTTTCAGATAATTGACCATTGATCTTTGATAAAAGTTTATAAAAATTAAAGCAATCAGAAATCAGCTTAGCGCACAGTCTCTCGGGCCTTATTTTGGCCTAGTAAGTCTGTACGCTAAGCTGATTTCCGATTGCTTTACGTTGTAAAAATTGCTTTTTAACCCACGGATATCAATGAGATTGCACCTGGCGCAAGGCAGGGCTGAAGCTGATCTGCCGTGTGCCTTAATCACAGTATATTTCTGTTAAACCCCGGTATTTGGGTGGCTCTGCGGACGCCGATTTGTTCAAGCGCCCACTAATCTCCCGCTAAGCCAGCCAGGATACAGCAGGTTAATAATGTCGTAAGGGGAATCCAATTTATTCATAAAATACAGTAGTGCTTTAACCAAACTGTTCTTTTGTGGGCAGCCGAGCCGCCATTGGCTGCGGCAGACAAAGGTCCGCGGCGGCAGCCAACGGGAACGGAGCAGGGCAACAATAGCGCAGCGCCTGTCGCTCGACCCCCGGAGCCGGCAGGCGGAGGGGCTGCCGCGCCAGCCACCGCCGGGCGTCAGCAAGCACGTCGCCGCCGCCGGGCCGGGCCGCGGAGTCGGCCTCGCCTGCTTCGCCTCCTTCAGCGCGGCTTCCCGCCCGGACGCTTGTGTAAGCGCCCCAGCGCTGCGGGCAGCAGCAGGAGACCGCGCTCCTGCGACGACCACCACCAAAGCAAACCAGGCTCTGTCCGGCTGCAGCAGGAAGCTCCATTTGCTTCGGGCACACCAAGAAAAACAGTGTTTTCTATTTAACGATTCCCTATTCAAATTATTACAGCCGGTGAACTGTGGAAAAATCCTCCACCCGTTTGCGAGTTCTGCTCCATCGGCACCGCGATCCCTTGCCACGAGCCACAGCCGTCTCACGTTGGGCGTCACGTCAGCACGGACAGAGATGATACCTTCAACCCAAGCACCTTACAGTCTAAATGAGAAAAAGGAGACAACATCCGAGAAAGATTACCCCGAACAAAGGAAGAATAAAACTCCTTGGCCAAAACGACACAGCCGGCCAGACAACCACCCAAGGACTCAAGTCAGTCAGACAGTTAACCTGCACGCCCCTTTCCAATTAGCAAGACCGTGGTTTATTATGGAAGTTTGAGTTTTCATTAAGCCGAATTTTAGGATATGAACCAAACGTGCGTGCGCGGCTTGTGCCGCTCCCGGGTGTGCAGGGCCACGGCGCAGCAGTTTGATAAAACTACTGGTAAAGATAATTAACAATATTGAAAGGACTACTGGGAAGGAGGTTCAACATATTCCAAAATTTCTGAAAAACCCAGTGTGCTTTAATTTAACTGACGGCTTGGGGGTGCAGCAGGGAAAAGAGAGAGCACGGTTTTTATTTTCATGTTAAGCAGGTGGCCAGTCTAGATGTTCGTAAAATTTTCTCCCAGGATAATAAAGTTCCTCTGCTGATGTGATGAAGTTTTTGCAAATACCAGAGAAGTCCTATCACTTTCACCTCCCGGGGAGACTGCAATAATGCAGCTTGCCGCAAATGGGTAGGGATCCAAACATTGTAGGGTTATCGCTACAGCTGCAGCCCAGGACACCACCGTGCCCAAACGGCATGGCCGAACACAGTGGCCGAAGAGCGACCGAAACCAATGCCAGGCCCAGGGCAGGTCGTCTCAAGTTCCTCTCAGGTTAAGATACATTTGTGTAAATTGCTTGAGCTACTGAACATCAATGCTCCAGAACACGGACTCGGAAATCTCCAAAGTTTGTAACTGTGAAGCTGAGGAGTCCTGAGCACCTAGGATCTGTCATGAGGTTGTTTTAAACATTTTTTTTAAGCATTGTACTATTACAGGCATTTCCCAGCAGCGTTTTCTCACAGATGCACGTCAGAGGTATGTGCAAAGACTACTGGGGAAAATGCTGCCAAGCGTGCTTGAGACCTCAGCGCCGTAGGGTTGGCAGCTGCTGATTGCAAACCATTCCTCCATTCCCACTAACGTAACGCTCATATTCCACCTCTGCTCTGTTTCTCCCTTTTCCCTTCCAGATTTCCTCAGCTACGTTTCCATCATAAACTTGACTGGCTAATTTTACGGCAATTGGTCTACACATGTCATAGGAGGTGACTGACTTGCCACCAGTTTTCCAGTGCTCTGGTGACTAAAAGCTAAAATAGGCCAGCACAAAATGAGACGATCCAACAGAAGCGCTCAGCCTGCCCAGGAGCCCGCACAAGCGTTGGAGGGTTCCTGGCACCTCTTCTGTCCTGACATCCATCACACAACTTACAGTATGGAAGAAAAGGCCATCTAGAGCCAGAGGTCTCAAATGGGAAACTTCCAAAATTTTGCACAAGTCCCTTTTCTTTCCAGGTTGCTTGAGAGACTCTGTGTGATTAGCCAGGAGCCCATCGCTCGCCTTTGCCAGCATGGCCTGGGCTTCTGGCACTGACGCTTCGCCCCATCTGCTAGAGCAGCACATTAAGGTAGCCCAGCACTGGCAGAAAGCTTTGTTACAGCAGGGTGAAAAAGGTAAGACTGTAAAGTGAGCTTTTACAGTCATAGGGAAAGGTCCTCTGGATTTGCATAAACCTCCCTGGCAGCCAACACGCGAACAGTTGACCATAACTGCTTGGAGAGAAACAAGCGGCCTGGATGCTGGCAGCAGCGATCCTACTTTACCCAACGCCTACGGTGCCAGGCGCCCCCGTCCTCTCTCCCAGCAGCAGTTAGACAAATGCCGACATTTTAAAATTAAGTGGCCCCATCATTATTAATTCATTTGGTATTCATTGTAACAGCATTAATCACAATAAACTGTGGCAGCTTTATTACACATATAATGTGTACTTTCCTAGAATTTCCCTGTAAAATCTCTGACATTGCTAACAACGTAAAGACAACGAGACACTACAACCAAGCGAAACAATAATAAACATACAACTTAATAAATCATTATTCTGCCCACAAGTATGTTAAAAAATAAACTCATTTCAAAACCAGGGGAAAAAAACCAACAGGCAATAAGTGACATCAGTGAGTTTGAGGCTTTTGGTGGCAACAAAGAAACAAAACAGCATGCTAATATGACATTTACAAATAATACCTAACCGCAGCCTAATTAACTTATTGTGTGCTTACTAAACTAGCATACATATTATATTAGAAGAAAAACACTTATTTGTTCTGTTGCTAAGAAACTTAAGCCATTTGCATATTTAACAAATTGTTAGAGTGTTTTTAACCAGAACCCATCACTATTTATAAAAGACAAATTTAAAACACGAGATCAAAGACACAACATTAATTTTTCTTTTGTCAACCGTCTTTGTTCAATGGCTCAGAGAGGCAGTTTTATAGCCGGCTGATACATAATGAAACATCTGGTATTATTCTGAACTGCAGCGGAGCCCGCTCATAGTCGAGGGCTTTTCTGTACTTCTCGTGCACCAGGAAAAACCTGCACGTCTTCCAAGGCCTTGCAGGTTCACAACAGGCACGCAGCTCTACGGTGACACCCCCTCCGCGTGGCGGGGGGTCTCCAGCACCATTGGCTAACGTAAGGCACGTCACCGCGGATAACTTGTCCCCCTCTCGCCGGCGCTGCCGCGTCTTCGTTGGCGCCGCGCACGACGCCACCCCGGCCGCGCGGCCCGCCGGCGCGCTCTCCTTGCTTCCACCAGACCTGCCCCCCTCGACGGTCTTTGCTCTCGCCCCCTTTCAGCGTCGCAGAGGGGCGGGAGCGACGGCCGCGGCTCGAGCGGGAGCCCCGGCTCCGACGGGAACCGGGGCCGCGGCCGTCGCTAGCGAAGCTTTGGGTCTGCGCGCGTCGTCCCTACCCGCGGAGACCGTCAGCGCTGGCGGCCCGGCCCAGCAGACCCCCGGCGGGTTTCTAGCCTCGGCCAGGTCCTAGGCACGGCCTAGACGCGCGGCCGAGTTCTCCTGACCAGCCTTCTTGGCAAGGCTATCTCCTTTTTCAGTGACTTAAGCCAGGCTCTGCGGTAGTTCCCCTGCGCAGCGCTAGAGCATTTCTAACCCATCTGGTTTCTTTTCTTCCTTCAGAAGGATAAAGGGCATCAAAGGTGCAGTCTGAGTTTGATGGGACGCTACAGCTGGTAATGACACGACATCACTGCAAAAAGCAATTTACTCAGAGGTGAAGACTGCACCGAGAGAATCAACTCAGCAAGTTACGAGCATTTAACTTTGCATTTTCAGCATACAAAATTCAGCACCCAAACAGACTTTGAAAAAATAAAATAGGTCCATTTCAAGCACCTAGATAGGCGGTTGAGCAAACAGGGTTTCATTTTTCTGACTCCCACTAACTTCTGAGCGTCGTCATCTCATTTACAGCTCTCTGTCCACTAGGTATCTTATATGAGAGGATAAATTACCCCTTTTTTAAAACTTAGTGGACCTTTATTAGGGCAAGGAAAACAAATTGCTATTAACCTTGAGGCACCCTCTGGCATTTACCTGCCAATAATCCACATTACCAGACCTTGAACCCAGAATATACGTTCCCCAGAGCTCATAAACACACATTCCCTAAACGACCGCAACGGCACCGCTATGACAGCACAAAACAGGAGGGATCACCTGTTTTGTCAGGATTGCAAGCTTCCAGGGAGACTTTTTTTTTTTTAACCTAGTCAAAAGCCACCATCCAGGCACAGGCAATTTAGAGCAACCCCTCCAGAAAGAGAGTCCGTGAATATATTAGCTCAGGAGCAGAGAGAGGCTCGAGACGGAGGTTCCCTCCGCTGCCCGCGGGTCTGATCAGCCTCAGAGCCCAGGCAGCTCGACGCGCGCTTTTGCATTAACATCATTATTTTACTTAGGCGTGTAAAGCCAACCCCTCCCCCCCCCCAAAAAACCCAAACCCCATATACGCTTATACTATTACTGCCTCTCTAGTGCAAACGTATTTATGCAGGTATAAAGGAGCTTTATGATATTTTAAAGCTATATATAAGCTAGGTATCTAGAGCTTGTTCTCCTTTCCCTAAAAGGATATTTGTGTGATCAAATTTCATCTGCGTTACAGAACTGAGCTACGATTCTTAGGGCAACTTCTTGGGCAACCTGCTTGACGACACGGCCTGCTCAGACACGTACATACAAGGGAAGGGTCACAGACCAGCCACATTTCTTGTCTATTCTTTATGCCACCCCGTCCCCTGATATTTCTTCTCATCCTGTACTGGTTAAGTCACGCTCTCTTGGCAAGCTCCTAATTATTAAACTATTTCTGCACTAGCTTTTGCAGCCCCTATGTAGGCGGAGGGTTTGGGTACCAACACGGGCCCAGTGACGGAAGAAGATGCGGCGTCCTCACGACGGCAGGACAGCGCCTCGCATCACGGAGAAGGAGCGGGATGACAAGCTGCAGTTAATCAGCTCGCAGGGAAAGCCAAAAGTCGAACGTCTCTAAGACTGCTATCCAGCACTTGGCTCCTTTCCTCCTCGATTACGACAGCATCCAGCGGAGAAAATCTCATGGAGGAAAACGGAAACGTTGGAGACCAATTCAGCCAAGCACCTTAGGAGCGCTGTCTCAACGCAGCAGCGGCACGAGGGTGGCGGTGGGTGACCCTCCCTGCGTTTAACGCCGCACGCAGCTCTCCGCTGGTCACCTTCAACGCTCTGCTGCATAACCTAAAACTGTCTGGGGCGGGTTTAATTTATCCTCTCGGTGCTAGCGCGTAATGCATTTTTAATGGGGGGCAGTGCGAAAGGGGCAGAGAAAAGTGGTGCGGGTGGGTTTTTCCTAGAAGTCTTCCTCTTTCCTAGAACTTGGCCAGCTCTAGGAGCAAATGCGCTAAGGGTAAAAACATTACCAGAAAAATCACAAAATGCTATTTGAACTTTCACATCTCGATGCCACGCAAAACTGAGTCACTGCAGTCCTTTCTGGACTCAGAGGGCAACATTTACAGTGGCAAAGAGACAGGCTGAGGAGATCAAAAATTCTTAAAACACTTTTACTGTCATATTGTGCACACATGTGAAAACTGAAGTGAAAAAACTCCTTTCAGAGAGCACGGGGAGAAGGAAAGGTGAAAAGCTGGTAAAACGAAATAGAGTTGATAATTGCAGGAAAATCTCGGGGCAATTTTACAGAGGTTCCCTTCTCCTGCATTTGTAGCTATCGTCAGTACACCGCACCTAGACGACATCCAACGCAACGTTTCATGCTCTGCATTAGCCTCCAAGCCAGGTACCGCTTCTGGGGCAATTGCCCATCTTTTAAACAGCAGGACAACTGGTTGTAGGTATTGCACAGATCCTCGTTCCCCTCATATAGAGATGAGCCGTTTCCACACACGACTCCTTCCACAGAGCGTCCTGCTCTCCTGGTAGGACGTTTCAGCTTAAAACCCTTCATGAGAGGCTTCCTGCAGCTCTCCATCAACCCATGCAGGTACTAAATACGTAAGACACATTGAGTATTTTTGCTTATCAGTCATTACTGTATGCATGAACTACAAGCTTTTTTTATTGTAAATGGGAAAAAAAATCATTTCCATGGAGCGTATAAAGAATGCAAGACTTCTTAGCCTCCTTTGTTTGGTTGCAAGTGGGCAAAAAGAAAAGCCACATGATAAGCCCATGAGTTGCTTTAATGACTTCATGCATGTCGTCATTTCTCATTTGGTTTATACAAATGCTTGCATACAAAAAGCAAGTTTCCAGGTTGTCTAAGCGTTTGAGTCAGGACAATTCAATCACTCGACTGTAGGAAGCGGGCAGCAGGGCATGAACAAGATGGAGGCAAAGCAGTTGGAAAAAAATCTTGATAAATATTTGTAACCAAATGATGTCACTGATCATGTCTCTCTGATCTCACTACAATTACCCTTCCCCACTTCTATTTATTCAGTTTGCGATGCCGCTCAGGTTTCCCGAAGCTTTGCGGAAACACCGGAGCAAAAATAACTTTATATTAAAATCAACACGTTCAGTGATTATTTAATCGTTTGCTTTAGCAATATCACATGTACCGGGTCCGGGAGCTGCCAGCAAGAGGATGGCACTTCTTGTTTGGAAATGAAGAGCCACGTTGCACATTTAAAATATTCGTAATGAAACCTTCATTACAGAGACATATACCTCACCATCCATCATCCACAAACACGCAGCCTCGGAAATGAAAACCTGTCTCCGCTTAATTTGATGGACCGACTGCACGGTGTTCGCAGGCTGCCGGGGGCGGCGAGCGCAGTTTATTTGTTCGCGCGCACCCAGACAGGTACATTCAGGAGCATCGGCTCGCCTGGAGACGCTGGAAGCGCTCCCTGGAGAGCGGCTCCTCGCCACGGCCACTTGTTTCCCGCCGCTCACTCCAACTCGTGCCGCCCTGCAGCCCGCCTCCTGCATCACGAGTCGCGCAGCATCTGCGACGGGTTTTTTTATTTCCTGTTTTATTTATTTATTTCCCCCAGTTTTGTTTCTAATCTCTGTTTCTTTGTGGTTTCCTGGAGTCCTTCTGACAAAGCCGCATATTCTGTTCCTGTCCTTTACAGCACTGGAGGGCACTGCAGAACACATGAAATTTGTTTCTAATTTTGCCTCTGCCAAAAAGCATTCCTGGGTTACAAATACACGCCAGCAAAATTGGTAGGCCCTAGCCCGCTAATGCCACAAGACAAACACAACCAAAAGGAAATCAAAAAGACTGAAATACAGTACAAATATTTTTGCACTTCTTTTAGCTTGTGAAATCTTTCCTTTTTCTCCCTTCCTTCTCCCATGTTTTGCCCAAGTTAAGCTTTCCGGCGTTACATATTTATCTGCTTATATTTAGAAACAAATAATTCCAATGCAAGAAAATGAGAAGGGACGACTCATCTCTTCCTCTTGTGCAAGCCCCAAATGCAGGGGAACGCTAGCAATACCTCGAGCTGGAAGCACGCAGGGACTGTTCCTTCCTCGACCTGGGCAAACCCTGTGGCCCTAAGATCAGTTTTTACTCCGAGATGGACCTCAGCTGCATCCCTTCCAATAGGCAATGTGCTTTCCAGCAGCTGTTTCTTTTCATCATACAGTTGCTTAACAGTCTTTGGGATAAATTGTCCCAAACTACAGCAGGGCAAGCCCAGAGGCAGCCTTTAACTCAGGGAAAAAACCGGCACCTCTGCCAGGATGATGACCCCAAGGTAGCGAGGCCCCTAGCCCCAGATTTCGGCAAGCGGAATTTGAAAGAGCAGTTCAGGACTAGCTCCAACTTTGCAGCTCGGGTTTATCAAATTAAAGGTAGCAGCACAGATGTTTCAGGACTTCTTACAAGCCAAGGAGGTGACTCTTGCATTTTCGCACTTGTAGAATTTTGCAGTGGGTAAAAATATATAGTTCCTAACTGCAAGTAGCAGATTTTGCCTGGCTTACGCGAGGGTTGGCCCATCGGCTGCCCAGGGTCCTGCTGTTTTTGTAGCATTCCCACCAAAGGGAAGGGAACGGACCAGCGGCGCTTTTCCCCCTGCGGCCAGGTAAGGCCTGCTGGGTGCGGATGGGAGCCGGAGCTGGTGTCTCCATCTCATCCACAAAACCTCGTCTCAAAAGTTACGGCTCAGTTCCTTTTGCTTAAATACACTCAGCAAATCCTAGCCTAAACGATGCAAAAATTCATCAATTTGTGCATCATTCTCACTCAAAACTTGAGCCAATCCCACAAAATTTCCCCAGATATGGGTGTACGTGATCCAATATCTCCATCTAGGACCAGAGTGGGAAAGCGTGTTGTTTCTCAGGTTGCATTACAGAAATTTTACAGGGCTGAACTGAAAAAACAGTTTTCCAGTTTTGTTTGGCCATTCGTGATCCATATTCGCTTCCCCAGCGAGTTCTCTTGCTGAGAAATTTCAGCTATGCAGACTTTGCAGAGAGCAATCTGCCCGCGTACGCACATGCACAGCATATCTTGTACTGTACAAATGTCTTTTCCAATATGGATTATGGGCTAATAAGCTATATGGTTCTGCAAATCTTCCTGGCCTTTACTTTTTAGCTGTTATATAAGAGTCATATTTCCTAAGAGGAGAAACATATGGGCTGTATCTATCAAGCACTAGATGGTCACAGAGTCTGCTGTTAAAACGTACTTGGAGAAAAATAAAGCCATCTATAGGAGAACTGTGAGAAGAATGTGTGTTTTCTTCTGTTTGCAGTGGAAGAAGTTAATGGTAAAAAAAATAAGAAGGATTTGTGCTGTAATAATCCGATCCAAATCATTCAATGTTTGTGCTTTCATATGCTTCAAAAAATATTTTCATTAAACTTGTTAGATTCTGAAGTGAAAACATTATTTTAAAATGCTTTGATTGGAAAATAATTCAGGCTTTTAGGAAAATGAACTTTTCTTTGTGAAACAATTCAGTACATTTCACTCAAAGCCTTTCTCTCTTCCCCTTCAGACACCGTTGCATTTTCAGTTATTTAATTCATTATTTACTGTAATTACCAGGGAGACAAAAAACCCAAAACCCGCAACGGAGAGTAATCCTAATCTTCAATACATAGATTTTTAAAAGATGCAAATATCAAGATTTTGTCTTCATTTTTATCAGTTACTATCATTATATGAAAAGCTCTGTCGGTTTAGACTTTTCATCCCAACTTTGACACAGATTTATGCCTTTCCGCTAACTGTTCATCTCAATTTTCTTATCTGTAACGCACGGATAACAGGAGCTACGCTTGCCTCGGCGGAGGGGATTAGTTGGTAGGTACAAGGATGCTGCCCACAGAAAGCACCACGATTATCGCCTGAGTGTTGATACCTCCTCCGCTAGCCTCGGAGAGCATCATACGCTTTTTGGCCTCCAAAATCCCCGAACTACTTCAATATTAACGATACTGCGTTTCTGCTAGGTGGAAAGGGAAGCGAGCAGCCAGCCGGGAAGCCTGCAGAAGGCCGCAGGCGGAGGAGGCAGCGCGGGAGGCGGGGAGCGGGGACTGCGAGCGCCCATCTGCGCCTTGCTTTGCTTCCCGAGCTATTGGGGCCGCGCCGCTGACATACAAAGCAGCGTATTTGCTACGTTTCCGAGACGCGAGCGTCCAGCTCTGCCCGCTAGGTGAACGCATGTCCAAAAAAAAAATATAGATAGATATATAATATATAGAAAAAAAAAAAAAAATCACACGTTTCCCTCAACGCTCACCTACTCATCCTCCTTAGTCCCCTTCGCTAATAACTCTTACAAATTACACCTACGTTGTGAGTAACGCACAAGTTATCCCAGCGCGTACACGCTCACACGCGGCTGCGGCTGCGGCTGCAGCCTCCGCTCCGGATCCGTGGCTTTTTCGCGGGAGCGAGACGTGATAGATACATATTTTTTATGGACAAACGTAAACGCGATTTGCAAGACGAGTCCAATTAACCATCGATTACACGCTAACGGGCTCCCCTCAATACGCTGAGTTAACCAAAAGGCGGGGAGGGGACGGAGGGCAGCGGAGGGGAGACGCAAGGGCGGTCGTTTCAGCCGGCCCCGAGCAGCGCAGCCGCCCCTCGCTGCAGGCAGGCAATATCCGCTCGCTCGCCTCGTCTCCCCGCGCGCCGCCGCGCCGCGTTATTAAAGAAGAAAAGAGCAATTACGGCATTTAGCGGGGCTGGGGCGGCGCGGCAGGAACAGCGGTGTCAGCCTGCTCTCTAGCGTCGCTCGCGGCGCGCCGCAGCCGCCGGCCCCGCTGCGCCCGCCCGAGCCGGCGCGGACCCCGGCCCACGGCCCCGCCGCCTCCCGGGTGGCGAGGAAATCGCAATTACGCACACAAGGGATGTGGTTCGGGCAAGACGGGGAAGGAATGCTTACGCTGTATATGCAAACCGTTCGGTTTTTTACAGGCCGGAGTAAATCAGCACATTTGTAGGCCGCATTTATCTGATCCGCTCAGGAATAACCTCGGCGAGCGAACGCCGCTGAGGTGGCGTTTATGCCGTTGCGAAACATAACCAATCCCTGAAATTCAATTAAAGCATTAGTGCAAAAAAAAAAAAAAAAAAAGAATTTTTTGCTTCTGGGCAAGCGACTATTACAGCAGGGCACAGGGCTGTGCCGGGCGGCCGTCGAGCCCGAAACGCGGCGCCGGGCCCCAGGACGGAGCTAAAGGCAGACGCGGCCACCAATTTCTCGGCGTCCTGAATTCAGGTCACAGCAGCAAAGTTCACGGCGTTGTGACCGCCTGACCAAAACTAAAACGAACCCGGCTCCCAAAGGGACCAGGAGGCGCTCGGACGGGACGCGCTCCTTCGGCAGCGGCCCGCGGTGCTGCTACATCTGTTTCGCTACATGTGATCAAATACTCACTTAACATCCCACAAATATCTAAAATCCAGCTCAGTCTTAGGGCACCTGTCCTGATAGATGCACGGCTGCTGGAAACGGATGATTTTTTCCATTAGCGTTTGCATCAGAAAATATCTGACTCACTTTGGTTGCGTGATGCGCTTTCTGCGACTGCACCTAGGCACCAGCGTGCTGGGACGAGCATCTCCCGGAAGAGGCAAGTCTTCGGCGGGTATCAAACACTGCTCTTTCAAAGGGAACTCAACCTGCAAGATGAAAATTTGAAGATTACATGAAAAATCATGCTAATCTACATGGCGAAAACAATATGCTGCTAAAACTACAGATAGCGAAGATGCCAGCTTTGACTGAACACAGCCGCCGCTATTCGCAGCCTGTTTGCTTAGAACAACCTAACACAACTTTGCTCTGTGTAGTATCTCCCCTGATATTCAAATGCACCTTTTTATATACCTTAAACCGCTTGTTGACAGCAGGTGATCAGATTCAGCTAAATTTAGCAACTGGCTGTTTCGTACAAGTTACCTGCCCAGCTTTAAGGGTGCTGCGCGACCCGCACAGACTTACAGCCGCCCAGGCCAAAACGGCCTCTGCCGTCAGCCTGTTTGCAGAGTATCAATATTTGCTTGGGCTGGGTAATACTTGCACTCCACGTCCGCTCACTGGGCGCGTTTTACTCACTTTTTTTTCATAGCTAAAAGGGAGAGTTTACGAACGAGGGAGCCCAAGCGTCTTGCTTGGGTCGCTTCGCTGCTCGACCTCCTGGGCACTGTTCCGACTTCTCTGACACTGGATAAAGGTAACTGCTGTCAGCGAGTTTTGAACATGTACGTATGAATATTTGTCAGGATGATCCGGCTGTACGGAAAGCGAGGGTGAACTCCTGGTGTGGGGGGCCGTGTCTTGAATCCACACCGACTCCCAGCTCTTGAGGAGCCTGATGCGAGTCCATCCAGGACCTTCCCCAAAGCAGCAGCTCCGTGGCTCTCTATCAGAGCAAGTTCAAAACAAACAGGGAAATGGTTTTTATCAGTCTGAGGCAACCCGAGCTTACCCTAAGCGGCAGAGTCGCGCAGCACGCGGCGCTGGGGCCGCTCCCGGCACGTCGGCGGCGTTGCTCGCTGCCGAGGAGCTCCACCGTCGGTAAGGGCTGGCCGCAGCGGGCAGCGGCCGCGTCAGGATTTAGCCCCAGAGGTCTAGGCGTGCTTCGCGCCCAGGCCTACCTTTCAGACTTCTTGACATATTTTTATTCTTCACCGGGGTTTATTGTCAAGCCGCGGGAAGCCGAGAGCAGCCCTGCGTACGCGCTGCTTTTGCGGCGGCGCTGGAAAGTCCAGTAACCGAACGCAGCCGTTCCCCGCACACCTGAGGTACCTGGGACGGGCCGATCATTTTTCCCACAGCCATTCTACTGCCTCACACCACTCCAAGGCACTTTGCTAACTAACTCCTGTCGCCGTCCGTCTTCTGAGCTGCGGGGCCCAGCCGCCCGGGCCCCGGGCAGCCCGACGCCACCGCCTCCGCGCGTGCGGCCTTTGCGCCCCCCCGATCGCCCCCCGACTGCTCCGCCTGAGCTTTCGGCCGCGGAGCCGAGCGGCGGCGCGCGCCCGCCTGATTCTGCAGCTCCCTCTGCTTGCTGCAGCCCCGCACGGCAGCGAGCGCCGCCGCCGCCCGCCTCTCCTCTGCGCGCGGCGCCGCAGGCCACGGCCGCCGCCGCCGCCGCGCGAACAGCCCGCGGGTTCAGAGCCGTCGCGGAGGGCCCGCGTTTAGCTTGGCCTGCGCCGGGACAGCACGCCGACGCGGAGCGGCGACGCGAGCGAGGGCGGAAGCGCCAGAACCGCTTGGCCTTCCGCTACCGAAGTCGAGCCCCTGCAATGATCAAAGCCACGTTTCTTCTATTAGAAACAACAAACACAATGGCAGAAACGGTCATTTCCGCAGCGTGCGCGCACGAGAGCGCTCCACAGCTCTCCAATGCACAGGCGGGGGCTTTAGCTTTTGGAAAAAAAAGAAATGAAAGCGGCGTTTTTCTTTCCGCCAGAGCGCTTTGCGCGCGCGACAACAGCCGGCCGGCCGGCCCCACTGCCCCCGCGGGCAGGACAAAACCGGCGGCAGGCAGCGGTCCGTGGAAAAGAGAGGACTAAGAACCACAGGGCCAAGTAGCAAAGCGCAGCAGGGCTGTTCTCCCAGAGCTAGCCCGCGGCCCTTCACAGCCCCTTGGCCCACGTGTTGGTTACTTGGCAAATACACCCCGTTCCTGTATGGCCGGGAGGAGACAGACGTCACCGAAGGTTCTGCGCAGCTGCGTCCGTCTCACAGGGTCGAAGGAACCTCCTGAAAGAGTCCGCTGAGTTTCAGGGCTCAATGAACGTTCATATTGTTCTGAAGCAAGAGAGAACGCGAGAGCCTTACTTTGCAGGACCAGGCAACGAACGCCTCACATTTCAAATGAACTGCTAAGGCTTTAATCCCACAATTCTCTGCTAAGCCGAGCGGTCGTGCGGACGACCGGCAGACCAAGGCCTCCGACAGCAACGCGCTCGCAGGGCCGGGCCCTTCCCTTGGGCAGAAGGCGCGCACCCGACCCCCAGGTGAACCCCTTTCGGCCTGATTTCTAATCCACTGGAGCGTCACCGGCTCGGGAGCCCAGCTAACGCGGGGCGGCGAGCCGAGGCCGCCAGCGCGGCCCAACTCCCGGGCGGAGCCAGCAAGGGCGAGAGCCGGCGGCGCCTCGCGCTCATCCGAGCCACCGGCGCGCGCGGGGTGCCGAAGCACGCTGCCATTTGTCACAAATTCCCTTCTTTCCTTTTTTTTTAAGCCACTTCCTATCAAACGTGTTGTCTCAGCTACAGCTTTTTATTCCGAACGCAGCGTTGCCTGTTCCCATCAGCTCAGCTTCTTGCTCCTGGAGCGAGGCAGGAAGCTTCTTGCAGTCGGATGCAGTACGGAGACTTTGCCCAATGGTTTTGGCCACTGCTCCGAAACTCATCGGATTATTCAAAACGTTTGCTCACAGCTGAGATCGCTATAACGTTTATAAAATCAACGGAACTGTGACAATTTGTGAGCTTGGGCGTTCCTTGTTCCCCGAAACGTAGGCGGCGGCGCTGGCAGGTCGCTTGGTTTGCGCGCGGTACCTGCTGCATCTGCAGCTCTCACTCCTCCATCCGCAGGCCTACACTAAACGCACTGTTATGCCTGCAGCTGGGTCACAGGCTACATTCATTAATTAAAGTACACCATAAATTATTATTGCTATTGCTCAGTTGTTTTTCACCACCCAAAACGGTCAATAATGTCAACGACAGGAAAGCGAGCGTGGCAGAAGCCAACCTGCGCTCACATAAATTAGCCCAGGAAAAAGGCCTGCAAAGGCGGTGGCGAGCGGAGGGTGAGGGGGGGGAGAAGCACAGAGACGGGCAGGGGCAGCCAACGTCTCCGCCGGGGCTCCCGCTCGGGCGGCCGTCCGTCCCGTACGCCCAGCCTCCGGCACGAGAAATCCGCGTCTAACTGCAAGCTGAGGGAGAACGGGGCCCCCTCGGAAATACCCCGGGCAGGCCTAGACTGCGCTTTGCACGAGGAAAACGAACTGAGCGCCGCTGGAAGATGTTCTTCCACTGAACTTTGCAGATGTGGCCGTAAGGGGAACCTCATTCGGCAACAGCAAGGCCTTTCGTGAATATGTGTTGATTTTGGTAAAAAGGAGTCGCAATTCAAGCTGCGTTGCCCTGGTTCACCTAAGTCACCTATATCTGCTTTTATTTAATATTTGTAACAGCTTCCTCGGTATGCACCCGAGGTGGCTCTCGGGTTGAGGTGGTGCCCAGCAAGCCCCGTTGCGGGGGGCGGGTGACGGGAGCCGGAGGGCACGGGCACGCTGGCTGCGGCTCTCCCAGCATGAATCCCAAATTGTGCAGAAACACGCACTAGCAACGCCTAATTTTATAGGACAGAAAACTGCCATAACCAACCTGCAGATCAGAAAATGTGATTTACGCATTTTAAGTTTACCAAGAAGCATTTTTTTCCTCCATCAATTACATTCCTTATGGTTCCCAGAAGGAAATGATCTTTCATAGGCAGAAATAGAATAGCCTGTCATAATCACTCACACATAATGATGGGTATTTATTGCTGTCACCAGCAACTTAAGGTCTAACAATCCTATCATATAAAAATAAAAGAAGAACATAATGACTTCACCGATCTGCTGCTGCTAAATCTGAAGTACGTGGAGAATTTGGATTAATTCACATGTTAAAATTGATAAAATATGTTGAACTGACCTCGGTGGCCGCAGAGTGGAATATCTGCAATACAGGATGTGTACGCAAGCATGCACTTGATCATAATTTTTCTAAATCACTGCCAGTTAGCTTCAGTTTGTTCCCACTAAGCTGATAAAAGTTCATGACTGTGTTAAATGGAAAGTGCATTAGGCTGACGCTGCATTTGAAAATCCTGCCCATGCGTTACAAACACAGCCAGTTTGGGGGGATTAGGCTATTTGGGCTGTTTTTTCTTTTTTTGGGGGGGAGGGGGGGTAAATAAACAATAGAAACTTTTTCCTAGAAGTTCACCTGGCCCTATGTATTTTAGCAGAGCAGCAGCAGTGACCCTGCTCCAAAGACGGTAACACTTGCTGGACACATCCGAACCACGGGAATAGCATCCCGTGGGCAGTGGACGCAGGATCCTTCCTACTGAACCAAACAGAAGTATTCACATGCACACGTCAGCCACTTCACAAAGATATGCTTTTTCACATGGCAGATACAGACCTGACCCTTAGATGACAGCATCTTTCGGCTCTCAGTCCTGCTTTTGAGATACCATGCCTGAAAAATTTTATCCTCTTCTAAAGAGGGTATTTGGGTACCTAGAATAGCTTGGACTTTTGAATGACAGAAAGGCAGTGCATCTGGAAATACAGCTCTGAAAAAAAATACCAGAGGTAACAAGAAAAGAAGTGGAGAAGTAAGTACATGTACAACGAGGAATAAAGTAAAACTAGATTATAGATAAGAGGAACGAATTCTGTTTCCGGTTATTTTTTTCTGACAGTACTTCTAAGGTGCCTGTTTCTTCTGCCTTCACTCTTTTTTCTCTTTCTTTTATTTCATTAGCAATGTTTTATGGGCACTTGATTTCAGATTATACCTTATTTTGTCCTGTAGGCAACCAAAGGGATGCATATATCCATTTTACAGGCTTAAACTCAGTTTTACGCACACACACAAATATTTTTCCATCCTGTGAGATTTCAGGATGCCCAGAAGACTTTCCGCGCTCCTGCCCTTGGCTTGGGTTATGAAACAGTCTGGGGGGGCTTTGATGCAGGAAAGTCAAAGGACTTTGGATCGAGACCATAATTTACTTTACAACTCGGTGACTTTGGTAGACTCGCATTCGCCTTTCAGTTGGCCCAGCTGGTGATGTTAAGTCCTGAAACACATACACAGCTCTCATTTTTGTCATCTGCTTAGGAGAATAGCAATATATGAACTCTTTTTATCCTTTTACCATACATGCCATTCCCCTTTATCGCTAAGAAAACAGCTTCCTGTTATTTTTTAGCTCAAATCACAGCTTAATTTTTCCAAAAAAACCCCAAACCGACATAGTTTCTTAGCAGTCCCCAGAACTTCATTTCCTGAGCTGCAAATGAAAGCTGAAAAAGGTGAAAACAGCATTGACGTTTGATCTGCTCTGGTTAAGAGCACGCCAGGCTCCTCTGATGCAGTTCACAGTCCTCTTCTAAGCGCCTGAAGTTAAAGGATGCAAGTCACAGCTATGTCAGAACATGCTTGGCTCACCTCTTCTCCCCCCTCCCCGCCCCCAAACCATTTCTGACCCTGCTTTGGGGGACAATATTGAAAACAGTGAAAATATAACCCTGCTAAAAACATGAATCAAAAAGCCACTGCTTGTGGACATGTTTTTAAAATTGCTTAGTTGCATGGAAGTCCCTTTAGTGCTTGAAGGACTTTAATAAAATTGATTTTCTGAGTATAGCCTTTTAGCAGCTACTGTATAAGCTTGAAATATGAACCCTTCATTGTTGAAAGTGTTTCATTTTTGCCCTGTAACTAATGATCAAGGGAAAGAATGTGTTCAGAATTCTCCATGGTTGCCATTTTCATAATTAAATCGTGCTAATAATAAAGCTTTGCAGACTTTAAACAAACTGGCGCTGGAGTGGAATGTGGTTTGCGGTGTTTCGTTTGGAGACCTCTGCAATTAGCCCTTAATGAATAAGCATACCGCAGCGCTAAGTAAGACATCGCTGTGAACCGGTTATTTACCAAAGCACAAAGCTGGGACATTTCTGTTCCAGTGACTGGAAACCATTCGCCAGGTTTCTTCTGCAGGGCTCTTAAGCGATTTGGGAAGCTAAAGCCCATTAATTGTCTTTAATACCGGCCGTGTAACTGCAGCGCCGGGAGCGCGGCGGTGCACAGAAGCAGGGAGCCAGCAAGGCGCAGCGCGTGGCGGCATCCGCGAGGGACGCGCTGCGGCAAAAGCCCTGCACGACTTCAAAACACGGCAGAACGAGCCAGAAAACGCGGGAGGCGCTGGCGGCCGCGCGCCGGCTCACGCAGCCGGGCGCCGGCAGCCCCTCCGGGCAGGCGCTCAGAGGAGAAACCCGGCGAGCGCTGGTGCAAGCGAGGAGCCAGAAGACCAGACGAGAGACCTGGCTGGGTCTCAGGAGACCCTTCCCTCGTATGGCGTTCGGGAGGCCGCGGGAAGAGGAGGCCGCCTCGCCGAGGCTAGCCGTGCTCCAGCCTAGGTCCTCAGACGGGTGGCGCGCTGGGCCGCGCTTCCCCGACGGGATCGCAGCCCCTGCTCGTCATCTAAGCACCCTGTCCAGCGCTCTCAAATACTCCGGTAGGCAACTTAGCACAATCCTGTTTCAGCTCTCCCCAATAACTGGCTTTTTTCCCCCTTCGCGCAGAGACATCCTTCTTCCCTTTTGTAAAGAAAAAAAAGGCAAGAATAAGAGTTGGCATCGATAAAGATGCTGCAGCCCTCTGGTATGTTTTAGGCTCCTTTCCATAGCGTTCTGACCCAAAGCTTTTCCAAAAAGAAGCAGAACGTGAACACGTCGGGGAACGTGAGAGCAGGGGAGGACTCCAGGGGGGCCGAGAGGTTTGCGCCGGCTGCAGCAGCGCGGGGCCGGGGAGCGCCGCCGAGGGCGGCCCGGGCCCGCCGCCGGCGCCCGCCGCGTCCCGCGCGCTCCCTGCCGCGCCAGCCCGCCCAGCCTCCTTCGCGGCTGGCACCTCCGACCGGCCACGGCACACGGGCCACGGCCTGCCCGGACACTTTCTTCTCAGAAAGCGTGAGATCACAAGGACCTCTGGAGTTACCGCTGTCTCAAGGCGCTACTTCAAAGACTGACTTCCATAGTCTGATCAAGGTCCATCTTAAAGCCAAATTATCCAAGGAAACAGAGGATGCGCGGCTACACCGCGCAACGGGAAAACCTGGATGAAAAACGCATTAAGGGACACAGTGCGGCTCATGGTGCGGAGACACCCCAGCGTCTCTGAATAAATGAGTTCAGGTCCGGCAGGGCTTAATTAGCTTCAGCTCACCACTGACCTCGTCAGCAGCTGGCAGCAGGATAGTTTCGTTCATGCCACGAATGCCCCAGCCCGGCTGGACGAGACCTGGCTCTTCAGAGAGCCGCTAGACATCTCTGTGGCTGCCGTACCGTTAATCTGAAACTCAAGACAGTTAACTCATTAGATAACTGTTTAGACCACAGTTGGGCTTTTTTGTTCCTACTGTGCTTTTTGGAGTGCCTGAACCTCATTCCTTACAGAGACAGAAATCGTCTACTATAAGCTTAAATACACTCACGGCCGTGTTGGACCCAATTCATTACTCTGCCAGAGTTGCCCTTTAGTTTAAACGGTCTTCTCCCTTTTCTCTGGTGGATATATCCCCAGTGTGTTGGGATACAGAAAACTTAAAACACATTTGTTAAATGTTGACCTATGCTCAGAAGCCCACATTCATTTACTCTTTTTTTTTCCCCCCCTAAAATCCTTCATATTAAAATTCTGGCTATTTTTAAGACTAAAAATTGTGTCTTACTCTCAGTGTTGGGGCAAGGAGTTCCATAGGCATTTTTGCAAAGTCTGAAAATTTGCTTCTCTTTTTTACACAAATTATTTGCAGCTTTTCTTAAAAATCTCAGTTTAAACATTCAGTGTTAGATTCTGTACTTAGAAACATATGGGAATGATGCACTGTTACCCACACACCAAGCAACAGGCCATCTTTTAAGAAGTGGCAATGTTAAAACTAATAGATTTGCTCTCTGACACGGGGTTTAATACGTAAGGATGACTGGGACAGTGTCCTGGCTACCTAGACATCACGTCCTGGGTCTTGAGAAGTTGATATGTCACTGTGGTGACATGGGCTCTCATGCCGAGTGGTGAGTGTCTTGCCAAAATCAGGCCAAAAGACCCTTGTGAGGAGGCTTCTCTAACGGGATTAGACAGTAGATGGATCAGAAAAGCCCTTTTGGGGGCATCTTAAACTCATCACGGGCAGCTTAAACCCACTGCCTTGTTGACTCAGTAGATCCTTGACGTCAGTAGACTTGGGATAGAGATTGTCCTCTGAGGGGTGCTTTTAATCATGGCACAGCCCTGTCTCTAAGCCTGTTACCACAAACTGGATTCAGTCTTTATGCCTTCAGGTCGTTTCCTTTCAAAAATCTGTGTGTGAAAGAAAGATTTTGGGAGGTTATGACAACCTCCCCACGGCCACTGCTTGTGCAGTACCGCTGGCTTGTCCTGCCAGTGCCCTGTGGCAGGACGGCTCTCCCGCAGGACCCAACCTACCCTGAGGTGACATGCTTTGTTTATACCCAGGTTGTACCTTAGCAAGTTCCCCTCATGCTGGACTAGCCATTGTGCGTATTCCTGCTCGTAGAGGAGACCCAGGATGCCCAAAAGTACTGCTCCAGCTGGCAGTGCCCCGGCGGACCATGCAGAGCAGCACGAGTCCGGAACCACCAGAGTATCTTCTTCATTCCTTCTATTATAACCTGCAGGCACTTTTCTTTCTATTTGCACTTTATATGTCAGACTCAAATATTTCGCACACAGAAATGGGACAAGCAGAAGTGCTTTTCTTAAACAGAAATCTCATACGGTTTATTCATACAGCAAATCAATTGAGGCAGGCAAAGAGAATACACCTTAGAAGGGCCGGGGTGAAAAAGCAGAAGTAATATATTGTGCTCATTAAAGTAATATTAAAATTAAATTTAATACAAAGTACCTGAGACAAAAACTCCAAACTATTAACCCCAAAGCCACTAACTATTCATTAGCCAAGTCAATTTTGCATCCCATTATGATTCACAATGTGTAAATTCCCTTTGAAATTGATTTAGTAAACCAGCGCTTTGATGGGCCTGAAATTAAAAGGATAGAAGAAAAGATACAACTAATTGAAGAACATAATTTGATGCTTGTACAGGGTGTGAAATTTACGGAGAGCAGGCTGGAGCTTTAATTAAAGACAACGGGCCAAATTCACACCTGGGATAATGACAGAGGAATTTTCCTCAGGTCAAAAGAGCTGTAGCCACTTGCAGCAGGTCTGAATTCAGCTCCTGGTACCAGCCTGCTTTAAAAAGGGGTTGGGTGGAAAAAAAGTGGGAAGTGTGCATTTCCCTGGACTGGAAGTTACTGTGACTAGGCTCAATCTCGCTCTGTACTGAGCAACACTCTGAATTTCTTCCCGCCCACAGAGGGGCCCACAAGAGTTGAGATTAGCTGAGGATACTCCTGCTTGGACTCCCAGAGTACGAATGATGAGAAGTCCTGACGTTTTACAGGAGAACAGTGTCATAAGCATCCAAAAGGGCTTGGGAAGAGCCAGGAGAGAACCAGTAAGTTTTTCTAGTGGAAATGTTTTCTGTTGGTTCTTTGACTCACTTTTTAGCGCTTCAACTGATTGAACGCTGAGCTTTCTCTTGCTATAAGGCTGATTACACGTTCCCAAGCTGGGTCAGCCCAGTGGACTGGATGATGCTGTCCAGATCTGTGGAATAATTTGCTCAAGAAGTTTCTTTTTTGAGTAATCACAAATAAATAAAGAATTACAATGCTTAACGTTGAAATTTAGGAATAGCAAAGTCTGGGGTATTATCTGCAGTTATGGGGATAGGCTGGCATGGGGTTGGAGGATCTAAAGCAATGTAAGGAGAACCACAGACACGGTTCAGAAATCTTCATCTCCCATAAAATTCAACAGACGTTTAGAGTCGTAGCATCCAACGTTCAGACAGATAGACTAGGATGAACCCGAGATGTGGTCTAAGCTCATCACTGCAGAAATCTATTGCACAGGAACAGAATGAGCTGACTGAATTTGGTTTTGCCCACGTTATTTGAGTGCGCACAACAGAGTTCGCAAAAGGCCTTAATCATGTGCATGACAAACAGCGAGCCTGCGACTGTACAAATGTATGCCCTTTTAAGCTACTGTGTATAGCTTTAAAATACATAGCTAAGTCTACAGAAGTGATAAATCTACAGAAACACTGGCTTAAAAGTTGGAGTATTTGTAGCACAATTCATTGGCCTGCCGAGCTGTCATTGTTGCATAAATCCGTGCTGACATGTATGTGTTTCTACCTTTCTCTGCTAGTGAGGTCTCTCATCTCTACAGTGAAAGAAGGTATTCTTAACCAGAGAGTATCAGCAAAGTTAGGAATGGGCTGAAAGGAAGTCAGATTCAGCAGTACGCAGTATCTGTTTGAGCTCCATCAACAACTCCCACATAAAAGCTGTTGTGCAGGAGCAAATAAGAAAAGTTGAATTCTTTGCCTAGTGTAATTCGCTACATTTATTGACTTTTTTCCTTTCGCTTGTCAGTGGTTCTGAGATGCCTGGCATTCAGAATGATTTGTAATGTAAATTATATAATTGTACTTTCACATATTTTAACATCAAATGGAATGATTGACTACAGAATTTGAGCTGTCTACAGGTGGGGGTCAATTATCATCTGAATAATCACACTGCCACACAAGAATAGCATGGCCATGGAGTGTGACATATTTTTATCTCTATGCATTTCAATGAAGTCAGGCTGGTACATAAAAGGTTATCACCTAGGAAACATATTTTCCTAAGCACAAGTTAAACATGCAAGCGAGATCAGCATAGATATTCAATTTAGCCAGTCAACCCTAACCTATTAATATTTTAACAAAATCCAGTGAGGATAATTTTTTTTCTTTGATCCCATTTCATTTGAGCAGCCTGGAAAGGGAAGAAAAATTAAAAACAAAATAGTCAAGCATACAGAATGAGGTTATGTATTAAGTGGGCTATTTAATGTTTTTGGCATATTATAGCCCTAGGGAAAGTGTGGATGGATTTAACAATCAAGATCTGTGTTCCCTGGGCCCACAAAGTTCGAGAAACATAAAATAATCTATACTTCCGAGCTGACAAATCGTACCTGACACTCTGCTTCATCTCACTGGGACTCTCTAGCTCAGCATTAATCATATGTTACAGGGAGTAAAAAGAAAAGTAAATCACAGTAAGCTGGAAAGTGAGATGGAAGGTCTTTGGGCAAAGCTTTTAATCAATAATATGTGGGATAATAACCAGGAGCTATTGTTTGAATCTTCAGATATGAAAAGGTAGCAATGCAAAACACAAAGCAACTACAAACTGCTGCTGCTTCCAAGAGGTCTGATGCAACGCAGAATCAGCTTTGTGTGCCCCAAACACTGCCCTTTCCCCCCTCTTCCTCTTGCCAGTCTGTTAGCACAATTCCCAGTTCGCCAGCATTTCAAATTAACCCTAAAATGGCAATTAGAAGGGTCTCTGTGAACTGAGGGATAGATTCAGAGGATGCACTAGTATCACATGCACCGCGTTTGGGGGGTCCAACCTGAGATCCTTGGCTGGCAGGCTGAAATTCGGAGAATGTTCCAAAAACCCTCATATATCTCATGTCAGACAATTTCCCTCTTTCCTATAAGCTTTTCTTCATACAGTTACTACTCCCACAAGGAATAGGTATTTTTTGCCCCAAATTCTACCGCATTTGCTAAGTTGTAAACCTACCCTCGCTGTCTGCAGATTCCCCTCCCGGCACTCATCCCCATACACAAATGACAAGGAAAAAAAAAAGATATTTTATAGTTACTTGTCCACTCGACATTGCTGAATTCTTTGTCTGTGTATTTCTTAGGGATTTAATTTAATTTGCCATTTAAATTTGAGCATGTGACCAGCTCGTGAGCTGGTGGAAGGCAGGATAACTGGCCCAGGCTCTCCGGGCTGAGGAGCTCGCCCATGAAATACGTGCCTGTGATCGATCTGACCTCCAGCTATTCATACCCCTCGGTTCACGACCTCTAACTTTCCTCACCCCTTCAATAACGTATGTAATAATATTTAGTTTGCTCAGTTATGAACAGGAGGCAGAGACGCGAGCCCTATCTCAGCCTTTTGTGACTATTACTATTATTTTAGGGGTAGGGGGGGTGGGCCGGAGCTGCAGCTCAGAGTGAAACCTAACCCAAATCCAGCTCAGCCTGTCCATTAATGCAAAACAGTTTTGAAACTGTGAATGGGGCAGCAGTAATTCCCTCACCGCGGCTCCGCGGGAGCTCAGCGACACGCAGCTTGCCTGGCTACGTTAAAAAACCAAAAGTCTCACAACCATGAAAGCATTTAGGGACCGTTTTCACAAGCCACCCTGCCAGTGAGGCAGCGGTTTTTTTACCGCTGAGCGTGTGGCCACGTTCTCTTCCTTTCCCTTGGTCTCTCTTTCGAGATACAAATAAGATCCTTTCCCCCCCCTATACTTTTTTTGGCATACGAGCAAAATGAACGACCCTCAAAAACGGTCCTGGGCCTGCGACCAAAAACCAGAGACTGCTGCGCTTTAGACGCAGCAGTGTTTCTGGAGTTTATTTTTGAACCAACTTTTGGCTAAAGTGAGAAAAATGCTTCAGCGTTATCATTTTGACATCTATTTTAACCTTATCAACATCCTGAGAATTTCCTACCCAAAACAAAGGAAACGACGACTAGATTTTTACAAACGCTCCAGCTCTCGGACCTCTCCTCCGAAGGCTAGGACGGCCTCCCGCAAAAACCGTCTCCACGTCTAAAGAGATTGGGTTGGCTCAGCAGAGTCTCTCTGCTCCGAAGCTCCCCCCTTTCAGCGTTCGTGCGCGTTAAACCCAGGGAAAAGCATGACAGCCCCCGTGAATTCAGGGCTCCTTGAAAAGAAACTAGTTTAACAGCCTAATTACCCCACGACATCTTATTAGTAACTAAAAATGGTTTGCAATGAAGCGTTTCTCTGACGACTGGGGTCTCTCCCTCTGCTCATGGGAAACCTAGGAGAAAGATTAAATCACGGCAGCGGTGTCTGCCGGGTATTTCGGACTGCCCTGCCACCCCCAGCACCTGCCGCCTCACTGCGGATGCTCCCAGCACCCATCTCCGCGACAAACCGCGGCGGTGACAGCCCAACACGCTCCCCGCTTCCCTGGGGCCGGACGGGCTCCGGGCTCCCGGCGCTGGCCGCGGCCCCAGGCAGGGACCCTTCCTCCCCCCGCCGCGAGCTCCCGCTCCGCTGCTTTTTTGCTGGGTATTCACAAATGCCAACAGACTGTGCTGGAGTTTGACTTTCCCGGTAACCCCAAGCCCTAAACAGCAACTCTCCCCTGCAAGGAGCCCCCGGGCTTGGCTGCTGCCAGGCGCTGCCCGCGCCGCCTCACCACCACGTGGCACCGACTGCCGGGGAGCAGCAGCGCGTTCCTAGCTCCTGCAAAAACTAGACAAATTTCAAGTTGCCTTGCACGCAGCTGACGCAGCTCTTCCCGAGAGCCCAGTTCAGGAGGGATGCTGGTCCCCTCTACTGGAAAATAAGGATAATGATCTCCTCCAAGTGTTTTTGTGTTCGCGTTAAACAAAGGAGATTTGCAAGCACCCCTGAAATTCCCAAGTGAAATATGAATGTGAGCAACTTTGGTAAATTGTAATGAGACTTGAGACCATCAAAGGGGTGCAAGCGACTTGGAAGGCTCCCTTTTTGCAAAGACCAATACAGCGTGCAAGGTGTCACCTGCGGCGGTTGCCTCTGCGCCCGCGCTCCACGCCACTGGGACACGAGGTGGCCCGACTCTTTCATTTCCTGGGGCTTCACTGCAGAACAGGTGGCAGGCGGGACACGATGCTCTGGGTGTCCCGCAGCAATTCATTCACAGCCATAGACGTTGATCCACCCGCGCTGCTTTTGCTGTGGGACCTGGGGGGCCAGTGCCCCTTTGGAGCCTGCCGTGGCCGGCGATGGTGAGGCAGCCTGGCTAATGACCTTAAAAAGACTTCAAGATACCCTTTTGGGTACAGTTTTGAAAGCAAACAGCAAGTTCTTGGCCACTTCTCTCTCTCTTGTATTTGCACGTGTTCTGCAGTGGTTCTGATTATAAAGTCAGCGTTTATTAACAGTTACAGTACTGAAACCTCCTATGCCAAAAGGAGCCTTCATTCTCTGATGCTATCCTATACTGAGCGCTGACATTTTCATGATTCAAAGCCACCATTTCTTAATTTGCTAACAGATATCCCTCTCCCGCAGCCTCCGTTTCCTTTGTAAGAACCAGGAAAAGCGCACCCCGGCAGTGGCTGCAGCCAGAAACCTCGTCAGGGTTTTCAGCAGATTTGGATTCGGCATAAAAGAATATCTAACACCACTAATGTCCCTGCAACCCGAATGAACTGCTTCCAATGAACAGACGCGAAAAAAATCAGTTTCTTTACAATAGGATAAGCTTTTGTATATCCTTTGAGGAAAGTGACAGTGCTGCCTGAGTCCTAGGCTCAGTGAAACGCTGAAATAGTTAAATTTCATGGTGTTTCCTGTTTTAATCTCTGCAGAAGTGGACTTAGTAAAGACTAATGACCAACCCTTTGCACCTCCAAGTCTCATAAGGTTTAATTTGTTATTTCTGACCAAAAAAAAAGCATGAATAAATAATGAGAATAAGGGACACGGCAACCAGAGACGGTCCAGCAGTGTCATTTACATATACGGCAGGGTTCAGGAGTCCTACAGTTCCTCATTACCACAACATTGCAGGAGGAATTAACGCAAGCCCGGGAAGGCAGCGAAAACCAAGGGGGCTACTCTGTTCCAAAGGACGCAGTCCTCTTGAAAGGCTCACGGTGTTCTCTGCCGTGCGGTTTGGAACGCGGTGAGTTAACGTACACTGGAGAAAGTAACACAAGTACTGAGGCCACCAGCGCCTTACCAGCCCAAATTAGTGAAGCGTGGCTAAAGGAAAGGAGAAGGGAAAGAAGGGAAAGGAACAAAGACAGCTGAACAAAACAACCCATAGCATTTTTCAGAAAATACGTATTTGCTGGAAAGGAAGCCTTTGCAAGAACTCACCGGTTCTGACTAGCCCTTCTGCAGGAGGGTTTTATTAGCTACTCAGCTGAATTTCTTTTTTCTAACCTTCAAAGCACAGCACTACTGTGGGAGTTCGAACAATTGCTCAAAGTGTGACAAATCCGGGTTTAAGTCCTTGATTCAGACCAGGGACTTCAACCTGGATCTCTCACCTCCTACACAACTGTATCAGTTACTAGGCTTTTGCTTGTTCTGAGCTGCATCTGGGAACCCCTTTTGTTTTTTCATTATATTTTTATTATATGTCTTCATTTCATCCTTATAAGAAATGTTTGCTATTTCACAACTGTTTGAAGGTGGAAAGAGCATTTCCCGGGAAGAGAGAGCAGTGCAGTAAAGGCAGCTCTAGAGCTTATTTTTCTTCTATTTCAATGCTCCGTGAGGCAGTGAAAGACCAGAAAATTACAACAGTGTTGTAGGAAGAAGGCTTTGCTCACAAAGCAAATTTTCTTCCTGAAGAGCCGTTTATTGCAATGTAGAAAGCTCACTAATTGGATTTACTACAGGCAGGCAGTGATGGTAAAAAGGAGTAATGTGCACAGAGAAAAATAAATGGATATTAAATCTTGCAGACACCTACACGCTTCCTGTGCTGGCCTGACGAGACAGCCTGGAAGCAGCGTCTCCGGACTCCTGTTGATTCTTAGTTCACTCGTCAGACAGAGCAGGAACGTGGTTACACGCCAAGTAAGTAACTGAGCCACGCAGAAGTGTCTATAATCAAGAGAAACGGCTTATCGAAGCTAATACGGAGACCGCTGTGCTAATCTCTGGAATACACAGAGGACCAAGGCAAGAAACGTATTGCGCCAATGTGTTGCGCTGACTTTTCTGGAGCCCGAGAGTACGCTGAAGTGCTTTGCTGAACCAGGTTGAGTGAACGGTGTAAGAAATCACTGGCTGAAATATCTGAGCAATTTTAAGGGGGCTTTCTCCAGACAATACGCTGCAAACCTGCTATTTACTTGCTTCGCGTAACAAGCCATCTGTAAACTTCACCCTCCTCTATACGCCACGGCAGAACTGCGGGAGCCTCGACAATTTAGCTTTTCACGTTAAGGCTTGCTCTGTTTTTACTGCTCGACATAAGGACGAACGAACAGCGCAGTCGTCAGGGTAGTTCTATGTTATCTTGAATTGCAGCGCAACCTATCTAATCTTGGCAGGCATTAACGTTTTAAAACATAGCTGAAATTCGGAGAAGAGTGCTACCGCAGGAGTGTTACTGCAACAGTCGCCCCACAAATCTGGCACTTATTTCCCTTTCATTCGGTGCCATAAAAGACCGCAGCATCAATCATTAACAAGCTATTAACACATGCAGCTGATAAAAGTGCTCCAAGCCTGCTCGATAACAATGATGGAAATTCCCGTTTTACAGCCGGTTTAATCGAAGTACGGGTAGCCCACCTCGGGTATTTTCTCAGCTGAAAAGTGCTTCTCGGCTCTTTTGCTTTCATCCTCGCCGGCGCAGCGCCCACGGAGGCTGCGGTTTCTCGTCTCTGCCCGGCAGACAAGCAGCCCTTTCCCCCCACTGGCTCTCTGCCTTCCCTCCTACGAGCAGCTTGCAAGCAAGCAGGCATGAAACCATCTCGTTCTCGTTCAAATACCGGCTGATTTTAATATACTAGCACCTCTTGGTGAAGGCGCTATTAAAACCAACAGAATGAGAAACAGCATCTCAATTTGCAATGTGTAAACACAATAAATGCTGCTTAGTAACGATAACGAATGAACCGGCTGGAAAGCAGACAGCACCCTCGGCCGGCGTTTCCTCCCGAGTCTCTGAGCCGCACCAAAGCTCAACAGCACCGCCGTACTGAATACAGCCGCTCGCTGAACGAACACCGAGTTTGCATTTTGTAATTCCCTCTTTTTGATCGCTCATTTTGCTAAATAAAATCTCTGATGTCACGCAACCTGGAAGAGCTGCGCAATTAGCTCATTACTACGTGCGTTACAAATGTCACGCCGGCTTTTGTGTGCGTGCGTGTGCGCGCATTAGTGTTGCTGACGATTTTGGCATTGCTCCCTGCTGCTAGTAACACTTGTCAATAATTACATTTACTCAGCGATAGTTTCTTGCCTCTGTGCAAAGGAATTTCATGGTAGAATCGGTGTCAAATGACATCATAAACAAAGCACAGGCACAGAACAACACGACGACTCCTCGCCTCCATCTGCTCAAGTGTGATGCACTGCAGAGCTCCCATTTCACATGTAAAACAGAGTATGATTTATAATTTATACCTAGTTGGTGCCATCCTTATCGAAGGAAAAAAAAATTCTTTGATGAAATCCTGGCTTTATGTTATCATAAAACTATGGAGAGCATCACAGAACATTTGGCAATTTACCTCCACCCCTGTATCTTTGAAGTTGGGGTATTTATATTTTATGCACTTTTCAAATAAACTGTACCGCTGAACGCAAATACAAAAATGTCTAAGTGCGAGTCAAGGCTGAAATGAAATTACAGCATTAACAGCAGTAAACTACTGCAGATATTTGCAGACCTCCAGGTAATGTTTAAGGCCCACTTCTAATAAGATTTTAAATAGTCTATGAAGTGCAGAATTTATACATTTTCCTCGATTCATTTGAACTCCATAACACATGAAGAAATCAAAGAACAAAGGCAGAAGCAACGCAGCTCCTAGGTTGTGCAAAATCATGCATCTTGCTGATCGTTGTGATGTTGTATATTAACAAAACTGCACATTTTTGAGACCGTACCTGGGCGCCGATACTGCATCCCCTATACCTGCAAATCATCTCAAAGATTAGCAGTGATAACTCGTAATGGGGTGAAATTTGCTTCTGGACAAAATACCCTAACCTGTAAAAGGTTTAAATGGGACTCCTGCTGGGTCCTGGGCTAAGGCTCTGCACAGAAATGAATTACTTACTTGCCTGAAAAGCTATTTCAGATCTACAAGATTATTCATCAAGGTAAAAGACATACGCTCAAGGAGCAAATGGGGATGCCGCGGGTTGAAATCTGTAAGGATCAGCCTCTTGATCATGTAGCAAAGCCCCATGATCCTGTACTTAAATTATGTAATTTTGAAAGCCCCTCTCCTCGGATGGCTCAGCTACCATCCTGGCTGCGATGCTCCAACGAGCACAGGTTTCCGAGCAGAGAACCTGCTCTGGCAGGTTCATCTGCCTATCACAGCCGGGAGGAATACTGCACTCCTACTCTATCTTCAGTCCATTTACAAAAGAAACGCATCACACTGGTGTGATAACGCTTCCCGGTGCTGGCTAATTCCTGAGCCTGTGCCGAATGCTAACCTAAACTTCAAAAAAGGACCAGCTTGGGATGCGTCTCAAATCGCTAAAAACGGGCCTTTTCTTTTGCCTGTGACAGAACTAGTCAGAGGAGCTGTGTAAAAAACGTCAGAAATATTGTGGCTTGGCTGGTTTGATGAAAAACATTATTTTCATGTAAAAAGCACACTTGAAAAGCATCAGTAAAATTTCATCTACTGAATCTGCAGATTTGGGTGGTGTTGAGGTGCCACCTTTTAATATCCTCCCAGAAAGGAAAGATTTGAGTCTGCGTCCCTTCCTGCCTGCCCAGAATAAATTCTATATTTATATCGGGAAGAAAGCAAATAAAAAATGTAAAAAGTCAAAGGCAAAATTCAAAAGATTCAGCTATTTGAAATTCAACTTTTTTCAAAACACTTTCCAGACTAGGGGAAAGAAATTAAGAAACGTGGATCTTCTTACGCAGCTTAACCCCAGCGGCAGAGCCGCAGCCCCCTCCCGGCGTACGGAGAGGCACGAGCCACTGCAAAGGGGACGAGGCCGGATCGGGGCCAGGGGCTCCTTTCCCTCCCTCCCCAGCAGCCCCGGAGCAGGCCTGGCCGCGCGGGACTCCCGGGAGGCGCACGCTACCTCCGGCTGTGCCGGCAGCCTCTGGGCTCTGGGCCATTGGCACGAGCTAGCTGAAAACGATTACATTCCACTGAAATTGTAGTTTGTTCATATTTTACAAAAACATGCCTTTATTGATACAAGGAGTCGGGTAGTAGCGTACAAATTCCTGCTACATCTGGCAGGGCTTTGATTTTACCATATGGAGGCCAACCATCCTGCGGAGGAGGAGGTTTCCCGAGGGTCCTAGAGGACCTGGGCACCCAAATACTGGAGATGCCGAGCAGACCCTGCGAGCTGGGCCATGACAAGCGATCAAATGAGCGTGTCCCGAGAATTTTTCACTCTTCACTTGCAAGCTGTCGCCCTGCTCAGCTCAGAGACGGCAACTGCTTTTCGGGTCGTCTTAGTCCATCGCAAGGCAAAGTAAAACAGATTCACTACAACTACTTTCATTATGCTTTGAAACCTCATCCACGGCGCAAACTGCTACAGTCAGTGAAATGAGTGAAACTTCTCGGAGTTGTAATTACCTAGCAGCATTAAGTGTGATAAGGCTAGCCAGTTTGGAAAATGAGAAGGTGAATAACCCTTGTAACCAAGGATTTTATACGAAACCTTTGCAAGTGCTTCAGCTTCTGTCTTGCGAGTCACTCTGCTCACTTACATGAAGACTGAAGACCACGACAGGAGCCTTGATTTCCAGAGGAGAAAAGAAGTCTTCGCAGCAAGGTACAAAGTGATCCACTGCCCGATGAAACTGTGACGTTCAAAAATAAGCAAAACCAATGCCAAATTTGTTAATTTACTGGGCAGCATTACAAGAGGAAAGAGAGAGCATCTGAAAATGGTGCCGCTTCCCCTCCTTTTTTAAGGTTTGCCATAGTAAACCCATCATCCCAGCATCTGAAGCTGTTGCACCGCACATCTCAGCCTTCCGGAGCAGCGGCTCCTGGAGCGCGCGGGGAGCAAGCGAGCCCAGCACCTGCACGGGGCCACCATCTCTCGGGGGGGACATCAGCGGGCGACAGCCAGTGTGGGCAGCGACAGCTTCAGGGGACATCAAAGGCACTTGCGGGGCTCAAGAAAGGATGACACGGGATCAGCCAGCGGGACCAGTTGAGAGCCTTTCAGGCAGGTGATCTGCTTACACTGTCATTTTTGTTCTATGTCAACTAAGCATTTTTTCTTTATAAAGTATCTCTGGCTCTAAAACAGTCTTTGCATTGCATCAGCTGCTTTAGCTGAGTGTAGCTGTACATTCATGGCAGGGGCGTCTCCAGGAACCATGCAATGATCCAGCGCGCTCCCAGTGGTGGGCCAGTGCCCCCAAGTTGGTACCTGTGCTTACAGGTGGTTATTCCTCCATGAAACAAGAATATATTCATTTAAAAGACCAAAGTGCTACAGGACTTGCCAGAAATCCCTCAGTCCGGTAGGGGCTGTAAGGATTTTCTCAGACTCCCTATGCATTGCATACCCATGATGTCGTTTTGGTGATGATTCTTCAAGGCTTCTTGCCTACTTCTCCAAAAAAAGTCAGTGTTGGCTCAGTACGAGATCTCTGCCAAAAAAATGTTGCTGATTCACCACCTTCTAACGTTAGCAAGGCCCCGTGAAGTCCTCAGCTACTGAAAACCTCTAACACAACCTGTCAATATACTGAAGGCAAAGTCCAGTCCTCTCTGGGCTCTCTGCTACTTCACTTCTGAACTGTTGGTTAACACCTAACCTTGAACCCATCTGCAACCATGTTGAGAACTTACATTTTTTGGCAAGCCTTCAAAAAGCCAACCCGAAATAGCATTAACTTCAGAACACTAAGGAAATGTGAAGCAAACTTTTGGAAAGCACATAGTGATTATTTAAATATTGTTTGAATTCACATTTCATAGAGAAGGCAGCCTTCAACATTATCACTGGCAGGGGGTGGGGGAAAGGGGCTTTAAAATCACTGTCCTCTTCAAAGCTTTCATGGTCTCAGCTTTCTGAGATCCTACTGGTGCTAATCAGAGATGTGCAAAACTTGCACATGGCAACTCTAAACCAGGAAAAGCTCTTTAGTTGAATTTAGATGCTATTTTAACTGAACCTGGGCTGATTCATGCTTTCACGTAAACATCACATCGAAGGCATCGGTTGCAACACAATTTCTTTTTGAAAACTACCATCTTTCCTCTCTCTTCCTGCCCTGCCCTGCTCAGCTGGTTTATGCAGTCTTTTGAGAGCAGGGGGAGGGTCAAATGTTTTTTCCCCTAAAAGAGAGCCAAAGTCTAGAGGAAATAAAAGCAGCAGTTACGCTAGTCGAGACTGCCAGCCCTGCTTGGAGACCCTACCATGAATTTTAGAAGACGACAGGTAGCCTACTGTGCGTCAGGAAGAGAGAGCTTAGAGTTATGCACCTGAACGCTTTGAACTTGATTCAGCTGAAGAAGAGAACTACAGTTCTGCAATTTATTTCATTTCAAAATGAATTCACTATCCAGGGTAAAAATGTAATTTTTCTTATACTGCTAAAAGCAATGAGACATCTGAGAAAAATTACTCACCAAAGGTCAGATTCTTTAAATGTTTTGTGAGAGCTAACACTATTACAGTTACCTCCGTAAGTATTCTTGTCATAGAATGACAAGTTTAACTTCACCAGCGGTATTTTGGGGAAAATCTATGTATCAGTCACACTAGACCAAAGCTGAAGTGCAAAACGTGGTCTCTCACATCTCCAGCTCTCATTGATTTTAAATAGGTGCACGTGTAACCCGAGGCAGAATTTGCCCCAGCTGAGGACAACCATAATCCATGCAAAGATGCTTAAATCATTTAGATCTTGAGTTCAAGCAGCCTCTTCTAACCCTACCGATCCATGCTGGTTTATCGGCTCGTCGCTGCTCATTTCAGGATTGTCATTTCAAAGAAAATGAGTTCGCCTTTGTACCTTTTCCAGTGCCTCTATTTTTTTCATGTTACGTTCTTTGCTTTCATTTTATCCTCCACATGTAGCGTACCTGGCAAGTTCAGTGACACAAACACTCCACTAAACCTGATTGCATATGCTTGGACTGGGAAATCAAATATTACAGTCCCCCTACCCCCCTCCAAAAAAAAAAAAATTTCTGCGAAACATAGGGCGTGCTTAACGAAAGACAACTGATCTAAGTCAGTCCTTCTGATGCTAATCTCACTGCAAAGAATATGTGGGGTACATGAGAAAATGTCAAATCCACGCCACCTCACAATTGCTGGCTTTCACTCCAACCTGAAACTAATCCAAAGAAAAAATACAAGGCAGAGACTGAAAGTTAGATCGTTATTTACAAAGTCAAAAAGAAATAAAAATACAGCTCCCTTGAAAATACATGTTAGATGAGTAATCTTACAAACCTCCAAAAGAATAGCAGTGTCTAAAGCTATTAAAGTTTATAGGTGCATAAAGAACGTAATTAAAATAGGTTATATTGAAATCAAATCATTGCTTACAATTAAAATGGAGAGAAGTATCTTACACCGCAAGGACCGTTCCATGCAATTATTCTGCAAAACTAGAATTTCGTGATTAATAAAATAAAGCTACGCTTTCACTGAAAAACAAACGTTTCTGAAATGCCTCAGACTCGCATACAAACATCTTGTCAGAGAGAAGTATCAGTGTTTTTAACACAATCCTATTCCATTGAAGTTAAAGCAAGGTGAGTGTCTCAGTTAAAAAAAATCATAGCACATAAAACACTTTCGCTTTTAGCATCAAAGATGTGTTTACTGCAAACACAGAAACGTAAGGGAAATGAAACGGTGAAAAGGGCTGCAACACAGTTTTAGGAATTTATTTTTAGAACTTTTACACTGGAGGCCTAATAACCATAAAGTCCCGTTTTCATACCCAGCACACAGCGGCGTTTCATCTCGCCTGCCAACTGAATGCTTCTGCATGTTTCCAATCCCTAGAAAGTTTTATAAAGGCAAAATGAACTTTGCCTGACTGCTCTCGCTGCTCCCCGGGCCCGGCCGGGTCCCATTCTGCCACGTCCCCAGCGCCCCGCGAGCCCCCGCCACGGCCCGTGGCTCGCTAACGTCCCCAGGATGAGACCCTTAATCACTACCAGCTCCCCTGGAAACTCTAGCAGAGATAAAAAGTACAAAGACGCTGTTGGTTCCAGCCTCCTTATTGAATTTTCATTGCTCCTTTTATTGTAACTCTGAATTCAGTCCATAATGTCATGTGCTCTTTGTTCTCCAGCCTGACATACATTTCAATACACAGCGCAATATCTATGCAACGGCTAAGCGTGTTCATGTGCAGGAGAGTTAACACTTCGCTACAAACATGGTTGTAGTTATAGATTAAAAGCAACACTTGCAGTGATCCTGCAGCTTAATATTTCCAACTTGCATCTCCTTCTGAAGGTCCTCCTTCCCGGCGCTCCCCCCCTCCAAAAACCTCCGCGCAAGAAATGCTGAGCATACAAATTATGTCACTGACATCTGGAAAGAGACATGACTACCCGAGGAAAAAATAAACCCAACGGAGGTCATGGCTTTAACAGACTGTCGCTCTATATTTAAACTGATTGATTCATACAAAGACATAATTATAGAGAACACTGGAATCAGCAGCTCGCCGCATCCAGAAGTGCAGGCACAACCGTGTTTACAGGAAATATCTTTTAAAAGGCTACATCTGGCATCAGCTAATTGATGCACTCAGTGTTACGATACACACAATAATTTCAACCTAAATTGTGAATAATGCCCACTTATTTTGCTACCTAGATAAAACAACTTTCTTTCGACTCGACATGCTCGTGTATCATTTTCCAGGACGTTCTTTGCATAAAATCTATTGGTTATGCAAATAAAAGGCTTTGGAGAATAATGTACAGTAACTAATTTGTATAATCAGTTTCCCTCAATTCAGCGTGATAATGATATGTAAAGCACATCACTCCAGACTGTCTGTGAAATGAATTCTGTCTTAATATGCTAGTCAACTAGCCACTCGACCTTTGCTCAGGCTCACTGTAAGGGGAGCAGAAAAACCCACACACATTCTTTCAATTTCTAAAGGGAAATTCGACTCTAGCCAGAGAACAAAGAAAGAAGAAATAGAAGTAAAAGAAAATCAAAGAAAAAGTGATTTGGATTCAAGGGGATCAGATGTTTCATTTATTGCAGGTTGGAGACCTTCAATCAGTCAAATGAAAGACACATTTGTATTAAAATACCTACAAGGCAGAGAGAAAGCCTTGATCAGGTGTATTAGATTTAAGTTACAGCTCTCTTGCTGAGAGATGTGAACCTACCTTCCAGTCTATCTGTTCTCAATATTGAAGGTTTTCTGTGTTACAAACACGAGATGAAAGGTAGCTTGCTTGCCTTCCCACGTATCTGCTGGATATTAACTGTACATTTGAAGCATACAGTACAAGGAGATGTGAACTCAGGGCGCACCACAAATAGTCACCCATAAAAAGGGATGTTGAAATGATGTGAGGGATGTGACACTGCCTGGGCAGCAGCGAAGCTAGCCAGCAGAGAGCCGGTAGCTCCATTGTTCACTAAAAGCATGGTGTTTCCAAAGGCAAAACTCCTGGTTTTTTATGCAGTAGGAGGAAACGCATAATTTCTACTGCAATAGGGCTGCGAGAGCCCAGCAAGGACACGGCCCTACTGTGCCAGCGGGAAAAAACAGCAAGACAGAGCAAGCCCCTGCCTTGCTTCCTGCTGTGCGAAGATGACGGTGTTTGGCTTGACTTCTCATTAGAAATCATGCAGATGGTAAAAAGTGAAGTCCTGACCTCATTCCTCAGTTTCCACACTACCCTTTCCTCACAGAACCCTCTCGAACCGGTCGGACTTGCCTAGACACAGGGACCAGAGCGGGGACCAACGGCAGACGCCAGGTGCTCAGCGCTTGCAGCCCTAGGAGGAACGTCTCTTCAGCCCCTCCGGGGGAGGCTCCCAAAGCGCTTTATACATTGATTATACAAACTGCATGTAACATACTTGACTAACATTATTCAAAAATGCTTATTACCGAGATCTGTTCAGAGTAAATACTGGTTTTGATTAAAATTTAGGGAAAATCAACTAGGTCCAGAACAGAATTTCTGCTGAGAGATGCTCTGCACCTGCTGGTTACCGTGCTTGTCTTGATTTGGGAAACCCAAGTCCAATCCTTGCTCTAACTCACACCCAGCAAGGATTTGAACCTAGACCCCCCAATAGCAGCGTCAGTAATTCCTGTCCCCGGATCACTGCCTCTTCTGCCAGGAGCTGCATTGCTCTCTCTTTTTCATAAAAAAATACATGGAATTTAGTACGCTCCCATGCAGAATCAACCCAAACGCTGACCACCCATTTGTTTGATGGAAAGGAGTTCTGCTCCCTGCAAGCTAGGTCAGGACACAGAGAAGCTAAAAGCGTGACTAAGATGACAGCTTGGAAACTGAGGAGCTTCAGTACTTGGTTAACTCAAGTTCTATAGGGCTCCTACGCTTGAGGAGCCAGTGCTCCACAGCCGGTCCCAAGCGTGTTGAGACATCACTGAGATGGGCAGCCAGGAAGGCACAATCTCGAAAAGAACAGGGGGTCACACATAGATGTGAAGCCCATAATAAAGTGAAGAAGTTTCTTTTGCTCCATTTGCTGGTGAGCATTTTTAAACACTGTTTAGCTTTGCCCTGTAGCCCAGGATTTAAACACTGCGCACACTGGGAAAATTCTCCATCAGCTCCCGTAAGCCAACACGCCAACGCTCGGGACTTACGGCTGGGGCGTGTTTGCCCATGAGCTTCGGAGCCAAGGACCGGGCGTCTCAATCCTCAGACATAAGTTCTTTCTGCCATTATATAGACCATTTCAGTAATTTAACAATGAGATTAACCCCACAGAAAGCGAAATGGGGCCTGCTGTCAAGAAAAATGCATTACAGAAATATCGCTTCCACTGCCGACGAAGCTCCGGATAGCAAGACTATTTCACTGGGGAGCCTGACTCTGCAAGCTGTTTCTCTGGCTTCACCATGACGTAAAACTAGTGCATTCCAGAAAGTAAAATAGTAAAAATACAGACTTAACTCGGGCCCCAGTTTTTAAATATTACCTTCTCCTATCCAATTGTGTTTTCTAAACAAGCCTCTATAACTCTGATCTCTGCTTTCATGCACACATATCTGCAAAGAGCGCACAGTGGTATGAAAATTTTAAAACCATCCTGTTTGTTAAATAAAATCTCTGTCACTCTACAGCTTAGCTGGTCTTTTCATTTATATACCCATAAATTCTCCATCAGGCCAGAGAAAAAGGGTCATTTTTCTTTTATTTCCTTATTTTTAATATTTTCTTTTGAAATAAAAATAAATATGCTCCCAATAACATTTGAATAATGCAGCATATCAGTGAAATGTAGTCTCTGTTTTGGAGCTGGTCAAAAGGTGAACAGGCATAAATAGACAGGGGACTGGAGTAAAGTTTATTTTCCTTTTATTACAGCTATATTTTTTGGATTAAACAGAGGGGCTAGAACAGTATGACTTTCATAGCTGAACGGGGGAAATCTAAACAGATATTTGTAGCCTCTTTACATACGATAACACATCACAGACTTTGCACAAGTGGATTACAAAGCAGCAGCCCGTACACAGCAGTACAGCTGATAGACTAAGATAAACTCTGCATCTCAGATTCAGTATTGCACGTACAGTTCAAATCTGCTCAGAAGGAAAGGCGCTATAATGCGAGTCTCCCCTTTCAACAGAGTGAACAAAAGGGCCCAATACTGTGCAATGATTCCCACCCGGCTTTCATTCCATTTAGAGGGAAATCTCTCTTCAGTACACGGACACTTAGTGGTTTAGCTCAAGTCGTCTCTTCCCCATTTACAAAAGATCAAAACACACATTTCTCCATCTAAGGACCTCTGTATTTGAGGTTAAGGGGAGCAACCAGGAGAGCAGAACAGCCAGGTTCTCTGCGGAGGGTGCGAGGACACGGCCACCCTCCCCAACCTCCTGCTGTAGCTGAACCGAAACACAAGATGGTAGCAAGGTTACTGCCTTACATTCAGCAACACGGTACACCAAAAGGAGGGCTCTTCAGCCTGTTTTCTATTACAGCCGTACACAGCGTTTCCATACCGCTGAGCTGCTATTACCCATAGCTGGGTTACAAAGAGCGAGGAGGTAGGCTAGCGCGATCCCTCCCAATGGAGAGCTACAATGGAGAGAGCAATGACAGACTGCCCAGAGGAGGCAAGCAGACCACTGCAGAGACACCAGCACCCACCTCGAGCCATCAGGTAGACAGCTCCTCGCATGACACTACGAAACTCTTGGTTGGAGATCAATAGGGGAAAACCGTGCTTTGCTATGAAGCGATCCAGATTTCTCTAGACTCCAATTGACTCCAGGGGTGCAAAGCCAAGCCCTGATATCTGTCTTTACTATGCAAGCACTGTCCTCTGACATGCTTTGCAGCAGCACCCACTGCCACAGTGTATCATTTAGAGCTTTTGCGATTTGCTTTCCGAATATTTCTCATTCAAGCAACAACAAAAGCGGCAAGACTGGAGCTTCACAAAGCTGCCCTGAAACAGTCTTAAGTTTTCTCGAGCAAACACATTACTTTCTCTGAGTTTCATACCAGACAGAACTAGGTCTTCTGAATATATCAGATAACGCTTTTCAAAGGTGTCTGACTCCCTTAGGAGGCTTCATCCGATTTCTCTAGTTCAACAGGAAGTGGTCGCCCTTGAAAAATGCGATCTAGAAGCTGTTGCCCAAGAACACGAGATTGTCTGTCAAACAACCCAGTGAGGCACCTACTTGTTGTCAGCCCTGAACAGCATGCCCTAAGAGACTCTAACAGTCACCCCTGCCTCTTTACTAATGGTTGGATCCATGTCTTGAATCCTGACTAGTCAATCATCCTTCAGCAAAACATACGCCAGACACAGCCGTTACAGCTGATACAGGACTCAGCTTACATGACATAACGTTCAAGGCACTTCAGGTTCATCCCAGCAAGCAAAACATTTTGCTTTCTGAGCTGACATCACCTGAAGATTAGTAAGGGATCAGTTAATCCAACAAGTGAAGGGGCTCCTTCTGTAGTGTCTATGGTGGAGTACAGATCAAGAGTAACTGATAACAGAGATTCCTGCGATTTATGAGCAGGATGCGTACAAGTCAAGCCACTGAGCCCTTTCCTTCTTGTACAGGTAGGAGAGTAGAAATGCAGGAGGGAAATGTTTTCTGTTGACCTTCTTCTGGGTTAGAGCAAGATCATTTGGAAACTGTTTTAGGAGTTCACAGTCTTAGCTGGCTCCTATGTTTCCAGCAGGGAATAGGAAATCTTGACTCAGGCTCCACTTAGAAAGAAAGCAAAGAAGAAAGGGTTGGCTTAAAAGGGAACCACAGGGTTATACTCTACATTTGGACCTTCAATTCACATTCAAGTTCAGCGAAAACAAGACTGTTCTCATGGTTTTGAGAGGTGTAACCTACATTATTATATTGGTTCTCTGAAGACACTTCACACATGACAACGTTGGCAACCTGAATTCAAGACAGTGAGAAGCAGGCACCCGAACAGTCAGAGAATGGAGAGCACGGCCATGTGGGACCGGGGGGTTGTGGCGCGCTTCCCGACCAGGCTGAGGCTCTAGCTCAATCCCGTCCTCACCCCAGGAGGAGCCGAGCCAGCCTGTCTGCTGCAGAAGCAGTAGTGTTTCAAGTGTGTTTGGCAACTTTGCTTGATTTTCATCTCGAGGGGGAAGTCTGCTTCCATCCCATGTGGGCACTGATCGCTAGAAGGATGCTCTCATAGACAAAATGCTGGAGGCCATGTAAGCCTCAGCCTCCCCTTTCTCCCCAGCTCTCAGCAAGCCCAACGTGATGCATGAAACAGCGGGGATGGAAGCTGGCAAAATGTCGAGTGCAAGGGATGTGTGAAAACTTATCATTTACACCGACAGCAACCAGCAGTTCTTACTAATCTGCCCACATTGTTTCAGAGATGCAGTTAAACCTTCAGGATGGTATAACCACTTACGAATCAGAGCCTGCCAAAACAAGGCAGAATGACAAATCGAGCCAAAAGAATCTATCCTCTAATCTAAGAGGAATATGCCTGCCCTGATGTATGCACCTCCTCTTTTTGGTAAATAATCACAGTCACCCTTGCTTTGACCATATACAGATACGCGATAAGTAAAAAATATTTTCCCATACCAGTTTGTTAAAACGGAAGCCAGAGTTTCATCCAAGCCAAATCGCTGTATCAGAAGATCAACTCCGAAATATCTGAAACTTTTTATAACCTAAACGTTTAGCTAGACAAAGTTGGCATCTCACTTGCGGCCATTTCAAAAACAGGAGAAAATGGAAATGAAATAATGGTATCAGAACCTGTGACCTAAGGGGTTCTTAGGCCTACGGGGATTAATTTGTGTCTTAGAAATAAAGAGCAGCCCTGTGGGTAGGTTCCAAGGGAACGCTGCCATCCCACTCCACAACGCAGCTAGCGGGAGCAGCGTGTCATTGCCGTTTCCATGTGGAATGTCACATTTCTTATACATCCCAAATACATTGCATAATGTTACAGATGGCACAGCTCATAACAGCCAGGATTACATTTACTAAAATCAGCTGAGATGCTTATTACTCAGATTCAACAGTTTTCCATGCAAGGTGACCTGCCCCCTCCCTTTTTTTTTTTTGAACGGCATCATGATAAGATTTTTCCGATGTAAAAAATAGCTACAAGGTAGAGGGTAGTTGTCGTGCATCTATACCAATTATTACACACATCTGCTCTAAAATTATGTTTATGAACATCTGAGTTTACAAACAAACTGGATTCTCAAGTGTCAGTATTTTATTCATTGTCACCATAATTATTCAAGCAACTAGTTTTGTTTAGGTGAGTGCTAGAGCAATGGCTGCCAGCTTCGCAAATCGTTATTAACGTAGGAATTTTTGTATAGGAGCTGTCAGGGGCAGCTTTTAAATCATCTTTAGCTAAAACGTTTATGGGACAAAGGGGGGGGAGGAGAAAAAAATCTTCTATTAGCATGGACCTGTACCCTCAAAAAATCAAAATTTTCAACAGCAAACCATAATCCAAAAAGTGTTTACACAATATCCACAATATCCAAATTGTTATACAGAAACTACAAGCATTTGTAAAAACAACCCTCCAGCTTCTTATTTGGTGAAAAGGATTGCGCTCAACAGCCGATCTGCAATCAGTAATTACCACCCTGTCAGCATATACACGTATGTGAAGTTCCATATTCCCGTAAGAATAAAATACACACTAAATATAAAATCACACGCACGTATAAAATACCTAATTTTTCAAAACAACAAATTAACCTCAACAGAGCAGTTGTTACTTGGGCATGCAGTTATATAGCTGTATTATACCAGGCACAGCACTGAAGTCGTAAAGGTACATAAAACTGTGCAAAAAAGCATGCATGAGCAGGACCGTAAGTATGCAATATTTGCAGAGCGCGGGACATTTGCCTCTGCAAACACTGCAATGCATACTTGCACAGCCCATGTTAGGTGCATAATATCAATTAGTTCCGGTTGCTACTGAGCAGGAAACATGCCACAGAAAACACGGGCTTTGCCCGAGCCCACCCTGCACCTCAGGAGCTGCGCTGCAGTTAGACCGCAGAGGTACCGGCTGCAAGCCCAGGCCCTCCAATCCACCCTGCCTGAATATTTTATATTTATTTCTCTCTCTCCTGATCTGCGGTGGTGGTTGTAAATCCACCTTTCTCAAAATTCAATAAAAAATTAATTGGAAAAAAAAAAAGTCATTTCAGTCCTAACAACAAAAGACCAATTGACTTCTCAATTTTCTGGTGGGCAGGCGAAGAAATCAGGCATAGAGCAGGGAGAAACTCAATTCTCCAAAGCTTCCCCCATCAGGATTTCCAGACGCGTAGTCTCAAGGGTGCTGTGTCCCCTCCCGGTCACTCACTTCCAGTCGGGGATTATTTTCTCCGTTCTGAAGGAAGCACGAATTCACTGTACATTATTGATGATTTGGTGCTCAGCTGCTCCCACCACCGCCTTTGGTCCAGTGCTTTCTGCTGTCTGTCACTCATCTTCTCCAAAAGTGCCTGTTACGCTGCAGAACAAGGTTTTCTCTCCAAACTCCTCTCCAGCTCCTTTTATAACCAATTAGAAGAAAGCACTAAAACAAAAATTGGGGTAGCCTGGTTGAGTGAGGAAGCCCTTAGCAGGAGGCCATTGCTCACCCGCACTCAGGGCAGCCCAGGGACCCCCCGCAAAAGGCTTGGCACAGGGGAGCCCAGCAAAGGCTCAGGCTCCGGTACAAGGCAAGAGGTCAACGCACATCTTGATGGATCCCTCTTGCTAGAAAGATAAACACAAAGCTGCACCCCAGGTCATGGAGCAGTTTGACCCAAACTGGAGCTTCTGAATTCTTCTGAGCCCAGAACTGGCAAATGCTGTGACCAAGGGTGGTCACCACAGGGTAGGTGGAGGAAGACCCAGGCTCCCAGCATGCTTCCCTGACAGGCCCAGGTTTCTTTCTTCCTCTTTCTGTTCTTTGCCTCTTTTAAGTCTTAGCATCCATGTCTGTCTTGGCTTCATTTGCTTTCTGTCTTCTCCATCCTAAATATTCATTTCTGTGTTTTAACTTTTCTTTTGGAAATTCTGGCACTTAGCTGCAAATAAACCGGCACTTAGAGATCCGGAGGCTGCACTAACTAAGCGTCAGTGTGTTTCAGGATGCCTGAATGCCAGAGGGACTTCCCATTACTGAGCAAGCCCCACAGATCTGGTCATTATCACTAAGGATTTGCATCCATACCCTCTGACGAGGAACATCCCACGTGCAATTTTTGCAGAACTCAGCTTTGTCCATCAAAGCAGAGGTGAGCTGCAATACAGTGGGAGCCCAGTCCCTACAGCTGCACAGCTGCTCCTGAACCCGTTCACTTCTGCGCTGTGCTGGTGCTTTTGGTCAAAGACTGCAGCTATTTACACCAAGTATGCCACTTTCCTTGGCTCCAAGAGAAACAAAACTCAAGAGTTGTCAACAACTTTGAGGTAGCAACAGGTTCACAACTCAAAAGCGACTGTAACAATACACTTAGTCTGCTCTAAATGAATTCTGAGCGAAACCTCAAGTTAGTTTTACAATGTGGGTCTAGCATGAAAAGTGGTTTCTTCTATGTTTTCTTATGCAGTCCTAGGAAATTTGGGGGGGGGGGGGAAATCTTTTAAAAAAACTAGACATCTGATATTCTGGCAGAGCGCTAGATCTTAAGTTTCAAACTACCAAAGGAAGGAAATGAAAAATTTCTATCCACGTTCATATTTTTTCTCCTTCTTAGAGCTAGAGCGTTTAAATCACTCTCTCTAGTCCACTTGTAATAATACTGGAAAACGACTTATAAGAATTCTGTAATTATATCTGTATTTCTGTGAGTATATTTGTATCAGGTAAAATTGTATTATTTATAACCGCGAATGTAGAGTGGGAATAACAGTTGAAGCCCTTCCAGTCACCCAGTTTTTGGATGTCGTGCATAACTGACTGACTTTTAAATATTTGGCAACCAACTAAGGTCTTGCATATTTTCTTCCTGGCCCCCAATACACGCTTCGCATCCTCTTCGCAGTACCTGAACAGCTTGCGACTAACCTTTGGACCCCTCTGTCCAAACTTCTTACGTTATCAGCTTTAACTTGCCCTCAAACTTGTACCAAACGGGGGAGGCAGGGGCTATTTGAACTGTTCACCCAAGGACAGCAATTGAAAGGAACTTTACAGTGAAATTCTATCTGACTCCAACAGTTTCAGTGATTGTGAAAAAACACCTAAAAAAAAAAAAAAGTTAAGCAATTTCACACAGTGGAAAACAGCCCAGGGCACAAGAAAACTAAAACCAAACAGTTTGCCGTCAGTGCTGTAGACTGTGTTCAGTAAAAACAAAAGATCAAACAAGTTCTGTAATCATTATATAAAGCACATTTGCTATGGCATGTGAAGAAAACATACTTCCTTCCTAATACTAATTAACATTAGAGAGTTGTGGGCTGAAATGCAGGATAAAAATAGCTGTTTAAACTAATCACTCAGCAAGATGTAAATGTTACATATAAAGTATACCTAACGGGTTGGAATATTTATCCCAGAAGTAAGGAAAGCTTTCACTACTTATGAATTATAAAAGTTTCTCTTCCTGCCTCAGTACAACAACATAGGGACCCTTTGCAAGTGTGTGACCACTTTGCAGAGATTGTCTACAATTTTCTTTATTTTTAAACTGTTTTTGTAGCAGTCAAAGTTGTGCCGAGTGAAGGGAAGTGGTGTGAGCGCAGGGCATAATACCAAATTGCTTTCTAAACAGCACAAGGGCATCCTCATGAAATAAAGCCGCCCTGTCATTATCAACGGATCAGGAGGTCTGAGGGTTGCAAATGACACATAAAACAAACACACAGCCAAAACCAGTAATACCATCGGTTTCACCTGAAGAGTACCTCTTCATCCCTGCAGAATGCGCAACCAATGCACAAATTAGGTAACTGTGTGTAAGAGGTGATGGCATGCTCAAATTTGGTTGTTTTTTTTTTTTTTTGAGATTATTTCTCTTTCCATATGTGCTCTACCCTTTCATATATGAATTTGGGCAAAAATTTTGCTTCTTGTTACTCCTAGATATTCCTTCCCTTTTCCCCATCCTGTGGTTTCCTCAGGGCCATCAACACAACAATCAAATCACCACCCATCGGTAGGAGCCAATGCCGAGCAGAAGGCATGCGCCTGGCTGTCATGGCACCAACCAACCCACCAGAGTCTCCAAACTATTCCTAAACATAAACTATGTTAAAAAAAAATCAAGATGCCAACTGTTACTGAAATAATAGCTCAAGAGTTTCCTAGTAATAACATTTCAGAAGTTTCCTAGTAATTTCCTTTAGCAAGAATTGGAGAAAGACCACTGAAACGTACAGCGCTTCTGCACGGTGCGTGTGAAAAGCTTACACTCTCGTGGTCTATTCAGAGAGGTGCCCTATTTCCATCCTCCAAGACTTTTAACCACCTGTTAGACTCTGTGTCTAATACAGGTATCAATAAAATATATCCTTGAGTAACGACAGTGTTCTGCAGGACTCAGCTGAAATTCCTGAGCAGACTATCCGAGCGTGTCGCCTTGGGACCGGCCTCTCTCACTGCGCAATCAGATACTTGGGGCTAGGTTCAAGTGAGCTTAGTTGCACAGCAGAAAACCCTTCACAGCAACAAACACTTGACCCTTTCACGAGTTACACATAAACTATAAGAACCAAGCTATTAGGAAGGCGAGACTGTCCATTGGGTGCTACGCTAAAGGCAAAGAAATGTGTATTTTCCTCTTCCTCAGCCAGGGCAAAAAAACCCTTTAAGCAAATTCTGCAATCTCAGGCCAAAACGAGACCACAATCACCAGCTACCTAGCACTGATCTCCTGCTCCAAGAGTCACAAGAGTACAGTTGTAGCCTGTAAAGACTAAATCACGGAAAATGGTTCTTAAGAAACAGAGAGTTTAATCCAGGACAGCGGCTCTTAAACCCTCTCCCAGAACTTTGTCAGCAGATGCTTTAGGACAAGCAAGCAAATGAGCAGTAGCTCCGATGGCAAATCTGCAAGAGCAGAGTCTGGACCCGACAGGGAAAACAATCTGGGCAACGGCACTGTTTTAAAGTAATCTTAAAACTACAAGATAACTCTAAAACAAAGTCTGGTCCTGTGAACTGAGTCACAAGCCTCCTGGGCAAGTCACAAATTAAATAAATAAATAAATAAATAAATAAATAAATAAAATGGACATTTAAAAAACAAGTCAGCATAATGAGCCCAAAACGTTCCCTAAGACAGATTCATCCCACTCAAAATGGAGCTGCTCAGGGCAACACAAACACCATTTCTTCTCCATCTTAAAACACGATTCATACCATTAAGTGCTTTTTTTCCCCTTTGTAGCATGGAATGTTTGGACTACTTCTGGGTCATACTGAAGTAACAGGTTCACCTTGAAACTACAAACTGCAACAAAAAGGTGTGCGCCAAAGCGCGCTCTCGAGAGGAGCGGCTTGCAAGGATGCAATTCTCTCCTGCTTCGTGAGAAGAACAAGTGTCATGACAGCCTCTAAAAGTCCAGGACCAAGGCACAAAACTCCTCCTAGATCTCTTTGGGCTTGCGGGAGGGTATCCAAAACGCGGAGGCTGCATTATGAGTACCAGGCAAGAGAGCCCACAGGGAAGCACTAGGGGAGCTGTATATCTAACCGCAGACATACTGCAAGGATCAGCTATCAGGCACTGGCTTATATGGCTGTCACAGCTCATTGGATTTCTTTGTCTTTATCCACTGTAAGCATTTAAGAGACAGCCCTGTGTTCCTATGTCTAAAAGTATTCACTAAAGCTCATATATCATTCAGCTTCTGGGAGAGGAGGGGTTGGGAAACAACCCCCCAAACCCATCTTAAAATAGCATTAAATAGTAGTTTTTCTTCAGAGAAGCCGAGAACAGGTTTTGGAGAGAGGGACAATGGTGCAAACATCTTAGAAGGATTTAGTTTACACATGTGACCTATTTGGTGCGTTGTCTCAGTCATGTAGTGCCTGGGTAGCTGGAAGCATAACAACAGATAAAAGATATGGCTTACACTGCTAAAAAATGTTAGCCATTTCAGCCTGTCTCGTACAGCAATGAACAGCTCATTTGAATTGCAGAGGGAAAACTGTTCACCGAGAGGAATCTGATCCAGCATGTTGCTTTATGGAGGAATTATTCCCAAAACATAATGCAGAGCATCACTTAAGGAAAAAGTCCCTAAATAAATGTTTTGCAGACAAAAACCACTCAGCTCTCTTCTGTGGGTTTAGATGAATCTAACATGCCTCAGCAATGATTCCTGCGACTGCAGTCAGACAGGCCCTCTGCAGTTTTCCACCTCACATCAGGGAACACTCAAGATCTCTGAGTATTTTCTGAATGTTATAGAATAAAGAATAAATTAGAAGAAATGTTTCAATATGGTGTCAGCCTGATTCAAAGGAGGGCTGGCTATTTATTCTGTGATGCAAAACGATATGCAGGATGATTACTTCTGGGCTTTACTTTGTGTTTGTGCAAAATGCGTAGGTGCTTTAATGCAAATCTTCCTTCCACAAGGCTCATCAGACTGATGATAGATGTCATGGCAGACTTTGAAAGTTTCATCCTGCTCGCTGATTAAAAGAACAAATGGTGCAGTACGATTTTCACCAGTGGGGTCTGCTTCTTAACTCACCTTTCCATGCCCTGCAGCACTGCACTTCCCATGTTTTCCTCCGATTGAGGAAGAGCCATTGACTGAGGTAACACCTCAGCACCTCCATCCAGCTGATACCAGTGCACCCAGCCAACGAATGACCTGCGCTTCCTGCCATGAGCTTGCTCCAAGCCACCCACTCAGAGAGACGACTGCTCGCTTAGGAAACTGGGATGAAGGCTCTCGGGTTCTGCCTTGGCTTCATGGTAGAAATTAAGGCCATTTCCATTATTTGCTTTACCACAGTAGCTAAGAAGCAAGGTCTGTAATGCAAGAAGCAGTACAAGCATCTGCAGAACAGAGTCCTTGCCCACGACAGTTTACAATCCAAGAATAAACCAAGGGACGACAGCATGAGGCAGGGAAACAGGGAGCAGAAGCAAGCAGAGGCAAAGCCGGTCAGCACACCAGGCCAGAACCGTGCACCAGGGGCTGCCCACGGACAAGAACATTCAAGAGAAAAAGGGAGCAATTCTGAACATAGTAGGATGAAAGGATTTAAAGAAAGAATTCAAGATAGGTTTGTAGGCTTTTGAGGAAAATCCTCCTTATAGTAGCTAGTCCTCACTCCATGACTATTTCTCCATTTCTGTCCTTCCACCTTATTTTGCCCTTAATCTCACTATGCATTCTTCCTCCCAACTCAAAGCACAAGCCCACACGGGAGCCAGATGTGCTGAACGTATGGATATAAAGCAGCAATCTGCATAACAACAAGAACCATGTGAAATAATCTAATTTCTCCATCCTGCTTTTTTTTTTTTTTTCCTGTGTGTGGGGGGAGAAATACATTTCAAGGCCTGTTCTTTTCAAAGCAGTTTCATTTTCTTTAATTTCTTCTTCCACCTTTCAGGGCTTGGATGTAATACATACCTATACAAATACTTCCACATCCACATCAGCGTTATTGTTCTGTAGCTATGCTGCTAAGTCTTCCTCGCCAAATAATATCATCACAAGTGTAAGATAAGCATCCACCATGGGCAAGCAAATAACTTATTGTTCAGATTGCAATTATGCTATATAAATATACAGTCCCATTAGTCCCACTGTGAGTCCAGTGTAATCCCAAAGAGCTCAGTAGCAAAATTCCTATGGTAGCAGCAGCAACTTGGTTCTAGGAGTTTTGAGAAGAGGGAATCAAGACAGGAGGAAACAAGAAAATTGTGTGTCTGTTAACTGTAAAAAAGATGACTCTTTTGAACGATGGTGGTAGAGCTCTTCAGTGGAGCTCTTCCATGGAAGAGCTTCTCTCTTCACTGATTATAAAGGAGGCCAGACTTTGCAAGGACCTTCCAAGCATCATCACGGACTGTTAAGCGCTGGGCACCTATAAAAAACTGGCCCCAGCCACAGATGTTGAAGACCTAGAAACGCAGCCAAAGAAGATCTGGTCTGCTGCATCTGACCCAAAGCCAATTGAATCAAATTTTGGACCAGGCTGTAAGAATTTTTGTTACAAGACGTAAGAGGCTGGACCTTCCCTTCGTGCTGTGCCCCATGCAAGCAAACTCAGAGACAGCCAGCACCGGAGGGAGCCAACGGGCGAAGGAGGTATGGAAGGGAGTGAGGTGGGGGAGCTACGATGACACTGCTCACAGTATGTTGGTTGCAGGTCCGTGGATGGGAGACAGTATTTACTTAAACAGCAACCAAGCAGTAGAATTTAGCGCCTCTGCTCACTTCCCTCTTACCAACTTGCCGCTTCTACCTCCGACCTATTTTCTTCTGTTCATTGTTCAGAACAGACCACCACTGAAGTTGTCATTTAAAAATATTTTTCCACTGTGATTAAACAGCTGCGGAGTCAAGTAGTTCTATCTTCTATCAAAGTTTGCAAATCACAGTATTTTAAAAAGATGCGAGAAGCAAATAATCTGGTATATAATAGTTATTTGATTTTTTACATATGTGCAGAGAAAAAATAAGGACATTAGATCTCTAGCCTTTAATTAAAAAATAGTTGGGGTGGGGGAGAGAGTAATATCTTAATAAGTAACATCTGACCAAAAACTATTTAGTAAATCATACCCTAAGTGTGGCCAAAAACTGTAAGATTTACTGCAAGTAAATCATTATTGCTATCTGAGTCTGAATAGCTTCCATCTGATTTCTATATGAAAATACACTCCATGGAAGCCCAGCCCTGAACTTCAAAGGACATGCAGGATGCTACTAATTTCTGTATCTGACAGTGTGATGCAATGTTTGGATTTGCATCTCTGCACTTCAAAGTGTGGCACTCTCTAGAAAAGGTCTCCATTTATTTTGACATGGACTTGCAGAGGTGAACAAGAAAGCAGCACCCAAAACAGACAGTATTAAAAAACCACCAAAAAAAAAAGAAAACAACAAAAAAAAGCAAAACAAAAAACCCCCTCGGAGTTCTATTTGCCTCTCTCTAAATTCAGTAATGTCCTGGAGAACAAGGATTACAGAAGAAGAGTACTAGTCATGGTTGTGGTACTTCAAGTAATCTCCAGTGTCCAAAACGCACTGTCAACATATGGTACTCAAATGCAGATTTAGAACGTCTTTGAAGTAATATTGAATCTGACTAACGGGTAAAATGTAGACCCAGCTTTTTTTTTACATACTGAGGCTGTCAAAATTTCAAGTAGGGCAGCTAGAGATTAGTGCATCTTTATTCTGGGAACGACATAGCGTATTTTATCTAAAAATTGCCACCAAGATGAATTCTTATGCTTTGCTTTACTTTTTGCCTACCTGGCAATGCTGGGATCCTATACTATATTGATACTTTTGCCCAAATGACATTATAATGACACTTAAAAATTTATACTCTATATGTTTAAAATTTCTATAAAGTTGCAGACCTACAGACAACATTAATGATGGAACGTGATTAAAGGATTGCAATACAAATCTTCATTCCATCAAAACACATTAAAAAAACTCTCATGCAGTTAAAGCTTCTAGAACTGTTCTCGCTTCCTTTGTGTAAAACATCAAAGTATTTTTCAATACCAACAGCTGCTGACCAGGAGCATATATACAACTGTTATAATTATTTATTTATAATTAATTAAGCACTGATCATGTTCAGCAAAAACATTTGAGATAAAAAGGTATCTTTAAAATCTGACGGAACAGAGATGTTGAGGGGGAAGAATCTAAAAATCTTCAAGATGAAAATTTAGGAGGAAATTATGGGCATTTAGAAGCACTAAGTAATGCAGGATAAAATAGCTGCATCTAAAATTACCGAATATGAAATACCACATATCACTATGGTTTCTAATTGAGGAGTAATTATCAAGTATCCCATACCCTAGGTATATACTGTCCCTATCATTAAGTTTGCATAATATGTCAATGCATTAAAAGGATTGCTTTTGTATTTAATTATCTTTGACTTTTTTTTTTTTTAAGAGAAAAGAAAAAAAAATCTATCAAAGCTAACAGGACTCAGAAGATTTGTGCAATACATATCATATGCAGATTTTTATTTCCCAGTTCAGCTGGAGACCAATGTAGTATTTTGAAGTTTGATTAATGCAGCTCAGTCCCTCAAAAGTTCCTCTTTCGACGTTAAAAATAAGTTGCAAGGTACTATACTATTAATCTTTCTTTAAGGAATAGCATGTTTCATTTACTCAGTAAAAGACCAAAAATAAAACACTGCTCAAAGAAAGAATTCAAAATTAGTATCCTCCTCCGTGTTCATTATTGTTAGTTACCGCTTGCTTGGCGCAGAATGTACTCACACAGTCAAATCCCTCAGTCCTTACTTAGGCGAAAAAGGTCATTGGGAGTTTTGACTAAGTCCTTCAGGATTTGGGCCATATTGAATTAGAAACCTATATAATTCCAAGCATTTTCTCTATTATACAGAATTCTTGCATACTTAAGCAACTTCGTATTTAGAGTGAAGCTCAGAGCTTAAACGCATCTCGCATCTGGATCGTAGATTGTGCTTTATATTATACAATCTGCACTTACTGGAAATGTTTGTATCCTTTCCTGAGAAAGAATGATTCATTTCATAGAAATTTTCATCTGCTATTAATCTTCCAGGATATAGTTAGTGTTCTGATATTTTCAGATATTGTTTTATGGAGGGATTTAAAGTAGCTCTCCCTTGGCAGCCTGCAAGATTACTCAGTGATTATAAGCAACTCAATACTGTATGACAGCATTTCCATGCAAGGGACTTACAATCATGTTTCATTAATTCGGCTTGAATGAAGCCTCATTTCAGGCCTTGAGGAGCTTAAGATTTATGTGAAATTAATAACATAACAGATGTCTTCACAATTTGGTTCCTCTGAAAAAAACTGATTACTTTGAAAACTTCAATGCTTTAAAATGCAGACTGAGGGAGTTTTTACTCTAGGGGAAAGAGTTATTCGTTTATATCAACCCCATCTCAGAACTAAGTGGAATTTAAATGTCAGATTTATATTAAATAGTCATATTCACCGTTATTACATGTAATAAACAAAAGCCTATTACTTTCATTAATAAGCTGTGTTGGACATTTAAACCAAAGCTTAGAGAGAGAGAGTCAGCACCTTCGCTAAGCAGTAGGCACAAGGGAGGCAACAGAAGAATATCCAGGAAACCCGGCTTTTTTTATTTTTTATTTTTTTATCTTTGCTTCTGATAATTTAATCATCTTTTCCTCCCAGGAAAACAAAATGCATCTGTGCTCACACCAAACTCCCCGCTTTACAGGAGCTGAAGCTGTCTCCTGTGGGCGCGCGTGCCTAGGGCCAGACGCCTCCTTGCTTTCGCAGGACACTTTAAACACTGGCTGCTCTTCCCTTCTTTTTTTTCTTCCCCCCCCATTTTTTCACAAACGCAATTCTTCTCTCCAGGCTGCAGCCACACGAGGTGCCTTGCGAGCTGCATTTTAACGCCTGCGCGAGCACGGAGTTTCTCTTTAAGGAACTCCTTCTCCAAGTCCAAAAAAACCCAACAAACCCCAAAACCATGGAAATACAAGTTCTCTCTCAGCTTTGCTTTCCGACGCGACGTGCTGGAGGGCAGCGGGGGGGCCAGGCGGTTCCGAGTCCGGCTCGCCAGGCCTGGCTAAGGGCCGCGGAGCCGGCCCGGCGCGGGACGCCGGCCTCGCGCCCGGCCCCACGCTTCGCCGACGGGGGAGGGCTCCCACACCAAGCGCCAAACGTCCAAAGCGTTCGGATGGAGTACGCTCGCCCGTTGTGAGCGGCCCAAACGCAGGAGACACCCGAGCGCAACGGGCTGCTTTCATGCCCGCGCTCCAAGTTGAGTCCCGCCGCCGGGAATGATCGGCGGCACGTGCCAAAAGAGACAAAGCAACGTCTCCCCGCCGCCGCTCCCCGGCTTCGATACCGAGCAGCTCCCTAGGCGCATGAAACGTCCGGCCCGGGGCTGCGAACCAGGAGACCTGACCTCGGAGAGGAAGTCGGCGCCGCCCGCGGAGGGGGCTCGGCGGGGGCCTTCGCGGCGCCTCCAGACCCAGCCGCTTATCAGCTCCTCCGCAGGGAGGGCGACGCCGTGGGTGGCACAAGGGGGCAAAGACGGGGCAAGGCAGGAGGCAGGAAGAGGAGGGGAGGACGGGGGAAGAGGAGGCGCTAACGAGCATGGAGGGAAAGGGGCGACCCGACCTGCCCGAGCGTCTCTGCGGTCAGAGGCCTGGTCCAGCAACGCGCTGACTCCCTGCCGCTAGCTTCTTCACGTGTACAAACATGTTTAAGATCATGCCTAAACATACGCGGAACCGTACTAGAGGCAGAAGAAATCAACATTTGGAGATTCGGTGGCTTGCATCTTTCTAAAGGGGGGAAACGGGCATTTTACATTAAAAACCTCATTGCATAGAGTTTATAATCTAATTAAATCTACATTAAAATCTAAATCTTCATTTCCACGACGAAATTTAACAAATGCCGGAGCTACTCGTACAAGTTTGCCCACCCGACTCCGCAGGTGGCCAGGCCAGGAGCGCGCGCTCCCCCCCACACGAGCCCGCCGGGAGCCTCCGAGCCGGGCTCAGGCAACGGCCTCGGCACGGCCGGCTGCCAAGGCTCGAACCCAGCGTAGGGCACTCTGGTCTCCTGCCTGAGGTCTCCATGGACAGTTTGGTTAACAAGCACAGACACTGACAGATGTTCTCATGCACCATGGCAGAAACCCTTCTGCTCAGAGAAGACAGATTTAAAACCAAATAAGCGATATAAATTGAACCAATTATTGAATCGCAGATAGTTGAGATGGCAAGGGCTTGCTTTAGCCCCATGCCACTATAGTAGTCTCACCCGTGATGTATGTGCCCTTTGCTGGCCAAAGCATGCTGAAGCACATCAGAAAGCTCACCTAGGCAGGGATCATTTCACCCGCCACTGAACTGCAGACGGATGGAGCGGGAAGCTCACTTCTCACTTTACCTCATCTGCTTCAGCCATCGCTTGCCAGGATGGGTTTGCTCTGCTAGTTTAGTAGAAGGCTCATATAGAATCAGGTTGGAAAGTGAAAGCAATGTAAAATTTACAATTTATGTTTAACATAGTGCTATGGCCCCAGGCACCAGCTCCTTCACTAGCGACAAGGAAAGATTCACGGGTCTCAAGCTGTTACTGGGACCAAGCTGGCACCAAAAAGGTTTGAATGATCTTTATGGAACACTTTTGCCTATACAGCATGGCTGTAAAAGGTAGGAATACAGACTATTTTAAACCCAGTCCTCAAAAAGGATGGGAACATCTGCCGAGCCCTCCGGTGGAAAGGGAGCTAGCACTGCACTAGCCCCCTTGCTGTTCTCCATCCTTGCCGTTACAGCAACGCACACAGCCAGTATCAAGGGTATCACCTCAATCAGACCTTTCGTGTCAAAACTGTTCCCGTCTTCCTAACATTACGCAGACTCAGTGTGCCTCACGATATGGGTTAATTGTCAGAAAACTAGCTTCACAAAAGCGCCGTCTTTAAACTAGTCTCTCATGATTCACTATCACTGAAAACATTCAACTTTTATGGGAAAAGCCTGAAAAAGTCTGGAGGTGGCTCAGTTTCCAACACTGAATCTCATGCACTACTTCCCATTCATTTTCTATAGACTCTTAACCTAAGACCTCGCAATTAAGTGATCCGATTCTAAAAGGGTTTTTGCAAGTGTTTCCAATCACTCACTCCCAGTTAAACTAGAAGTGTTTAGATACATCGAGCAGCTGACTTCTGCTTTCGGTATTGCTCTGCTAGAGTTTAAGGAGCAAGCCAGCGTAGAAGAGACGTATTTGACAATGACTGACTGCAGTCACTCCAAACACTGTACAAAGCAAAGTTTTTCTCACTGCAGAGAGTTCATAGTAGTAGCAGTATTATGGATGAACAGGATGTGTTGCTTAAAGGAGGAAGAACTATCTTCTGTTCTTGTCAGACTTTCTGGTGCTGTTGCATACCTTTTTCTAGCAGCTTGTCCCAGAAAATCATTAGGAAAAGCCTCTTAAAAGACAGTAATTTTTTTCTAGCTGCATCTTGTACAGTTCTTAGAAACTCCCAGAATGCAGCAGTTGCTCATTTTTGTTGTTGCTCTAATGTCTAAAGTCAAAGTAAAGAAATCTATCTCTCCTTTGCAGTAAAATGGCCTTATCTGAAGACAATACTTTTGATTTACCTCCATCTCGGAGCCTGTCCAACGGTAGCTACCATGAGTATGTCTTCCTCCTCCGCTCCAGTTTCCTTTCCTTCATCTACAGATTTCAAACCAGTGTGGTTTGATGGTATTGGTTCTATTGCTGGTACCAAATATAACAATTCCTCACTGTTTCTCTGAATAGTTTAATCTTTTCATTTGTCAACCTTCCCGTCTTTAAAATAAAACATCATTTATCACAAGAGAAAACGAAAAACAGAAGCAGTGGTTTAATCAAGCTGGTTTTCAAGGAAAGGTAGAGCAGCACAATACCTGGGAACCTGGGTAATTCAGGAGCAAGTCAAAGTCTTCCCAAAGTGGCAAAAGCATTTTTACTTGGGGATTGTAAAAATGAGCTTGGTGCCCACCTCCTGCAATACAGTCTCCACACTAATGCGAGAGCTACCCAGAAACTGTTACTCTTGCACCAGGGTAGCTTAGAGGACTCCTTTTTTTCTCTCCTCCATCTGATGCTGGTCCAGTGAAAGTTAAAATTTGGAACAGCTGTACAGATGGATAATCGAGGACTCCATGTATAACCGGAGCATTGTATTTAGGCCCTAAGAATTACGTTTGAACATTGACATACTTTCTTTTCCTCATCTTTTTCACATAAACTAAAATTTCAACATTAAAATCTTGTTAGTGCAAAAGAAATGGAATAGTGACAATTTTCTTTTTTAATCCAAAACACGCCTTGACACCAACGCTTTCCTCACAAAGCTGTGGGTTTGATGAGTCAGCATTCCTGACAGCCCCCCCCTTCCTGCAAAATCCCCTTTCCATCATGCTGCTCTGCTCCGAGGTCGAAGATTGCTTTTGCGATGCGGCGGACAACGGCTTTCAGCGAGCGTCTCCTGAGAATAAGCTTTCACGTCTGCAACTTTCTAGTTTTGCCTTGGCCTGAGTCTTCAAATAATAATAATACAACTGGGTATCGAGGTTGAGCCTGACTGCTGGGTACTATCATGCCCGCGGGACTCGGCCACGCTGCCTCCCCGCAGCGCTGGCCCCGGCAACTGGCCTACACCAGCGCATCCAGCCCCAGCACCTTTCCCCCTTCACACCGAAGGCGGAGGCTCCTTTCAACGGGGTAGTAAGGTACGTATCTGAGCTGCCTTAATTTAGTCCTGGATAGCTATTCACTCCTCCTCACGTTGAGCAAACGCTGGCTGGGTCTTCAACCTTGTGCACCCCAAAGTCTCCTACAAAACTCCCGAGTCGGTAAGCGCCGTTACACTGCATTTGTCAGCCCTTCCACGCACCGTCCCGTTCCTACGTCCAGAAAGGGACAACTAATCTCCTCTAACTTGGCTTGCTGGACTCCCCAGATATTAATACTATATGCCAACTTGTCTATTTAAAAAGAAAAATATTCATGGCTATTTCAGCGGTGCAGTTAAATGGATAAGAACTCATTCAGATCAATATTATCAGGGGAACAACATCTTTTCAGCTCCAACAGTTTTTATTAAAAAAGAGAAAAAAGAATCCAACAAACAACCACCCCAGCCCACCGTAAATGGAGCCAAGTGATTTCTTCTTATAATGCTTGTTATATTCACTTTAAGGGGAAAACTAAATGAAGACTGTAATAAGAAAAACAAAACAGGCAGATCTAACTGTACAATAAATACAGAACGTGCCCTATTTAATCTGCTTACAGTAAAATCCACTGAGCAAAATTATAATTTGATATGGCTCAGCTTAGCCAATAGAAACTCATAAAATGTCTTAACATCATAATACATTGTACAAAAGAATCACTAAGTACCATAAAACATATGGGAATATGGGTCTGTATTCATCCATTACTCTTTGCCAGTGTAGCATATTAAAATGGTTTCTATTTAAGTGCAGAGATCCCTGAAGTATACCACAGTCTTAATTAAAATGTCAATAAAATGCAAAAGTGCATTGGGGACCTTCTCTGATTTTTTTTTTTTCTGGTTAACTCTTTCAGAGAGTTATTTCTTAATGGCTTCATTACACTACTGAGGTTTGGAGCAATTAAAAATAAACATAAGTAAGCCATTTCTAGTAATTAGCTGCAGTGAAGTATACAGATCCGAGCATGATCTATATGCTTTCTCTGGAGCACAATTCCCTGCAGGAGTCGCTGGCAGGTTAAGTCAGGATTGAAAAACTAGGTCCTTATCCGAGGCCACGAAACAATGCTTTGGGTGTTTTTTATGTCAACATTTAAATTTTTTTTGAGTAAATACTAAAAAAAATGAGCAAGAGCTTCTGTGACCCTTTTTCTGTGTTTTGGTACCCTAGCCAGGTAGCAGGCTGCCCCCTTTTTTGACATTTGAAGTGGGAAGCTCTTTAGGTGGGAGACCCTGGCCCGGGAGGCAGGTGCTCTGACTGAAATCCATGCCCCTGCCTTTCCATGGGCTCTCAAAGCCCAACATCATAAATGGAAATAAAAACTAGAGCTGGCCAAAAGTCATTATCTACTACTATTTTTTTTCTTTTCCTTTCAACAAAATTGAGATTCCCTTAGGAAAATTCTTCCCTTTTTAGAAACAAAACAAGATGCCAAAGAGTGTTTTCCCAAAAGTTCACGTTTAGGCAGAGGAGGGAAAGACTCTCCCCTAGCTTTGTTTTTCGTATTGGAAGGACAACAACGGAACAAGGAAATAAGCATTTCTCTTTCCTCCTTTGCCAGTCTCCCCACCTCTTGTACTAGAATAAGTATTTTCAAAGAGAAATTAGTTTTCCACAGTTCCTAAAAGGCTGAGGTATTTCTCTAAAATTTGCATTCCCTTTTGAAGGAAATGGGAGGGAAATGGGAGTCTTTGGGAGGGAATTTGCCTATTCTCCACTGAGGACCGTGACCGTGAGAACAAACCCGGACCGACGGCGATGCTGCCCCAGTCGTCGGCGCAGGGCTGGGACTGCTGAATCGGTGCAGCAGGACATTCCCACGGGCTAGGGCTGGGCCTGATTCTGTTTAGAGACCAAACAGATCGCACTCTGGAGTCAGTGGCAGTATGTAATCCACCCTAAAAAATGAACCGAAGGATGCACTTGATGGCTGCATATTGACGCAGCCACAGCCGCTAACACCGTAGACAGCGTGGGAATTACCTTCCTTGTACCAGGGGGGTGTGGAAAACAAAGCATCCCACTGACTCTGAATCTCTGCTTTGTACCTACGTAACATGCCTATTTTTTTCATAGGCAGAAGAGACAAAGAAAGGAGAAAAAAAAAGAAATAAATAAGAGGGGAAGAAAAAAACAGATAAATATGCCTTCAAATTGCGTTGCGATCTGTTTCTCTTTCTACTTCATCCCTCTCTAAATCCACTTTATGTTAAGTGACAAGCAGTTGGCAGCTTTTGCAGATATATTGACAATAGCAGACATATGATACAGCTGTTAAGATTTGTCTTACCAGGGTTTCAGCTGGTTTCTACTAGCTAACAGCCAACAGCCAGATTTTGGGGGTTATGACCTCTAGTTATGTGAAAGAAAGCAGGGGGAGGAGGCAGGCAACACATTTTTATGCACTAGTCTGCTGTTCTTAAGAGTATTTTTAGGACTCATTCCCATAAAGCTGACTCCATTTAATGGTTCTTTTTAAAACAATAAATGATTGAAAGGACATATCTGGTGAACAGAATTAGGAAACTTTAACAATTATGGGGCCCTATTTTGCCTGGTGCTGAACAAGCACTTCCTACAGAACGCTGAATATTCTCAGTTCCTAGTGGATTAAAGGGAAGATGAAGGTATTTAGCTTAGTATATTGTATTCCCTTTGGTGGGGATAGTCCACATTATTTCTCAGTTTTACCAGCTCTTTGATTTTCTTTTCTTTTCTTTTTTTTCATTCTTGGCTGAAATAATTGAGGATTTAGACTTCTAACAGCAGAGATGCTCAACTCGCTCTTTCCTGTCAACCTCATACACAGTACCCGGATTCCTTACAGGCATGCTACTTTCTGTAATACTAAAGATCTCATTGGACAGGACTATAAGCACTTCTTCCATAGGATGCCACTATGACATTTTTTTTTTGGGGGGGGGGGGGGGCGGAGGGGGAAGAGGGAGAACTGCAGTTCTAGGGTGGACCAGTGGCAGCAATCAAACTCTGAACCCATCTGAGCTTAAATGAATGATAAATTGTCAAACACAGGTACACCCTCCCATGAAGGATGTGGATGTTGCATCATCACTTGACTAAGGTACTGCTGTAAAATGTAAAAGTAATGGAAAACGTGAAAATATATTAACTCCTGAATAGTAATTTAAAGTTAAAATATTTGTTTAATTAAAGCCCTGGATTAGGCTCAATAGAGGCCACCAACCTACATGGCCTTCTAGTGAAATGGGTGATTACCAGAGAAGCCCCTCCACTGGCTGTTGTAACTTGAAGCACAGAGAAATCTTTCTAACAGTTTTGGCTCATGTTCTCTGACGAATTGTGTGTTCGGGCAGATGGAAACTACGTCGTATTCTGTCACTGTCATATGGGGGGCTTGGTTATTTCCTGCTACCTTTTCCAACGCAGCCACGTGCAGGCGTTGTCCAGGCTGACAGCTCAGCAGGGAGGCAAGGGGGACAGGACCCAGGAGAAGGTGCCTCACAGACCGCAGGCGTCCTGCTCGCAGTGGAGGTTACCATCACCACCCTGGTTATGAAGTGCTGGATGCTGGGAGCTGTAGTTGGCTTGGGCTTGAGCACACACGAGATGGGTGGAAATGTCTGTGTGAAGTGAATGACATCAGGAAATCCCTCCCAGGTATGAACTTCTGGACAAAAGGCATTTGGGGGCCTTGGTGGTGGCTGCTTTGGAGTGGGGAGCTGGCAACCTGTAGAGTTGGCCGCAGTCTTGCATGATTGTAATAATAAAACAGAAATACATGCTATAGGAAGAATTTCTCTGGGACCTATCTGGCTTTTGGAAGACAAGGCGGAAACTAAAACTTGACGAATACAGAAAGAAAGAAAGACTCTCCCTGTTGTTCTCTAAACCAGCCAACTCCTCATTCCTTGCTAATGCCAAGAATGTTATTACTAGAGGACAAACATACCAGAACAATTACAAATTTTTCAATTGAATTAGACTTAAGGAGACTAGTCTACAGTAACAGATTTATATGATTGGTTTCTAATGTAGTTAATTATAAAAGTACCTTGCCTGCAGCTAACATATACTCATACACATTTAAATAAGTCTTTTTTGGCTTATTAAGAAATGGGTTAGCAAAGACAAAATTGCTGTTATTTAATGTTTATTAATAAACTATTAAACTAAAACCAATGTGCAAATCTGTTCTTTCATCTTTACCCTAAACATACTGCAGTCAAAAGTGTTACAGCTGGTTATGTGCAAACCATTATTCAGGATAACTTGTGTCCTATTCCTATTGGAATTAACGTTCCACTGCAGACAAGTGAATTAGAGACCTGTGTTGAAGTCACATAGTCAAGAATGCTTTCTGGCCTGCATCACAAAACTGGGATAGTCCAGAACCTGCCATTAACATTAGACTGTTTCAGGTTAATCCTGGCTTGAATGAACTCCACAACAAATACCGAAAAGTATTTCTTCGCTGCATGAAAGACTGTCAACATTCAGAGCTTTCCAACATTAGAATAGTGCTGTGGAAACGGCGGGAGGTACTGAAGGGAAAAAATGTCTGTTAGTCCTCATTCCCCTCCAAATACACACTGACTCAAAGCAGCAAACCCTGAATTTGCAAGGTCCTGGACTCCTCCCCTTCCCAGCGTGCTTTATGAAAGGCAACAACTGGCGTAATTTCTTCACCTGTCTTTACGGTCCAGCTTTTCTATGCAGCACAGCCAGCGTTTCTGCCCAGAAGGACACACATATCCCAGAATACGCTTCCCGTTGTTGCCCCTCGAGGAGAGATCTCCTCCCCTAATGCCCTCACGGTGGTACGAGGAACCCTCCAACTTATCTTACTTACGTCAAGGTAATACTTGAGCTCTGGAAAACGGAGGTAGTGACATTTGGATGGCTAGGATAGCATCTTCCCCTGCAAGGTCCTTTCCTAACCGAACCAACAATTTCTTCCATTGTACCTTAACAGCAGAGTTCAAAAACTGATAAATCTGGGGACGGGATATTTGCACAGACGAGCACTTGCCAAGACCCACAGTATGGCTGTGGAAAGAGTTCTCACCCACTAACTGGAAAATATGTGACCTATACTCTGGCCAAGTTAGATTTTTAGTAGGCTTTGATTTGAAAGGCAGAGCCTGTAAGTCAAATACTTCAATTTTTTTAAGAAAAGAGATGCATTTATTCCCCAGTAAAAATAAGGAAAATAATGTCAAGTGCAGGGGAGGAAAAAAATCTGAGAGCATTTTGCCAGAGTGGAATTTTAACATTTTAGACTGCATCAAAAGGTATAAATTGCCTTGATGTGCCCTCGATTTTTCTCCAGTACTCAAATAAATAATTGACAAATTTCCTAGCAGAATATGTGATGCTCAGGAAAAATATATCTGAATTCTAGATTAAAAACACAAATATTTATTTAGCAGCCAGACCTGTTTCAGAAAGATAACTATATTCTTTGGCTGGTGGAGCCTTCATGATGCCCCCAAGGATGATCCTTACCCTGGTCTCTGAGGTATGAAGGTGGCATTCTCAAAGTCTTTCTGAAGCCAATGGGACTTAACTCTAGCACCATGTCTAATTGCATCATGTAAATAGTCATGAGAGAAACAATATGACAAATTCTTCTTTACATAAAATGATTTGTGTCCTATAGGCTATGACCTATTGTAGATCAGTAAAAGTCTTGATTTCTATCAGAACTTTTAGCAAAAGAGTTTTCAAATTCTCTTGACTGGAAAATCTCAGGCTCAGGCTTTCAAAGACAAGGGTTTGTATGTTCCGTTACTGAATGCCTGAACATCTTACCAAGTCAGAAACAGTAACACACAATGAAGCTGTGATGTGGATGGAGAGGAAGCAGGAAATAGCGTACCGGAAGTAGAAACACAGAAAAGTACTCGATCTCAGGAACACACTCCTGCAAGATGCTGCGAACGTTGCTGAGATCTCTGGCCATCCCCTGAAGCTGCAAAGCGCTCCACTGCTTTCACAAAGAATTCAAGTGCCTGATGATTGCTCATCCAAGAGCCTTTCAAGGTGGGAATTGCATTTCGCCTTCCTTACAGCCCTTCAGTGTTAAAAGACGACCTCTTAGCTTTTTAAGGAGAATCGCAAAGGTAACAGAAAAGGAAAGAGAAGAAAACAAAACAGACAGTCACTGCCTGGGTCCACAGGCTCATCTTTACTCTAGTGACTTTTCCAGCCATGTGAACATGCATATGGAACCGTTTCCAACACGTATGTAAAGCTGCTGACATGACTTTCAATAAGCTCCGCCACAGTATCCTCAAGCAGGGAAGCTGACCAGTTTTGTACATGCGAGTCTCTTGTATACAAATATTTGTGTTTAAACTCTATTGTGTTACCATCTCTCTTTAAGCAGATTGGCAAATTTTGAAATATTTACATATATTTGAGACACCATCAAATGCATTTGGGGTGGTGGGTGGGAAAGGCACATCTGCAATCCATTTTCTAAAGTATGAAAACTTACACTGGGAAAAATACAATTTTGTTTTTGTTGGGGGTGGGGGGGGGAGACTGCTTCACCAGATACAGTTATCTCCTCCATCCTCAGGCATTGCTAAGTATATCAATTGCCCAGCTCCTGGGACACGCATGAGTTATTCAATCTGCACTTTCTGAAAAGTGCTGTTTTTCAGTGATATTCTTTTTTTCCTTTCCTTTGTAAAGCCAGATTAAGCAGTACAAAGCCAGCCATTAAAACAATATTCTGAACACGTTTCTCATGTGAGAAAGATCCTCTGAATGTGCTTTCCAGAAACCAAAGCAAGCTTTCAAAATTTTTTTTTGGGGGGGGAGGGGCAAAACCAGGTTTTATAATGAATTTAGCACTATGACGAGATACATTATAAGCTTGGAGGAAAAGAAAACAAGAAGAAAAAGAGAGTAAAGGAATATGGCACTATCACAGGCAAGACATAAATAAGGATGGATTTGATCCCATCTCTATAAATATGGTACGTCACAATTCAAAGCTCACTGTATATTTGTAAGACAAGAGCCAAGCATTGATTCACCTGTCAATCATCCCATGTTTGCACAGTCTGGAGTAAGCCAGTACAGATAAACAGATAAAACATATAGCTGTATCCTTCACAAGCCCCTGCTGATGCACACTAATTCTCTATTGTTCACACCCTCATGCCTGTTTTCAGATACTTGATCCTCCAGTCACCACTTACATGTCATGTATTCCTCAACCTCAACTGTTTCGATAGGAATAACTACTCCGCGGGCATATGACTGAACTCAGAAGACAGGCCCGCAGCCCTGTACTCAGAGCTACCGAGAGCCTGCCCTGAACACCCCCTGGCATCTTCGCAACACCATCGTCAAGTTTACAAGACCCAGCGTACTCTAGGGAGAAAGTTTAATCCTATCAAAACCTAATATTCTACACCATACATTTTTAACTATAACAATTAAGAACGATCTGACAACCTATATATTATTTCACTTTCAAAAACGGAGGAGAGGATATGGGTCATTATTACTCTTTCATCCTCTTATATTCTCCTGCAGCTTGAGATTAAAGTGTCAATAAAATGCAAGAAATATCTCCCTCACTGAAGACTCACCCAGCAAACCCTCACAGCTGGTATACCTGTACCACGTGTGAGATGGAAAGGTAGCGGTTTCTGTCTGCTTCTCCCAGATCCAGATAACTGGGTTAGATGATAAGGATTGTCCAAACAGCGTCAGCTTCTTAACTAATTCTAAAAAGTCTCGTTAATAATGCTCTTTTTTAGTAATGACAACAGTACCTTTTAGTGGCACTTTTCAGCCTCCTAATTAAGTGGACAGACTAGTGATAGATAAATATCCATTCTTTTAGAGAGCTAATTAAGAATTTATCATCATCTATGATTTGCATACATCTCCAGCTACATATTTTCCCAAAGCACACCTCCAGCTATGTATTTTCTGAAGTGCAGGACTTACAGGCGGGCCAGCTCACCCAGGGAGCCTCCAAGCCCACAGCTGGGTATGTTTTCTGCCATTCGTCTTACCATCACTCAACAGAAAAGGCAGCCCTTCACATGCCTCACTCTGACACAAAGTCCTCCTGAATTTCTGGCTCTAACTACATGGCTGGCCAAGAAAGTCCTAGGTTGACAGGAGGTATTGCCCTTCAACACAATACAGTGATAGTTCCTGCGATGTACTGCCTGGGCTGATGAAAAATACTCTTTCAGCACTTGATTAAATATGGATAAATACTCCAGCATTTTCTACTGTTTATTCCGTTACCCCAGGTTATTAGCTAACCCTATAACTGATTTTGCTTCTAGTTGCACTGTACAGCGCAAGTTTCATTAATGCATGCCATTAGGATTCGAACTAGGCACTGATGAGTGAACACACGAACAAGCTGTCCCTAAATGACCTTGGTTCTCATCCACATAATTCTGCTTGCAGGCCAGCCTGTATGAATTTAGGATGCTCCATCGATCACTACAAACTGCCACTGAATTATTTATTTACCGCACTTGACTGCTGTCTATTCTCCCTCAGACCTCGAGGAAAGAGCAGCATGTGAGAAGGGCTGGACGGTTCACTACACCAAGCTGGAGGACTTATAACAGGTGGCCTCGGTTATAAACTCAGCATAACGGCTAATTTGCCGTCTCACTTCACACAAGTCACTTGACTTCTCTGAGCTGTGGTCTCGCCTTCCAGCTCTGGCTGATTTTTCTGTGCAGATTATGAATTCTTTAAGGCAACAGCTGGTTAGTCTGGAGATACTTCTTGGAGCCCAAGCTCTGCACCTCATCTCCAGTTGACTCAGTGGGCCATTGGGTGTTTCTACTGTTGTGTCAAAATAAGCCAAGATCCTTGCCTGGTTACTCTTTTACTACCTTCAGTTAGGGAGACCGAATCAGACTAAAGGATGTAATTTTACACGAAAGCAAAATCCAACTGTTTGGAAGGGAGAAGAGAAAATTAACGATGACTTGCTAAATGGCTTATAGGCCTACCAAAGGGGTGGCAGGTTTACACAAACACTGCCTTCCTCCAGCCCAATGGCAGCTTTTCCATGCAAACAACCTGCTTTCACTGCAGCTGTTTCATCTCTCTGTCTTTGGTTTTCTATTGATTTTGGACCATCCCATGAGCCTTCCCATGGGCAACATGATCTGCACATTACAGTTTTGCTGCACAGCTTCATATGTACTGAAATAATTTGATATCTACATACACTGAAGTGAAATGCTGGGGAATCAAACACAGAGCCTGCAGGCCAGATCGCACTCATTAAAACAAGCCATATAACTCACAGTCTGCTCCTCTCCCAGAGTGTGGGTGCATGCTATGGGCCTCGGAAGCAGGCTGGCAGCGTATTCCACCTTGTCCTCTTCGGGGAAGAGGCTGACACACGACGGCCATTTTAGCCAAGTGATGAGGTCATTTCCCTGTGAGTGAGAAGGGAAGGACTTGCAGGTCTGAGGACAGAGCAACGCTCAGCTCCTAGGGAGAGCGCATAGATACGGACTCCTCCCTGCCACTCCTTGCCCATGAGCAAACCCATATGCACGTGCCGTGCCAGCAAAGCAGCCTACTCAGGCCAAAAAAGCAGGTGTAACTGCTGCAAGTCCTCAGAGAAAGGGAATTCAGAGGTCCCCAAAGCAAAAATAAACCTGCTGAGTCGACTGGAGATGAGGTCCAGAGCCTTAGAGCTTGATGGAGATACTCCAAGTCAACCAGCTATTTGATCCTCTGCTGATCTGAGCCGACCCCACTTTGAAAAGGAGATAGATACTTATCTTGCCTTTACTCTTCACGTAGGGGCTCAGCAGCAGAAACCTTTCTAATTGTTCGACACACCTAAATCTGAAGCATTAGACTGGTCACCTACCACTGGTCTGCTGGGGTAGAACTAGAACAAGGCAGCTGCACTACAAGGGACTCCCGTTTGGTGAGCGTCCTTCCAGCTCCCGTAACGGAGCAAAGAGGAGCTGACCCACTGAATTTTAAAGCTGAAACGCTAAAGCCACTCTTCCTCTTCTGAGCTTCTACTTTAGTGAAATGATACTGTGGTTGCGATAATAACAGGGCAAGAAATACATCAGGTTCCAAGCTATCTTATTAATGAGAAACATTAAGCTGAATAAGTGATACACTTTGGCTTTTATTGAACCAACACCCACAAATAAATATACTTGTTCCCACGAATAGGGATTCATTCTTCCGTTGAATGAGTCTATAATTTAATCTATTGTTACATCCTCACCAGAGCCAATATTTAACATCTTTTCTAATCGAGCTATAATTTAATACTTTTTAATTTCTTTTAAATTAGTTGAAATCCTTTCATTTTCTCTTTTATCAAGGAAAGTTCTCCTTTTTGCCTATGATTGAGTCTGATCTGGCTTTGTTAGAGCCCTCTTAAGATATACAGTACACATTTTTGTTCTTCTTATCTAAGTTTCCAGGACTTGATCAATAGTGGAGCATATTTTTCTATCCAAGAACTAACCAAATTTATTCAACAGATTATACATTAATTTTACCATTAGAACATAATATGAACAGATAATCCACAAAATGCTTCAGATTTTTTGAAAGTGAATTTAATTATAACTAGTAATGTGCATTTGAGAATTATAATTATGAAAAGTCATGTTCTATAAATCTGAAATGACAGATTATATTTCAAAGCCTTATTGCAGAGGAATTAGAGTACCGATTTATTAGTTGTAAATGTCTGATTATTGCAGCTTTGCTAAAAAACATGATCACAGCATATTCTAGCTGGATTTAACATGTTTAATCCTTCCGACAAGAATCATATTTTGAACAGAAAGCAGCACTGTGTTAATTTGTTTATGAGACAGATTTAGACAACTAATCTTTGTCTTATGATCCCTGAACAGTAATAATTTAAAAACATTTTACATTCTTGTATTTTTCCAGCTGTAGACTACAGCTGATTATGAAATTTGCATTAATCTATAAGCACCATGATTACCATTTGGCATTAGGAATGGTGCTTCATGTTATTTGCAGCTTCTCTACTACTGAGGAATGTCCTGTACACACAAAGCCTGCAATGCCCCTACTAAATATATATTTGGTCATAACACAGAAAGATATGGAAAGCAGCGGTTATTTTTGTACATATCCCTCTGCTGCCCCATGCACATAGAGCTAACCTCCCAACCAACCTAGAAGCGATGAGCAAATGTAATGGGGTGGCACTGACAGAAAATAAGGCCCTGTGTTTAATTAACCAAGTATAACAGGGTATGGCATAGGACGGGTTTCCCTCAAACCCACTGTCGTTACAGTTCCTAATGACGTTCCCTCAAGGGAAAGATGTGCTATGTTTTATAATGAAAATGATCATTTCCGCGTCTGTCAACTAGCAGAGCTTTAAATGAGGGTAGTCACTGATCTATAATGACTTGCTACTAAAAGTATTTGACATATTTTTTAAAAAAGCCTTCCTACTAGACTTGATTTTGATATCATGCACTGCTGTAAAGCCTGATTCTTCTCATCATATGGCTGAGTTGAGGACTGGCTTAGCACAGAGGGAATCAGATGTTACTCCAGATGCCCATTATCTGGATTTTTACTAGGAATCAGAATTCATCTCAAGAGGAATTTGTTTAAATCTTGGTGCACGTGGGAACCCCTCTGAAGGTTACTTCCTGGCCAGCGGTGATTTTCAGTTTGTATACAACCTCTTGCATTTGAGGGGAGCTAGATCCTTTAAACAATCCAGCAAAAGCCACTAGAACCAGCTGGTTCCTGTGGTTCTCCAGTACAGAAACTGGAAACTGAACAGTGCTGACCTGCAGATCCCCAGCCCTGAGTGATCACCCCAGTGTACACCCTTGCATGTGGTCTGCAGAAGCACATAGTGAGAAGCAGATAGTGGATCTAGCCTAGAGTAGTTGTATATCTTTTTTCCGTTCTTAGGCTGCTTCCAAATCTCCCCTCACAAGCAATGGCCACAGAACTACTGCACCAGCTTACAAATATTTCAAATCCTGCTCTTTTCTAAAAAGAGAAAACAAATTTCTGCCGTGAAGATGGCAGGCTTCTAGAAGAAGCTTAAAATATGCCTTGTTGGTACCATGTAAAAAGGAAAACAGTTTTTACTCGGTAAGAACTGAAGGACTCCACTGCAGCCTGGTCATTTAGTCATCTTCCAACCTGCGATGCCTGGAACACCTTCATTTACTGTAACGTAGTTTATAAAACAGGTGAATAAATACAAAAATCTACTAAGGAGACAGGCTGAATTTGAAAAACTCACTTTAAAAGATCTGGCAGCACTTAGCAATCATTAATTTTGTTCATTTATCACAGGTGCTGTAAATTGCACTGCCAGTGTGGTAAGCCGCTAGAAGTCTATGAGCTATCCAGTATGGCTTTTTAAATAATACTAGAATATTTCATCAGTCAGCTGTTTCCAGTGAAAAATCAGAAGCAACAGACCACTTCCTCAAGAATAACACATGAGCTTTCCTGGAAGTCTTTTCTACAGCATCCTTCCCAGCTTGCATTGCTTATCGCTAGTAGAAATAAAATACGTAAGATATGGAAGTTACTTGAGCTGGGTTGCAGTATTTAAAGCTTGCCATTAACATACAACATATCATTCTCCTAACAGTTCTACAGATCACTCTATCTAACTTAAATGAAGAAAATCCTCTCATTTACATAAAAAAAAACCCCACAAAACAACTGTCACCTCTCCAAAGCACAGAGCTTGGCAACTTCAATTCTCTAACTTGTATGCTCATCCTGAAGACAGGGTATCTGATTAGTGCTGTAAACAGGTCTGCTCCATCCTTCAGAGTTAACAAACGTGTTTTCAACAGACCAGTTTGTCCCCTAAAATTGACTGAACATGGAGAGAAGCAGCTTAAAGCAACCGATGCTCTGACAGTGCCACTGAGCCCAGTAAGGCTGCTCAAGGAGGAAGGTACTCGTGAGAGAGGCGGCCAGACTGATCCACCTCATCTGATGCTCTACGAGTTAGATTTCCTTAAAGAAAAAATTTACTGTACCCTTCACTGAAAGATTAAGATATATAACTGAGATGAAAGAAACATTTACTTGTTTGTTTAATTTCCTTGATACTTTTATACTTATATATTCAGCCAGAGCGTGAACTAGAAAAGCCATCTCTTTATCAGTATAAAACACTGTTCTCTCAACTGATCTCATTTGGAGGAGAACCTGAAAAAGCTAATATAGACTAAATCTGAGAGACAGACCCTTTTGTATTTTCTTACAATAAGAGTTCCTTTGATTTCCTTGTAGCAAAGGCAAAGGATGTAGCTATGCACCTAAGCTGGCCTAACACAGCAAAACTTACCTGAGAACCTGGACAAACTAGCCCATGCTAAGCCTCATGAGACTATGATTACACAGCTAATTTGGAGCAGGCTTAGGTGCATCGACATGAGCTAGAGTCCAGCATGACTGCGCAACAGCTCTATCTAAAGCAGTACACCAAATTGTTTGGGAGTTGCCAATCCAGTCCCAGCTTGTTAAGGGATTCACTAGCAAAAATAGAAGTTCAGAAAATCTTACAGATTAGGTTTTCTGGCAAGATTAAGGGAAACGTTCACCTACCCTTCATTCAGAATCTGACCTTCTCTCATGCTGAGAGTTTTTAAACAATTGGTATGTTTTGAAGCCAGTAAAATTGTAGTAAGTCAACTTAACAAGGATTGTTGATGATCCATATATTATATTTAGTATCTCTTAGAGTGAAAAATAGGATAGTAAAACTATTACAGTTTTCTAAGTCCATGCAATTGGGTTACTCTGTTTCTCTTCAGAGAGTCCAAATGTATGGAGAGCAGGCCAAATTGCTCCCTGGGATTGTTTTATTTGCTTCAAGGGACAAACTTGGCCAGAAATATCTTATGACAGCCTCCAAGTGCTCCAATTCTGCCTGCATTATGTTCCATTTGCTCATTTCTGTGTTGCCAGCATCCATTTCATCCTTCTCCAGCTTCTTTTTCCAACTCAGCAGTTCTTACGCTGAGCCGCTCAGCATTCGCTGCGGTGCAGATATCCGTCCCCTGATACCTTTACACAAGTCAATGACCGAACGAAGTGGTGATGTTACAGCTTCATCCCCTCCTCAAGGGATTCAAACGACCAAAGCCTGTTTCATGTGGGGAAAGACAGAGGCTAAGAGGAAAGGATCCTGTCGGTGCCCTTTCCAGCCTTCTCATTTTGCCGAATAACCTCTGAGAGGGTCCAAATTCGGATCCTCTGTTGCCACTTGTTATTCTGCCCTTCCCAGACGCTCAGATCGTCCCGGCACCAGCCTGCACAAACGTTTGTGGCAACATTGTCACAACTATACTGTCCACAGCTTCTGAGTAGACCCAGTTGGAATATATTCGTTATTTTACGGTTTTCTCCAGGTGAGACAGAAGATACCCTGTGAGACAGCCTTCCAACTTGCGCAAATCAGCACAGTTCAGTCGAGATTAGTGGCACTGTGACATTTCGTACCTAGTGGGGGACCTGGCACCTGGCAATGTAGCTGGTAAGCATTTCACGAAAACCAGCACGCGGCTTTCACACAACTCTTAGAGGTTTGGCGGGGGGGGGGGGGGGGGGAGGCGGTTTAATGCACACAAAGAAAAGACTACAAATCAAATACATCTGAGGTAATTATGACTGCTGCAGGAAGTTGTCCACCCAACCCCCTAATATACTATCAGCTGTAACAGAAAATGCAAGAAAAAGGAACAAAAAATTAGCAGGATGGGTTCTTCCCATTTGCCCTGGGGACTGCATTGTTGAGACCAGCACCACCTGGGGGGGCTCACCGTCTCCCCTGCGTGCACACCAAAGGGTCGTGGTGAACACCCAGCTCTGGTCCCGGCTGCAGCCAGGGTACAATCATCCAGATCCCTGAACTAGTGAGTACAGACATAGCTATTGTGCACTTGGCTTTGATAAGTTCAGGGGGAATCACCTCTGTTAGGCTTATCATGACTACCAAAGGCCTCTGAGTATCTAGGGATCAAAAACATTGTCCTTTCTGTGAATTGCTTAACAATAAATAAAGATGCTATATTACTGGCCACCTTGCCCGCTTGCCCCAGAACGCCTCCCCTCTCTCCTCAACGTTTTTGAGCAAAAGGAGGCCTGCCAGTATGGCTAAGGATGCCTTTACATAGATGGAGCATCCCGGTTCAGGAGTGGTTTTGATTACTTGATACATAATAAATTACCCAAAAGCAACCTTTGAAGACATACAACCCCTAACACTTTAAAATTAAGACCAAATTCAATTTAGAAAAATTGTAAAACAGTTTCCCTGAAATTAATCTTAAATGAAGTTTCTTGCTTGGCCTCTCGCTCGCTGCAGATAATCAATCTCGACGCGGCTGTGTGAGAAACAGAGGCTACTGAAAGGGAAGTGAAATTAAAGAGAGAAGCTGGGCCAGCGATATGAAAAGAGATATCTAATTATCAGCATTTTATTAGAAACAATTAACTAATATTCAATTAGTTGCCAGCCCTGAGGCAAAATGACAGTTAGGAAAACAAAGAATGACCCTTGACAAGGTGCTCATATTGTAATAAATGGGAGATGATGGGAATCATTTATTGGTGTTTTACCCCTGGTCAGAGCCTTGGGGCAACTCACCCAGCAAGAGGCGATGGGACTGGCTGCTTGCCAACATTAACTGTAGTTATTACATTCATCCCATGCAGAACACATCCATCTCCTGCTCTGCCTTGACATCCCATTTATTCTGAGATTCATTTGTCATGTCCCCAATCACCAAAATGAATAGAAACTTTCCAGCATGATGGATTGTGGTTCTAATTAGGACTAAAGAAAAGATCCACACTCAAGTAGAGCCCTTTTTCTTTTTCTTCTTCTTCCAATAAAATAGTATTCCTAGCCAACTTGGTGACTAATGTCCTTTTGTGGTGATTGTCCACTGTAGGTCAGCCAGTCATAAAGAAACAGTAGTCCTTCCAGAATGGATTTTTCCTCCCCTAACGACTGCACAAATTACTGTAGAAAGAAGTCCAGATGCACTGAAGATCACGCGCACACAGTTTGTTGATGTGTGGCAGATGTTTGGAATACCAAACTTCAGACAACATTTGTCCCTTGTTTGTCCCAGAATTTCCTTTAACAAAATACAGATGAATAGATTTCGGGAATAGCCACTGTAACCAGAATGAGGAAAAAGTTGTGACTTGCCTGTCAACTATTACAATTGTTGATTAAAAAAAAAATCTAGGTTTTGTTCCCTGACTTAAATTTGATACCAACATTTTACAGTAATGGACTAACAGAGCGTCAACTCTAAACTAAGCATCACATCTAATTTGTTGTGTTGCATCTCATTCATTAACAGTATCAGAAGTACTGTTATGCCATGATATAACAACTAAGAGGTTTTTTAAATGTGCCCTCTGAGGTCTGTCTCATTTCTCATGTAGCAGTTTATGCTTTTAATTATTGTGATGTTAGAATTACTGTCTTTAATAAAATAAAAAAGGCAAATCCTCCTCCTACCAGTCTTAGCTTATTTTCTGTTCGTTTGTATATCTCTCTGCTCTAGATGAATACTAGACCATGACACTACAAATCACTGGGAGTCAACGGAGCTCACTGAGAGCAGCACTAACAAGCAATAACTTTGTTTGAAATGCTTTTCAAGTTAGGGATAACATCTTAGCTGGGGCAAGTAAAGCAACAACGGCAATGCCACCAGCGGAGGAACTTAACCAGTAAGGAGATTTACACCCACTGAAAAAGCACCAATTCTAATTTGCACTTAAGAGTCAGAAGAAAGTAGAGTACAGTTAAAACAGTGTTTAGGAATTTGCAGATACATGAAGAATATCCAAAATCATTAAAATATCCTGATGACTACTTAAAGGGAGGAAAAAGATGTGCAGGTGCTTATACAGAGTCACTTACTACAGGATGGACTCTAAGTACCAATAATCTGCTACAAAATTCCTCATATTTAAGCAGCTGAATATTCCTCCTGGTTTATTTTACTATTCATACTACTTTTACATAGCAGAACATAACACTTCCATTAGAAACAATGGAGAGATGCCAGAAAGATTATGTATTTTAATATGTAAGATTTAAAAAAAAATTATTTTTGGACTTTCCTAAAAGAAAACATCTCAGTTTATCCTGAAATTTAACTTAGCATTCTCGGTAAAGTTGAAATAAAACTACATGCTGAAAGAAATTTCAGCACAAAAAAAGCATATCCTAGCATACCAATTTGAAGGCGGCTTGACAGCAGAGACCAAGTTTCATTTGGCAGGACTCACCATGGAAGTATTATGACCTATAACAGGCCCAATTTCTCATGGCCTTGTCCAGAAGTTCTGTGCCTCTGCAAATATATAGAGCCAAATAAATACAGAGCATACAGCAATCCCTATATCCTCACTGCAGGAACTGCTATACAACTGTTATTTGTAAAAATGGTCTTTATTTGATTTTTGAGATCAAAGCTCTAGTTCCCTGCCATTTACTGTGACCAAAATATTGATCTGCAGTTTTTCTCCTGAATCTTATATTTTCTCCTGAAGAAAATATGATTAACTTTATGTGTTGGATATATTCTGATTTTTTCAACCATAAAAAACCTATCCGTAGGAATACAGAGGGATTTTCCTCTCCTAGTGCTAGTCAGAAGATACACAGCAAGGGTGTCTACATGCAAACACAGCTAGAGTTGGCGATGAAAAAAACTCCTCTGGTGCGAACAGAAACAGGTAACCATGTTATTGTTTAATTTTATTTTAATTTCTGGCAAAGCTACCTATGAACTTGGCTACATGTTTTAAAAATGCCTACTCTAAATGCACAGGAAATGATAAGGCTATTAGGTCTCGTTAAAAGTCCACTCATTAAGTGACACACGCAACGAGATTTGGATTTTTTCATGCTTTCTTGAGCGCATACTGGTACTTAGACTTTCCATTTCCCACAGAAATACCTTCTTGAATTGGGATTTTTTTTTCCTTCTGATTTAACTGGCCTATGTAACTTCACAAACTGGATCTATGACAATAATATAGGCTGTAGCGAGTCGTTGCATCACTTGATACAACACCGAAGTGTTCCCAGAGACAACAAAGCAGTCTAAATACTTATCAAATGCAAAACATTAACAATTGCAGCCAAATAGAACGGAAAAACATGTTTATAGGCCATTGATCTGAATCTTCCAACGTTGCAGCTTCTCCCATATCAGTATATCCCTGGGGACGTACCATACTCCAACTTGCCAGGCCAAGGTAAGAAAAAGAAATCAAGTCTGTACGTAGCCGATTCGCGCAAAAAAAGAGTTCAGGTGTTTTTGGAAATAATATAAAAACGTATCTCAGTTGCTAAAGATACTGGGACCTTGATGGCTACTGTACCATTTCTAACGAATTTCCAAAAATCTACCCTTCAGTATATTCAGAGAATACCACCTGCATACGTTAAACAAGCACTATAAATTGTCATTTAAATCGCATAAGTATCTGAGATAAGGTTGGCAGAAGATCCAAAAAGAGCCCTTCAGTGTCAGATTAACACAGCGTGCATGAGACAAAAACAGGCACTTTCTTTTATTTTTGACTAAAAATCCTTCACAAAGAAACTCAAAGCTTCCCTAGTTCCTGACCTTTCATTTCAATGAAGAACAACCAATCTGCAATTTTCTGCTATAATTGATCAGCGTTTAAAGTGAACGAATTGTAGATTAATATAATATACTGAGGCCAGAAAAGCAAGATCTTGAAGAGCACTCTTCGAAGCAGATCCCTCGCTTCCTCAACGATGGATAATTTAATCTTTGTCATTGGCCTGTCTCTGTCAAAGAGAACAATGGATAGTCTATTCGCAATTGATGACTATATAGAAATTAATATTAGTAAAAGGTGTCCATTTAGTGTCTCACCTTCTGCGCTAAAGGTGACATCCATGATGGATGCGTCCCAAGACAATGGATTTATCTTTAAAATGGAGTAATTACACAGTGGATGCATGGGTGACATAATGACATTGTGGTTTTATATTAATAAAAGAAAGAAATATTCCTTCTAAAGAAGGAAAAAAATATACGGCTAACATGGTCATTTGTGAGATTTTGGCAGTTACTCTGCAACTGCAATAAGCACTTTTTTATTAGAGTCCTGTATAATTTATGTAATTCATGATTAGCGTTCACATGACAAACCCAAGTCAGGAAAAAACAAGGTACTGATGCACTCCTAAATCTCCAACCTTTGTCCTGCAGTCTTTCAAATAGGTGGCTCCATGTTATAGAAATAAGAGGTGAAGCAGACAGAGTTCAAGGTGGGAATAAAGAGCCCTGACTGCTTCCAGCTCTGCCGCGGACCCCCTTAGCGCCACAACTTTTCTGGTTTAGCAAGGGACCATCTCAGTGCTCCCTCTGCTGTCCTCAAAAACCCAGCCTAGGTAGAAATGCCTCGGAGAAGTATTGGCAAAACGACTGGACACTGCATGAAGTCTTAGAAAACGGTATTAGGAATCGATATTCTCTGAAACCAGGCTTCTGAGGCTCAATTCAGCATGCCACTGGTATGAACAGCATCTGTTCCCACGGGATTTATCACTGTCTCCCTGCTTGGGAGAACGACACCCATTATGTGAGGTGCAGCTAAACTGAGCAAAGTTTGTGGTCGATTCCTCCCTGCCAATCCAAATACACAGATTTCCCCCATTACTAAAAATTTTTTTTACATCTTATATCTTATGTTCAGCATCGTCCATGCTAGCGTTTTTTAAAAGTCAAAATGGTGTTCCAATGTTCAAAATAAAGTATCTCTTATAGAAAACTCCACATTACCTTGTTTTGAAGTTTACTTTAAACTAGAAAGCTAAATTTTGAACTAAAACCAGACAATTTTTATGTACCTCCCATAAAATGTGTAATTTGACCTAAATACAACCTCTAATTTGCCCAACTTTAACAAAAAGCAGCAAATTGAAACAAAACAAAACAAAAACAGTTATTTGTACAGATTAAAGGGTTTGTCCAACCTCCAGTAACCTCTGGTACTTCAGCAAGCATATAATGCCATTTTGGCAGCAGATGTATTTAGCACTGGAATCGTTCAGATTCAGGGTTGGGAGGGGGTTTGATATAAAAGCATTCTCAATTTTAATGTTTTAAAACCTCAAATAACCAAAAGCAAACACAAATTTGTGTTCTTGCTAGGACCGATTAAAATTTGTTCAAATTTAGTATTTATTAAGAAACTACTAAAAGTTCCCGTTATATTAAATAAGGAGCCAAAACTCACTTTGTAACTTTGCTGGGATTTCAGTGAGCATTAACAGCAAATTAGATGCCAAAATCATGCAATTCTGAAAGATAAGGAACAAAATAAGGTCTCTTTTTCGTGGTATATCGTATGTTTCGTGAGTTAGATCTCATTTATATCCTGAACTGTAAAAGTTAAAGAAGGGACACTATTATGCAAACAAATAGTAAATTAATTTAAATTGTCATTGTTAGATACAGCAGAAAGAAGTAGTCACCGCTCTCATCTCATGAAAATCATACATTTTGGGTGTCCGAGTCTGCAACTGCTTGACACAGCTTAATAAATCGGCCGTTGAATGAGGACAGTTTACATAAGAAGTCAGTTTTCACGACGTTCTGAATCCATTTTCTCTGGAGAGCTCCCACTCCCGGCGCCTGAACTCTAAAGGCAGCTGAAAATATCAAGTGCTTTCCAAGTTCTACTTCTCTATATAATCCACAGCTCTAACTGCCACATGGATTTTATGAGTTAGGCAATGAGATGGGAGTGGACCATGAAAGGTTAAATCAAGATGTGGTCCACAGTTTGAAGGCATTTGAAGTCAATCTGAGAAAAGAACAAATACCAGCTCTGAATTTAAAGCAAAGATTCAATGCCATTTCTCTTCTTAATTTGAATTAATTTGCTGATCCATGCTTCATATACTTTCCTTTCAAGGCTGACTGTTAATTTTGTAAAGGACACATCTCCAACTACTCTAAGAGGAAATGTTTCCAGCACGAGTCAGATATTCAGCCACCTCTTCCCAGGTCACCAGGCTGTGAGCTAATGACTAAACCCATCAGCTTATTTTACTCTTCTGACTCGATAGGCACGGGAGTTCTCACTGGTTGTCTCTGAAACACTGCTCAGGAAGAAAAATACGTAACTACAGATCAGGAGGAGCAACTCTGTTTCTCCAAAAAAAACTTCCACTTTCTTCATTTAAGCAAGTATTTTAAGTAAAATTTGAAATATCACTCACAGATGTCTGTCTTACTTTCAATACATTAATAATTCTATTAATGCCAGTCATCTAATTGCTAAGAAGGGGCTGCGTTCAGGTCTTTAAAGACAATCCTCAGCACTAGTAACTATGGAAGCAACTAGCAAAAGACACTTCTGCTAATATAATGGAGATTACGAACTACAAAAAGCATCCAAATGAGATGGATTGTACAGCTGCAAGCAATAACCAAAAAGACCATACCAAAGGTATACAACAGGCATCGAGCTATTTGAGGGACTAGATGAACAGCTTATGAATTCTGGTTCAAATTATTCAGCTGAAGTGATGCATCAAGGCCTAATGGTTCAGCAAATACAGGAAAAACTGTGCCATTACGCCAGAAGAGAGGAATAGAGCTTTACAGTAGAGAGAAAGCAACTTATCTGAAGGATCAGCCAAAGTCACAGCTAGTACAATTGCAGGAAAATGAAGAGATGAAATCCAGAAATGGATTGTTAACATCATCAGATTCTTCTCCCTCTCCAAGGTTGTCCCTACCCATAAAATGAAGAAATTTGCTCCCAAACCCCACCTTTGTGTAGCCTCAGAAGCAGTCATCTCCTTAAAGAGATCCCAGGAACATGGAGAGGTACTAGTGACTTCATGCAACTGTTTTTTGTATATGAAGTTTTATACATCCAGCACCAAAGGCAAGATTTTAACATTTAGAAAGTGGAACTAAAGCTAAGGCCAGGATCTTGAGGCACCTATACGGCTTGGACATTAAAGTTCTACTAAATCCCAGTGGGAGTTAGATGACAATGACAACGTTAAAATAATTCACTGCAGAAGACCCACTCTTTTGAGAGTTTTACTTCAAACCTGTTTTTACCCCTTTAAGCATTCCAACCAGAAAGCACCATTTCCAGATCAATATTTCTGATATTGCACTCTTTTGAATTTATCCAAAGATTCAGTGGGGTCCAAAGGTGATTTTGTGTTTACTGAGATTGCTGTTTGTTTGCAGGAAAATAGGGAAATGGAAAATAGATTTTTTTTTAAATGAAATATTTTGGCTTTTAATGAATTGGCCTTTTTTTTTTTTTTTAAACATGTCTTATTTAAATGATGCGTTTCTGCAGATATTTCTGGTATAGCTGGCAGGAAGCAAAGGGCCTAGTAGACCATGCCTTTTGCACACAGTTGGACTATTACATTTATGACTTTTCCACAATCCAAACTAGCTTTGTTTTATTTGTAAAATAAATTCATCAGAAAAGACTCATCTTGAGCTCATCTTTTTACTGGAGTTTATCCTTTTTCCCTCCTGTAGTGGGAAAATTGGTACTAGAGCACACTTAAAAACTAGAAGTAAGAAGACAGCGTTGACTCTCCTCTCTGAAGCTGTGTTATGGAGCCTGGTGTAGTGCCGGGATGCACTTGCCACTGGAAAAGGATTTCACTGGAAAATTTCAGCTTTTGTACCTCAAAGCTCCTGCAGAGCAGGTTGACAGTTAAGGGTGTAACACCTTGAGGGGTCTTGTTGTACGTGGACGAACCACGGTCTCCAAACTGCTACAGTCACTGGTCCTACTTTCTACCACTTGGACAAACTTCTTGCCTGGGACCAAGGGGCTTGCTCCGACAAGGCGAATGCCACCTCCTTCTGGAGGTCTCCTAAGCTCGGTTCGCCCTGGCTGGAGCCCAAGTTAGGCTTGCGGGCACTTGCTGTGCTGATTCCCAGAGGTCTAAAGGGCTTCGGCAGCTACGCCAGAAAGCTCCACCACGCCTCCACCACGCAGCCAGGTTCAGCTGCCCCAAGATGTTCAAGCAACTAGGGACTGCATCCACCTTGGCTTTATATCACATTCAGTCCCTCAGAATAATACAAAGTACTAAATCGAAATGGGAATGATTTACACTCACTTCATCCTAGTGTAATCCATGAAATGAGGTTCAACGCTATGGAAAAGTCAGGCTTTTTTCAGTTCTATTTTCAGCCCAGTTAACAGCCACTGGAAAAAAAGCCAGTCACTGATGAAGTTCTCCAGTCTCACTTTACTCCCTTCCTTCAAAAGTTTTAATAAAGTTGTAGTTATCACAAACATTTGCCCCACAGGAACTTTTCCCCTTTGAAAAAAAAACAGAGTGCTCCCAGGCTGACTCTTATCCTGATATTTCATATAAACATACAAAGTGCAATCTGTGACATAGCACACCAAGGGTCATTTAGAGGTCTTGTGCCATGTTGAACTAATTATAAAAAAAAATTGGCAAGAAAGTAACGCATGACAGGTTTATATATTTCAGAGATCTCTTCTGCAGAACAGTAAGAAAGAGTGCAAACAAACAAAAAACCTTACATTATCCATAGTCTATAAAACAAGCTGATTTTTTTTTTTTTATTCCTTAAGTTTTCATAACAATTGCTTTTTCCACTCTTATGAACACTATATACTTTTGGGTAGCCTCTGATCAAAATGGCTTAATCTATGACCATTACGCTGTAGCATGCTATCCCGTGTACCACCAAGGACAACTGTCCTATGCTTCCAGCTGTAGAATCACACTGGGCGTAATTCCCACCAGTTTCACCTTAGTAAAGGTGAAGGTAGAAAGAAGAATAGCGTGCTTTGCTCACTTCCAACTGCCCCCCCCCTCCCTCCAGCCCCGCTATAAGAAAAATCAAGTCTGGCATCTTTGCTGTTTCTAACTAATAGCTCTATGCCGTTAGTTTTGGTAATTTCCTCCAAAACTAAATCTTCTGACAATTCAGAGTTATGCAAGGCAAAAGGTTTTTGTCAAAATACACGGGTTTGCCTACTTTCTTTGCTTCACCCACTTTACAGAAACAGAGTTTTAAAAAGAAAGTACCATAATAAACATAGTTCTGCACTCAGTGCGTAAAAGGTACCCAGCTGCAAACCTGACATATGCTTTCTGTAAAAGAACTTGCCTGGCCCTGGTGTCGGGTTTTGATGTTAACATCTTCCTCGAAGGATGGCTTTTAGGAGCGGGGAAAGCCCCAGGGCTTCATTTTGCTGCACGGTACGAAGCAGCTGCTCGTTTTGAGGACACCTTCCTGGCATGGGGGGCAGCCTCCCCGAGGCTGGGTGCTCCTCACAGTCCGTGCATCATTGGGGGACAAACAGCACTTGGGTAACAGTCATGGACATATGCTTTATCTATGCATTTCCAAACAGATTAGTTTAACGGTCTTCAACCTTCTGATTTGCAAACATCAATGTATTCTTTCAATAGAGACCAGAAAAATCAACCTTAGAATTTGCTTTTTAAATTCTATTTCATGAGCAACCTAAAAATGACCCATATCGGCTTGCAAGCTACCAACTAGATGCTATATATATATATACATGTGTGTATTATATATATGTATGTACGTACATATCGTGCAAGCAAACATCTTCAGAGACTAGAAGCTTAGACCGAGAACAAGTCATCAAGCCCATCTCAGCAGAATTAATCAGGAATGAACTCTCCTTGTAGAGACAACCCTAAAAAAACGGTCTAAACTGAAAAGGACTATATGAAACTAAAGGTCCACAGGTAGATGAAAAGAGCTCGTGTTTCTTCTGCATTCTGCACTTTCTAACTGATGTTTCCCTTAACAGTGATGCACAGCCTGAAGCGAGGCTATTCTATACAAGGTGAAATCATGTAAAACTGCCTATTTGACAATTTGAAACAGGCAGTCTGGAAACATAATGCTAATCTTAGTGATAGCTAGTGTGGGCTAAACATCAGTATTTCAGTTTTTAATTCCTAAGAATAAAAATATTCCTATTTCTCAGTGAAAAAAAAAATCTCTCTCACCAGTTTCAGTAAAAAGAAACTTAATTCAAAAATTAAAGCACTAGTTAAGCTGAGCACATAAATCTCTTAAAATATGTTCAAGCTTTTCAACATAGATAGCCATGAAACTGCAAATGCCCTAGCAGCTTTGCAGTTGTAAATTCTAAAACCAGAAAGTGAACACTGTACGATAGAATGAAAAATAAGGTATTTTATATAGGACAGATGTTAAAACATTGCCTTTTGGCGGCCTTTTCTCCTGCAATCATGTTTGCTTTTATATCGAGAGCCAGGCAAGCTAGCCTTTCTGAATATTGCACAAAACTCCTCCTAGGTCTACAGATACATCTGCTATCCAGAACAGTCAGCACCTCAGCAACTATCCATCCTAGTCATAAAAATTCACATATTTCACATTTTCAATCCTACCAGAACGTACACGTTATATACAGATGGTTAGAAGAACCCAAGAAATGAGACACCGGGTCAATAAAGCAGAAAGCAAGCAAACCCCCGGAGAGGAACGTTTCTTTTCACCACTTGCATGATTTCCCTATTCTTGAATGTGATTTTGTGCATTATGGAAAGCCATACATAGATAAGAGAAGTAATAGCTGTAGAAAAACAATACCAGGATAGCCAATAGAGATGAAGAAAATGGACAGTCTTTTGGACTGCCATTTGCTTCCTGATGTTGAGTTGCACCATTACTGATAAACAGGGAAAGAGCGTATCGAACTCCTAGTGAAACATTTATGATAGAAACTCAATATTCATCAGAACAGCAAAGATCTGTAACTGCCCTTCTTGCACTTGTTCAATATTTAGATCCAAATCATTGTCTGGATGCAGAACACAAAAAGTGTTCACTCTCCACTGAAATATAAAAGTGGTTTATAAAAAGATGAATCATACTTTTATTAATTTCACTGACAAATACTGTGAGTAGGAGTTGATTAAAGTGAATGATTATATATGCATAGATATATGTATATATAATTACAACTGAATTCCAACCCCACATTTGATAGCTGCACTATTAGGGCAGTATTTTTCAACATCATGTGCCCAGCAGGAGCGGAAGCTGAAGCGTTAGGGAGCCTGTTTGGAGCCTGCCTTCCTGCTCCGAGAAGGCTGAGAGACCACAAAAATTTTGGCTGCTTGTTCAAACTACATCTAAATTGCTGGGGGGGGGGGGGGGGTTCATAATAAAGCAGCAGCTGTGCAGCCCACAGACCTTACAGCTTTGCCACAAGTCTAATTACGAAAGATGCTGCTCTCATTCAAATTGACCTTACAGATCTTACCTGTGTCCGCGCTGTTACTAAAGGCTCCCGGTCTGCCTGAGGCAGATTGCTTGACACAGTGTTTGCACAGCTCAAAGAGGCCACGTGAAATGGTGTTTTATGAAATCTGCAAAAATTCTCCTAATAACGGAAGAGAAAATGAGCAATTGTTTCACTTAAGACCTGCAACTTGCCATCCCTGATTTTACTTTTTCTAGTGACCTTCTTAGCACATGAAACAGAGACATTGCAGTCAGACAGGAAAGAAAAGCGCCTTGATCTTGTGTAGACATGCAACAGGTACGAGTAGACTGACAGCATTTGACATTAAGATTTATTAAAAGTGGGGTTTTGCTTTACTAGCTCTTTCCAGCTAGACTGCCTGTACTGACAGCGAGCGAGGGACCTTCAGAAGAGATACAGACCCCAGCAGGGTTTAGTAGCAACTCAGATAAAAATAAAAGCTATGTGTAAATATTCATTCTGAGGTTGCACTGGGAAAATGAGATTTCTTTTCCAGATGATCCCATAAAAAACAAAAAGGTTTCTGCCGAGGACAAAGTGCCCAACCTTAAATTTTACTTGTTAATAAAAAGTACTACGGGCTAAATACTTCTATTGGTTGGAGGCAAACTGATGCAGCAAACATTTCAAACACCTGCATGAGACATGACCTGAGTGCTACCACAGTCAAATCTTTCATTTTTCCACCTTTCATCTAACTTTGATAAAGAATAAAAGCCATGAGCACACAAACACAGAAGTGTACTATTAAATTCATAAAATATTCCACCGATTTTTGGCTGAGTAACATTGTGTGCAAAGCTAAAAAAAAAAAAATTGAATTAAGACAAATTTGAAATGCTCTTTGTTTTCTGCTGTTTTAATTTCCATTTTTCATGTTTTTTCCAGAGGCTGGTTTTAGCCTATTACACACAATACCTGTCTGAGTCTTGCCCTGTCAATCATTTGGCCATACATTTTACTGTTCATTGATGCTTGCAGATCTTAAGGCTTTGCATTCTGAAGTAAGCAATAGGAAATATATTTGTTGATCTTAAAAAAAAGAAGTCTTTCACAGACGCGTGCTCTAGTTAAATCAGAGATATAAGCATGAAAATTTCTACCGGCATTGTTCAGCATGGGAGTTTTTCAGACACTAATGGGAAGTTGGTGGCAAGCCCTGCAACCATTATCCTCAGCAGATCAAGATTTTTAAACACTTCACTTCTTTTTCAGTCATTAGTGTCTTCTTAAAACAACATCATGCTTTGTTTTCTTGATCAAAGCCACAGACTTGGGAGTTTGAAAATAAATTTTGCTTTGGTGCTTTCCCTTCACAACGCGTCAGTCTCGTAAGCAGGCTAATCTTTGCTGATGTATCATGATGGATTGCGCTTATCCATGCAAATTGCCTAGATAGACAGCTTGCCGCTCATTAAAAGGAGTCACTCTCCCTCACACGCGCTAGCACCACACGCACGCTCCCAAGCGAGCGAGGGCTAGATGGACCTAAGTGCTCACACGCGAGCCTTGAGGAGACGCCACTTTTCCTGGATCCATCGCAGAGCCGGTAGCAGCAGTTCAGACCGGTGCTTAGGAGACTGTCACTCTTCTCCAGGCATCCTACACCTGGGAGAGCACCAAAAGCCACCAAGTGCATTATCCCGGGCTACCTGGAAACGCCAAACGGCAGCTCCCAAGGACAATCTTGGCAACTCCCTGCCTCCACAGAGCCTTCCCATTGATCTGCCACCTCGCTAGGTGCAGTTATGAGATCTTTACACACAGACTGTTAGCCACAGGCTTACCAACGAGTTTCTCATCGTTTCTAGGCCATGAACGTCTTACCCCTGGACTTTGGTGGGAATACTGGTTGAGTAAAGACAAGTATTATCCCATGGCTACTTCAACAGCTAAGGTATTTCTCTTCAAATATATTACAGCTCTGGCTTAGTTTAAAAAACAAGTGGAAAGATTTAAATTATCTATATATTTACATAATTTTAAAAGTCTTCATTTCCTATGTGTTTTCCTTCTTCTACTTTATACAAAAAATTTCTGTACCTTACGTAAATTGGGGCACAGTTTGATATTCCAGAAAAAGGTAAAATACTTCAGCTGGGGAAGGAAAAAAAGCTATCAGTGAAATTACTGAACACAGCTGATCTCCTGTTAAATCCCTATGCAGTCATATTAGAACAAATACCCGATTAATTACATCCTCGTGCGCTGTGATCCAGAATACTTCATTTATTGCCTTAAAACGCATCTACTGCTAGACATCTAATGAGCGGTAGCTTTTCCTGGTAATACAGATAATCTCTTTGCAGAGAATTAGTTCTTGGAAAGTAGAAACGCACCTTTCCTCAAATTCCATTTTATACTTTCAGTTCCTGAGGGAACATGGAGCAGCTCACACAGAAGCAAGGGAAGAGGGAAAGACAGATTAAGGATGTTACAGTAATATTCTTTTGTTCAACATCTGCATGCTAGAGGGATTACACAATCTTCAACAGATCAGCAAAAGAAGATTTGAAGTGACTAGCGCTAACCCTTCAGAGCAACCAAAACGCTCCACCTTCTTCCTCACCACCCACACTAAGCTCCCCGAGTCCACACCATAGAAACACTCCATATCCACCTAGCTGTTAGCCTTTTTCCCATCCACCTTTTAAAAACCATCGAAGGCCGTACCCTGATGGGCTTGGAGGAAAGGTGGCGTTGGCAATGTGGACTCGTGGGAAGATCCAGGCTTGCTGGGAGAAGGCAAGAGCCCCTGCTGCTCCCCTCCAACAACAGCTCAAGTAAAATTCTAGGAAGAATTTGTAAAAGCCAGAAAACACAGCTAGCTTCTTTTTTTTTTTTTTTTTTTCCCTCAAACATCCCAAAAGGAGAATTCAAAATAGAAATATGCATTTCTACAAATCTCATCGGAATGTTTAGCTGATGCATTAAAGACAGCAAGTGGCGGCAGACACTGCCAGACCGCGGCCCGGCAACGCGCTCCATGGGGAGGACGGAGAACAGCCAAGCTTGGGGAGCCCCTGGCCATGCCCGAAGCTCTCCTCTCCCCGCTGTGCGGTGAACCCGGAGATGAGAAGCGGTTCACAACACCTAGCATAGGGGAGGTACAGCTGACACCGTGCAAGCGCTAAGGGGTAACACTGACCAGCAAAATTTTAAGCTGTCCAAGCCAATTTTCCAACAGATTTGTGACGACACAGACCAGTCGGATGCTAAAGGAGCTGATAAGGAACCTACACTTCACCCGATGCCTGAAACCGGGCAGGAGGCCTAAAGACACGTACACATACCGAGAGGCACATGAATTAATACGGGCACCTCTTCTCTCTGCCACATCTAATATTAATGTGCTTTTCTGTGCTGTGCTCCGGGTTTATGACAGCAGCAACGGGGCCAAGGAGAGCATTTCTCCTCCGTTGCAGGCTGTGAACGCTGCAGGGTCCTGAGCCGGGAACGAGACCCGTGCAGAATCGCCGTGGATGCGGCGGCAGCAGAGCGAATCCCTACGTACGTATCACTGCAGGATATCAGGCCATAACATACCCGTGCAGCCAACCGAGTTTCCTGAAGCAAACAAAGCCTTGAGCCTCCTGAAAATCACATCATGCTTGCCCCAAAGACATAAGATTGATTTTACTACTCCCCTCAGAATCCATTGATTATATTCTTAAAGCATATTAATAAAGTATCATTCTACTGCAGAGACGTTCCCTAAGATTGACCTCAGAAAGAGCTCTTCGGCTAAATTTCCTCCTGTTTTTTTTTTTTTTTTTTTTTTTTAATTTGCCACCTAACACCTTGCATCTGATGGAAAAAAAATTTGCTGCTTTGACCTGATGCATAGTAATGCAGTGTGAAGCAATGAGAGTCAATTTGCCGGGCATCAGCAAGACATAATGTGGTGACATACTATGTCGATTTGAAGAGTGAATCAAAATGCCTAAGCTTTTTCTTTTGTGATATTTGCAAATCGCTGAATAATGCGGTTCACTGACCAAGTGAATTATTTTCAAGGAGTTTGGCACTTCTCTAATTACAAGATATGTAAAAATGAAATGGAAACACGCTGTGCATATTTCTTTATGGCTGCTGAACTTTTCTTATGGAAAAGCATCTGTTTTTATTAAACTATCTCTAGAAGGAAGGCATACTATGTACAAGGTACAGGTTGATAATATATTTCTAAATGCATATAAATTAACAGCTGAACAATCTTATAAAGTATGGATCATCCAGGTATACCTATTGTACATACACAAACAATGCTACACATACATAAAAATATAAATATGCAGCAAACATTTCCTCCTATTATGGATGTCTTTAAATTTAGGCAGCATATCAACAATATTATAATATTTCTATCATAACTCAGAAAGACTTTAAGAAAAATCACATTAGGCCCTATTTACTAAACATTTGTGTGCCCTTTATGCCTCAAAAATCAGGAATTTCCATGCTGACAATGATTATGTAAATGCCCTGTTTTGAGAATCAGGTCCCAGAGGATTCCTCAGCTGAAAGCAATTCTGCTTTAAAGGTTTCATCATGGTTCAAATCAGTGGTTCTTAAGACACTGTTTTTTAGTAAGACAATAAATAGACTATTAGTTCATTGCTGTTTGCTTCCCCCTCAAGCAGCGAGCCACGCTTGCCTTGCAAGAGCGGCCTCCAGGAAAGGTTCTCCTTACTTGCTAATTTTGCAGGGTTGTGGCAGATGACATGCATGTTTTAAACCTTGCGGTCTTGACTCAAAGGACCAGGTGGCTGACCCTCCTTTGAGCAAGAGTAGGGATGAGGTGACCTCCCAAAATCCCTTTCGACCTGAATTATTCCATGATCCGACAATCCTCTATAGTCCAATTCTCCAGGCTAAGGCTGGCACACTGCAAAAACACATATCTAATCATATTCTGGCCTCACCTCAGACAGCTGGACCATTTTGGTCATTTCAGTCAAGACTGCATGTTTTACCTAGAACGAGGGCTTAAAACATGCATGTCATCAATGTTTCTCAAGCATGCCTTTAACTCAACAGCAAAAATTGTCAAGGAACTATGATTTCATTTTCCCCAAGTTAAGCCACTTCAGTTAGAGCTCGTGTGCTAGGAAATGCTAATAATGCTCCATCAAGGCTTTTTCATAATTGGGATACCTACAGCAGGGCTAGATGGAGATTCAAAATACTGCTGAATTCAATGTTGCTTCTGGCAACATGTTCAAATTTGCATTCTAAGAAAAATAAGTGTTATACAAAAAAGGCAATGCATCAGGTTTTTTCCACACTTAAAGCACCTAATATGAAAGCGGGCCTCTGAAATTTTTCCTACTTTGGCAAAAAGTTCATAAAACATAAGGGACATTAGAATGCACTGTGAAATCAGAAGCCACTTATGTATTTTATTTTGACCAACTTGCTTCATTTGTTTAGGCTGCAGGGACTCTGAAGGGAAGGACAGCACAAGCCCATCTCAATTCCAGAAACCAAAATTCTCCCTCCCATTTGGCTTTAGATGCTTGAAACCTCTATTCAACAGCGATGGGCTGGTGCAGACCACCCGCGAGCAACGGTGAGGCAGCAGTTCAGTTCACTATATGGTACCCAGACAATCCCTCTGCTCTTCAAACTGAGGTACGCCCTCAAAGCATATCTCCAACTAAACCATATCGAGACTATCTACGCCAAGAAGAAAGCAAATCCAGGCTAGCAAGGACAAAAAGGTTCACTATGATAGACACCAGCTAGCTCTAGTATTGCAGATAGCCGCACTAGCAAAGAGCTCGGCGTGGTTTCGTTGCTCACGTATGCTCCCGCTTTAAGAGTTACACGGCAGTGATAACAGCCTAGTAAGGTCCACGCTAGGCTGACTGTGCCTGGAGCAGAGGCAGTGGATTGCAGCACACATGGTGTGGACAACTTGCTCTCCAGGGCCACCTCAGATGCAGAGGATGGACACCTTCCAGGAACACTTATCTTGACTTTCAGGCTTGGAAGCCTAATTGGATTGGGGGGCAGTGACCATGTTAAAGAAGCAAGAGTAAATAGATTGAGGTTTTATTTCTTAAGCATGTTATGCTGTCTCTAAGTAAGGAGGTTCAAGCCTAACTTGCAGTCAAAAACAACAGAGGTCGGAGAGAGCAGGCCAGCAGAGGGGCAGTTTGGGGTCCGCGAGCGTGCCAGCATGCAGCATGGGTGCTACGCTTGGTGTGCAGCCTGCCGGGCTGGAGTGCAACACCGCCTCAGCCTGGGACGCAAACATGAGCGCGCTACTTCTGTGTGTGCTTTAATGTCTTTGGAAAAGCAACCAAGGTGGAGAGAGGCAAGGAACCCCAGCACGCTCCCCGAGGTGCTGCAGAGGACCAAGGTTGCCAGACAGTGCTCCTTGCCCTTGGTGCGGGCCCATCTGCATGCATGTGGTGCTACTTCAAGGGACCCTTTTGTTGCACCAGCTGCTACTCCTGAAGTCTGAAAGGGAGACCCAGCACAGGATCTCACGGACAAGTGCAAAGCTCACAAGCTCTCCTGTCTTAACAGAGGAGGAGGAAGGCTCTGTTTTGTTGTGCCGGAATAAACGAAGTGCAAAGTTAGTTTGGATGGCTCTCGAAGCTGTTCGACGCTGGCAGGCAATTTGAATCATGCTGAGGAAAAGCTTAAGATTTCTTAGGGAGAGTACCACGCCTCAATGACTTTAAACCATTTTTGTGCTTCTGTGATCCTGGGCTGCTCTGCATTGCCAGGACACAGCCCGGCTGCAGGTTTTCTCGGGTTGTTATCTGCGTGCCAGAGGACCTTTCCCTAAGCAGCTGCAGGGCTTTTTGCTACAGCCGGCTTGCAAGGGGCTCAGAGCAGGGGCCAAGGGGTCTCACCCTTGGCACATGGTGGCAGTTTTTCAAAAGGGTTGTCTGGAAGCATCACTCAGGCTGCGCTACTGCTGTGTTCAGGCTGGGCAGGCAGTCCATGGCAGTGGGGGACAGCGATCAAGTTTTCAGACTAAATTTAAAAAATAATTTCTCTAAATGATAAAATATAAGGTATTGCAACATTATCTGGTGGAAAAGAAGAAAGAAAGAAAGAAAAACTGTTTGTCTACATTTTAAAATTTGCATTTAAAACAAATAACCAAGCCCCAATACAAGCTTGTGGCTCCTCATTTAAGAAATTAATCAAGGCATATTTATTAATTCATTCACATAAAACCTCCAGGTTTGGGTCCCACCAGCTATACCCTAGACTCAGTGAGACAGGACCATAAAGACTTCAAGAAAGTATCAGGAACCACAGAACAAAAGATAACTAAAATCCTGTCCCTCTCCTCCATGCTCGAGTCCCTTCTCGAGGGAGAACTTCTGCAGGGAGATGGCAGAGCAGCAGTTTCCTATAGGAGGAGACCACAAAACATTATGTCTCAGCTTCCAGGGTGAGCACTGCTAACAATAAATATGCATCCTTCCATCCTTTCAAATCAAGGATGAGCAATCACAGAGCAAAATAAGTTTTCATCAATAAAAATCCATCAGACATACTTCTTTGTGCAACGTATTTGTAACATTAACACCACCACATCCATAGCCTTCTATCCACTGCCCTGGACACGAGCCACTTTCGTGGATGCTGGCAATGATTAGCATTTCATGCATATTATTTCCGTTTGCAGAAGGCTGACGCCAATGCACACATGCAGGCTTATGTGCAAAGTTCCCGTGGAAAAAAAAAAAGGGGGGTGGGGGAGGGACAGAAAAGTTATCATAGCATGTAAGACTTGTTGATTTCCCTGCCACCTTTTGTGCTAGAAAAAATAAACCAACTAGTCAGTCAACATGTGCTACCAATAACTTGGTCTAATTAATGGCAGACTGCAGAGAAACCGAGAAGCGTTCTTTATCAGCAGAGGAAAGACGCACAAGTTGGCTCCTGATGTTTAAGGTTACTTGCAGGAAGCTACCTAGCCAGGGAGAGCTACAAACCCTGCTTGTCTTTCAGAGGGCAGAAAAACACAGAAGAAAAAAGCTAGCACTAGTTTTACCTCCACTGACGCCAGGACGCACAAAAAGGCATGTCAGGAGCACTTGTATGAAAGCAGCATGACACTTGCACTTGGGTTTTCTTCCCAGTGCTAGTGGCTAGTATGAAGCACAGTACAGATTAATCCAAAGGTTTATTTAGGAGGTTGAAAATATACGCAGATAACATCGCATTCAATGCTCAATTATTCTGTCAATCAGCACAACTGCCCCCTGGCATCAGTCTTCCCTAAAAACTCCATTTGTAGATGGCTCACGGTGAACGACGGCATCTGGTGCGATAACCTGGAAGTTACACAAATCAGTTACGTACAGGTAGGGTAATCCTGCCTTTATTAACTATGCAAAGCTCTCACCAAAAAATGAAGTACAAGCCATTTAATTAAAATGGTTGTGTCCCATCACCCAGAATCTCAGGTTTATAAAGTAAAGATTAAATCAAATTAATGGAGTCTTGGAGCTGATTTGCCTGCACACAGTTTGTGGAGCACGGCTAATAGAGATCTTCTCTCCCTGTAGGAAAACGCATTTTTCCCAGTTCCCGCTTTTCAATCTTTGGTACAGAAAACAATGTGTCATCAGCCCTGCACAAGTCCACGCTGAAGAGATTCATTATGGTACCACGATGTTGCAGATATTTAAGAACTTGTTTGCATCACTCTCTTTTTAAAAGTTGTCCCAACAACTTCAGAAGAAGCTCTATTAACATAGACTAGGCACTGTCAGATCACCAAGCATCAAAGATTCTTATTTCCTCTGGCTTTCAATGAAAAGCAAGCACTAACTCCCCAGTTTTGCCTTTCTCCCTCTCCTAAAATAGTAGTCTAACAAAACTGGAATTGTCATTCTGGAGTGCAGGGAAGTAAAGTAACATTAAAATCAGCTTCCTCTCCGCAAGGTAATGCATATGACTTCTTTCAGGGGAGGATTAACTTCTTCATGTGCAAAGAAAACTAGGGCAAGCAAAAATGCAAGCATGGAAATCTAAAAATACTCTTTAGTCCACAGAAAAGTAATTCTATATAGAATACGTGGAATGAAAAGTAGAACATCTCCAAAAGAAACTTTCCTGCCTAGAAGACATGGAAAGAAATATTTCTTTAACATTGAAGCGTGGCTTGAAACTCATAGCTACATTTTATTAAAAAAAGTTACGACCGAGCACAACGTTATTCTGAAGGACCCTATTTAGCTTTTCACACTCTACACGCAAAGAGGCGCTGGCTAGCAAGGAACGCATCCACCGCTGAAGACTATAGACATTTTAAGCCATAGTCATTGGCATTCAAATTGGAGGAAGGGCTGATGGGCTCTTTTTTCCAGGGGTGGAAGGAAAAGAAGGGACATGAAATGACAGAAGACTGTTTTTAAATTGAACTCTAGCTGGAAACGCAAAGACAAACTTCATAACATCTAAAGGACTGAACCGTTCTAGACAGGGCCTGGAAAAGAAACAAACAGATAACGAATTTCTACCTTTCCAGTGAGCGTACTGCAGAAAATAAAGTATTCAAGAAAGAATGGAGCCAAACTGAATTTCTCATTAGAACTAATATCTCATCGGGTTAAAAAACTCACTTTGCACTAAATGTACTTTCCTATGAGTGGACAGAGTGATGCAGGCAAAGCGGGCTGGAGATGGTTTCTTGCCATCCGCAAAGCCAGAAAGAACAGTTGTGATTAACTTGGAGCTTTATGCAACTTCGGACAGAGTTTTGTCACAAAGGAAAACAGTATTCTGGCTTTAATATCTGTAATTTCTAGTTTAATAGTTTTCCCCTTGAAATAACTTTTCACTGGATTCCTGGAGCAGGTGTTGTCTTTCCTCCATAGACCTTGAGATAATGTAACTATAATGATTTTCCAAATAAAAAGTGAAAGGCTATCAGGACAAATATCTCCATTTTTATTCCATTGAGATATTATTATGGTGATGGTAATAATTCCAGAGAGGAATTACTGAGAATACACACTCAGCTCTGACCTGACCCAGCCATAACTCAGATGATACCTTTCCTAAGTTGGAAGAATTTATTTTCATTTTCAACTGAGCTCATCTAATCAAAATGCTTCATTGTGACAAAGAGTTCATTGTTCCTGTGCAAATTGCAGTTACCACTAAAGCCCTGCTATTAAGAACCAGACACAGCTACAGTAAATCCAGCCAACAGGGAACCCAAGTTGGGAAGAGAATTTTCAGATGAACAAAATAAATAGTTCATTATATTTCAGTATTAGCAACTGTCACATCCTTGGTGCGACGCCAAAGCAACATATACATTTAAAATACTCTTTTGGTAATTGCCTATATTTTAAAAACACCCTTTTGGTAATTGCCTATATTAAATCAACACTAATATAAGCTGCAGACACAGACTTTAAGAGTAGAACGTGATCTACTCCTAGATTCTACTTGCTGCAGACCACTGTAGTCCCCATGGTGAAGAGATACACAGCAAGGCAGGTGCAGAGAGGTAACATGTTTCATTAGGCCATTTTTCAGGAACACAAGTTTTTCCTCAAGGTCAGGCCTTCAAATCAGAAGTTTTTGCACGTCTCAATCCTTGACTGTATCCTCTCACCACATCAGTGGTTTCCTGAGGCTCCATCTTATTTTGCTTGTTACTATACAGGTACTCAGAAGCAAATATCAACAGGTCTCAGCACTTGCCTTGCTCTGGCATCTCAGCTGAGGCCTTTAATACTAGCAGGGCATCTACAACCTGTCCGTACAGGATAATGTATTTTCCTCCAGGAAATACTGCCTAGGAAATCAGCCGCTGCCATCCAAATCACTCTTACAGTGAAGATCCATTAGGATCTGGCAATGGCAAGAGCAACACCAGCACCATCCGTGATTAGAAAAAGAACGGCTAAAAGACAAAGCACGTAGTTTTTTTTCTACTCCATCAGTCACTGATGTCACCAGTATCTCCAAACTGTATTTTTGTGCTACAGAAATTTATGCATACAATCTTGCAGCAGCTAAGTTTATGACTTAGGCAAAACATATTTCATTGAACAAGACAAGCCTAGGTCTTTACAGAGAGTTTCATGTGATTATGGACTTCCAATTTATCTTCTTCTCCCCCCTTTGGAAAATGGGGCTGCTAACAATTGCACAATGCAAAATTACCAACGATAACAGGATGGAAAAAGGCAAGGTGATAGGTTCAAAACTGCGAAATAAGTTAGGAGTAGGGAATGTGCTTTGCATTCTCCGCTCATTCAATTATTGGTATTTAAGTGCTAGTTGGGCAGGTCAGAGCTGCCTTGTCCTCATTCCAGAGGAGAAAGGAGCGTTCCTGGACAGAGATCATTTTGACAAGGTGACTCACTCCTCCTTCAAATCAGATCAGTCCAAGGAGACTCATTTAGACAGTAATAATTAGTTCAAAAATCTTGGTATAATTCCCCATCGTGCCCTCTCTAAACAAGGTCCCATGCCAAACAAGGTATGCAAATAGTGGCTTTCAGCTTTGCACAATTTTTCCTATGTCATTTTATTACAAAAAACCCAAACAGGAAATACACATTCCTTAGTTCTCCCTTGGTATGCAAAAGAAATTCAGCAAGAAATGTTTAGTCTTCTGTTACACTGGCCTGGAGAACAGCTAGCACTGGCCATCAGCACTATGGCTCTTTCGATTTCAGCTCCCAACAACTGCAGCATCCTTCCTTGTGAAGTTGCTGCTCATCCTGCTGTCACTTACGCAATGCCCAGAGACAGGTTAGATCAGAGCCTTGAGGAACAGGGATCGTATGCACCATGACTTATGTTCTTGCAACTGCTGCTTATTAAATGCATGCTCTGACAAACCTGTTGGAGCTGAAAGCGCTCAGTGAGGTCAGCCTGGTCATACTCAATACCATCGCCGCAGTCCCTACCAGATGAGGTTTCTCACTCATCTATGACCTGCTGCTTGAGAGCACCACATCTGTGCCAGGATTAGTAAGTGATCCCAGCTTTTCGATGGTGTTCCCAGGAGTACAGAAGAGTCTCCAGCTCAAAATCTAGTTCGTTTTCTACCCTCTGCTTCAGCAGATACATTTCTAAATGAATACTGCTGTGTTTGCTGATCATTTTATGGTTTGTTTACTGCTTGAGTATGTAATATGGTTGGGGCAATGTTGTTTTTAATTAGCTAGAAGAACTATTGTTTCAGAAGGCTAAATACATTTGCTAGCAAGGGGTCTTTATAAATACAATGAATATTATTGGTTATGCCTACACAGATAGGTACTGACAGCTGCCAGCGAGCTCTGCCCATGCTCAGAGTTGAACTGGATCCAAGCCAGCTCCAGTTCAGAAGCCACGTTAGTCGCAATAGCACAGCGTTGGGCCCAAAATACCAAGACCTACCAAAAGCCTCTTGCAAAAGAATAATCTGAAAATGGAAACGTTTCATTTTTTCAAAAAGTCGTCTCATCTGGTAAAAGTTACTCAGTAAACATGCCCCACATTTTCATTGTTTCAACTGTACAAAACAGCAGAACCCAGCAGATAACCAGGTAAGTCACCGAAAAAGAATTAACTCAACTCTGCCTACAGATGAAGATATGCTACGGGTGGAGACAGGAGGTATGATCCCATATACATATGCAAAATATATGGATACATACGTATGTAATGTGATGTACATATATATCCAGCTCTGACTCCTTTTCTATACCCCCCTGCAGGAAGACGTTATCAGGCCCACATGAAGAGACAGCTGGGCTTCTCCCATACCAGCAGGAGACACAGACAAGGCCGGCACGTTTGCACCTCCATCTCATGTTTCAGTTTGATATCAAAGACTATTTCAATCATCGGTTGATTGAGTCTAGGTATAACCCAAGGATTTAATGCACTGACAGAAGGTTCCCTCAGGCACTAACCTGTGGATCACTGCACAAAAGCTGCCCCCCCCTCCCCATCATCCTTTCCAGCCATTTCAGGGGGTACCTCCTGATACAGCCTATTGCAGGGGAAAGGGAAGGGTAACAAGGAAAGCAACTATCAAATTAACGCTAATTGGTATTTTCTATTTTCCTGCCCCAATCTACACTGGGAAATGTACCCTTGCTGAGCTTCCACAGCTTGTCACTAGACGGGAGACACCTTGGATAAGAACATTCAGCAAGTCCAAGGGGTCAGACAGAGCTGATCCAAGAGTGAAAGGCCACCCTGAGAGCAATGCTGGCCGTGCAGGTCCTTTGGCAGCACCAGGTTACCCCCATGCTCCCGGAGACGGAAGTAGGAAACCCAGTGCAGTTCATATTCCCTCCTCTCAGGTCCATCTTGCAGGTTTTCTTATAACACTGTTTTGACCTGGCTCTCTGAGTGGCTGATCTGAATCTCAGTGCCGGTTGTTGTTTGCAATGAGGAAACTAAGCAGCAGGAGACTGGAGCACATGTGTTTTCTCCAGCTCCGAGAGCCGTAACCTCATCTTGTTTTGCTCTAGAGTACTTTATAGCTACAGAAGTGCAGATTATTGTGCATACAGACTGGGATAAACTATCCCATGCATGTGTCTACTCATTTCTCCCTCAGTAAGGAAATAACCCACTGCTGGAGTCCAGACCTTCCTGGCAGCTTGGAAGCCATGATAATGCAAATTCTGTCTAAAGGCAAACATCTGGTATCCTCATTATACAGAGCTTACCCTTCTCTACAAAGAGCAGGGAGGCAGAAATACGTCTCCGCATGGGAAGAACCGGCGACTGGGCGCCAGCTCACTCTTTGCAGGTCACCACATAGATACTCCATGCCAGCACTAATTCTGCAAGAACACGCGTTACTCAGTAAAAGAGAGCAAGCATACGGAACAGAGGGATCGCTGTAAGAGACCCCTGACTTTCCGGAAATAAAGAATGTGGGTGGGACCCCATCCTTAAAAACACTATTACCCAGAATAAAATACACATCAAGAGGATTAATGTGGTGAGCTCAGTTCCCTTCTTCCCCCATTTCAAGTATAAATTACAAGGGCACCTTGCATTTCTGAAAAACAGTTGCTATTATAAGCATCCGGTTCACGGTACTTTTGTCACTTTTGCTGCCCGGGAAACATTCCACTACTGTGGGCGGTTGTCTGGAATATGTTTTTCCCCCTTTTGCTCTGCTGGAATACTAGTATTGTTATTAAATTTGTGGTGCAATATTTCCACAAGTCAGAAAGATAAGCAGAAATAACACAAAAGTGAGTTTCACAAACACATTCTTTAAGAAAAGCAGCACCCTACAAATCCCACAACAAGCACTTGTTGGCACTTCCACTAACGTAAATAAAATCTATTGGGTTCTTGGAAAAACAATCACTTCAGTCTCGCTATCAGGGGACAGAATCTGGGTCAACAGATGCATTTTGGATATGCACCAATTCTTAAATGATTTACTACTCTGATCTGTGCATACAAAAAGCAATTTCCTACATCAGCAGCATCCTGTGCACAACGTGCAATTTCATCCTACCACCTACACTGTTGTAATCATTAAATGTTATAAAACATCTCTGATAAAAAGAAAAAAGATTCTGATATATGACTGTAATGTAAATCAGTGCTTTGGATTATGGTGTGATACTAGTTCAGTTATTTATATGTGTTTCAACTAAAAACATCCAACTGGATTTCAACTATCACAAGATTAATCTCACTAATACTTTATATATACAGATGGTCAGACAAGAAAAATTAGACAAATATGAAAAATTAATATATTCTTCTTGTATAATATAAAACATGATTTGTCTCCTAGAAGATTATAGCTGGAGCTTCTAGTACCAAGAATAACTAGACCAACCAACATGTGCCCTCTGCTTTGTGGGAAGTTTTCCTTTCTGTCCCAGCTCAAAAGCCATCATAAGACACTGGAGATTTACAAAGCACACAAAAAACAAAACATCAGTTTGCTCCTGCCTATACATATCTTAGTAACTAAACGGAGTTATTTATAGCTGGAGTCTTACTCATCCAGCAAGTCCCAAAGAAGGCAGCAGGACAGTTCCATGAATTACAGATTTTAGCCCTGTAATCCAATATCCGAAAAGACATTCTGTGTCCATATACCCTGGTCACTGAATTTAATTAACATTATACATGCAATAATACCTGCAATGCCAAATAGTCTCATCATTGAGCAAAGGCAGGGCACCTGAGTTTGGGTTCCACCTGGGCCAAGGACTGCAACGGTTTAAAAACTGATTTATGTGTTTACAAAACACAGGGAAGCCTGGTCAGAAATGAGTGCCTAAGAAATGCATGCTCTAAAGTTCATCAAATTAAAGACCTTGATTCTCACAACTTGTGGCAAAACAGTTGATGCGCTAGAAAGAAGGAACATGGCCAGAGCAAATATTTCTGGCAGCATGATGATCAGAGGTCTCAGATAGCCAAAAAACACAAAGGATGCTGACATCAAAATATTGGCAGCTTCCATTGTTGCTTTTCTTTCCAAATAAAACGGGCAAAGAAAAGGACTAGCTTCCCCATGCAAGCTCAGTTCTCCAGTGAGCAGCATTCTGTAGCTGTAATTATAATCTTGTATTTGTGTGCACACTAACTAATTTCCTGGGCAAGTTACATTTCAGCTTGAACACGCTGGCATGTAGAGACCAACCTCAATAACAAAAATAGTTGCTGAGTGCAGCAACCTGCAGCTTTTTATAGTTGACCTTGCAGCTTTGCAAGATAGCGGCTCTGGACCACTTAGCTATTTGAAAGAAGGACGTGGCTCAGTGAGCCTCATGGGGACGAGACCTAAAAGATAACTGGTTTCCTAGTTAAGTTCTTTGCTTGTTTTACCTTGCCCATGCTCATTTTAAAAGTACTCTGGTCTGCTTAATATTCAGCATCCTACCTTTGACTGGTAGAGCTAATCTTGCCTACATATTTTAATTTACTCCTTGGACTTTTCCTTCACTTGTGTAGTGGATTATGCAGCTGGAGGTATTTGAACTCTCTTCCACAGTGCACTCTGGCCACAGTAAGCAATTATCAGTGCTATTTAGGACACTTCACTTTAACTTTAATCTCCAAAACAACTACAGAAATAAAATTACATACATAAATTAAGACTGATGAATACATGTTAACCAGTTTAATGCCAGTCTGAATCTGTAAATCTATTTATCTACTTGATTACACAATTTTGGGTATTAACATACCCAATGGTCTATAAATGTGTATCGAGGAGAAACATGCAGAATTTGGTACAATTCCTTCTTATTTGCATTTGGGAAGAAAGTTACAGAGAACACGTCTTATTTTCTGCTAAAAGTCTGACTGCAGCAGGAGCTGGGTGTCACATGGAGGTATTTGCTGTTGGCTGCTCCACTGCAGAGGTGAGAAACGAAAACCCTACTTTTTCCTTCCATCAGCAGAGACTCTGGCAGAGAAGAGGTGTCAGACAGGAGCCCCGGGGAACGAAACTGGGGTCACCTACGCTCTTGCACTCAATCATTTACCCGTTCCCATCTTCTTTTCCTGCATCAGTACAGGAAACTTCAGCACAACAGCAACATTCAAGAAAGGTTTACAGGTCTATTGATGGAGAAACAAAATCACCTCCCCTGCCACATAAATAGAGACGCTAGCCACTCACAAATAACATTCACGCCACAGTATACTCATGCTTACAAGAGACCTTGCACAGCCAGAATAAGCAAGAAACAAATATTGCACAAAGAAACCAAAGAGGGAAAGAAACAGCATCCTCGTTTCCTCTGACAACTAGAGGCGCTGGGAACCGTTGCTGAGATCAACCCCAGGCTTGCTGATGAGATTAACTACGGACACAGCATATAATGCACGCAGAAGGCTAACCTTGTTTGGGGGGGAAAAAAAAGTACAACACATCTCCATGTTCTCTTCCAGGATTACCGTTGCAAGAGTCACAGTTAGGACTAATATTTATCTAGCGTGCTCTTTGACTCCCAAAGAGGGGCCCGCAGCTGACAAGCGCCCACAAAGGCGCGCTCCCATTGTCCGACACCACAATGTCTCGTTTGTCTAAGACTGAATCCCAACTTAATTAAACAGCTCCAGAGACCAGGCGAGTGTCAAGAGCCACGGGCAAGTGGACGAACAGTCCCATTTACATGTGTGTCACAGCTCACCACTATTGCTCCAAAAAGCGTCTGTCTCAGTCTCATCTGATTCTTACAAACAAGCTCCACTTTGCATTTCTGAATTTAACAAAGATCACACAGCTGCCAACATGCTATCAAAGCCTAAAGACCAAATAAACATTTGGCTTCCCTCCAACCATCCTTGCTGCGGTATTATTACTGACAATAGAGCCAGAGCAGCAAAGGCAGTGAGATGGCAAATTTACACATGTGCCGTGTTTTCATACATTGTCTACATTTGCTGCTACATGACTGTAAGCAGAACACTGCTGAGCATCTTCTCGCTGCAAAACCTGACCTGTTTTGAGGCTTCATGAAAGCTGTATAATACTACCGGTGCATAAAGAAAATCTGCAGATGGACAAAATGATCTAAGAAAAAACAATTCAAAGGTGTTTTGTTTATTTTCCCCATGTGGGTATTAGAACTAGATCAGAATTCTGTTTTCTCAGGGTTGCGTTTTGCACTTTCTGAAGAAGCTATTTAATATCCATAAAAACTAGAGACCTGACAGTTGATGTTTCCCTTGGCATAGGCTCATTCTGCTCCAATACCTGCCTCCCCTAATCCCAGCAACAGGAGCAGCATGTATATAGCCAAGGGTAGAGTTCGTATTTGACCTGTGCAAGGCAGCTCTGCTGCCTTTTTCAGCCCAGTTAACATCCCAGCCACCCTCTCATCAAAAGCCAACTGCATCTGCAGATAAGAAGCCCTTCCCACGAGACAGTAATACAACTTTTTGATCTGTATTGGATGATTAGGACAGTGAATGAAGACAGCTTCACCTTTACTGCATCTTCTTTTTGGTGAATTTGTACTGTATACAAAGAGCCACGGAAGAAAAAGACAAAGAGAAATGCCCGCCAGAAGACTGCAGGCAACTCATGATATTAACTGTAACAGAGCCCAGGCCCAGCCTTGAAAAACACGTGGTGGGAAAGCCTGAGCGCTCACAAGCCCCCTGACCTGCAGGAACGTCGAGCGTGTAGCACCTTGCTGCTCTGCCCCATGCTACCCTGAGCAGCGGTGCTTTCCTCTGCTTCCCCTCATTTAAATTCAATCTATATGTAGAGAGCGGGTGAAGACAGGGCACAACAACAGCCTGAAAAGGGAGCAGTATGCTGGCGTTCCCACTTGCAATCTCCTGTTGCCAAGGCACAGCAAAGCAGTAAACTGCCCTTGCAAGTATTAGGCTCTTGTGACACAGGGCAGGTCACTTGGCACTACCCTTCTGTGTCATCTCACCCTAACTCCCACAGGGCATGACATACGTTATCTTGCCTATATCCCATTCCCTCAAACCAAACCATGACTGGCATATGCAGCCCCTCCGGCTCTGTCCCAGAGCCGTTTGGTATTGTTTGCTGCTGCTCTGATCTCCAGCCCTGTCCTCCCTTGATCACTTTTAAAATCCCCATTGATTTAAATTAAGCTTGCCCTAGGCTTGCAAGCTTGCAAAGCATCCACCCCCGCCCCCCGCAAAAAAAAAAAGAAACAAGCAGGCCTCGCGTCCTTGCTCCCAAGACAGGGTTCCCGCACGCTTTAAGCTCAGTTTTCCTGCACTCTGCAAGAAGCAGCTCTTGCAAAGAAGGGCGAAGAGAGCAAAAACACTTAGGTGTTTTAGGAAATGTTTGCTTCCAGCATCCCCTTGCTCCTGAAAATTTTCAGGCTTACGATTTTTTTTTTTTTTTTCCCCAAGGCTTCTTTTAATGTATTCTTTCTTCAAAGTTTGCGGTATCTGTGTAATTTTTCAATCGGGGATTAGGGAGGATTAAGTCCTTGCTAGACTGCGTCTCCCAGGGAGCACAGCCTTTACAAGCATACTTTGCACACATTTCCAGTGCAGGGGAAGTGCTCACACTGGTCTCAATAGAGATGAATAGTGGCTTATTTTACTCTAGGATAAAGCCAGGACCTGCCCAACTGTAAGTTTAGCTCATCTCTGGTCCAGTCTTCATTCCCTTCATCTTCCTTGTGTTTTTTATGTTAAGTAATAGCCCTCCTATATGTGATAGTTGCCTCAGATACAATGGGTGATTTATAAGCAATGCTAAACTCCAGCTATATGATACAAGGCCTCTAGGTTTTATAACCTGTCTATGCCAGAAGAAACTTTCACATTGTTCCTTGATCAGTGGGTTCTGCTCGTTTCAGGCCATCCTCCCCTTCACGTTGCCATTTGATGTACATTTTCAAGGAATAATATGATTTTGTTTTACTTCTTTGCATTTTGTCTACTAAACTCCTGCAAAATTTAACTTTTTTTAAACAATGCAGAACTAGCCAAAGAACATTTACAAGGAGAAACGTAACTTCACTTGCATTCTGTGCCACATTTCCAGATAAGCACGCAACCCTGTTGGGCACGTTCAGACTAGCTTCAGCCACTAAAAGTTAAAGTAGGCAATCCAAGCCCTTCAGAGTCGCTGAAGGCATCCTCTAGTTGCTAGTCTACCTGGAAGCCCACCCTGCTGTTCCTACATTGCTATGGTCAACCATGATATCTAGACTAAATCTCACGTATGCTCATCTGCAAACATACCCATATTCTCTGCCATATCCAACTTCCATGAGGATACTCCATATTTCACATCCACTGTCATCATAGTCTTAGTGAGATTTTATTAATTAGGTGCAACTGGTAAAATAAAATAGCATTTGCATATTATTGCCTGCCTGATCCTGCCTGGGTAAGTGTGTATGTGTGTGTGTATATATATATATATAAAAAATAAAAGATTCCTGGAGAGCTCAAGTTTTCTTCACAATTAGGTTCATATGGAAACTCATATCAGCAAATTAAACAAAATGTTTGCTGAAAGTGACCATAAATAATACTAGACTGGCCAAAATTAACACCTTAAAATAAGAAGGTATTCATAAAAATTTACAGTCACTCACCTGTAGTAGAAACAGTACTAGTACAGCTAGAAAAGAGGAACTTCCTGGAAAACAAGAACTTAATGAGACTAACAGCACTAGAAGGATTTCATGACTGTGCATCTCTTCCAAGCTTCTCTAGAAATTATCCTGAATATTAATTCAAGAACATGATCGTCTTTAATAGTATAGGGGGAAAAATACTAGATCATAAGTTTAAAAAAAAAAAAAGTTGTTCTGGTTATGTTGCCCAGATTTGAATTCTTTTATCATTTGAGATCCTTATTAAGTCACTTGCATGGTATAGATTACAGTTCAATCCTAAAATTCCTCTACATTTATGTTTCTTATGTTTTTTACTTTGATATCCTGCCTGTTTTAATGAAGAACAGGATGTGCAATAGCTTGTTACTTACGGCAGTACTTTGACAAGGAACCTGGATCTTAATAAAAAACAGGAAATAAAATCCTTCATATTAAATCAATTCTTTAAAAAATAAGCATGTGAATGTCATATTTAAGATTAAAGGTATTTCTCTTTCCAGGAAAGGATCATAATAAGGTGGGCATGTGGCTATTTCAGAAACTGCACACATTTGGTAAAGAGCTTATAGAAAACAGTGTCAAATCCCATATTGAACCCAGCTGCTGGTACTTACTTTTTGATGTAAGGCTTACTTCCTGCAGATATACATCAAATTAAATTCTTTACTAAGCTCTCAATGGTGTTTTCCCTTTAAGCAGAAAGGCAATACTTACCTGAATGAAATATTATCTCTCTTTAATGGGTTTCTACAGCGAAGCCACATTTTACATTTAAAAAGGTGCAGTGACAGTAGGAATGAAGAGGGAAACTTGCTGTCTATTAAACCAGTTTATTTTCTCAAAAATAGCATTAATGAAGCAAATTGTGGTTCGTACCACTGATGGTACAGCTGGTGGTGTCCCAAGAGGGGTTTTGATAGAACTGTTCAAACTGTGTTACTTGGCCAAAAGCCTGTAGTTAGTATCAATGCAGATTTTCAGCGCGTTCCTCTAAGAAGTGTGGACTATTGTAATGGCAGATGCACCTCAAAAATAAGGGCAACACACATCATCTAGGCAAAGGACAGATTTATACAGGTTACATAGTTCTCTAGGCTTTGAATGTTCCAGACCCTAGAAATAATGGTTTTGATTGCAAGAGAAAAACCCTATTAGATACAAAACAGCAAGATCTAGCTTCTAATTTTGATTCAGTAACATCTGGAAACATCTGTTTGGAGCCATAATACAGCGTCTCCTATCAAAGGAAGCAAATGAGCGAGGCATAACAGAGCAGAGTCAAAGAGGTGCAATATGTTGTGTATTATGCTCCCTTATGTTCTGTCAGTCTCCTTTGCCTTTTGGATGTATTTATGAGTAGATACAGAAATCTCAGTAGATGTCAAAGAGTTATAAGATTATTTAAGTGCAAGGTAAAATACAGAGCAGCACTCCATCATTGCTCTTCTCAGCACATTCTCTTCCTGTGGTCCTTGATCTAGGAGACAGCCCATTTGAGGCTCCACGTGTTCGGCTGAAAAGGTCTAGCGGTGATGTGCAAGGACGTAGATAGGCACGTAAGCTGCGCGACGAGGGGAAGGAGTTCAAGCCAGTCTAAGACAATTTTCTAAAATTCCAAGCACAGATTCCAAGTCTAAGCATGTGGAGAGCACTGGACACAGGTCCAAGTAACTCCATTTTACAGTAGTGCTTGTCTGAACTTCTTTTCAGACATGGTAATTCGAAAAGAAGATGGTTCACCAGTACCGTAAGCGTTCAGTATTACTGTATAACTGTGTTGAAAAGAGGCAGTGCTCCCACTGAGAGCCTCCTACATGCTGAAGTATTTTTGAAGCTTAAAAGGCACGTCCATTCTTAAAATACAGTTGATAATCTATAAAAAGTAAACAACATCCGTTGGTAGATCTCTGCCTAGTAGTCGCTGGATAGTTCTGTTCCTAACAGCTAGTGGGTTAAATGGGCTCTTCCTAAATTGAAACCTGTCTTTCAAACTCCCTTGAATACTATTTTGGGGTACTGAATTCATCTTTTTGGAAGAAAATTATCTCACTGAAAATGGCCATTTCTGACATTAGCTCTTCATATCTCAAAATTACATCAACCCGTACTGAAGCTACGCGTGCAGGAACACTCATTCACAACTGATGTTGTCATTCTGTTAATCCTGCCCTTTGAATAGGAACTAAATTGCCAGGTATCGAGTTCCTCCCGAAAATATCGGCTCAGATTCCAACACAACTTCATCCGATGGGAGCGTCCTACATTTTACGGACCCCACAGGGACTTGCACATTTCTGGGCCCAAAATCAACTCTGTTTTTAGCCCAGCATCTTCTGAACAAGCACCGATTTCATAAGTAACCTTCCCAAACCATTCAGGCCAAGTTTTAAACAACGATATCAGCAGAAGTTGCTCACCAATTGCTTGGTCATTTTTAATCTACCATTGAAAAAAAGTCCAACGAGATCAGATCAAAGCCCAAACCAGCATTCTGCAAGTTACTAACATCACTGAGAAGCCAAAACAAAGCATAACACAGTAATGATTATAACTACTGGCTCTGATTTACAGCAAAACTTTGCTGGACAAACTGGATGGGCAAATCAGAAAAACACCATAGAACTAAAATACATTACTGAGAACTTTCTGCACCCAAAGGAGTCCCTACACTATTGGAACCTCAGACTTTGACTGGCAGTCTCCAGATCTGGAGAATCAGCCTCAAAACTGCTTGTATTTGGAAATTACCACAGTTATGCCGGCAACTCTTGCTGGAACCACTCACGGGAGCTCAAAGGCCAGATGGGTCATCCCTCACTATGCTTTAACTTAACCTGACCATTCCAAGAGCTAACTTTCCAGGAGCGCTGCAGCGTTTGTCTCTGCAGCAGAGACAAACGCTAGGCTGATATAAGTCTGCATATGGATCCAGGCAGATTTATAGAAGCCAAGCCTGGGGTCTTTTCATGGATGAGCAGCTCTTAGTGCAACCCAGCATCTCTCCCTCCCCTCTCTGAACAAACTGCTTTGCTCAGCCCATGGTACGCAATTGCATTTCTATACAATAGTCAGTGGGGAGAAGGCTGAGATCTGGCAAAACTGAACATTGGCTTCACTGCACAATTTTCTTGTGTTAGTTTGATTGACAGAGCAGACTTCTCCTGGCCCTATGGGCGTTTGGCTGCTTTTCCTAGAGGATTTCTGGTAAGACTTCTCCAGCCACTACTTATCTGCTAAAGCCAGCCATTTTCCACCCTAGCAGCTACTTGCTCTTATGTATTACTTTCAATGGACTATCATGACTTCTACAACGCCAAAAGATGCTTGAGCATTTTATGTATAAAATACAGAATACATATTTGGATGAACTACTGCTAGAACAGCAGCCAATACCTCCCCAGGATGGCACATATGGGGAGCCCAATCTTCTGCCTAACTTTGAGTACTCTCTTCCAAGCAAGACCCACTTGACAGGAGCTAATCTCCTTTCATGGCTTTCAGATAGGCTGCTTGCCACACACATGCCTGGGCAAAGACAAAACTTGAGGCTCCTTGTCGCTCACAGGGGCATAGGCAAAACCCTCAGCTGGAGCCCCACAGGGCAGTATTAGGCACCATTTCATAGCAGGAGCACGATTAGCACAAGGGTGCCAAGAGAAGCAAGCCCTGGGGAGGATCTGGTGTGAAAATCGCCCCCTCGCCTCCCCCCAAAAGGGAGAGCACTTTAGAAAAGGAAAGGGCCAAACCAAGCACAAGGAGTGGGAGCCCACACTAAGCCATTGACACACTTCAAAAGAGTGGAGGAGATTAAAATTTTTTTTTTTTTGAAGCTTGCTTTGACCAAAGCAGTATCAACCAGCTCTGGCAAATCTTACTCCTGTGGCATTTCAGTATCGCTCTCATTTCAGCTGTGCGCTTGCAGCCTTGGTGCCTCAGAGTGCTTCTGCGCCAGGTAGGCTGGGAGCACCTCGGGGACGTCGGGTGCACAGCGCGACCCCTGCGCTGGCAGGGACGCAGAGGGCCGGGGCAAACGGCAATCCCTGCCGAGCAGCGGCAGGGCCCCGGCGCTCACCAGAGCCGTGTGCCAGGGTTACTGGTGAGGACCGGGCAGCTCCCAGCCACTCGGGCCGCTTCCCCCCATCAGAGCCCTGCACAACTAAGTAACCCGATCAGCACTCACTTCGCGTGTGCTCAGTGGTATGGATAATTCAATCACCCATTTCAACTGATGGCACACGCAGCGTAGGAGAGGAGAGAGAGTTTTACTGCAGGCTCCCCTTTGCAGCAGCCAGGCGGCCCCCGTGCCCGCCTGGCCCACCGCAGCCCCCCTTCCCCTCCCCGGTTTCTCATGGGGCCCCACATGCGACACTGCTAAATCCCGGCACAAACCCGCATGCGAACCTCCGCGCTCCTGCATCACAGGGTTTCGCAGAGATGTTTTTCTTCAGTCGCAATGCGTTCAATATGGGCTCGACATCCTGACATTTCATGCTGAAATAAGTCTAGACATCCGAAGGGGAGCCTTTGACAGAAGAGCGCAGCCCACAGTCACGCAAAGCCGGGACAGCACAGGGCTCGCAGACGTAAACTCTTTGTTCTAGACTACAAAGGACGTACAGCAGGTATGACTACTTGAGAGATCCCTGGACGGTACCTGTATGCGCCTGCTCAGGTGCCATCAAAAACCATTTGACAAACTTTGGGAGACCTGGAATCAAGGGACAAACGAAGAGCCGAACCAGCATCTTCCTGACACAAAACCTCAATCAATCACGCTGCCGAGCTGCTCAACGGTCACAACAGAAATTGAAAATAAAGATGGAGCCCCCAGGAACCACACAAATGGTTACTTGGTTTTTTTTGAAACCAAAACACCACCTTTTGCAGCTGCTTCGAGCCACCATGAGCAGGTGAGCTTGCTCGTTGGGCAGCAAGAGCTACTGCCATTCGGCCAGATCTGCCCATTTTGGGACAGGTTTGCTCTCAGAGTGCTAAGGCGAGAGAGAGCGTGCATCAAGGTGAGATGTGGAGAGAAACCACCTTCTTCCCATGAGACTGTGTAAAACCAAAAACCAGCAACAAACAAAATTCCCTGTCCTTACTGAGGGCACAAGAGAGGACTTGAAGGTCTTCATACTTCATAGAATAAGAACGAACAAAACAAAACATAGGTCGGACCAACTGAAACACTTTCCTTACAATGTTTTAATACTTTTCAAAATCAATTTGAATTCCTAGCTGAAAAGTTATTGCAAACCCGGAAGAGAGTTTTCCTACATCAGCTGTTTTAGAGCAAAGTTAAGCTTATTCAAAACTTTATTCTACCTCTTTTAAAAATAGGAAATTCATTAAGCAAATGCCCTAAAGACTTTTATTTTGGGTCATACTATCTTTTGGGGAAAACGCATTCCATGGAATGGTTTTCCAGCCAATGTGAATTATATTTTTCTCTACAATAGCACGACTCCCTTATCAATCCTAGAAACTTTCCATTGTGTGCCAAAGAACAGAAGACAAAGTAAATTATTGCCTCCTTTCCCAGAAAGTAAAGCACCTTCTTTGGCTGACCAGGAAATTAGATGAATCGGTAATTTAACAGATAGAAGTACTCTGACCTGAATTAATGCTTCAATATACACCTCTCAGGGTGCTTTGCAACTGCAACAAAAGCCACAAAAATAATCTTTTTTTTTTTTTTTTTTGCAGAAACTAAGAGTGCAAAGCACATGCTTTTAAAGGCCTCAGACTCCTCCCTTTCCCAGGATGCTTTACTGAAAAAAAGTTTGCTAAGCTGGACTTCTTTATACCATTCTGTGGAAAAAAGGATTATTTTAATACCATGACTGATATCTGTTTTCCAAATAAACACCATCTTAGAATCTTTTTTCCTCCTCCTTCTGCACGAAGCCAGATATATTAGTGTACCTATTTCTGTTTAAAATATCTTTTTAGCTGACACAGGGACTTCAAACAATCCTGAGCGATATCCTGTGTATTAAGACGACTAGTTTGTGATTGTACAATTTGATGAAGATGGAAGTAACGTTAATTTGAGGAAACTTCTTCCTCTCAAGGAGTTTTTGAAATATATATACACATTTCATTAAAAATGATCCTTCAAGGGAAAACGCTGACAAGAACAGAGCACAGCGTGTGTGAAACAAGCGCTGAAGAATTAGTGCACTGACTTAAATCCGGTCTCTGGATTTCCCAAAGAGGAATAAATCCTGTCATATGCTCCGGTTTCCGCTGTAACTGTGCAATCACAACCCAAGGCTGGCCCTGATGTATTCTGAACCGTGGTAATACTAATACTTTGCATTACTTGTTATTGCAGTAACATGCAGAGTGCTTGGGCTTCTCTCAAACAGAATTCAAACAGTACTAAATCAATTACTTTTTTTTTTTTAAACTAAAAGGGGAATTGGATTTTGAATGCTACCTTTTCTACAAAAGAAAGAAAGGATACAGATGTTACAGTTAAGAGAATACAGCAGAATTACAGAAAATACATTATCTGCTTCCTTCACAAAGCATTTGAAGCTCTGCAGATGAAAAGCATTTCCTATATTACACAAGTCATAGCAGGGAACAACGGTTACGAACCCTCAGTGAAAGTACACGAAGCTTTGTCTTTGTAAAAAAGTTATTTTCCTAGTCTGCAGATCCTCCATAATCTCTATTTTCACCAGCAAACGTGTACGAGTTAGGTGCCCTATCTTTATTCTGATTTCACTGTTTCATCACGTTAGCTAACACAAGTAACATCTTTTCCATGGAAAAAACATAGGTGATTACATTAACTCCGTTCTTATATCTGTCTGCACTTCAGCAACAGTTTTACTAATAGATGTCTGTGATTCTCAAGTTGCACCAGCAAGCGCAGCTATCACCCTAAGCAGGCAGACAGACATCACTAAGAAGGATTTCTGCTGGCAAATCTCATGCAACATCCCGTTCCGAGCGGGAATACATTTAGCATACTACAAGATGTCCCAGCCGTTTGGTGTCTCAAAGCATATGGTCCCCATATTTCTTTTTTTGTGGAAAATACTGTGCCTTGCCCCCATGACTTTCTCCAGGCTCCTGGCACGCAAGAGGCGGCAGGCTGGACGGGCCGGCCCACTGCCCTGCGGCAGACGGCTGGTAGGGCGGCACCGCTCGCAGGCCGTCCGGGCCCGGGGACGGACTTCCCCACTAGGTGGTGCGCTGAAATAAAAATACAGGCTCCAGACTCCGCTGCTGAGTGGCTGGCATCACGGGAAAACCTGTTCCAAGTAGTCCCAGCTCTCATTTCAGCTGATAGTTATACAATATTTGTGTCTTTCGATAATGTAACCACTGGGTTATTTTGAAAATCCTGCAATTTAAATGAAAGGCTAATAGCCCTTTAATATGAACGGCGCAAAGCCTTCTTTTGCTCCTTTTTCTTTTGAGGACCCCCCAGAGCAAACACTTCAGGCCTAAGCTTTCAGCATTAAAAGGTGGCTCGCTAAACAAGCGCCACCCGCGTTGCTCCTAAAGCAGGCAGTGCGTTAGCCCAGCTAGCGGCAGGCTTAGGAAGGGCTTCCACAGCCGAAACCTGGCACGCGTACTGCCAGGTCCCTTTCCCGCAGGCCCAAGCGCCGGGCTGACTCCAGCCAGAAATACCAGAGACGGGCAAAGTCTCCGCAGCTCTCTTGCGGCTCAGAACTCGCGCTGGTCACCCACGGCCTCGGCCTCCTCCGGCGCGGGCGCAGACGCTCGCTCCTGGGCGAGGGGAGGAAGCTGCTGCGCGCAACTATATACATGGACGTGGATCTGCCTCATCGTGTACCCCACTCACCACCACTGCTTGTTAATTGTACTGACAATTCCTAAAAGAGGACAAACCAGGCCCTTTGGCATCCCTTTAATGCAAAGCAAGAACGCGGTTTATTCCACCGCTCCCTGATGCGGCTCAGCACGCTCTTCCTAGCTGTGGGCGCCTGTGTTGGCGGCCCGGGCCTCACGCGAGCGTGCACGTCACCTTGCAAGTCACTTGGAGCACAGCAGAGTTTGCGGGGGGATAAGCCGGTACCCCGGCCCACAGCGAGCACTGCTCCATCCCCCAGAGCCCACCCAGGTCACCGACAGCATTTCTTAAGCCAGGTTCTCCCGTTAAACAGCTGTGAAACCACGCTTCACCAGCCTACGCAGTAACCAAGTCTGCTCGCCCAGCCTGACAGGGCGTCCTTGCCTTTGGTTACCCGCCATCCTCGCCCTGGCTCTCTGTGCTGCTCGTGCACCAGTTAACACACCAGGGCCACAATTACCTTGGTCACTTCCGAAGGGCGACCGAGGAAGTGGCCAAGGAGCTTTCTTTGATGCTTTCTTCAAGCTGATGTTAACGTTTCAGATGCCTCAGCCAAGATCTCCTTGGCCACCAGAGGGCACTTCAAACCAACTTGTCATTTCAAATGTACTCCAGTGTATGAGCACAGGCTTACGCAGGCCTAGAAAAGTTTCTCTAGTTCTTACCAAGTGTGCACTGCATATCTAATATAACCTTCCTAATATAAGGCAAATAGGAACTTAATTTTCAAGTTTCGCATATTTGGAGAGCCAAGCTGGATCCTGATCATATCTCGCAAGCCTACAATGAGGCAGCAGTGTAAGACTGCCTGCAAATTATTTTAAACAAAACAAACAATAACCAAACCTTTCTAATCACTACCTGTTGCTTAACAGATTTAGCTTTGCTACCAGGGATAAGCAATCTTTTGCTCGTCTGCTTTTAACTTCTGAATCAGAGAGATTAAAAAGCATGGATCAGGACTGAAAATAGCTTGGAACTAAGTCTTGTGGAAGGAAAAGCTTGGAACTGAAGCGATCAGGTATTACATGCAGCAAGATGAATTAGTTCATGCTTAGATTCCTGACTCGCTAATTCACCACAAACTACGCACTCAGAGCCGCCTTATTTCTGAGGAACTGCAGGTGAACCAGTTCTGCCCTCTCCTTGTATTTGATATCATGTTTGCCAAGTTCTTTAAAAGCTTCAAGGAAAAGGCGTGAAAGTCCTGCCCAAGGAGTGTCACAGTCAGAAGCTAAGGCTTAGCTTCCTAGCTTCCTCCTCTCAAAGCCTGACCTTTGACTTCTGAGCTGACTTTTGACATGGCATTTGACTTCTTGTCTCTACATAAACAAGCAGTTGATCAGGAAGACAGTGGGGTAGCTAGACTACCTGCCAGCCCTAGTGAAGCGGGAGGGACCAGCTCCCTGGGGTTGAACAACATAAACAACAGTTACCCAGCAGGACAGAACATTAAGTGGGCTGCCTCTTACTTAAGAAAAAAAAGCTTCAAAATAGTTTCTCCTGAAACTGCTTTTCTAGTTGGCTTTTTAGAAGCTCAAGAACCCATTTTAGGAGACCACACTGAAATGAAACTGCTGTGAGCCTGGCTGCGCATCCGGTATCGCTGTTACTCCAACAGGCTTTCTCATTGTTTATATTCTGTAGGGGACCCACTACGTTATCTGAAGTCTATGCACAGCACTGGGAAACGTTCAGGCCTTGCTGCCTTTTAACACTGCGAGTTCTGACACTGTGCCTTTACACAAAACACTGAGGCAGAAGAGGAAAGCCCTGAAATCGCAGAGGGAATTTGTCTCCACTGAATTACAATGCCACAGACCCTTCCAAAACAAATCTTACTTTCGGCTTACCTTAGGAGAACATACTTGTTTCTCAGTAGCGTACCATTCAGGTGCCAACGCTGCTCAAAATGCTGGTAGGCAACAAAACTGGTGCAAGGCTGTGTTTCCAGGAGTAATCTAGAAAATCCCGATCCCTAGCAAGGAAAACAACAAGCTGTTAGATTTACAAATATACATAACACATGTGATAGCTTTACAGTAATGCATGGATAGTTTTATCTACCTAAATATCTTACATGTTCCGTGAATCTGCTTTAAATGTGCTCATGTTTACCAAATGAAGTAGATTTCATCTTTAAAGGCTCAATCAACATAAAACACTGCCAAAAACCCTATAATTTAAGGTTATTAAAATGTAAACAACTTCTTAAAATCCAGTTGGTGTTTTGCAGCTGTAGTTTGTAATTCCAAAATGAGACTGGTCATTTTCTCTCACTGGCCTTCAAAACCAGCAAAACTGGGCTGAGCAAAGGAATAACCAAGCCAGCAGAAAAATGCTTAATTAAAAACAAAAATTAATTCAAAACTTTTTATGGCTTAGTTTATTCGGCTTGTCATTTGAAGGAAATCCGCACGTTGTATTGCCAATGCACAATTTGACTGTCCCTACGGTAATATTTGCTTTCTGCATTAGCTTCAATAGCTAAATGACTACATGAGGCGCTATTTTCAGTTGCTGTTGTTTTAAAAGCAGTTAAATGTCAATATTTGCAGAGAAAAGCTTGAAAATATGAATTGTAAACACTCAAAACCTGGAAGCAAGTTGTAAGATATAAATGCTTATTGCTTTCAAAACCCTGCGATTTTTTGAGGGCTGACGCACAATTTGTGAACGCTTCGGGTTAGCAATACCGAACACATCACAAAAGTTCTAGCTACAGAGCAACTGGTCCCAGATCCCCCTCCTGTCCTATACAGGACAGGATCCAGCTTCGCAACAGAGTAGCTTCTTTAAGAATATCTCAATGAGTGTTCAGTATCAAACTTGCAGGATCTATGCTTCCTAATACGAATTAAAATAATTACATCCAGGAGTGGATTTATTAGGTTCTACAAAACCTGCTGCCTACCCACATACCTATCCTCAAAGTCAAAGAGGGTTCGAGTTTGCCCTTTCTGCTAGCTCCCCTTTAAGTAAGTGGGGCCTGACCACAGTAAGAAGCAGTGAGAAACCACAGGCAAGGAAACGACAGCGTGCTTAGTTTGATGACGCTTCATTATAACAGGTAGCTGCATTTTGTGGCTGAAAAATCTAATTCCAAATTTTCAGTGCAATAGCAAGGAAATTATTTTTGTGTGATTTTTTTTAAACCAATTTGCAACTTGAAGGCTATTGAGAAGTGATAACAAAAACCAGAATGCCCAATTTTGATTTTGAAAAAAAAAAAAAAGACATAGAAAAAACATTAACCATCTTTCCCAAAATTTCAACAGCACTTTGACTTCAGAACCTAAAAAAACTGACAGGAGTTTCTCCAGCAACTTCCCTCTTCCCTTCTTTCTTTATCCACAGCATAGAGTTGAGAATGGTGCCAGGGAGAATTTGGGACTTTTTCGGGCAGTTCCAAACTGCTGCCTCCCCCAGCCAGGAGTGCTGGGCCCAGGAAAGCCATGCAGCATGTGCGCAGACGGGGAAGTCAGAAAAGAAGCAACTCTTTAGGAAAGAGCATGTGAAACTCCTGCAGAAAACATCTCCACCATCTATACACAAGCAGGGGATTCATATTTCTTCTCTACACAGAGGGGAACCCAAGATTAGCAGGGTTCTTCGTTAACAAGGTTGTCATAACACAATCCAACACTCTGCAGGTTTTGCATTTCAACTACGGGTGCTTGGGCTGCAAGCGGAGGCAGGTGCCCTCATGCCAGTGAGCTGCAAACCTCTGGACAGGACCTGAGCTAGAAGAAGTGCCATGGCTGCTTGCTGGTACTAGCACATACACTAAGGGTCTTGCTTCAGCTTCATCCCATGCAACTTCTACCAAAGATACTAAAAACACACTGTGCAGTCCTTCAGAGACTGGGGTAGCCCTACAAAAATCTTCATGACAGTAAAAGATGCTTGGGAGTAACAAAAATTACATTGCACGCATTTAAGACTTTGTACCACGCTGTTTTCTTAGCCAAAGGCCACAAGGCAGTTGTTAAGCATGTAGGAAACTGTAGTTCTAGAGAAGAGCACAAGCCCGTTTCTGCTCTGTCCAACTCTAGATGAAATCAGCATAGCAGGCAACAGGTTTGGGCCTAAACGCTTGTATTGTCTTTTTGAACATGACATTTCAGGAGGGTTTCTGGAGACAGCCAGTTCCCACCCTTTGTGCTCTTTACTTCTGCAAAGATATACCCATGCAGGGAGCTTATTTTATCCCTAATTCAATTTTGCAGCCCAAGGTCGTATGATGAGAGTTCACTGCTGTATGTTTTCAAATCCTACACAGGGTGACTGCAAAGTGATATGCTTTGCTTTCTTCAGGATAGAGGGTGCGCTTCTGAAGAGCTGGTAAGCTGTAAACAGACATTCATTTAAAATATATTAATCACTCTGCAGGCTGCCATTTTACTTCTGGGACCAAGAAAGCAGCAATACATTTGGGAGTTCTGATGTAGCTCACTAACTGGTTCTTGCTTTGGGCTGTACCCAAGGGCACAGTCTTGCCTGAATAAACACTAGGGTGAATCCCATTCCCAGGAGATTGGCAGCACTGGCTATACGTGCCCATATTACAGCAGATGTTTTTGGTGAAGCCTTATAAAGAAATTCCAAGATCAACCTGGATAAACCCTCAAATCACGTACATTCGCTTTCTGCCAGGAATCAGTTCCTCCATGTAGGTGTTTTTTCCCGACTTACTGTAATCATACTGCACCATTTCAATGGATTAGTGGAACGCTTAGAGGCTTTAATTAAATTCAGGACAACATTGTATCAGACACCGCATAAACAAGTGGTCAGACAGAGTTTACTAGTTGTGCAAAGATGTCCAGATGTCATTGATCTACTTGGTCAGTGACCTACCTAACTGCATGACACACATTCCTGTAATTCATCTGTAAGTAGAATACCTTGCATTTTCTACTATTAAGTTTCATCCATTCCTATCATGTCAGTTCTTGGGATCATCCCAGAAGAACTGGATAACATTCCTGTCTCATCCACAGTACTCTTTCAATTTTTGTTTGTTATGACATTAAAAAAATGTCAGGCTGATACTTGAGGAAGCCTAGCCATGTTTCTACCACACACACTGGTGGCCATGATCTTCCTGTAAGACCTTTAGGTCATACCCTAATCTCTATTCAGCTAAACTTACTGCCTTCAAAGGAAGTGGGTTTTTGAAGCTAACCATAACCTCAAAAGAGAAGGAATAAGCAGAGACAGACCATCTAAAATTTTAATCCAGGTTTAAACCAGACCTTATTTGAAGTTCAAAACTGTCTAGCCAGCTACTGTCTTTCATTTCTGTTCCTGGTTGTGGTTGATTCTGGGAAGATATCATCAGGACTGTCTCCAGAAAATTAGCAGAACCACTTGGAAAGATCCAAAATCACAGAATAGTTGGGGTTGGAAGGGACCTCTGGAGATCATCTGGTCCAAGCCCCGGTTCTGGTACCCTGAAAAATCCCAAATGGTCAGTATGATTGTTAACGGACCTTCAAATCTGTTATTCACCTGTCATTAGAGAAGACAGAATGTCCCACTGGCTGAACACTTTGCAAAGGATGGATCCTTTGAACTGATTAAAAAAATAAAAAAAAAAAATCTGAGATCTCCTTATTATGGTTTTTTTAAGCTGAATGTGTACATCACTAATTCCTTAACTTTCAGATAGAAATCAAGGAATAATAAAATTGATTTAGTGGTATAAACACTGAAGTAATAACACACACTGTTTAACCTCCCGATACACTGTGCTCCTTCACAATTCCTAGTCTCAGAGCAGTGGCCACATGGTTTGGTAAGTGACGGCTTACTTCTACACAGTAACCATGGGAGAAATCAGTCATTCTCTGCGTGAAGCCAAAGCCAGACCTTTGGGAGAGGAGCTGGGGGACCAAAAGGGATGCACCTAATACATTTTCACATGCCTGCATCCACCCCAACACCAGAGGTGGCAATTCCTCTGACATGCTTCAACTACGCAAGCTGCCAAGTCAGTTAATTTTATTCCTTGAAAAGGTATCTCCATAAAATCCCTATGGTCACTAACTTTATTACAACACTATCTTATTCCAAGCAGTGGAACGAAGAAGGATGCCAAGGCTCTGCCTTATGCTTCTCGACAACACCATGGAGATGAGGGTCAAGAGCAATAGGAGCAGCTGGGAATTCAAAAGTACTAGGCCAAAACAAATGGGACACAGAACCAAGGTTTGGTGTTTTTCCTTCAGGTTTATGAAACTAGTAGTTGTATATTCCCCAGAAAGCCAGAAGTATTCCTTCCAAGTGGAAGGAGTTAGCACCTCCGGCAGGGCATGGAGGTTCAGGAGAAAGCTGCAGTCCCGCAGTAGAGCCCGGCCAGCCCAACACGAGCTGAACCCCAGCCCAGCCCAGCCCAACTGGGCCACCAAATCCCTTTATTATCCTGCTGTGGAGCACAACCACCATACACGTAGGTATGGCAGCCTCCTGCCAGCATAAATTTCTGGACAGAAAATCCCCTGCAAGCCAATGACAGCAGCACTGAGGCCAAACTTTCTCATTTCCCAGAATGTTTTCATTTCTACCTATTTCAGCGTTTTATGCATAGGGATCTTATGCCACTTCTTTCTCCAGCTGCATTTATGAGCCAAATTCCAATAGATTTCAACAGAGACCCTCAAAAGAAAACGCAAACTATTCCCAAAAGCAGCAGTGCAAACAATCCCAAAAATATCTCTTAAAGAATCCCAAATATTTTTTTCTTTTTTGAAGGTCATATAATACAACCGGGGCAGTAGGGACTTCATCCCTTTAAAGTTTTTCTCCATTAAATCAACTAGATTTGTCAGTTTGAGACTATTTATTTGTTTGGAGGGTTGTTAAATACTTTAAAAACATCTTGTTAGTGAAAGCCCTAGAGGACTTGCAAAGAAGAAAACCAGTTTCCAAAAAAAAAAAAAAAAAAAAAAAAAAAGTGAAACTTGTGCAGTTAACCTTTGATCAAAGGCTGGAAAAGCTCAGTTTCATGATGTTGTTTGAGGAATTACAGCACTTGACATGTGCACACATCAAATTTTATTCCCTAAGTTGAATGACTTTAATATTGAATCTTACAAATGTTGTGAAGACAAAGTTATGCCATGCTTTGATGTCTCTCTTTGTTATAATAAATTCCCTGAATTCATTCATATGACCTTGATTTCTTTAATCTATAAAGAGGGCAAAGTCCCCCTCTTCCCCCCGCCTTTTCCTTTCGCCCTGGCCCATTCCAGTTTTACGCGACGTCATTTCAGCCGAGACCCCTCAGAATACCAAAAGCTGCATTAACTCACTCAAGGATGGCCTGAGCGTGTGCTCCTTTATGGTAGGATTTTATTAGGCAATATACCACAGGAAGACCAACTTGGGGAATATTTTAAAGCCACGTTTTCTCCCATTTTCTTCATAACGTCTTTCCCATCTGGACATAAGTATTTTGAGAACTGGGAGGAAGCCACCTCCTCCTCCTCCTCCCCCCCTTATTTCCATTCAGGATAAACCAGACATTTCAAATTGTAACAAAACCTTCAGCGTAACTCCAGTAATTAAGGATAAATTAAGGATAGTAATTAAGGTACTGCTGGTACCCGTGGGTCCCCCACCCGCCACGCCGCCCAAACGCTTTCACACTTGAGATCATAAAAGTCTCCCCCGAGAACACGACAGGTTTCCCAGCCCTCGCGCCCCGTGGCGCCGTCCGTCCGAGGGCCCTCGCGCCTGCCGGCCACGCGCGCCAGCCCGGGCCGCAGCGGCAGGGCCGCGAGCGCGCCCGGCAGCCGCGGCCGGGTCAGAACCGCAAAAGCCGCTCCCGGCTTGAGTTAACGCCGTCCCGAAAGCGTCCACGGAGAGGTACGGCTCGCTGGGGCTACGAAGCCCTTTCCAAACCAGCCTTTGCCTTTCCGCTCTTGTTTTCGCAGAGCGTTTGTGAAACGTCGCCTCGGAGCCGGCCGCACGTATCTGACCCTACAAACACGCGCGCGCTGCGGCATTTACGACGTGCGGCGCAACGCTGCGCAGACCTGCCAAGGCGGAGGTTCGCTCCGTCGCTAGCGGCGGAGCCCGAGGCAGCGGCAAAGCAGCATCGCTTCCCCCGGGCCGCCCTCCCCGGGCTGCCCGCAAGCGCCTTCAGGAGCCTTGTGGAGCCTGAAACCATCCTCGGGACAGGAGCAAAGATGAAATTGCTGCATTTCAAACATGTTTTACTTTGCAATTTTCTGCTTTAAAAAATAAAAAAAAAATACACAGACACAAAGGCTTTTCGCTTTTAAAGAAAAAAATAAATACACGCAAAGGCTCTTCGAAGAGCTCAGGGAAATACCCAAACAGCAAACAACTTTGGATAAAATATTTAGTAAAACAACTTTGTGACTATACAATGTCTTTCATCCCGGGATTTCAAAGCACAAGCCCTAGCAGTAAGCATCACGCTTTGCCATCTTTCTTTATGCTCGACAGCATCACTTCTTGAGTGGGCCCAGTTTAGATGGTAACGCACCTTATGTTTAAAATGCTCTCTTCCCTCAGTTTTAATAGTGTTTCTTTTTTGAAACAGAGGCAAAGAAGTTAAACTGACTACTCTAAGTAACACGAAGACCTGCAGACACGGAGCCCCCCGACGCTCGCACTTCCGTTACGCCAAATCCTCTCCTCCGCACTGTAGTGAAACATTTAAAGATGGTCTGTGTTTAAAGGCAAGGAAGAGAAGCGTATAAAAATAATCCCACAGATAAACTAAATCGTTCTATGCCGTACTAGTTTTACGCCAGATAAAGTCCCACCTGACTTGAATTGCCCGATGGGCTGAAGTGACAAACTCCAGAAGCCTGAGGACAGGCCTAAATCGCAGCGCCCGGCCGCGATGTTAAACAGAGCCGAGGTTTAGGGGGTCCGTTAGGGAGCCCTGGACTGTGAGGCGCTCACCCAAGTTTCAGCAGAAAAGACAGTGGTTGTACTGGCCAGTTATTAAAAATAGACATCTCAGCTCTTCCTTTCTGCACCTCCTTCACGCGCAGGCTTAGAAAAGCACCGTTTAGTTTCCCTCGTGGCTTTTCTGCTGTCGATAATACAAGCCTTCAGCGCTCTCGCAGCTTCACAGAGGTGTGCTGGATTGCTTTGCAACTCCGGCCAGCGCGCAGCAAGTCCGCGTCCGCCCCGCGCGGCCTGGCGGCAGGGCGCTCCTCCCCAGCGAGGCGCCCTCTTCGGCCTCCCGCCGCGCCAAGCTCAGCGCAAGCACAGGGGAGCGCCGCTGCCGCCTCCTCGCCACGGCCGGGACGTCGCCGCACGGCCGTCGCCTGCGCTGCCCGGGGCCTGCAGGGCATCTTCACCCCCCGAGCGCAGAAGGGCTGAAACCTCTGGTGAACTGTTGGGGCAGACTAACCTACTGCCTTCCCCTCCTCCGATTATGTACGTGAGCAGCTGCAACCCGGAGCTCCACTTGCAATGAAATACTCGGGCTTTCTTAACAGACTGTTACTGCTACTTAACAATTCAACCTTCCCCCCCCCGCCCCCGACCTCCTATTTTAAAATATAGGATCTTCCATGTCTTAAAACCCGTCTAACCCGCAGACCAGCAGCGAGGCTCTGCTACAACGCGCAACGGCAGAATTATTCACGTGCCAGTGAAATGGATTCACGTGGTAAAACAGTAAGTGGTGGGGTACAACACGGGCAATAGAAACCTCAAAGGCTAGTTAGGCTCTGAAAAAACCCTTCCACCATTGCCCGGTGGTGGCAATTAAAGAACAAACAAAAGTGGAAAATCCTAATGGTCGTCTTCGCAAGCACATTGATAGCCAGACTTCCCTGAACTTTACTGACAAGGTTCATCTATATCCCAAAAGGCTACAATTAACTTTCTAAAATAAATAAATAAAACCCATACAGCAGAAGAGTGGGAGGTTTTTGCCTTTTTGTCTGAAAAATCATTTACAGCATTATTTCTCATACTGTTTCACTGGACAACTTTTGATTAATACTTTCAGAAGATTAATGTAGGGTTACAGTAGATTTATGTTTATGAGCATGACCATTGTGTTCAAGGAATTGCTCCATAACCTATTTCTGGTAAGCAAAATACATTCCCTAGCAGATGTTGGGTATGTGCACCGTTAATTGAAATAAAACGTCCACACAATCAGGCTGCAAGTTACAGACAGTAAGAAAAATAATCAGCAGTCACGAAGTTTCAGATTAAAAGATCTGTAATCCCTCTAGCTTGCAACGCACCAGATCTGTCCAGGTATAGAACGGGTGACCCACATAAGCTTGGTATACTCTCAACTGCATGTCAGTCTTGGAAGATCTTGCAGCAAAAAAACCAAAAAACCTACTTATGGCCTCCACTGCTACAAGATTGGAGCCTTTATTGCCTCGAAAGGCCCAAAGAAAAAGAATTTTCTTCAGGCTCAGAAAACTGCAGCCTTAATTAACTTGAAACCTCTGACTCTCTAAATCCTCTTCCTCTCCATCAACTGAATTTCATAACTTCCTGATTCAGGTGAAGTCATTTTAAGTAGTTGGGTAAATTAATGAGCTTCACTGTGCTTCAACTTTGTAGCCCTCTTACTGCCCATTGCACCTCTGTCAAACCACACAGAAAACGCTCTACAATTCATTCACGCTTAAACTAAGTGATGTTCTAAATCTGCATAGAAATCTGTACCTCCAGTTTAGCAGAGGTTACTGCTTACACATTGTAAGTTGTCATACACTACTTCTCAAGGACATTTGAGAATAGTTCTGGGATTGTCTTGGAAAAGCTGCTGTTTTTCAAACTGAGCTGACACCAAAATACTCATTTCAGCTTCACAGCTGCAGATGCACCCTGACTCGCAGTAGCTTTAGGATAAAAGTTAGCTTCATGAATGAGCGTGTCTTCCGTTATAGGTATATAGCAAAACTCTCAAAACGCAGTCAGGAATTCTCTGTTTTGCTCTCTCAGCCATGCCCACTCCCTTTTGAGAATTTAATCCCTTAGAGCGGTTATGAAATGCACATTAAATTTATGCTTCCAAAAAGTCATAAAATAATTTATTACAATGTTCTCTCAATGGAGACTTGAGTCTGAAAATTGAAACTAGTTCCTAAAAACTGCAGACAGAGGAATCTAAGTTAATGCTTGAAGTAGGGGAGAGAAAAAAAGAGGGGGGAAAAAAGGAAAAAAAAAATCATAGCATCTCTTATATTGCCCACATAAGCGACCTAGTGTTGATACTCTTCGTAATTGGAAGTAACCCAAATAAACTGCATAGAGGAAATGAGGAATAATTGCTAATCAAAACACACGAGTTCAGAATCAGCTGCTTTGACTACAGTCTGAACTTCTTTGTGTTAAGATTACACCAGTCCCCACCACAAGTCACAATTTTTAAACAGGAACAAAATACTTGAGATGTTATATCTCATTAGAAAGCATTCCCTTGCACACGTTTGTTTTCTTTTCTTCTGAAATGTTGAGAAGTCCAGATATAGTGTCTGCAGTATCTCCAGGGGCCCCGGCAGGATTGCTATATATAATAATAATCACCCCAAGCTAAATCATACGTGTGTTAAAAAACACTACAGTCATGATTTAGTCCTTACTGAGACTTGGAAACCTCAAAATGTTCAATTAGCCTAATGAAAAAAATCTGCAAAATTTCAAGTCAGAAGTGTTTCTCTACTTTTGGAGGTTTGTTTAAGGTTGCTGAATGGTCACATCAGTTTATCACTGAACCATCAGGAAAGTACGCAGGCCCAGAAGCATGCACTGACTTGTTTCTTGTCTCATATTACGGCTTTGTCTAGGACCAGCTAGGTGAGAGAAGGATGCAAGATACCTACAGACCCAACTTACTAAAAATACTTGTTTTGGAGAGCAAAATATAATTACAGCCAAGTGCCTTTGAGTCCAGTTACTAAAACGTAATTCCAAGCACGGTTTATTGCTCAGTAGCCTGAAGTAAATAACTAACTGCCTGCTTTGCTTTATAATGTTGATCCATAAAGCTTATTAAATCCCATTCAAAAAAACATGTATAATAACTTAATTTCTACACTTATTGCACACGTTCAAAGTTGGAATTTTAACCGGCATGAACCAGCACAGGCCTGCTGACTTCCGTCAGGTTACGTTAAGTAGTTTCTCTTTCTTAAGAGATGCTTCGCTTCATTTTTTTACTACACGATATAGACATTGACTTAACCCCAAACAAGTAAAACCTTTCTTAATTACCAACTGAACGGAAAAACTAGCTATGTATTAAAATAGAAAATAGTTTTGTTTAAAATGAAATTTTAACATAGAGATTTTAAAAGCCTCTGGCCTGGCCTGGCTACTGGGAGAGCCTCCGGCCTGGCTACTGGGAGAGCAGGAGAAACAAGTGAGAAGAACAAAACAAGTAATTCTGAACAATTCTACAATTCTCCTGTTATCTTTGAAACACACTGAACACCTGATGACACACACACACAAAAAATTAATTATGAAACTTACTTTGTAGCAGATAATATTTTCAACAAAGAACAATGCACTTTAGCATTCAGAATTAAACGTGGAGCATCACGGCTCGGGACTGACTTTCCCCACACAGAACCACTTCTGGCAAGACTAGCGTCGCCTCAGCCAAAGCAGCCCTTCGGAGAAAGGGCAAGGAAACCCCAGCTCCCTTTGAAATACAGATTATCACTTCGCTTTTCAGCTGCTGTAAATCAAGGTAGCTCAAGTGATTTCAATGCCCTCTGACGTGAAGGGAGCTCGTTGTGAGTTAGGCCAGCTGAGGACATCCCTGTAGAGGTACTCACCTACCGCGACCTCGTACCGCAAATCGTTCAGGGAGCGAGGGCCTTGCCTGGGAAGGCTGCGCAGCTGCAAGGCAGAAGCCGACCAGCTACAACAGGGATGGCCGGGAACTGAAGCCGTTTGTGCAGTTCAGTTCTTGGTTGTGCTGGCTTTCAGAAGGTCCCGTTTGCGTAGAAATCAGTGCTTTGTTTCTCCAGGGAACAAGGCAGCAGAAGGCGGCGAGGAAACTCTTGAGTACATACATCTCTCTCCCCACTAAGGACACACAGCAGTGCTTGCAGAGACATAAAGCCCCCGTGTTCCTCCTGCGGCGTGCTGGCCCACAATCGGCTGGCCGGCCAGAGCGCATCCCTAGGACCGCAGCTGCCCGAGCCTCCCTGTAACAGAAGCAACTCCACAAGGGTTTGATTTGCTTTATCAAACCACCCCGCCACCCCTTCCCTGGAAAATAACTTTACTGTATTCTTAAGTTACTTTAATGATGCTTAAAACATCTAGATGGTTTTAGTGTTGAGAAGAAAAGTCCAGAAATAAAAACAACAGAAAAGATGTTTTGTTACATTTTGATAAGAGATATCTAAGGCTGAGTGATCTATCCTGCCTGCAATTATCCTGACGTAAACGGAGCGTATGGCTGACATGACTAAAGCCGGTCTTGATCTCATTAGGTGTAACTGAGAACAGAATTTGGCCTAAAGCTACAAAGTGTTCAAGTTAAAAAAACCTAACTTCATCTTAGCAAGTCGCCTGCACTGCACAGACAAACACAGTAACATGTGGATTTGGCAAACAACGTACTACTGGTGAGGGAAATGTCCCAAAGCAGCTCACAATAATAAACTGTCACTGTTCAGGCTAATAAGAACAAGCACTTAGCAAAGCTGATGCAGAGAACGAGAGCGATCTTTACACGGTAGCAAGCGACTGCCGCGAGAGAGACGTTTACGGCACTTGGAGCGGTGCGTGGAACGAGGGCACCGCCATCCTCCCACTGTGCGAGTGCCTTAGGCGGTACACAGAAGTACCAGCCTTTAATCTCCTCCATACTGCGCACAACTGAGACCGTAATCAGTAGTAGATGAAGAGGCGTTTTCATATTTATTTATGTTGCGGGTGGCAGAGAAATACATGCCGCCATTTGAAGCCTCAGAAATCAGATGTGCTGGGGGTTTTGTGCATTAAAGAAAAAGACCTCTCACTAACTTAGTAAAAGCCACACTAGGCAGCTATAAAACAACTTTATCATCATCTGTTCATGGTGACTGTTCATTTCCCTCTTTGATGTTGCATCCCAGATAGTGCCCTACAGCAGAATCCCCAGCGGGACCATCATCCTGCTGCATACCTGGAGCATTTCTGCTTGCTCTTCTCTCACAGCCACTTATAATCCGTCAGGCAGGCCTTTGTTTCACTTATTTTTTGCCCAAACACCATGTGGCCCTGTCTACTGATTTCAGTGAGCTTCTAGCAGTGTAGGAGAGTGAGAATTAACCTATCTCACAATGTAAGATGCCAAAGGACCATCACCTCTCCATGTCTGAATCTGGCTCCCCTCAGATACTTCAACTCTCACCACAGTGCTTTGTGCTTTACAGGGTTGAGAGAGGAATATTTTGTTCATGATTAGAAAAGCACAGACAGAACGGCTGGAGGTTGTGACTGTTTGACTTTTTCAATAGGGTGCTGCAAGGCATTTTGCAGATAAATGAATGCAGATATAAAGCCCATGCTTTGAGGAGCTTGAAAGCCAAACATTAGATTCTGGCCAGCTGTTCCAGGGCACTGGACTGTCCTTTAGGGCCCCTCAGAAAAAAAGGGACTTCTTAACATCTGTTGGCATGCACAAAACCTAAGAGAGTTGATCTCTTCTCTTGCCCCTCTGAGCTGTCCTAGCAAATGCAGGAGAGCTGGGTGCAGACATTGCACAGCAAGTCTCACCACTGTGATCAAGGAAGCTTTATAGAGTCACAGAGTGCCCTGGGTAAGGCTGACCTTGTAAGCTAGCCTGAAGGGGCCCAGTTAGTGCAGAACACGCCTCTGGAATGAATATAGTTTATCTTACCTATCCTTTCAGGTCTGCTTCCAATTTACTGACAGATACAACAGAAAATAATGTCGATCTAAAAAGACTAGTGCAGTTGGGTTCTGCTAAGGCTGAGAAACTGAATCTGTCTCCAAAATGGTGTCACTCCCAATGAAGTTCACTGAGACACATACAATAAATGTTCCCAAGTTTAACTACCTGGGAATTTGAGACAAAGTATTTCTGATTCCTCAACCGTTGTATTCACATCCCTTCCCAGACCCAAAGTTAAGTGTCTTTAGCTTAAGAATATAAGAAAAACCATCATGGTTCATCAAAAAGTTCCATCTAGCTCTACTGTGGCTGTCTCTGGTGGTCAAGAGTACATGTTTAGAGAAGAATACAAAAGACATGAAATGCATAGAATGATTTTTCCTCATATAAGCCTCCTAAGCTTCTAGGAGTTGGTGCTTCAGAGGTTGCCAGAGCTATAAGATGCCTTTAGACCACTGCTTTTAACAGCCACTGATTAAGCTGTCTGATTGGAACTCAGTAAATTTAGTACTAGGGTTAGGATCAGATCTGGCATTATTCACTACAACTGCATGTATATTAATTGATATAAACATTTCCTACCTCATTTGTGGATTGTGAACACCAATTCTGCAGGCCCTATTTCACTGCTCAGTGCAAGTGAATGATATATATTGAGCCAGCTCATGTTGACGCCATTCTTCCTGAGGTAGAATCATAATCTTTCTTGCTCATGAGAGCTCACAGACCTATAGCCCAAGAGCTTTCATCACTACATATGCTCTTAATGAGCAACTTTAACACCTGAGAAAACAGAGCCTGCTTGGCAGCTCTAAACAGCCATCACTCTTGGATCTTCTCATGGTTCAGTGATGCTGACTTTGGCACGCTAACCATACATAGTCAAAGGAAGCATGGTTATCAACTTAGCATTTGGATTACAACAGAGGTTGCAAAAGTGAGCGGTATCACTAGCTCCCCACTAAATGTCTTCCTTTCACTGTGTACAGTGTATGTATGAGACTCCTAAAGGTACTTTGGCCATTAGTATAAGGGGAAAAAAGGTCTTATCTATCTTGGGTGAACTTTCAGTTTAGAAAAAGGAGAACAGGTTGCAATTTCCTTCTTTCACTCTACCTCATTGTCTCACTACCCCATGCACCCTCACCAAGTCTGATCACGTTCCTTCATCTTGACACTCAAGCAAGGAACCTTTTCAGATGAAAAACTGACTCAGACACCTCCAAAGAGTGAAACCATTAATGCTTTACAGCTGTGCACAGTTCCAGGTGATATGCACTGCACAAGTGGTGGGTATTTGAAAGTCACAGTCACATACAGTTGGCTGTAATAAACTTTCCTAAGGACTTTAGCATCACTTCAGGCACTTGTGATGCCTTTATTAGGTGCTTGCTGCCTGCAGAATGAAAAGTATCTTGCAGTAGTTGACACAGAGGAAGAAAAATAGATTGTAATGCTAAATCTTCAGAACATCTCTTTTCTGCAGTTAGTACAAATGATCATTGAGTAAGTACAAGTCTGGAAAATGTATATTAACTTTAATTTCAGCAAATTCTCTCATAGGAGAAGGGGGAAATTAAGCTTAACCTTTTTTACTTGCCAGCTGACTTTACCCAAGTGTTGGAAGTATTTAAATGAATCTAACATTCTTGAATTATTTGGGCTCTATCTTCTTATAAATATTTATACTCGGTATGAATCCAAGACAATGTCTCCATCTAAAAATAGCGTTCTGATTTGTGGCTTTGCAAACATGAGATGAGAAGTCAGAGCGTTATAAACCACAGGCAGTTAGTGTATGTGATCATGCTCATTAAAATACTCCAAGTGGGAAAAATCTTTACTACCCTGGGATACCAGAGAAGCAGGGCAGATTCCCACCTGGATCCTGGTTGCAAGCAACTGTTGTCAAGACCTCGCAACCTCTGATTTCTAACAGTTTACTTGGACCCTCAGAGACTTGCACTCACTCTAAAGCTAGAGCCTGGCCATGCAGAGCTGGGGTAGAGGCACTGCTGCTTGCTGAGTAACTTCTGTAAGATTACCCAGAAGGTTTCAGGAAGGCTAATGGGAGAATTCTGGTCTGGACTTCCAAATGTCCGAGTTAGAATTTGAAAAACGCCATGGAAAAAGCTCTAAACAGGACATTTAGAGTCCTGTTCTTTCAAGATCTTATTGTTTAAAAAGCAGTTGGCCTGACTGTAAGGGGATTCGTGTACGAGTATTTAGTGTTGCCACTCAATGGATACTGCCTATAAATCGGAGCTTCTGGAAGCAGAAGATTAAATGAAATCACCACCATCCCATAATTGCCATCTGTCTGCTGTTCTACAGCTGGCTCCATTAGAACAGATATTTTACTTTCATTTTGCTTGTGCCTGGTTTAGTTTTAAAAGGATAAATCCTCAGCACAGATTGTCTCTCCCACTCATTTAGGCTTTCTCCTTTCCTTCTCCAAACACCTCCACTTTGTTTCCCCATAATCCCAGTATAAGTCTGCTCTACAGAAGGAGGGGGACTGTGATCCTTTTCACTTCTCCTCCGACTGGAAGTGTAATAGGAAGAACTCCTGTAGCCATGTTTACTCAGCTGTGAAACAGGCTTCCAAAGGAAGTGGCAAATTGCTAACACCTGAGTCATTTTATCACCGACTGATCCAAAGCATTGCAGAATGTATGTTCTCCACTAGCAGGGGCACAGCTGATCCTGTATTGTGAAAAGCACAGTGAGAAAGACGTAACCCCATACTCCCTGCCTGGAGAATGGAAAATAAAATACAGATCAATAAAATAAAAGTTCTGCATCAGTTCTTTGTACCAGGCAATAAATGCTTTGTCAGGCTTTTGATTCTTATTCTTTTCCAGTCCGTGTTGCATGGAAATGCGTTCAGTTTAATGTGTTTCCTTCTTGATAGGTGGCTCTGACTGTGCATAGCTAGCAGGAAAAGGACACTCTAGAGAACACACACTTACTAAATGTCTCAGAATAATGAAGTCACTGGAATTTAACACTTTTAATTTAATCCTCCAACACACTTCCCTCTAAGTATTTAGGTATAAACCTAATCTTCTGGGTAAACTACCCTCTCTTCCATTTGTCAGGATGTCAGATACGTTTTTAATGTATTTACTCATTTCATTGGCACAGATATTTATCTGCAGGAAGCATGACATTTACAGCGAAAGCAAGCATAGTTCTAGCTCATGTGTTAACTACAGGGCTTCTGCTATATCCAAGGCACAATTCTTTGGCCTGGAAGGGGAGCAGAGACAAAAGATGCCAGATGAGAAATCAAATTCAGATGGCTCCATAGTGTCCCCTGCCAAACATTTCTTTGTGGTCCCACCCATTCTGTGCATGTGCACAGACCACAATATAAAGGAGGGTGTACTTACTGACTGGTCAACCTGCAAAAGAAGCTCTTGCCTGCTAACATTGCAGGTAAGTGACTCATATACCAGGAAGCGGCCCGGTCATGCAACGCAAAACATTTTAACGACCTAGATATTAAACCTTTTACTTGCATTTCATGTTGGTGGCAAGTGCAGAAGTTTAGGATTATGTCTAATTTTTCCAGTTTGAATCTTCAGACAGAGTAAGAAGCATCATCCCATATTGTGCTTGCTGAGCAAATTCAGGCTCCAAATGGTTAACCTCTTCCAAAAACGCATTTTCCCCTCTGGGCTTCCTCACTATGGCTGAAACTGAAAACAGAAGTGCCAGAATACCACAACAAAGGCTGCTCTTACCGTGTTTTTGAATAGACTAGAAGAGGCAGGAAGATCAAGAAACCCTTTGAGAGATAATAAAAGACAAGGACTTGAAAACTGAGTTTTGATGTGGCCACCAGAAATACCACTCTTAGAAGCAAAAATACTTGTGAGTGCATCCCCAGAGATCAGACTGCCAAGCCCTGGCTCAGCAGCTTTGCTCTTTCTTAGGGCTAGGTTATGCAAGACTTCTCTGCGAGTGCGTGGAAGGAGAGGAGCAAAGCAGCAGTGGCTTTTGTCAAGTGTCAACCTATCATGGCAATCAAGGAATTACCATATTAGATCAGGCTGTGTCCCCTATCAAGTTCCTCTTAGCAGCTGTCAGCATCAGACACTCCAGAGTAAACAGAGACAGTCCTGGTGTAGCATATCCCCCAGGAGACGTTCCCTCCGTTTCCCCTAGGCAGCATGTGGACACAGCACTGAAGCTCTGGAGAAGGACTGCCTCTCTCTGTGCTCAAAGAACAGAGAGGAACCGCATATAGCGTGGCCTCATACTGGTAGGTCTCTGGACGCTTTCAGAGTAATTCAGGGTTAGCTCTAGCCCAAAGAGCATTTCATCTGTAAAAGCTTTTAATAAAGCGATGGAAGCTACCCACGTTCTGCCATATGGGTTTGTGTTTCTGAGCGCCTGACATTTCAGTGAGGTGCTTCTCTTGTAAGAAAGTGACAAACACCAAGAACCTTTTAAATGTTATATCAGGCAGAAGGTAACATTATGCATGGTGAGCTAATACATTTTTAATAAAAAGAAGTCATCCAACTAAATTTTTGCTAGGAACACGCACAACAGTAGCCCCATCTCAAATGTTTATGCGAGATGAGTACACAGCCCACTTCTTTCCCGATTACCTTTCGAGAGGCAGCAAGGCAGCCTCAGGCAGGCCCCATCTCCTTGGGAATGTCACTGGGGAGCTGCACTACTTCAGACTTCTTCAAAATAGGAAAACACAACCACACACTTCAATTACTAGCAATTAGAAATTCCTGGTTTTGTGTGTTTAGCGCTAAAAAATGTTAATGTGTGCCAGTTGTGTCAGAAAGTTTGATTAAGCTCTTTAAATTGAACTTGAAAAGTTAAAACTCTCCAAACGTTGTATGATCAGAGTATCCTGGGGGGCTTTCCAAAGTGCCATGTGGAAGTCAGAAGTCGTTTAACAGTCTCCTCACCATTCCCAGCGGACCACGGCATGCCTTGCAAAGATACGCACCCAACAGACTTGGCAAAAGATATTTCTATCTGGCAGTTTATTTATAAAGACCGGGCCGCAACTTAATCATACTTTAGGTCACTAGCTGTATGGTATGCCGGAGTTACGGCTGAGGGTCAGTGAATATACCCGGTGTGCAGGGACGAATAAGCAGCTGTGAAAGGAGGTAAAAGGTAATGCTGAATGGATGAGCTCTCTTCTAGCACACAGCAGAGCTGTGTTACTAATTTTGTTAGAAAATTAAAGACTGAAAGAAATGGCATCAATAAGAAACGGATGTTGGACTAAGTTTGTAGGTAAAACACAAAGAGAACAAAAGCTGCTTTTTCTGGCCTAATAGAGATTATATTCCCTTAGATATGTAAGGCTGATGATGAATGCTAGCTACACAGCTCTCCACGTGTCATAAAATATGAGCAATAAAATCAAGTCAAAAAATTGAAAAGACAAACGACAAGCCTCTGTGCATCATTAATGAATGATGAGGGCAGAAAGGCAGAAGATAACCCTCCATGCATATAATAATGATGTCTTTGACTGGTGGAGCTTCTCTATGCCTGCACGTTTAATAAAATGTGTTAGAATTAAAAATTTAAAAATCAAATCCATGTGCTCCATTAAATATGAGGAAAGAAGCAACTCTAGCCTAAGTTAAGATCTGAGCATTGCACATTTGATCAAAGAATGAGCTGTAGTGATTTACGCAAATGCTCATAAATGAAGCATGGCAGCATTCTAATATGGAAACAAAACAAGTTGTACGGTCCTTAATCTCATGTCTCATTAAAGGAGGAATTCTGATACTTAGCAAAAGAGTTAGTAGCCCACAGGAAACTTCATCCACTATTGTTTCTACTGACATTTTGCCAGCTCCTTTACACCTGAAGCTGCCACAGACATCAAAGTTATCTAGTAGGGTACTGTATTTTTTCCTGAGCATCATGCATTAGAGAGAAGACATTAAGAGTTCATGTTCTGCTTATAACATTGTCCATTGCAAAGGAACCGACCACACTCTGTTGAATGAGGAAAACCGCATGGACAGACTGGAACAGCCTTTCAGTAGCACATGAAAGGACTAAGAATGGCAACTTTCTTTTTTCACAGCTTCAGGAAGTGGTTTTGTGCTGTGCTCTCTACTCCACTGCAATGTATCATAATCCATGCAATCCAGTGTGCCTTTACTGTGAATCAAAGCTGCATTTCAAACTTTCTCCAGGATTAAAGATATATCCACTGTGTTCCCACAGGCACTCTCAGACAAACATATTCACAAAACAGCTTTGCAACTGTAAACATTTAGGGGACTTCTGAAAAGGCAGATATTTTCTTACCCTGTCGACTAGAAAAGCAATTAGTTCTTTCCCAAATATTGCCTGTTAGGCCAAAGCAAAATGTACCTTTTTTTCCCCCCCCCAATCACACCTTGATCATGCAGTGTTGTTTTTGAAAAACCCAGCAACATTGTATGTATTTTTTCCTTTTGTTATAATTATGGGTCAGTTCAAATATGTGAGATTTCCTATCTGACTTTGCCTCTGTCTTGTTCCTTTCTACACAGAGCTGGGGTCACTTCCCTAATCTTGTCTTTGCTGCCTTTCATGTTACCATCATTTCCATGTCTTGGTCTCTCAACTGTTCAAAATGCAGGTAAGAACAGGCAGCAATCTCCAGGAAAAATGCAACATTTCCTGTATTCTAGATATTATAGACACAAATCAGGGAGCAAGTACTACACCCTGGGACAGATTTCAGCAGTCTTGGCTGTGGGGTCACCATAACCTCAGCTGAACAGGCTGGCTAAACAGAGCTGACAATTGCCTTGCATCGCCAGGCAGAAAAAAATCCTTTCGGCTCTAGGTCTGTATGTCAATGTCATGCTGAGGAGCAAAGGCACAGCAGATAACTCCTGGTACAGCCAGAATCTGAAGACAGGTCAGTTCCCCTCAAAGTTCATTTGATTCTGTGCTTTCAAACTCAGGACAGCTCTTTTGCAGAGCGTGTGGCAGTTTCTGCTTTCCGCGGGCTGGAGCTTCTGAGGAACAGACTCTTTTGAAGGAGAAGAGAGGGAATTTTGAAATGTCACACCTGCAGGAAACAGTATGAGCGCATTGTCCCTAATCCTGGGATGTGGCTAAATCATGGGATAGGTTAAAGTTTACCTTAACAACCATTTAGCAAGTGTTGTTGACTTACATCACCAACCACCTAGTGATGAGACCGCAACAGCTTGGATTTCATTATTAGAGCTGGTGCTAACCTTTATGGCCAAATTTTCAAGAACAACTAATTAAAGCTTGAATTCTTGTGACCTTGGCAACAAAAAAAAACAGCGTTAAAGAAAGTGCTGATCACAGAAAACACCATAATAAAGTAACAAGAAGTAGAAACAGCATGACCATGATGGTACTCTGAAATGTGGTTGCACTGAGTTTTATGCTGAATACCAAACTGGAGCTGTGCCTCCACGAAGTGTGTTGGAATATCAGGTGCGTGCAACCAGACAACGGGATGAGGCTGACATCCTGGAGGAGCAACACGTAATAGAGAGGGTAATGGAGTAAGAGCAGGTCAACCTTTTAAGAATGATTCACAATCTATCATGATGTCCTCATACCTTAAGGCATTTTTTTCTACAGTTGCCATTAACAAGTACTATTTTTTTGCTCCACACTTTGTTTGAACTTAAACATGATTAAAATGTGCTTTAATGAACCATTAGCGTCTCTCAATGTCTTCCAGGCTAAGTCTACTCAATTTATAAAGCAAATGATTTTCTTTTTCCTTTCTTTTTCCATGCTGCCAGCTCTGCAAATGTAACCTGGGATCTGAAGTCTGATCCTAACAGCTCAAGTATCATTACCAATAGTAAAAATCTGGCAACTGAAATTTATCTGACAGTGATGCTGTCTGCTGCGCCAGACAGAGCAGAGAAGCAGCTTACTTTCCCACAACTATATCGTCTTTTAATTCTTAGCAGCAGTAAAAGCGCATTTCCATTAAGTAAGCAGATATGTCAGACATATGGGGAGCAGGTCTACGGGTAAGTGCCATTGTTTTACAGCCATTTCCCTCACTGTTATGGCATGTAAGAAGAAGTTACTTGCAGCATGTAAAACAGAAGTGGGACTTGCATGTGGGCACTGTGCAACAGACAGGTGGACTAAGAAAAGCATCTGGCTTCTATGCAATAGAAACCTTAAACCTTAAAGCAATTAAAAGTCTTTAAAGTAAGGGACTTTGTCCTGTTCCCCAATTAAATGAACAGCCAACCTTCCATGGGCTGCAAAAAGAGCAGTCCACTATCAAAACCCTCAGGAGCAAAATGCTGCCCATTTGTTGTACCGCACTTGTAAAGTTCTTGGACAAAATGTAAAGACTGTTGCTGTAAAGAATATGTAATCCTTAGGTTCCTAGTTATGCATTTTTCCTCGGGAAACAGACATTGCAGTGTTTACTACACCACAAGATCAAACTATTTTAGGAGTATGTTCTACTCAAATAATTCTGTGAAAAAACCATCACAATTCCAGTCTCATGACTTACAAAAGGTTAGAGAGAGGATGGGTAGCACATTCAGCGTTAACGAGCCCAGAGAGAGCAACAAATCAGTAGGTTGTATGATGGCAGGTTCTGCCCATGTTTCAGTGGAGTATTACTTCTCTTCCAAATATATATTGCTGCATAACTCTAACAATGGGAACCAAGTAACAAACTTCACAACTACTATTATATGCCAGTTTAGGGGTATGATTTTCCAACAGTCTTGCTGTTATTCACATTTTTATTATAGTAGTGTATTAATGTTGGACAAGCCGACTTGGCCAACTCAAACTTACTATTCAGCAAAAGCAAAAACCAGAACAAGTACAGTAAAAATTAAATCCAAAGTTTGGTGTCATGGGAGAGAAAAAGGCAAACTTCTTATAAAAGAAATTTGGAGAAAGGTGAGTAAGAGCTGTACTGAAATGTTTAAAAATTATTTTCTCCAGCTGAATAACAGAGCTTGTCACTCGTCTGTAGTATAAATGACTGAATAGTTGGGATGAGCAATAATACCATGGCAGACTGAGTCAAGCCAAGATGTGATTCTTAGCTCTGCTACAATTCATGCAGATAAATCATTCAAACTCTTTGTGCTTTGGCTTCCCCATCTGAGAAAGGAGATATTCAGCTTAGTTCACAGAGGTGTTGAAATGTTGATCATTTTTATGCATACAGCAATATGAACTCATTGGGTAAAAGGTGCTTTGGAAGTATTACATATTCTTCTTATTATTATACCTGCTTTCCTCTTCCTACTGTTTATGAGTAGTGCTATTCTTCCGCCTGAACTTCAGCCCATTAGAACTTGACAGTATAGAATTTACATTCTTTGCTATGATAAATGCATTTAATTTTCTTCAAGCAAATATATTCCCCTCCAGCATTTAAACAGATGACTAATCTCTTCTGTTTCACATGACTGTTGAGTAAAAACAAGTGCTCAAGTGCTTTTTCAGATTGAGGCCTCGAGATTTTTTGCAAGAATAAACTGCATTTGGCAGTTGAACCTAGTGATTTGAAAGAAGGTCTCTTCCAAAGCTTGAAGAAACTACTAATAATTTGGTCACCATCCCACAGAAATGAAAATGGGGTAATATCTGGATATATCGCTGAAAAAAAAGATACAAAATTACAATCACAGTCCTGACTCCTGCCCCGGAGCTCTAACCCCCACTGTGAGGGCTTGCTTTGGCTTTGAAGGGGAAAGACGGAGAGCTAAAAAGTTTGAAGGAAGAGGCAGATTCTTCCCTTATCCATCTGTCCAGGGACTAGGTTTTCCTTCTCAGCCATGCCAGATGTGGTACATGTCTTAAAACCATAAGAATCTAATATACAGACAATGCCCTTGATCTGTTCTGCTGTCTATGTTAGTAGTATTAATCTAGTTCTTATGCAATCAAAAAATTGATCTAGGGTAGAAGGGTGTTTGTGCCACCCCTGGGATGAAAACACATATGAATTCTGCTAGAGTATGTGCAGGAAAATGAGTGATATCCATGCATATTTCTTTAATTCAAACTTGTATATTCACATCAATAATAAAAGGTTAGTATGAATCAGTTCTCATATCTGTATTAAACCAGGTAGTAATATAACAGCGCTCACTTAGCCTCTGGTTTTCCTGAAATACTGTATTAGATGAGAGATTCAGTGTGAATAGGGCAGCAGTTTGTAATCTGCTGCACTACAGATTATTCGCACTTTGTCTGACTTCCATATAAACAAGTTTTCTTAATCAGAATTAATTCCAGAAGGCTGAGGATGATCTTCCATTTTTTCCATAGTAAAACTGCTTTGAAAGCCCGAGGTACGACGAGCCAGGTAAGCAGAGCCCCAACTCTGCACACGGAATCGGGGAACGTACCCTTAAAGAGCTTATTGCAATGATCTCGTCAGCCTGATTGACCAGCTGAAGCTGACAAACTTCAGTGAAACAATTGAAAATGGACATTTCTGTGCATAAAAGCTAACAGGCCCATGAAATAGCTTAACACAGAATAGTCTACAGGTTAAGTCATAGTACGGTTGAATTGATCAGCAACATACATGCAAATATCCCTTGAAATGGAGATTTCTGTGGGGAAATCTGGGCCTGTTGCACCTGCAGCAACGAGCTGGGAGAGGTGATGTGCAAAGGTCTCCAGTGGCCGTGGGATGCAAATCATGACACAGCATAGCCCTCCTTCCCCCAAACCCAGGCATTATTAGGGGAAGCAAAAAACTAAATTCTGTCCCCAGGAAAGGTACTGGATCAGTTCTATGAAATATGGTGAGAATCAACTTATATATGCAAGTTATCATGCAGTAGCAAATCCTGGTGGAGAGGGACAATTCGATCTTGGACCAAGAGTGTAAAAAAGCTTGTCTTCATCTATGAGAAGACTTTGTTGACTAAGATAAATGGCAAATCACTTATTTGCTTGCCAAAAAAGCCTGGAAGACTCACCACTCCCCTGAGAACACAGAGGCTGGGGTTTAATGGTTGCGGATTGGTGCTCTGCGCATTACCTGAGAGAGATTTGTAGACTGCGGGCCTCATCGCCAGAGCTGACAAAAGCTCCCTAGAGCAGTGGCCAGGACAAGAGCAGAGGCTGGGGCAAACGCCCGTGTCCCGTCTTGGGTGCCACGTGGCCTGCCGTGACTGTGGAGATCTAGCAGCACGAGATACTTAGCTGTGCTGGGGGAGGCGGCAGAACCTCGCAGTGCAAAGAGCTGACAGCAAGAGGACAAACCGGGTTTCATAGCATGTAAGTTCCCTCCTCTGTAAAGCACAGGTCAGCCCTGGAGTTGGAAGATTACTTCATCACAGAGAGTAAGTGGCAATACTGAAGAAAACCTAAAAGCAAACTTAGTAACACCATACGGGTGCTGCTGCATCAGTATAGAGAACAGCATGTTTGCAGTCATGTCTTTCCATCAATTGCTGCACACAGAAGTTCCCGTTGTTTATTTTTCTGTCATCGGAAAACATGGATTGATTTGCTTAGGATCATGATTCCTAATTCAAATCTTCCTCTATAGCATCAGAGCAGAGGCGAAAAAGGGAATCCAGAAATAAAAATAAAGTAAATTTCCATTTAGATTTCAGAATAAAACCTTAATCACGTTTTCTTTGAAACACAGAAGAAGTATGTGATCCTGATTTTGTGTCGAGCAGTAGCAATACATTTAATATTATCTTAGAATTGTCAAAGAAAAACAATATAAAACTTGTACCAATGGCTCTGGAATCAGGCTCCCGGACAGAAAACGTGGACATACCGTATGGCCCATCAAGTTGCCTCTGGAAGCAGTTTAGCCATTTATTTGCTCTGTATTAATACTAGTCAAGTATGAAAGAAATTAACAGCCCATAAAATGCATAGGAAAGGTAATAAAAATGTTGGAAGACAAAAAGTTGGAATTTAATCCCTTCATAGAAACATTCTCATTGACCATTAAAATGCTGCCTTTATTCAGTTATTCCCATTAACAACTACTGCAGACTGCTAACGGACAGGCAGGTGGTTGCGCTGGGTCAGGTTTTCACTCTAATGGAAGTTCTCCTTTGAACTCAATACCTCCCTTTTAACCACCGAGGGCTGTTAGACTTTCCTGCTTCTCCCCTTTGGGATTCCCCTTGTGCCCTCAGATTTTTCCTCTTTCTGGCATCTTTGAGCTTGTAGCTCTGTTCCTGAGATCTCTGTGCTGGACCAGCGACCTAGTAGGTCTTTTAAAGGAAAATAAGCTGACCTTGATGCCTATTTATACAAGAAGTAAGTCTCTAAATAAAAGCCATGAGCTCGATCTACTGATCAGTCTTTTGAAGCAGCTCCTGCTGCATACGTGATGCCTGAAACTGCCGGAACAACCTTGGTCTAGACATTGAACGGACTTCGGCACGTCTGATCTCGAAAGCATAATCCAAAGTTTTCTAATACGATGCCATAAAATAATGCTCAATCAAAAGAGAACCTGCAATTAGATTACTTCTAGTTTGATTTAATGTTCTGAAAAAGGCTCCAAGCCCAGTGCCAAATGCCCTAACAACGGCTAGACTTACAGGAACAACCCAGGGGTACTAAGACTCCTACACAAATACGTCTGCCAGCCAAACAGCCTTAAATAATTACATACATGTAACAGTTAACTTTAGCACGTTGACAATAAAAATAAAAGAAAAACTCCAGATAAGTCTTTTTCCCATGACTGTGCCTAGGAATTTGATTTTGACAGTTCTCAAATTGTAGTTTTAGCTGGCGGTTGAATTACTATGTGAAAAGTTAGTAGCATAAAACAGAAAAACTTTGCAACCTTTTGCAACATAAGCAGGAGTAAGCACTGAAGAAATCAGGTAATGTCTCCTTTACAGGGCAGTTATTTTTATATTGATTATATTAAGGAATTACTGTCACTGTAAAGGTAAAGATGGCAACGATAGATGGTTGAATGATGTTCAAAATAGTTTATTAAACAATTTTTCATCAAATGTTGAAGAATGGTTTGTGAATCATATTTTCCTACTGTTAAACCATTTCTATAGCTAGTAAATAAGCTATTTCTGAATTTTTGCCAGCTTGCAGTGACTAATTTATTTAAATACAATTTTTTCCATTATTCATCCCCTTCTCACAGCATTTTTTTCTGTGACAGACCTTAATGTGACTTACTGACCAATTTCCCTTATTTCCATTAAACTGTAAATTGTATTTAATTTATTACCTTTTGTATATGTAGCAGGTAGTGGAGGATACACAGTACGGGGAAATGTAGCAACACAGATTGACCATTCAGCAAGATCCCACTCACCTCTACTCCCCCCAAACCCCAAGCAATCAACTAATCCCACAGAACACCAAACAATAATCCTTAAAATACAACCCATAATTGTAAAATCAAAGCCACAGATGCCACCTGAATTTTTACCCAAGAAGGCAGATGAACCAGGAGGACTATGAGGTCCATTCAAAGAACCTCCTGTAGTAACTGGACAGTATTTTAAGAGCCCTGGATAAAAAGCATGTTTGGTAACAACTTCAGATGAATCAAAGTATACACAAAGACCAAATAAACTGAAATAAACTCAATGTCCCATTAAAAAAACACATCCCCTGGCACAACAGGTTTCATCTACAGTAATACATTCTGTGACTGTATTTGCCTAAGCCTTGCTAACATAGCATAGGCCAGAAAAAAAATGTACTTGATTCCTGCGCCAGGCTGAACTCTTCCCAAACACATTAATTTCCCCTCTACTGTTTGAGTGAAAGCAGTTTCCCTTTATATGAAATAGGAATTGTCCTCCTGCCTTCACAGGAGTCCAGGAGTGAGCACCTGATGCCCACACAGCATTTTTACTCATCATCTCTACAAATAGTAATTGAGTACGTAAGCATCATACAAATCTGTAGCCTTTTCTTTTGTACCAATGCAGACTTTTAAATATGAGAATTTAAGCAGGAGAAAGGGGTGGGAGGTGGGGGAGAGGGAATCAAATCACTGCAGGCCCCTTGGCCTTACCGTTTTTCCAGAGTCTATAACAACAGGGACCTCTCTGCTTTAAAAAAGCTCATTCTGTTCTCTGACTGTGCTGTGATGAAAGGGAATTTGCATTCAGCATATAGCACCAGCGGTCAGGGGGAATCACTTTCTCCATCAGCGACTGTGCACTCTAAATCCTTTGCTAGTTCAACTGCTATATATTTGATTTTAATTAAAGTTCTGTCATGAATTATAAAAGACCAGATCTTCAAAGTCATTAATTAAGGCCCCTCGGTGTCTCAATACTAACATTATAATGACAAGCGAGATGTACAGTGCCTATCAACAAGCGGCTGCCCAGCAGCCGCAGTAAAGCAAGCAGAACTATTATTCTGACACGCTCAGGACGGCACTTGCCGATTGTTACGGGAAAGAGCTCTCCCATGAATACAGCAGGACCACGGCAGGCACAGTCCTGCTTCGGCGCGGCCCTACTTATAAGTAATGTGCATCTTCCGAGAATTTGATAAATGGCTCACTCGGGGAGGTACTCCTTAGGGTCTATCTCTGAAATTCAAAAAGCAGGACTTACAAAGCCTTATGTGGCTTAGGAGCTGAGCATGCAAGCACTTAAAACTTAGCTCTTGTTCTTACTACGGTGTACAGTGTATTGAGGCTACCCGGCTTCCCAGTCAAGGAGTAGACCCCATCATGCTTACTCACATCTTTCACTGCAAGATGCCTCGTTAAGATTAACAGGATCACTGACAAAATACGACGTTAGCCAACATCAACATGGATGGCAGGATCTGTCCCCAGAAGTACTTATGATCATGCTGAGTTTACCAAGCTTAGGCAAATAGAGCAGCAACAAGACTTCTTTCTTCTGCCAAGCCACCAGTGGTGTGGAGTTTCTCTTAAAAGTAAATTAGCTCTACATATTTTATCCATAAGATGCATTTCACTTTCAATTACAGAAGCCACCAGCCAGAAGCATCTCCCTTTCCTTACAAGTAACCCCACTTATTTTTTGGAGTCACTTCACAAAGTGAAATAGCACTCAACAAAAATAACTAGGTATTTTTCCCATGTTGAAACTGTCTGGGAAGCCTACTACAATAAGTAATAACCTCATTTGTAAGTTACTGTGGAATCAGACCCTTGTAAATAAGGGAAAGAGCCAAGAGCTACATGAAAAGGGAAAAAGGGAGTGTATAAAATCAGGTGCTAATAGTCATGATTTTTTTTTTGAAGGAATACAAGTTGATGCACACTTTTATGTTGTATGTTGAGCGCATAGGTTTACTTTGGAAACAGCTCATTTACAGATGCACTCTCCTCAGAGAATGCCAATAAATCAAGACTAAAAAAATCCTTATACAAATTAGCTTGACTCATTTTCCTAAACAAAGGTTTCCTCGTACTCCTCTGCAATTGAAAGCTTGAAACTAAAACCTTTCCTTACTGCACAGCTGAGGTGTGGTTTAAATTTTGTTTTCTCTCAGTGCACAACAAGATGCGTGGGCAGGCCAGACCTGCTGGGGCTAGCAAGCAAGGCCCGTGAGAACGCCAGGGCCATCTTGTCGCTCGAGCCTTTCTTTCATCAAGCCGCTTATCTTGACTGATAGGCCAGCATGACCCTCTTTAAACTCAACAGCCCTGCATGCTAAAAAGGGAGTCCTTCAGATTCACAAATAATGAAAAACATATCAACACACAATTTCGCAGTATTCCACACAAGTTGTTCACTCTGTGATCTCTGATATTAATTATTATTGTATAGAAACTATTCCTCTGAGTATTTTCACAGATTCACCCTGAGGGATAGCCTTATTTTGTGTCCCACTCATGGGGGTTTAGGAAAATTTCCACATCATTGTCATGCTATTGAATATGTTTAATAGATCTTTGTAAATACTGGACCTCCAGGCCATTTCTATATGCCCCCTAACAGGTTATATTAATTACACACTGTCAGTAAGATTTGATTTATGTTGCTTTTGCCATCAACTTGTCCCATTAATGAATAAATTATATGCTTTGCATAATATCTGAATTGTTATTAGTAAACAACAGAAGAACCTCCACAGCATCTGTGTACCCACTTGCTTCATTATGTACATCCATATGACTATGCAAAAACTCAGTTTTCTACAAAAAAAGTACGGCTTAAAAATAACAACATTCCTGAAAAAAACACCCGGAAGCAAAAATGCCCTTTACAAAGATGCTATGGCACCAAGACACAATGAAGTCTTTGACTTCCTGAAAGACAATTCTGGGCTACTGTCCAGCTCCGGCTCCCCATCAAGCTGATGGCAAATGTTCTGTTGGCTGCTGGGAAACCTTAGCAGAACCGTTCACCTGTGTTTTATGGGCTGCTCCTGAAACCTAGTCCTCAAGAATACAAATCTAGAACATGACCATAAAAGCATCACAAAAGGGTATTAGTAGAGCACACTGGAAAAAGTGGGTCCAAAAGTCTCCTCTCAGATTTTCTAATTCACCTAGAACATTTGAAATCACATAAGAGCTAGCAGGGCAATTTCACAAAGCTTCGCCAAAACACCATTCCCTCACTTTCTCTTACAAAATAAGCAAGTCATTGCATTTTTCATTTGCTAAGTGTCTTTCCCCAGTGGTACTGAAGGAAAAATTCTGGTAAGAGTTAAACTTCTATTCTTCTTTGAAAGCATCGGCAAGGCCTACGTCTTCAAAGGAAGGCCAAAGAGACCCAAGTATGTTCACACTGGATGAAAAAAAAAAAGTACAATCTCTCCCTTGCTTTATTAAACTATGGCTTTTTTCATGAAAGTACCATACTTTCGCTATTTCGCTCACTGGCAGAATTTTCACCAGAGACACATTTCTCTTAGTGACCTTAACAGTTAATAGCTCAGGCATTTGCTGCTTACTATAACCAGTGTCTAAACAGACACCTAGAATATATATTTTATTTTTATATCTATTACATTAATGATTGAAATTTTGGGGAGAAGAGCGGGCAACGACCAAGGAGGAGTAGTGGAAATCAGTTTGTAACGAAATCTGTGCAGGCCTCAGAATTTCTGAATTAACTAGCTAGTAGAATGTTCAACAGCAACGAATAACCAGAACGCCACAAATTCAAGTGAAACGAACTCAGACGATCTCATTTTGTCGTACCAGATACTTGAAACTAAATAATTAAAGGAGGTCTGAACTACGCTGCTCAGAATTAAAAAACTGAAAAATAGGAAAATGTGTAGAGATGACAGAAATTTCTCAACCGAGTTTGCACTTTGAAGCTTCCCTCGAGTGTGTGCCAGCGTTAGGTAGGCACACAGACGTTGGCGCTGGTGCCACACGTAAGCTTGGCCTGGGGTTTCGACTGAAGTCGCTCAGCGTAGTTCCGCTGAACCAATTCACCCAACAGAAGCTTTGCAATGGCAATTGACAGCAGCTGAGGACACAGGCTGGAATTTCTGCTTCAGACAGCAGTATAATGAACATATGCAATGGAAAATGCCTTGTCCAGAGTAACAGAATTACCAAAAATTCATTTCTAATTTAGCAGCAAGCTAACAAACCAAATCCATGTGTCAATGGAACTTCATGTCCTTAGGACCTAACTTCCCAAAACAGAGGAGATGAGAGAAACAAAAGCAAAAATATAATTGCTACCTTAAATGCTGAAAATCACATCTGGCACCAACTGCTGGCCCTTTGTACGTTGTGCCCCCTCATCCCTCCACCCACCCACACAGATTTCCAACAGTTTAAAGACTCCCTCATGTGGCGGTCGGATACTGTGAATGTGGATCACAGGGGTTTGAGCCAGCACTGAGCAGGCAGACAGGATATCCAGATAAGGCAGATATAAATGACGTGGACAGTTAAGTCTTACGCTCCCTGTTTGGATCAACTCTTCAGCATACGAGTCTTAGGTGAGCTCCCTTGACTGCAATGTAAATGAGCTCTTGCTGAAGTTATTAATCCTTTTAAAGTCAAATGGGGCCTGCTCTGGCTAATCATTGCTTCCTAGAGACATCTTTCCTGTAATGGATAAACTGCTAACACGATGCCTTTCGCTATTCCTACACAGGTACACGTCACCATCAGTCAACTGCAGCAATTGGTATTGCAGGCACAGAATAAAGCAGGTGGCAGGTACTTGCAGCTTATTGTTCTCTGGTGCAAAACACCCAGAAAAAAAGATGTATTCCCTTAGTATACTGGCATTACTATCTGCACAGATGGTCCATCTTTAGCAGCGGTATCCCTAAGGAAGCAGCAGTGAGTAGACAAGTGAGTGCATCCCAGGTTTGGCTGAGCTTCAGGCTGGCACCACTCTGGAAGCTTTGCTAGAAGTGCAGTGGCCTACAAGCCAGACATGGGAAACAGTGTCAGCTTCCTTTAGCTTAGGTGAATCCCAGGCTTTCTTCCCGGAGCTCTTTGGTTTTCCCCATCCTTATAAACTCCTCTTCCTCAGACAGGAAGGGAGGAGGCACTGGAGTGATGACCCAGAAGAACTTGCAGAACAGGATCAGGGCACAGAAAAAGGAGTTGCAAGGCAATCCTGGCAAATTGAGAAGGAGCCAAAGACCTGGATAAACTGGACCTGGGACAGCCCCAAGGGCACCTTTCCTCAAGCCCAGGCAAACTTCTCCATCACCTAAGCTTCAGGTCTCCCACTCCCTTAGAAGTTCTTCATGAAACACCCTTAGAGCGCAACTCTGACAATTTGCTGTTGATTTTAACATTTGATTTCTTTTTGAAGAATTCTGCTAAAATCTATGCAGGTCCATCTTCATTAATCAAATGGTTGGTTTGTTTCCTAAATGGGAAGCTATAAACTGACAGCTCAGAACCTAGAAGTAGCAAATGCAAGAAGGGGATATGTAAGTATAGCAAGAGCTTACTTGGAGATTCACCCTCCACTCCACCCTGTTATGGGCAGGTGACTCTGTCATCAGATGATCAGGCACTTTCTTGCAACCTTAATTTTCCTGATAATTATTTATTTATTTAGCCTAGTAAAAGTTTTCAAGTTAAAACATGAAAACGCACTAAGAATAATGAGAAGCCCACTAAGAATAAATCCATTATCCTCCCATGAACTGTGCTCATTGACACTCCACCTAACATATTTCTCTGGAACCACAAGGAAATCACCAGCTTTTGACATAAGTTTGGAATTAGTGACAGTAGGAGTTGCTACAGTGCTTTTCTGGGATGACTTACTCTGTCAGCAAATTACCCAGAACACCACCTGAAGTCTAATCCTGAAACTGCTGAGCACTCCTGAATCACTTCAAAAATAATGCTCTGAAAACAGAAAAATCCTCTGATAAAAACACCATGTTAATACATGCGCATGTGTCTGTTATCACAGTTCAACCTACTGAGATATGAAGCTTACAGCTTAATAACGCAAGACATGATGACTCCCTCTTTGCCATTCTTCCTGAAGTATGTCCTCAAAAGAGGCATCGGACATCGCCTTAATGTGTGGTTTCTGCCATACAGTTCCTATTAATGCATAAAAGTAGGCATTTAAAAAGCAAAGCTGGCATCTTACTCATAAAGTAGGTGGCTCTAAAATTTGGATATGGAGCAGTTCTAACCTGAAACAAACCTGGTTAACCGGAGAGCAGGGTTCCTCGCTCCTGAATCAGGAGAGACCAGGCATATAACATACATTTCTTCCTTGGTATGGAAGCTACACGCAACATTGAAGTAAAATTTTTCCACAAATAAAAACAAGGTGTAGCTGTAATTATAACTGTGTTCGCTTTCTGTAGCTAATCCAGAGGTAATAAATATGTACATAGACAAAATATTTTACAGACTGAGCATTAAGCTAAGAGAAAAAAAGATCTAGGTTTCTCTTTCAGCTCTTCCATAAAGTTGCTAGATGTGTCTTCTCAGTGGGTCCTCTTCCTCTGGTTTTTCTTCCCCCCCTCCCCCTTTTTAACTTCCATGAATCTATTCAGTAGTCAGTAGTCTATATAGGAGATAATCTCTGCAGAGTATAGAGGGTTAAGGAATGTTTATGAAGTAAATAATAACAGTAGTCAAACTCTCAATCTATACTCGTCAAAAGGCATCAATTTAAATGCTTCAGATTCTGCCTGGTTTTAAGCTTATCTAGTCAGAGAACAGAATGCAGATTGTGCCATGTCATTTCAAATTCAGAAAGGCTGGTAGGATCACAGAATAAGTCAGGCTGTAACATCTCGTTCATCTCGTCCCACCCCAGCTGAAAGCAGGGCCAGCTACGAGGTCTGAAATTCCCTATTTGGGCAGAATTTCCCTATTCACGGGATTCAGCAGCACTGCAGAACCAGGCGGAAGAAAATCACCTACAAAGCACGCTGAGGACAGGATGATCCCACAGAACTTAACAAAAAGTGTGAGTAGACAAGAAATATTTAAACCAGAATTTACTCATAGCATGGCAGAACTCCTTCTCTCACAAAGAAGCGTCATTAGCATTTAATTTGCTTTGATTACCTGAAGATGGCACCTCAGTTACGATCTTGTAAACTATTACTGATCTCAAGCGGTCACAGATAAAAAGGCCTTTCACTGAATGATCATAAAGTCAATATATGGGTTTACCCAGTACTCACAAACCCAATATTCTATTATTTATTATATTTCCTAACTGAACATAATTTGTTTCACTGCTCACTAGCTGAAATAGCACCAGCAAAGTAGTTTGCCAGCAAAATTGCAACCAGAGGTGAGAAACAGCATTCCACTGCAAGTCTGTATGGTTTCTGTTGCCTTCCTCATTTCTTGAGGTAATTTGTTTAAAAGGTGACCTCCAGGTCCTCTCCCTGCCAGCAAAGTTAAGAAACAAAATATAGTGAGATTTTCAAACTGCAAGGGTCTCACAGACCATTCCCAAGTGGCTTCATCCATTTCTGCGGCTATGTTCATTAGGACACAAGGAGCATGTTGGAGTGTTCATTAGGTTTCAGTGAGGTTTATGAGCGTAACAGGAATGTGCCAGGACACATTTAGCTTTAAATGGCTTCATTATAGTACCCTTCAAAATGAAAGCTACCAAGCTACCATAAATTAAGTTAAAATTCTTATGAAAATGAGATAGTTCTTATGCTCTTAAGATTTACAACAGCCTCTGGCCTACTGCACAACTTTGTGATGCAACATGTAATATTTTTACTTGTTTAATTAAGGATAAGCTAAGAGTGACTTGGCACATGCAGTGAAGGCTTCCTTAGCTTTTGTTCTCTTCCAGTTTCCTGTGGCCAAACGCAAACAGGAGCTGTCATCATAAACAAAGCAGGAGAGTCGTTTCCCTGAACCAAGTGCCGGGCTGTGGAAAAACCGGATCAAATTTTCAGAATTGCTCTTGATTAAGGCAACTCTTAGAAGTGACTGCTTTCTTTGCTGAAGAGGAGGTTGAAAAAGGAGATGCAATTTCAAAGCTGAACCGTTAGGGGAAAGCTGTTCATTCATTTAACTCTGGTGCCACTGGACTCGCACATGGAAGGATGAGAGGGGCTTAAACGCAAAGCTACTTTACACAGAAAGGTCGCTCTGCATTTGAAGTTTTTTAACTCCTCTTCCTCTCCTGCGTGTTAAGTGCTGCTTCCCACAGCTGATTCACCCAGGGGCCATACAACTGCAGTGGTTGATTTTCATCCGAATGAATTCTTTGAGCAGCAAATGCTTCAGCTAGCGCTTTCTCTCTGAACCACCTGGCCCACAGTCCGAAACCCTTGCCCTTGTAAGACTACTCAGTTCAGGGATGATCGGGTGTAGGTAGCAAAACTGATATTAGAGTAAATCACAGAATTGTAAATATTAAATATTTTCAATCAAATAACAAAATATTATGAATAAATACCAAATAGCCGCAAAGTATTTCCTTTTCATTAACAGACCTATTTGGTAACAAGAGTCATATCCGCAAAGCTGTCACCGGTAACGTTCAGAGGAAAGCCGTAGCAACCTCTGTGCTGACACACGGCTCAGAGGAACCTTGGTGGTGGGAATGAGGGTTAATAGCCCCGGTTCTGTGACATGTGGCTGGCTAGAACACAGTTTTCATTCATGCAGAACTGCCAGCCTCCAGTCTTAGAGAGTCATGAGCCAAGCCCCTAGATTAAGGATATTCAGCTAAAAAAACATTCAGCTTGCAGTAACATCTCAAAGCTGGCGATATTATGAACGAAACAATAAGAAGACTGTCTGTGACGATGGCCACATTTGTACCAGTGCTTTGACTAAGGCAGCTACAGCAATGGACCAACCTCCTGCATAAGCGAGTCGAGAATTTGGTACAATTCCCCCGACATCAACTGCTGGAGATCATTTGTATTTGCCGAATCTGCCCGGTTCTCTCTTACTCCATAGAGAGACAGGGGAAGGTGACAGACCAAGCTCGCAAGGTGAATGCCAAGCGCCTGGGAGCCCTGCGCACGCAGCCCTGCAGCCCGCGCAGCCTAGGCGGGAGCGGACGGGCAGCGCAGCCTCGCGCGGCTCCACCGCTCCCTGCACGCTCTGCCTCAACATCTGTAATCAAAATGTTGACTGAAAGGAGAGAAAGCACATACAACTAGAGCAGATTCTCATGTCTGTGGCAAAAAAAGGGGCTAAAAAATAATACAAATGCTTAGCCGAGAAAGTAACGTTTAGGCATTTTTTTAAAACGTAAAATGAACCCAGGACACTTGAACATTAGCTTAGATTTTGCCCTTTGCTGCTCTCTGGCATAACTAAATGTGTTCACATATGCAAACAAGGAGAAAACGTGGCCTCTTTCAGCAGTAATAAGTATCTGCCTGTTGCTACCTTAAAATCACAGCAATCTCAAATCGTAACTGCCCTTTTCTCATGTTTCCACTAGTTTTCAGACTTCCTCTTGTGGTAGCTTGAGGCTGCGCATCTGGATGTTTTAAACATACAAAGGAATTGCTAGAGCAAGCAAAAGAGAAAACGGTGCAGAGAGCTAAGATGTGCAGATAAGCAACTGGTGTACCGTGCAGCTAAAGTAACCGGTCGGGAAAACCTCTCTCCAAGGAGAATAGCGCAAGTTTAGGCAGAATGAAGACCCACATTGTCTTTGGCTTCATTTTTAAAGTACTATTAATCCACGTCTATCTTTTTAGCAAAACTTTAGCTGCACCGTCACCAATCATTAAGTTTCCTGGAGACAGCACTCCAAAAACAGACAAAGAACTAGCAGTGGTAAGTCTTGGTTTCGTCTTTGCTTCAGATTTCTATTATTGTTCTTCATAAGCAGATGTTTCTTTCTTGTTTGAGCAGAGGCTAGGAAACGACTGTTGCATTCTCTCGCTGGAGTCTCTGGAAGAGCAAGCTAGCTAGCAAAGGTATCAGCTTTCAAAAGTAAAAACTAGAGCCAAGTAACGTTTCCTCTCTTAAAATTTTTAAAGCCAACAAAGAGTCTGGTTTTTTTTTTTTTTGCCTTAAGTCCGAACATACAAAATAATTTCACTAAATCACTGTGACTATAGTCAAAAGACTCCAACAGTTAAGAGGGGAGAAGGGCAAAAAGATACATATAAGATTTGACTGAAACCATTTAGAACGGAAGGTTGCGGAGGCACACTTACATAAAACTGGGCTTAATGCATGCAGCACATAGCTTTGCAGAATTTTGTTTTCCAGGTTGTTTACCATGCATTGCATAAGCACAGCTTTAAGGAGCAACTACAGCCGAAAGCTGGCTCGAGTTTCAGAAGCCATAATGACTAGTTCTAAGTTTGAAAAAAAAAATCTTATCACAGCTTTGAAGACATATTCTTCTCTAAATTCGATCTGGAACAAAAAAAGGAGTTTAGGTTTCTGAATGTGACATTAGGAAATTACAGCTATAGCTCTACAGCATTTTATTCTAACCTTATTTTAGCCCTGTGGACCTTCATAAAAATGACATTATGGAGAAGTCCATTTAAGGGGAGATTGAGATGGATTATCCTTATTTTAGCATGTAAATTATAGACATTTCTCTTCTTCAGCAGTAACTCCATTTTAAGGAAGATTGAGATAAATTATTCTTATTTTATCATATAAAGGGTTGAAAGTTGGTCACTTTTCTTTAGGAGCTGGTATGCATCTTGGGAAACCTTGCCAGGTTAAGGGAGGTCGGAGGGGGGATAGAGCGAGAATCTGCAGACAGGGGGGCGGGGGAAGCGGCAGAAAGTTTAGGAAAAGCAGACAAACTGACCCCAAAAGGGCTCTCCTCAGCACTTAAAATCATCCAGGGTTTTGCCTTGGCAGCATGACAACCAGAGGATGGGGGCTGCGTGTGTGGGAGAGGAGAGTGGGGTCACACATGTCTAACGGTAATTTAACCACGCTTAAATAATCTATTTTCTTAGACACAGTCAGGCTTTTATTCAATTACAGCAATCCACGTCTCCTCTCATCTTTATTTCTCTCAAACAACCTATTTATTATGTGTACTCCGAGGAAAATTACAAGCTGTGTTAACACTGCAGCTCTTCTTTGTCTTTGGTGCAGTATTCTTGGGTGACGCTAACTGGCTGCCTTTCCCTCAGCCCCTCCGTGTGAGCAGCCCCAGTACTCAGGAGCAGGACACAAATTGCTGTGTTGCAGCTGGACCCTGTTTCATTAACGGGCTGGATCTAAATTCCAGATCACCACAGCTCCCTGCTGACTCCGGGGAAACTGCAGTTTGCAGCGTAGGCCAACATGTGGTTTACAGAGACACTAAATTTTCTTCAGGATTCTCTTCTCCTAGAACAGCTGGTTATGTTCATTTCTCATCTTCAGTAAAATCACCATTTTAGGAAAAACTGAGAGGGCTTAGGTTTATATTTATAATCCTAGGAAATAAAATTCTTTATCATGCCTCATTTTATATTGCTTTATATTATCATGCTCCCAAACCAAAAATGGCAAGAGCAGTATGCTGCTGCTTCAGTAAACTTCAGTCCTGATATGTGGTCTGTTCTGTGTCACGGTACTTCACTGGGAGATACAGACAGAAGCATCATATAATATGTCAAAAGTACCTCGAGATTAAAATCATAATAGATCCTGCAAACTGGCCTGTTTGTGCTCTTAACGCACTTCTCATCATGCCACTCGGCCCCATTAACTATGAGAAGCCAGAAGAAACTCAGTCACAGCAAAGGTGAAGCCGGTACAGGATGTGTGTGCCCGCTGCTTGCTAGTGCAGCTGTCTCCACTGGAGGAATACCCCATCAGAAGAAGGTGTTACAAAAAACATAAAGAGTAAGCGCAGTCTGTGCTCAGCCAGTAGATGGATGGAGGACCTTCCAAAGGAAATGGTGTAACAACTTCAGTAAATCTTGACCTCTGTTTAGCAGGCAGCCTGTTGCGTAGCCACATTTTGCTATTCCCCTGTTAAGAGCAGAGCTGAAAAAGGATTTATCCTTCCAGGTGGAAGGATACACCTGGAAGTTTTGTTGGTTGCTTTTTTTCGGGGTCATTCTTTTTAGTTTGAATGAGTAGGTTGTTATGGCAGCTGTCACCTCGGGCTACAGACTGCCAGACAGGCTCTCAGGGTTGGTCCCTTCCCCAAGAAGTCCACAGTCAGTCTGTCAACATTTGATGTTATGGGGAAAAAATACTAAGTTGTTTGGGTGAGGTCACTTTGTATTGCACAGAAGGTGGTGATCACGTATGGATATTTGAGACCACAGCTGTGTACCTACAGTTTAGTTTAACAGAAGTACGCGACGCAGCAATACGCATCTGAAGGACACGGCTGCTTACCTGGAGCAATTGCCAGGGAACAGACTAAGCCACAGCTCCTCCGCCGTCACAGGCGGACTTACTGCACTTACACAGCACACCTGGCGGTGTCTGCAAATCACCTCCAATGGTTAAAAGGGAGGAACTGACATCTCCTAGCTCTTGGGCTCACTTTTTTTTTTTTTTTCAAACTACTGCTGTTCCTGCTGATTAGGTCATACTGAATGAAATGGAAGTGGGATAGAGCTGTGCTTTTAAAATTATTATAGAAAAGACTAGACAAAATGGATTTGCGCTGCCTTTTTGAACCTTTATGACTACTGTTTTCTAAGAAGAGATAATTTTGTGGTCTGTCACCTTAAAGATGTATCAGAAAGACCATCATCTGTTAGAGGACTCAGTGAAGATATTAAGCAGACATTGATGGGATAAAGGTATCCAGGTGATTGAAACACTGTCAAAGACTTTCTTCCTCAGGTCTGTGCGATGGTTGACTCAAGAGCAAACACATACAACATTCAAATAGCTCTATGCAGTTTAAAAACAGTGTTTTTTTCTTCTCAATTAATGTGGTCTCATTTGTGAGGTTTCTTTGATACCTTAACTTGACAAGACCCTCATAATCCATAGAGTCTTCCAGGAGAAAAAAATATACAAAATCTAAAACTGTAAGCAGATTTATACATCATAAAGAAACCAAAAAAAGATAAAATCATTTTTACTTTGTAGTTCTACATTAAAGCTCTATGCTCTACTTATTAATAAAGCAATTCATTAAGTAAAGGTGATAGCTATTAGAGGGAATGATTGCTTAATTAGCAATGTTGTGTGATCAAGGATGGTTTATGTCAATTAAGGTGATTCTGCTGCTCACTCAGTTACTAATAATAGTAATTTTCAAAAGAAAGCTTGCAAATTACAGATGTGAAAGTTGACATGGAATTGCAGTATTTATTCATAGTGATTAATTCTCTCCTTTATGAATTTTAAAGTCTTTGTTCTGTGCCTTTTTTTTTTTCCAAGCAATACCTGAACAAATACTATGGGTGCCCAAAAGACAATTGCAATTTATTTGTACTGAAAGATACTTTGAAGAAAATGCAGAAATTTTTTGGGCTGCCTGAAACTGGAGATTTGGATCAAAATACTATTGAGACGATGAAGAAACCGCGCTGTGGTAATCCAGATGTGGCCAATTACAACTTCTTTCCAAGAAAACCAAAATGGGAAAAAAATCATATAACGTACAGGTACTGGCTAGCACTGTTGGTTGTTACGCATACGTATAACAATAGACTGCTTTTAAGAACCAATTAAATGGAGTAGTCAGATGTATGGTAGTGCTTGGTAGGCCACATAGGATTTCTTGAATGATTACCTCTGTGTTTGGATAATTACTGGATGCTCAAGCAAATACCTCTGAAATTTCAAATTGTAAAATTTAAGGAATAATAATCTAAAGCTCAACTTCATGGTTCTGGTTGAGAAAATGAGATGTTGGTTTTGTTCTGTGCTCTGCTGCAAGCATCCTGAGGGATCTGGAGCACAAGTACCCCACCGACCCGTCCGCTCAGCAGGGCAAGAGTATTTTGCAACTGCAGAGCATGTGTAGGAGGACCAACTCCTCTGTATTCAGCAGTCATGAAAACAGAGGTCATCAAACACTTTTTAAAATAGAAGAAATAACACTACTGCTCACTTACCAGTTGCTGTTGATTGGTCTCTCATGTTATACTTTTCAACAGTCAGGAACTAGATGAAATAAAATTCTACTTAAGTAACCAGCTGTAAATGAGAAATGGTCAGCAGCAACGGGAGTAAACACTGCTAAATAAACTGCAGGAGTTTATTAACTCCTCTAAAACTAACTCTTCATGTTAAAAATCTAACATCTAATCTAACCGAAAGACCTAATACTCTAACTACGTGAGGAACTTAAAAATTTAAAAAGAAGTAAAAAATGGTATATTCATTATGCCCATTATTCCTAACAGTTTAAAAAGTCTCATTTATGACCATAAAATTCTCTAATGACTAAGAGCAGTCAAGTTACCCCAGTTCAGTAAACAACTGTACTTACTTAATCTTGTTTCCATACTCTTGACTGTGGCAAGTACAAGGCATTTCAACCACCCATGAAATAAGGCTAGACTAACATAAACCATTCAGGGATTGAAACAGCCCCACATTGCCTCACACTTGTCACAGACTGAGCACATACGTATGACCACTAGCTATAGGTCAAGTAACATGCCTACTGCAATAGGTTTGACATGTTTTCATATCTTACTACTACCCTAAAGAATTAGGGACCAATATTGCTCTCATTAAAGTCAATAATAAAAAATCCCATTGGCTTAGGCGTCCAGGAACAAACCTTTAGCATCGGCGAGAGCAAGCAAGAGTAGATTTGTCTTAGCTGCTTTGCTTGGTCTGGTGCTTCTTTGCTAGTTACGACTCAAAGCGTTCTGCAACTAGTCTAACGGACTCTGACTGTCGGACTGCGGTCGCGCTCCAGCCTCCTCATACTGATACGTTCCTCTGATAACAATTTCCTTAGGCACAAAGTAGCTTCATTCATTACGTGCAGCAGCAGCAAAGGGTGGGAAGCTTCTCCTTAGAGGGAGGTTAGCTGGCTGCAATATAAGGCACTAATAAGTCCAACTAGAATACAGCAAGAAAAAGGAAGCAACGTACTTATGAGCTTGCCCCTCTGTCAGGTCAAGTCTACGACTTCCTCTTATGTGCTTTTGCCTTCTTCTGCTGCTTCCCTGTATTTTCTACTGGCAATGTAATTGGCACGCTGGTGAAGGATTAACATTCATTTACCATGAAACAATATACAGCTACCTAGGAAGGTGAGGGAGAAGGGCTGTTGTCTCACTAAAGAGCAAAACAATCCATTCTAGAAACCTTCAGAACTATATTGAACTCTCTTCCGACACAGAGGAGGCTCAAGCGCTCTGACAAATCAGGGATGTGCTTATATGTTCAAGTCTAAAAAGTGAGCAAGACTTGCAAAGTCTTTAAAAAGTTTACGAAAATGTAAATCTCAGTGGAGCAAAAGACCATCAGGTGTTGTCTTTCTAGCACCTCAGCACTAATGTAAAATCCCAAATATTTTGGTCAAGGCATGCAAGGCTTGCACTGGCCTGCAAGTTTCACAGCCTCTGGCTATATAATCATTTTTCTTTATGCTGCTGTATCATTTTGAAGCAAAATAAACATTAAATGCCACAAGTAAACACCCTTCTGGACCAGGGGAAATCTAGATCTTATATGCAGTGGTTTCACCCCTCAATCGGTTTCACAGGGCACTCTGCGTTTTGTTCAATAAGCCAGAAATACCGAGAGGGGGTTTACCTGTTGTTTAACTCTTCCTTTTGCCTCTAAGGATTATAGGTTATACACCAGATTTGGATCCCGAGACAGTAGATGATGCCTTTGCCCGAGCCTTTCAAGTCTGGAGTGATGTCACACCGCTGAGATTTAACCGAATAAATGATGGAGAAGCAGACATTATGATTAATTTTGGCAGATGGGGTATATTTTTCTATTTTTACATATGTTTTTGGTTTTGTTCCTTTCATTATTTCTCAGTACTGGAATGATCTACCCTCAATAAGCACTACCCGTGAGCCTTTCTGGCAAACCTTGTCCTAGTCTGCACTTGGCTCATACAGGATAAGATCTAATTTCACTAAGTTTTTTTTTTCTTTCTTATAATTGAGAGAGAGACAGAGAGAGAGAGAGAGAGAGTGAAATATTTATACAATAACCTTATGTTATATTTATCTTTCCAAAAGAGAATTGCTAGGGGCAACATCTTATTTTTAAATTTACCAATCAGAAATAGAACTGGGAAATATTGGTACAGATCTTCAGATGATGTGAACTGGCTTCCCTCCATGGAAGAGAGAGGAATGCCATCAGGCTCTTTATTTATAACTCTCTGCTCAGTTCTTCCAGAGTTAGTGGAAGAGAGGCTAACATGCTGGACCTTAAAAATGGATTTGTGACTTCCAGTTTTAACTCCATAGTTCATCTCTGCTCTTTAGCATAGCAGAACGAAGGCTTGCAACGTATTCTTTAGTCTTGAGGAATTTCAAAGTATGGACCTCAAACTGAATTCTGGTTTGGGTCCAGCTCATGATAGGTGACACAATTCATACTAGTTCTACATATCTTCCAAATTAATTCTAGTTTCTGCTGAAAGAACATATATAGCTTTTCAGTGTATACCCGGGGCATTTTAACTTATTATGGACAGCCACAGAATTTTCAGTACCGATGAAGATTCTTGTGCAGCTAATCACTTGGGAGGTAGACCTTGGAACTGAAGTGAATAGTTTGAAGAATAACTGAGCTCTGTGTAGAAGTCTCCATTTCAAGCTGGTTTTCTTCACTTTAACAACTGATGAGTTGACCTCAAAAGCTTCAGAGATTCTGTACAGTACTCAAAACTTCAGATCCTCATCCAGACTGGCTTGGTTCTCAAAAATGAACTCTTACAAAAGTAGAAGTGTTCCCGCTGGTTTTAGTATTTGCTGATTAGAGCCAGCTCAGAAACAGTGGGGAAAAAAGCTTCTTCCCCATTCAGTCGTTCTTATCACTTCACTGCATGTCAGATTCACAGGATTTGGGACTTCCTCAAGGTTATTCATTGCTAAGCTTTCTCTTAAGCAAAAAATATGCTTTGAAATGAATGCAAATTAAGCATGTAAATGTATGTTAAAAACTGGCCCTTGACAACTGACACATTAGCCAACTGAAATGAATAAACTAAACTAATATCAAGAGACCAACCCCAGCATGAAATCAGTGCAACAGAGTACAGAATCAGGCCTGTGTATTTAGGGCTTCTGTCAAATGGCAAGACATCAGACCAAAGGCCTGAAATGATGCAACGGGAGATGCTGGCAGCCAGCTTTGATGCACAGGTCAGTGCTGTGGGAAAGCTATGAATACTAGGGTTATGCCCTTGCCAGCCTGCTTTAGCCACATGTGGTGTACTTCCAAGAAAAGCCTACAGTGTAATAACAGGAGAGCTACTTAACATGCTGTTGCCCTGCAAGCAGGCTGAACCTCCGAGTGGTCAGTGGGGAGGGGGGACAAGCTCATTCACGGGATCCAAGGCACTGAGTAAGAGTCAGCCTTCCACAGGTTCACTACCGAGAAACACTCAGCCAATTTGCTTTCCTGCTTAAAGAAGTTGGTGCCCTATGCAAAGAAAAGAGAGCACAGCAGGCCGAGGCGTAGCTGCAAAAAGAGCAGCTGCAAAGGGAATCCTGTCTTTGCTTTCCCTTCTCTGTGTTGCAGCCTGGCATTAATTCTCTGAAAATACCTCTCATCTACAGTGTTTAACGTTGTGTACGCATTCAGACATCCAGCATACGATACTTTACCGGCCTTGGCTGCCTTTTGAGTCCCTCCCACAATACTTCGGATATATACAATAACATGGCGCGACAACTGCAGTACAGTCACTTAACGTTCTCTTTGTATGAATTGGCCTCTTCTCTTCAGGTTGGGGCTTGCCAGCCCAGCCCATACCAATAAACTCACTCACCAGAATATGCTGCTGCTATCTTGGATGGGAACAAGGGTGCACGTGATAATTAGCATTCGCAATTACATGCTGACAGAGCTGAGCTCATCAGAAATCGCTCTTTTTTTCTTTGCTTTCTCCTGCAGAACATGGTGATGGCTATCCATTTGATGGCAAAGACGGTCTCCTGGCTCACGCTTTTGCGCCAGGGCCAGGAATTGGAGGAGACTCCCATTTTGATGATGATGAACTGTGGACTCTTGGAGAGGGGCAAGGTATCAAACTTTTTAGTGTTTCTGAGCATATGGCCCGTTAACTGCTGTGTTTTAATGCCATTTCAGGCACCGCGCTAAATGTTTTCATTGACATGGTTTAAGTTATCAGTCAGTGTTATGGAAAATGTTACTACAGATGAAAATTAATTCTTGCAATTTAAATTGTTCTCTATAAAATGTTTATGTAATTCTTGCACAAGTTTTTCATAGGATTCCCCTTTCTGCTCCTCTCTTGTTACCCCTTGAAAAACAGAACTAATAATAGGCCTGACGCTGCACAACCTTAAGAAAGTGTGACAGAAGTACAAAGCTATGCCTATGGAGTGCCTCAGTTTTTGCGTACTCAAGCTACACCACCTTTAAATTCATTTGTAAAAGGCAGACTGCTCAGTGCTTTTCTGCAGACATACCCTTTTAAGGTGACTCAAGCTGTGACTCCAATTTTTAAAAATGGAACCAGCCACCTGAATAAGGATTTACACACTCATGGTATCTGTCAAAAACTACTGAATTACGAATCCATCATGCTGATGATTGAAACAAAGTCTACATCAAATAGCGGATTAAGGACTTCTCCCAAGAATCTTTAACAGGCAGGTGGCCATACCCTTTTCAAGGGAACAATTGAAATCCAGAGCATATCACTGAGATTAGGCAAATTAGACCAAGTATTAGTTGTTTGGGACCTATTTTTTCTGCTCAAGCTTCACTGCAATCATTTCTTACTAATAATAATTCTTTGTATTGTAAAATAATCTCCAAAACTTAGAATAAGAATGCAAACTCATGCTTGTCTTTCATTTCAAATTCCAGTTTTCTCAGCTCTCCTCCAAATTGAAAAAATAATTGAACTTTAACATCAAAATACTCATATTCTGTCTTGGGCTTTCTTTTAACTTTAGCAGAAGCACTGACCAGTAGCTGTAGTAATTGGGCTGGACCCTTGCCTCAAAGTCACAACGAACATGAGGAAACCGTTCTCTGTATTAGTGGATGTACTGGACAAACGTTCAATTAGTTACTGCCATTAAAAAAATGCTACAGATAAGTAGATTGTCTGCACGCTAACATATATTATAGCACCAGTCCTGCAGTCTTAAGAAAAGCGTTTACATGTGACAAACTATACTAAACCCCGGGATCCAGGTGTGTCTGCGTTACCACCATATCCCCCAATGCAGCAGCAGATCTCATTCAAGTCAAATCGGAAATACCAAAGTGGTTTATGAGGCACAAGGCATATTCAGCTCACGCTCAAACTCCTGCCTGGAATCTTTCAAATTTTACTGAATATCTCAGACCACGTCACCAAAGAAGCTAAATTACTAAATATATTAACAGCATGTTTGTAAGTTTGCGTTGCTGTAGTAACGAAAACATATATTTTTCTGGGCTGAATTTAAGGACTGCTCATTCTAACAGTTCACAATGAGTAATATCCATGTAATTTCAAAATTACCAGTTATTATTTCAGCTATGATCACCTTGCCAATAGAGAGACCAGCAGAGTGTAGAATTTCAGAGTAGAAACCCAGGCTTCATTTCTATATCAGTGTCCTCCAGGAACTGGAGGTGGTGACTAGTCTCACCATGGCATCTGCTCTCTTTACAGTGGTTAGAGTGAAGTATGGAAACGCAGATGGTGAATACTGCAAATTCCCCTTCTGGTTCAATGGTAAGGAATACAACAGCTGCACAGATGCAGGCCGCAGTGATGGGTTCCTCTGGTGTTCAACAACCAAAGACTTTGATGCAGATGGCAAATACGGCTTTTGTCCCCACGAGTGTAAGTGGAACACTGTTTCCAAAGTTTTTTCTATAAGATTGCTCCCTCCTTATTTTTGTCTATCCACTTCTCCTTGTACTTTTTCACCTCCTTGATGGCAGATTTACTGCTCTTCAGTATCTCCTCAGTATCTGAACAGACCCCTAAAGACCTCTTCATATAAAAGACTTTGTAATTGATGATGACCTGCGCCAACACCTTTCTCTAAAATCAAGGACGTGTTGAAGATATGTCTGAGGCAATGCAGGCCTCATATACACATGTAAGATGCTATTAGTTCAGTTTCACGATCTAGGAACTGCAGCCACCTTTTGGAGTAAGTACAGGGCCAAATATGGAGATGGAACACGCTAAGTTGTGGAAATGTCTCCCAAAATTGTAGGCCATTCCATTAACAACTGCATCTCCTTCAAGAGCAGCAAGTGGGAAAAAAAAACCCAAACAAACTATTATTTAAGGAAGGAACCCACTAAGCCAAAGTCTCTGTAACTTCACATTCAATATATGAGTACCATAGATTTTACCAACTGAGGGCCTGGGTCCTCTGCTTGAGTCCAGGAACCCCTTTTATTGCAAAGTGACACTATTATTGTCACACACCACCCTTGAAACGTCCTCTTACTGCTTTTCAAAATAAAAATGATTGGCTTTCAACTCAAAACCAATGTCGGTACATAGTTATTTATATACTGGTACATTGTAAAATTGCTAGCCAGAAAAGCACTCGCATTTTTAGAGTTTTGGTTTTTAACACATACCTTAGGATTCTTTTACTGATGAAGCAGTTTGATTTGTTCACTTCAGATACAAGAATGACACAGTGTGTTTCAGAAGTCACAGCTCTGTATCAGTGGAAAAATGTTAGAGGGTTTAGAAAGCTGAGATCATAATTAATCTCCAGCTTTTTGACATGTGATCAGAATTCTAGGTTTCATAAGCAATTTATTTCGTATTTGGATTTATTTAGGAAGCACTCATTTACAGATGAGAATTTGTATAATGCTTTCATGTAGCCATAAGTTTTTTAAAATATGCATAATGTAATTATCTTGATAGTGAAATGATATGGCAACGTGGTTCCTTTTAAACATTAGGAACATATATTTATATGCTTGAAAACTTTGATGATGAGCACACTGGATATAAATTTTCAGACAATTAGTTGCTATGTGAGTGCTAATTTGGTCTCCAGTATATCATACAGCAAAAAACCTTTACAGAGACAAGTAAGTACAACAGGCAGTAGCTCACTGGGCTAATCTAGCAGATGGAAGATGAGAAGAGAAATAAGGGGCTTTTAGCCACTTATTCCATCTCCTGTTTGCCAACTTGAGTGCTGGCACCTATATTCACTTACATTCCCAGTACTGCAGTTTCCCACATCCAATTTTTTCCACTGAACGTAACTAATACTTTAAGCTCTTGGCAGCAGGGATTGTTTCATCATACGTTGCCCTATGTCCTGAGCAATGGGTCCACAGCGTCATTTGGAACTGCTACATGCTGCTGCTATGTCCTAATGAATAATAATACAGTTATGAAAGAGAATGGAGCAAACAATTGAACTTTTGCTGGAATCACGCTAACCCCACTTGGAACAATAGCACTAAACTTATTTATAATATCAAGGCTACATGCAGTCTGATAAGGACTTGCAGATTGCTGAAAGAAAATCAGCGATGCTTCAAATGCAAAGCTAACAAAACCAGACCAGCTTAGGGTTTGGCCAGACCAAGAACGCCTCAGAATAGCCCAACATGTCCCAGGCAAGCCCCACAGATTATGTATGTTAATATGTATATGACAATTAAATACTCATAATTTTTTGAAATATCATAGGCGTGCGTGCAAAAAGAGTTCAGCTACCCTGTCTTCAAAACTTCCCTGCTAGCCTACTGTAGCCAAACAATAAACAGATTCCTGTCTGAAGTTCATTTGCAAGACCGTATGGTTTCCAAAAGGAGATTTCAGTTTCTCTGCATCAGGATGCTAATGGTTTTCAAAGAAAATCTGTTGTAGAACATATCAGTCTTCTAGTCCTAACACGATAAAAAAAGTTCTTTAATTTCTAAAAATCTGATTGTCTATATATCACACCTACAGCTGGGACCTATCGTGCTGACAGCTACTTAAATGACTTACAGGGGATGAGCAAGCAGGAGTATGAACTTTTAATAGACTTGAATTTACTACAAAACAAAAACCTACATTACTTTGAGAACTAGTTCCTTTAGGCCTAACATTTACTTCAGGGAATTACATACACACACGCACCCACCCGCCATTTGTCACCTCTTCCACTCCCTGCTTTCCCCAAATCTCTTCTCCTATAGGATAAATCTTCCAGCTGGAAAACAGAAAAGATGGGTTTATTTCTTTAAAATACTTCAAATATTCAGATATTGTAGGAATGAAACCCAGATTATAGGGTAGCTGGACAAACAGACATTTCCATACTGTGGTTAATACCATTCTAAAACCCTAAGATCACACAAGACAAAACGTAAGCAGGGAGGCAGTGTCCTTTGTCAGGGAGTTATGAATCTGGAAGTTCATGTTCCTGGAAATGCTTGCATCAAGGCTTCTGAAACCCAGCGGATGCGTTTCAACCTTTTGCTTGTGATGCAATTGTTTTGCAAGATCCTTGAACAGTTATGCACAGCTGTTTCTGATTAAATTCAGAGGGGTATTGTTCACTCATTATTCCAAGGCACCATTTGCTAAATCCTGCTCTTAAACACAGACAGGGCACATCATATAGGCTGTGTTTGGAGCAAGATTCATAGCTGCCAGTGTTTTTTTCTCTCCCCTTTAATTCACTTAGGTTAGTTTCCTTTCTTCTCTTTTTATGTAGCCACTGTGTACATTTGGCAATATTTTTAAAGCTACTGTATCGCACTAGGGTTTTCTAAAATTGATCGTAGCTCTGCACCCCAGTCTTGTAGACTGCCTCAACTATCACTTGGCAAAGCAGAAGGCAGCAAAGAAGAAAGTTATTACCTGCTGCAGGCACCTTATGCAGGTGTGCTGAGCCTCTCCTGTGCCATCTGGGAGCCAGGGAAGTCGAGTCGCTCTCTCTTTACCGAACTCCGCTGACAGCGCAGGGAGTTTGGGCTCCTAACCTTGGCCCTCTACTATCTAAGATACTCATGTCTGTACTCTGCCTTACTCCCACAACCTCCCCTGCCAGAGAAGGACATTCACACTAACTAGCTGGTCACACATCACAGAGCAGTGGTTGGGGGTTTAACCCAGTCTGGTTTTCCCAGTTATGTCATCTTTAATATCAAGATGCGGAGTGAAGTCAGCAGGCTGTGTGGGACCAGCTCAGAACCCAGACAACGTCCTGAACAGGAGCAAAAGAAAAAGATGTTTCTTCCTCTGCAAGTCCCACAGCCCATATACCTCCCTGGCGGCGGTCGCAGTTCTTGTAGGCTGCTGCGGCTGCTCAACTGGCTCTCGCAGGCAGAGGCCTCCAGCAGATGCAGCTACCTCCACCTCGGACCTGCGCCAGACGGATTTTAGCCGTCTTCCAGCCCTGAGGTTTCCTTACACCGTGACTGGTTGATTTTTCTGGGAGAGCTAACAGTGTCATGCAGCTTACAGTTGAGTAACGTCCAATCTGAATCTGCTCTCACGTACAGCTTCACTAATTTTTAGGATGTGCAGCTGCTAGGCTGCAGAACAAGAGTCACACCCTTTCAGACTTCCTTACAAGCCCCTAAACCTTTTGTTTAGTTTTGGGAGAAACTGATCTAGTATCTTTCTTTAATTTTACTTTGCGATAAGGCAAAGAGTTTTCCAATTAATAGGGAGGAAAACTTTGAAGATCATTGCTGAAACACAGGATTGCGAGCATCACATGATGTTACCTCAGGCTAAATGAAAAAGTGCGTTTTGACTGTGACTCAGAAGTATTTCATGCAAAGCAATGAGAGACTGACTTTCCATACGGTTTTTTGCAACTTAGCCATGTTTAAACCAATAAAAAGGCAGCTATTAAAATACAGAGTTTGCCAGATCTAGAGCTGGAAGCAGCTCATGCGGCAAGTGAGTCATCTAAACAACTCAGCTTAATTTTGCTTTCCAATTCTATTATTAAAAAAAAAAAGTCTTTCCACGATCCATATAAACGCAGCCCTAGTTAATGCAGGTTTCCTAACTCATTACAGAACCTGGGATGCAAGCACAAAAATTTATACCATGCCTCTTTGCGGAAGCATAGTAAGACGTTGCCAGGTGTGTTGCAGTTATCTTGAGAAGCGCAGTTTTGCTGGCGATAGGATCTGCATGTGGTTGCTTCCATGTCCAGGATGCACAAGGACACAGAGGAGAGCTTGGCCAGATCAGAGGTTCAGCAAAATCATGCATGTGAGCCAGGCCCACAAGCTCCAAGTCCCCTCCTTAGTGCGACTGGAACTTACTTGAGAAACTTTCAAGTTCATGCCCCCAATGCTGTGGCCACAGCCAATTACTGATTTAAGTGAAAAAGAAGAGCAAAATGAATCATCTATGTGATGATACACCCATCGTCAGAGCCCTTTGAGGTCACCCTTCAGCCAGAATAGGCCTTGGGTCCTTATTTATTGCTACTCTAACAAAGTGGAGCAGGATCATAAACAGTGTCTCCTCCCAGCAGCATATCAGACTAAGCAAAGGAAAAAAGCTCCGAAATCCTACAAAGACACTGGGGCTGCAATGACTTTTCAATTAACAAAATGACTAAAGTGAAGTTCTAAATAACCCGCCAAACCTTCCCACGTAGATGTTTGGGTTTTAGCTTAAGATTTAGACTGGGGGAAGGACAGGAAGAAAGGAGTGTCCCCTTGGGATGTAAGAAAACATGGCCAAATCATACATTTTTTACACTGGCAATCAAACAGATGTGTTTCATTCCGAGGTGCTGTTCTTAATTGTCAAGAACTAGCATACAGCCTGCATGGAGGATTTCTGTTCTCGGTTCAGCGAAAGGCCTGGCCTGTTATGTTGTCCCAGTCGTTTGCTCTCATCTGTACATGGCACTCAGGAACAGTCCTACCATGGCAGATACCAGCCAATACAGCAACCAGGAGAGGACAGCAGCCAGGTGATTCAAGAGAGTTACTTTCAGATGCTCTGAGCCAGCTATGTTCCCAAATGATTCAATTTGGACATCAATTTTTTTTAGAAAAATAGGCCTGACTGATTTTATTCCAGAAAGTTTATTGAAATTCTAAGATAGACAACAGAACTCTTCTCTCAGTTTATTCTATGCTCCTTCTTCCATGAGACGTTTGTGGTGGTCAGGGATGAATCACGGGGCCTTGTTTGTGTGTGGGGGCGGACAACAAACAGCCTCCAGAAGAGCAACAGCCGCTGTCCAAGCTCACTCCCTAAGCAAGAGGCAGGAGGAGCTGCCCCTGTGCAGCTCTGTCGCCGGAGTGATATTCGCACTATCTTCCTATCCAGCCAGTGTCCAAGCGCAGCTGCATGGACTCTCAAAAATGCAGAGCAGAGCCTAGGGAAAAAGCCTATAGGGTGTATTATCTTATTCTGGCTTTATTGTATGTCAGCATCTTAAAGAAACAGAGCAAATCTAGGCAAGACAGCCATTAGGAAAATCGATCTAAGTTGTCCCTGGCTCTGTATAAAAGTTTATGATCCTACTTAATATTTGTGATGCAAGGTAAACTAACCAGCATAACACGAAGGAGCGTGAGTGGCTTCCTCAGAATCCCCTTTGTAAACGTTGTTTCAGGAAGGGATATTAATTTTATGTTATGAGGCAGGCTTATTATAAGGATTTGCACAATTCAAATCACATTCGCACAGCTTGGTAGGATTTTCTTTGTTCCCAGCTCGTTTATAAAGATGAATCAGTCATTCCTCTCTATACTTCTTTCCCTGCTTGCAAGCGAGACGGTAACATCCCCTGTCTATCTTGCCAAAGCGTTTTTGCTCTAAAACATGTGTGAACAGCACAGCGCGCAAGGGATATCTAATATAGCTAATATCTCTTCCCAACACCGGCAGCACATCCCGATCGCTCATCGATACGGAGCGCTCGGTACTGACAGTTGCTATCTCCTTTCCCCCGCAGCCCTTTTCACAATGGGCGGTAACGGCGACGGACAGCCCTGCAAATTCCCCTTCAAATTTCAAGGCAAGTCCTACGAGCAGTGTACGACAGAAGGCCGGACGGACGGGTACCGATGGTGTGGCACTACCGAAGACTACGACAGAGATAAGAAATACGGATTCTGTCCCGAGACTGGTAGGAGGAGTTTTGCTTTCGTAACACAGTCTCATTCGCCCGCGCTCTCGACAACCCAGCTCTCCCTCCTTGCACCTTCCCCAAAACATACCAAACGTGATGGATTAGGCACAGTTTCAGCATAGGTGGCCAAGGAAGTAACCAAAGCGGCAGTGGCCTACGTAAAGGGCACCGTATGCCGACGTATACCAAGTTTATCAGGCATGCACAAATGCCTCTGAACCATAGGACTAAAGGTCTATTCCTGCGGGATAATTGCAAGCAAGCCACCATTTTTTAATGGCCCTGGAAGAGAAGCCTCATATTAGAAAAGAAAGTGGGGAGGATATTTTAGCTTATAGTTGTCAATGAGTAATACTTAACATTTACACTTGAACAAAAACCCTGCTTAGTATGATAAGGCTGAGTTATTAAATCTGTCTAGCTGTTCAGGAAAGCTAAGTGAAATGGTTTCTCCAGGAGAATAAGATTTCTGCTTTCTTCACAATTTTTCATACTTTAAACTTAATTTTTACTACATAAAGGAACAAAATTAATTTATAGCCACGTATAGCTTGGCAGGTAGCACATTTTAAGATGCAGACTAGAGCAATAATTATTCATTTAGACTTCATAAATTACCTATTGCAGTTCTACAATCGCGGCCTTTTAACGCAGCCCTGGTGAAGCTCGTTTCACCCGCGCAACGGCCGGGCTCTGCAACGACGCTAGCCGAGCGGCGAGCAGAAGCACCCCATTTTTGGAGCCTTTTGAAAATGCCCTAACCATTTCAAATGGGGATTTTATGCATTTTGGTTTGACTTCCTGTTCCCTCTGACGTTCAGTTGTAACTCTTCAATTTTACCTTACAGAAAATTAGAAAAGAGAGAGAGAGAGAGAGAGAGAGAGAGAGAGAGAGAGAGAGAGAGAGGATCAAGCTCATAGAGTTGGACAGAGTAAAATCTACATGATAGTTCAACAAGGAAAAGAACCATTACATTGAAAATCAGTACGTTAAAGCTCCAAAACTCCTACATAACACAGTCTCTTTCACTGAACACACTTAAGCTTAAGTTTTTTCAGCATGAAAGGTTACCTGAGGTAGCTGTGTTCATCTTTTATTTCTACCTGATAAATAAATTAATAATAACGAATGAGAAATAAATATTTTTTCCCCTCCCAAATATTACTTTGACTCTTGCTCTTCATGTTCTTAAGTGGATTTCAGACTTTCCGCTTGCTTTATGTACAGTTTAGGAGAAGATCCACCAAACGCGATTCCCTTCTCCCTGTATTTTCCCATTGTTTTCCACAGCGATGTCAACAGTTGGTGGAAACTCGGAGGGAGCACCTTGCGTATTCCCTTTCGTTTTCCTTGGAAACAAATACGAGTCCTGCACAAGCGCCGGTCGCAACGACGGCAAGATGTGGTGTGCTTCCACCAGCAGCTATGACGATGACCGCAAGTGGGGCTTTTGTCCTGATCAAGGTAAAACCGTTTGCCACAGCAATACGCTGATGACTGTGTATCGACCACATTGATGATATCACGCTCAGCATGTTTTTATTGCCATACTTATCTAACCTGACCAGTTACATTGCCCCCCTCAACCCTCCCCACAAGTATCTGAGCGAACACCCTACCTTTAAACACGAAGGAGGTATTAGTTAAACAGCCAGTGCCAAAGCTCCTCTACCTGATAATTATAATTTTGGAAAATGTAAATGTAAGTATATCTTTCTAAAATACAAACACATTTTTTAAAAGGCAAAGAAAAATGTTTCTCTCGCCACCAGTTTTTCCCCTAGCAGGCCAAAACCTACAAGTACTGCAGTATTTCAATAGTTCATAAGAATTAGACTGTAATATTGGCCAACCTAGGAACAAGTGCTAAGTGTAAAAATCAATAAATGTATTCATGACTGATATTGACAAAGAAAATATTAAAAAAGAGAAACTTAAGTCTGCATGGCAAAAATGAGTATTTAAAGTTATTACAAATAAGGGCAAAGAATAACTGAAATGTAGGTAAAGTTAAATAAAGCAAAAGGCTTTTTTTCAGACATTTATGAACAACTGCTAAATTCAGGCTTCTGAATACGAGTATTTGCCCTTTTTCTTTTACGAGTGATAATAACTGCCATATTTCAGAGACTTGTCTGTTCGGGGATAACTGATAAAATGTTGTCTTATGATAAAGTAGACTATTTTTAACCTGTTCAGTATGATAGTACCAATTCACGCATTGTTCACGGAGAACATAAGATACGTTGACCTGTTTAACACTTAGATGCTATTTCATGACACGAAACAAGATTTGAGGTCTAGACTATAGTTTAATTGTTCTGTGCTTTAAAAAAAAAATGTATTATTTGATTTACTTTTTTTCCCCCTCACAGAAGAACTAAGACAATGGTCAAAGTCACTGTCATGGGAGACAGTAACAAGCCCATACTGACTACACAAGAGCTCTTGGAATACCTCTATTTCATGAAATGTCATTTCTGGCAACATGTATGACATGAAACTAGAGGGTATACATATTAATTATGATGTATTACAGTAAGATGTTTATTATGAAGAGATTTTTGATGGATAGTGAGGAAAACAAAATGAGAATACAGCAAATAACCTGTGCAGTACATTTTTAAATTGTTGTGTTACTCAGGATACAGCCTCTTCCTGGTTGCCGCTCATGAATTTGGCCACGCCATGGGGTTAGAGCACTCCGAGGACCCAGGAGCTCTCATGGCCCCAATCTACACCTACACCAAGAACTTCCGACTTTCTCAGGACGACATTAAAGGGATCCAGGAGCTATATGGTAACGTCTTTCTTTGTCAGCTGAATTCATCAGAAAAACAGACAGCACAGGCTGAATTTGGGGATTCAGGACTTGCAGTAAATTTCACACTGATTGAAATATCACAGGCGACAGAAACATTCCCTGTTCCTTTCCCCACCTCCTTCATGTTATTACCAGAGCTCCTATTTCTTACTATAACACAATTTAAGGATGAGGAGTCACTAAATCTACTGAATTAATGGAAGCCCTCGAACTCCTTTGATTAATGTCAAACCTATAAATGAAAGTTTCTAATGCCTTTACTGGGCCAATGAAATGCTGTGCTTTTCCCTTGCTTGAACTATCAGGTGTGGGTGTTTAGGTTGACATCACTCTGAGCATCCCAGATTGCATCTCTGGGCAAGAGAAGGGCTTTGTTTCCTGCCCCAGCTGGAAAATCCTTCACCCTCCCTTCCCACAACAGTTCAAGCTGTACAGTCGCAATAGCATTTGCAGATAGTGTGTGGGAGCTGACACTTGTGTATAGATGTGTTTGGCAAGCTCCAGGGGAAGAAGTGGGTTTAAGAATTTTTATGTTGGTGTATCTTTAAAATTTATTATTTTCTCTACAGACACTCTTAGTAAAATGAGTGGGAATTATGATCAAAATTCATTCCATTTCTTTACTTCCCACCTTGTAGAGCACAAGTATACTATAGTCTATGGAGCAGTCTAGGAAAATCTATACCATTTCTGTTTGTTTGCTTTTCACTTTTCTACTGAGATATCTCCCTAATAGGATGTGTCTACGTTCTACTGTACTCAACATCCTAGAACTGATAACAAGTCAAAACGATTACCAGATTTAAAAAAAAACCACAAACTTTTATCAAGAACCTCATTTGAGTCTTCCCTTTTCCTTTGTTCTTGGGCGCTTTAATTAAGACGAGGAATTGAGATGCGGGCAAGGTTAAGTGAGTTTTCTAAGCTCACGCAGCATATCTCCGATAGAGCTCAGACTTTAACGCAGGTTTCTGAAGTCACAGTTCAAAACCCAAGGCAAAACTATTTTTCTTGCTGCTTTATAACTGAAATAACCCTTTAGAAGCAGCTCTCTGTATGAAACAAATGTTCAGAAAACTTTGTTTTCCTTCACTATTCAAGATTAACTTGTACCGGCTATACTCACATTTTGTTCAATTAAAGTACATCAACCTGACGTCTAAGAAGCCAAATGCTTCATAAGGCAACACAGCAGCAGCCAAATAATAAACTAAAATAAAATAAACCAGATGGCAAAGTGCATGCACATTTGATTACTGATGAAGGCAGAAAAAAAACACACAATCACCTCAAAATGTACCATTAAATACTGTAAGCTGTTAGCATTTCTAAAAAGAAGAGAAATCCACTTTGATGTCTCTCTCAGCTGAGGCGCACATAATTCTGAATAGAGAGACATCAAAGTGGATTTCTCTTCTTTCTAGAAATCAGTTTAAAAAAAAAACACACACACTCAAGGTTAACATTTCAACCAAATATAGTCACTTCTGAATGTCTTTGAAGTTAAATAGGCAGCTCAACATGGATAGGAGGGAAAACAAAGACACAGAGATGTGTCTTGAATGAGACCACCCAGCCGCATAGGGCCAGCACTCGAATCTAAGGCCACCTGAGCTATGCTCTACCACCCTGCTTCAGAGAAGATTATATTGTAATTTTTTTTCCTTTGAAGTATTGTCTCCAAAATATTGCCCTTCCATAAATTCTGATAGTTCACGTTACCAAGGAGGCACCATATTTCAGACTTACAGAGTATTTCTGTTCACCGTTGCAGAAGTATCGACTGACGTTGAACCAGGGCCAGGGCCAGGACCGGGGCCAGGCCCTCGTCCAACCCTTGGACCTGTCACTCCAGAGCTCTGCAAGCATGACATTGTTTTTGATGGAGTTGCACAGATCAGAGGAGAAATATTTTTCTTCAAAGATAGGTAAGTGAGATAATTTGCTTACTGATGTGGCCTTGGGTGGAGGTCTCTGTCAGACCTATTTGTCAAAACCTAGAAAGTTATGATCAGGCACGATCTCTGCCCTTTCTTCTGCGTGCTTACAGAAAACAAAGTGTCCTAATCAACTCCTACAGGAAGGAGATGACAAATTCTGGGCTTATTGTTAAATAATAAGGAAAAAGATTGTTTATGTCAACTATCTCACCTCTTCCTAATTAAAGGCAATGATTAGGCCTCAAATTCACCTTTTCTTACAGCTATACTCAAACTTTTTTGAGATTCTGGAACATTCAACTTCACTCATTGTTTTAGGCAGTTTTATGCTGGTTTTTCATTTCTGGTTTCTGGCCTACACTGGGATTGCTCATGCCAAGATGCTATGACAACAACTGGGCTGGTGGTAATTCTGGCCAAAATCAGAACAAGGAAATGCCTGAAACCTCACAAAAAAAGCCTGCTCTCATGATATTTTCAGCCCAATTTTACAGACTAGAGAGCCAGAATTACCCTTGATGTCAACATGCTGGCTTCTGTGGAGTCGCACCAGGGCTGCGACCAGCTCAAAAGGGTCAAGTAGATGGGAGAAGCGTCCAAACTTCTAAATGCTTATTTAAAACAGATCTAACCCCCGAATCTTTAGAGGTTTACCCATCTGCAACGTTAATCATAACATTAGTGATGGAAGAGATGCATTAGTTAGTCTATTCTCTGCCAAAGAAGGATTCATTCCCTATAAAATATTTCCAGATGCCTTTTATAGCATAAACTACAAGAATTGTAATTCAGCAATGGAAATTTCATCACTTGCAACGGAGTGGAGTTCTGGAGGCACTGTCCTTCCGGATTTCATTCCTATAGTCTGCACTTATTCTACATACTGGTGCAAGCTTTGAGGCCAACTGCAGGAAAATTAGACAAAAATCTCAATAGCAATTTCTAAAAGATCCCCCCAAAAAGTAATCATCCAAAGCTAGTGGTAATAACCCCGAATGTCTGTTCCACCCTGGGGACACCGCTTAGCAAAACTGCAGTGCAGAGATTATGATGGTTTGTCTGGTCTGAAGAGGATCTGTTCTTTTCCCACATTCATAAAGAAACAATTATGCAAATTTCTGGAAAAAAATCTTGTCCCTGACTGCTTTAATGCAGGTTGAGTTTGAAATCATTCAATAATAGCATCATGTGATGCAAGGTTGCTGTAATGACAGACACCTCAAGGACACTAGTGGTTAGGACAGGCCCCACGTGTGTGAGGGCTCCAAGGCAGCCCACCCAAACAGCGATTTTGGTGCACGGGTGGAGACTGCCCTGACAAAATGAGCTGCAGCTCCCACTGCCACTGCCAGGGCCTGTATTACCCAGTAGCTGCTCAGCGATGTAGAGCATCTCCCGATGCTCTTGGTAGCACCATAGACACTACAGCTCCTTTTTTCCCTGCCATAAATCAATGCTAGATCTTTAATCCTCCACTACCCAAACATTCCCATTGTAGATGAATGAAGATCTGCGACAACTGTGTGTGCCCACATGAAACACTATGTCCTAACACATAACAACAACATTTACAAGCAACTGAAGCTGAGGAAGTATGAGATCTCCCGCATTCACTGCTCCTCACCATGCCCCCTCACAAAACACCATTTCTGAAACCAGCAGTTTAACAGTTATTTGTATCTGCAGGTGGTATAACGTCTAGCTATCTCCTCCAGATTTTAAGTTTTCAGCTGGAAGATGTGAAGGATTTATTACTATACTGCATGGTTTAATTCCACCCACTGGCTTTTCACACAATGAAGAGTCAGGGGCAAGTATGGATAATTTTACAGTCCCTGCTACAAAGCAATTTCTTGGATGCAATTACTTCTGGTTCCTCTCTATGTGACACCCAGATAATGTGCTCTGGGTTTGAAATTTGACTTAATCTTTATTGCAGACATTGTGTTCTAGCAATGGAGAAACTGTGATTAAAAAGCCCTGATTATAAGAATATAATGTTCGCCATTTCTATTACAGCTGCTAAGGGCAAAAAGGATTCATTAAACACATCTATGTGGGGACACTTCTGATATCTCTGGTACTATTACCCTCAGCCCTGTCAGCAGGCAGCAGGCTAGGATTCCTTATAATCCAGTGATCCATAATGGCAAAAAAGAGTCCTTTTTTGGCAAGAAATGGCCCCACTGTACTTGCAACCTGGGATCACAGAAAGCCAACACTGGACAGCGCCACCAGGGAGCTGCCCAGAGCTGGCCCCAGTGCACCAGCCTAAGCAGTTTGCCCAAAGCAGGGTCCACTGCTGCTACCAGTCTCATCAGAAAGCTAAAGTCTTCGCTTTGGCTCAGTGCCTCAAAATATTCTCACAGCAGTAAAAAAAAAAAAAAAAAAAAAAAAAAAAAAAAAGTTTTGTGCAGGTTTCACATTATTCACAGCATCCTGACCATCCTTTGCTCAGATGGTCAGGGCTTTGCTGTTCAGCCAGACTGCCACCCTGCCTCTGCTTTCGTAAGCTGGCAATCACATAGGACCCGATTCAACAGGTCACAATTTTAAATCTATTCCTAAATCAGGAAAGGCGTTCAGTATTTTCTATAATCCGAACCAATTAAAAGCATTTCACATGCAGGTACGGTGGGTCAAAGGACTATGTAAATACTAGAACAGCCTGTTCAAACTGACTCATGCTTTACGCGAACATTCAGCGAAAGCAGGCAACAGTTCTTTGTTTTGCTTTGGATTTGATTTGCCTATGAGTTTCTCAGCTTTCCAAATATTAGGGAAGCAACATTATGACTCACTATTGGAATCAAAACAAACATCTGTCATGTGCCGTGTGACTTGTATGGCTCATCTGCCTTAAGAACAAAATTGACCACAGCACCCAACTGTCATGCTAGAGAGGCATGAGGGCTAAGGAGCAAGAAGATCAGATCAGAGGAATTCTACCAAAAAAGTGTTTTCACCTCCCCTCTCAAATCACATCTCAAACCAAGAAAATAAAAGGGGAATTCCTGTAGGTGCTATTAGCCATAGAGAACAGTTGACAGCCTTGCCAATGAGGATGCACTTCGTCAAGTGATACAGTGCCCAAATACAACATTTGCACAGAAGATTTTGTTCTTAAAGGCAACAAAAATCTAAGCTTCTAAAGTTTCCCAGCAAATTAAAAACAACAACAACACAGATTCAGTCCTTTTACATGATTGCATTTGTTAATGTTGGAAAATCTTGATTATATTAAAGCATAATTTGAAATCTTGACTGTAACAAAGAATGAAATCTGTCTAGACATGTTACTTAACCTGATTTAAAACATTTTAAAATTTTCAAAGTGAAAGAAAGTCAAAATAATTAATTTCAACATTTTCTCAACACAATGAGCAGAAACCAAAATTCTCCTACGCCATTTTAAAACAAAAGAATTCAGTTTTGACAAAACTTCCCTTTTCAGAAGACAACTTCACCATTTTAATAAGCCTCATGAAATGTGTGCTTTCATATAAAACCTGCCTTCAGCTCTCTGTTGGCTCTGGAAAATTTGGAGTCCCTGCAGATAGTAATTATTAGTGCTGATTCAGCCATAAATCAGATCCAAACTTGATCAAGAGCTACTTTTATTAATGCAGTGTTAGAGAGATTTGTTACATGGATTTCCATTTCATAGCATATTGGATCCATTTTTCTGTCTAAAAAGTCATGCGTGAAATACATTTTATCATTACCTTTTACAGCCTTTTTATATATGTTTAAACATTGATATGAGTAAGAGTAATTAGCTAAATGCATTACTCTTTGCCTCTTTTTAATATAAAAACCTGAGATACGATCAGAGATATTTTTGTACATGTTAAAATACATACATATATGCAAAATGAGAATGAGTTAATATATTACTATCTTAGTTATGATTACCCTATGTCAGGTTAAATAAATATTCATTTTTAATTAAAAAGGAGACAAAAATAATGCATTTTGCCAGGTGCACTAGTGAACAAGCACTACAGCCTATCATAACTGAATACGTGGCAAATAATTATACTTGCAAATGTATGTTTCAGAATGTTTCATATGTCCCAGCTAATTTTATTTGTTCACAGTCAGATTCTTATTGATGATAATACAGTAATTCATTAAATTAATTCAGATTCTTGGGATCCCCCAAGTTTTAGCTTCAAATCCTGGGTTTCACAAAGGAACAATGATTCTAGGTAGGAACAGGTAACACCTACTCATACTTCTCAAAAACTAAGGTGCCAGTAGTATCTTGAGCTTCGGCAACATGCAGGACTTAATGATTGAATAATATTAGTATAAGCTGTTTGACCCGAGGCTTATTTAATAGCTCCAGCTTGGTGAGAGAGAGATTCCACTGCCTCGTTGGTTTTTCATTTTATGAAATTGGCAAAACTTTTACTCTGTTGAGGAAGAAAGTTGTTCGTTCTTTGGAGGAGGAAATAACAGTGCCCTTTTAATAGCAAAACCCCTCAGCACAAAGCTCTGCCATTTAAAGATAATTACAGCTTTTTAAAGCTTAAATCAAATGATGATCCTGCTTATACATAAAATAGCCAATAAATTACCCTTTGCATTTCTCTAATGAACATTTTTAGTGCTAGCAGTTCCTTTTACAGCCAAGCTTACTTCCAGGCTGTTTGATATACTGTTATTAAATTTGAACTTTTACTCACTACAATAGTAATTGCAAGAGCAATTCACAGAATACAAATCTCTGCTTCTGTCAAACACCCATCCATCTGCTGCATACGCAACAGCAGGAGACCTCTAATAGTTTAAATGCCTTGCAAATTAGTTTATTTGTATAATCGAAACACAGGATACATTGTGCTCCGATGCAAGAAGCAACAGGAACGCCAAAGCAATCAGTGCAATCGGCGTCAGCAATTTCCCCGGTGGTCCGGCACGCAGCGCGTTGCGCTGCAGTACCGTGCTCCTCAAAGAGCCGTTGGCCTTTTCAGTCACTACAGGAAAACAGATGCGAGTGTGCACTGCTGCTAGGCTGCGTGCAAGCGTGCGTGTGCACGCGCACGCGTGTGTGTGGCCTTTGCCAGAAAGGATGAGAAACAGATGTGCTGGTGAATTAGTTCTTTGTAAAGCTCGTACAATCTTCTGTTTGGCTCAGATTCATGTGGAGGACTGTGAACCCCCGAGGTAAACCCACAGGTCCGCTGCTGGTGGCTACGTTCTGGCCTGACCTGCCTGAAAAAATTGATGCTGTCTACGAGGCCCCTCAGGACGAGAAGGCTGTGTTTTTTTCAGGTACTGGCTTGACAGTTTAAAACGTAAGTAGTCATGCGTAGAAACGCTATGTTCAAACTCAGCTCCTCGGAAGCTGTGCCTGGGCCAGGGAAGTGCCTGCCTGCGAGCGGTACAGCCCGGCAGACCCTAAACATCCCCCATGGAGGATTTTAGAAAAAAGGCTGGATCTGAAAGACTTTGAGCAGCATTCAGTCTCCACTCTACCAAAGGGCACTTAAGCACCTGGAAAGATAAGTTCGGCAACAAGCAGGACTAAACAAGAATTATTATTCAATGCAAAAAGCAACCCCAAACCAGCAATGGAAGCTCTGTTTTCTCATGCAGCGCTCTGTTCTTCTTTCTTCTCCTCTCATCCTAAGCTATCATCTCCGCACGCACTGCTTGAGAAGACAAGGTGTTCTTTCCCCGTGCCTTTCCTCGTCTTCTCCCCCTTCGCCAAAGCGTGACTCCTGCTCGGAGCGCGGGCTCCGCAGGAGAGGCTGCGGCGGGCGCCCTGGCTCGCTCGGCGCCAGGTCAGGCTACCAGGAGGCAGCTTCCCGTCCGCCAGGACTTGCACATATGGTTCAGCTCTACTGGCCAAATCAGTGGAGCTGGGAGGCTGTTTGCAATGGCTGAAAAACTGAGCCAGCAAAAACTGGACTCCAATATCCACTAAAAACATGACTAAACATCTCCAACCATGTAAATACCATATGGCTGGGGCTGCTGTACACTTTCTGAACAGGAGGAGAAGAAAAGTAATAATCTATCCCACATGTCTGAAAGGCCGTTTTCCTTACTTTACGTAGTAAAACAAAATAAAAAAAAAACACCTCAAAAATCCTTTATTTCGGCCAAGTAAAAACACTAAATATTCCATTTATTATATATATAAGCCTAGTGCACCTGCATCTCTCTCTCCCTCTGTCCCTTTCTCTCTCTCCTTCTCTTTATATTTTCGAGGAAAATATAACTAAAGTGCTTTTAAAAAAATTAAAAATGAGAACTATCAAACAATCAAAGACCGGTTGAAAGTAACCTGCAACCTAACTATCCTAGAACACGTTAGTGAGATCCACCCTTTGCTCCTGGATGATCAAACCAATAACTCCGCAGAACTCTCTGCTGCACTTCGCACCTTGCTCACATTAAATACTTTGCTGTCAGATCCAACTTCCATTGAAACCAAGAGAAATTCTTCGGGAACGTGATATAGAACCAAAGACATGTCCTTTCATGGATGAATCTTTCCATGGCTTTCAGTGAACCCAAGAGTGGTGTTTACTAAATAAATTACAATTCCATGTAAAGAGCACAGAACCAGACCTCTTCCACTAGCACATATTTGGAAGCACATTAGAAAGCGTTGTACAGCAGAGGCCAAGAGAAGCAGGGAGTCCAAGCAACAGCTTCCTATTAATTGGTCAAGAATATTCTTGACTAAAACCATGGCTATATAAAGGGGCTGAGCACGAGCTTCTGCATTTGACCTTCAGGTGCCCATGCATGGTTTATGACCATCTCCATCATACGGAAAATTACTGACATCATTTCTTTTACAATAACTGCAAGTGTACTTCTCTTGCAAGGAGCGGTATGTTAGATGAAGACAGGCTCTGCCTCCAAATGTTCACAAAAATAACTGAGACAGTTGAGAAGCAGAAGAGGAAGCAAAAGCACACAGAGGTGAAGCCATTTGCTGAGAGGCAAGCAGCAATTGGGAAATAACACCAGTAACTAATTACAGTATACCTGCACTCTAAGCCAGGGCTTCACCGATGGTAAAATGCTAGAAAGACTAGTAATACAATCAGTGTGATAAAAATTCCCGTAACAACGTATAAGAGAAGAAATATTCCTCTGTGTCTGACTACTAAACAGTGTTTGTTTGCTCTGTTTCTCCCCCGCTTAGGAAACGAGTACTGGGTTTATTCAGCCAGTAACTTGGACCGGGGCTTCCCAAAGAAGCTCACCAGCCTGGGACTCCCCCCTGACGTGCAGCGCGTTGACGCAGCCTTTAACTGGGGCAGAAACAAGAGGACGTATATTTTTGCTGGAGACAGATACTGGAAGTAAGCTACATCACAGCGGCGGTGGTCTGCCCTTAGCCGGGCTCGTCCCTCTAGCGCTGAACGCACGCTCAGGTGCGGCAGCAGGGAAGCAAACATGGGGGTTGCATCCTTTGGCAGCCCAAAATGAAGGCTGCCAGCACAGTGCTGAGGGCAGCGGTGAGCGAGACCGCCGAGCCCGACAGTATGGCTAGGAAAGCACTTCAGACAACAGCATGTATTTGAGAAAACAGCTTGTAAGGGAAGAGATGTGTGTGCATCTCTCTGCAAGGCTGCTCACCATTAACAGCTCATCTCTGGGAGCACATGTCCCAGCTGCTGCTCCCTGCCAGCCCCAGGCTCCCTCGGGGCAGGTGTCTCTGCTGTCAGCTCAGTCACTGCTGGACTTTTTAAGAAACGGGCTGATCAGTGAACTCCAGAGGCCAAACCCAACCGGTCTGCCTTTGAAATTCTTGTGCTAAGCCACCAGGCTTGAGGTGCTGGATGCAAAAGCAGACACCACCGTGCCCATCAGTGCGTGCTGGCGCACCAGTATTCCCTTCTGCAGCTGACCAATACATCACCAATACATCTGCTCTACTAGTACAGCTCGTCCCAAGGAGATCCAAACAAACCGCAAGAAGTGCGTCTGTTAGCACTTTGGAAAATTTTGGACTGAATTCATTTCTACAGCCTCTACAGTCCTTTTTAAGTTTTGAGTACAACCTCAGGCCAGTTTTGTTGCAAAGAAGTCCACAAATACATATAAAGATGTATCTGCACCAATGTTCCTGTTTGAAAGACTATGAGAATCAAAACATGATGCAACACAAGCAACCAAACTCACATCATATTAAAACAACTCTTGCATTGCCGCGGAGCCTAGAAGCCCTCATCAACACAAGATCTACCTGTGTTAGAGTAGCACTTAGTTAGTCAGCACTTCCACCAAAAGCTTTATGCTTTAGATAGGCAAAGCGGGCAAAGGCCTATTTTATTAAAAGAAGAAAAAAGGTCCACAGGAATTTAGTGACTTAACTATGGCTATACAGGACTCTCCAGCAGAGCTAGGTACTGAACTGCATTTCTCTTTTATTCCACGCATTTCAGCACAACTTTGCTGGCAGATAACTTGCTATGAGAACCTGTTCTGTACAGGAAGGATATCTGACGCAAAGATGAGGAAGGAAGGTCTTTAAAATGCCTCAAGTCTATCAGGGTGGTAGAATTAAATATCCTACGCTGACCTAAGGAAAAGTGTAAAACAACATATGTAACAGAATTGCATGATCCTAACCAGCAGGAAGATTTGGCACAATATATCATCTTAAAACGCACACACGTGCTTAGGTGCTCTGATGAAGGGAGGTGAGCTAGCCCAGAAGCGAGGCTCCAAGCCCGGGTTTGCCACCAGAAGCCCCTGTCAGGAGCAGGGCTTCAGGCCAGCAACGCAGACGTTCATCGACAGGCTGAAAGTAGAATTGTTCGTTAACTGACAGTTTGGAAGTGAGTTAAAATATATATATATACACACACACACAGATATATATATATAAAATATATACATACACACACCTCTCTCTCATTATCAGAAACACCAGCCAGAAATCTTAAAGATTCTCCAGGCTTTTAGGGCCCCTTTTCAGAGAGATGCTATATCAATTATCAAGGAGGTGTCTGTTTAATTGAGTCCATTTTCTATGAACAGTCATTTCTTATATGATCATATTGGATGAGTGTCTTTTTTATATCCTAATGGCAGTGGATTCCTGTAAGTAAATAAAATATCCTTTCACAGTTACCAACTGATCATAATTTTCTTTCAACTTTGACAGCACTCTTTTCCATTATCTAAAAATATATATATATAAAAAGAACTTAAAACCTAAAGATTGTTATTCATTTTTAATGTCATATTGTAGAGCTGATCTTGTTGGATGTTTTCAAATAGTTTTAATAGTCATTTGCAATAGCTGAGATTCCTACCAAAACCTACAGACCATGAGTTCGCAAGCTGCTGGCCTCCTCCGTTCCAGCCACTGTTTGGATTAACCGTACTCTGGGGCCTCCAATTTATCTCTCTAATCACAGAAAGCATTTTTATCAAAGTACCTTATCAATTGCAGTCACTGCAGAATGCATGATTTATTGTTAAGAAACCAAAGTAACTTTAAGTGATATCTATCTGTTTAGAGAAGAAAGCAAGCAGTTGACAAATATCTGAAGAAAAATAAAAAGCATGAGTGTTTAACACAGACATCACAACCCTTCAGTATGTGGCTGTTTTATTTTACACAAGGGCTCTGCCACATGGAATCAAAATAGTTTTATACCATAGTCCTTCCCACGTCATTATCGCACATACTTTATTTAAATAGATATCTGGAAGCCTTCTACTCTCCCTCCTTCCAGCCCCAAGCTATTTTACTGTCATCGTAAGCAAAGTAAAGGTATGTGATGGAGAGGAAGAGGAGCTGGCTCATATTCCACAGCTGAAGTTTTACAGATACACTGCAAGGTACTACCTTTTCTTTAAATATCCCTAGAAAAAATAGTAAGAAATTTAAATTAATTATCTAGGTTGATTTTGACCAACTTACTGCTCATTTGTACTGGTGCAACTTTGGACACAATCCAAGAAGTTTCATACAGCAATGAGGGAAAGGGGACACAAGGTACACGCAGATATGGATAAGAGAAAGCAAGAACGCAAGTGCTTCCCTCCGCTCTTAGTCCCAGAGGCCTCTGCAAAGCCAGCTGTCCTGAAGAGGTGATGCTCACGTTCATCAAGCCCTCACAGATGCAGCGATGGAGCCCGGTGCACGGTTCGCCTTGCACAACTGCTCAGGACACCTCCAGCCTCCTCCAGAGCACCCACTCCGATCTGTACAAAGGGGACAGGCCGCAGTCTTGCCCCTTCCCTACCTGCCACTAAGAAACTTGCCTCCCTGGGACACCAATTCCCTAAAAATGGGGAGGGAGAGCATGGATTATTTGTTTGCGAGAGTGTAAAACCAGCTTTGGACAGATCTACATTTGCACTGGACAGCAGAGAAGGCACCAAGTAACGAAAATACCCAATCATCAGGCGATACGGATGCACAACGTTCTTCCCACTTCTGAAGGACACAGAGTAGATCCGACTTCCCTGGAGTTAGCTGAATTTACATCAGCTGAGGGTTGCTCTCCAAAGCATGGAGCGTGAAAGCCATTGGGTTTATTTCAAAGAAATGTATATATTTTTAAATACGCATTTATCTTTTAACCATCACTGGGGAAGGGCAGGACTTTGTGAAGATAACAGGGTTTCAGAATGAAATGTCACAGAAAGTAATGTGTAATTTACTAGTAATCCATCAATTATATGGGTTACAAGTCTAAAATGTCAAATAAGAAAAAAAGATAGTCATTTCACCTTAAAATCTGACATCTTCAAATATTGGTTCCTGCCTGAAAACTGTTACCTCTCCTGGAATTATGAAGCTGAATTTCTGAAAAGTGTTTTGCTTAGGAAGCATATTTTCAATTCAGCAACAATCACATTTCCAGAAGCAGAGGAGGCAAAACGTCACAGGGTTTTAAAGGAATGGGGAAACTATAACAGAATGCAAAGAATATTACCAGCTCCTCTATTTTATTTTCTGTTGAACTGTTTTATATAGCCACAACCACTGTTTTATATAGCCACAACTGCTGAGGACTCCCTGAAAAATTATGCCAAATCTTAACATGAAATACAGATTCATAATGCTGGGATATATTTTTCTTCAGGTACAACGAAGAAAAGAAGAAAATGGAGCTGGCATCCCCTAAATTCATTGCTGATTCTTGGAATGGAGTTCCAGATAATCTCGATGCTGTCCTGGGTCTCAGTGACAGTGGTAAGCTGCAAACCTGATTTAAGTCACTAACAAGCTCTTTGAATTGTCTGCTGTGAAGCTTACTGGAGATTTTAGTTTCTCCTGCTTCATGAATAGGCAAGCAAATGCTTATTCAGCTTTGCATACTTCTAGCTCAGACTTTTTTTTTCCTCTTTCTTCTCCCATTAAATATCAATTGATTAATATCCTAAAAATCACAGATTTACCCTTTTAAAAAGGAAACGTTTAGGGAACACAGCCTTTCCTAAACATTTTGGTCCAAGCAATTAATAGTTATTCTAAGATCCTTCTCACAAAGCTCAGTTAATTTCAGTCTGCTACCTTTCTTTATCATTTGCTTCTTTGATGCTAATCATTTTGGAATAAAGTAAGAAATAGCTTTTAGTAGCATTTTTTTCTCCTGTTTGTAGGAAAAGAAAGCAAGTTAGTTTCATAAGGCTATATACTGCCTTGTGAAAGTGTCTTGAAGTGTCTTACCGCTTTGTGGCTATGTTGTACAGGACTAGAAATGTGCTACACATATATTAGGCTGCTAAATAAACAGAGAAGAGCAATAGATGACTCGGTCACTTTGATGTCAAGATGTCACTGAGGCTAAGATCTGGGTTTCGGTTGGTTTTCTAATTTGGGCACAGGGAAAACTAGCCTCCAGGAGAACTTTTTTTTTTAGTGTCGTTGGAGACGCTCACGGAAGTGGCTCCTGCCGCACGCAGCCCGATACGCAGGCTGTTTTACCACCCAACGGCATGGAGTGGGACAGTCTCTGGCTCAGAAGCTTCCCAATACCCAGACAGCTCTGGAGGTTCCCAATAGCCAGGATACCTCCCAGCACTATTTCAGCATCGTTCTGCCCTACCACGGCCAGAACTATCATCTCTGGCATCACAGGCACAAACAGGCAGCATTTTACTTCCTCCTCCTCCTTCCTCCCCCTTGGCCTCTCTCAACTGTAGCTGAGGGCTTGGCATCTTCTTTCCAGTGGCCTCATATTTTGTGCCGACAAGCATACGCGTCTGGAAGTACCGCCAATGTCACTAAGTCCTGAGTGACTGCATTTTTCACATCAATTGCGTTAACAAATATTTCTGCCTGGAAAATTCAGGCTCACAGAAAGGTAACCTCACTAGAGGCTCCCTTTAAAATGAGACCTCTGTTCTCCAGAAAGGGAGCTTTCAGGTATTTTTTAAATAAAACTTCTTAAGTTACATAAATATTTCAGAAAATATCGCTTTCAGTTCATTAGGCTTAGTGAAATCACACACAAAAAGTAGTTTTGATCAGGAATTACATCACCCATAACCCGAGTATGTTTTTTAATTTACTTCACAGGATACACCTACTTTTTCAAAGATCAGTACTATCTACAAATGGAAGACAAGAGTTTGAAGATTGTTAAAATTGGCAAGATAAATTCTGACTGGTTGGGTTGCTGAACTGTATGAGCTATTAATAACCAAATATTTACTTTTTTGTTATATGCCTTATCTGTAATTAGAAATAGATCTGAATGCTAATTACTGGACCAGTCTGGTACTGGCACCAAAACATTAAGTACCAGTACTGTACACATCAGATAATTTAAGTGTGTCTGCCTCCTCAGTATAGAAGAGATGTTTACGTATGTATTCTGGTACAGTTTTTCAGTTTTTGTGCTAGTCCTAGTAACGCTCGTAACAGAACACGCATCGTTCTTTACTCCCCCGACGCTTAAACACACGGAAACCTTTGGAGACTGGATCTGGCCCCTGCGTTATACGCATCCAAAGAGGCTCAAATGAGATGTACCAGCAGTGCACTTTGATTTTTTTTTTTTTTTAAATACAACTCTGTTATAAATAGGTGGTTTGTCTTGATGTTCTTCACCTCCTTGTGAGTTTGACCATTACTTCCATTTATTTACATAATAATACAGAAAGACTGTCAAAGGCACAGGTTGCCTCAGGATTTGATTTGTGTTGATGCATGATGGAATCATGGCAAGAAACTGTATTAAAGTATTGTTTTAAAGTACTTTATTTTAATACCTTAGTTAAATTTAGCAATTTGCTTCATGCACTTTGTTACTACTATATAACTTGTTTATATGGACAGAACGACTCAGATTTTTGAAGTCAATGTGTTATACATAAAAGTCAAGTATTAATGTTTAACTTGTCTTACCTTCCTGTTCTTTATAATATTGGGTTTTTGTTTGGTTAGTTTTTTTGCTTATGCCTTGGGCAACAGAAAAGTGTTCTTTTCACAATCTGATGCAATGTTTCTCATTTGAAAAAAAAAAAAGCAGAAAATAATGTCCCACACATGAAGTGCCAATGATACAAATAAAATCAAATTACACCGTCAACACTTCTCATGGCCATGCTTCCTTAAGTCATTTGCATTTAGAAACTCAGTAGTATGTTACAATGAAATACCTGTCAAAGGAAAGACAATATCACCCCAGTATATAACTGCATATTGGATTTATTTAGAAACCTGGGTGAATTTTTCTGTTAGCTCTAAAAACGGAACTGCACCAATTTAACATTAAGCAGAGGATATGGCCCACAAGCTTCCATGAAGCCCACTGCCTCTGCAGAACAGTTTGCATGCTTGTCCGTTAGCCACATTTTTCCTCCTCATCACCGGGCTATCCCCCCACAACACTCACAGCCAGGACAGCCACGCAGACACACATCTCCTACAGGGCACTTAGTAACGCTGAGAAACACAGGGAAAACGCTATCCCTACAGCTGAGGCGAGATGCCACTCTGCAAAGGAGCTTACGCAGCTTCACAAACAAGAAACGCTTTGGGAGACTCTATAGGTGGCATCACGCAACCCCGATCCTTCTCATTTTAAGCTCATGATTTAAAAAAAAAAAAAAAAGGCTATTAACCAACTAATACCTGAAGCAACAATCAGCCGATTTCTTCTCACATCCTCTACAACAACAACAATCTTGGTGTTTTTCTCTTCTAACTGGAGTTTTTCACTACAATATTTTGAAGAGATGCCACTTCTGAAGTGGCTGCATTTGCCAAACCACCTTTCCATTGCCCGCTATCCAGAGATAGCTCCCGCTTCAGGAAGCTTTTGGTTATGGCGATTACAGAGTGATTACCACCTGGATGAACCAGTACTACTTTCACCTGCGCCAAGAGAAGAGATGGACATCTCCCGAGCGTCGGCGTTCTTTTCAGCTGCCATCGCCTGCCCCTCCTCCAAGCAGTCCGGCAGCAGTCAGCGGGATCGGAGCAGTTATAACGGCGGTAGGTTGGTACTGCAGGTTTTCCAGACACCTGCCAACTTTCTCAGGATTGTAGAAGCCAGTGAGCCGTTGCGGGGATGCACCGTCTGTCCGGACCACAAACACCTTCCTAAACTTCTGTTGGCAATACTCTGTAGCTTTAATGGCAGCCAGGAGTTCCTTTGGATTTTTGCAATAATTTCCCCCTAAAGAATTTAAGCTCCTCCTGTTTTAAGCAACCATCCTCAGACAACCATCGCCTGAAGAGCCTTGTGTCAATACTGCCCCAAACTATGCTCTAGCATCTGTATTTAATACGAGGAAGGGTTTTGAACCATGGCTATACCAGGAAGAACGCCTGCAAGAGGCCTTTGCAGCTCCAAAATTACTAACTCACATTCTACCAATGACTGAAATAGTTTCCTTTTCCCCTCCAACTTACGTATATGTTTTGCAACCTGGCAATCTACCAGTGTATCTTCTGTAATAAGACGACCATCATTCTACAAAATTTTGCACATCTGGTGGGTTTAAGGAGTTCTGTACAGCTGCTTGTTTTCTTCTTGTCATTGTAAACCCGTTCCACAACGGCTACGTCACTGCTAGACAATCAGAAAGGAACAAAAGCCAGAAGCTTGAATGTTTTTCCCCCAAAGCCTGTTAAGCCTCAGCATACAATTCTATCAAAGCCTTGCCTACCTTGTGCTACCTCGAAGTTAAAGTCAGGTTTACTTAGGACTTTTTGATGTCAGGATAAGGTCGCCCACACGCTGCACAGGGGGTTGTAGCAACACAGACAGAAACTTAGACACTCCTGCTCCCGGAGCTGAAGGACGTTTCCTCTCGGTGACCCGCAGGACAGGCCGTGCGTGCTCAGCAGGGCACCCACCACCAGCAGGGCAGGCTGTGCATGCCCAGCAGGGCACCTCCAACCCAGCAGAGTAAAGGGCAGCACTTCAGTGACTGCTCTGTCGCAAGACATGAAAGGCAGCCAAAGCTATAATGAAATGCCACACTTTAATACTTAACTGACACAGCAGCCTGAACCGTGAATCACCCTTAACAGTTTGCCTCTCACTAACACTGTTTTTGTTAAAAATACATTTTCTTCCTGCTATTTTGTCATAATTTACATAGCAGCAGTTCCTCAAATTTAAATAGTTGACACCAACTGTGCCATTCTTTACATCAGAAGAAGGTCGGTCCTTCGCGCCCATTCCAGACAAGTTATTTCTGCTTACAAAAACGCGCATGTTTTTCACAGCAAAGACTGGGTGAACGGACGTTCGTCAGCTTTGGGAAGAGACTCAGCTAACAAATGACCGGGCCCTGGGGGATCTCCGCACATGCAGATTTATTTCTGCAAGGGGGAATACTCTGTTCCCTGGCTGGTTATGTAGAAAGCAAATAAGAATTAAGGTATTTCAAGGTAGGGAACCGTAGTAAGGACAAAAAACATAAAACAAAACCCCCATAACAACAACAAAACCAACAGCTCCAAGACTCCATCGGAAAAATGGCACAGGGTCAGGCAGAACTGGAGGAGTCTCCGCAGCTGCCGACAAGGCTCCCGCATACCAGAGCCCATCAAACACTCACAAACCACTACTGCAAATACACCCGCTTCCAGCACTGCCTTTTAAAAAGGAAGCGAGAACAAAAAATGGCATCTTCGGGTAAACTGTCCAGTTGTGATATTTACACACAAACAGCTAGGATTCCCGGCAGCGCTACCCGGGAAGCTGTGTACATAGCTTCCCCTCCGCTCCAGAGGGCGGCAGCAAGTCTGCACCTGTGGAAAACACAGGCTCAAACTCTGTAGGTTTTTTCCCCTCAAAAGATCTTCCATCAGTCTTTTCGTAATTGAGACAAAGTTTAAGAAACTAGCAGAACAACAGAACTATACAGTCTTACGGAGAAAGGCATGCCAGATGTCATTTCCTAGAATACATGAGAATCTGAGAAAAGGCACACTTTCTTTATGGCCTGTGCCAAGCTACCAACAGAAGTGAGAGATTTTTCCATTTTTTTGATGTCTTCAGATCACCACTGGCTGCCTTTTTGGAGAAAAACTTTCACTCCGACACAGCATGCCCGGCGTTAATACAGAGTAACTGGGAATAAATCCCTGGCCTGGACCATGCGGGGAATGGACTAAGTGAGACAATGGTCTCTTCTACCCTTGGGATCCTTAATCTATGAAATTAGTTTACATCAGTTTTGGGGTGGGGGGAGGGAAGGTGTGTATATAAATTTAAAAATGCTTTTTTTTTATATAACGTATTAAATACATGCCTGCATGTGCGCATGCGCACACACACAAATAGCTCATGCCTGTGCTAAAATGTCTTATTTAATATTACCCTGATTAGCGTTCAATTAAAACATTCATGTGAAGTAATAACCCGCTTAGCATGTAGCACCAGCTTCTTCTCCCTTCTCCATCCAGCCCCATCCAGAGCAGCAAAGGAGAACACGGTGCTAAAACTACGAGCAGTCAGTCTGCCCAGGCGTTCTTCCCTGGCAGCACTAGTGGAGAGAACAGTGAAGAACTTCAGAGTAATCAACAGTTCACTGGGTTTATTGTTTGAAAGACAAATAGTTTTCCCCTAACTGCTGAACAAATGCTGGGAGGGCTGCATGCAGATTGCCTGCTGATACAGTCTCTAGATCATTCTTCCACTGGTTTTTGCAAACCCCCAAATTCCTTTTCTACTGCTGAAGTTAAGCCTCAGCCAGCATCCCCACACCCACGCTCAGACTCTACCGGACAACCCACGAGCCACTCCGAAAACCTGAGATAAGAATAAGAGGCCACATGTCACTACAGTCCTGCATTTCCCTCACTAGCCCTGCTGCAGACTGTCTGCACAATGAACCAGAGGGTGACAAAACACATAACTTGCAAGCTTTCAGCTGTGTGTTACTGCCCAGTGCTTTCCTCTGGGACTTCCCAGAGCTGCTCCTGAGTGACTAACTCGCTCTGCTGTTAAGAATTTGCCAGCAGTGCCAAAATAAACTTAAAGCTAAGAGGATAATTGTTTTAATTTGCATTAGCTTGGAGCTTGGCAGCCCATCCCTAGAGTTATTTGGAGGTGGCCTTCTCTTGTAAAAGACAGAAATTCACAATGTCAGCCTCTCCAAGTGCATTTTTATCGATTTATTTATTTAAGGTTTCTAACCACTGCTTTAATCTTGGACTGCCTCACAGCTTCATTGTGTCTTGCCTGCACCATTACAACAGCCATGACACTGTTGCCAGAAGGGCTGAAGCTAGAAAGCAGCTTTGCATCCTACACTTGGACACTGGGCAAGGATGAAGACCCGGCACCTCCACTGCATGAAATTTCTTATCACTGCTAGCCAAGAAATGAGGAAAGTTAACCACAGCTCTCCCATCAGGCGTCACATCACACAGTCAGTTGTGCCACAGAGACACTATTTCTTCTGTGGTTTCAGCTATAAAAGACAACGCTGGCTGCTGCCCTCCTTTTCAACTCCCTTCCTTTGACCCACACTGAACTGCACCGCAGGAGAGCTCGCTGCTGAGGCAAGGCACCGACTATTGTATTAGGCAAACGAAGTTGAAGCAATTTACTGAGAGGCAAGTTTTACAAGCAAAAGAAAGAAATTCAGTCCGTTTTCTCTCTGTGGTCAATGCACTGCCTAACCTATTCCTCTAAAGGGAGAGTGTGATTTCTCACTATTAAGACCAAGTAAGGCTCATTACATTCTCCTATCTTGCATTTTCATGCTCTGCTTTTCCATTTAGAAATATGCCCTTTTCAAGACCACCGACAATTCTTTTGTTCAGCAGCTCAAAAGCATGAAGTAGGAGGACCTACCCTGCAAGTCCTTTTCTGCTGTTTGCCATGTGGTCAGAGAGATCTCTGTTTATGTCCTTTTAAAATCCTCATTGTTACTTTGTAGCATTCCTTATGAATTATGCCCTCCATCCATTCCTACCTTCAGGAGTGCTGCTCTGCATTACTATGTATCACTGTCTCAGTCCTCTACCTCTTACACTATGTTTTATCACTGATCACGGAAGTATAACGTTGGCTTGGTTCAAGGCTCAATAGGTAAACTTTCGGTTATCATTCTCATGCAGTAGCTTTGAATTTAGAAACATCCTGCAGCTAAAGGAACTAAGGTTGCAACCCAAAGGTTGGACATCCACATAATGGACTTTCAGCTTTCAGGCTGTGCTTTAACCAGAAGGAAACAAGTCCTTTGAGGAAATGCATTATGTAACAAAGCATTCGTGGCATCTACAGATTTTGTTTTGGTTGCGCTGCATGGATATCACCTCTTTACTTCCACGTTCTTTCAGCTCCACTTCCCACATAAACAGCTAGACACTGGGACTAAAAAGACAAGGCGGCAGGGAGGAGTTAGTCCAATACCTGCAAATTGAGTTCAAATCCATTTTACGAAACAAGATCATGTCACTTCCAAAGGTGTTTGTCTGCATATACTCTTAATTTTTGTATGTAACTTTTGTGCTATCAATGGGAAAATCTGGAAATATCAGGTGGTAGAAGTTGGAAGATGGGCAGATTCTGTCCTTGAACATCTGTATTTCTCTAGTGAAATCATGAAGTCCTTAAACACACTGTTTAAGGCACACTACTCTTTTCTACTTTTAATTAGGAGTTCAGAAAAAGGGATATACTTATTCCAGTTGGAAAGGCCGCATAAGAGCTTTCATGAGAAGGTATTTTCTTTTAATTTTCGGTCTATCTATTTAGAAGTATAAATATACCGATTTACAATATATTATGTGTATAAAATATTATTGTATTACTGTATTAAGCAGAATTTCACAGCTGTGAGTGGAAGCTTCTTATGCAATGCATGGCAAACACAGATAGCAAGACGTCTATGTAAGACGGCAAGGTAGCAAAGGTCGGAGATATTTGCTCTACCTAGAGCACCCAGAAAATAGCAATTCAATAGCATACCAGGATTCAGGTCATATTTCCTAAAACATTGAGAAGCCAAAATCTGCAGATGAGCCTGAACTAGACTGAGGTGATCACCTCATGCTTAACCCCATGAAGCACTTTTAAAAAGGTCCAGCAGGTGCCTATCCGCACCCTTTGGCCATGTTGTTTTTGGCAGGTTGGGTACATAACCACACACACTGACGGGGTTGCATTAAACTAAAGACTTCAGAAGAAGGTTACTTTACACCCTTTTAAAAAACATTTACTTTTCAGGGTAGAGTGATGCTTATCACAATAGGGTTCACAGTAAGGGATCTTCACTTTACCTACTACAAACACAGCCAATCGTACAGGTGACTCAGTGGCAACCATACTTTTCTGAAAAAGAACCAAGCATTTAATTAAGAAATCTCAGCAAATTTAAACCCTAAATCTAGAAGGCTAGCATATGAAAGTTACAAACAAATTAAGTCTCCAAAGAATTCGTAACTCCAGATCATCGCATCCCCTACTTGGGATCAGATACTGTATTTCTTATTCAGGCAGGAACTCCCATCGACTCTCACGGGTGAGAACACAGTGAAGTGCTAGAGTGCCCATGCCTCATTTTGGATCTGAAGAGGACAGCAGATCCCAAAGAGGACAGCATCAAGGAGATTTCAATAACGGCTAAGGACATAGGCAGACTTTAGCAGAGAAGTCAAGAATAAAGATGTTTTTGCCAGTAAATCAATTCAAATCTAAAGCACTAGGAACATTTCATCATAAACCCTTTATTTGATCTCTCTCCAATCATAGACATAACTATGTGCTCATACACCAAGCCAATCTGAAAGACACTCACGGATGGCATTCTTATCAGATTACCTTCAGTACAATAAACGCAATTGATTTTTCCACTGTGTTAGCAATTCTTCACATTAAATTATTGAAAGCCACACTCACCAATACATCCAGAAAGCTATTAAATATGGATTGCTTATAATACTCAGAGATCTTTATTCTCCCATGAAATAAACACTGCTGCGGATTTTAACTTGGTGAAGGCTTTCGGCATGCTAGGGCTAATAATGAAACCATGCAAAAGGCACTTCACCAGTTTTCACGAGGCAGGGCAAAAACGCGCAGGCAAACATTTGTCCAGACAAGGTGGGAGTCTTGCCTGGCCAACATGACATCCCTCTGTAGTCTTGCTCAGTCTCCAGCCACGGCCTTCTCCAGTGCTCTAAATACACTCTGGAGACACAGCACTACCCACAGTGCCAAACAGACTATTTGCACCCACTAAACAATTTTTGAGAACTTACTCGCACAGATTGACAGAATATGTATCTGCAGCATTCAAGCCTGGATTCAATTAGGGGAGAAAATCCCATAGCTGGATTCAAGACTGTGAACGGTTCCTGCAAACACAGGCAAGAATACTCCTAAAATTGAAGGTTTTGTGGATTCTGCAACCTCACAGGGCCTCTGTGTTTGGAAAATGAAAGTATGTCTTATTTAATAATTCTAGTCTTTGAAAAGTTTTGCTCTGTAAATACTAGCCATGTAAAACCGAATACAGTCTCTGAAAATTAAAACATAATAATAAATATTGCTAAAATACATTACATTTCTGGGGCACGTTGGCAACTTTTCATTTTCCTAAGAAAACTGTGTCTCTATTCAAAGGTTGTTATACTCAAGCATTGAGGTCCTACCTTCATGGGGAATTTTTCTTTCTTTTGAAGTGAAGTGGTCTAGAGTCAAGGGAACGCATTCTTTCTCACCTTTTTAAACCTCACAAGTAAACACCAGGATTAATTCACCTTCCTCATCTCCTTTTGGAATATTTCATTCCTCCTCATTAGTATTTTAATCTCAGCTGGCAAAGGCTGTGCTCTGTGGAGTCTGAAGAGCTTAGGAACATACATGCTACAGCACCCATTTATGGGCTCATTTTTGAAATTACCTCCAAGCTTTTTTCCCTCGATGCGTTGAACTCGCTCTAGTTTCTCTACTCGAAAAATTAAAGATAACGATTCATACCTTCTCTGTAAGTATATCATGAATGCTAACGCAGTACTTTGCTATGTAAGCACAGAGGTCTCTCGAGGAGGCAGCAAAAGAATCCGGACTCGCAGCCCCATATCCATTCCTCTGCACAACACCGCCCCAGGGGAGAACCGCCTCCCCATGTTTCCCAAGCAAAGCGTGATGAGAAAAGGGGCCCTTCGGAGTTTTCACACTCTTCACGGGAATACATTTTCGTTTCTCAAAAGTGGAAAACGAGGGTGAAAAAAATCACCCCAAGTGGACTGATGAGAAATGCACAGTTGTTTCCAGGTACATCCGGAACGTTATACACGCCGGCCGTAATTAGCAAGTTATTCAGACTTTCTACTCAAATTTCTCTTTGAGAAGTTAGATGGGTAAAGTTAACTGCGCTATGAGGAGATGTAGCTCCCAGAAACGCACACAGTTTCAATACCTGTATTTTGATGGAAAATTAAGCTCTGTTGCTCTCCAATGCAAACATTTTTAAGAATCGTATCTAAATAACAGAGTATGTGCTGAATAACTGTGGCATGAATTGAGCTAGCACGGACACCACATGGCACACTGAAAACAGCACAGGAACGTCTGCAAAAATTACAGTGGAAATAAGGATAATCAAAGGTCGAGGACTTATACAGCCCTATTTTCTTCTAAGCTTAAAAACAGGCTGCATCCTCATTAGACTCCTCTGTACAATGTCAAGGTACTCAGCTTAGTCAGAAGAGCATTTGTGAAGCGAGGAAGTAAAATAGAAGTGTTCATGAAGTTCAAGGGGAGGAAAGCTTTTGCGGTGCAGAGAAGGGGCTCTGCAATAAGTGACAGGGTTAGGAGAGAACTGAGCAGCAGTTACAGCAGGCAACACAGCCTTGCTTCTAGCTCAATTTTATTTCCAGAGTCAGCAAACAGGCTGTCATACACAAACATTTGGAAAGAAGAAGCAATTCTGAAATATTTTAATTTATGTAAGGTTTTCAGATAAAGTAGACTATCGAGTCCAGTAACCGGACAAACAATGCCACTTGCAGGCCAAAGCAATTCACTGCACCAGCCAACTTAGGGAGCTGATTCAGGGTGAACTAATCAAAAGCGCCTTCCCCGAATCCAAATCCCCAGCTCCCCCACAGCAAAATCATGTCCCCAGAACAATCCTGTGTAGCAAAGGCAGCACAGAAAATAGCTGTATCCCTCCGAGACCTCAGCGCAGAACAGGAGGCTGCCAAGCAGGAGGCTTGCAGGATTTTGTTCTTTCTGTCAGTTACTTTGGGGCAATACCAAGCTATTCAGAAAGACAGTGGGTATTTAAAACATCAAAAGGCAAGTGTATTTTGCTGGGAATAAGTGTGAAAATGCATTAACAAAGACGCTTCTTTACAAAGAGGGAGCCCCGACATGCTATCTTCCGCAACTCTCCTGCATACCTACTGCATATACTCTGGACCTACTCCTCAGGGGAAGCTTTATCCCAGCGTTCACCCGTCCCTCCCTCCCTCAGGCTCTGCGTTTCAGTGACCACCCTTCCAAGCCAAGGAAGGAAAGTCATCCAAAGCCACCAGGCGCTGCGGCCAGAAGAGGGTGGAGAGCAACTGTGAGCAGTTGGAGGCATTTCCTCGTGGTAGGAGGTAAGTCCCCCATCGCAGCTCCTGCCAGCTTCAAGAGCAAAGATGGTCTTTATAGCTGCACAGCGCGCTGCCAGGAACCCTGCGGTCTGGCCCACGTTTCAGCAGTATTGAAGCTGTGCACTGTTTATACTCCAAGCCGTTATCTGTATTTTTCTCCAGACGTGCATATTGTTAAATTCTTTGTTTTTTAAGCTCACACTACCTGAAGGTCATGTTAGCTGGTCACCTTACCTCATATCTCTAGCATTACTCAACACATGAAACAGCATTTATTTCATTCTAGCCTTCTCTTCCCAAAGTCATTTTTAGAGGCTTTGGAGTGGGACTAGCACAGCAACTTCTCAGCCCAGAGAATGGGGAGTTAGGCTATGCCACTACAAATAAAAGGTGCTGCACAACTACAGCATCACAATGACCATTTTGTCAGAAATACCGTTCTGCCCTTGGGAACGAGGCAGCAAGGAATTTTGCTAATTGGGAGTGATGATTGCTGCACGTTCTCACTGCTGCACACACTGCTGGAGAACAAAGAAAAGACCTCTTGGTCTTGGCTTAGCAGCGAAACTACAGAGCTACAGGCCAACTACTTCACAGGATTAACTGGAAAACATAGAGGCTGTAAGTGAGGAGGATAGCAAAAAAAGAGCAAGGGAAGTGATGGAACACACGGACGTTTGAGACAAACAGCCCATGTGGGGCATCTCCCTAGAGATTACGGCTCGACATCACCGTCAGGAAGCCCTTGCTGGTCTCATCTCCCCAGCATCACCCCACCCTGTGCATCACTCACCACCTACCAACTGACCCTGCAGGGCTGCAACATAAAGCTACACTTGGGGTCCAGAAATCCTTCCTCTCAGCCAAACAGCTTTCATAGTCACTATCGCATGTAGGAGGACACCAAAGCATCAAGCATCACGGAAATACCAATATCAACAAAATATTGACAGGATAAAGCAAACACTCAAGAAGCTCAAAACTCTCAGAATAGCTACTTCACCACTGAAGGGGCAAAGCAAAGGTCTTCTTTCTGCTATTATTTGCAAGGGCCAAAAAAAAGGTCACCACAAGAGGAGTCATTGTAGACAAAGTAATAGTTAAGTTATTACTAAAGGCAGAACTACTGATTTCCATTACCCTACTAGGGCACGTTTCCCACAACTATGGAGAGTTATCAGAATACAAAATTAAGTCCGAACAGGTCATGCTCCTGGCAAGCTCTTTACTGAAACAGATGTTTGTCAATAAACAGAAATTTAGCTATACCTCTCTGGCATTTCATTATCTGGACCTGAAAAATAGCAGTAAATATTTCAAATTCACATAATTAATCTATTCTTCCCTGCTGTCTAACATCCATCAAGATCTAATCTATATTGGCAAGACCTCTGTTTTCGTGGTGAGACGGGTCCACTCCATTAAGATGAACAGGTTTTATCTATAGCACAGTCTGCATCACAGGTGGCTATTCCCAAGCATACTTCCAGTTTAGCATACAGCAAGATTCTCCTTGTTTATTAGAGCAAAATGACTACGCTAGCAATAAACACAGCAGCCTTGAGTCAGGGATGAATGCGAGCTGTTCTTCCTTTCCTATGTCACAGCGCTTCAAAACAACTCAGTCTTCATGCAGACTTTGGGAAAGGGAGGGTTAAAGTGAAGGACACTCACCCAAGTGTGATATCCGAACAGCAGATACCCATTTCAACGTAAACCTCGCATTCAAAGGCCTGATTGTGCCTATGCGTAGTATTGTTTGGGTAGCTTTTAGTCCCAAAGCAACACTGTCATAATTTGGCTTGATCTCCTTAATTTTCCCCTCACATTTCAGCCACTGATTACTACAACTATCCCAGTCACTTTTAGACAGGCATCAACCCTCAATTTAAAGGCTATAAGCAACAGAGAATTTACCAAATCCCACAATTGTCTTTTTAAGTAGTTGTGTTTCCACAACGCCATGAACAGCAGCTTATTTTTTATCCAGTGCGAAGGATCTGAGGAAACCACGGAGACATGACTGGGTTCCCAATCATGCTGCTTATGAACTATGCGCAAACACACGAACCCTGGTAAGCTGAGCATCTATCCAAAGCCCTGCATCAGGCCTCAAGAGCTTAAGAATTAGGCAGTTTATACACGTACGCAAGAATTTCATATCCAGTATTGAACTTGCTTTCAATGAATTTGTTCATAACGGTCTTTACCCCCCAGTATTATTGACTGCAGATGTGTTTCCTAAAATATGCTTCACTGTAATTGGTTGATAGTAACTCTGTTTTACAATATTCTCTAACTCAGGCTTACGCTCATGCCCTAAGCAGAAGCTAGAACTATTTGGTCTTTCTAGAATCAAAGGGTTCAACAAGGTTAACTTCACTTTTTCAGCTTGGTAGAAAGAATGAACCTTCCTCCTACAGATTACCAACGGACAGAAATTTATAAGCAACTTTTTCAAGCAGGGACCCTGCAAGCATACACACAAGGATCCTTGCTCTTACAAGGGGGAGCGTTTCCCTGGCACCTTCCAAACTACGATGTTTCTCCTCCCCTTTTCCTGCCCTCCGAGATCTAGCCGTTGATTTGTGCTCGTGGACCCCAGAGGTGGCTGTGCTTGGGCGTATTATCCCTGTAGCTTTACATGCGTGTTAGACAGCACAGCACACTGCTCTGTTTATGACCTTCCGTTAAAGTAGAATGAATTAAATACAATCATTGATATTTAATAGAAAAAAGTGCTTCCACTGTATTATTATACCCACTTCTTCAGGCAAAGACACGTCTGAGGTCTGAAGGTACAAACCTTCAGCGAGGCTCAAACTCAAGGAAATGATTCCTCCTTAGAAGTAATAAATGAAGCTCTTGCTTTCATCAACCTGTATGTGATTGATTGGCAGTGGAATAAGTAACTTCAAAACAGAGGGACTGTCAAATATTCCATATTCCTCCCTATTCATTTTATTTATCAGTTACATCATCTGCCCACAGCAAAGCCTACTTTAACTTTTCCCAGGCTCCTGATGCAACAAATCAGAAGAAACTACAGAACAACATGGCTTACACACAAATTGATTTACACTTCTCCCTCCCCTCATTATTTTGGAAGTCAGTAACATTTTCTTTCCTAAGTCTCTACACCAAATTTGCTCTAAAAAAAAAAAAAAAAAAGCTGTTTTCATTAAGCACGTTACAGCTAAATAACAAAGATGGACAAGCAATTTCCTGAACAGCTGAGCACAAATACAGTTACAGGCATGGGTTTTCGCAGTCTAAATATTTTCAATCAAAGCAGCTCTGCATGCAATTAAAAAAAAAAAATCAAAATAAATCTAAATATTTTAACATCAGGCAATACCTATTCTAAAATAAATAAATCAATCACATGTTCTTAAGAGTCAACTGGATGGCACAGAAAAACACCCTGGAACTCTGACAATGGGACTGCGTTTCCCAAAAAGCTTTTTTTTTTTTGGTGATTACAACCCATTAGTCTTGCATCTCTATACCAAGAAGTAGCTTCAAGAGCTTTAAGTAGTAACAACACTTTCTACTTCAAGGCACATCATAAACATGAACTAATTAATCCATGGGGCACTTCTGGGAACCGGAGAGTTTGTGGAGATGAAGAACTGGAGGCCCAGAGCAAAATGCCTGTTGCCGCCAGAGTAACAGGCGCAGGATCCAGACCACCACGGTCCCCGAAGGACTGATCGGCGTTAATCCCTCCCCACGGACGGCTTGCGTGGCAGCCCACGGGCAGGGTGGGCTAAAATTCTTGGCCTTTCATCTCCAAGTTCCTTCACCACAGTTTCCCCCCCGAGAAGCATTTATACCCAGCTGCAAACTTTGTGATAAACCATGCTCTGACAGAGGAGTCTCCTCCCGGCCTCCCCCCTTCATTTTAGGCTATGCAAGCATATTTAGAGCTCTTTACATCCTCACAAATTGGTCTCGTTACACTCCATCCTTTTTCCTTTTTATCCCTTCACTCTCCTCCCTAAAAAACCAAACCCCACTCACTCAGTTCCTGAGCTGGCCCCCGCAGGCTGACACGGCTACCAAGGAAGGAAAGCCAGGCGTACTTGCAACCGTTGGTAAAACGGTGGCAGGTTATTTTCAAAGTTCCAAAGCTACAAGTCCGATTTCTTGGGAAACTAAAAGTAATGACTGCGAGAGTAACAGGGAGATTCAGACAAGGACGAGGCTGGCCTCGCATTTAGGAAAGGAAATCCTTTGACACCAAAGACAGCTAGTACCTGAAACACAACCGGCAGCAAAGCATTAACACCTCCGGTATCCAACTTTAATGCATTAATGGTTACACTAACCCTTGGCAACCCCTGAGAAGCGGTCTAAGTGATACTGCAGGGTAAAGTTAAGTGGATAAAACGCTATCAAGGAAAAGGTGAACAGAAAGCATTCTTATGGAAAAACTTAAACGCTCTCTACTAAGGTGCAACAAGCACTTAGAAATAAAACTTGTGCCACTCTGTATCTGCTAAGAGCACCCCTGTAAAATCTGGAGTGAGACATGAAACGAGAAGGCAAAATGAGCTTATTAGCGCCCTTTGGAAGGTTTTGGCTACCCCCCTCTTATTTTCAGAACTTGAGGGTACATAAAAACATTCGGAAGATCAATTCCCCATGGCATTTTTGCTCTACTGCCATGAACGGCAATCCAACAAGCACAGACAGCAGTCGGGGAGATTTTATTCCGCATCTCATGGCCTAAACTGTGTTCTAGTCTGCTTGTAAGATTTACCGCTGCGGCAAGAAGACATTTCTAAAGAAAAGACAAACACTGCTATTTACATAGAAAACACATTTCCCTGCCTACTGCAACATAAGCTCTTAAGTGTTTATTGAAATTTAAGTATAATAAAGCAGCAGTTCAGTAGATTTCAGATATTCGTGGCAGCACATTTTCCTTGAGAGGCTCATTGTTTTTCTTTATCATTCTTGACATTTCATACAGCACATTATGAGCTTTTGCAGAGGAACACCACTTTTGCCAGAGCAGCAGCACGAATTGCTGGGTGGGGTGGGGAGGGGAAGGCTCACACTAAAGATTATTAAAAGATCTTCCTTTCCAAAGTAAGAGATGAATCCAAAGGCATAAAGTCATCTGAAAGCCCAAATCCTCTACAAAAACATCAGAAATGAATGAGGGGGTACTCTGATTTTCAATAAGAAAGTCCCCTGTGCACCTGCAAGCTCTATCTGTTAGACAGGCCTTGAATGGTCAGCTGAAACACTGCAGCACGATTTGACAAGACAGAACATGAAGTTTAGAAAACTTTCCAGATTTCTGCCTGTCATTTATATGTCTAAAAACTCCAGTTGGCATAGCTGGAATATGGCTTTCCAAGATCAATTCCAAGGGGCTCTAAGCCCCCACACCAAAATTAAAATTAGATTTTAGTTTAAAAATATATACTAATATTCTCTTTTGTAGCAACACGGAGACTAACTCCATGTTTACTTGCAAACCCAGATAACGGCAGCTCCTGGAAGTGATTTGTTGCTCTGCCTATCTAGCTCATTTGGCAACTGCTTTGATATAGAAACTGTTAGCAGAGCTATATACTCTGATGTTCTTCACAGCAAAAGCCACTTGCTTGAATTAGTAACTGTCAGAGATACCTCGTAAACATCAGTTCACATTGCACTACACTTATCCTGGGGTATACCTCATCCATTCTTTTTTCCTCCTTTTCTTTCTGCTGGTTTCTCCTTATCTGCCGTCACTTCCCCTTTTCCATTTAAATGGCACACACCCTTTCTATTTGCCTTCCTATACCTTCGGTTCACTTTCTGCCAAGACCCCCAGGCTAGTCAAACGTTCCTCACTCCAGATGTTCTGTTTGCAGACAACAGCAAAACTAACAGTTTCCTTAAAATTGTCAGTTAAGAAATCACTAAATAAGGTAATGGACATATCGAGCTATACTGCACCGTTGGACTACTTCGGTAGGGACTGGCACTGCATAATTTATCCTTTCAAAAATTCCAGATTCCTAGTTTTGGAAGCTTTAGTATTTACCCAATGCTTACCGACAAAATGGCCTGATCTTCTTCCTGCTGAAATCAGTGACAGATTTGCCACCGGCCTCAATAAGAACAAGGTCCCAACACCACTGGCCCAAGGCTTTATTATTTCCCTTCATTTCAGTACAAATCACAGGAATTAAGAAACGCGTCTCTACCTCAAAATTAAATCCTTTGGGTGTGCAGCAGCAGATAAAACCACTTTGCACCGAGATAGCACCTTCTATCTCAGCGCATTTTATAATTGATTATGCCTTTCAGTCCCTCCTGCAAGATAACTGCATGCTACTGCAGAGTGGAAAACCAGCAGAGAGAGTTGCTCCCGTTTGCCTGGCACGGCAAGGTAGAACACCAGCAGCCTGCTCCAGCCCCTCTGCTGCTGAGGATAAACACACTCCCAAGCCTTGCTAACTCATCACCACTTTGCTTGATGGCAGCTGAGCTACAGCTCCATAATCCTTCATTAACATCTGCATTTGTGATCTGATCCTACTGGAGAAAAAGAGGCACAGGTTACTATTTTACTATTCAAGGCCCAATACCAGCCTGCTGTACCTGCCTCACAGGGTCCAAACCATCGTCCAAGCCAGTCAGGTAGAGTCAAGGCAGTATTTCTAACCCTAAAGCACGTTTCTAGGCTCAAAACTTCTTTGAAATGAGGAGTTCCTGTGCTTGGGCAAAGCACCCATAACTGGTATCTGAAATTTCCTTGTCACCTGCATGCTCTTCTTGAGAGCTTCCCTTGCATTTTGGCATGCCACCTACTTTAGTTACAGTTAGCAAAAAAGAATATTTATTCTTAACACCTAAATAGTAACAGCTCCTTGAAAACCACCAAGTTCTTCCTAGTCTCCTCTCTAGTCTTCGCTCCTTGTTTTCTTGCAAGAGAACCACTGCTTCCACCCCACCTGCTCTTTGCCTCTAGAAAAGGACTTCTTATAACCTGCCCCCCAAAGTTAATAAAATCCATTATGCACTTCACTGCAAAATTCTAGCCCCATCTCTACATCACATCAGCCTTATTTGTAGGTACCTGTGTAGAAGAGACACCAGCCTGGTCTTCACAGCTCTTCAGGTCATGACTGCCAAACAGCATAGAAGCACCTGAGTCTGCTTTAAATTACCCAGCTTTATGCAGGTACATTAGCAATGTACCTGCAACATCTGTGCACTCCAGGGCAGATTACAATAGCCTCAGCTGAGCTCATACACCTGAATTTTATTGCTATCCTTACAATATCGCAGCCACAGCTATCTTAACAAAGGTGTTAGCACTTAAAAAGGCATCGAGCACCTTCAGTGAGCAAGGCAGCTATCTGCAATGCTGCAGAATGGTCAGGTCGATGGTCAGGTCCAGACTTACATCAACACATAGGATAAAATGGAGTTCACAGTTTGACCCAAGCTGCACTGTGTCCTAAGGCTTCCATCTATTTTTGTTTAGTCGGGGACACTGCTGAATCTTTGTCTTTCTACTGCTAAAACAAGTTCATCAGGACTTTCTCATCGTACCCACTGTCAGGAGTCTATGGACTTCAACAAAATTCACTGAAGCTGGTAGAGTTATTCCTACAGATGCTAGGCAGAAAATGTTTACTGTACGTCTTGCCCCTTAATGAATAGTTACAATATCTTACTTTCCTCAGATACCACAAGTTCAGTCACAGTTAGCGAGCTGGTGCGAAACAGTTCACTTGCTCTTGCTTTTTCTCTCTCAGCTCCTCTTGATTTCTTGTAAATATATAAAAAGACTTAGGCCCTATGCATACTTACTCTCCTACTGTTGCAGGGTGCTTACAGCTTTAAATAGTTTTACAAAACATGACTCTTGAGTAACTTTCTGACATATGGATGGAGTTCTGGAGGGCACATAGTTTGTGGTAGGAAGGGTTTGTTCTCCTTAACTGGCTACACATGAGTTATACATTAAAGTGAGGCACATCATATTTACAATTGAATTTGCCCTATTAAGACTTTCATACCCTTGGACACATAGCAGAACTGTGGCTACATCTGCCAAACAAGTTACGAGACGTTAATGAAGCGCACAGGACTCTGCTGCTGTCTGGAGGAAAGCTGATGGCAAACCAACACACACAGTCGCCTGTTTTTGTTATATAATTTTGGTCTTAACTAAAATAGCCAAAATACCTGACTGTACGGAGAGAAGCTCTCCGAAGGGGCTTGTGTTTAAAGCGGAGCTCCCAGCCTAGCAGCTACGGGCTGTGGCATGACAGCCATCAAAACCTTTCGGCTCTGGAGCTGAGAAAACGCAGTAAAGTGGCCATAGACCTTGCCCGGTCATTAGGAAAGGAATGGGAGAGTCTCCAATTTCACTCACGCAGAGGGAGTGAGACCAGGGTTTCCTCTGCCTTTCTCTCAAGCGTGGCTCGTTTGCTTTGCAGCCCCTCTCCGGTCGGTGGGCACTACGCTTGCCAGAAGCAGCGCAGCAGAACTGGTGCTAAGCTCGAGGGCAGCTCAGCCCCTGCAGGAACCAGCAGTGAGGAGGGTGATGGAGGTGAATCGCGAAGGTCGGTACAGGGGTGGCACGGTAACAACAGAAGAAATAAGGCGAGGGTGGCCCTGCCTTCTAACAGCTCCCCGCTACCATGGGACTGTGGCAATAAGAGGCTGGGCCAGACAAGCATCGGAAGCTCTGCAACCAAAGACGGCTAAAAGTTGCTGAAAGACGATATAAAGGTGGTTTTGCCTTGGCCACGTGAGGCAGCCCTAGAACTCCGTTCAGACTACAGAAAGAACCTCAAGAGTCAGGGATTTTTCTTACTATTTCAGAGGTAAATTGGAAGTCACATCGTTTGAGACACTTCAACTCAGTTGGACCCAGTACTAACGCCTTGGGCAAATGCCTCAGTGCTTTGCTAGAGACTTTGGACATTTATTTATTTTTCATATTGAGACACAGTGAAAATATTCTTCAGAGGCCATACGGTGCCATCAATTATTAAGAACTTGTTCTAATACTGACAGCTTAACAATTGCATCGGCCGGGTCCTTGGAACATTAGAGCTGGAAGGAGTCCAGCTCCTTCAAACACAGGAGCTGGAATGAACTCATGTAACATCAGTAGAGACACAAAAGAATTCAGGATAGCGACCCAGTCGTTCTGCTTTCCCCCGCTCCTTAAAGATACTCTACATAACACTGCTGAAACTATTACTGCTACAAAACCAATGCAAAACAGAAATTATTGCACAGAGAGAATGGATGTTAAAGTGAATAAATCTAAATATTTAAAAGATAAGGACGATACATAGCTAAAAATGACAAAATTGTCTACATTTAGAGAGAAATCACAGCACTAATGGCAGATGCCCATATTATTATATTATTATTATTATTATATATTATTATTATTATTATTATATATTATTAACAAAAAAAGGCTTTAACTTGTGGTATGTGTATTTAGATGAAATACACATACAACCCCTCTGCAGTTAAGAGGGGAAGTGCAACAGACGAGTTACTGCAATCAAAGCAAAGGATTAAAGTTAAGAAACGGAAAATTCTGATGACCACAAAAATAGTTTCACTATGAGAAAAAAATAAACGATTCTTAGGCTGTGGGAAACTTTCCTGAATAGTATGCTGGAAATTACATTATTTGAGGCACTTGAAATTCATCTGAATGGAATACTAGTAAACGTATACCACAAGGAAAACACTTGCAATAGCCTAGCCTAAATTTCCCATAAAACAAATGAAAAAGACACAATATTTTACACAGTTATATCAGTAAACTGACATCAAGCTGCTTTTCATGACACTTACTACAGTAACATGCTAACCACCAATACAGAGGCTGAATAAAGATGACTAGGGATTTATCGCCCTCTTGTGAATACGAAAAAAGTTGCAACCATCCAGAAAAGGAACGTACGCACTTGTTGCAACTAAAGAATCCTGTAAATTATGGTTAAAAAATTATCTGTACGATGAATAAACATACATTTTGAGTAGCAAAGGTAGAATCATTGTTTTCTATAAGCAGGTGTAAGAACTTTATCTGAAAGTAAGTGGGAACATTAAAATTAATTCAAATTCAAATCAGAGGTGGAAGAAGATCCATTTAACCAGGAAGATAGCAAACTAAGTTTCCCCAAATCACTGCCTACAGCCACGATCTCAAATGGCACAGACCAGATCAAAGATGTGCTAAGCCTCTCTGAATGCAGACACAGGACGTTCTTCAATTTGAAAGGGAGCAAGAGGATCTGACTTTCACGGTGAAAATACCTATTTTTTGGTCATGCAGGAAAACAGTGGCATTTTAGCTGCATCAAACAATCCCGGGTTGGGGTCCAGAGCTTGTTTGCAGCCCCCAGGAGAGCCCCCACAGTCAGGACAAGGCGTCTCTTGGCCCAGCACTCCACGGCAGCTGCCGCAGAAGACAAGCTAAGGCAACTGGGAAGCCACCAGTCCTCTACTGAACGTAGGACCTTCCTCCTGTGGCGCTGCTTCCTTCTCTGCTGCTTTGCACCACCTCAGGGTATTGACGCTCCTTTGCTTCTCCCTCACCCTCCACTGCCCCCCTCCTTTTCCAACAGACCATTGAAACCACTGTCAAAGCTATAAAATGTGCCGGCATTGCCACGGTCATCCCACAAAACTCCAAAGAGGGGAGAAAGTGAGGCCCAGCTCTAGCTGCCGGACGGCCAGGGTTCCTGTTTCACACCTTGCCCTAAGGCTCTGGCCCGCTGCATCACTCCTTCCCTCTGCGCTGCCCTTCTTCCTGCACCCTCTACTACCATTTCTCACTGCCACCCATGTTCCCTTCTAAAGCGCCCACTACCCACTACCAGCTTGCTCGTAGGCTCAGTCTATGCCTGTAACTCCAACCTCTTCCAGGTGGGCGCAGTCTCTTCCTGGGAGCAGGCGCAGCACGTTCACCCCAGGAGAGCATTCCAGCCTCTGCGTTAATACAAATTAATTTTACTCTTCTATCAACACATCTAACAACAAGATGACTTTCTTCTGTAGTTCTTCAACAAAGAAACCTCACGAAAACTCTCCCATGAGATTATTACTAAGCCATAATATCAGTAAGTCAAATGCCATTTCATCATGAGATGACTCTCGTTATGAGTAGCAAGAATTATAATGCTGTTTTTAAGTAATCCGAAAGCTTCTGCTGGCTATGTTGCCTCCCCTACTTTATAATAAGCAAAGCATAAATCCTATCCAAATGAAGGATCACCAAGTCCTACTAGCACAATGTAATAACCATTTCTACAAAAAAACAGTGTATTAATACCACTTAGCATAATAAATATTTAAAATGGTACTTCAGTAAAGAATACAAATTCACCTATGTGCCTTTCCTGTTCTTAGTAGTGACACTTAATAAACACAGCTTTATAGCTACTATATTTAAATGCAATTAGTTCCATACATTTCCAGCTTAATAAGAAATAATACATATTCATTTCTGCTCATTAACAGTCACTATATAACTCTTAGCTAATGAACATTCAATTATGTTCCCTGAATACATTGTGGGATAGATTCTCTTTTTGTTTTTCATATCAGTTCACTTCAATTCAGTTGCTTCTAATTAAAATTCTTTTGCCTCATGTAGACAAAACTGGGTTTTTTGGAGTCCCTGGAGACTTCTTTAAGAGTTCTGTTTTATCTTTATGTACAGTCAGCTCCCTAATTAATGCTTTAAATAGGGTAAACTTTACTGAGGCTCCTGGGTTCAGTTCAAAGGAAAAAAAAAAACCAGTTAATTTTATATCTCATTCTCACACAATTCACTGGAGTCTCTCTTTTTCCCGTAAATCTCCTTTTTTCTTTTGTTTTCAAGTGAATTCAATGATCAGGAAAGGTGCCAGTTTGAGAGCACTGGGAGTTGAAGATCCTCCATCATCATCCTGAAGCTTTTCTTACCCAGCGAAAAGAAGAGAAATTCTTGTCATGTTGTCCAGTCCTGCAGCCACCTCAGGTGAGGAACTTCAGATGAGGATTCTCCAGAGGGACAGCCCCAGTGGATTCCCAGAGTTGACACTACCTTTATTTTCAGTCAGCATCAGCAAGATCAAATGCTAATGTATTTTTTTCTTAACCTGTTAACAGAGCTAGCTCAGCAATCTTTTCCCTGTCTAGGCTCCAAAACCTAACACAAGTCCTACTTACCTCAGTGGGATTAACAACACGCAAGTTAAGCATTTACTTAAGTGCCTACCTTTGTGGAGGTCATTATCAGGCATGATGGGCAAACTTAAGTGACTAGATTCTTGCCTCTGGTTTTACCTGCCTTCGGTCAGGTCAGCAGAGCAAAGAGAAAGGAATGCAGCAGCAGCAGCTTCAGGGGCTCCTCTTAGCATGAGGTTTCCCTCTGTGGTGTACCACACAAGGTATATTTCTTAGACTATTTTACCTATGCCAGGGACTGGGCCGGACTCTCAAATTTAAACAAGAGTGGAGACAACAACTTCCCCCTAACAACAATAGCTAGAAACAACATTCAAGCAGTGAATCTTCTGCAAAATGTCCAAACGTTGTGTGAACCCTACACGCATCAGCATAGGATATAAGACTAGAAAGCAGGTATATTGGGAACAAGGGAAACAGGCAGAGAAAGGAATTTTTGTAAGAGGAAATATCGAGGAACACCCAGGAGAAAGCTTAGCTTTAGATATGTTCTGTTTTTATTAAACACAAAAGGAAAACTCCGAGAGACATGTATCTCTGGGCAGATTCAAAGGAAAAGACAAGAAGAAAGTCTGTTTGTCTGTGTATATATGCACGTGCATGCATTCACAGGTGTGGGCCTGCTTGGACGGACACAGGTGCCTGTCAGCACATCCTCAGGCCTGCAGTTACCTGTGCACCACGAAAGGAACAGGCCAGAATTGCTCTTCTCTTGTTTTAAGTCACACTAAAACATTAAATTCTACTGAGGCGCACGCAGAGCTAAATTCCCAGCAAACTCAAAATGAGTGATGGAGCCCTAATGGCTTGGAGCATGCGTTATCCGGCCCACTGAACATTCCAATGAATGGCACTTTTTATTCAGTGCTAAATAGATTTTGGTTCTAGACAGTGTTAAGTAAAGTTTATTTCAATTACCTTCCGCAATCAGATCTCTTTTTTTCCCCAAGGTCTGACATTTAATTTGTCCTTTATGAGTACAGATCTTAGAACAGTAGAGGGTAACTAATTCCTCTTCCTTATCCACATACCCAAGTATCCAATATCCAAGTATTTTATCCACAGTTGTAACTTATATTGTCTGCACAACAGACCATATTTATCCCTCTGGACTATAATCAGGTAGACAAGTATGTCCACACTGCTTAGCACTAAACCAGAACCTCCTTGGAGCCTCATACAATGTCCTTCTGATCCTGGCATATAACTATCAAAAACGTGTGTGGCTTTTATTTCAAAATAGCTGTGGCAGCCTCACACAACGGTATTTACGTAGCATGATCCTGAGGTTGTATACTGCAAGGCCAAGGCATGAAGACCTTTGAGGGTACGTGGCTTACCAGAACAGTACTGCAAGACTGTCCCAGGCGGAGAGAGACAAACTCAATGTGACTTGTGTTACAGTATTTGGCTGTACTGCTCCCTGGAGAAAACATCCCATCAGCTGCACCCAGATTTCCTCTTGGAAGGAATTAGTTGGCTTTGGTCCAGGAGGGAAATGGAGAGTGAACTGCCATTAGGGGACCACGGCCTAGAAAGCAAGAAAGGGTAAGCGGAATTGACAGCGGAAACACAGGCGGAATCTATTTCTAGTCTCATAACCATTTGGCACAAGTAGTTCACATTTAAAGCCACAGAAAGTAAGAGGATCACGAGAACCAGTGCATTTAACCACGGTGGTACTTTGCATAAAGAAGTTTTGCAGCCAGTCCTTGAGGAAGGGCTGTGCTTTCCTCCCAGGCAGTTAACAGACTCTGCCCTAAATTTCCCATGCAGCAGAGTGGCCTTTCGTACACCACTGTGGCCGCAAGATGGGGCCTCTCTGTCAAACGCAAGCAGGGAGCAATTCAAATACGAAGCGGATTTTCAATTTCTATGTTAAAGTAACTTTGTGAGTGTACTTTATAAAGGCAAGAGAGCAGAGATAATCAGGAGAATTAATCAGGGAAATGCTAAAAAGGGGCAACTTTTTTTTAGCTTCCGGTTCAGATTAGGAATTTCTGACAGAAGATTTTAAAATGTTTGCAAGGATTTCATATTCTGTGACATATAATTCTGTCTATCTCATGCTTCGGAGAACCGATAAATTCTGAAATTACTTTAGCTTGTTTTAACATCATTATGATAGAAAGAGAGGTTGGAGTATGCTCTAACAGATGCCAGGAAGAGAGAATAAACTGTCCTAAAAGCAGCTATGAGGAAACAATCTTAATCCAATTCAAACTATATATATAATTTACACTACCAACTATAAATCTCCATAGACTTTTAAAACGCTCTGTCAGTTTATCTAAGAATCCCTCTCTTAACGCTACGGAAATGTTTACTGCGTTGTCAGGTACCGCCAATACGATCCATCTCGATTGAATACAGAAGTTACAGCTTCTCCGGGGCCGCAGTCGTAAAGGCAACAGATTTCTGGGCAGAATCAAGACAATGCTGGGTAAAGCTCTTCAGAGAGAGAGTCTGTTTTCCTGGAGGCCTGCAGAATTAAGGCTACTCTTTCGATCTAGAAAAGTAATTAATAACGAGGTGCTGCTACTGCTCTCACAATGCCCGTCCCTAGCACCATAGGCACCTTTTGGTGAAGGAAAACCATCAAGACGGTTAGAGACATCAATTTCCCAACAGTTTGGTGGCGGTTTGCGTTAGTGGACCATGGATCAAGGCTCGTTTTACCATAGACTCGCAAACTAAAAAGTAGTTATTATCCAAAAGAGACACTGCAATTGAGACTAACGACTTACACGTGGCTGCACGTAAAACCCTTTTGACCTTTTCACATATTCTGAGCACTGAAACATTTTTATTGTGCTGCATTTGTATTTTACTGCCTGCAAAGTTAAGTCTTCTTGATGCTGTTATAGTTAATGGCATCAGCCTTAGGAGAGTAAAATATTTATAATCAATATCATTGTTTTTTCACAAAGGTACAAGTCACCAAAAACAGATTTTTCTACATAACAAAAGCATGATGTCTGTAAAACCAGACATTTTAGTATCTCCCAGCATTGCCCTTTGATAAGGACAAAGGCAGTGTATTATTCTGAGAACTTTGGATTGCAAACGACAAGTACTTGTGCAAAAATGGATCTAGGCATTATAATGAATCACAGTTGAGTCACAGGGTCAGGCTGGTGAGAAAAAAAGCAGGTACTATATAGGGATATATAAATATTATGTGTTAGACACAAATTAATCCTCCCTGCCCACTAAGTAGCACTGGTCAGTCCTCCTCAGGAGTAGTACTTCCAGTACAGGTGCTTCAGGAAAGGTGCGGACCCATTAGGCCAGAGGAAAGCGTTAAGAATGATCAGATATCTATGACCTGGGAGAAAATAATGTCAAAAATGGTTGTTCAGTCTAGCGAAGGCTTAAAAGAATCACGAAAACACCATTCAAGTGTGCAAAAAGTAGCTGCAAAGTGAACAGTTTTCCTGTCTACTGAGAGTGGACTTAAAATTGCAATGAGAAAGACTCTAGCCTTAGAAGACTCTAAAGAAATTGTCTCACAATGTTACCAGCGAAGCGCTGGAACAGATCGGCTAGGGAAGTTACAGGCTTTTAAGAAGAGCTTGTGTTATCATCTGGCAGGCACGACGGACGTAGAATTGATCTTTCTTCTCTCAAGTGCCCCTCCAGCCTTACTTTCTGTGAAAATTGTGCTGAACTCGCTCACACACAGTTGTTTTTCTCCGATGACAGTGCTGGTTCAAGCAAGCGTCGGTTTGCCCAAGTCTATTGCTAGGATCACTCCTTAAGCACTTGCAATTGCAAAACACAAATAATAATTTTATAATAATTAACATACATAAATCCTAGTGATGTCTTTGTGGAAGCAGCTATACCAAACTGGAAACTGAACCATGAGACCTGTTCAGCTATTTTTAAGTAACAAAAATAGCGCAGTAAAGAACAGAGTAAGGCTGTACTAAAGGAAGGACTAAGACCTCTGCTTGAAGGACAGACACGAGAAAGGAAGGAGCGCCACAGCCGAGCGAAGCGTCTGAACCAAAGCTGTTCCAGAGGCCAGGAGCCAGCGGTGGCACAGCAGGACTCTGGTGGCTAACAGCCACTGTCAGCTCCACTGCCCGAACAGCATAGTGTGAGGCTCTGAAAGGACGTTTCCCAAACACAGGCAGGCTGAAACCTCCTTTGGAGTTGAAAACAGCACCAGCTGCAGCCGAGTTTGAATGCGCCTGACTGACGGGAAGGAGCTGGGAAACGGGGACTGTTACAGCGCTCCTCCCTGGAAAGGAACTCCCTACGGCACGACCGCCCACCCAGCAGCTATCCCTGCAGGTGCAGCGTGCGCTGTGCTGTTATAGAGCAAAAAGGTGAGACGATTTCTACGGATCTCTGGCCCTCGCCTCCTCAAGACCTGAATGTCCGTCCTGGGCCTTGCTCTTCCTGGCAACAACTGCTTTTGCAGGCTATGATGTTTGCCTCGTTTATCTATGAGACAGCGGACCGCGCTGAGGCTGAGTACTGCTAGGGCTCACAGCGGCCGGTGCTAGTCACCAGGCGGGCTGCCGCGCCGCCGCCTGCGCGGCCAGCGCCGGGGCACCTTCGGGATGCCGCTGTTACGGCAGTTACGCCCCAGCGAAGGGGGGCGAGCAGCGGGGCGAGCCCCGGGGCAGCCGCGGCCCAGCCCGGCCTCGCCCCTCGCTCCCACGCAGGCGGCCCGGCGCCTCAAGCGCCCTCTGCCCCGGAGCCCGGCGGCGGGCCCGGGCCAAAGCCGCCGCCCGGCCCGCTCGCCCTTCACCTGCCGCCCCGGGGGCGCCGGGCCGGGCCCGCCCCGCAGGCCGCCGAGGGACCGCGGCTCATGCGCACTGGCCGGCGGGAGGTGGCGCGGCGGCGGCGGCGGCCGGGCTGGCGGGAGCATGGCGCAGCGGGTGCTGCCGCTGCCCAGGCAGCAGTCCTTCTACCCGCCCACCGTCCCCAACCCCTTCGTCCACCCGCGGCGCCTCACCGCCGGCGACAAGCTGCGGGTAAGGCGGCGGCGGCGGCGGCGGCGGGCCGGGGGGCGGCGAGGCGCGGCGGCGGGAGGAGGCTGTGAGCTGCTAAGTGCTGGCTGCCGTGCCCCCCTCCCTTTTCTTTAAAACTGCTCCTTCTCTGTCCCAGCTTGTCTAGACCACCGTTAATCCTTCCCTCAAAATCGAAGGATTATCACCGCTGTGCTCTGAAGCTGAGCGCTCGCTTTAAGATACCGCTTTCCAAGAGGTGGATGGGGCTGTGTAAATGAACGTGGTGTTAAAACTGCCGCTGGGCGCCTCGGAACGGCCTCGCTTAACGCCGGGCGCCTGCCCGCCAGGAGCGCCGCGCGCTGCGCCCGTCCCTGGATAGCTCCAGCTGCGGCACTACAGCCTCGACTCACATCTGGAGTAATAAACAGACACTAGAAAACTGTACAGTGAATACATATATATAGCTCTGTCTTTTCCAGGAAAAGGGATCTGGTAAGAATATTTCCTTCCCAAGTACTTGCTTAGTTTGCTTCCTTATCTAGTCTAGTGATAGAGAAGCGAGAACAGGTTATTTATGTGGCCAAAGCAAAGATGCAGAAGGTGTTTGGTAGAAAAAGTCTCTGTGCTTTGAAGTGAAGTTCTTCCAGCCACCCGCTGTCAGAACTGCACAGGGCACCTCTGCAGCACACGCACGCCGGCCGGCCACGCCAAACTCAAGGTTTGCAACAAGCCTTTAAACAAGGTTTGCACTATTGTTGCAAATAGCATGTTATTCCTGGAGAAAACAGAATTCCTGCACGCTGCATTAATCTCAAGACTGCAATGCCAGCTGCTGCGTCAGAGGCCTCAGCGCTAGAGCGAGGAGGGTGATAACTTCTCTCTGATATGATAGGCTAAAAATAGAAAATAACTTTTTCTTCTCCTTTTTACAGTAATCCCATTCCAGACAGTTAACTCACTTTAGGCTGATTTTAAGTCTCTTTTCTTGGGGGGGGTAGGCTGTTTACTTTTTTTTTGGGGGGGGGGGGCGGGGACTGCAGCGTGGACAACAAAATGGGTATCACCAGTTTCACCAGCCAGTGTCCTTGGGTTGGGTGAGTTAGTGGGCTTCAGGGACACATGCAGGGCCAGCGCAGCGCCGGAGCGCGCAAGTCTGTGCGGGTACCTATACAAGCAAGAAAGCAAACATCATATTCCTGGGCTTTGTTCGGGTTTTCTTTTTTTTTTTAATCTTCTCTTTAAAAACTGAGCTGATGAACCAAATACGAACTGAAGTCTCAAGGAGGACAATAAGCATTTCAGTATGTGGACCAACTTACAGCTTTTTCTGCTAATCTTTTTAAATATCTGAGGCTGATGTGCAACTAAATATGTTTTATATAGCACTTCCTCAAGTTATAAACAGCTCTTGCCCTGAAGGTAGCTGGGTAGAGGAAATATGAGAGACCTGGAAAACAATTTTAGATTCTCCTTTCTTTTATGTTTTGCTAGCAGCCTGAAACACCGCTCAGGTACATCGGATTCAGTATGTGTAGGCATGAGCCCCAAGGTAAAGGGTACCAGTTTCTTAATGTGGTTCCAGAACTGGGCAGCTTTCTGTGCGGGCGGATCTCTGTAGTGGATACACAGAGTGCTTTTAGAAGCTTGCACTTTTAAGCTTCAATCTCCATTTGATCTGTAATGAATGTATCCTATTTTTTTTCCTTCAGGAGGAAGGGATAAAAAAAGAGATGGTATGTTTTAAAGCAAGATGCACTCCTTACATAGCTCCCCAATGCACCTGGCAAGAAAAGCACCCAGCTGGGTTAGGGCCCAGTGGCAGTGAGCTTTGAAGCAAATTGCAACAGAGGTATACACAGACAGACGCAACCTTTTTGTAGGGTATCTCACAGTTGCTCCTTTCTATTCTTTTTCCCTATAGCTGCAAAGACTGTAGGACACTTCCAGCTGCCTCCTTCATCCTGTAAATGCCTGCTCCTCTTCTGCCCTGCTCTGCATACCAGGCCAGCTGGGAATCGGAGCCTTACCAGAGTGTTACTTTAAACCAAACAAAGGGAGACCTCCTTTCCCTTTCCATTTAGTAGGAGCAGTATGAGTTATTCAAATGCTTCCAGTTTCCATCCTCTGACTTAAATGGGTGGCAATTTGTTAGGGGATTTTTTGTGTTTGTTTTAGTTCTGTTCATCCTGATGGCCGACTTGGCCTCCTAGCATCAGAATTGCACTGCAAAGCACAAATAGTATTTAAATCATTATTAGTAATAGTTCAGATTTATTCAGAAGAGGTGCTCTGTGGACTTATGTGATAGTCTAGTATGTAGTGGAAAAAACAGCATGTTAAAAGCAGGAATATTCTTAATGCTGAAGCAAAGAGGCATATTGGCGGCCGGGAGCAAGGGCATACGGGGGACCCGCCTGGAAGGCCCTGTCGTGCTGTGCGGGCGCTGCTTTGCACGGCAGCACATCTGCTCGCAGTGCTTCGGGGTCGGGGCGCTCTGCTGGGGCTGGGCCGCGTCCAGGCTCCCAGCCTGCTCTTGGGCCGCTTCCTCAATAACCCGCCAACGACTGAAGTTGAACAAAAATTGAAACTGGATGCTGTGGCTTTCTGATAAACCTGTTTTTCTCCTTCCCTGGCTCCTGACATCACTGATGGTGTAACCCATGTGTCACTCGAGGGGCAGTCTGCGGGAGGAGTGTGACTGAGGCTGCAAGAACTACTAGCTGCAGCAGTGACAGCTTATGCATTCAGTGCAGACACCTTAAATAAAAAGTCTGTAGGCGACTCCAAACTTGGGGAAGCATTCTTTGGATGACTCAAAATAATTCTCTCTGTAATTACTGTATGCAGAAACTGGAGTGGGTCTGATCCTATTTAGTAGCTCTTAAACTTAAAACTTGCGTTTTTTTCTGTATATTTTTCTCCTGCACTTTTTCTTCCCTAACCTACCTTGACCTTTCTGTTGTCTGTCCTTTTCTTACCATACTCTGCAGCTGATGGAGCAGAAATCAGCTCTGCCTCATTACACAGTGACCCAGAAAGCCAATAGCCTGCATCAGCACATCAGTACCACCTGTGCATCTGCCTAAAATAGATTAATGAATTTATCAAAGTTTTGAGAGAGGGGTAGTTTTGTTTTTGCCAATGCACCCTTTGTTTTCATTGTAGGTCAGTGCATATCTATTCTCTCCCTTTTTTTCTTAAGGGAAAAAAAGGTAGTTTAAACCAAAACACACTGACTTATGCTGATGTTGCCTATTATGCATTACTAAATTGAGATGAAGTGCTGAACTGTGGCTGTAGATCATCTACAAGAGGACGCATACGGAGGAAAGAATATTCATTGGGTTTCGGGAGACGAGCAAGATGCCTCGGTTGGTTTAACTGTTACCTGACTTTTTCACATTCTCCATTATAGGCACAAAATCCTATCCTAAACATAGCTAGTTATACACAACTTTTACAGCAAAAACATTGTATGCTTCAAGAAGAGAATAATCATAGCTGTGAAATTTAACATTCGCAATTCTCCATTGCATGAAACCCATGGCGGATGCTCACATCTCTCCTGGAAGCTTGCTGTGCTGCAGTGCTTACAGAGCCTAAGTAGCACCATGGCATACAACACGCTGGGCATCCACTTTTGTGTGTTTGTTGTGGTGTCACTGTGCTTTTTGGAGCACAGGCCCCAGTACTGAAGGGCCACAGTTCCTGTTTAGACCTTGTTGGTACTGCAGGCTTTCGAGACCAAGGCCAGAAGCGCTCTTGAATGCTGAGCTGCAGTAAGACGATATTGTGACAAGAATGAAGGAATTTGGGTGGAGGGAAAGGACTATGTCTAGGAAAGGAAAATTAGACCCAACCTAGTATATCAAATAATTGGTTAAGTAATACTCAGAAGAGCTTATCTCCCAAATGTACCACAAACACGTATTCCTTTTAAAGGAGAGAGGTAAACTAAAATCCACTATATTGCTTAATAATCACAGTTCAGGTATATTGCAACTATCTTGTAAAGCTCATTAATTACTCATAGCCTTGCTTCTCCTGAACAGTTTAGTCATTTCTGAAGAGCTGACTAACAGCTGATTTTGAGAGAGAAATGTTGTTGCTCAGTTATAGATTTTTTTTTAAAAAATTGTAAAGCTCACAGCTTGGCGCGTCCAAGCTCGTTACCTGCTCTGGCACTGCATACTCCCAAACACTTGCCTGTTCCTTCACCATGTTGAAATCCACTTGACGATTGCTGGCCCTTTGTGACTACGGAGCATTCAGATTTAACTTCCAAAATGGGAACTTAACGGATCACTTACAACGATTTATTTGCTTAGACATTGTGTAAAACTTTAGATTAAAAGCAACGAACCAAATTCTCATTGTAGATGTAGTTAGACTGATAACTCCCCAAAAGACATGCGGTATCCTGCAGGCCTTTTATATCAATTCACGGGTGCTACGTATCATCAGAAGATCTGTAGAACAAGGGTTGTTATTACAGCATGGCAGGGTAAATGTTTACCAAAACAGTTAAAAGTAAAATTCACATAATTCTCCTTGAATAAAGTTTACAAACGTCCTGAAATGGTGGAGCTGGCAGTCTATGATTACCAATGCACCTGTGTACTAAGTTTGAGGGAGTTTAGAAACATAGTCCAAATAAAAATTATTCACTGTGACAATTCTGCTTGGAGTGCATATTCTGTTGTGCTTATATATAAATACTGAGCCAATCCTCATCGGCATATAACTGAGCCAAAAGGAGTTTAACCATTTACCGGCTTGCCTTGAATGTGACGCTCTGCCTTCCTCCCGGGACGCAGTACGCTACCGCAGCTCAGCTACCTCCCGGGACCTGGGCTTGCTCAGTCTGCCCGGTGCCGTGTTGTGTAAAGGCCAACCTCCAGGACATAGTTTCTAAGCTAATTTACTAGAGTAAAGCAATTAAGAATTTCTTCCTGCCCTGCCCTGTAGCACCGTGCCAATGCTTCTTGGAGCTGTGTAGGTGGAAAATCCCTTTCGGCATGGGGGTTAGGGGGTGGATATTTAAGGATTAATCACAACAAGGGCATATTAGGGATTCTCCCCCACTCCTCTGACAGTTGTACATGAAGAACGGAGGAAGCAATGATCGCAGGGTGAGCGTGCATCTGGTTTATGCTGACTTTGCTACCAAAGCCCCCCACGGCTGTGCCTTGGCTGGCTGTGACCGGAGCAGATCTCTCCCAGTGGTTTGCCTGCTTCAGTTAAAGTATAGTTCAGCTGCCGCAAGCTACTAACAAGAGTGTCCTGACTCGGGGGAGGAAGGGGCTTTCTCAATTTTTTCTGAAAAATTCAAGGACGTTCTAGCAAAGAGCTTAATACCAGGATCCTTCAGAGAGGCAGAGACAAGAAGTTAATCCTCATAGTCAGACGGCTCCTACCATATGCATACGGCGAGTGGTGAGCAACCCCTTTCCAGGCGGTGGCAAACAGGCAAGGGCTGCTCCTGCAGCCTCCTGAGGCCCTGTGCAGCCTGGGCCCATGCCTTAAACCACAGCCTCAGTTTTACTGAACTCTGTCTTTTGCATGAGTCCTAAGTCACAGCTAGGGAAACTGAAGTTGTTTCGCCTGTATGCTGCTCCCAGCAGTAGTAGTGCACTTACAGCAATACTGTGACTCAACACAAGAGTTGTCATTTTAGAAAGACAAAAGTACATTTTAATCCCCTTAGCAGTGCTGCTTAGCTTACAGACAGGTTGCACCTCGTGGCAGAAGGGTCGGCAGTGCATACGCATATCAGTTGGGCAGGCCCAACCCAGAGCTGGTTGTATGCCAGTGACCTAGGGTAAGCGTGAACTAAAGCCGGAGAGCTGCGTGCCATCGCCGCTGAACAATATCCGAGCCCAGAACCCCAATGGTTCCAGTCCTAACTTGTGAAAGGCTATGCATGACTGACTTCCCTTTTTCATGTGGGTGATACACGGGCATATGAACACTGGAATCATTAATGCTTTTCTTATTAATCATGTAGCAGTAATGTAAGTATTTTAAAGTCCATGTTTTATAATGAAATAGATACCAGAGTCCTGTTGGTATCTTATCTTCAGGTTTTTCCTTCTTCTTTTCCAGACTCTTCTTCTAGGGATTATTTTGCTACCACTCCGCGCCACGTGCATTGCATTCATTTTACTGCTAGCATGGGTATTTGCATCCATTGCAACTTTCCGTCACCCTGGAAAAGGATCTGTACCACTTAAGGGATGGAGAAGGTAAGACGTGACTGATGCTTGTGGAAAACCCTATGCTTGCTTTTTTTTTTTTTTAACACAAAACTAAGGTCTGAAACGTTTGTTTTCCTCTCACTCCTTTTCTCCTTTTGATTAAAGAGGAAGTCCTCAATCAGATCTTAATTTATGTAAGAACATACTTAACCCATTTAGATAAAGCAACTCTGTGATGAGTATATTTTATAATAATAGTGAAGCTTCTCTAATCTCCCCATAGGAGGCTGAAGTTCTGTGTATCTGTTGTCATTCCTGTTATGCTATGACTGGTGACAGCTACGTTCCCCTCAAAGGGCTGTTTTACAGCTGTGCGAATTCGAGGTTTTAGTCACTTGACTTTTGGCCTCAGAGTAACTTGGTTCCCTTCTAGATGCAATTCATTGCAAGTACACGCAGAGGAAGGAAAAACGGGATGTGAGTTCTAGCAAGGCCAAGAGATTATGGAAAGTCCGGTTAGGGAACATGTCCCCCAGTAAGGCAATACTCATGTAATCTCACTTGCTGAAAACTGATGGTAAAAGAAGAGTATCAGAATTAATATAAGGTACTTTTGATTCAGACATTCAGTTCTTACGAGAAGGACGCTGAATCTGATAATTTCCCACCCCCAATGGTGTCATGCTGCAATGCTCTAAAATACGGCAAGAGAAACAGCACGCTTGGGAGGTGTTTTCGGAAGGTGCTGTGTGTTGCCTTATCTTTAAAATTGCAATCTGCTTCTGATACGAATAGCTGATGTTCCCTTCCCCTGCTGTCTCTCTGTGAGTAGGACTGCTACCCCACGCCTGGCACACTGGGAAATCTCACTTTTATGGACTTCTGTTTTAAAGTATGAAAGAAATACTAACTGTAAGATGGGTGATACTATTGTGTTTCTGTTGTTAAAGGAGGATGATCCAGACAGTGCTTTCATGCCTAACTCGCACCATGTTCTTCATAATGGGTTTCCGAGTTAAAGTGAAAGGGAAAATAGCAAGTCCACTGGAAGCCCCAATCTTTGTTGCAGCTCCTCATTCAAGCTTTTTCGATGCCATCATTTCTGCCCTAACGGGAATGCCGTCAATGGTGTCTAGGGCAGAAAACCTGTCAGCTCCGCTATTTGGCAGTAAGTATTTATGAAAAAATAAAACATTCAATGTCCGCAAGTTGACATGAGCCGAAAATCTTAACTTTGAAAGTGATTTAAGGGCAGACTTTCGTAGGCCCTAAGGTTCTGAAGAGACAGACAGACACCACTAAGATTTTTCAAAGAAAACGATTTCCAGTGAAATCTTTCTGTATTGGTCAGAGCATCTGAAATTATGCTGTTTCCTTTCCGAAATAGGATATCGTATCGCTTTAAATTTGCTTCAAGTTGAAAGCCTGTTTCATAGCTGCTCAGGCTAGAAACGTTCTCTGAAAATTCTCCCACTAGGTAGCCTGAAAAATCTGTTCAACTGCCATCTATTAAGTCTGGGCCACAAATATTAAACACAGATTGCTGAAGGTTGTTTCAAAACAGACCTGAACTACAGCAGTCTGGAAAACGCTATGTTCATAAGGTGAAACTTGCAGGCACTGTTACGGTTTTTTTTAATGGGAGTAAAACTGGTAAGGAATTAAAGAGAATGCAGAAAATGGAAAATGCCAGATGAGTCATACTTCTATTATTTTCTCCTCCTTTTGGCACACAAAGAATTCCCATTTGTATTATTACTAGAATCAGCCGTAGACCTTCTTCTGGCTGTACATCTTTTCTCTCTATAGGACTCTTAACAAGCCAACACTGACTCAAAACTAAACTAAGCTACACAGAAAATTGACTCGGTGGGAAATAAAGTGGTAACATATTGATCTTCTCTTAAAAGCACAGGAACGGGACATTGGAGATAATTTTTCCCCAGGTTTCTTGGCACCTCTCTGGTATGTCCACACATTCACGTGTGGACTCTAGACCAAGTGAGTTTTGTTCTCTGCAGTTGATACACAAGCACGTACTCAGCCGTATATGCTCTGTATCTGAAAAGGTATATCTCACTCACCTCTTCAGCTTGGGCTCAAACTACTGTTTATTGCAGCCTGGATGGGTTACACCCGAGTGTGGCCAAACGGGCTACGACTCAGTCCATGAGCACATACCTGAGTGTGTCTCCTCCTTAGACCTGTGTGGAAACGCTCAGTGAAAGATAGTGGCAATATAAGTAGAACGGATTTAGCTGCCTGAATAAGTTTAGCTGCAGCTAGACTTATAATAAACTTATAGCTATACCTACTGTCAGGCTTCTCACCTGACAGTGTCTGTGCCTTACCTCCCCTTTTGCAGAACAAAGACAATAATGATTTTTTGAAAATCATCAGTCTGAAAGTTGTTTGTGCAGAGTCTGTCTCCTAGCGTGAGAATACCAAACTTCTGTAACAAGAGAGCCTTGAACCCATGTTTAGTCTGGACACTAGTGTGAGATAAATAAAACTTGGATCTCTTTCACAGCAATTTTAAGTTCCCTTCAGCCTGTATCAGTGTCACGTCAAGACCCCGATTCACGAAAGAATACAGTCACTGAGATAACTAACCGGGCGGTGTCAGGAGGCCAGTGGCCACAGGTAATAAATATACTACTGTTTTTCTATAATGCATTCATTTTCTTTATGCACTCTGAATCCCAGTAGCAGGCAGTGCCCAGGTGAATGGGATTCTGCTGATGGAGGAAGATGAGGTCAGCTCTCAGGTATATGACAGGTTTAGAAAGGGAAGAAAAGAAGCTGGTACCCAGAAAGAGTTTTGTTGACAATAAATCAGTTAAAATCTAGCCAGTACCAATTGCTGTTCTAAAATGCAAGTACTCTGGACTTTTTTTTTTCTCTTTTCCCTATTTAAGTCTTAACATGCTGCCGTCAGTGTAGTAGATTCAATGTAGTATCATTTTTATATATGAATCACTTTTCTCAAGCTAGCTCGTGTATGAGAAGCTATGTCGCAGAGCTGTGCTCACAACAGCTAGGGGATGCGATGAGTAACCCAGGCGGTCCGAGTCCCCCCCAGGAGCAGTACTTAAGCTGAAAACACTGATCGTGTGTGTGGACGATAGGTAAAGGTGAAGCTCAGTTTGCTTTTCTCCAAAGATATCCTGTGTGGATTTGTATATAGTCTCCTGCTTTGTGTTTTGAATTAGTTCTTGATTTCTTTCTGTAGTGGTTTGTTTTGCTTAAAATAAAAAACAAAAAGCTCAAAGCAGTGACTGGTTTAGTAGCCAAAGTAGTGAGATCTGTTTAGTCATAGCTGTCTGCTTCCTAAATGATTGAGAAAAGTTAACTTTTCCTTCACTTTTGTTCCAATAAACAGTTCTGGAGGAAGATTAAAACAGGCTAGGAAGAAAACAGACTCCAATGGCAGGGATCTCTGCTGCAGGACCTGCATGCACTGCTCTGATTTATACAGCTTCTCTAGAAACGGAGAACGCCCAAGTGTCCCTGCTCTCCAGTCTGAGGGGGGACCGACACTTGCCACTTTTCCCAGAATAGCTTTATTCAAACACTTCATACAGCATTTTCACTTACAAGAACCTCTTTAGTTAGTGTTTGGGCTACTTTGATTCATAAATGCATTTTTCTAAGTTGCCTGAAACGTTTTTAGAGCCTCCATTTTATTTGTTCAATTTTTCAAGGGTATAGAGGATGTTAAATAGGTACACGTCAAAGCTAGGAAGCTTTTTTTGTAATACGATGCTTAGAAACTATGCTGATGCTTATGATTTGCTAAGCAGTTATGGATGAAATGGTTCCAGCATAGCTCTTGTAGCGTTAAATCTCTGCTGAGAACAGCATGGGGAGGTAAGGAGAATTGGCTTCACATCAATTCTGCACTTAGTTTAAAAACTGGATCTATATTATGGCATAAATAGACTTGGAGATTCCCAGATTAGTTGACTCGCAGATTGAGTCAGCAGGAGAACTCAGGGCGTCACTGATTGATTCCTAGTCTTGTGCTCTGACCACATCTTCCTACTCCTCTTTTTTTTGAGAAACTTGATCACAAGATGATGCCTGTCACATGCCCCTCAGAGGACCTGGGTTGCATTCTCTTGGTACAATAAAAGAGAAAAGGCAGATGGATTCCCAATTCCTTCTTCCTAAAACCACAGCGCATCAGGCTGGGCAACGCTGATGCTTATTAATAGCATGAGGACTTGACTGTAGCTTCTCCCAACCCTCTACCAGCACAAAGGGGAAGGAGGGAATGATTTCTTAATGCTTGGTCAGCCACTGATGTGTTTTCTATGGCTTACAACATACTCCAAGTAGAAACATATCCATTTTTGTATCCACAGCATCAGTAAACCATTTCTGATTATTGAATGCAGGACTAATTTTAAACAGATACGTTGTTAAGGGTATCCCTGCACTTGCAGCTGTCTCTACGATTCCTTAAAACAGCCTGTGGTTCTCAGCTACGACCTAACGATACCCTCTTTCGTCCAGCCTTGACGTGTCCGTTCGGACTGAAGTAGGAGCACACCTTGAGCGCTCTTTTGCTCCGGACCAGTTCTGGTGCAGAGATTTTGTGGATCCCAGTGTGTGTCGCATTGCAGCTCGTTGCATATCTAATATCTTTCAGTAGCTAATTCAGAAACCTTCAGGGTGTTTGGTGTGTGAGTCATTTGGGGGCTGAGGCTATGCAGAGGTGTGTAACGCCTTCGGGTGCAGAGGCACCTGCTCTCTCTGCCTTTGACTGCTGCCCCTTAAGCTGCGATCAGCTCTTGGCAGCTGGCACTTGGCCTCCTGCTGTTAGCATCTGTGCCTGGAAGCACTCGGCTACCTCGTGCACTTCGGGTCAGCCCAGACTCCTTGATATTTATGCACCCTACAGTTCAATAAGAAGCTGCAGGCAGAAAAACAATTCTCAGTACTACCAGCACTAAGAACTTCCAATGAAACAGTGAAAGCCTTTTGTGTCATATTTCTGAATTGGTGAAGGTCTTTCCCCCAAATTCCTCTCTTTCAAAGCATTTGTTTCCAGATCAGGGTGAATCAGATGACTGTTACTGTGGCCATCTTTCACTAATGCATCCGGTTCCTGTTGACACAGTAGTGATATTCTCATGATGAAGTGTTAACATGTCACAGAGCTTACATAAGAAGTCGGCCTTCATGTAACTGATGCTAAAGTATAACCCTTATATGAAATCAGTATGCATTTGTTTTCTTTCTCTTTAAATCCAAGATACTGATTTTCCCAGAAGGCACCTGCACAAACCGATCTTGTCTGATCACCTTTAAACAAGGTGAGAGATTTTGTTGCATCTTTGTTGGAAAATAATGTGTAAAATACAACAGTGTAGTAGAAATGTCTTACATCACTAAAATTTCAATTTCACTATTTTATACTATCCAGTTTACTTTTCTGATTTTTGGTATTTTGTAGGATGTAAAATGTCTGTGATGTATATTGGTTAGTTGGTTGAGTTTCTTTCTTGATACAGTTTTCCTCTAATATGTCCTGTAATTTTAGTTACCCAAACGCTTGACTGAATGTTATGAGATAAACTACCAAAATGCCTGCTACTTACGATTTTCTTTGAGCTCAACTGACTTAGAGTCATGTCATCTTAAATTCCTGTAAATCTTTGCTATGCAAGACTTACCAACCAAATTATGAAATCTATTCTGTGTAGTGTTTAACAACATAGCAGAGAGACTTTTTTTAACTCAGAAAGGTACCTGATAGCATCGCTGACCGTTAGACTGTCATGCTGCACTTCAGCTAAAGTGCTCTCCCTCACTCTCGTGCAGCGCCCTATGCAGCAAAGTTACAAAACCAGTGCTACGTGCTCAGATCCGTATCACTTATCGAGAACAGAGAAGGGTTCAGGAAACGCTCAACAGCCTTGTGAAAATCTAATCCTCTGAAATGGATGACAATCAGTGGGGACTTAATGCATAGAAAATGAGTTTGAACAGGCCAGGAACGTGAGGCAGCTTTCTCCTGGAGACAGGCACTCGCACTTTTCTGTCTGTTCTGGTATCTTGCTAGTTACCCTGCTGATTTAAAACAAAACAACTAAAAGCTAACTCTCCACTCTTCTGGCACTTTAAAAAAAATTCTCCTGCCAGGTACCACGACGTACATGAACTACTTAAAATTTCCAACTGCTATATTAAGCTCAGTCTTACTAGCACACATCTGTGGTTATAGGTGCCTTCGTTCCACGAGTTCCTGTGCAACCTGTGCTGCTCCGATACCCCAACAAGCTGGTATGTAGAGCTTTCTTCTATCACTAACTGGTTATTTGGAAGGCAAAATCCTGACTTAAAATGTATTGAAGGTGGTATTTTGCTTTGTCAAAGAGGAATCTGTGGCCCTAAGCTTCAGCATTTGAGTGCTACTGTAAGCAGCCTGGCTTCCTGAGTGGCCGCACGGTGCAGCTGCTATTCTGATTGTGAAAACGTACTGCAGGCTCTTCTCCCCTTAGCTAGAGCTAAAGTAAGAGCGAGTTGGGGGGAAGTATTGTGGCGGAAGTTAGAAACTTCCTGCAAAGCCATTGAGCTTGTTTCTTGAACTCTAAAATTGACACAACAACTTCCCTACTGAACATCACTTTTTGTTTAAGCTCAGAATACTTTTACTGCAGAGGGGCTTGCCAGGCAGTTTCAGCGCAAAAGCAAAGCTGAAGCAGGCAGCACCTCCCGCCCCCTCCTTCAGGCAGCTCAGCAGGGCAGCTCTGCGGCTGGATCTTTCCGTGCAACCTTCCCTTGTTTCGCAGAGTAAATGTTTAACAACCTCTCCCAGGGATACAGGCATGTGGTTCTGCTTCACGGACAGGTGTAATGCGGGGACCTGAGTCCAGCAGCTGTTAACTCGTTTTATTTTCCGGTCATGCAGCAAATACGGAAAAGACCAAACTTTTCATTCCTAATGGTTTGTAAGGTGAAAACCAAGAGGGTATCAGTATTGGTGGTGGTGGTGGTGGTGGTACTACTTATTATTATAAGGCTTTCATGCCATAAACGCAGTGCAGATCCCTGCTTAAATCCTTTTGCGGGTCAATTTGAAATCAGTGATACGAACGGCTACAGGGGATTGGCATTGCATTTCACTGGTAGGATTTAAGGATCTGCAGTATACATTGTAAAAGTGATATATAGGAAGTAATAAACATAATAAGAAGAAAGAAAAGGCAAAGGAAAAAAGCAAAGAAAAGGCTTGATAGATTACCCATGCTGTGATGCCCTTGAAAACTAAATCCAGCTTATTTATGAAGGTGCCTTTGTAAAGGGACCAGAGAAGTCTTCTGGAAAAGTCTTTGTAGGATGTTTTTTCCACTTCTGTTGTTTGGATTAGAATGAATAATTTAAAATATCTAAATAACTGCATCAATTTAATCCCCAATTATTGGTGTTTCCAAAGTCCGTCACGCTTACTTCCAAATTTTTAAGGCAAGGAATCCCAGTCATATTGACACCTTTATTTTCACTACAGGACTATAAAACCATCATCTGTTTTTACTAAACTTGTGCACATTTTACGCTATAACTTATTGGTTCTCTGGCATTCATCTGATTTTGTCATACATTTCTGTGTTTTATTTTTTCCATAGGATACTGTGACCTGGACATGGCAGGGCTATTCATTGTAAGTGTCTTAATCCTACTGAAAATTACATCTAGTTTTTTTTCCTCCATTGCTAAACAATTTGCCAAATGGATTCAGCTAAGCTAAGACACATGTTCTTCTAGATCTGTTTTTATGAGGGGGAAAACTTGGGGCTAATGCTGTTATGCAGCAGGTTTCCAGTCTGAGTGGCTTAGTGGCTATAGAAAGGGCCTGCAACTGGGGAAACACTATTTCCAGCTCTGCCTCTGTTTTGTTTCATTCTTCTATGTTTTGCTTCTATACATGCATGTTAACGCTAAAGCAAGGAAAGGATTTGAAACTCTTTTTCTTTTGGGGACTGTCATAGTTATCAAAACACATAGATGTTAACGTTTTCCTATGTGGTATACCAACAGGAAAAAATAAACGTTATTTTAATCCCGTCTGTTTATTCATTCCCCCACCTCACAGTCACGCAGGAGTAAATGAAGAGATGCGAAACAAGTATGACTATTCCCCCTCTTTCTATTCTGATGTTCTAGCACCCTTCTTAGGTTTATAAACTTGCCTGACTAAACAAAAGCAATTCGTGTTTTGAGATCCCAGTGAAGAAGCTATTTATAGTGTTTGACATTGAAACAATGACAAATGTTTCAATAAGCCCTTTAGGCTATAGATCTCTGTTTATTTCTAAACACAGGTGGCTCTCTAATACACTCAAGTATTTTATTAGATTACTAATAAACACCTTTATAAACTGTACTGAAAATATTAAAACTGCTGTCTGGAAAATATTTTTTCTCTTATAAACATCCATTAAAACAATATGTGGATTTGCAGAATACGTATGCCATATTTTGGAATAGTATGTGTATCTAAGAAGTACAGCAGTACTGATTGACGACTAAAAAATTTGAGGCAGCATTTGTTTTTCCAAGTTCAAATGTATTCAAGCCATAACTGAACTACTGGAGTAGATCAGAAGTGCCTTTTAAGCTCTCATTAGGTAATCCTAGTACCAACACTATTGTAGAATGGACATTGTGAAAGCTGACCTAGTTGAAAACGTCAATCTCTTATTTAGTTTCCCAATAATTTTTTGGCCTTTGCCATTACTGGTAGCCCAGTTATCAACATACTAAGTGTAATTTATATTGCAAGTTCAATAACACAGCATAGATTTCCCTCCTTGAAGAATTTATGCTGGAAGATTGCCAAGAATGAGAGATAGTGAAGAAACAGCCGTAAGCATGGTGGCTGGTTAATGAAGGTTCAAACTGAAACCTGTGAGAAGGTCAAAAGGAAGAGCTTGGGAAAATCATGAGGAGGGATTGGCGGGGGCAGAAGCTCAGGATTCTTAACCAAAATATCTGTAACTGGGAGCAGAAGGTGCCTCGCACAGATCTGCTGATGACAATGTGCAGACCGGTCACGCTCTGGATATTGCTGCCGGGATGGACAATATTAGTCTCCTTCTCAGAAACCTCCTGACCCAGATCCTGCTTTCAGTTATTAGTTCTTTCCTACTTTTGTGTCTTACTGGAAGGGATGCCTAAAACTACATGTTACAAAATGAAGCATTGAGAGTGGATTCCTACCTACAGCAGAAAGGATTGCTTGGTTCTTCCACTACATTTTGCCTTTCTTTTCTTTACTATTCTTTTTTTTTTTAATTCAAAATGAGAACAGAAGAAAGATTGCTTGATAAGCAATAATTTACAACATTTAAAGTGAGGAGCAAATGTTTACTTCTGCTCAAAAGTTGTAGTGAAATGAACAAGCCAGTGAGAAGTGAAAGTAATTACACTTACCCTCTAACCCAGCTTCTTCCTCCCCCTACTCGTTAATATTAGTGACAGTCTCTGAAAGCACAGGAGTTCCCAGACATACTGACACTTTATTAATAGGCTTCGGTAAACACTGCTGTCACGTGCAAAATGGCCAGCAACTATGAACAAATCTTTGCTTCGCTTCTGAGAAGGAAGTTACTGGTCCCATTTTGCAGACGAGATAATAAAAGATACAAAAGTAGAGCTACTTGTCCGAGTCAAAGCTGTTTATAACTTTAAAATCCACTACCTCTTCACCTCTTAAAAAATAAAACAACAAATACATTTTGCTAGCCGAAGAGTTATATAGTATTGTTAATGTGCATCACAAATGAAAGGACAACCAGCTGCCTGCCCAGTTGGAAAGCAGCAGGTATATGCAGAAGCCCTTTAGAAAAAGTACCAGAAGCAACGCTTTAGGAAACTTCAGTGCAGGGTATTTAAAAACCTTGCCCAATATCAGCTGCGTTTTTGGTTAAAAAGCTTCATCTACTGATGGGCAAAACCTGTGTTTAAAATAAGTAAAATGTGTTTTTCTTCCTCTTTCTTCCCTGCCTGCAGCAAAGAGCTGTGCATAATGACGCTGTGTCAGCCCTTCACAAGAGTAGAAGTTGAGGTAAGAATTAGAAATATTTTTATACTAAGGTTCAGTAACCAGGGAGCTTACGCTTTAATAGAATGTATTATTCACATTATTAGTCACTGATAATGAACAATAAACAACCAGAACAGAACAACGGTAAGTAATATATTTAGATTTGTTGTCCTTATCCTATGCATCTCTTAACCTGATGAGTTGCTAAATGAAAGCTGTCAGAAGTGCCCTTACTTTTAAAGCATTATGGAATCATTGCTATCATTATGTGCATTTTACAAATGTCTCAGCTAAGAATTATTGTAATGTGTTATGTTAAAAGGTAACTTTTTCCCTTTTTTCCTGTTATGTTAAAAGGTAACTTTTCCCCTTTTTTCCCCACTTCCTCATTTCCCTGCTCCCTTCAGACTGTCCTTCTCTTCCTCACCACCTTACCAGACTCAACTCTGAAAGGTTTCTGCAGCTAAGAGCTTACTTAAAGACTTCGGTTTTTCTGCTGGGGAGAAAGCTGAGCCTTGTCTAATGAAACTGTTCCCTTGATCATTAAAATCAGCTGCGCCGCACAAAAGACAACTAGAAGAACATACACACTGCATAAATTGTTACTAACAGCTCGCTCCCCATCCAAGAGTCAACGTTCAAAACATACAGTGAGGAGCCAGCTTACTGAGGCATGATCAGTCTGTCTGTGTCTTACTTTATGTCTCTTGGTAGACCACAAAGGACTGTCAGTATAGACTAAGTTGATTTAGGGACCTGAGCAGTGGGAGAAATCAGACATGTGTTGCTGTTCTGGAAAGCAGTGTTACTGCTACTAACAGTTAGCAATATGATCGTTTGTTGTGCAACAGTGAAATAAATCCATTTTTAAGGCAGCGTCCTATATAGTATGTAATGTGCAACGGACACATCTATATTTAGAGGATGTTTACAAAAGATCTGATTCTCCTAAGGCTCTTGTACAGAAGGATGTATCTGTATATAATTGCTATATGTGGGAGCAAGTAGTAGTCAATACAGCCCTTCCACTAGAAGGTCTACTTCTCCCTATTTCAGAACAGAACTCACATTTGTCTGTTAGAAAATAAATTTGAGTTCACGTTCCAAAAGATGAAACTGAAACATGAAGGAATATGCATCTTTCACAGCAGCATATGCCCCAAAGTAGAATTAATGAGTTAGCATCAATGCGAAAGTACTTCCCTGTCGAAAAAGAAAAAGGGGCGGATTTACCTGAAGAGGGAGGAAATTACTGGCGACTAAACAGTGAGCTTAGCAGTGAGTTCAGTGAGTTTTGTGGCTGCAGAATATAGAGCATTTGGCAAATTCCATGCAAAGAGAGACTAGGTTAAAAAACAGATCAAAGACATATTTTTGCTATTGAAAGAGCTGTGAAGAATTTTTCTTGCAGGGCTAGAATTTGACAGGGAAAGTATAACTTGGTAGTTATTACCAGACAAGCAGCTGGGGGTGTGTGAGCACCTGCATGGCACCTCAGGAGGCCAAGGCATCAAATTCTTGACCTCCAGCTGTGGTTCTTGGCAAACTGGTTTTCTGAGTAATTTTATGGTTTTTCTGAAGGACGCAGAGATGTTATTTCACCTACCAGAATTCTAAGTTTGCTGTCTGAGCAGGACCTCAGGCTCGAATGAAGTAATGGCTACCTTCCAGATCATGGATCAGGTTTGTGTAGATCAACTTTATCGGAGTTTTGACTTCACCTCATCCCGGGGTGACGCAGTTCTCTGTGTCTGTAGAGAGTTGGCGCTTCCTCCACCCGAGTTACCCGACGTCTGCAGGGGAGTTGTGATGAGCAGGGACATGGGGCAGACTTGAACAAAACAGGCGGCTGCTTGTAGAAGGAGTGAAATCTCAGCCCTTCATGTGGACAGCTGGACCCCTCTGTCCTTGCAGGAGAAAAACTCTTAGCGCTAAACAGAAAATTGTTACAGCTACTTAACAGATAACTGATTCCATAAACTTACTGTTCATGAACAAAAAGAGGCAGCTTTCCTCAAAAAGAACCATAAAAGGCTGTTGAGGATGGAGTATATTTATCTGGGAAATAGTTACCAGTAATTATTGCACCACGAGCAACTAGAATATAACTGAGGAAACGTACTGGCCATACTTACTAACTGTGTCTCCAGCTAACAGTGAGCAACACTTTATACTTCTACAATAGCTGTACTCTAGGATTGAAGGGCAGTATTGGAGGGTAGGGCATAGCAGTAGACAGAACTGAGAAAAAAGTATAGCGAACAGAGCTAGATAGACTATATAGATAGACTGAAGTCAAAATTACACAGTACTTGTCCACACACTCCACTCTACAAACAGGTAGATGCTGTTTCATGCCATGTCACATATAAGTCACCTACAGTACGTTTCTAGCATAACGCTACTCTGCTAGCATCTAACTCCTTATGTGTTAACATTTAATGAGTCCTCAACAGTAAACATGTCTTTGCATTTACATATCCGGTGTGTTTTCTGTTTGGCATTTTCGGTTTGGTGGGGGGGGGGGGGGGGGGGGGAAGCTTGCTTTGTGATTTTTTGGTTTGTTTGTTTTACTCTTTGCTTGGGGTTCCAAAATAAATACTGTCTTGGACGGTATTCGTATACATTTAGTGCTCTGCTTGTAATTCACAATTCAGATACCTTATCATTGTTATCATGGAGGAAAAAAAATTATAGGAAACTTATCTGTCCCATGTTAAATTAACAGGTACCAAGTTTGACTGCAGCATGTATTTAAAAATCTTAGGCACATTTTTCCAGTATATAACATCACTTATAAAGGATCTTTTAAAAAGAGCGTACAGTGTTTCAGACTCACATTCTTACTGATGTAGCATTTAATTTTCTAACTGTGGGTTTACTATACTTCCCTTCTTTTAGGTTCTGATTTTTCATATTAAAGCCTACCACTCTTACAGACAGGTGTGGATTAAATCCCCTTTGTGTGGCTGGTGCTGAAGTCTGAGTGGTTTCTAAGGCGGTTGAGTCCTCTAGTGTCCAGTTCCATCATTGCATGGCGGCTTTGTTTTTCCCTTACTTCCAATCAGAAGCAAAAAATTGCCCATGTTGTTAACAAGGTGGTGCCTACTGAACTGACTGGACATCTCATCTCTTTCAGTTTCTGCCTGTTCACGTTCCTACTGAGGAAGAAAAAAATGATCCAATTCTCTTTGCCAACAGAGTCCGACAAACCATGGCAACGTACGTACTCGGCCCTGACTAAAGTCTTCGATAACTTTTCTTTTATGTAGTCAGCAGTTCCAAATATTTCCTAGCCATAAAGGCCTTCAGGTAGTGTTAGACTGGCCTACAACTCAATCAAGGTCTAGGTACTATATATAGGAATTTTTCTGGTGTCAAATTCCTATAGCAAAACACCCTGATTGTTTTTACGTAGAATATAAAGAAGGTTGTCTTACATTGGAACGTAATTCTTGGAAAAGCTGCTAGAATAAATTGCTCTCTCATTTGCCTGAGAAGAATAAGTAGGACACTTGTCCTCTGAGACTACTGGGCTGCATTTACAAGACTGTAAATCTTGACACTACTATAACGTAGCTTCACAGTATGGTTTCACAGAACAGCATGTAGTGCCCAGTCCTACCTGCAGCAGTGCAAGAACGGATTATTGCTTGTTTTGCATGTTAGTGTTAAGGCCAAACTAAGAAGGTGAGAAGGGAAGCAGTCAACTAAAAGCCAGTTTACTATAAGAGGCTGATTTTCTTTTTCCCTAATTTCGTTTCAGTGCTTTGAACGTGCCAGTGACCGATCATACTTTTGAAGATTGCAGACTGATGATCTCGGCAGGACAGCTGACTTTACCCATGGAAGCTGGGCTGGTGGAGTTCACCAAAATCAGCAAGAAACTCAAGTAAGGGAAGTTTAACTGTTGATATTTTAATTACTGCAGTGCTGCAGTTGTTGATGGCCATCTACAAAAGGATAAATTACCTGGCAGCTGACTTGACCCTCCATAATACGGTGTATTTACAAACATAACTTACATATATAAGCTATATGGAAATCAGAGATGAGGAAATTCCAATAAAAACTAACCCCAAACAGTGTTTATGGACAATGTTACAAGAGAAAAATGCATTTTTCTGGCCTTTTATGCATGTATCTCACCAAAGGATGGTGCAGGTAGAGCAGTACCTGTTTTAGGCACTTGATGGTAATCTTTGTGCCTCATCTAAATTGCTCATATGGAGAGGCACAGGCAACATGTAGTAGGAAGTAAAAACACCTTCTTTCTGGCCAGAGACTCCAGCCAGAGGCTTACTGTTCTTAGTCCCACTGTGCAACCAAGCTTCCCTAGTGATGGTGACTTTTTCCATCAGGAAACGGTCCATGGAATTTGAGGACTGACCCGCTTAATCGTAATCCATCTAGTAACTTGGCATGGCTGTCGTCACATCTGCAGAGTGTGCACAGTGAATCTAGATTTGTTACATATGTGCCACACATCAGTTTATCCAGCACTCTCTAGAAATATCTTCAGTAGTTCCATCCTACTTGTTCTTACTGAGATGCAGTGCTGTATTCCTGCAAAGGGATCAGATATGTCCTAGGCTGAAGCAATATCAGTGTTTGGGTAGAGAGCTAGCTATAGCGTTAAGACACGTTCTCTTCTTTTTAGGAAACGTTCACAGTATGGCATTATGCAGCAAAATAACGCTGCACCTGAATTTATGGCAATGAAAAGCTCTCTGCTAGACTAGCCTACTTACTAGAAAGAGGATTCTAGGTTTTGGAAGTAACTAGTTACTGATTTACCAGAGCATAGTGCCTGCTTTTAATATTAATAACCATGGGGGGGCAGTCCTTAATTGCTGATTTCATTAAAAAAAAACCAGCTTGGAAGTACCACGTTTCTAACACTGAACACACGTGCTCTGTTTGGCTATTTTTTGTCTTTGAACACTGTAATAACTCCTACTGAAATTCCATCTGTCCAAGATCTGCCGTATAGAAATCTCTCTTCTCCCTCGTGTTTGCATAGCCTAAAATGGAATCATGTCAGAGAGCAGCTGGATACCTTTGCTGCTATTGCAAGTGCCTCCAAAGGGGGAAGAATTGGAATTGAGGAGTTTGCAGAGTACTTGAAGCTGCCTATTTCTGATGTCCTCAAAGAGCTGTTTCTGCTCTTCGACAGGGTGAGTATTTAGCTTAACTGACTGGAATTCTTGTTGGCAACGTTTTGTTAGGAATCACATCCCAAAAGGATGTTTGGAGTCGTTATGTCCAGCTTAGTAAATGCTTCTTGGTTAGTAATTCCTGTAGGCAAGATAGGTGACTTTTATAGTTACCTTTTTTATGTTTTGATGGTCTGTCAGTTTGTTGCTTGTGAAATGATAGCCATCTCTCAGAACAAGTTGTTGCACCACCATCAAATGTTAAACTTCACGCAAGTAGTGGCTGAATATTTTCTTTTGCCTACCCAAATTTCAAGCTCATTTACACGCTGATAGCTTAATAATCAACTGCTGCTGTTGCAAGTATGTAATTTCAGGCAGACTGTACTAAATAGAGAATATGTTCCTGCTGTGTTTGTAAAGGGTGCTGTTAGATGCTATAAGCGCTCATCTTGCCTGTCTCCAGCCATTAAAAAGACATGTGCCTACACTAATCTGATCACTTAGGCTTTCCTCTGGAGTCAGTCAGTGGTGAACTCTCCCATTTTAGACCTCTCTCTGAAGACGGGATAAATTGCCCTGTGCATGAGCCCCTCTGACTGCACAAGAAGCCCCAAAGACTAGAGCAGAGCCTGGAATTCATCTCACTCCCAGGCATCCAACCTGGGCTACCATGCAAGCAGCATGTTGTGCTGCAAGTATTTATGAACTAGAGTTTGTTTCTTAACTTCGGAGTTCTCCCAGCTCAGCATCTCTCTTCCTGATCAAGCTTATTTTCATAGTACATGTCTTCTTTGGAGGGCACTGTGTTATATATGCTGATTAAAACCATTCCAGGATTTTTCCAGATATAAAGGATTTATAAGTTCTAACACAGAAATGGATCAAATGGAATTCCTTATTTGTTGAGTGCACTGAAGCTGGGGCAGACAAGGTCTCTTGTCTCTCCACATTGGACCGTTGGCTCCTACAGGCATGTAGTCCGAGTATGGATACAACAGGAATATAGGGTGGCAACCATAATAACAACCTTTCACTTCCTCTGTCTGGCACATATGCTTTGGTGACTAGAATTAGCAGTGTAATGCTCAAATCACTAAAAAGTCAAAGGCCTAAAAGACTGCAAGAACAGACGAGACTCCAGTAAGCAGTCTCTGCATTCATCTTTGAGGAGAGCAGCTTAACTGAGGAAGAGTCACACTACTGTGGCAGGGCTTTTTTCAAACGGCTTCAGTTATGAGCAGATATATTTTGAAACTTCTTTTATGCAGCTATGAGCCTCATCGATTTTTTTTTTTTTTTGGCTAAAAAAACTTATCCAATCATGTAAAGCAGGAAAGAAGGAAGAAACAAAGGCACAGAGAGAAGTTCCTTTATAACTCCTCAGCCATTGGTGGAAACTACCAAGATCTGAGAGAGCCCTGACAGCTAGAGACATGCTCAGACACGGTGAATTTGAGGCATGCAGACAAGCTGTGTTTTGCCCACACCCAGTTCAGATACAATACGGCTCTGGAGAGTTGCAGAAGAATCGGATCTCTGAGTAACTCTCTTCAAAAAATCTTCACAATGTTCCTTGCTAAAGCTTTGCTGAGCACAGGAAGCAGCAGTGGTCGTGGAGGGGACCTTGTGCGTGGCCTCGGAGGGCTCCTTACAGGAGGTGGGCAAGGAGGTAATCTCGGAGGACTTGTTGGAGGTCTTGTTAATCTCATAAGCGAAGCAGCAGCTCAGTATACTCCAGAGCCACCTCCACCTCCTCGCAGCCATTTTACGAATGTGGAAGCTTACGAGAGCGAGGAGGTTAGACAGTTTCGTCGCCTTTTTGTCCAGCTGGCTGGAGATGACATGGAAGTGTGTGCCACAGAGCTAATGCACATCCTGAACAGAGTGGTTTCCAGACATCAAGACTTGAAGACAGATGGCTTCAGCTTAGATACGTGCCGTAGCATGGTAGCCATCATGGACAGTGACACAACCGGCAAACTGGGCTTTGAAGAGTTTAAGTACCTGTGGAAGAACATCAAGAAATGGCAGTGCGTGTACAGGCAGTATGATGTTGATCAGTCAGGCACTGTTGGGAGAGCGCAGCTGCCCGAGGCCTTGAGGGCTGCTGGGTTCCACCTGAGTGAGCAGCTCTGCCAGATGGTCACTCGCAGGTACGCCGATGACACCGGCAGTATGGATTTCAATAACTTCATTAGCTGCTTGGTGCGACTGGACGGCATGTTCCGTGCCTTCAAGTCCCTGGACCACGACGGTGATGGACAGATCAGCATGACCATCCAAGACTGGCTGCAGCTGACCATGTATTCATGAGAGCGTAGCAGAGAAGGATATGCTCCGTCTGGAAGATTTAGAGGGAAGACTACAGTCCTGTTTTGCCGAACTATAGCCTTTTCCTTGTTCTAAGGCAGATGTTGCTAGAGGTACCTGGCTTAGCTTAGAGTGCCACGCTTCCTGCTGCGTGTGTTAGCCTGCTTCACTGAAGGGTTTACATAAATTGTCTCAGTTGTACAGAAGCATAAATTTGTATCAGAAAACTGTCTCTAGACTCTGACATGAGAGAACGTGTTGAAGGACCTTAGCTTAGTTATTTCCAAGTAGAGTGGCTTGTATGCAAATATAACTCTCTATAAAAAGCTCTAGGTTTGGGGCTGCTCTGTGATGTTACTGCTCCGATTTGTCAGCATTCACTAAGCTGGAATAAAGCTCTGCTTGCCTGCAAGGCAATCACTAGTAAAGAGAGTGGAATGGATTTGTAAGTTGTGCGGTTATTTCTGACAAGGGGGAAAATATCCAAGTTGCAATGACTATAATGATCAATTAATTTACATAATGATATTTCATTTCCTTCTTACTTCTGCTTTTTCATGCTTTTCTGCTGAAGCAAAACATGAATGAGCGGTATTGTCAGTTCTACCTGCTGGCCAGGAGGAAAAAACTGAAAACTTGCATAAGGCTTCTTTCACAACCTTTTCCCCCCCGCTTCCTACAACTCTGTTAACTAGCCTTTCCTCTCTTTCCTTGAAGCCTTATAATAGTTAAACCAAAAACAACTTAAAATACTAAATTTATATTGAGAGAAGCTTGCCGAAATAATGCAGTCGCATAGCAGACAGACAGCCAAAGTCAACCTCAGGCCGTCAGAGCTGAATTTCAGCAGGGTGCAGCGTCCCACTTGAGCCAGTTATTGCAGTTCTGTTTGTTAAAGATGCTTATTTTTGAGTACTAGAGCAAGGAGTAACGTGATCTGTCAAAGGTACATTTTTTTTTCAATTAAGGACTACATAGCTGATGATAAACAGCTCTCGCACTGCAATGAAACAAGGAAAATTTCTCAGCTGGGCTCTGCTGCTTTAAAAGAAAATTGCCTTGGGTGTGTGCTAGCTGAAAGGAATGTGAAAAGAGGAGCGGAGCAGCGTTGCCAGCACTAGCCACACACACACACCCCAGAAACAGGAACCCACCTACCCCTGCTCCTCCCCACGGAGACATCAGTGCCTAATTAAGAAATGACAAGCAATACCTGCAGGGCCTCTGAATACTAATGGGTACTGTGGTTAGGTTTTGTTTCTAAATTTCCACAGCTTTGGTTTCTAAATCTTGCAGTTAGACTTGGTGAATCGTATTTTCCAAATTGCTGAAATCTTGCAGAAGCCTTTTACTTATAACTTAGGAAAAAGTAACTTAAAACTTTTGCTCGGATTTTCTTCCTCCTGCACTATGTTTAATATGAAGCTGAGTGACAGAAAAAAAAATACGCCCATTGGCTCAAACTGTGATGAAAGAGGTTAATTCCCCCCTAATGGCATTTGTCACCCATCCAAGTTATGTAACTGAAAACCACAGTTATCCATCCACATGGGCGTTTTGGCTCTGTGGGTAATAGAAAAGGGAGCACGAGGACAAGCGCGGTATCTCCAGGTGAGCCCCATCCTACCAAGTCTGTCTCAGAATTTCCCCTTCTGACTAGTTACAACTTGCATGTAGCAACAGGCGGTTGCTTGAAAGAGTTACAGCAATACCCTGTTATCTGAGGAGCTTGGTGCAACTGAAGTTCCTCTCCGGATGGTCCATCTGGAGCTTCTGCGTAGCCCTTTCTGCCAGCGGTTCAGGGTTCATTTGGCTAGTCAGAAACAGCTCTTCCGACTAGCACTCCCCACCTGGATTTTTACTCTTGCCTTCGTACAATACATAATGAGAAAAAATTGGGGGGCAGTAGCACTTTAAACTTCACTGAGTGCGTCCGTCTTGCTTAGGGCTTTGCCAGCTGCATAAAGCTGATTGTCTAGCCCTAATCTTCTTGTGCAGCTCTAAATGGATACTCTGAAGGTGGAAAATTTCCTGTCCCCAAAGTGTAAGATTTACTGTATTATACATACAAACAACAACAAAATCCTAGTTATCATGGCATGCTATAGGGAAAATAGTAGCAGAAAACTAGTTTTCTTTAAGAAAACAAAGGCTGTTGATGTTACACTCTGTTTTGGTTATTTTATTTAACATAAATACAAATATATAAACGTTTATGTTCTACTTTGCTATTTAGAGAATTGCAGCTCAGCTCACATGTTGCTTCCTTAAAATATCTTTGAGTGCGTGGGCTGCAAGCACAGCTAGATAGATATGTGAAGAGGGACTGTAGCGCGTGCTCTTTTGCAGTGGTGCTACACAGTTGCTGACTCCGTTTTCCTGCATTTTCAGTTTAACTCCCATCTTTTTTTCCAGGCAACAAACCTGTCATTTCTCCCTAACCAAAATGCCAGAGCATTTGGAAGTTAGCCAGCATGCTCAGGTTTAGTACAGCTAGCCACCACATGATCATGCAAGAGTAGTAACTTTATTTCATAGTCAAATATCGGCAGTCCTGTGCATCAGATTGCATTGAATTTTGATTATTGGGTTTTAACACTTTAACGAAAGTAATATGGCCCTTACCAACTCTAGTCGTTTTTCCACGTATTGCCAAGGCTGTGTTAACTGACTTTAGAAGTTGTTTTTGAATGCATGTTTTATTTAAAGTTTATGTTCCAATTCTCTTCCTGTGATACGTATTCTTAACTTAAAATATAAATTTAAAAAGTGATACTGCATTTCAAATCTCATTCGTATTCGTGTGTACAAGGAAACTATAACAATTAAAATAGTAAATTCTAATGGAATCAAACAATCCTTTGCTAAGATAATAGTCTATGTAACTGTCCAAAAATAACATTCCAAGGACCTTTGAACAATTGTTCACTCTCATTTCAGTTGTTTTAATAGCTAAAGTTTATAATGATACGTTTCAAAGTTAGCTCTATTATTGTTATGAGAACTACGATGTAGCCAAAATATTCAAAGTCAAACCCTGCTGCACAATGAGAGCCCAGACTTCTAAATAGAGAAGATCGCCCTTTTCTTCTAATGGTTAAAAAACTGTCAGAAATTTTATCCTGTTAGACACACATCAAAGTAACTTATAGATTCTTGTTTTTTCTGAAAAGTTTTCTTAAAATCCACAAGTCTTTAAAACGTTCAAATGTTGCATGCCTACCAAAAAGATTGCTTGGATCATCAGTACAGGAAAAAAAAAGTTGTCTGTGCACACCAGTGCTGAATTGGTTTTGAAGCCTAAATAAAACTTCAGTCTCAGCAGTTTTCAATCATGCCTAATGTATAGTACGGTGAAGAAGAGTAAGTACTGCATACATTGTTACACGTGTTTTGTTAATCAAGGACTTTCTTAAGATGTAAATTCAGTAACAGGAACCCCTACTCCACAGAACCCAGGAATTTCATAGCACGCCACAGAGCAGCCTTAGCACTGCTCCACCATATGGGAGCTCCATATTCCTTCATTCAGCAGGAGAAGACCAGGAACAGAAAGGTTAGGACTGGTATGCTGAAGTGAACGCTGGAAGTTGGCGGGAGAGCCAGGAATAGACTGTAGCTCTGGCTGTTCACTGCAGATTTACCCAGGAGACCACCCCTCTTTCACTTGGCTGAAAATGTTTTGTGCTGTTTTCAGCCTTAGGGAGTCCAACTTTTTAAAAATCTTTTTCCTCTTAAAAGGTACGATACATTATCCTCAGCCAGAACTCTGCTTTACACATTTGTTTGGCCTTAAAATGTTTTTCATGAATGCCCTTATTGTGAATGGTCCAACCTATGAACTACTCGACATCTCAAGCTATGCTTTCATTAACTGCTCTGTATCCCATCACCAAACACTTACATACTGCTTCTTCGCTAGACTGCGCGTTTCCCAAAACTCCCAAGAAACTTTCAGTATGGTCACAGGAACGCTATTGTCTCAAACACACATTTTAACTGGTATCTGCCATTTTCCCTATCTGCCAATACAGTGCAGCTTGCGTATAATTAATCACGAATCTCATCAAAGAAAGCTTCACATGCTTTGTTGAAGTAGCTTTGTAGTTCATGTATTGAAATGATCGTTCCGATCAAAACTGCAATGATCAGACAGGCTATTATAATGAATTCATAGCATTTCCGGCTTCTAAAGTATCTTATGTATTTTAACAGCATTTAGGACAGTGTATTTGCTTCAAAGAAAGGCTTAAGATAGCCCATTGTAGATTTACTTCGTCATCAGGTTGTACTTTCTCAGACATATTTATTGCTGAAGGTTCTCAGGAAGAATTAACTCAAGACAACAGCCTCACTGTTGGCCCTTTTATTCTAGGATGTTGCATTGGTCTGTGAACTTTAGCAAGTGCCAGTGCGACACGAACTGCTACGTTTACCTTAAACACAGGTATTCTAATTCTTCTTGTCAGCGGCCTCTTAGAGGTCATATGCTAAAGTAAAACTTTTTAAGTTGTTATAAATCTTTTTTGGGTGTTTGTAAGATAGAAAGTGATTTCCCATTTTTTCCCTATATACTACTTCATCCCTAGTATTAAATATATTTAAAGAGTTGTTAGTATTTTTTCTAAGAAGAAAAAAACCTATAGTGTTGTAAACTGTCTTAGTACTTGTTGTATAGTTGCTTTATTCAACAGCTTGTAAAGTGATTTGCAGTATTAACTACTAATAACTATTGCCACATGTGTTTTGGTTACAGAATGGAGATGGCACCATCGACTTCAGAGAGTATGTGATTGGTTTGTCTATTCTTTGTAACCCAGCCAACACAGAAGAGACTATTCGGATGGCATTTAAGGTAAGTTCAATTTAGTGTAAAACTACAAACCTGACAAATCAAGACTGACTGTAAATTTGTTAGCTTTCAAATCGTAAGTTTATAGCTTCAATCTGTTATGCAAATGTGAGTAATACTCTTAAACCAATTGACATTTAGAGTGTGAAGGGGAGGGGGAGAATTGCAGGCATCAACTTCATAGAAAAGGGTTTCAAAAGCCATGTGAAGGCACTAACGAATATGTAACTTGGCAGGCTAACTCCAAAAATGATTCAGCAGCACTTCAGCAGTTTTTTCCCTGAGGTTTTTCTGTGCTCTGATTCTTCATGTGGCAAGGAGACAATAGATGGAGCAATATCCTCTGTGGTTCAAGTGCTCAGTAGAGTCACTGTTGTTAACCACAAAGGGGGGGCGAGGAGGGGGAATCAAGAAGGGCTTTTCAGGACAGACATATCCAAAATTGCACTGTACCTAGGATAATCTGTTGGGCTGTCCTATGGTGTCCTGATAAGGCAGGTGGGCAAGAAGCGATAGCACCTTTTAAATCCCAGGTGCCTATGGGCAGTATGTGACCAGGCATGCCCAGGCTGTGAATCCCTGAGCACGAAAACACCTAAAAGACTTTTTTTTTAATTTAGTGGATCTTTGACACAGATTCAGCTGTTTTACCGACTGCTCCCTTCTTATGCATTCCTTGAACTGTGTAATAAGATATGGATCATATCTTTAATTGAATCCTTTTTTAGTACTGATGCTCACTCAGGAAGTACTAGTATTTTTATGTGAATCCATCATATCGACTGGCTGCTTTACAGATAAGTGCTACAGCTATTCAGACAAAAGATGATTTCTGTTTTCCCAGCGATTTTTTATCACCACAGATTGCTAGGAAGCAGCAAGCCTAGCAGCTATCTTTGCTCTTTCACTGTTCTGTTTTCTGGACTATACCCTTCAGTAGCTTAACAGTTGCACTGATTATGAAATGGGTAAATTTGTCATAATTCCCAACCTCAGTGGGAAATGACCGGTTCAGCTGGGAAAAGCCTATGTTCCTCTGAATTGGAACTTGGGGTTTTCTTTTGCAACTTTGTTTTCTTTGCCGTTAAATGTGCTTTCCCTCCAATGGGCCTGTTTGCCTGTAGCAAGTACTTAAGGATTTCTGCTCTCCATCCCTTGTGTTCCTCAAGGGGATGGATGACTCACAGCAGCTGCTTACTGTCTCTGTGCTGGAAAGGATGGGGTGATCAGTGTACATCCACTGCCTGCATTCCAGTCACCAAAATTCCTTCTTAACTACAGTAACGCTGTATTAGGTGACAGATCACATATAATAGAGTCACAGTGCGTAATATCATAGCATAAACCATGGCAAGTTTATCCAGTGGCCAAAGTGCCGTTAAGGTAGGGAAAATGAAGACTAAAACCTAAGATGTTCCAGTCGAGAGAGGCTGAAGTAGACCCCTCAGCACAGCTCATGGTGGCAATTAAAGTAAGCCTGTAGGCTTTGTTTTATAGTGAGCTAATGTGCTTTTCAAAAGGTTTGCTGCATACTTTTCGCAGTACAGAATATCCTGATTCAAATTATAGCACATAAATAACTGTCAGACTTCATTCCAGAGAGAATTCCTAACATCTTTTACAAAAAAAAGCAGCTGAGATGGCACCAGTCCCTTCAAAACCCAGGTGCTGTTTGCAAATCACCTCCTGAATAGCAGACACCTAACGTGGGTGGCCAATTTGCACAGAAGGTTCACAGGCAAACTGATACTAACGTGTTTCTATACACACATCTTTTCCAGCTCTTTGACATGGACGATGATGGCACTATAACAGAAGATGAGTTTGCTTGTATCATTCAGTCAGCTCTGGGCGTGCCTGAGCTTGATGTTTCTAAACTCTTTAAAGAAATAGATGCAGATGAAACTGGGAAGCTCTCCTATGGTAAGCTGCATCATCCCACTATTACCAATAGCCATTTCGAAAGTGACAGTTTCCTACCTCCTTTCTCCCTGAAAATATCTCATGGTTCTCATACCCTATGGCTGGGGAAAACAGTTGAAGCACAGACCTAGATATTAATTTGTGTGATCTGCCCAAGACGCTTCAGAAGAAAGTAACTGGAGACCAGCTTCATTAAAAGGAGCAGGCACTGACACTTTATTTGATTCTATTGTTGCATTATAGTATCTGTGTTTTTTTATGTTTTTCAGATGAGTTTAAGGACTTTGCGCTCAAGCATCCAGAATATGCCAAGTTGTTTACTACATACCTAGAGCTACAGAGATGCCAGTTCCCTATGCCGGAGGAGGGTGACATTCAGTCACCTGAAGCCAAACACACTCCAGTTAGGAAGAGTACAGCCCCAGGCTCAGAAACAACACCAACTGCAAGAAATAAAGTCCATCCTGAAGGCAATGAGGAGGACAACTCTGGTACCTCAGACAAGAAGGATGACTGAGAACAGTCAAATAATTCAGTTCTTGAATTATACAAGAAAGTTTTTGCCTAGCTATTCATAAGCACAATTGATAAAAAACTGAAGTGAAAGTTACAATTCCAAAAATTGTTTAGTTTTCTGTACTTTCATATCAGGCTGAAGAGGAATTGTTTCTGTATTAATCTAAGGGAAATAACACTGTAACTATTCTATTCCTGATGTTGGCATCGCACAACTGGGAACGTTGCTCGCTGTCCTCCAAGTTTATGCTTCCAAACAAGTAAGAGATGTGGTAAGAGGGGTAACCAGCTTCAGCACTGAAATAGTGTCTCAGAGTAGAGACTGAGGAGTCCCCTTGTGTAAAAACAGGTGGAATTGTTGGTGCTGCTCAATTCCTCTTAGAGTCCCTAACATGTCTGAAGGGAAAAAAAATGCCAGACTGTTTTAATTTGCAAATATCGTGAGCCTTTCTGAAGCTTCAGAGAGACAGAAATGAGTTTACAAGAAGCTGAGAGCTGAAGCTGGTGTTTTCTTTTAGCTGTCCTAAGATTTCCCTTAACTGCTTGTGAATTATCAAGCCTAAGCTTCTGAACAGGACATGCTGATTCACTGATGTTAACAGGCTTTAGGCTCAAAGGACAGTTAAATATGGAACTGGCTCTATTTCTAAAAACAAAAACTAATTGGAATTCCAACATAGCTCTTGGCTTCTACAGGAAAATGCAGACAATAAGACCCAAGAATTAATGCACTGTTTCAAAATAAATAGAATGTCGTTTACAATAATAACTGTTCAGGATCATGTCAGGAGGAACATTACAAACTTCAGCAAATTTGTATTCTAGTAGTTATCAACAGAGGAATGTGACCTTGCTCTGGAGAACGTAAAAGTTAAACACGCTGTCAAGCCATAGTTCTAGTAGTTAGTATCTACTCTAAAATGGTCTCCTAGAAACCATATTTGCATTACTGTGCCATTACTCAATGTGTTCTTAAGGTCTGATTCAAAAAAAGCTCATTTCAGTCAGTGATTGAGTGTGTTTTGCCTCAGTCCTCTCTAGTGCACTGGATATTGACCTTTACCTTTTTCTGTCCTTCATGAGAATGCACTTTATACAGTAATTTTAAATATTAGGTATTTATGCAAATAACTTCTTAAGTAAAGACTTGGGAGGGGTAGAATGATAGGGTATTTTCAAATTAAAACTGAGAGGGGCAAAGTCTAGAATGTCTGGTACCAAAAAGAACCAATTTTCAGCTTGTTTTCATATGTGACTCTGGCCTTTGAATTACTGCATTTTCTGGTTGCAAGCGCATTGCTATGTTTAATATATCCTGTGTTTATAGTTGTGCCTATCCTGATGTTTCATGTGCTTAAAATAAATATATATTTTTAAAAAACTTACCAGAACAACGTAGTCTACTTAGTATAGCAGGAAGGGTACTCTGTGTACAAGGTAGGGAATGGTACAAGGCGCTGGGGATATTTCCAGCGCGGAAATCAGGAAGGAATATCACCCTTCTCAGGTATTACCTGGGTAAAACACAATGCAACTTGGAGTAGGTATTCTTAGTTCTGAGCGAGAACAGTGCTTTTCTCAATGCCAAGGCTAGAAAAGCAGAAAAAGAATCAGTGTTCTCCCACAAATTCAGCACCAAACAGTTATTTCTGCTGACTACTTCAAGCAGGAGGGAATGCGATACAAAGATTTGCAGGTATCTGGAGAGATGATCTCTGCTCTCTGATAGAAAATGAGGCATCATCATTTACAGGCAAAATGAGTGACTCCAACCACAGCTGAGAAGTAACAAACATGCCTTTTGTAATACGAACATTAGGAGGGGTTTGCCTTACCCTTTGGAAAAGGAGAAGCAGAGGTTAGCCTAACTTGGCTCTACAAGTGGGTGAAATACATGTTAATTTTTTGGCGCTTTTGCCTAGCATGTTAACCAAAAAGTCCTCAGCAGTCACCTTTTTAAAAAAGGCTTCTGTTCCAACAAGTTAAAATAAAGATGGGTGGGCAAAGATGACAAAGACAACCATGTCAGGTCTTTAAATGCCAAAGGTGCCTTCCCCCGTGTTCCTGGTGGATCCAACAGCATTCAGCAAGAGAAACAGTATGCCATCTAAAAGTGTAGCATATTTAGGACTAGCGCTTTTATAGAAACCTGCAAGTCACACAAGTGGGCAAGTACAAGCAATTAAGGCTAGAAAGACTGCATATATAAATCTACATATCCTAATACTATTAAGTGGGAAAGGGCACCAATGGGTTTGGTATGTAGCAGTGACTCAACTATGCTCTGAAGAGAAATCAGCTAAACGTTAAGAGACACTAACTCAATATACACACATCTGCTTGATGTGCGGGAAAGGAATACATTAATTTCTAGGCATCATTGTGCCTCAGGGAGCTTTTAAAAAGAGCAAACTAAAAGCAGCCTGCAATAAACGGGCATTACATTAAGAGGCAGAGCAGGAACTAAATAAGAGGGGAAGGTTAAAAATACTAAACAGAAAACAGTTCTCAATCAAGCACTACGGGACGACACCTTCCTGCTCCTCAGAGCATTGCCTCACTGCCCGGGACTTTGGAGGCACAAGTCCCTAAGGCCTGCTGAAGTGAGTTTTGAATCCCACATGTTAGAGCTGGAAAAATACTTTTGGTCCCATGTCACCATTGGACACACCATTTATGTAGTCAGTACTCTGCCCTGCTAAAATATCAATTTGATGATAAATCCTTCTCAGATAGCAAAATAAGACACTGTTATGTGTACAAAAAGTCCAGCAGTCTTAAGTGAACACAGGCGACGAGGGTAAGCAGACTAAGGCAACAGCCAGCTCACCGCAAGAGGAAAGTGCAACTAATTCTCAAGGGCAGAGGCCACCGGCTGCTGTGTCACCTATTCTCTGATAACTATGATTCTAGTACACATAATCACTACAAATAAAACTCATTCACAATGTTTAAAAGCTAGGTTCCAGTTTCTGAATACATGGAAGGTAATGGCTGGTTGTCTAGAAAACTGGACCTTCTTTGTCCAGCCTGGAACAAGGAAGATGCTAATACTGTAAACCCTGATGAACTTATTTAAGGAAGGTTAATCAATGGAGTCTTCACTAGCCTAAAACCACTTTTGTACCTCTTTTACTGTATCAGTAGCACATCCTAAGTAAGTGCAGAACTAGAGATAACGTACCCAGGTTTCATTTCAGACCAGACTGCTTTAAGATCTGTGCTTTCATGGTCAACAGCAATACAGCTACTTTCCTGGAGGGCCAAACGTGCAGTTCCTTACTGATCCCTGTCCGTCGGGAGAATTGTGAGGAGCACAGTTCCTCACAGTTCCATAGTTTTGATAGAAAGCATCCGAAAATGGATCTCCCATCGTCACAGCCAACAGCTGTGAAGCATCAGTCAGAGGTACCGAGCCTGGCAGTGGCTGCTGCTTCCCAGTATCCGTAGTCACCTGCATCCGAACAAGCGAGATGCCAAATCCTTCTAGTCTCACAATGTTCCTGTGAGCATTACTTCCTCTTCCTCATCAGTTTGTTGCAGAGCTTGTGAAAAATACAGTTCAGTGATTCCCAAATGGTCTGTGAGGGATATTTTGTGAGCGGCTGTGTGCCCTGCCCGTTCAATCTCTCTCAAGAAGGCAGCAGGACTGACAGCCCCGGGAGTGGGGAGAAAGGGCACGCTGGGTGCTGCGCAGCTAGGCTGGGCTGGGAGAGGGCAGCTTGGCCAGATCTGTCCTCTGCCTAGCAACTCTTATCCCAAACAAAGTGTTGCCCGGGTATCCAAAGCCTGAGAAATGTCAGTCTAGATCTTTTTTCTACGCTGGTCAGCACGAGAGGGCCCTACTCCAGGGGAACTCCTCAGGCGCGATGCCAATACGTCGTTCTTGTGGCTGAGCAGGCCGCCGGCACTGCCTGCTCAGGGGTCACTGGCTACTTGAGGCACATGGAGGTGGGAAAACAGGGCCCAAACCTTAGAAACCACGTGTGAAAACACCACTGCATGCATAAACACACCCACACCCGTTTCTGGACAGTCTGCTGTCAACTGTTTGGCCACAACCTTCGACAAGCAAAGCAGCCTGAGGTGTCATGATGAGAATTGCATAAAGAATGCCACAGGACAACTTTTAAAATCAATTTTTAAGAAAGGCTGGGGAGATTTGCAGTTATGGTCTCTATGACTTGCTAGGAAGGCTGAACTATGCTCACAATGGTGTTTGGCTCATATTTTTCCCACTGTTTTTGCATCCTTTGCAACAGCCTACCTCTCTCTATTTCCTCTCTCCACCTCTCCCCCCAGGAAGCAACCACTACCATCAAAAGCTTTATCCATAATATGATTAAAGTTAAGAAATTGTAAGATTGTAACTTTAAAATATAAAAAATATTTAATTGGGTGGGATCCGGAGACACTTATGCAGCATTCAGGTAACCATTTTCACTGGCCTGCAGTGAGATCAAACTTGTCAGAGGTTATATGGGATTTTAAAGACATTTAATTAATTAATTTTAAATCTTTACTCAGTGAAATAACATTTATTAGACCGACTAGCAGTAGGGAGACGTTTGTCAGTAGTGCTTAAGTTGGCAGACTCTCTGTTACTATACATAGCCAGAGAGGCAGAAAGTAAACATCTTATAGGATTAGCAGCTATGTTCGTAGCTGAGATGAAATTTGGACATTTCATTAGTATAAGATTGATTCTGACATTTCATAAAGCCAAAATGCAAACAAAAAAATGTGTCTGATATAAATACAGTATGCAGCACTTATTCAGATAAAGTTCAAGAAGCGCAGTAGGTTTAGTGCCATGACAAAGGAAATACAGATGGGTCATTTAAGGACCCAACTTCAGCTAAGCATCTAAGTGTATGCTTAATCCTGTGAGTCACAATCAGATACTCTGTGCTCATTAAAAGTACATAATAATATCAATAACTGGAAGACATGACAAATTTCCATGGCAAGTTATCATTAATGGTGGTAAGAATCATCACCACCACCACCACTGAGGAAAACAATATCACAATTGCTTAAATTTTATGCAAGTTTTCATTTATCATGCCACCCTCTTAGTTTAAAATACTCCGTAACATCCACAGCTTAACTGGTGAGACTTTTTGGACACAAGAAAATGTTACAAGAGGAAGTATTTCATTACCTTAGCTGGACCCTACACATTACTTTTTTAATCCCCCTCACCCCGCCCAACAGGTTTAAGATGGATAAACGCCCTTTCTCTTTTCTCTCATTTGTATCATTCTAAGTTTTCATGCTATTATAGGCTTTAGTGTGCTGCAAGTGAATCAATTAGATTAACTTTTGTTCATCAGACTTAAATTACATTATCTAGAAAATATTCCATTGGAAATATTCTTTCGCATGTCAAAACCAGGTTTAAATGAGGCTTATCTTTAAAGCTATGCCTGCATGTGTGTTGCTTTGTTCTAAATTGGGCATAGGCAAGAGCACGCTTCCCAAAGCTCTGAAAGTCTCCACGAGCATGGCTGTCTCTTGAGGTTGCACAGTGGTTACACGCGACTCCACTTGAGTAGTGTAAGCAACAGGAACCATTCAAGCCATTCTAAGTGTCATTAATTTTATATAGGAGTGTGAGGAGTTTGTATTTTCTAGGGATTGCTTGCAAAAGTGAGACCTTTCGAGAATGTTACTTAGTTTATTTTTCATTGTGAATTTGCTATTAGCAGGAATACCCAATAAACACATAAAAATCATTCCCTGCCCAAAAACTCAGCAAACAGAAGTTGTCTGCAAAAGTGAGCATTCATTAGATTAAACCAGCCATCAAAGGCCCTCACTGAGGAAGACTGCACAGCCTTGCCAAACACTCCATTCCGGTGCTTAACAATTGTTACCATTAGAAAAGTTTTTCTCAAGGTCTAACCAGGATCTTTACTACTGCATTCCTGGGTAGACTAGAAGGATGTCTGCACACAACTTGAAGTCAATATTCCTGCTTTCTTGTCCCCAGTGTAAGGTTTGGCTTTTCTGCAACAACGTGACATTGTCCCCTCATATGCAGCCATCACCTTCAGCAAGCACTAGATGCCTTCCTAAAGGACTGCAACCTAACCAGTTTCCCCTTTATTTCTACAACTGCTCATTCTAACTGCAGTATGTTAGACTTGTCCTTACTGAATTTAAAAGATTCATTTATCAAGAACATTTTCATCAACTCTGATTATTGTTAAAAAGAGCTTTCTTCTAAAAAAAAGAACAATTACTTTCCTTTTGTTAAGGACGTTATCTTCCTAAATCTTTACTAAGCATCTGACAGTGAACCAAAAGCAAAGCACTACAAATTAGAAAGACATGATGAAAGCTTAGAGGCTATAATTGTTCAAAAAGAATAATTTCCTTTTCAAAGGTAAACATCAGCCTTGCAGACAAAGATAAGGCCAAATGCACAATTAGATACGTAAGTCTGAGCTTCTGCTCATATCTCCCAATATCAAAGATTGCAGAAAAATTCAAAATGTTTTCTTAAAACGTAAAAAAGAAACGAACAGGAAAACGTGCAGGAGACTAGAAGGAGTCACACCAGAACTGCCAACAGCTTTTGGGACAACTGTCTCCCCCAGGGCCAGAAGTCTTTTTGAAACTGGAAATAACCAGCCATGAACTACAGCAGCCATTCAAAGCAGAAAGGACTTAAATGTTTAGAGTTTGTACCGTGGTCTTTTGAATGAAAACAAGTCAACCTCCAGCAGTTACTTAATGACATTTCTCTGACAAGCTGTCTCTTATAAGCAGAGAAGTATTCTATCAATACACAGGGAGGAAAGGGAAACAGTAGCGCTTCCATCCACGCAGTTTGAACATAGGTTTGGGCTACTATTAACTCACATCTAAACTCACGGTAAAACCGACTTTGAAGTAAATACAAATATGAGTCATCGGTTCTACCTTTGCTATTGCCAATTCTAATGGCAAAAGTCTATGCTTTAGATTGCCAGAGACCTCCTTTTTAGTAGAAAAATTAACCTGCGGACCAAAGAGAACCAACCCTTCGGACAATGACTAGTTATGGGAGGACAAGGAGATAGATTTTAACTGAAGATGAACTAAGTATTTGTCAAAAATCTCTATTATTATTTATTACAATGGGGAGCTGAAACAGCCATTGAATGAAGTACTGTATAAAACACTATGAGAGTTTCTACCTTTCCTGAACGTTTTACAGTTTATAAAGAGACAAGACAAAAGGAAAGAGACAGGGAAGTTCAATACCTTGCCTAAACTTACACAAGATGGCACTGAGCGAGCTGAGATAAAAATTCAAGTGTTCTGACTCCTGTTTCAGTGAATTACTCATGAGTGCTCACGGTCTCCCAAACCCGCTAATCAAATTTGGTACTCTTCGCTTTAACACTGCTTTTTTCAAATGTGAGCAGGCAAACTCAGCATCAGATCATGACAAGATTAGATTAAACAGATTTGATCATTTATGGCACGATAGCGCATTTATAGACTCCTTGTAGCATTTCTTTCCGTATTGAAATACTTGCACTTCTTACCTGTGACTATCTCTGACTTGCTTGCTGTCACTAGGCATTTTCAGTGATATCAGACCTGATCCTTTCCACCATGACAGTGTTATTTCAGTGATATCATCAACTGCTCAGGCGCATAAGAGATCTCAGTCTCCATGCAGCTACGCAGTGGTTTCTAGGTTGGGTGTGCTCTAGCAGACACCAGCCTGCCAGCACTAGGCAATGTCTGACCTTCTAGTGGAGTCAGTCAGTCTCAATTTACTCTTCTTCCAGCCTAATGTGAATAATTTCACAGTAGACAAAAAGCCCTCCCTCCACCCAATCTCTTACTATTTTCCCAAGTGGAGTCAATCTAGCTTAACATCAAAGCATTGGTCTCTTTAAGCCATTGTTTTATAAGTCTGCTAATATTTTTCCTGTCCACAATACAGAAGACACTGCTGATAGAAATATGTCAACAGGAAAACAAACAGGCAGCATTTGACAGCCATTAGTCTGAGTCTGGGTGGATAAATAAATCATAGATCAAATATTCATGAGGGGGGAAAACAGTGTTTATTTCCAGTGGGTTCATTACGCACACATCTCCCATACAGCATGGTGACAAGCACATCCTGCAAAAAGGCTGTCACAATGTACCCAGAAAGGGCTGTTGATGCAAAGAGGACAATGTATTCTCTCCTTAGAAAGTACTTCAGCCTCTTGGGAAAGCACCATACCGTTCGGGTTTTTTTTTTGTTCACAAAAAATAAAATGAAGCCAGCTAAAAGTGTCCATTAGCGATATCCCAGTGTAAGGCAAGGACTGTGGGAAGAAACACACTCACTGCTCTAATTCCCGTCCACAGCCAGACCAGGTCAACCCACATGCGGACCTTCTCTGGGATTCCTTCCTCCTCCTTTGCCAGTCAGTACATGACCAGGGTCCTGGGCCTGCTTTATTTTAACTACCAGTTGTACTGCACCAAGCAGACCAACTCAAAGATCAAGACGTGGCTGTGCCCAGCAAAGGACAAACCCAAAACAGAAGTACAACCTGGCCTAATTCAAGGAAATAAAGAGCACAATCCAAGTATGTTGAGCCAGTCGTGGAGTTCAAAGAAAAAGCAAAAGGTGTATGTAAACATTGCCAGAGATGTATTTATTATGTTCTGTTATTTATTATGTTATGTACATCATGACATACTGTGCTGTCTAAAGTAACACGCAGGCATGGAGGAGAAAAGGAGATGGACCCAGTGGACTGATGAGGATGTGGATGAAGGCTGAGGAGTCGGGAGGCTGAGACTGCCACCTGGTTGCTGAAGAGAACCCCCATACATCTGTTGCCAGCTCCCCATCTGGTTTCCCACTTTCTGAATGGAGTGATCCGCTGACAACAGAATCTTTCACCACAACACTTTTCCATTGGACTAGGAAAATGCTGCCATCTCCTTCAGAGGCAGACTTTGTAACTATAACCCTTGAATTTCCCCACCTCAAAACCAGATCACACAGAGCACTTTTAAATTATCATTTGAAACATATCAGAAGAAAGAAGCCTGCCAGAGAGTCTAAAGGACCTAGAATTGATCAAGGTCTAGAGAAGACAGAATACAGAAGTAAAATTAAGTGAGTGTTTTCTGAAAACATCTGTGTTTTCTGAGGAGTGGTCTGATAAGGAACGTCTCTTTTCAAGCTGTGAATTTTAGCATCTGTCTCAAAGAGTTGGCAGAACAGGGCAGATGGTGGCTACTGACGACTGAGTTAGGCGGAATTGGTACAGACATTCTTACGTTCTCGTGTTCCCATGTAACCTATCCAGAAACTAGCGTAACACCTGGCAGACCACGAAAGAGAAGAAGAGTCCCTATCGGGTATTTCCATGGAAAGTCTCATATCCACATACATTTTAAAAGTCTCCAAACACAACTTTGACAAAAGTCTAAAGTCATATTAACCTGTTACCTCAGATATACCAAAGGGGTTCTCTTGGCCTAAATTTAGGTTTAATTGGAGTATTTAAACAAAACTGCTAGCTATACTACAAAACTCAAAAAATCACCCATTATGTACCACTTCTATAAGCCATGAAGGTCTGAGATTCACCCCTCCTTCCAGAATTAATCCTGGTTTTGCACCGGCTACTGTTCTCCACCGTGCATCTCAAAACTCTTTCCTTAGATAGCTCCCCTACAACTATCTTGTTTCCTTTTCATTGATGATCTGTGTAATAGAAACATACTCACTATTCCCTAGTGTTAAAAGCAATTCCCAGCTTTTGGAATCCACGACAATTATAGACATAACCCTACAGATGAGTTCAAATGAAACGGTAAATATCTGAACTTGATATATTTCATTTAAATCTGAAAGCCTACTGAATGACCACTTAGCAAGGACAAGTAACATCTACAACACTACGTATGAAGTGGAAACTACTGACAAATATAAGATCAAAATAACATATCAAATTTAATGGGTATTAGCAGCTCAAACCTAGTAAATCCCATGCACTTAAGGATACACTTCATTGCAAATACACATATAGGCAGATCTACGCACACCCTTAAACACAAACAGATGTTCACTGGACTGGGGCAAAGCATTCAATGCCTTCCCAGACTGCACTTCAAGCACTGTATTTTTTGGTCCTCAGAGACCATACTGGAAAAACAGTTTAGAAACGATGTATTACTTAAGCCATGCAAAGAGCAAATCAGTGGTCAGACAAGGGAATTAGCAATTCTTTTACTGTGAAATTATAAAAGTGACCAGAACCACACATTGCAGAGAATCTGAAGTAGCTACATGCCTCTAACTACACGAACCTCATACTAGAAAAGGTTCTCACTTCTTCAGAGATAGAAGGGCTCTGAACAGTCCAGAGAAAAACAAAACTCTTTTTCAAACAACAACTCTTACATAACTTGACAAGGGAACTGCCTAGTCCAAAACTGCAAAAGTGATGATCCTTTTACAAAGAGATTATTGAGGGAATAATGGATGGATTGCAGGTCTCAGAAACACCTGCCAAATATTATTTACATACCATTTTCCTAAAACACGTTTAATTTTGCAGCGCATGAGGGAAAATGGCTCTAATTATTTAATAAGGCTACTATGACTTTTTATGGCATACCTTAGAAGCCTTGTGAAGGGCATCTCAAACAAAGCAAACACTTTTTTCCCTCTTCCGAATCTCAAGGAGTTTACAGAGCCAAAAGCTGGAACATATGGTCATATATGCAATTCATCAAGACTGATTCATTCTTAATCACTAGATGGTACTCTTGAAGTCATTCTTGCTATAAGTGCAATAGCTGTTGTGATAAGCATTTTACTCCATTTCTTCAAAAAATTGAAACTCCCATGATATTCTTAGATGAAAAATGCTATTTTATTCCTACTCAGATCAGACCTATCAACAGGTCTAATGGCATCCCCAGATGGCATCCTACCATCTTCCAAACTGAGAAAACATAAAGTAAAACAAACTAGTGACATTAAGTTGTAAACCATCTGCATATTTTTCAGGTCACTATGCTCTCCATGATATACAATACTGATGCAGTAAAACAGAAGCCGTTTGAGTCTGGTGATGCTTTCTAATACAAAGATCACTAAAAAAACCATCATGGCAGTTTTATTTTTGATAGCTTAGCTATAACAAAGACAGGACAACAAGGTCAGCATCTCTTCTCTCCCAAGACTACTGTATTAATGCAATCAGGTCACTCAAAAAATCTCTGAGGAATCACAGAATGACTGAGGTTGGAAGGGACCTCTGGAGATCATCTAGTCCAATCCTCCTGCTCAAGCAGGGTCATCTGGAGCACGCTGCACAGGACTGTATCCAGGACAGGTTTTGAATATCTCCAGGGAAGGAGACTCCACAACCTCTCTGGGTAACCTGGTCCAGTGCTCTGTCACCCTCACAGGAAACAACTTTTTCCTCATGTTCAGATGGAACTTCCTGTGTTTCAGTTTGTGCCCACTGCCTCTTGTCCTATCTCTGGGTACTACTGAGAAGACCCTGGCCCCATCCTCTTCACACCCTCCCTTCAGATACTTACACACGTTGATAAGATCCCCCCCTCAGTCTTCTCTTCTCCAGGCTGAACAGGCCCGGCTCTCAGTACTTCCTCATAGGAGAGATGCTCCAGTCCCTTCAACATCTTAGTAGCCCTTCGCTGGACTCTCCCCAGTAGTGCCATGTCTCTCTTGTAGTGGGGAGCCCAGAACTGGACACAGCCCTCCAGGTGAGGCCTCCCCAGGGCTGAGGAGAGGGGCACGATCACCTCCCTCGACCTGCTGGCAACACTCTGCCTAATGCACCCCAGGAGACCATTGGCCTTCTTGGCCACAAGGGCACACTGCTGCCTCATGCTTAACTTGTTGGCCACCAGGACACCGAGGTCCTTCTCTGTAGAGCTGCTTTCCAGCAGGTCAACCCCCAGCCTGTACTGGTGCATGGGATTATTCCTCCCCAGGTGCAGGACCCTGCACTTGCCTTCGTTGAACTTCAGGAGGTTCCCCTCTGCCTATCTCTCCAGCCTATCGAGGTCCCTCTGAATGGCAGCACAGCCCTCTAGGGTAGCAGCCACTCCTCCCAGTTTTGTATCATCGACAGACTTGCTGAGGCTGCACTCTGCTCCTTCATCCCAGTCACTGAGGAAAAACGTGAACAAGACTGGACCCAGCATTGACCCCTGGGAGACGCCACTAGCTACAGGCCTCCAACTAGACTCTGTACCGTTGATCACAACCCTCTGAGCTCTGCCATTCAGCCAGTTCTCAATCCACCTTACCATCCACTCCTCTAGCCCACGCTTCCTGAGCTTGCCTAGGAGGATGTTATGAGAGACTTGTCCTGCTAATCAGGCAGTGGAGACCACCGGCGCATCAGCAGTGTGACAAAGGCTTCTCTCCCGTACAGGTACTGACTCTTGCCAAATGCCCACTCATTTCCCATCAGTATCGCTATGGGAATAATGGAGGGTGTTTGCCATTCAGTGAAACAAAATCATGTGTATTTTCTGTGCTGAAAGCCTCATTTACGCACAAGTAAGCTCATTTCATTTTATTTAATACAGTAACGTGTTGACTTAGCTATTGCTACTGAAACATGGTGCTTGCTAGGGAGGCATGTATATGCATATATGTAGGCATTTTTCTCTGTGTCATTTCACCTTTCTGAGGTTTATTTTGGAATGGAACAGTTTAAGAAGTTCTTCATCAACTTATAATACATGTGACTCCAGAGATGCAACTGCCCTGAAAGACTGAACCTACCCATTCGCAGTTTTTGGAGAACGGAAGTCTTTGCCTCAGATCATTCTGCAGAGGTGAAACCTTCTCAGCCTCACCATGATTGCCATCTTCAACTGCTTCTTACAAAACAGATCATACATTATTAAAATAAAAATAAACACTTTGCCAAAGATTAATCACTTGACTGTGGTTGATTTCTGTACAAGTAAGAAAAACAAAAGAACACCTTTCTGCCCAATTTTATAACGCAAAAACATATGCTTGTACGTTTGTAGCAAACAAGGGATTTCTTCTGCTTCTGACTGTCAGGATAGTCTTGGAAACAGATACAGCATACTACTTCTTGGCACAGCACTGCTTAGAAGCAAGAAAAAAGGAAAGTCTTATCTGAACTTTTGGGACAAAGTCCACAATTATCAGAAGCCTCTTCTTTCTTTGACTTTCAGACGTGACAGAGTGAAGATGTTCCAAATGCATATGCTGAAACAAACACACTATCAAATAAACCCATTATTTACTGCCTTCATATATCTGATGCCTTCAGATATAAGTAGCAACATGCCTTTCTTCTGATCTATAAATGAAACCTGTACTATCTTCATGCACAGTCTTTAGGAAAAACAAGACTTCAGCAATTATGGGAAGAGATTACTAATTACTCCCCCCTTGAAAATTAAACATCTGACATTAAACTTTGGTTAATAACGTGTTCAGTCACTGGCAGAGAGTTATTTTACAGGCGAATACTCCCCATTAAAAACAAATATGTGGGCTTTTTCATAAGAAACTCCAAATAAACCAATACCCTAAACGTGTTACGAAGCTCATTGCCTGCTGCAATGCAGTGAAGGGTGCTTTCCCAACAGGACCTAACACAGCAGTTTTAACAAATTCAGCAAATTTCAGGGGGGGATTCAAAGAATTCCTGCAAAAGGAACCAATTAAAGATCCAGTGCAAAAAGGAATTCTGAATGTATTGCTGTTGAATAAAACAATGTTTGAAGAAGGAAGTGAATTTGTTTATGAGACACATTGTTGGCTTTGCAGAGTTTTACCACCACAGCTTTCCTCCAACAGGAAATACAATATTAAACAAGAAGGAAGAAAGCCTCTATCAATCCCAGTAAGGCAGCTTAAAGTTAATATCAGCAATGACATTATAAGGCTCTTCTATCAGAGGTTTATTTGGTATTTTTAATTATAAACTCTCCAGAGCTGCCAATTTCTGATTTAGATCCAAATTCCTTCAAAAAGGTTGGGATTTTGACTTGAGCCTGTTACATAGACTTATCTGTTATTTTTAAACTTGGGTTCTTCAGGGCTTGGACTGGCCTTTTGTTATACAATTTACAGAGCCCAGTCCCCACCGCAATACAAATAATAATTTATTCAGCACAGAAATTTGACCCTTTAATGTACAGTTTTAGAAATTACGCTATCAGGTGCATCTACCAAGAAACAGGCCCCAGAAAACAGGTCAAAGACTACAAACTATATGCCAGAATCAGATAATTACATTGTATTATAATGAACTAGCACAGTTAAGCATCAGATCGGCCTTAGTGGTTCCTAACAGTAAAAAAACTGAATTAGTGTAACCTCAGAAGTGTGTCATTCTGCCACAGAAACACAGCACTAAGCTTCCGGCACTTCTCTGTTCCTGTCCTCCTGCTCCTTCCAGTAAGGAGACCGCAACGTGCTGCTGGTTCTGTAGATCAGACCCGTTTTCTCCTTCTCTCCCGTGGGGGCTGCAGGGAATTACCCAACGGGGGGGGTGAGGGGGGGACTGGAACAGGGGCCTGCTGAGACCAGCTCAGAAGAGGAAAAAAAGAATGAGGCTAAGAGAAAATAGGGAAAAGTATAAGAGAAATAATATTGGAGTGAATGATCAACATTAATGATTAGTTTCTTAAGCAAGAGAACATCAAATTGCTGTTGCTGTATCAAACCCTGCTGGTGCCTCCCTCCAGACACACAGAACAGCAGCCGCAGGGCTGATGGACTTTCCCTTAGCAAAGGCAGAGGCGGAGGACGACTGCAGCAGCTCCAGCACTGGAAGCAGCAGACCAGTTAGGCACCGATCCGGACAGCAAAATCCAGGTAGCTTTGCTTTCAGAAGCCTCCTCTCTGACGAGGTTATCAACCATACCAACTTAATCTGATTCAATCTTCTTTTTTTCTCTTCTCGTCTTTTTTAGTCAGCATATACTGACATAGCTAAACACATAACAGTCCTTCAAAGCACAATTTGCCTTTCAAATTTTACATGGGTCTGCTAGAGCACAGCCCAGTACTAAAAAAATGCAGGAAGCTTTATAGAAGTCCCACACTCAAACAAGTCACCCTCCTTTCCTCACTCTCTCCATAATTCCCTCTCTGCTTGTTCATTCATTTAAAGGACTCCTGTGCTACCGAGATCAGAATTCAGCAAATTCTCTAGCCTGTTCCTTTTTGCAACCAAAATAAATAGCTCAGCTCTTAGCTGTAAGCACATCCTAGTCAGAGTCTCAACCAAGCAGTACCTCTTCTTTTTTCTCTCTCTCTCTCTCAAAAAAAAAGATAAATAAATAAGAAAATAAAAAAACACACAAAGTTAGCCCAACTTCCTCTGAAAGTTTGGAGCCTTGCTCAGCTCATCTGCATCAGAGCCCTAGCTCAGAGCCCTCTCCGGAAGCACACTGAGCGCCTGGCTGCAGTTTAAGTCAAGGCAAACCGCACTGCTGTGTGGCCCGGCAGGAGTCCGAGCCCCTCATAAAGAGGCATTGAATAGATTCCACGCTCCCTCCCCATAAAAGCTGCACGCTGCTAACGAGATGCAGAAGCCAGGGATGAGATTGGCCCTTTGATTTCTTTCCGCAGAATGTATGGAAGCTAAGGGCATCAGCAGGGTTTGATACAGCTTGCTCATCTAAGCTTTGGAAATTAAAAAAAATATACCAGAAAATGCTAAGATCACAAGACTGTATTAAGAAATAGAACTGCTTAGATTAATAATATGCAGACTAATAATTAACAGCGGCTTAGCATTACAAGCAAAAGCTTCTTCTAGGAATTAGGAATGAGCACGTGGAAACAACGGTTGTTGAGAAAAGCGAAATTGGAGCTAGTGATACTGAGATAGATTGTGCCATGCAGGCAGGTTCTGCAGGAAGGGGCCAGGGCACATGGAGGTACACAAGCAGTTACTCCAAGCTTATCATAGTTGGACGTTAAGCCCACACACCTTCCCTATTTGCAGACAGCTCCTATATACTTATGGCAATACTTGTAGTCTGCTTGTCAGAGCTACAGAGCTCTTCCTCAGTGACTGGCGTAACTCCTCAGCGCTACAGTAGCTCACACTGCGTGCGCTAGCATGCCTTCATCTTCTGCAATAGCACGCAGCATGGATCAGTTTGCTTTTGGCTTGACATCCTTTCATACATAGCCAGCTCACTCTGCCCTCCCCCATTTTGTTATTTTTTAAACTTCCATGTGCTCCTTGTGCAGGAAATTTCTGCACTGCACAGCTCCAGGACAGCATAACTGAGCAGGACGTGGGTGTAATTAGGCCCTAATTCCCCTTGCTTCCCATCTCCACCTCCCTACCACAGCAGAACTAGAGAACATAAAATATCTCAAAAGGCTCCATGCTTGGGATGTGTCCCTGAATGCAGAGAGAGACTCAAGTGTTTTCCCTCTCCTGAAGAGTTTCAAAATTACACTAAAAAAACCCTCCTAAAACCATGTTTGTTTCTTTTCTTCTAAAAATAGTAAAGCATTTATTTTTATTACCATTCTGCTTTTGAGCCCTTCTGGTTCACATTCTCAGCTCAAGGGCTTGATATCTTTTTATTCCTGAATGAGAGTTGGGTTTCTACCAGAATAACACGAATTCAGGAGGTGGGATTTTAAGAAAATACTCTAAACAGTGTGAGGTTTGGGCAAATTGGCAGCCCTGGGGCCCACCCACAACGGAGGAGGATCCCTGGGGACTCGCAGTAGAGTGGCCCATCTGCACTGAGCCTTGCCACCCACCAGCGCTCTGAGCTCTGTTCCAACCAAACCTTGCTGCCAGGCACTCGCTGAGGCTGGCACATTCTCAAATCCTCTCTAAAAAGAGATTCCCTACTGCAGAAGATCCTTTCCAGAGCATGTAATACTCCATCTCATGTTCTTGTTTCTAGGTTCCTCTCTATGGTCAGAAGAGGGACTATCTTCATCTTGGTTCCTCCTCTTCTGTAGGACCCATTCCTCGTCCCAAATCCCATCCCATTCCCGCTGCACCGTCCTTTGCATGGTGTCACTTAAAACAGGAGGGAATGGTGTCATTTGGATTCCCGTTCTTTACCCTAGTTTTAAAGAATGGTGGTTGTGGTCCACGCAGATGCAAAAGCACAGATGAAGGGTGGATGGGTGTAACATACCATATTTGGAGACCAACTGCCTAGCAAGTCACCTCACCTTTCCAGTGCACGGTCATATTCTCCATGCCTAAATTTGAAAAATCCATATTGCAGATACAAGGAAGGGAGTCACCACACTCTTCTGCTGAGATTACATGGGCTAATCACAGTTAATACTGATGACCTGTGGAGATGTTCACTGCAGACTTATTATTACAAGGGATTTCTAGATTTTACTCTGAAACAAGTCACGAAATCCTCTTAGAAACAACATAGAAATTGTCAGTGACAGGATAGGTAAGCCATTCAGTATACTCAGTTTCCCCATCCTGCTGTCCTCATGGATTATTCTTTTTGACCTCAACCATGAAGATTCACATACCTTCTCTTCAAAATCATCAGACACCAAGAGAGGGCAACATGCAAGTCTCCAGAGAGTGAAAGAGAGACAGAGATTTTTAATGTTGAGGATACATCTGAATGCCCCATCCTTCCTTCAGAGTATGCCTCACAACGAATCTCATGTCAGTGAATCTTCCAGTATCACTACTCCTTCAGTGATAAAGAAAATCAAAGCTTTGACTGGACAAAGTATCATAATCTCTTTTTAATTACACAATTTTCTTTTCAGATATCTCTATGCTTATGCTTTACTGACAAGCAAGCAATATACTTTGATTAAGACCAATCTGAAAACTAAATAATCACAGCAAGAAGGGGTTCCTGCAGATTTACCTGCCGGTTACATCTCATCTCATCTCACTCTTTAGAGATAACAAAAGAACAACCAAGACAGGATCGTGACAGCATTTTGTAAATTTTGATTCCTTGAGTTTGCAATACGGACAGGCTTTTAACATTGCCATTCACAGGCCCTAAATATATGGTTTAAATCAGCATCTGTATCACTAAGGAAGTTTGTGTCCTCTATATCTTCAGAGCAGATGTCTTCAGTTTCTGCAGAAAACCATTGAGCTCTAGAGCTTTTGGAGGCCTCCAGTACTCCCTTAGGAGTAAGAGAACCAGCACATGAGCTGAGATCTAGGTTCCCCTGAGTAACATGTCTAGAGCGTTTGCGTTCAGCAGTATCTGAAAACCCACCTGCTGTGCATAGCCTTGTCTGCACGCCACAGTCTTCCCCTTCCAATCCCTGAAGCTGACGTGAACTGTAACCAGCAGATGGAGCTTCAGGGCAATCCAAAAAGAGACTTTTTCCCATTCCTTACACTGCATCTACTTTAAAGTTTCTGTTATGACATAGCCACAGCCACCCATGCAAACCTTCCTGCCAGAAAAGCAAACCAGTCCAGAAAACGGAAGCCAAAGTACTGTAATTATTATCTATCCAGACACTTAATCAATAACCTCGATCTAGACAAATGTAAGCCATTTTGGCAGCTGTTTTATCTGCTCCATTGAATGCATGGCAACAGAATGGGCTACAAAATTCCCAGCAAGGTGACATTGTCTCTACCAATTTACTGTGTGCCTCCTTTTCTCAGTTTAAACAGCGGCGCATGTTTAAGCTCATTTTACCACATGCACATCCAAAGCAATAATGGAAGTATTATCTCCATATCTTTTCCTTCCTCACAGAACAAAGGTTAATACCTACAAAACCACTTCTGCTTCAGCTGCAAGTGTGAAAAAGGAATTAGAAGTTAAAGTGAGTAACAGTGGGGAAATCCTGTCCTCTACTACCCTTGAATATTTCCATCTAGGTTAAATACATACCTACAAGTTTGTTTGAAGTTACTCTCACTGAGTAAAGTTTGTTTCTGATTTTTTAAAGCACAGAAATAGCTAGAAAAATATTGGTTTTGCTTGGTTCAGTTCTACAGCTCCCCACTCCAGCACCGCTCTGTTTATCAGCGTTCAGGCACTGTGTGCCTCCAGAGGGAATTTACTATATCCTACACTACCGGCCAACATTCAGTGCTACCTACTTCTTTTAATATACATACGCAGATATAGCACTCTTACAACATCAGCTGCTCCGTGCAGTTTTCTCTTTGCAGTACAGCCCTCCATTTAAATCCTGAAAGTTTAACTGAAATGAAGAGGCGCGTACAGGTATATACACGTGAGTGAGAGTGAGGGCTGTGGAATGGCTATGGTTTTCAAGTGACTAATGATTTTGGATGGCCAAATTAACCCAGAAAGGGCTACTTTTTTCACACTTGGAAAATCTGGCCCTTTTGCAGGCGTACGCAGTTTGCCCCTCCCCACGCTCCCCAGGACAACCCTGAACTCTTGCTGCTCTGCAAACTCTTAGCCAGAGCCAGAGCAAAGCACCCACTCTCCATTACCACATTCAGGACCTAAAAAAGTTAACTTGTTTTACCTAGGCTTGCTTTTTTCCAGGCCCACCTTCCTTCAGTTCAGCTTCTTTCTTCCAACCTTTCAGCTTATCAGCATTGATTTATTTAATATAAAGTAGTGAGGTTACCTTAGATCAATTATATCCTTTTTTCTGTGTAATTTCCAATGCTTAATACATCTGTTACTGCTCAGCCGCAGGGACAACTTGTCCAGCTGGATCCTAAATTATTTCAACCCTTAATTCAATTGTATTTTTGCCACAGCCCAGCCAATGAGCATAATTCTTTTATGGCTAAGAAGCCTCTTCAGAAATAATCCAATAGCCCATATTAAAATATAGGTCATTGTGAAAACTGCCAAGTGCCTGACTTGTCATAACTTCAAAGACAGCCTCTGAGTCTCCTTCGGCACTGTTGATTCTTACGGTGCTTGGAGGCTTAATTTTAAAACAATCAGCTCGACAAAAACAATTTACTTTTAACTGTCCAAATTAGTCAATGTTAGCTGGGAAGCTAATTTGCTACTTGGTGCTACACTTGAATAAATGCTACAACTGGGGGCAAGTGGAGGTTTCCACATACTGCATCAGTTCACAACCCTGCTTACCCGGCTGCTGCTATAGAACTGGAGAGGCTTTGGACAGAGAGAATAAGTAAAATCCGCTCAAACCCATACATGATGTGACCACGTGAAAATACATGCAAGATAAACACGCAAACTGACACTAGGCAAACACAAGCAAAAGTTTTTAAACACTGAGAAAAATTACTTTTGGCTCTTCAACTAATACCAGCGACTAGATCTGGACCTTTTGAATGTTTATAAATATTCACTTTGTTTTTAAAAGAGAGAAAGAACTGGTCTTGTTCAATGCTTCAGAGAAGACTATCTGCTATTAGCTACTGGTTTTTTCTCTAGAGATGGAACCACAATATCAAAAGCTTAAGGAAATCAGTGGCGTTATGACCACTGGCAGACTTTTTTTTTTTTTTTTAAACAAAATTTTACTTCCTTTCCCTCCAGCCACCCCGACTGGAAAGTTAATTGTTTCTAGGCAGATAAAGCGAACCTGTCTCCAGTGCACGTTCAGCGTTTAGCACAACAGAATCCTGACTTGGACATAACTGCAGTGGAAGTACCGGACAACAGAAGTGCCCCTGGCATGCCTTCTCTTACGGAAAAGGCAACTTGTTTATTGAGCACAATTCACTTGTCTACAAGCACTCTTAGAAAAGCCAAAAATGACAATTTAGACAAGTGACGCTTTCATATCTACATCTCCTCTTCAGATCTGTGCATACCATTCTCACTGGCCACTCTGTTTCCATACTAAAGGAAATAAATTGGTCCCAAATGTTAATATTAAGGCTAGTAGAAATCACCCTCATTGAATAACTTAAATGTTCTCACTGTTTGTTTGGGCTTTAGTGTAATCAGTGAGATCAGTTGTTTTGCATAGGGAAAAAGAATGATCTGTCAGTCCTATTGTGTCTTCAGATGTAGGTGCAGGATACCTCTTCAAATGAATGAGACTGTGTAAAGATTGGCTTTGAATGTGTTCAATAACCAGTGGAGTATACAATAAATTTAGGATCAGAAGCCTATGTTAAGGTGCCTGTTTCTAACTAAGCAAGCTATCAGTGCTCATTCTCAGTCTTTTTTTGCAGCCTGCACAACTGGACGCATTTTGCGTGCTGTACAAGCAGAGATATCAGTGAGGGACTGGCACCAAGAGAAAGGGCAGGTCCTCCCGGCAAGCAAGGATAGATTGTTTCTGGTTTTTTGCTTAGTCTTTTCAACGGGAAGAAAATAATTTCCAGCACCGTGTCATCAGCAGTGCAGTGAAAAAAAATTAAATATTAGGGTCATCTGAAATTCAGAGAGCTTTCATATGACATACTTTGGGTCATCTCTCAGCATGGCTTTGGACATTTTGAGAGGTGTCTTTTTTAGGGTCTGCAGGCAACAGAAATTATGAAGTATCTTATGAAAGCCTTGCTTGAGGGAAATAAACATAATCCTACAGCACCATGGTGTTCCCACAATTCTTACAAGCAACAAGTTAAAACACTTTTCAAGAACTCCCTCCACAGGCATACAAGGACAGAAGACTGCTACATGCAAAATAAGCTTCTCGAAGGAAGCCAGAACAATCCAGTGTCTTATTCTGATAATTGCTTTTTATAGAAACAAGGAAAATGTGGTAGACATAATCTATCATGACTTCAGAAAAGCAGCTGCTACAATGACACTTGTAATTGTTAGTTTGAGCACAGAAGAGGAGATAAATAGAATTGTTAAGACAGGAGAGGAACTGGCTAAAGAGCATATAATGCTATCTTGTGCTGTAAGGTTGATTACAGACTTGGAATGAGGTTACTAGCTCTGAAAGATCTGCTGTTGGGAATGGTCTTATTAAATATTTGCATTAATTACATGCACACAAAAAGTTTGTGTTTGCTAATGAAACTTGGAGATGAAGTTGGGAGGCCCTATCAAATCAGAGAAGAATGGGACTCACATAGGGAAAAGTGGACGTTCTAGAATCCTAGACTGAAAGAAATGGGAGGGAAGTGCATGGAATAAAATGTTAAACCTGGTCTTTAGGGATCAGAAACACGAATTTGTTTTGTAAGCTAAGGGTTCATCTTCTGGAAATGACAGAGGAAAGAGACTTGGGTATTTATAACCTGTCTCAGGACAAATATTTAATACAGGTGTGAAAAAGGCAAGCGAAATCCACAGATTATCAGCCACGAGTTTCACAACAAGGTGAAGTACTACTGTTTTGCTACATGATTGTAAGTCTTCATGTGACATCTAGGTCATCTTTGTTCAAGAAAGGTTTGTCCCACGTGGTAAAGAGAAAGCTTACGTGGAGATACAACATGGTGAGCCAAGAGGACGGACCACACCGCATCCAGATGTGCTATTTCTCTTACTGCTCAAAGCGGGGACTGGGTCAGTGCATGCCCTGGCTCCCTTCTGGACCTGGCACCTAGGTTTCCCTCCTGCACAAGCTGAGGTGAAGGGAGGTGGATGGTGTGCACCTCATGCAGGGTCAGATTGAAATGGGGAGTGCTCCCAGTTCCACCTCACTTATTCACCACTTTGCAAATCGCTCTCATTCAACCGTCCTCGGGGCAGGGAACAAAGCAGCTGTTAAAGCAGCACTCAGCAGCAACAGCTGGCAATTCAAAACAGGTAGTTAGCAAAAATATTGTTCAAGATGAAACTTTACTACCTCTGGAGTTGAATATTCCAAAGTAGATTTATAATTTGAAAAAGATAAGAAGCGTTGGCAGGCTGGAAAGAGACTGAAGTGAGGTGAAAAGTGTGTGTACGGAGAGAGGGGGCAGTGTGAAGTCCTGCAGGGTGAACCTGCTGGACTTCCACATCACCCTCCACACACACCCACACACAAAACTTATTTAGGGGCTCTGAACATAATTTTGGACCCCTGCAATGGGTGTTCTCCATGCTGATTGAATGGGTCCTGGCTACTTCAGCCATTTTGCAAAGAGCACTATGCAGCTACAGACTCCCCAGCTAGAGCCTGCTTTTCCTTAACTCTAAAATGAAAAAAGATACCATGGGATACCCTGCCTGAGTCATACTGATAGCTCCCTTGAAGAAGGCTCCCTCGTGCCCAGGTGTAGCGGATCTAAGCTTGGGTAGCTTGTAAGTTGCAGAGATCTCAGGTAACACGATAGTGGCTCAAGACTTCCCCTAGAGCTTTGGCTTCCTTGTGCAAGTGGAATACCACGACTTCTTGGAGAGCTTTTGTAATATTTATTTTCTGTTTGAAGGCACTTTGTAGCATGATACACTCAATTGTCAAAATATAGGGTTGGATCAAGAGGAAGGGGCAGAAGAGACACATTGCTTTGGCTTTAGGGAAGGGATACTATTACGACGTCCTACTAACAATACAACACAAAGCTTTAAAATACTAAGTAAACATTGCATTTGGAATCGCATCGTGATTGTAGGGATACTACTAAGCAAACCTGCCCAACCCACTCAAAACAGGCCAAGAAGCTGGAGCTGACATACTGACTGTCATCAAAAGGTGCCTGATACAGTCTACAGTATAGTACCCTTCACTTGCTAACCTAGAAAGATGGGTGCCCCTGCTACTGCCATGTTCCTGTCACCAAGAGATTGCTTTAACATTGATTCAGTAAGAAGGCTGTTGTCAACTTCGTTCCTACAGCAACTGGCTATTACCTGAGTTTCTTTTATCAAAGCACAACCAAACCTCACTTCATTCAGGTTATGCAGTTCATTTGAAAAATGTTTAGTCTTTCAGTGCTGGTGAGCCTCAAGGCCAGAATGAGCTCAGAGTCACTGTGGACACATCAGGGTTGGAAATTAAAGAAGCGGTATATACATCCCTTGTCCTTTTTTAATCTTTTCATTATATATGGGATTACAACAAAAAAGGAAATAATGCCCTGGGTCTACAAGTCCAGAACCCTGCAGTCACAGGCAACTTCATCATACAACCCTGCTCAAAAAGCAATTAAATTCCACCCTAAAACCCAGGTGTTTAGCTCCCACTGTACTCACTGCTCTGACAGTTAAAACTCTTCTCCTCATTTCCCAACTACGTTTATCACAATTATTTTGTCCTTTGGTTTAAATGTTTTTTTTTTTTGCTTAGTGATATTTATTTATAAAGCAATCATACCCCCTCTCAGTCATTGTTTTGATTGACTCAACTGCCAAGCTCCTTCATCAAATACATCAGACGTAACAGGAAGGCAAGAACCTCTCAGATGCACCAAGTGTGAAGTGCCAGTTCTAACACATCTGAACGCTGTTTGCTCTAGCCCTTCTTAACAGCAGCTCCTGCACTTCTGCAACATCAGTGACAGAGGGCTGGGCTGTGCTGCTGAAGGTTGTGAATTCAAACCCTACTGACCACAAACACAATGAGTCTTCACACCAGCTGCAAATGGAGATGTGAAAGGAAAACACTAAATTGCTGTCCATTAGTTTTCTCCTCATAGACACTAAGGTATGAAGGTTACATTCCCGGATTACTTTTACAGTATATTCCCCTAGCCTTGCAAAGAGAACGATAGACATGAATTTGAATAACGATGCCTAACCGAACAACACTTAATTGTTTTCTAAAGTAAACTACACTCTATTTCCCAGTCAATAGTGGAATATCACTAACAGCCTGCCATCTTGCCTGGCTCCATTGAGGTTTCTGAATACAATATTCCCTTTCCTGACTAACTCAAACCACTGTCAGGCTCTATTAAGCATAACAGGTTCCAGACAGATTCAAGATTAAGCAACTTTTTTTTCAAATCCAATTGAGGACTTTCTTACCTTGAGGGTGCAGCAGATATTACATTAACCAGATTGCGCACACTTTCCATGCAAGAGCTCAAGAACTGAAAGCATATATTTATACATATATATACACACATATATAGAGGCACAGTGATGTAATTCTCTTTGGAAATAAGCAGGGACTTTCTAGATTCCTCCCACCACACACATCATGATCAAGTTCAGGTAATTGAGACCCCTGTAGGAAAAAGGATGTTCCTTAGCAAGGCCTCGTTTTTCCAGAAGCAATGTGAGAGTGGTGGTGTCTCGCAAAGGAAGTCTGTGCAGACTATTAAGAGCGTAATAGTCACGTGGAGAGAGGGAAACCAGGTTTAAAAAGCTCCTTCCTGGCTAGGCTACAGCTCCAGCTCCCAGAGAGATTGCAGTTCCAGAGTGGTGGAACCACAAAGGAGAAAGCCCCTTTCATTCATCTTCCCCCGTCTCTTAGGCGCCAGGGAATGGGACAGAGACATCCCCAGTGCTACCTGGTGAGTTTGGCAGCAAGACGGCTTCAGCTGGGAGCAGAGGCTCTCCTTTCTCACACCCGGAGGCAGAGCTTGCCCTGTGTTTGATATGTGAGAATGGGGGTGCAGGCTCACTGAATCTCAGGGGAGCGTGGGCACTAGAGCTCTGGGGGCACTAAAGCATGGCACTCTGTTGCTCATGCCACTCACTGGCAACATGGTTATGTATTTGATGCATTTGATCGATACGATGGATGGTATGAAGATGGTGTTCTTAGGCAGTGGTGTAGTAAAGCAAATATAAATATGTAAATGTAAACATGTAAAAAGGTGGATTGTACAGCATGGGCAAACGGTGTTGATAGGACATTTTGTAATACTGTGCACGTGAGAAGTATTTGCAGCATCCATGGTGTGTGGTGTCAAAGGAGATACAGAAAATGGTTTTATGCGGTATATTCAGGGAAGATGAGGGCAGGAAATTGTGGAGTCACCAAGAGAGAGCATGCGAGCCATATGTTCTAAGCATGCAACTGTTCTACAACAGCTCAGCCACTGCTTATTTTGTCCAGATGCGGGCTTTAGGATGCAAGTCACAGCTGAGGCACACACAAGCTCCGGATGATGCCTTTTTGTGATGCCGAGAGCTTTTCGCAAAGGTAGAAAATCCCCAAATTTGCAATAGCTGTCTTACTAGCATCTTTTCGGTCTGGGGCCTAAAGCAGAGAGGGGAATATGTGAATTTGCAAACTTTAATTCTCTCTGAATTGGGGTTCTTTTTCACACTCTGAGTTGGGAGAGCAACCTGGTATTCCTTTCTACCTCTGACTAGCACCTCTAAATATATTAGTATTATAATAATATATTATCAGTCCCAGAAGAGTGAATAAGACTGGCAGGCTGTAACACTACAGAGAGTCCTCTGTGATCTGACCTGTTCTCCTGGATGCTAGGCAGAAGCAAAGCTATTTAACATCGCGGGTGGGTGGGTGGGTGGGGGGGGGCCTCCTATGCTCAAATTTTATTGCCTAAACAGGCACTGAACTGTCAGTTACTGCTCACAGCTGTAACAAGAAGTTCCTGAAAATCCCTTTCCACAGCTGTAGGAAGCTGACTTCTGGCCCCAAGCATTGTCATTCTGCTAGCTAATTCTTTGCTCATTTTACACCTAAAAGACCCAGGTCTCCTATGTTTGGAATAGCAGCAAACAGTTAATGACCTGCAAATACTTCACCCTGACAAATGAATCCTTCCAGGCCCACGCTTTCCAGGAACGAGAAGGCTGGACCTCCATCAATCCTGCTGTGCGAGCACTAGCAGTGTCCGGCTCTGCCGTTCACGCTGCATCCCGCTAGGGTCCGAGCTCGAAAGTCAAATTCTGCTGTTAACTACAGCCAAGCTGGCAGACGGGGAAAAGCTGCCTTTCCCACAGCAAAGGCAGGCACGGGGCAACCCAGCTGAGCTATACCTGTTGCCAGCCCAGCAGCCTGGGCAGCCTGCTTGAGCGGGGCTGGGTATTCCTCTTCGCGGGAAGGAGAGGCGCCGGGCGCCCGGCAGCCCCTTGCAGAGGAGCGCTCGTTTGCCGCCCCTCCGCTGCAAGCGCCGCCGGCGCCCCCGATGCAGCGTTGCGGCGGGTGAGCGCGGAGCGGGCCGGGGCCGGTGGCGGGCCGGGCGGGCAGCCTGCCCCAGGTGCGCCCGCGGTGCGGCGCGGCGCGGCGCCCGGCTCCCGCCCCGCTCCGCTCCCCCCGAGGCAGGGCTCGGCCAGGCCCGCTCCCCCGGGGGCGCCCCGGCGTGTGCGGGCGCTGCGGGTCCCCCCTCTCCCGCCTCATTTGCATGACTCTTATTACGGCCGCGCCGCGCTCCTGCCGCGCTGACACCGGCGGGCTGGGGCGCGGAGTCGCCGCCAGCGGGAAGTGCGCTCCCGGTAGCCCGCTCCGCACCCCGCCTGGCCGCCGCCCCTCCGCAGCTCGCTCTCTCCGGACCTTTCAGGCGAGGATGAACAAACAGCTCCAGCCCGACCGCAAAGTGTCGGTGGTGGCCCCCCTGCCGGAGCGCGCGGGGCAGCCGCCCCCGAAGAAGGACGTGGAGCTGCTGCTGGTGAAGGAGCACAACGGCGTGCAGTACACCAGCAGCAGCCTGCTGCCCGCCGCCCCCGCGCCGCGCCCCGCCGCCCGCCGCGACAGGGAGACCTGGGGCAAGAAGATCGACTTCCTCCTCTCCGTCATCGGCTTTGCCGTGGACCTGGCCAACGTCTGGAGGTTCCCCTACCTCTGCTACAAAAATGGAGGGGGTAAGAGCACCGCTTACGAGGCATTGCGCCCCGCGTCCCCCCCACCCGCCCCGGCCCCAAGCCCCAAGGCTGCAGCTGCGCCGGGCACGTCCCGGAGCCGGGAGGTGAAGCCGGGAGGGCCGCGGCCGCCCGGCGCCCTCGGTGCAGGAAGAGGGGCCGCGGCAGCGGCGCGGGGCAGCCCGCGGCCCCCGCGCCGCCCCAGCGCGCTCCCTGCGCCCCTGAAAGCCACCGGGGAGCCACCGCTCGCTCAGCCTTCCGAGTGCAACTTAGTTGTGAGCACAGGCGTATTTGCCTGCCGCAGCCACTTTAGCCTGCTTAACACTTTCTCATTTAAGAACAGTGTCAAGAAAAGAAAAAAGAAAAAAAAATAAAGGAGAAGCCTTGAGCAGTAAAACGGCATCTCGAAAAGTTACTGCTGGGCCAGTGAAAGGTTTCTTTTGGGCAGTTGCAAGGTGGGCTCTAGGTTTCTGCACCGGACTGTGCAGTTTGGGGGTTATTTTTCCCCTGGGTAGACAGAAAACTTGTTAAAAACAAAACCTCACCTCCTGCACGTTTTGGCAGGGACAGCAACAAATTAATGACACACAATAACTACAATTAGCTCAAATAGCCTGGCACATCTTTAAGAAGACCTTAATTCCACGAGGCCCTTTCATTCCCTGAAATACAGTGTGTTGTTGGCGGTGACTCCGCGCTGTGATGGAGTAACACCATCTGCAAGCTGGGCAGGTGCCTGGGGTGCTTGCAAATCACGCATAGGAAGAACAGACCATGCCTGGCAGATGGAGGACTGTTTGTGTGAATGGTGAATGATACAGATAGAAGAACTGCTAGATGGAAAGCGTGCTCTGTAAGATAGCTATGTATGTCTTGCTCATGTGGTTGCCTGGTGATAAAGGCTAATGGTTCGCACTTGTAACATAAAATATTTGCTTCCTATGAAAAAAGGAATGCAGGACAGGAAAATCCCTATCAATTAACACCGAGTTACACCAGGCCTTAGAACTTAAAAGGACTCTAGAAAGGGCTGGTACTGAAACACTTGGTCTGATTTGGTACCTCCAAAACCTCTGAGGAGAGCCAGATAACCTATCCACTTGCCACCCAGAGAGGCTGAAGGAAGTAGTTAGTATAGAAAAATAAACTCCGTCCTTATGTCCAAAAATAATTCAAGCAATTCACACTACAGCTGCACAATTCACATCCATTCCCCATGAAACCAGGAGGCTTCCATAGTGTCAAGTGCAAGTTTAACAGAAGTGTCATTCGTGCAACTCTCTCTGTGTGCCCCATTCCCTAAAGACTGCAAGATGACCAGATCTGAGAAAGAGATATATGCCCCTATTTCACACAGGACAAGGTGACACCCACAGCGCTTCAACTCCTTTCTGTCATACCTTGGAACACTTTTAATCAGATTCCTAACTCATTTCCTTTATCATTTGCTGCTAGTTCTGGCAGAGGAGGTAACAGTGCAGTCCCCTTGCATTTTGTTTACTCTCTGTGTGTTATCTTCTGTCAATTCAGCTAAAGAAACCTGGATCTTTGTTAGCGTCTTTTAATTTAAGTACTTCCAAACTAAAGTGGATAGACAGCTAGCTACTTCGCAGGTACAAGAGGCACTTTTCAGTGAAAAGTTTCCACAAAGTCTTCCACACCATCATACTGGATTCAGGACCTTTAAAAGCAATGGCGGAAGGCCCTATGCTATCTGACTCTACAGAATGATGGAGAACTGCTTACAGAAACTGAGATTATGAACAGTACTACATTTCCTCTGCCCTTCCATAGCAAATATATTGCAGTATGAAGCATCTCAATACCTAGGACACCATTTTTAAACACATACATAATGCCACAGCATTCTTTACTGGCACTTGAAAAGGTTTAATTTACCATGAAATCAAAGATAGAATAATCGTGAGGCTCAAAAATCATTAACAACAAGCTTTTCCAGAAGAGATGTTCCCAGGGAGGACATTAGCTAACAAAGCTGGATGAAGAACCACCAGCTTTTGCTAATATGAAGACAAACTAATTTTTATAATTTGATTGTGTTTGGTTTAGTGATGTTTGATCATATGTAGATATTAGAGATTATTTGTCTTTTTCTATGCTGTTTTATAAACCATGGCCACCAGCATATCAGCTCGTAGTATTCAATCATGACAGAATTTCCAGGGTAGACCTTACCTGAGAAGCAAGGAAAAGAAACACAAACAGGGACTGGTTAACAACTTGCTTCCATCTCTTTACAACAATTCTCTCTACGGTACCTTAAACATTTCCCATCCATTGCCTCCATGCTGGACATATATATCAATCTGATCTAGTACAAACTTTTGTTCTTGTTCTAAAAGTACTTTCTGAGTTCAAGCCAACTCAGTTCCTTCTCTCTGTCAAACTGGGTTTGGAGGGCTGTTTGCTCTATGGGCAATCTTACTGCAAGAGCAAAGAACAAGAGGCAACGAGCAGTGAGGGCAATGGAATATTGTTGGCTTTCATTGCCATCATTCCAGTCCTTTGTCCACAGATTCTCTTAAACATCTTTTTTTCACACTGCTCCTGCAGGAGGGAACCTTACTAGCACCGGAACAAGTTTTGCTAGCTCAAAGAAAGAATACAGCAGGTTTCATATAACTGCTGGCTTACGTATCTGTATGGGAGATGTCATAAAAATAGAGGCACTAACAGACATGGAGAATCATATGGTTACACTGTCTTAGTACTTTTGCTGGGCTGCTGAGCAAGCTAACGAGACAAAATCAGGCAAGGTTTCTGGTGCTGGAGATGATATGCTTTGTATAGACTGCTAAGAGCTGCTCTTTAAAAAAGTTTAAAAGCAGCTCACAATAGGGTTACAGTTCACCTTTCAATATTGATAAGGAGCTACTAGATAAAGGAAAATACTGAACAGATGAAACTTGAGTTGTATTAAATCAGTAGAAGGAAAAAAGTTTCCTTTCCTCTTCCTCCCTTAGTTTCTCTTTATTCTGAAGCCCACCAATTGCTTACAACTACAGCAGACTTCAAACAAAGGTAGTCAAATGCGGCTTACAGAGCTGTATCTTCAACAGATTGATTTGAAATAGGCAGTGAAAAGCAAGTTTCTTGCAATGCCAGAAGTTCTAAGCCACTAAGATATTTTAACACTTCTTTTGTTTTCAGCATAGCTTGTGCTATCTCAGCAAAAAGAAATTCTGTTATACTTGCAAAGTCTACACTCACGAAGGTTATACAAGGGCTGTTAGATGTTGTATCACAGCGTTTAAGGACATGTAAGCACACAAACCTAAAATAAGGCAGAAAATGCATCCCCCTTTACATTTGAAAAGGGTGACCTGGGTGACTTGACGACTGTTACATACATAGCCGTACACTGGCTATGATTAAGATGCCATGAGACACACTTCTGGCCTTTCCGTGCTTGTAACAATAAGTGGTTCTTGATAAAGGGTGAGAACTTAAGGGAACTTAGAAGGAAAGTATAAATACACACTGTATTCCCTCATTCAAAGTTGGATTTACAAGAATGTAGATGTATATACTCGCCCACCTCTTATTAGCCAAATCTTTGAGTTTCTTTCTTTGATGAGCTCCAGGGAAGTTTCCCGATTAAAAACTAGACACACAGCCGATTGGGTTAGATCTTGGGAGTTCCACACACACAAAAAAATTCCCGTTAGCTTATTTTAGTGAGTTTTACTCATTCTAGGTGTACACCACCCAGTGGCAGTTTTATAAACCTTTTTTAATGGTGTGTAACTTTGGAGACAGCACTGGTGGTGTTAATAAAAATCTATTTGCATTTTAATAAGCTCCTAGTAACAAAAAAATAGAGAGTAAGAAAGATCCAGCAGCACTCAAATGCTGAATGAATAGCCAGAAACATCTGTGTTTTGGGAGTAGCCTGCTGAGACACCCCAATGGGACTTCTGCACAAAGATAGATGGCAGAATGTAACCCTCATGTGAACAACTGTGATTTCTGGAAATATTCTTCTGCTATAAAAAATCTCCAAATCTTTAGTAAGATCTAAAAAGCTAGTGTGCTTATTTTTTATACTGGTTACTTTCTTTCATAGCACTTGTGTGCCTTACAGGGGCAGACACTCATACAGTGGCCGCTTTGTAACGTGAAACAGGCCGCAGAAAACTTTCAAGCCAGTTTAGTAATGAGCAGACTGGGTGAGATCTTGCCCTCACTGATTTCTTTGGAGCAGGATATGCCTATGTGCTCTAAACCACTTTATAAAACGGCAGGGAGGTGACATACAGATGGCAACTTTCGGCAAGTTCTCATTAAGCAGATAAGGTGATAGTCCAGAGGGGGGGATTCTTGCATGTTGCCTCATCAGCTTGGCTCATCAATAAACAGTGCAGATTACATACATTTGACTGCTCTTCACAACACAGAGAAAAAGTACGGCTTGCAGCAGATCAGACAGTTCTTGTGCAAACTGTTTCTGTGAGTTTAAAAGAGCAGGGCATGTCACTGGAGAAATCATCAAGTTCAATCATTTCTACTGGCTCCGCTATTCTCACAAGCGCTATATCCTCATTAGAATTCATTTCTGGCAAGAGCCTTCCTTAGGAAAAAAAAAAAAAAAAAGAAAAGAAAAAAAGACTTCCAAGCTGACTCCCAAGCTGTATGAGTCCGCTTTTAAGCATCACTGCTACAACATCACTGTATTTAAGATAAGTCTTTATAATACATCCAACCTCTTAAGTGTTCCCCAGTTCAGCAAGAGGCTATAGTGAAGTACAGAATGAGAGGAGTATTAAAATTGGATTCTCATCAACTTAGGGAAGGATTTACCCTGATAGTTTGGAATACATCTAAAATTATACTGCTGCCAAATGACATTGAGTAATGCCTGGTATGATTAACTCTCTGTGGGGGAGGACGATGCTCAGTCTTAGTTAACAAAGCTATTGTAGTTTCTGTACAAGACACTCTTAGTATTAACGTTCATTTTTATTTAGCTTTCCTGTAGCCATGGACAAAATTAATATTTCCCACTGAGATTTCTGAAGAAAGAATCTATAACAATATAGCACTTCTTTTTGTGAGCCAAACTATTAGCAAGGTCAGTCATGTTCAGGCTATTCATTAGGAAGCATGTAACTGTCAGATTAGTCACTAGAGACTTATTACATCATAAGAATCAGATTAAGCTTTTCATGAATTCAGAAAAGGGCTGCAGATAAATACTTAAACAGTTCTCTAGCTGTAATAACATATACTTTTAATCTCATCTGAGACGTTTTCTTGAATATCCTTAGAGAACAACATTTCTAGGACAAATTGTTTGCTTCACAGAACAGTCCACCAGCAATCAATACCTTTCAGAACAGAGGTATCCTATAGCTTGTCCCAATGCTCCCTTTCTTATTTCGTCCTTCCACAAGCTCTAATGTAGCACCTAGCAATCCACAGCACAGGTACCAAAGACAGCATACAACCAAATCTGAATATCCCTGAGCAGGGCCAGCGGGGAGCTGTTGCACGCTGAAACAACACCTGCGGAAGGAAGCATTGCCTCTCGCAGAGCTGGGAGCCTGGCCAGGGCGCCACCGCACACAAATACAAGATACTGCTCACCGACAGCACCTTGCCTTTTTAAGAGTCTCTCCTGCATTTTGCTGAGTCTCTGCCAGCAGATTTAATCACTCATTTGAGAAAGAATAATACAATCTGGCGCATAACCCTTCGAAGGTGGCTGACCCTAGTTTTGGGTTTTACCTTCCAAAATAACAACAACAATGATGATAAATCAACTTGGAAGTAGCTCACAGAAAAGCCTACGCCAAGAGTTTGATTCATCAGTCCATCAAAGCTTGCATGAATATCTAGTGACTTTGGTTTCCTAATACAGAGTTCTCAAATCTCATTTGTGTGCCAAAGCAGCGCTCTCATGCAGCCCCTAGACTGCTATGCTGATCTCCACAATGGAGACACAAGCTTTGGGCTCCAAGGCATCATGTGACATTTGGGACAACGCTCCCTCCGTTATGTCACGTTACAGTCCCTCCTGTCCCGAGCCAGACTCGTAGCCACCTCACAGTTGCTCTCCCTCTTTTCCCACAGGACTTCCATCACTTTCCTTTCCTTCCCTGGCTTCGTCACTAGGCTCCTGGCGGATACAGAGCGCTGTTTTCAGCTAGGCTCGCCAGGCTGGCCGCTCGAGTGCCAGAGGTGCCAGCTGCTCCTCAGCAGCTCCTTGCTATTCTCCTCCACTTGCTCAGCAGTCTTGGAGGCTGTGCAAAATAGCTCTGCAGAACTGCCATGCCTCCAGGGTTATGAGCTGCTGCACCTTACACGTATTACATAGGAAGCATCAGGAATACTCAATAAAGAGGAGCTGAATCTCTCTTCCCCAAACCCTTCATCACTTCTGAACCTAGTTTCTGACTGTGGCGTAAGGTGTTCCAAAATAGCGTACAAGTGATTAGCCCATAACAGAGGCTCCCAGCTAAATGACCTGCCTGAATGGAAAAATTATCTGTCCCAGACCAATTCTAATAACACTTAGTTTGGTGATTATACAGTTTCTAGAGAAAGTTCATGATATTTAAATTGAGGTTACACCTTCAGAGGACAGTCCTGTGATTGATGCAGGGCAAGGATTCGGAACGGATCTCAGGGGCGCGCTAATCAACCACCAAAAGCGGTGTACCACCTTCGCTATTCTGTATTAGCAGGGCAACAAATCAAGCAGGTGTGAACCGAACAAGCTGTTCTGACAAAAGCAAAGAAGTCCCATTTCTAACTATGCTGAATGAACACATTTGGATTATTATTCAGAAGTGCTTACTCCAAAGTCAGAGGCAAAAATAAATAAATAAATAAGGCATCACATAGCAAATCAGTGTCTTAGATCAGTTGTTTGGAAATTTAAAATTTTTATTTAGGGTCCCCTCCCTCCCATTCCTGTATGCTCTTGTCAGTTCTGCCAAGAAACTAAAGTACCAAGAGACCCCTAGAAAGCAATTCCAATAGGATGTATATCCATGTTGAAGAAGGCAGTTCTAAAAGTCACATTTGGAAGCCATCTATGTTCATATAGATAAAGGAGATTAAACAGATGCAGGAGGTTCCTTAGAGTTTGGCTAGGGATCTCAGGTTTTGGATACTTATCCAAGCTGAAACAACAAGCATCCAAGCTTCATCTATTTCTAGTCTATTTTCCCACTAATATCTTTTTAATCTATATATTAAATTCACTTGGAGCAATGGAAAATAGAAAGGCCGTATTAGGAGTGTAACAGTCAACAGCCCTTCTTTACTGCACAACCCAAAATACCCATAAGGAGGCTGAGACATAGTCTACATGGTTTTGAGCAGAATCTCTCTTTCAACTTTTGGCTAAATATCACAAACTTGTGTGTCAGTTCAGTGAATATGTGAGTACAGTTATAACAGTCTAAAGATGGTTATTTCAAGACAGATTACTTTCATCCCTGTACTTGCACCAGTACGAAACAGAATGCTAACACAACTACCTCCACATAAGATGAGGGAACATACAGCTTTAATGTGTGTTTAGATATGCTGTGAGAGAAATCATGATCAAAATCAGACCACAAAATAGTGAGCCTCTCGCTGTGAATTGAAAAGGAAACTAACGGATTAAAGAATTTCAAACAGTTCTGAGGAACAGCAGTCTTCAATAGGCCAACATCAAACAGCTCATACCTTCATTTTGCCTGTGTTTAATGGGAAGCACATCAGCTGCTGCCAGTTCTAATGCCTTTGTCCCAGGTGCCCCAATTGCTTAAATAGAGTTAAAAACCATAGTATAGCTTTCTCGTATCAGTTTCCACTGTAAACATCATAGCATTTAGATATACTGTAATTATTAGATAATTTTGTATCTAATTACTCTCATAACATTGCAAAGTAATAAACTGTGACCTAGCACATGCTATACTTAGGGACATATTTATTTTAAAATATTGTAATTCAGGCAGCAGGAGACAAGTTTAAAAGTCTTTTGTAATACAGCTCTAGATCTTTTAGTACTACCTCACTCCTACTATTTTCCATCAGCTCTGTATCAATCATATTCTTCATACAGAATATTTAAAAAAATGATAAAGAGTTATGATTAATTTGCAACTAACTCTTGACTTCTTGGCTTAAAATGTAACAACAAGAAATGGTTATTATTAAACTTGCAGTAAGTTGTATTCAGGACCACCTCCTTCCCTGCCCATCCAGCTCCAGTGACGATTATGTAAGGATTCCAGGATTATCGCAGTGATTATAAGCCTTCAGTTCCCTTCCTTAAGGCATCTGGAGACACAGGACCCATGCTAGCAGCCTATTAGCTGCGTCCTGACAACCTGTAATTCCCTCCTCCAACTACAGCTCCTTGATCTTCCCCTTTCCTTCTCCCTGCCTCTGAGTTAGGGACTGGGCCTTGCATGGCAGGATTTCATCCTGATTGTGTAAATCCTATGCACTGGTGCCAAAGTCAAAAGAGTTTCAGATGAAAGGCTTTATACTGACACTAACAAAACTTGGTTTCCTAAAGACCTAAGAAATTTAAAGCCTTCAGGAAAGCAGCACCAAAAGTGCCTAGCCTGCCAGTAATGCTGAGCAACCCCTGTTCTCGTGGAAATCCTGGGAAGGTAACTGTAGTGTAACTCACCATCTTAAATTTTATATGGATTCAATCTACTTAATTTTAGCCACACAAATTTTGAAACCTTTGTCTTCTTTCCATAAACAACCAGGGGAAGACGAGGGAAGGTGAGGGGAAGAGTTGAGTTCCTTGCATTGTGACATACCATTTTTTTCACATCTTCAAGAAATCTATTTCATGAAGATCATAGGAAAGAACCTCTAAACTACTTATCAAGGCTATTCTTTGTTTTATTTTCACTCTTCCTTCTCCTTTCCCCTGTTCTATATTTAAACGAGTTTTGCAATGTCCCTCCTGAAGCATGACAAAGGTGACAACACAGTGCTCCGCTTCAAGAATTCGGGTCTATCATTCAGAAGGAGAGTCTACAGAGCTCTGGCCACAAAAGCTATGTATTTCTTTATACTTATTTTCATCCAAAAGATGTTACCAAGTTTCCAGTGCACCGAATTCCACGATACCACCTTACTAAACAGAATTCAGACAGGAATGGACAGCCAGCTGTCTTTTGCCAGTCCATAAACGTTTTGTATGACTAAAGTTCTGGTTGCTGATAAGCAGTAAAGTAAGCTGCCCTTATTATATAATAATACTTTTGATAGAAGATGGTAACTTCCAATGCTCCTACTCTTTGTTTAAGGTTTTATGAGCACAATCACTCACTTGCAAAAATACAAATGCTCCCAAAAGCTGTGCTCCTAATGTGTATTAACTGGTTGCTATTGTTTGGCTATGTTACTATTGTTTAGGAATATATGCTAATTTAAACATTCAAAATAGGGATCAGACTGCTGTTGTTAGACTACTCAAATATAAAGCCTTTCTTAGGCTGCTTTGTTATAAGCTACTTCCCTAGAACATGCATGTCCCATTAGCATAACAAACACAGGCTCAGGAGAGCAGTACTGGTTTGATCCTGTCCCACTGAAGTGCACAGGAACTGTGATTTCAACAGCAGAAGAATATTATTCCTTTACAGTCTTTATTCCAGAGCTGGATAAAAGTATTGCACGATTTCCAAGCACTGCAATTACTGACAGTGAACAAAAAACCACAACTTGCTACAGTGCTGTTATTTGAGAAACAGCTTTTGGGGCACTGCTGGGCAGGCAGGATTGTGGCTGAGTAACTGCCCAGCATTCGTCTTTACTGAAGGCTGCAGGATTGCGGGAGGTCAGCAGCTGGTTTGCTGGCCCATCGGAAGCGTGGAAGGCTGCACTCTATCTGATCGTCTTCCTCACCATGCAAACAAACTGTTACCATGGGTCTATCGTATGTACTGAAAAAATCAGCCAAGTCTTGCTGTAGTGTGGTATCGTGTTTTTTGCTAGCTAATTATAATTTATTCTGTACCTTCTGAACTGTGTATACTGAATAGCACTCTTCACTGATTTAACTTTTGTTTCTCCTTCTCCCTTTTCTCTTCTGTAATCAAACATCTCTTGCAATGTCTATTGTGAAGCAGGCCAAAAGTGACAACACACAGCACTTCCCTTTAAAATCTACATTTCTTGGGGCAAGCATGATACTGATGTCAAATTCTAGTTTAATGAAAGGAGAGAGGCTAGGCTTGCTTTCTGACACGCTGCTCTACAGATAGAAAAACAGATCAAAACTTTTTTCAGACCACAAGGTGGAGTAGTAGATCCTTATAACCTGATAATTAACGTAAAGGCACTTTATTGCATATATAGAAACAAATGACTGGAGGACCTAATAAGGTGGCTCGTGGCTTTCAAATACAGAGCTGCCCAGTAATAGCAATGATTGTTCCCACACAGACTCTTCTTGGGTTTCCTGATTCATTTCATGTATTAATAAACTCCAGGAACAGCAGCTTTCAGTGATGCCTAATTCACGTCAAGGAGTTGGCTTCTCAGCGTTTCCACAGAGATAGCAACAGCCACAGATAAGATTAACTCCATGAACCCACCCTTTTTTAAATGAGTGCAACTTTAAAATGGAGATACTGTCTCTTCCCTCCAAAGAATGATACAGGAAGAAGTACTTCCTCAAAGACTTTAAATTCAGGAGGTTGGTTGTTGCAGTCCCCTTACCTACTCAAAAGATTTACCTTTCGAAAACAGGCAAGCTCCATGCAGACTTTCATGACCTTTCTAGAATAAAGAGCCATACCCTTCCATTTGCTTTTTGTCTTAATGTGCCTTTCACAGCACTTCTCAGCATGTTGCCTTTGGTGCAGAAGCATCATTATTTCAAAATACCAGAAAATGAAGCGTTTCAGTGAGCAAGAACAACTAACTATATCAGAATAACTATGATATTAAAAATTTCAAGTCAAGCGTTGTTGGAACATCAAGATTACAGGTTAGGAGCCATTCAAAAGTGTCTTTGTTACATGAGTCTTCCTCAGTACATAAGACACTATCTGGCCAGTGATGACCAATGAGCCTGATGCTAAAGAAAGCTCAAAAGCTCTTGTGCCCCAAAATGAAGAAGCGATTAGTGATGGGATTGTTGCAGAAATAGCTGCATATGGGCATTTTATTTATAAGTTTTATCACAAAACTAAGGAAGAGCTTGTGCTCTAGAGTGCTTTTGTCTCCTTTCCAAAGAGAAACGCAGATGTATCAATGAGATCATGAGGCAGGTGTTGGCGAAAACAGAGACACTCCAGGACTTTGTTTTGGGGAAGAGTTTGATCATTTGTTCCTTTCCTGCAGTTTGTTTCTCATTTGTGTATGACTCTACAGCTTTAGTTAAAATCAATAGATGCATAAATCACAAGGGAGAAATCCTGACCTAGCTAAAGTCAATGGGTGTTTTTTTCCATTGACGTCACCAGAGCCAGAATTTCAACCCAAATAACAGACGTGGCCTCTCTCAAGGACGAAGTAGACAGAATTTCCAGACTGAGAGTTATGTGAGAAGAGAAACAGAGGAAAGGAGTAGAAAAGCATTCAGACTAAACTGATATAGAAGACTTCCACTGACTAATAGCTGATCTTCACACAGTGCAATAGCTCAGGACTTTACCTAATAAGCAGAATGTCAGGACTTACATAGATGGTGGTCATTATTACACAACCTGAATTTACTCTGTGAAAGTTAAGCTATGACCTAGGCACACAACATGGGGTTCAAGCAATAAAAACTACTATTTTAAGAAGTGCTTTTTACTCTCACAGTTTCATAGAGACAAATGGTTAGGTTAAGAGTCTCTTTCTAGCTCTCAAGGCTAAAGAGAAAAGCTGGGAAAAGATAAAGTAAGTACAAGACACTAAAAGCCAAAAGGCAAATAAAAGGATTGGATTAGACATTCTTATATTATAAGGCATTTTAAATTATTCTGGGGCCTGATGCATTTAATTTTTTTGAACTTTTGGATTGCTGAGTGTAGGAATACAGCTGGCATAAGTTTCTTTCCTTTCCTTCATTCTTTGCTAAAAGAAAGTGACAGAAAACAGTTACCAGGCTATTCCTAAATTACGGCTTAATCCTTCACTGACGTATATTGAGCCTGATGATAAAATCACTGAAATCACTGTCTCTCACCTTAAGTTAACAGATTTGGACATCTTCAAGATCACTTAGAAAAAAAAAAAAAGTAGGAGGAAAAAATGTTTTTTTTTTTACAAGAATAAGGTATTATGTCATTAAAAACTGTTCAGAAATATGAAAAAAAAAAGCTGTGTTTTAAAGATGTTTTAAAAACACCAGGCTCACCCATACTGATTTATCATAAGGTCTGTGTAATGCAAAATTTCCCCACAGCCTAACCTAGCGAAAGGTTGCCCTAGGATGAAGAAAGAAGGATTTTGCTTCAAACTTTTAACAGGCCTCTGTTTCATCTTAGCAGTGAACTATCATGGACCCTGAGGTCATTTTCACATTCTTCTATGGCATTTCAAGCTAGGGGGCCCCAGACAGAATGGCAGCGATAGAGCATGTACTGGACACTTTGGACTGGGGAAAACGTACTTTGTTCCTTACAGCCGATTAGGAAAATAGTCCATTAAATAAGGACAAACCTAAAGCTTAAGTTTCAGTGGGACAGGAAGCGTGAAGGAAGGATGTAGCTAGTCACTATAGCCAGGCTGTTGTAGCAAGATTGTGCTTGGAGATTGGTTACTGTTACTGAAAAGTTCTGCTTTGTGTCCACAGCGCCTAATTTCTCAGAGACTCCACTTGACGGCTGTGCATTGCATCCAGAATATTATCAGTACTACCCTAGTCCAAATTACAAACAGGATTTTTCCGAATGGAAAGGGTTTCTATCAAAAACGTTGGGACAATCTTTGTGAAATTCTTGTGTTCAGCAGTGCTAACAGAAAGGTACCAGGTAAAGAAACCACAGCCATTTGGAAAGCACCTTCATCTAGACCTTTTAAAATTTCAGCACGATCTGATATTTAGAGGGCAGGGTTTTTGCATTGCTCTAGGCCATCGGGCAGCAGTGGCCATCACTGTAATGGTAAATTTGCCAAAATAGTTGCTAACAGCATCACACACAGCCACAAAAGTTTACAAATAAATTAAAGTGATGTAACATTTATCTCGTGTAAATAAGAAAAAATACTACTTATGGTTAGATAACCTACTTAATTTTAAAATCTCTGTGTAAAATACATGTGTACTCTGCAGTATATATAGCATGCTTAAGTAATATAGATGCACCAGAAAACTATAGATAAAGAATATTTCTTAGTAGTGTTGACAGAAAACATATGTGGGCTTTAATAAAACATGGGGAATGGTTTTAAACTGTATGTATCTTTGTTTGCCTTCTACTCTAAGGCCCTGTATAAATATGCACTGTATTTAGTTTATAGTATGGTTAGTCTGCTTCCTGTACTGGCAGTAGAAAGAATATTGGTCCTGAAGGCTTCATTTGTAATGACTACAGTAAAGCTGCGCTTTGATCTACGAGATTTCTTACAGATAAGAACTTATAACTGTCTTATACTTCTGTGATAGAACATATCCCTTTACTGACAGCAAGAATTTAGAGGATTGTGTTGTGCAAGAGTTTGTAAAGATTAAGATAGTGCAGAAAGCATTATAGTATTAGAGATAAATCTCTAATAAAGCCTGAAAGGAAAAGGAATGCTTTGTTTTGGTCACTGAGTCCAAAAATTGGACTTACAACATAAAATTGGATTAATCACTAAATGGTAAGGCAAGTTTTAAGTGTACCTCAGGATGTTTATGCTTGATTCTTCTCTAGTAGAATTTTAAAGCATTTACCTCCTATTGGTTTGTACATTAATCCTCTTGAAAGCTGCCTGGCACTTGTCTAGAGCTGATTTAAGATGTCTTAAGCACTTTGTTTCATCTTGGCACAGTTATGAATCTCATGCTGCCTAAAATGGGTACTGCATCCTCTCCAGAGGGTGCTTGACTCTGGGGCTGTTTTTTGTTTTGACAACTGAAAAAGAAAAGCAGTCTTTAAATGAGACAACCTCTGTTTGATGTTGTGCTTTGAACCAGAAACCGCATTCGGTTATACGCGCACAGTGAAGCTGCATTTGCACTGCCTTGTCTTGCTGTGCGCATCAGCTCCTGTGGATCTAATTAGCTCTGCTGGGGCAGTCCTGTCACCTTACTTTAGGCCCCCAGCACAGGTGCCATAAGTAGGAGGTGAGGGGCCCAATGCACCCATGTATGATGGAAAGCAAGCGCTGCCACGACAGCAGTGCTGAGAACATTAACTGGGACCTAGCTCCAGGCTAGGAACACCAAAGCAAGGATTCACCCTGCCTAAATGAGGGGTGAAATCCAGAGGATTCATCCCAAGTTCTTTTCTAGTAAGGGGGGAGAACATCTCAGGGAACCAGTTCAGCATACCTAAAACATTAAATACACCGCTCAAAGTAGGTACCTAACTTATGCGGATACTAAAAGTGCCCACGTAACTCTTCAACCTGCCAACATGTGAACCTGCTACACTAAGAAATACCTCTGAACAAGGAGGGAATTTTAGACAGAAAAGCAGGAATCGCCATTAAACTATAATTCAGTAGTTCACTGTACTCAATCTGTTTAGATTAAGAAAAGAAGGCTGAAACACTTGATAGCAGTGCTTAAGCATCTTCACAGGGGGAAAACAGCAAGCATTACAGGGCTTCTTAATTCAGTGGGGAAAGCATAGCAAGAATCAAATGTCAGATATATTTGAAATATGGTTTTCTTTTTTTTAAAAAACACTGAGGGGTGCCAATGGAATAAACGACCAAAGAAAGCAGAGGAGTCTCCTGGTATCATCACATCAGGACTATATGTCTTTCTGGCTGAAACGCTGTCATTTATGTTATATAGGAAGTCAGATCAGAGTATGTAAACAGTCCTTTTCAGCATCAAAATCAGATGGCTACATGAATAGTGAAAACATTTATTTTGGTTTACAGCTGAGTGATACAAAACAAAAATGAACATACAGGTTCTCCGAGAAGGAGACAGGGAAAGAGAGAGAGTAAACTATGACTAACAGTCTGTAACTGAACCAAAGTAAAGGCTGCAGTTGCCAGCATCTCCCTGGCACCAAGCAGGGACCTCTCTATATTAAGAGAGACAGCTAAAGCTGCGTACATCAGAAAATAATTTTTCAGCACATCACATTTCAAGGAAAACCTATCACATCAGGTGATAGGATAGGTGATAACCTAACCTATCAGGTTATGTTATTAGGGATTTTCCAGTGCCGGAATCCAGCAAAACCTGCTTATCCTGATCTAAAAGCTCATACCAAGTGGGTTCTGATGTTTTCACTAAAAAGTATTTTTTAGCCAAGGATGTTCTGCCTCTGAAAAATCAAGGCACGCTTTGATAAACACTTTGATTTTATACATCTTAAGTACAGCCTACAGACTTCATGGGTGCTTTTGTTCATTTGACTCATTTGCAGGTGAATATATACTTCTGTCACCCCTAGTGATTGCAAGGTTGGGATAAGGCTACCAACAATGGCACAGTCTTACTAATAAAATGATACGAGGATATTTTTCCTCTTAATTTAACATCTCTTCAGCTCCCAGCCCTATCTGTTGTGAAGCAGCAGCCTCCTCTATCTGAACATCTGCTCTGTGACCCTGCAGTTCAGGACCGCGCACTTCCCTTCTGAAAAGCTTGGGAACGAGAAAGCTTGCTATTTTTTTTTCCCCCAACTGTGTCAGCTTCTCTAGGGGAGGGTACTACCTCTCCTCTCAAACCCGGCCCTATTGAACATTAGCAATAGGAATTTCATAAATCACATAACAAAACAGTCTACAGGCTGGCTCCACACTCCTGTTCACTTGCTGCCTCTCTCTTACTTCTTGTTTAAACTGGTCATGTTGTTAAAAAAGAAAAAGGTGCAAAATCAACAAGATGGATTTGGGCAGGAATGTTAGCAGCTAGACCTTCACATTGTTACAAACTGTAGGCTATTTACTTATCAAACAACTGTCAAAACTCACCTCCATCCCAATTCATTTATTTAGAAGCAAAGGGGCCAACTACTTTAACAACTCAGCCAGAAGGAGGTATAATGTAAAAACAAATGCTATCACTGCAGCCTTGCAAAGCAGGAGACAGAGTGGACTTTCTTCACTCACACTCCCAGCAGAAGATGGGGTTGGCTTAATTCATTTCCTAAGCAAGCAGCAGTGAGCGTGCTGTGAAGGTGGGCAGCAGGAATCTGTGGTCTACATTACGCAGGAGGTCAGATTAGAGCATCAAACAGTCCCTTCTGCCATCAAAATCGGACAGATCCATGAATGGTGAAACCATTCATTTTAGTTTACAGCTGAGTGAGACAAAACAAACAAAAATGAACAAACAGGTTCGGAGGCCCAAAGCCTCAGCTTGTTCCTGTGCTACCATTGCCACACTGGCCCTCTCAGATCAACCTGACTTACAGTCTCTCAAACCCATCATGTTTTCGCTTTATTTAGTCTTCAATTTCCCATCAGGCGACATGGGCCTAGGTTCAGTTCTTGTGGATGTCTGTTCCTGTGATTATCTTCAAACTATGCACCGTTGTAAAGTGTGATCTTCTCATTACTTTGTGCAAATAGGACCTTAGCCAATGACTTGGGTGCTATTTGTGAATGAATCATGCTGCTCTGAGTAGCTGGGTCTATTTAACTCTAATTTGTTCAAAATAGCGACTAACGGGTTTCTTTAACTCATTACTCTTGTAACAAAAAGCAAAAGAGATGATGGGGTTTACTGGAAGAGGTCAGGTAATTCCTTCTGTTACAACCCAGTGACCAGTTTATAAATGGACTGCGCTTCAAAGCACTTCAAGTGATGTCAAGGCAGCAGCAGGTTAACAACTCAAGACAAAAAATACAAGCTTGAGTTGACATCAGCCCATGAACAGCATTGAACCATTTCTGGAAACTATTTGTTTTCACTTTCTTCCTGAGTGAAAGGAATTCTGTAAAAAAAATCCTGGAATCTTGGAAAAACTGAAGGCTCTGAGTCTAAACTGAGAGTAGAAACAAATAGGTTCAAGTCTAGCAACAGGTTGTTAGAAGGAGTAGCTAAACATAAGGGCCTCAAGAATACGTCACTCATGATGGTACAGCCCCAGTGGTTTTATGGTTCAGAAATATTTTCCATAAAAAAGGTTGCATACTTAGCAGATTGTATTGCATACTTGGGAGAATTAATACGTGCAAAGAGCTGCTGAAGTTTTTATAGTATGTTGTGTGATCCATTTTGCAGAAAAATGTTATTTTTGACTACTAAAATCTACTGCTGGCCGAGCTCAACATCAGCATACAGGTGCTGCTAAAGTCATCTTCTTGGCTTTGACGCTGCAGCTACATCCTGTTCCTTTTGCAACTCTGACTTCTCTTTTGCTGCACCATGCAAACCCTTATTCGTTTTACCCTACAGTCAGTAAAGACTTAGAGGTCTACACTGCCACCCCTTGTTCGCAGGAGTCAGCGGCCACCTCTCTGTGCTGCCCTATCACTGATGATCTTGCATAACCGAGATTTCAAGATCTCTGCAGAAGGGACTTCCTTTTTTATTCGTAGGAGTCTGCACAGATTACAGATTCCACACATCTTCCTCATTGTCCAAGCAAACATACTGTATTCTGTCAACTGTTTGCTGATATTGTTTCAAGTACTATTCATTCACAGTTTGAAAGAAACAAGTAATGTTGATCAGATATGGAGATTAGCTTGTATTTCAATTTGCCAATTGGAAGATCATTGTTTTTAGATTAATTTCCAGCACAAATACTGGAAACATTCCTATCTGAAAATATACCGCAATATTTGTTCAAAGTTAGGGAGATCTTGGCAAGCTTCACAGCTGGTTTGAAGTGCTAGCCAGACCACATGCCCCGTAAGAGTCCAGCTGGCTTGGGCTGTACAAATCTGACTGGCCCTTTGGCTTCATGCAATTAAAGCACAGCAGCTTCTGGAGCTAATGGCCCTAAAGGGAGTGACATACTTGGCATCATGTTTTGACTCTGTAGACCAAGACCAGGTAGGTATTAACAGCAAGGTTACCCTTTCATGGAAATACCTAATGATGCTTAAATTAACACCAATGGACATCTAGCAAGAGGCCTATGAGGATGCCAATCAGTCTTCTCCCTTGACCATAGGTCATTACGAAACATACACACACACACGCGCACACACACGGAGGACAGTATCAGGTCTCCTTTCCAAACAACACCTCTAGTCCACAAGACACTGCACACAGAGAAGCCCTGTGATGGAGCCTCTGTGCAATCACAGAGTGAGGCTGATCATATGTCACACACATGTTGTTTATAAGCATTTGCACCCATTTTAGTTTGCAGTAATTTGGATGATACTTTGACCATCACCATATTTTCCTCTGAAGTGCCTGTGATCTCAGAAAGGGTTCAGGGAACACCATGAAGTAGCTGTGTTGGTATAGATCAGGAAAAACATACTAAACCTTCTCTGCAAGTCTCAGACTAGGTTTAACACATTCCTCTTTTTATTTCTGTTTGATTCTGGATATCGGCTAGGAAGAGAAGCGAAAATATCAAAATATTAACAAAACATCTTTTTATTACTTTTGAATCTAACCAGAAGCTGGTGAACAAGAAATTGCCAGAAGTTTCCAAAACATTTTTGAGACAACTTACTGGGAATAAGCACCTTTACTCTGATATTCATCTGGACGTTAAAATACCTCACTCACCATCTTACAGTTACCAGAAAGGAAACCCCAGCTATGAAACTCTGCCATATTGTGTAACTACTCTTTGCTGAAAATTACAACACACCTTATTAATCTCTCGTGGGGGGAAAAAAGAGGGGAAAAAATTCCTGCAACTAAAGCCTGAAAGCCTGCAGCCAAATACGCATGCTTGCTTAAGCATCATTTAAGTACAGTACCCTTCACAGTTCATCAAGGTATTAGTCACACTTAGAAAACACATACTTTAAACTACAACTTCAAATTTATGTCCACTACACATCTCCAGGATTAACTTTCACAAATATAGATTTCCCTATTTAATTTGTGGCATCATGGTCTCTTGACATTGAAGTTAATCAAATAGCACTCTGTGCAATATCCAACAACTAGCTCCCAAATACACCACACTAGGTTTGTGAGTCAGCTCCACACACTGTAATACTACCCAAGCGAGACAAGTACAGCAATTGAAAGGCTGTCGTGTACAAGGTCTATGAAAGTAAACCCACCTGAAATGCTATTTTTAGATACTGGATATAGTAGAAACAATATGTACCCTTCCAGCTTGAATTAGCTGAGTGTGTTTCAGCACTGAACACAATTCAGAAATACTGGATATCGAGTATTTTTTGAAATACAAATTTTTTTTCCATGTACAATACTCAAACACAGGACAGTTCAAGTAGTACGCTCACAGAAGAGGGCTTGTGAATTAGACTGAGGTATTATTAAAATATGTATCATTTTCACTGTAGTAGTTCCTGTGAACGCAGGTTGCATTCACACTACGCTTCATATGAATAACTCAAAAAAGATTCTTCCCCCCAAAATGATATAGCCAATATAATTCAGCTCTTATGATACATTTTCAAACCTCTAAGCAATTCTTTGTTTCTGTTAATATACCTTGTCTCTCTCTGATTCATTGCAAGACTTAAATTTTCAAATGTCTAAACTTCTGACTGAATGCAGAATACCTGGTCCTTGTCATAGTTACATAATGCTACCCTCAGAACTAGATTTGGGGTATGACTAAGAAAACGGATTCTCCAGTGCGTACACAAAATTCCCTCTCTCGATAGTCATGTTCGACAGCTCACAATACTAATATCTGTGAAAAGCAAACATGAAAGGTAAAGGAGTAACAACTCTTCAGTCTTAGAAACGTGACAGTACTTTCAGAAGTATTTTTAACATATTCAATTAATCCTGCTTATTGGCATGTTTTAGATGGCTACAGTCATACTTTTAGCTTTTATATTTTTATCGGCTCAATGCACCTTCTGTTAAGTTTAGAAACTGTGCAAACTTAACGTTTCCTTTTGCAAAGGAAGTTTTCAAATTCATAAACCAGTACAGCAGATTTTAAGGCTTTGTATAGCTTCCTACTACTTGCTGTTGGGAGGAAGGGAAAGACAGTTGTTCCTGTTTATTTCTTCTTTCTTTTGCTGAACAGTTTAACCATAACATTCACAACTTATTTTCATTCTGATAGGTGACTCCCAAGGAGACCAGTCAGACATCCCAGATATGTCGTTATGCTATCAATTTCTCAATTATCATGACAATCTGCTTGTTTTTTACACACACACCTTTTAAAAGAATCAAACTTTTCTAGACCAAGTAAGCTATGCAATAAAATAAGAACTACACTTAAAAGGTACCACAAACCAGATGAATGACAGAGTATCCATTTGTTGAACATCATACCAGCTACAATTGTTTTATGGTATCATATATAGCCATGCATTTTGGGGAAGTCTTGTGTCTGTGGCTCAGGCCATATAATACAGCTAAAAAATTTTCAGGTAGGCTCTACATTAAATTAGCCTTTCACTTTTCATGATAGTAGCACTGACAGCAGGATTTTTCCACAGTTGACAGTCTGTGTGGTAAGAATTCATGGGATGAGAATCCTTAAATAAGTAGAATTAGGTATTTCAGGAAGTTGCAAGCTGGCCTTGGGCTGTCCTGCTGCAACATTGAGATAACTGTGTTTTTGCCTAGCAGGGAAGCCAGATCAAGCATCATACACGCTCCACAACAACAGTGATCAGGATCACGTCAGAGAACAGGTTTTGTCTAACACATTTCATAAAAATAAGGGCAATTATTGTAGCAACAATCAAAATATAGAAGTCCAGTTCCCAAATGACTGAACAGAAGTCGTTCCATTTGCAAGCCAGAGGATTCCTGCAGGCACCTTACAGTGTGATTTAAACTGCACTTACAGGAGCTTACACAGCCATTTTTCTTTCCATTGCTGGCCTCAAATGGTTAAATAATCCTCATGAAAAAGGACCCATACTCCACCCCTTCTCAAGACACTATGCCAAAAGAAGCCTGAGAGAATTTTTCATTATCCTTTTCCCTTTTAGTTCTGCAAGTATGTTCTGCATTGCTTTTTTCTGCAGTTAAGGATTAATTTCCAGGGACAGTTTTCCCCTTTGAAAACAAAAAGCAGAGGGGGGACATTAGGGGGAAACAGGAGCCATGCTCTATACCTTTGCTCAGGGATTCGGTTTTTGAGACCTTAAAAAAAAATACCAGAAAGGGACAAGAAAACATGGGTTCTTCTTTCCTGAAAATTTCTTTTCTAGTTCCCAAAGGCAGTGGCTTTGTCTCTAGTCAGTTAAAAGTGGAACAGTAGGGAAAGCTAAACGTAACCAAAACGTACAATACTGTGTCTAATTATTCTATTTCCAGGTGCTTTTCTTATTCCTTATATCCTCTTCCTAATCATTGCTGGAATGCCCCTGTTCTATATGGAGTTAGCGCTGGGACAGTATAACCGAGAAGGGGCAGCCACAGTGTGGAAAATCTGCCCGGTTTTCAAAGGTAAGTGCCCATCCGCGCAGCAAACAGAGCTGGGAGGGTGCCACACGCTCGGGACCACAAACGCAGCAAAGGTCTCCCGCCTCTCTCCGCACACAGCATGATATTTGCTGACCTTTTCCGCAACCCTTAGAGTCAGTAGCCTTTTTGTTATCACAAGTGGAACAGAAAATGGGAGAAGGCACAGGAATCATCTTCAGGGTTATCCCTGAAGAGTGCAGTGGCAAGCAATCAACAGAAGGAGCAGTTCAGCCCTGCCCTCCCTTTTGCCCCATGCTGGGGAATGAGAGGAATTGGCTTTCTCTGGGTGGAAGGAGGGGTTGCCAATGCAAACACGCAAAAACACCCCACGCGGGTCATTTCAGTCCTCTCCCCGCCCAGTGACTAACGTATCCAGTGACTCCATTCAATTCATTCCGTGGAGCTTTCGTTGCAAAAGCTAATGCACGACAGTGGTAAACCACTAAAATGGAGTTTGGAAGACTTTAATTTGGCCCCAAGACCGGTAACATCAAATAAATTATCTGTGCCTTGGTACCTCGGTTTTCCTGCCTATGAAACGGGAGTAATGATTCTGACAGACTTTGTAAAGTGCTTTTCAAACCTAGCAATGAAAAGTGTTTATTAAAACTTCACATTATTATTACCATTGAGTATTTTCTGCTATGATTAACTCTCCAGCATCACCGAATAAAAGGCTGTGCAGTGTTGTCCCATGCACTGAGTTGCGACAGTTCTGCAACCCAAAGATAGCTGGGATCAGGTGTCTGGGAGCATTGACCAGAGCTAAAGGGATCCCCCTGGGTAAAAGAAACTGTACTTTCTGAACATGAAACAAGTATGTGTTAAGGAACTTCCAAGAATTGTTTTTTAAGAACTGTTCACCAGCACATATTGTGAGCCACTCTACGTTTATAACAGATTCTATCTAAAACCTTAAGTGAAAGCCTTTTCAACCCAGAGCTATCTGAAGTGACTGAAATGAAACCACCTAAGCTCAGCTGATTTACTGATTTTCTCAGAAGCTTAAAATTCAGGTCACGTTCATCCCATGACTGACAAAAGCTGAAGAGCTTAACAATAGCAATCCAAACTTGGCAGATCCGGTACTTAGATATAGGTTACACTGAGTAAATGTTAGACTTCTTTCTCAAAGTACAGCTTTCTTCTTTAAGGAGACTAGCATTGCAGAATAGGAGAACTACAGATTTTTTTCTCATCATTCAAACCCAAAACTCACAGGAGAATTAGACATATAAAAAAGATAAGTAAACAAGCTAAAAAACATATGTGCCTAAAAATTTGAAAATGAATTCACATAGATTTACCTAACCCTGCTATAATCCCCTCATGGGAGCCTAAATCCATCCCCAGTGCCCAGGAACCTGCAGGCCCTTGCTCAATCAAAATTCCTGCCAGTATCAGTTAATACTTTTGGATGGCAAGGAGGATTTTGAAATCCTAACTGCAAAATTAGACTGTAAGGATCTCACAAAGTGTTTGAGCCAAATACCACTCAACTCAGAGGTAGTCTATCTGTTGACTTCAGGATTGAAAAGAAGATGAAAAAGGAAAACAGAGCTTATTTCATGTATAGCCTTGTTGACATTCCGGCTGTGTTTTAAGTTGACATTTTCAGGGTGGACTAAACATTCATTAATGTTAATTTTGAAATGTTCTTATTACTGCGATATACAATATCTGTAGCATAAGTTATTTGATTCTAAAAAAGTATGAAACATTGAGTGTTATTTGCATCTCAGCAGTAGTATAAACTCAGCAGCACCGTTAAGGTTTTGATCAAATCTTCTGATAAAACATAATTATGTTTTACCGCTAAAGCCTTGTAATGCTTTTGACATGTTTCTGGGTTAACTCAAATCTCTCACTCAAATGAAAAGTACACAATCTACACTCAAGTTTATAACAGCTTCTCTAAATGAACAGCACTATAGTACTAATTTTAGCTATGAATATTATTGCTATGAACTCTAAGAACTCTACTTCTAATGAGATGCTCTCATGCTGCATGTGATTAAAAATATATCCTGTAACCTTTGCAACACAGTCTGTTTTCATCAGTGCATTTTCCAGGGTTTATTTTAGAGTGTGGGTGGTACAGCATTACATTAACAAAATGTTAGATCTAGAAACAAGAGAGCAAATTCATTTCTGAACATTCTTATGATCTCAGAGGAGTGACATTTAAGATGCATTTGGTCCAGTATTTTTGAACCTTTGATATTAAATGTCATTGTCCTCCTGAACTGGAGGAGCTTCAGAAACACTTCTTTTAAACAAACAAAAAAAAATCCAGTTTCAGTGCAGTGCATATTATTTGTACTGAATGTTTTAATATTCATCCTCTTGGATGATTTTTTTTTCCTATTCTATTTATTGTAATGTATCACTAGAGTTTGTATGCTAATGTATCGGATTCATTTGAGCAACAAGGATTTGAAGATACAGATCCATCTTTCTTTTCATGTTAGAGATAAGCAAACTGGCTTCTGTATTAAAAACCTCCTGAAGAGCAAAGAGCAACTCTGGTAGAGGCAGCAGTGTCTGAACTGCCGGCTCCTTCTGAGTCTGCACCTGCTCCTTCTGTTCATTTCAAGCAAAGAGGAATATGCAAAGTGTATGCTCTTCCCTGCTTTATCAAGCGATTGTTAGGCCTCCAATACAGTATCTACATCTAAACTGAAGAAAATTAGAATAAAGGTTTCCCCCTAAGTGTTTGTGGTACTGCACTGATGACAGCCATGAAAGAGCTCTATAGTCACTACCTGTTAAACAAAATATAGGTGCCTTTGGGGTTGGATTCAGAGAACAAAGCTGCCCACAGATTAAAGGGAGAATCACACCAGCTAAGGTAAAATAAGCTTCCTGAACAATTCTGACGACAAACCTTTGTTCTGCTGTGGTATTAGTACCAAATCTTCCTCTCTAATTAGTGGAAATGTCCCTTTTCACAAGGAGAACACTCTCCGGCGCTCTCGCTAGACAGACGCTCCAAGCACGCCTCACCACGCAAAAACACAAAATACATGTTCAAGGCCAACAGAGTGGGTCTTACAGTACAATTCACCAAATAACATGCCCAACAATTAAGATCTAGAGTAAAATTTTTCCATGATTTCTATTCCGTAATCCTGAGGGAATAATGTAATGGTTTGAAGGTCCAAGGACAGTTTGTCCCCAAGCCTGATATTCCTCCAGGTTTACTGGCATGCCCGAGTACCACAGAGTCCTGGAGTGGAGCAGCACAGGCTTCATGTCTTGTGCACGTTTGGGACGTGGTTACAAAGTGGCGGAAGCCAATGTGGAGAGTAACTCTGAGAATGAAACACGAGAGGGATTGTGGTCTGTTGCAGACCAGCTCTGCGGGGAGCATGAGACACAGGGAAGCTTTCCCAATCCTTGAGCTTTACTTTTCCATGCAAAGTTGCCAAGGTCTCTGGCATTATGAACTGAGTTTCACTCCTAACATGGGCTTGCTGATTTTCTTCCAGTGCAGAGGATTGCAGTAGAGTTGGACAAGTGCAGAATTTTGTCACTGAACTGCTTAATTTCCATTTTCTTGCAAACACAACTGGATTTGCTAAAAAGCCAGTCTTCTCTCAAAATCATTAATGTAATTACGTGTTTTAAGGTCAAAGACACTGTGTGTGCACATGTGTACGTATACATCACGAGTTCTTTTTAGTGTGAAGATCTAAAATGAGTTTGCAACTAATATATGGCTTAATTTTTCTAAACTACAGTGTTTGCATATACTATTGCATGTAAAATACAATGTATAATCTAGTTTTCCTTTGTCTTTAGGTGTAGGCTATGCGGTGATACTCATAGCTCTTTACGTGGGTTTCTACTACAACGTTATCATAGCTTGGTCTCTGTATTATCTGTTTTCATCATTCACATTTGAGCTCCCCTGGACGAACTGCGGCAACAGTTGGAATAGCCCAAACTGTACAGATCCCAAACTCCTCAATGCATCAGTGCTTGGCAATGGCACCAAGTACTCCAAGTACAAGCTCACTCCAGCTGCTGAATTTTATGAGTAAGTGTTGACTTGACTTTGCTATTCCTTCCAATTTCTGTGTCTAAGAGTGTTTCCTCTGCAAGGTAAAATTGCTTAGCATCCAGCTTCTAAAATAAGCATCAGAACACTAAGATTAAAATGCAGTTGTACTGTCAATCTTTGTCTGTTTGTGACTAAGACTCTTGCCTCTGCGAGCTTCAGTTTCTCCAGTAAATATACAGTATTTGCCACTGAACCATATGGACTTGGACACAAAAGACATAAATCTTCCCTCACGTTCTGCTTTTGCTTGCGCCAGCTTTGCCAGAACAAGGATACATAGCAATATTATGAAAAAGACCATTGCATGCCTAACTGAGCTGACTAAGGTTTGAAAATAATCATTTCTTCAACAGATTTAGCCTGTTTCTGCCTCTAAAATATCTCAGAGCAGACTTCTGTTTGCTCAGCTGCTCCAGTAGTTCAATGAAGTGAGATGAAGCAGTGAGTAAGGAGGAGAAAGCCACAGTTGTAAAAAGCTATGCCTTTTCTAATTCCTGAGTGAAAGAGCATTCTGCAATACGGGCTAAGACAGGCAGAGGCATACTCAAATCAAACAACTGATGTCAAAAGCAAAGAGGTATGCAAATGAACAAATGAAATACAAAACAAGGATAGAAACCTGTGAATGTATTCGCATCCTGGGTCCCCAGGGGAAAATGGGGTTCGATTAGGGTCAAAAAGAAGGTGGGCATCAGGCTAATTGAATCAGCTGTTGAATTAATCTCAATGACCAATAAATATTTTTGTATTGGGAACGCAAGGATATCAGGGCATATATCTGCTGAGCTGTGAGTCCTATGCTGCAGTAACAAAGGGACACCAGCGCTACCCTAAAGAACCTAGTGTGTGTTACACCATGCCTGGCTCAAGTATGGCAGGGAGCTTGGGGTCTGTATGTGTAACTCTGAAACATCTGTGCCTGCTTTTTTTTCCTCCAAAGATGGCACACAAAGATCAGTAGTGAGATTGCAACCTGTCAGTAGGGGTGTGGGTAAATAGTGCTCTGAAAACAACTAATAAGGGGGTTGAATTCAAAGGAACACACTACAATGCCAGATAGAAAATCTACTGCCCTTACAAAGAAACTATATGATGTGGTGATAACTTGAAAGGAAAGGAAGATTATTTATAGCAGAAGGATACTGTACATAGTCAGCTAAAGAACAGGACTTTGGAGTGAACTATGAGAAGTTATATGATCAACAGCCTCAAATGAGGAACTGCAGTGCTACGCAGCTTCCATACGAACAGCATTTAAAAAAGAAAAAGTTATAATTTGCTTGTGTTCAAGCCTTTTTAAAACAAAATGAAATCCCCATATTCTTGCTTTGCTTCTTAATGATTTAAAGTGATTCTATCCATATGCCCATTATTTCATGCTTGGGGTACGATTTTGCATTTGTAGTGGGTGAAGTAAGCATTCATCAATCTATTCATCATATTTTAATCTGAGTTAAGTTCCACTGATCTGTGGGGCACAGCTCAACTTGTGATTCTGCCCATACGCTGAAACTTGAAGCACTAGGATTCTTTCCTTACCATGAAATATATTCAAGGTGCAGTTTTGAAAAGGTACCTCAGTCAACCAAGAAAAAAAGGGGACTTCGACTTTTGTTATGATTTGGTCCCTGAATTTTGGGGCAGTACTGAAATCCTTAGACCCTGTAGTTATTAGCAACTAGATTATATTGCAAAAAGGCGAAGAATAATCACTCAATGCAGTCTATGAGATCCCCTTCCCCAGCTGCAAAAACAGGGAATCTCAAGGGCCAGTCTGTTCACTCATCCAGTATTTGGATTAGCTCACCAAGTCCAGCTGCAAAGCTCAGGTGTGGACACAAATTTATGCAAAGTTTGTGTTTTCAGATCCAACCTAATAAATAAACAGAACCCAATTCAGAAAATAGTATTTCTTCTCTTGCTTATAACAACAAATAACCTAACTCAGTCCCACGATCTTTTCATAACAGGGAGAGCTGAATCTCCCAATTGTGAAGTTTCATACTGTGTGCAACAGGGTCAGGAAATAGGACTGATGATGTAATGTTAAACTTGCATCAGTAGTGGGTTTGCAAAATGATCCATCATTTTTGGTTGCAGTATATTGTTACTGATTACTATTTTCTCCGAAAACTTCTTAAAGGAAAGTTTGAACGCTGATAGTTCAGTTATATTAGTCTTTCTTGGGATTCCTTTATGACTACTGGATGTCCTTACAACATCTTGCACTACTGCTTCAACTACTGCTGAACTTCACCTAAGTGTTCGTGTAGAAATTACACCCAGATCTTCCTGGAAGATAGCCACTAGTCATTTTTTAAAACAAATCTTTGCCAGAGGAGAACTGCAGTTACTGATAAGAATAGCGTGTGTTAGGTCAATCTGCTCCTTACCTTACAGCCAGAAATCCTAAGTTTTACACTGAATAACTGGTCCTTCCTCAGTAAGACGGTACAAGAGTCAGACGGTTGAAATAATATCATCATGAAGACACTTGTTTCCAAATTATTCGATCATGTTTACTTTCTCAAGCTTTGTCCTGTTATCCAGAGTTGTGTGATATAAGCAGTAAAAGAAACAATTACTTTTCAGGCAATAGATTTAATATGGCAAATTACAAATTTTGAGTTTTGATTAGTTATATAGAGAAGCAAGCAAACAGAGCAACTACTTTTATACAATAAAGAAATCCTGACAAACCATGACACTGTAAAACTTCAGTGGAAGCCTTGCCTCTGCAGGTAGACAACAGTGTAGGATAATAAGGGTTATTAAAACAGGGATCAAAAAAACAGCATTGGTGCATACTGTGAAAATTTTGTAGAAAGGGAGTAGGCTTTATTATTTCAGCAAACTAGTAATTTTGTCAGTGGACGTGAAAACAAGTTCCATTATTCTCCTTAGTACTTAAAGTATACATGGAAGACCATCCAGTCTGGGGTATTTAGGGCTGTGTTTGCAACCAAGTGACCAGCATAACAGGAATGTGCTACTTTGTGCTACTGGGATGCACAGGAGCTTGTGGAAAACTTCATGGAATACTTGCTAAGGATGCCAACAGCCCAAGCAAAGACTTAAAGATCTGCAGCCTCATGACTTTATGGGAAGTGGTACAGCTTGAACATGGTTCTCTAGGTTGGGTATTGACACCAAGAACTTACGAAAACTTCTGCCTTCTGGTGGGCAGGCTGAACTCTAAGCAGGGAGAACAGAAACACTAAACATCTATTTTGTTCTGGGAGAGTAAATGAAAACAGGTACCTCCAAAACAGGCCACAGGCTGACCACTGCGTGGTTACACTTAAGAAAAGAGACAGCTATCAGCCTTCTCCTCTTTGGGAGAAGTCTTCTTCACGCAAAGCTGCCCTGAACACTGATTTAGAGTAGCTGTTTTCCTTCATCAATGTTTTCCTTCAGCTGCCAGAGCTCACTCTCCAACTCTACCTCCACTAGCACAGAGATAAACTGTAGGAATAAGCGAGAGTACTCTGACCTCGTATTTTAATAAGTCTGATTGCAGTCCTTCACGCTTAATTCAGGCCAAGATCCCACTGACGTCAATGGGAGAGTTGCTCGCAACAGGAATACAGGATCAAGTAGGCTCTCTACAATACCTCATTAGAGATGGCTGAAATCAATTATAAAATATTTACACACTGAAAAGTTAGCAAAGAACTCCAATATCTGATAGCAACTAGTGCTCTTCTTCTAGTAATAGTAAGTCATAAGAGAAATCCAGTTAGGAATCAAATGTGAATTCCACACTGCTTTGGAGACACGCGCTACTTCAATTACTTCCTCGGGGCTTGGAATTAACCACACAGAATGCAAATGATCTTCTCTCCATTCAATATATGTTAAAATGATTCACTAAAAACACATTTTTTGGAAGAACAGAAATGTATCACTGGAAGAAAAGTTCCCATACCAATTCTACCACTCCTATTTAAATATTTTATCTGAATATGGACATTATATTTGCTCTCTCAGGTCTTGTCTCTGGGAAGAGTTTGTTACCATCTTGCTTCTCATTTAGACTGATGATCCAAAAAAAACAATTTGGACAAACAAAAGCACTATTCTTCTCATAATGCACTTTTCCTGTAAAAATGATCTACTCTATGAACAAATCCTGGCAGCTTTTTAAACAAAATACTTAGTGAAACTGTCAGCAAATGCATTGAGCTACAGCTATTTCTTCTGATAGTACTTTTTTCTCAGGGCTGTAATCCATTCTTTCTGCGTAAGAAATAAAACATAGTTTTATAGGGAAATTTTCATGCCAGACTCAGTCAAGAAAGTTCACCGAATTCGCAATTCAGTGAAGGCAAGACTGCCCGGATACAAGTAATTGTTAAAAAAAAAAAAAAAAAAAAAAAGAAAGAAAAGAAAAGAAAAAAGCTGCGTAAGCACATGGAATATAGACAATGTTGAGTCACAGCAGTCTACGTCTACCACATTTATAATCATGAATTTATGAGAAGAGTGTGAAGCAACAATATCCTGCAAAAGTCCTCACCCTATAAAACAAAAGTTACTTTTATAAACCGACAAGCTGGTGGTTTGGCATACAAGTCTCCATAGAAAATACCATCACAGACCAGACAAAGGGGCCACATTGTTCAGTGGCACGTCAAATGTAGTGATCTACACTGTGCTCCAAAGGACGACGCAGGAACCCCTCCCCATGTAAATAACTGTGAAGTAACCTCTCCAGAAGACAGAGCACTTTCCTTCGACCTGGAAAATCCACTGGAAGTAACTGACTTCAGTGGGCTTAGAATCAGGTACATTACTAAATACTGCATCTGGGCAATTTATGGCCACATTTTCCCCCCTGGAACAGCCACGAGCAGAGTGCTTCAGATATTAAAAATATATTGATTGCACTAACCTATTTAGTAAATGCTTGGGCACGTTATTTATGACTCTGTGGTCTGAGACTTACACATGTGCATCCCTGTGCATTATATATTTATTTACTTTTTGACTGTATTGACTTTTTTTTTTTTTTTCAATCGGCCAAATACCTCAATAATCTTTCTCTTTTTTGACTGAATGCACAGAAATATCTGGTGCAAGCATTTATGTGCACAAAATAAAAACAGCTATTGCACAAATACTCACACATGCAGCTTTGAAATTTGTTTTCCACGTAGGTTTACATCTTCACATTTGTTGACCATTCACTTACACAAAACGAAAAGAAATTAAATGTGAGTACCATGGAAGTGAATCCATATAAGTATGTACACATGTTTGCAAACTTTGGACAGCTTTATGGAAACGATTCCTAAACCACAACGAGCCTTTGTGTAGCAAATCCGAAAAAGCAGAAGAATGACCACTTTGCCAACTTAAATTTCCAGAGAGTTTTTATGAGGTATGGCAAACATCAGGACAGGCACATTATGCTTTTGCTGCACGCAATAGGCGTGCTTTGTACTAACTTGTAGGAGGAATTCAAACTGCTGACTTTTACATACAGAGTCCTATGTAGTTTGGCTACCTTAGACTGAAATCTTAGCCACCAGAGGCAGAGTCTCTTCTCTGTGGAACATCGCCACCTGCACACATGGCTAAAGGCAAAGCCAGTAGATGCATCATGCATAATTAAACAGCAAAGAGCCATCTCTTTGGACTCACTTGTCCTTCATCAAACGCTCTCTATGAGAGAGTACTGATGTTGTGTCACAGCTAGTGTTTTGTTTGTTATTCTCTGTGGGGCAAGCTTTGCTCATCCAAAACTATGACATCTAAGCATTAATCCAAGAAAAGGTTACAAATTTGGCTTTACTGTGTAAAGGACCCGGCATTACAGCTGATGTTAAACCATAAAGCGAGCATTCATTTGTTGAAAGGTGTCAGCAGTCCTTGGGGTGCACGGGCCTATTCCTGTAGTTGACTTTCTCCTGGCAAATTTGTCTTTCATGAGTTGAGTATTCATTAGAGCAGCTGAGGGGCCAAATTAAAATCTTTCCTTTCTAGTTGCAAATCTCAAGATAGTAGCTGTAAAGGCAGATTTTGAAAACCTCTTTTTCAGAGCGCTGCGCAGACATGAATGTGCTAAAGGGAGGCACAAACAGGAAGGGACATCAGCACTGTTAAATGAGAGAATTAAGCAGAGTAAAGACTTCAGAGAGAATCATTTCAGGATTATCCTGCTTCAAAAAGTAATACTTTTTTAATTCAGATTAAATAATGATGTAATATGTCAACTAGTGGTGCCACTTGCAAGTTATCTTTTGGCAGGTGATTCCCAAAATATAGCATGAAGTCCCTTACATAGCTCCATTATCCAACATAAGAGGGAGCTGAAATATCTTGAGAAACTGGAAAAAAAACATTGGTGTTGGTAAAACACAATGCAGTGACATGCCCAGCCCAGAACTGGAGTGAATAGGTCCAGGTGAACTCAAGCTGTCTCTTGCAGAGTCGCTGGGCTACTTCTGAAGCATGCTGCCCAGTGCTCCAGGTTATGAGAGAGGTATTTAGTGCATGTTTTAGAGGTATTTAGCTCCAAAACTATAGTGCTGAGACACTAGTATTAGATATGTATGGAGCCAACTCAGGTCTGTAGGGTTTGTAATACAGGCTCTGCGCAGCTCAGATGCAACTATACAGCTTGTGGACTCAAACTACCATGGAAACAGTATAGCTGAATTTAAGCTGTGCTGTATCTGAACTAATAAACCCTGGAGCCTGGCAAACTCCATCCACAGATGCTTAATCCAGATAACCTTCCATAGATAAAATGAGAACCAACAGTATTTTATACACTGAAATAAACTGGCAGCAGTGATGACTGAGCCCTGGTTGCTCAAATATATAACGCAATAGATGCATGTAGGAGAATCCTCTAATTGAACACAATTAGCATGCTTCAAATTACTTTCTAAGTTGGGTATGTACTCTAATTCCTAAAGACTGCACACTGTATATAGTGTCAGTCCTTTTAGCATCTTCAATCTACAATTTGCATTAAGTCATAAAAAACTAGTCTACCAGAATAGGCAATACAGCTCAGAGACATGGACTATATCTATTTATATCTTACCAATTTTGCTGGTACTCATTCTATGAAAGGCATTTGGGTTTGATCACTCAAAAGTGTCTACTAACTTTTAGAAGCACTTGGCCAACTGCTTAGACCTAATTTTTCAAAGCCATAATCTATATACTTTGCATTTGCTTGTTATGAGCAGATTTTCATGTCAAAATGTTATCCTCTAAAATTGAGTATTAGCAGTCATTTATTGAAGACACCTCTGCACTCAGAAATGATATTCTCAAACAGTAAGAGGAAACAATTTTTTTTCTAAAAAAACCTTTCTGTCGTGAGAATCTTATTCTGTCAAACTATAAGATATTTGTTAACGTCTTAATTTGCTTATAAGTTGATGACATTTTTGCCATCTAAACAAATCTGATCCAACACACACAAAACTTTTTTTGATGAATTACCCTCTTCTATTGGCCACAACAAATTTAGGTCGATAACTTTTATCTTTTAAAGAACAAGAAATAATGAGGCTACACAGATATGTAAACATACTTGAATTTTAACCTACAATTATAATGACTTTGGATTGGAAAAAACAAGGCCTACTCTAAGACATTTAACTATACCTGTTCGTCCAAAAACCTACTAAATTTCCAAAATACAAACTTGTATATCTCCCTAGACATGAATTACATGAACGCCTTCTTAGAAAGAACCATTCTATGAAACAAATCTAAGAGAATTCTACATCCAAAACTCTTATCTCCTGTTTTCTGCCTATGGATGAAATATACAGAGTAATTTTCAGACCAAGACCTGCAGCATTTTTTGCTCCATTAGGTTTGATTCCGTATGTAGACTCAGATATTCACCGTTTCCATAAAGAATATATTCTCAATTGCTCAGAGTGGAGACAGAGCAGAGAGTTATAATAATTCTCATTTCACATAGATGAGTACACTGAGGAAAGAAGCAGCGATTTGTTCCACATTACCCATTCCAAGAGCTATGACTACACCCTTCAGCTTCTGAGTCCCATGAGCAGCCACACACTGCCTCTCTGATAATTTGTCTTTAGTAGGAGTTATCCAGGAATACCCAACAGCTGGGCTTCCTGTTAGCTCTTTGGGATCTGACACCAAATCGAAGAGGACCCAAGCGCTGCATAAACACAAAACAGGAGAGCGCGGTACAGCAAACAGTCTACTGGTTTCAAGAGAAGTGAACTACCTTCCTTTGGCTGAACGTGGAGGGGAGGCAAAAGTTGGTGACAGAGCTATTGGGTGACTAGGGATATCTTCTCAGCAGAGAGGAAGGTAAAGAGGAAGACTAGAATAAAGTCTCCCAAAGAGAAAAAGCAGAATCTCTGAATACCACCTCAAGCTGAAATCCCTTCTTATTCCTGCTCCTGCAGATAGGCAGAAAAAAAATTGGGATCTATATTTACAGTGATGTACAGTCTTGGGTGTGTAAAAGGGTCACAGAGTCATTGCAGATGTAATTTATACTCCTTTACACAGAAAGTGGTTTTTGCACAAGTGAGGCTCCTTTGCACACATCCATGATAAAAGTGGATTTCTGATCTCTAGTATGTGACAGTGGAAAAATACGGGACAAATACAGCCACGTGCATGTTCTTCGATGCTTGGGCTGCACTAACTACATATTGCTATAAGTCGGACTAAAATATCAAATAGCTGAAACAATTCATCAGCTCTTATTGTACTTTTCTCAGCATAATCTAACAGGTCACTGTTCTACTTTATCAGCTCCATCTAATAGTATCTGTTCTCAGTCCTTTTTCCCCATCAGGTAACATTTTCTTCTTCCTTTTGCATGTATTTTTCATCTACTTTAATTCCTTCTTCAATAATGATAGTCTGCAGGCAAAATACTAATTCCAGTTGTCTTACTGCCTTTGATTTTTGCTTTCCTGCTTTCTCTGTGGCTCAGAGTTGTCAATTAAGTGAGTTTATTTTGTTAGTGGAACTGGACAAATATCTCTATTTCTGAAATAAGAGTCACTTTCAGAAGCTTTTACTTAGGACATTCGCAGTAGGTTTAGGCACACTTTAAAGAAGTTCACAGACAACAGAGACTGTGTTACAAGTTGATGCTGTATGTCTTCTGGTTCCCTGACTCACAGATTTAAGAGAAATCAACAACAGGTCTACTCTGGAATAAACGTTCCAGGTTACATCCACCCAATTGACCTGTAAAGCTTATGCCATTTTGACTGACTTGTACATCTCTGTACAGCGTTGGGATAATTCTTCAGTTAGTAAGGGTGATGAATGGGTGCTGGCCAGTTTGCATTATTCTGCTGCAGTATCAGAGGGCTAAGAACTCGGGCACTTTGACCTCAGAGCTTCTTGAATGGGGAATCCTGAAGTATCTCTTACTTCACGTTTCTTCTCCTTGTAGCCAGTACCAGGGAAGTGACTGTCTGTAAGATAAAGGATCTAATCAGGGATTTATCACTCTCCCTATCTTCACAGAGACAGGGTAAAAGCACTCTCAGCTGCTCCTGAAATAAAGTACTACTCGATGTGAAACAAGAATAAGTGTGGCATAACTGAGCTGCTAATTGGGTTTTCTACAGCATCATAGATGTATGCTAACTTGGATGAACATGATGAACGCTGGTTTTCAAATCTGCCCCTTCCCTAAAAAAAAGTCTGCTTTGAAAGAACATCACAGACCTATATCCTTCAAGCCAAGAAGGTTTAATCCACCTAATGCTTTATCAGTTGCTTCTCTCCTCCATCTCTTCAGATGTCAGCAGATATTAGCCCACATGCCAGTCTTAGCACTAGATCCTTTACTTTGTCATGCAGCTGGAACACGAATATAGTCTCTAATAGAGATTTATGAACTACTTCCCTGCAACACTCAAAAAGGGCATGTTTCAGAAAGCTCCTACAACTTATCTTCAGAGGTCACCAAAAAAAGGGGGGGGGGGGGGCGGGAAGCAAAAGTCACCTTGGGATTAGAGAGCTCAGGAACAGTAGTTGTCTCTAAAGATTTCCTCGCTTAGCTGCTCAGCTATACAGCCATTTTGACTGGACACAAAATATTTTTTCTCTTCCTATTTTATGAACCCTTGCCCAGATTAACAGAACTCTTGGACGGGAGATTCTCCTGAAAATCCCTGGAATCCCATGCATGAAATGGCAGTTCTGTCAAGTAGACCAGACAGTAAGACCCGTTGCTAGCTGCTTCTTGGAAAGCTGACACACAAGGGAGCAGGCTTCCTTAGAAATCCCGAAGACTATTTGGAAAAGAAAAATAAAAACTTAAATGGGCATAAAGAACGTAAATTCAGATTTAATTTTTCTGAGGGTGCATCTACATCTCGTAATCTAAAGGACTTTCTTTACAATGTCCAGCTCTGATAGTTATAGCAGTTTAACTGTAATAGTACAGACTGTAAAATCCCTCCCAAGATCCTGGAGAAATGTTATGATTTTGGGAAACCTTTCGCAGCTACACTGTTATCACTGCCTAAAGTGGAATCAGGCACCTTGTGCCTGAGATCCTGTTATAACTTGGGATCCCAGTGCAAATATACTTTATCAGCAGAAATGTTGGTTCCATTCACACTTTAAGCAAATATTGAATGAGACCCACCTATTTATTAATTTACATTTAATTATAGATATTGTTTTTTCAGATGAGATACCAAGAAGCCCGCCTCTCTCTATGCTTTATTGTTTCTACAGGTTATAGCTGAGGAATCCAGCTCGCCTTATTTCTAAGCAGAAAGTTTTTGAATACATGCCACAGACACATGATCATTACCCTCTTAATGCCTCACTCGTTACTAGCCTTACGATGCAACAGAAATAGATCAGCTGCTTAATTCAGGAGGTTGCTTACTGAAAGTATCTTTTATCCCATCAGGACTAAAATTATAGAACCAGTCCAAAAATATAGCATTTCTTATCAAACATTATAAACTACAAAGCAGACCTATTTCTTAGCTGATTGTATCTTTAGGGATCAAAAGGGAATTGCATGCAGCGCTCTCATATTACTAGATGATTTGCTCTAATAGGTCTTTTTTTCCTCCAGAATGTTTCTACAGTTTAAATAATTCAGACATTTTTCAGTTTTCCCCCATTTAAGTTGACATAGCTTTGACCTGTCTTGGGACTTATTTAACTCTGTCTCACTCGTCTCTGGCTCAGTAAGACATGCTTAAGTTAACTATGAAGCATCATCTATCTAGTAAGAGATTGTGCATGGACAGAGAACAGAACTGGAATTAGATGCCTCAGGCTTTAGTCTCTACCTGTCTGCAACCATGGGCAAATGCTCAGTGCTTCAATTTCTCCAACACGCAGTTTCCTTCCTAAAATATGTCAAGGTCCTCTAATGAAAAGTGCTTGTTCCTTGATTTCTTTTGTTAGTACTATCACAGTGCTAAGAGAGGCCAGCTGAGATCAACTTCCTATTTTACCCAAGCAGCGTATAGCAAATAAAGGTGAGAGAGAAAAGGGAGGAGACAAGAAGGTTATGACCATTTTATCTGGATGGGAACTGAAACACAAACAAATTGAATCTCTGAGCCAATAGCCTGTAGATCTGTATCAGAACCAGGAGTTAGCTCTGCAGTTCTCCTCCAGTGCAGAGCTCCAACTGCAGCGCCATCCTTTTTTGGAAATACAGTGTTAGGTACAACAAAATATTTCTGCATTCTTTAGATTTTAAAAAGCAGCAAGAGACTCTTCCAATTCTGTAGAACTGAGATCCATTATAACATCTAGCCCATATCCCTGTCACTTACAGGATGTGTTTTCGACAACTCTAATTGTAAACAGCCTTTTCTACACTTCAATTAATTTCACTATATAGATCTCAAAAGAATTAACCTACCCCGGTAAGCATCAGCATCTCTTCTACCTCTCCATTACCTCTGAACAACACAGAGCACTATACCTATTTTAATTCACTCACCATTGCCTTTCCTATGCAGGCACTTTTCCCATTTTGAGACTCACGATAGCCTATTCAAATAGAAATCAACAGTAATTTTGGAACCTGCTGAGGAGCAGGTAGCAGCCAGCCACTTGCATATGTAGAATCACACAGTGAGTTATGTTGAAAAGGATCTCTGAAGGTCCTACAATTCCCTACTCAATGTAAGGCTACCTTCAAAGCTAAATCAGGCTGCTCAGGACCTTGACTAGCGAAGTTTTAAATGCTCCAAGGATGGAGACCCTGCAGCCTCTCTGCACATCTGTTCACTGTTCAAGCAGGAATCCATGAATGATACTTCAAAAATCCCCAAACAATTCCACTGAAGGAGCGGAGAGAGTGCTACCCTTATGGCAAAGATACCTACTAAGCAGACACTGACAGGCCACTGAGAACAGAAAGGCATCACAAGAAGCAGCGCAGTACGTGGCTTCACAAAACTCTGATTTCAGTAACTGCAAGTGACACTGCTGGAGCACAGCATCCCTTTCTGCTGCCCCCAGAACGAGAGATATAAAGGCCTTTTCCCCCTCATGACTTGCTTTGTTTCTGTGCGTCTGGTACACAGGCGAGGAGTTCTGCACCTGCATGAAAGCCGTGGCATCCACGACCTCGGCTTGCCACGCTGGCAGCTGTCCCTCTGCCTCTTGGTGGTGGTGATCATTCTTTTCTTTAGTCTGTGGAAAGGCGTGAAGACTTCAGGAAAGGTAAAGCTAATATTCTCCTTCTATCTCAACTTTATGTTCTTGGTCTCTTTTATTAAGTCTCCTAATTTTAGAAAGCAAGAGACTAAATCACTGCATCTGAGGGATCCCCTCAAGCGGAGGGGAGATCCTTTGGGAGAGGCCTTTGCGTTTGTACTTTACAGCGTGGAATGCACGCTTCAGATTCAGCCTTTATTTTATCTTCAAGTCTTATTTGTGTGATGTTCAAACTGGAAATTTTATTGGCCTATTATTTTCAATTCAGCATTAGTGGTCTCATCCAGAAAATACTGAAGATGCTTTGAATAGTCTGACATGTGCCTCCTATTCTTGGACAAGTCTACTAGTGTTTTGACAGCTTAAGATGCTTTGCTTATATGACACAAAACGTTGTGACAGGAGAAATAATGCTGTGACAAGAGAAATACCTGATAACCTTGCAAGTAATTTGCAATTACTCTTTGACATCCCTCAGAAAAAACTTCACCAGAAATTCTAGGGTTGGATATATTTCAGAGCTCTGTGTACATTTTCATGGAAGTATCACCACCTAACATCAGGCAATCACCGCACTTATGCTGTAACCCATAGCTGAACAGCTAATCAGCAGTTGAACACAAACACCAGTACTGTATAAACACTCCAGCAAATCTTGTTTGACAAAATTGTCTCCTACTAACATTCATATACATACATATGAACTCTTCATAATACCTAACAGCACTTTTCTCTGAGACAGGCTATAAAAACAAACCAGGAACTTCTCCATAAAACAGAATGGACAAGCGCAAGAAAGTGTTACTTGTATTTTTCACATATTCTTAAAACTTTCATAATATCTGATTAACTTTTGGGATCTCTGTTGTCCGCAGGTTGTGTGGATAACAGCCACTTTGCCTTACGTTGTATTATTTGTCTTGTTAATACATGGCATTACCTTGCCTGGTGCATACAATGGAATAAATGCATACCTGCACATAGATTTCAGAAGATTAAAAGAAGCCACAGTAAGTGTACTCTTCTGCTCTCATTCCCTATTACTATTAATACTGTTCCATCTATTATTAAAACTGTAACTATTGAAGTTCTGAAATGATACAGCCATACTTTCGCTTTTGGGTACTTGCTCTGATAGGCTAAATTTCCAATACCCTCATAATGATGGTAACAGGAATATTTAACTGGAATTCAAATTACTCTGATCACTAGAAACTGTCTAAGGGCGGTTTCAGGTCTGGCAGTCCCTCAAGTAGTACATGCTTTGACTGTGCCCTCAGTAGATTGCCATATCCTTTATACAGGAAGATTGGGTCATACAAAAAATTAGCTATCAAAAAGCTACGAGTTCCCTCAAGAAGGTGATTTTGCTTCTTGAATCACAAAGTTAAATGTTAACATAGTGAATAAAAAAAAAGAGGCATAGGAACACATTTGTAAACATATTAAGTCAGGATTCACCCACCAGACCATTGTACTTTAAATGAATGAGACTTTCATTTGTAGGATGTTCTTATCATACTATTGAAAATAATGTACTTTTCACTGTATCATTTAATGACATTGTAAGACATTCTAATGAAATATAACCAAATCAATTCAATCCGTGGAGTACTTCAGGACTAAGAATTAAGTTCTTTCATCCATTGTAAAGCAAGACCTACAATAAAATCAATAACTCATGAAATCATCAGCATCTCAGCTCTAACAGCAGAGATCAGATGGCTAGAGATAGATCTTACCACTGTGCTACTCTACAAATATCATGAATCACTAAGAGACCTCTCTCTGCATCGGCTACCATACTATTCAAATGGGTACGAAATAGAAAAGCAAGGACATAGTTGTACTAGAAGGAAATAAACGGCCTTGGAAATTCACAGCTTTCAGAGAGATGCGAGGGTAGTGTGCACGCAGGTGCACTGTGCACTTCCTCTGGATCTTGATTTTACTCTGCTGATTTTGCCTGAGTAATTAAAAAGGCAGACCAAGATGTCTTAAGTGTTAGCATCCAAAACTATTTCATACAGTGTTAGCTTTAAAAAAAAAAAAAAAAAAAAAGGAAAGAAAAAAACTGAGGAAGGATTGTTTGGAGGTAATTTTAGGAACTTGGCATAACCCATATTTGGATTCCTTCAACAAGAGAGTTATCACCAGAACCCAAACGCCAGCTCACTCCAATTTGGAGTACTCAAATCCTGTTCAAATACTGCAGTTTGATCAACCCGTATCACCAAAGCACTGGCCACCTCAGTGGTTCACGTTTATGCATATGCATAAATCAATACAAAGATGCAAGTCTGAGTAAAGACGCTACTTAATTTTTTCTTAGTATTTTAAGTGGTATTTGGAACAAAAACGTTACAGGTTCAAAAAGATGTCTATGGAACTGTGCCAGCTTACATCAGCTCCAAGTCTAGGCCTCCAAACTCATAACTGCCTTCTGCTTTCAAAAGGATACTTCTGTGCACTGCTCTTTCTTGGCTTAACATTTGTGCAGCTGCTAGTTGGCTGACCCTAAAGTTATTTGTTTCTAAGACTAAATGTTTCAGATGACTTAAAAAAAAAAATTGCTGTAGAAAAATAGAAGATCGAAGATGAGTTTTAAAGAGAACTTTCCCAAACTGCTGGTCACATCAGCCTTCTCCTGTTCAGAGACTGGGTCACCTGCCGGTGCAATGGATTTGCACATTTAATTTCTTTCCTAAGGCCCCAAAAGAACAGACTCCTGCTTCAGTTCCAGCCAGTGTGTCCCTGAATCTGATTTATGAATTTTTTCCCCCAAATGAACTGTTATCCAAAACAAAAATGTCGTAAGTCAAACTTAAACAGTGATGGCCCAGTGATGGGCCAGTGTTCTTACAGAAGACATTAGAGCACCCTGATCACAAAATGAATGCCCCCCTCATCTCCTAGGACTGCGTCCTTCACAGAACTGAGCGCACCCTGAGACATCACAATTGTCAGTGGTATTTGAACCCACAAAGGGTAAGCTCTATAAAAGAGAAAAAATTCATCTGAGGAGTTCTTAATTAGACCAATGCTCAGCTCCACTCCCTTGCTGAAAGTCCAGGAGCTACAAAGAAAGCTGTAATACTCTTGGTGCCACTGCACAAGTGAGTAAGTTGAGCACCTGTGTAAAATGGCAGCTCTGCTTCTGTTCTACAAAAGGAACAGTATTAACCACAGAGTTAAATCAGACAAATCAGGAATTCTAGGTCAGGAAGGAGGCACTTGCTCTTTTGTACTCAGTAACAAGTTTCCTGAGGATTACACTAATGTCTGGGGGTGCACATGAAGTTTTCTTTCCACAAAGCACAGTACTTCTTTAGATCTACATATGAACGTAGAATATGCACAAGAATTACAACAGTTTAAGCAAACAGGAAGGCAGCTGGAAAGACTAACTATAACCTCCTGTGAAACATTTTTTTTCATTTTCAATGCATATAAAGAAAACCTAATATCCTACCATAAAATGTATTAGACTACACGTTATTTAGAAGACATTCAGTTGAAGCCAACATAGCAACGTGAGTGTAAACAGCAGAAAACAAGCCCCACCGCCTCTGATTAGCATCCTGTTTTGTTGTAACAGAGGGAATGTTTTGCATTTAATCTTAGTTCTAAGGGAATTTCTGGTTTCTGCTCCTTGTTCTTTCACCTTGATCTTCTCAGCAGCTGATTAGAAAACAGAAATTATGGGCCAAAACTCTTACTCAATACATACTTAAGCATGTGCATAGCTCCCTTCCTAGGCAGCAGGTGCTAACCTCTTATTTGAAACAACAGGATTCAAGCAAGTATTTAACAGTGCTGGAACAGTAAGAGAGCAGAAGTATAATGCGTACAATTCAACCAGTAAGACACAAAAGAGCTAGAGAATCACTAAAAACCCAAGTATCTTATGGTGGCAGTATGTTGATCTAGTTATAGTTTAGACTATTTATTTTTAAAAATTTCATGCACTTCACTATTAACACCACTTATGTAAAGTTTTAAAAACACAAGCAAAATCGTAGGGGCTTTTGCATTCCTCTACACTTCCATAATATACATTAAATACTCTTCGGAGAGAATGACCCTGTCTGATCTCCACCTTTGCGTGGAGACAGAACATAAAGATGCGACCGGATATAAAAGGAATGAGCAAGAAATTCATTTTACAGAATTTTTGCTGTTTAGCGAGAAATCCTTGACACCTAAGCCCCGAACTGCAATTTGAGAAAATCACATCTATGTAGCTATTCTGATCCGCAATGAAGCACGCGCCTCATAGACTTTTTATTATACTGTCCTTCGAGCAATTAATAACTCTCAATAGCCCATAAAATTAAATTTCCCTCCAAATGCAGTAGAATTCAATGAATGGTTCACAGTCCTCAGCAGGCAGTAATTGAGAGCATCTATGTTGAGAAAAATACATAATTAGCATAAGTGCTTTCAAATATCACGTCAGAATGGGATACACCTCTCTTTCTTTAGATTGAGCCAAACATGAAAGCTTAGCACAAAACCACCAGGGCATGTGGAATTCATAAGCTCCTTAGAACTGCTAGTAAACCACTGCTGAATAAATTCATTGGGGATGATTCTAGAGAGGTGTCTTGAACGCTTGGCAGATTTAGCCAAACCTTGAGGATCTCATTTTGGGAAGTGCTAAGGACTATTCACTCCACTGATGTCATTACCCTTCTTGAATTTAGTTGGAAGACGTTTTGTTTATTTAAATATCTCTGTGTAATAACTGAATAAATGAAACCCTCATTAGCCAGAGAAGACTATTTTCAGGCTTGTAATTCTGGAGGCCAGCGCTGTGGCGTCGTTCCTGACGGCTGTCTGCACATCTCGAGTGGATGTTGTGCTGGCGATTCTGTTCAGAAAATGTTATTCTTACATAGCATTAAAAACATGTTTTCCCCAGTGGACAATTCTTAAAATGACTCAGCTACATCAAAACTCAAATTTAATGACTATCACAGGAACAACTTCTCCAATCAAATGGGAAAGAAGGTGGCAGATATCTTGGATGGTTCTGTTCACAGCACGTCAGTCACGCTCCAGCTTCTGAAGCGAGAAAGCTTCATATAAAGTGTATCAACAGACCCATGAAGAAAGCTCTCTTAAGGGAAGGAAAATGTTCTGCAACTCCTGACCTGTTAACTATTTTTAGATTCCTAGCTGTACATTTGAAAACTAACTTGGAACCAGCCGTAGTAGAAGTGTATTTGTGTCACCCAGAAAAAAGATCACGTCATCATTTCAGTGCTTGGTCAAAGCTCAGAAGTACCGATCCACGGGGCATGCCCCACTGGGGGAGCAGCATGCATGCACTAGGAGCTGGCCCACTCCTCAGGCACTTACCACTTCATGGTAAGCAGTTTCAGAGCATGACTATACTCCACGTGACTGTTCTTGGGGGCTGGAAAGCACTACAATCTTGTGAGTGTTGATTATGTCTTTTCACAAGACCTCTAAAGCCAGTTGTCTTGCACAGTTCTTGCATTTCCCTGACATATCTTTTGGACTGAACTAACTCTCTAATGATGTTGGTCTTATTATGCAGGTATGGATTGATGCAGCCACTCAAATATTTTACTCCTTAGGAGCTGGGTTTGGAGTTTTAATTGCATTTGCCAGTTACAATAAGTTTGACAACAACTGTTACAGGTATGATAGGCTATTCTTTCATTACTGCTTCAGAATGACATTATTTTACCCTGTAACAACAGCTAGAATAAGTATTTAGATATCTTTTTATCTTCAGTCATTTATTAATGATTGTCAATCTCGTGTGGACATAGCAACCAACCCAAAACTTGAATCGCTATCTCCCTTGCTGAAATTTTAGCAACAGCAGCCTGCCAAGATATCTGCTCTTCTGCAAAACAGAATGGGATTAAGTTTAGACTTTAGACAGCTGTGTAAACTGTACTTGTGTTTGTCTTTCAAAAGTACCACTAAAAGCAACAGTGAACATGGGATGGAATCTTATTGGTCCAGAAACTAAAAACCAGGATTCCAGTTTTCAGAAGTGTTTTTAAGCTTTGCGGTTATGTTTCTGCTATTTTATGTTGGGATCTAATTTAAGAACGCAGTTTAAATCAAGTCAATTTATAAGTCTTTTGCTGAATCATTGCCATGGAAATTTGACCAGAGCCACTTTGGTGCTCTGCACCTTCAGAGAACTTCTAACATTTAAAATTTTGTTATCATTCCATTTTGGAATGAAAGCAAGTATCCTTTAAACGTTTCCCATGAAATATAAATTCAGAAAGTACATGTATTACAGACACATTGTGAACTAAGCAACAACAAAAAATGTTAAAGTGAAAAGGTAGAAGAGAATAAATGGACTTGAAATGCTTTGAGTGGATGCGAAGCCAAAATCATGGAATATTTCCACTGATTTTAATAAGCTTTGTACTCAACCCAGAATGACTAAGTTCCCAGCCAATTAGCCAGACGAGGTGATTTACTAAGGATAACCCTTCAGATAGAACGCTAGTCATATCAATCTTCCAATATGACATTTATTGTCTCCTGCAAATAATTTTGCATTACTCTCATAGCAGCTTCCCACATAATTTTGTTCTGTATTTGACTAATTTTGCTCCTAAATTACAAGCAATAGACTTGAAACTAAGAAAACACCACAGGCAACATATGAAATCATATTATTCTGTTCTTCGCTTATTACATTTGCCCAGTGTTGCTTTACTGGTCTTGCCTTCCCTGTACAAGTAACGTGTAGCTTCATGAAACAATGCTTCTATTCTAACAATAAAAGCAAGCTTTAATTCAATGATGCAAATAATGCAAAACACTTAAAACACTTGCAAATACCCTTCTTTTGGTAAAATAACTGCAGAACATTATCTTAGTTATAACCAAAACACTTTCTCGTAACAGAACAAATTGGAAATAGTACTGAGTTTCCAACTGAAGGCCACAGCTCACCACTGTACTGCCCCATCTATACCTCAGCACACCTCTGTGAGAGAAATAACGTCAGTAACGTAAGCCAGAATAACAGTACTGAAAATCAGCGCCAGGAAATATGAAAATCTGTACCTGAGTGACCCCTCAGTATTTTGCATGCATCTCAGCTCAGTTTATAAACAGATGAGCATCACTTGATCCAGTCAGCGACTAAACGAAAAGAAACGTTACTCATTTGCATGAGGCCTTTTTGAATTGTGGAAAACAAGAAATATTGTCGTTTTGCTTTATCAGCGACAAATATCTAGCAGTTTTCTTTAATAACTGAAAAGAATTTGAGTTTATGGGTCCAATTTGGTCCCTTTTGATCCTGCAAGCCTTCCCACAGGGGAACATTTTAATGAGAATTGCAGGACATACTAAATTCTTCAATGCTATTAAAACATAGTAACATCCAGAAGAGGATAAAACTTAGTATATAGCACCTATGTTTACTGGTAGGGTAACTGATGATAGGAAATCATATTTACTTTCTTTTTATTAAAGCATTGTTTGGCATCACTGATGTTCAGAGGCACGTCCTCTGTTCTAAAGGTCATATCCAGCCAAAGCCTACATATTAGTCTACATAACCTGGGCAGTATTATCTAAATTAGAGACGTTTGGTGGTCTGCTTATCAAAGAGCTAGACTTGGCAACGTGGCTTGTTAATATACATGAAAATTCATGTCTATTATAACACCTTATAATATTATAATTGGCAGATTAATTGGAAAAACAACCCCACAACTTTGTTATAATAGTCAATTTGGTTTAAAAGTTAAACATTATACAACATTTATCATACAGTAATGACTGTGCAACTTGATACACAAGAGTGTCTGAATTTCAGAAAAGCTGAGCCAACTTCATAGATGAAGGGACCTTCTTACAAATTCATGATGGCCATCCAGTGTCATCCTAATGGCAGCACAATCTGCTAAAAATGCATTCCCGGAGCTACCTGAAAATCTTCCCAAATAGCTGCTCACATGGATCGCTCCTGAATCATGTAAATACTCCCTAATGAAGCTCGCTCTTCACTTCAGGCCATGCTCTTGCTATGTTACAGCTACCAGCTAGGATGATGAGCTTACTCTTTAATATTTAACATACTTTTTTTTGTTTTAACAGAGCTTAACTCCAAATCAAATTAGTAAACAAAAACAGATCATTTCCTAGCACAGTATGCTGATATGAGCTTTTGATCATCAGGATAATTGCTTAATTAGCATTTTCACCAAAATCTTCCTATCACTGTAACACAATCCTCATATAGTTCCTAAAGTTTTTTTTTTTTTCACTAGCTTATTCTTCTCTCCATCATATTAGGGACGCTTTGCTGACTAGTACCATTAACTGTGTCACAAGCTTCATCTCAGGATTCGCAATTTTCTCCATACTGGGCTACATGGCTCATGAGCACAAAGTTAAAATTGAGGATGTAGCCACTGAAGGTAGGAAGTGAACTTTATACTAGTTTTACCCCTTTTCTTCCATCATTTATTTGCAAATATGTTTACATTTGTTTCAAACAAGCAAGTGAAAAATCTCATGGAAGGCACCTGAAAGATTACTTGGGCTCTAAAAGTCGGTGTTTAAGTACCTTGTTGAAATGTGAACTATAAGTGGTATTGATTGATGTCAGCTCTACTAAACAGAGGACATCTTGTCCCTCATGAGACCAGCTTGTGCAGCAAATAGGCCTTTCCACTGCACAGTACCTGGGGAAAATGCTGCTGTGCAGTGCCACAGGCTACTGCTTTTAAATGGTTCTGGGTGAGCTTAGCTGTAGACTTTTCCCCAGTAACAGGTCACCCACCGTTTCTGTTCCTTTCTCTCTTTTACCACATCCAAGAATTCTCCTTCCAAAACAGTGGATTGCCCTTCCACAGCATTCCTTTTACACTATACAACTGAAAAATAGCTAGTAAGATTTGGTGAGTTCCTGTCTCAAAGCTTTGAAGGTATGAATTGCATAAAACATTGAGAAGTGTAAAAAAGTCAGAACAGATTTATATAGCCAAAACTGTCCTGCAAAGTGCCTTATTAAAGTATTTCATATCCATTTCAGTATAATGCAAATCTTTGTTCCAAGTATGATAAAGTACTCACAGACTGTGATGTACACTGATGTAACAGCCAACTTGGTCATAATTTATCCTATTAAAATGAACACTTGAAAAGTTAAGAAATACTTTGAGAAGTTTAGTAAAGTAAATATTATTTAGAACTTTTTTTTCTTTTCCATTTCAGGAGCTGGTTTAGTTTTTATCCTTTATCCAGAGGCAATTTCAACTCTTTCAGGATCTACGTTTTGGGCTGTGGTATTCTTCATCATGCTCCTTACTCTTGGCATTGACAGTTCTGTGAGTATTTTTCCTTCTGGTCATGCTGTTTTTCTTTACTATTATCTTCTATAACTGGAGAGGTATTGGGTCTTAAATAGGGGGGTTGTTACATTTCAAATACATTTTCTGTACACTCCTTGAAACTGCTTTCACAGTCACAGCCGACACACCAATAATGTTACTCTTGGCAGTATATTTAATTAAAGACTCATGTTATTTAAGAGGTTTAGGAAGAGATCAGATAATTTACAAGCCAGCAAATAATATTCACTGTTTCTTTTTTTTTCTTTTTTATGACCTTAGGGAGGGGGCCTGTTCATCAACAATTATTACTATTTAAAGAGTATGATCCAAGAGCACTGCTATGAACTGCTGTTACTACTACAAACCTGCAGTAAGATTTTGAACCCCAGTTGTATCAGGTGGCACAGTAACACGCATATTGGTTTCTAAAAGAGATTGTCACATGTGCTGAGATTCACTAATCTACTGAAGACACAAACAATACCTGATGATAGCCTGATCTTTTTTAGACTATAATACTGAATTTACTGCAAATTTAGTCACTATTTAATAATCACACCAGATTATTTCTGCACTGATTTTATTACACTTATTTTATTCAAAAACATCTAATCTACATAAAACAAAGATTAAACCTGAAGAATAAGATATCTGTTTTCACAGCAAGGGAGTAACAATAAAGAACTAGCAGTGAGAAGATTTGTTTCATTTTGGAATTAAATTCAGTATTAGGCTTGGTTTTCTGGCTGTCACTCAGCACTAAAGACCATTCGCTCTTTCTACAAAGAGATGACTTATACTGTACCATGGTATTCAGGATCACAGAAACTGTAGCCGTACAGGAAATATGCTAAGTACCCTAACAGCCTTTGCATTGCTTTGTTCTTGCCAAAGGGGCAGCCAGACATCCAGTAATATTTAGGTTAAAAGCTAATTTATTTAGGGGAAAAAACAAATGGAGTCTCAAAGAACATTGCCATGAACAATCATTAATCATGTTTAATAGGGTGGCTTTTTTTTTTTTTTAAACTATTCTGAAGCACAAAAGCCTCTTGTATAGTTCAGAATCTATACAGCTGATCTAGGAATTTGTTGCTGAAAAAGGAAAAAATAGCTTTTCTGTTGCTTGTAACTTCAGAAAACTTCATTCATTTTCAAGAACAAGAAAGGAAAAGAAAGCACTGGCTAAAAAAAAAAGTTGCAGAAGGAAGCTTTTGATCATCACTGACAAATAGGTGAATGAAATCTTGTGGATCAAAATATGAGCTGTAAAGCTCAGATCCAGGTCTAAATGTTTCTCAAGTGTTTGGATGTTTGAATTCCAGCTCAGATTCATTAAAGTTTGGCTTAATCTTTACACTAAGATCCTATTCAAAAGCTTGAGGCAAGATCGTATCTGGCTTTCTACTTCTGCCATTTTTCAACCATAAGCAACCATGAAGGCTGGAAAAGAAAGATTTAGCATAATGGAAGGGCATAAGTGACCAGAAGAAACAAGGCAGAACTAAGAGAAAAACACAGATAAGTTTTTACATCCCATTTAACTTTGCTAGTGCAGTAAATTTAAGGCTGTGATACATTTGACTGAGTAAAGACATAGGGTTTTAGACTGCAGAACTCTTTTGCTAAGGAAGAAAACCTCAGAGCTAACCCTATAGCTTTGGGGTAGGGATTTGCTTATTTGTATTTTCCTCAGGATTATTCAATGTTATCCAAGTATACTCAGCTTATGCAATGTTTTGTATGGTGGTCTTCTCAACTCTCTCCTCTGACTGATCAAATCCTTGAGTGGAAAATAAAAATATTAAAGCTTAAATTTAATTAATTAAAATCAAATAATACCCAAAATTAAAGATGAAGAATAATACATAAATACTTTACTCATGCATACAAATTAGTTTTCTATAAATGAATTTACTCAGACACTGGCTCAAAAACACAGATATCCGTACAAAAGTAAAATTATCGAAACGATTAAGGAAAGCAAAATCTAATTATGCAAGTGCTGGCAAACAACAATGAGAAGGACAGGAAATGGAACAAACGTTTGCAAACACAATATTTTTGTGGTATGTATCTAGCTTGCCATGGGAAATGAACACATGGAATAAGCACAGCCATACGCTAAGAAGCGGCGCCTAGCCAAGAGAATCCAAAGGGTCTCTTTCCATTTCCAACTTCTCCAAGTCTGTTAAAGTGCTAACATGGCAACCATTTCTGAGACCATCAACCATTAACCTATCTTTTAACTGTAAGGCACTCACAGATGTTCCCTCGGCAGCTTGAGCGAATAAAAGCCAAGACTAGGTTTTGGACCGTTTCACTTGTGACTGTTAGTTTCCTTTAAAAAAGCAAAACAAAAATCCAAAACAATCAAAAAAAATTGCAAAAAACACCTTACTCTAGCACCCCCAGCCATTTGGCTCTAGATTGGAATCACTTGTTGTATACAGACAATTCTCAGCTACTGAACTGACTCGAAGAGAGATGTTGATTTCTCCAAATTCTTACAAGAAAAGGCCAGACTATGCCAGTACCTGCTAATCAACTACTGTACTGCACCAAGCACTCCAGGTTTTGTCATGCTCTTTCAGCACAAGAAAAAGCAGGGAATGCAGCTTTCCGGAAGGACTGTAAAATATTAAATAAGTTTGTTCATCACTACGAGGAGGCTTGAATTCATTTTCACAAAACTTCTTGGTAGGGGAGGGACAGAATGCTTACATTAGTGTAAAGAAATTAAAATTCAAAACAACCTACATAATATATAATAGCAATTTCAATGGAAACTTGGAAAGTACTCTGCGAAAAGGCTGTGAAAAAGCAAAGCACTAATGTTCAGCATTTACTTCTAGAAAGCAAAGTAAAATTCCTTCATAGTGTAATCAGAAAAATGAGATCATGCTGACTACATAGTCTGACAAAGACCAGGGAACATGACTAGATTTGGATAACCGATGGCTTAACTGAATCTTTTTTCAATAGATTTTCCCCGGGTGCTTGTTGTCTCTCTATATTAAAAGTCTCTTCAGGAGTTAGATCAGTTAAGCTACCAGTTTTTCCCAAAGTTCATTCAAATGCATGCTGTTTTTCCCAAAGTACTCTTTACCCACTATCCCAGTGAGTCAGCAAAGGGTCAGTACAGGATAGGGCAACCAAGCCAACAACCACGGCACTTTGATGTCCGGTTCTCTAACTATATCCTCAGGTCTCTACTGACGAAAAATAAGTTGCACTTCAGCATGCCAGTCTTGTAAGGCTGCAAGGTGAGAAACCATACAGAGTTTAGGAATGAATTACAAGCTGATTTACATTCTTAGATCTGTGTTTCAACTGTTCGTCAATCCTGTTTAACCAGAGCTCCTGCCTTCCTTTCCTCAGATGGGTGGAATGGAAGCTGTCATCACTGGCTTGGCAGATGATTTCCAAATTCTCAAGCAGCACAGAAAACTCTTCACCTTTGGTGTTTCTTTTGGCACTTTCCTACTTGCCCTGTTTTGTATCACCAATGTAAGTAGAACAAAAGTTTCCATCAGCAAGCTACCTTAAAAATGTAGTTAATCCCATCAGATAGAAGTAAGTGTCTCTCAGGTGGCCCTATCTTTTTACTATTGATAATTTTAATTCTTAACCAACATTCTGGCCAATATATTACTTTTGAGTCTTACCTACCATGATGCTTCTTCTGGTCTTTTTGGTACAAGATTATTAGGCCTTAACTGAACCCATAAGCATCCGTTCCAAAGAAATTTGTGCACTCCAGGTGTTATTTTATCGTATTTAATTGAACTGCATCAAGGGTCTAGTTCTGTGTGAGGAACTACGGATTTCAAGTAGTCACCTAGCTTTTTCACCTAGCTATTCTCTTCTTGAAGACAACAAAATTTACCAACAGAAGCATTTACTTCTTGTGAGTTTAGAAAAATAATCTCCTCCTCCTCCCATATGTTCCTTAATGTACCTATATCTGACCTCGTACTGCTAACACCATAAAAAGCACATTGATAACCTATCCTGCAAATCTAGTGTACTGCATTTATCACAACCATCTTCTGATGTTTTCCTCATCCTGAATCATTTGCTGTACCAGGCTTTTGACAGTTAAACAGACAATGAGGATTACAATGTTCTAGGTTGGATGTCCTGCAGCAAGCGCGCCTTCCTATTTTTGGCAAAAAGCCCTGTAGGCAAAGATGTCAAAAGTGTCAGAAAACATGCTAAATTTGAAGTTGCCACAATGAAAGTAGATGTGCTCAAACCCCTCTTCTGCCCCAGGAATGGTTTTCAGATCTATTATTGAAATTCCTGAAATAGCATGAGTTTACAAGTTGACAAAGCTCTTTTTTACACTAAAAGAATATCTCAATAACTTTACTCTAGTTTTCTCAAACTAGAAAGCATTTGAGAAACAAAAAAAATGTATATCATATTTTAAATATCTGTCCTTTTTATACTGCACTGTCCCTATTGTTATCTTAAGAACTTGACATGCTCATTCAAATGCTCGACTGGGGTAAAAATTCCTGAAGTACGAAAGAAACTCTTAGGCAAGAGCCTAAAGCAGGTGCTCCCGGTCAGGTAAGAGCCTGAGACCCTAAACAGGTACCAATGGGTGCAATTCCACTGCCTTCAAGGAAGCTAAAGCAGGTAAAGATAGCAATTGAGCTCTCAGAAATAATGACACCTATGTAGGATGAAGTTCAGCCAGCCAGCTGGTATGCACTGAACTGCGCAGACTTGTTCAAATATATTGCTTCCCCTAACTGAAGGGCATTTCTAACATGTACATGAAACACAGAAAAACCCTTGTGATACCATCATATTAAAATAATCTGTTTGATTTTGCCCTCTGAAATCTTGAGACTGTATTTCCAAAACATGTTTATTACATAATCGTATTTGTTATTCACTTTGCTAACCTTTGATAGCAGAGGCATTCATTTAGAGCAGGTGTAGAACAAAAACAGGCGAGTCAAAATGAAACGGCATTCAAGCAACATTTTCTTTCTAACACAACAAAAGTTCATTCAGTTTTCAGACAAGTCTTCACAGAATTAAAACTCAAGACATGGCTTGAATACTGTTCTCTATTTTTGTAAAACACACATCTATTTCCAAAAAATTCATGTTTTTAATCAGTAAAAAGAAAATATTGATTGATTGCACAGATTAAAATCACCTAGAGAGCTAAACAGCACAAGTGCTATTTATACCATTGATAAAAGATACATAAAATAGTAAGTAGAAATAACAGAAAATAATTCCTTTCCCTCCTCTTCTGAACAGACATATTCAGATTAAATTTGGTTGTAATAAAGGATTATCAACTGTAAACATTGTAGTTATTTTACATGCATCTTGAAACACTTTATTCAACTTAATTTTGAAACAAGTAAACATACCACACTCTTCCGTTCCTCTTAAGCCCACACTCAGTAAAATGAGGAGTAATTTACACAAATCCCTACCATATTGTAATAGTGAGCTAAAGCATAGTTAAGTTGTGTCTGGAAAGCAATTAAGCATGACTTTAGTAAATCCAGTTACAGTTCTCAGTCATGCACTGCTGAGACGTGCTTTTGTCAAGAAAGATGATCTGGGTTGCTGTCTCCACCAAACAAAGGCGGGCTAACGCTGCAGCCGCCGAGAAGGTAAATTTTGCAGGGCAAAGCTGCCCTGTTCCCATGCTGGCTGCTGAAAAACATTTTGCATGCAACTGCTCCTTTTGCAGCAACATGGGAAAAGGGAGATGTGGGCACGCAGGCAAACAGAACCAGTTCTCCGCCTGCAGAGCGAATCTCCGACTGCATTAACTGGACTACAGAATAATTGGCCTTCAGAAGAAATTGAGTGATAATGGCTTGTGAAAACTCTTGTAGCACTCCATTCCTGCTGGTAATTTAAGATCTTCATTAACTGCCGTAGACAAGCCCAGTCTCCCAAGCTGCTGAGCACGCCACTAGCCAGGCAGGGCCTTCAACTCCCACTGAAAATACCCTGAGCGCTGAGAGCCTTGTTAATCAAGCTACACTGAGTTTCCCAGTTCAGTGAAGATGTAGGTGAAAGAAAGACTACATAAAAGAGCTGCAAGTCTGATTCCACTGTTTTGCATACAAATACAAACCTGTGTGCCCTGCTTCCACACATGTATTAGAATACTTCAGTTCAAATATTTCAAGGAAAACAGATTTCTGCTAACTAGAAACTAAGCTAAAACGATTCCATTTGTGACTTTGTTTTGATGCATCTTTTAACTCCTCAATGCTAGGGTGGAATTTATGTGCTCACACTTCTGGACACATTTGCAGCTGGGACTTCTATATTGTTTGCGGTTTTAATGGAGGCAATTGGCGTTTCCTGGTTTTATGGTAAGCACTTCATTTTGCTCCTGCGCAATCTTTTCTAAAATTCCAAGTGTGCTCATGATAGGCTTGTGTGTTGTTTTAAGGGAAAACAAAGTAGCCTTATACACAGGAGAGCGTGACAAGCCAGGTTTCATGCAATGATTTTCATCTGACTTACAAATAGTGACAGGAATGCAGATGTTCAATGGGCCAAATTTTGAAACTTAGCACAAAGCCAAAGAAAACTGCCTTGTGAAGACGACTGCAAAGGGAAGAAAATGCTATCCTTCTTGCCAGGACTTTGCAGCTGCTAACATAGCTGATGACTTGCAGTGGCAGGTTTATACCCCTATCGTGGTTTCCAAGTGGATTAGCCTAAACACAGATTCACATGTTCCTCCTTTCCATGATTTCCCTCAGGGCCAATCCCAAGCCTACATGCAACAGGAAAAAAAAAAAAGGCAGTTTGTCTTTACAAACTTGTAATAATTTCTATATTAGTCCCTTCAGTTTGAGACAATATTATACTTAATTATAAAACACTCCAGCTGAATTTTATCTTATCTCACAGCATGAAATGGAATATCCAATAACACCCTAGAAATAGGATTAATATGTACCACAAAAAAGGAGTAAAGTAAATGGTTTTATCCTCAGTATGACAGCCTAGTCTAGGAGCATTCAGTTCACCGGTGGTACTACGATGGAATCACTCTATGTCAACTAGATGTGCTATGGTACTCTGAAAAAAAAAAAAAAACTTAACTGTTAAGGCAAGCCTCAGAAGATGCACCCAGCTTCCTTAATAATTGCTCTAACCTTATTTTGTCCTTAATACTTTTCTCCTCCCCAAAGCAGTAACATAAACAAAAGCAACACATTAGATGCATAAGTCTTGTAGGAGAGAAGAAAAAATATTTTTTTCTTTCCTGCTGTATAAATTACCACAATATTGGCAAACAGCCACTACTCCTCCTCTAAACCCATATGAATGCACCTGGATAGCCTTAGCTGGGAAAAAAAACACCACACACCCCAAAATTGTGCTTTCAGCCACTACAGTGAGTTTGGCAAAATAGCAAGACACCGAGTCTGCCTGAGCTCAGTTCTTAACCTCCAGAAACTTCAGTCTTGTGAAGAAGCGTCCTGCATTTTCTAATTTCACCAAGGAAAACAACACAGTCCTGTGGTATAAATGACAAGAAAATTGAGTACATCTATTCCCAAAGAAGCAAAACAAAAAGGTTAAACTGCACATTGCTTACAGAAAAAATGTTTCAAGACTCAACTAAATCTCTGTTTATAAAGTCATAAAAGAGAGTGAGAGTATAAGAGAAATCCTGCCCTGTGGTGTTCTACCCATCCCTATTCAACACTGAATAGGTGAGGAGTTTTTAATACCTGGAGCCTTCATTTCGAACATTTCTATTCCTCCCTCTCCTCCCCCAACCTAGAGGACAGATCAAACATTTAAAACGTCACCTATCACATAGGAAGATATGGGGATTCATCACCTCAATCTTACTCACTGGAAAAATTCCACCTCCAGAACAGTGGAAATTACAAAATCCTGTTAGTCATCAAATCATGCAGAAAAAAAATTGGATATAATTAGGTCAGTCTGAATTAGGCATATCTTGCTAGAGAAAGAGTGCAAAACATTCACTCTTTCTTTCGGGGAGGATACTATCAGTTCTTCATCTAGTCACAGATGGTTGGTAAAACTATAAGGATTTCAGAAGAATATCTCATTTGCTTCAAGTTGACCAATAGGATTTTCTGGATTTCCTCCAAAGATTCCATATTGAATATTAAAGTGAGAAGCCCTACAGTATGCCAGCAGAGAATTTCTCCAGTGTGTAATTATTCTCCAAAAAGGACAATCTTCTAACTTGCGAACATGAACTGTTGGCACGGTTGTCTTTGTAACCTCACTGAATGTGTTTCCAGTCACCTTCACAGATACTCTAAGTTCTGAAAACATGCTTCCAAATTATTTTTCCAAACTCAGTACTTATCTCTCACTACCACTTGCCATTAACAGCTGTGCTTATCCACTTTCAAAACCCAATATACACTCCAGCTCCCCCCTCCACACTCAGCCAAGCTCCTTGGCTTGTTTTTAAACTTGTTCTCATTTTATGAGATCCTTTTCAGGAGACACTTTTTTTTTTTTAAACCGGTTCTTGCAGAGCCACTGTAAATATTTTAGCAACACAATGCCAACATCTTGTAGATGGGTAAGACATAATCAGTTCAGCAATGCTATATTAATCAAAAACCTATCATTAGCTCAGTGACCCATCTAAGACTGAAAACCTTGGGTCTTACAAGTCAGCTCTCTGCAATGATCCAAACCATTGGTCACATCTGAAATTGCTTGCCACTAAACCTTCAGTCAAATCAACTTTCTTGGGCTATAAGTTTCCCATCTCCTCTTAATTCTCATGTCATACTTCCTATTTTGTCACACTTTTTCTCTTCATTATCAGGGTTCACAAGTGGCAGTAACCTGCAAATCTTTTTCCCATTGCAGTCTGTAGTGAACTAGCTGCCCTGATTTTTGATACGATTGTTCTCCCTCTAAGAGTCACCTTCATTTCTATTCAGAGACAGTGTTTATAATAACATATGAGTCAGTCCTTAGACATCATCATTCTTGCTGCCATTTACCTCCCTCAGTCACTGACTTAACGCCATCTGTACCACATCACTGTATTCTAGTCACTCTGTCCCTCCCATTTAAAAACTGCTGATGAGTGAATGAGCTGAAGGAATGGTATCCATGTGTAAAGCTGTTCAACCTACCAAAGCAAACAGTTTTAGTCTTAAAGTACTAATTGTCCTCCAACATCAGTATGGAGTTAGCAGCTTATCTGCTGTTTTCTCTCAAATTAAGTGGAGGCAACTATTTTTAATGGATGTAAAAGAGCTGAACGTAGAAAAGCGATCATAGCTTAGCTTGGAAGTAGAGGTATAAAAATACCACTGTTCAATAAGGGCAAGTTATTATCTGCTGCTATTAAAAGAGGATTTACTGTGCTTTACAATGGCTAGGATTTGGATGTGGTTCACAGAGTAACCCAGCCAAGCTTGGTCAGGTTTCATTTATTTGTTGTAACTTCTGTTCTCTTCCATCATCCCTTCCCTTCTTCTCCCTCCAACTGGGAGAATATCTATTCATTTGTCTTAAGCAGCTGACAGATGTTTTTACTGACACAATACGACCTGTTGCTTTATAAAGAACAATTTATTACAGCCCCAGGTGCTATTTAAACTGTTTTGACTGATTAAATCTGGCATGATCTTGTCTACCTCTTTTTCCTGATAGACCCCAGTTGCCTTAGTGACCCAGCAGGAACATTAAGCCAGCCTGAAGGCAGGCTGTGACATTTTGGCACAGACCAAAAAAGTAGAAATTTTTATAATTTGGTTCAAACAATCCTTATGTTCATTAACTGTGAAGTTTCTTCTTGCAAAAAGCCACCCAAACCTGCAAGAGATGGGGGAGCCAGTTTGCTTTAGTAAACAGATGCATTTTAGTTAAGACTGCTAGCATGTTTTCCTTGTGGGCAACCCTGAGCTCACTGCTCTGATATACATGCTAAAGAAAGGCAGACAGCACTCCCTGGGATACAAATCTGCTCCTCGGCTTCACTTGCAGGAAAATCTCCATTCAGTCAGAATCTCTAACATGAACATCTCTCCAAACCACTAGAAGTTCAGTATGAATTAGCAATGATCTTCAGCCTCTATTCTATTATCTTCCATTAGTGAAAGCCTTTCTAAAGAAAATCCTTTAGACTGAAATTTCATCCTTAAAGGTCAATTTGTTTGAAAAAAAATGAGGTAAACTATTTGACTTGGCGAAAGGAAAAAGAGAGAAATTAACCAAGTACTGACTGCTGTCAGGCATTCTTTGCTCACACGTTTTAGTATTGATACACACGCCTGCCATGAAAGACAGTCAAGAAAAAGTATGATCACACAAACCACAGAATGGAAACATAAAGGAGACAAGCACAGATAAGACCCTGGTTCTTACAGGAGAAGGTGTCAAGGTAACTTAACACAGGTACTAGATGTGCAACCAGGAGCGGCGCTTTTCTGGATCTGCTGCTTGCAGTCAAGGAAGAGCCGCTCAGGAACGTGGCTACATGTAAGTCGTGGCTACATGTAAGCCAGCAGTGTGAGCTGGCAACAGAGAAGGCTAACAGTTACCGAACTCCATCAGCAGGAGCATAATCAGGAGACTAATTCATTCCTCCCTTTTACTTGGTACTTTTTGAATCAGACCTGGAATATTGTGTCCCATTGTCGGCACTCCTAGTACAAAAAAACATTAAACTCAAGAGAGTCCAGTGGAGGGCCACCAAGATGATCAGGGGACAGAAGCATGCGCCCTCTCAAGAAAGGCTGAGAGAACTGGACTTGTTGAGGTTGGAGAAGGCTTAGGGAGGACCTGGTAGCAGCCTTCCAGTACCTACAAGGAAGGTTTTGAGAAACAGAGCCAGGCTTTTCACTTAGGTGTGTGATGGGAGGACAAAACACAACAGTCATAAATTGAAAGAAGGGCAAAAAAAGAATTCTCTAACAGGATAATTGCTATTAATAGTTCTTATTATTTTCTTATTCAGTGTAGTTAATTTGATTTATTGGTTTCACCTAAATCAATAACTTTTTATTTATTGGTTCCATTTAAATATGGCATTATTATTATTTTTTACTTTCCAAATTAAAAAAAAGTTCAAGATTAGAAAAGAAATACATCACATACATAGGCATGAAGAGTTAAATAAGACAGGAGGGTAAAGCAACATATACAAAAATTGCCTGTAGGGCTCCAGATGAATGTTGGACACTACTTTTTGGAAACATGTGCCACTGTGAGCAATTTCACCTCAGGGCCAGGAACTGCACAAGAGCTTCTGTGCAACTGAGTTGGCTGATTCCTACACAGCAAAATGACTTATGGAGGTCTTAAAGACAGACAGGCAGATAGGGCACAAGGTATCAGCAATGTCTAGACTTTCATCCTATCTGAACTCTGATCTCTCCATCACTGAGCTGAAATAACATTGTTCCAATATTAGGAGGATAACTTTGATTATAGCCAAATCTATTTTTCAGTTTCTTCCTAATCAGTTCTCTTTTGCCCATTGATTTAATATCCTTGACACCACAGTAATATTTACAGATAAAACGGGTCAAGTTTCCTGTGCTGTTTAACAGGAAATACAATGGAGACGTTCCCAAGCAGCTTCAGTGTTTGTGTATTCAGAAACTACACAGAAATTCTCTTTGGGATTAGTGTATTGAACCCAGGTCTGATCATAAACTCTGTTAGCTGTTTTTCACTGAAAAAGCAAGGAAATTATTTCCACATAGGACAACCAAGTCTCCAGGCAAGTAAAGTAATTTGGAGTGATTGAAGGAGTCACCCAAAATGTAGGCTTATCAGTGGGTTATCTCACAGAATCACAAGGAAACCAGGTAAATCCTTTCAAGAAACGCAGAAAAAAACCCAAGCCCTAAGTACTGCCATATATAGTTATAGCTATGTTCTACTTTACAGGTTGATTCTTAGGATGGTTATTTGAAAACATATAGTATTAAAAAAGCACACTATTGAAAAAGCAGTCTGAGAGCACAGACTGTTTATCTCCTGTTCTTGGTAGAAACGGAACATGAAGCACTATTTGAGCTCTGGGTATGTCTGTCTGGGACTTCCAAAAGTTTTATTTATAGGTTACCTAGTCCTTGCTTTTGACCTCTTGCACAATGATAAATTTCACTCTCAGGATTCACCGCACTTGAAATTCAGTCACTTTAAAGTTCATAAAAGGCATTGTAAATAGAATCACATTAAACTCAGAGTATTTGCAAATTCTTTCTTAGATTTTGATACTTCGCTTCACCTGTACACCTACTACTTTGCGCTGGGTGGAAAAAAAATTAAAGTGTGCACTCAAATGTCCAAAGCTGCTAAATACATTTCTCTGAATGTAAAGGGTCAATCAAGCTGTCTTGTCTATTCACATTAAATCTGTTACATTAAATAAATCCTACTGATCTGATCTACAGGAAGAGAAGCAACTGTTGTGGTAAACTCTTTACTATATCTCTAACAAACAAGTATTCAGGTCAAAAAGCAGCATTTCTGCTGCTTGCCCAATAGAGTTCACGATTAAAAGCAAACTCGCTGAAAATTTCTCTAGTATAACAACATATTACAAACCAGTAGTCTGACATGACAGATTGCACTAACCAGAGAAATACTTAACTCTGAGCCAATACCTTCAAGACTTTAAAAAGAAAAAACACCTCTGATTATAAGACAACTATGAGCGAGACATTTTTTCCAAATTCTAATAGCAGCAGTAATCATTCAACTATAAAAAACAACAGGAAAATAGTCTGTGCTTAGAATAAATTTTTGCAAGATAATATCTCATACCGGGAAACCCAACCAGAATAAAATTAATTAGGAAAACTGGGAATAAAACTGCCACTCAAATGGATGTTTTGACAATCACTGTAAAAGGCATATTAGCTTTGTGTGGTAAATTATAGCCAAGTGTCAGTTAATGCAGGAATACATATTCAAAAAATATTACAGATTGGAAATGTCCCACTGGAGACTACCGTATTTCCAGAAAAAAATCAAGTTCAAAGGATGTGAATTAACATGAACTAATATTACTAGAGTAAAAATAAAAAAAAATACATTCTTCTTACATATAGAGAGCTTAAGACTGGTTTATTGCTGCAAAGCATGGAAATACACTTGCAGACTACTCAAAATTTGTAGCTCTGCCAGACCAGTGCCACTGGTAGAAAGCACATTTCACTTGTGCTAGGTTTCCTATGGTATTCAGAGATGCAATTCATAATGCTGATGCAAATCTGTAAAGCCATAAGGAATTAAGAGACACTGACCCGAGATTCTTCTTTCTCATTCACTGCTGTAGAACTCAGTATGTCTTGAGGCACCCAGGATAGCAGACTTTTGGTTTTCATAGTGGCCTGTGATAGCATGAACAATTCTCTGATTTTGAAGTTACTGTTTAGACAACGTTTTTAAATAGGCATCTACAAAGGATCTTCCTTTCCATTTTGGCTGTGAGAAGAGATTTGTACTGCAGCTATTCACACCATATTTGTTCAAAAAGAGCATTTCCATTTTCATACCTATTAATACTTCAGCTCTCAGAAGCACTAAATTATGCAAACATACACATGCGCTCTCAACATGAAGATACCAAAATGTGAAAAATCTCAGACCAGACACTCAAGGAACATTGAAGACTGTGTGAAAACTTGATTAATTTGAGAGGGCATTTGCAACTCTTCTCTCCTCTAGCCAAACTTTGTTCTGATGCCTTCATTTCTCTATGCTGTGGTGAACAGTGAATCCCAGTAGAGGTAGCTTAACTTTTAAGTGATTTTGCAGGGGTTGTTATGTAGTTTGTATGACAATGGAAGTTTTGTACACTATTCCTTGCATGTTATATATGCAAAGTCTTACACTGAAATATTGTATATTACTAATATCCAGGTTTTGATACTAACCAAGCAAACAAGGTCATCCATGTGTTCCTAAACCCACAGTATATATTTCTGGTACAATTAGCAAGACAGATTTTTGATTCACATCTTCACTTCATAATTTTCTCATGTTATCCTCTGCTATATTAATTACTTCAACAGGTAAAAGTTCTGACCGTACTCTTGGCTTTTACTCACATGAACAGATCATTTACTTTAAAGGTATCTACCTTAACAACAGCTACATTAAATTAGTAGATATTAAGCAGCATACAGCAGTGACAATTTAAGAAAATTGTTTGATATTATAAAGGGGCACTGGATACTTAAAAGAGGCCACCAACACCTTGTTGCTACAGTTTTGTACATGCTTACACATAACAGAAGCACCTACCCCAGTTCCTTGAAGAGGTGATAAAAGATGAAGTGTCATTTATTATAGACATAATGCATATTCTGTAGTTATTTCGTGAAAATACTTTGAAAGAAAAGCAGTATGCCATTAAGCAGAGCAAGTAAGGCCTCCTTTGGAAAAATCAGGAATTATATTAATTTACCTCATTACTAGAAATCAGTTTGTGTAAGGGTCTGGGTTTTCCTTCAATGTACCCATGAATGAGTCCTGAGTACTTCAGTTACAACAGTTCACAATCGTAATGAAAAAAGGTGTGTCCATTTCATAATTTAAATGCTAGATATTTGTGAAATGCCTCTTTTCCATAGTAACGCTATTTGCAACAGACTTGCAATACTCATGAGCATTTAAGTCTTAGATATACTGATGTCAAAGAGATTTATTCATTGAAAGGAGATCAGTGTTGTCCTATATTTCTTCTGATTTGGAAGTCACTCATTCCCACTTTCTGAAAGAGCAGCAGCTAAAATTTGGGTATGCCAACAACATGACCAGTTTAGATATATGCCAATCTGATATTCATATGCCTTCTGTTTCTTTTTACCTCACAGGTGTGGACAGATTCAGTGAAGATATCCAACAGATGATGGGCTTCAAGCCAGGCCTCTACTGGAGACTGTGCTGGAAATTTGTTAGTCCTGCTTTTTTATTGGTAAGCGTTGACAATTATTTCTTCAAGGAAAGAATACTAGTATGTTGCTTCCTACATTACAGAGTAGGTATCAAGAGCAAAACACTCATTGTTATCCCTGATATTGTCATGACAAATAGAAAACAACAATTTCTTTTCTCTCCTCCATGGCATTAGTGGTATTTTGTATAAAATATTTCAGTTGTGAAGCAGCAGCTAATTGTGGGTGTGGTCATCTCCTGTTCCTTCACTTTAGCAGACCTTGAAGGAAGCAGCTTTTCTTAGGAAACACTAACAGCTTAGATTCAGACAGCACCCCCAGCACCCATGGGTATTAAACACAAATCTTCCTGCTAGAAAATAAAACTGAGCAAGGATAAGAGACTGTGCTGAGAAAAAAGGCTCTCTGAGTCCACCTGTGATTTAGTTGAAGACATTAAGCTTCAAATTCCCATACCACTAAACCATTGCATAATTTTACTCTACCCCTTGATAGTAAAACAAGGGCATGAGGGTGTCATAACTTGGGTTCACCACCCCTCCCCATTCTCATTTCAGCTGCTATGGATTTCAGTTTAAAACTACAACCTCTTGTGGCTGGCCTCATCTTGGAAACAAGAACAGGGTAATTCTAAAAAAGCTGGATTTACAGGGCCTAAACACTATACAAAATGGAGAGTGAAAAAAATCAATGTCACCACTTAATACCAAATCAAATCAGATCCGTTATATGGAAGGCATCATGTCACACTTCTCAAAGATTTCAAATTGCTTAATAACTAAATAACGCTTTTATACCAGCCTTGCATAAGCCCACATCTTTGTTACCTAGATGACAATGGAAAGAAATAATCACACTCTCTGTGCTATACAGACTACATATACCTATGCAAACAGAACTGAGACGTAAGGATTCTCATCTTTATCTTGGAGCTACAAAATCATTAACTTAAAAGAAAGAAAAAACACACTTAATTAAAGCATTCAAACCCCAGGTTGACCTTTCCTATTTCCAGTAATTAGATGCTTTGAAGACTCTCTCACTGGGTTTTGGGGTAAACAGAAATACATTTGATCACTTTTCTATAATCTGGATCTGCTGCTTACTACCATGCACTTGACCTTCTACTTCCAGGTTTGCACATTCTAATTTTTATTAATGGCTAGCAGATGTCAAATCAAATTGTATATAAACCAACAATCTCTTTCTTTACACAAAGAGGTGTACTGGGTAGTAAGTACGTTTCCAGGCACTCAGGCCATTCAGGACTGCAAAACACTTTCTTAAAGACAATTAACAGGCTTTGCCCTCCTGCACTGAATCACTACTACATTAGGATGGTAGACTATTCTAAATTTAATAGCAATCAAGAGCAGATGTTTCAGTGGATGATGCAATGACTCAGAAATATTCATGCAACAAGTTACCCAGGAAGGATATTTTTCCTAACATGCTTGGTAATGGACATTGTATGTTCTGAAACATGGGTACTTTTATCGTTGCATATAGTATTAAGTTCAAACTATCATCAGATTATAAATGAACTTTGCATGTAACAAGGTAAGTGCTTAGTATAAAAATGAAAAGTAACTGAAAAAGTCAGCACTCTTTATATTTTAAGATTGATATTTTATTACTAGATTAAAAAAAAGTTCAAAGTAGAAGTGTTGGTTGTATCACTGGAGCGATAAAGAGGGACAGACATATATGCTGTTTTTATATCAACTTGATCTTTGGCTAGTGCAGGTCATCTACTCCTCCAGCAGTGTCTTTTCAGTGGCTCCAAACCACATATTATTGATTATATCCAGCAGCTCAGTAAGATAAAACCATTCTAGGAACTACTTACCACTAGATTTAACTTGTCCCTTTCTCTCAAAGCATGTATTATGTGTACCACATCTTGAGACACAAACTTTTAAGGGGTGTGCTTTGTCTCTGAATACAAAAATTGCAACAATATACTCAAGAACGTTACTTGATTAAAAAATCATTACATTTGTAATATGTATTAGAACACATCTTCCAATACTAATTTATATTTCATTGGTGGACACCAAGATTCCAATTGTGGAGTGACACCCTGGAATAAGCTGTATGCAATTACTCCCAGTGGTTAGCTGTTTGAAACACTGAAGAGATGTATTAAATATACCTTGTAAGCTGCCTGATGTGAAAAAACACACACAAATGCTTCATTACATTTGGGGAAAAAAATCCAAAATGTGATCATGGCATTTGGTTATTTTGTGCAAAGGTTCAATTCAGAACAAAACTACAATTTTACATCGAGGCCTTCTCCTAGGCTTATTTGTAAATCAAAAGGTCAGGGTAAGCATAGGGAAATTTGACCTCACTATGATTTTAGGATATTAATTACATTAAAGCTGTGCTTTCTTAAAGCAGTACTGATGTACCCAGTACACAAAGATAGCTTGGACAAGCTTTGATGACACAGCCTTCAGGCCCAAATTTATTATCAAATTTTTTGTTTCTAGCCCCAATTAATTGGTTAATTAAACATCTAGCAAGCAGGTATTATCCTTCTAAACACTGTTCTGTAAAGAAACCTAATATGGAACTATAGCCTGCAGCACTTCAAACTGAGGCTGACAAGTTATAGAAAGGGAAAGGGCTGCACCAAACATCCTTAGTTTTTGCACGCTAGGAGATTGTTGAAGTTTGAGTTTTAAAATTCGAGCACAGCTCTAGCAAACTAGCTAGCAAAAACTGATGTGATTCTCAGTCTAAGCTTTCAGGAAGTGTAAAATTTGGGGGGGGGGGGGAGGGGAGGGGACGGACAGCCCCCATGCCTTCTTACCGAAGCTTATAAGTTGCAAGATACAGCATAAGGGTCCCCAGTGAAAGTGTCAGTGATAACATCTTTCTGCCATCATAACACACATTTTTTTTCCCTTTGGAAGGGCTACAATTGAGACATATCAGCTTAATTATTAGGTACTGATATATTTTAAAACCTGTGAAAATGGGATCCTCTGACTCCAGAGTATTTTTGTTATGTTTTGTATGCAGTTTTATGACTGTAAACTGTAATGTCCATACGGCTTTTAGAAATCTTGATTTGTAGGGGAAAAGTAAATTTAAATATACCTTCTTAAGCCTATCTTTTGGTTTCTGCATTGAAGACATTAGAAAAATAAAGCAGATTAAACTGACCAAAATTAACTTATAAATTAATAAGTGAAAGCTATAAAAATAGTCATTAGGATGACAAAGGTAGTCTTCTATTACCCATTAGAATTTAAAAATGCAAACTCAAGGAGATTAGTCACTTGATCTAAGCAATAGCATTTCACATCTGTATGAAGCATATGGAGTGCCTCATCACAAGAGATTGAGGCTGTAAGTACCATAAATACAAATGCCAAAAGAAAAGTTATAATTGCTTGATATATGCAGTTTAGGACAACATGGAAATAATTTGCATTAGAGAAGCTCCTAACGATAACTACAATTCTCCACAAGGGGAAGGGACATTGAGGTTGTCCAGATACCCGGTATTAGGAAACACCTCCTCAAAGCCTTTTCTCAAAACTTCCTACAGCTATGTAACATCACCCAAAAAATGTTCTAAATTAAATCAATATTTCATTAATGGCACTTCACACTATTGGCTTCCTTTAACCTATAACTTTAGTCTCCTTGTGCAGCCTTTGAAAATCTAATCTTAAACTATAGTTTAAAATTACTAGATGGAACAGAGTATAGAGGTCCAGAGAACCAAATCAAGGAGCTCTGCCCATAACCTGCACAGATTTATCAGAAAGGAAATGGGGTGGTACCCCACACTTTCCTTCTTATCCCTGGTATACATAACACATTTCTGTTTTCCAGGCCTTAACATTACATGACCTTCCCCCAGTAAATGCAGCATGCTGAAGCTTGCATCATGCTTCTCACTGGAAAATGGGTACAAAACTTCTCTAAGAAAGCAAGCCTAAGCCTCTGGGAAACGAGAAGAAAAATAGTTGCTAAAGACGCTTTTTTGATACAGAATCTCTTCGTTTTACATCTCTACCACTACTAGTTTAAATGAGGCAATAACAGACAGTCACCTGATCTTCCCACCAATAATCTGTGTCCAGAGCACATAGAATTAACTTGCTGTTAGAACCGGTACACGCAGCAAGAGTTTCCGCAGTTTAAGTAACGAAGGGCAAAGTAAGCAGGATGAAGGTAAATAATAAAGTTGGGTTGAAACATCCCTTAGGGTGGCTGTCTCATCAAACAGATGAAATCTGTTTTCCATTCCATTCAGTTTCTTCATATCTCAAAACCATGGTTCTTTTTATTCTTTCTTCTTTAGTTTGTCGTGATAGTCAGCATAATAAATTTCAAACCTCTGACGTACGACGACTACACCTTCCCTCTCTGGGCAAATCGTATTGGCTGGGGAATAGCATTATCTTCAATGATACTTGTGCCTGCCTATATTATCTATAAATTTATGAATGCACGTGGGACCTTTAAAGAAGTAAGTGGAATGCTAGCAAAGTATCATGAAATGTTGTAATGAAATGACTGGATCTACATTAGCAGTTTGTTTCTCTTGTTCCCCAAATATATTACTTATGAGTGACCTTTTGGATCCAGCTCTCTGATGGACTGGCGTTTCAAGGTAGGATTAGTGCATCCTCTTCCAGTTTCTAGATAGAAATTACCTTTCCAGAAAGCACTATGATTACTTTAAAAATTGTATTAATTTCTGATGCATATAATTAATCTAATTGGTGAGATGTTCTTTATTAATAAAACATATACAAAATATAGTATCTTCATGTTCAGCTCTGAGGTATGGTCTTCATGCAGCTGCTCTACCTGAATAGTTAGGTCCAAGGTACACTATGTCACTGCATTAGAGTACTGTAAACTGTTATATGTACAAGGTTAATTCAGACCTCTCCCACCTTAGCATTATAATAGTCTAATCACATAACCATGTGCTTGGGGCAGAGGTGAAAGATTCCCAAAGGAGCACCGTGTGCAGGATGGGCTGTGCTCACTTAATGAGCATCCACTCAGAACATAAGGAATGCTTTACTGGGTCAGAGCAATAGCTCCCATTTAGCACAGTATTCTGTCTTTAACAGCAGCCACGCAGTATTTGGTTTTCTCTGTTAAATGTGTGTCCCTATTTCCTATTTACTGAAGTTATTTCAGCACTCTGCCAAGGATAGAATTAATTTCCTTGCAGATCTTTCCATTGTGATCATTGCTATAATAGAGTGCTTGAAGAAACTATTTATATTTGGAAATTCAGAAGCATTCTTAAATCCTATAGTACAGGCATAGCTTATGGTCTCATCATCTAGCCTCTGGCTTTTCAACTACTGCAGTGAGAGAACCAGGATACTAGAGAGCAACATCTTTCACCACATAAACCCACTTCACCCATAGGGTATGCCCAGTCTGTGCACTGAATAAAGCAGAAACTCTGAAGGAGAAACAATTTGCGACCATGTAATTAAAGGCAGTAATATAATAAAAAGATACTGAATTAAAGAAACCTTAATTCTGATGATTCTTAACTGTAAGTCCAAGTTAGACTTTGCAACATTTATAGTCTTCTTTTAACATCACTTATATGTGTAATATTAATATATTATTGTTTTATTTAAAAGGAACCTAGTTTCTCAGTGGAAAAACTGCATCTATCTTTTCTTATAATTTACTCAAAGTAACATTTCAAAATGGCACAAGATTAAGGCTCACTGATCATACTGATTTTACCATCACTGTAACTATAAATTCTTGTCTGTGTTCTTAAAGCTTCTAATGGTGTTTAGAAAGCAAAACTCTTCACCACTGTACAGCATCAGTTTTTGTCCCTTCATAGTGGTAGTCATTTTCTAAAGGAATCAGCTTTCTAACTTGTATCTAGTTCCGCTGCTCTCCTGTACTACATCTAGGGCTACACAAGGCCATAGAGTAAGACATTGAGGCTCTTCAGCAAGTCACCACCATACAGAATTAAACAGAAAAAAGGATCTCGCCTCTGCCTAGATAGAGCACATCCCCCTTATAAGAACCTGGCAGACCTAAAGGGTCTTCTTTCTGAAATATGACAATCACATCATTTAGGTGCCTTACCGATATAAGCATTAAAATGGAAACTCCTCTTCCCCTGCCCTGTTCTCATCAGCTCCACCATCTCACTTACACTATGCACAATTTCTAGCTTTCGTTTCCAGCAATTTTAAGCCCGTTATTTTGTTCCTCTCCCATGGGTTTACAAACCCCTTTTTCCAGTGGCAGCTAAACGTCCAAGAAGAGTTTATAGTGGCCCAACGGGCTTTTGCCAGCTTGCAGAATTTTACTGATACTGGGATGCACAAGCTTTTGGTCAAATTCACATTTTCTCATTAATCAGTGTTAGCAAGATTTTTGCAATTCACATGGAGGTCGTCAGTCTCTGCATGAAAAATACAGCAAAAGCCTTGTATGTTACACCTAAATGGCCATAAGATATGATGGACTAAACTGTGGCTATTAAACTTAAAGTAGGGGGGGCAAGCTATGCACTTAGTCTAAGTTAACTGAAAGTCCATGATAAACCAAAAATCTGCACATGATCCCAAATGGAACCACAGGGACAGCCAGGGGACAAGGGGGATGAGCTGGGAACAGTCAGCACCCCTTTTCCTTTGCCACTGGGACTAGCCAATCCCATTTTGACATGAATTTAGGGGATGTAAGGCCTGTGACCTTCTTCCATATGCACTTGCTAAATATTTAAACTCAGTATTTGCATAAGCTTTCTACTGTTGCTCCTTATATTAAAGGCTAACGCTAAGGGGCTTATAAGCTCGTTCTCTCGGTGAACGAGTTAGACTCATGACTCAGTGACATTAAAGATTTAAGTTACTGTTCTAAATAAAGTTCACATTATTTCCCCATAATTACAGATGTAATCCCACTTCACATGGCTGATTTTTTTTTCCCCTCTTTTTCCCCTCTGGTTTAGAGGCTAGCTTACTGCATCACACCTGAAAATGAACACCATCTTGTGGCTCAAGGAAATGTCAGGCAGTTTAAGGTTTGTACTTCTTTCACCATGCTTCTTCTTGCTATCAACCCTCCCCTGTCTTTGGCAACAACTGCAGCTTTGCATCAATCTCCTCAGCGTGGATCCTTTTACAGGTCTGTGGTTCTTTATTTTTGCCAGCATGATGCGATGCAGGAGGCTCAGTACCATGCGTATCAACTGTTGGAAGGCATTTAGCACCTTCCTTCCACCACTAAAGAAATGACTAAGCAGAACCCACAAGGTTACAGATCACTTTTATCCAGTATTTTAGGTTATATCTGAATACAGTGAGATCTCATCAGGGGATGAATTTATTTCCAGACCACCAGGCATATCTGAACACATGTCATATCCTCTCCTTCACAGTCATTACACAGCAATCTGAAGTCATGTTTTCTAAACTCCAAGTACGTATTAAGGCATGCTAAACAGTTAAGTATCCAGTGTCAGAGCTCAGACATAACGGTCATGATGAAATGATATGCTACTGAGATGGAATTGGCTTTCCCCGCAGGCCTGTAGCCAATTGAAAACACTGCTGGAGACTCCTTAAGACTGCTGAATAATATGCTATAGGTTTCCAGATAGTGCTTTGCTTCTAGCAAAAAAAAAAAAAAAAAAAAAAAAAAAAAAAGAGCTTACTGAAATAACTCCTTTTTGTAGAAGATAAAAAGGATGCAAATAAGAGGCATGTACACTTATCAGCATTCATGCCGGACCACTTTCTGCCTTCATAGTTGAAAGCAACTAGAATTATGCACGCTACCTGAAAACATGACCCAGATTTTATAGTGGTGCTTTGTATGTCGATATTGAAAAAACAAATCAGAAAACGTGCCTTTTGTTCACTTTGAAATAAAGTTAAGAACTATAATGGGAAAAATGCTGTTTGAAGTATAATATTTTTTGTATTTTAAAGGAAATAATCCAAATGTAGATTTATGGGATGCAGAAGGAAAGAAGGAAGAATAGGCTACCCCTTTCACGATCACAATTTATGTGATGTGGCCACGGTTATGCAGTAGTAGAGCACCCCTTCCTGCCTTCTCATTTCCCCATCTCTGTCCTCAGTTATCTAAAGACTTTTAATGCTCCAGCTATAACAACTTGATTTTCAGAGGCTGATATTCCTGCACTAATGAGATACACACCACTGTTCCTACACAGGTCTGGTTATTTAAATCCAAATGTATAATATCAGAAATAGAAGCAAGTGAATTTTGCTTAGTAGAGACTATACTTTGAAGCAAATGCCTAATGATCCTTTAAACCACATGTCTAATACTAGGGCATCTTATTTTAACTTGTTGCTATCTTCAAAGAACAACAAGGATTAGCTTTGTTATTGCTAAAGCATAGTTAATACTTCATTAATCTTAAGTTTGTAAGCAAAACACTGACCACAGTAACTAAATTAGCACAAAAGTCTTTTATATATATATATATATATATTCAGCAGTTCTGAATTTTAAAGCTGAACCAAAAGATAACTAAGTAACCTTTAAATTGAAGGTTTCTCACCTCCAGCTGGAATTCACAGGAATTTAGTTGAAATCTATCAGTTATTTTGAGACCACCTTGTAGCTCTACATTTGTCAACCAATGTATTTAAAACTTCTCTCATCACTATCACTTGAATCAATAATGTTACTAAGCAATTACTTCTGTTCCCTTACAGCTTCAACACTGGCTAACAATATGACAACTGACAGGTTGAGGAAAAAGCCAATATGTTAAGCAAAACTGGGAATACAGAAAATTCAAGTTCAAAGCTCCCTCGATTATGCTTGGACCAGGCTGGCTCAGACCTTATCTACTGACTCTTTGAGGGAAGATATCTGCTCTCTGTTCTCAATGCCTCCCCTCTATTACCTGGCTTTAAATGATCTTTAAAGACCGAATTTAATTTTTCTTATATCTTTTGGTGCCATGAGATCCCTACATGAGCAAAACTTGTGAGCTTTGCTATTGGTAGAAGTGGAGGAGGCGGGAGCAGAGAAAAAACATAAGTTAAAGGCTCTTTTATCCTGGAGAAGTGTATTAAACTTTTCTGACAGTAATAATTACTTCAGATATTCATGCCACGATCTGTTTTCAAACAACAATACCTGAACGCTCTTAGATCTTTAAGGAAAGAGCGCATCTGAATTGTAAGAAAAGAGCAACTTGAACTATGTATTAATGTCATTAGCTTTCTTGCCATACTATCCTTTGGGATATGAGTTTGCATCCTTCTGAAGTGAAGACTCAGTGCTTCACTTTCAGCGGTTTGTTATTAGTCTCTTCTCTTGGTGAAGAAGGTTGTCTTTGCTGTATATGTCCGTGCCATTTTAATTTCTGTGCAGTTTAACTATACAAGCTGAAGAGTAACAGGAATGGAATTTCTGTTGTGGCTACTGAGTACAGAATACAGTTCATTTCCACACTGTACTTGAAACATATTCCCTTATGTCAACAATTAAAATGGCTTTATCATAAGATCCATACTCTACAGACTTATTCAGTTAAGTGCCAAGTTATATACAATAGCTTTGTTATTTTTTGTGCCAAATAATGTACAGTATATAAAATAGTACATAGGAATAGAGATAATGATTTTTAGAATAAGCTGATCTACCCAGAGGCACCAAAATACCAAACTTGGGCTTTACTCTGCTGTTGTGGGCACACTATTACAATATCATCTGGATTCACCTACCAAAACATCGTAAGACTGTGTTGAACACCTTAGAAGATATTTTAGGCATACTCAGCTCTAGGCCTACTCCTGCTCTTCTCTCTCTCCAGTAGCATTATGCAAGCTAGAAGACATAAAACAAACTCTGCATTTGGGTGCTGTTCTTGTTCTCTGTCATCACTTATCATTATAGTGTCTTTCCACTGATCACTAGACTCAGTAGCTTTAAATTACTTCTTATACTCATCGCTAGATCTATACTAATTTTCAGAGGCAGCAGCTTCTCAGTTGAATCCAGCCTGGAGTTTACCTCTGAACCTTACCTCTGAATATTTTTGCCTCTATACATTCAGTTCAGTTTCTTACCTTCTAAACATATACCGTGCTTCCTTTTTTTAAAGGACCATTTAAAAGGACGGTGGGTTTTTTTTACTATACAAGAAAAAAATATTTTATAAAAGCCCAGCTTAAAAGTCCAATGTTAAATGGGAAAGAGCAAAATCACTTGGATTTCTGTCCAAAATAATGGAAGCGAAACCTCTTCTTTCCTTATTCATACTTTTCCTCCAACAGAATCAATACTTCAGAATGAATCGAGTATTGTCTCTTGCTTAAGAGCCTATGTAACAAAGCAGTGGTTTTATTTAAGCAGGGCTTTAAGTCCAAAGGACACTGTCTTCTAATCGTAAAATAAGTCATATTTTCTGGCCCAAGTGATGGCAAATAACATTTCCAAATATATTTTAATAATAAGGGGGTTTCAAATGTTGCTGTTAGTTTTATAATGACATGAAAGTCCAAACAGTGAAAGTGTTGAGTGCTTCAAAAAAAGAACCATCCCCCCCAACTCCATGCTGAATCCCATTTTTATTGTTTGCTAAACCCCATAGGGATCACCTTTCATTATTATAAACCTTACTTTTCAATAACACAGCTGTTTCAGTCATGGTTTGACATATCTCAAAAGTTTCTTAGCATAGATATAATTATTAAGTTTTGAAAGTCTCGGGAGCTCTTTAACATGGAGTTTTAATGGCCTATCACATTTTACATTGTTTAGTTCGCACATGATCATAAATGCTAACAACCTACATCAATGTTCACTTGTGAAAACCCACCCATCTATAGCAAAATCCACATATGGAAAGTTACATTTCATCACCACTCTGCTCTAAAGCTTGGGTGAAGTTGGGAGTGAAATCAGCTTTACCCAGCACGTTAGGGTTTGACTATTTGTAATGCCAACTCCTAAAGCAATTACCCACTACATTATTTTTATTTCTAATGCTGTATAACTTATTAGGTTAAGTACAGTATTTATAGCTCAGGATGCTGCACTATTGCCATCTTGTTCTGAGATTTTTTTTTATAGGCAAAGAATTTATAACTGATACAGAAGACAACAGGCAAATCTGAGGGATAGCAGGAATCTTATTACCATGAATAGTCCTAAGAAATACTTCATACTGAGGGATTGTGCAGCTGGGCTTTAAGAGTAAAGGTGTTGCCCAGAGGAATTCTCTCAGAAACATCGTGACTTTCCTCTGTCCCACAGATAGAAAACAATGTCCTTAATTCTCCATGGAATAAGATGCTCAACTACCTCATGCCTCCTGGATGATAGGTGATGCCATTAAACACCAACCAATGTCTATTCAAGAAAAATAGCTTTGTGAAGACCAGGTTATACTCCTTTCCTCAACTCAGCGATGTGGTACAGACAGATAGCCCAATAAAGAGTCACAGCTCTGTCACCCAGCTCCTTATGGGTACCTGCTTTGAGCTTCCTAATGTATTTTCAGTATGGAAAGGATGAAGTGTCATGAAGATGCTCATCTCCCTTTTCTTCAGTCACTGTAGTTACAGAGATCGCCCAATCAGGTTCTCATTGCTCACGTCATTTCTTAACTGCAAATCATCTAAGTCTGTCTTGAATTTCCAGCTAAGCAGAGGCTGTTTCCCTTAGATATACCTGTTTGGGGGAGCAGACTAGTTCCACAAACGGGTGCTTTCCCAAGGTAATACACAGAAGGGTGCCATTCATCTCAGCCACATGCTCACTGATGGAAAAAACTCAGGATTAGCAGAGCTTGAAGTCCCTTCCTTTGCCACAGTCACCACCTTTTCCATGCTCTATCATCACCGTGAGCTTTTAGCCACACTGCCAGAAATATTTCCTGCTTCTACATTAGATCTCTTTCAGAAAAGAATGAATGACTTTGAGCTCAAACTTTGGATTTCCAGCCTCTCCTGAAATCCTGAGATAAGCAGATGCTGGTGGAGGAGACAGCTCACTTCCAAAAGTGGAAAATTTTGATTACAAGCCTATTTAAAATGCAGTATCGTTTGCTTGCTAGTAGTTCTGGTGGCATGCCAGTAGAAAGAACTGAGGGAAGCAATTCAATAGCTCATTTGACAGCTCTAGAAAACAGTCTTGTAAGCCTTCTTTAAACCTGATAAAGGGGCTTATTGTACATTAGTCTTTCTCTCCTGACCAGTCCTACCTTCCTCCCTATAACTGAAATATGGGCCTACCTGCGATCCTTACTGTTTTACCAAGCAACGTAAAGTTAACTAGTACCAAGGAGAGAGATCTGCCATTTTTTTTATTCCTTCTGCTGCCATTCAGTGGGATAGAACATAACAAGTATTTGAAAAACTATAGCTACATTAGTAAAACTCCAGAGATTCAGATTTTTAGTAGAAACACACCAAGTCCTTCATGTGCAGCAGTCCAAAATCCACTAGTGCTATTTAGCGTTTGGCCTCTGTTTGAACCATAAAGTGTCTTTCTTGTGTTCTGAGGCATACACACTGGCAACACTTGAAAAGTATCTTACTATAGTGAAGGACTTTGCAGGAAATCCAGGATCAAACATGATATTTTAAATATAGAATGTAGGAGGAGAAATACTTGGCTGTTGCTATTATACACATTCCCTAACTGCACGTGCAATGTATGTTGTATGTAATTTTCCCAGAGGAAGTTCCCTGCAATTGGTCATTTCTTCTTGGCAAGATAAAATACCCTTTCAATGGTATTATTAAAAAAAGTAAAGCTCAAACATTTTGTATATACATCCACTTCTTACTCTATTGTTTTGACATGAATTAAGTTTATTTTGCCCTGTTAGGTTGTAGGATGGGGGCACGTAGAAAGTTATTTTGTTTTTAAATGTCCATTTTACATATCTTCTGATTCAGAGCAGTTGCTAACCAATATCTACTTTTGAGGGAGTAGGTAGCTTTCATTCAGTACCCCAAACTGATTCGCTACATTTCACAAGGCATTGGTGAACACAATCTCTTTCCTAAGAGCCAAATATAAACCACAGATCAGGAATTTCAAGAAATTAGAGACCTGCAAATGTTTTATTTGCATTGCCCAGTTAAAAAAAAAATTTTAAACAGGCTTGAGGGACTCAGACATAATAAAGTTATCACGACTCAAATGACAGCACATAATCTACCTACAGTAGTTAGGTGCCTGTCCTGAGCCTCTCACAGCAGTAAAGTAGAATAAATATATTCTATCACATTTTACTCTGTTTTCTCACAGCTAAGAATTTTTAGAGTCCACAGATCAGCTAACATGCAAGAACTCAATTTCCCTAAATTAGAGGCCAACATGATGTTTCAGACTGAAAACCCTTGAAAAACAAAGTTTAGAGCGCCAGCTATAGTACAGGGAGAGCGGGGTCTTCTGGAAACTCCTCCGGAAACTTTTCCCTGAAGGAAAAGGCTTCCTCAGTCTCTCTTCCTCCGATTCCTACCCATGCTCCTATCGGTGCTCGTGGCCTAAGCTGGCTAATCAGTTATAAGTCAAGCTGTTAGAACATGAAGCAAAACCACTCAGATTACCCAAGTCAGAAACAGGACCTTGATGTGACCTTACCAGGCTCATATCTATATACCAGCTAGCACATGGACTATTTTGCGCAACGCTGTCCAGAAACTACCATGCAGGACTGAATCAGTGAGCTGTTTGAAAACCCAAATTATTAGAGATCTTCATTTACTAAACCAAAGTCTGGTACCCGAGAAAGGCATAAAACTATTTGTATGTGCTCTATGACAGAAGATGCTTTTTATAGTAGTGTGTAGAAGTCACATGCTGGCTTTCTTGTGGAAAAATTTAGGCCAGTATCACGTAAATTTTTGGAGCAGAACTTTTTAGAGCTTAATTTATAAAAGGTAAGCCTTCAGTAAAGCCCTGTTACTTCTGTGACCCTACACTCAGTTTCACAGAGGCTCATAGGCATGGAATAGTTGTATCTCAAAGATTTGTTTTGAGCGTTTCTGTACTGTGGAGATAGCCCTTTTCGTTCAGCCGTTTCACCCCCCTGTACCTCAGATTTCAACAACATTCCACTACGCATTTTTCTCCCTACAGTCCATACTCTTTTGAAGGGCAGTTTTTGCTGACAATCAGACATAACCGCTCACAATGACTAAGTAAGCATGCACGTGTTCTTTAGCTATGCTAAAAAGTGCAATTATTGAGGTTTTTGTCACTCCCAAAGTAAGTTTAAGCAAACAAAACTTGTACACCATGCACACAGAAACCTTTCCTAGGCATAAAGATGTCAGATATTTTGTACGTTGTTACTATTAAAAATATCAACATAGGGCCAAGATCTTCATCTGGTTGTTGATTTGCCTGGCAGTACTGTTCATCGCCTGCGATCAAATTTAGATGCACCTACATGCATCAGATATCGACTACTTATAGAAAACTAGGTGGCAGACAACCATTTCAGCCAGCAGAAGAATGTTAATCAGGTAATATAGCTGCTTTTAATGACAGAATTTGATCAGTTTTCCTCTTGCCATTTAAAAAGATTATATTTAGACAAACTTTTATCACTGTCTGACTGAGCAAACAAAAGCACACTAAGAAATAAAAGACAGTCAGAAGTCTAGAGGTAACACAGATATCGTCACTGTGTTCAATGTAACCAATTAACCAGCTTAGGAGAACGTGTGAGATATCCAGATGCAAGTGCTGAGGTAGCCTTTTGGGGGGCGAGGGGGAGACCAGGTGAGGCTAAGTCTCAGTCCAACAGTGTAGCCTTTACGTAAACCAACCATTATTGCCATCACTTTTGATGTTGAGAACAGCAGGCCTTTTGCTTAAGGCTTGCGCTGGCTGCAAGATCAGGCCACCTGTGTACTTTGCTTTTCTCCTTTCTAAAAGTGTCTCTTTAGCTGTAATGCTAAACAAAAGTTCCTTGATTTCTTTAGTGAGGTAACAGAATAAATTCAATGAACTAAGAAAGTTACTAAGCCTTAATCTGGCTCTTTTAAACTTGTCTTGTTGTTTCTTAGTCACTGCCAAGAGGCAGGTGACCTGCATTTTTGATTTATTATGTTGCACTCTCTAAGACCCTATCCGCAAGACTGCTTTTGTGCGCTAGGGGTAATATCAGTTATAAAGGGAGAATCTCCAAATACTACATTTTAAAAATAACTTGTAATAGGTCTAATCAAGATTTGCCTTACAAATAAGAGCTTTATAGCAAGCATTTACTCGGTTTACACCAGTGTTTTACTTAATTTTTAATGCCTTTTTATAGCAGTGATAGACTTTACCTTAGATAATGGTACCTCTGTATAGGAAATATTTTACTATTTTTACCAGTTTTTTTAATTTTTCATATAATATAAATGTATATCGTAAGGCGATAAATTCAACTTTGATGTAACAAGCTTATCACACAGGACCTATTTCTCCATTATAAGATTTTTGTAGTTAACCAGTCTAGTTCCATAATGTTGGCCTTTGATCATAAATGTAAGCATGCGATAAAGGAGAATAAAACTTTATCAACAGCTAATGCACATTGTAGCACAATATTCTCCACTGCTGCCTTAATCTCATAAAAGGAAATCATAGGTTTTTAATTTATATTCTAAAAAAGCCAAAAAACAGAGCATCCTTTGGCTGCAGTTTTGTGTTGTTAGAGCACTTAATATTAAACCAAATAAATTAGCATCCAATAGATCTACTTCCAAAGCAAGAGATCACATTGCAGTTTTCAAGAACACATTTTCAAAGGAGTTCAAAACTTGCCACTAGTAAAGAATATTCTCCAAAGTGCCCCAGTGACCAAAAGCGTCCAAACATAGCCACTGCATTTTCACATCTAATTCCGCTAACTGTGCAATCTGCAGGTCTCTCTGCCTATTTTTTTTTTCCTTTTTGTATGTCTTTGGTTATCTGGGAGAAATGGCATTTCAGTTTTATTTTTTGAAGGGGAGACACCTACATGCTCGTGTGTGTAATTAGAAACAACTACATTTCTTATAAATGTGGATGTGTGTGATGTGTGCTGGTCAACTATAATTAAAATGCTGATAAAGATGGTGAATGTATTGTCCTCATTCCTCTGTCTTTCTGTGATCAGGGTAAATAAGAACTGTTTTAAGCTGTGCATTAATGTAACAGGTTATTCCAATATTGTGTATAAAATTATTTAAATTAATAAATAAAATCTGACAAATATGCACAAAAGGTATAAAGAATAAAGTGTCTTATGTACCAAAAATGTAGCTATGGCAGTCTCAAAAGCTGCGATGAAAATTCTGCTCCGTTATCAATACTATTGCCAGCTGTGGTATACAACCTAAAGCTTTAGAGTGATAGCAGGCCCTTGGTTCTGCAGTCATCTCCCCAGAGGCGGGATGCTTGCTCAGGAACAGGACATTTCTGAAGCAGGGCTGCTTAACAGCAATGCAGAGAGGCTTCAAAAGCCACTCTTGACCTCACTCTAAAAACTGGAAGTCAGTTAAAAACAACAGCCACAAAGCAGGAACTCAACATACCACTCAACCTTCATGAAGTAGTTCACATCTTTTTAGTGTCCAGTTAGTGCAGTGATTAGGTTAATTTCTACATTTGCATTCCTTTCCAGAACCTAGGTACAGTAATGCAATGAAGCTCTCCAATCACACACTGAAAGAAAACAATCAAAACCTTTTGGAAACATGAATCTGTCTGAATGCATGGAATAGAAGCTACAATTCCCCAAGGCTAAATTGTTACCCTTTTGGTAAGCAATTCCTGTTGTTTATATACTTGTTAAAAACATCATAATTAATAGTAATAACTATAATAGCATTATTCTTAATTTATCAATCAGCCAGGAAGAAAAGGCTAAAGAGGAGAAGTAGATAGAAAGGGTTTTTACTACAGCATAAACCATTTTCTTAACATTTTTCCATGCAGAACATCCCAAAATTATGTGAAGCACCATTATCACACAAGGGTACACTTTATTAGGCCATTTTGATTTTCTACCAAGTACAAATCTTCGTACTTGGCAGGTGCAGAGAAATCTACTTTGAGCTTTTTTTTTTTTTTTTTTTTTTTTTTTTTTTAAAAACACACCTTGATGTTAAGGTATGCCATTTAATTTTTGAATTGTTTAATATTCCTCTAACCTTCACAGAAGTAAGAAAAAAATGATTTAAATTTTTAATATAATTCTGAAAGTTTGAATAATGAAATTTCTGTATGTCAGTGTTTAATAATGCAAAACAGAAAACTACAGGGCAGTATTAAAACCAAAGTTGATTCATTTTAAAACACTTCAAGTATTTTGTGAGAGTTTCTTTTAACCTATTTCGCTATTCAAAAGTCTCTACAAAGTTTTACATTTTCACTTCTCTTCATCCTCCCATTTTACCCACCCATTTACCATATTACTTCTGCATCAGCTTCAGTCAATTGGTAAGTTTCTTGACTCAGTATTAGCATACTATTATGAAAGTGAAATTAGACTAGGCTTAAAATAGAGGAATTTTATCCTCCTAAACATACTGCAGAAACCAAGTTTCTTGTTTGCTTTGGGCTAACCATATTGTCACTCTGTTATTCTCCTAACTAACTCTAAAAGAGGGAGTCACTTTTAAGTTACAGCCTTTTTCAACCCCCTAAAAAGACAAAGCGGATTAGGTATTGATGACACTTGTTTTAGCGGTAAAGACAACTGCCAGGAACAGTGATGCTACCCTTTACTTCCAATTCTTACAAATAAACATGAAATATCAATTTGCCCTCTTTTACCAGAGCTAATGCTTACAACCTAAGTAAATTTAAAATGCAAAAGCACTGCAAAACCTTTGTAGCTTGAAGAAATAAAATTGAAGGCCAAAGTCAAAATATATTCTTTTCTTTTCATAACACAAATCAACAATGCTGCCAAAAAGTTAGGGCATTACACTCATGTAAATCCAAAGAAGATGGAGAGAGAAAAACAGATGAAGTGTTGAAAAATAGTAACTACAAGTAGCAAACACTGCTTACTTTAAAAAAAAAGTTCAGAGAGACCAGTTTGGCTTCCCCCCGTCCTCAAGCTACAAGCATACGGCTGCAATTGGCAGAAAACCAGAAATACTCACTCGCATAATACAAACCAATCCATAATTCCAGCACTAAATCAGTACAGTAATTGCTAAAGAAGAATCGAAAGGCCCTGTATTTCCCCAACTGTAAAAGCAGTGATAATATTGACATATCTATGAAAAGTTTTGTGAGATCTTAAACAGTACAGCAATGGCATACACCAACCAAACATTAGAACTCATATTTATTAAAGCTTACTAGCACATAAAAACCACAGATTGTTGTACTTGAGTTTTTCATCTGCTTTTTACAACCTTAAGCTTCGGAAGGAGAGGCATATGTTACTTATCCTGCCAATGGTAAAATAACCAGATAACATTTGGTCTCCATGAAAGCCAGTAAGAAGCATGTAAAAACACAAAGCCATAAAGAGATCTGAAAGCTGATTTCAACGTCACTAAATTGTGTCACTGAGGAGGAAAAAAAAAAAAAAAATCTATGACCACATACAGTTGTTCAGTTCATTCCCTTTGATTAAGGGCTTCTTATGCTTCTAAAAAATCAAAATATTTTGGATGACAGGTTCCTGAATTACAAAAGTTAAACACACTGAAAACAATCTCTTGTGAGTATGTTTCATACTTTGATTTATGGTGAATCATATCTTCAGATTATTATCCTTATACATTGTATATTCTTCATATTATCATAAGCTCCACTAGTTTATCTGGACTCCCAGTCATTAAACATACAATTTTAGTTGTGCTTGCAAGGAAATATTTCCAAGCAATTATTGCTGATTCTGTAATAAAAAACCACGGAAATGTTCAAATTCTCATTTAAACATAAAGAAAAGGTATATGAAACAGTGATATAACTTTCAAATGCTTTTCTCTGTCATTTAAACCACCACCACAGGTCATATCCCCCAAAAGAAGCCCCAAATGCACAATCACAGGAAGACTCATTCTGGGAAAAAAGTGAGCTAAAAATAGAAATTTTTTAAGGTAATTCTCATATTCTTTAGGGAAAAAATAAAGACTGTTGTCTCACAGTAACTTTGTTAACTACCACATGAAAGTGATTTCGCTTAGACTTCTGTGCATTAGAGATGTAGAGCGTTTAGATTTTCACCAGCTCTAAAGCAAGACACTTGATATGTTTGTCTGTTCATCATTCTTTTGGACTAATAATGAGAGAAGTCATTGGTGTGATGAATAGACACCTAGAAACGTGCAATCCTGTCCTAAGTTTTACAGCATCCACTAAACTTAAACTGAACTCTGTCCTATATTCTGGAAAGAAGTTCACTTCAACTTTCTTTTATTACATCTTTGTTGAAGAATATTATGTTCACTTATAGGTTTGAAATCATTAAAGTAGCAAAAGCTCTTTACCTCTGAAGGATCTGCATTTTATGTGCTTTTCCAAGAAAACTATCTGCTGATACTTACTTCCTCTTATTCCATTCTAGCTATGTGCCTGCTTTCTTATTGCTGTTTTCTTTGGCACTGTTTCCAAAGTCACCTATAAACGGTAGGTGTTTTTTAGTCCTCTTCTGAGCATAAGAGTAGCTTCTTTGTATCTTTATCTGCATAACAGCCTCATAACACACCCTAATAAGAACGTGTTTTATTCATACCATTTCCAGATAATATTTAGGCAGACAAAGGTCCAGATCTGCAAGAGGATTTATCAACCCACAAAGACAACCTCAGGAGTCCAGCATCTCCTCTAAGAGGCCTTCCTTTCCATGAAGGTTTTTTTCCCCACCATGTATTATACGAAGTTTATTGTCTAACTCAGTTTTGTAGGTTCTTGACTTTCAGACTGAAATCCACAGAATTATGTGGAACTGAATCAAGTACACATCCATTTATTTAAAGTGTTGGGAATTCAAAAGGTTAAGTTTGAACTTAGACAAAGAGGATATTTTAAGAGCCACTGCCATGTTTTTCTTAAATCAACATGACTTTCCCTAGCTTATTTCAGTCTATAGCCTAGCCATTTCCCATAAACTCATCTTTATACTCTTGCTACTGGATTAATTCTTTGGTGGGCGCTTTGGTTGGTGCCCACTGTGTTCCTCCAGAACACTTGAATAACACCATATCATACGTTTACAGCCCCAGGCAGCAACTGCATCCAAATACTGAATACTTTTCATTGAAAACTATTCTGGAATATATCAAACTGTTGTCCATTAGAATCTTGGAGCACAGTTCACTCCGAGTTCACAGTAACAAGGCAAGGAATCTGCCTTCTAGTCTTATAAAAAGCTCATTAGATTTAACTAGCAAACTCGGCCAACAACGAAAACATTGAGTCAGTATGGACCTCATTAAAGGAGCAATACCGTTTACATAAACTCACACAAAAAAGTTGCCGAAGGGAGCAGCCATTATATCTTCCTTTTGCAGATTCAAAAGGAAGTAACGCATTCTAGAGCTGCATAAAGTTGATAACTGCCAAAAAACCCTTTATGCCAAATCCAAGCACAGTCTGCATGGCTGCTTCTACTTCAGATGGGAAAACGCCAGTGGCAGGCAAATGTACAAACAGAATCTGATGAGATGTGACAGAAACATAAACAGCTGCCACAACTAAATAAATTATTGTGCTAGATTGATTATTTTCAGAATCACATTTGCAGGGTAATCTCTTCATAGTTTCTCCTCATGCCTCTTTCATGGAGAATTCCTTTTCTTCTGACTTAAACCTTCAGTTTTACATCCCTAAAAAAAATACAGAAAGAGACAGTGTCCTATCTAGGCATTACCCACCTAAAAGCTTGAAATACGTAAGAAGTGTTCCAGCCTCAGGGATAGAATTGTATGTTCATACCACTGACCACTAAACAAAATATGCATAGAAAGCCAAAATTCAAAACAAACATTTCAACTGGAAATAAATGTTTTAAAAACAAAAATGTAAAAAAAAAGTCAGGAAGTGTCAAGCTTGATTGCTTTGCATCAACAAGACCAAGCAGAGAGGGAAAAAGCAGCAAACCACAGAAGAGTTAAACCAAAATATCCAGCATTTGAGAACTAAAAGGGTTTTCCTTTTCATTTTTTCTATCATTACAGTCAGATTAAAAATAGCTAAAAGAAAAATTAAATAGTTTTGATGTCTACCCACCATGATTCAAGTTTAGATCAGTCAATAGCGCTGTTTTCAAAACAACTGTTTCAGCTTTTACAGAGCTCAAGACCTAAGCTGCTCTGCCTTCTCCTCCATTCATGGGAATGAAATAATTGCAAAGAGTAGCTTTTTTTGAAATCAAGACAACAGGTTACAAGTGAAATATTCTAGAGGTTCTATCCACAGTATGCCACTTGTGAGAGACAGCAGTTCACACCACATGGGGAAAGCTGGTACTCTTTGGATGTCTCTCAGTGTAGAAGAGTTCTTACTTGACAAATCTTCAGGTTCAACTCAACATATAAAACATAGATGAGAAAGGCATGTTTCATAGCATAAAGGAGCTAAGCAGAGAGAATTTGAATTACTGAACAGCAAAGATATAAGCTGCAGAGAAATGCAGAAATTTTGGCAGAACTGAAATAACTACAAATAGCTCAGTTTTCAAACAGGATTAATTCTATAGCTTAAAGCCTCCTAAACTGCCTCGTAATCCCAAAGTATTTTTGGAAGTGATGAAAATATGATGGGTTAAGTAAGGACAGCTACTTATTCAAATATTTCAGCAATTCAGAAGCTTGATACATCTTGCAAATTAAACAAACATTAATAGGATGTGTGTCTGCAAACATTGAAAGAATTAAAAGGGTAAGAGACACCAGAATAACACAAGAAGTGACAAGTAGCAAAATAATTCTCTACAGGCACACTTGATTGATGTATGTTTCAACATAATGGCTAATCAGGGTAATGGACATCTCAAAGTATCTTAAAATCAGTAGATCAAAGTGATATGTAGAAGCTAAATAGTATCATTACTACATGTGCTTAGATTTTAATAATGCTAGTTGTTCTTTTTCAGATCATTGTATCTTACACAATGACAATTCGCACCATCTTGGGTAGAAATTCAGCCACATAGATCCAGAGCCCACTTGACATGCAGAACTCAGCTAGAAAGTGACAGGGAAAAGCAATTATTGGCAAGAGGAAGACAGGTAAATCAAATGCCTCTTTAGTCTTCAAGAATTTTATTTTTTCTTGGTTGAGGAACATTGCCTATTATTTGAAACTCTTTGTAGATAAACTGTTCTTTTTCTTCAGGGGTTTTTGTTGTTATGTCAGAAAAGGAGGAGTAACCAGTACTTAAATACTTGAAATATTTATTAAAACACTACATTTGTTACTGTATTTGAAATTAGATGATCTTTACAGACATGTGAATGTATGTATTTCCCATTCATTTGAGTACAGAACAGTTCAGCACTTCAAATTCCAATCATCTGGGGTCTCAAGATCTAAAAGGGAAAATCGTTAGTTTTTCTAAGGGAAGGAGTGGGATCTATTGTTCCCAGCTCTTTTCGCTAGCACAGAGAATGATCCAGCTCTCTGACCAGATAGGCTAAAAGCAAACTTTTTTCTTATAAATTCAGGCTTCTCTGAGCTTCATTTGTGACATCTTGTAATCACAGCACAGAAGAATTTTAATTCCCATAAGCATCACTATCCTGCTTTGGATCTGTACTAGAAAAGCAAATCCACAAGGCCACAAACTAGTCTACCATGCTGCAGAAACATTACTGTTGTGTTTACATCCAATGACACTGTCAGCTCAAAATGTTTACTTGATCCATTCAAAAACATTTTTCTGATGTATTCTGAGCCCATTTCCTATTCTGATGCAATCTTAAAACGAAACACAAGTAGAATCATTTCCTTGTTCCTCCTACACAGCTTTCCTAAAGAAAAGTAGCTTGTTCCTCCAGCACTCAAATCACAAAGGTCAGTTTAAATCTGCGTGACCCCCCTGCAGGGACCTGGGCTACTCACACAAGCAAGCATTGCCATTTGGTGCTCGTCATTAAACTTTTGATGTCTCCACTATGAAACACGAAAGGAGATTCTCTGAACAACGTGTGCTGCATGATTTACTCATTTAACTCCCACCTACCACTTGTCATCCTTTCCCTCAGGCTTCATAGTAACACCACCTGGAAGCGACGACAAAAGCAACTTACAAAGCCAAATGAGGTATCACACTGACTGCAAAGTCAGAACTACCCCAGAAAACTAGGAAGCTTTTTGTTTGTTTAATAAGTAAAGCATTTCCTCAAGATTGCATTGAGAATACAGCTTAAGTTACTGAAGAGATGTGGGTGTCGGGGTTTGATTTGATGTAGACATAGAAAGCCAACGGAAGAAGAGGTGCCACCAGCCCTTTTATAAAGCATTTAGGAGTCAATAGCACTTGTGCAAGGTGCAGGACATCCAATATTAATTCTTCCCTTCTGACAGTCTGCAATAAAGGATCACCAGAAGGCAAAAGAAATATAATATTATGCAGATGCCTACATAGTGTCTGTGGACATATTTACACGTGTTGATGGACAGTTATTTCCCAAGGAAGTAATTAAGACAAGAGAATTACACATAAACGCGTCCTTTGAAAAGGAGAACTTAATACGCTGATGTCCAAGAATTAATGCAGTAGAATTCAAAATCACAAATAAAATTACAGCTTGTCTGGTTTGTTTGGGAATTTCTAGTTCAGAGTATTTGCATATTTCTTTTTTCAAATGGGAATAATCTGGAGTGTTCCACATGTCTCCTGGTGGAAGATATGGAATGGTGGAATCAACATGGTTGGGACATGGTGGAATCTTGGCTGTAAATCAAAATCAAATTTGAAACACAGAGGCTACCAAAAAGGAACATTTTGATTTCAAGATAGGCACTGAGGTTTTTACACCAGAATTGCCTTCTCAGTTTTATATTTCATTTCCATTTAATTGGCATTTACTGTAGTCCTACAGTCAAATAAATGATTTAAGGTCAAGGGCAAACGAATCCCTGCTGCTCTGTTATTAAAAATTAGAGTCAAATTACTACATACATACAAGTCTTTGATGCAAATACTGGTCATAGACAGATGCCGCTGTTTTACAAATGAGTAATATATATTGCCCACTCTACTTTTGAATAAGTGTACATATCCTCTGAAAATTTGTTACTCAAATCACAATTATAGACCAACAGTAAAGCTAAAGAGCACCAGCACGTACTTCCCTTAATTTCTCCTTATACACATCGTAAGACCTATACAGTCATCTCTTAAATGACAGAAAATCTTCTAATTTGCTTTTAACAAGACATCTCATGCAAAAATGTATGGTGAAGCCATTGATTTCCTTTTCAGTAAAGATTTAATTCTCTGATTACACAAAGAAAAAAATCAATTCTAACCAAAAATATATTACACTGAAAACATTCAGAAGGCAACAATTTTTGTGCTTTATTAGTTGCAGTCACCGAGGTTTTGAGGAAAACAAAACACAGTAAGATACCTACATTAATAATGAAACATTTAAAAATGAAAATCCATTTTTTGTGATTTTCTTCCTGCTAAAACAAAAAATAATCAAGCAGGGAATACTGTTGGTCAATAATTTTTTTTCTTTAATTAGTGATCATAAATTGTCCACAGACTGGCTTGTAAATCAACACTTGAAGTTCAAGGTATCTTGACCAATTGGCACACAATTCTATGTCTGATAAATTCATGAGATTAATGCTCAGAATTAGGCTTTCAGCTTTATCCAAAATGCATTTGCTTTCCACAAATACTCACATGAAAACTATTGCTTCTAAAGATATTTCTGCAAGTGACTATTTGCTATAATATTAACAAATGTGAACACAAAGGCTTGCAAACAGAGCACAACTAAAACTGACATTTTGGTCCAAGTGGTTATTCATGAACAATTTTGGGAAGTATTTGCTCAGCTGTGCCCTCACAGTTCACACAGCCTGGAGCGCAACACCAGGCTGCTCAGTTTAACAGTTTGATTTTTGGCCCTCACACCCACCTGCACTGCTCATGTTCACATCTCCATGGCTATAAAGGAGTCTTCTAGTCCCTTGAGAACTTCCACGTTGCACACATCTGCACTTACACTTCCAAAAATCACCGAACATTGCATCAAGTTTCGTAATAGCCTACTTTATTCTAACACACAGAACATTTTTATGATTAAGTGACTTGGGTATATTCAGGGGGCTTTCTCCTTCCACATCAAGTATGCACTACTGGACCACTTTTGCAATTCCCTGATTCTGGGCAAAAGAGCAACTCATCAAGGCCAAGGAAGAAGTCAGAGTACCTTCATATGGAGTCTTAATTGTACAAATTACAAATAAGCTGACTAGGATTTTCCCAGCAACTAGCATTACGGACATAGGACCATTTCTTCTTTAACTCTCCAGGCCTGTTATGTTGTGGATGGTGAAGAGCCAGCTACACCAGCGTAGTTCATATGAGAATTCTTTTACATTACTCATTAAAGATGCCTTAGATTGATTACACCTCCTTTTTCTCTAGATTGTTTGGCTTCAGTGAATGTAAGACAGGTAGAATTAAGACCACATTTGACCTATTGGCTCCCAGTTCAGCTTGAAAGATCAAGAATAGAGGATAACATGTTAAAGCAGGTTGTTGTCTTTTTAGTTCAGTGCAATTATTTCAGTAAAGAGAGAAAAAGATCTGTGAGAAGGAAGAAATATTCATAACCTCAATGCTTCAACTTAGCAGTTCCAATCCAGTTTGTGCAAGTATTTGTTTTTGTAATATTTGTCCTTTAAAAGTTAGATTTTCATACAGAACTAGGCTTGTGAAAGAACCTGACTGGCTACTTGTCCTTTAAATAATGAATTCAAGTCATGATTTGTTTATTGTATAAACTGGACAAAAAAAAGGAGTATTTCTAAAGAAGGGTTCATAACAGCATGCTCTGTGCTACTTTCAAAGGATAATTATTCACAGACTTTTGTGACCTACACAAACAAATCATTCCCTTATTAAAAGATGCATATGACATCTACACATTCACTACAATGACTGATTATGACATTTTTAAATAAATAAATCCTACTCTGGAATTTTTTTTTTAAGCTATGCATAGTAGTTCATCTTAGACATGCCAGCCATGAGTGGCTTTTCATCAAGCTATCCTCTGAAGACATAATAACCACTATTAAGATCCCAGCAGACATAAGCCACACGTGATAACCTGCTAACAACAATTGGTTCTAAAGCTAGTGGTTATACTGTGCTACAGCAGATGTCTGAAGAAAGAACACCAAAATCTTAAAAAAAAAAAAAAAAAAAAAGAAAAAACACAATCTTATTTCCCAAATCACTAATTAAATTTCAGACCAACAGTTTTGTTTCCCTGTAAAAATATAAGAATACCCAATGCTAATCAGTTACTGGATAAAAAATATCTTCTGTAAAGTACATAAATCATTTTAAAAGCAAAATCTTCAGATATAGACAGTCTAGAAATCAAGTCTTATATCCCAGGTGATTATTCCCACCATTACATACTGTAGTACAAGCAGCGCCTCCCAGTCATTGTTTTCTAGAATTGTTAAGTCCTAGTCAGTTCTTTCCTGGAAAGACGACAGATTCTAGAGCTGCGATGGACTGCAACACGTTTGCAGATTTGAGTTGAAAGGTCTATGATTTTGGACACGTTGCTATGCTGAGTGTTTCTACCTTGGTGACAAGCTGTGTGGTATGCTGGCTATTTTGGAATGCATGAGTCACCTACCTTTCCTCATATGTTATCTATGGGATCATTAATTCTGGACACTAGAAAGAAAACCGGCAACTCAAATCTGTGCTTTGCCTGGGCCCGACTCAGAGGGGGAAGGGGATGAATTTTGTTCTTACCTAAGACCTCAGTTTGGCTCAAAGAAAACAGGACGGGGGAAAAAATTGGTTTCTGTTTTTCCCTCTCATGCATGCAGAAACTGAATTCTGCAGTCTGAATTCCATGATAATAGTATAATGGAGCTGGAAGCTCAATGTAACAGTAACACCACATTTCTAGGTACCAGGCAATTTATCCAACATGGTATTCCAGACTCCTTGCCACTGCATAAATTTGATTTCCAAAGGAGGATCTTGCAATTGTAAACGTATGCTGCAGAGACACCCATATTTTATCTTCTGGATGATATCTGGTGATCAGCTGAAAGTGGATCACTCTGACATACGCATGGATCATCATAAACATGCAATGGAGAGGAAAATACCAGTCCATCAGTGGAAAAAAGCACTATAGCCCAAACAACAAAACAATTGTACTCAACACAAAAAACTGATAAAAATCGAAAAATGATTATTTCACAGGTTAACATTCAGAGGATGAAAAACAGCAAAACTAGGAAAATTTGTTCATGCATCTAAGGTTAGAGGAACATTTGCTTATGTATCTGTACAGTGAGAGAACTCTTAAAAGTAATCTCCAAGTAAAGCGAGAAACTACACACTCAAATGAAAGACAATTCCCATACAGGTACATATATAGACTTATTAAAGTAACAATTCAAGTATTTATATCTTTAAAATACTTTAAGAGATCTATTCACAGTGGTTATCTGACTAAAAAAACACTATTTTGACCCTTGAACAGCAGATCAGGAGTTTACAGGGACCACGCTAAAACCATACTAGCCTTGTAGCAACTTTTTAGGAAAGCAACATTATGGCAGTACGGTAAGAAAGACTTCAAGAATAAAACCGCTGCCTAGACACCAAGTTAGTAAGTTACTTCCCACTAACCTTTTTGAATTACCATAACATAAAACTGAGTAGATTGGGGGGGGCCTGAAAATAATATATATTTAAGGCAACACTAAGACAAGATGCTGAAATTGGAGCACTCTCCAATTCAGCACTCTATATACAAAGAAACAACACAAGTATTATGTTATTGAAAAGTGCCTAAGTTTTAATTTTTCATACATGCTCATATAGTCAACAGTCCCAAAGAAAGAGCATGAAGTGTTCCTCACTCCCCCTATCCAATTGCCTGATGGGTAGGGCACTCATACAGAATGCAAGAGAACTAGGTTCAAATCCTATTATAATTCAAGCAGACTTGTCTCTACCTCACTTTCTTGTTGAGGTAGTTTGTCTATATAAATAGTAATGCTCAGTGTGATTCAATGCCACAGACTGGCTTTCAGCCTGAATATTAAGATTTTGAATTCAGTAGAGTGAAGACTTCAGTTTAGGTTATCTACAATCTGTCCATAGCCTTGATCAGAAATGCCAGACCCTTTGAAAGTTTCACCTACACCAACACATTTCCATTAAATCTTGGCTTTCATGACTCATTACTTTTTACCCAAACCTTCCCAAACAGCTACAGTTGAGATAAAGAAGCACAGATATCGAAAGTCACAGAAGGCTTATTTCAGGACTAACTTCCAAAGAAGAAATGCTTGTCACTTCATTCTGTAGTTCCTATGAAAGCAAATCTTTGAGAAATTTGGATGTTTTGACATTCATCAAGACTGAAAGTGATCACAGTTATAGCTATTCAATGGCAAAATTAAAAGCTTCAAAAATAATACTAAGTCTTTTCAACCATTGCCTCTAATTTGGAAAAGTGAAAAAACCTGACTCTGACAAAAATACAGTTTACAAACAAAAAAGAGATACTTCTACTAGAATCTCCACTCCTTGCAATTGCAGAATTCTCTCAGACAAGTATTGACTCCCCTAGTGAGCCCTGCCAATCTGAAACTCTCCGCAGAGAGGCTCAGATACCTTCATTAAACATGGAGAAAAGCGCTCAAGTATTCAAAAGAGTAGGACGTAAAATATGGGACTAAACTTACCCCGTCCTCATAGTTCCTTCTCTTCTCTCACATAGCCTTAAATAAACATTTATTCACTTCTATCCAAACTTTACTTGGATAATCTATGGTCTGAACAATACTGTTAACAGAAATTACAGAGAGAAATCACTTACATGTACTATTCCCAACAACAAAGAACTTTACCTCCAAGTAAATCATGTACCATTATTCTTTTGAACATTAATGAACATATGAGAATAGCAGGAGCCACACGTTCTTGTGCTGGGACTGTCAGAATTCTCCTTTCCCTTCTGGTGGAAGGATACTGGGTGCTTCACTAAACAGTACTTTTAACATTGATACCAGAAGAGACAATTTTGTGAAACAGCACAAGCTACAAGGCACTACTTGCCATTAACAGAATCTTAAATCAGTAGTATTGCACATAATCAGTAGTACCACACATACCATTATTGCACATAGGAAGCCTATTCACAAAAGAACAGGAATGTCAAACAAGTTTTAATAACAAAGAGAACACCACACATGTTGGCACTACCTTTTAAAAGGCCTAAAGCAGCTTACCTCCACAAGCAAAGCTGTCTCTGTATTGCTGACCATACACATTACATAAGTTACCCATTACTCATTATTCATCTGCTTATAAAACCTCTCTGCCAGAACAGCTGAAGCTCCTAATTTGAAGAGATTGATCTATGTGTCAACAGCATTTTATTTCATTGCCAAGTATCTTTCTCATTAGTGCTTGCAGCTGAGAAACTGTTGCTTGTGAACAATGTAGGCCACCTTAAAAACATGAGCACATCTATTTATCTTTAAACAAATAAAGTTATTTTAAACTTAGTTATCCTACACATTTTTTCACATCTGGACTAAGTTCTTTGAGTATTTTACTTCTGATCTTCTGCCACAAACTAAAGTAAGAGTAGTGAATGCCTAGTTATAAAGATGGTAGAGTTTAAGGATAAATTTTCCCTTTATAAAAATCAATCGTTTTATTCCCCAAATAATTTTTTTTCTTCTTTTTGAAGACTGACCATACACCTTGCAAAAGATATTTCAAGTTGTCAGGATAAAGTTTATGACCCAAAGAAAACTGCACCCACTGATCAGCGCAAATAAACACATACACACACATACACAAAGGTGCACAGAAAGAATAGAAAGTCAGAAAATCTCTGTAAGATCAAAAGATCCATGTGTGTCATTATGACCATTAATCACCTCCAAGTCAACTGTAACTAAGTAGCTCAACCTAAAGCTTATACTGCATTTCACCCAAACAGCAGACCACTGACATGGAAATAAGATGGCAGTTTTGACATGTTTATAAGAGCCTACGAACTGAATACAGCAACCATCTGAGAACATTAGCTTCCTCCTGAAGAAAGTTTTGAAATCCAGTCCATAATGAAGCAAGGCTTCATCTCCAATGTTATTGCTATCTCACAGGCAGACAGTGACTGCCACAAACCTGACAAGATACCCAGTGTTGCATCAAGTGAAAAATTTGATTGAAGAAATACACTTTAAATTACTAAAATTTAAAATAATATCACAAAATACTGTTGCTCCATTCCTATGTTTATAAGTAGAAAAAACAAATCACTAAAATAGGATAAAAGTGAGACCTTTTGATCTATTAGAAATGACTACTGATCTTTTTGCATCAGGTTAGACTAACCTGAAAGATTCCCTACAAACACCTATTCTGCTTATGGAATAAGAATGACCAAACAGAGTCAGCATTTTGGTAATTGACTCAGAACACCTGGCTCAAAGGATATTTTGCATGCATGCAGCCCAGTTATACAGAAAGCTTATCATCTTTCTCAAAATGCAGTATGAAGATGAAATAGGGAAATCTGCTCAATAGATACTCAACTAAGGCTAATTCCTCTTTCCCTGAGGAGAGAAGCTTATCTTGAATCAAAGCCTAAAGTAAGTATGGGTGATTTGCTGGCACCCAGATACACATGTAGCAAAACAGTTTCCTGACTTACATCCAAACCACGCATTAAAAGAACCACAGACTAAAATTACTGAGCCTGAGGTGAAACAGACATTGCAAGATAATGGATCTCATCCCATTTTTAGTTCCTAGAATGGATTGGTTTCTTTTCTGCCACCCATTGTCTTCATTTGAGCTTTGACCCTGAGAGCTGAGCAACATTAAGCCTTCCATGTTCTACTAAGAGGTCAGTGACAGCTTCTCCTAAGCTCTGGCTCTCACATACTAAACCTGATAGCAACGGGTACACCGATTTAACTTTAATGCCAAGTTTTAATTCTGCTGTAACTATGCTTTCACCATCAGTGTTGAAATTACAGAAGGGGACAAAGGCGTTCACCAGAGGAAAAGTAGCAAGCAGAGTGAGAAATAACCCTTTTAGTCTTTTCAGCAATGTGTTGGATGTGCCCAATTAAACAGAGTTGTTTCAGCTATGCTGAGACTCAAGACTTATATTAAAACAAGACAAAAGGTGAGAGCTGAGACTAACACATGAGAGAAGCAGATTCAAAAGACATCAGCTAAGACATGACAGTTAGAGATCGCATCATCTAGCAACAAGCAGCAGGTAGGAAAATAGAGTTGTGAAGGACTCCCACAAAGAAAGAAAGGCAGAAGGAACAGAGAGCAGCAACAACCATATTGTGCAAAGGGAAAAGTCTATTTAGAAGACAGTACTCAACAGGTTTAAAATTTCCAAAAGAACAAAGGAGAATAAGAACAAGTAAGGACAAGTATCAAGTATGATGAATATGACCCTCAAATGAGCAGAATTCAAAGTGAACACTGCTGGTTGTAAAGAAAAAAGTTTAAAAAGTATGTTTTAAATTCTAGAAGTAATTCTAAAAGAATGAGCAAGTTTTCAGAAATTTTACTTGATACACACAAAAAGGCGTGCTTGGCCAAATGCTCACACTTTGCTAGTGCAAACACCTACTCACTTTTCTTACAGGGGATAATGTCTGTACCAATACCTGACAAATACATACACTATTAAACAGAAGGAATCTGCAGGCCACATATCTTGCTTCCTATCCCCCCTAATCAACAAATATGACATAAGGAAAGATGGCATGAATGCAATAGGATTCAGAATGAAGCTTAAAACTTTCCATAAAACACTCCAGAATCTAGGAATACTCAGATAAGGATCCACATTTGCAAATTGCAAAGTCTGACCCTCAAAAAGAGCTGGTTTGAGTTCATCTGTTATCACACAGAACGGCCAAGGTTGGAAGGGACCTCTGGAGATCATCTAGTCCAATCCTCCCTGCTCAAGCAGGGTCACCTAGAGCACATCACCCAGGATCACATCCAGACGGCTTTTGAATATCTCCAGGAAAGGAGACTCCACTACCTCTCTGGGCAACCTGTTCCAATGCTCTGTCATCCTCACAGGAAACAACTTTTTCCTCATGTTCAGATAGCGCTTCCTTTGTGTTTCAGTTTTGCCTCTTTTCCTGTCACTGGGCGCCATGGAAAAAAGTCTGGCCCCTTCCTCTTGACACTCCCCCTTCAGATACTTGTAGACATTGATTAAATCCCCTCTCAGTCTTCTCTTCTCCAGGCTGAACAGGCCCAGCTCTTGCAGCCTTTCTTCATAGGAGAGATGCTCCAGTCCCCTCATCATCTTTGGAGCCCTCTGCTGGACTCTCTCCAGCAGCACCATGTCTCTCTTGTAGTGCGGAGCCCAGAACTGGACACAGTACTCCAGGTGAGGCCTCCCCAGGGCTGAGGAGAGGGGCACGATCACCTCCCTCCACCTGCTGGCAACACTCTGCCTAATGCACCCCAGGAGACCATTGGCCTTCTTGGCCACAAGGGCACACTGCTGCCTCATGCTTCACTTGTTGTCCACCAGCACTCCCAGGTCCTTCTTGGCAGAGCTACTTTCCAGCAGGTCAACCCCCAGCCTGTCCTGGTGCATGGGATTATTCCTCCCTAGGTGCAAGACCCTGCCCTTGCCTTTGTTGAACTTCATGAGGTTCCTCTCCGCCCACCTCTCCAGCCTGTCCAGGTCCCTCTGAATGGCAGCACAGCCCTCTGGTGTGTCAGCCACTCCTCCCAGTTTAGTATCATCAGCAAACTGGCTGAGAGTGCACTCTGTCTCTTCATCTAGGTCATGGATGAATACATTGAACAAGACTGGACCCAGGACCGACTCCTGGGGGACACCGCTAGCTATAGGCTTCCAACTGCACTGCACCACAGACCACAACTCTGAGCTCTGCAAGCCAGCCAGTTCTCAATCCACCAAATGGAACTGATGGCTCTTTCATGTGTCTATGTAAAATATGCATTTTATAACTCTGATCCAAATAAACTAAGCAATCAAACAGAACAAACTCTAAAACTCTTCATAGTTAATAGAAATGTAGCATCTTTACGAACTGTTGGAAGCTCTGCTCACTTACTTCACACATTAGGCTGCAAAACACAGCTATCAAGCTGTTGGTGACTCACAAAACAATCCTCCACCTCCACTGCTATTCCTGGTATGAAACTTCTGTTGAACACATCATAAAATCCTTGAATGCATTTATTGTTTGGAATTCTTTCCCATTGTGTTTTTCAGCAAGTTTGCTTTTGTGGATCCTTTGCAAACAGTTAATTCAAATGTACACTTATTTACCCACGTCATTCAATAGTGTTTGCATTCCCAGGCTGCCCATCTCTGAGATAACATCTGGAAACAATATCTGACTATGCATCCAGCTTTTCTTCTCACTAAAGACTGTACCTTAAGGTTGATGATGGAGAAATATAAATTTTGGTGGATCAGCTGGGATGCTGTTTCATTTAAGCTGTGAATCCACCACACCTTAACTGAGGCTCATAATTAAAGTACCTAGGCTCTAGGGTCCTCTTGATGAAGAGCAAAGACAAAGCTTTCAGAAAGCAATTCAGCCCATTAAAGACTTTAATTGCTGTCTTGCGATGTCCTTCTACTGACTAGAGAGGGAGTCTAAGTGTATATCTATATTAATATTTTAATTCAGATCAGGACTGTATTTTTTAAAAGTATTTGTCTGCTCATGTGTTTTGGCTTGCATGAAGCAATCTCAGAGCAGTCTTCAGTGTACTTTACCTTCTGTAGTGGTGTCTATACAAGGTTAGGATCACAGTGGTTGTCCTTATTATATTTAGTATTTGTCTTTCCCTATGGCCTTAAGGTAAAACGTGACACAAAAAATGAAGGCAGTGTGGTTATCTAACTTGTTAACAAAGTGCATGTTTGAACAGTTTAGTGGTTCTAAATTATCCTGTAGCAGCTGGATACAGCAAATGCTACTGGTAGAATGAAGTTAGCCATTCAGGAGCTTCAAGTTTTTTGAGCAAAATCCTGCTCATGTTTGCAGAGACTTGTCTGTTCCAAACTTCACTATGGGTTCCAATGAATATTGATGTTGGAAGTTTCCCCTCTATTTCTTCTGCCCTATATTTTATCTGCATATGTGTGCTTGTCAACATTTCAAGGGATATTGACTATTAGGTGAATAACCATGCTTGAGAACTTTCTGCAGATCTTCTGAATGCCTTTCACTGGACAGATATGGGCATGTTCACGCAGCTGAATCTGAGTATATTTCTGGGTTGATATTTTATAGCAGTATTGCAGCTGTGGAAGTCTTAGAAAAATAATGAAAACCCTTCTCTCTAGGGATTACACTAAGTATGGTGAGTGGATTTGAGTTTGTAGTCTATTACAGCTAAGTCTAATATTAAGAATTTTCTCTAGCAATAAACATGCATCAATCTAGTTGCCAGTGGGTAGGCACACAAAGTACATAAACAAGAAATAAGAAAGCAAACTTCAATTGCAATGGGGCAAAATTGGAATAAACTACTCTGAGATTTGGAGAAAGCTGGTACAGTAGTCAAAAGCTTTCACAAAGTTCCTGTTTTGTGGAATTTTTCTGATGAAGAGTTTAATAGCTTTCTATAAATTGGCCCATTCTATTGCTTGACATCAGACTCTTCTGCTATATTTCATATGTATTTGTATGTTTTACATATAAAACATATTACAGGAACTTTAGCTTCAGGATTACTTTGCATTCCAGGAGATTTCTTTGCTACATTGAATTTTGGATGGTAGGTAAATCTTAATATTTATAAATCAGGGAGAGGACACTTTTATCAAAGCTTGTGCAAGACTTAGATTATCAGTATGCTTGCACACACTTTTTCTGGCTAGATGTTTCTCATGATTTTTTTTAAATATAGTTTGAATATATTCAAATAAGATTAGATGCAAGTTTTTGAGAAAGGGAGCTTTTAGATCAAGAACCAGACAGATTAATGTTTTGTGAATTAGATTAGGGCTGAACTTGTCTGAATGAGTTTGATATGAGACAGCTAACCAACTTTTTTTTTGTCTTGAATTGGATTAAGCTGTTGTAGTCATGGCAATTACACTGTGGTTTGTGGCCAGGTTGCTGCCTTTTATTATTTAAATAAATTTTAAGGAATTTTGCGAGTTTGACATTTAGTAACATCAGATAGCAGCAGGAGGCTGGAAGGAAACCAACTGGCTAAAGAAATGTTGAAATGCTATATGCTTGAGAAAAATCTAATAGTCCATTATTGAAGATGGATTGTACTAAAACTGCAAAAGATCTTTGAAACCTCTCAAGTAATTCTAAGGGATGCTTTCCTCATTTTTGGTGTTTGTTCATATCACTTTTTGTTTACCGCTCTGCTAGAAATGAAGCCTTGCAAATTAAGAAATACTGGATGGTAATTATTGTTCAAAATACTTTAATACCCTCCTGACGCTTTGTTTTAACCAGGTAATATCTTTGTATGCAAGTAGCATAAGCAGACTGTTAAACAAGATCTTTTGGAAACAGAAAGAAAAGGTCTATGGGGATGTCTCCCAGTCCGTCTCTGGGATTTGTATTTATCATTTTGACTTATAAAGGAAATAAGCCAGATGAATTTAAATAATGATGATGCAAACCTGAATTGTGAGTGCAAAGCTGGTTCAAATCCTATACAAATAGAAGTGAAATCAGTAAAGAGTAACAGCAATAACTTCCTGCTGGTTTTTTGTTTACAGGATCAAAATCTGCATGGAACAGTTGTGTGTGTGCAGTAAAATAAAAACCTTTATAGGTCTTAATTTTGGTTTTGGCCCAGAAATGGGACTGCAATATGAGTTAAGGGACCTTAGTCAATAAAATCATTTAATTTACTCTGTCAGCTGTACTTCATATAACATTTCCATCTTATGTACATGAGCACAAGTTAGCTTTTAAATATACATAAAAGGACATTTTTTGAAATTGCACCAAAATTTAACATGCAACAAGTCAGTAAATACTCTCCCTTGCTTTGGAAAAAAACAGATAACACAACTGTCCTTTCCTTTCTTATGGAGAAAGTTTCAGAAATAATGTCTTGGGAGAGCCAGCTTAGTATTTTAGACAAGCTTTAACTTGTTACCTAAAACTGCTATCTATATTTGACAAAATATTTAGCTCATAAGCTATTTTTTGTTAAATTATGAGACCCTTATTTGGCCAGTTCTAATTTTAATCTTCTGGAGTTAAATTCTCAAACAAGAAAATAATCCAAAATGTGTATTCTGGTGTAGCTACAGGACATGTATCTAGGTTGAAGATATTCCTGGAAACAGACCTGACATCACTGATGGGTAGGAGCTAATGATAACTCATTTAAAGCAGCAAAAATTGATTTGTAATGGGCTCTATCTCAGAAGCAGAGAGAAATTAAATATGTCTCTAGTATAGGAAACTGAAATATCTCAGAAGTTTGTGGGATGGGCCCTAGATGATGCCTAAAAAAAGATATTTCAAGGAATATTACCTAAAGCAAAACACTCGTAAAGGGTGGTAGGTTTTTTGAGGTCTTATCATGCATGGAGCTACTGTCTCTGAAAGAAAACAAAATAGAGCCTGAACTGAACTCTTTCTGCCCTGAACTTGCCTACTATCCTAATTTGTATTGTGAGGAATGTCAGTGCAGATAACGTCCAACAGGGAGGGCTCTGCATGGAAGGGGTGAATAGGAGCAGAATTGGTTGATCACAATTCCTTTTTTATTTTTTAGTTGCTTAAATGTATTTTAGCTTTGTATTCAGTGACTTTTCTGTGCTATCCTCTTTGATGACAATAGCCTCATGTACTTAAAGGATAATGTCATTTGAGCTTCAGAAAGCATTGAAAAGTCAGTAGAAAATGTGAACTACTGAACTGGCCTATTCCAAGGACAAAAACATCAAATCAGATGACTAGAAAACGGCTCATGCTGTTCTTAGATAACAAAGAATACTTTATTCTACATGCCTAGCAGGGACAGTAGTATTTCAGGTTTAGTTTTTAAATAAATATATTAAAAAACAAAGAACAAAACAGTTCAAGGGATACAGGGTCAGTGCAGTAGGTACATTGTTATTTGCTCTATAACATGCTCAGCAAAAAGGAAAAGAGCAAGACAGACCAAGAGGGTAATTTAATGATTTAAGAATATGATTGGCAATTCCTAGGTTTCTTCTAAATGTATTTTAAGCCAGAGTAATGTTGATGCGAGCTTCTGGCCTATTTAGGTAGGTGCACTTGCACCCAACCAGCACTCAAGCCTCTTGCCAATCTCTTGACTAAGACAACTAGAAATTGAAAAAAATCAATCTGTTCTTTTCCAAAAATGGAACCAAAACAATTCTTGTAAAGTCAATTCTTAGCCTAACTTACCATCCCATTAAGAATGGGCCTATGCCAATTGAAACCTGAAGCCAAATTTAGTAAACACAATCTGGCAAGGGATGTCAAGGACAACAAGAAGGGCTTCTTCAAATACATCAATAGCAAAAGGAAGACTAGGGAAAAGGTGGGCCCGCTGCTGAATGCGCTGGGTGCCCTGGTGACAAAGGATACAGAGAAGGCAGAGTTACTGAATGCTGCCTTTGCCTCAGTCTTCACTGCTAAGGCCAGTCCTCAGGAATTCCAGACCTTGGAGACAAGAGAGGAAGTCTGGAGAAAGGAAGACTCTCCCTTGGTTGAGGAGGATCAGGTGAGAGATCTTTTGTCCAAACTTGACATCCACAAATCCAGGGGCCCCGATGGGATGCACCCACGAGTGCTGAGGGAGCTGGCGGATGTTATCGCTAGGCCCCTCTCCATCATCTTGGAAAGGTCCTGGAGATCAGGAGAGGTGCCCGAGGACTGGAAGAAAGCCAGTGTCACCCCAGTCTTCCAAAAGGGCAAGAAGGAGGAGCCAGGAAACTACAGGCCTGTCAGCCTCACCTCCATCCCCTGGAAAGGTGATGGAACAGCTCCTCCTGGAGGTCATCACTAAGCATGTGGAGGACAAGAAGGTGATCAGGAGTAGTCAGCATGGATTCACCAAAGGGAAATCATGCTTGACCAATCTGATAGCCTTCTGTGACGGAAGGACTGGCTGGGTAGATGAGGGCAGAGCAGTGGATGTTGTCTACCTGGGAGATAGTGTCAAAAGCCTTGCTGAAGTCCTTTACATCCCCATACGTCCTATACATCCCCCACACTCAGGAAGTGTGAGTGGACAGTGCAATGTGCTCCAGATGACCCTGTTTGAGCAGGGGGATTGGACCAGATGATCTCCAGAGGTCCCTTCCAACCTTGGCTAGTCTGTGATTCAGTTCAAGAATATAGCAAATGAATATTTGATCTAGACTGTAATTATTCCTATAGTTTCAGACTACATGTGCCTATTTTGGCATTCTGTAATATTTTACAATAATAAAAATATACTTATACAGTTAGCTTGTCATTTGAGGTAGTGGAACAGCATTTGTCTATTCTGTTCTTCAGTCCACTGCAGTACAGGCCTTGTAAAACAAGTATGTGACAGAGTTTTCCAAACATTAAGAACCATATATTCTTTCTTTCTTTTTCCAAGGAGATATGACACTGTCTTTACTCCAACAGAAAGCAAGGTCTCCTCTCTCTCCCAGAGAAATGTTTTCTGGGCATATACAAGCATGAGGTTATTGGCATATGATTTCAGTACCAAGAAGAAAGGTGAAAAGGGGGAGCTTCAGCAGTTGTTGCTGGATTTTTAATTTTTTCTTTTGATCCGGAATAGTCACTATTATTAGAATTCTAAAAAGCAGCTTTCCTTTCCCCATCTTTGTAGTATCAGACTACTAGGACTACAGAGTTAGACTACGTTCTCTGCTAGGAAAAAACCCTCAGCCGTTTATAAACAAAATTTACTGTGGACTGTGCAATACAATCCCTATAAATAGCAACCTTCTTGTCAAATATCTATCAAAGTACATTACTAAAACATTATTAATTGTTCCCAAGTCACTAGATTAAAATGTTTAAACGAGTTAGAAGCACAGAAGAAAATCCTACTCCTGCTATACATGGGCAAAAAATGTCAAGCCTGTGTCATGGCAGGCAAATGCCTGAAGCACAAAAAACTACAACCTTCCAACCTGACCACTCGTCCAAATAAACAAAACTTGTATGCAGACAACTGACAAAAAGAAATCATTGCTGGAGAAGTCGGTACTTATCCTAGAGGTAAGCTAATACACACATGCTTTTGGTGCTTAATATGACAGCAAACAATGCTCGCTCTATATATTTTCTGGCTCACTGACAAGTGCCACGCAATTAAAAGATGTCAAATTAACTCGCTTGGCAACTGCTAATAGTTTTCACATATTTGGAAAAGAGAGCAATTGTTGTCTGCTACAAATTATTTAAGGCTGACTCATTTTCACGGTTTCGTAGCACCATAGTGCTCTGAGCTTTTTTGTGACACTGCTTGACTTTCATAAAAACACCAAAAAAATTTTAGGAGTAATGATAATAAACAAGCCTTACGTGACTTGCTGAGTTTTATTACAAAAAGTACTTAAACAACAATATCTTGAGGCCGAGAATGCTCTTTAGGAATGTCAAATAATTGTTTTTTAGCCTCAGGAAGCATGTAGTATTTTACTTCTTACCATATCCCATCCCTAAGAAAATTTGGGCTTAGAAAAGATGCTTTGAAGCAACTAACACTACAAAGATTTTCTTGCACATGAAATAGGTGTTATGGAATTTTAAATACACAGCTTATACTGAGTATACCTCACCAAGCTGCTTAACATTGCCTAAAGCTACACTCAGACACATGGCATAGATTTAGGTAACCCTACTATGCCTTATTCTTTCCCTATAAAATGCAGGCTATGTTATTGAATTCCCGCACATAAATAAGCTTATTCATACAAGTTTGTAAAACCTCCAAAGGAAAAACTGAGTTTAACACAATTACTCAGCTTCTCTGATTAATATGCTGTATACAGTGGCATTCTTGATTCATACCAGTTACAGCCTTCTGTGGGGAAAGCAAGCAGTGTAGCACCTAATGAAGAATTCACTTTTTTACTCCAATTGCTTTTCTTCCTTATGCAAACAATCACAGGTTACAACAAATATTAGTATGTTTCATACAATTGAAATATCTTAAGTTACTACACATTTGTTAACTTATATTGGGGAAAAACTAGCTTAACAACTCAAGTTATTGAGCTTAATTCTACACTCAGCTCAACCAGGGAAAACGCTAGCTAGCTCCAGAATGACGACAATAAAACCAAAAGCAGAATCAGGCCTAATGAAATTATATGAAGGTTAGAATCACTCAGAAGCTATGGAATATATTAGGAAGTAGTTTTAACATAATTATGGTGTTATGATGGTTGAGTAAAGTGGGTATTTTATACATAATACATAATTCAGTTGGATAACCAGAGGTTTAAGTGGCAATGGAAGATGATAATTATGACTAAAATAATACTTTCAGAAAGCCAGTGGGGCTTCAAAAATCCCATCTTTTATTGGTTCAGCTTAGGAATCACTCCTCAAATTCAAAAGATTAAGAAAAGAACAAAACATATGGTTTGAAGTCTCTGAACTTGGAGACTTTCAGTAACAGATCAGTGCTTACCACCCCATCCAGATCTAACACACATCTACAGATCTACAGCACATCACTGCCTTCTCTTCTGTGCACAAGTCTCAATCACTTAAGTCAGTATTTCCCCTTGGTGGGCCTTCAACAGCGTAGAATTTGATTTGTTTCAAAGACAAATCTGTAAGTCTTGGTTTCAGTGATTCAGACGTATCATTTAAGTTATGAATGAGCTACATGGGGGGGGGTGTACACAAATAAATCATTCTTTTATTGAAAGTTGCCATTAGAGACACACTACTTAACATTGACCAGAACAGCAGCTCCTGTTGAAGTAAACACGGCTGAGAAGACAAGAAGATAATAGACCTTGAGATGTAAAAACTATGTCCCATTAATCTATGGGCATGGGAATAAATAAATTCATTATTTACATTGAGAATGAATTTGGTAGTGAATTCTCCTATGGGCCACTGTAACTCACTGACTTCAACGGAGTTACCTCAGGGATGAATTTGCCTCTCAGTTGTAGTGATGCTCTCAATTCCTGAGAGACCTCATCTGCCAACGTGGAGCTGAACAGAAAGACTGGGTCAATAACAAGCCATCTCCTAACTTAGGCTATAACAACTCTCATGGCCTAAATGAGGCTCCTCAGGACGGAGCTGCTGGAAAAAATATAACTGTCAGGACTCAAATGAATTTTATACTAAATTTGACTTTAAATGCCCCTTGCAAGATAACTTTTTTATATACATAGTCTGTTACTAGCCTTAACTCCTTCCAACTTTCAATTCCTTGTTTTGTCTTTTCTTTCCCAACTCTGGCAATCACCTATATATCCGTGTACATTTAAGAGTGCTGTCATATCTTACCAATTCCTTCCTCCTGGTGGATTGTTTAGAAGCCTTCCGCCCAGCATTTCTGACATCCTCGTTAGGCTGGAAACAACACCTCCAGGAAAGCCAGACTAGGCCAATATTATTCTACTCAAAGCAAAACTCAACCCCTCCAATAACGCAAGCGAAAAGCAAAATCCAAAGGCACCAGAAAACCATGTTACCCATCTGCTCAAAATTTTAAAGGTTTGATTCAGACCAGCTACAAGTTCTCTCGTTTAAGTAAGGCATCCTATGACATCCAAGCCAAGAGCCTGCTCTGGTAGGGAAGCTTCCAGTTCAGTATATTTAGTAACTATTAGAGCAATAGGTATGTTTCAACAGATACAGAAATAGTAGTTTCCAGCAGCCCTCTAAATACAAATGATTACAGAAGGAACATGTGACTCTGAAACAAAGTTCTATACACCACAAGGCAGGTCACAATCTCACTGCTTGCTCACTCAACTAGTAAGACCCACTTATACCAGAATGGGAGGCTGCTATGGTCTTTCATAGAGGTAAGGAAGCAGCAGACAAGCAAAAAAATGGGAGAACGGGAAATAAACTGAATGGCTACTATGGACATCTTAGCATCTCACTTTTTTCCCCATGTTAGAAAGCCAGCCACACACTCCCCAGTCTTTTTAATGCCAGGACAGCTGAGCCTGAAAAGCAAGGGAGAATCAAATGCTGGAGGGTAACTAAGTCATTGTCTGTAAGCAAGCCCTTTTCTGTACATCTATTCGCTACCAGGGCAACTAGTGTTCAGACAAACATTAGACAACCCTCAGCACACTTTGCAGGAAATAGCTGTGACAGGACACCAGTGAGCAAGAAAAGCTTTATGCATCAGAATTACTCACACTTTGCTGCCACTCAGCAAAAGCAGCCACAGCACCAGTCACAAATATGCTTTAGTTCTGAAAATAGCTTTTAACAGCCATGCCCATAAAATATGACAAAATATAATCAAGTGATGCCATAAGATTTGCAAATACATTTATGACATCTAAAGATGGGCAATCTACATTCTTCAAATCTTCTGTAATATTTTAAATAAAGAACAACTTATTTGGTTTTACATCTTGATTTTAATATAGAAATAGCACTAAGGTTGCTACCAAAACAATGCAATACAATGGCTATGTAAATACACACAAAACTAAAAAAAACTTTGCTACTTCAGACTGATTTTTGTTGAACCTAAGAAGTTGGAAGACTAAAAGCTGCAAAAAGATACAAGTTTAAACAATACAGAAGTATGCTCTGAAACAAGAAATATTTTTCAACATTCAGTCCCAATCATGTTCAAACTCGCCTCATTTTTATGAGTCTTCATAAGCAGAACCTGCTACACACTATGCAGCTAGAGCTATAACAACTGGCAGTTTCAGTTTCTGGAAAGCAAGCCATTTAGAGGGTTATTTGTTAAACCACAGACTGTAAATAGTTCTCCCAGGAAAAGCCATTCTAGAACAGTTTAAAACATGGTAAGAATTCTCCCAATCCCCTCCTTCCCATAGAATCTCTAAGAAAACACAATAGGAGGCTATGGATTTGTTTAGGACATTAATACTTACGGCACCCAAAAATATATCCTTAATTCTCAAAGGGTCCCTATTCTTAAGGGAGCTATTTAGGCATCACTAAAACCGTTCTATTCAAAGGAGACAGAAGGGGGCAGAGAAAACCACAGAAGGATTTCATTAGTACACCATGGGTGCCTTCCAAAGAAAAAGCTACTTCCTCCCTGCCTTCTAGTCAAGGATGAACATCCAAAGCTCCTGAGCCTTGCCACAGGGCAGGGGGTTTGTCTAGATCAGTATTTCTGAAAACTTGAATATGGACAATATTACAGCTGCTATATTCACTTCTTTCTGGCTGAAAGGACAGGCCGACACTCCTTACTGTCACTGCTAGGTCACCTACTGTCAGGAGCGTTGCTTCAACTTCCTTGCTCTCCTTCTGGATTTTATAACTAAAGATGAAAAACTAAATGGACCTGCGTAATCCGCTGTAGTAATAACAATAATCTATCAACATTTACTCCTTACTGAAAAGTGTATGACATCTAAGAGATTGCCATAAAAGGTCATCTTTTTAGTCCCTATCCATTACTGAGAAATCATGGCACTATTTACAGGATCCCACAGGAAGATAATAGCTGGACAAAAAGAGCTAGAGAATAACCTTATCTACCAGTTTCAAAAGTCATCATAGGGCATATGAGGTCAGTTTATACCCTTATGTCTAGTGTCTCACAGCATTAATCTTTCCACAACAGAGGAAGACTAAAGCTGCTGGGAAAACCTGCAGGCACCACAGCATCTCCAGCAGCATTTTAAGGCCTACGGATGCAGCACAATCAGTCTGTGTAAAAGTGTGCTCTGTACAAGTTATTTTTCTCCTTCACCTACGACCTTACTTGCTCCCCTTATAACTTGAGAACAGCCACAGTTATAGCACAGCACTGCTGTGCTGGGTTCCAAACAGCTTGGAAAGGCAAGGGATAGTAGTATCAAGAGGGAAACAGGATAAAGTAGAGACTTATAGCTACAGTTCTTCTGTGGAAGAAATAGGCCTGAATGACCTCCTTCCTGTGACAGTCTACACACACCAGATTGCCCTTCTCACACACAAGTGTCTTTGCTAGCTCCTCTGCTCCCTGCAGTTTGTGCAGAAGGCACTCTTTTTCTTACCCCCCCCCTAAAAACACTACATAGCTCCAAAACGTTGGGATCTCTATACAGTTTAAGAGTATCTCTGATCTAGAGGCAGGGGCCATAGTACTTATTATTGTATGGAAGGCAGAGGGCAGATGCAAACCCAGCCCCCCTTCTCTTCCAAAGGGATTAAAGGACAGGAGATGTCAAGAAGATTTTCTCCTGATCTCTTCCATTGATTCTGCTCTGGGAAGGGGTGGGGGGGCCATGCATTTAGTTTTTGTATTTGAGCCCACACATCATCTGGAAGACCAAATGCCAACAGTCACCCCGCCATTCTCCTCTACTGCTCACATAGATCCTCCCAGCAATCTCTTCAGAAGAGCTGAGGACACTGTCCACTGATTCTCACCTGATTTTCCTCAGCTCACTCAGGTCTTACTCATGAATCCAAACTACTTGCCCAAGGCTGTGATCATTTTGTTTTCCTATTCAGATCTCTCCACGACCTTTTTCCTCTGTTGTCTATCCATATACTGTCATATACGGATCCTTCCGTTTTGCCCATCTCTGTAGTACACATGAATGTTCCAGGATTTCATATCACAACATCCATAGAGAGTCATCTTCTCTGTAGCCTCTGTCCCTGGAAAATGATTCTGGCAAGAGTGTACTTCTCCAGCAAAACTGTTTGCTGGGTCCTACAGGACATACTTAATTTTGATCCCCATTAAGTCAATGGCAAACTTCATATCATCGGACATACATTTTAGTCGCCTTACACAGGAAGACATTTCAGGCTAAACTTTAGATAGCAGGGAGTCTCAAACATATGGGCATTTATGGACTCCTGCAGGGGACCTTGACTTCACTTCTCCTGGGAAGTTCTAGCTAGGTGGGGCTGCTGCTAACGAGCTCTCTGGGCTGCCCTGGTCAGAGGGAGTTGGGGCTTTTGTTTCAGGTGGCTCCTGATTGGGTGGGTCAAGCACCCTTGTGAGTCACTGCTAGGCAGAGGCCTATATAAGAGCCAGGCCTAGAGCGCAGCTCCCAGAGCGCAGCCAACAGAGGCAGCGAACAGACGCAGCAGTTTGCGCAGCAGTGTCTGGGCTCTGCCTGGGCCTTTTGTGGGCCTTGTTGGAAGTTGTGGAGACTTTCTGGGGACCCCCGAGGAACTAGACGGTGCTTGCTGCTAGCAGGAAGGGAGAGCTGGGCAAGGACTCCTGCAGGGGACCTTGACTTCACTTCTCCTGGGAAGTTCTAGCTAGGTGGGGCTGCTGCTAACGAGCTCTCTGGGCTGCCCTGGTCAGAGGGAGTTGGGGCTTTTGTTTCAGGTGGCTCCTGATTGGGTGGGTCAAGCACCCTTGTGAGTCACTGCTAGGCAGAGGCCTATATAAGAGCCAGGCCTAGAGCGCAGCTCCCAGAGCGCAGCCAACAGAGGCAGCGAACAGACGCAGCAGTTTGCGCAGCAGTGTCTGGGCTCTGCCTGGGCCTTTTGTGGGCCTTGTTGGAAGTTGTGGAGACTTTCTGGGGACCCCCGAGGAACTAGACGGTGCTTGCTGCTAGCAGGAAGGGAGAGCTGGGCAAGGACTCCTGCAGGGGACCTTGACTTCACTTCTCCTGGGAAGTTCTAGCTAGGTGGGGCTGCTGCTAACGAGCTCTCTGGGCTGCCCTGGTCAGAGGGAGTTGGGGCTTTTGTTTCAGGTGGCTCCTGATTGGGTGGGTCAAGCACCCTTGTGAGTCACTGCTAGGCAGAGGCCTATATAAGAGCCAGGCCTAGAGCGCAGCTCCCAGAGCGCAGCCAACAGAGGCAGCGAACAGACGCAGCAGTTTGCGCAGCAGTGTCTGGGCTCTGCCTGGGCCTTTTGTGGGCCTTGTTGGAAGTTGTGGAGACTTTCTGGGGACCCCCGAGGAACTAGACGGTGCTTGCTGCTAGCAGGAAGGGAGAGCTGGGCAAGGACTCCTGCAGGGGACCTTGACTTCACTTCTCCTGGGAAGTTCTAGCTAGGTGGGGCTGCTGCTAACGAGCTCTCTGGGCTGCCCTGGTCAGAGGGAGTTGGGGCTTTTGTTTCAGGTGGCTCCTGATTGGGTGGGTCAAGCACCCTTGTGAGTCACTGCTAGGCAGAGGCCTATATAAGAGCCAGGCCTAGAGCGCAGCTCCCAGAGCGCAGCCAACAGAGGCAGCGAACAGACGCAGCAGTTTGCGCAGCAGTGTCTGGGCTCTGCCTGGGCCTTTTGTGGGCCTTGTTGGAAGTTGTGGAGACTTTCTGGGGACCCCCGAGGAACTAGACGGTGCTTGCTGCTAGCAGGAAGGGAGAGCTGGGCAAGGACTCCTGCAGGGGACCTTGACTTCACTTCTCCTGGGAAGTTCTAGCTAGGTGGGGCTGCTGCTAACGAGCTCTCTGGGCTGCCCTGGTCAGAGGGAGTTGGGGCTTTTGTTTCAGGTGGCTCCTGATTGGGTGGGTCAAGCACCCTTGTGAGTCACTGCTAGGCAGAGGCCTATATAAGAGCCAGGCCTAGAGCGCAGCTCCCAGAGCGCAGCCAACAGAGGCAGCGAACAGACGCAGCAGTTTGCGCAGCAGTTCGCGCAGAAGGGCGCCAGAAGGCAAAGAAGGCATCTCTCCATTTTGCACAGTGGTGTGTCCTTCCCCAGGCATGGTCATGACACGCCGCAGAGCACGTTCCCCAGTGGCTGCGGGAGGTGCTGCATTGGCTGTGTCTGAGGCCTCAACCCAGACAGACCCTCAGACAGCAGATGCAGCTCTGCAGGTGTCAGGCTGCAGGCAGTGCCTGGGGCCTCTCCGCGAGGCCTGGGCTGACAGTCAGCTCTCCTGTGTGAGGTGTGCTGTGGTTGACCAATTGCGTCACCAGATAAAGGAGTTACAGGAGGAGGTTAGTAGGCTGCGTAGCATCCGAGAGGATGAGCGGGAGATTGACAGGGTGTTCTCGGAGATTGTTCAGCTCCGGGAGTCCCCTGCCCCGACTGCAGCGGAGGTGTCAGAGGGCTCAGCACTGTGTGTAAAGGTGCATCATGACGCTGTTGAAGAGGGCTGGAAGCTGGTGACCTCTCGCAGAAGGAGAAAGGCTCTTGCTCCTCCTCAAGACTTACCCTTGAAGAACAAGTTTAGCACCCCCCAAGCCGAGGAGGAGCTGGGCATGGCTCCAAGGGAGGCAACTGGCCTGGCAGACCCTGTGCCGTGCAGGAACCCCCGGAAGAAACGGCGAGTGATTGTTGTGGGTGACTCCCTGCTGCAGGGGACAGAGGCACCTATCTGCCGACCTGATCTCTTGTCCAGAGAGGTTTGCTGCCTGCCAGGGGCTCGAATAAGAGATGTCGTGGAAAGACTGCCAAGGCTTGTCCATGCATCAGACTACTACCCTCTGCTGATCTTCCATGTGGGTGCTAATGACACGAAAGGCAAACTGGAAACCATCAAACGGGACTTCAGAGCTCTGGGAATGGTGGTGAAGGGTCTGGGAGCCCAGGTCGTTTTCTCCTCAATCTTGCCTGTGAGGGGAAAGGACAGGAGGAGGAGTAGACGAGTTTTCCAAGTTAACAGCTGGCTGCGCCGCTGGTGTTGGCAACAGGGCTTTGGTTTCTATGACCATGGGACCCTGTTTGAAGATCAACAGCTGATGGGGAGAGACGGGATCCACCTTACCAAGCGGGGCACGCGCGTCTTTGCCAACAGATTGGCCAGCCTGGTAAGGAGGGCTTTAAACTAGGCAAGATGGGGGAAGGGGAGTGGTATAGTGGCAGGGGAGTCAGTAAAACACCGTTCAAGTCAGGATGCCTCCAGCGGGTGCATACAACCAGGGGAGACAGCATGCAACATGGCTATGGAGGATCCTCTTGCACCTCTTCTGGGAAGCCTGTGTGCTTGACTGGCTCTCTCAAATGCCTGTATACCAATGCACGCAGCATGGGGAATAAGCAGGAAGAGTTAGAGATCTGTGTGCGGTCGCAGGGCCATGATCTCATTGCAGTGACAGAGACATGGTGGGATAGTTCACATGACTGGGATGCTGTCATGGATGGCTATGTGCTTTTTAGGAAAGACAGGCCAGGAAGGCGAGGTGGTGGAGTTGCTCTTTATGTGAGGGAGCAACTAGAATGTATGGAGCTCTGCCTCGGGGTGGATGAAGAGCAAGTTGAGAGCCTATGGGTAAGGATTAAAGGGCAAGGTAACATGGGTGACACTGTTGTGGGGGTTTACTACAGGCCACCTGATCAGGAGGAAGTCATCGATGAGGCCTTCTACCGACAGCTGGAAGAAGCCTCACGATCACAGGCCCTGGTTCTCATGGGAGACTTCAACCACCCTGACATCTGTTGGGAAGACAGCACAGCTAGGCACAAACAGTCAAAGAGGTTCCTGCAGAGCATTGATGATAATTTCTTGACCCAGGTGGTGGAGACACCAACGAGGAGAGGTGCAATGCTAGACCTTGTACTAACGAACAAAGAAGGTCTAGTTGGAGATGTGAAGGTTGGGGGCAGCCTTGGCTGCAGTGACCATGAGATGGTGGAGTTCAGGATCCTGCGAGGAGGGAGCAGGGCAATGAGTAGGATTGCAACGCTGGACTTCAGGAGAGCTGACTTTGGCCTCTTCAGGGACCTACTTAGGGGAATCTCCTGGGGTAGGGCCCTAGAAGGAAGAGGGGTCCAAGAGAGCTGGTTAATATTCAAGCGTCACTTCCTCCAGGCTCAGGATCAGTGCATCCCTCTGAGGAAGAAGTTCAGCAAAGCGGGCAGGAGACCTGCATGGATGAGCAAGGAACTCCTGGCCAAACTCCAGCAGAAGAAGGAAGTGTACAGAATGTGGAAAAGGGGACAGGCCACTTGGGAGGAATACAGGGACGTTGTCAGAGCGTGCAGGGATGCGACAAGGAAGGCTAAGGCCCAGTTGGAATTAAATCTGGCAAGGGATGTCAAGGACAACAAGAAGGCCTTCTTCAAATACATCAATAGCAAAAGGAAGACTAGGGAAAACGTGGGCCCGCTGCTGAATGGGGCGGGTGCCCTGGTGACAAAGGATACAGAGAAGGCAGAGTTATTGAATGCCTTCTTTGCTTCTGTCTTCACTGCTAAGGCCAGTCCTGAGGAATTCCAGACCTTGGAGACAAGAGAGGAAGGCTGGAGAAAGGAAGACTCTCCCTTGGTGGAGGAGGATCGGGTGAGAGATCTTTTGTCCAAACTTGACATCCACAAATCCATGGGCCCCGATGGGATGCACCCACGAGTGCTGAGGGAGCTGGCGGATGTTATCGCTAGGCCTCTCTCCATCATCTTTGAAAGGTCCTGGAGATCAGGAGAGGTGCCTGAGGACTGGAAGAAAGCCAATGTCACGCCAGTCTTCAAAAAGGGCAAGAAGGAGGAGCCAGGAAACTACAGGCCTGTCAGCCTCACCTCCATCCCGGGAAAGGTGATGGAACAGCTCATCCTGGAGGTCATCACTAAGCATCTGGAGGACAAGAAGGTGATCAGGAGTAGTCAGCATGGATTCACCAAAGGGAAATCATGCTTGACCAATCTGATAGCCTTCTATGACAGAATGACTGGCTGGGTAGATGAGGGCAGAGCAGTGGATGTTGTCTTTCTGGACTTCAGCAAGGCTTTTGACACTGTCTCCCATCACATCCTCCTAGGTAAGCTCAGGAAGTGTGGGCTAGATGAGTGGACGGTGAGGTGGCTTGAGAACTGGCTGGATGGCCGAGCTCAGAGGGTTGTGGTGAATGGCGCAGAGTCAAGTTGGAGGCCTGTGGCTAGTGGTGTCCCCCAGGGGTCAGTCCTGGGCCCAGTCTTGTTCAATATATTCATCAATGACCTGGAGGAAGGGACAGAGTGCACCCTCAGCAAGTTTGCTGATGATACTAAACTGGGGGGAGTGGCTGACACACCAGAAGACTGTGCTGCCATTCAGAGGGACCTGGACAGGCTGGAGAGGTGGGCGGAGAGGAACCTCATGAAGTTCAACAAAGGCAAGTGCAAGGTCCTGCACCTAGGCAGGAATAATCCCATGCACCAGTACAGGCTGGGGACTGACCTGTTGGAAAGTAGCTCTGCCGAGAAGGACCTGGGAGTGCTGGTGGACAACAAGTTAAACATGAGCCAGCAGTGTGCCCTCGTGGCCAAGAAGGCCAATGGGATCCTAGGGTGCATTAGGCAGAGTGTTGCCAGCAGGTCGAGGGAGGTGATCCTGCCCCTCTATTCAGCCCTGGTGAGGCCTCACCTGGAGTACTGTGTCCAGTTCTGGGCTCCCCAGTACAAGAGAGACATGGCACTCCTGGAGAGAGTCCAGCGGAGGGCTACCAAGATGATTAGAGGGCTGGAGCATCTCTCCTATGAAGAAAGACTGCAAGAGCTGGGCCTGTTCAGCCTGGAGAAGAGAAGATTGAGAGGGGATCTCATCAACGTGTACAAGTATCTGAAGGGGGAGTGTCAAGAGGATGAGGCCAGCCTCTTCTCCGTGGTGCCCAGCAACAGGACAAGAGACAATGGGCAGAAACTGAACCACAGGAAGTTCCATCTGAACCTGAGAAAAAACTTCTTCACTGTGAGGGTGACAGAGCATTGGAACAGGTTGCCCAGAGGGGTGGTGGAGTCTCCTTCGCTGGAGATATTCAAAACCCGTCTGGATGTGATCCTGGGCAATATGCTCTAGGTGACCCTGCTTGAGCAGGGAGGTTGGACGAGATGATCTCCAGAGGTCCCTTCCAACCTAAACGATTCTGTGATTCTGTGATTTATAACCTTTTTGATCTTCATAATATATTCATTTTATATGGGCATGTAACTTGTTCCCCGTTTCTGGTGCAACACAAGATATGCAACAAAACAATACACTGAAGAATATAAAACAAATTCTTTATTTCACTGAATTGGAGATGGCTCATACAAGCCTTTTATTAAATAGTGTTCACCTCAAAGAAAAAAAATCTTTATTTTAATTTCATGGGAGATTGCCTTTCCCTTTTCCTTCTGAAGACTGAAAAATGGCAAGATCCAATATCAACCAATCAGTTGAGCACAGTTAGAGAACTTTAGACTCTTCCCCGCAGGCACAGAAGCCAGGAGATCCCTACCACACATTCTACTCAAGTGAAGCAAATCAGTCAATTTGGCAGCATCACCATTAGAAAGACTCCCACAGCCTCAGCAGGCACTGAAAAGAAACCTCTAAATTCTAAGAAAATAGATAAAATCTCCATGCCACATTAAAAAAAATCACATTTAAGAAGTAAAACTAAAACACCAGGTGTAAATGAGTCAAATGGAATCTAATAACATTTTTATACATGATTTCTATGCTGCTAATCTTTAAATAAAAACAGCAATTTACTGAACAGGAAATTGACATTGCTATATAAACTTTTTTAAAAAAAGAAATCATAGTTGGCATTATCTTAGCTTATCTTCCATTCAGCTGCAAGCCTCAATTTTTGGATTTAAAAAAAACTAGTAGGTAATCTTTTTTCAGTTCAACACTATGCTACGGGGCCACAAAGGGATTTTGCAAATAGCAATAGCAGCTTATGCTGTCTCTTCTGTGAAGAAAGCCAAGAATAGACAGAACCAAAATATTCTATACATTTGCTGGAATTCCTCATTCTGCAAAGCTGCAACCCAGCAAAATTTCATATAAATAAGTACACTTTGGCAAGCTACAACGTAGCTATCAATGGCAAGAAAATGTGCTGCTTTGTTCAGCCAAAAGACATTCACATAAACTTTGTTTCACTTCCCCACATGAAAACTGGGCATGTTTATTCCTTTCACCATGCACACAGTGTAAGCTATATGAAGCTTTGGGGTATGGATTCTTATGCTAGGCTTTTTATTTTGTGGGGCTAAAATGGGCACTTAGGAGCCCATAAGATTTAAATATACTGCAGGAACTGTCTTAGAAGCATACATGAAACAATGGTAAAACTAACAGTGAGGCAGAAATAAGTGGCACTGAATGAATTATTTCTTTAGCTATGCTGATTTTTCCAGTATCTTCCTGGCAGAAGTGTTAGTTCAGTGTCATTTATGTTCAATGCTATATTTAAAGTTTTTTTCCTTTCATTTTAAGCTTTTCATTATTGGTCATAAAACAGTGACTAATTGAGCATGGATGGAGTTCTCTATAGGGAAACCACAGCTGTCATCTTCTAAAATAGTTTGCGAATAAGCTTCTCTAGTCTCTACAAATATCATAAAAACTTTCTTCAAAATGCTACTCTCAACATGCCTTTTGAAAAATGATCATTACCACTCAATTTTTTAAACTCTGAGAATTAAGGCACAAGGGAGGAAGGAATTTGCAAAAGCCCTAATAAGGAAATTCAGGGAGTAATGAGGTCTCGCAAGCTCCCAGCCTACTACTTTTGACTACTAAAGAAAGGTTTTAATACACATTTCCAGAACAAAACAAAACACTTCACCTCTTGCTGAGTTTTTCTTCCTGCCAAGAGCAAAACTCAAATGCCATCGGTAAGAAATAAGCACCCATCTTTAAATGGCTGACCTTATTCCACTGACTGTGACCATGAAAATTAAGAGTTCTCTTTTTCCCAACAGTTGTAGTCTCAAAGAGGCTGCCATTTTTCAAAGATGACCATACTGCCAATAATTTGCTAAAAGAATTCAAGTGGAGCATTTAAAACAAACAAAAGCTCCAACAATCACTATTAAAATGTCAGAACTCTATGGTAAATGCTGAAACTATTGACATTTTAAAGAGAAACTATTTAAAAAGTAACATTATAGTAGAAGCTCTTTATCATTTAAAAGGCACTATCCATTTTTTTAACCTCATTTGTGGAATTTGGTTTTAATTTTCATCAGTCCATTTGAGACAGCATTATGTACAATTTAAGTCAAGCACGTCCCAAATCTAGATTATTTCATTTTCCCTTCTGTGGTAGCCAGACAGAATTAAGGCAAAGCCCTTCTGGTGCCATTTATAACAGTGTCCTCACTTACCCTCCTTCTCCCTAGAGATCATTTATAATGCGCAGAACTACAACTGTGCATTTCTAGGGCGGAGCGGATAGCAGCCTTGTCACCACTAATTCCACAGTGCAGCAATATCTCCAAAAGCATTCATCCTAGACTCAGCCTTTGTTATCATTCATTTTCATTTCAACAGGAGAAATAGGACAATACTAGCCACGCTTGAAAACCTCCACCTAAAGTTTGAACTGAGTGATTTAGGAAATGCCAACACACAGCTCTTTAAAATAATATACAAATTAATCCTTATCTTAATACAGATCCAATCCCGAGAACTGTTCTGCACAAGCAGCCTTCCTTGCATGCATTCCAGGTAACAGAGTTCATGAAGCTTCCGTTCCATGGACTCCAAAGACCACAACTGATCAGACTACCTAGGACATTGAGGAAAAATCTCTTATTTTGCCTATCTTTAAAAAAAATAATTTTGTATGGGAAGGAACTGAGCCACTGCAGGATTCTTCCTGTTTAACATGAATCCTCTGCATCAGGGTCTTTTCTTATTTCCTCCCATTCCTACACTGTAGCTAACCACCCTGTAAGTGGCATTTCCAAGAATGACCCATGTTGTTAGATGACCAGCTTCGAGTCGTTCTCAGAAGAAGTGCCTTGGTGTGAGGTTAGGTAATAGGTAAATACTGTAGACTGCACTCGCCCTCTCTAGTACAGCTTATACGCTCTCTTCACCAAATCCTGATAACTTCCCTCTAATCTGTAGCTTCATTTCTACAATGCTTACTAAAACCTCTAACCAGTATTTATAACCCCTTTGTGGGTTTCTGCCCACAAAGCTGACATTTCAGTTGCCTTTAACAAATTCAGACCATAAGAAAACCAGGCTGGAGAATAATGGAGAAAATACTCTGTTCAAAACAAATAAACACGGGGCAGATTATGTTTTAGAAGCAAACACAGAAGGATTTCCTGATAACGATGGATAAAACTGCAACAATCTCAGACTGGATGGTAAAGCATGCAAATGTACCATGTGCATTTTTAAATTACAAGACGATACATATTTCAGCATCAAAAACTAGGTAATTGTACAAAACTTACATCCCTCAGCACAGATGTATTATAGGATCTGCAGAGCATTGAGCTATTTAAAAAAAAGGAACTCCAACTTTGCTCCCATATCTGCCTATGTCACAGCTATCATGAGAAGAAAGTATAGATACTGCATCACAGTAGCTTTACTGCCTTTACCGCACTGCTACAAGTGATGCTCACACCTCATACTTCCACAGAACCACATCTAGACCAAGAATTAGTTGCATTCCTGACCACCTCAGAGTTCACTAACTTAGGCAATTAATAATTTACTATCAGCAGAAATACTGAATTCTGAAGCTTGAATTAAAATGGTATTACACACCATCTACAATCTTCCTTTCTGGGCTCCAGTTCTGCTCTTTGCCTCTTTTCTTCCCATTTGCCAAGTACGTTCAGAGCCAGATAAGACACTGTTCTTAGTAACATTCTTTCTTTACTCCTTCCCTGAGTCACAAGTCTTATCCATCTTTTCTCTCATGACTGACACAGATTTAGGGCAAAAATTGATCATATTTTCATACAGACCAACTAGGGGCCTCCGCTAACATTTCAGTAAGATAGTGGCACTTTTCTCCTGCCACTAGTTGCAAACCAGAAGCAAAAAAACAAACAAAACCCCTGACTTATCTCCCTCACACAAATGCCAAAATACAGGTATCTGAGTTTGGAATGAAAAGGGCTGCTAAAGCAGCTTGTTACCTCTAAATCTTCATGTATAGCAGACCTAGATCTCATTGTCAAATAACTTAGAATACCTTGAAAAATAAAAATGTGTCAGTGATTGTAGTTAGTCACTGCTAAAAAAACAGATATTTCCTACTGACCACATTTCCTTTGCTTTTAGCTCTGATCTATGTAATCGTCAAAGTGTGGGGCTTCATATTCTAAAATTATTTAGATTGCTTAAAGATTGGCATTTCTCAAGAACTCAGCTCCTGCAATGGAGAAACTGTTTGTAGCGGCTTAGTTACAGTTCAGTCTGTGCCTCCATTATCAGTCTTCTTTCAGAGGACGATTTACAAAAACGTAAGTACTTCCGTAGAGCTGAACATGAACACAGTGTGCTCTGCTTCAGTCCATGCTTCAACATCACCTAGGTTTTTTCCAGGGAAACAGACCATTTGCTTCTTTTCAACTTTAAGCTGCAGACACCTGAAGATTTATTGGATCATTTGCACTTTAAGGCCTTTCCCAAAACAGAAATCCAATCTTTTATTTTTGAGACTTAGAGAACAGAGCCCACAACATTTGCATGCATGACTGCTGTGATCAAGTACAAAACAGATTAGCATACTTTGATGATCATGCAAGAAAAGCTGAGTTTAGACATCCACTGTATGTTTCGCATATGCTTTCTCACATAACAGTATGTGAACCCTGTCATTTTCTGGGGCACATGCCCATGCCCAGCATTTTGTAAATCAAACTGCACTCCACTCCAATAGTGGAATGCCCCGAAGCAGTGTCTAAAAGCCTTTTAAAATAGGCTACTTATCTGTATTTCAAGTAAAAAGCATTTCTCACAAGAAACAAAGCCAAAGGCTCAAGCTAACCAAGTTCTCCCCTCTTAGTCTTCTCCCAAAACATTTAAGACAGGAACAAGATAGAGAAGTCAGTTGTCATACTTTTAACCTCCACATGGTAGCTTTTGTGCTATTCTCCAGCACCAAAGGAGCCACAAATTTGGGTTTATCACTACCAAAAGTTCCCTGAGCACATAGCCATTCTTCCTGTACTGCCTTTCAGTAGCAGCAGGATGCCAATGGCATGTCTAATGGCATGTCTCAAGCAAGAGCGTGCTCCAGCAAAAGGCCTCTTCAAGTTCTGAAATCACATCAGAGAAAAACGATTCCCAAACAATCCCAAATGGGAAGCCACCACTGTCTTTCTGAGCACTTTCACGGAGCCTGGGGCAGAGAAGCAGCACTCGGTTAATAGAGGGGGCTCTAACAAAACAGGGCAGCAACGCCACAGAGCTGTATTAGAAGGAAAAACATGGAAATTTAAGAGCTTAATTATTCACTTATTTCAGCTCCTCTCAAAGCAGGGGGAGTGGATCTGCAGCCAGAATAAAAACAAACCAGTCTTCCTAGGTCACCAGAAACTGAGACACATTTGATTTCAGCAAAGTCAAAAGATCTGGTTAGGCAAGTCACAAGGCACTTAACTACCGCCACTTGCGACAAGTATTAATTCCTAAACAATATTCTCTAGGAAGGTAACAAAGGTATAGGTGTTACATCCTTTAATAAAAACTATTAGGAAATGCCCTGCAACTTCTTTAATGCTAATCAGTTCTCACTGAAAAGAAATCCACACACAGACACAGTATTCTATTATTTTGCATGTTCCTTTCGACAAAATTTTACTTACGCCACTAGAATCTCAATTACAGCTTTTGGCTTAAGTCAGGGAAAGGACAGTATGTCTTCAATGTTCAGGGAGCTGCATTACCCAGAATCAACTCATTAGTTTAAATCTTTTCCACCTCTGGTTACCATGAACAGCTGTAGTTTCAAATGAAATACAACAAAAGAAAGCTCACACGGAGACCAAATATGTACAGTCTGATCACCTTTGGTAACACCTATAACAAGGTTTGAAGCAAGTAGAAAGGGTATATTCTCAAACTTAGTGTTAGACTGGCATTGGAGCTGGGAAACAAGTTCCAACCCCACGTCACTCGTCTCTGACCTCGAAATGACTATAAAAGGCCATATTTCCAGGAGGACTGTAAGGAAGGCAGATTTTCAAAAGATCTTAAATATGATCGGATGCTGGCCCCAAATCTTTGGTTGTTGATCTGCATATATAAAATTAAAATAAATATTTCAGCTCCCTGCCAGCTCTGGTCTGTCAATGTTGCACGCTGTAAACTTTGGAGGCTGATGTTATGCATTTTTAGCTTTGCATAGCACAATGGAACTAAGATTTATTAGGACCTCTAGCCACTACCCTAATACACAGAATTAAGATCCAAAGAAAATTCCCATAACCCCCCCCACACACACACTTCAAGTGGCTGTTCACTCACTGACAACACAACTCCAAGAGAGAGACAAAGGAGAACAAACAAAAAAATATTTGCCTTATTCTTTCAAAGCAGCAACCAATGTCCCACTGCTTTCATAATCTTTGCTATGTCAAAGGCCGCTTATGTTTAACTAATTAAAAATAAAGCCAAGAAAGAACAAACCAGCAGGGTAAAAGAAAATGGAGAAAAGAGTTGGGAAGTACAAACAAAATGGAGCAAATGTGAAGCAGTAAAGGCTAACATGACTCAACAGCACAACTCCCTGATGATAAACACACACACACTTTTGGATACAAACTTATGAAAGAAGTCACATTAAACAAATATTACCCTTGACGTTTTTCCCTCACCACTTTACACTTTTTCCTGGAATTTTCCATAGCAGCTTCAGTTCAGTCTGCAGCCAGAATCCATTAGCAACTTGAAATATAAACCTTTGTGTTTTTTTAAGCAGTAAAATATAGTCCTGCTGAGATTAAATAACTGCCTGATTTACTGCCTTTAGTAATGTCATTTTTAAGTAACTGTCATTTCTGTAAGTCCAATTGTAAACTTGAAATGAACAAGTAAAAGAAAACCTTGGGAAAATCATTTAAAGTGTGGGGAAGTTTAAAGAACCACCACCTCTTTATCTGGATCTTGATCAATATTAGATAATCTATTGAAGTGCCAACAAACAATATTGATACTGTGTGAGGAGACAGGGCAGAGAAAGTATGGGAGAGGAATTAATTCTAATAGAAAACAAACTGCCTTCAGAGTGAAAAGCTGACAGACTGACCAGAACAGTAAATAGTGTAACAGAACAATGCACAGTAGCCTAAAATGGCAAATATACAAAAAGCAAGCTACCAATATCTAAGAGATCACTGTAGCAGAACATAACAGCATTTCTCTTAGTTCCCAGTTGTATGATCAATAGCAAAAAAATCACAGGAAACCTTGCACAGGCTGTTATGGGATTAGTTCCTTCCCACTAACTGTCATCTAGGTTCTTTTCACCCTACGTAAGGGGGTTGGTGTCTTCTTGTATCCACCTAACTTAAGCGTCCATGAGCATACTGCAGCTCAGATAAGCAACTACCCTCTAAACCAAACTTCTACTCCTTACAGCAATGAGCTCCACAGATTGTGAGCTAAATGAAGTATTACAACAACTAAAGGTCCTTTCAGGCTACAGTTGCCGTCAGAACATGAATAACCTTCCTTGGTCAGTGCCTTAAAACAAGCAAACAAAACAACACTGAAAGCATCCCTTTCAGTACACAGTGGGAAATCTGGACCACACTCCAGGACTCTATTTTTGTGGAAGCCAGCTTGCAGGTCGTTGCTCAAGCATTCTCCGCAGGTTCATATTACCGCAGAGTGATTCACAATTGTAAGTCTGGTGAGGTTTGCTACTGTTTGTTCATCAGCAAGGTGTATAAAATCAAAGATATGTAGCTCTCCAAAAATTACATTTCTCTTCATCATTGATTGTTATGGTGACCTAGCTCCAAGGGTGTCCCCAGAAATACTGCCTCAATGGAAAACTAAGCCAGTGGTCAAATGCAGAGGTGGGAACATGCATCCTGCTGGAGGTGGGTGTTACAACACTATTTCTTTAGCTAGTTTCCTAAACCTGAAACTATCACATCAGCAGAACAGGAATGCATGAAAACTGATCCAAACCGTCACAAGATGCTTCTGTGATGCACCAAGGATAGCAAAATATACCACAGACTAACTACTTAACATTTAAGTTTTTGATAGTACATAAAAGCAAAGTTAAGACCTATAAGCTTACTTCAAAGATTAAGGTATCTGGGTTGTTCTATTATAAGTGATACATGAAAGTCAACTATGAGCTCAACCATTCAAATTGAGGGAAAGTTCTTTACTGTAATTCCATTAAAAACATCAATACATACTAAAAGATACAAAAACTCAAATTAACTAATAGAAAGGCCCACCGATGTAATCCAAGGGCCACAAGCTTGTCTGTGTTGTCAAACAACAGAGTAACAAAGACATTTGGAGGGTACCAAATGAAACAGGTCTAGCAACTGGAGAAAATGCTTTGCCCGAGAGAGGTTCTTTGAGTTGTAAGTCCTGAGCCTCATCATCACCCCCACTGAGCAAGTATCTCGGTTAACATGAAGTCCCACTCTGTCCTCTTCTCCAAGGAGCTCACCATCTTCCTCTTCGCTCTCTTCTATCTGTTCTTTCCTGCTTCACCTCTTCACTCAATCCTCAGATCAACTGCACCAGACAACTCCATAGGAAAATAAAGCTTATCCCACTATTCCCAGCTCAGAGTGGCAAGTAGAGGTACCAACAAACCAGTCAAGTGAGGCAACAGACTACAGCTCAATACAGCAGCTGTCACCTGCAAGCTCAAAGCCTTCATCCATGAAGGATCATAGATAGTATCACAGCTTTAATGCATTCACTTTTGGTTGTTCATTTTTCCTTTAGAGGATACTAATCAACTTATCCAATCAGTATGAATCATCTTCAGCTATGGAATAAGTATGATTGAGTCTCCACCATACTGTTTAATGGTTTTAATGTTTAATGGTTCTGCATGATGGTTACACCTTTTTCTTTCTGGGTCTTTACTTACTTCAAAACTAACACACCATTGCCTTGCTCCCACAGAGCTGTGAACAGTTTACAGGAGAGAGACTCCAGATTGCAACCAATAGATGAGAAAGGAGTAGGATCTGATTTTTACAAGCACTGTTCTTGCACGTCTCCACAAGCCAGACTGTCCATAAAGCATTCTGATTCTACATTTCAGTTATGACTGACCTCTTTACCACTGTCTGTGATAACACCCCCCTCCCTAGAGGATCTGAGATCATGCTGGATTGTGCCTGACATGTTCTCCAATTTCATTCTTTTCCTTGAAAGGAAAAAAAATCAAATTACTGGTGACACCAAATAAGCAAGTACAAAGGGACTGGTTTGATTTCAAGAAATAAAACATCTCAAGATATACTGACACCATCACGTGACTACACCAAAGTGGCCGATTTCCTTTCTCCCAACCCAATGACCTGAAATAAATCTATACTTTCCATTGGCGGAGAGAAGACTTTGTTTCAAGGTTATTTCCACCAATCAGCGTAGCTTTACTTTAAAAGGTTAAAGAGAAATTGCAGATACTGACAATAAAACACTTATATAGCATTTTCAAATTTCAGAGGATTTTCTGTCAAGATATCTTCATGAGTTCATTTTTGAGTCCAGGGAAATAGTACTATTATTTCTTACCCAATGAGATGTCATTGAGCTGGATGAAGAGAAAAAAGATTAAACCAACCACATTTTTATTATCAAATATGTTTTTCCCCCCTCTGGGGCAGAAAAGGCATGAATATAGCATCCAGCATACAGTGAAACAGGTAGATAGCATATAATACAGCAGGAAATAAGATTTGACGACTTCAAACTTCCACTAATGCTATTAAAAAGAAAAAAGGTGAAACTTTTGATGGCAAAGTCAGTTTAGCTCTCAACTTGAAGGTGAGCTTCAAAGGTCTGGGGATCTACTGTAACACTTAAGCTTGAACTTTTGGCTGCTCATCTGAATGGTGACTAGAAATCTCTGAGGAGCAGGCATTTTCATGAGCTTTACAATATCTCACAAGTTGGGGCAAGGGTGGGGAAAGAAGAAAGAAAAGAAGTCTCCCATTCTCCTTTACAGTGCTTCAGAGCTATGGATTCCCAAGCTTGGACAGAATCTAGAAGAGAAACTGAATGCTAGAATGAAATGTACTGAAAAGGAAAAAAAAAAGAACATTTTCAAACTTCTAAGTTTGTTTGGTGGAATTCTTGTTTTCTGGCCAGGCTTCACCAAGCAAAATAAATGTTCTTGTTTCAACACTTTTGTTCTGCATCTAAACAAAAAATTAAAACTTTCAAAGGAAATTTTATAAGACAGCAGGATTATAGAAGAAGTCAAAGTCAACTCAGCATCTACAGTCCAGCAGTAGGGCACTCATTTAATAGAGTCTCCCTCTCCTTGTTCCAAGTCTGAAAGAGCAGAGACTTGGATCTAGGTCTCTCATGTCCCCAGTGAAAATTGGGCTGGTGGATACTCTGGAATTATTTACTAAAAAAAAACATTTCTTTGTCTCCCTTTACATTTCTTGGCAAGGGAGTCACAATTCATTTCTATTATACTTCTCTAACTATATAATTTTTTAATAATACAAGCTCTTACAGGGATACTAACAGTCCTACCAACTCTGTACTTGGGATTGCCTTTTTTTGCTCCCTTTCCAGCCAGAGTGGCAACAAAATTTCTGTTCCTGAACTCTTCCTAATATCCTGCAACTTTCTCACATTAAAAATTACAAAGATAATCCTCTTCGTCCAGTCTTTTAAACCCTTCCTTTTTCTGTGCTCTTCCATAAGCTAAGGTTTAACAAAGCTTGTCACCCGAAGTCAACTCTGCCCCCACTCAAAACACTCCCCATTTACAGTACCATTATCAGTCTGGTCTACTTTTATTTACACATTTACTGACTTGGAAAAAGGCTTCAGTTTTTCAGTAAATCAGTTTGCTGCTGCTTCTCTTCCCTATTTTAAGTTGGTTGGAATTGCTATCACTTGCCTTCCTAGAATTTCTCTTTGAGATACAACGGGATATTTTATTCTCCTTTTCTGTGTGTAGCTAGGGTGCATGCTAGCCACACCTACTCTTCAACTGCCATGTTTTCCCAAAGAAATGCACAAAGTGCCTAGCTGGTAATATATGTCAAGGCAATTTCACTTCCAAGTCATAATACATACCAGAGGAGCAGTATTTAACCAAGTACATGACATCTGTCCTTCCACATTCGTCACTAATTTGCTTCTAGAAAGATTGCATAAAGGTTAACTTTACTTAAGATTCCTACTGTAGACAGCTAGCTCAGCTTTTCCACAGCTGATACTACATGTATGAAAAAGCTGAAGACAGCAAAACAAGGTTCTAGGAAATTCCACGTTGCTGGCTACAAAAGACCTTCTTTCAAAGAAAACATTTTGCTTTGCCTCCCCAGGCTTGCCTTCATGACCTTAGTGCATTTAATAGTTTATTCAGTTACATTCTTTAGATTTGACTAGCCAAAACGTTAGAGAATGCCAAAGAAAGCTGGCACACAAAAAGTGGGTATACAAGGATAATGAAAGTATCTCCAGCCATTAGTTAGGGGAAGCACAGAAGTCTCAAATCTTTCTGCTTCGTAGCACAACTTTAGTAGAGAAAGGTGAGGTCAAAAATCGACTTGTTTTTGATGTCAAGTTATGGGGTTTCCCCCATCGGGCTCGTTGACCCAACAGCTTGCTTCATGTGCCGGTTCTGTTCTGCATTCGCATTTGCCAAGCAAATTAGTAAAACAGCATACATTTGTAAATACAAAATCTGTTACATATTCTTTCCAATCACTTTCATTTACCTCTTCCACATACTGTTTTTATTCTAGCTTTTCAATCCCCTAGCTAAAGGGGACTGACAGTTTAAAACATTGTCTTTGATTTTGATTTTTCTTGCTAAATAAAAAAGTATATACTTCTGAGACACATATGCATCAAAAGACATTGCTAAATGTTTCAAAACTCAAGAGGAGAGGAGTGAACAATTTAGCTTGTAGAATAAATAGGACACAAATAGTTATACTGCTTAACACAAATCATCTCAAGCAGGTAACTGCAGCAAGTCAGCTTCAAACCACTCTACTAGATTTGGAATGGAAAGAGATTCAAAATTGCCAAGTAATTACCGAGCATAAAAACAACTCTCAAGGCAGCAAAACCAGCATTTTCTTGCATTGAAAGCATGTAAAACTGTAATGTCACACAACCAAGCATACAGCTAAACAACAGCAGGAAACAGTCATCTGCTGATATCTTCTCCACAACACGGGTGAGTGTACATCTGTACATTATCAGAAAGGCGGTACACTTGCTACTCCTATTTAAGGCGATATGCTTGCTTTGGAACTGAAAACAATTATCTGTTGTGTTTGGCACAGTTCTGAGCTCTCTTTTCTTAATGCTGATAAATATTTACACTTACTACAAGCAAGCAAAATGTACATTGCTTTGTTCCTTCTTGTACTTTTTACCCTGCTTAAATTTTGCGGTTAAGTAACATCCCTACAAGGGAACTTTCTATAAACCATAACACTGGCAGAAAGATAATGTCATACTTAAAACTTTTTAGATCCAGATTAAAAAGCTGCTCAATCAGTCAAAAAAACAAAACATTGAGACTGTAACAGCAGTGACTCCCTATATAATTTTCCCAGGACAATAAAATAAATGCTTCAAACCAAAGTCAAGACGACTTACTAGTCAGAGACTTCATAGACAGCCAGCTAGGATTTCAGCAGATTTGCTAACATGCCAGAAAAGCTCAGAGGCAATGGGTTCAGAAAAATCCACTGTTTCGTAACAAGTGACATAACTGACAACCTCCCCTTATTACACTAGTAAAACAAGCCAGTCTATCCCAGCAAGCAACAACAAATACTCTGGAAAAAAAAATTAAAACCACGCTGCCCTTAAGACTGTTTCTGCAACCTAGGCCATAGATGTTTTACCAGACTATGTGTTTTAAGCTTACCTTGATGACATGCTCATTTCAGGAAGTTTTAATTCCATCGGGTCATAGGCTGCTCCTTCGAGAGTCTGATAACTTACCTCAAGGTAATGTCATCATGGTGTAAGCAGTAAAGCTAAAAGAAATAAGAAAAAGCCATTAGAAGACTCATTTTTAGGGGACAACATCCTACATACAAAGACAACAATTTCAAATACAAGGTTAATTCATTTTCTCACAAACTGAAATCAAACACATGGGAGAAAACTGTATCAACACACTAAAAGTACACACCTCCACAAGCAACATCGCCATTCTAAGCTTTCTTGTTCCACTTCTATCAGATAGTTAGAAAACTTTTAGATATATCCAGCACACAATCAATATGGGGAAAAAAGATGCTGGTGAAAGTAATTCACCCCAAAATATTGCATTCGCTGTTGATGAGAACTTCAGATGAAGTAGGGAGACTAAGCAACTCCAGGAGCTCATGGGTGAGGCTGAAGAGCTAACAAAGCATTCTTCCTTACACCAAGGCCACTAACAAAAAGAGTGGTTCAGATACACTGATCCTTCCACCATATATTGTGTAGCAGAGAAGACTAAAATACTACATTTGCATAGCATGCTTTAAGAAAGGAGTGCCTCAGTAAACAAACATACAGATTTGCAGGAAGGCATACTATACACTGCACAGATCAAAAGCCTACTCTTAGAAGTGTTGAGGATTAAATGAAGATAAATCAGTGAAAAAAGACAACTTAGATTTTACTTCCTTTTAATAACCCAATACACAAGAAAAGAACTGCAGATTAGGTGATTTTTTGAGCACAGACATCTCCAAGCAAAGAGAACAATCACTAGAAGAACTCCCATAACCAAGCTTAAGCTTTGTTCTGAGAAGAAATCACAAGTAGGGATATAAGATCAACACGACATTTGTCAGCCAACATACCGCTTTGTATAGAGTACTACGCTGCCATAAAAATCAGATTATGTAGGTTTTGTTCTCCATCATGAGATTTGATGATAGAATTCCCCAGAAAGTATATTTTCAATGAACTATCATAAATCTGCATTTAGAGTCTAGAAACAGGCCATTGCCAGTATGATGCCACCTGCTTCCTCAGACAGGTCAGTCAGGCTTGGGACAAGGCCATCAAGGATGCTTGCTCCTGCATCAGGATTAGTTGGTAAAGTTAACTATTATAGCAATCTTTGCCCATTAAGTAGATTAGAGGGAAAAAAACACACAAAAAGACTTGCTGTTCTTTCTCATTCTTCAAAAAAGCAACAGAAGGATAAATTCCTACTGCAGATTTCACATTCGAGAACTGGGGCATCTTGAGTTCTCATCCTTTGGTGAAACGTCAAATGAGCCAGAACTGCACAGACCGTAGTGTGTAGGACTTGGGACACAGCCACGGGCAAACAGCAGCAGCTGATTTCTGAACATAACTGACCAGAGTTTGCTAACCCACGTGCCGGCCTCAATTTCTCATCTCTATCAAAGGTGGTTCAAACTATATATGATTTATTAATTTGAAAGAAGTAAGGGTCTTTTTCTATGAATGGAAGTAGGATAAGAAAAAATGGGAGCTGTTCAGTTTCTTTCAAAAATAAAAAGTTCTTGGCTCATTGCAATGGAAAAAAATGAAGGATAATGAAGGTCATAAAATACAAATCAAGTTCCATATACACAAGGAATTTTCCAGCTAAAGTTGATGGACGATTGAGCCAGGCCCAGTTTATGATCAAATATTTTACTAGATGCTTGCTCAGGGCTACATTTTAGAGTCTGTATTTCAGTGATAAGGCATCTCACTCTCACAAACCCCAAAATAATGCAGGCCCTAGTTTTGGATAAATTGTTTTCATCTTATGTGCTGCTTCAGATCTCCAGCTGCCAAAAGTACCACTGTAAGCACAAGTCTGCTCTTTGTTAATAATAATTTAAAAAAATCCTTCATTAAAATATCAAAAACTTATTTTTACCCATTTGGAATTTACCCCTCAGAACACCTGCTCGATAGCAGATGAGATGATTATGTCAAACGCCTGACCAAACTGTCACCTGAAGCTTTTCTATCACAACAGCTTACCCATCTTTTTCTGCTTTACCCGTGTTTAATGCAGTGACACAGATAAGCAGCACCACAGCAAACTAGATTCAGTAACTTGTCTGCTCGTTATAAAACAACTAACGCTTCAGAAGCTACATCAGATACAGCTGGAATTACTAAATGAGGAAGAGGAGGAGAACTCTATGAGGTGTTGCAATCACATATTGGTTGTATTTTCCCCAGCAGCATAACACCTCATCTACAGGAACAAAGGGGAAAACAAGATGTAGCTTGAAGCCAAGATGTATTTACCGCATTTTGAAGTTGAGGGTATATCTTTGCTTCTCTCCAAGAGAGCCTTTCCAGCTGTACAAACAGCGCAGGCAATACTGATCCTCCTTCCCAGCACACCCCTAAAACAGGAATTTTCTCGGGCCATGTTGGGGCATCTCCAGCCCCTGGAGCTGGGTGAGGTACTCAACTAACAGCTCGACGTCCTTCCCTCGTTATCCAGCGCCCAGGCAGCCACAGAGCCGGCCAAACAGCCTATTTTTGCCGCGTAGGGCACGAGTCCCGCCGGCCAGGCAAGCCCCACGGCCTGCCGAGCCACCTGAGGGGAGCCGCCGGCGACACCGCCAGGCCGCCTTCGCGCCGCCGCCAACAGCCAAACGGCCGCGCGGCCGCCGCCGCCTTCGCGCCGCGCAGTTTCCCCACAGGGGCGGTGCCGCCGCCTGAGGGGAGCGGCGGCCCCGCGGTCAGCTGCTGGGCGGGGAGGGGAGGGGGAATCCACACAGAGCGGCTCCACAGAGACGGTGGCGGCCGGAGGGCCCCGCCGCTGACAGCAGCGAGGGGAAGGAGGCAGCCGCCCGCCGCCACGCAGCTCTTCAGAGGGCGCGGGCAATCAGCGCCGCGCCGGCCCCCCCCCCCCCGCCGTTTAGGGTGCGACCGGTCCCCGGGGGCGGGCAGGGCCGGGCCGCGCCGCGCCTCGCGCCCGGCCAGTAACGGCCCCCGTGAGGGAAGCTCCGGCAGGTACCGCGGAGCGGCCCCCGCCCTCCCCTCAGCTGCCCGGCCGCGGCCCGCAGTTGCCCAGAAGCGGCTCAGGGCTACCTCGGACAAAGCTGCCCTCTCTCCGCAGCCGCCTTCCCCAACACTGCTCCCCGGGAGGGGGGTACTGCCCAGTCCGGTCCCCACTTTAACAGCAGCTTCAGTCACCAAAACGCCTGTTTACCTGGACTAACGGCCTGTTGCAGTGGCATTTCAGGCAAGAAATCTGAACTCACAGAAGCCGACAAAAAAGGAAGGAAAAAAACCAAATCTCAAACATGCTGATACACAAGCAGTCACCTAGCAAACAGATCTGGAACAGCCTTGAAGACAAGGTAGGATGCTCCAGACTGTACCTTTATTCCTCATTTGTAGTGGAAAGGCTGCAATAGGATCTGTTTATATGCAATTCGGTAACAGCTACCATTAATCACATTTCCAATCAGGTGACATACCATTGCTTTCCCCCTTCCTCCGAAGGGGCTTGCCTTAAAAGAATCCCTCTAAGGAGGGCTCACAGGTGTCATGATGGAAAATGCAGTTCTGGTATTCTAGGCATTTCTGTGGATCTTTACATAGATCCATCTGTGCTCCCCCTCTTACCACAACTGCAAAGAGCAAGAGGCAGGGGATGAAGAAAGGAGGACAAGAGAAATGAGAATGAGGTTCAGGGTCTAGTAAGCAGTGTTGGCTTTCTAAAGTGTTCCTGTCTAACCAATCGCTGTAACTAACTAGATACCAATACCTGTCATCCATTTCAGTTCCCAGCTAACATGCCTATAGCATATACCATTTACCAGGATGCAGGAAGACTGACTGAAAGGCAGCAGGGGTCACCTCTACATTCTCATTAATGCTTGCACCCTGCCTTAGGTTTCAGCTGCAACAATCTCTGCTGTGTGGGGTTTACAGCTAAGGGCAAGGTGGGAAACAGCCAGTTCTTAGGACTGTGCTTTTGTGAGTAACATTAGTCCAGCTGTCCCACTTGGAAAGCTCCTTCTGCCTAAACATCAGCAAAACTGAACACTAAGGGGAAAACACTAAATCTAGTGTTTTTATAGGGGTTCTGGAGTAGTTACATGCTATAAAATACTATTTATACCATTTTTCAGAAAAAACATTTTTATTACTTGTGAGTCATAAGAACAGAGTAAAAACCTACTCTATTTTATAGTAGATTGAAAATTGCCTATTATGTCTTTCCATGAAAATAATTAGAACTAAGGTGACCTTTGTACTCGCTACTTTATATCTAGTCTCAAAGTATACTAGATGCTAAAATATCACAAAGCATGGCCTCAAAGACTAAATCTTGCAAGAAAAAGCAAGGTTATCTTGATTACTACAGAAATGCCTTCTAGTATGGTTACTCTTTAGACAAACTGTTTAGGAAAGTTTGCAGCCACCAGAGTGGCAATTACATGCAAGCCTTTGGAGCTGTTTGAAGAACATAGGCCTGGTACTCTAAGACTACCATTTAATATCCGCATATAGTACATGCAGATTATCTTAAAAGTCCTGTGGGTATATGTTTACTCAATTAGAGTTTGGGCATAACTTGTTTAAACAAAGCAAAACCTTATTTGTTGAGCTGTCACTTTCTGAAAGTGGCTTCCAATCTGACTTGTTGCTATGTTGTCAAAATATGAAACTATTTTGCTTTCATCTAGCTTAATATAAAATTCCTTAGCTGTCTGTTACAGTAGAGACTAGAAGCTGCATGAGTACTCCAGGCATGGTCTATAGTCATGCACCCACACTCAAAACCACATGGCTTACCAATTTTATTAGTCTTCATACTGGGTATTTAAGTTTTTTGATTGCTAGAAAGTTTTATACAGTAGATGTAGTTGTTACTGTTCTGGAGTCAGTTAGAATTTACATCTGATGGATGAGACCTACTGCATATCAGGCTAAAACAAAAATTCAAGGCCCCTTAGCTCACTGTGGCAAGAACAGAGAAGATGAGAGATTGTGAGAGAAAGTAATGCCAAGTGATAGCAGAATATAAATTGTAGCTCCTCCTTTTCTTGTAGGCTGTGAAACATGTTGAAAAGCTCACAACTTTTGTGGTAGAGTGGATCCCTTCCTGTGCCTTGAATCATGCCTGTTTCAGCTGAAGGGAATGAGGTTAGCAGCAGCTGCATACTGCAAGATTGTTTGCTTACTGTTGGAAGAGCAATTCTGAGACTTGTTTATTGTAGGCTTTTTTTGTAAGACGAGCTAGAACCTGACAATTTAGCTAGTAGTTGTCACCTTTTGCTTCCTTAGTGTTGAGTATGGTCTAACATGGGAGTAGATTATGAAATAGATGTTTGGAAGTTTGTCAAGCAATGGCTGCTGGTCACCACACTGTCAAATGGTAGGGTCTTTTCTAGGGAAAGAGAAGAATGATTTCCTGTCCTTCATTTAGCTTCCCTTCAGAATCAAGTAGATCTTCTGTAGCTAGCAAATACTTCTTGCAATCCTAGGCACACAAGAAGTCATAAAATGTGTGAGGAAAAACCCTTTCTACAATGCAGAGTTCAGCTGCTCTCCCCACCATCTCTGTCAAACAGGCATTCCCTCTGCTGCTCAGGCAGCCTTGGGAGCTACAGGTTGGCCACATGATCTCCCAGACGTTTCATGGTCTCTACTTGCTTTTCTAGTTACTGACATGACAGGAAGATAGATGCAAATACATCTCTTTGCAACAACTGTCAACTGAAGATACTGGAAGATAATGGCAGACTGCTCTCCAGTTCCATCAGGTAGGCAGAAAGGTAACCAGCAGGCTCCTCCTTACTTTTAGGAGATCAAGACTCATCAGCAGTACTCAGAGAGTGGAAAAACTTGTGCAGGAAGAAACATGAGTGTCTCTGGATAAGGACAGATCCTGAATGCTTCAGCATGTAACAGCCCTGACTTTTGAAGAGGCCAAAAGTCCTGTCATTGTAGACAGTCAAAGGCCTCAAATCTTAGACAGGAAGGCCTACCACTTTCCTGACATCCTACTTCGTGTCACAGAATGCACAGAGAGTATACACTATTTGCTAGCGTTCACAGAAAATTGCACTTAAGTCACCCTGGCCTGTCATCTGTATGTACTGTTTTCTCTGTTCCCAGTCACACATCACAATCCACTGTGAGAATGATTTAGAAGGAATGTTTTCTCTTCAACAGAATGAAGAAACATTGTATTTTCCCCCCCCTCTGCCCTCTCAGCTCTAAGCCAGCAAGCTGTCCTGCTAGGGCTGAAATCTGTCACTCCAGGGGAAGGCAGAGGGTCACTATCTTCACTCTCCTAGATCTGGTACTCAAAAGTAGATCATTCTTACATTGCCAGTAATGGAAGAATACCAACACCTTTGAATGCCAAGTGACAGAAAGCACATTAACACCGGAAGCTTTGTTTTCTTAAAACCTTTGAAATACCCTCATGGGCCATCAGCCCTCTTTTCCAAAATTCAGAGGAATAGCAGCAGCAGCAAGAGGTAGCGTCAAGACAGAATCAGGGTTGGGGGGGGGGGGGGGGGAGAGCAAGAAAAAAAATGCATGATGCTGGGAAGGTTCATGAACAACCTGGTAAGATTCATATTCCTTACTGCCTCTTTTTTTTAAAAAAAACACACAAGCATTAGGTCAGGAAGCACTGCCAAACACCCAGTGAATTTGTTGAGAATCTCAGGAAAGTCAGTATTCCCTTTGTTGTTAATTTTCTTCATAAGCTGATACAGACCGTAAACGCTCCTCTACAGATCTTGCCTCTACCAGAGAAAAGCTAGCTGAATTAAAGCAGAACAATGGGACATTTTTCTTCTGTAAATATTATCAGCAACAAAAACACTAGTAAGGCTGAAGAGTTATTTAAGCTAAAGGACAGTTTTGTCACTAGAGAAAGTGGCTATAAACCAAGAATAAATCTAGGCTGCAAATTAGAAGGCTTCAGTTTTTGAAATAGCCCTCAGATCTTAGTAGCTAAGCCAAAAAAACCCTAGCTATTTGCAAGGTGGAACTTGAGTTTGAAAGGAATGCATCTTGTTTTCTCACAGTCACAGAATTATTGAATTTAGTTCAAATTATTGAATTTACCTACTTTGGGGCAGGTCAGTAGGCCACCCTAAACCCAATATGAGCCAGTTGTCATCATTTTATCTCTGCTGTTCCGAGAACTGAGACTATTCACAGTGCATTTCCTGGCCAAAGACAGATACAGTAGTTGCACATCTACAATTCCGGAAGTTGCATCTCTGACCATTTCAGAGCATGAGATGAAAGGTCTTCTAGGTGAAGTATGAAGACTCTTGTAAGGATGAGAAATAGGGTATTTTACCAATAACAAAAATGTAAAACAATACAGGTTATCAGTGTAAGCGTGTACACATGCGCTGGATGTAAAGCCTCATTCTGTGAGCCTCATTCCATGAGGAGTTCTTCAGACTTTAGTGACTGTTCTGGATTTTGTTCTACCAGTGCCTGTCCTAGAATTCTCTATTGTTCTTTGTGGCAAAAAATTCCTAGTGGCAGGGAACAAGGACACTGCTTTATCTTATCCTGCTTCTTCAATAATCACATTAGCACTGAGGTTAGTATACCACAGTACTATTATCTGTCCAGCATCACTATTAACTGAACATCACAGAGGGGCTAAGCATGAACAAAAGTTGCTGCACTTTATACAAGGTACTCCTGGGAATATTTTGATATTTAGAGAAGAGGGTAGGGCAAGCATATTTTGAAGCTAGGTTCTTTACTGCTTGACAGATTTCACCATTTTTAGTTGTCTGTCATAACACATTCCTCCTCCTTTCACTCACACCCATTTCCTTTCTTCACCTTAAAGCATTACTGAAAAAGCCTGTTAACCTTAAAGATTACTTTTAGTTGTCACAGCTTCTCCATACATTACTTGCCCTACCACAGCTAAAAGAATCCTACAATACCCCATTGACACTGTCAAATCACTATAATAGCTACAGCAAGAATCAGTCATCTTTGCTGCAACAGAATCAGCAGGCAACAAAACAGGAGAAGTCTGGGAAAACAGAACTAAATTTAATTGTTCTCCCCATGGACATCCTTAAAAGGATATCACCACCTGCTGTGCTAGGTCTCCAGAATATATCAGATCTCAGGTGCACAACAACTCACAGGTCTGCTTGGTTCCATATCTTCTAGAAAGTCACACTGCTGCAGAGGCTACCTTGCTTTCATTAGTGGCAGTAGCCTTGAGTAGATACTGTTCCTTCCGAATCTCTGAAAACCCCATTTCCCATCCAAAATGGGAGTTCAGAAAGAAATGGGAACTAATATGGACAATGAAAGCATAAAAACCCAAAAGCTTCCTGAATGCAACTTAATACTCATACAAAAACTAGAGTTTTAGTGCTGCCTCCTACTTGATCAAAGATGTGGGTAATTTTAGAACATCTGACTTAAATCTTGATTTCCTAGTACAGTCAGGAACATTCTCCATAAATAATTGCTTTATAAATCCAAGTTCCCAGCACAAATTTTAGCATGCTATCAATAATGGGTAGGCTGTTTGAACAGAGGGTGGGGTAGAGCTTGCTCCCTTCTTTTTTATTTGCTGTTAGATTTAAGACCTGTAATTTCAATCAAGTTAAACCTGTCCCTAATTTTTCAGCAGTACAGGCTGTCAGCAGTACTTTCTTCCCAAACCAGAGTTACCACCAGCTCGCAGGACACCTCTGCTGGAAGGGTCAGGGTAGAAGGGATTAGGGGAGGTGGGAGAGAAAACAGCAAAAGTTTTGTACAAACAGAACTCTTGATATGGTAGCTTCTCTAGCTTAGGTTGCTTCACATCTGTAGATTATTCATTTTGCAGCTTTCATGGAAATAGTACAAGTGGTCCCAATTTAATAATGAACATTCAATACATCAAGAGTAGAGTTTGTTGCCATCAGTCACATGAGTAGCACTTCAGCAACATTTCTACACTTCCATACAACTGCAGCAAGTGCTTTGACATCTTTCTTGATGAAAGCAGCTAGACAGAAAAAAATACATATAATTTGTTGTCTGATACAATGGCTGTCAGAAAACTATAATTCTGTGTATAATTCCACACAAACTTTTTGCAGAGATCTACCTTGTTCTCCGACAGCTCACATCACCTACCACATACAGGCCTCCAGAACAGGGTGACACAAGCGCAATCAGATAAGCAAAGAAGGATGCTATAGCATTTACTTCATTCGTGAGGTAGCCTGTCAGGGCTTCTTAATCTGCAACTGTCATCATGCAAAAAAGTACATTTTTTGCTTTGTCTCCGTTTGGGTCAGGGAGATATTTTCAGACAGTAAGATTTTTCGCATAAGATGGAAATTGGCTCTCAGCCAGCTCCAATTATGGTTCTCACACTGCTGAATATATCACAAACATGTATTTTGGCAGGGGTAAAATTACTACTCTTTCAAGTGTAAAAAAGCCAGATCCTGCTGGTTTGAACTATACCAGCTCCACTTTTGATTCATTATTCTTCCTGTTCAGCTATAAGATTTTCCTATTGCTTAGATTGCAGAAAGATTTCTAGATCTACAGACTAGAATCATACTACTTTTCTAGCAGTCCTGCTAGAACACTTATATTCAAAATATCTAGAAGGATACTTCAGGGACAGAAGAGTCACTTTAACAATTTGTATATAGATAAGCCTACGCTAGAGGATGCCCAGACTTCTGAGGTTTGTTCATTTGTTTTTTGAAGCGTAGCCATGCGCAGAAGCGGTGACAGAGGGCACCACTGCTGATAGCTCCCAGCTCTGCAACAATCTTCACACCTCTCTGAAGTGGCTTGCATACCAGTAGCATATTGCCAACAGAAATTGCTTCTCTAAGCTCTAACAATCAGCTAGCTATTTGCTTGCCACATCTTTCATGCAGGGCAACCAAGACAAGACCTTCATACAAGCTCTACATTTGAGCCATTTGTATGTGTGTGTTCTTGGCTGCATTGTAGGGCAGAAGTTTGAGATCATCATGACACACTGAGATAAAAAAACATCTTTTTGTATTCCTTTTGTAGAAAAGGAGCTGGGCAAGAGCCTTTCCCAATTTATTTGCCACCTTTGCTATCTAATTATAGTCACATGAAGACCCACTGCAATAGCTCATGGTTGCAGGGCACAGGAATGCAGGACACTAAACACAGAGGCAGTTTTAGCTGAATTGCTTTTTCCAGAGCGATGGCAATGGTTACTTTTCATGGCTTGCTGACTTTCTCTCATGGAAAAGACAATCTCTACAGCTACTTTGGAAGTAGCCGACAGCAAAGAGAATCATACACTCCCCGCCCCATACGACTAGTACAGGCATGAAGGTGGGGAAAATAGGGAGCAAGGCAGACTAGCTATAAGCATATGCAAGATATAATCTGCAGTCGTAAGTGACAACCTATACTGGTTATCAAATGAGGTCCAGTTCTAGAAACAGCATTTCAAAGCAAGTTTAGCCAAGACCAGGCCATCTCTAATATTTTTCAGTGGGAAGGAAGACTTCTTCACTCTTCCAAGCTGTATACAACAGCGTAGGCAAACCTTAGATTTCCTAAGGGTTATCTTCAGCACAATTGCAAGGCCACTGCTGCAGACTGGTATTTTTGCTAAACAGCTGTACCTTATTTCTATTACAGAGTGCGAGTTCTTGACTAGTCAGATTCATAGTCCCCAGTGTAAGCTCTAGAAAGGAAAATCTGTCCACAGTCAAGGATATCTGTGTTAGTAGAAGCACAGCCTGCCAGCAATAGATGGGAAGAGAACTGTTGCAGACATTTGTTCTCATAACCTAGTTCCTACATCTTTGAGGTAATGTCACCACATCTGAGAAATTTAAGCACATTTGAGACTTTTAATCAGTTTTTTCCCTTGAGTAGCCTATTGATACAGAATACAGCCTATTGATCTCATTTGTCCAGAAAGGCCCATGAGTGAGCACAGTCTCTGGGACTTCTGGAGCAATGCTGCTGAAGAGGTCTAATCAGCAGCGCATGCTCTACTTGCTTGAAAGCAGTCTTAATGAAAGTTTGCAAATGCTAAACTAGGGAAGGTAGGTAGGGCAGGTGTTTTTTGTTGACAATAACCAGTAAATCTCACTGGAGCTTTCAAGACTGAACATCTGTCTTGCAATAGCCTATTCATGAAACATGCATTAAGACTGAAGTACAAGTACAGAACTTTTATTTTAAGTGGCTCAAAATAAGGGCTTGCTGTACAACAAGGGTTTAAGATCACACCAGACCCCTCTGAACCAACAGTTTCACCTATTCTCTATGGGCCCATTTCACACACACTGAGTGTAGTACACTGCCTGCTTGTGGTTTACCTAAGGGTGTAGTCTTACAAGCAAACTCCCACAGAGCACATGAGAATGGCTACTCTTTTCCCGTCCCTCCCTCCCCTCCCACCCTGTGACCTAAGAAACATTAAGGTTTATATTGAGTAACAATGGTTTCAGAATGAATTTCTGAAGTGAAAGGCATTTGGTCAACTGCTCAGTGCAAGGTAACCCCAATTTATTCTTTTCCATCCCACAACTTGGGCACCTGAATAACGTTTATTGACTACATGTTCTGGCCGTTCCCTAAGATAAGTCATAGTAGTATCCCCACAGATAAGCACAAGTTTCATACCCAAAACAAGATTTAGGGTTGGCATTTCCAGTAACCTACAACAGCACATAATAGCAACAGGTCACCTTTTATTCCAGTTATTTGTGGATCATTTGTAAGACTCCATCTTTGATTCTCCTCACTAGGTTCTCTGCTACTTTGGCCTTCATACTGTTTTGTATGCCTGCTTGTCAAAGGATTGAGCCCTTTGGTGACTGCAGGAACACAAGTTTGTTCAAGCAAAGGCTTCCTAGTTTTGCCAGTTCCTACATAGTTCAGTAGCAGCTCTGCTCAATGCAGTTACTGCAGCACCAGAAACTCTTGAGATTTCCTCAAAGCTAGAGTGACATGTTGTAGAACCCCATTACATAAGCTACAACCTGGTTTTCGTAGAAAAAAAGCCTCAAACCTCCCTTAGAGCAACAGTAAAAAGTAAGGCTATAGCAAAGGTACTGACACTGCAGTTTGTCAGCATTGATATCGTCCATAAGATGTTGTTTCTCAGTAATATTTCTTTCTTAGCTCTCCGAGCCCTCACGCAAGGGTCAGTTTTCTGTTGCTAACTTAGGCATCTAACATGCCCTGGGTTTGTTTGCTTTAGGTGCAGAGCATTTTGTAAGGCCTCCCAGCTGTTCAATCAATAATCCTCTTCTGGCTTCTGATAACCAGGGAAACAAACAACTGATACCAGCTGCCTTTCTGTTGCTCATTATGGCATCTTTATTCCAAGGCACAGTTTTCTGAGAAGCTATACCTATCCTTTCACTGAAAGCAGCATTCTAATGCCTGGGCAGCCTACAGGAGCTATCAATAATCAATAATGCAGGTATGCACATGAACAGGGTGAGGAAGATGAGCAAGACAATTCATCTGCCCTGTAAACAAACACCTTAAAGGAACATCTTTAGTCATAGGCATCACATGTATTACATAAAATACCTCTTACAAATTCGTTGAGCAAGAGCTGTAGTCCTGCAGAATTCCCATGCAGACAGAGAACTGTACCACGAATAGCTTTAAATCCTTAATAACAAACATTTACAGCAGAGCACTAGGACTGCTGACTGTCTGAGAGCAACTAATCAAAATCCCAAGTAGTACTAATTGCAAACACTCCAAGCATCAGAGAAAGTAAGACAGCAGAGTTTGCTTTCTTAAGGAACAGTAATGCAAGTACATCTTTACAAGCCTCAGACCCCAACCAGTACTTCCAAAGAGACAGAGCAATGAAAGACAAGCAAAGTAACCTCAGACAGACACAGCTGGTATACAGCTGCAGGTTCACTATGCAGTTGCTAAGAACCTGTCAGGGTAGAAGTGCTGGTACATGCAGATCCCATTTTAGCCGAGTCTTACCTGTATACTCTTACCTGTAGCAACACCAGCTAGAAACTCCAAGAACAGAGTCCCATCCTAGAGGAAATGGGACTCTTTCTTCCACAGGTGGTATTAATAGTCATTAGAAAAGCTGCAGACATGAGTGGCAGTCAGTACTGGCCTGTAGGAACCCCAAACAGCTAATTATCGTTAGAGGTGTGAACACACCTACAGGTGGGAACGTGGCTCAGTAATACCAATCTGTGGCCAAGGAGGAGCACAGGGATTTTAGACATTCTTCAGGTCATTCCCTTGTTTCTTTGTTAACACTGGTGGCTAGATTTTTATCCATCTCCCAGTCGACAAAATGGGGAGCTACTATAGCTCAGTGCACGCAGCTTTTTTGCTCCTATTAGTTCATGTTTTCAGCAGCTATTCCCTGAGCCCCAGGAGTGCTGCCTTACACGTGATGCCCACAGGTATTCTGTCTGGCTATTCAGAACTTTTTTTCTGGATCACCAGTAGTAAGCTAGTGGTGGTTTGGGTTGGTCTCATGGTCCAAAGCATACAAAGTGGGCTGGTGTGCCAAGGAAAACCTGGAGGCTGGACTGTAAGCCTCAAGGTTTCTTAGAAAGAGTGTAAACACTCAACACTCAACAGTCCAGCAAAGCGGGCAGGAGACCTGCATGGATGAGCAAGGAACTCCTGGCCAAACTCCAGCAGAAGAAGGAAGTACACAGAATGTGGAAAAGGGGACAGGCCACTTGGGAGGAATACAGGGACGTTGTCAGAGCGTGCAGGGATGCGACAAGGAAGGCTAAGGCCCAGTTGGAATTAAATCTGGCAAGGGGTGTCAAGGACAACAAGAAGGCCTTCTTCAAATACATCAATAGCAAAAGGAAGACTAGGGAAAAGGTGGGCCCGCTGCTGAATGCGCTGGGTGCCCTGGTGACAAAGGATACAGAGAAGGCAGAGTTACTGAATGCTGCCTTTGCCTCAGTCTTCACTGCTAAGGCCAGTCCTCAGGAATTCCAGACCTTGGAGATAAGAGAGGAAGTCTGGAGAAAGGAAGACTCTCCCTTGGTTGAGGAGGATCAGGTGAGAGATCTTTTGTCCAAACTTGACATCCACAAATCCAGGGGCCCCGATGGGATGCACCCACGAGTGCTGAGGGAGCTGGCGGATGTTATCGCTAGGCCACTCTCCATCATCTTGGAAAGGTCCTGGAGATCAGGAGAGGTGCCCGAGGACTGGAAGAAAGCCAGTGTCACCCCAGTCTTCCAAAAGGGCAAGAAGGAGGAGCCAGGAAACTACAGGCCTGTCATCCTCACCTCCATCCCCTGGAAAGGTGATGGAACAGCTCCTCCTGGAGGTCATCACTAAGCATGTGGAGGACAAGAAGGTGATCAGGAGTAGTCAGCATGGATTCACCAAAGGGAAATCATGCTTGACCAATCTGATAGCCTTCTGTGACGGAAGGACTGGCTGGGTAGATGAGGGCAGAGCAGTGGATGTTGTCTCCCTGGACTTCAGCAAGGCTTTGGACACTGTCTCCCATCACATCCTCCTAGGTAAGCTCAGGAAGTGTGGGCTAGACGAGTGGACAGTGAGGTGGATTGAGAACTGGCTGGATGGCCGAGCTCAGAGGGTTGTGGTCTGTGGTGCAGTGCAGTTGGAAGCCTATAGCTAGCGGCGTCCCCCAGGGGTCAGTCCTGGGTCCAGTCTTGTTCAACGTATTCATCCATGACCTAGATGAAGAGACAGAGTGCACTCTCAGCCAGTTTGCTGATGATACTAAACTGGGAGGAGTGGCTGACACACCAGAGGGCTGTGCTGCCAGTCAGAGGGACCCGGACAGGCTGGAGAGCTGGGCGGAGAGGAACCTCATGAAGTTCAACAAAGGCAAGGGCAGGGTCTTGCACCTAGGGAGGAATAATCCCATGCACCAGGACAGGCTGGGGGTTGACCTGCTGGAAAGCAGCTCTGCAGAGAAGGACCTGGGAGTGCTGGTGGACAACAAGTGAAGCATGAGGCAGCAGTGTGCCCTTGTGGCCAAGAAGGCCAATGGTCTCCTGGGGTGCATTAGGCAGAGTGTTGCCAGCAGGTGGAGGGAGGTGATCGTGCCCCTCTCCTCAGCCCTGGGGAGGCCTCACCTGGAGTACTGTGTCCAGTTCTGGGCTCCCCACTACAAGAGAGACATGGTGCTGCTGGAGAGAGTCCAGCAGAGGGCTCCAAAGATGATGAGGGGACTGGAGCATCTCTCCTATGAAGAAAGGCTGCAAGAGCTGGGCCTGTTCAGCCTGGAGAAGAGAAGATTGAGAGGGGATCTCATCAACGTGTACAAGTATCTGAAGGGGGAGTGTCAAGAGGATGAGGCCAGTCTCTTCTCCGTGGTGCCCAGCAACAGGACAAGAGGCAATGGGCAGAAACTGAACCACAAGAAGTTCCATCTGAACCTGAGAAAAAACTTCTTCACTGTGAGGGTGACAGAGCATTGGAACAGGTTGCCCAGTGAGGTGGTGGAGTCTCCTTCGCTGGAGATATTCAAAACCCGTCTGGATGTGATCCTGGGCAATATGCTCTAGGTGACCCTGCTTGAGCAGGGAGGATTGGACTAGATGATCTCCAGAGGTCCCTTCCAACCTGAACGATTCTGGGATTCTGTGAATATGGGGAAAGTACTGGAAAGGGAAGAGTAAAGTAAGATAACAGCCCACAATTTTGCATCTTTGATCTGCTAACTTACTGCTTCAGCAAAATGAGGGCAAGATAGAGCTGGTGCCAATGCTCTATTAGTGATTATCATGGGAAAAGTGGGAACAGTGGAAAGGTGTATGGATAATGTTTGTGGCTACAGCAGCACAAGATGAAGAACCATTTGTTACCTTAAAGAGGCATGGCCTTGCAATCTTGGGGGAAAAAGAAACATCCGAGATGCTGAAGGCCCAAACAGGAGAAAAGTGCAATAGAGAGACATCAGCCGTCTACTGAGAGGAACAGATACGCTGGAAAGTTGTTTGACTGTAACAGGAAGAATGATAGAGAGCCATTCTCTTAACATTATCAAGAGCAAATACTGGAACAGTGATCTGTCCAACAGGAAGGAGCAGAAATGAGCTAAATAATGCAAAAGGCCTAACTGTGACATCCAGGCAAACAGGCTGCTACCTATCTCTTTTCACGTTTGATCAAATTGATAGGCTGAACACACGGCAAATTCTGTTTAAGTGAGCTTTTGTTAGGAATGTATCAGTTCATGGAAAACAAACTTTCTCCTGAAAGTATTTGTTCAAATATGAAAGATTATGGAGTGGCCAGTGAGCAAGTAACTAACACATTTTGAGATGGAGAAAAATAAGCAAGTTAATTGCGTAATTCCAGTTGTGAACAAGAAATTAGGTGAATTCCCAAGGTTCCCATTCCTACTGTATATCCTGAGAGGCATGAAGTCAGTATATTGAGGACATTATAACACACATTGTTATTTTCTTTCAGAATTCAGAAGGCTTTTGGGAACGGCTGAAGAAAATGCTAGAGCTATGGAAAGCCTTTCCAGTGACATTACTGGAAGTTGTGTCCATTCATACCATGTTTAACATTTATTAGAAAAAGTAGCAAAAAAATAATAAAAAAAAAACCACGTAGAAATTTTCCTCACTGCTGAGCCTGGCTGCAGAGAAAGGTTCCTTTACTTCCTTCAGTTCAGGTACTGAGAGTGGCCATTGCAGCATCTATTTGGAGTCAGAGACCTTTTTTCTTGAGAGCAGGAATGCGAAATATCTGCTTTTCCCTGAGGATCAGGCCATGATGGAGATGAGTTTTGTTTCACATTCCTGATACAGCAACAATGAATACATTAAACCTAGCAGTACCTAACTGTACTTTTGAAAATAATGAGTATTTGAACACAGGACCATGTGATACATTCCTGCTGGCTGAAATAGAAGCTGGATTTGAATATTCCTACTGTTTGTTTGGTTTGGATAGTAAACCAAATGGTAGGAAGAATGAGTCTGTGCTAATGAATCAATTTCAAATGTAATTCTGAACAAGAGGTGTGGAACACAAGAAAAGCTCTAGTTTCTTCCTTTAGCTTATCAGAGGTGTGTGGCCCCACTTCGGGTTTCTCTGACTTTATTTGTGGTACATGAATAACCTGTGAAGATGCTCTCAGCCAGCAAAATTTGCATCCAAATTCCAATTTAACCTAGTGACTCAGACTCACTGTCTTGCATTTGGAGTAATCTCTGATTTCTCACTTCAAACGTTCATTTTAAAACCCAAAATTAAATGTAAAAAGAGGCCCAGACTAGTGCAATGACATCTGTCTCATTTCCTTAGAACTTCAGCAGCCTCCCTGATTTCTCCTAACTTCCAGAAATTTAGGGATGTCACAGGCCAGATACCGTAATGCAATTGGTTCAGAGTCAGTATGGATTTTTGGCACAACTTTCTTTGATGATGCCAATAAATAAGACCACTTGGACATCTGGGGTGAAGGCAAGCCTAATTCTTCAGTTACAAAGCTGAGATCAATTTATTGGCCAACTTTGGTATCTGAGATACACCTTAAATTAAATGTCAGCATCAAGAAAAGGTCAGCTTTTCCAAAATATGAAGGCTTTTTCCTCTAAACCTTTTATCCATTGGACTACTGATTTTAAAAACTTTGTTTTCTAAGTGGCTTGCCCCGCTTCTTAGAAAATTTACTTTTTTTTTTTCCCCTGAATTTAAAGACATTATTGACGTTCCCTGAAAATACTATCAAGCAAGCTGTAGTTCTCAGGATTTGGTTGTCGAAACATGATTAGTAATGAGATTCTAATTAGATTGTGATGCTTAAGCCTGGTGTGAGAAGGGTCAGTCTCTTAATCGTGTTAGGCTTTGAAGAGATTACAGGAGTCACTTTTTCCTACTTACAGACCCTGCACTGAGAGCCACTTCTCTTTAACTAGATTGCAACACTAAATGTAACTTGATAAAATGTTGGCACATTGTGCTGTATTGAGAATGAAATGACATGCAAAAATTTATTCATTTTATAACCCCAACAGCACTGAATTGCAGTATGAAAAAGGGCATCCCACATGTACGTCTCCTAGAATAAACTCTTGGCATAATCACAAATGTCCAATTAAACAAGCACTGTGAATTCTAACAGGATTTTGTTCTCTTTCCAGACATCGATTGCAGAGGCAAATTTGCACAGAAATAAAACTACCTCTAACTTCAGCCTCCCAATGAGTTTTCTCTGACTTACTGCTTCTGTGCAGGCCGGAAATAACAGGTAAAGAGCTGTACACTGTACACTTCTACTGTAATTTCTGCTCTAACCTCATGCAAAATGAGGGTAGCAGGAAAATGAGCACCACTCCTGGTGTTAGGGAAGAGGTAGAGGGGAGGAGGAAGTATGGGTATATAAATCCATAGCCTAGAGGGTCTGTGGGCGTAACTTATGAATTGGTATTCTCCTTTCAGTTTCTCTCCTTCCCCTCCACCCACAAGAAATAGTAACCTTTTAGTCACAGGCCACATTTTGAGTAGTTAGATCTGGCCTCTGAAGTTTTCAACAGCAACGATATTTATTCATGGATGCTGAAAAACTCACAAGTTCTTTCGAACAAAGGTTGGAGTATGAATTAATCTCTCAGACTGTGCATATAAGTTTACATCTGTGGGGTCAAGGAGCCTTCAGAAAAAAAATCTCTAAATGTTACAGAAAGAATAACCTACTTTCTCCAAAGCTGTTATTCTGTGCTGCCATTGTACTCAATGTACTGTCTATCCAGGAAGGCAAAAGGAATGGTGTACAGGAGATGGCAGAAGATGCAAACACCAGAATTGGATTTAGCTGCATTGGAATGTAGCCATTCTCACACTTCCAGGAAATTATTATATATTTTCAGCATGTATTCTTAAAATGTATGGCCTGATTTGGCATATGCTGAGCTCCCCCAATTCTATTTTACCCAATTATGTGTCTTTTATGCCAGTTTCCGTTCATTGCTGACATAACAGCTCCCAGAAAGAGAAAAAATAGATGGCATGTTCTGTCCCCAAACACAAGGAATAAAACATGACTGTTTAAAAGGAACTGTTTTTAAAAATCTAAGAAAAAAATACATTGTAGAAACCATGCACCAGTCTGGGAATAATATAACTGCTCAGCTTTGGACACAGGTGGAATCCTGTACAGCTTTAGATTTGGAGTGTATGAAAAACAGGGAATGGGAATTAAGCTGAGTCCACCTAAGAGACAGAGTCGAGACAGGAGGAAATGTAAAGCTCACCTGCTTTTTATTTTCAGTATGTTCTTTTTAGTTGGCTGGCCTCCTGGCCACTTCGATAAGTTCTTCTGAGGTGAGAAATATCTCCATAAATGCAGGCAAGTTGTTGAAAATTGTAATGAATGGAGCACGCTAAACACACTTTTATAAAAAACAGAGCTGAAGCCACTCTGACAAGACAAGAGTTGTGCTAGTTTAAAGTCTATAAACAATAAATAGGGCTATGCTTCACCCCAGCACAGCTGGCCTCTGAGGAAGCTAATTGTACTTGTCTTTGAAAGAGAAAAGAGCAGATAAGCCACAAAGAGTTATATTGTGGGAACAGCTTGTGTGGACTCTAGTGAAGGACATGAAAGGAGCCAACTAAAAATACATTCAGTCCTGACTGTAGGCAGCTTATTTTCATGAGGACTATTTACATATTCCATTTAGATCTTTAATGTTTCTGTAGTGAATTTTGTTTTTTTTTTTAAAGCCTCAACAATTAATTTCTTTCTAACTGTTGTTTTTTTATCTAATGGAAACCAAATCAAGGTATTTAATCATAGCTTTAAATTTAAAAGCAGAATCTAGACTCATTGTTACACTTAGGAAATTACTTCAGATGAAATGTGTAACAACAAAATCCTGTGTATTCAGCTACCTAAAGAGAATGACAGCTTTTGCAAAGTACTAAATTCATGCAACTTCGTAGGTGTATTAAGTCTTGAATTTAGGATTTATGCTTCTCAATATTAAACTGTAATTCTTATAATCCTTACTATTGCTTAGAGATTGAGAGTGGGTCACTTTTAGAAGCATTAGTAGCTGATAATTGAAAGATACAGCCAAAAATGAACTCCTTCAAACAGATCGTGAGAAACTGAGGCGCAAATAATCAAGATCTGTTCAGAAAGTTCTTGACTTTGGTTTCTATACTTTCTTGTCATTATTTTTCATCCCATGCTCTACTGGCTGCTGTTTCTGCCTGTTTTTAACACACCAAGGAATGGGCTAGGTTGTCAGTGAGGAAACACACGTCTTAGCATTGACAACATCATACACTACAGGCAGCCTGTTGTGCAGTGTAAGCCAGTCTGCACAACAGACAGGGATGTTCTTGCACCAAGTATGAAAAACAGCATTTGGTGAAAGGGATTCACCTTAGTTTTCATGTTTCAGTTTGCTAAAGAGAAAGAGCTTTTCTAAAGCATCACTTTCTGAAATGTAAGCACTTGAGTCAGGTTGGAAGATGGACTTATCTCCATTCAGGTTCACTATCCTGGACCTCCTGCAGAAGGGCCAAGGACAGGCCAACCACAGCTTGCAAAAGTGTGAAGAAGGTGCTCCTCTTAAACACTCCAGCTGAGTGTGCAGTACATTCCCTGCACTGTGAAAGCTATGGTTCAGATTGCTCCAAACTTATTGTATTTGAATCTTGGAGATTGCCTTATGTCTGGAGGCATGGACAGTTTTGTGTCTTCCTGGCAGTGGTGGTTTTTTTGGTGAGGGAAGAACGTATGGAAAGAGAACACCTCTTAGCTTGGAGCTGACAGGCAAAATATGTGGTAAATTGCCTACTTTAGGCCTACATAAAGACGCTTAAAAGCATCATTTTTATGAGGACTGGCTTTGCCAGACATTTAACATTTAACTTTTATCCCGCATCCAACACTGCAGTTTAATCAGGAGTTTAAACCAGCACGACACTGCTGCCAAAAGGCATGGACCCATAGTCCTCCCCAGTCCTTTGTATTGCTGCCACCATTGGGTGGCTGCAGAGTGAGCCCAGTCATTAATCTAATCTAGCTAGAACTAACTCGGCTTCTGAAAATGCCCAGTCATCTGCTCTAGATCACTGCATGGCCGCATGAATGCTTGTGCCGGCACAGAGTGGGCAGAGGTAGAACACCTGAGACAAGAACAAGCAGGCGAGAGCAGGCAGGATTGCCTTTCAGTAGCAGGGACAAGTTATGCCAGTTCAAAACTGTTCCTGAAATTCCCTGGATCTGTGAGAAGAACCTTGGGCAAGACAAATGGTTATATGCATATCTGGCAGTAGAAACACAGACAGCTCCTGGGTTAGGTGAAAGGAAATGGGTGAAAAGTATCCAAGCGTTGGATAGTTATCCATTAAAATGCTCTTGATGGGCTGATGTGGCCCATATTGTATTTTCTTCTGCCAGCATTTCTGTTTGAAAAAAAAAAAAAAAAAAGCTTCATTTGGTAAGATGGATCAATTTTTGCTTTACTTTAATAATGGATCCTGTGTAGCCATGAGATTTATGCAGCATACAGTCCCATCCCCTCCCTAGTACATGGCTTTTAACATCATAGACTCCCTGGCATACTGCATGACACAGACTGCTACAAGGTTCAGACCTCTACCTGACTTTGTTGTTAACCCATTAGCAATGCCATCTCTACAGGCGATGAACACATCTTGCCACAGTTCTAGTTCGGTAGTGACATCTGTGTATTACTGATGCTGCCAGTGAACAGTAGACCATTGCTAGCTGGATCGCCTCAAACCTTTTCCTTACGTGGCGTCAAGTACTGACCGCTATCTTAGGCGTTGCACAAGACAGCACAGAGAACTGAAGGGACACCCTCAGCCGAAGCGCTGTGCAGCAGCTGAGTTAGGGGCATCTGCTATTGCCACTCAGCAGTAGCCAGGTATCCTCTTACTTTGGAAAATGTCCCAACATTTGCTCACTTTTTCACCCATCTCTCAGCTCAGATCAGCCTATCCACACACTAAGTGCTCTGGCTCTCCAGCACTCCTTGAAGCACTGGACAGGCTTGCTTCAGGAACTGAGAAAAACCATGCAAAGCAGCAGGCCTGCCAGGACTAAGAGGCTCTGCCTGGGTGGCAGGATCCCTTTCTGGCTAGAGCAAGAGGCATGCCCTGGGCACAACAGTGAGAGGCCTGCCTTTTACATTGTTTTCTGGATGGAGAGACAATTATTTTGGACGGACATTGCCAGCCGCAGGCTCCATTCTAGTCTGTTGCCCAGTGGCAGGGGGCATTCTGTCCAAAAAAGCTGGCTGCACCTGCAATAGGGAATGTGACTGTTGTTGGGAATTTTCTTCAAAAAATACATCACCTGCTAGACTGCACTGTAGTTCTGACTGCTGCTGTCTGATGTGACAAATCCAGAACGATGTGGTACCTCTCACCAGGGAAAAACAGCACTTTGTATTGGCAGGCTCTGCCTACAGACCTGGGCCAGTGACTGTGCAGGGGGATAATTACACCAGACTGGAATGAAAACTTTTGACCTCTAGAGCACAGCACGAGGCCTGTTTTTTCTTTCCCAAGGGAACTACTGAAGAAGCAAACATTATTATGGATGACGCAGGGGAGAAAATGAGAAACGGGGACAAGGAGGAGGATGCATTGTTTAAATGGAAATTTTTTAATTTATCACATTTCATTTCCTATCAGTGCATCTAGAATTCAAAGAAGTACCGTTTAGATGAGTAACATGAAAAATTACCACTCAACAATAATTTACAAATAATCTGGAAAACGGCTGTGGTATTTCTTCAAGCCTAGGGAACCACCAAATGAGGCACCCTAGTGCCCTCTTGTGGATTTTAGTGTCCAAAGCAAAATATGTTTTGTGGAACCTTTTTAACGCTGCGAAGGCTAAGCTACAAGAGGAGAGCAACATTCTGCTCCGTGTAGAAAGTAAAATGCAGGGTTTTTTTTTTGGTTGTGAGTTTTTTGGAGGTGAGGATTAAAGCAAACAAAAAGTGACTTCTATCTTCTACAGGAGAATTTTTTTTTAATAACTCACTGGTTATTAAAAACTATATAGTTTTTGGTATAATTCTATATACATTTATGTTCACCTATATGCAGATGGTATCAACTTAGCCTTGATGTACTTTAATCGCAACGTTCCAATTTCTGTACAAAAAAGAAGGTCTAGAGTAGCAGCAGGAATGTAGCATGACCATTCAGTTGCCTTCACAGAGGATAATTCAACTCGAAATTACCTTCAGTATTTTTCTTATCCCACCTGTTCTGTGCTAGTTCCAGTTTTCGTTGGCATGCATCCTCAGACTCTGCACTTCGACGTAAGTCTTAGGGGAACTTATTTTGAACCCACTATATAGAGAGATGTCTTACATAATTGGAGCCTACTAAATCCGAAATTGCCACACAGTGTTGCTGACTTACTACTTTTTTATATACATTGCACAGAATAAGCTCTGAAAACTCAGCCTAATGTATCTGTAAGGACATTCACTATTGCTAATGTTAAAAACATAACAGAGCCCTCAACAGGTTACTGGGTCAGGCACTAGTTGACACTGGAAATCCTTCTATGAGGTGAAGTTGTGCCCTGCAAACGTATGTCATGTCATAAGGAATTTTACATTTGGTAAAGGAAATAATTTCTTATAGTTGGACCTCCAGAAGACTGAGAAATAAAAAGATTTCATAAACAATACTATTCCTATAAAAGAATGCTTGCGAGTAAGCATTAACTATCATGATTGCTGTACACTTACACACTACTACTCAGTCCTCTGAAGATGTTTTAAGAAGAAAAAAAAAAAACTCTTTGCAAATAGTGTACTATTTACAAATAAGAAAGTTTTATTATTTCCCTTTGTTTTAAAACGTAAGTGAAACAAAGTCTGGTTTTCAAAGCTTGGTCTAAGGAAAGACTGTCCTTAAGAAAAACATTTATCCAATAAAGACGATTTGTTTCCTGACTGTTTTCTTGCAGGTATCTTAAATGTACTAATGCCATCCTACTCCCAAGTATGTCCTATTTCACAGAGAAGACAAACTCCTGCTTTAACTATAAAATTCTAAACCTGAAGAAAAATGCCTTTCAGCATGGTCTTTTGCAGGTGAGATGAGGAAGGGGGGAAAAAAGGTGGCGTTATAAAAAGCTTTTTTTTTTCCACTAATTACATTGTTCTTACTCAAGGTAAAGGATCTGGATAGTTCTTCAGATTCCTGCCTTACAGCCAGCTGATCATGCTGTTATCATTGAAATAAGAAGGAACATTATCACAACAGGGGAGACAGAATATTTGAAGCCAGGTGCAGTAACCGTGAAGCCCAACTGCTTGATATCAAGTTTTGTGTTAGGTTACCTCATGAACAAAAACCTGCAGTGTCAGCCTCCGCGTTTCACATATACCAACTAGTAAGAACATGCGGGCCAAAGAATGTGTGTCACTCTCCACCCTTCTTCCCATACTTCTGACCCTTCCCATAATGGGTATTTCTGAGCTAACCTCTATGGGGGACTACTGCTTTCCCAGACAGAGCCCGAAATCTGGAGGGCATTTCAGTTTGTTCAGTATCATAGTCTACAGGTATGCGCAGATGGAGCAACGGTAGTAGCTCCAGACCCAGGAACTTCTGCTCGCTTAGGCACGACACCGGGCTGCCTTCAGGCATGAGCTGGCTCCTCCACAGTGCAGCACTTCTGCCACCTGGGCAAGCGCTGACACCCCTAGAGCACGCTCCCCTGCACAGGGTGGATCTGCCCACGCCACCACACTGCAGTCAGATCACAATAATTCTGCACAGCAATGGGCAGATACTGTATTCCTGGGTAATTCACTATAGCACACAGAGCAGAGAATAGGTTCCAAATGTATGCAACATTTTATTGAAAAAATACGAATGTTCTGTACATAAAGTACAACTCAATGGGCTTGATAAAATCTCCAGAGACGTATTGGTTAAGAAAAGGTCTTCTTTTCTTCTTTTTCCTCTACGGACATAACACATACAATGAAGCAGCAGGTCCCCTGTACTTGTGCAAGTGCAATCCCATCGCTGTGCGCGCAGCATAGTGCCTGGCTCTACACACTTGGACTCCAACATGCTCAATGTACTTTGATAGATGGTCTGCAAGAAATTTAAAGCATGGAAGAACTGCACAGGACTGGTCCTTCAATCCGCTGATGATTCAAAAATTATTACGAAATCTCTGTACTCCTGCATCTGCGTATCCAATATTTCTGACAAATAAATACAAAAATAAATAGGGATCTGGCCTCACAGAACCTCAAGTCTCAGAAGCAACAGTCTGTAGCAAGCTACATACGTAATTTCAACTCTATCAACATAATTTATTTAAAACTCTATCAATAAATGTATTAAAAGTATAAATTCTTAATCCAATACTGAGAGTTTAGTTCTGGAAATAAACCCAGAAAAAACAAAGCTTTTTTCAGTCCTCTCTCACAATTTAGTGTGCTTTTTTAGAAAATGCTTTATAGCTGAAGTTCAGCAGAAACTAGCTGCTATATAATGTAATTCTATCCCCCAAACCTAATATAAAAAGCTTTTAAAATCTTTTTACAGTAACTGACTTTCATGTCCTAACTTTACATACAGTTACTAGAAATACTGCACATCGCAGTGTTGTCTAAAAATAGGTTTAGTGTTAAAACTACATGCACGAATGCCAGCGTACCAAAGCAGAAACTGAATAACGTGGCAGATTCACAATTAACTTGTGTTGCTAATTGGATGGTCTAACAATACTGCAGTCCCAAAGATATGTATGTTGCAGATGGAAACACAATGAGTAGGACTGGATGAGGAGAAAGTTAGGCAAAAAACCTTTTTTTCTTCTCCATTTAAAACTGGAATGTTCTTTATCACCAAGAAGAAGTGTTAGAAGCTCGTACTAAATCAGGAGTAAATGGTGATGACTTCTCGGCCACCTCCTCTAACAAGTAATACTCTCTCCAAACCCTCAGTCAAGACTTCAAGAAACTCCATGTCTGTTTCAGTAAAGTCAAGGACAAGAGATGTTAAAACCAAAATACACACCGATTAGCCTGCCTTACAGAACCATAATGAAACAGTACATTCAGAATGCTGTAGGCAACTAACCCGCCCCTGCCAAAAACCTCAGAACGTTTCCCAGAGTTTGTACTTACTGCAACTCAGGAGAAGAGCAATTTTTCTATAGGCAAATTTTGAAAAACCTAGTTAAATGGATTTTTTCCAGCTGCTAAGAAACACTATTTGTGGTTGAGCACATTTTTAAATGTTTTATGTCGTGAAATATCTCACTGGAAGAGGCTGAATGGGAGATGAGTTTAAAATGTACTGCCTGCCTAAGTGTGAAACATCTATATTCATCTTCGTAAATAGATATAAATACAAATCTGATAGATAGCAGTGGTACAGGACTAATGAGAGTTGCCTGTAGGTACATCAAACTTCTCATTTTATTTACAAAAGGTAATATTACTAAATTCATTTCAATACACTTAAGAAAATCCCTATGTGACTCAAACTGTTTCCCATTTTATATGAAATAGTACGCCTCTGATTGACTATTTAAAAGAGGAATTAGTGCTTGTATGTAGGCTCAGATGCAGTTACAAAAGCTACTTGCCAGCAGCTTAACAAAATGCATTGGTACATGATTCAGTCTTCGCCATATATGAGCACCAGCCTAACTTACTTTCACTTGTTGCTCCTATTCAATATGAGCTAGCTTCACCACAAAGGCATGAGCAAGAGAGAAGAATAGGAACATATCACCCCAAATGCGCCCGACACCTCTGAACAAATTCTCAGGTTTTGGGAGGGAGAGGCAGGGAAGAAATCTAATGGCTAAAAGTAAACCGTGCAAGTGCTCTTTCACTCTTCCAAAGGAGCGATCTGAACACCAGGTTACACAGTAAACTCCATCCCAGGTGCTCTTCATGAATTTTGCGTGCTTTTCAGTCACAGCGGCCCACCCTCTTCAGGGAGGGCGAGAAGCAAGTATCCCCCTCCAAAGTCACCCCAGCCTGTAGCATGAAAAGCTCCCTTGGGCTATAGTAGCTGTGGCTGAAACCCCGCTGTGCTGAAGAGGAGCGTTCTAGTCCCTTCTTTGGCCAGTCAGCTGTTGTCTAACAGCTGTTACCACTACCACCTCCTCCCAGATTTAGGGGGAAACAGCAATCGTTTGGTCTGTGATTTAAGGCCTAGGAGTTGCATAATGTTTTTTGGCACAGGTTAATGCAAGGCTTCCTAGTTTAACAGTACAAACTGAGGCTGAAAAGCAGCTGTGGACAGAGAACTGCCATGCCAGCCAGCTCACCAGATCACAACCCTCAGCTCTAGCCTTACTTAGACACATGGTGCAAGTATACCTCTAAGTGCCTAAATACTGTAGGTTGGACTTTTAGTCTTACTGGAGCATCACAGTTGGAGCAAAGCTCTAAAATTCTGATGTGTGAGCACGTGTATGAGAAATGCTTTCTCCTTCAGGGACTCCCTGCTCGCTCGAGTTCAGACATTGCCCTGCCCAGCTTGCTGGCTGCTGTGAATGCTTTCTTACTTGTCTCCTACATCCATTGTTGAGAATTAGTTACCAACATCAGCATTGTGAACTTCATTCCCGGAAGCAGGTGCCCAACCTTTAAATGATTCTGTATTTAGTATGGCAAGGTCTATATTCCTTTCAGAACCAGCCTTCACTCCTGCCCTGGAAGATATTAAAGGTTGTCAAATTGTTTAGCCTTTTCTGTAATAGCAACATACTCACAAATGAATTGTGACGTTGTTGCCAAAGCCTGAGACTTACCAAGGTCATGGATAAATCAAACCGAATTCAATAAGAATTCAGGCAAGACTGATTTCATACCTCCATGGCTTCCAGAGCAACCAGTACATGAGCCACAAGCCAGTACCACAGTTTGTCACATATTACAGCTTGACAGCATATCTAGTAAAATAAATTCAAGTGCATAAGTTAAAGAAAGATTCTGTATATGGACCAGGCCTTCCCTGAAAGGATACAGTTTTCATCACCATCAGTATTCTTTGGAGGACCAGGCATGTTGAGGAGAACAAGTCTGGCATCATGGGACTTATTTACAATAACTTCATTTAGCTTTACTGCTGTGTGCATCCTTCGGACGTTAGATTGGTTCCTGTTGAAGAATCACATTCAGATTTACTGTTCAGAAAAAATAAGCCTCCGGCCTCTGAAAACTGAATGATTAAAAAGTCCTTAAAAGCAAACCTTAAATCTGCTAAATACTCTATTAAATGTCAACTCTATTTAACATACTGGGTTTTTTGTTTTTTTTTTTTTTTGGGGGGGGGGGGCGGGGGGGTTCCAAACTTTATAATGAAGACACGAAAGAGTTTTCTGAGTCAGGTCTTCCGATTTTGAAGTTATAATACCCTTCAAGAAGGGCATTTTATAAAGATCATATATTCTTGCACAAGAAGTAAAAAACCCATTTGCACAAGAGTGCATGCCCTCTGACCAGTGACTCGGTGGTTGCAGCAGGCTCCCAGCAGGCTTCTCTCGATCCCCTCACTCTCATGGCAGCACAGACCATGCATCTCTCAGGACTCTGTACCAAAAAACTCTCTCAGAGACCCACCAGAACAGAGCAGCAAACTGGTAGCATTGCGCTCAGCCCAGACTTTTCATGAGTGCACTTGTCTTTTTGTGTTGAACAGCAGCTGACATCTCCAGAGAAAGCTTGATTTTCTGCGGATGGGTAGGCTGGAACGCAGCCTACAAACAGTGGGATGCATGTCTGCTTATGGGTCTTCTCTGGTCTTTAGTAAGGATTTTAACCTTTCTTTCAGTGAGGCATTAATCAGCCCCTCTCTCTGGCTGACTGTTTGCAAGAGAAAACATGTATGATCTGAATATCTTTGAAATCTCAATCATGCTTTCAAATTTGAGTAGCCACTTGGTTCAAAAGTTATGGGAGAGAAGGGAATAGATGTAGCATGATCTCAGAAGCCTCTGTTCCTTAGGAAACCAGGCTAAAAGAGGTACCGGATTAATTTTTCAGAAGCTACCACCACAAAATAACATAAATTCATGCAGGAACACAACTGGAAAGTATCCTAGGGGGATTTTGAGCCAGAGGATGTTTCCTTGCTAAAGGAAATCAATCATTATTTTGGTAGCTTAAAAGGAAAAGCAAAACAGAAATAGATCCAAAGGGAGAATATATTCTCCCTTTGCAGCTTTGAGGTTTTTTCCATTTCTTTAATATACTAAAAATAGGTATTAGGAGAACTCAGCTGAATATGAATCTGTAGTTTTGTTGATTTAGCTTTACATGTTATGAGTTAGAGTCTTTAATAACTTTGCTTCTTTTCTGAACTTCGGTTTCTGATTTTAGGTTTGCCAATAAATAGTCTATATATACAGAAGACAGAAGATGCAATAGTAAGATTAATATTTGTTATACTAACAACACAGTTTATCCACTTCTAAATTACCTGTTATTTTATATTATTTTATTTAGAGCAAGGACACCTCCTGTCTTTACCACGCCAGCATCAGAAAGCCAGGGACAAGTTAGAGGCCAGATGATGTTTACAGAAGTAAGGAAGAAAACAGCACCAGAAACAATATACTGTTATAAACTATGTATGGTCTTGGAAAAGTAATTGAAAACTAAAGCTTTGGCATTCTCCAAAGTGACCTTTAAAATTGGCATCTCCCTAGTGATCTGAAGATGTAGGCTATAAGAAAGAGTTTGCTTGGTGTCCAGAAACAACATCATAGCAGTGTTGTAGAATCAGAGCTTCTCTAAACGAGTAAGGTTTCCAAATCTTGGCCATATTCTGCTTGAGAAAATAGGCGCAAACCTGTAATTTTTCTTCCTGATTTAGTTCTTGTCAGGACAACTCCTGGGTTTTTTTTGCATGTTATTTAAAATGATACTTAGCTTAAGTGGCTAATCCTGCTCCCTTCAAAAACATTGCTAAGATTCTGTTCAACTCTGACTCCTTTTCTTTTCTTCCATAGTTACATACAGTTTTCCAGCTTTTAGTTGAGGAAATGAAATCTTCCCTCTCAACCATCTTAATGTATTTCTAAGTTAAATAACAAACTTACAAGTTTTCCCACTCTCTGAAAGCATGGAAGAGGAAAAAGTACAGGTAGTTAACACCAAATTCAGCAGAATTTCTACAGTATATAAACTATGCATGATTCATCCAAAAAGAGCCTGGAATTCTCACCGATTTATTAGTAATAAGCAATTTGGAACTTTGCCAAGTACGCAAAGCTGACTGAGTGGGCTCTCGATACAAGATGTAACACATCAAAAGAGGTTACAGGAAATTTGTACCTTTTAATGCAAAGCCACATATAGAGCTTCACTTCCGGCTATCTGAGGGGCACACACGTGGTAATACTAAGGCTGCTGTTACATATCAGTGCTCCTACAACAGTCAATCTGTCTTAGATGATTTTCTCACACACATATTCCATTCCCAGTCATTCACCACCATCTCCACTTCTAACAGATGTCACCAGTTCTTCCTTCCTGCGTTAGACATCCGCACTCCACATTAGATAGTGAAATTTTATTTTTGTTGAGCTTTTGGGGAGTCAGGAGGAGGGTTATAGTATGGTTTAACAGCTCCAGTTTAGAATTTGACTATACTGGGTATAAATACTGAGACATGTGTGCTACATTTAATTGGTTAGCAGTTTCTCAGGAGGCTAACTGCTGTCCTTTTAGTAGTCAGGTCTCAGGCATGCTATGCAATCCTAGACCAAGGACTGGGGGTGGAAAAAAGATAATAAAAGCACAACGCAACCAGACTTTTAGGAGGCGCAAGCTGTTGACTCTGACAAGACTCACGGCTTAATGCTGATCAGATCTCTAAAGCTTCCCACAGCACTGCTTCGGTTCCGCTTCTCAGAGTCACATTTTTCCTTTGTCCAGGTCATCTGAATGTTCTCAGGAACTGGGTCCGCCTCATCTTCTTCATCCGAGTACAAGCTCTCTAAACGTGCTATTGAGTGTCTGTCCTTCACCAGCTGAGCCTGAAGAGCACATGAATGACAAGGCGAACTCAGAGACTTTATTTGACCTTCTCTGATTCCTTTTAAGCAATGGAAGGCTTTTTGTTCTATTGTACCCCCCCTTTTTTTTTTTTAAAAAAAAAAAAAAAACAGTCAACATAGCATCTAGGGCAGCCCAGATACCAAACATCTGGCCTAGACAACAGTCTTACATACCAAACTGAGTTCAGATGGGTGTGAGCCATGCAGCATTTGGACTAACAGAGGCCGTATCTATACTAGGAGAAAGAGACAGTCCATCTCTCATCGGGAGATAGTCTGAAACAAGAGGCAAGTCTAACCCAAAATCAACAAGAAAAAAAATCTGATAGACCTATGCACAAAAATAAGATATAGCCTGCACCTTTCATAGCTAAGTGTCCTAACACTGTCCTAAACTGGAATGAAATTTGCAGTAGGAAAACAGGATATACTATAATTGAGACAAACACCGGATATGCCCTATAAACCAAAAACAAGGTCAAAAAAAGGTTGATACTTTCATCCTCAGGTCCCCGAGTATCGTTTACACTGCAAAGGGGAACACAAAGATCATTTCTGCAGCTTACATACATTTTCTCCAAAACATTTCTAGTATGGCTTTGCAAGTACAGCCAGGCTTTTCAGTGACTACATGCAATTTTTGGACACATGTAAAAGTTATTTCCTTACTGTTTTAGAACACAGGAGTTGAATTCAAGGAGCAGCTATATAAAACACTACCAGGAAGGCATTTTGATTCATCCACCTCAGCAGTCCACAGTAATCAACCACAAATGACATACCTCCCTTTCCCTCTCTGTTTTTGTCAGCCTCATTTGCCTCAGCATCTGAGATCTCTGCTCCATCATAAGAGTTCGCTCATAAGTATATGCTGAGATATCACTATTATGCTGCAGAAATAAGAAAAATATTGCTCTCATAATCAAGTCATAAGCCAACACCACCATTTGCATCATACAGTGAAAAACTGAATCAATGCCTTACCATTTCTACCACTTCTACCTCTGCCTCTATTCGGAGTTGATAGAGGAAAGTAGCCAAGTCCTTTTTCATCTGTATGCTGTTGTCATCCATCTGGGCTACAGTAAAAATTCTCATTTTGCATTTTCTCCAAACCTGGTGCGGAAACATAAGCTCTTTGTACCCTTGAGCCAATAACGTTTTGCTCTATAAAACAAAATCTTACCACTGCAATGACTCTTGTTTATCAACATAGGCTCTGCTTCCACGCCACGTTCCTTCACACTGATGCACACAGAAGTAGGTTTAAAAAAAAAAAAAATTCTTTTTCTAGCTCCTTACTTTGTGCTGTTTGAGTAGAAAAGGAAGCAACATCAACATGCCTCCATCATGCACAATCCACCACACATCAATGTTGCCCTCGTTGTAACGCTCATGGTTGCTAGGGTAGAAAGATACGTTTTTTGGAACCAGTAGGGCCAAATGAGCTGCCGTTGTGCAACGAACAGTACCTGCCAAAAAGAAGAACAAATAGTTACCTCCAATACTGCAATGGTGATCTACGGTAGAAAAGTTACTCACTGACCAAATGCCAACAAACCATAAAAATCATTACTTACATAAACAAAAGTGAGTATAGCAAGGCTTGTACAGACAGGTCAGACCAAATGACATAGGATAAAAGAGACTTTCAGAAATACAAGCCCTACTTCAAGTCTGAAATAAAAGCAGTGATCTTCAAAACCATGTACAAGGAGAAAGCATCTGTGCAGTTCTAATCTGACTGCATTACATAGTTGGACCATCTGAGACCTCAGAAGAAGGAGGGAAATGCAAGCAGAGCATTAGGTCCAACAGGAAAGAGAGGTGGATAATTTAGCACCTGTGAAAAGACAGAGGTTACCTTCAAAAGAAATTAGTGCTTGCCATAAAAACAGTATGTCTCAAGTCCATCATTTTTAAGTATTCATTACAGAGAGGTGAGCTTTAGCTGCTAGATTAATCTTTGAAAATCTTTCATAGGTCTCTATCTAGGAGAAGTGGTATTTCAAACAGAAAAGTTGTGTGAGAAATCATCTACTGGTAATAGGATTTGCTGGCTGCTTTGCCTGAAAGCAGAGCTGTATTTCTCCCCTCTGTCCTCAACCACATCAGCTGGTATAATAAGAGAGATTTTCTTTCCCCCATGAAACTTGCCTCAACTGCTGTATTTCCTGCTTTTGTAACACAAGTGTAAGGGCTCTAGATTACTACGTTTATTTAAAAACGCTAGCAATGGCATGCAAGTTTATCAGATTGCATTTATCTTCTAAGGCTTAGCTTTGTTAACTAGCAAATAAGTTCACGATCAACAGAAGAAACCACAAAGAGTAGAAAACAAAACTGATTTCACAAAGATTCTGTTAAAAACCCACAGTAGGTACTGCGTAGGTAATAAACACCTTGGTGCAGAACGTCTGATCACACAGAACCTTCAAAACTAACCTATAAATGTTTTCCATGACCTTGGATCTTCACTTTGCCTCCAGCCATACGGCCATCCCAAAACCACGGTATTGTGTTTCATGCCACCTAGTCCACAGGACTGAATCAAGTGGGCAATTCCTTCTCGAACTTTATTGGCTACAACTACTTGACAAAATCCTTTCACCTTTTCAATGTCCATCATATTCTTAATAGTCTGGAAGACAGAAAAGGAAAAACCTCACAACCAAGAGGAATGTTAAGTTTTTCTGCATCATTTGATTACAGGGTAAATTCCTGCTTCAGGTTAAAAGCATTTAAAGGCAAAATTCTGCTTCCCTACTTTCCTTATAAAACAAGAGAAAACATCCACTAATTGTGTATAATACTTGTTTAAAACATATATAGTTCCCTTCTGAGTATGATTATTTCTAACAAATTTTTTTTTTCTGGTTTGTGCTATAGTCCCTTATTTGTAAGGGCAGTAATTCTTAGGAAGATGATCTGTGTTACTATTTCACCTTCTAATCCTAGAACAACCTTTTTTTTTTTTTATTAACCTAATTAGTTTCATTTGGATTTCCTGTTTCAGATTCCCATATATAACATGCTATGTTATTGTATTTATTTACATATATAAGCACCAAAGCTTATTTATTTACATATATAAGCACTATCAAGAATACCATACTCTGTGTTTGTTTAAAAACAAACTCACTCAACCCATAGGCCTATGAAGTAGTTTTCCATTTGTAATGATGTTCCTCTACAAAAAGCTTCGGGGGGGGGGGGGGGAGGGGGGGTTGAAGGGGGAAGACATGGTGTAACAAAACAGATATAAGCAAGGCTATGATGTCATGTTTACGCAGTGCGGAAGATGAAGTGATACATTAAAAAAATTTTCCAAGACTGTCCCTTCATGCTTTTTGTGATAAATTTACCACAACACTGAAAGAAACAAACATAGCAAATTTGCTAAGTTCATAACAATTGACAGTTACTGAAATGTTTCTTAACAGGTTCAGAAAACTACTTAGTCCTCTTTCCTGTATTAATCAGCGTACATAAACTCAGAGAGTAACTATTCCTTATGCAGTTTTATGCAGTAAGGCTTTTTATACAAGCTGCACGCACTGGTCTTACATTCCCGAAGCCACAAATGGACAACTGAAACACGTTTGCAAACTCTTTACTGAACAGGTGTAGGACCACTCAAGTAACGGAAGTCTTACTAAAGTATCTTTTCCCACGTATGATTATGAGACTTAAGTTATCTCTGCACTCACCCCTCCTTTTCCTTCAGGAATTTCTGTTTAAAACACTGACCTGCTCAGCAGCCTGGGCTTCTCCATAAGTCTCCAAGAAATTCCCCTGGATCACTGATCCTATGATAGTCAAACCTTTGCCAGCTTTCAGCTGGGATGCAAATGTTAACAGTCTAGGGTATTTTACATGTAAATCTTCATCAAGTTTCAGAAGCACCAGCAACTGAGGCCTAGAGAAAGTAAAAATGGGAATTTAATCTTTACTGATGTTTTACGGAAACACTTAAATTGCCTCTCTGGGCGCGTTAATAGCACTTGAATACTGACTCTGACACCAGCAACAATGCAGTATGGTCTTTCTATAACTCACACATTAGAAAGATTTCAATACTACATTTATTCCTCTTGACCCAAGGCAGATTTGAAGAAGTGAGGAAACTCTTCTGCTGTACCATTTTGACGGTACTAAAACCCTTTCATGTACTCAGCTTAAGAGGCCTGCATGAGTATCTTATTTACGTGTTTCATTTTCAAGGCTGTTAAGTACAACTGGAGCACACACTGTATTCATGCAGTAAGCCTGTCCCTCCAGATCTATCTGGATATTTGTGCCAAACATTAGATAAAATATTCGCATTTCTCTAAACATACAGATCCCACCTGCCGTTATGTCCCTTAAAGTATCACTACACATCAGTATTTTCTCTCCTAAGCTATGTTTAGGCAAGCATAAGAATATATTAAATTCTTATTTAAGGCAAATTTCTACTCCTCTTGTTCAGAGCTTAAGAGGAGAGCGCTGTGCAACCCATAACAGAGACGAAGGTTCTTGCCCACAGAATCTGGTTTCAACACACAAGGTGAGAGGGAAAGATGTTCGCTGCTCTTTCAGTTTTTAAGCCTAGAATGAGAGCAGGGACTTCTTTGTGCACCCCAGACAAGTTACATGGGTCTCTGTACTCACAGGTCTTTATGGTTTCCCCAAGTTTCACTTCTGAACTCAGAGTCTGATTAAAGGTCCAAAGCGTAAGAAAGGGCTACTTACACAGGTCCTACCCAGGAGGGCTAGGGTAGCGTCAGGACAGTTTACACAGGCTCATTGTGTTTTATATTCTGCACATTTCAATTCATTCACACAGACCAAAAAAAAAGAAAAATCCCATTTGCAGTCCAGTGTAATTCCTTACATGTAAGAAGATAATCATGGTTGACTGTGTTTTACTAGACTAAAATGAGTACCTCCAGTTCTTTGTGTGTGGAGGGCCCTCCTCCAGTCTGAGTAAGGCGTATCTTGCTGCACTGAGCGAAAGACCTCGGATGCCATCACCCCACTCCTTCTCCGCACTGTGAAGGACACACAATTTAGCCAACATATAGTTGCATTTAATTGCACGCTTACAGCTATGTTTATTAAACTCATTATAAGGCAATGATTTCATTATGTGAAAAATACCACGTATCAGATGTGATGCATACTTACACATACATGTGATACACACATGCATTTACATGATATGCATCACATGAGCAAAACGCAAATATCTGATGTAGGACACCACCATCTTTCTGGGTATTATTTGTAACCAATACTCCACTACAGATGAGGTTTCCCAAGCCTAAACAAACACGAGGCATTTCAATACATTATTTGATAAAATTAAGTTATACAGCCACACTCCCAGCCTGACCCCGTAAGAGATTAACTATCTGAGCCAGCCTAACCACGGATTCTGCTTTTCAAGGACTATTCAAGACAAACTTTTGCACCAGATAAACTGGATTAAAAGATGGCTGCCTTCAGGTGTTCTGGGCCTGAAGTAATGGCGTGTGACAGACAGCAGAAGCATAGTCCCCAGGCGCTGTTTGTTTCTTGCAATGCACAAATTTCACAGCACACACTTAGAGGCCTAACAAAGCCCTAAGATTCAACACGTCCCTAAGATTTCAGAGGCTTTTGTTCTGCACTGACACAACAAAACAATGAAAAATACTAACAAGAGGAAGTCTCCAACTCATGTCTGTAGACAGTACCCATTCCTTTTGCAAACGTGAAGGCTAGAGATAAGTTATAAAAAATAGATTCAAACTCCTTCCCGTCTTACTTACTTACTACTTACCCTTGATATTCAATGTACTTGTATATCATGCCCGCAATGAGCATAGCTACCAGAGCGTAATACCAAGACGAAATGAACATCAATGCCAAGCAAATGCTCATACCTAAAAATGACAGGGCCCTAAAACAAAAGAAGAACAAGGATATTAGCAAGCAGTGGGGGAGAAAAAGCTAAGAACAAGTCACTCTCTTTTTGCTTCTTTTTTTCTTTAAAGTCTCTGTTCTGAACTGGCAATGAAAGTCAAGCTTCCAGTACGTCCCCTCTCTGCGAAGTTCTAATCTCCTGTTGGGGGAATGAAACTCCCATTCCATTAAGCATCTTTGTTCTGGTTGATGATGAACATTACGTTGCTGTCCCCTTGCCTACGACAAAGATCTGGAAAAATAAAACATGCCCAGAGCCCTCTCGGAGAGGGTTCTTCCAAAACCCCCCTCACAGATTACAGACTAGGCGTCGAGTGCACCAGCCATTGGCTTACCAGTGATAGTATTTAAATCGGGGCCGCCAGTTTGGAGTCCTAAGAAGTGTTTGCACTGCACATGCTAGATTAACGAAAAGGTAACACATCAAGAAAAACCTAGAGATGAGGGAGAAGAGAGAAAAAAACCACACCTTTAGCCCACCTACTTGTACACTTTCGGCATATATTATAATCACATGCATGACCTACAGCTAAAATTCATCTGCCTTGTCATGTGTGCCTACCCCTAATTTTTATTAGCCTGAACTATCAGTGCAAAGTAGTTAGAAAAGTATTTTAATTGGATCTAGCTAGATCTCTCTGCAGCGCTACCCTTATCTTTCACAATGTTCTATGTTAAAAATAACATTTTTTCCAAGGAAAATAATAATCCAGCAATAGGAAAAATATATTTATTCACAGTACACCCTAGAGCAGAAACAAACTGATTTATGTGTGAAGCCAGATGTTGGAAAATTCATAGAAATAAAAGTGGAACTCAGGTTCCAGCAATATGCTTTATTGGTTTAAGATACGGTTCTGAAAAGCAATCAAATTAGCAAAACTCAAAAGCATATCATGTTTATTTTAGAGCAACTGCCCCTCTTACATTGAGAGAATTGGAGCCACCATGTCAAGTGAGGCAATAAGGATTCCCAGCTCAGCAATTAATGCTGTTAACAGAAGAGCCCACGTTGGTTCACCGTTTGCTTTGCCATGGCCAAAAATCTGAACAAACAGAAACATTTTCAACTTTAGTCACTAAAAACAAAGCATGCTTGCCAAGTATTTCATGAGGTTATAATAATAACTACAAAAATTATATTCAAAAAACAGCAGCAATGTGCCTATATACTTTTTCTCTAGAGCAAGGAGCCAAACAACTCTAATGGCTTTCTCTGCTTCACCAAATTAGATGTTAGTTCTTCACAAAATTACCATATAAGTCTATTCAAGCTCCTTTAGAAGTATTCCTAGTTTTTAACAAAAGAAAACAAAGCATTAAAATAAAAGATATTCATCTTAACTTAAACATTGGGCAAACTGGGAAAAACAAATCTGATTTCTAAGAATATAAAGTCAAACGGTTGGATAGTTATTATGTACAGAATGCCCTTCTTTAACATGTACAGACCCAGAGGAAAGGGATAATGTTGTCCTTTGCTATAGCTTGCAGCAGCCGGGGGGCCCCGGTAAGGCTCTGCAAGCCGGCCCCACAAGTGGAGAAGAAGGACCCTATCACGATGACCCACGGCGAGGGCCAGGAGAGGGTGCCCACCACTAAGTTCTTGTTCACCGCATCGCCGTACCTGCGGGAAGAACAGCGACACATTTGTGCTTAGAGGAGCGTTTCGATTATCACGTTTGGCTTTCTGGGCTGGTTTGGAGATGTTACTTTCTTGAGCGGGACATACAGGAATTTGCAAACAGTTACATGAGTTACTCCCAACACACAGATGAGAAATGTCTGCGGCCTCAGTTCAGCAATTTGAAGCCTTTCTTTTGACTATTCTAAAACTCTTGCTTTATTAACAGAGTATCATCTCCTACTTTCAGCTGGTAAGATGCAGTTCTTAAAGTTCACTGTTTAAAATACCCAACCAGTAACATTCTGCGGACTTTTTGCTTTAAGCCTTTTCAGCATGTGGTAAAGGGACACAGTCCAGGATCACTCACTCCTACAGAAGGGTGCGGGCTTTTTTCCTTCTTTCCTCCCCCCCCGCCTCCAAACAGAATTTCCTTCACAAGCACTTCCCTGCTTGTCCCCTGGAAAAAGACTAGCAACGTGAGAGGAGTTTTCAGAAAATGCACTTGTAAAATCTAGCACCAGGAACACTGTTATTGGATTTATAGGCTAAAGGGTTTGAGAATTAATAATCTGAGGGCAGAGATAACCAAATACCACAGTTATCCTGTTACGGTTCTCTGGCTCGGTTTCTTGGTTTGATTTGCATGCAACAAAACGATTACAAATGCTATGAGGAAACAGTTCCTCCTAACAGGTACAGATGTAAGGGTGGACTAGCCACCTACCCTTTAGCATTGTTCTTTGGCGTAGGTCAGGGAATATACATTATACTGGCCCTTGACTAAGTTGGCTATCTGCTAACATACAATAGGGTGACACTATTTAAGCTATTCAGCAAATATCATTGATATCATCAACACCTTACAAAAATCTGGTAATAGTTTCTCAGCAGACGATGAATCCAGAAAAGTTTGTAAACCCAATTTGTTTAAAAAAAAAAAAAAAGGGTCAAATCTGTAAGAGTAACTTTGCTAAAACCCAAGATCTAAAAAGGAAGACGCAGTTTAAAGAAAAAAAAAAGCAGGAAAAATAAAGTGGATTTGTGCTGTATTATCTGTTTTCTCTACAAAAACTAAAACCTATAGTTTGTTTTTGGGAATCCTGTTTTGGGGATCTGATCTTTGAGCAAAGTATCCCTGGCAAAATAGGCAACAAAAAGAAATAGGTCAGAAAAACTAAGACATGATATTTAAAATCTGACGGAGCCAGGCTACAAAACATTAAATCAAATACAAGGAGATACCCAAAACATCCTTTCGCAAAAGACACCCAGAAGTAAGAGCCAAATAAATAAATTATTTAAAGCGCAAAAGAACATACCCTCCCTGCAAAAAGAAAGGAAAATGTTAAAGCAGTAAAACTTATTGGTTACTTACTTATCTCGCAGGACTACACCTTCTATGCAGGCTCCAAATAATAACACGCAACTGAAGTCTTGAGTACAGAGCGTGCTAAGGAAGCAGGTTTTATTTAAACATGGCAGATGTAAATAATCACAGCAAGTACTGTGAAAAGTTCAATGCATGCTTCTGCCCTACGGCATTTGCACAGTGGCATCTCCTATAAATGCGTGATAAAGCTGATGAGTAAATTAATGTCTCAGTGCTCATGCATACCTTTTAATATTGAAGGTGATACACAGTTATTGTTCTAAGACGCTTTTTTTTTTTTTTAAAAAAAGCTAATTTTAAAAAGTAGGATAAAGGAGATTATTTCAAAAGAAATAGTCTTACATGTAAATGCCAATTTAATCTGCTATTAAGCTAGAGCAGAAACTGATATTAAAATAGCTATCTCTCCTTCTCCTTCATCTGAAGATGTTTTGAATGGATAGCAAACCATTAGCTTGCACCTTCTCATTTCATGGTCTCTGAGGTCATCCAGGTCATCACTAGGTCTTTGAATAGTGGTTTTGTTATTAAGCTGTACTACTTCTGCACTGGGCAATACAAAATATTTCAGGTCTTTTGGTCTGTCTTTCCAGTAAGTTTTTGACCTTGTGATTTACGTTTACATCAATGGTAAAATTCTAAACTCTTCCCTTCTAGCTCTAAAACGTAGCCGTAAAATACAAAGAGTAATAAAAGGAGACATACTGATTGCTTCTAAAAATTATGGTGCGAGCTTTCCACTGGGTGGCGTGTTAATATCTAGGTATGAAGTTATCCAGCACAAAATGAATTTTGAGCTGGAAAAATCGTTTGCAACAGCAGAGCTACGGGTGATTTCTGTAAACCGTTTTAATATCTATTATGTTCATGGGAAACAGAATATTTGGTACAGGGCCAGTTGCAGAAGTAGCACCTGGAAAAGGCTGCGTTCCTAAGAAGCTGGGACAAGCGAGCTGGGATCCCGAGCTATAGCCTGGCAAGCTACACCACCCTTTGGGTGGAACTTTTTCAGACACTCTTACAAAGAAATTCCAAAGCCCTTGCCTGTATTAATTGCCTCTTCCCCCACCCCCCACCCCCCAGCCTCCTGCCTCAATAAATTGTAGTTTAGGGCATCAGCAGTTGGATGAAGCCCAAAGATCAAAGCAGGAGAGAAGAGAAAAAAGGGCAGCCTCTCCTAAGCAAAGATCCCATGGACCTAAGCCCTCCAGAGTTCAATCACACGTGAAATCCGACATCTACAACTGCCACAGAAGTGAACAAATACTCGGCACCTAGAAATCGGTACCAGAAACACCTTCATGTTCTACCAACTGCACTGAATCACTTATGCTTCTTTCTTATGAGAGGTTAGCAAACTCATTACATAGCCTTGTCAAGATTAAACCACAAGTTAAAACCCTGCACAGCCTCAGTGGAAACAGGCTGGGAACAAGTCATTCCCAGCTACGTGGAACCCACTCCTGAGCACAGTGTTTGTGAACTTCCACGCGTGCTACCTGGGGACGTATCCAAGAACCATGGAGTAGCATTAAATCAGATATATGTTAAAAAGCAAAACCAAAATAAAACAAAAAACACACACCACACACTACATGGGTGAATAAGCTGATCCTACACATGAAACCCAAGGAGCACTTAGGGATGCACTAAATTAGTTTAATTCTGGTTTCTCTTACTTTAAAACGTTCAAGGAAGCGCATACTCCTTGATGTCACTCAACTAAAAGGCCTATTTGTTTAAGAAACTGAAATTTATGATCTCCACATTTCAGACATTCCCTCGTCTTAACGGTCCACTACAGCCTAAAAAAATCCACTTGTACTCAACCAGTCATAGATTGGTTAGAGAAGCCATAGACCACTGTGTAGCAAAGACAAGCAACTGAAATGCAAAAGAGCAAAACAACACAAAAAGAGATGGAAAACAACAAGATTACAATTCAGATGCTTTCAGCTCACCGACTGTCTGTTTTCACTGACTGATTACATTCGCACTGATAATTTAGTCAGCTGAAAGCGGTTCCATGGATCAGATATACAGTCACTCATCTGAGACATAATGTGCTAGGACTCCGCTAATTTTAAAAGGATACAGACTAGTGATGTGGTGACAATGGCAAGAATTGTTCCAATGGGAATGGATTTCTGTGCATCTTTGAGGTCCCCTGATCTGTTTGAACCAGCCATGATGCCTGAAAATACGTTTGTGATGTAAGTCCAAAGGAGCAAAGAAAGCTCAGAGACTCAAGATGCCCTCTTTTCCCAGTGTTCTCACCAGTCACGGAAGGGAAGAAGATGCCAACCAGCACCATGAATGAAGTAGCTATATCCGAAAGCACGTACAGATGAAGATTGTTCTTCTGACCTGCCACATCAACAGATGGCTGATGTGCTTTCTCCAGTATCTCTCCTTTCTCCAAATAATTGCTCCATAAGTTGTCTGAAGGTTATTAACATACCACAGAAAAGAAAAGCATGTTTCAGTTCAAACCTGTTCTCATAACGAATCGATGACTGAAGACTGCAAATGCAATTCACGCAATTCAGTGATCAACACAAACTAGACATACACAAGCTACGTGAGAGAAAGTCTGTATTTCATGTTTTCAAGAGAAAATGTAATAAAACTAGTAATCATGTATGAATAGCCTACAGAAGTTTAAGCATATTTACCTTTTATGCTTTAAGGTTACCGAATGCAACATTCTTTTAATTTCACACTTATTTTAACCGCAAGAAATACATCAAGCATTTCTAATGAACTGCCATACCTATATGCAGCGATTCACAAAACCAGATTTATGGATATAAACTAACTTGATTTTTAGACAGTGGAAGAATTAGAGAATTATATGGTAGGCATACGAATATATTCTTTGAAATTTCACAAATAAATGCTGAGTCCATTTTAGGAATTAGACTATTGGCTCCTGTGAAAATGGGAATTTTACACGCTCAGCACCTGTACATAGCAACTGTTTTCTGTAATTCTTGTTGACAATGAACACGTTTCAAAAATGTTAGATTCAAGAGCGGGCAAAGGAGGAGACAGATTATTTTTATACTATTCTTCAAGACCTAGTCTATGACTCTCAAGGTTAGACAGGTTAATAGAGCTTTGAAAAATGACACCAACTTTGTCATGTTAGTACTCCTCAATTATAACTGACTTCCCACTGAAAGTCATCATGAGATGTACAAGGTAAATTTAATCAATTTTACAACAGACAAGTACTGTATCAGGAGATAAATGCTATCTACTTTTTTTAAGGATTATAACACATGGTTTTCTTCATTGAAGAGAATTTTCCTCACTGTCATCGCATCCATTTAGTCCCTCTTTTATCAACCAGCATGGAACAGATCAACCCATTTCAACTACTCTGCATGTCTCCTCTTTTAAGGCAAGGACATTTTCTATCATACCTTTTAGAATGCCACTAGCAGCTCCTGGAATCCCTGCTATCTCTGACACGTTGTTGAGCAGGAAATATTCATCACAGTTATCGGTGGTTAAGTTTGTACTGTGGCAGAAGAGCTCCCAAAGCTTAGAGGCCACAGTAATGTTATCCTTAACTATGGTTTTGGCACAAACATCAAACTGATCTCTTGACAAAGTCCTGTTGCCCAGCATGCAAATCCTGTAAGGGAAACATAACAGCAGTAACTATTTAAGTGTTTATGTGGTACCTGGAAATGAGACCGCCACCCTTCCCCACTGTCCTCCCTTCATATCATTGTAACTTCAAGTGGCTCTTGCCTGCTCCACAATTGCTCAGCCTCAAGCAGACGCTAGCAGTACAACAAGGACTGTCTAGCTCTTCCCTCTAAAGGTCAGGAGTATAAAAGCCACTTTTCCAACAATTTTGGAAGGGGTATAAAAAAGAAAAATCAATACAGTTTAATGAATTGAGTATCTGCAGCAAAAGAAAACGGAATACAGCCTAAAGAAAGATAGGGAGAAACATTCAAGAACAATCTAACAATTTACTCCTGTAAATCTGCCATTGTTGTAAAACACAATTGTTGGGCCCTAAATATCTAAAGGAAGTACTTGAGGGTTGTGACTACTCAAGATCCTGCAGCAATAACAAAGATGTGAATAACTACACAGGCTCAACTACTTTATTTCCATTCATCACTTGTCAACGGTACCAGGAAACACCGTTTGCACTTCTGTTAAAACACATGCTTCTATATTATTTCTACTCCAACTTGGAGTTTAAGACACCGTATTACACGTTTATGCTCCTTGGCACAGCAAGAGTTATGTTGTGTTCAAAGCAAAGCTACTCTAACCGTAGGCTCATCCGCATCCAGACCAGAAGGAAGTTTTGCTGGAGCTTCGGCAAGGCCCCATGCATCATGCCTCCCACGCTCCTGAGAGACGGCCCCCGTTTCTCAGCAAGCAGCTGCAGTATACCACCAGAGTTTCCAGCTGCAAAGGCAGCACATCATGTCTGACTGGCCTAGGGAAAGCAGAGCTGCCACACTGCTTCCTACTGAGAGGACTGCAGTAAATAACCCAGCAAAAATCTTGCTAAAAATGAACCGAACAGCCCTGGGTTAAGATAGCGGACTGTCCTGTGGAAGGCAGAGAAATGACAGCCATCATCATTTTGCTCTCCTCACCAGGAGACTTTGTCTTACCAACACAGTTAAAGAATGTAACAAATGTGTTTATTTTAGCCTAGGAACTTCTATTCCATGGGCTCTGCATACAGAAAGCTATCACTGTCACCGTATACAGCGACGCTGAATCCCTCCATACCCTTCCATTGAATCATAGGCAAAGCTATATATACCCCCACGCAGAAAGATTACTCACGGAAATTCAGGTGGATCAAAGATGGACTTGATAGCTCCAGCATAAATGGACAGTATAGATATTACTACGCAGGCCAAGAAGAGGGAAGCAAATTTGTTAACATATTTCACACCTACAAAGACCACTACTGCCATTAGGATGAGGAATACAGTTCCATACACCCTCATATTGTTTAGCATAGCACTGGATGCATCATGGGCACCGGATGGATGAAAAATTGCTGCTTGTGGCACAATGTATGTCTGAAACAAGAAGAAAGCAAGCTGAAGGAACACAGCAAGAGAACTCTGTCTAAACTATTGTAATGATCTTTACCTATGCCAGAAATGTAAACCACTTTCCCATTCGCAACACGCTCTTCACCAAGAATCTTCAGTTTACAGAAAAAAGACAAAGGAGAAAAGAATCACAAAACAACGGGGGTTAGAAGGGACCTCTGGAGATCATCCGGTCCAACCCCAACAGGCTATTCTATTTCAATAACACGGCTGAGTCAGCGAGATCAATTATGAGCATATTTCTTTGATTAAGCCATAATTCCATACAGGTTTTCAAGGAAGCTTCCATTCTGGATACCCACAGAGCGCACAACTTTTAGAGGGTAGCGCTAGTAGTGGAAAATTGGGCAGCAAGAATGTGTAGACCTGGTCTCTGCCTTTGAATACGTATATGAATATGAGACAAGAATTCTGCAGTACTTTCCATATGTTAATTCTCTTAAAAGCGTCACTACTACAGTACTACTCACCAATAAAATCTCAATGGCACCAAGGATATACATCGCTCCTGCAAACGTTGTTCCCAAATAAAAGCACAGCCCTACAGCTCCACCAAACTCGGGGCCTAATGACCTGGATATCATGAAATAGGAGCCACCAGCTATGAAACAAGAAGAGTGGAAGTAAAACGGTGATTTTGTAAGTGTCATAAACTTAAAAATACTCACAGCAAGTATACAATAAAATTATACATCGTGCATCTGCTTTTTTAGGGCTTCAGTTAAAATAACTTTTTATTAGCAGAGTGGTAACTAAAAGCCAAATAAATGAATCTTTCGCCTAAGTGATACTAACCAGAGATACAAGATATGAATTCAGGCTTTGTATCCTGGCTTAGGCAAATTTCTGAGGAATAAAGCCATGTTAATAGCTTAGAGCAACAATTTTTCCACAAATGAGAAGGTTCTTAATTGCATTTACCTGGAACAACGCCATTCGTTGCAATAGCACTCATTGATATGGTTGTCAGCATAGTCTAGGGTAAAAAAAAGAAAAGGAAATAATTGTGTCAACATTTTTTAAAATGTAACTTATTTCTTGTTAGAGCAAAGCTGCCAGTGTTTCTACTTATTCTGCCTTGACAGGTCATCTTCTAGAAGGAAAACAGCAGTAACAGGAATTTAATCATTAAGCTGTTGAAAGTTTTGCCAGAGAGATGATTGCTGCCTTATCAGGTCAAATAATAGCTCTCTGCAGACAAAACACGATAAAGAGTGCAGGTGTACTGTCTGCAGAGCTGAAATTGCAACTAGGGGCAGCCCAGCAAAGCAGGCAGCGCTGACCTGGAACAGGCCCAGAAAACAGCTGTTTGCCGAGCAAACGCCATTTTTAAGACTGTATTTAGATTAAATACAGTTTGCCAGTTTCAAATTACTATCATAAAAAATTCTTAGGCTTACAGGCCCAACAGAAGCATCTAGCACTAAACTGGCTTTTTGCTACGCACACGTGTAAAGCGCAGCCTCTCCCAATTTTCTGATAGTCTCCCAAAGGTTACGGCACATGCACTGTTTCGACTATGTACTCACACAACAGCAGCACAGTAAGACAATCAGGAAGGACTGAAGAACTCCTGCCATTCCCACCATCCAAGTCAGCCGAAGGAAGAGAATAACCCCAAAGATATTCTGCATGCATGGTAAATACACCCCCATCAGGGTGCCCATGTTGGGTGACTGAAAAACAAGTATGGCAGCATTAACTAGACGTATTCAAAACACAGGTGGCCAAAATAATTTCAGTTCACATAATTTCAGTTTTTAAAATAGTAGAAATCACACACGCACACATCAGGTCATTATACTTAGCATTTAACACCAATCACTAACAACTGGACGAGTTTGTTTTGCTGTAGAACTAGAGTTTCTAGTAGGAAGCCAGGTGAGGGCTGGGGACTCGGAGTAAGACCGATTCTACCCTCTTCCCCAGAGTTTACAAATTAGTTTCATGCAAAATATGCTTTCATAACATTAAAACTACAAAAGAATTTGGAAGCAGTCTGGAGTAACGTATAGTGTATTTTGTGTAGACCTAGTGATCCTACCTTATTTACGTTTAAATAAGCTTGGCATCAGACCATGAATTACTTTTGACAGTTACTGAGAAAATACAAGTTAAAGTTTCAAGAGAACTGCACGTTACCAACATTCAATACAGCATCATGTAGAATTCTCCCTTGCCCGAAAAGTTATTGTCAGATCCCAAATGATGATATCGACGTGCCACTGATAAGGGTTTTACTTCCAGGAACGCAAGTGTGCCCTGTATTGGCACACGCAGCGCTGGCAGCAGTTCCGAGTGGCAAATTGCACTGGTTTCCTGCCAGGGCATCTCTCAGCTACTGTCGTCTGAAGTTTTCTTTTGCATTTAAAACTATACAAAACGCATAGGGGGAAACAGATAGTGTAATTTTTCAAAGGCTCATTCCTCTTCACATTTCTTTCCATAAAGAAATTTGAATTCTAAAACATATTACAGACTTTAGCATTTAAGGAAGCCTGTGAACAACCACCTAAGTGAAAAGGACGTTTAAGGGAGGTGACAAGACTCGTTCAAGATTGGACTCCACACAGCATTACTAAATGCAAAAATAAATAGGCAACACACACCGTTATAGATTGACTGGTCATCAAATCAAAAGCAGTGGCATTTCAAGACAAGCATATTACTCTTAAAGTGATAAAATGGCTGACAAAAACTTTGTTCTGGCCTTGTATCGGCTAAGGAAAAAGGTAGAGAAGCTAAGGTAAGGCAAAAGCATGTTTCCTTACATAAAGTAGAATCGTAAAAAAAAATTAAAAAAAATCAGGTCATTATAATTTCAACAGGTCTAAGCAAGCACTAAGAACTTAGCGCTTCAACTTTCAATCATACGTTTAAATTCATCCGCATTAGCGACGTGCCTCACCTTAGCTGAAAGCGAACTACGCCTAAGAGCATGAACCGAACGGTTTTCTGCTTGAAACGCTGAGGAACTGCTGACTGGATTTTTTTTTTAATGTCAATTTTGAACTCCTTGTGTGACTAAGACTAAATCAGATCAACCGCACTTTCCCACAAAGACACTGCAACTCGTGTAAACTGCCTGAAGCAAAATGGGCAACGTAACCACTTGCTGACAGTTTGCAGTGGACTGGACTTACCAGAAAGGGGCCAGACAACCGTGTTGCGAGATACTCGCGTGTTCCAATGCCAGTGTAAAAAAAAACAAAAACAAAAAACAAAAAACCACCCTAAAATTTCACCTATACTGTCCTACAGAAGGAAACATCATGATCCCGCTTTGACAAGATTATGTATGAAAAGGAAAGAAGAAATATCTTCTAATGCTAACAGAAATGACACTTGCTACACAAGTATCATGATCAGAACAAGGTAAGGATTTTGAAATAAATTATTCCAGTGCTATAGGGGAAGAGGACCTTCTCAAGATATTCTTTACAGTTTACCTACCTCCTCAAGGAGGAGAGGTTTAGATGCTTTGGATTCAGACACCTTCTTCTGATTCAACTTGAATCTTCAACTGCCTAAGCCTTAACAGCTGAGAAAGTGCGAAATAAGGTTGCAACACACTGGGCAGCGGAATATGCCCTGCGTAAGGGCTTCCCATTGTCAAGTTAATGTATTCATAGCCTCCTTTCTTACAGGGATATTCCACGTAATTTTATTGTCAATCTGCCCATTCATCTGTCAGTCACCCCCTCACAACATCTCTGAACCCAACAGCCAGCATCAGCTGAACTCATCAGACATGTAGATGTCTCGGAGAAAAAGGACTTGCTAAGAGCTCGTCAAAACCCACACCTCAGAAAAGGGAAGGAGCCCAACCTATCGCTCCTGCCTGGGAGGAGCGGGTGGAACAGTTTTGGACATGCTGTTGACAGCACCCCGAGCACTAACAAAACAGGTCTGCCCATTGTAGGCCTCCCAATACCTAGTTCCTCTGCAGAGGGATTCATCTTAGCTCAGTTCTTTCTCATCTGCTCTACTCAGCAGCTTTGCTCTGTCTCCCTCTGAAGTAGTCCCTTAGGTGCTTCAAGCTACAAGCTAACTCCAGCCACAGAGGAAGGGAAACTGCATTAGCTGTACATGAGACTACTGCAGAGCAGGCATAAGTGTCTGCTAGCGGACACAACCCACGCCACAGTATTACTAAGGGCACCGCAGGCATAAAAATTTGCTCTGGATTTTCTTACCCTGTGGAATTAAAAAATACCACCAATAAAGAAATGATGCACGAATCCTACTTGCACCAGCTTGTTCACAGAGATATTTAATACCAGTGATCTGCAATGACTTGACCCTTCTGGAAAGCATCTTATAATTAGCAGCTTCCACTGCAGTAAGTGATCCTAAAGCAGCGCTCCACTCTCAGCAGAATACTCTCAGCAGAATTATTTCAGATTGCATTATGTCCAGTCGCAACAGCTACCGAATGAAAAAAATGTAAACACTCCATGCTGCACAAAGGAAATAAAATACAAAGACATTCTGATGAACACCGCTTTAGATCAACGGACAAGGGACAGAAAATTTCTGCAACAGTCTCCATTTCAATGATGCAGATCATGTTTCCGCATGTGCGGCGCTCACTTTTATCAGCTGCAGATGCATAATTGATACAAATATTGATTTGAGTCTGAAGGACGCTATTTCCTTTGTGCCAGTGTGATGGGTTATCAAAGCACTTGGCTGCAGGGCTCAGGGAAACGGATCAGTAATGACAGCTCTTGGGGCTGGGCTGGAGCGTGGGGACAGACAGCGGCACAGAAATGAAGTGCCTTATTAAAGATACATGAACCAAAATAGTTAATTGAACTTCCATCATGAGGTGGGAATATTTTTATAGCACTGTGACTATTAAATGCTCTCGTATGAGACAGTATTTGCAAAACATAGAAAGCAACCTAAATCATTACCCTGTTACATGGAGTAGAGTTAATTTTATCTGAGGCATACCTAACAGCATGTCACTATCAAAAACATTTAATAGGAATGTTGAAAAAGGCCAATATGCTTATGCTGAGCTGTTTTGCACTGAAATTGTCCTGATCTTTATTTTAATCTTCCACAAACTCTGCAGCATTTTAAGAGATGGGGAGAGGAGTAGTCATGCAAAACATTTTCCAGAGCTTGCAAAAATTTCCAAGTCTCTTTTGAGCTTGTGAATTTAAAAAGCAGGTGTAGACAACAATGATCTCTACAAGCTAAAGCACCTCATTCTCTGCTAATTTAAGCTTAAAATTTGGAAGAAAGATCTCATTTTTTTCCCCATACAGATTTGATTTACAGATTTTCCCCCTCACAGATTTGAGCACTTCATATGCACACAACTGCCTTTTTTTTGTTTTTTAAATAGATACGATCTTTTTGAGGTCTAGGTCTCAAAGGAGAATTCACCAGGAGATCTGTGTTCCCTCCTCAGGCAGAGGATTATATATTCACTTACTGAAAGGATTGTTTTCTTAATCAGTTTTGGATATCAGTTCTAGAGTCAGCTCATCCTCCTTACTCCAGTTCTTGCCTATAAGACGTCAATTCGAGTAACTGACATATTAGGAGAGGTAGCTTACTTTCTGTCATGCTAGCTGAGCATATATTTGCTGAGCGTACCTGGCATAACAGTCAGCAATGAGTCTCTTAACCGTGCTGGCACTTAGAAACAGAACACGCCGTTGTGTCAGGGGCTGATACTCAGGCTTCTGTGCTAATGTTCAAATGCACAGGGTAAGGTATCAGCAGTGCATCGATTTATACTTCAAAGATGATAAAAACATGTTTTGAGAAGTTCTCAAAACCTGTAGAAGAACCACGTTTGTACAGGGTCTGGATGCTTTCAATCCATGCTATCATACAGCTTCTGCTCATTGATTTTCTCCGTTTTTACTGATGTTATAATTATTAGCCAAATTAATATTGAACTTTCTTATGTTCTACAAGATGTTTAGAAACTTGACAGTGCTTACGTCAGGAGGGAGAGAAGGAATTCAGACTTCAGCTATGATACTGCAACTAAGGTACTCATCTCAGAGACAGACATGCTAGGCAAAGACTCACCACAGGAAATTGCAGCATTTACACAGAAAATATCGAGATATTAACACAGAATGATGATGTCACTTTTGAACAGTTACTCAATCCATGCTATAAAAACATCTGAAAGTCTCTAAACACACATTAGGAACACATGTTAAAACATAATTCATTACAACTCACATACTGAGCCCAAGGCGTATTTGGTCACAGCAGCATAGCTTTAAAGAGGATAGTAGAAAATTGGTGCGTTTTTCAGCAATTTCATTTCAAACTACACGAACGTTAACACATATCATACCTAGATATAGAAATACTAACATAAAGCTTTACATATTACTCTACCAGGAATTTAAAACAATTTCTCAGTTTCCTATTGTCTGCCCCATTTTTTTCCTTACTGAAGCCTCTTTTACCCAACATTCCAGTACAGACCGGTCACCAAATTCTCCTGTTTTCCAGTAAGGAAATAAGTGACATCAGTTGATGCCTGACAATAATTATTCCTATCAAAAGCATGTTAAAACAGAGATGTAGCTGAGATTTCCTATTAGTAATGTGAAGGTAGGAAACTTTGCACAGACCCACCTATTAGTGTAACGTCAAGTATCACACAAGAGAAGCTCACTGATAAAGAGTTTAAATTACTTTTTAAATACAAACTTAAAGTACCAAAACGCACAGTCACAGCACCCAGACAACCTTCACTTAGTCTTGTGAAGACATCATATTAACTATAATATTACAGCACTTTAGTGCTTGCAGCCTCAGCTAAAACTGAATTTTAAGCTTCGTGTTGACTAAAGAACTTTGCTAAAATCAGTGTAAAAACGGGCAGAGAAAGGAAGTGGAGGGCGAGTAAGGGCACTGGAACGCGGCGCTCAGCACGGGGTAACACGCGTTCTCTTTGAGAACAATGTGCTGTTCTTCAGCATTATCACTTCCACTTCATAGTTTATTGGGAAACTTTCTTTCGATTTGCAAGCAAACTGACAGGCCTGTATATGCCATAAAATGCCGCTTGAAGTTTCAGCGCTAGTTGAAGCACTTGCCAGAGAAGCTAAAAAAGAACAGCTAGAACGCAGCCCCCCCCGACAGAAATCAAACTACCAACAATCAGTCCTCACCTTTTACCCGGTTATTACAAGATTGCCCCAAACGGACAAACCATCTAAACGCAAATTCTTCAGGGTGGAATTCAGTTGCCTACACGCCTAACAGCAGAGTGACGTTTCAGCTGCACCAGGGTGACCCAACCAACCTCCACCCACCACTCTTTTAAAGAGTGCTGTCTCCTGCAAATCTTGTGTCATTTCTGCCAAGTTGGTATAGATGTCTCAAATACTACTGGGCACCTAACACAGCACTAGGAAAATTATTTAACAACTCTTTTTTTATTTTTGATTCACTGCTAAAAGCCTAACCTACTTACCTAAATGCAATCCAGGCCTACGTAATTGCACTGGAGCTCACAGTGCTCAACCACTACTTCAACTCTGAATTTTTGACAGAATCAAATTACCTACCGTTGACCAATTTCTTTGGCATTTCTCTAGCGCTCCAAAATCACACATGTAATCATCCCATTCGTTAGCCAGCCATTGAGAGACTCTTCACTTACTTTTGATACTTTCTTCTTTGAACCATCAGTACTTTCTGCTTCTTCATGTTCCTTAACACCTTGAGTAAGATTTGTGTAGTTGACCAACTTGCCAAGCAGAGATGACACTTTTGGTCGTATATCCAGTTCCTCCTGTGAAGGAAGACAACCCATCAACTTCCACAAGTTACAGCATTTATGAAAAGTGGCTGGGGTCATGCATTCCTTGACATAGCTCATGGCTGTGGCTGCTGGGAAACACACCAGCATAATCAACAATGGGAAGAGAGTATTTTGCGGTGCCTGAATCGCTGATGAAAAGATTTTGTTTTCTGAAGCCCTACAGTAACAAGTCTGTAAGCACACTTCTCCTCATATGCTGCAAAGCATGAATTACAACAATAAAAAAGAACCCTGAGCTTTAGGACTGTAGGAAAATGAACAACTTGTAAGCTGACATTAGAGCACTATGCTAGGTACAGCAAAAGATATCTTTTTATAAGGGTCAAGTTTCCAAATAAGTCAGAGATGCAGTGATCAAAGTTCAGTCACGGTAGGCTTGCCTGTATTCTGATCACATTATTAAAATTTTCAAACTGCATAATCTAATTCACATGGGTCTAGATAAAAATCCTCAAAGTTGAGTGCACGGAGGCCTCACATCCTCTATCTTTACGTTCTTCCCATCCAACCTCTGCTTCTGAAAGTGATTTCAAGGACAAATCTATGGCTTCCTCTTACCAAAAAAAATTTTTTTTTTGGAGGAGGAAAATGAGAGAGAGAGAAAAATAGCTAATCTGCAAAGAAAGAAAATCAGGACAAAGTCATTCCCTTCCCCTTTCTCTATGAAATTAAAAGCAACCTACATGTCAAACTGGACAATAAGTAATGCATGGCAAAAAGAAACAACTTTCTACACAGGAAATAAAAGCTGAGTAAGAAGGATTCCACTGTCTGGAGTGTGACCATATCTCCATATATCATTATTAACAGGTTCTGGGAGGATTAGTAGTATTATGTGCCATTATACACAATGCAGAAGCAACCCAAATGGATGCCATGAGCTGAAGAACAATAGTAGTGGGGAGGTGTTGTTAGATGAGAACAAGGTCAGGACAAAGCTGCTGTATTCATTTCAGAAAAATCTCTTGGCCCAGAAACATTTACATGTTGCTCCTTTTCCCATTCTTTCCTCAGATCTCGTCTATGGAACCTGCAGTTCCCATGTTTAAAACCCTGATTCTAATTCCTTCCACAAAGAAGTTGAAGTAACATGTGTTTCCATTCAGCTGAGCAAAATGGCATTTGGGATGCTAACTGCTCCTCCTCCTCTTTAATACCACAAAAGCAGCCTACAGCCATGGTGCGGTACTGTTACTGTTTATGGAAAAAGGCAGGTGCATGACTAGCGGCAGCCACGAATTCCACAATACAGCCAACTGCCCTTTACCTGTGACCGAGCTTATCCCCGGTCACAGATTTGCCATGCCTTGGAGGGAAGAGTTACCAGAGCTGGGAGCGTGCTTCATGATCTTTTAGCTCAAGCACACTGCCACGCAAACACGGCTGGAGCATTTCCGGGGGAGCTATCTAGCAGCGGGTTAGCTATTCTTGTTCAGGCTCTATGTCACACAGCAGAACTTTGCTGGGGCCACCTTGGCCGTGTGCAGAGCCAGCTCTCGTCCCCCTGCACCGAGTTCCCAGCATGGGAAACCACGGGTACCAGCCGCAGGGATTGCTGTTAAGTCGTATTTAAGCAGCTCAGCTGGAAAGCAGCTGCAGAGCCGTTCAAAGACTCTCTGCACCACTCCCCAGCGCTCCAGGTTCCGAGAACTCTTTTTACAAAACCTGGTCTTAATGCACCATGAGATATTTGTGTGTAGTGCACTGCCAAAGCACACAGCCAGCGAGGCGAGGAAGAGAAGAAGGATTCTGCTGGACTCTGTGTGGGCCCAGCGGGGCTTCCTGTGTATGAGTCTGGACCTCCTTACTCCCATGTGAAATCAATTGCCTATCTCTGCTTCACACTCCCAAGAACTTATATCTGGGCTTTTTCCATCACACAGGATATCCCAGCCTACTGCTACCTCAGACAACAGACATATACCCACAGGAAAGCATTCGGGGCAGAAATCTGTATTAGCGATATGCTGCACTTATAAAAACTGGATACCCAAGCTAATTCAGGTTCCTGAATTCAGGCACTGTCCTACACAATAACATGGACCTTCTCAACATGATAAACTAACCCATGCTAGTTTTCCACACTGATCAGCCCACAGCGTCACAGCTTCACTATTCAAATTATTCAGGTCACCTCTGGTACCGTTACACTTTGGTACGTTGTGGACATATCTATAAATGCATCCAATTCCAGTGCAGCAACAGTTAGGATCTGACCCACCACCCGGATCTTCGCAGTGCTCCATCTCCCATTGGATGATAAATACTATACGCTCAGTCCCTCCCAGTTCTGGACTCAAGGATAGTCACATCCAAAGTGTGAAACACAGTCAGAAATTACCTCAAACAAGGCCAGATTTTTGTCATAGTAATCACCTCCCTTGCCAGCTTCCAAATTGTTGAGGAAAGGACTGTTTTCTTTATGGTTGCCATGGCCTGCAAAGAAGACAGAAGCAGGTTTTGGTGAGTGTAGAAAGATCAAATCCCAAGAAAGCATTGTAACCTTGACAGAAACAACGTATGGCATACACTTGTTTACTCATCTGAATCTGTTTCTTTTTAACATGTACAGTCATGCAAGAGTATCGGTTTCAGATCTCATTATCTCTCCTGTCACTGTCAGTGTAGATTTATTGCTATTTCTGTTCCTCTATTTTCATTAAAACAGACTAATAAGTCACCTCAAAGTACAATTTCCAGGTACGTCACAGCTGTGATGCTATCAGGGCCTTTATTCTCTAACGTTTCCTCTTACAACTGCTTCTTGGGTAGAACCGTGACTAGGCAAAAGACAGTTCTTTTGCGCTTGGAAATCAGTACCGGTTTTAAAAGCAATTTTTGAACAACACGTCCCAACAGAGTAGGTAGATCTAATAAGACTAAACAACTCAAAGATTAGATTCTTTCAAGTTACAGTCTTTGTAAACATCACCCGAAAAGTGTCCTCCTTTTACTATGTTCACAATGTCCTAGACATCAAAACACGCATCCCTGCGACGCCTTTTCTCTTCACCGTACCTAACATCAGGGTACAGGAAAAGTACAATGTACAATGAAAATAAACAAACAAAACACAAGATAGCACAGTAGATCAATAGAGCTTTTTGTAATAAGTAGCAACATTAAAAAATATTTAAGGGCACTCAACTATAAAATGGTCTCCGCAAAAAAGAGGAAATTGATTCCAGTACTCAGTTCTCTAACCTGTGGCTCTCAATAAAGTCTGAATGAGAAACAGCAACTCTTTTCTTTTGCCTAGAGCTCTGCCCTCCCTGCTCATTCAGCCAAAACAAACTAAACAGGTTTCCAAGAGTATCTCCTAAAAGGAAGAGCAGGCCAAGGAATACTCTTATTTCTATTTACAAAAGAAGCATCCACTGCAGAAATTGAAAATGAAAGGAAAATTCACTCAAAGGACAATACGCAAGTTAAGGAAGTACTGTAGACTGAATACATCAGAAAAAGCAAACAATTAAAGAGCTAGACTTTTTGCTGTGTGTTTTCAAAGATTAAGGAACTCAATTGAACAAGGTTATGCCAAATTATTTTCACACTATTGAAGTGAAAGTACGTCTGCATTTTGAAATCTGAATTAACTTACAAAATGAACCTAACGGGCAAGTAGGAGACTGCTCCTCCACACACACAGGAGAGCATATACTGCACTGCTACAAAGCAATTGCTATAAGCAAAAAATCCTGACCAAGTTCAGTGCTAGTCTTACTGAGGGAAGGGTTGTATGGAAAGAAGCACTATTCGCTGGAAACCGCTTGTAGATCCTTTGAGTAAAAGTGTTGGAAAAGACATTCACAAATAAATAGATGTGTTTTAAGCTTCTGGGTGTAAACATTTAGCCATCAGTTGTGCTTGTCCACTACATTTCTGGCAGCTCAGACTATCAGCACCACATTACTAATCAGCAGGTGCCTTACACTATTGGGCTCAGCTTATTTGCTGACCCCCACCTACACTTAAGGGATCTTCACTGTGCAATTTTTTGAAGACTAGAAGAAAAAAAAAAATCAGCAGGCTTAGCCACATAATAAAATGCTTATCAGCTTCAACAAAGGCAAATATTTTCTGAACACAATTGCAAGAACTACTCGCTTGCTGCATTTATTTTGTCTGAAAGCCTCCAGCTGTGAATGATGGCATCAACAGAGATCCTGCCCACTGCATTCTTCAAGACTTTGATCTGTGCAGTAATTTCTCATTATCACACTTACCATATACAATAAGGACACAACTAACTGTGTTTTTAGTTCTCATCTCCCATGCTAGCTTCAGTGGGCCGAATGTCGGGGGAGGGGGAAATCAAACAGAATTATTTGTAAGTCATTTCTTTGCTGGCAGTTTTCCTTGTTCTTCCATCAGCATCTTGCAGATGCAGCTTAACGCTAGCTCAAAAAAGTGTAAGGAAGGGGCATTCCTTTATTTGTAAAGCTTACAGAACCTCTTCTTATGCAAAAGAACACAAAACACGACACCACACTGTTGTCAATATAGCTCACATGTCCAATCTCAGATTTGTTAAGGGGGGGGGGGGAATTGCTTTGCGCTCCTCAAAACTCTAAACCTCTCGTTACCATCGTCAGTATAATTTTTCCTTAGTTAAGGAAGACTACTTCATAACTACTCTCTGAGCCCGACACAAAGACCAGAGCTTTAAGATGAATATTCAAAGTTTAATCAGCATTAATTTTTAGATGAATATTTCAGCTCCAGTAAATTTTCCACAATTGCTCTCTTCAGAAGCTCTCTTTCTCTCTCAAAAAGAGCATTCAGTTCTTCTCTTGTTCTCCTTTCGCCCTTTTCTAGCATCACTCAAGTCCTTCCTATTGGCCTTCCTCTCTAAGTTTGCCTCCTCGGTCTGCTTGCATCATCCTGCACCCAGGAAGTCCAAATCAAGCTAACTGCAGTGGGAAAAGTGAGTAGAACTAGTGACTGGAATCAGAATATTTTTTTCTGCAATTGTTTGGGTATGTTTTTCTCTCTACAAAAAAAAGAGAAGATGACTGAGAAATACAGCTGGCTTTTCTCCACGCAGAGGTTATGAATTACTGCGGACAATGCAAAACATAAGTGAGCTTTCGAACTACATGACTCTACTCATCAAATGACTTGTCACCTTAAACCTTCTCTCAAACGCTGCACACTTTCAACAGTGAGCAAAGAAGCAGAAGTTATATTCAAGTTCATTACCAAGACATCCCATTTTAACTTCACCGATATGTGGATCTGGGTGCTGCAGAGAGGGTGTTTGAGCATTACAGCACTAAGTTAACTGCAACCGATCAACTGATTACCTGATAGCCAAAAATCACCTTCACCGCAGTTGCATGTTCTGTGTAACCTGCGTTTTTCAGACGTGCCCTAAACCACAACAAGGTACCCATCTCATTTGCTCTTTTTGCACCTGTTTCTGATTTCACAAGTAAAACCCATGCAAGATGACTCAATTTCCTCCACAAAATAAGAATCACAAATGTACTTTGACCGTTTTTGCAAAACAAAATACAACTTACCGTAGCACAGAATACAATACATACTGAAATAAAGTACTAGTCTAGCATTTTCCTTCGGACAATAAGCAATATAAATGAGCCTTCCAAGAGACTTACTTGCCTGTGAAGAGCTTGTTTTCTCCATCAGTTTTGGAACAGAGTAGAGGCGAGCGAGGAAAGCTACTGAGGGGAACTCTTGCCACAGCTTCACATGAGGACCATTTACATTCTGAAGCATGAAATCTCTTGGGCAAGCATCATCAGGGGACATGCTTAGTTATCAAGTCTTCAGTCTTGGATTGTAGCTATGTCATGTTAGTTTTCACGATGCAAGACTGTTTTGCATTTCTTAAAGAGAAAGCTATAAACTGCAACAGAGAATAATTTATTTGCCTTAGTCCCTAATTAATCTTGATTTTTGAGGCAGAAAAGCTATATTCCAACTAGGTTAATGTTTCCTCTTCACTTGTTTCACTGTTTCTTGGTCTTCATTATCTTTCAGTAATTAAGGCATTTTACCTCTGAATGCTGCCAGCTCACTTCCAAAGCAAATAATTCTGTCTGCAGCCACCACTGCAACTGCACAGTCTATCTAGACATCTCCAACACAGTTCACTGAGCTTCTTAGGGCTTCCCCCTGCTCAGGTATGGATAAAGGTCTCCAAAACAAGATTTATCACCCTGTGGATCACCCAAGTTCCATAAAACAACAAAGATGATCCATAAAATAAAACCTAGAAGTCCTATGCATGCACACTCCCTCGCGTGCAAACAAACAAGTCCATAAGAGAGAATTAAAGCAATATATATAGTCGTACAAACTTTTGCCTAATTTTTTTTTGTTGCCAAGAAAAACCTCTGTGGTAAAACTGTACCAGATGGTCTGTGGACTGTTTTTTTCTTTTGTTCTTTTCCAAGAAGTTTGCTCTTATTTAAGGAAAAAAAATAAGAACATGGAGAACAGTATTCACATTACTGCTTTACTTCCGGAATGGAATTAAGTTAAAGCCAGTTACACTGCTAGAGCACTCCATGCATACATCATCTGCGCTAGCTGTTGCGTTTTCTTTAGTAAGTGAGGGATAAAAAAAGGAATTTAGAGAAAGATACAGACAAAACATATGCATCAAAGTAACTATAATAAAGACAGATCAGTTAGGATAAAGGAAAACTGAACAATTAGGCATAGTGAGACTACCATAAAGACAGACCTGGAAGCTTCCCAGTGATAAGGTTTACTCAGCCAGTCTGGTAAAAGAATAGTGACCCATGTAATAAGCTGGCAGGAGGAGCAGGCCGCATGACTTAACCTGTCAAGGTTGTCTTCTCCACTGTTTTCAATTTCTGAACTTCCTCAAAAAAAGTTACCGCTCCCCTGCGTCATTATGCTCAGTGAAATGAGTGGAAATCGGTACGTCTTAGAATACCTTCAGATCTTTCCTTTTGCACATGGCTAACTCAAAGACACTCACCTAGTTCTTACAGAGGCTCTATCGACCCGGCAAGTCAAGGCAGGCTGGAGGCACAGATGGACATAGTCTGACTAACTTCAGTCTAGCCAGCACAGATAACATGAGCAGTGAAGAAATGGCAATGCTAATCAAGCTGCGATAAGACTTGATACATAAAATAAAAAAAATTCCCAGGAGGGCTGTACTTTGATTACAAACCTGTGCCACCTCACTTTCACAGCCACGGGATCTGTGCTAATTAAATGGAAATTGGCAGAGGCACACATATCATGCTGCCATCATATCCCCATTCACAGTATCTCAAGAGGAATGCACAGACTCAGACATGCTTTGCAGGGCTAAACAAGCTGGACAAAGTGTCACTTACTGCTATGACCTGTGATGACGGCACGCAGAGTTGCCATAATTGTCCCTACTTGAAATTTCGCGAGCTGCATCTTAACTGAGGAGCTGAATTTCTTCAAAGAATTTTACAGTGACTCAAGAGTGCAAATTGGAGTTGAGCTGAAAAGCTAGGCTTGAGAAAGAAAGAAACCCTTTATTTACATCTTTACGACTGACAAAAAAAAAAGCAGCGACTTACTAGAAAGACAGACACTCAGAGGAAAAGTCCAATACTCTCCCTTTCAACATAATTTAATTTTTGGGGCAGTATAAGAGCTAATAGCTTATTTTTAATTATATCGCGCATGTACAGACTCTTTTGCATATGCCACAGAAAAGCCATTTTTGTAATGAAACAGACTGCATAGCAGATAATACCATTTAATTCTGTCATTCAGATGTTGTCTATTTTATATGCATCACTGGTTACAAAGCCTGTGGTATCTAGGGAGATATTTGAAAATTGAGATATTTCCATGCACAGAGAACATCGCAGACTTTTTCATTAAAAAAAAATTCATGGTTCATATTTTCAATATTCCTCTTATAAATAAAACTGAAATTTCAGATTAGAAATTAGCATGGCTACCCAAGTGCTTGCTGTGGGATTCCTTTAACCTAATTTCAGCTATCTAAACAGCAGGCATTATGTTCAGCTAACCACGCAGGCTCACCCTTTAGTCAGAAAGAGACAGCTGGATTAGCTGATCCCTGGAGTGCCTCTCCTGTACAATGAATCTTGGCATGCTGCAAATTATCTCTGAAGAGAGCCTAACTTAAATAAAACATAGCTGATAGATGGCTTAAGGTATGCAAAGCCTCCCTCTTTGGGGGAGCTGGTTCTGTTTGGATAACCTACTTACACTTTTGCAAATTTTCAAGAGTCAAAATCTTCTGGAAATTCCTATACAAGTGATAATTGGGGCAGAATTCATTTTGAATTTTTGCCCAGGAGACAAAATAAATTTGCTAGACTTACTCTTCCTGTGCTTACAAGGCCTGGAAGCAAAAGCATGGACTCAAGTCTACAGCAGGAAGAGTTACAGGAGCAAAAGGACTGCTGCACACAGAATTCAGGTAGGATTATTTTTCAGTTTTGTTTCTTGCAACACTAAATAATTTTATTAGCCACCAAATGATTTTTGTGAAGACATTTGCTCACAGGCTTAAGGATAAAGTCTTAATAGTAAAAGCTGTCCATGTCCATTTCCATTACACTTTTTTTTTTTTTTAAATACAAGGGACTGTATTCTCCACAAGCAATTTCCAGATGTCGATAATGATGCAACTGCTCTTCCAAATACTTGTATCATAATATAAACTTTGTTTCCCCTCAAAGTCTGTGCCATGTTCAGGTACCTTTCTTCTCGTCTTCCAACAACAGTAAAGCTGCCTGCAGAACAAAGCCTCGTTGAAGACAACAAAATCACCCTAAGTGAGTTTGTTGACCTTTCCCTAGTAGTTCAAGAAGCCAGCTATCTCCCCTGGTAGTGGAATAACCAACAGAAAACCGTTAACTACAGTTCATCTAACGCCTTGGACGTACAGATCTATTTCGCTGAAGGAGAAAATAAGGGGGAAGAAAGGATGAGCCATATATTCCAGGTTGACCCTATATTTTAAGAAAAACAAGGGCAACGCTGCGCTAGATAACAACTCACACAACAGTAAGGCTGTACAAGAGGAGAGGATAGCAGAAGGAAAGGGCAGAGCTGCGATCTTTACCTGGATGGCTTTCCGGCAGCAAAGAGATGCTCTGTACTTTAAACAAAGGCTCAGACTCTATCGGTTACACCGACGTCACTAACTCTCACGTGCCAGATGCGGACGTATGCTTCCATCAGACACTGTAGCTTAAGGCCAAACCTATTGACATCCATGGTTATTTTAAGAATATAATGTGTTCATTCACAGTTTTAAGACTAATATGTAACTCTATTTACTTCACTGCAAATCAACACTGTCCTTACAATTCTATGTTTACTGGACTTTACAAAGCAAGTAAAATGTATTACACATTACACCGCAGATAACATGTATGCATTTGTAACCAGACACAGCTTTGGCATCTGCTAAAGACATACAAAGCAGAGTTTTACAGAAATTTTTGAAAGCTGTACTGTTGATAACATGCTATGAATCCCCCTGAAACAGTTCAAAATTCTGCAGTCTGCATTTGTTTGTGTTTTACGCAAAGCAAAAAGCCAAAGCTCCCCGAGACAACCACCTACGCAGCAATCAGGCAGTACCAGAGTACCCAGCTACGTGTACAACTAAGGACAGATCTTTTGATTTCTCCCTCCATAAACAAGTACAAAGTTACAAGCGGTACTCTGCAATCAAGTTGATTGATACTACAAAATGTAAAGGATTTAACAGTGGAATAATTCTGTGTTTCAGAAAGTCCCAGGATTATTTTCTTCTTCAGTTAAGATACACAGATACCTTCAGAACACCCTGAACCTTTGTGAGTATCAATATGTACATGAAGCACTTACCCTCTAGCAATAATTCTTGGCCATTTTCAGTAATTTTGTTTACCATTATTCTTCTTCCTGCTCTTAGTACAGTACGCTTTAGAAAATGCCTTCTCTGTGAAGTCCTGAGGATCAGACAAATTTAATAATACTGTACTCCCAAAAGAAATTTTTTCTGCTGCCTCTAACAAACTGAGTGCTAGCTGCAATGCTGAACGGGACTCTCTCAGGAGGTAAAACAGCTTCGTACAGAAAGCTAAGCCGACACCGATATAAGCCTGACCCTATAATCCTTTCAACAGCAATAAAACATATAAGGGTAAGGATCTTACTGAAAATGTTTTTCGTGAAATCCAATCCCAGCCACAGTTAAGAGGCAGACTGCCAGCTGCTTGCGCACCTATTCGGAAGAGCACGTGCCACACATCTGCCGCTTGCCCAGTGTGGAACCAACAGCATTTTCAACTTGCTAATGCCATGAAAAGCACAGCTCTGTGACACTGACCCTCCAGGCATCTCAGCTTTAAAGCGAAAACAGTCATGTATTTCTTTCCATCTTCAATAATTTTTACTATCATTACCCACTAATGGATGAATCATATCAAAGATCACAAAAAGCATCAGTAAGATGAAATGAAGGTCTATATGAGATAAAGAAGTAGATATCAACTTAATGATTTTAAGTGGTTCATAATTACCAGAACACTCTCCATTTTACTTGTTCATAACGAGGTACTCTGGATACCTCAAGCGCCACACTGAGAACATCTACAATATACAGTAGATGCAATCACCAAGAACGCTTACGTGGTTTAAAAAGCCAAGTCACTTTTGAGAAACTAGGAACTCACATCACTTAAGAGCTTTCAGAAAACTGCTCATCATTGTCAGCTGAAAAAACATACTATGAAAACAACCTTTGTACTTCACTGTAATCCACTTCAGAGGTTCTTTCATGTGGAATGACTCCAAATCATTCCTCATGACTATCCTCCGTGAAACTCAGTCCCCTCACACGCACGAAGGCATCTCAGAGAGAGAGAGAGAGAGAGAGAGAGAGAGAGAGAGAGAAAGAGAGAGAGACAGAGAGAGAGGGGGGAGGAAGAAAGAGCTAAGCTTGGACGTGCTCTAAGGACGAAGATCCGACCCTTCGGCGTGGAGTCCTACAAACATCCAAGACCCAGCAATCCAGGACATAATGTTTAAACAGAGAATGCTGGAAAAGTCAAAGTTAGCCTGAAAAGTCTCCAAAGGAGGTCATGCCATCCTTACTGAAAATTTTAGACGGTGGAGGGTGCTTCGATGTTGTACAAACTGTGCTACTTGAAAAACAGGTATTCACATATTATTCACCCACACATTTTCAGAAAGACTTCTAAAATGGCACAAACTATCGCACGGTGCGCAACACGTACCAAAGACTAAGACAAAGCCAGGTATCTCCTAAAAGCTACAACGGCTTTTATCATCACTTTACAGAAAGCTCATCAGTGTGCAAGATCGTTAGAGCAGAACGAGAACAGCACATTGGCTCAGGGAACTTATTCATGGGGGAAGCGGGCAACACTTGTCATCTGCTCCACCAGTCAGAAGTTAAATCAAACATATGCAACAGAACGTAAGTCAGAGGAAACTCAGGGACACAGAACAGTGAGCTTAACCCTGCTAAGCATATACTTCTACCACAACGTCTAGCATACAGCATCTCTGAAAAGGTCAAAGGCAAAGCATAACAATTAGATTATTCTCTGTGTTGCCTTGAGTTACAGCTTTAAGGCTCCCTGAACGTACACTGAAGAAGGGCATCTTAAAATAAGGTAGATCCCACTGTCCAGTTGCACAGTATTGGGATGTAGCAAATACAGATCAGCTGTGCTTCCTCCTCATGTTTGGCTCTGAAACTAACCCATGATGTTGCCACTGCATTCTCTGGAACATATGGCAATATCAAAAGTGGACAGTTTGTTTCCATTTGGGCAAAGCAGCCTTGATATAAGTTATATCTATGCAATAATTGAATTCGGATAAGGTTGGCAAGGGTCCGCTTGTGATGCTCGAGAAACAACCACGCCTTGGAGATCACGTCACAGCACTAGGAGGTGGAACACAACTTAGGAATCAAGGGAAGGGAAGGAAAGGGATCGAGGTGGGGGGAGGACAGAAGTACCTTAAACTTGTATTGCTGCTGAACACTTCATACCATAAAAATCACAGACTAGACAGCACTAACCTTTGCAGAAGAAAAGCAGAAAACGTTTGGGAGCGGTCAGTTCTCAAATCACACACACAAAACTCAGTAGAGAACCTCTACCTTTGTCCTCTCCATCAACTCTGGATATGAAGTATATAGGGCAGCAACAGAAGTGAAAGTGATGTCAGTTACTTTATTTACAATTGGATCAGGAGGGCAAAGCTCCTGATTACAAAAGGTAGAAAGTAGAGCAGAAACTGAAACCTGCTGTCTACCATCAGAGAGACAGCAGCGGCTACACTATCTTCTTGAATTGCTCTAAATCTTGACTCAGAACTGACCTCGCATCCGGAAACCCAGAGGTGGACTTCGCACACATTACTCAAGTCCAGGGCTGCTCAGGCTGGGAGTACTGACAGGGTCATAACACAAAGCAGAGTTGCTATAGATAATTTTATGGAAATCAATTATACTCCAGGGCATAAACATTGTGTTTTACTGCAGCAATCAGTAATTTAAAGCATGCAAGCGCGAATCTCAACAAGTCTGCCCTCCTTGGCAGTTACCCTAACTCAGCAAACGGGCAGCTTCTAATGGCACACCATAAGGATCTTATTCCCCTTTAAAAAATGGAGTAAAAGGCAAAAGTCTGGATGGTCTAACCTCTTTCATAATAGGGAGATTTCTGTAATGACTGAATGATGTTCTAAATAAACTCTCATAAAAATATATATATATTTTTTAAAAATGCCGAGTATTGCTAGGAAATCAAAATGAAGAATGGCGATTAAATTGCACAGAAAACATACACCATTGTTCAGCCATATGAACCTGAAGTAGGGATGACCTACAGGGAGCACAACATGCCTCTGTCCTAAACACTTCACCCTGCATCATCTCTTCTCGCCCAGGATCTTGTTATACAACCCCTGCTACAGTTCCCTTCGAGCCAGCTTCCAACATTAGCTTATGGATTTGATTCTAATTTTCAAAGTAATCGATGGATTGTATCCTAGTTATATTACCCACTGCACGTCAGTCAATGACACAGTTGGGCTTCTAGGACAGGTCACTCTAGTCAGGAGAATTACGTCGTCTAGATTCAAGGGGACGGACCTGTGGAACAAACTTCCAGGGGCAGCTGGGCCAACCTGGCATCTGAACGACGTTAGAAAGGCTGCTAAGCCACCCCCTACAACAAAGAGGCAAACAAACCAGCTCCCGTCTCTCCGCACAGAGCACTGTGACTGCCAGCGCAAAGGCGGCAGTAGGGCGACGATGGCTGTCCCATGGCCGCAGCGACAATCTCCTCCCGCACCCTTCCTTGGCTGCCAGCCCCCCGCCCCGACCCAGCCAGCACAGGGCCGCCCAGGAGCACTGGCCTCTTGTCTTCCACTCTGCAAAACAAATGCCGTTTCACTCGCATTTCCAACAAGTCTGAGGCTGCCTCCGGTGAGCAAGGCATAGCTAACTTGGCAGTTCTGTCAAGTGATCAACCTTCCCCATTCAACCATGGGCTAACTGAGTCAAAGCTCTTTTGGGCAATTAGCCTTTTATTCTGCACATCGAACCCCACCTCTCTGCCCCACAGAGAGGATCAAAAGACAATTTAAAGAAATTCTCAGTATTTTCAACAACACCATTTTGAAAAAGAATTAGCTCCCAGCACTGTCCTAACCTATACCTCTGCTGTTCAGACATGAATTAGACTGCTGGAAAGAAAACAGTCATCTTTTCCTGTCCAAACCTAAGAGCTACTACAAAAACTGAATCCCTATCACTCAACCCATCAGCAAGAATGCTACCCCCTTAACTCCAGTAACTTTTTTTAAATGGTACAGAAGTGACAGTTTGAGACTCTGGAAACAATGTTTAAAACAAGACTGCACATTCAGGACAAACACATAGAGCAAAATACAGAGCTTACAAAATAAGACCCAACAGGCACGCGGAGAATAGGAGAAGGAAGCACCACATAACAGCATACAAGAAGCCACCATAGCCAAAATCTCAAGAGAAGCTTACCATGCATGCATTACAAGAGCGGTATTTTTCCTGGTCATGGAGACTTTTTTGTTTTAAATAAAGACATACTGAATACATCTTCAAGTATTTGATTTTGCAGAAAGACTAATAATTTTTGTGTGGCATTTTGTTACTTGGCCTACTTAGCATTCACTACGGCAGCCACTGTGAAGAGGCATAGTTCTCCACTAGTGACAAAATCCAAGTATCCTCAAGGGAAACCTCCAAACAGGCTCAACTGTAAGAAAACTCAGAACTAATGACAGCTGTCAATACTACTCACTGCTAAAAGATCACTCAGCATCATTTAAACAAACGTGTTGAAAACTAGTAACTAAGAAAGAGTTTTTACTAAATCAAACAGCACAAGACACTGAAATTCTCATCTGTCAAAATGAAACGCAGCTTAGTACAATAAGAAATACAAAATTTACCTATGAAGAACCTGATGCAAAGGTTACTGAAGACAGTGCAAACATTCCTAAAACATAATTCCAATAGGCTTTAGACTACGCCGTAAGATGGTGTACTTTTTCTCCCTAGTCCACATAACTTAGCAAAGTATTTCACAATCTTGAACCAGTGAGTTAAAGAAAAAAAGACCCTTGATCAAACAAATCTTGCTCCCGTGCACTGGTGACGATAGCCATTTTTCTATACCATAAACCAGTCTGCATATTAAATTCTTTGTTATATCACAGTCAAGAATAAGCGTAAACTTTTAGCTACTCCTTGGAGGGGAAAGGAAAACTTACCAAATGGAGCTCTTCTCTCTGTGCGGCGCTGGGTGTCCCCCATTCTGTTACACGCACTTAAGAAGAATGCAACAATCACCAAGTACGATTTTCTTCAAGTTTTTCTTCTTCTTTAGCTAGTGGCATTAATCATGTTTGGCTACATTTTCTAGCCAATGAGGCTGCAGAGTAGCTTAATCCCCATTTTACGTGAAACTTTATAGCAAATGCCAAGTTTAAGCTTTACATTGAAGAGCATGCACTCACACATTCTTTTATTTTGCTGCAGCAGAGGGAAGAAAGGAGGCATCACTATCTGTATTAGGGAAGTGAAACACTGAAGAAACTTGCAAGAGGAAATGGAATAAAATAAACACAAATCAATTCTATATATGAGAGACAGATGTACCACAAACACAAGAGAAGCAACTCAATAATTGATTTGAATTCCTTTAGAAAAGTGCAGAGATGGAATAAAAGACATAGCTTCAGCATGTAAAAAAAAAAAAAAAAGAAAGAAAGAAAAATCTTACTGGTGACTCAAGTTTGAAAGGGGTGCTCCCCAAGTCAAAAGCAGCATGCATTTCCAGGTATAATTAGATAGAAAACCAATGTCTTTTCATGTACAATTGCTTAGCCTTCTAATAGAGGTGTTCTCCTAAGCACAAATAAATCAGCAGCTACACAAGACTAGCACAGGAATTTTTTTTGTGTATTCTGTCAGGTTTTTTGCAACATATCAACCCACCCACATACACTTACAGGAGGTGCTTTTAATTCACTTAGACATATCAGAAAGATGCTTCTCAGAGCTTTTCCAAATAACTGAAATACCAGAGAACCCACAAAAAGCCCCATGCTCTTCTATATTTAGCTAAGAAGTCTCCTGGCCACCCAGCAGCTGGTACTGAGATCCCCTCGGTGCCAGACAGCTGCAGCCTCACCAGTTCTGTCTTAATCACTGCCCAAGTTAGAAGAGATATGAGAGACATGCTTAGCAAAAGGAACATTTACGCAGAAATGCAAACTCTCTTACCAAAGCAAGCATTTTTATAGATGAATTAAATCTGACAAAATTGCACGCTACTAAAAAAAAAAAAAAAATCTAGAAACCTGAGGCACTCATAAAACCCACTAAAGTACAGTTCTCTCTCCAGGTCTCATGGAAATTCTTGCTTTCAGGTTGTGTGAACCTTCACAAAGAAAGCCTATACCATCACCTACCCAAGTGTCATATGCAGCTAATCAAGTCACAAAGCACTTCTCCACTCTCATTTTTCACATACCACGCTCTTATCTTCCCTTATCTGCAGCAAGAGTCCGCTTATCTATGCGCCTGCATTGTTGAAAAGGGTATTCTGCGGTTTAGCAGCGCTATCAGTGCTTTGCTAATCATTGGCTACACAAACAGAAGAGAAAACAAAGATGACCATGCTGTTAAGACCCCTTTCAAGATCTGCATTTTCAGTGACAACCATTTCTGTGTATCCTAGTTCTATTTATAATGGAGGAGAATAACTCAGATCACAGTATCTCAAAGTTTTTTGTATGAAACAAATATTGATGTATTTAGTGCTCACTGGACACCTCTAAAACCACCAAAGTTAGACAGTAAACTTTATAGAGAGGGAAAGCTGAGATGCCAAGCTCAATGACATAAACCAAACACCTTCCTCATCAGAACAACTGAACTGAAGATGATGTAGCTTCCATACCATTTTCAACAGGTCAGTAGCAAACAAATCACTGGAAGAGACAGTCCAGCGACATTAGGGATATCAGTGTACTTCTGTTCTGAAGTTACTTTCCTTCCAGTCAGTTCTGAGCTTCCGCCTGGACTCCCAGACCCCTTCCCAGACCCTCTTGCACAACTTCCTTCTACAGTTTTAAGGCAACATGGAGAATGCCAAAGACGTACAGGCTACAGAGGTTAGGCAAAAGTACCCCGCTATGACTACTCTAACAGTGCTATTTACCCACATTGCTGCTAGCAGGAGTTCCTACTTGAATTTAAGACAACTTAAAATATATTTGGACGTATATTTCTGTCACTCTCTTTCTAGCCGTGGTATCTAATTCGTTACATGACTAATTTTATTTTGTCTCTGGACTTTGCCAAAACGCCTACGTATAAGAATTAAGTGCTTTATAAAGGCATTTTTCGAATGATTCAGGCATCTTCACTAAAAAGTATTTCCAGATCTACTTAGTAAGCTTTATTTCAAGTCTTATGAGCAACTTAAAACCTTTTCTAGTAAGTCACTCCATATTAAAAAACAGGAAACTGGGAAGAAGATGAAAGTAAAAATATGCTGCTTTCACACCAGAACTTCCTTTACCAGTCTCCTCCAGTTTGAAAATAGCTTATTGCAACTGACCAGCGTAATCTACTGCTACACAAGGACACCGTAGGTACTAATACAGACTGCAGTCCTGGGAAAAAGGTCTCAAGTCTAGTCAGAAAACCGTGGGCTGAAGGAAAGCCATGTGATAACAGCAACATAAGCAGAGCAAGTCGTTGGCAAAAACCAAGGGTGGCAGCTGACCAAAGTCAGTTGGTGACACCAAGCCGATTAGCGTCTCATTTCCACAAACAATAGTCACAGGAAGATAAATAACTTCCCACAGGACACATGACATTGTTGCACTTCAGTTCACAGGGCCCAAGATCACTGGGGAGCTAAGATCCTCATAAAAGCAAAGCCTTTCTGGTTTTTTAAACCCTATTCAGACCCCATTTTCCTTCTTCTTACCCTGTGCACCCAACCTAACGTGCTGGCTTTATTTCAAAGACAGAAGAGATGCCAAATGCACATTTCTCATCCCTGCCGATCCATAAAGCCAGGCTCACATGTTTCTCATAGGATCACTGGATAATTCTTTGTACTTCTTTTTCTAAATGGAAGATGTCAAAATCTATTAGAAGCAGTGGCAGTAGGTAGGACCTGCTTAACAGAAAAAGGTTGATTTTTATTCACAAACAAGCACTGGAGCTATCTGGGAAGCCTAAATTATTACACATCAACTAACGTACTCTCATGCAAATGGCTGGCAAGTTCTATCGCAGAACGGCCTCACCTCTGTAGCGTTCAGATGACACCTCATCCCTTGATATCCCAAATAAAGCAGAACACAGAAAAAAAGCATTCAAAAACAAGACCATGTTGTGACAAATAAAGGTTGGAGTGAAAAGGTCAGAGGGAAGTCAGAATCCACGAGAACCACAGTCAACAGCTTGAGATACTGTGCAAGGAGCGTTTGAACAACAAAGCCCCTACTTCACCCGCTATTATAGACCAGTTATAGACAGTTCCGTCACCATGAAAAGACAACATACTTTAAGAACCATATCATTACTCAGTTACTTTAACCCACTTCCATTCAAACTGAGCAAGCCAAAAAGTCTTTAAATGAGGTTCTCACTAACAAGCTGCTAAAATACTAACTTCCCTGGAGAAGATTCAGGAGAATAATTCCAATAGCCAATTCCCCATTCTGACTACGGCGGCACTACTTGATCACACAGAGCAATCGGATGATGAGCACGTACAGTTCAGGCAGCCCTGCACGCATTCACATAGTGCCAGCACAAATGGTACGTACTTTGACAGGGCCACAAACTAAAACTGGGAAACTCTGCACTCAAGTCAAACACAGCTTACCTTACCTGGAACCAGGGTCCCACCACCACCAACAAATCCCTCCACAAGCCCCCAAATCAACTGCCACCAAAGGCTCCGGAGAGCTGTTTTCTCCTTTCCGGCCCACAGGCTTCAGCCGGCGCTTTAACAGCTATGAGACCCTCTGCCTTCAGCAGAAGCTTCCCATCTCCTCCACGTCCTATTATTAACGCTGCCCAAGTGTGTGAGTCTCCCGGACTCTGCACAGGATGTGGAAGGAAGCACCAAGAAGCAAAGGAGTAACACCAGGGAGTTCAGATTCCCCTCTACAGAGCCATAGATTCACGAAACCTAGCAGGAGACAGAAAAGGCTAGTGGGGAAGCGCACGCTCGTCAGCACAGGTAGGCAAAGCAGCGTATCTTTATACATATGCCCTGAAGATATGAAACAACACTAAATTACTGTGAAAGTAAATTAAAAAATAGAAGGCAGTTATAGTTCAAACAGAAATAGAGCTCAACAACTGTACATTAATAGAGATGTTACCAGATATTTATCAGTTTTAAAAGAATGAGACTCAGCTAGCTTCCAGCAGCACAGTTCTTGCGTGACAGCCTGAACAGCAGTACTGACGTGACCACAGCTTGTCGGCTACTGACAGATCGGGACGGTGAGCTGACTATCTTGATGCGTGTTGTTTGCGTGCACCATACGGGCACTCTGACACCCAAACGACAGGCAGTTTGAGTTGACCTTCCTTTAGTCACCACAGCAGTAGCTTCCAGGAGTCACACTTACTAACCCATGCCCAAAGCCAGCTAATGGGGAAAGTACTCTGCCAAGTCTTCACTTCAACCTGCTGAGATGGGTGGAAACCAGCTATTTGCATCACTGTCTTATATATTAACTGTCTGTTAGGTAACCTGAGGTTAAAACATACCTTTTTACAAAACGAAGCCAAGGCCTTGCACAGCCTTTAGGGATGGAGCCCCAAATTAATTCTGTGATAACAGACACGTTGGGAAAGAGAATTACGTTTCACCATTCCAAAACGGCCATGCTAGAACTCAAAAGAATTCATATAATGGACACCAGGCCTACGTAGTAACAGAAAACGAAATCTAAATGTCATTTGAAAACAGAGTTTAACAAAAAAAATCTACACATTGGAAACTGAGGTACAGATCACAGAGAACCGAACAGGGCGTCAAGCCACGAACCGGACGCTGGTGCCAGGACAACTCAGGATCACGCTCCGCCAAGCCACCCTTCTTTCTTCCTCAAGCCCAGGCCCGAGGGGAGCAGGCTGCCCTCAGGGACCGCTGCGCGCCTCGCGGTGTCACAGAGCTTGCGCGGAGTTTGGCTGCAGGCGGGCGAGGAACTCGGGCACTTACAGACCAGCCTGGAATCGCCCCTGAGTCACAAAGGGCGAGTGGGAGCCCTCAGGGGGTTCTCTTCCTGAGGGTTACAGGACTAAACGCAACCAAGGCAGGGGGACGAAAAAAAAAAAATAACACACACACGCACGCAACAGTTTTCCAGAAACACCCCGCTCTCCAAATTTAACCCTCCTTCCTCTGACCACCGCAAACACTCATCGCCTTTACGCTGATTTATACCTAAAGGTGGGAGCCAAAGGCCAAGACAGGCCGAGCGCTGACACTAGCTGCCTCATCACGAGAGCTACTCCCACTCCCACTCCCCCCCCGCCCCAAAATCCCCTCCCCCTTACGTGAGCCTCTTCCGTAATCGGAATAAATTAGCCACCAACAAAAAGCGGCTATGCCTAACAGGAACGGCAAGGCGGGCACGGCGCACCGGCTGCAGCGCCTTCCCGGGCGGACACGTTTCTCTGACATTACATAAGGGGGGGGGGGGGGGGAAGCAACCGGCCACCTGAGAGCTGGCTCAGCTCACTGAGTTTCTGGTCACCGGCGTTATTTAGGCAGAGGAGCGGCCCAAGCGCTCGGAGGTGCCTGCGCGGAGCCCGCTGCTATCGCCCGGCGGCGGCGGCAGCTTGCGCGGGGGCGATAACGCCGTGCGCGGCCGCGGCTCCTCCGCCCTGCCCCGCGCACCTGCCTGCGCGGGGGCCCCGCGGGCTCGGCCGAGGCTGAGAGCCGGCGGCGACGCCCGCCCCGCCCGGCCGCTCCCCGGGCAGCCGTTGCCCGTGGCGGCGCGCGGAGCCATGTTGGCCCCCGCCGCGGGCGGCGCCGGCAGGCAGCGGCTGCCCCCCGCGCGCACTCACCGTCCGAGCTGACGGTGTCGTAGGGGTCGGCGGCGGCGGCGGGCGGCGCCGCGGGCGGCTCCCGGTAGTCCACCCAGCTGAGCCCTTCCACGCTGTCGTAGTCGGCGCGGGGCTTGTCCTCCACCGGCACCACGGTGAAGTGCGGCATGGCTGGCGGGGCGGCGAGGGCTGCCGGCCGGACCGCGGCGAGGCAGGCGGGATGCGGCGCGGAGCCGGCGGCGCATTCCTGCCCCGTGCGGTCACTTCCTCTCAGGAAACCGCGCTCCTCAACTCCACCCATTCCCCTCCGAGCGGCGAGGCGGCGCGGCGGCAGCGGCGGCGGCCGCGGGGCGGGGAGGGGAGGGGGTGTCGCGCCGCCGGGCGGGCGGCGCTCAGCAGCGGGGGCGCGCAGGAGGGGTCGGCGGCTGCGAGGCGGCGCGGGGCGGGGGGAGCCTTCCCGCCTCGCTCATGTCGGCGGCGAGCGGGCGGGGCGGGGTGGCCCCCCGCGGCCCTCCCTCGCCAGCGCTGTTTTCCTGCCTCGGGGCGGCTCTGCGGCGCCGTGAGCGCGGCGGGCGGGGCGGCGGCGCCCCGATACCCCCTCATCACCCCCCACCCCGCGGGGCCCTGAGGGCGCCGCCCTGCCGCGCCGCGCCGCGCCCCGCCCCGCCGCGCGCCCCCTCAGGGCGGGCCGCGCCCCGCCGCCATTTCCTCGGTGCCGCTGCCCACCGCGGCCTCGGGCGAGCGAGGCTTTTTCGCGGCGCTAGGGAGGGCTCGGCGGCTGAGACGCTAGGGAAAATAAATAAATAGATAAACAAATAAATAAATAAATAAATAAATTGAAAGGGTCCTGTTAAGCTTTGAAAGCAAAGGGTGTTGGGTGAGCAGGGCTGGCGACCCGCACGGAAGAGCGGGGCCGTGGTGCGCCGTTGATCAACGGCAGGCTAACTGAAGGCGTGCTGTCAGCCTCTCAGAGCCGGTTTATTTTTAAGCGAACTGAACGTTAACTGCACACACCACAGCTGGCCCCGCTTCCTGCGCGTGCGGTGGCCTGTCACCCTATGCTGGCCCCCTTCACCCGCCACCTGAAACTGCCCGAAATAACGCGTCCAACCGAGCGGGCCAAGGAAAACAGGAAGCGCCTGGGAGAAGCGCGGGCGAAAACGTGACGCTTGGCCATCTGAAATTTTAGCCAGGGCGGAGGGCGTTTCTAGCCCTGCGCCGAGCAGGCTGCCTGGGTGCAGGAGGCGCCGGGGCGGGCGCCTCGGGGCGGCCGGAGCGGCGGGCCCAAAGCAGGGCCTCCTGCCCTCCTGTCCCCCCGGGAGCAAAATTCGAGGTTGCCTGCGCGTCTGAGAAAGCTGGGGCCAGCCCCGGGCGTCAGAGCCTGCGTTCTGTGTGGGGGAGCCCTCACCTGGGGTGTAAAGACGAGTTCGCAGTCCGTAACGCGGCTCACTGTCTCTGTCTGAAAGCTAGCCTTGGAAGCAAAAGGATCTCTTTAGCGTATTGAGTCATCCTCAGGAAAAAAACTCAAGGCAACAGCGTGTGTCTTCCACTATAGAGTATCAACTCCAACTTATTTTTTTAGATGTTTTGACTAAAAATACTCTTTACTCAAGAAATCGCTGTACAGTGACAACTAGATCCAGTGCTGATGCAAATTTTCTGCAGTAGTCACTTATTTTTCTAACACTGCTATTAGACAGCACTGAAATCCCACAGGAGTCTATGGAGGAACATAAACCTCAGAGCAGAGGAAGACAATAGAGTTCTATTTTCCCATTTCCTGTGCTCAGAAAAACCTTATTCTTAGCTTTCTGAATGTGTCCTGCTTTCTGACAAAGCAATCTTCACATCACTGAGGTCGAGAAACGTGTAATGAGCAAGAGAGAGACAGACAAGAAAGAGAACTCTCTGTTCGCAAGAACTAAGTCCACTTTTAATTAGTTGGGTTTGGAAGTAAACAAGAAGGATCCATGCTGTGGAGTGACTGCAGGCAAGGGGGATACAGGTCTCCCAGTTCACTTAACACAAACTTGCTGATAGACCACCTCTGGGGAAAGCCAGAACAATTGCACCCCTTAATATTGATCAGACAGGTGGAAAGACTTCTAAGACTTCTCTGTGTTTTTATATAATCTACATTTTAGTTACGTCTCTCTGCTCTGCTTATGGAAGACAACCGTGTTTCTTCATTTGGCTGTGGGTATCTTAATTACAGGCTCACCATTTTTAGAGGAGAAACGTGTATTTTCCTCTATTCAAAACTTACAGTATCTTGAAGACCAAGGGTGTGATTTTTTTCCAGTAGCTCTAAAATTAGCACTTCTGTAAATACGATCCCACTGAGGTCTGTAGAGTTCTACCAGTAACTTCTGTGAGCATATTAGCCCACTTCTGAGAATTTAGAAGCATTTCTCATCATTTTAGAAGCACTGAAGCTGACAGATTGACAACATGCTAGTGCTCCACTTAGCCCACAGTCTTGTCTCCAGCAATATTAGTTGCAGAGAGAGTTTCCAGAGGAAAGGGGAACAGTTGGCCAAAAAGCAGCATTTTCTTTTTGACCCTCTGAGGTTTAATTGGTGTGATATAATCAGCCGGACAGCGGCCCCCAAGAAAACAGGAAATGTAAATATTAACTGGTAGGGGACAAAGCAGAATTTTCTATAGGAGGAAGGCAGGACAAGAAATTGCCACTAAGCAAGTTAGTTCACGCTTAATGTCTTGTCGTCTTCTTTCCTGTTTTCCACTTTATAAGATTTTTGAGTGAAAGTATGATATAAATAAGGTATCCTAGAAACAGGGGACAGGGATTATAACAACTACATTTCAAGAGTTAATGTTTTTGGAGTCATGTATATTTTGGAGAAAGAATTAAACTAGGCACTTCTTTCTCATCTAGGTTTTGAAAGCAGGTCTGGCAAGGAGCTGTCTTTCTTTAGATGCCAAAAATGCATCTAGGCCACTGCAAGATGGTTTAGTATCATGAATTCAATGGCTCTGAAATTCTACGCCATGAGAAAAAACAAAAAAACCCAAACTCATGTACATATACCAGCAACTCCCTTACTTAGAATGGGAACTTTATCCAAACGTGAGAGGAGAGATTTGGCTCTAGGAAACTATTCAAGTTTATTGAAGCAAAAAAACTTATTTTGTCTAAAGACAATGACTCTTTAGTAGTTTGTGGCCAGTCCACGTTTGGAGGCAGGAAGTTACCTGTCCTTATCAACTCTGTTGTTTAGTATCTGTGTCGTAAGAGAACTGAAATTTCAATCTGGATGATGTTCAGCTTTCTTTTTTTTTTCCCTGAACACAAATCCTGATTCTTACTTACGAATGATATGAGTGACCATCACAAGCTTAAGAGTTGTCTGATAGGAGACAGGAATGAGACTAGATGATCTGGAAGCCATTTTTACATCAAACAACATTGTCTGTCTTCTCTTATTAAATAGCGGGGATGGAAATTACCTGTTTGCTACAAAGCTAAATGGAATTTGCGATTGCAGTTTCACGTGGGTACAGACTGGTCAGTGAAAACAAAAGAAAGAGCACAGAGAATGTATTCGTTTCCTTTTTTTCAAAGAGAGAGGAGAAATTGCTCTTCTCAGAAAGAAAGGCTAGTGGTTTCACTAGGAGAGACATTAAGGCCAGCTTAGCAGAATCAAGTCTTATTAGATGAGAAAAGGCCTGAGTTTTGGTAATTTAGTTTACGTTAACAGTATCAGTGAAGTCAGCAGCCTGAAGATCAGCAAATATGTGATCATTTCCTCTCCAGTACACCCTCAGGAACTGCTTTCTAAACTGTTAGTTTATTATCTGCAAAGCAAAGACCCAGTCCGGTTCCTATTTAGCAAGCCACTGCATATTTGTGAACTAACTTAAGTAGGCTTAAGCTTCCAGCTGAATGGCCAGTATGCTTTGGCGGTTAACACCTATGCCATTCAATTCAAAGGGAAAAGTTGTATGAGAAACTCATTGCCTTCTGGAAGGGTAGTCTGTAAACTGCTGAAGAGCCTAGTGTAAATCCTCAGGACAGGCAAGCGAGGTCAAATTTGTCTTGAACGCTTTTTATTACAGATGACAACACTCAAATAATAAAAAAAAAAACAGCTTGGCTTTTACAGCCTAGCATGAAATAGTGGTTGCACCCCCCCATTGGCTATCACAGAACAAAGTTGACTTAGGAAGCGAGGTGTTTTATCTGGTCCCTGGCAGACAGTAATTCACAGATCCTTGTATGCTGCTCATATCATCATCCTAGGAGGAAGTTAAAATCAAATTAAGATCATTTATTAGTGACCACTTTTAAGGGTATGGTAAAGGCAACAGCCTGCATCAGCCCACCCAAGGGGGTGTAGTACGCGCATTGGAAGCCCCTTCTACATGAGCTCTAGAGCTTTGCTTATGACTGACTTAGCAATATCTGATGTTAACTTTAATCAAACAGCAAAAAGTAATTCTTGTTTCATCTTCTTTTCAATGAAAATAATTTGTCATTGGTTTAGGGGTAGGAAAACCCAGCATCTGAAACTGTGAGTACAGCTTTTCTCATCTTCCCTTCCTCCTGAATTTAATGGGCGGAAGCCTAAGTTTAAATGAAATCATTTAATTTTTCTAGCTAGGAAAAATCATGCAAAAAAAATGTGTCATAAATTTACAATTCAGATAATGAAACATTTTAAAATTCATCTATAAAATTGTGTTGGCACTAACGTTGCTTGGATTGCTTTATGATAATATGCTATCATAGAAAGCTTTGCAGAAAAATTAAATGAACTTCCTCTAAATGAAGCTTTGAAATGCCTTCTTGGTGCACTAGCCTGCCTGGTTCCTGCTGTCATTACCAACCCTACCGCTACGTCCCCGGGCAGAGCATGGGGCACGCTTAGAGGTATAGGCATGGGATGCACAGGTCTAGAAGTCTAAGAGAGAACATCCATAGCTGTGTTTATCCAAAATACATAACATTTCTTGAGTGGAATACCTCCATTGAGATGCTTTAGATAATAATAGTCATATTGTATCTCTCTGATAATACAGACTAGTGTAATGCTTCTCTTTCTTTATCAATGGGACAAACTATGAAACTATAATTGAAACTGCTTGAAGCAATGGGAAAATTCTGAACTATATTACATGAAATGTATTAGGCACCCTAGGTCACCAAGTCAGTAGTAGGGAGTGGCCCAGAAAAATAATATATTCCAACAGAACAGAAATAGGGTTGTGGGTTAGAGGAGAACTTTTCAGGTTTGTAGACAGCATTTATCTAATGTAGCAGAAAAGCTTTGTAAACTGTTCAGATAGTTATGAACCCAGGAACTTGGAAAATGTTAACAAATTTCCATAGGTCTTTTAGCAGTAGGCAATTCCTGAGCTGTTTGCAGAGGAAGGTTTCTTGTAACAGCAGAGCACATGGGTGCTCAACTTCATGGCTTTTTGGAGCCCTCTGCTTCTATTAGGGGCAGATGTAAGAGCAGCCAGGGTCATGAATGCAAAACTTCAGCTGCATTTTAAGCTCAAGGCCAGCTCCTTTGCCCTGCTGTGCCTGGGCACATCCTCACTGGCCCGGACTGAGACCTCAGGTGGTGGTGAGGGGCTGGGGTGTAGTCACCCGGTGCCTACACAAGTTCCATCTGTGCTGCCCCTGCCTGCAATGTAAGGGCTGCAGCAGCACTGCCTGGAGTCCGGTGCCCGCAGCACCTCACACCCCGAGAGCTGCAGCGCCCTGCACCCTCACCTGCGCCCCGAGCGCTGCAGCAGTACAGTCGCGTAGCCTAGGCTCATGGGCAGCTGTGGTGTCACCTTTGGGGACAGCACATCCAAACCCAGGGCTGGGAACACGGCAGTAAAGGTGCTACTGGCGAGCGTGCAGCCACTCTCGCTGCTGGGGGCCCAGCTGCGTCAGGCTGTCCCTGCGAGCCGGCTCCGGACTCCCCTGCAGGCACCGGCTGCCGCAGGCCTGGAGCGTAGCTACTTTCAAGGCAGGCAGAAGAGTCTGGAATCTTCAGATTCCAGAAGAGTCTTCCAGAAGAGTCTGGAGTCAGGCATCTGAGCAAGTTAGGCACGAAGGCCTGATGCCTGAAAGAATTAAATACTTGCAAGTTTTAAAGCCAACATTTAAAAAAAATTTAAATACAGATATTTAAACCTTACAAATTCTTTCACTCTACTACAAACTTTAAGTACCCTGTGTGGGAGACCACAGTGTTTGCACTGAAGAATGGAAGAGTTATCGCAGGGGAGCAAGAGGTCCCCATTTCACGTGCAGGGAAGAGCTGGCATAAGCAGAACAGTGGCTCCATAACTACTGTTCGGTGTTTTAAAAGCTGTTTTCCACTCAAGTGGAACCTGAGCGATAAATAGCCCAGAGGCAACAGTCAGAAAAAAATAACAAAACAAAAGAGGCCGCTGCCAAATCACGACTTCCCTGGACATGCGGCTTGGCCGAATTCCTGCAGGTTCACAGCCAAGATTTCACCACAGTGAACTTCCCTCTTCAGCACATTCCTATCTCCCCACATCCGAGAATCCTACCGGCATTATGAACAAAGCAAGCCAGAGACCGGAGATGGGGCTGCAAAGGTTTCTCACTGATGAAGATCGCCATCTATTTCAGCGCTTGGCAAGTTGCAGTCACTGAAGCAGGTCTTTCTGAGAGGACCACAATACCTACATGGGGACAGAGTAGTCAAAGCTTATGGGAGATGCAGTACGTAATCCTCTGTATGCTACTAATGAGGAAAATAAGGCAAAGAGAGTTCACGTTATGTTGGTACAAGAGCTGGTACACTAACTGCAACTGCAAAATTTTGCTCTTGTTCTCCTAGAAAACGTGTCAGGTCTTAGACACTGAAAGACCACAAGAGGACACTATGGTGCCACTCTTCTGGATTTATTTACTTGAATGAACTTCCTCCCCTTCAGTTATCTTGCAAAAACACTTTTAGTTGAATTTGATATGTGAAATAGTCATTTTCTTCAAAATATACCTTAATGTCATCTTAAAGCGTGGAAAAGTTACCAAGTTCTTGGGGGTTTTTTTTGTTTGTTTATTTTTAAATTCACAATCTGTAAACTCAGGTAAAAACTAGACCAAAGTTTTGTCCATTAAACTTATTAAATATTGCAGTAATTTTCAAAGTAAAATTAAGATGCTGGAAAAATACTACTCATAGACTTTTTTCTTCTTTTAATGATTAATTTTCAGTTTAGTTTAAATTTTAGCATTGATAGATTTATCAAGAGCCATTTAATTTTTAATGGACTACTCGGAGAAGAAACGGAGCACAGGCACAGATAGGTTCTTGAGATGTTCAGAGATTATCTACAGGAGAATACTCTGGAGAATTAATCCAAACAGACTTTTCTAAGCTGTATTAAACTGTTTTGCAAGTGTTTGCATTCCATACTACAGGGACCTTCATTTGGTTTGTCTGACAAAACTTTTATTAGCTGCAGTTTTAATCTTAGCTATTTTCATCTTTGTTTCTCAGCAAAACCCACAGTGGAACTTGAATTCTTGCTTCCTACATTCCATGTTTTTCCTTCACTGCAGAACCGTAGATTCCACAGACGAAGAAATGCTTTATGAAAATAGCAAGACCAGCTTCTGAGAAAGGACTTCCAAAGAAAAATATCTACCCGTTAAGTAGGAGGGAAGGTCCTCCCAGTGAAGTTTACAAAGCCATTTGGAGAGAAACAATAGAAACGGAGCAAAATCCAAGTGCCCTCACACATAAGTTTTGATAGCTAAGGTTTGAGCCTTAATTAGAAGCAGCAGCATTTCATTTCTGTTATGTAAGCTAAATGCTGCACTTTGTTTACTTAGCATTTTAAACAATTTGTTGGCTTCCCCGATTACCGATTGTTTCATGATAGAAGCAGCTGAACTAAGGCTAATATCTCCACAGAGGCCATAACTGTAGCGAAACGGTGCTTGGAAGGGGGTCATTTGTTGATTTTTCTTTGCACACGCACAAAAAAACCCTTCACAACTTGCAGTAATTTCTCAAACAGTATAGAAGGTGGGGAAAGAGTGGGTAGGAAGTGAAACAGGCTGTGAACAGCTTTCCAGTAATACGAGGCCAAGTGACTGAGAAATTCCAGCTCAGTCACTAGAGATCCTGGGCATCCGTAAAATACAGAACTGGGACAAAAGTGGCTCCCATTTCTATGATTTTGGATTTTCTCTGGTAAACCTTACGCAGTGATCTTAGCAACATCATAAATAAATATTAAAAAGCTTTTACTTGTCTCTGGTTTCAAAAAAAAAGAAGAAAAAAGAAACATCTATAGGTGCACCAAACACCTACCATCATGAGCTGTTTTATGTAGATGTTAGGTTTGTAGGTAAAATATCAAGATACTAATCAAGACCAGCGAAAAATATCTGTTTTTTTGAAGCATTGACTCACGCCTTCCAAAATTCCCAAGGCGGGTTATCCAGGATCACAGCCTGTCTTGAACAGAAGTCAAAGATCAGCTAGCGTACTGCGCTGGGTCTGTGAACTGAATCCAAGTCTTAGCAAATAAAAGCCCTACTGGTGGGAAAATCCTCTGCTATAATTCATGTGCAGTCCCTTAGAAGTTTCATTTTCAGAATTTGAAGCAAATTGTTCATTTCTCTCTATATATGAATGCAGAGAAGGGTCAACAGAGGAGCTGCTGCTTTGCATAGGGAATGGAGGAAATTGCAGCCTCAGCTGCCAGGAGCTTTCCTGCTCCTCTCCTCCACCAACATGTATTCACAAAACACAGTGAACCCGGTCACCGAGCTGATAGCAGAAAACCAGTCCCTTGAGGGAGGAAAGCAGTTAGCTTTCAGCAGACCAGCTTGCTGAACCAGTTACACAAACACTGGTGCTGTCACAGGGGTTGGGGAAGATGACACGCAGCCAAGGAGCGGACAGAGTTTCTGCTGGCATAAGCTGCTATGGCACTGCACCCTACTCTGGAAGAGGACAGAGATGAAATGATACCCCACTCTTCAAAGCTGATCCCAAGGTGCAGCTGCCTACTAAGGCTACGTATTAAATTGAACAGAAGCGAACGGGTTCATAATTATACGGGTAGCTAGACTTAATATATGGTATTTGAAACATAGAAATATGATGGTATATTGCTTGAGCAGCTCGCTGACAGACAAGAAGGAATGCAGATGTTAAGTACAAACACACTTCAGTACCCCATATCCGAGGTAAAACGTACAACAGTCCTTCCAGAACCCACACAAGTCACCCACTCAGCAGAACTTAGATACGTGAACTAGAACTACTCAGACTTTATGTAACAGATGAGTTGTATACCTGAAAACAGTAGTAAGCTTTTTAGGACTGCTTTCTAGCATCACCACCTACAAATGAGACCACTAAGAATTGCAGTTCTTTATTTCTGTAGACAATGCAGGCCATTATTTTGAAAAGGGATAGCACTGGGGGAAGGGCTCTGGCATCAGTCCTTTACAGTCAAATCAATAGGCTGTATCAGTGTTTTTGTCTATAGTTTTTTTGCTGTGCGTCTCATGCCTGTGAAAGCATGAGCTTTGCATTTTTAAAGAAGCCTTGGAGTTGGCTTCTATTTACAAAACCAGCCTGAAGTACTTCAGAGTACCTCAATTTTGAATTTTACAAAAATAGTTAATAACTGTTTTCAGAATGCATATTACCACTACTCATTATTTAGACAGAGTAAATAAGAAGTTGTGTTTTTCCATGTGGCAACTAACAAAGCCCATTACAAAGATGCTATCTTAATTATATCTGATACTTCACTGATACCATCAGCTGTAATAGAATCTGCCAGTTTAGCTAGCATCCATTTCAAATTACCAATGCAAATTGCTCTTATTAATTGGGGCATGGCAAAGGCATTAAATCCCTGGATAAATCATCCTCTCCATTGGGGGATAAAAATTGGAATGCAACCATTTTCTGCTTGAGCTCTTAGAAACGCAGTGTTGTGATTATTACTACAAGCTACTGTCAGTAGGACCAGGACACTAGCACTCAGACCAAAAGGCCACTGCAGTTTTTCTGACAGCAGTCACAGCCATGTCCAACATCATTTTACTTTTGAAATGCACTTCTAATGAGATGCCTTTCTACCACTTTTCAAGTTAGAGCTGGCAATTTTGAGCATTTAAGAACTAACTGCATCCATTAGATACGCTAGATACTACGTGCACAGTCTTTGCAAGATGCACGGGATTCCATTTTTTGCTTGATGATTTTGCACCTTGATGTTGGTCTCACACAAGCTTATTTGAAATTTTCTGAACAAACGGTGTAGCTAGTAGTAGAAAAAGTAGCCTTCTAGACCAACACAGATCTGTCAGAAACGCGGTGAAGCAGAGGCTCTCCTACCCTGGGTTAGACAACCTGTCTGGATCCCCATAAACCCTTGACCTGCTTGACCAAGTGTTGTGCTGTGGAAAGCACCATGATCATGGGCTCACTAGAGTGCCTTTGAGTCATACGCACTCCCTTTCCACAGGTGCTTGCTCAGACTTCTCCACAACCTGGGCTGCAGCCAAGTGAAGATGAGGCCGACTGTCCATATCCAGGAGGCTCCGGGGTAAAACCTGTCCAACTTTTTCCTGCCTGCCATGGCGGAGCTGCGTTCCAGCGCGGAGCACACCCCGTGGCCTTACAGTACCCTGGCCTTCCTCCTGCAGCAGAGTTGCATGGTACTTTGGGGGTTTTCTGCCGTACTGAACGTTACAGTGTTTTGCTAGATTACACCAATATCTAGCTGAGCTTGAAGAATATTTTATTTAAATTTCATGTGTATGTTTTGCCACAAGGATACAAGTTACCCTTTACAGAAAGCAGTCAGACAAATAAGTGCAATATACTATAGCTAAAACGAGGAAATAAACTACAAGTATCTATAGAATGGTGGAATCAAGATCATATAAAAATTATTACCCATACCTTCAAGAGGAGGAATATATTTTGAATCCTTGCTGCCATGTGGACAAAAGGTAGAAATTAGTGGGCAGAAAAGTTACAACACGTTAGAAAGAAAAAAGCTGGAAGAACTAAACAAGCATCTTTCATTTCAAACATGCAGTGAACTTACTGTTGCAGTACTAGTTCTGTGCAAAGAGATGATGGAAGGCAGTTTCCCAAGAACTTACAAAGTTATTAGTAAAAGTATTGATGAGAAGTAGACATTTGTCCTGTTGAATTCATCATCATTCCAGTGTTATGTGCCTTAAAAACAAGTTCTGATGCTACTTAGGCAGTATCAAGGAAGGTAAGACATCCGAGTCAGTGCAGTAATTCCAACTTGTATATACATAACCAGGCTCAATATTTTTTGAGGAACTGTACTTAAAAACATGGCTTGTATGCCCTAAATTATTCAACACAATTTGTAAAAACTTCAGTAAGTGACTCTCAAAGAGACCACCTTATCAGGAGAGTCAATGAAGCTTCATTTTGAAGCAATAAAAGCAGCACGGTCTTCGTCCAGCAACTCGTAATTGTACATGGGCAACAGGAGATGGCAGGAACAATCTTAGGTGACTCTGGAGAATGGCTGACTTGCTGTTTCCAATCTATTCGTGCTTAGCATTGTTCTTCAGTTGGTAAATACTTGGTATGTTTTCAAATACTGTCCATAGCCCAATTGCAAGTCTTTGCTTGATACTATACTAAAGTTAAATTGTGCAGATATCATATCAATAAATCACAATAAAAGCAAATATTATTATATAACAAAAAAGGCATTTACCAGCAACTACTCGGAAATAACCCAACAAAGATTTAGTGATGCCTTCTTGCAATTTCAGCATGAATTTCGTGTTATTTTAATTAAAATTCCAGCTTTGAGTCACATGAGCCTACCAAGAATAGGCCTATCACAATATGTGTTCTTCTACTAAAAAGCAGCTTCTAGCCTCACACACACTGCAGACTTGAAAGATGCATGTTCCAAAGGTTGAAACAGGAGAAGATAAATAATAATAAAGTAATAGCATGTTTTTTAATACTTTGGCAACGGTCTGATCTTAGCTGGCTGTAATATTAATAAAAACTGCTACTGATAAGTCCACTTCAGGAACATTGCTCAAAACGTGAAGATTTCCAAAAAGCTGAAGAACGTTTTAATAAAATTTAATTTAAACACTTTTTTGCTGTTCTGACTGCAGTAAAAATATCAGAACAAGATCTCATCCTCTGAATAGCTACAATTCCTGTTTTGGCCTGGCTTACTCCTGTTCCCAACTCTATGGACGTGCAACAGACAGCATCCCCCAAATTATAGAAGCGCATCTACAGCTCTGCCTGGTCACCCCTATCCGAATACAATACCCCTATCCGACCTCCTTCCTTCAGTTACTTTCCAGCGCTTTAGTTGCCCTTACGTCCTGGTCAGGGTTCGAAAGTAAGAGTTTAGTACTGCAGGATGGATCCCTAATGCTAGTGGTAGGCACGACATCTGAATTCACCTAGCCATATCACCCAGTTTCTCATTAAAAAAACAAAACAAACAAAAAACCTACCACACACTTCTACATCTACTGGGATCCTTCTTGACCAAGCCAATAACTGATGATGAAAGTTGTATGCATTTAACCAGAAATATTACTGAAAGCATCCTAGCGTAGCTGTCTGAATCCCATCCTCTAGTTCCTGTGTGGAATTGCTGATAGGTATTTCTGAACCACAGTGTTTATATCAAGTACCGCGAAATGGGTACCAAAAACATGCGTCACATGTTGGAAGATTTATTAATTAGATGTGAATAATTTCCATCTGTTGGTCCTAGTTTTGCCAAGATGACAAAGAATTTATCACTTCAAATTCCAAATGCTTTTGCCACAACATCTAAAATCTATATTAACTTTCAGGTATGCAGGTGAATTTATAGAAATTATAACCAAAATTTTAGCATAGCCTTACATTAACAACACCCAAAAAAGAAAGCTAGTTACATTGCAGGTTACTCCCTCTATCTCTCTCTTGATTTCATAGATCTTATGATTCATAATACAGTATTACATATACTACAATTACAAGTGTTAGACTGAAAGACTGTGCCACAGAAGGAAATCCAAAGGACCTGGCTGTCTGCAGTTGATAATTATTTAGGTCTAGGCGACAGGAATTTTGCACTTCTTCTTGGGGGATTTCGCTCTCACTTACATCCGTTAGTCCAAGGTCCCGCACCTAGAACAATTCAAAAGGATGGCCCTGAACATCAGACTGGCACAACGGCAAAAAGTTTTGCACAGCTAGCAAACTTTTCAACACTATTTCAAGTGAACCAGCTCAAACTGCATTCCAAAAACACATTTGAATGTGAGGAAAGCAACATAATTATGCTGCTGTTTATATTCCTACAAACTATTTCCTGGAATTCATTACACACACATTATAGCAAGAGTCACAGGTCTGGCTGTTCTTTGTCTTGGCTATTGGTACATGTGGATGGCGTTAACTGGGAAGCCTTAAATAAACTCATGAGCGTTCTTCCTTGAAGTCAGCCCACAGTCTTAAGGCTCAAACATGTCTAATTTAGAAGGAAGAAAACTACTAGATCTTATAGACGGATGAGTGTGATGATTTTCAGACTTTCATAACGTCAGTCTGCTGCACATACAACTCAGCATAAGGCATATTAACTGGAACAGAAGAAAATTCCCTGATTACTGTTCATCTAACATTCCCCCCCAAAAGGCAAATGGGAAAAAAAAAAAAAGATCATTGTGAAATATATTGTGAAATATATATTGTCTATAGAGCTCTGTGTATAATATCTACTTACTTATCCCTATAAAGAAAAACAGAAGGAGGTAAGCAGTTGGCAAGTTTTAACCTGGACTTTTGAAAAAGTTGCCATCTAGGGGGTCCTCACACTCATACAGTCTCCCTCCTTCCCTCGTCCCTGCATGAGCTTCTACCGTTTAGGTTTATAGCTCGTCGTGATCAAGGTTATTAGCGATCTAGTCATGCCTGTGGACCCCAGCCTGGTCCCATGACAGTAATTCAATTGACTTGCAGGAGTCAGCATGCCTCACCGCACCAGCGCGTGTAGCCAGAGCCGCTGTTGTGACGCGGGCCTGTCGCAGCTTCTCCACGCCATCAAGTGATTCCATTTAGAAGCCAGCAGATTACCACAGAGGAAAAAAGGCCCCACAGAGCTCTGTCAACTCCCCCTCTCTCACTTTTTTTTATTCTGCTAATGCTCTTTTGCAATCTTGGTTGTTTTCCCAGTATTTGGAATTACTACATTAAGTGCTTACGTTTCCTTGCAACTCTCTCATTAAGCAGAACGGCAAGGCATTGACAGTTCTTCTCCCCGCCTTAGCAGGATCAGGATTCAGTTTAGTTTTTAATCTCACCTTTTCCACTTCCCTGAAGACACGGAGGAAGTTCTCCCTTAAGACCCCTTTCAGTTCAGTTTCATTCCATCCTCTTCTAAGAAGTTCCCCAATCAAAGAGGGGTACTTAGAAACATCTTCCAGTCCCTCCGGGAAACTGTTGACAAGAATCACACAAGAAAATTCAACACAGATCACTGAAAAATGTGAAGTTTTTTTTTTCTTTTAATTACTGTTTCACATGAATTCACTTTAGGAATGAAGTCACTGGGGACTCAACTCTTTCTCTGAAAAGTCAAAACAAAGAGAGTCCAACTGACGTAATCAGAAGTAGGACTGGAACACAACGCGAGGCTTTTTTCCTGCATGGAGGATCTGCTGGAAGTACTGAACTGTGTATTCTGGAATGATACTTACGTGCAGGCAGGACAACAGCATGAAGGATATTTAAAAAAATACAAAAAACTCATGTAGGCAATAATTTTCCCTTTACATCTGGCCTTTAGAGTAAGAAGAAGCAGCTGTATTATAGGGGGAGTTAGTGCATTCCAGCCCTGTAGCTGTGAACAAAAGGGAACCTGCAGAAACATGATGCAGTAAAGGATAGCAGGCAATTTTTTTTGTATTCTGGTGGTTACAAAGTTATTTTTCCAAACAAAATAAAATTAGAATAATAATGTTGCTTTGAATTCAGTATTTCAGGTAGTGAAAAGAAAACTACTCAGAAACCTCCACTGAAGAAATTACAAAAAACAAAACCGATTCCATGTCTTGTGCTAATTCTTTTCAGAATAAAGGCAAATTGGAAGTAAGGAGTTGCCACACTTGCACTTAATAGCTGTTTCAAGTGTTATTTCTATGAGTCTTTGGCTTTGTTTTGAGACCACTGATGTTTTCTATTATTCTTCTCTTCTGGGGAGGCTGCTGTCATAAGTGTATCTATCTCAAGCAACCCGTGCCATTACTTTCTAGGGTTTAGTTACAACCGTAACTACTCCATCATCAATGATACCGGTGCTCTTTGTGAAAATGCACAGAATAAAGTGTCTCCTTCTGTGGTAAACTCTGGTTTCCTCCCAGATTCTAGTTTCAGAGCTATGAGTAGCTAAACCTCATGGAAGCAGACACGCTGTTTTGTGATCATCCTACTCTACAGACGTGAATCTGAGCGTGACTTTCATACCCACATGTGCCTGACCCCAGCAAATAGATGGAGGAGCTGAAGATTCAACAGAAACTAAAAAACAAAGAAAGTTTAGGGTTATGCTAGCAAATGCCAGCCACTCTGCATTTATTTCCTGTGCTGCCACATATCACCAGTCCATCTCACAGCTTCCCCAAGGAGCAAGCGAGGGGGTCACGTTGCAGAGACCAGGCAGTCTGCTCTACTCCGCTTTCCTCGAGCAGGTGCCAAGGATGGCAGCCCAAGTCCAAGGAGCAGGAGCGCTCTCGTCATCCCAAAGCACTTTGGGCTTCCCCACTGCAAAGTAATAGCGGAAGACCAACCTTTACAGCACCACTGGGCTAACACACTCACCTTCTAAGGGCTGAGGCAGCTTTTCTATCATTCATCATCGACTTCTGGAAGAAGGCACCGTCCATCACCCTTTTTGTATACACAAATCCCTGCCTAGAGCACCCACTTGCAAAGCTTACAAGACATCAGGACTAGTTTCCATGCTTGGAGCTCACCTGCATACAATTCTAACACAAAATGCTCGAGCCGGTCTTTGATAAAACTTATTTTAGTACTCATCACAAGACAACTTGCTACAGCTCTTTCAGTCTGCCTTCTTTTTCCCCCTAAGAAATCAAAACTCTCATAAGTTAAGAAGCAAGTATTAGTGCATGTACCATTTTACTTACCGTTCCACTCCATCATAGTCGCCACCAATTCCTATCGATTCAGAACCTGCGATTTTCTTTATGTGGTCAAAATGATCTAAAAGAAAATGTCAAAGAAAACAAAACATCACCTAAGCATACAGCAATAAAAAATAATTCTGTTCAGACACATTGGTGCTAGGCTAACATTCTCCATAATCATGGATTCATAATCAAATTAAAAAAAAAAGTCTAAAGACATTGTGATAAAACAAGTTAAACATAATAATGCAGTTGATGTATTCTTGATATTTACTGGTGATTAAGTGGATGTTAACTGTTGCTATGTACCCCAGGTAACAGTCTTCAAAGTAACAGCTACACTGATGAGATGTTAATGAGGAAAAAGACAAGAACATCACAGTACCTTAATTCCCAGCAAATATCCCACATACACCAACAGATTTTATGTTACTCATTATATACCAAGGTTTTCCACTCTTAACTACAAAGGTTTAGGGCATTTTCCAGAAAGTAACAACTACTTTGGGATTAATGATTCTTGGCTCCCTTTGGGAGCAGCAGTTCCTCCACCTACATATTAATATCTTGTACCTCTTGTTATGGTTTAATGAATGTAAGCTCCAAAAAGACCCAGAGCTGGGGTAAGGTGGGGTAGAGAATAAACAAGCAGCATAATTTCCACAGTCTGAAACATGACTCAAGAAATTCAAAGAAGCCACCCATAAAGACTGTGGTATATTAACTTCAAACCTGCCAGGGTAGAAACATTAACAGCTTTTCTGCCACAGGCCAGTACATCTGCATTGAAAGTCACCATGATAATTCCCTTGTTGTTTTTCTGAAAGAGAGAAAAGGGAGGGCAATGAATGGCCATTCAGAGTTTCTGCCAACCTCCAAAGCGTCTTTCTTACGTAGATTGTGCTCCATCTATCTGTCCATCTGCAGGTAAACATAACATCAGTCTGTGTCAGGCCAGGCAAAAGCTGCCTTTTTAAAAAAAAAAAAAAAAAAAAAAAAAAAAAGGTCACTCACCAGTTGCCGGAGGATATCATCAGGAACATTTCTTGAGTGGTTACAAACGGCAAAAGCCGAAGAATGGCTGAAAATTACTGGTGCTTTTGAGATATGTAGTGCAGCTTTCGCTGTGAAATATGAAGTATGAGATAAATCTACCAGCATACCCAGGCGATTCATCTCCTCTACCACTTCCTAAAACAGATTTACAGGCAACAGTATCAGTATTATGTTTCTTTAAAGAAAATCGTCTAGCTGATGTATGAAACCAGATAAATACATTCTGCAGCCGTCAGCTAGTTGTAAACACGCTACGCCTGTATGGGTGTCTATTTGCCTATTAATTTAATAGTAGTTTCTTCACTCACAATTAAGTAGCACACCACCACATGCTCAAGATTTAGAAAGCTCAGTCAACCTGCATATTATCAGGACAGAAGTACTCCAAACCTAACCCTTCAGATTTTTATTCACATCCCACTATTTCCACAGGCTAATTCATACATCTGATCTGTGTGAGAACAACGACTGCAATTACAACTAATGCTTCCATCACCCTTAGGAACATCACAAGGGATTTGGCTTGCTTGAGCTCTCACCCCTAAGTAGCAAGAATTTCCCGTAATTAATTTTTAATGACATGTTGCTTTTTGAAAAGATAAGGCCAGAAGTTGTCAGTTGCATAAGACATTGCTTTGATTATCATTCAAAAGAAGTTCTTACTTGGCCAAACGCTGTCAGACCAGCAACATTAGGATAAAAGCTGTGTATTCCTTTAGACGACGACTCAGACCTTAAAAGGGGGAGTGAGGGAGGAGAAACATCGCATCATTCTGGAGACTGCAACATCAGCAGCTGACACTTCTTGTGCCACACACCAAAGAGATCACCACCTTGATGTCGCATAGCCAGATTTAGGGAGAACGAGCTACATAACACACATCTTAGTCGCGTAGTGCACTTCCCATTCCTAACTGTCTTCTAGAAGTTACTCTTTCAGGTGCAGGACTGCTGCACGTTTGTGAAGCGACACAGCACAAGCAAAGAGAAGCTCATCAGAAATTTTCTGATTAAACAAACCTTCGCCAGAAAACACACACACACTGAATCTGAAACGACAGTTTCCTGCCAGCTGGAAATCAGCCCTCTCTGCGCATGCTTCCCTTTCCCGCGTCAGCATAAGGGGGAAGCGTGCCAAGCCAGGAAGGAGTAGGTGCTGTTGCTGTGACACAGGAACCAAGTGCCCCTCTCGGCAGCTGCACAGGGGACACGTGCTTTTGAGCTGGGCCGAGAGGACAGTCTTGGCTGCTGACTACTGAGCTCTCACGTAGCATCACTCCCTAATCTGCATCATATGCATGTTTAGTCCTTTTTCTGCCTGCTCTGCCCTCTGCAACTTTTCCAGTAAAGGAAACATGATGGCAATTTCCCTGTCTTTCCGTAGTTAACAAAATTTTAAAGTTGTCACAAATAGTGACAAATTTCCAAATTGTCACAGTAAGTGTCCCACTTGTCCTGAGGCAGGGTGAGTTACCCAGCCACCTGAGGCCATCGAGGTGGTTCAGACCAAATCTGGCACAGGAGACCCCCTCCTTCCGAATCCATTTTTGCCCCATCCGGGAAGTGGCATCTCTTTGCGATATCTGGTTACACAAACACATGCACAACGGTTACCACGGCGTATTGCACGAATGCGTTAAAGTCAAGTAGCGAACGCCCAGGTCATAGTACATCCGCAGCGTTGCCAGACTGCTGTCAATGGAGTGGCCACCTTCGACTCCAATCAAGCACGCAATCCTCCTACTGTCTGAGATGCCTGGAAATGTCAGAGGAAGATAACGCCAAAGTAATTTCGTGATAGATAAGAAGCCAGCTGTACCAAACAACAGTCATTGCTGTAAATTACAAGCAGTAATACTGACATTTTTATGTAACGTGTACTTCATCTCAGGGCCTGCTCATATGGCAAATTATCTCCTGACTGCAGCGGGCTGGGACTGTGCACAGACTCAGTTATTGCGGTTCAATGAATAAAGTTACTCTTAAGACCAGGATAAGCTGCCTGCTTGCAGTTCTCTCTCCTTTGCACATAGATCCTGCAATTTCATTTTAAAAAGACTTCTATTATGAAAAAAGAGCATCACCTTGGGAAGTCGTCACAAGTTCAAGTTCTTCGTAGCTGTTACACATCCTCTTGACCACATCAATTTGCTCTAAGGTCAGGCGTATAGCATCCTTGTTCTGAGCGCTGCAAAGAACATACACTGACCAAAACTGCAAGAGACATTGACAAGTCAACTAGGTAACCTGGGCTCCAACTTGGAAACATCCGATTGCTAATAACGAGCTCGTGAGCACAGACCACAGCAATGAAAAGCATTTCCTTTCCTACAGTTTACAAGGGAGTTGCCACTACAGTTTTTCCCCCAAAAGGAAAAGCTACAGCTTCAAGGCAAGAGCCTCCACCCGAAGCATGATTAAGGCCTTCTGATGCGCTCAACCACTCCACGGTTCACCCAGGAAAATAGGTGTGAGTTTATTTAATTCATTTGTCACAAAACAGAGGCCACCGTTTTGGTTAAGGGTACCTGGACTGTAAACCACAGACATTTCAAACACAAATGTTATGAAAAGTGTCTGTTTCTCTTCAGTTTCATTTTGTTTTTCCCCTCTCACCTTAAAGAGCCAAACCCCAAAGCCCAGAGTACTTCTGCGACGGAGGAGGGAGGCAGCAAGCGCAAAAAGGCGTTCTCAGACGGTCTCGCTGCGGCGGCGGTACGTACCTGAGCTCCCACATAGCCCGCCTGAAGCTTCTTAAGGTTTGTGTGGGTCTTGTTGAGTTCCCTTAAGTTGACTTTACTGAGTCTATTTCGGTAAAACATTCTCAGCCGCAGTACAAAGTCATTGTGGCTAAAATAGAAAACAAAAGGGGTTCGTGATAGAAAAGTTCTTCCTCTTCTAACCTAAACTTAATTTCTTAACTGTCCCTTTCTTAACTTAGTCCCTTAGGCCAGTAATTGCTGGTAATACTTGCAGTAACATATGCTTAAGACTCCCTCCTTTCCCAAACAAGTTTTATTCTTTAAAACGCTCTCTAATCAGCACAGCAAACTCATTTTTTGCCTTTGCCATTTTTTGTAGCTGATGTTTTTCTATACCCGTTTTCCTCCCCATCCTTTCTGAAAGGACAGCAGAGCTGACATCAGCAGCCACGCTCCTGAGAAGCAAATACTTGTGGTATGGCATCCTATGCCAGGTCAAAACACACCCAGCACAACTATTGCTCCTTCGAGATGTAAGGGCACCCTTTCAAGTTACGGTGCCTTACTGCTGGCTGCGTGCAGAAGTCACCGCTAATGAAAGGTGCCATTAAATTATGGGAAGGAGACAAGGGTGTTGTGTCAAGGGGAAAAATAGGTCAGTGTTGGACTCCAAATAGAAAGTTGCAAGTTCGTTTAGAATGACCTGACCCTGCAGCAAGCACCCTCTGAACTGGAACTCCTAGAGACTGAGAAATCACTGCAGCAGCGACTGCTACGTGCTGCGGACTGCTTACATTGCTACTCTTGCAAATACATTTTACCATCTTCTTGTCGCTTATCAAGGTTCCCTGAGAGGGTTTATTTGAACACAAGACATTTTATATACCCGTCGATTAAACGCGTATCTTGCATCAGCTTAATAGCTCGCTCTCTCAGTGACTTCTCCTTGCTGAGCGCTGCAGTATCGGAGAGGAAGACCAACAGCCACAGGAACAGCCATGTCGCGTTTCTCTTCATTTCTGTATGCAAGCTTGCTAAAGCAAAGAGACGCCACAATTATTCACCGATGACAACGAAACAGCAACATTTTCTGTCGGCAGTGGTGGTGGACTTACTAGCTTAGGCGGAGCCAAAACGCCTCTCCTTCTGGTAAGTCTGGGGTGAAGTTCTGAAGAAAAAGAGAATAACGAACAGAAGGGGAAGGCAGCAGGGAGAAACGGTAAGACAGCTGCGTTCTCCAAGAGTTGGTTTGTTTGTTTTTTTAACAAAAGACCTCTAGTTATTGTTAAACCCCAAGCTGTAAGTTTTTGCACCTTTAGCCTCCCAGTAAACACTGCTGCTGCCACCAGCTGCCCGTGGAGGGAACCACTGAGCCACCACCCTGAGCCGGCCTGGCGGACCCCGCGCTCCCACCTCCCCAAGGCAGCTCTGCCTCCACATCGCTGTCCATCAGAGCCACATCAGCTGGTTTGTTCCCACTGTTTGGGAAACTTTCTACCGAACTGACAACTGAAACTGTTTTTGAGAAATTCCAAAAATCAGCTTCTCCTTCTGAGTGACCCCTGTACTGCTAAAACACATGACACCTCGGAGTATTTGCAGAGCACTAAGGTCTAACACTTTTCCCACGTCATAGCAAGGGCAATATGTGCCAAATTTGAAAGGGTCACTTTATTGAGATGACAAAAACGGGCATGACAACAACGTAGAGTAATTAAAGCGCCCACTACTCTCTCTGCCTTCTCCCCCCCCCCCAATATAATACTCAAACTTGTGCAAGTCTTTCAGGTGTCAGTCACAAAGCGCTGCTGCAGGCAGTTGAGAAATACCTCCTGTTCTGCGCAAAGTAAACACAGACTCCACCAGGAGCTGAAGAGCTACGTCCCACGCTCACGGCTCCTGGCAGAACGACCTACAAAGCCGAGGACCAGGCGTCTCCTTGGTCCTTCTAGTGACATCTGAATTCAGAGGCAGGGATCCTGCCAATTTTTTTAACATAAGGGAAGAAGTCCGGAGGGCAAGATCTGGAATTTTAATAGTGCATAGCCAATGCTCAAATTTTTTTCCAAAAGATTATGAAAAAAGAAAAATAATGTTGACCTTTCCTTTGCTTTCCACTCCGAGTCAATAAAGTTTATGTTCATAAACCTTTTTCTAGCAGCACAAAAGGTTGTTTGTTTTTATTAATATAGGAAGTTGTTTTCATGAATTCCTCGTCTCCAGAGGTTAAAATAGAATAGCAGAGTAGCATCATCCAAGATACAACAAAATTATAAAGCAACAGAGATTCAGCTTGTTTAGGCGTTTCCCTTGCCTTTATGCCAGTCGTCCAAAACAACAGGAGGCAGGAACACATGCCTGCGCAACGGCTTCCTTTCTAAAGTTGCGTGTTCTTGAATAAAGCCACAGATATCTCAAGGGACATCCACAGACAACAGATTTCAAGTCACTCAGAGCAGACTACCCGCTGATGGCAGCCTCTTCGAAACCCCGTCCTTTCTTCCTCTTACTAGAGCATTTTGATTATAAAAGTCTAGGCTGAAGTAAGAGTAGACCTGGAACCAGGACACTGAAAAGCAGCACAGTGAAAGTCATATTCTTAATAAACTTTTATTTCCAGCCTAGGTATCATACTGCTTCCCTGTTGCCTACAATATACAAAGTGCAAATCAAAGGAAAAATTAACTGCCTTATTTGCCCATCTGGGCATCTGCCCTGATGGAACATAAATATGTTTTTAAAGGAATTATTGTGATAATATGCAAATATAGCTTAACTGAGCGGTGTAATTAAGACTTTCAAAGATAAAAATGAATGCATTTGCACATATTTTATAAAAGTTTATATTTTGATTTAGAGAGGAAAAGTTTACAGATAAAAATAAGATTAAGAATAACCTTGTGTCTTGGCTTTAGAAAGGTGCAAACTGCTGATCTAACAAATCCCTTTACTTTGACAAAAAAATTCCTAAGGGGCCTCTGCTGAGAAGTTTGCTCCAGCCTTTTCCGTTTCACAAGACCCAGGAAAGCGTTAACTTGCGGGACCATCTGGCAGGAAGGACTTCTGAACAGCGGGAACATGCTGCCTTATGCAAAAGAAAGCAGGTTTAAAACCAGCTCTAAAGTGGTCTCGAGGACAGCTGAATAAACGCAGTAGCACAGAGACACAAATGAAGATCCAATACAAACACGACACAGGGGGAACTGTGGCGCTAACTAAAGAGAGGAAACGCTCCTCACCCCTCGGTATTTTCCGTGCGAACCCCATAACCTAAGCAGCGGCATGGAGAGCATCTGCGAGGGGAAGAGGTCTAACGCGACGTACAGGAAAGCTCTGTAGAAACGGTCCTGGTGAGGAGGCATCATGGGGTATAACGGTCCCATTCGTTTAACCGACATCACAAAGACGATCGACTCCATCGAGTTTTTTTTCTCATGTGAACAACACTCGAGCCTTTTTGGCTAGGGCCTCAGGATAACATGGGAACCACTTCTTCAGTCTACGCATCTGGGTTTTCTCACGAGAACAGTTTCCTTCAGCCCCGACTACTGGGGCTGGAATAAGGAAAAGACCTCGCGAGACCAGGATGATATTCTCGAGCAATACGCCCATTCACCAGAGCATAGCGTACTCTGTGGCAACGCTTTGATTTGTCTCAGATTTGTACCACACCTGACAGGAGAAATAATTTTTCCTCTGCTGTCTGCGCAGTAACCAAGGGATCCTCCTATGTTCTTCCCACATTGACCGGTCGGGAGGAGGACTTCTCTGCTTTTATCCATTGCCACAGCTTTATCTTTGTATAGCCGGAAGGAATTATCAGGAGGGTCATTTTCTATCAATTTATTTTTCAATACTGCCTTTAGCAGTAAAAAGGCTTGAATTGTCCTTGGAAAGAGCTGAGACGTGCCACTTCTGCACAAGCTGACCTCTGCTCTTACTTCTGCTCAGAGAAACTGAATATTTATACGCTATGCTCTGCCTCAGTTTTCATCCAGACACAAAACGTATACAGACTTACAATCCCTCAGGCTACACGTTACATCTAGATACAGTGAAATCCAGGTTCAAAACGCGAGCCCTGCTGCACTGCTTTGACCTTGCATTTGGTTTCCTTCTCTTACTTGTATTCAGTAAAATCCATTTTATGCAACAGGGTACTCTCCAAAAATAAAAGATAAACAGAATCGCATGGAAGTCTTACATGCGTTTAAAACCGCAATGGTTTGCTAACAATTAATTTAATTTAATTAAGCTGGTGCAGAAAGCTGGCGAGTACAGCGCAGGGCTGGAATAAAGCAGAACAGGCCCAGCAGCCGCTACTGCTCTCCTCCACCCTGCGGCCGGCGAAGGAGACCGCCCGGCACCCCTCGGCCCCAGGACAAATCCAGAGGCGGCGCGGCGATAGCGCACCGGCACGGACGGAGGGTCGGGCGCCTCTCCCGCCCCGAGCCGGGCTCCGTAAACGTCCGGCAGAAGCGGGGGGAACGTTACAGGGGACCACGGGCACAAGGAGAAAACTCCCCGCTGACTTGCGGCCCCCGCTGCAGCTACGCACAACATCACAGGGGCAACGCGCGGGGAAGGAGACCAGGGAGGCGCGACACGTGCTCCTGTTTCCTCCGCTTTTCACTTCTGGGAGCCGAAATGCCTCTTTCCGGACCTGCCTTGGCACCTCTCGCTGAGAGCGTAACTCGCTGCCAGCCCAGGCGCACCTCTGCCCACAGCGCAGGCCCGGCAGCTTTCGGGCATCAGGCTTCGAAAAGCCACCGGCTCACAGACCAAGAAGTACTAAATCAAGTCCTCGGAGAGCAGGATTCGGCCCAGAGTGAGTCCTTGCAGGCTCCGGCTGCAGAAACGCAGCTTTGCTACTCGCACTATTTAGCCTCAGCCATCGGTTTACATCCTTCAGGCTCTTCATGAACAGCCAGGAAGTTACTAGCAACAAAGCACGGGGGCGGAGAGCGTGTACGTCACATTTTGAGGGTTCCCACGTCCGGGAGAAGGGGGCTGTCAGGGAGCTGGAGAGCCAGATGTGCCCCATAAGGCTGCAGCACGGAGGGGCTGCATGGGAGGGGGGCTGCTCCTTTCAAACAGGCGCGTTTCAACGGAAACTTTCACAGTAAGAAAGGAAAGCTTTTCTGCACGCTGCTGTCATTTACCATCTTCGGAAACGGAGTCAAGCTGCCGGGCCTCCCTCCTCCCCTCCAGCAGCCAGGCCAGACGGCGGCACAAAAGATTCAGTAAACAGCTGCTGCTATTTAAGTGCATCAAATCGCGGTTAGGAAGGACATTCCTCTCATCCCTTGTGACGTGCTTATTTTCCATCTCGTTCTTTACTAAAACGCTCCTCGACATTAAAACCTGAGCGCGTTCAATTGCTGTGCTCGATCAAACATATGAAGTGCAATAAAATAGAGCGCTCAGCTCAAGAGAGAAACGCCTGCTGAAAAACGAGCAAGGGTCTTGCCCCGCACGGCCGGCCCAGGCTGCGAGCTCGTGGGGGCAGTCCCCGGGCTGCCTCAGAGCGCGGTGGCAGCCGAGCTGCAGCAGCGCTGCCAGCTCAAGCTGAGCAGGACCCAGGCAAAAACTTTGCGTCTGGAGCCCAGGAAGAAACGTCTGCTTTACCTGGCACGGAAGTGAACCTTTACTTTGCAGTTTGCCATGCTTTTCACTGCAGAGCTTACAGCCTTGCTTAAACCCCAGGAGGTCTCGTAGACTCAGCTATGTCTGTAGGCTGTGAACTGCAAGGTCAGCGCTCTGGTTTCCGTGCTGATTTCCAGCAAGAAGCGTTAGTTCTCCTTACTGCTTGAAGCAGGACACCAGCTTTTAAATAGAAAGTTTAAAGTTAAATGAAACGTACTTTAGGAGCAAAGACACGTGCCGCATACCATAAGTTCTTTTAAATAGGCTGATCACTTTGAAATTCACCTTGTTGAACAAAAAAAATTGAGGGAAGGGCTTCAAAATTCCTTCCACCACTACCACCCCAAATCACGTTACGCTCGTCTGCATCCCTGCTTAGAAACCTCCTTAGCGCTGTCCCGATACAAGTATTGCAGCTGGGAATTTCCAGCACGTGATCCCTTCCCTGCTGTGCTGCTGCGGCTGCCCAGCGCCCTCCCCAGCGAGGCTGATGGGGACGCCGCCAGCGCTCCCCGGGGTGAAACGGGGGGTGACCCAGCGTGCCACCGAGCAGTGAGGGAACGTGGCGCTGGTCAGCCCAGTGGTTGAGGCAGGAATCAAGGAGAATAAGTGGTCGTGGATGGGAAGGCATTTCAGGATCTCAAGGGGGAAGGGAAGGAAGGGAGGAAAAAAAAGGAACAAGCCTGATCGCTTATCCCAAACTTCCTGGGAAAGAGGAACCCTTTAAGGACGATAACAGTACTTCCATATTTGTAAATTCACTCTTAGCTTTTGCCCTGTGTATCCTTGGACATCTCACACGCTATACAACATACAGACAGCAAGTATTTTTAGATGTAACATAACCTCATATTGCCAGTGGAGAAAGACTGCTCCAAATTTCCCTTAATAAAAGGGCAGCTGCTGAATTTCTTTCCAAGCAGGTTCCCATTCTTTCCTTCACTCTTGTTTTTTCTGCCCACAGTATTAAAACTCTTTGACAAATTCAGATTGCTGAATCCAGTAATTTTGAAGTAAGTGGGAGCTTTCACTAATGCTATGCATCTTATTATCTAATGACTACTGTTGAGGTCTATTTTCTCAGAAATCTTAAGTTTCTGAAATTCTTGTAACTTCAAGACAGATATGCTTTATTGTATAATTTCCTAAATGCAAAACAAACCAAAAGAGCCAGACAACTGCTTCCATAGCACTGTGTCAGACCACACATTATCAGGCAAAACCACCTCCAGCTTCAAAGTGCCGACCTTGGCAGAGCGGCTAGCTGGGCGCCTTTAACCCGAGAGCTCAGCTGGCTCCTTCGACAATGCACAGATCTGCTCTTCCTCAAAGCCTGTGGGGCTGCTTTCTGGAAGGTGAACCAGAAGCCTTTGAACAGCGTGTACGGACTTGAGCAAACGCAAACAGCCTCCTCCGGGCTTCCCCTCCGAGAGCCGCCCCGCTGCACTGCCCACGACGCGTCCTGGTGTCCCCCCTCCGGACCACCCCGCCGGGGTCCCCGACCCGCGCTGCTGCCCCCCGCTTAACCTGCATCGCTCTCCCTGTGCCCTCTCTGTGCCAGGGTCTGGGCAAGCCGCGTCCCCTCCAGCCCCTGCTCCCGACAGGCTCATCTCTTTCGTCAGGGTTTTGCCCCGTTGCTGCTGGCGCGCTGGAATTGCTCGGATGCTGCCTTCAAAACCGATGCTACAAAACGGTGACAAACGCCACGAGGATGAGCATTAACAAAGGAGTCCTACCGTAAAGAAGGCGGCCTGTGGAAATAACACTCTCACAGGCGGTAACAAGCCTTGCGTCAGCATGGGACAGCCTACGTGGACACCCGGTGCCGCGGCGAGGCCACCCGCCGCTCCTGCACAAGCGCACTCAGCGGCGCAAACTCACGGCAGAGGTGGCAGCAGACAGTGTTTTCAAACATCCCCCGAGTTTGGATTTTTCCTGCTGCTCACACCTTTTCAAAGCTAAGAGACAAAGAGCGCCTCTCTCTATTTTCTTCCGGTCACGGCACATAAAGCAAAGGTTTTGAGAAACGCCGAGCGCTGAAAACCACCGTCCTGGAAATGCTTCCCGAGGCCGGAGCGCAGCCTTTCCAGGTGCGCAGCGCAGAGCCGCAGCCTCTGTCAAAACGCGCTCCGCTGGACCTGGCAAAGCGACTCCTGACGGGAGCGTTGAGATCTCATGATTTACTGCGTCCTCGGCTGCGCGGTAGGGGTAACTGCCGTTCCAAACCCGTGTGTAATTTAAGCACCGGTTCAAAACGCTTAATGAGAAAGTAAGAAATCTAGTTCACTCAGGGACTCTGTTCTGGTGCTGCATAAAGCTGTTGCACATTGCAACTTTTCATCCAAATATTTCTCTCCCCCCCCCCCAATCAATATTAAGGACACGGTGATATTCATGAAGACTTTAAGCAGGAAGTAGGCCTATATGCTCAGCAATATCAAGCAGCTCCTAACAGAACCGATCCTCATCTGTACGTGTTGTCTAAGCTCTGGGTATTCGTACAGAACTGCTGCTCTTGGTAACTACAACAACTTCCTACTTAACTAAGACCCAAAATTCAGAGAATAAAATTGCCTTCTACGTTTCCTGCTGTTACAAAATACGCAAAATATTCTTTATACTACAACAGTAAGACACATTTACCTTTAAAACTGGCTAGGTAAGAAAAGACACTCAGGTATCTTGTCATTTAGAAATCAGTTCTTGCAAACTGAAGGAGTATTGCAAACGCTGCACAAAATTAAGAACACGGCATACCAGGCACCCCGTTTTCAGTAGTACTTAAAATAGAAAATCCACACAGCTTTTTTTCATGCACACTGAGCAGAGTGGAGAAGTGAAAGCTAGCAGGAGATTTATAGCTTTTTCTTGTTTCTCTTAAGGCTCTTTGGAGCAGGTTACCTTCTTAGGAAAATGCAGCGGAGGCAAAATCCACATTCCGCTGCGTTGGATGCAACAGCTCGAGCTTGGCACCGGATCCACCTGGCATCAGTACAGCACCCAAGAAACGGCCTGCGTTTCCTCAGCTCACGTGTCCCGGGCTTTGCGCTCAGTAGCAACGCAGTGGTTGCCCCTCGCACGGGGACAAGGTCCGCGAGAGCTTTGCCTCTGCTGGCCACGCGCCCAGGGTGCACGGTGTTCGGCCTCCAGCATCCGCTCCCTCTTGTGGCAGGCTGCTTGTGCAGTCCAGCACCCGTCCATTCACAAACACCAGACGTGTTTTACACGGCCCTGCTTACATGGTTTTAGAAATAGGTGCTCATCATCACAGACTAAATTAGGTTGGAAGGGATTTCTGGAGGGATTTCATCTAGTCCAGCGCCAGGGAGCTAGCTGCAAAGTCAGATCAGGTTGCTCAGGCCCTTGCCCACGCGAGGTTTCCGTGTCTCCAAGAAAAGGGCTTACACAGCCTCCCCAGATCCCTTTTCCAGCACTTGCTCACTCACATAGTGAGCTTTTTTTCCCTTATATCCAACTGCAATCTGCCTTGCTGCAACCTGGGATTGTCACCCTCATCCTTTTGCTGACCCGCTCCAAGAAGAGTCTTTTAGATCTGAACTTGCAGGAAACAAGCCGTACAGGTAAGCGCCTTCCTACAGAGCTAATGTTGCCACCTTAACTATATCTAACCCAGTAAAGATCTACCTTCTGTTACTATACTTGCTGGGTTTTAAACAGGATGTGCAGTTCCTTTGATGTGCTCAACAGTTAAAGGTCACCCTCTCAGTTTGTTACATCTCTGAGTCTACAGGGATTTTTCCACTCCCTTTATGGAGTCAGCACTTTGTCAAAGGTAAAGAAGTATATGCAAAAAGACCATCCGGGAGCTGCACGAGAAATAAGGGTTGCTGATCATTGTTTTCGTTCTTGCTTCAAGGTTTTGGCAAAGTGTAGCCAGATAGTAGCTCTCTTGCAGAAGGGCATCCTGCTTTCACTTGGGATTCCTCTGCGGAGAAATAAACAAGTGTCACACAATCAAAATACGCACAGAGCAGTTGCGCAAGTCGCAGCTTTACGGGAACATTTGTTTGTCGTCAGTCCACGAGTTGTCCGTGTTTGGAGAACTGAAGCCGAAGCCCCCGTATTGCCCTTGGGATTCCCCTGCACGTCCCTAATTCCATGAACTTCGCTTATGAACCTTTACCGCCACCTCCAGTGGTGTGAAGCACCCTAAACGATACACATTTAACACCCAGAGATAAGATAAATATTTTCTTTAGAAAATATCCTCTGCCTATTCTGAAGCTTGGATCCAGGCCAGGCCCATTTTTACGTGCATGGGAAATTGTTATGATGGGAAACTGTCTGCCCGGTTTAGTTTATGGCAGCAAATGACAGGCTGAAATTCATTCTCCCACCTCTGGTCTAGTCCTAGCTCATGTTTCCTTGCTGATTCTCAACTCTGCAAATTCTGATCCTCTTCTGAAGCAAGTGAAACCACATAGCCATCATTGCTCACAAAAAAAAGAAGAAAAAAACTTCTTTATTTTCTTTTTTTTTTTTTTAACTCCCCGCAAAGTTTTCTCTCTGAACTGATTTCTAGCTAAAACTCAGTATTTCCACATGCCTCCAGGAAAACTAAGCTCAACAAGTACTTGCTCAAAAACTATTTTTGATGAGCCGCCGACCTCTTGCTCTAACTTTTAACAGCTCACCTCTTTGAGGATTCAAAACATAATTGATTTTTAATGTTGCTAGATGCCAGCTTCTTCCTTTGGTTCACAGTCAAGGTTTCCTCCGCTATTTTACGCCAATAGCCCTGGATGAGCCTTAGTGGCTGTTTGCATTTAATAATCCATATAAGTTTGGCATTTGTGATGTACATCTTTCCTGCAGACTCCATCTGGCAGGACTGTTTTTTAGCAAATATTCTGAGAGCTATCTGTACCGTCCAGAATGTATTTACACAGCTGCAATACTAGCTGTCCTTCTATTTCGTATCATATTATATTTCTCATTAGATGTATCTCAGAGCAAGCTGAGAAGGTATAAACTAACTGCAGCGCTTTGGTGTAGCAGCTGCTGTCAGGACACGGAGGGACGACCTGTTGTGTTGGGACTATTTTTCACACCGGAAAAGCTTGGTCCAGTCCCAGAACAGCTTCACTAATTTCAACAAGGTAATTGATACTCAGATGACCAAATTTCTAGTCTGTTTGCTACCAGCACAGATTTAACTACAGTGTTACTGTCACCTGGGAAGTAAAGCTTTGCAAATGCAGATGCCTACTATAGCAGCCGTTTCTAATTGAAGTTTGATTTCTCTTCAAAATCCTTGTGCTCCACCAGCTCATGGCATCGTCTTCCTTGCACGTGGGCGCTCCATCCCTCGGCACGAATATCTTTCTGTGTATGGATCAGCTTTAAAACCTCACAGCAGTGAAACAGCTTAGGGAGAAGTCATGCTAACATAGTATTAGAAATGCTGCTTAATTAGTATCTGAACTGCACCTTCCCAGCAAAGATTGCAGTCTCCCAGGCTGCCAGCTGGCATCTTTTGAGCATAAGCACCAGGGTTTTTATTAGAAACTGCCACAACATGTTAAGATGAGGAAATCCCAATGTATCAAGATTTCTGTTTGCATGAAAATAGCAATACAAGCACTCTTATTGCAAGTCAAATTCCAGCTGTTTCTTCTACTGATCTCAGCATTATTTTCAGGTTCTAAAATGGAGTGGATTCACATCCGGAAGGGGGTGAAGGTGAGAGGTTGGTGGTTTTCACCCATTTAATTCATTATAGTTGCAACATATTTCTCAGATAAGACATCACAAGAAATATTGATCTAAACTTTGGAAATCCAAACAGATTATGAGCCGGGTCAATAAAAAAAGCTCTTTCCCTGTTTCTCAGTCTCGGTATGGTGAATGGCTGAAGCTGCCACAGTTTCGTGACCCTACTTCAATCAGCCTCAGTCCAAACAGTTCAGCTGATGACAAATCCTGTTGGGATACGAACATACAGAACTGCACTCACCGACACCAATTACTAAGTGCAAAAGGAAGAAAAAGGAGGACAAAGACGAATGTTTCTCACCACAGAGACAGGTTTTATCTTCTCCAGTTGTGAAAAGAGAAGAGTCTTCAGGAAGCACCTTAATATGTCACAAGAGCTTTGCAGCCAGAGGACACGAAGCTGTAGCTGAAAGTTTCCTACAGCTGAAAGCGATGCCACGGGGAGGGCAGACACCTTACAGGGAAGACACAAATGAGGACGATGCTAGTATCTGCCAGTGACTTCTGTCAACAACTTTTGCCACAAATACCAAAGTTGTCATGGGTTCCCCTGGCTAAATACTGTACTCTGCAATGTGCCGGAAGGAAAGATGGAGCAAGCAAGCAAGGAAAAGAAGTTGCAATAAGCTGATCTACAAAGAGCAGAATTATGCTCATTTTAAAAAACTACTGTATGAGAAATTACTGTGCTACAGAATTAATGTATTACAAGTGATAAGGCCCAAACAGTGAAGCAAACCAAATAAAGCATCTGATCTTGTCTCCTTGCTTTCTGCTTGTTTAGCTCTACAATTGGCCTACAAAAGCATTAGGCCGTACATTTTTCTTTTTTTGATCCAATAAACGTGAAAGTTCTTTCCTGTGACTTTTCTTTTTAATTATGTAGCATGTCACCAAAAATATATACATACACACACACACATAAAGGAGTTGCCACAAGGTGGCAGGAGCTTCCTAGTTAAAACCCTGATCTATTGACGCATACTTATTGCTCAAGAAGGTATGTGCAAAGATATACCAGACCAAAACACACTCCTTAATTTCACGGGGCTTTTTGCGTTTTTGTAAATCAACTTCCTGGTGAGCAATTATATATTAAAAAATAATAATAAATAAATAAATGAACACTTCCATCGTAAACTCATAGAAGTTCATTTCTCCTCAGCCTGCCGCTGCATTTCCAGCGGACGGGGGATCATGCAGGAGTCACACAGCGGAACAGGGGTTTCAGGCACGACCAGGGTAGCACCAGTCAAGGTACCTTCTAGCTTGCATGACCCATGCTCACCTTGGTTCAGATCACTGGTTTTCAGGACTATAGGCCATTTCTGTGAGCCAGCATACAAACTAGCTTGCTTTAGACCTTCCCCCGCCCCCAACCCCGTAACAAGAAAATAAAAAGAAAAATGCTTCCAAAAAAGCATTAGAAGAAGTGACAAAAGCTTTGTGGACACCAGAGGAAGTTACTGGTTATTCAGTTGGAGAACTAACGACAGTTGCATACTTTTTAGGGTATTTAGAAAAATTGTTTTCCAGTCCAAACAGATTCCTATATAGGCACCCATCTCCCCATCTCCTGTTCAAAGGCAGAATTCTCACAGCTCCATATCTGCTGCTTTTCACTCCCATCTTCCATCAAGAGCAAAGAGATATTGCCCTTCTCTCTCCCCTTGCGTCCCACGCAGCCCACCAGCTATTTTCAGCATGATGTTTCTGTTTTGGAAAACAGGCATTTCCACCAGAGTGGAACTGAGTCAAAGGTTCCAGCCGCCTTGAATTGCAAGCGAGACGGCATACGCCAGGATGCTGGAAGAGTCTCGGTGGTGGTGATTTTACTTCTATGATTCTGCCCTCTTTGTAACACCTAACCTTTATTTTTGCTTCGTTAACTGCCAGTGTAAAAATCAACTCCATGGCGAAAGCCAAGCCAGTTAATTGTGTAAGATGCTGGTGAGCATGACAGTAAGTCAAGAAGCTCATTTGCTCACTTAAACATAGCACATTAAATCAGCCAAGGTTTCCTAAAAATCTTTTCAGTTCCAAGTGTCAATTCTGCCATTAGTATTACCAACAAAACAATAGTTTTTGTATTTATAAACAATCACACACACACACACATCCCTATAAAGGGTAAAAACAATTATTCGGTGAAAAATTCTCATTAAGTGCACTTTGCAGCAAAACCGTGAAATTGCCTCTAGTACTATTAGCAGCACAAGGGTGAAGCTGGTGGAGTAATCTAACATCTTTGGTAGAAATTCATGAAAAACTGGCAGGAAAACAGTTACACATTAACTGACATTTCAGCATACAGATCTTTACTGATAACGATAGTGGATTATGGCTTAAAACAAACCAAAAAAGGTTTTTATTTATTTTAGAAATGAGCACCATGCAATACCAGCATAGGTTACCCTCTTGCAAATGCCTGGTACCTACAGGCACACACCACACCGTCTTTATCCTCAGACCGCGCTTGCGATTCCACAGACCAACCATAAAGTTATGTCTCCCTCAAACTCGGGACTAATTTACAAAAAGAAAGGCTGTACCTGTCCCCTCCTACCCCATCCCATAATACGGACATGAGAACTTCCTAAGGTACAGAAATCAGACACCTGCAGAAAACTTCACATAAAATATATATGCCAGCTGTACATCTCCACCCAAAATGTGAACAGCAGCCCTATTCCCTCATTGCTTTCACTCAATCCCATGGCTCGAGTGCAAGTGTGAAAAATTAACTCTTTTCACCAAAGAGCAATGCCACGCCACATCTGGCTTGTTCGCTGCCTTAGCGGACTACTTTCTCCTTGCCTCTGCCCTTTCCTCACCTCCTGAGGCACGTGTCCCAATTACCAACGCTTCAGACGGCTTCAACATCTGTAATTTCTAATAGCAGATGTCTCTCAGTCACTGCTTCTACATTGGCTTGAAGCAAGGTTAACTGTAGGATTTAAAAATAACCGGGATGTTTCACCTTTACATTTCTGAAGTAAGGAAAGCAGTGAAACCCTCTGATAAGGAGGGTTCTGCCGTGCAGACATGCTTATACGTCTGACATAGCCATTTCAGTTTAGGAAACAAAACCATTTTAATTAGCATGAGGTTGCTAAAATACCAGCTTTAGGCTCCTTGTGTGACTTCCACCCAAATCATTATTCTTGTGGGTATGTATGTATGCATGTGTGTATATATATATACATATATATACACACACACACACAGCCTCCCATATATATTTAAAAAAAAAAAGCTGGTCTGCCTCTACTGGATATTATAGTGCTCAAACTTGAATGCAGTTCACACTTCCTAGGAAGAACTAGGCACTGTCCTTCCTAGGCAGGAAGGCATTGTCCTGCCCCTCCATCTCTCCATCCCATCCACACTTTAAGTCAGGCTGTGATTGCTCACATGCACGTGGAAAGCAAGAACCACCTTCAAACTAAGTGTGGTCCCTGAAGCTGAGAATGGACCAGAAACCGCATAAACTTTAGAGAGCCAAAGAGATCTCACCTGCGTCTCTCTTGACAAGACTTTGGTTTAATGAGAGCAAAATATCAGCAGTGGATATGGACAAAAAGTAATAAGCCATTTTATTTAATTTGCAGGAGATCTTTCTCTGCCTATATTCCAAATATCATAGCTGGCTTTCAGTCCTGACAGACTCCGAAAGCAGATGTGTATTACTGCATCCGTACAGCCTGTTCTGAGTCAGTCTGTGATGGTCCAAGGATTGTTACTCACCTGTGCTTTGTGAAATGGCCCCAATCCAAAAGGAGGCCTTGGGATTCTGCAAGAAGATATCTACCAAGACACATGCCTAAGTGCAAAAGACAAAGGAGAACAGCTGTAAACTAAATGAGCGTACAGTTACAGAAGGTCTAATATTGATCGCAGTACCTCACCATACCACAATATAGCTACAAATACCAAAGACATCTGTTAGATGGTGGATTTCTACCTTATTACAAAACACGTCCATGTTCTTATACCAAGAACCATTTGTGCGTTTGTCTCTTCATCAGTGATTCCTAGAGGCTTGTGCAAGGGCTTTTCTCTGCTACATGTCTGCAAGCAAGCGTACTGGGCACACACACATAAGAAATACTTATTTCCCTACTTTTTATGAAGTTTTATGAATCAAAATGCAGAGGGAAATAAATTGGCTAGTTGTGCCATCTTGTCCAGCCTGCAGTGAACAAACTGCAAACTCAACCAAACTACTCATTCAAAGCCTGTCAAGTGCTTTCAGAGAAATCGGGACTAAATGGAATCAAAGAGGGCTACAATTCACCACAAGTATTTTAAATAAGCCAGCTGCCTCAAAATCTGACAGGAAGCATAAGCAGCTGCTCTTAAACATTCAGAGCTATGTGTAAATAAGAGATCTTATACATGTAATATTAACATTTTTACAGTAGCGTTGCAAGGCTCAGTCACGGTCTTTGGTTCAAGAGACTTCAAAGCAGTTTGTTAGATCAAAGACAATGTCAGATCAACAAAATTTGCCGACTTAGAATCCGTTGTTTCGGAGGTACTTTATCATCTGTGCTAGATATTGTGATCTTTAAGAACAAGTTTCTTTAACTGAGGAATTTGGCCATAATCTGAATAAGGCAGTCAATAGCAAATTGCAGTGGTTCTGCGGGAAACCGAGCTCCCTTGCAGCTCTCAGAGAAAGTCACCATGGAAACGTTTCTGCTAAGGTGACGTTAAAGCACAGCATGGCCACTTACATCTCCTTTTGTAACAAGCAGCATTTTGCAGTACAGTCTGGAGGGATTGAATGAGAGGGCTATTTGCACAGTAAGAGACCAGGACTTATTTGGGAGAATTATTGCAGAATTTTGTCTCATCTCAGAGCTGGCCAAACGGCAGCCTGCGTCCTGTTACAGGAGGGGAAGTGTTAGGAGATGCACGGGGCAGGCGATGCTCTTCTTCCCAGGCAACTTTCATGCCAGTGCCTCATTCGTAAGAGACAGTTTTGTGCTCTCTAGGATCACGGGTTAAGCAGAAAAAACAGCACCAGCTTTGCTGAGAAAGAAATTTCTTTAATAACTAAAACAGAGTCAACAACTTAGTACACACATGGGAAGAGAAAGGTTTGTGACCTGGCCTTTGCTGAGGTTATCACCATGGGAGGCTAACTAAGGGTATCCCTGCATTTTCAGCCAGGACGGCCCAAGTCGGTGCTCACATAGAGCTGAAGGGCTGCTACGTAGACCTAAGGGTTGTTACACAGACTTGAGTGACACTTTTGCATCCAGCACACAGTAAAGCCACCATAGAGGCCACAGTCAGAAGGAGGTGAGAAAGGAGCCTGGTGAAGCTGTGATGGCTTCTCACCTTCCTTCATCTCAGCACCAGCAAGTCTGGCACTGAACAGGGGGAGCGTTGCTCCTCCAGGATGATCATCTCTTTCGGCTCCCCCCACACAGACACGGCTCCTCAGGCTCTGGGCTGAGATTCACCTCAACTGTGCATGCAGTCATACAGATACTTCACATCTGAGGACCTTAAATCAAGACAGCTTGTTCTCCCTTGCGAGGCCAAAATGTGAGATGTCACCCACATCACTCTGACTAAACTCAGTCCATGAAAGCTGTGCACAAAACCACAGCAGCACACAGGACGAGACATGTTGTCTTGAATCCGGTGACACAGGCGAGGACATGTTCTTCATTCTCCCTTGAGCAAGCAACAAGAATCAACAAGCATCCTGTTTCTAAGTTTGTTGTGGCTTTGGCATCTTCTCCACCCTAGTTTTACGTATGTCCACCAACGCTGTGCATGCCCAACAAGCTTCTCTTTCCTTAGCGTTATTCCAATAGGATTTCTATGACAGCCAAGACCTTAATTCATTACTGAGTTGATCAGGCATAAATGAACAACAAGCTTAGTTAGACAAACCTATCTGCCCTAGCAGTTAGCAGAAATTAATCTGCAGAAGAAAGGCTGCCAATAAAGCACGGGCAGCTGCTTTTGACTGCTCGGGCAGAGGTGTCTTATTTGGCACTCTAAGTGTTAGGTAAGGCTGATGTGATCTGCAGAGAATTTATAATCAGCAATAGTTATCATGTATTCATCTATCCAGCAAGGAAGCCAGGAAAAACTCACGTGAAGGATTTACCCTTCCCATTTAAAGTTGCTGCCTGCTTCCCCAGCCCTGCCTCATGCCACCTGTGATCAGAGGCAGCCGCGGAGAGATGGAAGGGGAGCCACCAGTCCTTGCTCTAGACACCTGCTCCGATAGAGGCTACCAAAGCGCCTAAAGCAAAGCCAACAGCAGCACGCATGCTGGTTTGCATGAGGGAGAGGGGAGCCCAGCATTTGTACGCTGCTCTTCCTAATCACACGTGCAACCCTGATGCCTGTTTTACCTGGGGTGGGGGCCCACAGTCTGCACACAGAACTCTTTCTAACAGCATTTTCAAGTTACCTTTGGACTTCTGAAATTTGGATTGTTACAATTTGTTGCCGTTGCTTCAAAAGTAGAGCCCACCGGACCTGGGCTATTCACTGAGTGTCCAGCTGAAGGTGGAAAATTTTCACCAAAACATGAATTTCACTTCTTAGCTGTGAGCAATTCATCAGTGCGGCAAAAGATTGCCGTGGATCTTTTGAGCGTCAGCTTATTCTCAAGTAATGGGGAAGTATTGTCAATGATTCCTTACCAAAAAAAAAAAAAGGGCTACTAAAGGCTTCAGCTTAACAGCTCAAAGACAGCTGAGCAGTTTCACTTTAGCCTTCCTAATCAGTTACTTTGGCTGGGTATATTTCTGCCAGCAGAGCCAAGTTGTACCTCAGTCCGACCCTCATTGGAGTTCACAGAAAGATGTACTCAGAGTTCACGTCATGCAGGTATAATTAACCTGGGTAATCTCAAAGACAGTTAAATTGAAAAATTAGATTATTGGGTCATCCACTGTGAAAACTGAAAGATTTCAAATACAAGTTAAGTTAAAACTCATTGTGAGAAGTTACCCTTTGTATTACCTAGATCTCCTGCAGTGTAGAGAGAAGGATGCAGGATCTGTGTTATTCACCAGTAGTTTTATATTACATGATTGCTTAAATAAAAACATAGCTTTACAGAATATACAATTATAAGAGACCAGATCAGCTTTGGCATTATAATTATTGCTCAAGCTTCCCCGACATAACCATATAGTGGTAAGTGAATCTAAAACCTACACAATACATCAGCGCAAATTGCGTCATCTACTGTCTTTTCCCAGTGAAGAGCCTGAAGCAGAATAACCTGAAGACAACATTAAGATCAACTGTTAAAAAAAAAAAAAAAAAGGCATTTTGAACACTGAAGATTCAGTCACAGCAGACAGGAAGTAAAAGACATCCTGCTTTTGAAAAAAAACAGTGTTAGCCCACTGTACAGTAAATAGAGTTTTAAAAAGATAAGCAGATAAGCTATTCTTAACAGAACACATTCAGTGGGCAAATTCTTGACAGCCTGAAGCCTTTTACCAGAACATACATTTAAATTTACTTCTTCAGTAGATCATAGGTTTTGGCAGTTTGAAAGAAAATGCTTCATCTTAGCAAACAGTATGAAACAACACCTCACAAGATAAAAGAGCTTGATAAAGAGATTATCATCAGTTGTAACTGATAACTATATTGCTCAGAAGATGACTGGAAAAAACGTCTCTGCTACCTTGGTCTGCACCAGGTTGAATGTGATCTGTTTATTACCAACATCGTTTTCTGCCTTAGAGGCTGACTTCACTAGTCGTTACAAACAGCTCTCCCAAGAAGCGAGGCACAGCTCTGCTTTGTTTAGAAACTTTCCACAGACACGTTCTTGTAGACAACAGTTTGGACACAAGCCATGTATGACAATGGTTTAGGTGACACTGAATTACATACAAACTGAAGGAGTAGCTATCTAGAAGCTTACCCCCAAAAAAATAAAATCTAACTGTTCCGTAGGTTTCTGAATAACTTCCTTAGTCTTTTTCCTACATCCAGGAAAGCTCTGCAGCATTAGATTTGTTTCCTCTCCACTAAAAGAGCCTATTTTCACACACCCTACTTCATTTAGGAACTGGGTTGGTTTTTACTGATGAAATACACTGCCTGCACCCGATGACTGTATATAAGCAAGTAGGGCAGTCAGCATAGAGTCCCAGCCACAGGACTGTATATCCAGTCCCGTGGCCTGAATCTCCTAAAGAGCCCCCTGAAAGATTTTTAGAGATACTTTCTATCTTAGGGTCATTCCCACAGGGAACGAAGGCCGAGCTCCTTAGCACATTTGATAGGCTAAGTTACCTGCAAATGAGATAGACTACCCACAGGTCATTTCTGGTGAACAGTCTGCAGATGTCAGAATAGCAAACAGCTCAGCAGTGCCTCCAGTCACGTACTGTGGGAAACAAAAATGGTTAGTTTGTCTGAAAAACTAAGGCTGTTTCATAAACCTATTTGAAAGTAAACTGAAGTTATACTTCAGCTCCCCAATCATTAAAACGGATGGGAGAAAGCTAGACTTCACGAGAGCTGGTGCTTCTAGGAAGGCACGTACTCCTGAGAGCAGCCCAGATACAGCACTGAAGGACCTGGAACCAAAACAACATTTTATAGTTCAAAGCACCTTCCACCGAATCAGCCATTAACAACTGATTTTGACTGTCAATCAAAGTAGAATTTTATCTAAAATTATTTAATCCGTGAGAACAGATCAGTGGTTCAACCAGTTGGAAGAAAGGAAGTTAATTTCAGATCAGATTCATGCAAGTTTTACAGAGTGAAAAGTAACGTGCTGTTTTGCCAGGTCAGAACATCTCTAGAGGCTTGCTTATCCTGTTTTAGGTTATGTCTACCTTAGCAAGTAATGCAGGCCAAGAGAGGCAGATCTAGAGGGCAAAGCAGTTGGCACGAGGCCCCAGCAAGCACACTGTACGCCCTGGAGTTGTACTCCAGACCAGCTCTAGGCTAGCCCCTTGGTCTGAATGCCACCAGCAGCTGGAGCATGTTAGATGTTCTCCTGGAGGATGTCTTCTGCTTTGGTTTCATCGCACAGGAACCCAGCGTGCCAGCAAGGCATGCCACGATAAGCAGGGACAATTAGCAGCCTCGCTTCAGACGCATGCTGCCAATGCAAATTCGGTGCAGACACCCTTACACCCTTCCTTCCGCCCACTGGGGATGGAGACCACAGAACACTTCCTTGGCTTGTCATAGTTATTTTGTCTGTATTTACACTTAAGGTTATGCTGTTTTGCCTTTGTTACAGGACTGTACTTTCCATGAGCTCTTACACCACCCGACGCTTAAGCAACACGAACAAAGCAGAGCTGCAGAGCCAGCCAATAAACTCATCCAAACAGTGCCATGCCTAAGGCTTATTGAAGAGGAATATAGTGCAAACTGATCTAATAGATTAAATACATAAATAATAATTAAAAAAAAAATCAATAGACCTCCATCTGCTGCTCTAACTCCTAGCTGTGCTGTCTCGAAGGCAACATTGCAGTGCTTGGAGCAGCTGTGCTGGAAACTATCATCAGTTAAAACAAAAGGACTATCTTCTCAACTATTTGCAGTCTAAACCCCTTCCATCAGAAAAGAGTTTTACAGCATAATAATCTGTTGAAGTCAAGCTGAAACTCTTCAGAGGGGACCAAGTGATTGATCTTAGGTAAGTATGGTTCGAGTTGCCCTTGTTTAGCAGGATGCCCTCCCAGCCAGGCCTTTCCTTCCCTGTCCCAAAGGCTCCCGCTGCGCACATATGTAGGTTTGTGCTCACTGGGCAGCCAAAGTCCTGCCAGCCCTCAAAGATCCACAAGTGAGGGGGAATGGCTCTTCATTACCGCTGAGCTTCCAGTTTCAGAGTCCTCATAGCAGATAGTCATATCTTTTCATATTATATGAAGTGTGACATTTTTGTGGTCAGACTGAGATATGTGGGTTAAATTCCAATCTCCACTTGAAAGACTCAAACCTTCCCTCTCAAAAAAGTTAACAGATTTTTTTTTTTTTAAAGTTACATTGACTTTTGAACTATAAAATTCCTGAAGCAGACACACACTCCAGGACCCCCCCTCCTTTCCTCCACCAAGTGCCATAGCCTGAACGGTCAGGTGTTTTTTTCTTCCCGTCCTATGATGTTTCTACTCCTTGCAGCACTTAAGCTTAGCTCCTACATGAGCAAGACTAACCCATACACCTTAGCCGATGGCCTGATGGCCAGGTAACTCAGTGAGTAGGGGATGAAGGTTTCAGATCCCTTAAGAACGGGTTATGGAGGGAAAAGGAATCAGGTCTACAGTCCCATTTCTTGGCAAAATATACAAAGCAAGCAGCAGGACCTCCTGTCCCTCTCTTGGGGTCATACTTCAAGAGTAGTACATCTTCTCTCTCTAGGGCATAGCCAGGCCCTAGATCACAAGCAGGGAGGGGCTATCATCATCTGAGCTCAGAGATTTCAAACCTACCATCACTTGTTCCCTCTAGTGGCTCCATCTAGGTAGCTCACTACTCAGCCTCAAGGGTTTTTCCTCCCACAATCAACTCTCTCCATGCTCAGTATAAGGAGCCAGATGCCAAACTCAGAGCTACGGACTGGATTTTGGGGGCCAGATGCCTCTTTGCTTTCTTTTAGATGGATCTGAGTCCAGGACGTAACCTGCCTTCTCCAGAGAAAGGAAGAGAAGCGCAACAGAGAGGCAAGACGATTGCTCACTGCTGTGCTTGAGTACCCTCCTTCCACTCTCTAAGTCAAGAGGCTTAGAGAGCTAATGCACAAGTATCAAAAAGCTGAACCATGATTATCAGAACAGCAAGAGTGATTTGCAACATACTCAGTGTAATTAGGAGCTGAAGCACCCATTAGTAATCAGAAAATGGACAAATTAGTTTGTACCTACACAGGCTAAAAACGTTACCGTTTAAATATTACCGTCTAGCATTTCAGATTTTTTCCCCTACCTTTGTTTCTAGGGCAGACATTCTCCCTCTGCTCTCCTTGCTGTGAAAGTGCTAATTTATCTAGAGAGGTCCAACGCTGTCCTCCTTCAACAAGACACCTCTGATGCCTGTTCAGCCAGGGACTCATCATGCGAGTCCAATGCTCATTTAGTCCAGCATCAATCCCAACAAATGTAACTACTGCTGGTTTCCAGTTCAGTCTCCACCTAGGTGACCTCTGACACATTTCTATGTTTCATTCTCCCAGGGACAACGTGCAGTTTTCTTGTCCTACATCCTTTCAGTTAGGATTAAGTGTTTGTTATCTTCACCCACAAAACAACACAGGTTCTAAAGAATAACAGTATTTTTACAGCTGAAATACTTCACACAGCTCAACTTATATTTCATTATTTGTTTTTGGGTTTTAGGTTAAACACGCAGGATTTTACAGTACCACAAACCACGTGGGTTCTCCCAGCAAATCAGACATTACATTTTTTCTTCCTAAAAGAAAAAGAAAAGGGACCTACTCCTGCATCCGGGCTTTCTGGAGAAAAGAGGTTGCAGGAATCAAACTTTATTTCAAGGTCTTCTAAAATGCTGGAGAGGTAGCAGGGTGTGACGGGATGCTCTCCCAAATTCTCGTCCTACCTGGACTACTGAACAGCAATATCACTCGTGGCAAGTACTTCATCCCAGTACAGCAGTTCCCTCCCCACTGCGCTTGGGCTGTGAGTTCTCGAGGACAGAATCCTTGTCAAAAATACACCATTTAAAGCAGCTGAGAAACTGCAGAAAGCAGGAAATAGAAGGATTCAAAAAAAAAAAAATCATTTTTGGAACCTTTGAATGCCACACTAAGCCTGGTTTCAGGGTAAGTTTCCAACAAAGCATGCAACTAGCACGGGAAATGATTTCTTCTCAAGTAAAACCTGCCAGCTTCCATGTGCAGTCAGACTTGCAGCATGACAGGTCTCCCCTGAAAACAAGCTGAATTTTTGCACCTAACCTACTGGGTGTTTAATAGAGCAGGTCAGTACCACTTTACACCCAGAATATTCACTCTTCCTCCTAGTCCTCCAGTAAAAACATTATTACTGAAATCTGAAAATATCAGAGCAGTCTGGTTTGACATTATTGGACTAAAACTCTGAAGACAGATAGAAGAGCTGGGAACAGCCCTTCTGCAAGGGATTTAGGGGATTGAGGTGGTTCAGATGTGAAAAAAAGATACACTTCAAAAAAGTCAAATCCCTCCCTCCCCACCGCCAGAATTTTACTGCCCTCTGCCTGTTTTCTGGGTTTAGTGTGACATGCAAGCTTTCAGGACTGCAAAGCTGTGTTTGCTCTGCAGGTGATGCACATGTGCAGTCAGTCGTTGCCTCGAATCCCCTGCAGTGCAAAATGATGCAGTTGTTTATTTTTCTGTCCAAATTCACTAGCAGAAAAAACACATGCTTTCATTTTGACACAGAAGGTTGCTGGAGGTTCCTCTTTCTGGCATGACTGCCTACTAAAGAAAAAAAACAAAAAACGAGACATCTAAAATACAGATGTGGCTGTTGAAGCCAAGCCTCAGTAGTGTTCTCTAAAATGCTGTATGAAGTTACATGAATAATATTAGATAAGTAACCTTACAATGGCCCAGTACTGTCAGAAAAGGAAAAGCATATTTAAGTTTCATGATTTAAGGGGTGTGTGCACAGGGCAGGGGGTGAAAAAGCAGCAGATAGAGTTGATTTCTCTCAAGCTTACAGTCCCACCAGGCAGAAAGGAGGGGCAGAACCACACAGGAGCTGTCTGGCGGCGAGGACGGAGATGCCGGCAGATGGCACTCAGATGTGCAGTGGGACTCCAGGGCCTGCAGGTCACTGGGCTGCAAACTGAGCACAGCGGATCTCAGTGCACAGACAAAAGATTTGGGAGGCTGCAGCATTTCATGGCGCCCAAGCACTACGGCGCGGTGAGCGAGGTGTCCGTGCCGCAGCAGACCAGAAGAGGTGCAGGGGGCATCCAGCCCTTTCACTCCCTGTTCACTTTCCACCTCACCCCATAACCAGCCTCAAAGCTACGGGAATGTAGACTCTAGCTTCAGTGCAATTTTTAAGCGAGAGCCTAGAGACAAGTTGCAAGGCAGAGCAAACCTCAGTTCCTGCACTCAGTTTGAAAAGCCTCTCGCCTCCCCCCGACATGCCCAGCAGCCGGGTGGCCCGCTCTGACCTGCGTGACCACTGGAAATGCAGATAAGCTCTCATCCGTCTACGCAGCAGACTGTCCTGTGCGTGCAGACCACTGCATGCAGGTACAGTTAACATTTGCCTGAACTTTGTTTCCTCCTTGCTGCTTATGGAGTTCACAGAATCCTTTAACAAATAAAAGGAAACAGACCAGTAAAAGCAAGTTGCTTAGCGCTTTCTAAAACATCTATACTGTCTATACAAGCAAGTATCAAAAGCCATTACTACTTAATAAAAAACACTTTTTAAGTCTATATCCCTATCCCCAGGCATGGGAGACTGCAGCTGCTCACAGCTACCAAGACTGAACCTTTTCTTGTCCAGCCTAGATGCTATTGGCACCGCTGGGCTGAACCTGGAGCTTCTTTAGGGCTGGATCAATGAGAACCATGAGCTACTCGGGCACTAAGGAATTTGGGAAGATACCCAAGAGCCGGCAGGAGCCAGCTGCTGAATCAAGGGCTACCCCAGGCTCTCGTGCTGAAAATATCACATCCAGACTCTTTTGTGCTCTTAGTGCAAGCACATTAAAGACTATGGAAAAAAAAAAATCCTGCTCTTTAGATAAAAGCTGGATTTTAGCTTTTTCCCCTCTCCATGCAGCTGGTTCCAACACTTTGCCTCCCAGCCCTGCCCAAGCTCTCACTCCAGCAACTGCTGTTCGATCCATCCCCTTCGATAAGAACTTGCTTTTGTTCTCCTCCTCCTCCCGGCGAGCACCAGGCTGGGACACAGCTCATCGGGGCTTCTCGTCCAGAAGGCTCAGGTCCTGCAGAGCGCCTGCTCTCGCTGCCACAGCTCGGAGCAGAGCTGGGAAAGCAGGGGCGACAGCCGCAGCTCCAGGGACGGATGTGGGAGGGCAGCTGGAGAGGAGGGGCGTTGGAAGCTGGGCTGTAGCCGTTTTGCCTCTGCTCCAAGCTCCCAGCGCAGCTTCGTCCTCAGCCTTTCTGGCAAGGACTCTCCTCTGCCACAAGAGCTCCTCCAACAGCGACTGCAGCTGCCAAACCTGCGGTTACATCTTGGGCAAGACAAATTCCCCAGAACCCTTTTTCCCAGCTCCTGGAAAACCTGCACAAGTCATCCTGCAAGGGACAGACAGCGCCTGCGAGAGCTTGGAAGGATTACCCAAAAAAAAAAAAAGCGCTCCCTAAAGCGAAGGCACAGAGCATCAGAAGACCCAAACATTCAGCCTCTGGCCACCACCAACACAGACCTGTCCCATAGCAATCAGGGCCACAACGACCGGTCCCTGCCTTCCAGGCAGCCTGGCTCCATGGAGGAGCAAGAAGATGACTTGGTGCTTTCCCTTGGAGCCAACACCCACAAGTGCAGCCTTCAGACTAACCAAACAGGGTCCCCACCGTGCTGGTCAGGAGCGACCAGCAGTGGCCCTGAAGTGGTGATTGTACCAGTGCTTTTTGGGCTGATCTTCTTCCTGGGAATGGTGGGGAATACACTGGTGCTGGTTGTTCTGGGACGCCTCTGGCCTGGGGGACGCCCATCGCGCAGTGCCACCAACATCTTCATCCTGAACTTAAGCATTGCAGACTTCTCCTTTCTGCTCTTCTGCGTCCCCTTCCAGGCCACCATCTACTCCCTGCCAGAGTGGATCTTTGGTGCCTTCTTTTGCAAGTGGGTGCACTACTTGGCCATGGCGACAATGCTGGTCAGCATCTTTACTCTGGTGGCTATGTCCGTGGACAGGTACATTGCTGTGGTTCATGCCAAACGTTCATCTTGCATCCGCAGCAAGCGCAACGCTGCCCTTGGCGTGGGCGTCATTTGGCTACTGTCTCTCCTCATTGCCATCCCTGTGGCCCAGCACCAGGCTCTGGTGAGCGGCCATCAGCAAGCACCCAACAGCTCCTTCTGCTGGGAGCACTGGGCAGATGGTTCAACAGCCAAGCAGACATACAAGGTTACCATCTTGGTGGTGGGATACCTCCTGCCCCTGGTGCTCATCACCTGCTGCTATGCCAAGGTGGGTGAAAAGGCTGTCAGTAGCGTTCAGAGGAAAAGGGCATCCCCAGACTCTTGGTGGCTCAGATTTACACACTCAAGCTACTCAGCCAACACAGAATAGATCCAATCCTTTTGTATCTCCTTCTGGGAGAGATTCCTTCTCTGGGGCAGGGGGAGGGAGACTAAAGAAAAGAGAGAAGGGAGGGAGGGAGGGAGGGAGGGAACAAGAGAAAGAAGAAAAAAACACACCCAAAAACCTAGTTCCCAAAAAGGATTTGCAGCTACTTCTATTCAGGCACAAACTGCTGAACTGCTGCAAGTTCACCCCCAGCCTGCCACCTGAGTCCCTTTAAGGCTCTTGTTGTTTTTCCTACCAGTTTGTCCTCTCTTAATAACAAATGCTTGTTCCTGGTAGGATAACTAGGTGGGAGAAACTGTGCAGAGAGCATACAGAAATAGTATTAAAGACAGCTTCCCCCCCCCCTTTTTTTTTGTGATGTAAAGCTCAGTAAACTGGCGAAGAGATCTCAGCATCAGAGTTTTATTTGACAAGGGATCTTTTTCTTTCTTCTTGTGGATTGCTGTCATTGAAGTTTTTGGTCTTGCTTTACTGATCTTAAGTGCATTTGAGACTGACAGTAGGAGTGTATGAATTGTGCTGGCATACAGAGTAAATTTTCTGCAAATTTTCTATTAATCTCCTATTGGATATTGCTTTGGGACTGCCAGGGGTGGACTTCCAGGACAAGGCACTTACATTTAAGCTAAAAAACTCTAAGCCTCAGGCCTTGCTTGCCATGGGAGGATAAAGCCATGTGTCCTGCGTTGGAGGGCGTAACTCCCACTGCCGCAGCCTGAGCTGGCTCTGTGCCCCCCTGCCTTTAGGGAGCACGCCGGCAACCCCAAGGGGAGCCACATCTAACAGAGGCATTTTTTGTTAATTAATTACTTGAGGTAACTTAGACTTTTAGCTCCAAAGGTCCAAGTGTAATCTTTGTCGGGTTACAGCAATGCTGTAACCCGGTTCTGAAAGGTTTAACATAAACATTGCTAATGGAGAATTTCCCAGCAGCACTCTAGCATTTCTTATGACTCTCTCAGACATGCTGAGAAGTTCAAATCCTAACATATGCATATTCAGTTTCCCATTCAGTATATTGCTCCTTTTTCTTTTTTAGGTTTTATATCATCTCCATACAAAAGTAAAGAACATTTCCAAGAAGTCAGAGAGATCAAAGAAGAAGGTAAATATCTTTGATTTATTTCATCTGTGTACCAACTACAACGTAATAGACACGTCAGGTCTCTGGAACAACTTGATTGCCATCTATTGCTCTCTATAGACATGCCTGCTGGGCTGCCTTTGTCATTTATTGGGCTATAGACTGCAAAAAGATCTGGGTTTTTGTGTACACTTCAACGAGAAAAAAGGCAAATAGGTGAAGAACCCTGGAAGTGAAGTACCTCCGTTTTGATGCAGTTTGCATTTAAGATCTTTACTAAGGTCTGGTTCTAAGCGCATGGTGGATTCAGGACCTGCTCAGTATTTTTGATCCTTTTGTCAGCGAAACCTCAGGGTTATCCCTGCTCAAGCTGTCTGAAATCAGTAGAATTTCAAGTATTTACTGGGGAAAATATTAATCACAGATTTTTTTCCTTTTAAGAACAGAGTAGAAATTCAGAATATATGAATAAAAATTTATAATAATTTACTTTTGAGTAAATAAGCCATAATTAATAGAAGTTTTCAGGTAGCAAAACTCACCAACTTCAGTGATACAATATCAGATTTACCTGACATGAAAGTGCAAACTGTTATTCCAGTCAGTCATGTTCTCATTATCGTGCTTACAGTGATGAGTGAAACCACAGATTATCTGGCCAGCCAAAGACAGCAAGTAATGGGGCACTATCACTAGCTGCTGCTGGTGCAGCTCAGTCACAGCATGCTGGTGGCGCAACAACCGCACGTCCCGAGCACGCATGGCCATGATCCTGCCCATGACCAAAAGGAGGATCATTACAGCAAACACCGCCATTTGACCAAAAAAGGATGTGAGACATGGAAAGCATTGCAAGGCTTTGGTTGGGCTCCTGCAAAACCAGACACGGCCCCCACAGCTGCAATGAGCTGCGCAGGCATGGAGCCCCGAGCTGCCTCTGGGCACGATGGGCTGCAGCCAGGGATTATCCGCCAGTGGCGGAGGACTCCCCTGCGGAGCCAGGTCACTCACGAGATGTGGGGTTCAAGATGCTAGATTTGAGCATGCTGCAGCTAACCCTGCCTAACAACCTAACCCTGCACTTCTAGTGATTCTCAAGTCTCCAAAGAGACCTGGGTAACAAAGGCAGAAAAATTATACCCCTGAACAAATCACAACCACCTGTTTGCCTCGGAGAGCAACCAGTCTTAGTAACTTCACGTTTTGTATGTGGCTATGGTACCACAAAAGACATTTACAGTGCTCATCAACACAGACACCTTCGTGATCAACCTATTTAGGAAAAAGCATGTGTATTTTAGAATGATTCACTTTGCAATTTAGATGCTATGGTAACATTTCAGACAAAAAACCTTACACTTTTTTAATACTAAAACAATATTATCTTCCAGGTGTATCTGCTCTGTAACATTGCTCTACAGTTTTATGATCTGGTCTGCAAGACATGCTGCTTTTAGCTAATTTAGAGCTATTACAGAGAGCATTGCCAGTCTTTTACACCAATGAATCCCAAATAGATTAAACTATAGATCATATTTAGTTTCTGCTACTACACTACATTCAGTAACAAACTCCATTTTGTTGGTACAGTACTTATGGGAGGCGTGCATCACTCCTTAGCTGGTCACACACCGACATTGCCTGTAAGGATGGAACTCAGCTGGAATTTGCAATATTACCTTGCAATACAGAAAGGCTACAGAAGTTACTAATAATACACTATATTGCATACATATAGCATATATATATATATATAGCATATATATACACACACACTCTATACATACACAATATTTCACTGACGTGGGAGTTACTTTCCCCTCTTCCTCAGGGCGCTTTTGATCATGTTTTCTGTGCTGAGTTCCCGTACTAAACATATAAAGCCTCACAAATGTCACTTCACTTATCTGCTTGTTCCTGAACCTTATTGAGACTAATGTTATTAATCCAGCTCATCTAATTTCAAACAGCTTCCGATGTTTATTGGAATCGTATTGAATCAAATTGCCTTTTCTAAGGCAATAAATTACACAACAATTAGCTGCTGTGTGTTGCCTGCTGCAGGAGCACCAACAGAGGTAGGTGAAACAAATCACACTGAAGGATGCCATGTTTCACTCTGCCCATTGAATTTCTGCTGAATCCTAGCACTGTAACAGATGTTCTGAGAATTAAAACCTGAGCAACAAAGGTTTAATTTCTGGGCAGATAGGGCAGACTACAAGTGGAAAGCACAGCCGGAAGCTGGTGTGCTTAACAGAGACATAGACACAGCCTACCCTGACTCCAGCAGCTACTATGACACGAGGCAACCAGAGACCTGCCGATCGTTTTATTTATTTAAACTATAGCAAATAAAGTGCTAAAAAGCACTGTCCTGTTGCTTAGAACTATTTCAAGAGTTTACGAGTTTGCCAAGTTGCTTCAGATGCCAAAATCACCTACAAATCCCTAAACAATTTGGATGCTTTAAATTCCCCTCCCCTCCTTTCCTTACCTATATATGGAAGGGATGCTACCACTTGTCAAGTCAAAAATTGCTAGTGACTTCCTACCCGTAAAGCAGTAAGTTAGAAAATATCATTTCTGATATTCACTTTTTTGAATGTACCTCTCTGCATTATCTTCCGACTTGACCTGTAGTTAGGTGAAAGATAGCTCTACAATTTCCTCAGCTTTGGGTTTCCTGATTAGGTATAACTGAAAGAACTAATATCGAAAAGTATCTTTGACTCAGCCTGTTCAGATAAGTTAACAGCAGAGCACTTCTCCCCCCCACCCAAGTATTTCCCTGGCTGTAATTCTGGAGCCCCCAGTAACAACTGTTGTTCCCTCGGCACAGTTAGGGCTGGTTAAATAAGTGCTCGGTTCAGATTAAAGCCAATTCAGATACATCCCTCCTTATACACACATACATCTGTATGTATACAGACACGCTGTCTTCCATAGTTTGGTACTCTGCTCAGAACTTGCTCATCTAGCCTTCTTGCAAGCCAGGCAGTATATTTAGCGTCCCTCCTCCAACTATGTTTTGATTCAACCACTTCTCTCAGCACTTTATGAGCAGTGCTTATTAGGTGGGTTGCAGACACACAATTCCTGCATGCGCTTTCCAAGTATACTTGAAATGCATCAAGTGTCAATCATTTGGAGCAGACCTTCTTAAGAACACTTCACATTGGAGCCTAATAGAAAATTTGCATGTGTGTCAGTTTTGTTAAATTAGCTTCCTTCATCTGTGCCTAATTGGCTTATTAGTGACAAGTACTTCTGTTTGTTTTTAATGCATAAACTTCAGAGATAAAGTGAATAGCTTTTGCTTATTTTGCTCCAAGATGCTTGACAAGTGAATCTTGCTTGATGTTTGAAAGGTTAATTTAACGTAAACAGAATATTTAGCGCTATGAAACGCGTGCATGATTTCGGTGGCCAAACCCTAATTGCCTTAATCTCTCAAAAGAAAGCAAGATCTTTCAACACGAGGTGATACAGTTACCCAACACGCATCTGCTAATTCATAGTGTGCATCTTGACCAAACCAAGATGGCAAACAAAGTGTTATACTGGTACTAAAGAGTTCAGCTGGAAACTATGACAACTCAGCTTCACCCTACTTCATTGCTACAATTTCAATAAAATCGGACGCTTGAGCTGTTCTCCTCCCACCCAAAGCGGAAAGCTTTCTGTTTTGGTTTTATGATAAGTAGTAAATTTTGCAAACAGCTATTTGCACGCATCTCACTACCTTCAGCTGGGCTAAATATGTGAGTATAGGTTTCAAAAGAATAAAATTTCAAGCTTAGAGTCCTCATTGTTCAAGAGTCGCCAGTGAAATGGTTGCCTGCGCCACCGCTGCAGCAGTTTGTTCTGCCATTAGCGTCCATGGGTTCGCCAGCCCGAATTCCAGAACCTGCAGCGCTTGGTCTGCTTTGTGCCTGCAGCTTCCTCATGATCAGGACGCTTCAAAACTAAAACATGCTTCACAGACGAAGTAGGGTTTAGGAAAGATTTCTCCGGACAGCATTCCAGATGGTGGCTGAAAACAGCACCATTGATTATTGTCCATTATAGGCTGCTTCCAAAAACCTAGGGTTGTTTCTAAAAAGATAGCAATAGCATGGCCATGCTAACAGTCCCAGTACTGTGCCAGCATATACCTGACTTTCCTAGTCGTATTGCTGCAGCAGATGAAAAAACAGCCACACAATACTGGATTTAATTCCCTCTGAATACATGGAGCATATTAACAGAGCCCAGATACTTGGCACTGTAGTTCAACCTCTCCCTTTAAAGGTCACACCGTCACAGTCATCTGTATCAATGCACTTTTTACCGGAGCAGGGTGGGGGAAGGATTCACTGCGCTACATTACCAGGCATTTGTTATTCTATTTGTTACTCTCTTGCCCTTAGTTTCCTCCATCACTTTTTTCCGCATTTTCCTGGCACAGCGTGGGTTATTTGAAGATATTTAGGGGCTAGGACAGACAGTAGGGCCTTACTTTCTAAGTCCAAGCCAAGCTACGCGTGGGCAATTTTGGCTAAGTGATTTTAAAATCAATTATATTGCAAGGACCCAGAGAGCTGAGATAGCCCTCCCTACAACCCCTGAAAGTTAGTGTTCAAAGAGATGCCAAGCAGAACAAGTTTCTTTAATAGTCCTAGGGATGACTTACAACCCTCCAGGCTTCTGCACATCACAAAAAATAAACAGGCTTGTGCTTGGGAGGCTGGCTGTAAGCTTTTAACTTACAACACAATTATGTTCAAACTACCTCATCTTTTTCAATCTGTATACACTTGAAAGTTTTCAAAGATTTCGCTTGCACGGAGGTTGATACATCCTGACTCCATATTCTGCTATCAAAAGAGTTTGACCTTTAATTCAGATTCCTACTTTACGTATTTGTTGTATATGCTTGCCATCTATAATATCAGTGCTGGACATCCTCAATTTAATATGCTTTTCTAGTTATACATAATATCTATGCCTTAGATCAAGGGAGAAGTTTAATACTTTTTGCAAGTTTAGACTGAAAATACACATGAAGAACCAAGCTAGATTGTGCTTGCAGCAGCAGGAGAGAGGCATAAGTGTCAGTTTGCCCATTTAATTCCACGCCAGCTGCACAAGCTCACCAGCCTTAAAAAAAAGAGATGGCATGATGCTGAAGATTACCCTTTGCAGTTTCAGACAATTGTTTGTTGAGGCAGAACAGCAAGACCATATAATAAGAAATCCCATACACCTCTCTACCCCAAATATACCTTATCTCAGCTATTTCCTTTCTGCATTAGGCAGAGTACAGTAAGTCTATAATTTGGCTCCAAGGAAAATCTAACAGTTTCCATTCAGACAGTGTTGAAAAGCGTTTCATAACAGCCAAGCCCTAGGAACTCTGAACATATATTCGCAATAAATAAGATACTCTAATAACGAAAATGAATGCAAGCCAAGGTCTATTCTGATCATGAAAAGGTCCTGTGGTGTCTTACTGGCCTCCAAAACACACCAGGGTTCTTCACTGTTTACTTCATTTTGTCCTTTACCTCTTTAAAGAGCAAACAAGTATTGCAAACTGAACAAACCAAAATGTCTTTTTAAGTTTAAAAAATGGTCTGGGGATGCAAGTTTCACAGCTCTCTTGCACCCGCTTTCTCAGCGGCTTGCTTGAACTGTCCTGGTCTCTGCACTCCTACTGACTTGCTTTTGCCCAAAAGTCAGAGCTGCAACCCCAGTCTTGCGTCTTTACCTCCACATATCAGGATGCTGCAGCTATTATGGATTTACTGTACCTAAACTGATTATGAAATAAGTGCTTTGGTTCCGTTTCGGTGTTACATCTAGATTCTGTTACAAAGCTTATGATTTGCTCTTCAAATCTCCTGTAACTCATATGGTATCAGTTAAAAGATGAGAAATACTCCAGTTCAGACAGGATGCCCAGCTAGCTCAGCACCCTGTTTCACTGGCTGCCATTAGATACTTACAGAGGAATGACCAAGGAAACAGGGCAAGGAAATGCCATAATTCACCTGAGCATTCTCCCAGCTACCAAGTATTTTCAGGGTTTATTTGCTTGTTTTTAAGTATCTTTCATTGGATTCATCTTTCAAGTGTTAGCCCATGGATTGCAAGGAGGCAGCCAAAGCTTTCGCAGGCGAGTTCTGTGGGTTAAGCACTGCTTTACTAGATTTGAACCTGCTTCCTACTAACGTCACTTCTTGTATAGGAAGAGACAGCAGACAGTTGACCCACTCAGCCGGTCACCCTTTCCATCTCGCAGCTCTGTAGATCTCTTTTGCTCCCACTCGGAGTATCTTTTCTGGACTGAAGAGTCCAGAAATCACCTACCTAGCCATTCTTACAGGAGCTAGTCTGTGTCTTTGGTTCAGAAACAGGTGACAGGGCCAACCATTTCTAATTCAGATGCACCCTTGTTGATACAAGGGGATGAGAACAGCATGCAGCGTTCAAGACACGGGTGAACCATGCTGATGTGGTAGAAAAGGAGTGTTTCTTGCTTTGTTCTCTATTCCTTTCCCAACAATTCCTAAAATTAGATTTGCCTTATTCTTATTATTTCCCCCTCTCTCCTTCTGAGCACTACTTGAGAACTGAGCTGATGTGTTCACAGAACTCTCACAAGCCCAAGATCTTTCTCCAAAATTGCAATGGCAAATTCAAAACACATCCCCTTCTATGAAGCTAAGACTGTTGTCTCCCTCAGCTCATGTGCTCATCAGCTTTTATTTACCCAAGCAGAAATCAGTTGTTCATCGCTCCTAGAGCTAAGTAAACACATACAGAATTGATTTGGGACACTCCCCAGAGCAGTGCTTTTTCAGTCATATAAAAATCAACTATCAGCATGAGGTAAAACATACAGAAGTCCAAGGCTGATGGGTGCTCCTGAATATCTTAGGCCAAGAGAGGTAGATGAAAATTGCACTGCATTTGCTTCCTTTTATAGTGAACTACTTCATTAAACTTCACACAAGTGGAAGGTTTCCATACAGCCTTAAGTAATGAATGTGATATTCAAGGCTTCAGCACCTAACAGCAGTAACTACAGCAAAGAAGCATGGGAGATCCTGGGATCCATCTAGCAACAAATATTAATCAGAAGTGAAATCCTGCAAGCTGTTCTGCTAATGAGAACCTAGAGCAGCAGGAACAGGGAGCATCTTTACCAATTAGAAGCTAATAGGAGTATCATAATGCTCATGAGCAGTTATTAATACAAAGTGGGTGAGTATTAAGAGCTTCGGCAGAGGAGATTAGTGGCATAATCATAGAATTGGAGAAACGTGCAGAGCGGTGGTCAGAACACTGCCAGCAAGCTGCCAGGAAAGGAAGAGTCTATCTCAGCACACAATGCAAGTAGCCGAGTCGACTGGATAACTCACTGAAAATCTGTTTGTTTTTATCCCTCCTCTTCTTCGTGACAGCCATCTCCTATCTCCGATGGCAGGAAATAAAGTCCCCTGCCCGCCGTCTCTCCAATGTGGCTTTCAGATCGCTGAAGAGCGGCTCATTCCAATATGTGGCCATGTGTAATAAGGAAGGGGGTGGGGGGAGACCAAAGGGTACCAAAGCCCTTCTCAGGTAAATAAAATCATTTCATTACGGGCTCAACTGAAGCAAAGAAAACTACTTCTCTACATTTAAGTTGGTTAAAGATAGTTTAGAATCAGCTGCTTGAAACCTTCTGCATTTATCACTAAGCTATAAGCTTGTTTCTGGAGTTCAGAATACGCTTTGGGACCTTTCAGATGTTAAAACTTTATGGACCAAAAGAAAAAGGGTGTTCACAAATGCGGGAGTCAGATTTAACTGGGGGAGTCAGTCAAATCCAACAGCAGGAGTCAGATTTGTAAGCAAGGGAGAGAAGAACATGGTACCATGAAAGAAAGGAGAAGCTGGCAGCTTCCACGTTGCACCTTGGCTTAAAGAGAAACTCTGAGCAAAGGAACACCCTTGACCAGTTTCCGCACTCAGAAAACAGAGGCTCCCAGAATCGAGGGCCACAAACACCACTTTCCTTCAGAGAAGCAGGTAAGCGCCTCCAGCATTGCGCTGCTACAGCGTGCCGAGCCACACGTCCTCCCCGGGCGCTGACGCAATGTACCTGCAACATCTCAAAACAAAAGTTTAGAGCAGCACTGCTAGTTATACTTTTTTTCACTACTGCAAAAGCCCATTATACAGCCAAGGGAGGAGCTCTGTAGCTTATACAAATCCAAGTCTGTGGCAATCAAAACATATACCAGCTGTCTCTCAAACTTTAAGGAAAAGATGCAGGTTACAGACAAATGTAACAGGAGAAATGAATCCACCAGTAAAACACCTAACCAGATAACCTTTATATTAAAAGTCAAGAGAAAAGCCATGGCTGACGCACAGATGCTGAGGAAGCATGGTACGGTGCGAAGAAGCAGCAATAATTTTGCCTTTGGAGTCACAGCAGTACATTTATTGAAACTAACTTGAGGGAGCGAGGGGAAGGAAGGCTCAAAGCCCAAAACAAATACGTTGTATCTCCTGTCCTCCCACACAGCAGTAATAAAGGAAGGGTCAGTTGTTATTTGCTAATAAGCCAGCACAAAAGAGCAGGTACAAGCTTCTTTGCACTTCTTCCTTCGGAACCGTGGAAGAAAAGGGAAGGGAGGAGGGAAAAAAAGAGCAAAGGGAGGGAGAAAAAAAACAATTATTGCCCTAACAAAGCCCAGCTTTTCTGCAAACTATGAGAAGGTTTTGTTTAATGAAAACCCTACTGAATATTCCTTCCCATTTCTGTTTGACTGAGGTACAGAGTACAAACAGATGGTCTGATCAACAACAAAAGCATGCATGAACAGCTAGCTGTGTTAAGCTATGTCTAGACTGGGTCAGGAACGTGACAGGCTGTCTACCTTTGGACTGCTCTGTCCACTGTCTATTTGAATCATGACAATGCTTATTTATAAAATGCATCAGATAGTCCTGTTAATGATAAACGAACCCATGGAATATTCAAAAGACTCGATTCATTAGTGGACAACCCTCATTTTGCCCTCAACAAGTTGCCTGATAAGTTGAGGCAGCTTTATTGATAAACTTATCAAGAGTAACAGCTCCAAACACACATTTAATTAAATGCTAAAGACTTTATCATCCTCAAGAATGAGGCATCACCCACAAAAAGTGTCTTTAAACATCTTCCCCATTGCTTACTGAAGGGCAGATGAAGACTAAAAGTAAGAAATAGTTTGTCCAGGGCTGAAGATCAAAGGAGAAAACAGAAGTAGAAAAGCAGAAGAGCTAGAAGGGACAGTCAAATCACTTGGGGAGATGCCAGAAGAGTGTGCAAGTAAATGCTAGGCAACCTGTGCATGGAAGAAACAGTAAGGGAGAAGCTCATCTATATATCTATCTATATGTGTGTATATATATATATATATTTATGACTCTGCTAATCTCTATTCCCTGTTCTACCATTAATTCACCATATACCTTCCAAACATGCTTACTTTGTCTGTATAAGAAATAAAGCACTGTTAGCTCCTTTTGTGGAGCTGCTTGAAAGATTTCTAGGTGTGCAAAATATTAATTATCTGCCTTCAGAATAAGGGACAGTCAGATAATTCACGCCTAGTACACCCCCACTGAAACTTCAGAATGAACCAGATGTCTAGCGTTTACTGTCGCTTTAGCTGTGCCCAGTTGGTCTATTAACTGGGCAAGTTGTCACAGTCCACTCAGCTCAGTTCCCCATTGCTAGTCACAGGCTATATTAACATTAGTGTTAGCTTCAGAAAAGCTTCCATGCTAAAAGCCAAAAGTAATATTTTGTTTCGGTTTCCTCTTACTTATATATTTCCAAACTTGGAAAGAATAGACTCAAGAAACATGTTTTGGAAATGGAACTTGTGTCATGAATTATGTATATTACTGCTCTAGTATTATCTGTGTTTCCACCTGCAAAACCCCAGATAGCTGGACCTCAGGAACAGCTTTGTGCTAATGCATAGCAACTGCAAATCCACTCCTTTTTACCAGCTCTATGTCGAGTGTGTGGTTTGTTATTTCACAATAAAAGGGAAAAAGACCCTAGGTATATATCCCTTATTCAAAGAAGCTTTCAGTGCTTGCAGCCCTCTAATTTAAGCAGAAGAATGCTATGAAAGGTTGTCTTGGTAACAAGCCTAAGCTACCTAACACTGACAGAGGGGGAAAAAGAAGTAGCACTGTTATTACTGGGAGAGATAAGAATGGAACCTGTTTATTAATATTTCTTTAGTACCTGTCATAGCACAGTAGGGAGGCTCGTGCCCACACCACCACTACCTCTTTGTCTTTCAGTCTCATCAACTTCTGATCATACCAATACATTATTAAGGATATCACCTGATTCCCAACACAGGCAGCTTTAGAAAGTTGAGGAGAAGAGGTTGTTCACTCACACGGGAACATGCTTTGTCACCTTGTGTCACAGGCAGGTCTTCGGGTCTGTGAACCATATGTGGGATGCAGGTACAGGATGAACACAGGTTCTTGCCTTTCAAAATTAATACCAGCTTACTTGAGAGACCTATTTGACAGAAAATCCCTATGTGTTTTTTTTTTCTTGTATAGAATAGACGCTTTCTCCGATCTGCGCAAAAATCTCAATCTGATGCAACAGCATCTTCCTCGAGAGGTTAACAGACACAAACCCCGCAGCTTCCGCTGGCCCGTTCAGCTCTTAGTGCACAGTTAAAACAAACTAAGGTGGTACTTCTGGCTCACAGCCAAACATGTTTTTCTGCTTCAATAATTGTCTTACTAAAAGAGATCATTGCTGTAGGCCCTAAGCAAACACAGCAAAGACGGTGCCTGTCCCACAGAGGGAAAACCCCTCAAAACCCCTCTTCATCATGCAGCTGATTTTTCTGCATGGTTGAAGTGGAAGACAAAACATTTTCCAGGTAAAGCACCCTTAGCCCACGCTACTACTGTCATAGCAAGCAGAATATACTTTAAGCATTTCAGTGCAATTCATTCAGAAATAAGACAAGACAAAACATTTATTTTGAACAATAATTATAATTCTACTGTGCCCTCGTGTTCTGCAGGTTTTAATAACCATACTTAGAAAGGTCTCAACAACGTGAAGAACCTGATCTAACTCCAGCTGTGCAGAGGAAGTAGGCCCTAGCCAGAGATTTAATAAAGAACTATTTCTGAACACAAGCGTAACTGCTTCATAGAGCTGCAAGTGGCTTTTAGAGTATTTCATTACTGAAAAAAACAAATTCCCAAAACAAGAGGGTTTTAAAGTTCTACACAATCTTTGGAAATGTCAGGAGCATCACAGAGCTATTATTGACGTGAAACAGAAGAACCTGGAAGACGAGCGGATTCCCTGCCATTTCACCCTGTATCTCAAAGCCCTTTTTGCCATCTCCTAGAACAAGCCAGTTTACAAACATTTCAGACATATTTGTAAAAATTTAAGCAGCATCTCCCATGGGTTCTCATGTATGCGACTGCAAACAGGTTTTGGATACGGCTCCAGATGTTCTGCACCAGGATCTAGCTACCTTGTATTCTTTCTGCTCAGAAGCAGCATAGCTCTGCTTTTCCCCAGAGCACGCTGTCCTTAGCCCACAACACAAAACCCTCCCATTAGTCAGCGTACATTCACAAACACTAAACCCACTTCATTGATGTGGGAAGACGGGAGAAGCCTTCACTGAAGTAAAGGCTCCACACAAGTGAAACTTTATAAGACACTGGAAGAGCCACTGACTGACAAGGGATAGATTGAGAAAAGCTCCAAGGAGAAATATTTCAGTTGTACTATTGTCTTTTAGGACACCAGAGAATCCATCTAAGACACAATCCCTTAGGAAACCAGGCGCCATTTGTTCCGCTACTCAAAGAATAACTTCCATACTTTTCCCATATTGCATTTCAAACAAGACCAAGCACGTGCGATGTGAGGGGCAGACTTACTCTGCTGCAGTTACATGCTGCAGTTTCCATCACACCCAAAGCAGGCAGCCAGCGAGAGTAGCAGAGAGCAGCAAACCCTGATTAAATGCCCTCCCAGTTTAATAATGGGAGCCCACAGGCACCTGCCCTCAAGCCCAGCCCTACCCAGCCACCTGAGTCCCTACGGAAACACTGACTGGGAGTCACGCTTAATTTGGCAAGTTGTGTCAACTGTGCAATGCTGCAGAAAAGCCAGAGAACATACAGAGGTCTTGCTGGGGCTCTTGCATTAGCTGTATGTCAGCAGGGGGTGAAGAAAGAAGGGAAAAAAACCCTTCTATTTAAAGAGGTTCCAACTTACGTATTTTAGGTTTGTTAAAAGATGTTTGCAAGCCTGACTCCTTGTAATTTCTATTTATATATTTTAACATAACAGCTATAGTGTTAGAGAGTGATTTAAAATGCTGGAGATTAAATCCTGTGGTGTTTCTCTAGCAGGCAAAACAACTGGTAGATGCAGCCGTTATAACCAGTGATTAAATGAGTTTTTGTTCACTAGAAAAATTACCCCTCTTTAGGAAAGTAATTATGTGTCATTCACTTGCAATCAGGGAAATGAATTATTGATATAAGTGTTGAGCTAGACTAGTAAAGCTGTAAACCTTAAGTCGAAACGAAACCTAAGGCTTCATCCATCAACCTTTGACTTTGCTGCTTTTCTGCTGCTTGCCCAGCAGTTCACGTTCTCCTTATGAGAAGGGCATCTGCACGCTCACAAGTTGTCGCAGTCATTCAGGCGACAAAATAAAAATACTAAACCCTCGTCACCCCTTTACCTTCAGCTGAAAAACCACGCAGCCTGCTGCGAATCAGGGGAGGGGAGGGAAGTCAAGTCATGCCTTTCCTCTGCATCACCTACAGCATCCCAAGAAGGAGGGATTGCTTCTCCGTGCCCCTTACCACGACTGCTTGGCAAGCTCCCAAAGGTCCCAGCCCTGTAAAAACACGGGGAAGAAGAGTACGCTGGGCCCCAGCGGGGCCGGGCTGGCCCTGCCGCAGGCCTCAGGCGCCTCGGGGCCCTGCTGGGTAGAAAATGGGGGAAAGGCAACATCCGTACGCTGCCTCAGCTGGACAGGCGAGGGCCCTTTCTTGAGGGCCTCAGGGTCTCGCTGAAGGGAAGCCAAAGCGACTTCTGGCTTGATTCTTCTCGCCGTAACCGGCGGTCAATAAAAGTCATCCTTCGTCCTCTTCAAAGGCTCCCAGGAAAATAAAATAGAAGACGTGCTTCTGTTGCTAGACAGACCTGTAGCTCTGTCAGGTGGAGGCATTTTTACTCGAGAAGGAAAATATCTTTTCAAGGAAGGACGAGTTATTTCTTGACGTACACCCTTCCGATCCCCCGAACACGAGCTTTACAGCAATGTTAACAGCAAAAGGCTTTATCCGCGCTAGTTGGCACCTCCGTCTCGAGGGACGAGGAGGAGGGCACCGCCGGCTGCCCCGGGAGACCCCCCCGCCCCAGCCCTTCTCCCCCAGCAAGGGCAGCAAAAGAACAAAGAAGCAACCCACCAAACGCCACACCAAAACCAGGAAAAGAGCTCACGCCACCCGGCTTTCCCTCCAGCCTGCGTCTCTCCGCGCGGCCCTCGCCTTTCTCCGCCGGCACGCTGAGGCGGCTCCTCGGCAGCCCTCCTCCCGCCCGGCCCCTCGCCTCACGCTCCATCGGTGACATCGAACGCCGCCGTTCTGGGAAAACCTCACCTCAGCGCCCAACCCGCGCAGCGCCCCGGGGGCTCGCGGGCGGCGGAGAGGGCGAACGCCCGCGCCCGGCACGCAGGGCCGAGCTCCCTGGGGTAGTTGTCTGGCTAGGAATACGTTCTGTGGACGTTTCTAAAGGGAGAACGTTTCATACTTAAAAAAAGGCCCTCCGCGCATGGCTTGCTCCGTCTCTTCCGCAAGGGACCTTCCGGAGAGATCTTTCTCCTCAGACGCAGGCGGAGGCCGCTCTTCAGTAACTCCTCTTTCCACGCGGCCAAACACCGTTCTCCCCCGCAGTTGTCTGCAGTAGCCCTGATGTTCCTCAGCCTCCTCGTGTTATTTCCGCTCTTCTGTAGATCGTGGTTAGCGTTACTGCTCTGTCCTCTGTAATATTTTGAGGTTTTGTAGGCACTAACTCCATTGCCTACAGAATTAGCTGTCTGAGCCAAAACCAGGAAAGCCTGGTTCTCCAGGGAGATGGGTAGCTTTTTAGCATCATTTCCAGTCATAATTTGTCCACCTGGCAGTGGCCAGCGTCGCCTGTGTCACGTTGCCTTCCTTACCAAAAGAGGAAGACAAATTCCTTCCTACTGCAGACTTGCCTGAGCCCTGTGGCCATTTAACGCGTGATCTTGTCTTTCAGACAGCCCAGACGGTGCTTCTCGTGGTCGCTGTGTTCCTGCTCTCCTGGCTGCCCCACCACATCATCACCATGTGGGCAGAGTTCGGGCAGTTTCCCCTGAACAACATCTCCTTCACCTTCCGCATCATCTCTCACTGCTTGGCCTACGGGAACTCTTGCATCAACCCCATCATTTACGCCTTCCTCTCGGAAAACTTCCGCAAGGCCTGCCGGCAGGTCTTCGCCTGCAAACTCTTCCTGCCGCCAGTTCCCGCTGAGAAGCTGGCGAGGATACGCATGGAGAACTTCTCCACCACGCACTCGACAACTAACGTGTAGAGCAGGCTCACAAGTGGAAACGCATTTCAGGAAGAAGTAGTGGGAAAGGAGAAATGTCTGCAGAAAGCAGTTACGCAGGTGCCCTTCCTGGAGCGGGGGTCTGCAAGAACGTGGACGCTGACAGGTTACCGGCGTCGCGGGAGGCATTTCTCCAGCTGGCTGTTAGGACACTTGACACAGCTCGTACCATGGCACCTTGTTAGGTACTGGGCTGCGTACATCAGAAATGCCTGAATACCCTGCAGTGCACGTTAGGACAAGCTCTAATGCACTTGTAGTTACGCCCACACAGGCTGAGCTGTAGGCTCACACAGAAGGTAGAGTTTGGACAGACCAGAAGAGGGCAGCTCATAGTGTTTAAACGCTCGTTCAGATGTGGACTACAGGTGGTGCGACATTTAGACAGCACAGATAAAAGCAGTTTGGGAAAAGTCTTTTCACCAAGTCTTTGAATGTGTCTTTGTTTCATAAAAGTGCTCAGAGTTTGATCGTGTGTGATCTACACTTACTTTTAGCTCAACAGCTGTGATGGGGTCTCTAATCTCTTTGAGGGCTTTGCTACAGTGTTTACCCACTGGGTAGTCAACGCTTTCATGTGACTTACCTGTCAGTGATGTGGGTGTCTGCACTGGATGGCTCTGTATCAGCTTATGTACTTTAGGGTCTGACCGTCTTTGTGCTCCTGAATGTTATTGCTACCGTTAATCACAGTCTCTAATAACTGTTTCTTTGTGAACATCAGTAGGAAAGCGAGATTTCTCAATCTGTCTAAGAGAATTGTGATTTTTCTGTTTGAAAGCAATGTTTACAAAAAGTTGTGTTGGTAAATGTAACGTTCTCTGAGCATATCTACCCAAAGCTTTTTATTGGCCACTTCAGTTTATAAATGCCAACAGGCCCAATTTTGTTAGAGAGAAGTAGTTTGATCAACAGTGTCCTAGCAACAGTTTTAGGCATTTGTAGTGAACTTAAGGTTACTGTTTGTGAATATAGAGAGTGTATATTACTTCAAGTTTAAGCAGCATATGGCTGACAGAACTTCATTTTTTCACTGTGTTGTGTAACTTGTGCATGCTGTATTAAAAACCTGGTACGCTGCAATGCAGACCAAGCTGTCATGGCCCTAACCATAACCTGGCTCCAGGTTCATAAACAAACATCAATGTTTTGAAGTTAAGAGTTATAGAAGATAAACTACAAATTATATGTTGAAAAAGCAGAATAAAACATCCAAGTAGAATTTCATAGAAACATCTTCAACTTCTTTTGTTATGGCTGTCAGAACACATGCAATTAATTTCTATAACATATGCTTAACACTGCCATCATTTCCTCTTTTAATATGTGTATTTTTACACCTCAGTGTCACACATTCCCACACTGCCTTTTACAAAAACTGGTGCACTTATCAGAAATTAACCTTCCTCACATTGTCCTTCCCCATATGTCAATTCAGAAAAAAAGACTACTCTCTCATCACTGATGCCCCTCAGATAGTTACAGTTACTGCTACAGATTAAGTGGATGGATTAATTATGAAGGAACATTACTACAGTTTGACCATGAATCTTGAATCAGAAGTCAACGTTTATGTGACACAAAGCAACTCATTTAACTTCTGTAGGGCCATCTTCCCTCTCAGGGAGTCTGTGTGAATTAAAATGGGTTGCATTATTTAGTGGGAAACTGCGGTTAACAGAGCATGGTATTACAGTACACATCATCTGCAATAATCATGAGAGATCCAAGTTTGGCCCTAACAACAGATTGATTTAGGCCAATCTGCATAAGATCTGTATGAGAAGATAAACATTTAACCTTCAAGTTGAGATTCCCAGCAACAAAACCTCACTCAGAAACTTAAAAAGGTCGACTCTCCGTTGAGCTGGGAAGCAGAGTCACCAGCCACCTAAGGAGAGGAACACATTCTCTGCGAGGCAGCTGGTAACTGAATATTTATGCTAATACAGTGAAGTACAACCTTGGAAATTGCCTTTTATTAGATTAGAGTGCCTTGTACTAGACTTGTGAGATGGAGTTAGCCTCAAATTGCTTAGGGAAAGCCGGCAAGCAAATATTCGCATTTCTAACCTGGAGTTTCTTTCATGCGCTTTACTTCATCTAAAACAACGTCTATTGTTAAAAGGACTCATTTCTCAGCAGATCGCAGGATGCAGTACAACGTAAGATGCATATATCAAATGGAAATAGAACTGCGTAAATTATAATAGCACAGATTGCCCTCAAGTGTCTGTTTTAAGGCTGTACCCTACTCCTCCTATTCACGGAGAGTAGGATTCTGCTCGTGGACCCATAAATTAAATGATGGGCAGCATAACGAACTTCAGATGAGAGGCAGGTAGCGTCATTCTGTAATGAATGGGTCCAAAATATAAAAGCTTCCAGTCTGAGTGAGTTGCTATCCCACTTCACGTATACAGAAGTGGAGAGCTTTGTACTCTGCAGAATAGTTTTACTACAGCTTGTAACTTCCCCTAAGTCCCTTACCATCCAACGCGAAAAGAGTACATGTGTACAATTTCTAGCCTTATCCTAACTGATTATCTACGCAAGTTTTCTGTTTGTTCAGATTTTACTGTCACACTGAGAGTAGCTCCAATGGCTTATTTCCTTTGAAGCCAGTGATTCAGAGATGCCTTTTTCCGACCTTTGCACTTAACCAGCTTAGTACTTCTACATACTGAGTTTTAGAAAAGGCAAAAGCGGATAGCATGGGAAAAACAGCCACTAAAAGAAAAAGCTGCGATAAATCACTGCAACAAAAGTCAGAGCTAAAACATTATTCTTGCATGATTATTTACCATGGATACAAAGTGGCAGCTAGACATGAAATAACCTCAGCCCCATTTTAATCCTTTCGGTTTAAAGCAGAAGAGAACAATGACATGGTATTCAGAAGAAACCTTATGCACTTGCTCTGTTACAACAGAACCTGTGAGTCCAAATACTGGGTTTTTTCTGTCACAGGAGACATCTCTTCGATAATTGTTTAAAAAACATCAATTCATAAAATGGACATATCTTTAAAGTATGTTTTAAACAGCATCACACCGGACACCATATTTCTCTTTGCAGAACGATGCATTAAAAAGGTGGCACCTCGTACGTGCGAGGAAGTAAGCGCTCTGCCTAAGCTACAGACTACACTATGGTCTACAATAGAAAAAAACAACTGTAATTGAGACATTGGCTCCATTCCCAGCTCTACCACTGGCCCAAGCAGTTATTTTAGAGCACCTATACCTCAGTTTTTCCAACTGAGAGGTGAGGATAATCACAGTGATCTCCTTCCTCCAAGATACTGTGCATGAGGTAGATTGCTAAAACATTACAGTATCAACAGCTACTGCAGTGAAAATACAACTAGAAAGTTTAAGTTTGTAACACAAGAAAGAGCAGAAAAAGCTTTCAGGCTTTTTTCCTGTTGTTTTTATACAACATAAAGCAGCACAGATGCCCTTTCTCAGGTGAAAGGTAACCATAAAGTGACAAATAAGAGCTTGAAAAAGCCTTCAACTTTCTTGCATTCCCACCCAACTTTTGAAGTACCTTGCCTAGAATTCTCTGAATAAACCGCTATGTCACAAGAGGATCAAACATAATTGGTCCTTTAGTCTTTCCACACATAGCTATGGCAGGACCAGAAGGCAGGACCAGAAAGAATAAGCTATAACAAAGACAGAAAAACAATCTCATCTTTTTTTTCCTGCCACAGTAGCCATTTTTTAATAATGATGCTTAGCTGCTGTTGATTGGGAGCAATGAAATACAACAGAGCCGCACACCATACAGGCATGCTTTCACTCCAGTTTGAATTTAAGGCAAACGTCTCAGCAAAATCAAACAAAACCAACAGATGAGAAGAGACCATTCTTGGGCCTTCTCCAAGGGCATTCTCCTTGCCCATCATGTTCCTTTCAGGAAACCGTGAGTTGTAGTGCCTGTGAAAGTGACCACTGCAGCTTCCAGAACAGTGCACCAAGTTAACCTGTCCGCTCAGTTACACTTCTTCACTCCTTCAGCCCAGCTCGCACCCTTCAGGTCCCTGACTCAACAGCTCCCAGTTTAGTCCCCACAGGGCCATCTATTGCTGCTGGGCACCTTGAGTCAAGCCACTTTACGCAGAGGCTCCTTAATAGAGGACTCCATGCCTGGGAGATCAGTCTTTTTCCGGGCGGCAGTCTCTATCTTCCGCACCAGGTCAACATCCCACCGATAGGTGACAAAACTCACCACGGCTCCGGGCACCTTGCTGCCGACCCGCCCCACCCGCCCGGCACGGTGCAGGTAGTCCTGCAGGGTGGCCGGGAAGTCATAGTTGACCACCAGCTGCACGCCGCTGGTGTCCAGGCCCCGGGCGGCCAGGTCAGTGCAGACGAGGACGTCCGCCTCGCCCCTCTGGAAGGCGGCGAAGATGCCGGCTCTGGCGGCTGCCGACATCTGTCCCTGCAGCCTCAGGTGCTTGATTTTGTGGTCATCCAAGATGTAGCCCAGCCAGTTGACGGTGCTGGCGTTGTTGCAGAAGACCAGGACGGCCCCGGCAGCCGGCCGGCGGTCCTTGATGAGCTGCAGCAGCTCGGTCAGCTTGTCCCGGCCCTTGACGCGGACGAACTTCTGCGGGACGTGGGGCGGCAGGCAGTGCAGGCTCCGGGTGGCCAGGGTGGTGAAGCGGCCCACGTCGGTGAACTTCCCCAGCACCTGGCTCAGCCCGGCGGGGAAGGTGGCCCCCACCACCACCACCTGCGTCCTCGCCTCCCGGGGGCCGGCCGGGCCGGGGGCACCCGCGGCCAGCGGCGCCTGGGCCAGGATCTCCTCCAGCAGCGGGGCGAAGGAGGCGTCGAGCAGCGCGTCGGCCTCGTCCAGCACCAGCCAGCGCAGCCGCCCCAGCTCCAGCAGGCGCCGGCGCAGCGCGGCCCGCAGCGCCCCGGGGGTGCCGAGCAGCACGGCGGCGCCCGGCGGCGGGGCCCGCAGCTGCCGCCGCAGCCCGCCCGCCGCCCCGCCGCCCTCCAGCGCCCGCACCTGCAGCCCCGCCGGCCGGCACAGCGCCGCCGCCACGCCGCGCACCTGCGCCGCCAGCTCCCGCGACGGCAGCACCACCAGCCCGCGGGGCCGCGCCGGCCCCCCCGCCTCAGGCTCGGCCTCGGCCCCGGGCCGCGCCAGCAGCCCGTCCAGCAGGGGCAGCAGGTAGGCCAGCGTCTTGCCGCTGCCCGTCTCGGCGGCGCAGAGCGCGCTGCGGCCGCGCAGCAGGGCGGGGATGGCCAGGCGCTGCACGGCCGTGGGGCGGCCCACGGCCAGGCCCGGCAGGGCGGCCAGCAGCGCCGGCTGCAGCCCCAGCGCCGCGAAGGAGGCGCGCGGACCCGCCTCGGCGGCGGCGGGCGGCGGCAGGGCCGGGGCCGCCTCCCGCCAGGGCTCCAGCTGGAAGTAGTCGCCGATGGCTTTGCGGTGCTTCCAGCCGGCCGACACCAGGCGCGGCCGCTCCCAGCGCCCCACCGTCACGCAGCGCGGCTGGCTCAGCTCCGGCCGCCGGCTCCGCAGCAGCAGCTGCTGCCCGGTACGCGCCGCCGGGGGCGCCGCCGCCTCCTGCCCGCGCTGGCGGCCCCGCTGCAGGCGCAGCCGCAGGGCCCAGGGGACGCGCACGACGCTGACGCTGCCGCTGCCGGGAGGGGGCTGCGCGCAGCACGACCGCCGGCCCGGCCCCGGCAGCCACGGAAGGCCGCGGCCCAGCGCGCCGCCGCCCAGCGCCATAGCAGCCGTTCACGTGGCAGCGGCGGCGGCGCCGGCGGCGCCGCCTGATGACGCGGCAGCGGTGCTCCGCCCCCTTCCCACCCCCGCCCCAGCCGGAGCCGCGGAGGAGCCACGCGAGGAGGGTGAGCGCGGGGCGCGGGGGGCGCGCGCGCGGCCGTTACCCGCGGGCGCGCGGCCGTTACCTCAGGGCGCGCGGCCGTTACCTCAGGGCGCGGCCCCTCCTCCACCGCGGCCGCCCCTCAGCTGACGGCTGAGCGTCCTTCCCCCCCCCCCCCCCCCCCCCATGCCGCGTCCGGAGGGAGCTAACACGGCCCCGAAGGGCTTTGACAGGGCACGCCCGGAGCTCGTCGTCCGCTGCGGGGGGAGGTAGAGCGGCGGGGGGTCCCCCTGAGCCGGGGGAGGGGGCACGGCCGCCCTCGGGAGCCGGCGGAGCTCGGTCAGGGCCCCACGCAGCCGGCAGCAAGGGCCGCGGGAGCTGAGCAGCCGGCGTGCGAGCTAACATACAGCGGGGTCAGACCTGAGAGGGCTCTGCTCGGGACACAGCGTCAGCCAGGGAGGAAACGGTATTTTGTAACTTCTGCCCCACCGCGCCCTCCTTTTCGGGATTTTCTGTTTCAGAGAGTTCTGCGACAGGAATGACGGTGAACACGCCTCTCTGCTTCAGAGGAAAGAGCATCCTGGCTCCAATGGTGCGAGTTGGAACGTTACCAATGCGTCTTCTTGCTCTGGATTATGGTGCTGAGATAGTGTACTGTGAGGTATGAGGAATGAGCAGATGAGGCAATCTCACCTGAGGACGTGATTAATAAAAAATGAAAAGGATTTGTTTATTGTAACACTTTTTCCTTTTTGCATTTACCTTTCATTAGAAAAACAGGGAAAGGAGGATCTCTGCGGCTCAAGATATCTCCCTTTGAGCACTACTGAAATTCGGGCAGACTCGTATTTTAAGACTACGATTTCCATTCACTTAGCCAAAGCGCTCTCCGTAACAATTTCCTTGCATTTTACTGTTATTTTTTGAAATAGAGTCCTAGCGTTGAAGGCAGTCTTTGACTGACCTACCCTGTCACTCACATAGTTCTGCTGCGTTACCCCAGAGTATCCATACGTCTTGCAGTGCTGCTGTCCTTGCTGCTTGACCACTTTTCTTAAACTGCTTGAAGATGAGATTACTGTTTGCTGTGGTTTGCTATTGGTAGGACTCTGACTCAAGGTGCTTTGTCTTTACTGTTCTTATTGTTGCAGTTCATCAGTATCCCTGTTTTCCCATCAGTGATATGATTAGGTCTTCTCAAATGCAAATGCTGGTACCGATTATATAACTTGGCTAAATTTTCAGTGTGGAATTAGACATAATGTAAATTTGGCTTAAATACCGACCTTTCTAATGACTTAAGTAGTAATCTTTCTAGAAAATGTTTGATCTGTACCGCTAGAATGGGCTGAAAGGAACCGTCAGTCAGAATCTGGCGTTTCACGTGTTCCTCAGGAATCTATATGTCATTTCTCTCATGCTGACTTCCCTTCTTGGGCAGAAGAGAGGATCTTGGATTAGCTCTTAGACAACATTCTGTTTTTATCTAGTTCTTGGCCACAGGTCGCCTTTTATCTCTGTCTTCTAGAATTACAAATGAAGTTTAATTAGTTGAATCACTGATCTGCTCCATTTGGAAGAATGGCTATTGCTGAACGAGTCAGAAGAAATCTCAAAATCCAACAGAACAGTTATCACTGGGTGTCATGAAAACTGGAGATAATGAATTTTTTTTCCTGACAATTTTTTGCACTATCATACTGGACTTTTATCTCTTTTACATTGGATTAAGTCAGAATATATATATTTTAATTCTCTAAGAGGCCAACTGTAGATCATATATAGAGGAATCACAAACATAAAATTATGGGGAGAGCGTCCAGTATCTCTTATACCAAGCCTGTGGATAAAACATGCATCTTACCAGTAACCAAGATCCTCATTACTGGCTGCAGATTTGACAACACCGTTGTGTGGGAAATTTAAGTGAAAATAGTGATGTAGGAATTATTGGGGTTCTTTTGGGGAAAAACAAACAAACGAAAAACAGCAACCCACAAAGGCATTATGCTTATGACCAAAGTCATGGTGTATGAGAAGGTGCTTAATCCAGCACGGCAAACTATATATCAATATACTTTTCCCCGCTCTCCTCCACACACACATTTCTTGCCATGATCCCAGAGACACAGTATCTCGAAAGAGGCTCTCAAACTTACTTAATGAGTTGCAGCATGTAACAAAACTCTTATTCCAGTTATTCCTGTAGCCAAAAACTTGTTGCAGTTTTTGTTGTGTCACCAAAAATAGTCGCCTACATTGTCTTTTTTTTTTTCACGTTGCTAGTATTTAAAAAGATACAGGAGATTTAAGACGCCTTTGACATGGATTAATTTTTGCACTTAGAGAGCAGTTAGATCTCTATCTTAATACATTTTATCAGGGAAATTCTACTATATGGTTTTTTTTTTTTTTTAAGAACTGACCAGATAATATAAAAAAAAAACATGTTTTGGGCAGTTACACTGTAGTTGCTTGGCAACCGAACAGCATAGATAAGTGCATTTTATAACTTCAGTTCTGTATGGTTAAACTTCAAAAGAAAAGCTTCATTTTCTGATTTATCCCTTTCCTCTTCTCCCCGTAACATTTCAGAATTCAGAGCTGTTTCAGAACTTACCATGAACAGTACCAGATGAGGAGCGTGAGTTAAAAATTTAAGTTAAATTAAAAGCACTTCCGTTAAGCTCTGTAGTATGATGCAAGCAGATTGAGATTAGACTGAGTCTTGTTTTACTTGCCAAAACAGAGAGTCTGCAGTAATCTGAATTTCTTCAGTTAGTTAGCACTATGGCAAGTTCTTTCTCAATGTGTGTAGCAGTTGAATTTACAACTGCGCATTTATTTTAGCAGCTAACAAGTTATATTAGCTCGAGCTGTAGCCCTCTGCCAAACAAGGGCAGTAAGTGTGACTTAAAGCTCACCTATACTCAAATTAAGGAGCTATATTTGAGAAAAGGACTCAAATGTTGTCCTTTAATGAACTGAAACTCTTAACTCTGAAATTAGGCTAATATGTGCAGATTGGTATTGGGTTTCTTCTAAAGAAGACCACAAATACAGAGAACCCTTAAGATCTTAGGATAGATGTCTTAAATGTCTTAAAACGTAATCTTATTATTTTGTTCACTTATGTATTTGGCCAGTACAAATCCAGATCAATTCTTGAGGAAGTCCTGTCACTGTAACATTGAGTTATCTTTCCTTTCCACTCTTGATAATTCATCCTGCTTTTTGTTTCCGGCTTGGTAGATAGATGTTTGAACAAAACTTTTCTTCTAGGACTATATAAACACTTCATCTTTCTGTTCATGTTATGAAGCTTTCATTGAGCATTGTTGTGTAATTAAACTCTTCATTTACGTTCTTTTTCTATAACTGATATTTGGTATCTCTAGACAGTTATTTTTGTTAAATAAAGTGGGACAATTATCGAGAACTGGATAGCTTACATACTTCAACTCACTCAGCTATTTTTATTCTTTGTTCTCAGGAGCTGATTGACATAAAGATGCTGCAGTGTAAGAGGGTTGTAAATGGCAAGTACAGCATTTTTTGTTAATATCTTTAAGCATTCTTTTATTCCAGTCAAGAGAAAAAATAAGTATTTTTCTGAAATAATTGTATAGTGATTACAATGAGGTATCAGTACATATAATCTCCCTAAACGGTGGCTAGATGCTAGAATAAGTTTTTTAAGACCCGCCTTACACCTGTCTGCTGCTCTGCAGTTTTCCACGTTCAGTTTCCCTTCTTAAGGGATTTCAATAGTTTAGCCAGTGTCCCTCAGGAAAGCCAAAAACCTTTTCTCGAGGGCAGAGCTAATATATTAGTAACTTACAGTTTGGTATTCTTATTTGGATCCTAACACACAGTCTTCTTTCCTTCCCCACCATCTCTAGTATTTTAATATACTTGCTGCTCGAACTTTTCCCTCACTCTAGCTTATCTTCTAGACCTATTTCTAGATTTCAGCAGTAAAAATTCAGAGGGCTAAAAAAAGTGTCTTTGCCTACTAAGACTCAGTCATATATACCCACTGTATGTTATCTGCTGTTTTTTTGTGTGTGTAGGACTACTCCTTTGTAAATCCATCTTCATACAGGCTTCGCTCTTTGGAACTCTTTTTTTCCCCCCTAGATGAGTGTATATGTCCTTTTTTTCTGGAGCTTTTTCCTTCATTAATTCTAGTCTGCTCTGACTTGGTTCTAACATTGCTTTTCATAGAATCAGACATCCTCTATTTCTTCTCCTTGAGAGGACTGCCCATGGTGGACAGGACTTGCCAGTTATACGCTACTGATTGGCAACTCATCCCATAGTCTTAAAACAAGCCCACCTGTCTGAAACTTGACTGATAAGATTTCTAATCTCAAATTATTTTCTCATGCATCACACACAGTTATTTAACTGATTCAGACTGAAATATTAAGACCTAATTTCCCCCTCCCAGCAACAAAATAGAAGAAACGAGGAGCAGAAAGACAAGAGTTTGAAGAGGGAAATTGGGGAACATCAGACTAAGGTTATGAGAACAAATTAAGCCAGCAACGTTAGATCAAAAAATTTCAGAACTCTTTCAGAAAAGAGAGTTCATATCAAATTTCTGTTAAAGTTTCTTTTGAAAACCTGTTGGATTAAGATCACTTATTAAATTCTGTAGACAGCGTTGGCCCTTTAATTCTTTCATTTTGTTCAACCTGTTCTACTGAGGGTAAGCATTAGGCAGCTGTGTGAAGCAGAAGTTTCACACTGAGATGTGTTTTATTTGCACTTAAAATTAAAAAACTTAAATTAGTGGTTGTTTCCATTCTCTACTGCTTCATTCATATAATTATGTTAAATACCAGTTATATGTTTTGTCACTACGTATTAAAATTCTTTAGGGTTAAATGAGCTTTCCCCTCAGTGTGTTTTTTTTTTAGAGGTCTGATAAGCTATACTGCTTATGTTCTTAATCTTCTGATTTACAAGTATTTAAGCAGAAATTTTATTCAGGGATTAGTTTGACTTTCTTCAGAAGTAGCTAGAATCCATCTTGAAATGCATGCTTGATCATCCACTCGAGGCTGTACGAGCTAGTTGATTCCATTTGTGAAATAATTTAAGGGACTCCTTAACAGTAATCTTCACAATAGTACTTTTGAAGGTTAAAAATTGCCATCTCTGTATTGTTTGATTTATAGAAAACAGTGATCTAGCACAACCAAGAAAGCATGTTTTATCATTCTTTGATGTGTGGAGGAATCACACAGCAGAATAGTTGGGATTTTCTTAATGTTTCTTACTGAATAGTCTGAGTAAAATAAGATAGCTGACATGAAGTAGACCCATTTTTAGGTTCCAGCACCCATAAGCAAAGAAGTGATGTCCTGCCAAATGCAGTGCCTCATGCATTTGGACTCTGATTTATCTGGCTTTCAGATTTTATCCACATAAGTGTTAAATGGCTCATTGAGCACTCTAAAAGCAGATGCAGTTTGATTCTAAAAATTTTTATCCCCAGAGGAGTGAAATTTAACTGAAGTGTGAAGGGTGCAGAGCACCCTTTGGCCCTTCATCTGCCCCAGAATAGTTTAGGGAGATTGCCAGTTTCATCAGACAAAAATGGTGATCACAGGGGCACAGAGGTTAGGTATTCTTGGGATGGATTAGTGTGCTTTGTTTAATATTTAGTCTCATTTTTTTCTTCTTAAAATATGGAGCCCATTTACTTTTTCTGGAAACTGATATGTTAGATTTATGTAACTGTTGATGCCAGCTGCCTGTCTGTTCTAGCTGTATTTATAAAAAGGAACATTTGGATGGTATAAGTGGTATCTGCTAGCCAACTACATGATAGTTGTTCCTGCAGAATTAAATTTATTGACATTCCAATTTAACTTTGAAATTTGCTGGTCTTTGTATTAACAATTATTGACTGGAAGTTTACATTGTTTTCCAGCAAACAGTATTAGTCAAAATGTTCATTTTAGACATACAGTTATTTTCAATCCTTCAGGCTGTAGTAAATTCTTACTAAGCCCCTTACACCTGTCAGTGTTGTTCAATAGCCTTCAGTTGCAACTCTGAACTCAGTTCCTATGGAACTGGCACAGTGTTTCATTGATTATTCTGGCATTCTTTTAGTATCTAAGGGCATTTTGCAAAGCCGGGTGAAGACAGAAGAAGGGGAATTCTTTGCTTGTAGCTTAGGCTGTTCCCAGAATCACAGAATGGTTGGGGTTGGAAGGGACCTCTGGAGATCAGCTAGTCCAACCCCCCTGCTCAAGCAGGGTTGTCTGGAGCACGTTGGCCAGGACTGTGTCCAGACAGCTGACAACCTGTTCTGGGCAACCTGTTCCAGTGCTCTGTCACCCGCACAATAAAGAAGCTTTTCCTTATGTTCAGACAGAGCTTCCCGTGTTTCAGTTTGTGCCCGTTGCCTCTTGGGCTATTGCTGGGCACCGCCGGGAAGAGTCTGGCCCCCTCCTCTTGGCACCCTCCCTTCAGGTATTTATACACATTGATCAGCTCCCCCCCTCAGTCTTCTCTTCTCCAGGCTGAACAGGCCCAGCTCTCTCAGCCTTTCCTCATAGGAGAGATGCTCGAGGCCCTTCATCATCTTAGTAGCCCTTCGCTGGACTTGCTCCAGTAGCGCCATGTCTCTCTTGTAGTGGGGAGCCCGGAACTGGACCCAGCATTCCAGAGGCGGCCGCACCAGGGCTGAGTAGAGGGGCAGGATCTCCTCCCTCGACCTGCTGGCAACGCTCTTCCTAACGCAGCCCAGGATAGCACTGGCCTTCTTGGACATGGGGCACATTGCTGTCTCATGGTCAGCTTCATGTCCACCAGGACTCCCAGGTCCTTCTCGGCAGAGCTACTTTCCAACAGGTCAGCCCCCAGCCTGTACTGGTGCATGGGGTTATTCCTCCCTAGGTGCAGGACCCTGCACTTGCCCTTGTTGAACTTCAGGAGGTTCCCCTCTGCCTATCTCTCCAGCCTGTCGAGGTCCCTCTGACTGGCAGCACAGCCCTCTGGGGTAGCAGCCACTCCTCCCAGTTTAGTAGCATCAGTCAACTTGCTGAGGAGGTGCTCTGTCCCTTCGTCCAGGTCATATTCAGCCTTTTGAAAGCAAAATGGGTCTGCTCTTAGAAAAACTGTAGCTGAATTAAGCTGTTCTCTTTCAATTAGAAAGAAACAAATTAGAGGGATATAATCTAGCTCAAAGGGATATAAAAACCAGTCCATTTAGAACACTAAAATTTGTTGATATATTTGATATGTTGTGTCCTATTAAAATACTTGCACAGAACAGAAAAAAATACGCTGTTGGATTAGTTTAATTACAAGGATTCGATGAGTTTCCTGTTTAACTCTTTGACAGGGTCACTGGATGAGCAGGTATAGGCCTTGTAAAGTGAAAGATTTTATAGTTCTAGCTCATAGAATTATCTGTTTCGCATTTAATTAAGAAAAATGGAATCAGTGTTGGAAAACATTACTTAGGTTGCAGCATCATGCTTCCTGACAGTAGGTGAAAGAAAATATTAACTGGAATAGACAAGACGTTAAAATTACAGTGCATTGCTTAAAATGTTGAAGCTTTTTGTTTTATGTGGGTTACAAAGACAAACAAGAAAATTGTAATTAACAGATAACCCTCCTCAAACTCTGTATCTTTATACAAGCTCCAGCCTCTCCTTCTCTAACGTCTTTGTATGGCATCATAATAACGAATAAACAAACCAAAAAATCCTTGTTTTTGCAGAAGAATGGTTTTTGCATGTATACATGCTACTATCAAATCTAATTTCCTGAACAAACTGCTAGTACTAGTTTTAAAGCCTTGCAGTTTTTCCCGAAAAGTTTGATGATGTCCAAGAAATCAATTCATTTCACTGCAGTGGAGACAGTTTTCAAAGATGAGTCTTCACAAATGTTAGCAGTTTGTGAGATTATAATATACATGCTTTTTAGACTACTGCAATAAGGGAACAAGATATACACAATTTCACTGTTTGCCATTCTTTCCTTAACTTGAGGTCCGTTGGCTATATGTGGCCTAACTTGTTTTTCAGTTTTTACAGGCCAGTTCTTACAAGGGTGTCTTTGAGACCTCCACAAAGACAACAACTGAGTGGGATGAGACTTCTGTTCCTTACAGGAGAAGAAAAGTCAGCTATAAATCCATTTTCCACTCCTGTCCCTTCCCAAAGATGATACCAGTGTGTTCATTCTGGGTGATTAATCTTCAGGCTTATTCTGGTGGTATTGCTTGCCCACCAAACAGGCTAGGGGATGCTTCAGGGGTACTATGGGAGAGAAGCAGCGATGTGCAAGAAATGTTCTACAGAGACATACAGCAGGCAGGGTCCTGTTAGTTCTAGCATTTTATTTATATAGAAGTTATGTAATCGTGTGGCTTCCTTTATGATTACAAATGTGTGTTATTTTTGTCTGTTTTATCTGTTTCTCATTTCATATAGAAATACTTGAAACGGTGGACTTTGTTGCACCTAATGAAAGAGTTGTTTTCAGAACTTGTGAAAGGGAGAGACACTGCGTTGTCTTTCAGATGGTAAGAAACCAACAGGAGGTAGTCTTCTGATAACAACACGGATTAATGTTGCCAGCACTACATGGTTTAACGAAGTCTAAATAGCTGTCTGTATTGCAGATTAGCCATTCGCAGATTAGCCATTCTCTGATGTTTCGGGTGGAGATATAATTTCACACCAAATGCGCTGCAGGAATTCAGATCTATTTGTATGCATGTAGCCGACATGCTAAATTAAAAGTTCTTTCTACAGCTGTTTTCAGAAGAGCTGATTAAAATGAATTCTGTGCTCTATGAAAGCTCCTTGTTTTCTCAGCAGACATTACTAAAATTCCGAACATACAGGTACTGAAGCTAAATTATACTGATGCTTGTTCATACTCTTAAATCTTGCACTGTGAACAGTCTCACTCCAAAGACTAAAAGCAACGGCATTCTTTAGTCTAGATAAGAGAGGATCTGTGTGTGTATTAACATTGCACAAATGGATTAAAGGCTGCTAGAGAGAAAAGGGTGATAATATGGTCTTTGAGAGTGCTGGCTATGGGATGAGATAATGAGGGAAAAGTGGTACAGACTGTATTAGACGTTGGAAAGGACCCTTTTAAGTAATAACAACTCTGGAAGAGGCCGCTTGTAAAGGCTGTAGAGTCTTTGTCAGTGGAGCTTCTTAAGAACAGGATAAATAAATATCTAAGGGGCTAGGAACATTTGATACTGCTCTAGGATAAGAGAGTGGACTGACCTCTCAAGGTCCGTTTCTGCCTCACGTATTGTCATTCAGTGGATAGCTTAATATATGCTTTAGCTAAATGTTTTTGCTATCTGTTGTGCTCTGAACGGGTCTCTGTCACTTTCCAATTATGTGCACTAATTGCTTAGAGCAAATAGTTACACACCTCTGCAAGTGAACACAGTTTTTATTCACTTAATACTATTTTGTAAATACATCTTCTTCTTTCACCAACAGGGTTCAGCAGATGCTGAAAGAGCACTGGCAGTAGCTAAGCTTGTGTAAGTTATCTTCTCTCCCTGCCTTTTTCTACCCTGTGTTGGTTTGAGTTTTTTGTACAAAGGAGTTATCCTGGAAGACAAAATACAATGATTAGGAGAGGGTCAAGATGGATCTTGATAGGACCTTTTTTAACAAGGTCAAGGAAAGTTCTGTATGCCAAAGTGTTGCAAGAGGTGCGCAGTAAAGCATAGCAGTGATCTGCCTCTAAAAAAGCCGATAGTATAATGGTGTAAACTGTCTGTACTTGCAACTTCTATTTAAAGTAATTCTTTCTCAAAGCAGCAGCTGCATGGTTGCTTTACTGGGATTGTTGGCTGTTCACTAGAGGAGCTGATGTGTCCTTGATCTCTGCAATATGTAATTTCTCTTTGTATTGCAGTACCTGAAAATAAGACCAATATGCCTAAAAATGTCTCTTATTCTTTCTGATTTTAAGCCCTCAAGAAAGGATTGTGCAAAAATGAAAAGTGCTTCTCAAACCTTTTTGAAAGGTGTTATTTAATTTAAGATGTTTCCATTTTAAATAGATGGAAACTGAGATGACTGGGTTTAGTGACAGTGGTGAATCTGCTGCATTGGATATATTCACATATGGTGAATATGACTTAATCCCATACAAATATATTTTAGATCAGTGTTTGCAGCCTCCGCACAGCACTGGCAGTTGAAACCTGTGGACAGACAGGTGTTTAGATTACCATTAAGACAGGTACTTAACTTAAATAAGTGAGAAGCTAAAAATTCAGAAGTTCATATGGAAATTTAACATTAAATTCTCATCTAAGCCCCTTGACAATGAAATAGGCTTCCTGACAAGATGTGTATTTCCCGCTTGTTGTTCTAACATGATGAAATACATTTTTATTGTTCGTTTTGTTTCTTTCAGGGAGAGTGATGTAGCTGGTATTGATATCAACATGGGCTGCCCAAAAGAATATTCTACTAAGGTAAGTGGATTTCTATTACTCTTAAATAATCTTTTTCTTCCTTAGTGGCATGGAGTGCCAAATGCGTGTTCTGGTTTTCTGGGTTGAACAAATAGAAGCAGTGAAACTTTATGCGGATATACTATGCTTTGTCTTTGTGAAAAACAGCAGTGTCTTGAAGGTACTATGGCCTTAATCCAATGAAATAACCTAGTGTGACAGAAATCTCACTTAAGAATAGGGCTGATCATGTAATGAAACCTACCATATCCTTCAGTGGGTAAGCATCTGTGGTGTTTCTAAGTGAAGGTTAGTCTGGACATTTAGCATTGAGCAAGTGGTGATTGCATTTTCTGTCAAGACAATTGCTGAGTATTGAGAAGAACTTAGTAAGGTTGTTAAATTGTATTATTGTACAAAGTTAAAACTGAAGTTATTTAGAATTCTGAAAATTCTAACAGGCTATGTTGTATTTTGCACTTAAAACTTCATTTAATCCTGCCTTGCAGAACTTAATTTTATGTTTTTCTTGAGGTTGCTAATTTGTTGGATGAGTGAAATATGTTCTGCTTAATCTTAGAAAACATAGGAATCACAGTTCAGTTCAGTGTCTGAGCAAGAAAATATTCACAACAAATTTACAATGGTGAATTGAAGAACGGATCAATTTTAACTAGGAGCAGGGTAGATCAGTTAATACTCTATCTTGAGGCAAGCATATGCAACACTAAGCTAGTCCTGTATCGTCTGCGGCCAAAACGCATTAGTCCAACCGACTCCTAGCACTGTTAAGCCAATTAGTGTATGAATAAGTAAATTAGACCATGTTGCTTCATCTTTATATCAAACAGACATGCAAAAATAACTAGAGAAAATTTGCAGTTATTGTTAAAGGGAAAGAACTTCACAGAATCTGGGAGTAGTTGGTTTTGGAAGGAACATCTGGAGAACTTCTGGTCCAACCCCCCTGCTCAGTCAGGGTCAGCTAGAGCCTAGTTGCCCAGGAGTATGTTCAGCTGGTTTTGCAGATCTCCAAGGACTGAGACTCCGCAATCTCTCTGGGCAACCTGTTCCAGGGTTCAGCCAATCTTAGAGTAAAGGAAGTGTTTTCATTTCTTCAAGCAGAATTTCCTGTGTCTGAGTTTTTGCCCATTGTGTCTTATCCTTCAGTTCAGAAGACTCAAAACTTCATTCCAGGGAAGAAGCCTAGTTGTTGCCTGTAAATTTTCTGTTCTCCTCTCTTTGTAATATTGGCATTTCTAGCATTTGGAACATTTCTCTGTCATATACAACTGTAATGCTTCACCCTTCAAACAGAAAAAACAATATATCTATATAGGCAATACTTTCAACTTCCTGGTTCTGTTTTGCCTTCTATTACATTTGGAAGCTTTTTACTGTCCTCTTACTAAAGCACAGGGGCAAATGTAAATGGTAACTGGAGATGTGCCCTACTTCCAAGCATCAATCCAGATCGCCTGTGGACCAAGTGAACCTTGGGGGACCGACTTGCATCTTGGAGTTTTGGAGCAGAAGAACTGAAGGGCCCTAATGACTGTACATAGAATATGTAACAGACAGCTGATGTTTTCCTGTGACAGATTGCTTTTCTTTTGGAGCATGTGATGAAAATAAGAATGTGGGACACCTTTTAGGTATCTAGTGTTTTCACTTTAATAGTCTAGGGTTTCAGCCTGGACCTGGCAATACTGAATGTTCCAGGAGATGGCGCAAGAAAAGCATAGACTGGATCCATTTATAGGGAGCATTTTTTATTTCACCACTTTTACTTTCCTCGGCTGGCTTGCACTCTGAAAAACAATGACTTACGTTTCTTCTATTATGTTTTATCTAATGTGACTTATGAATAGTGTTACCATATACATTTCTAAGGTTTTTCTGTTTTACTCCATTAACTTTTTTGTTTCAATGATAACTTCTGAAAATGACAAGGTAAATGGCATATGGTGAAAACAGATGGTTGGGGTCTTTCTAAAGTCAACATTTAATTTCTCCTTGTTTGGAGCTTTTTTTTATGTCATATAAGTGTTTCCACATAGTTAAGTTCAGCAGTTTCTAGACTTTCATTTTTTTCCAGATAACTTTTGAGATAAAGTGGTATCGACCAGAAACTATAGTCATGCTGAGGACATGTCATTAAATTCATAATGGTTTGATGATATTTCCAGTGATATTTTCTTTAGCCTTTATTATTTTATTCTATATTGTAACTAATTACATGGAAAATGATTTTATCTTTCCAATGAAATCATAATTAAGAACAGAACACCAACACATTCATCCTGTACTGGGATGAAATATAAAAAATTCAAATGCTGGTGAGTAGTTATTTTCTGATAGTAATATTGGGTCAAACAAGTTCATACTTACCAGAACTTATTTCTTACAGTTGCCTGTTGGCCTCAAGACTTATGCATGTAGATGAGGTAATGCAGAAAGAACAGCTAGATTATTAAATAAAATTATTACAGTATTCGGAATTCCTGTTTTATACAGCCACTTAATTTGTATTAGACTGTTTTGCTAGGTTTATAGTGTAATGGCAGAAACTACTGACATCAGGACCTCTCAAAGAGCGTGTCACGCTGAAACAATACATCCGTTCTGCTGTCACTTAATAAGTAGAAAACAGATGATTACAGTTGCTAAAAACAGCTTTTTGAAATCCCGTCTGCTCCTTAAAATAGTGGGAGCAAGTTGTGCCCTGAGTTACCGCTTAATCATTCTGATGTAACTCTAGGAAAAGTGTTATTTCACCAGAGTGTTAGCTTACATTCCTGCATTTCAGATTTTGCCATTTTCCTACATTAATTTTCTTCTCTTAAGGCTATTTTTGCTGTGGTCTGCTATTAGGCAAAATAATTGAGTTGCCAAATTGTTTGCATTTTTCATGTTTCTAGTGTGTAACAGTTTCTTTATATTTTCCCAGGGAGGTATGGGAGCAGCACTGCTGTCTGATCCTGACAAAATAGAGTCTGTAAGTATCACCTTAAAGTCTTAAAGTCTTAAAGTGCCTTGGAAAATATAGTGTGCAGGGCTCAAGTAGTGGCTCTATTAGAAGCAGAGATGAATGCATAGAAGACAGAGTTGTAAAAGATAGAGTGAAATAATCAATTATGAATATTAAAAGTAAGGATAAATGATATTCCTGATTTAGTAGTTCTTGTCATTGCTTGGACTGTAAAATTGCTATTGTCATCCTTTTCAGTTTTAAAACTTTCACAGTGTGGTGCCATATTTGCAGAGGCAAGAGTTATATGTATATTCCTAAAGGCTTCTAAGTCTCCAGATATTAAACAGAGTCCAGATATTGCTCTGGGTATCTAGGAACATTTTCAGCGTATAATTCTTTTATTTTCTTTCTTTTTTAATAGATGAGACTTCATAGTTCAGAGGAGTAGATTGTGAACTGAGTCTTGCTTCCCCTCAGCTTTTAGTCCCTTGCTATATCCTTTTCCAGAGTTCTTGGGGGCAATTCTAGTTTAGAGTTTGCCTCCCAGTAATAACTGAATCCTGGTAAACAATGGCAAATGTTTCAAGGCAGTCATTCTTTATTTCTTTCACTATCTAATGTATGCAGATCTGGACTAAGCACAACATACCATATGCATTTCTCTGCCTGTTTCCAGATCAATTTTAAGTGTGCTTTGTATTAAGGGTTCTTTGGTGTACGTCAGTCTTTTGAAGCAACTAGAATTTCTTCACTCCTCTACATGACTCTCTTTCCTGAATAATAGCGTGTCACTTTCTGACCCTTGCATTTCACACCTTTCCCTTCTAAGATGATGAGACAGTCTTTCTTTTCTAAACCTTCCCTCTTAGTGTGATAGTGCCATTCAGCTATGCAGGATAATCAGACTTCTCTAGTTCCCACAAGCTGATCCGTTGCTTTAGTTACTGTTCATCATAAACGCAGACATGAAAACAGGTTGTTCTATGTCATTCGTCATTCTCTGAGGATGCGTTGTTAGAAGCGCATGTCATCAAAGTTAAAGCCATCACCCAGTGTTAGCCTTTTGCCAAATGTAAGAATCTCCTCACACCAAGAGCTACAGCATCAACCAACTTCATGAACAGACCATTCTTACACTTGAAGCATTATTAGTCCTACCAAAGCATAATGTGTGATAGACATGGTACAGCCTTCAAATAGTTTTGCAGTTTTTAATGGCATACATGTTAGCAGAGCTCTGAAAGAGCTGCTATATAGCCTTAGTGTAACTGCTGTCAGTCTGAACCACGGTTCTCCCTTAACTCTGTGACTGCTTACCAGTCCTGGCTGATGTATTTTACATTGGTGTCCCATATGAAAACTTATAAACCAGGGTCATTCAATGACTTTTGAATACCATGTAGGTCTTCAAAGCATATGTGCGCGATTCTTACTTGTTTGATGTCTGGATGGTGGGCTTCTCTTTCCTCAATGTCAGGAGAAATATGTTGCATTTAGATCTCCAGAGTAATGCTGAGCAAAATGTGATGGTGGGGTAAAGAAAGAGTTGCTGGGATTCTTTCTGAAAGTTAATGTTGTTCTCCATTTCATCTTCCTTTTGAAGACAATCTTCACAAGTCAGGAAACAGGCTGGAAGGAACATCTGTCAAGCAGGTGGATAGTATCCACTCATGCCAGGCAAGATTTAAGTGGAATAGACCAGACCTGTTTGTTTACTCTCATCAGCCAAAGGGAAAAGTCTTGATCTTAAAACATTTTTAGAGAAGGTCTGTATCACTATCTCTATTTTTCCAAAAGAGAAAGCAGAATCAGGTAAGTGTTACCTGCATTAAGTCAGTTAGCAGTACAGGCAACGGAACTGGAACTGGAACCCAATCTTTGGAGGCCTATATGGTAATCCATCCAGTAGGTGAGGTAAATGATACTAGCAGAAATTGAATTGTAATGGATGATACATGAGGTGATGAAGACTGAAAGAAAAATTTTAGGAATGCAAATAGAGAGGAAAATATTTAGCAGGCTGGAAGTAAGTCCAGCAAAAACATCTCTTGCAGGAATGAGAGGCAGTTGGAAAGATGATTGTTAATAACTTCTTTTCTCCCCTACCACCATTAAATTTTGCTTAGATGTTCTTCAGAAGAGCAGGGAATTAGATGTTCAGAAACTTAGAATCATTCTTTTCAACTCCAAGAGTTAATAGGCAGGAAATCATAGGCACAAAAATTACTTTTAGCCAACTGCAAGGGGGTGACTAAACCTAGAGCCTGAGAAAACATCTGAAGTTATAGCTACGAGCTTTTCATAAGGCTAAAGTGTAAGATTTGGTTCTCACATTGGAAACCTTAATGAGGCTGGAACCTATAATAACGTTTGTTTATGATGGTATTACAAGAAAAATATTACAGTGGATATGTTTGGTGGAAAGTGAAGTCATTTCAGTCTGTTTTATATGTAAAAATGAATTAATTAAAAATACTAAAGAGAAGTATTAGTTTTTAGATAATTTTCTTGGACGTTACTGTTTTAATCAAGAAAACACCACTGAGAAATGATTTGAGTAGTCTGGCAATGCAAGGCAACACTCATTTGCTTGTCAGCTGTCCTAAGCATAAGCACTTGAGAATGCTATCTATAAAAGCTCATTTCTGTATTGGTAACCTAATAAGTACAGTAACATTAACAAAATTTAAGTTTCTTAATATGCACAACTCTGAATGAAACAATTTACCTGTAATTCCAGCAGTGTTACACAAAGGCAGTGGACTCAGAATAAAAACATATGCAGGATAATATCTCAGAGAAACAGTTGAAAAATACAGTATTTTTCTAATAACAGTCAGGATCAGCTGGTTTCCGCTTTCTTGTTTAGGGAGCTATTGGATATCTGGTACCATTTTCCAATAGGCTCTGATTAGTCGGTTTGTAGTCCTGTGTTGACTAATCCATTACTTGCCTCTCTTGTTTAAATACGGTCTGTTGGGTTTAAATGTGTCCTGTGAAGAGGAGATTCTTCCCCTAGTTCAGTTTTTAAATGGCTAAACTAACAAATGCCCCTTTCTCTGCTTATTCTGAGTTTGTTTTAATGAATAAAATATGCTTTGTGTTAAGCATGGAATTCAGTTTACAATTTTTGTTTTCTTTTAGAAAATTCACTGGCATTGATGCTTGATTTTTTTACTCTGTCATTTTTTCCATTTTGAAGGCTTTTTTCTCTTTAAAAAAGCTCTTTTTAGTGAGTAATTAGATTTAGTTTTCATAAGAAGCTTGGAGTTCAAATACGAGAAAACTAGGAAGACAGTTGTATGAAAATGAAAAATTTTTGCCCTTCTTTTTGGAAAGGACAGAATTTACTTGTCATCTTAGCAAATTGTAAAAGCAGCATTAAAACTTTAGCAGTTAATTGCTCTATAAAAATCCAGTTAGAAAAAGGAGTGGAAATAAAAATGGCTTAGACTAGAAATCGGTTCACTTCTCTTAGCTGAAATGAATTATATACTCAATTATAGACTGTGTGTGTTCCTCTGGCATGTAAGATAGTTTACAGAGGTACAATAATTAGTATTATATTATTCTAATTTCTTTGTGTATTCAAGAGAGAAGGAAGGAGAGCTTTATTCATGTCACTTTTGTGATGACAATTTTCTTTCCTTTTTTTCAGATACTGACTACTCTTGTTAAAGGGATTTGTAAACCAGTAACCTGCAAAATCCGCATTTTGCCCTCAGTAAGAGCATAAATCATTATGCTGAAGTGTTTTACTTTTAAGTTTAATTTTGTGATTTAAAATCGGTTGGTATATATGGCATCCTAATATAGTGACATTTTAGACCTGTTATTTTGGAATAGTATTTGGAATTATAATTTCTGTTTGGGATGCCAAACTTAGATTCTCCTCTGTAATTTAAAAGCTTAAGAAAACAGCAAACATTAAATGTCTACACGTGTCTGATGAATTCCACATGTGGAGTTCTGTAGTAAAAGTATCTTAGTTCTGTTTGTCTTGACCCACTGAGTTAATCCCAGAGCTTTTGTTGGTGGACAAGCACTAAATGAAAATAAAAAAGGAAAAGAGACACTCTTATTCTAGAAAAAGTTTGCTACATGTGGAATTGATTGTGAGTAATATCGTGTTTAGATAAGAACAATGCGATGAACTTTGAATTTTTGGACAGTCCTCTTGAAGTTTAACCAAGAGGAGAAGACCAAGCCCTAAAATTACTTCTCCAACTTCTGAGATTCATGGTAACAATAAAGATTTCACAGATTAAATTGTGTTTATGAAAGAAACTACCTGTGCTGTATAAACTACTTGTATTCTACAGATCTAGGAGATTTTGCTTTACTTGACTCCTTACTTACTGTATGTGCGAAGAGAGCAGTAATATGACACATTTAAAATAACTTCTGCAGCCTTTTGGGAAAGTTTTTGATAGACTGAAGCACTACAGTTGCGGGCCTATGCAAAGAGATTCATAATCTTCATTCTCAAAAGCAACATCTTCATCACAATTTTAGAATAACTTTTTTCTGGATAGATTGTTACGGTCCTTTGTTTGATCTTTACTTCTCTGAAACGTGCAGCAGAGTGAATTTTTTTAACATACTCCTTATATGCAAAGAAAATATTTCTATGAATAGAGGGAAAACTTGAGAGTAGTAAAAACAAACCTTTTTCCCTTAGTTTAAAAGTTTGTATCAGGAAATTGGCTTTTAAAGGAAATTATGGTAGGACTGTTGTTTTGCCCAAGTGGTTATATTTTGTATTGTCAATATTTTTCTAAAGTGTAATTATTAAGAATGTAATAAAAATATATGGATTTATTTTTTTTATAGCTGATGTAGTTTCTTATCAGATTTTCTTTTCAGTTGAATTCTCTACATATATTTTAAAGCTCCAGGAGTTGTTCTGTCTTCTCTTTTAATGACCTATTATTTTGCAAATGTGTTTTTAATTACCTGCATAGTTACTGTGGTTGCAAATGAACTGCTTCTGTAGGTGGATGAACTGTAACTAGCTATTGTTCAAAAATCATTTATCCATCTACTTAAAATTATTATATAGACAAATGAAGCCTGTGTGACAAGATCATTTTGTTTTCAAAGTGTTGCCTAATACCATTAAATCGAAGAACTGGCACCTCTCCTTTCTATTTTCTACAACTATCCTAGAATCTCTTCCTTTTTGTTTCAAGCTGCTTTTGCGTAGCATGTCTTCCATCAGAACAGCAGGTGAGCTTCTATCTCTCTGTCCATGCGAGCTGGTAGATGTTACGTTTTTCAAAGACTGAATGTGCTATTTTCTAATGAGCCATAGATCACTCTCCAGCTTTTGAAAAGAAAATTGGCCTCCTTTTTTTTTTTTTTTTTCATTTTTTTCCTTCCCCTGCCAGAAGCTGCAGAGCTACATACAGCAGGCTAATCCTGCAGAGTACAAAATTTCTTTCTGCCTTTTGTTAACAGCATTTTACTTCTTTAAGAAATACTGGGAGCTTTACCTTTCAATTGATCAATTGGTCATATATGAATACCATTCACATTCTTTAGACACTAGTTAACTTTTTAAAGACCTGTCTGAGAGGAATATTTATGGATGTGAGATTGCATGTGAGGTTGACCTCAGAAGGCATCCTCTTAATCATCTATCTAAGATGCATTTTAATTACAGTTTATGGAACAGGCATTAGAGAGGACATGCTAATCAAGTGTTTTCTATCACTTTCAAAAGACAATCTAAAAACCTGTTGGAAAATATTCTCCTACTAGAAAGTATTATGTTCCCTACCTCAAGAAAGTTCTAAATTTATGATTTCTTAGGGAAAAGTATTGAAAATGTATTATATGGAGTTTTATATGCTATTTTTTGCCATAATATGTAGTTCTTTCATTGAAGTATATATTGAAGAGGTATGTAGGTTGGAAATTACTGTTGAAATGCAGGGTTCGTATGCCTCTTGATGAAGGAAAGGACTTCCTGCATTTGTTTGTGCAGTTATCATGTGGTAGTTGTTTTTTTTTCTCTTTGAACTAAAATCACATCATTCTCTTTTATCCCTTAGGTTGAGGAGACTGTGAATCTGGTAAAGAGAATAGAAAAAACTGGTATCGCTGCCATTGCAGTCCATGGAAGGTAAATGTATTTCAGGGAAGAAAGATTGTTACATTTTTATTACAGTTTACTGGCAGATGGAGCACAGTAAGGTGGGAGCTAGGGTGTGGTCCACTGTTAACATGTGGTTCTGATTTCAGCTGCTGGCTAAAGCAGTGTTTTAGAAAATCAGGCCGGTAATTAGGGAATAGAATTTTTGTGCTGCTATTTTTCCAAAATTGTAGTCTCAATAAAGACCAAATAAAACTAAATCTACTTTGCATTAGATAGTTTAGTGACAAAGTCCAGTCTGAATTGAGTGATGTGTAAAACTTTACCTTCTGTATCTAAAAAACATTGCTTTGTCTGGATACAGAATTAACAGTAACAAAGTTTTTTTAAAATCTATTTGATATGAAATAATTCTCTTGTAAAAAAATGTATATCAAGCGTGTAACATAATTGAAGGAAAATATGTATGTCAAAATAATCTCTGAATTACGGCTGCTGTGATCTAGATGCGTACAAATTCCATAGGAAATCTTTGATCTTTGTCTTTATCTTTGTTGGAAAGGAAGAAGGAGGAGAGGCCTCAGCACCCTGTCCACTGTGATGTGATCAAAGCCATATCTGAAGCAGTCTCCATTCCAGTAATAGCAAAGTAAGTTGGACTGGTTAAGCTGGTTATCGCAAGATGCTTATACCTAACAGCAGACAGGCCTAGGAAATGCAGCTAGAGCAAAAATGTGCAAGTGCAGGAAAAAGAAGGTCCTTCATGTAGAGCAAATGCAATGTTACCTGTTACTGAAGATCAAATATAAATGGAGATAGTACTAATAAGAAGTTGGTCACTGTGCTTCAATTTTAATTTAAAAATTCCATAAATTTTTCAAAATGTGTTGTTTTTTGTGTGTCACAATCTATCCTAGACAAGTTATTTCTGACTGCATCTAACAGCAGAATTCTCTGTGTTTTTTAAGCCATGTGCAGTGACTGGTGGCCCTGTCACTGCATATGTCACTGTATATCTTGAACCCTTGCACATTAGAGATCACCTGTGCCACTGCTCAAAACCAGTGTCATATCCTGTTGCCTGAGCTTTTCATTAAAACCTCCTTAGCCTCCAGGCATACGGATAGATTCCACTGAGTATGGTCTCCTTGTATTGATAGATCCTTCAATAACTCTGTGATAGTAGAATAAGGAACTCAGTCTTAGAAGACCACAAACAATTGATTTTTAAGAACAGTTTCGAAGAAGTTTCAGAAGCAGATGTAAGGAAAACCAACAAATTGACCTGAAATATCTTTTCTATATCTTTCTGATCAACTGTTTATTGTTGGCAATAGAATTGTCTCTTGCCCAGTGAAGCAGTGGCCTTAAATAAAGTTCTCTCCTTATTGATCTTGAATTTCAATGAAAAAGCTGAATCTCAACAAACCGTGTGCTTGAATCAGGGATTTAAGAGCCATCTTCCTGCTCACAATTCTATGTAGAAAATACATTGAAAGTTAAAGTTTTTGATCTTAGAAGACCTGTTTTTCTACTAGACAGAAGGTATATTTCATGCTGATAGCCTTTGTTCACCTACTTTTCAGTGGTTTATCCACTTTCTAGTTTTCAAAATAAATTTTTAAACAACATGGAATTCAAAAATCAAGCAAAATTTACTGCTTAGGCATTGCAATGAATCCTTTGTTTTCCTGGATAAAAGATGAAGCTAAAAATTTGTCTTAGATTTTATGCATATCACAGAAATGTCAGATTGCTATAGATATTTTCCATGATGTAGGAGAAGTATGCAATTAAAGTATACAGACATGAGAAATTTACTGTTGATAAATTGCTTCTAATTAATCAGTATATCAGTTTACTTCTTTGCAAGTCTCCCAATGTACTGAAATAACCTCTTCAGTACTGTGTTTTCAATCCTAAATCCCAGTTCCTTGCTAAAGAAAGGATATGATCGATTGTTTAAATCCACTTTGTGGAACTTTTGCCTCTCTAAAGAAATGTAAAGGTGCAACTTGGAGTCGTGCTTATTAAATGTAGTTGATCCATAATACTTGATCCATGCTGTAACTTTTTGCCTAAATCTTGAGTTGTTCCTTAGAATTTTAACCACCGTTACCTCAAGCTTGGTTAGCAAATATACAAGAATGAAGAATAAGAAGTAGTTTTGCAAAAATAAAGGGGGTGGGGAGGGCAACAAAATTTGAATTCATACTATGTTTTCTAAAATGGTACTGTGCTCCTGGAGTCATCTTTCAGAATGCAGGAAGCTTTCTTGTGCTGTCTTCACAATCTAAATGTCCAGTTTTAAAGTAACTTACCATTTTTACATTATGTAGCTTTCTTTTGTTTTGAAATTGGCAGTGATTTTACTTTTAAAAGGGATACAATCAAAGCTTACAGTCCTAGTTTTATTTTACTTTTAAAAAGAGCTATAAAAGGAAACTTTGGGAGAAAGAAAATGTGTTTTAAATGTTCTGTTTGCTCTCAAAAGCACCTGATTTTCTGACTTGAAAGCAGAGGCAGTATAAACTTATTTTAACTTTGAAGCGCTTTGTGACTGATCTGTAGTTACCCTCTATATGTTAGTGCCAGAGCAAAAAGGGAATGATACTGTCCAGATGAAACTTGTTTTCAATATCACTTGTGCCAATACCGCTAGCATGCAATTGAAGGTTCCAGCACTGGAAATAATTACAAAGTGTCATTTTTAAACAACATGGAAGTGATTCCTTCTGGGCCCCATCCACTAAAAATGGTGTAAAAGTTCATTTTACACAGACTGTATTCTTTCTTAAAAATGGAAGGCTATTTTTAAGAGAAGTATGCAGATAATTAAAGAGTGTATATGTAATCAATGTTTTAATCAACCATTGCTAATAACACTCAGCCCTATTAATTCTGTTAGATTGGAGATAACCACTTAAATAGATTGGACCACCATTAATAATGTAACATCACATTTGAAAATAAAAGGCTCTGCTGAAGTACAAGTAGTATCAAATAAGACTTTCTTGATCATAACAGTGATGTTCATTTTTAGTGGAGGATCTCATGACTTCATCAAGGAATATACGGACATTGAGACCTTCCAGAAAGCAACAGCTGCCTCATCGGTAATGATAGCTCGTGCTGCCATGTGGAACCCATCTATCTTCAGAAAAGAGGGTCCTTTCCCCTTGAAGAAGGTCATGCAAGACTACATCAAATACGTATGTTTATTGGAAGATTTTACTCAAAGTTAACATTATTTAGATTTGTTAATCCAAATCTTACTATAGTGTCTTAACTCCTCCTAATTTCAAAAGCTTAGGCTCGGGTGTTATTTTAACCTACTGCATAAAATGCAAGTCTTGCAAATTGCCCCCACTTTCCTTATTTTACTGTGTTCAGCAAACAGTTTTTAGAAATCGGAAATCTGAACCTTTTAGAATTTGGAAAACAGTTTTTCCTGAATGTTCTTCTCTTATGTACCTTGCCTTTTAGAGCTAGCTTTTTGGAAACATTTAGGAGTCTTACAGGATTACTTAAAAATGTGTAAGAATTTTCAAAGCTAATGATACAGAAGCCATCCTATTGATGCTATGTCAGTGACAGTAACAGAAAAGTGAATGGTACTACATACTCAGTAGCTTGCTGGGTTCATTTTTAGCAACTAATTGCCTATCAAAAACATTGTCAAGAATTTTAAACAGCAGGGAAACAAAGGGAATGATTTGTCAGTCACGTAATGTTGTGTCGTGGTATTATAGATTGAGTCATCTATTATTGCTGGATTATGCAAAATATATTATGTTAAATAAAATAGTAGGAAATTCATTGGTCTTCTGGGGCTTTGATCGTGACATCAATTCAGATTGGTTTTTAAAAATTTGGACAGACATACACTAGTTACTTTCTGAAATAGCACTTCATCACTAGTTGGTGAATTGGCCAACTCTTTATTTATAAGTAAATAGATACATTGAACTTCTTTTCATGAAAATGTGCCCAAACAATCAGATTATGCTCATGTTCTTGAGTGTTCTTGAATATTTTTGAGAAATCCGTATGTTTCAAAACACTTTTGAAATTCATCAAGAAACATGTGATGATTACATATGATACATTCCTGTGGTATATTTTTATGTATTTTGTCTCTCTTCTTCAGGCAGTGAGATACGATAATCACTATACCAATACGAAATACTGTTTGTGTCAGATGTTAAGAGAACAATTAGAAACTACTCAGGGTAAGAAGCTGCACGCTGCGCAGTCCACGCAGGAAATCTGGTAAGCATCTACTGCAGAAATGGGAATTACACCCTGTATCAGACCTGTAAACCAGTACTCTGTGGCACTGTCTGGCATTTCAGACCTTCAGAAGAAGTTGCAAAAGCATCCCATTGGATGTGGAATAATACAGTAACCCTTTCTAAGTTTCCTCCGAGCCCCCAGGAGTTAAAGCTTTAACCCTGGAATTGGAATTGTCTCTATATTCAACATACTAATCTGAGTGTTGCTTACTTCACTGAGTGACAGGCACTGATTCAGTATTTCTATTATCTGAATTGTTCTAAGAAACGTTTCGCCATTCTCTGGTGGTACTTGGAGGATAATAGAATAGAATTTGTTTTCTTTCAGAGTGTTTTACCTTTCCATGTGCGTGTGGGGTTTTTTTTTAGAGGGATTTTTATGACAAGATGCTTGTTTTAAATGAGCACTTAGAGAGGAACTCAAAGTATGAAGGTAGCCTGTATGATACCTAGATGGGATTTTTTGTTGCTGTATTCATACCTGAAATATGCTAACTATATATAACAACTTCGGGAGGGAAATATATTAACTTTAATGAATGTCTTCTTCCTGGACCTCAAAACCAACTAAAATGAAATTTCTGGAAGGAGGAGAGAGAAAAGGAAGAAGGAAAAATTTAGAGAAATCATAAAATAAACGTATGATTGGGGAATTCACTCAGAATGGAGGGGAATTCAGGTTCAAACCCACCTCAAACTGAACAAAATAGAGGCCTGAGCTTGCATGTCCCATATCCAGGTTGAGCGCTGTGATTTTAGAGAGCCTCTTTCTCTGTTTGTTTTTATAAAATATGGAGTCTGAAACCATTTATTGTCTTACATGTACAGGAATGAAAAGAAATATTGAAAGCTTGAAATATTTTGCAGATGGAATTACTGTATTCTAGCAAGCCCTAATCAACATTCTGTTCATGTTCAAGATGAATTCAAGTGCCTGCAATCTTCTGTCAGTTTATTGTGATTTACCAGTCCTGGCTCTCTGAATGTTGTTGCCCACAATTATTACATTACAATAAGCAAGACTATAAACAGCATTTACATTTTGCAAGTTACTTTTCACTTTTGCAATGGAAGTATATAAGATTTTTAGTATAGTAATTTCCTACATTTTTTGCTCATATTATTCTAATTTGGTTAGAAGAGATGTAGTCTTGATTGAAACGAAAACATTTTTTACAGCTTAAAATAAATCTTAGCCAAAAGAGTGCTGGTGTTCTCTACTGAGTGAATAATAATGTATATTATGTAAAGTAAAGAAAAAATTCTAAAGTTAGAGTCAAGCCTTTAAGGATTACATTAGAGTAGACCCAGTTTATGCGCATAAACAGTGAATGGAGGTCTGATGTATATTTTTTGGTTTTATATACTATGCCTAGCAATTCTTTAAGGGCTTCCAAAATTGAACAGAATGATTTTTTGTAAGCGTGATGCAATACCACTTTGAAATTTGGGCTAAGCAGAGTGTGCGCATGAGAGAGGGAGAAAGATCAACTTAAGAAGCAGTTTTGTAAATGTGCCTCGGCAGGCTCAAAGCCTTCTAACCACTGTTGGAAATAGCCTGTTTAATCTCTGTATAACTGAGTAACATTCAGTTATTTAAAGCAAGCCTACATATCCTCAGACAAAAATGTTGCTTAATACTGCAGCCTCGTGGTGGTGATGGCATGTTACTGCCATTTGAGGTTTTAACTTCAGTATAAAATGCAGGAGAATAGGCTGCTGCATTTCAGACAAAAGAGTTTACATAATGCAGTACATAGTTAGTGGTGGTGTCTTCGCTTGGAGGCATCACTTAAAGCATTATTCAGCTTCAGCACTTTTACGTGTAGAGCACTGTAGATGATGTTGTGCCCAGAATTCATTTAGTTGTTGAATGGCCTCATACCAATGAGTACTCCCATAACATTCAGCAAGTGAACGTTTTTCCACTGCTGCAGGTTTTATTGTTGTTCTCACCCATGGAAAATGAATAGTCTCAGTTTTTCAAGGTAGATGCAGCCTGCCAGGGATCCAGAGTTTAAAATATTTTGGGGCACTTGCCTCTGACCCAAATCCTAGTTGCTTTGTCCCTCATATTGGGCTGTGAGAATAATACTCTGAAATCAAAAGGTCACAGATTTTGAAGTATTTGCCTGCTCTAGTAATGTTAGTGTTTACTGCTTAATACTAAAATTAGAAAGAGAACCAATTGCTCAATATATCTGTTCCCTGTTTGTATTCAGAATCTTTTTCGCTTACTCTTTTTTAGTAATTATTTCCTAGTTTTTGCTTGTATAGCCCTTGTGGAGTTGATGCAAGAGTTGGTCACTCAGAGAAGTTCTCTGCCGATTCATCCACCTGCAAGTTGCTAACTGAGTTAATAACTGGAATGAACATTGCAGGACCTGTATTTCTGATGGATTCTGACTCTTGTCATAATGGGATACAAAAATTTGTAAGCTGATCTGTAATACTGAATTCTGTTTGAATAGTGAGGTCTTTGAAATGGCTGACTTCTATGAAGAAACAACAACAATTTTCGCAGCGAAGAAAACATCTTTAGAAACTAAGATACAAGATGAAGATGACCAGATGGAAGATCCAGATGTAATAAAAATGGCTGTTAGATTTGACAAGTAAGCATAAAAATTTAGTTTCTCACTCTCTTACAACTGTAAATAAAAGCTGAGAATCTGACAGTGCCTTACAGTTCTTGGATAACACCAGTTCACATAATAACAAGCGCTTATTGAGTGAATTTTTATGAAGCTATTTGTGTACATCATTCCATAATTGTTAGCATCATCGTTCTTCTTGTGCTATTTAGATATTACAAGGAGAAGTTCTTTAGTGCCAGGCAGCAATTCTCGATTCTCTCAGTCACTTTACTAAACATGCTGTGTGATTTTAAAAAGTTTCAAGCATCTGTTCATAAAAGAATGCAAGTGTATAAACAGAGCTATGGAGTTCAGTTCTTTTTGGTGAAATTTAATTGAACCACCTCATATTTTTCTATTAAAAATGTCCCCAAACAAATTTCATAATACACAGTTCCAGGCAGATAACATACCTGCTTATCTGCAGTCCTCTAAACACATCCCCATCATCAGATATTCTTTAAAAACTAATTTGTGGAGTTATGCACAATATTATTTTAAGTCATCTTTGGTTATAGTCTCTGAAGCCTACAGAATTGCTGTTGCTTTCCATGTTGTACCCACTTTACTGATACCTCCATCAAATAGCTCAAGAAGAGCATTATATAAAATGCTCCTTAAATTCAGTCATAATGCTTTAATACTTAGAGGGCATATTACCTGGCTTCCTGGTGACTGAATGCAGTGTCTTTACAGTATTTCTATTTTCTGCCAGGTATAAGAAGCTACGCTTCCACTTCAGTAGTTGAATCAATGCCCACTTTTCCTACCCTTGTCTAATAGTTAACTCTATTGTCTCATAACAAAGCGACTTCTGTTTTTTCTTTTAATGTTGAATTTTGTGCTGTTGCTTATCATAAACAGTGCCAAAGTGTATCTCTGTTCTGTAGCATATATTTAGCTAGAATCTCCTTTCTAGCATCTTTTCTATAGCTGTATTACTACCATATGTTTGCGGAAGAATGGTTAATAGAGACATTTATATTTAGATTTTACTTCAGATGCCAGTTCAGACATGCATTATTTGAACCATCTAATAAGAAAGAGGTATTTATCTCATAATTTGAGCTGTTTAATTAGACTACAAAGAGTAAGTAGTAGAAGTAATATAATGAACAGCACTTCTTTTGTTGAGACACTGACCTGCCTGTTTTAGTAGAGATCCCTTTAGTAGGTAAATTCTGTGGAAAGTTGCTGATCATAAATTTTTCTTTCTAGGAGAGAATATCCACCACAGATTACTCCAAAAATGTATCTCTTGGAGTGGTGTAGGAAAGAGAAGCACCCACAGCCCGTTTATGAAACTGTGAGTCAAGCAAGAAACCTTCTCAAACGTCTTTCTCTTCCTCATCTGTAAAATTAAGTTATTTTAGGACTCAGGGTAGTGAGTAATTCAACTTCCGAGTCTGGCATAGCTATTGAGTAATCTGCTTCAGAAATGGCAATACATATATGTATGAAAATAGCAGCTGATTTTATTACAAGACAAAAATGTAAAAGTCGGACTTTCAGTCTAGTTTTGATTTAGATGTGAAAGAAGTTGCCTTAATCACAGGTCACTACACAGTAGTCCATGACTGAGTTTCTTTTTTTTTTCTTCTATGAAGTAAAGAATTTGGAGCCAGAATATTTTCTGTGTTGCTGGCTACTGTTACAGGTAGAATCTAGACTGGACAGGAGCAACTGCTTGCTTGGGTGGGGACATTGGTTGTTTTCTGCAAAGCAAAAATCTGTCCTGTTTGGATAATTTCTTACTGTTTTTAATCTTAAATGTGCAAAATTAAATTTTCAGTCTGAATTACAGTAATTTTAAAGGTGCTACTTGACTACGGTGTAAAGACCAGTAACAAGGCACCTTCACAGTGTTGTTTGTTCTGTAAATTACATGGTGGTTTGTTCTTTATTTCTCCCCCCTCCCATTTAATTCTTTCTTATCTCTAGGTTCAAAGACCACTAGATAGATTATTCTGTTCAATAGTGACAGTAGCTGAGCAAAAGTACAAATCAACTCTATGGTAAGTCATCCTTAATGTCTCTTGCAGCTATACTGAATTTTCTGAAATGTTAGCTTAAAACTCACGATGACAGGGTGCTTAGGCCTACTCCAGTTTACTTTATTAAAGTTACCTCAGGGAGGGAGAGAGTGTTAAAAAATTCTGAGAAATGGAATGTGACAAGAGAGACTAAGCTCTAGGCTAATCGAACAGTTACAGATTTTAATTAATTTAATACATTAATCTGCAGATTGTAGTGGAAGGGGAGCAGATGCGTGGCCCTGTTTGTTTGTGCCTCTGAAGAGTGCAATAACTAACCAGAGGCAGAGTGGAGAGTTGGAGGAAGTGGTCTCTTCATCTGCTACAGCAGACCCCATTCTCAATAACGAGTCAGAGATTAGGTGTCTATGTACAGTGAGGCAGAAGCACAGGACAGTTTAGTGGCTTCTCAGAGATCACGGAGTTAATCAATAGTGGAGCTCTAAAGTTTTATGGCAGCTTTTTATGCAGTCATCTGCATCAATACTGGAGTTGACTTCAGGCATTTGCACCCATGTTGAACTTGATTCAACTGCAAAGCTAAAGCTCGGCATTGGACGTTTTAAAGAGGATAAATAAAGGCAACAAATATTGGTGTTTCCAGCACTCCTATTTAGAGACATTAGGAAGCTGATCTCAAGCTCAGCTGATAAGAAATTTTGAGAAGAAAACATTTTCAAACATTGTATTTCTCAAATCTGTAATCTGCAGTCCTTCTCAGAATTGATGAAGTTTTAATTATTGTGGAACTATTCCTGCTTATGTCAGCTTCAAAGAACTTGTACTCCTACCAGAGATATTTGAGCCTGAGTGTCTTTCCAGAAAACGGTCCGTCAGACTTCAGTTAGCTTTGTTTAGTAATCATATTTGAAATGTTAGCTTACCTGAGGATTGCAGCCACTTGGCCCAAACACATATTGACTTTATACCTTTCAAATGAAGAGTGTTTGGAACACAAGACTTGACCTAATATTCCCAGAAACCCTTTTTCTGTCAGCAGTGACATATCAACATTGACACCTAGCAAGATTCAAATCACCTCTGGAACTGACCTCTTTTGTTCTTCTGCTGTCAGATGCCTACAAATGCTGTTTATTTCATGATGTTGCATCAGAGACAGGAAATTGATTGTGTTTTGTTGGCAGTGTACAGACTTCAGTTTCTACTTTTACCTGTGCTCTGTCTGCTTGCTCTTCAGGGACAAGTCAAAGAAACTAGCAGAACAGGCTGCAGCTATTGTCTGTCTGAGAACACTGGGTGTCCCAGAGGGGAAGTTGTGTGAGGGAGAAAACCACCTGATTAACAAACGCAAGAGGGAAGACCAGGAGCGCTTGAATAACAGAGACCACGGAGACGATCTTGCTGAGCCTTCCCATAAAAAAGCTAATTTTATTGAAGGACCTTCTGACATGAATGTGCCTGAGATGCCACGATAGCATGAAAGTTAGAGATGTCATGACTGTGCAGCTACAAATTAGCTCTCATTTGTATATCTTGCTGTTCATATTTCATTTGGATTCTCTCAGAGACAGATAAATTCCCCAGTCGTGAGAACCGCCAATGAGAAATGTTTACTATTCACCGCTCACTATCCCCACGGTGCCTTTCGGACAGGATAAATTAGCAACTTGATTTTAAAGAACATCATTGAGAAGACTATCCCAAATAATAAAATTTTTTTAATATCAAGTATTTTAAAAGCAATTTCATCATTGGTTTTATTACTTACTTATTTATTTTAAGAAGTCTGTGGTATGCTGGTAAGAGATGCCTGAATACTACATCATCCATAAGCAGATGGATTCACTTCGGAATTATGTATTTAACTTAATCAGAAAAATTCCTGTAAGAAAATATTAGCAGCTAAGGAGACAAGGTTTTGTCAAATGAGTTTCATGTATGACTTGCAGGCTTTATTTACACGAATCATGTATCAACAAAAAATGGTTTTGAAGAGAGAAGGACTTGGAAAATATAATAGTAAACATGAGAATAAAATATTTTCTTTCATAATATTTACTACGTGTTACCGTCCAAAAATATGACAAGAACAGAATGAACCATCCTTCCTTGGTCTTCAGTGTTACACATATCTCTTTCCAATAACAAAATGGAGCCAGGCCTGGCAGCCCTGAATATTTTGAATGAAGGCATTTTGAGTTAAGTTTTGTTCTTTTGAACTTGGAAGTTCTAGTAAATATCTGCATCTATATTACATGCAAGAGCAGGCATCCAAGTGTAGCCTTATGTATTTGTTCTTGAAATGTGATCTAGTTTGTCTCAGTATTTAGTCATTAGTGATATTGGTGGTCTTAATCAAAGACGCATGTTCTCTTCTTAATTTACCATTATAATTTCCCGCATGCTGTCTGCCAAGAGAGGATACAAATCCAGTCAGATTTCATGGCAATCCAGCTGATCTTGTCTGATTTAAATTAGAGTTTTGAGTCCCCGAAAGAGAGTCTTCATAAGTTGAGAGAAAATTCAGAGATTTAAATTATTTACAATTTATCAAAGTGGTGGCATAGTTTACCTCAACAGGGTGATGGATCTTCAAATTATTAGCTCTGGTCTGAAAATAAAATGACAGGGATATCAAGCCATGATCTCTGAAGTATTTTGTATAAACAACATACAAAGTATAATTCATTTGGATGTAGTTCATCAATAGTCTTCCTATGCAAAACTTTGAATCTATCTTTCAAATGACAGTTTCAGCATTAAGCCATTCTTTTGTAATGGAAGAGCAGTATCCCACCAGATGATGTTTGGACTTTTAAAATTAAATAGATATGTGTGCGTCTTTAAAATGACAGCTACTTAGATCACCAAATAATTCATAATAGAACTATATAGTCTTAAGAAGAGAAAGCTTTATTTCTTGCTTATTCTGCAGGCTGTAGTAAATACAGTTAAATATACTTAAGTTTAGTGCTAGAATTTTTCCTTCTCAGCAGCAAAAGAATTTACAATATTGTTAATCAACCAGAAGTTTCAAAATTAGCCGTTTCCCTATTCAGAGTACTATACACGTATGTTGTTTTTGTCAGGACTGTTTGGGGCCACCATGGAACAATCAAGAAGAAGTCATTCTTTAGGTCCTGCTAGCGGAGTGTGGATTGCAAGGTCTAATAATATCATAGAATCATGGAAGGGTTGAGATTGGAAGGGACCTCTGGACATTGGCTAGTCCATGCTGCCTGCTCAATGCAGGGTTACCTAGGGCAGGTTGTTCAGAACCATGTCGTATTGGGTTTTGAACATCTCCAAGGGTGGAGACTCCACAACCTCTCTGGGCACCCTGTTCAAGTGTTCAATAACCCTTACAGTAAAAAAGTTTTTTCTTACGTTTAAACAGAATGTATTGGGTTTCAATTTGTGTTCATTGCTTCCTGTCACTGAGAAGAGTCTGACTCTATCTTCTTTACTTTCCCCCACCAGGTATTTATAGACATTGATAAGACCCCCCCCGAGCCGTCTCTTCTCAAGGCTAGACAATCCCAGCTCTCTCAGCTTACTCCTCCTACATCATACACTCCAATCCCTTAATCATCTTTGTGGCCCTTTGCTGCACTCGCTGCAGTATGTCCATGTCTTTCTTGTACTGGGAAGCCCACAGCTGGATGCAGCACTCGAGATGTGGTCTCACCAGTGCTAAGCAGAGGGGAAGGATCTCCTCCCTCAACCTGCTGGCAGTGCTTTTCCTCCTGCAACCCAGGAGGCTTCTGGCTTCCTTTGCCACAGGAGAGCATTGCTGGTTCATACTCAACTTGTTGTCCACTAGGACCCTCAAGATGGTCAGCCCCCAGCCTGTACTGGTGCATGAGGTTATTCCTCCCCAGGTGAAGAACTTGGCATTTCCCTTTGCTTAGCTTTGTAAGATTCCTGTTTGCTCGTTTCTGCAGCCTATTGAGGTCCCTCTGAATGGCAGCACAGCAATCTGGTGTATCAACCACTCCTCCCAGTGTTGTATTATCTACAGACCTGCTGAAATGGTTTTCCAGGATGATTTGCTCTGTTACCTTCCCAGGGATTGAGATGAGGTTGTCCTGCCTGTAGTTCTCTGGATCCTCCTCCCTGCTCTTCTTGAAGATAGGAGTGATGTTTGCTTTCTTCCAGTCCTCACGAACCTCTCCTGATTGCCACAGCCTTTCACAGGCAATTGAGAATGGCCTTGTAATGACACTGGCCAGCTCCCTCAGCACTTATGGGTGTATCCCATCAGCTCCCATGGACTTCTGTATGTCCAGTTTATTTAAATATTCCCTAACCTGATCCTCCTCAACCACGGGTAAGTCTTCATTGCTCTGGGCTTTCCCACTAGTCTCAGGGGCCTGGGATTCTTGAAGGCAAATCTTATTGATAAAGACTGAGGTGAAGAAGGCAATGAGTACCTTGGCCTTTTCCATATGCTTTGTCACCAGGTCCTCTGCCCCATTCAGCAGTGGGGTCACACTTTCCCTCTTCATTCTTTTGCTGCTGATACACCTGTAGAAACCTTTCTTGTTTCTCGTCACGTCCCTTGCCAGATTCAATTCCAGGTGGGCTTTGCCTTTCCTAACCCCATCCCTGCATGCTTGGACAGTGTCTCCTGGGTATACCTCCTGGGTTACTTGACCCTGCTGCCACCTCTTGTATTCTTTTTTTATATTTGAGTTTTGTCAGGACCTCGTTCATCTGTGCAGGGCTCCTGCGGCCTTTGCTTGATTTCCTGCTCGTTGGGATGGATCGTTATTGAGCTTGGAGGGAGCAATCCTTGAAAATCAGCCAGCTCTCCTTGACCTTTCTTCTCTCCAGGACGATGTCACATGGGATTCTTCCAGGCAGATCCCTGAACAGGCCAGTTTGCTATCCTGAAATCCAGGCTTGTGATTCCGCTTTCTGCCTTGCTCCCTCCTCTCAAGATTCTGAACTCCAACATCTCATGGTTGCTGCAGCCAAGGCTGCCCTGACCTTCACATCCCCAGCCCGTTCTTCCTTGCTTGTAGATGTGAGGTCCTGCAAAACATCTCCCCTTGTCAGCTCCTTGGTCATTTGCGTTAGGAAGTTATCATCAGTGCATCGCTATGAAGCAGTGCAGTGTGTAATCCCCTCCCCCCGCCCCGAATAAGGCTGTACTGAGGAGCTTAGCTAAGAGAGAAGTGTCACTGGGATGACTAGTTAGATCACTGATTGAATGCATCCTTTGGATACCTTCTACCAGTTTGCTTTTTTTTCCCAGATACAACATCAGTTTCCTGACAAGAAGTCTGGTGCCATATTATTAAACCATACCATACCATTAACTTTTCTGATGGGAACTGAACTGATGCTAAATGTGGTTGGAGAGTGATTTGGCTGTAGTGACCAGTAGCTTTCAACCAGCCACAAATCTGTATCCCCTGTTCACAGTCAGCTGTGATATTTTTACCATGTAGTTTTCCTCTTACTGTAGCTGTGGAGATTGAAATCCAAAGAACATCCTTTCAAAGAAGAGAGCAGTCCTAGCATAGTCATTGTTTTTGCTATTTTTCTTTCTGTTTCCTGATCTTTATAGTATGTGCTGCTTCATAAATTTCCCTTAAAAATCTCTTTTGTTCTTGTGAAGGTTAGTTAGTTTTAAATTTCAAGTGACCTAATTTTGTCTGGAAGTCTGTCTAAAATTAAAACGGAATCTTTGGGCAAATCCCAATAATTTAAGGTGATGGTGTCCAAATGCAGTGCATGCTTGTATGGCAGTAATTACTATGGATTGGTGGAATATTGGGGCCAAATTCTAGATAAACCAACCACGGGGAGCATGGAATTTCTGCCTTGGCTTGTCGAAAAGACCAAAGAAAAACCACTCAGGAGAAGTTTTGTCACTGCAGAAATGGACCTCTTTCAGAAAAAGTACAGGATCATTCGGTATAGGAGCCAAGGCCTATATAACAGTACTTATTCCTTTCTTCTTTTCTCCTCATGGAAAAAAAGGGTCCTCCTTTGACCAGTGTGACATGAGTATGCATCCTGCCTACCTCCTTAATGAAGCTTAGGATTTGGAAAAAAATTCTGTGTAGACTTTTCGTGCTGTCTCTTTTCAGCGTTTAACTTAAAAGCTATGTATGTGCCTCCAGTGGCAGTTCAGAATGTGTAAGGTTTGGTTTTACATTGAAAAGCTGAGCAGATTTCTGTAGCATTGCTGTTAAAAAATTCACATGGAACTGCCATTGAAGATACTCTAGCATATAGATGTTTTATTAGTCATCTGTAACAGAATGTGTGTGGTTGATGGAGAGAATTGGACAACACTGAATATATATTCCTCTATGAGCTGAAACAATACTATATTAATGCATGACTGAAAAGTATCTGTATTGTATTTATGTTAAATCAAATATATGCTTAAAGAGTTTCAGGAGGTTATTTGTTTTCTAATAAGTGCATGTTTTCAAATCATTATTTAAATTTTTACCTGCTCACCAATGCTTACATTTATTCATCTTAACTTATAACAGTTGTATACCTTAATGAGGTTGTCCATGCTGTAATTATGGATGGATATAGCTAGTCCTAATAGTTACAGCATCTGTAAATGAGAGTGGAGAGTCATTCTGTTGGAATGAGCATTTGCTGCTAAATATAGAAAAGTGCTGTAAATTCTGGTAAATGGCCAGAAAGCATAGCATGTGTTTGACACCCTTGACTGGTGTCTGAAAGAACTAAGGAAGAGTCACAATTGTGTTTCTGTGTGCATGTGTGCATGTTTTGGCTTAGTGGCGTTTTTTGTAACGTGCCTTCATTCTTCTTTACCCTATTGCAATTCATATGTGACTTATTATACCCCTTCCGTCATTCAATTCACCCTAACTAGTTCTAACAGTTAGGAGAATTTATATTTACTGTGTATGTTCCCTTGCCACCACTTGTTTAAAAGCAATTATTTGGTGACCATACCACTTTCCTTCTAGAAATTGTTTTGTGCACATTGGTATAAAAACAGCAGACTACACTGGCGACTCATCTGTGTGACAGTTTCTCCTGTTTCTGTTTTCTGCTGTGCCTTTCATAAACAGAAGGTGGCAGATTTTTTTGCATACAGCTATGCTGAATTCTACTGTAGTTAACAGTACAGCCGTTGCACTTCTGCATTCTTGCGTAGGGTGGCAACTGAGACCACAGTTGGTTTGGAGGAAATTTAGCCTCACTCTTAAGAAATCTTCTTTTAAATTTATTTTAATGTGGTGTGAATATGATACTTTGTCAATACTAACCAAAGCCATGCTCTATTTTAAGTATTTGTTTGGTGAAAGTGTCTCAGTATTAATCCTATGGAATTCAGTGAAGCAACTGTTCTTTTCTGTCACAAGGCTAAAACGAACAAGCAACAAAGCATGTGTGTTTGATTCTTGATACTGATGCCACAGAAAGTGTTCACAACAATACCTGCCAAAGAGTGATCTCTGTTTATAGGGAGCGCTGTAACTTCTCCTCCATGCAGCCTTCATATACTCTGCTTATTAGAAATGTGAATGGGAATGCAAAGATATTTTTACTAGCCTTTTAGCGTGGATGCTCTTACTGTGGGGACTACCTCTGGGGCCTTGCTGGTTAGAATGCTTTTTGGAATGTCCCAGGCTCCAAGCCCAACCCCGCCCTGGAATGCGAGGTTAAATGTTGGCGGTACAAATACAGCGTTTGAATATCAAAATCATAAGAGTTCCCTCGTACTGCAATTTTAGAAAGCTGGCAAGTGAACCACATGTCAGCTCAGCTGCTCTCCAATTCAAAGAGTAAGCATGCCTTGGGTTGCTGGGGGTGGAGGGAGGATGTTTTTTGTTTTGGTTGGGTTTTTACTTACCCGTTATGACCTGCAAAAGGGCATGCTTTTCAAAGACTTTTAACTAGCAAGATTGCAAGAGGCCCCAAACAGGTGCTAGCTTGAAAGAAGCCTTCATTCACAAAACATTTTATCGCACTTCTTTAATCAAACCTACAAGTTCAGCATACTTGAGAGAGCCATTGCCTTATTAAACTAGGGTGTGCTTATATTGGGATTCCGAATCAGAAGATATGTTGATGAGATGGCCTGTAAGGCATAAGCTTCCATCTGTACCACAGTGCAGGAGGCTCATGTTTAAGGCCTTTATTTAGAGTCTCTGATGACAAAGCTGATGAAAAACAGTAAAAGCAACATGGAAAGCCTTCGGTGAGGAGGGAGTGCCTTGTGTGTTGTTAAGCAGCAGTTGCCTAGGTCAATTAAGGAGAAGAATTGATGAGCTCCAGAGGGAGCCTAGTCCAGTCATCCTTACTCAAAGGAATATTAACCTCACTGGTTTTATGAGAGGAGGCTGAAAAAATATATGGCATTTGTGGTGTTCACTTAGCTCCGAAAGAAAAATGTCTGTGTCGCAGGAGTTAATGTGAATCTGTCATGTTAAATATCTATTAGATAAATAAATAAATACTTCTCTCTTGCCTCAGCATGCTGGGAGAGTCTCAGTTTTCCTTTTTTAGAATGTTCTTGTCTGACAGATATCCTCTTGTGACAGTTTACGAAGCTCTGTAGTACAAATTTGACATTTTACTCATTTTGACTTAATTTTCCTTGTTAGTCTCCATGCATTTTTTAATACTTCAGCTTGACATTGTGTTTGATATGAAAAATGATCTTCCTGTTTAACTGCCTTTAAAAAATCTTGCTTGCTTGGTCATTGTAACTAAAAAGGTTATAATCTTTCTGTAATTGTGAGCATGGATATTTGATTGGTATTCTGATGTGTAGAGCTGACAGAACTGGATTTGAGTACAGATCTTCAATCTGTGCTTTTAAATCCTGTTGTAGAGCCATATAAAAATGTTACCTTTCCTTTAAAGGCATTTTGTCGATTTGTAAAATCACCTATGCAATGTTAGGATGCTGCCTGTGCATGCCTGGGATACTTGCCTCCATGTATTTTTGTAGAGGTGTTAGCAAGGATTGTTAGCATCTGGTCATAGATCTGTATGTTAAACTGCTTAAAGGGAAACTGATAAAACGGTTTCCCACGTTGGGGCCTAAGAGAAGACAGAGTTATGAAGGTACTGAAATAAAAGCCAATACCTTATTACCTTTTTTTAAAGTGTTGGAAAACATTCTCCTTTTGAGTTAGAAAAAAAAAAGCAGTATCTGATGACACTTCACTGGGAAGCTTCTCAGTGACTTTGTGATTTGATTCAGTGCATGCTTATATACTTAAGAAATTAATCACTGCAGTTTTCTTAAAGTTTCTCAGGTAGCAAAGACATGAATGCCATGTAGTACTTTACTGTTTCACTAACTCTCTGAATCATTACAAGATTTACAGCAATTTTCTTGGTCATCTGTGTTATCTTCTCTAATTAGTAATTCATATAAGTTCCAGGCACCAACCAAATTAAAAAGTTGAAACCATTGTCGTTGTTTTCTTCTCACTCGGCTGAAATAGAGCCAAATCCTGGACACCAGACAGAACACAATAAACATGTCTGGGTAGAGGTACCTATACGAACCACAAAACCCATGAGATCTTGAGAGTGTTAAAAACAATGTGGGACAGTTTCACTTCAGCAAAAGCATACATTTGTTTCCTCTACATGGCATACAGTGTTTATTTTGTTGGATTTTTTTTTTTTTTTTTTTTGCAAATTAGTTGAACGTTAGGTGTTCTGATCTTTAGGTGAGAGGGAATGGCAGATGGATTGTTCCGCTGGGGCATCAGAATGATAGGATTTTGGAGAGCTAAAATACCGAGACCACAGGATTAAGCAAGTAACTCACTGTACAGTTAGATCATGATGCCTACCTGCCAGATCAATGGCATGGGGTTTCTAGTTTACTATCTTACTGCCCCATGACATTTTCTTATTACAACTAACACCAGTTTTCTTTATTTTGCACTACCTAAGCATGGGAAACAGTTACAGTACTTGCAGTGATTATAGCCCGTAGGCTGTATAAATACTGCATTATGAATACCAAGTTAGCAGAGATTTAATCAATTATTTTCTCATCAGGTGAAATGCAACAATGTAAATTGTAAAATCAGTGGTAGCTTGCCAATAGTACGAGTGAAGATTCACATGTGAAGACTATACAGTGTGACCTGAGATGTGTGCATATCCTATAATGGCAGTGAGGCTAGGGTAAAGGGTTGAGTACGGCGAGAAAAATGAGAACTAATCACGGACTTCTGACTTCTTATCACACAGTAATAGTGGTTCAGTATTTACCCATAGATTCTGACTTCAGAGTTGTGGTAAGCCTTTTGCTTAATGTTCACATTCAGTACTTAAACTGTTGTGACGATAGTACAAGGATTCTCCATTCTTTGTTAGAGACATGCTGTGTTAAACACCATTTATTTCAAACTATGACCTATGCAACTATGACCTATGACCTATACAGCTCTAAGTATGATGGACTATGATGGACAGAGTTTCCATTTCGTTTCTTCTTGCAAAGAAAGATACGCTGAAGACAAACAGATATACTCCACCCCCACCTTGTTCATTTTTTCATATATCTTAATAAAAAAAGAAGGTAATATAGATTAAAAGGAGGTTTTCCAGAAAGGGTTGATGTATTTCCATGAAAGGAAGAGCTAACCTCATCCTGTTAAAAACATCTTGCATCTTCACCTATCACTGCTAGGCTACCATTAGGCTTACCATTTCCCTTTTGGCCCAGCCTGTAAATTCAGAAGATCACCTGGTCGGAGAGAACATTTCGCCCACACAATTCACACTCTTCTCACTTCCCCTGTGCTTTAGAACCCCACATGCTGACATCCTATTTGGCCCAGTAAGACAGACAATAATAATGTTTCTGTATGAATGTATGTACAAAATGTGAACACTCTCCTTAATAAATTCCACAGGTTTTATGGGAGCCAAACCTGATCCTCAAGCCATGAAATCTTCCCCTCTGGCAAAAGGAGAGGTAACGTAGTAGCTTTCTTGTTTTAGGACATTCTAATCCCTCTAATCCCCTAATTATATTCTTGCAAACAAGATACCTGGGGCCAGTGGCAAATGCTTCTGTTCCAAGGCCAGAACTCGCACTTAGGTCTGTAGTTTATTACTGCTAGTTGCAATTTTTTTTCTGTAACACGTTATGTGGTCTACTTTTACTCTCCCCTCTGTGATAAGTTTTCCCAGGCAAGCCCATGATAAAAGTGCCTTTAAAAAAATAGGAGGGATATCCTTCAGTTTAGTATGGAATCATACTCCATTTTTCACAGTTCTGAGATCAGCTTCCAAACAGATTCATAGATAGTAGCTAATTGTATTACATCTTGCATTAAGAAGTTTGGTTTACTTTTTTATAACTGTGACTTAACTGTTTTTCACTTAATACAGCTCAGCATTTAGAGAATGAATCTTCTAGACCTTTTTAACAGACTTTGGGATATTGAAAAGGGCTAATCTTAGCTTATTGAGGCTACTCTTCCCTCAGGTCAGTGTGGGAGTGGGAGAAGGGGATCTTCAAAGGGTATTTCAGAATAGTTTCTGCTCGGAGTTGCTTTCTTGAGGGATCCTTAGAGATGTAGCCTCACTAATTTAAAGTTAGCTTTTGTAAATACCATCCTTTTGTTCTACCTCAGTATTCAGAGCAGGCATGTCAAGCTGAACAATCCTTGTATCTGAACACAAATTAATAGTCTTCTTGTTATTCCCCCAACTTCTGTGACCAGGCTTTCTTGCATCGCTAGGTGATGTGTGTTGTACTGAATGCTCGTGCCTGAGTTACCAGAACAGTATTGTGCACCTGTTGACTTCCATTCAAGAAGGGGATAATGAAAGAGTAAGTACAGCTATCTATATTTTCTTGGCAATGATTGCTTCCATAGTAGAGCTCAGTCAACAGCACAAATATCTCTTCCTTGACTTCTGTAGTGTATGTACAGCCTGTAGCATTCCAGTGTTCTCACTGCTGGTTTTTGTTATATTACTGCATCATGCTGTAACTGGGGTGCTCAAGAGCAAGCACATCTCTTTGACTTTTTAATGCAACTTAGCACAGTCATTAGTGAAATGAGAAGGTACAAACTTAACTGGATGTGTAGTTGTCTGATCAGCTTCCTTGTGGGTCTAGAATGGAACTGGGAAATATCTAACATACTTCTATCTAATATACTTCCTAGCTATTGACTGCTCAGTATTTTGTGGTCAAATTCATAACCCTTGCATAGCAGGTAAAACCTATCAATCAAATTTATTCTGTTAATTTGTATAGATTAGTCCATTAATGAACAATATACAGTATTGAGCTCTGTCAGCAACTTGCACACCCACAGTACATCATGAACTCTTGTAGTTCTACATAAAACTAGCACCAAGAGGATCTTCCTTGATGAGTGAGGAAGTGGCATGTTCTGTCATTAGTTTCCTCCTAACGAGAAACAAGTATCTTCAACCACATCGTTAGACTCCCACGCCACTGTGGATATCAAGATGTTAAGCTTGGTTTATTTTAAAGGTCATCATGTGAGATCTAACACACAGCTTCTAAACTATAAACAAAACAAAACTCCACAAAGGAAAATATATATTATCAAGAGTGAGTGAAACTTAATACCAGTGTCTAAAAATAGACGCTAGCATTACTTTTATGGCTTAAAAGCATTAGCAGTTATGCACAGCGTTTGTTTTTGTTGCAAGATGAAGTTCAGGTTTGTGTGAAGTACAGTTTTATAATCTATTTTATAGTAACACCTAAAATAAGCGAAGCGTTAAGGGTATATGGAGCAACCACTATGAAGAATTTACTGTGTAAGAGAACAAATGTGAAAGCTAGGGCGACAGGATATACAATATACAAAGGGTGGGAAGGTGGGGAGGAGCACGAAGCTGACTGACCCATTTTTCAAAAGAGTAGAGGGGAAGCTGGAGTGCATCTAGTAGGCTTTTTGTGCTCGCTGTGACACAAGGAGATGGATGTGGTGAAGGAGAGACTCAAAGAGTGGACTCAGGTCCTAATCATGACATGGGAGAAAGACAACTTTTATGTATAGCATCTTAGAGAATGTGTTGCTGGGTGAACTGGTGCAAAGGTAAAATAGTCAGGGATCCAGAAGTGGGGTTACATGAAGCCACAAAACGTCATGAGGTAAGATTATTTACCATCTCCCTGACTGCTTAAACTGATGATTGGTGCACATCCTGTCTGTGGAGAGGTTCGCCAGCATTTTGGTCTTTAGAGCTCTTACAGGATTTTCTTAGAAGAAAACAATTCTATTTATCGTTTCTACTGTCAAACTAAAGGATGTTCACATGAGAACTTGCTGCTTCACTTTTTAAGATAAAGATAAGGACACGCAGGTAGTAAAATCACCAGTGCCAAGTGGGAGCTGTCTACAGGCTCTTCTGTTATAGTTACCTGGCTAAGTTTATCCTGCATCCAAGGGATTGGTGCAGCAAAGCACAGGCTTGAAGACCGACCTATACCTGCAGCGCAGCACAGCACAAGCCTGTGCCTGCTCAAGTTGACTGTTATGTGGATCGCTAACTCCTTGATGTACAATAGTCTTCCAGTCAGGATCACCCACTTCACATATGGGAAATAGTGACATAGTTTCTTATATTTTATTCCTAACAACAGATTATTCAAAATGGAGATAAGCATTGTTTCAAGTTTTTGCTAGCTGACTGTAAAGCTTTAGAGTGAATTACATATGAAATACAAAATGCTGGATAAATCAGATGGATTAAAGTAACTTATTTTGGATCTAAGTTCTCACAAACTTAAAAGCTATTTAGGCTTGGAATTTTGCCTCAAGCCTTTTTTCTGTTTGAAATTTTAAAACTGTGTATTTAAAAGGAAGGAATTGGTATTCAGTACTTCATGGGGACTGCATGAGATTGTTTGTGAAACTTACTATACTTCTTCTGAGATGGAGATGAACCAAAGGATGCCCAAAAGGGGTATTGAATGACCATCAACTAAGGAAGATGCCATCTATCCTTGATTCTCATAGGTGTACTAGAATGACATTGGCTGTGCTGCCAGTATATACTTAGGACTAATTATTCATGAAACATATAGCACACACTTCTCAAGAGATTTTCAAAGCTGCCAACTAAACCACTGTAGCATTAAATTCAAATAAACATGTCAAAAATTTCTTTCTTACAAAAGAAGAGGATAGAGGTATAGTTAAGACAAAGGACTGAGACTTGGCATCCATTCTGAGCACTTTCATTGACTTCCTGAAACTCACCAGTAATTTCATCTCTTTACAGTTCCAGTTCCTTTAGCAGCATAGTATGTGGTATGTTGTCAAGGCTCACTAATAGGCTGTGGTTCAAATCAATTTGGCTTACACCATCCTTGCCTCCTGCTTCTCAGCGCAACCTCCGTTGCTCATTACCTCCTCCACTGTGGCAGTGCAGCTGCTTATTTTTCAGAAGAATCCTTTCCCTGATCTGATTCACTCTGGGCTACACAAGTAACAGTGGTGGTACAACAGCAAGCATGGCACCTAGGCAAGAATAGGTACATGGGAATGGAGAGCGCCTAAGAAAGGGAAACAAGGACTGCTGAAGCCAACATTCGTCACCTAGGAAAGGTCAATATAGCCACAGCCTCACTAGCTTCAAGCCTACCAAAATATCTCTTTACAGCCTAACCTTTGCATTTGTAGATCTTGTTTATATGCAGAATTCATATTAGTAAAATCAGATCTGTAATTCTGCATCAACTTATTCCTGCAAATGTTGAGAATCCTGGAAGCAGAGCTCTCTAGAATAAAGAAGGACCATTGTTCACTGGGAAACAGTTTGCTCTGCAAGTTCTGTGATTTCTGAGAGCGGCTAAGACAAATGTTGTTTCCATGTAATTGAAGCTGCATTGTTGGAATACCAGTTAAAATGACTGGCTACTGGCAGAACAGGCAGGCGAAAGCAGATCTCAGAGCTGGCTAAACTGCTCAAGTATTTGTTCAGTTTTATAGGACGTCATGCACCCCTGCAATGAAATCTCTGCTGCAAGGGTTCTGCTTGCAATAGCTAACATAGCTACTTTAAAGCCAGGCTGGCTATCCCTGCCTGAGCTGAACCTCTAAAAATGCCTACAGTGTACTCTCAATCATGGCGGGAGAAACTGGTGGGAAGGTATTGGCATTATTTGACTGTAAAATAGCTGTGATTCTGACAGAGTACCCATCCCTTTTGATAGATATAACAGCAATCTGAGTTTATGAAGGAAATCTCCATTTCTGAGGATAGATTGTGATTTTAGGAAATACTATCATTTAAATCTTGGACATTTTATTGTCTCTTGCTAGTCCACATTAGGGATCATGGGAGCAGATAAACAATTCAGTTAAGTGTGGAATCCAAATTAAATACTTTTTTTTTTCTCTTTTGTCCTCCACCTATCAAATCCTGAAAAGGAAGAATATTTTGAAGTAATTATTGAGTCCACAACACATTTGTAAATGTTTGTTTAGGGAATTCATACCTGTGGAAAAGGTTTGGATTAGTATCTGTGTAGGTTGAAGTCCTCTGCTTATGATTCAGATACAATGCAGCCATTGTTTTACAAATGTGTCTTGCGGAGTCAATTCTAGACAGGTAACCCTGGACTTCTCTTCCTGACCCTGCATCGCCTTCTCCGTTCTTCATGCGTCGAACTGCTCGACTAACTTGACTGAGGAACTGATGCAAGTTAAAATTAACACAGCAAAATACGGTGGTTTTGTTGGGGGGATTTTTTTTGATAGTGAAGGGCCACTGCCACCAGAAGAAATGGTCATGAAACTGCACTCTTATTCTCATCTTGGATGACTTTGAACCAGGCTGTGTGCAAAATGAACAGTTCCTGGGCTGTCCAGGGCCCTATGGCTCACATTACCAGATGCTTTGGACAGTATCTTACTCTTAAATGAGAAGATGAAAATAGGTATTTTTTCAACACAGAAGGGGCAGGTGTAAGTATTTAAAGGGTAGATACTGGCAACTACAAATGACCTGAAATGGAAGCTAGGTAGATACTTGCATGGCTAGCAGAGAAATAACATTCTTTGTACAAAGTGAGTTGTCTTTCCTGGGAGTAAGGCAGTCAGAGTTGTTTCTTGACTATATAACTCAGATGCTTTGCCTATTCTGTATATACATAAGATAACCAGATTTACTATTTTTGGAGGGGATCAGTCTGCAACAAACTAAAGTTATGGCAACTCAAAACACAGACAAAAGATCTAATATATTTAATTTTGCAGCAGTTTCTCACTTAACTGTTTTTAATTGTAAAAGATTATTTTAAAATATATCTGCCAGAGGCTAAACTTTACAGGTCATTAAAATGTAAAGACTTTTTCCAAACAGTCATCAGTTTCTCTCTTTAAAGGATCTGCCATATAGTTGCCTTCCCCTATGATATTCTGAGGGACTCCTAGTGAAATTTTACTCCTTTCTTCTTTAGCTAAATCATGGTATTCATTCATTCTGTTTCAGGGTATTAATAGCCATGGTAACCAACTGTCAGTGAAAACCTTGTCCAGTCCCTAAAGTAACAGGAGCCAACAAAAAGAAATACTTTTTTTTAATTCCTTTCCTATGGTTGTCTGATCACTTGCCACAGAAATCATATTATTTTGACAGAACCAGGTTAGGGAGGGGCTCCATGGCCAGTCACACTGGCCCATCTGAGGGGACCTGGCAGCTCTGGGCCATGTGAAGGAGTTCACCTCGTAATACATATCAGCTGCAAAAATCTGATCATGTCCTGAAATTCAGCAGCGCTTCTTCTCTGTTCCCTTTTACTTCAAGGCAAAGAAGACAGAAGTTCCATTCTGAAGATGACCTGTCATAACAGTTCTCCTTCCCAAAAAGAAGAGGCCAAAGAAATATTCAATTTATGGCCCATATGATATCTGAACAATAAGCTTGAAGTTCTGATTACTCTAGACAGGAAAATGCCAAGGCTTGCAGAGAGATCCTCCACGCTGGACTGGTCCCAAAGAGCACAAGGGATGGAAAAACGTAGAGAGAAGGCAAAGGTTCAGGGGAAAGAACTGAAAGAAAACTTATTCCAGAGTGCACACTAACCTCTTTTCAGTCCTCTTTGATCTTCCTCCTGAGGATCTGTCATTTCCCAGACTACAGGAGGTGATGACATCTTCTCCAGCATGTCTTCCTAATGAATCCAAGTCCTTCCTAGAGCTGCTGGCATAGGTGGCAGACAAACTAGACATTGCTATCTATCTGTGGAGCATATAACATATCTTGGAAAGCATATAAACTTTTTGACATTATTCACTCTAACCTCTAAGGCAGTTTGGCAAAAAAACTATGGTTGGCTGCAGTCTCTGTGTTCCTACCACATCTAAATAAGCCTTGATAAGATAGAAGTTCCTTTAAAAGGATTTATGCATTTTAGTTTTCATTTGACTCCTGGCTCCATACTTTTGTCTATAGAACAGGGAAACCCAAACACAAAGGATTGCCAGGAGTCATTTCTAAGGGGAAAGATTTGGGAGGGAGGAATAAAACAAAAATGTCTCTCTGTTTCCTAAAACAAAAGCATATTCTTTGGAATCTCTTTGACTGCATATAGATTGTTCAGTATGTGAAAGGTATTCATTCACTCCAGAGTCCCACTGCCCTTCAGAAAATTTACCAGGCTCTGGCAGTATCACAGGGGAGGCAAATGTGACCTGTAAACAGACTGGGAGTTAGGGATTACCTCCTACCTTATGCTAATACAAGAACTATATTATATGGAGTAATAACTTAGCTCAGCATTCATAAAAGTGGAGAACGAACAGCTGCTTAACAGTTCTTTTCCGAGTGTTATAGAGCCTTTAAAAATCCGTCTGTGAATTTTTCCCTACAAATGCTTGTATTGTGTAATCTGATTTGGGGATAGGCAAGCATACTGGATCTTGGAAGTCTGTAAATTTATGTGTGGTTATAAAATAGTCTGCATATTTTAATTTTTAATTTTCCAATAAACTGCAAGAGTCAGTAACAACAAGTTTGTTCATACAAAACCAGTATGCAACTGCAGCAGCATCTGTGGTGGGAGGGAGGAGGAGAGACCCCCTTGAAGACTAAGCAGAGTGAGTTTACTGTAACGTGACCTCGACTATGTGGGAACCTTTTTAAAGTGGATGAATCTTTGGTCCCCGTAACCTTCATAACACAAGTCTGAATTGTAGGTGGATGTTCTTTGTGGAAGAAAAGGGCAACATCACGTGGTGTGTGCACAGGTAGAATTCCAACTTATTTCACTAGGAGTTCTGAATACCTATCATAGAGAAATTTGACCTTTTAAAAAAATTGGAATTTTAGTAAGAACTGCGTGTACCACACAAGCTCTGTGTAAAGAAGCCCAGTTTTGCACATTTAATAAATACGAATTTGCAGAGAAGCCAAAAGTATATATTTGCAAGCAAGTCACTGAGTTCTGCTCAGACTATTTAAATGGAATCCCCATGGTTTCAGTTTAGTAGAGTTTTATCATTTAAAAGACAAATTCCGTTGCCATCTTTAACTGCTTTCCAAGAATTACCCTTTAATTGCCTTCCTAGAAAAGCAGCAGACACATCTGTATGCTCAGAGAGTGATGGCTGCTGGAGTTTGATGAACACCGTTTTTGGTGTCAGCGCTCCTCAATCCCCAACCGTTCATTCCCCACATCTGTGTCACTAGTTCAGTTGTGGCAGTTCATGGATTTTGTGGTAAAACAGATTATGGAATTGATACAGGTTAAAACCAACCTTGCCGCCACACACCCCACCCCTAACCATACAAACAGTTGTTTTGGGGGGAGGAGGGAGGAAGAGCAAGAGAAGGAAGGGAACAAGCAGCCAGAGGCAGGGGGGTTAAGTCAGCTTTACTGACAAAAGAAGTATTTGTCAGACTACGCCCTGTAGATATTTACTACCTGGTTGACTTGGATGTCTTTGCTATTAGAACTCTATTAAAGAATTGCCAGTACAGCTAGTCCAAGAGAGTGTAAACCATACCCACTTGTTCCAGCAATAAATACCTCATCTGTCAAAGGGGAGATTTGCCATTATGGAAGTGATGTGGTGTTTCTGTAGCTGGCCTTGGTGAGATAGAAGCAGTCTGTTGGGGCTACATCATGAAAACTTATCGTGTGCACGTACACCGTGGCCTGTCCGTGTGAATACATATATTTGTAATGTAGAGCTGTTGGTAAAAATATTTCAACAAGTCTAAACAATCTGAGAATTGAAGTTCTATTTTGAATAGTAACATTGCAGACTAAATCCCACTGATTTATAATGAAAGACTGACAAATTTGTAAGGCGTTTTGGAAATGAAATTTATTTTTGAAGTAATTTACATACTTTAGACAATTTTACTTTGCCTGTAGCTAAGGCCCTAATCCTGCAATGAGCTGTAAATAGTCAAGCTTCATTTCAAGGCAATGCCATAAGAACTTGGTGGTTGTCAGGGTTATCATTCGGGTTAATTAGGAGGAGCATTTTGGAGTTAGGGCATTGTAACTAAAACTCAAAAGTTGTCTTTGATGTGGAACTTTTTTTTTTAAACTTGCCAAATGAAAACTACAATTCTTTCTTTAGCTGCTGCCTGCCAGTTTTGCCATGTCGGAGAGGGAAAGATTATAGAATCAGTGACTCAGATGTAATGTAAGTCATATTATTTTAAATAAATTCCCTTTGCCTTTTTTAAAAAATGACAACTCCTGGTAAGTGTTTGAACTGCATACAGCTTTTCGGTTTTCACCAAATTTTACTTTACCATTCCATTATCTCTTTCAGTAACAAGAGGCAAAGTCAGTTTACCTAGGAAAAGAATCTCACCATAATCTTCTGGTTTTAGAACTGAACTTTTCCCCCCAACTTTAAAAGACAAAACACCATGTGAGAGGTTGACTACTCTCATCATATTCCAGCTAAGAACAGAAAGAAAAGTGCTAGCAACATTGCAAATAAACCTTTTTCTCACAAGACTTGCAGCACATTTTTGTTCTGGCAGAAAGCATTCAGATAAATATCCAAACTTTTAGATGCTTATTTGAACTATACCCACATTTTTTTAACCTTTTGTGGCTCTTATTTATATCTGAGACTAGAAAACGCTCATCAGGTCTACGGCTTAGAACAACAGTCATCTCTTGAGGATAGGCTGTTTTCAGTTACTAGTGTGAATTGTGGGGAGGGGGATAAATTGATGAATTGCTGTCCAAATGCTTTCAAGAGTCTCTCAAAGGGAATAAAAACTTTGTTCATCAAAGATCACCTAAGCTTCAGTCCATTTTCCTGATGATTTACTACTGCATATCACTTGCTTTTGCCAATGATCCCTTGAAGTGATTATCGTTCTCTTTGCTGAATGCAAAATGTCTCTCTAAAACAAAGTAAGCTTAACAAGAGAAAATCCTATAGCAAGTAATTTAATGCCCTGTCTTTATCACTTGCAATAAACCTCATTATTTACTTTTCAGACTTGCTTTCTCCTAGTTTCACTATTGATCAGGCTTATCAAAGGTTTTCTTCTAAAGTCACTCTACAGCAACGTAATCACAGCATTTATCCTTGAGATACCATCAGTTCATTTAAAAACTTGTTCATTGTTCCTTTTACCAGCATTGGTAAAGAACATTGATACAACTGCACTAAAGTGTTTCTCTTGAACCACTGCCTCTTGTGGGCATGCACTGTTACCAGTACTGCTGTGGAGCTTTTGTTGCATGACACAAAGCATTTGGCAGCAGTACTAACTTAAGATATCCTTCATCTGCATCGCTTACTCCAACCACTACACCACCCCGCAACAGTTGCACTGACACAGCTTTTTGTGGGGACATGCTGTGAATCAGATCAGGGAACTTATCTGACCTTAAAAACAAACAAACAAACAAAAAAAAAGACCCCCCAAACCCTGCAGAAATAAAGAATTAAGCTGCGTCAGTTCCCTGATCTGGCTCTCAGGGTGGTCTCAGACACGGTTGTGCCAAGACAGCTGAGCAGATGGCATGCTCCTATGGTGCAGAGGGAAGGAAGAAACCATTAAGCTGGTATTGCCTAACACCATATTCTTATTAGTCTCAAAGTACAAACAGATGTTTGTACTAAATTTATTTCCCAGTACTTGTTCCTCCTAATAACCGTAATAACTAAATTGCTGATATTAGGTATAAAAGAATAAAGAAAGGAGTTTTGTGATGGTAGATGTTATAACTTATCATGTAGCCTCAATGCTTTTATTTATTCAAATTGATTAAAATGGTGTTGAAGATCTATACTTAAAGTATCCGGCTGACATTAATGGCCATCTGATTAACTGGTGCTGATCAAAGGGTTGCCTCTTTTGTTAATTATTCTTTAATTGCCAAATTAATATAATCTTTGGCTTGTTATCTGGCTCAGTAATGATACATGTTTCAAACAGTAACAAAGTCCTGCAAATGGGGTCAGGTCTGGCTCTGTTCCTTAGATGAGTGTATATTCTGGCATTCATTCAAAGTGAACCAATTCCAGTGATTTATGTACTGCCTGACTTGCGCTGGCTTTTCCTGCAAGGCACGTAGGTCAGAAACCTGTGATCGTGTATTTGCTGCCTAACGTTCATTCTCCATAGATTCCAACCTGCAGATACCACGTTTTAGAAGCTTTTTGTTTATTTATTTATTTTTAATCTCTCTACCCTTTGAAGCAAGGCAATCAATTGAAAATTTCAGTTGCAGCAGCAGGTTCATCCTTATCACTATGTTTCTTTTTTAAGCTGGCTAAGCACGGTTGGTCCAAATCACAATTTCTGTGGAGAAAGTGTGCAGAAGGTGCAACAACGGAGGAACAGAGGGGCTATAGTCAAGGCCCCTGTTGTTCACATGTCTGCCATGGCTTCATTGCAAATTAGGTGCGTTCTGAGAGAGCTCCAGTACATACACAAAGGATACCTCAGGGGCTGGCTCTGGGATGTAGGCATGTGGGTTGTTGGTGAAGATGACTAAAGTGATGAAGTTACGAAACAAGATATAGGTTCCTTCCTGATTTTCAGTGTAGATATGCATTCAAAGTGAGTTAAGAAAGAACTGCTATTTAAGCTGTTTGGGCTAACGTGGCTTATTTTAACTGTAACTGAAAAGGGAGAGGTCACTGCTTTGCTCCTGCAAGCTGCATGGGTGGTTTGAAAGGTAATTTCTTCAGCAGTCAGACCAACAGCAATTGGACGTATACACATGGCCTCAGAGGCAGAGAAGGCAGGACAACGATCTGCTACTTCCAGAGGAGAGCGATTCCGTTCCCACCACTTCCCTTATACTGCCTCTGGCAGAAAATTAACATAGTAAAAATAAGTGAAACATTTTCCATTTTCTTTTGGTTTAGTGAGTTAGGTCAGCTCTCTGAGGGTCACATGAGGGAAGAAGCATGCAGAAACCCTCCTTTCTGTGGCAGGGAAGTGTTAGATTGGTGCAGCTATCTCACTACACCTTTACTCTGTTGGTCCTAACAATCTTTAACAGGTAAGGCTGGGTGATTTGCGACTTACCAGCTGCAAGATGTTACCGTTCCCTTGTCAGAGGTATCAAATTTAGTCAAGTTTCATTTGTTTAATTTACTAGCTGCCACATTAGTGTAACCTGAAGCTAAATGATAGTTTAAGTCACTATTTAGGCCATCAACTATTGTGCTCATATAAAGATGGCTAGCCACTGACGGACGGTTGGACCTAAAGGATGGTTCTGTAGTACCTTATATCAAACTTGCATTAAACTGAGGTAGCTGAGGTTCCTCCCTTGTGCGGTTCATGCTACCATATAACGAGCCAAATCAGGGAACTGAGAAAAAATTTGCTTCTTTTGTAGAGTCAGGTCCCTGATCAGACTTACTGCACAGTGCTCACATCAGTACTGGGCGGTTTAGGGTAGGGTGGAGGGCCAGATCATGGCAACTGTGAATTAGGTTGGTTTAAGGTGCTGTAGAACCACATCCTAAACTGAAGCAGAAAAAATATAATAGTTTCTATGTAAGAACACTCTTTTTTTCGAGTGTTTGTTCCTTGCATTTCTCAGTACAACCACTGCTGGGAAATGGAGAAATATTACGTACAACAAAGTTTAAAGCTTACAAAATCTTAATTTAACTTTTAAAACTAAGTCATATTTGGGCCAGTTACTTTATAAATATTGAAGTCGATTTCCCAAAAAGAAATTATTCCCACCGTTTTGTTTAAAGACCTGTCATTCTGATGATTTTATGGGTTAATTAGCTCATTTTCTCAACTGTATTTATGGGATATTTTCCCGTTAACTAGTTCAACCCATAACCTCGTGTTCTGAGAGTTACTTAACCTCTGATCTTGTACAGTTTACCGGCAACCATTCCTTTCCTTTTAGGGTCCTTCCTATTTGTGATTCTCCTACAAATATAAACCACATATAGCCATTAGTTCCTAATTTGAAGCCTCAAATGGTAAATTGATATTAACATTTAATTAACAGAAGAGTCTTAGATATCTCACAAAGTTACTGACACTGGGAACACTGTACGTTAATATTAAATGTTTGATGTGATTTGCTGTAGTAGAGTTTCTAATCCCAGATTAAATTCATATTGAAAGATTCAACAAACTTATTTTCCTACCAACAGATTGCTAAAGGAAAGAGTTAACATTGCTTAGATACACTATATGAGGTTCTGTGCTGTAACAAATTTGGATTTCTTTCAAGTTTTACTATAGCAGTAACACTTTTTAGCTTAGAATTGTTTTCTACTCCAAACCATATTTTAAGCTTAATTTTAAACTCTTACTGTCAGTTTTATAAGAACCTCAGTTTAATGTGTTAGGGCATTTCCAATCACAAGAAACCAAAGAAATCCAGTAAGACTGTTTTTAATACTCTGAAGGTATATAAATATCAACTTTGAAACTATTTTTAGTTTGATCTTTTGTCTGATTTACTGTTACATACCAATTGTTTTGCACCAAGCACAGTCAGAGCCTGGTAGCCAGTTAAACTGGGTTTACAACTTTGGAAGCTGCTAGGCGGATAACTTTCATGTACTGTCTTGACTGGAAAAGATTCATTTACAGTTTATGGTCATACTATAGCAGACACTCCCCTTCCTTTGTGATAATAAATATGAAACGGTATTCTGTGATAAGGATCTTTAATACATAGACTGTTTTTGGAGGGTGCTACTGTAAAATTTTCAAAAGCACAAATACACCATTTCTTAATATAGGTAAGATATTGCTCAGGCAGTTTCCCATTTGGTGCCTCTGGTGTTTCAGAAGGCTTTTCCTTTTAAGCTGTTTCTCGAGCAACTGGATAAACCCAGAGGATTTGAGTCTGCCTGCAGTAGAGCACCAAGAAGGGCAGCTGTTGCTCTCTCCAGCATTTTTTGCTGAGCAAAAGCATGTCAAAGCCATCAGGACCGCTTAATGCTACTACATGCTAAAAAAGTCATGCATTAGAGTGATTGTGGGTACATACAGTCCTGCTGACTACTTCCTGCTGAATCCTTGCCCAGCAGAAACCACTTCATGGCTGATTGATTGTTTCTTGTCTTTTAATTGAGCAAAACTGGAGAAGATGTATGTTTTAATGCAAATGGAAAACTAACTAGCAGATTCCAGAGACTTCGCCTTTTCTTGTCTGTGAGTACATTTAGTTCGGCAGAAGGATTTATTGTAAGTTAATGAAGAAATGTTCATGAAAGTACTGGCACCTCCCTGTATTTTATAATTTTATATGTTAGTTTATAAATATTAAAATAACTTTTCCCAAAATAACTTATGCCCATCCTTTTGTTTAGGAACCTGTCATTTTGGTGACTTTATGGTTTAATTAATTAATTTTTTCAACTGTATTTATAGAATATTTTCCCTGTAACTGCTTCAACCCATAACCTCCTGTTACTGCACACTGTTGCTAAAATACAAATTATTCCTCAGGATTCTCCCCTTGATTAAAATATTGTTCTTTTGCATGAATCAGAAAACATTTTAGACTATTTGGGTGCAGACTGAGCAAAACTGGAAAAAAGACATGTCTGTTTTTATTTAAATAGGAAATAGGCTGATATCATCTTGATATCTGTTATCACCAGCTGGTGTGCCATGAACATCTATTTACAGTAACAGGATTGCAGTCATACTACTGTAATCTTTTGAAAACATGTCCTTTGTTGTCCTAGCTTGGATTTCATTTTCGTACCCTCTATTCCTGTTGTATCAATGGCTGAGAAAAGGAGTCTATATGGCTCCTATTTTTCGTTAGTTTATTTGTCTGGTTGTGTGCAGGACACTGCCTGTGGCACCTACACACAAGAGCGTTCACTCGTCTCTCTACCTTATTCTTCTCTTGTAACATCTTCCTCTTCTAGACTCTTTATTCATAATTTTCTGACTTTACATTAAAACCCGTATTTCTATTGTCTGCCCCTTTTCTTTGTTTACAATAGGATAAAAGAGCCCACATCAGCAGTAGATATTTGAGCTGGAAAAAAGACCCATCTTAATAATGTTTTGCTTGGCTTTTAGTCTATAAAAATAGAGTAAAGGGAGACAAAACAGGCAAAACAATAATCTTCAAGTTTTTTCTTATAATTAGATGAATTCCCAGTTGGAATATCTTTCTTCCTGTTTTCTGGAGTCTGTTCTCAAATGGTCATCTTAAACTCTCTCTCTTTTCCTGAATTTTCCCCCATTGTATTACAATATGTTTATCAAGTACTCTATCTTTAAAACTTCATTATATCCCTATCAAAGAACACTCTACTCTGTGCCATGCAATAGTTCTGAGCTTTACATCTTTGCTGGGGGAGTGATTTTTTTTTCCTCCAGATACGTTTGTTTCCTAGCAGTCATTGCTAAAACTCAGGTTTCTTTCAACCTTCCATCTGGCCATAAGGCCTTGAAGATGGTTTGCAGAAGTGTATGGCATCTGTTCACCTTCAGGATATTGGCTGAAGCCATACCAAATCAGTGTTGACCAGAACCTGCTCCCAACCAACAGTTTAGCAGTGTTAGTCAGCAGGCATCAACATAACTCAAACATCTCCATATCTGGTATTGTTATTGCAAATGCCAGCTTTCCTGCTATAGAGTGAAGATCACTAGTGTGTGCTCACAGGAGTTCAAAATGTAGGGCACGTGATCTTTTATAAGTTGCTGCCTAAACTCTGCTTTTGTGCTAAGTACTTTCCTTCATTGTTGTCAACCCAGCATCTTTCACAAACCCTTTCTTCCTATTGGTTTTGTTTAAGAAACTTCATTTTTCAAGGACAAAACATGATTTTGCTGTGGTTTTGCTCCCTCATATTAAAATGTTTTAAAATTCCATTTGTTTGTCTCCTGCTTTTGGGCTCTAGACCTTACTGGTCAAATATACTTGGTCTCTTTTCTCCTGGATGTTTTATCTACAGTATGTAGGGTTTTTTTAATACCTTTTTTTTTTTTTTAAATCTTCCATTCTTCATTCTCCCATAGTAGCTTTTAACTTTGGTATAATGCCTTTCCATTACTTAAACTTCTTATTAGCAATCACTTGCTCTTTTCTTAGAGATGACCAGTTTCCAGTGACTTATAGTCTGTCTCCCAATTGTTACTACCATTCTAGATTTGAACTACTGTGACTCGATGTTATTTAAAACGTTATAGAGAGTAGCCTGCACGCTGAGCAATTGTCTAATGATTCATTTTTGCAATTGTTGGCTACTTTATGATCAATCAACAGGTTGTAAACCTTGCTATCAGCAAGTGCTTTATGAAAGAACAAATTAAATCAGAAGCAAAATTAATAAGTTCAGTTTTGCACCAGTAACTCATGCAGTCTTGATCCCTTTAAAACTTAGATAACATTTTAAGTGATAAAGACATTTATATATATCCTATTCCTAATCATATCTGCAGTCTGTCAAACCCAAGCAATTTTAAGATCATACAATGATGTACATGAGAAAGAGATTCTGACCATTGAAAAGTACTCTTCATATCATGCTTTTGAACAGAAGCATCCTTTATTTTAACATGCTTCATTACATATGTCATTGTTTATAAAATTGTATCAGACAAATTTAATTTCTTAATGGCCAGGTAATTTATTTAAGTTTGGTAAGAATCTTGTAGAACTGCTGGAGATCAGACTGCTCAAATAATCTCATAATGTTGAATTTAACAAGTTTAACCATTTCTCTTACCAGTTTTCTTAATCCGAAAATATTTATTCTGTAGCTAATCGTTAGTGACCACCTTGTGGCTTATTGATACTAATCCTTCTTAACGTATAGGACCGCTGGGCTATGGCCGCCAAAAGAGTATGCATTAGGTCAAACACAAGAGGCATTAGATTTATTTTGCATTTATAGACAGATAATTTCCGACATGCACACTGCGACCGCACTGCACATTCAGACACTTATGGCCTTTTTGATAATGAAAGCAAAAATACTGATTATATGATTTGTTTTTGCTCACTAAATGACAAGAATCCTCAGGATACAATTTCTAGACTGAACACATGTTAAAAATTAGTTTTTATGTGAGCATTCACTGAAAGTCATCTGCTTTGGTCAATATGAACTAACAGCTAAGCTAATCTTTATACATATCTGAGAAATGAATATATTGGATCTGCAAATACTGCAAAAGTAAATTAATTTTAGAAGACTGAACCTTACTGAGTAGTATTCTGCCAGTAATTACTGGGATTTCTTTGTTAAATGAACAGCTCATTCTCCAGCCTGAAACAGTACTAAGATGGTCTGTATCTTATCAGTTTTTTCTTTCTATGTTTGGTCTTTTCTGCTTTCCATAAATCTTTAATATATAGCAGTACCTTTATCACACAATGCAGTCTGATGTGTAAGGAGCCAGAGGACCCAGCTAACCCTATTCCTGGGAAAGGGCTGGGGTAGAAAGGTACCAGGGCTAGCAGCACAGTACCAGAAACCTGACTGTAGTGAGGACTGATTCTGTGATCAAATCAAATAGTTAAACCACCCACCTCCTGGCCCTTGCTCTGTCGAAGAATCAACCCTCTTACATGCAATCCAGAGAGCAAGCTAGGTGGAAACTCAATCAACTCAAAGCTGAGGGGCAGAGCTGTTAATGAAAAGTACTGCTGACTATGCCAGTGCTGCTTCTCTTCCAGTGCAAAGGAAAAAAATAAATCACCTGGGCAGCCTGTCTGACTTTGTACTGAAATGGAGCACAGCAAAAAAGACACACAAGCACCTGCCACAGCTGGGACATGGCAATCATGTCCAGCACCTGTTGCCTCAGCTGAAACCTGCTGTGTCCAAATTAAGATGGGTCAGCAAGCTCACTAGGTGCAGAGTAAGCATGTGGTGTGATTGTACGTGATCTAACAACTGCAAAAGGGATCCAGTTCCATGAAGAGAAAAGGTAGAAGTCCAAAATCCAAACTACCAGGGAGTAGTTACAACTCTTTAAAGGGCTGTGCCACGGCAGAGCCTTTTGTTTTATCCTGGCTTAGTCTAACCTGAGACAAGGAGAAAAAGAGTGATTTGCACAAGGCTGACAGCCTGAAGAGTGAGCCCATCAGGCTTCACACAGGAACATGCATATCAAAAAAGCATTAGTAATACCTTTACTCCTGTTGCTTATTATGAATTATGGTGAAAAGTTGTAACGGAGGAAAAATGTTCTCCTACTACCTTTCAAGACAATTAATTTACTGATAAAGAAACCTAAAGAAACCTTAACTTACTGATGAGCAAATGCTGTTTATCATTTATTAAGTCACAGTAATAATAATTATAACAATAATAATGTAAAGAATGCTATAAGCACAGGAAATTGTAGTTATGTCTGAGCTAAACAAAGGAAATCAGATGTATATATGTAATACAGAGAAACTAACACATCTTAAATTGCACATAATTACACTGGAACAAAACAGAACCAGATCATACAAGTAACCATTGAATGTGTAGATCCTATAGTAACAGCCAGATGATCAGAGATTGCAGTTCCATTTTGCTATAATACTTGTGTGATGCTCTTACTTTTCCAGTACAAAGAAGAACATTAGCCCAAATCACCTAGCCAGGCTGCTCGACTTTTGAAACGGAGCGCATCATAAATGTTCCAGAGAAAGGACTTCAGAGTCCTTTCTCAGAGGCATTTGCAGTCTAAGTAAAAAGAGGGACAACAGCAGTTGTAGTATCCTCACATGAAAGGGAAACTAATGCAGTTTTTTACATGACTTAAATCTTAAATTGCCACCTTAGTCTTTGTATCAAGCCTAAGAGTGTTTATGAAGCCTCATTCAAGTTCCCACAAATAATTATATTATACAAACATCACTGTGTATTAAGAGCTTGTTCTTTTTCAGGTTGCAATCTCAGTTGTCATCTGATTTCACTCACAAACCTCTTTCGGCTTTGTAATAACCAAGACTCTAAGGTATCTGTAAAAAACTGATCACTTCAGAAGCAAATACCTGTGCCTAGAGTGTCCTTATATTGGTATCAGTAATAAGGCAGCAGATAATTCTATTTTGTTTTCACTTGATGATTTGAGAGCAAAATATTATGAACATAAATTCTGTGGAGACAGACACATAGTTAAGAAGTGACAGATATCTAGATCCTTTAGTCTAACTATGGTAACCTCCAAGTGGGACAATGCCAACCTGCTCCTTAAAACTACAGAAATATAAAGTAGCAGAAAACTTGATGATGTCATGTCTGCTTTACATGGAAGAATGTTAAACAATGAAGTAAAGCAGTAATTGTTTAATGTAAAAAATGTAGTGATGAAAAATATACTAAGGTGCACTAATTCAACTTCAGTTAAGTTTAGGGGAGCAAGGAAACTTCCTGAGGAAAACTGTAAAATGGTTAAATGAGACTCTTTGACCTCATTAAGTTTTTATGTAGGGTATGTTTTTGTCAATACAAACCTCGTAGGCAGGCTTTTGTTTTTATTTTGTAATCTTGTTATTACAAATGCCCCATTGATGAAATGCTGAGCACAAAATCTAGGTAGGAGTGTTGTAACTAGCAGTCATGGTATAGGGAGTCTTAAAAGGATGACTGCAAATTTTCCCTGAAAACTTAAAGTTTATCTAAGTCCACTCACATCGTTCCTTTTTACTTTATCTTGTTACCACATATCCTAATGTCTGAAATTAGACAACTCCTAAGTTTCCTACAAAACTTTCCTATGCAATCTACTTTTTTTGTTTTTAATTCCCCAATGACAGAAGTTTCACATTTCACCCAGGCACTGGTAATTAGCCAAGGAAATTATTTAAAATGCCAGATGTCACATATTAAATATAAATAACCTATGACCTTGTGTGCAGAGTGCAAGCTCCTTTCCTATAGGACTGCTGAATTTAACTTTCTTGAACATAGCGTATTACACTCTATACCGAAATAGTATCTTTCTCCTAGTTAACATCGTGCTGTGCATACTTAAAAAGTGGATTTGTCTTCTTAGCTGTGAGAAATAAATGCTGTGATATTTGGTTTGTATGCCAACTGAAAATGTGTTTAAGGACATTGCATATATTCAGACTGGAAAATAAATATGCTTTAGGAATGCAGCTTGCTGGGTTTTCTTATTTTAAAAGGATCCCTTGTTGTACTCGTGCTTTTTTCAATAGTAGCTGTAAAAAGCATAACCATGGATGCAGCCAAAGAACACTATCTGCTGATTCCAGGAGTCTCTCTCATCTGCCCTTTCTATGGCACGCTGGTGTGTGTGGCTTCTAAACAGGTCCAGACTCGACCACAAAAGGGAACAAGATCAAGCATATGAAATACAACCTTGTGAATTATATTCTTAATTTGGGACTGTATGGTTTATTGAATCATGCAGAACGAATGCCTGACCATACTTCTTCCAAAGCCTATTCTGGCTACAATTTCACAGCTGGGTTTGATTTGCTGCCCATAGGAAGGGGGGAGGAATCCCTCTTACTCCAAGACAAATACAGATCTGGGATGTGGCTGCAGATCCAAAATTCCTAGCTATCTAGCATAGGATGATGTGTGGAAAATAAAACACAGCACAACGTAGCCCTCAGGTTTTTGGAACCAAATGTCACAACACGCCTAGAAAATAGCCCCAGTTTGGAAAGGATTCAAATACCACAGGAAGAGTGTTCTTTCCTTCGCAAGGCACAAGCAGTAACTCCAGCTTCTGACCAGATCAAGGTGCATCCCCATCTGGATGCAATAACGCAGCCTAGAAACAGCAAGGACGGCAACCACCTATGCATATAAAATAAATAAAGCACCTCTCCTGACAAAAACACAAGTGAAATAAGGTTGCCACTGCTGCTGCCACTATTTCATCATTCAATAGCAAGTGAAAGCCAAATCAGCCATCCATGCGGTGGACTTCAAGCGCACAGGTTGACCTAAGCCCCTGGAAATTGATGTAAGCCCACGTCAATCTTTTCAGGGTTTCTGCCAACTCACTCCCAGTCATGCCCCAATTACTCTTCAGCTTTATGGAAAGGCATTGAAGGTGTTTTTCCTCTTACAAATTTAAATGCAGAAAGGATGTCTATTCTGGTGCAGTAGGAAACAGACTAAAATGAAAATATAGTGAAGAAAAGGCAAAAGATATCACTGACAAGAAACAGGAGTTCTGGACTCAGAGACAGTTGGAGAGATCTGATTTTGAAATAAAAGAAGAAAATTATAAAGTTTACTGTAAACAACCAAGGGGAGAAGAGATTTGTCTTACAACAAGGGGAAGGAACAAGACAACAATGTACAAATCTTTAATTCCGCATACCGATTAGAAATATACTCTGAGCATCTTACCAAAGGACCTAGATCAAATGCTTGTTTGTGGTTTAATGTCCACTTATAGACAGAACAAGTTTGCCTGTATTTTTCTCCAGGGACATACATAATGAATAATCTACTGCTGTAGCAGAACAGGAAACTGCTATGGTTACTCCATGTGTTGTAATTTGACACGACAATTATCGAACAGTAAGACCAATCTAATATTTCTGCTTTGAGAACTTAAAAGATTGCCTGAAAGATTTCAGGCACAAGTTAGCTGTTAAGAACCACATTACATACAGTATACTACAATGCAATGTTCATCGTAGACTTGTTTTCATTCAAGACATGATTTTTCTTTAACCTTGTTTAATCCAATTACACACTCTTTTCCTGTTTGTCTGGCTACATGACCTTGGATTTAGAGGTAAGAAGAGGCTACAGGCCAGCTGGGTGTGAGCCTATTTTAAAGATTTGGTTTCCTTTAGGGGAGGAAAGGATTGGCTACCCTAGCAAAAGCATCAACCTTCTGATTTAAGTATTGCAGAAACAGTACCTGTAGTTGCTCATGGATGTTTAGGTAAAGGAATAGCTAGTCATGAGTGGAAAATGACAACAAAAAGGATGGCGCATTACAACATTAAGCAAACCATAAAAGCATGGCTGCTCTGTGTTTCAGTGCACTAGAAGCAGCTTCCTATTTTCACTTTGACAAACTCCTCCTGTCCTGAGTGCTAGAGGAATGCTTTTTCAATACAAGGCTTTGTTTCCATCAGAATCACATAGGCATAAAGCAGTTTTCACTTGCGCTTGCTTTCCTCAGCATAGATTACTGACCTTCCTTCAGAGCACTGGGATTGGGGGAATTCACTGGACTCTGAAGAGTCTCCTGCACTGAGAATTTTACACTGAAGCCAATTTATCTTCTTGCTGGCCATCTTTCCTTACTTTCATTCACAGGGCTGTAAAGAGAGCATCTAGCTGCAAAAGCATGCAGTGGATTGTCATACATCTGTTTGGATCTGTCTAAATGACAAGAAACAGGGCAAATAAGGGCAGCAAAAGACTGTGCACAGAAACAACTTGCTTTTTCTAACTGCACAGCACATGGTAAGGGATACATAAGGCTGCTGCGAGACTTCTTACACCATGAGCTCCAAACACATTAGGTCTCCCTGATTACAGTTTCTATATGGTTGCCCATTGCTGGGAACAGCTGTTCCTGCTATGAGAACAAATTAAATTGTGGATTTTCTTCTGCCCTTTTATTTTCCTTTCAACCTCAGCAGGAGGTAAAAATCACACAAGAAGGTGCATTACTGGGCAGAATATTCTGAAATTCCTATGCTCTCCTTAACAGCTGCCTGGCTCCCCTTCCTGATGGGTGTACACTGCAAGAAAATATATATATTTTGATTAGTCTCATTACGGTTGCTTCATCTCTACTAGTAGTTTCCAAGGAGTCTGGAAGGGAAACAGCTAACACTTCAAAATATTTCAGCCAGCATTTGTCATCCAAGTTATATTCCTCAGCTGATACCAGCCTACCTAATTACCTCGGTCATTAACTGGTACTTCACCAATTTAACAGATACCGGCCAAACCCCATTTGCTTGCAGGCAGCTGTTTACGACTCTAACAGGAAGACCTTAGCCCCCCTCCCCCCAAAAGGCTTTTACTCCTTTATCTTCTCACAGGTGGCCATCTGCGATTCTTATTGGCGTCTGACAGGGCGGTTTCACACGCGGACTTCTCCAGACACCTGCGACAGCCATTGCCCCGCGCCCTCGCCTCGGGCAGGGCAGGGCAGGGCAGGGCAGGCTCGCCGCGCGCCGAGGAACGGCCGCGGGGCAACGGCCGGGCACCGCGCGCGCTCCCTGCCTGCCTGCCTGCCTGCCTGCCCGCCCGCCCGAGGGGCGGGCGACACGTGGCACCCCCCGCCCGCGCGGCGCCGCGCCGTGCGGCTGCCCCGCCCTTTTGTGCTCAGCTGGCTCCCTCCGATTGGGCCCTCTCGCCCGGCCCCGCCGAGCCGACCAACCAACTACAACTCCCGGCAGCCTTGCGGCGACGGGCGCGCCGCGCCACGTGACGCGCCGCGCGGCGTCGCTCCTCCCGTCAAGGGCAGGGGCGCGGGTCACGAGGAAGCTGTTGGTGCCGCCGACGTCACCCGCGGAACGCCGCGTGAGAGAGACCAAGTGTGGGAAACGGCGGAGGGGGCGGGGGGAGGGGAGGGGAGGGGAGGGAGGCCGCCCGGGGGCACGGCGGCGGGGCGGGGCCGGCGGGCGCGCGGGGCGGGGCGGCGCGGGGGCGGCGCGCGCCGGGGCCCGTAGTAGGCGCCCTCCCCCCCTGACTGACAGAAGGCGCCTGGGCAGGGAGCTCGCGCTGGGGCCGCCGCTGCCGCCTCCCGCCGCCTCCCGCCGCGCGCGCCCCTCGCGCCCCCTCCCCCGCGGCGCCCCCCGGTGTTATGAGGCGGCCCTGAGGGGCGGCGGCGGGGAGCCCGGCTCAGCCCAGCCCAGCCCGGCGGCGCGGCGCGGCCCGGCAGGGCGACGCGAGGTCTCGCTGGGCTTCGCCGGCCAAACCCATGACTGCGGCAAACTGCGGCGCCACCGACGAGTTCGACTTCAGGCTGATCTTCGGGGAGGACGGGCAGCCGGGCCCCGGGCCGCCGCTGGGGCCTGCAGGTGCGTTCCCCCGCCGCCGGGTCACGGTCTTTCCCCTCCCACCGCCCCGCGGGGGGGGCTCGGCTTCCTGTTTTCCTCCGAGTAAGGCGAGGGCGGGGAGGGGGGGAGCTGCCGCCTGCCCCGCCGCCGCCGCCCGCGGGAGCCGGGGGGGGAGGGAGGCGCCGTCCCTCCCCCGTGAGGCCGCCGCCGCCACCGCTTCCCTCAGGACAAGCGCGTCGGCCAGAGCTTGGGCGGGAGGAGCCGCCCCGGGGCTCGGCGGCTCCGTTGTGGGGGGAGGGGGGTCGGGTCGGGGTCCCGGTGGCCGCCCGGGCCGGGCCTCGGCGCCCCGCGGGGCTCCGGGCGGGTCGGCGGAGCCTGTTAGCGGGGCAGCGCCGCCGTTAACCGCGGCGTTGGGCGTAACGAGGTCGGTAACGTGGGAGCTGGGACAGGGAGTCGTCGGGGCTGCTGAGATCCAGAGAGCTGACCCAACTTTATCCGTCTGTGTAAAGCGTCGTAGTTAACGGCAGTGTAATTTTTTAAACTCTTCTGTGCGTGTACGCGTATCTGCGTGAAGTCTTGCGCGTCAAGATACGGCAACGGTTTGGTTCCTGTGATGTGTATTCCAGCGGCGTTTAGCGTTTCGGTTTTATTCTGTTTTGTCGTGTTGGGGGAGAATAAAATTGCATTCCTTTAAACAGCAGAAAATAAAAGTGTTCTCTGCAAATTGTCGTGCGTGGAACGAATGAGAACCAGCCGTGCGGTGCGTGGCTGTACCACGGTTCGATGGCAGTATGCTGCTTTTCTGGCAACTTGAAATAAGTTTTAGGTGGTAATGCACACTATCTTAAGGTTAAATGGCTAGGTGATAAGATAGGTCTGAAACACGACTGTATCCAGGCTAAAAGATGCAGCCATGTTGTTTTGTTCTCTTACTTGGTTGTGTGCATAAGTGGATTAGAAAAAGAAAAAATTTTTTTTGATACAGTCAGTATATAGTCCCGTGTGAACGCTCACGATTCATTTCTAAAAACATCTTTAACTATTATGATCCTGAGATTTAGCTTGCAGATTCCTTTGAAGAAGGGGAGATTTTACTTTCTGGTTTTCCAACTTAGTGGAATAAACAGGAGTAATAAAAGAACAGATCATGCCTTTTGGAAGGGGACCTGACTTCTGCTAGCCAAAATAAATGTATTGCAGTGCCGTATGAACAGGATGCTTACAAGTCAAAGGAGAAACACTGGGGAACATTAATAGATTACAACAAAAATAATTGCAGTCCCTCAACTTCTGTTTGTGATCCTTTTCACCTAAAGTGAATAATCGAAACTAGGCTACTCAGTCAATGATAGATGAGAATGAGAAAACAAGTTGTTCGGAAAAATAGAAATACTACTCAATTCACATTTATAACATTGGTATTTTGGTAGCGTTCCTTAAAAAATAGTTCAGATATTACTCTGACTAGAGAAATTTTTGTGCTTGGCAAGTTAAAATTTTTTTAAGGTGTGTTTGTAAACCTGATATTTGGATTGTGAGCTGATCCATTTGCCGTAGCTGTGATTAAGAACTAAATCCTACATTCACATGCATAACTTCATAATTTCAGTATTTTGTGAAATACTTGAGACGATCTGGCCTGCTGTGCAAAGGTGTGGTCTTGAGGTGGAAGGGTTAGAATAGGCCTCTGCTTCCAAGTATTCTCTTAAAAGGTGTGCCACAGTTTAGCTGTTAATTCTGCCTGGGTATTTTACCTTTTAAGATCTAGATTCTATATAGGAGGACTCATGCTGGAAATCTTGTGTTTCCCCCTCTTCCAAGTATATTAGTTAGATGAACAAAAGTTATTACACCTCCCTAAAGCCAATTTCATAATCCTGTCCAACTTGTTGCTGTTGTCAGTTGGGCAGCAAAATAAATGCAGGAGTACTTTTTTTTTAACGTATGCTGATAGTAAAACGTATAGGTGATAGGGAAAGTTACCTAATTTGAAGTAAATAATATTTAAATTACCAAGTTTTCCATGATCATGGGGAACACTTGATGACAAACCCATAGGCTTTGCGAAGTATCTCTGCACATGTTTGGGATGAGGATCGCCATCTGTGTGAAAGAAGTGTCCGATACTAGCTAATCATGGAAATAACATGGAAATCTACATTAACACTTTATTTTACCTAGCTGAGACTACTGTAGTGTTGTGAGGATTTTATTCTGTTATGAGCATACTTACATATATATTTATATTATTTTTAAATGTATTTTTAATCAAAACCGAAAGTGACCTGTTTCTTCATTTTGTTTAGCATACTTTTATTTTCTGTAGTACTAAGAAAATGCTAATCCAAGTCTGTAGATCATCTTTTTTTGTGACATAAAAAAGGCAGTAAGAGAAATTGAACCAACTTTTATTACACAGAATACTTTCTCTGTTGTTCATAAGGTACTAGAACTAACAGACTCCTTAGTTTTGTGCTAAATGGCAGGAATTGAGACTAACGTTCTCCAGTGGTGCTTGTGTGCTTGATCCAAACAGTGCAGTTTCTGTTGAGGAGGGGTACACATGAAAGATGGTTAAAAGTCCATAGTCTAACACTGCAGTCTGTGCAGCATGTTTCACTTGAAATCAAAGGCATTGCCCATTTGATATAGCTTGTCAAATGAAATAAGAATTTGCTGAGGTGGTCACTAAATATGAAATTGTCAAAACCTTTTGAGATACTTTGAAATGGGAGTTAGGCACTAAGCACCTTTTGAAAATATCTGGCTAGCGTTTAAAATATCTGTGATGAAATGGGCCAAAGATCTCTTGTCCTCTCATAATTTTATGTTCTTGTCCCTCACTACTCACAACAGGTGATAGAGCTCCATGTACAGGTGAGCGTCATCTTTCTCTGGCAAAATAATTCAAGTCTTCAGCGCTCTAAGGTAGTGTTATAGAGCGCTCTGAAGTGAACCAAATGTCTGATACGTTCTTTCTTGCTAAACTGTTTTGTTTAGCAAGAAAGCAGCATCTGATTGCATCTTGGCGCATTATACCAATTGTGTTTGAAATGGCAAAATAGGCATTTGAATCACAGTACTGTTGAGTTCTCGTACAGTCTAGTAAAATAGATTGTCATGTAACTAACTTTGGAAATTAATGCATGTGAGGTGCCACCTGTTTGGATATTTTAATGAAGGGATTTTTGAGATATACTGTGTAACACTTGAATAATGGAATACTCTTCTTTCCTCTGCCTCCCTCTGCTGTATTTCTCCCCTGCCACACACCATTTTGCAGTATAATTTTGGGAAAATTTGCTTAGAATGTATTAGCTATTAAGCAAGTAATTGTCATATGGCTTTCACAATTGTTAAAAACCCTGTTGTGGATGAGGCATGCAGTTTACGTGCCAAGCTGTGCAAAAATGAAGCAAATACAAAGTGCTGTGATTGCTTCTTTAGCTGAATTTTTTTAAGGGTTCATCCCCTATTATTAGGGATGCAGTTCTACAAGATAAGGGCCTTTAAAGAATTCAGGGTGTGCAGTACTGAGCTGCAAATTCAGGATCTTGCAAGGTTCTGTAACATCCAAAATTATTGCTTGTTGGTATATGGAATGAGGACTGACTTAAATTGAGAGGCTGCAAGTGGTTCAGTATCCAGCAAATGAATTCTTTAATTATTGAGGGAAGTTTGACAGATGAGTTGTTGATAGTGCAGTTCAGAACCTTGTTTAAAGCTTTCCTGTTGTTTCTGACAGTCTTCTAAGAGGGAGACACAGGAGAATGTCCTGTAAACTAGTAGAATAGTGCAGTACCTGGAATTCCCCCCACCTCCTCCCCATCAGCCTTTATTCTTTGATTATCAGCTAGGGAAGGAGAAAATCATACTACATGTTTACTTTCAACTTAAGTAATTAACTTACTTGGATTTGGTTTTTTTTTTTTTTGTTTTCCCCAAATATGAGTGCTTTAAAAGTACAGATAATTTTACACTTTCCAAAGTAAAAATTTATCTTCCTTGGAATTCTTGTTCATAATGTCTGTTTTATTTACTTAAAGTGAAAAGATGTTTTTGATATTTCCTGTGACTTAGTATCTGATTAAGTAATACTGTTTAGCGACCTTCTTACTGATGAATTATATCTCACAGTCTTTCTTACCTCCTGAAAAGATAACAGGTATTTATGTCCCAATTCTGTGATGAATTTAGTGACAAGTCAAAACCTTTTTGCGAGCTAGAGCCCCTTTCTGGATGAGGATAAGGACTATATGTCTGGATTTGGAGTTATAGTTTATTTGGGAAAAAAAAATTTCTCTCTTGAGGTTTTTTTCCTCTTACTTCGATTCATTAGCTTACTGTTTCAAGGTTGTTGCTCAGTTTCTAGATTTAAATATGCATTTTAGTATTGTGACCATCAAAGTGATACCTGAGCTTTTCTTTTGAAGCTTTCAGTATCTGGCCTTCTTCCTCTATTAGTGTCTCTGAGATACTTGGGCTGCTCAGCAGTTACCTCCTGTCCCTGTGTTAAGTGCTTTGAAGAGATGACCAGCACTCAATTTTTCCTCAGTGACTAGGCAGAGTTCTCAGTAGCAAAAGTTTGCGCTGTATATGCGTCATTTAATTTAGATATGTACTAAGACTCTTACAATTGATGGCTTGTACTGAAATGCCACCATAATATTAGTGTTCGTAGCCTTGCCCTGATCATTAATATCTGAAGTGTCCCTCTTCACTTCTTAAATTTGTATTCCTAAGATCTTTGCTGTCAGAGTTGTTGGTAGAGAGTAGAAAACGAGCTTAACTATTCACAGAAGTCTGCAGTGAATGCTTGAACTTTTTGTTCTTTTCCCTAAGATGGTGAATGAGGTAGGCATAATAAGAAAGTCGAGTTGTAGTAGGGAAGAAAGCAGTCTCCTAATTAGATTGAGTGGAAAACTTAGGGCAGAATGCTCGCAATAACCGGTGCCCACGAGGTGTGAGCTGACTAAGGGTTGCTCTCGCTGAAAGTTGTTATCATACACCTCTGATCCGTAGCTGCTACAGAGTTTGCTTTCCTTAGCTAAGTAAGAGCAACCCTGACGGATGATCTTCTGATGTCTTTTTAAGAGAGCAGTCTGCACATCTGTACAAGTTTGCCTGGAGTTTTTCCTTGTTAAGGTCTTTTCATTCTCTCTAGATCGGATTGTCTATATACGTGTCTAGGGGAGAAGGCACTTGCATAAGATGATAACTTTGTGGTTAATATATATATTTGAGCGATCCATGTAATTATAGCTGTCCTTGCTGGTCTGTAAACGTTTGCTATACAAAAGAGAGCTCATGCACATTAAGACTAGGATCAACTGGTACCACTATAAGTAATGAATGAACGAGTTGCTTGAATCTGTATCTTCCTCTAGAAATAAATGATGCTTTAACAATTGGATGTGATTTTTTGTTTTTGTATTTTTTTTTATTAAGCACAAAATGTAATAGGAACCACCACTTGAGCAAACTTAGTTACCGTCGTCATTTTATTTTATGGCCTGCTAGAAGGATGCTGGTATCTTTTCACATGAAAGAATGACATACAGGGAGACAATGCAAATCAGTCATAGGCTGTGGTTATATTATCTGCTGATGGAGGGGAGGGGGGGGAAAACCGAACAGCTGCATCTGACCAAAAATAGAGGGTTTGTGACAAGAAGCTTGTGACTTCAAGACAACTTACAGAGGTATGGAGGAAGAACCAAAGGAAAATATGTGCTAAGGTAAATGCTTATCAATGAAGTTGGAGCTGCCTGGCTGTTAAAGGTTACATAGCTATGGCTGAAGCCTGGTAATCCTGGGAAGTTGACATGTTCAGATGTGTTACATTCTTTCCCATTACTCTGGCTAAATGAAGTTTTTCCTGTTTGGAAAAGCTTGACCAGGATGAAGCCATTTGTCAGAATTCAAACTGTCTTATAGGCTGTTGCAAGGCAGTTGCACCTGATCTAATGTCATAACTTCTATGGTTTGGCATATGGTTCCTGGGTCATTACATAGCATCATTGCATTGAGACTTGACGCTGATACAGAGATTTGCAAAAGAGCACTTGTTTGACAAAATATCACTTATTTTGTCCATTTGTATGTGCATATTACCCTTTGTCCCCCTCCCTCCCATCTGAATAATGGGCACACTGTAGCACGAAAGCAGATGCTGAGAGTTGATATGTGGGAGATGGGCAGGGTACAAGTTATTTATGCAGATGCCTCTATCTTATGGATTTCTGAAAAATAGAAATAAACTGTCTTTCTTAAAAGAAAAAGAAGTTCTCTGCTTAAACGTGGTCATTTTCATTTTGTTTGTGTTCTACAGCTGCAAATGGATGTTTGTATGTCACCGAAGGAGTAGCCACATAAGTAATGTTGTTGTTGAACCAGTGAGAAAGGAGAGTAGATTGCGCCTTGCTCAATAGTAAGCAGCAGTTTGGCGGTTCACAGCAATAACGTAAATAAGGGAGCTGTTGGCTAAAGCTGCCCTAGTGGGCCAGGGAAGTACATAGAGCAGACTTGGCAGTAAGCCCAGCCTGTAAAACAACATCCAAGTCCTTGCATTTGTCCAGGCATGCCAAGTGGGGTTCAAATGACAGTGGAATTTAAGATGAGTGAAATGATCAGTAAGGCTAAGTAAAATTGCAAAGCGGGAGCAAGTTTATTGACAAGCCAACCTGCTATTCTACCTTTAGAACATCAATCTGTATAAGTATGTTTGTGAAATACTGGCAAAATAGGCATAATAGTTGACTTTAACAACTGTTAAAGTCATTCAGGTAAGGTCAGTTTAGGTGTGAGGAACTGCAGAAGTGATCAGTGAGCAGGCTTTTGGTCTGTGTTGTGAGCTACACATCTCACGAGTTAACAGAACAGCTGAACTTAATCATTTACGTGGCTGTTCTGATTAAATGTCTCGGTGGCATTGAATGTTTCTGGTTACTTTGCAGACAAAGAAGGATAGGTGCAATAGAAGAGAAGATATTTCTGTTGGTTTTGTTTGGAAGATCCAGTCTCCTTTTTTATATATACTTGGGGGAAGGGAAGAAGAATCAGCTTTCTGGGAATCTGGCTGCAGACTAATGATCTATCAACAGTATATTCATAGAAATGAAGTCTGTTTTTTTTTTTAGTTTATTTTTTCTTAAAGGAGAAACAAAAAGCTGCATTTGAGGCTGCACACAAGACATTTTGTAGATGGAAATGTGAGCAGGTACAAATTTATCACCCCAAAAATGTATAATCGTATTGTTCATATTAACATTTAAATTAATAGCAAATTATTATTGAAAGAATGGTGTGTCAGACTGCATTTTGAAGATTAGTCAGCACTTGAAAAAGCGAGAGATATTTTTAATATAGCAAAATAATTGATGGAAGGAGCTAGGTTTTTTTTTGTTGTTGTTTTTAACAGGTTGTGGGGTTTATATATGAAAGTTTGAAAATATTCCTCTTTGGAATTACTTTTGGGTTCAAACTTAGTTCTTGGCATTTTCTTTAATATGAGCTTCTTCAGGATTGCAGAAGGCAGGTAACTTTGAATTCACTAAATCAACCAGAATCTTCATGTTTTAGGAGCTATAATCTTTCCTTTTTTTGGAACCAATGCTGTGAATAATGGTTTTCTAATCCTTGATTTTTTTTTGTTTGTTTTTAAATATTTTATGTTGTTTTGGGTTAGCGGAAAAATGGGGAGACCACTTACATGTAAATCAGTGATAACCAGCATTTGTACTATGCTGGAGAGGGAATGCTGATTGTGAGTAGTCCTAGTTGGGATGTCAACTAAAAGTGTTAACCTCCAGCTACACTGTTTTGCAGTTTTGCAAGGTAACCTTTTGTGTCTTTATACTGTTAAAGAACCCCAAATCCAAAACCAGAATTACAAGCTGGTAACAAATCCAGGTTGCATTTGTTAGTGGCAATGGTTCACTGCTTTTGGTGACTGGAAAATGGGCTATAATAATGACCTACCATGATTTATAGCTACTTAGATGTATCTTAAATGAAATGCTTTCTATTAGTTGTTCCTTAATCAAAGACAAAAACGAGCTGAGGAGATGGAGTAACAGTGTGATTACAGAAGGTTTTAGCAGTGTCATTTGGGATAACTTCTCAAGAGACGAGGCCACAAGAGAGCGTGTGTGGTTTAATGCAGAGAAGCAAAGAAGAAAATCTGTCCACGTTTTTTGTATTTTGCATAGCAGCTTTAAGTTAGGTCAGAGTTTCTATATTTCATCAGTGTAACTTGTCAGCAAATGCAATTATTTTTCAGATCGCTTAGCTTTTTTGTTTCTTGGGGCAGGTTTTGTTTGTTTTGAGCTGATTTGGTGCGGTATCTGCTGGAGCCCCTACTCCCATTGGGATAAATTCAAGTTGTTTAGGGCTCTCTAAAGGGATGCAAAGTTTCAGGGTTTGCCTGTGGTGCAGTTGTGAGGCATGCTAGTAGGGTCTCGTTTGTAGTATTTGAGGGGAACGTTCTGAAAGTGGCTGAAAGACCTGCTTTCCTGCTCTGTTTGACTCTTAACGTGTGAGACATTGCAGAGGGTTTCTTGTCTACTTCAGCCTCCCCTTTTTTTTGCTTGGCTGTTTGTTGTTGCTAGTTCCACATTGATGTGAGCAGCTGAGGAAATGGGAAAGTTTCGGAATATCATTCTGCCTCATGTCAGTCCCTTAACTTAAGCAGCCTTTGAGTTTTGTTCGCATGAACTCTACATTAAAGGTGTATTATAAAATATTTTGACCAAAGTCTGTAATAATAATTGTTTGAGGTACTGAATTAACTATATAGCACCTTTATTACCTTGTCAAATCATTTACTCGACTTCCAGCTCAAGTGACTAGAGTAGAATTGACTGCTGTGGCATGAGGGGGTATGTCCTCTGTTGTGCTGTATGGCAGCTGCAGAAATACAGTGTAGTTTTGCCAAGGTGAAGGGTTCCCAGACTAGTTTGCTCAGATACTACCATTACTAGTTCTGAGCCTCTGTATCATGCTGTGTTTGATAAACAGTAAGAGGCATGCCCCCGTTTCAGTCTCTTCCTCTTACTGTACAACTCAGCCTCTCCCCACTCAACCTTTTTGCCTTTGCATTCTTTTTCCACTCATTTCCACAAAGACCCCAGCCCATGCCACCATATTCTCCTGTAGCTAGGTTATCCATTTTCTTGCATGCTACCACAGCCCTACATCGGCACTCTGATCTTGGAAGCTCAGTTTCTGCTCAGTGCTTGGTTCAGGAAGACTGGAGCAGACTGTAGATCCGGAAGTGTCTCTGTACGGAGCAGCCAGTGGCTGTTAGTAAGCTCATTGGTATTAGAAGCTGATCAGCAGCAGCAAGGGCATCCATGTGGGCAGGTGGGTGAGGATTTCGGTTCAGAGGTGCAGCATGAACCAGAACTTTGAGTAGCTGAAGAACCCTTTATGGAGTCCATTAGTTTTGCCCTGACAAAGGGAAGAGTTGGGTGGTGGAGGAGAAATTGGCCTGCGGTACCAAGAAGCTAGACAAACCTTAGGCTGGCAACTACAGCAGATAATTCCCTTATTCTCCTCAATCACTTGCTGTCTGACATTCTTGCTTGTCTTTACAACCAATCTTCTTCCTATGTTGCAGGTGTAACAGTCCGGTTTCAGAGTGCTCAGTCTTTTCTCAGTTGGTATGTCTACACGTGTCAGATATACTCTGGGACTGCAGGGCTGCAGTCCTTTCGAGAATGCTAGTAACTGATCATATACTATAATGTGCTTCAGGATATACAGCGGCAAATAGGCTGCTAATACTGTGTGTTAGTAACTGTTACATGGAGGTCCTGCCCTTTCAGTTTTGGTAAGAATATCCCCAAAGGCCTTAATGTAGCTTTTAATGCCTCTAAATTGTGGGGTGGTGTTAAGGCGCCTCTCTTTCTTGCACTGAGTATTTAATGGGGCTTCATCAAACTGGAGGGCAATGGCTTCCATTCTCGCTGCTGAGATAACATACAGTAAAGTAGTATACCCTCTTGAATGAGGTACCCACAAACAAAAGAAGAATCTAGAAGAGCCTATAGAATATACAGATTTTTAAAGCAACAGGTACAATCTTATTTTTCTTTTTTAACCCATTATGAATGTTAATGAATGATTCTTAAATAATGAACCACAAGCCTTGAGAAATTTTCATTTCACGTCACCCTCCATAATCAACCAGAAATACTAGGAGAGTTTGAGAAGACTTAGGTATAAACATTGCCTAGTACTTCCGGTTGCTGTTTTCTGTTCTTGTAACTGAACTTAGAATGACTAATTCTTGTTGAAACTTACTGTTACAAGCTCGGTTCTTTACCTGCTTTGTATATGACTGTTTATTAGCACATCTCAAAGCACACTGCTACAAAAGTTCATGAAAAGGTATATTAAAAACAAATAGGAAAAAACTTCTCAACTGAGATCAACTCCATTTGCAACAACTGAAGTACATCATATTCTAAAATGTGCTTATGGCTTAAGCAGATACATTTGCTTTTCATATTTGTTTAGTCTATTTTTCTTATATGCAAAAAAAAAAATTTATGATTGTAATTTCCCTTTTTGGGACTTAATTCTGCTACTTTGGACTGAAACTTGATGTACGTCAAGACAGCCATTCTAGTTTAAATGCATGCCAGGTTATGGCCTAAGGGTTGAGTGTCATGTTACCTGTTTATTTGGTAGTGAAACCACCTGGAGTTCCTGGTTGCTTGTTTTCCTCTCCGCGTCCTAAAGTTTGTCATCCTGTCACTTGTGTACATAGACAGGTGTTTATGCTACTGCACTGTAAATCATACTGCCAAAATGGTCTGGGTAGCTTGTGGGGATCTTTTTTTTCCCCCTCTCCCTTTGTGTGTTAGTGTGTGTGGGAGGGTAGTTGCTGCTGAACAAAACATTATATGTAGTTGCACCCTGGGTGCCAGTCTGTTCGTGTTTTACGCAGTGTCAGTTGTAAACATTTGGCATGTTGTATTATTCTCTTGCTTAAACTAGTGCAGCATCATTACTTCTCTGCAGTTTGTACTGAGGATAGTTAGTTCTCATCCAGACTAGAATTTGGAAAAGATTCACTTTTCACTGTAGAGAAGATTGTTTCTGGAATCCTTGCCGAACACAAGAAAAAGAGTGAAGTTCTCCTGGGCACAGCAGAGCTGCCTTCTAGCATACATGACTGACAGGAGTAAAACTTATTTTTATCCTTTTAAGTAATGTGATATGAACATGAAACAGAGCACAAAACCATTGAGCAAGGAGAACTCCTTCATACAGTGATGTTTGTTGTAAATCATCCTTTCCTGGGACCTGAACTTGTAGTGCTGTTTCATGTGCTGCTAAGCTTGGACTATAAGGATGTGTTTTCCCCCCAAAAATGCCTCCAAAACCCTACCCTAATTGTGTTCACAGTTTATATTTTTAATGCTGTATTTTGTGGCTCATGCTGGTCAGTTATATTCCATATAAACTAATGCATTGCTGTGCTTTTTGGTTTTTTGGGGGTTGATTGTTTTTAAGTTGCCTACTAGAACTGACATTGAAGCTTGCTGTGGAAAGTAGGAAGCTTCTCTAGAAAACTCAGATTGCATGGGAAAACTGCAGTTAAATATCTCATCATAGAGCTTTAGCTTTGATAGAGTACTAAAAAGAAGGCTGATCTGTTGTCTTTTTAACTGCATGAAAAGAAAACTACCACTATTGGATATGTTGGTTCTTTGTGAAGCTTAAGACTCCTCTTCCATCTCGAGAAGTATGAATATGATTTGCAGCAAATTGGTCAAATAACTAAGCTAAAAATGGAGCTGGTTATGCTTTTTGTTCTTATTTACAGGTATTTCTGTGGCATTCTTTAGAGTAGCATTGTGATTGGAAAGAGCTAGTAGTAACTGTCCTAAGAGACCTAAAAAATAGAAGAGGTTGTCATTCTCTTTTTAGAGTTTGGGAATGGAGACGCAGATTATATGACTTGCCTGAGAACACACGTGATGTCTGTGGCAAGGCTCAAGACTTTCCTCATGCTATTTAAAGGGCTTGATTACTGATACTGTTTTCACAGTAGTATTTTTATGAGACCCAGGTCATGTTGCACTTTCTTAGTCCCTCATAACAACTCTTATTGTCAGAACCTGTTTGTTTATGAGATTACAAACCTAGAAGAATAGAGTGGTTTGGATAATTTTGGCACAGGGCTTGTGCTCAGATGTTTGATAATAATTGACCTTCCTTCTGTGGAGAAATCTGGCTCACTGCACAGCTGCACGTATGCATGTGCCAGTACATTGCTGAGGAGTGAACAACTGGTGGGCAAGCATTGCTAGTCCTGAATGTGCAGCCTGATGCAGCAAATAGCAAGCAAAATGTACTTTGGAAGCAGTTGTTCTGGATTTTATTTAACTGTATTCCCCAGTTAGACAACTTATGTTGAAGGGTAGTTAGCAGCTTAGTAAGAAATGAGACAGCATTGTTTTTTTATGCTGCACAGGAGCTTCCCAAAACTAGTCTGTTTTCCAAATGGTAGCAAATGTACATTCAAAATGACAGACCTTTTGGCTCTCATTGATACAGGATGACACAGACAGCTGATGTAGAATTGAAATAGAAGCCTGCAGCTTTATATAGCTAACATACACTGTGAGTGTAGGGCATCTTCTAACTTTTCTGAATGCTCAGTAGTAGACCTGATTGCAGCAGGGACTGGAGAGGACTTCACTAAATTTCTAAAGACTCAGGGTCTTCTCTGTGCAAGGTAGTGTTAAGCCTTAGTAAGTTGCAACAAAGCTGAGTTTCTTTCTGTGATGCCCACAAAACCTTCTTAATCGGTCATAAAACAAAATGTGTTTGATACGGTTTTGTTCTTGAACATTGACTTGTTTTGTTTCTCTGTATTCTTTTTAAACGCTTACTGGGGCAAATAAATCATTAGTATTACTCCTAAAACTGAAGTTAAACTGATTGGGCCATAATTCTTCAGCACTTTTTAACTTTTTATGCAGTCTATCTTTTTTCATTCTGCATTCTATTAATTTTGTTACCAATATACTCAGCTGACGTTACTGAAGAAAATGCATTTAACGCATCTGTCTTTTCAGGGTCATGTCAGGCTTTTGATGTGAATGGCAGTGCTTTTGTTGGTCTTTGTCTTTTGCTATGTGCATTCTCCATAACATCTTTGCTTTTCAGATCTTGCCCCCATGTGCTTATGGTGGTTTTCATGCCCTACCTTAGTAATCTGACCTAGTTTCCCTTTCTTGAATGCTGTCTTTTTATATTTTAAGATCAGTGAAGGCCTCATGACTTGGTCAACTTTGCTTCTTACTACACAACTGTCCTTCTCACAATAGGACTATTTGGATACAATAGCTCCCCTTTTAAATTATCAATTTCCATAACTCTTTTTCTTTGCGTTGGGCTTCTCCATATCTCTTTTTGCCTTGCGCTTGCCTTCTGTGAGACTTTCTTGAATTTGTTGAGTGTCTACTTTCTTGAAGTCCTGTGCTGGATTTTTTTAGAGCTGTTCTTACCATCTTAAGGATTATCAGCCACACTGTTTCATAGTTACTTTTACCCAAATTGTATTCCAACTTTATATGCTTTACTAGTTACTTTAAATTAGCAAGAGGGATATTCTAGGTTGGATTATCTCTACGTTCTTTGTTATGACAAAAATAATTATTGGTGACTGTTTTAGGAACTTGTTAGGAAGTCTGTATGTAGTAGAATTAATGAGACGGTCAAGATCTTACTAGTTAACATTGTTCTTTAAACTAGCAACTAACCGATTGTAATCAGTGTAATTGTAACCAATGTTTTGGTGAATTAGATTTCAAAATACATTGTTTCTGCAGTCTTGAGCATAACTCTTAGGATTTGGGGTTCATTAGATGCATAGCTCTTACTCTAGGTTTCGAACTTCCTGTTTTTAACTGTGTGTGGGTGTATGCTGCTGGGGAGGGGTAATGGGAGAAAGTGGTGCCAAACTCATTAGAACATGTTTGTTGTGGAGAGATGCCAAATGAGCCTGAGTCCGAAGAATAATCTTCTGCCTCCTTCTGTCTTCTCCCTCTGTCCTCCCAGTTATTATGGTTTTGTGCTAGTTTGATCTCTCCATCTCAGCTCCATGAAACTTAAAGTTTGAATGCACATCTGCTTTTTTGTAAAACCCAGTTACGCTGAGAGTTGACAAACTGTCTTAAGTATTTAAAGATTTCTTGGTTATTGCTGCAAGAAAATAAGACTACTATGGTGAGAGTTTTAACCCAAGGAATGTGCTGCTACTGTTCCTAAAGCCATTTATGACAGTAAATGGGTTTTACACAGGACTCAAAGTTTTCTGACTTTGGTTTTCCTATAATATTTTTATTATTATTTCAAAATTTCTTTCTCTCTTTTATTTTGAAGTATTTGAGTAGCTGGATAATTGTTTAGTTATTTTTTATGTCATCCTTGTATTAGGATTAACTTTTTTCTTTCTTGACCTACAATCCTAATACTAGTAATAAAATTAGGAAACAAAAATGTCTGCTATCTTACTCATAAGTATACCAGTAGATGTGGAAAATCTAACTAGCTACTGTCTGCCAACAGCAAAAAGAAAGAGTTTTTTTTCCAACTGAAGTTCAAAAAAAAAAAGATTTTTTTTAAAAAAAGGTGACTTTTGTTTATTATCCTAGACAAAAGATAGAGGAATACAGTTTGGACAGTGTGTTTAATATAGTGAGCTTGTGTTAATTATTTGTATGATGTGCGGAACAGTCCTTCCTGAGTAACCTGCATCCCATTAGTGTATACATATTTAGAAATCAATCTGTGACGGTGTCCTGTGCTCTTAATGCATGTAATGCTAGTTAATGATGTAATTATGTAATACAGATAATTTCATATGTTATATTTTTATATAGCATATTTATATAATACTTACAAAACTACTTAATACTAGTCTTAAATGCATTTTAATGTCTCCTTTAGTGAATGACATACATGCAGCTCTGTGCCCGTGAACCTTCAGGCATTTTTTTGTTAAGGGTCTGAGGAACATAACCTGCTCCCTGATAACAGTATACTCTCTCTCTATTTGAAAATGCTTTTTTGTTGTCTCTGAGGAGATTTTTTTTTTTTTTTTTTAAGAACAATGGATTTAAGTTAATTTTAAGGTGATTGCTAATAGAAAAGTCAGCTTGATTGACAACCTGATTTTTTTGATCATGGAAAGGCATGAAGTATATGGTTTCCTGTATAGCTACTTCATCTGATTGTGAGAGAGAATAGATTTATTTTAAAAGCCAACTTTATTTCAAATAGCAAGGCTGCAACTAGGGGACGGTATTAAAATATCTACTAGAGTAAATATATATATATATTTTTTTTTTTAAAAATGAGCAAGGTAAGGTAACTTCTAGCCAGCGGTGCAAAAAGATTTGGTTAGAAACCCTTGAGCCTGACGATAACTTCTAATGAATCTTGCAATCTGAAAGGACTGGAAAAATATTAATATCCTACTGATGCTCAAGGCGGGGTAAGCAGTATGGTGTGGGCAGTAATTGGCTAGACAGTTTCATGTTCTTGGGGACAAAAACCATCAAAATCAGCTAATACATGAGATGCAGTTTATCTTATTCAGTCTGAATTTCTGGAAAATAATCATGTAAACATGGTGTTTCATCATTATCTTTGATACAGGAGCAGTTCAATTCTCAGTAACGTTACATATGCTTCTGCACAGTATTCTCCTACTACTGGAAAAGAAACTGTTTACAAAAAAACACACAAATTTTAGAAACAATAATTTTTAAAAAGATTATCTTAAATGTTAGTGACAGGCTGAAAGTTCTCAAAGTGATTCAGCATTAAAATGAATTACTCAGATTGTTGAAACATCATCACTAACAGTTTTTGTTATCATTACATGGCATGTTATCCTTAACAGGATAGATCCAGTGTCTGGTGGGGATGCTCCAAGTATATTTGATTTCAGCTGCTAGGAGAGAGGGAACGGACTAGTGAACCACCTGAGGTCTCTGTCAAACTTGCTTGCTATGACTGTATAGGGAAGGATCTGTTCAACAAGGGAAAAGAGTCAAGAGTGGAAGCATAGTGGTTACAAAATAAGGAAAAAGCTGTTGTTTTTTTTTTTTTTGATTTTGTTTCAGAGACAAATGTCTCTTACTGGCAGTTAATTCAATGTTGAGAAGCAGGGGAAGAAAATTTGCTTCAGTTCTACAAGATGACGCTGCAGACTCTGTGCTCTCTCTTGATTGCTTGTTTTTCTTTGGAATACTTCCTGTATTTTGCGTAAGTTTGAGAGATTTGAGAATGTTTTGTTTTTGCCTTGTACTCAAACGTGGTGAGACTAGCCTTGAAAAATGCTGTTTTGTGGGATGGGTGCTTGAGAGTTTTATAAGCAACCAGAAAGCACTGTTTGGTATAAGATTCTTCGTAATATCTTTAATAATGTTTCTTGTTAGGCCTCTTGTGATTGAATGTTTTTAGCTGTTTATAATCTTCATCGAAGGCTCGGTCACTGTCAGATGCTTTCTAATTTTAAAGGATGTAAATATAATGCATATGATATCCCAGTGCCTAGAAGTATTGACTAGTGGGATTGTACAATGTATCGTATTTGTTCGTGTGTCTATCTAGGAGATTAAGTTTTTAATGGATTATGATAAATAAAGTTTAATTTATTAACTACCTGGAATGGACTGTAGTTATGAAAGTTATATTTTGAATTGAGCGCTCCAATTTAGATCCTTTGAAGATTTTAAACCTATTTTCTGTATGTTACGTTTTCATCCACTAAAGATGTATGTAAACTGCTGAATCTGGTTGAAAACAAGGTTTATGAAAGAAAGCCATAAGCCATAATCTTGGCCAGCTGTAAATATGTAGATTTTTTGAAAAATCTAAAATAGAGATGAGTTTTATGTTGTGTTGCTAGTCCAGTGAGCAATGTAAGAAGTCTGGGATGTTGAAAATAGGACACACCTAGGAAACAAAATATTTTGTCTGGGACGTTTCTGAAGCGTTGCACTCTGACTCCCTGTTCCTCCTTTGTTTGTTTATTTATTTTTATTCTTATTCCTTTTCCAGATCTTGAGTCAGAAGACTGTGCATCCATATACATCTTTAATGTAGACCAACCATCATCATCTGTAAATCAACCAATTTGTATTCCTCGCCATGGACTGCAGTCTCACTCCTCTCCTCTATCGCCACCTACAAGACTTCAGAGTCATAAGAACTATGAAGGGACTTGTGAGGTACCGGAATCCAAATATAGTCCACTAGGTGGACCCAAACCCTTTGAGTGCCCAAGTATTCAAATTACATCTATTTCACCTAATTGTCATCAAGGGATTGAAGCCAACGAAGATGAATTGCACACAAATGGCACAGAAAATGAGTATATGGAAAGGCCGTCACGGGACCATCTCTATCTTCCTCTTGAACCATCATATAGGGAATCATCCCTTAGTCCAAGCCCTGCCAGCAGCATTTCATCCAGAAGTTGGTTTTCAGATGCTTCCTCCTGTGAATCCATTTCCCATGTTTATGATGATGTAGACTCAGAGCTAAATGAAGCAGCTGCTCGATTTACCCTTGGCTCTCCTTTGGCATCTCCTGGTGGCTCTCCGAGAGGTCCCAGTGATGAATCTTGGCAACAGCCTTATGGATTTGGGCATGCCTTGTCACCTAGACAGTCACCCTGTCATTCTCCCAGAACTAGTATTACAGATGAAAATTGGTTAAGCCCTAGACCAACATCAAGGCCCTCATCAAGACCTACATCCCCCTGTGGGAAACGACGACACTCCAGTGCTGAGATTTGCTATGCTGGTTCTCTCTCTCCTCATCATTCTCCAACTCCGTCACCTGGCCATTCTCCCAGAGGAAGCATAACAGAAGACACATGGTTAAACACTTCTGTCCATAACGTACAAGGTCTTAATTCTGGCCTTTCACCATTTCAGTGTTGTACAGAGACTGACATCCCTCTAAAAACAAGAAAGACCTCAGAGGATCAAACTGCCACTTTATCTGGAAAAATAGATCTCTGCCCTGAAGAACAGGGAAACTTATCGTCATCCCTTGAAACTGCAGTAGATGACTGCTCTGGATCTCAACACACCTTGAAAAAAGATTTGCCTGGAGACCAATTTCTTTCTGTTCCTTCGCACTTTACTTGGAACAAACCAAAGCCTGGCCATACCCCTATATTTCGGTAAGTGGTTAGAAAATGTGCAAGTTGTTCAGAAGGCTTCCCTCCCTTCTTTCCCAATCTGTGCTTCTTACATAGATGTATTAACATGCTTATATTTCAGTGATGCATTAAGACTTTAAAAAGAAAGTTCTTGTAGACAGCTAAATTATAATTAGAGGCAAACAAGTTGATACAGCAAATGCCCATCTGTTTCTTCTTTTTAAACTGCAGTGGCCATGTTTTAACACAGGCAATTGACTTTAATTAATAAAGTTTGCTTGTAGGTATGCATGCACAGAACCGTACTGAATCAAATGTGTGCAGCTTTTATAAATGTTTGCATTTTAAGCTGTTGCATTTAATCTAAGTAGTACAAAATGTTAATGCAGCTAAACAAACTGATTTTATAAAACTGCGAAAACCCGAAAGAGGTGGATTTTTTTTTTATTTGTTTTTGTTTTCGCTTGCGTCTTTGGGCTGATTCCAAATCCTAATTCTAGAGAGAAAACAAATTTGCATGTCATACTGAAATCTATATAGAACGAAGTGATTTGTGGGCTGTCGTTCCAAGGGTATTTCTGTCATTGCGGTGCTGACTTAAATGGCTCTTGCCCTTTTGCAGTCCTGTTGTGTGCTAGCAGGCTGATTTGTGGAGACCTAGGGACCTGATTCAGATGAGGGGTGGGGGGAAATTCGCCCTCCTTCCCATTCAGTTACTTTTTAGATGGAGCGTGTCTTTGATCTGGCTGACCATAAAGCTACACGGACTGCTTTGCTAGGACAGTGCAATTGGTGGACTAGAAATGCTTTAGGTAGCATTGCTGCTGAATGGACAACTACTGCAGTTACTTAGCTCAAACCATCCATTTGGTTCCTTAACCTTTTTCTTGTTCTGCTAGGTAAAAAGGGGGGGGAGGGGGGAGGAAGCTTCAGGGTATGAGAAGGGGGGAGGGAAGGGACTTGAGATTGCCCTTTCTCTCTACAGATGAATAAATGCTTCGAGCTGATTAAATGTGCTTGCTTCTGAACGTACAAGGCACGTTGGTAGCAGGAAGAAGTAAATGGGCAAGAAGCTGCCCATCCCTTGAAGAGTTCTGTACAGATATTTTGTAAAAGGAAGGGTGTATTAGGTTAATATCTGTAAAACAATTATCTATGTGATAAGCTGTATTGTAGGTTTATATTTAAAACACCATCGTTCTGTCCGCAGGCAGATTTGCTCACCGAGGATGTAGTGGTTGAAGCAATTGAACGATTGAACGTCTCAGCATTTACTTCCTTAGAGTATTTCTTTTTTTTTTTTTTTTTAAAAAAAAAAAAAAGAGAGAGAGAGAGATTCTACAGGCATGAGTAAATGACCGTCTTGATACTGATGGTAAAAAGGGTAGGATTCTCCAGATACAAGCTTTACTTTGAAAAAGGCAAATCATAACTCCTAAAAGTTATTGGCAAAATATTGCTGTCATGATGAAGTCATCTTTGCAAAGCACTTGTTTTTTACAGAGCATACCCTGTATTTTTTATTTTAAAAAGAATGATTTGGAAGTTCTTCATGATTTTAACATTTTTTTTTTCTTCCTTGAAGTAACTGAAGCAAAATAAAAAGAAAATATTTCTGTCAAACCTTCAGAGGTGTTGTACAGGACACTTACACGGCACCTTTTCTGCTCTCAGGGAGTTTGAACTTCTTAGCAAAAAATTTAGAACTAACTAAGGCCTAATAACCCAAGTTTTCTGAACAGGCATTCTTCCCAGGGACCTCCCTCAAAAGCACACCTTGTTGAAAAGTGGACGCTGGCTTTTGTGAGAACATGCTAGTTTATCTTCAGTAATTCCCCTTTCTAGTGGCTTTTTCCAAATTTAGATATCAATCTTGCATCATTTTAACATCTTGATGCATCATTTCCTGATGACTTGTCCAATGAAAAAGCCTGTTGCAGAAATTTTTTTAGAGTACCTTTCCTTTTTCTCAGTTGAGCACGTGACAATTCTCAGGGCTGTGGGTCTTGTGGAATATCAAAGCACTTGCTCATTTTTGAAGGCTGCTGTAACTGATACTTTCAGTGTGTGATTTATTTAGTTGGAGAACTAATGGAGAGAACTCATCTGTAACTCTTACTACTGAGAAGCATGCTTACAAACAAAGACGAATGAAATATTAACCAATACTTTCAGGATACAGTGAAACATTCCTGAAACAAATGGAAGTGAAGCGAATCATAGCTTTAAGAGCCTCCAGAAGGCGTGACTTTTAATGGGTACTGTCAGACAGGCTTCAGCGTTCTTCTGAGTTCTGACACTGAATTTTTGAGTTTCGCTGCTTGACATTTGTGTTGATTAGATCAGTGTTGCACAGAAGGCTCATTTTTTTTAATTAATACAAAATCTACTCTGTTAATTTTAGAACTAAGTTTTGTAGAAATTCTTTAAAAGTTGTTCTTTAAAAGAGTAGGTTATTTGTCTCTGAAGGAGCACTGTTAAAATGTATTTAGTCATTTTGTCAGTTTTGCCTAATTGTATAATAACAGATTTTAATTTCTTTTCAGAAAGGTACTGACTGGGGTTAGTAGATATGTGGTTTTAGGGGGATTGCTTTCTATGTCCCTCTGTGTAGCTATTTATGAGGGAGAATTCTGAGGCTTAGGAGGCTACCTTGCTAGCTTGGAAAAGTCAGTCTTACAAGATCTGAAATTACTGCGTTGACAGATGCGTTAACGGTATTTAAGTTTTTTTTAAAAATCTGTTGCACCTAAAGGTGTACTGTTTGTCACTAAAAGACTTTTGTTTCCACTAAAATAGCAATAATTATTTTTATTAAACAGATTAAATAAAACGATGGTAATTATTTTTACTGAACTGGTTATCTTGGAGTATTTATGTAGGATATTCAGCAGTCCTGCCTTGGCATTTATGTTAACTCACAGGCTGCAATTTGTTGCTAAGAATTTCATGACTGTGTCTGCTGTTCTATCTGCTCTGCATCTTCTTAAAAAAAAATAAAAAAAGGAGGAGGAAGTATATTGAAAAGGTAGGGAGTTTGTTAAGAGTGAGCACTAGTGAAAGATAAAAGCAGATGAACAATGTGGAGCGTATAGGTGTTTAGCAAGATGGGCTGTGGATCTAGGTTTTTCTGCAACATAACCAAAATAATTAAAACAACAGCTCTTCTGTTAAACCTGCTTGCTCTCATAGTGGGGGGGGGGGAGGGGGGCTGAGCAGAATTGAATAAAAATCAGTTTTACAGTTTTCATAAAGAATTAAAATTGTTTTTGAAATGTCAGGATTTATGTAAAAGCTATCTCTGAAGAACTTCTCTAATTGTAAAAGCGAGAATAAAGCAGAAGACAATAAAGACTATACTTATTCACAAGTGAATTAAATAAAACTATTAGGCAGTATGCATTTGCTGACAAAGAGTCTGACTACTGAGTTAATGGAAATGGCTGCATTGACAACTTAGTGTAACATTGAGCTACTCGGCACTTGTAGCCTGCTCCACAGATGCAATGAGAGCGTGTACCTTCAGTATGTTCAGCCATTTCATTCTGTCATCTGTCGTTTGGATTTTAATGTTGATGATGCGGAGAAGCTAAGCTCACTCTTACACTTTAATAATGAATTGAAAGAAGATCCACTGTTTCTTAAACAGTTTGTGACAGTGACCAAAAGCAAGCACTGCAGTTATGTTTTAGAATTAGATTGAATAAGCATAAAAGATAGGAACTCTTGATTTTAAAATATTTCTCTCTCTCTTTCTCTCTTTTGCGTGTGTGTGTGTGTGTATATATATATATATATATATGCATACAATTAATCAGCTTTTTAAATGTCTTGATTGTGTTATCAAGTACGATCTAGTGCATGAAGTAAACCAGATTACAGATTTACAGAACGTTAAATAGTCATCAGAGAAGAAGGTGCTGTCTGCACGTTTCATACCACGTCATACCCCATACCATGTAAGGTAAATTACTCCCGTTTGTACCGAGGGACAGTTTACTGTGGCTAAATGCGCATACCGGCCAGAGTAGTTTCATTCACTTGGAATCAATACTCTAGTTTATCTATGAAGTCCTGACCGCTCTTTTCCTTTCTCCTATATTCAATAAGCGTAGGATGCTTATATTTAACTAAATATACTAATGTATAATATGTTTTTGTGCATTTTAGTCATACTTGATTCTTTGCAAATAATTTTGAACAAAAAAGTTGTCATCTAAGACAGAAATACATAATGTGCCAGTTTGTAGTATATGAAAAATATGTGTATTATCTGTCCTGAGTCATATTCCTGCTTCCTAGTCAAAGAAAAGTCCAGATGAGTGGAGAGGGACAGAAGCAACGCAACAGTTCCTATAAAGTAGGCATTGAGCAACTAGATAGTTCTGTCCTGTCTACATCTAGGACTAGTGAAGATTTGAGTAGTCTATTAGCCACAGAGTATCTGGCAGTGCTGTCGTTAACCAAATACTTTTGCAGATGAGCATTTTTTGGATTGTGGATTGACTTGGTCATTTTACAGAATACTCAGCAATGCAGTTATCTGATCATTTTATTGATTATATTTTTATTCTTGTTATTCTTGTTTAAAATACTTCCCCCTGCTTCCCAGGCTGAGGGATAAGAACTGGATTTATTTGTGTCTCATGTTTCCCTGCTAAAGTAGTGGTAGTATATCTGACTTCCCCATTTGCTTGTTACCCCATTGTTTCATGAAGATCCTGATTTTAGGACTGTTTATTAAGCATCTACCATCAGGGCTTGAATTTTACCCCCACTTGAAAAAACTCAAAACTTTTCCACTCAGTCTCTTCAAAAGCCATGTTTCTAGGCTTTTGCATACAGTGATTTCAGACTCTTTCATTAATTGGATTCTTTTTCTTTCATTCCTTTCCCAAATTTTGTATCTTCTATTTGAGAAGAAACATAGATGATGCAAGTTCACTTTCTTATTTAGATAGCCTATATCAGTTAAGGCTATAAATAATCTAGAAGAATACCAGAGAAAAGTATTTCTTCCTAGAGGCTATTCATATTCAAACAGCTAAATTTGATCCTCCTGCTCACATTGAGGCGCCATCTAAAAGAGGTCAGTATACTCATGTGAATCTCTTAATTGTATCCTTGTCTTTGAAACTGTGTGGAATTCCTGTTTAGTGGATATACACGTTATTATGAGAATACCCATTCAGTAAATATTCATGAAACCATGTACTACCAAGAATCAAGACTGATAATCCCTCTTATTAAAATGTTCTTGCTTAGGCTCCAGTCAGCCTTCACGAGTACAAAGCTGCTGTATTAGAAAGAGGAGTAGGAAACATTTTTTGGAAGTGATATATATGTGTATATATATGTATATATATGTATATATTTGTTTGACAGAAATTGATGTTCTTAGTTATGGTGCTTATGGCTTTTCTGTGTGTGATCTGCCCCCCTGACACAGGGGGGAAGAAAGGGCTTTGAAAAAAAGAGTATGGGGATGACCTGGGAACCTCTGATGAGGAAAAAAAAAAAAGTAATAATACTTACGATGGAGACATATCACCAAAAGTAAAATTCATAAGGGATCAGCACTATTTGTGGAAGAGTTAACAACCAGCACAGACATACGGACAGTGCTGATATAGGCGACACTGTGCAGTGGTATTAGATGGGTGGACGGTGATGGTGAAATTGAAAATAGTGGGGGTTCTGTTATTGGTGCTTTTGGGTTTTTTTTAGTTTTGTTTTTAACTTATGGCTTATAATATGAATGGTTAGTAGGACAGTAGGCTTTAGGTTTTGCATGTTAAACCTTGAGAGTCTAATTTGTGCATCAAAGAGGCATTTTGTAGGTTAGTACACTTCATGAGCGATTGTGTTTTCTTTCTTTAACCCTTGGAGCAAGTCTTTGACAGAAGCAAATTGTGCTTCTTTGTCCACCAGATAACTGTGGCAGTATTTGTTAATGGCAAAAATCTTTTATTAAAAACTGGTTTGTTTTACTGCTGGAACTCATAGTTGTAAGTTGACTTTACATAATAGTATTCTCAGTGTTGGAAAGAGTTACTGTTAAAACTACTGTATAAACTGATGTTTGTCTTCAGAGTGCTGTGTTGCAAATTTAATTCTAAAACACTGAGAAGTGATAGGATATCAAGGAGTTTCTTTGTGCCATGGTGATGAAGAACAAACAGGCTTTGGTAGTTGTATTTACAGTTCAGGAATCTCTTTAATGATGGATGATTAATGGCAACCTGAGAGTATCTTCCTTGCAATTGTCTGGCAGTTGCTCCTGAAAACTAAGATTGCTGACAATGTTGCTTAACTCTTCAAGAGAAAATAGTGTTAGATAGACAAATACTCATAATAATTAGTTCTCTTTCTTGTCTGAATCCTTGTTTTGGAAGTTTGTGGAGCAGAGAGGAGAACAGAATTATGTTCTCTTTTTAACATAGCTGTTGGAACCTCAGTCTTAATTTTAAGAAGAGAAAACCGTTCCATGTGAGTGGACTATAGACAAGCTTATTCTGCTGAGTAGTTATCCATCTATTTTCTGTTAAATAGAAATAACTGCTGTTATGCTGTTAGCAAAATTTTAAAGTGAAAATATTGGCAAACCTCTGACTTTGGAGATAAGTACCCACTTAAGTGAGACAAGCAAGAGAACGTTGAACCTCTTAGGTTTTTAATAAGCTAGGCTATTGCTGTAATGTTTATGCACTGTTAATGAAGCTATAGGTATGATTAGACTCTCCACTTTATTCTGACATGGTAGAAAACAGATTTTACTTGGCAGGATGCACTATCAGTACTCTGAAAGCATATTTAACTGTGGGTCTGCTAGTAGATGAGTGATATTTTGAATGTAAACAATATAAAAAAAATCTATTGATAAGCCACTGTGGCAAGGTGGGTGTCCCCAAAATTATTAACTCCAAAATTACTCCGCCTGAGAAAATGTTACTCTAAGTAGCGAAGAGCAATCACAGCAGTATTTTGGCTCTACAAGTATTCCTGAAAAGGCCCATAGTATTGGCACATAGTTATGATGTCAGGATCTCAAGGGATTGCTGTGTCATAACGTTCGCTTGTCACAGGATAACTGTGGCTGTTGGTTATTCCCTGCGAAAACTCAGGATGAGGAAAAAAATGTGGAACATCCAATGTATGGTCAGCAAAGCCTTTCCTGCAGTCACAGATTTTGATGTATTAGGAGAGGGGTAGGTGGCCCAGTGTTATTTTTGCTGCAACTGAGAAATGATCACGGGTCATTCTAGAAGACCTGTAAATCTTAACTGGCAAAGGAAATGAAGAATAACTTTCACTAGCATTTTGAAATCCTAGTGGAGATCTTCAAAAGGTCATTAGTAGAACTAGTGACTACAAGGAGGTAGAAGTATGTTCATGCAGAATGGCTAAAATGAGTTCTTATTATCAGTTTCATTTGCATTCGAAAACTTTCTAAGCAAGGAATCCAGAAGAGCATTAGACTAAAACTGAGTTAATCATACCACTTCAGCTGAGGTACCAGCATAAGCGGTTTCTGTCCGCGCAAAGCCCCTCTGTTATGCCACAGCTGTTTATCCCATGAACTCCACAGTAAGAGTGCTCCAAATGAAAAATAACCATTTTAGGGTTTTAACTGGATTTGTAGTCGCTGTCATTGGCCCCACAACAGTGCGCATGGGGTAGAAGAAAGAGTAAAGCCTAAGTCCAGTGCAGAACCACAGCTGCAATCTAGTATTAGATGCTGACCTGTAGGATGCTCCAAAGCAATCTTGTTTCTGGGGTTTGTTTCTTGCTGTGCAAGAGGGGCAGAGTCAGCCCCAGTTTCTACAGGGGCAGGTTTGAAAAATGAAATCTATATGGACTCATTTGACTGCCCTATGGTGAACATCAGATGTCTCCTCATCAATTTTGTGCAACCTGACTCAGTTCTGGTTTAGAGATGATGGTTGCGGGTGAAGGCAGTATGAGCTAAATGAATTTTTTGAAAACCTAAGTGATAATTTTAAATAAGGAGTCTTCTGTCGAAGGTGCTACTGAGGGCTTCCTTCCTTACTTCCTTTAATAGCAGCTGTTTTCCAAAGCCTTTAATCTTGATGTGATAGGAGCGTTTGGAGGCTTGCATTAATCGGATTATGAAACTCTTGGAATTACTGGAAGAACACTTGTGGGTTTATAGATTGGTAATGTCTCACAAACATGCTAAAACTTGATTTAATGAATCTTGTAGGATGACTGTCACTCATTGTTTCTGCTTCCTGCTGTAGCATTTGGGGCTTTACTAGTGGACTACTGGACTGTTAATAAGGCTTTTTTTCATTTCAAGAGAACCAAAACTTGGAGAAAGCTCTGTGGATGAGTAAGCCGCAAGCTCTTGTAACTGTAATTTGGTAATGAACCAGATAGACTTTTCACAATAAAACATGTGGAAGTGGCTCTTCCCATCAAAGTGAGTGATTTTTAACAACATAAGTTCTTATTTCTTTCAGTATTTTGATCTGAAATGACTTGGAAAAACCCACAGCCAGCAGTTGATCTAGATTCTGTGTTCTGAATGGAAAGTAAAATGGCTTTATCAATATAATGCAAGTATCGCCTTGCTGTGTAAAGTGGAGGAGGCTGAAATCTTTCTACCACACCACCAAAGTTTTGCACGTTTCTAAAGTAGCTGATTTTCTTAATCTTAAACATGTTCCAGGTATTTTAAGAGCATGCTGCACTAAAATTTGAACTCTAGTGATGTCTGTGTAGCCTGAAACTTACCCTTAGTTTAATACGCGTTTTACGACTGATAAACTGGTAAACTGTGATGAGTTAAAAATCTAGGTGAAAGACTTCAATTTAATGCTGATCCTCACCTAATAATTTAGTCAGAACAAAGCTTATGCATAAGTGCAGTAAGGTTATAGAGGCTTCAGATTTATTTTCCCATTCCAGAGTGTGATACTGTGTGGCTTCACATTGCATTCATTTTGAACGCTTTTCAGACTTGTTCCCTCTTTCTCCCAAAACACTGACGTGATTCTTCTGGTTTTGATGTTGGTTTCTGCATGGAGTAGAAAAATAGAAGAGTGTGTAGATTGTATTCTGATCTGTTATTTATTTTTTTATTTAGTGTCCGGGATGTGGGTTCATGTGACTTTTGGAACGTGACAGTGCTGGCTTAGGAAGTTGCCACTCCACAGCTGTCCCCCTTAGTTCTGTATGAAGAAGCTGTATAGACAATTGGGGCCCTGGTAAACTAATCAGAGTCAAAAATTTACCTTTCAAAACCAAATGAAACCACACAGGTCACTGATTCAGTTTAATGTGTAGCCCCAAAACATTTGGCACAAAACAAGTGAAAGGGTGATGTGGAAACATCATATGTTACATTTTGTTGAATACTTTGTATTCAATTGATGCATTAAATACGTTAAATTGATATCCTCATAGAACAAAAAGGTACCTGGAGCTGTACCCTAAAACATTTTAAGGTTGCACTGCTGCACAAAAGAAAAGTTGAAGGTGATAGAGACAGCAAGAAAAACATTAAAAGAGAAAGAATTACAGCTTGGGTATCCAACACCAATTTTTTGTTCTCTAAATGGAAGCTGCTGCAAATCTCTAGCTTGCTGCATCTAGAAAATAACAATTTAATGCAGCACAGCCTGAAAATCTTAATACTATAGAATTTATTTGGAAAACTGCATTTTGAAATCTTTCCAAATTTTTGATATTTTAGGCATCTGCACATGCGTGTGTGCTTGCTCTCATGCTGATATTTTCTATTTGTTTTCAAAGAATGACAAACTCTTGAGAGTTGGTTTCTTTCCTGTCTCCGTGTTTGTTCTAGTATTGCAAATATTATTTTAGGAGATAATGGGAATTGATATAGCTGTCTGATACAGCTTATGCCATGTTTCTATTAGTTGATTGCAGAAGGAGTAAACCTCTCTGTGTGGCTGGACGGAGAGCGATCGTAATCAACAATTTTTTTTTTTCTTGAATGATTTTAATGTATAACATTCAATAATACCTCTTAATACATAGTCTGTGGTCCACATGTTTTTCCAAGTCCTCTTAGGGACTGTAGCTGTTCACTGTGCCCATCGACTATTTTGACATACTTGGTAAAACAGAGGGGAAAAAAAAATTCAGACATAGTAAAGAAAAATTTCTTTTGTGCTACATTTCTTTTTAAACTCTTTTTAGTATCTTCTAATCCTGACATTTTATTTCCTTTTTCAGACTGAAGACTTGAGTCCTCTTCTCCTTCAGTAGCTATACAAGTGAATGGCAAAGTCTAGTTGATAGCCAAATAGTAGCATTTAGGCAGTACGTCTTGGCCTGTGGTAAGTATCTGGAAGGATTGGGCTTATCCTACATTCCTATGAGTTTCCTCTTTGATTGCGGACATCCAGTCCTCTCCTACTCAGTAAATTCTACTGTTGTGGAAGAAGGACCAGTCATCAGACCCCTTTATGGAAGAGGAAGAGTCTTTGCTATGCTGAACACTTGTAGAGATGATACATTGCTCACGCATTCATCCTTCCTTTCAGTAAGGAGAAAGCAAAGCACTCTTCTTCCTCTTCACTCCCAGAAATGGGCTTCAGGAGATAAAGGTTAATCTTACTGGGTTTACCCTCTCCTGAAGAAGTGCACAGTGGAGGTCCTCCCTGAAGCAGTAGGTCGGCAGGTTTGTAAGTTGTGCCTGTAGGAGAAGGCCAGCAAGTGGTGCCTTTTCTTCTCTCTCTTTTCCATGCTTAGTGACAGTGATGTTTGTGGTAAAAGGCAGATGTGTGGTGTTGCAGGCTGAGCCCAAGTCCATCCAGATACTTACTAAAGACAGAACTTCCTTTTCTTTTTTGTTCAGTCCAAACATTATCTTCTTTCCCAATGGTGCGTATGGTTTATAGGTCTTGGTTGAGTTCTCCAGCAGGTATAATTTATCTTTCATGGATCTGTAGCTGTTAATGTTTATGCAAATTTACATGGCTTTGGATAGGTGGTGGGGGTTTTTCCTCCACTTCCTGTAAAGAGGAAAGAAGTGGTATTGAGCATTTGCAGAAGATGATACGAACCATTATTTGGCTGTCTCTTTAAAAATGACTTGTTTTCCCAGTTGGTCAGGGTATGGTGTTATAAAGCTATTTTAGTATAAGTTTATTTTTAATGCAAATGTTCTCGTGCTGTACGCAGTGCTATAAACATTCAGGATAAGTGCTTCATTTTTAAGTTGCATTAATTTGCTCTGCCAGGTAATTACTGACTTGAATCTGACTGTTCATCTTATTAGAATCCTAAGTCTGTGAATCTATGCAGGTAAAAGGATAGGTATAAAAAATTGGTGAAGATATGTAGCTTATTTCCTTTTGAGGTGCTCCCATATTACTATAATTACTGCATTTTTTTTGTCCTCCCTCTGTGGAGAGACGTTACTACTGTTCTGTCGGGGTATAATCTATGGGTAAGCCAAGTGTGCTCTTCAGATGTCTTTGTCTTTGCTTGTTGTCTGTTGCCCTAAGTCTTTATGCTTAGACTGGGCTACTAGCCTTTTAAAAACTTGGATCATTATATAGTGTTTAATTTAATGATATTTAGCAAAGTGTAGCACTTACCAGTCTTAAAACAAAACAGAATAAAAACTTTAAGGTAGTAATGCAGACATTTAAAACTTGATGACTTACAGACCAGTCAAGCTTGTTTTAGAGTCATAGTGAAGTTGGACTGTTCCCTTTAACACAATTTAAACTTACTTGCTAGTCTATTTGAGGATTAATAAAATTAATGTAAAAGCAGCTATGGAATAGCATTGGTAATGTGGGGCATGGAGTCATGCCTTTCTTTTAATCAGGTAATGGAAGGAAGAAATACAGCGCTAACAAACTCCAAAAGGAATGTTTCAATTACAGATTTTAATGCATCAGCAAAATTTTGGAATTTTCAAGTAACTATGTTAGGCTAACAGCTATTCTTATTTGATAATTCTTTGTTAGGCAACTAAGGTAATTTGCGTGTATTTTACCGTTAAGTTATTTTCATTGTACTCTGGCTGAATGGCATAGTTCATTTAACCATAGTGTGCATATCCTGATTGCAGCACATCTTCATTGCCACCTCTTGACTGGCCTTTACCAAGTCATTATGGGCAGTGTGAACTGAAAATAGAAGTCCAGCCTAAAACTCATCATAGAGCTCACTATGAAACAGAAGGAAGCAGAGGAGCAGTAAAAGCATCTACTGGAGGACACCCTGTAGTGAAGGTAGGAAGTCTGGTTTTCTTGAATAGAAGATAATTTTTTTTACTATTAACTATGCTCACTGATATTTACAGTACTATAAATTGTTACATTTGATGAAGCTTGCATTCCTCCATCTGTAAGATTTCTCCGTTAAAAACATCTTGTTCAGTACAACAGGTTAGTTTTGTGTATTTAAGAATTTACCGTTTGCTACAATTACAGAATATGTAACGATGCATTTCATGCTTGTTAAGGGATTCACTGTGCAACAGTGTATTAGTTATTTATTCAAAATAAGCTTTAGACAGGAAGGACCCCGTGGGGGGGCAATAGGTTAGTTGTAGGTATAATTGAATATGATGTAGCTCCATTTGAATGAAGTATCATCTTTCTTTTGGTATTAAAGTAAACTGCTGAACACTATAGAGGCCTCAGTTGAAAGTTTGTTAGCTCCTTTTTATTAGGTTATTTCTGCGAAATGCTATCCATAGACTTTGTTAAACTTCACTAAAATATTTGGAGTAAATTAAACTTGACTTTCCTTTCTTCAGCAAGAACCAAAGGTCGTTACTGACAGTTTATTTGTGGCTGTCTCCTTAAAAAGTAAGGCATCAACTAGTTTTTTAGATGATGTGGGCTGGTAATTTGTAAGGGAAAGTAAGACTCATTCCTCGCTCTCTCTTTTTGTCATCGCTTCTGTTGTGTTAAGGAAATCAAGCAAGCTCTATTTTGTCTCTGAACATTCAGATCAGTTTCAGGACTGAAGAAAATGCAACAGTGCAGTCAACGGTCCTCATCTAACAGCAGGTGGTAGTACTACCTGTTTTGGTTCCTGGTAACTGCCATTAACACCTGCTCTTGCTGTGTTCTTTTGTTAAGGCAAATGCATCTAAAGTGTATATTTAAATACTTTGCAAACACTATTCAATTGTTGTTGCACTCAGAGTTACATATAGTGTCCTAGAAAATTAGGCTTGGCTTTCAGTTGATAGCTTTGTCATGACATGCTTTTTGAAGGAAAAGAAGCTTAGATTTGGTAAATAGCTATTGAGAGTAAAATTTCATGTACACAAGCTGCGATGTGCTCCCCCATGACTGTCAGAGTTCAGGCATGCACACCAATATCTTTATGCAGGGAAGACTTCTGGATTAGTTTACTAGTAGTGATGTGTTATTTAATATGTAAAGTGCCACCAGCTGAAATGGGAACCTCTCCTCTTACTCGCTGGACACAGGGAAGGTTGTGCTGGGGAACTACGGGACTTCTTAAGATGCCTTGATTTATCATTTTGCCACGTCCTTGGGTGAAAGCAGTGTCTTCTTATTTAGTCACCTTAATCTTTCATAATCTCAAGCCGGGTTAAGATAAAATTCAGCTGCTGCTGTACATTCATAAGTCAAAAGACACAACAGTTTAAAACCTTTATAAGACAAATGGGAAAAATGATAATTAATCTACTTACATTAGGGTTACAACAGAAGGGTCTCTTTCTTTTCCCCCTAATCCAGAATACTTCCTGTTCTCTACCAGCAGAATGGCTGTCAGTTTTAGTCCTAAGGCTTAATTTGTGCCTCAGATTGCCTTTATTAGGGCCTACTGGGAACCTCTGTCAGAGGACTCATCTGTGAGAGAGGTAAGGGAATACTTTCAGGAAGTCTATTAAAGATTATCTTGATTATACAGATTCTTATACTGTTCAAGGATCAGCCTTTCTATCATGCCTTGTAATTATATCAGTTTTAGAACAGGTGTACCATTATACCTGTACACATAAAGATGTACCAACAGAATGTCTTTGCCTATCCTTGCCTTGTCTCCTCCCTCCAAGCTCTTCATCTGATCCATTTCTTCTCCCAACCTACCAACCCCCAGTCACATTCTTTGAGCTATTTGTCAAACTTTCTTCTCTTTTCCTTTTATGACTCTTTGTTTCTTTCCTTTCTCTCCCCCCAAAGAAGTGCTGGTTCTCTGTATCCCACCTTGAATGTCTTTCCTCCTTCTTCCATTTCTGTTCTTAACCTGAGCTCTTTATCCAGCCTTTGTTTTCTTTCTAGAGTTCCTTAATGTTCTCTTCATAGTCAAAATACTGAGGCCTGACCAGCTCTAGCTTCCTCCTGCTGTCAGATCTACTAGATTCCTTGGGACAAGACCTAAATGCTTGTCAGGGAAATCTGTGCTGCAAACTAGAGAAAAGTGAGGATGCCTGAGCTAGGTTGGAATGTGAAAGTAGTCAGCAGAGCAGATTTCTTCATGTGGAATATTGTGTTGCTTTCGCCAGGTAGAGGACAAGTAGACACAACTTGCATGTGCCTAGGTGCTGGCATTGGAATTTAACACATCTTTAATGAGGTAGAATATTGAGAGGTTTTAGCTGACAAAAATAAGTCTCTGCTGAACGTTTGTTAACTACGTTTGTTTATGGCTTTTTTTTTTTTTTTTTTTTTTGCCCCGGGCCCTTGTGTATTGCATTAAGGGAAGTTGTTTTGTTGATTTGGCAATTAAACGTAGGGTTGTCTTTGCTTACAGAACTAGGTGCTTCTGTAAGGGTAGTACTAGCTGCAGATTAGAAACAACAGATCTCTAAGCTATGTGAATTTTACTGAGGGTTTTAAAAAATGTGTATTTAGATTAGAATTGTGAAATATCTTGCTATGACAAAAATTGTTCTGTTTGTAAAATGAGGATAGAATTTATGTCTGTTTTTCCCAGTCTCATGCTTAAAACTCATGGAGTGTACTGTGCCTCGCTAAATTAAAATGAATAGAAATGCAAATCAATATCCTATTTTGCAATTTGGTCTCTTCCAGCTGGATTAGAATTTAATTGTTGTGCTTGATGGGGGAGAGGAAGTTGTTATGAAACAAAACATTGATTTGTATTAACTTTTTACTTGCTGCAAGGGGAAATAGTATGCTGTAGGTCAAATTTGATGAAAAGTAAATACTAAATAGCTGTAAGCAGATGTAAAGCACTTTTAAGTACAAAGGTGCACTCTTTTCCAGCACTTCCTGAGGCTTATTACACAAATCCAGTTGAGGAAATGCATTATTGTTTGTAACTGTCCTAAGCTTTTCTTTTTGGTATTCTTAGCTTTATGCCAGCCACTTCCATGCATGTGATCATTGCAATAAAATACGCTTAGCATTTTCTTGTGTAAAAATAACTGTTTGGTGACTGGTGTCAGAGAAAAAAGAAAGGAGGTGGGTGCCTGAAAGCCTGTGTGCTTTTTCCTACTGTAAAATATGTGTTGCTCTTGAATAGTATTGTATAGAAAGTTAGAATATTTAGAATAGATTTCTGAACTATGAAACCTCTGTAGTTCTGTAGATGCAGTTGATGTGGTCTTTAAAGATTGAAAGATAGTATATAGCTTCAAGCCATTAATCTATTAGTGCAAATCATTAATCTATTACTAATACTGTACTGTACCTGTTGCTAGGAAACTAAGCTTCTGACAAATTTGGCATGATCTGTTGTGAGTATGTTTAATCAGCTTATTTCCAAATGTGAGGAAATGAAATGAGTTGATCATCATGCTTTGTTTTATAAGTCTACAGACTTTAAGGAAGCAAATTCTTTAATGAAATTCTCTTGTTTTCAGCTGATTTAATGGCAAAATGTTTTAAAAAGCAGGTATCTACCTTTTTCATCTCTGCTTGCTTTGGAGTATGTTCCAGCTAATCTGCATCATCTAAAATGATTTATTTTACCTTGGTAGAAAATCTACAACACTGATAGTTTTCATGGTGAAGGAATAAATAACTTGACAGCATGGCTAGCACGGAGGGGGTGGCACTTTGAATTTTTGTCATCGAACCCTATGGATATTTTGTATTTAGTAGTCAGGAGACATAGAAAGCCTCTGAGATTTGTCTACTGTTACCTTTCTATTTCAGTAAGTTAGAGTACTTATTTTACCATCTGAGAAGCCTTCTTAAACAAATGGCTGCAACATTGCATCTGACTCTAAATGAATAATTGCAATTACTTGAATTTCCTCCCTTTCCCCCAGGTGAAATCATACATCATAAGTAAAGTAATGTTTACATTTATAATTTATTAGAATGAGATTTTACTGTTATCTAAAGTGGTTAAGGATTTTTCGTGAGACTTTCATTGGCTAATGTTTACGACCAAAAACATAAAAGCATTTTAGAGTAGGCAGGCACACCATGCTGTAAGGTTCTCTCAGGAAAAGTTTATGTTTTACTCTCATATTTTAGCTTTATGATGTAGGAAGGTGGGCTTTTCCTTAAGGAGCATTGTTTTGTATACTATGATGTTCCTGCTTGCTGTTCATGTAGACCTTGGTAACTTTCTGAATTTTCTTCAATATTCTAAATTTAATGATATCTTTCAGTAGTTAATTCTACAAGCTAATTGTGTTGTGCACAACACATATTTCCTTTTTATCTTTTGCTCTTTTACTGTTGTCAGGAAATTGATCTATATGCTGATATTCTTGGTAACCGTCCCTCAGTGCATCTAATAGCAAGGTTAAACTAACAGCTGCTTGATAGCACTATTCTGTATGTACGTTCGTCTCGTCCTGTGGCCATCTACCACAAAGGAGATCAGTTCTAGATGTGAACTACAATAAGGGTAATTTATTTTAGAACTGCTGGTGTGTCTACAATAGACACTGTGTAGATTCTACTTGTGGAAGACATGTCCCATGCATGTAAGACATGTTTTGGACAGTGGTAGGTATTAAGAATTTGCCTGTTCCCTAAGTGTCTTTTTTGTCATACTATCGAGAATTTAAGGATAGAATCATTCATCAGTTCCTTTGCCATATGCAAAATTGTTACAGTAGTTGATTTTAGATTAACAGAGAAGAGGAAGCATCATGGAATCAATATGGACAACTCATGAGCACTACACATGAGGAAAAGTATACAGTTAAAAAATAAAAATAAAGCAAAGCTATTTTCTTTGAATGGTTTTGCACTTCTAGTCACTGACAAGCAAGCAGTAACCTCCTGTGTGGCAAGGTTTTTTGGAGGCCTGTGAAAGAGGGATTGAATGGCAGCTCTGTTTAAAGTGGTCACGGAGCTTGAAGCCATGACTGAAGATGACTGCAGTGGATGAAAAAGTAAACTAATTTTTGAGCTGTAAGTGATGTAAATCACTTAAAGTAAACTAATTTTGAGCTACTTAGACACATTCCGTTTTCAGAACTTGCTTCAAACAACGTGACAAACTGCTTGAGTTCTGGCAGAAGAAGCTATAACCTACAAGAGAGGATCTGACTGAGCAATGTCAGAGACGGTCCAAGAAGAATAAATTCATGAAAGTTTATTTAAATAGGTGTCTATTTCCTGGCCTGTAATTCTGTGGCTATCACCTTTTTTCAGGTAATCTGTGTGTCCAATTCATGTAACTATTAACAGGTATAAAACATCTGGGTTCTCTCTGTTCTTCTCTAAATCCAGTGACTGTTTGTTTGCTCTGTGTTTGTGGCCCTTTCCACTCTTCCTCTTTCTGCCTTCCACTTCTCAATTTTTATTTATTGAATTTGTCCACTTTCTCACACGTCACCAGAAAGCAGGTTGTGTCAGCTCTGATTACCTACTGTTCTTTGGTGATAGCGTTTCACAAGTAAATGTAGAAGGCAGAAAGTAAGTTTTGGCCTATGTGATTTAAGTGGTGGGCTGTATGAGACAAAATGTTGGCTTTTGAACCAGATTCTAAAAATACATATTTTTTAAAAACAACTTGATTATATGGGCATCTTGCGCCCTAAAATGCGAATGTAAAAAATGCAGCAACTAATGTGAAAAAATTAAAAGTGGCACACTGGATCTTTAGTGACACAGTGGTTTGCTTTTTGTATCATTATGTGGGTTACTAGATTGTAGAAAAGTAGGATTTTCTTCCAAAGTAAAATTAGTTTATGGATTTTCTGCAAGTTATATGAGTGCTTTTATTCCCAAGACATTGTCATAGGTATGCTGTTCAGCTTGGCAGAGTAGTCCTTCAGTTTTTTAAATAACACTTTTCATAGTTCATTAGCAAAGTAGCTGAAAACCACTCAAAAATGAAATACTTATGGAGAAATGTTTGCAGAAAAGATTTCAGTTCTTCAGAACCACGCACAGGTTCCTCTTGGGTGTTGTTGACCAAAAGATTCCAGGTTTGTCGAACCCTGTTGTCTCAGCGGGCAAAACATCTCAAAGGTGTTTTTTTTCTTCTTTAAATGTTTTTCCCCCCCTTTATTATATTACTTTAGTGAGGCCTAACAGATTTTATTAGGTAAAGACCTGTTTAAAAGTAGACTAAAAACTAAGCAGTGAAAATCCTTTTCCTGTAGGAAAGCTTAGCTTTTGTGGTGAATTATACCATACTGTAACTCATAATCTTCCAAAGTAAAAATTTCTCATTCAAAAGGACAGCTTTTAGTTTTCTTTTCACTTTCATATAACTGGGCCTTCATTCTCCTCTTTTGCCCTCCTTAGAGTGTAACTTTGGGGATGCTCTAAGGAATAGAGAAGCCACTTAACTGCATCCAGCTGCTATGGGACTATCAAGGAGAGAACTAGTTACAATGTGCTTTTCAGATCAAAGTGTTGGAAAACCTAGGAAATCTCCATTTGAAGTGCTCACCAAGTGCTTATACTTCTCCACGGTAGTTGTATATTTCTTTCCCCCCTTTCTTTGCCTGACCTGAGTTGTTTTTTTTGTTTTGTTTTGTTTTTTTAAACAGGGCTACTGATGCGTTTGGTGAATCTACAAGGTGTTAATTTGGTCTTTTGTTCACTTAAGTTGTCACAGATTTTTCCCCTGACATGTCTTTTATTTCAAGGCTGAGCCCTATTTTTAGGAGGTCTATTTGTATGTAAAAAGCTTGCTTTCTAATCAGCCTACTTTACCAATCCAGTAATGCTATAAGCAGTGAATTAATTGGGCAAAAGGAGAAGGAGCACTTAAGTGTCGATAGGATCTTTGTCTTCAATTAGCAGCAAAGGAAATGCATATGAAAGATAAAACACAAATGTTAAAACAAGGGACAGTTTGGTTAAAAATGGCAGTTTCTTAATAATTGCTGGAAAGCTTTCAGGAAAACTGCTTTTAAAATACAGTCATGTTTTTGGCACTGTCTGAATTGTCACTGTTATCTAATGTTGCTTGATTGTTAAGCATAACATGTAGTTAAAGAATGATTTTTATAATCGACTTTTCTTGAGGAGCTTTAGTTCAAAAGTACCTGGAATTTAATGTTTTGTATCCATTTTTTTGGTTGAGTTTTTAATCTGAAAGAATAGGCATGTTAAACCCTGGCATCACTTCTGGATTTACTGATACTATTAGGGATTGGTTTATGGTAAATAAACAAAGGGATTTTGTTTGTTTTTATTATCAGAAAAATAGGCCACTTCAAAGTATACTATTTATTCTCTGATAAATATTTCACCTATTTTCTGTAAAATGTATTTTTTCTGTTGGATATTCATCTGAAGTCGTATCTCTCTTACAAAATCACATCTTGTGGGTAAAGAACATATCTAAATTTGAGAAGAAATTGGTAATATTTGGTATAGCAACATAGACAAATCTTCTCAGCTGAAAAAAAAAAGAAAAAATATAAAGTAGAACTTCTAAATATGAGTGACTGAAAAAGGTCTTCTGACAGGCTTGTCGAGTGTTGCAAGCTTTCCTTTATCAGAGATCAGAGCGAGGAAATGGTGACATGTGAGCAAGATACGGCCCCAATAAAATCTGCGTGCAATCTGTGGAAACACAGTAACTTTTTTTTTTTCCAGGTTAATGTCTCTTATTTAAGGTGACCTACTTCCTTTCCTCAGAAAGAAAAAGTTGCTCCCTGCTACTACCAACCTCCAAGTTTAAATGCTGCTCTCTTCAGTGGCCAAATTAATCTATATAGTCTCTAGTGTTACACACTAGAGACATTTCCATATGTCCATTAGCAATGTAGTTTCTCTAACATAAGGTAGCTTTTTGCTGATACACGATTCTCTCGTATTAACTTACTGTCTTTGTAGTTACTTGGTAAAAATTGTAAGCTAAGTATTGACATGCACGAGTTTACTGTGTGGCAGTATAGTAATAATGCTCTGACTGCTTTGGAGTGAAGCTCTTCTAGCTTATCCTGTAGTGACCTTCAGTCTTTAGCCTTCCAGCTTTAGTTTAACTTACGCATGCACTGACCTTTGCTATGGAAACGATATAGAAACACAAAAACAACTTGGCTGAGCTTCCTCTGCAGAGCAGTGGGTGGTGTATCAGTGTTCTGTTACAGAGGAGGGTTTCTAGAGGTCAGTAGCGACCGTGTGCCGGCACTTACTAGTTGTCTACAGCCCGCTGCCTGCCGCTCTTGGGAAAGTGGTATATCTTTGAAGAAAAAAAAAAAAAATCAATGTTTTGGTAGTTGTGCAGCTCTATAGAATAATGTTGACAGGTATACATGAAATACACCTTGTGCTTAACCAGTAGCTTTGGTTACTGTTTTCTGTAAGTGGCTGATGCCTGAATCTTGGGCAGGCTGGTGCTGTAGCAGTTTATTGTAATGCGACTTTATCATGGTGATTTTGCTGCAGTCACCAGTAGGTTGAATAATGGTTTGTTAAATAAGTATGATCTGCAGAGAGACGATATGTTTTTATTTGTATATGTTGTGGGTTCTTTACTAAGATGAACTAAAAGTACAGGTACCATGGCTTCATTAGGTGTTTGAACTAAACATGGTATCTTGTTGTTCAGGTTAATTATGTAGGTATTTTCCTTATAGAACAGCTAGCAACTTTTTCGGTTAAACTGACTTAAAATGTTTGGGCTGTTCAACATACAATACTGTACGTAACACAGCTGAAGTAATAAGAAAATGTCAGTCAGCTGAGAAAGCAATGAAACTGAGAAGAATCAGCATTTTTCTTTTAACAAGAACAAGAAATGTATTTAAAAGGAATTTATTTTATGTTCCTAAATATGCTATTTTTCCTTGTTTGAATTTGATTCTGGAATACTAGTCTCCTCCATTATTCACAAGACAGGTATTGCATGAATAAGGGCAGTTCAGGCTCCAAATATCGTCCTCCTTTGGGAGAGAGATGACACCATCCCTAGGAGACAGAAGGTAGTTCAGATTCCTTGATAATTCAGTCTCCAGCAGGGGCTGAGTGCGGCAGGTAGAGAAGGGTTCTGCCTTGCTTAGTGCTTAAAGGTTTTGTGTAGGGAGAGACAAACAAGGTTGAATGTGACCAGGATTATACATATAATGGACTGCAGGATGCTTTCATACTCTGCAGCAAACTGTTGAATGCAACTGCAATTAAATAAGGTAGGAGTACTTCAGGGTCAATTAACAAGCCAATCCACCATTGTCCTCTGTTTTTAGGAATAACATGGGATGGGCTGTCTTTAATTATCTGATCATATGGTGCTAGGCACAGTATGCTAGTTTCGGTGAAGGAGGACCTTGAATGGTTATGTAATGGAAACGACCTTAATGTGTGTTCTCACTGAAAACTACTGTTGCAGTCCCAACCATTGAAGGGAGGCCTTAACTTTGTCACTAGCTGATACTCAAGTGCTTCATGAATCTGGTTCTCACTTGCATCTGACTTTTGATTCAGGAGGCTCTTTCATAAAACCAAAGTTGCGTAAAAAGAATAACGGGGTGAGGAACCCTGTCACCAAGTCCAAAATGATTGCTTCAATGTAGATGCAGATTGTTGGTAGGTTTCCAGGAACCATACTGTAGGCCTAAGAATAAGAAAGATAAATCATATTTTTAGTGCATAATAAAAGGAAACTTATGCTTTAAATGCAAAACAGATCGCAGCCACAATTATAGATCTGTAGCTGATATCTTCATAATCTGAATGTTAAACCACAGTCACCAATAATATAGAAACGTAATTAAAACCTAACCATGCTCTTTGTGACTATGCCATCCCTCTCCTATGTTACGCTATGACTATTCTGAAAGGTCAAGAATGCTCAAAGGTGCTCTGGGAAAACTCACTCAGCAGGACACCATGGCAGGACGAATGAGTATCGGTGAGCAGAATGGGAGCAATAGCAAGTTCTGAAGATTATGGTCACCATAAAAGATGAGTTCAAAGTTTATTTAGCCCCTGAATTTTGGGCTAACTAGCCTCTTACTTGCTAAAGAAGTGCAGGCATCCTCTCCACAAGCCACTATCTTGTTTCTTATTTACTGCTAGGCTCGCTGGTCCTCACAGACTCTCGTCCCCTGATTACAGACACTGTGTAAATTTGCTAGTTTATCCTTGAAGAATGTGTCGTACCTAGAGTTGTCAGCTCACTTATTAGACAAGATTTAATGCTCATGAGGCTGTCTCATTAGCTTCCACAGCCTGTTAGGGCTGATGTCATTTTTGCTACAAGTATGGCTGTTGGAAACACCAGGACTCTGAATAACCTGCTCATTGCTTAAGATTGTCATATGTTTCCTTCTTATATGGCCCCTGCTCCTGTGATCAAGCACTGAATTATCCTGTATAATGATCCCCTCCCCAGCTTATTTAATTGCCATACATCACTTATGGCTTTACATTGTTTTTTCTTTTACATTGTTCTTTTTTATTTTAAACCTTGAATAAACACAATGAATCACTTGTAATGAAATGTATAACTATGCAGTCTCTTTTGGTTTGCCAATATGTTACCACTCTGCCTTACCATATATATTTTAGCACCTTTAACAGAGCTTCATCACAGTTGCTTTACAGCAAGTCATTTGTGACAAAGACGTATTATAAGCATCTGATTAACACGCTTGAATGTACGGTCTGGGAGGAGGGAGGGGTTGGCTTGTTTGCTTTTCGTTTTGATGACGGGTTTAAACTAGTATGGCTTTTAAGTATACATGAAATTTTCAGGGTTTTGTTGTCTTAATATTACTTCAGAACATTTTTTTAGTAAGAGGTTCTTTATGTATTTGTTTCAGTATCATAATGTGCTTAGGTTTATTCCTAATTATGGAAGATAGGGGTGTATTCTTTTTCATTACAACTTTTGTCATTGGAGATTCCTTGGGGCATTGCGAATTGCTACTATGTGGTATCTTTTTTTTTTTTTTTTTTTTTGGAAGATAAAGTATCATATTTTCAGTTCTGTACCTAGGTAAAACTAATGTTATTAGAGTGATGTGAAATGGTCAACCAGCAAGGACACCCTTAAATTTGTATCACAGGAGCATCATATAGTAGCAGAAAATGCACTTTTATAACCCGTTGATATATAACTAATCCCGGCTGTCTTTCTGCCTCTCTGCCCACCCCAACATGCTTTGCAGAGTTAACGTTTGGAAACCAGGCTCTGGGTTTCTTCCATCGTGTATCTGCGCAAGCGTTGAGAGTGAATCTTTAATCAAGAATAACAGCGGCAAAAATAGTGGTGTTGGAACGCTTTGAGCGCTTGAAGCGCTCTATATGGCCATAGATCCCAATAGGTGATGCAGTTTGAACCACTGACATGGGGTAATGCTTCACTGAAGTAAGCATCTGCTCTGGGTAGGCTTTTGTAGAGAACAGTTGCTCCACTAACCATAGACAAACTAGCTTAGTTTTATGAATATTCTTCTCTCTTCCACATAATTATTATCTCTATAATTGTTGCGTGCACATCCATTGTAAAGGAAGGGGGAGCGAGGTTTAATTGAAAATCAGCTTTGTCACAGTGACCTCATTTGAAAGTTGTTCTTAAGGTTTTGAGTAGAACATGCTTGTTATTTATATTATCCTCAGTGCTATTCCGTTTTGTTAAGATTTAATTTTAACTCTGAGGAAAATGGACGGTAGAGTCATAGTATGAGAACTTGGGACAAGAAGACTTGTAAATGCTGAATTAATATACATCCTTGAGCTTTCTTTAAGCTCGTAAAATAGTTCAGACTCGTAGAAATTCTCAAAAGATTCATTAAAATTAATTAAAAAAAAAAAAAAACTTTTGGCAAGCTGTTGGATTCCTGCAGCAAGTATAAAAAGGAATTTAGCCTTAATTGACGTAAGAGCTAAGACCTTTGCATCCCTATGGTCCACTATCAATAGGACAATAATTAAGACTAAACTTTGTTATGATCCAGTTAAGTTACTGTAGTTTATAGGTGACTTCTGACAGATGAAGTGAGGGAAATCTACCAGAATGCACCTGGTCATAGAAGAGTCTCCCCCACAGCATTCATAAATGCTTGAATATCACATTTATTTACATTGGAAACCACTCTAGTAATTTAGACTGTCTCCACTCAATGGCTGATTAATTCCCCCCCACCACCCCCTTTTTTGTCTGGATTTAGTTCTTTGTCTGTTCTGAGAACTCCAAGTACAAAAAGATTATACATATATATATATATATGACAAAACATAAGCTGGCAAATAATAGAAACACATACATAATAAATGCACATAAGTGAGATCAGGTAAGGAACTAGATTGGAAAATCATCTGTTATTGGACAGGATATTATATCTGATAAAAGCTGCTGCAGCTTTTAAAGAATGCATGCCTTTTTGTGGCATATATTTTTCCTTCATTATAACTATTGTTTGAAGGGGTGAGGATTGTTAAAGTCCTGGGGAGATGTGACTTGTCAATTAACACTAAGTCAGTTTGTTCTGCTTGCCTGTGCAAGAGTAGCTGATGGTAGCTGGAAGCAGTGGGAGGGTGCTAAGATATACAGAGACACAGAATTCGTTGCATTTAAGGACAGATTGCTAGTCTACTTCAGCATACTCTCATTTGTAGCCTACATTTTATGCTAAACGTTGAACTGGACTGACGTCTTAAAGGCACAAGAAGGGAAAGGTACAAAGAATCCTCAGTTTTGAGGACAACAGAATTCACAATTCTTTGTCTTCAGCATGAAAAGCCACAGAATCTCTTTACTGCAGCTGCGGCCTAGAGATTGCCCAGCCCAGAAAAGCAATGGAAGCAGTAATTTAGAACTGATTTCCTTCCTTTCCCTTCAGTCCACTATTGTAAGGAACTTCAATAAGATGATGGTCCCATTTGGGTGGCTTTGAGGAGCTTCCTACTCTAAGAAGAAAGTAGAAGAATAGGGATTTTTATCTCAGAGTGAATTCCAATGCTGTAATTGCAATATAAATAATATATTAGAGGTAGCATGCTTTTGCCTCAACTGTTGAAGATATGTATGTTGTTGCTCAGTAACAGTTGTATGTGTGCACTTGTAGGTCCTTTGGAGGTTTTATCTGCACATCTCTTTCAGGAATAGTTTTAGGTTGTGTGTGTGTTGGATGTGGAGGAGTGAGGGAAGCAAGTTCAATTTTTGTTGTCGTGGGTGATTTGGATTTTGCTCTTCTGCTTCTCAGTCACGTTAACAGCATTGGGTAAATAGAAATAATACTTAAACTAAAATTAATGGAAAGGAAATATGACCACGCTGTTGTAAGCTAGATGCGTTAGTTCATGAGTATTGTATCTGCCTCAAAAACTTTGGGACAACATTATTGTAGCACTAATATTCAAGGCTTAGGGAACTCCCTGGCTCTTTAAAGTTCCAGACTTTAGGCAGGAACCAAAGTTTTGTTCTTGGTTAAAAAAGTTCTAATGAAACTGATGAGACTCATAGGTGCTTTTGGGGCTATAACTTGAAAATAGGAAAGAGGTGTGTTCTTTTGGTGTAATATAAAACTTCTCGACAATAGTCATGCATCAAGATAGCAGAAATCTAGAGTAATGCTTCCGCTTTCTGTGTGTGTGGATGTGCTTTGGAGTTTTTGTACAGCTGACTATTGACTTTTCAACCAATTTTGTTGTTCTTGTAACTTCATTAAACTTGACGTGGTGTGTGTGTGTGTGTGTTTGTTTTTTAAGTGCTCTGTGAAGAGCTTGAATAATATTGCTGTCTGACCAAATAACTCTCTCAAGACAGAAATATTAAAGACAAGATGACAAAAATATGTTTGGAGAATGACTTTCTGGCCCATCCTACGGTTTTAACATAAACTTATGCTGAAGCAGACGACATGTAGATTTTCTGCATAGTTTTTTAGAAAGTATATATCTTGCGATGTGTATCAATCTATAAAGGTCAGGAAGGCCTCAGATTTAAAATTGCAGTGGCTAAAGGAAACATGTATGTTACTATTGGTTAAATTTGTTTCTTTAAATCGTCTGGATAATTATGTTACCAGTATACTATAGTAAAACTTGCCCATTCTTTTAGAGCTTATTTAAACTTATCTTTTTCCAATGTGTTGATTTGTTTCATGCCTAGAATTACTCAGTGTTAGCTCGAGCATAACAACAGGGTTTTGGGTGGTTTTGAGACAAACTGAATATATTGGATGGGTTAGTCATATACTCGAGTAAAGGAAAAACCTGTGCGTTAACTTCACAGTTACCAAATTTTGTTTCTTAAAATGTTTTCTTTGCCAGAAAAAAAACATACTTCGTTTTCTAGATTTAGATTAAATTCTGTTTGTCCTAGCAAAATACTTTTGCATTCATAACACCCCTCAAGTTTGACAAGCTCACTTATGCATTCCATAATAGAAAAGCTAAACTTTAAAATATTTCTGAAAACTAGGTACTTCTTACTAAAATTGGTAACTCTGCTTTGAATCAAAACAAAATAAGAAATGCAGCTAAAGCACAGCATAGCCTTGACCTAGAAATTCTGTGGATAGAATGATTCTTTTCTCTGCACAAAATTCAAAAGGAATAAAGATGCATTGACATTCATTTGTTCTGATAAATGCAGTTGCTGATAATCTGTCTTGGAGGATAGATGTCTGTGCTTGGTTTTCTTCAGCATTGAAGAAAACAAGAAATTGAAGAAGTCTCATGTAATTAAATATTACTCTTTCACCCTTCAGTGTTTGCACTAATTGTGTATTTATATTATGCCCACATAAATGCAGTAAAAATCAGCTAATATTTTAATGTTTTATCTATTTTTTCATCAGCTCCTAGGCTACAGTGAAAAGCCAGTAAACCTACAAATGTTCATCGGAACAGCAGATGATCGCTACTTAAGACCTCACGCGTTCTACCAGGTGCACCGAATCACTGGAAAAACAGTTGCTACAGCTAGTCAAGAGATAATAATTGCCAGCACGAAAGTTTTGGAAATTCCGCTTCTTCCTGAAAATAATATGTCAGCCAGGTACATTGCAACATAAGGTTTAAGTTAGCTATTTAGTTGCCCTATGTCTTTCTTTTTCCCAGTTGTACAAAGATGATATTTTTTAAGACTTTTCTTTCATATTTTCCACAAGTGTAACTCATGATCGAGTTCGACACAGCCCTTTAAATGTGCCAGTATTCCAGGGTACGTCCCCAGGCAGTCAGAAGCAAAGGAGCGCTTGGGTAGAGAGACAGGGGAGCTCGCATGATTGAAGGAGAGATGGATGAGTGCTTCTGGAGTTAGTTTTCTATACTGTCTGCACCAGCATATGACACCACAGTTGTGGAACTGCATGTAGGTTATTACTGGCTGGCTGAGGGTAAAGTTTTGTTAATTTTTACAATGACATATAGTTTGTATGTATAGAAATATAGTAATGTAGTTTAATTGCTTGTTGCTTAATTCTTAATTGAATGTGGTCATCTTAACGTCTTGTAGCCTGACAGGAGGCCTTTTCCTTGTTTTGTTTCCATTTTTTTATTTTTAGCAGTTGGATTACTCTGACTTTTCAGGTCTTGCCAGATAGAATATGCTAAAAAATAATTTAATGGACCCTGCAGAAACAATCAAACTGCTCTGTTCTACTTGGAGGATTAGTAGACCAAGTAAAGCATAACAATGAAGTTGACTGAGCTTACTTATCTCTAATGCAGTCTTCTAATGAAGCCAGTTTAGATGTTCCTAAAAGTTACGGACTTCATGCTAGTTCCATTGAACGTATGAACTCACAGTGATATGCAGGGTAACGCTCCTCAGAAGCTTACGTGTGCTCATTCATTAAAGTATGCATGGATCATACAAATGCTCCATAAACACGTGGTTCTGGCATACCAGAACGACAGGCAGGGTTTGACGGTTTTAGTTTTTTTCATTCGGTAGTCCTTCCTAAGCAGAATGGAATATAGGTCTCTTGCTCCTTGTACATTACATTTACAACATTAACTAACTTATTTCAAATGTTTAACGTTTGAAAGTTCACAAGACAAATAGTTTCAGCAGAAAACTTGCTGCCATTTTTGATGCTAACAAATCTTCTGGCCTCTGTCATTTAAAATAGCACTATATGGGGGGGGGGGGGAACAGAAAGCTCTTCATCCTTTAACAAAGGAAAGGCTTATATAATATCCTTTTGGCAATAATTTAACTCGTATTTTTCCATCTCTCTTCTAATCCATCCTTCCTCACCTATCTCCAGTATCGATTGTGCAGGTATTCTGAAACTTCGCAATTCGGATATAGAGCTCCGTAAAGGAGAGACAGATATTGGAAGAAAGAATACCAGAGTGCGACTTGTGTTTCGTGTGCACATCCCACAGCCTAGTGGAAAAGTCTTATCTCTTCAGACTGCTTCCATACCTGTTGAATGCTGTAAGATTGCTTTAGCTATACATAATTAATCTATACTTGCAGTATTTTAACGTTTTCTCTATGTCTCACTAAAAGTATTTCTGTATGTAAAAAGCCAAGAGTTAAATTAGCAAAAAATTAAAGATGATATTTGCCAAGTGACAACCTGTGTGTTTGGAGGAACCGTGTAATGTTATAGACTGTAAACTTAATACTAATAAACCTAATACCTAACACTTCTGTATTTTTCTGTATACGGAGAGGTAGCTGACATATCTTAGTGAAAATAAATATTCATTTTAGGAAGACTAAATACTATTTCATTTACAGGATTCTATACCATTACTTGCCTATATACAGTATTATTTAATGAGCAGCTGAACTTCTAGAGCATTCACTTATTAAATGCTGGCAGTAAAGAATCAAAACGTGATCTTAAGTAGTCCTAAATAATTAAGTTTTGCCTTTGAAATAATACAATGACTTTTAAATCAAGATTTTTTTTTCCCTGAAATTCAATACTTTCAATGTAACTCTAAAAATAAAGATAACTAATATACAAGTATGGTTTATATCTGTAAATAGATGGGTTGCTTAGTTTTACACCTGATTCTTTAAGATAAAATCGTAAAAGAAATGTCACTATAGGTTAAAGTTGTGAATAATTATTTTTCGCTCAAACTTTTGTCTTAAAGCTCAGCGATCTGCTCAAGAACTTCCTCAGATTGAGAAGTACAGCATCAACAGTTGCTCAGTAAATGGAGGCCACGAAATGGTGGTGACAGGATCTAATTTTCTTCCAGAATCAAAAATTATATTCTTTGAAAAAGGACAAGGTAAATACTTTACTTTTTTCTTAAAAAAAAAAAAAAAAAAACTTACAGGAGCTTGAGGATGTTTAAAAAAATAAAAATATCACAAGTAGTGATCTGAAAATTCAGTTTGAGCACTGATCTGTGTACTGGTTGGTTGTTATTAATGAGAATAGTACTCCTGAATTACAAAGACAGTTACAGTTTAACCAGTATCTTGTGGAAAACTTTAAATTGTGTATATTTAAAAAAAAATGCTATTGACCGATCATACTATGTATTTTCTCCTTCTTACTAAAAAAAAAAAAAAAAAAAAAAAAACTAGTTTGGAAAATTAACATGTAAACTAATGGAAATGTACTATTGTCATTTATGTCATGTTACGTATGGCCTAATCATCACCAAAAAAAATGACTTATTCCTAAGCTAATGAAATAAATAGTAGTTAGAAAGTCTTACTGATTAGGTTTTTTTCAGGATATTGGCATAATATTTTCTGTAGCAGATACTGTTCTATAAAGACTTATTTTTTTTTAAAGTTTCAATCTATGCTTCATTTGCATATGTAAAAAGGCAAGTTTGTATGTAGATGAAGTGCTGGCAATAAGCAGCGGTATGCATAAAAGGGACCTTTTGTGTGTGTATTAAACATGTGCCTTAGGAGCCTATCATGTATTTAAGAACTAAGAAGTCAGAAATGTTGTAGTCAGTTGTATTCATTCTCATTTTCAAGAATCTAGCTTGAATATTCTAGATGACATTCAGTCATAGGTGAGAATTGCAGCTGACTCACACTTTTATATCAGTAAACTTAACAAATATATATATATATATATAGATATATATATAGCAGACATGCATTTCACTTAACATATACAGAAGACATTTTCCTTCATGCATTCATATTTTCAGAAATATCTAACTGCTTCCTACTGATCTCGTGAAGTGAAAAACATTACTTTTTGAGAGGGTAGTAGATGAAATTTTCATCCTAACATATAGGAAGTAGAATCTCCAAGTAAGCAAGGAAATTGCAGATTTTGGCCGAATATTTCTGAAACATCTTTCTTTAAATGTAAGTGCAGTTTGAAGGTTTTGGGTTTTCTTTTTTTTGTTTTTTTTTCCTAACCTGCGTTCCTGCTCCCTTCTGTCATTTTTGAAATGTTTGTGAATGAATTTATTATTCAGTGGACTCCAGGGGAGAACGCAGCTTGCGTTTGTCCCTGTAGAATTTTTTTTGTTTAAAATACTAAACTTGTTTGTTCTTCAGGTGCAAAGTAGTGACCAGGTAGTTATGGATCTGCCTGGCCATAAATTTAGACTTCACGTTACGAAAAGTTCTAATGGATGGGCTAAAACTGGAATAGGTAGCAAAGGAAGATTGTGAATGTATTTTTAGTAGTTTACCCATAAACTGTTCCACAACACAATTGTTAATGCTCTGTTACAATAGGTTGTCTGTTACGTGCTACTCTTTCCTAGCTAAAAATTTCTTTTGAAAATTATAAGTAATACAGTTTTTAGGATATAGCTTGGTAAGTCCTGAGGAAAGAGCAGACCTAGGCTTGGGGAAGAAGCAGAGGGTGGAATGTCAAGGGAAAGGGTCCAAATCTGAAGAAATATCATCTCATTTTCCCCCTTGCTGTCTGCCCACAACTTGTAGCTAAGGGATAGGGTTTTCTTGTTTTGTTTTGTTAGTTTTTTTACTTCATAGGTTGAACAGGCTCCCACAAGAACCAGAGTTGGGGCAAGGAAGGGGCAGGGAGTGAGAGTGAGGCTCCCACGCACCCTGGAGCTGATCTAGCTGTTTGCTGCCATTGAAACAGAAGGTGGGATGGGCAGAGAAGGGGGGTCTACCACAGCAGCAGCTAGTAATAACCTTTGCCTCATCAATTTAAAATTTACTTGGTAGTGTTCCCCCCTCAAAAGGATACTGGGGAGGGGAAAGGGCTGATTAAGGAGATGAGCTACAAACAGCGGAGTGTTTGTAACGGCATTTGCATAACAACTTATTTCTGCATAATAATGCAACTGCATACCCTAGAGAAGTTAATAGCCAACAAATATTTCTCATGTATATAACTGGATATAATGAAGTGTTTTGCACATTTTTTGTCATTGTGTGTTGCACATTTTTTGTCATTGTGTGTTTATGTTGCAAAACACATGTATCTTTATGTATTATTCAAAGATGTTCAGTTATTCAGCACTCCTTCCTGGTTCTCTAGCACTTTTGGATAAGCATCTTGATTAATACTGAACATTTATTTCTACCTTAACTATTTTCAATTTAAATTCAATTTGAAAACTTTGAATTAGCTTGAATTAGCTGATATTTCAGCATAAACCAACTATATGTCTTAAGATTGAAAATCTTATGTTTGAAAAGTAACATCTGTATCTAAGTAACAGGAAGTCAAACCTATATATGAAAAACAGTAGCAACTATGAAAATAGTTCTGAAGAACCTTCTTTGCAGCATTTTTTTTCCAAAACATTTACTGCATGTGAAGAGAACTGAGTAACTTTTTTTTTTTTTTTAATGAAACTAAACAGATTTTAAAATGTTTAACAAAAAGCTTCATAGATTGGACAGACCTTAATGCAGGATGCCTTTAAAAACAAACAACCCTTCCCTTCCCCCCCCCCCCCCCCCCAAAAAAAAAACAGATCTGGAGAGGATTACATGACAAACTGAAGCTCTTCTCTTCATATATGAATAAGTGAATTGATATAAATAGCATCATTATAGGTGCTATTACATGATAGAAGCAACTTGACTGTATGCATGTTGACAAGCCTTACCCACCTTACAATGAAATGTGCTGTACGTGGTGTAGTTCGAGTAGAACAGGTGTACTTGAACGTTATTCCCTCCTAACAAATGCTTACTTGTTTTTATGTAATATATTTTGATGCACGTAACTTGAACTCCTTTTAAAGAATTGCTGCTACACAGTATGTTCCCTGGTAACTTGTGCAAAACCCAATAGCCATGAGAGAACGAAGCGTTGGATTAAGGATAACAGGTCGTGCTAGGCCAGAGCAGGGAGAGATTCACCATAGTAAAATTGTTTTCCTCACAACATAGACAGCTTGCACTGCAGTTGAACTACGGAGTCTTTTGGTTCAGGATTTAAGGGGGAGAGTGTTGTTAGTATATAAGTGTTATAAGTGTATAACGTATAGTTATGTACGTGAAGATATGGTATGTGTTCTCTCTCACATGATGACTTACCTTGTAAATCTTCAGCATGTTTTTTTCACTAAACAAGTAGTAGTAGTCATTTAACTTCCTTTTAAAAATGTATTAGCAAAAAGGAAAAAAATCCACTCAAATATTTTGTAGTACATAGTGTCTCCTTTGGAACGGAACCTAACTGTATGTAATTGGTAGGCTCTGTTACAATGCAGAATCCTGCAAAACAGTCAACTTCTGGACAATGTCTGTAGTACTGAAACTCCTAGAGCATCCTTATACTTCAGAATCTGTTTATAGCATAACTCTTTCTCAGTAGTATCCCTTTCCCTGAACTACCTCTTTATGACGGAAAATAAATGCGGTTTTAGATATTTAAATATTTTTAGAAGATGCTTTTTGCTTGAATTATTTGTAAATTTCTCTCAACAGATGGACGACCTCAGTGGGAGGTAGAAGGGAAAATAATTAGGGAAAAGTGTCAAGGGGTGAGAAACTTAATTTTTCTTTCTTTAGAAAGCTTTATATTTTACAGTGAGAAAGTAGTCATTTTTGTTGTTCTAAAACTTAGACTTCATTTAGTAAAGCAGATCATTGGCAAACACAGACAGACAACTGGAGACTTCTAAATTGACTTAATTCCATAAAGCAGCCATTAAAATGATACTGTGAAGGAACTGGAAATAGTATGCTTGTTTGAAAAATTGAAAAAAAGAAAACTGAAGATGATTTTGCTAAGATGAGAAATAATTTCCAATGCATTAGAATTGTTCTTACAAGATTAATGATGTGAAATACAATTCTTTGACTCCTAGAGTTTATGTATGCTGTGGGAGATAAACAGTTCTTTTAGATGCATCTATTCAATTAATAGCATTACCCTTAGAAAAACTTGTATTTAAAAAAAAGTCTCCAAATAGATGTTTGCTGTAGTACTATTCTACTATGTAATATATGCATAAACTTGAAGCTTATCCATTTCAAAATAACAGTTTGCTGTAGTCTTGCAGGAAGTGTTTCAGTTTTTCTGTAATTAATAATGGTTTTATTTACATTTAATATGTAAAGCTTTTTTGTTTCAACCTTCATATAGGCAAACATCGTTCTTGAAGTTCCTCCATACCATAACAAAACTATTACAGCTGCAGTTCAGGTGCAGTTTTATCTCTGCAATGGCAAGAGGAAAAAAAGCCAGTCTCAACGTTTTACTTATACACCAGGTATTAAATTAATATCAAATTCCTGCATTTTATTTTGTTTTCTAAAGTAGACATTTGAAAGTAATTCAGATAGTCTTGTACGTTTGACAGCTAGATAAGACTAGCTTTGAATAATCTGTAAATCACTGATTTGAACTTCTCTAGATAAAACTGAAATTTAGAGTAATAAGATGCAGGTTATGAATATATCCAAGTAATCTTTGGTTACATGTTTTGCAAAATAATTTACATTCAGTTGAGAATGATGATGAATCTCAGAGGTTGTTCCTCTAAACAACTGTAGTGATAATATGGAGGACAGTGAGGTCATAGAAGAATGGGTATTATGGATTCCCCTCTCCCAAATACCTGCCCCCTCCCCCCCCCCCAAGGAGTTTTAGATAGGAGCAAGACAAAAAAAAAAAAAAAGTGTTTTTCTCTGAATACGTTGCAGCACGTTGAGAGAGCATATCTTGGAATTTAGCCAGAAAGGCATACTGTACGTGTTTTTAATTTAAATGTTTTGATTTCCTTCTATTTGGTATGAAGAAACAGATACTACTAGATATCCAGCGCCCGCTACTTTGTCTGCCACCTACTTCCTATTAAGAAACGCATATCCAGTTAGAGTAGTCGCACTTCATGAAGTATTACTGAGGGAGCTAGACCCTTTAGTACCATTCGGAGAACTTGACGTTTAAAGCCAGATATGAACGTTAATACATACCTCCTAAAACTAGTTTGTATACTGACAAGAACAACTTCCATTACTTTGCACTACTTAAAATGTTTTGCTTGCTTATTGTACTCTAAAATAACATACTGTATAATATTGCTTAAATTATGCACAGAAGTATCTAGTTATTTGTTGTAAACTAAGCGTGAATTCACTTTGTCAGATTTCTGTGAGCTTTTTAGCAGTTCTTAAGAATATCAGCTCCTAAGATGATTAAAGGATACATTTTAAACTTGATACTTTGTATGAGAAACATATTAAAATTATTTAAATGGTGGAATGTAGTAAAGAAACATGCTGCTTAAATAAGAAGCAAGTTTAATCGTAACTGCAGCAGTATTAAACAAAGCTTTAACATCCATTTTATTTATAGCGTATAACATCTATATCGTAATAATGTCAAAGTAATAAAGATGTTAGCATTTAGTTTTAAATGTTAGTATTTTTCTAATATTTATGCTTAAAATTGGCACCTTTTTATAAGATTAGCTATGCCTAAAATTTCCATAACTGCCGAATGTGCCGATTCATAGTTCTTCACATTGCAAGAACGGTTGTTAACATCACTAAAATGATGGAAACAAAGAGCTGCTGTAATTAAAACTACACTCCTCAAAGTAGCAGAACTGTTTTGCTGAAGTTTGGGTGTCATCTTGATCAAGGGCAATGAAAGTTATAAAGTCTACTAAGAATTTCATTCACCTTCTGCTAGCGTGGGGTGCTGAACTGTTGGCTGACTCTGTTTTCAATGGAGCCCAGCAGCAATGAGTACTTCCTTACCTTTAATAAGCTTTATCCTTTAGAGGTGTACTGGACTTTCCCTGGCTGGGTTGCTAATGTCTTTTAAAAACAGAGTGCATTAGGAGGGTAGTTTAGAAGGGCTAATAACTGTCTCTGGAGAAATGCTAGGAAGATTCTTCTGGCTTTTAAAGTCGAAGAAAATGAAGGCAGAGCGAAAGGAGAAGGGAAGTTAGAGCAAGTATGTTAACAAATACTGTTGTGGCTGCTAAACAGCAATTTGTGTGTATTTATCACAGGATCCAGATAAGTTGGAATTGTAATACAGTATTTTCTTTTTTCTAGTTATAATGAAGCAAGAGCACAGAGATGAGGTAGATTTGTCTGCTGTTCCATCTTTGACCCTGCCTCACACAGGCAATGTTCAGGGCCTACATTCTATCCGAACTCAACTACCTTCACCAGACCAAGGGCATCCACATGATGGTTTACTGTCTACATCACCCAGGAGCCTCGTGTGTCCAGTTCAACCACCTTACACAGCAATGGTGACCTCAGCAGTATCCCACCTGTCACATATGCAAGGTAGAAACCTTAGCCCAAGTGAAGAGTGTCATGTTTTGCCTCCTGCCGTGGTTCAGTCTTTTCAGGTAACATCAACACCTCCTGTGAGGCCTTCCTACCAGTCTATGCAGTCTAATGATGTATACAATGGACAGTCTGGTCTTCCTATGAACTCTGCCTCCAGCCAAGGATTTGATGCTATTTCATTTCAGCAAGATGCAGCTGTACCTCATTTGATAAATCTTAGCTGCCAAGCTCTCCCACCGATGCAGTTCCATCCTTCAAATCCAGGTTCTGTGTCACCATCGAGTACAGCAGGGCACCCGCTAGCACACCCAGCTCATTCAGGACAGTCATCTTCTCGCCTACCATCCATCGGATACCACTGCCCAAGCTCTGGACAGGGCTCCATCTCTTCTGCAATGAGTCGATCCCTTGGGCAGTCTTCTCCCCAGCTGCAGCAAGTCCCATACCATTCTTCAAACCCAGCATCTGCTTCATCCCCGTCCCCAACAGCTTCCCATCCTTTGGTCCATTCACCACTGTCTGGACCATCTTCACCCCAGCTACAACCTATGCCTTACCAATCTCCTAGCTCAGGACCTGCCTCATCTCCCCCACCAGCCGCTGTAAGTCACTCGGGACAGCACTCCCCTCAAGCACATAGTCCAGCATTGGGAGGTCGTAACACAGCTTCATCCCTAGTACACCATAGCGTATGCGATTCATCTCCATTTTCACCAGATGGGGCAGCTATTAACATTAAGCCAGAACCTGAAGATCGAGAATTGAATTTTCAAACGATAGGACTACAAGACATCACACTAGATGATGGTAAGTACATATAACTTTTTTAGTACTGGGATGTAAGCTACAGTAAGCCACAAAGTTGATTTTATTTATTTTTTTAAAGAACACCTTCCTCTTAACAGAAGTACATTGGTATCTTCAAAATGTGTAGTCATATTTGTGTCCAAAGGGAATGACTTAAAAACTAATAATATAAGTCAGTAGTTACACAGTTCAGATACTTCAATCTGATTTGTTTATACACTTTATTTCTAGTCATAGAACAGCACTTGACGATTAACTCCTTCATATTGACACCTTATTTCTATACAAGGAATTAGTGTGAAGCCTCTTCCGATTGTCTTGTTGGTATGCTTCAGTGAAAGTTGTAAGAATATATCCCGGTTGTATAAATGTAGTTTGGAGTCTTGTTTCCTGGAGTTGTCCCACTTTTGAAGGGTAGGCTAGTCTTGTTTTCAAAAACAAACCCACCCCCCAACAATCATCTGTATTTGGCACTGTCTTAGTCTCGTCTCTCAGACTTTCTGTAGTAATGCTGTCATCATTCAACACCTCTGCTCACAGCAGTTGTTTGCTTTCTTCTTACCACTCTGGCTAGCTTTTTGAGAAATCCACTTGTTTAACAAAAACAGAACGAGGATAGCAGTGGAAGAAATTCTAGCGCTAAGGGCCAGGCTATAATGTTCTCTACTGTAAATACTAGGAAAGTGTTAGTTTATAAAAGTTCTTCTAAGTGAAATGTAAAAGATATCAGAACTTAAAGGTCAGTGTGTTTGAGGCACAGAGGAGAAGCAGTTTAAAGGAGTATGTCAGGTTAATAAGGCGGAAAGAACACAGGGCCTGGACTTAAAAGGCATATCAAAGGTGGGTGGTAGTGATGATGGGGATCTTACTAGCGTTTATTTTCTACAATAACTTTAACTGTCATTTTTTAATTATCCTAGTAGTTATTTAATTGCATCAGCAATAGCAGTAGTATAAAGACTTAGGTGTAGCCCATCTGTTAGATATCCACATCAGTCCCAGTTCTTTATATACATGGAGCTGTGCTGTTACTACCTGCTGTCAATAGGAAGAAAATTTAGGGAAAGAAATGCCTTTAAATATACAGCATACTTGGGTGAAAATGAGAGAAAATGATAATACGATTGTTTTTCCGATGAAATGGCCAGCCTAGTTAAGTATTCTGTTTTTAGAAACATTCTATACAACCAACATTGCTTAACCTGGAAGGAAGAAAGAGACTGATTCCATCAAGGGGCTGGGGATGAGAGGAGAAGAGAAAGCTTTATGAAACCGTTTAACGACAACAACAAAAAGATTTTCCACTTCCACCTACAGGAGTGAGAAAGAAATCTAGTGTTCCAAAAAAGAGTTCTGTTAGACCCTATCTTTTTCATCCTGTTTCCCTCCATACACAAACAAGTCATAGAAATAAGTAAATACAACTAAGTGCTGCAGCAGAACTTTTGTAATGTAAGCAAAAGTGTTCAGCATTTATGCGTAGTTCAGCAGTTTGTTCAGAAGTTAACATGAATGCACAGTGTAAGGAAAGTCAACTTTTTTTTTTTTTATATCAGATATTAGTTGGTTTTAGAAACCGTTTTCATTGCTTAATGTAATGAAATTACTAAGCTGTTTCCGTGCTAACAAAGACATACGTGATGCCTCAAATCACAGGAAAAGCTGCAACAGCCGCACTGGAAAACTTAAGGAGTGGCCACTGGCTAATAGTTTAGTGAAGTATAATCAATAATTTAGTGAAGTATAATTGTCCAAGGCTTTATTAATAATGAATTCTTCTAAATAACTCTTGCTAAGGAAGTTTAAAGAAAGTCTGATAACAATAAAACAAGCACTTGGAAAGCAACTATACATTTGCAGGCACAGAGATTATCTCAATTACAATTTAATATTGCCATCATTCAATGACTGATTCATTCAAAACTTGGAATCCGAGAAGCAGGAAACTTGTTTCTGCTTTTCCAATCCACAAATCCAAATTAGGTGTCCAGGCTGAAATCTACTGTTCCTAAAATCTTGAAGGGCATGGTGACCAGAAACAAGCTGTTCAATTCTCCCACTGGGAATAAATATTTCCTTGGCTTAATACAAAACATGGTTAGAAAGGAATACGTTTCTCTTGCGTATCTAGCATTTGCTGTGGTTTAAAAAATAATTTGAAAAATAGCTTTTGTATATAATTGAATTTCAGTTTCCATACAAATAGAACTAGACACAAATTGCAAAATAAAATGAAAAAAAATCAAAACATCCAAATATAATTGCATGCGTAAATGCATATTGATACAGTATGTTCTCCCAGCTAATATGTCAAAGCGTGAAAGCTATATTAGTTGCAAAGTAGTTTTTTAATTAGGGAAATGGGTCCTCTCTCAAAATAATACCGAGCCAAAGCCAATTAAAAATTTTATAAATCATGTCCCAATTACTGACCTTAAATATTTAAGTTAGTAGTTAAAAAACAAGAAATCCTGATAGCATCAAAACTTTAAGGTGCACTGTTTCAAAATCAGCTTAGTAGACATTCTCTTTCCCAAGAAAATAAAATCTTTGAGCAAAATTTGACCATAATACCAAAGTGCTATCTCATAACAAAATTTTAGTCCTGGAATTATTAAGCTGTTTAGCCTGCCAGAGTATGGTTTAGCTTTCTTTAATAACCAAAAAGGTGTCAGTCTAGTATTCAGATCAGTCCTTTTTAGAAACTGAAGCTGCCAAAAATAATTTTATAAATGGTATTTTTAAAAGGGGAGGAGAATGTGCAAATTCTGACTTAACATTTGTGTTCAGTAAGCCTGTAAAGTGTTATAAAACAGTATAAGCAAGGGACTAGAATAACTTTTTGCCCTCCCCCACCCCCACCCCCCCCCCCCGAAAATAAAATACACACGCACACTCTGGAAGAAGAGCACTATGAATTAATCAGAATTATTATTTGCCAACCAGATGGTTAGCTTTGGGTTATAAAGTTGCCTGATGCTAGCTAGCGCATATGAAGTAACTGAATTGTTGGAGGGTGTTTGGGTTTTTTAGGCTTGTGGTTTATAAATCTTTAACTCAGTGTAAACTTGCATCATTACTCAGTGCAAGAAATATCACCTATTTGTATTAAGTAGTATTCAGCAGCTATCTTAATTGTCCTTGGCTGTGATAAGTCTCATTTTTCAACACATACTGTCTCAGCCATGCATTTAAGACAGTTCCCACAGTCCTGAAAGCTACTCCTAAGCTGTAAAGTCACACAGACAGTTCCTCACCGGCGTGGATGCCATCTGTAGAATTCATTAATAGTTTTTGTGCATAGTAGAACAAAAGGGGCAAATAGTTAGGATAACATGTATATGTAAATAGTTATTTTGTTAAAGCATGGAACATTGCTACCTTCCGAATGTAGTTTGCAGAGTGCCTATTGCTGTTTCTGCGAAGGAAATGTTTCTGAATGGCATACGCTCCTTTAAGCAAGACTCTCAAAAGCTAATCTCAGTGTCTCTTTAGCCAATGTTCAGACTTTCTTAAAAACATACCAGAAAAAACCCCAATCCCCAAACCCACCATTTAGTACAGAAATGTAAAGCTGCTTCATCTTTGCTTAAGCCAAGAGCACCTGGACTTAGCCCTTGCTCCAGCATTTCCTGGCAGGTGTAACACATCTAGATTCACCATTTATAGCTGCCCCTTCTCTACAAAATCAAATATGCTTGCCAGTGGCCAAAAAGAGATTTTTTTTTTCCCCTAATTTTTATTTGTTTGCCCTTTACCAAGTGGAGCAATTTAGGCTTTGCTCAGACTACGAACAGACTATGAGTGAACAATGATTACATAATTTAAAGGCAGACCTGCTATCTAGGCATCTGCAGAGCCTATGAAGCACTCTTAGCGTCATTTTTTTTCTGCTGAAGTTTGTGTGGCTTTTTGTTTTCTTGTTTAACAGGATCTGATACAGCTTCCTTTAGGCTTCTCTAATCTCTGCGTTGAATTTGCCCTTATGTTTGGCTCTTCCCCACCCCTCCCTTGCTTTCTACAAGAGCATCTTCTAATTCACTTGAAGCAACAAGGAATCAAAATGCATGAGAGCACATGGATATGAAATTAGAATAATATTACCAAAAAAACCACTGAAACACAACACAATTTCAAAGCAAGCTCCATGATAGCCCTTAAAAGGTGTTCTGAAAAAAACGATACTACTTCTGCTTAGGACTTTTCGATAGTCTGCACAAGCTGGTGAACATTTAGATTCGAATGGCATGAAAGCAGCCTCTTATTCTTCATTTGCCCCCTCCCCTCATCATCCTCCCCCAGTGTCTCATATGTTGGACCTTCCTTTTCCTTTAAAGTCTTCCAGCAAGTCTGTCCTCTGCCCACGCCAACATTTCCCTGTATAGGCAATAGACTATTTCAGGCTGTGAGCAGGAGCAAACACAAAGCCTGAAAGGGCAAGAAACAGGCAGTTGGTCATTTCTGTCCTTTCCCATATGCATCACCCATATCATACTTTCTTGTATACTCATGCAAAAAGGGGTTCCATTTTTTTTTCCCCCCTTGAAAAAAAGCTAGTCAAATTTAGACTAGATCTAGTCATATGAGAGATGAGGTTCTGTTTTTCCCCCTCCATTCTGTTTTTAAAAAGTGATCCTAGGATGGTGGTTTGCCTGTCCCACTGTCAAGTTTTGGATTTAAATCTGTTCTAAAACTTAAGCTCTTGAATTTTACCATTTAGGAATGAGCTTACCTTGGATCTCATGGCTTTCTACAGCGGTGAGATTTTGAACAATACAACTATATTTAACTAATTTTAAGGTATTATATTAACCTTGGGTTGTATTCAGCAAATCGGGAATCCCCTTTCATTTTGTTACTTGTTGCATCTCCAGTACATAAAGCTAGAGATTAGAAAATCCAGTATGTAGATTTATTATAAATCATAACTAGAAATCTTTTAACAGTTTTGCATACATAAAGCAATCTGTGCTTTGTCAGACACATTCTGTGTAGACTTTGGAGCCATTTGTATGCATTCATTTAAATAGTTCTGTGATCAACTCTCTCTAGAGGACAAATTCTCTTGTGTGAAAGCTCAGAGAATTCTGATCTTTGCTAGAAGACTTTCGGATTTTTTTTAAGCTTCAGCTTAGTTTCTGCAGAATCATAATAGTAAATAATGACAATGTATTGTGAGTAATTATACTTTGTATTCTCTCTACATACACAGAATTTCTGCATTACCAAATTATTCTTAAAAAGCACAGCATCCTGCCAAACAAAGCCTTGAAGGTCTACAGGAATACAAACTATACTGAATGCTAGAATCTAGCTTAGTACAGAGGGGAGTAGCTCAAAGGCCTATCTTCTTGACAGTATATCTCAAACTGTTTTCTGACTTTGCTCCTAAGCATAGAACAAAATGTCGTACCTTGCAGCACACTGGACCTAGATTTTGTGGCAAGAACTTGAGCCAGCATTGTACGCTGAACTCTTGGAATATTCTTGTTGCTAAAAAGATTCAGAAAATAATACTAAATTGTTTAGTAAGACTGTGTTCAAACTCCTCCTCTCATAATATTTAGTATATTTAAATATATATATCACGCAGTACAAACATTACAATAAAAAGCTATATACAATTCTAATTCTTCTCATAAGCTTGTGGGCCCCTGCAGTGAGAGCTTGAGGTTGAGTAAGGTGATGAGGCAGAACCTAAAATGTATTGAAAGATAATGGGAGTTTGCTTTTAGAAATGGATTGATACTAGTTATGAGCAAGATAGATAAAGAAAGGTCCAGATGCTCTGCAGTAGGCTGAAGGGAAAAGGTTGGAACAGCGAGGAGAGGTGAAAAGGATGTTATCTATCTTGGGTTGTCAGCAATTAATGGATCTTACGACCGTATCTTCTAGTGGGTTCACTCATGGTGTTCATAAAATCTATGTTGGGAAAGCAACTGTTGAGAAGACCAGTTACAGATTTTTGATGTGTTAAGAACTTTGGATAAATCCACAGGTATCTATGAGCAGCTAATGTATGAATCCTGCTATTTGCCTCTGTGAGGATTTCATCTCAGAACACCTCTTAACTAATTCAAAATAAGCACACCTAGTTGCATCACCCCCAAAAGATTCAAATTTAAAACATCTGGAGAGGTTATAAATGTACTCTTGGAATGCAGGTGGCACGCTTACATCATGGTGCAGCTGCTTGCAGTAGGAGCAGAACTGGAAGGAGTTAGGCATGTCATTGTGACACTTTGGCTAAAATATGCTTAGACACTTTTGCACTGCTTCCCACTGCATGGCATGTGTACTGCTGTATCTGCAGGGTTCAGGCTTAATACTTATATGTTAGACTCTTCTTGTATGAGAGAGAGGCAGGCATATGACTTGCAGTGAATTGGTTCCACTATAAGTACAGGATATACCCTGTAGCCATGACATGAACAGGGACTTTTGTTACTAGACCAATAACTGCAAAACTCGTGCTGCGATTCTTCAGGCCAAAGGTACAGTCACTCATGTCTATATGGCTATAGATGTTATGTGCAAATTAAAACTATACTTCTAACAAGTCTCATGCACTCTTTTTTTTAACATTTAAAAAAAAAAAAAGTACTTTTTAGTAAAGTTGGCGTTAAACCTGAAATTACTAAAAGTAAGCCTGTCTTATGGCTTCAGCAGTGATCTGGCAAACAACCATGTCCTTGATAGATTGCCATTGCAAACATGCACTGCTATATGCCTGTTGATCACAGACCAACTGAATCGCAGCTGGCTGCTCTACAGCAGAGAAGGCTGAGGGTTAATTATAGCCTGGCCTCCTTTTTGTAGTGAAAGTTGACACTATAGCACTTGCTGGTTGTGTGGAGTCAAAAACCAAGCTAAATATACTGCCCTAACAGATGTGATGTAGCTGCAGGGATTCTTAATACAAATACAGCTGATAGAGCTCATCTGTAATTGACAAAAGGCAGCAAATATCCAGGGCAACCTGCACTGCCCTCTAGCCAAAGTGTTCTTTGAGGCTTACTGATCTTAGCTGCAGCTGTAAAATACAGTAATTCAGTCATCTCTCCTCTAAAAAACACTTCCTAGAAGTAATATTGCCAAACCTAGACAGCTGATATGGCAAATTTCACATTGTTGTTTGGCAGCCTATTGCCAAGAACTAAAACAAACAACTTCCCCCCCACCCCACTGCAAACAATTATGCCTTGTAGTATAGAGTCCACTGTTCTAAAAGCAGTGTATTTTCTGGTGTAAGGTCACTTGCCCACACATCTGATTCAGTTAATATTTTCTGTGTCTACATAGTAGAGGATATGCAAGCTAAATTTTTAGGCAGATTGTGCTACAAAAGGAGCAAGTTGCTTGACTCCTGTAAGATGAGATCCTGAAAACCAAATGGTAGGACTCCAGGTCTATTTTCTTAATAGCACTCTCATTTTAAGCTGACTGACTCATTTGCTCTAAATCTGGTGCAGAAAATTGAATTTTTTTTTTTTTTTTAAAACAAAAACAAACCTCCCCACCTTTTTAAAGGGAGGAGCCCAGACAAAGAGGTAAACTACTTAATAGTATGAATTTTTGAACTTTTAAACAGGTAGATCTACAGGCTGTCAGGTTTTTTTTTATTTCTAATTAAATTGAGTAGTTTTTAGTGTTTTATTCTCCGGCTACAAACCACATTTTAATATTGTTTATAGAAGTAAAAAAAAAAAAAACATTTCTCAGATGTATATGAAATGATCAGATTAAAGGACTTTTTGTTTGTTTATCTGGTATTGCACATTCTATTTAACATCAGGTGCATTGCTGTACGAAAATCCTTATGCTATACTACCTGCTTTAATAGGCTGTGGCTCCATTTACTATGTTTCTCAAATGACAAACACTGTGTGCCCTAACCAAGTGCACGCTTCATTCCAGAAGCTGGTGACAGGCGATGTGTTGCGTGTGTTAAATACAACATACTTTATGAACTTTTGACAAAAGTAAAAGCTCACTCCTGTCAGCAGCTTTGTTAGGACACCACGAGTACCTCAGAATCCCTCCATCTATGAAATTAATTTTAAAAAATTATTCAGAATCATACGTCCTTGCTAGAATGACCAATGCTCCTTATTGTGTAAGCTATGTAGACTTCATGGTGCAGAGACTCCTGCTTAACAGGGTGAATTAACTCCACTGACTTTTTCTAGTATGTTGTCTACTCCTTTGAAAGTCTGAGCTTGAAAGAGGATTGTCCATGAAGGTTAATTCATTTCCGCTCAAGGTAGTTTTCTGCATATCTTCCTGGGTTCCTGAGTTCTTTCTTTAAATATCACTTTCCTGCTGGTCATTCCTGCCTATCATGGTGGCTGGAAAAATGTTCTTTTCTTAATCTCCTATTATTTGACAAGAATTTGCCCTTTGTTCCTTCAAAATGGCAGTGGACATTTTATCCAAGCCTACTGCTGCCTTCCACTTCCAGTTTAAATGCATTTAATTTTACACTTTAAGCAATCTTAAGAGGTCATCCAAAGAAGCAATATGAACTATTTGAATTTCAGAAGGGAGTCAGAATAGACTTTTTCGTTTTCCCAGAAGTCCTCCCTAACCTGGGCTTGCAAATCATGTTGGCAAAGCAGATGTGTGGCTCTATCCAGGAGGCACAAATTAGCCAGTTTCCAGAGTAATTCTGTTAACTGTATTAAAGCCCAGTTTACTAAATTTGCAGCTTTGTCCTGGACCAAAAAAAAAAAAAAAAGAAAGTATATTTGTATAACTTTGTATAACTTCTGCATAGTCACTAATCCCAATTGAATAAACATACTCTTGTTAATGTAATAAATACAATATTCCACATTCATTTTTCCCTCCAGGAAACAGTTCGATGGTATACAGTTCTCCACTTTATCCTTGGTAGTCTCACATTGTCTTTGTCTGATAGAGCTGCCTATACCATGATAATACTCAGTTTTCTGATACTTTAAACTGTGTGGCCTGACTTACTGCAGATCAGCACTGTGGGGAAAACGTTCAGATGGTTTGATAAGTAAAGGGGAAGCTAACAGCTGTTTACAGCAACGGTTTGCTTTGTTTAAAGGACAGAAAAGTAAAAATAAAAGTTTTATTTACTAGCACTCTTTTGCCTACCTGGTTCAGTGGAGGTGATATCAAGTGGCATGAGCACTTATAATTTGACCTTATTAGGTAAAGCAGGTTTGAGAAGATTGTGAGAATGAATGTTCTAAACTAATGCAACTACGAAAATGAAATTTATGTTGTGTAAAATTCATGATGAGACGATTAGATAGACATCCAAAAATTTTAACTCTCTTATGGCTCTGGATGATAACTGCAAAGTAATTAAATAAAACAAGCTAAGCGATACTGTTTTTTAGAAACACTCTGACAATCTATAAATAGTTACTTATATCAAAATATGTAGTGGTCATGAATGAAACCGGGTATTGAAGTCAGTGCTATTAAAAGAAAACTGAAAGTCACTTCCTGGTTGAGTGAACTGTAACTTCTTGGTTTAGTCCAGTCAGTAGTTATGTCTGTCTTCTTCTCTGACACAGACAGTTTTATCTCTGACCTGGAATACCAGCCATCAGGTTCAACAGAGAAATGGACTCAACATTCAGCACTCATGTCCAACTCCTATGTGGAAAATCTAGAGGGTGAGTCTGCTTACTGATATGCTTCAATGTTTGAAATTGGAGCACAAAGGAAAGGGGAAAGTGTTTTAATAGTCATAACATCTACAAGTGAAAAGTGCTATATAATAACTCAAGTATGGCTATAATTGGACACCTGCGTACTCTGTAATAGTTGGAAAGCTCAGAAGTTGTGAGCCAGGTGTAAGCTCATTCAGTAAAAACCTCCACTTAAAGTATAGCTATAGCTGCCACAGAACTTCCTGAGTGCTGTAGGAGCTGTAAAATAATAGGCCGTGAAAATCTTGAGCCAAGTAAAGCCAAGGCTGTGGAGTGGCCAAATGAGTTAACTGTGAGAAATTTAGGATGGTTCTCCTTTTTTAAGGAGATGAGGCAATGTTAATTGAACTAGGTGGAACACAGTGGCATGCAGTACCAATCTTAAGTATCAGGAATATGGATTTCATAAATAGACTTCCAGTTGAATGTGCTCTACAACTGGGGAAAAATCATCTGGATTTGCTTTAAGCTTCTTTATTTCACTTATAAACAAGATAATTATGCGCTATGACTCTCTCTTAAGTAGTAACTGTATTAGAACAGTATATTGGTTGTGTTTGTGTTTATACTCATTCTTCCTAAGTGTTTTCCACTTTTACAAACATCCCTAAAACACCAAAGAACTATCCTGTCCCTTTTTTTTATAAAGCAAAATTACTTTCCCCATAGATTTTTAAACAGGAAAACCTGTAAGCGTACAATGCTTTTTGGGATTGTTCCCGGTAAAGTGACCTAGCTTTGTTAAAGCCTTAATAAACTCGTACACAATTAGTGTGTAGACCAATGTTAAAGTTTGCTTACAAAACTAAAAAGAAATTACTAAGTTTGTCTTTTACAATCTTTCCAAAAAACTGAGTTAGTTCTGCTTGCTTACATAACAAAACGCTGTCGGTAAGGTAAGTAGCTGCAATTCAGAATGGCAGAACTAAGAAAAGGACCTTGTACGCTAACGTGACGTTTCTGTATGCTGAAACTGCAAACGGATTAGTAAAATACCAGCTATGGCTTAGATTATTTCCTCTGTGTTCTAGACTAAATCCCACGTGACTCAGTCTGGTAGGTGCAGAATCATTGCTGAAGAGCCTGAGTCCTTGAATGATGGAGTTATTTTAATAATAACCCCCTACCCCCCAAATCACCAGTATCCTCAGGTAGAGGGTTGGACAGATTTTGGCGAAACCTAAACTTTAAATTATGAAATGCAAGCCAACAGACAGGACCAATAGAAAAAGGGCATACAAAGAAAACACCATATCCAGATAGAATCATGCTTATGCACAGATGCTAGTATCTAAGAAATAAGACTGGGAAACATGAGGGGGGAAAAAAAAACGTAATTTAAGAAAGAATGTTTCAGGTATTTGATGTAAGAAGGATAATCAGCAAGATACTAATGCAAGGCACATGTTTACATAGGAAAGACAGAACAATGGTTCTATACCTTAAAGAACGCTTATTGTCAAATCAGGCAAGTTAACTTTATCAACCAGTAATACAGAATGGTTATGAATTTAACTTCCAGGCTTAAAATAGGAAAAGTAGAATGTCTGGATTATAGTACTGAACTGTAACTGTGGTGCGCTATGGGAGATCAGACAAGCTGCAAAGACAGGAAGCACAAGAATGGAATAATTGAGTCATCCTTTGTAGAATGGGTGTCATGATTGCTTCATGGAGCACTAAGTAATGAGAAGAACCCACAAGGGGAAACAATGCTTTATTTGGTCCCAAGAAGCGCACAGGAACTGGTTCAAAAATCTTACTTCTAAAGAGTTCTTCTGTATCGGTTTCAGCATTGCAGGCTGTGACAAATTTAAGTAGAGTACTTCAGAAGGGGAACTACACGAAAATAATGCAACTTACTCAAAGAAAAAAGAGCCCAAAAAAGGGTAAAATGATTGCAAGCAGACCGTCAAGGAAGGGTCGAACTAAACATATAATTAAACTGCACAGTGAGAAAGACTAGAAGTTGCTTCCAAATGCAGAAAATTGAAAAGAACATGAAAATTATTAGGTTAAATGTGAAATCTGGTGAGACGGAGCAATAAGCTCTAGATCAAGAAGTTTCTAAGAACGAGTTCTTAGTCCTAAAAAAGCAAGAGGCCTTGAGTCCTGCAGGGTACCAGTAGGACCAGTAGATGAAAAAACAGGAATTCAACTAATTACTAAAAGAAATGTGAAAGAACAAGTGACCCTAGAACATTTTTTGCATTGATGTTCACAGTCAAGGAACTTGAGAGTGCCATGCCAAAGTCCTTTCTAAAAGGGACATGTTGCAAGTTTAAGTGTCAGTAAAAAGGTTTTAGAACAGTGACAATTCACAAGTGGGTGACACACCAGACAATAATTCCAAAAGAATAAGAAGCAGTTGAACTATTAACTGCAAAGTATAACCTCTTGCTCAAATCTGATGTGGAGCCAGAGGACTGGAAGTTGGTAAATGTGATGCTGCTACTGTTTGGCTATTCAGAGTAATAAATAAGAAAAAACTGCCTGCAAATATCTAGAGGAAAGACCTCATGATTTAAAGAGTCAATAACAGTAAAGGAATGGAAATGACAGTAAGGGAAGGGGGAGGGGGGGGAAAAAAACCTACCTTGAGTGATACATACAGTGAACAAGCTGACTGAACTATTACTATTTAAAGAATCTTGAATTTGAATGGACAATTCTTTGAAAAGTGGAGCTCAGGGCAAAGTTCAAAAAAAAGGGGAAATAAAATGCTAGGATCAGTTAGGAAAGCAGTACAGAACAAAACAAATATGCCTACATCTTGATTATCATTCCCTTCTCTCCTCCCTGATGTTAAATTAGAATTAGATGCATACAAGTTGTTGTTGTCAAGGTTTTGGGGTGTGTTTCCCCCCCCCGCCCCCCCCCCGTTAAGGGTAACTAGCATGACTAGATTTGGAAAGGAAATAATGTTGAATGGGATAGGACTCTTCAGCCTGGAAAAGAAAATGAATGAGAGGAATATACTAAAGATCAGTAAAACTAATGGGTGGCATGGAAAAGGTAATGGAAAGTACTTCTTAGGAGCGAGACAACAACTAGTCGCCAACAAATAAAACAATTATGCAGCAAGTTCAACGCAGATGAAAAGGGCTGTTATGACTTTATGTAGTTAAGCTTTGAAACTTACTGTCAGACTGTTTTGTGGATGCCAGAATTTTACATAGATCAGAAAGACTGATGGAGGGAAGAAAAAAAAAACCATATAGGACTGTTCAGCACAAAAGATACTGGCTCAGGCATTCCCTATGCATAGACATTTTGGAGGCTGACAGAACACGCTGGGGAAGGATCACTGTGTGTTTGCCTATGTCGCTGCTGACCATTATAGACCGAATGGAATGTAAGCCAAACCGGTTTGCTTGTAGTCCTCCATGGAAGTAGAAGTAGTGTTTTTTTACCTGTGAAAACCTAAAATGTTCAGTAACTGCTTGTTAGGAAGATTGTCTTATCCTGTAGAAAGTATAGGTGCCGATTATAGATTACCAGTTACTTGCACAGGAAAAGAGGTGACTTAGGCAACCCCTAGAAAGGTCTTTAGGGTTCAGGAATGGCTTATATTTTTCTTCATGCTTCAGTACATGCTGTTTGTCTCTTAGCATTTGCAGAGATTCATGGGAATTGAAGTACAGATTAGTGTAGGAACATGCTAGCATTTGGTTGGCATTTGATTGAAAAAATGCATTTTTCTGTTGTTATAACTTCAAACACCTGTCGTGGAGCTCACATATCTGAAAGCTTTTTTAGTCTAATATAAAATATTCGGTAAGATGCTACCAGTATACAAGCTGACTGACAAATCATATGAGTTGGCCTTACTCAGAGAATAACTTAAGATAGCACTGTAAACCTGATGAAACAAATCAATTGGGGGGGGGGGGGGGAAACAGACCTTACAAATGTGTCAAAGCACCACTTCCTCTCTCTCTCTCTTTTTTTTTTTTTTTAAGAACTTGTTACTGTAAATTCTTAAAGCTTTTTATTTATCCAACCTCCCCCCCCCCCCCCCAACAATCTGTTATTAAAAGCACCAGCTACTGTGATGTTGGCATCATGCTTCATAATGCAAGAGTTTTGTTCTGTTGGAATCAGCTGATAGGGATAACTTTAAGTGAGAATAACTCTTGAGTGGTGGGGTCAGTACTATTAACAGGTCTGTGGTTTGAGGTTGTGACTCCAGAGCAGCAATGCATTTATTGGAACAGCTGATGAGATTATTACCCCTAGGTGTATGTCTCACTCGCTGCACAGATGGCTGAGCTGTTCAACCTAATTTTAGTTTATCTGAAAACTCTTGACTGCAAATTACAGCAGTTTAGAAGATCTTCATGAACAGTCTGGTTGTTCATGCAGCAAGCAGCTGGAGCAATAGCTTTATCAGCTGTCCCAGTGCAAGTCTTCAGTGAGCAGGAGGCAAAGCCCTCAGCCTAAAGATTAAAAGGAAAAGCGAGGCCTCCAAGGAGTTGTGGCCCAGTTTTTTGTATCAATCTCCGTGTCTCACTCTTTTTCATGCGTGCAGTCGGTAGGGACTTAGAACAGCAAACAGAACACTATGTGAAGTCAAAACAGTGGGAACAAACCATGAATAGAGGGACTGTGTGGTTGCTCCTGTTTTACAAGCTTGACAGCAAATTCAGAAGTTAGAGCTGGTTATCTTCATCTCTGTCCTACTGGTATTGGTGTTAGTATGCTTTAAAACAAAACAAAACACCACACACACAGACACACACACACCCCACGTTCAAGGGGTTTGAGCTGTTAGATCACTTTCGTGTTTTGTTAGATGCAGTGCAGAGAAAAAAAAAACGCAGCATGCTGTACTACTGTCAGTGTTGAGAGGTCCATCTAAGTCTGCAGCAGAATGGTTTTTCCCACCAATCTAAATTCTGTTCTGTACAATCTATTTTTAACTATTAGTATAAATCTACTAGCTAGCTTACATTTTGTATAAATACGGAGGAAGAAAAAGGTGAAACTATTGCAAATAAAGTAACAGCTGAAATCTGGGATAACTGCCAAAGAGGTCAATTAAATAGACATAGAATAGTTAACAAAAGTTATTTCCATTTCACAGCTGCCTTTAAATGAGAGAGAGAGAGAGAGAGAGAGAGAGACCAAGAGACCAAGACAGAGAGAGAGGCCTGTATTGCATTTTGATCCATGCTATACCTGACAGTCGAGCTTTCAAAATGCCTATAATCAGCTTTGTAGTGGAAGGATCTGCCCTATTTCTATAGGGATTATAGCATGTGCCAGTCTTCTCTTATTTTGATCTTATTTTTGCCCAATACTGATCATGTCATAAATCTTGCTTCTGATCCAGTCGTTATTTCAAGATTAGCAGCCTTGACTGTTAGCAATAAAATGTGTGCTAGCACTTTTGATGTCATCTGCTCAATCAACACTGATTGTACAAAACAATTTTCAGGTGACCAGTAAGCAATAAATGAGTACTAAATATTAGCCAGATCACTGCAACACCAAGAAATGTGCTGAAGGGCAAAGGGAAATTTTATAAAATACAACTGCATGTATTAAATTGACTAAGTAATATCTTGGTTTACTGGTATCTAGTTGCTAAGAGGATGTCTTTTAAGGTTAAGTGAAAGGGCATATGAAATTTTATCTCGCTATATTTCAAGAATAGTGTTGCCCCTGCTCCCACAGTAGTTGAAAATAGGAAAGTTGGGCTAAAGCTTTCTTCTCGAGTATAGAAAACAAGTTTTCTTTTGTTATATAAAACATCATCAGTGTTGCCCGAGCTCTGTCCTTTCTCATGCCTGTTGAAGTAGGCCTCCTCTCCCAGTCTGATCACCTAAGAACCTGCATTTATGCTCATGAGCTAAGCCTTGAGTTTTAATCACAGACCACTGCATGTTCTATGGTAATAATGACCCCATGTGGGGGAAGGTAATGTGTCATACATTCAAATACTAGCCTTTAGATTTCTAATTCAGTCTTTAAGCTAATAGTATCTTCTCCATCAAAAAGGAATGTAAAAAAAAAAGAAACCACCGTATGACTCTTCCTTCAGTCCTGTGCATTTCAATACAAGAGTTTACTCTTCTCACTATCTGATTTACATTTTAAAATGAATTTGTCATCAATTTATACCATGCCACTGTCATACAAGATAATTATACTGCTGGTAATCACAGGATGTCCTTCATATAAAGCCAAATGCTTCCCAAATTAGACAGATCCAGGCATCTCATCATTGGCCGCCTTAAAGCAGAGTTGTGCATCTCTTCAGTGAGCTAGTCCAAAGGATTTCCAGGCTCTCTAATTTGGGTAAATATTCAATATGGCTTCTTAACAACGGTCTTCAGGCTTTAAAAGACCAGCTTTCGCTAGAAAAGCTTTTTTCTTGGTTTAAGAGCCCACTGCTACAGCTGGTAGCCTGCATGTTGGATCTGTACTCCCCTCTGTTCCCGTTCAGTCTTTCCGCTGCTTGCAAGTGAGTTGGGCATAGCCAGACAGGCAGCAAGCTGATAATCTTGCTTAGCCCGTGACCACGTGGCTCCCACTACAGCCCTGCCCGGTTGTCTCAACTCTGGCAACTGGCCTACTGCACTACAGAAGGAGAGAGAGCGAGCACTTCTTTGATCTCATCTACTAGATTCTGTGCTTTCTTTGAAGCACTTTACTATCATCTATCTGCAGTTTTTGTTTTGTTTTGTTTTTTAAACAAATGTAAGTCAGCGTGCGGTCTTCCAGAGTCTGCAGGCTTCCCCTTGCACATTTGTTGCTTACAGCTTTCTAGACAGCTGCCGTGTGAAATGGGGACTCTTGGAAAGCATAAAATAAGATGTGCAAGGTGGGAGGCTACGGGCTATGAAAAAGTGAAAAACCACCTTTGGCAGAGACAAATGGGAGAAGGAGGATTCAGGCTTGCATGGCTGTCAGACAGAACTCCCATTTAGACAGTGCTTATAATAACAAAAAAGTGTGGGAGGGGGACAACACCTGAGTACTGGTTTGGTTTAAATTTTAGCAATCCTAGCAAAATCACTAGAGCAGGTACAACTAGTCCACTAGACTTCTCTGTTGGGAAAAAGGAGAGCAGAGGATGGACAACTGGTACTGCATTCCAATTAGAAATTGTAGATGTTTCTAATGTAAATCCATATTGGCCACAGGCTAAAAGTGTAACTTAAAAAAAAGTTCTCTTACAGCAAAATGTAAGAATTTAAGGCATGAGAGTGCGATTACGCTGAGATATAAAACATTTTTTTTTTGTAAGCAAGTAGGTAATTATTAAAAGAACAAACAAGCCACACACACTAACCTGTAACTTGAATATAATACTCCATGTAATGACTTATGCAGAGCTTTGGCAAATAAAATACCACGTGACCAGCTATTGTATTAAAGATACAAATGTGAGTTAAGGAAAATTTAATGCCACATGGCTACAGTGCGGTTCAGTAAGCAAACACCTTTGCCTGTGAGACTACAAAAGGGTGTAATAGAATAGACCAGTGTTTTGATGTTGCCCCCACCAATATATATGCATATATATGTATTTTAAAAAAAACACTATCAAAATGTAAACAGTGACACTTTACTAATAACTTTAAAGTATAAAAGGGATTTAGTCTTGTTGGTTTTATTGTACTGCTCATGAAAGTTTTAGTAGTACTGAACAGCTGCACTAGTCGATTTGCACAAAACAACTGTTCAGCAGTAACCAATAGGTGATCGTTACTAGGGTCCTGTAGTTTGAGCAAGTTAATGAGTGTCCTGAGAGAAACTGGAATGTGCTGCTTACACATGAACATCTAAATGCAGTTTAAAAAAAAACAAAACAATATGCTGCTTTTTTTTTTTTTAAAAACAGCTGCTTACTTGTGTACTACGTTGATAAATAAAAATATCTGAAAAGTGTCTTACCTACAGTCACAATTTTCAGTGGCATAGTACCAGTTAAAGTCATTGAATGAAACAGGGCTTTTTTGAAGCCTTATAAATTGCAGTCATGTAATGCTCAAGGGAATTGCTTTGTACATAGCTCACCTGACCTATTTTAACCTTTGGGCTGCCATAACACGCGTGCGTGCGTGTGTATGTAGTAGGGCAATAATATATGTTATTTTTACAGTTTAATCACAATGAATTTGTGCTGTAAAATGTGACTAACAGCAAAATCATTAAGCAGTTACTTTATGTAGAAACTAGATACAAAATTCTTTGGTCTACTACAAAACATTCATGACATTAGTGCATTTTCTTTCAGGTCCACTTATGATGCTACTGCTGCAACAATACTCAGACTGTTGCGTACTTTATAAACATAAAGCATAGTTTACCTCCCTGTACATTGATCTTGTTAGGACTCCACCAACCAGCACATTCTGATTTAGTCATAATCGGCAATACTGGAAGGAAGTTAAATCCTCCAATCAGAAAATTAAGGAAGCATTAACAAGGGTGGTGAAGGACATGGGCATTATTCAGTAAAGTGAACGGCAAAGTTACCCAATAGAGTATAAAGGAGCAAAAGCCTAGTTTCCAAATCTGTTAAGCCTTTCAGTAGAAGCAGCTTACTAGGGAAAATATAAAATTCTCTTACTAGGAAAGCCCCCATTCAACAAAAGGATTCCCTAAGTCAATTACAGGTCAATTTATAAAAGGGCCAACAAATTTGTGTCAGAGAGTTTCTTTTATTATTATAATTTGGCATATTCAAATATTTTGCGATTAAGAGACTCAATGTCTACTGTCACTCTGGAAAATATAGTTACCATAAGTGCCTTCTCTAAGTATTAACAAAAAATACACAGTATCGTATAATGTCTTATATTTAATCTAAATTTTTTCTATCCTAAATGTGGCATTTTCCTTCTCTGCTTAGAATATTACCGATTCATTTTTCCTCAGTTAAATTTCCCATCACCCTCTTTTTAAAAATGGGTGTTCACATCAGTGCATTTAAGCTCAATCATTAAAATGACTCCTGTCATCTCCCAGATTAATTGATACTTGCACTTTTGTCTAGGCTTTAGAGTAACATGGAAACTTTCATTTGTTGATAACTTCTGCACTACTTTCTTGTATTTATAGTAGTGTCCCTCACTTGTAAATAGTAATGATTGACTATTGTCTGCTGAATTCATCACACACACACGCGCATGCACGCACAAGAAAAGGTGATTTGACCTGCATATTGGTTGGTCTCAATTGCGATAGAAGAAGTTGTCTGATAAAACTATGAAAGTTGCTGCAGTTTCAGAAATGCAAGTTTTCAGAAGACTGGCTACTTAAATAGGTATGTAGTACTGAAGGTATTTTATTAACCCAAATCCAAGTTCTGAGGAAGTTCTGTAAGTAGCTTGCTGTAGCCAAGATTCCCACAGCAGAGTTGCTTGTCGTTCCTGTTACGCTCTCCAACAGAAAGAGGTCTGTGGGGAAATCTGTACCAAGCTTCCCTATGCTGTGCCTTTCAGTTACCTGGTTTTCATGGATATACATTTACTTACTTACTTAAAGTGTTTTGAGGATCCTCCAACATGGATTATGGTAAGTACATAGTGCAATACTAAGAGAACCTAGAACATTTTTTTTTCTTGCATAACTGTTACTGAAGTTAGCTTTCTTTTTCATCCTCTGTTTCTTAACTGCATTAAGGCTTAGCACCAAAATACTTCTTTTTTTTAAAAGGGGCGTATTAATGAGTGCTGCAATTTGGAAAGCATAAAAACAGCCACTTTTTTATTTTTTTGTAGTGAATGAGATCATAGGAAGAGATATGTCACAGATCTCAGTGTCACATGGAACAACAGTGGCCAGCCAGTCTCCACGTACATGCCCTGGATCGCTGGAGACAGGAATATCTGATGGAATCCAGTAACAGATAAGCTTACAACTAAGCATCCATGAAAGCTTCACAACTTCTCTGAATATTACTTCATCCTCTTCCTCTTTAGACTTACTGTGCTTCCAACTCTGTGGCCTTTATGAACTGGAACAGTGGATCCTTGCATAGCCCTTTTAGCGGGTTACATTTTTGATGTAGAGACAGAGCATTTATAATGATAGTTCCTCAGATGCTGTAAAGTGACTTCTTAAAACGGACACACAGAATCTACACCAGATATTTTAACTGTTCAAAAGCTACAAACAAGCTTTGCTTTTTTTGCATTTAACTAGAATACTTTTATATTGTAAGTGCTTCAAATGTGTGAAGATGTTAGTTTGCTCTTATAATATTCACAGTACTGAACGTGAAAAAAGATTTAATACACATCTTCAGTGTGCTGCTTTCCCTTAGAGGTAGTATAGTTGTAACTAATGATTTGTAACACCTTTTGGTCATTTTGGAAAGCCTTTAAGCTTATATTGTTTAAAATGTTTTAAAAAAGATCTTCCAGAGGCAAATCATACCCGTCATCTGAAGCCAATGCCATGGAAGCCATTGTGTATACAAATACTTTAGTGTTTTCTCTCTTAGATTCATAGGAAGCAAAGCCAAATGTAGATCTGCACTTGTTTATAAACTGAAAATGTTACTTGATAGGCTGCAAAAAGACCATTCCATCATGGAAGTGTTGGGATAGAAGTGACATTCCAAAATTTAACTTTTATAACTTTGTGGATAATCTTCCTGTACTTTATTAGCACAGGCTCCTTCTTGAAATAGCTTTTCTTAGAAAGTTACATTTATACTCAAATTTGAGAACTAGGATTTTAGAGTAAAGAACTGCAATTTCAAAGCCATGTTAGATACAGAAGAAATTTAATATTTGCTGAGGATCTGAGTGTTCCTGTTATCACCACAGGATACTGTTTTGAAATTACCAATTCAGTGGCATTCAAATTTTCCATGCAATAAGTCATTTGGTCACATCTGTATCTTTTATGTGCTTTATGCCTGAACTATGCCACTTCAAAGTCCTAAGGAGATGACAATTACAGTTCCTTAAGTTTAAGCTGTTTATAAGATTTAGTCTGATAAAACATAATTTACTGTGAATTAGTGATTTAGTAGTATAATTTGCCCATGTTGAATAGTAAGTGTGTGAAGCAGAAGTTACCAAAGAAATGCACAAGATTCATGGCAGCAGTATACTTTGTGCTGTGTTCCAAGGATGCATTTCCCTTACCCACATAATCTGAGAATGTTTACAGAGTTAACAACAATCTCAGGCCTCTATGATTAGAAACCTAGGAGAGGATCTGCAGCTGCCTGTTTAGGCCAGAAACATCCCCCCCGACACACACACCCCCCGATCCTGCCTTGTCCCCCAAAGAAATTGTAGTTTACGAAGCTTTCTGATATGGTTCATACAGGGTACAACAACAATCACAGCAAAGTAAGATCAGAAATACACTGAACTTCAAATATTTAAGGTTTTTTTTAGTTCCTCATTTGGGCAAGTCGTGATGTTCTAATGCAAATATAGAGCAAACGCATTCAAAATTATCAAAACATAGAAAGGATAGTTGCATTAAAGTTAGTTCAGGCATTTGTGGATATTTTAATGGCTGAACATGTGAAGGATGTGCCTCTATTCTGTAGCAAAATGTTATAGACTTAAAATCACAGTGGAACATCTTAAAAGTGGACTCCATTAATGAATTATAAAACCTGTAAGAGTGAATATAGATTTCTAATGGTGCATTTTGGCAGACAATCATGGGGAAGCTTTACATGGAGCCTCTTGAAGACGAACGTTACACCTAAACTTAAGTCAGAGTCCAAGCAATACCATTAAAGTAGCTATAACGACACTTCTGTAATAGTTGAATCATTGACTTTTTAAAAGGCCATACATTACGTGGGTGAAATTAGAACTTGTTATGAATTACTTCCTTTTAAGAGTGCAACCTAAGGCTACTATCTAGGCAATTCATAGTTATTTCAGACAACTTAATGCTAGGCCACTATGTATGTGCTGGGAATCTAAGCATCCTTTTTGTGAATGTATTGTTCAATGGTGCAAATCTTTAAATCTGGGGAAAAAAAAAAAAAAAAAAAAAAGCAGGACTGTAATCCGAAGAGTGTGATATTGTAACTGTCCCTCAGTGATGGTGCTTTACTCTGTCCTCTACTCATTTACGTTAAAGATCCTAGAAAAGGGTTGACGTGTTCAGAAATACATCTACTTATGTTTTTAACACTTTTTAAAAAAAAGCAAAACAAAAAAAGGCAAAAAACACTGTAAGATATGTAATTGTCTTCAGACTGTGTGCTGGTGGCAAGGTATGTCCCAGTTTTCATTCATGTACCCGGTCTTTTGCATTAACCATTGTTTGTAGGAGAATTCTAACTTCAAAGCTTTTCATACTGTATGGGATTTATGCTCCTTTATCCTGCTGGTACAGACTTCTCCTTGCAAGTTCTCCAAGTAAGTAGCTGGAATTCATACTGTACCTAAAATATAGGAGCCCAAACAATCCAGAGTTGCTATGCACTAAACTTTCTGATGCCTTTAAGTACCTTGATGCCTGTAGACATAGAGATGCTTTCCTATTTAAAAATGAAATTAAAAAAAATAGAGCTTTGGATACTAAAGCAGTTTTGTATTTGCCTTGTAAAAGCTTCAGTACAAGGGTCTTAATTTTATTTTAGCTTGTGTGATAACGTAGGTGAAAGACTGTTAATCTTGTATAATTTTAGTGGTATAAAAAGCACACAATCTCTATTGGACTATGCAAATTTTATTAAACAACAGAACCCTGCAACTGTTGATATTTGGTTGGCATCCACTTTCTTGCCCTTAAGTCCTTTCTCCTCCTTGAGCCCTCTTCCAAAACTTACTGCTAATTTAGGTTATAAACCTGAAGGAAAGCCTTAATGATGCGGTAGCTTCTCTGTAAGGCTATAGATCAATGTTAAAAACAAAAATTAAGGGGTAGTAGAGTAAACCATGGAGCAAAAAAAGTTTTAATTTCTGAAATTACCATAAACTAGCAATCTGAATTTCCATAGTAAAACTTTCATATGTTATCAGTGGAACTGCCATCTTTTTTTAAACCAAAGAATGAAGAGAACGTGACAGTTTTGTTCTGATGCAAACAAAGCTTTGAAACTCTATTTTTGATACTCACAATGGATGTCATTCCTTGAGGTTTGGAAATCGTTCAAATTGAAGTTTTATATTTAAAAATATGGGACAATAAAGATTAAGTTCTAGATGTTTACAGAGCCTTGTATTGTAATTTCATGTACATTTTGTATTTTAAACTTTTTTTTGTAAGTTATGATTGCAGTGCTACTTGCAGAAATAAAGGGAAGAACTTGCATTTTTAGGCTCTTAAATCATAGTGTTGAAATAAATAAAAAGAATGCAAATTTGTTGTCATTTATTGAAAATAAAGCCCCAGATGGAGAGTAGGAAGAAAGTCTGTATTTGTGATGCAGTGGTAAACAGCTACGCTGAGGTGTGACGTAAAGTTAGGAAATGTAGGACTCTTCAGATTCTCCCTAGAAGAGTAGGCCCTTTGAGCCAATATTATAAGAGATTGGGGCTCAGCTGCGAGCCAACAACAGTAAGCCTAGACATAGTTAATGAGTGATCAGCAGTGCTGACAGAGTATCAGTCTGCACAATTAGTAGTGATTTGCCATTTGCAAATGAGATTGTTTCAGTTGGACTGTCACAGATTATTTCAAGAATTATTATTATTACACAGGGAGGCATCATAAACAGTAATCTTCATTCTTGAAAGGGTATAATCACGGGCATAATGCAATTAAACTGTTTCGGAAATAGATTCAGAATTCCTACAGCCAAAATCCTAATTATTTACCAAAGCCTGGCTAATCAAGCAGTACTGAGGGAAACACCTTCAGGAACAGCACTGTGGATTCAGGCCTTAAAGTCTAAAGCCCATCTTGGTGATACTAGTGACACTGAAAAGATTTTTCTCTCTCTTGTAGGTAGAAGACTCAGTAATTGAACTGTCTATGAAACCTCTAGGTGTATTAAGCTGTATGACTGCTCCACATTCTAAGTTTCGGTGAAAGCTCTGGCCTTTGGTTAGCAATGCCACACCTGCCCAAGGGAGGGAAGGGGCACAGATCACAGCAATCTCCTACTCACGTTGCAGTGAGACCATGGGCCAGTTTAGGATTAGTGTCATACTCGCAACATATGTCCTGACGAGATTACCTTCACTGATGGATTCCAGCTATAAATATAACAGAAAGGGGTAGCTACAGTGCCCATAACTGAATGCAAAGTAATTATATCTGAGGTTTACTAAATAAAGCACTAGGAACCTGAAAGCTATTCCTCGTTTTCTAGTATCATTAGCAGCTATGTAATTCACATATAACACCACTAGTAATAATCCATGGACTGATTGCATATACTTTACTGTCAATTCAAGTCTTCTTTCATTTACAAATAGGCTGAAGGCTGATTGACTAACATTGAAAGGATAGGACAGATGATAGGATATGCACTTAAGCCAAGGCATTTAAAGTTGAGCATGGTTAACCCTGAGCACTTACACTGACAGCCCCATCTGTTGTACTGCAGAGACTGCAGAGAGGCGGTAGGTAGCTTTTTTTTTTATTATTATTTTTTTATTTTTTTATTCCCGGCGTTGTGAAAAATACCACGTGTAACTTTTAAAACACTGTTTTGTAATTTCACATAAAGGGAGAGAAGGACTGTCCTGTTAAAGTGAAGTCCTTTAGCAGAGTAATCAGAAGTTTCTATGCTTTTAGGATCCAAACCAGGAGGGAGTGCTGAAAGAAATCAAGGCCTCTCAGTTCTCCTACTTGTAGCTAGTGACTTCTTATAGTATTCCACAGCAATACTTCTGCTCTGTCAATCCCTCTGCTTGCCTATGGACCTTTATCCCTCTCCCTACCTCCCTCCCAGCCTAACTCAAATACCGCTGTGTGCTTTGACTCCAAAAAACTTTCTCAATCCTCACCTAATTCATTACGATAGAGCTTTTCTCCACATACTTCCCTCCCCCCCTTCCCTTTCTTAGCTTTAATTCAGTAACCAGAATAATATTCAGGAACTAGCCACTGTTGTAGTGATTAAAGTATTAAGCGATCTAAAAGACCATGGAAGGGTTCAATCAAATACATCAACATCGAAAAGAAAAAGAATTTCTTGTACGTTTAAATTCATAGATGGGTTTGTGTATGGGCTTGTCTGGTAGCCCTGAGCCTTATTTTGCCTACTAAAAAGAGTGAGGCTTATCAGTCATTCTCATCACCCCCAAAGCATTGTCATTTGCTGAGATTCTCTAAGAAGCAAGGAATTATTTTATAATACCCTACTGTTGCCTTTGTTACCAATAGTATCTGCGCTCTCTCTCTATATATATATATAAATATATATATATATATAAAAGAGAGAAGAAGGAAAAAAAACTAGCAAGCCTAGAAGATATGATCCTAAGTGAAACAGGAGTTTAAAAAAAAAAAGTATACTTGTTTTACAAATACGTGTATGTACCATGAATTTTGTTTTACAAAAGACTGATATGCTCGAAAAAGCAAGCTTTACACAATCCCCTTGCAGCTAAAGCAAAGTTCTCCCAGCTGCTTCAGCAGATTTTTGGGTATGGATTTTTTTTTTTTTTCCATTCCACTTTTCATTGAGATATATATATATTGCAATCATAAAACTCAAGCCTTTATGAGGAGACCAACTGATAAAATCCTGGTGGGCAAACAAGTAAAGAGCAACACTCTTAAGTCGCCATTTGGCTAGTCAGCAAGACTGTGTTTTGATGGAAGAGCAAAACCAACCCAATTAGGTTAACCAACCCAATCTTGTTAAAAATAGTTTTCACTACAGCTAGGAAGTGAACGTCTAGATCTTTCTGAGGGCCTCAGCACTTGCAGATTCATTTGAAGAGAATCTTGCCATTAAGATTTTCTTATAAAAAAGATTCAGCATGACAAAGCAAAGCAAAAAGGCAACTATATTGATGATAAACACTTCTGAATGCAGGAGCTATGTTATCTGTAAAGGTGGAATCAATGAAAGGGATACAAAGCACAGTCTGGAAGAAATCAGAAGGATGTACAGTATGAAAAATTGCTAAAGGGTAGATAGACTGATTCTCTAGGTAAGAGAGTGGAGAGCATGGGCTGAAAGGCCTGAAAATGATGCAAGAAGAAAGACTATCTGAAATGATTTAAACTCTTACTGACAGTGATGCAGAGTAGTTCTGATCAAAGAGGTCCTGCCCTTGCATCAAGAAGTTCAAGGCCAACAGATAACACGCTCTTCTCTGATGGTAATACAAATTACAACTAATTGACAATGAGTATTTGTACCCTGGATGCTCTGTTTTGTCGATCTTAGTAACCAGACTCCTGCTTAGTTTCTAGTTGTATCAATTCACTTCCATCCTCCCACTCACTCCTACTCCTTCCTATCACCTCAAGCATACAAGAAAAGCTACTGTCAGCTTTTTTCTTTTCTGTAACTTCTGATCAACACATGGTGTTGAAAAGTGATCGAGTCTTATGTACCTCAGGAGGACTCAGCGATTCCAAAAAAATAGTCTGGGAATGCAGTGTTGGATAATCAATCCATCAGTGGTATCACCTAAAATAAGCAGGAGGGGAAAAGGAGCAGCACCGATGACTTGGAAAGGTCTTTCTTTTAATACAAACCAGAGGAGACAAGGAAACACCCTGTGGGAAATCCTGTCAGTTGGGAAAGCCATTATTTCTAAAAAAGCAAGTAGCTCTGAACAATCAGTAAGCACGCTACACCTTAACAACTGTAGCATCTAGTACCAAACATACAAGTTCCTAAGCCAAACTTAATATACCAGTGCTTCTGCAGCCATGGCTGACACTAGCAAGAGTAAAGGTAGCATAGTGCTGGCTTTAACACCAGCCTTCAGGATTTAATCTGGTATTGAGCCTCCTTTAAGACAAGGCATGAAAGCTCAGGTTTACCTTCCTAAATTAATACAGCTTAGTACAAAAGACATGATGGAGTCTCTCTGCCAAGCTGGCAACAGCACTGCAAGAAATACACACAACACAGCTGAGTGTTCTCCCGGTTCTCTTACATGCATCATAAATTTGTCTTCACTCCAAAAGGAGCTGTTTATAAATATTCCATGAACGCCTGGATTTATCCACCAGCCAAGTCTTTCTTACAGTGCATTGGAAAAGGGCAAGACAAATTTCTAAAAGTCGGTATGTCACTCTTTCCAAGTATGACATTCTGTGAGTGTGATGCAAGAACAGACCTTTCCAGTCCTCTATCATTTAAATAAATCCCTTAAAACTTGCTGCGCAGCCCTGCTCAAGAGTACTAGTTTCCTACGATTTCACGAGTTATAATGCCAGACCTTAAAACTAAAACAAAACAAAAAAAATACATATAATAAGGGTGCCACCATTTATGAATCCGAGATGTAGTTTCAGTTCATAGAAGATATGCAGACTTTCAGGTTCACTGACATTAATTCAGCACATATACAATGTGCTTTATGTCAGTGCATTTAAGCGCACTGGTTGCTCGTAAGCCATTCTTAAAGTGCCTGTTACTTAAAACAGTTGCTGTTCAGATCTGTGCTATGCAGTCATCTAAGTTCTTGTAGTAATTGTTTCTGTCTCTTCTTGCACTAATTGGTGCACTTGACTATTCTGCTGTGTGATGTATGCATTTGTGCAATTCCCTATTCCCACCACTTCTTCCCTTCCCAGGAAGAAAAATTTGCTTATAAAATCTTCAAGAGAACGCAAATATGAGAGGTCAAGGATAACGTTTGTTCAAGTAACTGCAAATACTGCTTTGTGGCATTTGCCTGGCTGAAGTCAGAGTAGCTGGATGAGGAGTACAAGTCATCAGCCCAGTAGGACAAGTAAGGCAATGCTGAAACCGAATTAAGTGCTACTATGGGATTATTTTTTTAAGGATATGAAAAAAGGAGCTATGTCAAGAATGTCATCATTGCCATCTGACCTCACCACTAACAGAAGCTAAAATGGAAGAGTTGCACGAACAGTGAAGGAAACAAGCAATCCAACACTGGCCAAATACTGGGCTAAATGACATCGTGGTTTGGAGAGACAGAGCGAGAGATATGCATTTTGTGACTGTCAGCAGAGTTTCATTGAGAATCTAAAATGCTGATTGACTGAGCGTAAGCCCTTTGGAACTAATCCAGCTGCTAAAATGACACTGAAACCGGTGAGGTTTCCTTGGCTAGGATGAGGCACACAACACACACAAGAGAGGAGATTTTGGTTACTGAACAGGTCTGTCTCCAATTGCAGTCTTCCGTTACTACAAAAGGGTAACCTCAACTCCTAAATTATAGAAAAAAGCAGAAAAACCTCTTACAGAGATTTGAGCAATACTTTTTCAAGAAAGCAGTTAAGCTGTGTAAAATTCCCCTTAGATAAGTAAGGGCTAATCACTGGCCAAGCAAGGCATGTTCTAATGTTTATTGTTCAATTTTTCTTAGCCATTTTTGCCCTGCACGCTGGATTCCCCCGGAAGGGCTGTTCCTTCATTGCTATGTATCACTTGGGCATGTGTTACACTATGCTCAAGATTTTTTTCCAACAGTACATAAACTCTTAACAGTTCAAGCAACATTTGGACTAGCTGGAAAAAATGGAGTTCTGTCAATGCAACAAAATCCCTCTCAGATGGAAGGGACAGTCAATACAGTACAACATTGGGTGACATTGCATATTTAAGTAGTGACTTGTCTTTCATAAACAAAGTACTAAGAATTAAATTAAAATGGCAAATATGCTCCATCTTTCCACTCAGCTTGTGAAATAAGATTTTAAAGCTACATTGTCTCTTTTCTTTCATCTACACAAATACACTTGGGTAGCTCATGTACCCCAGAAGGCCCTTATGCAAATAGGGGAGATCTACTGCAGATGGGCCCAAGCAACCAGAATCAGAACTTGATATCATATGCATCATGAAAAACAGTCAGTTTTTTTTTTTTTTTACTTTATTTTTTTTTTAAACAGAGAGAGACAGACAGACAGAGTCACACTGTTGGAGGAAAGTGTTTCTCAAGCTCCCACATCTGTTTAGAATGAGCGAACACCTTCACATTTTCCTCATGGTACTGCTGGTATTCTGCTGAGTAAGATGGATACAATCAAGTACAACCGATTTCTACTCTCAACAGCATACTGACCTTTTTCGGATTAGTTTGTTTTTCAAATAAAGGCGAATTACAGCTTGTACTTTGTGAGCTTTCTAAAGGCACGGACATGAGGCATGAAGTGATAACTGAATGGCATACCAACTTTAGCTTGCTGTGTGTAACTGGGAGGGATGCTTAGGGTCACTTACAGTTTGAATGATTTCTCCCAGTTTGTATATTCTGAGTCACTTTATTCTCAGTATGACTCCCACAAAACATGAGCAGCAGGAAGAGAAGATGAAATCTCACATGCTGAAAAGTCACTGAGGAAAACGGCTTTGGCCTGCTTGCACTGAACCAGAGATAATCAGGAGGTCCACAACTTTTTCAGTGCTCCTCTATACCAAGCCCCAGTAGAGCCACTGCTGTTCCTTTTCAGATCTCTGCTTCTAATAAAATAAATAAAGACTGGACCATCTTGTACCTTTTCCTGGATAAAAATAGTAAGGTGATTTTTCCTCTTTCTCATAAGATGCTAATGGAGTGATAACTAACCAAGTTACAATGTCTCCAACTTAAAGCACAGTCTGAATTTCTGGTGCCACTGCTTGTATGGCAGTCATGTATGCTTCACTGCAGGGCTGAGCAGAACAAAGTGGAATAGTTCAGTTAGTACTCTTGCTTTCAAAAGGAGAACGTGCTAGGAAGCCTGCAAAGAGGCAAAGGTTGGAAATTTGCTGCCCCAGAGCAGTGGGGTATCCATCACAGGGAGAAGAGAGATTTTCACACCTCACTGAGGCAAAAAGCAAGCAGTTTAGCACAAGAGCCGATGTAAAGGAAACAGACTTTATTCTAATTACAAGAGGGTGGTCAAACAGTCTCCTATGCAAGGAAAGAACAGGTTCTGGAAGCCAGGGGACAACAGGAAAGATTAAAATGGTATAAACTCTTTAGAAGACTTGAAAAGGAATATTGCCTGCAAAAGCTAAAGATACCCCACCAAAAAGGCAGACAACACTAAGGCTGAAACCTTAAATACTTCTTGTCCAAAGGGGAAAGAGCAAAGCTGCTGAATGCACAAAAGGAGAGCTTTCTGACATACTATAAATGTAACTAGATTAACTAGACTAAACACAGGGGTTTGTTTACTTCTGTACCTGTATCTTTAATAGAAAAAAAAATTGTTTGCTTTTTGAGCATTATGATTAAACGCTCTATTGACAATCTGATTTAGTTCAAACCTCCTTAAATACTCTGGGTAACAGCAAGGCATTTCTCATCCAAGTAGGTGGTAAAACTATAAACCGGGGCCTCAGAACACCCTAACAAGTGACCCAGCTCCCCCGTGCTTCACTCGCTCAGTTGAAACAGAGTGGATTCCTATTCAGAAAACACTGCTCAGTGGAGAGCAGTCAGCACATGGGCCAGAAAAGCAAAAATAATTTATAGTAATTATTGGCAATATCAGAGGCTCTCTATCAGGCAATCGGTTATTGGGTATACGCTTAAACCCCAAGGATCACAGGGCAGAACATCACAATACTGAATAAGCTTTGGTAAAACTGACAAAGATGTCTGAGGATGTGCAAATCTTTTCGTATCACAGTATCTTAGACAATTTATGCTAGGATTCTGATTTTTAACCACTTTCCATTACAAAATTATCTCAAATAAATGCAAAAAATTCATGTTAGCCACCAAGGAGAGAACCACCACTCAACTGTAATGCAGCAATTGTTTAATTAATTAACAACAGGAGGTCAAGAAATCAAGAAGTATCATAGCTAGCTGAAATTCAGATGACTTTTAAGTGTGTATTACATTATGATCTAGAGTTTGTGCAGGCCACTAAGGTAAATATGTTTTCCTGAACTAGCATCAAGCAATCATCACCTGAATTCCGTCAAGTTATTTTCCATTTTGTCCCACAGAGATAACATGAAATCCCTGTTGAGTACTGTGATCCACAGTTCCAAGAACTGAATACTTAGTGGTTGACCTTTCAAGTCATGTATGTAAGGCTTTTTAGAGTCTTATCAGTTCTGATGTGCACCTTTTACAGTCTCAGCATTTGACAACATACCACACACATGAGGTGTTTCATCGCTAGCTTTCCCCTAACTCAAACTTTTAACCATTCACAGCATTAGCAGTGATTTCCCTCCCTACTCCCAGACATGTATTTACCACTTAAATTCAATCTTAAACCAGTGAAAATTCAAGGTGCTGATAGAAGGATAATTGCCTCCCTTTCCTCCATGCTGCTTAGTGAGTTCATAGCAGATTCTACTTGGGAGAAGAAAAAAAGCACCAGTGAGACAAACCCTCCCATTTAGGACCCCTAAGTCAAGAGCCAGCATTAGACAGGTTCAGATGATGCACTTGCATTAAGTCCTCCACTCTAACTGTACTGATCAATGTGGATAAATATCTGAAGGGAGGGTGTCAAGAGGATGGGGCCAGAGTCTTCCCAGTGGTGCCCAGCAACAGGACGAGAGGCAACGGGCACAAACTGAAACACAGGAAGTTCTGTCTGAACCTGAGGAAAAAGTTCTTTACTGTGAGGGTAACTGAGCACTGGAACAGCTTGCCCAGAGAGGGTGTGGAGTCTCTTTCCCTGGAGATATTCAAAAGCCATCTGGACACAATCCTGGACAGTGCACTCTAGGTGACCCTACTTGAGCAGGGGCGTTGGACTAGGTGATCTCTAGAGGTCCCTTCCAACCTCACCCATTCTGTGAATCTGTGATACTCATAAAGGAGGTAAGCTGCTGAGCAGCAAATGTGTGGAGAGGGACTGGGGAGAGAGGAAAGAGAGTGCTAATCAAATGCTTACATTATCTGCAACATGCAAACAGCTTTAACAGTCGGCATTATTGGTATTAGGTATTATTGCCACTGGATATGTAAAATCTCGTTCAACTCTGTTGCTACTGTTTCCTATATGCGGTCTTCCTTTTCAGCCCAAGAATTTTGCTATTACTGGAGAATATTCAGGTTGATCTAATGCCTTATTTATGCCCCATCATCAAATTCACTTAAGTAACAGGTGCTGGTTGATGAACCCTAGAAATTTGTAACACGTGCTTCTCTTGTCAGCTTCATTAATTTAAAACTAATCAATAATTTATATATAAGCAATTAATTCAATGTCCCTCCTGTTATTCCTACAGCAGTACAGAACCATCCATACACATGAAACAATTGACTCAAACACTGGGCATGCTAAATAACTGCTCAGAGAGTCTTCACTTTCCCTCAGCCAGAAAAGGTACTCCCTGAAAGATAATATTACACAGTTGCTTGATTCCACAAAACAAACACATAATTAGAGAAAACACACGAAGGTGCATTTATGAGTGGCAGTGTTACTTCTGTCAGAACAGGTTCCTGGTATCACATTTACCATAGTGCATGTGCCAAAAATGAAGAGAACCTACAGAACCACTACAGCCTTTTTTGTCTAAAAAGTAGTGCATGGAGAAATCTCCCTTTGTAAGGAGGGAGACACTCAGCAAAAGGAGCTAGATTCAGTGGCAGGCCCAGGTAAGGCTCATGCTTCAGTGACAACTTTTGGGAACAGAAGCCATTCTGAAAGGAAAAAACTCTTACCCTTCAGGAAGCAGGCTTCCTGCTACAGTAGGGTTAAGAGGAAATCTTTGTTTGCTCAGTGTTGGGAACGTTTAAATTCTTTTCTCTAAGTCTGCATAATTAAGGCTGGCCTTGGTTAGCCTTCCAGCAACTACTGTAGCCACTCCACTGGTTTCACGCAGCTGGAGCAATGTTTACAGCAGCTGAAGAGCAGAGCGCTTCTCAGAACATGGTGGGTGGGCTGGGAACAGTAGGCACAAAGTGTGCTCACTCTGCACAGCAGCAAACTGTACATTCACCAACATCAACACCCTACTCTCTGCTCCAAGTTGGTAAGAAAGTACTTAAAAGCCAAACCACGCACCTCAGTCTGCCAAGACATCCCTTGATACTCCCTATAAATATCTTTCCATCAGCATGGCCTCCCAGAAATGTCTATTAAATTACTCTTACAGCAATGCAGAAAGGATAATTTATAAAGCTCCACATTAGCAATATTTTAGTGAACAGTACAGCAAGATAAATACAAAGGCACTTTTTAAAAAGAAAGTAATGTTTTCCCATCACGAAGCATTACCAACAGAACATTATCTTCAATACATTTGAGTCAAAGGGCTATATGTGTGGCTTGGGTGTTCATCTGAAATGGACTCCATTTACTGTACTCACCTAGAAAACAAGAATTGTTTTTTAAAAGCAATTTTCTTATGCTTGTAAATGAAAGTCTGAACAACTGGGGGGGGGGGGGGGGCAGAAAAAAAATGAGAAAAATCACAAGGTTCTGATTCTATTCTGTGTTGAGATACTGTATGAAAACAGAGCATGTAAACATTGGTAATTTTGAAGTAAATATTGATATCATGCCTCAAATGTACTTGACTTCTAAAGCCAAAATGAGCTAACCTGCTCTCACAAATGAAGTGTAGATTTAGGGATTGTCATAGGAAAACTAGGCCCTGATGGCTGTTGGTTTGGACAGACTGCTGGCCTAGCCTACGTGTACAACCCATCCAGAGAAAGTTTCAAGAAAATCATGCTGTAGATAGCTTGATATAGAACTACTTGCTATTCAGAGGTTACCAAATGCCCAACATACAGAAGTAGGATCTATTCTGAAAAGGGAATATACAAAGAACAGGCCAGAGAACTGTGAGACACTGAGATCTGAAATGCAGTCTAAGCTGTGCCATAAAGGAGTTCTGCAAACACATATTCATGAGCATCACAGCACAAAAGTTTTCCCTTCACACTAATTTTATTGTACTGCTCTTGGTATAAACTGCCATGCCCATTTTCATTAAAACAAAACCAAAAAAACCCCCAAGCTTTACTCCTTTTAGCACTGCAGAACCACCAGAGAGACAGGAAGCAGTCTGGATTATTTTCCATGTCATTCATCACCAACTGCTATTTGCCAACCTTATCGTCAGTGAAGAAGAATCAACCAGGAAGAAGAGAGGTTGACTTTCAGATCATAGATTTTATTTGTCATTCACAAAAAATAAATCTTGTTGCATATCTATGAAATTTGGAGCAACTGAAGGACAGCAAGCATGAAGCTTTCTACAATTTCTAAAGCATATCAGCAGAAAATATTTAAGAGAGAAGAGGGGATAACTGGTACTCTCTCTAACATCGTATGTTCCACTGAAGCAGACTCCCGTACTAGTTACTGCTCGAGGTAGCACGGCTGTTCATGCACAGTGCTATCAGCATCTAAACAGCATGGATCTGTACAGCACTGTTTCTTTCTTACATCAAGAAAATTACTGAAAAACTAATTCCTTAGATATCAATGCTCTCCAAATTTGGGGGGTCTAAGCATGGAGTGTTTTTAATAAGAAAATTCAAAAACACCCTCCAATTTATGTGGGTAAAAAAAGAAAAATGAATGACAAGCCACAGAGTCTTATTTTTCCTATGTACACTGAACAATAGAGAAAAAAACATTCAAGCGTGTTGAAGGAAAGGCAGTGGTTTTAACATTCAGGAGAAAATGCAAGTCCTCTTGCACAAAGAGTCTGTAGCGCTCAGTCTTTAGTGGTACGGTCCGCTAAATAGCAACCGTATTTTTTCTGTAAGCTTCACAGATTTTCTATCTGTAGCTAATAAGAGGCTGAATATTTCCAAAATCAGTACTACTAACAATACGTAGGAATGAGAAGAATTTCTGAAGAGACATACTGTGCTTGCTAAATAGAATTCAAAAGTTACTCATTAATTCAGTAACTGCTTTTCTAAGGAGTTTCTGACTCGAATGCCATAGTTACAAATTCAAGGGTGCTTAAACCCAAGGGTGTTTGGTTCATTACCAGTGCCATAATTATACCTGAAGCAAAGCAAGGCGCTTTTACAGTAACATCAATACAAATATTATATGCTCCTTCTTGCTAAATAAACCCTGTTTTACAGGAAAGAAGACTGAGGCGCAGGCATAAGAAAAGCCATTCCTGGGCCTTGGTCCTTCCGATTCCATACAATTTTGCATCCTGTCTCTAGAGGTTACCCTTCATTTATGCTCAGTGACAGAGGTGCAACTAACAAACTGTACCCAGCAATCATCTCGCACTTTGGTTTATCTTAATGGTCTCAAAACACAGAGTGCATCATATAGTCAGCTGTGACCGCAATTCATGAGACTAGCAACGTGAGCATCCACGATGACTTCTGTGCTGTTAACTGCATCCCAACTTGTCCAGCTTTTTGGTGTAACTATACTCAGTGCTGCATGCTAGCTACCTTGCTAGCTGTTCCAGAGCTAGCTAGCTCAAAGCTAGTCTAGTTAAATCTACAAAGTCCTTTAACCAATTTCTCTCCTCACCTTTACTGCCCCATTTCTGGCCCATTCAGAATTATCCCAAGACGACTCTCTCAGCAGTAAGGCTGTTTTCCTCCATCTCACCCATCATATCCAGGGTATTGGCTAATACTGCAGACTGCCCCTTCAGCATATTTCCAACCTGCTTTTCCTGTCCAAAATAGGTCAGAAGAGCTTACCACTTACTAAAATCTTAAGAGGAGTGAGGTTAATCTCTATACCATTAGCCAAACTGGTCTAGTTTCCAGAAATCCTTTGAAAGCTACCACATCCGGAAGTGAACTTTCCTTATAGACAGAAGGTCTTTAGGTCTTCAGTTATGAGTTACTACGCTACAACACCACCACACCAGCCCCCCCCTCCCCCCATACTTGAGATTACATATATGTATATACACACACATATATATGTATATATACACACACACATATACACACACCCCAATCCTCCATACTTGAGATATAATTTATATATATATATACACACACACACACGTATATACATACACACACACACCCCCAACACAGCTGCATGGTTCCCGGTTCCAATGAAAGGAACAGGAAGGGGAGGGGGGGAAAAAATCCACCACACCACTCAAGAAAAAGCCCCTCGATATCACCTGCACTGCATTCAGAATTTCCCCTCTTGTTAGCATACTAACTTTGTATGATGCCGTTATCACTGTCTAGTCTTACATAATTATGAGACTATGTTCTTTTCCAAATCAGCTCTGAAACTGCCTCACAATCTGCAAATTTAGATTCGTTTATTTTCCTGGAGATTACTTAATACCAGGGAAGAACAGTATACTCTAATGAAAACCCTGGGCTGCTGTAATCTCTCAGTCACCAACACTTTTTAACTGAGCAAATGAAGAGATTGAATTTAGAGATAAGCAGACGCCACATTTCAGTGAAAACACGGAACTTGCCATCGTTGCAAGCCTACTCTTTATCTTTGCTCCTTACCAGCAAGGGAAACGGTCTATTATTCACATGAGCATAAAAAGGTATAAACACAGCCTTTCACTGCTCATTTAGGACATGCTTACTTATAATCAGCAGGTCATCACCTAACTTACCCTCCAAATTCCATGAGCAATACGATGTACTCGACTTTTGATGAGTTACGTTAGAGGGATTTAAGAGGTAAATATCACATACAAAATACAAAACCACAAGAGCATTTCCAGTGCTGTATATGTGTCTGGCATAGACTACATCAGTATCCACAAGAAAATAATTTCACATAAAGTTTCTGCATTGTTTCTCCAAAAAAGTAGTCATGATCTTTTCAAGTGCATTTTTAAATAATGCTATTGCTACAATTAATATTAAGTGTAGTTTGTGTGGATTTTCACAGTAAAATTCATGATTACGTAGGGACTGCAACCTACCAAACAGAAGAAAGATGCACCAAATCCAACAGGGACCAAATTCAAGTTTTCAGAGGATGTTTCAACAAGAATTTACTGGACAAAGTTTTAGCAACAAATGTTATGCTCAAGGTGAGCCTCTCATATTGTCATCCTTTCACCTCTCGTTCCCTGGCTGGAGATGAGGAAGCACCTATGGCAAGCCTCTTCCTTCTGTTCCATTATACTACACTTGTCTTTTCTCGCGCAGGAGGTCATCATGTGTCTGCCCTCCATGATGAAGGCAGTACATACCCAGACTTAGGAAGACAGATCCCTAATGGCAAAATAATACAGACAATATTAGAAAAAGATCTTAGCTTTCCTGATAAGCACACTATCCTAGGTTTTAATTCAGCAAAGAAAACCCTAAAAATCTACTGCTTCTCCACTTCACACCTCAGAGGAAAGATTTTTCAACAAACTAATCAAGAGTTTTTCATAGCTTCTGGAAGTAAAATCCTACGGTTTTCCCCCTCCCAGAAATGCGACCATACATTTCACTCTTCCCCTCCTCATTCTAACATGGTGTCCTCTCACCTCCAATTCTGCTGTCATAAGCAGTGGTAAGAAGTTCAATATTTCCTCCATTTTGCTCTTGTAAATTTTTTAATATTATTCTTTTAAAAACATTCACAGTGAAGATTTTGAAGCGTTTTGCACGGATGCACTTTCTTCTGTTTTTAAGCCAGTTTTCATCTCAGTAGCCCACAGTCTTAAACAAAAGCTACCGTTGTGTGAATTTCAAACATCCTAAACTATTTTCAAAAAGAATATACCTGTACAATTGATCCACAGCAGTAGCTTTTCCCTCCCCACAAAAATAGAAAATTAAGCGCTAATAACAGGTGGAGATTAACACACTCGCACTCAAAAGTTACGGTGCTCTATAAGCCAAGCCAGAAGTCAGGGGCCAGTACAACAAACCAATATAAACAGTAACTGCAAACTCAAAATCCTTCAGGTCTATTTTAAGAGGTGCTCTCCAAAAATAAAAGCAATACATGTTATTGTTCACATTTTTGCTTATTGCTCAACAAGGAAAGAATTTCCTTGAAGGCATACAAGCAACAAAAACACCTGCTGAATGGTCCCAGGCTTTTGACACAAGATGAGTAACATTCTCACAACTCTAAATTTTTTTATTCTATTGGTTCACACTCAACCTTGCCAGCTCTTCTCTCGACTGTGCCTGCTATTATCCTTGCCTTTGTATTATCTGCTACCTCAACACTCTTTGCCCAGGGTGAGAAATCTGAGTAAAATAAACACTCATTACACTTACAGCAAAGAAAAAAAAAGAAAAAAAGAAAAGGAAATTAACATTTTAAAACTAGAACTTAGTTTTAAAACTAAGATCAAAACTTAGTTTTAAAACTAAGATCAAAACTTAGTTTTAAAACTAAGATCAAAAACCAGGGTTTTATATGCAATTACTTATAATACACCTTGCAAACAAGCTAGAAGCTTAATTTTTTTAATTAAATATGAAATCCTTTTATAAACCCCTAACTTCAAGATCTAATGATTTTTTTCTCCTTATATTTCTATTGCTAAAGTCACAATTTAAATGAGTTAAAATACTTTGTTCGTTCCTGAACTGTGCACAATGCTTCCATCATGACACTCGCTACAGGAAACGTGTCAAAGCAACAAAAGTCTACAAAGATGATGTGTCTGAAGGTTAAGGGCTTGGGAGAGAGATGGTTTTTGTTTGTTTGTTTTGCTTTGTTTTAAATAGGAGAACTACTGATATGCAGCTTCCTTTTCTCCCCCTCTCCAAGCACATCTAATTTCACAGGATTCGCTTTTGAAGAAATGAGGCAGTTCCCAAATACAGCAGGGTGCTAGAGCAACACAAGAAGATCCAACGTTAAACGTATAAAACTCCCTCCTCATTTTTATTAGGATATCTCTTCTATACTATGTGCGCACTACAGTCTGAGTGATTAACATGCAAGAGACTCCCTTTTAAGAGAATTTCTGAAGACTGTTAGTTCACAGCACTCAATACAACCAAAGGAAACAGCCAGTGGAGGCAGCACGCCTGAAAATGGAAACGTAGCAAAATCATCACCTTGGCTTTTCTTTGCAAGGGGAAATTAACACATGCAAGGTGACTCAGAACATCAGGCAAGGCCTTAAGGATGGAGGGACAAGGCTGAGGCCAAGCGTGGTTCTTCTCATGCCGAGCTCCAGACCTCTGTAAGCTCTATGCGCTCTATGCACAGGCTGCTCTGTGAAAGCAGATTCAGGATGTGGGGGAGTACTGGCATCCCTGTGTACCTGGCCACTGTGCCAGGATACTGAGCAGCTGTCAGTCTGGAGTAGGCTCGAAACAGGACTCAAACAACAAAAACAGATCTGCTCTCTGCCAGCAGTAGCTCACAACTCCCAGCAATGAGGAGCTGAACAAGTTGCTGGAGAAAGTCACCGCCTCTCAAAGAGAAACCCTGCCAATATCAAGGCCATCACACTGCATAAGGAAACCAAGAACCACAAGGCCAAGAGCCAGTAAAGCAGACAAGATTAACCAACACACTGAAGTCCACCAGTCAGGAGCAGAGAGCCATCGCAATCAAACCCACGTCCATCGTAGGCAGTAACCACGTGTTGTTGGTAACAAATGTAATTTGTAATAAACCTTTAACTATATGCTATTTGTATAGTTTTCTTATTTCTTAAAGCAGAAAACTAAAGAGCCATTTTGCTTTCATTTCCGTCCCTTAACTTTTTTATGTACTAACACAATATGGCCACATGTGGGTCATAGAGCATTTCTTTCGTCCAACCATTCCCACTGGGTATCTATTAAAACATTTTAATGATTTATTTTTAGAGAGCAATTTTTTAAAGCCCCTCCCCCAACAAAACGGAATTGGAGAGAATACTCTCCTGTGGCAATTTTCACGGTTTGAAATCAACTTGTTCATTTCAAAGCAGCCCTCTCAAGTATCAGTGAATACAGCACCGTAGGCAAAAAGGGAAGATATTTGTTGCATTTAAAATAGAACTGTTGCCTTTTTTAAATTTTGTCCTTGTTTTTCTACGGGAAGCATAATGACCTCTGATTTTAAGACTAACAGACTCAAGACTATGTACTGAAGTAAGCCTAGAGAAGCCATTTCTTTTGCTGCAGTTGTTACAAATACTTCAGGATTCTGCGAGTTTCGTTTTTATTTCAACTACTCTACTTATAAATCTTGGTCTAAGGAGGACATCTACTGGCAGCAACAATTCGCGTAATCAGTAAAACAATAAATTAGCATAGTTAATTAAAATTACATTATCAAACTGAAGATCCACAGATTCTCCTGAGAACTCCTACTCCTGCCACAAAGGAAAGGTTACTAAAAACATAAAAGATATTCTCTCAAAGCCACAGTTACCATTAAAGACACCGAATTGTAATAATACTGTAGTAACGTTTACAGAATTAAACTCTTTATGCTTAACAAGCATACAGAAAGCAGCTTCAAGTAACTAGATACCTAAAAAAAAAAAAAAATCACCAAGTAGATAAAGTAACATGAAAAAGAGGTACACAGTAATATACAAATAGAAGAAGAGGGCAATTGGCTGGGTTATTCAAAGTAAGTCAAGAATAACCTACCATCATTTCTACTTGACTGTTTATATTGCTTACCTAGGTGTCAAAGTAATATAGTTCCCCTCACCTGAGCCTATAAGAAATTCAGCACTATAGTTTTATGTTGGTTCTGCATTTTAAAAATCAATATAATAAGTGAATGCAAACAGTCAAAGTTTTAGCATGACCTCAGGCAGACCTTGGCACATTTTTCTGCTTTGAATGCTCCACGCTACCTTTAGGTGCGATCAAATTTTAGAAGATACCATATGTAGCAGACTCAAGACTCGTTATCATGGACTTTGTAAAATATAGGTCTATATAAAATATAATGCAACTGGATAAACAGCAAGTTTTATGATTCACTTTTAACTGACTGAGCAGACAGAAATGAAACAAACACTACTTCAAAAATGAAGGTGTTGAAGATTTTTGTAAAAAAAAAAAAAATCCAAGAGCTGAGTTTCACTGACAACAGTTTGTTAAAAAAAAAATCTTAGTTCATGTAAAAAGCAAAACTTAAAAGCCAGTCTAGTGTGATACTCTGCTCTACAGATTAAGCAATTTTAACACAAAACACCTGATCTAGAAGCACAGCTGCAACTACTCATATAAGGAATGAACATTTCACGCTCTTCAGTCTCACCTCTCACCATACTGAAGAAATAAGGACACGCTGTCCTCTCCCTGAACTGTAATGCATCCCATGGGATGATCAACGTAAAAACAATTTCTAGGTAAAATTATCAAGGTGTCAAGAGAACAGGAGCAGGAATACACAAGCAAAGATACCATCTCAAAAGCAATACTATCAGACCCATAAAACTAAGAGACAAAAAAATACAAACAACCTTAACAGTTACATAATATAGCAACACTGGTGCACTTAAGCCACTTTATGCACAGTGGGCACAGAATAAGTTTATTTTTGAGAAACAAGCTTTGTGGGTGATAGCAGAGGGCAAGGACTGCTCCTTAAATAACAATAACCATCAAATCACAGTTTCTTCCCATACATTTAATCTTCGTGGCGAAATAATTAGAGCCAAACATTTTCTATATTTGTTTTTCATATAATAGTCTTACTCCATCAAATTACATACATGTAAAAGTATCCACTTAGAAAGGCTTCTGCAAAATAACAGTTCTATAAATTCAATTGCAAGGAATAAACACATACTTCAAAAAGAAGAAACAAACATTCAAGCCTTACCTCAAGCTCCCCACCTTCTCCATCAATGTAAGCTATCGCTCAAAGACGCACAGCAAGAGTGTCCATTCCACTTGTAAAGGAGAACTGCTGGATGTAAAAGCCAGCTCCTCACCCATAAAGCCCCTACGCTAAATCACAGTTAAGCAGCAGGTCAGCTACTTGTAGTTGGTAAAGCAAGTCTGAACCGAGACGATACAGACCTTTTTCACAGAAGCCTGATGTTGCCTCCAGCACATGCGCCCAGAAGTTTAGCTGAAGTATAAATGTAAGCATACCTTAACTTCCAGAACTTATCTGCTTTACTTGAGGTCTCCAACATTCAAAGCATACCTGCCTCAACCAAACCCCTCCTCCTCACCCCAGAGCAGACTCCCCCCTCCCACAGCAGCCTACACAGCTGAGCCACATAAACCCTCCCGTGCCAGCCTGCCTGGTGTCACATCCACCAGACCAGAAAGGCCGTATTTAATCATGTGAGATTTTTCTGTAGAATATCACAAGAAATCTTCCAATCCCAAATGCAAATGTACTCCTGTCAGGCATAAGGCAGGAAAGAAACTCGTTTACAAGCACGGGTCAGGTCTCGGGGATGTGGTGGAAGGCGCCCGACGTGGCTGAGGAAGGCTAATGTGGCAGAGGGAGGCCATCATGCCCTTCAGCGTGGCAAGAGGGAGGCTGCAGCCGGGGAAGGAGCTCTCCAGGGCCACAGCCACCTGCGCTCCCTCGTGGCTCAGCTGGCTCCTCCAGCCGTGGGGCAGACCCCCCCAGGGACAACGCTCTGGCGCGGCCCCTCTCCCTTTTTTATCGCGGAAAGGGGCTGCAACAGCAGGCAGCGGATGAAGGACTCCTTCCCCTTCAATCTCATTTTGGCACCGGCTCTGCAGCCTGACCCAGGACGGGCCGGGCCCGCCGGCAGGGGTCGCTCACCGTGAGAGAAGCCGCAGCCGCCAGAGCGCCGGCCGCGTGGCTCCGCGCCGCTGAAGGCAGTAACGGCCGCGGCTGAGGGGGGCGCGAGGGCAGTAACGGCCGCGGCTGAGGGGGGGCGCGAGGGCAGTAACGGCCGCGGCTGAGGGGGGGCGCGAGGGCAGTAACGGCCGCGGCTGAGGGGGGGGCGCGAGGGCAGTAACGGCCGCGGCTGAGGGGGGGCGCGAGGGCAGTAACGGCCGCGGCTGAGGGGGGGGCACGAGCCGCCGCACGCGGCCGGCCGTGGCCGCGCCTGCAAGGGCCGGACAGGGGACCCCATGGCGGGCGGTGCGGGAGGCTCGAGAGGGGAAGAGAGGCCCCAGCAGCGCAATGAAACAAACCCGAGGAACGCAGGCCGCTGGGGAACGCACCAGCTGAAGGGGTCTTTCCCCCACCTCCCGTTGCCCCAGGGAAAAGCCACCTTGCCCCACCCTGGCGCTGCAGCGGGGCTGGGTCAAACTGCCAACGGGAAAGAGAGGGGTAAGGGTAGGAGGCATGCGTTCAAGGAAATAAAGTTCTCTTAAGCCCTAGGAAGAGCCAAGAAATACACTATAACGGTCTGGGAAGACCAATGGCTCAAAAGTGGAGAGCATGAGCAGCAACCCTTATGGCCCCAGCAACGCTCCCCTGCCTCCTGCTGGCTTTTCCTGCCACAGCTGTGTCTGTCCTTCCTCTAGAGACACTCTGAAACATAACCCAGAGCTCCCTCATCTCTACAAAGAAAAAAAAGTGTTTTAAAAAAAATTAGCACATTGAATTAAAAAACACATATTCAGTTGTTTATTCTTTTACCATTATTTCCCTTTATGTTATTTTTAGGCAAGACCAGGTAGTTTTCCCTACAAGCAAGAAAGCTAAGACTAAGAGTACTCCAGGTCTGGTCCAAGGCCCCTGATGGCGTGGAACTGCACTTGAAGTTTTAAACTACAGTCACTACCGAGTGATTTGAAAGCCACAAAGGAGTTGAACAGTAAGGGGAACGTATGCGTCCAATACAAGGCCAGTGAGTTACTTCAGGTGCTGTATTTCAGCCCTGGCTTGAATATCCCAGCCTGGCAAGGAGCTGAGAGCATATAAGCAGCAGTGGAAGGAGCTGTGGAAAGACTGGATGTTTTTAAGTAGATCAGCTTGGCTCACACGCAGCCACACGTTCCCTACGGCTGTTAAAAGAACAGAAGATGTTTCAACTGATTGCAAAGCCATAACCAAGACCTGACCAACTGGAGCATGCAATAGCATAACATAGCGTTACATCCTATAACACGGGCTACGTCCATAGGATAGGTATTCCTGAAATTTTTGAAAGGGAGGAACATTCTCAAAGTCACAAGGAGAATCATTCATAGCTGTACAGTCCTATCTAGTATTCAAATTCCCTGAGAGTATTTTTTGATAGACTTCACCAAGACAAATCGTGGGAACAGATTAATAAAAACAGTGCCACTGTAATATTATGGAGCAGGCTTCACCCCCACGCACACCTGATGGTGCTAAAACTTCACTTGAGAGGTTTAATGATGAAATGGCATCTGGCATGGGACAGGTGGATTAGAGAGAAACAAAGCTGATAATCCTGACCTGTTTTTTTGTTTGTTTCCCCCCACCACCCCATTTTTACTACAGAAGGGTTGTCTGGCTCAGGCGTGACAGAAAAATCTAACATTTTGGTTTGTGCAGAAAAGCGGAATGACCCACTAGCCAATTAAATCCAAACAAGAAAACAATTTCAAGTTCAAGAGTTAGATTCCCAGCACCAGAACAAGAGAGCTAAGCTCATGAACAGTTACATCGCAATTGCCTAAAAAGCATTCCACTATAAGGAAAATATCTATCATGCATATATCTTGCTTACTAGCTTACACAAAACAAAAACAAACAAATCAACCAACACACATCCCCCCAGCTCACAAGGTATGTATGCTTACCTAATCTAGGATTTGGGGAAGAAGAAATGGGTAGAGTTATGCATCAGAGAATGATGACCCATGGAAGTACATTTAAACAAGGTATAATTTACTTTAAAAAGCCAGTACGCATTGTAAGCATCTCTTTTATTTGTTGTAATATAAAGAAGCATACATCATTCAGTTAAGTACAACTCAAATTGTACACTAACAAAAAAGATCAATCCAGACATCCATGAACCTGTCACAAAAAGGATTCATTACATTTTGCTCTGCTGGTATTGCACTTGGAATAGATTTGAAGTAAGGCACAGTAAAAACAAAGTCACTTAGTGCTTCTACAGCAGATGTCTTTTTTTTTTTTTTTAAACACATGCTACATGACGTAAAAATACTTCTTCTAGCTTATGTATATACACACACAAGGAAAAAGAAAAAAGCATGCACTAGAGAATTTAGATTTCAACATATCTTGTTGCTTCATAATATACAAATAAAGTAGTTAAAGATGTAAACAAATTGCATGCACATAAACTAGAGCAAAATCTTTAATACAGTATCTGAAAGCTATTATGCTTAAATAAAAAAATATAACTTATTAGTACTCAGGTTTATGTGCCATTTTTGTCCTGTAGAGATTAAAAGTTTGGGGAAGGATTTGTTTTTGGTTGGTTGGGTTTTGTTTTTTTTTTTGCTTTACACATTGGCAGCAGTACACTGGTAGGAAAGACAAATATGGCTTTTGCAAAACAACAGAAGTTGACAACGTGAGAAAGCGCTATTGAATTCGAGTCCAGCATCCTGGTATTTTTCAGTCAACAACAACAACAACAAAATCAGTAGGAATCATGCTTTGAATTGGGAAAGCTGCACATTCCAAAAGCCCTTTCTAAAGACATTTAAACTCTACACAAACCACTTTGCCAAGTGTGAACTCTAAAAAACTAAACACAGACGAATCTGAATGACTCGAGCTTTGCTTTCCACTTCAAATGCTACTGAACAGGCAATAGGTTTTTCCCATGGCTGTGATAGCTCAAGTGCTATTAGATTGTCTTTAGAAGTAACCAGATGGTACAGTAGAAATTAAGTAAATTAATTATATGATTTGTGGTTTTGCTTGATCTTTGGCATAGGATACGCCATTTTGTAAATTAAATACAGGACACCACTCTATATTCGAACATACCATGCTGAAAAGGCACATATGCTGCTGCCTGGGTGGCAGGGGAAGACTCGGTATTTTGTAAAAGGCACGGTGTTCAGTGCAACTTTCTTTCCCCACCCCCCCCAAAGAGTGTTTAGTTAGACCAGGTACAGTTCTACATAGCGGCTTCCCAGGAGCTGCCCGTTTTTCTCGGCCACTGCTTTCTTAGCTAGATCCAGGCTTGGAAAAGTCACCAATGCCTCTCCACTGGGCTGGCCACTAAAGTTGTAAAGCACGAGGATGGAATCTGCGTGGAGCTGCAAGAGTACAAGAACACAAAAGGAAACAAGCTGTTAAGACCAGAGACCACACCAGGAAACTTGAGCTTTCAATGCTGCGCGTTCTTGCCGGTTTATTCCATTCCTGTTTCCTGCGAAAAGATTTCAGATGCAAGAACGGGAAGGAGAAAAGATCGAAGATGAAACAGAATTCGGCTTTTAGTTTAGCTTGGAGAATAGCCGCAGCTTTTATTCTGTTGGTGTGCTGGACAGAACGATGTAGAAATAATTCCATGCAAAGAGTTTGCTACAGAAGTAATTCAGATTAAAGGTTGACAAGGAAAGACAGACAGACTTGTTAGCAAAGGGTAAACTGAGCAAGAAAATCCAGGTGTTCAGTGAATAAATTCTTGTACTATGTGGACTACTGACCAAGTGACAGACAAAGGCTATTAAGGCATGTGAATATTCATACGCAAAGTTAAAAAATATAAATAAAATCGGACAACCAGAAAACAAAAAGATGGATAGATCAGTAAGAGAGCAATGCTGGGAGGATTAGCTGAACTCATACACAGATGCAGGGCAAGAAAAGACTGTTCTGTGAAACAAAGTAACATTTTGTGCAGTACTTCACTGAATCAAAGAAAACTTTATTATAATTTAAATGAAGCTAAGGAAAAGGCAGGATAACAAGTGAGGCTATTTTGTCCTTGCAGTTAATTCACTTTGGAGAGAGTTTGCCCTGATGAATTCTTTAAAGACAGTTTCAAAGTGCTGAGCTGCCTATCAATCAGACACACCTGTCTTCCCTATGGTAACCCAGCCATTTCTTAGGACATGCTGGTAGTCCTTGCAGGCTAGACTCGGAAGTCCCATTTGTATGCTGGACAGAAATGAATCGGAGGGAAGTTTAAAAATGAAAGGCTAAAGGACCAAAAGATCAGCACACAAGATTAGTTTATTGGAGAAATCGGTGCCAGACAAAAGAAACATTAAGTTTGTGTGGCGTATGTCCTCATGAGTTTACAAAAGAGTAAAATACTTGAGAGTTTCATTTCATTTTTTAATGGATCTTATGCATGCCTGGTATACGGCAAGAAATATTAGACTTCTCAGTCATTACCAGTACCCATTTCTGATCAACTTTATATTTGAACATATACAAATAAAGCAAGCATATGCCAGAACTTGACTCACCCAACCGCTTAGCAGGCAGTAAAAGTAGTCTTAAGCTATAAGCAACAATACCTACTAGTAAGTAAAAGCACGTATGAGGACAGCACAGATAACTTCATATCCATTAAGCGATACAATATTTCTTACAGAATTAAAATTAGTCAGGAAACAGCATGCAGAAGAAAATTCAAAGACACAAATAAAATAACATGTCAGAAGCCCAGTTCAGGGCTAAGAGATAGATTATCTGCCCTGAAATGGCTCTTTACTATTAATAATGAGATAAAGTTATTTACTGTCAGTCCTGAATGCAAGTTTAATACTGCAGAACACAGTCAGTTGAAAATACACATGAAGTACAGTTAGACCACTGAGCACAAAAGAGAGCTTTAAAGAGTAGTTTAAGGAACTCCAGACTCAGGATGTGGAAATTCATTCTATAAGAGCAAGCTGTATAGAAATTTAGTAGACAAGTCTACCCATTCTGCAAGCAACAGAATTAAAAGGGTTAAATAAAACTTTTCCATATCATTTTAAGACACATTATATTACAGGTTTATTTTTATAGATAGAAATAGATTTTCTTTATGTATATGTATATAATTTTAATAGAATTAGATCCAAATCGATACAAAAAAATACAAAATCGATTTTTTTTTTCCTAGATGGTTTGTTCTCAAGAGAGTAGCATTTGTATGATAGTATTTTGGACTGCTTAGAATTTAGGATGAGCTACTGCATGTATCATTTTCTAGTCAAAGACTGCTGCCCTCTCATATACAGTAGGACCCTATTGCTGACCTGGTGATTTGGGTGAAACAAGAGAGCCAAACAGGTTGTCCAAGTTCGCAAAGTGCGGACATGCTCAGAGTAATAAAGGGTATTCTTTTGTACACCAGACCATGCAGCCTCTACTCGATTTCCTCCCTAGCAGATCTACTAGTTTTAGTACAAAAACTGGCAATCAAATACTGTGCCTTGATATTTTCACAGAAAAGCTGCTCTAATGTAATTGCTATCAACTCGGTTGTTTTCAAGTTACTCAGTTTTTTTTTTTTTTTTTTTTTTTAAAGAGGAAAATATGGTAACTAATCAGTAGCATTTTGAAGAGGATACAATAGTGTTTGGAAATCACAAACTCCATCTGAGTCACAATGACATTTCTTTAAGAACTATGCATTAGTGCTAAAAAACGCTTGGTGAAGAAAGCAAATTCACCATTAGCAAATTTAGCTAGTTGCGTTAAAAGGCCACCATGCCAGGAGAAATCTCTCCTAAAGAAAAATTTAATAGTTCACATTGGGTGAGATTAAAAAAAAAAAGAGAGAGAGAAATTAATCTCTGGGTAGCTATATAATATAGGACTGAGAAAGGCAAGGGTATGAGGTTTTCTGCAAATGCATTTGTGTGTGCATAGGTGTGTTTTTTAGCCATATCAAGACAAACTCATCTTCTATGCTACGTTAAAAGTAAAATACTGGACTGGAAACTTCACACGAAAACACATACTAGTAAATCCTTGTGGAAGTTGAGTACACCTTTTGCACAAAACTAGGCAATCACACTGCCTCCACCGTTTCTATCACAGTAGCTACAGATCACAAGTGGCCTGCTTCCTTAGGTTAGTTGATTTTCTTAATAGGACAAAAGCAGAAAGATTAAAGCAAGGATCCCAACGCAAGCTAAGAAAGGGGGAGAAAATAAAATCTGCATATCACCAAGCCCTTCTTTCCCTTCCCGTTCACCACTGGAGAACCAGTTTCTGCCAGACGCATCTTACCTTCTTCAGAAGTTACAAAGAGTTACAAACAGACCCACTCTTTCGGTGCTTGTAACACACTCCTTGCTTGATCGCTCAGCTGAATAAGGCCATTGTAGTCATCAGGTGCATACTACAGTACAAGTGTGATACATGATAATCAGCAAGAGAAGGAACAGTTCTGGTACAGCAAGCCACACAGACTATCATTTGCAACCATAATTAAGAGCATCAGCCATAATAACTGGCAGGAGACAGTGAATTTGACAGACACTACATTTATGCAAGATACAAAATGTATCAACTGAATTACAGGTTGTAAAAATGGATTTAAAGTAAAGTGCACGGGGAATATTCTGAACTGTATGTTTGAACTACTCCTTGACAAGGCAGGGAAGCAATTTAGACCACCAAGTACTCCCCTTTTCCTTATACTTGTGAGGCAGCAGCATCAGGTAACAGAACTCTGAAGTCCACGTAATCAGGCTTCCAGTAACGACTCTCACTGGAACAGCTGAGCATCTTCCAGAGCATGCATACTGAAGGGAGGGACTGGAAGTATACAGATCTCGTTCAGATCTTGCACGTGGACACGGAAATAAACTGCAGCTTTGCCGAGGCAGAGTGATAAACACTTCAGCTGCATATAATACTTCATTACATACGCTATACCAGTGTAGTTAAAGAAATACATCATCTCGGGGTGAAAGCATTTATACTAGTATAGCATATTTCCATATAGGAAAAAAAGAATAAACTACATAGTATAACTGCATTGCACTAACTTTGTAGTAGCACAATATCTCAAATAAAATTGTAGTGACTATACTGTATAGTCACACCAATAAAGGAAAACCCCACATGTGGATCAGATCTAAGAAATATTTGACATTCCTAAATCCGAACAGTAACCACACACACAAAGGGCTTAGTACTGGAAGGCCTGGTACAAACATGAAATCCGCAGTCAGAAAGTAGATCTTGGGAAGTATGAAACACTGTTCTGTATCTCATCATCTCTCCAAAATTGCATATCCTGTGCAGGGACTGAGCATTCTTGCACATACTACAGAGACTACTGGAGTGGTTTCTGTAATCCAGAAGGCAAAATGTTTAGCCTAACGCAAGTTATACTACATCCTTTCAGTGGCAAGAGGAAGAGTTTTCTATCTTCCCCAAAACGGTTTTCTTGCACTAGCGTTTTAGAGGATTGCCAAATGCACACAAGATGCTCATACTATGCAGCCTTCCTTTAATATTCCTATGATGCAAAAAAAGTCTCCTGCCAGCTTAGGGAGAAAAAGATATTTGGGAACACAGAACATTATATCCATCCAAAGTAAAGTTAAAAAGAAAATAAAAAGAAAAACACCATCACATTATACACCTTCCATAAAGAACAATAACCAAGAGCCCAGAAAACATAAAAGAAGAGAACCCCCCAGAATTTTTACTACTAAATTCTAGCCACCTTCACATCTAGACCCATGCCATTAAGTAAAAGACAAATAAGAAGTGTTTTCTAGATAGTCTCTGCCAGGGCAACCAGACCGTGCAAATATTAGAATTACCAGTTCCCAGACCTGCCCTTGAAACAAGTCTACAAAATGCAAGTTTACTCTTTGGAAGGAATGTCTCAAGATAGTACATACTTTAGATTATCAGTAGATGTACAGTAGGTAAAGCCATATAGCCTCTAGTGAGGGACAACGCTTAAAAAAGTTACACTTGAAATACATAGGCAATGAGGAAAACATGAAAGTGGAAAAATTATCCAAAACAGAATTATCAAAGTGGCTGGAGCTTAGGCCTACAGAAAAAATTCAGAATACCTAGTGATAGAAGCAACTTCTAATCACAAGAAAGATAGGTGAAAGACTTCATATAATTAAAACAGAAGCTGTAGAATAATGAAATCGGTATGTTTAAAGAATTCAGAAAGTAGTATTGCAGATCAGGCTGGGAAATAATACAATAGGGGAAATCTTACTCCCTGTGAAAGAAGTGGCAACTATCCTAACTTGCCTGAGGAAGTTCATCACCACAAATATTTCAAGTTCTGTGTGCATTTCAAAAACCCCCAATAACAAAACAAAAACACCAAGCCACCCGGCTAATCTACCATAGCATAGACAGCATAACACTAAGGATAAAACTACAATCCCATTGCTCCAAACGGAAACACAGCTCTGCTACCTTTGCCTGCAATGCAGTGGGCCTAATTCTACTTCCGTTTAGATATGAAGAAACACCACCTACTGATTTAATTCCCCCATGTGACCAGTTGCAAGTTTACTGAGCTGGATTTTTGTTATTTGTTTCTTGTATAAATTTTATTTGAAAATACAGTATGAAGTTTGGCCCTTCAATATCCACTCTAACGCACTCAAGTGGCTGGTAAGAAGTTGCTAAGTACTGCAGTAATTCCCATGTAATTTAAAATAAATAAAATTAAAGGCAGACCTCACTGTTACTGCCTCCACTACCCTGTTCTTATCCCCTTACCATCTCAGTCCCACCTTTCTCGTGTCTCTGAACAGAAACACAGCCCCTCTGTCCTCCGACCTGCTGCCTTCTCTCCTCCTCCCTCTGAGCTCACAGCTCCTTCTGTCTGACACAGTGGCTTCCACTTACAGTATGTCAGTTAGAGCATTAAAATATAGCAGTCAACTAGAATGATGCTAGAGCAGAACTAATTGCAGGGCAAGCAACAAGCAAGATATCTACAAAATACATTTCTGCTGAATTTTTCCGTCATCTCATCCTATTAGGTTGGCTACTCTGATATGCTCATAGAAGATGAAGAGGAAAGATCTATTTCCTAGAATGACTGAAGGAAAATGCAAGAACAAATTCAGACAATAAAGCAATTTCTCTGTGCCCCTTGAAGCAGCCCTCAAGAAGTCTAGCTTAATCTTGTAAGGAAGAGCACACAGAATACCGCTGTTAAGAGCTCCATGGGAAAACTCAACTTCAGGTGTTAAGGTAATCAAGGTATCGACTGTCAGCACAACCTCTTGTGCTATGCTGGTCTTTTCCAGTGATCAAGGACCAAGAAAGATTGGACCTCTGTATGGAATAAGGTCTGCCTTTAGAACCCAGCCTAGGAGAAGGAAGCAAATCAGACCCTTTGCAAGTGGTGACTAAATGAAAATCTGGGGACAATAATTGGTTCCACTGTAGGCTGCAAGATGGCAAACACAGAAGATGCACGTACACTGAACAAAGAAGCAGCGCAGCTGACAGGAAGGTAGGAAGAGAGAGACGATACTGAATGATCAAGATCATCCTGAAGAACAAAATCAGATCGGACTGGAAAGCCACTCGAGCATTTCTGCAAGTACTGGCAGACTTGCTTTTTATTTTTTGTTTTTTAAATGGCTATTAGTCTCATTCAGATTCACCAGCAACAAAATTAATCTTTGTCACTCTGGTAGTAACATCAGAACAGATCATCACTCTCAGGATTTACTGGAAAACCACTAGGACTTATGTGTTGTAAAACCCCTTCAGGGACACGGTTTATAAAAGCACGACAGTTTGTAATAGTTTCATTTAACCGAGTGAAAAGAATTTACAGACTTTAGGAAGCATTTTTCCCACATTGCTAGTATTAACCTGCAAAGCTCTAGACATTTATATTTATATTCATACACACATGTACACACACATGCACATCAACCTTAAATCCAGTAATTCTTTTTTAGTAAGAAAAGATGGCAAATTCCACCTCTCTCAAGTAAGCCTCATAAAACCAACTGTCTGCATTTATTTCTCCTACTATACATTACAGAATCATGTAATCCAAATTCAAATACATTTTTCTACACTGTCCTGTCCCCCATGCTCTTTCTCTCGTTAGCTCCCACAATGGCAGCGGGGACTTCTACAGCTTCCGACAGACAGTGACAAGACCATCACTGACGATCAGACTTGTCAGTGACAAAACTAAAGCAAGAGCTTGCTTTCTGAAGGACTTGCTGCTTCGTCAGTGTGAGTAGTTTACCTTAGAAGCTTATCTGCCTTTCTAAGGTATTAATTTAACATCTGAAATGAGATGTATCTACTTGTGTATATTAAAGAATAAAACCACTAACTCCTCTCTCCTAAAAGGAGCAATCATTTCTGACCAACAGTTACCTCCAGTATAGGTAGCATCTCCCAGAGAGACCACCTGCTACGCTTACTGCGGTGCCAAGCTTTTTAAGGTGATAGGAAACAATCAGAGAGACACTGGTTAATAAAGAGGCAGTATACTGCTCTCACTCCTTACTACTGCCATTGCACGGGTGTTTTTTCTTCAAATTGTTTTACTGCTTTCAGAAATAGCTGCTACCTTAAGAGGAACATGGGCCTGTCCTTGTACCCTCACAGTCTGCGCACGGATTTCACCAGGTCACTAACCAGCCAGACACTGGTGTTTATTTCATTGTTGCAACTCCTACTGTGTACACAAAAACCAGTCTAAAACAGCATATGCAAAGGGATTCAAGGCAAAAAAGTCCGTTGCTCAGAAACAATATAACTACATTATTTACATTATATTAGAAGTCTATTTAGAAAAGCTCCAATCGAAGTGGGGAAAAAACATGGGGAAGCAAAATGCAAAAATAGTTCCCACTTGAAAAGAAAAACTGCAAAGGCAAAAAGGCCACTTGAGGACTGCAGCTGCAATTCTAGCCTAACAACTGATAATCTGTCATCAGGCTCCCTCCTAAGATGCTAAACTATGACAGAACAGCTCCCATAGGAAGAATACCAGCTCTCCAGGACTCTGGAAAAAAAAAATCTAGATAAAATAAGCCTGGAATATAAAAAGTTCAATTTGATGAGGACTAACTATGCTGCTGGAGGAAACATAAAACACTTCTGCTCGCCACCTATTTCCTTCTGGCTTGAAGGACAGGACACTATTCCTCACCTTTTTGTTGTGGGCGCTTTGGTCATCCAGACCCACATGCTAACCGCAAGCGACTGCGGCCCTTAGCACAAGAATAGGTAAAAATATCTTTAAAAGGCTTTGCCACTAAAATATATCAATTATATTTTCTGAGTGACAGGAAGTGACAACCACCTTAGTGCTTTGTGGACCAGAAAAGGAAGCACACCTTGCCTAGTCATTCACAAAAACACAACTTGAAGATGTTGCCACTTAAGTGTGTTACTTCAGGCACGGCAGGCATCTGACAGAAACAATAATCACTTATTTACTAATCCCATTATTGTAGATGCTCCGTCCATACAGGCAACACTCCCAGATGGCAGATAAACTTAGGAACAAAGCAAAACAGCAGGCTATATTCCAGGTGCATGGAGGTGGGCATGCACCAACGCCTGTATTGCCTACTGACTTGGAATACTACCGTCACTGGGAACTCTCCCTCTGCCGTATCTTCTCTCCTTTCCCTTCCCTAGCGAGGAGGTGCTGTGCCTAGAACCGGCAGACAGACGGTGGGGTATCTCTCTCAGACCACAAAGCATCAGATTTCAAAAGGAACCCAAAGGGAGCAGAGAATACTTCTTTGTTCAAGCATGCATTTTAGAGGGGAAAAAAAAAAAACCACCTAATCCCTAAAAAGTCAGCAACAATGAAGCCTGCTGTCCTGATACAAGAGAGGAAGAGAGAGAGGTTGTTAATGCCCTTGGAATTTAGCCATCCATTTCCCTCCACCTCCTCATTACTGTTTTAAACACAACCCAAACAATAAGCCTTGAATTCTGGGCCTCTGAAGACTCAGAGGATTAATATACTGCAAAAGCTCTTTTTAGCTGCAGATAAAAGGCACCTAAGCCCAAAACAGGCTTAAAGGATATTAATTTATTTTAAGCTTGTCTTACATAAAAACACATACACAAAAGAGTCACTAAGTTTCCGTCCCAGCCTTTTTCAGCAAATTCAGCAGGCTTTAAATAAAACTCAGACGGTGACCATGATCCCTTAAATCTTAGCCTTCTCCTAGTTTTAATATATGACTAGCTCTGAATGAAACATACTAGTAGACTAACATGCAAGCTAACGAAATAGCGAGTCTGCTTTCTAAGAACTAGCCCACATGGTCTTTTGCAGGCGGACCTGCGTTTGCTTCCCATTCGTGCTCGCCTCCCAGAAACTGGGCGACTGCTACTAAACTCTCGCTGAATCCTAGCTAGTGAAACTGTTGTGAATTAGCTTTTGGTCAGCTAAGACCACAAGCACAGTGAACTTGCATTTATTTGTAAATAAACCCGACAGTTCTTGCTGGAATACCAACTCCATCAATGGTAGCAATACTTCTGTATGCTCATGAGAAGCATAAAAAAAAGTTAGGTCATCATTTGGAGACCAGAAGTATTCCTTATTGATTCAGCTAGTGGCTAAGAGTAAAATACATAGAGATTTAGCCAGTATTTTAAGCAAAGATACCTTTTAATACAAAGTTTTGTTCTGATATGCACAAACAACTTTGCACAAAACCACTACCCAAAGACCAGCACCTGCCGAGCAGCTGCTATTTCAAGCTCTGTCAGAGCAATCACTGTCATCCTACTGTCCTATAGGAATTGTAAGAGGTTCCCCCCACCATGTACCCTTTAGCTATATATCCAATACATGACTGGAACCATAGGTCCTGCCGCATTACAATACTACTAAAAAGCAGATCAACGTGAACTAGTTACTGGATCAGAAAGTGCTAATATTCAATATTTTGAAGATTCTGTACTGTTGTACAGAAAGGTGATGGGGAAAGTTACCACCTCCAGAGATTTACTATTAAAATCTTCACAGGTTTTTCAAGATCGTTTAATGCAAGATGCATTAAACACATGCAAACTTGAGGGAATTTGCAATAATAAATTCAAGAAAGCAGAACTAGAAGAAGAAATCAAGCTGCTGGACCACTAAACAAGAGGCTAGTGCTGATAAAAATAAATTAAAATGCTCATCTGCAGAATTTTACATTATTTATTATTAGAAGCATGTACTGATGTTGAGACCAGCTTGTTGAAGCCGATGATAAGCAAAGTCTGTCTCTTAAGAGGCAGGTCTGGTATGAAAGGTGCTTTCACTTAAGTAGCAACGTGTGCTTACATGCAATATATGGAGCCCACGAAGACTGCAGGAAGGAAACAGAAGAGAACAGAGCAAGAACTAAAACTTAAAACTTGTTCCTTTCAGACGAGAACATACAAAGACAAAAATCACCCTCCAATCTCAGCATCTCAAATCTGGTTCCCAAGCCCATTGAATACCAACATCAATTAGTTATACAGAGATCAAAACCATGCCCAAACCACTAACGATTAATAAGGGCTCACGTTATAAATGACCAGAAGCATCGTGCAATGCATCCTTGGGTAGCAGCAGAAAGTGGAAAAAATGATGTAAGGAAAGGGGGGTTGGGGAAGAAAGAAAGAAAAAAGATTAGTTATTCTTCCAGAGACACAATATTGTCCCAAAACAGTAAGTTACCACCTCTTTTTTCCCCTAAAGGAATGAGTGAGTATAAAACTAGCATTACCACATGCGGGATCCAAGAACAATTCAAAATAATTCCTTGGCTCCTTTACAAGATACTGAACCCGATCTCATTTGGACAACATCTTCTAAAGAAATCAAAGAGGTGACCAATTTAATAACAGTAAATGATGATGACAGGAGGTTGCAGCAGAAGACTATAAATAGTTTTCACCTTGTGGCAAAATTTCTATTAATTTGAAACATTGGATTTATTATTATATAAACACTGCAAGCTGCTTTCCAAATGCAGAAACAAGGAAAAGGGCAAATTCAGCACCAAAACCAAAGCCCACATTCACTAAATTGAAGATTTAGTAGATGACAGAGCTCCTAGAAGTTAGAAGTCACAGACCCATTCCATGCAGGGATAGGGTCAGGTCACATTTTCCAATGGCATACTTGCACTTCTCTCTTAACTTCAATTTAGAGAATAGGCTTTCCCCCCCTAAGGCTTTAATACAACCACCATCCATCCACCAAACCCCCCAGTCAGTTGATAACAATATGGCTATAGACAACGGCTAAGCAACAGATGAATGAGTACTACTGTATGCCTGGAAGAAGAAAGGGAAAAAAAAAAAAAAATCTACACAACTGAATTTGGTTTGAACTCTGAAAATATTCTGTTAAATGGAAAAAAAAAACTAAAATAAAATTCATTAAGTTTAATGTTCTTAATCTGATTGTAAAAATTCAAACTTTTATAAGATGATTTTCAAATTTATTCCACTGAAAAAACAAATATGCAAAATTATTTTCCAACATAGATTTAGCATCTTAAGAGAAGCCACAACAGGTACATCACTATATCTGCCAAATGCTCAAAATGCTGAGCATATGCAGATAAGCATCTGTCCTCAGTCTATGCTCATTTACATAGCAGACATCTGACTTTACAAAATAAAGCCCGCCGTCCTTTAAAAAAAATTAAAAAAGAACAATGAAAAAGGAAAACATACTATGCTTAGAAGTCTCAAGTTAACTGCTGCTACCCATTAAAACAGGTAATTTACATCTCAGCCTTTAAGAATAAAAGCCTGCAATACGACTGCTGCCCAACTTACAGAATTTTGAAGGACAAACTCATGCAAAAGTTATCTTCTTTTCAACACATGTCACTTGAACAGTGGTTTGAGATCCACGAAAAGAACTCTAGGTCAGGGCTTCTGAGTGCTACCAAAAGTATATATTTCATATACGTATGAGTGCTGTTATCCACAGACGCTAAATACTCACCAGAATACATCATATTCAAGTATTTTTCCTTTTAGCAAATATGTGATGATAAAATATCGATATAGATATCTTATCCTTTGAGATGAAAGGTAGAATAAAGAGAAAGATCTCCATTTCACATACTCAAAAATGTGCTGCTGAAAAATACAGTTTATGGCATTTCTTTTTTTTCCTCAAGAAGATAAATTTGTATGTGCTTGCCCATTGATAGAGCACTGAACCATTAGATACCAACTGAAGTTACATTTGCTATCAGTACAATATGGGTTGGAGAATTGTTTTCCTTTAGGTTGCAATGTAAGGCAGTTTTAATGTAAAACGTTCCCGCCTGTAACCAAAATAATTAGGCCCTGCAAGAGTGTCTGACATAGGTGTCTCTCTCCATCTCCTTCTGCAATGCAAGTCACCACACCCAGATCACAGAAAGAGCCTTTTGTACTAGAAATTTGCTCTCAGCAGTCTTTAACACTTGCAGCTGAACACTAGATCGTTGCTTTCAAATTAGAATGTTTATTATATAAGAAATAAAGCAAATTTTATACTACACCACTGTCAGCCAATTGAATAAAGAACGTAGCTTGCGTTCTTGTTCGTTGCTCTCCAAAAGCACATAGCTGCTCAGTCTGAAACCCAGTGAACGCTACTCAGAGGTCCAAATACGTTATAAAAGAGAGAGACTGCACACTAACCTGGTATCCCTGGAAGAAACTGAGAATCTCCTTCATTCCTGTGTTATATGGCAAGCCCTGCATACGAACTAAAGCTCCAGGCTGAGGCAGAATTGGAGTGTGGGTGGCAGTGGCAGCAGCTGCTACAGCTCCTGGAGGAGCTGCAATATACCCCACTGTGGTAGGGGATACCGGAGGGCTGAAAGAGAAAGAGGTGCAAAATTGTTATGAAAGATAATAAACAGTTTTAGTACTTAGAGCATGCAAAGATGAAACTGAAAATTTAAATTTGAGACTAAGCCAACACTCCCCCTTCCAAACAAACAAAACAAAAAAACCTCCAACTAAGCAACCAAAAAAACCCCAACAACTCACAAACACACAAAAAACAAGAAAATCATGTGAACTGCCTTATGAACTTCCTTCATTTCTCCTTTCACCACGTGATAATTTATTTTTAGAGAGGAAAGGGAGAGGAAAATAGGTAACAGCTGTAGCTGAAGAGGCAGAAAGTGGTACTTGTTGTTTCCACTGGAGGAAGAGAAAGATAGGAGCTGCAGATGACCTGTTCTAAGATATTTAATAAAAATTACAAGGTTGGGGTGGGGGGGGAGGTGAAATCACAGTACAAAAGGCAGGCAAGGGCCCAAATCTCATACTTCTAAGCCACCAGATAGTGAGCAAAGTAGCATCTCAGGTCAAGGCCTGCCTAGCAATTTAGCAGGTGCCCAGGCAAGCCTAGGCATTACCAATGAACAGTCCATTTTCCCTGTGGATCATCAGACTTCAGTGAGTCATGTTGACACTATCTGTGAGAATGGGAAAAGTGGAGATCCTCTGCTTTGCTTACATGCATTAAAGTGTTTTTTTTTGATCTCCCTGATATGAGAAGTCTAACTTGGTGCACAGCTATGAAGAGTCCTTCAATACAGAAAGAGATAACAAGATACTGACAGAGGCCAAGAAACATAACCTCCTCAATAGCATTTTCCTAGTGTCCAAAACACTATTAGACAACCTTTATCATGAGATTCAAAAAGAAACTACAAGAAAGCTGAACTTCATCACAAGGCCACAAAGAAGTGGTTAAAACGGCTACTGTCTCTGCTGATTGATACCAAAAAATTCCCTGGATTACTTAGCTCAGAAGTACAAATTTAAGAGGTATTCACAGGTGACCACAGAGTTGCCTGCTCCACGGAGATGAGAAGTAAAGAGAGGCAACTAGGTCCGGGGCATACCTGGGATAGTAAGCTGTGTAATTCATATAAAGCTGAGCAGCCTGAGCTGGGTAGTAGGTAACAGCTGGAGGAGCAGCAGCCGTGGCCTGGGGAGTCCTGGTGGCTGGCAAGAGGGCTTGTGGCTGATAAAGCGCTGCCTCTGCTGGGATCACAGCTGCTGCTGTTTGGAAAGCAGCATAAGCTGGTGGAGAAAGACCTAAAAAGCAAACCAGAAAACAAAAACAACCATCAGAATGGAGATGTCTGCTACAAGAAAGGAATTATTCATTCCGATGTGATTAATACCACATGGACACGATTAATGAACACTTGTGCAAAGACTGCTCTCTAGCCTCTCTCCTGGAGACCCCTGCTGCATCACCATGAATGACAACTGGGGCATTTGAAAAGAGCTGTTCCCAAGAGTTCACAAGTCCTAGAGATGAGCAGCTTTGTCCATATGTAAATGGAAAGTAGGGAACTGCAGAGTTATTTAAAGAAAGCATTAAGCCATGTGCATAGAGAAAGCAGGCGTGCACACCAACACACCCTTTGTTCTTTCTAACAGAAGTTGTACTCTGTGGGACAAAAGTACCATAGTGTTAGCTACACACGGGCATCTGCAACTGCTGACCATGAGTCTTCACATATAACGCTCCTGCAGCTGCAAAAAGTATTCTTTGACTATTACAAATGAAGTGGGGGGGAACATTAGTCTGATGCATTTTCATGCACAAATACCCGATTTCCATATGAACGTTAAGCTTGGTGTGCAGTCAAATGGTTTTTAAGTACTATATTTGGCAGCTTTTTACTATTTTGCAAATACACATTGGTATCCACTCTGCAATTTGGTAGTGACATTGATTAGAATGGTACAATAAAGTTCCATTCTAGTTCCACAGTAAAGTTCTTTGGATTCTTAATAAAGCCATCCGACTTCATCATTCTATGGTCCGTTAGCTTATCACCCCAGTGGGTGTTTTCCTTCAAAAATAAGCCCAAAGAGTACCTTCTCAATGCTCAAAGGCAAGACAGCAAGAGCACTCATCGGCAGCTGGAGTACAGAATTACTCCCCCTTTTAAAATACCCTCTAATTCCAAGTAGGTTTCACTACAGGCAAGTCTACTGCAGAGCTCAGAAGAACAGTACACCCATAAAAAGCAAAGTGTGCAACAATTTCACTGGCAAGGCCTTGCTGCCCTCTACTCACCACCGAAAAAACAATAAAAACGCCTCAAATCAGTCCCATTATTGCCCCAAGGGAACAATTCCAATCTCAGTATGTATACAGATGGATGATTACTGATCATGGCAAAACCCAAGTCAAAAGGTGAAAGGCCACAAAGCTTCAGCACCTACCACATATCAGCGTTTAGCAGCAGAGAGCAGAAGAATTGCAGACTTACATGGTAACTTACATGGCGGTGGGGACAAGCCACTACGATTTAAAGTGCCACCCATTAAAACAAAGTTCATCTCCTCTCCTGAACACTGGAATACTTCCACATAACGGTCCTTCATCATTTTTTTGTGACATTTTTGAGCCACCATAAAGGCTTTGTCAGCAGATTTCATTTGGATAAAAGCATCACCTGATGGTCGTCCCTAGAAAAATCAGTCATAAGCCAATCTGTTATTAAAACATCCAAAGCATGATAAACATAGGAAATATTAAGATCAAATGTCTACTGAAAATCTGTATCAACATTTGTACTAAATCAGAACGATCTAATAATTCAACCAACTAATATATATATATATATTCAAGAAATCATGTATATAATTTTTTATTTTTATTTTCTTAAGGAGCAGAGAGGCAAGACTGAAGCAGACAGCACCTGTTTAACACAAAACTACTTACTCTTCTGCAGAGAGAAGCACAGAATAATTTACTATGAAAATAAACTTTGAAGGTCTCTAATCCAAACCCCTATTTAAAGCAGGGCTAATTTCAAAGTCAATTCAGGCCACTTACAGCCTTATCCACTAGAATTTCTGAGCATCTCCAAGGGTGAAGACTCCACAGCCTCTCTGGGCAACCTGTTCTGGTGCTTAACTCATTTCTCTTTGTGATTTTTTTTTTTTTTTTTAACCTCATTGGAATTTCCCTTGACGCAACATATGAACATTGCCCCTTACTCTTTTGCTGTGAAGCTCTGGGAAGAGTCTGGCTTTGCCTTTTCTTTGCTCTTTAGATAGTAGAGCAACAGTATAAGCTTCAGACAGGCTTTAGTAGGTCCATAGCTACCACAGAAATTTATTTCTGAGGTCTGATTTTCTGCAACCTAACAGAAATCACTTTATCTATAAAATATTAAAAAGTTTCAAAAAAAAAAAAAACCAACAACCCCAAAACAGAAAAACCCCACAAACAGAACAGAAGAAGTAGATCTTGCTCATCTGTTTTCTTTTAGGATAACATTTCTATATTTCTGTGGCCAGGAGACTTTATTTTTAATGGAAGACAAGAAGGGAAAAATATCCCCATAATTATAACATTAAAATATATCCACAACATACTTTTAAATTATCAACTCACTTTAGTTCCTGAGAAGTCTCTAATCAAAAAAAAAAAAAAAAGGTTAGGGAAAGCACTGTTCACAAATGCCACTCAAACAGCATGGCTAGCATTGAGCATAAACCCTGACGCTGAACGAGCAGAGATGATATCTAACATAAGATGTTTCTATCCTTGTGTATTTCCAGCACTGGAACAAAACATGAAAAACCATTTAAGATGGCCTCTAGGACAAAGCCATCTTTAAAAAAAAAAAAAAAAAAAAAAAAGAAAAGAGGCCACAAGCTTCATCCTCCCCAGGCCCTCACATACAGACACAAAAAGAAAAGCAAACGTGTATATGAAAGGGAGGGGGAAAAGGAGGAAGGGAAGGAAAAGACAGACTGAAGATAATATTCTCTCAAGGTTATAGAGGATCCAAAGCCCAGCCAAGAACAAGTAAGCCAGCCTGACTACTAATCCTGTTCAATAACCAGAAAGTTAGCTCTCCCTTGCACAGTGCTGTTACCTGTTGATTAAGGACCATGTGAACTCCATGGGGCTTGATATCACCTGTGGCGTCTCCCATAAACTCCAGGATGTCATCAATGCCAGCAGTGTAAGGAAGACCTCTGAGCCGGACACAGTCACGCACACTACCCGTGGCAATGGTATATGGTGGGGGGATGACAGGAATGATGGGAGTTGGGAGGGTGGGAATAAGAGGTGTTGACATGTATCGATTAAGCACCTGTTGGCAAAAGAAAACAACAGAGACCCACACTGAAAAAGATTTACAGATCATCTGGCTGAGCACAGAAATTAATTCTCACCATACATTTAAATAAATCCATTTCAAATTTAAGAAAAAAAAAAAAACTTCCTTAAACAGAATTGTGGATCATTTGTTGGGCATTTGGCAATTTCAGACTCAGAAGGAAAAGAAAGTAGTCTGAAAAATTTTATTTGGTAGCAGCCATTAACAAACCTTTCTACTCTCATTACATAAAAGACAAAAGTAGGTTATAGTTCATTTTAGCACAGCCCAAAACAGAGCTGTCAAAAACAGTAGTTGTGTTGATAAACTCCTATCGCCACTTACAGTTTCTACTTAAATTAGGGCAAATTAAAAACAGTCAATTAAAAAAAAAAAGACACCCTTAAATAACAAATAAGGAAAAAACCTAACTCTAATTCCTTCATAAAGCCTTTTAAAGATCGATAGGTTTAAAAAAAACAAAAAACAAAAAAAACACAAGCCACTCATTTCACCAGGGCTGCCATCTCCAAGTACAGGGTTCCTGAATACGAGGATAACAACTACAGAAGACCTTGATCTTTACATTGTACTTCCTCTCCACTCATTCCCAAATGACTACGGGAATATAACTTCCTACTGGGGCCTACTGCTGAAAAATATATTTTACGGTGATTGTCAGAAATAAAGAAACACATTCCACTGAAAGAGGCACCAAAAAAAAGAGATTACGAAGTTTTAATTTTGTCAGTGATCCAGCTGAGAGAGGTTATCTCAATAGAAGCTTTTTTTCAAGAATTTACATGCTGCACAGTTCAAGCCCAAAATCTTCTTCAGTTGCTTATTGCATAAAATATTGCAATTCCTTTGTGCTAACAACTAAGCAGATGGGAGCTGGCTTTACCTCTCATAATTACTCAAACAAGCAGCCCATAATTCTCCCAAAATCCGCTCTTGTTCAAGAAGCAAAAAATTCCTAGAGGAAGAAGTAATGACATATTCATGGAACAGGAATCAAGTCTTATCCAGAACTCCTTAACAAAAACAGGAGTAAAGACTTGGTCACTGCGACACAGCGTGCTTGGTCCTTAGAGGACTTAACCTCATCCTCTCTGAGGGGAAGAGAGAGAGGAAAAAGAAAAAAAAAAAAAAAGCACAACAAAACAGACAACTCACCAGTGCCATTTACTTAGGCTTCATAATATATGTATCAGATTCTTGACTGTTCTAATCTCCATATCACAGTATTACAGGTAAATGACAGGCCTGCAAGTGTAGGTATTCTTCCCCTTGCCCCATCACTTTATTGGGAAAAGACTTCTCATTTCACATAGGTTGAGACAGTGATTGTATTAGGTTTTACAGCCACTGTTTATGCAACGGCCATATCAAATCTCATAATGGTTCCCTTTGGCGTTATCGGTCTAGAAATATTCCATGTCAGGCAGAAAAACTTAATCTGTGATGTTTTCCAAAGCTTGAGTTGCTGGTGCCAAAATAAAATGGTGTTTTAAGAGTTTGAGAAGGTGGTAATAGGAACTGGTGAAGGATAGGAGGAAAAAAAGTGAAATACATTTTCTTAGGAAAACAAAGATTTCACTTCCTTTCATCAAAAATCAGATACTTTGATAAGCCTTAGTGCCCAACAAGACAGTTACAAGAAAGTCTTTTTAAATGCATCTAGATTTGGATTTCACGCTAGAAATTCCATGCACGGGCAAGAGTTTTAAGACAATACTCCAGGTTTTCAAGAAGCTTTACTACAATACTAGCAATCTAGTACACTTTCAGAATTATTTTTGAGATTTCAGCCAACTTTTAAGACGTGGAAGAAAATTATCCAATGATTTTTGCCTCATGATCTGGGGGATGTCATAAAAAAACAGCAGGGAAAAAAAAAAACAAAAAAAACCCCTCTGCACAATTTTCCATGCCAATCAGCAAGCACATATTGCCCTTTCTAGTACCTGACATCTTTTATATTAAAGACTTCCATGGCTGTCTACAAGATATCTGTATGCCAGTATTAGAAGAAATCTCTAACTGCTAAGTTTTGAGTCTCACAGCCAATAGTTACAACCTGTTGGACTTCTGCTGCTGTGCTTCTGAAGAGTTCAATGTAACGTTTTCCAAGTATTTCTTTGTGCTTTTTAAGTGCATTCTGTGCATAGTCTTCACAGGAAAACAATACAAATGCATCTCCTGTAGGCCTCCCATCTGGGTACTTGACAAAGAGAAGTCCCTCTTTCCCTCCTGTGACTGGGCACTCCGGCCCCAGGAACCCCAGGACGTCCTCCTGAGTAGCAGTGAAAGGAAGGCCTCTCATCCGGATGATAACTTGATTCTCCTTAGATAAGAACTGGGCCACTTCATTGGAGGTGCCTAGCAGAAAGAGAACAACAGATGGTCATTTGGTGCTGGTCAGCCAGCTCCACAGAACTCGGGAGCAGTACTGCATTAAGGAACAACACAGCAGATAAGTAGCTACCAACACACCCACAGAAAACCTGAGACACTACTAACCCCCAGTAATCTATTATAAAGTGTCATACAAAAATAAACCTCCTCCCCTAAAGTTTTTCATATCTTAATGAAATTGGGAGAAGCATGGTTGGTGTGAGCCTATACAAGATACGTAGATGCTTTCACTGCAAAAGTTTGTCTTCCTTTCAAACAGCAAGTCCAGCCTGTGAGCACCACAGCCCAAATGCTCACAGCTCAAATTCAACTGCTTGAGACCAGAACATGACAGAGTCAAGTATCAGCTCTAGGGCAAAACAGGGAAAGCCATTTCATTATCCATTTGTGTCCTCAGCCAAGAGGAACAGAACTAGAATACACTCCTATGAACTTGAATAATTACGCTGAACCCCAGCATCACTTACCTCCTGCAATTTTTAAGAATTCTTCCCCAGTTGCTTTGTAAACCTTGAAGAGAAAAACGCACATGTGAAAATCACAGCATTCAATCATGAATAAAAAGTAACATTTTCTGGATAACTTTAAATGTAGTTAGTTGTTTCACAGATATTCAGCTTTACTTCATTTCTGAGTAATGAAGACATAAGGCTTGAATTAGGATGGGATTTAAAAAAAAAAAAAAAAAAAAAAAAAAAAGCTAGTAAGGGGAGGGATTCAGTTAGCACTATTTCCAGTGAGTGTCAGATGCCAAAGCTTCATAAAACTCTTCTGCACGTGACGGAATTATATTTTGCTTATTTTAAACACAGGAATATAGCTTGTTCTCATTTAAAGCTGTACACTAAAGTGTTCAAGTTGCTCTCCAAAGATTTGTTTCAAATCACTGTTTTTTTTACCTCAATGTATCTGCTACCCATGTGATGCTTATGTCTTTCCAAAGCCAGGTCTCTCTGTTCAGAATTTACAAACCGAACTAATGCCTCCCCATTTCTTCTTCCTTGAGCATTCAGACAAAGGGCCACACCACCTCTGGAAGATAAAGTCAAAGAAAAATGTGAGTCTGAATCTTTAATGCCTCTACAGGACCAATCCAATAATTTTCCTTCAGAACAACAGAGAAAACAGATTTAACAAGGAGTTTCCAACTGAAAAAAATTGCTGCTATCCACTGTTTAGTTTTATTTTAATGAAACACAATTATATTACAGAATCCACTTAAGTAGATTAACAAAGCAAAATCTTTTACTGTTGTGTACTATAATTAATGTACATTGATTCCGATTTCCTTTTTTAGGGGGCAAGGGGTTAACTTTTGGATCCTACGCTATTCATCACTTTCTCAACTTCCATGCAGACTTAAGTTTGTAACCCCTTCTTTCATCTCAAGATTTGAATTTCCTCATAACCCTAAATAAAGAACCACATCTGCTCAGCATTGATTATCTGGATTATATCTCAAGCAACAGGTATGTCACATCAGACCACACACACGAGTCACGTGAAAGTTTCTTCCCCAGGAACATCACCACTCGGAGGCTTCTGAATCTAGCCCGTGTAGCAGGCTACAGTAGAACACTAACATGTTAGTGCAAAATTAAAGCTTCTGTTATGTCTCGGACTCTGCCTTGACTAACGCACTAGTAGTTTGTCCCTGTAGGTGGTAGCAAAAAAATGAACATATGTAGGTCTTCAAAAGAAAAATCTCCTTGCTGCTTCTTACGTTCCAAGAAACTTTTAATTGGCTTTTAAGTCTTAGAGATGGAAAACAGGATTACTGCAGAAAGGATAACCCAGGAAAAATGCACACACAAAAGAGAATCTAGAATAGGCTTCTGGAACCACCCCCTCAAGGCCTCTGTGTTCTCAACCGTAAAGCAGAAAAATCATCTTCTACCACCTCCAAGATAAAAACAGACTTCTCTGTGGAACTTTTCATTTAGGGTTCTAAGAACTGACAGTTGTGTTATTGTCCTGAAGCACGTTAGCATCCTAGAGCTAATATGCAAAAGAAATAGAGCAAAAAGCTTTTTCTTGCATGGGCAGGTTGGATGTTTGAAGGAAAATAAGCTAGATCTGAAACACATGTAAACGTTCGGCCTTTATAAAAAAAACAACATTTTGACAAGTTCTGATGCTGTTGTAAATCATCACTATACATACAATGGAGCAAAGGTCAAATGGTAAAATATAGTAAAATATTTTGCATGCACAGTTTTAGAAAGGTAACGTGTGATAGACAATAGCCTGAAAATAGCCTGAAAGTTTTAATCATCTTTCCACAGCACATCAACATCTAATTGTCAGCATGACCTTTCTATAAAAGCAGGCTATTGCATCTCTATACATCACACAGGAATTACAACTTGCATAGCTAAGAGTATAAGAATCTTAGTTCTAAATTCATTCTTGCACAGCTAAGGCTGGTAAACCTATTCAGTTATCCTGACCATGGAGCGTGGTGAGGGAGAAGAAGCGGGAGGAAAGAGTAGAAGGCAGGAGTGTAATTTTAAAACCACCACCACAAACCATACTTCATGCTTAAGACAAAGATATACAGCAAGACAAATTCTAATTCTCTTACTTGGCAATATTGAGTCCTTTGAAAAAACGGGCAATATCTTGGTCTGAAGACTGCCACGGCAAACCTCTGGCACGTATTACTGTCTCACTGTCCACTGTTTCAGATTTACTACTGCACAGGTTGGAAAAAAAGAAGCCAAAGTAACCTTTAATCCAGATTTTCCATTATCTTAACAAATTTCGCTTTACTACTTATTTAATACGTAAATCAGGAGTGTATCTGCTGTTGAAACTCTTCTAATTCTGCTACTCATTTCAGTAAAGGGAAGATGACTGGGGTAATACCCTTATATACACAATGTGCAAGATGCACTACCTTGTCACCACATTGCAGTTCTTTAAACAAAGAACGTTGTCTCATGGCAAAGTAGTAATGGATTGGAGTAATTTTATTCGGAAAAAAACGTAGATTTAACAATCCACCATAGATGGTTACATTGCAGTCATTAATATATGTATAGATCACTTGTGTTTAAGATGTTGAATTCCTCCAGCTACTGAAGTTTCTTTGAGAACAAAGAAATACTCCGTTTCTCCTCCCTAACCCAAAGTCAACTTTAGCTAGCACAAAAAAAACAGAAAAGCTGAACTAATCTTTGCAAAGGATGAAGGAACTATTTTTCTTAAGGAGTAGTTTCTACCTACATAGAAAGCTCAAGTTCCCAGCAAGATCTGTAAAAATCAAAACTTCAAGTTCTTACGCAGATCAAGTTATACAGAGACATGCTCGTTTTAATGAGCATTCTGTAGAAGCAGGACAGAAAGAACTCCTACAATGGTATAAAGAACACGTCTGATAATCAACAGCTTCCATTTCATCATTTGAACACAGGAGAAATGCAGGAGTTGATATAAAAAGACATCCAAGTACATTTTGACTTTACATCAATGCTGAGCACTCCTCAGTGCTTTCACGAAAGCTTGAGGGATTCACTTCTGTTAGACAAGAGTATCCCTCAAGCTGTCTCTTGAAACAATTTCTTTTTTCTTCTTTAGCCTAGCTACAGTCTTGTAAGATAGTCTGCAATACAGCATATTAGACATCTCTTCAAAAGTTCAGTTCCATATAGGGTGCACCAGCCATCACCCCTATTGACTTAGGGAAAGTTCACAAATATTTCTTCACCGTTAGGAAGATAAGTCAGCTTTGCTGCCATTCAAAACAGAAGCTAGCGAACAAAGAGCGTTTTACTTGCAGTGCCTTTGAAGAGAAGGACTAAAGTACAGCATTCAAAATACCAGCTACAGTCTGCCTTTACTGTATTGCAGAGTACACCGTTAGTGTTTTCAAGAGACAACCTACTTCCACAGTGACAGTGGGGAAACATTCATAAGCTTCCCTTGCTGCAAACAAGACTCAGCTTTGGTTGTAAACAGCTGCGACAATGGCACTTACCAAGGACCAGTTTCATACTTGTATTTCACAGTTTCAGGCTCAGTAAATATGTGATCTGCAACAAGACAGGAAGTTTAAATATAACCAGGGTCAGAGATTACTGAAGTAGGAATGACAGTACCACTGCCAATTTGTACGAGGTGGGGAGGGAGATTTCAGCATTCTGTATAAATAGGTCACTTACTGCAACTTTCAGACAGCATACTGAAAATGATAGCCACCATGGTTTTCACTTGCCACACGCCAAAGTCCTCCTCCGTTTCATCTGTCCCCAAGCCTAGATCTAAACAGGTGATTACAGAAAATAACAGACTTACACAATCATTTGTAAACAAGTCATAAGGCTTTCCTGTTACTGACATAGAATTGGTAATCAAACTGCATTGGTCTTAGCTGGGACACATGACCATTAGGTATTTGTTACTCTGCTCATAAACTGGTTAATATTCACTTTAACGGTCAACAGTCTGAAAACTATTGATAGCTTACACCATTTCAGTGTTTAAAAGGAGGGGAAGAAAAAAAAAAAGTGGAGTAAGTTCCTATCACTTCAAACATAACTGAACTTTAACCACACTCAGTGAGGCCACAGCAGTCCTCCTAAGGTTTAGATGTAAGGGTTTTTTTCTGTTGTTGGTTCTCTGTCTGATCCTGGCTGAACTGAGTTGAAAACAGAAACTATTACCATCTGTGAACAGTAGAAGCCCATCTAGTCCTGAAAAGGCCTATTGATAGCTAAGCCTTTTCTTCAAGATCAAGTACCAAGGCACGTGACATTTTTCTTCAATGGAATTACTAAGTATGGTTTATATCTTATTAGACTGAAAACTGAAAAAAAAAAAAAAAAAAAATTACAAGCGGAACCCACACAAACACACTTACATCCTTAAGTGAAAGTTCCTTCCATTTTATCCACAAGATTTTAAAATCCAAATCTTAGTTTAGGTGTATAAAACCTATAGTGATCACAGAGATAAATCCTAAGTAAGTATGACTGATTCCGGTATAAAAATTGCAGCAAAAGGATACATTCTGCCATAGTCTTGATAGTCTGGTCTTTCACGGCGGCTGAACTAGGATAGCACGTGTTAAATTCTTTGCGAAGATCATAAAAGGAATAAAAGCAGTCTGACAGCAGGAAGTTCTACAAGGGAGGCAAAAAGTTTGTTTTCTACACACCGTTTCTCTAAATTCCATTTAATATCTTGCAGTGAACAAGGCAGTCTCAATAATCACATAATTGCATGTCATCAGCTTGTTGAGCAGTTCAGTTCCTTTGTAACACCGTTTAAATCCTGTATTTTGCAGAATTAGAAGAGCAAAGCTAAACAGCTTCTGAAAGACCTGTGCAAAACAGCTAAAGAAGATAGCAAAACCTAGGTTTTTTTTTTTTTTCTTTTTTTAAGCTGCTGTATAAAGATTCCTATTTAGGATACTATGTTTTCTCTTTTGTGCCTATGATAAAAAAGCAATACTGAGCCAAAACCTCATAATAAAGTAAGCATTGTTACAGCGTACAAAATATCTTCCAGCAACTTACAGTCAAATGCATTTATTACTGTTCCATATTGGATAAGAACCTTAATTATATAACATTATTAAACAAATGTTTAAGGCAGCCCTTCATACAGACAGTAGCTTATTTTTTTCTCCAAGGAATAAATAGTGATATAACACAAATGCCAAAAGAATGTTTGTAGAAACTCAGCATGGACCAATGCCCTCACATAGAGAAAAAATACTACTGACCAGCCAGTAGTCAGTACTGAAAAAATACTACTGACCAGCCAACTCTTATACTTCAGCAGCTCCCCTTCCTGTGGGGTTGCTGCAGACAGGCTAACTTAAGAGCCACCATCCTGCACAAAGGCAAATTCTTATCCCTGTGCAAGATAGCCTGTTCTGCACCCCTGCAGGAATTTGGAGTAGAGAGTGTTGCTTTGTCTACATTTGCTACAGCTAATAAGCTGTATAAATGCGGAATAAATGCGGATGGGGAATCATTGTCATTCTCCAGGTCAAGCCGTTGCCTGTGTGTACTCTCCGTAGGACGCTGACTCCCCTTGACTTCTGATCTCAGTCGGAATCCATGGCTCTGCACAGTGCCAGTAGTTTAACTCAAGCCTAAACAAAGCAGTACCTGTCCATGATTTCTACTGAGGCTGGAACTGTACCTTTGCTTCTCTTCCCTCCCCCATGACATAGAATTGAAACAACTTGAACTGTTCCTTTCTCTGCCTTGCCTTTCTTATTTTCTTTTTCTTTACGCTCTTCTGTGGGGCCTCAAAGACTATAGCTGACTTCCAAGAGCAAGGCCTAGCACTACTTCTCTGCTACTCATGGTGCAACATGGAGAGAGTCATCATAAGTATTCCTGGAACACTATACTTCCCAAGGTTGGGTTGTGTTACTCATTTAATTATTTTCTTTGATGGCCTGAAAAACAGTATTGTTCTTCTGCATCAGTTCTGATCTCATACCTTCTTAGAAGTTTCTGGGTGGAGAACTTGTCGAATGAGTAACTGGCCATCGCTGCAGAGTGTGTAAGAGCTCCTTCCAAGTACTTTCAAATCACTGGATACCAGCTGACTAAACTGAAAATAAAATGATAAATTTCATGTTACTCACTGATACAGATAATGCTGTAGTGTTCATAAAATGAACAGTAGTTATTTATTAAAAAAAATTTAGAAGTCAACACTTTGTAATAGCTTTTGAAATCACAATGGAGAATAGATGTGGGCAGCTGATAAACACAGGCAAAGGAACAATATGCATTTGCGGAATAGGAAATAGTAACATCAGCAATCTAATAAAAAGAACAGTTAGGACAATATGGCAGAATTAGGAGTTCTTATGAAAGCTGGTGATAAGGTTCAAAATCTGAACTCCTTCTAATTATAAAAAAATGCTGTGGAACATCTGAAAAAGTAAAAAGCCTTTCAAGATCAATCACAATACTCATTTCGCCTGTCTTCACCTATCCTGCCTTTGACTTCAGTTATGCCCTTCCTAATTGTTTTCATTTTGAACTTCAAAAAGGCAAAAAAGTTACCCATGAGGATTTATTAATGCTTGAAAAGCTGTGCTAAGAAAAGTCAAACAGATTGCGATCTGAAGTCTTCAAAAGCGATACTGTAATCAAGTCTGAGCCAAGTCAACGATAGTTCTTGACAGAGGCACGGTATTATGAACACTTGCTAAAACAAAATTATTCCCTATCTGAAGGATGGATAACCCTCAATAGGTTAATTATCAAGGGGAAAAGGGTAGCAGGCTCCATCTGTGCCTGGTTCAATTTTATTTTCCACCCTTATACAAGTTTCCAGCCTTTATAATAGCCCATATCAGCATTAGCTTCCCTGCTCATAATAGTTAACTAAAGCATTACAGTACATATATCAAATTAGTAAATAGAAGCTTGTTAGTTAACTTTCAAGGGGACAAATATAATTATTCTAGGTTTCCCTCTTGATGCTACTCCCTCCCAGGAAAGCATCACATCACAAACAAAGCAATAATTAACATCATGATGCAGTAGCCACCCACTGCTCTCAGCAATAGCTTACAAATAAGAAACAACCATCCCCAAAAGCAAATTACAAGTTGACTTTGTAACTCGCAAAATAGCTTTATACTGCCTTTTAACCTGTTTATGGGGGAAAGAGGGTTGGTTTGTGTTATCATCAGCACACGTGACACGTCACACAGTTACAGTCTCTCCTTCGGAAAGATGACATTCTAAGGATCTGATCCCACAGCTATCCAATATTAACCCTGTGAACAAGTGTTGCAGCATTATGTCCCAAAGGTATGCTCCACAAGGGAAAAAATCATGTATTGAACATGGATTAAAGTAGCAGCAGAGATAGATTACCCAGGCTTTAATTCAAAGGAACTGCTCAAATTCAATTCCGGCCCTTTTCTAGGCTTGGGCAGCTAACCAGAGCTCCACTACCATTCTGAGTTCAGAGAAAGGCTTTAGTAGTGGCTACTGCATTTCTCAAGACAAAGAATTGATGGGCAGAGCTGAGCAAGGAGAGGCACATCAGCACCTTGGGTAAATTGCTTAATTTGCAGATATGGCTATATAAAATGAAGTTATTTAAAAATCAAACAGAAGATACTTGAGAGGTTAAAAAGGATGAAATATTCCCTCTCCCCAAAAAAACTTTAAAATGCAGTTATTTGCGTAGTACAAAAAAACACCCTTGCAGATTCAGAAAGCCAGTTTCCTCCTGATTGCTAGTCCAGATTTCACGTTCCTATTGCAAGCTGAAGGTCTGAAGAACCTGAGGCTAGAAAAGCAAGTCATTGTTTAAGAATGATTTAAAAGTTGGAAAACTGAAATCTGAGAGCGCTCAAAATACCTCAATTGATGTGTAAACACCAGAAAAAGAGAAGAAAATTCCAGAGAAGTCAAAGGAACCACTTCAGAAATGCAGTTTTGGGGACTGCCACAGTCACAGGCCAGCTACAAAGATTCTCACCATAATTCCAGCCACGAGGAGAACTGCTCTCTTACTAGATGCAGCATCTTATTACCTTCTGTTTTAACCTCTGGGCACAGTAAAGAGCAAATATTTGCAAAAAGGGATTGGAAATAGTGATAGGAATTAGCCTCCAGAAGGTGTACAATAACTCTTGCCAAAAGGAAGCAGAGCCCTACTGATGAGCAGTAATAAAACACTCCCCAAACCTTCAACTTTGTACCCTGGGTTTCTGCAGATGTGCGGGAGCCCAGATAGAAAGATTGCAAGGACAGAGCTATTTTCATAAGAAGAAAAATCCCAAACAATTTGGTGGAAGTAGCAAATGTATGTAAATTCCTTTTGTATTTGTAAAGCATAAGAACCATAGCTCAAAATGCCCTCATTGAGTTAGAAAACAAAAGGAGAAAAATATTTGGACAAGGGACAAAACGCTCAAACTAAAAGGTGTAAACCAAGCGGGTGAAATAAATGTAAAGATTTCACTACAACCTTCTTATTTTTCAGATGGTGTCTCCCACACAACGTACAGCTGAAAAGACAGACAGATACACAGCACAACTGTTTTCAGATGACAGAAGTCCCTAAAGACACTAAGAACAGTGAAATATTACGTAAGGCCACAGATGAGCCCGATACTCTAAGTATACTAAGGTTTAAAGAAGGCAAAAGAGGCAGTATTTACATTTTTATTTTTAACTGAGCCTGAGTATTTGCCCATATTTATTAAATGTTACTGATAACATTCAGTGCTGCAAACTCCTTTCCATGGCTTGAAATATAGGACAATCAACTAGTCAAAACAATCATCTACCCTAATTAATAGAAGCTGACAATTTACAGTGCCTTAGATAAAACGTGATCAGATTGGCAGGCCTTACTAAATGCATATTCAAGATCACCTATTTTAAAAACAGCCTTTCCCAAAGTTCAGGGTATACCCCTCCAGAAAAGAGGGCAGAAGGAGTGCGGGGAGCAAAGACAGGAGATACAAGCAACCCTTCCTATCCAAGACCGCCTCGCTATCTCACAGGGGTTAACTGAGGAGAGGAACGGGGCAGGGGAGAGGTGCACGCCTGGGAAGATTCACCTAGGAGATGCGCACAGGACAAAAGAGTGAGCATAATGCTGCCACACAGGACCAGCAGAGAGTGGGGACTGGTCTGAACTGGCTTCTTTCATCTAGATGCCATGTTTCCAAACTCTGGAGGGGCCAAGTAGGAAAAGCATAGTTACAGATCAGCTCTTGTTACCATCGGTTACAACAGACCTTAAGGCTTTCAAGGTAGATAGAGCCCATCACATGTATTCAGAAGGAATTAAAGCAACCAGTGCACATATGGTTATAAAGTTGCATTGAAATACAAGTTAAGCAGTTCAGAGCTCCTGCTGAAAAGCTAACTTCAGCTTTCTTTTGCACACTTAGGATTTCAGGCAGCATCTCACAAACAACCTAGCACCCAGCATACACCCTAACGTAGCATGTTCAGAACAAGTTAAGACCAGTGCCAGATTTACGTTACGTTTTCCTGGCTCGTACGTTCAATAGCCTGTCCGCGGCTCTGTCGTTTTGTAAATTCCATCTACGTCTCCTTCAGCCTGCTAATAAAAACCCTCTCAGCCGTTTACCTCTCGTCATTCCTCTCCCCGCTGCCCTCCGCAGCACTCCCCTGCTTTAGCATGCAGAGCTGCCCCACCTGAAGACTTCCTCCACTGAGCTCACACGCTCTCGGCCTCCCTCGTTAATCCAGTTATTTCACAGTAACCGAGTTACTACAGCATGTTAATTACCACTGTTTGTATCCTGCAACCAGCCTTCGTTTAGGCTGCGAGAGTCACAATGCACAGGCATCGCCTTCCACCCTTCACTGCTTTTTCCACAAGATCAGTCTCTCTCCTAGAGGTCTAAGGAATCATTTCATAAAGGCACATGTTCAATAATTCCATATTGAGATTAAAAATTGAACAAAGAGAAGATAAAGTTCAGAAGCAAACAAGCTGCTCCGGACAATTACCTCTGCAAAACCTAAAATAATTCTTGCAGGGGGATTGGGGGGGAGGAGGAAGGTTAGGAGGGAGGGAGAGAGTCTGAACACTAGATTGTAAAACTGGCTAAACAGGATTCTGGTCCTGGAGCCGAGAGTACAAAGAGAGGGAAGAGGCATGTTTAGCCAGCAGCAAAGCTGGATGAAAGCCAGCACAAGCTGCTGTGTTTGCTGCAAATGAACCCCCAGTGGCCAAAATGACATGGCCCTCTTCGTGTTGCCTTAATTATAACCAAACAAAGCCGTGCATCTTCCAGAAACAGGAAGACTCCTCAGTAAGCTCTTTCTGTAGTTATGATGCATGGAGCACTAAAATAAAGCTCTGGCTATTTGGATGTTCTCATTTCCCTAACTAAAAATAGCTTTCATCCTTGAGAAAGGTCGCTGCTTATGCACTGCGTCTGTAGCTGGCATGGTAATGAAATAGAGATATAATTTGAGTGCAGAATCCATCCATGCTATCAAGTGAACTATATCTAGAGCCAAGATACTCTCTGGGGGATTCGCTCTATTTTATTCACCTCTGAGGAAAGGAAAAAAAAAAAAAAAAAAAAGGTTTTTTTGGCTGCTGCTTACTCACCAGACCTGCTCCTAGCGCTACTTCAAAGCTGAAGCAATTTCCTTTAGTGACGCACAAAATTTCTCCATTTTGCCTCTGTCAGCCCCATGTGACCTATCACAGCCAACACCATCAGACTAGACAAAATTATTTGCAAAGCCTCCGAGTTACAGGCATCCTTGCAATTTAACTCAGGATAGAATTGGGTTTGGAGTACCTATAAGGTAAAGTATAACAAAAAAAAATCCAAAAAGAAACTTAACCTGTGGTTCCTGCTTCAGCTGGACACGCATCTATCCCCAAGTAGAAAAATAAGGTACAACGATAACCATTTGATGCTGATCACACATGGACACGTGGTTCTGCCAGATCAGCATGTTGAAGGGCGCTCATTTTGACTTCCATACCATCTTTGTACTAACTATGGGAAGACATATCACACTTGGCCCAGCCTAAAATTACAACTGTCAGACAGATAGATGATACTTGATTTGGGATAAAGCCTGTCAATAAATTTGAATGAGCTGAGTAGTCCAGATCAGTGTTTTATAAAACAGGTGCAGAGCCTAGTTTGTATACACATACACATTATTTACATATATATATATATATATACACACACATATATATACACACACCCCCTAAGTATGCTACTATCAGGTCTTCTACTTGCGAAGAAGGAGTTAACCTGCTGCTTTGCTAGCCACAATGCTTTAAAACAAACAAAAGCCCCAAAACTTATTCAGGAGTGACATCTTTTGGTCATTATTAAAAGGAAAACTTTCAGGAATAACTTTGATGAAAAATTATCTTTGCTGTGCGTGACTCACCAAGGCCCGTTTGTTCCACCAATAGATTCCCTTGAGCTGAAGAAACATATTAATACTATGTAATGAGCTTAGAGAAGCAGTGAAGATACACCCCACGATTTTTAACATGCACTGTTTGAGATGAGAAAGAGTTTTATATGAGGCATACGAATCTGAGTCGCTTCTGTCCCTCTTGCTCAAACCTAGAAAATTAGCTGTGTGTGTTCTTTTTTCCACATTCTTTTTTGAGAAATCAAGAATAAATTTCCACTCTGATCAGCAGGTATCTCTGTGCAAAGCAGAAGCTAGGGATCTATTTCAGATCTCTTTCCCACAACAAATTATGTTACCTAGATAGGAGATTTCCTTCAGTACTGAATTCTTCGGAAAAAACTGGAGAACAGCACTGAATCCATTACAGGCAAGTAGAATTTACATGTTGACATATGTATGTATGTATATAAATAATGATAACATTATAGATATAAAGAAACCTTATCAGCTAAGCTTTCATGTTCATGGGTCTAATGACTCTGGGTCTTTATGACACTGATGTGTCTAAATTTTGACTCTCTCCAAAAAAATCACAAATTTACTCAACATTTTTAAGGCCCAAAATTTTTTGTTACTTTTATTTACATAATGGAGCTTGCAAACTACAATTCAAAGTTTAGCACACAGTTTATTAAGTAGAATTTAGTTATTTACCAAAAAAAAATCAATAGTACTAAGAGGTACACTTTCAGACTCGCACATATATGTATAGCATGCAGTAATTTATGTTGTAGAAATAAGTAGCAACCACACAAAGCATTTCCTTTTTCCATCCAAAAATATCAGCATTCATACTCATGCATACTCTCCCACCTTCCTATATGTGAATTATCCATCAGAACTTTTCTCCTAATTGCAGGTCCCCTACAAATGAGACCACATACTTTGCGATGAACACCACATATACCTCGACTAAAGCCATGTTGTTATAGCCACCTATGATCTCCAGTGTTATCTGCATAAAAAACAAATCACAACTATTTATTACACGTTATTGTAAGCCATTACATTAGTCTTGGACAGTTTTTCAGGCCTTTGGTCATTCTTTGCTTGTAGCACAGACAACGTAACAATGATCTGTCTTTTTCTCCAGGTAACAGAAGCATAAAAGACAAAGGATTTCCCAGAAGAGCCCCTCTGAAGATGCTCTACTACAAGTTCTGTTTCAGTAGGCAACGATATTGCAGGCCTTCCCTCAAAGTTTGATTTTATCATCCTCTGCAATTCATTGTCAGAGAATATCCAAAACCAATCACATAGCCGCAGGTGCAGTTCCTGAAAGGAGACCTCCCGTGCCTGAACACTAGCATAGGTTGCCCAGAGAGGTTTTGGAGTTTCCATCCTTGGAGGTATTCAAAACCTGACTGGATGTGGACCTGGACAACTTGCTCTAGCTGACCCTGCTGTGAGCAGGGGGGTTGGACTAGACCATCTCCAGAGCTCCAGCCTCACCTGCTCCGAGATTCTGTGACTTCCTCGGACGGTCTGCGGTTTGCCTACTTCAAAGCTACACTAAAGATCATTACGTAGACATCACAATAATGAATATATGTGAGGTGGGGTGGGGTGTGTTTGCGGAAGGGCGTGCTGTCATTTTTTTTTTTTTTTTTTTTTTTTTTTTTAGGAAAAGATCAACAGGTGAGATGTGGCTGAGAACGGTTAATAGAACTTTTCTGCCACCAAAACAAACAGGATTGAAGCACTACTGAAAACCAAACAGCCAGCAATCTTGAAGACTTCCTTAAGATTTAAAGGCTCTCACATAGCATGAGAGATTTCAAGAGTAACAAATCATTGATTTGATATACAAGGCCTGAACACACATAACATACCATGACATGTCAACTTTGGAAAATATTTCCACCTGGACTTTGTGCCTCAGATCCTACACCTCTGAGGGTTTCACATTTATTTACAATCTCTCCAATGGGCAGTTTTGTGCTCCTTCACTCTTCAGACTCCAGTGATAACGTCAGCCTTATCCATGCAATGGAGGAATTTAAAGCATGTCAATACCACTGGGAGGTGCACAGACTGCATTTCAGCAGTATTTACAAGCATGATAACCCTTTATTGTGCTCGGTAACTTTTTAAACAGCGAATCCTATAGTAAGCCCTTGCCTTTGTTCATCTGTTAACTGTTATTCCACATGGCTGATAAAGGATACACGGTGACCTTGCACTGAAATTGCTATATGGAAAAAAAAGTGTAAGTCAACAAGCTGCAGCACTTTTTTTTCCCCCCCCAACAACATAAGGAAAACTGTATTTAGATACTATTCACAAAAAAGAAATTGCCCCTTGTTTTTACTTCTCTGCAGGGAAAACTTTCCTATGGTTTTGGATCATTGAAGACAACAGACACAGACCAGGTCCCCTCACTACAAATGTTCAGAAAACAGTATTATCAGTTTGATTTATCCTATTAAGATAAAAGCAATTTCTTGCTGTACTGAGTATTAATGCCTGAGATTATTTAGGTACTAAAGACTAGCCTGGACACAGAGACATGGCTTTCTTTTCCAGCGTGCTGCAGACAATACAACTGTGCTCAATATGACCAGTCAAGTCACCTAATCACCTTATGCCTCTTGAGGTACTATAAGCTATATTAAATACCTGCAAGAGTAATCAGTCGCAATGGCCACCATAAACATACCTAAGGTAGTCAGCCAGATGGGTTTTCATATTACCCAAATCCAGTCAGAGTTTCAGGCCAACTTTGGAATTCGCAAGTTTAAGAACAGGTTTAAGATCAGTCTCAGGGAGCTGCAAAAAGCAGCAACTGAGTTTGCACACCCTGTGAACTCTTCTCTCCTTAAGAATATTATATCACTTCTTACTACTTATGAATCTTCTTGTCTTTTTGCATTTTCTCTCAAATATAGTTTTTAAAGGTATTTGAAGATATCCACTTCTATCTTTTTCTTTGGTGTTGGGAAGTTGAGGTTTCAGGAAGTAGTAGATACCCTGCCTTCCGTCTCATTGTCATCACACAGATCACCACGGAGCTCTCAAACCAGGGAGGCACTGCCATTATAAGAGGCACACGTAAGCTGTGTAAGAATTCAGAGGGAAGAAAAGGAAGGTATCTGACCAGATTCAAGTTTGTCACATCCTTCCATTCAACGAAAAAGAGAAAGGTTCTTTAAAATCCATATTCCTTCACAGTTACGTTGTGGGGCTGGAAATCGAGCTGAGATGAAACTAACATACAGCAAAATTTCTGCATAAAAATAAGTTTGTTTAGCATGGTTCAGCAAAAGGTAGAAAATAAGATACAAAAATGCAAGCGTTATCCTGCTTTGACTGTCTGTCCAGTGACAATTTATAGAGGGTAGAAAACAGACTGTGTGACTCAAGACTAGGACAAACTCCTTTCTTAACCATGAAGCGTCTACATTATTCCTTTGGTTCATTTTATTTGGTTCTGGGCCTTTGTGCTACAAACTAAACAATAGCTAAACTACTTAAGTTTTAATTCGCTCTAGAAAAGAAATGTAAAAATCTAATTGTCTACCAAGACAAAGATCTGTCCAAGCCATGACACCTGAGCTTTTTATGATCATTTTTGATTAATTATTTCTCAGATGGAAGTTTGCAACACCAGGTTATTTGCATGCTTCCAGCTACGGTATCTACAGCATCTAATTCAGGTAACGCATTAAGCACAAAAGGCAAGACCACGACTCCGGCCATCTAAATGTCATGGCAATCAGGTCGCAGCTTTTATCTTCAAAAGCACAATCTGTTTTAATAAGAGAGTGTTGAAATATGCTGAGGACTCCACAAATAAGCTACCTGAAGTTAGTCTTGTGTAAGATAAAGCTCCCCAGTCCAGCAGCATAAGAATTTCACAGTTTCTAGACTAACTTTACTACTATCTTCTGTGACAGGAAACTGCTAAATAAGGAAACATTTATTGAAAAAAATATTAGTTTCCATCTTTAAGTTAATCCATATGAAAGAGGCCACTAGATAGCCAAAGGGAAAAAAAAAAAAAAAAGGAAAAAGGAAGATCTTGCAGAATAGCTTTAAATTTGTTAGTGCAGATTATTCATGAGTCTGTCTTTAAACAACAGATAACTCTTTCGGGAAACTCTGAATATTCGGAGTGCAAAAAATCAGTACTATTGCCAACCTTTTACCCACATTTCAGGCACGATTACAGTGGTGCCTCACACTCCTCATAGGCTGCTCACTATCAGATTGACTCACAGAGCAAGTCAGAGCAGCCTGAAAGACAAGGTTGGACGTACTTTCCAAACTCAAGGTTTTAATTAGTGTGTTGCAACTGCAATACTTCCTAAAGTCTTGATTTAAGTACCAGCGCTCTCACAATGTTCTATACCTCCCCCACTCCCTCTTACCTCTGTTTCAAGGACAAACTTTCATTAGCAAAGTGATCTTTAGCCCTGGCTCTATTGACTGCAATGCATGGTACGGCACTGTTTACTCAACACTACCTCATTGTTTGTAGTGCAAGCTTAACCAGCTGGAGGAGAATAGCTAATACCTGCAAAATGTAAGCTTTTTTTTTTTTGGTTGGTTGTTTTTCAGTTTGTTTTTACAGCAATTTCCAAGGAAAGAAAAAAAAAAAAAAAGGAGACACAAAAAGAAGGCATGCCTATCATCCATACTTCACTTCCCTTCGAGACTCTCATACTCCTGCCTCCCCTTTAACCTCATACAGTAAGAATACTGAGAGCATAGACTGTCCTGAATAACAGCCTTGGGACCTATGAAGTGTCTTTACTTCTGGAGGAAAAAAAAAAAAAAAAAAAAAAAAAAAGCAACTTGCTCAAACCCTTACAAGCCTCACCAAAAACCAAACTTTTATAAACTCACTCCCATTCAGAAATGGGAGTTTACCCTTTCTTGTTCAACACGCTTCTACAAAACCATAGAGGAGAACTGGAAGTAGACCTTTAGGTGGCCTTGCCTTTAGTCTCTGAAGTTCTCAAATCACAGATTAGGGCAGCAACCCCACACATCAAGGACTAAGTTTGAGAAAAGGAAAAATGAGGATAAGCAAAAAGTTCTCCTCTAAGATTTTAGCTGTCCATAACCGAGCGAGAACTGAGTGAGATCAGAACTTACATTTGGCCTTCCAAAGGATCCAGACATGCCCAGTACAAAACATTAATGGTGACATTATTTAGATGTTGCTTACTCTTCTAGGGCTCCTCTCCCTCAAGTGGTTTGTTTCCAAAGTGGCCAAAGTGAGTTTATTATGACTGAAAAGTCTTGTTATGAATTGCTTAGAACATGAAGTCACACGCTCCTATTTTCCTGGTTGCATACTACAGCTCCACTTTACTTTTAGCGCAATTCACTGCAACAGAATTGCTTATCAGGATCCTGGTTCTGCCTTCACTTGTGTCAACTTACTTAATTTCACACATTGCAAACCTCTCCACAATTGATTACAATGTTAAAGCACATGCTTAAATTTCTCTAGAATTAAAACCACAGAACAGAAACACGACAGATTACCTTTGGTCTCAGCTCAGGAAGAACGATGACACACGCAGCTCAGAGACTACTCTAGAGCTCCAGTAACAGAACTTTTTTATTTAAGCTAGCACGTGTCCAGAATCGTCACAGGAGCCAAGCTTATACTACAGAGAATAAGACCATTTCTTAATCTTATTCTTCAGTGCTAACACAAAATCCTTTTCTCAACACTTTAAACCACACAGTTTAGGAGAAGCAGGTTTTCTCTTTTCACAAGTTATCAAAAGCTCCAATACAGAGCATTTAAATTTCAGTTCCAAATACTGAATATTTATTTCATAATCCTCATCTACCTTTATAGCATGTGCTTTCAGTTGATGAGGGACTGTTGAGCAAAGCAGTTGCTTATAAATAAAGTAAAAACAGAGGCCATCCTGTAAAAGCATACTGGAGTAAGCTCCGAACACTGTAATCAATGATGAAGAAAACTAATAATAGGATAGCTCTGCAGTTTTTATGGAAAGCAACAATCATTATGAAGGGAAAACTTTTCCAGAGTAGATAGGAGGAAAGGAATATTATTTACTGTGGGGTCGGGGGGGGGCCTATTTGCCAAGGTTTATATTGGAATTTTTCCTCTATCAGTGTGCAATGTGATAGGGAATTTTAGAGAGAAGAAAGCAGTCCAGTTGAGAACAATACAACTAATGTATCTGTAGGCCTTCAACTGTTGTTTTTTTTTTAAACCAAATTCTTCCAGTGATCTGTAATACCCACAGAAAGCTTTCTTTTTTTTTATTGAATAAAAAATTCACATAAACAGGTCCTTCCCATACTGCTTCCAGAGAAGCAAAGTACACGGCATTAACTTTTTGCCCTTCTCCTTTGCTATTGTCAAAATGGCCCTAGACTTGCCCGTTATAATCAGCACTTCAAGATGCAATTTGGGCTAGCATGTTAGCCACAGAGATCCTCAACCATTTAGATTCCTTGACACTTAACTAATAAATCTCATGATCTTTTAAATTCCATTTTCATAGTTATGATCTGCTCGCCTGTATGTTGTGACTATTTCATTTATAGGCAGTGTTCTCATATTAGCTTCCTGCTCTTCCTCTCCAGAACGACTGAAAATCACAGATAAAGGAAATATTCAAATTTATAAACTTTGGATGGTAAGAGCTCGCCAAGGAGATGCTAAAGATATGAATGTAGTTACATGTGGGCGAAGAGAGATAATTAGTATTTATATTTCTAATTGAGAGACACACAAGCTCCCATTTTATTCACAGAAAGTATGAAATGAAACAGGGCTGACATTATGAAAGTAGTTACTCCAAAAATAAAATAAAAATTGAAAATAAAATTAAAACAACAACAACTTCTAACTCCAATCAGTGTTTTTATAGTTTGGGCTACAACACTGCTTTGCTAACAGCATCAATACCCATCAGGATCTACGCGTCACTAAAATTTAATGGTTCAGCAGAGAAGTGCTACAACGTGTTGACAAAGATGCTGCCTTCGTTTGGCAGCGCTTGACTTCCCAAGACCTCCCGTGTACAACTTTTATTAAAAAAAAAAAAGTTCTAAGCAAAGTGATACACTGATGCAAGAACTGTGCAATCCTTTAAAAAAAAGGTGTGACAAGAATCAGATCAAGTGCTAACAGAGAAAGAGTGAAAAGGGGGAACAGTGGAGGTCTACAAACAATCCAGAACGTCCACAGAAAATTTTCCACACTGTTTCCCCGTTAACATGTACAAACTGGGAGAACACCGCACATATTTTTATTACAATGGTAGAATCCAGACCCTTTATTCCTGGTTTCCTATCCCTCAGCCACTTGTGAAAAACCCGGCAACAGTACACTAACCCGTTTCCAGTAGCTATCTACAGCAAGTTAATGGAAAGAAGTCACAAGTCTTTCAGGGTCATGTATTCACCACCAGTCTCTGAATTAAAGGACATCAACCCTGTGTTTCGCAACGTTTTCCACTGACTTAAAAAAAAGCCAGAAGTACAGTTTCAAGACAAACTAAAGTATTCAAATGTAATACTACTGCTGTGAGAACACAGAGATGTGTTAGCGTGACACAGTTTCCAAATCCTGGACAACATCGCCCTGTGTGAAGACAGGTACTTCAAGTGATTCTGAACAGGTCATAGTAAAATTCATTTTTCTATATATATGCTAATCCCCTCCGACTTGGTAAAAGACTTAACATGACTGTGTAACTTCACCAGAACAGGCAATATCATCCAGTATCATAAAGCCTACTCATGTTGATCCTCAAACCACCGGGCCAAGTTATCCACTTCTAATGAATGTTCCTGTGTTTCCCCAGTTTTAAGAGGGGAAGCTCAGCTAGCCAAGACTACTGCTCTCTTACGTTTGCAAAGAGAGCAACATGCAGCTTTAGACAAATCCCTTTATCTAATTCTCTGCTCATTCAAAAGTGAAATGCACCTAAATATAGGAGCAAAGCGAGGTTTAAGGAAATACTGGAAGAATTCAGATGAAAGCGTTGCAGCTTTTAGACAACCTAAGGTTATTGCTTTTCCACAAAACCTAACAACAGTAACTTTTTTTTTCCCCCAGGGAATTGTTTCAGGTGTTAACTCTTCTCCATTTTCTAGAGAACGGCAAACAATCGTGTTTTTTTAATCATAACCTACGGGGAGCTGGGTAGCACGAGAGGAGCTGTAATGGAAAACAACCTTTACCTACAATGTCAACAGAATTAGACCTAGAGTTCTGGAACAGAAAAGTTAACCATCCGTTTTCATCACCAAACACAGAAAACTCCATAATACAACAACCTACAGCCCCAGGAAGTGTTACCGCATCCTTACTTCCCTGCGGTGAAGACTGCCAACATTCCAGTATTAAGCATCAGATGTAATTTAACCTGTGCTCATCTAAGTTTATCAATGGAAATAAGAAGCTATTAGAGGCAAACAGACAGCAAGAACTCTGCCTAAGACCACACGCAGCAATTCCCCAGAGAGATATCACACCCCTACACCGATACCCTGAAGGCCACCTTGTGGCTGTCAGGGGATCCTCACCAGTTACTGCTGAACCAAACTAAGGCCACAGTTTAACGGGACAAACTGGCTGCCAACCCGCCTTAAAACATTTCTGTCCTTTCACCCACGTTGCCTGTTCACATCTCGGTGCTGTGACGGCCCTCTGCAGACCCATCTGATCCGACACGCTGTACATCTGACAGAACTGCTCCAAAACGGAGCTATTTTTAACTCAAACCAGTGCCCTGCTCTAGGTCAATATGCAGCCCCAGAACCTTTGCACTGGCAAAACGCAGGTTGGGGCGGGGGGGGGCCATGGAGCAGCATCTACCGAAGTGGAAGGTGCCACTAAGGTTTTTGTGCAACTGCAGCTTGAGAGCATGACGTGGGGGCAGAAATACCTTAAGCTGCTATTGTCAAACATGTTGGATCATGAAAACACAACCAAAGGGTGTAGTTTCATGGGACGTGGGTTTGGACTGCAAAGTAGCTTAGAAGTTCCCACCCTATCTGCTCATTTCAGCGATCCTGTTCACAGCATAGCCTCACAAGGAGTTTTACTGACGCAACAAAAAGGGTGGCTAAGTACGGTGCAGGGGCAAGAAAGAAGTTGGCTTCGCTGCTGAAGCCAAGTCTTGTGAAACTACATCCTAGTTATTTGCTGTGGAGCAAAGAGCCTGCTCAGTAACACCTGCCAACAGCTTGCCAAACTGCTCCAAACTTGGCAATACAGACCCCGCCAATATTCCAAAACCGTCTGTTGACAGTTGTACTGGTGTGATGCTGCCACCAAATAATCTGAAGTTGGGAGACCAACCACAAGTCTCTCTTAAAATGAGTAAATAAATAAAAAAACCCAACAAACAATTAGAAGATTTTCCTGGTCATAATCAGTCTCAGGAAACGACTCCAAGCACTCAAGATATCTCCACGCTTCTTATTCTCTTGAGTTAGCTAAACTTAAGTCAAGATGGCCACACAGTAAAATAACAAGTATTAAGCGTCTACTTACAACATCAAACAGTAGAAAAAACTATTAGAAAACAGCCCAGCATTACCACTAATAAGAATTTAAATATCCTTTCGGTTACACATTTGGGGATTTCTATCTATTTGCCTTCTGATTAGCAGCTCTATAAGATAAAAATCTGTCAGCATTTTCAGGCTTTTTTTCCTGCAGTCTTAAAGTTCAGAGGTGCATTGAAAAAAAATTAGCCCAAATCCAAAAATGAAGGTGTGACAGCTGGCAAGAGTGAGCCAAGAAAATCTTCTGCTAGCACTTTGAAGAGGAGGCTGCTGAACAAGTTCCTTTAAAAAAAAAAGTTGTAACCGGTTTATCAGGTTAGAGGAATTCACTGGTTCTTCCTTCTCTCTCCCTACCCCTCCTTTTCCCAAATGCTTAACTAACCAGCCTGTTTCCTGCTGAATTTGTTGATATGGGACAAAATAAATTGCTGCTGTGACTCAATACAATGATCAATAAGGATTCAATCACGTTTAGGAAAACTGGCAATTTGCTATCATGATCACCTGATGCAATGGCCATCCCTCATTGCTTCCATTTGCACAGTATTTAGGCAAGTAGGAAAAAAAAAAAAAAAGCCTGGCTTGATCTTTATATGTTAAGAATATGAATAAAATTTATCTCTGATGTATTGGATTGAAGGTACAACGTGATGAAAGATCAGCAAGAGTAGGACAGTCTACTGAGCAAGTTTTTAAGACTTAAACATATACCATTCCATAGCTGAAATTTCGACGTTCCCAATAGGTCAGAAAGATGCCCAGCTCCCATGAGAACCTCTCTCTTCTTATGTTTATCATTCAAAGTAAGATGGTAATTATAGCTAGATACTGCAGATAGCTCTCCAAAATTATTAGCTCTTCTTGCACTGTATCCTTTGTCAGGGAGACATGCAAATATATTGCCTTGCAAGAGGAAAGTCACATATCTGGGGCAAGTCATGCTGATTCAGCCAGGTTTTAGGTATGGCATGGGAAGGATTAATAAGTCCACAAAATTTTCAACTCAGTATTCAATTTTTAATTTTAGAACCCCTATGGCTAGAATCAGAGAAGCACATGAAGAGGTTAGCTTTGATGACAGAGTAATGGGGATGACAGAAAGGCAAAGTACATTTTGGTTTTGCTCTTTTAAAGCAAGTTTCCACTCCTGAAAGGTTTCAGAGAGCAATTTGAAAACCTTCCCCCCCCCCCACCCTTAAAATATTGGAAACTGGGAAACTATAAGGCTCCAACAGTTACTTAGAAAAATCTAATTAGCATGCTAATGAAGCCAGTCCCATGATTTGGGCGTCTGACCAATGAAACCTAGCCAGAATTTCCCAGTAGCGCAGGAGAACACATAGGACGCTATGGTCGGTAGGTAGGTAACGCATGCTTAGAGGCTTACATCACAGGCTCAAGACAGTTCTAAGCAGACACTTGAAGTAGCGATCTCCTACTTACTTTGTCTAAAAAAAAGTTAAATCTCACATTTTTCCTCCTCAATATCGTTCTGCAACTACAACAACTCTCTAATAGAAATTCACCGTTAACGTTCTAACAGCCCAGACAAGTCTTGTTAACTCTGCCACTTTGAACTAACGACATCAAGCAGACTGCTTCCAAAGGGCACAAGATTTACCACTTCAGGTAGCCATTCCCCCAATATCTGTATCTTGACAGGATCTCCCCTGCACAAAGCACAGCTATCAAGACACCGCACATCATCTCAGAAAATATAGCTGGACCCCATAAGTGTACCAGCAGCTGTAGAATCAAACGCTTGTTACTCTGGACAAGTACAGTATTTAACATTTTGCAGCAAACGTATAGGACATACCCTACAACAAATAGTTTGGTTATTTGGGGGCACTATGTGACAGAACCTTACTTTGTAAAAATTGTAGAGTGAAAATATCCTGTTTTAGAGTATTTACTAAGAGCAACTCAAGTAGTTAAGTGCGTGTAAGATGTAACACTGTGAGATCATGAAGTACAATTGAAATAATGTATCATCTGTTGAAGTGCTACTTTGGGAGCAGAGTAAAAGACTTAATCACGGATTACATGCTTTTGGTGGAATCTATCATTGCTGGAAAGTGAACTCAGTAGTAGAAGGAGCTATTCTGTGGTCAATGGAAGAAATTCAGGCCCCCAGTAGTTGAACTATTATTTTCCAGTTATGAAGCACAGATAAGAGTTACACAATATAACAATGGATTTTTGCTTGGAAGTTCTCACTTCCTTCTACATGTGGAGACTGAGAACCCAAGGCAAATGCCAGAACTAGGCACTGAAACTTTCATTTACATGATTGAGATGTGTGCTCAAGCGAGCAATTTTCAGCTGCATCATCAGATTTTCTACCACAATCCAAGCAGGGTGTGGAAAGCTAATTTCATATACTCTACAGTATTATCTCAAATCAAGGTACAAGTCTACTTCCTTTTCCTCCTCCTTTTCAAATAACCATTTTACCCACCTGTGCTTTTGCTAACCAAAACACGTAAAGCAATCTTACTGAGGGAAAAAAATTCTGTGTGTGTTGACTTATACCTGACTCATTCTTGAAATACATGATGCAATTAAAACCTTCAGTAGACTTATCCTGACAAATTCAGGAAAGGATGTTCTGTTAAAGGACATGGAATTCTATTTTTTGCCATCACTGCAAATGGGAGGATAAATGAATTCTCCCCAAACTCCCACGGAAGGAGTCAGGGAACGTGGAGGGGAAGGAAGGAAGACCAGCTTAGGCAAACAGTGTTCCAGAAGGCCTATGACAGCCATGACCGGCCATATCACAACCAGCATCCGACAATTAACAACAAGATCATTCTTTAGTTGCATGGATATGCCAGAGGGAATTGGGGGTGGGGGGGGAGGAGGAGTTGTTTCTCAAGAGTCTTTACCACGCCTACACATAAAGGCAGTATTTCCCTTTATTTGCTGAAGCAGACCCACCTACAGCGCAATTTACGGCAATAAGATACAATCTCTCATAAAGTATTGAGTATAATTAAAGTGTGTCTGTTATAAAGGTAAACAGAGTGTACTAGGCTAAGCAGTTCCAGATGTCTTTAGTGCAAGATCTGGGACAAGATCAAACCTGCAGCTGCACATTTTCTCAGGGGTTATTTTGAAGCTATACAAATCACCTCTCGGTCTCAGACTCCAGCAAAGCTTGTGCAAGTAGGACAAATGACAACTGCAGCTAATGCTGACAGAATTTAAGACACATCGAAGTCATTAATTTGTATTTTTAAAGACACGCACTCCAGACTGAAGTGTTAACCATTCAGTATCAAAGAGGGTTAGTACCTAGTCTGCCAAGCTATCTCTGTGTCACCAGAAGTTACACCAACATGAACCTGTTCTACTGCCTAAGCAAGTTTCTTGCTGAAACACACCTAGGAATGATTCAGACAAGGTGTGGAAAGCCCGTTTTATATGTTCCACAAAAACATGCTATTGTATTTTTCCATTCAAGCACATTCTGTATATATAAAAGACAATGAAAGAAAGCAAAAGCTTCGGGAGCTGCATACATACACCGTATCTACATTAAAAAATTTTAGGTAACTTATAGCCTCTTGAACTGCCAGGATCATACAAATTAACAGATTATTTCTACAATTTTTGTATTTTACTCTTTAATTCATTTAATATCATGCTAATACCAGATAGTATAACAACCAACCATTTTACTATCCACTAAAACAAACTAATTACGCTCATCTGGAAAACAGAGTTTAGTTTTTTAAACACACATTACAGTAGCAAACCTGTAGATTAAAAATACTACTTTAATTTTTAAAGTCTGGTTAGCACTGCTAAATTCAGTCGTGCTATTACCGTAGTGTTTTTTTTTTTTTTTAAGGCTTGAATAAGAGAAATTCGGAATAAAAGTAGACATATCAAAATGATCAGAAGCCAGAGCTTCTAAGAACTAAAGCATCAGCTCAAACACCTTTACACTGTACACAATCGTTTCAGAATTCCAGGGTTCCTGTTTCAAACAGTTCAAGTCTCTGTTTTGGAAATATTTTAGCATAAATACATCTGAATTTGCAAAAGTCTGCTAGCAAATTCAGAAATTAAAGGCAAAATTAAGTCTATTTCTTTTATTGACTCTTGCTCCCAGACATCACCCTGGATAGCCCCTGCTCTGAAGAGCAGCACCTCACCTGTTGAAGAACCCGGTCCAGAGGCTCAGCTTTGCCCAGTCCCTCTGGTGTTAAACCACTGACTTCTCGACATTGGTCACTTAACTCCAAATTGTCTGCTTTCACCAGGGATTTGTGTAGTGTCCCTACCTGAAAGCATTTAAGAAACGAAGGACAGAAGTGAGGAGCAATTGAACTGGCTCTTTTGTGACAATAAGCTCAGCCGGCAGGAGAGCCCGCAAGGCGCAGTATCCCCCCGCGACAAGGCTCACGATTTCACAAACCGAGACCTTGCCCCCGGTTTCTGTGCCTCCCACCCAGCAGGGCCAAGGTCTCCGCTTAGGGGAACTGGGGCTGGCTCTTATATAACGCCGTTTGCAGCTAGCTCTGCTTTTTTGCAGTGGGTAACCGCAGCGGGCACATCGCATAACGTTAAGGCCGTTTCGTGAAGCTAAGTCACGAAGCTGACAGTCGTGTTTGTTGCAAAGCCCTCCAGCTCTTGGGGGGTTTTTGGACTGTGGTAGGCCTTTTGGAAAAAAAAAATATCTTTTTAAAGCATGTTCTCAGATTAGCCTAGAACCAAAAAGATTTTAAGATTTTTTTTTTAAAAGAAAATCCAAACATTAGTTTAAAAAAAAAAAAAAGAAAAAAACCCCAGAAAACTCCAGCAACAGGCCGCAAAGGGTCTGATATTTGCCCCGAGGCAGCTCCCACGAAAGCATGCACGTTTGGAGCCGACTGCGGGTAGGTCTCTGCTTTTAAAGCTTCAGAAGTCCGGAGACATCTTAGAATTTGAAGCTACAGATGTTTTAAGCTGGGGGGGGGAGGGGAGGGGGAGCGGCCTAGCTTTCTTTAAAAAGTTACTTCTTCCTTTCAAAGGGAACCAAAAAGGCCCTTAAAGGACTGACGCGATGCGTGAGTGCCCCCCGGGCACGGGGGCCCCGCTGCCCGCCTCCCCTCGGCGCGTTTGTGAAACGGCCAAGCGGGAGGCGGCGGCGAGCCGGCCCCGCGCCCCCGGCCGCCCTCGGCGCGGGTGTCGAAGCCATACCTTCTTGCTGGGTAGGTCCACAACTTGCCACACCAAGAGAATTAGTTCCCTCTCATCCGAACCCAGTTTAGCCCCATATGCACCAGCGGTTGCCCCAAACAACACCACCAAAGAGTCACTGTGCGAAGCCGTCATGACCACAGGGGGAAACAACTACAATCAAAAGCAGAGGTCAAAAAAAGAGAGAAAAAAAAAAAAAAGAGAGAAAGACACACGAACAAAAAAAAAAAAACGAACAAAAATAATCCCACAAAGCTTCACCCCCTACCTCCAAGTGATCAAAGGGGAAAGGAGAGAACGAGGCGTCACGATATCAAGAGGAGAGAAAGAGCTACTTAGGAGGTAGGGTGTTTGAGACAAAAAATTAAAAAAAGAAGAGGAAAACTTGCATCTCTACCTGTTCCCGGTGATCTCCTCCTTCCTGGGGCTGACTGGGAGGTGAAATTAGCAAGCTGTGGGTTTCTTTCCCTCTGACATCATGGCAGAAGCCCAGCCTGGGCTTGGGCTTTTTTTTTTTTTTCCCCCCTCTCCTTTTTTTTTTCCCCTCCCTTCCCCTTCCCCTTCCCCTCTCCTGAGTTACCTGCCCTTGGTGCAGCTCATGTGACTCTAGTCAATCTCCCAAAGGGACAAGGCCATTGGGCCTTCGGAAAAGGTGTAGGAGGGACGGAGGGAGAATCAACGCCTGGCTGATCTGGCCTGATTGGTTTTTGAGAGAGATCAGAGGAAAACTCCCTTTCTCTCTCTTTAATTCTGCCTTGCAGGAAGTGCCTCTACCTGCTTTCAGTTTTGCGGGAGGCCGGGCCGGGCGCGGGGGGACGCGCTGCCCCCGCCGCCGCCGCCGCTCGGCCCCGCGCAGGGGGCGGATTTTAGGGTTCACCTGCGCGCCCGTCCACTCCGACTGAGTCTCCCTTTTTGGAAATCTGTACAGTATATACGTACACCTCCCAAAGCACAATATATGACTTAGCTTTGAAATCCACAAAAGTCTTCACCTGCTTGCAGTTTAATTGCCTTTTGTGTACGCTGCTATTTATGTATTGCACTATCGCTGCTGATGTATATGTCTAATAAAAGGTGTGGCATTATACAGAAAGTTTTTTCCAGTGATTGATATAATAGACAGAAAGTACTTTGCATTTTAGGCCCTACTGAATAGCATGTGGTTTGGCAAAGGTAGATCCTAGTGAAATAATTTTTGGTTTGGAGAAAGAGCGCACCTGAGCTGGTTTGCAAAACAGGGATCTAAAGTCTGTAATTTTCTACCCTATAACTGCTCAAAAAAGGCACTATTTCCTGGGTACTACCTGCATTCCAGGACTGCCATTTTTTCATTTTTGTAGGTGTACATACACCTCCTTCCTTTCGTGTTTCACAACATACCTGTATCTGTCTGAGAGACTCAGCAATGGGAAAACACCACCTGGTTTAGCTACTGTGAAAAGTACTCTTCAGCGTTTCTGCAGGACGGCAGCAGTTGTGAAATTCATAACATTAGGAGCTCAGATAATTTCGGCAAACATTGTCAACCCCAAATGTATTTCAAAGCAGAAAAAACAAATAATCCATCCCCCTCTCAAACTTTTGACTAGGTTACTAATTTTCCTGCTGCCACCACTGATGAATTACTAATGATTTGTAACTGGTAACCATTGCAATTTAGTCCAGTCATGGTGATATTTTTTTTTGCTTAATTAGACCTTCAATTTGTACTTCAATATTAGTGTTGGACTGAAAGATAGTTTTCACTGAATGAAAAATAGTGCAGCTATTTAGCTACTGATCTCTATCTTGGGGAAATGTAGAGCTGGACATTTAACTATGAATATCTGATCGGTTTAAAAATTAACATCACATTTTCTCTTCTTCTTTTAACATGCTAACTTTATAACTGGTTAATTTTTATGCTGTTTTGAAAGTCTTAGGAAGCAGCTGTTATTATGGACCCGGTTCTGCAAACACTTATTCACATACTTAACACCACTGCCAAGACTATTTCTGTTTATTTGGATGAAAGTAAACTACATTTCAAGGATGGCATTTCATATAGAATTACTATATTGCACGTATTTACCTGCCAGAAACCATATAGAGGAACTTAACAGTACACAGGTGTACTTCTCTGAACATTACAAGATAATTGTTAAATGCCTCTCAGCTGTTGTCTCTGCTGCCTACAAGTGCTGCTGCCTGACTATCAGTCCTTAAAATACATCATTGTTGTAGAAACAGAAAGTTCCAAAACACTCAGAGATGAAAACTTGAATCTATAATATATATATTCACCTTTTTTAAGTGTTATCAATAGTGTACTTTCTAGCATTGCTGAATTTACACAACAGCTACATTTTCCTCTGTCAATGCATGTCTAGAATTCCTTGGTACAATAAAAACCCACTCATATTCCTGCTCGTTTGATACAGCATTAGTGAAGCACCATAATAGCCTGCTGATTGTGTATGGAGTGGTTCTTATCCCCTAAGTCCACAATAAAAATAATAAAAATATATTGACTCTCAATGTCAGGACAATCCTTCCTCCTATACCAAACTATTCCTCCCCTCTCAAATGTACATACCTCACAGGGGTAATCAGGGGGTGTCTGTACACCTGAACATAAACAGGAATTTTACTGATTACTAATTACTACCTTCACAGAAAAAAGCACCAGGCTCGCTCTTACAAGTTAGCTACCTACATACGTCGTGCCATTTCATAGCCTTAATACTTAACTACTTCCTACAACATGCGATTATCATTAGTGGATTTGTATAGCAGTTCATACACAAAATACACTCGTGGATTCGCACAGAAAATGCCAATACCTATGTAACTGTCTTTTAGGATCTAATGTGAAAGGAAGAAGTTAAAAGGTTCAGTTACAGCAACATGCCAAGTTAAAGAAGTCCTATTCATAGCAATGCTGAAGATCCTTGAAAACTTATTTGAAACTTATGCACGGTATCAATGGCTAGTAAGCCCAAAAGCTTGTATGCTTTTACCAACTCTATCAGCTCATCTAATAAAATATAGTATCTCTTCCTACAAAACTCATCTGGCTTACAGCTTAGACTGCCTTGGCTACTACTATTACCTTATCTACATTATTTCAGCTAAATTAACTTCAAATATATTTAAAAATATTTAAAATAAGCATTTAAACAAACACAGATCTTCCTGGGATTCAGACATTTTAAAATATCAGATTATGTAGTTGTCTTCCCATTCCCCTTTTACACACAACCTCCACCTTTCTGCATGCAACTCTTAATTATACCAGTCTCTGCAATGCTATTGGCTTAAAAAATGCACAGGAATGATATAGTGAGTCTCCAGAGAACAGCAACAGGATCCATTTCCTGAAACGACATGTGGGATAAGCCCTTGTGCACTAAGCATTAGCAAAGTTAATTTGTAACCAAGATCTTGCTGAAATAAAGAGTTATTGCTCACCTTTAGCTTTAATCCTGCCAGTCATATTTATAAAGGTTCTTGCTTGTAGGCTCCATACAAGGATAATGTCTCATAAATTTAACTGGCTGGAGAAAAAAGAAGTTTAAATATGGACATTCAATATTATTCAAGTTTAGTATTGTGATTAATTTGTTCTCTTTTTCAAATAAAATTAAGCAAAACAGGGAAATAAAACTGTTTTAGAGCACATGAGAATGCTGAAGAAGCTCATTAAATGCATTAGACAATGCATTGCAACAGACAAACCTGTAGTGACAATTTCATTCTTACTATACACTCTTCAGCTCCATGAACCAATGTAAACAAACAAAAAAATCAGAACAAAAGCCCCTTTTTCTTAAAACCATAGTACTATTAAAAAACACTGTGGACTGAAAGTCCTGATCACTGAAGTCCTTTAGTTATGGTCTAGTAAAAGGAGTATGAAATGGGGAGACATGGGATCTGGAGTGAAATTCTTGCCACATTCAGATCTTCTGCAAAACTTCAATTGTCTCTATCCCAAACTTGCATGACATGGATGATAAGTCATTGTTCTTCCTTAAGACTACTTGATGATGGTTAAACTTGCAAAATGCTTTGAAAGGCTCTGAGCAACATGAACTAACTTTGAAACTGGATCTAACCTCAAAATCGGCCATGCTTTGGAGGGGGGAGTTGGACCAAATGACCTCCAGAGGTCTCTTCTAGCCTCAATTATTCACGGTTCTGAGAAACAGAGATTCCAAATTAAATAGGTACGGAACCTTGTTATTTATCTACGTAACAGGGACAGTAGCAAATTTTCTGAGCACCTCAGCATCTTCAAACTGAATTGATAGAAAAATAAAATGTGATCTATAAGCAAACATGAAAAGACATTTAAGTTTCAAGTCCATTCAGTCCTTGGTTCCTGAATGGGATTATAAGCAACTGTGGTAATGTTTTCTGAAGGAGGAGCTTACTGTAACTCCTAAAAGATAAGCCCATATGTAAAGAATTCTCTGGCATCTTTTCTTTAACAGTGAAGGAGGGGGAAAGGGCATGGGAATAACTGCTTAACAGTGTTCTTTGATAGCTATCCAGATGTTTTGATAGATGAGATTTTTTGGTCTGCCAGGTTGGTCTGTCATGGTTATAACACGGCCTAGAGACCTCAAAATGATTTCCACTGGGATACGCACAAAAGCCTGTCAATATGCAAAAGCGTTTCAGAAAGGTGGTTTCCAGTGGTTACATTACAGATACTAGCCCCATCAAGCAGTACTGAAAGTATTCACTTATTATCCTGTATCAGTGGGATTGAGTTGAGTCTATGGACTCAAAAGATAAACTGAAATATAAAGTTGGCGACTAGGCTAGGTAAATAAAAATGAAATTACTTTCCCTATTATTTTACAGAGCTCCTCTCCTTTATGGGTCCACAATCAATCCAGTGCCTTAATCCTACGCATGCTCAATTTTACACATGCTCAACTCCCACTGGAGTATAGAAATATGTTGTTTATCTGAATTTGTCCAGGTTATAGGTATCAAGCTTTTGAAGATCAAAGTCTTTCCTATCAAATTTATGGACAGATCAAACATGCATCACAATAAGGTCTTTCATTATTATTCTTACAGATTTGAATTAAAGTTAATAGTTTATGGCAAATATCCAGTGAATTTAAATTCTCCTCCTGTGAGAAACCACAACTTACTTCAAATAATTCATAAAGCATATTCGGCTGTAATTTTATTATTGTAGAATCATTAAAATGTTAGTTGGGAGGGACCTCTGCAAGGCATCCTGTCCAACAGTGTGCTGATAGCTGGACTACTGCCAACACTAGATTGAATCAGCCTCTGCTTGGTCTAGCTGAGTTTTGAAAACCTCTACAGATGGAGATTCCAAACGTTGATGGGTGACCTGTTCCAGTGCCGCGCTACACTGCTGATGAAAAAGTTTTTCCTCATGGCCAATCTGAACACTCTACTACATTTTCAAATAATTCACTGAAACTAGTTGAGACAGGATCTTGACGCTGCGGTAAGTCAGACAAGGCATGTGATATGATTTCTGTTACCTGATGAGATGAACACGCAAGTACTTCCTGAATGTCTACCTTGCCTATGATCGAAAATTCACTTTCTGTGAAGCTTTATCGACCCTAAAATCTGCCTAAGTAAATTTTCAATGCAATTGGTAACTTTTTTGATAGTATCAGGAATAATATGAAAATGGAAATTCACTGGAAAATACTATGTCTGTGGCCATTTTTAAGCAAACTGATGTTCAGTCTTAGAGTAAAACACTTATATTGCCAATCTGTCCTCTCTTTGTCCACAGAAAAGATGTATCAGCTTAGATGTCCGTCAGTGTGACAGCATACTCAACAGCAATGAGTTTGCTGTATACTGATTAGATTTAATATAATGAGTTGTTTGTCACATCATAAAAGACTGTATACTGGAAGTCCCGTCGCTCAATGAAGAATGACTGTCCAAATTACACCCTTAACTTTATGCAAGTTACATTTTGTCAGGCTTTACTGACAACTGGCTGATACTGGCATCATGAGAGTACCTTGGCAGAGATCAGTAAAAATGTACAGCTTTGGCTTTTTATTCAGATTGTACCACAAACCCTCAGATAACTTAAGACCTGATAAATAATGAGGGGTGTGTTCCTATAATCTTTCATTTCCATTTGATTTAGCTGCTCTGATCTGTTACCTCTTTCTTCTTTACAATATAATTAAACTTATTCTACCTACTACATAGCATATCTACATAGCATACTATATTAGCATATCATGCTAATATATGCTAATATGTGTCTTTTTCTCACCATAGTATAAATGGAAGCAAAATATAAATGCAAAACTTAAGCAAAACTTAACCAGATGTCAAAGTGCTTAGGTCTTAGAAACATTTAATTTAAGCATTTCATACAACAGACTAGTGAATGCAATTATGTACATCCCGAATAGACATGATAGGAGAGCTATCATTCAATGGTTTTTTGGTCTCTCCTCTTCATTCTGTTCATCTTGCTCCACTCCACTTACATTACCAATTATTACATATTTAGGATCTGATACTTGGATTTCAAATATACTTCATGTCCTACTCTACACAATTACAAATTAGGAACAATTTCCCCAAAAGATTAGACTTCTGACACTTGCACCGTTTTTTCTACTGTGTTTGTGTTGAAAGTATATGGTCTTTAAAAAGTTAGTCTTGTCTGACTAGTTACTACCAGACTCTGGCAGAAATAATACGCCAATTTCTAGGAAGAGAAGACTATTTTCCACCCTACCATCTGTAACTTGATGAGGCAGTTTTTGCAAAGGTATCTGGTTTTCCTCTATAGTATCTCTGGATGCAATTTGCTTGCATGGGAGACTCTAGTTTACGCTGAACTGGGGGTACTTTGCTATACATTGCATAGTACAATGTGGCCATGTCAGTTCAGCCATCCGGTTCTCACTCAGGCAGACTTCATTGCTTCTATTCAGCAGGCCCTCTCTCCAGGTTAAACTCTGAGCGTGGCTGAGCAAATACCCTTGTTCCTTTGGCTTTAAAATGGATTTTATTTGCTGTGGAAGTAAGAAAGAGGTAGTGCCTTACTGAGATCTGTGATATTAGCAAGCGATGTGAATTACTGCGAAGAAACATTCTCAAAGAAACATATTATATTGCATGGTCAGTAAAGGTACCCACATTAAAAAACAACAGTAAAACAAAGAAATAAAAGGACAGCTCTGCCTCGATCTTTTCTTCTGGTATACGGCAGGAATTTTAAATTTAGGATGCCATATGATGCAATTCAGTGCATTTTATCACTTAATAACCACAGAATTGCTTTATAAACATAGATAATAGCTGACACATGGCAAACAAGTGGAATGAGCACTGCCCTTTCCCTTCGCAGTAAGTTGGAGCTGTGATAAGGTGCCAGGACAGAGCTGTTTTATAAGGGCCAGTATGACCACACCTCCTTTCCACAGCCTCTGCTAGTACGGCACACCCTCGTTTGACGGGACTATCGCATCGCCTTGTGTTCCCTCGTTCCTCGGCTTTCCCAAGTAGCTATTTCAACCTCAGTGTGAAACAGTTAACGTACATTAAAAGATTTTGCCTTTTCTACGCAGAAATATCCGGCGGTAAGGAAAAGGAAAAGAGCCCTGGGGCATCCACAAGAGAAAACTGCCTGGCACATCCTGGGAGTGGCCGCGCAGCGAGCAGTGAACGTACTAATGCGCTGCGAGAGGTAGAGGTCTGGGACATGACACTGTCGCGCCACGCCGCCCGCGACTGCTGCTTTCCTTTCTCTAGTGCCCTGCTCTGTGTGAACGGGGTGGTACTGGAGCCTGATCCACCCCTTCATTATTCTTCAGAGAGCCTAACTCCTAATATACGCTGTAAACAAACAAACCGCAAGTGAAGAAGTGGGAATAGGTACGAGTTAGTTGGGTTTGCCATAAGAAATATATGACACCAAACTGTGTCCTTAAACTGTGGATTTCGTAATAAAAAATGTTTGGCATAAATACCAACTTCAGGTACCCCTTACTCATCCAGCCTCAGCTACTCGTTCTCAGCCCTCCCTTGGCTCACTGTCCCTGCTGATTCTTCAGCATTACTTTTTGTGGGGCTACACTGTGAACCAGCTTGGAAATATTGATCCAGTCTTAGAAAGTTGGATCTAATTCAGTCAAAACCAAACAGAACAGCTCATAAACTCTTTTCGGCAGGGTATTCCTTAAGGTGGATCCATTCCCTGGTTGGTCCACTGGCTGGGCCTCCAATTATACCAGCAAAATCAATTATACCAGCACTGGGAGTGGGAAAACAGGAAGGGTACTGGTGCCTGACAGTGTCCTGAATCCACGGCTGGAGGCCACCCCAAACCTTTGTGTGACCAGTTACTGCTGAACACCTGCAGCCCTCACTGATGGCAGCCGGCCTGGCTATCACTATTACAGATGAGTCATGTTGGGCAGCATTTTACACCTACTTTGCATAGACACAAATGGTAACTCAAGTTGCAAGACTGTGAAGATCAAGTCTTCTCGTGTCTTCAGATCTCTGGATTACTTTCTATCTATGCAGGAATCCATGTCTGAGGGTCTATCCACAGCAGGAAAAAAGTGTGCTCTTGCCATATTAACTCCTAGAGAGAGAATGCTGTCTGTAAAGGTAATTCTTGCTAGCAGATGAAAGTGCCAGCAGGCCACCTTGCCTTATGTAAGATTTAACTTTGTGCTGGTCAGCTCCTGGGAAGAACACATCCTTTCTCCAGGGGAAGACAAGGCCAAAGATGGAGATTTCAAAAACAAAAGATGGAGATTTCGCTTAATATTAAAGGGTCTGCTCTGTACCCCTCAGTGTAAGATGAGCCATTGAGTATAGGATACACGATGGTGACCGGATATTTAAGAAATGATACAGTGCTTTCTCTCTCATTTAACATTACTTTTGTGGTATGTAAGTTTAAGCTCATCTTCCTTAGAACACATCTTTTTAAAAAAGAAACATTCCCTTGCAGTGGTATTGAAAGCACAAGACTTAATGTATCCAACCCTTGTGAATCTGCTGGGTGTAGGGGAACAAGGTGGAGCCTACCACCTTCAATCAAAGATTAGCTGCTGTAATCAAAGAGATGTGAACAGCTTGCATTCTCTGCTTTTGATTTCCACAAAGCCTGTTTGTTTTACTTAAGGCTAGCTTACTACGCCCCTGTTACCATGGAATTGCTAGGGAGCTAAGCCACACCTTTATGAACACACTTAGCACGTTTCCTGCACAGTGCAGCCTTAAAAGCAGCATCTCCTATACTCAGAAGGAGTAACTAGATGTAAAAGGGCATGAACAGCTAAATCTTAAGATGTTGGCTGTCTGGCAAAGTCTGTGCGTGTCACCTGTCTTGACACTTGTTGTGCTCTTGTTAAGTAGCTCACTCAAGAGTTTTCGGCCAGTGTTTGTCGTGAGGTGTATTTTTCAAAGGCAACTGATGCATGGGAAACTGATAATATGTTTCCTAGCCTTTCATCGGTTTGAATCCAGCTCTTCCACTGCTGGCTGTTTAGTAACTAGAAGAAAATGAATTGGTGGGCTCCTCCGAAATCCCTCTGGGCTGATACACGCTCTGTAGTAGAGTAAACGGTAGGCTGACTGCCAGTTTCAGCAGACTGGATGAGGGTTCTTTATACGTAAACAACCCTCCTTCTCTCAGTGCTGTATTTCTGAGGCAGCACGGTTCAATTGCTAGATTGCTTGCATCCTCTTCTTTCTGGTTCATCTGTAATTTAAATTATTAACTCAAAATATTTATCAGTCCCGTCTGATGTTTAGTATTTATACAAATTTCAGGAATTCCTGGGCTTTTTGCATAGTACGCTAAAAAAACGAACATAACTTTTAAACATACATGTTCAGTACTATAAAAATTGAAGCACAGGACTCACTACTGAGACTTAAGCCGTATAAAAACGCCTAAAGCACACTAAATTTTCATGTTAGAAAGCCATTCCTACAGGTAAATCATTTTAGTAGTTTCAGAGATTCCCACTTCACCCTTCCCTCTGGATCAGGATATAAAATCCTATTTCGCTTGCCTGCCACCACATACTGCAGTAATGCAAATGGGCTAGGAGTAGAGTGTGTGTGAAAGCAAAGAAAAAATTAATGTCATATAAATGACTTGGACTTCAAGTTATCTCTAAGTGTTTCTTAGGGGTTTTGTGACATATTACAGTAGCTTCGAAGGCTTGGGTGGATAGTAAAGATGATTACTAAGACAGCTACTAGCACAGCAGTAAGATGGAGTAGGCGTGAGAAATTGTATTCTGTGGGAACTTAGTCAGCGTCCTCCAGCTCATGGGCATGACATTATTTTGTAATCACAACAGTTAAAAAAAAAAAGCAGAAAATCATCAGCATTTTTATGCAGGTTTTCCTCAGGATTTCTTTAAACAGCAAAATGTTTACAAGCTGACATTTATGGGAAATTATTTAATAACTGAGAATCAGTTTGTTAATTTAAGAGCATTGTTACTCTTGCAACGCTGAGAACGAACCCTGTGTGATCCATTATGATAATATAGTCTCAAGTGTAATGGGGAAGGATTCATACTTTTCAAGAGTTACAGCCTGGTTGCACAGGCATAAAAGCTGTAGAGGCAGATTCTCTGGATGCGTCTTTGACACTTCAAAGCAGCAACAGCAATCTCCATAATGGATAGTCACAATATACTATTGAGGAGAAGTATTGTGAGCATATATATACTGGAATAAAACTAGTAGGTGTAAAATAGCAGCTTGTATCATTCATTTACACAGTCTATCTGCAGTAGCAACCAAAGCCCCAGTATGCAAACAGCCTGGGCAGTTGGGGTGGAGGAATGTATTCCACAGCTCTGCAAGTTTTCAAATGAAGCAATACCCTTTTACCGGGATTGGCTGCCTATTCCAAGATCAGGCTCAAAGAGATTTACAGAACCACTATTTATACACACCCAGAGTCATCAAGCAAATTCCTCATTGTTGTACAGACAATATGCTGCATAAGACTAGGAGAAGAGTTTTTTCCCTCTGTGGCAGAAGAGAAAAAAAATCCCATTCTTGGAAGAATCCCATAGCAATGGTAATACGTAGATGAAACAGGTAGGATTATAGAGTCTCAGCTGAAAGAAATTCATACAATCAGTAAAAAAAATTATTCAACCTCTTTTCAGGAAAAGGGATGATAAGCCAACAGTTCTGCAAGTCGGACCCACAGACCCACAATTTCTAATTCTTGAGCAACAAACATTCACTGTCAAGAGCTGCTATTTAATATAACATCTGGCTTTCAGTTTTCATTTCTCTTTCGTAATACACTTGAGGTAAGAGGACAAAAAAGTTTGTCACCTTTCAACAGCGAACTTTACTTGACATTGGGCTTGACGGTTTGTGGAATGGATGAGGAGTACTGAGGCAAGGGATGTGGAATGGAACACTTTCAAACTCAGAAAGCCTCACCTGGTGCCTTCACTTTCAGAGCGATACAAAACTTCAGCAGATGTCATGAAAGTGTAGTATGGAGGTGAAATATTGCAGTTTATTTGACTCAGTGTCCTCGAGGGAGACAGAAAAACAATAATTTTAAGAACGTGGTCTATGCATGGAGGAAAAATGGAGCACAGGGATTTACTTTTTTCATTTCTTTATCTCTTTAGAAGATAAAGACGTATATGCAAAACTGATTTAAATCGTGTCTGAACCACTGCAAAGGCTTCAACATCAAATTTAAAGACTCAAAATATGATAGAACACTGAACTGCTGTTATTATTTAGATCAGAATATACGCTATTTCAACCAAAATAACGTTAACGTATTTGGATACCAAGCTCACCAAAATATATGACTGTATATCTACATGTATGTATATCTACATGAACATAACATCGAGTCTTAATTATCGAGTCTTAATCATTTTCACTCCTCACCTTTGTGCTTCCTCAGAGTTTTCCAGTTTGGGTCTGAAACAGACACTTATCTGTCTTGTTGTTAGCATTTCTGGCTTCCTACTATATTCACGTCACTTGTATTTTTCTTCACTTCCTCTCAAGTATCCGAAAACGCAGGATACAAGCTAAGTGTATAGATTAAATGTTTGTAAAGACCACAAGTTTCCCACAGCAGCAGAGCAAATCAGATTACTAGTATAAATTGAATACTCATTATTTAATGCTGTTCAGGACATATAGTCATTACTGTCTGTGCCCTTCCCCAGTGAAGGGAAACGATGCTTCAACACAAGCTTTCTTAATAGGGTGAAATTCACACCTGCTGTCATGCTATTATGCATTTAATATATTTACATTGGATTTGAGTTTGAGTTTGACTCTCTTACCAGCAGTAGCTAGGACCCTCTTTCAGAACAACCGCCTAAGAAAAGAAACTTCTTCCATATAAAGTGCTTCTTTATGATACATCTCTTCTTCCCCTCCCACCAATGTCCCCACATTTAAGCAGCTTCACTCTTAAGCGTGAAGTGTAAGTCCCATGCGTAAGTCCCATGCAAACAACTGCTCCTTATCCAGCCCTTGAAGAATTGCTTTCCTTCAAGAATAGGCTATTGTCATGTACTCTATATAGGGCTGCACCTTAACATCTAATAAAATGAAGCTGGTGTCAGTACAGCAAGGAACAGTCCAGAAATGCCTAAGTCTCAAAGAGAATTTTTTACATGTCTTGTTATGGCCTAAAAAGTACTATGTAGAATGGATATATCATCTCTCATCATCTTTCTTTCTCTCCCTCTCGTTTCTCCTCCCTCTGTGTGCGTACATGCCCACCACACTGCCACAGTTGCAGTCAACACTGTGCCTGAGTCTGATATCCTTGATACAACAAAAGGGGAGACTGGAAGAACATTCTCTACGAAGATTCAGAAACTCAAGATTTCTGCTTCTGTTCTTCTTACAACAGCCTAAAATTATATTTTTTGCATGATTCAAAAGTCATCTGCTTGACAAGGTCTTTAGAAGGGGATGAGGATATGCTTCCCTTAATTAGGAAAGTATAAAATAACTCCCTGTATATCAAGTCAAATGCAATGGCAGGATTAGTCCAAAGCTGGATTGTGACTGAACTTTTCCCAGGCCATGCAAAGATCCCAGATACATGATTTAACCCACATTCCTGCAAAAGATCTTCTATTTCTTACCATTTGCCCAGTTTTTCAAGACGTTTCAGTGTGACATGGCAGATGTCAGCTGTGAAGGCAGCATTCTGCACAGAGCTAGCTTGTTAGCACTGGAGTGCAACGGTTGCTTCCTGCTGAGCAGACTTAATAGAAGTTGGTAGACCAACTTCTACAGACGCCAGTAAGCCTTGTGAAAAAAATCATTTAATAGTCCTGAATAGTACATGGGTGAATTGCTATTGAAATTTAAAGAAGGGAAGGAAGAGCTTTATTTCCATTATTTATATATACATCAGCTGCATTACAGTTCCTGGACTGTAGCTCTAGATTCTTGCTATCGCTCTGGACAGAGATTGCATTGACAGTGTCATGCTTGCTGCTTACTCTTCCTTTTCACTGTTGGGATGCATTTTTCTTCTGCCATGGTAAGATATGCAATGAATGCATGTTTTAGAGTTACTTACCCTCATTTTCATTTTGAAACTTCCAAAACTTTGTGTCCTGTGCCCATTACTATAGGGTAAAATTATATTAAGGGAAATAGAGCTGTCGTTTAATCACTGCAAGACTACAAACTGGCTTAGGCAGGCAGTGACATATGCTATAAAAAGCTGAAATTAGTGTGGGAGGCCTTTAAGTAGACATAATACCATGTTGTACTTGTGTCTGGCCATGAACATATGATCCTGTTATAAGAAATGCACTGGAAGATGGTAGTGGTACTGTTAGTCTCTTCAAATCAAATAGTAGGTGCTATCAACTGAACTAATACCTCATCACAGATTTTCTTCTCTGGTTTCACATTCAAATAGTAATCCATATTAATTTGTGGACTGTCAGTGAATCAGAACCCTATATGAAATAGTAGAAGGATGTAACATGAAACCGCATCTAGACTGTTTCTACAGTTGGTCCATTGTGCTGATCAAAGATCATTCAGATTTGCAATACCAGCCTCAAATGACTAATTCGACAGTGAAGAGATTGTTGCTTTTTGCTTTTCTGCTTTATAAAACATTATAGAAGAAATCTCTACTCAGCAGTTGCACAATGTCTCTTGCTTTCTGTTTGTCTTTGCGTACTTCAACTTAATTCTAGTAATTCTCCTTAATGTCTTGGGAAGACGACAGCCAAACTTCACCCAATGATTACACCTTTTCACCCAGGTCTGTACGTCCTCTGAATCGATATGAATTTTCTACCCTGAAGAAGTGTATCAAAACAGGTACATGTATCTAAAAAATATAGGAGGCATGTTCAAACAGTAGTAAGTCTTACACTTCATATGCACTACAAAGAAAACCACAGGATAATAGATGTGCAATTTTAAATATATAAAATATGTATGCTTATTTACATATAATAATGATATATGGGAATCAGATACAAGACTTTCATAATACAAAGGTGACAGACAGAAACCCTGAAGAGTCCACAGAGGTATTCAAGGCAATTTTTTCCCTTTTCTCTCCTTCGCTTTTTCAATAGGTATTTTTGTTTATAGCCTATCCAAAATTAGGTAACCTTTGAAAGTGTTTTTAAGCAGTAAATGCTCAATACACCTAAGGCAAGAGGACAGATATACCGCTATTGCAGTTGCATTGCTGTATAGTTTGTCTCAAAGAGGCATGAGGTGGGAAAAGAAAAGGGATATTTCAACTTGTTAGAGAAAATCTGAACCTTTTATGTTTTGAGTTGTGGCTGTGGGAAACTAAGAGAAAAATTTAGAGTTCATAAAAACATTCAGGAGTATAAATGTTTGCTAGCAGAAACAATACATCTCATATAGAAGTTTACTTGCTCAGTTTAACTTTCATCATTAATATGTTAATAACCTTTCCAGCTGACTCATACAGCATCTTCTATGTGAACACCGCTCTACTAATGTAGATCAGGGTAGTCAAGCTATGATCCAGAAGCTGAATACAATCCACAACTTCATTCAGTTCTCCTGTGGTGCACAGCCACATCATTTTTCATATTTTGTGTGAATTGTTACCACTTAACACAGATGTATGTACTAATAGTTGGCTGCCAAAAGCATTTAAAAGATCTATGCAGCCTCAGAGTACGGAACAGGCTTCCAAACCTGCTAGGGATAAAGTTTGTTTTGCAAACACTTTTGCTAGCTGAAAACATTACTACATCCTATTCGCTTTCCAGAGTTTTTATGGCAAAAAGTAAAGCCTTCTCGGGTCTGCTGTCAGCGTACGACAGGTACATGCTACCTAATTTCCTTCAAAGTCATCTGGTTTAGTTTAAACAGTCAATAAGGGTGTTTTATGACAATTGGGATTATTTTGCCTGCAGAGGGCTAGGGAGCATTCACAGGATCCCTTCTGTTGGCGGAACTGCTCAGTAGTAATCTCCAGATGATAGGAAGTAAAAAAACAGGTTATGGGTGACGGCATATTCAATAGTCTCAGCAGCACTGCAAAGAGAATGCTGGACTAGAGCTTAAGAAAAACTGCTAAGATCACAGTGAACTGATGCATTGCTCTGCCGCTTTTTATTTTACGCGGCATGGTAAGAGTACTGGCAGTGTAGCTGAGGGTACTTCTATGTCTGTATATTTTGTTCCACTTCATGATATTACAAAGGGATACTGTTAACTTCTTTCTAAAACTGAGAACATATCTAAACCTGAAACTTCAATGGTTTGAATAGGTACCGGAGAAGAGGTTCATATGAACATCTGTGAATTTGAATTATTGAATTCCGAAGTTAGAAAAATCTGAAAATCTGCTCACAAAACCTTTAATCTGAGATATGCCTCTTCAAGTAAAACTTTTTTGAATAGAATTTTTGAAATTAAATACTATGGCTAAGCCAGTTTGACAGCTTGCCACTGCCAAAAGTGGGAGGTCCTTCTCCCTTCCCCACTCTTCTCTTTCCCAGCTTCATGTATACCATCTCCCTTTGTACCCACTCTGGTTCTGGTCAGACTCTAGCTGAGCCAATGAAACCTGTTAATTCACCGAAAAATACTTTTTTTGTTGTACTTTCTTTTTTTTTTATTTTGAGTTACCAGGTTGACTTTGTTCTCCACAGAGCCAATACTGCCAGAGCCTGCCTATAGAGAGCGGCATACCATCAGCAGCGGGAGTAAAGAATCTCCCCCTTTCAGCAAACCATAAGACTGCTCAAGCCATGATGCACCAACTGGCTCATTACTTCCCCAGTACAAAAAGCTGATTTTGTGTTTGTACGCAGGAATATAAAATAGTTTTGGTAAATAATTTCCTGGGAATGCTCAGAAGCCTCAGGGCCCCCAGTCTATCCTTTTGCTAACTTAAGTTGCACTTTCACAACCTTTTTCTCTTTTGGAGGGAGGTGGGGGTTGGAAATGCTGTTTTAAGTATGGGCTGCGTTAGCCTGAACTGCTGCCAAAAAGAATATCATGAAGTTATTCCCCATACGGTCCTTCAAATGAACATAACATTAGCACAAGAGGTGTAATAAGGAGCAGACTTTCTTAAGATTTCATACCTAAAATATGTTCTAATGTACATGTCCAATACAGACCATGCTCCCATACTGGTCTAAAGATAGATCGGTTATTTACTTCACGGATGCATGTACAGGAGACATAGCACTAACGTGAGATTAAGCAAGAGGCAGTGAACTCTTTATTAGCTAATGGGCTATGCACTCATTGCTACTTAGCATGATTTTATTTTGAAATATTTATAACAACTATTTTAGCCTCAGTGTAGTCTTTCAAATTACTTTTGGAATTCTACATTTTCAAATCTACGAAGAACAGAACAGCACTATTCTTAAACTTTTTATACCCGCAAAGTATTAGAGATATACTGATCTTGCATGAGAAAGCCGGCGTCTGTTTCCCAGAATATCAAAAAACCTGATGACATGAAGGACAGATCTTTTCAACATATCATATGCATGATTATGTGTTTGAGTGTCCTCTTTAGGTACTTCTGACCAGACGGATTTATAGCAGTGTGCATAGATAAACTCTTTCAAACAACTGCTTTAAGTATAATTTTAGTCAGCTACAAAGTGACTCGGGTTTTCAAGGGACTCCTGACAATGTGACAGCTGGAATAGTCATTTTAGAAACATCCTGTCCCTATTTGTTAACTAGTTTTGCTCATGAATAAATACCGCGCAGCCAGCTTTTTTCCTCCCCATCCCACCTTTTAATAACAAAAGCAGCCTCAGGCCATCAACCTTTCCCCATCACCCGCTAATCTCCAGGAAACAGCTTCTTTCTCAATTGTTGTTGCTTAACTAATGCAACATTTAACACTCCACATGAATCAGCACTGTGCTGCTAGTAAACTTCGGCCTTCCATGTTCCTTCAGCTTCATGGTACTAAAAATTTACTGATGGGAATTTCAGGTTTCAGATGACCTCTATTTTGGGAGGTCTAATTCCTGCTCTTCCTCTAAATTTGTCTCCAGATTCTGGTAAATGCAAGTCATTTCTACCATGTAGTTCGTTCTGGGTATCAGAACTGATGACATCTACATAATTCTCTTTTGTCTTAGCTGGAAGAGTCCCAGACAGTATTTCTGAAATTCAGGGATTCAGGCTTTAGTACAGCACCTACAATGCTTCCCCATATGACTTCTATCAAGCATCAAGGTACTACAGTGATAAGGTGTTCTGTCAGTAGAACCACTGAAGAGACAGCAGTTCCAGTGAACCGACAACAGCTTCTCTTTCTCATAGGAGCTTAACAAGAAACGCCAGTAGATGACAGAAACAGGAAGAGGACAAAAGGATCAAGGGATTTGCTAGGAACCCTTTCCTCAACAGTCTTGTTTTTTTTTTTCCAAACAGCTATTCAAAAGGCATGGCTGAGGATGAAATCTCTCGTTCTTTGCTTTTCTGGAGTTTAACTTGTTCCCATGCGTACCTTTTTCTTTGTACTTATTTAATCAGGAGAATGGCCTACACCTAACAGAAATAGCATTATTCAGCAAGATCTTGTCTTCAACTGTTAATGCCTATAACCAGCAATATAAATGACCAAGAAATCAGAAAAGGAAATTTCCCCCTTTTTTGCATCTGCTCTTGTAACTTCTCACTGGAAATCCAGACTGTCCCAACCAAGATGAATGTATCGGCTCTCAAGCAACAACCCTAGCAATGTTTTCTTCAGCTGTACACAGGACCTCACCTACCCCGCTGGGGGCAGTGAGGCCATGGGCTGTGTTTCTTGAGCAGCCTGTAGTGGATCACCACTGGAGCAACCCTCGGCTACATCTGCATGTGCTGCAGCTACAGCATACGACTGCTCATACCGTGCACAGCGCTGCCCAGGATGCTCTGAATCACATGCTGATCTATGAACAAGGATGAAGAAAGACAACAAAAACATGCACAGAAGAAGCATCAATAGTCACAAATTATTTGATTTATCCCAGGTGCATAGTGTGAGAGGAGGAAAAGATAATTTCTGCCAGTAATATTTATCCTGGGCCTTATGTATTCATTCTTCAAAGATGCTACAAATTCTGCATACTAAATAGACGCAAGATTTCCAAGATTTCTCACATTTGAATGCAGAAATCGTCTAGGAGTTCCTCTTTCATTCACAACGACAAAATGTACAATTTGTGACTCTATAACATCACTCTTGCAAATATAACAATTATTCACAGGAAACTTAGTGCACTATGGAAGTCCTTTTTGCTGACAAAAAAGTGTCACAGAAACGCAGCTGCCAGCAAGGCAGATTTGTGAGTATATACAGTGAGATTGTAATCAGGGAATGGCAAAGAAGTAATATGGGCTTTGGGAGTGCAAGAAGTAATACGGTTAACAGCTACGGCACTAACAATTTTTTGCAAAAACAAACTCTCACTTTGTGCTAGCAAGTGAGATTGGAAATGTAGAATAGTGCATAAGAGAGAAAACTCTCTCTGCAGGAAAGCCAGCAGGCAGGGGGAAAAACCTGAAAACTGGGACCCCCTCGGTCAAAATAGCTGGTGGACCGAAGGCCAAATCTATCCTGTGAAACAACTCCATAAAGACTCAGACCATTCTTACTTGCACAGGGAGGTGCACAGCTGTACTGAACATGTCGCAGAATGCAGCGCATGCCGTGCTACCTACTTAGGCTCATGGACTCATGCTAGAGGAGGAGCTTGCCATCACATGGCTAGAGAAAACAGCAGCCCAGAGAAATGCCCTGAAATTGGCATCTGCCTAGAATATCAAAAAACTTGGGAGAGCCCTTCTTCAGCCATCTCCAGTTCAACACAGAATTTCTTTTGCCATTGAAAAATCTTCACTAAAAAACAACAATCAAAATAAAACTTCCTATTAGTGAAAGAGTCCTGCTTAGGATAATAACATCTTTTTTATTCATGAAAACAGTATTCACTGGGCAGCAGCAATGTGAGCTACCCTCCAGCTCTCCACTGATTTAGTTCAGCTTGCAAAGGCAGGCAGAATATTCTGTTTCTGTGCACAGATAACTGATGTCCACTGCAACTCTGCTGTGCAAGAGATTGACTAATGGGTATGCTGACAGTGTCATAGAAGTTACAGACAGGTCAAAAATGTCAAGCTCGTCAGGAGTGTACTAATCAGAAATGCTCAGATGCAACACCCCTGGCCATTAAGAGCTTTTCCCACTGACTGCAGGCATATCAAAGGAGTGAAAACAAGATTGAAAGGACACAGAACACCTGGAAAATGCTGTGCTATTCATGGCACACAGCATTAGGATTCAGGGACACTGAAAGCCTTCCTCACCAACATTATATCACAGGGTTTCCCCACTACGTGCTTAGGTTTTAGCACAGTGAGAGAAAAGCTCCACACAAATCCAGAGGCAAAGCCTGAGCTCAGACTGGCTCTACCTTCATGTGGGAGCCAAAGCTGACCATCAGACAAAATTGATCAGTGATCTGTGGTAAAATTCCCTGAATTTTACAGAGCACATTTCACAGAATCGTTTAGGTTGGAAGGGACCTCTGGAGATCATCTAGTCCATTTCACGATCTTTTTTGCTGTCCAAGGACTGTGAATCACAATAGCTTTGTAACACAACTACTGACATGTCCCATTAGCAGGCAAGCCCTAGGGTAGAGGCAGAGAAGACTGAGCTGTCTGGATTTGATTAATTTATTATCTCCTCCCCCTGTAGCCAGATAGTTCACAAGTCAAAACGTGTTCATACTCACTTTCAGTTTTGGAGGGTCAGTCTAATGCAAGTTAAGGTTTCTACCTATTAGCTGCTCTTTATTAGGTTTTATAATGTGAGTATTGCCTTCCAATGCGAGTATTTCTGTTACGCTGTCGTATTTGGAATAGTGCACACATAACACGTGAAATGATGTCATATTAGCCTCTACTCACATGCTGCTATCTGTTCATAATAGCATACTCTCACCTTTCCATTGCTTTAATTTATATAGTCCAGCTGCAGAGGAAGTTTTACAGAGCAATTACAAGGCACCCACTGTTTACACAACCTGCCTATGCCTCACTGAAACGCAGTCACCCCTGAAGTACAAGTCAGGTGCCTGAAGGGCGGGAACCAGTAGCACAGACATCTTAGGACAGAAAGCGGAGAACACCTTGTCTAATTGAAATTAGAGGGGAGAATTTAGGTAGGAAATGTAATTATCATACTGGAATTTGGCCACGACACCTGGATTGCCATTCTTCTTTAAAGTGAATCAGAGATTTTTTGATGACTGCAGGCAAGAAGCATCTTTGTTTCGCCTTTTTTCAAAAAGCTGGCACTTTCATCAGCAGACTAGTCAGAAAGGCTTTTTTTCTGGAAAAATAAAATTTACATGAAAATGGAAAAGTTCAGTTTTTTACATTAAAATATGAATGGGAAAAATAAGCGTATGTAATTTTATCAAAGCTGTTGGCCAAAAATCCAGAAGCCTTCTATTGTTTATTTTTATTTTGCTTTTATGTAAAACCGTAAGTACAGTTCTAAAGGGTTAGTCTTCAGTTTTTCTAACGTGTAGTTAAGAAAGTCCTACAAAAATGTTTGAGTAAAAAACTAATTTTCATTAATTTTTTTTAACAAGCTTATAAGAGTCTTTGATTATCCTTAACACAGGTCAACCCTTAAACCTGGTTCACAGAGAAAGGAGCCACTGACTGACTTCCCAGCCTCCCCTCCCTGCAACATCTGGACAGCTCCTGACAGTTCCCCTTCCATTTATCAAATTGCTTCATGACTGAAAACTGCTTCAACACCAACCACTGAAACTTTTTGCTGTCCAGAAAGCTACTAGTGTATAAATAGATGATGTGGATAATTACGGTAACAGCTAAGTCAATGACAAAAATGTAGGAAAATGCATTTTTATACATCTTCAGCTGCTCCTCCGTTGCCTTATGCTACCTTGGGCAGATACTGATCTGGGAAAATAATGGTTAACATGGTAAAGCTAGTGCAAAGTGTATCGGGATCAACTTCCATGTCTGTTTTTTACCAGACTTTCTAGATAGGAGGAAATGAATGGAGTACTATAAACTTTAGGCTTTAAGGAAGAAAAAGCATCAAGGGGTAGTTCAATGTTAGTCAAAGCCATAGGCAGCCAAGACTGCCATTGTGCTGTTCCTCCCTGCAGTCCTAGCCATTCGTTCCTGTCCCTTCCAACGGGCCAGCACCGTTGCCAGTCACGTTATATAAAAGCCAGCAGGCTCAAAATGAAGCTTCTCCTGTGGCTGGGTCATTTGTTTCCCTCTCCTACATAAGCTCTCTAAGATCTACTAAAACTCATACCTTTCCTCGATAAGGTTCCCTGCATTTGCATATAATACGACTGTCTGTTTTAATTAAATTTTTAGGAATTTAAATTTGAGAGCTATATTTGTCTGGCAAATACAGTTCAGATTTGCCAGTTGGTTCAGATATGGTTAAGAGGTACAGAGAGACCAACAGATACGCACAGACTATGTCCATGTTAAGTGTCACTTTGGAAACTAGGCTAAAGAAGGGTTCTGTACTATGTAACAATAAAATGAATGTCTTTGAGCCACCGTAACAGGTTCACATGAGGCCATGTTCAACCAACCAAACCCACTAAATTTTTTGCAGCTCACGGTCAAGTGTTAAGATACTCAGTTTTGTCAAACTACAAGTGATAGCCTTCTCATATGAATTTATATACACAGAGTCTGGGAAATCAGGCGTCTGCTGGCAGTTAGCCTGGATAATCCCACAGAAGTTTTCTGTAGGTAGAGATGCGGAAGAACCTAACCTCTGGCAGCTGTGAGGCTACCAACCAGCTGCCTGAGACATGATTTTAACAAGCTACTGTCCAGCAGTATTCTGAACCTGTGCAATACCTCAATTGATTTAAAAAGGGATCCATTATCCTTTATCCGTTTCTATTGCAGTTTTGGAAGAAATGACCACTCAACTATCTTTAAGTTAGTATATTTAAACCCCCTATTAAATATATTGGGACCTGCATACTAATTAATGTGTGTATGCAGAACTGATGTTAAATTAGCAGAAGGCAACTGACCGGTCAGAGGGATGCGTGAGCTTGGGAGGCCGATGAAAATACTGTCCCCAGCTATTTACCTACTTTCTGCTGCATAGACGTTCATGGGCCTGTGCCTCAGCCCTGGAACTACTACAGTTCATGCTGAGCCATCAGTTTCAGACTGCCTTAAAACACCTTGCCATATATAAACTACAATGCAGGAACTGCTCTGAGAGCAGCTTTGCAGTTCTGACTAACAAAGAACCTAAGCTCGACGAGCATCCTGCCCCTATAGCTTTTCCTAGAACTTCAGCACAGCTGCTTGTGAAGCAGTAGCTGAACTACTGCAATTGAGAATCCAACACACCTATGACAAATATCACAGATTTTGGTGTTCTTTAACATGCTACGCTGTAAAATATGCAGAAATTCAGCAACTGCTGCATGAACGGCCGCAGCATCCCTGTAGAGCAGCAAGGTGGACAGTATGGGTGTGAACCACTGCAGCCATCCTAAAGCAAAGTGTCCCTGCTCATGAGTCAGAGCCCTCAGACATCCTCACAGCACAGGCAGTAGCAGATACACAGAGCTGGTGATCTCATCAGCCAGGCCAAGGTAAGCTGGATCAGGTCATCAGGCCAACTCCTGAGGCAAAGCTAAGAACAGAACCTAGTTGTTTTCTTCTCATTTTATGTCCATATACACTAGTTCCATGTGTAAAGACTAGGGATCATGACAGTGACAAAGAAAAGCTGCATTAAAGTATCTAGTTAATAATTCCTCTGGCAGCCTGAAACTTTAAACTTTCAAAAGCCCTAACCACTTGGTTCATTCTTTTTAGGATTCTGACTAAAATTTTTTTCAGTTGATTCTCTTAATTTTCATCCTAAATAGACATAAAAGGAAGAGTCAGCTTCACTGCTAGCCTGGCTAAAATTACTGTTGAAGCAAGCTCTTCCCAGCAGCAATCACTCACTGCAACAGACATGTTTTTACTTACAACTGAAGATCCACCAACCCTGCCCCAAGGGGAAAATAGCTACCCCACCTGTCAGCATGCAAGTATGTTTGGTATGTTCAATCACATTCACTGGAAGGCGCAAGATCTCACTAACAAACAGATGAAGGTTTCTCATTACATTGAGACACTAACATGTTCAAGAGATCAAAACAGGAGGCCAAATAGATATTCTGAAACTGGGAAATTAAATTTGCAAGATATTACACTTCTATGAAAGAAACAAGAAACCCCTAAGAAAACTTTTGTGACCTTCTGAAACCCAAATTGCAGCCTAAGGCTGTTAACTCTCCCTCATCCAAAAGCAAAATGCATTCTATTAACATAAGCCTGATGTTTTTAGATCTTTTCATAATGTTCTGAGATAATTTCTCATGAATCCAGAACCATTTAATCATATGAAATGCATTATTTGTGCTAAGCTATAGTTCTTGATAACCCAGGCTGGTAGTCTGCAAAACTCTCACAAGCCACAAAGTGCTAGGAGAGTCTGCCATACAACATCTGGGAAACCAAAGATATGAAAACGTGGGATGCAAATGGCATCATGGAAGAAAACTGTTAAATGACCCTTTCGACAGAGAGGTGTAATGAAGGTTTTGTTCTTATTTGGGCAATACAAGAGTTTACCCACTTGAAATTGCATTGTCTGGAACATCAACAGCTTGTGTCTTTTTTTATTTAGTAATGTTAAATTTGCCATTTTTTAAATTTGCCTTTTAGGTCTCAGTAATACTACATGGGGTCTCCATTCTCCATTTTTCTCCACTAAGATGATGGAGTACAGCAATGGGGTAAAACAATGCATGCTGTGCCTGCAACTGTTAACGTTTCTCGTGTTATAGTATAATAATAGTCTCTCCCAGCTATGGCAAAGTTTGGTCAATGTATACACGTAACCTTCACCCCTGGAAGAACACCAGGCACCTTAGCTTTGTCATACATTTCTCATGAATCTAAATCATTTGAAATGCTATTATTTGTCCAGGACAACTAAATAAGAGAGTTAGTCTAAAAGATGTAAAATTGCAGGCTGTGTATATGGAAATAAAACAGAGCCTGTAACAGTCCAAGTCAGATTTAATTTCCATATCCTTTAAGCTCCATCTCTCTGCTGATGCTGAAAATCAAGGGGCCCGTTCAGACAGAGATGTTTTGCAGTGAGAACACTTAAGTGCAAGAATATGTACCAAAAATCTTTGGAGACGTGAACCGGATTGTAATCTGCTTCTATTTTAAGATCGACTGGCAAATTTCCAATTAGAGAAACTTTCTCACTAGTGATGATTTGTTCTTATGCCTCTTACCTTTCAAACCGGTGAACTGTTATTTGTGACGAAAATTAAACACCTGCCTGAACTTGTGAGTGGAGCAGATACAATTTTGAAGGTCACTGAAAGGAAATAACATGTAAGAACTATCCCCAAAAATGTGTACTGTCTATTTGCAATTACACCAAGAAAAGAGACAGAATATATCTGGAAGAACACCAGGCAAGCAGTACCCCAGTTCTGCTTCTTTTACTAGAATTGCCTTACTAATCTTCTTGATGTCAATTCTCCAGTCACATTTACGACTGACCACTCTTGAAGCGTTTGCTGCTCTCTAGTGGCTTCCATATATCCATAGAAACAATAAGGCACATTTCTACTTTGAAACAAATCTGAAAATGAAAACTTATTTTTCAATGGCTTGAAGAAAGGGACTGTCTTGATACGTTGCATTTGTACAATGCCTTACAGCTCATTGTGCTCTCCACTCAGAGAATGAGAAAAAAAAAAGAAAATATTCAGTCATCTAAAAACCCAACTGACTGAAATAGCTTACCAATTATTCCCATAAAGAATAATGATTCTCATCATTCCCATAAAGAATGTGATTCACAGTCATTTGCCATAAGCAACAGTAAACTCAGTGAGTCTTCTCTGAGGCAGAAAAGACAGCAGTAGCTCCTTAGTTTTGAAGAGCGCATTTGCCTGAAGCTCTGATTCCAACATTCTTCTCTATAGCAAACCCTAAGGAGTTCTCTGCCATTGTTCTGGGGTTCAGTACAATGGTTCGTACAACTATTTGTGGGACTGCATAATGAAACACACTAAGGAACTGATCTGAATTAAAAATAACTCTGAGAAAATAGGTTATTTTTAATACAGATCATTTCCCTGATCTGCTTTACAGTATGGGCCCACAAACAGTCGTGCTACTGACACTAAGGACCAGGCACGAGGCTAGAGGTGCAAAGTCAGGAAACTGTAAACCATCTTTGCTACTGAGAGAAAAACTCTGCATCCATGGTCCAAATTCCTTATTTCTGAAGCACTTCTGCGGACTGACTGCGCACAATCGTCTCTTCTTTTGGCAATAACTAGACTGCTACTAGAACAAAAGAGACCATGTGCAAAACAAATATGTACACTAGCCATTTATATATTACCTTTTAATTAAGTCTTTCCAAGATGCTGTTAAGACCGGTCAGTGGTTCTGCTGACAATTTCCTTTTTTGCTCCTACCTTATCTTTGCATTTAAAGGCCTTAATCAGGTTGGTCCTCCACAAAGGTTTTCACCTGTCACCCCAATATTTCCAGTCAGATGCCAGCTTTCACTGCTTGTTTATTTGTGCCAATAGCTGCCTTTCACACTTTCTCTTAAACCTAGAAAACCCTGCCCAAATTAATTAGTATTCAATTTAGAATCCTCCCTTGAGACATACTTTTACTTTGATGCTTACAATATGCTTTCAGTTTCAGCCAACAGTGGGTATGAAGATGGCAGGCAGGGTATTTTGATACTATAAACATTTTATTTCCAGCTCCAGGCGGTCTGCTAACTAGGCAAATAACTAGACTCATTGCTCTGTGTTCCTTCGTATTTTCTCCATTAAATTAGTTTGCTGCAGCTATTGCAATACACCAAATGAGCTCTCTGTACACTATATTAGTAACATGAGACAGAAAGCTGCCTATTACTGTACCTCTTTTGTTTGATACTGTGGTTGTACTAAGTAATGTCCTTACGTCAGGAGCAAAGTTGCCTAATTTACATTTCTACTCATGGTAGCTCTGTGCACAAGTCACTATTGTCTTTTTTTTTAAATCTACACTGATTTTTAATTACATACAGAAGGAAACTTGCTCTCGCTTTAAAACTGTCAGTGTAATATAATAAATTTTACTTTTATCTCACTGTCTTACTTCAGAAATGGAGCTGAGGTACCCAAGCCAGCTTTCTTACATCAGTCCTCACTGCATATCCCGAGAGAAAACTTCAGTTATCTGTTAAACAGGAAAGGAAATGTTAATAGGTCAATTCTATGAGATCAGCTAAGCTTCATCGCTAATCTAATCCCATATTACCTTGTTTAGGAAAGAAAAAAGAAGATAAAGTAATCACCCGTCCCTGAGTTTTAGAAGTGGAAATTGAGTTTGTTCCTAGCTTCTGATGTATCTTCTTGTGTATACATATACACCACACCCTGAAAAAGGGCTGCACCTCATCCTGTGAACACATGCCATCTTTGCATGTTTTCAGAGGAGTCTATTGACCTGCTCAGTGTAACATGTTAACAAATTAAAACACTTTTAAACATCAATAGATCAAAACAGTTCTTTTGGCACTACCATGTTAATGATTAACAACAGAAGCATTACCTACATATGCATAGGCCCAGAAAACAGGATAGTTCTTTATGGTTTGTTATGTCAATAATCCCTTGATAAATAGGTCATTGGGAGATGCTTTGGAATCCCTGTCTCACTATGTCAGAGATGTACAACAGATTTGAAAATATACAAGGAAAACCTTTTCCAAAAGCATTTATGTTATAGTCTAGTCAGCTACCTGGGGAGAGCCACAGTTTTCAGTTAACAAACTTTATTATTGCAGTAGTAACTCCGGATTTCAACACAGTGTCAAGGGTGATTCACAGCTGGTCACAAAGCAGACTCATTTTTCAGTAGTCTTCTCAATTTCTGCATTATGTCATGCTTTTATGGGGACAAGAGGCAAGAAAATAGACACGTAAAATACCGAGCAGTAGAATTAATAAGCTCTGTTTCACAGTGTAGCCTCTATTTTCAAATATTATGTGAACCTGCTTTCATTTGCAAGTGTAAGTCCTGCCATCAGAAAAGGAAAATTTATGGGAAAGTTTTACAAGACACAAGCTTAAAAGGACTCATATTAGTGCCTCACTGATACAATAACTTAAACTGACCTTTTTTATCCCTCTTCCAATATTTTATATTGTGAGCTTCCTTCTTTTATCACTGATACGGTAACGGTGCTGTAAAACAGCTGATAGTGGGAAGTTGAATGACTTAAAGGATGTGGCATGGAAACAAGGGAGAGAGAGAACCAGAGGATAGATGTGGGAGAAAAAAGTTAAAACAGCAATACATATGTTATAGCTGACAGAACAGATGTGCAAAGAGAACATGCAGTACACTGAAAGTATCTGCAGAGTAGCATGATGTCCATGAGAAAGATAATCTAATGCGAAAGGAGCTGACATAGAATGAGAAAACCTTGATCCCATTTCCAAATTACCTATTGTTGCCCTAAGAAATCCTAAAGAGGTCACTTAATCTTCTATGCTCTTTGCCTACAAAATCAGAAAGAATACTTATGCAATAGGCCAGCTGTGAATATAAAAACCTATAATCTATAGATAGATATATATAGATCTATATATTATAGGTTATATCTATAGATATAATATCTATAGATATAATATAGATATAATTTATAATAGATCTAAAGTAATCTTTAGATCTATTAAGTTCCATGCACTGAAAATGAGATTCACACAATTGCTTCCAAACATACATTCTCGCACAGTCAGGCCTGTGTACATGTGCTATGCAATGCTGCAGCTTCCCTTTTCTTCCCTCATCTCACTGGAACGTAGACTCCTCAGTTACAGTCCTGGCCTGAAACCTTTCCTACAATATCTGAATTGAGGCATCTGTGCTACATGACCTGTGGCATGAAGACATGCCTCTGTTCATTTGAGGGGGTCTCACATTGACAGAAAAGCGCTGAGAGGTCTGAGCTCCAGGATCTGATGCTACAGAGCTGGAGGAAACCCCTGGTAGATGGAAGCATCTTCTGAACCAACTATTTGATTAGACTGGTAACACTGGGAAAAGCTCAGATTGCTGACTCATCCTTTTTGACTGGGGCTACACAAATGAATGAACAAGTATGGCTTGTTAAAAAGTTTTGTCTCTTACTTTTCCTGAGGCTTTTTCCCATTTGCTAGTGATGTCTTGCTCTGTTACAACTTCCTGCATTTTTTGCTGGAAAAACAAGACCGAAAGAGAAATAAAAAAAATTATTGAAAGAAAAATGCAAGTCAAACATCTTATACAGAAAGTAAGCAAAAGTAGTGAACAATATTGTCAAACAGCAAACAGTATTCATAACAGAAAACATAAACAGATGAAGCCAAAACAACTGCAGAAGAAAGCAAACACTTAGCAATTACATAGCTAGCAGAAGGGTAATAATAAGAACAAAAGAGATATTGTTAATGCAAATGATGGAGTAGGAAGAATTATAAACAAAGTCACGCACTGGAAAAACATCAAGATAAGTGATTGAGCGAATGAGTTGAATACCAAACAAAAAAACACACCAAAACCTGGAAATGTAAACAGAGAGAGTACTGAGAGGAGAAAATGTCACCTGAAAGATGAGAGAGATGTCACACAGAAAAGATTAACAATGGAACACAAAAAGATTAACGATGTCCAGAGGCTGACAGGTGGCTGAAGCCAAATTAATGGCTCTTCGAGGGGGGGACATCCAGTCCTGTTCCACCTTCCCAACTTCTTTTACTTCTTTCTCCCACACCTTTCTTGCGTTGCTTCTGGGGCTTATCTGATCTCAAGGTCAGGCAATTAAACTCACTAACCTGGCAAAAATATTCAACTCTGGGAGGTGGGCAGGGGTAATTATCTGCTGTTTTATCAGGCTGGAAAGGCTTGCCATGCAGTCAAATGAGTTCCAGAGGTGGCTCAAGGTAAGCAGTGGGATCACACGGCCAACAGCACAGAGATGGTTAAAGAAGAAGGGGATGGGGGAGAAGAGAGAAACCCCTTTTGGCAGCATCAAGCTGTTAATTTAGCTTATGACATCTCCTGAAGCCATAGAGAGCCAGTCTTCTAACTTAACCATCTAAGTTAAATACCTTAAGTTAGAGGGTAAGAACTGTGCCACTGCCATAATTTATACAAATAGAAGAGAGGCTACTAGATTTCTTCTGCACTTTGCAAACTGTTATCTTCAGATTCTCATGCCTTTTGTATTCATGTTAGTCAAATTATCCCCTAAAAAGTTTGACTGAAGTAAAATTAGTAATGTCTTCAACTCTCAACTCTCCATTTCTACTGTGTTCCATAGCACTCCTTTTATATTATAGCATCTTAAGTACTATACTTTTTCAGGAGGAAGCTAGCATTAGATTTGCACACCTATGACTTCTATTGCAAATCTCATTAAGCTTTTGGGTTTTATTTTTAGCCCTAAACCCTTAAATTATGCAAACAGATTAGAATCTCCATTTCAAATGTTAATTTCTCAACAGTGTCCATCATTTTCTTGTTTATAGAGGCTTTGTTTATGTATAAAAATCTTCCCTCTTCCTATGTAGACTACTTTATTTCTTGATACACCTTCATCAGGGAAGTCTTTTTATGTGTATTCAGACTAAACATAGCCTAATTTAACTCTTAATTATTTCTGTTTCCCCTGTCCCGGTTGCTTGTGCCTATGAAATGAAGTTTGAGCAAAAGGTGAAACAAGGATTCCACTGCCTATAGGTAGAGATGCACAAACAAGCTACTACAGGGTAAGCTTGGGTGCGAACACACAGCACATCACATGCTCTGCAGAAACCGTCTATAACTTGCTCTTTCTCTAAAGTTTATTATGTGTAATTATTACACAAAGCTGACTTTATGACACTGTTAGCCAACAGTAGCTTGTGTAAAATATACAGAAATTCAGACAAATCAGAATTCAGATGTCCCTTGTACACTCAGACTCTCTTTCTGGGATTTACAACTTTTAAATATTCTTCGAGAGTAGATGCACCTTTGAAGAAAAAAAAAAACTTCACGTGGTAAACCTTTGAATATTTCTGATTTTTAATTGTTCCTTCAAAAAATTGTCCTCTCTTAGTCTCAAAACCAATTTTTTTCCTAGGGAAAGGAGTCGTCTTCTACATTTCTCTTGATTGTCAACATCTTTCTAGCAACAAGGTAGTCAAAATTGGTCCTTGACACAACATGTCATATTTCAAATACATATGCACGTGACAATAGACTACATAGGTGAAAAAAACCTTTTGGATGGCAAAAATAACATCCGGCAGAGTAAATCCATCTTAGGAACATTCTTCCAAAAAAAAAAAAATCCTTGGAATCCGTTTTCTGTTTAAGAATAGAAGAGATCTATTCTTCCGGAACAATCTTAGACTGTTATACACTGGTTCCTCTGAAAATCTAAACATTCAGCACATACCTAGTTTTAAGCTTGGGAGTGGTCATATTAAAGTCAGTGAGAGTAAATAATGTACACAGCAGTTATGCAGGAACAAAGTCCTTGCACAATTAGGGATTTTCCTTGTTTTGTAACATACACATTTGATAGACAAATGACTACATTAAAAAAAACTAATTTATCCTGTGGAAACAAAGCGTGACACTACCTATGTACTCTATCTATGACAGTGTATGTGTATGTGTATATGTATGTGTGTGTATACACACACGCACAGAAACTGTTAATGTACAGTGACTGGCTCCTTGTACTTACTGAGCAAAAAGTGAAATGATGATTCATCAGCTCATTAAATCTTTGCTAAATATGTATGATCTTCACTGTATGCTAGTGAATAAATGAATAAGGTAGTTTATAAGGGTAAGAAATGCCAGCAGCAATGAGACAGGTGTGCTACATAAAGCTGAAAGCAAAGGGAGAAAGCTGTATATCACTTGCAGTACCCGCCCCGTTCAACACACAGGGCGAAACGGTGAAAGACGGAGAGCTGTGAAGGCATGAATATGTCAGCGAAACTAGTTTCCCATGGATTTTTTTTTTTCTTCTAAATGTAATAATTCATATTAGGAAGTCCAACTCAGAGGCAGTGTCTAAACTCCTGAATAAAGTTGTCCATGATAAATACTGACATTGTGGACTAAGTTCAGAAGGAAGTCCATTTACAGTGGAATGTATAAGAGATGCAGCTGGCCTTCACCTTCCTTGGTTTCTCTGAAGTTGCTCCAAATTGAACTCATCCACAAAAATCTGACCTGCACTACCTTGCTCACTACCTCTAAATGGTAAATACATAACTGACCTGACATATATTTGGAGTGCTGATGCTAACACAACAAATCATGATACAGGATACCAGATAATATTCTTTCAGAAAGAACACAATATCAGGGATAATAAAATAGGGGCATTTCAGATATCAGTAATTTTAAAAATTAAAGCTTGCATTACAGACAAAAAAATAGTAAGACTTCAAAGTGAATTTCTAATTTGTTACAAGTCTGAGTCTGCAGTGTCGGCAGAAACGAAAACAAGAAATCAGTCCTTTTGTTCTGTGGGATTCTAAGGCATCTTAAGGCATCTTAAGCCTCTGGGCTCATTTCTGAAAGTGGGGATTATAAGTGATGGACATAAACAACCATTTATTTATAATCTTCTCTGTAAATGTCATAAGTAATAGCATGGAATTCAAATCTGAGCTCCAAGACATGTTAAAATGAAACGCCTAAAGAGAAGAAAAAGCAGTCGTTCACTCTGAAGACTTATTTTTCAGTTTTCACGATGATTTTTCCATCTAAGCAAAAATAAAATTTATTTTTACAGAATGTATGCAAATATATTTTCCATTTCAAAGCTAACTGAGGCTTCCTTGCTGTTTGTTTGAGATTGCTTTGTAATTATATATTCTTTGCTATTGCTGAAAATTTATTCAGAGATTTTGCGAACAAAACCTAAAATTTTTGCAGTAAGAGTTCTATATTATAGAGGTGGGAAACTCTGTTAAGTAAATTATTTATATACTTAATTCTTTGTTCATTCTAACTATACCTTGAGAAAATTTTAATTTGTAAATTTTAATTTATTATTTTAACGTAACTTTCTGTATTATTCTTTCTCTATCATTAACGTAAGGAACTCAGTCCATAAGCCCACATCAACACCTAATAAGTTTACTTCCATACTAGTTTAAGAAGTTTACCTTCCTGAAACGTCAATTCCATAAAAAGCCAACAAAGCTTTTTAATATTAAAATTTTAAATATTTTGCCTACCTGTGCTGTATGTTGGCATTTTCTGTTAGAGCTATACTTAATGTTTCAATCTTCTTAACCGAACTGGGACCTAGGACCGGTATGGCATTATTACTCCGTTTAACTCTTATGCTGACACTTTCTGTGTGGCCTTGGGTACCTTCCTTCACCTTCCATTTTCCTATCTGTAAACTGAGAATAACAACACAGACGAATATCACAAACAGCATAGCCTCTGTGAGTTAGGCAGATGGTTTTCCGCCTGCTTGGAGCTCATCAAGGCAGCTTCTGTAATCCATTCTTAACTTTGGCTTGCATTTTGAGGAATGATGGAATTACTTCAGAAATGTTTTACGTTATATACAAAACTGAACCGTTTGTCTAGAATCGTCAACCATCTGAAGTTCCTAAGGAACATGCTCTACTCAGAAAAAACACAAACAAAAAAATCTCCTTCCGAGATACACTTTTACCACTTGGGAGTGGTAAAAGAAATGCCCTCCTGACCCACGGCTTATATCCTGAGGCAGTAGATTGAGCTACTTCATATCATTGCCTTAGCTTGTATAACTGGTCATAAAATTATAGCCTCTTAAAATTCCTGCCACACTTCTTGTTTCCATGAACACCTGCAATCCTGGTTTCCATAGGCCAGTAATAAACTGAGTAGAGAAATATTTCTTTACTTTCTCTGCTCTTCTTTGTTCTTCTCCTCCTATTTTCTTGTCGGTAGGATGGAGCCTTCTTAGTTACAACTGCTACCATTGTAAAAAGGCCATTTTTCATTTCCTGAACCTCTTTTTATACAGGTCAAAATCCTTCTTCCTTACAGAAAAAAATACATATTTTTATGTTGTATTGGTTTATTTGCTATCATGTAAGCATTAATTACACATCCTGAGCTAGTGTTTAAACAACAGATTTTAGGCAGAGACAGATAATTAACTGTTCAAAGCAACTCATGGGTGTTAGAGAAAAAGAGATGAACCCTTAGGTTTTCCTGTCACCGGATTTTTTTTTCAAATTGCTGTGCATTTATTAGTGCTGTTTGAAGAATGAATAAACTATAATATTAATCAAAATATGGAAAGTTGGTAGCTTAGGAGGCTAATATTTATCTTCTGATTCAAAGACAAACCAAATTGCGTTTCCCCTTTCTTTGTGGCCTACTTTATCAAAATCTAATGATGCTAAGTGCATTTCCTTATCACAAGTACAATACATAACCAGGGGTCAGAGATATCATCATACTTATTCTTAAACAGGAATGACCATTTCAACGGAAGTGAGCTATTTTGAATGTGCAAAATGGAAGAAGAGGAAGTGGTTTTGGCTAAGGCAGCAATGTGAAAAGTAAGGCTATGTTTACGCTTTGCCTGGAAGTAGAAAACTTCACTTCTGAAGTTTATCCACATTTTGTATGTGTTTAATTTTGCATGCAAATGTAGAAAAGAAGAGAAGGGATTTCCCTGCCATGCAAAAACCAACCTGGGACATTCAGGAGTATAGCTTTTCACTGTCTCATTATCCTACTCAGTCACGTTGAAAAAGAGCTAGAAATGAATGTGCCTGAAACTAAACTCACCACATGAGGCAGCTCATGAGAGCAGGGAGGTCCGGGACAGGACGAAGGCACCCCGGCAGCTCCCTGGCCTGGGGTGGCAGAGTTCCAGCTCCTTCAGAAATGGTGTTTCCGTGCTTTGTCGTAAATGTTTAGGAACTAAGTGACAATAATAGCAGCTGAAGCATAGAAAGGGACACCCTTTGTGTTATTTCCCCTAAAGTAAGGAGGGATGTGCGTGAGAGGAAACTGTTAAACAGACCATACTATCAGGTCACCTCAGGCTAGAAGCCTGGTGGCCTCCTGCAGCTCCCTCACCTGTTGGTGAAAAAGGTGGGAAAATGTGCTGTGAGAGCTTAAACAGTTTCATTCCCTTTGACACAGCTTAATACATATGGATAATACCAGTAGTTCAAAGCATTAAGATAACCCCATTATCTCCCTATGAAACTGGCTGTGTGCCTAAAATTATTTGTATGTGTAAGAAGTGTACAGGAACAAGAAAACTCATACTTTTTAACCAATGCAACGTTAATTCGATGCTTGGGAAGTTCAACATTATGCTTTCAAACACAAACTAAGAATTATTATTATTATTATTATTTTTTGCTGTTGTGCTCAGGACACTAAATATTTAACCTTATTCAGTCAATGGCATTCCACTAAACGAAATGAAAGATCATATCACCTGTCCAGTTTCTGACAGCTACGCTGGGTTATTTAATCTTCTGGTCAGCTCCAGTGAAAGTTCAGCGAGCCAAAGCACATGAAATTCACAACGCAGCCTGTGATAACATCTTTCTGATCAGAACAGGGTATGCTTTCCTAGTTCCTTCTCTTCTAGAATTGCCATGTGTTTCCAATACTGAAAAGGTAAAACTTAACTTTCTGTGATTATATCAGAGGAAGCAAAATATATTCCTGTGTTTCACAGAGAAACTGTGACAAAAATTTGAAGACTTAAGGAAAGAAAAAGGGTAGCTGTAGGAGAAAGACTCCAGAGTTCTTATAAAAATTCACAGGTGGATAATTATATGTTTAGAAATAACTACAGATATTATTCTAAACAGAACAAATGTTGATCTGGGTATGTCTGGTAGCTGAGTGTTGAGCTTTCTTAGCAATTTTGCCTTTACTTCCATGAATAAAACCCAAGCATTTATAAGTTTGGTTCACACTGTATATAGATGTAAAAACCGTGAGGAGAACTTGCTGAGTTTCACTGTGTATGGACAAGAACTCTGTATAAAACATGTTACGACAGGTGCTGCTATTCTTCTCCTGTATATGTTTACGCCCATTAGAAAGCTGTTTTATTCTTTTTCAGATGTAATACTAAATTTATATGCAACACACATTTCAGTCAAAAAGCAATAATCTCGAAAGCTTAACAAGCAAGAATAACATATTTTCTCTTTGAGGATCCCTTTACACAAAGTTGCCCGGTAAAAGGCATATGTCTGCATAAAATGGCAACTGAGGCTCATAGATACTATTGAATGAATAATTGGTGTTATCTTATGTTTGTGCTTTGGTGTTTCCATTGACACTGAGAATCTGTCAGGGCCCTGGGGGCATTAGTGAGCTTTAATGGCCCTGACCAGCCTCACCTGGGGTCTCCACCACGGGTCTCCACCCCCAGCCTTTAGATCCAGGAGCTCTATTTAAGCTCAGGCCTGGCCCTCCAACCCCTGTTTGAGCTGTGCTGTAGAAGGATTGGTCTCCAGCATGCCTGTGCTTTCTGATTTGACCTCAGCCCTGCCTTGTCACTGAGGACCTGCCTGGCTGTTGCTGGACTGTGTCTGAGCCTGCTTACCCTTGCTGGACCTGATCCTGACCTGCAGATGGATTTTCTGGCTTAATGTTGGACCTGCCCTGTCACCCCAAACTTGCTCTCAGTTGACTGCAGCTGCCCTCCTTGGCCTGTCCCCCTTGCTTCACTTGGACTGTGGGATGGGGCACTGGCTAGTGAGGCCCCTGGCCTTGTTTCCATGCTCCCAGCTCCCCATGGGGAACAGGCAGCTCTTCCTGGTCCCTGATGGGATCTATATACCAACAATGAATGAGAGGAGTATTGATAACCCACAAAGAGACAAAAACCTTGGATTTTCATGTTACCCTGGCAATCATCCAAAGAGCAAAGTAAGGCAAGTAGTAGTAACGCTATTTTTTTCTTCAATGCAATACAATGCAACTCTTGGGATAGAATGGGTATTTAGGGAAAGACGTGGGTGAAGGCCTTCAATTCATTAATTCTTCTTACCAGAAGTGCTTGCAAGAACTTCTTCAACCAAATTAGCTTTTGTCTGATTTGTTTTTATAAAGCAGGATTAACCAATTAGTGTAATGATATTCACCATGACAAATGTAAGCATATTAACCTAAGCCTTGATCGCAGACACAATCTGAAAGTATTGCGTACAGAAACTAAACACTAAAATAGAGGGGGGGAAAAAACTCAGATTCAAATCTGATTCTGTTTTCTGCTTTACTCGTAACATTCTTGCTCTTTCTTACAGGTCAAGTTTTCATGGTTTTCTTAGCAAACACTTTCAAGGTTCCAAAAACTCTTATTATCACAATGAAATCAAGACCTCTTGAAAATTTGAGAGCCCCTCAATAACCGAGAGCCTAGAAGTTAATACCATCCTCTTGGATGAGATGTGAGCTACCCAGGTTCAAGAATCAGTGTCTATATCTCATGTCAAAGCAAGTAGTCTTCAACATTAGTTTTTGAAAAATTGGCCTTTTTTGAGGAAAGTATACTCTTAACACGAGTTAAGCTGGCTGAGAATTTTTAATGTTTGAAATAATTATGTAGGCTTGAGTTATTAGAGAAAATAAACAAGATCACTTCAAACTGAATGGGACTTGAATGCTTAATAACCTTTATGGGTTTTTTGTGAAGCTTTCTGTCTCAATGACTCAAGCCTTAAAATGTGGATCATAACTGAATCCACAAAGTACCCTACTTTTTTTTGTGACTTCAGTAGTACTAAAATAAGATCTAACCTTTGAAATGAAAGGGTCACATGGGGGCAGGAGAGGATAAGGCACACAAGGATTACTGTGCTAAATGGTTTCTTTTCAGTTACAACTACATAATTCTTTTCCCTTCTACAAGGTAGCTGAAGGTTCACGGCTAGATTTTAAAATCATACGCAAGCAAATGTAATTGCTTAATTAGTGTTTTAAAAACGGCTAAGGTTTCTAAGTTTCTAACGCCATTCAGCTAAGCCCAATAGGGAATTCTACAATGAATGTTAATAGTACAATAAGGGCTTAAGTTTATGTAGTATAGTTAGGATGTAGAATCTGCAGTATGTCTACAGATTCTGTTTGTACTGCTGCACCTTACCATAATATCAGGTGTTAATGACTAAGTGCTCTTCAGAAAGCTATTTTCCCATGTTGTCACTCATACGGTGACCCTGCCAGGCTGTTAGAAATGGTGTTTTGAAATCATAATTCTGTGGCATGAAATATCTAGCCCTAGCAGAACAGGTCTGCTATTCAAAAAAAAAAAAAATTTTGTTTTAAGATTTGTTAAGAATAGTCTGAAGTACTAATCCTCTGATCTAAGACCATTTGTGTGTGCACGCACTTCAGACCTCTGCATCTACCACAGACTAACTTCTAGATGTTGCAGCACAGAACAGTTCTCCAGTCAGTCTCTAACGGAAATACTGCTGTGCTTATGTTGTATGTGGGGTTAGTAGTTACATGATCACAGCCCAAATTCAAGTGCAGTCAGTTACTTTTGCAATCAGGATGCAGCTCGGGTAGCTGATTTTTACTGAATTCTTAGTACAGTAAACAGTGTGAACTTTCTGACAGCTTAGGGGGCATCCCATCATAGTCCTGATCGTGTCCAGCTCTCCCTCTAACAGGAATAGCGTAAGCTGCTAAGGCCCTCAGGGAGTAGTGTTAGCCCTCCAAAATGTATTTTATTGGGATTCTTTTCTTTAACCTAATAACAAATAGTAGAGATCAAACTAAGGAGTCCTCAGATAAAGAGCAGTATCAGTGATGAACTCATCTGACATGGCTGTATTAATAAAAACCTGAAACTGTCGTGCAACAGAACATATAATCCACTTCCCTGTCTGTGCTTTGTGAACTCAGCTTCCACAATTCAACTTCTTTCTTTCATTCTGTGACTGTATTTTTCTTTATAATCAGAGTTGACTTCTTTCTCTCTTGCTCTTTCCTTAATCTAATGTTCCCTTACTATTCCTTTTTCCTTCTTCCTGTACATGAAGGACAAGGAATAATATAACATTTGTAGCACATAAACCTAGAGAAAGTTAATTGTTGGCAACGGTCTTTGACTCTGCACCTTTTAAGTATTTATTATGGACCAGAATGGGTCAGACTCATGTTAAATGTGAAAGGGGACAGACACAGGCATAGGAAGCACTGCTTGCATACTCTCTAGTGGTGCAATTATGAGGTCGACTCATTATTTGAGGGAATGATAGGGGTAGAGCATAGCCAAGTAGTTGTCTACAGAAGAAAGCATTTGTAGCAGCCTCTGGAAGAGTATCAAATCTATACTATAGAACTACTGACCTCCTGAGCCATCTTAAGTGCAGGAGCATAAATAATGACTTGGTGTAGTGTTAAGTACACAGCCAGTATGCTGACTGAAGCAGCCCTTCTTGGAAATATATAAAGCTATTAATTGTCTGCAGTTTTGCAAACTATCACCTAGTTTTCACGTTAATAGCTAAGCAAGCTGATTGAGAATTTGCACATCTAAGTACCCCTTACAGCACCTGATAGCCTCCAGGATCTCTTATTCCTTTTGATCAATGCTACATACAATTCTTTCTCTTTTAGTCCTGCTAAGCAATTACTAGCCCTAATGGAATTCCACAACTGCACTTTCAACAGTCTTTTAAGCTGCTCTTAACATCTGTCATGCTTCTTCCTGGACAGATTTCTGATTTCATTAAAGAAAAAATATTTTCTTTACTATAATCCAGTTGCCCTGCTTCTGCCTTTCTATTACCACTTATTATACTTTACAAAAAGGATCCTTGTGATTTCTCCTGTGTTATCTCTTAAATTGAGTTGCCTCTAAGTATCCATGACGTTCCACTGTTTTAATCCAGACCTCTATAATAATTCTTTTACCGTGATGCTTACAGAAAACCTTTGAAGTCAATAAGCAACAAAAGCCATAAGACCTGCGAGACTGATATTTCTTTCTACTACTTTTTATGCTTGTATATTGGCTATGCTTAAACCAAAAATAGTTTAGGCTCTCCTTAAATTCTGTTAATATAGCACGCTTATACAGCATAAACTTCCTTTATGTAGCCTGACACTTAACATATACCCATGGAAAACTTACCCACAGCCTGAAATTTGCTGTAAGACTTTAATGTCAGCAGATTAGTTAATTTATGAAAAAATGAGAAATTCAAAATATCTGGCATCTTGGTCAGCTCTCAGTACACAGTGTTCTAAGCAATGTTGCATTGATTCCACATAATGTTCCCTGTACTTCAGTGTAATCTGAGGTGATCTGACTCAGGTGACTGACATGCCCCCCCCCCCCCAGGTCAGCCTTCCTCCTTGCTGTGTCATGAGAAATAGCTGGACGCTCAAACCACAGACAGATTTCAAGCAGTGGTAAACAAGGACCAAAGAATTAGGAGGAAAAATAAGAGGAACTCAAATGAGATGAAATCATCATTTTTCTGAGATGGAATCGGAAGGGTCTGAGTATCTCGAGAGTTTATGAATAAAGATTACTCATCTCCAAGTCACTGCTTTGAAACTCACTTAAACAATCAAGAAAAGTCTCTGCTTTCTATCATCTTTCTTGTATAGTCTATAGGATGGATATGTATTGTAATCATCAAGAACCATAAAGTATCATAAGACGCAGTGTTCTGGACCAAAGCTGTACTAGGTATTAGGCAGTTAGGTTAGGGATTAGGTATTTTAGGAGACATTTTGAATATTCACTGTTTATTGGCTGAATGGACCTATTGAAAGCCCTGTAGTTCTGTGATAAGGGTGCATTAGCGTAGATGAAGCAGTCGGTCTTGCTATGCTGACCAACCTGATGTCCTTCTGTTAAAGAAAGAAGTAGTTTGCAGTGCCGTAAGCTTATATTTCTGTATCGACTCTTACGGACCCAGTTATATCACAGCTAAATCTATGTTTCCAAAAATATTAAAACAGTGGCTCTTTATCTGTCCATATCAACGTTTGTAAGAATTACTCCATTTGCTCTGTAGAAAGGCAATGTTAGTTGTGAAGGCTGCTGTTTTAGCATCTTTCACCACACCTCAAACAGCCTCAGAGAACATAGTTCTTAAAGATAACAAACTTCTGAAGCTGACTTGTAAGGCCATTAATATGAACGTAAGAGCCGGGACAGTTCTAGTTCCCCTGCCGTGTTACAAGTATTTCAGTACCTCAGCTGTGAGTAAAAAGCAGTGGAAGAAAATGTGAGGCCTAATTACTGAGGCAGAAAATGCATGCTAACTGCTGTCAAAGCACAGATGTAGAATACATCGGATGTGCTGCTTTTCTACCTGTTGATGGCTGTGAGAAAAGTATTCTCCTTGAGTAACCAGTTCAGTTTATGGCTCTGTACTAAATGCTGTAATTTCAGTCCAAGAGCAGCTCCTCTTAGTAAACGATTCTGAATCCTGTGAATAGCAGGCTTCAATCCAGAACTGCCCTAACTAATCATTTCATTATTCCCTGGAATGTACTTACTGATGTGGGAACTTCACTGGTTCCTTTTTAAGATTCCCAGATGCTGTGTAAGAAGCAGCCCGAGCAGCAAAGTTCACTCATCTGTAAATGAGTGACAAGTAAAACAACAAGTCTGACTCACTACTCCCTACCTATTAATATAAAGCAGTAGCAAACCCACAGTGGTAGACATTATTTTACTGACTCTATATATAATCTGGTCACTGATCTCTTTATAGTCTATCCTGGGTCCCACACAAGGCACTTTGCATGCAGTCAGTGCTCACAAAAGGGCTTGCTGAGTAGCAAAGGGCAGCAGAAGAGGCTGCTTCATTCATGAGATGCACATGCACAGATGGTTAAGGGTTTAGCCCAATTCTTAATAAGAAGATTGACTGCAGCTAGGTATAGGATATAGACTGACAGAAAGGAAACCTCTGGTCAGGTAGCTTGTACTAAACCTTGTTTGGGTGTTTTCCCAAACTGTTAGTTGTGAACTACTTGGTTCCTGGTAGCCTGGAACTCTAGCTCAGTTACGCTGTTCATGTGCTTATTAAACCTTTATCTGTTCTGTCTTGTTATTGAATAGTGAGTGATAGAACATATAGAGAAATACAACTTCCCCTCTGTATGCAGTAGTTAACTAAAGTTGCTGCCTTTATTGTGAGAAATTGCTATATGCTAAGAAATGATTATAAAAATACTCAATGTGCTAATAACTAAGGAGTCATTAGTAAGGTAAAGAAAGAGTGGTAGGTAGGTGGGGCCTAAGAGATTTCATCTGCTTTTTACTCTTTGCTGCAAATGGAAGTTCTTGCTGAAGTGCTGTTTCTAGCTTTCCTTTTATCTCAGTGAAGGAGATCTATTAATGGAAATCCCTTCATGGTGGGGCCTTTTCTGTTACTGAGGAAAAAAAAGCCCTTTTTTCAAAACAAACTGGAATAACAAATACATATGCAAAGTTCAGAGAAATATTGTTACATTAACAGGTAAGGATTTAACTTCTCTGTGTATATTTTGGTTGATAGATCAAATTAGTACAACCCAAGTATCCTTGGTTGCTACATAAGCAGCTTTTGATAAGGAAGATCTGGTTAGTCTTTCGTAGTATTTTTGTAAAGATGAGTTATGTAGTTACTTCACAGCTGTCCAGAACACAAGGTACAGGATATTATGATATATTTCTCAGTAATCAGTAGTTATCTTATTCTTATCATTACAAATCATTGATGTAAAAGTAAGCAAAAGAAAGTTTAAAATGTTAGGCACAACAGAAAAAAAAATTCAAAAGAAAACATTTATGCATGCTATGCAGTTTTTTCACAGCCTATACACATTCACAAAAGTAAAACAAGTTCCTTGCAAGCTCTAAATTTACTGGTTTCTTAAAGACAGTCCCCCCTCTTCTATATAAAAAGAAAAAAAAGTAATGCTTTTTTTTTCCCCTTGCAAGTTGAATTTCTCATGATATTAGCCATTTTGTAGCGCAGGCATACTTTTCTTGCAAGTGAAAAAATAATACTGAGGATCTCTCGTCCCTTCCCCCCAGGACCTGATCCAGTTCCTCCACAATTTAATAGACATCTTCAGAGCTTAACCTAAATCAAACCTTTTGAGAATACTCATAGTACATGTATTTGATTTATCAATAGTTGCATTGCCATTTAAGTATGTAATGTATTTGAGACTGAATATATTGTGAAGTCTGTAGCTACATACTACATAGAATTCTTGTACCTTCCCATTTTTCCTGAAGAATCCTATCACACTTGCATTTTATTTGTTAAAGCCCATTACTATAAGATACACTTGTAAATGAGCTTGACTGTGTAAGCAGCCCTTGTTACTTTCAAACTGGCCAAAATAAAGTCCTGAATAAAAAATAGCTTTATGATTTCAATCTACCGTAAAGAGTTTTAGGTGTAATTAATATGATTTCAATCTACCATAAAGAGTTTTAGGTGTAATTAATATACTTAAAATTAGCACTCCTATCCACACCAGGGATGTAGATATGCTCTTACTTAAAACTTCAGATTATATATAAGGTTTTTTTTAGCATTTAAAGTTTTCTTAGAGGAAAACTTAAGGTTCTACATTTTTTTCCCTGAACAAAGTCTCTGTTTTCCATACATGAACCTTTTCTAGAAATTGCAGTTTTAATGGAAAGTAAAAGTGTTGCATTCCTTATGCTTTCAGCTTCTAGCTACCTTGTTGAAGTTCTCAACACAACTGAAACAGTGATAATATTGTGATATGGAACGGAATTAGGTTGTCACTGCCAATTCTTCTATAACACAGAAAACGAAACCTAATGACTTTTACTTGTCTAGCTTAATCAGGAGCTGACAGGCTAGTCCTTGATTTTTTTTTTTTTTTTTTGGTAAGCAAAACTGAGAATGTGAGGTGGAAGAATTGCTGAAGGAATGCCCCAGAATCCCATTATTTACTTGGTATATGTTCCTTGTTAAAGATTCTCTGTGCTTATTAAAGTATCTTCTTGTTTGGTTACAACAGAACTCTTTTTCTTGTCTTCCTCTGTTACAGTCTGACTCATCTGTTCAAACAGCTTTGATATCTTGGCAAATCTCAAGTGATTCTGAAATCTTCGTGCAGCAAAGGCATAAAGTAGAGGGTTAATACAGCTACTGATGAATACAAGTGCTCCAGAGATGTACACTCCTATGTTTAAAATTTCATCCAGTGCTAAAGACACTTCTTTGTTAGAGAGTTCTATCTGTACTGAAATAATCTCCAGGATGTTAAAGAGATGATGTGGGAGCCAGCATAAAATGAATGCCACAACCACACTGGCAATCAGCCGTTCTGATCGCCGCTTTGATTGGTAAGTCATTTTGCTTATTCTTTTTCCAACACACACATAACAAGTGAAAATTATTAAAAAAGGAATTGCAAAACCTGCAAGAGTCTCTAGCAAAAGATATGATACTTTCTGCCTATTAGAAGAATAGTTGCGACATGTGCATTGTAGTCCACCATTCATTTCTTCTGTCTCTTGAAATGGAATGACAGAAATGCCAAAAGTAATAGACAGGAACCAAATGAGGAATATGATTACAAAAATCTTTTCTTTTGTTTTATATTTTTGAATCGTGAAGGGGTAAAATACAGCCAGTAATCTCTCCAAGCTCAGTGCCGTAATGAGGAATATACTAGCATACATGCTGCAGTAAATAATGAAAACGAGTATCTTGCAGAAGATAACTCCAAAAACCCAGGAGTCAGCAAAAGAGTAAATCCAGATCGGTAGCGTAATCAGTACAAGGATATCTGCGATGGCCAGGTTCAAGATCAGCAGGACTGAAGGAGATACTTGCTTCATTTTTGTACAAACAGTCCAGATGACAATGCAGTTTCCAGGGGTCCCAACAATAAACGACAAGCTCAGTATTATGCAGACTACTGACCTCTCAATGTTCCATGTCAAGTGGCTACTGCTTTCCTCAGTCTGACTCATCCTGGACATTCTTCAGTTCTTTTTGGATGCTAATGTCCTCTGTGCTTTGCACTCTCTCCTTATTCGGAAGGTATAGGTGAACTATCTGGGAGAATGTTCCTTGGATTGGAAGGTGCAAATCAGACTGTAACTGATATGCTGTAGACTGGTAAGGCATATGAGCTCCTATTGTTCCCTCTTACAATCATCTAACCATATATGGTACTTCCTGCTGTTTAGGAAGACAGTATGTATTTTTGCATGCAAAGCAAAGATAAAAATACTGTGTAGCACTTGACTTTGCTCTTAGTTGCATCTATCCTACTTCAACACATCTTAAAGCATGGAGGTTGTGTTTCAAAAGTCTTTTTTTTTTTTTTTTTTAAAGAAGTTGGCTGCTTGGTTAAAGTTACTGATCTAATAAAAAAAAACCACAGGGCGAAAGAAAACCTTTTAATGCTGTTCTACTATTGTTTGTATGACCAACTCAGTGTTTTATTTTAGAAAAGAGAAAATCATCAAAAGGGTGGCAAATAAAACTAAGTGTCCACTGCATCTTTAATGTAAGAAACTGCGATCTAAAGCATGAAAAATTACTGTACTTCCTGCCTTCATGTCATTTTTTAATGCAGCAGAAAACAGTTGATCTTGATCGTGCTTTAGAAATAACACTGGCATAAAGGAAATCAGTGTTTGTCCTACAGTGAGATTGTACTGATATAATAGAACTGGCTAGGGATTGTATTTCTAATGTTCTGCGAAAGCACAGTCCTTTAGCCAAGTAACAGCCACAAGAATAGTCTGGCTATAGGGTTGGGAGGAAATGATTAGGTTGTTCCGCTGGTGTGTCAGCACCTGACTGTGCCTTTATTGCCTAGGAAAACTGTTTTTTAGTACATTAAACAATTCAAATGCTGCATGAATTGTATGTTCCTCAATGTCTGGCCAAAGAATATGGAAGTATTTTGTTACCCTGATGTCAGAATGTGTTCTTTTAGATTCTTTATTTCTAAAAAGTTAGAGGAGGAAGTAAAACAGCAGCACCAACAAAAATGGTCAAGTGTCAGGGAAGTGAAACTGAAAGGGTGTTTTACTTCAAAAGGATCCATGGGGGGGGGAAAAAAAAAGTTATGCATAGCTCTTGCTTTTTAATTTTAAAACTGTGATTTGGGTTATTTCTTTAAACATTCAGTAAGTATTTTACAAAACCTGGCAAATGTAGTTCATCAGGTTAAGTATCTTTCACTTGAAAAAAGGATTGTGAAACCTCCCCCACCCCCTGCCACGAGCTTAGTTTGTTTTTAATCTCATTTTAAAACTATAATGAGATGAAAAACAAATCCAAAATAATTCCACTGAAGTCAAGAATTATATTTTCAAAATACTATTTGTGTAATAGAGATTTTGATTTGGATTTGATCTGATACATGATTCCAGTTCCTTTTACTTTTACCTCTGTCTAGTGAAGATGTGTAGGGGGAAAAACTGAAACCAATTGTTTGTTTTCTACAGGGAACTTCTGAAAACCGCTTGTAAAATTCCACCAATGAAAGGAAGTGTTGGGCGGTGTGTCTTCTGCTAATGAAATCACCTTTATACATAACATTATTTCTCCACAAGAAATTTTTGAAGGGTTATTTATTTCCAGTGCTAATATCTAGATTGAACTGAGTTACAGATATTCATATATTTATTTTTTAAAGGAAAAAAACCAAGACAGATCCCCAATATCTCAGTAACACCTTCTGCCTCAAAAATTCACTCTCGGTGACAAAGAACAGTTATCCATACTAATATTGATTGGTATCAGTATTAGTTAGTATAGGCCTAATCCAGTGACATGGGATCTGCTTGTACTTCTGAAGCATCGGTCCTTTTTTTTTTTTTCCCTTTTTTAGAAAGGTGTGTGTTTTCCACACTCTAGTAGAAGCTTGCTTGCCAGATGATCTCTGCCTCTGATCTTTTATTTAAACAAGAAAATAAATGAATCTCCGCATTCTAGCAACTGCCTGGAATTTCTGTTCCAAAAAAGATCCCAGACAGGTGTCTGGGATGCTGAGATTTCCTGAGTAAGACTCTGAAAGCAGGCAGGTTTCTAGGGTGTTAGATTTAACACTAGCCGAGGACCATGTTTCTGAAGAGCTCTATATCATTGTTAGGATCACTATGGAAATCTCAGACCCTAAAATGTCTTTAATATTCTCTTGAAGTATCTGACTATTATTCCTTGAATTCACACTAGCAGAAAACATACTTCAGGGGAAATTTAACAAATATGTCCATTAGCAAGGGGAGCATGCCCCCTGTTCAATAACATGCTGAGTAGTATAGTAGCTAAACAGCTCAGCATCTTATTCATTCTAGTGACCAAATGTGATGGGGCTCTGAAGGGATGAATGTGCAGTTGGACTTCTGACCTCATTAACTCTGGTCTAACTGTATTAACAGCAGTGAAATTGGTCTGCGTTTCTATGTTAAAAAAACCTGAGATCTAAATCTGTGAGTTTTGTGTGTGTGTGCATATAATATATACATGCTATTTGTAGTGCATATTATATATAGTGAATAGTCAGTCATTAACATTGGAAACTTTCTGTTAAATCTGTTACCTTTGGCAAATAACTTCTGAAAATTTTCCAAGCTTGAGAAGTCTGTGCTATTTGTAAAGCAAACAAACAAAACTGAACAGAATTTGCTGTGGTTTAAGTGTTAGCAAGGTGCTTCATTCTTTCTTCCAATTACTTATTTCTCTTTGTATGCATGAGGTTCCCTCTGGTGGATGGTCTGTAATTTACAACACTGAGCATTTTCAGACAGATAATGCATTTAGATCACTATGTTTAAACTGTAATATTTCCAGCTTTTGCATGTTTATTCTGAGGATCAGGAATTCTCTCCAAGATACTGAGAATCTTTGGTTTTGGCTGTAAAGAAGCATGCTGATATAACGCACCTAGCTTTTCCAAGAAGCTAAAGGTAAAAGCAAAAATAACATATGCATATAGTAATATATTCTGTCAAATCTTCTACGGAAAGGCAGTTTATCACAAGAGAAGCCATGATCCTGATGTACCGTGTACAAAATGCTGCAAGATAAGCACCTAAACACAAGCTGTCCTCCCTAGAAATGCAAAGTAACTTTATCCTGCTTTCTTTGCCACAGAATGCTTTAAGAAACTGCAGCATGAGCTCTGGATCATAACTGCACAGCCTCCGCTCGCAGATACATCCACCCCTCCAAGCAATAAGTGCATGTCTCTGAGAATTTATTATAGTGTTAGCTGATGCATGAGAAATCTGTACAACATATAAATTGTATGAACACTTGTGCCTAAAAGAAAGGTTTTCCTTTAAAATTCTTTTTAGCATTTTCTTCAGAAAGACCCACTGGATGTTTTTTATGTTTAATAAGTGATTATACAAGAATGAATGGTAAGTGCTGTGTATGTGCTGAAATGATGGACACTGATATTGGTAAGTCTGTTTGTCTGCTGCTGATGAAGGGAAGTTACTAGTCCAAACTCTCTAGTTCTTCAACCATTGAAGCAAAATGACGTTTAGAGGATTCAAACTCAATTCAATGGTGCTATAAAGGACAGTGTGAAAGTAAAAGACGTTGCCTTCATGATGAGAAAATTATGGATAGTCCGTTCTCTAAGCCACGCCAACTTGGTATTGTTCATTAGTGTTAAAAACAAAACAAAAAACAAAAAAACAAAAAAAACCTGACCTAAATGTCGCTTTCATGATTACTAGAGTGGTCTCATATAAATGGAATTTCATGGTGGTGTACAAGAGCTAATAATACTTTTGCTCTGTGAGTACTGCAAAGGAAAGTGTAGTGTAAGAAGAGACATGCGCCAGACGTTTTTAAGCTCTTGCAAACACTGTTCACTGTGGCAGTCCATGAGGTAGCAAGTACAAGTTGGAACACTCTCAGTCCTTTATCACCAAGGAAAACAACTTAATGAAGAGCTGTCTTGGGATCAGCTCGTGAATACATGAAGATGTGTACTTTGCACTATAAATAGAAAGTTTCTAGTATTCTATGCCACATGTGTTGTTAACCCCTCTTCTTCTAATAAGCATATTACAAAACGATATTCCCTACCGAGCTCAGTAGGAAACAGGAATAGTTTTATACAACTGGCCAGCAGAAAATAATTCCTGTTCATCCTAGTCAGGAAATCTATATTAGAACCCTTGATAGGAACAGCCCTTATAAAGCCAGTATTGTACGTATTTCAATGCATGCTTACATTTTCACGCCTTTCTTACTGTAACAGAATGATCATGGACAATCAGAACACGGTGCCTGCAGCTGTGAAACTATTAAAGTACATGGTGAAATATTTTCCATGTAAAATCAGACATACTGGGCTCACGAGAGTGGAAGTTGCAATCAAAATGGTGGAGATCCATATTTACAGTTCTGAATACAAGCAGGAATATGAATAAGAATTACATAGACATTTTGGAAAAACTTAAAAAATATTTTCTCCAGAGCATTATGAACGTGCCGGTTTTTAATTTCCTGTTATTTCTAGAGCAAGCTTTCAAGCAGTATATGTATAGGTTTGTTACCATTAATGGTGAGACTTTGGCCGGTTGTTTTAAATGTCACTATTTAGCAGCCACTACCTTGCTATTTGTATGTACACAGACTGCTGCTATCCAAAAATCCTTATCTACATAAGCACATCTGGCACCATAATTGCTACTGGGTAGATCAAATACAGTGTTTACATACCCCTCCTTTAGGAGTAATAGATTGCTTACGACAAATATTGCTGGGATGTTTGGTGCCAAAAGTTACCTGATGTGTTTTCTTTACTGTTTATCTAAACCCACTGCCACTTCTACCTCTTCTTTTCCTCCTACACAGGGCGGGATTTCATCTAAATGTTATGTTAATGTAGCATCCTTGTCTCATTGTAATTCAGCAGTTTAATGAAAGAAAGTCTTTGGCAGTGCAGTGCTCGCGAAAGGCCTGTGATTAAAAAAAAACCTGTATTGTGTTGTGTAGGCACTGCACCAGTAGATGGTAGCTGCTGTTCGGCACATAAACCAGGCATATACTATTTCTTACCGTATACTCCTACGTAAAGGGACTTTTCCATGTAGTTACGTATTTTCAACATGGGGAGGCATTAAGGAATCACCTACTGTTCTCTCGTTGGCTAACGCTGCAGACTTGTGCCGTACCAAAGCTACTCCATGATAGTGTTAAAAGCCTTTCCCTGCACATGGTGCGTGGAAGTTCAAGGCTGAGGCCCACAGAACTGATCCTCTTGCATAGAAAAGTTAGATGGCTGTGACTTAAAGGTCAATGTTGTTTCTGTCTTGTAGTTAATGCTATTTTCTGGATAACTGCATATTTTTAGCTCTCTTGTTTTCAGCTCTGTTTTAATACGTGTCCACTTCCAGTCTGCTATATTCTGCTCTCACTAATATAATAAGGGCAGTCTCCTTAAATGAAAACAACTAGGTGTCTGATTTCATTTTCTGTGTCTCTGAAGCAGCAAAGCTCGGAGAGTTTAACAACGATATGAACAACAATAGTTCCCTCAGGGTAGTTTCCATAGTATGTGTTTTTGTAATCCCTTTGAAAAACAGACCAAATTGTACTCTCTCATGTTGTGGTACAACCCTGCTTTGCAGATCTTAAGATCTGAGAAGCTTAAGAGCTTTATTTAATTGCTTTAGTATGCAAGTACTTTTTGACCACTGGCTTGGGCCCCAGTGTGACGTGAAGTCTTGGTTTTGTGACCTTATGTCAGGAACCTGGTTAACTGTGCTGTTAAAAAGACTGTACTCATTTTATGAGTAATACAAGGATTTCCTCCTGCTCTGTAGCAGCTACCACAGGTGTGTTAGCTAAAGACGCTTGCAGAGTAACACATACGCCCTCTGTCACTTAGCCATTAGCATACCTGGTATGTTGCTCTTCACGGCCAGAGAGAAGCCAGTGCATTGTACTCTGCTGCTGTTCAGAATGATCTTGTCCAAGCATTCTTATCCTGAAATAAAAAGTACTCAAGATTGATTCTAAGAGGCCACACACAACTATAGTAACAGATGTTTACTAAATTTTTATATAGAGAACATACTCTATGGAAAATGTGCAATACTTCACAAGGATTCTTTAGGCATTGGTTATTTGCTATGTTTCTGTAAGGTGACCTGCTGCTTCTGTATGACTTTTATGTAATACTAGAAATGGCTGTGAATAAGGAAGGGTTCAGCATTAAATGAAACAAGTCTATTCACTGGCAGAAATTGCTAGCACTTATAATTGAACAACTCATTACTATGCTGAAAGTACCTCTTTAGAACTGAGTTATTTTTAGATGATGTTTTTAGATCTTTAGAAAGACTTAGTTCCAAAGGTCACTGTGTCATTTTTTTTCTTCATTTACTCCAGATGCTCTATGGCCACAGAGATCCTTATGTGATGTAATTACCTGGTCATCCTCACACCTCAGGTAGTCCTCTGTCTGGCAGAGCTTTGTATCTCGGTATGTGGTGCCTTCTACTCTGCGCTTAAACTAGTAAAAGTCAAGTCTCATTTGAATATACCATCATTTGGTATTGTATCAATGGCAGTTTTAGATAGCGTATGCAGTTTTTCTTGGCAGCTTTTGTCCTGAGTGATGCCTCTCTCTGTGGGAAGGGTTTAGTCCTCAATGATTTTGAATGGTATCTCTTTAATATCAGTTCTTTCCCCACACTGCAAACGTGTAAATACTTTTTTCACAATTGCTGTTTTCCTGTCACTTGAGCAGCTACATGTTAACCAAGTACTGTGGTATCTGACCACAATATTACTGAAACCATTGCTATATTTCTGCTTAGTTCCCCTGTGTACTAGCTGGACGTATTTCATATCAGTATAGTGGAATGTTCATTATGTGCAACGTATCCTGATACGCAGCCCTGGTTCTCTGTATTCTTCGGAATCTGTTTACAGCTACCAAGTGAATAACAGAATACACAGTAGGAAAAACATTCCTAAGGAAATGTTGCTCTTGCTAGACCCTGCTGCTGAGTATCAGCTGATCAAAGTATGATGGGTCTTCCCCCTTTTTCTCCCAATGACATATTTAAGTTTCAAATTGCAGATCCAGCTACAAACTTTATCCAAGTTCTAGTTTTCTGATTCAGGTTTTGCACAATGTTGGGCTGAAGTAAAATTCAGGAGATTGGCTAGGTTATTATCTATAATGATGTAATACTAAATTCTATACCATGTTAAACAAATATTAAGAAGAATGCTCCCTAAAGCATTTAAAAATAGAATTTAAATAGAGATTGACAAATTTCTTTTGAAAAACTGGTAGGGTTTTTTTTTGTGTTATCTGAAAACAGTCATCTTCCGTGAGCACAACAGAAAAAAACAGTACTGTCTAGCAGCTTGCTAAAATAAGGGAATATCCAAGAAAAGACAGCAAGATAGTGTGAGGTTTTGAAAGAGCTGTTTTCCCCAGCTAAGCAAGACATCCTTGTAGCCTACATAAATAGCAAAACTGTTTTCACAAGTTATGTTAGAATAAGATCCAAGCAGGAGAGTTGAAATTTCCTCACAATGGTATATTCTTTAACAGGAAATCATGAGACCAATTTATCTGCCATGTGAAAGCGCAGAGTTTTCTTGCTTTCAGTAGAAAATTTGTTTTTGTCATATGATAGCAGTATCCATTTTTTATCACTTCTTAGGCTTGTAATATGAGCAGCTTCACTTCCAGCTGCCAAGCATTGATAGCAAAATGATTCTCACCATGCCATGAAGGAGCTCTTCAGAGTTATTCTAGACACATATTGCAACGTAGCGTGGTAGCAATATTTAAAGCATCCCAAGCTGTTTAAGAAACCTTTGTTCTACTGAAACCATTTTCTGAAAGTACTATGTCAAGGAACTCTTTGGCAAGCTTCCCCTTTCTTTCTAACTCGTCCTGAAATGGCTCCAAAATACTATTTTCCAGTCTAAAACGTGACAGGTCAGTTCACTGTCCCCTGTTCAAACTGCCTTTAATTTGGTACTAATCCTAGAAACACAAGAATTAAATGAAGGAGTGGAATCGTGTTAGAATCGTTACCTGCTGAAGTCATTTGTAGTTTCAGATGCTGAACAGCGCTGCAAAACTCAAGCTCAGGTTCTCAACTGTGTATTTACGGCTATGATGTTTCCTGTGTTGAGAAGGGATCAGTGGGAAGAGGATGGATCAGCACTTTGTTTTTTAAGGTTTGTGCAGATAGAGAGCATTCAGAGCTATAAATTTACCTTATGTCTCTGCAGGTGGTTGATGCCAGCCCCTGTGATCGAAAACTGCGAGACACTAAGTTTTCATGAGATGGCATAGCAGATTGTAAAATTAGGTCTTTCTATATTCTCGTTGTACTGTTTGCTCAATAGAACTATCAAGATAACTATTCTGATCTAATTCCTGATCTGAGCAGAAAGATAGCAACAGATGACGTTCAAAGGTCCGTTCCAAACTTAAATTTTCTATGATTATACTTCTGCGTTTATATGTATGACACAGCCTCTGATACAATGCTACTCATAATGTTAGTGCTTATACTATTTTCCATGATTAACCTTTCCCAATTGCCTATGTCTCCCTCAGCCTTGGGAGGGAACTATGAATCATCAAGCCATACTGTTTTAACCTAATGTGCCCAAGGGATGGAATGGTAAGTGCTCGAGCACAACCATTTAGATGTATTTGTAGGCTCTCTCTTTCCTGGAAAAGTCACATCAGCCAAACACAACAGGCAGTGCACTGATAATCCAAGCTCAGATTTGAACAATTAGTTTTATTAATGTTAAGAGTTTTTTAGCAAAATATTAATTAAGTTCCATTAACAAAGTTTGGATCTTTTTTATTTGGCTCTTAATTGTAGTCAGTTTTCCTGCTTGTATCTATATTTTAATGTGATTATCTTGACTTAAAAGTATAGAAAATACGTGTACGGGTAAGTGTATGTACGTTGTGTCTCCACATCTAATAAGTCTGTTTTACAGATACATCTTTTAGTGTTATTGTATACATGTTTCAGAACCAAAGAGCCATAACACAAAACGGAGGAAAAAATCTTGTGTTTTACAACTCGGTTTAAAAAAAAAAAAAAACCTTCTCTCTTCAGCACATTTTTGTGCACCCATGAAAGAGGAACTCTGAAATTGTCTCCTATAGCTGACATCTCTCAACAAACGTGATCAGTCAGATGTTTTTCCATCCTTCAGTGTCTGAACAACTTAGCAATGAAAATAAGTAAATGGAATCTTAATGAGATCAGACATTCTTCTGGATAAAATACTAAATAGCTAACTTACATGAGTTTCAGTTCTCCTGGATACACTTATGTTTCCAGAAATTGATTCCCTTTTGTCAGTAATCTACTAGTAGCAATATTGTATCTTTTCAGAAGCAACTAACAGTAAATTTCCTAAGCCCTGTATTTCTCAGCAACCTGCCCGACACCCAGCCCAACTGAGACACCACGCAAGGTGTAACACTGGATGAAATTGCGTACTAAATAGAAGAATAATAGTCTCCTTGCCTTTTCATTATATGCTGCTGTTTGACTCATGCCACGTTACAAACAAGATTTCTTTTGCTTACGCAGCATGTTACTCTGCCCCAGCCACTCTTACAGTCCTGTAAGAGATGTTTGCCTTACAAGAGCAGTATGCTGAACTCCTGCATTAACTCTTCTCCAAATCGGCTCTTCTCAGCAAGCTAATCTGAAAAATATGTTGCCTGAAAATCAAATCATCTTGATACTGTTCTGCCTTAGACAGTGCAGTTTCTCTGCATAGCAAAAAATGTCAGGCTCTGTCACTAACACAGCATGCGCTAGGAAGTTCCTGTAACTTCTGGGAACTTGTGCATGACATGAGCTATGCCTGAGGGTTCAATGTAGCCAGTTTTCATTTCAACATGGATCTTATTTTCAACTCTTTTTCTGATATACCCCTCCTACACAAAATGTTATCTTCCCCTTCTATCTTCCTGCTACTCCCTTTATTCTTTTTGTACTTATTCCTTATTTTGTCTTGCATTAACCTCAAAATTCTTCAGTGGTGCAACTCAGAGCACCGGTTTTGAGTGAATCCTAAGTAAAACTCCCAGTACCTTAAATACCAGCATTATCGCTTAAAATTTCTCCCAATTCTGGCAAAATTCTCTTTGATTCAGCAGGAATTTTGCAATTCAGGATCTTAAGGTTTCTTCTACTGTCTCAGTAGGAATGAAGGATTTAGTAAATGAACAATAGAATTGTATGTCAGCCAAACTTTAAGTGAACATAATGTATGAAACATCACTGGATCTTAGCATTCAAAATTATTTATAGAACAGACTTTTTTTAGAAAAAGCATAACCTTTGGGATTTGTCAGAGGACCGACATATCTTAGTTTATAGTATTAAGAGATTCAAAGTTGAAGAAGATAAACATGCATTATGTGTCTATTTTGCAGAGCTATCTTATAAAAGTGTTATTGTGAGTTTCCAGGACTGTAATCTCTCAGTGATCCCAAAGGTCTGCAAGATCAGTTTGGAATGTAGGCATGGCAGTTGTTTTTTTGTGTTTCAAGTTTTGAATGCCAGTCCGGGGGGGGGGGGGGGGGGGTGAGGGGGGTGTCCCCCAGGCATTAACTAGAAATAGAAGTTCTGAAGTTAATAGGCTCTCCCTGACACATGCAGGTTTGCAAAAGTCTAGAAGATTAACTTCCCTTGTTGCAGAAGGTTAGTACGGAATTTTGTTGACAGGAACACCAAATAAACTACTGTTTCTTTCATTTTATCTGATATGTTGGCTATGAGATATCTGTAGATTTCCAGGAACACAAAGCAGCAGTATTTATTTTTATTCCTAAAGAAAAATATACTGTGCGACTCCCTGTAAACATGGGGAATGGGTATTTCAAGGAAAAAAAATGTTTCAATGTTTACTGTAATTTTCTGAGAACTACTGTTTAAGAGTGTCTCCTACACTGGGCCAAATATTAGGATTAGATTGGGAGATCTATAATCATCAGCCTTAAGGGTGCCAGGGAAGTATAATGGACAGGATTGGATTATGCAATGTATTAGTAAGCTTCTCTACCACCTCCTACCTTAAAACCTTCTTTTAAATTTTTTATAAGTTTTCTGGATTAGTAACATATAATCTGTTCAGCCTTAATTCCAACCGGAGGCATAACGACAGTTATTAGTTAATTGATTACAGTCTCGTTCCCCCTCCTTTTAAGAAGACCCTTAGCTTATTTCACATGCAACTTTTCAAATTTCTGTTCTCCTTGGTCTGCGCATGTCCTTACATCTTCTTTACTGCAGGCTGTTCAAAACTTGGGATCGTGGCAAATTTGTTAGTCATTAGATCCTTACAATTTACTCTGAAGCTCTATTACATGGATGCTTTAAAAGCACTAATTGATTCACCTTTTCAAAAAGGTGAATGAGAAGAGTAGTGTTCTACATTTTACAGATTAAAGGTTTGAGCCTAGAAGAGATGACAGTGACAGGATCTATTGATGGTGGGTATTCAACCTTAGATGGCTAAGCTCTGATCTTCCAGTCTGACAGTCATTTAAGCCTGCATTTCTGTCCCCCAACCCCCAAGTGTCCAACTGTCCCCTTCTTTGTGTCCCTGTTCTGCACTTCCATTTGCACTGTGTAAACAAATCAATCTGAAACAGGTTGAGGAACTGATCTCAAGTCCTGTTTAGTGCCAGTGAGGAGCACTGAGAGGAAGTGAGTGTGGACTGCTAAGCAAGCAAGGTCAGGGAAAGGAAGGGAAAGTATCTTTGCAGCCTTGGTTCAAATGCATGTCAAATTGTGTCCTGAGACTGTACAACTGACAACTGTACCTATAAGCAAGTACAGCTTGAAGTTTAAAAACTGATGCGTTCAGTTGAGGAGTTGTTCTTAAAGGTGTGGTAACCTGTCTGACAGTGACATTAAAAAGAAAAAAAAAACTTTGCTAAAAATAATAAAACAACAACCTTCCTATGGCTGATTTAACAAAAATGGGCTATGAATTGAACCGAATGTCTGGGATATTTATGGGCGCTTCTGTATGTGAAGTCCCACCCTGAAGAAGCATTATGAAAAAGAAAAGCCTCCTCCCAATGCGTTCTAAGAGCTTCTGAGAAAAATACTTGCTTATGACTCCATCATCCTTTTAGCTCAGCTGCAGCACTTAAGTATTATTACAGGCAGTCACAACTGTACTAAAAGCAATTACATTGTACAGGTGGGACTGACTTCAACTGGACCTAAAACCATTCTTGAGCAGGGAGGAGTTAGACTTGCTTTTTGCCTCCTAAGTAGAGTTTTAAGGGCTGATGTTTTTTTTAAAAAAACAAAAAAACAAAAAAGCAAAATTAGCCTATGGACAGTGAAGAAAGAGCATACTGGTGTTGTGTACTGCTATTTTGGTGCTTCTTTTTCAAAATGAAGTCATATTTAAACAATGACTAGGATTTATACTAAAGTAGGAAAACTTAGGAGTGTAAATCTGTTATGCCAAGAAGCATTAGAATCTTTGTGGTACAAATCAAAGAATTACTAGGGGAAAAATCTTGCAGGCTTCTTTAAAAGAAACCTTCTCCTCCAATGAAGCTTAAAATTGAGCAAATGAGCTATTCTGAATGTGAACTTGTACTGAAACTTGAGTTCTTGTGGCAAACTAATACAAAATTTATTACCAAAGTCTTCCAAAGTTTCTTGTATACGTTAGTTTTATCAATGCATGGGCTTGTGGTAGTTTCTGGGTATGCCTGACTTCTGCTCACCAGTGACTTAGGTCCCTTTCTGGACTTGGGCATGAGTTTAAAATTGTGCACATGAATCTAACTTGCTTAAAGCTGATTACTTGGGCTGGTTTGGGATGTTTAGGGGACATGGAAAAAATGTCACAGATTGATATTGTAAATTTTCCAAAGAGACAAGATATTGTAAATTTTCCAAAGAGACAGAGAATTGTTGGGAATTCAGGTGGAGATGTCATACCGATGCTTGCAGGAAAAAATACATGGGCAGCAGATATACCCTGAATGCCTATGCCCTGAATAACAAGATCTTGATTAAAGCAAGTCACCGCAAAGTGACAAAGTATTACTTCTTTTGTGTCTATGACAATAAGCGTCTTGTTTACTAAATCTTTTACCTTCTTTCCGATCTAAGAGGCTTCTGTAAGGTTCCACGTTCCACTGTTCTCATTTTCAAGGTTAGATTCTGGATCTTGGGGATAGTTTTTATTGGTGTAAACACTTCCCCTGAAATTCAAATCCAAAAATTAAGTTGGTTGGTAAAACCTTGTGAGGTGGTAAAGTTAAAATAGCATGTTTCTGAAAGCTATCACGAATGATGATCGTGTCAGCATATTCTGAAATAGTAAATTTCTGTATCAAATACAGTAACACTGCGGAAAGTTGTGACATAGGCATCTGCCTACGTACTAGACCTGCGCCAATATTTTGGTTTTCCTCACATCTTTCCTTCAAACTTGCCTCAATTGTGAAACATATACCACTGTTTCTACAAATGTTTGTCATTGCTTAATCAGTAGACAGTATATGATAGTAGTCGCTTATTATGTTAAACATTTTTTTCATTCATTCCTTTTCCTCCTATAGTGCATTATCCTTATTTGCTAAGAATACACACCTTTGGGGCAAAGCTGCTTTTCTACTACTGTGCCTAGCTCAGCACAATTGTATTTAAGGGTATTTGAGCCAATACAAACACTACTAAACAGCAAGGATCAAAGGCAAACAGAGAATTCTGTTCAATCAAATAAAAGATGTTTAAGCAAATATTAGATTTCTGGATAGGATTGTTGCTTTTAAATAAGCAGTGTGCAAACTCATATCCAGTTCATGTTTTTTGTCAAGTTGCCAGGGCAGCCCCTGAAGAAGTCTTAATACAGACAGACAACGCTGCTGATGTTCTAGTTTCTGGTATTAAATATAGCTTATTTCAGGTGATAGTTTGGAATGAAGTAAAGAATATTTTGGAGGACTGATTAAACAAACACACACACACACACACACACACACACACACAAAAAAAAAACCCTAGAGAGATAACAAAATGGCCTGTGGGGTATGGATAATGATGCTTTCTCCTCAGATATGCAAGTGAAAAAGAGGCAGTATTGCTTTTATCAGTAGCTTAAACTATATCAACTTCTCTTTTCATTGCAAGCAGGCTTTCAACATAAAACATGTGAAGGAAGCTCTATGTAGCATGTACTTTGCACAATACTAAGCTTACTGGCATTTTACTGGCAGCTCAGACCTGTTCTGATATTTCTTGAATTTTCCTGGGATAACAATTAGTAGAATTCTAGTAGAATTCTAATTCTAGGAGATTGTAGAAGAATTCATGGTCCCTAATTGCTGTTAATCTGCAAATGCCCTGCTGTCAAGTCATTCTTTGTGGAGAAGGAGCTAGACTGCCCATTTAACAACAGACCAGTCAGAAATACTAAGGTATTCTTCTTCTACATTGTCTTGATTATCAGGTTACCATCCACTCTAAAGCAAGGCGACGAGGCTCAGGGCTCATCGGCGTGTCAGGGTTCCTCCTATTTGTTGGTCTAAGTTACAGTGCGATCAGGCACTCAGTGTGAAAACAGAAGCATGCTGTACATATTTAAACAACCTTAGGAAGGCAAAGAGCTCGATTTACTGTTTTTCACTGTGAATGATCCTGATGTCCCAAAAGGAAGGAATGAAAGGAATAACTAATGTACACTACTGGATTCATCAATTGAAAAGACTGCTATCTAAAGGCTTGCACAGCAGAAGGAATGACAATTATGTGCTTAGGAGGCTTTTGCTGGAGAAGATTAAGAGGGAAAGGTGTTTAGTGAAGTGTGAAGATATTCTCAGTTTGCAGACCAATGCAGAGATTTGATAACAGAAGTATTAAGATAGGTCTTAAGTATAGAAATTTCTGTGTGTGATATTACAAGAAGAAGCAATAGTCCAAGGATTATGAAAATGGCATGTATTTGATAACCAAAGACACAACTGACAGCAATCAACTGGTAACCATTGAGGAATGTCATGTTTTTACCAAGACCAAAAGGCCTGTCTTCTGAGATGCCTACCACAGAAACAACTGATCAGCATAAGACTTGCCCTCTGATAACAGGAGGATGGCAAAGACCTTACAGTAATTTGCGTGTGTGTTCCTCTTTCTGTTAGCTCAGCAGGAAGATAGGCAGGAATTCATAAAGAGACTTCAAAAGGAAGGAACAAAGACTACAGGTAGTGAGCTCGCCTAACATTTAGAGGGTGAAGTAAACAAGATTGAGGCGAAAAAAGCACACAACTAATGTACTCCTAAAGGTCTTAAAAATCAGTTCAAAACTCATTTTGTTGTTAATCAAGAAAACCCAAGAGATGTAGTGAGGACTTGATAGCTGGCATCCCTTTACCTCATGTCGCAACACCAGTGATCCTGGCCTACTTGGACACACGCATCTTGGTGCTTTTGAGTACAGGAGTATGAGAGAAAGAGTGAGTGATGGAAATCAGTTTTCTTTAAATATTGTCTTCCCCTTCCATAAGGTCTTTCCCTATATTTTGTAACATTTAATTCCTATACCAGGACCAAAGCTGCGACCAGTTTTACCGTCACTCATATTCGCACACCCTGCAGTTTTAATGGGTTCCTTTAAGTCAGCACTCATATAGTGACTAAGCACCTGTCTTTGGGTTTGTTGGATGTTGCCACCTTTCTACTCACTGTAAATATAAAGAGGTGGGGCAGCTGGCTGGGCAAAGGCAATTCTAGGTGTAGATTTAGCTTTCTTGAGTGATTTGTTTTCCTCCTCTATCTTATTTCAAGAGGAGGAAGGATGTGTCCTTCTCCTTCCAAGTCAACTTGCCAAGCTATTCCTGTTACACTTTCTTGAATTTCTGTCAACAACCTGTGCCTCTTATTATTCAGAATCTGCCTTCAGGAACAGATCTTCTTGATGTGTTTTTCTGCATGAATGACAAACCTTGAATTTGCTGAGGCAAGAACAGGTTCAATTTTATACCTGAAAGTGTAAATAGCTGGTTCATACTGCAGAAATCAATGAGAAGTGTTTTTCTGCTTCTAGCTGTCTCTCACTCTGATGTTTTTATTTGTGATATTGTTCATGCTGGTGTGCAAACCATTCAGGCAGGAATATTTCTGCAAAGTATTAGTCACACCCAGGGCTGTACAAAGCTGTGAAGTCCAGAAGTGACTTTGCAACAAAGTAATCCTATCAGAAATAGCCTTAGTCTAGTATCCTACCCTAAACATAAAGTAGCACCTTGTTCAGAGGAACGGGTGTGTCCATATCAGGAGCCAGCAGGAAACCTTACCTTGCTCATTAGCGCTAGCTGGTATTATTGTGAGACACGGGTACGCTGGTTCCAAGTACCATTTTTCTCGCTTTAGTTCTCCTCATTTAGTTTCTGCTTCTGTGGATATGCATACTCTTTTTTCCCCTCTTCCTCCAGACCCTAACACCTACTGAACAACACGTACTTCAAATTGACCAGGCAACTTCTGCTAATTGGTATTGCCAAATCACAATGGCTTATATCCCTCTGGTTTTAAAATCCTGTAATTACACGTCTACCTGTTCTTGTTGTGTGTATAAAACTCTAACGACGTCTTTTTTGAATATTGCCAAATACCTGGCCTCAATGATACAATGTAGCAATTAGTTCTCGGATTAGTGAAGCATTTTTTGGAAACTCTTCACTGCTGGTAAGCTTTTTAATTCAGATGCCATGTCCTTGACTTTGCACTAGGACAATTTTCAGCTCCGCTTACATTTTGTATTTTGTTTTTCCTTACCCTAAGCTTGCACTTATTTACCCTACCGCCCCCACCCTTTACACAATCTCTACTGTTATGCGTAAGCTTTCTACCCTGAGGCCTCCGCTGTGCTTTCAGAAATCATCCCAGTCGCACAACGGCGGATGTGGTCATGTGAGACGAGCCCTTCTCCCTTGGTAAACAAGTGCTGCCAGCGCCAGCCCTCCGCCAGGCCCTGCCGGCCGCAGCCGCCCCTACCTGTCCGGCCCGCCCGGGCCCCAGGCCGCGGCTGCCGCCGGCCTCCGAACGGCGGGGCCGAGCGCCGCGGTTACGGAGGACTTGGGCAGGGCCGGGCAGGAAGCGCAGCTGCCGCCCCGGAGGCCTCGCTAGGGCGGGCGGCCCGCTGACGGGAGCGCGGCCGCGGCGGGGCCGCCTCCTGCCGGGGCACCGGCCCACGGCCGGCCGCTGGCGCGCCTGAGGCGAGGCCGCTCGGCCCGCGACTGAGCCTGCCTGGGCGCCAAGGGACGGGGGGAGGCGTTCCAGGCTCTCGGCTCTCTGCCGGCGATGGCTGGGGAGGGGCGGGGCGGGGCGGGGCAGGGCGGCTGCTCGGCGGGGCGGGGCGGGGCGGGGCGGGCGCTTTTCAGGCCGGGGCGGGCGGCGTCGCCCCAGTCTGGCGGCAGCGGCCGCGGAGCCCTGGCGGCGCGGCGCGGCCGGCTCGGGGTGGCGGCGGCTCCAGCCCCGGGGTTATGAGCTGGGGCTATGGCGCCGCCAGCCGGCGCTAGGCTCCTCCCGCGCCCGGGAGGGAGCCCCCTCCTCAGCCGCCGCCGCCTCCTGCTCCTGCTGCTGCTGCTGTGCCCCTGCAGCTGCCTGCCGCGCCGCCGGCCCGCGGGGCCGCCCGTCGTGCTGGGTAAGAGCCGGGGCCGCCGCCGGGCCGGGCCGGTGGTTAGTGCGGCGCGTGGGTCCGTCGCGCCTGCTGGCGGGGCGCCGGCAGCCCGCGGGCGGCTGTCGCGCCTGCTGCTGCTGCCGCCGCTGCTGCGGGGGCAGCGGCGGGGCCGGAGCCTCTGCGGGCGCCGGGGCCCCCGTGCCGCCGGGCCCAGCAGTGCCACCCGGCATGGGCACGACCGGTTATGCTGGAAAGTGAAGCTTGCCTTTGCTTGCCCCTGGCTCTAGGGAAAGGAAGGCTTTAAAAAAAATTCTAGATACGTCTTTAGCTCGCTACCCAAAACCAGATCCTCGCTTGTCAAGTGCTTACTTTATCTGAACTCCTGGAGAGAAGAGGCCGCGTGGAATCAGATGCGAAAGACAGATGATTCAGTTGTACGGTAGTTGAAATAAGCCTGTGTTTTCCAGTAGTTTATCACGCAATACAGAAAACGAACAGTGATTATTGCTAGTGAGCAGGTTTCACTTGTTAACGCCAAATAACTTAGGACAAACATGTACAATGCATTCATATTACAATGCTTGCTGTTTAATTAAATGCTAGATGTTCTTTGCGTCCACTGATAAGAAAGAAGAATCTTCTAAGGTGGATAAGTGTTTTGGTAACTTGTTTACTGGAACACTAATTCTAAGCATTCCTAATGCATTTATTGAAGGCATCTGGTGATACTATATAAGTCATCCTGTGAATATTTTCAGCATGCTATGCACTATCACTATGCAAATAATGCTGATGATAAGGGGAGAAATAATAAGAAAATGGAAGAAAACTAGGAAAGGAATAATCAGTAGCATGCTGTTCAATTTAAAGCTCTGTTTATATATAATAGTTCAGGTTCTGCCTTTGACCTTATTACTTCTGTCACAGGCTTCTAACAGAAAAGGGCAAACTTGAAACAAGCATTCTTTAAAGATGCTGTATATCTAGCTAGACCGCAGTGTACAAACTCACAGTTCTTAACAGATGTCTGAACTAAATAACTGAAAGGATGTAAATCTGGGGAAAAGAAACTACAGAAGCGTGTATTAAAGGGTTGGACTTGAAATGTGACCGAAGTGAGTTGTTTTTTGAGTTTTGTCTTTGAAGGTTAGAAGCAGCCTTTTATCCCATCTCTCCACTTTGTGACAGTGGATTTTCGCAATAAGCTTTGGCACTTATTCCCCTGCAAGCTTCTGCATGAAAAAGGTGGTAGTGGTGTAGCTGCTGGTCCAATACTCAGCTTGAGTTAGGAAGGAATCAAAGCAACTGGGATAAAGGGATCTTCACCGTAGGAACGTGAAGTTGCTAGTGGTGGGTCAATTGTAAGCATATACGTTCCCTAAGTGTATGATTTAAAAACCATGATTAATTTATGCCTTGTTTTCATATGAGAAATCCTAGTACGTGCTCTGTGGCTCAGCACACGCTCATCAGTGAGTGTATAAAAAACACGGATCTTCTGCTATTAAAATGAATTTTCAGCAAACACTTAACTTGTGTGTCTTACTGACTGTTCTGGTTAGCTTCTGCATTTTTTCATTTGTTGTCTTCTGTGTCTGCTGCCTAGCCCTGACTTGTCCAGAAAGTGAAGATGCCGTCTTCTCTTCAATCTTCATAAACTATTGTTCTGTGGTGTCTGGATGTTTGAGAAGGTAGACTCTCTCAGGGACTGATTTGCTGTAACTTACTGTTGTAAAATACCACGTTCTTGATGTATAGAAATGGCTGTGTCTTTGTAAAAGCACTTGCACCAAGAGCTTAGCTTCAATTAGACATGACATAGCAAGTGAAGGTCAAACAAATAAAGGAGGGGAGAGTAAGGAGTGACTGTCGGTCACTCACTGGTTCTGTATGAAATGTTCTCATCTTGATTCTAGGTAATTTCTTGTGACCTGTTCTTCTCCATTTTTTGTACAGGGACGTGTTAAAATAAGCTTTTTGGGAATTACTGCATGAAAATTTTTAGATGTATTCAGGAGAATCATTTAGGGAGGCATTCCAAGTACTGCCTTAACATAGAAGGTGTTTGGGAGAGCAATTAAAACAGGTCCTGCACTGGAATCACAAATGCAGAAGGAGATTGAGAGGTGTATTACATGGGGCTATACAAGCCTAAGATAGTTTTGGAATCCATGGTAAGGTGAGGATATAGAGCTGCTCCTCTTGTTTTATCAGCTTGGTATCCCAGCTCTCATTTTCTTCCTGTGTGTTCTATTTTAAATATGTTCTTATTTTGTACTGACTGTATTCTCATGGCCTGTTTGGGCATTGTAACTCCTCAGAAGTTTTAAATTTTGCCTTATGCTGTGCATAACACGTTGGCAATCTGAGAGAATAAAGAAGGAAAGAATGTCCACATAATGATCATTTCAGAAATGTTTTATACCATGATGGTCACAAGGCCCAGTGTAAGTTGTTTGCAGCCTCTTCTTGTAAAGACCCCACTTGCATGTGCTTACCTAATGGGAAGAAGTAGAGCAGCAGTTTGCAAATATGGGACCTTGCTTACAGGTGGATAATTTTGTGCTGTTCCCTGGGTACTAACAAAAATATTCCTTTAGGAATCTCTCAAACCTGAGAACAGATGAGCTGCCTGAATACAACTTTGTAAGTAATAGTTGTAGATAGCGAGATTCTCTTCCTTTTTTTGTGGTGGCAACAGATCTCAAATTTGTAGAGCCCTTCACTAGCTCAAAGTGAAATCTGGTTCTGTGATACAGCTAAGCCAAAGTAACAGTTCATTGTTGCTCCCCTTGCTTTCCTTGGGCCAGCTTTTTGGTCACTTTGTGGAGTTTTGTTGTCCGCTAAACTAGGAGAAAATTAACCTGATGAGGAACGAGTAATTTTGTACTTGAATTAACTTAATGAAGGAGCTGGCCAAAGGAACGGGCAGAGAGGCACCATTCCATTTGAATTAAAAAAAATCTTTAAACTGGTCTGTGTATCATCAAATGCTGCCTTAGTAGCAGGAGCTGTTTTGTCTGAAGATCATGTTTGTACATATCAAGGGAGTAAGACTAGGGCCCAAACTGGCATAGGTAATTAATTTTTTTTGTGTGTGTGTGAAAGCAGAGTACTACAATTCAATTACAGAGTTCTCCCTGAGATTGAAATAAAAAAGCATCGAAAGGTATTCACAGGGTAGTGGAACTATAGTAAAAAAAAAAATATAAGGTAAAAGTCATAACTGTACTTCCAGAGTCCTGCCCGAAATATTGATATCAAAGAGACAATACTCACTAAAACGTAAGAATATTGTTTTGGAGGTACTCCCTCAAGTTTTGGGGTGAAAAAGTATTACTTAAGATACTGCATTGCTTTCCCATTTACTTTTTTTTTTTTTTTTTAAAAGAGTTTCCTACTAAGCCAGAACAATATTTTCATACAGGAAAATATCCTTTAAGAACCAGGATAATCTCCTGAACACCTTTGCTACACTGACAGTATCTATTTAAAGCAAAAAACAAAACTGTGTGAGTGCTTCTAGATAGCAGCTTTATGTTCACACTCAATTACAATATTCTTGCACTTCTCTTATCAGTTTGGTTATACATTCAAAACACTTGTCTTTTAATGCTCTTGGTAATAAGGTCCTTTAACTTGTGGCTGTTCAACTTCGATTTCTCATATAGTCTATCCATAGTCACTACATATTACTTGATGTCTTATCAATTTTGGGGGCTGATAACCTGTCCTTATAAGATCAGCAGCGGATTCACTGAACTCTTTACCTTTTAGAGCTGACTCAACACAATTACTATATCAATGTTCTGATACCTTCTGCAAACAATTTGTTAGGTACTTGGCTAAAGTTTTCTAGAAAGACACCTAAATGAAGTTTGTTAATAATTGATTTCCATGCAAAAGAGGTTTGCCCGTGAATTCCTGCTGACTACTAATTGAGATGTGTGTGTTTGTATGGTCAGTTAGCTAGATGTCAGCAGTGATTTAACTGTTTATGCCTCATGTGATCTGAGGTATCTAGAAGTATCATGTGAGATCTTGTTTGCTTTCTTGTTCCTGGTTTTAAACACAAGCCCCTTCTGTGGCAGCCTGTCATCGAGTATGTAAGCTGCTTTGAGACATCCTCCTTAGAGAATTCTGTGGCCAGAATTTCAAATGAAATCCCAGAAAACTTAGTTCACTGTGAAGGAAGGCTAATTTATAGAACGAAAAAGCTGACGCTTGTTTGAGAAACTTTACATGGAAGAAGGTTGTGATAGTTTATGTATATCCAAGGCATGTGCCTTTCAGATAAATGTAGTAAAAAATGTAGCAACTGATGGTCTCGTTGCCACGTGAACAACAGACTTATTTTTTTCAGTTATTACATAGATACTATTTTCTTATTATTCTTTTTCCAAATGTTATAATCTTAAAGGACCATTCCCCCTATTCTTTGCTTTTATTGAATGCTCTTTTCTTTGTTTCCTGAGGGATGTTAACAGAAGTCACTTTTCAGGCTGCACCTTGCTTATTGTTTTCTGCTTGGAACTGTGAGTCAGTCCTTAAGGTTTTACTAGAGTGATAGGCAGGTGTGTCACTATATTGTAAAGCTAGTTATTATAATTTTCAGATTTGGAAAAGTCTGTAATGTCTTTAAACACTCCAATGAAACTTAAAGTTGTGCTTCGCATAAAGTTAAATCTAAGAAAAACACATTCCAGGAGGAGATATACTGGTTTTGTTGGGGCAGTTGAGGCAAAAACCAGTGAAAGATATTGGAATATTAGAAGCAAATTGAGCTCATTAACATCTCAGAACCATTTCTGTTGGAATTAAGTCTTTGTGAAAAGTAAGATTATGCTAAAGCTGATTAAATGAACAAATCTGACAGAAACACGTCTTTCTGCCCAATATGAAAACTCCATTCTCTTTCCGAAAGTCCCGATTCAGAAGTCAGTACATGGATTACACAACTGAAAATTAGAGAAGCTAGGGTTCTGTCTGAGATCTTTGCTTGGACATCTAGTTTTAACCAGTGCTGATGAATTTTGCAAAACTTGACTTGCCCATTATTTTGTGAATTTACAGGGTCAGTCTGTAGGCTTTAAAAATTAGAACCTCTTGTAATGTTTCCAGCAAAAAAGCTTAGAAACTATGGATACTGGTAGGTGAGAGGATGAAGAGATAACTTGCTTATAAATTACTCTGCCTAGAAGTGTTTTCCGTGTATGGTCGGAGAGCAAAGGGAAATTTTTTTTTTTGTGTCACTTTGAAATTTCATCATAGAAAATGCAGAAAGCTATTGTTCTTTTCCAGTGGAATTAATCTTCAATATGATCTGCTGACTTTTTTTTTCTCCAACCTGTTACTTATCAAAAAGCCACTAAATAGTTCTCCAGCCAAAACGTAAATCATTAACACTGTTAAATTGTGTTGGGTGAGCATTGAAGATCTTGCATGTTGTTTTTCATAATCTGAAAAATCAAAATCTACACTTCTTGTTTTGTTTCCTATAGTTTCATCATGAACCCTTTTCAGTTTGCAGAATATACTTTTGAAAATAAAACATGGGATGTGAAGTTTCGGTGACTAACAACTTCACTGTCAATATAAAAATGTTTTAGATGGCTCTGTAAACCTGAGAAAATATTTTGTGTTAATTCTTGCTTTATAAACATGTACCTGTACATGGGACTCTATTTTTAAATTGCAGTATTGTATCTTGGCACAGTGGGAAGTTGTTCCTCTGCTTTTGCTTAGAATTATATGAAATTATCACTTCTCAATCTTTTGTTCAGTTAACCGATTTGTACTTTGTCATTCCTTAAATAAAAATTAGTATGGAATGTTTCTCATCTTCTGCTTTGAATTTGACACAGGAGCACAGCCTTTTTCCTCAAAAAAACTTGAGGTTTAAATATTTTAACTAAATTAGACTTGTAGTTAATCTAAGATCACTCTAGTAATTCCAACTGAAACTTTGTACAATTTATTAGTTTCAGCACTCTTGATAAATGTAACTCTTATTATTCTTCTGAGTCACTCAGCTACTTTGTTTTGCATTGGAATGGAAGACAAAATCAACCTGTTTTGTCCTTGGCAGGTCTGCTGCTGAAACTGGCCGGCCAGGAATGATTGATATAAATAGAATTACATTCCGTTCTTTTTCTAATTGAGAGCTCTGATACAGCAGCCAGAACAGGCATGAGGTTGTTGAACCAGCTGTTGCCTTATAGCTCTATAAGCAGTAACTAAACAGCATTTTGTGAGGTTCCAAGACTGAACTTCAGTAAACTTTTTCCAGTGTATGATGCAATGCTATAATCTCCCTTACTATGCTTTCCAGTATGTCAGAGTCCTTGAAATATGACCTAAAATAAACTGTGGTGAGCTACTGGGTCTTTAAATGTTTCACTTAGGCTTTTAGTGTTTTTATTTCTGTAATCTAATGAGAAAGTAGGAGTAGTCAATAAAGAAATTCTGGGGTATTATCTTCTGTGGTGGGGCAACTGTGATGGTGGAAGGGTGTAAGAGACTAATTCTAAGGGACTATCCTTTTCCAGATTCTGCAATAAATGCCTCCCTGACAACATCCCTGGCTTTCAGGTTAAGTTAGTTGTTCCAGTAAAAAATAGTGTCCCTTTCTTCAAGCCATTGCTAAGTATTCTAAAGCAGACTTGCTTCCTGTTCTCTCTTTCCTTCTCCATAGCCCTTTCCTCATCCCACCCTTCTCAACTTGCAAAATAAGCTTATAGACCTCTTTTCTCAGCAATTCTGCAGGTGTTTTTCCTCCGTGATGTGTATCCAGAGATTTTTGTGGTGGGGAGCCTGTTCTGGAGAAAGAACAGTATATACTGTGGTGTCAGAAATGGCCTAAATTCTCTGTACAGTGGAAGCTGACTGAGATTAAATGAAAAATTGTAATGAAAAGAAAAATCACATATTGATGTGTAAATTACTATCTGAGCACTATATAAGAAAACAGAATGAGAGTCGCATGAGTGGGATGCGCTTTTGCTGTAGCGCAATATCTTAGCTGTGTCAGCCCATCTAAGAACGCTTAGCTGGTAGATAAGCAGAATAATGGGGCCCATGATTCAATAAGAAAAGAGCCATGGCTGTTTACTTCCTCATATCGGAGTTTCAGAATGTCCAGAACAACAACAAAAAGTGCAGACAGTAAACTATTTCCAAGGTGAAAGATGCTATGTGCTCCTGTAACTGGAGTTTTGGCTGGGTGGTCCAGCAGTTGTGCATCCATTTGCATTTGTAACTAACTTTGTTCTGTTGGAGACTCGCACTCTGAGGTAGACTTGAAGTCTTTGGCTTAGGCTGTACTGTAGAGCTACGTATGACTTAAGTTCTTTGCTTTATCACTTTTTAATTGGAATACAGAGCTTGCTTTACTTGGCAGTATGTGGCTACCTCTTTGAATATAGCAGAAAGAATTTTTTTTGAGATATTCCCTAGAATTGGGAGCAAGAGGGTGTATACACTAGCTGCTTCACTTTTGATGGAGCTAATGTTTCAAAACAAAACAAATTTAGTTCGAGTTATGTTCTGAAGTATACCTGGCAATGTACTATGTTTTCGGTGAGAAGTATTCTCAGTTGTTCAGCAAACTGCATGTTGGCCTATACGTAAAAGCTTCAGGATTGAAGTTTTGGCATGTAAGTAGGGTACAGCTGTACACATGCAAAAAAAGGTGGGAGGGAAAAAAAGCTGAAGAGATGGAAAAATAAAGCTGAAAGGTGTCCAACTCTTTAAATTTTTCCTAGTATGGAGAGACTTTTCAGTTACAGGAGTACGTTTGTTATCTTTGTTCGTGAGGGAAAACTATTAAACATTGTAAAGCTTAGGGAGCCCCTCTGGAAACTTGTTGCTGAAAATGTCAAGAGTATTTCTTAAGCTTAGTTCTACTTTGGAAGTCTACTTCCTTTCTAACTGGTTTTTAAAATAAATAAGTGGAAATAAAATTCCATTGAAGGAATACTAGCAGAAGCATATACCTTAAGAACAGTGCACTTCAGAGAAGGTACAAATATAAAACTCTTCCCTCATGTGTTATTGGGGTAATGGGGGGGGGGGGGACAGTGCCAAGACCAAAACTGCTGTTACCTCCCGACCTGAATGCAAAAGATATAAACCTATACTTGGATTATTATGCCATCCAACTAAATATTGTGTAACAGCATAGCAGTAAGAGATGAAGTGAAAATGAAAAATTTGATAGTTTTCAGGTACTGTTTAAAAAGAAGGACTTAATCTATTCAGTTGCAATTGTCTGAAGAAAAAGTTCTTTCAGAAAGATTCAGTTTATACTTTAGAAGACAGATAACTCTGATAAGGTATGAGACAATCTGCTGTTGATACTCATGCCCTAACGTGACCTGTTCCTATGTAGTCTGCTTTCTGAAGTAACTGAACTGTTGCTCTAGAATTATTTGCATGGTGATTCCCCAGCTAATCATTTTTGAAAATCCATCAGCATATAAGGGCTACAGTATTAAACTTGTATACTAACCTATAATTAAAAATCTGTAATGAATTTCAAATTAAGATATATATCTACTTTAATATCTTTCAGTTCCGGGGGACTTAGGTAATCAATTGGAAGCAAAATTAGATAAGCCATCAGTAGTGCACTATCTCTGCTCTAAGAAGACGGACAGTTATTTTACGCTCTGGCTGAATTTAGAATTGCTTCTGCCTGTCATTATTGACTGCTGGATTGATAATATCAGGTAAGACCAGAAATGTTGCACTTTGGAATTTTTTTTGTCTCCTTTTCTTAGACTCATATGCTTTGATCAGAATGACTACTTTAGACTTCCAATTCAAGAACAGTGAGAGAAATCACTTAGAACTCTGATAGGTAGAGGCAACGTTAAATTAAAAAAAAATCAGTTCAGCAGTTTTTTTTAAATTCTCCCTCCATAACAAAATGAGAACTGCTATAACTTTTCTGTAGTCTGTTAAGAAAGTTTAGCAATGCCTCCTCACAACCCCCTTTTTGCCTCTGTAGTTTAGGCAGAATCCTCTGTGACTGTTTACTTATTTATTAATGGCTCTGAACGTTCAAGGAAAGCAAAATCTGAAAAATTAAAAGGCTTTTAAGAGTCAGGTCATCTATTCTAGGTACCTAATGTTTTGAATACTTGTAATATCTTTGTCTTCATAGTGCATGAATGTATTCAAGACTGTGGGAACATATTGACATATATTGCACCTTAAATTGCAGCTGGAAATTCAGTAGACAAGGAATGACTGTATTCACTTAAATGTTACTTTTATTGTTGTGGCTACAACTGATAAGCAAGAGAGCTTGCTGGAAGGCTGGGGTAGCTTGCATTGCAGTACTAAATATAACATAAAGGATGTCTTTATTGAATAAAGATCTACAGAATATACATTGACCTGAATGCTGAGATTTTTTTTTTTCCTGTGTTTTGAAATCCCTGTGCAGTAAGCTTTTTCAACAAATCGGCATTCTTCTAGACTGGGAGATAAGGACATAAGTGAGTTTTACCACTGTTGCTCATTTCCATTTTGAACTTTGTGTGTCTTCAAAGGAATTTTTGATCCTAGTTTTCTCTTAAGTAATGTTATATCTCCTGCAAATCTCTGCCTGTAACTTTGTGAGAACTATAAATATGCAGACCTAAGTATGTTTTGTAATGTAAATAGAATACCATAGGGATTTGTCAATGGGTTTTTTGCCTGAAAGCTTTTAGATTTACTGACCTATCCACATTAGACAATCTTTTTGTCACAGATAACATTTTAAAACTGGTTTCCCTCATAGCGTTATATGTATTCAGTAAATATATTCCATAGAGTTGTCTAGTAGCAGCTTAGTGCTTTCTGCTGAAAGACTAAACAGAAATCTCCTACCAAGGAAGGTTCTAAAGCAACCAAGATAAAAACATGAGCAGTAACGGTAGCCCTTACATTTTTATGAGCCACTGGAAAATAGATCGATAGTATATAGACTAGCTAGAGATTGTGCAAGTTTTTGTTGTGGCGGTGGCATTTTTTGTTTTTGTATTTTGTGGTAGTGCCTCTGCTTTATTTCAGTCTTGCTGTTTGCCTCACAGGTTAGGGAGAATTTTTTGATGCATGAATATCAGTTCAGATTGTGAGAAAGGTGAAAACCTGCGCTCCAGAAACTGCAGTTGTATTGATGTTGTATTTAAAAAAAAAACAAAAAACAAAAAAACACCCCACCCTCCAAGTTCTTTATATCACAAAATAGTTTTGAAAAATATGTACAAAAAACTTCATTCCTGTATGAGGTTTCCTTATGTAGCTATTGTTATTAGTTAAAAAAGTATCAAGCACTCCATTATGCTGATACAGGTGTTCTAGTTAGATAAAAGTAACTCATTTCTGTTCAGGGGCACTTTACTGACATCTGATTTTACAGCTATTTTATGTGCTACTGCCACACCTTCATTCTTACGCTCTTGACAAGTTTTCTCCATTTTATGCTTGACTTGAAATGAAATGATACAGAAATACACAAAGCAGTTATATCTTTCTGAAGCTGAAGTCCAGCCACTCTTCTGTATGCTGTTTTACAGAGCAGATAAGTCTTACATTCTGCACGGACAGAATAAAACTAATTAAAATATTTGCTTGCACCATATAACCACTTAGCTGCTAGAGTACTCTTGTCATGTCTGCCTCTGTTTTCTTCCTCGCCTTCTAGGTAATAGCTCTTAAAGTTCTTGTTACTGCACTCGGGGAACGTAAGACTCATTTTAGTTGAGAGCTGTTATGTGGTAATACGGCATGTTTCATATATTTTTGTGTGTTTTTTTTTCTTTTTTTCCCCCTCTTCTCTCCAGGCTGGTATATAATCGAACAAGTAAGATTACAGAACCACCAGATGGAGTGGACATCAGAGTGCCAGGCTTTGGGCAGACGTTCTCCTTGGAATTCCTTGACCCAAGCAAAAGGAGTGTTGGTATGTACAAGCTGTGTTTGAAGTGCTTTGTCATCTTAGGATTTTTCTAGTGCGTCTTTCCACACACAGTAAGCTACTGAAATTAGATTTCAAATTACAGTTCTGTTTAGAAGTAGAACTGTAGTGTATCTTCTGAAGTAGGTTAGCACATGGTTCACTTTGCTTATAAGTGTTTGAGTTACACCATTGTTTTGCCTGTCATGTGGCCTGATTGAGACAGGAAAGCTTCATGCTATTTAGTCTTGTGCCAAGTTCAAGCTTTCTGGATGAAACTTGAATAGGCATCTTGAAGACACTTTTGAAAAATGAAATGGGAAGAATGGAAAATTCTGTGACTGAAGACTCATTATGTTTTGGAAAAACAAAATAAAAAACTTGGTTTCAGCTTGGCCTTGATCAAGTAAGGGGTTCTTTGGCTTCCGGAATGAGTTAATGGGCTGGAAAAACACAGTGCCACGTTCTGTAATTCCTTGTGTCTTGTCCGTGTCAGAATGATTATATCATTACATTTGTGCTCTAAGATTTCTGCATTAATTGTGTGGGTTTTCTTGGGTGGAGGTGTGTTTTGTCTCTTTGGTAGGACTCTAGAACTCTTCTTTCAGAAAATGACGACTCTGACAACCTTTTTGCAAGGAGGTTTTAGCTGTGGTTGAAGACTTGAGCAATTTAACAGCCAGCAGTGCACTGGGCTTCACTGTAGCATGGTCCCTCTTTCATTGCATGTTTCTTTTGTTTTTCTTTTTCTGGGGAGCGGTCCCCAAAAGGGCAGTAATGCCCCTCATGATCTTATAAGTCAATAAGCCTTTTAACTAGAACAGGGCTTATTTAAATTTTGTCTCTGTTTACTTTAGTAACTATATGATAAGCATTCAAGACTAACAGAGTGAGTGAGGTACTGCTCAAAACTTAAATATGACTGTGATGTTCAGTAGGATGTTCTGATCCTTCATCTTTCCAAAATACTACTAAATGCATTTAATAGTGGTAATAACTGCATCCTATGTTTCAAACCTTTTAATATACACCATCTTAACATAAATACTTGCAAGCAACCTACAAATGTTTCCCTTTGCCATTAGAGCATTATGGTCAGTCACCTAAGTTACAGTCCACTAACTGATAGATATAAAAAACCAGTTTTGCAGTAGTTTCCAGAACTCTGCGCTAGGGTACATTGCAAGCGTTTTTTTCCAAGAACAAATGCTGGCAAAGTCCAGGTTAACCTTTATGAATGTATTATGTCCTACCTCAAGTTAACTGGCAACCAACAAAAGCCAGAATTCTAATGTAGTAATTTCTTAGTTTGTGGGGCTTTTTTTTTTTCCTGTTTTGTTTTGTTTTTTTAGTTCAAGGCTCAGACGTAGTTTTGCTGAGGAAAATTTATCCCTTCTGTGTATGCCACGTTCTGCTGTGGTTTGATAAATTAGCCAAGTTGGAAGAAGTTTTAGTAACAGCAATCTTTCACTTTCACAGAAAAGTGAGCATAATTTGTTTTGCTTAATATGCAGCTTTCTAGACTGTCAGGGATTCTTAGATTACGCTTTGAATGTCCGTATACATGGAATCAGAGGTAATGCATTACCAGAGCCTAATTTGTTTTGTTATCATTAGCCTGCCTGATGGCTGCTTCTAATGCTAATCTTTTCACTTTTTCTGTTTCTCTCCCATCTGATGTCTACAGGCAGTTACTTTTATATGCTGGTGCAGAGTTTAGTAGACTGGGGCTACAAACGGGACGAAGATGTAAGAGGAGCACCTTATGACTGGCGAAAGGCACCAAGTAAATAATGTTTTGCTACTTGAATGAAATTTATTTGCCAGCTGAGAAAGTCAACAAATGTCTTGGGTCTCTTCCCCCTCCCCACCTGTACAATTATATTTAAAAATCTTAATCTTGACTTTTTTCTTTTTCTTTTCTTTTTTTTCCCTTTAAAGAACTGGCTATTTAAGACTTGCTTTAAAACAAACAAACAAAACCCAAACCCACAAAAACACACACCATAAATTAATACTGGAATTTCTAAACTCTGCACTTGTAATTCCACAGCAGGAGCTTTGCTAAGAGCACGACAGTTTTGTGGTGTCACACCAACTCTAACAGAACTGCTTTCACTACGTCCTGAAGAATAAATTATATTTTAAAGTGCGGAATGAGGGGTGATGTCCAGATTGTTCTAAGCCTCTGTCTGTATGAATTTTATAATTTTACACTCGTAATCTCATTCTATTCCACTTGGCACAAGGGGTTTGTAGACTTGTCATATAGCTTGTGAAATAACATACGTGTATTGCTAATGCTAATATTCTAGTATCATGTTTCTCTTGGCCCATAACACTTACAGATTTAAAACTGAAGCATATAAACTTGGCGTGCAAGATGCTCCTTGAAGAAAACCACTAATGCTGACTTTTGCTCTTTATGTGACTGTTATAAAATTATGCTCCAATTGTCATTTAAAGTTCATATGTTATTACAGGGGCTTTTGTGTGGAAAAGGTTAGCGTGCATGGGATGTTTCTCAGAAAATTTGGTCTTAAAAAAAAAAATTCAAATTTAAGATGTAAAGAATTGGAGTAATGTTTGTAACTATACTTAAATAAGTTTGAGAGAAACAGTAAAAAGCTGAGTTTTAAAGTATCATGCTTTTGTAAGCATGTTGCCTGATGTAAGCCTGTTTGCACTGCGTTTGAGTATTTCAAAAAATAAGCTTTTAAATAATTGTGTTGGAGGACAGCCTCCGCAAATAATGATTTTGATAAGGTTTTGAAATCTGTGTATGTTTACTTTAGATGAGAACGAACACTATTTTGTGGCCCTTCGCAAGATGATAGAGTCAATGTATGAACAATATGGAAGTCCTGTTGTCTTAATTGCCCACAGTATGGGTAATATGTACACCCTCTACTTCCTCAACCATCAGACTCAGGATTGGAAAGACAAGTACATAAAGGACTACGTGTCATTAGGTGCTCCATGGGGAGGAGTTGCTAAAACTCTCCGTGTGCTGGCTTCAGGTAGGCAATTTAAGGATTTGCGTTCTATTTTGTTAGTAGTAGCTGAGACCAGTAGTTAACTAGACTTTAACTGTAAGACTGGAGGATGAGAGTTTGAGGTATTATGAAGTTAAAAGTAACTTTTTCATAAGTGATAGCAACTTGATGTTTCAGTCTCTGTGGCCAGACTGTCATTCTTTCTGTTCATGGGAGTGGACTAAGTTTTTACATCCCTTAACCAGGAGCTGTTTCCCCTCTTTTGACCTCTCCCTCCCAACCTCTTTTCAACAGCTGGTTGTGTCACCTGCTGTTTGGCCTGGTGCCTTCTATTTTTGTCACTTCTGCCTTCAGCCTGATTGCTCTCCGTTCAGTATTGCAAAGCTGACAAGGACTCCAGCACACTCACTAGTTTTGATTAAATATCATATGACTGCTTGAGGTTAATGTTAAGGGACACTTGTAGACATGGTGGTTAAATGCTGCCAGAGTTGTAACTCCGCAGATGAGGAAAGTGAATCTTTGAGATCTTGGGTGTAGTAAACTATTTACGTTTTGTTAGTCTCGGGCATATCCAAAGAACTGTAATATATTTCACTGAGTAACTGCTAACAACTGATAGAAAAAGTTCACTTACACTATCAGGTGGGATCATGATTATTTCATGGCAAAACAGTAAGTTATTTTGTGCTTTGCTATTTAATTCATGTCGTTTTAGTGTTGTGTTTTAGTGTGTCGGCTTGTGTTTTAGTTTACTTCTAATTTGCTAGCTTTGGATATCACTATTTTCTTCCCAAGCAAAGCTGACATCAAAAGAACTGGACTTCATCAAAATGCAGAGCACATGCCAAATGCCAGCCATGCGTGGACAGATCAAAAGAACATTTTGCTTAGCAAAGGCATTTGATTCTGAATAGGAACGCACAACTCAAACTTACTAACTAGAAAAACTTAAATTGGATATTTGCATTGAGTTTTAGACTGTTTATTCTATTGCAAAGGCACTGTAAAAATTGATATCCCTTTTCCCACAGGCTTTGTCTGACCAGTTTGCATGCTACAGAAATGGCAGGAAGTGAGCAATGTTAAAATTGCTTTTATAAAATTCCACACGATTACACAAAATTCCACAGTCTCAGATTTCTGTTAGATTAAATTTTCATACTTGATATCCTGTTTATCCTTAATAATGCATCTCATCCAAAGTAGCTAGCTATACAAACGCATAACGAAGAAGAGCTAAATTGCTACTAGAATGTAGTCATCTCTTAATCTGTATGACTGCTGTATTAAACGCCATGTCTTAGAGCAGAGTTCAGAATACCACAGGAAACTTAAACGGGCAGAACATAATAATGTCTAAGTGTATGTTTTTAGGTTAGTACTGTGTCTTAAGTATCTGTAATAAGTCACCACCACCAGGCATTAACACTTGGACGGCGTTAGTCGGTCAAAGAAATTATAAAAGTAAAATTATCAGGGTGTTAATACGCAGAACAATTGTTGCTTCAGAGGAAAAATGCTGCATGGCTGTAGGAAGGGCAATCTGTAATGCGTTCTTTCTGCTCCCGTTCCTTTTTAAAATATGTTAATGGTTAGGAACTCAATGTTAAATCCACAGCTGCTTTATCAAAGTGGCAAATAACACACCAACCAACAGGCCAAATTCTTGCCTCCCCCCCCCCCTTTTTTTTTTTTAAGTTTCCTTTTTAAAATCGGCTTCACAGAGTGATACTGGCAACATTTCCACCTAGTCCACTTAAAAGTTGAAGACTGTGCTTTAGGATCTTGCTGAACCAACAGTGCCACCTTATGGAATGTTTAAAATGCACAGTTCAGTGCTATTTCAAGAATATAGATTTCAGTCTCATTATTTCACTACTTATGGTGTGGTTGACCTAGATAACTACATGCTGTAACTGCCTGGACTAAGTAAGGGAAAACTTGATTAGTAGTTTTCAACACGCAAAACTGACCATTTTTGCGAAGCCTGTAAAGGTCTCTTCATGAGTTCTCCTTACACGTTGTAAGGAGTAATATTTATCTGTTTTTTCAGCAAAAGCATGGTCTAGGATCAGAAACACTATAAAATAAAAATATTTTTTCCAGAGACACGTTTAAGACTAAGTTTACAAATTGTATAAATAATGCCTAATAAAGGCTGATTTCTCACTCGGCTGCTACGGGGGGTGTTTTGTGCTTTAAAAAGAGCCATATTGGAAAGGCAGCAGTGTTCTTGGTTTGTCATTCACTCGTTCATTTATATTTTATAATTTGTATGTTCAGAAGTTTGCTTGCAGAAGTTAAATATCAAGACAGAATCAAATGAGTAAAGAGTCTTCCCAACTGTCACTGTAAGCAAAGAGAACGTGTGTTTTCTGTTATTCATGTTATCACTGTGAGCGGTACTAATTGCTGCTGGGTGTAGGACACATGCATTGCTTTGTCTCTAATGAAATTCCAACCCCCTCCCGCCCCCCAAGGTGACAACAACAGAATACCTGTCATCAGTTCACTCAAGATTCGAGACCAGCAGAGATCAGCAGTTTCCACAAACTGGATGCTTCCCTATAACTACACGTGGCCTCCAGATAAGGTCTTTGTAAGCACACCTACAACCAACTACACCCTCCGGGATTATCAAAAATTCTACAGGGACATCAGCTTTGAAGATGGCTGGCTCATGAGACAGGACACTGAATCCCTGGTGTACCAGATGACACCACCTGGTGTGCGCATCCACTGTCTTTATGGTACTGGCGTAGAAACACCTGATTCCTTCCATTATGAAAGCTTTCCTGATAAAGAGCCCAAGATCCTTTACAGTGATGGGGATGGTACAGTGAACTTACAGAGTGCCTTGCAATGCCAGAAATGGGTGGACATGCAAAAACAGGAAGTGGTGATATTTGAGCTTTCAGGAAATGAGCACATTCAAATGCTATCCAATGATACTACTATCTCCTATGTGAAAAAGCTGCTTTTTGATTTGTGACACCCTATGTTGACAGTTATTTTCCTCACCTATGATGCCTTTCCTTAAATTAGGGGAAATGCCTTTTGATCCCTTGATATTTAGGTAGCTGAATTATTTATTTTGGTTGTTTGTTTTTGTTTTTTCTGTGTTCAAGAAGTTGTTTGGTGTCCTAAATGATAATTTGTCTTTGATTTGTATTCCTAATGCGTTGTGGTATTTTCACATTCTGAAAATTTGGTCCAATATGCATTTTGGGACCTCTGGTATTACATCCACTATTCATACAGACTTTCATTTGGAGACTGTGCAGCCCCTTGCACATACTCTGTGATTTTTGTGTGGGCTTTGAAGGGTTTGGAGGGGGAGGGCTGGGAAGGATTGCAATTTCAGTTGCCCATGAAACAAGGGAAAGATATTAAGAATTTGGAAAGCAGAGTAAACTTAGCTTAATTTGTAAAACTGCGTATCTACTAAGTATTGCAGGCAAGAGATTTGGTACTGCATTACCTTTTGTCACATCCAGCCTTCCTGTTGCTAAAGCTTTTGGGAAAGAGGAAAGCTGTGTGAATTACTTGAAGCGTCTTATTAGATAACTTTTTCTGATTTTATTTTTTTTAAGAAAAAGTTGTTTGCTCTTCAACTTCTAGAGCTTGATGACTTAAAATTTATAGTCTGAAGACCATTCACCTTAGGCTTTACTTATCAATGGGGGAAAGAAGCTAAGCAGTGGACGATGCTTGCAACAATCAAAGCTGTGTGGAATGGCACATCAGACAAAACTGTATAGAATCAAATACTGGCAAACAATGCATACAGTGCAGAATTTTTGTACTTCTGGGTGAAAAATGTCTCCTGTAGTGGAAGTGATAATGGGTAGTGGGCACTCATTAAAAATGGAAACTGAATTTCCTGAAGTGGGAGGGGAGCCAATGTAATACAGTATGAAGTATAAACTTGTTCTTGGCCTAATTCTCTGATCCGTTTTCTGGCCAAGAAGTGGTTGGATCAACATTGCTGCAAAGAAACTTTTAAGACTAAGATACACTTCTCACAAATTACAAACTTTGTTATTGCTGTCTCAAGATATACTGTTCCTTAACTGTTTAGATAATTGTGTAGCATACAGCTCTGTTGAACTGCTAAATATTGTTTTACTCAAGTGCTTAAAAAGTATTTCTGATCTGAACTCCAAAGAAATGGTAACTTAAATGACCGTGGTATTTGCAACCTTGATTACAGAAATCCTTTTGGAGAAATAATTTCACGGAGAGATTCCCTCTTGCTTACTTTAAAATCAGTCACCCAGTTACACTGCACTTAGTTTTCTGAAAAAGCTACTGCAGGTGCTTTCCAAATGCTGGGTCCTCCAGGAAAAAATTTATTTAAAGAGTTTCAGAAACTCATCAGAAATATTGTGGTTTCATTACTTAGGAAGCTCAAGAGGTCTGAAGAATACATTTTAACTTTAATTATTTTTGTAGCACACACAAAATGTTTGCTGCCATTAAACGTATAAATGTTGAAATGACAATAGGCTTGAATTCTTGTTAATGCAGAATGCAAACATTTTGGCACAGGGTAGGTCTAAGGCTCGAAGTTTTAATTCGGAAGTGATTTGTAAATTCAGAGCAACTGAAACTAGGGTAATGGATAAGCTAAGTGTACTCCAAGGTTTTAACTTTCTTTTTATGTGGCTTCATTATCCCTGCATATTCTCTATTCCTTTTGGTGAAGGAGAGGACCCATTTTTCTGATTTTTAAAATGGAATGTTTACCTTGTAATAAGATCGTCCAGGAACCTACAGTTCCACAGCTATATTGCCCAGACTTCTTCAGAGTTAGCACTGAGTTGTCCCAAGCTACTTGTAAATGGTAACTACTGAAATGAAATAACACACACAGTAAGTTTTTAGCTGACTGTTCTATTTGGTGCAGAGCTGTTGGTTGGATAAGCTTCAGATTTGTGTTCCAAGGCTGCTCAAGCGTAAAACTCTTCCAGTGGTCTGACTGTTTTTGAATAAATTGCTACTACAGCACTGGTTTACAACAGAAAGAAATTACAGAAAATACAGCTTTTCACATTCTGTATTTCTTTCTGAAGTAGAATGCCTGTTAATAAACACTTGGATGAGTGGAGCTGGAGGCTGTATTGCAGGTCACCAATGTGGGCATCGAGGGCTGAAAAAACATAGGCTAACAGTTCTTAACCTGAGCTGGAGAATGTTTCAAAGCTTCATTTAGATCCTTACCTGTTTAGTTAGGGCATTCTTTCAGTCTCATACCGAGTTCACTGTAAAGTGAATGCAGCAAGTAAATTATATCATTCTAGTCACTGAAACAGAACCATTTCACTCAGCCTTTGAGAAGGCCCTACTTGCTAAGGCTTGGTTCTCTACCTTTGAAAGCGTGAATATATAGCATTACTGTTATAGGCCTGCTAGAGCCACCTGCACTTGAGCATTCTAGGCTCCTGTGGGGGGAGAGAGAGGGAGAAGTCTGAAGAAAAGCATCTTTATGGAAAGAAGAGAATGTGGCACTTCCTTAGGAGGAATAACTCGGGTGCTTTGCCACACTTCACAGTTGAAATGTTTAAATTTACTGACATGTCTTCCATATACCTGAAATGCATGGAGCATGTCTTTTTCTTTCCTGAACAAAAGTTCAGTGTGTTTGTTTTTTTTCCCCAGGATATTTTCAGAAACCAAAAACAGTCTTGAGGACCAAATGTGTTTATTTTTGACAAAATGTAGAGAGAATGCTGAAGGGGCTTCAGCTGTCATTGTAATACTTCTGAAGAGGTTCAGAGTCACTATGTGATTCTCTTAAAAAAAAAAAAAAAAAAAAAAAAAAAAAAAACCAGAAGGCTTCAATAACTAGCAATAACTGCAAAGGACTTGCAGACCAAAGGAAGGAATGTTTAGTATTAAGGTAGTTCTGGGAGCACAGTGTGTTTAAGGCCCTCTTAAATTCAGGGAATGTTTGGCTATGACTTTGCTGCTCTACACTTTACAGTATTTTGTACAGAACATAATCTGAGACCTAGCATTTTATATGCCACTTTTGTGTATGAATGAGTTCAACAGATTTTGCATATTTTATTGGCTTTGATAACATAATAAAGTTGATCTAATAGTGTCTCCTGTTGTAAATAACCTGTGTTGTCTCACCTTTCATACAGATTAAATGTCAACTTGTTGCTTGTGGGGGGTGTGTGTGTTTGTGTGTTTTTTTTTTAATCCAGGCCTTCTTGCTGTGACTCATTTTCTCATAGTAATTGTTTAGTTCATCTTCCAAATACACCTGCTTTCTTCAGATGTTGACTTTATTTTTTTATTTTTAGTACAGCTGGAGCTTCATGCTGTGTGCACTCAGCTTTATGGAGATGTGAGACTATTCAATTCCTTCCGTTTGCTGCTTTCTTTCTTTCCTGTTCATCTCCTATGCACGCACACAGAAAAAAAAGCTTTCAGGATGCCCTGTGTTCCTGTTTAGGCAATCATTTTGAAATTAGTCCCTCAAGACTGAAATGTCCTAGATGCTTGCAGTTGCCTTTACACCATTGGTTTCCAAACTGATCCACAAACCCATGTAAGTTGACTATACAGTTTCATGGTTGTATGAAACCATGGAAGCAGAGGCCTGAAGGCCCAGGGAAGGGGAAAACAGACTGGTAATAGGGTCTGGCTAGCATAATTCCAAGCCAGGTGAGAGACTGGTGACCTGTGTTAAGTTAGAATACTGAGGTCTAGCAACACTGGTGGTAGTTGGCGTTGGGCATCTTTTAAACCGCCGTTATTGTTACATGCTGCCTGATGCTATTTTGCTATGCTGCTGTCTTAAATGCTTTCTTTCATGTTGGGATTACAGTCTTGAGCAGATAGATTGTTGAATTTTTCTTTTGCTTGATAAATTACAGATTTCTTCCAAGTTCTACCTTAATAGTTTTCTTTGGTTTAAGACTGGTTTACTCTGTAGTCACTCAGATTCACAAACGAGAGTTGAATGTTTAGTTCCAGGATTGGTATTCTTTGGGCAAAACCAAAATGCAATATGAGACCAGGGAACGGCAGAAATTAACATGCAATGTTTTGCTCTAAATATTGGTGTTAAGTTTGTTTGCCATAATGGTTTGTCTAGGTGTGTGGAATATGTGGGAGTTGCTTGCTAGCTTTCTGTTCTGAATTGTGCGGAGTCAGAGTTTCTGGGTAGACTCCCCGTACTGAAGTCTGTTCCTTACTTCACGTAACAAGCAATCACTGATTTTGCATGAAATAGTTTAGCAAGGTACTCTCAGTTCAAGTTCTGGTGGTTAGTTCTCAAACAGCTGAAGTTTAAGCTGTCCCCTCTGAGTAGATCAGGAAGCAAATAGCGATGTCAAGCTGACAGATGACAAGTATAGTAAGCTAAAATAAGATGAACAGCAGTAACACTAAACATGAGGTGTCCTTAATGAAATTTGAGAAAAAAGGCTCAGGCGACATCTAGCAATTTTCACTGGAGTTGTAATCTTGTCTCTGCTGGTAACTTGCTGCATGGCCTTGAGCAGAACTTGACCATCAGTTTTCCTTTTTTCTACTCCCTGTTCATTTCAGGGCTATGTTAAATGTGATCAATGTTTCTACAATGCTTTCAGTATGGTAGAATATCTGTCTAAATATTCAAATACTGTAAATTACTTTCCCTTTGCTCTCCCAACTGTATGTCATTTTAAAGCTGGTTTAGGAATTCTGAATTTTTAACAAATGAAAACGGGAAGTTCTTAGTGATCAGTGGCTTTTGAGCCTTTTGTGTTTGCTCATTTAAATTCTTCTGTTTTAACTATGAGGGCTTAGAAATGCAATAGACTTTAATTAATGCATACTTAGTGACACCATCACCTTGAAGCTTTAACTGCCTCATTAAATTCTACTGGAATGTTTTACAAAGAATACACCTACTTTCTATGGGAATATCCGGGAAGTTTGGAATTCAAACAGCAGCAACTCTATAATTGCAGCCTCCACAGTACAATTAACACAGTAGCCACTAGGGGGGAGCAGTATCTCAACAAATGTTCATGGGTGGCGTCCTGGCAATGAACAGAAAGGCTTTTATGATGGCAGTGAAAGGGAAGGGGGGGGGGGGGGAAGTTCCCTAGCCTGATGGAACCGTGGAAGGTTACTACCTGATCTTAATCCAATATATTTTAATGACAAGTATGTACTACCTTGTCTTTCGACTTCAACCTGCCTGATCTCCATTAGTAAAGGGTGTGAATGTAGGACTATGCAGAACACTTCATAAATACTGGAGGATCTAAGTAATCATGAAATGCTTCATGTCCTGCAGAAATTCCCTTCCTGCACTGAAACAAAGCATCACTTCCTGGGAAACTGAATTAAGAGGATTAACATCTGATTTGTTCTGATGCCATTTATTCCAAGATTTGCCCTGGATGTGAACCAGATTCATAACGTGATAACCTCTCTTCTTAGGCAAGAGTTAGGTTTCCGCAGCCTTAGCTCTCCAGTGCTGGTAGACGTTACCTTCAATGGTCAGTTAGAGATTTGTGAACCTGGCCAACAGGCAGAATGTATTAACACTGGTTATATGTTTCACATCTACAGGTATTCAAGACTTTTATTTGAGCAGTTGACTGGAGTGTGCTTTTAATTCTAAAATGAATTTGACACTTGATTTTTCTAACTTTGGAAGCTGAAAGATGGGAGAATTCACAAACACGGTTACGCAAATGTTTGGATTCTTGGTTCTTCTGGTTCAAATATGTTGTTAAACCACCCCTCCCCCCAAATCTAAATGCTTTTTGTTTTACAGTCTTGCTGTATGGATGGGTTGGTTTAAACATAAACATTAAACCTAGAAAGAGCTAGGACTTGTATAGTTTGGGGTGATTTTTATTATACTTTTGAGTAGCTTTTTTGGTAGATCCATGGGGAAAAAATGAACTACTTCAGAAGGAAATCATGAATCAGCTTAGGGTTATGCCAGCACATGTGGAAAAGTTTAAATTGCCCAGTTTTCTGCATGAATCCTGGCTTTTCCAGATTTTTGTCTGTCTGTGAAAGCTCTGCATACTCGTCATGTACGTTAGAAATGCAGCAGAGGGCAGCAGCCTACAATAATTATAGTTTTTTTTTTTTTTTTTTAATAGCATGTGTGTTAATTTCACCTGAGAAGTCTAGGATTACACTGAAATGAAGACTTGGCTTGATATCCACAAAATGTTTCCTATCCTTGAGCAACTGTCCATACGCATGTTCCGCTTTTGGAGGAACTCTGAATAGTAAGACAAGGATTGTCCTATCCAGGCATAATGCATGGAACTTCAGCGTGAATCAAGCTATGAGTAAAAGAATCTGAGGCATAAATTATATGCCTGCTCTCTTCTGTAACCTCAGATTGAAGCACGGTGACTTTTTAGGGGACCACATACAAATTGGAGGTTGCTGCCAGAAGCCTGAGCATGAATGTAGTGGCTGTGCATTGACAGTCAAATGGATGTATTTACTGTTGAACTCCACAGGTCTGTAACATCTAATCTGGGCGTGTTCTTTTTCTATACCAGCATACTTTTTTTTTCCTAGATGGAATGGATATATAAATACACTTAGTGCACAGTATGTAGTACTATGATGTACAAACCTAGATCACTTATTTTAAAAAGGTGCTGCTGGATCTATTTTCTGCACTGCTGAACAGTGGACAAATCTACTTAGTGCTCCAAAGTTTTCACTTCATTTGTAAGCACTGACTCATACTTAGTAATGTTTCTGGGAAGGCAGGGAATTATTGACCAAACTGTAACTGAAGATATAACTAAAAATATCACCTTATGTGAGTGAAGTGTTTCACAGTGATTTAGAGAGTCATCAAGCCAGATGGCAAATTCAGATGCATAAAAACGCTGTGAGTACAGGCTCAGTATTTTCACCACTATGCTGCTATTTTGGAAATTGTACTGTATCTGAGGTGACTAAAGAAGGATCCTAGTTCAGGTCTAAGTTTGATTCAGCTGAGCCAGGAATCTTGGCTGTGCTAGCAGATTCTTTTTCTTGTATAAAAAAGACAAGGTAGAATGCAGGAAATATCATTAGATACTTAGGCTTAGCCCAAGTGAGCAGACAGTTTTTCTTCAAATGACTTGGTTCAGAGTGATCTTTTCATGTATAGTGGCAAGAAAAGCCAGGATGGCTAATGGGACTTCCCGTGCATGTTTTTCAACAAGTAGCCTTCTTCCTAGATAAAACAGTTTGTCACAAAAACTCTTCTGCATGAGGTAAATAAATTCTTTTTTTTTTTTTTTTGGGGGATAATGTTTACACTTCAGTTGGCGAGGCTCCCTTGCAAAGTAAACAATAAAGAGGCTTTTCCTCCCCTCATTTCTGAAACAGAGACTGGTAGGACTCTCTGAAGCCTTGGTTCTTTTGCCTTTGGGTGCAATTTTCATAAATCAGTGATAACAGACCTTACCTTCTGCAGGTGCCCTGCTTGAGCTTTGGTTGCTGCGCTGTCCAGATGGACAAGATTTAAAAGTCTTCACTCTAACTCAATGGATTTTTTTTCCCTTACTGCTTTGTATTTCAGCCATTCCTTTGGGATATCTGTTGTTAGTCCTGTCCTCTAGCTACACTAAGGTTAGAGACTGAATTCTCATATGCTTTAGTGTCTGTGAGTTTAGATAACTTACACCACAGTCTTAACATTCTGATCTTCTTCTATGCTTTATTGCTAGCTCTTTTTCTTGATTCAAATTCTACCTACAACTTAAGACACTAAAACGCCTCGAAGAAAATGAAGGCAGCAGCACTGCTTCTGTTGCTAAAGTGATTCTCCCTCCCTCCCTTTTTTTGTGGGTATTTGGTGCTGGCTTTGATTAAGGTGTCTGTGGATACTATCTAGAGAGAAAGAAGGCTGCTCAGTGGCTGCAGATGCCATTAACGAGCATAGCTGGGGGACTGGCAGCCACATAACAATTTTTGAAGCACCTTCGATTTTAAGCGCTGGATGTATTTCCTTGCATCACACTGAATGGTACCTTAAGTGTTCCAATGAAATTAGTGGCAGTCTAACAAAAGGGCAAGAAGCAATAGGCATTTTACAGCTGATTCTTGCAAAACTGAGCATCACAGCATAGGCCTACGTGCTTCTATTGTTTAGAAGCTTTTTTGCTGGTATCTCCTTTGTTCCTATGTAAATGAAAACTAATAGATACCTTTTGCATTGAGATCGTGACCAGACCACATCAAAGATGACAGCAGAATCTGAAGTCATGTCCAGGTTATGACTTCTGCCTGCAACCCTGACTCTCTGCCTTCTCACCAGGTGTAAATGGCAAGGCAGTATTAGCAGCAACTCAGCAACTATCTGAGAACACTGGGAAAGTACAATGATAAGAGGTTCCCTCCTAACCACATGGCAACGGCAGAGTTTCATGGACTTCTGCCCAGGGCAGTTAGAGAAGGACTAACATAAGAAGAACATAGGGAGAAGTTACAAGTGCAGGGAATCAAGAATATGTGCTCTTAAGTACATTCTCTTTGGTGTTTATGCAGTTACAAGTGAGATGAGAACCTTGGCTTTTTTGAGAAACGTGACTCATTAGAGAGGCCATTTTATTTTTCCTTCTCAAATATTAGCAGAAGCCTTACTTGTCCACAGCTATTAAAAATTTCCTGGAAGAGAGGAAAACCAGCAGCGAAGGTTAGACTATAACACAAGACAAATCTTATCTTCATTTATTTTGTCAAATGCTAGTAAATCGATGAAGAACTGTGGAATAATTTGTTGTGAATGGGATTATATAAACTGGTCTGACAAGCGTGCATAAATACAGCATTCTAATCAAGAAGTTATAACTCTATTGTCCTCAGCAAGAAGGATGTAATCTTTCCTCCTAGTAACAAGTAAAAATAATTTCATATTTTTACATTACAGAAATTATATACTTAAAATAAACCAAATATATGTAATTTCTTTACAGTTAAAACTGATTATGGGGATATTATTTTGCACACAGAATCAGAGCTGTATAAACAGTGGAATTCTCATTTGGTGTCTCAACTGAAAATTGCTTTGGGTTGACTTGAAACCATTTTTAACTCTCACTGAAAAACAAAGCTCTATTTGAAGAACTATTTTGTTTTGTTTTTATTTCATTTGATTTTGATGTTACTTCATCAGCTTCATCACTGTTACAATATCGGTTCTGACATGTTATTTTGAAACTAAGTGAAATAATGGGACCCTTCCAGTTCAAACGTTCTGAAAATTTCAAGGCATTTTTATCATAGAAGCTTTTCCTACTATTTTCTTCAGCTAGGGGTATTTGATAGACTTGTATGTAGATTGTTCTACCCAAATAAATTTTTTTATGTGTTCAGTATTCAAAATATTCTTAGTACATAACTTCTGCACTAAGGAACTTTCTGCGAGAGGAACTGCAATATACTAGTACAGCTCAGGGAAAAATCATCCTTAAATTGGAGAAAAAGGATGTCAATGCCAAATGACATTTGGAGCACTGAGAATTTTCTGTTTTTCTAAGAAACAAAAGTGAGTTTAAAACAAGTCTTATAAATATGTGTTCCTTTTGCCTTATAATTAGGAGGAGATTCGGGAATATTTACAGAGGCGTATCCAGGCTTTTATAGAAACATAAGATATTATGTTGCGAAGAAGAGGAGAGGGAGGAGAGAAGAAAAAAAAAAAAAAGCTAAAGCTGACTCAGCTGTCTAATTAACTTTTTCTGATATCTTTCTGCTTCTCACAGCTACCCTGTCACCCAACCCTACTCCCTGGTCCCTGCCCTTCCTTGAATTTTTTTCCTGTCAGTTGTTTCCACAGCAGAGCAGTGAGGAATCTTCTGCAGGAACAAACCTGAACCGAAATATGCACGTGTAGGTCCCAAGACACAGATTAGTCACCTCTGCTTTACACAGTTCAGGTCTTTGTAGTGATGAAGGTGAAATATTGCAGTAAGGTGTTGGAGAGGTTTGGATGATGGCAGAACGATAAAGCAAAGAATGCAGTGATCTGGTGGTGTGTGTGTGATTCTTGCTTCTGTTGTACCTGCTACAGGCCTGAGCTCTTGCAGCATGTCTAGAGGAAGGCAAGTACAGTTGTCCCTGTTTCATACAAAGGCACAGGCGACTTGTTCAAACTCCTTGGAGTTAAACTGTACCTTTAACTCCAAAGTTATTGCTCTTTTTACTAAACCATCTTTGGTCTATAGAACAAATCATTTGCTAGATAGTAAGGGTGAAGCTCTCATACTGCTCTCTTTAGTAGAGGAAAAGTGGATTTGAGAAAAATGTTAGTGTGTGAATGAATGCATTTTCTATTTAACATATTCCTTGTTAGTAATTCTATCTTGCTAAACTAACTACTGTGTCCTTGGTTTTTCATCTATTTGTAGGTATTGTAGTATATGTCACTTTGCATGTTTCTAATATGTCCATTTGTACCTCTATTACAGAGTAAAATACTATGAAGAGAAACATAACTAAGGTAACGTAAAATATAAAAGATACAATTAAGAAAAATGAACTTCATTTAAAAATCCCTTTGTCTAAATTTGTGCTGTATTTTAGACTATTATACAGCAAATTTCATATCAAGAACATAAGCTTTCATCTTGTTCTGCATTACCTGTTTTGGTTATGGACTATTTATGTAGGCCCAGTTTACATGAAAAGTTATTACGGATTAAGTTAAGGTGGTCACGTTCTTACAGGAGATCTCTCTCTATCTCCCCGCTCTGCCTCTCCCCGCTCTAAAAAAATATATATATACATACATACATATATATATATATATATGAAAAAATCCAAATTGAATTAAGGTAACTTGAAAAAGTACTCCTTACAGAGTTGTATTTCTGAATAACTCTAGGTGCAGGTGAGATCAATTAGTTTTAATAGCAGACCCAGATATTTTCTTAGTTTTAGAAACACCCTAATTAGTATGAACAGCAAGGCTAGCGTGTTTGAGAGTCAAAAAAGTAAATTCTTTGTTACTTTTATAAGCAGAAGCACTTCATAAGCATCTCTCTACCTTTTATCTCAGAAATACTCCTTATTGAAGAATGAGCTGTGTTAACGGTTGAATCTGTCTATTCTAGTTAATACTAATAGAGCTGGTTCTTCTCCAGTGGTCCTATGATTGTTCAAGGCAGTATTCAAATGTGCTATTCCCAGCAGCGGATAACTGTGAGAATTCAGTTATTAGGAATGTTACTGTGGCTCTGGAGAATTTGGAACAGGTAAGCTTATTTTGTAAAAAGATTCACAAATCCGAACAGGTAATGGCATCTTGGGAATGATCATATTAGAAGTAGGGAAGGAAGAGACCAGCAACATTACTGCTTTTTTAAACTGAGTATATTTGAACTGTTTTACAGGAGCTATGAATTTGATAAAGTTGTGAAAAGAGAAAGAAATTTATCATCAATATTTGGGACAACTCATACAAGCTGTGCTGTTCTAGCCAGGGCAGGTAAGTATATTGTCTCTTATCCATCCAGCACAAGGCAGCTTGCATTTTTAAATAGCCAGTACTTACACGGAATTGCTAATACATCACCTCCATGCCTCATGTTTCCTAAGACTGAGATGCAGCGCTACCTCTTGTACCGAGATTCCTGTTCTGGCATCCTGGATAACAGTCATATTTGTGTGTCCTAGAGATGACATGATTTTCTTGCTTTTTTACTGCATGTGAGCCCGGAGGGAGGATAGATACTTTTTGTTTCCTCATTTGTCCAGATGTGGAGTCTTAAATTAGAATGCCCAAATCGATGACCAAGTATCATTGGTTAGATTTTTGTGATCCAAACTTACTAAACAAGTTGTCACAGACAACTCTCTGAATGACTAACCAACCACTGATCTTGTATTGCTCAGCATAGGGCCCTATGTGAATTAACCACTTATACATGGTGTCTACTGGTCTTTTATCCAAGTGCTGGCTGGTAGTGGCCTTTGTTTTGCTTCTTCCCATGAGGATCGGTACTAGAAAATAGGTGCAGGTGGACTCTCATTTGACTGTCAGTTAGTGCACCACATGCCTGGAAACTACTAACTATTGATACATTTCCATGTTACAAAATAATGAAGCCTATTTTTAATACAAGGAAGCAAGTGGGATTTTTCTGAAACTTAATTCTGGACTGCAGATTTAAAGGAGACTTGCAACTGATGATATTTTTCAGAAGAAATTATCCAAATTTCGTGATTTTGGAACTTACTCAAACTAAGCTTTAAGGGCAAGGGACACCTGTAAAACAAACTTACTTACTGAACAAGTATACTTACAGTCAAACTATTGCACCCTTCTCACATTTAGTTTCTATAGACTCCTCGGTGGCTCTCCTAACAAAAACCTGCTATAGCATCAACTTGGTATGTAAATTCAGGGAACTTTATCAAAGCGGAAGAGAAGTTCTTACCAGGAGAAAACAAGCAGCCAGCTTGACCGCAGTTACTGAAATTTGACTAGCCTGTGTCAAAATCTGCTTGGCAAGTGCCGATTTCAAGCTCTCTGGGCTCAAGAGAGCCTTGGCCAGCAGAGAATGACGTTGGATTGCTGAATGGTTAAGACCCCAGCTGTCTGGGAATCTCAGAGTTACCTAATATTTCAATGTGAATCAAAATGGAAGCTAAAACTTCACATCCTGAAATTTCAGTTGCCTAAAGGCTTTCAGTTTCAAAAATATTGACATTTTAAAATAAACCTGTCTGCCCAGGGATCGAAAGAAGCTTCAGGTCTAACAAGCTTCTGTCCACAGCTCTCTGCAGGCCAGGCTTTTGACAGTCTCTGTGGGAGATCACTCCCCTGGCTCAGCAGCTTTTTAAGGATTCAGGTGTGTGACAGCATTTTGAAAGAATTAACAACATTTGAACCAATGTTCTGTTGATACAAGAGCTTCTCTTTAGCTGTGAGAACAAAGCCCAAGCATAATGTCATAAACTGCTGTCCTATTGCTTTTCCTTTCAAATTTCATTAAGTGATAAACATGTTAATAGGACAGTGTTATTTCCTACTAGGGTTTTTACAAATCAATAGCTGCATACTAGTGACTGCTATGGAGCTGCTAATTACGTTTCAAAGTACCACCTGCTACTTGATGAGATGTATGTTACTACTTGCAGACCTGTTCTGGAATAGCATTGGCTGTTAAATTCTTGCAGGTATCTTAACCTGTAATCATTACTGCTTAAGTAATACATTGAGAGAAGTATCTCATAACAGCTACGGCATGAGAGCAAGCCTTCTTCAAGGTGTTGTGGTGTTCTGTTTTTCTTCCCCCTATATTTTTAGTACTCATCCAGAATCTAACTAGCTACATGAAGACCTTATGATCTATTTTTACCATTTTCTTGTCTTTCTAGCTTTTTAATTAAATTGATCAGTCATATGTTTTATACTGTCCAATAACATTCAGAAAGTCTAGTTTTTGAGCCCAATCTTAGTCTCCTTTCCTACTCATCAATCTTCTTTTTCCTTTAACAGTCATTTAATTCTACCTAGTTCAAGAAGGTGGAGGGGTCCTTCTACTGACAACTTCTTTTCCATATTTCTGTTAGCCTTCATTATGCTTTACCTCCCTATCTGTGGAAGATCATTTGCTTGAACAATTTTCACAAGATGGTTGTATAAGTCGTGTGTCTTAAGAGCAACTTTCCTGTGAAAAGCAGCAAAGAAATCTGGAGCTACATGTGCAGAGATATGTCTTTGTGAATTACTGAAACTTCTCGAAACAGAACATTTGCTATCTCCATCTAGCTATAAATAATTTCAGTAGAAGGCTCTGAACTGTGTGCAACTTCCACATTTTAGAGACTACTGGGATATTCATGATAGCTTACTTCGCTAGCTAGTCTCTAAGCTTCAGCTCTCAAGGTGTCTCAGGTTCCTAGATAAGGCATCTGAGACTCACCTAGGGGCCGCCTTTTTGAGTGTATTTTGCCATTTGTTTCTCATTTCTCCCATTTTAAGGGCAGAGACCTCAGTTTATTGCATCTCCCAGTTCACAGCCTAGCCTGTGAGATGAATTCAAGGTCATCCTGTACATTCCTCATTTAGCTGCCTTTATCATGATTTTCAGGGGATGACCACTGATTTATCAGTACTGAGTACATCTGAAACAAGAACATGGAAGTAGTATATGTGATTTAGGATGCCTTAAAGACTTTTTTTAAAAAAGGAACATCCAATTTAAATAGGAAACTGTCTCTGTCAGAGCTTTACAGTAGTATAAAAGACAAGTTCTATCATCTGTATTTCATTTTATTTTTGATCTAGGAGGATTCAGTTCGAGGAGGAAGAATTTTTATCATTTGGGATTCAATTTTACAGTGAGGAAACTCTTGACCCGTAGCAAAAACTAGAGATAGATTTATCTAATCTATTTCTTAAAAAACAACTTCTGCTAATCCATAGACTTCATCTTTTCAAGCTGAAAATGCTGCCTGTCAGATGCATTCCTTATCATTATCTGTTTTACTGCAGCAAGTCTGAGTTCCAGGAACCTATTACACTAAAACAGACCAGAAAGCTCTGTGTGACTTCAGCAAATGGGAGCAGAATACATTGGCTTCTTACAATACAGAAAACTGACTGAAGTACCTTAAGACATGCATGAAAGTTAATGAGACTTCTCACTTCGTTATACTGACAAGCTGTTAATTACTTCCTTAGTGTTGACTTATGGCAACTTTACTGTATTACTAATATGAAGTAGTTGCATAAGAATCACTGTTTTCTCCTAAGCTCTGCGTGTGTAATCAGTGCATGCAGTTAATGCAACACTAGGGCAGAATTAATTTCACTGGACAGTCTCCTTTGCTGCAAGGTATTTTTTCCAGGATACAGCACCTAGCTTTCCAGTCCTCAGCACAATAGCACTCCTCTACACATTACTGACTGCTTATACTTGCTGCACAAATTTGTCTCAGTAACAAAGTTAAAAAAGAAATTAAATTATGAAGTGCCAAGTAATTCCAAATGGATGTAACAGGTAATTTTCAACCCACTGCTTTTGCAGTTTGGGACACAGCTATAATACTCATTAACTTTTCCAACTAAATAAGGGATGCCATTTCAAAAGGTGTGTGGGAAGTTATGCACAAATGCAGTCAGTAGGAATTTGTATGCTAACCTCCCACATTGCGTTAAAATGTCCTGCACCACAGGAGGAGGTACGTGGGAGTGGGTGGGCAAACTTCAGAATAGAGGAAAGTTCTGAATCACTTGAAAAAATTGTCCCAGCTCTTTATTTATGTATTCAATCATTTGTTCCAGTTTTTTTACTTCCTAATCACACTCACTTTACAGGGTTATTTCAAGGCTGAATAGAAATGCTACATTTTGGATACAAAGCTGTCCCTTACTCTCCCTCTTCCCTTACACTCTAGCATAAATATGTTATTACTAAAAATAAACAAAAGGTACTGTAGCAGGCTTCATTTGTGAAGAGGAGAGAAACATCAACCTGGCAAGGCAGACCTGAGGATAACTTGATGATTGTAGAAGTATTTTCCTAGAAGATGCTAAGTGCTAAATATCCTTTGCTTAATCTCTTTCTTCTCCAATATCTTTTACATAGCCTTTCTGCTCCCCATTAGAAAAAGACTTTGCTGAAATTAATCTACGGTACAGTTCTAACCCACAATATGCCCATAAAGACCAGAGTAGCTCCATGGAAACTAAGGTATTCCTTTGCAGACTGCCTAATTTTTTTCATCATGTAAGTGCCAGCAAGAAGGTGATTTAGCATAGCTAATGCTTTCATTTCTAAGAGAAACTGAGTATGCAGATAAGAATGTATTTATGAAGAACGATGTTTGCTACTTTTCTTCACAAATTATTTTCCGTATTTAAGTGCTACTATTACTCTCTGCAGTCTGAAACTAAAATAGTAAAGCTGCCAATTCTGTTGTTGCTTTTGCAGTGAACATGCTCATCAAGCACCCAAGCTCACTGCTGCAGAACAGAAAGCAGAGTTATAAAATTCTTAATAATGTTCTCATTTGCTCTAGAAATTAACACGGGACTCCTAAGGTTGACTGATCAAATTCTTCCCTCCATTTTGAGATCTAAATGAATTATATTCTAAAAAACCAAACCAAAACAAAAAAACCCCAAACCATACCCTACAACTACTGGCAAGTGAAGAAATCAATTTTTAATTAATAGATATATTCCTAAAACCAGCAGTTTTGCACCTGGGAGAGCAGTCCTTCATGCCATAAATTTAACTGTCTGTATTATGCGAGCACTTTTGGGAATGGCTGCCTAACACACTGTAAACTTCTGAGACTAAAAGTATTTAGGAGAAGTTTAAATGGGAAGGGGGGAAACTTAAACTTATTTCTACAAAGCCACAGAAGCTTCCTAATCAGTTGGGGTCTACAGAGTGAAAGTAGAAAATGTCATTTTTAAAAATATATAATTTTTCTAAATTCTTCAATTAAATTACATTTTTAGTATGAAAGTAAACTTCCGACTTAAGAGTGACAGACATCATAACAGTATTAATCATTATTAGTGCACTGTGGTAAACCCCTTTGAGATATAGGAATATATTATTTTTGCAGTAGAAGAGTGTTGAAATTGTGCTCTAGAGATAGATTAAACCAGTGGTTTGAACAATAATCATGCAGTATAGCTAATCCAGGGGCAAGAAAGGATGTCTGTAATCAGTGTGTATACCAGGTGTAAGCCCAAATCAAAAGTTCCTTTCATTCGTAAGATAATGGAAACGCTTTAATTTGTAGCAAGGTGAAGTCTGTAGAAATTGCTACTAAATTCTACCTTTAAGCATAGTCTTTGTTCATTAATATATTCTTTGAACCAAAAAAACCCCTGTGTATAACTTCAGTTGTCTTAGATTATCTCTAACAGTCAAGCTCATAGCTAATATCATTAGGATCTTTGCGCTTGACAGTTTACCAAACAATCCCTGAAAATATATGTGGAACATTGATCTTTAATGTAAAGATTACACCTGTAAAGATTTATGAAACACGGTGAGGTTAAACTGAAATAAATAATGATTTACAAATACGTCTCTGGTGAGGACTGATGAAGTGCCTAGACACTGTTGGGCCTTTTGAAGCACATTCTCTCAACGGTGTATGAATAGTAGTTGTAGAAACAGATGTTTTTCGGTGGGGTACTCACTGCAGAACGATCCCATGGGGGGAAAGGGTGTGTGACAGGTCTAATAGCATTATGTAAGTACTTCTGCAACCCCTCCCAGAACTGTAGATCTCTCACAATGCAACACAAGAGAGAAAACAAAACTAGGAAAAGCCCATAAATTTCTCTCTCTCCTCTGTAAGCAAAATTCTCTGCTTTCAAATACAGCAGAATCAAATGTAGCCACAATATTTTTCTTATTAAAGACGAGAAATCTTTTGATAATAAAAAGTCAGATGAAAGGTAAAATGAAAAATAGACAATTAAAATATGAGTTTGGTAGGATTCATCTGTATTCAGAGAAATAATTGTAAAGTGCTTGGGAAAAGAATAATTGCAAAATCAAAACAGAATAAATCAAGGAAAGGAGGGAAAAATAACAAGTGTTTTATCTGATAATCGAATTAAACAATGGAGCAAGTATTTTGGACTGCAAAGTTATCACAGAATCAAGCAAATTGCTTTAGCAGAAAATTTATGAAGCAAAATTGTCCCCTGAAATCAAACTCATTGCAATAGATTACTGAATGTACAGGAGACTGTTATATTTGGACACCAAAAAGAATCTTTTCTTTTCTTAATATAGACTTTCAAGTACAGCGATTAAGAAGGAATCCAATCAAAGAGCATTTATTTCAAATTCAGAGAACTGGTATTGTTGAGGACTAGTGTCTAAAACTTCCTGCCTTTGCAAACAAGTCCAGCCGTATTGGTAAAAAACAAACAAACAAACAAACCAACCAAACCTCCTTAAAGTATGTATCTCATTTACATAGGGGAATTTTCATTTTTTTGCTACAACTACAGAAGTAATATTTTGTCATTTAGCAGAGAATTATTTATCAAGACATGCAAAGGATGAAAGAGAACTAAGCTAAACTGAATTGCCTTTATTTGCTGCAGGTTGAAACCATGCACGCAGCCAGTTAACACAAACAGCCTGCATATGATTGTTTTATTTAAAACCCAAATAATGTTACTATGAAAGCCAACTCTGTTGCCTTTTAACATGAGTTACACAAAAGATTCTATTAAAAATGTTCATGAAATAGCATTTAGGCTTCTGGTGTTTAATAGGAGCATCAATAAACCAGCATCCTGTAAAATACAGTGATTTTGATTTATTAGTTTTATTTATAAACATAATGTGGGCATGTTTGAAGCCTGCCAAAAGGATATTAAAATCCATGAAATTATTAGAAGAAAAACATGTTTCTTTGCTATCAAATTTTTAAAGGGGAAAGTATAGGAGATGCAGGCTTTGAAGGATGAAAAAGCATACTGCAGATGTTAGTCCTCATACTTGTCACATAGCTGAAGCAGCCTGGTAACAGTCAGTAGTCTCCATTGCCATAGCAACACCTGCTTGTCAGAGTAGGGCTGATCTGATATAGGCATCTCCCATGTGGAAACAATCTGCTAACCCTTTAATCTGCATCTCCAGAATTCAATGGGATTTTCATCTAACTTCTTTTAGAAAGGCTATTATACATTCATTTTAGAAAGGTTATTATACACTACATCTCAAGATAACCTGTCTGATCTGCATCTGTGCAACTCGCTCTTTATAAAACCACAGTTCTAGGCTATTTAATACAGCTAGACATGAAAAAGGACGACTTAGGCTACAAGTTTTTCATCTGGGAAGCTGTAAATGAACCTAATCAGATTTTGAAGTCTATTTAGCATTTATATAATAGTGAATGAACACTGGATATCATCCTATTCTGTTTGGAGTCAATAGAGAACCTCCTCCCTCTTTATTTCAGCAGTAGCAAAGTGTTTACAGTTTTAACATGAGGTCATAAGACACTCAAGTAGCGTTATCATCATACACAGGCAAAGTGAGGGATGCAGAATTAAGTGATTTGTTGATGGTTATGTAAGAAGTTAGCATAAGAAATACTGTTGTGCAGCTTTGGACCAGTTATTAAATTATGCTACCACCTGCATTTTCATTATCATTTGATTAAAAGAAAAAACAGCGATAGAAAAATATCTCTCAGTTGATGCTGCACACCACCTGGTTCCAGGAACCCACCACATAGACTACTCAGCCACTCCACTGCAGTTAAACTGTGGTCTATAACCTGGGTACATTTTTAATTAGTTGTTGCTACATTCAGGAATGTATACAGATGGAAATGTTAATGACTCTAGAAACCAAGCCTTGAAAAACACAAGTGTAACTGTAAGCTATATTCAATACTGCATTAGTCATGCTTTTTAATTTTACATTTTTCCATGAAAGTTGGCTGGACTCCCTTGCTGCAGGGCAAATCCAGTGATTTCTATGGGAACATTGCCTCAGACATACCACTGCCTCTTGAAGAACTGCTAGAATCTACTGAATTATTCTCGCGCATTCTGAATTTCTAGCATAATCATTCCTGAAGAGCAGATTTTTCAAAGGCCAGGTAATTTACTTCCAATAATTTAACAAAAGAATATAGCTTTACTTCATGTACTTACAGATGTCTTTAAATTCATCCTATAATGATGTGGCTACTTTATGTGAATACTGAGAAAGATTCAAAACATTATGTGATGTTGTAATCCATCTTTGTCTTCTTCCAACATGAATATTCACTTTAATTTGTTTTGAATTAAAGTGTTCTAAAACAAAGATCCTTCTTGCAAATATGGTTAAATATTCATTTCTTATTCCTATGTTCAGACTTACCTGGTAAGTTCAAATAAAATCTCTCGTAGCACTTTTTTGCTGGAAGATTTTATATGAATCAGATAAAAAATATGATCCTTAAGCCACTAGTGCACATGTCTTAGGAGACATTTAGACACTGAGACATATCACATAGATAACTGAAACACATCAGCAGACAACAGTTAACCCAGTTAAGTCACAGTTTGATTAGTATGAGGAGCACATCTGACTTTTAATAATTATCATAAGGCTTATGATGTACCTTAGAACAACTTAAAATATTCTCTAATATTTATTCATGTCAGATGGCTTGCAGAGCCTCCTAAGTATTGGTTGCTCAGGGCAATGTTAAATCAAAAAGATTGTAGTGATATGAGAGTAATTCCCCATATTCACTGTTTCTTGGACCGCTTTTCAATAAAGCCTACCACCCAAAACTTGTTTCTTCTAAGTAAGACATTAGAAAAGAATTAAATTCAAACTAAACCATCCCTTTAATCTAAATGGACTCTTTTTAAAAAAATCTAAGTTAATATTTAGAACAGTAGTTCCTCAATTATTTCAACTTGTGACCCAACTGCGAGAAGGCTTGTAACCATGAATAACGCAAACTCTGTTGGATTTCTGAATCTAAAAGTATGTTCATCACACGAAATGACATGTTTATCGGAGGAGTCTCACACTGCAGTTGACACTTTCAGAATTTTTAGAAATGTTGGTAAGTTACCTGGAGAAGGTTTCGCAACAGGCTAATCAGTTCCTCTTCCTTTATTCATGTTTTTGGTACATTCCATCTCATGTTTTCTTTTCCTTGGTCAATGGCTAAAAATGAATGCGTATACATGGTTAAGAAAAATCCAACACATAATGCTCTTGGATCAAATCATCATTCTTTCTAGAAAACGGAATTCATTAAAAAGTTATTATCTCCCTATCTTCAAAGAAGATTACCTAACTACAGAGTAATACTGCATCACAGAATGGTTTAGGTTGGAAGGGACCTCTGGAGATCATCTAGTCCAACCTCCCTGCTCAAGCAGGATCCTCTAGAGCATATTGCCCAGGATCACATCCAGACGGGTTTTGAATATCTCCAGCGAAGGAGACTCCACCACCTCTCTGGGCAACCTGTTCCAATGCTCTGTCACCCTCACAGTGAAGAAGTTTTTTTCTCAGGTTTAGATGGAACTTCCTGTGGTTCAGTTTCTGCCCGTTGCCTCTTGTCCGGTTGCTGGGCACCACGGAGAAGAGATTGGCCTCATCCTCTTGACACCCCCCCTTCAGATTCTTATACATGTTGATCAGATCACCTCTCAGTCAACGTTGTTAAGTACTACAACTAGTGTGGCTGGCATTAAAACATGGTATTTTGACAATGCTAAAAATGCATTTCAGGAAACATGTCAGAATAATAAAAAAACTAGGGGAAGAAAATGACAGGAAATAATCATCTACTATATGCCCCCAGCAATGAAGCTAGACCACATACACCTAAATTATCTGCCGCAGTTATTTATGTCATTTGTTCTTAAAAGTCTCTACCAACAGAGATTCCAGTCGTGTTAGGAGTCTGTTATAATGTTTAGTTACCAAAAAAGAATTGTCTTATACCCAACTCATATTGTATTTACTGCAAAAGTACACAGAAGTCTTGTTTTCTCTTCAGTAGATATACAAAAACAATTTATCACTGTTGTCTTTTATGTATCGAAAGAATGTTAGCAGATCATCTGCAGCTTGAAGCGAGGAACAACTGTCTTCTATCCTTTTTTGAGTTCTTCAGGACAGTGCAGTTTCTTAAATGATAACGATGATGGGGAAAAAGGATATCAGGAATTACCCTTATTTAACAGTTATTGCATAGAACCACTTAACCAGCTGAATCTCGATTAGCATGACTGCTATCAGTCTTAAGACTCAGCACATTGATTAAACCCAGAAAGTATTATGCCTTCATAAATTCATATTTTCTGTGTTTCTGTAATTTCACAATCCTCCTATGCAACATATAGTACATTTTGAAGAACTGCACGAGGTATGGAACATTTAAAGCATCCAAAACTGTTATGTAAGATCACCTAAAAGGCAAAAAAAAAAAAAAAAAAAAAAAAAAAAAAAGCAGAGCTACATGAAAGATTTGGTAATTGCTCTGCTGCAATCACCTGTGAGAAACCAAGCACTTTTTTGCTGCAGCTGTTGGAAAAGAGCTGTCTGTTTTGCATAAGAGACTGTATAGTAAGACTGAGAAGTATTAGAGACAGGCTGTTTCTAGGTAGCTGCTCTACTTCCATGAGAACATTCGGTAGCTTTTTGAAAGAGGTGGAAAAAGATGTGGAACCACAGCTGCAGTTCCTTAAAACTGCAACTGTGCATATCATATTTCTTACTACTGCATACTACCATTATGCTTCCCACTTCCCCAGTTGCAAGGAGAGAGCTGGTGTCTATTTATTTTTACCCTCTCATATGTGTAGATATATTGTTACCTTATCATTTTCTCATACGCTGGTTTTGCGCTCTCGTGTTTGGACCAGGAACTGCTAAACGCACTTTGCATTTTCAGTAACACCAGGCCCTCTCATTAGAATTCCAGTTCCATAATCCATCCACTGTAGCTACCTTTCAAAGTAGCCATTTTAACTTTCACAACTAGGTAAAATGACAATGGTCTCTATACCTACCATAGAGGGAGCCCTGATTATAATATTTAGAAACAAACACAATTACGTTTACAAAGGGTGATTTTCAGATGTAACTTAGGTCTACACAAGCTAAGTGGAACCATTCAAATCAGGCAGAATTTCAGGTTGCAAACCATTCTCTACTTGCACAGCGCATTTATTCTCTTCAAAATATTTTTTGAAACTTTCCAAAATATACAGCTAATTATAAAATTAATCTACAGTTTTAAGTCTTCCAGCCTCAGGGACTGAAGTATTATTTAAACATATTCCTTGGTGAAGTTACAATACGTATGTATTTGTGGGTGAGAAAGGATCCCAAACAAACATCCTAGGTTCCAGAAGATATAAAATATGCCATTCAAATACCCACGTAATGTATGAGCATTTTTATTCAGACAAATAAAATATGTGCACACAACCCAGCGTAATTTTAATTTGCCATACTCATGCATCTAGCTTTCCTGCATCTAGCAGGAACATTGCTATGGAAACAGGTTCGCCACAAAAGGAGGAGATAACTAAGCAATGAGACATGACAGGCAGCGCATTTTTGGATGGCTTTTGTATGTGTTTTACCAAGGTGGATGGAAAACATTTCAGAGCTTAAGGCTAACTTAAAGCCTTATATGCCCTGACCTCTAACTAGGTTCCATTAATCACTATGCATTACACTTTCCTTTTTTTAAGGATTCTACAAAGCACTGCTTCTTCCAAGTGCGGCCTTTCCCAGGCCGCAAGAACTCTTCTCCCTCACCTTTTCATTCCTTACCTTTCACTTGTAATGTGCTATATCGCGAGCAGGTCCTCTCTTTTTGTTTTCCCCTAAATGTATTCATATTGCTCACACGGTCTTTCTGTCCACTGAACGCCTCTTTCTTTCTCATCATACTGTGTAACATTTTTTCAGGATTTTTCGGTCATCTTTTGTGCATTTTGCAATCTATCTTCTCTTATAGTGCTACAACCTGACAAAACACACAGCACTATTCCCATTTCCTCCCAGTACAGAGGCCTACATACATACTTAGCCCCATTAACAATACTTGGAGTAGTGGTTTTTTCACTCAACAGAACTGAATGCGGATTTCTTCCTCCCAGCTCCTCGGGAGGCAACGTACGGGAAAGAGAAAGCTGACATTCCCAGAAGCTTTGGAATTAAAAGGCACGCAGGCACCCAGGAGGTTAAGAATAGTTAAAAGACAACGCTAGTACAGCAGTAATCCAGCAATCAATCAGTTTCCCCATTTCCTTTTTTTAAATGTCCACCACCATTTTATTAAAGACGTTTATAGGCCTTGACAGAAAAGATGATTATTTCATGCCTGTTAACGTGTTTTTATTTTTAAGACTTCATGTTATTATGTAGTAGAGAACTCTATAAACTAGTAACTTGCATGAATAGCATCCTGTCCTTAGGTCTGGAAGCCATACTGTACTCTACTCGATATTTCAAACCATTAGTCAGATACTGGCAGCATCAAGAAAACTTTAACTGAAGTGGAAGACAATATACCCAGCTCAGTTTTATTTTCCCGGCTTCCTGATTTGTTCTTCTTCCATGATTATTTCTCTGTATCAACATTTGCAGAAATTTGTAAGTCAAATATAGAATTTTTAAATTGCCAGCAGCTCAATTTCCATCTGGGATCTGAACATTCAAGCTGAGCTCCTTCTGCTACACACAATACTTACACCACCATTATCAGTAAATATTGTGAAATCAAAATTCTGCAGACAGATTTTCTAACGATCCATAGGCAGAACAGAACAATTTGCTCTTTCACTCCCTCATTATTGAGTAACCCCGTCCTAATTTCTATAAAAAACTGATTCTGTATTGTAACATTTTTAAATTTTAATTAATCAAAATTTTAGTCAGATAACTCTAAATTCATGTGCATAGTTAAAAATATTTAATAACTGTATGAGCAGCATGTTTATAGGAATACTTAATCTGAAACCACTGAACAAGTGCATATCAGCGCAATTTGGTAGAGTGATAGCCACTAGCAAGTATGATTCATTTTTTGGCTTTGCTCTAAGAAGCAAATAATAGCTTCTTGAAAATTGTCTCTGCAATCTATATGAACACAAAACTCTGTTTTCTGTTACTTATGAGCTTTCCATACAGTGATCACTTTTCTGCTCGTAGCTGGGCTGGTGTGCTGTATAAGCAAAACACAGTCTTTTTCTCAGATGAAGAGTAATACTCATCTTATTACAAGGAGGTAAAATCTGTGACTTCCAATGAGGTTGCTCAGGACTGCCTTTACTCTATAATTACGAATAATAATAATGACCACCGCAAATTCACATCTAGCTGTGGACACAGGTCTACTACTGGGTGTAGCTTGTTCCACAAATTCCAGCGTAGTTTATAGAAACCCAGAAGATTCAGGTCAGGTTTTTACAACAACAACATGCAACAACAGTGGTGTTATAATTGGTTTATACATTTACCAATAGAAGAGATTTCTGAATTACTTTGTTTAGATTTAATGCATTCAACTAATTAAGAAAAAAGCATGCTCTGCAGTTTTCTTCTGTATTTTAACCGACATTCCCTTTCAAATAAAATGATTAGAGATGGGTATATTGCATTTTTTGTAACAGATACTATTTAAACTTTTCCATTTATCCACTACTACTTCAACTGCTGCAAAATCTGAAATATAATGTTTTCGAATAAAGTTTGCGATCATAATAAGATTGCTCACCATAAAAGCAATTGCTTTTTCCATTTCTTTTTTTCAGCTAGACTCAAGAGAAAGTTATATTTGTCTGACAAGTACTTTAAACACATCCTATTCCAGACCGAGTTGGCTGCCAGACCACAAATCAAACTGCTTATGCATTGCTTTGCCTGAAGCTGTTATAAAACTAGGTTAATTTACAAAATTGATAAGGTATAGAAAATAAGTATCAGAAATGCAGAACTTGGACATAGTCAGCTTCCTCGTTTCTCCTAGCTTGTTTTTATCAGAGAAAGACATACCGCTAAGTCAGTCATTGTGGGAGGGGGGGAGAGAAGTACCAGATCTTGATAAAATCAATTTAGTAAAAGCATTTGAACACCAAAATGGCTTTGAAGCATATTCCAAGATGCCAACAATAGCCAGACACACCTATCTACCTATTGAAACAGAGAAGGTGAATTTCAAAATCTGTGAAAAGTGCTGAAATTATTATTATTATTTTTTTAAAGATCAGGCTTACTGAGTAACAAGACATTGCTTTTAAAATATCAAGAGTCTGTTTCATTTGCGTAAAATACCAATTCTTTGTTTTAAGAGGGGGAACGGTAGTAACTTGAAGAGAAATTTCTAGCTGTGAGTAGTGTATGAAATTTATTCTTCAAGTGCTTTGTGCTGAAGTCAACCCAGCCCATTTAAAAATGTATCGCCTTCGTATCCCGGGGGACACTGGGGAGCGTTACGAGTTCTTTTTCAAGTTTGGCCAGAATCTCAAGACTAGCGCAGATCATCATCATGGGGTATATTTCGATCCATCTCTCTTGAATATCAACATCTAATCTCTTCAACCTGCTGTCATTGTAGTTAGATCCCAAATCCAGGTGTAATTTGCAATGGATGCACATCAAATTACAATTTTTTAGTTAAATACATGACGTGGTTTGGTGACAAAAATCTGTAAATTATGGGTATTTACTGAACCCTTTGAAGGATACATAGCATATTGTCTAAAGAAAAGACACTTTACTGCTCTGATTCAGCAAGGCAAATAAACGTGTTTAAGACCTTTACTGACACAGGACTTAGGATTTTTATTTTATTTTATTTTTTTTTTTTATTTCATCTTAAATCCCAGCTGGGGGACAGAACCAATTATATTTTTGTTAGCTTAATCAGAGAAAATCAACTCATTTGCCCAATTTTCTCCTAAGTTTTGGAAAGAAAAAGGAAAGAAAAGGAAAGAAAATTGCTCTCTGTGGTACTATTAGCCTTATTTTTTCAATTTTTGAAAAAACATAAACATCGAGGCCTTTTCTTTTTCTCTCAGAAGAAGTCCCTTTTTGAACAATATTCTACTTAACTGCAGGAAATCTCACCTCTGTACACGTAACAGAGGCATAATAAGGCAATGTTGCCATATTGGGCTTATTACGATGGTATTCCATTGCATTACAAAATGCATTCTATGAGTATTCTTTATAAAAAAAACTCTGGGGTTATTTAGTTTCTTCCCTCCTCAGCTAGATGCATTTAGAAACCCACAGAAAATAGTTTCTCCCTGTAATTTAACTTCTTTGTAAATATAATGTGGGGCTCACATTCTTTCAAAGGAAACTGACGGCATCAGCATCACCTGAGGCATAAACATCCAACTGCACTGCTGCAGTTGGGAAAACAGTTTTTGAATAGATATATATCCACAAACAACAAGGACTATACAGCAGTATTAGATGGCAAATATTAAAATAAACAGTCAATCAAAATATAAGTAGGTATTTCCTCTTCAGTTCACTGTAATATACAGTATATCCCTAAAACCTAACATTTCAGAACATTAACTATCGAAGTACACTGTTCAGAAAGGCAGTATTAGCGTTTTGCTGCTTTTGGGGGATTTAACAGTAGATGGCATAGTACACCATAGAATATGTACTGAGGTGTAAGCAAACATCACTGTAAAACTAGACTAGACTAGTCATTTAAAAAACTCCTTAAATCAATTTGAGTAATGATTTCTTATCAGTTTCTTTTGTTATTTTTATAAGGTATGCTTTAATTTTATTTTTTGTAGGTGGCTGCAGGTGCTATAACAGTATTAAATGTGCTGGGTCAACTTCTGAAAAAAGCCCTTGAAAAATAAATTTCATGCCCTATTCACAGTTAGACGTTTCTCTTCAATTTACTACTAAATTAATTTTATCTGTTGTTATTATACACTAAATATCTATTACATTAGCTGATGCTAAAATATAGTTCAACAGCCACAAGACAGTCACTGGTATTAAGTCACATTTTGTCCTCACAGCTCCTCCTGAAATAATACTACTGTGTTCCAATTTCATTACTGATGCATGCCTGTACAAAAAAATATTTTAACCCACAATTTATAGAATCAAATGTAACTACCAAACTTGGAACTCAGAACTGAAAACTACACAGTCTTTTTTCCACATAAAATATTAATAAGACTATAAAGTTCAGCTGCAGTTCTCCAGACTGGATTTTTTCATAATTAATGAAAGGTTGGTTATAGATGAACTAAACCACAAAGCTCAGAAGCTGATGCCTCAATCAATTAACGTAACATCAATTTTCCTACCTTTACTATAGTTAAAGGCATGTGAACAAAAAGAAATACCAACTTCTAAGCAAAAAATTATATACACTGTAAATATATTAGTTTTTGCACAATATAGTTTGCTTTTTTGAGCAGAAAACATATCAGAAACTATTTGCATGTAATGAACGTGCAATAAACATATTTTTTCCCCTGCTTCTTACACAGAAATACACCTATTTCTAAAGATATTTGAGAGGGATTTTACTTTACTGGAGTCATTTATAATAACATATCTCACATGGCCTGGTTTTAGTTTTCTGATTTTACAAGACTTTCTCCTCAAAATACAAAGGTTAGTACAATTCCTATATATCTTTGTGTGCGATATCCAGTTATCAAAGCACCAACTTGCGCAGAAAATAAATACGAACCTTCATCCTATCAGACAATCTTCATTCACTAACTTCCACATAGTACTTGGCAGCACAGTTGGATATCACAAATACAGCAAAAAATGAGTATAAAGACAGTCATGAACTCTGGTTTAAAGATTTTTTTTAATTATAGTTTTCACTTTTGCACGAGTAGCCTTTAACCAGTTTCAAGCTTCCTACAGACAAGACTGCCATACTGAACAATGCAGATAAAGAAGAGAGACAACGGTACTGCTGAACGATCGCTATGCAGAACTGAAACATCAGTCCAATGAACAAGACACTGGTATCTTTTCAAAACTCAGAACTCATGGACTATAAACCCACTAACACCTACCTCAGACATACAGGCACTTTGCTGTATTTTGTCCATCACACAATTCTTACTTCTGGATACTGTACTACTAAATCTGCAGTACAGGACACAATTTAGGTATTTAAACATCTATCTGTATAAACAAATGTTATGATTAGACATACCAGTTAAATGCACCAGCCACGTACCATAATAAATGCACAGTGATTCTTTCTGCCCAATTATCAAGTGATGGAAACTCCTTAAGTTACTGTTCTTTTTTATTCTTTAGTTCCTTTCTCCACAAAAGAGCTGAGATCGCTGCCCAAATAATGCAAATTTATTTGTGTAGTTGTACTCTAGATGTCGTGGCTGTGTGCTGCAAACGTAATTTTGAACGGTAACCTTTTGAAATCACTACGGTTCCTATGGTGAGAGCTTTACTGTTCAAGGTTTGGAGCTTTCTAGGCAACCAGTGCATTCTATTCACAAGGCAACTACTACGTGTATTTTTAGCTCTGGAAATAGACAACTATCACTCACTTAGGTATTACAATTGTTATGCCCGGTTCCACAAGAACCTTTAAATTAGAGCTGTATTTCATCCCCACTGTAACAGCTTGGAAATATTTAAGTAAGGATCTAGTAGGCAGAGTATTCTTAAGCTACACTGATGTCTGACCCTTAAATCCTAGAACTGAAAGAAAATGCAAAATAATCACTGAGTAAGAAACAGCACGTACTTCTTGTAAGCCCACCCCAAAGAATAAAAGAGAGTATCTCCTTTCATAACGGGAGCTAAAGCAAGAACTTGTAGGGACACAATTCAGTTAGTGGAAAACAATGCTTATAGATGCCCTCATATAAAGGCCAGGAGATGAGAGTTGGGAGAGATGAGGAAAAAACAGTCATTTTTTCTAGAAGACAGAAATAAGTTTTTAGAACTCAATTTTGCCTAAATTGAGACCAAAACTAAAAAGTTTTAAATGGCAATGTAGCTGCAGACACAGAAGTTATATTGTTGCCACGGCTGCCTTCAAATGCCTCGTTATGCTTTCATTTCTTTACACCTAACCGTTACCTTGAACTAACTCTGAATTTAACTCTGTTAATGTCACATCACCCATTTTCTTCAGAAGTCTATTCCACAGCTTAATCTCCTACGCTGGTAAGACCAGACCATCTTGGTGTAATAAATCTCACTGTTTAACATTTCAATTCAATTTCAATTTGCATGTTATAAACAAGACTGGAAAAGAATAGTTTAACATCAAGTTCCATTTGCTTTACAAAAATAACTGTGGTTTAACAGTTACAGTTAAATGATGTTCTTACCATGATTTTGCTTGTCTCTGGGCATATACCTAGCCTACAATAAGACTCTTTACCCATATAATATGTTTTTCTCCACTGACATGGGCAATAAAAAACACGGTGTTCTAAGCACAGTTAGGCAACCAACATACTAACCATAGCTATTTTGGTAGCAATGGCACCTTACAAAGAGGTAGGCTCCACAAAGATAATGTGGCTAAAACTGAAGGAAGGAGGTCAAATTGTCAAAAATAGCTTCCTCTCAAACACAATAATCAGCCTTGTATCTGTATGTTCAAATTACAGGCTGTTTTGCATTGCAAACAACTTTGTGGCAAACCAAAAATATAGGCTTTTTTTTTTCCCCAATACATACATGCTGATTTACATTATCCTTTCTGTAGAAGTTTCCTCTGTCTTTAAAATAAAACAATCCCTTATTAAAATGTGTTGGGACTCTGAAATGAGAAAATAGTAGCTGGGATAATGTCATCTAAAGATAACCTCTCTCCTGTCATACTGCTGTGACTATAATCAGCATAATCACTTGAGTTCCTTTTTAAAAAAAAAAAAAAGATGCTGGCATGAACTGCCCATCAATGGGGTTCAGTTTCCAACATAATTTCACCCTTGTTCACACAGTTTAGTGTATGCTATTTTTTTCTGGAACCCAAGGGACAAAACTGAATTTTGAAGACTGGTAATCTTCTTGATGGGTAGCTTTTGTTAAAAAATTATTAATGAAAGAGCAATGCTCATTATTGTGTTGTCATGGCATAAAGGTGTTTTTTAATTCTTTATATAGAAATTAAGTTTCAATCTTAGCTTTATGTCCTACCATCATTTATAAGAAATCAAATACAAATAATAGAAGAAGAATTAGGGAGATTTATACCTAAACTTAAGGGAGTCAGAAGCCAGATACATATGACTACGTAAGCTGACAATTATAAATCATTTTGGGAAGGCTCCAGTTTACTTGGGTTATTCCAGGTAGCAATCATGTTTAAGGTATATCATTGTGACAGTATTGTCAAGCAGGAAATCTCTAAGGAGACAAAAAGATTCGGACATAGCCCTGGACTAATGACATACTCCTGTCTCCATACTCCTGACTATACGGACAGCAGTTAAGACTTTGAGCATAACTAACTGTTCTAAGGTCACTGTAGTATCTAGGCACAACCTTCCGTGCAAACCTTAAATAGCAAAACAAAAAAAACCCCAAAACATCAAACTCAGGCATGACCAGTTAAGAAACCACTCTTTGTAAACATCACTAAAATCATATGCTTTGTACTTTACCATTTCAAGTCCAGATTTTCAGCCTTCTGTTAGCAATCACAGTATAAGATTATAGGGTGAGATTTTTTCAAAGAAGTCAGCAGTTTCCATTCAGGCTAGAAAAGGAAGTAGCTAAGTTTCCTAAAATGCTGATCAACCAGCAAGTTCCAATCATTTTATGTGTTTTTAAAATATCATTATTTAAATTATTGTTTTTGTGGAAATTATTGTTTAATTTCAGGGTATGAATACAAGGTAAGCTCTTCTGAAATATGCTCCTTAATGCAGTTCGGAGAGCAACTGTTTGAAAAACATGTTTTCTTTTAGAAACATAGTTGTAAAAAACTTGCACCACTCTGAGCAAGTTGTAATCTGATCTCTTGGTGCAACCACAGTATTGCAATACTATCTATTTGCAGCAACAAAAGCCTTTCAGGTTTACCAAAACAAAAATAGAGATTTGAGGTAAGCAAGTTGGTGCACTCATTAGCTCTGCACCCTAAATAAATACTGAGTAGCTAAAGATCTGATTCTCTGGATTTAACCTGACAATATTGATTTTTGTCTTTTATTTTAAAAGGTGTATTTCTCTTTAACCTTCCAACCGTATAAATCAACATAAAGCTAAAGCTGGAATTTTGATCACAGTGTAAAGCTGTTTAACGAGGAGAAAGAAAAGAAGAAAATTTATATGATTGGATAAGGAGTGTGTTCACAGTAGTAGACAGAATACTTTTCAGTGAATAAACCCTAAAATCCAAAAACTTTGCTGCTTAAGCCTAACGTCTTTTTCATGCATTGCACAACAAATTCAAATCTTCATTTTAAAATGATACAGCACCAAAAAGGAGACCATAGGTGAATACATTTTCAGCAGGCATATGCATGAACATTAGACAAACAATTGGTACTGGGATACACAGTGTACATCCTTTGCCCTTTAGAGGAAAACCACCTTTCCTCAACTCAGTTATAAAGCACTATGTATGCTATAAACGGGTTAATGCAAAAATGATTAGAATCATCAGAGAACACAAATGAGTTGGACATGGGCCTGTACCCCACACCTGAAGTACAATCAGAAGTTCCCGCATACAGGAATACGAAGAAAAAGAATTCCTGGAGAGCCTTTTGCTATATAATATTCAAAGGATGCCACGATCCCAAAGACTTTGTCTAGAATCAAAACATCTAAAACTCATGGTTCAAGCTTCCTACCAATCCTACGCTGAAAAATGCTGTGTTAATTTTAACTCACAGTCATCTACTCTACCTGAATTTGTCTCTTATTGAAGAAACGAAGCTAGGAGCAGAAACTTATTACCACTCAAGTACATGCAGCTATGAAATAACTGAGGATTTGCTTTCAGTGTGTTACGACTTAACTGTACAGCGTTCTCCATTTTTTCACTCATTGCAGACTATATATTTAAAACATATTACAGTCTCTCAACTGAAGAATTATTTGTTCTCATTCCTTATCCTAAAACATATCAAAGTTAAAGTACATTGTTATTACGGGTGTCTAGGAAAGTAGAACATGTAGATCTAGAACTTTTAAGTGCTCTTTTCCTAATTAAGTTATTCACATTAGGTTAAAACGTTTCACTCAGGAATTTGCTGAATGACATTACTATGGCAACATTAGAGAAATGATTTCCATTTTTGGAAAGCTTTGTTATCCAGATTTTTTGCAGCATGACAAGCTAGTAGATCAATTCTGGGACCAGTGTTGCTTACTATAACCAAGAATCTGGGATTAAAAAAACTATGCAAGACTCTCTCTATGCAGGACACTGGATACTCACACACTGAATACTGGCCTAGTAACAAACTAGAAATTGAAGGTGCACTTAGGACTACAATAAGTAGACTGAATAGCCAATATCTTCTTCAAAAAAATCATGACAGCGAGCTCCTTACTATAGAACAGCAAACAACAACAGCAGAACAGCGAGATATTATAAAGTATGCCTTTCTTTGAGAGGTCATAAATTGATGGACCAGTACCTCTAGAACTAAAAAACTAGTGAAAAACACCAGAGAAAATAAGTCAGATTAGATTCCAGTTTATTGCAAATTGAGTTAATTAGCAATAACAGAGATTTGGGACTTTCAGTCTGAATAGCGATAAATTTCCTAGTACCTCTCTTAGAAGGGTTAAGCGAAAAGGAGCCATTTGCTCAAGAAAAGAGATGTCTCTGTAATTGCCATAAATGCCCAATGTCATCTCATCCTCAGCAATATGCGAATGAATAAATTCAAATATCTACTACCAGAAAGAGAATTTGCTTAGACTTATGTCAACTATACCAGGCATAACTGAACACCATATGCCATGAAGACACATGACTTACATTCATATTCATATGCGAGTAATGTGACATCATGTTTTTGTAGCAAATTAATTAAACGATGTTCAAGAAACGGTGGGGTAAGGGTAAAAATCAGATTACTAATTCTTATTACATACATTCAAAAATCTTTCTGTTTTTTATTGGTCTGTATAATTCAAAGAACAGAAGGCAAGATTATGGATTAACAAAGGTATCAGGAATATTTAGAAATAGGTTCCATTTAGCCAATAGCTTTCAGCCACCCTGGGCTTTATTTGAGAGTTGTATCTCTAAAAATCACAGAACGTAAACTTCCAGTTATATAGAAAGCCATAATATCCAGCATCCATTAAGTAATGATTAACTAGGACACAAAGGAGGCTGTAAATCTCTACTCTTCTATGCAGATTTTAGAAGTTGGCACAGCTGTCTTGCCCATAGCCTTTCCCTCCTACACTTTTGGAAACTAGGACCACAATCTTTCACTTTATTTACTGAAATTTCACTGTACTTGCTCCTCACTGAAGGCAGTCATTATAGACTCTCTCCTGCATAGTTCCATGCCAAAAGGCAGAACTATTTATGGATCTTTGTGGCAGGAGAGGTTAAGTAGGGATACTGATGGGAATTCAAGGCAAATCTTAAAATTCAGGATCTTGATCAGAATTCTTTAGGTGGGATGACAAAGGAAAAAGAATTGCAAATGTTATGCATATTATTCTTAGATGATCATGTACAGCAGAATACAATGAGCTGGGATTCATTCATTTTATTTTTATTTCTTTCATTTTCATTTCCAAGCATACATCTGGTTTGAGAAGGATCCTGATTCCCCCTATGATTTTCCACACTGAAAAGATCTCCTTGAGGTCTTTTCATGAACAGAAGTGCAGATCAATTTTTTCATTCGTGTTTCCTTTTGAAGAAGGATCAGCGACTAAAAGATGGCATACATTTGCATATCTAATAATGTGGAAAAAGCCATGGAATATTTATTACAGGTAATATTGTAGCTGCGACAATGTAAGGATTAAGGAAAAACTATTTTATGAGAGGGAAAAGGTATCTAATTAGATGAGCTGATACACTTGGGGGAAAAAACCCCAAACCCAAGACAGGTCAGCTTTCATGTTGCACAGACTCAATACAGATGGTTGTTCTATAGCCCTTTATGATCTTCCCTATGATGCACCTCCTGCTAATCCCCCAGATTCACAGCTGCCTGCTTAAGTATATGCTCTGTCCCCCTTTAACCTCTTTCCTTACAGCAGTCCCTCTGGTCCACAGGTGTTATCTACCTTTTCCTTGAAATTTATCTAACTAATTAACATGTTTAGGTAAACTCAGAACAACTGTTTACTGCCTGCTTCTGCTTCAGATCTGAGGGAGTGTGCCCCCCCAAAGCTTGTCTTTTTTCCAGCCATATATATTTCCTTGTCTCATAGAAGTTATTTCTTCCTACAAACCTTGTACAATTGAAGTGTCACCACTGTGTCTTTATAGTTTTCCTCCTATGGGTTTGGTAATACTATTTTGTAGATCTCTGAGTCATGAACTTGGCATTTGGTACTTCACCGGAAGCTGGTGGGTCTCGGTTTTCTGTTAGAGCCTCACTTTGCCCAAAGAAGAGATATACTAACAAGATGAAAGAGTAAGCAACTTACCAGAAGTGGAGGCTGAGAGAATGTTTTCAGTAGTAGACATAAACTGCTCCTTTGGTGAATTGCATTCATAGTTTACAGCTCCCCTTTGTCATACTCAATCTCTGACCAGATTAGGAACAACAGACTAGGTCCCAATTCTGCAAACATAAAACATAGTTTTGCATGTATGAGATAACAGATCTGCAGAATTTGCACTTCAAATTACATTTCATTTTCCTGTATAAAACTGGTTAATATGACAATATACATTTCACTAAAATGTTGCTTTTACATAAAGTAGACTGAAAGATCTAAAAGATGCTTACAAAATAGAAAACTGTCACTGAAAACATAAAGTTTATCTCGTAGGTAAGTGCTCACTACATTCAGGCATCTCTAGCTGTTAATTGTGCCTTCTTAAAACTCAGTAATTACCTGTCCTTACTGTGGCTCCTCTTCCTCAGTTTACTGCCTATTACAATACACCGTTTGTTACTGTAAAGTAATAAATGTCTCTACAGTAATATTTTATTGATGCATGGTTGTGTGTGGGAACAGAATCTACTGGCTGACCATCAGTATGATCCTTCAGTGTTTTACAGTAGAAAAATATCTGGCTTAAAAAGCAATGTGCATTCATGAGTGTGCAGTTTAACTGTATTTAATCTGATAAATCCTTTTAAGGACACATTGCATTATTTGCTGAATTTAAATTTGCTAATTACAATTTAATTGGAATTTGGAAGACATATATAATACTTGTATGCCAATTGAAACACTAACTCCTCATTCACAAAACTCTCCTTTTGGCCCTATGCACCTTTTTCATTAGGCCGCCAACTCAACAACAGGTCAAACGCCAAAATAAGTGGGAAATAATACATGGTTTGAGTAGGATATACCAGCTTTTCTAATTACAAAAAAAAGGGAAATAGAAATGAACAATTCTAAACATTTTCTACAATCAAGCAAGCTATAATATATAAAATAACCAAAAAGTATAGAAACATAATTCTGTCATGGCATCATCCTAGGAATAGCATAAGCTACCTATACTCTTATTTCTCTCGAGTCCACAAAAACTGTCTTGAACATCTTCCTTGATAGTTCCCTGCTGGAGATGAATCAGGAGTACAGAACATGTATGAGAATTATCAAACTAGAATGAAGAATGTACAGGTTGTGCAACTAGACTTCTCCATTTTTCTGACCAACAGATCTCATCAAGTCACAAACTGAAGTACCATTCTTGTCCCTTAAAGTGAGTTCTTTAGTCCATTTTTGCTTCAGAAGAGGAGCTGTGTTAGATGGATTAAAGTATTGCTCTTTTAAATGAACGAAACCAGTCTTCTCTGTTCTTTCTGTTCTATATAAATAGTTTCCCTTCTTGCTCTGCTGACAGTCACATAACCTAAACTCATATGTGGTATATGAGCATAAATTCATATGTGGTATATGATCTGGTTCATAAATTACAATACTTATTTTGACACAACTGATGATATATTCAATGCACAAATACAGATACTAGAAATATTCAGGTTTTTTACTCTTACTAAACTTTTTGGATAAGCTCTGATGAAGCCTTCTAGAAACGGAGATAATATTACTTGAATGTTTCAGACTTAACAAAATGCTTGCTTAGAGGCCTAAAATGAAGTTGTTTGCAGTTTTCTAAGTAGAATGCCTGTGTTTATTATCATAACTATAGGTACAAAAAGGACTAAATGTACTGTTTCTAAATTTGGCATGCATACTATCAAATAGCTTAAAACATCTATACATTTTAAAAAAAAAAAAGGCAATTGAATCAGCATTCTGAGTTTTGGCTTAGAAAGGGATGTTAAAACACTGCCAGACTGCTCATATTTTGTTATCTAAAGCAGTGAAATATGCTTTGAAAATGTAAAAAATGAAAAGCTGTAGATTAAAATTTTTTACGAAAAGACATGTTCATAGAGGTCCCAGGAATTACAGTCAGTTACGATCGCTAACCTTAAGAAAAAAAAAAATCCTATGACCTCAAGGTAATCATTAATTGCTACATGTAAAGGCAGAACATCATGTGACGGAATAGGGTATTGTAGTATGGAGTTAATAGCTAAGTTCTTGTTTTCATTTGATCACCTCAGCCACAAGCAAGGAAACTCCAATATGATTTTTGCCATGCTCCTGAGGCTCAGGTGACTTGAAGAGGCCTTCCATAATCCCTTATTCTTAGCAGAGATTATCTTAACTCCAGAGTTCCTCATAGCAGCACTCTTTATGCAGCACACACAGAGGAAAGAGATTTGCAGCAAGACAAGCGTGTGGGGAGGCGGAAGGTTGTGTATTATTCAATCTTTCAGGAGTTATGTCTGTTACTAAATGACTACACAGTTAAACAAGCTGTATCTTTTGTACAGGGGGGTCATTTGGAAATAAGGTGATATTCAAACAGAACACTTAAATCAGTCTAAAGAACTCGGGCACTCAGTTCGCTTGCTCTATCTATACTATAGTGTGCGTTAGTATCAATAAAGACATATATTATACGTCCAAATTCCAGGTGGGATTGTTCAACATATGTTGCTACAGCTTTTCTGCTACTAACAAATAAAAAAGTGAGATTACCGCTAGCTTCGATAGGCCTACAAATTCCACAGTATAATAAATATATCCATCAAGTAATCTCTTATAGAGTTTCACCAGTGTAAGAGCTAGGAGGTTATGATGACACTCAACATGCTCCTGAAGACAAAAGCTCAAAATATAGGATTGTGTTTTCCTATGGTACTTCAAGTCAGACCAGACACGCAAAACAATTTAAAAGTTTTGACTTGCTAGAGCCCTTGCTTTATTTCCTCTCTTGTCTTTTTTAACGCTTCTACTTAAAAGATTATTTGTAACAACCAGCAAAAAGAAAAAAAGAATCTGCTTCAAACAACAATAAACTAGGTCAAGTCTCTACGTACCAGAATTCTTAAAATCAACGTTCCAGCTTGAGTTTACATAGTGCATTTGTTTCCAGCAAAGCACATCTTACCTTTATTTTTGTCAATTACGTGCATCATCTTAAACGTTATTTTCTCTGGGAATTGCTGCTCCTTGTATAACTGCAAAAAAATAAAAAAGGTCACATTCTACCTTCTTAAGGTCACAATATAAGTTGTCACTCATGTTACTATAGAAACAGAGTGGATTTCGTCATTTTAATGCATGCAGTGATAATTGTTTTTATTTTAGTCCATGGATAGGTAGTTAATGGTGCCAGCTGCAGTTAGCACAGACACAGACTCTTGTCATTTAAGCACAAAGCTGCTGCCTCTTGCCCTGTCGCTATGAGCTCCCCTAACCAACAGCAATTCATAGGGGAACGGTCAGGCAGAAAGAAGAGCTGTTCTCGGGCCTTATTCCTAGGGTTGAAATAGAATTCCCTATAGGAATCATGTTTTCATACAAAAGAGAAACAAACAAATGGCAGCACATAGTGCTTCTTCATGTTGTCTAGTCAGATCACTGCAGAAAAACTGGGTTCTACGTTGCAGCTTATAAAATTTGGACAGCACTGAAAAAAACGTTCTGCTGCCATCCTGCTATCCATGACACGAGCTTTCTCTAGAAAGTACAGCTGGATATTAGGAGTATAAGGTTGCAATTAACGCAGGTCCCTGTGCAACTGTATATTTCAACCTTGGTGTTTTAAGCAGATTAACAAGCATGAAAGTAAATGAAAATACTATGGTTCTGTGAGGTTACAGCTATTACATATATGCTCAGACTTACACTCATTTCGAATGTAATACACAAATGGATATATAACAGAGAATAAAATCATAAATGAAAACAATGTGAGATAAGAGGGCCGCTGTCCAAATTCGGGGGTCATCCAGTCCCTACCCAAAATTAGGCTGCATCAATTTGAAAACTGTTGTCATCTAAAATAAGCACTTAATGGTCCCCCACACAGAACACTATAACACGTGAGGATCCCCGGTGTTTTTGGATACCATCTTTTCCAGGAAAGAAAAGATTTCCTGGAAAATCTTTTTTTCAGGAAATACACATACTGCCTAGCACTGACATTTTCTTCCATGTCTTGTATCCGACATGAGTTCTGCCTCAATCTAGAAAGTGCACCACACCTTTAGGTCCTGTTGGTATCTATCTGTTCATTACTTTTGCCAACTATACAGGCCCGCTCCGTACTGTCTTTGAAAGGTCACGGCAACGGGGAAGGGTTCTTGAAAAAGGCAAACATCATCCCTGATGTCAAGGAGGAAGATCTGGGGAGCTACAGGCCAGTCAGTCTAAGCTAAACGCCCAGAAAAATTATGGAGCAAATCCTTGCGGAAGCCGTTTCCAAGCGCATGAAGAACAAGAATGACTGGGAACACTCAATATGGATTTGCCAAGGCAAATATCGCTTCACCAACCTGACAACTTTATAGGATTAGATGACTGGTTCAGTGGGGTAGGGCGTGGAAGTAGATAGATATTGTAAACCTTGGCTTTAACGCAGCCTTTCACATAGACTCTCATAGTATCCTTAGAGCAAAACTGGTGAAGTGTGGACTGGTAAAGTGGACCGTGAGGGTGGAAAATTGGCTGGGCTATTGGGCTCGAAGGGTTGTGATCTGCAGTGTAAAGTCCAACTGGTGGCATCCTTCTGAGGCCAATACGGGGGCAAGAATCATTCAGAGTCTTTAATAATGACCCAGATGATGGGAGAAAATGCAATTTGAACACCACCAAATTAGGGGGAATGCTGATATGCACAAGGGCCACTATTCACAGGGATCTCAGTAGAGAGAAGAAATGGGTTTTCAGGAACTTTGTGAAGTTCAACAAAGGCAAACACATGAGTATAGGCTGTGGAATGATTGGACAGAAAGCAGCTTTGCAGTAAAGATCTCGGGAATCTTAGTGGACAGTAATTTGAACATGAGTCAGCAGTATGTTCTTGCAGCAAAGATGGCCAACTGCACACTGGGTGGTATTAGAAAAGCAAAGCCAGCAGGTTGAAGGAAGTGATTACTCCCCTCTATTCATGACTTATGAGGCCATTTCTGGAGCACTGTGTCTAGTTTTTTATTTCCCAATATGGAAAGACATGACAGACTGAAGCAAGTCCAATGGGCGATCACCAAAACGATCAGGGGGCTGAAGCACATGACACGTGAGGAGAGGCTGAGAAAACTGGATTTGTTCAGCTGTAAGGAGAGAAGGCTCAGGGAGACTTCTGCTACCCACTGGGAGGATATGGAGAAAATGGAACCGGACTCTGCCTGGAGGTGCACACAATAGGAGGACAAGAGGCAACAGATCCAACTTGGAACATGGAAAATTTCAGTCATACAGGAGAATTTTTTATTTTTTACCACGAGGGTAGTCAAACATTGGAACAGGAGCCCAGAGAGATTACGGTATCTAAATCCTTGGAGATATTCAAAGCTTGACTGGACAAGGCTCTGAGCTATTTGCTCTACGTTGTCTCTGCACTGAACAGGGGGGCTGGATTAGATGATTTTCAACTTAAATTACTCTATGCTTCTATGGTAAGTCTGTGCCAGAAGAGTGAGAATGGCAGTCTAGAACAAAAACAATTTTAAACAATACAAATCTGAAATTCCCTCCTTTTTTTTTTTTTCCCCCTCAAGATAGGCATTCAGAGCAGCGTGTTCAGTAACTCTTTTCTACTGAAGCATAAGGTTAAGTGGTTCTTCTTAGCATTCATGACAGTCATTCATCTTTGATATTAGCTCTACTACTACTACAAGATCCAAAATAAATTTTTGTACATATTATCTGTTGGGATAGACATTTCATATATTCTCAATCTTACACTGATGTACTTTTTCTTAAATTTCTGTTAACCTGAAAATAAATTTTGTTCCTTTAGATTTAATCCAGCAGTTGCGACTCTTTCCAGTCACTCTTACCATTTTCCCCTTGATCAGTATACCACAAATGTAAAGCTTTACAGCCCTCCATATCAGCTGTATTTTTTTAATGACCTTTCCTACAAAACACTTCAATCATAAACTACAGAAGTATACTACGGAAGTATTTCTTTTCGCCAAAGAAAGCATTGAGTATGCATGCGCACGTTTCTGCTTTTCTATCTTTTTCTTTTCACAAATTAGAAGTCTGCCAAGGCACCCAGATTTGTTTAAAAAAAGTAAACAAACAAAACAAAAACACCTCTCCCCCAACACTGCTTTTGCCATAACCTTTTTTTTTTTTTTCTTTCTTTTTTTGGCTATGGGAAGGTGTTTCCCTTTTTCATATATATCTAATATTTTCAATCTGTGTGCAAATATAGGTTCTTTTTTTCTTCCTTCCGCTACCACCATCACTAAGCGTATTCTGTGCATTTCCTTCCTTACCCTAGGACTGTCAAAGTAAAAAACTACTCTGCTCTTACAAAATCCATCTTATGGTAAGGGGAACTTTGCTTGGGGTATGTCATGTATCCTAAAAAACAAGCATTCTTTTCCCAAATATTATTACAGGTGGTAGGTTTTTTAGATTTTTTTTTTTTTAAAAGCATGCCTGTTAATAAATTATTTTTTCTCATTTGAAATTTCTAATTTCTCATTTTTTCTCATTTGAAACTACCCACACACCTTGCTCATGTACTTCCTTGAGGATAATTCTGCTTTCTTTTAAGAGTATTAATGGTGTTTCTGATAGCACCTGGTCATCAGCGTTTAAAGTAAAAGCTACAAACACTGTACTTACTTTCAGCTTGACAGCCTACTCATTAATTCTGCATTATATCTATTTGTCCTATTTTTTCTCCTATGAAAGAACCACTGCCAACATTGCTGTGTCATCTGTACATTGCACATATTGCTAGCCAGTTCAAACTTGCAAAATGACGTAATCTATTGCATGTCACGCAACTTCTTCTGCAGGCTAGCCATTGGCATACGTGTAAGCCGTTAAAACAACAACGGCTTACCACTGTTTATGCTAGCTCTGAGAGTCCCGCATGTTGTTATGCCCATTTTTCTGCACATTTTGGATTCTTAATTCTGTTAGCAAAGTTAGAACACCATTTACACTCCAAATGCTTCCTTACAGATTAGGGAGATTATGGTGCTTGACACATTTCAGCTACTTAGTTCAGAACTAATTCTGAACCTTTTTTTTTTTGTTCCAGATTCCACCTACCATTCCTGGTTCCTACCAGGAACCTGGTTAGCGTCTTTCTCATATTGCAACATTTAGTTCTGTGGACTCAAAACTAGAATTTTTTTTAAAAAAAAAGCACACTCTGATTACCTTCCAGAGGTCTCAATTTCATGTGGAATGCACATTTTCTGTGTAGACTTCTACACTAGAAATCACCCCTTGGATTCCTCGACTCAGTAAGTCATTTTTCCATGTTCCTTCCAGTCGTTCTTGAACGTATCAATCACAGAATCACAAAACGGTTGAGGTTGCAAAGGACCTCTGGAGATCATCTAGTCCAACCTCCCTGCTCAAGCAGGGTCAGCTAGAGCGCATTGCACAGGATTGCGTCCAGGTGAGTTTTGAATATCTCCAGGGATGAAAAATTCCATAACCCCTCTGGGCAACCTATTCCATTTGCCTGTTGTCCTGTGGCTGGGCACCACTGGGAAGAGTCCGGCCCCATCCTCTTGACACCCTCCCTTCACATACCTGTACACATTGATCAGATCGCCTCTCAGTCTTCTCTTCTCCAGGCTCAACAGGCCCAGCTCTCTCAGCCTTTCTTCATAGGAGAGATGCTCCAGTCCCCTCATCATCTCTTTGTAGCCCTTCGCTGCATTCTCTCCGGTAGCGCCATGTCTCTCTTGTACTGGGGAGCCCAGAATTGGACACAGTACTCCAATATGCCTAAGAACTCACATTCCAGAGTGTTTTAAATAAATGGTTTCTGTACTAAGTTATCCTTAAATACTGACTATTCACTGGGATAAAAGGAAGCATCATCTGCTTTCTTTTTGCTCTGATCTTCATCATTTGTTTACATACTATGCATTCCAACTGGAAGTCAGCTGGGGTAGGAACAGGTGAATTTTTTACTTTAAGCAGTATTTTCAACATTTGCATCACTTTTTACACGGGTCTTTTTCTGTAATTTATTTTGCTGCAGATTTATGTTGTTACTCTTTTTTACAAGCATACTTAATTCTATGCAAAAGAGAAGCAGGCAGACCCACCTTGGAATCTAAATACAACACAAAGTTCAGTCTAGATGTAAAGAATCTTGATCACCTGAAGATAATACTTTAAAGGTTTGAGGAGGGGAGGAAGTATTATTTTCTTGGTAAGTTAACACAGTACATAGAAATGAAACTGATCATTTGACCTAGAAAAATAAAGGGGGAATATGCATCCATTGTTTGAAATAAATAGTCCTCTTACGTCTGTCCAGATGATGTCTGCTATCGGAACTAAGGTCTAAACACCAGTTTTTCCTCATCTCACCTCCTTAGTAACAATATCCATGATAAAGATCACTGCAGCAGTTCATGCTGCAAAACCTTGCTTAAACTAGGGACTGTTAATGAAATAAATCTTCTTTTGTTACTTCCAGTTAACTCATCCACAGGCAGATGAATCGATCTGAAGAAAACAAAAAGCCTCCCAGAAAGCCATGTTTCTGTTTTGTTTTTTTTGTTTTGTTTTTTTCAGAGAAACTCCATTCTGAATATGCATTATACATTTTAGGATTATTAGCACAAACACAAATCAGCATTCAGGTGCAAAGATCTCAAATTGTCCTCTATTGCTCCTTTTTATTATAAATAATAAACACGTAGAATGATAAGGCTCCTAATCTAGGCACCTCAATTATAGCTGCATAAAATTACATGGATTAAATCCAAATAAAGATTTCATCCAAAAGATCTGCAAATGGAAAAATCTAACACGGGTGAAAAACACACTGAAAAACATGGATCATTTGCATACGTGGAAGTGTTTTTGGAGAGGTTTTTACACGCGAGTTTGAAGCTATGGTGAATATCAAGCCTACAAATTGAGCCTGACCCTAGAACGCTTACCTCAACAGCCAAAATAACTGGCAAAATAATTGGCTCAAGGCCGAAAGACCATTTGGAACTACCAAAGGGAGCTTTCTCAAGCAAAGTTATAGGCTATACTCTCCATCATGCCATTTGGAAACCTATGAATTCTCTGAAATATTATTATAGGTAATGATATCCTAAGCAGAAAATAACCCAAACTTAACGTAGCTACATAATTTAACCTCCTCCAAATGCATCAAACAACACTTAGTAAAATTGCTTTTAGTTTGACTTCTTCAGAGCCCAGGAGTATTCTCTGAATCCACTCATTTAAGTCATGAGAGATTATATAAAGTACTGGAACCATCCTTGGAAATCCTGAAATGATTTTACTAAAAAGAAAAATGACATATAATCATTACTTTAGGTTTGCATGTTAGTTACGCAATATAAATAATTAAATTACACTAACAAACTCAGCTGAATAAAAAGGTAAGTAATCGGCTGAAATCATTCAAACACACAAATTAAGTACAAATTACAACATATAGCCATATCCTCATCCCCCCCTCCCCCAAAAGAGAAAGTATTAATCTGTATACAACTGTATTAAGTTTTCTGCTTGGGACATCAGTCACTTTACTGTGGAGAATGTATGATTTTACCTATGCTATAACAAAGAGAACAGCCCATAATTTTCTTTGAGAAGGTGCCATTTGGTAGTTACAAACACTTCCTATCTTTTGGCCTTGAAATAATTAGTTAAAATTATTTTGGCTGTTGAGGTAAAGGCTCTCGGGTTGGTCTGCATGAACTGTAGACTTCCAGTCACAGAGAACTTCAGTTACTCATAGTCAGCCTGAAGGGTAACTGGAGAGAGTAAGTCTGTTTTCTCCAAATTAGTGTTGCTTATAGAGTTCAGCATCAAAAGTGTCACATATCTTTTATTACAAGAAGCAAGAGGTACTGAGTCTCGTCTACAATACTGAAGTTTTGCCCAAAAATGGGCCATGCGTTATGCGAAACAATAGCAAAATACATAATCTACTGTAATCTGCACTCTCTGGCATTATGAGAAAATAACGTTGCTTTTTAGAACAAGTTTCTGTTAATTCTCTAAATTGGCTATCGCAATTTTTAAGATTATTTGAAGAACAGTAAATCAAATATGAACAGATACTACACAACTCTTTCCACCCTAATAATTTACTTTTTCTTCAGTTTTGTCCCACATAGAACTTGCTGAGTTGAGCGCTCTTTCTTACTGCATAATTAGAACTAATATGGAATAACTACCATAACTTAAGAAATTGAAATTGTTATTCTATATTAAAATTATCTTTACTACTTTTACTAAGATTTGACTGGAACCATAAAAGATTTATTCCCAATCAGTTATTCTAGTTCATGTCAATTTGCTTATAATTAATGAAAGTTATGGGGAGTATTATCACCTTCTTGTAAGAGATGCAGCTAATGTGCAGTTTAAATATTAATGAGCATATTCTTTATAAGGATAACTGCAATGCTTAATGTAGATTATTAGCCAAGCAGACAATTGCTTTTTTTTTTTTTTTTTTTCAAATTAAGCTGCTTCAAATCAATAGGTTTACAGGCTAACTATTAAGCACCATTTTCTGTGCTTAGCCTTCCTTGTCCAACACCATGAATTATACAAAGCGTATACAGGATTATATTTCCCTCTCACATATGTCTGCGCAATTTAGTTCTGCAAATCTCTTAGAAGCCATCAATACTATATGGAAGACAGTTCACTCTGTTCGTCAGTTTGCCCCAATCTAGAACTGATAAAAATGCTGTAATGAATTATAACAGTGTTTCATCCACAAATAGACATTTATGCAAAGTATTATGAAAACTGAATTGTAGATAAAATTATACTTGGAAACGTCTGGTTAGACATCCCATCTGTGACCACAGAAAATTATAACAGACAAAATGTCGATGGTATTATAATTCATGAATATCAGTAATGACATTAGACATTGCTGGGCAGATAACACCTAGCAATCACTGAGCCGTACGGGTCTTGCGTATAGTTCTTTCACTGTTCACTTCTCCAAAAATTCTAGGAATTGTAATATGCAGATTCTATGCCATAAGTTTTTACGTTGCACACCCCTGCATGCCTCTGACTACTGAGGTTTTCCCAATTCCTTGGGAGTTCCTTTCTGTTATTCTGGATAAAGAAGAGTTGACACAATACATACATATCCTACATGTTTTGTATTTAGATCAGATCAGCTACACATACACAGTAGCTCCGAACAGGTCACCTTATGTCCAATAATTCCAGATAGGTTTGTTATACGTGTCCATTCCCAAGCATGTTAGATTTACTATATAAGGAAATAGACATTTGTTCAGAAATACAGTAATTGTAATTTAAGCTGTACATCAGGTGCATAGTAAATGCAATGTTTCTCCAAAACGTTGCACGTACTGCACACGTGCTCCACAGCGCATATACACATAGAACTTCCTAATAAATCCCAAGCAACTGTGATAACCCTGTCTTTTCTGAACCTTTTTAGGCAAACAGCCAGACTGGAAAGATTCTGCTGCAGTCCTACTAGCTATAGTTGGTAATAATTCACTTCCCAGCAGGTTTATATAAAACCATCTCAGAGGAAAAACAAGATTCTAGTTCTCATCTATTTGAAAAGAACCCAGTGGAAAGAGAACTGAGCGTGTTCTGTGCAAATGTGGCTTGCTACATAAAGTTTGAAACGACTGTGACTATGACTCCTGTTTATCTGGCCCTGGCACATTTGCCCACAACCTGGCTCATCTGCTCAGGCCAGGCATTGAGCTGTGAGTTGGAACAGGAATGAAATGTGATCAGTAATGTGGTGTTGGCTGTTTTATTTTTACAAATGTGTGTTTTGAGCAAGTAGAGCTGAAATAAATAGACCATAATAAGCAAAGAATATTTTAGGCATATTTCAGCAGCCAGCTTGACTCCCATAACACTTTGTTATGGTACACTTGCTAAATACTTCATCTTCATTAATATTTCTACAATGTGACACAATATACTGTTTTCTAAGCTGAACTTAATCAGAGTGCACCGTGTAGCAAAAAGACAAGAAAACTGGGTAAGAGATAACATACAGTGATATGAAGCACAGCAGTACAATTAGAATTTGAACTGTGATAGATCATCAAAAAAAAGCATTGCTTTCACATCCCAAACATTAAGTAGTGTGTTCAGTTTCCTTGTAGTTCCCTAGCACTCTGCTTAGCTACAGTGGTAAACCAGGCATGCACATATAATTTACAGCTGTCAGCATAAAAACAGCAGGAAAAGTGCCATTTCTCCAAATGGAGCAAAATTGAAACATGTAAGAAAAGCCTGCAACATTTCAAGATAAGTAATCTGTGTAAATATAGTAGTCATCATTGCTTTGATGAACCATAAAATTGTACAATGGTGAGTGAACTCAAAGCCACTTGGAAAAAATTCCAACCGTTTGGAAAAAATTAAAAAAATCCAAAATCAATTTTTGAACTACTTACATGGGGCTGCGTGTCTCCTTATTCATTTCAGAGAAAATAGGTGAGAGAATCTTGGTCTTTGGTAAGATTAAATATACAGCTCCAGAGAGATCATCCTGAGATATGGTAATGTCTGCCTCCTGGATTTGAGGAACTGATCAGGAAATAAAAAAAATTCAAACTACCATTTAGCAAATTTATGGTATTTATGCATAGGTTGCTTTATGAACAGTGATTGCTTGAACTCTTTTCTTAAAAGTTATTAGAACTCCAGGGTAAGCCTTATTTCACATGACAGTTCAGAGAATACAGGAAAAATGCAGTTCTGTGAGAAATCCAGACAGATTTTGCATAAAAACAAGTTTGCTTTATCATAGATGCCTTTTGTATGCAGCTGCTATTTTTCTTGACAGTTTTTGTATTTTCATTGTATTTCACTATGTTTCGCACCATGTGTGCAGGGAACACGACAACAAGCAGAAACAGCCCGACGTGTATCAAGATGCATTTGACCTGGAAAAACAGCTTGCCTTTTATTTAGGACTTGTTACGACAGTACAGTTCCTGCTCTTATACCACTGGTACCTTACTTCAAGCTGCTATCCTTCTTCACTCATCCTCCTATCAATGTTAGCAGCATAGGAGCTCTGGTTACCGTAATATTTATCACTAAGCATGCAAGAGCAACCAGGAGCAATCTCCTGTGACTTCAGTAGTGTTACTGCATCAATCTGCCAAAAGCTGGAAACTGATCCAGAAAACTGCACTTCCATGATGAGGGTGTTTGATTCCCATAGGCCTATGCTATAAATAAAAATGTAACATTTTGCATATATATCTAGGACTTCTGGATATGGGGGAGAGGACATGAAGAACCGGAAGTTAACCCATTTACTTCACCAAGTAAGATTATTACGTTATTTCAAGTTTATACAGCTTAAACTAATCCAGTTGTTCTTCACAGTTCCTCTGTATTTTACCTACAATAAATTTCTAAAAAACAGCAATCCATCAAGATGTAGATTTTCAGTGAGATTCAATGAAAAGCTATTCCTCATTTCAAGTTCTTCTCTATTTATTTCCATTTATAGTCATTTATACGTTTAGTGAATAAACAAAAACACCCCTATGGTACATAGTAAAATATAATAAGGAATGTTATAGGCATTCTAGTGGAAAGCAACTAGCAGAGTACTTGGATAAGATCCTTTTCCATTAAGCTAGCACAGACAGATTAAGATTGCAAGGATACCTATTTACACAATCAGCCTGCATTTGAAAATATGAATAGACATTCTTCCACACCACAAATGTAACTGCACCTATATAATATTTTGCATGTATAAATGCATGTTTACAAGGTCAAACACGACCTTCTGTTTGCTCACAGCTGCCTCAACAATTTAGTCAATATTTTCCAGAGTTCTGCTGAGAAATCCGCTACGTGGTATGAACAATAGAACTTGGGAATCACTAAAGATAAAGCCTGATAAACACTGAGTAAGTACTTGTTGTAGGAGATGTAGATACTTAGAATTTGTCTCACATCATTCTTTGACCAAATAATAAAACTTTTACTACAGATGTTCACAAAGAACTTGATCAGGATTACAGCAGTGATGTATCAGGCGCTTTTGTACAGTTCCTATCCGTATTTCTGTTCTCTATATATCGTAAAGCTCAGTGAGAAACGTTGCCCCTAGGACAGACAACATGCAGAAGTCTTCCTAGATAATGAAATGAAGATGCCTGATGTAACGAAGCTAACAGTCTATCAGCTTAACTGAGCATCCAGTATCACCTACAATAATCCTAACAGAGTGCAGAGAGGAAGCCTTTCTCTCAGCGGTCATTAAATTCTCAACACACAGTTCAATGGGAGATAAATAATCTATAGATCCCTCACCCATTCATATTATATGAATGAATATCTAGAGCTCACAGAGCACTTAATAGAACTTTTTAGACACTAATATGGAATATTTCCAAGTCACTCTCCCTTAGGATGTATGTGCAGCTATTAAGAGAGAGTTTTGAGAGACAGGATATTATTTATTAACAACATTTTAATGCAGGCTGCCTTGTTCAGTAAAGCAAATTTGGTTTGAGGGGGGGGAAAAAAAAAAAAAAAAACCTTCTGCATCAGTTCTTAAAATGATTCAGGTAATATTCTGTCTGATCGAAAGACTAGCCAATTTCCTCCTGACCGCATCCTTCTTTGCTCTGACGGAGAATGCAATGGAATACAGGCCTGGAGGCACATTCTAGAGTAAAAATATTTTTAGGTTTTTATTTCCCTGGCTGGATAGAACTATATTAAATATAGATTACCTTTCATGACTAGAGATAAAACTGAATGAGAGAAGGGAAAAAGTCACTGAATAAGAGAGAAGTATGGCAGTGAACGTATATCATATGTGCAGTAGATAATACGGTATAGAGAAAGCTAATGTACATGCACATTCTATCAAGCAAAACAACACACACAATACTTCTGTGGGAAGCTACTTCAGTATTAATCAGTTATGAATATATTCTTTCTTTAATTCCAATCATCCTTGAACGTACAAGGCCTTGTTTGTAAATGCCTTGTGTACAAAATGGGATCCAAGCCCAGCAGCTTTAATTTACACAGCAGCGTCCCTGGATATAGAGAATACGTAACAATTTTTCATTTTTAAAAGTCTTGATTTTAAATTCAATTATATTTGTATGACACATACAAATGCTTTGTTTTACTTGGCTAGCCTTGCAAAATGTAATAGTACTATTTTGATAAGGATCCTGAATATAGCTCTTCTTAAAAATTAAATGAAAAGCTGTTCTTTCAATTAAGTTTTCACTGTTATTGGTATAATCAATAAATTAGAATCTTCCTATTATTATTTCAAATATTTGGATTTGGCTTTTCATTGAGACTTCAGGAGAACTTCTTCTTTCGAGGAAAAAAATTCATACTGTTTAGAAGTGCACTTGCCTTTAGTACAAGTTGCTACAGACCAAAGAAATAACAACAGAATTCTCACTGTGACGTAGCTGGCTAGGCATACGTCACGAATGAAGTGGGAAGAAATTGTTCAGTTTTAGCTAAAGAAAAAAGATTGCTGGGAGGGACTGTAGTGGAATGTGTTTGACTATACACTGTAAAGTTTAGTGGTAGACAAGGGCAAAAACATTAAACCCTATGTTTTAAAAGACTATCCCCAATTTTTCCATTTAATTCAAGCCTCGCATAGCCAAACTCTTCTGTCTGAGGAAATCAAAGATTTTTCAAAGAACGGCTTGCAACATGTGAGCTATTCATGTTACTTTTAGCAGAAGTAGCACACCTTCTCTTTAAAAACACTGCTTTGTCTAGTCCAGAATCCACATTTACTGAGCTGATCTGGAAGTTTCTTCCTTTCATTTATAGGTCTCAATACCTTTTTAGTATTTTAAAATATTAAACACTAAATTAAAACTCAAGGGCAGACACAAAGGAAAAAAATCCTCTCCGCACCCTTTACACACGTTTTTCTGGTCTGCTTTATATGTACCAATGACCTCTTAAAGAAAGAGAAGCAACTAGAGCTTCTACTTCCAAAACAGCAGTAATAATAAGGTGCCTAACTAGACAGCCAGTGTAATAGAGTACTGCATTTTTTCAGAGTATTCTTTGATTTTTTTCCCCCCCACAGAATCTTATTTTGTGACTTACTATAGAAATAATTCTTTTCCCAAAACGGCCTGGCAGACATCTGAAACACAGACCAGCTCAGACACTGGAAAAGTTAGTGGACGCAGCTCTGGCTAGCGTTTTCTACAGAATCAATACTACCACTTAGCTGTGACTGGCTGAGTTTAAGGGCTCTCCTCCAAAAATAATGCAGAACTCTACCTTCGTGTATTGCATAGAAGTGAAAAACATTCAAGTTCACTATCTTTCTTTTGATGAAGGACTGTTCAGGTTGAAATTCCATATTAAAATATAATGCTGATTTATGTAAAGTAAGAATCATTAAATAATAGTGAAGTATCCACAACCCAAGTCAGTAATGTTTAAATACTTTCAATTCAAGGTTCTGTTTCTGGATACTTAACTTTTTTTTTTTCCTTGGTTGAAATTTTGAAATTGTTCACAGACAAATGAGGAAACTAAAAAAAGCCTTTTTAATTATCTACTTAGATGAGAGATGGCTTAATTTAACAATCTAAGGTGTTAAGAAGAGCGTGCTAAGTGTATGAAGTCCAATTTATTATAGAGGGCCAGAATACTACCCTGCAAGCGATCAAGTATCATACTTCTTCTAAAAAATACCTTGAGGAAACTCCGAATGCACTATAGAGTGTAGAGCATAATATTTCCCCTCATATTGAGCTGCCTACACTTCACAGTAGCTAAAACCACGTGTTAGAAGCATCCATCCACTTTTATCGCTCTTTCCAAGAAGCGGGTGTCAGCATAGTGAAATTATTTCTACCAGCAACGGTCCCCGCGCAACTCCAAACTTTTGCTTTACAAATATCATTACTATTTTATCCCTTTTCCTACAGTTACATCATCTTCTACCAATGTCTCTCTAAAGGATGGTTCACTTGAAAACCTTCCAAGTTACGAAAGAGCCATAATCCTGTTCATCTTCAACACTGGTATAAACCAGCTGGAGTCTGTAGACAGGCATGGGCTCATTCCAGACCTGAATTTCATACTCTGTGTTTACATTAATTGTTTCACCATTTAAAACAAATGTTTATTTAAAGCTGATTGAGGTAAGAGCTGACACAGTGTGCCATTTATATCATCAGTGCCTTTGCCACTCCATCTCAGCAGGTTTTACTTTGAAGAAGCAAAAATAGCTTCATCAGACACAGAAGGAAAATCTTAAAGCTCCGGTTAATCAGCAGCAGTCTGAGGAGAGAACAGTAAAGTAATGAAATCTCCACTTCTGAATAATTTTATTGGGAAGCAGTCACAGATTTCAGCATAAATTAATTCAGAGCATCCAGCTCAGTCTTCAGCTAGATGAATCAGTCAAGAACTAAAGCTAACTTCTCAGCTCTTCAAGGCATACTCTTTAGGGTAGGATACAGAAAGATCAACTCTTTTTTTCTTTTTGGCACTGAAAGCTTAATATTTTTCCTATGTAGGAAATCTACTTCTTACAAAAGAGAAACCACATAGTTACTGACAGTGGTAATAACCTGATGTTGCCAATATTCCAACAAACACCAATAATCTCGACATATGAGAAGGCACACAGAGATATTCAGACTCTAAATACGCTTAGACATTCTTTGCTTTTTTCCTCTTAGTTTAGTGAACGTGGCACCCCAAGTACCAGAGTATTTCTGAGAGTACGTATTGACACTACCTATAACCAGACTGCAAATATGAAAAAAGTATTTAACTGAAAAATATAAAAAAGAATCATAACTGGATTACTATGGTCATTTATGCCAACAATAAATTCAATATTATTTAACAAGTAGGAACAATTAACACAGTGAAGCAATGCCATACACTCATCAGTGCACTGTAGAAACTTGCTAGTATATGTTTTTTAGGGTAACTGTAGATTTGTTTGGAGTAATCCTCCTCTCTTCCCTTGCCCCACCCCCCTTCTAATTTCACAAGAACGGACCTGACTCATAACACCCTAGTACCTGTGTACTGCAGTAGAGTGAGGTTTTCCAAGCTTTCCATTAAACAAATCCCAAGAGGTTATTCAACAACACCTTAGACCAACAATACCATTTGCCTGGCTAAATTTCCAAGACTGACATCTACATTAATATCAGCATTCCTATGAAAACTATAGGCACAAATGACTATTTAAAATCATTCCACTTTTGGCTTGCAAACCAACCAACGTATGAACGCTAACACTTTCGGTACATGCATACCATCAGGAAGTACAAAAATACAGAGTTTATTTTAAAAGGGCTTATGAGATCAGGAATTCTGAATCATCCTAAGAACACTGATATACGAGATGCAATGCTACCCTGCAGACAGTGAAAACACTTTGAATAGCAGTGGCCAGTAGGAGTCCTCTACAAAGCCGTTTGTGGCCTATTTTTCAAGTTTAGCATAGGTATATAAGATTTAAAGTAAATGTTTGTACTTCGGAAGATAAGCATCTAGATTTACTGTTCTCTTTAAAGAGAAGAAATTAATTTAGAAAAGACCAGAAGTATATTTAATAAAAATGTAATTAGCTTTGAAACCTTTAAAAAATTGAATTTGTGATGGAGTAAATACAAAATATACTTCTCTAGAAGTCTACATATTAAAGATTTGTTATTAATGCAAAACATTTACAGACATCTGTCTCACTTTGCACACTAAGAACTTTATAGAAATAGCTATCAAATACTTACCTAACTTACACAATACCTATTTCTAATTTTAAAAGATGAGAAGGCAAGAGGCGTAAAATGAGAACAAAATACATGAGGAAGAAAAGTGTCTGAAAGTGATATACAGCGATATACCTGACGATTTTGAAAATAAAAGTATATGCAGAAGAAACTATGTACTTTTCAACAGATTTTGACCAGGTACGTACAAGCAGGGAGGAAAATGACACAGTTAAATGCATGAAGGAAAGTGTTATTTTGTCTACAAAATAGGGGTGTTGTTTGGCACAGTAAAGTGATTCTACTTTTTGCAAAGGATTTTTTAAAAGTGTTCGTGTCTGTCTGATATGAATTATTACCTGTCCATGAAAAAGCCAAACGTAAACTCTGAATGCTCATGGAACTTGTATTCTAGCAGTGCTTCTGAGCTTTTGCAAAACAGCATCGGCCCTGGAGACTTAGTGCTACTGAGCTGCTGGGTGCCATTTCCATTGCCACGGACAAAAAAACGTTCCTGGAGAATACACAGGTCAAGGGAACTGAAGAACACAGGAGTCCAAGGTGGTGGGACACGAACTGCCTGGCAAAAGGAGGACATCACCAGCACCATTCACTGTGTGAATTACGGCAAAACAAAACACTCAATGGAATAACATAATCAATGGAACGACTATCATGCTGCATCATTCCACAACCCTCCATTAAATAGCAAAAACGCAACTAAAAATTTTCCTTTTCTGCAGCAACAGACCTCACACGGACTTGGTGTTCATACAGAGTTCCTAAAGGAGGACTCTCTTTATGTTAATTTAATCTTTCTGGAAAGGTTACTAATAAATAGAAGTATATGGCTCAAACTGACTCCACTTAATCCTCTTAAACTACCTTAAAAAAAATACTTGGAGTATTTTCAATGAAGTTATGATTGAAGCTTTTACGGTAGAGAAGAGTCTTGTACCAGCCAGGCACTGTTAATCAGATAACACGTCACTTAGCATAGTTTCAGAACATTAATTTTCTTTCTTTGTGAACTTTTGCTGCCTTCAAATTCCATACAGAGAAGGTAAAATCAAGCCAACCACAGAATAAATAGGTCTTTTCTTTAACCACCTTTAGCTAAGCTGTTCCTTAACAACAAATACACAACAGAATTACTTGCAGATGAGAGTGTTTTGGTTTTTTTTTTTTTAAATTAGGGTTTTTCATTTGCACAGCACTAAATGTTTTCTGTGAGGAAGTTTCAGGGACGTATAAATTTTACTTCTGCTGCAAATGAGTATTTGCATGTGGACTTCAACAGCATATATTCACTTTGGTATGAGAAAATTTTGAGAGTGTCATAACGACAAAACCAACCACTGAGACTCAGAGCGTACAAAGTCCTTCTGGAAGCAACAGAAGTAGTAACCTGCATGAATAATCCTGTACTTACACAATTCTTAGATCTCTTACTTTGAACCATTTTTACTAACAACCTTTGTTCCTCTCTTCTAAGCTATCTGTTCTTGGTCTCAGTCAGTACAGTAGTGCTCACATTATTACAGGCAATCTTAAGCCCTATTTGTAAATAAAATTGAAAATATATTTCTTATGGTGGATTACTGAGGTAACCCACGATAGCAACCTGACCTGTAGACAAAAAAAAAGGAGTGAAAATAGTATGGCAACACTGACAACAGGAGCGCTCACTGCAGCATGAGATCACGCAATGAATGTATCATTTCTATGACACAGCTTTTTAACAGAATGCAGAAAAATAGCATTCTGTGTCTCAAAACTGATATTCCTGCCATAATATTATTTACATGGATTACATTTTTGTTAAGAAAGGAATTATTTAAGTTCCAAAAATGAACAGCCAGTATAGGATCAGATCAATCTGAGTGTGAGTGGAGTCTCAAGACAAAAAGGAGTTAACTGGAAAATCCAGTCTGGATTATTTTTTGCTGTGTTATTATATGGTTATTTCCTTTACAGGAGAAGGAAAGCTGCCCGAGGTTCTATTCTTCCTTTGACAAAGATGGTATTTTTAGGGTTTTTTTTTTCTAAATTCAAGGTACAGAGACCTGGAAGTCATGGATTGCCTTGACGAGGACTGCTGAAGTTGTGACTGGCTCTCACGGAGTTCTGTCGCTGTAATCTGATAACACCACGCCTTCCAACGGGGCACAGTCAGGGCAGGGATTATCCGTAAGAAAGTAAAAGTCCCTTGGGACTTTATTCTGCTCTATGGAGTATCCAGCAAGATATAAAGGTCCCACTGTACAATGTACTGTAAATATGGTACTTGTGCAAATTTCACAAGGCAGGCCAGAAAAGGGTTTGCAATGCAACGTGCGTTTAAACTGCCAGATTTTGTAATCTTCTCTCTGTTCCTCGTTTGGAGTTAACTTCACCTTTCCGAAAGATGCCTTCTGCCTCTCATAGCCATCTTTACCCTTCTCTTTTGGCATGCAAACTCCCTTTTTGGTTTTCGCAAATCTTTTTTTACAGCTGATACGTATTCATGCTCAGCCTTTATTTTGAAAGATCTAAATAATCTTCAACAATTTTCACTCATACAGGAAACTGAAATGTTTCCTCAAAAATACATATTACCCTTCGAAAATTTGTCACTATGATTGGCTCCACTCAGGGCAACGAGATCAGTCGTGGAGGAAGACGGTATTTCACATAAAATAGAAAATTAAATACTAAATACTATATTCCAAAAATCATTGAGTTGAACCTATACCTAATCTTCAGTTTAGATTCCAAAAGAGGTACCAACTTCATTTACAACAGCTGTAATCTAATACAAAGACAGACAGGTTTCTTCTACTACTTTCCAAAACTGTACCAGAACACTCAAGTCTCAGAAACTGATGGCTAGACTATCAAAAGCACGACGTTCTTCTGTAAAGGTCCCACATATTGGAATGATTATTGTCACCTGTTTCACAGAATTCTCAATAGACACGATCCATGAGTTGAGCAAATATGCAAACCTACCCCCACCAAAAAAATCAGTCTTCTGTTGTGTTTTATGCCAAATGCAGTCTTTGTGCAAAGTACACGAAAAACTCAGCTCTATCAGTTTTAAAAAGGAGTGTGAATCAACCATACTTCTCCTACCGAATTTAACATTACACGCACTCATACTTCATGGGAGCATAACAAAGAGAAAGCAGCTGGAAATGTGCTAATTAAGATATCTCATAGAACTTCAGGCCATCAGAAGCAGGAGGAGGGGATGCAATCCCCCAAAATATCTTGCACTATCCCCAGTACCCACTCTCAGAAAATAAGGATCAGGTAAACAGAGAGTGTGCTGAAGAAATAAAAACTACATTCTAGTGTAGAAGCAGGCTGTCATGAGTTAGCCAAATGTAGCTTTAAGAACTTCCCAGAGCATTCCACCTTGGCCAATCAGACTTTACAACTTGCTGCAATTTAGGTGAGTGAAATGTTTAAATGCTCGAAAAAAAATCTTTTTGTAATTTTGTTCCATCATTGCCCACATCTATTTTAAATAAGATGCATTTTCAAATCCTAGAATATAACATATGCTACTCGTTCCATTCCTACGGATACTCAATCAGTCTTCCAGAGTCCAATGAAATTTAAAAGGCCTTAAAAGGTAACAGAATGCTCTTTTACTACACTTACAGACTAACTAAAGAGTTGATAATGCATGCAAATGCTGTGAAAGAATTATCTTCCTGTGACCAGTGTTATCCAGAAAATTTCTCCATTATCCTGCTGTATTGCAATGAAAGTGCCTAAACGCAGAGAATCCTTGGGAAATTTTTAGCAGTTGAGCATTTGGAATGCTGAGAATTTTTTCTGGAAGAAAGAAAAATCAGTGTAGTTAGTAAGAAAACAATCACTTACTTAAACTGCAAATTGTATAGTCCCTGGGGAAGTATTTCCTGCAAATTGGGATTGTTGTCAGAACACTCACTATACTTTATTTTTAGACTAGAGTTGAATGGTTTTCTGTTAAAGGAATTTTGATATGAGAGTCAAACAGTTTCTGTGGTAAGAAATATTTAGCCTTAGGGGTCAGTAAAATTACCAAAACACATTACAATACAATGCTAACCGCAAAAAAGCTCCTCCCAATCCAGACAGAGGAACATAAACTGTTCCTCTTCAGGACTATTTTCATCAGCTGAGTAAGAAAAGGACTAACATTTTTAAAAAGTTATTTAAAAAAAATCTTCTTAAAATGTTCTGCTTTGAATCATAAATATTAAAAAACAAACAAAAAACCCCCCACGCTTAATAGCAGCTGTCACTCTATACAAGAGAACGATAAAAATCTCAAGTTCTAATCAGTTTTTTCCTGAGTTTTTCCCTTTCCACTGCACAACAATCTCTCCGTATCTCATATGATTCACCTCTTCAAAACTTATCAAATTACTGAACTAACCCTCATCTGCTTTACAAAAGCGTAAAGCAAAGATCTTCAAGCATTTGTATACGATGCCTCTAGAACTGGCATTCTTTATTTCAGTCTCCTGCATATTCAGTTATATTCTCAGAGTGATTTTTGCTAACCTCTGTTGGCAGGTAAATAATCTATCAGATTTCTTTCATCCTTTACTATCAGAAAAGAAATACTATGCACAATTCTTTGCTGTTACCTGTTAGATTCTTTATTCAGAATTGGAAATTATTTAAATTCCTTAGGACTTTTTTAGAATCTAGTTCAGTAAATTATTGAGTCAATGCTAAAAGAACTCATTTGTTTGTATTTTTTCCAATATATGCACAAGGAACTTCATCTCCCTGCTGTTGGCCTACGTGTGCCATAAAGAACAGGAGAACCATAAAACTCACTATGAAGTTGTATATCATCTAGATAGAGATGGAATGTGCATATACCAAAGACTAGATGAGCTCTATCTTTCCCTGGTGGAGTAAGGGATTTTCAGGAGTGCTTTCTGACCTTCCAGTTGCTGGCACAAAGCTGGACACTGGCCACAGAAAACTAATTGAAGTAGCTGGTATATTGTTTCCAGGGAATGTCAGAGCACCACATCCCAGCCAACCGTTCTATATGGGAGCTTCTGGGAGACAAACATGAAGCAGGCACATCAGTGATATAAAAATAAATCAACTGCCTTTCACAGAGAGACTTCCTACGTTCGACCAGAATATCTGCATTATCTTCTTATACTGGTGAAGATGCCTCAATAGGAGAAGGCTTGAGTTTGATAATAGACTTTTCAGTTCCTATGAAAATGCAGCATAGGGCATTAAGCAAGTAATTCCACTTGTGTCTTCATAAAACTTAATAGTTTCAAAAACAAACAAACAAAAGAAATAATCCACCTGGGATCCAACCTGAAATCATCACATCAAAGGAACAGATCTGACAGTTAAGAGTATATTAAACAGTGGTATTATCTGGAAAAATAATTGCAATGGCTGTCAATAGATCAGCACCTTTTTGAGACTCTTCTGAGAAGGACACCAGCTGGAGGCTCACCAAAAAATGAACCCTTGGAAAGACAGAACACAAGGCACATAGTCCTGCAACATCAGAACAAGAGCCGCATCTGTAAGCTTTCGTCTGTTTGTCTCAATTTTGATAGCATTCTGCTGCAACTGTTTCTAAAACACATAAACCCAGAAGTTGACCCAATATCAACTGAAAGCTTAATGGTGCAAAGCAGAGTGCAGTTTCTGCATTTCTCATCCCTCCCTCAAGGCTGACGATTCTTCTTTCCTCTTCTTTCAGAATCTGAAAGCTATCTTTTCATTTGTTATGGTTTCCCAGGAGATCAGGAGAGACAGGAATTACTGTCGTGACAAGAGTCCTCATATAACGTTTTCTTTGTAACCACAGCTCCTCACATTTCAGATTTGTTTTTAATGTTCACCGCTGACCCACATCAACGCTGTTCAAAGAAAGCGTAATTATATAAAAGTTACCACAGAGTCCAAATTAAAGATCTCATAATTGATCTGAATGACAAATTCGTCTACAACAGAAGGCTTGAATTGCAAGGCTTGCTTCTCCTTCAACTAACGGCAGACTCCACTGGTCTCAGCTTTACTCTTTATTGCTTAAATTAGAAGATCAAAGTACACTGGTTAGCAATGATGTTTTGGACCACGTTCATCTCTGAAGTTACTCCCCTAATTGATAAATGAAGGGTAAAACCGTTTGCTTTAAAAAACACAGTGATCCTAGCATTTTACTATAGGAAGGGCTAGCTTTTATTATAGGGACAGGCAGTAAACTCGGAATCAGAAAAACAAAGTTTAAACAGCAGCAAGAGATTAAGGATTTAAAAAAAATTGTCTTGCTACCTCCTGGCCGCACACGTGCCACAATCCAAAAAGTATGATAGGCTTAATTTAGTACATTATGGTCACTAGCCTGTAATTTCCATGGTTTGGGAAAACTTTTAAACTTGTTTTCATGTGACAACGTTCAACATAATTGCAAAGATGGTGATAACTATAACAAACATATGAAAGCAGAGCTATTCTTTTGCGTAGAAGAACAAAACTTCATGAAGTAGCGCAGAATTTTTTTTCTTATCAGCAGTTAGTTAATCAGAGGCCAGTTTGTTTCAAGTTAGATTGCGCTGCTTTGAGCGCAATGCAATCACAGTAGTCACTATCCAAACCCCACTTAATTTCAGTGCAAAAAGGATTTCAGAAGCCTAAAACAAGCCCCCAAAGCAAAACCCAGTGATGAGATCTGATAGAGCTTCCGTGCAAAATATCCCTCTTTGTGTTAGAAGAGCTAGCATTCTAATAGTGAAGTTACTGAGACTACTCCATGTTATAAGGTAAGTGGAATTTCACCCCCTCTTACTTTGAAAGAGAAGGAATTGAGAGGGGACAACTCATCATTACAGGACCATGTTTCATGAGAAGAAAGATGTCATTATATCCTAGGTGTTACCAGAACAGTTAGCACAATCCCGTGAATAAGCAAAGTCAGCAAACAGTAGCAGTCTGCATCATCATACTGCCACAGTAAAAAATACAATACGCTTGCTGAAAGAAATATTTCTCACCTTTCAGAAGTCTAAAGTGAGAAATTGATTCCAGTTGTGCAGACCAGCTCATCAAGAAAGTATAGTTCTGTCAAGGTCATAAACACTACTTGATTAATTTCAGACACACGCTAGGTTTTAAAGAACATTGAATCTACATAAAGCAATGCAGTATCATAAAAAAAAAAGTCTGCTTTACCTCAGATACTTCAAGTTAGAGGTGTGTTAGCTGAAGGAGAACGCCACACAGCTCAACAGCTGCCAGTAGCCAAGCCAGCCTGAATAGACCTAATACAGATACCCTGGCACAGCACCAACTTAGGTAAAGGTGAAGAGAACACTAATGTATAACCCCAAAGGTGACAGGGAAATGCACCCTCAAAGTGAACTAAGTCTGTTTCTGCATTCCTGCTGACCTTTTTATGCAAGACCGCATTTCAGCCCCTTTCCTTGCACGAACACAGGCATGTACAGCAAACTAATTCAGGAGTGGAAGACCAAATATTCACCAAATAGACCAGCTTTCTGCAAAGCCTTATCACATTACTGTATAAGTGCCAGTGTCAGACCAGCAGCAAGTTGGAAATTTCTGATCATGGACAGCTGGATTTTGGCTTCAACTTCTAAGTGTATCTTGAGTATTTTATTGATTTCTGAGTGCTACAGTCTGCTTGATCTTCAAGAAAATCCAAACTCATTTCTGTCTGTAGTACTTTTCATGGTTTTAAAACCCATTACAGACTCCTACAGTTTCTCTGTTAGAATCACGACATCTTTTTAACAGATACTGTTTTGTACATGTGGAAATATATGTTTCTGATTAGGTAAGTGGAAAGATTAGGAAAGGTGCTACTGTCAAGTTTAACTAATCTTTCTCTGGCTGGTAGTCCTTGGAATAGCTTACAAAAGTCCTTTAACATTAACCTCAAAGAAACTGTTATAGCAGATTGTTGAACCAGGACTCTTGTTAGTACAGCTGCATGCACACACATTACACTTCCAAGCCAAGGAATCACATACTGGTTAAGTCCTTGCAAAATCTCTTCTGGGAACAATTCACTGATTGACAAAAAGCAAACAAAAGCCCGAACTCCATTCTGGACACTTTAGGGTTCTGCTCTCAAAAAAGCCAATGTGTAAGGATTCAAAAGGGTTAAATGTATTCTGAAAGTTTCATTTCTGCCTTACTTTCAGCTTTGTTAAACAAAACTTACTTGCTGTTTATCAAGGAATTTCACGCTTAGGTCTGCAGCTTTGCTGCTGTATTTCATCCTGGTGTCAGATATGCTATGGAATACACATTTGCATTCCATCCAGAAAGTAATCGAGCTTAAGAAATGCATATGGTTTTTGAAACTGAATAGAGAAGAAAGAATGATGCACAGTAGCTTTCTAGGCTACTAGACTTGCCCTGTTTCCTGATGCTATCTTGATATAGTCAGGGCGACTGATGTTCTAGCAGCCCGTGTTTTACATTTCGCAGGTCTTAAACGCTGTTCAGTAGATCTTCCTGAGCAAAGATTTAAGATTAGGCTTCTCTGATAGTGTTTTAACTACACTGAGCAAGAAGCTAGAAAGACAGGAATTGTTACGGTAGATATTATTATGCCTAATAATACGATTAACTCAGTCTTGTCTCGGATGCTGGCCAGTACCAGATACTGATTGCAAAAGAGTAAGAACTTTGAATCCACTTTGTAGACAAATCAGGGCGTTCAGCGGTCACCGACCAGGCTCCAGCTTTTCATTTGCTGTATAGGTGAAGGCTGTCCAATGCATTTTTAAACATGAATTCGTATGCTAAAATATAATTGTAAAATTGAGGTTGAGAGTTAAGTTAAAAACAGAAAACCAAAAAAAAAAAAAACCCCTCAGTTTCTATGTCATCTTGGGAGCTACTGTCTTCTAGAGGTATTCAAGTTTACCTCTCCACTATTTACCAATTCTGCTTCTAGATGTGGGGACTAGCTTAACGATCAGAGGACTGGGAGCCTACTGAGGAAAGAACGTAAAATGACAGATATCTGGTGCGTACGGGAGAAGAATACTGCGGCAGACTTAACAGGCTACGCAGAATCCAGGAGTAGGTTTGTTGATGCGAAAGGACAAGTAAAGACATTCAAAGGTCATGGCTGTAAAGAACTGAGGAAGGCTTCAGAGAAGCCTGTATTCACAGTAAGTGCACATGATAAAAGGCAGTCCTTTCTCACCTGAGAAGCAGCGGATCTGTACAGTAGAGTCTAAACTTCTGTGCTCCCAAGATACACAAGTTAGTAAAAAAAATTACTTCAGGCTATAACCAAGTAACACAGAACTAACAAGTTCCCATACTCAAGTGAAAAATATCTACACTATCATCTTGGTGAGGTCAGCACTAGGAGCTTAAATAAGGAACTTATTCTTTCCCACGATGCTTGCAAGTTTGTTTGCAGTTCCTACAAATGAACTGCTTATAAAAGTATGACCCCATTTTAGGGCACCAGAGCAACTGAATTATTTTGTTTTTCTACTTTTAACTACAGTAAGAGCTACACTAGATTTCATGTTACATTGTAGCATGCTATATTTGGATATATTTACCATGATCTATAGCTCAGTCTTTCGGTTTATACAGCGCTTGCTAAAACATTCAAAGGATTGGAGTAATATATTGTTTTTGCATACTAAGTGAATTCAGAGTGCATATGAGTAAGGAGGCTAAAGGAAAACATGATAAAGGTTCATCATCAGTAAAAGATGCTAGTTCTGCATGATGTAAACACTTGCACATTTGAAATAAGATGTTACTCTATAACCCTTGTGACAGCCAGAAAGATCTCTGCTGCAGATCATGCAAAACAACAAAAGAAAGTAAACAAAACCAGGCACAGCTTGTCCTAGTGAAAGGAGATGGAAACCTTTTGCACAGAGATTACATTTTTAATTTGATTAAAACTTCAGAGCTCACGGCATTAGATCACTTAATTAATTTACTGGAAGATTAGTTTCAACTCCATGCCTCTTAATAGAAACTTGACCTGTAAGTCAGAATTTCTGAAATCAAGAGAGCTAGCATATTTCAAACACCAAGTTAAGTCTTAATGAAGAATTTAATGAGGAATATAGATAATCCTAAAAACAATCTTATAAAAAGCTATTGAAAGGTAGGAACATTCTGTATCAGTTTACAGAAAAAGAAGAGTTACTGCTAAAAGTAAAGCTGGAAGAGTAATGTTTTTCCTACTCTACAGGATGTTCTGAGGTTAAAAACAAATCTAGTGTACACCAAAATGAAATTAAGACTTCAGTTTTTCATGGAAGTATAAGGAGAGGGAACTCCAGTCCGAGAAACATCAGGTTTGCAGTCAAAGTATTAACTGATAGCTAAACCATGGATTTGCATCTGAATCTAATTCAAACCTAATATCCAAGTCACTGGGCATCCAAAAGGCATGTTTGTCTGAGTACTTCCTTACTGACATGATTCACAGATTCCCTGCATTAGCAGATAAATACCCATGAAGCAATGAATACCAGGAGCTGCATCCTAAAAGCAGGGACAGACAACAGAACTCAAATGCAAAATGGCAAAGTTTGAGAAATAGATAATATTTCTCAATGTGCTTGTTGACAGGGGCTCTTCTTGTCCAAACACAGACAAGTAATGTTCAAGGAATAACTACTATTATGTTGTGTCCCACTCTGACTTTTGCAAAAAGAAGCTATACAAAAATACACTGTTCTCAGGACACATACAGTAAGAAGGAACAAAGAGGTCATTGGACAGAAACAGCTAGTTATTTCTAGGAAGAGTCTTGTGTCCACTTCATGTTCTCTTTGTTAATAACATAGATAACAAGACTGCTGATGACTGTGCAGGGCTCATTTCCAGGAGGCAGAGGGCAAATGAGAAAGTTCATTATTTTTAAATTTTCTGTCTGAGATGCAGTATATAGAATATCAAGTCTTTGCAAGAGGTAACTCATTCTCAAATACAACCACAGAATGGTTGAGGTTGGAAGAGATCTTTAGAGATTGTCCAGTTCAACACCCCTGCTCAAGCAGGGATGTCTAGAGCAGGCTGCCCAGGACTATGTCCAGATGGCTTCTGAATATCCCCAAGGATGAAGATTTAACCTTTCTGGGCAACACTCCATACCCAGTTACCTTCATACAGACTCAACAAAAGAAAAGAAAATCAAACCTTAGAGGCTTTCACTATCCACTTCCGATAAACATCTCCAGAGGACTACAGATATTTTTCAACACTTTTTATTTAGTCTCCAGACAAAAAAATTGAATTTCTCATGCTCCCGTGATCATCGTCTTAGCAGATGATGCCTAATGACAATGATTTTGATGTCAAGAAAGTAGAAGAAAACTGTGGTTGAATAGCTACACAAAGCACAGCTATCTTATTTCAGCTTGCGACCTATGATTAGTTCTGCATCTCTTCTATATTAAGAGTTATGTTAAAAATTAAATGTGTTTCATGGAAAGTAATACTACCAAAAATGACAACTGGGTGATACACAAGTAATTCCAACAATTACTAATCAACTCAGCAGTGCACCAGTACCACAGTATACAAATGTGGGTAATGGCAGTAACTACCATGAGTACTAAAGAAGTTCCAGCTCACTGGATGTCAGAAAATAAGGAAATGATTTAGATGCAACGTTTAGTTTCCCAACTAACTAAAATAATTCTTACAGGGCTCATGCTGCACACCTAAAAAAGTTGACGTGCTGATCTGTCTGTTAAAGCAGAGAGTAATTAAGTTCTTTTTTTTTAAATGAGAGAATTGCATCATAAGAACTTCTAGATTTTAAAAGTACAACTTGAGTATAGGAATGCTCTCATTCAGCAGGAAATACTCTAATGACAATAGTGACTAAATAGGCTGCAATTTTTGGCACTTCTGCTGTTAAGACTCCCTTGAACTGCTGACTTGCTACTTTTACAGGGCAGATGCATCCATGGAAACCATTAGTTACAAACTGAAATTACAAGGGGGAAATTTTCTTTGGAGTAATAAAAACCATCCACATCTGATTCAGGATTCAGTGAAGATACAATTTTAGAAGAGAAGATAACTCATTTCTCCTTTCCAATTCAGTTTCCTAAATGGCTGGAAATGAAAACACATTTCTGATCTCAATTCTACAGCTAAATGACTTGTAGCAAACACTAGCAAACAGTTAACTAGCCTTCTAAGAACGATTGCTTGCTGTTCAACTCCATGGTTTTTTTTTTTTTTTGGTTAACTGAAGGTATTTTGGAAAGTAGCATAAAACCATAAGAAATAAATTACATGGTTTTGCCAACACAATCTAATTTTATGTCACAGTGTACGAAACTACTAAAACATTAAACAAAGCGGAAATCCAAGGAGGATGTTACACACGCACACAAAAAAAAAAAAAAAAGAACTTCGAAAAATAAATTAAGGACTTGAACATGCAGTTCATACTCTTTTAGTTAGCCTCAGAGAACGAAAATATTTAGCACAGAAATCCAGACCAGAATAAGCTTCCATCTTCAGATAGCACTTCACCTGAACAATATTTGGCAACTAAGATAATCTTGCACCTATTGTGCAGTTTGAGGCAGTAGTCCTGTACCTACCATGGCCAATAGTTTCCAAAAGGGACTCAGGTGTCTGCAGGAGATAGAAGCAAGGATTTAGCAGTTTACTGCTTGAAAAACACACATCTCCAATAGTACGACACACTATAAAAACGTTTCACTGGAAGTGAATACTATGTTATATTAAAAAAAAAAAAAACCTCTCTTTTGAATACTGATTCAGTAAAATACTTAAACTTCTACCAAATTTGTAGGTTTACATTTGATATAACTCCTCAGAACCCTGTTAAATTATGCCCTTAAAATTATTTAAAATTCTTAATTCGTTAAGTTTTTAGAACTAAATACCTAGCAGGATTATTTTAGATCAAAAGCATGTAGAACAATAATACTGAATTGAATACTGAATGAAATTTAAATACTGAAGTCTTCTTTGTAAAAATAAAAAGGAAAGAGTTGAAGTGACAGTATTTGGGTGGTAGAGGGCAGCTCATCGTTACTTAATGACTAAACTTCCTTTCTTCTTCCTCTTCAAGAAATAAACTAAACTACCAATAAAGCCTACTTGCAAGATCACACAAAAGAAAGAAAAATAGCCATAAATATCCTCAAATATACTTTTTAATCAACAAAATTATAAGGAAATAGAGACGCTGCTCAATTCTAATTTCCACTTATTTAGTATACACTAAATAAAATACACCAGACTTTGGGCTGGTCTTTTGATTTGCTTCATTACACTATGTGTTAATTAGGTCTCATCTCTAACATCTTCTTAGAGGTTTCTATTTTAACAGATAATGAAGTCTGTCTCTTTAATCTTGTTAAATATTTTTCTAACTACTCTGTTACAGTGTAGAATAAGTGTGAATTTTTCATCAGATAGGCAGCAAATGGCTCCAGTGGGGACTAATACCTTGTGAATCCTGTTTTAATGAACTTAATCCATTTTCCTCCTCCTGTAATGGTTAATAATCTATGATCAGATCAAATTTTCTTGGAATAATCTGTTATTTCAAAATTAATCTGGACATCTGAAGTTAATTCTTGAGTAGAATCTTGTTTGCAAACTGTTTATTGCAATTATTTAGTACTAAAATCAGTCTGACTTACAAAGCCCTCTAGACTTTCACAACTTGGATGTCCAAACTAGGCAGCTCAATCTATGTTCAGGTAGCTAAATTTACGGTTTTTCAAATATGTTAAGTAGAGTGATTTTCTGGACTACTGAGGTTTAACTAATTACAGCTTGTACAGACTTAATATATTTGAAGTGTTATGGGAGTAGTAAATACTTAGGTTTTATTCCCTAAATAGCTCACAAAAAGAAGAATGACATTTTAATTTTTTTGTGCAAAAACAGTAACACAGTAAGTGGCTCTATGCTCCTAAACAAAACAATAAAACTCTCTTGCTCCACACATAACATCAATGAAGCTGTCTTTAGAAACACCAAACTTCTAACTCATATGAATCACGAAAAATTTCACCACACTTTACTTACAGGGCATTTAATCTCCTCCTAAGGTTAATGTGATAACTGGAAGCTGCTGCCATACACAATCAATGATCTTCCTAGAAGTTCAGTGTGAGATACGAGAGAGACTTCCAAAAGTAGTTAGCCAGAAGTTAGAGCCATTTGATATTTTTTGTAGGGAAAAAGCAATACGAACACTTCACAGCACCCCTTACCTAACTTACTGACTCTTCCTTGTGAAAGAGGAAGCATTGCTTCATTGGCTGGATCTTATTAACACTATCTGAATGAGGAGAAAGGACAATATATGTTGCAGTCTATGATTTCTGTACAGTTCTTGTCACAGTAAAGAGGGCAGGTTCAGTTTAACAGTTTTCACTGATATTAAACATGTTTGGTGCTGAAAAGAAGGTCGAGTCATTTCGTCTGGGATGTACAAATTATCTGGTTGCTTTAGAACACTGAACTATAATACAAGATCACACCAGATACCAGGAACACAGTTTTCCTAGGAACAGCAAGAACCAGAAACTGCAAGATTCATATGTATAAGATGTTACCTGTTTTAAGTAGTGCTACTGTATGACTACATGACAAACAATACATGCACATTAATCTAATTGGACCTTTGCGAAATATTAACTGTAGTGTCCAAACAATATTTTCCAGCCATGTTCCTGAAGTCAGACATAGAGACCTAGTCTTCTAGAAGTGATCCAGCTTAACTCCTTAAATACTCCTTAACAACCTTTTCTGAGAATGATCAGGTCCCACCATAAAAAAAAGTTGCTCTAAGATATGAGGCACTCCTAAGAATCAAAACATCCAAAATTCTGAAAGTACAACTGGAAATGTAGATCTAGTTCCATTTTCAGGTGTACAAATGCAAGTGGCCTAGGCATCCAAACAAAAGCAGTTTTCAGGAGTAAAAAGATGCAAAATCTGAATTTAAGCATTCAGACTGAAATTTTCATAGTCATTAGCACTACAACATTGCTGACATCTGATGAATAAATTATATTTTTTTTAACAATTACTTACTAGTTATTCTGTGGATAAGTCCAGTCCACCCATATCAGCCCTCTTAAAGGCTACTGATAGATTAAAGCTTTTCCTGGTACATTTAAAAGTTGGCTGTAGAATCTCAGGATATGCTCTTTGGATCTCACGCTTACACTCTTTCCCTAGTATGTTCACACTGTGTTCTATGACAGACAAGTTTCTTATGATTCAACTACTAAAGTTTTATTCAGGCACCATTTATTTCCCTTCAAAATTCTTTGGCATTCTAGGCATTTTTACCCAGCACAACAAGCATCACATTAGTTTTAAGATTCTTCACATATTTCTAGTTTTGCCTACTTTATGCCAAGCTATTTAAATAATGTTTTTCCCTCCTCTATGTTCCAAATCACAGCCTATGTCTATCCAGCACGGACAGTGCTATGCTTCTAATGCAGAACTGTTTCTCTTTCCTCTTCTATCTGCTCCTCTACTCTCCTTTTCCTCTCCCAAAAGCAGTAATAGCAGTATCTGCTACAAAGCTCTTAACAAAAAAGAAGTCCACAGCTACAGAGAATTTAGAGAGATGTGAAGGGAAGTCAAAATTATCTCCTAATTTCAGTTTGCTGGGAGGGGCCGTTCATGGTTGGTTTCAGTGACTTTCAAAAACAATGAATGGTTTCAGTGACAAGTCATAAACTAAATCTTAATATTTTTCATTTCTGTGCTCAGACCAAAAGCCAAACATGTTCTGGAGTCCAAATGTCTTTCACGTCGTTCTCAGATATCTGCAACATGGAAAACTCTTTGAAACTGGTTATTTACCTAGAATAATTTTGAAAACTTTCTAGCTGATAACTCACATTCCAAGACGTCATTAATGTTCAACTTTGGGATGTTTTACTTACGATCATGTCATAGAGGTAAGATACCTAAACATCTGGGCATGCTTTAGTACAACTTAAAAAGAAGTATTTTTAATTAAATCATGCCTTGTCACTAACTTCTTGAAAGTGAGTAACTTTTCATAAAGGCTTTTAATGGAGATTTTGCTGAACCACTTAAGGAAATCATCTCAGAAGGAACACTCGCTATTTCTGTGGCAACCCATCATTTACGTGATTACCCAGAAGAGTATTTTAAACATCTCACAGATAGAAGCTGGTAATGTATTCCAAAACAAGGAGCTTTTTATTGATGGCTGGCAGTGAAGTGCATTCCTTGATACCCATTTTAACACCTATGAAAAACAAACTTTTCCTGAAATACTGAAATTAACAACCTTGAAACTCACAAATCCATAACGTGCAAAGAACTAAGAACTATTTCTCAGCAGGTTTAATAAGCCAAAGAGCTCCTACCTTACAGTAAAAATATCTAACCTGATAATACACTTCATAAAAAAAATAACATCTTTGTTTTATAGCTGTCTTCCATGTTCTCTACAGTAGATTCAACTTCCAAGTATATATCTTAAGTGTTGAGCAATAGAGCTGTAGGCATGCGCAAGTTTCCCTATTACTAAGCTATTCAGAAAAACAAGTTTTAAACACGCCTCAGAGGACTTAAAAAAACAAATTTACTTTTCCAGTAATTTACAGATTTGCTGGCAAAGCACCGCTTTAAGTGCAGCAACTTTCTCAAGTTTTAAACAGAAACCTTGCATACACCTTCTCTCAAGAAATTAATGACACTTTGAGCCCTAAGAAGGTAGAACATTATCTTGAAAGAGCTATAACCCTTAGGATGCGGGAATATTTGAAAGTGGAGAGAACTGCCAAAAATCAGGTTGTGTCTACTAGTTAACACTAATTTCAATTTTGATTAAGTGGTGAGCCCAAAAAGCAAGAAGGGACAAGCATTTTAGAGAACCACCTTACATTAGAATCACTTAAAACTAGAAAGGGCAAGTCAGAAAAACAACCCACATTTAGTAATCGAGTTGCAAGAGATGGTTTCAATGCACTGGGCATCTGCTTTTTTTTTTTTTTTTTTAAATAAAGGGGACAGTCTAAAGCGTTATATAAATCCAATAACGAAGGAATCCACACTCTCAAAGATGAACAGAGAACAAGGAACACAAACAAGGGTATCCAGCTCAGAACAAGAGGACAAAAAACTGAAAATGATAAAAAGGTCATGGTAGCACATATTCCTACCAACAAGCTCTGGCTGTCTTCCGGAAATACTCCTACTTCTTTTATGGTCAATACCTTAATCAATCATCTGATCCTAAAATAATAATAAAACCCCCCCCAACAACTTAACTCACTTCTATACAGAAGTTAGAAAAACTATTTATATGCACAAAGATTCCAAATACCGGATAAATCACCCACCCTAGTTCCTTCAAAATCAAATTCCGTTAGCTCTTATGAACTTGGTTAAATTTTTGGCACTAGATATTTGATGACAGCTAACTAAATTAAGTGTGATACTGGTTTCTTGAATATTAACTCTGATTGATGGAAAGAAAAATATACAAAGTTACTTTAACAATGTTATTTTAAATTAATGGCATTTTCTAAATGCAGTTTGCTCTATATACTTGATTTTACTGTATTTTATGCTAATGTAATATTTCAACAACATATTGCTTTTTGTAACACAACTTGCAGTTAAGAGAATAAAAGTGATTAGAATGCAGTTTCGTCTGGTGGCCTAAAGAAAAGAGTTAGGCTTTTGCTGTACTCAGTAAAAAATATTTTTTGTTCCCCCTTATATTTCAATAGAAGTAGCTAGTAATGGAAAAAAAAACATTCTCAGGTTAAAACTATAGTATTTTTTTCTGCTGAAGAAAAATGATTCTCATCCATAGCAATAAAAAGGTTCCCTCCATAAATTACAGGTTGCCTCAAGCCAACGTCGTATACCATAAATACCAAATGAGAATACCAACTGCCAAGCACTAGATGTCTTCATGTCTTAACCTATGGTTATTTGCCTTCAGGTTGCACGGTCCAGTAAGCGTCTTAGAATCAATGTTACAAGGCTACAATAATGGCTTTGTGCATGGACTTTCAGTTCTTGATGGCACATGAATTTAGAAGCAACTGCTACCTTGTTGCTATGCATATCCAAGTAATATTGCATGTCAGGGTTTGTCAACATTATTTTGACTGTGTATTTAGCAAGCTGAATTAAATCAAGGGTGTTTTTTAAGGAACTGGTGTTTAATTGGCACCTTTTTCTCACTAAACTTGTAGGGCTATGTTTTCCTGGCTTTCAGGAATTGAGACTCTGATGCCCTTCTGCCAAAGTTCAACTGAAGGTGCAGCAAAAGACTAAACAAGCTTGCTTTTTTTGGACCTTGTCTGTAAAGTATTTCTGTATATCACTACAACAGTATGAATGGAGAGTCGACCCAGTTTTACTCTCTTGATTGATTTTTATCTCCTGATAGCTTCAGATTATATTTTAGTTATCATGAGTGCTGTCATTCTTCCTTGACGACGGCAGGGCAGTTCATATAATCAGTTCACTTTTCTTTAGATCTAGGGCAGCTGCCTTAAAGTGAACAAGACTTACACTTTTTTCTATATACTTCTTTCTATTATCAAAAGTATTCCTGACTTTAGTTTCTCACTTCTCATGTAGGCTCCACAGTAAGCGCATCAGAAGCCATGGCATGAAATTGGGATAGGAGAATTAATTTCCCACAGCGGGTACTAATAAATGGAAGTAGACAATTAAATCGTATTATGACTCAAAATATCTTTCCATAGCAATGACATAAAAGAACCTGTAGGCAGTAATTCCAGTACTTACCCCAGGTGCCTTTGTTTTTAAAAACATATTGCTACCTTTGCTTCCTTCTTCCTGTACTTTTGTGAATTCTCTTACCTGAACGCTTCTCAACAATATGCCACAATTATAGCTACTGCATTGTGCTCCATTTCACTTCCGGCAACATGACAGCTGTAGTCTCTTTCTGTGAAGCCAACCTGATTATCTTCTCAGTTCCCTGAATCTTTGAGGATTAACAGCTGAACTTCCTAATTAGCCCCTCCCTGCATTATTGTTTGCCACCTCCTCTTGCATAACTGTGACATCTCTTCTTTGCTCCTGGATTGTGAGCTGTTCCTCATAAAAATATTTCTAGACATTCTAAAACTAACTGCTCTCTCAGGGCCTGTTTTTTCTGTGTATTTACTATCTACCCTTGAACAATGCTAAACGTACTATTGCAGCTATATGCACAGAGTTCTGTGCCATGCCATCTGTCATACTGATAAAGAAATTAACTTCAAATTGCACAACCATGAGAGTTATGCAGGACATCTCAAATCAATTTTCAGTACTATCTATGTAAACTGAAAGGCCTGGGAATAGTTTTTGGAAAACTAGGCAGATAAGATAGATCTTAGGGGCAGATCAAGGCGGTCTCTAAGGACTTGATTTTTTTGATAGAAAATTTATTGTACTTTTGAATGCTTAAATAGCTTGAGCTTATTCCTCTAGACAGCCTTTCAATTATATGAGGCTCTTATTTTACCTGGTTGTGCCATTTCTTTTGGTAAGAGCATTTGGGACAATCTCTTCTCCTCTATTCTCACATCAAATATAGACAATTCTTCTTCCTCTCTTAATTTGTTGTGAATTTATTCCTCTGATGAGGCAATGAAAGTGGTGACCCCACATGGCTGTAATTGACTAAGGGTAGGAAAATGGAGGTAGTGAAGATGAATCATAACATCTGCGTTTTTTTTTTTTTATGTAGTACGAGAAAACCTTTGGAAGCATCATTGGACAACCCTTAGACAGAGCGATCAGTGATTCTTCAGTATGTCTAGTTAAATGTTTACTAAGCCCATCAATAAACATTTGGATTTACAGTAAACTAGAAACAAGCAACGTATTAAGTATCCTTAGTTAATAACATCAATAACTCTTTTCCTGCTTTCCTTTTTAAGACAGAGGAACTGCCGAGATAAATACAGGAATTCCACTGAGACTGGGAAGAAGTTTAATCTCCTATCTGGCTTCCCCTGAACCCATTTTGTGTGTCCAGGAAAACAGGAGTCACTGTCTGCCTGGTAAGCGGGCTGGTTGCTGCTGACAACAGCACATTAAAGCTGCTGTTACGAGAAGCCAGGATCCATGAATCCAGTTATTCAGCTGTACTTGAATGGCTGATGATTGTCTATGTACAATCTTAAAGAACATTTTATATTCGATTTGATGCAGTCCTTCTGCTTTTACTTATGTCCGGAACCACGTGGAACTAACAAACTGACTTAACCTATGCAGGCCTAATTCCCGTTTCAAAGGTAATTTTCAGGCATTTTTATATGAATTTGGAAGCAAAGTGATATTTATTCTTCTACTTCAGCGCTCAAAAAGTTATAGGTCACTTCAGGGCTGGGGGGTAGGAAAGGAAAAGAAAGAGGAGAGGAAGAAAGAAGTGAGATCTGAGGTTTGAATTACCCAATTTACCTGTAATTTGTATAAAATGGCTGTTCTCACCAAGTCCTTTAATTGAAGGATAATCTGAACTGTGTCACTATCTGAGTTAATATTTTTAGATCTTTCACAACTATCTTGACTATATTTTGGATGTGTCTCTATTTCAAATTTTCTGCTTTCTGGAGCAGAAAATGGTAAATGCTTTAGCAGGTGCCTTTCAGCTGAAAAGGAAACAAACTTGGCTTCATCAGGATTAACAGGGTGGGGGAAGCAAAGTGACAGGCTATGGTTGCAGTGGCCCTCCTCCACATCAGCACCACCAGGTTTGCTTATTTCTGGTCTTGTAATCTGAGAGTGCCTTACAACTGCATATATTCCTGAAAGCTTTCCTCAGCTATCCTCGTTATGTAGCTAGAAGAGCTAGGCCCACCATCATTTAAAGTTTCCTGCTATCTCAGATGTAACATACGCCTCCAAAATTGCAGGGCAAAATATATTGCTCCAGCTTTGTGCAAGGACGTTCTATTGTTGCTTGAATAATAGAATACTTGAAGGTGAAGGAAATGACAAAAAGAAAATCCTATTTTTCCCTTCAATTTGTTCTTGACTATACCCTGAACTCATCTTTGAACAATGATTCTTGAAATTATTAAAGTGAAGCATTTGCTTTACAGTCCTATAAGTATTTCCCACATCTGCAATTGTTCCACATAAAGAAAAGTCATAGTAAAATAAGTACTGTTTTAAGCTTAACTACTGTACATTGCTACAATTGTATAATGCTGAGAAGTTCAGGCAGGGCACTGAGAATATAAAATTATCTGATCTAAGTAAGTCTTTTGTGAAAATACTGGGGAAGGCACTTCAGGAAGTGAAGTTGGCAGTGGTCAGGTAGCAAAGACAGAATAATCATCAAACAGCTGTAGGTATTTCACAGATTTTACTTACACTGTGATCAAGCTGGTACACTGGTGGCATAGAATGTAATATCAAAATGGGAATACATCATAGCAAGACAAATCCTACAGTACTTTAAATCCAAGAATCATCGTACAAAATGTAATATCAGTGTCAACATCAACATCTCACCTTTTCAGGCTACTGCAGAAGTGAAGTTGCTCAGTAGGGTGTAGTTGCTCGAACCAGTTGCTATCAAGGAAAACCGTCACGTTGACTCTAAGAATTCTCCAAGAAAGCATCTGAAAGATGAGAAAACATTGCACTATCCACTCACTGAAAAAAAAGAAAAAAGAAAAGAAAGAAACAGTTAGATATAACTTTTTCAACATCACTAGTTTAGAATAAACTATGTAGGGAAGAAGACAATCCAAAGGAAGGTTTTGCTGCTTGGTTTAATTCAGTACTTCCAGTTTCCTTTCATATTGTTTTCCAACTTCCATTATAATTGCTAGAAAAACATTTCCTAGGTGAGGGTGATGGGCTTCGGGGTTTCAAAGCAGCATTAGCAGGGAGCACACATACTACCTTAACATACAGGATTCTAGGTTCCTCCCAAAAAAGAAAAAGCATAAACATGATTTAACACCCTCCCCTTCCACTTTTGTGAAATTCTGAAGAAGAAAAGCTTAGAGAGCTAAAATATGCAAGTTTTCAATAACTTCATATAATCCATGGTAAGAGACAGCATAATGCTCAAAGTTCAGAATTAACTTGCTACCCCTTAACACTTCAACAGCTGTTTAAAGATTCTCCTACCATGGTCATTACCAAAAATGTAAACTAACTGTCGGTCAAAACTGCACTAAGTAATCACTTTCTCTTTTGATGATCAAGTAGATAGAAAACCTGGAACTTTCCATAGCTGGAAATATGACTCCTCAGGTCTCTTCCTAGTTTTACCTTTGTCAGTTTGTTTTTAAGTTAACTAATAACTGTGCTCACCCTACTTCTTAAAACATTCCATCATTACCTGAAGAGCCCTATACAAACACTAGGATTAGAGATGCCTTCCTGAAAGCTCACTGCAATTAATTCACAGTATTTTTCGCTTCATTTTTGTGGTGCTTTGCTTTTGATAAGCAACGTAGCATTAGAAGTCCTGACTTGGTTTAACTATTTTAAGTCACTTCTGAACCCTGGGGTGGACGGTAGTGAGAGCTGACACAGTTTTGAGACTTCCTCCAAGGCCATTACAGCTATAGTATTACTTATTTTTCCTCAGTAAGCCCCTAACAAGGCAGAAGAAGAGTAGACTCTTAGACTTGCCTTAAAAAAACAAAGCCAGAAAACGATCAAGCATTCTGAAAAAACTTCATAAAAAGCGAGACGTGCTGGTACCCACTGCCAACATACCAGGGAGGGACAACCTCGGCCCCACGAAACGCCAGGCAGAAAGGAGCGCAGACCCGCGCTGCCCTGAGGGAGCAGAAAACCGTCGGTGCGTCAGCCCGCCCTGAGGCGACGGCGCGCGAGCCCCTCCCTCGCGCGCGCCTCGGTCCGCGCCAGGGGAGGGGCGCGAGGCCGCCGGCTCCCCCCCGCGGCCTAACGGGAAGCGCTGCCCAGAGGCCCGCGGCCCTCGGCGCGCGCCACAAGCGGCGGGAATACAACTCCCGGCAGCCCCCGGGAGCGGCGCCGCCGCGGTGGCGCCTGGGAAGTGTGGTCCTCCCCGCCCCCCCCGCCCCCCCCCCACGCTCGGCCACCGCCCACGGGCCGGGCCCCCGCCTGGGGCGGGGCGGCCGCGGTGCTGCGCAGCGCGTCGCGGCGGGAGGGGGGGGGGGGCGCGGCCCTCCCGCGCCCAGGGGCGGGGAGCGCGGAGCCGGCCCCGCCCGTGGCGCTCCGTGGAGCTGTTCAGCGCCCAGGTGCTGAGTCTCCCCCCGGCTCACGGAGGCTCCGGCGGCGGCAGCGCCGCTCCCTTCCCACCGCTTCCGCGGGCAGCGATGGCTCCGGCGCCCAGCCGCCCCCTCCGGGCACTGTGAGCGCCCGCCCCGGCGTGGATGCAGCAGCTCCAGGCGCCCCTGGCTCCGCGGGGGGAACCCGGCAGGTAAAGCCCCCCGCCCCCCCCCCCCCCAGTCCCGCGGCGGGGCCCGGCCCGAGGGGCTCCTGCCGACTCGGGCGCCCGAGGCAAAGGAAGGCGCGAGCCGGCTGGCAGGGAGCGAGCGCCGCGAGGCGAAGCAGGGGGAACAAAGCCGCGCAGCCCAGATGCTCTAAGTACTTTCGTTATTTTAATTTCCAGCGGGTGGGAAAGGGAAGAGAAGAGAAGGATGGCTTTAATAGCAAAAAATCTGTGCTTAGTTATATAGAGGAAGAATGAAACGCCTTCCCTTACAAGTCTCTCACTATATTAATCTGCTCTTGGAGTGCATGCTCACAGCAGACAGTCTTGTGGCTCAGCAGTGGAGGGGAAAAAAAAAATAAAGGCAATGTTTGTCATACAGGTAGTGCTACAGTCAAGACTGCAAAATGGTTTCCTTGAGTACCCTCCTTAGCTGTAGTGCCTGCATGGATTTTGCACAGCACTAATTTGTTTGGTGTGGCTAGGAATCAACACAAGAAGAGCTGGGGCAAGCAGCAGAAGGCTCACAGCACACTAGCATACATAGTCCCTGCAAATCAGTGTCAAAAAAAGGGTAGAACAAATTCCTATGTATTTAAGGCCAAATGACAAGTTCATTCATTTACAGCCAACCATTGTGCTGCTAAGCCTGATGCTTCAGGCTTCCTCTCAGAGCTTGGTGACGAGTAGGGAACTGAGCATGCATATTAAACGTGCATAATCAAGCAGCAAGTGTTCTTAACTGTTTGCATTATAGTATCTTCTGTTGTCAAAGGGGTGGCACTATGTAACTATCAAGAGATTGCATATTCTACCCTAGAAAGGACAGGCTGTGGCTGTACTTATTTTGTGTTGGTAATACCGGTTGACTAACAATTTCTCAGAGCGGCACGGGAAGGGGGAAACTAGGAAGAGGAAAACTCAGCACTTTTGTTGGGTGTAGATAGTGAGAAATAAGTTTAACCTAGGAGAGTGCATGCAGCCAGACAAAGAGCTGTTTCTGTGCCGATATCAACATGAAACCAGAGAACCAAACTAAGAGTACAAAATTGCTTCCTTTGGAGAACCAAGCGCAATCCAGTTAGCACACTTTTTACATTTTCTCACTTATACCAAGAAACAATTTCTTGGTGTGCAAGGCACCCTCCTCTCCCTGTGTTACTATTAAGTATTAAACTAAAAAGTTAGCCTTATTGATGCCAGTCACTGCTTTTCTTTTTCTTAAGAAAGCTGAGACTTGCTTCAGTTCTCCTGTTAAAGATGCTCTAGCCTGGGTAAAAATATTAACACTCAATACTTTTCTTCATTGAATTAACCTTTTTTGGTACTAAAGATCAAGGTCCATGCATGTAATTCAATTCCAGGAGAGGAAGATGCATTTGATTTGTCTTATATACAGGCTGGAGTTTCTGCTCCAGCACAAAGTTTGAATAGCTTGAATACCATCTCAGTCTTTGCACATCCAGCTATCCCTCCAATGGGAACCTTGGGCATGCAGGGCATAATATCAGGCCCTTAAAGGCAGTCTTTAAAAAATAAATTGTTAATTTTAATAACTAAAAATGAAATCAGCTGATTAATTTGTGTTTGACTGTATACAAGGCAAGCTTTTCCCAGCAGAAATACATTTCCTGAGGTGGCTCCTTCCTACTTATTCTGCATAAGATAGGAGCCTCAGCGTGCAATCAGCTATGTGTGATTTAAGCCATGCTGTGGAATTCCCCCCCCTCCACCATCATGGGGAGAAATTATTACAGTGCCAAGTCAACCATTTTGATCTCAGCACATATGGCTGTTCAGTGATGACAGCCACAGCATCTACTACCTAAACCAGTCTGAATATCCAGCTATGGAAGTTTCCTCCTAATTTAGGAGAACCCTGTTAAACCTTAGGTCCTCATTTTCAGGTAGGAATGAAAGAGGCTTAATGTTAGAAAGGCACTGTAGACATTTCAGTTGTGTGTTTCCAGTTGCTGCTGCCTGCAACTAAAATACCAGAACAGCTAAGCCTCCAGCATGCTCTGACCACACCCCTACATCACCATAATTCATGGACAGACTCTGTGCTTGCTGCCACACTGATATTTTAACCTGGTCCGTTAGGTCAAAGGCAAAGCTGCTTTGTGCTAATGAAATCAGTACAGCATGCTTTTAATACAGTCAATGATCTGGTCTTCCCCAAACATTTTTATAACCAAGGTCTCTTACTTCTGTTACCCTTTAAGTTGCTCAAGCTAGAGGCTACTGCAAATATATTTATGCTAATTTGCATTTCAGCTTTGGCAATAATCAGTTTCTCTGATGTAGAAGCCACTGCAACTTCCCCTGTCCATTTATCATGCATTCAGCACAGGACAAAAAAACTGAAGTTGCAAGCTCTTCACGAAAGTGTTTATTTAAAACCTCTATAGTAGACTGCTGAAGTCATGGAAATATTTCCATTACACTTAAGTAAAAGCCTACTTTTCAAACTTGGACTTATACAAAAAAAGACCTGGAAATATTTAATGTTAGAGCCACTGTTATGATCACACTATACAGCAATGGAATAAATTAAGATACAGTCTCCTTATAAGCACAATCAGTATAAAATGCTCGAGTTAAAGTCAACAACAGGTGCTAATCCAAGCAGAGACTAGTGTTTAACTGCTAGCTGTGTGAGGGAGAGTGAAAAGACACATACCTTTATGAAGAGACAAGTTACCCACATTACCACAGAAATCTTGTTTAATATGCTGTTGTTCTTTAAATTGGGGATGAGATGGCCCATGTATTTTACACAACTCCAATGTAGTGTCACTTTTCTGCTTGAGTTCTAGCAGTGCACAACATCAACTATAATCAGATTTTACTTATCACCATAAACATCCTTAATTTTTTAGTAAGGCACTCCCAACTCTACCCTTCAGAGAGATTTTAAATACGCACAGTGCAATAAACAGTTACCAAACACTGCTTCCTCCTGCAAGAGGGGGCATGTTGACTTAAAAGGAGTAATCCCAGTGACTTGCTCCAAGTAGTAAGTAATATTCTCAGTAGTTTTTGAAGGTATGTTTCCTTACTTGAAAGAAAGTAACTGTGGGTTTAAGAGCTGTGGAGAACTTGCCACAGATGCAGGAATAAACAGAAGAAAATTATAGCCAGCTCCAAGCTGGATTGCTATAATCATGTACTTTTATGTATCAGAGGTCCAAGTCACTGTAAAACCTGGGGAAGTGTTAGACTACAGTTGAATTGGGCCATTGTTGTAAGAAGGAACAGTCCATAACTTGAGCTAACAATGTAACGTTGACACTTTGCACAGAAATATTCACCTCCATTTTATTTTGTCTGGAACAACCGGCTTCTGGGAGACTTAGTTTGGAAACAGTATCCACGCAGAATGGCAATAAGTACAAAATTTCTTCTTGACCAAGTTATACTCAACTTTGTTTCTAATGGTTGGAGTGGGGAGAAGGGCAGGGAAGGGATGGTACCGAGGGGAAACTCTGTACCTAAGGCTGTAGTCATCCATCAGGAAGTAAGATTTCGGTGATTCTTGACTTACAATCATGCAAATACTGCCCTTTGGCAGCTGTATTGTCTGGTCAATCGGCAGCTGTATTGTCTCAGCTTTTACTCTAAAAAAGAGGCAAAATACTGCCACACCTAATGAAGGAACCAGCAAGCATCCTCTTAGTTAAGCCAAAGCAGGCACAAGCACCTCCATCACTACAAACAATCTCAGTGGAGGTGAGAGGGAAACTGAAATCTCAGTCATGAATCTTGTGCTACAGTCTGAAGTTTATCAAGTATATTTAAAAAATTCAGAGCACTGTGAGCTGACCTAACTCTCCTCGATGTAGGGTGGAGGACAGGAACAGCAGGCATGCTGCCCAATAGGCGTGATTATTTCCTCTGTCTGTTGGCCTACTAGACTTCATTTCAAGTTTTTCACTTTCCCACTATTTTGTGGATGGCATGTAAGATGTGCCTCAATTAGTATCTGTTCACAGTAAGTGGAACAAAACACTTATTCTGTAGTTTTTTCCCTGGGTTTCGCTCCCGTTTTGAGACGCCTAAGGCTGTCAGAAAGTTACACGGAATTCTTTATCTAACTCTTGCTACTTCTCCTCAAACAATGCAGCGTGAAAACCACGCAGATATAGCTATCTGAAGTACCTATATGAAACAAAAGGCCAAACCCTTTAGAAACTCTGAAATAGCCAGAATTCTCATTCGCTTCAGCTTAAGCTGGGTACACAGTAGTCTTTAGATTTCAGTCTAAAATATCTCAGAATACAAAACAGAAGGCAGAAACATTACAAAAACAAAACCTCTATGCAGAAGCAGTTTTCCACCCTTAAAAAGTTTAGTCTCAGTTTTATGCCTACAGAGCTGCTGCTCTTTAGATTTGGAGGTAGGGAACTCAACCAACATGGTTTGAGTATCTTTGCTTTGGAAGGGCATTTACAGCACCCCAAATATAGAGCAGACAAACATTAAACTGGCATTCTAAAACAAACATGGGAAACAATTATAAAGAGTGCCCTTTGTTAACGCTCCCACAGCACCTAATAATTTACACTTTAAAGACTAGCATGTGACCTGTAACAGCTCAACTACAGAATAAGAACTCACAAGATCCAAGTTCTGTTTAGTTTTTGAATCATTCAACACAAGTTCAGATAATTAAAAGCATCTATTTACTCCACAAATAAGTTACTAGAGAACGGGTTACAATTAGACAACATAAGCCAAGATGTACTTCATATTCAGCACAGGACATGAAGGCTCAGACTTAGATCAATCTTATAGGGAATATCTCAATATGTACTAGGAGTTCAGTGCAAACTTCATAGAGCATATCCTGACCATTGTTCTGATTTGTTGTGAGCTGTTTTAGAGACTACACCTAGGAAAAAAGTTTAACAGATGTTTACAATACAATCCCAGAAACCCCTGTTCTCTTGCTCACTGAAGTGTACTGATTTGAACAGTATTCTGTTACTATTACATAATTTCAGAGTTTAAGCATATACAGCTCCTTAAATCTGAAAACCGAGCTTATAATTCAAGACAAGCATTTTCTCTGCAGTACTTAAGTCTTCTGTCAATTACCCTAACTCAACCACAGTTTAGGAATTAACAATAGCAAAAATAACCTACAAACTGGCAAGCCATATCTGTCACTCAGAAGTATACTAGCTTTTAATTTATTTTTAAAACTGCATCAAGGAGAAGATAGAATCACAAGATTCCATCTGTCCCTTGTGACTATTTCTGAAGTTAACGTTTGATTTGTTTGAGAGCAACGCTGCTGTTAAGACTTATTAGAACTTGGCATACAGTTTCCTTGTATTGCTTGCAATCAGGTTTGCTTCCAAACTTTGCAGTTCAAAACAAGGATTACTTTAATGCTTCTTTGATGAAAAGGAAGCATCATGAGGAAGCAGAAGATAAGATGTAGAGGCGGAAAACAAAAATAAGTGAAGCTATGCAAGGAAGAAGAAATCTACATGGTGCCTGGATGACACTTGGGAGGCTTAGAAACTGAAGACAGCATAAAGGAGAGGAAACAATGTCAGGGTCAAGTAGCAACGCAGGACTCCATTTAAGGAGACAAATCAGGTCAGAATGCCAGGTTAAATATAAGGTTAGATTCACAAGACAAAAAACACCCATGCAGTCCAAAACAAAGATTAAAACTTGGTATTCTACCACAGCATATACTCATGCAGCTATATCAGTGTCTAACCACCTATCAATCTCTAGATTAAAGAGATTTCAAATCTCTGCCAGTGTCTAAGGCATAACAGCACATAACAGCTAGGGCAGAAAGTAGAAAAAAATCCATTCAGGTGGAGCTTTGCATTTAAGTAGGGAAAAAGGTGCTTCATCTGGCAGGCTGTTTTGAATCTTGCAGCCCACATGAGCTTGTTATCCTTATTTTGCAATCATACCATAGACGAGCCATCATCAGAACAGTACTCATTTATACTTTTCATTTAATTCCATTAATTTGAAGTTATCCAGGTTATTTTAATGCAAGCACTTTAATAAAAAGTATTAATGCAACATTACCACGTTGCAAGAGCTGCCAACTAATCCTCAGCTTCTCAAAAGACTTTCACATCACCATTGAAACCACTATTCATATGTCATGAGTTATGCTAGCCTTTGCTACCTCTTCAATTACTTGTCCATTTGATCACAGAAATGAGACCGATCAATGCTGTCATTCCGGACACTCTAGTTCACTGAGCAGGCAATGGACTTAAAATCCATGGTTTTCCAACCATGCCACTTACTTGCTCTGTTACCTGGGGCAAGACACTTCAAGCCCATCTAACTATGCAATCTTGCCAGATTTATTCTACTCCTGTCAAAGTCACAAGTCCTCAGCTGTCCCAAGGGTTCAGCCTGGAAGAGCCTTATGTCTTGAGATAAGGAAATGGCACAGTGAGTCATGAATCCACTGTATCATTGGACTGCTGCTCCCAGTTCCTTCCTGCTGTAAACTCCTTTATAAAGAAATCTACATTACTTACTGTCAAGACTAACCATATTAATTCTTCTGGCAGTGACACAGGCCAATAGTCTGTTTGGTTTACTGACACCAGATAATCATTGATCAAGTGACTGCTCCTTTACAACATGCAAACCTGCTTTCTCTATAGTTGAGGACAGACAGACTTTAGTATCACATCAAATACGCCAAAATAAGATTCACAAAAGCTTATCGGTCAAGGAAGCCTCAAAAGAAGAGTGGTTAAGAGCTTTATTGCCATTGTATTTCTGCAGTGGAAAGAAGTTTCCCCTGTTGCTTTGAAGCTAATTTCATATGGAGCCAGAAACCCCAGGATGAAAATGGAACAGATTTTTGATCAAGATGCAGCTGCCAGAGGACCACAACATGTGCAGTTTTTAATTTAGAGACACAGTAAATTCATAGTCTCAGGCACAGAGAATTCTCAGTCTCTCAGTAAATTCTAGTGCTGGAGAACAGCTAGCAGTTGTGCCAGCATAGTTTTGGCTTTGCAGCAGTGACAGTGTAAATATTTGACACCATATATAAGTTATTCACTTTTGAAGTTCCTGAAAGTGAACACAGATCTTGAAGAAAAGCTAGGTCACATTGGTTTTGTTCACTGCCTGAACTTCTCACCTTAGCCAATTCTAAAGGAAGATTAAAAACCCGGCAGAGGTCAAGGAAGTTCTCAATTTTTGATGGTGGTCTTCAGGGTGTCCCCATTCTGCAAATACTGCTGGTCTCTAACACTTTCTCCTAAAATAAAAAGATATGTTTGAAAAGTGATCATTCTGTGTGGTTGCTGCTCTTCTAGGTCTTCAGAATGCCTCTTTGAAAAGGGTATAGTAGTACCTTTTCACAGTAGGAAGTTATTTTCCTCCTTTCACTGCTTTTATTGTCTAATGCTAACAGAGTCAGTCTTTCACCTGACTACTAATTAACAACATTTCAATGGCAAAAAAAGAATGCAAGGATTCAACATCCATCTGAACTATATTTCTGGACACTGCTGTTCACTGCTGTTGTACAGTACTTCAGTGGCTCTTTGAGAGGAGACTAAAGTGTCTCTCTGTGGAAATGGAATAGTATTAAAGGCTCCATTTCAGTATACCTGAAGTAACACTGTATACAGACACTGAAACTGCACATTAGTATCTGTATAGTTCCCTGTGCAAAGTCAGAATACTTGTCACTTAGAGTCAATTTTTCCCACATTTATACTGTGCAACACCATACTGTGCAACACTATGTGGCAATACATTATACTATATGTAGGAGAGTTGGTTATCACCTAGTTCACCATATTAGGCATGTATTGCACCCGTGTCAAGTCAGTTCTTGACTGGCAGTCGGATCCATGCAAAAGTCACTTGATAAAAATAGCAAAGAATCTATATTTTGAGGTGACAGATAAGGAATACAGTGTCTAGACCACTCACTGTTGTATCTACCCACCTCAGTAATTGCCAGTAACCAGCACAGATTATGGAGAGCTTCCTATCACATATCTGCGAAACCAAATGTTTACTCTTCCAGATCTACATGCAAGTTTGATTTGTTCGCTACTTATCTTCAACTTCACTCTTAGTTTTCCCCCCTCCAAACACCCCAGTTTGTAAGAATTCAAACTATTTGAGGTTAAGATTTTTGGGATATTTCTAACAGGTAAGTTTTGACTTTCCATGGAAACTGCTAGGTAGCAATTGTAAGCATGAACTGACTGCAAACTTACTGTTAATTTGTTAGATATTATGTACTTCTTGAGCATTAAACTGGAGGTCAAAATGGCTTATATTAAAGTAAGCTGCTGTTTATAAAACATGCAAGTTCAAATTCAGAGTGCTTGTATACACAACTAGGTATAAGCATGTTTTGGTCATGCATATATACATAGCACTGAATAAAGACTTAATTATGAAAAAATCTCATTTTTCCAGATCTATAAGAGCCACATGAAACTGCTTCCATGATAGAAATTAAAGAACTATTTTTAATTGAACAATTATTTTTAAAAAAGTTGGACCAGAGCTTGGCAATAGTGTCAGAGGACTGCTACTACACATTTTATTCAACTGATGGAGTTTTCTAGAAAACTCCAATTCTCATCTTTCATTAAGAAAGAAAAAAAATACAGACATTAAAGTCTGTGTTGAGGCAAACCCATCATTTTTTTTCTTTCCTATCTATATTGGGCTTCAGGTATGGCAGAAGTTGGATTTCACCCCAAGTTTGGGCACCTTTTTCTAAACACCTATTCACTTTCATCAGTATGACTTGCTTTAATTTCCTGAAAGGAGGGCTAATCACTATTCTTTTGACTCAAACATTGATAAAACTGCTGCAAAGTGAGGTAAAAATCCCTAAGCTCCATTAGGATTAACTGCAAAGAGACTAATAGAAAGAGATTCCTAATCACACTCCTCAGGAAGTACTTGCAATTTTGTTTCTTCCTTTACTAAGAAATTACAGAATTGAGGAAACGCAGAGTTTAACTCCTGCCTGGGAAAAGATCTATTATTTCAATAGATTTAGCAGCTCAAGTGAGGGGCTGCAGCTCTTTAATATATATTACTGCACCCTTCCTGTATTGCTAAACAGAAGTGTTTAGAGCTAGTGTCAAAACCAACAAGAAGTTCCCTGCCTGTGAAGAGGACCAGTGAAATGAAGATACATTATAACAGTCAATGTGCCCTGAAACACTTCAGAGCTCAGACACCGGAAGTAAGACAACTTGTTTCCAGACTCCTCAGCACAGTTGCTTACTTCTGCAAGGTCAATGCTGCATTGCTGTACAGAACAGAGATCAGAGTTTCACCACAGTTTCTACAGAAATGCCTCATCCAGCACAACTCTCAACTCCATGGATGACCCTACTGGCAGAAGGACAAATAAGGAAGATTCGTTTATGTCCTATTTTCTAGACTCTCCTTATCTAGAAGGAGAAACTGGCAGAGATCAATGAAAACGTAAGTTTGGTCATTTAATATTTCTGTACGGGCTGCAATATGGTAGTTACCCTATTCAGAGGCATATTGGGAAGTATATTACTCCAGTGAAATTTAAAGTAGTATTTGGTCCTCTAGTCCACAGGCAGGAGATAGGCACATCATGGTCAATCTCTCCTTCCTTCAGTGCCTGTTTCAGAGACAAACCCTGACAGGGCCAGTAACCCATCCCTGATCATAAGGATACATGTTTGGCCACATATATGCTGGGGATGGGGATTCTTGCTAGTCAGAGACTGTATACACCACCACTTAAATGGTGAAACTCTCATCCCTACAGAGCTTTAACTTTAAGCTGCATGTATGAATACCAGAATCCCAGAATCACTTTGGTTGGAAGGGACCTCTGGAGATCATCTAGTCCAACCTCCCTGCTCAAGCAGGGTCACCTAGAGCATATTGCCCAGGATCACATCCAGACGGGTTTTGAATATCTCCAGCAAAGGAGACTCCACCACCTCTCTGGGCAACCTGTTCCAATGCTCTGTCACCCTCACAGTGAAGAAGTTTTTTCTCAGGTTCAGATGGAACTTCCTGTGGTTCAGTTTCTGCCCATTGCCTCTTGTCCTGTTGCTGGGCACCACGGAGAAGAGGCTAGCCTCATCCTCTTGACACTCCCCCTTCAGATACTTGTACACGTTGATGAGATCCCCTCTCAGTCTTCTCTTCTCCAGGCTGAAGAGGCCCAGCTCTTGCAGTCTTTCTTCATAGGAGAGGTGCTCCAGTCCTCTAATCATCTTTGTAGCCCTCCGCTGGACTCTCTCCAACATGCCAAACTCTCCAACTCTTCAAACATGCCAAAGCAACACAGGAGTAGAGATGACTGCCTAGTCTAAAAATAGCACTTAATTGTTTCTAGTCCTGGGGAACCTATCCAGAACCTATTTTGCTCCCACAAAGGTGGTAAAACTACTAAAAAACCTGTCCTGCTAAGGTGCAGCTATTTAGCTGACACACTGGCAGCATCTACAATTTGTGATAAGCATTCCTTTGAAAGGATGATTTACTATGGAAATGAAGTATGAGAAGTTGCCTGCCACACACTGGCAGACTTAACTCCAGCTCTCTACTGCTGTAAATGGACAGTGAGATCTTGCCTAGGCACTAAATTTGTCATTTCAGCTTCTTTGTTAAGCTAATAGCCTTCAGATAAGAACAACAGGACTAGATCATTGGAGCTCTTTATAAGCCAAACCTGCCTTCCGAGCACTTCTCAGAACTCCAGATTCAGCCTAACATTTTCTTCCTGAAGTGCTTCACAAGGATACAGTAACTGTCTACGGTATGTAAGGGGAAAGTCACAGCACTGACTACTTTATTGAACAGAAGTATATCAAAACCTTTACTGAAAGGCTACCTCTGACATACAGCTTGTCAGCTAAAGCTGACAATGCACAGATTTGGCATTTAATAGATTACTGCCTTCATTGTGTTCTATGGCCTTTTTTTGTAGGGGGGACAAAAAAAAAAAATTAACTTCCAGTTGCTGAACACTGCCTTGGTAGATCACTAGGTCAGCATGAAATAAAGCATTTCCATGCGTGGCTAGCATGTGAATGTGTATTTACTATATTGACTTTCTAAGACTGAGTCTCTACAAGTCACTTACTAGAAGTATGAAAACTTCATCTCAGCCAGCTGGCATGATGGACAATTTTGTTTTCCACAATGGTGCAGTTCAAGTTTAGGTTATAGGCCAGCCTCGCAGATCTTGCGCACCAAATAACTCTCCTAAAGGAAAACCTAAGCACAGTCATAACAAACAATAAGCTATGCTTCCACTCAGGCCAAACATTCTCAGATCTTAATGCTTTTCACTATTATTTTCCTCACACAAAGAAGTTTCAAATGTCACAGCACACAGGGTAAGAGGAAACTTCAGTTTAATTGTTCGAAAATAACCATTTCCATTCACTTCTTTACCTGGTGGTCTGCTAGCAGCTCCCAAATGCTTACCACTCTTAGAATTCATAATATACCCACAAAGAAAGCCTTCTTCTGTGCAGTCTCATTTGCAAGTTTATGCATTTCTTTCCCAGAGAAGCTAGGAAAATCCTGACAGATGGAAGAACCAGTAGATAGCTTCTGCCTTGGAAAGTCTGCATGTTAACTCTATGACAAGCAGAGATTACAGCCCTGATTTCATAATGTGCCTTTCAAGAGCTACTTTAGATAATGCTGCAGAGCCCAGCTCCATATTTCTTCATTTAGAACCTACCTATACACTGTCTTTATGCCTATGCCACAGCAAACAAGTGTTTGCAGCAATACCACTCCTTTTGACAGGATATGGAAAGTTACTTCATCTGACTTTCTTACAGAGCTCATAGTAAACTGAATAGCCTGCCTTTTAGAAAAGGGGAAAAGGACTAATAGTAGGCTCTAAAGCGATGTTTCTATTACTTTAGAATGCTGCAGATGAGCATTTCATGTCTTGGCAACTAGAAGTGTGACCTACTAAAATAGTTTTTACATTTATTCTAATTTTAGATTTGCATTTTATTCAAACTGATGAAGCTAAAGCTTCTGCATCTTTCATACTGAAAATAAGTTCCAGTTCACACTAAAAAAAGTAAGTTTTGCAAGTACCGTGGTTCAAATTTTAACTGGCTTGTTGGCAGGAATTCCCTTTGGTTACTGGGGTTATTTAAGGCACATAATTTCAAGTAATTCTTTGTGCACAAAAATCATCAGGCCTTACAAGACTGAAATTCCTTTTAGGAACTAGAGCGCTAAATAGCAACCAGCTCTCATAGCCTACCATGTAAACAGCTTGTGTCTGCTCTTAAAATATCCTTGCAATCACATTCTGGTGAACAGCTTCATTTCTTCTGCAACAAGTTCACTGGTTATTTCCAGCACACTAAATGAACATCTGCATTATGTTCATCTAACAGTATTATTCCTCAATCTTTATGGGACAATGCTTAGTTTTAACCTAGGCTACAAAATACAGCCCAGTGACAAACAAGCTTATTGCACCAGCTTGTCTGCAGCCTTCTTGGGTTTGTCTACTTGCTCATATTAGAATGATACAAACGTTTTCACTTAACTAGAAAGGTCAGTTGAAAACAATTCACAACTGGGCAGCCTCACCTTCATCAGCTTCCCAAGATATCTCATCTCAAAGCTTTGTGATGACTACAATTGTTCAACTCTGCTTAATGTTGTTCTAGAGACAGCTTCTGTGGCCTCAAAACCACGTTCAGTTGGGGAACTGCTGCCCTTAGGTCAGAAAATCAAGGGTGAAAAATCAATTTTGCTTTTCTCTCAAGCAAGTTATTCTCTTCCATGCTGCTCTTATTCATTTTTACTTTCTGTAAGATAGCACAAAGAGGCCTGGTCAATGCCAGAAAGACTACACCGTGCAACTTTTAAACACTACAGGCTTTTCCATACCACTGCAATTATACTGGCATAAGTTCTATTACCACTACAATACTACAGATTTCACTTCCTAGTCCAGAACAGACTAGCCTATTATAAACAAATCTACTAGTGTAACAAAAGCCCAGTGGGAGAAGGTATCTTATTTGAGGCCATGGTTTATTTAAGCAGCAAACCTTTCCTCATACAGACAGTCCCTCAGAGGTATTGGATGACAGGTCTACGTCTACCTAGGAGGTCATGAGCACAGTAGGAAATAAATTCCAGTTTAGTAACTGGAAGTCCTGGAAGCACATACAGTTTTCTTTAAAATTAGGAACAAAGACGTATGAGACACCCTTTAAAGATGACAAACAGTAACATCTAATACGGAAATCAGCATCCCAAGAGTTTTAATCTCCTGGGGCCTTCTTCATGAGGACAGCTGCCAGCTACAGATGTTTAGCTGACTGGCATTGGCAATAAGCAATATCAGAATGTGGCCAGGAAAGAAGCAGTGAGCTTGAGAAAGGCTCCTCAACATACATTATGAAAAGCTGATATGCCTCTATCTTTATTGAAATTACTATCTTTATGGTTCATTTCTACCTCTGAAAATTTTACTACCACCAAGTAGTGGTTTACAATGCTCTAAATGCTGTCTAAACAAACCTTAGGTATGGACAGATTATGAAGCAGTATAGTGCAAGAATAAAACAAACTGCTTCAATAAGTAAGGGATACTATACACTTGGTGCTTCCAAATTCTGGATCCAGGCCTCACTGGCTTATAAGCCAATGGTTTCTCATACAAAGACAGTTTTTAGCAGTACGCCAGCCCCTAAGCTGGGAGGCAAATCTATCCCCTCTCAAATAGAGATAGCACTATAAGTAAATTGTTCTCTCAGTTCTTGATGAGAACTACTACCTGGCTTGTGTACTACCTGAAAATATTTAGACAGCTCTTCCAAGGATTTTAAAGAATGCAGTTAGAGAAAAACCATCCAGTTACCATGCCATTATGTTTGGCAACTGAGCATTCTGCAGTAAGACAAGTGCCTGTATCTGACATCTCTGAATTACTGTTTATAGAAACATTTATTCACATACTCTTTGTGTTATTTCCTCTTCATCACCACTGCTAGGAATGAGTGGGACACTGAGACCAGTCCTGATAGCACAAACGCTTCCCCCTCCCCAACCCCCTTTTAAAGGGGGGTCTTAATCCCGTCTTAAAGTGCTATAGATGGGTTTCTTGCCTCCACAACATGGGTTGGAAGAATGCTTCTGCAAGGTTAATAAAGTCTTTATAAACATCAACACATCTGTTAGATTGTAAGCCTTCTTTGATGGTTTCTAGAAGTTTAATCATGGTCAAATTCTTGATTTCTTTACACTAACAGGACTGTTTATTATGAGCATTTAGGAAGTTAAATAGCTATTCTTCTTACAGCTGCATTCAAGCTACATCCAGAGCAAGCTGACTGAGGAGTTCATGAAGGACTTACCCTTCCAGCTCCCATTAGCCTTAACAGTCATCTCTTCTGTAAACTAAATTCACTTTACAATTTTAGACCCAAACTTTTGCTTTAATGTTCCAAATATAACCCCCCCCCCCCAAAAAAAAACATTTTCAGGTAGCAATTTTTTTTTTTTTTTTTAAGAGATTAGAAAAAAAATCTGCATTTCACTGGAGAAAAGAGACCCAGATCACTCAAGATTTGGAAAAAATTAGATACTACCACCATAGTAGTTATGGCACAACAGCATATGTAAAGAACCGGACTAAACTGTCCTTCCATTTAGACATGCACTTTCCTCACATAATTCAGGGCAGTCTAGGTTATCACACTGGAGATAATTACCATGAGAATGGCAAGAGAAGTGAAGTGATAGACAAACAAGTTCAAGAACCTGGATATAGGAAGAAGATGAAGAAAGTAGCCATAAGTGACAAGGATGGAATGAAAGATTGAAATACAGGATATTTATGTGCAACAGTAGCTGTTTTAAAAACTTTTGAATAAAGAAAGCATTAAAAGCTGATGCTGTACTACTCACCAGGACTTTCATCTAGTCTGAGAAGAGCTGTTAAGAGCATGAGCCAGAAAGACAGATGGTTGGTGAAGGAACTGACACTGCAAGAGCTAGAACATTCAGTAGAGAGGAAAAACAAAAGCTTTACCCATGAAGGAACCACTGCCAAGTGTATAAATGAAGCGAGAGGAAGCGTGAGATTTGAACAGCTTCAGCACTTCATCCAAATTTCTACAGAACCACAGGCAATGTATGAGGCCCCAAGACTGGCAGTTAAGTATCACTGCAGAAGTAAAGAGACAATGGAATGCTCAAAAGGTCAAGTATTACTTGGAGAAAAAAAAAAAAACAGCAAATAGTTCAAAGGCATAGATGATTTCAAAGGTGAGTGCTTATGTCTACTGAGCATTTGCAGCACTGAAGAGAAACCCATCACCTAGAATTAATTTGCAAAAATGTTTCAATGCAAAAAAACTGGTGTCAGAAGCTAAATCTGGAAAAAGGAAAGGTTCAGATTTAAAGACTCTCTGCTAAGAAAAAACACTTGAAAAAAATCAGAGTTAAAGGAAATAGCTTCCACAACACTTATTTCTCAGAGCTACAGATCTGCTCTCAGTAACTTTTCAGACATTCGTAACCACAGGGAAGGGAGGAAACAATACATGCATCTTGAGACTCACTCAGTAGTTGGAATTATGTTTCCACATTGCTTCAAATACTACTTTAGTACGATTTAGTTATTTCCACTTTTACCAAAAACTCTGGAAAATTTGGCTATAGATATTCTTGAAAATAAAGTAACTTAGAAGGAGGGGGGAAGGAAGGGGGGATGCAGAGACAAGGAGTATAGAAATTTAGTTTTGCATGCAGAGGGAGTTGTGTTGAAACATCACGAGACCTGATCTTAAAATGTTTTTTAGTACTTATCACTATCATAAGAAAATGGAGGTGTATAGTAATATCCGCAATCAGCATCTAAAAACCAGAATCCATCATTTCTACATTGACTACTGAGTAGCCAGTTCACTTGTTATTAACACTTCTCCATTTCTGCCAGTTATGGAAACCTGCATCTTTCTTTTGAATTCTGTGAAGCTGATCATGAACTTAAAGTTAATCACTAAACAAATACATTGCCGTGCATCCTGTTTTCCTTAAAGGTATTGCACAATAGTGAGAACTACCAAAGCTTTATAGCTAAACAAATTCTACTGTTGAAAATAGCACTTTCAACATTTTAAGGTATGGTGAGATGCTACCACTACTGTAGAAAAAACAGCTGCAGCAGGGACAAGTAGAATATTAGAAATTGTCAAATTTATTACAGAATAAGAATACTTTTCTTGTACTCAGATAAACTACTTTCCAAGATACAGAAAAGTCTCTAATACACAGGCCAGGGAGCCTAATTAAATAACAGTATGGGATGGTGCCAAAAGATTACAGGTTAACACAAAAAACTACACAGTTTTCAAGTTACTCATTCTAGACTTCTGAATGCATAAAGTAGGCTTAAACAAACCACTAATGTAGTAAGCATAACAATCAACATTTAAATGAAAAGTGTCAATGCAACTGATAAAAGCTAATTAATACACTCACATTCCAGAAGGGAAAAAAAAACAGCAGTCATCAGAAAGACCATACAAAACTACTTCAAATAAGCCCCTTTAAAGAGGCAGATAGTACAGATCTTAGTTGGATGAAAATAGTCTGAAAGCTACAGAGAACTTGGATATCAATGGGAAACCTCTTCCGCTGAGTGGAAACAGGGTCACAGAGCCTAGTGGTAGTCGCTACTTCAGAAAAATATATATATTTTAACTTCTGATGACACATATCTACTTCCAAGGCTTTTCCCCTCCCCTTCAGTCCACATCAAGTCTTTCTCTCCTAGTTTTTCAAGGCAGCCCAGTTCTGCCAGGAGGCAGCAGCAACAGGTACCAACAGCAAGGGGGCAGGAAGTCATCTCACCGGGAAGGGCCAAGTAACTGAGAAAATAAACAGAAGCCTGAACAGGTAACGTGAGCAGCCCTTCTACATCTCAGAGAGAAGGGCGACCTCTGCCACACAGCACTCCCGTAGTGCCAGGCTCATGCTCAGGCAAGCCTCTTGCGTCCCTCCCCAGCCACCTCCCAGTTTAGGGACTGGTAACAGTCAAGCTAGCAGTTCACAGGCCAACCAGGCCTTGTGGCTTCAGTAAGGAGAGAAAGGTTTACTCATAATAATCAGCTAAAAACACCAGGATAGCTGCACGGTTTTCCCTAGTTTAATAGGGATTAGGCTGTGACATTAGGAGTCTGCTGCATAGCACTGGAAAGATCCAGCTAAGGCAAAACAAAGCTGTTCCTCAAGAGGGCACTGACATTTTACTTCCGCCACTAACATTAGATGCCTCCATACAAACATAACATTCAAGAGAGCAGTAGGCAGTTTGCATTTCACCTGGGGAACTCCCAAGCAACACTTCATCCTTCAGAGGTGGGCGGGAAGGTGGTCACACGCAAGAAAGGTCTGCTCCCTCCTCCGCCCCCCCCCCCCCCCCGACTGAGGGAAGGGGCCAGCACCTGCTCCACCCGGCTCTTTCCACCAGGACGTACCTATTAGCTCTGCCGGCTGCAGCCTTCAAAACACCCAATTAAGCTAAAGAGACTTTACTGGGGGGAAAAAAGCCTAGCCGAGCTCCAGCGGCCCCAAATTCATCCGGCTCCTCACGGACAAGGACAGGCGCCCTCCACAGGCCGCACCAACCGCCACCATCTTGTTCCCGTCTCCGCCGCCGGCCGTTAAGCAGCCCGCCCGCGCCTCTGGTTGGTGCTTGCCAGCCGTGTCTCCGCCTCCGCTGCCGAGCAGCCAATCAGAGCGGGGGCAGCGGGCTCTCTGCTACCGCACCTGGTGGCAGGTGAGGGCGCCATTACAGCTCCCCGAGGGCAGGCGGGCGTCGGGCCGCCCGGTGAGCGTGCTCGTTCCTCGGGAGCGGTAAACCGGTAGGCGGTCCCCGAAAACGGTTTCCTTTCGCTTATCTGTCTTTGGTTTTTATCAGGCTAGCTTTTCAAAAGAAGGAGAAGAAAGAAAGAAGGGAGAAAACAAAGGTTTAGGAGCGCCGGACGTGGCGTAGCTGAGGGAGGGGCAAAGGAGGCCTCGGAGGCGTGAGGAGAGTCAGTGAGCGGGAAGGCTGGCGCCTGCCGTGGCCGGGTGGCACTGCCTAGCCGAGCGTTTGTAAAGCTTCCTTAGTTCTGTTTCTCCACTGTCATCTTTGAAAAATAACCCTGCTAGGCAGTGTGGAGTGGAGGTATTTTGATGGTAGTGGCTTTTTAAAAAAAACAGTTAAATGTTTTTATTAAAATACTTGTTGCTTTGCCAAATAATTAAAATGCTGTTTTAGTAGAGTGATTCTGTAAACGTTAAGGCGTTGTTTCTCGTCGGTCTGCGGTTCCATATGCAGCGCTGTACCGAGATGCGATTGCTGCAGCCCGGATGCTGCGTTGAGAGGGGAGGTCCGAGGCTAGAATCAGGGCAGACCTGATGAGACACCTGATGAGCCCCTCTTGCGAAATGCGCAGTTAGTCAATGGGAACAAGAGATGACTGTAGGTAACTAAGCCTCACAGGGCAAGATCTTTCTGCTGGATTTACTGAAAAGTGAATGAAGCAAGCACAGTTCTCTAGTTAAATGGCAGAACTGTAAGTCGAGTAAGCACTCTGAATCTTGAGAGAGGCTGGGGTGGAGCGCTATATCTGGGGTGGGTCATGAGACTGTATCAGGTTCTGACTGGAAAGAGGATTTTAGGGACTTGGGATCAAATTGATTAATTATTCTGTATTGTGTTTGCTCAGGGGGTAGGAAGAAAACACTAAATTACACCCACTTGAAGTTACTTGCTAATGAATAACTTAATTATACAGTAGAGTATTAGAAGGGTTTTACATGAAGTCCCTGATGCTTTCTTTGTCTCATAAGAATCACCTGTGCTTAGACAGGCTAGAATTAACATCCACTCTTTAAAAAGTGCATCTTTGTAAATGGGGTAAAGAGAGGCTACGTTAAGAAAATAGCATGTTTAAATTTTCAGGGAGAGTGGTTGCAGTAAAAAACCAAACCCTTTTACATTGGGTGTCATGCGCGTCTTCCAAAGGCAAGAGTTTCTTTAAGAGATGCTTAGGGACTTCTGCTTATAGCTCTGGTCACAGCATGCGGAGAAGTCTGATGTTTCTACTTTTTCTGTAGAGCAGTTCAGGTAGCTAATGGAAACTGAATTTGTATTGTAGTAACTGTATGGTATTGTCAAAAGTGTCATTTCAGTTTCACATTTGAATAAATGTGTAAAAAAACTACTGTACTGCTGAATCCTTGAAGTGGAAGAAAACCAAAGCCCCCTCCCAATTAACAAACAACTTTTATTGATGTCTTCGGGACCAAAAATGAAGGCAGAACTTTAGTCTTGGTATTCCATTTTTTATATATTTTTATATTTATTCTTGTAAGGATTTAACACTATTTATTATCATTATATGTTTATATATTATTTATATTCATATTACTATATATTTTTATATTTATTCCAATATTCTATTTTTAAATATTTTTTTAATATGAAAGTTCAAAGATGTGAAAGCTTCAGAATGCATAACAGTTTCTGTAGGAAGTGATTCCTGGAGCGTGTGTTAAAGGTAAGTGATGCCATCATAGTGCTTTTAAGAGAGCATAGTCATTTGTTATTTTGGCAAAAGACTATGTAAGTCTACCAGCTGGATGAATAGCTTGTTGTTGTAATTCTTGCCTGGGTCTTGTAAACTCAGTTTAATTTACATAGATTCAACTTAGTTTAGTTGCAGGAGAAGAAAGGTGTGAGGGATCGCTGCATTTTCTGTCAGGCTGGCTCTTTTTTCTGACTCTAATCTACTGTCACTTGCAGCAGGCTAGGCTGACATCAGTGTGAAATTGGCAAAAGGAAGAGAAGTGCCCAATTCTGTCTCAGAAGGAATAATATATAAATAAGAGAGGGGCTAAAACCAGAACTGATCCAGACAGTGCCAGTAAGTATAGTAGTAGTAATAAGCTTTGTCATTTAAATTAGATCTCATTCGGTCTGTTCCAGCTTGACTCATGTCTTTCTCCTCCCCTCATAGATATACATAGTGTCAAGAGTCCCCCAAAAGCTCTACTGGCTGCAATGTTGATTTTGAGCGCACAAAATCATGTTTTTCAGAGCTCGGAGCCAGGTTTTCAAGTACTTGGCATCTATAATTGGGGACAGCTTTTCAAAAGAGGCTAGCACTGACTGTGCTGAGCTCTCATGAAGATTTGTCCATTTTGATTTTGTGCCCAACTGAAAGATCTCTTGAAAATGTGGTCCTGACAGCAAAACGTGACGTTCATAATGCTCTATTAAGGCTGTAATAACAGATACGCAAAAGTTCAACAGAGCAACCCCACGGTTCACTGTCCCAAAGTTGCCACCCTGCCCTGAATAAGACAGGGATGTGCTCTGATGTGTGCAGGCAATCATTTTCTGGTTGAGAACAAACTTAATATTGAAGGTAACTTTCTTGTTTTGCTACCTCCTTTCTGGCTATGTGTTTATGTAGAGTATAAACTTTTGTGACGGGAAGGCTGTGTGTTATAACCGTGCAACATTTTGTGCGTATTTGGGGAACCATAGGAATGAAATGCCTAAATTGTAAAGTTTACCTAAGTTACCAGTAGTATTGTGACTTCTGAGATTCGACTGCTGTTTCTAGATTTGTACTGCCTCCTTCCCAAAGGTTGGGATAAATATTTTGTCTTTGCTTCCCTTTCACTGTAATCAGTGGTGAAATTCCTCCTGAGTTTGATTTAACAGTGTTGAGTCCTGTATTAAAACAGCTGCAGCACAAACAGAATTAATGTATTGGAAAAAAATTATTTCAGTCAGCCATCTTTTTATTGGCAGAGCTGTTACACGGTAGTAAAATTGATTCATGTAGTCTTCCTGGCTAGTTATCGCAGATTCAGACTCTAGAAGATTTCTAGTTCTGTTTTGGAATAATTCCTTTGATTTGAAATCAATTTAGTTATCCACTCACACAATGTATTAGCCTTGTCTTTGATCCTTTAAAAATCACAATAGCTGAGAGATATCGAACAGTTAAATAAATTTTACGTGGGTTTTCTGTGCTGAGAGCTTCTTATAGGTTAGTTTGAATTTACGAGAAATACTTGCTGTAGTCATGTAAATTGTGTATAAGGATTTAACATTCTACTTTTATCTACCAGTGATAATTATGAATTTGCAAAGTCTTTGTAAATGGATTCATAAGTAATTTCTGTGCCAAGTCAAGCCATGGAAAGATAGTTTCCTTAATTTGAGATAAATTTTTCTTACTTAGTTGGCAGTCCCATGTACTTTATCAATGCCTTGCTAATGAATAAAGCTCTGCCCCATGTGTTCATTTTCCTAAGTGGGAAGGTAGTGTTAAATTCATTGTAGAATTTTCTGTTTTGTTTACATATTTCTTAGAAGCAGAAAAACAAATGCTGATCAACTCTATTTGAGAAACAAACTTGTTCCCATTTATTTTGGAAAAAGGTAAATCCTGTATGTTTTAGATGCAGAGGATATTAACATGGCTGCCTCGTAGCAATTTAGTATGCCTTTACACAGAACTTTTTATTTTTTCTGTATACACAGTCTCCATCAGTTGGTGCCAGCATAAATCCTGTGAAAATGTACTATTGATTGTTGCAACTGAAGAATCAAACCCATATTTTTCTGTGGACTTGCAAGGGGAAAATAAATTTCCCTGCAATGAATTAAAAAGATTTCTTGGCCATAGTATGGCAATATAAAAGATAAAAAATAATCAAACAGATAATAGATTATTATCTAATCAAAATAGATCTGTATTTTTGCGTGCTTTGTAGCTATTGTGTGCTGTGCTTGCATGGTTTAAATATGGACTGTAAATAATGCACATTAATCAGATTATGATGCTGTAATTCTTACCTAGATAGCATGGAATACTTATACATGTGCTAGTGGTGTGCTTACAGAGTAGCTGAATGAACCTCAGAAAAAAAATGAAAATAAACTCAAAAAGGCTATATTTAAGCCAATAACTGGCCGATCAGTCAAGTTCAGAAACATTTGAATAAAGCTGATAAGGGCAAAAAAATAATTCGTTTAAAGGTGAGTATGTTAGAGACCTTTCATAAAGTAGTTGCTTATGGGAACCTAGGACTGAAGCAGAAACCTGGGAAATCATTCTGTTTCTAGCCTGCCAGTATTAGCTGGGACAGATTCTAGACTTCCTAGAAACTTAGTAAGTTAGAACAGTGCGATGATTCTACAGGTTGTTGTTGTTATTTTCCCTCTGTCATGAACAGAACTGCCCATAAAGACTTCCGCTGCTCTGTCGACTCAAGTTCTTTCCGCTCTGCTTCAGGCTCTGTCCCTGGTGAAATAGGGACTGTGTTAAGCTTGCAACCTCCTAGCTGCAATATGACGTTATTCCATTTTGTTGGTGTCAAGCGCATCCAAGTTTCATCTGAAGGCTTTTGATTTGAGGAATATTCTCATGTTCGTTATTAGTGTGGACACAAAGTTCTTGAATTTTAGTTATCCTTCTGCTGTTGAATACATATGTACTAATAATTTAGTATATGTGTTTATTAGTACATATGTGTGGTGCATACGCATGTACCATGTACTGTGAAGTTAAAGTGAAATGTAGACTCTGACGTTTTTATAATCAGTTCCATTTTGCAGCAGCTAGTGAGTTTCCCTGCTTTTTTTTCCTGTATGTAGAACTGGAATACTAAGCTTACTATGCACAGTTTATACATATTCTGTAGATCAGTGAAAGCTGTTTTCCCAGTCACATCACTGGGTCACGGCCCTTCTCCATCTTTTATAGTATATGCACAGTTGTCATAGTTCTGTGTGGTAAATACACATCTTTGTGGGGAAAGGGAATTTTTTAAAATATTTTTCCTCTTTCATGACAAAGATTGAGAATATTCAAAACTGTTGTAAAAATCTGTTGCATAAGGCTACATAAATTTCACAGTAATCACAAGCCTCATTTTGGACAAAGAATACTTGAAGCGCTTCTGATGAGGGTCAGCTTCTTCTTTTGTCACACTTTCAGAAGAAGGAGTGGGGGGAACAACTTATCTTTGTTTTACATCTGTAGCCTATTCCCTTGAAAGTCTTTCTGGGAATGAAGATTTAATTTGTTGAGGCTAATATAGTGAATCTCATTCAGCTCGCACCTCACTGATATTGTGAGCCCATTACAGCATTATTAGTCTTCAATTACAGGCGTAAAGATAAGAAGTGGCCTAATAATGCAGGGTACACACCCAGCGCAGTGTAGCAAGAATTTTAAATGAGCAAAAGAAAAGCAAAACAAAACTGGTATCTGAAAGCCAACCTCTTTCAGAAGGCCATTTTTCATAAATGGGCAGTCAGCAGAGTCACCAATAAATGCTAGTGTTAAACATTACTGTGCCATCACCTGTTTGTCAGGCTACAGACTGGAATTGTAGCAAATGCAGATGTCTACAATCTGTATGATTAAATGTAGTGCATAACACTTGTACTGAAATAAGGCCAAGCAGTTAGGTGTAGTAATCTTTATTTAATCTTTCTGGATAATGCTAAGCTCCACTTTTTACAAAATCTTACATGGAAGCGTGTTTTTGGCTTTAGTGTTTAAAGTGCTTTCAATTGTGTAAATCAAATGTTTAATGTTGAATTATTTATCTGTGCTGTAGAAATAACAAATATTTACTAGCACTGATATAAAATCAATGTAACTGTTTTCTGTGATATAAGACATAGGAAACTAACTTTGTTTGCCCTCCCAAAATGTCCTTTCTCTTTTATGTGAGTAGGATTTTGTGAGACTTTATAGGGTTCTACAGGATACATTTCTAAAGAAATTCCTCCCTGCTCAATGTTCATTTCACTGTGACGGTCCTGAATGTGCCACAGTTAACTGAAGGGATTAGAAGAAAAAGAAGGATGATAACTGTAAAGAGAGTCCATGTAAATGAAATGTGCAGTATCAAATGATTTTAATACTGCTTCAAAAGTGTGAGTATTTCCATTTTGAAGAGAAAATAGACACAGGACAGGTGGCCAGAGAAAATGGAATAAAGCTGAGCAGCGAGGAAATCTTTTTGGTGCGTGCAGTATAGTCGAGAAGAGTGAAATCCAAGAAAAACAGCAGAAGCAGAGGCAAAAACTGCACGTTCCCTTCAGAAAGGCTATATCAAACTTGAGAAAGGCTGAGTAATTTTGACAGACCAAGGAATCCCGTGCAATATGAATAGTAAGACTGTCAATTGACAAAAGAGCAAGTAATAGCCAGTCTTATCTGAGATATTCCTTTTACCCTTTTTACCGGTTTAGCTCCAAATAACCACATAAAGTCTTTTTGATTTTAGTGCCAAAAGTAATACTAGCACACAGCGTAGTGCTTATAATTTCAGTTTATTTAGTAAGTTGTCAGCTGTAGTGGCATGCCATGATACAACACAGTATTTTGGGGATGCAGTTCTGTGCTCAGCTTTAACATGATCAAAATCTGTGCTGCTATAGATAGTTCTTAGCTGGATCTGTTCCTTGGTTTAGCTGGCTGTACAGGACTGCTTGAGGTGCTAGCATTAGTACATGGGATATGGTGGGAATGCATGGACGAGGGGGGAAGAAGTGCAAGACAACCCTTTCTGGTGGCTGCGCAGGTTCACTTGGGCTGAGTTCAACTTTCAGTGTACATATGAAAAATGAACTTGCAGCTTGTGCATAGTTAGTTACTCCTTGCTGTTTGGAGTAGTTTATTAAATTATTAAATGTCATCTTGCATTTAAATCTCTTCAGTATTCCGCTCTGGTTTGTTTTAAAACTGGAAAAATTCACTTAACTCTTCTAGGTGCTATGGAGACAATGCTGATGTCAGAAATGTTTTCAGTGGAGGCCTGGAAAAGGGAAACAGATGGCTGCAGTAAATGTTGAGCCGGGTTGGGTTTTGGTGCATAATATGGTGCAATGGAGGGCAGTACAGTAATTGCTGAGCTAGTAATGAGTGTAGTCGATAGTTGGGAAATAGTAGAGCTTGCACAGAGGCAGGGATTGTTAGTTTACCCCCAGTACTATGTCAAAGAAACTCTGCTTCTTTGTGTCCTGCTGTGTCCACACAAGGCTGAGCTGAACCAGATGGTTGAATTACCTTGAACTGATGCCAGCTCAGGTGTCTGCATTATTTGCAGCTGTGTGTAAATGGACCAGATTAAACTGCCTGTTCAACTCTGGCTTTTCTTCTGTCCCAGTGTATAATGGAGTACCTTTCCGATGCTTGGGGTGTCTTGACCCTTACAGATCTTTATCTTCAAGGTGGCAGCTCAACTCATGGGGCTTTTATAAGAATTAAGGAGCCAGGAATAAAGAGATGGGACAGAGATGGCTTGAAGTGCTGCTGCTGATGGGGAAGAAAATGCTTCTTCTTCTTTTTTTTTTTTTTTTTTTTTTTTTTTTCCTTCCCCTTTAAGGTGTTGAACTCTTGGGTGATGTTCAATGGTGATGTTTAATGTTTCTTCTCTTTGTTGACCTTGCCATTATTATCTTGCCACAGTGTCTTGCACTGAGCTGGGACAAAACCAGGAACCGAACCCAAAAAAAAAAAAAAACCAAACAACTTGTCAAGACCTATACTTCAGTTTCTCCCTCACTCTGAGAGAAACCTCCTCCTCTATGACTTTTGAATCAAATTTAGCAAAACTGCCACTAAGGTTATTTGCTTGGTTCTTGAGTTAGTCACCATGCCTGGTTTCCTTGCACTCCTCTTAAGCACACTTGTGATAGGGCCTATCCAGCTACTTCCAAATAAAGCTGCTTAGTTATGGTCTGCCCTGCCTTATCTGTTGCCTTACTTGCTGTTAGTGTTTATTCTTAACTCTGAATGAGCAGTCAAAGTGTCTTGATTGCTTATTTACCAGACTTTCTAACAAGCTTCTTTTCATTTTACTCTCCTTTGTGTTTAGAAGTTGTCTCTAAACATCCCTTGAGGGTCACCTTCCTATCAAATCCATCCTTTTAAAACTCTCATCTGCTGTGATATCTATAAAGCCTCTGCAGTGATTAAACAGTGCTTATCATGATGTTCTGAATCATCTTGTTGCTTGTACTTTCCAGTCTCTCTCTGCTGTTGTCTAAAAATAAAATGAAAGACTCTATAAGCTCTTCAGTGCAGAGACTTTCTTTCTGTACAGGTGTTTAACACAGCAGAGCCTGGGAATTCAGGCAGGGGCTTGTAATACTAACTAAATTTGAATAATGAACCAGATTTCAGGGTAGGTTGCCTCTCCGTTCATTTCCATATTGGCTTCTGCATCTGTTTGTTCATATTCACTAGCAAAAAGTATTTGTGTGAGACCTCTGTTCATTATTGTAACAATATTCCTTTGCAGAGACTTTTTCTCTCTGCCCTTATTCTCGATGTTTTACTGTTTAGAGAAAAAAAAAAAGAGAGAGAGAGGATAATAAAAAATAGGTAGACTTCTTACAGACTGGCAAGTATGAATAGGTTCAAGACAAAACATGGTTTACATGTATTAGAAGTTCATCTGAATATACAGTTTGGGAATATGTGCTGCTTAGTGAATGAGTGAAATTACAACCCTGACCAGAATGATAGCTGAAGAACCGGTAACATTTACAGTAGGTAGAATGGGCCATGTGACAAAATGATTCTGTCCTCCCGAGCCACAGCTATTCTATAAACGTCAAAATGCGGAATTGAAGATAAGAAGTCACTGAGAATTTCTGCATTTGATTGGCTCAAACTGAAAGCTAGAGAAAAAGTAGTTTGTCTCTTACGCGTTTTGTCAGCTATAGCAATGCGAACCAAGGAAAGTGTCATCTCCCTAGAGTCTCTTTTCAGACAGAAGTACTATAGGGCAACAATGAATTTCAAAAGAAATTCACATTTGGAAAAAGCAGTGTTTTGCATATAACTGTTTCTAATGGAGCTATGAACATCAGTCTTGTGCTTTATTACTTTGAAAGATACCAAGTGAATGCTCATAGCTTTTAGTGATTCAAGACATGAAGGATGTTATTTATTTTAATTTGTAATGTTTGTCTTATTAAATAATCCCATGGCATCAAAAAGCACTGCTAGGTCTTTAAGACTGTACAAAAACATTGCTTATAACCTCAAAAGCTTAGGTTGCTAATCGATAGCTTACGTAAGCCACAATCAACAGAGAAAAATGCCTACTGGATTGCTAAATACAAGTATCCACAGGTAAATAGATTAAAATTCATGAGAAACAGATATTTTTACCAGTTTTGTTGACCTGATCAAAAGTTTAAAAAGAAAATCATACTATACAGCCCCAAATAAGTGGCTTAGTTTTTAAAATTTACTCCTAGTTTTTCACAGTTTATCTTTTGTCACTAGCATTTGGGCATATGCAGTATATAATGTGAGTTTATCTCCGCAGCCATGCGGAGCAGACTCCCTGACTTTTTATTTTATTTATTTATTTATTTATTTATTTAGAGAGAACTGGGATTCATGTAATTGCTGTAGCCTTAGAAGAAAAAGGTATTTCAGGACTTGTCAATATTAAGTTTGTTAAATCAGTATTAAATTAAAAGAATGTTAGACTTTTGTCTGCAGTTTCTCAGGGGAAATGACTGCATGTTTTAATTGTCCATCTTCATGTGATAGCCATCCCCAAACTTTACCCACAAAGTTTCCCATCACAAAAATCAAAGCTGTGCTGCGATTCCGCTGCCACATACAACTGGAATGAAATGTTCATGTTTCTTGGAAATTTCAGAAGTGTAGACAAGATGAGTTTGTGCAAGGATTTTACAAATCAAGGAAATATTTTTAGTGTTTTTGTTATTTTTTTAAAATCCTACTGTTTGGGAAATTTACTCTAATATTTTGTTTAGCAAAGCAGGAAAAAAATGATAACCTGGACCTGAACTTACACTATGCTGAAGCTTTGTTACAGATATGGAAGCCTGGAGGAGCGAAGTGTGTAAGAGAAACTGGTGGGTTTTGTGGTATTAATTGTTGTTTAGGCTTGGACTGTCTTGGATCCGTCTTGGTTTTTATAGTAAATGGCAACTGACAGATGTAGAATAGTTGTGATTGACTGTACTGTTACATATATTTAAATTACTTGTGTTGCCAAGTTAAATGAATTATACATCTCTCTTATCATCTTTGGAATGGTATTTCAGAGGTGGAAAGTAATCAGAACAGAAAAGGTTGGTTGTATTATGGGCAAAACCAAATTACAGGTGAAGGATGACAAAAATAACTGTGACATAGGTAATTTTCAGGTGAAAGTGCAGCCTTGGTGCCTTGCATTTAATGAACATCTAAATGTTCAAATAAATTAACTACCTGCAGACACTGAATGTCTGCTGGCGCTTCTCATGGCCTGCATCCTAGAAGTAGAGTGTTTATAGTCCTAGAACTTTCCTATTCTCAGTTGAATTGCAGTATTTCATTTCTTTATAATTTATTTTTGTACAAAAGTGGATGTTAAACATCTGTTAAACATCTGTTGAGTTCCATGTTAGAACTGCATGATCATGCTATTGCCCAAAACTAATGTTAGAGCTATGGAAAATCATGTAATGCTTGTTTGGGGTCATCTCCTGTAAGTGTAAAGAAAGCTCCACATTTTGCAGAGTACCTGTGTTTCATCTGAATAGAGTTAGAATGCCTTTCTTTTCCCCCCATCACTAGCCAGCTGATGGAATTACAGCTAGTTTGCAAAAGCATTGGTGGAGGAGCAAAGAAAGGAAAGGAGGCATCCAGAGGGGAGTCAGCTGTGATATTCACCATTAACTGAATTAATTGATAAACTTATTTAAAATGTCATATTCCTAAAGCCTCTCAGGCTCAAATGAGATCAGAGAACGTAATTCTCTCCGTCGGACACGTAGAGTAGTCTTAGGCTCTGGAGTTGGACCGTTTTTTATGTTAAAAATAAAATTTCAAGTGACCATTATTCACAAATAGCGAATGATACAGCTGATTCAGGGAAAGGAAATCCTTAAGTTTTATAGACAGGAACTAGTAACATAAACCTTCAATAACATTTTTTTACTGCATAAACGTGTTGTAGGTTGTAGAAGTCTTCAAGTGTCCTTGTGTAAGCTTCCTACTTAGGCACCAAGTAAATATCCCACTCTTATTGAGCAAGTCAAAACAAGACATGACAATCATCTATGTACTCTCAAGCCTGCCTTTGAGGGCCGGGATGATCTGTACATCTTGTCATGATTTGTTGCAGAGTGGTGGAGAGAGAGAGTAATCTCAAGAAACTATTTCAGTCTGGAATTTTGAGAATTTGTATTTTCTCAGGTACATAGTGTGGATGAAACTCCCTGGTCCTGCTGAAGATTTTAATGGCATCTTTGTACATGGCCTTATATGAGGCTGCAGGAGATCACATATGATTCCTTGCAAAAGGCCTCTCTTTGGTTTAAGAGTTATGTATGCAAGGCGTATATTAATAGCCTTCGCAGGAATGATTGTACTGCTAGTTGAACTTAGAATCCTTGTAAACTCTGACAAATGAGTATTTGAAATAATGTTTGAAGTCTGCCTACTAACTTGAAAATGAAATGTCCCTCTGAATGAAAATACAGCCTGCTAATTCTGGTTACAAATACACTTCCACATATATGACAGTTTTTCCCCGGGGGGGGGGGGGGGGGAGGAAACCGTGTACAGCTAGTGCCAGCTTTATAACTAGATAGGTTTGTTTGCATTTTAGTGAAGATATTTAGAGTTCATTGAAATATGATGTAACTTTCTGAAGTAGTGAATGATGCTTTCGAGTTCATAATGTACTTCGGTGCATCCTTTGGGCATGTCTGGCTTTTTTCACATGGAAATGAAACTTGGATCCCTTAATGCAGCATAAAATTGGCAGTCTAACCTATTTTGCAAGTAGGGTTCTCATATTGATGTCTTCTCTCTATGTTCTGCTGGTGGTGCCTGAGTAACTTACAGCAAAGTACAGTGGGCCTTAATAAAGGGAGATATTTTCTATGGGTTGTTTTCTGTGGGTTTGGAAAATATTGACAACGAATAGTTTCTCTTCTTGGGCATACCTGTAACCTGGATATATGTAAAGATTTTTTCCAGCTACAGTTTTTCATTGGAAATAAACTTGTAAAATTTCAGTCACTCAAGAATCTGTGGCCCTTGCAACAGCAAGGGGTTGAATAACTCAAATGAAAACCATTAATTGCTTTTTTTAGTCTATTTTTGTTTCCTATTAGAATGGGCTGTAGTGATGTTGATGTTTTTATAAATACTGTGCTCAGCTACTCTCTTTTTCCTGAGATAGCTGGATTCCAGTGGAGACTGAAAATGATTTTGCCTGAAGACAGACCAGTTTCTGACATGGCTTGCGTTAATTAGCACTTATTTTTCCAGTGTTTGGTAGCCAACAGTTGCTAGCTAAAAAATAGCCTAGAATCCTTTGGGATGGCAATGGTGATTTAAAACTAAGATTCTTATTTTGAGGTTTAATGCAAGTCTGAAACTGGAGAAAGTGGATCTGTAGGGTAGGATGGGTGGGCAGTCCTAACTACTTCAGTATGCCCCTACTGCAGTAACATCTGCTTTGCCATATGCAACTTGTTTATCAGAGATCTGGCTTCCAAAATAGCATTTCATTTGGTTGGGTTTCTCTCCTGGACTGTTTTGATGACTCTTTTTTAATATGAAGCTCTAAATAAAGGAAATTACAAAGTTGCATCTGATCTAAGTCCGCCTTTAGCTTTCACAGTGTCAATGGCAAATAGTCAGCTAATGAAGACCTGTGTATAAGATGACTTTCAGAACCAGATTTTAGAAAAGATGAAAGATCACAAATATTTTTGTAAAATTATTTGGTTTTAGGCTATCTTTGTGGCCCCTAAGATCTAGGTGTTCTTTGAAATGTCTCTGGCTCTCCAGTACAATTGGGAGCTACCCTTTGCATAGCAAATCTCTTTAATGTTCTTTATCGGGAAAATTGAGAGAGACTACTAAATACCCTAGAGAGGGGGAAGAGAGCACATGGCAATAAGATGTATGTTTCATTTTTAATAGAGAGCTCATTTTACTTACAGTTATTTGACAAAATTAAATTGTTATTGTTTAAGGAAAGTATCGTACTGAATATCCCTAAATCCCCTATTTAGCTTCCTGATGCCTATGATATTTAAACTTAACTTAGTATTTGCAGTACTTTTCATTACAAATTGATATCATTGCTGATTAGAGTAGATCTCCAGTACATGCTTTCCTGAAAAGGTAGATGGCAAGTACTTGCCTTTGGATATCAGTTGCAGATAGCTTTTGTGTTGCGGTTCAGTAACCAGTTAAGGTTCCTATTTTGCAGCTTGCAAAACAGGAACCTAAATGAGTGTTTAAAGTGTTTTCATGTCAAGCTATTTGACAGGCTTTAATTGGCGAAACACATTTTTTCATGGCTAGGATCGGTTCCTGCTATAGGCTAAGTAGCTACTTAAATTTTTTTTGCATCCTGAAATTTGTATGTATCAGTTATATGTTTCTGTCTTTGAAATTTGTTCTTTGAAGGGCTATGAGCATGAAGCAGGTCTGGATGCAGAAAAAGACTAATGGGACTTCTGGTTTTTAAGCTCTATTTTCTCCCATGTTCCCAAGAAGAAGGGCTTTGAATGACAGCAAAAATAGTGCGAACAAGAATCGAGAGAGTTGCAGGTAGATAAACACATGCCTTATGCATGTTCTAAGGTGTCTAGGTAGTTGTACTGAATTCTGGAAAGATTCATTCAGTAAACAACTCTTCTTATATAAACATTTAATGATCTTCAAGGTGAGGCAGAATGATGCGGCAGTGAAGAGTCAGTTGAGCCAGCACTCTTTTTGAAAGAGTTATGCTTTTAGAGTTCCATTTGGATGGTTAGGTCTCATCTTTTTTTTTTTCCTTTTTCTTTTTTTCCTTTTTTTTGTTTCTTCCCCAATGGACTCCATAATCTCAAAACCCATCAACGCTGCTAAAAGCATTAACTCTTCAGAAGAATATCATTGGCTTTGGAACCGGCCTTGAAATCTGTTTCTTGTTCTTTTCTCTGTATTTTCCAAGTCTGAAAAGAATACAGTTTGATTGATCTTATTTCCTTTGCTCTCTGTTTCTCTAAAACAAACCAACAACATTCAGCCTAGTTTAAAGGTCTTATGGATTTTTGGTTTTGTTTTTAAGAGAGAAAATGGTTGACGTGATTTTTTTGTTTTACATTAAATTTGGAGTGGGGGTTGGGGGGGGACAATGTAGTTTTAGCTCTGTCCCAAATGTTTCACATTCAACAGTTTTTGGCCACTGATCATCACCTTTCCTATCCTTCCCTCTTTACTACTGGACATTGAAAAAGAAACAAGTGGGATAGAATTAGAACTGTCCTTTCTGGTTTTAATGTCTTCAGTGTACTGGTTTACAATCATAAATTCAGGTATTTTCAAGTGTCAAATCTTTGGGTGGTTACTTTTCCCTAAGACATGATTTACCTTTTCTCTTTAACGGTGACATTTCGTGGAACTGGCAGCTGTCGAGTTACTGTTCAGTCTGTCTGTGTAAAGCAGTCGAATTCACATGAGGACTTCCTGTTTCTCATCCATTTCTGATAGCATTTTGCATAGCATGCTTTCTTTTCGGTTGTAAGTGCTGTTTGAAAGATTCTGCTGGTTTCACAAGTTAGTTCTACTCTACTGTTCACAATTCCTCATTTTCTTTTGCTGTAAATTTGACTCATGAAAAGAGTTGTTGTTTTTCAGACAGGCAAAATCCCTTCATGGTTTAATCCCTTCAGCTTTTTTCTTCCCATTTCTATCGGGAGCTTTCAGTCTTACTTTTAGAAGGGCTGAGTTTCCTTGGTGTAAAGAACAATGGATTTTAGTTTCAATTAACAAAAAAATTTCAGGTGGAACTCACATAATTTAGACTGTCTTTGTTTTAGCTGTGAGTTCACAAAGCACTGACAAGGTTTAGTGAATTGAACATAAGATTAAGGAGTTGGGAGGTCTGGATTCTTTCCCTGATGTTATCATGTATTTTCTTTGTGTGGCATTTTGAGATTTATTCCCTGCTGCCTTTAGAAATACTGAAAAATAATCTGTGAAAAATGTGCCAATTTATCGAGGGTGATTAGAAATCATATGCATTGTTTAGCTTTATTTTTGAGTTGTATGATGCCTTGTGCTGTCCCTTTTTATGGAAAGTCCAAAAGAAGAATTTTGTTAACTACCATTTCTTACCGTAAATATAAAGCTCAGGTGTGACATGTTTTTCCAGCGCTCATTTAAAACTGTAAAACTGGTGTGGATTAATTAGTACAACTGACCTTTCCTGCTAGTAACTTCATGAGGACAAGGCTGAAGACAGGTATTCTGGCAAAAAGTATGACATAGAATACTTGAAAGTAGTTTCAAAAGGCCAAGGAAAACATGCAAGTTACACTCGGGGGGGGGGGGTGTTATTCAGTCGTCTAGCTTAATGCAGCTACAGTGTAGACACATTTGAGTACACAGCATCTGAACTAATCATCTGTACAGCCTTTATAGTCAGTGGAAAGACAAAAGCTCTGTTAGTATGCAATCATTTTATCTTTGTAAATCTGAGTAAAAACAGCTACTCTGCTTTTCAGAGATCAGGGCAATCTGCCCTGCTATGCCTGTAAAATTTCTCGGGTATGTTTATAAGGGGAAGAAGAGCATAATACATTTGGCTGTGTCTTATATCACTTCAGATGGCATTTACACTACATGTTTATATCCTGAGTGTGCTTAAACATAGAACAGATTCATTTTGAGTAAGTCTTGTGGAAAGTCTGATCACCTGTAAGGGCTTGCATTTACGAACATATAACATGGCTAGCCTACTGTCCCTTTTTCACAATCAAGGAGCTGAGAGACCAGCGAGAGGTGTTTGTTTCATAAAGCACAGAATGTAATTCTTTCATTTTAGAATTGGAGCATTTGATTATTGAATGTCTGTATTTACCCATTCTTTTGTGATGTCAGGCAGATGCTGATGTGTTGTATTGTTAATTCCTACACTTGTGCTAAAGGTAGCAAGTTAAATAAGTCAGAACTAAAAGGAAATATGAAGAAACAAGATGTCTAGGGAATGAGAAATTGCAGTGTTGGTAAGAAGCCAAAGCAGACATATAATTCCTGATATAAATTAAAAGAAAAGTTGCAGTTTCTGAACAATTGGTTATTCTGGTATTGTTCTGCTGAGGTGAACTGTGATAGAAAGTGCAAAATACTAAATAAATTAGTGATTTATGACTCTGTAGAGACTGATACCTGTCAGGTTATGAAATACCAACAATTTGCCGGAATGATGGTAACAGATATTCTGCCTGCCGTTCCTGCATCCTGATTATATGAGCTACAGTAAATCCTTTACCGTGGATTTCTTTGGCCCTAATCCAAGAGCTCTGCATGGAACTATCAGATGGCTGTTGTCCCCCAACAAAGCATCTTTACTTTTGTAGAAGGGAAATGAGTGTGTGGGGGGGGGTCTTTATTTATTATGGTCTCTCCTCCACAAGTTGTTGTTAAGCCTGTTACATGAATAATGTCCAATGATGGGGAAACCTGAAGACGTTCTTACCTTTATTGTTCAGTTTATGTGATGTTAACATCTTTTTCCAAAAATAAATAATTGGTCTGTATTTGCTACTTGATAATTACTGAGCAAGTAAAACAACTTCAAATTTAAGTCAGTTTGGATAAGCACTAAAAACATTAAATGTTTAATTAGAACTTCAGACACTCTTTTTAAGTTACGGTGGCCATATAAAAGAGGCTGCACTGAAGGATGAATGAAACTCAACATTGTTTGTTGGATAGGATGAAGGGAAAATATTTTATGAAAGGTACAACACCCGTGCATTTAAGTTGTAGAGAACTACTTAAATTGACAAGTTAGAATGATCCAATTGAAATTAATGTCATGCTTTTTTGACTGTTTCAGTCCAAAGATCTGTGGTTTCTCACTGTAAATCTTCGTTTTTGTAACAGTCAACAGGTGAAATGGTATGGTTTAGCTTTTTTTTTTCTTCTTCTTCTTTTTTGGAGGGATGTGGGAGATGTGCATGATGCACTCTCTAAACAAGTAGTATGTGTGAGAGACTGGTCTTTGTCAGAAGCACTAGAGCTGAAACTTAGGGACTGGTTTTCCTTCAGATAAAAGGAGTCACTGTTTCCTTTGTCTTTCCTCAAAAGTTAAAATGATTTGCTATTTTAAAGCTTTTAGGTTGGCTAACCTGCACACTGTAATTTCCTTGACAGGGCAACCAGCTTTGTGAAGTGTGGGATATTAATTCAAAAGAGCTGTACTTAATGTTCTCTTTGAAGATTTTTTTAAAATTAAAGATTGAGGAAGCTTAGGTTGAGAGAATGCAGTCATTTTGTGTTCAGACTTTTCCATCGCTTCCAGTCTAATGTTTTGAGTACTTGAGAATCAAATGTTTGCTTCTTTTTGTGCGTTTGTTTTGAATGAAAGCTGCTGACTGACATAGGTTTTCCAGTCTATTTTTTTTTTTTATTCTAGAAGCAGCTGTAAGTAGGTACTGTAAGGAGGTAAATGTCTCTTTACAAATCGACAAATAGATCTAAAATACAAAATTTGTCATAATAAATATTTTGTGTTGGATTTTTATGGCTGTTCTGGGCCACAGAGCACATACAAAATAGTGAAAAGCTGCATATAGTTTCAAAAGCTGAAATAATATTTGAACAACAACTGAATGAAGACATGTACCAAAACTTATTTTTCCGAGGGTCTGCAGATCAAATAAACTGCATCAATATATCTTCAGATAAGTTAACAAGTGTTGTAATTTCTATCATTACCTCAAGACAAAGCGAGTGCTGTCATATCCACTGCAATGAAAAAATAGTATCTCTCTGGTCTTATTTATTTAAATTTACATAACATAACATGCCTGTATACTTTACTAATGTTCCTGGGTACAATGCGTGCTCCCTTTAACATTGCAAAGAAGGCAAATTGCAGAAGGTAATTACAGTTCAGTGTATTTATACATATACAGAATTATTCAATGCAGTATGACTATGCCTAAATAAAATGTCAGGTATTTCTGTATGTGGTATGACTCAGGAGCTACTTTAGCAGTTGATTTAAAACAAACAAACAAAAAGGTGTAATCTAGCTAGGATTCTAGTGTTGTGCCTTCACGTGGCTTAGCGGTATTACAGTGTGCTGTGAAAATGTGCTCTGATATGTGGTCATCCATCACTACCAGTCTGTGATGCCTTAATAAGAAGTACAGAGATTAATGTTTTATCAAAGCAAGGTAGCTTTTACAATTACATATGTAGCAAGAGAGGGAGAAAGGGGATTGTAAAGCCTTCATCTTCCTATAATTAATATGAAGCTTAAATGACCTGAAAATGAAGAACATTATCATTGTGGGAAAAATTAGCTGTCTTAAGCTTGATTCCTCACCCTTCCTCCCCCCACCTCCCCTGCCATGTTTTGTTAATGAGGAAAACCCTTTCCATTGCTATTTTCTACAAAATGATATTCAGCAAGAACAGAGAGTGCTCATTATCTCCTAGATGCTACTTAACTCTACCAACAACCATACAGAGCAATTTTAACTCTGCAGTGAAATGAATGTAGCTCACTTAACTGTGGCTCATATTAGTGAGACAGCCCCTTTTAATGTTGTTTGGTTGGTTCTTGATTTGTTTGTATTCTGCTCCTGGGAAATCATTTGGAAGAAATGCAGAATAGCACCAGGTCTGGTTGATTCTGCTTTTTAGCCTGCTCTTGCCCTTTGAAGAAAGGTACAGCTTCACAAGAGGAGTCTAGTATGCAAAATGATTACTCCAAACGTCATTGTTATTTTCCTTAGTAATTTGCAGTTAAGAATGGTAGGAGAGATGTTTTGTCATCTGTTTGTTTCCCCCAAATATTGATTCTAGTAAAAGGAGGTTTGGCCTTAATATTGCAGAAAGGTAAGAAAATGTACCCATAGTGACCACAGTTACTCTGTTGTCATCTGCTTCTAATCCGACACTAGTTCTTGATGTTGTGATCCAGAAATGGAGCTACTGAATTAACAAAGTATCCTTTACAATGTGATGATCGTTACTTGAAAGCTACAAGGTGGAATTATACGTCTGATTATGTTTGATTTGGACAGTAACAGAATCATCAGTTTCTTGAGATGCGATAAAGGAACTAATCGCCTGCTGCCTGTTCTAAAGCTGTCTCCTGAAACATTTAAAGATCAATGGGTCCATGAGGCCAGGGAGTGGGGGGATTGAAAAAGATAACACATTGAAAAAGACAAAAAGAGAAGAAAAGCTTGTATAACAACCATGAGAAGGAGGGATGGAAAGGAAGATGATTAGCTGCCTAGCATTACAGTTTATCAGGGATGCAACACTAATGCAGCGAATCCATACAAACCTATTATAACTAGCAACTAACAATGAGGGAAAAGCCCTCCTGAAACCTTACGGTAAGGAGAAATAGGCCTAATCATGGATTCATTATGAATGGCATTTGCTGATGTGGGCCAGTCTCAGTCGGTTTGTATGCAAATCTTCAGTTTTTGATAACTTCAGGAGTAGATTAAGCCAAAAGTCTTTAAATGGTATGGATAGAGGAAGAAACAGTAAATAAAGCAAAGCCTTAACATGCTTTCTTTCACTTTAATAAAAATACTGTATATATGAGTCACTGTAAACAATGGAAGAAGAAAATATGGCGTCACGTTTCTGCATCTGGTTAAAGCATGGATAAAATGTTAAATCTTGTCATGAAAGCCCTTTAATAGCCCTATTATTTATAAATTATAATTATAAATACCTATTATTTACCAATCAGAAGAAGAGAACAATGATTAATTTCTGGCAGCAGTAATTTCTGAGAGCAAAAAAATTTTTTTTACATGGTTTTCTTTTGCCTTGCTTTGCAGTATTACTTGAAGACTACCTTCTGTGGGCTTTTTCCTGCAAGAAAACCGAATCTAAATCTATTGGATGACTTGCTGGGTACCGTGCTGATGTTATTTATACAAAACCTTTAGGAGGTAGGCTGACAGGCAGTAGTGTTCCTAATTTCTATTGTGTGTAACTTGTTCAATAAAGGGATTGACCTCTTCCTGTAAAGTATCAGCAATGTGCAGCATAACAGCATGAAGTGAAAGTTACCTGTTGCAGTTCAGAGCCCTGCTTACTTGGTCACACAGTTGCTATTAAACTTTCTGCCTGAGAACTGGAAAGACGTGTTAAATTTTGTGGATGGACTTGCAGGGTTTATAGCATCCATTTCTGCCTTTCACTGCTTTGCTGTGTGATGATGAGTAAAGCACGTAGGTGCCTAATTTGCACCATCGGTTAAATAGGTTTAATGTCGTATTTTAGAACTGACTGGATGCTCAAACCAGCAGTTAGTCTTTTGAATGAATGTAACAATGTTCAGGCCAAGAAATAATGAAGTTATGAAGAGGTTAAAGATTTTTGAGGGTCTCTCTTTTAATTAAAAAACAAAAACAGAAACATAGAATTGAATATTAAACCAGCTCAGGTTGGTTAGTTAGTGTCTTACCCTTAAATCAGTCTTGTAGAGTCAGAACCAAACATTGTGGGAGCTGGCTATGAAGCAGTTTCCCTCTGAAATTCTAGTTAGGTGTAATCCCTTGTAGACTAAGACTTTAAGGTCATGATTATAAAATGACTGGAGAAGTTTAGGGGAATAGTTCCGCAAAGAGCACAGTTTTGGACTCGCTGCTTTTTATTAATACAATTTTATTATCTTCTTGCCATAGTAAAATATATTAAAATATTACTTAAACTATATCTCAGCAACCCTAGATATTTTTAAGCAAATAAATTAACGTTTGTGGAGAGCAAATATAATTTTGGAGTCAGGAGGAGCTTATAAAAAGTTTAAGCCATGCAGGATCATTTTTCATCCATTTTTCTTTTTTACCACAGTAATTAGGCATTATGCCAGGCAGCACAGTGGAAAAGAGAAATTGCTTTAACAGAATATTTTTTAAAAGCTCTTCTGGACACACACTGAGATCGTCTGTATTTTTCTTCCTTGTGAAGCTTTCTTGATGGTCTTGATAGTTCTCCTATGGGGAGAACTTTTCTCATGGTTTTTGACTGATTTTTTTTTTTTTTTTGTTTCACCCCTAAGGTATCTGCCTGCTGTTGGAGCCATTTTCAGTGAAAATGTTGCTGTTGACAAAGGCCATAACACTTCTTTTTTTTAAGCCTTCAGGATACCTTGAGGATATTTCATACGGAGCAAAGTTGAGTAATATGATGTGAAAAGAATATTTTAGAAGTAACATTGGTCAGTCATGCATGTTTTTTGTAAAGTTAGCTGGGAAGTGGATAACTGGGATAGATTTTTTTTTTTTCAATCCCTTACATCACTGAAAGAACGTTTCTGGTTCTCAGCTACTTACCTCTGTAGCTTCTCCTGATTTCCAGCATGATCCTGTGTAAAGAAAAAATGTGTTTTCTTGTAGTATTACCTTGAGTTAGTATTTTGGTTTCATGATGATTTTTGTATGCCTGTAGTACTGACTGTGTCTGGCAGAATATTTTCTTTGGTTGAAATTTTAAGAGCCATTTACAGAAAAGCAAGCTGAAGAGAACAGGGCTTTTTAATGTTCTAGCGGTATTGAAGGGTTGTATTGCCATTTAATTCCTGTTACTGGCCTGTTGTTCATGACCCTTCAGAAAACCTTGTTTGACTTGCTAGTATTTCTGATTTTTATTTAAATGCAATCTGTATGTTGTGATTTTTCAGGTAGTGTCCATTCTTCATTCTACTACTGTAGTTCAGCTACTAGTGTTAATGAACAAGTCTGGAGTTGCTTAAAAGAAAAAACATAACTCCTCGACACTCTCAGCATTACTAATTCACTCAAGAGTTGGAAGTTTACCTGTTTTCCTTTAAATACTATTTAAGGCCTAATTTTAAACTTTCAGATACAAAATCTGAGTTGTTTGGGACTAAATATGTAAACTGTAAACAGATAATTAAGAGTTTTGTGCCAGATTGCTTTTCAAGGATTTGAAATTCATCATCTTGAAAAAGACTTACTTTTTTTATTCTGTTTTAGGCTTTCGTCAGTGCTAGTGAGCTATGTAGCAAGAGGGGACCTCATCTGTTCCAAAGTCTATTATGAAGTCAAAAAGCGGTACCCTCTTCAGTGCTGTAAAAATCTTCACCCTAGTTTAGTGAGTTACTTAGCAAAAATACATATCTTTCGTTGTCAAGATAGCTTTCTTTTGAAGTTTGCGTCTGTTAGTTTAGGCTCCGGTCCCAATTCATTTTAATTTAGTCCTTTCAGGAGAATAAAATGCTAAATTTATATACCGATGTGTTAGATTTTTAAGGCTTTGCAGGTTTGTTTGAGATGGAGCAGCTCCCTTGAGATATTAACTGAAAGTACTAGTTACCTAGAGAGCTCCTCCTCCTTATCTCCCATTTCTACAAGTAAATACAAAAATTTTGCACTATTACTGTCATCTTCCAGAAAACCTATGCTTCTTTTTGTTTGTGGGATGAGTTGAGTGTTTTTGGCTGTTTTACGTAAGCCCTAAGGCACTTGAAAAATCTTTTAGGAAAATAATAACTACATGTGGTAGACTTGATTTTTATACAGAACATCTCTCTGAATTAATTTGTATAATTGGAGCCTGAGCAACATAAGGACTGCATATATGTACATGTTAATAATAATTATTGTATACTTGTATTTTATAAGTTATGCAATATAGGGAGAGCCTTCCTCAAGCCTCTTAATGTATATTCAGTTGATCCCTTAACCAATACCCTTACAGTGTTTTACTGTGGGAAGGGCATGACCTCATGAAAGACCTGTAAAATTGCAATAGGAAAATGACGGGGAAAGGAAAGGAATGCCTCTGCTACAGAGACAATGCTGCTTTTCTGGCCAGTGCTTGCAAGTCTGATCCATTATGTGAATTGCATAGGTAGAGGCTTTTGGTTAGAATTAATTGTACTTCCAGTTTGTGTTTGCAAACTATTCCTTTGTAATTCTGTGCCAATTTCAGCCGGTAGACTTAGATCTAGGAGAAAGTAGTTAAAAGCATTTTTTTTTCCACATTTACCTAAATCCATAATCTGTGATCTAGACCTGATTTTCTTTGCTAGAATTTTTGATGTATATCAGAATTCCCCCACCAAGTGGGGAAACTTAAGCTGCTTTAGTATGCTAAAGGAAAGGACTTCAGTATTGTTGTTTTTAAGAGGAGGAAAAAAGGACTGTGGTCCAAAATGAGTTCCCTATAGAAAAACCACACTTGAAGCTACAAGTAGAGAAGATATTTGAAGTTTGCTTGTGGAAAATAAACTATGTTTTCCAATGCTTAGCTTCATGTGTATAATATACGGTCTTACTTGAAGTTCTGTGTTGGGGTGGAACAATTTCTCCTAGGGTATACAAAACTTAATATTACTGTCTGGCACACATCCTGCTGAAAGACCTAGGAAGTATCAGAAGTCTGGCTTCTCAAGCTGAAATATCTTCTGTTTCTCACTTGGTTTGTGTGGGGGATCATACAACACATGCTATATACCTACAGGCATTTTTGTGCGTACCTGTAGACATAGTTCCTTGTTGTGGTGTTTCTTGACTTTCTTTAATCTAAAGGGATCCTGCTGATTTGGGGATAGCAAATAACTCATGAGTCGTGTTACTTTACTGAAAGAAAAATTTGCAATCTGCATGCACTGTTGTGCAGTCGGAACGCAAAGGCTTTTCATTTACTAAAAAATAAGACTAACGTTTGCTATGTCTTAATTGCTCTCATTTTTATCGTGTTTAGGAACGTGTGTGTTGTAGGGAGGGTGTGGGCTTCTTTTAATCAAGCTTTTTGATCCTTTTGTGGACCGCGTTCTGATCTCTCATAGACTGCTGATAGCAAACGGGTCACAACATCAGCAAGCTCTGTATCTTTATTGGCCCTGAATGTCTAGGCTTTGTTTGTCCGGTTGAATCTATCCGTGACAGAAATTGGTTAGAAACAAGTGGAATAGTAAGCTTGAGCAGCTGCTGCATAACTGTCTTGAATGTTTTCTCCTCAGGAGTGGGCCTAGAGCTGATTACTGAAGAGCTGTAACAACAGTAGTGGCAGCTGCTGTTCTTGCTTCCATTAACGCTGATGAAAGTTATTTGCTTCTCCCTTCAGCAGGAGAAAGATTGTTGCTAATAACTTGTAGTAATGACTTTCTAACTTGCAGTGACAAGGGTCCATGTAGATGTCTGGAAAGTAATCAGAAATTGAGATCAATGAGAATGGAGGGTGCCCAGTCCCTGTGAGGCGCCTAGTACTCTCTATCTTTGCTTTGCTTCTCTTCTCTGCCCCTGATTTACAAATGCAATAGAAAAGCTTCAGAGGTGTAGTGGTTTTCCAGCCAGTGAGCAGTAGTTGCACTGAAGCTATTCCGTAGCTGTATTGTCTGAGCTCATGATTCAGAGTTGGTGGATAGTCCTTTAGCTGGAAGTTTATTGTTCTGCTTAGTGCAAGTAGGAAGGATTTTACCTATTTAGTGAGGGTGTTTTCATTATGTAATATTTTCAATTACTTTTTTCTATCAGTGCAAAACATAATCACTCTTCAAAATTGGCTGTCAGCTAAAATAAATTATATACAAAGGAACTTTGTTATTTTAATTACGTAATATACAGTTGGCTTATTTCAGACACGTACATCCATGAACCAGTTTAAAATAACAAACTCATAAAGGCTTTCCCTTAAATCTATTGGTATTATTGACTAGAAGCCATGTGTGAATTCTTACATTTTTAAGGAGAAAAAATTCTCTCATGCTTTCATTTATTAAAAAGATGTTTAATGCTTTTCATTTGTTTGACTCAAAATTGGCTCTTTATTTTTATCAGATTTGCTCTCTTATTTTTGAAAAGCCCATTATTTGCCTTTTGAAAGGCTCTTAATAGAGTTTGAACAGGAGTCTCCTCCTCCTCCTAAACATGAACAGCCAGAAGCATTTGAATATGAAGTTTTACCCAGTCTCACTCTGGTTGCTTAAATTTTAATCCTGTGAAACACAGCAAGAAACTTTAAGATCTGTCCCCTCTTTCTCTTCTGTAACTTTAGCCCTAGAATTTATTTGCTACTTGCTAAATCTTGTGTTACTGATTCTCTATCAGCATCGCTGTTATACACATCAAAATCTACTTCTGCAGCTGTGCAAGGAAATCTGACTTCTTTTGACTTCCAGGGAGAAAACAGTTATATGTTTTGATGAATTACACATAGGCTATCTTAAGAGTCATTCAAACATTATATTTTTGTGGTTCTTCTATTAACTGTTAGTTGATGAAAATGTGTGTTTTTTTTTTTTTTAATCATGGATAAATTATTTAATATTATATAAGTGGAACAGCACGTAATGATGAAGGTGAGTGAGACACCTGAATATTGTTGCCAATTTGAATGTGAGGGGCAATTTGGATGCCTCTATTATGTGCAGGTACTGCAGTGTTATTTACCTGATCATTTTTGTTGTAGGAGATGCTTATTCCAGGTACATACAAGCTAACCTATATAGTTTTGTTTGCAAATTATCACAGCATGGTAGTTTATCTCATAAGTATTCATAACGTTTATGAAAAATTGATGAAATAGCTTTTCTGAGCTTGCTAAGTAATTTTGAGTGATATAAATCTAATTTCAGGTTTAGAAACAATAAGTGTCATTTATGCAGTAACAGGACTGAAAGAAAGCTTGAAGCAACAGGAGTCAACCCTGCATCTTGTCTAGGTATGGTTTTTTGCTCCTTTCGTGGTCTTTTAGTGTAAGAATGCATGAAGAACTGGCTAGGAGGCAGACTAGGTTAATGGTGGTTTTTTTTTTCCCCCCCCAGAAGAAATTGTGCTTTCATTTTATTCATAAGTTTTAAAAAAAAGAAAAAGAATAAAAAAGAAATAGATAGATAAACAAGTTTCTTGATTACCCTAGGTAACAGCTTTAAGAATAAGGGAGCAAATAACCAAGGTCTATGCATACTTCTTAGCTTGGGGACCAGAAGTGCTGCTGCTGTTTCATTTGTGAACTGTGCTCAAGCTAATCAGCTCGGCGCAGAGGGCTTTCTTGAGTGAAAGTGGGTCTTGTGGATCCAGCTTGGATTTCTTTTCACTATGCTCCTGGTCCTGGGGTTTGCTTTTACTATGCCAGCTCAAAGAGTGTTTGTATGCATGGGCTAAATATACTTCTACTTATCCTTGCTCTTATTAATGAAAGAAAGACTTTAGACTGCTTAAAGCCCTGAGTAACTTGGTCTCATAGCTGACCCTGTGTTGGACTAGGAACCTCCTGAGGTCCCTTCCATCCTGAGTTATCCCATGATCCTGTGAGTATGGAGAGAGTAACAAGTATTTTGACATGCTAATGTCTGGTGAATCCTGTTCAGGGTACAGGTCTTTACTTAATCTGAAAATGAACTAAGCTTTTTTCACTGAATAATTCCTGGATGGGAAATGCAAAATAAATAGATGACTTAATTCAGACAGGTCCAGCCTCTTCTGAACAGAGTGTTGGTGCTGAACAATCCTCTTGCCCTACCTAAATGAAGGTAAATAGTTGTGCATAATATGATCCAAACTCTTCATTCTCGGGAAGTTCTTAGAACAGCCAGGGGTAATGTGGCTTATTAGTATGCTACAATCACTGCTTTATGGTAGTAGTTTGACAGATGTACAGTAAAACTTGAGTTCTTGTCCATAAAAATGATGATGTGGTAACTGTTTCCTAGTAGTTCAGGTGGCTGGCAGTTGTAGTAATGCCAATTAAGAAATAGACTGCATAGCACAGGTATTGTTGTATAAATGAAATTTATTATTGCTTAGTAAGATAAATTTAACATGCAGGAAACTTGTATGCAGTTACAGCAAATTGTATGATTACAGTTGTAACAATATAATTAATATCTGTATAATGCGAAATGTAATTGTGTGGCTAATTGTATATTTGAAGTATAAATGTAAAGTAGGTCTATTGTCCTAATATTTAACCATCCAGCTGCTGATAATGACCAGATACTTCATAGCTATGCCTTCCCGACTTTTGCATAGCTGAGTATCAGCTGAGAAAAGTAGCAGTTCCTGTTTCTTTTGAGGTCCAGTTCCTCACCTTGGCCTCAAGCATCTGTCGCTGTGCTCCCCAGAAATGCCAGAAATTCTGAAGTCAAATTAATAGGCTGGGGGGTATAGGGGACTGAATGGCTTTGGGAGTAAGCCAGATATCAATATGCCATGCTTAGCCCAGGACTCGTAATTCTGGGAGTTCTGTTTGGCTGTCCCTGAGGGTGGTTTCCTGATAGGCTTTAGGCAGTATAAGTTCCCACTGCTGCAGTCTGTCCACTGCTGCAGGAATGTGGCACAAGGAGAGGAAATTGCCCTTGACAGCTGTAGCACTGAGTTGTATCTTCACAGATGATAGGTTCAGATGGACAAGATTATGTGAGCTCGGTATGCTTCCTGGTCAGGACTCTCTGCTTTGAAAGAAGGTAGATGTTTCCTCCTTCATACCTCTCAGAAACCCAAACCCCACAATGCTCCATGCCGGACTTTCATTTTTGGAAATTTTGCAAATGGTGATCTAATTCTCTTGGCTTGGGGGAAGGTAGGATGTGAACTGGTACCCTAATTGTACACAAGAGCCTGAGGCTTGAGAACGAGTGCCATGGTTTATTGTTAAACATAGCAGAGAATGGTTTTAGTCCATTGACCTCGGGAGTTTGAAATCTCTGTGTAAATATGAAGTCTGAATATGCGTACTCTGGATCATCCTCAGTTCCGACTGAAGAATATTGCAGACAAAGGAAACGGACTTTCTTAGTAAAATAAAGTCTTTCTTTTTCTATAGAAGTTTGTCTCAAAATATGGATTCAGTGAAAACAGTTTTTTCCTGAGATAAGATTATTTTCTGTTAACCTCCCAGCTGAAATAAAATAACTTTGCATTTTTATGTTTTTAAATGAAAGACTTTTTTAATTTTAAAAATCCCTTTTATTAAAGGTTTTTTCCTGGGGAAGAAAAATGACAAAATAAAAATGCAGTCATTTTAAGTTAAGCTAACAACTTTGACCCAAAACTAAGGGATTTTTTTGAATGTTCAGTTGAGAATTTTTCAGTTTTGAGGAAAGCAAAGTTTGAAATAAAGGAAAATATTTCAGAACTTTTATTTACCCAAGAAAACAATTTCCTGGAGAGCTTTTCATAAGACAAATGTATTTTCAGATGACTCTGCGGTTATGACAAAGGTGAGATCAGAGTCTACTGCAATACTGAGCTGTGCCAAAGACTTGGTCCTGGGCATTTTATTAGTAGTTAGATCTTTTAGAGGTTATAAATTTTGTGTGTGTTGTACAAGTACAAAAGAAGGCAGTGTCTGCTCCCCAAAAGTCTGTCTAGTCCATTTAGATTGGCAAGGATACGTGGCAAAGCAGGGGGACAGAGAGGGGAAAATGACTTTCCAAAATCTTGGAGATGGCAAGAGCCACAAACAGAACCCACATCCAGAGGGAGATGTCTTTCACACGTGCGTTATACTTCATCTTTCCAGCTCTTCTGTTCTGTCACTTTGGTGAAGAGTTCGCTCATCGCTTGCTTTGCAGGGGGAGAATGACACGTGTTTACTTTCTTTGGGAAATGCTGTCCTTCTATAAATTTATAGTTACTCTTTTTCATTCTGTTTTTGAGAATCCTTGGGTTTGCCCCAGGTTAGTTTCTATTTTATCGTGTGGTGGTTTTTCTCTTACAGTTTGCTTAGTGCTGTATCAGGTGATCTTCTGTTGTTGTTGTTGTTGTCTTTTTGTTTTTGCCTTTTTCCCCCTAGACTTTTTCTCTGTACCCTGCCCCCCCCCCCCCCCCAAATTTCTAGCCACAGCTGGGCCAGCCTAATTGTTGATAACTTCTGTAATATTAAAGGCATTAAATTTGTGGATATTCAAAAGCCAGTGCATGTCACAGAGACCTCACAGTTTAAATACAGGCTTTCCAAGGGAAAGAGATCAGAACGGTCCAAATAGTGAACTTGGAGCCCAAAAACTGTTCTTGCATCAATGCTAAGGCCCAGTAGCTGCACAGAACCAGGCACAGGGAGCCAGGAGCTGCTTTATCCACAGGAGGAGAAAGGCACACCTTATACTGAATCGCTGGGTGCTCGGAGGCCATCTCTGCTTGGCTGGACAGAAGGGGTTACATAATGGCAATCAGTCTCTGGACAAGTTTGATTCATATTCTGAAATAAAACCCGGAAAGGAAATCTATCCTCAACACAAAGGGCTTTGATAACGCTTTTAGGACTGTAATGAAAGGATGGAAAATTTTGAAGACAGGGACAGTTTCCTCAATGTCTGGAAAAAAATAAAAACAATTTCTAGATATTGTTACAAATGATATAATCCACTTAGCAGTTTTATTTGTTTTATCTCTTCTGGGAAGATTACTGCTAGACTGCCTTTTTTTTTTTTTTTTTTTTTGTTAAATTGAAGTTTTCCAGAAATCTTCACAATGAGCTCACAGTTTGTAAAACATTGGAAAACATAACTTTTGTGTGTATAGTTTTTTTTTTTTTTTAATGTCTCAGGAACTCTCAGATGTTGTGGGTTCAAGTTGAAATGATCAGCTCAGCCATACTCGCAGTCAAACTGTAAAACTGTACTTGCAGGTGTTGCTCATAAAGCCAAACGTAATTGCTAGAGAAGTCAGCAGGAAATCAGCTTCACTTGTACAAATGGCTACAGTGATTAGCAGCATGAGTTTTGTATGTACAACTGTTCCCCTGCAGAAAGTCTTAGAATAGTTCTAGACCCTGTCATCAAAAATTTGTCCTATTATTACAAAGCCTGAACTTGTCCCATGTAGAATAGTACTTAAACCACAGTCAGTAGTCCCAAGCTTCTTATTTTCTTTTAAAGTCACATTTGGCCAAACTGTTAACAACCGGCACAGCTTTTTCCTTTGCTTAAACCACAGGGAACAAACCTCAGGTTTTTGACTGCTGCTAATCTGATGTTGAATCCCACTGAGGAGAAAAGGTTGCAGCATAATGATTTGCAAATAGGTCTTTAAAATTAGAAAGCAATATGTTTATTGCGAAATATACAAAGTTCTTCTTGTCTGCTCTTAAATTGTAGAAGTTTTGCGTTAGAAATAGGTTATGGAGCGTTGCAGCATATTTCAATCTAGTACCCCTTAGAGTCAGAAATTACTATTTTCAGGGACCATCGGCATCTTCATGTGTTGATGAGAAAACAGCAGAGCGTTTCAAGAATTTGATAATGGAATGTATAATGGAATGCTTGCACACACGTAGTTAGCTGGGAAATCTTTATAAATGTAGGCTGGAAGGGATTTTTTTCTGTTTTTGAGAAAGCTGTTAACAGCTCTCAAGTTTACAAGGATTTGTGAGTGTAAATTGACCTACAAGATGCAGAGATGGGTATCTACAAGATAAAGATCTATGTTAGTAACATTGCAGAAACCCAGTCTTCCTTAAAATTTGAATAACCAAATTATTTTTATATTTTTGTGATCATTTGCAAGTGCTTTTTCTTTTCCCCAGTGATCCCTGACAAGAGAACTAATCTTGGCTTTGGTATTTTGATGTTAGTTGTTAGATCAGAAATGTATGTATCCAGGACCTGCTGTGAATGTTCACCTGTGTGATTAATACAATAATATAGCTAAGTCTTCATATTGCACATTAGGAGCCACGTTCTTTAGTCTAGGGAAGCCAGTATGGGTGTTGTCTGCTGCATCTTGGGAGATTCTTTCTTTTGATGAAGCCAGTGTTCATAGAGTTGCGTGTACCCTCTCTCTATCAGTACAGCAGGAACTGGTTGCAGTCAAGATCTCTGTAAAACTGAAGTAGTTGTCCATGCTTTTTCCACTAGTGTCAATGTGTCCTCGCAGTCCAGTGCTGAACACTGCTGCTGAGAGAGGAAGGTGCTGAGCACGTTGCTGGAAATATCGAGAGCTGGCTGCTGAATGCAGAAAGGGGAAATAGATATTATTACCAAAAAAAGCATGAAGCTTCTGATGTTTTATAGAAAATTAAACTCTGATTATGGCTGTACATATTAAAACTTTGGAAAGGTAGCTGAGGTTTTAATATTGCAAATAAATGAATATTTGGAAGCCTTTGTGAAGGAAATGTGTTCATCTACTGATATATGGAGATTTAAGAACCAACTACAGAGTTAACTTTTTTCCTATATTCTTATACAAAATGTTAAATCAGTGCCTCTGAAAACTAATAAGGAGAACAGTATGTCTGTCTTTCTGGCTGGCTGCTTCAGGACAAAGTAGTTCAGAGGCACAATAGAAAGCAGTCATTGTTTTGTCTTATCACTTTTCAGCCGTATGTTCGTTTACACAATTCAGATAACTGTAAAACTATCCAGTCTTCAGTACAGGTTGGTGTGGAACTGTATAAAGGAATTTTTGACAAGAGTTTGTGGTGACTGCTTAACTCGCAACACGTTCCATTTTGCTTATGTCTTTTTTTTTTTTTTTAAACAATAAATTTCTAAAGTAATTAGAGCGCATTTTGTTTCAGAGTCATTCACTGTAAAGCCCTAGTTACCAAGGACCATGTGTGAGGTACTCAGTAATTCCATTTAGGATGTGCGGAAGTTGATGGTGATTTGAACAAAGCCAAGGGGGTAAACATCAGAAATGATGTATAAATAAAAGATGCAGTCTTTGATTACCTGATTCTAAAAAAGTGCTTAGTGGCTGCGCTATACCGCATACCTTTCTTGTGCTTTGTTGAGCGAAAGTAAATACCTACAACTTGAAAAAAAACAATCACATTTGTTGTATGCTTCTTCTCCAGCAGAAATCTGTTGTGTTTCTCTTGCAGCTTTCCTTTTCAATAGGCTTTGTTGCAATTTATGAAAGAGTAGCAATTAATAAGCACATGTTACATGAATGATAGCAAGGCCAACATAATGGGGGTAAAAATGCTTTTTTTGTGATAGTTGGGGTTTGGCCAACTTTGGGCCCCCCCTTTGGGGGAGGGGGTTAGAGTTTGTGGGGTTTTTTTCTTTTTTTTTTTTTTTCTTTTTCAAGAGTTACAACTGGGAAGGATTGAAGTGTGGAACATCTCAGTCCTGACAGAAATGAGTGTCTGGGTTGAATGCAAGTGATGCAGACAGAAGTGCAAAACAAATGTAATCTAACTTACTTGGCTCTTATCACTTGCGCTCATCAGGAAAGTCTAAGGTGTCTATTTCATATGACAGATGCACTGGTGAATCCAGGCCTGGAAACACAAATTTTTATTACAGTTGTGAATATTATGCTTAATTTGATGGAAAATATTTGCTAAGAGCATGTTGAGAAGAATTGCTATGTCATCTAATAGGTGCTTAAAAGATGTGCTGGGATAGGATGGGATGTGGGGGAACTCTATTATAAAGTGCTTCCTGTAAGCCCCAGTGATGCTCAACTGCTAATACCATCTGTCTCTTTATCTTCTGATCGTCTTATATACAAAATTTATGGTTACATAGTTTTAGAAGCTGCAGTGCTTGAATGTGCAGGTTCCTGAAACTATGATAGGTTTCTACACTATGGATGGGAAAATTATCCACGTACCATTAGCCAGCTGACTTTAAAGCATCATAAAATGTGATGATGATTTTTTTCCAGTGCAGATGGTAGCAAAACTCTATTACGGTGTGTTTGATGTATATTTACCAACTGGTATGCCTGAATCAATGATGGTGTTTCCCAATTATATGCAACCCTTCTGAGTTTGTATGATTAAAAGGCACAGGATGTTTGGGTGACTGGTGAGGTATATGTGTAGGGGATATTTATTAATGTTTATATGTAAAATTCTGAAGCTTCATATTGAATTCCTCTTAAATGCAGTGCTCGAATCCTTGCTCTTTCTTATTGGCAACATACTGCCGAGTGTATAGGAGTTACCTGTGTTTTTTCTAATAGCATCTGATGCACCATCATGAAGAGACTCAACCTCTGGTCATGAGTACTATCTTAATGTCAAGGCTGCCAAAATGGCATGCTGAGTTCCTGAGAGATCCCCTGTATTTCTTCGTCTGAATCTCTGTAACATGTATTGGCTTCTAGAAAGGTATTGTCTCCCATTGCACTTCCAAAATACAGTAACATTTGAATATTGGGCTCAGCTTTAAAAGGAGAGTGTAACATTAGAAGGAAGGAGGACCTTTTTTTGAGGCAAAGGTGAGTATCAGTTAAGATGACAGACAAACTAACAGAGGAACTGCATGCAGCCAGGAGAAAAATAATAAATGAAAGACTTAATAGAAGATTTAATTTAGCAAAATTAAAGTGGTAATATATCTAACCTGAAGAACAGTAGTGTTTTTTTTTTTTTTAGTCAGGTTGGCGATAGTAACAGCAAATTTCTCATGGGAAGTCACATCAAATATGAACGTTGACAAATAGTGCTGTTCTGTAAGTAGAATTTCTTAAATACAGGAAACAAATCAGATTATTACTGTAAGCCTAGAGGTCTACTCATGTATAAATGATGTGTTTTTATTTCTGACTATTTTCATATCTAAGATGCTGTTAGTCATTCAAATCTGCTATGTAAAAAATGAACAAATAAGTTCAACAGTTTTTCATGAGTGTCCAGCAATCTCTCTGTTCTCAAAAGGTTTAATTTGCTGTCTAGAACTGACATGTGCCTTTAACTTTCACAGCAAATATTCCTCTTTGGAGTTGAAAGGTGGGAGGAGGCAGGTTCAGGGAGAAAAAGGTACCTCTTTTTTCACAGTGACTATTTAGTAATGAATGATGACAAACCTACTCATTGCCAGGTAAGGTATTTTATGGAGCTGATGTAATAAATAAATGGATTCTGTTTCCTTTATTGGAAAAAATATTCTGTTTTCATGAACTTAAAGTTCATTTATATAAATGTAATACATGCACTATTTAAAATAAAATCAAGTAGTTTGGCTGGATTCTTAGCTTTTGGTGAACTCTAGCCCTTGTGACCCAGGTTCTGTGCATGGGAGATTATCGTTCTGTTGAGGAAGCCTCAAATCAAGGTAGCGCAGCTTGGATTGTTCATCTGTACCTCTGTTGTCCTCTCTTGTTATATGTGGCATCCTTCACCCTCTTCTCCACCCCACTTCATTTAGGACACAAGTTCCTTCTGCACTACGTGCAGCCGGCAGGCTGAGGGAATTGATTAATCCCTTCTCTTTGCCACTTGTGAGATCACTTTTGGAGCACTGTATTCAGTCTTTGGTTCCCTGGTAGAAGAAAGACATAAAAGACTGGAGCAAGTACAGTGGAGGACCACCAAGATGATCAAGGACATGAAGCACATGACATGTGAGGAGAGGCTGAGGGAACTGAATTTCTTGAGCTTTAGGAAGAGAAGGCTCAGGAGACAGCTTGGGACCTTCAGCCACCTGGTACAGAAGGAAATAGATCCAGACACCTCTTGGAGGTGTACCGTGATGGGAGGGCAAGAGGCAATAAATCCAACCTGGAACATGAGAAATTTTGATTAGACGGAATTTCTTTCTTTCTTTCTTTCTTTTTTTTTTTTGGCCATAAGGGTGCCAAATACTGGACCAGGAGCCCAGAGAGGTTGTGATATCTCCGTCCTTGGGGATATTAAAAGCTTGACAGCACAAGGCCCTGAACAACCTGCTCTACGTTGTCCTTGCTTTGAGCACGCGCGTGCATGCGTGTGTGTGTGTGTTGGACTAGGTGACCTCTAGAGGTTTATTTCCCGTCTCTTTTTTTTTCTATCATTCTATGTCTGTCTCCTTCCTCTTGCACTTCCCTCCTTGAATCCAAGCTTCCCCACAGTGCCCCTGTGTGTCTGGCAACTCTCTTCTGTTGTTATTGAGGAGAGGAGGAAGAGTACTGGCAGTTGAGGGGAATGGGAGTATTTTCAGTTTCTGGTTCCTTTCCCTCTCCACTAGAGGAGTGAAAATGGAAGACAGAGGAGGCAGATGAGCTATTTTGAGTGAGATAGAAAACTGACACGGTGTCTGTTGTTCTGCTGCAATGGTATTTGGATGTGAGAAATGCCACCTCTATAGCATATTTTAAAATAATTTTAGAATCATGTGTATTTAGTTTGCTATGCCATTATGCCACTCTTTTTACTTCAGCACATTGTTTCCCACTTACTTGTGAAGATGGACGTTTTGGTAATTTTGTTTGAGTCAAAGAAACAAATTCTGGAATAGAACTGCTCTTCTCAGCTTTTTGCCTCTGACCTCTCTGAAGTTGAGACTCCAGTGTCTTAATCCAGATGGTTGAGGAAATCTTTCTAATAGAGTAAATCTCTACAGATGCAAACAGTTCATCAATAATTCAAATTGCCTGAATTAAGACAGTCATTCCATTTTTTATGCAGCGTTTGAATTAGCGTAATCTTATTTCCTTTATTTCCTGTACTGCCTTTGCTAAATCTTATTTTGATATAGCATATGATTAGGTCATGCTATGAAATAACATGTTGTCAGGGGTTCTAGTAAATGATTTTGGTCATGTTAATTCAGGCAGTGAAGACTAGACTGGATATAAAGAGAAGTCTTTATATATAAAGAACTAAAATCCTTATAAATAACTTGGATATTTTATCATTGTGTCTAGTCATTTGCAGTCAAATCTCAGTGTGATAATCAGTCTGGTCTAACTACAACTTGGATAACAAACTTGCAGAGATGAGTGGGTCTTCTATTCAGTATTTTCTGTATATCCAGGTTTACGTAAACTGAGTGCTTCCTGAAACTGAATGCTAGCACACAGAACGTTTGAAAGCGTATGTGGTGAGTCCTCTTAAAAATGAGGTAAAGTTATTGTTGTTACAAATTTTTGTCTTAGCTGCAGAAAGAAATGGTTTTGTATGAGAAAGATGTAGATATATAGATGTATACCTCCCAGAGGAGAAAAATATCTAGATTTCCTAATGATTTTTTCAGGGAAGAAGAAACAACAGTGAATGTGATAGAGCCAGTGATACACAGAGAACAGGAATCTTTGATATGAGCTAAAAAAGGATGTGGTTTTTGTAATACAGACTTCATTACTTGACTGGTCCCAGCCTTCATAGTTAACACAGCCTTATGTTAGCTAAACTCTTGGCGTGGCAAATAAACTAATGAACGTGCCTGAGGAGGGTTTGAGATTTTTGTAACAATTTCTGGAGGCTTATGGATTGTCTTACATTGCAATGTGGATACTGTGCTTGGCCTTCTGTCATTCACATATTTCCTAGACTCTTCCAAAGTAAATTTGAAGAATTTGCATCTTGTTTATAATTCATGTTCCCTTGTCGTTGTTTCCTTCTATTAATTTTGAAATACATTGATTTTTAAATTTAGCATCTAACTACGGTTTGGAACTGTAGTAGCTGTGGAAGCAAGTGGACACTAGTCTACAAGTCTGACCTTTATTAAAAGAGAAATAATAGTAATAGAAAATGGAATAAAATTGCACCCAATATTGCTTCAAATTCGAAATCTGCTATTTGCAAGTGAACAACTCTTCACTGAAAGTTCCCTTAAGTTAAACAGGCACTTCCATTATGTACACCAAAGGTGTCCCCTTCAACCTTCTTCTCCCCCTCTCCTCCCAAATTGAAATGGCCACATCTTGTAGAGTATGGGGGTCATTAAAAATGGTAAGTTACAGAAAGAACTAGACGATTGTACTAATTTTTGAAATGAAAGTTAGGGCATTTCTGGCCAATGGGAATTCAGTGTGGAATTGAGTGGCATCCCCTAGACTTTCATGAGAAAGTAATTCTACCTTATTTTCGCTCTCCATATCTGTAGAAGAAATGTAATTCTTTAGAAGGTGAATTTATATTTGATTTTTAGAAAGTGGATTACCAAGGCTGTCATAAGAACTTGGTGTCAGTGAGTCGGAAATATTAGTTAAACCACATTGAACAGGCCTGGACTCTTAGACTAAGAGAAACAGCTGAGCTCTAGGGAGTGGGGCTTAAGGAGGTGAGCTGGGCTCTACTGGAGGTCAAGGGCCATATTGTTCAACTGAGGAAAAAGGGTCTGAAATACGAGTTTAGGTTGCCAATTAGCTTTTGGTCGTATCTGCAGAATCAATTTGTTGCCAGTAACCTTCACTGGTGAGAACTGGGCTTCCCAGGAAAGTGAGGATTGTAGGTACTACTCAGAGCAAGTTTGCGTATTTTCTCCTAGTAGTAAAAGTGTATTTGGTGCACTGAGTCGTTTCAGTTGTTCTCTGCATGACTGTTTCTTTGAAGCACAGATAGTAGTCCCCGTTTTTCTTTTTTTAAGGGTTGTTTTTGGAGGGGTGGGTGGGGATTGTCTATTACAAGTTATATTCATCTTTCTAATAGACGGGAAGTATAATACTCTGACTGCCCTAGTGTTTTTTTACAACTGGTTGCACGTTCTTCAGGATATACAAAATGGAACAGTGAAGTAACATTCCTCCCAGTATAACATGATAAAAACCCAAATCCTCCTCCTGACACACCTGCAGTTATTATAAATGCTGTTTCTGCAAACACTGGGCACTAATACAACACCACAGCTTTACGGCTTCTGTTTTACTAATGCAACACTAAGCATTAGGGCTTCTCTTTGTCAGGATGAAGTTGGCAATTGCCACGTTATGTGAACAAGGAAGTGTTTCTACATCTACTTGTCCCCACTGACTGTGGCCAAAGCACTGTGAATGCTTTAGGGGAAGGTCAGCTTTATTGGTGGGTGGCAAGAAAGGACATTTTTGGAAGTGGTTTTGGAAATCTCTGGTTTTAGAGAATGGGGGAGGGAGAGGTCGTAGGTGAAGTGGAAGCATTGAGACGTGGGAGAGATCTTAAAAGCAGCCAAGATAATTCTGTTAATTGCATTGCTTTTCTTAGTGGGCTTTTTTTTTTCTTTTTTAATAAGATGTGAGAAACTGGGAAAGAATGACGTAGATTTGATTAATGGTTGCCTAGACTGCAGTACGAACGGAATGGATAAAATGCTTTTGAAATAGATTTGACTTTTAAAAAAGAAACAGAATCTTTTATTCCTTCTCTGTTTCTTAAATCATCTTATCTGCAGATTGAGATACACTTTGGAAAAACAAACTGGCGGAGATACCAATGTGACAGCACATCTAATAGGGACAGATAATTCCAGAAGGTACCAGAGCTGTGTTGGCCCTTTGTTTCCGTAAGAGGAGATGGGATGTTACTGTGTGAGAGTGCAAAGAGGCATCGCGTTGTACAGGTGCTGGGAATGCCTAGGCTATGTTTTCAGTCAGTGAATTTCCTCATTACTGTTGTATAAAGAGGAAAGCTGCATAAACATTTAGATTGATGGGACCGGTTAATTTGTTCAGTACTTGTCGGGAAGATGTGTCACAGCCCCTTGCCATCCCCACAGCACGTCCGTTCCAAGCGTCATCCGAGGAATTCATGTATCGCTTGCTGGCTCCTGCGTAACTCTGACTGGGTCAAGTTCGCGCGTATTCCGCAGCTGGAGCGGAGAAAAGAGCAGCGCTAGTAGGGAATCCTTCACTCGGCCACTGAGGGGACCGCCTAGACAGTGTTACGGAGAAGGTGAAATGGTGTGGATTGGGATTTGCAGACCTTTTCACCAAAGGATGTTTTTCTAATATGTAGTCTCTCATTAGCCGGCAAATTATTCTTCCATGTTAAAATAATGGGAAGGTATATGACGCACTCCATTTTTAGAAATATTAAAACCAATTTGCATGTATGTTTTTCCTGTGTAAAATGGATCTACAAATACAAAGTTATTAAAGTAACTTAGCAACAAACTTACTTAAGGATCCTTGTTTTAGAAAAAGAGTTTTTAAAATGAATTATGCAGTATCTTCTCAGGACTTTTTTATGATTCTAACTGCTATTCTGATTTTCCTACGGAAATTGATAATGAGGTCATGTGAGAAAATTGAAATTTAGCCCGTTCTGGCCTTAAGGTAACTATGGTCAGACTGCCAAAATCTTTGACGCTTTCTCTTTTTTGACACTATTTTGAGAACTTACGCAACTTTTCCTGACCTTCAAAAATTTAAGCTGTGTTTATGGTTTTTGCCTCCTGCAGGGTCGGTTATGTTTTTTAGATAAACCCCCTCCTGCCCTTTTTTCCCCCGTATAAACAGTGCTATCAGTCTAAATTTACTTGATCCTGAAGCTAACAAAAAACTCATATGACTGCTAATAGGAGAAAAAAGAAAGCCATAGAGCCTGCAGTTACCATGCCAACACTGTTCCCTGGGGTGCAACCACACAGAGATGAATGCTGTGAAATTAAGCTCTGCTTGATAGGTAGGGACGTACCTTTCCATGGGGCTGTGCGCTGTTTGAAGCTTTCGTGTACGCTATTTTCTGCCATTTGTGTGTTTAATGTTATGCATTAATCTGATCTTTCCATTGTTCCCTTCTCCCTGTAGGTGCCTGCTTCGGTTCCGTATTTTTGTGTAGTGTGAGGGAAGTTGGTATTTCAAAATGTACAGCATATGATTTCCATGAAAATGGATTATAAAATGGATGCGATACTATGAAGAAAGAGTAGATTCTGACTCAAATTCTGCCTACCATCTAGTTGTCTCCGTACAGTTGTTGGAGTTGTACTCTGCTGTCATTTACTTTGTATTTGCACAGTCTATTTGTGGTGGCAACATGGGGATAAGTAAAGCGTTTCACAAGAGGACCATTAGCACAGCTAAAATATCAGACAGTGGTGCAGGACAAAATTTACTTGGTGTGTCTCTCTGTTTGCCTGTGTTTTTTTTTCCTACCTTTTTCTGCAGCTGTGTTTGTCCTGAGGTCATGTGACCGTCACCTGCATTCACAGAGATCATGGGATCAACCATGTTTCACGTTTTTATTCAAGCTGGAGATCATGAGACTCTTGTAGTACCTTCTCGCACTTGAGTGGCTGCAATATATTTGGAATTCAGGCTGTTGATTCGAACGTGTTCTACAGATTCTCAGTTCCTGGACAGACCAGGACAAAAATCTGTGGGAAGTAGGATCCCATTGGCAAGCCCCTTCCAATATGTTGGAGGTGCTTTGCTCACGCCACATCCTCCTTTGGAGCCAGAGCCTGCTCCTCGCTACACGGGCACTCCTTCCTTAGGTTCACAGAAAGAACGAATAGGGCGCTACTCCATATTTTCCTCTTTCCCCCCTTGAGTTTGTGCTTACTGAGGCTAGGAGAGGTGACGAGAGAGGGGAATATAGTATTCAGTTGGCTTTTAAGCAGGTCACAAATGTTTAAGGCCTTCATAGACCTTAATTAGCATTATATGTTACAGTTGGTCTCTTGGAGCATTTAGATTTAGTGACTGTGCTTTGGAAAGCCCCTGTTATGAAGTCAGCAAACTGATGCTGGTATTGAAACAAATCCTTTCTGTGAATAAAACAGCTCAATTGTTCTTCTGCTTTATTCGTTTCTCAGTCCTCCACTTACAAATATAGGCAAAGTACAGGCAAAGCTGTTTATAATATGTTTAGCTTGCCAGGTCTACTTGATCTTTCCTGGAAAACCATTGATGGGTTATGTAAGTGGAAATTCTGTTGGATATTTTACTAATGCTTTTTCAACCATCTGAGAGGTTACTTTGTGCACCATAAATGCCAGCCTGGAAGATTTAGGCTGAAAGCATGATAAAGCTCGTGCAGCTCCAATGTTTCACAGTCTTTTTAGATTTTCCTTTGGGTTAGATGAAGTAAAACAGTCTCTGACTTAATAGCACCTAATTTAAAATAGCTAAATTACAAAATTTTTGTATACTGCTTTTTTTTTTTTTTTTAAAGGTAAAAAGCAACAGAGTGGAATTAATGCTAACTGCACTTATATGTAAAGTCCCAATGAGGTTTCCTTCTAGATCAAGCAAGTGCATTTCATCAGTATTTATTGTTTAGCACTGAAAATGCCGCAATGTGTCAGATCTCGGCCGAAAAGGTAACCAAATCTATTCCTGTTAGTTATGTAGATTTTTAAAATGGATTATTATACACATAAGCAAAATGTTAAAAGCTGGTGTGCAAGTAGATAGTAGTTACAAGCTTATCGAACCAAAAGATTCAGACATAGTTTAGATCTACTGGGTGTAGCTGTGTACATTGGAGACTTAGTTTAAGATGACTAAGATATTGTCACATCTGAATCTTTCCTGTCAGCCAGGGGTTTCTTCTGGAAGTACCTTTCTGATCGGGCAGCCAGAGCTCCCTGTAATTAAGTCTTAATATTGCACCCGGCTCATTGAAGTTGCTCTTGACATCTTCTGCCATTGCGTTAATGAAGCCCAAACTGTAGAAAAGGGGAAGGATGCAGAACATCCTAATTAGGAACTCTTGCATAACAGCAGTCTTGTTGATACAGAACACACACATAGAGACAACACTCTAATTGTGTACGATATACATATTTTTTATGTGATACATGTAATTATATTGGCTATACACCTGCTAGATACCATCAGCCTTGGACTGATCACTTGCTCAGTGTGCTGTCTTCCCATGACTCAGACTGACGTATGAATTCCTTGAGCAGTTGAGGCAGGCTCCTTATTTATCAACAGGATTTGACTGTGAAAGCGCAAGAGTTGCGATTCTGACTTAACAAATATTTTCACAGCCCCAATACTTTCCTGGAAGAAGTATGTATTAATTAAGCTGAGGGAAGGATCTGGAGCAGTAACTTACTAAAACTTGCCCTTTTCATGTTTGTAGAATTCCCTTGAACAGATTGTGTTTTTTATGTTGTGGCCCATAGGGATTGTGTATTGACCAGTTGTATAAATGTAATGAACTCTGCCCTTGACGAAAACATCCCTAAGTATCTACCATCTATGCAGAATCTTTCTCATAAGGAAAGAAGCCTTTGATTCTGGTCTTGTATCGCCCCCTTTGGCTTTCTTTTGGCCTTTAATAACTAGCTGCTACTTGAAAGGCCAAATTCTACAGCTGGTTCTCAAATGCAGCTTCTGTTGTCTGGTGGAATAACTATGTGACGCTGTTGCTGAATGTCTGCTGCTACTGTATTAAAGAGAGATCTGCTGTTCTCATGTTTGTATCCCTCTGTTTTTCCAAAAAACTTTTGTTTGTTCATATTAGCTAATGAACTGAGCAGGCCTCAAATGTAGTGAAGTCTAATGCACTTGCTTTTGCAGCTATTTTAATAGAAGCCAGCCAACAGCAAGATATGAGCGCTAGATGAAAGTGGTGTGTATGTGAAATTTACCTGGAATTTGTAGTGGTTAGTGCAAAGCTTTTAATCTTGAATGGCAACAAACCAACGAGAAAGTACTTTAATCTTTACATCAGGTGTTGTCAGGCAGAACACCTGAAAACATGATTTAAGTGGTAACTATTCGCTGCATCTACCCCCTACTACACAGGAAATGAATTTTGTGTTCTGATGCATAAGTGAAGCTGTGCCTCTGAATTAAAACGCATCAGATTGTCTGAATGCGGAAATCAACCACCTGACTGAAAGCGTGCCTCATGAATATTAACTCTAACTGCATTCTGAAAATAGAAAGCGTACTACAACATCTAGTTAATAAACAGATACCTTCTCTTTGGCGTGTGTTGTTCTTTTTCCACTCCCGTTTCCATCAGGAACGTTTTCAGAAGAGTATGTCACTTGACTTTTCTTTCAGTGGACTCATCTATCGAATAAGGACCAGAGCCTTGGAGTTTGCAGCTGGACCCGAGTGTGTGCTGCTGTGCTAATCCTTCTGTGCTGAGCTGCTTTCAGGCTTAAATCCTGAAAGATGTGCTTAAAATGGGGATTGTATATTACTAAATAAGCCTTGATTTGGGAAGGAAGAGTGGGGGAGAAAATTGAAGTCAAGGAAAGGCCTAAAAATGAGTTGGATGCTGTTGATTCTAATCCAGTGCAGGCAGTAGGGATTACAGTTAAAAATGTTGCCAGTCATATTAAACTGGAAACGAGTTACTCTTATAGGAACCCCTTTGAATATGTAAAGCCAGTGCAGCAGGGTTCTGTGATTAGGACTTCCCAAGACGACAACAAAGTCCGAGTATCCCCATGGAATTCTGAAACGTGAGAATAAAATTTACTTCCACCTAATTGTTGCCCAAGCAATACAGCTTGAGTTAACCATCTCTCTGAGACCTATCAAATCAAGACCTCTGTAATATGCTTTTAATTCGCATATTAGAGGACGGTAGTTCAACGTTTGACTGACAGATCTCAGTTCAGCCTGACTCCTTTTGGCATTGGGAAAACCAGCTCGTCAGCTCCTGCTAGCAGATCTTGCTAGCTATTGACAAAATAGGGAGAAAAACAAACAAACAAACAAACAAACAAAAAACCTTAAACTGTCTGAGTGTCTTACCTATGACATTGGTAGTGGTAATGAGATGGTGATAGCTGTACTTAATGAAGGACTAAAGTCATGGAATGAATTATGTATTATTTCTTTTTGAAAGGTGTTATCTTAATGCTGCTATTTAAAATTTCATTTTGGTAATGTTGTTTGTCAGAGTACTTAGAAATTTTAAGTAGCTGTCTTTCTGTAATGTCGTTTTGCAGTAATGCTGTTATACTCCTTATAGCAAAGTCTGTTTATTCATAGTGTTCAGGAATTAAAATGCAGAATGTTAATGTGGCTCACTTTTGGGGGGGAAAAAAGGTATGTAACAGTGTCAATATAATCCATTGATACATTGAGGGGCTTTGGTGCTAATATAAGAGTTATTTTTAGTGTGTTTGTTATTCACGGGATCTTTATATAGTAGGGTTATTAAACGGGAGCTTTTTATAACAATCATTCAAAATATACAGGACTAGCTAAATTAAATAGAAGTGGTTGCAGTGGAAAAAGAGAGGAAGATATGTAAGTAATGGAAAAATGACAGAAGCAAAAGCGGTAGGAAATTTGGATAGGAGAACCGACGAAATAAAAGGGCACAGAATAGAGGTTGGTCTGTGTAAGGAGATGAGCAGTTCAAGCGCAATCACGTATACTGTCTTTATCATAAAAGGACTAACAGAGAAATGCAGGAGATGTTATTAGGTATCTGCTATTTTGTTCAGAAATTCTCCGAAGTGAAACATTTAACAATCCTATTGGAGAAAACACAATTATATATTTGTGACTTTTTTTTAAAAAAATGACAAAATTTGAGCTGGAAACTATCCCACATTTTTATTTCTTTGTCTATTACATTGTAAGCCACTGAGCAGAGCCTATGCTATGTGTTTTTGTCATTTATTTGTTTGTTCATGCATTTATTTATGTTACAGTTTATGCTTATACTTATCTCGTTATCTGTGCTTTTTAGCTTATGCTGTCCATGTCTTTGCCCGCACAAAGGCGTACGCAGGCATGAAGGGGTTTACTAATAACAAATAATAATAGCATTTCACCTCTTTTGTCTGTATTCTGATGGCAACCTGTTCCGTCAGCCCTCCGTTTGCAGTGCTCTTGTCAGGATTCCTGCTTTTGCTGCTGCACTTGATCAATTGATCTTGGAAACATGCTGAGTTTTTCCCAAAGCCTTTCAGATTGACCTTCAGCAGGTGAAATTTTTAACAGTTTGATCCGATCTGTAAATCACTGAAATAGAGTTGGAGAAGTCCATAAATGTTTAATGAATATATATTTTTTTTGAACTAGAGAAGCAGGAATCTGTATGTAAACAGAGAAATTTCCTGTTTCTGTAGTATTATTTGTTTACAAAACCAGGTGAATAATACAAGGATCTCAATAGGCCACTGCATGTTTTTCCTTGCAGACTGGTTTTCCACTTGCTGGAAAACTCTCTAAACCGTGTGGCCTGCATCTACCTATTTTTATTTTCCTCTTTTATTTTAATTGGTGTATTTTTAACAGAGTTTCTTCTCCATTTCTTCTTCCATTTTAACAGACTTTTCATCTCCAGTGATGACTGTAGCTGTCTAAATTGTTTCTGATGGGCAATATTATGATCATGGGACTCTGGACAGTTTGTAGCTTGCCCAGAATAAGCGGGACATAAGCAGGAGAGTCTGTCAAAGAAATTTGTTATCCCCCACTAATTTCCAGAATTCAAATCCAGATTTCTTTCTGCAGCTGTAGGACTCCCATAGAATGTCAGCCTTTGTTGCCTTCCTTTGTTTTTCTTTTTCCACTTTCCTTTGTTCCTTGAGTCAGTCTCACTAATGATGCTGAGAGAACCTTCTGCCAATACCACCGTTTGGAGTAGCCTTCTGTGTTCTCTGGTGCTTTCAACTTCTCAGTGGAACTTTTTTCCAACTTCCCTTTGTTTCCTAGTCTTTATTATTGGAACAGAATAAACGTCAGAATTTTTCTCTCCTGCATGATGTAGTAGAACAAATTTCACTTAGACCTTCTTCACAAACTGTTTGGATTGCTGTGTCTCTGAATACTGAAGTAATCACTGCCATTGCTGCAGAAGCAGTGAATTAAGCAGTGAATGGGGGAAAACTTTGAATTCACCTGTTCACTGCAATTGAGTAACTTGTATGTGTGTTTTGATTGATGACATGATTTGAAGTTCAACTTCTGTTGTGTTTGATGCGTCGTGAACTGTGGCAATGGGAGAATAAATAAGAAGATGCATGGTAAGAGAAGCTTACGAACTCTGAGCTAAGTTTTCAGTGGTTAGCTGTTGTCTTACATATCAGTCTCTCAGTATGATCTTGAAACCACTTGAAAATATCAGATGAATGAATGAATTTTGAGTTCAGAAATATCTTTCAGACAACAAAAAGACTCTTTAATTCCATTTATTTAATTTTATAATTTTGTGGTTCAGACCATATTTGAAAGAAGTTGTTCAAAACAAAGCTAGGTAACGAATTTTCCCCTCGTTATTGTTATTTCCCATTGTCAAAGAGTTATCTTTACTTATCGTTTACTGACTTAAAATTTTAACTTGAATTTTAACTTTACTGTTCTTAATGAGGAACAGTATCTTTTTGAAGTATCTAGCACAGCTTAGCTAAAACCTTCTTCAGGGTACCTTCATAATTTAGAATATAATCTGATTTCTTTATAACGACAGCTTACCCAAACACAGGCATGTTCTTGTTGTGGCATTTCATTTAGGTAACGCTGACAAGGTTTGGTAACCGTGCTAACTATTAATATTTTTTAGTTTACATTGAGGCAAGGAAGTAGCTAACATGAGAATGGATGTACTGGGAAAAAGATGAAATTGTTCTTTCGGAATATCAAAAATTATCAAATTTGGTGGGAAAATTCCTGCAGATGCCTACCTAGGTCATTTTTGAATACAGAATGCAGATTTTAATTGTTCAGAGAATAAAGCTTATATAAGCTTTAATGTATACACTGCACAGGAAACGCGGGTGACAAAGTGGTCAAAGCTCTGAGCCCTCCGTTAATTTGTATGCCCAGTGTGAGGAGGCTTCATGGAGCTGAAATGCTCTTTGATCTACAGCGGTTGTGCAGCACTGGGGAAACCCTGTCAAGGTGGGTAGAGCCTGTCAGGTTTTTCCTTTCACCGGCTTCCTGAATGTGGAAGGAAGCCAAAGGCTTTACCCTGACTGCAGCCGCTGGGGTAGTTGTGGCAACCCAGTTTCCTGGTGTTTAAAGAGAATAAGCTTCTACGAGCCATGATTTGCACTGATGCAGTTTACTGTGATTTCAGGTAGTTGCAAGCAGTGCATATATATATATATATATATATATATATATATATATATATATATATATATTTTTTTTTTTTTAATGGAAAGCAGCAAATTGTCCATGAACTCAAGATGCGCTTGAGACTGATGTCTTGGCTGCTGAATAAAGTGAGAATCCAAAGACTAACAGACATCTGTAAGGGAGTAAGAAGCTTTAGAACTGTTAGCCTCTGGAAGTCAACTTCGGGCAAGACAGGAAGGAAAATGATCACTGGAAAAAGTAGGATAACTTTTTTTTTAAATGGAGAAAATACATGTTGCTTCAAGGATAAAAGGTATAAAAGATGTATCGTGACAATTTCTAAATGAGGATTATAAAATAAGTACAATAGATTGTAGTTAAGATGAGAGTAAATAAGAAAATACCACTATTGCTTTTTGCATTAGGAATATGTGTATGTGTCTGGAAATGCAGGCATTGGTCTAAGAGCAGATTGCAATATTGTGATGTTTCAGTGTTGGTTTGGCTGTTTTTGCATGTGACATGAGACAGTGCGAATCTCTTGACAGTGATCACTTGGTATTGTAATCGGAAGAGTGACTATGTAGCGAGGCGCTCGGGAAGTAATCGCACAAAATAGCGGAAAAGTTTTGATCAATAAATATGAAGATGGCTGGCTGGAAACCACATCAGAAGGGAGAGGGGAACTTACAGAACATTTCTGTAGACTCACAGATGATGGTATACTAAATGGAGAAGATTTGTAAAATGTCTTATCTGAAAGACTTGCATATAAAGATCTGTGATCATAATGTCCCCATTTGGGGCATATTTTCTTGTGGGGCTGTGCTGTTTCCTTGGGAATGACAAAGGGAAAACTCACCTAGAGTTAGCGTGTAAAAAGAAAGGGAGATCTGAAAGGTAGCAACCATATACAAATAGCTGTGACTGCTCAATTCATAGTGTCAACCAAAGGAACTGAGTTGGGAAAATAATTTTATTTAGGGGTTTACCATAGAACCCTCACTATTTGGTAATTGTGGGGCAACACAGGATACTTCTTCCCTTGGTCAAAATACAAAAGAAAAATATGTTTTAAGCTCAAATTTGAAGTCATTCCCAGTTCGGCCAAGGGGAAGGGAGCGCTACAGATGGAAGTCAATATAGATCTCCTCAGTTGAAACATAACATCTTGAGATCCCACGAGTGCTTCACAGACCTTGCCAAGTCAACTAGAATTTAAAGCAACTCCCTCTTTGTTCAATTTTTTAATGAACTGTTTAATAAACTTTTAATGAACAGCTGGGTATATCTCAGATTATTACCTAAGTTGATGTTTTATCTGAATCCTTTCTATGCCAACAGATGTTGCTTAGGACATAAACAAGGCTTTTCCATTTCTGCCTTTTCTGGCCTGCGCTTTTTGGATTCTTTTATATTGCCAGTCTTGCAAGTGTTCGTTCCTTGCAACATCGCTGTTCAGAGAAAAATTACGTAGGTTAGTCTTGTTCATATCACTCCTTCCTCACTCCTTCATGCAAGTCCATTTTTTTTCTAAATATACATGTGGATAGCAGGCTTGTACTACATGAATCACCTGTTTTTTTTAATATATATTTTAATAGCCTTTATTTTAAAGGTGTTTGTAAAAGCATGTAGGTTTCTTTCCATATAATCACTTGCATAATTCTATTTATAGTACAAACTTAGTACAAAATATTAAAAGGGAGCACGACTATAATAGGAAAAGATGGTGAATATTAGAAAGTTGCAGCTAAAACTGTGCAAAGGTAGTAGTAAAGAGCGTGAGGACCAAGTTAGAGTCTTGAGTTGCATTGTGACAGTTCCAGACTTAGCAGCTGGTTCTTATCCTTACATCTGACAGACCAAATCTTTGACTTCAGTAACACATACCCTAATAATCCAAATATTATTTAGTTTATTTATGCATTAGAAAAGACCCTTTGCAGTTGAAGTTGTCATTTTGTAATCCTTTTAAGGTGAATTGTATACTTTGCTAGTTCTCTGACCTTTGTCCCAACCCCTTAGGGCAAGCGTGTTGGGTAAATCAATTCTAGCAGCCTTGATTAAGAATCTCCCAGATATAAGTGGATGAAAGTTGTGATGTAGTTATATTTGGGAGAACCCTGCTGTTAATAGCTCTGTTCCTGTTGTCCTATCACTTAGCAATAGGAAATGTGAATCTCCTATCTCCCTGTGTATTTGGGTGCTGCTAATTTAGGAAAATCTTTACGGTTCCCAAAACCAGAGATTTTGCTTTCTTTTTTTTTTTTACCATATTTCTCTGAGTGATTTCACTGTCTTTTGCTGTACACTGGAGTGGTTTGGGCTAAAGGTCCCTAGGCTCACTGGGGAGAACACCTCCCTTCAGGGTCTAACTGGCATTTTGGTCCTCAATCCTATCAAGGACACATAGCTGCTGACCACATTAATATCTGAGGAAGGCTGACTGGTGAAAGTAAAGAAATCATTACTTTAATGACTGTTGTAGACTGATACTACAGAATTTAAACAAGAAATACTTAAAAGGGGATGTTTGGAAAGAGAGTGGTGGAAACCAGTCAGAGTTGGTTAAAGAAAGTAAATATTGTGCATCAACTGTTTACCGATGTTAGAGCCACAACTGATGCTATGAGAACTTTTTTGGGTGTTGTTACCTTTAAAGTGCCTGAGATTAGATACCCTTCTGCGATCACATGTAAGAGACTAATGCCTGAAAAATAATTGCAACCCATTGCATTCCTATAATTAGGTAAAAGCACAACATGTCTCAGAACAGAGAAAGAAAGGTGAAATATGTTTTTTATTTGTTGATTTGTTTTAAGGAAAAATGTGGCAGGAGTGTGATGAAGATCTTATACTCAGATTTTTCAGCACTCAGATATGCTGCAAGAACTGCCATGGTAGAAGAGATTAATGTAACAAAAAACTAATGTCAAACACATTGCCTTTTTCTTTTCATACAGATTTTCAAAAACTAATTTTATCTATGTTTCTATATATATATATTTTTAATTATTATTCTGTGTAAACTTCATTTTAATAAAGCATAAGTTTGAGGAATAGTTCAGGCTTTCACCTAAACAACAGCTGATCTTTAAGGCAGCTGGAGCACCCATTTGGAAATCAATATTTATATTTGGAATGTATAGTCTTTGATCACTGTGAATTAAATACCCCTTCGAAAGATAGGGCTCTCTACAGAATCCTATGATTTATCTTAAGATCCTTTTTTTTCTTTTTTCTTTTTTTTTTTTTAATGATCCTACTTGAAAAATAATCTTCCCCCTCTGGCTATGTGTCTACTCTGTAGAATAAACCTAAGAGTTTTTAAAGTGTTGTGGTAGCAGCAGTAGATCAAAAGAAAAGCAAAAAGGCAAAAGCATCTTCTTGGATCAGTCTTTTATATTGTGTGGGTAGGGGCCTGTAAATGAAAAGTGTGTGTGTAAATATGTATTCCATGTAAAAAAGTAAAAGCTTACATTCATTTTCTTTAGCCTATTCATTTTCTTTATATGCATGAAAAGAAGTATGGGCTGGTGTAGTGTTTTACTTGCAACGTTTTCATGGGAAAAAAGTTCCAAGTGCTGCTTCTGACTCTTTATTAAAGCCTCCTGACTTACTGAGATGCAGAATAACCTGTTGAGCATGCTCATTCTTTACATTTGCATCAAATAGCATGTTAAGCATGGAATGTGCTTTAGCAGCAACTGTATTCCTACAGGCCTGTTTGGATCCACGTTTGCCTCCAGAAACCTATTTCAGCAAATAATTTTGAAAATGGTCTCACTTAAGATAGCCCTGCTGGCAGGGGATGGCTGGCAAGAGTGGAGCAGACTTTTTTTCATGAAGGTGATTATTGTAAAATGTTCCCGATACACTAGTGACCTTGAAGAGTGAAGTGGATCAGTTTTCAAAGGCTGACATTGAAAATGGATTTGGGATACAGTCCAAATCTATTGCAAATTATGTTGGTCTCAGTCCAAAGGGATTTTAAACCTTGAAAAGAAATTCCTTTGTACTAATCCAGGTTAAAAGGAGCAAACTGGTCTATGTAAAATTTGTTTCCCCAAAGGTTGAACTGACACGCAGAAAACATAGAAACTTTAATGTGGATGCGCACGCACATGCCACACACATACACATGCAAACACAAATGCCCACGCACGTGCACAAACACGGTTCTCTATGAAAAGGTCTATAGCTGAGTTAAGATCCTTATGGTTGGCATATCATTTTTTGTCCCCTCAGTTGCAGGTACTTGCCTCTTACGCAGATGAGATAATTCATTCAGATTTTTCTCCAGGTAGCAGAGGCTGTAAAAATGCTATTTTGTCACTGTTTTCAGGGACTTGTATAGCACAAACTTTAAAGCGATACTGATTCTTTTACCATACCTTACTGAGTTATAGGAAGGCAACCTAATTATTCTCTTGTAGGTCCCGTCCTGGACCAGTCATTGAATTTCACATCAGTCAATGTTCTTGTGAGCAAACTTGGGAAAGAAATCATCCAAACACTGTCCATGATAATTCTTCAGCAGCTGCTCACAATAGGTATGACAGCCTGTTACTTTTTTCTCCCATGCAAGCTCACAAAGGATTCCTTTACTGGTACAAAGTTTACTTTTCTTGCTTATTGCTATGGTTTCTCTTTCCCGTGCCATTTATTACAGATACTTTTCAAAGATTTGTTCTTTTTTTTCCCCCCCCCCCCCCTTCTATTTTACTGAACTAGGATAGTATGCATCTGGAAGGAGAATAGGGTTGTTACCTTGCAGACTGGCACAGATTAAGTACTCTGAGCCCTGTGGGGTAAAATGGAAGCTTAGTTATTTGAGCTCCTGACCTCTAAGGAAACCACAAAATCCCACCTTGGATGCTTTGTGTGTGAGGAGGGTACATTGCATTCTTAATTCCAAGAAACTGCGTAGATCTGTGTTGTTGCTTCTGTAGAAGTGGAACAAAGCACTGCTTCGCAATGTCGAAAAAAAAGTCAGTGCTGTAACACTGAATGAGTTCCCTGGTGGCTTTCTATCAAAGACATTTTTAGAGGCATTTGAGCACCAAAGTGTTCTTTGTGCTTTTTAAAAATCTCTCATGTGAAAACAAAGGTGATTTAGAAAGGCTTTTCCATTGGAAAGGCTTTGGTAAGACTTCATACTGGTTTCACAATTTCAGGACAGACGTTCTTAATCTAATAACTGCTTGCTTGCAAACAAAATCATGCTTTCCCAAATGCATCCTTAGTAATAAGGAAGCCATAATGAGCGTTTGGATACCTGATCTGGATACCTAAAAAGGATGAGTTCTGAGCAGTGTACCTTGAAATAGCTGCCTAAGAGACAGCAGTGCTTTTAGTTCAATTTTGACTGTTACATAAAGGTGTATTAAAATTTTCTAGTGCGCATCTTCACTTTTACTGCAGGCTGGATTTGTTTGCTTTTCTTCCTATGCTTCCTTAGTAATTTGTTCCTAGCTTCTAAACCTTGTTAGCTCGGGTCCTACTGAAGCCGGTTATGTTTTTTTGACATCATATATGTGAATGGTAGTTTTGGCCATGTATGTGAATGGTAATCGGGGTTCTCTCTCTGGAAGTTCTTTTTAGTCTGATAACTACATGTTACCAGCCTAACTTCTGTGAATGATTAAAATACGCACCGGAATAAATTCTGCTCTTGGACCTATAAACTCAGTTTCCTAATATTTACAATCAGTTACGTCATTCATGTATATTGCATACCATGCAGGGGGTACCTATAAGGCCAGGACCTCGCTATGCTTCCTAGTGTATTGACGTGTTGTAAAAGACGATCCTTGCTGCAAAAAAGCCGAAGATCTTTGAAGACGAGGCTTAGGCCATAAGAATGGTCTGTCACCATTTTGTTACTGCTGTATTGTAAAATACTCATCTCTTCTTCACAGAAAAATACATCTCAGTGACTATTTTTTATCATCATCATGTGCAAAAGAAGTTGCCTTATTGTACTGTGAGGCATGCATATATTTTCAGTAATCATATTATTTCTGCTGCAGATCTGTGGATGTTGTATTTGTGCTTTTGTTGCTTAAACGCTAGAGCTGGCTTAATTTTCTAGTTTCAGTGCTTCCCTTAACACAAACTACATTTAAAAATGGTATTTTTTGGTTTAGTGAAATTGCAATAATGGGTCGAAAACTTGCAGAATTACTGCACATGTTATTTTTAATGAATTTTGTGGGTTTTTTTTTTTTTTTGGTAATGCCGTGTGGCATCAGTTTACAGTACATTATGCCCTTTTTCAGGAATGTAAGACTAGAAGGGGACCGTCTGGATTATCAAACACAAGTGCTGCACAATTGCAGGCAACAGAACAGATCTGGTGCAGAAGGGCCCTCAGAGTGTCTTTTCATATACCCTCGCTCACCAAAGGCCGGAGAGCACTTCCCAAAACCTTAAACCTTAAAAGAAAGTCAGGTGTTTTTAATTAGAAGAAAGTGCAGTGAACTGCTATTTCAGCTTTATCGTGGCTAACAAGAAAAACTAAGGTGTAAACGTTTACATATAAATTGCAAGAAAAAAAAAGAAAGCATAATTAACTGGGAATAAGATTCAGAAGACAAAAATTTTGCAGTTTACTTATTGCCAACTCCATCTTTGAAAGCAAAAACGAGCCATTAGCTGGCACATCAACTGCTTATAAACCTCTTACCAGTTTAGAAAGGATTGATGAGTATTGAAGAATGGCTGTCCAAAGCCCTATCACTCTAAACTACAAGAGAGAACTCATTTCATAGCATAAATTATCTGAGATAGGGATATAAACTAACCGTTATGAAGAGATATTCTGGTAATATAAACATTCATTGTAAGCAGTATTTTAGTGGGCTGATTTGAGTTAATTTGGGAAAAACAGCATCTTTTGTTCCGAGAAAGAAACTGTGTTTGTTACCATAACATTATGCAGATCAGCAGCCATTAGAGTAGCGTTTAAGCTGATTTTTGGGGAGAGGAGGTTTTCAGAGACATAAAGGGGGCAGCCAGTTGTTTGATTCCTTAATGAGTTGAAAAGAGTGAGGTTCTTGTTTCTTAGTCTTTTGAAAGACGTATCTTTTGCTTATATTTGGGGGAAAAAGAAGAGGTGAATACGTTATCTATTTGGAGTTCCTTTATTCATGCGGGTACACACAGTACTGAATTATCTCCAGAAGTCTTCCACATGAGGGAACTTTTTCCCCTGGTCCTTTCTCCCTTGAGATCTCTATGCATAGTAGATATATTCCTGTTGATTTTTAAGGATTTGTTGGGGGTTTTTTTCCACAGTATCTTTTTTTTTTTTTTTTAATTATTTTGTGTTGCTTTTAGGATAATTTTATATCATAAAACAAAAAAATTTTACCATTGTCTGAGTGAAAGAAATCACTCATTGGAACCTTTAATACTATGGAGGAAGATGGAATGACTGTGTTAAACGAGCACATCTGCATCATGGTAAAGCTATCAGTTCTTTCCTACAGCTATTAGGTGAGTGGTCCTAAAACACCTTAATAGTTATTTCAGTCAATATTAATATATGCAAACACATAAATTAGAGCGTATGTGCACCTACACATGCATCAGTTCACATACATGAAGTCTTAAGTGGGGAAGTCACGCATGGTACAGAATACGTTCCCTCTTGAAAACAGCTTCTCTAGTGTTCCCAGTTGTTTTTTGACAGGTCTCTCAGATCCTGCCCTGAATCCTCTTGGCTTCATTAATGTCTGGCATAAGCATCACGGATATATCCATCTCCCACTTACTCTGACTTGAGCTACTTGCATAAATGCAAGGATGAAAGCTGGCCCGTGGGGATGAAATAACACAAGGAAAGGCTAAAAATAGGGCTGTTGGCTTGCTGTTGGCTACACCTGTGTATTCCCACTAAGGTGATGTGCTCTGCTGAGGTGTTATGAGCGGATTGTGCTTAAGGAATATAAAATCAAGAAGTCAGATTAGATTGTTTATCATATCTATATTCTTAAACTGCATGTTTATGGGGTTTAAGTCCTCACGTATTTCTGTACTCTGTGTAGGTTATTCAGCTTGCTTCGGTGTATCTTCACGTGATTTTGTCACCTTCAAATGATTTTCAGTGATGCCTAGAGGAGAAGACAGTTGATCTTGGAAAAATAAGAGTATGTGTTACAGTGATTAGTTGTTTAATTTTTATTTTTTTATTAACTGTTGGTAGCTGGTATCCATGGCCATCTTCTCTAGCTCTTATGCAGGAATAGCTCAGGTAAAGCTTTATTAATTTGACTGGGAGTTTTCTGTAGCAGAGATTGGAAGTTTTGTTCATGAGTGTCATATTTAATTTAAATATATGTCCCATAATTTCAGTTGTTATTGTAAACTAAGTAAGTGTCAGGAGACTTTTTAAATGATTTTTTTTTTTTTAAGTTGTAGTAATATGCAGTTAAAGAAGCTGTGTAGAAAGTTATGAAACAACTTTGTAGCTGTATACAGAAATTTTATGTAAAATAATTTAATTTGTTCATGCTTCCATAGTTAGTACACAATACAGGGAGTACAGAACACTAGTTCATAAATTTCAGAATGTTAAAATAGGTAGCAATTACAAATAAAGCAAAGTAAACAATAGAAATGCCAGAATAGGTCCCTGTGTATTTCTCCAGTGATTGTGCAGCTCTATCTTTTCCTTCTTTATGCAGAACGGTTTCCAACAAGGCCAGTTCTTTCATAACATTTATAAAGAAGTATCAAATACGCCACCACAGAAATAGAGGCAGACACTGTTTCATGTATCAAATACTAGGTAACCTTAATATTGATTTTTTTATTATTATTATTTTATTTTTGGGGTAGGGGGTATCTCTTTTTAAAAGTAAATTGTTGGGAAGCAATTCTGTCTAGCATTTCCAGGACAAGTACATAAAACAACAAATCTAACAAATAATGCGCACTACTGAACATTACATTTAAAAACTAAATAACATTTAGTGCAGTTTTCAAATGATATTGTAACAGTATGGCCTTAGTGAAAGGCAGGCAGCAATCATACAGGTTAAGCAGGTCAAGCAAGCAGTATTACTTCTGTTTTGGAGCATGGGGCCTTCTTGTATTATTTTTATAAATACTACATTGCTTGCCTCTTTAGGTTTATTGTCTGTTTTTTTTATTGTTTCATGTTGCTTTGCTACTTACATCCAAAGGATTACCTCTTGTCAAAGTCGCACCTTATGTCTGCAGGAGACAAGGAATAGCTTTAAATAATCCATTTGACAACATTCAGTAGACAGTATTGAGTGTCAATAGTGCTTTGTATTCTGTCTCCAGTATCTCATGGTACAGTACCAGACCTGATTTGAGGAGGTTCGGGAGACTTAGACTGAGCAAACAGATGTTCTTCAGATAAAAATAAAACCTGAGAAAATTACTGGGAGGCGCTTTCCAGCAGACCAAACCTTTGTCCCTAGAAGATAATGAGGCTTGGATAAGTTGGCCCTACTTTTATATTTTCCCTCAGTAAGATTTAGGCAGAATTGGAAAGAATTCTTTTTTTTTTTTTTTTTAAACTGCTTTCTTCTAGTTGCTATATTCCTGTGTATAAGTAGACAGTATTAATTCAGAGTTGTTGTTCTGCATCTCTGCATTTACATACTGGTCTCAGCTGCTCTTTCTTGTAGCTAAATGCTGGTGGGCTTTGTTGAAAACCTGGTGAAGGAGTGTTCAGTTACCTGGGGGCATTATCAGTTAGAGAATGGTGCGATTCCACCTCAAGGGTAGGTCTCATCTTTCTGGGGATGTCTTCCTAAGAAACTGCAAAGACTTGAGACTGCAAAGATTAAGATTACACTGCAACAGACGTAAAGCCTAGCTAAATACAAACACGATAGTTGTAGCTTTTGTGTCTTTGCCAGCCTTCGCAGACACTTAATCATAAGATAGCTAGGGAAGCTTTATGCTGGTCTGTTTTTGAACTGCAGGTAAAGTGTCTGGATAAACCTGTTCTTTTAGGTCTTTTAGCCTTTAGATCTCTGGAACTGATGCTTTTTGATATGCTTGTAATGCTTTCTCATGCCAGTTCCTTGGAGGAATCTTGTGTGTGTCTTTAGAGTGCCTGAATATATTAATATGCTGAATGCTTCCCAAGGGATGTTGTGGGAGGCTTTTTTTTTTTTTTTTTATTCTTCAAATTAATCAAAAAATTATTTTGATGGAGGGGCATGCAAATCAATGTAAAGTTAAGTAGATAAACTGCATATGATGTTAATGTTAAATAACTCCAGCTACTGTGAGCTACTCTTGCAGTTGGTATGAGCTTCACCTAAGAATCAAGTACAGCATATATATTTCATCTGTTCTGCATTTGTGCTGCAGATTCTACTGATTCTGAATCAATAAAGAGAGAATTAGACATTATGTGTGAATATTTTGTCCTTTCCCAGTGAATTTAATCAGTAATGCCATAGTCAATTAACTTTAACAAATCTAAGCCGGCTGAATCTAAGCAGGAACAAGCATATATTCATAATAATCAACCAACACCTCTACTAAATGTTCAAATTATAATTTTAACTTGAATTAAATTTCAAGCGAAGCCCATTTGCCTTCGACCAGTTTCTTGGAAATAATCGCTGCTGAAGTACATATTGAGCCATTTCATCTGACCTTTAAAAGAATGCCTCTAAGTGTTGCTCCTTGGCTGAGATGTTGATATGCTAGTCATGCTGCTGACCTGTTCGCAAGAGCTGAAATACCAGCTGCATTTGCATTCATCTAGGGATGAAGAGTGCTGTTTTAGAGCTGAGTGTTGTTCTCAAATCACAACTGTATATACTCATTGAGTGATAGTACAACAAACACTAATTATGTTGATGAAAATGCATAAGGGTAAGTTTTTAGTATGATCAGTATGAAATATTTTTTTTATATATATGACAGGAAATCTTACATAATAGAAAACAATTTGTTCATTAAAGGCGCTCTCATTACAGCAACATCAATGTGTCTCAACAGTAATCTGGACTGTTCAGATAGTTGCTGTACAAAGACACCAGGATAGACAGTTACTGTCTTCCCAAGAGCTTATGATGTGAACAGGCGCGACACAGGGCAAGAAGGGAAATGGTCACAGCAGGGAAAGTTTGTTGGCTAACGCTACGCAACTGGGAATTGCCGCAAGGAATAAAATTTTTGTCGATTTTCAGGGAATAGGTAGTCTCTTCTGATTCGCAGACTGGCTGCGGGGTTGGCTTGCAGGCCAGTTGGCAAGCTCATTGGCTTCCGATCAGCAAAGTGCCTCCCTAGTGAGCTGTACCGAAATTCAAATCCGACGCAGTGCATAAGCAGATGAGCCTGCTAGGACTGGGAGCTTCGGCTCTTGGAGTGCCAGAGGATGAGGAGGTTCCCGTAGAGATTCAAGAGCTGCCGTAGGGGCAGGAGCAGGAAGGTGCTTTGCCTTGTGTTTCTACACCAGCTCTTGCTGCTCCGCAATTTCTGGATCACCCTGGCTCAGCTGCCCATGTTTGTGCAGTGGCAAGGAGGCAAAGGCAGAGTAGCCTTTGATTCGAGACCGTGGATGATGCAGAGTCAGAGGAAGTCAGAAACAGTGAAGGATATCTGAAAGTTTGTGAGTCCGTGCGTTGTCCTGTGCTGGCTGCCATAACCTGGTCATTACTTTGGTCATCAAGTTTTTCCTCTTGATGCGATAAGAAAATATAATGACAGTTGTTTAGAATTTGAGTGTTCGGTTGTTGCAGAGGTCACCCTTGAGTGCTTGCCACGTGGTTCAGTTAATTGTAAAATTCTACCATTACCACTGTGTCTTTGAGATGGGAGCTTGTGACAAGAGATGCATCTGTGGTTTGTTCCTTTAACGCTTCTCTTTATTTTAGCATGTCTTGAAGGTAGAGCTTTAAATCTAAAAGTAGCTAAAAGTGCTACCTTGAAAGCAGGAGTATGCTTTGTAACTGCAAATGAATAGAAACAAGATGTATCAGCAGTACTTACATGTCTGCTTGCATTAAAAGAACACTGTGAAGTAGAGAACCTTAGGGAGAGTAAGAAGCAGTGCACGTTATGCCACTGATTTTTGTTGGAAGTGTTACAACTTTCTCTCAAGATTCATGTGTTCCTGCTGTGTAAATAGCAAAGTCTTTTGGTGGTGATGATCTTTCAGTGTACCTGTACAGTACCTAACCTGTTTTGCATATTTCCACAATACAATAATATTACAAAATACTGTTATAGTCCCTGCAAGAAGATGAAATGGAAATGATTAAAAGGCTTTTTCTGTGGGAAAGAAAGATGTGGTCAAGGACCTTGTTGAAAAGGAAATAGGGATAAATATATCCAATGGCTAGCAAATTAATAAACTAGTGCCAACGGACTTGTCTCGGAAAACAAGACAAATTTCGGCCACACGTCCTCCATTATGATTCCTTTGAGTATTTGATGGGAAATTGGCCTAAATTGTACATTTATAAATAAGAGGGGTTTTCCCTGCGTTAAAGCATAGAGGCTAAAGCCTCACCACATGAAACTGAAATTACAATAGTTAAATCTCATCAGCTTGCAGCCTCCTTGTATGAGGCACCATATCAAATGATGCTCCTCAACTGTTTTCCTTGAGGCTGCTGGAGTTGCAGCTGGTGACCAGTAACCTGTACGGTGTGCTTCCTGGGAGGTCTCAAGTGTGTTGCGTCAGAGAGAGACCATCTCTTTCATAGGCAGCTGGAGAGTTCAAACTGAGTGTTCAGAATACAGATACGTTTTGTTTTTTCAAAATCAGTGGGTATGCTGAGGACAGGGATAGCTTGATAACGTGTGCTCTGTGATATGTGAGAGTTCGACTACTAAGTGCCTGTCTGGGAAACTTGTTACAGTCTGTAGTTTGTGAGTTGGCATGTAAAGGAATACAATTTTTATGTATCATAAAAATTACTTAATAGTGATAAAGTTCTCTTTTGAGTCTTCTGCTGCTAGTGTTTTAGAGTTGTGAAGTATTGTATATTTTGTAAAAGAAAGAAGAGTGGTACAAAAAAGATACCTCATTTTTGGGTTTATATACTTTAAAATCTCGCACTGAGATCTGTTAGTGTCACCAGTGTTCAAGATGGATGCTTGCTGCAGTGATGGGGTTTAAGAAAGGGTCGTTCTGCGCAACGAAACATAAAAACTGAATTCATTCATAGTGCCTTCCAAATGCCTTGCTGAGGCTGACTTTTTATTTCTTTCTCTTTGCGGTACTGAACATTAGCCTTGGCTTTTGTAAGTGAATACTCATTTCAGATTCATACCATTGGTCCCGCTCCGTTTAGACTTCAGAAATCCAGTGGAGTAAGGCCTGAGCCATTTGCTGCAATAATTTCTTGTGTTTGTGCTGGCAGGTGCTAGGCGCAAGCTGACTTACTGGAATCCTATTGGACTACTCTGCATGTTACTCTGTTCCCCTTCTTAATGTTGTTTTTAACATGCCTTTTTTGAAGTGCGATCAAATTAAGGAAGAAAAGGTCAGTGATAGGAGATCTTCCTTGGAGGAGTTTGTGGCATCTGACACCAGTATCTAAGTCCCTCGTAGCCTTGTGGCAGAAGCTGGTGTTCAGCTGCTTTGGCGTTCACGTAATTTGCAGGTAGCATCACCGTTTGTGTTCAGTAATATAAAAGGGCAAATGAACGATTTGTATTCCATGTTATTCAAGGCCTTGAGACTCCGATATATATTTAAAAATATACCACTGGTACTGATGAATATTAATCTGTGTTTTCAAGCGTTTTGCTTTTATGACATATTCTGTCCCAGGTTCACAAAAGAAGGTCTTGTTCCCAACTCCAGTGGACAGCTCCTTAAGTACGTGTATGGGTAGCAGGAGAGAACAAAACTGTAGTGTTTTTATTATTATTATTATTATAAATTTTCCCTCAGAAAGCCCATAAACCTTTCTGTTACTTCACCTTTCCAAATACTCCACTGACAACGCGTCAGGGAAGCATTTTGAGCTGAACTCTTTGCTATAAGGTAATTGGAGTCTATGCTGCAAGTGTAACGCAAGGTTTGAGGTTCCTGATCTCTTTTCCTTCACCCCTGTCAAGCTTCGTTTCCAAATACTTTTTCAGGTGGCTGAAGCCACAGGTAGATGATGTGTGTTTCTATAGAGAGAGACTGGCGCTGGTTGCAGCTGATTGCACAATCAGTGTTTTGAATGACAGGTTTGAAAAGACACAGTTACAAGCTAAAAAAGGCTTAGACCTGGCTGAATTATTTGTTGCAAATCAATTGTGTGGGAAATTAAGTCTTTTTTTTCTCTCTTGTGTGGTGATGAAGAAGTGTTGGCTGCTCAGTCCTGAGCTGTGACTGTGAACCATTGTAGATGGCCTCAGTGAATGACTTTTGAAAAGTGGGTCCTTAGGAAGTAGTTAAAACAAATATTTCACGGTTTCCAGTGGATACTTGTTAACAATAAGTGTAACACACAAGTGTGTGTGTTATGTAACTATAGCAAGTAGCGATAATTTAGTTGAATGTAAATAGCTTACCAGACATAGTGAGCAGCCAATGCACGTTTATCTGTAGAGATGAATGTTGACAATAAAAACAGTTATTTCAAAAAGGGATGAATGTGGTAAAACAAAGCAGCAAAATGGCATCTTACAAATATTCAAGAACACAGAATTAACGCTTTTGTTTATTGTTCTGTTTTGTTTTCTGGTAATGCAGCTCAGAAAATCCTAGGATATAGACAAAAAATTTTAAAAAACCTGCATTTAAATACCTAAGAGATGACTTTAAAGAACAGCTTTCTTACTGAGGAGTCGTTTAAGTTCCAGAAACGACTTTGCTTTGAATTTACTTAGTTTGCATGCATGCCATCCTTTCTTCTGTCATTTCCTTGTAATTTCGTTGATATATATATTTGGTATATCAGTTGCACATTTAAAAGCATGGTATAACGATGACATTAAAAAATAGGCAAAGAAGCATGTGAAAGACCCTTGAAAGGCTTGTGGTTTACCAACAGAGGCTTTGCTGGATTAGGCTGGAGTTCTCAGTTTGACCTATGCAAGTTGTTTATTTAATTTCTCTTAGTACGGAAAATTAAGTTGTGCTATCAGCTGAGTCAGCAGCAAAATCTTACCATCCTCACTGCTTATTGCCTGGGCCTCTTTGCTTTACTGGAGCCAATCCCAATTCACAATTACTTTCAGGATAGTAACTTAGAAATTTTGATAGGATCTCAACCATAAAATGACTTCTTTAAATGCACAAGGAAGTCTGAGATATGAGGGAACAAAGTCTCGTTAAGAAAAACTTTCAGTATTCATAGGAAAAGAAAATAATAAAAAACTTCTTTTTAGTACAAGGATTCATATCTGTGGAAGGATGAAATTGTCTTCCTCTTTCATGTACCAGCCGTATGGCTTTTCACCTGGAGTTGTTCCTGTTAAGATAGGTCAATAGTCCTCTTGACCGAACTGAAAAGTGTAGCCAGCTACGACCTGCTTTCAGTGTCACATGGGACTTCAGTGGTCTCTACACCAGCCTTGATCAGGTTGACGATACTTTCTACAAAATCCATGAGCAGTACTCTAGGAGCTTCTCGTTGTTTTGGCCACAGGGCTCAAGAGTGAATGAACGTGACATGTTAAGTAAGGGCTTACTCTGCCTGAGAAAGGGTCACCCACTTCGACGTAGTTGTGGCTTGCAGAATATGCTGCTGCGTGGGTATTTCTGTGAGAAGTCTACTACTCATAGCTAAGGCAGTTACTTTTCTAGCTCATGTTACAATGAGTTGTGGTTTTGGTGTGGAAAGTGTGGTTTCTTGTTATAGGTAGCCAAGGCACACTGAAAGTCCAAGTACCGCATCCTGTGCTCTGCCGTATAGCTCTGTATCGATGCACAGGACCCCTCAGTGTCTAGGTTTCTGACTTTTTGTCAGTCTAACACCTGTCAGATTTGTATAGCAATTTAAGAATAAAAATGAAAATTCTCTTTTGTGAAATTCCTTCATTAGAGGTAATTCAAAGGCTTTATTTCTTGCACATAGCAGTAATTATCTGAGATAAAAATCTACTGCACTTTGACTCCTGTTGGTAGTGAAGCTCATTACACCCCCATTACAATTATTACTGTCTTTATGTATACCTTGTTAAACACTTCAGAAGCAGGCATCCAGGGGATGCTGTTTTAAGAAACTATTTAAGTGATCAGGATGAATTATGTAAGATACTAACAGTATGTTCCCTGTGCTTCACTTAAAATCTTAGAAAATCTGGGATGCATAATAATCAGAATTCTATAAATAATGTTATCATGTCTAGCAGTGCTCTGATGCTTTCTCAGTATGCACTTGCTTCACTGATGCAAATTTAAAACCGGGAATAGCCCTATTAAATGCAACACAGGAGTATAAGCCGTGGCCAAAAAACAAATGGCACCTCTACCTGGAAAGCTTAGGTAAGTGTATGTCCCGCAAAATGTAGTGTAGAGGTAGAAATGCAAATATTCAATAATAGCTAATAAAGATTCCTTTTCCCTTAAAATTACAGTGATTGCTGTTTGTTTACTGAAGCTGTACATAACTCAGACTCTCAGACATCATTATGTGACAACTTCAGGTTTGTAGTGGTGATGAGATAGGCCAAAGCCAAGGAGATAAAAGCGTTATAAACATAGCATTCCCTGACTTACCCATTTTTCTTTGACAGCTGTTCTCCATTACGTGCAGGAGATAATGTGAACTTGCACTGGAATATGAATTTCATTTCAGTGCTGAAGGGCTGCACCTCCAAAATGTTCTGTGGTAGCTTTCAACATATGAAAGCCTACTTCTCTAGTAAAGACAATCTAATTTTTAGGAATGTGTTTCTGCTCTACAGAGTGACTCCTAAAAAAATTCAGTTGTCAAGTGAATCACAGTGCGAAGTGAGTTATGTAATAGCAGAAGACTTCCAAACTCTGCATCGGTGTGAAAGATACAGCAGCAGTCTTTCCAGCTTTAGGCATCGCCATTAACAAAGATGCCGCCGCTGTGTGGAAGCGGCATTTATTAGCACTTTTATAACCTCCGTAATTTGTGCAGGGATTGTACGTGTCCGAGGGTGCTATTTGAAAACAAGAGGACTACACAGTTTGTCTGGGGAATAGAGCAGATTTGGCAAATACATTGAGGAAACAAAATCCTATTTAACTTCCCATAGTAAAGCTGGGTTTGTAGTGGCTACTAAAAACGAGCTGTTTGAAGCTAAAATTAGCGCTTGCTCTGTGAATACGCGTCAGAGATCTGATGAATAAAGAAATGCCACTTTGGGGGGTTTTTTTGGTCATGTTTTGACAAAATTTCAATGTAGTCAGGTTTTTCTCCGCTGAATTAGTAGTATTTATTTGTAGTATCTTGCCCTCTCGCTAAACACTTAGAACAGAACAGCTTACCTGGCTGAGCGAACGCAGCAGGGAGGAGCTCGGGTACCTGCTTTGCATCCTAAATGTAATAGGGAGATCAAGCTGTTTGTATTGGAGATACGCCCAGGTCTATTTAGGAGTCCAGGTTTCTGATACTCAAAAGTTCTGTTATTTGGATTGAGATCTCACTTAGACTTGTCTTATATTCTAGTGCAGAAACTTGAAATATCGTGCATTCCTCTACAGGCCTCTGGTGATTTATTAAGTAACAGCTGTTTCAATTAAACCTTTTACTTTCAGTCACAATGAAAAGACTGATGATGGTTTGACTCAGTAGAAATTTTAAAAAGCATATTAAATATTTAAACAAATTTTTCTTCTGATTGCTGAGAGAGGCATCCAGTGTGCGTCATCTGTTGGTGAGCCTACAAAACCACTGCAGGGATTCCTTTTAAATATGTAAATAAGGTACTCGGCCCCTCCTGCTCCTCCGGGGTGAAGACAGGACTTGGTGACTTCATTGGTCTTGCAAGAGTAATTCAAAAATGGAAGGGGGTGTTTGTGTTAAACTCAAATATCTGTAGATTATCCCAATCTTTGCATCTGCACTTAGTAACAGAAGAACATAAGCAATACTGTGTTTTAAGGAAAATACAAAACGCTGTCCACAAAATAGTAAGGTGAACTTTGTGCCCTGATATGAATTATCTACTTGTCAGAGTAGCTGCTCACTTTTGCTTGCTCATTGCTTTTTTTCTTTTAAAATCCTGTCAAATTCTTTTATTGGTTTGTGCTATTGTCCATTTTAGTGGTAGAAGTAGTAGAACATTTCATATTTGGTATAGCTTCTGTGTTTCTTTCTTTTTTTTTTTTAAACATGGACCACCGTTTGAGTAATGACAATGACACAATTTTGCTATTTCAAGGAGTGTTATGTATCATCGCTTTGTCCATTGTACAAAATTGAGATTTCCCTTTATTTATTTATTAACACAGAGACGTGAAATATCTTGGCTCTGAAATAAGATTCCCCACCCTTTCCGTTTCACTTTCGATTTGTTTGCCAAATCCCCATCGATTTGCACACAACAAACACATTGATGCACGCTGAGTAGGAGCCCCTGAAACCCAGGACCTGAAAAGCCCTGCCAGGGTGCAAGGAGAAGCATCCTGACCTGAGCCAGGAGCAGTCCTGACAGCAGAAATTATGGGAGACTCGTAGGCAATTTTCTGGAGAGTGCCAGAAACCTGCTTCTTCGCCGCCAGCGTTAGCAGACTTCACAGGATGCTCTGTACCTGAACGCTGTCGTTTCCTGTGCTGAAATAGTAAGACGTCCAGAACATGGTGAGCATGTTTCCCAGTTTGTCAGGATCTCTTGGAAGGGAAAGAAGAAGGATCAGTGTTTTCTGCTTAACCTAACGCTTAATAAAAAGTGAAATAAGTTTCAGGATGAGCGGGAAACATATTGCAGCCTTCCTGTTTTGCGTTCTTGTGAGAGTCTAGATCCCCCCCAGGCCCAAGACTGCTATTTTGGAAGCAGATACATTTTAAAAAAACTTTCAGCAGAATAATGCTGCAGGGTGGCTCAACAAACTTGTAGAAGCAGTCGTGTAGCTAGACAGTAAGGGCGTTCTTGGCCTGCGTCGCGGGACTTGCTAGGTGTAACCTCCTGCAGAGGTACCCGTTGTAACCAGCAGCGGTGTGTGCAAACACAGGCTGCCCCTGTGTAGACGGTGAGGAGTGCAAACAGGTCTGCGCTACTGCCTGTGGGCTGTTTTGCAATTGTAACGTGGAATGAGGCCTCTTAGAAGAGACCTAGAGAGAATCTTATCTCTGCTTATTTAGGAGTGGTTTTAACATAAATCACCATACAGATTTTGGGGTTTTAAATATTTTAACCGTGAGCTTTTGAGAGATGAATAGCTTTGTAATATCTGAGCAAAATGCAGCCAGGCTTCATGTAAAGGGGGCAACAAATGAGCATGTTCTCTCAGACAAAAGCCAGCTAACTGGGTGGAATATCTAAAAAGTCCTGTATTGCTAACTGTCTTCTTTTATATTTTAGTTTGTAACAAACAGAGAAGTGAAAATATGAGAGACGATGTACTCTAGTCTAACCATATATTACAGTGAAATGGACTTAAATGTAAATTTAAAAAAATCCTATTTCTGCTTGAATTTGTGCCACGTTCAGAAAGTCAAAAAGAGCGTGCAGTGCTCTGTTTTGGCTGAAAACACAGAATTTTAAGAGACTTGTATTAAACTGGTTGAGAAGGACTGAGTGTTTCTTGTAGTAGGTGTCTCAAAACAAAACAATTTAAGTTTAAAAAAAAAAATCTGCAATTTGAATTCTTCTCTAGTACTCTTGCATTTTTTTCAGAGAGGCAGTTATTCTTCTGAAAACAGATCTTTTGGGTGAGATTCAGCATTTCCTGGGGAAGAATCAGCAATCCTACTATTACATGTTGAGTTTTAACTAATGCTGATACTTTTAAGATTACCCATAGTACGATTAGATCCCTGTGAATCCTGAGGAAATATGACTCTGTCAGTAGAGCAGGGAATTTTGAGTTAAGGAGTCTAATCTCAGGCTTTCCAAGGAAACTTGCTTAAGCTACAAATGCTGTTTTTCTAATTTTCCATACGTAGAACGTGGATAAGTGTACTTCAGTTTTCTTTATAGAGGTAGTTGTATTTTGGTTGAGTTGTATCGCATCGTATTTTAGTTTCCTTTATAGAGTATTTTGAGACTTCTAGGAGGTGACCTTTTTCATTGAACCGTTATTTACTGGCAGGGATTCGCGTTGTGTTTATTGTAGGACAGAGTAACTTCTCTTTGCCAACTGGTAAGAAGTTCAGCAGTATAAAGATACTCATTCTGGGGAAAACTGATTACTTTATGGTTCTATCTGATGAGCCATATTGGTCTAAACAGAAGCCTGAAGGCTTAAAGTGCTGCTTTTTAAAATACAGCTTTTCATTTTACAGGGAGCCTGTCCCCCCTGACAATTTATGGACTAGGCATGGCTGTAGTCAGGCCTCTGGGTTTTAGATGGCGAAAGATGAGTAGGGGAGGTTTTATCTCCAATTCTGTCGTCGGCAGCCAAAGCTAATATTGTTCCATCTCACTAAGATTTGTTAAACAAACCATCTACAAAGATCAGATTTATTTAGCCATTATTGAATTACACTAGCTCCTATAAAGTACGAGGCTAAAGCACAGCAAAAGGTGCTGTTGTAAATAGAGCCCATTCCGTTTCTATTGTATAAACAGAGCTTAGTGTCACGGATTCATGCGTTTATGTGCTGCAGTTGTCTCACTACCAAAGTACACCAAATAAGGTCTCAAAATAGTGTGTGTTTAGCTTTCCAGGTACTGAGCGAGATCAGCAAGTGGTGAGATTTTTTTTTTTTTTCCTTTCTAAATCTTGCCTGATAACAAAGCTTTTCTGAAAATGTCAAGCTCTATGAAGTTTTTGGTGTTGTTTTCAACCATTAGAAAATAAGGATCTCTCCGAAATGCTGTTGATTCTACTTTTTGCTAATTCTTAAGGCTTGTAATATGCATTGATAATCTGGAAGTAACCTGATTTGTGTCTCCTGTAGGGAGGGGAGGCAGTTTTGTAGGTTGGGATGAAGTCCTAAAGGGTTATTCAAAGGAGGTGCTTAAGTTTATTTTTCAAGTCAATGTCCTTGCTGATCACAACTGGCACCAGTTGCTGTGTTGTTTGATTTGCGTCAGCCTGACAGTTTTTGAGGCAACTGTGGATAATATGAATAAATGTATTTGTGGCACTGGTCCTCCGGAAGTACCACAGGAACTGTGGGTTTGCTTCTATTTTTACGGTAATCAAAATAACTAACAAGTTTTAGAGTCCGGATTTGTAGACAAGTCTTTGCCCCTTTCAGTGGAGTAGACCTAAACACCTTATCGTCACCTTTGCCACTCATCACGTGGCAAGTGTCTCACTTCAGTCGGCTTATGTTCACAGGCTGCTACTGGTGCACACAAATTCAAATACCAGAATGCACAACGTTTTGGAGGAATAATTTAGAATTTGGAGGTGGATTGGTGGGGTTTTGGGGGGTTGGGTCAGGCTCCCTAGGATCTGTTATTACAGCTGGTGTATAGCTATTTGTAGACACATCATTGTCTGTTCTTTGTTGGGATTGCAGTTTGTATGCATAAAATAAGGAATAAATCTCTGCTAGGTTCAGAAGATATGATGTGTCCCTTTTGCATTTATGAGTTCAAAGGCAAGCTTTAAACAGGTAACATCTATTGTGACAGGGTGGAATCGAGGTTGCTTGCAGGAATAAAAAAGATAATTGTTTTCTACAAAAAACAATTTGACTTTAATTTTCCATTCATTTTGTAAAGAAAAACAGGACAAAACCGTCGTGTTGTTCATGGTTTTTCTGTTATATTTGTTTAGCTATCTTTTTAATGTGTGTTTTCCTACGTTAACATAGTTGAATTTAAATTTTAATACTAAGTTTAAAACCTAATCAAATTTAGTTCAGATAGCAGAAGATGTGTGGGTATGGGTTTTGGCCTGGGAATATGATCTGGGACTACCAAATTGAGATGATGATATCCTGGAGATGAGACTCTGTGGCCATACCCCACAAATACAAAGCACAGAGCAAGTTTTACAGTTGTGATCACAAGTAAATTTTCAGATCTGCGTTGGAGAAAACTTCCGTTTTGGGGGAGGAGGTATACAGGATACTGTGGCAATATGAAGCTTAGCTTAGCTTCTCTGCTGAGATCTCCAAGAAGGAGGCCAGCTACAGCCAATCTTTTGTCAAATGAGCAGGTTTGTTACCTCCCACTCATTGTATGTAGGCTTTGAAATATTCCACCGGAGCTACTTTTTTCACTGCCGATCCAGCTCCATTAGGGCAGCAGGCTCAGTTGCACAATGGCTGCTTTACTCTGAGAAGTCAATGGGCTTCTGTGACTGGCCAGTAAAGCCCTACAATGGAAGAAGGCCCAGAGGAGATGGGCAAGGGAGATGCACCCATGAAGCTCAGGGAATAAGGTAGGGTGTGACTGACCACAGCTGTTGCGCAGAAAGCTGACTTTGTCTCAGCGAAAAGGGGACGACGGGAGGGTTGTCTTTGTTTTAGATAAGCAGCTATGTCAGTTGGGTGGATCTAGTGACTGTATCACAGTTGAGGGGATCAACTGGTGATGTAAATATTTCAGTTTATCAAGAGAGCGTGAACGTCTCCCTGAGATAGCCAGACCAGCATGGGGGGAAGTGTGTACATGGCTCAGTCCAACACAGAGTATAAGAACTGAACAACTACCAGAAGAATTTTGAAGAGAGCCTTGAGCTGATTTCAACCCACATATTCCGTGGGGATGCCCAGCACCGTGCTGGTGAGCATATTGTAGAGACCGGTAATGGGGATCATATTTGTATTGTGATTGAACTGTACATTGCAATTGCTTTATCTTCCTCTGAGTAACTCGTGTTGTGATTTCGGTATATTGCCGTATGAGTCTCCTAAATCAAAAATCCTGTGTAACATCACATATCTCTGAAGAAGTAAATGTAGATATTAAACATGGGACCCTCCATGTGTGGGATATCTAAAAGAAGCTGCTCAGAGAGTATGGGACTCTGACAGCTTCATGTCCCTTATTTCATGTCCCTTAAGCTACCAGTGCTGTGATTAATAGCTGCACCTTAAACAGTTTACTGTGCAGCTCTTACAGAAATTCAGTGGGAGGTATCACTGTTTGTCCAAAGGCTCCTTTTGAGAATTCAGCCCAAGTGCTCAATACTTCTCAATAGAGTTTGCAGAGTTCTGCAAACTGCTGGCATCCCTGCTATTCAATGAAACTTGTAAATGCACATTTTTTTTTTAACAGTATAGTTCACTTAAGCTAGGCATTTTGTTTATAATGGCTTTCTTGCCTGATGACAGCCGATGAACATAAAAGTAACAATCTGCAGAGTAGCTAGGGATTCATTGATTATCTTTTTAGATAGAAGGAAGAAAGTTTGGGGAGAAACTGTCAAATGAACTTGGCAACGGCAAGGCTGTAGAAGCACTTTTCTCCTTCCCTCCTTCTGATAGATCCTTAGGTGGAATGGGGTCTGCTTTACTCATCAGTAGGTGGAATGGGGTCTGCTTTACTCATCAGTATCAGTAATACACCTAACTCAACTTCTTGTGTCATAGTGAGTCCACATCTAGACCAGTTTTTGCTGAGTAGGATTTTCATCAGCTGTAATGTTATTGTTGACTTAAGTGGAAGCTGAAGTGAGCCAAGGAGTGCTTCTTAAATTGCCTTCCCATACATCTTGGGCAACTGCACAAAGTGAACTGTGCAGGACGACAGGATTTTGGTTAAAACTTCAGCCTATGTGAAATGCTTAGAAGGAAACGGGGAAGCATCTCCATTAGAGCAACTGCTAGCTTGAGATAGCTGCATCTATGTAAATATAATGTCGGGTAATCCGGCTAGGAAAACGGATCACATGTATTCTGCCTTTTGGACTAGTATGTGGGTTTTGGGTTTTTTTTTCTCTCCAGTAAGTCACTTGCACTTAGTTGTTGAACTAGACTCCAAGTAAAGGCACGTATAAGAATACCCAGGGGGAAGAGACTGTGATCGAAGAGAAGGAGAATTTATGAATTGCCGCCGGGAGAGCAAAAACAGATGATGCCATGGAGAAACGCAGAGATTAAGTTGTAGTGGGTCTAATAAGCTAAGACGAGAGCCTGAGTGGGAATTTGCTCTGTTCCCTGTTCTGGCCCGTTCCCTCCAAGCTGCGTGGGAGTGCTGACGCCGCCTCCCGTATGACCCACGTTTGCTTGATGCTGGAGAGAGACATGGAAAAGCAGACAGGCACACAGATCTTCCTCTTGCCTACCCTCAGTTTAAACAGTAAATGTTGATGTTTTGTGTGGTGTAGTGGTAGCATTATTATAAGCTGTATCTCTCTGCCTCAAAGACAACCCATTGAAAATAATGAAGTAAAGTTAACAAAAAGTTAACACATTCTAAGCTACTTCTCTGGAATCCAAGGTTAGAAATTGAGTGTTATGGCTTTTACTGAGGACCAAGCAATTGTCAGGATTCAAGAAAAACTAGTCTCAGTGAGTTAGGTGTATGAATAGAAAGGGCCCCAAGAGTTTTAACTTTCCAAATCAGCTAGGCGCTTCAGTCATTTTATTCTGTTTTTATTAAAAAACCTATGTTCTTGCAGTAGTTTGCATACATTTTTAAGATGCAGCTGAGAGATGTAAATAGCAAATTTGAAGAAATTTGAATTGCCTGATTTTAAAAGCGTATCTTGATTTTGTGAGGAAAAGAAAGTTAGAATTTTTCTGACCATTTCTAGACTGTCGCTATAACCTTATCCTGGCAACCTCTGTTGTTTTTCTTCTTTTTCTCTATTATTTGTTGACTTGGATCGTCCTTTATTTAGTTTGCAAGCTATGTTTGAGCTAGGAACATCTCTCTCTTGATCTGTCTGTGATGTCTCTAGCACACTTTTGGGCATAATTATAATCATAAAGATCTTTGAAACCTTTCCGCCTGATGTCTTGTTATCACTAAAGCTGAGGTGTTCTGTACTGGCACCATAAAAAAAAAAAAAAATTAAAGTCGTTTTTAGACTTCAAACACTTAGAAAATAATAAAAACAACTAAACAAGACTGCAGTTTACCTCTTTGCCGCATACAGAAATATCTGTTTCATTGCAATATCTTAAATTCTTGCTTAATCTCACAAGCCTCTATGAATAAAGCGTTGGATTACCAAGTAATACCCTTCATCACAAGGAATTATGCACTTTAGCCTTAGGCTCCATCTAAACCTTGCATTAGGAGAGATATTACTGACGTCATGTTTTCCGAGTTGCAGCTGACTCGCATGGTGCGTTCCCCCCCCGCTACCCTTTAAGATCTTGGAGAGACGGTGAACTGTGTCTCTCGTGGTCCCTTCTTGGGTGACTTTGAGGCACTAGCATGCATATGGTTTTGCAGCTAAGAGACAGGAGCAGGAAACCTGGTTGCTGTTTGTGAGTGTGCCGCTTAGTCCCCGACGGAGCTTTGGCAAATTGTGTGATTTCCTTCATCTATAATATTGATAAGTTAGAATAGCATTTTACTTCCAAGAAGAATGTTTTTAATTAGGGCCCTGATGTGCTCATGTCTTCTGTCTGCAATATGCAAGAATTAAAGTACATCCAGCTCACGATTCCTTCCTCCTATTTCTCCAACTATTGTATTTCAAAATTGGCTCTCCTGCTAGAGTTTCTGTAGTTCTGTGCCATTAGCCATGAGAATAGTATCTGAACTCGCATAGAAGTGAATGGGATGGGTCTCTCTACTCCGCTGCCCGTTGCCTCCCCACAACAGCTGGGCTAGCAGTGAGGAACGCAGCAGGCACCTGGTGAAAAACTGCCCAGCAAATCTTCCATGATTTTCAAAGGTGCTAGCTCTGTTTGAGGCGTAGGAAGTGTAGGAGTTGCCACTGTGGCCTTGAACCATCATTCAGTCCTTAGTGTTTACAAAGAAGTGCGTTCTTGCTAAGCGTTGTTAAAACAGACCTCAGCGTGAACCGATTTGCTTTACGACACTTGCTGTGTAATCCTGTCTGGTGGAAAGACTTCTGGTTGCATTTGTTTTTTCTTCTTTTCTAACTAATGTAGATGATAGTATGTTGCAGCTCCCGTAAGCATGAGTTCCTTAGGTTTAGCATGTTCCCATAATCTGGATAATTGCTTGTGTGAAGCTATTTTAGTTGAGCGTTTTATAGTTTGCTAGACAGCTGTTTATCTTGCAGCTTATTGACACTGCAGTCCTTAGCAGAAGGTCACATCGTTCAGTAGGTGTTGACTGCTCTATTTACAAAGTTCTCACCTGGTGTCATGTTTCCCTAGGAGTTGTAACAGCCTGTCATCCTATACTTAAGAAAATGCTTGTCTGTAGAAGACCTAATGAAACAAATTATTGTTGCCCCATTGTAGCTCTGCATTGTTTTTGTGCTGTGTTACTTTAAAATAATAAAAATCAAATTGACCTTACAGTTTGCAACGCAGCTGTAGCTTTCACCAGAAAGGTCATTAGCCAGAACCTTGCAGCAGAAGGTTTGCAGTCCATCCCCACAGCCCATGGCCCCAACAACAGTGTACTGTGTACCCTTGGGACTGTTGCAAACAAGAAACTTGGAAACTTTCTCATCTGCTGAGTTACTAGGCAGCAATTTTATAAAACTATTTAAGCATCTACTAGATCAGAATAACTTCTTTACAAAATTTCTCATCTAAGGGTAATTACATAATTGGGCAAATTTTTAAGTTTATTTTTTTCATCTGATGTGTACATGCCAGAGTCTCTTTGAGCGTTCTTACTAGAGAGTCCTAAAAATCTTACAGGAAAACAAATCTGCTAGGCTTCCCCCATGAGCACCATCCCAAAACCACTGTTGGCAGTTAGTAAATGCCAGGAGTTTGCTATTTGGCGCTTGACTAGTCAATCTTTTTTTTTTTTTTTTTTTTAACTGAAACATAATTTATAAGATTGTGAAAGTTATGCTGAGCTAATAATTAAAAAGAAAAAAACCCCTCCCTTGATTCAGCTTTTCTGATTTCTATCTAAATAGTTCATCAGCCCAGAAACCTACGGGACCGTATAGCCCAGCAAATATTGACTGCCTGGCATAAACAAAATGGCTATGAGCAATCGGAGGTGTATTATTCTTGCAGGGGGAAGGCTAGGTGTGTGTTGCTTCAGTAACAGGGCTCACTTTTTCTCCTCTCTTCTTCTTTATTTTTGAATCCCTTTTTTGGCCTTCTTTCCCCGATATCAGCACGTGCGTTTTTGTCAAGCGTTCTTGTCTAAGTTTTGAAGATTCTGTGAAAGATCTCGAAGATGCAGCTGCTCTTGCACCTGCAGGACACTGTGGTTAGAAGCACTTTTCAGCTATTGTGGTGCTGCCATCCTTTTCAATGCATGCTTCCACTGGCTCTTCATTCTCTACAGTATTCATGTACCAATTGCTTGGTTTCACTTTCAAAGGCTTTTATAATCTTGTTCCCACCCAACCTGACTTTTCTCATTCAGTTTTGGGATTGATTCCTGTCTCCAGGAGTTTGTTAGGAGCCTCTATCAACCTCTTCCTAGATTTTTCAGACTAACACTTATTAGCTTTCCCCAGGGCTGCCTTTCACACTTGGGAAGAAACATCTGCAAAGCTATCTCACCTTCATCTGGTTCTTTTTATTAAAATCATTCTTTGCCGTGATGCCTACCAAAAACGTATGGCTGCAAATGTGATGTTCTGTGACTATTCTTAGTCTTGCTGATCAGGGATCTAGACTGAGGGAACAATTTTCCTATTGTTATTAAACAAAGAATGCGTGTGTTTTTTTTGTTTTTTGTTTTTTTTTTAAGAGCTAATTAAACAATATATTTTAATGCCTTATTTATCACTTCTGACCTGTACATTATGCTCTTGAGTCTGCAGTCTGGTATTGCATATGTACCACAATTAAAAATCTGCTGGCAGTTGGAACATAGATCATTTGTAAGGGCTCACTTTAAAGAAGTGGAAATCTGAAAGGTGAGAGAAAATTGAAGAGTTAAGTTTTGGTTATTATGATGCTAAGGTGGTGTTGCTCTGCAAATCCGTATCTTCTCTCTTCTATCAACATCTAACTGTTCCATATCGTTATGTCATTTGCTATGAAGTGTTATAAAAATGTCCTTCTGCATCTAGGTGCCCTACCCAATATTTAAAATATACATCAAACTACTATTTCCCTAAACAATTTTTAATGATAGAGTCCCAAATTTTAAAGTGAGGTCATACCAATAAATATTCTCCTGTAATTCTCATCTCTCTGAGATGGCAAAAATGAAAAAGGATTTTGTAGTGTTTTTTTTCCTGGCAAATATTTTTGCTCTTGAACACAAGGTGCCTTTGCCCTTATACCTTTATCACGTCACTTTTTTTTTTTTTTTCCAAAGGCTCTGTCAGTTCAAGAGAAGTTAACTTAAGTGATAAAATACTAGATGCAATACCCTTTAGAGCTGCCTAGAGATAACTGCCCTACAGCATTTATGAAGATTTGAAAGTAGCTGATAAAAATAAATGTGAAGCGTCAAAGAGGGAGCGATTACAAAACAAAAGAAACTCCAAAGTATATTTTTCAGTGTAAGGGTTACAATTTGTAATAGGAATGTGTTTTATGACAACTTTAGTCATTTGCATTAAATGGTCAAATTACTGATTTCCTTTGCAGAAATACCAGTTGCTTGTAGTTGGAGTTGTTCCAGATTTGTGGTCTTTAAGGAGCCTATTAAAAATGCCATCTAAGTTAAACAAAAAAAAAATCTAGATTTTTAAGGCAAAAGTAGTGTGAGAAAATCTGCTTTGAACTTTTAGTAACTGTTACATATGTTCTGTGTTTTTTGTCTTTATAGATTTTCTTTCTGCCTCCTGAGAGATTCGTTATGGCAGCCTGCAGTGATCAATGATACCCTCTGACAAAGATAGATGCCAAAAAGCCAGATGAAAACAGTGGCCTTGTTTCCTTTTTACTCCAACACAGTGAAATGGTGCTCTTACAGTTTTATTATTGACTCTCAGTGGAAAAAACCTCCTGGCTGGACAGTTTCCCTCCACCCTCTCCCAGTGTTCTGATGGATGGCTGACTGTGACATCATGTAGTAGGTCCTCAAGTGTTGTCACAACTGAGTTGCAATGGTTTTATACACTTCCCCATTTCCCAACAGCTTTCTGTCAATTCTGCATTCCTTTTCCTGGGGCCTGATTTTCCCATGTTATTGGTTTGCAGATAGGCTTGTGGCCTCTTTTGTTCCAACCACCTATGAAAAACGTCAAAGAGCAGATGATCCGTGCTATTTTCATGCACTCTGCATCATTATTACCACCCCCATCTACTTGGCGCTGTTGGTAGCCTCTCTTCCTTTTGCTCTGATTGGCTTCTTGTTATGGTCCCCGCTGCAGTCAGCTAGAAGGCCATATATCTACTCCAGACTGGAAGACAAGAGCCATGCCAATGAAGCCACGCTGCTCACTGAATGGAAGGCTGCAGGGAACGGGAAAAGCTTCTGCTTTGGCAGTGCCAACGTTTGCCTGCTGCCAGATTCTCTGGCGAGATTTAATAATGTTTTCAATACGCAGGCTAGGGCTAAAGAGATTGGCCGGAGGATCCGAAATGGGGCAAGCAGACCGCAGATCAAAATATATATAGATTCTCCTACTAACACTTCCATCAGTGCAGCAAGTTTTAGCAGTTTGGTCTCCCCGCAGGGCGGAGATAGCACTAATCGTACTGTCAATGTTGGCATGAAAAGGACAACATCAATGGAGTATAAAGGAGACAATTCTGGCTCAAACAACGGTGAGGAGAGTAGAGATGATAAGGCTGGAGTTGGAGAGCCAAATGAAGGAGAAGATAATGCTTGCATTGTCCGCATAAACGGGGAGGATAACGGCCACATGTCAGATGCCGAAGCAGAAACCATCAATGGCCAGGCTAATGCCAGTGATCCAGCAGAGCAGTCCCTGGAAGGTGATGTAGAGAGCTCAAAAACACCTAACCACAAACAGAAGGAAGGTGATTCTGGGAGTTTAGACAGCTACACTGCCTCCCGAGAGTCCTTAGTTAAGGTTCGCATTGGAGATGGTACAGTGGACCAAAGCACTGTCAACAACAAGCTTCTCTACAAAGCTTCGATCATGAAGAAGACTTCAGTGCGGAAGAAGAAACATACAGATGAGACCTTTGATCATGAGATCTCTGCTTTCTTCCCTGCCAACTTGGACTTTCTGTGTTTGCAGGAAGTGTTTGACAAAAGGGCTGCAGAGAAATTGAAAGAGCAGCTTCATCACTATTTTGAATACATTATCTACGATGTTGGGGTCTACAGTTGCCATGGCTGCTGTAGCTTTAAGTTTGTGAACAGTGGTCTGCTTTTTGCCAGCCGCTATCCTATTATGGATGCTGCGTATCACTGTTACCCCAATGGAAAAGGAACGGACTCCTTGGCTTCCAAGGGAGCCTTGTTTCTCAAGGTAAGAGCTTTTCTTTTTGAAGCCCTAAATATTGCCGCTACGTATGTGACAAGTTATAAAGTTATTTTATTTCAGTCATTTCGGAGTTCAAAGAAGCAATATTCAGATCTAGTTTACCTGATGTAACCTATATATAGGTTTTGCGGCCTAGATACTGTGCTAGAGTGATGGATGTGCATGAAATAATGAGGGACTTCTGGAGGTAGAACTTAAGCATAGTTTTAAGTGCCAAAATTTGTAGTGGTTTTCATGGAATTTTGGTTTTGTTGTTGTAGGCGTCCCTTTATTGCACGAACTCTAAGCTTCATAACACAAATCTAGTAAAATGGGCGTTGACTCTTGGAAGCCACTCACGTGTGTTGTGTATTTATGAGGAAGTCAAAAGATAAAAGACTAAATGCCATTATAATAAAACTGAAAGAATATCAATGAAACGTGTGGGTATTTCTCTGTCTTGCTTACAAAATACTTGCTAAGGTGAGATACGAAGAAGAGTAAAGAAAAAAATGCTTGTTACACTGGGGAGCACAGGAGATGTCCCAGTTTATTAATACAGTTTATTTAAATTTACTGATGGTGGTGAGAACAGGAAGCCTGGGGTCATGAAATCATGTAAATCATGAAAAGCAGAAATGAAAATCTGCATGCAGTGGTTTGCTTTTCCAAGACCAGTAGCTGTTCACGCTGAAGCTGGCTGTCGTCTTTGCAAATTGGAAAGTGGGTCCTTCTAATTTGGGATTAACCAAGAACCCAAACTGTGCACGGAGGTCCACATCTGTAGACCCACACCCAGATAGATCTGGAAATTTCCTAGCATACAGGGTTTCAGGTTTTGGCCTTTTGTCGCAGTTTGCAATAGGTTTCACTAAAATAAAACTGAACTTTTTTTCTAGGGCTCCCAAAATACTTCAGCTGCTCAAATTTTATGTACTTTCTAGTGTATTGCTTCCTAGACCACAACACAAACCATTGCTAGGCAGTCATTAAGAGTAGGTGTTGTTGTTAAGGCTCAGTGTTTTCATGTGTCCGCTGTTTGTAATTTGTGAACAAAACAGAAAGTTTTGGTATTATAATTTACATAGAAAAACACATATTACGTTTTGCAGTCAAATAATTCTCCAGTACGTCTTACACATTTGACATCCACAAAAGCCTATCCTTATCTGAATGCCAATTTTTCAAAAACTGAATCTAAATGTTCAATGCTGTGCTCTTACGTGTTTATAAACAGCTAATGTTTATTCTGTCATCATAAAGCACCATGGACAAAATAAAACCAAAAAAAATACGTGTTGTACAGTATAAAAACTACTTGGGCACAAAGTCTACCCTTCAACATATGCATGTGTTAGGAATTAAGAGATTAAAAACAATCTGCTTTCATCTGCCCGTTGCTGAGTCATGGATTTGTTGCCCGGCTAGGCAGGCAGCAGTGGCTCTGTTTCCCTTGCAGAAAATTAAGCCTCTTTTCAAAATTCCACTGGGATGATAAACTTAATTATGGATCCAAGTTGTTAAACAATGTTACAGTTGAGCAGGGAATAGGCGCCAATTACTATAAAGATTCTAAGAAGACTAAATTCTTTTGAATGTTACAGGATTCTGGCCCAGCTAAAAGACCCATGTCTCTTACCTCATGTCTGTGTCATTTTTGACGTAGTGCACTTTATTCCTGAAATATTTTTCATTCTGGGTTAAGTCTACCGTGGTATGAAATGCCTTGCTGTCTGAACCATTCATTAAGTGGTCATCGGTCATTTCTTTCTTTTACAAAAAGTATGTAGGAATGATCTATTTAATTTTAGCTTTGAATCAAAGTATGTTGGAAGGTGGTTTTTCATAATGTAGTGCTTAATAAGTAGCTCTGTGTGTGCGTGTGCGAGGACTCCAGAGACGAAAGCTACAGGAAGTTAAAGTCTAGGTTTTTATGGGCCTGGTGTGTTTTATGAAGCCATTGAGAACCAATCCATTGATTTCGGAAGTCTTCAGTTCAGGTTCTGCATTGGGATAGCAGCAAGCTAACAAAACGTTAGCTGCAGTAGCTGCTGTTGGAGGGGGTCATTCTAGCCAGTAGTCAACCCTCCGCCGTGCAAAATGGACAGCATACCTCACAGGCATTTTCAGATCTTCGCTTAGGGTAAGATAATATATTGTGATGTATCCGAAGCAATAATGAGATTTCAGAAGAGTGTATTTCTGACACGAGCATAACTAGGCTATGTTTTGGAGAGACTGTTTTGTCGTGTTTGGCTTTTGCAGTATGCCATCCCTGGACAGTTCATCTCTTAACCTTTGCTTTAATGAACGGGCATGGAGTTAAAAGTGTCACATTCTTTATCTTGAACTTTTTTCTGTTTGATCATAAGCCGCTACTTTTTTTTTTCCCCCTCCTCAACAGATGTGAGAAGACTTTTCAAAGTAAGGCCTTAATAACGATCACTTTTTTTGAGCTTTCTCTTCCCTTTCCCTATTAATGAGCTACCTGACCGGGGAGGAATTAGTTGCTTTTTACTCCAAGATGGAACACTGGAGTGTTGCACAGGTTGTGATCCCTGACGCAGATACAAAATGCCTTGTTGTTTTCTTCCCAGCTCCTTTTGTTGTTTTGCACTGCTTATTTTAGTCTAGTCTTAGCGTTCGTTCAGAATGGCAGGTAGTCTCTAAAATGCAGTATTTTCCTTTTTCAATGAAAATATTCTCCAAACAATTATCCCCTCACTTCTCACAAAGCATGCTGTTAACCGTTTTTGGTTTTGTACGTTTATAGATGAGAGAACGGCTTGGACCTGAAGTCACTGCTTCTAGATGTTTTCACTGGCTGATGGTAGCCCTTATATGACTTTGTGTGTATACAGTGTATTCAGACCCTACATTGAAGAGTTATCGCAGTGTGGTTTCAAAGGTAGTAGTATAGCCTTGCAGAAGGTCCTCTTCGTTGCTCCGCCTTCGGTGGAGGAATGAAGTTAAACGCCTCCGTGCTATGCAAACTCTGGGTTTTTAAGTCTCTGACTCCTTTGGAAAGCACAGTGCTCCCATTTCTGGAATGGGAAATGCTGTAATTTTAGTTTTGTTTTTAAAGTACACTTATGAAGCCTGCTCCCCTTCAGGAACAGCTCTCCGCACTGTTTAAAAAAAAAAAAAAAAAAGTGTGAAAAGCAGGTGAAGGGAGAATATTTGAATATCTTGAAAATACAGATATAATCATGTATGGTTTCCCCTCACTGGGAGGATGAGGCATTTATTCAGATCTTTCAGAACCTCAGAAAAGACTCAACTCCCAAATTCAGAGGAATGCTCAGAGAAGGGAATTGGGAGGTTTCGTTTAATAAGTACTCTTTGTCGTCTTACCGCAGAGCATAACCATCAAGGAGATAAATTAAAGGTCTCAGAACTAAACACGTAATGAACGTTGAACTATTCTGAATGGAAAGGCAGAACTGTTCCTGGGGAGTTCTGTTACGAAACAGATCCGTGCAGCCAAGGGAGAAGCGTTTCATAAATGCGTTCCTTTTGGAACGGGTCCCGTTTCCAGTGAAGGGGAAATGCTTTTCCATTCCCCCCTCTTGCCTTCCCTGCCTCCACCATCTAGACTGTAACGTTCAGGTGGAGATTTGAAAGGATTTGAGAGATTTGCGTAGTCATACAGAATATTTTACCTAGGAGACTTAGACAGCTCAAGGGTTATTATTAGTAGCTATAATAATAATCAGCTCTCTCATACTGCTTTTCATTCATACATCTCCAAGTGTATTATAAAGAAAGGTCAATATCCTGTTTCCTACTTAAGAGAAGGAGAACTAAAGCACGGATTTGATTGTGGTTTAACACCTGGGGTGTCATGACGAAGGAAGGAAGTTGAAGTAAAATACAGAAACTTTTAACACTGTTTCAATATATTGACTGGGCGCTTCCTAAGAGCTCTCTGGAGACCCGTGCCAAGGAATTTAGCTAGTCTTGGTCTAGTTCTCTTCCTAAAGATGTCCGCCACAAAAGGCGCTGCTGCTGCTGGCGCTTTCTTGTGAGGAGCTATTGTACACCGCCCGTTTTCCACGTAAGCGGAAGACTAATTTACATTCAGTACTTTGATCTCTTCAAACTCTAGCAGTGCTCATGCCTCAGACGTTAGAGGGTCTCATCAGGACGCAAGAGGGACACAGTCACAGAAGAAATAGCATATAAGATGGGGAGACTGTCACTTGCATCTAAGTGACAATTTAATGTGTGAAGTGTTAAACTACTGTTCTTATTTGCTACTAAAGACTCAGACGAAAAGATAGCAAATATCTAAATCAGCCAGTCCATTTTCGTACTTTGACAGTTTGGGCCCTTGGGAGACTCTGCCGTGACTCTGTGTTCTAGCATAGTATTTCACATTAATTTAAAATGCCTAAGAAAAGAACCCTTGAGTCTGCTTGGTAGGTTTTATGTCTCCTATTATCTCATACTGCCGCTGTGCTCCGGATAGAGGAGGGAAGCGTGGCTGACGCTGATGCTGTCCCCTGCTCGTGATTCTAGCTAATAAGCTAGCTTGTATGTGGCTGTGCGTAACAGGATGCAGGTTACAGGTTCCCAGGTACGCTGCAGCTTTTGATTTGACGCATACCTAATTTTAATTCACAATATTTCTGATGAACTTAAAGGAAGACTTAAAATACATGTCCCTTTCAGAAACTGGAGAACGGTTTTCCAGTCAAATCAAGGATTACAAGGTATCAAGGAGGGCTGATCAGAAATTGTTCAGTGCATCACCAGTTTGCAATTCACCAGCAGATTTCAAAACAAAATCTTAGCGTTCATCTTCAGATAGAGGTGTTAGTATGTATCAATATCGTTAGTTATATTGCCTTTCATGGGTGCTGGATAAGTTTTTGGACAGTAGCGTAATGAAACCAGAAAGCTCCCTCTTAAACCTTAACTTGACCTGATGGTTTACTGAGTTGGAGAGCTCGTCCATACTTCTCCAGAGGTATCAATGTAATAAGCCTGTCACCTTTGCTGACAACTTTTGCCGTTCTCTTGTCCCTAAATTGCAACGGCTTTAACTCTAGCTTAAATCTAAGCATTTCAAGACATGTAAGTGCGTAGCTGGGGTAGGGAGGTCGATGACAGAGATACCAGTCTCACTGTGGCTATTAGCGGAAGTCAGTTTTTGGAGCGATTTCCTTCCCGCTAAGGCGAAGATATGTGGAAGTACTTTGAAAAGAAGGTAGTTCTTCCTAGAATCCTTGGTAAGGGACTATTGTATTCTTCAGCATCTGCCAAAAGAGAGAGGCTTAATTAGCAAAAATAAGAATTATTGCTTAAAGTACTGTATTTGAACATAAAAGCAAATGCAAAACCACAGTCTGATGTGAGAAGTTTGAAGAGCTAATGGTACTCCAACACAAAAAATGTAGCAATCAAACAGGAAAAATTATAAGTCTTATGCTCTTTGCTAAATTTCTGAAATAACTTGCGTTTAATTAATATTAATTCTTAAGCTTATTAACAGATTTACTTTTCAAATTCTCTGAAAATTAATGCTCTTCTCTGAAAGTAAGTACAATGACTGTGCAGAGAATATGCTGCTATTCGTCGTTTCAAAGGAAACCTAGCAACCTTTTCTTTAGGTGCAAAGCTAAACTGGTTCTCAGCGGCAGCGCTGGTATGGTCAGGGCAGGTTGCAGAACTGCTCGGAAGCACAGTTCTTGCTGTTTGTTGCTTCCTGAACGTCTCCCTCTCTGAGTGATTCTCCTTTTTTATATTACTGATGAATATATGTTTTGCTTGGGTAATTTAAGCTGTCTTTACTGTCCCGTGCCAGCTTTTCCATGGCGCATTCAGCAGCTCTGCGGAAAAACACGTGGTGTGGCTGGGAGTGAAGGGGCAGCTTCTGCTAAGCCGTCGCGCAGTAGTGTATTGAAGGGAAGCTTTTTGTACCTCAGGCGTTTGTTGGCCAGGTGATTTCACTTACAGGGGGTTGTGGAAATTGTTTGTTTGTTTATTTGCCTCGGATGCTGAACGTACTGTTGCATTTGTCCAAACCTCATTTGAATTTCTTGAATTCTCCCTTTTCCCCGAATCCCAGCAGTTTCACTGTTTTTAATTCTTCTCTTAAAAATAAATAAATATAAGTACCCACTCGCTCTTTCTCTTCATGCCTCCTTCTGTAGTATCCTTTCAGTAGCTCTGAGCCACTTCTGTGGTTCTTCTCTGAAGACGTTGGACTTCATATATTGTCACCACGTTTTGAAACTCTGAGGACTGGAGAGGTAATCATCCTGGAGTAACCTTACGTCCCCTGCAACCGCAGAGCTGAATTTCAGCACTGGTGGGAAGTATGCGCCTAGTCGGGACTACTAAAGCATTGCTAGAAAGGGGGGCTGCCTGTTTCCTGACCCCAGTGAAAGATCATCTAGGGATTTCAGTGGATGGATTTTCTTTTCCTTGATCAGTTGTCCTGTATCTACAGTTATCCCAAGCTGTATAAAAGAAATGTCTAGTGCTGTTCGTGAATTTGTTTAGACAACTCTAAAGCTTTCCCATGCAAGTCAGGGGGGTAACCTAAACATTTTCCACATGTTCACTTTCTGCTGTAAAATTTTAATGTAAGAATTGGATGGAGTCCAATAAACTGGCTGAGACGTTTTTTCTTTTTTTAAAAAAGGCAACCGTATCGAGGACGCTGCACTGTGTTCCTTCGCTTTGATATAATTAATTCTGTTAATCGGGATATTTTTTTTTTAACCTTTGCTAATGGGGACAAATTAAAACTGTTGTTTTGTATGAAATACAGGTTTGAGAGATTGTAAGCTGTTGGCTTTATCCATTTCAGGAGAGGAAGAGCCGTTCATGGCACCAGTTTACAGCCACTTTCCCTCGCGTATAAGCTTCAGGAAGCTTTGCCTCAGAACGGCTTCCCTGAATTCAGTGACGGCTGTCGCAGGGCAGGTGGGGCAAAACAGGGCTCCGAAGGAATCGCTGCGCAGACGTGGCTAGAAGGAACTGCAGAGGAGTACCAGCGAGAATTTTGACCTGATCTCAATAACGTTATTGAATTTTTATTTATTTAATATGCTTATATATTTAAAATAAGAAATTACTAATTTAGCTAACGCATCTTCTTTAGAAGCTGTCGCGTATCCCTGAAGGCAAAAGGCAGGGCTGTCAAAGTACTACAGTAAGATTTTCTACAGATCTTTTACAGTATGCCTAAGCTAACCAAAAAATATTACAAAGGAGGCAATGTACGGGAATAAAATATATCCTTCTTGGAAGTTACCACTAATGTAAGTCATGTCTGTGGGACAGGAGTGTTTGCATTGTCAATATGAGTGGTTGCAAATTTTCCTTGGCTTCATCTTTTAACAGGGATGGGAATTAGGAGTTGGGTACGCAGTCTGACTAGCTATTCCAGGGGTTTTCTTGGTGCTGACTTTCCTGTTCACCTTGGAAAACAACTGAAAAGGAGGAGGAAAAAAAAAGTTGTGTGTTTGATACAATTTGAGAGATTTAAAAAAAAAAAAAAATCATACTCCAGAGAAAGAGAGGAACTGTGTTGTCCGTTTCTTTCTTTTCTCTTCTTTCGCTCTGTTGTGTGCTCGTTATACGTGTGCAGGATGCGATGCTGCTGCTCCTGCAGCAGCTGAAAGGGGCCGGTCCAACGCGGGTGCTGTGCCCAGGCTGCCGCAGCGCACCCCACCCCGAGTTTGCGGCCGGGAGCATGTGTGGAGGGATTGTTTAATCGAGGCATTTCGTTGCTTTGCCTACAGTAATTCATAGTTAAACCTCATGCTCTGTGTTTTTATGGGGCTTCTCTTGAGTTTGAACAATTTTGGCTAAGTATAATGTGAATGCCACCTTTCTGTGGCAGCAAGGCACTGTGCTATCTACTGTAAAGTCTGTTTCCTGCCCTGCTCCCTAGGCCCTGATTTCTAAGACTAACAGTAACTCCAGGCCCCTGTTCCAGATGATGTTCTTTTGAAATGCAGTGTTGATGAACATAGGTCTTCTGTGCGCTTTTGTTTTTAAGGAGAGATTGGGTTTTTTTTTCCTACAGAACATGCAAGTGTGCTTTGCAGCTTGTCTAGTCTTTCTTCGTAATATGAACATCATTAGCTTGGTTTTTGCCAGGACAGTAAGCAAGTTTGCCACAGAGCTATATAATTTGGAGACTTACCTTCTTCAAAAGGAGTAATGCAGGAGTCACTAGTACAGTTCATGTTTATTCTAATGACAAACTTGGCACCTTAATGGTCATCTAAGCTGATGAAATGAGTGGTTTGGTTCATTTACAGTCCAAAATCTGATTAAACTATGATGGCAGAAGCTAGAGTTATTCTGCGTAGCATCCCATCTCCCTAAAGGACTCTTAATGTTGCATTTAGATTATTCAACTTTTCCAGCCTCGGGTTTGTTGGCTGCGTGCAGACTGTGGGGTGATGCTCTCTGGGAGCTGCTTCTCCAGGGATCTGCCAAAACTCTAGCCCCCTTCTGGTGTGCGCAGCTGGATTTGCTTCCTATGCAGAAGGAAGAGGCCATGGCATATGCTTGGGTCTTGCCCTGGCAAATGGCACGATGTGTGGCTTAAGCATGCAGCCGGACTCTAGAGCTGCAAAACGTTCCCAGGTCCCAGAGTTTGGACATAAATGTTTTGGCTTGTGAATTGTTCCTGCTTTACTCTGATGTTCAAGAAAATAGAGTAAGTAGTGTAGTACTAACTCATGCCAACAGGGGTTCCAGCCCAAAAGGCACAGTGCTTGTTTAGTGGAGAGTTGAGGTAGGGTTTATTTGGTTTTATTTATTTGATTTTATAATATTTATCTCACACTGAATCATAGATTTATAGGTTATAAATAAAGGAGGGAAGCATTCTGTCCTAGCTTGACCTTCTGAAAAACATCTGTAGCTAAAAGAGTCAGTGATTCCTGTATCCACCGCAGTCCTTGACAAATCATTCTAATGTCTGGTTATCCTGCTGGTAAAAACATCTAGCTAACTCTTGTCTGAATTTCTGTAGTGTAGCATAAAATTCAAGTGTTGGATCCTTTTTCTACTTTAGTCTGATGGATTGGAAAGAAAGTTATTAAACTCTTCTTCTCCGTGTAGGCATTTATACCCAGCGGTCAAGTTACCCTTAACAAACAAGCAGATTGAGCTCCTGGAGTCCTTCACAGCAATGTGTATTTTTAATCCTGGTACTCTTGAAATGCATCTCTGAGCCCTGTCCAGTACATTAGCATCTTTTTTGAATAGCGGACAATGGATTGAGACACAGTCCTGGTAACACCTCTAACAAAAGCAAAATTTCCTGTTGCTTCCCAAACTGCACGAGGCGTTCTCACTGCAGGCGACCTCTGACAACGTTCAATTTATTATCCCATCTGCTCCCAAAGTCCCTTTTAGACTTGCTGTTCCCTAGCATCCCCCATGTTTAAGTATGGCTTACGTTCCTTGTTTGGAAACGTGACATCGCGTTTGACCCTATTAACATTCTTGATGTCTGCTTGCGACTGGCTTACTAAGCAGACAGGATCACTCTTGTGTCAGTGACCTGTTCTCTTCATTAGCTACTTTTCCCAATCTCTTTGTCTTCTGCTAACTGAACTAATAGCGATTTTGTTTTCGTCCAGTTCATTGGCAAATATGTTAAGTAGCAGAAGGACAAGAAACAGTTCCTGCAGAGGCCTAGTGGATACTGGCTTGCTCCACAATGGCTGAGAATTATGGTATCATTCTCAGACATCTCTGAAAGCCAGTTTTTAGTTTCATGTATACCATGTTCATTTGGTATCCTTCCAAGTCCTTCACCAGATTGTTTGTTTCCTATGAAACTGAATATCTTACAGAAGTTTAAATATAGTACCACTAATGTCATAATTGCCCAGGCTTGTAACCTCATCAAGAAGAGATTTCTGGGTAGTTTGAGAAGACCTGTTTTCCATAAGCCTTTGTTGGTTCGGTTTAATTATGTTACTTTCCTTTAATTCTTCATTAATTTAATTGTGTGAGCCGTCCGATTATTCTGGCGGGGATAGGTGTTAGGCTGCCTGACAGTTTGAAGACGAGTTTGGAGTGGAAGGGCGCCTCTCGGCCAGAGGTCCTCCTCCCAGGCGCCGGGCAGTGGCAGCCTTGCTGCCGGGCTGGCGACCCGCACTAGTTCCTCCATTGCACCAAATACGTTTGTGGAGCTGTCTGTAACCAACGTGCCTATTAGATATGCTACTTTTCGGTGACGTTTCTAATTTTGGACTTGTTTTTGATCAAAAAGATATGAAAGTATGAAGAGTTAGTTTTATTCCAGCAGAACATAAGGTTAAAATCTCAAGTACAAAGTGGGAGACCTCACAGAAGAGAAAGCAAAGGAACAGCATAAATTCTACATTTCGGGTACCAATGGGATTTTTCTTGAACTCTCCTCTAGCACTGTTAAGACGCATCCCTGCCAGCTGGACCGAGGCAAGGCCTCCCGCGGCAACGTTGCGTCTTCTGAATGCCTGGCCTGGTGTGTGATTTGGGCAGAGTCGGGGGGGGATTTCTCATCTCTTTTTCTAGACCTCTACTTCTCTCAAACTTGTCCTGTGTTAAACATCTCCAGCTTCCCTTTCTGGTTGTTACTCGGTAGCAGCGCTGCGCTGCTGACTCAGCTCTTTACGCCAAACACGACAGTAAGGATTAACCCTCCTCAGTCCCGCTTTTCTGAATGCGAGTTTCTAAAAATAACTTGGAGCAAGTGGACCCGCTGCCCTCTGCACTCTTCCTGTGGGAGGGGACAGCCGGTTCCTGGTGCACCTACGTTCTGTACGCCAAATCAGCAAAGTCAACCCAACTTAAATGGCCTCCCTGCTGAGCACGGTATTTTCATGACAGTTACAGCATTTATAGTTAACACTTTTAATAGAAATAGCAATTACATAGGCAATATGTTAGGCTCACAGTTTATTTGGTTTGTTAGGAGTCCAAACATGCAGGATCCATAGGACGGATTCGATGAACTGTTTGAGCCACTCTCGCCTTTCTGCCAGCTTTAGGTTTCATCCTATCCGTGACCTGTATTGACCTTAGCCCCCAAATGGCTCCTAATCGTTCCTGAGATGTTGTTAGGTGGTGGTGGTGGTGGTGGTGGTGGTGGTTTTTTTGTTTTTTTCCCCTGAGGCTTCTGCCAGGGTTGCAGCAGTTGTCACTCAAGAGCAGCAGCCAAGAGGGCTCTGTTAAATGGAAGACTGGATGCAAATAACTTAGACCTAATGATTTATAAAATACGATATGCGGCTTTCTTCCCAGCACACGGGACAAAAGCGTGTACTGAACACGTCTGCTTTTTCCATTGCTGCTGTCAGCTGTCGTCCTTCCGCGCAGTATCAGTCCAATGCAGTTGTCGGGGTTCAATGTGTTAATGTATGCAGTGCGTTTCATCTTACTTTCCCTTTTTCTACTGGCCTAAATTTTCCTTTGATCCCATTTCTACCTGTTTATTTCATTTTTGTTAAAAAAAAACCTTGGTTTTCCATTTGTATTTATTACTGTAAGATTTCTTTTTTGCCTTTGTTTATACTTCATCCTGCATCATTCCCCTTCTAATTTTTATTTATTTTTTAAATTTTAGCCAACCTGGAGTAGCTTCCCTGAGTGCCTCTCACTTCAAAATTCTGTCATTAATAATTTTTTTTTTTATTTTCCCTTTTCCTTCCACCTGATTTTAAAAGCTTCAGAATGGTTTTTGCTCTGCCCAAACACCCAGGATGTTTTGGCTTGCCTTTATTCTGTTTGGACATGGCAAACATCCAGTCCTGGTCATCTGCCGCTGCTGCTCATGCACTGCTTCTACTTTACCAGGTTGAGATAAGACCTTTTGCGTATATTCGAGACCTTCATATCGGAGGGTACAATCTTGAGTTAAGAAATTGTCTACTTTATTTAGGACATTTTAGAACGGCTACCGCCTGGCAACGCGAAGCTTCTAGAAAACGTCACTAAAGTTTAAGTTTCCCTCTTAACAAACCCTTGGGTTTGCCTACGCGTTATTGGTGAGCGTTCGAGAGTCTGGTGAGATGGTTCTTTAGTTAAGTGTGATTGCTCGTTCATGGCCCAACCCAAATTTTTAAGCATTAAAGAATATTTCTTTCCTGTAGCTGATGATTTATTAACAAGTCAGTGACGAGTCTGAAGCTGGTTTCCAAGCTTCTACTGAAATACCCCAGGTATTTATGTACTATTTCCCTGTTTTTTTGTTTAAGTAGCTGTTGATGCTTTTTTGACATCTAGGTATGATAGAACTGTTTAACACTACTGGGATGGTTGTATATAAATATAAACTGTTAAAGACAAGGTATTTGTCATGTCTGCAGCTTTGCGTACTTATTACACTAGAGTATGGTAAACACGGGATGTGCAAGATTTTCCAGTTAGCTCAGAAAATTCCCATGATAGCAAGTAATGTGATTGAATTTAGAGTTATTTCCTTCAGCCTAGCTCTAAAATTTCAGTTGTTACTGCTCATTACCTCGTTTTCCTGCTTGTCAACAAGAATCTTTATTTTACTGTGAGCCTTGTTGGCTTCATCTCATTCATGAGCGCCGTTTATGACTTGATGCCGGCATAACTGGAGGGCACAATACTGCTTAGTCTGTATTAGGCAAGATTTTGGCACAGAAGTGGGGAGAAGAGTAAACCGTTTAAGGATTAAACACTGTCTTGCATAGTACAGTACTGTATCACCACCGTATCCCCAACATAGTCCACTAATGGGTGGTGCAAGGGGAGAGGGATGCTTTTAATTAGAAGTACTTGATAGCAGTTTCCTTTGAATGAAAACAAAAATTCAGAGCTGTCAGTTTCTCACTTGTTTACACTTGTCTCTGGGTGTGAATTACATAAATATGAGCAGCAGAAACTCAGGTTGCGATTTCCAAACAGAAATACCACCTTAGTAGGCCTTCTCTTTCATGGAAGAAGGCCTCTTTTCACTTGACGTGTTCAACGGCTGACAAGAGGTAGTAGTTTGGGGTAACAGGGATCAGAACCTCCTCCTAGCTCTTACTCTTCCAAATGTTGGACTAGTTGGATTACTTAACTTTTGCAAAGAGGCTGCAAATTGGAATATATTTTGCCTCTTTCAGCATAATATCAAAAAATATTAATTTTTGTTTCTGTCAACTTAAAATTATATAAAATTGGGACACTTTATTAAACCATTAATATGATCTCTCTCTTTTAACTTTACCTCTAGATAATAGCAGAGTTTAACAGGATACTACATACGACTTTTTTTTTGGTAAAGATAATCCTGTTTTAAAAGACTGGAAACTTATACATCTGTTTGGATGTTAGTGCATTGTAAAGTTCCATAGGCATAGAAAAGTGGTCCATGACGCACCTAAAACCGCATGATGATTTCAGACAGCAGTCTCTGGAGCAGCTTCTTCTAGAAGTGTAATTCAATGAATCTGTTATGCTACTGACCTACTAACGACCAACGGGTTGAGCTGAACTTAAGCTTATGATGAACTAGCTACTCTGGCTTACCTGCTTACACCTCTTCTCTTCGTAAATATAGATTTCAAAGTTTCTTCTGCATTAAGTAGTACGTGTCAGAAACGTGTTATGCTGGCGAAGTGCTGACCGTACAAATGGGTTTGGCGAAAGTGGCATCTTGGTGCCAAGAGCCACGTAGCAGGTGGAAGTGGCGGCTGCGTGCCGGGGTCCCGCAGGGCTGCCCAGCGAGCCGGCCCGACCCGGGCCCCGCAGCGCGCCCCAGCCCGACAAACGGGACCGGCCCCAAGGAGCTGCAGCACTTGGCCACGCAAAGCAGTGTTTTCTGTGCAGAACTACAGGGCTTGTGATACTCAGGAGGTCAAACAGTTTCCCTGGGTGCACTTCTCATGCCGCTTGCCCATCTGTGAAATAACAAATTAGACTGAATAATCGGATTTTGCTTACTATTTTATTTCAGACCATATTTAATGTACTACTGCTTCTATTAAAGCTTGGAATAGACTTGACCACATCAAGGGTATTTTATTTTTTCTCCTGGTAGTTGTCACAAATATTTCCCTCATCATAACCGTTAAGAGGCTCGAAAGGCCTCTGCTAGGTGGTTTGCGTTAATACAGCCACTTAAAAAAATGAAAATATCAAAAGTTGGAGGCAATATGGAGTCTGGGAGAAGAGCTGCTGTGGATGTATTTCCATGCTGGCACTTTCCACAGAAATTCTGTTAATGTCTTAGGCTCCCACTTCAGAGTTTTTTGTTTTTTTTTTTTAAGAGGGGAATAAAAGCACCTTCCCCTTCTCCCCTCGGGTGTGCAAAGCAGCCGTTGTTCCTAGCGGCGCAGGGCTCTCTCTCCCGGTGGTGGCGGTGGTGATCCCGGGAGCACTGCTTGTGCCTCCCCCAGCCAGAGGTGGGGGCCGTCAGTCTGTCTTCTAGGCCGTTTCTTGCGATTCTTTGAGAGCTCTAGATCCCAAGTCAATTTTAGTATAAATAGGAACATGCACACTGTAATGATTTGTATTTATTCATGGTGAACGGGTGCGAGTGTGATCCTGCGTTTAAACTGGTTTATGAAGAGGAGGCCTTGTCAGGCACTCCGTTAAGGCGGCGTAGCAAATTCTAAAGCCAATCGGCATTGACTTCTCGTTCTCAACTGAGTATAAATTAGGGTCTGATGTTCAGCTTTTAGAGTTAAATCTTTCATGTTTTTTGGACAGTGAATATGATTCCATCTGCTTTAGGCAATAAGAGGACTGTAAGAAGCACGTTCTTGCTGTAAGACAAAGAGCTTTGTACAATGTTGTCTTCTCAGCGTGGCTATGGTAGATGGCGTTGGAAGACGTACAACAGGCACGTTTGCACTGCAAATTTGTAAATCGGTGGAGACTTGCAATATACAATTTTTCGTGTTGAAGTGAAAAATCTCCTTTTGAGTTATGTAAGCTTGGAAAATATAATTCATACACCTGCTTGCCCTAGATAGTAGAGGATTTAAATTAATGGTCTCTCATTTTTCTATTGGAACAGCATATGCTGCATAAGAAAGTAGAGGGGACACTCTGTAAATTCCCTTATGACACTGTAATGTATTCAGACTAAGACAGCCTGAGGGTGGAAGAAAAAGGCCCTCATAGCCAAACTCCTGCAGGAGCCGGTAAGAGCCATCCTGCAGATTGCCACATCCTTTTGAGACTTTGCTAGCAATCTTGTGAGCTTAGGAGAATCCTCCGGCTTAGGGGCAGACCCGTGAGTGATCTGCGTCTTTTCCCTGTCTTCCTCTCCCTTCAGCTTTCTTGGAGGAGGTTAACTGTATGGGAACAGCAGTAGGAACCCCATCAATATCCATCTGGAAAAGTGTCTAAAAGAGGACCAAACAGACGGAGCGCAGAGTAATGCAAGATGCTTACTCCTCCTAGCTGGAACAAAAAATGAAAGTTAACAAGGCATTGCTGAGTACAAAAGACTTTTAAGCCTACTTTCCAGTTCTAAAAGGAATCAGATGTTTCTTGGATAGCTGAAAAATGAGAAAATCGACCAAGCTGGCAGAATTCTGCCTGTACCCAGTGCGGTCTTGCTTTTTATTTAAAGGGTGTCAGGTGACATTTGAGCCCAGCTTCATGAAGCAGAGTCATACAAGAGTCATCAGCACACCTGTGGTTTTGTTGTCTGAACCCTAGGTAAAACTTTCCTCCATGGGCATTTTCTTCAGTAGTCTGTGCAATGTGTTATTGTAATGTTAACTGTCGGTAGGAAAACCGTGCACTCAGACCAGTTTCCTGCCTCAATCAGTTAAGTCCAAATATTGGTCCTCAAATCATTGTGGATTTGGATTTCAGAGAGTATATCTTTTTAGTATGTTCATTTCTGTATTGGATTTTAAACCTTTTGCACTTCTCAGGTGGCTCTTTGTGGTATATTTCTGTTAGCTTCCATTTCGTTTGAGGGGCCGGTGTTGCCTTCTGGATAGCTGGCAGAACTTAAGGAGAAAACTGCTCTAGGAAGATTGCAAAACCAGCATATCCCTGTCTCCTCCATGGCAATAGGATGATATAATGTGCTCACACTGCATGTATCCTCTGCTGAGTGTTATTTAGGTCTACTGCTGGTGACAATTTTCTCAACTTAAGTGGGATTCAACTGATCTTAGCTGTCTAAAAATGAGGTGTCTGGTCTCAGGTAGGTGTCTTGGCTCTTTTTATAGTCGGTGGAGAAAGATGGGCCCTTCTCAACAACAAATCATCACGTTTCTGTACATTTTTTTATTTTAGAGAGCAGAATCACTGTCTGTAAAGGTCTGTCTTATACTGATTATGGAGGAACTAAAAGGACTCAAGTTGGAACATGGGAAATTCCAGTGAGATACTCTAATTAGTAAGAAGTGATCAAATATTGCAACAGGGGCCTAGAGAGGTTGTGAAATCTCCATCTTTGGAGATGATACAAATTTGACTAGACGAGGTCCTGAGCAACCTGATGTAACTGGAGCTGTTTTGAGCAGGGCTTTGGACTAGGTGACCTCCAGAGGTGCTTTCCAACCTTATTCTATGGCGCTCTGACTCGCTTAGACCACGCGCCTTACGTTAGAGGCATGGGTGTCAGTTCTACCCTAAACGTGCTTGTGTGTAATGTCCTTGTGGTAGTGTGTAGACAGCATCACCCTCCTGCAAAATTCCCAGGTACTTTGGCGTGAGGCATGACGAAGGGATGGACGCCCACCATCGGTGGGATGTGGCACATGTTCCTACCTCCATTTACAGTACTAGGCTCAGTCTGTGTTGCTATAACAGAAAATGCTTTTGCAAGAACAAACTGAAAACAATCTTTGCACCTCCTTGACCGTGATCATAAAATATGAGGGACGTGGTCTTTTTAATAGTTCTCAGGGGGAGAGGCTTTTTTTTTTTTTTTTTCAATTTTTAAATTTTTAGTTCATCACCGTTGCTCTGCAGCTGCATAAGGCCTTAACTGCCAAAAGCTTCAATAAAATCAAAACCCTAAAGCAGAATTTGATTTTAATTTGTTTGTGTGTCCATCAGCAAACCTGTTTTAAAAAGGCGACAGTATATGAGATACATGAGGGGAATTACACTACATTGTTTATAGTAGCCTGTGTGGAGATCAGAGTGTGATTCTCACTGGGCTTCCCTGGAAGCCCTGCCTCTTCTGTGCCACCCATAAGAGCAGGAGCGCGTGGCCTATTTTAATCTGGTTGACAGACATGGAGGCTGCTGCTGTGAAATCCTGCAGCTGAACGTGCAGCCTGCATCGTAAACACTTCACTGACAGAGCAAAAATCCCTAACACCTAAAATCTCTATCAAAATCCAAAACCTGCAGGGGAGTAGAGTAAACATCGTCAAAAGCGGTATTCATTGCATGTTTTTTCTGTTTTATGCTTTTGTTTTTTCCCCCTAGAGTCGCTTGGCATTTTTTCCTTCTGCATTATAGTCTTGCACAGAAACCTCGAATTAGACTGCTCATAGTATTAGCATCATATGGCATTTCAGCATGGGTCTTGCATGCTGATTAGCATCATATGGCACTTCAGCATCTTGCATATGAACAAGAAGAGCTGGGATGAAAAAGGTGCAAAACAAGTGGGGACAGACAACCAGTGGGACTGGGAAGAGCAAGAGAGTCAAATTTGTGTGTGTTACAGTTCGACAGGCAAACTTTGAAGTAGTGGTGATCAGGAAGGAGTTAGCGTATTAACAAGACAATGGGAACCCCGGTAAGCCAAAGTGCGTGACAGGGTGTCTCTCGAGTTGTGTGCTTAAAACGGAGGCAGATGGAAAGAACGGCCAAAAGGCCAATAACGTGCACAAAAGCTGCACAGTAGGGGTTGACGGTGGAGCTCTCCCATTAACGACCTCTTTATTTCTTTCTTCCCTTCCAGGTGCAAGTGGGAAGTACACCTCAGGACCAAAGAATTGTGGGATATATTTCCTGTACTCACTTGCAAGCTATTGCAGGTATTGTCCTGGTTTGCTTCTCTTAGTTTGTCACTTTTTCTAGGTCTGTGCTGTGGTTCCTGTGCAAGAGTAGCAAGCGTTGCTCCTCCAGTATTTCTGACAAAGGGCAGTGTGCGCTGTAGGTAGCCATGAAATAGACAGAAAGGAAAGGAGGGTAGGCAGAGACACCACAAATCTGCACTTTTTCAGTCTCACAGTAATTAAGCATTTTAAGAAACAGAAAAAAGCCCTTGAGAACTCTTCTTCCCTTTGCGCTCTCTTAACTAAATAGCACTACTTTAGCAAATGCATTACTACCATCATTGTCAACAGCGTTTACCAACCCATACTATGAATGTCACCACATAATCTAAAATTTGTTTGTATGTAACTAGGGAATTATCAGAAGATACAAGCTGGGACAGTTTTTTCCAGCAGAAATCAGTGGCAGAAATGAGCCCAAATTCTCTGACCTGCCAATTTCTTACGTAAGTTGTGAGCAAGTTAATATGCTCATTTAAGGTTTTTGTTGGTCATGTTTTAAAAATAGTTCCACTATTTTATTTACTGCAGTATGAAGCAGCATATGCTCTGTGTGCTTTATTTCATGAAGTATTTTCCAAGATCCTTTTAAACAAGCTAAATAAAATACAACAACTCTTAGAAAAGTATGGAAGATTTTGTTTTGTTTTAAATTTTCACTGAATTATCTTTAAAACGAATGTGGAAATATTCTCTAATAGCACGTTTCTGTGTCTGAGAGATGTGTGGATTCCACCGCTTCTCATAACAAGCCTGGAATTTCATATGAGCTCTCTGTCTGTCAGGTCGTGGCTGGGCCTGTTCCTCCTCGACCACCTTAGGAACCTTTATGACTTTTTTTTTATGATAGAATCTCAACACTTAGCTCTCCTTTTAATCTTAGCGCTCGGAACAAGACTGAGTGAAGAAGGCCACTACAGCAGAGCGGCCTTATCTCTGTTTTACAATCCGGGTCTGGGAAGGTAGGGAAGGGAAAAATTAGTAACATAGGGGTTTTATTTTATTTCACTGTTCACTGTTCTCATGCATACATTTTGAAATCAAGAAATTTCTCCACTTTGGCTGTTGGCCTGAGCACCTATCAATTAAAATAGACAAATAGTTGAAATTTGTATGTGTGTGTTTGGAAAATTTTCCATGTGTCTCCCCTCTCTTTTGCATCAAAAGTATCAGTGCTGGGTTTTTCAGTAGATGTTGTAATAAAGTAAAAGGCAAACCTACAAACCTTCACTTCTGTGTAAGGTCAGAATTTAATTTAGACGGAGGTGTAAAGTAAACCTTTGGTTTTACTTGATGTGACTATGATACTCGTGTTCACAATAGCTGCAGAGCAGAATATAGCCCTCCTAGACTGCCTGAAGACAGCACGTACGCTGCAGACTGAGGCAAGACAGAAACGTATTACAAATGTTAGAACTTGGAACCTGGCTCTACAGCATGCCTAGGTTCTCCCGGTCAGACAACCAGCGTACGTACGTTTTACTTTGTCAGTGCTTCAGTTGCAGGGAGACAGACTTTGAAACCAAACTGCCGGTCCCTCAAGTACATTAGAGAGACTGGATAGTTTTAAAAAAGATTCATGAATTTTTCAGCTGCGTTTTAACAATGTAACATCCTCTATTTTTAACTCTGGAATTATGCTAATATACTGTGAGACTGCTGTTGAGGAGCTGAGATTTGTTGCTGTTCTAGTTTAGGTTGTAAACCTCTGGTTTTAGTCCTGTTCTTTTTTTTACTACCTAGTTAAGTATTCTCAGCTAGTCTTTGATAACCACACTGTGAAGCCCATAAAATATTAAATAGGAAGGGAAATAATGTTCTCTTCTCAAAGTCAGCCCAAAGCTTCTCCAAGGGTAAAACAGCACTTTTCATTTTCCTACTTTCAGTCTTGCTTCGTATTTTTAGGCTTCTCTGGTTCAAACTACATTCAAATGGAGCAGGCAGGGATTTAAGAGTCTCAATGTCCTTTGATAAATCATATTAGTTTATGTAATGAAATGGAAAACTAAAGTTCATAACAGTTTGGCAGAGCTATGCTTTCTGATTTGTATCATCTGATTCAAAACATTTCATACATTTAAAAACTTGTCAAAAAAAGCAGTTCAACCATATAAAGATGTGGTAAAAACAAGCACAGTTTAAAAGGTTAACCGTTTAAATCATCTTGTCACACGTGGCTGAGTGCAATTTGGCTCCCCTTCTAGGATACACAAACTTACACTTGACAGTTCGGATAATCACATGAACATAGAAGGAAGGGATCCAACTGCTTATGGTCAGTAAAGAACTGCTTTTGCAAGAGATGTGCTGGCTAAACTCTGTTCTGAGCAGCTACTATCTTTTTTTAGAGCTGACAAGTACCACCTTCAATAAAATTTTAGAATTAGATGTAAATTACCTGCTTAATTCTGTACCTGTTCTACAGTGTTGCTATGAAGCAGCTCATTTCCACTGTGGAAATAGCTGCATTTCAGTGACAAATGAAGGGATCCTCTAATGAGACTTGAATGTAATTATTTTCCAGGGGGCCGTTAAGTTTATATGGTTCTTTTATGCCTTTCAATTAGTCAGTGATTAATGTTCTGAACTGGTTTTGCTGCCTAGAATCCATCTACCTCCCAAGTAGAGGTAGACACAGGCAAAAACACAAAGCCCCCCAAATAAGTCTCAAGCTATTCTAGCTAGCCCAGGTCCAGATGATGCAGCATGCTGGGCACTGTCCCCTAAACTCCTTCATGGCTTTTTTTGTTTGTTTGTTTTTGAAAGGGGGGGGGTGTGGGAAATCTCAGGTTGTACAAGCCCACATACAGATTAAGCAGAATTCAGCTCAAGATTGAGAGGGCTCCCTCAGCGTTTGAAATCCTGACTTGCGCCGTTCAGCTATATCTCATGTTAACTATCCCCAGGCAGCGATTCTACATATGTTTTTGAAATAGTAAAGCTGGCTTATCCGCACCGTGGCAGTCTGTCCTGCCCTTGCCCCGTCCTCAGTTGTGCTAACACAGCTGTTTTAGTGTTGCACTGGACTGGAGAGCTGATTTGGCAGAATGAAAGGGGGGGCTGGGTGTCTTTTTTAGCCTATCCTGGCCCATGGGAAGGTCCGTTTTAGAAATATGTGGTAGGGGTCTGCTTAAGCTGCTGCAGCCTGTCTCACAGATAAACTGGATCCTTTCGCTGCGACTTGGAAACCGTGTTTCTTTTTACCTAGGCCTTGCAACGTGCACTTTGCATCCCTTTTCTGCTTATCTTACCCTGATTCCCCTGCCTGTGTATCCCATAGTCCTCCTCAGTGCTGAGAGCCCCAGTTTTAAAAACACCTGATGGGTCTTTTCCTTTCCAGCCCCTGACTAGACCTCTCAGTGGCTTTATTCACCAATCTTGGTGTTCCTTCTGTTAGCACCTTTCTTCCCTGTAGATAAACCAAACAGCCCTCCTCAGCGTATAGTACCTACCTGCCTTTCTAACTAAAGACAGGATTCGACTTAGGCATTCCCAAACTGAATGAAAAGGGCCAGCTCCGATTATCCTATCATGAGCAAAGCTGCAGTATTTACTGATGCTGGCTGAGGTTTCCCACGCTACTCTTTCATCTTTCCACGTACAATTTGAAGCTGAAGGGAACTTGCAAAGAACTTGAAAATACTGTTTGCAGGAACCAGTCACAACACAATTACTTGCATTTTTCCAGCCCAGTTATTGAGGGGGGGGAAAAAAAACCTGCAGAGCAATTAATACAAATCTGTATTCTCTGGTTAATCATTGGTGGCGGTCAATCAGATCAGTGATTCTATCTGAAGACTTAATTAGAGCTGAAAGCTGGAGGAAAGAGACGGTGAACGTTATAGGTGGGAGTTACTACCTAGGGCCCTTCTCTTCATATTTACGGATGCTATTCCATTTCAGCAGCAGGCAGTTTCTGAAACATCTGCTCCACTGATTGCTCTCGATTCAGGTTTGGCATCTCATCTACTCGGGTGTCTGATTAGTTCAGTTATCTTATCTCCAAAGTCATTATCACTGGGACCTGGTCAGTCTGAGCCTCGCTAACTCTTTTACTTCCAAATATACAGTGCCTGTTGTGTAGCTGCTGGAAGATGGGTAGTATTAGTTTAATAGTAATCTCAGAAAAAGTTACATGCAAGTTGCATTAAAGGATCCCTTCCTCTGTCACTGAAGTGTAGCCCACTACACTGCACACACGCTACTTAGTGTGCTGAAGTGTAATTGCTTCTGTGACCTCTAGTGGAGAGAGCCAGAGATGCCAGTCTGTTGTAGGTTCTACGCTTTTTCTACAAAGAAAAGAAATGGTCTGTTTCTAGACCTTCAAGGTTCCTACTTTCCTGTAGTCCTGAGGGTATCCAGCGTACAGTGCTGCTGAAACCAAAAGCTCAGAATTCTGGCCAAGTGAGATGTATGTCACTAGGAAGTTAATGCTTTTTCAATAACGGCAATGCATGTTACTAGACACGTTTCACAGTAATACATTTTTTGCCTGTCTTTTTTTCTCACGAGTCTTCCGTTTCTGAGAATTTCACATTTGTGTATTTCAGTTAAGTGGGTTTGCCATGTTCTTCACACTGATCAGCCTCAGGTTGCTGCCCGAGTTTCCTACCCTCATAAGCGATTGCTCTATTTTTGCATCACTCGCCCTAGCGAAGGCATGCTAGATACTTCACAGAAAACACACACACAATCTTGACAATTCTGGGATGAAAAGGCCCATCTTGGACATCTAAGCAGTTCATATAATCAAGGCTTTGTAAGGAGCAAGATTAGTTACCATGTTCTTGTTAAAAGACACCAGGTTAAAAGTTGGGTCAAGAGGAAAGTAGTGGCCTAAGGAGATGAGATAGGATCGAAAGATTGAGATGCTGCAGAAAGATCAGGGTCCAGTATGAATCTGAATGAGCTGCATCATGAATGGGAGAGCTGGGGCTGCTCAGCCTCAAGAAGAGACGGCTCAGGGGGGACCTTCTCGTTGTACATAAATACCTGATGGGAGGGTATAAGGAAGATGGAGGCAGACCGTACTCAGTGGTGCCCAGCAAAAGGATAAGAGACAACGGGCACAGAATGAAATGCAAAGAATTCCATTTAAACATAACAAAAAACTTTTTTACTGTAAGGGTCATTTAAATCTGGAACAGGTGGTCTGGAGAATTCATGGAGTCTCTCCTTCCATGGAGATGTCCAAAACCTGACAGTCCTGGGCAACCTGCTCTAGGTGACCCTGCCTTGAGCAGAGGGGCTGGACTACGCGATTGCCAGAGGCCCCTTCCAACCTCAGCCATTCTGTGATTCTGTAACTTATTCTGTGTCTTTTAGTTAAGCAGAACGTGTATGTCAGCGGTTGGTATCACCTGCTCCAGGCTGTAATTTATTCCACGTGACCTATTTTCTTGGGCTTTTGTCTAGCTACATCTTAACTGTAGGGCTCTTTCTTGTGGTGTGTCGTTTATCAGTATGTTTGCTAGCAGCTTTTATTAACACGTGAGGTACAGTTCTGCACTTTATTGGCACTGTGGTAGCAAGGGATGTTCCCAAGAATACATTAGACTGGATTTCTATCAAGCTATGTGATTAGAGTATTAGCTAAACTTGATGCATAGGTAACTAGAAGCTGTAGATCAGGGAGCAGTTTCAAAAAGCACTTGTACTAGCTTGTATATTACAGCCCAAACGGTAGATTTGTCAGGAATAACTGATGAGTGGAAGGAAACAATCGGATCATTTGCCAGTGGAATTAAATGTCTACGGAGATGAGTCAGTGTTAGGATGTACTTAAAGCTCTCTCTCTCCCTGGTCATGTTCTTTTCAATATTTCATTTAATTACTGAGGATTGTATCAAGTCATGTTTAGTTGGACATTTCTGATACACTTTGTATTTAACTGTTTAACTCACGCCCACTCCGATATTCTTGAAAATCCAACCCTTCACAGGTTACGAGGGGTAGGAAAGCGAAGTCGTAATGCCTGAACTTACTTTCTGGCTGCTAAGGCAGTTAGCGTGCCCCAGAGTTCACATTTTAACAGTCTACAAAGAGGGCTGATGACAGCCCCAATTGAGAGGAGTGGCAGACGAGCTGTGAGGAAAAATCAGAAATCCAGCCCATTCGATCCAGTGTGGCCTGTTTTAAGGATAAGGTGGCTTAGAAGAAACTGTTGCTGTCGGCCAGCCTGTTGTCAAGATTATCAATCCTACCTTTCCGTTCTTGCATTCAAATCTTTACACCTCCTTCAGCAGTTGCAGGATACTGTTAGTATTTATGTTATTTCTTTATTAATCAGTAAGAGATGAGCTGAATTCGACCAACCATCTTGTTTAGCAATATCCAGAATCTGAATTGTTGTTGTCTGTTCGCTGGTATATTAACTGGCACGTAGCTTCCAGTCTTATGATGCTGAATCCACAGGGCTGTAGTTTTCTATTCTACTGTAGCATAAAACTAGCATTCAATTTGATTTTCTTTTTTTTTTTTTTTTCTTTAATCTCCCAGTGAGATATTACATGAGGGAAGTATTACTACTGCTGTCTCATTCTGGTCCCATTGGTGCAGGTAGATGATGCTTTCCAGAAGTGCTTCATCCCTTTAAAATTACATAAAAGATGCTTAAATAGTCTAGGTGAGTAGAAGCCTTCTAAAAAGTACCTGTCTGAAACTTTAGCAACGTAAGTATCATTGAAAAGCTGCCTTCATAATCTGTAAGGTATAATCAGTAAACTCTCTTCTCCTTGCGTTTATCGTACGGAGATTAGAAAAAGAGAATATGCAACAACTTCTCTTTCTTGCCTGTATAAAGATCAGTACTTTGAAATAAAAACTGACGTAACATAGGTTTTTAGGAAGAAGCAAAAAAAAAAAAAGTATTTCCTATGCGCAGAGTTAAATATTCAACATCTCCATAGTAAGTGGCCATTGAAAGCAGCTTTAGACATGCACAATTACGATGCTTTTGACTGTTTTACACCTTTTTAGTAGCTATCACAAATAGCTTTCTTCCGACTGTGGCATTTGAAAAGAAATCTGTTTTATTTTGAAGAAGAATAATGTTGTTCTGACTTGACATTTATCACTGAGTTTGAAACAAAATTATAATTGTTCATTATTGTAGAGTGAAAACAGAAGAAAAGGAAAGGAAGGATGAAATAGTAAACAATTATTTCTAAAATGTGTCTCTTTCTGCTCCTTTTCCCCCATATCAAGCTTTTACTGGCTCTCTTAGAATAATTACAGCAATTAATTTTTTTGTCAGACTTGATGTCACCTAATCTGCTTGAAAGTAGGCATGTTTATTTGCTATAATTAAAGAGCTGTTTTATATATTGGGTAGCTTCACAAACTAAAATTATGTAGTAACCAATCAATCTCAACCCTTTCATACTACTTCCGTAGAACTGGGCCACATCCTTAGCATCTGTAGCCTTCTGTGAATCCGGGCAAAAGGGATCTGGTTGGTTATTTCTGAAGCACTCTCTACTTAAATCTATATCATATATATATATATGCCTTTTAAAAACATGGAAATGCTTCCAGTTTAGGCATTCTTGCATAAATATAACCCTTCCTCGTGTAGATTACTAAAGTATGAGCAGGTTGAACAAGCAAGTTTTTCATTTTTACAAATCAGGAAGCAAAGCAAAGAAAGATCAAGGGTTATACCCAAGAACACGCTGCCCAGTTTTGGCATAAGTAGGATTTTAACTCTGAACTCCCAATTATAAGTCTAGTGCAGACCTTCTACTTCCTGTGGCTGAGAATGTCATCATTTTGGTTGGCTGTCCGGGACACAGGTGACTTGCCTTTTGATTTCCTCAGAAGTGTCTAGTGTGATGCCAGAAGGAGATACTTAAATCATCAAAAAGCATGATCCCTAACGAAGTTTAAAATGAACTAACTGCTATATACTGAGTATGCTATTACCCACCTCATTGCTTAGCAACTAATATGGCTATATTTTATTTCATTAGAGACAAAAATCTACAAATTATTCCAGATGTTTAAACAACTACAATAGAAGTTCAAGCTTCCGTATTAATTTTCAACTGCTTGCTTTCAAAATTTTGACATTTTTGCCAAAGCATTAACAGAGACTTTTAATGACTTTATCTGCTCGCTCTGTATCGTGTATCCCATGGGAAAAAAAATGGTTAAAGCCACAGAACAAAAGACACTTTCATATGTACGTACAACCTCAGGTGTGGTATTTCATAAATTGAGAGCTGGATTTTTCACCTTGTTTTTTCTAAGTAAGTACTTTTAATATAGTTACTTTTATAAAGCAAGTTTCTCCATGGGCAGTTGAGGCCCCAGAAGGCTCACCTACAACTTATGGCTCTTGTAAGTCTGTTTTCCAGAGCTTAAAGCAGCACATGGGCCTTGTACAGACTGTACTGCGGTGCATGTGCTAAGTGGTTTAAAAAAAAATGTGGGAGGCAAGGGGAAGTATTCCTTTAATTTTATTGCCTGCATCTTCCCCGTTCAGGCTTTGATGATTCCTCACCTTTGATGGGTGAGGAAAGAGAAAATGAGATTGGAATAGCTCTGTGATGTTTTTATTTATGTCTTCCTAGCTTGCTTTAATCTCTAGATCCTCTGAATGAAAGAGATGGGATTTGGACCCAGCTCTGCAGAGATATCTAAAACCAGCGGGGCAGAGCAACAGCCCTGGTGATTTTGCTGGATGCACACAGGCATACAGCATTCTGAGTACCAAACTCTAGAATGAAATCTTATTTCTTGATATTTCTTTCTTTGCTGCAGGAGATACTACTGTTCGATGTGAGCAACTGGATATGCTTCAAGATTGGCTGTCTGAATTCAGAAAATCTACCTCCTCCTCCAGCACAGCCAATCCAGAGGAGCTGGTGGCTTTTGATGTAATCTGTGGAGATCTCAACTTCGATAACTGCTCCTCTGGTAAGACAAGCTTTTCCTTTTCCTGGCGTGTACCTTCTCTGACAAGTAATGTAACAGTTCTTGGGGTTTTTTTCCCTCTTGTGGGTTGTAACAGTATACTAAGCTGTGTCTGGCTTTTGCAACCATACCTAAGGAAAGACTTGATTGCTACCGAAGCTTCCAAAATAGGCACAAGGCTTGAGATGAGCCAGGGAGAGTAACTTGCACTTAGGAACTCTGCCTAGTTATTAGGCAGGCTGTATTTTAAGGCAAAAAGGGCAATACTTTGTGACTTGCGGTAGTAAAAATAAAGGGATCCAGTGGTCTAGTTTTACTTGAGTTATTTAGATGTGCTCTGTGACGCCTATTGTCTAGAATTTTAGTTACTAATAAAGGAAGTATATGTTACAGGATTTTTGTTGGGGAGGAGGAAGCAGTAAAATCATGCAGTTAAAACATTTGGTAGTTCATATACATCTACAGAGGGAAATAATGCTGCAGAGAGAACTTAACATTGCCAAATCAGTTATGGAAAGAATAAACTGTGGTGGTGTGAGTTTAGATTTTTTTTTTTAAATAGTATTTTAATAATTGGTTTCCATGTTTGGATGCTGGGGGGTACTATAAAAAAGAGTTAACAAGTGGTGAGTTTTCAGAGATGTTAGCCTTTTCCACACCTTGATAGTATGCTCTGTTAACAGCTAAACTGCCTGCACAGAGCGCAAAGCACAGTGTTTGTATATCCTCTCTGCCTTCCCCACCAGGTACAGTTCAGGCATCCAGCAGAGCCCCTTGCTGTGGCTCTGGACAATGGCGATTGACTCTGCTATTTCAGAGCTGGCAGAAGCGCAGGTGCCCAGTGGCTGACCTCCCCCAGGGCTGAGGGGTAAAAGGCCTTTTGCATGATGGGGCCAAACCTGAACCACTGAGATAAAGAGCACAAGCTAGGTACAGCAAAGGGAAGGTTTTATCACAGGGATTTCATCTGTGCTGTGGGTTACCAAGGAGATGTGCAGATTACACATGAGGTCAAATTCAAACTGGGATTCAGCAATTCAGGCCCACCTGAGTTTGTGGATTAACAGTTTGTGGATGATGCGCGTGAACAGCATCTAGGGTGAATTCAGTAGTGTTCATATAAGAAGCCTAGGTAACTTAGTGAGGCCGAAAGCATCAACTCTACTGAACAAACCAACCATCCCACAAAAAACAGGCCTTATCTGATCTCAAAATAACTAGTATTCTCTAATCTCATGACTTCTATCAGACGGCTGAAAGGGAAGACTTTTCTAAAGTAGAAATCCTTATTTGGGTGGAAAAGACCACCAACCCAAAACAAGGCTATTCTGTTGTTAGTTTTTAGCTCATGTATACAAGAAGTAAACTGATCACGAGTATCGGATCCAAAGCAAATGCAGAATGGCCCGAAAATGAGCTGGCAAGTGCTTTGACTACTTGAAGAATACATTATGCACAGTGGAGATGAGTAATAAGTAGTATTGACTACACAATAACTGTAATGAAACGAAATTTATTATGCTAAAATACAAGGCTAGTAGTGGTAGTGAATTTTTAAGCAAGGAATGAAGAAACCTAGTCAGAAGCAGATCTCCAGCTAGCCAAGTTGCTATGTGGGGGCAGGATGGAGAGGTAATTTCAGCAGTCCTGATGAGCGGAGGCAGAAGCTTGGGTATACCAAACGGAGAGGACTGCTGCCCTTTAACTGTTTCATGTGTAATATTGCTGGATGGAGTCTCAGATGGATGGAGTGGCCTTGAGGCAAAGATGTGCATCAAGGGAATAAACAATCTGCTGCATACCAACGAGGAGGCTGCCCAGGCAGCTCATGGCAGTCTGCAGAACGTGAGAGTGCGTTGGGCTTTGCAGCATGACGAGAAAAAGACACGCAAGAGCAAAGCAGTAAGATGGAACATACGGTGATTATTCTCTACCTGAGAGCCTTGGCACTCTGACCGATACCTTGCACAAGTAGTACAGAAAACAGTGTAGTTAGAATGATATTGTGACTGATCTTTTTAAGGCAAAAGAAAAAGCAACTATCTGCTTTTGCAAACAATAGTTATAGCCTTTGCAACTATTATTTCAGAGGATTAAGAAGTAGGTTATAAAAATCCATTTTATTTTTATCATAAATGTAGCTCATTTACTTTTCTTCCTTTTAAAATTCACTCAGCCTGGAAATTGAAATTAAGATGGCTATTTCATTTTTTTTATTTGTAGATTACACTTGTTTCCTATGCGCTAAGCAAGATTAATGCTTTGTTCTAAAGCTGTCTTCTCCCTTTTTAAATTATGTATTGCTTTACAGAGACATTCCTTAGCACTGCAAAGAACAGAATGTTTTTACGGTAATTTTTTACAATAATCAGCTTTCTGTAATTCTGTGTAAAGTTTTCTGTATTTTTTCCCATTCCACTGACTGACATAGCAGATTTTTTTTTTTTTTTTTGTACCACTGACTATCAAATTTTCAAAGATCTCCAGGTTCATGAGTGATCTTATGCTCAGGAGAAATTTTCTGCAACTCCCTTGTCCCCCAGTGTTAGAGAGCATTATCTCAACGTTAGTGCAGCAAATTCTAATAATGGTCCTGATAAATGAGAAGTTGTCTTCAATGTCAGGTTGCTGTGGAGTGACTCATATAAAAGTCTTTTCTATTTTTAAACCTTAAAGCCTAAGATAAAAGCCTTCTAGTCACATGGGTTAATAAGTTCATTTCATGAGCTGTGACTTTTAACTATCATTGCCATAGTAGTGAATTAATCATGACAAGATTTTAATCTGTCTTGTTTCTGAGGGAAGTTTTGTAGACGTATCCTATAACAAGGGAAAGCCTGGAGAAATGCAAATTGCACAGATTTCATTGTATAGTTTAGTAAACCTTAAACAAATCAATTGGCTGCTCGGGCAGGAAGTGAAATTCTGTATTGCATGCCTGGAAAATCTGGGCAAGTCAGTCCTCTCATCCTCTGCCAAAGCTCAAAGATACCCTGGTATATTTATTTTTCAATATGCTTGTGGTTATGAAGATCTTTTCAAGAGCAAGAGCTAGTTGGGAAAAAGGAAAAAAAAAAAAAAACACACCAGCTGGAATCGGATAATGAGGCAGATCAGCTGGTGTGGATGCGGTAACTGAGGGACAATCAGCTGTATTAATGACAGAATGGCAGCAAAAGTGCCTACAGCAATGGATGCTTAATATTACTGTACTCCACATTACCGTTTGTGTTCCCCTTCCTTGTTAACAGGGAGAGGCTAACAGCTTCATCACTCAGCAAGAACACCGCTTTGCAGAAGGAGGTCTGATTTGCTTCCTAAAGTGTGCTTAGCTGCATTCTAAGATAACCAGGCCATGGTTCACAAGTTTTGTTTCTGACTTTAGAGGAGGCCATTTTCATGCATACTTACAGATTCTGTTGCCTTGACAATAGACCGAGGCAAATAGCAGCAGCCGCTCCAAGCACAGGTGAACGTTCCAGTGATCCCAAGAGGAAACTTGAACTGTTGCTAAGAAATGTTGGCACTGTAAAGGGTGGAAGGGCTGCAACGAAGAAAGGCGTTATCAGGGGATATTGCCAGTCTATCAGGGGATATTGCCAGTCTTTCTGCCATTTAAAAGAACCAAAGGAATTGTAGCAGTTGGTGTTTCCAGGTTCTCATTGTGCTTATTCTTAATGATCGCTATCTTAACAGCATGCGCAGAAGAAGAACTTGCTTATGTTGTTCTTTGCCTGAAATTCTGATTTATACGTTTTTGTAGGATATCTGTTTATTAAATAACCCTAAGACCTAGGTGCACTGTATGTCTTTAAATACGTAGAGCACAGTACCAAAGAGCTTAATCTGAAAACTGAGGGGTTATGCTGATTATGTTCAAGACTGCTTTAATGCTGTAGATAATATCCCAATGAAATTATCGATTGCCTGTCTTTCTCTTAACTATTATAGTTTGAAAAGCATTCAGTGAATTCTTCTGAAGCAAGTACAGCACAAGCTTTTGTCTTCAAGCTTAGTGAAATGTATGTATACACCAGCAAGCAGCCATATAAATTACTATTATGAAGTCGGTTCAATTCTCCATTGTCTGATCTCAACAAATGTTTTGTATCAGCATAAATAACGCAATGAGAACGTGAGGATAAGGAAATATATTAGAAAACCTTCACTTCAGTTCACTGTTAAAAGCTATTGAAAAATGTCTCTCTTAGAAAAACTGTGTAGGAAAGCACAGTTATTGGGAAACATTTTGCTGGACTTTCTGGTCAAGACCAAGATACGGCTGCGCAGTAAAACTGTGGAACTGGTTCAAATGAGTCTGCTTGCCAGGCTGGTGGGTGCTAGGAAATTATGTGCGTTCTCTTCTTCCTCGTACCTTCTTTCTAGATTTAAAAAAAGAACAAACAAAACAAAACAAAGGTCTTTGCTTATTTGCAATATGAAATACAGAAATGTTGAAACCCCACAGACTGGAGCTGTTCTTGCCCTCTTTCTCTCAGAACCCTGTAGAAAATATATAAAACATGGCTCTCGCTCCTTCGTGACTAGAAGAGCCCTAGCTGAAGCAGCAGAGTAGGAGGAAAGGCTTGCCTTTTCTGAAACACTGTTCACAAGTTGATAACACGTAGCCTATTTGCCTTTTTCTTTGTTCTTTCCCTGCAGAGGACAAGCTGGAGCAACAGCATTCTCTGTTTACACACTACAAAGACCCGTGTCGAATTGGTCCTGGGGAGGATAAACCATGGGCAATCGGTAAGATCTTCTCTAGCTATCAATACGTGAGCATAACTCATTCTCATCTGTCACAGACACAGCATCTACAGGCAGCAGGTAGTGCAGCTAACGAGCAGTAAAAACGTAGTAGAGACTGAATATTTACAACTGATGTTTCCCTAACATAGTAATACATAGTTTGTAAGCCTCAGCAGTGTTTTGTTAAATTATAATTAAGATCCAAATACAGCTCTCAAACCTCAGTCCACGTTTTAGAATGGAATGTGGCACTTAGGCATCGAGCTACTTGAATACCTTCCCACACCCATTCTACTTTAAAATCATCCATAGATTACTTTGCCAAAAACCACAGCCAAATTACTGTTTCTGTACTTTCTGCATATAATGAAAGCCTGCGGCTTTTGATCAGAATGTTCCATGTGGCGTTACGTAAGTGCTGAGAGGAGGATGTAACAAAGCAATTGAACAGCAATAGGAACTCCTAGGCTTCATCTTATAAAAGCTTTCATGGAACTCGGAGATGATCATTCCTGGTGCAACTCAGTTGAACTCAGTGAGGTTTTAGACCAGGAATTAGCTTTTCTCTAGAGTGGGCAATTATAACCAAAGATACTAAAGAGAACACAGAACTGTTTAATAACTTGGCTGTACTCACTCAAAGCAGAAAACAAACAAACAAAAAAAAAATCAGAGAAGTTGGGACTGAGACACTGAAAGTGTCGTGGCATCATTTGAGAGAAGATAGTAGAAAGGTTTGGATAGAGAAGTCGCTTGTAAAGACTAGGCAAAGGTTGCTCATCTAGACTGTAGACCGCAAACAGGCCCATTCCCTGTCACGAGAAGCTATTAGCTTTTGTTAATCTCCTACGCATATAGACTGAAAATGGGCTACAAGAAAGAAAAGTTGGGGCAAGAATCATTAAGGAATCGGAGACAGTGAGCATACAGAGTACAACAAGGAGAAGAAGTGGGAAACGTTGGAGGTCAAGTTTAGACTGGTGTATCTGCCAGGAAAACGATAAGAGGCTCAGGTAGGGACTGCTCCGTGGGCAAAATGGAACAAAAGATATACGGAGGGAGACAGAAGAAAAGCTGAGGTACTAAGGTCTAAGGTCAGGCATCCTTATCCTCTATGCTAAAAGTGTTTTACTACATTTATTCTGAAAAGAGAGAACCAATTAGACTGAAATCATCACTTAGTCAAGTGTGAGATGCGGTCCCTATAAGAAGAATAACCGTTGTGCCTGGATATTACTTGTGATCAGAAGCAAGTGAATAAAAAATGCTCAGAAGAGTCCCCTCTGCCCAGCGTTTATGCTGTCTTCACGCAGCTGTAACTGCTTACGTCCTGAGGAGGCACATAGCAGAGGTATGCTGAGATGGTCACATTTCCCTTTCTGTTCACAGGTACCTTGTTGGATCCCGAAGGATTGTATGATGAAGAAGTGTGCACTCCAGATAATCTGCAGAAGTAAGCGTTCCCTACTCCTCACACACCACGTTAGACCACTTCTTAAAAAGCCAGTTCACTGCTTGCTACTTAACGTTTCACAAGTTGACAGGGTTTCACGGCCTGTAAGACAGACTCAGTTCGGTATATCTGGGGTCTGGGCGTAGAGAGAAAAAGGGGAGGAAAAGTGTCTCCTTCTCAAAATCTATTAGAACTGGCTTTAGGGAGTGAATTTTTGATGAAAACAATTGCAGTCAGTGCCTTTGTATCTCTAGAGATGGTCCTACCTGGACAGGCCCATAGGAATAGGACAAACAACTCTGAGAACTACCGGAAAGGGTTCGCCAACAGCTTGTTCGAAGATGTCTCTGCCAGCAGCCAGTCCCATGGAGTCAAGGAGAGCAACAGAAATACAGTTTTTCTCAAATAAAAAAAACATATCAAGTCCAACAACCACTTAAACATGCTAGAAGGCTTACAGAATTCAATATACATAAAGAAGCAGAATCACAAATACAGAGAGGAATTAAACAGCACATCAAACAACTAGGAGTAATACTGCTGAGTATAGTTTAGGGATAGTAGTCCAGCATTGCTTTCAAAATTTTGATAGTGAGAAACGGAAATCTTTGGTGTGATTTAGTGGACTTAACAACAAATGCAAAAGAAATCTCAACTTGCAGAAGTCCTAAGGTAAACTTCCTGAAGTCCAATACTATTTGTCAAATAATATGCCAGTGAAGAGATATTAAGAAGCTCTGTACGTTGCAGAGCAGCGTTTAGTGAATGTGCACACCTCTCTGCGCACCTTCTCTTCCTTGAAGGCTAGTTTAACGGACTGAATGTGTTGTAATCATGACCAACTATAAAAGATGTTCTACCTTTTGATTATCAAAATATACTAAAGTGGTAAAGATGTCTGAAGTAATGAATTTGCATTTGCACATAGCTATACAGATGGTTCAGTCAGCACAGCACACACAATGGAAATGAGGTATTTATGTAGGCACAGTTGTTTATCTTGGCATTTTAATTCACTAACAAGTGCAATGCAGTGTATGGTATAGATGTACCCGTAGTTCCATATATTAGGTGAAGCTAACCCTTAAGGTCTTTGTATCACTTCTGAGCGAAGAAATTGAGTAAATTTCTAGACATAAGGTCTAGGTTTAGTTTATATTAAACAAATAAGGATTTTGTTTTTTTTTTTTAGAGTAAGTCATGCTTTGCACATTGAAGAGCCTGCAAAATTTCCAAGCATTTCAATTCACGTGTTGAAAACATGAATTTAGTACATGTGAAAGGGATTTTCGGGAGCAAAAGTAAGGTAATTTGGCCTCTACAATCAAGTTTGCGAATGCAAATCTGCATGTGGGTGTAACATTCTATTTTACGATTCCAAGAGCAGGCTTGGAGCTCTTAAAGGAAAAAAGAAAAAAAAGAAAATCTGTGTTTCCAAAGCAGCCTTTTGAGACAATCTGTCATCAAATTAGTTTGGGGATATTTTGTTTTATTCCCTGACGAGTTAATTGTATTCAGCAATTAAGTTCCACCGATATGCACATGACTGATAGATAAATAGGCATTAGATGATCCATAGAGATTTACAGTATTGCTTAAGCTCTTTACGTATACCACCTCAGTATGAGATGTTGAGATGTAACTGGAAAATATTCTTGAACTTTGGTAACAGAATATATATATAAGGCTTTTTGCCTCCTAAGAGTAGCTTTCCGTTTTCTGCAGTATGTGATATTTCTCTTAAATGGATCTAAAAACCCCTCTACTTAACAGGGATTTCCACTAGCTCTGTGTTCAGATCTGCAGGGAAACAGAGATCTGCATGTTTAAGTTACTTAGAAGTGGTTTTATATTTGAGAAACCGTCGCCCTGACAGGAGACAGCCTCTCCTCGCATCATTGTACAGGCCTGGTTAAAGTAGTGATAAAAATTGCAGTGAAATTCAACATCACTAATGAACTCTGGGCTTTAAAACTTCTAAAGCATTTTTATAAACGTCTTTCCTAACATACATACGTGAAGTGCCTGGAGACTACAGAACGCTATTGACAGCATAGAAGCTGTGGAGCGCTATGCAGGTTAACAAGTATCACTTACTTATGCAGCAAAACAGGGTACAGCCTAAAACAGATCTATTCTGAAAATTTTCAATAATAAATCTTGATTAAGATCTAAAGCCATTTAAATTGCACATTTATATTAGCAATAGGTAGCAGTGTAAGCTACCCAGACAATTACTTCTTCATCAGCACTTTTCTGTAGTTTATGAATAAAATTAAGCAGTTCACCTTATTAAACTAGTTAGTCCATGAAAGCAGTAGCACAACTAGTTCCTTACTATTTCTTTCATGTTAAGTACCGCATACATAAAACATCAGACTAGTACAATACACTTGGTACAAATAATGAGCAAGTTGTTGTTTCTAAACATAGAACAGTTAAGGGAGATATAACAACCTGGGCCTTGCCACAGTGCTGGAAGCTGCAAAGGCTTCTGCTCAGAGGGCCTTCAGGAAATACACACAAATAATCTTGCCTCACAAAGGTGAATTTCACCCTCATGAAACGACTGGCATAAGCAACTGAGTCTCTGTGCCCGGCATGGAGTATGGACCAAATTACGGCAGAGCTAAAAAAAAACAGCATTTAAGTCCAAAGTTTTCCAGATTTCAAGGGCCCAGTCTCCAGGGCCGTGGTTGGAAAGACTGGCTCGTGATTCTGAGCTACAGACTGGAAAAGCAGTAAGAAAGGTCTTTAACTCTGGTGCTTCTCTCTTGGAGGAGAAATGACTCCCTCAAGCTTTATGATGAGGGAGTAAGTTTTGCATTATGGTTCCCTTACACATACTGCTCTTCATGCTCCTTTGTTCACTGCAGCTGTGGTCAGTATTACAAACCTAGGCTGCTCAGCCAAAGACTTGCATGACAGAGCTTTCGTACTTTAATTTTGAATTTACTCAGGACTTTAAATCTTTCCAGGAAAAAAAGTGAGTTAAAATTACTTTTTCTCCTTCCCTCCTTGGTGCCCAAGGAATTAGAGCAATTAGTCTGATAAAACTGAAGTGTTATGATTTTGTGGTCATAATTAGTTATGTTCACTTACATTGCTGGCACTTAACTGTTAGTATGGCATAGCCAGATAGCTGGTACTTGTCTCTACTTGCTGTAGAGACAAACAGCAGACCCTTGTGTGTAAAGGGATACAACTTTTAGTCAGAAACTGATGCACACACATTTACAATTCATTTTCCCCATGTATTTGAAATTAACATTTCTCTTCCATGAACCTTTGTGCAGGTTAAGTAAATAACTGATGTTCACAGAATTTTAAAAGGACAGAATTGAAGCTAAAGCAAATTTGCCTTTTAAATTCATGCAAGATTTTTTGCAGTTGTACTCTAGCTCTAATCAGCAGTTTCATCTACTGTGTTACTTAATTGGCTTTGCCAAATATAAATACAGTTTTCAAGAGGTCAGTTTCAAAGAGCTTGCTTCCTTGAATCTAGAAAGAAAATGTCATAAAGTGAATCATTTGCGATAGCTCTCTGTAGAATGAACAGTTCAGCTTGCAAATGGGGTGCAGAGAGTAAGCTAATTTAACTGAAGTTATAAGATGACAGTCTAAAACTGAATAATACATAGAAGGAAGCTTACTTTTATAAAATGGCTACAATAAACTCTAAGAACCGTCAATATTTCATTAAGTCCAATGGGGTTAAAGAAGTTCTGATTAAATAGCCACCTATAACTTTGTCACAGTTGTCTTTTAAAGGCAAATAAACTACTACTTTTATGCCTCAATTAACCAAAAGTTACAGATTCTAACGTTAATTAGACCTCTTCAGCTGCAGCAAGCGCTGTGTCCCCTGCTTGCTGTCATCCTTCCAAAGTGACAAAATTTGACAGAGAAACCATTCTGATCTCAAACCTCAAGAACGCGTCACAGAAGTTCAGTGCGTGTCTCTTTCTGTGCATGTACCTGAGTGTACAGGATGAAGGAAAAATAAAAGTTCCCAACCCCATAAGAAACATCCAAAGTCAGTTTTCAAAATCTGGGTGATCAAAACGTCTTGTTTTGAAAATCGTTTGCTTCTGTGTTTTGACCCAGATACCAAAACCACAACCAAATTTGTCCCCCTCTGCATGCCTAGGTCGTGATGCAAAACTGCTATGAGTGTACTTGATATTAACTGTTTGCCTAATGCCCTACGTGTGCAAATTCTCCTTCTGCATGCACAATTGTGCATGTGCTGTTCTTAACACTACCTTGGTAGACCTTTTAAATAGAATACAAGAAGCTAAAACAAGAAAGTGTCCTTTTAAATTCAACAGCATAACAACACAGAACAGCGTAGCAATATAGAATTATTGTAAAATAGGGTGAGTGGGACCTCTGTAGGTCATCAAGTCCAATGGGGTCCAACCTCCTGTTCAGAGCACAGCTAACCTCAAAGTTAGATGGAGTTGCTCAGAGCATTAATAGTCTTCTGTATAACATCTACTCTTAAGGTTTAAGTAGCCAAGCTGTAAACACTTTCGTGGGAGGGGAACAGCTTATTAGCCTGAACAAAGACTGGTACGTAGAAAACTGAACCTTAATCTTGACTACGGCTGTAAATGGTCTTGGGCTGGGTAATCTCTGTGCATCATGGGGGCAGCACTAACCCCTTCACCACACTTGCTAAGCAAGTTCATCTCTGCAGAGAAGTTTGAAGATAGTGTTGTTATACAGAAATCACTCATTGGCTGTCATGATTAATGAAGTAAGCGCTTGGGATCGCCAAACACCACAAGCCTAGGTACACGCTCTCCGAAAACCATTGTACTCCATATCCTTCCTGTAAAGGTGGTTGTCTAATTTCGGAAGGAGTTGCACTGATCAGAATGGACAGGTTCGTATCCAAGTACTTAAATTTGTTCTAAAGCAATCCATGAAACAGTTTCCCCTACTGCTAGATTCAAAAATACTGAAAATCAATTGAGGGGCTAAGCCGGGCTACAACATGCTGCAGAGAGCAGTTAGGCTAGAGCCTCCTCTCAGATGTTTGCTCTCCTGGCTACAAGGGTTGGTACCCAGGCCCACTGTACAGCATCAGTGATGGCAAAGCCACCATCAACGTGTTAGCACGGTTGCTACAGCCTTGTATTGAAAAACACAGTTGGGAAAAGATGTGCTTCCCCACTGCCGTTTTATCAGTTCTTTTGGATGGGCATTACCCTTACTGGGGATTTGGAGAGAAGCTAGCATATGCACAACAGGACAGAATGGGCAAACATTTAGTGCACTTGGTTTTTTTTTTTTTTTTGTGAAACAGGGTGCTGGAAAGTGAAGAAGGAAGGAAAGGCTACTTAGTCTATCCCACCAGCAAGAACCACAGTTCCAGTCAAAAGGGGAGGAAGGCATCATTGAAAGGAAATGGGAGGAGAATTGACTATATGCTTTATACAGAGGAAGGTCTCTACCTGGAATGGAAAGTGGTGAGTTTCACAAGAAAAAGAGCCATAACTCATGGAATAAACTGTCTAGATGGCACCATAGCCTCTCCTGCTTTGGTTAAAAGGAAAATTTGCTGCTTTAGTATTTTCTACTTCTTGCATGCCTGACTTTGCAAACCATAAGATATCTATATAATAGCCGGGGTTTAGGTGGTTCTGGTAGCAACACTTGTAGATCTGCTGCTCTTCAAAACAAAAAACAAACCAAAAAAAAAAAAATCTTGTTTTTGTTCTTTAAAGTTTTGCTGTTTTGGTTGATGCTTTCCATGCCAGCAGTCTTTTTTTTTTTTTTTTTTGGTCTCATAAAAAGCTTCTAGCTCATTTTAAAGCCTTACAACTGTATTGTTAAAAAGCTCCCTGCTCAGAAAAGCTACTGCAACTATGTGCAATTTCACTGACTTTGCAGAAGTGCCTGGCTGTGCTTTTACTATGCCTATGAAAACCTGCCTAAGTTACAAGATAAAAGTTGAAGTGCAGAGCTTTGAAAAAAGTTGAAGTGAAGAGAATTTGCAGTGTGCTGTCTGCTTCCTAGTGTATGATCTTGCCTTATACAGAGTTCCATGATGAACACGAGAAACTAGTTCATGTTTATTTACCATACCCCACTGCAATTACTGTAGAATAACCTGCAATCTAGCAGTTCACCACAGTTTAGTGCATGATACCTTGATCTGCCTGTGCTCTCCGTTTGCGTGCGCTCAGCAGACATGCCAGTTTAGCAGCTAAATTCTTCTAAGGCTTCTGGTTTTGGATTTGCATAGATGTCTATAGTGCATCTGTGTGCTGAACTCATCCTACAATCAAATGAACAGCAACAAAAAAATCTGAATACTTTTGACCCAGATTAGGTCTTTGATAAGGCTTATCATACAAGTGCTCTTGCCTGGGTAAAAAGACATGAGTGGCTAGGAAAAGGCCAGATTCTTTCCTCTTGTAGGATGCTAGTTAATGCTAGCTAAAAAGTACCTGCTGAACTACAGCATCTATATGCTTCCTGCAAGCAATTAGCAAAGAACTGGCCAAATAAGTACCTGGCCCATAGAAGGGCCCTGCGAAATTTTGCCAGCGCAAAGGCTGGACTTCAGAGATGCAAGGAGCAAGGCTCCTAACCATCTTAAGTTCCCATGAAGGTTACCATTGCTATCTGATAAATTCAGGCGTGCTTTTTAGCAGCCTGCTATGTCTAGCACAGTAAAGCCAGCCTCCTCCTCACAGGCAACTGTTTCCTTATGTATATCAGTAACCTACAGCAGGATTACAGATAAGCCTATCTGGAACAATGTGGATATTGCTATACGTGGAAAGAAAAGGGTACAAGAGATTTCATCCAGCCTAATGAAACTGTGTATGGTATCAGTTTTGCACCTCATCAACTGCATCACATTGATGCGCCTTGTGTAGCAGATGGTTACTAATAACATAATAACATAACCGAGCCAGACTAGTTGCAGGCCTTTTTGGTCCTATACATCTATGGATACAATGAGATAGTTCAAAGTAAACGAAGGAGAGGCACAAAAGGTGAAGCATGACGTATGATAAAACAGATTGGTTTTTAAATTCCTTCTTGCTTACTTTTTGTCTTCCTTCTGCAGGAAGTGGAAGAGTTCAGCTTTATTACCCAGTTAGCAGGCTTGACAGACCACCTACCAGTAGCAATGCGTCTAATGGTGTCTACGGGAGAAGATGACCCTTAAAACTGACCAGCTTTGAGAGATTAGAAGAGGGAAACATTAACGATATTTAAAAAAAAATATCAGAACATAAGAAAGAACTATTCTGGTGCCACGTTAAGAAAGATGACCAGACCTGACCCAGGCTGCGCTCCAGAATATACCAACACTAGAGGATATAAAAAGGGAAGAAATTGAAGGGGTTGTGGCCAAAAACCACTGTCACAAGTTGCTCAGGCAACAGGGCAGGCCTGTATTACAATGCTTTCACTGTGGACCGAAAGGAACCAAGATGGAAGTCCTAATTCCTTCTGAACCAGTGCCATTCTTATTAAAACATGTTTTTATACTAATATATAGCACAATTTAGTTTGTAATTAGTCTGTGAGTTAGTGCTGCTCAATGGTTTTTTGCCTAATTTCTTTGTATAACTAAGAAGCTAAAGCTTTTTTCTTTTTTAGCCTGTTAACGTTGTAGTAGCGTGCTTGCATCAGCATGCGCTCGCACTGCATGCCACTCAGATAAAATAGTAAGATACCATGGGGAAAATAAGAATGGAAGTGAATTCAAAAATCAGAAACCAGCAAACGTTAAGGCATTCTGGGACTGGCAAACCCTTCTGTCATTACAGACAGATCTTAAAACAAAAAAAGTCTATTCAATTTGCAGACCGATAGTCTCCTCTCTGATTTAAGGATGCTTAAAAATTAGGAATTGGACCTTAAAACACAGTTCTACCATCCTATTCTCACTGTGTTCCCATTACAATTATGAAGTGTTTTGTCTGAATAATGACTCCAGAATTGGGCCTTTAGTTTTCTAAGCACAAGTTAGTCTTTGAGGAAGAAATATAGTTCCCCTGTAATGTCTTTTTATTTCTTTCCCATATGTGAGGCAGTTCTGAATTATGGTATGGGACGATATATAGTGTTACAGCAGAATGAATAGATTCCTGTAGTACCATTGGTAACATCAGAGTCAACATTCTGCCTTGACTAGAAAGAGTAAATGGGAAATAGCTTGTAAAAAATGCATGCTAGATATAGAGTTAAAATAAACATAAGTGACATTTTTGGAAAACGGCGCATGACTGATAAGGCAGGGTAACGTAGGATATTCCAAAGGAATCAGTACACTTAAAGGAAAGAGTGGCATGGCTAGCTTACGGAATAACTAGCGAATAGAACTGTGACGCTCAATGTTAAGTAACTTCTGAGCAGAAGGTAGGTTTATGTCTGTGGGACACAATTCTGCATTTGTTATGCACAGACATTTGTTATGCAATGGGGGAGGGGAGGGGGGTCTTGTCATCTAATTCATATTTTCTTTCCACTGTTGCCCTTTAACGTGGGGCTCTTCTCTGCCATCTTACCCCAATGACCTGACCTACTCAACCTCTGTAACCTTAACAGAAAAAATGAAGAGCCAAGAGTCAGACTCATTACTAGACTTCTTAGCATTTTTAGGAGAGAGCAAAGGTGTTGCTAGAAGAACAACAAGACCCCCCCTTGCTTTTTAATCGAATACTTAGTTTCTTCTGCCTGTTTCCTCTTACATTACAAAATCCCTGTGTTGAAGACAAGAGTTAATCTAAAACCTGTACTTACTCCTTTAAGTAAACTGTTTTAGTTATGCTGGCCACAAACTCCTGAAGATGCTCTTGTTTTGGTTTAGTTTACACCTGCTAGGAATCAGCTTGAGCTAAATTAAACTAAAATGGATTGAAAATACAAATTCCAGTCTGCACAGCCTCTTGTACTGGCTTAATTAACTACAGTAAACAGCAGAAGTTTTACTTAGCTCAGCCTGATTTTTCCAAGTAGAGAAACTCTTAGTAGTCATGAAAGTACACTAACAGTATTGGCTAATTCCAAGTAGGGGGTAGAGGCCACTTTTCACACTCTCCCAGCACGCCCAATCTTGATGTGTTTTACACCTCATTTTCCAGTCCTGGCGTCCCTTCAGCAGAGACTGCCTCTTACAAGTGTACTGTGCCAAACCATGTGGTAGTCTGCAAAGTGCAACCCATGGAGACTCCAAAATGGAACCAGACTCAATTCCCCTTTTTGATAAAATTAGGAATTCAAGTTTACAGCATCAGAGACTTTAGTGTGCTATCCCAGTGCACAGTTTCCCACTTTGTATGTTTCTCTTTATACAGAGAGCGCACCTATGCGCAATGTGTTTTTCTGGTTTCTTATCTCTCCATCCAGTTCAGAAAGACTTGTACCTGAAACAATGCTTTTAATCCTATTTTCTACCTTGCTTGTATTTTATTAACCTTTTTAAAAAAAGAAACAGTAACAGTAGCAATTTGTGTGCTGTCCAGCAGCTATTTCTCAGTAGTAAGATTAAATATAAGGTACAGTATTTTTAATAGCTTTCCTAACGATGTAAATTATAATTTGATATCAACTTCACTGAATATCAGTTGCAGTAGCTGAATTTGACACTGTGTGGGATATAATCATAAAACTCTACTGCCAAACAATCTTACATTATTTACAGTAAAACTAACGCTGTCTAAATTACTTTTAAATTAGTTCTGTGACTTTTGTGCTGACTGAAAACCAGGCACTTTTGTCAACCTTTTGAGATATGCTGAGAAATATTTTTTCAAAATTGAAGTAAACTGTTTTAGATTTTGATGTTCTTAGTTTTTCAGTGATCAAGAAATAGATAGATGTAAAATGGTCGCGTTAAAAAAACGCACATACACTTAACCAGTCTAGGTAGTTCTTACTAATTTACTGTCTTAAGGATCTAACTTTGCAAGAGAGTGATGCTGGGAGGTACAGCATTGTGGCACCACTGTACAAATGCTCCTTGCTTTTTTGCATTGATCCTGTGCCTTCTGATGCCTTGATATGCTTGCAGGAGTTAGAGAGCACATGTACTGGTAAACTGTAAAGAGTAGACTTTCCTTTCTAGAAAAGTAACATCCTGGAGAAAACCAGGTTGTCTACCCTACTCTTACAGTTCCATACACTAGCTCAGAAAAAAAAAAAAAAAAAAAAATCATTCAGACAATAACTGTATTGACAGGCTATCAATCATAACAAGCCTTAGATAGCTACTATGTAATAGAGTATTTGCATTAAAATAGAAAAAGGCAGAACATCCCTAGGAAATTAAACCATGGATAGCTTTTCAGATGTCAATCCCACCTTGCCTAAGGACAGCATAACCTATTTTATTAGTAGGATGTTATTTATAAGAAATTTGAGTTAAACTTACTGTATCATGCTTACCCCACTTTGTACAGGGATTTCACGTATCTTCGAGAAGTGGAGGATAATGCTATTCTTGGTTTAATAACTGCCACTCAATGTGGATACTGTAGATGAAGTGTCACCTGTTTTTATAGATGCTAGATAACATACAAGAAGACATCTTCTGTTTCTCATGTTCAGTTTGCATTTTACAACAGCAGTTCAAGAACAGCTTAAAAATAAAAATAATAAAAAAAAAAGACACTTAAATGAGTACAGCTGAAAGCTAGGAACTTCCAGAAGATTCAAGGATGTCTGGTCCTTACAGCATTGGTACCTTTTTGATCATTTTAAAAAACATCAACCTACAGAAAGGTGTATGTAGCCCTTCAGGCAGATTCCTGATCCAGTTGCTTTGCACCACAGCTAAGCCACTGAGGACCAGGCTAGTAATGCTCAGTGTGTAGCTTTACGCTATGTGAAAAAGTGTTTACTATAACTAAATAATCCAAGTGGTGACCAGCTAGTTTTATCATCATCACAAACTGGATGTTTAAGAGAAGTTGCCTAAAGTAACTGAATATAAACTCTACCAAACACTGGATTCAAGAGACGCACGCAGCCTACTGAGGTGTGGCCAGCTTTAGAGAAACCCTTGAGAAAATTATCTCATGAAACAAGTTTACCTATCTTGTGCAAGTATTATTACAGTGTTTTGTCCCAGAAGCACTCTCAGCTAGTCTGGCTAGACCCTCAGTCCTACCTGTTAGATAAGACAGTAAGATTTAAAGAACTTACAATTCTAATAATTTTTTTTTTTTTTAAATGGCCTGTTGTGGGCCAGGTTAAGCAGATATGACTGTCTTCAGTTTGGTATCTATCTATCTGAGCTACCCTTGGACCACACAGCAGTGCATCAGTGTCAGCACATATCATCAGCTCAGAAATTAAGCATTTTTTCCCTCCTCCTGCATTACAGGATGAGAAAAGAAATGCCTACAAATCAAGCACTTTGAAAAACTCCCTATTTTAATCATCCATTATAATGAGGGTCAAATTGTTACTAAAGGTCTCATTTTTTTCATGCCATCTTGTTTGTTTTAAATATAATCTTGATGCTTTTAAAAATCTTGTATTATTGCTGAAGTTTAGCAATCCTATAATAAGAATAACCTTTTTTTAATTTCGATGATTTTTCGGTATTGTATCCTTCTGGGACCTAATGTTTTTATATGGTAAGCACACACCTTCTGACATTTTGTTATAAATGTATTAAAAAAATAAAAAAACTTAAGTATTTTCATTGGTTTCTTTGCCTCTAAGAAAACCACAATCTTACACCTGACAAAAACAAGCTATTTTGAACAACAGGGAGGGTTTTTTTTTTTTGTCCTTTATTGGTGCTGAAAGGAATAACTGGTTGATGCAAACAAGGTAATAAAATTTCAAGGCTCAAACGTTTCTTTGCAGTCCACTTTTTCTGGGTTTGGGGCATGGGGTCCGATGACATTAACAGAAATTTGAATCATCTCCCATGCAGTGCCTTTGACACTTGCCTGGAACTTTCTAGTGATCGGATCAAGTATGAGCTCATTGTGCTAAGTCTGTCCTAGTGAATTTGTAGAACAAAGGAAAAGGTGAAAGAAACTGATGTTTTTAACTTGCCCTCCACCTTGACTTCAAACATCCCCCCCCCCACACACACCCCACTCAAGTTTTAAAGGTATGCAACCTTCATGCAAGCATTAACAGTATCTGCTGTAGGCTACAAAGCCAAACCCCCACAGCTCCACACCAAATCCATGCTTTAAGTAAGTACCAGAACATCCATCCTACATTGCAACTAGTGTTTAACACACACACACACACACACACAAGAACAAGTTCTTATTATGCAGTTGTAGGTCTTGACATCTTAACACGGTTATTCTAATCTCCAAACTGATAGAGGGTTTTCAATCTATCTACTGTCCAGTCAACACAGTTAAAAATTAAAAAAATACAAAAACCAAAAAACTACATACCTATCTATCTCTTAATAAATCCATTCGTTTCACAGAACAAATGCCAAAGGGCAAAAAAAAAAAAAAACCAAAAACAAACACACCTGGTAGCAGTTCAGTCTCTTTTAAACAGTCCCAAAATCCTTTATAAAAACCTGAAGCGGGGGGGGGGGGGGGGGGGGACACTAGAAGAACATGTTTTCTCCATAAGCAGAAAGGAGATAAATCACTGGAATGCAAGTGATTAAGGGAGCGCACAGTGCAGGTGTTATTAGCTCCGTCTTGTAAGACAGGATATCAGAGATGGGGCTCTGTAGCATCTCCACTGCTGTCCAGTTGATTTTTTTTTTTTCATTCTGCTGAATGGTAGTGTTCTGATGCTACCGTTGGGGTCTACTTTGACAGACAGCTTCATCTTTGCGTTGGTTGATTCCTAATACGCAGCTCTTCTCTAACAGCTCATCTACTTTTCTGCTGTTACTGTTTGTTTGCATTATTACAATATGTCAGCACCTCAGGAGAGGGAGCCCCTCTTTTAAGTAAGTAAGTAAGTAAGTAAGTGCTATGGAACCATATGGTAAACATAAGAAAGACAATCAATCATCTCCTGGACAGTTTGCATCATCTTACAGGCTTTTAACTAAGAACACTTCAAATACAGAAAATTTTAAATCCTTCTTCCTGATCCCTGCACCCTAGGGGTTTTAATGTACTTTATTATAAACTCCTGCCCAAAGCTGCTTGTCAGTCAGTCTTATAACTGGGATGCCATCTGCCACTTTTTGTCTATTTTACAGAGTCTCTTGGCAAAGCACCTCTTAAAATATGAGCTTCCATATCCGAATGCTGCTGCGACCATTATTCTTCTAGCCCGTTTCTTTGACTATATTTTATGCATTATCCCTCCTCTGTTCCAGCAAATTTAAGTTGCTCATCTTTGTTTTTATGGCCTTCCACAACACATGCCCTTACCCTCTCCTGTTGTTTTTGGCTAATCAAAGTTTCCCATCTACCATCTCTTAAATTTGTATGCCCTTCATATTTTCTCCCATACTTACTTCCCCCTGACATTTAGGAAAGGCTCCCCACAGCCACTTGCAAAAATCAGTGAACTGGTGGGCATGCTAGAAAGCCTAGCAAGAAAAACAAATCTTCCATTAAACAAAAGGTTATAAAGAGGACTGGTAACAACTGCTCCTTAGGACCACCAGGTGTGAATGGGAAGAAAAAGGAATTATTTCTAGCTAAGATTAAAAAAAAAATGGGAGGAGGGAAAAAATATCTAAGGATATTTACACAATGGGCCAGAGTACCCAAAAAAACCATGGAATCTCTGCCAACATTTAATCTGGGCCTTGCCTTCCTTCCCTTTCCCTCTGCCCTCCTCCTCCCAAACGACCTTTAAGCGTCTCAGAAATATCTGACGCTAACCGCAGCCCATACGAGCTCCTGAGGTTCTGCTCGGCCCCAAAAAAGCTTCAGTAGCTACGCTGATACCGTTGCCTCTCACAATGACAGACATTTTTCCAGCTTTTGAAACCAACTTACCTGCCTTCACCTATTTATTATGACCTCCCTCTCTTTTTGTCTCACATGTAGACTCTTTGAGGCAGAAGCCCATCTTACTGTCCTGTCTTTCTTTTATACAGTACCCAGCACTGCATAGTCAAGGAAAATGGTTCCTAGGCACCAAGAACCATCAAAACAGTAAACAGCAATCAAAAGAGGAGATATTAACTGCGGTATAAAAGTCTACAGTCTTCCTGTGTGCTTTGAACAATGAGATAATTGAATATAATTGCATAAAATAAAGGGACATTTCCCCCTATGTTCCTGTTAACATACTAGCTTTCAGCATCCTGTCTGTAAATTATTCAACTGTAAATTGCATAATTCCTGGAGAACAGCACCTGCTCACTCTGTTTCTGCGGTAGTGTCCATAAGCTGATACTTAACCTTCCCTCACTTCCCACATGAGCATCTCATATATTTCACCAACACAGAGCTTGCAGAGTTTTTAATCACTGCCAAACCCTCTTGTAAGTAAACCTTTGATGTCTCCAACGCCTATCCTGGCAGAACAATTCCTGACTGCTTTAAGCGTCAAGGAATGCTTGGTAAAACAGGAATGTTTGGTATCCTTTATCTTTATAAATACTACAATAAAAGGCAAAGATTCATAAATCAAGTAGGTTATGTTGTTATACTAAACTTTTTAAATGAGCATCTCCAGCTTTTCCAGATTTTTTTAAACAGCTTTGATGCTCTCAAACCTCACACAAATCAGTAAGGTTAAAAGAAATTCAACTTTGCCTACTTTATTGTTGCACTGGCTGGGCAACACTATGAGAAAGTTGTGTGGCTTTGAACAGACTACAATATTACATAGGATATGATGTCACAGAACAAAAAACTAAAACTGATGGTTCTTTTTAGTGTCCTTATTTAGGAATCAAGACAGACACCTGCTGCAATTTCAAAATGTGCTGACTCTCTGATGCTTTGCAACAATTATTTCTGGTTGTGTTGTTATTAGCTGTCCACAGCACGCACAATCTGAAATAAGTCTCTGCTTATGAAGTTCTGAGTCCTACCGTTCATTTTGCTTTGTTTCTTTTAAATGTGCTTTTAAAGTAATCTATTCTTATCTCCAATTTAAAAGCTCCCCACTCAAACAGGTGAAAGTATATATTTAGGCCAGTATTTCAAGAACAAGAGTTTCAAATTTAAGTTCTACAATCCAATTTTGAGATCCTAAGTAGGCAGGAAGGAAAAAGAACTTGTAATATCTGTCAATCTAAAATGTTCTTTAATCTATACTACATTCCAGGTACTATTTGCTATTTTGGCAGTACGCAGGAAGTTAACATAAAAGGAATCAAAAACAGCTCTAGAATCCATCATCGCATTAACTTCATGGTAAGGGTAAGGGCTCCACATTAACATGAAGTTTTTGAACTGCGCAACTCACTAGTGTCTTGTTCTAGTCATTTCAGAAGAATTCCCAAAGTACATATATACACACAAATAGAGTTAAAAAAACCCACAAAAATAAAAAATAAAACCTTGCTACCTGTTCCCCCCAAGCAAAGGACAGCCTTGGTCAGTTTAGTTAACTACCGAGCAGCCAGCAGCATTTGGTCATGTACATGAGTCCTAATCACCAAGGGCCACCTTCCAGGTTCAGAGAATAATTTAGACCCACTAACCAATGTGCTGCATCAGTTCTACTTTATGGCACAGAAGTCCATTAACTGAAGTAGTCCAACCCATCCACAAAACCCCCCCACACACACCAAGAGAAACGCAGCTAGCTCAAACCCACCTCAGAATAAGCAAGCAACAATTCAAACAGAAAAGCCCAACTTCCACTGCAGATATGTTGAGTCACTTCAAAGTTGTCCTAAAAAAAGCTCTTCTTACATACTCACACACCCCCATCACTCAGATTACATGAGAATTTTTGCAAAGTTTTGCTAAAGCTACTCAAGCCATGGCAGTGTATGTCAATAGCAGCCAGAAGCCTTATAAATCCTACTCCCTTTCGCAAACATGTTTGACTCTTCCAAATCACAGCAACAAGATGCGTCAGTCTGATGAGCTCAATTGCAGACCGTAATGTGCTCCTGAATGCTGCACTGTCATTAGTATATTAAATATTGATATCTCTGACCACTTTCCACCCGTCTGAAATGGAATCTGCCTCACAGATACACAGATGAGCCACTGTATTAGCTAGTAATTGATATAAATCCTTCTGCCTTGACAATACAAAATGGAGGATGATTACTAAGTCACTGCAGTGTTATGCCAAAGAAACAGAGCTGCTTGCAAAAAGGACAGTAACATGTTCCTAAAGAGTGGGGCGGGGAACTTTACGCATTTAACCCTATAAACTGTGATGCGCACTAGGCACGTGATTCACACCTAGCAGAATAACTCACTTCTGTGGTAGACTTTAGGATGCAACTTTAAGAACTGCCCTATGCCAAAACAATACTTCTATAATTTTAAGAGTCTGGAAGATGCAGGAAAAGCAACTGTAGGAGTGTCCAATCAAAAGGAGATAGGCCTTGAAGTTCTCTTTTTCCCCAATTAAATTGGTACTTGCAAAATTGTGCAGGGGTCCCAGCATGTGATTACATCAAGAATTAGTAATTCTGACATTTAAATATTAGCACTGTATTTTCTGTTACTCCTTAGTTACATACCATGTCCCTTTTCCATATTTACTGAGAAAGCTATTTATAGCCACAGCAAACTCAGACTTTAAACAAAACGTGTCTTGTATCTCACAATAAGCACATGTGGCTTGCATCGAGAAGCATGGCTTGAATCATCCTCTATATACCCATCCAGGTAAATTATAATTCATTCAAAAAAGGGACTTCTTAAAATCATTCTAATCCACTGCAATGCTAACTGCTGCCACAGTAAAAGCTACAGCACCTGCACAGGCAACCTCCAAAGAACCCTTACATATTTGAAAGCAGCAATGTGGGAGCTCAAGACCTGAAATCACCCCATGGCAGTAAATTCTTAATGGATCTTGCTGCAGAGAATGGAAAGAGATAGTCATGAGGATTGAAAAATGATGCTTTTCCACATCAAATGTAATTAGATAGCTCTGTTCTCATTAAAGAGGTTCATGAACTCCTAAACTAGCAGGAGACTGTTTAGCTGGAAAACCTGGCCCAACTATAGTTTAGGCAACACACTCCCTTACCTACCTTGTCTACGCAAGTTAGATGTAGTATTTTTCACTCAGTATTTGACTGCAACCGATTCTTAAATACCTATCAAATGCCAATCCAGAATTTTTAATAGCCAGCAAAATGCAGCTAGTTCTTTCTCTAGGATTAACAATTTGTCCTGAAGTCAACAACAAAACTTTCACCAGCTTCAGTGGAGCCACCACCGAATGTTTTACATTGCTCAGTAAGGACCTTCAGGATGTCAAGGAACAAAAGGCAGTTGCAAGGTCTGCAAGACAGCAACTGGGAAAAAAAAAAAAAAAATCCTAGGCCTAGGATGGTGCCAAGTATTATGCTAAATATACTTCTAATGAAAGCTGTACCACACAAGACAAACCAATTCTCAGTACACAGCCTGGTCCAATAACTCAGCCCCAAAATAACAGTGTTATGAAACAGGTGTTTAAACTCTATTTTCTGTTGCTCCTTAGTTACATATAATTTCCCTTTTCCACATTTACTGAGAAAGCTATTTATAGCCACAGCAAATTCAGACTTTTAACAAAATGTGTCCTGTATCTCACAATAAGCACACAAGAAGAACCTTATGCCATTGCTACTTCATTAAATATTAGATCGGTATTCTTGGAACTCTCTGTGGCATACATGAAACATCAGTGCTTACCCTGGTGAGAGACCTCTCTTACCCGCAGCTGACCTTGTGTGTGCTTCTACCTCACTGCAAAAACCTCAGCCTCATCATTCTGCAGCTGTTTGTTCCAATGTTAGAGTAAATTAGAAGCTGTAAATGTGGCATTTATCATACACTGACAGAAACAAATGCTGTGTTTGTTCAGATGCTGGTCAATGGCTCTGTATGCTGTCTAGAAGTTCCTTGACTATGACTGGACTCCCAGGGGCTGACAATTGGAAGGAGGTTTCTGACCACAAGACCAATTAGGTTCAAAAGCAGCTTTCCAGTGACCGCAGTGGAATGCAAAAAACTGTAATTGCTTTTGAAACAGTGTTTGATATATTTATAAGAGAAATTATATGCATGAGGCCCACTACAGGAAGGCATTGGGCAGGGCAACCTAGACGGTCCCACCCAGTCCTAGGTTTGGTTTGGGGACAGGAGAACAGTACAGAATTCCTTTTGCTCCCGGGTAATGATGATTTACAAGTGCAGGCCTAATTATTTGCTTGGGACCTTCAGTTTATTCTATTTAAACAAAAATAAAATTAACACTCATTATTCAGGTGTTAAACACAGACAGAACCGGCTCGTACTAGCAGCAAATCTTCAGTATGAGTAACTCCCTGCCACGGCTGTGGGTAAGAAGACTGCACTTAAAGCTCCCACCCAGTACGACGGGAGCGGGTGGGGGAGAAGGGAAAGAGAGGAATGGAAGGATGAGGAACATTGGATCTGCAGATACACTATAAATATACGAGAGCATCTAAAATCGAAAAACAACAAAACAAGCCCTAAAAATTAAGAAATATTAAATGGTCCTTAGTTATTTTGGAAACATTCCATGGTCTGTACAATGCTGAGTAGTTTTGTTTCTGAGGAGCACGATTACACCAAGCTTACCTTTAATTTTACAGATGCTTTTTTATTAAATCTTATTTTAAAATAGAATTATTTGATTAGCTGTTACCCAGCCAACTCAGAGAATGCAAACACAGACTGCCTTGAAAAGAGAGCCATAGCCCTCAGCTTTTAAAGAGAGGTAAAGAAGGGAGCAGTGTATCTAGTTTCCAGCTAGAGGCAGAGACACAAGCAGAACAGTCTCCCCTTAAGCAAAGGGTTAGGGGCAGCAGCATCCAGGACAGTAGCAGGAAGCTGGCAGTGGATATAAGGCATTGCATAGATCAGAATAGCTGATCTCTTGTGAGAAATACCTGTATTTATTCAGGCAGACTACGTGGTTTGGCTGACTAGCATGATAACAAACATAAAAATGGCAGCATGCTTAAAGGGGACACGTTATCTCACTGAGGGATGCTTCGAAGAAAAAGACTTAAAAGGGCCATGCCATATCCTTTTCACAGAACTCCTGTTGATTAAAAAAAAAAAAAAAAAAAAAAAAAAAAGGGCTTCCACTGCAGAACAAGGAACATGCTGCAGTCTGCCTTTGTACATTGGCGTATCGATATCCGGTAACTAGAGGAGTTTAACTCTCCACAACACAACCCTGACACTAACCCATTCTAGGATCTACTGCTTCAATGATGCAAACGGCTGGCGCCCTTCTGAAGGCTTTGGAAATGCAGTGTACACCACCACCCTGCTGCTTCATTCATAGCATCTATAAATCTCAAATAAAAATGCCTGCCCTGATAGTGTAGGCATTGCATATGCATACAATAGGAGATGGACCTTGAAGAGCTTCCTGTCTGTGACAGGCACAGAAGTAAAGCACAGAGAAATTAAGTGTTTTGTCAATATACGTTGAATGCCCTGATATATTGGGCACAAAGCTATTTTGTACTGAAAAAATAAACACATAGTCTTTCCTCGATTTCTCTCCACCTTTGTTCCCTTTTGGGGGACTCTTTTGATGTACGTTGCTATATAGGTGCCAAGCAAATGGAAAGGAGGATGAAAACCTGTCATTTGACATGGAAGCTGACTTTACAATTTACTTATCCTGCTGTGCAAATGAGAGGAGACTGCTAGCTTTTGTTGGATGCTAGTCATGCCTTAGCCAAAAAGACAAGGGCAAAAAAGGAAAATCCAAAAAATTATGTAATGCGGGAAGGTAAGGAGAGATGCACCTTCCCTAACAGTTTCATACAGAACAAAAACATGTAGTAAGCATTGATCTGTAAAGAGAAATGACAGAGACTAAGAACTGTCATACTATAGTTAGAATCATCCCTGATCTATCACAGAAACAAGCAGAAGTCACGCTAGGTTTTCTACAGACCTTTCTATCTGCTGTGTGCTGTGGAGATCATTTATTTATTTGAACCAATTTTAACACAACGGAGAAACTTCTAACAGAAAACAAATCCATATTGAGATGAACCTAAAAACTCTGAACCCCAGGACACTTGCAGTTAGTCCCAAAACCATGACCTTTAGATGTCCTTTTGAGAAAGCAGCTGAGAAGAGCTTTCGTAACACAACGTATTAACACAGCTTTCAACACAAGACCATAAGGAATTAAAAAGCTGCCTCCAAGATCTTCATCCTTCAGCACACTGTGTCTGGAGGCTTAGCTTTTTCTAATGACACTGGAAGCTGCACGAGATCTACTTTGTTGTAATCTTATCACACTTCTCCAATGCCCTGTCAGTACCTTCAGATAAAGGTTTGTGGGGTTTTTTTCCAGCATGGCACAGCTCCAGCAGCATAAACTTTAGCAGAGACATTTTTGTGGCCAGAAATACCTTTTGCTCAAGAGAAGTGCGAGTTCCTGCCTAATTCTGGGAGGCTTCCTAGTTTGCTTTGCTGTTAGCCTCTGAAATCACTGCTTAGCTCTGGGAACAGACTGCCTCATCCACAGGGCACAAGGGAGCGGGGAAGTGGAAGAGTCCGCCATTGATTTAAGCAAGCCCAGGGCTTAAAGAGGAGTGACACCAACAGGGTCCCCAAAGGGACCATCACACAAACTCTCTGGACAAAATGAAAATGCTAGATTTAGAGACCAAGGCCACTTAAATCGCTCAGATGAGAATGCGCTACCTGAGACGCAGAGTCAAAAGTGACAGCTCTGTAAGCAGGCACCTGAGGCTGATCCCAGTCACAGCTCCCTCGCTTAACACAGTGGCTACAACGATAAAGTTGCCAAAGTTTTCTTTTTTTTTTTTAAACGATGATTTTTTTTTCTATTTTAAAAGGGATCAGGGATAACTTGACTTTAACATAAAGCATCCTCCTCTGAGTTTTCAGCCTTGCCTGTATAGATTACAACAGAAGCAGGACTACAATTAAACTGAGCTCCACAACTATCACTTTTCTTTTACTCCCCTCATCATCCTTCCCCTTCCTTCCCCTAGGACAAAGAAAGCTCCGATATAAAATGCTATCCATAACACAGAAAGGTATCTCAAAGGGGGGAAGAGACCCACCAAAAAATCCCCCCCACACCGTTTATCAGAGAATATAGCTTGAAGATAGCACTTTAGCCTGTTTGCAAAGGCATATCCAGAAAAAAAGCCAATTCTATAGGGATTTGGACCCAAACACAACTAAGTTTCAGTGACGTTAAAACAAACAAAAAAGTCTTGTGTATTACACCTCTATGGAGAGGCTGAACACGTTCAAAACATTTTTTCCTCTTCATAAGCTTTCCACTAAAAGGCCATAGGACAGAGGCTTCATTCGCAAGCAGCCGAGACTGTGAGAGGTATATTAAGAACTCTTAAACAACATCAGTTAAGGGAGCAAAGGGTCTCTACACGCTACGATCATTTTAGAAGAGCAGAGGTATGAACGCTCAATGCTAAAGCCACTCTCTCGCCCTTAACTTACTCACTACTTGGTACCGCGTTTCAGCGTGCCAGGACACACACCTGGCAAAGCAACAAGTGAAATTATATGGTATGAGTAATTTTTTTCGTACCAGTTTATTGCCCGTGTGTGCGGCGCTTCTTTTTTCACCGTCTGGAAGTCCCAGAGCGACACCCAACACGTGGTTCTCCTCCTTCTCAAGTCCAGCTCAAGCAAAACGGGCCGCTGAACCAGCTACGTTCTGCTCCTCGGCGCAAAGGCGGCCTGGAGGCAGGTGCGGATACCACTCCTTTCAGACAGGAGCCGAGCGGGCGCGCAGGCCCCGCCGCCGACCGGCGCGGGGGCCGCGGCCCGGGCCAGCTGCGGGCGCGGCTCCGGGCGGCCGCGGGGCCCCCCCAGCCTGGCTTACTGCTGCCTTCGGGCAGCTTGGAGGCCAGCCGCCGCCTTGCCGGCTGCTCCGCCGGGCCTGCCTGCCCGCCCGGCGGCGGCGGCGGGGCGCGGCGCGAGAGGAAACCGTCTCTCGCCCCCTCGAGGCCGCCAAAATGGCGGGCGGCGGCCGCTGAGGAGCGGGCTCGGCCAATCAGGAGCGGGGCCGGCGCGGCGGCGCGCGCGGGGCCGCCGCTCCCTGAGGGGAAAGGCGGCTTCGCGGGCCGGCGCGGCGGCCGGGCCCGGGGAGCCCTCGGCCGGGCGGTGTCCTCACCGCTTCTCTCATCTCCCCGAGAGTCCGTGTGCGGCTAATGACCCCGGGGGCGCTGGGCGCGGAGCCCCTCAGCCCCGGGGGAGCGGCTCCAGCAGTTCCTAGAAACGCTGCCGTTGAGAAGAAATATGACATTTTCAAGTGCCGTAATGCAGGCTGTTTGTCTCTCTCCCTCCCACTCCGCTCATCCCAGCAGCCCGATTTATTTGCCGATTCACGGGTTGTGAGTAATTGGCTTCTTAGATACTCTTTGACAGGAAGCAAGCAGTCAACTTGACTGAAGAACAGACATGGCAGGAGCCCAGCGAACTGCAGGGCCCGTTGTTTTTCTCCCCTCGGCACACAAGTGGCAACTCGTCACATCAGGGAGGGATGCGCGAAGCAGGAAAGCGCGGGGGCTGCTGAAAACAAGAGGAGCAAGAGACAACGTCCGCGACATGCAAGGCTGCTGCCGCGGCGCGGCAGCGAAAGCCTGACGGAGCGCAGCCGGCTGCTCGGCCGGTCTCCCTCGGGCCGTGCGAGAGCTAAGGCGCCCCAGGACTGCGGCCGCCCGGCCGCGGGAGCGGCAGCTGGGGGGCTTTCCCTCTGCCGACGGGAAGATTATCAGCTCTCGTTCGTTAGTTAGCGCCCCTGTCCACAAAGGAGGTGTTTCTAGGGCTCTCGGACCCTAGACAGGATCCTGCTGAAGAAAAAGTGGGTCATCTCCATGACAGCCTTTAAAAACAAAAGCAGCACCCTATGGCCTTTTATTTAAATTTATTTTTATATATATATATATATATATATATATAAATAAAATATTTAAAAAACTTGGGTTTAATTGCTGAAGGATCCAAAGATTTGCTGCCTCTGAGCCTTTATCTGCTGTATCTCGGTCAACCCTCATAAGGCTGCATTTGAGATCACACTGCACTAAGAAAACAAATGATTAAAGCAGAGCAAGGGAGAGTCAGGGGATTAGTTTATCCCGCAGGGCCTTGAGCAAGTCATTTTTAGCTCTGAGGCCCTAATCTTACAATGAGGGCTCAGGGCAGACGAAACACTGGAACACCCACACACAGCACTCTTGTTTTTCCTCATCTGAAAAATTGGGATAGTAATACATACCTCTCTCTGAGACCATCTTAACCATTAATCCCTTGTTAAATGCTTGAACATGTAAAGTTTGAAAATGACTGATTAAACACCAAATCAAATTAACAGACTGCAATGACACTGAAGTCAATTAGGTAGGCTGATGACACAAGCACCCACTGCATTCAGCTCAATCTTCACTAGAAAAAAATCCAACAGTAAGAAGCAAGGCTGTAAAAGCTTGTTCTCCTCACAACAACCAGATGTAACTGCAAAGAGAATACAAGAGATGAGTGACTAAATAAATTAGTCTTGAACTGAATTCTCTATCTCGTTAAATGCAGGAAGCCTACACAGTGCAGTTTCAAAGGGGCTAATGAAGGAGAAAGCCAAGCTCTTGGATCTCAAAGCAGCCTTGAATCATCCAGCCTTCATGCAGAAGTAAGGTACCGGGGAGAAAATCGTGCAGCTGCCATGACTTAAACATCCTTTGAATTCAGTGCAAGGCTTGTCCTTCATTAGGACTATGCAGTGGGGCAAAACTATTTCACTGTCCTAGTATTGCTCATTCTGCATATTTAACATACAGCACTTTGTTGCCTACTTTTTGATTCTATGTGCAAGTCCAGATTAGTCTTACTAGCAGGTGTCACTGTGTTTTTGAGTTAGTTTTCAAGTTCAGTGCATGTGGATATGGTGTATCGGATAGGCTCAAGCACTGTCTTTGCACATAAGATGAGCTAGCAGCATTGCAAGTCTGAAGCACTACGCACTTTTCCTTATTAGAAGGAAAGATTTACTGTCTCTAATGCATTGATTGCAAAATATTTAAAAAGTGGATTCTCAGCACCCTCTGGTGGATTAGCAGTGTGATAACCAGTTATTAACAACTGCCAAGTATTAGTAAAACTTTCATCACAATTCGGCGCAACAGAACAGTTATTATTTTTACTGCAAAACTGCAGTAGGGAAGTTAAATGTGAACAGAAGAACTCTGTAATTTACGATTATTATTAATACCTGTATGAAGCCTACATCTTTGGTGCAAGCATCTGTTAAGTCCCATTAAAAAAACACTAGTTATATATTGGGTTTCATGCGACAGTGCTATCAGTGGTGGCAGGGGCTTCTGTTTCTTTTAAAACATGCATCTAAGCCTGCAGACCAGGTCAGGATCAAGCCTGTTGTCACATAGGAAAAAAAAAAAAAATTGCCTGTGGCAGCAGCACAGAAGCTCTTCCAGCTCAGACAGCACATCATGGCAGCGCTTCTGTCAGACTTGGGAACAAATGGGAGTCTGAAGGCTACTACTGGGTAGATGCGTTTTTTCCTGCTGAAGGGGCTTTTTTCCCCCGCGTACTTGCAGTAAAAAGCCCTGTAGAAGAGGACAGAAACAGAAGTATAGATAGACAGAAGGAACAGCCAGCATCCCCTCAGAAGCTGTTTTCCAAGCCATTTACAGATCGCACTATGTGGTCTAAGTCCACCCTAAAACATTTACAGAAGCAAAGGGAGACTGCAATTAGGAGTACTTAGCATATGTATCAACTGAACAAAGCTTTCCCCAAGTCACCCAGATTCATATCAACACAAGTGTTTGGTATGTACCAACGTTTAATGACTACATGCTACCCCTCTGAAAACGCTCAAACCATACACGTCATAAGGGTTTGCCTTTAACAGGTCAGCTTTCAGCATGTTCTGCCTAATCCCTAAAGCAATTTCAGTGCCTGCCTAAATTTGTAAGAGTAACCAGCAAGCATTAACAATGTTGGTCGCACTCACTGCAAACTAAAACAGGCACAAGGTTTCCTGAGCACATCCATCAGATTTCATTCCCCTAACACAGGTGCTAAGATATACACAAGGTTCCACTTTTCTTTTCTTTTCTTTTTTTTTTGGACAGCAGCAATATAATTACTGCTTCAGGCATATAGAAACTTGTTTTTCCACATGTGCAGGTAATATGGTTCATATGATTCCCTAATTTAGTTTTTACTTTTTACTTTTTTACTTTTACAGATATCCTACTACGTTTTTTACTTTTACAGATATCCTACTACATGTAACCTATGACCTTCACTTGCACTACACTCACCTCTTAGACTTTCAAGATTAAGTCTCACAATACCAACCGGGTTTAAATACCTCTATGCCACTATGTTTTTCTAGCACCTACCACAGTACCCCCCCTTATCGCCATCATATATAATACTAATGACAAAATACAAATTCCCATCAATGAGGATTTCTTCCCTTTGGAATTTTAGCCAATTTTTTTTTCTTTAGCAAGGATGATTCAGACACCCATTTATACAATCATCTTAAGGAAAGCTAACACTAAAAAAAACAAATGAAAATACACAGCTGACTCTACAGTCTGTTTTTGCTCTATTTTATTTTTGTTTTTTAAACCTACAGTTTCTAACATATTGCTCTCCTTTATTTCTTTGTTAACAGCTTCAGAACACCGTACACTTCTGTTAGATCCAGAATTGTTTGTGCAATACCTGCAAAGTACCTTCAGAAGCTACTTACACTGGATAGCAGGAACAACAGCTCAGCTTTGTGCGTCAGGCTACAAGCAAATGCTGGAGACGCAGCCATCTAGCCGTTTTTTCTATTGTGCTGTCTTCCTCTGGGAAATCGCAGGAGGCCAGACAAAGCATACCACAAGCTAAATCCAGTCCTGTAGTACCTTGTATCAACTACTTGTTGTAGTCTTAGTAGCAGCCGTGTGCCAAATTCTCAGGTGGAATCAGTTTGTAATGCCAAGGTCATCTTTCGGGGAGCTATATAACCTGTCCCTCAGTTGTTGCTATATTGCTTTTTAAAATTAAAGTGAGAGTGGGGAGGAGGTGAGAGCGCAAAAAGATGCGCTCTGCATCAAACTGGACTGCTTTTGTGCACGAGACCCTTAATATTTAACCTCCCTGCTCTGACCAGGGTGGTATGTTTTTCCCTCGACTGACTAAGGCAAACCAGGTACTTCCATCAATTCATCCCAATACACACATCACATATTAACTGCTAATTTCCTCTGAACTGACTTTTCTTCCTAGAATTCTGCGCAGTTAGTGATAGTCTTACTGTACAATGCTGATAGCAATATAGGAACAAATGATAAAGGCTTGGCCCTGTTATTGTTCCTTTTGTTCCAGTAGCTATTACCCCAGTTTCATGAAAACCGCATTTTTTAATAGAAAAGGCACAACGACCTTGCATTGTATAGCTTAGGTTCCCAACATACAAGAGGTAGATTTGTGCTACCTTCTTTTCCTTAGGCTAGGAACAGCGTATCAAAACTACAAACAGTTGTCTAATAGACAGTAACCTATATATTCCCATCAAGCTTGTAAGAAATGAGACTCTGAAGTTAAACAACTTAACAGTACCTTTTTGAACAGTGGTTATCAGCAGACCTCAGTCTGCTGCTAGTAGTGCTGCTATGCTGCTGCACATGTTCTGTTCTAACGAAAAACATGAGCATTTCATCCCTTACATGCCTTGGGCTCCCGAGTCCTTACATATTTGTTAAATGTTAAGACCTTGGTCAGGGATAGTTCTGAAAAATTTAGAAATATTTCAGATGGCTTTGAGGTCTATAAATAATCATCATGCTTTCAGAAGAAAAGGAGGAAAAATTCCTACTCACCAGAGTTATATATTGCAGTGACCAGCACAGTAAAGTAGAATAGGCCCCTGCTCCTTCAATGGCTTCTTCATGGCATTCCTTTCACTTCGCAGAAGTTGCTGGTCAGAGGAAATGGGAGTAGTTTTGGTAAGCAGAGTTATCCCTGCAGCTGGCTACCATAATTTAGGACAGATAGCACATTATTTTTCTATTACATTTAATAGGCCACGTATACAAAACTGATACACAAATTGGCTGTTCATAGAAAGCAGAATAAATTGACTGTTCACATAAAGCAACATTAATTGCACACACATGGTCATGCACTGCAATTTCCGCCAATATGATCTGGAATGCAACTAAGAAAACCTCAGCTGTGGACCTGTGCTATTGCAGAACAACACACAACTTACCTGAACTAGCAGATTAATTATTCCAATCACTGATGAAACATATAAGGGCCCATTTTTGATCATATATATATATATATACACATAATATATATACATACACATATATATGTATATACAAAATATATACATAATATGTAATACATATATTACATATTCCTTACAGATACAGAAGTTCTTGGACTACAGCTCTTTCTTTTCTTTCTGTTTATCTATAGAGAGATATATCTATATACAGATAAAATCTGTAGACTATCATCAGTTTGTCACTTCCAATTAATCTGAATGTGTACGTTTTCTAAATTTCAGTCATTCCTTTCCAGACTTTGGCCGCTGTATGGCAAAGGTCTCTTCAGAAATGCAGTATCTCACACTCCTGGGGAATGTTAGTGCAAAATAAGTTAATTCACTGACCACTTCAGTTTAAGATCAGAACAAGCCTGCAAATACCTAACCTGTTTCCTTTTCCACATTAAATGTACTAAAATACATATGTAGCTTGACATGGAATTTCTTTTTGTGCAGGTTGAAGAACATTTTCAGTGTGACAGTGGCAAGTGCAGAGCTTAAAAACAGACAAGTTTAACTTATTTTTATCTAATGTAGCGCAGGATTTCGTGTCTTCATCCACTGGTATGCCACGCAACACCCATTCAGTTGACTGCTTCATTTCCGCATACTATTCAAGAACCTCAAAAATACAATATAGTTTCACACTAACACAGATGATAACAACTATATAATCCCATATAATGCCATCAACAATAACTTCCTAAAAAAGAAAGATTCTCTGTGCTGTACTTCCCCAGCTATAAATTTTGAAAGCAAAACCAAATAGGTTTAAAGTATTTTTCAGAATGGTCAGTTTGCTCTCTGAACACGATTAAAAAAAAAAAACCCTCTGCCATACAAAGAAAACCATATACGTTTATTATAATTTAGGAACGTGAGGAAAAGCCAAGTATTTTATAATAGCTTAAAATCCATGGTAATCTCTCCTGTCTTTGTGTCGAAATGTATAGCATACGTGACAGCACTAGGAAGGTCTGTCAGAGTTTCTGATTCAATAACAGAACTGAAGAAATAGACAGCTTGCTTGCAGTGGGGATTCCATTCACAGTTTCCCTATAGGAGAGAGTTAAAAGTGAAAGCAGTCACAACTCCAAGATACTGGACAGTAATAATGCAGTAAGAACACAACAGTTCTTGTCTGCAGTTCAGTATACAAAGATCCGATACAGTTCTCACTTTCACTGACCTTCTTTCATTACAGGAAGGCATAACAAATTTCTTTAAATCCAGTTTACTACACTGCACAGTGACATTGTAGAGAAAAAATGAATTTGGTCAAAGAATATTTAGATGGGATAGAAAAAATATTTAGGGCTCCTTCCCCTCAAACCTTCTGCTCTTGTTGAACCAAGGAAAGGAAGTTGCATGAATAAATTCTACTTCAAGCTAGCATCATACTTGATTTCTGCATGCGGTTCCAAACTACAGAAACATTTGAATCCGATTCAAATCCGATACTCTCGTATTTCAAGGTACATCTCCTGCTCCCCCCCAAAAGGGTGAACAGATAATTCTACTAGTATTGTCTATATAGTATTCAAATAGGGTAACAAGTAATGCTATATAAACCAAGACAACATGGCCAGCAAAGAAGTATTTTTCAGCACTGTAATTCTATAGACTTTACGAAAGATAATAAAGTACAGATTGAAGAAATACCTTGTCATTTGAAATCTGCATCAGCCCTGTGCTAACTGAGATATCAGCAGTAAGATGATATTCCATCCACAGAACTGCCCCATGGCTCTTTCCCTTCCTGGGGAAAGGAAGGACGAGGGGGAAAAAAAAAAAAAAAAACTATTATCTTAGCGTTAACTCTAGGTAATACTGATAGCTTAAACACTGCACCCACTCCCCATGAGGTTTAAGAATGCATAAGTAACTTGTTTCTTTGGAAAAAGTTTAGCAGTTGAATAAATCTGCCAGTGGTTAGCAAGCTTTTAAGCGTTTGCAAATCTGAAATCTGAAAAAGACAGGAGGAGCAGATGTCACAACGAAGTCTGCTAGGATCTGTAGTCATTTAACAGGCACTCAAGATAACATGGAAGAAATTATATAGCATATTTGGGGAGTATTTCCTTCAGATATCCCAGCTTCCACTGTTTCTGGATTTGGGAGAAGATGTTTACCACGTAACCCATCTTACTTCATCAAGTTACAAGGAGCAGAGGTCATGCTAACACGTTGCCTGTAAATACAACTGGTTCCAAGGCACAGAGACCCCATGCAGATAGTTCTGGGTTCTCCCATGATCCTCACAGTGCGGGGCGGGGGGGGGAAGAAAATTTCCATAAATTTTATCCAAACAAGCAATCTGGACCACACAAGCACTCCCAGGGCTTAAGGGCCATGACTTTGGTTTCACAAAGGGGAACAGCATAATTATAGCAGTGTTCAGATTACGTAAACTATAGAAGAAGTTAAAGGCAAATTTCCCTGTTTTTTAATTGTTAATAGTATTTCAAGTTTGCACGGAATAAACTACAGTCTGTAGTTAAGACTGTAGTGAAAGATATCTCTGAAGACATATGACAAATGTCAAAAGCTAACTGCAGTTAAAGGGAAGGATAGCGTACACTTTAAAGCTATTAAACAGAATAATTTGCAAGGCTAAATAGGAGCCGTTTCTGCCAGAACTCAGCAACAGGGAGCAAATTGAAAGACTAAAACCATCCAGACATTGGTTTGTCTTCTCTAGACTGTAAGTTAATCTGTTTACATTCTAAATAACGGAAGCAATCTAATAAAATGCTATTTTTAAAATACAGCCATCTTACCTACAAAACTACCCTTAATGCTATAGCTGCCTGTGAGTTATCTGAAGGTAGACAGGGTGAATCCGAAAACAGGCACAGGAAGTTAGTGTCAAAGGAGCTTCCACAAGTTTAGGTAACATCTTTGGATGTTGTTAAATATGATCCCACTAATTAAGAATGTACACAAAAAACTGGATGTGAGGTTTAAAAAAGTTTAAAAAAAGATTCATCATTATGATGTGAATACTTACTACGAAGAGAATACTCACCGTAAAAGATTTACAGAACCCTCTGTGCTGAGACAGTGCTGTGGTACAGTCCTCCTAAAGTCAAATATCAAAACTTCTTGGGGATCTGAGAGTGACTTGCAAGGATATTCCCACAGAGGGTGAGGTTCTGCTTCCTTGGATTCCCTAAAATTCAGAGAATTCTGAAGGAAAAAAAGGAATAAAACTATGTAAAAACAGTCTAAAGGCTAACAGTCCTTGTTCTCAAGTTACTTGGTGACCTGGACCTACAGTATTTAAGCAATAAGGCTCCAAGGGGATAGGACTGTACTTGTTAGGCACAAGGAAAAATATCTACTAGAAGCATGAACTAATTGTTAGGACCATGCTCCTCCATGGTCAAGCAGAGAGAAATGGGTACTTTCAAAACAAAATGCATTTAATTACATTTCTTCTCCCTTGAAATGAATTCTACTCTAGAACTGCCTGTACTCCTCCACAAGGACTAATAAAAGCAATCTAAACAGCTGCCTCAGATAGGGGGATGTACACTACAGCTCTAGAAGTTTAGACATATAAATCTCACCCTTCATATCGATTTCTTGGAAGCCAAAAAGCCTTTTTCTCTTTAGAGCACTCACCTAAAGGCACTTAAAGCGCTCTTTAACCACTAACCTAAGGGCAACAGGATTCATTGATGAACAACTGCAGCTAATTTGATTGCAATCTCAGAATACTTTTGAGAACAAGATTTCTTCCCTCCCCTTTTGATGAATGCAAGTATTTTCAAGACAGTGCAGTGCTGAACAGTTTGTCAAATGACAAGAATCACATAACCCCAATCCCCATGCCAAAAAAGTTATTCTGTTTTGTAAGAAGTGAATAGCCACTATATTTATGAAAAACTGAAACATGGTGTTTCACGTGACATATGACATTTTAAGCGTTCACTAGATACTTTTTCAAGTCAAGGTGAGTTTTGTTCCGTTTTGCTGAAACTATTTTGAGTGCTCTTACTTTAATCATATCATCCATAGTCCGGACATCAAAACCTTCACAGCTGCCGCATGGACTCCGGATTCTCCATAAGTCCTAAGCAGGAAAACAAGAGTTTTCTTTGTTAAAAGAAATTATCTCCTTTTATTTATTATCTCTCTTTTATTAAAGGAGATAATTTTAGTTATGAATTAAACTGTTAAGAGTAAAGTATATGCATCCATTTAAAAAAAGCCAAGAAAATAAACCCTTCACTTTCCCCACACTAAGTAAGCCAAATTAGATGCCACATAAGAGGAAACGTTATATTGCATCTTTAAATTACAGGATGGAATTCAGACCTAGTTTAGCAGAACCTAAGGTTCTCAGCAACTTGAGGGGTATTTTCTTTGGTGGTCCTTGCTAAGTGAATTGATCTAGGTCAGTTCTTAGCTAACTAAGGGTAAATCCAGCTGACTGTTTTTGTCTGAAGACAAAATGACCAAACAAACCATCACTCCTCCTCATAAAACACACAGCCGGTAAACTGAGGCAAAAGCAACACAAGCGTTACGTACTGGATTAACCTACAGAGAAAGAGAAGTGTTCCAAATGTCAGGCCTTTCTTAAAATTAACATTTTTTTCCCCCTCATTAAAAGATCTGAATTCTTACTGTAATAGCCAATTCCATGCAATCATAAAAAAGGAAAACTATAGAGAGAAATAGTTCTATTGAAAGAATATTTCCCTACATAATGCTTCCTTATTTATTAAATGAAAAAAGTCAAGAGATAATACAGGAAATTAGTTGAGCTTTATCCCGGCCCTAACTACTGCACAGACTGAAGGCAACGCACTCCTCCGAGAGAAAAAAAAAAAAAGAAAAAAAAAATCACTGAATGCACTGTATTTTTTTTAAATTTTCCTCAATTTTTTCAAAGCAAATCCATACACTGACGACACGAATGTTACTTTCCAGATACAGTTCTCCTCCTTAGCACCTTACACAAATGATCATACCATCATCACTTCAAAAATTGATTAATTTATAAAATTAGTTCGCTGAATCCACTTGAATGGATTAATTTAAAAAAAAAAAAAACAAAAACACATGCACACAAACTAGGTTTCTGTTGCAACAGAAACTGAAACCCATCAGTTACAGAATTCTTCCATAGCATTCTCCCCACCCATAGCTTCCAATCAAGACGGGTACCCGCTCAGCAATTCGCAGCTCTTTCCCAAACAGATTTGTCTTAGAAAAATGAGTAAGTATTGAATACAGTAAAGGTCATATATTCTTTAAAATTCACCACATGCACTGATTCACTGACGTAAAACTATTCTGAGGTAATCACTGCTACAAAAATTACTCCTTTATTCAATCACATTTTCCAAAAGCAAATTCTGAAACCAAATCTAATTTAAAAAAAAAAAACAACATTTATGTTCAGGACTGTTTCCTCCCCGGTTTACCTCTTTATCTGCTGTCTTATACTCTTAATCTCAAGTGATAAGAATCTTAAAATAATTTTAGCTGTAGATTAGACAGCTGGTAACAAAACAGATAAAGACTCTTTAAAAATCTTCACATTCCTAATTCATTAAAAAAAAAAAAAAAACACACACACACTTTATATTCCTGACCCATTCAAACTTCTGTAAGAAGTCAGAAAACAGTGTGTTCTGGGAAGGCAATTTGCTTCCTTTTAGCACTCCAAAGATTAGTAAATTCATTAGTAAAGTCAACAGACTGCTCTCTATTAGGTCTAGAGACCAATTAATGGTCTCTCATAGGATGAGACCATTCACTAGTTTCAGATACACATATTTTATCACCTGTTCGTTGCTGCACTGAGCAATGTCAAAGGTTTCTACTTGTACTGGGTACTGCTCACGGGATTTCTACTTTACAAGCAGGCAGCAGGACTACTATAAACTTAAGTAAATGCTGTTATAAACTTAGGTCTGAATACAATACATCATGAACTAGAGTGACTATACAGAATCTCCCAATGGTTTACCCTATAGTCCTTAAGTAGAGTAATTTAAGCAGTCCACGTTTCTTAGTAATTTAGTGCAATTCTCTACAATGGTGTTGAATGCTACTGCTAGTAGGGATACTCAAGAAGTGCCAAGCAGGAAGACCATTTACTCTTTTACCCTTTTGCACTGTAAATGCAAAATTGTCACTGTAGCTTTTCATCATTTCTTAGAAAGCTCATAAGACAGCCTGGGGAGTAAACTGAATTAATTCTGTGCTCTATGCCTTCCAGCCTGGGTGGAAAAAGAAAACAAGCAAACAAAACAAAACCTAAGCCCACACATGTACGCGCATTCTGGTTGTAGCAAACCCTACTGTTATCTTTAGTACTAGAGACCTATAGACAAAGAGCGTGCTACACAAGAAGAGTCTTACTGGGTTTGAACAAATGCCCACTTAATACTATACGCTGTACCTAAAAGCAGCTAACAGCAATGCCTAGGAAACAAGGCAACTATACAGTGACAGAGAGAAGTTAGCTTCTCTCTTAAGTGCTTAACTTGCACTCAGTAGAGCCTACATGTTAAAGTGCTCAGCGACTGTATGTGCTCATCCCAAGACACTTGCAGCTTAACATGTGGAAAATAAGACCATTACTCTATAGATCATTACTAATCCTAAAAAATATGATGCGTGTATTTCCTTTGGGGCCATACAGAGAATTTAAAGCCTGCTAACTACATTAATTTCACGTATTTCGCTGCGTATGAAAGGTATTGACAGACCGCGTCTCACATAAACAAGCTTGCTGCTAGACATACTTTGTTTAATCACAAAAGATGTATTCCTCCATTTCTTTTCCCCTGCAGTATCACTGAGAATCTATCAGAGCAGACCATTTTAGCAGTACTAGTCACGTACTAGGGGTGCGGCACGCCGCGGATTTGCTCAGCTCCTCAAGGCTGAGGGCAACTGATTGTAAGTTCAAATAGTCTAAGTCTGCTGCAGAATGCCTTTAAATGTCAAACAGCTCTGGTAGGCGCACAAACACAACAAAGGGAAAGTATAACTTTTAACCCATGTTTTTCCACTATATACTTTTTTCCTTAATAGAAGTAAACAATGCATAAACATATTCTATAAATTGCTCTGTAACACTTTGCAAGGCATATCTGATAGACCAAGCTGAAAATCTGCAGCGTGTTACATCTCAGGAGAACAGACAGCTGGTGTGCTGACAAGTGTCACAGTGAGTGTGCAATCCTAACATGTTTTTCCTTCCAGTTTGCAAGAATCGTTAATTAATGATGAAAGAAAGATTAAAAGATTGTGAATTACTGGGAAAGATTCACAATATATTTTCCCACCCTCAACAAACAAAGACTTGACCAAATGGCTTTTCTACTATATCCATCTCAAAAATCTCTTTTCCAGGGTGAAGTTCATCTCACAGCAGGTCTACAAGATGTGTTAGACTATTTTAAAGGATTAAGAGATACTCTGTGTATGGAGGCCCTCTACATTCACCTCCAATGATAAAAGGTCATTCTTGGTAGCTAAGGACTTCTACAGTTTTATACTGTTAGAAGTATGATGTTACCTAGGTAGCATCCTGCTCCCTAAATGCAATTATGGGCTAAACAAAAGTTGTAACTGAAGTAATTTAAGCAAATTTCTTCTGAATCCAGCTTTAGCTAATTGCTTTAATTTAATGAGATGTCCACATTTTGGCAAGATAGAACATGCTAGAGAATCAGTTCAGCAGAATGCCTGACAAAGGTATGTCTTTTCCTTCTGTCTAACCAAAAACTGGCAAATGCAGAGGTTGTTAAAACACATGTTCTAGTCTTTGGGTCTAGATTCACCACTGAACAAAGAGGAAAATGTAAAATAAAAGCAAGAGCTTTTGGAATAGCTTAACGGAATGAGGCGCATGTTCAACGTTCTACCCAATTTGGTGTAAAAAGCAGACAAATAACTTTGTGTGGAATCAGCTCAGAACAAAACCCAATACATAAAAGTTCAGAACCGAGGTTCGAGTGCATTGAATTTTATTCTGTGTTCTGTCACTAGGCTGCTGAATAATCCTGAGTCATCATTCTGCATGCTTCTGTTTCCTCATCCAAACCATGGAGAGAATAATGCTTACATCCTTAGGAAATGCTATGAGTTCTCAAACATAAATCCTCAAGATAAGAGAGCATGGAATTAAAGTTAGCTGCTTATTTTAATCTGATTACTGTTGTTTAGCCTTGCAAATTTGCTTCCTGTTACAAGATTCAGATAAACTTTATTTACTGAGAAAATATTTAAGCCCTCCACATTTTTGCGGAAAGCCACAGAAAGCATGAAAAAACATGCAGTGTGATTTATCCCAGACAGAAAAAGAACACCTGTTTTCACTTGTATAATCTGCTCAAAATCACAGGTGGAAGGGAGGGAACAGAGTGCGAGTAGTAGGATAAGGAAACTATTAAGTGAGAGAAGGATCAATTACAAAACTCGTCCTTGTATTATTTACACAGCTGGTGAATTGTACAGAGGGAAGAAAAGAGAGGTAAGAGCTGGCTTTTTTAAAGAGATAAAGTTAAGGTTACATACCTGAGAAAATGTTAGATTATATATTATTTTTTGGTTCATAATAATGTATATTTTAGTTACATAATTTCAGACCAAGAAGTTCCCTCACTTAAGCTGCTGGACAAAAGCTTTGCATGTTATTATCAAAGTACTTATGTAACTTTCACTGTCTTAGTAAGTTAACTCTTTGCAACCTTTACTGAACATCTCCAGCTCCATAACAAACGTCAAAAAAGTATGCCTTTGTACAATTTCTGAAAGGTAATGTTTTCAAGTATTTTTAGGATGTGACCCCTAGTATGCTCAACTTTAGAAGTGGGCACAGTCTCAAATGGTTTAGACTTACTATGGAAAAAAAAAAAAAAAGAGTACGTTTGCAAATCCTGCCTACAGTCTTATACTCACAAGATACTATCTTAAAAACTGTTATTTTACAGAATATCACACTTTAAGTCACCACAGTTTTAACATACTTCAGCAATCTCTCTCTAACCTACAGAAATATTTTAAACATTCAATCCTTTCATTTAAAAATTTGCTTAAATTTGGTCAAAATGATTCAAGCTCTTGTTTTCTGGCAAGGGATGGCTGAAACGACAAAACACATCTTCAAGATGTCAAATTATTCTTATTTTATCTCAGTAGGTAAGAGGAAAAGACAAATCAAAGGGGGCAATATTCAGAGAGGTAAACCTGAAATTACAAAAAAAAATCCTGAAAGAGTACTCAATATTTTAAGTGAGTTCATAGGAAATGCATGGTTCTAAACAATCTCACCTGAAACTCCACAATCATCACGTGCAGAGAAGCAGACTGAGGTAGGACAGTGGCATCGCTGGCAAGATGCTTGTTCACAGCTGTTCTGGCATACCAAAAATACAGGTTATGCCATGGCAACAGACTTGTAGTAAAAAATGGCTCTCCAAGAAGAACTGAAATCTTTTTTTTTTAAAAAAAAAAAAAAAAAAAAGGAGATAAAGAGCACTATAGGAAAGAACAGCAGCTCAAACAACAACACAGGCTACTTATATCTTCAATTGTTGACAATGCAATAAAGCAAACAAAGTTGCCTAGATCAGAACTTCCTCTGCTCCATAAGGATCTAACTACTCCATCTTCCATATACTGCATAACACCTTTTTCTATTTTAGTTAGTGAATGCTAAAATTACTTTTTCTGCTACAAAGTCTGAAAGAGAATGTTGCGGTTTCAGGTTGGAAAGCTTTTGTAATAAAAGTCACCAAAGTTTGTATTTTTTATTTAAGGGTATTAGCACTTCCAGACAAGCTTTTGATTGGCTTGAGGAAGACGAGCTACAGCTTAATAGCACATATGCAGTTAAACCAGCTTCACTGCCCTTGTAATTGCTGTAGGTTTGCAGGAAGGGAAAGTCATACCCTTTTAAAACAAAGTGTAAACTCAAAGTGTATAAACTAAATCTCACTTACTTTCAGTAGGACAAAGTCTGAACTACCTGCTCATTACACTTTATATGAACTAGGATACAATGGGATAAATTATAGTTACGGTAACTCCCTAGGCAAACAAAATTCATTTTCACTTCCTTCCCCCACCCCCCCAAAATTCCGTACTGGACAACTGTTACATACTTTTCTATCTTCCAAATGAGAAGGTGTCAGCAATTCAGGACGTGCTTCTACTATTTTAATTTTATCTTCAAGATGATTTGCTTTTAAGAACTTTAAAAAAAAAAAAAAACAAAAAAAAACAACTTAGGCTTTCTTTGTTAAAAGCTACCAAAGAGACTAAAACCTGTACCAGAATAGTATTTTTAATTAACATAACCATAAAAGAAAACACTATCCAAAAGGAACTTTTAAAAAGCTGGCTTCCATAATGTGTCCTTCAAAACACATTCTACAAGTCTTGAAGGGTGCGTGCACTTAAGAGCCACAGTCATACCTAGCGAGCCAAAGCACGTGTCACTCATCTTCCTTCAATGAAGTATATAAAAGGCAAAGGACGCAAAAGTTGCCTCGCCCTCATTCATCTGGACTCTACAGCATATGGGGAAGATGGTCAGGAAAGATCAAAATTATGTAAACTGTCTATACACTGCGTATTTGGCTTGCCTCTTAGGCCAGGCTTGTGCCCTAACTTGCCTACCGTTCATGTTTTTCAACACCTGAGCCACATGCTAAGGTAGACTTCTTTCAGATACACAGTGCCAACTGAAACAGACACAGCCGGCAGAAGGGAAGCTGCTCCAGTCACTTCTTAGGCATTAGCTGCTTCTTGCACCTAAACAGCCTGGACTCCATTGCTTGGGTCCTTCTCTGCTTTACCCCAAAGAAGCAGGGGGAACATCACTTGCAGTTAAGACCCACTGCCTGCAGCCTCCAAAGAACCAAACAGAAGAGGAGCGTTCCCAACCTCTTGTCGCACCAGGAAAACAGAACTACTAGATGCCACTTCCCAAATGACACTGGCGCCACGATGCTCTCACATTCCACTAATCCCCAGTCTCCTTTCAGCTTGCAGCTAAGACCAGTGACTGAACACACACAGTTGAACGCAAACCACTGATGGAGAAGAGAAGGACCATTCCTCCGAGTATTTGCAAAAAGCTCTATATAACCTGTTGGAAAAAAGCAAAAACAACCTCCCTAAAATATACAGTCCCTCTTCCCACAATCTTGTCAGACTGCATGATTAGTGATTCATTAATCTGATTTAACCTCCAAGCAGTTGATACACAGACAGTCAAAGTCATCAGCTTTGGCCTTAACACCTCCATGAGTTCATTTATTGCTTAAACAGAAGGCTAAATACTCACTTTTCCCATGACAGAACAGGACACAGCAGAGTTTTCTAATGTAAACACCTAAAGAAAACATCCAACAGTCAATCAAAACGGTTTTACAGTTTTAAATTAAACAATTACTTAGTGAAAAATGAAGGAACTATTTTGATGCCCCAGTGAAGTGAACTTGCAGGTAGCTAGCTCATAAAAATCATGCATCTATTCCACAATCCTTTGCCACGTGCCTTTTTTACAAAACAAATTACTCAACGAGTACAAGCCGAATGATGTTTTCACAGCTATTAAAAAAAGCAAAACAAAACACCACCACTATTTATTTTCCATTTTTAAGATACACATAGAATAGTAACAGTTGCTTTAGACATATTGTTGCCTCTGGGTAAACACAAACATATTCCTAAAAAGGAAACTGTTACAGCAAAACTTGGTTAAACCCAAACTGCAGTCAGCCTAAAATTCAAACTTCCACTTGGACAACAGTTTGGGGATTTACTCTTTACTGAAGCGAAAAACAAGAAAGATTCTATTACAGCAGAGGCTTTAGGAAGAACTGCTTTTTCTCTGGAAGCAGGTGAATAGAAGGTATCACTGTCTTCAACTCAGCGGAAAAAAGAACGGGTCACTTAAAATTGGTTGCACTGCTAGCACGATGAATTGGCCCACATTAGTTCTTACTCCTGGCATGTATGGTTTAACATGACCTAAGTGTACTAGGAAAGAGCTCTGATGTACGCTGCAGTGCACCACCCTTTTGAAGTTACTATCTTTATGCTTTATTTTATTTGATCTTTTATAACTCATTTGGACACACTGTATTTTATGATGTAAATTAAATCTCCAGATGTTTTTCAGAAGATAGAGGGGATGTGTAACAATTTGTCAAAAATATAGGCAGATGCAGCAGACAGTCATAAGTCTGTCACCAAAAGAAGTTGCTGCGGATCAAAAACAAGCCACAGATAAACCTAAAGCATGGCTGATCGACACCAAGTCTCAAGAGCACTCTAGATCTCTGCCAACAACCTAATTCAGTAACTAGACTATCGTCATTTCTCTGTCAGATGAAAGCCAAGCAACTACATTAATTGAGGAACTTGTTTTGCCAAAGACTTGTTTTTGGATTGGCTGCAAATCACCATAGTATCCTTTGCATTTCACCAAATCTTTTCAGATTAGTAGTTCACAGACTAAATAGCAAGAGCATGGTCAGCTGAGAGGTCTGGACAGCCACGTTAAAGCCAGGTGCTCCACATTTATTAGGTACAGACACTGAGTTATTAATGGGTCCTGATCAGTATTTTACTTTGCATATAGAAATTTACAGAAACTTTACAGGCACTGTAAAATGTATTCCACTTTCTGAATTAGTATCCCTGCGGTTCACTACAAACAATTTAGTTTATCTGAGTGGCGAGAACGTATTCTGGCAACCTAAGCAGATCGCAACTCTAAGTCATGTTTGGAAGAAAAAAAGAGTAAGAAATGATTTAGGCTTCATTCAACACTCTAGTGAATCCTTAACCAACATGCCACTGAGGGCTAGGAGACTATTTTGGAACTCTCTGTCCTTGCCTGGTTCTTATACTGCCTCCTTGTCATCTGTGATTGCCCACCATCCAAAAGAATTCAGGGGCCCTGGATCACAGATTTAACTCAGCAAGATCATTTATTTCTATGAATTGTCTAGCATCTTCCTCAGGATTACGTTACGTGTTCCCAGATATTCAGTCTAACTGTGAGAAGGACCTCAGGAGAGAGCACATCTGTTAAGGTAAGCAGTTAGCCAGCCAGGTGCTCCCAGTATTCCATCTACACACAAACTCAGTTTTCTTAAAGCTTTTTCTCTGGCTGTTATGGACCTTCCATTTCAGACTAGACAATAAATGTAATTGTAGCATTGCAAGCATAAGAGAAACAAAAACTGTCAGACACTTCCATTGCTAGAAAAAGTATTATCAAAAGCATTAAGATACAAGAAAGCAAACAGGAATCGGTAGGGAATGAAGAACATCACTGTCATTCAAAGCTACACAGTGGCAAACATCAGAACTGGTAACTCTGTTGTCTCCCTAGACTTCAGCTTGATCAGGGATAAATTTCACTTCCATTTAAACACAAGGAGAGCTTTTCTCATTTGTCACTAAAGAACCACTTGAAGTAAATTAAATAAAGGGCTGGATTGCTGAATTACAGCAGAGAACTGAAAATACCAAGCTAAAATGCTAAGACCAGAAAAACAGGAAGAAGTACTGTACCTGCTTTGCCCCAAGATAGTGAGCCAGCACAGGCAGCAGACTGCCATCGCTGATGCAGAGACAAACGCTATCTGTTTTCAGAACCTACAGAAAATAAATTGCCATCATTATTCCTATCCAGGATGAAAGGGTTCTCAAATTCTAGGTGTTCTGGTGGATTTTTTTCCCCAATGTGTAGACAAGATGCTCCCACAGGACATAAGAATCAAAATGTACAATGGTTAACATAGATATTTTAAATAGTGTCAGAAATGTTTATGTAATCTCTTGCTGTAGGTCACAAAGAACTCATACAAACACGTGTTATGCGTTTCGAGGAACACATGTTCCGATTCACACCGGGATCGTTGAAAACCTGTCTTTATCTAACTACCAATAACCTTTCTAACAAATATACAGAGCTCCTACAGGTTCTCATCCAAACGTGGCTGCTTTCAATTTAAAAAAAAAGAGAAAGAAATACCAAAGTTTTCATGACAAAATCCAACTTACAACTGCTGATTTAAATAAAATGCACTCTGTGAGCAAACTCCTTAGCAAGCGAGCAATGAATCAATTAATACCTACTGCAGATAAAAAGACAGTCACGTCTATCACAGAAGCCACGAGGCAACACGTACTCACTTTCGTCAAAGAGTTGATGTACTGGCGTGTTCGGTTCTGATCATTTAATTCACCGAAGCGCGGTCTATTCCAAAGAAGATGAGCCTGACATCTACAAACAGGACTGTCGACACGAACATCTGCTTTATTCTCTTCTTCTCTGGAAAACAACAACAACATATTAACTACAACATCACTAACATATCTTCCCCAAAAAGGCAAATATATATTTTAGCTAACACACATATTAGCGCACATGGACTTCACCTGTTACTGATTCAGATTTACTACTTCCCCAAAGACGTTTTTTAGTTTTGCTTTTGCAAATGAAAAGAAGAAAAAGGACCAATTTTCACCTCTTTTTTTTTTTTTTTAAATAAACTTTCCCACTGACTTTGGTGGTTAGGTATCTTAGGCTTTGACACTTTAGAAAAAAGTTGCTTGCTTGGATTCCTAAATGTAGAAAGGCACATAAAATTCAGGCATCAATTTTTAAAATTGGTATTGATTTCTAAAAACTGCGGCTGCTATGGCCACTGCGACCAAAACAATAAAGTTCCTTTTATCTGAAGCAAAAGGCATTAATGTCAAAAGACAGTGCGCATTACCATTCTGTCTCTTTTCATTCTCTATTTCCATTTTACTTTACCTCCTTGCCTTTGTGCCAGGTCAGCTGACCTTCCTCTTAGGACTTCTAGGAACTATGTAAGAAAGCTTTTGCTTCTGTTACAGAATGCCGTGTAACAGAATGGCTACCAGCGATAATGCAGGAGCCCAGAGTCCAAAGTTCAGCTGTGTTTCTGTGCATCTTGTAGGTTTTTTTTCCACCTGCTCAACGCCCATGAAGTGGCTTTTAATAATCTGCTAGTCTTTAGGTTTTTATTGTAATTCTTCCAAAAACGCTCTTCCAAAGTACCAGCTTGAAGTAAGTACCATCCTTTTTCACACACGTGTATTGTTACCTGGCTTTCTGGAGCTTATACCACACGGAATACTCATCACGATAGGCAGTCAGGTACACGTTCTCACCCTGGAAAACTGGCTCCTCATTTGGAAGGAAATACACGCATTGCATCCAGTGATCTCTCCACTGCAAAGGTTTGATAAACAAAACCTTATGACTTAACTCATGAACAGTAAATGAAAAGTAAACAAATAACAGGAAACTAATTAGTAAGAACGGGCATGACTCTGAAGAGCATCTATGCACATGAAAGCATGTAATGAAATAATCTTGTTTGCATCAGTAAGGCTGAGTAAGGACTAATATCGTACACTGAACAAACGCACTCTATAGAGACTTCTTACAACAATAAACATGAGACCACTGGCTTGCTGACTCACTAAGCTTGCGTTCTATCACGTGAAAAGAAGATCACATTATTCTTCTGCATTTATTAATGCTCTTTTAACTCTCTACTTCACTTATGTTAGAAAGCTTTATTGAGCTGCTGTCAGTGACCAGTGCTTGGACCTCCTGAATCACATGAGCTCACTTAGCGACACTCTGATACAGCAGTTAGACTATCTTCTGTTTCAAAAAGCTGTACAGCGCACTGCAGATGTTCTAAGTTGACCGGATGCCCTGAAGCTTGTTTACTTTAAATCTTACTCTCAAATGCACAGTCAGTGCAAACAATTATTTTGTACTTTCCTCTTGACTAAGTTTATCTAACTAGTAAACGCATTCCTACAAAAGTGTGGGAATCTGATTTAATACTGATCTCTCGTTGCTTTAAACACTCAGTATCAACCCAGCAATTTTCCACACCAGTCTTTTTTTTATGGGAGTATGGTTATATTATTATAATCTTACTTCTCTTTGTCATTTAAAAATTTAATACAAAGACTACACGGAAGCAAAATACAGATTACTATTCTGACCAGGGATGGAAATTATTTAAGGAAAAATATGCAAAAAGTTTTATTTTATGTCCTAAAGATAGCAAAAAAACCCCAAGAGTTTTGTATCTAGAAGACAGCTTCCGTTTTTAAGCTTTCTATTGCTTAAAGTAAACCTAAAATGGGTGGTTACTATAGTCAACATTTCTATGATTTGTGTATTTAGCATCTTCCAGTACATTATATTTTAGCAAAATTCCTATGTGGTTTAAGAGACAGCTGCTTAAAACACTCGGTATGACCTTTACTTAACATAATTCTTGATAGATGGTAACAATAACCAAAGGCTCGGTATTTTACCTGGAAAGCAGAAGTAGGTTTTACCCAGTATGGAGCCATTGTACAATTTATCTTCCCAGAGGGGTCCATATCCATATCCCACCAGGAAAGTACGATCTGTGCCTTGCCAGATTTGACAGGCTCCAGCTGCACTCTGTAGTAGGCAGAAGCACTCCTTACTGGCTTACTGAAATCCACGCTGCAGAGAAGCATCGAAATTGGAGAAGAAAGAGTTCAGTACTCTTCAGAAACTGCCATCTGTTTCCTAAGCTGAATACACAACTTATTGAAAAGACGTAACAGGAAAATTGTGTGTGGAACAACGCCTACCTATTCTCTTACCTGAACATTACCACCACATCACTAAGGATAGTGAAGTCACTTGAAGGCATCTGATTCAGTTGGATATCACAAACAGAAGGAACACCTGGACAGTTCTCCATTTCTGAAGGGGAGACAATCACTTTTTCACCATCTTCTGCTTCAACACGAACAGGAAACAGCTTGTTCCAGGACCACATTCTTTTGGATTCCGCTAACTGGACATACACTGTTGCCCTATGAGGCACTGCCTCACATCCTTCCTGAGTGTTCAAAATAAAGCATAAACGCATTCAACACACCTGACTTATTAACACACACGAGAAATAAATTAATTGAAATGTGAACCAGTTTAAAGAGAGACAAAGTAGGGGGACTAGAAGCTTTGAAATCTTAAACTCCAATTATTTCAGAGATTTCTGTAATATCAGAGCACCTGCTCTTTATCTCCTTATCTGTGAAATACGACATGCTTATCCATCTGTTCAGTGCTCAGCAAGGCCACAGTTATCAGTCTGTTTCCTAGTTTCAGTTAAACACATGCTTCCGTACTCATTCGGAGATTAGAGAGCTATCCAAAGCCTTTCAAGACAGTTAACTACTAAGCTATCAATACAGAGTTTGCAATGACAATGAGGAAATAATAATGGCTCGAGTACTTACCCAATGACAACTTTCTAACCATGTTTAAAGAGCAGAGAACATATAAGCCGTTCTGACAAAAATCACTGTGAATCAAGAGCTAACTATGAAGTCCAAGAACAATGCTTTTACAAAAAAGATGATTATAATTTATATATATACACATATATATAATGTGTGCATGTATATATATGCATCTCTCTCTCTGTATTGCTCTCTCTGTACTGCTCTGGGGAGCAGTAAGAAGCTACTGAGTGACACTCTCTACTGAGTGATACTCACCTTTTATCAGTATAAAACTGGTAAAATGAGACAGAAATCTACATAAAGTTTTGCCATTCACATTTTTAATTAAAAGGAACATAGAAACATTAGAAAGAGTAAAGGAGAAAGACCAAAGGTTTAGTCATCAAAAAATACTGGATATTAATTTCATTACAGTGTTCAAAACGTCTCCGTGGGGAAAAACATGCTGAGAAGCAAGAGCTCCTTAAGAGAAAAATCTATGCCTGGGGGGGGTGAAGCCCATCAGATTTAGGAGGAAAAAAAAAAAAACCTACTTTGTTTTTGAAAAAAGCCTTGGGACCTATCTGCCATTGGAACCAACGGAAGTTGAGACCTCCAGATCAGAACTGAGTGCCTTTCTGAAATATATTTGTTAACCAGCAAATTATTGGGTTTTCATATAAACCAACTAAATGTAATTTCAGGGGCTGTGATTTACAATATATACGCCACCAACTGTTATTCGAGGAATTAACACAGTAAATCATTCGCTGAACGATACATTAGCACAGCTGATGGCCTATTTTACAAAGGATGCAGAAACCTAAGTCAAATATAATCTTTATCTTACTCCACAAAAGATAAAGGAGTTCCCTTAGGGATCAATCTGGCACTCTTATCAATTTCTACCCTCCTACCTGTACAAGATGCTCGTGTGCATGCTCATAGGTTGGTAAAGCCCCTTCTCCTATCAGCTCTGTATCAAATAATTCTGTTACCAGGATGTTTGCACGACATTGCATGTCTCCGTCTGAAAGACACAATTTAACATCATCTTAAGACTTTATACAGCTCTTTCAAGAGGATGCCATGCTGTAAAGACAAGTCATTCAAAAACTTATTTCTCTTAAGGGAATCCATTGAAGACTGCAGATTCTCGCTTTTCCTTTAGAAGTTTACTGTGAAGTTCAAATGACTACTGAAATACTGTACAAACACTTCTTTTTGAAATAACCTTCCAATGTCACTTTCTAGAGAGAAAAGGACTTGTTTTAATCAAAAATAATTGGAAGAAAGAGAAAAGCACATCTCTTGACTCAGCAAGTATTTTAACCTAAGTTTATTTTCCTCACCTGGCCCAACTGTAACTTCAGTGGAGTGCTTGTTGATTACCTTGATCTTGTCACTAAAACCGTTTTTCTCCACTATCTTCACAGCAGCATTAGCCATGGGCTTGAAAACCTGTAAACAGCAAGAGTATAACACGTTGATAAGCTAACATGAGCATTCAACATGGAAAGACACCTATCCAAAACGCAGTATATTTAGCCCCCTGCAAAAATTTAAACACATTTTGTACCATTTCCTGGTTGAAAAACGTTACCATAATGCAGGCCAGTAAGCCTCACTTCAAAAGTTCATACAGCTCCAGTGTTACTCTTACAAACTGAACTATCAGCTTGTCTCCATAAGCTACTGCAATTTAACTTTTGAAAGGCATGAAGAGCATTTACATTAAACGAACTTGTCATTTTTTAAAATAAAAATACCTGTTCATGAAAAGATGCCCCAGGAGAGACCTGTATGTGCTCAAGACTGTTAAAAACTAAACCAAACCATCCAACCAAAAAAACCCCAACCCCCCCCACCAACAACCAGCACTGCAATAGTCACTGGCATACACCAGTCTGCATATATTAGCAGCGTAACTGGGCCAAAATAAAGTTTTTCTCTTCCCTGCCATAATCCCAGAGTAGTGAATTTTTCTGTCTTTCAGAACGAAGAGAAGAACGGAGAAAGCAGATGGCTTAAAAATAACGGGGCAGCGATGAATGTGTTAACAGGCCTTAACTTCCATGCCAATTGTTTAAATTTAAGGTATCAGTCTTTGGAGCCTATTTATACAATAAATAAATGTTTAACTCCGTGTTAAAGATAAGCATTTTCTTTCTAAATATTCTGCCTAGCTACAGAATCCGATTACTTAGGAAAAGAAACTTGTGGCCACTTTGGAACCTAGCCCAAATTTCAGAACTGGAATAACATACTGCTCTTGGGACACCAGCAATCCTCACACTTCTTAGATTAGGCTTTTCTTTCCCACAACGTTCTGCTCTCCTCCCACCAGGTAGTGATCTTCCTCTGCCAGAGTGGCCAATGAACTACTGACCTCACAGTCACAACAACAGACTCCTTCCTACCACATTACTTCTGATGACTATCCCGTCCCCACATCTGCCTGTGAGTAAGTTTATTCTGAAGCTTATTGCTTCCTATGCCTATACAAAAGATGACTGTCCCTAAAATGTAATCATGGGAAACTTAGATAAAGATTAGATAGCTCTCTTTCAACTATGACCTATAGGCAAATAAGTCTTCTCTTTGTTTCCTCACCTGTGTGGGGAAAAAAAAAAAAAAAAAGTTAAACTGGCCAAAATGTTCCTGTTAGCCTGAATATAAGGAATGGCTGGTAATGGCTAGCAAGATGTTTCTTAATTGCCAATACAGTGGGAGATGCTCTACTGAATCACAAACAGATGGAAAAAACAGTTTATGTCTCTTTATTAAGATGTAGTTCATGTTATGGTTAAGTAGTCTGAGAACCCATCCTCGAGAGACGAAACTCATGAAGATCAGCAGTATGGTCGGAGAATACTCACATTTTCCAAAACATTCATCACCTCTTCCATACTGCATTTGAGTTTCAATAAGAAGTGGAGAGGATAGAGCACTACAAAACTTGGCTCAGTACTTTTAGATAATCTGAGCATTTATAGAAACTGTCCTGAAAAGTGTTTTATGCCTTCTCAAACATATTCTTGTAAGATCTACCTCTTTTTTCCACACACAGAAGTATATCAAATTTGCACTTCAGAAACTACAATGCAAATGCATCCACACCGCTTATCACGCAGACAGAACAACTGCACCGACCCTCTGAAAAACAGATTATGAACATACATGCTACCCAAAACTACACCACTTCATATTCTGCTAAGTAGAAGTACATGCAATCAGTAACAAATGCTTACCTCAATAGCATAACAGAAATCTGCACCTGCTGAAGCTGCCATCATAGACAGGAGTCCTGTGCCGGTCCCTATGTCTAAAACAATTGCTTTCTCACCTCTTTCTTTTACTCTGCTCACTGCAGCACGGATACCTTGGTAATATTTCACGTTCTATCAAAGGAAAAAAAAAAAAAAAGAAAATAAAGATCAGCCAGCCACCTTTCATAATTTTTGTGCAGGAATCTTGCACTCTCAGACTACAGGAGTTTATAATCAGAAAAAGGCCTACAGACACTTTTTATGCTTGCGCAGTCATACCAGAGTCGTTTGCAGTAAAAGCAAGCATTTCTGCAGGAAGCAGTCACCTTAGTAACAGAAACGAAGTACAACAATACGTTAGTCCATTTGAAGTATGTCAGTCTTTATCACACTATTCACCTCATCATTCATCTGTCTGCTGTTTACCATACATGCCTAATTTACAAAGATACAACATTTTCTGGAGCAAATAAGAAGATCCATCTGAGATACTGCTGGTTTTTTGGACTACTTTTCCCGCTTTTCACTTGCATAGTGATATAGTGCCTATGACAGCACAAGAGCTGACGTATCCTGGATTTAGATGTTTTTCTACCTCTACTGGAAAACATTCATATGTGAGAAGCAACATGTGAGACTAAATACTGGTTTATGGTTATGCGCCGTTAAGTGGGGATACAAGCATACCAGCATTAATAGCAGGGGAGAAATCAAATGCTGCCGTCTGTCAGCTACAATATACATATGGAGCAAATCTAATCATATATTTCAGTAACAGTGCGTTTTAGACATTCCTTTCCAAATGATTTATCAAGCCTTTGCAAATCAACCCTGATCTTTCAAAATTATAAATGTAACAAGGTCTGTTGGAGTCCTTTCCAAGCAATTACGCTTAAAACTTTTGCAACATAATTCTAGTAGGGTTGTTAAACTACTCGGGGACAACTTGTTTTCTTTATATGTTTTAGTATGAAATGCCTGATCCCACTGGCAGGTTCACTTCCAGATTCATGGCAGAGACACCATAGAAGTCTTTAAAAGAGTCAGTCACCAAATGCCTAAAGTGTCAAGAACATTTGGAACGTTCACTCTAGACTTCATCGTACTTGCAGATACGGCATTCACCTTATTTTCCTTCTCAGTACTAACTGGTAAATAAGAGCTAAAAATATCATGAAAGAATAAAGACAGACCTTACACACACTCTTATGAAAGCAAAGATTAGGTCCCTATTTACAGCCTTTGAAATTTCATTTAACGAGTTCTGTCAAGATGTGGTCAAAAATTTCAAACCTAGAACAAACTACCAAGGTCACTTACTGAGTATAAGCATGACGAGCTAGCGTTGTTCTCATAGGAAGTGAACAATGCTAATATTTATTTGGTGTTCTTTGTTCTTGGACATCATCTATGGCAGAAGAAACGGTTTTCATCTGTACAGACAATTTTCTTTTCGTTGCTACGTTATTAGCACTGCTGTACGTTCTAGAGTAAACAACAGTGGTCTAGAATCAAATGTAAGAACGCATCTGTTGATACAACAGCAGGACTGGTATCTTAAAGGGCACAAATCTGAACACTTCAGCTTCCAGAGAAACCTGGCTCATCATGCAGTGACAGCTATTCAAAAGGAAGGAAATAAACATCTTCCCACCGTTCAAAAATTATTCGCTTCTATACTTACTCTGTCTTTATCATGAAGCATATCCGCATAGCGTGACCTAAAATAAATAAAATCCAATCAAAATACTACGTACTGCAAAGCATAGTACAAAACTGCTAGGTCTTAGTAAAAGAAAACAAAGGAGGTAATCTAAGGCAGCAGGTCCCAACAAACGTGCAGATAGCTGAGATGTGCTCTTGGAGTTGTCTCCCAGACCTAAGGAATAATGTCATTTCAGTGGTCTAGTCATCAGCATACGCATGAATGAATTGCTGCTGTATAGTCTCTCTTTAGCAATGGACCCAGTACATGGACCTATGGACAAATTGTTGCAAAGCAGTAACAACTGGGATACATACAGGTTCACTCATAACAATAAACGCCAACGAAAGGCAGTCCAATACTGGTCAATTATCTGCTAATAAGATCATTACACTAAAAGCTGCCATTAGCGTCAGCTTAGGACGCACTGCAGCTAAGAACCTCAAGCTGAACTAGTAACAACTAGAGTCATTTTCATTTATTGATAACCTTGTTGCCAAGATTAAAATAATAAATGCTTACATGTCTCTGGTCTCCATTTCTCTACAGGTCACCTTGCTTAAAAATACATGCTTAAAATCTATTCTTCCCAACTTCTCGGGCCACTGCATTAAGCACTTAAAAAGTTACTAAAGGAATATACAATCATCAAGTATTTGTTGTGCTAAGGCTTTAGAAGAAATGCAGTCAGTACATTTTGCCATGATTCAGTGACTGTCAGCATGCAAACCAGCACCTCAGAAAACATTTAAGAAAATCTGGAAGAAAAGTACTGGAGAATGTTTTAAAAACCCTACATTTACAGTTCTACCCTGTGCAACGCAGAGCATCGTAAGATTTAGGCTGTCATACTTGGCAAGCCCTTAAAACTTCTACAGAGATAAAACCCAAACCTGCCACAAAAGCAAGGAGTTTCTGCATTTGTTTATAACTTTGGAGGACGGGCTACCGATTTTCCCAGCATACCTTGCAATTTCCTGATGGTAGTCATAGTCCTCGTCCTCCTCCAACCACTCCATTGCGCCTGTGGTTGGATTAGCTCTTCCGCAAAAGGTCTTCATGATCAATCTCAGTTTATATTATTTGCGTATCACGTGCAGTTTTCTTGATTTGGCTTTGGGATAATACGTAAAACACTGGCTGCGGAAAGAACAAATTCCAGTGAAGACGACAAGCATTACTTAGGCTCACGATACATATCCGTCCCGCCCCTACTACAGCTGCCTCAGACGGAAGTACCGGCCGTTCCCCTACCCTTTTTTCCTGTCACAAGACTTTACGCTCAAACCTGTCGCCCAGCTCACGAACTCCCCAGCGCCTCAGTTAACGAATTTCTGTGAAATCTCCAAACGAGAGCGCCCCCCCCCCCAAAAAAAAAAAGCGATCAACACACGCTAGGAAGAAGGCAACCCCGCCGAGGCTAAGCACCTGGGGCGCCGGCCGCGGCCCGCGGCTCCCCAGGGCCGGGCTGAGGAGGCGCCTGCGGCCGCCGAGCAGCGGCGCCTTCCCGGGGCGGGGGAGGGGGGGGGCCGCGCCGGGAGAGCGACGCGGGGCGGGGAACGCTCGGGCGGGAGGGAAGAGCCGCTACGGGAGACCGCACCGCCCTCCTGCCCGCCGCCGCCACCACCCTCCGCAACATGGCGGCCGCCGCTCACCCCCGCGCCGCCTCCCGGCGCGCGAGGCACCGCCCCCTCCCCGGCGTGCCGCGCGCGGGGGCGGGGCGGCTCCCGGCGTGCCGCGCGGCGCCATGGAGCGGGCGGCGGTGCTGCGGGTGAAGCGGAAGCGCGGCGGGCCGGAGCCGGCCGAGGCGCTGCTGCTGGCCTGCAAGCGGCGGCGCGCCGAGCCGGGCGGCCCCCCGCGGCTCGAGAAGGGGCTCTTCAAGCTGGTGGCCACCGTCTCCTCCAAGGTACCGCGGCGCCGCTGCCGGGGGGCCGCACGGCCGGGCCGCGCGGGCGCTCGGCCTGCCGGTGCCTGGGGGGTGCCGGGCTCCCGCGGCGCTGCCGCTGGCGAAGACCTGCTCCCCCCCCCCGCCCTCCCTCTCGTCTCCTCTCCTCTCCTCTCGTCTCGTCTCGTCTCCTCTCCCCTCCCGCGGGAGGTCACGCCGGCTGCGTCGCTCAGTGCAGCAGCGGGGGCTACTTGGGTGTCTTCGCGCGCGGTGGTGCTGCGGCCCTCGGGGGGGAGCACCTCTGGAGGAGGAGGAGGTCGAGGAGGCCTTCGCCGCGGGTGGGAGTTAAGTTCCTTCCTTCTGCTCTTTCCTCCCGCCCAGAGCGAGCCCGTCCAGAAATACCTTCAAGAAGCGATCGCCCGCGACAAAGCGGCTCGAAGCCTGCGGCCCTCCGCAGGTAGCGCTCAGCGAATCTTCCAGGATCTCCGCGCTTCCAAGCGAGCGAGCAGGAAGGAGAGCCGCTATCGCGTGATAGCCAGCCGTCGGCCTAGCTCTTCCCAAATCGGTACGGTTGCGCCTCTCGTGAATGGCAGGACGTCGGCTGATGGCGACAGGTCAGACTCTGAAGCGAGGGAAGATGCTTCCGAAAAAGGCAGCAGTGCTTCTGATGAGAGTTCAGACTGCTGTGGGAAATTCCAGTTATTTGATATCGTACAAGAAGAGGAGGTGGCGGAAGACTGCAGCGTAACTGCAGCAAACCTGCAGGTCAGCAAACACGCTTAGTGTACTCAGGTGCTGTTATAGGACCGGTATATGGGGGCAGACTGACAACAACGGAAGGACCCTTAACTAGATATTTGTAAGTTGGAGTACTTGGTATATTTAGATAGGAACTTTCATGAGGATCCTAAAGTGCAGTGATGTTGTTGAGACAAGCAGCCTTATGGAGTTGGCCGCTACAGAAGAGGCCTGATTTTTCTGTACCCTGTTCAGATACCTCAACGTTCTTGTTCATCTGTGAAGCGGAGCTCTGAAGGTTTTACAAACTCTACCTACTAGAAATGAAAAATTCTACTTGCGTGTCTCTCCATCTACCCACGTGCCTAAGAATGTCACTTGTAGGCAAGGTTCACTGAAAGAAAAAATACTGTGAGCCTCCCCTTCTCAGAATGCCAATACAGGCTTTCATAGCGTATTCAGTTTTTAGCAGAACTCTTAGGTGTTTGACGGGCTGCTTAGCCGCTACATCCTGCTTTAATCGGTATCATGAGTTAAGTATGCCTGTAGCTGGAGAAGCATCTGCTTAATTTCTAGAATGGTTTTAGTGTGAAAAAGCTCTGCCTTCTGTGTAGGGTTGTGCTGCAAACAGGGTATTAAGAAGACTTTGTATTAAAAAGACTTACCCTCTTACCTTCTTTTTATATGGTTGTATTTTTTGTATGCTTCCTTTAGTAGTTCTTTAGCAGTACGTAAATACCTCTTTACTTAATAAAGCCCCTCACAGCTCTGAGGAAGATTTAAAGGCTTTATGTTAAAGAAGAAAACGTACACGTGAGCAAGTCATCAGCTAGCTGTCATCGAGTTTCTTCTGTCTCAATGCAGAAGCAAGGAATAAAGAGCATGTCTCCAAGGCCTGTCAGCCTTTTCCTGTTGATTAGTCCTATTTTCATCGTTTCTCTTCTACACCTCATAGACTGTAATCTACTAGTACGGTATCAATGCTAAGGTATGCAGATCTTTACACCTGCAACATTGCAGGAATGCTATACAAAGCATAGCTTATTTTAAAGCATGGCGTTTCGATGGACGTGTCATCAGGAACAGACAAACTTGTACAGAGTTAGTCATTTCTCTTCAATGGTTTGTAATGAACTCGTCCCAGAAGTTTTCTCCCTATTACCTAAAACAAGGCATGGCTGTACAGTATTAGGCCAATGTGAAAATTCTCTAGTGTCTTTCTATTTTAGATCGCTAATGTTCCAGATAGTATTCCAGTAAGAAAGTTTTTAAGTTTTCAGAAGGTCATCCTCAGCCAGATATTGGCTACTATCTACAAACCAAACGGTTGTTGGTAACTAAAGCCTTGTGTGTTTGATATAAATGGTAACGCACGTTTATTTTTCTGGCAACAGAAAACTGCTGATCCAGATGTGATTCTCTGCAACGCAGTAGAGATGATTCGTGAGCGTTTAAATGTTTCCGAAGATGGTAAGAAAGTCAAACACCATGAGAAAGAAGATGAGTATGTTTATGACATCTACTATATGGAAACATCAGCCCCTGGTTGGATCCAAAACATCCTGTCTGTCCAGCCCTATAAAGAGGAATATGAACTGGTAAGGATGGGGAAAACAAGATATTCTCTAGTAGAAAGGCCACGAATAAACATGTTTAAAGTCCTAACATAAAAAATGACCATGCCAAGAAAGATACTTTGAAGATACTACAGTTACACTCAGTGACCTCTCCGTCAAGCTTTCTGTAATTGCCAGTCCTGTGTTCCCTCAGGTTACTGTTGATTAGAGCAAATGATGATGTGACAATGAAAACAAAGACTGGTTGATTTCAATTTGGCAAACAAGTTTTGGCATACGGCATATAAACTTAAGTCACATCTCATTTGTGGCTGGCAGGAGGTAGCAATTGAAATGTAACTGTAAATATGTTTGAGGAATAGGAGCAAGGGGGATGCTATTTTTTCTGGCAGTCCTCGATTTATGAGGACTTGAATTTATAGTCTTAATAAGAGGTCTTTTCCTGTAATAAAGAAATACCCTTCAGTGACTTCAGTTACGAAGATACAGGGTAAGCTTTATTCTTTCATTGCATGGATACTGTGGTCAATATGCTTTGCATATAACTGCAGGACCTGAAGGAGCTTTCTTTTTCTTCTTGGACTATTGTAATACTTCACTGCTGAAGTGAGTAGGATTCATTTTGACATCAACTTCAGCAACACTAGAACACTTAAATGCATGACGTACTGATTTTTCACCAAAAGCAGGTTGCTTACAGAGGACGTACTGACAAGTTTTTAGGGTTTTTTTTTGTTTTTTTTTTTGTTTTTTTTTTGTTTTAAACTGTGTGCTTGGTGCAACTTCTGAATAACTTTGCTTTCAGTATCCCTTGGCTCTTTTCTTTATGGTTTGTTGTTTAGGTGGATGAAAAACTGCTTATGTCTGAATATGTTTTTCATAATGAATGTTCTGTTCCACATTGACATGCAGGTAGATGATGATCATAATCCAGGGGAAATATATGAAGACGAAGATGATGAAAATGACGAAAATAACTGGCGTAATGACTATCCTGATGAAGATGAGTTCTTACCCGAGGAAGATGGTGATGGAGAAAAGGGTATGCTTGCTGAAAATACTGCCTGCTTTCATGCTGTGCACATTTAAATCCCACCCTTTTTTGTATTTCCTCTTTCTAAAAATGCAAACCTTGCACTGCTGGTGTATTTTTTTGGCTCTTGTAACGGGTTACATCAGCTCAGAAAAGAATCGTTTGGCACCAGGGCAAAGTAAGTGAGCACTGCACAGAGACGGAGGGGGAGTAGACGAGTTTTCCAAGTTAACAGCTGGCTGCGCCACTGGTGTTGGCAACAGGGCTTTGGTTTCTATGACCATGGGACCCTGTTTGAAGACCGACAGCTGATGGGGAGCGATAGGTTCCACCTTACCAAGCGGGGCACGCGTGTCTTTGCCAACAGATTGGCCAGCCTGGTAAGGAGGGCTTTAAACTAGGCAAGATGGGGGGAGGGGAGTGGTATAGTGGCAGGGGAGTCAGTAAAACACCGCTCAAGTCAGGATGCCTCCAGCGGGTGCATACAACCAGGGGAGACAGCATGGGACATGGCTATGGAGGATCCTCTTGCACCTCTCCTGGGAAGCCTGCGTGTTTGACTGGCTCTCTGAAATGCCTGTATACCAATGCACGCAGCATGGGGAATAAGCAGGAAGAGTTAGAGATCTGTGTGCGGTCGCAGGGCCGTGATCTCATTGCAGTGACAGAGACATGGTGGGATAGCTCACATGACTGGGATGCTGTCATGGATGGCTATGTGCTTTTTAGGAAAGACAGGCCAGGAAGGCGAGGTGGTGGAGTTGCTCTTTATGTGAGGGAGCAGCTAGAATGTATGGAGCTCTGCCTCGGGGTGGATGAAGAGCAAGTTGAGAGCCTATGGGTAAGGATTAAAGGGCAGGGTAACATGGGTGACACTGTTGTGGGGGTCTGCTACAGGCCACCTGACCAGGAGGAAGTCATCGATGAGGCCTTCTACCGACAGCTGGAAGTAGCCTCACGATCACAGGCCCTGGTTCTCATGGGAGACTTCAACCACCCTGACATCTGTTGGCAAGACAGCACAGCTAGGCACAAACAGTCAAAAGAGGTTCCTGCAAAGCATTGATGATAACTTCTTGACTCAGGTGGTGGAGACGCCGACGAGGAAAGGTGCAATGCTAGACCTTGTACTAACGAACAAAGAAGGTCTAGTTGGAGAGGTGAAGGTTGGGGGCAGCCTTGGCTGCAGTGACCATGAGATGGTGGAGTTCAGGATCCTACGAGGAGGGAGCAGGGCAATGAGTAGGATTGCAACGCTGGACTTCAGGAGAGCTGACTTTGGCCTCTTCAGGGACCTACTTAGGGGAATCTCGTGGGGTAGGGCCCTAGAAGGGAGAGGGGTCCAAGAAAGCTGGTTAATATTCAAGCGTCACTTCCTCCAGGCTCAAGAGCAGTGCATCCCTCTGAGGAAGAAGTCCAGCAAAGCGGGCAGGAGACCTGCATGGATGAGCAAGGAACTCCTGGCAAAACTCCAGCAGAAGAAGGAAGTGTACAGAATGTGGAAAAGGGGACAGGCCACTTGGGAGGAATACAGGGACGTTGTCAGAGCGTGCAGGGATGCGACGAGGAAGGCTAAGGCCCAGTTGGAATTAAATCTGGCAAGGGATGTCAAGGACAACAAGAAGGCCTTCTTCAAATACATCAATAGCAAAAGGAAGACGAGGGAAAACGTGGGCCCGCTGCTGAATGGGGTGGGTGTCCTGGTGACAAAGGATACAGAGAAGGCAGAGTTATTGAATGCTGCCTTTGCGTCAGTCTTCACTGCTAAGGCCAGTCCTGAGGAATTCCAGACCTTGGAGACAAGAGAGGAAGGCTGGAGAAAGGAAGACTCTCCCTTGGTGGAGGAGGATCAGGTTAGAGATCTTTTGTCCAAACTTGACATCCATAAATCCATGGGCCCCGATGGGATGCACCCACGAGTGCTGAGGAGCTGGCGGATGTTATCGCTAGGCCCCTCTCCATCATCTTTGAAAGGTCCTGGAGATCAGGAGAGGTGCCTGAGGACTGGAAGAAAGCCAATGTCACGCCAGTCTTCCAAAAGGGCAAGAAGGAGGAGCCAGGAAACTACAGGCCTGTCAGCCTCACCTCCATCCCTGGAAAGGTGATGGAACAGCTCATCCTGAAGGTCATCACTAAGCATGTGGAGGACAAGAAGGTGATCAGGAGTAGTCAGCATGGATTCACCAAAGGGAAATCATGCTTGACCAATCTGATAGCCTTCTATGACGGAATGACTGGCTGGGTAGATGAGGGCAGAGCAGTGGATGTTGTCTACCTGGACTTCAGCAAGGCTTTTGACACTGCCTCCCATGACATCCTCGTGGGCAAGCTGAGGAAGCGTGGGTTGGAGGAGTGGCCAGTGAGATGGCTTGAGAACTGGCTGGATGGCCGAGCTCAGAGGGTTGTGGTGAATGGCGCAGAGTCAAGTTGGAGGCCTGTGGCTAGTGGTGTCCCCCAGGGGTCAGTCCTGGGTCCAGTCTTGTTCAATATATTCATCAATGACCTGGAGGAAGGGACAGAGGGCACCCTCAGCAAGTTTGCTGATGATACTAAACTGGGAGGAGAGGTTAACACACCAGAAGACTGTGCTGCCATTCAGAGGGACCTGGACAGGCTGGAGAGGTGGGCGGAGAGGAACCTCATGAAGTTCAACAAAGGCAAGTGCAGGGTCCTGCACCTAGGCAGGAATAATCCCATGCACCAGTACAGGCTGGGGGTTGACCTGCTGGAAAGTAGCTCTGCCGAGAAGGACCTGGGAGTGCTGGTGGACAACAAGTGAAGCATGAGGCAGCAGTGTGGCCTTGTGGCCAAGAAGGCCAATGGTCTCCTGGGGTGCATTAGGCAGAGTGTTGCCAGCAGGTGGAGGGAGGTGATCCTGCCCCTCTCCTCAGCCCTGGGGAGGCCTCACCTGGAGTCCTGTGTCCAGTTCTGGGCTCCCCAGTACAAGAGAGACATGGCACTGCTGGAGAGAGTCCAGTGGAGGGCTACCAAGATGATTAGAGGGCTGGAGCACCTCTCCTAGGAAGAAAGACTGCAAGAGCTGGGCCTGTTCAGCCTGGAGAAGAGAAGATTGAGAGGGGATCTCATCAACGTGTACAAGTATCTGAAGGGGGAGTGTCAAGAGGATGAGGCCAGCCTCTTCTCCGTGGTGCCCAGCAACAGGACAAGAGGCAATGGGCAGAAACTGAACCACAGGAAGTTCCATCTGAACCTGAGAAAAAACTTCTTCACTGTGAGGGTGACAGAGCATTGGAACAGGTTGCCCAGAGAGGTGGTGGAGTCTCCTTCGCTGGAGATATTCAAAACCCGTCTGGATGTGATCCTGGGCAATATGCTCTAGGTGACCCTGCTTGAGCAGGGAGGTTGGACTAGATGATCTCCAGAGGTCCCTTCCAACCTAAATGATTCTGTGATTTGTGGGAGCATGAACTTCTGAAAGCTGGGGTGAGCGGTTAAATTGGTTCACCATGTCTTGTGGAACCAACATGTAAGGTAGTAACTGGCTTTATGTCCTATGAACTTAGCTTTCATAGTTGCACAGTACTTAAGATTAGAGGAAAATCAAAATTTTAAGAACTAGTTTAAGATGGAATGACTTAACGTATAGCAAAAAAGCGCTAAATTACTTTGCTGTAAGGTAGGTGGTGAAATAAAACAGTCACTTGCAAACAGATTTTTTATGAGTCATCCCTTAAAAAGTTTTCAATGAACTCAAGTAACTATGCTAGAATCATGGATTTTTCTAGTTTAAGTACTTAACTTCAAAACCAGAAATCCATTTCAGGCTGCTGCAATTGCACAGGATTGCTTGTTTTGAGAAGGAATAGGAGACGCTGTCCAACATGCTTGTGAAACACTGTCTCTGCTTTTCCTCCCCCCCACCCCCGGCCGAGTCCAAGTACCATTCAACGCTGATCTAATATAGCAGTTACTCAAACTTTGTATATTTTTCATGTGTGTTACTCAGGAAACTTATAGTTCCCAGATTAACATAACTCTTTAACTAAAAAGAAGGGATAGTCTAAAACTGTGTCATGCTCTTTCTCTAGAGTCTGAAGAGAGCTTGAGTGATGAAGACCAGTGTTTCAGGAGAAGAACATGGAACAAATACCGTCGTGAGGTCTTGCAAGAATTTGGATATGATGAGGTCCAGGATTTGGATTCTGACTGACAGCGGGCTTCTTTGGGTTTTTTGGTTTTTGTGTGTGTGTTTTTTCTTTTTAAGAGGAAATGCACAGAACTTGCAGCAGAACTGAAATTCTAGAAAGCTGCTGGTGACTATTCATGAGAACGTTGAGTTAAAAAGAAAAATAGAAAAGCACTTTCTGGTAAAAGCTGTACTCATTGGGACAGTACGAAACCAGTCTTTAAGCTGATGAACTTTATGCTAAATTTTTCATACGTGACCTTTGTAAAACATTCTGAAAGTGTTAGTGACTGGCATGGTTCACCGTAATGCTCGCTGCTTGTGCTTGAGCATTAGATAAAACTAGACTTTAGGATTCCAGTAAATAGTAACAGCTCACTTTAATATCTGAGCTGGGTTGTAGATGTTATTCAACTTTAGCTAGTAGATATGAAAACAGATGAGTGTGAGTATCAGCACTTTAAAACATAATTTTCTTTTTTAAGCAGAAGATACGATCTGGATTAAGTTCACTTGTGGGGAGGTGGTTTTGTTTTTTGTTTCCCTCCTTCTTCTACCTGTTCTGTGATGCTGAGGTTGTGGAGAAAGCTATTTTGAGCTGCGCGCCCAATCGTTTATATCAAGATGGGTAGCATTATATGTGGAGATATGGCAAGCGGCAACCCTTATTGTTGACAGTAACGTGTAAGGTTTTGCAAGAAGATGATGTCTACCATGTGGCAAGAGATGTAGGTCTCTTCCTGTAAAGGCAAGTAGGAGTCCTGGTAAAAGGTACTCTACTTCTTTCTGTGTTTAAACTCGTCTTTGCAAGTGTTTGACCCCACAAAATAGTTTGACTTGACTCTTGTTCTGCTGTATAATACTTATTATAAATGCAGTATTGTCATTCTCTGTTGAGGCTGGTGTGCAATTTGGGCCTGTGAGAGTTAAGTGTATCTTACACCTGCTCCTGTGCTTAGCTAAGTTTCCTTCTTGAGTTTACCAGGAAGCAGTGGACTGAATGCTAGTCTCTTTTTTTTTTTTTTTTCTGGGTAAAGTCACTGGAACAGAGTAGCAAAGATGAAGCATGTAACAAAGGGAACAATCTGTTGTGCAGCTGTCAACCCAGCACCATCAACAGTGTAAGATATGTAAGACAGGTAAAGCTGGGACTTGCCTCATCTGACTGATCCTTATTAAGAGTGAGGGGTTTAACAAGAATGGCTCTCTGCTGGAGTCTTGTGATTCGCTGTCTGTAAAAAGGATCCCCCAAAGCAGAAAAGTGGTCAATTAGTTCTGACTGCTGCTGTCATCAAGGTAACAGAGGTGAAGTTTTTGTTCTTGTTTTCATGGAAAGGTTAATAGGGCTCCTAAGAGGCAGAGGAGAGGTTAAAATTGTGTTTCCCATTAGACAGAGCTGTCTCTATAGATACAGCTTTTTAAGAAAAAAAAAAAGTCTTGTATGTAATTAGTTTTTAACTGTTTTAATACTGCACTCATTCTAATTTTCATTAAAGACTGAAAACACCCATACGGGGCTTATGCTCCAAGTTTGCACAAAGTTCCTCAGCTGGATTTTAACTGTCTTAAATCCAAAGGTGTGGCTTCATAAATTTACCCAAAGCCTCTATTTTTTTAGTTTTTAAACATGTATTCACAATTTCTAAACCATTAAATATTTGTTTAATATAAACTTAGGCAGGAAGTCAGTACAAGAATCCAAATGTTTTTACTGTTACTGAAGTGGCTGATGCAAATGTGGAACAGCGTTTCAAGTATGCGTGTCTTCAGCCACAATCTTTTGAGTACAGGTTTTAGTTTAACTTGAAATAAACACACAAACTGCACCTGGACAAACTTCAGCCAACTTAGGTCAACATTTTGAAATAAAAGAATTCTGATATGTTTGGAAGTATATCTTACTCTGCTGGCTTCATGCTTCCTTTTGCTGCTGCCCCTAGATTCAGTGTCAGTGTTCCAGCATGTCCTGATGATAGGCTTTCAGCTTTGGAGTCCCCAGAAACTTGCATCTTGCAAGACTTGCTAACTTGTATCTGTCTGTAGTGCACTAGTATTTTTTTTCCTCTGTCTCAGCCTTTGAGGCTTTAACCTTCAGAAGAAAGATGGTGATCACTATGTCAACACCGACACTGAACTCGAGCATGGCTAGATAAAGAGCAACTTCTGGTCAAGATGACTGTTTTCTAGTGAACAGTACTAAAATTCAGAAAAGGAATTTTCTGACGGCTGAGGTAACACTGATAACGTGTGTTCCACTGAAACAGTTCAGACACAAATCCTTACAAGCTTCAAACTGAGCGTTTTAATTTTGGAAGTTTCGTTTAAACTTTTCAGAAGATGACCAAGTACTTACAAGCCAGCAGGGAAGAATCCATGCATAATCATCAAGTGTTAATCAAAGCTTTAGCGCTAAGGAATTTGTATCTCATGAAAGGTGGTTTAATCTTGTTGATTAAATCCTTGCAACAAGAAGATACCACATTTCAGTGTAGTATACAAAATGAAATGCCTGTCCTTCAAGGGAGAAAGGGTGGTTCAGTCTTTGAACAGGGTAGCGTAAATTCTGTTCTTTTTTCTGCTAATAACTTGGTTTGTTGCGAACGGTTGTCTTCTGGAGTAAGAACTGAGATAGCACAGCAGATCATTCCATGCAAACATCCATTAGAATTAAGCTGGAAATGGCTTTTAGTCTTTTGACGTGAAGTGGTTTTCAGTTTAACTTTAAAAACACATTATTCCATTGCCTAGTTTAGCAGAAAACTAATTTGATCCATTAGCTCTGATTTAGAAATCCAGCTCTCCTCTTACCCCTTTAATACCCCTTCTGAACAGTATTGAGGTGTTGCTTATGTGCTCAAAAGAAGCAGCTAATGATTGTCCAATGAAAACATGCCCTGAAAATGTATCAGAGTTTAGGAGGATGACGTCTGGCCACGATCTGTTCAGGAATCCAATTGCAGGTAAGTCCATTTTCAGTATTTCTGAAAGACCACTGGAACGAGTTTTTCCATTTTTTCCAGTTGCAACTCTTCTCTTCCCTTTAATCGTAATAATTGCTTCCTCTTCCCTCCTGCTTCTTGTAATAGGTTTGCAGTTTTAGTTGGACTTGATTTCTAACTTCTTTTCTTCGCTTGGGTCCATCTCTGTTAAAACACAGTAACAGAGCAGCTGCACGTTTCGTGTGATTGCACCTGCATAGGAAATTGAAGATAAATCAGATGAATCAGCACAACTCTAATTAGGCAACATGGACATGTCTAGGTTAGCTGTCAAGAAGGCTTGGCTCGCTTCTCCTAAGGGAAGCGCACCAGAAGAGTTTTCACAAAGAGCATTTTCCACTTAACATGTTTAAGCAAATAATGCTAAAAGCCGTTCTGTTGATACCTTAGAGGTGTCTTTACTCCTAGGCACCCTGTCAGGTAACTGAGGTAGAAACTTTTTCCCTCTATAATTAAAAATATAAAATCAGTAGTAAAAAAAAAAATAAAGAATTTCAAATAAAACGTGGGAGAGTGACAATATCACTGAATATCAGTGTATTTAGTGATTGCTGCAGGACCATATCCTGTTGTATTCCAAAATTATGCTATAAACCTCCTTTTGAACATCCCTCATCGTGGTTTTCTCTTCCTAGACAGAAACAATAAAAATCTTGGACTGCTAGGAAAGGGATGTGTAATTTAACTACAGCAATTCAAAAACAGGCAAAATTGCATCTGTGACTAACAACAATTGTCCACCTTCAAACAACAGATTTAGTAGAGCAAGACAGTTTGCTTGTCATTACCAAGAATGCGCAACCTTTTTAGACTAATCAGTCTTGGTTAAGAAAAAGACTTTTTGTGTGCTTGATTAAAGAGAAACGTATTAAGACTGAGGGCAAAATCTGTAGGAAGTACATGGTATTGTAAACAAATAAAATCTGAGTGTATAAGCACATATAACATCAGTATGGTCTTTTAACCAACAAATTGAGATTCACTTCTGTAACAACTTAATTTTCCTCAGTTGTGAGCAACGCTTCCATCCACAAAGAGACTTACCTAAAATCTTGTCGATAAAGGCAGGTCTCTTTGATGCAGGTAAATAGACTCCCAAGAAATAGACTGGAATTCCAGACAAAGCAATGCCAATTCCAATCAATGAATTTATGGTGTCGCTATAGAGTGGCACTACCACCAGAAATACTGAGCATATACAGAATATTACTGGGAAAGCCACACTCAGCTGGAAGCAGAGAAAAACAATGGCATGGTTTTGAAATATTCGTTGTCTAGTTACATACATTTCAGTGAAAATTACCACCTTTCCCTTCTCCAACCCCACTGTGAAATTCCGCTCTTCCTCTTATACATCTGGCTAGTTAGAAACACAGCCAAACAATAGAATTATTCTTCATCAGAACTGCTGCTAAAATTTACAAGAGTAATCAAGTATGATAACTCTGCTTTGTTGAAAGAAACTGTGTAACAGACTGAAGTGTTTAAACAAATCCAGCCAATCTCAAAACAAGAATTACTTTCAATAATGGGAATCAAACTTTAAATACAAAAAGGTGATAAGGAGATCACGTATTGAACTGAACACCATTAGAGCTAAATGTAGTCTACAGTGACAAAGTTAACTAACTTAACTATTCCTAACTTCAAACAACAACTGTACTTCCCTTCCCATACTCACCTAAATAGGAGATTTTTGAGCCAAGGCAAAAAGGGTATCTACTATTTTAGATTATTTGAGATATTCTCCAGTTGACAGAGAGATGGGGTACTGGCTGAACTAACGTACAAAAAAAAAAAAATCATATAATATTACAATCATCACTTATTCTCAGCTAGCAGAAAAGCTAGCTTTCATGGTGCAATCTAAAATGGAAGCCATGTTTTGTGTCCTGATGAGTTTATAACCTTTACACATAACCGTGGACAGTACAGATTTTAGATAGTACTTTTACATTATGGGCATGAAAAGCATCTTAAACAATTCTATATTAAGTAAACTTTACCTTTAGAGGCCTGGGTCGATCTGGTTCCTTCCAGCGTAGATATAATTGCCCAGCAATCGACAGACCAACAAAAAACCAGTAACTGAAACTGAAGTAATTAATAAGCTTAAAGACATCTTCTACAGCCAGGTAAATGAGGGTCATAGTACACTGTCAGAAAAAAAAAAAAAAGAGTGTGATGAACAACAAAAGTTTGAAACTTATTTTAATGCAAAAAGCAGCATATAAAGTAACACCATCTTTCACTTCTTAAGTGTTCAACATGATTTTATGCCTGTCTCAGTGAGTCACTCTCCTACAAATGCCATGGACAACAGAAAATCTGAGGTTCTCTTTCATGCTATCACCTAAACAATTACTTCTGAGAATTCCCACTGTTGAGCTTTATTGACACTTCCCATGGCGACAGTGGTCCGAGCATAACACTTCTTATAGTTTGGCAATGATTAAGGGAAATAATTTCTCAGTTATGTGCTCCTTGAGAAAAATGTATCAGAAGACTGTCAAATGTCCTTCAAGTGATTTTATCAGTATGTGAGATAACATAGCAGCTGGATTTTTACTACTGATAGTATCTTCACCCTCAGTTTATTCAGCATTTAGAAACCATATACTACGTAACCTGTTATTTTAATCTATATTTAGCTTAGAGAAAACAGAAGTCTGATAATGTATCTAACATGACAGTAGCCCAGCAGAATAATTTGATCATTTTAATTCAATTTCAACTCTCTGTGTAGTTAGGGAGAGTATTCATGCATAGAGACAATGAAACTCTCCAGAGGCTGTTACCATGTGATAGTGACATAGGTTGGGGTTGACCTGCTGGAAAGCAGCTCTGCCGAGAAGGACCTGGGTGTCCTGGTGGACAAGTTAAGCATGAGCCAGGAGTGTGGCCTTGTGGCCAAGAAGGCCAATGGTCTCCTGGGGTGCATTAGGCAGAGTGTTGCCAGCAGGTGGAGGGAGGTGATCCTGCCCCTCTCCTCAGCCCTGGTGAAGCCACATCTGGAGTCCTGTGTCCAGTTCTGGGCTCCCCAGTCCAAGAGAGACATGGCACTGCTGGAGAGAGTCCAGCGGAGGGCTACGAAGATGATGAGGGGACTGGAGCACCTCTCCTATGAAGAAAGGCTGCAAGAGCTGGGCCTGTTTAGCCTAGAGAAGAGAAGACTGAGAGGGGATCTGATCAATGTGTACAAGTGTCTGAAGGGAAGGCATCGAGAGGAGGGGGCCAGACTTTTCTCCATGGTGCCCAGCCACAGGACAACAGGCATAAACTGAAACACAGACAGTTCCACCTGAGCACGAGGAAAAAGTTCTTTCCTGTGAGGGTGACTGAGCAGTGGCATAAGTTGCCCAGAGAGGTAGTGGAGTCTCCTTCCCTGGAGATATTCAAAACCCGCCTGGATGTGATCCTGGGCAATGCGCTCTAGAGGACCCTGCTTGAGCAGGGAGGTTGGACTAGATAATCTCCAGAGGTCCCTTCCAACCTTGGCGATTCTGTGATTCTGTGATTGAACAGAATTTCCTCTGCCCTCTCACTCCAGCTTATGGAAAAACACAAATTTCCTTTAGGCAATTCATAAAGTCATACCTGAACAGCTGAAAAGAAAAACTGTAATATCTTACATTGAAGAGCAGTGCTGGCACAGGTGTGAACCTCTGTATGTGGATCATAGACAACAGATCAGGAAGGTGACCTTCTCGAGATCCTACAAAAAATAGCCTGAGGGAAGAGGGCAGGGGAAATCAGAAACAAATCTTAAGGCTATAGGTGAGAGCAAACGCATACAGAGAAAGAAAACAGCAATACCAGTCAAAATCAATATTTATACCAGGGAATTTCCATCCTTTATACCAGAACACGTATTCAACCCTGCTTATAAAGGTATACTGTAATATAATCATTAAAAGATATATAAGCTTTTGAAAACATCTTGTTATTAACATCTATTTTTAGAAAACAATGCTACAGGTAAAATAGAAAGTTTCTACAGTGACTGAAATAGATTTCTACTGTTAAAAAAATTCTAAAAGCTAGCAGCCCTGAAAACATTCTACTTCATAGCAGAATAGTTTTCAAGAACAACCAAGAGTTTATCAGGTCTCAAAAGAAGAGCTCACTCAGTCACATGCTCAAAAAAACAAACCTACTATTTCACTATCAATTGTATATTGTTCTATATTGGCTACTTTACCGGATCGTGTTCACATTTGTTTTCAGTTCAAATACATTGTGCATACATTCAATGGACAGGGAGGATGTTAAAATGTCTGATAAAATCCATTCAAGACTTGCACTAGTCACACGCATAATCATTGCTTAGAGGAAAAAATTCTATGCTGTATCCTAAGCTTTATGACGGCAGTTTAGTAGCACTAGTACCTTTAAAACCTTTTACTTGGGTGAGGAAAAAAAAAAAAAAAAACGCAAAAACTTAAAGAGATGTTAAGATTAAAAAAGACAATAAATTTCCAGTAAATATTTCTAAAAGTAAGAACTAGCCAGAGTTACTGAATCTAATGAAATGGAAAATAATTCAATTCAAGTAATCAGAAGGTATGAGGGCTCACCTCACAGTCAACATCCCTTTCATCCTTCATTATACTCTGCATACAACTAAGAAACTTTTGGGCAAGCAAGGTGATGTTAAGGGCATATGTACACACAAACAGAGGTTTATTTAGGTCTATTATTTTATTGTGGCTACTCATTATAGGTCCTGACATGAAAGTCAATTTGCCACTCTTATAATAGGTATGTGTAATAGTAATACATTTTATGAGAATACTTATGAACATTTGTCAAACAGAGAGATTCACTACCTTGATGATGCTAGAATTGAAGCATTAAGTCCACCAAAACAAGAAAAGGCTACAGCAATGGGAATCGTCCAGCTGAAGATACCAAATACCTGGTCAGCAAACGTCTAATGAAAGAGGGGAAGGAAAAAAAAAAAAGAAGAAGAAAGGGAACATTAAAATATCTGCAACAAAGCATACATAAAACAATGAAATAAATACTGTTTTAAGTTTGTATGGAAAAATAACAGTATAGTAGGGACATTCCATGATGCCACACCAGAAAAGCACACAGCTTTTCTTTTTTTTTTTAAATCTACTTATAGATTCCAAGCAAGTACAAACTACTTCAGTAAAGTACTTGACCTTGCATTTTCTGTTCACAAAAATAATGCCCAAAAAGGAAAACCAAGTGCTCTTAGAATTTTCTCACCCATCCTGATACATTATCCAACTTCACTGCAGCATTCTAGTATAACATACTGATTGTCAAAAATCAATAAAGGTAAGTCTAAAGATAAAAATATGATTAGGTATCCTAAAAGGGAAGTCTCATATTGCAAATGACAAACATAGCCATTATCAGACCTACTGTTTATGGACACTCTTCTTGCCATCTCTCTACTTGGTTTTCCTACACAACCTCTTTCTTCCCCACCCGTGAGCACCACTAGCAGGTCCTTTGGGTACTCTCACAACAAGACATGGCAACCAACACAGTAAGTGCTTTATCAGATAGTCCAACTCATTTGTTACTATTGCTAGACAATACTGCAGGCCACTGTGGTGACTTTTCACAACAAAGCTCTGAACCAAGAAGCCAGGAACATTAAAGTTTCACAGTAAGTAGTAAGAGTCATTAATTGCCAGTGACCTGAGAAATATAATGCAAGTACATAATAATTCACAAGATATTGTCCTGGTCAATTCTGTTTAGCCTCCTGGGTGGGGGAAAGAAGATGGATTCTTACAATATCAAGCATAAGAACACTCAAAAAAAAAAATCAAGAAATTCAGTACACGAAGACTGACAGCTGTTGAAAATCTTGTCTCTCAGTCTGAACATTGTACCTTTAACATGTTTGAAGTTAAGCAAAAATCTGCTAGTGCTGTGTTCAGAGAGGGGCAAAAAGCCTTCCTATCCCCATGTTATTTGCTAATAGCTAAGTTACCTCCACGATTTCTCTTTCTGAAGCAAACTAACAGTCACGGTAGCAAAGGGATGGTGTCTGCATTAGACAGCACTAAATCACTATTTATAGAAAGGTACCTATTTTTACTTACAGATAAATGGTGTTCACCTGAAATTGATAACACTGTTTCTGCAAACCACATAGATTTTGCAAACCACATAGATTTTAGAATATACACAATAAACATTTTACATCTCAGCAGGCAGCAGTCACCTAAATCTTTTTATGAACTTTTCTCTAAGTCACTTTCTCAGCTCTCCTCTGCTTTATCATTTTCAAGAACATGGTGACCCTTAATCATTAAAGCATACATACTAGTTCAGCTTTGTACAGGTCTGTCTTTTCTATTACGAAAGTCTTCTTCAAATCAGCTTTTAACCACGACAGCTATTTTAACAATCCCGGGCCTCCCCTTTAAACCACTGTACTTCATCTTAAGATTTCTGAACTAAGAAGTTCAGTCAAAGGGGACCGATATTCAAAACTGGCCTTCATTTGTAGCACACAAAGCTATCTGGATTTAAAGGCAGATAAACTTTGATTTAATTAACCCTGGAACAAGAAATGACCTTTATTTGTAGCATACAAAGCTATCTGGATTTAAAGGCGGACAAACTTTGATTTAATTAACCCTGGAACAAGATCACCAAAACTAGTGCAGTATGATCTGTTCGCTAAATGTTCTGGTAGGCCAAAAAAGCCTAAATACATTGACTTTTTGTGAAACAAGTGATTTTTATGAGCAAAACCCTGCACGTAGTTTCAATCTTCTAGCTGCAAGTCGCAGAAGTTTCACTGCCATAAAACAGAAGCTTGCCCATTTTAAGTTTCCCATCCTTTTCTGGGTTGACAGAGTGCTTTGTTCAGCACATTACATAGTTTAAGGGTCAGAATCCAACTCTGCTTAGCTGCACACTATCATCTACAATAAAAATAAAAAAATTATTCCATCCTTGCAGGCAATTTAGTTTAGCCTCAGTAAAGGCAGATAGGATTTCCTGCTGCTAAAGGCCAATGCAAGAGTCCATAATCATTTCAAGAGGAACCTTGCAAAGAGGTTCACAGTTAATGCAGCAACTCCATTAGTCATCCTGATTCTTATAAAAGCACCTTTCCCTCCCAGCGCCCGAACTGTTTTAGATGGTTTACATGCATTAGTGTAGCTTCCCTCATAGTGGAGCTTCAACAGACGAGAAGAACACACACACACACACAAAGAACAAGTGCACAAATTCCCATAGAAATTATAAAAACTAACAGAAGTATAAAAACTAACAGAAGTATAAATGGAAGAACTAAACCATGTATGAATTCAATTTCATGCAGACACCAGAACATCCATTTAGCAAAAGACCATGCCATAGGAATTGTGTTCTATATACCATGTAATGCCCATTTCCAGTCCATTGAAACTGGAAAAAAAAAAATCTAATAATTTACATTACTGTACATAAAAGATTTCTGCTGCCTAAGAATAAATAATTACTAGAAGCCATAGTGCTTCTCTCACATCCTTATTGGATTTGAAATAAAAGCAGCTCTGAGAAAACTGGTCTCCCAAAGCAGAATGTAATTCATAATGATCCAGTGCAAGAGTTTTGACAATTTGTCCAGAGCAAGTGAGAACGAGGAGGAGATGCAAATTCTATTAGGCAACTGTTACAACATCCTAAAGGAAGATTTAAACCTGGACTGCCTTACTTCTGAAGCCAAACAGCAAGCAAAATTACTAGACACCAACTATAAAACTGCTAGAGGATTCCTTTTTTAATAAGCAAAGGTAAGATACAGAACTCACTTCAACAAGGCGTTAGAGAATTAAGATGGTTAGTAAGGTTGTCCGCAGGATAAGCATTTAGATAAGTAATATTAATCAGCTAAGGTTAAAGAAGAGAGGGAAAACATAAGGATGTAATCTTACGCTGTAGAACGCATATCAGCTGATAAATCATTTGGAATATCTCTTTCCCCGGAAGCCAGGTTATTGTTCGTCCCTTGTAAGCATCTTCCATTTCCTTTTGAAACATCTAGTAGCGGGCCAGTGTGGAATGCCAGATTCTGAACTAACTCAAAGGCCAACTCTATCCAGTAATGCAGATCTTATCTTTCTAAGATGTCCTAAAGTTGTTTCACACATCCTAGAAAATGGCAGTCAGTCACATGAGAGTAAAATCCAGAAAAGAGTTCAGGCAGTTATGTCACTTCCAGAAATTACACACAGATGAAGATGTTACAGAATCAAGGTGTTCCAGATGCAGGCTTGTGGCTACAGGGTATGTTACAACTGCTGGCCCAGCTCAAAGTCTAAATAATTATTTTCTGTAGATCTGTACTAGTCAGCCTCTTCGACAGAAAGAATAGCCTTTTAGTTAGATGAACTTTTTAATAATACTGCAGTTGGGATTCTTGAGAGAGCAAGGAGCGGAGCATTAACTTCAAGAGCGTAACTTCTACTTAAGTGAGATAAGACAAAGAGTATTTTAATTTAGGATGACCTAGGAAGTTCAGTTTGGTCTGCCAAGTAGATCTGTTTAAAAAAATCTTTCAGCAAAACAAAGCTGTTCAGTTGACACATACCTGAAGTTTGGTTAAACTTCCAAGTGATATTCACTAGCTTAACACGACAAGTACAGATCCAAGCATCTATGCAGGTGTTTTCTGACAAGGTATCACTCTTACTTCCAACATAAGAATTTGCCAAGCTTTTGTATTACTACTGAGACAAAAAACACATTTTTACCTTTCGGAGTACGTACATTCCCATTTTAACAGATGCCAAGAAACAAAGATCTCTATAGTGTTTCTCGCAGAAAGTGTTACCAAAGTGTAAGTAAAAGTGGCCCCAAAAAGCATTCAACTCTGTGTGCATGTGTAAGAGGGTTATTTTGCATAAGAAAGACGGGCAGAGAAAAAATACAAAAAGCAATCAAGTTATCACGCACACAGACTACATGCACTGTACGAAGAGGATAAAAAGGGGGAGGGAGAAGAGTTAGTGGTTGCTTTCTGCTAAAACCATAATCATACAATCATGGATCCTCCACAAACGAGCTAGTCTGGGGCTCTGAACTGAGCATCTGACCAGTTCCTCCTTAACTACCACTACTTCTGGGAGTAGTGAAGTGCAATTATTTAAAAAAAAAAAAAAAAAAAAAAAAAAGACCTCGCAACAGGGGAAAGAATAGAGCATTTGCAGGGATATGTGGAGGATGACAGAGGAGCCTACCTGGAGGCAGCTATAGCAGAAGCATTTAGTCCACCAAAACAGGAGAAAGCCACCACTATGAGAATGGATTTCTTCTCAGGTTTCTTCTGAGAAAGTCTAAAGAGCAAGAAGGATTAAGAGATTAAATTGTCATCTCAGCTGCAGTCTGACATGTCCTGTAGTCCAGGCTTGAACTATCACTGCTTCTAACAGTTAGGAAACAGTAAAAGAATTAAGTGGCTTATACAGCACTTCCAATTACAGGCCAAGTCCTTTTATGCCCTCCCCTCCGCAGGACAGGTAAGGTATACATGTATGCACACACAGACACTGTAGAAAGACGTGCCCTTGGAATTGTTTCCCTTAGTTCTGTTTTTTTTTCCCCAAATCATCAACAGGGAATAATAACGAAGAGAGAAGTAAGGAGCTCCAGCCATGCACCTTGCAGTTGAATTGTCCTCACTTCTTCATGACTAGAGTGTTGCAGGTTACTCCCAGAAGAACAACAAACAACTAAATCACAGCTTTGTTTCAAGATATGAATGGCTGATTTACTACCTTTTATTTTTATTTTGTTAGTTTGATTTCATGATCATCAGCTAGTAATATTGAAACAGTTTGCAAAAACGCTTTTTTTTTTTTTTTTTTTTAAAAAAAAGATCCAAGCAACAGTTTCGTACAAACAAATTAAACTGGAAGCAGCAGGAATTACCCCAGATAAAGAATTGCCACAACAAAACGCAGAGGATACTGTCTCACATCCAGTAATTCAGGCACACCAGACAATTAGAAAGACCCACATTTATTTTAGGAAATCACAAGATGAGAACTGTTTCAAACTTAGTTGCACAGGAAAAGCGCGCTTAGAGGCACCAGAAAAATGCCAGACTACAACGAGAGCACATGGAACGAGGCTGTTATGCTGACAACACGCTAAAAGAGGATTGATCAAACAGATGAACAGTATCGATCAAACAGATAAATGCAAAGAGAATGTAGTCTAATATAAATCAGAAACATACATAAAACTACAGCCAAAGATGATGAGGTACTTGTTCTAGGAAGGCTTAAAAGACATCTACAGAGTCCGTTTATATACCTCATTTCAAGATCCTACCACACACGTGAGCTTCTCCAGGCTCCGTTCTATGACATTCTCATCCCCTTACCACTGTACCTGCTGACTTCTAGGATATGCAAGTGATACCTGACTAATCCCTAGGAAGCACGATTCATTCTCTATTAACTTTTCCCTTGAAGCAGGGCATACATGCAGCTCCTAAATCACAGAAAGGTTTGCTAGTCACAACTATAGTCTGCTTTCTCGACTTTTAGCTCGAGGAGCTACTTCCTAAAAGAAACAAAGAAACACTGATTTATGGCAATCAGGAAGCTGACTAACCGAGTCCATGAAGTTTTCTTCCATTGCCATAGATCGTATTTGTATAAGGAGTGAGAGTGAACATCAACGGAAAATTCAAACATCAGTTGAAAATCGAGCCAGGAAAATTGCAAAGGTGCAATAGAAAGCAATTTGAGAAAACTGTTCAGGTCTCCTTTAACTCTTGTCTAGACTGCCATCCTGTTGATGGATTCTAACTTTACACAGGGATAATTCTCCCTTAAATTTCCCCCTCTAAGCAAAGGTATTTCCAGTAAAAGTACCAAACGCAGTGCAAGATTCAGCATGAAATTCATCTTTAGGTCACTCAGTAAGATCTCAAAACAAGAAAAACCTGCTCTACTCTACTGCATTAATATATTGCACTTCTACTGCACGTAGACAGGCATCTCTTTTTTTTAAGCTCCACATTCAAAATACACATGCTAAACTCCAACAGTGAAACCGTTTAGTTTGGGTCAACCCTCTGGTTGTGAAGATACTTGACCTAGATCAACTCTAGTGTCTATCCTGTTCTTAGCAATCTAAGGGTCCAATGTTTTCCAAAGTCTCTTACTGTTCTGATATTAAAAATGTTACGTAGTACTCTTTCCAGGGCTGGCTCAACTCTTTACTTTGCCTCCAAAGTCAGAGAATTCTTACTGTAACTGGCAGAAGGAGTTCTGCATGGTAGTGAATGCTGGCGAGCTCCAAGAAAGAGGGCAACCGACTTACTGAACTGACCTTCTCTGAAAGCGATGGCCCACAACTGCCTGTCTCTAATGAAGAGTTTGTCCACTGTAAGGGACAGAACGTGCATTTCTTTCAAAGGAGTCTTATTGGAAGGTGTCAGTGCAACCAAAGGTGGTGGTCATGATCCTGGCGGCTCAAGATAAGCACATTTTCTTCTTCAGAAAAGCAGCCAGTGACCAGCCAAATGAACAGAGAGAAGTAGTATCCAAAGATCTAAGAGTAACCTAGAAATTCCAGCTGAATTCACTGGGAAGAAAGTTAATTTCATAATTTGTTCAACTATAAACCAAAGAAGAAGAAAATAGCTAGGAGACAGCCTCCCACATTCCTGCTTCATCAGAGAGGACATGTCTAAGAAAAGCAGGTCTGTTTAGAAACAGAGCAGACCAGACTAAGCTGTGCAGCACCAAGAAAGACGACAGCCACCTGTGCAGGGCAACCAACTGCTTGCTCCAGTCGGTGACTGACATCCATTTTTAGCTTTTTATAGTAATGGAAGTGAGATGCCAAATACCACCCACTGTATGAACTCAATCAACCATAAAAGGAAAAACAGACATGACCACACACAGGAAGCAGGTAACAAGCTCTCTGCTCGCAGCTATTATGCTCTTTCCTGTTGGAGGATGAAGTAGACCAAAAAGATCAACTGCTCGGGGAGCCAGCTGCCCTCTTCACAAGTAAAAAATACAACAGTTCTCAGCAGATGCAAACAGAGTGGTTCACTGACAGGGAAGGTGAATAGAAGTTCTGCTTTTTTTCCCCCCTTTTTATTGAACTGTGTTCATGCTACAGAGCAACTGCTTCATACGTATAAAACTTAACAGTAGGAGGTGTAACGGTTTCCAAAAGGAGCTAAAACAGAAGTCAGAGACTCCTTTCGGTAGTTCACAGTTCTGAAAAAGGAAGTGCTTTCTCCATGATCAGCAAACATCTGAAAAGCATTTGCAGAAGTTCTAGGCTAGCTGTTGCAGTATTACTTCAAAGACAATAAAAAAGTGCTTAAGAAACTGGGTTTCTTAGTCCTGACACCAGCACTGTGCCTCAAAAGAGGCCAATACTGGGGTGAAAGGAAGGATATTTTATCATTTCTTTTCATACCAACCCTCGGTAAGGCTGTTTTCTGACTTCTAGCTACGACTGAAAACAACATGCAAGGTGATATGCAAAGACACGCTCTTGCTAGCATTTCTTCTACTTGTAACTTTTACCCTCTTTTAAAAACTGGAAGTGGTAAGGCTTTTTGTTTTTGTTTTTTTCCCTTTTCCATTTCAAGACCTCTTGACTGAAGTGAACAGAAGATACTCCATCCCCTCCCAAAATAGCAACAGGGAGAGCTTAAATTTGGTTGTTTCTTTATTACACAAAAGGCTTTGAAATGCAGCAATATTATTGCTGCTTCTTTAAAAATTCATTATTGTCATTTTCATCCTACAACTACTTAGAAGACAATAAGGAAACTACAGCAACCTGCATCTTACAATGCGCATAGAATTCACGAGCATACACGAGCAGACTGAAGTGGCTTATTTTCATCAGGTGAGTTTTTGGATTGGCTTCATGCTCTTCTCTATGTTTCATTCATCCACTGACCACAATGCCCTAAGTCTTAATAAAAATTCCAGTGAAGATAAAATTCCCTTCTACCACTCAGGAAAAACTTTCTTCATCATGAATGAAGATTTTTAAATCTCTGCATCATAGGAGGGTTTTCAAATACAGACTATTGTAATTGCTAGCTTTTTTGTCTATTTACTAGAAATCTACGGGAACGTTACACAAGTGTTCTTGTTTGGATCAGAAGCGCACTTCGGAAGCAAATCTCCTGATAGTCACCACTTGCTGCTCTTCAGTTCACATTGCTTAGAGGTCTCAGTTCCTTTCAGATGATGCTGAACTAGCAGATGCACTCCAAGAGCACCTCTGCCGCGCTCCAGTTGCTAATAAGCATTCAGTCCATGGGACCACCACATTAGACTTAGTCCCAGATAAAATACTCCTGAAATTTGTATAGCACGGGTGTCAGGTCCTCAGCATCAACTGTTCTGCTCGACAGAAATCCTCCTACCGGCCCACACTACTCACGAATCTAGCAGCGGATCAAGCCTGAAGGCTGTCTCAGAAAACTGGATAATTAGATTCATATCAGGAATCTTTCATGAGTCATGTGCGAAGTACTAAACTTCAGCTGAACTTTCACCTTTTCATCGGAAAAGGGATAAAAGCAGTGGCAATCAGCAGAACATCGTCTGCCAGCTGATGAGGTGTCTCAGCAAAAATGCCTTTAGATAAAACATTAGTTAAACTTTTAAGTGCAAGTATTTGGCAATCCTGAGATCTGCTACAGAAGTACAGCTTTAGAATTCCAAAGTCATTCATTCAGATAAGTTAAAATTAGCACTAGATGTAAATCCCTTGATAGCTTTGGGAATCTCAAATAATATTTTTCATAAGTAGTATTCTCTTCGCCCAATATCACTGCATACAATTAGATTGACTGAAGCCTTTTTGCCGCTGTTAGGCTTTCCTTTTTTCTCCTCCAGGTCCAGATGCATGCCATACTACAGAGGAAACCAGACTGGTCCAGTTTTGAGTACCGCAATTTCACATAAAGTTATATTGCGTGCGTATATACATACACAAATGTAAACACACACATGCAAATGAACATAATGCTGCTTTTGATCAAGAACTAAGTCAAATAAAAACTAAATGAAGCGTGCATAAAACCACAAAGAAATTAGTCTCGAGTTTCACATCCGCAGTAAGGTTCAGGCACCCCCTATGCCTCCCTTTACCTGGCCACCATTTCCTGCTGCAGCAAAACCACCTGCTCTGTACAGCCATAAAGATCAGAGAGGCCAAACAGTGAATCTTTACCCCAAGGTGGATCAGTTTTCCTGATCCTGTTTCACCACGCGGCCACATAAACCTCCATGAGGACAAAAAGCAGGAGCAATAGAGTAGGCACAATATACTGCCAGGGGACAAGCAGGGTATGGAGCATTTCACTGCTCTCAAATGAATGTATTTTCCAAGTCCCTGTCAGGAAAAAACAAACAGTAGTGTACTGCTTTACAGACATCAGTACTGAAAAACCAGCATGGACAGTGACCTGTGTATTGGCTTTTAGTTTTGCCTGGATTAGTTAATTCTGAACAAAAATTTAAAATACCGTTATGAATCACTGGCAGGTACTCCATATAACAAAAGCCACTATGGGGGGGATAACAGCCTACAACAGAAATAAATATTCCTGGCGGCTTTGTTATACCTTAGCATATGTTGATATACAGTAACCAGAACTGTCCAATTAATTTTCTATGGGGGGGGGGGGAACCCTTCACCTTTGTTCAATGATTAGCTTATATATATAAAAAACATGCTTTGACCAGCTTTCACTTTAAGTATCTTAAATGTTTTAAGTGGATTCCAACTGCCACCTGTATACAGAAATCATGAATTTTAAAATGTTAAAAGTTGTTGGAATTAACGCAATGCTGGGAAGAGAGTGGTTCAAGTTATTAAGATGAGTGACACAGAGCTAAACTTTGTCCTAACTCAGCTGCAACACATCCATTTACAGATACACTTTATACCAAAGATTGGATCAATACAACCTAGCTCAATGCAACACTGTTCAGAGTACCACCTCACTTTGTTGAGCTGTAGCATGAAGTAACAGAGAACAGGATTAAGTATTAAGCAGTCTCAGTACAATCAACACAAAGCTAACAAGTCTAGTTAGCTTCTTTGCAAAATACATTAAGAGGTTGGATCTGCGCCTATTTTAATAAACCTGATATTATATTATACATAAATTCATTAGTTATTTTCCTATTTAAGATTGTTATTTAGGATGAGCTGTTTGGTCCTGTATTCAGTGAATTAGTATAAGGAACTAAGAATTTTTCCTGTTTTGTTTCTCAAAAGTAAATGCATCCCTGAAAAGTGATAATATAGCAAAATGCTACAGAGTCAACTTACCACTGCCACAGCATCACTAGAAAGAACAGCATTAACATCCAGCACTGAATAATAAGCTATATTAGTCATAATATAGATAACAGTCACAATTGGCATAGACACTGCAATAGCCAGTGGCAAGTTCCTGTAAGATTAAAAAAAAAAAAAAAAAATCATTAATAATAGAATTACCTTATTAATTTGCATCTCTTACTTCAGAGATAAAAGGTATAAAGATACAAAAAGATTTCAAAATTGCTATCTCTGGAAGAGTTTGTTTTAAAATTAGAAATTCTAATGTGGAATACCAGGAAAACTAGAAATTCTAACTGCAACAGAACTTTAAACTTAAATTTTGTGAAAAAGGTGATTCTATGCCACTGCTCTTCAAGTACACTAACTTCAGGGTTTCCAGATCAGGGATTATAGGCCTTCAAAGTCACACACCTTCAATTATTTCCTACTAACCATGTTGTTTATCACTACTAGGAGGAGACCAAAAGGAGCAGAGCTCTGAGCCACTGCATTCACTCCACCTGGGGAATGCTGCTGCTCTTCTTCTAGTACCTATTTCTAGAAAGGAGGCAGGGGAATCCTCCAAATCAAAACAAAACCTTGAACATCTCATCCGCATTCATTTGTCACCACAGCAGAGAACAAACAACTTGGGCTGGATCTCTGCTGAAGGTAGAGGTGCAGAGGGCAGAGATCCAAAACTGCTGCCCAGCTGCAGGTTCTGGATGAAGTGCATCTTATTAGCAAACAGGCGAGACAATAATGTCTGGAAAGTAATGTGAAAGCACTGCAAGCCAAACTCTAAACATGAACAGGTAAGATTTAATTTAAGCTAGCAGTTTATAAAAGGAAGGTACATTTCTAAGAACATCCATATCCTTCCTGACAGATGAGCTTTCCTGAAAGAACATTTTAAACTTTTGGTGATGAAAGAACAGTTATAAATGGCTGCAGAAGAGAAAGAAGAGGTCAAGCATACACGGTAAATACCTTCAATATTTTTCCAACCTACAGTTAAATTTTATTTGAGAACATTTCCTGCATCTAACACGGTTTGTCACCACGTTCAGCATCGGTTCAGCCTCTTCCTGACAAGCTGCTCCACAAGTCCACGCCTCACTGTGGGAAAAGCTACCTCTTTCTGTTTGTTTTGAACCCAGCTCCTGGCAGCTTCACATCATGGCTCTAGTTTTTTTGTTGGATCAGTGGGGGCAATTCTTTACTACTTTCCCTGTGCCTAGCAATCTGCAACAAAGGCCAAGATAACCAGAGCGCTGGGCTTTTGCGAGCAAAGATGCAGCAGAGTACAGCAAACAGAGGAGACTACAAGAATGTAGGTGTAATTTCCCCTTGGTATGCTTTCATTTCTAGCCTCGGACTGGAGCAGTGGGCACATCATGCTGCTCCTCCCTGATCTAGCTATGCCCTCCTCCAAGAGGGGCCAAATCTTGCCTAGTCTTCCCCCTTATTTTCCCAAAGTTCCAGGAGATTTGTTGTCCCTCCGACTTCACATGGAGAATGAGGGACCCCACATGTAGAGAGGGCACAGATAAACTCAGAGCCCAGAGTCTGGAGCTCCACAGAGCAGAAGTAAACTTCCATTTTCTGGCTTTTCTCAGCCTTGCTCTCTCCCCAGATCTTGCACGGATATTCAGATGTCTTGAAAAGGGAAGCAAGGGGGAGAGTGTTGCTCTCCCACCCATCCACTTTGAAATCAAACACAGAAACATGAACGAGCCATTCGACATGAACACAAACACAATTTTCAGCAACAACAAAAAACAACAAAATGGAAAAACTGAAAGGCATTTTGGAAGATTCTGCAAAAATTTTGAGAAGCCCAGACCTCCACCTGGGCCTGTCTGATGCTGCACAGGCAGGAAAAGAGAAAAAAAAAAAAAAAACCCAGCAAGTGGGAGTTCTGGCTCTGCTTTCAGGTTGCACACCCACAGCAAGAGTCCAGCGGACCTCAGCACAGAGAAGACACAGAACTAGAAAATCACTCTGAAATTCACTCAAGCACCCAAGATCAAAGCCAAAGGACTATTTCAAATTTAACTTGTGAAGTACAGCTTTGACAAAATGAGCATGAGGGAAGGCATTATGAATCAAGTCATCACAAAAAAAAAAAAATTATCCTATCAGATAGGAGATATATGTATATGATATGTCAGCTATCAGAAAAAACTATTTTTCAAAACAATGCATCTATTACACAACTTATGCAACTGATGGTACAAAACAATACAGTAACTTCAAAAGATGAAAAGGTACCGCAACTTCAAAAGGAGCTCTTTCAGCAGGAAAAACAACTTTAAGCACTGAATGACAGATGCAAACGTAAAACGTAAGTCTCTTCTGAATATATATATATCCAATGCTTGCAAGATAATTTAAGTAAACACTGCCAACCTGAAATTCAGTTTCATTAAAAATAGCTATTTTTAAGAGTTACAATTTTATCTTTTTATAGGTAACTTTACAGATTAAATAAAAAAATGCACAGCGTAGAAAGCAGGGGTAACAGAACAACCTTTTGACAAAAGTCAAACCAGTTAGGAGAACTAAAGAACTCTTCCATTCTTTACCTTCCACTTGTAGTGGACTAAGCTGTTGTTTACAACAGAAGTAAAAATGATTAAATAGGATTCTATTTTTTAACATAAAGGCGTTTGCTTACAGACTCACAACTGAACAAAGACAAAGGAGTTTAGTCACACTAGTCACACTTGTGCAGCACAGATTCATGGAAAAGATAAGTTTTTTTTAAACAGATCAGAATTATTGCACAGATACAAACATAGCACAGACCACACTCATGTAATTGTTACAGTGCAGTATTAACATCTGTTTGTAAAGAAAAGCATGCAACATCTTGAGCTGAAAGCTTATCAAGCACTGTATACAGCATCCTGCAATCACCCAGACTTACTTACTCTTAAAATTGGTCATCTTTTAACGGAGTTCAAAATTAGTAATTTCTAGTTTGTGTTGCTTCTAGCCTAACCATCTCAGAGTGAAATAGTTCTGCTCACTTCTGTAGGGGCTCAGAACTCATTAGTGAAAAACAGCCACAAGACGAGTGACTTAGGAACTGTTCAGCTCTTTTACCTTTCCGGGTTTTTGATCTCTTCTGTTACAAAATTGAGCGTATCCCAACCAGAGTAAGAAAACAAGGCAGAATAGAGAGCGAGGGAAATGTCTCCAATATCAAAAGAGGATCCCTCAAAGGAGTTCTCGAAGTGTGCTGAATGTCCTGTGTATGGAGGAGACGCAATGAAGTACAGGAAAATAAAATATAGCAAGTACTGTTTTTCAATTTGGTATACAAATACAACAACTCAGAAAGGCTAACTTCCTTCAAGACTGCTTATTAAGCCTTCCCCCCTCTCCCAATTCTGTTCTGTGTTTCAGCCATGAGAATAATCCTAACATTTAAGCTACTTTAAAAACAAAACAAAACAAAAAAAAAACCCCAAGCACCTAGTTTGCCTAAAATAGCACAAAGTGTTCAGGAATATTAAGTGCCAGCCTAAGCTACAAAAAAACAGCAATGACAGTACTCTAGCTAAGGGCGTTTTTTACAACATACATACTTATAAAATAATTCACTCCATCCTGTTGCATCCTTTTAAATTTTGAAGCCTGTAGCTGATGTATAAAAAGAAAGATTATACATCTTTCTATATTACGATTACTAATGAACAACAAAAAAAAATTTAAGCAAGAGTCACTTATCGACTGGGTAGATATCTATATTTCCTATTTAGCCAAATTTTCACTGATTGCTACACTGCAGTTAATATTCTATTGTGACTATTCAGTCCATATGAAAATGTTGCTGAAAATTTGTGCCTGTATCTGTTAAACATCTGAAAATTGAGCTGTAGTTGTTGAAAACAGGAAACTGAAAGGAATTAACATAAAGCACTATTAATTGTTACTGAGATAAGATTTTCCCAGGCTAAAAGAAACGTATGTTTTGTGGACCATTGTCTGTGAGAACTTATGTTACTTTTGACTTTAAGCAAGTCAAGACAAGCTCATATATGTCAGCATAATAATTCTATATATATAGACATGCACAAAAACATCAAATACAGAAGGGCAAGCTACTATTCAATTCCCAGATGTGCACTGCACTGTGCATCCTGAAACATTTAGACTTATCAAAACTGGCCAGCCAAGCATTTGAGTTCCCCGCTATAACTCTGCATCTCTCCCTTTCCTTGTTTTTACTCTCATCTGACTGCTAGTCCCTCGGCACAAATGAAGGCAAGGCAACTGCTGAGTTGGGAACAGGAAAGGGAGACAATATCAAGGAAGTTAGTAGTAAACACACTGAGTATCTACAAAACAAAAGATGGTGCAGACACGCTAAAGACTGAATATACTGGCATAGTGCTCACCTATTCATATTCTTGTTCCTGTGAACTTTCGACAATAACTGCTTAGAGCAAAGGACACAAAGTGCCAGGTAAAGACCTTCGGGCAGCTTTGAAAGCAGGCTAATTTTTTTAAGCTAACACAACAACAAATCTTCTCCAAAGGAAGGGGTAAGAATAAAACCTAGTTCAGAATTGTTCTCATCTAACTTGAAGGCACAATGCCTACCAACAAAAAAAAAAAAAAAATCCAAGAAGACAGTAACTTTCTACTTCTCAACAGCTATAAAAGAATCCAGGATCTGAGCAAAAAAAAAGAGCTTCTATTTCTGCAAAAATAGATAAGTAAATTTGTGAAGTTCTGTCACTCTGAGTCAAAATTCATCTTATAAAAACAATTTTCAGTCAAGCTCAATGTAAAGCAGTTATGCTCCTTCATGGGAATTTACAGCTTTCTCCACTCCTATCGTATTTCACAAGCTCTGTATTTTGCAGTTTTCATTTCCCTTATTATTCCATACCACAGGCTGTAAATTGCACAATATGGCTGAACAATCAGTTACTTTCTTTTACCTATCTCAAAGTCAACTAAGATAGGCTAGCTTATCATGATATTTATTCCTAACGTTGGCATTATTGGTGTTTTCGAAGTGGCTGTATATGCACTTACTGAGGTATTCTGTAACTCCTATAAAGAGATGTTTACAGTCTCTAGACCAGTCAGTCAACATAACTGATACATACAAACCTTTGCTTTAATTTTATAAGCTTACCCTGGCAGATTTTAACGAGTCCGGTTACGATGATGACAATAAGAGCAATGACTTTAGCGTAAGTAAATACATCCTGCACCCGCGTTCCCCATTTGACATAGGCACAATTTACAAAAGTTAGAAGACCTAGAAGAAAACAAAGAAAAAGCAAAAAGACAATTTAAACAATTTTCAGTTTAATTTACTTTTCAAAGATTTTTCCATGATTCTCTTAACATGCACTTACTTGTTGTACTAGTATTTGGGTTAAACTAAGCAAAACACACTGGTGCTCAAAATACACTGGTTTAAACAAAACAGTAGGAAACAGATGTTTCTAAAGATTCGGAATACATACTTTTTCAAAAGAGGGAAGGAAAGACCTTCCTCACATCAGATGTTCTCTGATCATATGCCTGTTTTCCTCATTTTACTCCTCCTCATGAGCTGCACTCTACAATTATCCTGAAGCTAAAGAAATCATTTGTACGAAATGATTCACTTCAATTTAGCAATGTTCTTCTGATTCATGAAAGATTACCTAGAAATCCCTTTAGGCAAACATATTAAAAAGTATTGTAATTGTTTTATCCCTTCCTTGTTAATCTGAGGAAGAGTTCAACATCCATGGAGTTTTACAACCTTTAAGAGCTTCAAAACGTTTATTTATTTGCAATAATGAGTAAGGTCACAGGTGATTCAATATCCTTTTCCAGCTCTGTTAAACGGTGCTACTAAGCACAGTTAGAACAGATCTGACCAAATAACGTATGGTCTACAGGTAATGCAACATCAGTCTGGATTTTTAAGAATTTGGTGGCAAGTAATACGTATTCTGAATACATTAATCCCCCTACCCCAAAATAAATCAATGTCAGAGCTATTTCACAAGATGGGAATGGCACTGAAGTGAGACTTTCAGATTTCACAAGTATTTTGTCACAAGTAACTTACTCATATGATCAACTTCCCCAGTAAAAACTCTTTTCAAGCTACTGTTGAAACACGTTGTTCCTATAGCTCTCATCATTTCTCTTTTGCATCCATTCCTTTTGCTTACGTGGAGAGCCAGACAACCTCTGCCTCAACTCAGATGCTGTACGTTAGGAAGGGCTCTGCACCTTTAGTGTTCTTTCTTCAAGAAAGTATTCATTTGGTGAACACTTTTCTTTAATCCAGATTATCCTTAAATTATCTATCCCAACCATAAAGTTTCAGCATTTTCTCCAAATCACAATTTTTCCACTTGCAGGTACTACTATTACCTGCAAGTGGTTATATTCTACTGCACTTTATACCTCTGTAATATTTTCTTGTACTATGTATTTTAAATATATGTATAAATAAAAATTCAAATCAATCAAGAAGTGAGGTAGTAGCAAACACAAATTAAATGAAAGGATGTGATAAATTATTTCCTTTCCCATAATCCAAGAAGAACATAATAGTATTAAGATATAAATGCACTTAGAGCAGCTATCAAGCAGCAAACTAATCACTTAAAAACAGTAACAAAAGAAAGGTAATGATCTTATGAAAGCATGGCACTAGCAGACTAGAAAGCCTGGCCAAGGGAAACGGCTGAACCAGATTCCACTGAGCTTGGCAAGATGAGGAGGGGAAAAAAACAATTGTATCAAGTTTCAAAAGCTACGACTGCAGAAGCGCCCAAGAAATTCTCAGGAAAAAAACAACTCTGCTTGCTCTCTGCTCTCCAGCATTAACGATTGGTATAATCCACAGAGTATTTGCTCATAGGGTTTATCTTAGCTGTTGATTTTCTGACAGCAGCTTTCAACATGGGAGCAATTACTATCAATTCTTTCTTATTTTAGTGTGCTGGGACTTGGTCTTCAATTTAGGTGAAACGCTACTCTGTCTCCGGTGTCTCAAGAAAAAGACTATCAAGAAAAAAAATAATCAAGACTCTGAATAGGCCATGTCCTCTTTCTTTTATCAAAATTATTCTCTCTTGTTTTCTTCAACTTAATTATCACTTAGCTACTTAGAGCTGCTAAGAATTGTCAGGTATCATTCTGCTCTGCCAGATGCTATCCCTATTTCCAAAACAAGTGACGTAGTAACAACATGTAACGCGGTGGATTTTACAAGACAGATTTTACATTAGATCTAGTTTTTGGGGTTTTTTTTGTTTTTTAAACTTAAAAAAAATTTCTCACTTACAATCTATACCTAACCAATGTTCAGACTTCCTACCTGTGGATAAGTTTAATACTTTATTAATGAGGTCATTCGGATCAGAACATGACACACAACACCAGCTCTGCCAGGGAGAAGGGTAGCCTTCCGCAGCAGCAGCTGCATGAAATAGTAGAGGAGGGGTGAGAATCTCAGAGCTGATGTCTGAAAGAGGGCAGGACAAGCATTTAGACCACAAAATGGACTGTTAAAGTGACTCTTGCATCTACATGAGAGTGACCTTGCTGTCACAAAAGTGACACAAGAGCGACACATTTCTTCTCTTTGCACCAGGTAGAGAGGACATCACATTCTAACTCTACATCAGCTATACATAATCATTTTATTTTTCTGATAAAGGAGACTGGGTCCCTGGAGTGAATCACTGTCTTAATTTCTTGCTTTTTGATAAACAGTGGGGGAGGTGTTTTTGGGGGGGAGGGGGAAGTGGGGGTGTGTATTTGTTTTTAAAGGGATAATTGCCCTCAGATGTAAGATATCTTAAACAGATGAGCAGATTCCTCCACATTCCCAAATCTGTGCTAGGATACCTTGAAACAATACCTGTTTAAGGAATATGAAATGTCCTCCTTTTCTTTCTGGAAGCTGTCACGACAAAGTGTGATCACGTTTGGGAGGGGGGAGAGAGAAAGGAAGTGAGCAGAACTGAGGAGGCTCATAGTCAGAAATTCTTTTTGGAAAAATAAATTTAAAAAAATTTGCCATTATTCCTCACACGAGCTAGACCCGAATTCTTTTTCCCACATCAGCGCTTCCACATCAATAAATTAACTTGCAAAAATGGAAGGCAGAGGTATAACATTTACAACTAGTTATAGAGGTCTAATGTTTGAAGCATACACTACTATTCTGTCTCTTTTCCCTCCTCTAGTCCTACAGGTACAACTTTTGCAAAGAGCATTACCGCTGCTTCAGCAGACTGCTTTCCCTGTTGCCCCAAAATGAACCAACTAGGAACAACACATCTCCCTCCTAGAGCATGTTGCTGGGGGGTAAAAAAGCACAAGCTCCTTCTTAGCTTTCTGATAAGGACATCAGTTTGTGACAGAAGGCTCCACAGCACACAGCAACTTTGATCAAAATATGACAAATGCTTGCCATAGCTGAAATTCTAAAATGTATTTTTCCGTGTTTGCTGGAAATGTAAAATATGTATATATAATAAAACACTTTCAACAAGAAATACCTACAATTAAATAAGACACATACTACAGGGTTCCATTCTCTCGACACAGCAGAACAGTCCTGATTTGAAGCACACCGACAGTCTGACGCTGCTCTTCTATATTGACTAATGGAACTAGCTATCTGATTTGAAATATTTCAATGTTCTTTATACACACACATTTTCCACTTTTCAAACCAGCTTTACAACAGGTACCTTTTTTGATACGCTATTGTCAGACACAAGCATGAAGAATAATCTTGAATGAATGACCTCCTGAAAACTTACCAGAGTAACCACTTAAGCAGGTCTACATTGAGACGCTACTGTGAAAAATTACAGCAGAATTTACAGCATACGAGCTGTTCTGCAGTAACTCCAGGTATGCTCTTAGACCATACCAAGAATATCCTGCAGTTTGATTTAGTCTGCCTCTCTGAAGGAAATATAGTTATCCCATGCATTTCTCCCACACAAGTAAACTGTGAAGAGTCAAATATCTTGTTCTGCTTTCGGATGAGAAAATTTGTTAGTTAACTGATTACATACCTAGAAGTTATTCACAAGCTAGAAATTGTTTTTTCCCCCGCTGTAACTTGAATCATTCCGGATTCAGCATGCAACAACTCTGGGACTCAGTAGGATTCATTTTAATAAAGCTTGATAGAAAATTACCATAGTACATTTCAAGAAATACTTACATTCACAAGCAGCTGCTATGAGACGGCAAGCAAGGTATGGAGGGTCACAAGAAGGAAAGAAAGGCTGAACTAGGTAGTTCGCAAAGGTGATGGCAATGATCGCCTGGCTAGTTGGCTCAACAATTAGGAGCGAGGTCCACAAACGAATAAAAGCAATGAAGCTCCCGAAAGACTCCAAGATGTACGCGTAGCTGGCTCCCGACTTGGTAATAGTGGTTCCGAGTTCAGCATAGCAGAGAGCTCCAAAGACTGAAAAAATCCCTCCAATTGCCCAAATTATTAGAGACAATCCATAAGATTTGCTGTAGATGAGAACTCCTTTGGGAGAGACAAAGATACCTGAACCAATCATGTTGCCTACTATAAGGCTTATCCCATTTAGCAAAGATATTTCTTTCTTCAGCTGCATTGTATTTTGGTTTCCATCATGCATTTCACAGCTGTCACTTGAATCTGTCCTGTCTGATTTACTGACGGGGCTGTATTCAGCCAGTGAGCTATGCGACTTGGTACAATCAGTCCTTTCTCCCATTGTGGGAAGACCAGGAATTCTCCACAACTTCAAATCACAATCTAAAACAAAATACAGACAGCTGAATTCAGTATATATATATATAAAAAACCCACCCTCTACGCTATGACTTTCTTTCCACTTTTTGTGGAAACATTCTTTCCACTTTTTCACCCTATGATCTACCTATGTAAATTGAGATATCTCCTTTTGCTACTTCATATGTTTTTTATCCAAAAATAAATCCACTCCTAGTTTAAAAAAAAAAAAAAAACAACAAATAAACCAAACAAAAAAAATCCACACACCACAGGACAAGACACAAATTCTAGTATATCTCGAAGAGAAAATGGAACTACCTACCTTGGGGAGAAACCTGCAGGAAGAACAGAAATGAGGGGCTCTAAGGTTGTAAAGGAAAAGAGGAGAGAAAAGCAAAACAAGGTGATACAGAAAACAAAGCACAGTAAGACCAGAAGCTGGAATTTCTGCGCATGAACACAGTCTTGTTGCCGTACTAAAATCAATTAACCAAATAATTGCATTTATACATATAATTTATGAGTGATCTAGTAAAAGAACTGTGCATTTTACTAAGGGAGTGTGGGTTCTCACCATCGGTAATATAATCAGGTACTTCTGAAATTCCTTCTGCTAACTGCTCACTTATGTCTGATACTACAGCTTGCTCCCTTTCCCCCTTCGAGAAACCCTGCTCCCAGTTCTCACTGCCTCCGCATTTCTTTGAGTTCTCTACGATTGCAAGCTGCACAGGAAAAACAGTCATTTCAACTCAAATTCCCCCATTAACACCTGTATTTAACAATATCTAAGAAAACAGAAACAAAATAAGCGTTTTCCTTTGCTTCAGTATTGACTGTATGGAAAACAGCCACTGTCTCCAGTCCCCAAAAAAATTCTCCAATGCCTCCTTAAAGCAAGTTACAGCTAATCAAATTTATGAGTACCAAATATATTGGCTGTTACCAGTAATTCTGAACGAGGCACGTTACATAGACATTCAAGTAAAATTATCTATTCAAGGAGCAGTCTTGTATGGAGACCAGTTGAAACTCCAAAAGTACCTCCGATTACTGGATTAGCAGTCGGGTAAAGAACACGAGCACCAAAATACACTATCGTCCATCTGCCTGTGCCCCTCAGTGTATACTTTTGCCATTTACTGCTGAGCAGAAAGATGAATAACTCTGGGTCAACTAGAATAAAAAGTTAGTCTTGCCCCCTTTTGAGGAGTAACACTAACTTCACAAAAGGCTTTGTTCTTCCATCAATAAAGATGTCTACTAAGAGCAGACAGACCCTGAGTACAGGGGTTTTTGAAAGGTCAATATGCAGCTTCTCAAAATGCATGTGTGTCCATGCATCTAGTGACATATAAGCAAATACAGTCTGTTCCGCAGTGGTGGATCACTGCACAGAGTTTTTTTCCTGCAATTACAGGCATACCCTTTGGGAGGGAAAATGTAATAATGATACCCTTACTTTATTAGAGAGCCAACACCTGTATGTTACAGTACAGAAAATCTGACTTGACATCCTTGAATTGGAATGGTCTTTACCCTTTTCACACCTTTAAAGCTAATTTCAACCAAGGAAAATAAACAAACAACTTTTATGGAAATGGAATACAGGTCATCTATTGAAACAGAATACATCGTCCATCTCCATCTCGTATGGATCTTCTAGCTTTTTCATACCCCTTTTGAGCATCTGCATTCTTATTCCATTAAAATAAGGACTTCCTTTCAAACAATAAATTTCAAAATGAGATTCTCAATCTGTTCAGTCAAATGCCTCCTTCTGTTTTATCCCCTTTCCCCTATTTCAAAGAAATACTTTAAAGTTATTTAATTACTAAATACACATTTTATCACTTACACGAGTTTTCTCTCATCTAGTGTCATACACGCATATGACATATGACGTATATGTCATACACGTATATGACATACACGTATATGGCCATTAAATTTCACTCAGGCACCCCTATGCTGAGTCAGACTTTAATTAGACTAAAACTTTTCAGCCTTTCTGAAACTAAGCTCTATTAGTTCAGGACTTTTAAAAAAAAAAAAAAAAAAGTTATCATGAGGCACTTCCAATAGCTTTAAACTAATTAGGAGAGAGTGACCCTCTCAGTTTTTACAGATGAGGGTGTCCCAAACTGCAAAAGAAAACGAGAGCAAGTTCACCTCACCAGTTGTTACCAGTCCTCCTTGCTATTTACTGCTCCACCAATCCTGTGCCAAACGTATTTGCAATGACATACTGGCTGATTTTCTATTAGTGAAGTAGAGCAAAGTCTTGAAAAAGATTCGGGGCTCACGAGCATTTAGGAATATTTGTGTTGCTTTAAAAAAAGAAAGTTACATTGTAACTGTGTAAATGTAATTTAAATTATCATAAGCAATCAGAAAATATCAGTGTGGAAAATAGCAAGAAAAATAATCAAAGCAGATGTCTTTATGACTAATTTGACAGTGAGAAGAGAGGTCTAAAGAACAGTTGTCACCAGTAAAAATAGCATTCGACTTCAAATTGAGTCATTTCATTTCTATTTTGATTCAGACAGGACACTTGCTGCAAATATATCGCAGAAGGCAAACCACTCTGGAGAAATCTTGGAGGGTGGAAGGGGGGCGGGGAGAGAGGGAACAACACCACAAGAATTATCATGCCCTCTGACTGCCACTTTGAAAATACACCATATCCTTTCTCAAACTTTCTAGCTAAAGGGATAAGACACAGTAATACGTTAAGAATTGACTCCTTGATATGAAGTACCATTTTGATAGTAACAGTACAGTCTTAGGCATTCTTACCCTACACACCCTGGTTATCATTCCTATTTCTTCCCGAAACTGCTTTCAAGGTATGGCTCGTTTAGGAGTATAAATATTACGCTGAATGCTCAGGCATTTTGATAGATCTGTTCACACACAGGCCAGTTTTGCACTAAGAACAATCACGATTTACCTCATGGGGCTAAGTTCAGAGTATGTTTAATCACCTGTAACTACTGGCCCTGTCACTGTTTGAATGCCTCCATCTCAATCAGCAGCACATGCCTGCTCGTTTTATTTTTGTTACTAATGACCTTGGCTGTTTCTTGCCCTGCTCCACTCTACCCAAGAAGGAACAATCACAATATCCTCTCAGTCTAGCTTAATTTTTCACAACATACTGCCTGAGTTTGCTTTTTTCTTCCCCCCCAGCTTCAGGTATCTGCTGACAACTAAAGGGTGCATGAGTGTGTGCGCAACAGCTCGCTCCAGACTTGGCATTTCATTCTCTTCTCTAACCTTGTTTGGTTTGTATCCTTAAAGCCTTCAGGACAGGAATTGCTTATTTGCCTGAGTCACATGTCTTATTACACCACCTGTATGACAGACACAGAGGTAGTGGCAGGTCTTTTCCTTAAAAACATTTCACCTCATCTTAACTGAGACTAAACTCTGCAGCTTTGGCTAACTGAAAAACCACTACAGAGGGAGAGCAGACACCGGAAAAACATTAGTGAACAAAACTGGAGCTATGTCAAGGTTAGAAAAACACATACTGAGAATAGAAAATGTTTACTAGAATACATGATTCTGTCGCAAGGCCATGATTTCTGCGGAACTGGAAGACAGGCTCGGAGGAGAAGAACCAAAGAGGAATAGTATGTACCTTCTAACGTATAACAATCATGCAATACTCCAGCTGAAGACACTGTTACAACTAGCGAGAACGCCTTGCCATAAGACTACTTGGGCTAAGGCAGTCTAATGTCTTCACACAGGCTAACATGTGGTGGATTTCCTCATCACTCACCCTTGTGCAATAAAAACTCTTAAACTCTTGTTTTTGCTGATGGCTGCAGCTGTGAGGAATGTTTTTGCTGATACGCGTAGGATTTTTCCTGAAATGACACTGCTGTTGTTATAAAAGCCTTTGATACAAAACCAGTACAGAATGACCTGAAACTAGGATCACTTCATTGTCACACCAAAAATACATATTCGGATAAGGCCTATCAAATCTTGGCCACGTACCAAAGAAGCTAATGAAGGCTAACATGCAGCTAGCAAAGTACTAACACTGTAAAACTGGGCAGTCGTCCCGTAAGGAGCGGGAAGCAGGAACCATCCACCAAGGTCCCCTCTTGCCCCCCGAGCAGGAGAGCAGCTGACCCATGATGTGGTCAACCAGGGTGAACATGTGAGCGGGTTAATCACCAATACGAAATACCAAACTGCTTAAACCTATATTTTGCTATACTCGTACACAATATATGCTCATTAGCCAAGATTCCTAGAGTTCTTGCCTCTATCTTCTGCAGTTGTCTCGATCTCATTAAAAAACTCTTGTTGTAACACAGCTTCACATATATACTTTGACTATTTGAGTGCTGCAGCTGTAAAACTTCTATTTCTGAACACAATGATTTGCCCTTCAAATGAGAGTCAAACAGCATAAAAATCTTCAGGGAGACCAGCACCTGGAGAGCAAAGGTTATACATCTCAGAAATGCCTAGTGCTTGTGATGTATTTAGGTATCCCTTAGGCTAAGCATTTAAGCGGGAAAGGCTTAGAGTTTGCCTGCTACGTGTTTTTCTTGTTTCTGTTTAGAGAAGAATCACTTTTCCTGCCATACATACGGTTAACAGATAGGAAGCCCTTGCAAAAAAAAAAAAAAAGAAAAAAGAAAAAAAGAAGCAATTCCCAATGTAAAGATTTAATCTGTTCAGCCAAGTCTCGCGTGTTCACTTAGGCACACATGCACACAATCTTTAGCATTGTAAAAATTGACGTAAACCTTTGATCAAATAAAATCAACTGTAACATCCATTTTTTAAAAGTACAAAGTGTGTCGATCATGCAAACAGGAATGGAAGACGAGCTATTGGGTCAAGGTTTACGATTATTCATTTGATAGTGTGTCAGCGACGGCAGCAGGGCCTGACTGCACACACACGGAACACAGGTGTGCACAAGAGGGGCGCAGCAAGCACACACTGAGTTCACGCAGGGTCTGACAAAACCCGAGGAGGACTATGAACATCAAACGGGGGAAAGACTTTCAAACAGCTCACAGGCAGAGAGATACCCTGTTAAAGTCTTAAAAATTTTCCAAAATTTTGAAGGTACCAATCCTAGACAAATCCAACCCGCTGGAGCACTGACCTCCATTTAAACCAGGTCACTTTAGAGTTAAGGAGCTGTGCTTGCTGCAAGTGGAAAATCACATGCCACTGTATCTCACACACTTCTGATTTATTTCCGATTTCCAGGAGGGAAAAAATAGAAGAAAGTTCACAAACATGGGCTTTCTGATAGCTTGTCTTGATTTAGACAGAAGCAAGGCTGGGAGCGTGCAAGGCAACTCTGACAAGCCAAACTTCTGAAGAACCGCACAAAATAAGCCGCAGGTAAAGCGACAAGAGGCAACATATGGGTTTGTTAAAGTAACTTACCTTGTTATATATGCTGGGGCACAAAAGCTGAAACCTCTCAAAAAAGGGGACTCGCAGAAGGAACACGCTCGTCTATGTCTCTATAGACACACACATGGTTTTTAGCTTTAACTTAGAGAATCATACCTAGCCACACTGGGCTTAACATAGCGCATTTAAAAACACGCAAACGAATCCCAACCACCGCCAGGTAACAAACACAGGGTCACTCGAGGTTATTACGCTGATGCAGTGAGAACTCCCCGTGACAGCCAACACGGCCGCCGGGGCCCGGCGCTGGGAGGCAGCGCTCGCAGCCGCGCTCCCACGTGCGGGGCCCCGCGCGGCCGCGGCGCGGGGACGCGCAGGCGCGAGGCAGCCCCGGCCCGGCGGGGACCCCCACGCCGCCCGCCGCCGGCTTTGGGGCCCGCCCGTTAGGTGCGGCGGCCGCGGGGGCGATGGCGGCCCCGGCGCGGGTGTACAACACGAGGCGGTCAGCCCCGGGCCGCCTTCCCCGGCGGGGCAGCGCCTCGGCTGCCTCAGGGCTGAGGCAGCTTCCCCCCCCCCCCCCCCCATACCCCGGGCGGGCTGGGGCCGCGCAGACCGCCCCCTCCGCCCCACGCGTGCTGCCTAAAACAACAATAACGGGGGAAAACAACAACAAAAAAAAACCAAAAAATCAGGGCGTTTCTCCTGCCTCCTCGCTGGTCCTCGAGGCCGCCCCCCCCGGCTTCCCGGCAGCCTGCCGCGCCGGGAGCGAGGGAGACACCCCTGCCCGCCTGCCGCCGCGCCCCGGGGCTGGGGCCGCCGGACGCCCCCGCCGGCTCCGGGCGGCCGCGCTACCTCTGCTGCTGCTGCTGCTGCTGCCGGCCGGCCGCGCCGCTGCGTGTCGCGGGGATGCTCGCTCGTTGCCGCACGACATGTGATGGCGGCCGCTCCGCTCCGCCCCGCGGCCCCGAGCCCGCCGCCTCCTCTCCCCTCCCCTCTCCTGGCAGGGAACCGCCGCCTCCCTGAGGGGAGCCGCCTCAAGGCCCGGCGGCCGCCGACGCTTGACCTCCGCCTGGCCGGCTGTCGCGGCCGAGGAGCGGGGCCAGCCCTGTCCCCCCCCCCCCCCCCACCGAGGGAAGGGGGGGGCAGTCAGCTCCCCCCTCCCCGCGGGGGGTGCGGGGCGGGAAGCCGCCTTCCCGCCTTCGCGACACGGGGACGAGACGCCACCTCGCGCCCGGCGTCGCCGCCAACGGCCGTTTCTAGCAGCTTCGCCGGAGGCGGGGAGGGGCGCGGGGAGCCATTAAACACGCGGAAAAGGCCCAGAGGATCCCCCCAAAGCGCTGCCGCCGGGGCACACCTGGCCTCAGGTGGAGCAGGCCCGCACCGCAGGCCCCCCGGCAGGCTTCCAGCGGGTTTCTCAGAACCGGGGTTCGGAGGCACCTTGCCATGTCTGAAGACAGTTGTCAAGCCTTTGCCACCTAATTGACTTTATTTGGGATAGTCTAGTGAAGATTTTGCCATCTGCCTCCCTACCCCCCCCCCCCCCCCCACTTAATAGTTTAGCATGTTTAAGTCAGTAAACTCCAGGCTACAGCCTATTCTTAATTTTCTCTTACTGCCCTCTTTACTGTTCCCCGCGAGGCAAGAGCAGCCCTCTCAGGGCTTGGGAGACGCGATAGTCTCTGTCTTGCTCAAAACAACCTAATTATCCCTTCCCCCAATCCATGATTATTATCTACAGACTCAAACAGATGAGTCATAGGTAGGCTTTTTCGATTGAATATACTGGGGCTAAGAACCTTCCCGGAAGATAAAATTTATAAGGCTATAAAAGAGCAGGGAAAGGCAAACCCTGTGGTGCAATGGCCATGCACAGGTGGTAAGTGCAATGGTGGAGTCCGCTGCCATTGCCGTGAAGCTTACGTTTCCCCTTTCCATACAGCCTCCTCTCTCAAAGCTTGTTTGTTTTAGTGAGGTGTTTTTGCCTTTGTTGTCACGTAGACAGTTCGCATACAATGCAACTGCTGCCCTCTTCTGTATCTGCAGCTACTCCTTAGGCTGTGTTTGGACAACAGTGGAGGAGGAAAGTCTTTTTGTTAGAAGTTGGCTTTTTAAGCACGCATACAGGAGAGGAGCTCCGTGGTTGCTGTGTTAGACTTCATTTCCAAACTCTGCAGATAGCAAAACAAACATAGCACATAGCACATAGCAAAACAAACTGCTATTTTGCAGGTCATAATCTGAGAGAGCCTGATTTTCTTTACTCTTTAATTATCTTTACCTTTGTTTCAACTCTTTGGCTTTTGTCTGTTTTAGGTCTTCTGCAAGTACACGTAGACGAAACTGCGCTGTGTCTCTAGAGGTAACTACACTGTATCTATTGCCTCCTAAAGCTACCGACAATGTTGTAACGCAACAAACAAAACCAGTCGGCCTTCTCCTGGAGCTTAACAGGCCAGATCAATGACTTCTTTGTTTTTAATCCACTTATACAGAACTGGTACAAAGCAGAAAGAAGTAGACATACCCGAAATGTGTCTCAAGTATACGCAATGTCAAACTAATTGACTGGAGTTACAAAGATAGTATGACGTAGTGAGCAGATGGCAAAAGAGTTTAGTTATTGGTGACCAATACCAAGAGTGGTCTATTTTCTAGTGATACTAACACAGCATCTTTCAGCAGACAGAATTGTATAGCTGTCTTCTCACACGTTAATCAAAAAAATTGGGGTGAATGTGGATAGAAAAGACGCAGCTGACTTCAGTTGTTGCTACAGTGCCATTTAAGCTCTCTCGGAAATTAAATCTGCTGGAGACGACGTTCATTCCTCCAAAAAACGGACTCATAAAATGTCAGATAATTAGAAAATTGCCTTTAGGAACAAGAAGTAGATGAGAGCTGAAAAGACACAGGAAACAATTTATTCTGCATGTGCTGGAGTATAGAGGATGACATTTTGTTTTTTGATCTTGGAAAAGATTTATTGGAAAAAATGCCTATTCAAAATAGAATAGATTTCAAATAGACTTCAAAAGAGAAATTTGCCCTTGGAATTCTGAAAACTTGTAATACTGTAGAGATTGGGGTGAGAGACTTATGACAACATCATAAGTACTCCTAAAGTGTTTGCAAGACAAGTGCCCAGATAAGCAAACTTCACAATAATCACCGAATAAATACTTGTGTCCATTTTGGACTTGAGGAAAACAGGTTCATAACTTCATAAATTACTTTGCAATTTTACAATTGCAGATAAACCTAAATCTGGACTCCTTACTCTATATCCCCTTCTCTTCTTGCTACAGATGACCTCCACAAACTGTGCGTCTCATCCCTGATCCTCCATAAGTGGCCATGGTAAGTTATGTTTGTATAGGACTCCACAGTTTTTAGCTGCTAACAGAGAAAACTTAACACCTCTTATTTTCACTAGAGTTTTATCCAACGCTAATTTACTGAAGATCACATCTCTTTTAGCTAGTGAAGACAAAGTCAAAGAGAGTTTTGTAAGTCTGTGAGTTCTGCCATATCTACTTTTTTTTTTTTTTTTTGGGGGGGGGGGGGGGAGGGCCTGGCTAATATTTCCACTTTGGTACCTCTCAGAAAATATAATTCAACCAAAAAAACTTGAAGAATGAACAGATTAAATACCCCTAAACAAATCAAAATTGGACTTGCTTAAGACTAAAAGAAACCAAATCCACAGGAGACTTGTTAAATGATTTTTGAACATGACAGAGCCAAGGTAAAAACTACTGTCAATTCTGAGTGAATCTGAAGCCCAGTCATCAGCTTTGTGCTTGTTAGCAAATTAATCCTGCTGTGCAGGGTGAGTTTAAGCCTGTCCATACCACAGGAGTCTCTCAAGAATGTGTTGCCCAGGCATTTCATTCATGGAAGAATGAGCATGTACCGAGCTCCTTGTAGGTCAGTGTTGAAGACATGTTTTGGATATGTAGGTAGCACTTAACATTACATGGAACTAATACAAATGTCATAGAGATACTGCTTCCAACTGTATGCTTGAGAATTTATGTTGATTTCTTTTGAAATGTTACCTTGAGAGATGAATCTTGGGACCGCTTTTGTGCTTCTATTGAAATGTACGTTCTGTGGACACATGAGTTATTCATAGCGATCGTAACGTGATTTGAGAGAGTAAATCTATGGCATAAACAAGATCCCACCAAATGTCAATTTTTATATGTGCTTAAAAGTACAGATTCTTCTCGGTAGATTGCAACCTGCATCGTCTCAAATAACACCAACTGAGCTCAGTCCAGTGTCAACCATATGTTCCATATTCTTTCAGGGGAGCAAAAGAAACAGTTCCAAAAATAAGTTAAAGTGCTTTTGTTTCTTTTCTTTGGATAATTTTGAATGACTTTGTTTACAAAAAGAATGGCTGATTCTTTGCCCCTTCTTTTTACTTTTTCTCCATACAAACTTCTGATGTAGGTGGTTTAAGCAGAGTGAATGTTCCTTACAAATAAGAGTGACTACAAGCACCAAAATAACAGCCAATTAAACAAATGTCTGAATTTAGGCTTCTAAATGCATCTTCCCATGCCCCTAGCTGCATGCCCCCTCCTACTCCGTTTCACTGACTTTCAGTATTCTGCTGGCTCTGGCACTGGTCTGACCCCCTTGGTGAGGCAATTCTGCCCGCTAACCTGGCAGAAAATGACACTTTTTCTGCATTAGTTTTCTACTGCCAAAATTGCGCGAGTACAAAACATGGAGTAAGCTAGGAGCAGAGAGAAAAGGAAGAGTAGGAGATAATGGAAATGTCCCTTTACGCACCAGAAGCTGTGGAGTGGCTTGGTTTGTCTTGTCCAACTGCAGTCTTTATTTAGATACTCTGAAGGTTAACGTAAGACCTTCTTTTATGGAAAATTTGGCTTTTGTCGTCAGCCATTTTTTTAAAAAGACTGTAAAATAAGATTCCGCATCCCATCTTTTCATTTAATTTTTCTGTATGGTTCTGATGCTTTTCAGGTAACTTTTTCACTCCCTCATCCATACTCACTGAAGTTTATTATTTGCTCATACATATGGTGCATGTTATTATAATGTGCATTTTTGTTCAGTTCTGTCCATACTGCAAAGCAGAAGTAGGGACAGATGTCTTCTAGAGTACAGCAGTACTTCAAATGTTATCAATAAAACCTTGTTAGGAGAGCAAAGAAACAAAACAAAACAAATCCAGATCTTCAGAAAAATTTAAAAGGACTCGTGTATTTTTTTAAGCATTCTTTGGAGTAGTGCTGCAAATGTTATCCTTTCAGTTTACTTTCCTTTGCTACTGTAATCTTCTTTATTGTAAGTAGAATGTTCAGTACTTACGGCTTCCTCAGTCAACTGGGGGGGTTTAGTTGGAAAAAATGATCCCTTGTAGCTATACATATTTTTAAAGAAGTGGTACCGGATTGACTTTATTTTTTAGACAACTAAAATCAGCATTTAACTATTAGACCTTCTCCTTGGATGGTATAAATTGTCTTGCCTATGTTGAATTGTCTTCATAAGAGTTTGGATATTTATTAGTCCCTGGCTTCATTTCCTTGGAAAACAGCGTGGGAGTTATTCTAACTGTTTCACCAGGACTTATAAAACAGCAAGGATTTCTATAGATATACTTTTTGTCCTTGTCTATTTTGAAGGCTGGTTAGAAAGAAAAACAAGCTGAGGAGGGTTTCCAGCTGTAAAAAACTGTTTCTTAAGAATAAATCATTTTTGCTTGCTTCAGGACCCAAATGGGTATGCATGGACTATGAAGTCCTAAGTGTTCGCGTTTGTAATCTGGCTTGACAATTTTTAGATAAATTTCTTTTCGAAGAGACGTTTTGAAGACTTTTATTTTATTATGCAACTCAGCCTTCTAATATAACTGCTCAGCCTTTCTTCAAAACAGCAACATTCCTTTGCGTTACAAATTCCTTTTTATTATTGTCAGTCCTTTTGTGAAATACTTTCTTCACTTGGGGTACCTGTCCCTTTCTGTGAATAAAAGCAGTAGTATGGAATTTTAGGAAATGCTAATAAAACTCAGCAGTAGTTACATTGATACCATATTTGCAAGCAGCGAGCTACTACAGGCTGAAGCCAATGTCATTATTTTGTTTGTCTTAGCATGCTGAGTCCAAACGTTGCAGTTTAAATTCAACCAGACTTTCCTTAGCAGAGCTACTGTGAATTGAATGCGCTACAGTATAACTCTATTAATTCTGACCCCAGTCATACAATTTTACTTTCAGTGCACTCCTATTACTTTTCTCCTAATCAGTGAATGATACTGAAATGCTTACACAGTACAAATAAATGTTGTATCGTTTATAAAAGAGCTCCCTCCCATTTTATTTAGAAAACTTACAGTAGTACAAGACATGGCACTGGTGAGAACATTTGTTGAGTGAAGTGGTGATAAGGAAGGTCTTTATTTCCAAAACTTTCAGAATCCTTGTTCCTGCAGGTTTCCGTAGTTATATTTTCCCCAAGTTTAGTCTATCTTTAAAAGTAAAGTTCTCCGAAACATAATCCCTGAGACCTGTTGGTATAGATTCCCAGACAATGTATGCAAATTAAATGTGCCTGTGCATGCTGAATACATGCTGCACATATACAGAAACTGGACAGACTAATCTATACTCCTTTAAACTTAAGGAAATAGTGAGAGTTAAACAAGCTCTGATTTGTAAGTTTACATAGCATAGGCATTCCTTGTAAAATAAACAAAAGCATACTTTTCACAAATATGAGGTCAGAACCCCCTTGAAGTTTTTACTGAGTACTTACTCAAGGCTGCATGCTCGATGAGGAAGATTTTCAGAATGTGTTTGAATATTTGGCAGTAAACCTTAAAAATTGAGATGTGAATTATTTTAACATCTTGATAGTCTTTAAGTAAATTGGATCTTATTGAAGCACAAGAGGATTTGTTGCCAATCCATTTGCCTTTACAATAAAGAGGATAGCCCCATTAACGGAGTTAGTCTTTTTTCTGCCAGCATAGTTCCTTCCAGTTTCTAATCTGTTCTTTGCTAATATTAGAAAGCATTCAGCCCTAAAATTAAAATTAAGGTTGCCTTTGCTAACTTTTCATAAATGATTTCTCAGCTGTCTATTTGTGTGTGTTTTCCCCTTTTGTCCTTTTTTCCACACTTGGCTCTTGGTTACTTGATGTGTACAGTGTCCCACAGAGCAAACCATAGTGGACTAATTAAAAACTGCAAAGAGTTTCCCAAGTTATGCAAGATCCCCACAACTATGAAAAGCCTTTTCAGCCTTCTGATCACATACTGTGAAATACTATAAACCTTGTGAAAATAAGCAAAGCTCGGCTGCATGTATTTATAGGTATATTTTAGTTCAAGAAGAAACAGGTGCTTTTATTGAAGTTTGCTACTTTTTTTTTTCAGTACTTTTCATTAATTTTTTTTTTTCTTAGCATGAGTCCCACAAGCTAAGAGTGCTTGAATACCGGTAACATTGATTTAATGAGACATGATCACTTATAATGCAACATAGGGGACATTGTTATCTTTACTTCTACATGAATCTGTACGAGTAAGTGAAGTGAGGGCAAGTACTTAAGCATGTATGTTAGCACTCAGACAGTGCGATAAAGGAAACTAAACCTCATGGTTCTAGGTGTCATATTACTGTTTGTGGAGGTCAGGAAGATATTTTTGCCTCAGTGTCATTAGTGTGGGAAAACTTGGAAGACCTCAGCTTATTTTGAAACTACAGGTAATGGCCAGGTTAATTGTTAAGACGGGTCATCAGTGTCATCTCACGCATCAAACTTTATGGTCGGAGTCTTGTAAGTGTCCTCACCTCACACTTCAATCAGTTGATCATGCAGATTTCTCAGTGTCACACTACATCAACAACTCTGTATTTCTCCTTATTGCAGTTTATTCCAGTGGTGTATCACTGGAAAAGTTGTTCTTTTGGATCGTGCTATGTTGGAATAGCATATGTTATTGTTGTTCATACCATTTTGTCATTAGAACAAAAACCAAAGATTTACAAAAGACACCTGTACTATATACTACTGGAGTCATATCCAGGATATACTGAGTAGTAAAATTACAGCTGTGAAATCATAATGTTTTATCCTTTAAAAAGGCTTTCTTTGTCCAACAAAATCCTGTTCTCAGTGCTGGTATGATTTTCTGTGATTTCTGTGATTAAATAGAAAGTCAGCTGGGAAAAGACAAGAAACATCCTTGCACATGGCTATAAGCATACCCTAAAGTAAAACATTCGTAGTGAGCCACTACCTCTGTGGTTGTCAGTATGCACAGTAATTGGTACAGTGGATTGCCACTAACTGTCATGAGTAGGAGAGGCTCTGCTATAGTGTATGCCTCTTCTCTTGCTACTGAAGATGAACATACAGAACACTGAGCAAGAAATGACAGCTTTCATTGCCGGTGGCCAGTTTGGCTAAAGAGACGGAGAGTTGCCATCAGATTAAAAAAAACTTGTCTCAGCCCAGCTGAGAATGAATTAAATTGCTATATTGACATACTAGTAATGGGGTAGCCAAATGCATTTGTGCTATGAACATTAAAATAAAATAAAAGAGCCAAGCAGTTATTAAATCCTAAACCTATTTTGAACATTTCGTCCTGTTATTTATCTCATACAGAAAATGAACTCAAGGACTGTCCAATTTTGGTTTTGATTTATCCAGAAAAAGATACGATAATTTAAAAGAGTGCCTAAATCTCTTTTCTCTTATATATTTAATTAACTGTATACTTAAGTGAGAGATTTCTATAAAATAAAGAGATCTGTAGCTTTGAATATCAGGGTATAGTTGATTTTACTTGAGAGAACAGGATTTTAGCCAGAGATATAGGGACTGCCTTTGAACCAGCTGTGATGAGCTGGAGTAGAAGGGAGGAGGCATGAGTATTGGCCCGTGCCAATACTCAAGCAGAAAGCTTCCTTGAATTGAAATATTTCTTTGTTTTTCACTTTATATAGCGAAACTTCTCTGAGGCATGCAGTCTATCAAAAAAATTCACATTTCTACGTGAGGTCTTATCAGTTCAGTACAAATAATATTCCATACTTTTTCTGTTATTTTGTCTGCATGTTTAGCATTGTGTGTTGTCAGTTTTTATGTTCCTGTGGATTCATGCAAAAAGAGAGAGGAAAATATTTTAATGAAGAGAAAGTCTCATTGCAAAAATAGGCAAAGTAGGGAAAGCTGTAGGTAATAAAGAATCTTAAGTATAGTTTTAATGTTTCTAAATGAAGAGGTTTCCCTGTTTTACTGACTCTCTCAGCAAATATTCAAGGGATTGACAGAAATGTTACTAAGTAGAGATTGCCTTATGATAAGGGTAGAGAAGATTTTCTTGGTGTTTAAGAGAGGATGACCCATCACGATCTGCAGAGAAGGGAAAATGTAGGTGTGCCACCATTTATTTTGGGGTTCATGAACCCCCCTGTAGAAGGTGGAGATAAGCTCAGGGCTCTTTAGTTTGTTTTTAAGCAACAGGTTTATGACTTAATAGATTGTAGTGAAATAAACACTGGTTAAATTGCAGGATAGATATTAGTATTCATGCAGTATAACGCAACAAAAAGACATTGATTTCTCCGTGAGATCACTCTAGTTAAACATTTGCATAAGCAGATCCTGAATACCTAATTGGCAGGCGGAGGAAAAGCTCTTAACAAATCACTATTGCTTATGTTCATTTTGCCTACTGAAGAGCTCTGAAGTATTTGTTTTTGGGGGGTAAAAAAAGTAATTCATGAATATTGCTATTTGCTCTGGGTGTTGGAAAGGCGGAGACTGTCTTCATAATGTCCTTTAAAGCTGTGTGAACATCTGCTTGAAAGCCACAGCAGCATCAAAAAGCTGTAGGAATGGACAACTGGTTGGTACCAGGTTCCTCTGTTTCCAGACGGGAAGGCTGTCATGTCTTCCCTTGGCCTTCTGTTGTTTAGACCAGACAAACAGAGTTTTATCAATTTATCCTTACACGTCAGGTTTCCTCACTGCTTATCAGCCTTCCTCTCTTCTGGGCTCTCCTCAGTCCATTCCCAGAGCTGAATACCGTTTTCCAGTTAAGATGTTGCCAGCGTGGAATGGAAAACAATGAGTGCTTCAGTGTTTTGCACACATACTTGAGCGAATGTGGCAGGCTCTCATGTCAGTGTTCCCCGGCTAGTTTCCTGTTCTTTTGTGATGGGACGCTATCACAACACATGCAAGTGGGATGAAGACAATTCTGTTGGGAACATAATTTGCAGCTATTCCAAGGTTGAAAGCCTCATATCTTTGTTTTTTATTCTCCAGATGTATTCTTTGCTTAATCTCTTCCCTCAGGTTTTTTCACAGATGACATTCTAATGAACTGAGAAAAATATAGAGCCCTTTTTGGCTGGCAAAAGCAAACAAAAATAGTGTTAGAAGTCACTGTTACCTAGTGCAAGCACTTTTCTTTGGAACTAAGGGATGGACTAACTGCGCAGAACTTTGTGGAGTACAGCCAGATTGCATCGGAAAGGGTGAAATTCTGTTGCACATTCTGTGCATATGCATATTTCGGCTGCTGTGTGGAAAGTTCAAGAACAACAGTTGGAAATAGATGTTGAAATACTTTGCAAAGTATCACGTTTCAAGGGTGAAGGAGTCTTTATTTGAAGTCACTAACTGCCATTTGATTCAGCCTGGCTGAAAGAATCCGCAGCTCCTTCAACTGATGCATTTCTTACTTCTGTGAAAAAGGAAGGGCCAACCATAAAGCTGAGTGAAGATGGCAGTTTGAGACTGCATATCTTTGTAAATCTTACCTGGGATATATCATTGGCAAAAGAGAAATAAAAATAGGAAATAATGAAATACTGAGCACAATATTCATGTCCTATCAGGATGTGAGTTGGAAATAATATATCTGAGCTTCTCCTCCACCATTTTTGTCATGTTGGGATCACAGAAAATACAACGCTGCAATTATCAGCAGCCTTTCTTAACATATACTGAATTTAACCATGGAATTAATTCACCCTGCAGCTACACTAACTCATTAAATATATTCTTTGCAAAACCTGTAAGGTTGTTTAATTTATGGTGGACTTACCTTCAAAATCCAGAACTCTTATTTAACTTGGCTGGCATAGCAGCCGTCAAGCCAACCATAGGCTCAATAAAAGTAAACGCTGTACCAGACAGGGAATTACTTCCTTTAATAAAGAACAAAATCAGAACTACGCTAAGGCCTTTTGGAGCACCTGTATAATATTTTGCAAAGGGGGTGGATGGAGAGAAAGAAAGGGAGGGAATATAGTGCAAGACAAGATTTCTTTATGCACAAAAGAACCATCAGTCTTGGAGACAACATAAATTACTGAAGGAGAACACAGTTAATAGTTGTGGTAGCATTCTGATCAGTGAATAGCAGTGAAGAATCCTAAATTCTCTGTGCCAGCTTTGATTATAGTTGGGTCTTTCACTAATAAACCAGTCCACCAAGTATTTATATACATGCTCAACCTTGCTTGTACAAATACTCACATGGACAGTTTAGGTTAGCAAAGCTATGCAGGTGTGGAGATGTTTGCAAGGTTATGTAGAATTCAGACTTGAAATGGTATCATAAGAATCCATGAGGTCTAGTATGTTTTGGTTAGCGCTCCAGTTCGTGTACATTTTAAACTACCTAGCTGGTGTAAATTTCTTTTATGTTACTCGTCCATTCATGCTTTTTAAAAATTTTCTAGCGAGCATATTTTATAGATATATACTTGTTCTCTTCGTCTGTTGTTCTCTGGGACTGTGTTTTTTAAAATGTACTGGTGACAACCGTTGAGTGTTATTTATAGCTTTGTTTTGTTCTGTACTGGAAGGACTAACCCCATAGAAGCTTTATTTCAGTACCTCAGATGAGTTGTCCACAAATTAACTTCAAACAATTCTAGTGGAGATGTTCTTACATTGCAGGAAGTATCCTAGCTAGGATAAAGGTGTTGTATAGATAGGAAAAAGGGCAAGGGACAGTCATCATTTTTCAACAGTCAGCAAAAAACAGCTGAAACTAACATTAAGACAAAGTTTAATTCAGAAAAAAATAACCATTTGCATACTCCACTTACTCTACCTTTAATACATCTAAATTGCTCAATAGCATTTGAATATGACTCATCGTCTTTTAAGGGCTAATAATTCTATTTTTGTCTTTCTTGACTAACTCCAAGACAATTTTTACTAATCACTGTATAGTCACTCCTGAAGTGAATTTATTATTATTCCCCTTGCTGTTGTCCAGTTACCTATAAAAATATTTCCTTCTTGGGACTCTAGATGTTCTTCAGATTTAAGCTGTGTTCCTGCTTTGTGGTATCAAGAACACCGCAGAAGACAGACAAGGACGCTAGAAATTTTTGCTAATGAACATAATTTGTATGCATGTAACAAAATACAGTAACTTTAGGCCATTTGATGTTTTCCGTCAGTGATTAATATACCTGTGCTAACTACTTTGTTATATGGCCAACTCATGATAGGCTTTATAAGAATGTGTATTTTTGGTGAGGCAAGATTAAGTTGTTATAGTTGCAGCTTCAAACCTTTTCATGTAAATAGCAGTTTCATCTCAATAAACGAATAACATCCCCTTCAACCCCACACATATAAATAAAGATTCCTCACAGTTGTAACTGTTAATAAAAATGAAAGTGTAAAGGTTTATATTGCACAAGGTAGAGTTAGGAGGAAGTCTATGCATTTTCCTAGGCCAAGGCATAAGTTTGCATTAGCCTTAGTAGGCTTATAGCAAGACTTTGGCAGTGTTACAGCTAGTTATGGCGATGCTTTTAGCCAAGGTATCAGGGCAAAGTCTCAATAAATGCAAGCATTGATTTCAGTTGAATAGATGCAAAATCTGATTGTGGATTAGAGGTAATTATCAAATAAAATAAAGAATTACATGCAGGCTTATTTACATATGAGGTAACAATTTTGCCCCTGTTTTATAATTGATTGTAAGCTGTCTTCTTGGGTTATCTTGATAAAAATCTAGGTAAGCGTGATGGTAATAGATCAGTAACTCTGAAAAGTCATAACCTATCAAGAATACTTAAATTAGAAAGCTAAATATGAAGAGAACATGACCTGTCTGGAAAAATAGACAACTTGTGCTTTGACTGGTTTCATGCCAGTTCTGCAATTAACAATTGAGTTTGGGCCTTAGGTCTGGCATCAAATGATATTCTCCAACAGGAAACTGATTCAAGAAAAAAACAACAAAAAAAACTTCCCCAAAAAACCCAGAACCAAAACTATTTCCATGCCAAAAAAATTATGACAAAATCAGCATAGTTTGCCAGCTGGCACGTCTTTCACGGAAGAAACGTCCAGCGGAACGACGTAAAATGTCCAGCAGAACAACTAAATGGAATTACTTCTGAAAGCCGATAATGTTTAACAGTATTGCTAGCTTCCCTCATGATAATCTATACTTAATTCCCACAGATGAATGATTTTCTGTTTTACTCTGAATATCATATGCCTTCTAAACACCACAACAGTAGTTCTATTCCTTATGATTAAGACAGCCTTTGTGAGGAAAGGCTGATATCACAGAATCACAGAATCACAGAATCGTTTAGGTTGGAAGGGACCTCTGGAGATCATCTAGTCCAACCTCCCTGCTCAAGCAGGGTCACCTAGAGCATATTGCCCAGGATCACATCCAGACGCGTTTTGAATATCTCCAGCGAAGGAGACTCCACCACCCCTCTGGGCAACCTGTTCCAATGCTCTGTCACCCTCACAGTGAAGAAGTTTTTTCTCAGGTTCAGATGGAACTTCCTGTGGTTCAGTTTCTGCCCATTGCCTCTTGTCCTGTTGCTGGGCACCACGGAGAAGAGGCTGGCCTCATCCTCTTGACACTCCCCCTTCAGATACTTGTACACGTTGATGAGATCCCCTCTCAATCTTCTCTTCTCCAGGCTGAACAGGCCCAGCTCTTGCAGTCTTTCTTCATAGGAGAGATGCTCCAGCCCTCTAATCATCTTGGTAGCCCTCCGCTGGACTCTCTCCAGGAGTGCCATGTCTCTCTTGTACTGGGGAGCCCAGAACTGGACACAGTACTCCAGGTGAGGCCTCACCAGGGCTGAATAGAGGGGCAGGATCACCTCCCTCGACCTGCTGGCAACACTCTGCCTAATGCACCCTAGGATCCCATTGGCCTTCTTGGCCACAAGGGCACACTGCTGGCTCATGCTTCACTTGTTGTCCACCAGCACTCCCAGGTCCTTCTCGGCAGAGCTACTTTCCAACAGGTCAGTCCCCAGCCTGTACTGGTGCATGGGATTATTCCTGCCTAGGTGCAGGACCTTGCACTTGCTTGTGTTGAACTTCATGAGGTTCCTCTCCGCCCACCTCTCCAGCCTGTCCAGGTCCCTCTGAATGGCAGCACAGTCTTCTGGTGTGTCAGCCACTCCCCAGAAGACTGTGCTGCCATTCAGAGGGACCTGGACAGGCTGGAGAGGTGGAGATGTTCAACAGACATATAGTCTGTTGAAAATTCCCATTTAAACTGTAGAAAAAAATTCAACAGTGATGTTTAGCTCCTTCAATAGGCAAAACTATTTTCAACATATTTTGATAGACATTGCTTTAAATTGTAACAATATATCACCTCAAGGCATTCTTAAAGCTTAATAAATTTATTTAAAAAAAATTTTAGCTAAAGTTTATGGTTCCAGCAGCGTTGTAGTACATGAAGTAACGAATCCCATATGTCTTAAATGTGCTTAGAGAACACATCATTGCTATATTTAAGATTACAACCTCTCAGACTACCACATCAGATAAGCAGTTTGAAAGTGTAAAGAGAACAAATGCAATGCAGGGAAACCCAACACTGTAGTTTTACATATGAAATACTTGTATATCATATAACAAATGTTCTCAGGTTAATCCAGTGCCTTGAAGTTTGAAGTAATCCTGCTGTGCCTTCAAAAACAGGCACCTTGTATAACCTCCTTTTCATTATAATTAAGATAATCTTACTGCTTTCCTTTACAGTTCAGCAGCACCATCATTTCAGAATGATCAGCTTGGCATCTCTGCTTCCTGATATAATTGCACATTTGAACTGCAGACATACTCAGAGAACTGCATGAATATAAGGTATTAACTTTGTTCAATTTACGACCTACTTTAAACCCCACCCCTCAAAAGTGTTCGCTATCAGTGCCCAATTTTGAGAGTGTACAGTCATTTGTAAGTGAAAATTCATCTGCATAATGTAAAATTTCCAAACCTTTTTTGATGCCCTGTTAAAGAGAGATTTCTTGATTTTGTCTTAAGCCTTTCACTCTGACAATTGGTTTGCTTACGAGCTCAATGAGAGGAAGGGATTTTTCCCCTCCTTATCCAGCACCCTGTTAAGTGCATTTAGTTGGAAGGATTTAGTAATAGCCTTTCCTCCATAGCGTGAACTCCAAAAACTCATGATCCATTTTGTGCTCTTCTAAAATCAAGGAAATAAGCTGTCATCTGACCTGAAGTGTATTTGCTCTGGCACGCATTATAATCCTCCCATCTTTGAGGTCCAAGTTAAGAATTTGTTTTACCAGTCTTCGTAATTTCTTCAGGCAGTGGCTGACTTGACCTTTTAATCCAGCTAGCTTTTTCCATTCAAGGACTACAATCATGGGCTGTACGAAGGATTGACTTCAGTCAATGGTTATGAGGCATGAATGTGAATCGCTGCCATTCCAAATTACCAGTGCTCTGATCCATGTAACAAACCACAAGAAATAAGTCAAGTCACTGCAGTAATCTCTTTGTCTTGGAAGGACAGTTTGTGCAATGGCTGCTTTGTGCCAAAGGACTGCATTTGCTCACTGAAAGTGCAGTCACTACAACCTGCGCTGCCCTCTCCCCAAGGCAGAGGCAAGTGTCTAACAACGCCCGAGCGCGGCCAGTCACTGTGGGGCACGAGGTGATTGTTTCATAGTCCACTCGGGACAACGTTTGCTGTGAGCGAAGGACATCAAGGATATGGTTGAGGCGTCCTTCTGTCATCCTGCTCAGTATGGCTTCTCGCTGGCAGGCTAGTATTTGACAGCAGTTTCCTTTGCAGCAAGGACCTTGAGTGAGAAAGGAAACAATAAGATAAACTTAAGTGCCCTGTTCTTCCATAGGGCACTAGTGGTTAGCAAGTGATAACATCAAGACTGAGAAATGAAGGAAATTCCAGAAATATAAATTCAGTGGAGAAAGGGGAGATGACAAGGAAGCATTAGTTTATTTGCACCCTTTGTTCAAAACTAGTACGAATAGATTTGGAGCTTTTGTTCAAAACTAATGAAGAACAGATTACAGAAAACAGTTATTTCTAAAGATTGTTTATTAAGTGATCAGATTGTGTAGTGGGAGGAAATTTTCTATATTATATGTCTGTATATCTGTATCAAACTTTATCCAAAACAGTCTGGCTCTACCTAGATGAGACAACTTTGTCCTGTAGAAAGTAGAAGTACAGATAATAATAGCCCAGGTAGTTCAGGGTGGTACACTGTTTGAAACTTGTATTTTGAAACCGAGAATTTGAAGATATGTTGAAGCCAAATTGGTAGCAAAACTAATATTCTTGACAAAATGGTCAAGAGCTCTGGATTCTGCTGCCTCTTTTCATGGACTGGTTAGCCTGCATCTATTAGAATGCTGAGTACAGACATTCGGGTTTTAGTGTGGGGTAGGTACCGTACACTAAGTGAAAATTAATAAGCAAGGGCCATTGTTCTTTTGGAGAGCAGGCCTCTGTTATTCTCTGGTTTCTGATCTGTTATCTTTTTTTCTACATTCGCTATTCTGTTGGTTTATCCAGAAGTTATGTCATCACTCAGTAGCAGAGAAGGATGGCAAGCTAGATGTGAGAATTACCATAGGTCAGTTTGCAAAAAAGTTGACAAGAAAGTTTCTGAGCTTTTTTTCTCCAGAAAAGAGATAGGCTTCACAAACCAGAGGTTGGTCTTTTCTGCCTCTGTTCAGTAGGAAAAACTGAGATCTTTATAAGCAGAGAGAGAAATAGTTCCCCCCGACTTTTCTATAGTCAATAGCTACTGTTTAGAGGTACGAAATACTCACAAAGAAAGCTTAAAACTACACAAAGTGCATTTTTCTAGCATGAGCCATTTTGTTGAGTATCCTGTTTCCCACTACAGCAACAATGAAATTTGGAGGAAGTATTACACGAAATACCTGAAAACGTGCAAGAAAATTCAGAAAACATGTCATCTGTGTCCTGCAAACTCTAAACACTTAATCACTGACTAGAATCTGGCCAAGCAGAAGAGTACCACCTCAGACTGGAAATAGAGTCTCACCTGTCAGTGCTGGCTCAAGATAAGTGCTTTGTGGGCTGGGCTGAAGTGGCAGCGGAGAGTCCTTATGGCACACACTGCTTTCTCTGCCTGTAGTTGGACCTGATGAAGGAAGAGGGCAAAAGGAAGGCCACAGGCTTGATTTTCTACTGTCAGAACCTGGATGAGCTAGAAAAAATTTAAGATGGAAAAGGTGAGACCATTGAATTGAACAAGAACAGGACATAATATGTATTAGCCGCTGGAGAGGACTGGCGCTAAAGTGAAAACTAACTTGTGAGAAATTATTTATCACGAGCTGTCTTCTGGGCACTAGATAATAGGTCATTATTCTTAAGAAGATTTGACATCTATTACTACACACATCTAGTTTTTCAGACCTCAGTAAAACTGCCTTCAGGAATTTATTTTTGAAGTTATGGAAAATTTTATTCTATCCAAAAGTCTGACAGCTGTTGATCAGAACTAAAAATGCTTGGGAGTGCAGGTGTCATTATGATAAGGGAATTAATTTCCTATGGCTTAACTTTTTTGTCCGAAGGCATGAGGAGTACAGGAGAAACATTTACGGAAGTATTACTTCTTGACACAGATTTAAACACTTTGACAAGATAAATCCACAGGGGAAAGGCAAAGGAAGTTATTTATGTGGGAATGGTGACTCCCAGGAATTGTTAATATGTTCCTGGAGACATGGTATTTTTAAAATGGAACTCCTTTTCTTATTAGCAGGTTACAAAAAAGATATTCGTGGTGGTACAAGGCAATAGAAACTGCAACAGTGGGCCCTAGAAGGGACTTGTTCCTGTGGAAAGTGACAGGCAATATTTGATGTATGAAGGAAAGGCAACTGTACATTACAGTCAGGGTTCTATAAAAAAAAATCTCCAAAATAGGCTTTTTGGTGTATACGCTAAATCAGTGTATACACGAAATCAAAAGCTTTCAGGGTGCCTTTGGTTTTCTGGAGTGAACCCTCATGCTTTGGATGATACTGGCCGAGGGCACAGCTGTACTCTGAGAATGGACAACTGGAAAATTGCTTGGAATTTCCAAGTAATTGGAATTACTTGGAAAATACACGGGGAATGTGGAACAACTAGGAATATTTTTCCTTTTTGTAGAGTAGTTGGAGCTGAATATGTTTCAAGGTAGAGACCTTGCTTTGTTGCTGTGTTCCGTGGGATAGTGTTTGCCAAAGCCGTCTCAAGAGTGTTTTCTCTTCCTGCGCTATTTGCACTGCTATCAAGTAGAATAGCTGACAAGCTTGGCACTACGAGGGGAATTTTCTTCTTGATGACTTGGTTGCTTTTTTGTGGACAGATGATCTGAAAAAGATCAAAAGAGAAAAGAATTATCTTCTTTGAAACTTCTGTTCAGAGATGTCCTTTTCTAAGCAGTTTTCTTTTGGAACCTAAGGCTGTGTCTGTTGCAGTGGGATGGAGCGGGCAAGGAAACGCTGAGCCTATAAGATACACTTAATTCAGTTGGTTACTGTGCCTTGCTCTGGCAGCACAGATCCACAGGCTTACTCTCCTAGACTTTGTTGCTGTCCCTGATGGCTTCTGCAGCCCATGCTGCCAACAGTCATGAAGTCGCTAGAACATGAGCTATTTAGTTTAAAGCTAGCTCTCATCCATGCAGAAGAGCTTCAGTCCTACCTCTGAATTTTTCTGTGTTGGCAGACCTGCCGTAAGTGCCAAAATCAATCTAAAAGTGGGAGTTAAGTGTATTTTAGAGAGATCACAAAGCAGCTGGCTTTGCTCTGTAAGAAAACTGGTTGCAAATGCCAGCTGGCATTTTGAAAAGGCCAGAGAAAAGGCCATTTCTTGCCATTTCAATAGGACCTCTTCAAGAAGAGGTTCCAAGTGAGTCTGAGTGGAGGAGGTTGTTTCCCTAAGACAAGGTTTTCTTAACATCAAGGTCTGCTGCTTGAAATAAAGCAAAGTACAGGGCTTTTCTGGTTAACTGGGCAACTACTCTGGTAGTTGACAGAGCATTGGAACAGGTTTCCCAGAGAGGTAGTGGAGTCTCCTTCACTGGAGATATTCAAAACCCGTCTGGATGTGATCCTGGGCAATATGCTCTAGAGGACCCTGCTTGAGCAGGGAGGTTGGACTAGATGATCTCCGGAGGTCCCTTCCAACCTAAACGATTCTGTGATTCTGGGATTCTGTAAGGACAAAAATCTTAAGACGTTTTGCTCCAGAGTGTTTGTATTATACATTGTCCTACCTGGCAGGAGAAACCTACAGCTTACAAAATACTCTTATAAACAAAACTCTCAAGTTCTTGCCATTTGCTCACCTCTGAGTTGCATATGCCCGTCTGCAACGTGTATGTTTCTGAACCTTTGCATGCATTAAGTGCTGTCTCCTGGAAAAAATAACACAGTGACTGTAGTAAAGCATACATATTATCTTTGTTCAATTTGCAGCTGCCATGAGCCAAAATTTATATTGACACTGGGTCATATTCTACTCTTAGGTATGCTGGCCTGTAGCAATAATGTACTACATGGAGCAACTTTGCATTTTAACAGATGTAGCAGGGCGTACAATCTGACACTCTACCCTGTTACTGTTAATGCTGTTTCCAAGTTAATGTAAAAGTTGACTTTGAACCATGCAAGGGAGGGTGAGAATAACCATATATTGAGATATGTATGTTAGCATTGGGCTAGCTATAACATGTTTTCCTTTAAGTATCCAAACAGCAAGGTCATCTTGTATTTAGTACGCCAAGCTGTCTGCAATAAGGATGTGTTGATACTTGTAACTTTTTTTTCCCAGTTTGTATGTCTGCTGCAGATTTGTTCAACTTGTTTTAGTATTTCTACACTTCTAAATCAATACCTTTTGCTCTTTTTAAGTGTCTCCAGTACCGTTTTGCAGTGGTTTCGTTCATGTTATCAGTAGTTTGAACAGTAAATAGTCAATGGAAAAATAACACCTTGCTGAAGGGAATCTCAAGTGTTGGATTATTTAGGGATGTACTGTTAAATATTCCATAAATTTCAATGGTAATAGAGTGACTTAGACTGTAGCTATGTCGCCTATTGACGACAACAATCGAATCTTCTTTACGATCCCAGCATGTGATCACAACATGTAGAAATAACCCTGTGTGCATAGATGTAAGCAGCTCACATACGCACAGTAATGAAGCTGTGGCAACATGGGCTTAAGAATGGGTTGTGTAAGCGCAGATGAAGTCAGAATTCTTATTTAGTGACTGAAGCATGTGTCACTAGCTTCCCCGCTATGCCTCTCTTAAGCGAGCTAGCTGGACTAGAGCTATATTTGTGGCAGTCAGATTTCCCATGGCAATGCAGACATATATGGTATTTGCTGTGTCCCTCGGTTGTTGGCTGTTCCCCATCCATTCCTTCAGTATCAGAGCAGCCTCTTAGACCCTAGGGCAAACACTAGTTGTTTTGTGCCTGATAAATATCAAACCAGGTCAACTTAGAAGCAGTGAAACATACAGAAGAGTGCTGATACTAGCATTGCTGCAGCAGGTACTAACCCTGTCCAGGTCTGGAATAAATATCCTCTAACCATTGCTTACAACTAAAATTAGCCTTGGTTCTAGGCATAATCTGATCTACTTGAGACTTACTCTCACTTGCATAGATTTGCTAGTCTTACTACGCTTGCGGCTAGAAAGAAGCGATCACATTCTCATAATCTCAGGTAGCAATTTACAGGGTGTTTCCAGAGGACAGGCTAGAGAACTAGCCTTATGCTTAACCTCCCAGTATCTGTCTTCTGCAATTCCTGAATGAACGTGAAAAGCTCGAGGGTACTCTTCATCTTTCTGACATGTCCAATAAAGCAATGAAGACCAAACCTTTTCTGTTTACAAATCACAGAGGTTGTTACAAATCAGGCAACGTCCCTGTATAGGAACAAATTTAGTTTTGCACTAACCTTTGCATCCATCAGATTGTATATTGCAGTGGAAATTGCCTCCTTATTTATACTAGTCAAAATTCCCTTTAGAAGGTCTGCGCATTCTGCAGAACGAAAAAAGCATTCTAAATACCACAGATTATATTTGAAAGTATGTGTATATCTATGCATCATAGCTAGCTGCATGTACTGCACCTAACTTTTCAGGTCTATTGAGTATTAACTTTGCTATTATATTGAGTAGCTACTATTAAATTAAATCAGTTTAGTGCAACTTCTGCCTGATGCTTCCCCTTAGACTGCTTTTTGAAGTGATATTAAAGAACAGTTACAGTCACATTAAAATCACATTTTCTTAAATGTTCGTACAGATGTAATGCACTTACCTGCAAAAGGTGTGAACATGCTTGTATGAAGTTATAACAATAAAACTATATGCAGATTGCTTCCCTAGCTCTCGGGTGTACACCTTTGACAATCTGATCAACAGTCCTCACATATCAGGATTTTAACATTTCTTGGCTATATTTCTGAGGCTAGAGGATAAGCATAAATTAACACAGATCCGTGACCGTAAACAATGATAGCGCATTTCAAAGGGAGCTGGTTGTACACTGGGAAAAGAAATGCTGAAGACAGGTTGATCTTTGTTAAAATACTCCGTATAATTGACAATATCCCTTCCTTTATTTGTATTCAGTTTTTTACATCATACTAAAAAGTCGGGGGATAAGTAAGCCACCTCTGGGAGGAAACTTTCGTTAAAAAGAATATATACAGTACTCTGATGATGATCCAGAGAATGCTTTGCCTTCCACTTCAGTTGTTCAGTGTGCTAGAGCAAACTCTCAAAAAGACTATCTCCATTGCAAATCCTGCAAAGACAGCAAATCTGAAAAGATACCTGCAGTACGTGGCCTGTAGTCTGGTTCTTGATGCCAGCACAGGACGATGAGGTGCAACAGTCTATTCCTCTGTGGCAGATTGCTTGGTATAAACTTTGCTGAAATCCCAGGACGCAAACCACTACAGATTCTCGTCAGAACTTCCAGCAGAGTTTTTTGGCCTGCAGTTTGGGGAAAAATGTCACGGCAAAAATATTAAAGACCTCAGAATTCTTTTAAAATGATATTCAACATAAATTATTTTGTGTATTTGAAAGCAGAGACAGCTTTTTAAAGCAAAAATAGAGATCTGTTAACACTGTTATAAGTAGGTCTGCTAACCTTTAACAGTAACCACAGCTACGTTGCAACAGGCCATTTCTCAATAAAGAATTCTGTCCAAATAAGTCACGGATGGCTATGTCTACATTTTTTGTAAACTCACACACATACCTTAAATGTACATATCATTATTATGGGTATGTCTTAAGCATAAAGTTTTATATAAGGCAATACACCAACACACCTGCATTATAAGAATACAAATCCTGTTCTACAAAAAATAAACTACTTACTTTGGGCAGCCACAAGATGGCAGCCATAAGTGAAAGTGATATGAATATTAACCTAATATTCTATGCAGTATTTTTAATATGTCCTTCTCAGCCTGCAAAATGTAGGAGCCCTTTAAATCAGTTTTGTCAGAAAAAAAGCCTGTACCAAAGAACCTTTTCTTTGGTCTGCACCTCCATAAAATGGGGGTCATTCTTAGACCATGTCAGTTATTACACAATGCTTTGCAAACAAAGTTCTTTAAAACTGCTCTCTTTCATCTAGCAGGGTAAAGAAAGCAAGTTTCAGTGCTTCCTAAAGAGCATTTAGCACAAACCGGCATTTCTTGATCGGGATCTGAAATTCAGAGCAACTTTAAAAATGGGCGGGAAAACTCAGGTCTGCTCATCTGGTAAGCTACTTGCCACTAAACTGTTGCCTGCTTTTAAAATTATGACTATCACAAATACAAAAGGGTATTGTTTCTCACTAAGGCGTAAAACTCAACTCTCTGAGTAACAAGAGTGCTTCAGCAAACAGAGATAGATAATAAAAGTGAGGTAAGAAGCTACACCTTTCCCCTGAAACAATAAGGATTTATTGACTTCTGGTTCCCATAATGTGGAGCTATGCTCTTTGACAGTGATGTAAGGCAAAGGGACATCTGAAACAACTGTGCTATTTGCATCATAATTTCCCTAAGATAAGGGAGGTGGAAAAAAATAAAGAGGAGGCATAAAATCAGGCATGAACCACAGAGATAAATACCTTCAAAAGGTTTCTGTCTGCTAAGGCTCTCCCAGCACAGTATTCCAAAACTAGAAAGAGAGAACAGTGAAGGAATGCTTATTAGTTGGGAAGTCTGTGTATTCATTATTTCCCAAGAACCAGTATATTGGTTTGAAAGACAGGGATTTTTCAAGACAAAAGTCTTTTCCTAAGTCCATAAGACCCTTTTTCCTGCATTATTAAGTTTCAATTTTCAGCTGAGCTGTTTTTACAAAATAATAAGGATCAATTAGAATTACATTTCAGGTAAAAATCTAAATTTGCTCTTGTGAATTTCAAAACATGTTTATTCTCCTTTCTCCTTCATTTTTGTTGTTTTCAAGCAATACAAATAGCAACTGACTGAGCTGGACATTTCAGCAGGTACTAACCAGAGTATCAGTCAGTTAACCTACCAGAAACTTGATCCTGACCCCCTGTGTCTCCGTTTGTTTCAGCAATTTTTGATTGAGCTCCAAATATTTGTTTCCTTTTCTAATTTCAAGAAAGCCCCCTAGCTACACTATAAGTCTACGTGTATAACCCATAACTCCGATAGTATAGTTTCTTAAAATTAGATTAAAAAAAAAATCTGCACATAATGTGCAAAATCAGAGGCAGAAGCAAGGAGGCTACTGGAAGAGAAAAAGGCTATGGCGGAGTCAGAAGCAAAGCAACCTATATGGGAAGAAGTGGTTGTAGGATATTATCTGCATACTTTTATATCTTGCTGTAGTACTGCATTACAAGGTTTAAAAAAACCTCCCTCTTCTGCCTTATTTCCACATATAGCCTGCAAGTGCTTTTACTTAAATACCCTCTAGGAAAATAGTAATGTAACATGGACCTACATGTAACTTGCGTGTAGTTAAGTAATATTTGACGTATGACACACTTTTGTTTTCTGCGTTGCACCACTGTCTAACGTACACTTATCTCATGTACTGACTCACATCTGAGCATCTAAAATTAAACAGGGAATGACACACTGGAAAATGGATTATGCCACCTGAAAGTAAGCCTCTGCTCTTCCCTGTGCAAAAACACTGTGTTTATGAGCAGCATCAGATTAGTCACATCTTTTATAGGTATCCTGAAATGTAAGCGTTAAATGATTCATTTTAGTGCCTGCCTTTCTGGCAATGAAACAGGAGTTGAATTTGTTATCTCCAGGAAAGATAAAAGCTCTGAGAGTAGAAGAGTGGTCATGCTTAGAAGTTATTCATAATGTTAGTCCACAGGCTGTCTATGCCTGTGGTAAAGATGTATGTCCATACAACCAACAGTTGCGGTGTGGGATATTATCTCATTTATTGACGCAATTATGAAGTGTGTTACATGTCCAAAAGGCGCGTGTGGTGACAGAGTAGATAAGTGGTTTATAAGAAAGAGGACTATTAAGTTAAAATTATTAACGCTTGAGTGGCTCAGTAAACTATACCAGGAGAGATTCCATGAGACATTGATGGGACACTGTTGGGATAAAGGTCTTATTTTTAGCTGGCCTCATCTATGTGTGAACAATTCTTCCTGAAATGAAGTATAGTTCACACTTAGAAACAATGTGAATTGTTGTTACTAGCTTCCTAAATGTATATGAAAAGGTTGTACCAGCTGTTTTGGCAACAATGTTACACTTTTTTCAACATTCAGCTTCATTATATAAATATTTATATAAAAGAACTCTAAGAACAGTTCTTAACCTTAGTATGTTGCTCAAATAGGAGGAATTTCAAATTTAATTTGCTGCTCTAATAGGCCTCGTGTGGAATACTATCCACATGCGTTACATCGATTTTTATTGTAGTGTCTTTGAAACAAGTATTTCAGCAAGGGGTAGGTATGAGCTGCTGTTAGAAATCCCATTCACCTGTAAATATCACCTTCATGTGAAGGAAAACCTCCTTCAAGTGTTTCAGGAGAGAGGTACACTAAATCCTGGCAGTTTCTGTGACTGCAGTTCTGCAGGTCTGATCTCAGTTGCTCTTTCCTCCAGTAGGTTAGACCATAATCTGATATCTACAGAGGTGGGAGAAAAAGTAAATTTTCATAACAATACCTCAGTCTTGGTATTAAATGTTAATTGTTAGAATAAACATATGCAGTGACAGGACAATCCCTGGGTTTTACATAAACGAGCTGTAGGCTAAAAGAAAAAGTTCCCACCTTGGCTCTGTACTGTGCATCCAAAAGGACGTTGGAAGGTTTAAGGGTGCCGTGGCAGAAGGCAGGCTCGAGGCTGTGCAGATAATGCAGTCCTTCAGCCACATCCGATAGGATCCTTATGAGTAAGGGAAACGGAAGCTCTGGGTACAGCTGATGCTAGGTAACACAAAGTACAGGTGTTGGTGGCGAGGAAATGTTACTATTCACATTTAATTGCCAGTAAGCAGAAGTACAATACAGAAGCTAAATAGTAGATCAACTGTGACTACTGTCCGTTACTGTCCACAATTCATGTGCCGATTGTTCTCTGTTGGCTTAGCTTGTAAATCATTTTATCACATAAAGGATAGCTTCTTTTGTGTACCTCATGGATGAGGGAGTGGAGGGATCCATTGTTCATCCATTCAGTCACTGTCCCCACAAGTCCATGGTACTGGTAAATCCCCAGAGAAGGTAGGAGACGTTCAGACTGATAGTATTGGATGTCTGCTATATCCTGAAGCAGCGACTTCCACTCCCTGTAACAAATAACAAGGGTTAGAGGCAGTTTGAACTGAAAGGAATTTCAGCTCGAGGTGGGATAGAGTGAGATATGGGAATGAAAGATAACTGTATGGTTAGTAGCGTTCTCTTGGTTTGTGTTCAACAATACCAATATTATATTGTCTACCAAACAATTCTAAGAAAATTGACCAATACCTTTTGTAGTGTAGTTTAGTTTTCTAATGTAATATGGAAGAACTCTAGGTGCATTAATCTGTATGAGCACAGTTTAAAGTAGAATTTGAAATACAAAGGCAGGAGAAAGCTGAACTATATTGAAATGCTCGATAAAAAAAAGAAAAAAATCAAGTTTTTCTCCTGCTCTCCCCGAGAACTTGTATTTCATCCTTTTGCTGTTAGGGATACCCTCTTTTACAAGGAAGTTATGATCTTCCCTGCTTATCTGATAGGACCATGTCAAAGCATGATATAGAACAATGAAGCCAAATTCAGATTTAATGTAAACAGTATCGCTGTAGTAACTTTGTCAAATTTGATTTCCGTTCGTCTACGGTTGGATTGCAGCCCCAAATTGGAATGGAAAGTATTTACAAAGAATAATGAAGCCTTGCTTTGATCATCATTATCAGAAAAGTAAAATTTTGTTTAAGGGTTTTAGCTACTTCTTTGCACTTCTTTGAACTGCAAATTCGATTGTGCATTTTCATGGAAAATAACAGAACTCCTGCTATAGTTTCAACTTTTTTTTACTGTGTATCTGATTTTAAAGATCTGATTATCTCTACAGTATTTCTGAAAATATGTTGGAATTCACTCAAAATTCAATTGATTTCAACAGATTTAGAGGTTGTTTTCTTTATTCTAACCAATCTTTGCACGGGGACTTCAGTTTCAGTTTTTCGTATTTGCTGTGTTGATTCACAAGCCTATAACCTAATCACTGGAACTGATTTACAGCTCCACTAGTTTTTATTCTTATTTCCACAAATCTAAAATATTTACCGCCAGCACACAGCTAAAAGGTCTGCAGGCAGAGTAGAATGCAGCTTATTCTCCCAGTATTCCTCTATGCCGTGTAGCGTAGACTGGAGATCAGAATGGCAGAAGGAGAGAAAAAAACAGACTACCAGCTTTACTCTTAGGGAGCAAGTTTGAGTGAAAAGACACCAAATCAGAATAGTCTGTCAAATTCAAGAGAAAATAAAAAGTTGATTTTTATGTAACTTGATTTAACTTTTTTTTTTTTAAAGAAAATGTGGCGAGAGGATGGAAGAAACAGTTTTTTTTTTCTTTAAACAGACTACCAAACAAATAACTTTGATTTGGATTACAAAATTACTGGACTTCTGTTGTCTTAAAAACAAGCCAAACAGCAACAAAAAAAACCCTATTTTTTAATTGAAGGTGGCTAATTCAAAAAACAAATGCTGCCGGGAGCAGTTAAAATTAAATTTAATCTACTGTTTTTTCCTCCCCTGTTTTTATAACGGAACAAATGAAATACTGTGTGTTCCACTAGGACACTTTTCAATTTTATTCTAACAAAAGCCACCTGAACGTCAACGTTCTCAGTTAACAAATGAGTTGTAACAGGTCCTCAGATGTATATCAGAAACTCCTTTTTTGATGAAGAGAGTCAGGTCAATGCATTTCCTAAAATGCTTTGGTCTTGCGTCGTCAGAAATAATGCAAGGTTATTCTCAGAAAATTCCTATGCCTTTGCTTGTCAGCACACTGGAATTCTGTAGGTGATAAGCTGGCTGACATCCATCAGTTGCTGCTGGTTTGTTTTTATAAGTGGCACATCACACACACCTTGAAGCCCCGTAACCCTGACCATTATCCCTCCCTCCTCCTGTTTCTCTACTCCTTCATTTGTACTAGGTCCTTATATGAAAATCAACTGAGATTCAATCTCTTCAGGGTTCTCCAGGAATATGTTAATACTGAGTACCGATCCGCATCTGTAGGCATTACTATAGCAGAAATAATTAATGACTTTAGCATTAAGTTCTACTTTCACAACATTTGTAAAATTTCATTGAGCTTATTTCTCAGTATAATTGCCTCCGCATTGCCTCATGGCTAGTTGTGATCCCTAGCAATGGAGAGTTGATTAGAGATCAGATGATCCTGGGCATGCCACAATTCATTGTGGTGCCATCACTGCAGTTTTTTTGCTGCTGACCTGTATGATGTTACACCAGATAAGATGCTTACCTTTCTGTAGTATTCTGACTGGTCAACAGCTTCACCGCGATGTGAATGTTCCAAGGAACGTGAAAGGCTTTGAGTGCAAAGCCCGAGCCTGTCCTGGTCAGGGTGAAGCTATCCAAATCTTCCTGGGCTACTACAGGTAATGATTTGGCCATTTCCTGATTACAGGCTTGAGGAAGAAAACTGCAGAAGAGGAAAAAAGAGTTTTTAAGCCTACTTTTTATCCCTACTACTAAAGCACTGCACCAACCCATACTTCCCAAATAATCTGCATCCTACTCCAATAGATTTCCTTTTACTGTTCTGTGGGTCAGGTTTTTCTTATAAAGACAGGGAAAGCATACTAATTGCAGAACGGTGCCTGAACCATAATTTACCATCTGAAGCTGCAAGGCTAGTTAGTTGCTCCATATTATTTCCATCTGATCACTTTGAAATGTAGGGCCATTATTTACAATATAAAACGTGATTTTGAAATGATATTGAAATATGTAGACAACAGCAAATATCTTACAGTTACGTGCTAGGCAGGAGTAGTTTCTCCCACTTCTCATGGATACAGTGCAAGTTTTCAATAACCAATGCCAGTCCATGTTCTACATCACTACTTCATATTTTATTTAATGTGATACCACACGTCATCACAAAAGCGAGGTAATGGACCAAATTTCCTGCTGCTGTAAACTGGCAGAATTCTGTTAAATAGCGCTGTGTCTGTACAGCAGCCACCAATTTGGCCTGTAAGTGTTTATTTATGGTACCTCTCTGGGGCTATCTGAATATGTTTGACATAGACAAATTGCACAACAGTACACATGGACGAGAGATAACTAACCTCTGCAAAGCATCACCTGTGCTACTGCAGGAGTAACACATTTTTAATGATGCCGCAAAGATACTTTAGGTACAGATAACTGAAAGTTAATGGTGAACAAATAAAATGAGAGCAAGCAAAGAAAACAGGAAAATACCATTCATAAGGAATACTGCAATATAGATAGTCAGTGTGTCAAAAGTACTCAAACTGGAATGCTCCCTTCAGGATGAGTAGATCTGTGCTAGGAAAATAAATCCATGGGGAACTGAAGTAATAGGGCCAAAAAAATGGAAGTAATTATTAAGGACCGTTGAGAGAGAACTGTGCCCTTCTATAAGAAGGACTCAACAAAAGGAGGTTCTGGGATGCAGAAGGCCTGAAAGTCTTCTGACTTTGAGCAGATCACTTAATGACAGTTCTCCATATGTAGAATGGAAGCATAAACCTGAAGATAAATTAGCCCATACTATCGTGGCTGAGCTGCTTCTAGTTCCTGACCAATTCATTTTCAGTTAATCTCAGTATCTCTGCTGTGCCATGTAGCCATTTTCAGAGTCACAGCAGTGTAGTAAGCTCAGTTTTGCATCTAACTAGAATCAGAGTGCAAATAATAAAAATACTGCAGCTGATTTGCCATAAAAGCTCCAACAGTATCTGATTTTTTATAGGAAAGGACAGCAAAACTTTTTACTTGTTATTATGTTACTGTAATTTGAAAGCGATAGCTGCCATAGGTGGGTCAATTAGAGGTATTTAATAAAGAATAAATGACATAATGGCATGAGGCTAACAGACGGGTTAATAGTTTTATAAAATTACAACTGGCTGCTCTGAATGAAGATAAATTTCCAAATGAGCCATTTATCCTTTAAAGATGATACAGACAGACCATGCAAATCTAAAAATCCTAAAATGAATGGAGGTAATCAAAAGGTTGGCAGAAGCAGAATTATCTTACATTTTATCTATATACTAAGATAAATAGCATTTAAATAACCAAAATAGTTTATTTGGACCTCCAAATATAGGACAAAGAAGATCTAATAATGAATACAGGATCTAAATCATTCCTGAATATGTCTGTTTGTAGTTTAGATGGAACTGGGTAAAGCTATAACGATTTTTGAAACTCTTGCTAACTGGTGATTTAGATAAAAATAAAAACCTAGCCTTCAGCTCCTGTTTTGGATTTGCAAAACCTAACTTGACTAGAAATTTTTGTAAAAACAGAATGGAAACCACTTTTATCTTCAGGAGTTACAAACCACCACATATCAAGCAGTATTTTCGCTACATCAGGGTTTGTGCATCTATTTCCACCCCTGGACTTAGAGTGATTTGTTGATTGTCCCCAAAAGAGAGTTTGACCCTAAAATCAGAGATCTTTTACTTATCCAGGGTGCCACCCATATTGCTGAAAGAGTTGGAGGGAATAATCCTGGAATATGGGACTATTTAATTCAGTTACAGATAACAAAATCTCTCTCTCTAACTCCCAGACTGAAAGTTTGGTACCACAGCCATTTTTCAGTAGTTCTGCTCATCTGAATGCTTTTTCTTCTAGACTTTAAAAAAAAATCCAGTATCAAACCACAAAACCAATATTTCTTAGGTTACTTTTGCAATGAAGGTTTCTGTATTATTTTTAATGAGACACCAAAAGTCTCAGACACCTTTGTCATCTTCTCCTAGTCAGAGAGGGTGAGGGATTGCTGTGAAACCATTTATTTCAAGTTTCTGATTTTAAAGGTATTTTTAAAAGCAAGATATTTTGCTTAGTACGAGAGAAACTTTTCTGAGTTACAGTGATGTTCCAACATCCAAATAAAGAAAACTGGAAACAAAATACAACTTACCTCCAGAAACATGGGCGTAAAAACTGTGGAGCAGCCTAGTGACACTGCTGCAGACCCGGGCTGTGAGCTGCCTGCTTTGAACTGCCAGCGCACCCAGCCCAGCTTTCCTGCCCGTGAGTCAGCTGCACTGTTTGTCTCTCTGTCTATTGGCTGCTTGCAAACCTCTAAAATTTCCTGGTAGGAGAGAAAAACTGTAACTCTTTAATGCCTGCAGATGTCTTTTCACAGGCTGATTTGACAGTTACCCATGACAAATGGAAAAGATTACGGACAAAGAGGTTAGCTTGTTACTTTTTCATAATGGGGAATGACAGGAAGGAAGGAAAGCGATACAGCGGTGAAAAAGACCTTATTGGATTCAGTCCAAATGTGGACGGCGTGTAGAGCAGCATGCAGACCTCGCAGTTGATGCTTGTCTCTGCAGTATATTAAACCAGCAGCTCAGGTACAAAATCCCCTTAAATGTCGTTAAGTGAAGTTGATCTTAAAACAGGTTGAAAACTGCTCCCTTTCTGGTTAGAGGGTAGGTAAGTCTAAGGGTAAGAGGTTGCAAAGAAATGAGGCTCAACTGGCTGACAAGTAGCCCTGCTGAAAAGGACCTGGCGGTATGGTGGAAGTGAAGTCGAGCACGAACCAACAGCATGCTCTCATCACAACCGGGCAAGCTGCGTGCTGGGCTACGTTAGGAGAAGTGGGTCAGCAGCGTGACAGAAGTCATTCTGCCTCTGTACTCAAAGCTGGTGAGGCTGTCTCTGGAATACTGTTTTAGGCCTCTCAGTTCAAAGAAAGTGTTGAGAAACGGGAGAGGGTGTAGTATACAGCTACCCAGATTGTCAGGGGCTGTAGAGCACACAACTTACAAAGAGAGTGTGAGGGTGCTAGTCTTGTTCAGTCAGGTGAAGAGGAGGCTGCAGGGTGGTCTGTCTACTGACAGCCGACAACTACTTGAAGGTCAATTGCAAAGATGATGGAGCCAAATTCTTTTTGATGGTGGTAGATGATGACAACAAGGGGCATGGCCAGATGTTTCAACTTGGGAGGTTCAAGCTGGATGGTATAAAAAGCTTTTTTCACCAGCTGAGTAATGCAACACTAGAATGAGTCACTCAAAGGTTGTTGCGTCTCCATCCTTCAAGGTTTTCTAGACTCAGCTAGATAGAGCCATGACTGACCTGATCTAGCACTTCTGTTTTGAGCAGGAGATTGGACTATAAACCTCCAAAGGTCCAGCATTTCTGTAATTTTGTGATAACTTGGTAAAGTGAATTGTGTTCCTGCTAGGTGCTGGACTTACCCATTCACACTGAAGGTTGATGGGACTGCTGAGTGCAGGGTGGGGACTTTGGGAGAAATCAATCATACTTCAGTTGGTCAAGTTTATTTCTCAGAAACTTTTTCACTCCGCAAAGAGTACCTTTTGTAGAATCTGATCATAATAATTTCAGTCGAGGAGAGTCTGTCCACCGACTTCAGTGGGTTTTAGAACAAATCCGAACCCCAGAGCAGGGACGAAGCAAGCTGTACTTACCCAATCCTCCTGTGATCCTCGGAAAGTCCCTCATATCTAAAAATCATATGGCTAGGGCTCTGTGGCATGAGAGGAAGCACAGTACAAATGGGAAGTGGGGAGTAGTCCTTGTACAGGACATTGTTTCCTGAAAGCTGTAGCTATCTAAACAGAAATGGCTGCTACAAAGAATAGCATCAGCTTTTCCTCTGCTCAGTACACCCTTCCAAAAATGAAACGGATACGTGGGAGATGAGATAGCAAAGGTAAACGAGTGGTTAGTAACAACCCTGGAGAAGACTGGAAGAGCAGCAAACCGCAGGGTCTGTTTCCCTTTGACTTTGATTTTCAGTGCGGTCCATAGTCTACACTTCTGTAAAAAGTATATTAGTAATGTATTCCCTATGTTAGGTATTAATCTGTCAGGCTCAGGCTGTACTGCAGCAGAATCAACATTGTTGAAAATCCTTAAAACTCTTAATTAAAAAACTTTCTCTAAGAAGTTTCTTTGGGGAGTTTAAAGGACTTAATTTTCCAGAAATATTTTCTTTGAGGTATTTCCCTGTTTTTAGAATGTCACATGCTGGGGAAGCAAAGTGCTGGAAAAATCAATCCTTCATTTGATTAATCCTTTTGATTATTGTTTTCAGCTTAGAAAACTCAATGCAAATGAACTGCTAAAGCTTAATTTTCATTCATTTTTGGAGATACCAGAAGGCAGTTCCTCATAGTTTCTAGTGCATATTTATCACTGTTACTGAACATGTTAATGAAAACGATAATATTTTACCTGAACATAATGTATCCAGAGAAACTTTAAAGCCTCTCTCACATAATAAGAGAATTTATAAATACTGGACAAAATTCTATAGGGTCACAGAAGGCCTGTCTTATGCAGTAACTGGGCAAAATTCAGAAAACTAAATATCAGTTTGACTGGCGGGAAAAGCTTTTTAAAAGAAACTTATGGAAAATGCTTTGAATAAAGCCTTCCAACAAGGATTCATGGACAAGAAGAACCTATTAAATTTTTCCAGTCTCTGATGCATAGGATTCATTCATTGCCATACAAATACCCAAATACATAGATCCTGGTGCGGTGCAGACAGCGCTTGCAGAAACAGTAGCTGCTTTTAATGCCTGTTGACTGCGCACAATCATCAGGGATGAGCAAAGACTGTGAGATCCTAACAGAAATGCCGTTTAGATGCATTTAGATTATATGCTGCAGTTTAGATTATATGCAAGGGGGAACAATGACGAATGGAAAGGTAACCCAAAGAGCACATGAGAGAAGACCTCTGTGTCAGTGTCTGCAGGATTCCTTAGTCAGTGAGTGAACACATGCATCACAGCATGATTGAGGTTACACATAGCAGGTGTTGGGACTGTAATTGCGGGGAGAATTCAAAAGAGGCAGTACAATGTTTTTCATATGTAGATTTGTTCATGCCAAATGATAGCCTAGGTCTTTCGAAAGAGCCATGGATCTCAAAAAAGCTCCCCAAAGACGAGTTTTCATTTCATTCGAAAGGAAGAAACAAAACCTTGAGCCTCCCTAGGTTTGCAAGGAGCAAACAGCAATGGAAAAGAACATATTTAAACTTTTCAAAGTGTCCAAAAAGGCCTTTTAGTTCTTATCCTAAAGATGCACAAAGAACCAAAACATTTGCCTTTTCAGTTCAAACTTGCATGTGTGCCTTGTATATTGTCTAAGCTTGAGAGTGAGCCATAAAAACACATATGGGTGGTCTTAACATCCAAAGAAAGTAGGAATAACAGTAATGCCTAAAGGATATTATGGTCATCTGCCTCCCCCCCCCCCCCATAATAATCAAGTAGAGTGAGCTCAGATACATTCAAATTTAATAAAATATGGGAGCTTTACAGGCAGCAGTATTAAAGAAGGACCACAGCATAAACCAAAAAGTGTTAACAGAGTGAGTACGCACAATAAAAGAATGACACAGTATCAGAAGATTGAAGCGTTTAGATGACCCAAATACCAAAGCCTCTGATGCATGTTCAGTAAATATTGCACTTCAATATTTCAGAGGAGAGTTTCCGTCATCGCTTCTCAATCTGGTTATTCCAGTTGAGCATCTGTACAGGAAACTTTCAGCAAATAGTTAGGTTTTTCAGGTGCTTTTTCTCTTGCACCTCATGTACTCGTACACTGTTGTGAGAAGTGAATATAAAAATGTTGTTAGGCTTTACATTTGTGGAATTCAAATAGTCTGTATTTCACTTTTATAAAAATTATACTAAAATCCATGACTGCCGCCAGTGGTATAATCATATGGTTTAGAAGTTGGAAGGATTCCAAACCGGCACCAATTTGCCCGCTCTCGTGGGATACTTCAAGCTACAAAATTGTAATGTCCATTTCTTGTATTCCTAGCTGAATGAGGACTTCCAGTTTCTTTTCTTTTTCTAAGAAAATTGTTTCCTCAAACACCCATACCATGCTGTTTTGGAAAATAGTCATAACATTCACCCTATCATTAATTAGATGACTAAAGAAAAGTATCACAGCTGCCAGCCTTAGGCAGTTTCTATAAAATGAACAGTGCCAAGCAGCTCTGCTAATTAATGACACCGTAGAAATTTATTAATGCTTTACCCAGGTAGTTCAAATAGTGGAATCTTATAAACAAGTATCACACGATGCATAATTCCTGTAAATATGAACAATCACATTAAGAACCGGGTGTGAACTGCTCCTAGATGGCAGAGAACTGTCCTCTTAAGAAAACATACATGAACTTGTTAAATGCTTTGTAAAACAAAAACACCATAGTCTATAACTCAAGAGTTTGCAATCTGTTTTGGAATATGGTGTACTAAGATAAACTGAAACAGGGTGGAGAAATGCTAAACCTTCAGGTCGAGGTACAATTACGTACATGCAGATAAATAGTTCCAGTAAAGCGAATGGTGAAATGAGACCTAGATTATGTGACCTTTCTGTGAATGTGTAGCACAAGTATGTAAGAGGACATAAGCAGGCTTTCAGAAAACCTTACTGAATCCCCAGCAAACGTCAAGATCTTATAGGCAAAGGAGCACAGTGAGTGTTCCCTCCTTTCTCCCCTAAGGATACTACTCTTCCAAGGTGGGAGAAAGTAGAGCCATGTACATGAGATCCCAAGGAGGAAACCTATCCCGTAGAAGAGTACAGTACTAACGACTTTACTAGTTCTATACCTGCTTCCTGGATTTTATGGAGGGCCAGAGCAGGTGCACAGTGGTCTGTGTTTAATGGCACCAAGTAGCCCTATCCTCTATATCCATAGAAACGCAATTTTTGGGTGGATTTCTGAGTGCCATTAATTTAAGAGAGAGAATAGTGTCCCATCTGATGGTTGCTCAAAGCAGACCATGCTTTCCCTTCTCCTCTAGGCTGGGAAGCCTCTTCAAACATAACACCAGTTTTTCTCCAGTCTTTATGGTGGTCTGGTTTTCCTGGTCAGGATATTGGATTCTTGTGTCACTTCTGTAACATATTAATACTGAATTCTACAGAGTGCTCCTCTGTTTCAAGTGACTTAGCCCATGCTTCAGTTTAAAATGAGAAATGATGTAATTTCCTGTTCTCAAATTACTTCTGAAACTCAAATGCAACAGGATGATGCTGTCATTTATTTCTTTTCTGGTAGTGTTCAAAAGGATTCCCCTCCTTTCTCTCCCTGTCAAAACTGGTGGTTTGAGGTCACAGATACTTTGTCCTTTAATATCTAAAATGCAATTTCTGCTTGTTTTGTGAGTGCAAATACACAACCATATCATTTTTTTCACCAGTATAAGCAAAAGCATTTTCTTTTTTTCCTCACGGTTATAACTTACTTAATACTTTTAATATGATTCTTGGTGGGAGGCTGACATGCAAGGAAAAGCTGATGACTGATGGGTGGGTGGTGGCTGAAATACTAGCGTTTCTCAATAGAAAGTATATGCATGCACAGTGATAACTTTAGGAACACAGATTTGCTCAAACAATTCTCAGATTGAAAATGCTTTCGGAAGGCAGAAAAACTACTGCAAACAGAGTATGAAGGTCAAGTTCCTGTTTGCTTCTTCAGCTTAAATAAAGTATTAAACTGGACAAGTTCTTTGTTCGTTTGACCCTAATCCTAAGTGTTGCATTTTTTGTACCTGCCAGTTCTGAAGTACAGAGATTTGTAACTAACACAAATAATAATGCAGGCAAAGTCTTTCTTCTTTGATCTAAGATCTTTGATATCAGCTGTTCTTTTATCAATGTAAGGCAAAAAAGTAAATTGAGTTTACAGTATGGATGCAGTCTGCATTGTGGTCCCAAGCTGAGAGAATTCTACATTTTATTGTTCATCAAAAGATTTTTTAGAATATTGCTCTACCTACCATTTACAGGTATGTGAGTTACTTGCCTGCAGAACACCTCTCATAAGGTTAAGAGGGTATTGTGTCTGAATGAGCATTAGCAGTCAGCATAAGTTTAAACTGGGAGTCTCCGGGACACTCAGATGTGTCGAAAAAGCTTTCTCTCATCATAAGCAGAATAGATACTTGCAAAAAGTGCCAGTAGATTTTGTACCTGAACATCACCTGATAGGAAGGAGGGAGCGAGATGCAGTTTGAGGAGAGCAAGTTCCGCTGAGCGTTGTTACTGACCTGCGGAAAGGTCTCAGACAGGCACTTCACTTCTTTGCGCCCTTCGTTCCTGGTTTATACTCCCTGATTCTTCTTCTGCTTGCATAATGAATAGCATATTAGGTTTGGATCCCAAGGCAATATTAAAATTAACTGGAAAACTGTATTTTATCCTTGTCCTTTCACTTTTTTCTTCCCATGTTTCTTTCCCACTCATTTCCTCATTTTCTCCCTCACTTATCTCTCACAATCCTATACCTTATTCCAGCCATTTCTTTTTATATCAGCCTGTGTAAATTGACTTGTCCTATCTGGATAGTTCCTTAACTCCTTACACAATCTTTTCTGTCTTTTCAAGTATTGCTATGTGGTGTTCAGCAGAAACAGCAATTTGTCAATGGGCCAAGTTTCTCTTTTCTTTCCTTTTCCTTCCTGTATCTTCTTCCCTTTTGTCTAATGAATTCATTTGGAGTCAGATACTTTCTAGGGAGGCGTCTCGCCTTTCATATATGTATTTTTCCGTTTTGAGGCCGCCTTCCTCAAATTTCCAACAATAGGTACATTAAAGGGCGTCTGGAAGAGACATATTGCTACGGACTTCCTTTTAAATGTTTGTATAATAGTGTCTACTTGTAGGTCACTTGAATTTAGTGACATGGAGAGAGGCTTCTTAATTGCTCCAGTAAACATCAGTGGACTTTCAATCATCTAGGGAAAATGCTCTTCTTATGGTGAAACTGTGCTCTGCTGAAATTGGCTTCTCTTGAACTCATTCTTGGAATTTGGTCATTAACACACTGAAGTGGAATGAAGCGCAACACTCCAGGAGGCGAGTGCGTCCTTATCTGCGGTGGAAGACAGCCAGCTAATGCAAAGGACTTCAGAGGAGGAGGATTTACCTCGATTTCCCCAACAGTTTTTCCAACTGCAAGTGTCACCGCCCTGTGAAGATCAATCAAGCCTTTGTCCACCTGCAAAATTTTAACTGGCTTAAAATCCATAAATTGCGTGAGTGATGTGAAGAGATCTAAGCTAAAGAAAGGGGAAAGCAACTGCTCTTTTTATGGCAAAACTGCAGTCCTATTCAAAATTTATTTTTAAACTTCCAGGCCTTTGTAGTTCTGTCAGATCTTGCAACATATTGTTTGTCTCAGAGCCCAATTGTGGTAATCAGAAGACTAAAAGCAAATTTCACCTTTCATATGGGGGGCTGTCGAATCAACACTCTCTGAAACTGTATCCATTGCAGAGTCAGAGAGTCTGGAAAACAACTAGGAGGACACGAGACTTAGTTTATATAACACAGTTTCCTAGCAAGCACACATTTCATAGCATTAGAGGTTGAGGGCTGAATCCTTAAATGTTTGAGATAGCAGTATTGCATATGGACTCCTTAAATAAGATTTAATAGCAAATTATAATGCTTAGCTTTTATTTCACGTTTTCATCTGTAGATTTCTAGTTGCTTACTCTATACAAATCTTTTCTTCCATAAAAGTGGTGAGAAAACAGTGGCACGTAGTGAAAGAAGTAACATGCAGGCAGCTTCCAAACAGGCCAGAGAAAGCAAGTGCTTTCGTCAGTAAGGCGCATTGCCGCTGTAGCTGTCTTGCTAGGTTTCTTCAGAGGCCAGCATTTCATCTGTAGTGAAGACAGTTGAGCCAAAAAATAAGAATTAAGAAACAGAAAATAAGAATTAAGAAACAGTCGTATGGTTTAAGAAAACATTGCAATAATGCACATAATAATCTTTTAGGGCTGATATTACCTGAGTTTTTAGCCTCCTTTAATTACCTGTTTTTAACTGTGCCTTTGAACACAGGCAGATAAACTTAGCTGAAAAAAGTAAACTGTGTTCTTGCAACATCACCTTTTAAGTACTTTTTTTTTTTGCCTTTTGCTTTTTAAAGCTGAAAATAGCTGAAAATCGTGTGTGGCATGAGTGAAAAAATGGGTCTGTACAGGGTGCACTTTGTTCTGTTGTGTTCTTACCAGGAAGTAGCAGCAAAAAAACCCGACCCTTTGCAAATTCCCCTTTTACACAGAGAGAGACAAAAAAAGCACCAAGGCTTACCCATGTCTTGAAGTAACGCATACACCCACTTCCCCTTAGCTTCCCTCATACGGGAAAGTAGGTAGCAAAACAAAGAGCTATATGAAAAAAAATTAAAAAGGAAACACTGAGAAATTGTGCAAGAGAGGCTGATGCCCCTTAATGCAGGCAGGCATAGGGAAAGGTGTGGTCTCTCCAGATAACATGAATGTCACTTGTAGGCTCAGGTTCATAAATGTGAGAGAAGCAGCTGGCACTAGGCATATTGCCACAAATGTATGCAAGCCTCAGAAGAATAGCTAAACAGCAAAATACAACTGCATACACTCAGCTGTCAGTATGCTGAATTTAGTGACTCTCTGTATCATCGCTCGTGCAGCTCAGCGAGCACTTGTTCTGCCCCACTGCAGAGTGCTGGCCCTGCCCCACCGGCCCTTGCGGGCCTCCCTGATCCCCCTTTCTGGGACAACAAAACCATCATCCTCAGCACTGCTTCCTGTGGGTGGCAAGGCTGCCTTGCTGGGCATTGCCCACCTGCTCTTGGGCTCTGTTTGCATCCTTACTGACGTGGTAAAGCTGCTTGTGCCCAGCAGCTACCAGCTGCAAAGACAGATGGACTGTTAGGCAGGGCTGGGATTTGGATTTAAAAGCTGGCTTCTGAAGTTTGCAGTCAGCATCAAGGCCTGGTCCTGTTCTTTCTTTCCTCCTCACTTGGTGTAGTTAAGACTGTCAGAGGGTTGGTCTCAACTCGGTCACAGGAGGGGAGTTATCTGTAATTCGTTGAATCATGATCTTTTTTTTGTGCTGAGAAAAATTAAGGAAGAGTTCAGACCTCTCTAGGTCACTTCTTCCTGTGCGGTTTCACGTAGAGCGAGAAGAGCAGTAAAACTTTGTATTCAAAGAGGTGTGCCTAGAGGTTGCTCTGGGGTTAAGTAATTCTGCAACAAAAACACTCTTAATTGTGCTCATTTAAGAGACAGGAAGAGCTTGACACTACTTGTTCTTCCTTTGCTGCTGCTGTGAGCTTGCTAATTAGTCTTTACCGATATCTCTAGTCAAGCGCGCATACAGGTTGTGTTTTATTAGTCTTTACTGATATCTCTAGTCAAGCGTGCATACAGGTTGTGTTTTATTAGTCTTTACCGATATCTCTAGTCAAGCGTGCATACAGGTTGTGTTTTTTGCTTGTCGTTTCCACTGCAGCCAGCACAGTCTCATACTGTAGCATACCACTTCTATGCTCTTAAAAGTCTAGCATGTTTTTTTTTTAAAAAAAAAAAAGAAACCTGTGACTAGACCCATAATTAGCAGTGTTTAAAACCAAAAAAAGTCCCAAACCACAGAATTTTAAGTCTAAAAACATGTAACTTTAAAAATGAACATGCAAAAGCAGAAACAAAAGTCATTTTCCTAGTGATAGGCCCTAGAGCCCAATCTGTAAGAGATGACTTATGTCAGTTGTCTAGCAATTGGTTGCAGGAGTTTGGTTTTTACAACTCTGTAAGTTTTTATTCTGAAGAATACTATCGTTTTAGTCTTAGGGGCTTGCAGGTGGGGCATATGCGTTGATGATGCTCTTCATCTAAAAACTAAATTTAAAAAGTTCAATAGGCTCTTAAAAAAGCCTCTTTCGTGACCAAATCTCAGTACAGTGGTCATCCAGACACTCAGCTGGTGCAATAGTTTTTACACAATGGCTACTATGAAATAAGGAAGGTAAGAGCCTGGTGCTGCTCTGCAGCATTGAGAGCACCCTTAATGTATGGGGAGTACGTTGTAGTCAGCACGATTCTCCATTCCAAAAGCAGAACCGTCTGCTGCAGGATGAAAGGCCCTATCCCCTTCAGTTTTCTTTATGATTTGTGAGCAAATGAGTTCAGAGTTCTTAATTTCACTTATCAACCAAAACAGCAAGATGTTCTCGTTCTGCAGTAGGAATACAGATAATCAAAATACTGTTTCTTTTTTATTTCATCTTTTTTCCCCTGCATCTATGGCTTATGCAGGATGTGCTGCAAGCTCTGGATAATTTCTAGATTCCTAATCTAGTAAGGGATAAAATATGTAATACATAGGAGATTGTTATTTTCAGTCAAAATATCTAGTCACGCAAATAGAAATGACCTTTGCTAATGAATGAGTAAAACATATTTACTTTAAAATATGTGTTTCCTTCTGACTATGGTTTATGGTCATCTGACTTTTTTTTTAATCGCTTGACTGGATGAGTTGAGAGCATTATCTAGTAAAATGCTTTGATGTTAGGGTGCATAGGATAAGTTCTGTTTTACATTAAGCTGATTAAACCAAGTCAAAATTGACAGACTGTATTATTATGTGTCTTGTGGTTTTTTTTGAAAAAATCTTTCTGTAAAATAACTGTGATTTGTGTTTCTAGGAAAGGATGTGATGCACTGAAATATTTTCAGCTGCTTAACAGAGTCATTAGCTTTGAACTGTTGCAAAAATCAGGAAGAATCTTCACTGAGACAAGTAAGTCATGTATTTTAGCTCTTCTGCCAAGGCTGCAACACAAAGTGTCGCACATGTTAAATCTTGATGTGGAAAATATTTGCTAAAATCTGGTGCATCTTATTTAATAAGGTAAGGGAGTTAGCTAGTTAGCTATGTACACGTTTAGGTAAGAAAGTCAATGGAGATAAAATTTATTTCAAAATATGTCAAGGGGAGAGGTGAAGCCTGTTTGACATTTGATACTCTACAGTAGTTTTATCTTATCTGTAACTTTTAAATCCACTAGCAAGAAAAATTACATTGTTTCCATTCCTTGCTTTTGTTCTTGCTCAGGCTCCCTGTTTCTAGGGTCCTGTCTGTTGTTACCTCCTGACTGAGAAGTTAATTGATACCTGCCAACAATATATAATAAAAAGTAATGAACTAAATACAGGCATATTTATGGCTGGGCAGCTAGGCTCCTTTTTTTGAAAAAAGGAGATCTTTGGCTTATGATTCTAGCCTTAATTCTAAAGACTACTGATGACTCCTAAAAAGGGGAATTCCACAGTTTCCTCAGGTTTGTATGTGCGCTTACATCACTAGTGGCTGGCTGTCTTAAATTACGTTAGAAAACAGAGACACCAAAAGGCCAAACTCAAATACCATATTATGTACTGAATCCCACACATAATGGCAGTACTATTTTTTAAATAAAATTATATTGTTATCCTGAAATTTGGCCAGTCTTGTGCTTTGACTTTCTAAGGACATTCTAAATGTTGTCTCTCTTTTTTCACGTGCTTATTTTTTCCAGACTGTTCAATAAGATACAGCCAGCCAACATGGAAAGCTTCAGCTAAAACACTTAAAATCTGCCAAAACTAAAGTTAAGTTTCCAATTACTTATAATAGCTGTTGTCATGAATCCTTTATAAATAGGGTAAATCAGGCCTGTCAGCAGTTAAGTGTCTGAGTTGTTACGCATGGCTTGATCGGTTAACCGAAACTAAGGTTTTTGTAGTTTCCCCCTGTCATGCGGGAGTTAGGGCCAGAGGCTTGTATGGAGTTTCAGTACTGCCTTTTCTTGCTTGCTTGAGTAGAGCATTTGCATAACTTCTCTGTCCTAAATTCTATCAAAAAATTATTCATCAGAACTGTACTGTTACCCGGTTCGGGGATAGCACAGCTTGGGACCTCACCATGCTCCTGTTAGCTGTTGTAAGGATTTAGCTCCTGATGCTTTCCGAAAGTGTGGAAGAGCCTCTGCTACAAGACAGTGTCGTGTGATAGATGTGTTGTAAGCACAGCTCAGATGGAAGTAAAAGTAAGTGAAGCAATCAGAAGGGCTGACAACAATGAAAGATAAAAATATGAATTCACTCCTAAAATTGTATGTCACAGTTTATTAATAGTAATTCTAAGTATAACTGCATTCTCTGAATTCACAAGGAAAAAAATTCATGAACTTCCTAAAGCTTAATTTATGAAGAACATAATGGTAAAGTCATTCCATGTCTCAGTCCATGTACTTTCCATAATATTTTAACTATTTGAAAACTCTTAACCGTGTCTTACTTAGGAAGAAGATTGTCAAAGACACTGACTTTTCAAAAATCGATTGGAAGTAAGGAGCTGAATAGAAGACAGAGAAGATGAATCAGGGATGCTACAGCAAGAGGTAAGCTCTTAATTTAACTGTGAAAGAATTTAACTGTGACTAGGTTTATGCTGCAGCTTTGGTATACTTGAATTTTTAAAAAATTATTAGCCACAAGATCCAAGCCTTTAGAAGATCATACTTCATTAGTATTGATGGAACTCCTTATAATTCAGTTCTGTCCCTCTCAGCTGCTCTTTGTCTCACCTAACTCCGCCTGTGCCTTATTTCACTTCTTTTGTTAGAGCAGAGCAAAAACAAACTGTAAAAGAAAGGCTACTGAAATGGTTCATCCTGTATTCATATTATTCTGTGTCAACTGGAATTCTTTTTTAAACAAGAAGAAACTACTTTGTTGCTCCTTTTATACAAAGCATCTTGATTATTATCAGAGAGCAGCAAGAGCGGGCTGCTCTGCCCAGGCTGGTGAGCAAGGAGCCAAGGCGAACAGCAGGCTGGGTCAAAAAAGCAGGTTATGACAAACTGATGAGCAACTTTTGATTTTCTTAGCATAGGGGCAGTTTCAAAGATGTTGCAAGTTTCATGTCAGTGGTTTCCTTCCAGAATAAACTTTCACAAGTCATGCAGGCGAGCTTTATCAACAAGCAGAAAGCCGTGAGGGAAGCAGCAGAAGAAAACAGGCTTCTTTAAGCTGTTTCTAATAGATAGATTTCATTGGATTTAGCGTCTTCATAAGCTAGAGGCTAATGCATTTTAGTCTACTCTGGAGAGGAGTGCTTTATTCTTTTGTGTGATAGCAGCTCTGGTCACTACCTAAGATAACAAATGTGATGGCCTGAATCAGGTTTGATATGAAAATGACGTTTAGAACACACAGTATGTGATTTCCTAAGAAACCTATCTTCAGACCTCTATGCTACTTCATAGATAGAGAAGGATTATCCTGCTCATGAAGCTTCCTGTGCAGTATAAATGAAACAGCGACCACTCGTAAGTGTCTACTGACTACTACTTAATTAGTAGAAATGGTAGAAGCTAAGTACTGCATGTACAGGATGAGTATTATAGAAGAAGAAAGACTGAATGCTTACTAAACTCAAAGGCAAATACGTAAAAAAATTAAATCATCCTTGTCATATCAATATATTATATTAATGTTGTAACACATCACATATCATTTGGAAGGCGAAAGAGAGTATTAACCCTTCAAGACGATATTATGCATGTTTTGAAAAACCAGTGTATATACTGAACTGCAAAGATAGCTTATTTTTAAAGAAACTGAGTTCACAGTGCTGTATGCACAAGAATAGAAAAGTACTAAAAGAAATCTAATTTTATTTTCTTGAACCTCAACGCAATTTTATTTTGTCCAACTTCCACATTACCACTACTTCTCACTTTTATCCATTCAGTATTGTGAAAAATGTGGTGGAATTTTTTTCCGACTGCTGTGTCCGTAGGGTTCTCTGGCAAATTTTTGTAGCTTTACTTGAAGTAAGACATCCCCTTTCATTCTGAGTCTCATAAAGAATCTTCGACCTATTTTTAGATTGCTTTCAGCGAGAAAACTGTCCCTTTCAGCATTGACCAAGAGCATACACCATTACATAATTGTTTTTCCTTTTTATAGCATCTACTTACAAGGTTGATCTCAAGATGCGTGCCAGTATTGCAGACATATGGCAAAAACAAGAAATACTAGAGATTAAAAGAAAATGGTAATAGGGTGGAAACTGTCAGTCTGTTTCTGGCCCTAATTGAAACCCTTCATGTGTTGAGAGTACAGTATCTCTTGCTGGGCTGTACAGTGTTGCTACTGTTTTCTTTTGCTGACTTCCACAAATTTGCTCTCCCTTCCTTTGTTTTATCTTATTGTTTGGAAGGACTGTAATCTGTCTGTGGTTGAAGCAGTGTGATGTACCTGTATAGTGCTTAGCACAACGAGTTTCTGATCATTTATTAGTACTTCTCTGTATCAGTGCTGAATGAATAGCTGTAATAGGATGAAATCTTAGGGAGGAGTACACATGTTTAAGGTGGAAAGCACTACCAAAACAAGCATTATCAACAACGATGAGATTTGTAGGGAGACAGGAATAGAAGGTATATGGTAAATAAGAAGATGGCATGTCCTAATATTGTCTGTGGAGAGTCCTAATATTGTCTGTGGAGAGTTTTAAACAGGGAGGCACAGGTGAACTGGATTTTGAGTTTATAGCAGAGTCAGTAGCTGAGAAAGGGAGCAGAAACCTTCTGTTCCAGGGTCAGAAGAGGTAGTTTTTTAAGGCAAGGCAGAAAGGTTAGAGGATTCCAGCAGGCATCTAGGAGATGTGCTAGTAGACATGGACAAGGGGCAAGCTTGTAGCGTTAAGTTACCGCAAAACTGCACGACCAACACAGGGAAAGGTCCAGTTCTTTAGTTAGGTGTTTACAGACTACTACGATGAGGATGTTTCTCCTCTTCCTCTGAAGACTGCTGCAAGCCTTTAATGCCCTCTTCTGCTTTTCGTCAGATATACATACCTTTTTCTCACATGTTTATGTAAATGGAGCTTCACAGTCTCACAAATAAAGCGCACTGTTCGGTATAACAATGGATATTATACCAGAGTGCCCACAGCAGAGGTGGCAGTCATCATGGGGACTCGGCTCTGTCTTCAACTGAAAGCACTATGTTCAGTTTGGTTAAAAGAAATCCAGTGTGCTGGAAGGCTGGATGGGACTACTGGAGAAGGAGGCTTGTACCTGAAATCAATGCGTCAGAGAAACTAGGGATGTATTATCCCTAGTGGTGGTGTATTATCTCACCTAGTTTGGGGTGCAAAACTGAAAAAAGAATTGGAAAAATACATTAGGAAGAAAAAAAACAGGCATATCTCATTCTAGCCATGGAAGAGGCTCATTCTTAGAGGGTGACATTAAAGTTATTTGTGATTCAGACACCACCACAACAATGAAATATTTCTGTATAAAGCAATTATTGGATATTTGACAAAAGCAGGATGAATACTTGTGTAAGCTAAAGATTAAAAAACACCTTCTAATCCTAAAGTAACCACAGAGAGTATTAAATATCAACTGCAAGACATATTTTTCATTGGACTATGAATCATTTGCAAACACAAGTTCTCAGAGAGTCAGCTGAAGAGATCTCTTGTCTCTAGATACTTAGTTTTACCAAATCTGAGAGTACTGGTGATCATCCATTTGTCGTCTCCAGAAAGATTTAGTCTACTTCTTGGTCCCAGAAAACCAATCTGACCAAACTTACTGAGTTCTTTGATTAAATTTATCGTAAGTTGAAAAGCCACCAATTTACATACTGCTCCCGCAGGAGGGATGGTATGACAGTTGCTGCTACAAACACCATATTGACACTAGTCACGATAGGAGGATATTCCATCAATCTGGGAAGCTTTACAGATACATTTGAATTTCATTTGGAGAAAAACTTTCAGGAATGCTAAGTGAAATATGTGTACATACTGGTACAGAGAATGTATTTGCTGGGTATCAGTAACATAATCTATTTATCCCAGCTTTCTGAGACATTTAGCTCCAAGGAATGTTACAAATGTTGTGCCAATATGGCATAAATACAAAGCATTCCAAAGGCATGAATCCAAATTATATTATTTGACTCAAATATGAAATATTTTGCAGTTATAAAATGTATTCAAAAAACTTCTGTGAAACCAGAAGAGTGTTGTTTTTTGTGCCAGGATGCAAAGAGGAAATGAACATGTAACTGCAGACTAGTTTGCTTGACATAAATTTTGGGCAAGATCCTTAGAGAAGCAGGGGAAAGATTCATCTGAGAAGGGATTAGAATATAATGTCAGCTGACATATTTTGATAGGAAATATTTATTTCAAAGAAAACTAACCTCATCCTTTGAGATTATGAGTTCAAGTTATAGCTGCATTGATGTAATATACATAGACTTTTGTGAAGAGCTTTAGTATGCCATGACATTCCAAATAAAACCAGATATTTACAAAAGTAAACAGACTTTTTACAAACAGTAAGCAGATATTAAGTTGATGGTGAGCTAACTAACGGGAAAATCTAAGAAAGTAGTTGTTGGGGAGAACTGCTATTAATGTATCTCTAGTAGGGTTTCGCAGGGGTTTGTAGAAGGCCTAATGCCTAATGTCATTCGTAATCTGAAACTAAATGTGAAATACCATGATAAATTTGTGTGATTCATGCAAAAAAGGGTGGAAAGTTAAAGAGCAATGCGTAAGAGAGAGCTAGATTCTTCGCTTGCTGGGCCCATTCCAACAAAATGCTTTTTGTTGTAAAGGCAGGGCATGTAAAGGCAGGGTAAGGCATCGTGGAGCAAGAAAGGTGAGCCAGACTCGGTAACAGAGACTTATCCTGGAAAGTGGTGCCCCCAAAAATGATATGGGGGCAAGGGAGATGGGAGCAGGGCACTGATGTCTATAGAAGGTACTGGTGAGGTGGAAATCTGCACCCAGCTCTAGCATGTCTCTGAAAAGAATGCTGAAAAACTGGAAGGAGCGAAGAACAGCGTTCACAAAAAAACTTGAAGGTTGGAGGAAATACCTTACTGAAGACAGAAAGAAAGCTGAATAGAAACAGAACTGAAGAATGAAATGGTTTTTGATGAAAACAGTCAGTTAGGAATTATCTTAGCAAGTACTTCTAAAACCACAAACCTGCAGTGTAGAGGACAGATACAGGTCTGACGTAATGAAGATGTAATCTCCAAGCAGCTGAAATTTAGAGCCTAATTCTGAGTTAATGCAAGAAGGCATGACTTCAGAAAAGGTAAAGATGTTAAGGCTGACCGCACACTGCCTTAGCTTTTACTCATTTATCTAACACTGTATCAGTATGCTGGAATTTACGTTTTCCCTCAGTTGTAATTATCAATTATTACATGTTTGTTTCACTTACATCAGCTCTTTGGTTCTGTAGTCAGACAGGCTTGTGTGAAGAACCGTAAATACACATGGGAAGAGATCTCCTCCTCTATGGATAGGTTCAAATATGAATTGCGTGAGTCAAATGAAAATGGAATGGTTACGTTCTGGATGGGAAATCGAAGCACAGAAGTTAAGGGTGCTTATACACTACACGATACAGGGTAATATAGAGCTAGTCACATCAGTGTTACACGGTTTAGCTACGGCAACACAAGGCCAAGAAGCTTTGCCAAGAAGCTGTGAAGATTAGCCCGTGCTGAGCTCAGTGCTGGGACTGCTAATTTCTTTCTCGTCCCTGGGCTGGTTTGAGGTACTTTTGTGGGTCAGGATCTGTAGTGGGTATGTTTTCTAAGTGGCACATAGGTAAGACTTTCTGAAATCAGGGCAAACTGGGATGCATGTGCAAGATGTCATTAGAAAGTCTGGAGGGAAAGAGAGGAGGAATAGGACTGTAGTCCTGGTTTGCTTATAGGGAAGAGCACAGAGGAGGGGTTGAAGAAGGGCAGCCGGGGGAAAGTCCACAGTATTTATTTTGGAGTTGGGGTAATTCTAACCCTGAGTTTCCTCTTTTTTTGGACGATTGCTAAGTGATGCCCACAGTCTCAGAAGAAGTCAACAGTTGGCTTTAGTGTTTCACTGATACTACCAAAAGCCAGCTTGCTTGCTGTCCTTTGCTTCTGCACATCTGAGAGTTCAGAAGTGCTGTAGGAATTGGACTTCACAGCATTTTTAGGATTATTTTTCCTTCTCTTATTATCAGCACAGTTAGGAGTCGCTGTCAGTGGTAAATGAATAATAAATTCACAACACTACCAGAAAACTTTCTGCTTATGGCTGGAAGGACTGAGTGAAGATCTGCCCGTTTCACCTGAAATGGCAGTATAGGATCACAGATCTTTGCTCCACACCACCTTCAGCCTGTTTGACTGAACTAGTCAGTGTGCAGTAATGAGGGACGGATAGGGGAGCCGAACCCAAATTCTGGATGGATGCAGTGTAGGGACAGGTCCTGGTCCCCAGGACTGAGTGGAGACAAAGATGAAGAGCTAGTGATGGGAGGAGAGGGGAAGGAGAGAAGTTTTTACGTGCTGCACCCATTGACTTCCACAGAGTTCCACAAACTCTGTTGTTAAAATCAAACCAAGAGGCTTATGACTGCTTTTATGGCTCTGTGCTCACATGTGACCAAGTGGATTCAGGAACTGAAAATAAACATCCTGTCTGTCCTGCAGTTTATATTGCTTTTTCTAACCATATGGGTGGTGTGAAGCATAACGTACGGGTGTGGCACATGCCACTTCTAGGTGGTTGATATTCTGCTGATCCTGCACAGGAAAGGGAGGGATAATCTTGTGGTTAAAGCGTCAGACTTGAAATCATGAACCCTCCTGAACTGGATGCCTCTGCCCATTGATTCTAGATATGACTTTGGGCAAATCACCCAGTGGCTTGTGCCTTAGGCTCCCTCCCAGTAAAATTAACATAAATATTTTATGAGAGTAGTTCAAGGCTCATTTATCGCTCTTATTATCTTTGATATCCTGCAAAAGCATTACAGCTAAGTTGTCGTATATTCATGCCAATAAGTTGAAAAACATTCTTTTGTGGTCTGAAGTCCTCCTATTAGTATAACTAAAAAGGAATCCAGGCAAATATACTTGCTTTTGAAAAATTTGTTTCGACTTACCTAGAAAAACACTAATGGGAAGTTTAATTGAGCCGAGCTAACGTGAAACACCTTTGTCCTCTGTACAGCAGAGGTCACTGTTGCATTATTTAGATAAGCGCTGTTGCAGCGTGGCTGACAGGCCTGCCTGGAAGGATTTCTAATTCACAGGAAATCTTGGGATATTAAGCAAACAGACATTTCCCTGAAATTGTTGTCTCCTGGAAACGTGGAGAAAAGCAGCAGATGAGCTACATACACAAAACGCGTGCTCCCAGGATCCTGCAGCTCCTTGTAAAATTTGCATTCTCGACAGTTTTATTCAGGCTAGCAGGAAACTCGGGCAGATATAATGCAGGGAGCTATTTTCACATGGTGATGTCTTTCACTGTTAGTAGCGCCCGTGCAGGTCTGTTTTGGACATATGGATCTGAGGCATGCCTATCATGAAAGGATGATGATGGGGGGGGGGGAGGGGGGGTTGGTAAAGAGGGAAAGAGACCCAGCTCAGGAATACCTGACTGGGAGCGTAGGCAGGAATTCAAGCAAACCTGCCTTGGATTTGATGAAAATTCATCATACCTGAGGTGCTTGAATCTTTTGAGGTTTAACACATTAGCATTTTCAGATACGGCCAAACTACAGCTAATCCGTTTTCTGTGGAGAGAAATATTTAGCCAAAAGGTAGTTGTGTAGTAGCAAATATAAACTGGGAGAGCATCAGTCTTATTTTCCAAGGACTCAGGTGTTTGCAGACAGGTGTCACAGGCAGGTCTGTGTTCACATATTGATTTTATTTGCCCTATTCTATTTACAAATCCACAACAGCAGTAAATGGGACAAGTGAAGCAGTTCAAGGCAAGCTGGTGATATTCTTTTGAGCAATGTACAAAATAAAATATTAATAAAGAAACAAACACAATGCTTTGTACAACTTTTTAAGCTTCCCAATCAATTTTTCATATGAAATTTGCTTGTTGTGAATGAAAAAAAGCAAAAGACCCTCTTTCTCAATATATGACTGAAGTCTCAATTAATGGGATAATAAAGAACAGCTACTATACTGTAAATTTACAGTTCAGTTACTCCTCTATGTGTTATGCCTTAAGAACAGTTACCTATTTCACACCATTGATCACTTTTTTAGCTCCCTGCAATGTTTCAGCACCATTTTGAAGTCAGGTGGGATGGAGTGAATCCAAAACGTGGGGCCAGATCTGGTGATGTTGCCTCATTAGTCCCAGGCATCCCCAGTTTTCCCCTCAGTTTTTCAGGATGCTTGCCAAGATGAGAAATAATTCTCCCCAAGCAAAGGTTTACCCTATACAGACTCTTGGACCTGGAATAGAGATGAAGAAATGTGGTATTGCCTGACTTTTTCTTCCTAATTAAAGGAAAAGCTTCATTAGTAACTGTAGATTCAAATCTGTAAATCAGTATTTTTATGTAGTCTTTTAAAAGTAAGTGAACCTTTTGTTCCTCAGTAATTCTGAAGTGTTATCAGGGCTTATCTTTCAATTTCATTATGGTTTTAGAAAGTGTTAGGAAGTATGATCTTCATGCTCTTCCTCAATAGAAAAGGAGTGGCCTTGGTCCATTAAAAGAAACAAGAATGAAAGCATAGCACCAGATCACTTTCTTTGACATAATGCTGTAAGAAAAGCGATCAGGGAATAAGCGAAGAAATAAAACAGGCGACCGTTGATTATAATTTTGAAGATATTAAAGACTGCTTTGCAGTCAGTCAGGATGCACAGACCTACCAGAAAGGGACAGTGCAAGATTCCAGTGCTCTGAAGAAGCCTGCCAAAAGCAAAGCACAGGCGCAAAGAAGAAGAGTTTTTCTACCCTCCTTTGTTCCCATCAGAGAGCAACGTGGGAAGGATTTAAGATCAGAATTCACACTAGGACAGACCTAAGTGGCAGAGCCTCACTGAAATGAGAGCATTTCCGTGCAGAGAAAAAGGATTTCCCCTCTGCCAAACAGCTAGCAGGATCAAGGTCCAAACCATTTTCGAACAACGTTTACCTGGAAATTATCTCTAATCACAACTGAGCCAGGTTAGTATTAAAATAAACTTCTGGGTTTGGGTTACACAGTGCTGAACACTCTGGCTCCAGTCTAGTAGGTTGTTTACACATGCTCTTAACTTCATCTGCCCATGCAGTGCAGGAGAATTACCCACCTCAAGTACAGGAGGTGCCGTGTTAGGACAAGATCAAAGCTCTGGAGATGAGGCAAGACTAAATCTACTCTGGGCCTTTCTGCATCCCATGTTCAGTCCATTAAGCAGGACAGTCCTCATGTGACTGAATATATGAAGAATATATTAACCATTGCTATAGATTTTTAGGCCATGTTTTTCAACAAGAACTTTTGGATTATTGGATCCTTAGTTCTTCATTTAAGAGAAGCCGCAAGTTATATCCGTTTTTTTTTTTTGTGGCTAACAGCTTGTAGCTCTATTTGGTGTCATGAACCCTCAGGCTCTCTGAAAAACTAGTCAAAGCTATTTAATCAAACTGAGCTACAAACAAAATGGAGGAAAGCATAAACAGTACCTTCCAATGCAAACGTGGACCTGCCTATACTGGCTGAAGTTCTGCAGTGGATACTGAGGACTGACCTCCAGTCATTATGAAACCCACTGATTTCAGTTCTAGCTGAACATGTGCAAAGCAGGACTGAATATGGATTCTGTTAATAAGAACTTTGTACATAGAGCTTGTATAACTGTCTCTTCCTTGGAAGTTCACCAGATTTTAGACAGATTTTTGCATATTATGATCACACATCAGTGCTGGCACAAGAAAAAAAATTCCTACAGTTAATAAACATAGCCAAACTGTCCCAGGAAATCTTAACATGAGCACTCTGTTTTCTAACAAAGTGTTTTGGCACTTGTCCCTGGCATTAAGAGTCCTTTACATTGTTATGTTAAAGTCTTTTCTGTTTCTGACTGCTTAAGAAACTAAGCACCCTGGATAAATTCCCACCTGATATTCTCATGCAAGAGCTGTGGAATCCTTTATATAACTGTCCTTCAGTTATGCAAGGCAAGGTTCCCTAAAAAAAGGCTGGAGAGCAGCAGTTAGAGGGTGATATTTAGTCAAGAATGGAAATAAATACAAAAACCTGTCGGTGTTTTCAAGGGAGTTGTACCAGAGATGTGCTGCAATCATGGTTTCAGTTAGTCAGGAATGTCTGGATCAGATTAAGTGTCCAGCTGTCTGCAATACTGACAGTGCAAAGCAATGGAGAGATGAGCTTTTCAGAAGCATCCAAGTGGTTTATGCACTTTCCGAAATTTTCCCAGAAACTTTCGCGAGTGTAAGAATAATTTGAGCTACACAAGATTAGTTTTCTTTTTTAAACAAAGCATTACTTTAATATTTTAGTTAGCCCTTTAGTAAATAAAGCAAAAAAAAAAAAAATGTGAGCTATTTCCTAAGTCAGTAGTTGTTCTCGCCAAAGCCTACAGCGAACACTCGGTCAATAGTGGTACTTCATCCTCATTCCCTGACTGTGCTGATATGCTTTTTCAAAACCTCATACTCCCTTGACTCCTGTGAGTTCCTGGATGTCCGTCCTCCCTCCTTCTGATCATTCCCCTCAGCGCGTCTTTGAAAGTTCTTCCAATTCCTCTCCAGTTTTCTGGATGTGGGAAGCCCAAATGCCTCTATTTGTTCTCTTCTGCCACATTTTTCTCTATGATTCATTTTATATGCAAATATACAATTATCAGCACTTATTGAGGACTCACAGATCTAGCTTTTTACTCATCCTCTATCCAGATGAGAACCTTGGCTAAAATTTACTCATGAATAATTTAACATTGTGCTAAATTCATCATGGCTAAACCATAGCTCATAACCTTCCTCCTACTTCAGCAAATCTTTTCATCTAAGTCCCTGTGGAAACCATTCTGTCCTGCTTGTCACGGAGCTCCCTTTGAGTTTAGACCTGTCTCTAGGTTCTCTCACTTAAAAGTCTTCCTAATTCTTGCTGTAGGACAAACACAAGATACAAGCTTTCACCAAGGTTCTCATCTTGTGATTGAATTTCCTCAGCCTGAGAAATTTTCTTACTTTTCCCTGATAAAAGTAGTCTTACCCTTCCATACACGTGTGGGTTGCTAATTCATTTAAAGCCCTCCTAGCCCATTACTTTGGCTCACATCTCTTCTTTTTATGGTTCTTCTACTAGCTCCCTACTCTCTTTTCCTGTTGGTACCCAACCAATGATGTCAGCTTCAGTAATAAGGTGGAAACAGCAGATGTAGAACCAAACTAAGGAGCTCTAATAGATATATGCTGGCTCTGCTGTTTCTTGCACTGCAGCTGTCCTGGGACAGATGTAGAGTGGGCCTAGTGAAGCATGACATCTTGCCAATTGTCTCAAGCCTGACTTGTCTGTAGAAGGGTCAGAGAACTGCTTGCCCATCTTCATTTCCAGATACATCTCTGCTTGACCTATCATCCCTTATAGCCTATTTGCCTATTTTTGAAAATTGTCAAACACGTGCCCTGGTGTTTTCTCTCAAACCACTCTCCCTGCTTGAAAATAATTGTTTCTATAAGACTGTATAGGCACTGGGAATGTGCCTTACAACTGGCAAAAAAAAATACCAACACTTAAAGCTTACAGAAGCTGGTATTTCTATTAATGTCCAAGTCTGATAGCCTCTTGTTCAGCAAATACAAATGATATTGAAAAATGAAAGAAAGTGATTATTCTGCAACTAACAGCCATAATCAATGCAAACACCTGGAAATTTATTGAAGCCTCTGTGAGGCACTACTCTGTCTCACTGCAATTTTGAATGTTACTGTCACTTGGTTACCAAGTTATTACTCAACGCAACATTATCGCAAGTGTGTGATGATAGCTTATTTGCAGGAGTTACCAGGATACCGACATCAGTGTCACCCATGTAAAGGGCAGTCCCTTGACTGCATGCCTAACAAATCCAGGGAAGCAAAATTGCTGTTATTAGAAGCAGCAATATAGTCAAAATCAGTAGAAAATATCCATTCCCTATGATTTTCTCCTAGCAGGTCACATTTCCCAGAAGATAGGGTCGAGAGCAATTTGAGGAGTGGTCCATCCCCATGATCCAATACACTATCCGTAGATCTGTCTTCTATTGCAAAGATTTGTCCAGTCGGGTTTGAAAATCCTCTGGGATAGCATCCTCCAAAGTCTCCTAAGACAGTTTATTCCAGGCCATCTATTACATGGGTACATTCCCATGTAATAGTTTTCCCAAATGCACTTAACTCTTCCTTGCTGTAATTTTACAGCACTGCTCACCCTATCTGTCCTGTGCTGGACAGAACGCTGCAACACCTTTTAAGTATTTGGGACTCATCATCTTGCCTCAGCCCCTTCTTCTCTGGACTCAGGAATCCCAGTTCTCCCAGTCTGAAAGTGTCACATGGTCTCACATTTGTCTTCTTTCCTACTGGACCACATTTTATTTTCTGTATATTTATCTAGAAACAGTATATGGGTTGGTTCTTGGAATTGGGAATGAATCACTGTTTTATTCCTCTTCTGGTTTCTGGGTAGACTCTGGACACGATCTAAAGGCTGCTTTCAGAAACCATAACAAATTATGGTAAAGAAATTCTTGGGGAAGTTTGGACATTGTTGCATTATTTTCAATCTGCAGTAAGCATGCTGTGACTATTCCAGATTACTGATGTCATTTAGAGCAGAATCGGACCTTTGTTTTTATTCCTGTTGGACATGTGATTTTTTATTTTGAAACTAGCATATACTTAAATCTTTGTGGTATTCTGTGCATCAGATCAGGTGGAAAAGAGTCTGCACTAGCATTAAAAAAAATTAAATAGCATCCTTGTGGGATTGTGCTGACAGTTTTTAAACAAGCTTTTTTTAAACAGTTTTTAAACAAGTCTTTAAACAAGCTTTGGCTAGAGCCAAGTTCCTCTGCAGGTATATGATTGTATCAGTCACTCTTTTTCTAAGGCTAATGTACACAGACAGCCCAAGCCACTGGTGACTATGCTGAAATCCTCCCTGCATTTGTGAGGAGAGGTGGCGACATTTCACTTTCACTAAAAGGAACTTGCGCATTCTAATATTTCAGTTAAACAAAGCCTGAGAAAGTGATTAGCAGCACTTCATAAGCCTTGCATGAAGGCTTCTAGCTTTGATTTCTCCTCTGTCAGGAAGTGGGAGGGTTGAACTCACGGAGACATTTCCACTGATTTCTCATGCTGACCTGAGGCAAGATTTGCTACAATCTGAGACCCCATAAAAAGGGAGCAACCAATATAAGTGAATGGTTGTAGCCTGAGATTTGCTAAAATGGAGCAGGAGAAAAAGTAACAGATTTGTTATATATCATTTTAATATTTAAGTACATAATATTGAAGTTGATGCTTACCTGTGCCCAAAGCCTGGGTGGATATGAATAGTTTATATAAGCCATTTTCAATATAAATGTTTATCCCTGTATTATCCCTACCTTCCCCCTAGCTGAGATTAAAATTATGAGGTGGCAAACGTGAACATCTGATCATCTCAAAAGAAACAGAGGAGTTTCTACAAGAAAGCTCATAAACTGCCACTTTTAGATTTACCAATAAAGTGGTTTCCACAAAGTTTAATACACTTACAAATGGCAGCTCTAATTCATACATGTAATTTGTGATCAAGAAGCTGCACAGCAAGAACAATCAAGGTATTCCTAATGAGAATTAGGGAACTATTGACATGCATATCCCCCCTATATACTAAAATTTTTGCTTCGTATTCATAGGAGAACGGAGTGGCTTACTGGAGCTGCATATCCAGAGAGCTTCTCATCTTTGACAGAAACATAACAATAATCCCAGAGGTACGATTGTTCTGAAGAGCTGATTTCATGAAGAACTGCCCAAGTATGAGACAAGGCTGCCCTATGTGTCAAGTGTTTATTGTTCTCAGTAATAGTGTCTCTCTTTGACAGTAGGAATTATACATTTGCACATTTTTGCCTTTCAGTATTCTGTGTATTATCTATATCAGAACCTCTTTTTATCCAAGAAAATATCTACCTGTTACAACTAGGAGAACTCATTATCCATCACACTAGCACATATTTTGAAAGCAAAAGAACGCACCAGCTTTAAGCAGCTCTACTTCATTTTTCTAATGCGGGATCTTTGCAACATTCCCAGTCTTTTGTTGTCGATTTAAACCCATTGCAGACAACCTCCAAGTGTCAAGAAAGTGTTTGTGTCTTAAAAATCTCCTCTTTTCCTCATGTCTCCTCACTAGTTTCTCTTATCTGAACTACAACCTGAGCCTGCAGAGTCCTGAGCGACTGACTCACAGTTCAGACTGCAGTGAACTGGAAGCGACAGTAACAAACTGCATCTGTGGGCAGGTTTGGACCCATTTATTTTTAGTTTGCCCATTGTCTCCAAAATGCTACGTATAAGCCAGGATAATTTTTAAGCACAGGTAATGGATCTACAGCATCCAAAAATACATACCACTAATCTTTTCTTAGACCAAAGAGGGCAGAATGTGGGAGTTTTTTGGAGTTGCAGAACACTATCCCTTTATATCCTTCATGGGCTGACTTGCAAAAAGCAATTGAATTATGAGGATATAAGAGTATTCATGTTGGAAGGAGTTTTTTTAAAAAAGCTTATGAGGATGAGAGAATAATATACAGAATGAAAGATTACCTCTTTCATGTCCATGTGCACCTTTTGGCCATAGTTTGTGCCACAGACTCTGTTAGTTCTGTACACGCTACAGATAAGTGTAGTGACACTGAGAAATCATTTAAAATAATAACACATTGTGCATTAGTGGAGAAGGACCCAAACTGGGCAATGTAGACCCATAGTAATTCAGAAGTTTCTCAAAGGCTCTAGAAACCACAGTCTACTGTTCTGATTCCAACTTACTCAGTAAACAGTTACTTCCCCTCAGCAGGTATGTACTTTGGCTAGCTATAAACATCATTACACAGAGGAGACTCCACTGAAGAGCCCCAGCTACAGCCTTAGCACCAGCAACAAGCAAGTCAACAGCAACCCAGTTTAGGTGTTTTTCATTAAACACAGTTCTTGCTTCTCTGGCTGCTGGAGTTCCATAGTGGGAACTGTGGCTGCCACTTTTTCCCCCTCATTCCTCCTTCATGTAGCTGGGGTTCTCTCTCCTCTCAGCCCCTTTGAAACAGAACTTGCCTTCTGCATGCTTTACTCACCATGCAGGCTGTTAGGGAGCAGCAAGAGCAGGCTGCTCTGCCTGGGCAGGTGAGCAGGGAGCCATGGGGAACAAACAGGCAGGAGCAGCACTCTCACCACCATAGGCCACACTCCTTAGTACCTGAACCAGGGAGCAGAGCAGTTCCAGGGAGCACCACAAAAGCCCCAAGCAATGAGACAGGTCTGAGGGCAAGCTCAGCCCAGCAAGGCACCAGATTGAGCCCAAACATATCTACAGTACAGCTCAGACAAGGACCAAGAGTGAGGGCCTGGGCTTAAATGCAGTTCCTGGGTCAATGGGCAGACTGTGCGTGGGTAGAGACCTCAGATGAGGCTGATCAGGGCAATTAGGGCCTCTTGGTGCTGTCAGGCACATTCCAGCAGGTAGAAAAAAAAGCACAAATAAGATTTTTCTTCTCTAAGTAGAAGCCATAGGTTTAGCAATGTGAGGGGCTAAAAGAATGTAAGGCTTAAATACAGCACTGAGAGGGCAGAAGCAGATCAGACCAGGATGCCAGGAAAGCTTTGTACAAGGGGGATTTAGCATTTGAACTGTTCCAAGGAGAGTTATAGAATGCCTTAGAACAAGAAATCTAAGCTTTTTTTTTCTTACTCTCTCTCTCTCTCTCTTTTTTTTTTTATTATTTGCATCTTGTTATGTAACACTGGCTTGGATAGGCAGACTTAAGTTACCTTTTTCACTACCTAAATTTCTGCAGGTAGCTTTTTTCTCCTCCTTGTTTCGTTCTTCCAACATCAGTACATTGTTACCAGTCAGTTTTCAACTCAGCTCTGTGTATCCTTTATTTGGACACTGCTATTATAAAATAGTGATGTCAAAGAGAGGACAGTCACTGTTATTTAGCACAGCGCAATAATCTGGGGTGTATTTTAGCTTCCAGTACAGTAAATATTTATTGGACAGTAAATAAAATTCCTTAGTAAGTAGACCCTTGCAAAGAGGAGGATGGAGAAAGATAGAGGAGCCAATCTGAGCTGAGACAAGCATGTCAGTTAAAGTTGTTTAAATGTTTGCATGCTCTGGGAAAACAGCTCCTTCATCTGATAGATTTCATTGTTGACAAAATGTTTGCATGCTTCTTTAAAGGGACTGTCTTATTCAGAATGAATGTAAAAATTCTTCTGTATCAAAAGTCCACGATTTCACCGATCACTGGAAGATACAAATACATCTCCATATAACACTGTGCTTAAATTAATAGACTAGAAGTTAAAGAAGGTGATTAGCGATTTCGCCAAAACAGCTACTGACGTAAAGGCAGCATGAGAGACACAACAGTAAATATACAGCATTGCTACCATGTGAAGAAAAGTCACTTCAACTCATTTGAATCCAGAATAGACACAGCCATTCTCAGGCTAACTTGTTTGTTTTCCATTTGTATTAAAACATGTGCCTGGCAGCAGTACTGTTCTGTGAATCAGGGGGGAAAAATCCAATGGAAAGAAGTTATCTACATGAAGCCCTTTCTGGCTGTAACACTGGCATTAGGATATAAATGATAGAGTGAAACTTTTTTTTCTCTCTACTGTGGTAAAGTGAACGTATAGATCTTGACTAAGAAACCTTTTCTATCTACTCTAAATACAAATGAATAGAGTGTTTGGGTTCCTCTTTTTTTTTTTTTTTATGCTCTTCCATTTTCCTTTTTTGAAGGTAGGCAGAGATTTTAGCATGTCTGAAGATGTTCTCAGGGAGCTGGAGGAGTGTTCTCCTCGTGCATATGGTACTGTATAGCTAAGAGCAGAGAATTATGAATCACGGTTACACTATGTCTTCACAAATAGTGGAAGCTTCACTGCTCGCTCCATGACAGCTTGTTTTCAGAGTAGACGCGGGATATAAACCCAGTGCTGAAGCAGAAGCTAGCTCAGGTTGGGTAAAGTTCATGTATACTGAAAAAGATCTTTTGGTCAGGAAGGCTTTGCTTTATTTTTTCAAGTTTTATTATTAAAAACAAATAATACAGCAAGTAATCACTGGGAGTAGGGAGGTGAATGATGAGGTTGGGAGAAGATACCTTCACATTGAGTTGAAGTAGAAAGCATTTCTTAACAATGGATTTACAGCCTATTTAGAGGTCAGACGTGCAAAGGAGAGTTTAAAAGGGCAGAAGAGTCCCCGAAGGTACAGAAATATATCTGAGATGTTTGGGTCTGAGACTGAACGCCTGTCAGAAAGCTTTGCTTTGGGAAGGCAGGCTGTGTGAGCTTCTGTACTTCCCATGACACCCAGTTATTGTCTCTGTGAAGATCAGCACTGCTCCTACCACCACTCATTTTCTCACCCTGTGTTTCGCTGCTGGAAGAAAGGTGATTACTGGAGGCACCAGTGGGATCGCAGGGCCTTAGGAATTCATAGTGCCAGAAGGGATGGAGAGGGTCAGACAAGGTGGTAGGCAACAGCTCATCCTCACATGAGGCTTGAGGCGTTTTCTCTCCCTTGAGAGTAACTGAGATCTTAGTCTTTAGTAGCCTTGTCATGGGATCTCTGCAACTGCTTTGCCTAAAGGAATACTAGGGAGAAACTCGTGGGAATTTTATTTTGTATGTTTTATTGCAGGAAGCAACAGAGCTAAATTCAGTCTCCTCTTGTCCAGAGAATGGTAAAATGTTCTGGAATGCCAAACAAGCTAGTTTTCTGCTTTTCTGCCAGAAGTGTGATGTGATGAGGTAATAAATGCTAACCTGCTATTTACAGCAAACATGCATTAGCTCCTGTGATACTGTAATTCTATTACCTGTCCCCAGAATCCAGATTTCCATTTTGATTTTTGTGAATCAGAGCTGCCAGTGTCAAATTTCTGTTTTCATTTTTTTTAACCAAAAATAATGGATATTATACTGGTCAGAGTACTGGTAGGAAAGCAGAAAGGACTGAACAGAGATCCTATACCATGGGGGGAGGGGGGGGGGGAAGCTAAGTTTGAGTGACATAGGATGAACATGGAATAAACTGATCTTTATGCATACTGTCACAGCCAAATTTTTCCAGTAGATCCAGAGCTGTTCTGAAGGCAGTTCATTCTAGTTTGGTTGAACTGAATGCTAAAAATTAGAGTTGTTCCCAAACCCACCTCCAGCATGCTCTGAGTTATTATTCCTTTAATTTAAATTGCTGTTACTCCTGAGAAGCATGTTTTCTGTACTTTGCTCAAGGGACAACACTCAACACACTTCCACACTCTTAAAAAACAGATTTTTTTCATGCTAGGTAATTTTCAAGGATTGTTGCTCAAGAAGATGCATGCTATCCCTTCATTCTTACACAACATTTCTCCCATTTGGGAAAAAGCAACTTTTCAGCATTTTTTTTTGCCAAGCAGAAAGCTCAAGAAGGTTTACAAAATTACAGCTGTTTAATATATTGAGGTATGATCCAGATTACTAAAGTTAATGGAAAGACTTCTGCTGATTTCACCGGCCCTTTCATTAGGACCTGAGACCCCAACTTAGATGCACTTCATTTACATATATACAATTACATACATTGTGATAGATTAGCTATTATGATAGAATTGCATACATAAGTAATTACCTACCACAGGGATGGAAATAACCTATTTATCCATTAAGCAAGCAGTGAGAGAAGGAAAAATTAGCCATGTCTACTGAACATGCTTATTTCTGATGTGGAAAGATGAGCTTCAGAGTATCAGTGTGGTCTTACTGACACGATTCAGTTCTTGATGTCTGTGGAGAGACTGAAAGGAGAGTTGCTAGGACTTATTTCTGTAATCGTCAGGGCCCTGGGGGCACTAATAGGCCTTAATAGCCCCAACCAGCCTCACCTGGCATCTCCACCCCACACCCGCTGCCTGTAGGCCCAGGAGCCTCATTTAAGCTCAGTTCTGGGTGTCTGAGTGTGGCTTGAGTTGTGCTTTAGGAGTGTGAGTTTCTATGCTGGTGCTTGGCCAGAGCCCTGGTTACTTGTTACCTGTGGATTGACTTCTTGGTTTGACCTTGGTCTTATCTTATCACAGACCTGCTAGGCAGTCTCTGGGATGATCCTGACTTATCAGTTGGCTTCCTGGCTTGACCTCAGACTTGCTTTGTCACTATGGACTCTTCTGGAGATCTGGACTCTTGGATAAACCTGGCTGCTGCCCTTGAGGCTGCCTTGCTCAGGGGTGATGGGGAGGGCCTGTGGCTGGCCTTTGCTCTGCCAGCAGTGCTACTGTGCTCTGGTACTCCCTGTTATTAAGGAGTATCTGGCCCTTGCTGTGCCCTGGCAATAAATCATTTGGCCTCAGGTGAGAGAAAAGGCAATGCATGTGTTGACTTTCATTGGACCTGCTGCCTTGGTATAATTTCTGGAATGCCTCTGTGTTAATTTCATAATTCAAATTATGTAAGGGTATGTCTGCAAGCTGAAAGTTCTCCTCTAACTTATGCAGAGAATGGCATACTGAGATAACATGCAAACCAGCCAACTGAAGTTCATATTAAACAACTTCTAGAAGAAATCAAGGAGTCAATTCTACTATGCTGTTGCTGTGGCTTAAAATAAAACAGTAGTTTGCTATATAACATCTTCTAGGAATAGTGTGCAGTAATCCATAGCTTCCTGGAATTGCCTAGACCAAGTTTCAAGGCCACTTCTTCCATGTAGCTATTGATTTCCATGAAATGCTCTTTGTGAAATATCTTTGACTGGTATTAATCAGACTGCAAGCAATGAACTTTAAGCATGAGATTAAAAAGCAAAATAAAAAACTTAGAGTGCTGTGACTGTGTGTGTTAAGGAGCCATTCCCTTTTTGTTTGGAATCTCTCTCTGAATACATTCCCTAGTTGGAAGCCTAAACTTGCTATATAAATATGCTCTCTATCTTGTTCCTGTTATCACAAAATGGCTGTTTCATAATTTGTAGCTAGGTATCCTTTTATTCTTACTTTTGTACAGGTCATCTAGTGACTAAACTGTAGCTCAGATCTCAAACCAGCAGATAGCCCTTATTTGAGGGAATCGGGTAGAGCTGGTAGGGGTTAGGCCTTTAAGGCTGAGTCACTTAACAGAGTTTCCTCAGAGGAGGGCTGGAGGCAAAAGAATGCATTTTCATAGTCTTCTGTAAACTATTTACTCTAATAGATTGTCTAGTTATGAAATATGATGCTGAAAGTGTGGGCCATGGTCAAATTTCTGGGAATGACAGGAAACAAGGAAGCAAAGACCACTGGTGTGAGTGGAAGAAATTTTTTTTTGGCAGTGTTTATGGGAGCTATGTGATAAGGTCCACAAAAATCTTGGGTAAGGAAGACTCGAGGCCTTTCTTGGCTAGAATGCTGATGGACTGCTGTCTCTGAAGGACCTGAAGAGAGGCAAAGCCTGCGTTATATGGAAAATTTCTTGGCTGTGAAGCGCTCTACTTTTTAGCGCTAAAGGGTGGCTGGAAAAAACATGAGTTTTTTCCAAAAACAAAGTTTTGCTTTTGTGTCAAAGGTAGATCTAAGTTGACTAAAGAGTTTGGAGCTACAGAGCAAACTGGATTGGTGTTTAATGACTTAAGGAAGGTGAAAACAAATTTCACCCTTTAAAAGATGGATTTGATGCTGATCCTAATTGACTGTGTCAACACCTGATTGTGCTCACACAACTGAGACCAAAGTGTGGGTCGGATGAGCAACCAGTGACAGGGAAGGTGGAGAAACTGAATGATTTAGCCGTTCTTGCTGCTGATGGTTTGTTTCATCAGCCATGTCCTAAGGGTCCTTTTCTTAATTACAGCATGGCTTTGTTGTTTAGACAGTGGAAGGCAGTCTGTGGAACTCATCTGCATGTTGAGATTTTAAGACTAAGTGGTACAAACCTGTGCAATAAGATTAAACTTTCTGAACAAACACAGAGGTGATGGTAAGACTGCTTCCCCTGCATGCAAGAGGCTTCTTCACTTTAATTGCAATGCTGAGTTTATGCTTTAACCATAAACATTTAATTAAAAGCAAATTACTCTGAATATTTCTTGAATTTGTTGTTGATAGGCTTATAGTACAAGATTACAGAGTGAGAAATAGTTCTTGATGCTCTCCTGGAGTAGCGTATTTCTGCTATTGCCTGCATGTCAGTCTAACTAGTTCTGAGTCTTCTGTTGAATGTGCCTCTTTAAATATGTATTTCAGATCTCTGGCTGGCTGTGGGCATCTTACTTACATATCCTATAGAGCTGTCAGCGTGGGAACTCCTGGTAGGAGTTGAAATCATGTCTTAAGTAACAGTATTTGTATTACAATAACTTCTAGTTATTTGTTGCACTAGACATTGTACACACATTTTGGGTGAGACTGGCCCTTCCTTTCTACGTTAACGTTTCCATTGTTTTTTAAAGCAATATGAAACAGGTATTTTGAAAAACCTTGCATTTCTCTGGTGTTACCTTTCTGATAGAAGACTTAGAGGTGTGAAGTGTTAGAAACTTGAAACTTTTGCCCATATTTTTGACTAGGAATGCCTCATGGCAAGCCCTTAGGTTCACTTTTAGGCCATTTTTATTAAACTTTTTTAGTGATTCTCCATGTACAGATTCTACTGAAATCCATAATATCTGCAAAGGTATAATTTCTGAAATTAGAGCTTCACGATTAGGTCACCTAGTTGGGAATATACCAGTCCTGAATTGTTTTTATGCATTTATTAACGATAAACAGCAAAACATTTCTAGTTGCTGAGAAGAGGGAGATGGAGCTAATCCTAAAAAGGTACTGTAATGTAAAACACGCTTCTAATGCATTGCCTTAGTATCTGTTGTAAACTGGTTAGGTATCTTTTGAGTAGCTTCTGGTATATATTTTGGGAAATCAGAACAGTAGGCCTAACTGCTGTGCATAAACTATTAATATCACTTAAATGGACGTCTCTGATAATGGGTTGGAATACTATATAGTTTCCATAAACTCTAAGACTTCCAGGAGAGAGAAGTAGACGTGGCAGATGGAATGGAAAAAGCTCATTTCTGCTGCTGTGCTTGTGTCCTCCCTGCAGAGCACAGCTTTTAGGTTGTGAATTTTGCATTGCTAATTTTTTCCAAGACCAGAATAGTTAGGGTTTTGCTTCTCCTTGTCTCAATGCAAATCTCATTAAACGTGTCAAATTTTAAGCTCAGATCTGTTGCTGGTGCACAATACCTGCTAATATTTTAGTTGTCTAATGTCCTGTAAATGAAAAACATTTCCTGTTTATTGTGCCTTTCCCTCTGCCTTCTGCAGGAGCAGTTGTGTTCAGGTGGCATGCAAGCAGTGTTAAGGCACGCTGCTAGTTTAAAGAGTTTGCTGATGTTCTTTTCTGTTCTGTTGGTTTCCTTTCCTTGAAAAGGAGTTAATCTCAAAGTATACATTTGTACCCCAAATATGAGAAGAAACATATTTTTCAGTATCTCAAGGCAAAACAAATCTACAGACGATGCCTGAATGAAAACTTCTGATCAAAACGCCAATATCATAAATCACAATGGCATATGTTTGAGTACTTTTTTTAGAATAACTTTTGGTGTTTCAGAAAGCAGATATTATCCTAGCTTTTCTTGGCTTATACTTATGTTGCATGGATTGGAGTTGAGTGTATTATTCATCTTATAGTTACTGGGCTAAAACCTGCACTGTTTCATGAACTTGGTGAGGGAAGGTATGCCAGCACAGGACTTCATCTATTGACTGGAGCATACAGCTGGGTTATCTCAGAAGCAAAGTCTCCTGCATAATACCTTTTGTCCAGAAAAGTGCTTCATAACACATAGAACCACCTTCTCCTCTGCTTTCACATCAGCTACTGTTTAGCTCTCTTGGCTGCAGTGGAGCAGTTTCTGATCATGCTGGGCTAAGTATACCACTTCCATAATATTTATGTGTATCTGTAATGCAAACAATACTGGACTGAGAGTCATCAGCTTGTTGAACATTGTTTTGGTAATTCCTCAGGGGACAGGCTGTAACAATCAAATCTGAATTTGCCTGGGATACTATATCTGAATTTCTCTTGTAGCTGGACTTAAAATGTCTTTAATGTTGATCAATGGCTAATGTTGCCAGAAGCTCAGTCTGACTTGCCACAAGATGGCACTTCAAGTATCCTGATGGAATTTTTGTCAAATACTGACTTGCAGGAAAGCACACAGCATTACCGGGATCACATTTCACTCCTAGTATGTTTGTAATATTCTATCTTTGATTTCCAGTGTTTTGAGTGAAGACCGTAGAATCAGAAGAGATACCCGTATCACTACATACAGACCCCTGCTTTTCAATGCAATCACATCATGTAATCTTATTCAAACTATCACACTTCACCTTAGTGCTTGTTTGTTTTCCTTGGACTTCTCCATCTAAATGTGGCTAGGTCAGTCCTGTTTAGCTTGTGAAGTGGTATGAGATCAGCGCCTGAGGTGGTATGGCTGCAGGCCACTTAATACAGAAACGTGGCCAGAAGATTTTTTTTTAGTGTCTCATCTGGAGTTCACAAGCACTATACTCAGTTTAGAGACATGATAATGAAATACCCACAGGAACTGAGGTTGTGTGTTTATGATGAGCAACATAGCTTTTCTGATTCAATACACATGGAACTGTATATAACTTTAAAACCCTTCAAGAAACCATGAAGATAAATTACTGAATATGTTTGGTTTCCATTCTGGTGTTCATATAGTAAGTGCTGGGATTTTCAGATTATTCAGCCAGGGTCATGAAAAGTGTATTTATGCATTTGGAAAAGATGGCCTCTATTTGGTACAAGTCAGATGTTATATGGATCATATCTACAAACCTATAATGATTAATTCTTGTACTATGTTTTGAAGCTGTAAAAGGGATTGCAATTTAACCGTTCTAAACATTGTACGAACGTGAATTGAAAAGTATTCCCTGCCCATGCAATATAACTACAATCAGAAGACAGGAAGTTCAAAGAGCTCAAGTGACTTATCAAATGTCAGTCAAGTCTGAACCCAAATATCTTGGTTGATTTTCCATCTATTAGGTCATGTTCTTGTTTACCAGCAATGTAAACTCTAAATTCCAGATATGATATCTTCTATTACTCCTAAGTACCTTCCCACCTTCCATGAGAAAAACATCAGGAGCTAACTCTTATTTTCATGCTAGACTGAGTATGTTAAGACATAGACCTTCTAAATCTTTCTGCCCGTTGCTTTTAAAATTAGGTTCTTCTGGAATCACGATAGGAAGCATTGCTTTTTGAGTAGCTGAATCTGAGTTTAAATTAACGCTTTTAGTATCTGAGTATAGCTGAAAAGTGCTCTGAGAGCACAGTGCAGACAGAAGTAAAGCTCCTGTTACTGTAAGCTGACTACAGTACCACCATAGTTCCCCAAACATGATGTTTTGGGGAGTGCTGCGCAGTGAATACAGGGTATCCAGGGAAGCCAGAACAACCTGTGTAACCGAGTTAATCTGTCATAAGGATGAAAGGCTTTTTACCCCCTCTTGGGTCTAATCCCTTACTGTTGATCTCACTGGAGATGCAAAAGTCAGTAAGAAAATTGTGTCCCTGGGCAGACCATGTACCAATGCTTTCTGAGCTAATAGCTCACTATTTTAGGAAGCAGGATGCTTATGCAAAGCAACAGGCTTCTAGTTTCTCAGGGAGTGAGTCTTGAGATCTTTCATTAATGTCTCACTAGGGCCTTGTTCAGTTTGGATACTTTCTTTTAGTTCAGTAGTCCTCAGATGTGAGTCTCTGTTATTCTTTAAGTATATAATACAAAATAATAAAACTGTTAACTTGGAGGTGAGGGGGAATGTGATCCTGAGCCTGTGGATGTGGTTGTCTTGACTGAGGTCAGTATTTTTTTTTTTTTTTTTTGCAACTGAGCTTTGTATGTGGATGAATAACTACAAGCTATTTTCTACAAGGAAGCTTCCATCTGCCCATTCCTTGTTTGATCAATGTATATGAGATGCAAGTAAAATCTGTTTTTAATATAGACTGGATTTTTGAGATTAGCTGTTTTTTGAGATCTGCTAGATCAACCTAAGTGAGGCAATTGGAATAAAGGTAAGAGTGAAGTGAACTTGCTGGCACACTAAGAACATGAGTCAGGAAGGATGAAGTCAAGAGACAAGTGATTGCTGTGGGTGAGGTCAGCAAGCTGGCTTTGCCAGCATGACGGGCAGTGATTTAAAACCCCGGAGCTGAAAAGTTAACAATGTACCTGTCACTCTAGAACTGGCATTTTGGGAGTATCTGTCCATCTTTTTAAGGGGCTAAAAAAAGGAGAAGGTGCTAGATTGTAGAAACTGCAGCCCCTCTGTGCTGCTGCCAGTAACAGGGGATTGAAAGAGCAGCTGAAGGTGCTCTGTGAAAGCAAGATATTTCTCAACTCTTGATTTCATGTGAATGGAAGCAGCAGGCAGTGACCTGCAGCAGACTTGTATTCAGATCAAGTCTGAATTATTTGCATAGGTTACTGATGAAGCATGTGAAGAAAGGACTTACAAGTGTAACTTAAAGTAGCTGCAACTATAAATCCAACTGCAAGCAGATTAAGGTTTCTAGAATCTGTTTCTTTTTGTTATTATCTGAATGTTTTGCATAAACATTTAATGCTCATGAATTGATTGCATTAGATAGGGCTGGATTAAATATCTTTTGTAGTGGTTGCCTGAGAGACAGGCTAGGAGTGCATCTCTAAGAAAGGGAAAGAGATTGGCAGCCTGCAGAACTATAGGCTACACTTCCTTTTTTGACTGGTTAGCATTTTTATATTTTGCCTACATATATGAACTGGAAGACAGCTTGTCTGGGCTTTCGCTTGACAGCAGTAGGATGAAGGGAGATTGGTCCAGCTCAAAGCTCTGTGAAAGACTTACCTGCTCATTTCTAATGTAATATTAATTTACCTTTTTCTACACTTAAGGGGGGGAGGTAGAAAGCAAATGTTTTTTCTAAGTAGATGTAAACACCTGCTAGAAATAGAGCAATCTGATCTTTAATTTGATTAATCTTCTCTCTGCAAGGTCTCTCTGAGATTACTGCCTTGGTGTTGTATGAAAAATACTGTACCTTTTTCTATATTACAAAAACATCATTATACATCAATTATATAGAAATGCTGTTCCAAATGCTCTTGAAGTTTAATGGAAGGCTTACCTTTGCTTCAACAGGCCTTTCCATTTAGTGTGGTGTGATTTGGATCAAACTCCTCTTAAAAACAAACACTGAAGATGCTCCAAAAGTAAGTTTTCAGGAATGTTGGCAGGCCCTTTCTCCCACCAACAGCCTCATTCTTGTGCTTCAGACGAAGAGACTGAAGGAGTAATGAACTTGTATGAGCTGTATTTACAAGCTGAAAAATGTTTGTTTTACTTTCTAAGCAGATTGACTACCTTGCTGAACCATTAAACAAAATAAAACTGGGAGGAAAACAATCCTGGTCTTCATGAAGAAGGTACTTGTGGAAGCAAGGGAATAACTGGCTAAGGCTGTATGCAGTCCCAACAGTGATCACATAGTATCACAGCTATCAGCATTTGCCTTCTCTGATACTCAGCCAGAAAGAACTCCTTCATGATATTTGATGCTAGGCCATTATAAAGAAACACTATAAACTCGAAATTCAGGCTTGTTTTAATGTGTTGCTCATACACTTGGCAGGCTTTGGACCCTTTTCAAAACAGCTTTGTTTGGGGGTTTAAATAAGCAAAACAGCCAGGTTTTTGTTACATGGATGTGGGGGGCCTGCTGTCTTCCCAGTAGGGAAGGCATCTCTGGAGACACACACTAGTGTCATTAAACTTAGGTATTATTTCCCAGTTTTTAATGCAATTCTGTAGTGAGCAGTGTCCTGTAGAGTAGGATACATAATGTGACCCCTCTCCAACTGGCTGAAGCTGGCTGCTGCTGCAAATAACAAGCTCCCTCCAAGGCGTTGTTGCACCTAATCAGCTTGAGTTGGGTTTTCTTCCCTCGAGGGCTCTTGCTCTCCCTCTACCAGCGGTGACTAGTGAACCTGCCCTCTTGTGCTGGGCGCATTCTTATGCTGCACCAAGTATTTCAGCAGCTTGCAGCTGAGTCTTTCTGCTCTGCTCCAGTGAATATGCTAGTAGTATTCCCAAAGTAGTATTGGGCAATGGATTTCCAAAGACTTTGGCAGAATCCTTAAAGGATTGGACTCAATATTAAGCAGAAGAGGTTTGGCATGAAGTTCTGCATGACTCAGTTCTTGTTTCCCAACAGTCCCAAATGCAAGCCCTCTGCTTACGCTGACACGTTGCTTTTGACGAGCTTATACCTGCACCAAGGCAAGAAGCCTTTACAAGTTTTAGGAGTTGTATCTTGCTTCTTGGCTGAAGAAATAAGGAACAGAAACAAAAAAATGCTAGTGAGTTTTGGTAAGGATTTTTGTAGGGAGGGGAAAATGATGATTTATCAATGATGAATCATCTGAAATACACAACATTAATTTAATAGTAAAGTCACCATCCCTTTCCAACAAAATTAAGTTAATTATTATTTCTAAAAGATTAGGGACAGTAGGGGGGAGAGATGTTTAACAAGATGACCTTCCAAAGTTCATGGAAGTAATTTCTCAATAAAGGCTAAAGATAAGATCAGAACTTGTGGGACAAACATGCCTCCCGAATAAATGCAGTATGCCAATAGTTTAAACACAGAAGACAAAGTTCAACAAGCTTGCTGTGATAGGCTATTTGGTTTAGCTATTCACATATATTTTAGGAAGCAAATGACTGCATAGTGGATGAATATACAGAAGTTTGTGTAGAAGCTGCCTTAGAATTGCCACATCTTGGAGTGGTGTGAAACTGAAAAATAAGTTATCTATAAAGATGCAGGAATACTTAAGTCATTGATTGTTTCTATGTTGGCCTATTACAGAGGGATTGTTGGGGTTGTCCAGAAAGGATGAACAATGCAAGCTACAGTCTATCCTGGTGATGCTGAAGGGTTTAGCAATAGTGTAGTAGAACAGATACCCATTTAAAACAGAACATGCCTGAACAGTGCTTGGGAATGTCACAGGATGCTGCATGGCTGAGGAAACTGCAGATGTCTTGAAGGGTTTAAAAAAAAAAAACCTCAGACATATGTGAATTCTCTCTGGTGGAACATATTTTAAAACTTAAAGTGGAGATTGCAAATAATTATAAAAAGTCACTTAATCTATTCTATTAGAATCTCCTAGTGCAACAAAAAATCTGGGTAGCTTTGTGTAAGAGTGACCCAGGGGTCGAAGTGCAGGCCAGGAGATCTGGGTTTACTCCCTGGCTCTGTTGCGACAATCACCGAGCAACTTAGATAATCTCTACTTTTTCTGTGTCCCTAAATGATCGAAAGTGTTTCTTTGACACCCAGTCACACCTATGGAATACTTTTATTACAAAGACATACCATCTTAAGACTTGAACTTTTCTTTATGTTGTGAAATTCTCCTACTGTTTTGTTTGAGGATTTCTGCTATTGCATGCATTCATTTATGTGCCACTCATTTATTTGATCAGACTTATTCCTTTCTGCTACGCTTCTGTGTATTTGTGATGAACTGCTGTGCAATCTTTGAGTGCACTCTCAGGACAGAGCTTAGTAATGACACTTATTTTTAATGATGTTCTAGGGCTAAGATGAGTACCATGAGCAGAGCAAGTTTGCTTTTTCTCAAGTGGCAGAAAAAGGAGAAAAAGATCAAGCCTTTATATTGAATGTACTTTACTATCAAGATATGACAGTATCCTAAAGCTAAGTGGTACTCATAATCTTGTAGCAATGCTTTCTGGGAAATTAAAAAAGCATAATTTTTCAAAAAATATATTCTATTCAATTTTATTAATAAAACTGGTGAAAAACTTCATGAAATTGAAGGATGTGATAAGCTTGCATGATTCTGTAGACACATGCAACTTGAAACATTTTTGCTAAAGCTACTCTTGTCTTTTCCTTTAAGATCACTGACCACTGTAGCATTTGACCTGAAGTGTGAAGCTCTGATTCAGCAACAAATTTAAGGATACGCTTAGTCTTAGGCATTGTAACAAGTCGTTTCCTCAGCAGAAGTACTTGATCACATGCCTACCCTAAAAGAGTGCAAGTGCCTCTTTGAAAACATATATGCTTAAATTCAAATCAAAATCCATAAAAGTAAATCAAGATAACTTTTCAGGGTTGGTAATTGTAGTTTTGTTATCTTGCAAAGTTTGAGTGAACTGCATTTTTTTCGATTTCTCAGAACAGTTGTGCTCCTAACTGCAGTTTGTATTGACAGGCTGAATTGAACCGTTAGTGGCAGGTGTGCTCATGATTCTGGTACTGTTTTTGGTAGGCAAAATAAGAAAAAAGAATTTCCTTTTTGAATGGAGTGAAATGTGTTACTTTCTTGATTTTCAACTTTCAAATTTAAGTTTTAGCATCTTTTAAAAATCACTTAAAAGTGAAGTAATGAAATATGTTTTCTTAATGTTAAAATATAATATTTAGAAACTTTTGAAATGTTTATAAACTTGTCACTGAATTTATGAGTAGCTCTCTCCTGACCGGGGAGGAGGGGAAACCATTTGTCCAGAAATTGTTCTTTGCTCTCTGGAGTCTTAATCCTTTTCTACTGCAAATAAAAAGCCTCTGGTGAAACTTTAAGTCTCAGCTGATGTTTAGAGATGCATTTTTGCAGTGGCAGTCAGCATGCGGGTATGATTCTGGGCCAGGAGCTGAGTTCCTAAACGTCACAGAAGTTGCTGATGGCTGGATGTACTACTTGCTTTTTCCAAGGCGCTGACTTTGCAGTGTGTTGTTATGCTGGGCACTGGACAGACATCTAGAAATTATGGCTTCTGTTTTAGAGTTTACCATATCCAGGGATGTCAACAAATGTGTTGACCAAAGCCCTAAGGCTTACTGGTGCTACTGAGGCATTTATATGTCTATATCTGTCTGGCTTTTCTTTCACGTTCACAAGTACAAAAGCTTGTAATTAAGCTCAGTGAGCTCTATAAGGGCAAGAAAAGGATAGGGAAAGACTGCAGGGAGAGAAGAAAGAAGAGGTGAGATAGGCCACAGTGAGAGATTGGCGTTGTGCCATATCAGTGAGTTAGTGATATGCTGGGATCATCTGCCTGAAATGGAGAAGCAAAACTCAAAGGTCATTGGAGTGTGTTGCTTTTCTAGCAAGGCTACACGCAAAAGGGTATTTAACATTGCAATGTGGACAGCAGACAAATGGAAGATTTGGCTCATAAGATAGCCTGTCTGAGGCTCAACAGCCTTGGCTGTGCTTCCTAGTTGCAACAAGGGTAGGAAATGCTTGGAGGTCCTGTGTGTTACCTGGCTGCTGCTTAATACCCTTTTTCTCCATTGCAGATCAGCTCTGGGTTCAACACGCTCATGGGCTTTGTCTCCAGAATGCATAAATAACAGCCACGCCTGAGGCAAACCCAAGGGTGACCTTGCATCAGCTCTTCATATATGCTTTATGCTTTTTTCCAGGTGAGAGAATAAGAGCAGATCAAGATCAGGCCAGAGGATGGAGTGCAATAAGAGCTGTGTGCTTCTGTACTGTGCCTACCTAACGCCACCTCCCTGCTGAGGTGTAAGGTGAGAATATGCTTCCTCTCACACACTCACCCTTCAGTTAGTTATTCACTTGAGATTTGTGTACAATAATTATCCGCAAAGTCTCCCAAGCTTTCCACTGTGTTCTTATCAGGCATATGGGTGACTATGCATTGGTTTGAAGAGCAAGCTGTACAGCACTCCTGTGCTGTCATATTAGTCCACACTCTTGCACAGTTCCTATGTGTTGTCACGCTCTGGCATGAGTCCAGGCAAGGAAGATCAGTTAGAGTAGGGACTAGCTTGAACTTAATCTAAGGTCATGATAAATAGTCCTGTGAAAAGATCAGCGTAGTGCTCACTGCTGGTAAAGCAAATCAAGTGTATTCTGTTGTCCAATACAAGGACTAGGGGCCAAACATGAAATTACTAGGAACCCAAGTCAAAACAAAGAAGGCAGTATTAACTGCACAAACCTCATCAGGTTTTGGAAGTTCCCTCAGCTGCAGAAAGCTGGAGACGGAAAGACACAGACAAGTGTCATGCTCATCCTGTTCTTTCTCTTCTGTGAGTAATGCTAACAGCCACTGCTGAGGTCAGGACACCAAGCTGGGCAGACCCTTTGAATCAGTCTGGTCAGTCTTATGGTCATGCCTCTACAGGCAGCGCAGATGCAGCGAGCTCTACCTGCCGCATGCAGTAACTCAAACACATGTCCAGCCAGGCACAGCTAACCTAGACAGCAGAGAGACTGTAAGCTCCCCGTTATATGGCAGGGTAATTCTGTCCCACAGTTACTGCTGGTAATAGCCTTGAGTGTTAACCTTCCAAGTGGCCAAGGTGCAAGAGAAGGCTTTAGATAACCCATTGGTCAGAGCTCCCTGGGAACTGATATCAGAGATAGCCTGTGCTTTTAGTAACCTTGGTGCTGCACTGTTCTGCCCTGCTGAGCATGTGTCAGTCTGGACTGATGAACAGAGTCAAGTACTTCATTGTCACAGCTCTGCCACATAGGTTCAGCCTTGAAGTAAAGGGTCATTTGCTATTCCTGGCCTCGGGCTCTTTGGAAGAGACTTTCCTTGATGAGTCAAACTTAGCATTTTCACAATAGAGAGAAATATACTGATCAGGGAATCAAACACCTCTGCCTTTTCATCCCTGCTTGGGACAGATTCTCTGTAGACAAACAGGAAAATTGGGGCATGCAGCTGGTCTGAGAGCTGCCAAAAAATGAGTGGATCATAAATAAGCAAGTTAATTCTCTCCATAGGATCATTATTGGCACAGGCATAACGCTAATCTATAGTCTCTCATCTATAGTTCAGAAATAGCTAGAGAACAGCTGCTTGGTAGATAAAAATAAAGCACACTTTAAAAAGCAAAAACAATGATGTTCCAGCAAAAAAAGATCTGAATAGTAAGGTTTTGGTAAAATAGCTGAGGGGAGCAAGGTGGGTGCGCTCTTGGTGAAATTTCTCCCAAAAAGCAACTTGAACTGTTTCGCAGAACCTTTTAGTTTTTAGTGCCATTGCTATCTTTGGTATTGAACCAGATCCTCAGGGGAGTTTATCTTAATCTGCTAGATGCTGAATAGATATTCTGAAAGGTGATTCTCTCTCCAGCAGCATCTTGCATTTGATTTCTCATTGACCTATGCTCAGCTTTGGTCTTTGACTGCATATGGAGAAATGGATGACTTTGTCAGCTAAATGAGGAATTACACAAATCACTTAGGTACTTCTAAAACAAATGTATTTGGGAATTTGTTACTGAATGGTTTTATTCTTGTGCAGAAATCCGGCCTCTTTTCCTGTGAGGAAATCTCAGATGTGAAATCTCAGAGTTCATAGTGGTTATTTTGTATGTTTCTAAACCACAAAAATGACTCCAGAATATGCATGTATTTCAAAATAGGGCATTCTGTTTTACAGCGTACGGTGGTTCCTTTCATGTTGCAGCCTCCTTAAGCTAGTCTAGAAACAGAGCTGTTGATTAGATGAGAAGCCTTGACCTATGAAATATTTCTGTTACACTTTAATGTATTACTGTTATACTGTGACCAAGTGATAAGATTCTCCTTGGAAAAGATACTGGTTTATCCAGTTTTATGTTGAACTGTTCCAATGAACTTAAATTTATCTCCTGACAGTCAGAATTGCAGCAAGTGGTACAGTGAGAATGAAACTGAGTTTGAAGGAAAAGTTTAACTTGTTTTTTCGCTTCAGCTGATCTTTCAGCATGCACCAAAGCCCTGTTTGAAGGAATGGGATTTGCATGCAAAATCTTAGAGTTTGCCAGAGACTTTTAAAGAGTTACAGAAGGAAGAAAATGCAAGTCGGGAACATCAAACTGGTGAACTGGATCTGACCAGCATCTACCTCTGATAGCTAGTATCTCGGTAAAGTGAAGTACAGAAATTTCTTAATGTTTTTAAGGCAAGGTTAAAGATGCAGGAATGGTTTAAGTTGTGGCAAGGAAAGGAATCCAAGAACCTCCTAAGGCTTTTTGCAGCCCTTTTGTTCATGAACTTCTGTGGCACTGCGTTAAGCAAGCTCATTTTGACATGCTCCTTTTCCAGTTTTGAATTACCCACTCTTATTTGAAAATGTTTTTTTTTGCCTTGAGATAAAATATAGACAGAAAAGATTCCCAGTGCCCACAGTTAAGCTATGAGTCAAACTTAGCATTTTCACAATAGAGAGAAATATCCTCCTTCTTGAAGGATGCTTCTCACTTCTTTTTTTCAGTCAAGAAACCATAAGGGTTTGATTTGGGGTTATGTTCTGCTTTGGGGACAGCAGGCCATTATGTGATACTGCACTTATTATCAGTTGCCAAATGCCTCTATAAAAAGAAAGAACACAACTGGACACTGACTATAGGGTTGTAGAAAATAAAGACTGATTTCACAGATAGATTCTGCTACCCTGAACTCATGTAAATATTTATAAATATATTGATGCTGGATAAGCAGAAAATTTTCCACCGGCTTCATTTGCAGTTTAATCTTTGACTAGGCCATAGCTGCAGTTTGTTTGAAGTGAAAGTGCGTGTGTTTACTTTTTCACCAAACCACATGAATGGTGACATCATCATGGAGGTCTGAGTGCAGCACATGTGAACTGAGTTTTCCTCTGCACATTGCCCTTTGAGGGCAATGAATCTGCGAAGGCCCAGTTCTTCCAGGATGTGAGCATGACTGAGTGTGGCTGTAGTCCCTTGAGCCAAATGACAGTGTGTCTTTGCATCCTATCAGTTTCTGAAAGGGAGCAGATGTGCTGGGAAGTACAGAGCATGCTGGATTTGACTATCATCCCCGTATGCTGTGATCTGAGGGTGTGGTGATCATTTTTCTAAGGGCCTGCCTGCCTGGGGCTATGCACACACAGCCACTCAGCACTCTGCACTTATTCTCTATGTGGATACTTGTACGTGAACTTGGAGTGACTTTATTTTTGCAAGCTATCCACTGTTGTTTTTCAGCACAGTGGGCTACTTTGTGCATGCTAAGATCATCTTTCTCAGGATGTTTATGCAGAGCAGCTAGAGCTCTGCTAACGTGGCCTCCATTACTGTTCATTAGCGGGTCTGGGTAGAGAAGATGTGAGATCTTCCCAAAAGGCATTCTTAGTATGCAGTTGAGTGCCTATACCAGATGTTACTGTTGAGTAGCCAAAGGCATGGCCACATGAATGCACGGTGGTACTCCAGAGCCTTCCTGGGTAGTACAATTGATTCTCGCTTAACAACATTATCAGTGCTGCCTTCCCCAAGCATTTTTGCAACTGTTTTCAAGATGCAGTGGTGGAAGAGGAAGTGGTTGATGCCTCTGGACAATGAAGACTGAACTTAAATTGATGAGACCAAAGCGAAGAAAGACCACCCTCTGAGAACAGCCAGGGAGAGGATGATTGCAAGGTAATGAGTTGAGGGTGGGGAACAATAAAATTTTAAAATGGTTCCAACAAAATATAAGGTTTTGCTTTTTCTTCCTCAAACAACCCCCAAAGGCACTAGGACAAAACCATTTTGGTTATTTATCTGACTGGGAGGTCAATGTCTTTTTGAATAACAAGTGGGTGGAGTGAGCCTTTATTTCTCTCCTCTTGGACTCAACTGCCTAAATACTGCAAAGAACGAACATTGGACAAATACGGCCTTGGCCAAGACCCAGGAAAAGAGGACACAAGCTCAGTGCCAAATTTTTCCTAAAAGGAAGCTATGTGAATGGACAAATGCATGTAGGAAGTCATAAGTATAACTCGGAGCAGGAGCTGGGTCTCACACTTTCAAAGTTTCCTGAGCTGCTGCTTCTGTTAAGCCTAGCAACCCCCTGGGCTTCCCTATAGCTCCTTTAACTCATTCATTTAGCACAGCAGGTTGTTACTTCAGAGATCCAGCTGCTGGCCCAGGTGATGTGGCCATGGCTTGTCTTTTCTGATTCGGAGGGTGCCAGGACATGTGTAGGGAGCATGTTTGCTTTTGTTTTGTTTTTTGTTGAGAATTGTGTTAATGATGCCAAATGTGAGTTCAGTTTGGTTAATGCAAAAAAGTTTTCAGCATCAATGTCAAACCATTGTTTTCATTAAACAAGTAGGTACTAGTCTGGGGTAGACGAGTTAACATACAGTTTCATAAATGCAGACCCCCCCCCCCGCCCACACGTGAAAAGGAGGGGATGCCTTTGGCGGCAGTGGTCTGCAGCTAGATTTCATATACTAAGTAGAGAGAGAACACACAGGCTCAAAATATTTGGTCAGGTCTTCTAAATGCTTCATCTTGAGGTTTTGTGTTAGACCACATGATCTGCATTTATAAAGTTCCCTTAAACAAAATCTTGCATGTTTTTAGTCTCTGTTTTTACTGGAAATGAATGAAACATTGAAGCATCAGAGTGCTGTTTTGGCCCACAGAGGATAATGTTGGGAGTGTTCCTCTAATAATTAAAAACCAGCAGAACATGAAGTTCTAATGTGTGAAACAATGTAGTGTACCAGGATAACTTGGCACAGAGGGATAGCACACCTTAAGCCTGGGTAGAGGGGAAGGGTGGATGCTAGAGAGGTGCTGTAAGTGTCCTGCCATGAGTTGTCAACAGCAGAGGTAGCAACAGTGACTTCTGACAGCAGAGATCTGTTGTTCCTTAAGCTCCTCCAAATCAGAAGACAGAATGAGGGCTGTCTGGCAGGTTTCATGAGTAGGACATGGATAGTATAACTTCTCAGTGACCTGAATGTCAAGTCACAAGGAAATTTCTTGCATCAGGGAATGGTTAAGGTGCAAAGTGTTCCTCTTGAACAATGCTCTGGCTATTTCTGGCATATTCTGCAGCATTACCTTGGGAAAACATAACATTTGCTTGTTTGAGTTCTGAGATGTATATCATGGCTGACCAAAGGGGAAACAAATTGATCTTGGCAACAAATGCACTTGGGCTGTCAATACTGTGAACTGCAGGGTATGACTTGAGGGTGAAATGAATGATTACCAGTGAAGTCCATCCCTTTTTCCTGCAGGCCAGAACCTTCCCAAGCTGCCTGAATCCCAGTTGCAGTGTGTTGAATTCCCCTGTATGCAATGATAGGGGATGATTTGCCTAGCTACCGCTACATAGCGTGCAAGGGTTATTCATACAATTGAAAATGTAGCTTTCTACCTCTGTGCCTGGTATTTCTACCTGTACAGACGAAAGAAGTGATCCTTTGCCTTGTCTAAATGGAGTTCTTTTCATGGGTTCTCTTTTTTCCATAAACCATGTTTTTAAGAAACAAGCTCTTTGGGACCTGCTACGTCACTGTTACACTGCTTTTGCTAGATCACTTTGTGCTCTTGCTAATCTGGATTGATATCTTCTCCTCGGTATTATCCATCAGAGGCTAAGCTTTACTGTTATTTTTTAAAAGGAAAAAACTAAAGAACAGAGGAGAAACCTTTGCAAATCACTTGCTTTATTGACAATTTAAGCCTGACAAATCTACTCCCTTGTACCCTGCCATTCAGACATCTGTGGATTCCTCAGATCCCAGCTGGGACATACTGCATTAAACTTCAGTGAGCCTGTAAACTAGTGGTTTAGTAGAGATTTTTTAGACTGCTTCAGATTTTCCTAGGAAAAACTTAAATTTGTGCCACAATAAACATGTTTTTTGTCAGTTTGTAGCAAAGAAAGGAGTTGGAACAGTTGGTTAAATACATCCTCAGAGAGCTGTGAATAGAGATAATATAAAGTCCTGCTGAAACCTACACAAAAACTTTCTCCTTGAGCCCTTATTAATCTGAATGATACTACTTACCTTTTCTTCCTGACTTACTGTAAGTAGTATCATGTAAATCTGTAGGTCAAAAAGGCTGACTGCCAGGCCAAATGTAGATTATGCAATTACTTCCTCAACTGGGAAGTTTGAGCAGACAAAGCATGCTAGGCTGAGTTATTCTTTCTAGACAAGGCACACAAGGTAAAACAGATCAGAGTAAAATTAAGATATACCCAGTGTGGTATGCCTATTAGGATCTCAATAACAAAGTAGTCCCCAGAGTTGATAGATTTAATAGCCCTATTGCCCTAACAAATAAGGGGTAGTGAGATGTTATCATATTTGAACATCTTCCTGTTAAGAATTATACTGTCTACAAAAAAGGTAGAGCTTGTGGTTTTGACCTTATTTGCAGAGGTAATATTGAAGAGATCTTGGTTTTCTTAACTTAGTGGGAAATAGAGTGAATCTCTTCATTTTGTACATAGAAGAAAATTTTATTTCTGCAGATGTGCGCACAAAGTATTCCTGATTTACTCCTTATAAAGCCTGTCCGACCATCCTGTGGTTTCCTCTTGTATCTATGCCACAGGCAAGCATTGACTATTGATATCTTTTTCTTAAATGCACTCCTGCCTTCTAGTAAAGATAGTCTTTGAAAAACCTAATAACAGGGCAGCTTTAAATCACCTAACTAAACAAATGCCTTAGTTTTCTCTGAAAGTTTAACTTGCCTTGAGTGATACTGGTCACATCTATTACCTGACAATAAATGTGTATTTGGATAATGCATGTAAAAGCCTTTGCTCTTGTCAGAGAATCAGGATGACTGTGTGAATGCTCCAAGTCCTCCCTACCTTGGCTAAGGGTCCAAGCAACTTAAAAAAAGACCTTAGACAGAGCTTTTTGACACAGGTATTTACTGAGTCAAATTTCCAGTAGGGTCACTTCTACTTAAAGCTTTAAGTGAAACAATGGCTTTCTATTTATTGGAACATATGATTCTTGTGGAGTTAAAATAGATTATGCAGTATGGTACTTTGATGTGGGTCTTGAGCAGAGCATTCCTTTTCACGGGTTGTTTTCATCTTTGATATTAGATTGAAAATATGCATCTTAACTGAGTATCAGCAGTCTTCCTGACTCCCTGGAGATCTTAGTTTCAAAATAAATGGCTTGAGAGATAGTTTAAGCTGCAAGTGTTGTATATCTGAACTGCATACTTCAGCTGGAAACCCATTTCATTTAAGAGCACTTTAATTTTAGCTGACTTCATGGTGATTGTTTAAATGGATTACTCCATTGAATTGAATAAAATCCCTTGAATGACAATCCTATTATGCTGTAGTAAGTTTTACTCGTGAAGTGGCTGCATTCACTTTACTTGCATGCAACAGACTTGCAAGACTTTCTCTCACTGAAGAAAAATAAATACAAGTGCTGTATTTTCAGACTCGCCCTAACTATGCTATGTAAGGACAAATTTCTTGGAATTAAGGTAATTATCCCATGAGTACAGCAAAAAAAATTCATATTAGAGGTTTCCATATAAAAGATGCTATGGCAGGAAGACCAAGAGCAGAAGATACTCTTATGTTGAACAAACAACTCCATATGTATTTAATGAACATATTATACATAAGCTCAATATGTTTTGAATATGCCTGCAAAGAGCTACAGTTTTAATGCTGTGTAGAGCAAGCTAAGCACAATCTGACTCTTGCTGGTGTTTTTTTTTTTTAAGAACCACTGACACTTGGGGAGCCTCCAGATAAGATCTTGACTCAGCTTTTCTTTGAAGCAGAGGTGCTTAAACAATTCTGTTTTGCTTTCAAAATTGTCATTTGGACCTGGATTTTACCTCATCACATTTTATCGCAAGGTCTGTGTCCAGTTAGAGGTCTAATCCTGGTCTTGTCAGCAGCTGGCTGCTGATTTTTCCCATGGAATTTATCGCAAACCGAAGATGAACAGTGCTATGGAAAGTTGAAGATTGTCAGCATAGAGCACTGGTTTCCCAGAAGATGATGAGGAGGCTTCCTTTGTATGCAGGATATTTCCACTAATAACGTATTAAATTGCCTGGTATAGCAAATGTACTATAGTCAATAAATACCGGAGAAGTAGAAATCAGAAGGGATTGAGGGAGCAAGGACTTTGCGTGCTGGGCTATTTAATCCTCTTGAACTTCATTCACATGACAATGCGGCAGTGCCTGGTAGCTCTGTGTGACTTTACTCTTCTCCTATGTAGCAGTTTCTGCCTGAGGACCTCTGCAGATACAGAGGAGGAGAAGGCAGCCCTGCTCTGGCAATGTGTCACACTTGTCTGATGTCTGCTATCCCAATGTGTTAGCTGCTCTTAATGATGAGATGAAACTAAGACTCAAAATGCTGCCCAAAGGAGGGAAAGCGGTCACGAATTTCCTTCCCATTTGTGGCCAAAAATATTATCAGTTTTAAAGCAAGTATACCATGCTGTCCTTCCACTTTTTTCGTATCGGCAGTTATCGCTGTAGCAGCTCTCCTTTTTAAATCCAGAGGAAAAATCCAGTTCTACCACAGGAAGTGCTGTGTTTTGTGAAGTCTGGGGTTTAATTTGCCCTGAAGGCAACAAGTGGAAAAGAACAGATGAGTTCCGTGCTGGACTTCTGCCATGCATGGTTCCTGTGAGCCTGCTTTTGCCCTAGTCCTGTAGTCAGCTGAGCACTCCTAAGGAAAGTTACTCTACATCCTTCATTCACAAGCTGAGAAACGAATATTTGTGCTGACTCATGCTTATAAGTATTTTCCTAGCTCCACCTACATTCCCTTCAGCTCCACCTCCCTTCCCTTAGAGCTGGTCGCCTACTATATTTAAACAGCTGTCTTAGAGCGGAGAGCAGCATTCAAGGCTTGTACTTTGGCTGGTTTTTTTCCTGACTGTCTGGGCGTTTTCGGAAGGGTCTCGTTTCTTCTCGGCAGATCTGCTGCCGGAAAGGTAAGATGCCTGTAGGTGAACGTAGGGAGCTCTGGTGGCACGGCGTATTGGAGCACGCTGCTTTCTGAACGATGGCAGGAGGGTTTTTAGGGCGATGTAGCTGTGCGCGCCGCAGAAGTTAAATTGCTCCACGTACTTTGCCTGTGGGGTAACTGGACTGGCATTTAAGAGGGATTGTGCAGGTGGGGAAAAGAGCTCCTTAAACTTGTAGGAAAGTGTAAAGGCTAATGGGACATCTGTTTCTTCAAAGAAGAAAAAAAATCTTAATGAATGAAATTAAACAACCTTTTAAAGAGCTGCTTCTGAAATGGAGGGGATGAAGAAATGAAGCTGAAGGAAGCTGTTGTGTTTCTAGTCTTGTTCTTGTTTAACCCCGAGTGTCACAGAAGCACTTTCAGGCTCCTCTGTTCCTTATATACTCGCGGCACTGCTCTCCACGTGCTGTACAGACCTCTCTTAGCAGTCCTTACTCGAGCAGAAGTCCTAGTGAGATTGTAGGGAGAGCTCTTTGCGTGTGGCTGACATAACTTGGCCTTTCTCTTACTAAAGATCTTTTAATTTTGTTGTCTCGCTAACACATCTGTGTTTTCTTTTGCTTGCTTAAAACGTGTTTCGGTCATGTAGCCTGGAACTGCCAGGGGCCGCGCTGACCTGCTTCGTGTGAGTTACAGGCCCTCTAGGCATAAGGCTGCGTCTGTAAGGTATGCGGGATTTGGCCCAGGATGATAAGCTGGCTGCTTTTTCAAGTCAGAACAATTATGTAACGTTACATCAGCAGCGAAACGCTTTGGAAGCCGCGAGGAGGTGAATTCTGGAACTTGCAGCGTGTTACCGAATGAAGGGGGGGGCGGAAGGAGACCCCCATTTAAAGTAGGAAGCCTAAAGCAGGTGCCAAACCAGTGATTGGGGTCACTGAACTGGCCAGATATGATTGCCTGGCAGCCTGCCCTCTGCCAAGGGAAAGGGAGGAGGGCAGCCTCGTGTTCCTTGTCAGCTCAGGCTTTTTCTTGCTGCAGTTAGTTAAATACTTCTGTATAGATTTGAAGTGAACTTCATTGTCCTGTGTGCTTTCCAGTGGCCTCTGCCAGGACAGGGATTCATGTGCTACAATGAATTAGCTATTGAGGTATCTTTGTCTCTTGATTCCGAGACGGCCAAAACCCAAAACAAACAACAAACAAAAACCCACCTTTACTTCTCATGGCAGGAAAAGTGAGCATTTGGCCAGAAAATCCAGCTGCCTTGATGCTCGGAGCTCAGTCTGCCCCCTGCAAGTCACACACCTAGCCTACAGGTTAGGAATAGCTTTAACCAGGTCTGTCATCTGATTCATTTTCTGCTCAAAAATGCAGTTGGTAACTGAACTGTAAAGATGGCAGGTCTAGGATGTGGAAAGGACCTCTCTCACATGTTGAGACATGCTGGGATGAGCAGAAACTATCAACACAAAACTAACTATCAAAACAGAATTGTCCAGTATCAAAACTTGGGGAAACAAAGTGTGTAGCACTAAAATAGGCCTACTGGGGTTTTATGAACCCAGATCTTGGATAAAACCAGTGCTAAAAATGGTTATGCATGTATGTGGATTGAGGAGTGTTTACAGAATGAGCAATGGTACTCCTCTAGCCTTTAAGGTTTGGTTTAATTCCAATGAATGCTCCTTGGTCACATGTCAGAAGATACTGAATGGAGGCGCAGGTTGAAATGAGGAGAGTTATCGCTGAGGCTGCTGCTTTGCACTGCTCGGGGTGGGTTGGGTGGCAGACTGCAATGGCTGGAAGCCAAGGCAAGCTCCCTTTGAAGCAGACGCGACTATGAGGCTGACTTCTACAGTCTTAGGCCTATTTTTGTCCCCTTCTGGTTCCCCCATAGAAACTTTGGCACAGGACAGTGTGAATTTTGTGCCCAGGTCTTGCAAACAAACTTGTAGGCTCCTTGTTATTTATATACTGGCTTTGTTGCTCCCCTGGAACGGTTGCCATGTGCTGTACTGGGTTGGTTCAGCAGTCCTTGCTCCCAGCAAAAATCCCATAGACGTTGCTGGGTTACCACTGTCTACGGAGCGCGTACAGTCTTTCTGTGCGTGCTGCTGCGGACCGCTGTGCAGCAGAAACCTGCACTGCTTGCTTCCAGGGATCTTCACATTTTCAGACTCCCAGTGTTTTCACAGAGATAGAAAGTGTGCCCTCTGGATTAGGAAACATTAATAAGAATTTGGCTGGTTGTGCAGCACAGCCATGGAGGAGGGAATAGTTTGTTACCATGGAGAAGAAACCTCTGCTAACCTTCAGATGTGTGTTGCAATTTAGGCTGGTTTGAGTGAGTATCTTCCTGATCAGATTGGTGTGCTGTTTCTCTGGGGCCTCAGGCCATCCCAGCTGCTGGTGCTGAACTCTTCCAGTGACACCGGTGGACCTTTGTGGCAGGAGGTTTTGGGGGGTAAATTTGCACGACAACTCACCAATGGTAGTGTGAGGTTTGATTCGTGTGACAGAACCTACCCAACACGCTGAGGAAATACGTGGGCAGTTAGGCCGTGCTACACTGGATTAAATACACCTCAAGGGGCAGATGTGTGCCTCAGTGCGGACACAACATGATGAAGCATTATTCATGTATGCCTCTACTTTCTGCCTGCACAGCTTAGCTGTGACCCTGCATGGTTCCTTCAGATCCCACTCTCTTTAAAGCTAGATGCCTAAAATGGCTCGGATGAGAAAGCATGACTGTTTCTTACCCATGTTTTCTGTGTGGTTCTTGCCCGCTCAGACAAGGCATGAGAGAATGTCGTAGTCTAATGCTTAGTTAAGTGGTAGTAGGCGGTGTTAAACCGTGGTACAGAAGTTCAGACAAAGCTGCTAGTTTTGAGTCCCACGTGGAGGCCTCGTGATGTGTGTCTGTACTTGGATGAATCCAAACCTCTTGGAATGGCTGCCATAGTCTAGCCCAGAGATGGCCATATCTCGGTGCATACAAGCATAGCCACGTCCTTGCAGGCAAACCCGCTTGCACATCTCCTTCTGAAGCCTGAAATTCTGCTAAATGCTAAACTCAGCTGTGGTTTCTAGGTGCTCGTTCAATCACTAGCACCTTCCTGCGTTACTGTAGCTGTTGGTGTTGTAAACGTCAGGTTTTAAGGGGAGCTTTGCACTCGCAGGATGAAATTTGCTGCAATAATTGTTTCAAAGGCAATGATGTGCCAAACGTGTGAACGCGCAGTGGGCTTGATTATGATCTTTCTGCACTTTGAAAGGATGTGGAGAGCATTTGCACTGAAGAGAGTAATGCCATTCGGTGGGTTTGGTCTCGATTTTTTCAAGACAAATACAATGCTTTCAGAAAAGACTGTATTTTGTGCAGAATAACTTGAAGTTTATGTTGAATTTTGAAAAAATTGCTTTTATTGTGATTAAAAAAACCCCAAACTTTGACTTCTCTAGATTAGCTGCCACGATGGCATAGTTGAATTCCCTGGAAAAATAAAAAACACTTATCTGAGGTGCTGTGGTTCCTGCAGGAAGGGCAAGAAACTTTGATTCACTGTTTGCTGAAAGCAAAGGAGGCATCCCTAGGGTCAGGAAGTGAACTAGCCCTACATCTCTCAAAAAGCTCTAGCGATGCAATGGCACGTATTTGAAATTGCAACCCAAACGTTTCCATCCTTTGGGCAGAAGTCTGAGGTGACGCTTGCTCTACTTCTTAGCGAATGCACAGGTTGCTTTAAAAAGCATGAGGCGTTCAACGAGGGATGTTTCCAAGACCTCCATTCATACAAAAATTCATGATAATTATAGAACGACAACATTGTTCTACTCAGTGCGGGCAAAAGTGAAGCTTTCATTAACAAGCTGCACCATTTCACTTGGTATAGTCAGAGGGCTCGTGGTTACTGAAGTTGGCAGCTGTTCTGGGTGGACTGAACCTCACGTGTGGAGGAGAAAGATAAGGGTCCTTTCCTTTTTTTGGTGATATAGTTGAGGAATTAACCTTCCACTTCTAGGAAAGAAAAAAAAGTAGGCCTATCCTGAGTGCCCAAGTGTAACGTGGTGTGCAATACAAGGGTAATGCTCTGGATCAGCCCTGTTCTGTGGGCTATAGCAAGCCATGGTTTTTGTCAGAAAAGCAAATAGTTTAATATATATTTTTTTTTTTTTAACAGGTAGGCTCCAGGACCTAAATGCTTTCGGACAGGAAGATGTATTCAGTGTTGAATAAACACCAAAACGGGAGCGGGTTTAAGCCACTTCCCGTAGTGATCATAGGTAAGTTTTCTTTTGCCAGCATAATTGTGTTCTCTAATGCTGTTTTTGCTTTGGACTTGCCATCTTCTTTGTTCCACACGTTGTTATTAAAACTGAAATTGTACCGGTCATTGTTCCTGCTGCCTTTCCCTGATAGCCAGACTTTCTCTAGCGCCGATATGAAGGGAGTGGTGGCATGTAGGGAACCAGGTGTCTGACAAACTAAAACACATCTGCGTTTCAGTAACAAAAATAGTTCACCTTTTGGACATTGGGTTAGCTGGGCCTGTTTTTCTTTCCCCCGTTGGGTGCTTAAAAGGGTTTGAAACCATTTCACTGAGAAAATCACTAAACCAAGTGGTTAACTCTCTGTAGTGCTTGAATTGGTGCGTGTGATTCTCTCCTTCCCTCCCTCCCTCCCCCCCCAACGTGTGGTTTGGGAGGTGCTCCAGAGGCTGTTACAATTTCTGGGAATTTTTCATAGATCTTTTTAAAACTTCAGAAATCTCTGAGCATGTGCAAATCAGCTTCGCTGCTTTATACAGCAGTTAATAACTTTAGTAAAAAGCTGTGGCTTTTTCCCCCCCTCACCGTTTTAGAAATGAATGCGTTAACTGTCCCGTGTCCCTTGTGAGAGAGGAGCTTCGTAAGGCGAGGTGATTCGGGGAGCAAGCACGAGCGGTGACGTGAGTGCTTTCCCCTCTGACTGATGACAAGCTGTGCTGGAGGGCAGGCATTTCACCCTCCTCCTCTGAGCATGCGCTTAAATGCCTTGTAGAGCTGTGTCCCTGCCTTATCTGTCATGTCATCAGTAGCCTCAGAGCTAGTACAGAGTTTGTGGAGTACATAAATCACACTTAATTCTTGCTGACAGCAAGTTTCACGGGGCACTGTTACCCACGGGTTGAATTCTGAGGGTGACTTTCTGCTGCCTAGTTAAGAAGTCTTCCGCAGCAGGGCAGAGAGGATATTTTGATAGATGCCGGGGTGCATCTATGGGGTCCCAGTGTGGAGGCATCCCTAAAGCCTCTGGAGCACCACCAGTATGAAGATGCCCACTATGGGGAAGCTGTTGAGGGCTGAAGCAGCTCAGTTGTTTCCTTGCACCTGGACATGTCCAGCAGGTCCGCCTGCTTCCCCAGGCCTGATTTTGGGAGACCTTAGCTGTGGCTTGGGGAATAAATCCTCTGTGCACTGTGGAGTGTTATACTACGCTCCGGTGCTTGAATTTGACTCAAACTTCCTTGTACATCCTGAAGCAAAGGAGCAAGCAGGGACCATATTATATTCTACTGTAGCTGCAATGTAGTTTGCTTTTAATTTCCGTTGCTGCTTGATTTTGGATGGTAACTTTCCTGCAAGTAGAATACTCCAAGCACTGACCAACAGCCCCCTATCCATACCCAGAGCCAAGCTGACTTTGGCCCCAGCTGCGGAGGGTAGCTGCCCTTTGCATAGCTCAGCTCACCATGAGTTTTCCAGCCTAAACCTCCCTCTATCTCAAATGTCTGATAAGCGGCCTTTGCTCCAGCGGCTGTGGCATGCAGCACGGGCGCTGTGTCAACACGGCTGCTGTGTCACTCCAGCTCTCCTGCCCTGTATCGTCACTGCATTATGTAATCGTAGTCAGTCACATACTAGTGAGCAGCAACGTGCTGGGTCAGAGAGGCTGACAGCTAGTTATGCAGATGCTGTAGAATATTAAACATACTGGAGAGCAGCCATGTGAAAACTTTCCGCAGACTACTCTTCCCTGCGCTTCGGAGTCACATATATCAAGTCTTTTGGCTGGCTGTTGGGTGGTCAGCTGGACAAGTTTTGAACAAATCGATGGATGGCTAAGTGTTATATTCTGAGGGATTAGCTTGGCATGGCAAAGAGACTTTTTTTATAACTCACAGCTTGCTGTGTTATAAGTATATAGTTATAAGTACAGCTTATAACTCGCTGTGGGGCTAGTTCCAAGGTCCTCGAGAGCCCCCAGCCTAAGCCAGTGTTGCTAGGTAGCCCTTATTATAATGGGATTTCTTACTGAAAGTGTACGGCAGAGCTCTTCCCTCTTGGCTTTGGTCACTCTGTTCTCTGGACTTGCTCTGTATCCTAAGCATGATGAACTACTCTGTCCAGGTGTGAAATGTGTGTCCCGGAGAGCGGAGGCCCCCAGTCAGCGTGTTACCAGTTTTCAACCTTTTAATCTGACTGCAGCTGTCTCCTCCCAAGAAATAGCAGTGGCAGAAAGAAACAGTGGCAATGAGGCAGGTGGGGATAAGGAGACCTCTTCAGGGACAAAAAGCAAAAAGTTACTGAGCAATAATTTAGTTTATCATCAGGCTAGTGACCTCAAGCTTCAGGTGAGGTTAACCTCTGGCTTGTTTGAGCCAATATCTTATCAGCAAATTCTGAGGAGATTACAATGCAAGCAGACACAGCTGAGGAGTAGAAGTGGAAACAGGATAAAATTCCTTCCCCAACTCCATCCTAGAGGTCAGTGGTACCCTGGCAATAGGAAGTCTCCTGTATCTGCAGTGGTATCTTATCCTTTGCATTGGTCTGGTTATTCACAGTACTTCTCCAAGGGCTGCTCCATCTGCAGGAATATAAAACTTTCTTTTCCGTTTGTCTAGGGAACGGACCTTCAGGAATCTGTCTGTCCTATCTGCTGTCAGGCTATGTCCCTTACTTCAAAAGGGACTCTCTTCATCCTCATCCCATTCTGCAGAGGAAACTGGAAGAGGCACCAGATGTCTCCATTTTGGACCAGGTTTGTATTTTTAAAAATGCTTTTTTAGCAGAAAAAAGCCTTCACTGTGACCTCATCGTGAAGTATCCCAGAGGTATTTTATAAATGATAACCTCATTTGGATTTTCCAAGCGCATATGCAGAACGAGCCTTAAACAAAAGACTACTTAGTTGTCCAACTTTCCCTTGTATGAAGTGCCAGCATTGCTGCTGAGATCCTCGAGGTAATTCTCGAGCAAACGGGCTGTGCACCAATAGATAAATTCTGCAGAACACCAAAAGCACCAGTTAGAAGTACCTCAGTTACAAGTACTCTCTCTGGTAGAACATATATTAAGAATCCACTCTCTCTCCTTTTAGGATTTGGAATATCTCTCTGAAGGCTTGGAGGGACGATCCCACAGCCCCGTGGCTCTTCTGTTTGATACTCTTCTGCGTCCAGACACAGACTTTGGTGGAACAACAGAATCTGTCCTCACTTGGTGGCATGAGGCCAACAGAGCTATCCCCCACCTGGTCCTTGGCAGAAACCCTCCTGGAGGTGCCTGGCATGTATGTAATTGAAGCCTAACTACTTAGGTCTGCATGTTGAAAGACAGCCAGATCTCCTAACTGGAGAGTTGAAGGTCTCAAAAAACCAACCCAAAGCAAAAAACAAAAAAAAAAAAAAGAGAGGCTAGAGGATCAAATGAAATCACTGACTTCATGATATGTGGTGTATTAGAACATGACAAAATAGCATTTCATTTTTCTTATTCTTAAATGGCTTTCAGTTATTTAATGCAACTGTGTTTCTTGTTCTAGTCTATTGAAGGGTCTATGATTACCCTGAGCAGAGGGGAATGGATGGGACTCCCAGATCTCCAGTTCAAAGACTGGCTGAGGCAAAAGAGAAGGTGAGGTATCTATGGTGTAACTGTTTATTTGCAAACATCCAAAGGTTATTTGGGAACCTGTGGTGTAGTGCACTCTTGATGCAGATGCCTGTCTTTTATGGATGGTTCTAGTGAGAGGAAGGGACCCCCAGCAGAAGTCCGTTCTGCATTCAGTGGTTCCAGATAAAGTTGCAGCACTGGTTGCAGCGTGTCCACTTCTCAAGCACTCGTTGGGGACAGCTCAGAATGCAGAACCATCAGTTCTGAAAGCGCTTGGAGAAGGCATGGTGGTCTTTGCTGCTGTCCTCAATGACAAGTATAATCATCACAGGTACTGGGGAGTGTCTCAGGTGCTTCTGAGAGATGTTAGCTGCTTGAAAGCTGAAAAAGTCCAGGAGATAAAAACGGAATAGAAGTGAGATATGTAAGAGGAAGGCATAAACGAGTTACCATGTTCTTAGGGAGGGGATTCACGTTTGACAAGTTGCCTCTGTCCAACAACCTGCAAACCTGCCCGTTACCTCTCTAGACCAGCAATAAGTTTGCTGAAGACGAGAAAACTAGATGAGAAGTCTCCTCTGTTAGTGCCAGGATAGAAGGCTCTAGGATATACATTCAGTGGAAGAGGGAGAAAGTCTAAGCTCCTACTTAACTGCTGCTTGACCTTTGTTTGTAATGTGTTACAGAGGCCTTAGAAACAATAGAGCCACGGCAGAAGACATTGCTCAATATTACCAACATTATGTGATGAAGAAAGGGCTGCAGAAGAACTTCAGAAGTGGCACTGTTGTGACCTCTGTGAGGAAAGTGAGCGCAGAGAGCATCTCCAGCCATGCACAGAAAGATCTGCAGGAGAAAAGTGACTCACTCTGGAACTTCACTGAGGAAAGTATGGAGGTCTTTAAAGTAGATGGAGTTTTCAAAACTGTGAAAGGTGACCAGGAACCCTTCTCCATCTATGCAGAGAATGTGGTCCTAGCTACAGGAACATATGATAGTCCCACTTGGCTTGGGGTCAAGGGAGAGAACCTTTCCTATGTCCATCACCAGCTGTCTGCCCTAGAGGAAGCAGTGAAGAACAGCAGTGTTGGCATCATGTCAGATCCAGTCTTGATTGTGGGTGCTGGTCTGACAGCTGCTGATGCGATTCTTTTTGCTCACCACTGCAACATTCCAGTAATCCATGTTTTTCGAAGAACAGTCAACGATCCAGGTCTTATCTTTAACCAGCTCCCCAAAGTGATGTACCCTGAATACCACAAAGTCCATCAGATGATGAAAGAACAGTCAGCTGCTTGTTCTGGGCCCTATGAGTGTTATGTTAGCCTTCCTGAACATCATGTGTTATCCTTTGGCAAGGACAAGAAATGTATCCTTCAAGGCAAGAATGGCTACCAGAAGGTTTATAAAATTTCCATGGCTCTTGTTCTCACTGGCTCAAACCCCAACCTCTCCTTTCTGCCAAATAATGGCATTGACTTGGCAGTGGACAGTGACCAACCAGTCAATCCCAAGAGGAATCCCATAGATGTTGACCCATTCACCTATGAATGCACTCAGGAGAAGGGGCTTTATGCTCTAGGACCCTTAGCTGGGGACAACTTTGTGCGCTTTGTTCAGGGAGGGGCTCTGGCTGTTGCCAGCTCTTTGTTAAAGAAAGCAAACAAAAATCCCCCCTAACAACTCCCCCCCCCCCCGCCCCGCCATGCTAACAGTATCTAAATGGGTTACTGCTATTTTCTTAGAGAAGCAAGTCTCTGATATGTACACCCTCAAATGTGAAGCCCCCACTCCTGGTTTTCACCAAGGTAATGCAGAGAGTTACTAAGTTTTTGCTGAGTTATTTGGGAAGATTAAGTCACCAAATACACAGAGCGGGCTTCATGCATGGTGATACCTTGAACCCTTGAGGATTCAGCTCCTTTCCTGCACAGCTGTGCATGAAGGCAGCAGGAGCCTTAAATCTTGTGCTGCAAAAGTGGGGAGCAAGAGAGTGATTGCTCTTCTATGTAACACCTTCCTGGTTACTGAAAATAGAATTGGGGGACAATCCATGTTAATTATTTCCAGATAGCAAGCTGGCAACCCTGTGTCTGTCGGCGTCTTACACTGTCCAGTGTTTTTGGATGAAATGAAGTAAGCCAATGTGGTTGTATTTGCTCCTGTGGTTCAGCTGTATGTTCTTACTAGACAAGAATTCACTGAAAGATGCTGCAGGTAAATTTTTGGCACATGAAGTAGTACTCTTGTGAATAAAAACTGCCATGGAAGCACAGACTAAACTAGTTTCTTACTGATAACACCAGCAGCATGTTATATGTAGGTTGTTTTATTCAAGAGATTCATGTGGTGGTTGGTTTTCTCCTTCTGAAGAGTCTTCAGAAGTGATGGTACTGACTCACAAACATCCAGTTTGCCATCTTGCAGCATTTTGCCTTCTAACTGCTAAAACTGTGGTGGCTGTGTTCTCAGCAGCTGCTCTAAAGACAGTGCAATTAAAGGGAGCTACTGATTTGTCTTGAAATTCTGCCCATGTGCTGTGTGGGACTCCTGCTGCACAGAGCATTGCAGGAAACAGCAGTATGTTGTGTATTGTAACAGGCATCCCTAGTCTAGCATGATTTTTTTTTTTTTCCCAAGAATGCTGTTTGTGGGGAAAAGGGAAATGGCACAGTCACTTTTTGATTTTTCTGCTGAATATTGCAAATTTTTGTACTGGTTTTCTAATGAAAGATTTTTATTGGCAAAGCACTTTGTTAGGGGCTATCAGTCAATCAGTGTTTTGAATGAGCTGAGGTGGGTGGGAATGGTGCCACATGAGGATGCCTCACCCTCAACCCGCCTATGGGACCTTCCGTGCCTCTCACAGGAAAAATTAAGAGTCATAGTTAATGTCATTCAATATAAAGACAGACTCTGCTCCCGGTGGTGCATTGAAACTCACTGGCATGATAGGATGCTGCACACATCCCTCTGGAAAACTGTGCCTGTGGAGACAGTGGCTGTTTGCAATTGACCTTCACAGGCTGTGCAGGGAGACATACAAGGAACTCATTTGCAGTGTTGTATGTCACTAGAATATTTTCATCACTGGCTGTACTTGTATGAAATGTTTTTCAATAAAGTGATTTCAGACTTACTCTCAGCATGTTTGTTTTTTACCTCTGACTTTGAATCTCTGACCAAGAGAAGATCTAAGAAACTTCTTCGTTAGCTTCCTGACAAATACCAGGATGTGGTGTGATGTGCCCACTGAACCCCACCTCTCTCCTCTCGCTAAGAGGACAACAATCTATAGATGCATCTTCCACGTATCTCTTTCTGCCCTTTAGGATGGAGAACCTTTTTGTAGACACTAGCAAAGTGCCCTCTCTTTTGTAAGGCTAAACTATGCTAAGAACAAAGCTTTTTTTTGCCAAGAGTATTCTCTCCTAGGAGATCTCAGATCTCTTGTCTGGAAAAATCCCAGTCATGGCCTAGTTCAGTAAGTCATAGGATCACTTAGATTGGAGGGGACATTTGAAGGTCAGTGGTCTGACCCCATTAAAGTTTGGCCAAATTTGAGGTTAGCTCAGATTGCTCAGGGCCTTGTCTGGGAAAACTTTGAAAATCAGCTGGGATGGAGATTCCACCATCTCTTTGGGACCCTTGATTCAATGTTTGTCCACCTTTACTATGAAGAATTGTGGATTGCTTGCTTGTTTTGTTTTTTGTTTTTCCTCTTAAGTATCTAATTCAAATGTTCTTGCAACTCATATCTGTTGCCAGTTGTTCTTTCACTGGGCACCTTTAATAAGAGTCTGGCTCAAAGCGTTAAAGCACAAATCCTCCATCTCCTCTGTGGGAGGCTGAGACTTGAGGCCCTCTCGAATTTGCCGGGATGGAGAGGTGCAACGTGGGGAGTTTCTGACTCTGTTCACCGTCCAGATGAGCAGCAGGGCCCCCAGGGATCTCTGTGGGACAAGGCAAAGTGGCAGCAGCTCTGCTTTGCGCTCAGGCTTTGGCAGCCTTGCTCTAATGAGGTGGCAGTTACGTGCTGTATGGGCGTAACTTAGTGTAGATAACGCGGTCTGATGCCAGCTTCCATGTCCTGGGTGTATTGCCGAGGAGAGATGAGAACGTAACTTGATATTCCCCTTGTCCCCCTTAATGCTCCTCCACTCTGGTTTCCATGCAGCACATGGAGCCAAAAAAGCATCTCAGCCCACTTCAGTTGGAGGAGAGAGGCCTCCACTGTCTGCCTGAGCCACTCAGTAACCTGCCGGTCTTCCTAACTTTAAATAAATCATTGTTTTTTATGAAGTGGGAGTGCTGTGGGCTTCCAGGATTGTGCTGTTCCTCCTCTGCAAATGACCTTTGGTAGGGGGAAAAAAAAAAATCAATAAATTATCAGTGTTCAACTTTCTAAAAATAGCATTTTGGGTCAGGCCTAGAATTCCTGCATCAGAAGCAAACGGAGAGCAAAGGTCAAAGGGCTTCTTTTCTTTTTCTTTTTCTTTTTCTTTTTCTTTTCTTTTCTTTTCTTTTCTTTTCTTTTCTTTTCTTTTCTTTTCTTTTCTTTTCTTTTCTTTTCTTCTTTTCTTTTCTTTTCTTGGCGGGGGGCAGTGAGGGGCACCAGAGGGTGCTGGGAATACGGGAGGTAGGGCTGATGCTGCCTGCAGTGCTACTCTTCCCACTGCTGCAGTCAAAGTTGTAGCATTTGTGCTGATTGTTCCTGTCTTGCATTACTGTGGCCTAATCTGCCCTGTTCTGGGGAGCTCCGAACGAGGGTGGCAGCCTGTGTCGACGTCAGAGGGGCTAGGATTACCGGGTTTTAAATAGCTGGTTTTCTTGCCCTGGAGGGATGAGCGAATTGCCTGCCCAGCACAGGACTGGAAAGGGAAGTGGTTTTTTCACAATTGGTACTTAGAAAATACCCTATGTTTTGCCCTACAGGGATGTTGAAGCAAAAATCCTCACTAGTGGAGATGGTGGTTTACTCATCGACAACTAAAAGTCCTCAAGGCAAGACGGCACAGTGCTAATGCAAGTCAGTTGTCATTCAGTTCTCCGTAACCAGGGAGACAAATAGGAACTACTGTTCCAAAACACCAGAGTCAATAGATACCAGCTCTGTTAAGCGTGGGATTCATCTGTACATTATAACCTTGACCTACAGCATATGACCAGGGCCTGGAAGTAAAGAATAGTCTTCTAATAGGCCTTCTGCACATCACGTTCCTCCCATGAGAGCGACGCAGCTCAGTGTCTCATTAGCAGAGACACTAAATATGTCCACCACCGTTTCCACTGGTGCATGTGCAAGTCCAGCCTGGAGGTAACCTTGGCGAATCAGTGGGCTATTTCAAGTTGGGGACCGCTTTGCTTGTTTTCTCTCTCCCACAGTAGTCCTTTGGCGTCCTCTCCCCTTTGCCGGGCGGAAACCTGGTGCCTGCAGCACCAGTGACTGAAGCAGATGAGTCTGAGAAGCAGCAAGCAACTCCCTAACCTACTCAGTTCAAACAGAGCAGGTTTTTCTGTTCAAAGCTCTGGCTGCCGCGAAGATGTGACATTCAACAAAGCCCCACAGCATCAGCAGGAACTTCTTGTCAGGTATTCGCTTTCTGTCCTTAGGGGCTCCTCAGCCTCCTCTGGTTTCCTTCCTCACCTGATAAGCCCCCAGTTTTCGTCTTTTCAGAACAAGCTCTTGAGACTTACTAGCGCTCACCAGGAGCCGTGAAAACTTCTGTAGCCTGAACAGAAGCAAGGATTTAAAGTTCACCTACAAGAAACAAAAGAGGATTGTGGGTTTTTTGGTTTTATTGTGCTGTTAAGTGCTTGTAGTCAAGGATGATGTGTTTTAAATAAACGTGCTAGCGGGTGTGGCAGAAATGACTGTGCAAGTCTAAACTTGGGTACCTTTTGTTGTGCAAGCGGCAGCGCAAGCCTGCTGCTTCTACTTTATGCTTGGCTTAAGGAACTGTGAGATGTCAGAGCATGTTCATCGGGGGCTTTCACTTCTTAAATGAAGAGAAGGCTACCATCTCTTGAAAAGGAGCCATCTCGTAAAAATCATCTGCATTGAAATTATTTTGTGAAATTCTTATAGTCTTGGGAACCCCCTTGGTTGTTTAGCATTCACTTTTTTTGGCTTCTGTCTTTCTTTGAGTATAGGATTAAATCCAGTTGCATCCTGGCCAGGCCAGTCCGCACTATTTAAAAGGTCCGTAGAGCATTACTATATATTGTAAGTCAGATTGTTGCATGACATACATTTACAAGGACCCCTTAGGAGCTGTCAGACGGTTGCAAATTGTGATGGCTGAAATTGCCTGCTTTATTTCACCACTGGGCAGGCTAGCAACAAGCGCATCGCGCATGACTGTGGTTCAGCTGACAGGCAGTAACTCCTGAAGTCCGGAAAGGAGCCCAAATGTTTGTTGCTGTTGGTGACGGGATCCCTGTTCTGCCAGGATACAGAGAGCTGCAGGGATCTGTTGTCCAGGAAGAGTTTCCTTTGCTGTCTTTGGGAACAAGCCCTGAGGGCCAGGAGAAAATTTGGATCCTCTGTTGCACAACGCTCTGGCGTGAGAAGCAAAATATCTCACAGTATTTCTGCCCTCGGCCATGTGAACGTGCCCTTCTGTCCATACGGACATCTATACAAATTTTGGCTCAGAGAAGCAGGACCTACTGATAAACTGATTTACAGGAGCCTGCTTAGGAGGGGTAGAGCAGGCAGCTTTCGTGAACTTTGTGCAGATGAAGCAGAATGGATTTTGTTTCCTTGCCCAACTTTGACCGCTTGCGTTCGTTCCCTGGAGCTGCTGCTGGAGCTTCTGCGCGATTTTACAGCTATGCCGCAGCAGGTTGGAAATGAAAAAAAGGAGGGGAATCCCGCGTAAGCCGGCGCGTAGGTACTCAGCAGCACTGCCTGCCAGGGAAACACTGTTTGTTAGGAGGTGAAAGTACTATTTATTTAAGATGTTTATCCCGCAGGTGAATTTCCACAGCTTGGGCTTACGGGAAGCGAAGGGGCTGGGGCAGCAACCGAAGGAACCCCCTTTCCGAGCTGGGCTGCACGTGCAAACTCCCGCAACACCCTGCAGAGGAGGGCAGCCACGCCGGGTGTTGATTACAGCCCGCCTACCTCCAGCAGGCAAACAGAGCCGATTTGGCTGCCGGTGTCAGACCAGCACCAGGTCGGGGGGAATTTTTCCAGTGAAACAGTGGCTGAACGAGAGCTGGGAACGAAGAGGCAGTTCAACAAGTCTCCTTGAAAGGGGCCACGAACGTGCAAAGTTATTGCTGGCGGTGCAGTTGGGGGTATTCTACTGGGCAAGTCTCCAAATTTTAGTTGCACTTTCATAGCCCACTGAACATTTTGCCAGGAAGGCAAAGTCTTAACTGGAGGACAAGCAAAGGGCAGAATGAAAGTACGCTCTTCATGGCGAAGGAACGAAGGAATAGAAAACTGGCAAACAAGAGGTACTGTGATTTTTTTATGAGACCACAGAACAGTTTCAGGCTAAAACATTCATTCATTTCGAGAGCTGGCCCAACAGAGACTTGGCATTAATACCCAAGTCATCCAGTATTACCGTAACTCTCAGTCAGGTCCCAAAGGAGCACATAGCTTTCAAAGCTAATACACTGACCACTACATCTTTCAGCTGAAAAAGCCAGGAAATTTGCGTATTAGAAAAAAATTCCTTGGTGTTATTTTGCGGTAATAATTGCACTACTCAGTTTAAACATTAGGGTCCAGCAAAAACAAGCAAACCACAAAGCAGCGTGACCCTGAAGTCCAGGCTCGGTGGAGACTCAGGTGAGACCTCAGGGCCACGGGGGCTCCCGAGGAACCCGGGTGAAAGCGCCAGAGAGGCGCCGTGCTGCAGCCGCCAGCAGCCTGCAGCGAGCGGGAACGGCGAGCTCCAGCCCTGACGCTTGTTTGGGCACTGGCAAAACCTTGCCTGACTATGCCTGCTGCTGCCAAGGCGGGCCAGACACCAGGAGCTCAACCCCGTGTACCTCCTCAGCGTGCCTAACCCTTCCTGGTGGTGGTGTTTCACGAGATTGGCCATTTCTTGCTTTAATTTGTAAATCCATTTTTAATTTGCAATTTGTAATTCTCCGTCCCCCAGTAGGAAGGTGGCATGTTACTGCCCACCGCTGCTTGCCTTCTTACGCCGATCAAGCGTTATATCAGCAGCAAGAAGAGTCAACGGTGCCCCCGGAGAGGTTGACACAGGTTCAAAAGCTGTTCTCCAAAAGCTGGCCAGAAGCGTGGTGGAGGCATGGGTGACGTTTGCCTTCCCAAGCTACAACCATTTGGGGGTGTAATTAGGGCAGCTGCAGCAAGCTAATTAAAGCCCTCCTCAGCCGGCAGGGCCGGGGCCAGCTGAAGATGGCCTGGGGCGAGGAGCGCGGAGGTCTTTGGAAACAGGCTTAAAAGGCGACGGTGGCAATTCCTGCCCTTTCTTGGGGCTGGTGGCTTGCAGCGCTGGAGGATTTGCTGCACTCGCCTTTGGGCCTCACAGCTGCAGGATGGCTTTCCCGTTTCTTTGGGTTGCAAAACTGTCCCCTTTGCGCCTAGATGTCGGCGTATGGCTTTTGCCCCGCTCTGCTCGGCTGGCTGCTTCGCGTGGCGGCGGCACGGCACGGGCCGGCGTCCCCGAGGGCAGGCAGAGGCGACGGGCGCCGCGCCAGGCTGGGCAAAGTAAACTTACCAGCGTCGCTTCTCAGCAAACCCAAACCGCTGGAGAGTCTCACGTCGTGCAGCGGAGGTTTTTTTTGCAACCTGGTAGCTGGGCTCCCAACGCTGGTTTTAGAGCGGCGTTGACCTGTGGCCTGAGATAAGAGGCGGCAGCAGCAGGCGCTGCCGGTCCCGGGCACCTCGGGACCCTCCTTAGCGTGTGCCGCGTCCCGCTCCCCTGGCCGGCGCGCAGTCGGCCGCCGGCTCTCCCGGGCAGCAACCCTGGGGCAGCGAGCGTGTCACCAGCAATAGCAAAGCTCTGATTTTCCGTAGAGCCCCTAGAGCGAAATAGCTTAAAAATAACCGCTGGCGGCAAGCTCCGGCCGATGGCGAGCGCCTCCGTTGCCATCCGTGTTTTCCCCAAGCGCCTTCCAGCACCTCTCTGTCCAGCTCCCTTGCGCGGGGCTTGCTGCCTGCTCTATCAGCTTTCCTGTAAAAGCTGGTCTTCTCGCAGCTATTTTTGGCAGCTGCCCAAGAAATTAGGGCCATCAGCACGCAGTAAGACACATGACGAGAGGCAGGGAAGTGTAGTGGTTCACATGGCTGAATTGCACGTGGTTATGCAATGCTTTAAGCGAGCTCTTTGCGAAAACATGGCTTGTCCCTTATACTGCGCTTAAAGCCAAAGCAGGAGCGTTTTCTCAGGACCACAAATAATTGCCCAGCATTTTTACTGGCTAGACTATAACTACCAAGACAGTTTAAGATGAATTAAAGGAGCATGTCAAAACAGGCAGCAGGCAACCTCTGCAACATATTGACCTGATCAAATGTAGAATGGTGAGAAGCGTAGCTCAGTGGTTTTCTCCCCCGAAAATGAACGCCTTTATGAACTCCCTCTGTTTCACACGGAGGTGGAAGTAAGGTCTTCGAAAAGTTTCCATTAGAAAGGGAGGGTGAAAGAGAGGTTGGATCAGGGCTTTAGCCCCGATCCCCAGATGCAGCTCGCTGCCGTTCTGGGTGAAAGTTGCAACTGCTGGAAGTTTGGGTTGGAATTTTTGTTCCTTTTTCAGCCGAGGTTTCTATCTCAAGGCTGAGCAACGTTTTCAGATTTATGTTTCCCCGGGACTGGCTTTTTCCCCTGCAAAGTTCTGTTTTCAGTAAATTGGTGCTTCTAGGAAGCAAAAAAGTTCCCAGCCAGCACTGCTGAGTGCTCATCGCAGCGCCGTCCTGAGGACGCATGTGAGAAGACAGCTATTCTGATGGCACCGAAACGGTTGTCTGAGCTGATACCCCTCTTAAAAGGCTCACTATTCATTTTATATTTAGATTTGGCTAGCGAATTTGCAGAAATTTTCTCCTTTTTCACTCAGATTTTCAGAAGAAATTTTTTGGCCACCCTTACAGCCCGATTTGATACAAGTAAATTAACAGTCTGGACAAACTGCCCAGAATATGGCCACTATTGCTCCCAAAGCAAAACTAAAGTCCCTAAGTTATAAGACTTCAAATAGACGCTCCTGGGAAGCACCTGGGGCCGTGTTGCTGAGGGAAGGCACCCCGGTGAGGGTGCCTGGGTCCCGGCTGTGCTGGAGGAGGTGGAGACGTCTCGGAGGCAGCGGCCGTGTCCCCACGGAGCAGGCGCCGGGGATGCCGCAGAGCTAGGGCAGGAGACGGGGCGCTGCTATACATATTTAAGAGATTTTCTCTGCTTCAGGCATAGTAAGAAGACAAGCTATGGAAAGGCACAGTGAGCGCAGGGGGTTTTGCTGGAAATCAGCACTGACGAGGTAATTTCCAAGGGAAATTTGAGGCACCAGAGGCCGCAACCTTGTGTACTTTTGCCATTTTGTGCAGGAAGGAGGCATTTTGCTTGGGTAAAGGTCATGGTATCTCTGTAGGTCTGATTTAAAGAGCAGAAACGGAGTATGCCCTGAACCGTGATAGAAAAGGGACCTGCAGAAGTACAGCTAGTGCAAGCCCCTGAAACCCTGGCCAGAGCTGCATCCCTTCACCCAAAACGTGTATCTCTAGCAAGGACGCTGTGCCCAGCCGCAAACCCTCAGGGCATCCTGGCCGGCTCATGCCCAAGGGGTCATGCACACCATTTCAAACTTCTTTCCCTTATGCTACCCCTTGATTTCAACCCTTTTAACACAAACACGCTTATTTTATGGAAAGAAATGTAGAAAGCAGCACGTCTCCAGCCATCAGTGGAGCTCCTCCTGGATGCTGGCCTTTGCTGCCCTTCGCCTGCCAAAGGTGGTCCCAGGTAGGGCTGGGGTGGGTGGTGACCGCACCAGGCAGCTTCACATGGAGGGACCGTTTTATGGCTGAGGTGCTAGTCCTCGTGAGGTTGACAGGAATTAGTTCGTGCTGCTGCCAACATAAATAAAACATTTTCATGAAGGTGGAGAAGTGAGCGACTGAGAAAAAGATAAAGTTAAACAATAAGCAAGCGTTGTCTATCTGATGTAATCCTCCAAACATCTCGTCTCCTGAGTAAGCTGGAGATGACATAACTGGAGAACCCGAGCAGATTTGGCAAAGTGAACTGTTCTCGCTCAAAAACAAAGGGAAGCAAATCAACAGGCCGGACATCCAGCCCGTTCCCAGGCGGCCGGACATCCAGCCCGTTCCCAGGCGGCCGCTCCCACGTGACTTGCCTCGCGCTCTGCTACTACCATTTCCAACAAAAAGGCTTTTTCCCTTCCCCGCCCCTCCCCTTTAAACAACGTAATGGATACCCTCCTTCCATTTTCTGGGAAATCACTCGCTCGAGAGGAAGTTACCCAGCCCAACTGGAACAGAGTCCTGTTTGCAATGGAAGGGTATGCAGTTTGTTCAATTTTAGGTGAAGAAAATTACAGGGCTTTGAAAGAAAACCAGTAGCTGAAAGAACAGATGCTTGCTGTGGTGGATTATGACTGTGGGTCAATTATTTCTCATGTGAGTAATCCCCATAGCCTTTAATGCTGCGTTGATAAAAGAAGTGGAAATGCACAAGATAGATAAAAATAATTATTCTGCTAAGGGCTAAATGGCTAAGCCCGAAATTCTTACTCTTTTCAAGGCTACCCAGGCCTTTCACTTACGCGTGAATTTTTGGTATCTATACTAAAAATTTTCCATATGGAAGTATATTTTCGTATTCCTCTAGAAAGTCCCCTAGCACTCGGAGATCTCTCTCAGGATGATATTTTATGAATTATTTACTTTGCTGAAGTTTATATTGCGTGGAAAAAGCTCAGCAAGACTGACGGTAACTAATGATGTAGTCGAGTAAGCATAGGGGAGGAGGTGAATGGGAAAGTTTCTGTGGAGACGTGATTTTGTTTCTAAGCTAGGCAGAGGAAATAGTTCAACTTTTTTAAACCAGTAGCTTATCACTTGTGACTACAATGGTCGTTGCTCTTCCCCAAACACACTGCTGCTCCCCAAGACTCTAGCACAGAGGTAGTCTTGGGCCCCGCAGACCAGAGCGGGTCCGAGGCGGAAGATGATGGGATGCTCGTTGCCCTTTAATGTTGCTCTTTGGTTTCATGAGGAGTGTGGTAACAACAGGGTCTTTGCTGATGAAAATTCAGTGTGGTTCAGGTTTGAGAGCAGAGAGTAGCATTAGTGTATTGCTGTTCCCCACTGGTATGCGGACAGCCAGTTATTCAAGCACGCAGATGTGGTTTGCTTGGTACGGCTACCTCATGCTGACAGCCTTTAATTTTATAAATTCAATACCGGCTACCTAAACAGATAGAGGGGGGACTAAACAGGCTTATTTTCTCAATGCAATTTCTCAAACTTTCTTATTTCTCCCCAGCTCCCACAAGGAATCTGGCCTCTTGCCCTCAAACGTGGCTTATGACAGTTTGGATTTTGTAATGAGTAATTCCTCCTACACCCCCCCCCCCCAAAATCTGAGTTCTCCAGAGGCACTGGTCACACCTTGAAGTTGCCATCAGAATGTGCTTTCTTCTTTTTTGAGCCCTCTTAAAATAATAAATGGGAATTGCATTTCCAATAAGCAGTCCACCCTAGGAAATCTGACTGCCAGCCAAGTTTGGCTTTAAAACTCTGACAGTAGCAGTAGGTAGGCAGCCAACTTACCTCGGAGAAGGATTTGGCACCTCCTAATGATAGATGGTCCCCAGGCCAACAAACAGGGTTTTCCAGAACGAGGAGTTCTGGAAGCACAGAAGCAAATGTGTAAAAGGTGAAAAGAGGGTAAGCCTGAATAAAAATCAGTCTCTTGGAGCAAACTTCCTTGGATTTGTGTTCTAAGTGGATGGAGGATTTTGAGGTGGCCGGTGCACTGGTGTAAAGGGTACGAGGGTGTCCAGGCTGCACTTGCAGCAGCCGAAAACCACCCTTCTCCTAGGAGGTCTTTAAAGCTGCTTTGAAGTTCAGATGTGGTCACAAGCTAGACTACCGGCTCTGAGCTGTGAAACAAATTGGGCAGGGAGTTAATGCGTCTTGACTTTTGCTCTCCTTTGAATAAGAATTTATGGAGGAGGAGTGAGATTACTGACGGGAGTTGGGAAAACGGTCTCGCCTTTTGTGATAAAAGGACACTGTTTTGGGCTGCTTGATCGTCCTCTGCCACCTCAAAGGGCAGTTAAATGAAGAGGGAAAGCTGGTCCCCGCTGTGTTTTCAGCCTGGGAAGGGCAGAGAGTTTGCAGGGCTTCACCATCATGTAAAGGTGGTATCTTCAAACTGACCTTAGTAGGAGCAAGAGATACATCCAATCTCTTTTTCTTTTCTAGAGCTCTTACCTCTATTTTTGGCTGTCATAAACTTAGTTACTCGGTAAATCTCTTCAGTGTAGGGTGTAGGCAAAGATCCGTGTACTAATTTGGAAAGTGCAGTATTGTATTTATTGCAGCCTGTTCACGCATAGTTGGACGGCAGATCCTACGTCTTTGGCCAGTTTACCTCTGGCGTGACTGTGAACTTCAGAGCTTCCTGGTGTGAGCTTGTGCCTACATTTCAACAAATATTAAAGGAAATCATTGTTTATTTGTTGTAGGAACAGCCCAAAATACAGCTTCATAAGAGTATCTAATCTGGCTGTCAGTTTTGGAGGGCACTGCCCATTCCAGAAATTTTTGCAGTTGATCTGCAGCCAAATATTGTATAAGCTTATTGTATCTGGAGGTTTGTTTATAGTATTGTCATGTGAACCTTCCAGAGTGATCAAGCACAGGTATCAGGTCATTCAGAGGAAAGAAGAGAGGATGAATACAGGATGGTGTTATGCTGTTGTAACTTTATCCTCCAAACCCATCAAAAACCCTCCTCCTGCCAGACGGACTCAGGAGCATACCTGACCGCTACGTTAGTCAAAGCTCTCCTCCCCTGTGAAGGAGGGGAAGTGTTTTAAGGGATGGAAGCACCATTTTCGACACAATGACTAGCAATGTCTCCCATAAGCCTTCACCCAGCAGAGTCCTTCTGCAAGTCGCCCAGGCCTTGAGAGCTAGCGCGGGAGCTGGAGTTAGGCAGATACAGAATTGTCCGTCCCAGAAGGAGACGGGTGTGGATGTCCATGCTCACGCTCTTGTCCATCTCCTTCCCCAACCTCCTCTCTGATCCCTCCGTCTACCTCATTTAGTGCGAGAAGGCCAGACACAAGGGCTAATCGTGCTCTGGTTTCACCAGTGCAGCTAGACAGCAGCACCAGGTTACGGTATACAAAATAGATAATTAATTGTGAAGAGGAGTGGTGTTCAACAATAAAAACAGATTTTTCGCTTCCACTAGACAAGAGATTCGGGAGAGTGCCTGTGCTTTCTCTCTGAAAAGCCAGTGCCTGCGGTCCAATGGAGCTTCGCTTTTCTTTTGCTATCAGGGCTGCCGTAATCACCAGCACGGAGGTTGCCAGCACTAGGCAGACTATGAATAAGAGCCATAAAGTAGGACTAAAAGAAGGACTGGTTTAGTAACTTAGGATCACCTGTATGCAAATCTTCCAAAGAAGAATAAAAGGGCTCAAAAGCAGGAATTGCAGTCCACTTGCTGGGGCAGAGCAGCAATGAAACTCAGGTCACCCCTGCTGCTGCAGTGCATTGCACAAGCCCCTTAAATCTGAGACGCGGGTGGAGCTCTGATACCCCCGGTCCTTCCCTGCTTTCCCCAAGAAGTGTTTCTAATTCCAAGGAAACTGGGAGAAAACCCTATGGCTGCCGGGGAAGAAAGGTGGATTTTGAGCCAGGAGCACTAATCCACAGGGCTGAATCCATTTGCCCCTCCAGCGCAAGGCTGACTTCTGCCCAGGCCGATTCAGGACCGTGACGTGCGGCGAGCGTAATTTCAACACTTATTGTTCCTTTATCTTCACAGTTACATTGTCCCCTAATTTCCTAGCAACCAGATTAGCCCTGGCAAACTGCGGTAGATAGGTGCTATTCAGGCCAAGCCAGCAAGACTTCAGTGGCACCGCGAGCGCAGGTCGCACAGCTGGGGTCCCCTCCAGGGCTGTGCCTCGTGGCCTCTTCTCCTCTTGTTCCACCTCTCCCAGGGCTGCCTGCAGACAACTCCAGTTTCCTCCGGTTGGCTGTCGCTTCACAATTGAGAGGTGCCCACATCCTCCCAGCAATGCTTGTTTGGAGTCCCATTTGCACCGTCCTGCTGTATTTGAAGTCTAACGTAATTTGTGTTTACAATAGGACATTGAGGTGTGGCCCGTAACTATTAAAAATGCATTTGGGTTCTTTTTTTTTTTTAAGTTTATTGAGACTAAAAGCTAGGAACGCTGCAGCCATAAAGAATGTACACCTGGACAGCAGGCATCTGCGCTGAGAATTCATCTGCTTGATGTGAAATTGTTCTCAAATTTGTAATGGGCTTCTGGCTTCACTTGTCGCTATCCTAGAGACAGATAAGCAACATTAAATCTTTTGTGACTCAGAGAGTGCGGCCGGCAGCGAGACTCTCAGAAATGTTGCTGCAAGTCACTAGATATTTATTCTGGAGACAGTGGATGAGGAGCAGCAGAGGAGTCCCTTTAAAATTCCCTCAAAGGAAGGGAACCCAGACCAGTCCATTCTTAGAGTGTGTAAGCTCCTCTTCAGCCTTGGGGCTAACAGCCCGACTGAGGGTAGTAAAACATGGGGACACGTTGCCCAAAGAGGTTGTGGAGGATCCTTGGAGATATTCAAAGCTAGACTAGACACGGCATGAGCAACCTGCTCTACGTTGGCCTTGGTCACCCTGAATTTCCCTTTGTCTGGAGGCAAAGCCCAAAGGCCTTTTAGTGAATAGGATGTTGCTCTGCAGTCCATGATACCAAGGAGAGAAGTCTTCAAGGGGGCTGCTATCCGCATACTTCTAAACCTCTTTTGGAAGGGTGGTTTCCAAGTATCCGAGACAATCCGTGGATTCATAGGGATTGTTTTCTCCCCCAGGAAGAAAATGGGAGATGCAGGTTGAATTTGTTCATCTCCTTGCAACTTCAGATAGGTATTTCTGCAGTTATGGATGTAAGCTTTATTCTGATATTTAATATATCCACCCTTCACAAATCTGACGTGACATTTGAAGAAAACTCCTAGTATATGTGTCAGCTGAGTGCGTTGCATCCTAGTACACTGCAGCCCACTTAATGCTCATGCTTCTTGGATGCCCATCATGAAAAACAGCCTTCTGCCATGTAAGTCAGTGCTAAGAGTCCAAAAAGAAACCCTCTCCTTTTGAGACAGAGGTTGCTGCAGTAAATTTAGATCATCTGTGTGATATAAGAGTGTTTCAGAGTCATAAGAATGGCTTAGTTTCACTTAAAAACTCTATTTCTACCATTTTCTACCATTTTCATGGGAAACATCATGTAGTAAATAATTAAATTCATATTTTTGCCAGTGTGTCTCCTACTGCGTTGCCTCCTAATCAAATATACGGACCATCAAGTGCACCCAGAAACTGCGGATGAATGGATTATCAGAAAGAAACCGCAATAGGTTTCTTACCACTTACATTTGTATTTTGCTTTGAGTCTTTCCTTCCACGGATCCTTCAGAAGTTACAAAGTCTGAGTTACCTAGAGTTTAATTGCCACCCTGTGTCTTGCTATTTGAAATCACAAAGTACCATACAGGGGAAGGTAAATCCGTGGGGGTATCTGTTGCTTATGCTGGAAGAGCGAGGTCTGGCGCACGGCAGGATCAGGCAGCCCAGGCTAGTCCAGAGAGGCACGCGGTGGCTGCCCAGAAACGACGTGGGCACCTTCGCAGTCACATTTTTTGGACATCGTAGTATGTGATTATCTGGGTACAGGCTATTCAGACACATCTTCAAGGAGATTATGAGCTGCCTCACAAATCCCGAAGCACCAATCTGGGCTTGCACAGGGTGGTAAAGCTGTTGGGACAAGTTTTGTCTGGAAAGAGTTTCTGCGGGTGTGAGTCAAACTCTGATGAGGAACAGAAAACCAGTGCAGGGGTGTGTGCGTGTGTGTGTGCGTGTGTGTGTGTGTGCGTGTGTGTGGGTGCGTGCGCGTGCGCACGACAGAGAGAGACTGGGGATGCACAGTTTGCAGTGGGAAGGCCGGGTTGCTGCAATTGTCCTTTTTTGGTGAAGAAGGAATTTCTGCCTCTGAGCAGGCATTTCTTCTTGTTTCTGCTAGTGCTCCCCATCATAAGGGGCAGTTTTACTGTCAGTCGGACTACGACACGGGGCTGCCTGCGAAAATAAGGCCTCCCACCCCGTGCGTCAGCCCTGTTAGTTGGCTGCCGGCGAAGCAAGAAGAAATTGTGAGGGTGCAAAAGTGGGTTTGCCTTGCTCCCCGGTGGGCACCGTGCTCTCCCTCCCAGGGAAACGCGGAGGAACCTGGAGGAAGGGACAGAGTGCATCCTCAGCAAGTTTGCTGATGATACTAAACTGGGAGGAGAGGCTGACACACCAGAAGACTGTGCTGCCATTCAGAGGGACCTGGACAGGCTGGAGAGCTGGGCGGAGAGGAACCTCCTGAAGTTCAACAAAGGCAAGTGCAAGGTCCTGCACCTAGGCAGGAATAACCCCATGCACCAGTACAGGCTGGGGACTGACCTGTTGGAAAGTAGCTCTGCAGAGAAGGACCTGGGAGTGCTGGTGGACAACAAGTTAAGCATGAGGCAGCAGTGTGCCCTTGTGGCCAAGAAGGCCAAGGGTGTCCTGGGGTGCGTTAGACAGAGTGTTGCCAGCAGGTGGAGGGAGGTGATCCTGCCCCTCTCCTCAGCCCTGGGGAGGCCTCACCTGGAGTCCTGTGTCCAGTTCTGCGCTCCCCAGTACAAGAGAGACATGGCACTCCTGGAGAGAGTCCAGCGGAGGGCTACCAAGATGATTAGAGGGCTGGAGCATCTCTCCTATGAAGAAAGACTGCAAGAGCTGGGCCTGTTCAGCCTGGAGAAGAGAAGATTGAGAGGCGATCTCATCAACGTGTACCAGTATCTGAAGGGGGAGTGTCAAGAGGATGAGGCCAGCCTCTTCTCCGTGGTGCCCAGCAACAGGACAAGAGGCAATGGGCAGAAACTGAACCACAGGAAGCTCCATCTGAACCTGAGAAAAAACTTCTTGACTGTGAGGGTGACAGAGCATTGGAACAGGTTGCCCAGAGAGGTGGTGGAGTCTCCTTCGCTGGAGATATTCAAAACCCGTCTGGATGTGATCCTGGGCAATATGCTCTAGGTGACCCTGCTTGAGCAGGGAGGTTGGACTAGATGATCTCCAGAGGTCCCTTCCAACCTAAACCATTCTGTGATTCTGTGATTTGTGGGGGACAGCCGGGAGGGCGAAGACCTCCGTGCCACCGCGGCCCACCGTTGCATCACGCGTTACGGACCCGCATGTCGCCCCGGGGCGCGCAAGCCCTTGGCGATGCTGGGTGCCTGCGCGCAAGCGGGACATACATCTGAGATGTAGCAAGTTATCAAAAACGCGATTTTCGGGGGGGGGCAATGTTATTCATGGGGGGCTTGTACAAATTTTGCCAACAGCTAGGGTTTTTTTTTTTTAATTTCCAAGAAGAGAAGGAAAACCAGCTTTAAACCATTGATGCGCTTAAGACGTCTTTAAATGAGCATTTGATTTCGGAAACACCCATGTGGTTTGCCGTGATGTTTTTTTAAACAACTCTTTTGACTTTTCCGTTTGAATCGGCATATTGTATTTTAAAACCACCTTAAATGAGAAACAAAAGGATAAATAACCTGCAAAAGGAAACAAAGCTTTTTGGTTTGGGGAGAATGAAGCGGCTGGGGTCAGCCCGAAAGGATTTAAAGAGCTATTTCGCCCCCTCGTCCCCCACCTACACGCATTTCGGTTTTGCTTTTGGCCCAGCCAGTTTTTGTCATTGCCGGTTGCAGTTCGCTCCCCAAGGCCAAAAGACTTTAAAACCTCCAAGGCTCAGGCTCAGGGTCGGCTCCCCCGCCGGCTCGGCTCAGCCTGAGACCGTCCCCGCGCTCACGGGGCAACGCGCGGCCGAAACACCGGGAACGGTACGGCGTCCCTTTCCAATCACGCGGCGTTTACGTCGAACTGCATCGCGTGCTGCGCGTTGGCCGTACCGAAACCGCCGGCCAGCTTCCCCGCCTGTGCGTGTTGCAGCGTGGGGCCGGGCACGGCGCGGGGCCCGCGGGGGCACAGCTCCCTCTCACGACTGCAGAACGCACTGGCACCGGGCATGGCGTTTTCTTCGACTGGTAGTGAGATTAGGTTCGTTTTGCCAGGGTGAAGGGTCCCTGTAATGCAACGTTCCTCTTGGGGCAAGGAGGGCTCGGTGAGCGTCCACGTCCCTTCTGCGCTGGCAGGTCGATAGCAAAGGGAGAGAACACGACAGCGTCCAGAAATTCAGATTTTTTTCACCGCAATCAGGCTCCCTTTGGCGGTGTTTCCTCATCGCTGCCTGACTGCCTGCACCTCACCAGAAATCCTTCAGCGCATGAACAGTGGCCAAGCAATCCCCACCCGTGGGCACGTGCTAGACCAAGGCGTCCTAAATCAACAATTATTTCAGGCTCTCTGTTGAACTGTGTTGCCCAGCGGGGCCTTCCCTACCTCTAACTGTGTTTTTTGATTTAAAGAAAAAAAAAATCGGTATTTTACAGAGTGAGTTAAACGCTTGCAGCCTTCCAGAGCTAACGGCATGAGAACGGCAGGAGAGCACGGCGTCCGTGCTGCGGTGGGCTGCAGACAGACCACCCCGCTCCGCTCTCCGAGGGAGGTGGCGAGGGGCGTTTGCAGGCAGCACCTCAGCGCCACGAATTTCTGGCTCTCGGCTAAGCAGCATCGAGGCGTCTTCTTGGTCCGCAGGGCTCCGGCTGCTGCTGGAGGAATTCCCTTGCCGGTGCCATCCTGTCTCCTAGGGGCTTTATGGGGAAGCAGTGTGTGCTGCTCCATAACAACGCAAACATGCCGATCCACGTCCCACATTGTGACGCTCTGAGATTTTTAGCCCTGTGAGATGGCTGGTGAGATCTCGATTCTCTGTCCTCATCAACTGCAGATATCTGAGATTATCCTCAGAAATATCTTATTGCTCAGAAACAGCCCTGCTCATGTTGCCCAAACCACTTTCATCTGCAAGCTTGGCTACGGAAAGCTGGGAATGGACGTGTGTCTGCTTAAAACAAAATTGTTTCTTTATGCTACAAATGGTGCAAGCAGCTCCGTGATCAGCAGGAGTCCACAAAACACGCATGTCCAGCTGCTGGAAGGTAGTTATGGAGGCTGACAGCTAAAAGATGCTTAGTTTTGTGCCAAAATCACAGCTGAAACTCTGCAGAGAAGGATGAAACCTTCTCTACTTCCAGCTTTACTGGGAGAAGTATAACACCAGCAGCAGTTGCTGCAGCATTTTGACTCCTAGCTCTTGAAACCGCATCTAAATCACAACTGAAATGCAGCCAGCTTTACCTGAACTAGAGGGGCTCGAGGGGACCTAGACTTCCCAGACCCTGTGGACCTGCGTTTGGAAGACGAGAGCGGCTTTTGCCGAGTAGCTGGTGACTTTATCTCCGTAACCAGGGGCTCTCAGGTCAAAAATAAGACTCAGGTACACAGCAGATAGGGCCTGTAAAGAGCGCCGACACCATAAAGGAGCCGATTCAGCGGGGAGAGAGTAAAGGTGAGTATCTGGAAGGGTTTTTCTTTTTCAAGTTCCCTCTTCCCGTGTGCCACCTGGTACCGAGCCATCTCCAGAGGGGCGAGGACTGGTGCTGGGGTGTCATGGAGAAGGCAGGTTTTACAGGCCAGATCCTTGCTGTTTCCTGCAAACCAGGCAGGGCACGTCGGAGCCCGACTGGGACCGCAGTGCAAAACCGCCCCGGCTGAACTCATCGGAGGAGCTGAATTTCAGGCATGAAGTCATGGCCTGTTTGGAGAGCTCAGGCTTGCAAGATGTAGTCCCAGCCCCACAGCTCTCCTCTCTTGTCCCACGGGGACTCCCCAGAAACCCTGCTGCCCGGAGCCCCGACAACGCCGGTCTGCAGAGACGTTTCGCAGCCGCAAGGACACAAGCCACCAGCACATCCCGCTTCACATGAATCCCGAGCCTCCTTGCAGCATCCCTGTCAGTCACTAGATGTCCTTGCACGCCGCGCCGTGGACGCGCGCCAGTCCTGTCCAGAGAGGGCTGATTACATCTCTGCTAGAGTCGCAAACACTGCAGAAATGTGGCCTGCTACCACCTTTTGCCTTGCCAGGTTGCGGTGGTTCCCAGGGAAAGGCGCACCCTGCTCTGCCCATCTCTGTGCTCCCCTGGGAGCTCCAGGACGGGAGCTGGTGGAGGGGGAAGTGAAGGAGACCCAACGTGTCGGTCCGGAGAGCAATGCTTAGCAAGGTGTGTGGTGGGAGAGGTGCCCCATAGCAACCTTCCGTGTCCCCAAGAGCCACAAATACGCTGTAAGCCTCTCTCCACGGGAAGGAGGTTTGCAGCCAAGGTCCTGCTCGCGCGTCACTGCTCTCCATTCCCACCGTGCCGGGCCAGCCCCAGCGAAGCTCATTGGCCGTACGCCCCCAGCGAGCTGAAGGCCCAAGTCGCTTAATGGTGATGCCTCTCAAACATTTCATGGGGAGCCCTTTGGTGTGGGGAATCAATAGCTGCCCTGCAGGCCTGCTGAGGTCTCGGCAGAACCCTTTACATTGCATAAGTTTGATCTCAAAGTGGCAAACACAGAGGTTCACACCCAGGAAAGCAGGTATGTGCTGACAAAGCGAAACTTTTTGTGTCCGGCGGTGAGCGGGACCAGAGAACTGGAAGATGCTGCTCATAGGACCTCTGACGGCACAATTAGTGGTGCGAGATATGAATGACCTCCCACTTCTGTCACTGTGAGGAAAATGAATAGGGACAAGTTAAATGCTATGGGAAAAACGGATGCATGTGGTTCTCTAGCAGTAAGGAGCAGCCTCAACCTTGCTATTAAATTTAAATTCAGTATGTGAAAGCCCCGGTTCTGCCCTCAGAGTAGCAAATGTGCACTTTTGGGGTTGAGTGGCCGTAAATATCCTTTGGGGAGCACCTGGCAAACCGCTTCACCTTGTCTGTGCTTTACAGTTTCTCGTATTGGCCACTTTGAGCTTGCTCCCGTGGCACATGAAGGGTAGGATTCACACCCGCCCAGAGCTGTGACTGAAACCGTTGGCCGTAACAGCCTGGGTGTAATTGCACCTTTCGAGATGGGATAACTACAGAGAACCCCTGAAGCTAAATTAGCATTTGCCCTCAAATAAAGCGTGTCAAGAACAGCAGCGTAAAAGCTTCAGGGTTTGCAATGAAATGGGAGCAAAAGTGTTTCACTTGGATTTAGCAGCTGCAGCCTCAGATAAAGTCCAAGCCCAGCACACAAACTGGAAAGGTTTCGTGTCTGATCACTGTAAAATACTCCATCCCCAACGCCGAGAAGCCCCAGCACATGAGGTTGGTTGACCCCAGGAATTTCCCACGGGCTTGTTCAAGTTCAGCATTGCTAACGGAGAGCCACTTTGTGAACGTGGCTTTTGGAGCCTGCTTTTGGGCAGCGGTTGCACCCTTTCGGGCGCTCATCCCTCACGCTCTCCAGCATGTAATTGTCTTCTCTCTGCCTGGGCTGGGAGGTCTTTCTTATGGACATACGACCTTATTCTCACTTACCTTAAGGACATAAGACCTTATTCTCACTTACCTTAAGGTCTTTCATTCTGCCCCAGTGAGCTGTAATGCAGCTCATGGTCTTTTAAGGATTAGCCCTGCCCTCTGCCCCGGCCCAGGTTAGGGCTGGCTCTGCTCGGAGCGCGTGGCTGGAGGGCATCGCTTTCCGGCTAGTGTCTGCTTCTCAGGAGCAACAGGAATATTGGGCTAAATTATTGCAGAAGAAAGGCAAGCCCCTGCGTGGCACGAGAGTACAGCAAATGCCAGTGCAAGCGTGAAACTATCTGACACCCCTGCGTCATGTACAGGAGTAGAGTGACCAGGGATCAAGCCTGTGGAGCCAAAAGTCAGGCGTGAGGAAGGAAATGCCAGAAATTCCTCCCTGTAGTGAGGGATGAAGGCTTTTGTCATGGCTGGGGTGCCACAAGACAAGTTGAAAAATCCATACTGCTCCTCCACTGGAGGCTGCAAACAGCCTCTTGGGGCGTTTCGCTCCGAACAGCAGCTGGCACAGACCAGAGCAGGAAAGAGTAGGCGATACTAAAACTGAATATCAGCAAAAAGAGGGAGGCACCACTTTTGCTCTCTTGGGCGCAGACGGTTCTTGCAGCCCCATCCTCTTCTGCGTGGACCTGTTCACAGTGGCGCTGGCTCTTGGCGTGCTGGAAGCCCAGCTCCGGCCAGCGCAGTGCCGTGGGCTGGACTAACTCTGCCAACGCAGCAGCTCCGAAACCCCACGTGCTGCTTAACAGACAGCCCTGGGGTCTCCAGGGCTGCTCTTCCCAAGGGCTTACCCTCACTTATCAAGCCCGTAAGGCTGCTGCATATTTATACACATGAGCAAATGCCTTGAGCTACCTGAAGCTTCTTGTTAGCAGGTGCTGGGGAAGCTGAGCCTCAGCTGCCCGACTGCAAGAAGAGATGAGCTGTTGTCTTTCACGGTGGGAGGAAATTACTTCAGAAGTGACTTGTGATGGGCACCAGCAACGGAAGAAATGCCTTTCCCTCTCCCCTTTTGCTTCAAAGCAGCTTGATAGTGCTCCTTTCAACCCATTTGCAGACACCGTTTTTCCATCAAAATGGTGCAAATTAACCGTTTTACGTTGCAGTAACACACGAGGACACATGAGGTCACTTACAAGCAGGCAACAATTTATTTAGGTGCAATAACTCAGCTGGTTGTTTAAGCACGCTCACGTGCACACTCAGGCTCCCGTAACTGTAAAACCCTGCGGGCTGCAGTTCCTTATTTCTGCACTTTTCATACTATCACGTACGATCCGACACGAGGCGCACCGAGCGTGAGAAACCGAGGGCAGTTTCAGAAGATCATCAGAAGCGGACTCGCTTACGCCGTGGCTCCTTAACACTTCTGACCCGGGTCGCGCGTTGAAGGGGAGCAACGTTTCCGTGGGTTTATCGAGGAACGGTCCCTTAAATAAGAGGGATTAGAGTTATCTCTTCTCTAGGACGGCCCAAGCGCAAGCCCTATCAAGCCGGCTGCCTGTAACTTTAAGTAAGGGTGTAGGGGTTTCGGTGTGAAGTGCTCCTTTCCTCAATTGCCAGGACAACCCAGCTGTGTAACATCATCCCCTTAACTCCCCCTGCCATAAAGTCACTCATCAGCTGTGGTGCTGCAGTGGAGAGGTTCATCCCTGGAGGTGTCTTCTTGCTAGTGACCCACTTGTCTGCTGCTGCTTGTTTGTGATGTTGTTCCCCTGCTTCCCTGCACCTTGCGCTAGCCCCAAAGCAACCACATGGTCTGTTTTTTTCAAAGTTTCTGCTAAATGGTGGTGGCTGTCACTGGGTGGCCCCGGTGGGGGCTTGGGGCTGCCCTGCAGCCCTGCTCTAGCTCTGTGTGGGGGGCACTTGGTGGGATCTTAATTTTTTTTCTTCTCCCCCCCCCCCCCCATACTACTCTGGAAAACCTTCCTGGAGCTGTGGGGAAATTGGGGGGGGTAGGAGCAGTAGGATCTGCTACAGGTGCAGGAACCGTGCTTTATTGTGTGCTTGGTGCAGAGCGTTTCTGTTGGCGAAGCTGGGGCAGCACCGCTGCTGCGCTGTGCTCAGCCTCCCGCTGATGTCCCCACCTCTGGGGGGTGCACCCAGCCCTTTGGGGTCAGAACGGCTGCCGTCAGCCTGTCGCGGGAAGGGATGTTTGTGCAAAAGAGAGTTTAGCGGGGGCTTTTTGCTCACCGGCTTAACCTTGGTTGGAGCACGGCTCTAGTTGAGTTTAAGGTCAAAATGCATCTTAAGGCAAGAGTTGGCCCAGCGCTGTGATGCTGACGCTACATGAAGAGGTGCGTTTGAAGCTTTATACGTGCTCCTGTCCCTGCCTTTAAGACAGCACCTGGGTTGGAAATCTGTGACTCCGGGGCCCGCGGCGCCTCCCTACAGGTCCCAGCCCAAGGACGCGCTGCTGCGGCTCCGGGCTCTGCCGCTGCCACGAAAGCCCGCGGTGAGGGCCAGCGGCACGGTGTGCTTTGCAAAGGACGTCGTCGTGTGTTTTTAGAGGTGGGCATACATGTTGTGCACGTGCACGATCGCGCCACGTCTCTTCCTTCAGTTTGGACCAGTGCGTTCGGTGGGCGCTGCTGACAGCCTGGCGTTTTTGAGCCGAGGTGTAAAATTTGTTATAAAATCCCTGCTGATTACTTGTTGCATTACAGCAAAGAGCCTTGGCATAAACTAATGCAGGGGCTGAAACAGCCTTTCAGCCTCTGGGCTGGCCCCTGCCCGGGAGGGTGAGGTTGCGCTGCCCCGTTCTTGCCCGTCTCGCCGTTTCCTCTCCCTGCGACTGAACAGCTGGGTTCAACTCACTCTGTTGGTCGTTAGTAAATATTAGTAAGTCCCATCTGACATTTTGTGCTAAGTGGGACTGCAGGCCCTGCCTGCTGGAGGTTTTTAATTAAATGAAGCTCCCCGCTGCGTGCGTGTTTGGGGTGGCGGTGGTGAGAAGCGTGATTCAAAAGGGAGATGAAAGTGGCTTTCTCTGCCCGCCGGGTGGTGATGCTGGTGGGTCTTCTGATCTGGCTTGGACCTTTCTTCTTACGAAAGCTATCGGGTTCTTTAGGTGGCCTGTTATTTGAAATGGCAGCATGTGATTAGGGTTTCCAGAAGCTGCTGGAAAGCATTGGCTGTAGCACCCAGATAAGCGTTACCTTAGGGCGCGTAGACCAAACGGTGATGGTGGTGACACACCGGGAAACCAAGAAAACTTCTAGCTGCAAATGCTGTGTACTGAGCACCAGGTGCACCTCAGAGGAAAGGTTTTGCTGGGCCCACGGCGGATGTGGAACGGGAAAGGCAATAGCCTTTTCGGGGGAGTTCTTGGAGGTTCTTGAACTTGGAACTGGGAATGAGGGAGGATAGGTCTAACTTTGCCAATCCTGTACTGACGAGCCTTTAACTAGTGATAAAGCTGCAGCAAACTGGAGCCACACGTGTGCCAGGTTAGCGCAGCAAGGGGAGGTGGATGGTTAAATGTCAAGGAGGAGAAAACTACAGCCGGTGCCTTGAAACGGCTTTTCTGTTGCAGTTTGCCGTTACTGCTGTCAGCCAGGATTTGAGTTCCCCACTAGCAAAGCGGCATGGAAAACCAAACGCCGCTAGGGCTCTAGACTGCTCTCAGCTCTCGTGCTGGTACTACATGTCCTGTGGCCTTGCCCTTGGCTGCAGAAGCTTAGTCAGTGCTGCAGGAATGGGGAGAAAGTATTACAGCCCTGGCCAGAGCTCTGGAGCTGGCAGGGTAACGCAGACCCGTAACGGTACGGCCAGCGAGGCTTGGAAATGAGCTCTCAGCATCTCGCTGGCTCTACTGGGAGCTACTGAGAGTATTTAAATGAGGTAGAGCTGTTTTTCATATTAGTAAGAAATAATTTTGACAACACCGAAGTAGCTCCAAACTTCCAAGCTGCATAACGAATTTTCATAGCACGTGGAAAGTTCACAGAAGAACCTCACTTATAAATTTAGTCAGTAAATTGTCCTAAGTAACTTAAGCATAGAGCAATCCTAGCCTGTGTGTGAATCATAGTCTGAATTAGCCATTTAGCAGAGGGACGTCTAAAGGGGAAAGAAGCATATGAATAGTCTGAGGATTAAGTGCCAAAAAGAGTGGAGTAATTCGGGACATGAGGGGGCACAATCTGGTATATACCTTCTAACAAGTCATTTGTTGCTGGCTTTCTCTCTTAGGCCGTGGTGGATCAGGCCTTTCGGAGCAACGATGCCGTACCTCTTGGGAGACGGGGCGCGGAGCTCGGTGCGGGAAACTGCCGATGGTGTTTCCCGGAGGAGCGCCGGGCTCGCTGGCCCCCCTGCTCGCAGGGGCCCCGGGAGCAGCCCGGAGAGGGTCTGGCGAGCGTGCTGCGTTTGTGCCTGGCACGGGCCAGCTTCACCTGGCAAACAGGTTTCAAGCGCTGCATTAATGTGCTATAAAAGAGGTCACTGGATTCAGCTGTAATGCTCGCTTGCACTCTTAATAGCAACTGAACAAGAAATTGGAGAGCTCTCCAAACCAAGCCAGCCCCATTCCCCCCCCCCTTTTTTTTTTTTAATTTATATTTTTTGCAGCAGGCTCTCAGTTTTGAAGCTTCGGGGCATTTTTGGATCTAAACCCGAAGCAGGCACCCCGTCTGCGGGTGCAGGGTGGGGGGGGGGGGGGGCACACACAGAGCACGTGAAACGATTTCATCCATCCCCCCCCCCCCAAAAAAAAAAAAAAAAAACCAACCCGTCCTTGGGGCACGCCTAGAGGGGGCCCAGGAGTGCCCCGGGGGTGCCCGCCCGCCGCCCGCCGTCGGGGCGGCGTGGCCAAGAGGAGGAGGCGGAGGAGGAGGAGGAGGAGGAGGGGGGGGGGGAGTCCCCGGCTCCGGCATGAGGCCGGGCTGAGCGATGTGCGAGCAGGCAGCGCGCTACTGCCGGGCCGGCGTGCACAGGCTGCTGCGCAAGGCGCCGCCGCCGCCGCGCGGGCTCGACGGGCTGCTCCGCTGGGTCGCCGCCAAGATGAGCGACAAGGGCGCCGAGCGCCAGCTGCCGCAGCCGGCCGCCGCGCAGAGGAAGGGCACCTCGGTCATCCTCGATGTGAGTGAGCCCCGCGCCGGCTGCGCCGAGGCGGGCGGCCGCCCGGGTCCTGCGTGTCCCGTCCCCCGCCCCGCTCCGGGCCGGCTGCGGATGGGGGTGCTTCCCAGGTGCTGCTGGCCGGGCGTGGGGCTTCCCCCCGTGCTGCGTCCCGCTGGCGGTGCACCTCGGGTGCTGCGTCGCGTAGGGGTGCGCCCTCCCCGAGCCCTCCATCCCCCCAGACAGGCTGGAGATGGAGGTGCGCTCCGAGCCCTGCATCCCGTTTTCCAGGTCCTGCGTGTCCGCGGACCGGCTAGGCACGGGGCGGGGGGGGGGGGGGGGTGCACACTGGTCCTGCCCCCACCTGGTGTTGCTCAGGCAGCCTGGGAATGGGGATGCACCCTGGGTCTTGTTCCTGCACCCTCCCCTCGCTGGTCTTACACGCCGGGATCCCCCGGGCTGGCTGGGCACCACGGTGCACCCGGGTCCTGCATTGCCTCCGGTCCTGCACCCCACAGCAGCTGGCTGTGGGAGCGCACCCAGATCTAGGACCCCGGCCCCCTGGGGGGGCTGCGGCTCTGGGGACCGTGTCGGGGGAGGCAGGCAACGCAGTCCCGGATGCCTGTGAACGCATCAGATTGGGGGATCCCTTACTCGGGTTTGGGGGACGGGCGGGGGTGCACTTGGTTCCTCAGCTGTGGTTATTCATAGACCTCTCAAATCAGGGGGCTAACGAGGCTATTTGTCCTTACGTGGAATTAGGAGAATGGGCTGGGATAAACCGGAGTGCACATGATGCAATTCCATAGTCTTTCTGTCAGTAGCATCTAATAGTTAAACATGCACATCCTCCGTTTTGCAATCTTCTAGCTTAAAAAAAAAAAAAGCGATGTAGTGAATTCAAAAATAAGCTACTGATGGTGTTGGTTGTAGTAAAGGATAACTCGCACTCTCTTCCTCCTGCTCGAGCATTAGGCAACAGTATCTCTTGCAGGCAAACCCTTGCGTTTTCTAAACAGCCTGCTGAAGTGTGGCACTTTCTGTGGTTGGCATTGGCAGAGATGGGCTGGGGAGTCCAAAACTCACAGTCCTGGACTCACAGGCGTTACGGTGCGTCAGATGAACTGGTCTGGCTGCGTCTTATCGAGCTGCCAAAAGCAGCTTGGAGAGCAGAGCGACCCTTGGGTGGCCGTGCCCTGCGCAACGGGACCGGCAGGCAGGCTGCTGCGGGCAGTAAAGAAATGGTGCTTGATGGAGCAACGAAAAAGACAAAAGTAACGATTGCACTTATGGTTTTTAAGTTAACTTTGCTCTTTCTTTGGGTTTTTGTTTTCCCCTGCGTTTTCATGTAGTCTAACAGCAGCCTGCCCTAAGATTGCTGGTGTCTGTCTTGAGAGCATAAATACAATTGGAAGTCAACAATTTGGCTCATTCAAAAACTTTGTGAGTTAGGGTTGTTCTTTCTACCAGGACAGTATCTTATCTGCTCAACTTTACCTTCTTTAAAAGGATTTTTTTTTTCCTTCTTTGAGGTTTGAGCTAAGAAAATGAACAGCGAACTTTCAGAATTTTCTTCCCCATTGGGAAATGCAATGGATCTGGGTGTGCAGCTCCCGACCCTTTTCCCCTTCTACGATGGGACTTAGAGCCCTTTCCGACCTGCTGAAAGTAGAAATAGATGTTGGAAATGTGAGGTTTGGGGTTTCTTTCCCCTGAAAACTTGCTTCTCTCTTCTTCCTTTCTTCTCTCTAGTTATAATAGAAAATCTAAGCCACGGCTTTATTATACCGGGCTCTTCATGTGCACTATGAGACCAGCCTTTAATGCAAAGAATTTATCAGCGGGGGGGAGCGTGCATTTAGGTGAACTTTCACGCATTAACAGGAAGGTATCGAGACTCGCGTTCTCACCCCTGAGGATTCAAGCGCATTTTCCCGTCCAACTCCTTCAGGTCCTTTAGGTGGAGGGACCGCACTGTGCGTGGTGTCAGCCTTGATCGGGGCGCCCTGGGACAGGAGCGCGGTGCGGACACGGAGCAGGGAAAGGGGGAGAGGCAGAGCCTGACTGACGGGTTGGTAGCAGGTCTCCTACCCTGCGCTCTCCCACCAGCGGAGCAAACCGGTGGCTGTTGTGTAGCAAAACCGAGGGCTGAGGAAGAGTGAAACGGGACCGGGAGTTAGACGGTGTCTACCATCCACGTGCATGCTGCTGCCTGGAGGATGAAACTGAGCTTAAGGCTATTTTTTTCAGTGTTTTTCTTCTTTGTGCTTGTGTCCTTTTAGGTAAAGGATTAGAAAAAGAGGAAAAAACTGAGTAATGTTTATTAGCGCAGCTCAATCATGGGATTCGGTGTGTAAAAACAGCTGAAATTGCAGACTAACTTTTTGAAACCTCAAGTAATAAACTGATGGAGAAGACACCTAAGTACTAAGCACTCCCTAAAATAGGCAGCAAGTAAAGTTATTGGGGGTTATAGCTGGTGGCGGTAGGGCAAGCAGCGGTGGGGGGTGTTTCCCTCTGGCAATCTTGACAACGTCAGTCTGCGTTTCCGGAGCAGCTGTTGCAGTGTCGGGCAAAACGCCTGAAGGGCTTGGGGCTGAGCGAGGGATGCGCGTGCCTCCTGTGTCTCCGGCTTCGTCAGCGGCGATACAGCGTCTCGTGGCTATCGCTTGCCGTCTTTGTTTTACAAGCCCCTTAGAAAAGCGGTACTATCCGTTTCCGGTCAGATGCACCTTTGTGTTTGATCTGCTTTGTCCTTTGCTGAGAAAGTCCGATCGTGACCCGGGAGCATCTCTTCCCTCCTCCAGCAGGGCCCGAAGGGTCGTTCCCTAGCTGGCTCCCCTGCCCGTGGCTCGCCTCGCGGCTGGCCTTACCTGGCCAGCCGTGACTTACGCTGCTTCCGCCCCACGGGGTCGAGTGAGATGCTTGGACGGAAGATGTGAAGAACCTGGTTTGTGCCAAGAGGCAACTGCAAATGGAGAAGGAGGAGTCGGCCCCCTTCTCCCGCTGCTCCATCGATGACGGTTCCCTAACTAGCCGCGCTGTCCTCGCCGCCGCCGGCTCTCCGTAATCCCCTTCTCCTCTGACCTTTTTTCTTCTCTTGCTTTCGGTGTAGTCGCTCTCCTTCTTGTGTCCTCGTTTTCCTCCTCGCGCGAACCGGGAACGGCGGGAGAGCGGCGGCCGCGGCGAGGCCGCGCGCCCGGGATAGGCGTTACTCGGCGGCGAGGACGGCTGCGTCCTCCTCTCGCAGCAAAGCTCATCCTCGCTGGCTGATAGCTGCTAATGACTTATACACAAAAAAAAAAAAAAAAAAAAAAACCGCCAGGAGATCTGCTTTGGAGTATTTCTCGTGGAAGCCCCCAAATCGAGCCTTTTCCCTGCACGGGGACAGCCCGTTGGCCCGATCACATCTAACGACGCAGTCAACAGCGGCCAAGCTTCAGGTGGCTGTTTACTCGCGTTAGCCCCGGAAAGAGCATCGTATAGGGAGGCGGTAAGAGAGCAGTTCCCTGGCGGTGCCCGGGATTCGGGAGCGAGAGGCCGGACCTGATACAAAGCCTCGTCTGAGCCCCCGCAAACGAGATGCCAAGACTTGCAGCGAGAGGAACAGAAAGGCAGTGCAGCAACGTGGGAACAGCGGGGAGATTAATCTGTTGTTGTTGTTGTGCTCTTTATTTCAAATCAGCATCATACTAACCTGCTGAAGGAATAACGGACTATTCTGCAAATAGCGTAATAATTCTTCCGCTTATTAGGGGAGCGCCTGTGTGAAATGAATAAAATTGCCGCGCAAGCTTCGATGAAGTCACCCCCAGCGTAGCAGATCCTCGTCCAAGGGCTTTGCGAAGGGCAGAGCTGGGCGTTTACGTTCTGAGCCATCCTTTTTTTCCAGGTTGAGTATTTCGGCTAGCGTTTCAAATGGCTTTACTTCTGCCAGCCAAACATGTGTCCTAGCCGCTTGAGAGAACAGCAAAAAATGTGCGTTTTTTAAAAAAAAAAAAAAAAAAAAAAAAAAAGCAAGCTATTGGAGGAAATCTTGTAAGAGGCTCCTGGCTGTCAACAAGATGGAGCTCACAGGCCCTAAGTGCTTGGTGACGTGAGCGAGGCGCTGCAGGCTGCCCGCGTCGCCCCCACAAACGCGGGTGGGTTCAGCCACGTTCTGGGCATCGGGTAAGCGTCCCACGCGACTTGGCTTGTGTTTCTGGAGATGTCTTTGACGCGTGGAAGTCCCGGGTGATGGGGGAGACGGCGTCGTGCTGTTTGGACTGGATACGTTTCTCATTTACCGTTGCCGGTTTGCATTTTCGCAAAGCCCGGGGCCGGCGGAGAGCGTCCCAAGCCCGGGTGGGCGTCCCGGGGACGGCCATCGCCGCGGCGCTCCTGGCCATCCAGCGTTTCTCCACCCGCGTTGCATCTCTGCCCTCCCGCTGGCGGCCGCTGCCGCTGCCGCGGCTGAGCCTGAGCCGCTCTGCCTCGGAGCAGAAGCAGCGCCGGTGACATTACTGGGGTGGTCCTCCCGCGGCCTCCCCCGTTTCCCGGGATCCTTTTTCCCTCGGTGCTGGTTCGCTTAGGTGCTGCCCCCGCTGTGCTCGTGTCCCTTCCCGTTCCTCCTGTCCAGCGCTGGCCCCGCCGGCCTCACGTCTTCCGCCAAGGCTCGTTTCGGGGGGCAAGAGCTAGGGCAGACCCCGACCTTGGAGGTCTTGCCGCTAATGCAAGACACGGCCGTGGGACGTTTCCAGGCTCGCGCGCGGGAGGACGTTGTTGGCCGTACTTTTGCTGCTCTAGTGTCTAAACCTTGCGTTTTTCACGTAAGCAGTGCTTTTGGCAACATGACCAAATTATCGCTGCATATATTATGTCTCAGCAGCCCCTCGATATTCATTCCAGTAGTTCAGACCTTGACGTACTGCCCGTCTGTGTTGACAAAGGATTTTGTCTTAAATTGCTTTCGCTCCTGGAGTCCTGCTTAAAAAAATTTTTTTTTTCCCCCCCCTCCTTTTAATGTGCGAATTTCTGGCGGTCCAATTAACCTGGAAGACTAAATCTTGCTCGTCAGCAATGAAAGCCGCGCAGCTTGATCCCGTCGAATAAACCTTGGTAGGGAAGCCCAGTTACGTGCCGTTTCGTAAGCCCGTTCGCTCACAAACACTTTCTGCTGCCAAACCGCTTCGTTATGCCATCGCCCGCCTTTCTCAGAGTATCGGGAGGAGTTAAGGCCCTAAAAAGTTCCTTTTGCTTTCGCTCGGCAACTTCATTGCGAGGCTGGTGGCTCCCCAGAGCGTCGCCGCAAGGCCAGAGCGCCACGCGTTGAGCCCTTCTCCCGGTTTAAGCTGTGCTTTTCGGCTGTTGTTTTTGCCTTCCCGCTCTCCCGCTGGCGGTTGTGCTTAGAGGGGCGGCTGTCTCCCACAGCGCCTTAAAATAGATGTTGCTGCTTCTATATTAGACTTTATGTAAGCGTCTTTGTTTCTGCGCGGCGGGAACGGTGACAAAAGGATGTGGCGATGGAGCAGAGAAGAAGCTGGAAGAATCAGCGCCTAGGAAGAGAAGTGCCTCGTCTGGAAGGGCTCGCTGCGGGCGAGGAGGCGGGCTGCCCAAGCTGGGAAAAGAGGAATACTTCGTAGTGCAGGCAGGGCAAACAGCCCCTTTCCGATAGGCATCCCGTATCTGGCCGGCCCTGCACAACCCGGGGCTAAGCAGGTCCGTAAGGACAGAGGTAGCTAGGACTTCACCCCAGATCTCTAACTCGTCTCAGAAACGAAGGTCAGCCCCCGAAGGAAGGGGGTTTTGCCGGGGCGGGCGACGGGGTTCTGCTCCCTCTGCGCCCCCCAAGTCGGACACGCGTTGCTGCTTTGGATGGGCCGCGGGGCCCAGCCCCGGCCCCACAGACCTCCCCCGAGGGGAGATTTCTGGAGCTGGAAGAAACTGTCCGTCTGCTGCGTAAGGCTGAACGCGCAGGCTCGACTTTGCCCTGTGCAGCCTGGGAAGCACTTTGGGCAAAGGAATGATTAATGTTGCTTAATTAAACCATATTCACTGAAATAGCACGTTCTGCGATTCAGTTTGTCTCTCGGGTTCCCTGTTTTGTGCAGCACTTTCTCCTCGGAGATATATATATATATATATATATTTTTTGGTAATGATTTTACGACCCAGAAAATCCGAGATCCCATTTCACGGCTGGCTCTGCTCTGTCCTGCTGGTGCTTTTATTCCCTCCGCAGGGAAATCTCTTTGTACAGCCAATGCCTCTGCTCCTGCTCAAATTAATAGGGCCAGGTCTGAAGGGAGGATGATAATGTTTTCCCTTTCCTGCCCGGTTTATAAGCATGTTAATTTTTCAGTAGTTTATGGCAAAACTTGTGCTCGTGGTCACTCTTTGTACTGACCTAGAAGATTTCCGCCCTTGCAGGAGGCCATCGCTATTAGTTGCGTTGTGTCGGGGGCTCTTCCTAAGATTAGGCTAGCCAGAAAAACAGCAGTAGGGTCTGCTGGCTTTCTCCCTGGCAAACGCCACGGTAATACAGGCGATGGCTGGCGATCCCCTTTTGGAAGGGCTAGCTGATTCCCGTCTGTGGGCTGTTTTCTCCACGCTGTCGTCTTGAGCCTAAATATAATCTCCTTCCCACGCAGGAAGCTTGCTTCCAAAAGAAAAAAAGAGTAAATCACTTGTTTCAGAAGCGCAGGACTGCGAAGCGTAGCTCAGGTGGCGTTACCGATGCCGGAGACGCTAGCCGGGCTCGTTGCACTGCTCTTGTCGTTGTATTTTTCCTGCTGGGGATTTGTCCTGTGTTGGCTCCATGCTCTCTGCTTTCTTCTGCGAGGGAGGTGGGGAAGAAGTGGATCGCTCAAAGCATCTGATGCCTGGTTTTTGTGTTGTCTTTATTTTCACTCCAAAGCCAAACAACGTGGATAATAAATAAAACCAATCGAAGGAGGCGTCTGCTCTGGCAGGAGCCTCAGAAAAACAGGGTCTCGGCGTTGCTGGCCCAACAAAGTCCGGCCTTCAGCCGCCCCGTCCGGCGGCGGCAGGTCCTCCTCCGCCCGGCGGGTGCAGGGGGGCACTGAAACACCCCGCCATGGTCCAAGGGGTGGTCCTGGTCGTAGCGGCTTCACTGAAACAAATAAAGACACCTTCAAGTCAAACAACATAGTAAAAATGCATCTCTCTCTCTCTTTTCTTTCTAGATTTTCAGAAGAGCTGACAAAAATGGTAAGTCTGTATCTTTACATTTCACTTTTTTTGATCGAAACGTTGTCAGTATTACTGTGGTTTTTTTTTTTTTCAGAGAATAACATCTAACCGTGTTGTTTTAAGCGTCTTTCGGTTTACCGAGTCTGACACTGATACGGTTTGAGCCTCGGCAAAGGTTTTGTGGTATTCGTGTGGCTGAGGCATTCTTAGCGCGGACGTGATGCTGTCGTGCAAGATCTGCCAGATCTGGGGCAATTTCACATTTAAAAAAAAAAAAAATCATAGCTAAGCAATAACAGAGGATCCATCTATTGGTACTCTTGGAATAGCTTTGCAAAACAGACCTGGTTTGCGAAGACGAGGAGTTGGCTGGTTCCTGGAGGGTTGTTGGACGCTTGCATCAAGGAGCAGCGTGTCCTCATGGGTGTTTTCAGCTTCTGCCTGTCCAAAGCTGCGCAACGTCATTGGAGCCTAGTGGCGGCCTTAGATGGGGAATAACACAGAGGGGTCTTGATGATGTGATTTGGGGTCCCTGAAGGAGAGACAGTTACGGGGAAAGAGGCGAGGGGGTCAGTCCCAGGAACAACTCCATCCACCCGAAAAGCAGTTTCATTTTGGCTCCTGGCTAAAATCTGCAGGCCCACCCTCTGCCCTTTCCCTGTTGTACGGCAGGAAAATTAAATCCGCGTCAAAACTATGTGCATTTGCGGAGGGACGTGTGGGGGTGTTGTACAGCAGAGAGGATATCTAACTTTCCCATTCCTGATTTAAAGAGGAGATGCCTGGTCTCCCAAATGAGCTTGTAGGTGAGATGGCCGCTCCCAGGTAGAGCGGTGAAGGCTACTGCGAGCCAGCTGCCGTATACGCAGTAAATGCCCGGTTATAGCAAGTAGCGCTTAACGGGGAGGAACGCCCTGGTGCCCTCGACAGCCGGAATAACGCGCTTCGCAGCCCCGTAACCGCTTAACCGTTGCGTAATTGGAGAGCGGTGGGTTTTGTCTGATGAGACGTTCGCAGGTGCCTCTGAGAGAGGCCACCTGCGTGCTCGCTGCTGGCCCTTTGCTCGGCCAGCTTTTAGCCGAGCCTTACCCGCCGCTCGCTCCGCGTCAGGAGGAGTCGTTCTGGTGAGGTTTTTACTCGGCGGTTGTCAACGTCTTTGTTGCCTGCGGACGCCGAGCCAAATTCTAGGCGTAGTTCTTCGCATCGCGTTTGGAAGTTGTTGGTGCTGCTCCAAAGTTAGGCTCCTCGCTAAGCCCGTGTTTAGCCTCCGGCCTGCAGGAGGCGACTTCCAAACTTCCAGGCTGGAGCTTCCGAGTTTCCCCCCTGGGCACAGCAGCTGAAAGCCAAGGCAGTGACTTGCGTCAGCAACGCCTGTTACTCCGTTGCGCCAAGCGTGAACGGATGCGGTTATGTTCAGTGGCTGCTTTTCGACCCCATCCGAATGGGGCTGGGCTTCTGTTTCAGTCGAATGCGGTTACTTTTATCACCGCCGCGATGGGACTGAGGAATGGGAACCGGGAGAAGGACAAAACCTTGCTGATATTTTGTCTGGAGGCGTGAAGAGAGCAGCGTGGCAGTTGTTCCCACCGCTTTGGCGTTCCCTTTTCATCGCAGCGGAGCGGAGGGACCCTGCTGCCTGGCAGGGGAAGTCAGTCGTGGTTTTGGACCATATCACAAGGTCATGGCGGATTCACTTTTTGCGGTCCCTCACCACAGGGACAGGTCTCTATTTGGCAGGTGCCAGTGGCAGGACGCAAGCCTGTGATAACCTGGGAGAAGGATGGGCTGTAGCCGTTGGCCTTGCTCGGTCCTCTCCAGCGGTGGAGCACCTGAGAAGGAAGATTTACCTGTTGAAAGCTGGTGCTTTTTGCGGGCCGGTTCACTTCCTACTGCTGAAGCTCATCCGAGCCTTCTGCTTTTGTAACCTTACATTTTTTTGTAACCTTATACCTTATGCTCTGTTACTAATGACAACAGGCAAAAACTCATCTACCAGCATTTTAGCATGAATAGCAGGCGGAGGCCAAACAAGGTATTTCCATTAGCAAGGGCAAACCTGTTGTTTTCCCCTGGTCCCTGAAACGCTGCCCTCGTCTCAGGGCAAACAAGCCCAGCTCCTCCACCGTCGTCTCGCTCGCTGCCGTTTGCAGCTCGGCCTGCCGGCAGGCCTCCCCGTTGCGGTGGCTGGCGGAGCCGGCTACGCGGCGAGACAGCTTTGCAGTAAGCATTTCGCACCACGGAAAAAAGCTGTTAATATTGCCCCGATTTCCAGTTTTCTTGCTTACCAGCTGTAACATCTGCTGTGAAAATGAGGGCTGCGGCAATTCAGCGGCGCCGCCTTCGCGGGAAGAGGCGATGGCGCGGGGCGCCGCGCCGCCCCGGCTCTGCAGCCCGGCCCGGGGAGCCGATGGCGTTGGCCCCTTGGCAGGTGCTGCCTGGGCGTCCGCCCCCTGCGAGGGGCCGAGCCATCCGGCTTCTCCGTTCGTAAAGGCCAGCTGATCCCTGAGGAGCGAGTCATCCATATCTCAGCGACGGCTTTCATCGCTGGCAATGCAGATGACCTGCCACTGCGTTGTTTGGACAACAAAATGCCGTTCTTCTCAAAGAACTGGTGCTGCAAGACACATGGACGCATGTCTCCCTCTTCATTACCACGATGACGGGCTGTCACAACGTGGGGGGAATTCCCACCGCAGCTCTGTCCTGATACGTTGAAATTCGCCTTCTCCGTCGTTTTGCCCGATACACCTTCAGGGAATAGGCGCTTCCCTCGAAAAGGAAAGGGCCAGTCTTCTATTGTTAATTTTTGCTCTGAATCCAGGAGATTTTTCTCTGAACCCCAGGAAGGGGCCCTGAGCTCTGGACAGGCCACTGAAAACAGAACAGGACACAAGCCTGGCAGCTCACCAAACTATTTTACTCCATTAACAGGCTTCTGCTGTCCCTCTGCCTGCAGACGTTCCCGGTTTGCTCCCCTTAATTAGCCAGCCGGGACGAGTCGGGATCAAACGCAGCATTGCCTGGGGAGAGACGGCTTCCCGTCGCCCCGCCACGAAGGCAGCGCTGGCAGCTTTCCCCCAAAGCTGCACGCGTCTGTGTTAACATGCTGTGGCTGGTCCGGACGTGGTGGCTATGGAGCCTGGCGATGTGAATCGAGGAGCCTCACCCTCTCCCCATCCCTTCTCAACTGTTAATTCATGCAAAACTGGATGTTCTTGGTGCCAAATGCTAAGTTACATTATTGTTCCTGCCACGTTCGTGTACTTGTATCGAGGTGATTTGATTCAGTCGCTACGCGTACTGGGAGGTGTCTAAGGAAGTGGCTCTTGCCTAGTGAAAGCCACCTCGCTCTGCGGCCGCAGCGCAGGAGAGCCTGCGACTCGAGAGCGTTGATTCCCCAGGCTGGGCAACACCGAGCGGCCGTAACGCTGAGCAGCTGGAATAAGCTGTGTACAGCAACCTGTGAGATAAATTGAGCAAACCATCTAGGCGGCACACCTTGAAATGATGAAGACATCGGCGAAGTCTGGATGAGCTGGCAAATGATCTGAAAATACGGAAGAAGTGCTGGGGCATAACCTTTTGACCAAGAAAAATTCAGCTAGCCCTAGTTGTGCTTTGCAGGGGCATGGCTGTTAGTCATTCAAAATGATTTTTTCCTCTTCTGTGTAGGAGTGTTTTTCCTTTCCCTGCTAATAAATCCACCTACAGTCTTGTAATCCTCCTAGTCCCAGTAAACAATACTTAATCGTTTAATTGGCATGTGGTAGGAAAACTGAGGTATGTTGTTTTAAGCTCCTAAAGCAGAGCTGTCGATCATTTTAGAGTTATCTGCTGTGCCCTTTAATCCTCTCATTAGAAAGCTGTTAATCAATTATATGTTAAATAGCCCAGTAATCACCTCGTGAGCCTAAGACCGTTTTATTTTGACGTTACAGCCTAATTGCTAATGATTGGTTATAAAACGTTACTTCACGAAAACATGAGTTTTATTATCTGGGAGTCTCCAGTCACTGCAGCCACCCAACTCCAATGGCTTTAGTGGAGCTAAACGTGAACTACATCCAGCTTGAATCCTGCGGTTTCCTTCCGTGTCTTTGCTGTAACGCCCAGATCCGTTCACAGAAAGACCCGTCGGGCTGCCAGGGAGGCAGGGGTAGGTAGCGCCGAGCCCGCGCAGGAAAATGAGCCGCTCCTCTGGGCGACGAGGCTGACGGCAGCTCATTGCGTTATCCTCCCAGCGCGCTTTCCGCCCAGAGAGCCCCATCTCGTGGAGATATCTCAAACCGGACATGTTGAGGAAGCATCTTTTTCTTTCTGCTCTGTGCAATTGGTCGCTCTTGGTTTGGGGGAGCCCCCAGCTCCTGTGGACCTCCTCCGTGGAGGAGGAGCCGTGCAGAAGAAGAGGTTGTGCACAAGCTCGGCAGGTAGCTATAAGGCCCCTGCGTATGGCAGGCTGAGTTTGCTGGGGGTGCAGTGTTTGTCGTCTTTTCGGGGTTGAAATTAGCACCGCGGTTTAATGAGCGTTGCCCGTTCTCGTTATTGCTGTTCCCGCGACTTCTACGTTCTGTGGCAAGAACTGGCCCCAGCTGTTGAACATCTCGGTCTGTTTAATTTATCGTATCCTGGGAACGTAACGCGTTCATGGATGTTAAATGCGGCAGTAATTGGGCTGTTGGCTTTATAGCAGCCACCTTAGGAAACGCGGAGAGGGCGAGAAGCTGCCGTTAGCTGTGGTAACCGAAGCGGCCGAGCAGAGCGTTGGGTGGGCGGCGTGCTGCAAGCGACACCAAAACATTGCTACCCGCCGCGAATAAATCCTGTCCCCAGCAGCGGTGCTGGAAGGCGTCTTGTTTTCAGAACATGCCATCAGTTAAGTTTGTAGCATATTCAGCATGCAATTTCCCAAGACGACAGTCACGAAGCATCAAGCCATTTTCCAGAGCACAATAATGTATTACCTGTAACGACAGTCTTGAAGAACGCCAAAAATATGTAACCCCTCTAAGGGGCAGAGCAACAGGAATGTGGCTAGGCGTGGTAAAGGCGTTTTAGGGACCAAAACTCAGCACCCTATTAACTCCGTGTAATGACAAGTAAGACTCGTCCACATAGCAGCTCTTAGCTGTAAATGGGCTACGGTGGTGTGGACCGATCATCTAGCGGGTGCTTGGACACGTGCTGGAAGAGGTGGAGGGGAGCAAAGTCATTCAACGCAGGCTCTCTTGAATGGCTTTTGCTGTTATCTGATAGGAAAGACGATGAAGTCTGAGCGTGGATTAAACTAACTTAATTTATAAGTTTAACATAGATAGCTGGAGTGCAAATTCTGGGTGATGGTTTCAATTTTCGGTTGATCTAGATGATCAGCTGGAAATAGCCAGGTGGATAGGGCCTGCTGGTTGGAGCTGTGCTGATTCCTGTCCCTGTAGGGCTCGTCCTTTAAACCCTTGCTCGCAGGTATCTAAGAATCACTTAGGATCTCATTAAAGGAGATTTAAGTTAATATTCTTTATACACGGAGATCTGTTGCAAGCCTCAGAGCAAGCATCTACTCTCGTTTGCGATGTGAACGATGGGGGCACACGTAGCGCAGCTCGCAAGTGGGGAACGTAAATGTCTCTGCTGGGTACCAGCAGCGTAACAAACTTAGGGAGACTTTTTAGCCACCGGCAGGATTGCGCTCTTGCGAGTAAAGCAAGCGCCTCCACTGAAATACAAAGGAGAGGCATTGCTTTGCCTGATGGCTTTTTGCTGGTGCGGGTAAGGCCCCGCGTTGTCGCTGCTCGGTATTTGGCCCGAGGAAGCTTCGCGAGCTGGGAGAAGGAGAAGAAGGAAAAGAAAAACAAGTGTGTGTGTTGGGGGGAAGCTTCAGGCACGTCTCTCGGCCCCAGTTTGATATATTAAAGAACAGAGGCATGTCATAAATGTCTCCTAAGTAGAAATTCATCTTGTTAACCTCTGGGAGCATGCGAACGGACAGCCGGAGGCTCGTTCTTCCACGCACAGATCTCTCAAGTAAAAGATGCTGGCGAAAGCTGAGGGAAGACCCATTGCCTGCAGCGGACGGACACACCGGCCGTGTGCAGCATCAGAAGGACTTGTAGCGCGGAGGGTCTCCAAAAGAGCACGTGGCTGAAGTTCCCAGTAATGTCCAGCCTCACACAAGTGCTGTGCGTCTGTCCTCAGCTTCTCATCTGTAGGCAGAGCTTGTTCCCCTAAGCAGGGACTTTGGAGATCGTGGAAACTTGCAGGCTTTTTAAAGTTACTAGTTCTCAAAGTCTCTGCCTCCACCCCCAAAAAAAGATTTTGACCATCTCTAATGAACACAGAGAACTGGAGAAACTCTGCTCACCTCTGCCAGGAAAAAGGCAGCAGGGTGGCGCCTGCCCTGGTCCAGCTGCGCCCTGCGGCTGTGACCTGCAGAAGCTGGAGGTTCGAGGAGGGACCTCTGGCTCTAGGGGACGGGACAGCGCTGCAAGCACGGCTTTACGCTGTCCTCCGCCAGCCCTGTGCGGGTCGCTACGCGATACGGGCCGAATCCTGCTGCTCTGGGGTCCTGCCTCCTGTGGCGCTTGCGCCTTACCCCTTCCCGTGCTTTTCGGGAAATCCAGGAGCCCCGCGCCGCTCGGCTTGCGCTCCCTGCCTCTCTTTTCCTATGGCACCTGCCTGTTGTGCAAAAAGGTTTCCTTCTGTAGCTGTTCTGAGTTTAAAAATAGCAGGCGTCTATTACTAATTGCCTTGTTAATTTATCGAAACATTTTTAGAAAGCTGCTTGATTGGAATTTAGCATAGTAATTGATCACCAGGTGGTTTTAAGGCCTGAAATACTTCTCTTGCCTCCTTCCCCCTGGCAAATTAAGGACTCTTCCAAAAATACATTTGCGCAGAACTTGAATGGTAGCAAGCAGCTGGGACTTCAATAATAAGGCACTAAGGCATCAAGGGAGAAGGATGAAGCTTGGGTCCTTCTATCACAGCTTCCTTTTGGTTAAAAAGATGCCATACTGGGGCTGCGATATCTTCAGGATATATATTAGAGAGGGAAGAAATGCTCCATACCTACAACTCTCCCTACCATGACCGCTGACTTGAAATCTGTGCTCTTACCATGAATTCCCGGGAGGCTCGCGTTCCCCACCTGCACACTTCACTAATGAGTTACCACTCGTCAAAAACTACTTAACTTCCGGGCCAGGGTAATTACCTTCTGCTGGGCTCCTGCTCCTCACATGTACGGAAAACCTTGAGCTATTCATATCTTGCTGGTGCATCCAAATTAAATCATTAGTTCTAAGTGAGAATGTTGATAATTCTTGCATAATAAAAACAGTACTAGCAGCCACCCACATACAAGTGGAAAAATGCAGCGATGAATCGGTCTCCAGAACGTGGATAAATCTGGTAGGCTTTTCTATGACCAGGCAACCAGGTCTGAACTGATCTATTTTTTTTTTTTAAAAGATCCCAACAATAACAAAAACTTTTCCATTTATGTAGTCTAGCTTTCATGTGATGAGCAGAAAACTCCTTGTAAAACTGGGTAATGACAGAAAGTTTGGATGCACTTTCACTTCCTTGGACTCCTCTATGTAACAAGAATTTCCTAGTTCTCTCTATTGTATACTCAGCCGTCTTTCCAAATTCTTGTTAAGTTCCCAGTACACGGTTTTGAAGCAATGACACCTGTTTAAATCAGGACACAGTGTTCCCAAAATAATAAACCCATCAACCAGATGAATTTTGAGATAATGTAGCTATTGTCAAAGACGATTGTTGGGCTCATTCTGTGGGCTGTCACTAGACGTGCCAGTACCGTTGTCTACCCTTTAAACCCCTAAATTTACAGCCCATTGCATCAGGGCTTGATTTTTGTTTTGGTCAGCTTGCTGTTACTGATACAAACTTCTCAAGTGCTTGTGCCCTTTCAGAGCTGCTTTTTTCTTTTCTCAAAGATGTGAAGGTGTCTAGTTCCCACCGCGCGTCAGCAGAAGGGAAGAGCTGAGGTTTCTTAGAGCTTGTTTGTCTTGTCACATCACCTCTTGTTAGCAAACGTGCTAGAACCATGTATGTATTTTTTTTTTCTTATTTAGCCAAACCACCTTCGTTCTGCAAAGCAGACCTCAAAGTGCACGCAGGGTTAGCGCCGCTGGGCAGGGACGCATAAACCGCGTGCGCCGGAGGCTGGCGCTCAGGCAGCAGTCCAGCTTTAACCTAGTGCAAGGTTTAAATGGGCCAGACCACGTCTGGATCCAGCCCAGAAACTCCTGCGTCAACTCAAGGCAACAGTGTGGCCAACGCAAGACTTAATCCTTCCTCAAAAATGCTGGTGCAAGAGCCAGCAAGAACTCCCCAAGAGCTTCCCCGCGTGATTTCCCCAACGGCAACGTTCATGTCCCACCTTTTTCTACATGACGTTAATTTACAGTCCATCGCACTGTAATCCTGTTAGTCCTGCCCTGTTCTTAAAGCTCTCCCCTGCTGAGGGCACAGGCTACCAGGACAGAAGGTTAAAGCCCTCCTGGATTAAGGGTAACTCGGGCACTGTGGGTCTCAGACCTGCTCCCCGTCTGCCAGAGTGCTTCCCGCGCAGCGTGGGAAGGCAGCCTGCCTGGGAACGGGTGGGAGTCTTCCCTGCGCCAGGGGTTATCCACAGCTACAAAATCTGCCCCCTTTAAACCACGAATGAGCTTGGCCTTTCCGGCTGATGCTCTAGCTGATATCTGATAGTTCCCAGGCCTAACTGGTATTGCACAATGCCCCTTCCTTGTTATTCGAGGTATAAATTAGTTGAAAGGCGGTGGATGTCTTCTGCTAATCTGCAGGCAGATTTATCGGGAAATTGTTTAAAGCATTTGGCAGTGGTTTATTCTGAACTTTCAGTCTTGCCACCCACTAAGCAGATATTTGTTTTTTGGAGTAACAAAACCCACTAATGAGCCTGTGTAGCTTTCCGTTGCCCCCTTCTCTGTACGGTTGTTGTGTTAATCCCAGTAATGAGGTCGGGGAAGTTTGGACTAGCTGCAGTGTTTGGGGCAATTTTGCATATACTTGCCCTTTTGCTGCAGAACTGGCAGCTAGACTATCAAGCCAGATTAAAAAAAAAAAAAGTCAGCATCCCCAAATATTTGGCCTTCTTTAAGCTTGCAGTCCTCACCGCCCTGCGACAATAACTCCTGCTTGCCCGCTGCAGCAATAGGAGCTGGCCAGCTCCATGATCTACCCGTTCAAGCTCACAAACCTCCTTGCTCATCCAAATGTCCCGAAGAGGTGTCTTTGACACTGTCAAACCCAAAGTATCAGCCCTGGAGCCATTAGGTGACCTTCGCTGTCTGCTGGACCGTGGTCCAGGGTGCCAGGCAGCGGGGCATCCTTCCACCCGGGCTCCCTTCGAACCTCCTTCTTTCTGGAAATTTGCTTCCAGAGTCAAGCCTAACCCTTCCCAAGGTTAGCAAACGTGAGACCGGCAGATGTGAGAAGCATCTGTATTAGGGCCCTGACTCTGATTAATACAATCGTCCCCCCTGAAGGAACAGTACTGGGCTGAACTTGCCTGGACTAGGCAAAACCAGGGCGAAAGGGGTGGCTGGTTGCTCGTCGGCGCGGGGTGACGCAGAGCTCGTGCCTGGAGGGACCTGCGGCTCCTCTGCTCCTTCAGCGGGGAGTAGCCCGCGTGCTTCTGCCAGGGGGTTTCTCCTTGGGGAAGCGTGGCAATGTACCTGTATTTGGCCTTTAGCATTTTTTTTATTACGAGCCTTGTGTGTGTGATGGGGAGGGCAGGGCGATGGGAGCCCGAGCGTTTCCGTATCAAACACTTCTGCGGCTGTCTCAGTGAACTTACTCAGCTCCTCCTCCTCCTTCCCGTTGGTATTTCTTTGATGTTTTGGGCAAAACAGGGAACTGAATGTGTGAAATCTTGCTGGAAGAGCCACAGGTCCTTGAATGTTTGCTGTTGCCTGCCGGAGTTGCAGTTGCTAATGGTCTGGCCGGTATTTCAGTTCCTTTAATATAGAAAGAGAGTCTGGGACGAGCAGCCGAGTCTGGCTCTCCGTGACAAATCAAGAGAGCAGGCATCGGGCAAGGGTTAGGGTTTCAGCCTGGCAATCTCAAGCAGAATATCTGATCTGGAGGACAGTGTTTTCAAACACTCCTGATTTGCTTTGAAGTGCACCAATTAAGGTTTGACATACAAAGTAACCTGAAGAAGACAGGGTTTATCTTCTTCCTCTCTCTGTGGGCTAGGAGATGTGGTTTTTCTTCTGCAACGCTCATTAGAGGCTTCAGGCTGAACAGAAGCGAGTGGGATATATTCCGGTGACAGGTTTAATGGCCTTGTTACAGGTTGCAGAGGGTGGGAACAAGGGATCACGGTTTCCAAAGGGGACTTTGAAAAGGTGCTCAATTAGCCAAAAGGACTTTTAAAAGAAATTTCCTTCACGGAGCCAAAGTTGAGCGATTTAATTGGGCGCTGCATAGCAAATGTGTCCACATAGCATGACGACAGCCAGCAAAGGGCACTATGCAACATTTATGGAGCTATTAGCGGCTTCTCATCTCTAGCCAAAAAACGTGAGCTTTGTTGGTAATACCTTAAAAGTGGCTGGTCTTGCGCTGGCTTTTCTGGAGGAAGGACTAATCCCTGGATGCTTCCAGCTGGCCCAGACTGCTGTGGCTGCCATGATCGCAGAGGGTGAAACACCGCTTTCATTTATTTCCCTTGTGGATGGGCCAGTCCTTACGTAAAACTCCCCTGGTGTCTCCCCCTGCTGAGTTTACAACACAAGCACCAAAACCTCCTCCCCGTCCCTCGTCCGGTTGCCACCGCTGGAGGTACTGCCGTGGTCAGTCTTAGCGGCAACGCTCACGTGAGAGGTAGCGGGCATCGAAGGGAAGAGAAAGCCAAACTGCACTGCAGCCTCGAGAGGCTGCAACCACGCATGTTTCGTGGGCATGAAAAATTTGGTGTAATATGCATGTCTTTTCCCTGCAGGCAGAGAAACAGATAGGGAGGCTCTAACTGGGAGGACGGGGAGCCGTGCGCACCGTGGGCAGCATCTCGGCAGTGCCGCCGTGCGTGCTGGCCCGCTCCTCCTTTCTGTAAAGACGTGCTCTAGTTTCAGGAGAGCCTGGGGATCAGCAGAGGTTGGCCAGGGAGAGCAGGTTATTTGCAGCCAGATCTCTGCGCAGGAGCGGTGCGCAGCGGGAGAAAGCGCCGAGGCTCCGGCTGCAAAGGCAAGCCCGGGAACTGATTGACATTGCTGCCTTAACACCGCGGGCGCTTTTTGATCTGCCTCGTTAATATCTAATGCTGCCGTATCCAGGAAGCTTTTCCAAGTAGATCCAAAAAATCGATATTCCTCTTGCTAAATTGTTCATCTTGTTTTTTGGCAGAGATGAAATTTTAAAATGCCTGGAAAGGATTTGTTGCAACTCGGGTGGCTGTAGTGGTCCATCAGGTTAAAGGGGTGCTGCTGACACTGGGTTTTGGAGACTTGACCGACGGGTAGCAGTCTCTGGGGGCACCTAGACATGCCAGTGGCCAAGCATGCCGGGCACGGGAGGCTTTGACAGGTTGCAGAGCAAACTCTGCATTTTGCATCAGCCTGCCCAGAAATTTTACCTGCAAGATTTGATCCCCTTTGCCATGAACGAGTCTAGAAAAGCTTTGGTTTTATCTCCTGCTCTTGGTGGGAGGGTATCCGCTGTTGACACCCTCTTGGGTACCCTTCGCTTGGTAGCTGGGCTTTCATTCATTTGCCTTTTGTTTAGTCACTGGGATTTAATCATTCAGTTTAATCCCTGTCCCTCAAAGGCAGCGAACGCTTGGGAGAGCAGAGCAAATCAGAACCTGCGTAAAGGACAAAGTGTGACTTTTGCTTCGCTGCCGCCCACCCAGATGTCTGGGCAGCCCACCCAAATGTCCGTCCCTTTGCTCCCGGCAGCCTGGAGCAGGAGGCAGCATGGGGCTCCTGGAACCGCCTTTAATTAGGAGTCTTCTGCTGATCAGCCGTATTTATTGAAGATGGTTTATTACAGCTGTTAAAATTAAATAAGGCAAAAACTGAATCCAGAACAAATACACTGCTGCAAATAATCCTTATAATTCACTAGCAATTTGTGCCAGACAATTGTGAGAAAATATGTTCTGGCAGCCTACGTTCAGGCAGTCGGCCAGGAACAGCTCTAAATCACGTGTATCTGTTTCTTTCTATTATCATTCTCACCCTTATAAAATCCGTAGGTTACTAGATAATATACATCAGAGAGAGGGAAATAATTATCTTACTGACTTGCGGAGGGAGAGAAATATCTGAAGCTAAAACAATGATGTATCCAGATCTATAACTTCCAGCAAGAAAAATCCAGGGGACAGGAATAACTAGAAGGATGTGTTAGATAAGAGTTAAAATTGATGTTAAAATTGATGTTAATGGGCATGGGATGTGAGTCCATGCCATTAGGAGCCCAAGTGTCTTTGGCTTTAGGCTTGGTTTCCTGCCCTGTAGGAAGGCAGCATGTGGCTCTGAGAAGAGCCTGCAGTGCTTTCAGAAAGTTTTGTAAGTGAGATGATTTAACGTTATTTTTAAAGTAGAAGCTTCTCTTCTGTGATCCTGCGGGAGCCTCAGTGCAAGGAGTCGAAGCTCTCCACGTTTCAGCTGAATCCCAGTCTGAGTCCAGCTGCGGGTGAAGATATCTGGGCTGGGTTCCTGGTTGATTTCAGCAAAACTTTAAAGGAATGATGCAATTTGGGCTCCGGTTCAAGAAATGATTCAGCTCAGGATTCGGTTTTGGATCTGAGGTTGGTTCCTGCTGCCAAGGTCCTGCCTGAGCTGGATGCTGGTGCTCCCAGCGTGGCACAAGCAGACACGAGCGCTCTCAGCCCTGCTATTACTTGTGCTGCTTCCTAACCTCAAGCTGTGAAAGGAGCCAGATTTTGGGGCACCGCTATCAGTGATGATCAGAGTGGGCGGCTTCCAGGCACTTCTGGTGCTGGGCATATAAACGTGGGATTTCTTTTCTTGGAGCCCAAATAACTGAATATTCAGTGCCGTGGAGTCTGCGCCCACGGCGGCACCCCGGGGCGCTTTGGTCGTTTAAGTAAGTGTTGCTGTTTCGTGTCGGCACCGAAACACAGGTCTGCACCCGGGCCACTAATTGATGTGGGCTGAGACTTATTTTCCTTTCCAAAGGATTTTCTGTTCATCAGGGAGATGCTGCTTTTCCAGCTGGCTGCTTGGCTGGCTTTCAGACGCGCAGCACGCTGTTAAGCAAGGCTGCTTTTCCTTCCTTTTGTTTTTTAGGACAGCCGTTTCTTTTTTTCGGCTTCCTTGCACCTCCGACCCCGGTTTCTAAAAAGGTTCAATTTATATTAGAAAACCGTCCAAGATTAACTGAAATCAGGATATTTACACCAACAGGACCCTCACAGTATAGTACACATTCAGCTTTCTTAATCCCTAGTAGACGTGTCTGCTAGGAGGTAACATCTGAAGGCGCTTGGCAGTTGGTTATTCTTAGCAGAGCATAGCGGGACTCTTTTTTGCCCTTGGCAGGTGATAAACGGGACAATTTCCGTTCCTGCGAGGCAGGGCACCATCGGGCCCGCTGCCCGTGCCTAGACATGAGCACTGGCTGCTTTCAGCATTTTTGCTATCAAATAAGAAGGGTCCTGCACAGTTCGCTGCGGCTGTAGCTTCTCTACCCGTTGCGGCGTGTTGTACGTTGGCTTTAGGGTCACTGTCCGACTTTCTTGGATGTAGCAGAAAGGGAAAGGGGTTTTCAGACTTTGAAGAAAACGGTCTCGCCAACTCGTGTGATTTCACTACGTATCGCGGGGCATCTTTCTATGGTCCTGTATGACTCCCCGGTCCCGGAGTCACGTGTTTCCATGAAGATTTCTGCTTGCATTAACGTCCTTCCCACAAACCTTCTGACTCTCGTGGCTGGACTTCCAGAAGTTCAAAGAAATTGAAGACACATAGGTACTTGGGACAGCTTGGGATGCTCTCCCTGTTCATTTATGGAGTTTCGCTCTCAGCCACGTGCCAACCAAGCATGTTTATACTTTAGTATCTGAAATGATATTATTATTAATTAATATCCTTGATATGTGTTAAGCACTGTAAAGAGAAACTGCATACTGTAATTGGAAATACTTGCTTGCACGAGTCTGTTAGAATAAGATGAATTCTTTTTCGGAGAAAGGGAACAGACTGTTTTTTTGTCCCCTGCCTCCTATAATCTAGTTGTTGGAAAACAGCGGAGTTCAGATCTTGCAAAAGGAACTTCAGTCAAATTTGGAAACTAGAGGGAAAAATAGTCTTGTAGCATTTAACTAGGAGAAGAGTTAAGTGAAAAGAAGTTACCAAAGTGGGAATGTACATAGTAAGGAATATTAAAAGCAGTTATAAGGAGAGCAGTGTGGGCAGAGGAGGTGATAAATGGGGAGACTCCTGCGGAAACAGAGGGCAAGGAGAAGGGAGCGATGGTGGATGTACCTCGCAAAGGACCGTCCACAGATCTGCTAGAAGGCTCCAGTATGACACAGGCACTTAAAAACTTCCCAGAACCAGTTATTGCTTTCTAAATGAGGAGCCTGACATTTTAAAGGTCAGCAGCCACGGGGAAGGGTGACCCTGTTAAAGAAATGCAACCAGAGGCCCTGCTTGCTGACCTCGAGTGCCCTTCAAAAAAGGGCACGTCCTTGCCTAGTTGCCTGGGAAGACTTGCCACAAATGTGTTTCCTAATAAGACAGGTTGCGACATGCAGATGTACTGGAAACAGCCAATTTGGGGGTTAACCTGGTGTGTCAGCGAGAGCCCTCATTGCCCCCGTGGCTCTCATCCCTAGCCCATCATGGCAGGGTGAGACCTCGGCGTCCACCGGCCCTCATCCCTTATCTGGAGGCTTGGGCTCTTCTGTGCAAAACCAAGCCGCAGGCTGGCTAGGCCTGGGGCTAAAAGTAACTGAGCTCAGCGATGTGCTTTCTTTTATATTAAGAACTTTAAAATGTGGCTTACCTGAGCCGTTCTCTTTGGTCCTGCGTGTTTTTTCTGACAGCCCCGTGCTGAACTGAGCAAACGCGTTCATGCAGGGAGCAACCAAATAACCAGGGCAACATAAGAGATAGTGGTTTTTGTGTGTTCATAAATCATCACAGGACGGGACTGGGCCGTCGCAGTATAACACTAGTAGCATAGCTTTCCCCCCCCCCCCCTTTACTGCCTTTGCCTTCTGTGATTTTAGTATTCGCGTTTTAAGCTTACAGCGTCTTTTTACTCTGATATTTGGACTGCTAAAGCTTTGCATCATCACTGTGCTGAGCGTTTTGATCCTTTTATCAAACAAGAATGAGGAATGAGTGTTTCCCATGACACCTGCGTTATGGCAGCGCTCAGAGCAGATTCGTCCATGCCGATGTTGGGGTAGAAGCCAAGTCCTCTGCAGTGCACAGCGCCCGTGGGACTTGTGCAGGGAGGCAACCACTGAACTGATCGGCTGCGAGTGCCCGTTCCTCTCTGCGAAAGCACGTCAGTGCACTCTGTGAGAAAGATGGATGAGATCTGGAATTAGCTTCTCTTTAACGAGGGTGAAAATTGCAGGCAAAATGTCGCCCGAGCCCTCAGTCAGAGGTTTACCGTGAACGTGTGACGCCAAGCTTTGCCGTTACCCTCGTTTCCTCGGCCAAAGCTCAGCTTGCCTCACCTCTTCGCAGATTATCCTCAAATACACTCACCGGTGGCTTGCTGGGATGAAGAATGCGATGCAGCATCTGTGGGCTGCTTAGCCAGCGGTATTTACTTGTGCTTAAGGTTTTGTAGCAGATCTCTACAGCAGTAGAGCAGCAGATCTCATCACCCTCAGCAGTACCAAAGTTTTTGTAAAGACTGTGTTTTGTTTGCTACAGCCTAGATTATCCTTATGTCCTTTTGTTAGCATGTAAATAAGAGAGACACAAGAATTTCAGTCTCGTGTGTTACAATTAGGAGCCCAAATAGGTCAGTGAGGACAGCGGGTGGCTCAGAAATCCAGGTAACTTCGCCCATAGCTTTATGTGTTGAACAGGTCTGGAAATCCAGTTTCTGCCAGTAGTTTTGAATTATGGGTAGGTTTAGTGGATGTCCCCTGGCCTGATGGGCAAGGAGGTCCTGGAGAAGGTCGTGCTCCTCTTTGAACCTTGCGCACGTGCTCCTTAGAGAGTGTGACCAGGTTGGTCTGCTTGCTGAGACCCTTTTTCCCTTACTAGTTTGGCAGTCAGCTGCTAGGCCTTCTTTTGCGGGAGATATAGAAAAACATCGGTGTAAATTGATCCTTTGATGAAGCTGTTCCCTTGCACGAAGAGGTGTATTTCTTCAAATGGGTCCAATCTCTGCTAATAAATCACCTCCTCCAAGCGAGGAGAGTTTGATCTAACATCACAGGAGAGATCGCGGAGGGCTAAACCCAACGTTTCCCATTGCGTTAGCGAAAGCTAGTAGGGGGTTTCAAAGAAGCGCAGCGTCCCCTCCGAGGCTTCTGCCACCGCGCCAAACCACCCCAGATGAAATCCTCCACGAGCAGAGGGTTACTCCTCGTTTTTCTGTCTTGAACAGGTCTGTTAAAGCAGTCATTGTCTTTATCCCTCTTGCACGTCCCCAGCAGAACTTACCAGGGCTTGGTCAGAGCTGCTGGGAAAAAATGGGAGCAGTTTGGACTGCGAGCGAGTAACCCCTCTAATGTCTCCAGCAGAACAGTGTCTCCGCTGGCCCAAGCGGATCCTCCAGGGCACGGGTCTCAAAAGCACCTGAGCGTGCCCAAATTTGTATATCCCTGCGGCACAAAGCCTAGCAACTTGTGTGTTTGCTTTTAGGCTGAGGGAGCATGGATAAAACGCCCAGTCCTAGCCTCTGCTGAAAACTCCTGGGATAAGGCTTTTGTGAAAGCTAGATGCTGCTGGGCTTTTTTTAAACTACAGAAGGATGCTAATGACTTGGTGACTAGAGCTGCGGAAAGCGAAGAAAGCTCTTAGGAGGGCGTTTTATCTTGTAGACTCCTGAGCATCGCAGGAGCTGCTGGAGGCCCGCAGCGCGGCCGCGAGGGTTGCCGTGCGCTCTTAGGTCCAACCCGTTGGGCCTTGGCTTTGCAAGGCTGTCATGGCCCGCGCTCCCCTTTTGCTCCCGGCGCAGCGCGGAGCGTTGGCTTGCTCTGCTCTTTGGCGTCCCCGTGGGTTGCCGGGGGCGGGGGGGTCCGTCGGTCGGCTCAGGGGTTAAGTCGCTGGAGGTGCGGCACGGTATCTCCGCGTGCTGCCGGTGCGCGCCAGCGGCCCCCTCCGCAGGCCGCCACGGGAGAGGCGGTGTGGACGGAGGCTGCGCGGAGGAGACGCCGATCCGGCACGAGCTAAGCAGCGCACGGCATTAAAAATGCACAAAGGCTTCGCTGAAATCCCTTCTCCGGGCGAAACGGTTCGATAAGGCGCAGCGGGGGGCACGCGCGGGGGCCGGGTGAGCGAGGCGATGGGACCCTTCCCGAGACGGGGGGAGCAAACGGCCCCGCTCCGCCTCTGGGTCTCCTGGGGGAGGCGAAACGAGGAGGAAATCCAGATATTTGGCTCCGCATGTTTTCCGCTGTCCCGACGGGACGCTGGCTGGGGCTGGTCCAGCTGTGAAGCTGGTGCCCGTCAAGGCTGCGGAAAGGTCTTTAGGCCGGTAACGCAGGACCGGGCTGGCACGCACCGAAGCCAAGCGGGAACGGGCCGGAAGAGCGCTCCTCCTGCCAGTCAAATGAACGAGCGTTTCGAAGAGCAGGCTGGAAAGGGATCGGCGCTAGCAAATAAGTCGTGCTGAAGATTTAGAGCTTTATTTCTTTTTGATTCTCGGGCTTCAAAGAAGAATCTCACTGGGGGTTTCTTTCCTTTCCGCGCTGCCTTTGGAATTCCCTGGGAGTTTATTTGGCTCCGCTGTGGGAGAGCGAAAGGCAAGTGGAGAGGCTGTTGTGAGTTTTCAGGGGAAAACGTTAAGATTGGACTGAAGTAAAAGTGAAATACCCGGGGTTTGGCGTTTTCGGGTTTCTCAGTTCAGAAGGCGTTTCTACGGAAAACGTTCCCAAGTCGCGTTTCGTTAAGAAAAGAGGCGAGACAACCCCACGGGCGAGAAGCTCGTGGGCGTTTCTCAGAAGGCCTGCTGGCTCAAATACGCTTTTACCTCGTTCGACGTGCGGCCGCAGGAAAACGGGCCGAAACCTGCGCCCCAGATGCAGCCGGGCTGGGCAGGGTGAAAGGAGCCGCCCGGGAGATGCTGGGAACGGCGGATGCGTTGCGGCCGGCGGCGCGGGGGGGCTTCGAAACGAGAGCCTGAGCTGCGGTTTCCCCTCTCTCTTTCAGGCCGACGCCAAGGGTCTCGGGTGGCTTTTGCCGTTAAGCCTCAGTAGAGCGGGCTGCGGGGGCGCTCTGCTTCGGCTGGGCTCAGCGCTGCCGCCGTGACCTGCTTGTGAAATCAGTGCGGCTGGCGGGGCTCGGCGGCTTGGGCGAAGCGTGCCCGGGAACAGCAAGCGCGTCCCTATTCCTAACCTGAAAGAGGAAGATGGGTCTCGCGGGGCGGCTGAGCTTTCGGGGGAGGAGGTGTTTTCTTCCTCTCTTTCCTTCGAAGCAAAACCACCCGGGCAGGTCCCCGGGCGTCCCACCTTCTGTAGACGGGTGGGATAAGAAAAATCTGCGCGTGCTTTGGCCGACGTTTTGTCATTGGTGCTTTTCTCAGCTTGGAACAGTATTGGACGTTGCGGAAAACGCACTGAGATGTTTGTGCGCTCCCCTAACACAGACCAGCCTGCTAACCCTTCCTCTTACTTTACCTACTTTTGAACCAAGCACATACAAAAAACGAACAAACAAAACAACCCAAAACAAACAAAAGCACAGAAAAGATATTAATGTTGTAGCTTTTGTTAAAAACTAGTTGCAGAGGTGTTTAATTATAAAGAAGTGCTTATTTAATTCACTGGAGCAGAAATACGTATTTAGATTTTTTTTTTTTTTGCCTTGCAATCTTTTCAGAGCAGATGTGTCTTCCCGGCAGGAAGGCTGCACTTCTGTGCTGTTCAGCTGTTTTGCTGAAGCATCTTGATGAAAGAATATGGAAAAGTTCAGCATAGTTTAGTGCAGAGACAGTAAGTACCTTTGACAGGGCTGAGACACCCATCCTGCCCTGGACAAATAGCAAGATGCATTCAGTATAGGACTTAAATTCTTCTGTGCAAATAAATAAGAAATGCAAAAGCTTACTAAGCAGGAGCCTAAAACGAAGACCAACTGGACTGGATTTAGCAAGGTTTCCTCTGGCTGCCCTCCCCGAGGAGGCCCGGGGAAAGGGCAAGCACCTGGGGAGCAGAGCTAGACCGGCTCTGAAGTCCCCAGGACCTCCCCACTCAGAAAGAGCTCTCTGGCTCTTGTTTGTACTGACTCCTGAAGCAAAAATTACCCCCCCCAAAAGAAATTTCTGATGAGAATCAGCTAGTGACAGAGGATTTTTTGGGGAGGGGCTGTAGAACATGGGCAGTGATTTGTTTTAGAGCCTCAAACATCTTTCGTGGGAGTTTTGAGACCATTGACGCTCAAGAAATGAAACATTCATGTTGCAAGTGATCAGCACTGTAGATGTACAATGGACTTCTTGGTTCAATGGTTAAAATGAGGAAGCAAGTTATTAATTATGAAGCTTCTAATTTGCTATTCAAGCAATTTCTTCTTGTCTTGTCAGTACTGGCACAAGGAGCTGAATGTCCTATATGCTGTAAATTATAATGCAGCAGGATAACTTTTTCTGCCTTCTGAGAATGCAAATAAGCTCTCTGCCTTTTGAGTTAGTCTAATTTGCCGTCTTCATCTCTGCGCAGCTTGTTAGCTGAATGGAAAATTGTTGATGCTGCCAGTGCAATCTGGGTATTGTTTCATGGGACCGCAAAAAGCGATGAGTTGGTAGCTCTCTAATCCTCAGTAATTTGTTGCTAATTTGTCAACAGTCAACAGCTCCAGCGGTTCCCACATCATAATATCCAAGATGCCACCATCTTCCTGCTGTCAGTGGTACAAACGTTTGTTTATAGGACTACTTTTCATCTGCTGGTGTCTGAATGTTTTACTCTGCAGAGAATAATGCTCATTTTGCAAAGAGGGAACAACGTCACGATGTGACTGTTGTTGGTGGCAGAGACCGGAATGAAGTTTCCCACGTCTCAGACTTGCACGTTGCCCAGCAGCGCATTCAGGGTACGGGGGAGCCTTCTGGCCCGTGGAAACCCAGCGTAGCCCTTGTGCCTGCACCCCAGGGGACAGCTCTGTCTCTTACACTAAATCCTTTAGTTATGTCAAAATGCAGCTTTTGCTGGTATAGATCAGAAAATCAAATAAAATGATTTAGTTGCGTTCATAGCAATTTTTTTTTTTAAACTGTCTGAGCACTCTGCTTCCCCAGGAAGGAGAGCAGTCTGGGGAAAGTTGTGGCACACGTACGAGAAGAGAGACCAACTCGGCAGCAGCTGCACAGTCATAGGAGCTTCAGGGGCTGGTATCTGCGCGCCTTGCAAACTCTAGTGAACAGAAATTGGAAGATATGAATATCAGTGAGCTGTCACGTTTCTCCTGCTGCCACAGATGACCTCTCCCCGTTATCCAGATAGACTGGTTGAGGTAGAGAGAAAGGTATTTTCAAGGTACTTGCCTGACTCGGAGCTTGGAGCTGATGCATCTGAAACGCCGTCCCTGATTTCTGCCCAGACTGCCCTTGAGAGACCCTAACGCTGCAGTGCGCCGGGAGAAATCCCCACTGAGCCGCTCTCGGAGGAGGTCACAGCACACGAGAGCTCTGCCATTACGCTGGCGGCAACAAAACACAATCAAAACTGTGCTATTTGCAGACTTAACTTAGTGATGAGAGTCCCTCGGAGAATGGCCTGAATAATAAATCTTTGTGGGTACGTTCAGGTCCTCTGCCTGCCTCGCTCAGGGAATATGAGGAACACGCTTTTGATAGGCAACGCTGTACATTTTCGTAACTCTCCTTCTCAAGCCACTGCCTCCGTTTCCGAACCGGAGCGCTGCGTGCAAGGAGCTGAAAACAGTGCAGCCCCCACCCTCGCCCTCAGAAATATTCACCTGCAACTTAATGAAGAAAAAGCATGTGAAAATGGCTGATTACTGGGGAGCTGGAGGAGCGGTTAGGTGGCTGGTATCTGTTTCTGAGCTTTCTAAGAAGCCTGTGTTTAATATGCCATCGCAGAGCCGAGGCGGTTTTGGAGTTGGTCGTGCTGGCCTTTGCTTCAGGTTGACTGAAACTTCCCAAAATCTCATCCGTTGTTCACTTTTTTTTGATGTCTCTGCCAAAGTGTAATGATTAAGGCTGAAACTTCTGTGCTGGCTGCCTGCCGGAAACTGGTATTTCCTGGATGTTTCAGTTAACCCATTCCCAGCTGTTGTCCCAGTGCAAAATGACATACGTTGTGTTTCTCAATCTCTTTTTCTGAGTCCTCCCCACTCTGGCACAGGGACATTAATTTGGCAGAGGAGGTCAGTATGATGCCAAATGTTTCTTTTTGCTGTTCTGCTAAAATTAATACCCAAAGGTGGACAACATCTGGGTCTTAGAGAAGTGACTATGTGTACGCTTGCTCAGCAAACTTGCTGCAGGTTAGCAGCCCCATTAGCCAGGCTCTGTCTGTAGGGATCGCAAGAACATGCTGATTCTCCTTTCTTATGTGACTGGGAAAATTGAGGGAAATCTGTGTTCATCTTTCAAACAAAATCTCTGCTATAATCCGTTCTGCTGCAAATAGCGTATACGGTGCCCTCCTCTCCCTTTTAAGAGCTGACTCTTTTGCTACTCTTTCAGGAGTGAGTGAGATGAGAGGGCCTTGTACAAACTGTGATATGTTTCGTCTCGTTTTAGGAATGTGTGAGAAATTGCTGTCACTAAGCAAGGGTGTTTCCCTATGTGATGGCTTAAGCTAGATTTGACTTTATTTAAGCTAGTGGAAGAATCTGCTGTCTAATTTTCTTCCTTTTCTTCACCCTGGTCGCTCACCTTGGTCTTCTCTGCTGAACGGGATAACTTCTGCTGCTCTTCAAGCAGGCTAAAATCTGGGTGCAAATGAGATTTATAACTCCATGATCGGCTTTTTAGAAAATGATAGAGTCTTTATTGTAAGCAAGGCTCTCCAGGCTGTGATCTCCTCCGCTGAGACCTTATAGAGGTCCATCTGAGGAGCTTGGGTTTCCACTACTTTGCATGCCTCCCCAATACCCCACGCAGCCCGCACTCCCAGGGACACTGGACCTCTCCAGCCTTGGAAGATTCAGGTTCCCAGGAAGTCTGATGTTGCTGTTGTATAAATGTTAGGCAGCCCAGCTGTGTTTGAGCTATGCCTTGTTAATTAGAGCAGTCTTTTTCATTACTTCTCAAGGTAATCTCTGCAGATGTTCCTCCTCAGTTGTCCATCAGGGAAGAGTTAACCCCCTCATGCCGATCTTTCCCTGCAGAAAAGCTGCAGCTCTCTGGCCTCATCCAAGGGGGTGCCAGGAAGCCCCTGTGATAAGGAAGCTGTGTCTCAGCTCCTCTGTAGGACGCTAAGAAGTCCCAGGGGAGTGTAAGGAAATGGAGCACTGCGTAACCTGGACTGCGTAACCTGACTTCCCTCGCGCGCTGCATCTGCTTTCTGCCCTCCCTGCCAAGAGCAATTCCCCTTCTCTGCTCTCTGGGAATGAATGAGTCAGTGAGGGTCTGCTCCAAACTGCACCCCAGCATGGTGATGCTGGTCCTCCATAGCTACCAAAAACGAGTTCTTTGCCAGAGCAGGTGTGCTTTTTTACTAAGCCATTACTAGAAGTCCTGGAGGATGTTCAAAGGAAAGTGGAGGAGAGATATAGGTTTGCCTTCCCTCCCAGAGAAGCACAGCCACAGCAGACAGATGAAAATGAAATGACCTCTTAGAGGTTCAAGGATGCTTGAACATCTCATTGTACAAGAGAACCTGTCATTGAAGTGTCTGAATGCTTGATGCAGAATAAACATAGCAAGAAGGCAGGTGGCTAGTTCTCAGTGCTGTTTCAAATGTAATCTGGACAAGAGGTCACTTCTGCTAAGTTTCTTTGAGTGAAGACAGAGAACCCAACCGGAAATTGGTAGGAGTTGATTTAAAAGTTATATTAGGACCATGGGCTTTCTGCAGCAAAGCTTTTCTTCTCCTTCTTTGGGTCAGGTTTTGATAAGTTTCAGAAGTGATATGTTGACTTGTCCCTAAAGAGAAACGTAGTTTTTTCCTCTTTACTGCTGAACCTAGAAGGAGATCAGGAAGTTGGTGCGTATGTATATGGTCTGTCCTCAGCCACCTCGGCAAGAAGGAAGGCTGCAATAGGTTACCCATGGTAACCTATCAGAAACTCTTATATCTCAGAAACTTCTTATTCAGATGAAGGTGAAGCTAACCTGAAGTTCAGGAAGGCATGAATTACTGTAGGTCCCATCTTCAGCCAAGGCAAGAGCACTTTGCTAGCTGGAGAGGAGGTGAAAAGAATTGCTTTTGAGAACTAGAAGTTGACTTTTCCCAGGTCAGTGCCTGAACCCAGTGTGGCCCAGGGGTCAGGGAATGTTAAATGCTGGGAGTTGTGTGCTCTCCATCAGGGACAAGGTGAGTGTGTTCCACCATCTCATATTATGCGACTCTTCTATTTACAGCTGCTTATTGGTATTCAGTCAATTTTCTTGATTTAATTTAGTTCCTCTGTTCAACATCTATAATGCAGCCTTCCTCATGCACTGTTTGTTTGGGAGACAGCAGTTCAATACTGGCTGAGATGATTACCTCGGAAAGCTTCCTTTTATGGCCTTGTGTGGGGAAGGCAGGGTGAAAAAGGACCATGCTCTAAGACTTCATAGGCGCTTCTTAATATTATTAGGCCTTGGAGCATTTGCTTAGTTCGATGTTGAGCCTTTTGGAGAGATGTGCATGAAAACGGCTTTGCTGAAGGGCAAACACGAGTATTAGGAGGGCTGAGGTGGAGCATGCTGAATGCCACTGTCAGGCACAGTCACGCTGCCATCGTTTTCCCATTTCTGTCCATCACCCTGAGTTTTCTGCCTTTCAGCCCATGGACGATGAGCACACCCATCTTCCCAGGCACAGTGGCACAGTGATGTGCTGCATTTCAGCAAAACACGTCACGGGGGAACCGCGGGGCATGGCAGAAGTGGTAAGATAGCCTTTCAGCAGCCTGAAGTCAAGTGTGACTTTTGATGTGCTTGGCGGGAACTGCAGAAAAATCTCCCAAACAAGCCCACTTCTCTGCTTTCCTGGTAGAAGAGCTCAGTAACAGATTTAAATACGTGTCTGTGATTCCCAAAGCATCTCTATTATGCATAGGAAGAAATACTTAACCTTTCAGAGAATTACTTTTAACGCTCCGGTTTGCGGGTGCATACACATTAGCTATTTGTTGTATAGGCAAATAACAGCTATAGCATTTAATATTTTAATATATGTATCCAAATATTATTTTTCTTCCCACTGTTTATTTTTAGTGTATTTTTCATTGTTCGCAGTGCTTCCTGTTGAGACTGCTTGTTCTTAAGGCACTGTAGGAGGCAGATTCTGTTCTCTTTTAGCACTGTTTTCCTTGGGAGAGTTTTGCCTTAAGTGCAAGCAGAAAGGTTTTAGGTCAGAATTTAAAACCGTTGGGATTGCTGGAGAACTGAGTGGTCTCTTATTAGCTGCAAGATGTGCTGAATTTGTGTTTTATTTCCCCTTTGGATCAAATGTTTAGGCAGGCTGTCAGTAACTTGCGTGGTTTGAATGCAGGGTCTGTTAATGGAGAGCTTGAAGGTGGTTTTGAAACACAGAGGTTCAGGAATGTGGCTACCTTTGGGAAAAAAGGGATCTGTAATAAGGCTGCCTATTATAATAAACATAATTGAGAAATTTGGAGTATCTAGTAGTAGGGATCAGTGGCAGATGAGGTTTCAGACACTTAAATCCTTACAGTCTCCTCTAAAACAGAAATCCTAGTTTTGTACTATGGTATCTGCAACTTCAGTCGAGGTTACGCCTGAAAGCTCTGTTCAGTCAAAGCAATGGAGCTGAGCAGCAATGGAGAGAACAAGGCAAATGTTCGAATATGGGGTGAATCCAAGCTTTTGGGAGCACAAATTCAGTGGTATGGGCTGTCCCGGTCAGGAGATGATTGAAAACTCTGCACAGAAACGCGCTGCTTTGCCTCGGTGGCTTGTGCCCGTGTAACTCTCGGGAGAAACAGTTTGAATGGGCACATAAATCAAAGGTGCTAAAAGACTATGGCTGTTCAGCGTCATCTGTTTAGTGGTACCCAATATAAAGGAGACAGTCCGAGGACAAATAAGCTGAAAAATAACTTAGAGGAAGAGACAGTGGCAAGTCTAGGAACTAAGCCATTCCTGCTGATGGCTGTGACAGCTTTAAACCAAAGATCTCTTGTGTGACTGATGAGGGAGAGTAGAGAAAACAGGGAGAGGACGTGCCACGAAGCTTTTTTTCTTTTGTTTTGTTGTATTTTTATGGTATTTATTCCAGTGGAGTCTGAGGTCTCATGGCGTGCAAGCTGCTGTAATGCAAAAACCCTGTTATTCCCCCTTGGTGACCCAAAGCTTACTTGCTTTCTCAGCTTGGAGCAGCTCTGCAGCTGTATCTACCTCGCTCCTAACAAGGCTCCTAAAGCTTCAACTGGCTCTAGCCTTTGCATTTGTTAGCCCAGAGGCTTTGCAAAACAAGCGTTGTACCAGGCTGAATGAAGCCCAGAGGAAGGCGTTAATAGTTCATTTGTTGTCTCTTACTTTGAACTATTTATGAGGAGGTAGCTTACTGCAAGCTACAGTTTCTTTTCCTGAACGTTTTCCCAAAAGACTGCTGTAAGCTGGACCAATTTATTCATGTAGAAAGTATCCTCGTGACCAGATCACATGCGATTTTCATAAATTATTACAGAGCAGCTCCATGTGGAGGACCATTTTTTTGTCTTGTGCCACTCCTGATGTGAAACAAAGTTATTGAAAATAGCTGTTGACATTGATTTTCTTTTTAAATTGAAAGAAAAGGCTCTAATTAGCGAGACAAAAACTGGAATGTGTTCCCTCTTGTTTTCTATAGGAAAGTGGTAGATTAAAACAGCTTTATAGACTATTGGCATCTTTATCTGAGTCATCTGCTAAATGTTCGGGTAGCGTTTGCTAGAGGCTCTATTAAGCAGCAACTGTATTGAACCTGGGTAGTCTGTTTGCACCCTGGCAAAGTCTGATCCCAGCATTTAATTTGTCAGGGAGCGGGAATTTCTTTGGAAGACATTAATAAATCGCTATTATATAACAACCAAAGTCTATATATTAGGTGAGTGCAGAAAAAAACATTTAAATTAGGTCATTGCTGCAGGGGGAGGATTATCTGGAAAACTGAAAGAAATAGAGGCTTCACAAAAGACTGGAGGAGAAAATGTGCTTTGTCAGTCCTGTATGTCTCCCTGCCTACCAGCCTACATTTGGTATCTATCTATAGCTGCTATTAAATATAATTCCAAAATCGCTTCTAAATCTAGGCTGACAAAAGGCTTGATTTGAAGGTAAAAGCTGAGCAGCTTGGTGAAAGTTCTGACATGTTACTGGACGTTGCTGGATGCCCAAGTTATTTCCGATGAGAACAAGGATTACGTTTCTGACTACAACAGAAATCTTTACTTTCCTCAGGCCAAGTCTCATATGGAAGATGGCCAGCCATATTCTGTTTGGTATATGCAGTATTACTCATAATGCTAGATAAGAATTGGGCTTTAAATCATTATTCAACATCTTATGCTGTCTGATTAACCCTTGTACAAAAGGGAGCTTCTGTCTTGCTTTATCATTGCCTGTGAACGATTTTAAATACACACCAGTTTCAGTCTTAGCACACAATTGCATCATCTGCTGCGTAGCATAAAGCAAAAGAACAAAACTGACCTAATATTTTGTTTGATGAACTCCATACTTTGATACCAAGAGAAGTATCCTGAAGTTACTGAAGATGAGCTGACCTTTGTTACTGGGGCAAATGACTAGAGAGGGGTATTAACTGACTTTTTAAGGGATATTCTTTCATTTGCTATGTGCAACTTACATCTTTGTCAGGCCTGGTCTGAGTATAGGAAAGGAAGATGATTGTCCTGGAAAGAGAAAAGTCCCAACGGTTCGTATTAACACACGGATGCAGATAGCTTGCACCCAGGTCAGCAGAGATTGGCATTGGCTTCGACTGATGCTTTTATAATTGCACTAGTCAGGAACCAGTCACTGGAGAATAAAAGAATATTTTCTTCCTGTAGGTTTGTCTTGTGCGGAGCTAGGGGATTTGATGCAAGGCAGGCAGAATAATCAGCTGGAGACAGTGCAAGGGAAAAAAAGATGATTCAGAAAGTAGCGATGCCGGTGGCATTGGACACCCAGTGCATGTGCACAGGCTGCTTTAGAGTGAAAACAGTCATGACTTACGTTCTTCAGAGCTATGGTGAGGGTATCAGGGAGAAGGCAGGAGAAGAAAACAAGGGCCATTTACAAAGGAGTCATGCCAAATACTGATGTTTGCAAATACTTGCAAATACTTTGCAAGTGAATGCAGTAAGGCCTTTATCAACTTTTGTCAAAGAAGAAAAAGTCTAATGTTGACCTGGCTAAGTGAAGGCCCATCAGCTCCTGAAGTTCAGTTCCTGTTTTGTCAGTATGGGAAACTGCAGTTTCTTCTGTATCAGCCTCTGCATTTCCGTGCTGGCGTCAACCAGTCAGTCCCGTTAGCCCTGCCAGCGAGCATTAGGAAATGCACAGGAGAGTTTCAAACACAGATTCTCAGTATGATGGAAACATCAGTCTGTCCCTCAGGTTACCCGCGTGTATCACTTAGTGTGCCACCATCCCTTGAGAAAACACCTGCTGGGCTGGGTATTAGGTAACCTTCATGAAAAAAAAAAGTTGTCTTGGAGTCATTCGGCAATTTCCTTCCATAGAAAATTACTATAATTCTAATAATTTCCTTTTAACGATGTGTATCACATCTCATTAGCAAAGATATTTGCAGGAGCTCCGTTCCAATGGTTACGGCACTGTCTGCCTGGTAAGGAGACACTGCCATGTGCGATGTGCTTCTAACACAGCGATCCATGGCTTTCGCGGGGTTTCACAGCTTCAGCCAAAGTCTGAGATGAATCACCAGGCCTGATTTCAAATAAATTCAATTGCCCCTGAAGTAATACTGTGATACTGCAGTGAAAGTGGGTGGATAATTTTCAGCTGGTTGCGGTATGACAAGAGCGAGTCATAGAGAAGCTACAGATGATTGTTGGAAGTGAATATCAGGGCGTTTGTCTGCAGTGAACCTGTCCCTTTTTCTGCCTGTTCAAAGGCCATGCAGCGCCATGCAAGGTGCAGTCGCAGCCTTGGGACGATGCAGGTGACACGTGCCGTTAGATTCACGCAATCAGTTTAGCTGTGAGGGGGGGCATGTCAGCAACCTGGATGTGAGATCACCGGGCAGAGGGAACAGCGGCCTTCCCAACGCCAGAAATTAAGATATTGGAGTAAAATTCATCAGGATAGTATGTAGATAAAAATAAATCTAGAGAAAAAAAACAGCCTGAATTCTTCTGAAAGTGCGGGTGAAAAAGGTTTCTCCTAGCTTAGGAGCCTATTTGCTGCTTCCTTATCCTTTTTCCTCCCATGCTGAGTATGACTTTTCCTTGCAGCTAATCCTCAAAGTGCAGTTCCAGGTACCTCTGGGTGTTTCTGGGTTACAGCTGAGGTCGGAGCCGCAGCACGGGGAATAGGGCAGATAAGCTGTGGGCCACCTGCTTTGGATGTTCCCAACGGGCCAGTCTCAAGATGGGCCCAACCACCTCAACACGGAACATGTCCAGCTTTGAGGCAGGTTTTACACTGTAAAAACTCTGCTAAGGGGGGGTTATTCTGATATAGTCCCATCTATGTCTTCCACATCCATTGCAGATGAGAGATGTGGACCAGAAGTTCATTTTTCCTAACAGCCCAGGACTGAAAACTCAGGTCAGATCCAGCTTCATTTAAATGAGTATGGCTATTGCTGCTGACTTCTGCAGGACTGCATGGAAAGTCCAGTCTAGAATCCAAACCATGTTCTCACTGGTTTGTGTATCTGCATGTTCACCCCCACTTCCCCCCAGAAAGAAGAAAAAATGCAGTCACCATTTTTATACACGCACCACAATAGTCCAGTTTGCTTACCCGTAGCTCTGTTGATGCTTGAATGCTAAGCAGGGTTAAAAGTATTTTAGAACTCATATGGCAATGGAAAAGAAATAATAAAGAAGGATCGTAATATAGCTAGATAATATATGAGCAGTGTCAACCTGATATAATTTTAAAATAGACTTAGCAAAGTCAGTCAGAAAAGTGACATTATCTTGTAGACGCTTTAAGCTGTTTCTATTGCTGAATGAATTTCCAAAAACTTAGCCATCACATTAGCCATATTTTGGACAATTTATGATCTTAGCTTGATTTTCCCCCTGCTGCATTAGACAGTGAGAGCAGGCTGATTGTGTGAGATAGCAGGCGTAAAAGCCGCCTCTAGACTCCTCAGATTTTTACAATGGCAAATGCGACAACAATAAAATCCCGGCTGGGGCTGTCTGATGTCCTGTGTTATAGCCCTCTCTCTTCAGTTACTTTTAACTTTGATAAACTCAGGGTGGAAATCTGCTTTGGTTTTTGCCTGAGATTGAGTTATTTTGAAAAGCTGGAGTAAAATCAAGAATAATCTCTCAAGAAAGCGCGATTAAAGAATAGCTGTGGCCTGATTATCCCTTTCCTCAGCAGATCAGCAGCAATATAGGCAGCTCCTAGTAGTGGTGTTCGTCTTAGCTGCCAGCTGAAGTGTTGGCTTAAAGTACTGGGTTTACAGGGGAGCTGAGTAGGTGCCGCTACTTTGCCTGCCTTTAGTGTGCCAGTCCAGATTAAAAAGCCTCAGTGGTTTGTTTAGAACTTGAAATTGATAAAAATCTTTATTTTGTTTAATGAGAACTGGTATGGAGTCTCAATTTTTCTATTATAATTGTTATCAAAAGTAGGAGTAGATTTTAAAGACAGAAATGTCTCAAAATGAGCTCCTACCCAGTAGGATGTGGACCAGGCTGAACCATGCGATTTATGATGCTGTTCTGATACGAGGTGTGCCAGTTCCTTTGGAGAATCTGTATCTCTAGCACCTAGAAGCTTTCAGCAAAAAGCAAGTTTCTGAAAGTCCTATCCATTCTTTGGTAACTGCTAGAAATGTCTGCTTTCAGAAAAAGCTTACTTTTCCGTGACTTTCCTGATAAGGCTGTTCCTAAAGCACAGCGTCTTTAGACTACATCAGCTCTTATCACCTGCATGTCAGTAAAGTTGTGGACAATCCTCTTTATCCAGGATTTTCCACCATTTTTTAATTTTAACTTTCAAATCCTAGCCTGGTCTGCTTCCTCTTATCACTTGAGTTCCCTGAAGGCTTCCTCATCTGCTAGGCTCTAGCAATATACTGCTTTAAGGCTGTTTTGCAGTCACAGCTACGCAGCTCAAGGATTATTTTGTTACTGTGGAGCGTTTGTTTTTGTCTGCATTTGCAGACAAGTAGTCAAGTTTGTATTAACTGGTGATCGACTTCAAGCTGACTGGCACTTCATGGTGTTATTTGTTGGGGAATGAAAATCTCGAGCAATGTTTGCTACTAAAATGTGCACTTTTCCTATTCAGATTCCTCCCGGGGCCAAGCAGTTCTGTGGGGTCTCCAAACGAAGAAAGAGAAGCAAAATCTACTGTCACTTCCTCCTTCCTCTAGATCCTTCACTAATCCTGTATTTCTTCCTGTTGTTACATGCCACAGGCTATTCTTATTCCAGGTGTGCCAGCAGGCCTTCCACACTTAAGTAATAATGCCGAGTTTATGCTATCTTAGATCACCAGAAGATTGCCACTTAAGTGTTACTGAAGGGCTGTGCCATTGCAAATTTTCTCCTCATAGAGCTACCCTTGCAATTGGATAAGAAAACTTTGTAATAAATTCAGCATATGTGCTGTTGGTTTTGAGTGATCTGACCTCTCATAGTAAATTGCTGCCTGCCTCTGTCCTCTCACCTGCGTACTTCAGAAGCTGTGAGCGAGGAACCTTAACAGCATTTTGGGACCTTGCAGATTTTAGATAGTGACGTTTCAAAGGCTGCAACAATAGCACATTAGTCAAAAAAAGTCAAGTAAGAGTGAAAACAAAAGAGACAAGTTATAAGTTATAAAGTAGGTTAAGGAAAAAGACAGTTTCTTCCTTAAACTTAGAGAGAAACACCTTTAGCTGTGTGTGTTGGAGGTGAGTGAACTGTAAACTCTGTGCTGCCATTGCGAGGGACCTGGACAGGCTGGAGAGCTGGGCGGAGAGGAACCTCATGAAGTTCAACAAAGGCAAGGGCAGGGTCTTGCACCTGGGGAGGAATAACCCCATGCACCAGTACAGGCTGGGGACTGACCTGCTGGAAAGCAGCTCTGCCGAGAAGGACCTGGGTGTCCTGGCGGACAAGAAGTTAACCATGAGTCAGCAACGCGCCCTTGTGGCCAAGAAGGCCAAGGATGTCCTGGGGTGCGTTAGACAGAGTGTTGCCAGCAGGTGGAGGGAGGTGATCCTGCCCCTCTCCTCAGCCCTGGGGAGGCCTCACCTGGAGTCCTGTGTCCAGTTCTGGGCTCCCCAGTACAAGAGAGACATGGCACTCCTGGAGAGAGTCCAGCGAAGGGCTACAAAGATGATGAGGGGACTGGAGCATCTCTGCTATGAGGAAAGGCTGAGGGAGCTGGGCCTGTTCAGCCTGGAGAAGAGAAGGCTGAGGGGGGAATCTGATCAACGTGTACAAGTACCTGAAGGGAGGGCGTGAAGAGGATGGGGCCAGACTCTTCTCCGTGGTGCCCAGCGACAGGACGAGAGGCGATGGGCACAAACTGCAACACAGGAAGTTCCGTCTGAACACGAGGAAAGACTTTTTTCCTGTGAGGGTGACTGAGCACTGGAAGAGGTTGTCCAGAGAGGTTGTGGAGTCTCCTTCCTTGGAGATATTCAAAACCCTCCTGGATACGACGATCCTGGGCAATGTGCTCTAGGTGACCCTGCTTGAGGTTGGACTAGATGATCTCCAGAGGTCCCTTCCAACCTCAACTGTTCTGTGATTCTGTGATTAAAGTATTCTACTGGAAAAAATGCACTGTTTGGCAATTTCTCTTTCCCAGTAAGTTAATTTGAGTTACTTTCCTGGGAAATTTACTCTGCCTGGTCTCTGTATAGAGGGCATTTTTGAGGTGAACAGGCACCTACTTAAGGTTTGCCAGAAAAGTGTTTCATATATAAAGAACAATTTAGACCTCATAGGATAAAAATGCTATTTCTCTTTTTGATCTTTATGCTTGAAGACATTTATTCGTTGCCAGTTGGGATCAGAAGAAATCAAACCTTGATCTTGGCTGGGATAGTGCATAAATACGGGCACTGTGGAGGTTTTTCATCTGGTTACAAAATATGCAGAGGTGGAGACAGGGCATCATGTGCATTGGGCCGTTGGTCTGGGTCACAGTCTTTTTTTAGCTGCTTGCAAAAGAGCATCCTCACTGGGTTTGCCTCCAAGGGACACTTCCAACTCTGGATGAGACGCTCTAAGCTATAGATGCTTGTCCCCACCTCCACCCTCGACACTTCATTTTTCTGTAATCATGTGTCTTCTACCATTGTGCAAAGTTCTTTTCTGTAGATATTTGCCAGTTTGAGCCTTTCCTTGACAATGAAAATAGCAACACTGGAATGAGGCCGGTGGCTGAGCTGGGACATGCCTTCCTGGTGACCCTATGCCCTGGTCCAGTGCAATGTGTTACTGGTCTTCCCCAGACTGAGCCACCTTGCACCTGCAAAGACCAAACAGCAAATCTGGGGCCAAATCTACGAGCTGTGCATTGTTACTCTGCCACCCTCCCGTTAAAAAGAGTTCACATTTTGGGGAAAAAATGCGGAAAAACAACACAGGCAGCTGGGCATTCTCTATAGCCATTGTGATGCTCTGAAAATTATACCCCTTTCACCCATTGTTGTTTTAGTTTTTGTTCTCCTGCTGTGTTCTTTTTGTAATTGCCAATTAAGGAGGTATCTTAGGCTCAATGCATCACTGTTCTAACTTCATCTGTGTCAGGCAAGGGAAACTGGGTTAGCGTTTGGCAATATAGATATGTTTTAAGAGCAACAGACTTATTTAGTTTGGGGAAGAAATATTGATAAGTATGCGGGGAGTTGGCTAATTTTGTCCTCCAGCATCATTTCCTGAAAGAGAAGCAACAGGGTTTATAATTGATTTGGTTAAATAATAAATGAAGCATTCTCCGACTGCAAAGTAGGCAGCGTTTCCAGTCCATGAATCTTCTGTTCTGTGGATACGAATAGAAAAGCTATATGTGACCGTGGAAAACAGTCCAGCCAAGGCACTGCTGTACCACAACAGCACAGCGGCTTGAACAAGAAACTTGGGGTAAATTCAAATTAGTTTAAAGCTCTGTGTCTCTCTCCTGTTGCTTTATGGCTGAACTTCCTCGTGGGAGCTTCCCTCCCACCTTCTCTGTCTCACTTCCAGCTGTGGCTTTAGACACGATGTACCTGTGTCCACAGCACACAGAAAAAGACTCCTGATTTAGCAGTTAGGTTTGTGCCTTTGTTGCCGTAAGAGCAAAGCTGTAAAGGATTCCTCCTTATGTGACTTTGTATGTGGATTTAGTCACTCTTCTTTCTCAGTTTTTTAAGCAGGCAGTAGTAGCCCCAGTGCTGTATTAACACTGAGGTCAGTGTGTTTATGGGCCAAGGTAAGCAGTTACGTGTTTGGCATCTTTTTTGTTAACTAGGAAGGCTTGAAAACACCCAGCTTCATGCCTTATCTTTAGTCAAAGGTGGTTCTCAGTACAGAGGATGTATATGCAAAGTTTCAGGCCATACTTTCAAATAGGCAAACTTTTTCAGTCTCTGCGTTGAGACGAGAGACTCTTTTCCCCAAGCAGCGGTTGTCTGCAGGAAGGTACCTCGGAAAATCTGCCTGGAGAGGGTATTGAGAGAGGTAGTCAAGAATGAGTAGCCAGCTTGGAGCTTGCTAGTGAAATCAGTGCAAGTCAATGTGTGGGTGGCTGATGCCCGGGAGATCTTTATTAAACCTCTGCCTTGCGATTCCTTCGCTTGCTGGGGGATTTGCCAAAAGGCAGCCAGCAAGCTGTAGCCCGTATGGCCAGGCAGATGGAGGTGGTGTGTCACCGAGTTCCTTTAGAAGGAAAGGCACAATATTAAGGTGACACAGCCCTTGTGTGTTTAAACAGTAGACAGCTGAAGCAAAGCCTGTCTTGTTATGCCCAGTGGCTGCTATTTTGCATTTCTGTCCAGATCTAGGAGGTGCACAGCATCACTCTGTGGAAACGGGTGGCTGGAGATGCCACCCGCTGCAGTGCGTCAGTTCGTGGCCAGCGCACGGGCCTATCTGGGCAGCCCGGGAGAAGGTGGGGAGCCAGCTGCTCCTCCACCACTGGGCGAGGAGGTGGCACCAGGTCCTCTGAGCCTGCAAAATACCTGGGTGTTTTGTAACGTTCTCCAAGGAAGCGCGGATGCGAGGAAGCCATGGCCTGGTTCCTCAGGTGGCTCCTTGCCTGTGCCGCGCTGCGCTCGCCGATGTCGCCCCCGCACTGCCGGGGTGCCCGCTCTTGCTCTTCCCGCTCGCCAAAGCCCATTTTGGACGGCAGTGGCGGGAGTTGGTCGTGGCCACCGGGGCAGGGCCCTGGCCCAATGCAAGGAGACCAGGCAGGCAGGGGGTGTCTGGGGATGAAAGCATCGCTTTTCAGCCTCAGAAAGCACAGAAAAGGGTAAAATATATCCTTCGAGATAAATTTTGGTCTGAGTCTTCAAATCAGAAGGTGAGGGTGGAGTTTAGGTTTGGGTGGCTTTGCCCCGCGGCCCTAACGCCTGCTGTGTTGCTGTTGGCAGATGACGGGAAGCTGTCCCTGGAGGAGTTTCAAGCCTTTTTTTCGGATGGGACGCTCAACGAAGAGGAACTTGAGAAGCTCTTTCACACCATTGACTCGGACAACACCAAGTAAGTGCCCCGTGCCGGCCCGCCCGCTTGGTAGAGGTGTTGGGTCTCTGTGTTGGCATGCCGAGGTGGTGCTGCTGGCAGCCTTGGCACCCGCAGAGCACGCCGGGTGGCAACTTGCTCCACAAAACTCAGCGAAAAGCTCCTTTCCTGCTTGGTTTGAGGTCTCGTCGCGCTGGCCGCCTATGACTCCTTCTCCTCTCGGTGGGTTTTTTCAGCCCACTTTCTGTAGCGAGAAAAGGTCTTTACCGCGGGTGAAATGATGTTCAGTTTTACCCGTGAGGGTATTTAAATGGCTCTTCAGCTTTTCCGCTGCGCCTAAAAGCTTTGCTGGGCTGTAAAAGGCTTCAGATACCTGGGCTGAGATCCAGGCAGCCTGCTGTGGCTGTACCCCCCGCCCCGGTACGATGGCTGGGCTAGGCAGCGGCAGCGAGCGACGGAGCTGCAAGCAGCGCTGCGCTGCCTCCACCACCGCTGCGGTAGGGGTCGGGGAAAAAGACGGGAGGGGAGGGATGCTTGAGGTTTACATTATATCAAAGTTGAAACCACACGTGGCTCCTGGACCACCTGAGCTCTGCCTGACCCTGATCTTTTGCTTTGGTGGCCAGAGCAACGCTGAACGCTCTCGCCAAGAGTCAAGCACTTGCAGGCTGTGCCGCGCTGTCAAATTAAGGCGACAAACTCATTCGCCGCTAATGTTTTCTCCCCTCACTTTTTAATTTCATGGCTCTGTGTCTGCCTTTTGCCACTTACCCCTCACCGCCCTCCCTGACTGAGTTTTTCTTTGGTGGGATCTGAGATGTTTGTCAACTCCTTGACCTCCACCTGGCACCGATGTCATTCGTGATTAATACAAAAGGCTCAGGTCGCCGGCGTCCTGGCGGGAGTCCCCCGCCAGCAGGTCTGCGCGTGGGCACGGACATGAAGGACGTAGCCCACAAGCTTTTTTTCTCTTTCTAAGAGGAACCAGTCTTCAAAAGCCTGAATAGTTAGGCTGTTTGAAAATATAAATTGAAGTCAGCTTTGAGTCATGTTCCAGTGTGACTCTCATTCCTCTAGGGATAAAATATCTGTCCAAAACAGCTCGTATGAATCCAGTTTCCGGTGAGAAGTCTCTCAGCAAGTGCTTAAAAAAATAATAGTCTGGTTAATTACAGAGGCCTCCTGACAGCAGGTAAATTGAGGGTGGCCCATGTGAATCCTGGGCTGAGAGGCATCAGTGCAGTGTGTTAGTTAGCGCAGCTACCTGCCAAACTAGGGGGGGGGGAAACGGCTGAGTCTCAGGTGCCGGCGCTGCTTCTTGTCATCTCTGGGGGTGGGGATGAGCGGATGGCTGAGTCCATTCCTAGTATTTCTACAGGCAGTTGAGTGTTTACTTCAGTTCATTCGGTCTTTAAAATAATCTCCTACGTGAAACACACCTTAGGAGGATGCTGCTGATTAGAAGAGATGGATCATCTCTTTCTAATGTTTCCTCCTCAATAGACAGTGCAGTATTGCTGTTAACCTGCACCTTTGCTTGCCGAGAGTGACCTGCAGTCCTGCAGAGAAGAGCACTCCCTAACTGACCTGCGGGAAGGGAGAGGCTCTAATGCATTCTTACCCTCTTATTTCTTGCCATCGTGGTAATGGGTTTTTGTTGAACAGTGGGGCTCCATGGAGTTGTTCCAAGATTGTCTGAAATAATTTATAGTGTTGCCTGGACTTATCAGTTTCCATTTAGCCTTTGAAAAGATGCAGATGGCTAATGTGTAAGCTGATGTGTGTGGGCTTTAGTATGTGGATGTTTCTCCTGGCTTGTTTGAAATGGTAAGCTTGCTTGTACTCCATTTTTGTTTGGGGATTGCCAAAAATAGTTTGTGACTTGCTCTGAGCCTTAATGAGGGAAGTCTTCTAAACTGAACAGAAAGAAAATGTGCCACTTCTAAATGCCACGCATGTAGAAAACATGAACAGACTAAGCAGCATATTGTGCTCTCTTGTCCACTTGACCAAAATCGTTGGTCTGCCATAGCTCCAGTAGTAATACAGGTGCTATAACTAGCGCATAGTATAACGGAGGACTTCTGTCTCTTGTTCTTATAGCAATAAATGAATGAGCAATGCCCCTTCTTGAATTGGAAAGTGGAAAAATTTATAAATATTTTTATGTGAGTATGTGAAATAGCCAGCTTTTCTATCTACCAGGATGTTCTCCCTTGCGCTTCTGGAGAACAACGTCTCCCGTAACACCAGCCGTGGCGGTAACTCTGTCTGGACTGGCCGGGGTTTCGGTTAGAGGTGTGAAGTTGCTCCTCAGCCAGTGGGGCCTTGCTTAGCAACTCCTGAGTGTGGAAAGAGTTCCAGAAATTCAGTAGTATTTTTCTTTTGCCAGGCTGGCTTGACCTAGTCATCAATACCCATTAAGTACCAATACTTTCACAGAGCTGTGTAGCATCTGCTGTTCTTGGCTGAAAGAAAAAGCAATAAGTTGGTCACACTTCCAAGTTAAATCCTTGCATGAATCGGCACTTGTTTATACATTTGGAAAGCATAGACACCCACAGCAAATTTATCAGATCAGGGGAAAAAAATATTCCTCATTTTTTATCTGCAAGATCTCTCTCAGTCTCCAGAAAACCTACATCATAGCGGGAGTTGCTTGAGCAAAAGCGCAGCTGTGCATTTCACTATGAATTGAATGGAAATGAAGATGCACATCACAAAATATTGTTTACTTGACCTGTAGTCCTGAGTCTGGTCTAGTCCTTCTAGTTGCATGCGTGTTGTTCAGAATTGTACAAAATGATCTTCTCTTTTGTTCTCAGCAGAGTAAACTGACGGGCCTGTATGAGGTATGCAGGGCAATCAGTTGTCCCCTAGTAAGGATGCCCTGCCTCCAGCCTCCTATATTTCTGAATATTAGGGTTGCAATTCCGAGCGCTTCTGCTGCTCTCAGATGCTGTGGAAGCATGACAGTATGGGAGTGACTTCTCTGCCCCCAAGAGCGCTTTCTTCTAGACCACAGGTTTTTCATTTTTTACATCGGCGCGATGCCATTTGCTGTCTCAGCCAGGTGCTAACGGCTGTGGCTGCTCTTCGCTGGGCATGCAGGGAGCGGGCGCGCGCCCAGCTGGCCCTGGGGCCGGGACAGCACAGGGACCGGCGCTGCCGGCTACGCGGCGGAGTTTGCCCTGCCTTGTGGGGATGCCACAGCCAGCACAAATGGGGAAATCAGAGTGTCCTGGCCTTGTGGAAGGGACCTTCCATGTCCCTCATTCACACTGAGCAAGGTGAAGAGTTATCAAGCTTTTAAAATTATTACTAAATTAAAAAAAAAAAATCTCTGTTTTACAGCCACTTCAATTCTAAGTGTTTAATATCTTGTAGCAGCTATTGCTTCAGGACAGCGCTAAATACGATGAATACTGCTCCCTTTTCCTGTGTCACCGTTCCAGGGGATATTGCTCGCTGGTCCCAAGCTCTTCCCCTCTATCCAGTTCCTGATATCTCCTGAAACTGTTTTTACCAACTTCATTCAAGCTTAATATGGAACATTGACTTACTAGTAGTTATCGGGGAGTTTCATACAGGAGAAACTGGTGAATGGATTCAGAGATGAAGGCTGAAATACCAGATGAGCCCTCTGTGTTTCACGTTTTTTCCGTTTTACAGTGGAACATAGGGACAATATTAAATTTATCTTTCCAAAGGCGATTTGAATTAAAATTATGTGCTGGTGGAAAAGGGAAGTTAATTTACTTTTAAAGCTGGTTTTGATATTCCGTTTTATCAGTGTTTTTTTCTCATATTGCCCATCATGTTTGCTTAGTGTGCAAAACAAAGTTTACTATTGAAATCACATTACAGCTGGAGTAGCTCTAGATGAAGAAAATTATGTTCCTGCTGATTATTAATAATTGCTTTTACCAGCTACATTAGAAAATGTTGATTCAATTTTCCAGAGTATTTTTAGGAATGGTCTTACCGGAGTAGACAAAATGAGTGTCTATATTAGCTTTTTGGCTTGCTTTAGTTGAGAAGGTGGTGAAAAGGAGAAAACTTGGGCAGATGAATGGAAGATGAGGGTTGGTTTAATGATGCAGGAGTAATTCTGTACCCCTGCGGGGGAGTCAGTCGCAGCTGTGTGTTTTTGTTTTAAGAATCATGATCCCCTAGCAAAATACCTTGTCAACAAGGTGCAATAAGCTAGATGCTTAACTGAAATGAGATGGCCAAAAATAGCCTAGGGGCATTAATGAGGCTTGTTCTGTCTACTTGACTGCCTAGAAAGTGTTTTTAGGAGGTTAATGATGTGGCAGGCTGGGCACGGGCTGGAAGTGTGGCGTTGTATAAACATGGCTATGGGAAATCAGTAGTGCTGTTGCTGCAGACCTTGAATTCATTTAGCATATTACCCTTTCCAAGCGTTAGTTCTCCCATGAAGCAGACTGAGTGCCCTCAGCTGAAGTAGGTCCTGTCCGATGCTCCTAACTTACATTTTCAGTGGGGGAAAAAATTGTGTATTCAGAAGCCATCGTATTGGTATCTCCAGGGGGGATTTCTCAGCTCACATGACTGAGGTATTGCTCTTGCACTCTTAGTGCAAGTATTTGCAGAGGGAGAAAAGTCCTGTACCTGCAACAGTGCCAGAAAGCTAGAGGAGGCAAGGAGCTGGGCGATGGCGGGAGCTCCTTCCAGCCACCCTCTTTGGCTTGGCACCCTGAGCAGTCTGGGCACACCATCGTTCTGCTACCCAGGCAGGGAAACGGCCTTTCGTTCTCTGTTGCAAATGCAGTTTAAAACCGGTGTTTTCTAATAGTATTGGACTTGCTACGAATTGTTGTGTGGCTGGTTTGATCCTAGGTAGGATTTCTGGCCTGTGGCAGCCTGGTTATAGCTGCAGCGCAGTATCTCCAGGCTCCCCACTGTTGCAAGCAGAGAAATCCTCAAGAAATATCTCCTGGCTGGACATTTAGGTTTCTCAGAATCCCGAAAGGTGGGAAAAGGGATGGGGAACTTGTCAAGTCCCTACAGACAGAAGGAGCTGAAAGCACATCAAGATTTACCAGGCAGCACACGGACCCAGGAAAGGGGGCATTTGACCTGGCTGAGTGAGCGAGTAGCAGACGGCAGCGTCTGCCACTTGGCCCTGCTCAGGGCTGTAAAGGCTGGGAAGCTGCCGGCTCTGCCGGGTCCCATCCCTCGGCGAGCGCCGGGGCTCTGCCGGGGGCCGGCCCTGCTGTAGCAAGCACGATGCAGCCAGCTGCACTTGCAGAAAACACAAAATCGCTGCCCTGAGACTTTATTACTGAGTATCTTTGTAAGAGAAACGGCTAGTAGTGGAAAAGTACGTGGATTCTGTTAGAATCCACATGATTGCTGGTTATTTTGTCTGGCAGCAGGAGTGTGTAAAATTTGGCACGTACTTCAATGGTTTTTGGCAAAATCATATTCAAAAACCTGCTATTGCTTAAAAGTGATGATCAAGTGATATTCTGCTCTCCGTTACTAACGCTAGCTTCCCTACTTCCCTTCTTCCTACCTGAAGCACGAGGCCAAAGCAAGATGTCGCTAGGTGTTTTTTCACTATTGGCTTTAGCTGATATTTCAGGAGGTTTCAGCACTGTTGTATGGGAAAGCTTCCTGAAGGTTGTTGAGGAGGTAATGCTATATTCCTATTAATATCAATGATACTAGAATTCTGCAAATTATATATATAATATATAAACACACATGTGTGTATATATATGTGTGTTTGCATGTGTGTGTGCATACGTATATATATACACATATACATATATAGATAGATAGATAGATAGATGGTTTAGTTGCAGAATAGGGCTTTAGAAAACTTTTGATTGATTTTTCACCTGGAAAGTCCTGTTATATTTGGAGAGTTGTTTAACCACTTCCTTACCTTTTCTAAAGCTATAGGTCAATTTTAACAGGAAAATGTCATTGAAAATGGAAAGTCCAAAAGTTTCAGTTCAAGAATGACCAGCTGAAACGCTCTCAAAACGTTACTGCGCTGCCTGGATGAAACGTGCTTTGTCTGACCCACATTTCCTGTCTTTTTCCAACTCCCTGAAACAGCATCGATACCACCGTCCTTGAGCGCGCGGTAGCTGGGCTGCAGCGGGCACAGGCAGTTTCTGGGCTACGTGGCAAAGGAACTGCGGCATTTCCCACCGCGTGTGCGGGAAATCCCATCTTGGGGGGTTTGACATTGTCTGGGGAATGAGCAAAACTGCAGGCAGTGGCATACAACATTTCTCTTCCTGCTCCCTCGGCTGCAGCAGAGTAGTTTTAGGGGACAATTTCCAAAATATCTGTGCACCTGTACTACATTGCACACCTAAGCAGAACACCAAGTCTGCTTATCTACCTGTCAGTCTGAGAGGGATGACCTCTGGCCAGCAGATTGGTGCTAGCATGAGTCCTTGGATACATATTCAGCTGAATAAGCCTACTGGCGGAGGCTGCCAACAGTGCTTGTGGCTGGAGCATCTTGCTGGCGTAAGCTGTGTCTGCCCTGTGCCTTGCTGGTTTAGGATATAGATGTCCTTGCACTTAGCAAAGAGTTGCTAGCATCTATGCAACCTGAGATAAGTACATGGACACTTTGGGTAAGTTTATACAGCACAAAACAGTGCTAGTTCCTTGGAAGGAACCAGCCAGTGCCCCACGACTGTAGAGTTGTGTCAGCCCAGAGCTTTGCCAATGACAATGTGGCATTTTTCCGTGGTCTCCACCTCTACCATTTCCACCTGCTGCCATGTTTCCTTCCAGTTGTGCTGTCAAGCTCTGTCTGTGCCATGAGGAGGTGCTCTTTTGACTCCTCTGATACTAGACACTTTTAAGTTGCTTTGAAAATAGCTCTTGTGCTCTGCAGTCAGTCTATAGCTCCTCTGCTGGAGCTTCCTCTGCTCTGCAGCGATTCCTACTGCAGGACCCAAAGGACCTGAACTGTAACACTAGGATGCAGGCAGCACTCTGACGTGTGCGTGAGCGTTTGTCAAAGGGGCTTTGCAAAATGTGAGCCTGTGAGATTATACTTTGCTCTGTGAGGTCTTCAGCAATCTGTGGTACGCGCTTCAGGAGTCTGAGGACAGTGCTTGGTGGGACCACCTCCACTGCTAGCAGTTCTTCGCTCAGAATAGTCTGTCACACAGATTACATTCTCCTTTGCTTTCTCACTGGTTTCAGAGAACTGATTAGCTATGCAGGAATCTTCCACCTTCCAGTGGTGTTCAAACCTCCCCCTGCCAGCGGCATGCCAGAAGTGTGCTGTAGGTGAAAATGATGTGCATGTAATCAGCGATCACAGTGGCTCCTCTGCATTGACAGAGGAAACAGCTTTCAGGCCTGATCCGTGGCACTCTTCATTGTTCTTCCTTCCCTCTTTTTACTAATGATAAGTGTCACATTGCATTTGTTTGTATCCCAGCTAACAGACACACCGTGATGCTGACGCATGGTCTGAATGGCCCTGAGGCTATTTACTGCCTTGGGATCCTTGCCTGAAATCGGAGAAGTGGGAGAGACTGGAGCTTTGGGAGCAGCGTATCTGAGAATATGCCCAGAAGCCCCAGTCCCCACCCTGGTGCCTAGCTGGGAGACTACAGTCATTACTCATCACTTGTCAGGAAAAAAGGGCTTTGCATCACCTTGTAAGGAAGAGAAAGTGGAATGCCTGTCAGTCCTTGGGAAAGGAGAGGGAGGTCAGACGTGGCTGTTGACCAAACTAATTTAGTCCTAGCAAGGGATTTTAAAAATTTCTTCTGTATCTCATACATTTTTCATAGCTGCAGAGAACAAACCTTTGGGGAGAGATCTGCTTGCTGGAGCAAGACTTCTCAGCTGAGCTGTACATGTCCATTCAAAAGGAGCCAAGAACATGGCATTAGCATTCCGCTGCGCTGTCGTTTATTATCTCTCAGCTAGGCTTATAGCTATTATTTTAATTACTTTATTTTTTTCCTCCTGTCTCTAAATGAGCTCTTCTCTCCAGTGGCAAACACTAGAAAAGATTGGAGCTTGCATGTAGTATAATTAAAAGAAGTGGTATCTCTTCTCAGAAGCTCTTAACAGTTCCCACAGACTGTCACTTTTGCTGGAGGATTGTCACAAATGGAGAACTGAGAACAATTGGGTATGTAAAAATTCACCAGCCTGCAATCTTCTGCTCTTCATGGAAGTTATGTAGTGCTGTATTCTAGAGGGAGCAACCATGTGGGATGTATGGGAAAATGTGATAGCATACCTGTGGATTTTGAATAGCATCCTTTTCGGAGATGTGGAACCACCTTTCTCACCCCACACTTCAGATGTTCAGATACCACAGAGAGTTATGCTATAAATAATCAAACTAATTTGGGTTTACTTTGCAGTAGAGGAAGTACAAAGGGATGGGACGTTAAGGGGTATTATCAAGGCAGCTAAGAACTTCAGTAATTTGTTCCACCTATGAGATAGCGAATGTGCAGAGGCACCTCAGGGAGGAAGGTGCAGCGAGGAAGCCATGTAACGATGTTGGTGAAGTTCTCTGCTTGCGCTAATTAGTCCTGCTGAGAAGTGGAGCATGTTACCTCAGGCAGGGTGCTGTGCCAGCACAGCTGTATTACTTCCAGTGTTCGATTTGGCTTGAACATTTTGATATACCTGAGATGTCAGTGGAAAGAAGATGGGAGCTTCAGGTTACCCATTTAATACTCTGACTACAAGGCTCCTCAAAATGTTTTTATGGCTGAAATGAAGAAGGTGGTAAAGAAGGAAGGAAAGATTCTTAGGAAGGAAAGAGTCTCAGGGAGGAGGAGAAACAGGTGTTGCTCGTACACAAGACCAGGCTGTTGCTCATACGCAAGACCAGAGAACCTGTAGGACATGTGGCTCCCGAAATCAGAGGCTGCGGTGCAGCTGATGCCAGGTACCCTTGAACAGATGAGCCAAGTGGTCTGTTAGCTGTAGTTTACCCTCTCCAAGAGATGGCACAGGGCCACAGTCCTCCTCTGCCCTGTGAGCAGGTACGGTGAGTATGGACCATCTGAGCCAGGCTCCTGTCCTCTGTAAATCTCCAGATGCATTTGTCCGTATTGTCCCATTTGCCTGTATTTTGCATTATCTGTGGTTTTGTTCTGGCGAGGTGAGCTCACCTTCACCTCTTCAGTACCTCGAATTACTGAAGCAGAAGTAGGCAGCAGTAGGCAGAATTAGCATTTCTGGCTCTTTCAGCTAATTATACACTCCCAAACCAGAGATGTTTGACTTTTGCTGAGTTCTGCAAGGTAATTCAGTGTGATGTTTCCCTGCTTGTCAATTTGCAGCACATTGTTATGAAAAACAGCAGCTTTCTCTCTTGCTTTTGCCAGGAGATGCCCTTCAGTTCAAGGTCAGTGGGAGAGGCCTGGGAAGTGGGAGTCTGGTGGGGAAAGGCTGTGTCCTTCCCTGCTATAATTACAAGACCTATGTTCCTAGCAGAGAAATCGATAGTGGAAAGCAGTAGCGGGTCATCAAGTCCCAAAGCACAAAAAGGCTTGATTGCTTCAGATTGCTTTCATTGTGACTGTACCTCGCACCTGCAATGCCTTCCCAGCTCCACAGCTAGGCAAGGAGAATGCAACACAACATGGCTCTATCTGCCCAACAGCGGCCCGTTGTCTGCGTGAAAATGGGACAGTGCCAGTGGCTGCCGCGTTGCGTGGTGACCACTTGGGAGCATTTGCTAGCTGGAGGGTCCCCTGGCTGTGTAAGACCCATCCTGCCCTTCCTGGCAAGGGCAGAAGTATGGCCTGACTAAAAGTTCCTGCTGCCGTGAAGGCAGACTGTCCTTAAATGTGAGGAGAATGGGATCGGGTATGCTAGCTCTTCCTGAACATAACCAGATTTGGCACCTCCGAAAGGTTATTCCCGAGTAGTACCCTGTGACTAGCTGAGTTGCATGACATCAAGGTCCAAAGGTTAAGAGGCCCACAGCATTTTCTGCTCAGCTAAAAGGACGGCAGGGTATGGCACAGCAGATAGCTTACCAAGTTTGTATTCAAAATAGTTTTGGGGTCATGGTTGGGTGTTCTGCACCTGCTTGGGTTCGGCACTTGGAGCTCTGCATTGTCTGAAAGCATCTCGAATAAAGGCCATCCTGAAAGGGCAGAAAAAAGAGTGTGGGAGGAGAGCAATGAAAGAAGAGACAAGAAGTAGCTCTTCGGAGAAGATGGTGAACTTAGCCAAACACTCATGAAGAAAGGCTGCAAAGACCTGAGAGGGGCCTGCTGGGGTATTTTCAGCACACAATGACTCCAAATACCAGGAGTGCAACCATGGACAAAGCCTCAGAGTAGAGGCAAAGTAAGAAGGGCCTAAAGTTATGCTTCTAGACGTAATGGCAGCTGCATATGGCCCTCATTTTTCCAGAGCATGAAACAGTAGTGTTGGGGGCAGTAGATTCCAGTGGGCCGGAGTCTGTTCTTCCAGGCAGATGGTGAACTCAGAGGTTCACTCATTACTTCATAGAAGGGGAGTGTGGGAGAAGAGACTACTCCCTTCCAGAGACAAGTGGCTGGCAAATCCCTCTTTTAGTGGAAAGGACCATTTTTTGTTGTGCAAAGACAGGTCTCTGTGCATATGTGCACTCCCTCCTTTCTTTGGATCCTCCTGGTCCTCAGGCGGCATCTGGCAGAGGAGCTCGCCTGTGCCTGTGTTAGCGTTCCTCTTTGGCACACAAAAATCACTCTACAAACACCTGGCTGGGAGGAGTAGTGCTAGTCTGCATTACTAAACCAGCCAGGGGAGAGCTAGAAATAAAATCTTGATGCCTCGTTTTGCACCTGCTGCACCCTGAGGTGACATGGCTCTCTTGAAATTCTTTCTCTCTGTAGGTGGGTCACAGTGAAGTTCATCTGTAGGTTTTTTCCCTCATTGTTACTGATAGGTTTTCTCAAAGCTGTCTTTAGAAGAAGAATAACACCTTCCTCCCCCCCTTTCTTCAGTCTAGCTTTTCAAAATTAGAAATAGAGAGCTGGTAAATTACTACCTTCCGCAGCCTGTTGGCCTGTTGACATTATCCACTTTGGCACCTATATATATTATACCTGGCCCCACCACAAAGTATTTAAATGGCTGCAGTTAGGAAACAGAGCTGTCAGTGGGAATGGTCTGCTGCCTAGGAAACTGAAGCAATTTGAGATCCTGTTCAGCCCTGAGTTGTCATGGCTGGGATAGCTGTTCCTTAGGGGGTCTTTCTGTAAGTGTTGCTTATTTAAGGTTCATTGAAACAGAGCAAATGAGGAGGGACAAGTCTATATTTCACTCGCTGTTAATTGTGTGGGAGAGGCTGTTAAGATCATATTAGTGCTAATAAGGGATATGAGCAAGAACGAGCTTCCTAGTGCAGTTGTAACTGGCTGGTTGTGGTTCCTGCTGAAGGAACGTATGTGTGCCTGCACAGTGATTCCTCTGGTGAGGCCGTTGCGGTATTTGTTCTTCTTGCTCCCGGGGCCATTGGTTCGGTCTCCAGGATGCCAAAATGGCAGATGTCACTTAATCAGCACATGAACGTTAGGTGGCCAGGCTCCCCCCCGGCAGCCTTCCCTGTTGAATGAGGCCTGCAGGCTTGGGGGACACAGTAGCTTTTCACTGAAGCATGTTTCCTTGGCTTTGCCACTCCTGGACATGTTCTTCACTGACCCACGTCTGGTCCCTGAAGTGGCATGTCCGTTACTGCCCCTGCACAGCTGTATGGCAGCAGTTGTCTTCAAGGAGAGTTGTGGAGTCAGAGAGAAGTCGTTAAACTTGATCCTGTTTGTAGGATCCTGTTTGCAGAGCAGCAGTGTCCAACTGAGGCATCTAAAGAAGTGTCACCTGGGAGGGAGCATGTCACTGTGCAGTCCTCATATCTTACCTCCTCCAATTTCCCTTCCTTATCTAGGCCAGTCAGCTAGGAAAACTCCACCCAGGCCCTCTGTGGAAAGCCTGTTTTCTACCCTCTGTGAACATGGAGCGTTTTCAGGGCTCTTGAATTGGGCTCATCATTGCTTGTGTGATATGACTTCTGTTTCTTGGTTACCTTGATTGTGTTGATAACCAGGCATTGAGATGATTTTCTGTTAGACCCTGTGCAAACATGCAAGGCTCGGTGTCTGCCACAAAGAAGCTTAATGGCCTATAGTGGTGGTGGTGAGCAGCATCCAAAAACTGGGAGGAGATGCTGTCAATGGGAGCTGCTGGTGGAGTTGAGAGTCCGGACTGATGTTGCCTGACAAGAGGAGCCAAAGGAAGGAGTGTCAGTAGGAACCCTGCAGCTCTCTGTGCTCAGTGGTACCCTGAGCTCTGAAAACCCCTTTTTGGTCTTGTATATGAGAAATATGGCATTCCAGTGGGGCCAGAGAGAAAGGCAAAGCTGAAAATCTCTTCCTGAACATCAAGCAGGTGACAGCTTCCAAACAAGCTTGATGTGTGCAAGTTAAAGCTATGCTTTGTGCTTCAACTGGTAACCGGGGCAGACAAGGAGCTCAACAGCATCGCAAGAACAATTCTCACTCGTGAATGAGCCATTCTCAGCACACTCCTTCCAGCACGCAGTCTTGGCCCAGTCCTGGACAACTTCAGTGCCTTCTGTTATACAGCAGCCTGGAGTCCTACAGTCCTACAGCTCTAGTAATTATTTTTCCTCTGGTAGAAGAGAATCTTTTGTTACCACTTTGCTGCCCACATTTGCATTTGGATAGGATACCACAACCCATGCGCAGGCACGCACACTCTCAAACATGCTTTACCTTCCCAGGACCACATCAGGTCCGTTGTCTTTTGGTCTAAGGAGGCTCCATTTGATAGAGTCCATTTTGAATGCGGATAGTTTAGCAGCAGTCCTCAGCTGCTGGTGTTTTTCACCAGTCCTCTTATGTCAGGCCTCTCAAATTTGAACAGAAAGTACTTCCACCTCTTGGGCAAGGAACAAAAATGATTGAGTGTTTTTTGTTGCTCCCCCCACTAATCTTGCCTATTTGCACTGGAAACCTGATTCAGTGTCATGCCAGTTAGGGCTGGGAACTGAAGCCCTTTCTAGAGAGATGGATGTGCCCATTGAAGCGAACTTAATTTTAGAATATTGAATGTTCTCAATTAGCTCTCTGGGAAACAAACTAATGATCATATAATCAGCTGAAATTTTGATTAACTGATTCAAGAGATGGTTCTGTCTCTTCTGATAGGGACAAAATGATTGCATAAAAATTATATGTCTGGCTCTAATTATTTGACTCTCAAGAGCATGGGCACTTGGTGGATTTTGTTCTTTCTGTTTATTTTGAAGATGTTTGCGAAATCCTGGCTTATTCTTCTTAATGACTGCATGCCACTTATACTGCACTATGGTGTACTTTTCCTTCAAGCAAAGAAATATTCATGGCCAAAGTTGGCACTTGGCAGCTGTGGGCTGAAATAGCTACAAAACATCTCAGCCTGTTACTGTGTTTTTTGGATATTGTCTTTTCATTTATTGATCTATAAGAACACATCTAAGATTGCCCGGCAGGGCTGTCGTTTCAAGCCTATTGCTTCACTTTTAGCATTTTACCACTTTTCAGTTTAAATATGATGCTGAATTTTCTTGCTTTAAAAAGCTGGTCCCAATGGCGAGCAGGATAAATTGCGAGTCGTGGAATCAAACCTGGGAGGCACGAGCGCATTTCTTTCCTTCTGCAGAAGAGCAGCTCCCACATCACCAGCCAGAGTCTTGTTTTCTCCTCATTTGAATGGAAAGTAATTCTCACCAAGCTGGGAAAGCTGCTGTTTTTTATTGTTTGATGTGTGTGCTGCAGTGGCCTTTGCACTGCTGTGGGCACCTGGGTGCACACGGATAAGCTGAGAACAGCGTTTGCAAAAGAGGGGAAGATGGACTGTCTGGCAAATGAGCTTCAGCTCCCTTTTAGGGAAAGGGGCTCTAGAAAAAATCACTCTCTGGGAAGCTCATCAGGAGAAACATGGATCTGGAAACACTGCACAGAAACTTGTAAATCTCCTAAGCTGGTAAAAACATTTGAGAACATTTTTATGTGGCTAATGATATTTCCCAGGTGTTTTCCCAGGCAGCCTTTCTGCTGCGTCCCTGGAGAGAGTGCCTGTTTAATACTAGCAGCATGAGAAAGATGAGCCTTGAACAGCAGGCTCGTGTTTACTGCAGAGAGCATGGAGCAGGGAGTGTTTATTTGTGCAAACAGATCAGAAAAGTATCACAAGAGGCTTTGCTAGCTGGAACTGGGGCCCAGCTAGTTATTTGTTATATAGTTTGGGGCCGTTCTGGGAATGGAAGCATATTAAGATCTTGCACTGAAACCACAGAAGTGATGAAGATGTGTAACACTGATTAGCGACGAGTATCTGAATCATGTGGGCCTTCAAAGAGACTGGGTTTAAGCCCCAGCCTTGCAAATTTATCCATGTGCTTTTCTGAATGATTGAGTGAGTAGGACGTGGTAGTACACCCTGATCAAGTACCAACCATGTCTGGCTGTTCGCTGCTGCTTCATGGGCTGCGCTATCTGCCTTGAGACTGAATTAAGGGAAAGTTTTTTTGTTAGGTCATTTTTTATTGGCAGGAGAAAGGAGCACATGGGAAACAAAGATATTGGTAAAATACAGGGAACAAGAGAGCAGGGATTTCTTGCTTTACTTTCTTCCTCTACTTTTAGTTTTCTGCCAGTCGTGTCTCATATATCCCAGTCTAGTATGTTTGTTCTTTTGGTTTCTTCCTGTCCTACATACAACTTCAGTGACACCGAGATGAGCACAAGATATAAAAGGAGGAGGAGGCTGATTTAATTTTAATTCGTACTCTCAATGTCTTAACATTTGCTTTTGGCAATTAGCACATCATTCAGCTGAGCTCAGGACAATTAGTTTTTCTAGTCTCTGTTGTGCACTCCAAGATTAAAGAGTAGTCAAAGCTATCTTGAACTGTTGCAAAACTGAGCCTTCCTCCTAGCACAGGCAGCAAAAATGAGATCTCTGCGAGAAAGAGAGAAAGATAAAAATTTGAAAAGTGATGGGCAATTGCTCTGTATTATAACCTTAAGGGTTGAGACAGCGTAGATAAGAAAGAGATATGAAAGTGTGACTTTATGTAGCAGAAGTACTCTGATGCCTGCATAGTGGATTGCACTGACTTTATTACTTAATGAGAGGCATATATTATTCACTTAAACAAAACAAATGGAAATCAGATTAGTCTGGTTTTATCTATCAAGTAGAAACATGCAAAATATTTTACATTCGTCCATCAAAAAAGGCAATTTCAGACTAATATTGTTGAGAGTTTATGCAAAAAATGAAAGGAAAGAGTATTTGATTGTTTTTCGTTTAATGGTTTGCTCTGAAAATTGAGCTAAAATAAATACTGAGAGGTTAAAAACATGAGTAAGTGACTTCTTATTTTGCTAGAAATAAGAAGACTGAGAAACAGGGAAGTTAATTTCTGTGAAAAAAACAACTGAAATATTGTTTTGGTGCAACCCACAGAGAGTTATCAGTGCCATTAAATTGTCCTTGTGAAACTGCAGAAATCACTGGTTCGCCTTACTCTATCACCCAGGAAGGACCAAATCACCAGGACCCCAACGGGCTGGAGTAAGGATCAAACAGAGTCAAACTGAGATGCAAATAGCTCTTTGGCTAATTCAGCCCTGGGGCCCTGCGGGTTACAGCAAGCCAGTCATCGATTTATCCAGGTTATGAAAGCGTAAATCTTTTCCACCTTTAGAACTGGTTTATCATCGTGTTCACATGGCTGACTCTCTCTTATCCCTACCTGATTACCCCCGTAGCGCTGGGCATCGGGGGGTTGGCTGGCTTCGCAGGTGCCCTGAGCTTCCCTGCGGTAGTGTTTGGTGGGGAGATGCTATGAGCCCCTTGAGCCACCGCTTCACTTCACATCACAGCTCGGCGGAGGTCGGGGCTGCGTAAATGTTAGCGAGTGGTGTTTTATATCCCGTGTTTCATCTGCTTAGATCGGCATCGTTGTCGCCCTCTGCGTATGGTGCCCTAGGATTGCGCTCTTTGTTCAGGGCACGAAGGAAGCGGTGCCAGGGCTGTAGCGGGACTGATAACCAAGGAAGGCGCCAGCCGCTGCTTGTCTGTCTGTCTGGAAGCCTTGCCCTCTCTGACGGCAGTGGGGCAGGTCTGGCTCCTCCAGGCGCTGCAGTGAAGCCCTGTGCTTCGTCTGATCGCGCCAGGTTTGGTTGCTCCTGCGCTGATGGGACAGTTCCTCTATATGGCAGATTTTTGTTGCTTCTCTATTCCGAGGCTTCACCCTTTCGGTATAAATCAGCCTCACAGATTGAAACCAGTCTTCACCTTCCTATATTTTTTCTTAATTTATCCCCCGACGGGGGGAACCTTATTGGCCTAAGCCAATATAGTTACAGTACATAAACCGATATTAAGGTTGACATTACAGAATAGTCCAAATCCATCACAAACAGCTGGTGTTAAGAAGCGTATCTTGAGGCTGATCAATTTTAACAGTGTGACAGCAAAATTGATGCGTTGTTAACTGAGAGGAAATTGCTGTACTTAGGTTTTGAGAAAGGCATTTGAAAACTGGAGGGCTCAGTTTACAAGCAGGCTGTGATGCAGGACGGAGACTGAAGCTTTTGGCTCTGCACGGGACCAGGGTGCCAAAAGTAAGTAATCAAGTTTCTTGATGAAACATTATAAAAATATCAAAAAAACCCCTGCCAAATTGGAAGACGTGCCTTACTTCTCCTCCACCCGTTTTTGTCAAGTTTATTGCGAATAGCCTCCCTTAGGAGCATTTTTGAAATGGAGATGTTAAAGCGAGTATATGAGGTCATTTGAGACTCATAAAGGGAATTCACATGGGTGAGCTGGTGCCAGGACGAATCTTGGCAGCGACTCGCGATGAACGTTTTGCCAGCGTTTTCCCGGCTGAAGTGTGTTCCCTTTAACGCGTCGTGAATAAATTCCCCTGGAATTTCCCGGTTCCCGTGCAGCGAAGGAAGGTGGGACAGCGCTTGCGTCCTGCCGCCAGCTCGCCTGGGCTGATCCTTGCCCGAGCGCTTGCCAGAGCGGTGTCCTGGGCCCAGGGCGTACACGCCATCTGCTGTGTCCTCTGCGAGTCTCCTGGCCCTCAAAAATGTCACCTTAGAAGTACCGTGAATCTTGGTTTAAAAAAATGTAACCCTTTTCCTTACATTTGGGAAAAATAACCTCCTGGCAGTGTATGATCCTTATCCCAAGCTCTGGTGACAATGCTTGCTGAATTTGGGGCCAAGTCTACTGAAAGATGTGTTTCCCGTAGCAGCCAGAAAATTAAAAATTGCAAAAAAAAAAAAATCAGTGACTTAACTGATTTGAAAGTGCCATCTAGCCTAACCAGCTAAATTACTTGTATGCTTTAATTAAGCCTTATATTTTCTTTGATGTCTTTGTGGGCAGAGTGATTTTTTCAAGGGTAAGACCTCCTTCGAAAAAAATGCTGAGGATTTAAATGCAATTTATTAGGGATCTGGCACCTACCAAGCCTTGAAAATGTTTAATACCGTGCTAAATGTCTGCTTTATTTAAGGTAGTGACTGTACTTGGAAACCAACTGTTGGATTAAACATAGTAAATCAGCGTGCTGTCTGAACCTTCTTCTTAGGATCTCAGTTGCGTTGTAAACTGCTTTTTTATTGCGTAGTCTTCGTCTTGCTCAGAGTTTTTATAAGCTTTTCAAGGGATATTTTTTTTTTCGCGAGTGCGTGCTTGGAGGTTCTGGCCACCCTTGACGAAGCAGAGACAGAAGTTAAGCGGACTGATTTCAAGAGGCTGTGAAGTGGTCTTCCATGGGGACTAGTAAAGCCCCCAACACTAAAAATGCAGTCCTGCCCGGGCAGATAGACCGAGTCTCATCAGGCTGTTCAAGTGCGACAGCTTGCCCTCACCGTTTTGCCAAGGAGTGAAACACTTAGTTAAGAGCTTTCTGAGGGTCTAGGACGGCACAGCAGCCCGGACTGTCTGCTTAGCTGCGGGAAGCAGCCGGACGGTCTAGCGCCGGCTGCCAGACTGAGACGCCACGTTGCAGTTGCTGGTGAATGAGCAGACAAACGGCTGGTGCTCCGCAGGTGCCAGTTTACTGCCCCTGCCTTTTTTTTTTTTTTTTTTAATTTTACAGTGACACTTATTTCTTTTTTAGCTAATGAGAGCTCAGATCGTGTTTGCCGACAGGAGTCGGAAACATTTGTTTCGTTTGCGTCCGTGTTGCAGCCTCCTTCCTTGGTGCCCTTGATGATCAGAGCCGGGCGTTTGGCTCGGTCAAACGCTTTACTCGACTGAAAATGTGATTTTTTTTTCGCTTGCCATGAAGCGACCGATGTGGTCAGGCTGGGCAGGGAGGGCTTGCGGCGCGGGACTCGCGCCTCCCCAGGGCCTGAAGCGAGGTGGCTGGAAGCCCTCCCGGCCGGGGGCTGTGACGGTGTAGGTACAGCCGCAGAGGCTCCGCCGGTGCGGGGCCAGCGCTGCAGCAGCGCCCGTACACCCTTGGAGAGAAATGTCGCGGAGGGCTGGCAGCCCTTGCCCTGCCCTGGGGAGGCACGTGGAGGTGCGCGTGGGAGATCTGGCTGAGGGACGGGTGCAGCTGGAGCAGGGGAGGCTGTCATGAGTCAGGACCCGGGGCTTGGCACGTGTGTACGAACCAGAGCCTGCCAAGGCAGCGAGGAGCCGAACTGGCTTTGAAATGTCACAGCAGGCAGCTGTCATTGACAATGCCAACCTAAACAAGTAGCGTGTTAAGCTGTGAGGGTCTTTCTCGTCCGTAGATACTGATTTCCTGAAAAGAAATGGAAACTCTTGAGCGGAGCTGCCGAACGAACGTATTGGGAAAGGAGGCGTGTTTAGTCCCCCCTACCCTGTTAGTTTTTATCAAGCACAACAGCACGAGGGCGAATTTTGCTGTCAGCGCGCAGCATCTCCTGGTAAGGGCAGAGGGATCCCAGGAGAGACAAGTAGCGGCAGCGAAGCCTGGCGCTCGGGTGGGCAGCGATCGCCGTCCGCTGCGCCGGAGCCGCTGTTGCCTCGGGAGCTCAACTTCGGCGTTTTCAGGGCTCGGAGACGCTGCTTCACGAGTTTAATAGTCTCTTTGCTTTGCTTTTTATGTGGATTATTACTGGTGCAAGGAAAACGTAATTGCATCGCGGGTCGTTAGCTGGCATCCTCCCGTCTGTACTTACCGCTTGCGCCGAGCGCTATGGCAACAGCTCTCCTGCGATGCGCTGTAAGGCAGCCCAGCCGCGCTCCAGTGGAGCACAGGCGCTTTCGACCTGTTGCTCCCCAAACTGTGGCATTCATGCGTTTGTCATAACAAATCGATTGCTAGCGAGTGTTCGGCGTGTCGGGAAGGACGGCAACGAGCAGGTCGGCTGCCGTGAGTGCGCTGGCTGTGATTGCCGGAGCTGGAGGGGCGCAGATGCTTGTCCGCGTTATGCCCTGGGCTGTGCTGTGGCCGTAAAGCAACGTGGCGGGTGGCTTTTTTCCATCTCAATTTTAGTGCACGATCAGTTGCTTCATTTAAAGTTGATTAACCTGTCTGTCCTGCCATCCAACTTTATAACGGCGTTAATACGTTTGGAGGGGAGCCGCCGGCCATTAGCGGTGGAGCTTTCAGAGCGCCGCGGCCTCTCTGGTTCATAGCTCTGCTTTGGCAGCCAAGCAGGCTCAGTCCTGCTCTTCCTGTGCGAGGGTGCAGCAATTTTGTGGGGTCTTTTGCGTGAGCACAGAGGAGAGAATAGCCTCCAAGCAGGAGGGATAACGGAGGGGGGAGTTTTGGTTTTTGGGTAGACTTGTGATCCGTAACGTGTCCACCTCTGCAGTAGACGCTGCTGCGCATGGGGGTCCTGCCAAAGACCGCCCCATCACCGAAGTCTTTAGGCACAGCCTGCGCGCAGGGCTGTTTTGTACTGTCAGACCTACTGTGTTTATTTGTGCTGAACGTCTTTCCCGTTTGCCTTGAAATAGTCGTGCTGCCCAGGTTACTGGCTTGCGAGGGGGACTGTGGTGCCTGGCGCTGTGCTCCGGGCGCGCGGTGCAGAACGCGCGGCTGGGTGCGCTGGCGTGCGCGAGGCACGGCACTAGTGCAGGGGCCGCGGTAACGGGAGCCCAGGTGGGCTGTCAGGCCGAGGAGCCCCACAGCAAGACGTACTGAAACGTTGACTCTGCGCCCAGAGGGTCTGCATACGGGTTTGTCGCGCAACCTCTCTGCCGCTCACCTTCTGGCACAGTCCCTGTTTAAGAAACGATGTTGATTAGAGCAGCGTTTGTGCCGTTAGCTGCGGTGGCCCTGGCGGGTGTAGAAGAAGCAAAGCCACCCCTCTCTGGATCATCTGTCATTTGCTCCAGAGCAAAACCATGCAAGGGCGAACAGCAGGAGAGAGATGGTCTCCCAGAGTATTTTGAGTCTGTTATAATCCCAAATTACACACGATGGGAGATGAGGCTCTTTGTAATATAAAACCTGTATGTGAAAACTTTTATTCAGAATCCTCTTTCTGCTTCTCTTGGATTTTGGAGGATTATTTGTCCCTTATCTTTTCTTCTCCGAGCTACCAGAGCTTTGGAGAAAAACGTGTCACGGGCTTTCAGACCTCCTCGCTGTGCTCCACAGTAGCGCTTGAGGGTGCAGCACGTGTCTTGCTCTAGACGGAAGGGAAGAACGAAGTTATTAATTTCTCTCTGGGCAGGGCAGTGTTCTCCTCTCTTTCAGGAGGCCCCATGGGAGTTTGTTTAAGTAATTCGTGCTCCGCAGTGTTGGAAATCTCCCAGGTTGTATGATAGTCGAACCCAGGTTCTGAGCCCACCCTGGAAAACTGTGCCTGTACGTTATGAAGTGGATTTGAGGGGAAACCAGAGTAAGTTGTAAGCGCTATATCAGCTAGTGCAAATGGGCTCTCCTCCGTCGAGTCTGGGAACCTAAACAGCCCATAGTAACGGGCAGCAAGGCGCGTTCTGCCCAGGGGAGAAAAAGCAGAGCTGAATGAAGAATGCCCGGCCGGGTTGTTAAATGCTTGCTGCTCGCTGTATTTATTGGCTGCACTGAATCGTGTGCAGGGCAAGTATGCCTGTCTCGGTGTATGCATCTTTGAATTACTGCTGCTGAAGTGCCCCATAAAATATGTTGTAAATTTATTTTATATAGGAAGCAGGGACATTTGGCAGGAGATAAAGACCGTCCTTTAAAGTAAGGGACAGGTGGTTACCAGAGCCCTGGCTGCCAGCTTTCCACGGTTAAATAAATTAAGGCCAAAACCGACATATGTTATGAATACTTGTCTGCCTATATCATTTGAAGCTGCAGATGGCTGAATGCAGTTCTCGTTATTGGAAAGCCTTGGCATGTTGTTTATGCTGTTTCTTTGCTGTGGCAAATATTCAAAGCTGATCAGTTGTAGGGTGCTGTAGTGTTGAGAGCTGCAGTGACCGCTTGGTGGGGTTGGGTACACCACGCTTCGTGCGCACTGGCTCTTCCAGGGGCATCGCATGAGTCCCCCCAGATCACACGTGGGGTAAGGCACGGCGCATGAGGACAGACCTGGCCTCCTCCGCGCACGCGCTGCGGGGGGACCAGTCTGTCCCCGGGAGCTGCTCGTGACCACGTCACCGAGGGCTCTTACCTTCCCCGTGCAGGGGAGGAGCAGCGGCGCAGCCCTTCGCGGAGCGGGGCAGGCTGGGCAAGCGTTGCGCTGGCAGTTTCCCTGCACGGAGGAAACCGCAGTGGCAGCTGGCAGGAAGACCTTAGCAGTAGCTCCAGATACTATTTTTCACATCGCCGCGTGTGATAACGATGCGCTGCTCGGTAAGAGCAAGAGCTGGCAAAGCCGTCAAAATAACGAACTGGAGAAGCGATTCCCCAACTCAGAAAGAAGTGAGGGCTGCGGGAGGCAATGCAGCGATTGTCTCCCAAAAGCAGTTTGTTTTTCTGCAGATGGGGCTTTCCTGGCCTCTCCTCCTCCTGGGGGACCCGGACGGAGCAGGCACATGGAAAGGCACTGCTGCGACAGCAGGGAGGAGCTGGCCACCAGGCGGGCGAGGGCTGGAGGGGAGGTCTACCTCCCACCCTCAGATACATAGAAAGCCATCTAATACCTCCGTTTCCAAGCCAGTGTGGAGTAGGCAATCTTGGAATCTCTGTTTTTCTATATGTAGAGTGGGTATTGCCTCAGTACGTCACACTGCGCGGTGGGTCTCTCTCTCTTTTGGGTATTTCCCTCACTGCTGTGCCCTGTTGCATCTTAGTGCCTGTTTCCCATAACCAGTGGACCAGCTTGTGACACCTCTCCCTTTCTCGGCTCACAGCTCCGCTTAAGTTGGATTTTTAGTTTAGACTTATTTTCTAGAATCTTTTAATATTCTTAGACAAACGCCATAGAGGGGATGGTTGGAGCGGTCTCTCTTAGCCCCCCCATCGGTGCTTGGGGCTGTTCTGCAGAAAGCAGTGGTGAAACTCCAGCTGGCTTTTGAATCAGACCAGGATTTGGGGCATTTTCCCTGTATCAGTGTCAGAAAAGCAAGCTAAAGAAAATAGCTATGTAATTTTGAATGTATTGTAAAATGAGCTTGCGCTGGGCTTTTTTTTTTTTTTTTGGTGATGTGCAACAGAAAAGTGTGCAAAGGGGCAACAGATTCCTGGAATCTCAAGTCATCACAATGCCACATCACAGGGCTTTGGCCTATGCATTTCATTTTAGATTCACAAAATGCAACAGGAGGAACTCCAGGCTGGATTTTCTGAATCCTTGGGCCAATGGAGTTTAGCAGGCAGCGAAAATTTTTGTAGTGTCAGGAACTGGATACCTAGATTGGTGGCAACAAGTTGGTGTACCTGCATATCTCTCTGGCTTGTCATAAATACGGCTGCTTTCTCTGTGTAATTCAGTGTGATCCTGAGAGGAGGTCAGGAAATAGGTATGGGGGTGGTGGTGAAGTGATGTCTACTAATGGCTTTTAGTGATAGTTATATTCTTTTCATTGTATTGAGATCTTAGGTGAAAGCAAAGGCATTTTGAGTATCCCAGTCTGATTTATAGGCGCTCCAAGCGTTTGTGTCCTATGGACATGCTCATAGCTTGGACTAAGGTTGAGAGTAAGATAGAGATTCAGGAAGAGAAGATTTGAAGAAGGTTTGTATTTGGATTGTGGAAAGTTTTCAAGACTAGAATGTCATCAGAAGTGGCTTACTGGGATAATGCTGTATAGTAGAAGTGGGTGTTGGCTAGAGTTAATATTAGGGTGGGCTGGAAAGAAGGTAAGGGAGAGCTTTGACCGTACCTGCATGTAGAAAGCCCTCAGAGAAAACCGTTAAGGCCTAGCACTCAAAAGTCGTGTGACTGAAGATGACTCCCTGCGTAGCTGTGGGTCCCTGGTGCATGTTCACAGTTAGGGCTGGGGTAGGGTAAAGCAGATTTGGAAAAGAGGGTTTTGCTTAGGTTATGCTGCTCTTGCAAGCCTTGCGTGAGGATTAGTATGAGCAAGGATGTACAGTTGGTATTTGCTTCTTGGGCAGTGAGTAACATGCAAAGAGCTGAAGCTGCTTGCTAGCATGAGTTAGGGTTAGGGATTGAAGAGGTACAGAAAGCTTTGATTACATCTGCGTTTTGAAAGATTTTGGAAGTTCTTTTTTACCTCATGCTATAAGAGTGGGGCTGTTTAAAGTGAGTGCATGGGCAAAGGAGGTACTTTAATAGGTGTCGGGAAGGATTTGGCAGGGTTCTCTGGAAGAGCAAGATGATGGGCTTGGAAAGTTCCTCAGCTATTTAGAATTAAAGTTATTTAGTTCCTGGCTGGTATCCAGTATTGGGTATTTCTATTGCTCTGCCTGGAATAATTTCTACCTCTCTGGCATTTGTACAAGTGTGTTTCTCTGAGTTTGGAAACTAATGATCAAGGGTGACCATCTGTGACCTCTGAGTAAGCATCTGGGTGTACATTTGCCACTTCTGAGGTGTTGAGATAACTCAGTGCTGTTGCTGCTGGGACTTGGAAGCATATCATCAGACATAATAATGCTTTTCAGCTACAGATGTTGTTTTGTGGTCTCTCCTAAATGAAAATCCGTTCTGCAGGTGACTAAAACTAGAGGATAATTTGTTTCTGTGCTCGCCTGAAGCCTCCTAGCAAACCCAAAGCTGTGAATTGAAGACGGAAATAAAAGCAGAATTTGATTTCAGAAAGCCTCCATTTTCTGTAACAGGGAAGCAACTAAGCAGGGCGGCTGCTGATGCAAACCTTTCATCTACCCAAGCAAAAAATCTGTTATATTCAGCTGAAGCTGATCAGGTGTTGACTGGCATTTGAGCAGCCTATCCAGGCAGCTATTTGCATGAGAAACATGCTGTGAAGATGAGACTTTGATGTATTTGCAACTTATGAATTGCCATTATGTTTTTGGTTGTGCTTCCTGTTTGGAGAGCCTGGGACATCATTCCATTGATGGTGCTGAAACCGAAGAAGGGAATGTCACGCTCCACTCCTCCGTGTTATTTTTTCCACTCTGAGATAACTTTCCTGTTCCTCTTTGTAACTGAAGAGAAGCCTGGAGAAAGGCATTAATAGCAGCAAGCCAAAGGCTGTCAGCCTTGGCTTAAAGAGACAGGGTGATGTTGGAAAAGAGAGGAAAAGATTGTGGATCATAGAGTAATAGATGTTTTGACTGGAAGGAACCTCTGCAGGTCCCTGTTCCCTGGAAGCAGGAGTATTGCCCTCACTAGATTGGGACAGCCTTGGCTTTGTCTAGCCAAGCCCTGAAAACCTCCCAGGTTTAATTGTTTTCCTGCAGCTTTCCGTTGCTATTTGTGATGAAGTCACTAATGACTTTTCAGATATTCTTAATGAAATGTTGTCTGAGGAACAACAACAACTTGGGGTTGAATACAGGCACGACCCACAGCCGCAGGAGATTCTCTCCCTCTCTATCCTGCCTCCTTCTTCAAAACAGAGGGGCTCTAATTATGCTTCCTCCTCCAGCAAAACAAGGAAAAGGGAAGAGTCTGTGCAAGAGCCAGGAACAGGGTCTTCTGCTCTAGTTTCCCCCCTCAGACACAGCTTCATTCCTTGATCTGAAATAACGCCATGGATTTCCCAGGTAGACGTGACTCAGTGTTTAGTTGCTGACAAATGCAGAAGGTCCCTACCGGCATCAGTTCTCCACAGCCAAATCAGAGCATAAATGCGAAGAAAGAGCACAGACACTTGCTCAGTTCCCTTAGCCACGATGGAGCGCTCCTCCTGTAAGTGCAGATGGCACACCATGCCCAGTGCAGATGCCAGACAATTCCCCTTGAAAGGCAAGAGAAAACCTCAAAAAAGAATAACTGCAGTGGAGAAGTCTGCGATGCTGATACATGCTGGGCTCCAACTCTGGTGGAGGAAGTCTTTTAACTCTGCATTTAGGGTACAGCAGGTCTCTAACTCTTCCTCTGCAGCGGGTTTGTTGGTGAAGAGCTTGAGCTACTGAACGTAATGGGAAATTTCCAGAAATATTTTTTTCCTACTGGAAAATGACGATTTGATTAAAGCAAAGTGGTAGGCTGATCTGGATCAATGTGGTTGGGGCTTCCGACCTGACACCTGGAGGGTGATGTGAGGGGATAGCTCTGGGCGACTGGCACCCACCCAGAGATGGGGCTGGCAGGATGCTTGGCTTGAGCTGCTAATATCTGGGCTCCTGGACACCCTACTTAGGGCTGGAAGCTGAAGAGCCATGGCAATTCCTAAAAATCCCAGTGCAGCTGGAAAATCTTCAGGCAGGGACCCAGCTAGGCAACGAGACAACTTCACAGGGATCCTCGTTAGTTTGGGTGCTCGCCAAACCGCTTGCTCTCGTTTTAAGCTTTATTTGGAGAAATCCATTTCTCTGTAGAGTGCACAGGAGGCACGGTAATTACTCCGGGCAGCCTCCTCCTCTTCCTGGTCGTGTGACAGTAATTACTTACTGGGCAAATTCACTTAATTAGGCCCACTGAGGAGATGCTCTCGCAGCACCGTTGTTGCTCTTTAAACTCCCACATACGAGGGAGGAGCATCACACTTTGAGGACTTTGCTTTTTCTTTGAAAACAGTTGCATGGAAACCAGCAGGGAAAGCTATTTCCTCATTGCTAATACATTTCTCTAGTCAAATTATCATCGGGTATTTAAACAGTGGTGGGCGGTGAGCAATAAACATTCCTTTTTTGTGGCCGTATTAGTTTATGGATTATGTTTTTATTAGAGGATGGTCAAGGTTGAAATCTGAGTTCTCATGTTCATGTTTGGCTCCTATTTCTGTCGGAGAAATTAGGTCCTAAGTGGGAAATGGAGAACCTCCAAAGTATGTCGTAGCCCTGGAAAGGAGCAAATCTTGAAGTGTGCACATCCCCGCCTGTTCTGCACCTTGTTGCAGCTTCACTGGTGGGAAAACGTAGAAAGAAGCCTGAAACGAAAGCCACCTAGATTTTCTGGATTTTCTGCTTTGATGAAAGGAAGAACTTTTGTTTTAGAAAAGAGCCAGATACGTGTGACCTCCAGCATGTAGGAAAACTGTATAATACAGAGCTCTAATAATTTCTTCATTTAAAGTTTCACTTCAACATTATAATGTTTTACTTAGTTGGGTTATGACTTCAGTAAGTTCTTTAGTCATACTATTAACATAAGAGTGTTTAAAATTAAGAGTATATTCACAGCCAAGGGGTTTTTTTCCTTCTGTAAAAATGAGGGCATAACTTGTGATTTTTCTTTTTAATTTGTTGAGGCTTATAAAAGGGCTGAGTATTTGGCAGCTGAAAAAAAAAAAAGTAGTAACTAATGCTCCTCTAAATGTTCTTGTTCTGGAGGGCTTCATGATATCTTCACTGAAGCGCAGTCGCTGGGATGAACGGCTAGGGGAGGAGAAAGGGTATTTTTATTAGAGGGATTTTCCTTCATTTAAAATCTTAGTTTTGCAGGTGTGCCATTGTCGGAGCGGTGAGGTGAGGCAGGCTGAACTGGTCGGTGCCTGGCATACCTTCAGGAAAAGCTGGTGTTGGAAAGGACGGTGCCGGCAAGCCCGGGGCCACGTTGCTGTGCCCCTTCCCTGGAGTCGTGCTAGGGCTGCTGCAGCGCAGAGCCCGCCACCTCCCATTTCACGCAGCTTAAAACCCAGGTCCTGAACGTTTGCATCACACAAAGTCCTCTTTGCCTAACTCGTGGGATTGTTAGTTAGTGATGCCCTAAACTACCCAAGTACCTTGTAATTTTTTAAAATTATGTATTGCACTTGTCTTGCAGGTGCATATTCAGTTGTGCAGAGTTACTGTCAGGCAACCAACTCCTTGTAAAACCAGTCTAGAAGTGGCTACAGGTCAGTGAAGTTCCTGAGGATGGAAATATTTCAATAAATTCAATGGGTAATACTCAAGTCTTTCATGATTTCTCCTTATAAAGCTTTAGCTGAGCATTACAATTTTTTTTTTTTATTAAGTCAGATGTGATTTCAGTAAGTTCTTTAATTGGGCTTATTCTCAATGCGAGACTGCTTAAAATTAAAAGTAGGTTCTTGGCCAAGTTACGTTCAAGCACAATTAAGTTAAATAATGCGATAGCAGGATGCAAGGAAATAAAAGACCATTTTTGGAAACAGGAGATGAAGTATTCCAAAGCAAAACCATAGGGAATACAAAACTAGCTTTTTTTCTCGGTAACTTGCAGTAGTTGCAAAGCCAGAAACACCTGAATAAGTATTTATAAATAGTAACTAGTTTTGAAAAACATTATTTTAAGTCCCTTGTGGGGGATGTTCATGTGAAATCCTTTCCTGTGCGCGTGTATGAGTTGACTTCACAAGCTCTGTGCTGCAGTTGAATAATCAGCCCGTTAAAGGTTTTCTTTGATGCTCTCATGACAATACGACAGGGCTGGTGACTCTCCACCAGGTCTCTGTTCTGCTGACCTGCTTTTTCTGAAGGGAAGCAAAACTTCTAGCTTTTCACACCCTTGCGTAGAAAGGAACAAGGGCAGAAAAGCTCCTTTTCATAGCATTTCTGACTAAATCAAAAAGCAGAAGAATAGAAAGCGAGAGAACTTGTTTTTCTACCAGATGCCTTGTCTGGTTTTGTTGACTAAAACGCTTTGAACGTGAGTGGGGCACGGCGACGTCTCCTAGCCCTCGCCGGGGCTTGCACCAGGGTGCTCGTGTGAACCGCTAAGACTCTGCGTTACCAACTTCTTGGACTGTTCTGCCAAAAATCAGCTGACTTTTTCAGGTAGCGTTTCAGGTATTGGAGTTATTGTATGAGAGCGTGAAGTAAGGGAAATTAACTCCCAATAGCTCCAGGGATTTGTAGGATTCAATGACTCTCAATGCATGAGAAGTAGGAAAAATCACGGAGGTAGGTAAAATGTCTTTTATCTTTACTTTAAGGTAAAGTGTCACTCTTTTTTCTTAAGTAGACGAACCTCTTATTCTTCATCTTGGTAATAAGCAAGACTCAAAAATCATTGCATTTTCAGCAAGAAAATGGAAATTTATCAACTTCACTCACCTGCTGCTTCGACCAGTTACCGGGACCAAATGCATTGGCTAAAAATAGCTGTGGACTCGAGGGGATGGTGAAAACGGGTCGACTGCTCACCTGACTGAGAACAAATGAAACCTTCTGAAGGGATTTTGGAAATGTTATTTTTTTAACGGCATAGGCAAGTGGTTGACCTACTTGACGGCTTGCGTGAGAGTTAGTTTTCCAAAGAAATATGTGTGCCTTTCATCCCGGCTTCAGGCGCATCAGCATATTTGCTGCGAGCAGCTTTTATGCAGTATATGCAGCCAGAAAAATGTCTTTTGTGTGAGCTGCGGGTTTGAGCCTAGGGACAACTTTTTCTTACCATCACAGCCATGAGTGCATTACCAAAAAAGATGTGTGATGCAGTAGTATGTGCTTTTCCTGAGCGAGAGAAGCCATAGCGTAGTGTCTTTCTGTTAGGGAGACTAATGACCTGGGGAACATCCCAGGCGTTGCTCAAAACATTTTTTTTTTCTTTCCTAAATGAGGTGGGTGGGGAAAGTCCTGATTGCACAAGCCTTTGCTTTATCTGCAGAAAAGACCGCATGAGCAATGCTCTGTCAGCGGTTTTGACCGTGGCCCGTGCCTTTGGAAGAGCTTGCGTGGACGGAGCGCGAGGGTGCTGCCACCAGCAGATGCGGAGTGGGGTCCCTCACGCCGCCCCCCCAGAGCTCTGCTTTCAGGGAGCAGCCGGGTGCAGAGGGCACTGCCTCTTTGGGGATTTCTACCCAAAAAGTGCCAACGCACAAGCAATTGCGTGCACGCGTTTCTGCTTAGCTGCAGGGTGTCTGGCTAATGCATCTCAGAGATGTATTGCATCCACTAAAAGGCCAGCAGGGTCCCAGAGCTACAGTAACTTGCATCTTCTCAGGCAGAGCCAAAAGAGAAAGAAAAATCTCTTAAATTGGTCCCTCTGCTAAAGGGTTGCTTACAGAAACTCACTTGATAATGCTATTTTGAGTGAGAAATGCAGTCCCCCTTCCCCTTGCCTTTTCTCTCCATTCAATGAGGCTGCTCTGCTCACGCAGCGTCTAAGGCAGCTCCTCCTGCTGCAGAATATGGCAAAACTGCAAAAAATTTCAGCAGAAACAAGGTTTTCGGTGGGTACTTCAGCTTGCTGCAATGGGAGTGCAGTTCTGGGTTGTAAATCACTGATGATATGGTTCAGTGTGGCCTTTGCATTAAAGAGCAAACCCATGTTAAAACTTCCCCATGTTAAATTATGCCTTTAGAAGGGGATAGAGGGACAGTAGTGAATGAAAGCTTCAGGTTATGGAGGATGGGAAATATGTGGGGTGATACAGGCTAGAAACGCAGGCACGTCAGTCACGGCAGGGTCAAGCAGGCAGCAGGATTTCAGGATCCACCACCGCTTCCAAGGAGCGGCTGGGCAGCGCCACAAGGGTTGCAGGAGCATTCGAGTAATGAAATCAGCATTTCAAATGTCTCTTTTGCTAATCCACTTACGCTGACAGGTCAGACAGATCAGGGATGAGTTTAGTTAAAGAAATAGCTTTCCCGGCCATAAATAGATTGATAAAATACAATTCTATTAAGAGATCATTCCAGGCGCCTCTCGAGTCTGAATGGCATTAGTAATTGTGTGGGAATCTGAGTCTTAAAGAGATTAGGGCGGTCTCCGTTTCCCACGCAGGTTGTCTGTTGGGACATCATTACGTAAACTAGATGTTCTAGACTGAAAAATAGTTGTGCAATTTTGTCCAGAGGTAGTCCCAGGTAGGAGCTGTGTTGAGCTTCTACACTGAGTGCTAAGCCTCTTGGATGCTTGGCAGGGGCAATCAGGAGAATCAATCCATTTAGAAAAGCAAATTTTGCAAACTCTGAAAATAAAATTGTATTTTAAGCAAGCAGGAGCAAGCACATTCCTGTGCCAGGAACGGGCTGGGGACCTTCCTTGGCTGCAGTCAGGAAAGGTATCTGGGAGGAAGGCAGAAGCACACTGCCTCTGGGCTGCTCCTGGCTTGCCTCGTTCCCCAAGAGCTTATACAGGTGGGGAGTGTGGGAGCCCCCTTTTCCCCTGCAAATAGCTAAAATAAGCCCGATGCTGAAGGTGTAGCCTGGTGTGACCTCTCTGAATTGCACTGACCCCGTGGGCAGCTGGCTTGGTCAGAAAAGCAGCCAGGATGCTTGTGGGCTCCACAGAGCTACCGAGGTGAGGGGAGCGGCCGTATCTGCTCTCAAACTGGGGTTAGCAATGAGCCGCCAATGCCTGCTTTTTGCATCCAGGCTGAAGCCGTTGCTTTGTCCTTCAGTTGTCCCACCAGATGTCTGGGGTGATGCTGAAGAGGCAGGTGACAGATTTCAGACGTATGTTTGGGGCGTCCCGCCCCATCCCACGTCGGCCGGGCGGTCTTGACGTTTCCTCCCCAGCCGTGGCCGCAGGTGGCTGCGTTTCGTGGAGAGCTCAAGGATGGTGCTGTTAGTGCAGACGTTTACCCATAGCTCACAGCAAAGGACCGCTGTGCACAGGGCTTTGCAGACAGGCTCGAGCAACATGAAACTACACCTGTGTGAAGGAGAGAGCAAAGAAATAGCTCTTGGCATCCATCCTGGTGAGCTTTGCTTAGCTCTGAAAAAAAGGGGCACCAATTTGCTAACCTTGGTAGCGTGCTAACCCTGTCCGTTAACTGTCAATGGGGTCTGACGAGAAAGGTACACCCACAAAGGTGACAGAAACCCCCCAAAGTGGTTGCGCGACTGTTGGTTAATGGTCATGACCATCCGGAGCTGCAGCCAAGGCTGGTCTGGGATTGTGGCGTCCAGCCCACGCGCAGCGGGACTCCCCGGCTGCCGGCGTTCCCGGGGCTCAGCCCACCGAGGAGAACGGCAGCGGCCAGCCGCCTGCTGCACGGGGTTGCTGAGGTCGGGCTAGACGCGTGTGCCGAGTTCACCCGAGCTATGAAGGTGTTCGAGCCACTTCTAGGGTCCTCCCGAGAAAATCCTAAGGATCTCCTGTGTCTGGCCTTTATGTTAAAATCTTCTCTCTCTCTTTTTTTCCTGCTTCCTTCCCTGCCTCGCTCTCCGCCTCTTGCAGCAATGTGGACACAAAGGAGCTGTGTGGTGAGTACAGTCCTCCTCTCTGTACAAAAGCCGTTGTCATGTGCCGCGGCTGTTTTCCAAGGATGTGTGACAACTGTTAAAAAGCAAAGTTAACTCCTGTCTCATTGGGATAAATGGTTTTTTAGGTTGTGTGCGAGTCGCAAATAATGCAGGAACCGGGGCTGGTTAACAAGGCATAAGGCAGCTGAAGCCGTCCCCTTTCGGCTGCTCGGGGCCCTGCGTATAGTTTCTTGCTGCCGTCCTCTGACCAGAGCAAGGCAGGCGCTCCCCCTTCCTGCGGCTGGGATTACCCTGCCCGCAGCAGCGGGGACGATGGAGATGTCCTTAGGAAACGTGAAGCAGAATCAGGGCACCGGTAATGCCCGTGGCGGCTAGGGAGCCGGGATCCTCAGCGCTTCTTGTGCTTGCTCTGCTGTTCGGCAGGGGAGCTGGCAAAGCTTTTCTTCATTTCGCTGCAGCATATATGGGCTCAGAGCTTGAGCATGACAACGGGATCCAGTTCGGTAACAACACGGAGTTTAATTTCTGGCAGTGTCACATCTGCAAGCAGTTCAATAAACCAGTATCCCTTCATAATACCAATAATGTGTTTATCCTTAGGCAAACCTTCCTGTTTCGCAGCTGGCTGCCTGAAGTATATATAATCTCCGGTGCACCTTCCACAGCTCAGAGAAATTAAAGACTGAAAAGAAAACCTGTAGCAACACTTTGGCCCACACCTCAGCCAGAAGGGGATTCTTTCCTGCGGGGATTTCCTAAAGGCTTTGTCTAGATTTGAAGCAACGCATGCGTGGGGCTTTGCTGCTCGCTTGGGAATGTTGTTGCATGGACACTCTGGTGTTAGGAGACGTTTGAGGGGTGCTCAGCTTTTCTGGAAGAGATGGGGAGCTGTGTAGCCGCCTCGCGAAGGCTTGGCCATCGCCTCTCCTTACCTCTTCTGAGAGGGTGTAGAACATCTAAAGCAACTTTTGCAGGTCCTCGCATTTGCCATCCTCACTTCACCGCTAATTACAGTGTTCAAAGGCCTAGGTGCGAATAGATGGGATAGCAGGAAATGCAGAGCCTGGCAGCTGCTTTCTGCAGTACGGTGCTTGCTGGGTGGTCTGTACAAAACAGAAGGTAGTCCTTAGTCTGGATACCTTTTAAACAGCTCATTCTTCAATTTAAGCTGATGCAGTTACAGCTTCCTGCCAGTTTGTCTGCTTTAATTTAAAAATACAGATTACTTTGAAACGCTGGCTGTTTGTGTTGTTCATAGTTAGTTATTGAACCAGAAGATCCTGGAGGGGAAAAGCCTGAGCCCTAGGTGACAGAGAAGAGTCGAAGTGGGGTTTCATTTCTAGCAGTGCTCAAATGTGTGTTTGCAAGCCTGGCTGTTACTCAGCAAGGGGGAAACGGGAAGAGAAAGCCGTAACTCTGGGCTGGCGTGCAGTGGGTAGAGGAACAACATCATTTTTTCATAAATCCCTAAGCCACCAAAGTGAGATAAGATTGTAGGGAAGGATACTGCCTTTATTTTATTGGCGCGACAGGTAAGTTTCTGAGCACACAGACCTCTTCAAGCCTGCAGCAAAAGCAGCCAAATTTCATCTAGTGGCCCCACTCATTGTCATTTTGGTACCTGAGAAACTAAGCCTTTATTAAAATCCTTTTTGGTTTGCTGATGATATGGTGGCCTTTTGCCCATTACTCCTTTCTTATTTAATTAGGCCTTCTTGTCAGCTGACCCAAGAAACAAACAAACAAAAAAACCAGACTGTCTTGCAGATTTTGGCAGGAAATATGAGGACAGTAGCATCACCGTTTGCCAACGCTCTGCTTTTTTCATCAGACTGATAAAAACAGAAAATTATATTGCTGTCATTCAGCGTGATCTCATGTTAATTTTGGAAATAGACAGTTTGCAAAACTGAGTTACTGGGAGAGCGGGGAGATAAATCCACCAGCTCATTGTGTGAAACGGGTCGACATGGGGCCCTGGATAGATCGTGTATCTGCTGAATACTTACCATTGCCAGCAACCTGCTTTTTTCATTTGCTTGCCACTCTTCTAAGAACTGCTTTAAATATCAAACCTCATTTTGGCAAAATGGAAACTGTAGTGTCTCTTCTGGAAATGGTTGCACGTTGCAGCACATTGAGAGCATCTGAAAATGGATTCCTTGGACTCTGCAACTTATGGGAGAAATTTGTTATGAATTAATCATTATCAGGTAGCATCCTGTGAAGTTCCAGGTTTTTTCCAACAACCACTACTAGAAAGAAACATTTCTGGATTGTAAAGATAGCAGTTTGTTGGGCTCATAGCAGCAGGCATCCTTATTTAATTGTTTGGGAAATAATATTGATGTATTAAAATGAGAGAGGATGACACATGAGACTTGGCTCGCCCTGTGGGAGGATGAGAAACCGTGCCGGAGTCAGGGCTTCCTCCAAGGGCACATTTCCACAGCGCAAGCAAAATGCCAAACTTAGTGCCTGTGGCCATGTCGTTCCTCCAGCTCTCTGCCAGCGCAAGCATTTGTGCGGCCACGGAGGGAGTTGGGATCAGGGAACTCGTGTGGCTGACATTAATCTGCAACAGAGTCGACCAGGGTGCTGAGCGACAGCTTTGCTGGGGAGAGGTGAGTGGGGGAAACCCACCTCCTCCGCACGCTGGCCCCATATTGCGGTGGCTGCACATCTCCTGGGCATCCATCCCGTTGATCTCTACGTATGTGTAGGAGCCGTAAGTAGAACCACCTAGGATAGAAAGTGCCGATCTCAGACATTCAGAGGGATAAATAAGGCTAAAACCATAGTGCTGCATACTTACAAAAAGTAGCAAAAGTCAGTGCTGTTCTACTCCCAAATGCTCACTCTCCTTGTGCTCGCAAGACTCTTGGTCATCATCAAGAGAAACTCATTTCTCCTGAAATGTACGGGCCCCAGCTTTTTATTCTAGGACTTGGAAGAATGGATTTCCTTTTACTTTTAAAAACTGCTCAGTGATTTGGTTTTCTTTCCCAAGTAAAGTAATAATAACAGTAAAAGTAAACATGCTACACTGAGAATAAGCTGTTTGGCTTATAGCAGAACAGCAAACAGCCGCTATCAATCATGTTGTGACATGCCAGTTTCTGCCAAAATCTTCTCCCCCTTGGATATGTTGTAAGGCCGTAAAAGATATAGGCACTTCTAATTAAGCCAAGAGAACCTAATTAGTGTCTAATTGTCTCCTGGAATTTAGTTCTTGTTGAATTCCGTAGCAAAGTCACCTCAGAATGAATCTTCACTTTTTTAATGTTAAAGAAAAGCAGTAGTAGCTTTTAAGGAACAGCATTTAACCATAATTTGCGTCAGTCGCATAGCAATTGGTTAGCTTTGTGTCTACACCGCAAACTTAGTGCATATGTTGCTGCCAAACTTCTCACTATTTCCATTGTAAACATCTAATTTCAGGACTCCCTAGCTCCTGCACAAAACTGTGCCAGGGCTGAAATGTGTCTTAGAGCAATCGGTTGTGTGTGAGCACACTGATTTTAGCAGTATTTTGCATCAGCGCAGAATAGTTGGGATTACTTGGCATGAATCATCTCGTCTTGTAGGAAGCACGTGGGTGGCACAGCACAAGCCAAGGGCAGGTGGAGAGCTGGACAGACGCCAGGCCACATCGCGCTAACCCATACCAGTAAGATCCTTAGTTTCTTCAATATGGAATCCCCTAGGGAAGAAACACATTTCCAAAACCTAAACCTATATATTTGAGGAACCATTTTGTGTTTGTCAAGTTCTAGATTTTTTTTTATCATGTTGTGATCCTCAGCGTTTTGCAACCACTACCTTTCATCTTGTGTTGTCATTCACACCTTACAGGGTGAGGGAGAAACCTCTGACTCCTTCTGTTTGGAGGATATGTGCTTTTGGGCACCACTCGCAGCTCTGCTCTCTTCCTTTTGAGGCGTATTTTGCTCTCTAAGCCTGTGCAATTAGTGATTTTGTGCTGAGGTTCGAATGTGATGGGAATGTAGGGAAAGATAAGGCCAGAATCTCAGCTTGTATAAATTGCTGTGCATTTGGTTGCTACACTGATGCTTTGAGTGTTGGCAGCAGGAGAGAAAGAGCTGAGATATGGTCAAATGTGGAAGTGGGCATGGAAATAAAGTGCCTGCTAAGTTGTTTTCATTGGGAAATACTGTGCCTTATGTCTCTTTTTCACTATGGTCCCAAATTTCACAGGAGTTGCCTCCTTTCTCACCTCTTGAGGCCAAGTTGTGACTTTGACTCAGGTTATGGAGTACAAAAATGTATTTGAAGTTGCCTTCTCAATTTTTTCCTTCCATCAGAGTAGACCTTTCTGTTTTGTGTAGCCTTGAAGCATTAAGCTACATAAACACTTCCTATTGTGTTCCTCTTGGTTTCCCCAGACTATTTTGCTGATCATATGGGAGACTATGAAGATGTCTTGGCCTCACTGGAGATGCTGAACCTCTCCATCCTGAAGGCGATGGACTACACCAAACGGGTGAGTCATCCTTGCTCTGTCCCATGCTTACCCTGCCCTGTGCTCCATGACCACAAATTGGGGGGGGGAGGAAGAGCAGTATTTTCTGTATGAAGGTGTGTGAGATGATGAGCTTGGAGAGAAGGGTGAGCTTTTGAGAAGGTCTTCACTCTCTCTGTGAAGGTGCGTGAATTTTCTGGAAGGTGGCAGCTTGTGCAATAGCACCTCGGTGGTGCAAATCTCCACAGTGGTTGTGAGAGGGTGTGTTTAAGCGTCCCCTATGGATTTGCTCCATTCAAGCATGTCCTGCTAGTGTGGGCCGCTTACATAGTGCAGAAACTGCATGCTCGGTGAGGAAGGGTGCACGCGATACCGCAGCTGTGATGCAAATATGATGTTAACAGAGCAAATAAATGAGGAGGTCTTCACCTTATTTAGCACGGTTGTCTCCTCTTACCATTGCACTTGTATGGTAAGTGGATCATTGCAGTAATATGAAGACAGTGGATGTTTTGTTAACAACAGATACATTTTGAAAATCTTAGGCTAAAGTGTGAAATCAGGGTGCAAATTGCATGTGAAGTAGATGGTGGCGTGGAGGTTTCATGTCAGGGCACTGTATGCTGTCACGTGCCATGGGTTATGTTCTGTGTTACTGAAGCAATAAGATGCTACAGTTGTCCTCAGACAAGAAGGCATGCACATCTCTTGGGGGGCTTTTGAATGCATAAATTCTTGTTAGCTTCATTGGAAGTGCTTTTGGAAATGTTGTCTTTTAAAGCTGCCATTAAATACAGCTTCTGTGTTAGAAGCCATATTGAGTTCCAGAAATATGGTCATTAAAGTTCGCAGCTGATGTGTTAGAAAATAGAGTTATGTGTTCAAAAGAAGGGCAGGGGATATGGACTATTTATACGTGCAAGTGCCAAAGGAGAGGGTTAATGAAATATTTTATACATGCAGTGGGCCCCTAACTTCTTTGTAAACAAGCCACCATGTACTTTAATGAAACTGCTAATAACGGAGTATTAAAAAGTGACGCTGTCCAAAAGCATATTGAAATTTAATTACAAATATCTGGAGGATCTGAGCTGATCTACCAATAAGCATCCCTGCTAAGCAGTGAAGAGTTTATTTGATACCTTGCCATGTGGAGAAAAGTGTTTATAGAGCTAGTGTTCCTTTTAAACCATTTTCCTATTCTTTCCATGTCATTTAATAAAGTAGCTGGACATTACCAGTCATATTAATTATCTCAGAAACACATTAATTCTTCTACTACTTCTGCCTTCAACCGTATTTGCATCATGCATTTGTGCCACTACAAGAAAGAAGTGGTCTTCCCTTTCACTGATGAGTAGTAATTTGGTGTAATGGAAATTGAGCAAAGTAAAGAGGTTTTGCTTTTTGCAAGCGTCTTTCAGCACTTCCACATTCAATTCCAATCCTCCTCTGAGCAATCCAAATTGAAATCTCCCTTCCGCTTATCTTTGAAGGTAAAGGAAAACTCAAGTTGCTTCACATTAAAGATGTGGTTATGATAAGAAGTTTTAAGAATTAGAATAGGAAACAGCACATTTTTCTCTCTCTTCTCTGGTTGCTAAGTAAAGATCCTGATTTTCTAGGTTTATTTAAATCTATTCTTTTTAATATTTGTGAGGAGGGCAGCACGATGAAAAGCAAAGAAACATATTTGACGTGTTGATGTTTTGCCATGCTAAATGGAAGGCATAAATCTTTGGCCAAGCCCTAATCTGTATGAAATGCTTGTGAATTTTTATCAGACTTTGAGAGGGCAAAAAAACCCAGTGAAACTTTAATAGTTTTTCTTTTTTCTAGTTAGGTGCTAACTGTGTGTATGCCTCATATATATTTACTATTAGGAAATTTTCTGGCAGTCAGATTTGCCAACTACGTAGCTTAAATATATGTTAACGAGCTGATATAAATCTCAGTAATTCATTTGAACTATCAATTCATGATCCTACTGCCATTGCTTCTGAATGCAAGTTGAATATAGATGACTGTTTCCTCCTGGCGTTTTGCAAGATGAGGATGGTTTATTCCCTGTTTATAAATCAGGAATCAGTGCATACAGGGATTAACTTGCATAAGAAATCTGTAGCAGAACCAGGTTGTTTATTCATGATCCCAGTGTTCTACACTAATGATGAGATCTTTCTCCCTCCTTGCAGGTATCTAGCAATTTGTGGTAGGATTCACCTGCCTTAATTGACATGTCTAAAGGTTAGCTTTCTAAATCTGAGCTAGTCACCTTTCTCATCCTCTTGTCGTTCAGCAGAGAGAAATAGGAAGATCCAGAGCAGTGTTCATTTGGGCTGTGACCTGCTTTAGGATGAAATGCCTTGGAGGCATTTTCCTTCTGTGACTCTAAAGGATCACAGGGTTATTAAGCTCAAACGTAGACATCTTGCTTCTAAATGTCTAAAGCCAGGTGAGGCAAGTCCCACCCCAGCGTCTCCTCATTACACTTACTTAATCAGACTCTGTGATATGTTTTTCCTCACCATGTGGCAGACTTTTGGCAAGCAAGCAAACATCGCAAGAATTCTTCACAGAAAGGAACTGGCAAATAAGTATTTCATGAAAAACATTGGCTCCCTGCTGTGATTTGTGAACAAACTGGTACAAACCTCATCAATGAATTATTCAAAAATAGACTCTTTGTTCGAGTGAAAAAAGTGGAGGAAGAAAAAACCTGTAGAAAGTAAGCTGATTTAGGTGGTAGGGAAACTGCTCTTCAGTGATTAGATATGGCAGACTTCCAGACAGCATCAGAAGCTTTTCTAGAGTGCAGACCATTAATACGTCTAATGTTTTGAGAGCCAAGATTTTTTATGATGTGTTTTCACTAAAAAAATGCTTACTAGACTTTCAGCTTTAGTGCCAGAATTGCCAAAATCTAGAGGGTCAGGAGAAAGCTCCTCACCATGGAAATTCATGAAGTGGTGTGGCTGAGGTCTGCTCACCAGTTTCCAGTCAACACGTTTTCCCATTCCCCTCTTCAGCTCCCTACGCAGGTTATTGATGGTGCTGGGAAGAACTGTGCTGTTCCAGCTCATTTGCTTTTGGAGAATTTCTAAGTAAGGTACCCAAAGCATTATGGTGTGCTCCCAGTTTAGCAATCTTGGATCTCACGTCAGCAGTCAAGGCCCACGTGTCTAGAGCTGCCTGCCTACAGAATGTTCAAGACCAAAAGTCTGCAGCTTTTTGGAGCGTGGATCAGGCTTTTGCAAACCACTGTGAGCTGGCTCTGGCCCTCAGTTCAGGTGCTTGGTTTCAGAAAGCAACCATGCAATTCTAGAAGTCCTTAGAAACTGTCCCCTCCTCTTTCCCCCATTTGTTAGGGAACCACTGCTGATTGTCAAATAGACCAAAACCCGGTCTTGATGAAAACGGGGACCCTTTGGGTAGTTTGATCTGGATGCCAAGGCATGGATGCCTTGGCTGCTTCCTCTTTCTCTTCCAGGAAAAATCCCCTGGTAAAAAGGCCTGGAGATAAATATTTGTGTTTTCAGTGGTTTGTTATGACCAGTTTAATTAGAAGGAAATTTAATTACATTGGACTCCTCTGAAGGCAGGTTTCACTCCGAACAAGGTTTTCAAATTGAGTCTGCGTCTCTCTGTACACTTGTTACCCATCGATTACATGTCCAGAAGAGGGTGTGAACCCTGCCATAAAATTAATAGTATGAGGAAGGAGCTGCAGAGAAGATTGATTGGCTCATTTAGGACATGTGCTGGCAGACTAAAATTATTCCTTAGAAGTATATTTCCTAGCGCCTGATCTGGGTGCTTTCAAACACCCTATGCAAAATCGCTTCCTTTCCTCTGGGTAATCACGTCTCATTGCCGACAGATATTTCACTCACTTCAGTTACTGTTGTTTAATACCCTCTTGTGCTACCGTATGGAAACACTCTTATCCAAGACCACTGCACTCGTGAGCCCTTTTCTGCATGGGAAATGAGAGTTGATTAGACCTTACATGGGAGACCTTCAAGGAGACCTTCAGGGAGACCTTTGGGGCAACGTGGCGTGCTGGGGAATGAACCATTACTGTGACTAAGGCGAGAAGGGGGCTAGGTGAAATGACTGCTTCCACTGTGTCTCAGACTAAGACTAGGAATGAGAGGGTTACTGTAGAGCAGCTGCTATGTGGTAGCCTGCAGAGGTGTCTCAGGCCCCAGACAGATGGTCCAGACTCTACTCTGGGAGCCCCTGGTGAGCTGTTGTCCCTGGAAAGCTGGCTGCTCACGCCCCGCTGCCTTGTCTCCTTTGTAAGGCAAAGAAACTGTAAAAAGATAAGAGGTGGAAGTTGCATTTTAAAGGAACAGATGGCATCAAAGTGTTCCCTTGACTTTCCCTGATTTCCCTGGACTTTCATCCGTACCTAATATTGCTGTTCCATCTAAGCATCACTCCCTTTGTTTCACTGCTAAGGGGGAAAGGTGCTCAGTGTCTTGAGTGGCGAGCTGTGCTGCAATAAAGTAAGAAACCCACATCGAGATGGTACGAGCGTTAGTGTCTTCATATCCTTACAGAGCTAATTCCTTAGCGAGCTGAGGGAAAGCACAGGACTTTCACCTTCATTTGAGATATGCAACTTACTGGGAGTAATGTGGCAGTGCGCGTGTCTGTTCTGTAGGAGGACACAGTCTCAGGTGTTACCTCTTATTCTTCCTTCCAGTCAGCAGAGTGGTTTCCCAAGGAGTTTGCATCCCTTGCCCTTCCTCTCGCTTTGCAATATTAAGATGCAGTAAGTTGCAATAATTATAAGTTGTGCACCTTTAAAATAGACCTGACAGAGGATGCTGGCACTTTGCGCATGTGGATGATGCTCTGCAGCATCCCACGTCCAGGGCTGGAGGTAATGCTGGGAAGGAGCCACCACCTGAGACGCTCTCCTAGTGAAAAAGGCCAGCACTGCCTCCGCAGGTCCTGAGTGGGTCCCTCCCATACAGATCTCCATCGCTCCATCTCCTCTGCATGTAATGCTGTAACCAAGGACCCCTTGGTGATGTTAGGATTTTTAGAAGATGTGTACATGTAAATGCATTTTTAGAAATCCTGAATCAGGGAAAAGACTACGAGAACTAGCACGTTTTGGTAGGAGCTATGTGTGTTTTTGTATCCTTCAGTACCAAAGCATGTTGTCATTTCTCTGCAGTTTTTCCCCTCTGGAGAAAAAAATGCTGCTCCTTTACTTAGGCAAATAAAAGGTAGGGTTCATTCAACACGTAGGCCACTGCGGGCCAATCCTGCAAAGTGCTTGGCGTTGCCCAAAGATATGGAGCATCGCAAGTGGCAGGCGGGGCTGGGGGTGATCATCCCCGGGGCGGCGCTCGGGGGACCGTGGTCTCGCGGGAACTGCCCCGCGAGGCAGGATTTCACCAGCGCCGGCCAGCCGCTGCGGCTGCAAGAGCCCGCTGCTGTCACCATGAAAATAAACCTCCCCGGAGTATTGCCTGTTGTTTTCTAGTATTTCGGATGCCATGCTGGCTCCCCCTGAGAGAAAGCATTTTACTTTCTGGGTCGGGCCGAACTTTTGGGGTTCCTGTTCGAATGTGGTTTTTGGTTGGGGGAGAGGCGGCACGCTCGCACGTGGCATCTGGAAGTGTCTCTGTTTGAGGAGAAGCTTTACAAACGCCCCAGAGATAGGAAGACAATTCTGCGAGTTGTCACTCCAAGATGAAAAAGTAGACAGCTTTTCTTGCAGTAGTAACAACTAATGAGCCATATGTTGTCATGAGGGTTTTTATAGCCTGTTTATACAGACATATACAGAAACGCAGGGGAAATGAGGGCTTCATTCTGGGCACAAGCTCGCCTGTCAAGTCTCATCTGCTCTAGTGTGGGCCCAGAGCTCCAGGAAAGCAGTGGACATTACAGGGGCAGAGAGACTCTGTGTCCTCCCTTGGTAACTGGTTTTTAATTGAGCCTTTAATTCTTCATTTGTCCTTTCCCTCCCCACTTCCTGCTGTTACTTAGAGATGGGCTCAAGCTGCAAAATTCAGATACCACAGTCAGTCAGCCCAGAAGATACACAGGGAGCAGGAGCTGGGAGTTATCTGACTCCGGCTAAATATGAGGGTTGGTTCTGAATTTGCTGGAGATGCTGAATTTGGGGAGCGGGACTGTGCTCTCAGCAGAAGGCCAGCACAGTTCAGCTTTCCGGGGTGAAGCCTCTGGAAATTGTCCCATCGTGTCCGTCAGTCCCCAGAGGTAGCTGCTGGGTCCCATGCAAACAGTGGCCTCAGGCCAGTTCGCTTCACTCGGTGGCTAAGCTGCTCAAGGCAGCTCTCCTCGCCCTGCCCTTTCGGTCCGATGCTCCCGAGTTGTGCCACAAACCAGAAATCTCATCGTGCTGGACTGGCGTCTCCTCAGCAAGGTAAATACCTGCGCTGGCTGCTTTGTACAGACGGCTGTATCAGCCCGTGGGGTCAGGTTTTGCGTGACGAAAGGATGAGAGAGCTTGTATCTCGAGCAGCGAGCATAGGGAAGGGACTGCAATTTGCATCCGGCAGTCAGCTGGCTGGTGCAGAAACCGGTTGCAAATGCTAAATAAATGCTTCCAGCAGAGTCCTGTAGGCCTATAAATAACAAGTGAAAACCTGAGATAAGCAGGGTACGCACTGACCATTGAGGTGCTTAGAGACAGCTGGCTGGATGAAGGACAGCTTGTATAGGTTGGGTATGTTGCTTTGTATTAAAATGTTGTCAAGTCTTGGCAGTAAACGCTGGGTAGAGGAGCTTCCTCGCTTTCTTGCTGTGGCCTTCGTGTGCTTTCAGCCACAGTCAGCCTTGACAGAGCTGCTCTGTCAAGCAGCTGGACCGGTCCAGCTTATCTGCAAGTCTGAAGTCTGCAAACTGCTTTCCTACAGCCTTCCGCTGGATCATCCTTCTGTCTTTAATCATATATAGTATCATTTTAATTATGAATGCATTTTTATAGAGGCATTCAAGACTGACGTGATTTTTAACGAAGCCCTCCCTTCAAAGCCATTTAGTTGCGAGTTTGCTCGAGGGTAACTGTCCTGGAAGCTTGCCACGAAATCCCTGCGTGCAGCGAAGGCGGGTGGGTGGTCGCACCGGGCACACTGCTTTTGCGCGAGCGCACGAACGCGCGCAGCTCCAGGGGCGTGCTTATATGTGTAGGTGATGTGACTCCGTGGCATTTAACGCGCCTGAGAAGCTCCAAATTCAAGCGCTGTGAAGCTAAGCTGAATCACAAGCTTGGCGCTGGGAAAGTTGTGTGTGCAACAGGGAAAAGAAAAGTAGCTTGTGTACCTGGGCTACTGTGAGTGCGAGAGAGCTGTTTTGCTTGTAAAATGCTCCTACTTCTCTGTGCTAAATAATCCTTTCAGCAGATGAAGAAAACTACTGGTCATCTGAGAATGTTCCTCACTCCCTCCCTCTCTCCCTCCATTTAAAAAAGGATTATTTATTAGCAGACCATAAATGAAACCTCACCTTCCTTTATGTTGGACTTCTGATGAGAAACACGTTATGTTCTGTGGAGGGGCTGGATAGCTACGGTGTTTAATTGCTGTTTATACTTCACACCTTAAAAGACAACTGGTTATTCCCTGTTCATAAAAAGAGAAAGCAGCAATTATCTTGCGCTGAAGAAGCTCATAAAGTATCAGCAGTAATTAGATTCAGTGGTGGAACATCTCATACAGCAAAACAAAATCTGTCATTGTAATTAGTTCCTGATACAGTGATGTCCATGTTGCATTAAAATGGCAGCCAACTAATATGTGAAATGCAAAGTTAAATTGTAAAGAAAGAAAATGAACTTTCACGTTGTAAAAATAGCGTATGGCAGGATATGCTGTTATACAACTCTCATTCACTGGTTTATAGCACAGTCAGCAAATATCAAAACCAACGTGACCAGAAAGGACACGGTTTGCCTGTTCAGTGTCAGAGGGAGCATGGGGTTTGGGGAAAGCTCGGGAAGCAGAGTGTGATGATATATCTAGACCTCTAGTTTGGTCAGCAGCCCTACTTTCATCCAGGGCATTAAACTTCCCTGCCTTAGGCTGACCCACTGGCTCCACCGTGGGAGCTTTGGGAGGTTTGGTCCGTTTGCATCCTCACCCTGGAGGAGGTGGAGGAGCAAGGAGATTCCAGAAACACAAGGGGGACTCGTGGCACAAGGCGTAAGGAGAAAATTATCTGTGAAGACAGCATAGAGGTGGAGGGACAACAGGTAGGTGGTTGTTTCCCTGCAGATATGGCAGCAGTGGCATCTTTCTGCAATCATAATGTCGTAAATCTGAGCGATACCAGTCATGACGAATGTTACAGTAAATGTGCTTTGGCTTGCTAAACAAGGCAAACACTTGTATTTTTGAAATCAAGAGCCCCAAATAGCGTATTTCCTGCCAGCATATTCACCATGTGTAGCGTTCATTGCCTGCCCCACTGTGGTTATTTCTTCTCCTGTTTTTGCTGAGCAAGCATTTTGCAACATTGAGCAGGAAAAATATTAGCACGGTTGACCTTTAGCAGTGAGGCAAGCTTTAAAAAAAAAAGATAAAAAGAAGTCCCCCCAAAAAACTGAGCTAGGAAAACCCAAAGAAACAAGCAACACAGATTTAAGGTCAAATTTTTCCTGTCTGGAGGATCTCCTGTGGGGTATGAGAATGGCTCAAAAAGCGTCAATCGACAGTCCTTGGCATGTTCGTTGTCCACTTTGGAAGGGAAGTGCCTTGAAAGTGGAATTGCGCAAAATTTGAGCTGAAATTGCAACAAACACCCATGCGAATACAGAAATGAAACTGGGCTGCTCTCACTCTGTAATTAACAGATTAATGTTGTAGTTTGAAAGCAGGGAAATACTCTATTGCTCTGCTTTGGTGAGACCACTACGGTGAGCAGGGCAGAGGAGGAGAGGGCTCTAGCTTTAGGGAGGAGCAAGGCGGGGGCAGAAGGGATGATTTATGGAGGAGGCATAAGAACCTGCCCAGTGGCCTAACTAAGCAGTGATTAAGAGGACATGATCAATGCGTGCACTACAGCTTGGTGGATCTAAAAAAAACCAGATAGGAAGAGTTGTTAATGGGTTATGGGATGAACTCTCTGCTTTTTTTAAGGTAGGTAGGGAAGAGAGCTGTACGACATGCTGTAAATCTGGGATTCAGCAGGCTCATGAGGACGTTTCACCACATATATCTTTCTTTTCCAAATTAGAGGGTAAAAGTAGAGGTAAAAACTTGGTGCAAACTGAGAGGTATGGCTTATCAAAGACCTTTTGATCACCTCGTGGGCATCATTTTGGCTATGCAAAGCTCTCAGCTCCGATGAATTTTGCAGCGGGGCAGGTGCCGCGTGGAGAGCTCCTGCCTCTCCCTGCAGCCAGCGTGGCTCCCGGGCCGTCCCTGCGCTCTGCTTGGGGGCTGCAGCACAGGCGGCCGGTCCCCACCATAAATGGTGGCTCTAGGTGGGCCGAGGGCTGACCAGCCTCTGCTGTCTCCACCCGGTGGGAGAGGGACACTGGGAAGGCAGTGTTTTTCTCCTTAGTTACTTCTCACTGCTGACCAGAAATCCTACGGGAAGTGTGATAGCCCGCAGGTTTTAGCACAAACTATGCTACCTCCTTTCACTGTAAAATCTGAGTTCCTTCAAGTTCCTATCAATAGTGACATTTTTAGAGAACCATAGAGACTTGCCGAGTCAGGCTGCGTTACTGAGATGTCATGCTCAATGTTCAGAGGCTGGTGAGCGACCACCTGTACATGTAGCTGAAGCATGTGGACTGCAGCAGTTTGACAGGGCGATATGGCATTTTAAAGCAAATGTCATTATAATGTAAGGGCATGCAAGCCTCTGAAATTGGTTGGACTGCCGTTGTTTGTCAGACTCTGGCATGCTCTTTGACAGCAGGCCAGGGTAAAATGTGGCATCTTTGCTTTGCTGAGACACTGCAGCCTCTCAGGATGCACCAGGAGAAGTTCAAGAGGAACCTGAACTTGCGTTATTCCAGCAAGCTTGCAGCTGGCTGTGCTGGAGATGAAATAATGAGCCTTTTCCACCAGGAATCTGTGACTTTTGTCAGACAAAATTGCAAACAGTCAGTACTTCTGGAGCTTTGGAGAACAGCGTGGCATTTGCAAAGGATACGCTTCTCTCCTGCTCTCTTGGCGTTGTCCCCCAGCAGCTGCTGGGCCAGGGAGCTGCCAACGAGCAGGGCGCAACGTGAGATTGGCTCACAGGTGTAAGCCTGAAGAGGGGATCTGTCAGGACAAATGGCTTGAGCAGCAGCCTAAACCTGAAGCGTGACAGCTTGCTTTCTGGGGTTTAAGTCAGTCTGGGCTTGCTGGAATCCTATTTATCTCATTTAATGCACTGGGAGTGGGAAAATGACCAAGTGTTGACATTGTCACAAACCTCTTGAGAGCCTTCTCTTGTCAGGGTGCCAAATACAATACATATGTGTTACAGACAGGCATTGTACCAAAAGTAGCTGCAAGCAAATTTTCCCCTGAGAAAATTATTATGTCGCGAGAACGTGTAGGACATAAAGGGATAATTTAAGCTGTTCTGAGGGCATTGACCCATAACGTCAGCTAGTGATTTTTCAGCGGTGATGGAGAGCTCAGAGATATCTACGTAAGGGCGAAAGGGTTTGCCTGAGATATTTGTGAGTTACAAGGACCTGCGTGGGCACTTTCCTCGTGAAGTGTGTTGTCCAGCTCACACGGGTCCTTGTTGCTCTGTTGTGGCTAGTCTCAGTTGCTCGGCAGCTTGTTACCGTTTAGAGGCAGTGCTGCAAAACTGGCCCAAAGGAGACCTTCTGAGCGCTGCACAGTTCAGAGGAACGACAGCGCAGGCTTCGTAGGCTCACTCCCCTTTCTTTATCTGTGGTTTTCCACAACAGCAGCAAGCTGTTGTCTCATGCTCACCCAGTCCTACTGGTCGTTTACCTGGGCAGCATTTTGATGGAGAGGGTTTCCAGTCTGTTCCCCCAACTTTTCGGTGTTATCCCATGTCAGTGTGTATCAAAGAGCGCTGATCATGACAGGAGCTGCTAGCAAAGCAGTTAGTGGGGGAGATTTCAAAGGCTCAACTGAGAATCAGGTTTTCTACTCTGGAAAAATCTCTCCTGAGCGGCTGTCGGATAATGACTATTACGTACGTTTTCCAGTTCAAATGAGCTCTTGCATTTCAAAGGTAGTAGAGCCAGTTTTTCAGAACTGTGTGTAATTGTACAAGAAGCAGAGTACATTTTTCAGGCCTGCCATGTAATTTTAAGTACCAGCATTCAACTTGATGTGGAGAGCAGAGTGCCTGTTGTAATCCCGCACGATTACCCCAATATGGCTGTATTTTGGGAAGGAAAAGGAAAGCAGCTGCCACTGTCCGGCGGCTTCAGCCCCAGCCCCAGCCCACGGGCCTGTCCTGTCCTTCTCTGCACAGAGCAGTAGCTTTGGCGATTACCAGGCTGCCTTAAGGGCGGTTGTGTCCTTCTGAGGCAAATTCTCTTGTTTTGTTAGTCAAGCGGATAGAGACTGCTTTGTTAGCTTATTTCTGCATTGATTTACTGGCCAATAGAACTTTGATTGCAGTACATTAATTTATGCAAGCGCAATGCATCTTCATGTCCAGCAACTCTTGCTGCTATTTATCATCATGCTGCTTATTATAAGCCTCTCGGAAGCGAGACTTTCGACTCGTTTTTCTTCATATTCATTATTAAAGAAATAACAGCACATGCCTAATTTGCAGCAGGGTCTCTTATCAAATCAAATGCTCTCTGTCAGCCTTTCATCCAGGGTAGGCATCTGATGTGGAGACGCTTGTCTCCCCTGCATTAAGACCTGTCTCCAAGGTTGGCAAACTCATAGCATAAATTAATTTCTCCTTGTGCCTTGCCAATTCAGTTCAGTAACAAGGAAAAACCCGCCTGGGACACAAAACTCGGAAATGTTCCCATCCCCTGTCACCTCTCTGCACTCCTCTCTTTCCACTCAGGAACTTCACTGAGAATGAGCTTCAGTGCACCCACGTGGGATGGGGAAGGGAGATCACGCTGTGGAAAGCAGATCCTGCCTGACGTCTTCCCAGATGGCAGTCCAGACACAGAGCTATGGGAAGGGTCCAAACGGACCCAAGAAGGGGTGCCTTTGCCTTCCCTTTGTCCTCCTGTTAGTGAAGTGGTGGCCTGGAGAGGACACTTGCCAAGCACAGCATCAGGGGCTGTATCTGCAGGATGGAAAGCTCCTGTCACCTTTTGCGGTGGGCATTAAGAGAAGAGGGTACTGAAATAAACTGAGGTAGATGGATAACCTAAGCAGCTGCCTGTTAAGGGAAATTCCCTCCCTTTGCCAAGAAACTTCAAGAGATGCCTTGTTACTACTGAAGCCTGGAGAAGAGGACTTCCACCATTGCCTGTGAGATCTGGGTGAGAGCAGAGGGTGATGGCAGCCAAAAAGCTGAACAACCCAAGGCTGATAGTTTTTATCTTCCATAGGAAGGCAAGAGAAGTGCCATGCTGCCAGCTTTGCAGGTGCCTGTGCGGCTTGGCTTCCTCCCGGCAGGCTGTTCTGGCCACCTTCTGTTGGCCAGAAGTTAACATATGATCATGAAATGTCAAAGGCAAGGTTCATTCTGATTTCAGCATTACCAAAAGCTGAATGGTAATGACTCAGAAAGGATGATGCTTGTCTCTGTTTCCGTGTCCACTTCATGCTGATGAATATTTAAATTCATTTGCAATTTTAACTCAGCTCAGGCAAACCATGGGAGAGGCACTTGGGGATCACAAACATATTTCAGCAAGCCTGACTGCAGCATGTCCAGCCTTGAGAGGAAGATGAGTTGCAACCCAGGATCTCTCTCTGTCATTTCAAACTTGCTGCTTCAATAGATTCCTTTTCTTACTGCTTCTAACATGCAGTATCTATTAAAAAGCATTAAGTTCGCCAAGTTTGGTAACTGTTCTGCTGGAAAAACAATGTTGACATTGATAAAACCTTCACAAGGTTGTTATCATGGAGCATGGCAGGACAGGCATAGCGGTCATGTGTAATGCATCTGACAATATGCACAAATGTGTCTGGTGAAGCATGAGAGACACGCACGCAAACAGAGACGCGTCCTAGGTGCATGGGTGTCTCGCTCCGTTTATGAGCAGAGAGGTGGACTGTGAAGCTGCCTGTCTTAGGAGGCAGGACAGGAGGCAACACCATTTGTCTGTAATAGCTGCTTTCCTGAAGAAGCCAGAGTATAAATGGCTTGTTCCCAGTAATTGAAGGTGCCTCTAAAGCCAGTTATGTTCCTGTTTAAAGCAGTCATTTTGGTTTTGTTCAGTAAGGATTCCTGGGCCACTCACAGCACTAGAGGACCGAAAGTGGGAACTTGACCACTTTAACCGGTAATGCCACTGTGTGAGGCCTGGCTGTCTTGCTGATATCTTTTAGCACATGAAAGCCTGGCATTGCTTGTTTCCACTTCTCTCCCTTTGTTTTAGTGAGATTTTATTCCTTTAGAGCCTTTAGGTCTTATTGTCCTTCTCCTTTGCTGCTTTTAGCTACCTCTTAGGTTTCACTGAAGAGTACAAGGAACATAAAAGCCAAAGTATTTCAGAAATCCTTTCTTGCCTCTATCTGCTGTTGGATCTTCAGGCAGTGGCTTCTGATTGCGTTAGCAGAAAACTGCTGAAAAACTAGGGGCTTCAGGAAACCAGAACAGACCGACGCATTGAGAAACAGACCCTCGGTCCCAAACACCTCCTTTCCTAGGTGCTCTGCTCAAACCTGAGGCAGGACACATGGAGCACCTGATAATCCAAAACTCGGCGTTAGGAGTTACGGCGCCTCAGGAGGTCTGTAAACGTGGCTGCAAGCAGCACTGATAGGTGTCACGCCTCTGAGGGGCTCAGAGGGAGCCGCTTCATCCGACCTCCTCTCCCTGTTGCCATCTCCAGCATAGCCTTGAGTCTCTCCCAGTTTTCATCCACCAACACTGCACCTCAAAGGAGTGCTTATCTTAGTAGCTCAGTTACAGTCCCCGACTGAACGCCATCTGCTACCGAGCTTTGATGCTAAAAATGATGGATGTGTGGTTTTTGTTTTATTGCACAGACCAGGCTAGCAATATACATTGCTCTCATTTGCATTTTTTTACCTGCCAAAATTAAGCTTGCCAATATGATATTGCTCTTTTTTGAATGATGACATCTCGAGATAAAATAGTCAGGTAGAAATAATCCTTAAAAATGGTCCTTTCCCTCCCACTCTCCAGCTAATCCTTTATCCTGTCTTTTTATTTTGCTTGAGAGGTGTTTCTCTTGTTCTGCTGAACAAACCCTAAAATAGCTTGGTGTTCACACCAAGTCCTTTCCAGGGCATTCATCTGAAGCTCTTAAGCAGCACTTTGCCACAGGGAGCAGCTGGCCCACTGCTGGGTGAAGCAGCCCAGGCAGCTGTGGCAGCTCTCTGGTAGTGCTCAGTGTCCCTGGTGGAGATTATGTTCTCACTCTGACTTGGTTCATGTTTAACCATGGTGGTTATATGAACATCAGCTGAGCTGTCTGTCCTGGTCTGGGCTTAACATGCATCGCGTAAAACTGCAGCACAGCAGATTTGTTGCTTCGTCCTCATTGCAGAGCAGATTTGTATCGTACCGTGCCCGTCAGGCTCTCTTGGCCGGATCTGTGGATGCACTGATGGAGGTGTCTCGTTCTCCTGGTTTGGGAGGTCCTCTGAGGGAATAGGCTTGAGCTTTCCTGAAAAAGGAGATGTAGGTGCAGGCAATCCTTCTGAAAACAGTGGAAATCATCTGTTATCCTGGTTAGGTTTGCTCGGGATCTCCAGTGCTCAGGAAAGTGGCTATGCATAGACTTTGCATGCTGTGGTGGTGGTTGGAAGAGTGTCCATTCTTAAGACACCTCCTTTTCTTCTGAGGCTGAGAGATGGAGCATTGGTTTAGGATTTATTAGCTGGGTTTTGCCCCTTTCTTGAATGAGTGATTTTATGATGAAATGCTGGTTGCTTCGAAACTTGTATATAATGCAGTTAATGACTGAGTAGGTGCTGAGTGTATGATGGACTGTATCAGCGTATCAGCAGAAATTAGAACAAACCTGTGTCTGATAAACTAGGTACCTTGTTAGTCTGTCTGCTTGCAATGCAGTCAGTGTATCCTCTGTGTTGCTTTTTCTGAATGAGAAATGCATAGTCCTGTATAAATCAAATGATGGTGCAAGTTTTCTTTTCCACTATGCACGTGCACAACACATTTCAGTAAAGGATTTCATTCTGTGTGTTTTCTAACTTCCTGAAAAATGCAGTTTCTCTATTGTTGTAAATTAGCCAAACCCTGCTTTTATTTTCCATGTAAATCATGGCCCAGCAATGAAAGGAAACAAAATCTATCCTTGTGCAATAGGATGCACTGATAACTACAACAATGCTCCTACTGATATCTTATGTTCTTGGCCCAAATTAAAATCCTAAATAGCCTACAGCCACAGTCTTGGCTTGAACTTTTTGGGCCCTTCTAGAAAGCTAAGCAGGAGCAAGAAGAAGGCTCTAACCTCAGGCAAAGCTCGGCAGCAACAACTGTGCTCATTAACCTCAACCTTCATCCCTGTGCATAAAACCCCTGAGCTGAGGCAATAGCAGGCAGTGGACAGCAAGAGCAGGGGAGAAATATTGTGTATATAGCAGCAGCGCATGAAAGTAGACAGATGAGTGCCAGAGGTGAAGGTCCCTGAGGGTTGTTTTCCAATGTTTGAGAAGTTTGTGGTGGCTGCAGTGTGGGTTTGGCTTTGCTTTCCTCATTGACGCTTTGTTTCCTTGCGTCCTTCAGGAATAGCTGTGAGCCTTCTGCATGGCGCTGGGTCTCACAGTTGGCCCATAACTCAAGTTGGCAAACAGTGAAATACCAGAGTACTCTGTTTTGCCCATGCAGGACACAGAGCGCATTTTAGCCGCTTGCAGCGCCTGCTTTTTTTGTCTCCTGCAAAACTGGGCTGCTGCCACTGGGTCTAAGTGGGTGGGAGGAGGACGCGTGGAGATGGTAGAGTCTGTCATTCAAGTGCTGTGCAATGCAGTCATCTGCAGTCATTAAAGAAGTGTCTTTGGAGAGTGTGAGGTAGCTCTCAGACTGAGATCTGTGTCTTTTGAAGCGGGGGGAGATCTGGTGAGTGGTTTTGGCTGAAAAAAGAGACGACTGGTGATAGGAGGGTCAGTTGGTAGAGACTGAGTCATCTTTGCTTATAATCTGAATGAAATAGTTCTGGTCAGAAGTGCCAAACAATTTCAATATCAATTTTTATAGCAGAAAAATGATATGGATTCCTCAAAGGGCTATGTGACTATTTATTTTTCAAGAATGACCTAAAAGGAAACAAAGCATGTTTGTTTGGCCTCTCAGAAGATGTTTCTGCAACTCTTTTCTGAGGGGAATTTAAGAAAATGTTTCTCCAGAAATTAAAGCAGAAGTGCTATTTCAGTTCCTCATGAGCTGAAATTTCCCCAACTTTCCTGTTCAGGCTCCAGAACAGAAAATCAATTCTCCATGCGGTGGCACCCAGCAGGATTTCCTTGCCAGCCCGGCAGAGCCACACTGCGAATCAGCTGGGCTGCCAGACTGCTGGGGAGCAGCAGCAGGGCTGGCGAGGAGACAAGTCTCAAGAAGGTCTCTCTTCCATGTTATTTCTAGATGAAGGTGCACCTCCCGTAGGATGCTGCCTTTCCCATCCCATTGCAAGGCTGTCACTCCCAGGGTTGGATGGGCCATACAGTGAAGGAAAGCTGTCTAACTGATCCCATCTTCACAAACGGTCAGTCAGGTGCTTAGGAGTTTCAATGAACCACCCAAATGAAAGGCAAGCACGAGCCAAACAGGTAAACGGAGGGCAAAAACAGCAAACGGAGGTCACTAGCATTACGGCCCAGGCTGAGTCCATCAGCTGTTGACCAGCCATCCCATGTCCTTTTTTCCGTAGAGCCTTTCAAGTACACGCAGTTTGGAAGACAATCTGTATTTTCAAGAAAATTGAAATAAAATATGTATTAATTTACTGTCTTGGGGGTAATAAATAAAGCTAATGAGGACTTTGTGTGAAGAGAAATGTTAATTGTAGACCAGGTTTACAGAAGTAGGAGGCCACACTCAGTTTTCCAAGTCTGTTCTTTGCCTGCTAAATCAATGAATAGGGCTTAGAAATGGTATATGCTTCTCGATCCATAGGTGACCTTAGCATGTGCATCGCATAGTGCATGCATGTGTTGGCCAATGCCTCTGGGAAGCATCAGAGCTGCTCAGGACACACGTGCCCAGCAAGTCCAGTGGCAGGGGACAGACCTTGGATGGCAGCCCCTCCGCTGGGCTCCCGCAGGGCTCTGTGAGGAGCCCATGGTGGGCTGGGCAGAGGGCAGCACCTCCCGGGGCGCTGGTTCCATGCCGGATGCCAAGCTTGCCCTGGGCTCGTGGGATGTCCCCTGCCCTCTCCAGCCCTGTTTGGGGACATGGCATTGTTGCTGATGGGAGAAACTTTGCTGTTCTTCCTTCCCGCACCCAGACCATTTGAAATAAGTCATGAACTACAAAATTTTATGGGATTTATGAAAGGAGGAATTTATAGCAGAAGATTTTTTGAAATAAGTGCAAGCTGTAGGGTTTTTTTCTAATACGAACAGGTGTTGCATCTTTTCTTTTTTTTTTTTTTTTCTTTTTTGAACCGTTTTGGGAAGGCTGAGGGTCTTTCATATGTTAATGCTTTCATTTATCAAATATTTAAGTGTCTATTCTCTTCAGGTTTCTTCTACTGATTATGTGCCAGGCAATCAGTTTTGTGCCTCTGCTTTTGAAGGGATTTAAGAGTTGGGGGGAAGGAGTGAGGGGAAGGTCTGAGTGTTATTCTAATTATAAAAAAAAATCTCTTGGAAGAAAACAGGCAATTATGAGCCAAGAATTTAAATCAGCCACTCTGAGGTTACATTTTTACAACATGCCTAATTTTTAAAGTGGTGAGTGGGTGGAAGATAACCTTTTAGTCATTCCGGGATGAAGTTTGACAGAGGTTTTTCATGGCCACGAATGGGTTTTGTTGCTGGTGGTTTTGTGGTTTTGTTGTTGTTGTTTTTTAACTGGAGAAAAAGAGTGGGCGAAACAGAATTGGCTTTGGTTTCCATTTGAAAAACCTCATCAATTCAGTGCCATTGCTCTGTGGGTGTGCTTCAGCTGTGGTTTTAGTGAATAAAAATTGGAGAAGCCGTCAAAAGTCCCTGAGCTCAGCAAACGTCAACCGATTTGGCCATTCTCTCAAAAAAAAATCAGTGCTGGAAAGTGGTGTTGGTCAATCCGTAATTCTGCAAGAGAAAGCGAAGGTACTAAGGTGTAGCTGGGAGGGCTCTCTGAGTCTGTGGGTGGTGGCATCGTCATTTATATTTTACATCCTGTAGTCTTAACTAGCTAAATAGTGACCTTTAAAAATGCCAGCAAGGAAGCTTTGAGGTGCTCAACAACATTGAAAACCTACTTTTTCAATCATTTGATACTGACAGGAATATGGCTATAAGAGCCCAGTTTTAGGCATCATTGTGCAATTTCTGACAAGGAAGGCTTGACTGCGCTGTTGGCAAGTCCTAGTGCTTAGAGCCAAGCACTGGAGAGTGAGAAGCCAAAATCCCAGGCTTGATTTCAATACACAACATTTTGCAAGGTTTTCCTTTTAAGTGCCTTCCGAATTTTGAGCCTGGCACATTTGGTCTGCAAGCACTTCTCAATAACCAACTTTTTAATGGAAGTTGAAACACTCCTGTAGTCGCTGGCTAGAATGGCCACAGATGATTTACAGCTTTATGAACAAGCAGGTACCTTGAGATTAGTGATTAGAGTCAAATCAACTGTGTTCACTTGCTTGAACTGAGACCAGTACCTGTGAGTCTACTTAGCCCAAATGAGATGTATTAGACTGAAAGCGCCATAAGGCAAGGGAACTGGCTTACCGCTGGTGCATAGCACATGCTGTTACAGAGTTTAGTCACACCTCAGGTCAGAAAGAGAACGAAGAACAAAGTTTATTGGTCCTTCAGTAGACATTTCTAAAAGTATCTACAGATGCTAGTTTTCCAGCTTTTTCAGGGAAGGAAATGCCTGCAGCAACCACAGCCTGTCACTGCTCTTTCAGCACAATACTCATAACATGTCTCAAGGGTGTTTTCATTTATCTGTGCCAGAATTTTAAGCTGTTGAGAAAATGCACTTTAAGGGGTTAGGCTCAGAAGGGACTAGAAAACGTGACTGAAGAAAAGAAACAGAGCCTCTGTGTGTTCGATTTTGGGAAGGTGTTCGGTGCAGAAGGGAACTGAAAGCTGGATGAGCCATGTTGGGGCTCTGAGCAGCCCGTGCCCTGGATGTGTGCGCCATTGTGTACGGCAAGGTGGTGAGCGGTTCTCCGCTCTGCTCCCCCTCATCCTGGGCACCTTAGGGCTTAGGCTCTCGCCTGGGATTTTGGGATGTCCAAGCTGAGCTCTGTTGTCCTGCAAAGTCCCCACTGGTGTTGGCAAAGCCTCACTGGACCTTAGGATGGGGACGTCCTTCCTTGTCTGATGAGGGTTTTCTCTGGAGGGTGGGAGTTGTGCCCAAAGGTGGGGTAGGGACAAACTGAAATGCAGCAAGTTTCGGTAAGGGGGACTTTTGGGGTCCTTGATGTGAGAGAGAGTCGAACTTTATAAAACCGGGTTGCAGTGTGCAGAGACAGCCTGGGGTTTTTTATATACAGACTAGCTCTAGCCTGCAGCATGGATGAGCGGGGTGAGATTTGGTCCATAATGCCTGGACATCACACAGGAGTGGGCATTGCTGGCAAAAGGGCTCTCTTGGAACGGAGGAAGGGAAAAACAGCAAAAAAGGTGCGAATGTAGTCTTCTGCCGTGAGCACCTTTTGGTGTGGGTCTAGTTATGTGAGGCAGCAGCCACATAGCTTGTTCCCCAGGGGCTGTGCTGGACCTAGTCTAGACAGACTTTGGGGAAGGCTGGAGGACCTGGTCATTTCTCTGTACCGCGGTAGGGAAATGCTTGCTCACTTTGGGTGCTACCATGTCAGGGTCGTGGCAGCTTGGCAGTAACAGCAGGTCGTTCCATGCGGGTGGACTGTTTCACACCTCGAGATTTTCTCATTATAGAGGTCTTGACTCTACCTTTATTCTGATTTGGATTGCAGCTGGTTAAGCCAATGCTTGACTCATGCAGAGTGCTTTGAAGAAAACTTTATCTAGTAGCTCTCAGACCGTGAAATTAGTCTGCAGTGGGGAGGGAGGAAAGCGAGGGTGTAGGGTCTCTGCATGGTTGATGTCAGCGCACAGCCGTCATGGGCCTAGGGCTGGTAATGAGGCAGCAGAGGGCTCACCGGAGAACCCAGTGCTAGGCAATATTTTTCCATTTACCAGTAGCTAAACCAAGTTTTCCTTTTCCCACTCATTTCTTCTCTCATTTTTCAATGTCTCTGACTCACACTCCAGTTTATCGGACTGTGACATTTTATGAATTTCTTCTGAGGACTGTCTTCTGCAAAAGGCTTGAGGCTGCACGTTCAGCGAGGCTTTTACATTTGTTCCTCACCATAGGTGCCCATATCTACACATCTGCATAGGCCACAGCACTTGATCCCACACCCTGCACTTTACTGTGCAAGAGCAGGAGTGCATGTGAGAGCATGTGGTTGGCGAGGAGGTGGTTTGGGTACCACGTGCTGTGGAAGGACCAGGAACCTCTGCCATCTCCTCTGTGGGTCAACACTTTGCTCTTGCTTGACCTTGATCCAGCCAGTTTCTGTAAATGACATCTGTGTGAGACTTCTCAGATCTGAGATCACATCTACATCTCCATTCTTTTTATAATTAGAAATAATCAGATTCTACCTATTTTTCGGTAAAGGTATAGATGACTTTTTTATGCACAGAGCTGAAACAGTACAGCTGGTTGTGGATCTGTTGGCACTGGGGAAGAAGAGGAGCTCCCAGTCTCCCCACTCTGTGCCTGAGGACTGCCAAGTGCACGCAACAGTTAGGGAAAACTTGAACGTACGTTGATGATGGCGTAGATGCCATATATCAATTTATGATCAACGTAGGATCAGTGTAGATGCTGTAGATCAATGGCAGAGATTCCTATTTCTGCCCACCGTTGTTTCTCTGCTGGCTGCTCAGTTTGTGCTTTCATTCTCATGCCCAAAAACCATTTGCCTGTTTGGTGCCTTTGCTGAAAGCCTGCGCCAAGCTATCCTGGAGCCAGCGTTGTACTTCTGTCACCATTTCACTGCCATATGCCTGTTGAGGAGTTGCCTAGCAGGACTGCATTACTCCGAAAAGCAGTGCTTGGGGGCAGCAGCATCTTTGGTCAATAAAGTTGAAAGCCCTTTTGCAATTTCCTTCATCCTTTCTTCCCCAGCTGAATACCTGTAAAAAGAGTTGGTGCATGCCTGACTCTGCTAATCAAAGCAAATATTTTGGCACAAACATGAAAAACTGAAGTAGGGCTCAGCATCTCCTGTAAGCTTTCTGCCTTTTAAATTCATTCCACTAATACAAACATGGATTTTTTGCTAATTAGCATGGTCAAAGAAGGGTTACTAGCAAAATATTCTGCAGCAGCGTAGTATCTGTAATGCCAAAGTCTTTCTACCCTTGAACTAATGAACTAGTTGGATGAAAAAGAGAAGGCTTTGGAGATACACCCCTCCAAGATCTTCTGTCGCAAAGTGGCTACATTGAGCAGCAATTATTATATTATCTTCATAAATGTTTAAACTTCTTAAGAAAAAACAAGGAGGAAATAACTGTTCAGAGTGGAATTAATCACAAGAAACCTCATTAAATCTCCCTAGGACAGACTGAGAAACATTTTAATAAGACCCTGGGAAGGATTCCTTTGGAGCTGGTCTCCTTAATGACTTGTTTCTGCAACGCAAAATAAGACATGTGCTACAGGTGGGCCTGAGGGATTCCTGAAAAGTGTCTGAGCGCACAGATTTCAGACCCTGCTCCTGACTGCAAATGTCATAGCTGGGCTGGCAAATGGCCAGACTGGTTAAGTGGGGGAAAAATATCAGTTATTTTCATTTCAGAGCTACTGGACTCAGACCCATCTGGGGCTCTTGTTTTTATTTGTGGTCACATTAAAAACCGAAAGAAAGCACTGAGGTGTCATTGGAAGTGATGAATTGTCTTTTGGGAGGAAAAACACAGTTCTGAAGGAATAATCTTCACCCATGCTAGTGACTGTGTGAGGAGCTCTTATTGTGGCATTTCAGTGCGTGCAGCTCTTGTTTCAGAGCTTTGTTTCCCCATCTTAGGGCGGTCTGAAGGGAGGCACCTCCTCCTTGTCGGGCTCAGGGGATGGGGAACACCTTTCGCTAGGCATTGACAAAAGAATGAACCACACCGATGGTTCTGCTTTGGTGGCTTTTGCCCTCCCCTTCCCATGACCCCAGGTATTTTGCCCCATAGCACAGTGATAATATATGATGGACTTTAGATAAACCTCGGTCAACAGACACGTAAACGAAGGATAGATTCAGCACCCAGGTCTGCTGGTGCCTTCAGAAGGGTGCTCCTGCTCCTGGGCGTGATCCCCGTGGACTGTCTTGCTCTCTCGGCACGTGTTTTCTCCCGCTGTTGTTACTTCAGTTGCATTTGCTGGAAAATAGTGAGCTGTGGAGAAGATGAAATGGAAAGAGTACCCCCTTAGCACACTCTTGCTGAGGCACCTCCTCCTCCGTAGCCCTCTGCCCGCAGTGCTCGCCCTGATCAGAGGACAGTCTGGAGCGTGTATTAGTTCACCTTATTAACCTACAAGCATTGAATGCTTGCTGGGCTAGGAGCGGTGTTCAGGTTATGTAGACATTCACCTTAGAGGCAGCAACAGTAACTGAAGCTTTAAAATTGCTCAGGTGTTTGAAAATACAGTTCAAGAAAGTAATCCTGAAACAGCTTTCAACACACCAAGATTTTAATAACTCACCGATCAGCTGTTAGGCATCAGCTTTAAGCATTTCCTTTTTAAGCCTGTTCGTTTTAAACCTATCTTAACAGCTTGCCTGCATCCGTAGACTTGCTGAAAACCTCAGGGCTTGATCTGCAGCTCTTGGGGGGGATGTCTCAGAAACTGCAGTGGCATTGGGTGACCCGTCCCCTCCAGGTCAGTGCAAATCTAGCAACTGACTGGTTTTGTCCCATTGCGACTCCCTCAGCACCGGATCCATGGTGAGTTCAGGCCATGAGACCTCCCGCAGGTGTGTGCTTACAAGCTCATGTATTTACAAGCTCTTCCTCGTGGTGAAGTCAGTGACAAAGTTCTGTTTCTCTCCCAAAGCGTTATGCCTGGGGAGGAGAAAAAGGGAACTGGTGGGGTAAATCATTAATAAGAGGATGAGATGGGGCAGTGTAGTGAAGATGGTTTGGAGAGAGATCGATGGGGTTGTTTCAGAAATGGTTTCTGTAGGACTGAGATGTCACGCGTTTGATAAATACAAGCTATATTTGGAAGGGAACAGTCTTACGTGTTAGGGAGACCAACCTATAAAGACACAACATGAGAAGGATTGATTAAGAATTTGTTTCATGGTGTTTAGAGGAGATAAAACATAGAGCTTTGGAGAACAGAGGAACATTTGAGGAAAATAGCAGCATGTTATTCAATTTATTTGATGTACGCATTGAAATGTAAAAGCACTGATGCGTTCTTCATAGCTCCAGAAAGGAAACAGAGCATGGGATCAACAGCACCAAAAGGGTTTTAAAATCAGCCGTGCGCTTTGAAGAAACACGGGGAATTTGGTAAGTGATATAGGTGAATATCTGAGAACAGGACAATGCAGCAGCCCTGCAGATCTCTACTAGGGAAGCACATTAATGGGAAATTGGTCTTCAGCATAATCCTCAGCGGGGTCCTGTGCCTTTGCAGTGGATTAGTGCATGGAGCAGCAGCCAGGAAGCAAGCTGGAGGTTGGGTGCTGAGACGAGGAGCTGTGTCGGGTCCAGTCCATGGCTGGACTTTGCAGGCATTGAGTAGCTTGAGGAGGACTCTGCGGAAACTTGCCAGGGGTGATTCTGTGATAAAGATGTGTGGTAAGAAGGAGGCTCTCTAGCTTGCCCTCCCTGCGATGGGTGCAGGTATCCAGGTGAAGGAGGCAGGCTGGGCCCTCCCACTTGCTCCAGCTCTTTGGTGAGCGCCGAGAAAAGTGTCATCTGTCGGCTTCGGGAAGAGAAAGGGGAGGAAAAGCAAACAGAGAATCCGAGCAAATTCGGTGTTATGAAGCTCTCTATGGATTTCAGGGGGGGGTTCTCGTCCTACCCAACCTCCTTCTGCCATACTCCCAAGCGACTCACATCCCTACTCCCCATAGCAATAGGATGGAGCCACTTTGCCATGGTGCGTCGGGTCCGAGCGGGCGGGCAGTGGCCTGGGGAGAGACCTGGCGAGTCGTGCCCTTCCTCAGGGAGGTTGCTGCCCTGCCAGCCTTGGGTGACTTTGCCGCACTGCAGCAGAGCGGTGTGATTGCCAGCACCGGTGCCAGGCCTTGCAGAGGAGCACCTGAAATCCTTTCCCAACCTTTTTCTCCTTTAACCCTCCCATCCTTCTTTTTGGTTTTCTACCACTCTCTATCAAAGGAAGCCTGGGAGACTAGTTTATATTGGCATCAGTGTGAAAGCCCTGGATTTACATCAAGGCTCTTGTGTTCAATGACAGCCCCGATGTCTGAGCTATCAGTCAGCCTCAGAAAATATGCTGATTTCTTCAGTGGAGAGAGGCTTTGCCTCCCTGGCACCAGGTTCAGTTCAGGCTTGAGCTTGCTGGCTGCTCCTGCCCTCGAGCTTTCCCAAGGGGCGCAGCTGCCTGTCGGACATGCTTATGGGAATGAATCTGTCCAGGTGCATGCGAGTATGATGGTGATGTTGCAACAGTAGCTCCTCCAGACGAGCCATGAAGTGCCAGGCATTTGCTGCCCACCTTTTCAATTAGCAGCAGCACTGGGAGCGGGTAGGAAAGAGAAACTCACCTGCTGCAGCCTCTCAAGGTGGGTCCAACCTCTGGCACCTCTCAAGGTGGGTCCAACCTCTGGCACTCGGATTTAAATCTGAGGCTCCCACTCTCACGGGCACTCTCAGGGCTGCTGCGTCCCCGGGGCTCTTCTCCGTGCTGGATGTGCTTCTTTCCTCGTCTGAGCCCGCGGCGGTGCCGTCCTGCTGCACGGCTTCCCTGGCGGGGAATTTCAGCGTCCAGGAAACCGACGTCTGTTGGTTTCTGGGTTGCTTCGTTAGAAGGACGTGTCCACCCCTTTCCTCGTTCCACCTCCCCAGTGCTCCTGGCATCTCACAGGCATCAAGGGCCCAGCTCAGCGTTTAACTTCTGCCGAGGAAAACTGCGGTTTAGCTTGTCACTGCCGTGACAATGTGTCTGACTCTTGCTGAACTGAAAAGTCTTGTTCTTCTAACTGGGGAAAGCCCCCATGAGCAGAGAGGTGCCACGGCTTGAGCAGGGGAGCTCAGTAGCCTTGGTGGGACAGGCCCGTGGTGGGCAGGGGCCGGGGTAGGGCACCGACTCCGCAGTTCGGGGCACCCAGGGCTGCCGGGAGGGTGGGCTGAGCCCCTCCGAGCACCTCTGGTGGGATCCCACAGGCCTGCTCAGCAGGGCAAATCACGCTCTTAATTAAGAGAAGAAAATTCAAATCAGCCCCTCGAAGGAACATGGAAAGCTCCCTGTTTAACAGTGACAGCTCCTACTTCCCCGAGACACTGATGTCTGTGTTAAGTCCACCAGGAGGGACCTATCTGCCTTCTTGCCCCGCTCGGCTCCTCTGTGGAGGCCCCTTGGGAGACGCAGAAGCAGCAAGCAGATCCAGCACGCTTATCAGCAGGGGAGGAGGGGGGGTTGCCAGTGATTTAATCAAACTATAATTATAGCAAAGCCTATTTGAATGCCTGATTAATGTATGCGTGCCTTCATTATGCACAGGCTCCCCTTTGCACGCAACTACGTGTGTACGGTGCAACCTGGGGAGGGGAGCGGCAGTCAGAGGGAGGAAACAGCTTAAAAAAGTATTGCAGATCCCAAATGCAATTATGTCTCTTTGTCGAGGAGATTTATCGATTTAATATCGTCCTTAGCAAGAATGTGAATAGGGGAAGATGTATTAAGTGATAAAATAATTATCTAGGTAAAGGGGCGGGTTTGGCCCAATCTGGAGGTCGTTGCAAAGCTTGTCAGTAGAAGAAGATAAAGGACAAGTTGCATTGAAAGTGAATTTAATACACTGTGTGTACAGGCTTGTTCAGATGTGAAATGTGTGTGTGTGTGTGTGTGTGTGTGTGTGTGTGTGAGAGGCGCTTAGAAAAAATACACGTTATTTTGTATATTGTAAACAATTTATGTGTGACTGAATAGAAAAGAGATTTGTCCAGCTATTCCGGGATATTTGTGAATGCCTTCAATTTTTTTTCCCCCAATCCAAATGCTCAGCAAATGTTTTCACATCACTTCCTTGGCTCTATTGTTATTTATTTGTGTAGCGGCAGTGTCCGCGCCTCCCACGGCGCGAGCCTCGTGCAGTGTTTTGCCAGATGCTGTGCTAGCACATCCTGGACAGCCTGCTGCCTCGCGTTCCCGATCCGTCTTTGTGTCTATATGGTGGCGAGAGAAATGGAGAACTGGCTCCCCTTCCCTGTGCGCTCCTTACCCTGCAGTCCCTCTGTAGAAGAAGTCCTTGGTGGCAGCCACCTCTGCCCGTCTCTGGAGGCATAGATGGGTTGTATAGGTGCAGGAGGCTGGTGGCACTGGTGTCCCGGCGGGTAAGGATTAGCGTGCAAAGCACAGCAGCAACCCTCTCAGCAGCAGGCAAGAAAACACAGTAAGCATTTGATTTCATGGCCAGGCACCTGCTGTTCTGCTCCTCTAATAAAATCTGGGAAAATCCCAAAGGGGAGCACAACGGCGACATTTATCTTTGGTTCTTCAAGATGAGCCTTGATGGAGATGGTCTCCATCAGCTGCGATGAGGATATACGTACCGCTCGTGCCGTGGCAGAGCAGATTTTTCCGTCGTGTTTGTCGTTCTGGGCTCATTCGTATCGGAGATCGCTGTCACCACAGCCGCTTGCATTCACGCAGGCTGTGCTCTATTCCAGGGAATTATGAACCTCAGTATTAATAACCAGAATGCAGATGTGTTTTGCTAAGCTGGCTGACCTTGTTTTCAAACATTATCATCAATCTGGGGAGGAAGGAGACAACTCAGAAGCGATAGCTCATTTTTAAGCTTAAATGATCCCTGACAGGAAGGTCCCTCTCCCTCTCCTCCCTGGCTTTCTGACAGATCTCTTCTAATCTTCTTCCTCGGTAACCCTGTGGTGGTCTGTCCTCCTCTCTGACTTGACTGTGCTTAATGATGGTGGTAGTGGAGTCCCTCGGGCTCTGGACCGAGCTGAGCGCTCGACCCTTGCCGGTCTCTGGTGCCCCAGAGAAGAGCATTTCTCTGCCTGGCTTCCTCCCACCCTATCGCCCTTTAACACTTCATGTTTAAAATGAAGTTTTTCAGAGGGGAGCGACTGCCTCGCTTGTGTCAGAGTGGTGCAAAGCGTTTCCAGGGGTCTGTGCTGTCTTGTCGTGAGCTGCAGTTCAGCCGGTAAGAGACAGGTCCCGTTTTCCTTCGTAAAGCCACCGCTGGCACAGCTCATAGCGTCCCGCCTGCTGCTGTGGGGTTCACAGGTGATGGTGATATCGGTGCTCTAAAAATCATGAGACTTTTTCATGCCTCGTTGGATTATTTCAGTTCACCCAAGGAGCTGTATTTCCAGACCTCTCTGCCGGACCAAGAGAGCTGGGAATAGTTTCTCTGCTTGAACACTGACAAGAGGGAAAAGGGGCAGGAACGTTTTTCTAAACCAAACTCCACGCTGCCAAGCTTGGAAGCTGTCACACAGTCTTGCTTGGAAGCTGTCACACAGTCTTTCTCTCTTGCGTTTCTTTGCGTTTTGGCAGACTGAAGACCTCATTATTGGCCTGGTTGCACCCCTGCAGTTTCTAGCTGTCAAAGAGCACCCTGCCCGCAGCATGGTGGTCTCCTGAGAGCTCTGGAAAGCACGCTCTGACGCTCCAGGCGAGGGCTGATGCCAAACTGTGCCTTTGCCTCTGACTCCAGCTGTGACACGACATGTCTGGAGAAAGGCTCAAAACACAGTAAGGTCCCAAGGAGGGTCCCAGTGCTTCTGCCTTGTCTGGACCAGCTGCAATTGCAGCCTGGCCGCTGAGCACGTTGGGGTTGGTCTCACCTTGGTTTTACTGGTGTCTTGGGACCAGGCGTATTAGGCTGCGTCCCTGTTATGGCGAAACTGCAAAGCAGTGCCTAGATGTCTGCTATCCTGCTGGTCTCTCTGCCTGCCCCTGCTCCCACAAGCTGTGTAAGCCCAGTTAGATGCCTCGTGGTTTAAGTTCAGGCTTTCTCGAAATAGAGGTGAGGGCTGGACGCGGCGTGTGTCTGAGCGCGCGTGGGGGACGTGGAAAAAGCTGCTGGGGAAAGGCAGGGAAGATTCAGGCCTGACATAATCGCGTTGCCTGTGGCTGGAGCCAGGCTAGTCTCTCAGTGGAGACACCCGTTTCCTTTGCGTCCCCTGAACGCGAGCCCACCCCTTGTCTGCCAGTGAAGGCTGTTAAAGGGAGCGGGCTTTATTCGCTTGACAATGCTGCTCATCTCGCGTCAGCAATCTCCTCACTCTGTTAAGGGTTATCGTGCCAATGAGCTTTAATTTACAGGCAGCCACTGATGGCCTCAGACGGGAAACCCAGGCTGCAGCTGCTGTGGTCACTGGCTTTGCCACCCGCCCCACAGTGACCTGCTGGGGAGGCAGTTGGCCCCCTCTTTTAATTTATACTGCTTATTACTCCACGGTGAGGTACAGATCGGGTGCTACAGGAGATAATTAATATGGGCATGGCATGGTAATTTTCTTCAGCTGTACCGTCCGGCGATCGTCGCCACGTCATGTGCCACCCCTAGAAACACCACAGCTGTGACGGAGGGGAGACTGCGGGCCGTCTGGGTGGAAGGAGGAGGCGTTCCATGTTCAAGCAGGCAGGGCTGGTGGCATTGCTGTGAGAAGAGAGCTGGTCTTGAACTGAAGCCTTGCGGGGAGACCAGGACATCCAAAAAAGTTGTGCATACCTTCTCCATGTTCAGTCTCTTGTAGGCCGCAAGGTGAAAGCTCTTGGCGGGAGAGGTGACTTTCAGAGCCCTGGACCTGGAAGACTTTGAGAGAGCTGTAAAACTCAGCCATGCCACCTTGTGTCTTGGCTTTTGGCTGACTTTGCTCAGAAAAGTGACTAGGATGCAACGGGCAGCTCTGAACATGGGCCTGCCTCGAAAAGCCTCCTCCTGCCGAGAGGGGGGGTCCAGCGAGCACCGCAGAGGAGTCAGGCTCTTGTTCCCATTTCTGTCTCCCACCACCATTTGACACATTTCTGCTTGGAAATACCAGAGGGTTTGGCTGCATGGGCGCGTGATGTTGGTCAGAAGGGGCTGCCGGGAACGGAGCAGGGGCGTTTGGCTCCCCGAGCAGCCGATTGTGAACGCACGACCTTCTGAGTACAGGCCTTTCTCTGTCCTTTTTCAGGACAAACTGATACACTCGTCTCAGCTGAAGGCGTATGTGAGGACATCAACTCTTTTTCTCAGCAGCAAGGAAGGGCAGCAACAGAGGTAGTAGGGATTTTTTTTTGGCACTTTGCATAGCATAATTTTGCTGAACTGCTCTTATTAGGGCCAAATGGTTGGTTCTCATGAAGCCCTGTGTATGGAAGGAAAGGAGGATAGTGAAGCAAGTCTCAGCTTTTTGCCTCTCTAAGATGCAAAATCAAGAGATCATTTTCTGCGTTGGCCTCTCTGAGGATGCTGGTTTCCTCTGGGGAATTTGTCAGCCCTCCATGCTTACAGATGGCTTACCGGGGCGGATTTGGAGGAAGAACTTGGCTTCTTCCGAGCCTTTCCAGCTCATTTTCAAGACTGACTCTGCCCAGGAGTAAAATCACTCCCACTGCCTTTTAATCCAAGCACTGGAACAATTTAGGAATGGCGTTGCAGTCTCAAATCGCTTGGTGAGGCTAGGGAGCCGAGACGTGCAAAACATATGGGGCTGGCTCAAGAAGTTACCTGAGGTGCCGGAGTCAGGAGTAAAGATTAAAAGTTGCAGATTATGCAGTTGCTTCTTTTATCTGCTCGGGCAGAGTAACTGGTAGCTGCTCTTTGCCTGCTTGTCTCAGTGCTACGGGCAAACCTTAACCCCTCTACTTGAGCAGAGGTGGCCCTTGAGCAGCAGCTGCTCCCCGTCAACTTGCAGCAAGGAGGGAGGCAAACTGCTGTTGAACCCGGCGGGCCCTGTGAAACAGGCCCAAGAAGCAGGCCAGTGGGAAAGCCGTGAATTGCTGGCTGCGTTTCTTTTTTCGGGGATGACGCTGTTATCGTAGCGACGTGGTTGCCTGGCTTTGAGGCAGCCCTTGTTGCTTCGGCGCGTGCTGCGGCAGTGCATTGTGCCGCCGTGGGCTGGCACCGGTTGGCAGCCTCGCTGTCTCTCTGTGTTTTCCTCAGATCTAGGATTTTCTGATAAATTGCTCATCTGTATCTCTCGTTCACCAAAGTCAAGGTCCACAATGAGTTCAACAGCATTAGCCTGAACTACAGTGGAACCCTTTCGCCTTCCGGAGTAAGACTTTTTAACCTTGATTCAGGTCTGGGGGGGGGGGGGGTCTGGTCGGGGGTCAAGCTGGTTAGAGCTTTCTCTGCAGACCCTTTAAACAGCGTGTGCATGCCCCAGAGGGCTGTGGCTAAGATTAGGGTTTTCTCTGTTGGGAGAATTTATTAAAAGACGCACCGGCTGGATGCAAGCTCAAGGAGCCATCTAGAAGTCTGTAGTTGCTGATTGACTTGGAGGTGAGCAATCAGCCGTGTGACCAGTTTCGCGACTGCAAAAGCGCTTTTCTGCAGCGCGTTCATCTTTTATGGTTTAAAATAGCAACTGAAGACCTGCTCGGTTCTTGTGCTACCTCAGAGCCGCTTTGGTTGCTGTGGCAATAGACCTTCGTTGAGCTCTTTGCTGTAAAACAAGCCCAGTTTACACGCGTGGAACTTTGATCACACAAATTGTGCAAAGGTGCGTTCAACTGCACCCTCAGGAGCGACACCTTGCTGTCGGCGTCCCGCGTTCGGCCGTTCGCGGCAGCGCTCTGCTGCTCGGAGGGAAGAGCTTTGCCCAAAGCCTCCCTGCATCAATTCTAGCATCAAGGAGGGAGAAAGCCTACACCCGAGCTCCAGCCATGCAGGTTAACACCGGGGCTGGGCATTCAGTATCGTCAGCAGTCCTATCGATCCCCCGCAGCGTTGCCTGCGCTCAGCTCCTGCTTTGGGCCGGCTCTGTCCTTCCTAAAGGTCCTGCTCGGAGCTGGAGCTAAGCTGAGTCCCCGGAAAGCGCAACAGCGCTTGCCAAGGCTGGGAGGCAAGGCTAAAGCATTTGGGAAGTTTGGGAAGGGATTTGTCCTGTCCTCCAGACACTGCTCTTGTAAGCTCTCCTCCTCAAGGAAGCTTGTGAGCATTTGTCCGGATGTCACGGCAGCAAGAACTTGTAAGTCACATAGGAGCGTCATGTGTCTGCTGGCGCCCAAGTGTGTGTCATGCTGCCCAGAGGGCCGTGGGAAAGGATAGCTTGACCTGGGGTTTGCCTGTGCAGGCGGTCGGAGCAAATGCTAGTGCGTCAGAGTGGGTCTGTGGCGTTTTACCAGGAGAAGAAAAAGTGATGGTGGGGAGCTTGGGTTTAGACGAGCTTTTTTTTTTCCCCCATTGAAAAATTTTGTAGCTCTGGCCTTAAAATAGGTGCCTTCAGTGGCGAACTTCAGCCAAATGCAGTCTGGCCAGTGGCCCACTTGAGCTGGGGTCGGTCTGGTTGGGCTGGTGCCGTTCTGGCTGTTGGTCCAGATGAGGCTGGTGTCCTGCCTCTGCTGGTGGCTTACTGGAGGTGAGAAGGGCCAGGACACTGCTGGTGCCTTTGGCAGGAGAACGGCAAGGCTATGCTGGGGCAACAAGGGCCCCGGGCCCGTTAGGTGGACTGGTTGTACTAGCAAAACATTTTTTTAAGTGTTTACTCTTATGGGAGGGGTTGGATTTCCTTGTGAAATGGTCCATGAACAATGGACCTTTGTTCAATGAACATATTTCTGTTGTGCAGAAATATGGGGGTGTAACTTCCTCACTGAGGGCCTGCTCCTGCACCCCTTCAATCCTGTGGGGACAAGCCTCTCTGAAAACATCTTGTGATGTGATCAAGGCAGGACCGAACTCTCTTTGGAGCACAGATAGCTCATCTTTCTTCACAAAAGCTCTGTGCTTCTCCGGAGCTGAAAGCAGTGTGCCTCTTGTGGAAAGCATTTCTGCTTTGTAGTCGGTCCCTGTCCTATCTCGAGTCCCGAACTAGTCAGAGCTTTCTTCTTCTCCCTGTTCTGAAAAAAATCCTAAAGGTGAAATATTATTAGGATTTTTCTTATTTGGACCTGCAGGGAGCAATTTCTCCTGAAAGCTGTTTGCCCTTGCTGAGGGCTATAATCCTTCCAACTGAGCAGCTCCAGTCTCAGAGCACCTCACCAGAGGGGTATCGCCGTGGCTCGCCGTGGGTCACGCTCAGACGTAGGGCAGTCTTGCATGACTGGTGCAAGATCACTGGTAAGATGTACCAGTGGTCTCCAGTGTGCGCCAGGTAGTGATTGCTGTAGCCTTTTGCACTTGGGCTAAAGGTGCCTTTGGCTCAGCGAGAGCAGCGTTAATTGTATCACAACCCTTTTACTTTAATATTGAGTTGACCACACTGGCTTTCCACATCACAGTAATATGGGAAGGAGGAAAATTGGTTTATGCACAGCATGTTCTAATTAATAAGTGCCTGTAGGTGAAGGAAAGATGACTGTGTCTGAAGTGTCTTTCCTTGTGAGATAGAGAGGCAGTTTGACATTTAATAGCATTGAGATAACGTTGACCAAGGGCTACTTAGGTGCGTAGTTTGCACTGTTGTGTACTAAGGCACTAAATAACTTTCTGAAGCTTTTTAAGCTTAATTTAAGATCACATTGAAGATAGCTAACATAGGCATTAGCTGGTAAAGAGGTGCTCACATGCCTCGTTCCCTGCAGCCCCTCTTGCCAAGCTATGCTGGAGAACGCAGTCTGAGACAACATACTGAGACTCAGGAAGATGCAGGCTCAGTCTCGGGCTGTGGTAGCGTCAGCGGAGAAGTGGCTCTGCCTTATGCGGGTGCGCTCGGCTTGCTGGGTGCATGCATGGGTCTCCTTGCTCCTGTGCCAAGCTCCCATGCCTCTACATGCTACTGGCAAGCAGCTGATCAGGAAGAGCACGGGGGAGCCGTGCAGCTGCTGGGAAACGCTTGGGATGGCAGCAGGAGACCACTTCTCTTGTTCCCATCACATACCTTAAAAGTCTGTCCCACAGATAATGCTGAAGATATTGGTAGTGGAGCGGCTACGTGCTTCACAGACAGAGACCCAAGTCTGTGTTGTACGCCTCATTTGCACCTTGGCAAGAAACTGTGCTGGTGACCTTTTGGAACAGTACAGCTAATAGCATGCTGGAGAAATATTCAAGAGTACTAAGCAGGACTGGGAAGGTTGAGGGTGGCTTCTTCATGGAGAGTGAGTCAAAACTGGGGAACAGATGTTTGCTGCAACGTGCCTCAATTAGAAAATGTTGCTGCTAAATAAAAATGTCTTGGAAGCTAGTCAAGAGCAAACAGCCCTGCCGTTGGGCCATCTTGGCTTGCAGCGCATCTGCTGGGGCCGGACTGGGCAGCAGATTAAAGCGAGAGCAGCTTAAAGGGCGAAGTGAACGGAGATGAAAGATGGGATCCCAAAAGGCAGGAGCGCTGCTCGGCCAGCAGCAGCCCGAGGAGGAAAAGTGAAAAATGTAGCTGCCCTTGAGCATCTTCTGGCGCTTATGGACCTGAGGGAGGGCTGTTGGGAGCTGGTGGCTCGGGAAGTGAAGGCATGTTCACCTCCTGGTTGGGGGTTGAAAGTGCCCCCTGCAACACCACATGTAATAACCTTCAGCCTGTGGGAATATTTTGGGCATTTGCGAGTGGTCTCTTGCTGCTCTGTGCCTTCAGATAACCTATCTGCCTGTGGACATGGGTGCTTATTCTAGTCCACAGTACAGTACAGTACAGTAGCTCCTGGGTCTTGGTTCTGATTCATGTGTCCCCATAAAAGCAGGATGGCTGGGTGATTATGGACCTAGCCCACGAGGCTTTCGCAAGGCTCCTCCAGGCCTCGGTGCCCACAGAGACTGTGAGACCATGTGCTGTCTGTGCGAGCAGTGGGTAGCCCACTGCTCTGGAGCTGCTGTGAATGCAGTGATTGCACTCAAAGCTTTTTTTGGGAGGTCTCCAAAAAAGCAATCTGTATTACAGAGTGTGCAGGAGAGGAAGACCTCATAATACAGCCTGGGAGGTTAAAGGGAAGGAAAAGGGTATCTGGATAGACCTGTGCAATTGGACGAGGCCAGCTTTGGGGTTCCTGAGAAAACCAGGGTGGGCTAAAGCTAGCCAGGTCCCAAGGATAGCTGCCGGTGCCCTTTTGCAGCATTAGCATTTCCCTGCTTGTGTCGGCAGCCCTTGGGGAAGGAGGCTGCGGCATTTATTGTCTGGTGTCCTCTAAAGCTTCACTCTCAGCCATCCCCTCTTCTCTGGAGGCCAGCTGGTGGGAGCACTGCTCAGAGCGGGGACGGCAGGTTTGTAATATTTGAGAAATAAAGAAACCATAATGTTTGAGTCCTTCCCGTGAGACCCTCTGCATTCCCAGAGGCTTTCATGTCTAACATGCACATCAAAAAGGGAAATGTAAGGGAAGAGATGAAAAGGAGGAGGTTGGGTAGAAGAACGCCTGCCAGTGCAGTGCCAGCCCTCTGCCCGGCGGATGGCTTCACGCAGAGCCTGCGGGCCGCGGGGACTGCTGGGCCATCCCCGGAGCCGCAAACCCTGCATGAGCCCTGCGACGCGGCGAGCTTTGGCCAGGCTCTGCAGCGTCTGCAGCCTGGCTGTGACTGCACGTGTGCGGCTGAGGCTCGGGGGGACGGGGAGCATCGTCAGCTCCCCGTTCTGGCGGAGGCAGCAGATCCTGCAGGAGTACCACTTTCCCTGGTGCATCTGTCCCAGCGGGCGGGCACGCAGGCTCTGCATGCTCCTTGCGGGCACGGACGGGCAGGGGGGAGGAGAAGAGGAGAGGAAGGAGGGCTAGCAGGTAGAGGAGGCTGCTCCATGCCCTTTGGGGGCGGTGGGGACATGAGCATGTGGCTGTCCCCTCGGCAGCGTGAGGGCTCACCAGGCTCGCTGTCTTCGTTCGCAGGTGTACGAAAGCGGCAGCAACGTGGACCAGTTTGTGACCCGCTTCCTGCTGAAGGAGACGGCCAACCAGACCCAGTCGCTGCTGAGCTCCGTGGAGAGCGCTGTCGACGCCATCGACGAGCAAACCAACCTGGCCAGGTCTGTGGTGCCTCCTGTCCTCTGGCCGTCAGACAAACCTGCTTGCTTTTTAGCTTGCCTTTTCACGTTTAGCTGGCTTGCACATTTTATTTTATTGCCAGGGTGGGGAAGAAGGAGGTAGATGCTGCTTTGATCCTTCTGTGGTCATCTTTTGGTAGGACAAATTTTTGTCAAAAAGTTGATCGAAGAACCTCAATGGGAAGCTCAGATTGGTGGGCTGTACAGGCAAAGGCCAAAAAGACAGAAGATGCCAAAAACTGAGAAGTTTTGGTCCAAATAGCCCCTGCTAGACCTGTGCTTTGCATGTGCTCTCAGGCCGATGCTGCTTGAGGGTTGCAGACTCCAGGGCCAGCGGGCTCTATCGGGGCAGGTCCCCGCTCTGGTGTCCATCAGCATGGCTCGTGTCAGGGGAGGGAAATTGCACGTGATGAGTGTCTGTACAGGAGTGATGAGGGAGCCCAGGGCACGATCCCCACCATGGTGGCCGGCCCATTGGACGGCCTGAGGACGCTGGGCTGCACAGCTCTGTCTGCTGGGCTGTGGTGGCTGGCTTTACTGACATGGAAGTGGAATAGTCACGGTCGTCTTTTGGTAAGAAAAGAAATAATGTTGCAGCAAATGAGAGCACCTAAGATGGAGTGCTCGCGAAGAAGCGTAATATTGGCCATTTGCCTGCCGGGACAGTATTTCTATCCGTCTTTTTTATTAACAAATAATGATTTAAAAGAAGGTCGGAGGAGCCTGAAGCTACATCTCATCCTGCTTTTCTCTCACCTTCCTCTCTGCTTTGCACGTGTCACATCTCTGTTGACCTTGGGACACCTTTATCACACACTTGAACTGGCGAAGGCGATAAAATGCAGTGACCTGTGTTTTCCTGGTGTGCCTCTGAGCTCAACATTTGGGGCTGTTTGATTGCTCGTGGTTAGTCTTATCTCAGCGCTCCTCCCTGCACCCCTTTCCCTCCTCCCAGGGCCTCAGGTCCTTTGGCACCTACTGTAAGCCTTTTGGTGGCACCACCAAACCATCGTCCTCCTCTTTGCTGCTCTGCCTGGCCTCCTCGAGCGCCCTCAGGGCTTTCCTCCGCTGCTCTGTCCTGACCTCCTTGCCCTGGCCCTAACACACAGCCTCAGGTCCCCTCTCCATCCCTGAGCCGTGCAAGGGGAGATGCTCCGGTGGGTTTCCAACCCAGGAGACAGCACCAGGCATCTCCTCCACCTTTGCCCTTGAGGATCCCCACTGAGCTTTGCTCAGCGCCGTTATCAGCTCATCGTAGTTCATTCGCTCACAAAACTTTTCGGCTGCGACCGAGGCTGGCAGCCAGCCCACCCACCGCATTGCCAAGGCGGCTTTGCGGTCTGCAGCTGCTTTGGGAGGTTTTCAGACTTCCTCTCTATGCTGTTTATGTGCCACTGCGGTAACCCCTGCTCTTACAAAATGCTGATATCTAGGATCCGGATGGGAGACGGTCACAGAGAAGTGGCAAAAAGGAGGCTGAAAGCCCAGGCAGTGGCAGTACGGATCGGTACGGGTATCCTGTGCTCCGTCTCGGCACAGTCGGGGCTCCCAGCAGAGGCGACTGACCTCCTTCGCTCTCGGCTGGGGGCTTTCGCACATCCAGGGCATGCTCTGAGTTTGGAAAAGGCAGAGGAGACGAGTTTCAGGATTTCTTTTCTCAAAGGCAGTCAGAGCTAAAAAGTACGGGGACGTCCAGAACCGTAGCCCAAACCTCAGCCCAGCCTTCCTGCTTGTTCAAATGTCACTCGTCTCCCTGGAGTAACGAGATCACTGACTGTAACCAGGACACGTTGCCATAGGAACTGTTTCGGGACTATCAGATGCTCATGAAGAGAATCTGTTTCCTGCCATATCTGAAAATCAGGAAGTCGCAAGGGTGCTTGTAGAGTGCATTATTTTCAATACATTGCAGATCAGCAGATGGGAGCGGGGCACCATCTCGTGTATTGTAAATAGGGCAGCGTTCAGCCTGAGCTGGAGAACCGTGGAAACTGCCGTTTGACAAAAGCGGGGGGGGGGGGGAGTGCGAGCAACTTTTCTGTGTTGCTTTTCCCATCTCTTTTTGATCAATTTGAATGCTGAGGGAGATCTGTCAATAGCCAGGCTCTTCTGAGCAACTTGCAAATGCTCTACATACCCCAAAAATAAATGGGCACTGTCCCCTAGCTGCTGGGGGGGGGGATCAGTGGGCCGAGCTCGCCCTGGACGGTCCTTTTGTGTTTCCAGGTAGCTATTTGCCCTTGCAAAACCTTGAAATCCACCCTGTCTGCTTTGTATCTCTGAATCCTTTGGCCGTTTAGTTACATGGGTACCTGTTGCCTGGGATTTGGGGGCATCCTGGATTTCCAGTGCGCAGCACGCCCCTGTAGCCTAGCCAAAACCTGGGCCAGCTAAATCCCACTTCCCTTTTTACCTCCTACATGAGCACAGGAGAAGCAGACCTGCCTGTGCCGAAATGTTTTGTTACAGGCAGATCTTGCCATTCAGTGAGAACAGCCCCTTCCTGACCTGGTGGCTGGAGACTGTAGCTAATGCCGTGCATCATGCAAGCGGAGGGGAGAAGCAGCAGCTTGCCGGGCTGCCGACCTTTCATTTAATAGGAGGAGCAACGCGTCCACTGTGCTTTGGGTTTTAACCTCAGTAAACACATCCGGGCTGCCAGAGCAGCAAACTGGTCTCGTGGGAGCCGTTGGTGTTTGGGACACGGGGATGCAGTGCCGGCAGTGCAGCGGCGTTTGAAAGGGAACCGAGAGGATGCACTGAGCGCCCTGGGCTCCGGGACTCCGGAGAGCCGACGGTCATCCAGCAGCACGCTCACTTCCCTGGGCCGCAGGGTAGGAACGGCCGGCTTCACGTTTCGGGTTTCTCTCCTTTCCCCAGCTGGCTCTGCCCCATAGAGCAATCTTGGCCTTCACAATACGTGGCCAGCCCACCCGTAGGACGCAAACCGAAGGGGCACAGGGGCCTCTTCTCTCCCTCTCCCATCCCGTGCTGCTGCCGAGATTTTCCTTTTGCAGCTGCCTCTGGGCCTGGCTGAAGCAGACGCTGCAGCAGCAGGGCACCCTCCTGGCCGGCGCACAGCCGGTGCACCGTGGGATGTCCCCCTCTTGCCTCCGTGCCACCTCCCAGGCAGCCACCAAAAAAGAAAAACAAATTTGAAAAACCCCCAAAGCTCCCTGGATGCAGCCCTATCCCAAGCTTGTCTCCAGTGGCTTTGCCAAGGATGGGCAGAAGAAAAAAGAAGCTTCTGGCCTTGCCTGCTCTTGCAGACACTTGGCTTGCAGTATGGCTCTTGAGTCCCAAGGCGACCTGCGCACGCTGTTGCCAAGATGAAGCAGCTCTAAATCAATGATGCTAAGAATTATTTGCAGTAAAATGACCTTGCCTGCACATTCAACACCTGAATGGACTTGGGCAGCTTGGACAACATCTCGGGAGCCTTCCTAGGTGCAGGGCTGTTGGCTTCATGGACCCTCATTGGTTTCTTCTCATTTTGGCCTGCCCCAAACCCTCATGTAAGGCACAAGGCAAAACAGATGGGAGGAGTAAGGGCTGGTTGGAAACAATGGGGAGGAAAACAATGGGGAGTCCAACTGCGGATGGAGCAATTAGAGCTGGTGAAAGACTTTGCTTTCTTATATTTACCCATGGGTGGGCCCTGTACATAATGAAGAGTATTGTGGTTGTTTTCTCATGGAGATAATATCCCTCCACCCCCTGCCAAATTATCTCACTTGTCAGCACAAAGACAAAGAGACGCCCAAAAAGCACAGAACTAGAGGCTTGTAAAATGCAGCGCTGGGAGAGCAAGGAGCGCAAGCCGGAGACACCTCATTAAACTGTGATTAAAAAGAAACCACTGTCTGTTCTTGCATAATTTCCTGCCTATTGGCAGGGGATTATTCACTGCCCGACAGCGGGCTCATCGCACACGCCGTAGGGACGTGCGCACCCCTCGCCCCCCCCGGACCTTTTAGCACCGCTCTCGCCTCATTGTCTTGGGGTGCCACCTCTCAGGACGTCTGCTTGTCACCTCCCTCCGAGAGCACGAGATGGGAGGCTGCGAGCCGCCACGAGGTCCTTGGAGAGCTGTAAGCGGCAGCGGACTGTCATTGGGGCGACAGCAGAAGAGCCGCCGTGTTTTCTTTCACAAGGCATAAATTGCAAAGCGCAGGGCTTGTCATTGGGGGGGGCCATCAGGCCCACCGGCCCCCCCCCCCCTTTTGCCTGGCGATGCTCGTGGGAAAGCAGCACCCGCTTCTGAGTGGCCGGAGCAGTGAAGGGGCAGTAGGGATGGAGAGATAGGTGTAACGTTCACTGTGGCTCGGGGAGGGTACGTGTCCTGCCCAGGGGGACCGGGGGGGGGGGGGGGGGGGTCCCAAAGCAGGCAGGTTTCGGCCGCTGCGTGCCGCGTTGCGACACAGAACTGGGGTCCTGCCCGGTTTGGTGGCAGCGGCTCGTGCCATCAGGCTGCCCCGCTCCCGCGGCGGGATCCTGGCGCCCACGGTCCACACGCTGCCCCTACGAGGGGGCTTCACCCATCTGCTAGTTACCGAAGCTCTCCGACTGCCAAACCAGCCCAAGCGAAACGCACGCAGCCTACCGGCGCCGAATACCACGCGTTTGGTATGGGTATGGTCTGCCTTGCTTTAAAGCGACAACTGATGGGAACCGACTCTCGATTTTTGTTCTAATTTGGCCCCACTTCCAACATCAGGGCGATGCTAAAGCCGTGTGGGGGTCTGGGGGAGCGTCCCCTTGCCCTACTAGCTGACCATTTCTTGTCTTTTTAAAAAAGCCCCGTCCTCGGGCCGGCAGCAGAAGGGGCTGGTTCTCCCCGCGAGCAGAGGGCCCCGGCTCTGCCCTCGCTAAGCGCCTGCTCTGCCGTTGCAGGCACTGGCACGGTAAAGCCGGCCACGCGCTGATGGACACCTGGTACGACAGCCCCGGGCCGAACTACTCTCCTAGCAGCCGGACAGTGCCCAAGGAGCAGAGGAAAAGCTTCCAGCCGGGTAAGCGGCTCCGACGTGCCCGCTGAGGCCGGGAGGGAAGCTGGCACGCGGGCGCGCTGCGCTGCGGCGCAGCTCCGCTCCGGCGCTGCGGCGGGACTCGGTCAGGCCCTCGTGCCGGGGGAGCCCCCCGAGGGCGCCGTGCCCCCCGCCGCGGCACTCGGCTTCTCCGCTCGCCGCAGGGTCTCCGGACGCCAAGGAGGAAGGGCTGGAAGGGCAGATTAACAGGTTAGCCGAGCTGATCGGACGGCTGGAGGAGAAGGTAAAGGCGGGCTGGGGCGCGTTTCGGGGGGGGGGGGGGTCTGCTCGCGGGGCTGTCGCGCAAACCTGTCCGTGGCTGCTTGGCCGACCGGCCGTGCCCACCAGCGATGGTACTGGTGACACTGGTGCTGACAGCGGCTACTGAATGCAGGAATGGGTAACGGTGACTTGTTTCAACAAGGGAGGACCCCCCCCCCCGGCCCCCGGCCCCCAACCAAGGCGAAGTCTCTCGCTGAGGCTGCCTTACTCCATCTAGGGACCGAAGGCGACGTTGGGTCCCGCGTGGTCCGGTTGTGGCGGCTGCGAGCGGGGAAGGGAGCCGGGCTGGGATTCCCCCCCGCGCCGGGAGGACGCTGCCGGGGCTCCCCGGCCACCGCCGCCTCGGCCCGGCCCCGGCCTGGCGCCCCGAGCGGGACGGCCTCCCCCGGCCCTCCCCGTGCAGCAGGGCTGAGTTTGCCGCCGGCACCCTCTCTGCAGGAGAGGGGCAGGGCCGCGCCGACCTCAGCCCGCCTCGCTCACCCCGGGGTGGGGGGGGTGGGGGGGTGTTTTTTTTTCCCCCTGTCCTTTCCCAGACTCTCTGGTTCGACCTGCACCAGCGGCTGTCCGACGGCGAAAGCACCGCTTGCGCGGTGAGTCGGGGTGGGGAGAGGGCCCTTCCGGCGGCGCGGCCGGCCGGCTGGAGGAGGCCCTGGCGGCGGCGGGAAGGCGAGGGGGGCGCGAAGGCGGCGCGGGGCCTGACGCCCTCCTGTCCGCCCGCGCGGCCGGGCAGTACCTCCTGCTGGTGCGGCACGAGATGACGGTGGCGCACAAGCACCTGGGCGAGTTTTGCAGCTCCCTGAAGCAGTACCTGAAGAGCGTGGCCGGGCAGCGCGACTGCTTCCAGTGAGTAGCGGCGGGGTGGGGGCCGCGAGGGTGGTGGGGTGTCCCTGTACCCCCCCCCCGGCTGCGGGGTTCAGTCAGTCAGCAAAAGCCCTTTCCCCGCGCCCCCGGCTTGCCCCGAGCCGGCAGCGCTCAGCGCCTTCCCGTCTCCGACCAGCGTAACCGCGGTGAAGCTGCCGGACGGCGTCACCTTCGTCGTCTACGAGTTCTGGGAGACCGAAGAGGACTGGAAGAGGTAGGAGAGGCGCCCGCAAGCCCGCGCGGGGCGGCAGCGCTCCTGGGGCCGGGATGGCGGCGGTGAGGCCCCCCCCCCGACCCGCCACCGCCGGCCCCGACCCCGGCTGACGGCTGCGGGGCGCAGGAGCTGTTGGGTCGGGAGCTGTTGCTCCGGGGCTGCCGGCAGTCACGGCCGCCCCCCGAGCGGCCCCGGCACGGAGATTGGGGGGCCGGGAGGCGCGAGGTTGTAACCAGCTCCCCGCCTCGGCCGCAGGCACCTGCAGAGCGCCGCCTGCAAGGGCTTCCAGCACGTGAAGGTGGACGCGCTGAGCCAGCCCGAGGCGGTGTCCAGCGTCGCCGTGCCAGGTAGGAGCCGGGCCGGCCACGTACGTGCGGGCGCTGAGCAGCTGGGGAAGGGGAAAAGGGGCTGTTAGTGGGACTGAAGCTCCAGAGATGTTTCCGTCAGCCAGCGCGTGGGGTCCCTGCCTAGCGCAGGACGGGGGCTGCGGGGCCTTGCCCAGCCTTTTGGATGGCTCCCCCGTGGCAGCGGGGAGCTGGCCTGCGGCCCGTCCCTCGCGCTGTCTCGTCCCCTGCCGGGAGGGCTGTACCCGGGCCGGGTCCCCGCCGCCCCGAAGGGCGCACGTGGCCGTGGGGACGCGCGGCACCCCGGGGAGGCGCCGCATGGCGTCACGCTTTGGCGCGGGGGCACGGCGGACGGCCCCCGGGTCTCGGCGCGAGCGACCGGTCTCTGCTTCCCTCTGCAGCCGCCTGGTGCGCTCTGAGCAGAGACTGAAGCTGCCGCCGGAGAGGACGCGGCGGCCACGCGGACGCCGGCGCTTCGGGGCCCTCGGTCTTTTCTGCCTGCTGTCCCGTCACCGGGGACCAATCGCCTGTCTTTTCTGATGACTGTGTTACGAGTGTGATGCTGGGAGCACCCCTCCGCCCAGCCGCGAGTGCCGGAGGCGTAAGCGGTGTCTGTTTGGCGTGAAGGAAACCCCTGTCCGCCCCCCGTCCCACCTCCCGCCACCCCCTCCCCAGGCCATCGCTGCGCTCCGGGCCCCTTTCCTCTGCGCGCCGGGGAGGCGGTGGCCCCTCTCCCTCGGGTCTCCCCTCTGCTCTCCTGGGCCGGGGCAGTTCCTGCTCGGGGGTCCGGAGGTTTTTCCTTCACTGCCAAACGGGGTGGCGCGCGCGAAGCTGGGGCGAGGGGCCGTGCCGCTGCCCGGGGGTAAGCGGGGTGCTGCGTGCGTCTGTGGGTGAAGCGCTAGCTGTCTCGTGTGCGCCGTCGCTGTCTCTCTGTTGCTCTCGCCCCCAGTCTCTCCCGCCCTGAGCCGCTCGTGCGCGGCGGGGTGTATTCTCTGAGATGAGTCCACCCAGAGGCTTTCTTAATATCATCATGTCAAGTGTTTATTAGCAGCTGTACAGTAGAGCAATGGAGATGCTGAATAAAGATGTGATGGGATCCACGGTGTCGCAGCCCATCCGGGGAAACGGGGCTGGGGGCGGTCGGGAGCGGAGGAGGAAGGAGGCGATGCTGCTTGCTCCAGGGCCGGGTACCCCTCCGGACCGCGCTGGCGGCGGAGCGGGACAGGAGAGGGGCGAGCGGCCGGGGCGGTCTACGTGCGGCGCAGCAGCTCCATGGCGGCGCCGGCCGTGCTCTGCCCGCAGACGAAGGCGCCGCACAGCACCGAGAGGACGCCCCAGGCGACGAGCGCGGCCCTGCGGGGAGAGCGACCCGCTGCCGTGAGTCCGGCCAGCCCCCCTCCCAGCCCCAAAGGGTGCAGCAAGGCTTGGACGGGGTGAGCAGCCCGTTGGGGGGGGGCCAACGGGGCAGCTGTGGCCAGGGCGGCGATGGCGCTGCCCGATCCCCTTTGGCGGCCGCAGCCCGCGGCAGAGCTGTACAGGTGGTGCTGGAGCCGTGCAGGCGGTGCTGAGTGCCCAGGCACACGTCCCCATGCAAGGACATCCCCCATGTGCACCCACAGCCTCGGGCCCAGCTCCCCCGCCAGGGACACCGGGGCCCCGACCTGCCCGCGCTGAGGGGCCACCCTATGGCACTTGGTCCAGTTCTGCAACACCTCGGCACTGCCCAGAGCCTACGCTGCTTGCTTAAGGGGGGGCCACCTCCAGGCACCCCCTTACTGGGCACTGACCCCCGGCCGTGCCCTGCTAGCCAGGCTCTCGGCAACTCACCCCACGACGCGGGCGGCTCTGCTCGCCTCGGCCCCGGCGCGCTCTCCTCTCCCCATCTCACGTCTGCCCACAGCCTTCACCCAAGACCCGCGGACACGACAAACCGGCACCGAGGGCTCCTTTAGCCCCTCTCCAGGACAGGGCCCGGCCATCGGACTGGGTGTGCTGCCAACCGTCCCTTCCCGCGGTGCCCGCTCTCCAGAGCGTTCGCCCTGCCTCACCGGCGGCCGTATTGGGCTGCTCGGGCACAGGGATGCTGCCCTCCGCCCTGTTAGCCACCTCTACCATGGGGACATTTGACATGGGCTCCCAGAGGGATGCTACTCATGACAGGATGCCGCCGACGGTCCCGAGCGTCTGCCGCTGCGGCCCTGTCCCGTCCGTATCGCCTGTCACAACCGCACAGGAGAACTGCTGAACAACCTTGCAGCAATCCGCAAGACACGTTTCCACCGCTCATCCCGCACTCGCCATTCCCACCCGCCCCCTCCCCCAGCTCGCCTTGGTGCTCCTACCTTGGCAAGGGCCTCCTCCCCTTCCAGCCGGCCGGGCGTCCTGCCGTGCCCTCCTCCTCCTGTGGGTTGCTATGTGCTGCTCCCCCCTCGCCAGGGCGGCTCTTCCCCGGTCACCGTCTCTCCCAGCATCCCTGGCCCTGCCAGGCTGCTTCTAGCAAGATCTCCGCTACTACCAGAGTCTGGAACTAGCCTACAGCCCCTCTCCCAAAGTCACCTCTCGCCGCTCCCTTCCCTTGCGTCGAGGCCTTCAGCTGCCGCCCGGCCCACCATAATCCTGTCCCTTGCTGCTCCAGCCTTTCTTGGTGGCAGTGGCTTGGCACAGGGCCTCTCCTGCTCGCCTCGTGGTCTGCAACCAAAAACCGGCAGGGTCAGCGCTGCCCTGCCGCACTGCCCTTCCTATGTGCAAAAGAGCACACCAACCCCCCATGAAACTGCCCACTGCGCTCGAGAGTCCTCTGACCAGGGTCAGAAGGAGACCACCCACCTCTGTGGACACCCCTGCCATGACATGACCCTCGCTGGCCTCCTGCTCCTCCTCGATGCTCCCTGTGGGCCCACCGCCCTCCCCGCATGCCTTGCCACCCCCCAGCCCCTCTGCATGGATGAGGAACCCCGTCCTCATCCCCATTCCTTGGGGGACAGGCGACTTGTAAGCAGCTTATCCCCAGTCAACCCTCATCCCCCTGCCCGGACATCACGAGTGAGACCACCCCAAGCTCCCGGGACATGGTGCTCACCCTCAACCCGCGGTGCTCCTCCATTACAGGGGTTGTCTGCATCCAACGGGGGTGAGTTGCAAAGTGTGGCAGTCCAAGAGGCAGCTGAGCCTTCACAAATTCTCCCAAATGTCCCAGGGGTGGGCAGGGGCAAGTGAGGAGGTTCCCAAGGTGCTTGGTCTGCCTGGTAGATGGGCACCTCCAGCCCTTATCCCACGTGGAGGAAGGTCTGCTGTCACCCATCACCTCCGCTAGAAATGCCTCCGTTTCTCAGCTGGCAGCCCCACACCTCTTGGCCGACCACATCTCTGCTGGCACCAAGGAAGCTGCTGTCGCCTCGCCACAAGTGACACGGGTTTCCTGCTTGACTGTCCCCGTCTTCCCTGGCCCCGGCAGGGCCTCCGGTCATCCCTGCTCCTGCGCGACGTGGGGCTCGGGCTCTTGCCCCAGCACAGCTAGCTTCAGGGTCCCACCAGGCCTCTCTGGTCCCTTGCCTGGGGATGGGAATGGGGTGCCCCACGCAGGCCCTGGGGGTCTGCCGACGCCTGGTCCCTCTGCCAGCTCGCTCCACGATCAGAGGGGCCCTGGCAGCTCACAACATCCCCGCATGTCACCCGGCTCCCAGGAGCCATCGCCCGCCTCGCTGCACCGATGGCGCGGGGCTCCAGCGGAGCTGCCCTGCACCGAGCCTGCAGGCATGAACGGCCAAAGACACACCAAAACACATCGGCCCCAAAACACACCGACCCCATGCTGTGCCCATGCTGGACCATGGCAATTCCAGAAAGGGATGCCTGCCGTCCCCCACCTCTTTGCCCTTCGCTGTCCCAGGAACAGCGACAGGGACACAGCGCCCTGGGCATGACAGACACCGGACAGGGCCCTCCTCGGCCCCACGCTGAGCCTCCTTCGACCCCTGCCTCAGCTCCTTCTGGGGCACCACAGCCCCCCGCCATCTCCAAACTGTGAGGCTGTTCCCGTGCATGCGCAGGGCTCTCAGCGTTCCCTTATGGCCTCCTGTCCTCACCACGGCCCTGGTGCTCGGGCGCATCCCCCTGCCCTCGCCCTTGACCCACTGCAGTCCCCGTGTCCCCCAACAGACACTGCTGCCTTCACAGAGAGCCAGGACAAGCAGTGCCCCAAAGTCACCACCTCATGGGGCTCCAGCCGCCTTCACGTGACAAGGGCCAGAGAAGCTGCCCTTGCGTGCCCTGCCCCTGCCCACCACCACGTCTGTACGCAGACGCTTACCTCTTCCTTGGCCCGACGGCTTCGGTTCCCATCATGCACACCAAGCACAGCCCTGCCAGCCAACGCAAAGACATGTACGCGATCTGCCACAGTCACTGCCTACCCAGGCGCTCGCTCTGTATCCCCCCACCGAGCACGCCTGGGCACCCCAAACGTGTGGCCAAAAAGGGGTGGCCCTGCAGTGCTCCCATGTCCTTGCCTCGGTGGTGCCATGCTGAGCCCAAGGCACATGCCCTCGTCCCCGTATCGGCTCGCCTGAGCACCAGGCACTATCTGTATGGCTGCTGGGGAGAGACGGCATGGGCTGTGGGAACAGGCCCTGCTGCCCCTGAGCCCAGCCTGATGAAAGCCCCATGGCAGTGACCGCTAGGTGCGTGCCCGGGACACCCGAATGGGCTGATCCACACGTTGCCCCCTAGCATCGCGACCACAGGACCCCCACACTGCAGCACCAATGGGCTTGGCCCAGGTCTGAGGCTGCCCCGTGCCCTGAGAAGACCCTGTGGATGGCCCCATAGATTTGGGATCACTCCCTCCATGTAAAGACCGGCCTGGTGGGTCCTGATCACGGCCAGCACAGGGGGACCACCTGGCCAGAGGCACAGTCTCTCTGACCCAGCCAGGCCGCTTTCGTCAGTCCACTGCCTCTCACAGTCCTTACAGGCATGTGTCTCTTCCTGCACTTACCTCATGGCCACCTCAATCCCAACACCCCAAGCCTGCTCAGCCAGGCTGGGAGCCCTTTGCCTTGAGTCCTGGCCCACACAGAGCTGCACGCTGCCTTCGATGTCTGCCCTTGGGTGCAAATTGCATGGGTCCAGCTCCCAAGGATGGCAGTAGGGCATGGAGAAGGGGCCAGAGGGGTTTGCAGGGCCGCCCGGGACCTTCATGCCCACCCCCACCTTTGGGCACAGTCTGCTGTGTAGGGCCCTGCCAGCCATGCCTGACCCTGCACCGTGTATCACGTGCATGTGTCTGGCCACATTCCCACCCGAAACCGTGCTCTGCAAGGCTGGAGGGCAGCCTCAGGCCACCCTGGGATCCAGTGCCGACCCTTTCCCCCGCAACACGCTTCCCCCGCCATTCACACTTGCCTGGGAAGATGAAGATGAAGAATGCACTGATGCCCCCGATGAGCCCGATGACCTTGCCAATATCGGGGACGAACAAAGCGATGGCAAGTGTTGCTGCGATCCATGAGATGGTCAGTGCCACCCGGGTCCGCCGCTCATGCACCTCTGCCACCGGCACAGCCCTGCGCTTGGGGTTCACCCACACGTCCCGGACAACAGACCTTGGGAGGGCAGGCAGGGCCAGCTCACAACCGCCCGCTCAACCGCGGGGCCTGGCTCCACGCCAGCATAGCATCGCGGTCAGGAGGGAGCTGCCAGCCTTGCCTGTTCATGCCCGTGCCTGCCGCTATGCTGGCTCACCTGCCCAGCAGCACGACGATGGGGTAGATGGTCACGATGGAGATGCCAAAGAGCAGGCGGGCGACAATGACAACTGCGTCGTTCCCCGGGTAGGACATCAGGATGTCAGCCGCCACGTCCTCGCCAAAGGTCAGGTAACCATACAGCCCTGCAAACGGGAAGGTGAGGGATTGGGATGCTCACTGGCCACCTTCTGGCTGGTGGCATCAAGGAAGGGGTGGCCGTGAGCAGGACCATGGCCAGCAAGGAGACCCCGGGGGCATCCTACAGAGGCCTCACGTTTTGCTATTGCTTCGACAAATGCCTCCTCTCCAGCAACCTCGTCCTTCAGATGCTTTTGTCATTTCAGAAAAAACTCTTACCCAGAAAGGGAGGGAAAAAACCCTGCTAACTCTGCCAACATGCACTCTACACTGTCCATGGTCACCTTTGCAGTGGGCAGCATCTAGCATTTCCTCAAGAGCAGGTCACCTGCACTCTGCCTTTTCTTATCCCAGAGAAAACTCCTCAAGGTCACCTTTGAGGCACTCATGACCGCAGCTCCAGCTACATCTCGTCCCATCTCGCAGGCCATGCCGGAGAGCGGTGCCTGCGATGGCAGTGTGGAGCCTGTGCCCCAATCCCTGTGGTGCTGGTGGGAGCTGAAACCCACAGGATTAGGGACAGGGATGGAGGAGCCCCAAAGATAAGGGATGAAGAGGGAAAGTGAAGGAGTCAAGGGCTTCGTCAAGCATGAAGGAATAAAACATGCCATGGTTACCTGTGAGGGAGTAAATGAGCAGGCAGATGAGCATGGAGAGCACAGAGACGGCGACCCAGTGGGAGAAATTCTGGTTGCGCATGCTGCTGTAGATGGCCACACAGGCCTCGTGGCACTGCAAGGCACAAGGGACGGCCATCCTGTGGAGCGCCAGGAGGACAGAGGGCCTCGGCCACCTCACCTCCTGCCCCTGCCTCTTGCTCCCTGGGTGCCATCACGGTGAGAGGCCTGTAGTTGTGTGCCCTATGCTAAGCCAGGTCCCGCCATCCCGATGGGGGTTGGGAGCTTGCAGTGGCATGGGCTGGAGAAGAGACAGTGTTCATCACCTCCATACCCCCAAAATCCAGAGGAAGAGCCTGTTTCCCAGGACCTCTGATCCTGCTCTGCTGTCACCCACTTCAACCAGACCTAGTCCATGGGTCTGCCAGTTTGCCACCATCTCCCAGAAGGAGCATCCTTTCCCCTGCCAGGAGCCCTGCTGTCCCTCCGACCCCACGGGAGTTTGGGGTATCTCCCTTGGCCCCCAGCGTCCTGCAGGTGCCTGCCACCTGCCCCCACCGGCCCAGGACAATCGGTGCGTAAGCAACTTTACCTGAAACCCAAAACAGATGGTAGGGATGACGCTGAACATGGAGGCCCAGGAGGAAGCCCTGCGAAACAGAGGGAGGAAGAGCAAAGGAAGACAGACGGTCCCTTGAGTCCCCCATTTGCCATCTGCGGGGGCCAGGCCTCCCGGGCAACCAGGATGGATCTGCAAGTTTGGAGATGTCCTTTTGGTTGTGGCACATTCCCTCTCTCTTGCCCAGGCGCGAGGAGGTGGTGGTGGGGTGCCCGAGAGCCCTGAGGCCTGTCTGCACCCCTGGTGAGCCCAAAGGTGCCCTGACTGCCTCTGCCTGGTACGACACGCACGTGATTCCCGCAAAGGGACAACACAGAAGGGACATTGGCTGCCCACGGTCAGGCTGACCCTTACCTGGAGGGATGGGGGGGCTCGCGTAGGCCGAGGCTCTCCGCTTGCAGGTGGTACTTTATGACAATGACAAGGGTGAGGTAGCAGGCAGCCAATGTGCCCAGGATGCTGCCGGGAGGAGAGACCACGCACACATGAGGCTCTGCTCTGCAGGCGGTGCACGCACACCCGCAGCGTATCAGGGAGCATCTGCCGCCCAAAGGGAGGAACAGGCTCCCACAGCCCTGGCAGGGACACTGGCACCCAGCCTGAGACGTGCCACGCTGGCTGCTAACAGCCCTGGGCTCCTATTTAGGCCACAGAGATAAACCTTTTGGCTCTTGTTGAGGCTTGGGGCCATATTGACTCTCTCATTTGCTTCACTCTGCCGTCTTCTGCAAAACTGCGCCCTGCACATTGCACGTCCAGATAGAGCACACTGTGCCGACAGTGCCTGCCGGATGCCCTGGAGGCGCTGCAGGTGCAACACTAAGGCAAGAACAGATGCAGAGAAAAAGGACAGAAAAAAAAATGTCTGCACAGCAGCCAGGCTGCCCCATCACTCTGGGATGCTGGAGGCTGTTGCTTGCTAGAAAATCAAGCCCCACCAACAGTGGCAATAATGTGTCCGCAGATCTCCTGCGCCGTCCACGCACCTGGCTTCCCTTCCGCTTCGGCAGAGAGCGGAGGGCACGCACCCAGCTGCCAGCTGGCTCTGCCAGCAGGACTCCACCCTGCTCTCCGCAGGGTTTCCGCTGGCCCTTTTCCGAGTGCCGCACCGATTCCCTGCATGCCTGGCTCTGCTGGTGGGCTGGCATCAGGGATGGCTGCAGCTCGGCCCCTGGCTACTGTGGCCAGCTGCTGCTCCCCCTGCCTGGGTACCTGGAGTACTTCTGGAAGCCGATCTCCTTGGGGACGGAGAGAGGGAAGATCACAAGGACGCAGAGAGCCGAGAGCGTGAAGCGCTGGTCAGCGTACCAGTGCTGCAGCGACGGTCCCTCTCCGCTCAGCGTGCCGTTGGGGTAGAAGGAGTCACACACTGCCGGCAGGAAGGAACAACGCATCAAAGGCAGGAATTGTCTCCGGGGCGGTGACAGCAGATCCTGCACTGTCGTGCCCCGGCTACGTGGCCCAGGGATGGTGTGAGGAGCCTTGGCCCACTGGTCTGACAGCATCACACTCTTCAGCCTCTGAGATGATGACCTGGGACTGTGGAAGTCCCATGTGCAGTGCGACGTGTCCCTGCAGCCTGCCACTGCACTTCACTGCTCCCTGGCTGCAGCGGTGTCCCACAGGGGCCCACGGAGTGTCCCCCACCACTGCTGGAGCACAGCTTTGATGGGACACATGCATGACAAAGGGAAAGCCCTTCTCAAAGCATGACCATCATGTCTCTGCCTTTGGGTGAGCCTGTGCTAGTGCAGGACGCCATAGAGCTGCGGGACAGACTGAGACCGGGGGCTATGCCACCCCAGCCAAAAAGGGCTTTCCGAGTTTTCAAACCAGGGAGGCAAAATTCAGCCAGAAGGGGCCCTTGATCTCATTGCAACCTCCCAGCTACAGACAAACCCAGGGCCTTCCCCTTGCCAGCCCTGTGCAGCTGTGGGAAATGATTGTCCACATTAGAAAGGAGGGTATAAAAGCTGCTGCTTCCCCTCACCTTGCCCTCAGGAGCCACTGTCCCCTTGGCTCATTTCCAAGAACACCCAACACATCCCTGAGCATCGGCCTGCCAGAGGGGTCAGGAGTGCCAGCAGGAGACTGGCAGGGCTGTGGGGACTCACGTTTCTCCAGTTGGTCACCTACAACCCTGAGAAAGGCCACGGAGATCATGAAGAGGTTGAGGATGAAGCAGACCTCGCAGAGCTTCCCCACTGCCGTGCCACAGACCTCCCGGATGACACCTTGGTACGTGGACTGCGTGCTGAGGGATGAAGCATAGCCCAGCACTGCCAGCCCACTGACGAGGAAGACTAACGAGCCCTGCAGAGAAAGGACAGGGAAAGAAGCATCAAATAGTGATGACCCAAAGTACCCATGCTGCCAAAAATGCCAGCACATTTTACTTTGAGGGGATCGAGTCCTGCAGGTGCTGTCAACAAGACGGGCTTCACAGAGCTGGCCGCCTGGTGCCTTGGGATATTACACGTCCTGCCCATCCCGAGCAGAGACATGAAGAAAGACAAGGTGACTTCACGTCCTGAACCTCCTCTGCCTCCTTCATGCCTGGGTGCAAACCTGGCACAAACCTAGTGGCTGTAGCACCTGTGCCCTGCCGAGCCTCTACATCTTCGGGTGGCTGTGCACCTACCAGGCTGCCCCAGGTAAAACATGTCAGGGAAAGGAGGAAAAAAACAGCTTGTCCTATCTGATAATTTGGGTACAAATTTGGGGGTTTTGGCACATAAGAGACCAGCAACCAAAAATGCTGTCAGGTTGGGCCAAAATGCCAGCCAAAACCACGGCTTTGGACACAGAAAGCATTGTTTGGGTGGCAGTGGTATTTGTAACCCTTATGCTGACTCTTTTCCTGTCCTTCTCCTGGCAGGACATCAACTGCCACTGCCAACTTGCAAAGGAAGGGTCCCTGTCGAAACATAATGAAGAAAACATCCTGGTGCCCTTGTCCCAAACACTGCCTGAGGCAAGGGACAGATTACAAGTGCTCCCTCTCTTTCCTCCCTTTTTTTCCTTCCAGCCCACCTGTTACATCCAGCCCTGCCGGAGGCTGTGAAATCCCTCAGCTCCCTTTTGGGAAAATCTGCTCATCACTATCAGAAAAGCAACTATGGAGCGGGGGGCTGCACGAGGCTTGCTCCCCTCTGCCCACCGCTGCAACACCCACCCCGTCTCCCCGAGCACCAGGCACAAGCCCCGCTTCCTACGGACTCTCTCCTCTCTTTTCCTCGGCTGCACCTCCTGCACCGCTCTACAGCCAAAATCCCCCATCCTCATCCGTGCAGCAAAGGCAAGCAGCACACCGCCGCTCTCGCTGCAACGCGACAGCCCCCCGGGATTTTTTCCCTTGGGAAGGGGAAACTCTTTCAGAGCCAGATCCGGCAGCTGGGTGCGGCTGCCGGGCAGGCTCCCGGAGGGGCGCGCACCCTCCTCTCCCCGACCCTTACCAGCTCCACGAGAACGGCCGGTGCGATCCCGCCAGCTTTGTTGAATGCCCAGGGGAAATTGAGCAGCCCTGCTCCAAGGGCAGATTTCAGCATAATGAAGACGGCCCCCGCCGAGGAGAGGTTGGGGCTGCCCGCTGCTGCCGCCACCGCAGGCTTATCTAACAAGCGCACGCTCTCCCCTGCCACCTTCTCCATCGCTGACCAGTAAGGCAGGGGGTTCCTCCGAGGGGCGCGTGCCCCTCGCCCACAGTCCCGCGCCACGTGCCCAGCACCCTCCACCCTCCGCAGCCCCACTGGATGATGAGTGCAGCAGAGGGGGCTCGCGCTGCTCACCCGCCCCGTCTCCAGGACCTCCCCGGGGAGAGGACGGGACGGGATGGGGAGGGGAGCACTCCTCTCCGCCAATCCTCGCGCAGGAGGACGGGAGCTGCTGAGCCCGGGTGTGCTACTTGCCTGGCCACCGCTCTGCTAACTTGTGCCCAACGTTTACCAGCCGCCACAGTTAAAGCAAGGTGTGCCATGAGGGCCAGAGACGCACTAGGGTTTGGGCCAGCAAGAGAGCAGGCACCGACCGCGGGGAAGCCCCGCTGCCCTAGTCGGTGCGCTCTGTCCTGAGCTTGCAGCATGCTCCACGCTCGCTGATGCACAGCGCATGCGGCAGAGGAAAGTCCCCGTCCCAGATTCCCTGTCAGCACAACCTGGGCCTCAGCTGGACTCGCATCCGCAGGGCAATGCGGATCCCTGCGATGCTGATGATCCTGCAGGAGCCCCAGGTCTCTAGGGACAGCACAGAGCGGGTGCACCCATGTACCTCATTCACGTGTGCTCTCCCGGCTCAAGACAGGCAGGCCACATCCAGCTTTGCTGTGGGTAGCAAGGCGCAGGCTGATTTCAACACGCAGTGTAGCTCCTGCTGTCCCATGAGATTTTCATATTTCAGTCAAGCAACACCTGTAAAGCAGTGCACCTCTGATGCTTGCACCGAGTTTTCCCTAAAACACTCCAGCACGCTCTTATTGTCGCCCGATGATCAAGCTGGCACATTACTTTAACCATCTTCTTCCCTCCCCTCCCCTTGCTTCGCTGCTCTTCCTGGCTGCAGTGCGTCTGCACTGACATGGCTCGCCCTGCTGTTGCGTCCGTGGGGGTGGATGGCCCAACTTGCGTGCGAAAGGCCAGGTGAGCAAGCCGAGGCGGCTCGCCAGGGCCAGCCTTCCTGGGATCTGCGCCAGAGCCAGTTGGGCTGGACATAGGCCAGCTCTTATTGCATTCCCCGCAGGACCTGCTTTTTCAGGAGTTGCCTCTAGTATCCAGAGTATCCCCCTGCAAAACCCTGTCACCCCGGAAAATAAGGCAGTTGCCTCCACCTATCTAAAAGCAATCACCAAATCCATCTTCCTCTCGGTTCAATCCAGGGAGACTGTGCTCAATAGGAACGGCAGATCAGCTGGGGACATTTGTGCACAACATACTTTTCTGCAACATACCTGCAATCCCTGTAAACTCAGTCAAGAACTTTCCTCGCAGCGAATTTCGTTTCCACGCTTCCTACGGAGGACATGCGGGTTCTTCTACAAAAGCCACCCCAAAGGCAGTCTTCCAGTGGGCTGTGCGATAACGCCCATCTTTCTTTGGGCATTCTTTGGGCTTGACAGTACAGCTTTTCTGCCAAGGCAAACTACAGCTACCAAGAGGCGCTCTCCGTTCGGTGGATGCAATTGGGCCACATACAACCAGGGACGTGTTGCCTGGAGCCTCCTCCGTACAGAGCAGGTGGTTACACTGCAAACGGGTATTCAGTTACAAACTTCACTCGTTCCATCTCAGAGTTGCTCTTCTGTGAGGCAAATGGATTTTCTAGGCAGAAAAACTAAAGCTCCTGCTGAAATAAAAACTTGCCCTGTTAAAGCCAGCACAAGGACAGTTGACTTGTAGCAATAAGAGACTTCACTTTTGCACATCTCATAAGGCCAAAAGGCCTCGTCTTTGTATTCAGTCACATACAAATTCAACGCATTTTTCCAGGAATGGGAGCCTCTAATTACCCCCCCACTCCAAACTCAGTTGGGGCTTAGGAAAACCAACAGCCCCAGCGAAGGCAATGCTCCCCGAGGAGATGGCGTAACTGGCTCGCAAGTGCTGAGATGGGAGCGCAGGCACCTGGGAAAGAGAAGAAAGTAGATGTTTATGCACAGCAGCTCTCAGCTCAGGCTCAGGCCAAGGGTTCAGCAGGCCAAGGGTTCCCGCTCCCTGTCTAGACTCAGGCCCACGCTGGGTTCACCTCATCCACGATTTTCTTGCCGTGGGGGCTTTTCAGAGCGGCTTTTAGCAGGGAGGAAGCCTGCTAAGCAGCTGAACCAAGCTCTCCTTTAGACCATTTGCCTGGCGAACACCCCACCTGCACGCGTTCCCCTGCAGCGTACAGCCGTGGACCCCTTCGGTGTCTCAGCAGCCATGGCACGCAACAAGAGGCTCCGAGCCCACGGGAGTGCGCCTTCCCATGGGAGATCTCGGCGAGGAGCTGACCCAACCCACGAGCCGCTGGCACCACCGAGCCCGGTTGCTGGCAGTCCTGGTGCCCAGCACGCATTAGTTGCACCATCTGAGCTCTTCCCTGGTGCCCAAAGAGTGTCCTCCTCCTCCTCCTCCGCGTGGAGAGATGAAAAGGCGGCACAGGGATGTAGGAACGGAGTGACAAAGGCAGCCTGCGCTCATGCCATCCTCCTTGCTTTGGGAACCCCAAAGGAGCAGATCCCAAGCCTGTAAAGTCACGACACTGGATCCACGTGCATGGCCAAACCTTGAACCTGGTGCCTCTGTCCGTAAGCTCAGGCCTGGCATAGATCATAGCTGATGCTGCGGCCTGAGTAAACGGCACTGTCCGGTGGGTTTAGTTGAAGAATGAGATGCCTTCTCTCTACCCATTACCTTCCTCGGCCCGTCCCATTCCTCAACATCATGCTGACTGGCCCCTGCGTGCAGACACAGAAAAACCTCTGTGCTAGGGCAAGCTCAGTAAGATGCTGTACGTGGCCAGGGCCGCAACGGGCTTAGAAACGAGGGAGCGTTGCTATTAAACGGCCTTGGGTTACCAATTTGAGCCTTATCTCAGGGTGCAAGTCAGCTGAAGGACCTGCCCAAAGAAGGAGGCTGCACCTGCAGAGGACAGGGGAACTCGTACCGGCCACCTCCCTTCCCCAGCGCTCCTCTGCGGGGGGATGCGCAGCAGCTTTGCGCGGCTCCCTGGGTGCAAATGCTCTTCGTAGGACAAGCGCATGTTGCCATTACTGGGCTAAATGAACAGGCCCCTGACACTGGCTGACAGTCCCTAATGCATTTTTGATTTCCCAAATATGTGCCCTTCTGATCTCAGTAAGAAGGATAAAGAGACTTTAATCAGCTGCTAGAAAGAATTATGGAAGGCTAATTGTGCCTGCCACCTCAATTAAATCTTTGCAGCCTATGGTGTTTGTAACCATTTAAAGGGTCCTTTTAGGCCTTCACTGGCTGCACACCAAAGACTTCAGAAATAATTGGCTTCTACGATTTAGAAATTGGCCACTGGGCTGTAAAATACCAGCCACTGGGAAAGTCTCTTAACTCAGACTGGTGCTTTGATACAGATTTGACTTTGGTTTCAAAGTTACAGAGGGGCTTGTAATCTCTCATTAGCGATGCTATGAAAGGATAGAGCTTCCTCATTAGCACCGACCGGAGCAAAGGCACGAAGGCCGAAGGCTTTCAAGACTCCCTTTGACAAGAGTGCCACAAATCAAAGCGACGCGTCAAACTGCCAGTCCCCACCCGGAGGGCAGAGCAGCAGCCCTTCAGACCAAGGAGAGCCTCTGTCTTCCGAAGCAGCTTCTATCGCCAAAACAAAGGACTGCGGCTCGCAGGGCCCACGGCACGCCTGCCAGGGTGGCTGGGCTTGCCTTTGCTTGCCCTGCACAACCTGCCTCCTTGCCAGGATGAAGTTTGGTACGCTGGATGTCACAGCCGTGAGGAATTATTGTACACATCTCTCACATCACTCAAGCTGTTTAACTTGGGCTCTACTCCAGACTGAGTTCTCTCACAAGTACCTGACTATCTTTCTTCTTCTCAGTCAATCTAGCTGGAAAAACAGGGTAAAAGCCAGGCGTTGGTCCATGCAGGAGGCGAAGCAAATGCTGCCTCCCAGTTGTGATCTTCAGGCTATAGAAGCATTAAACAAGATTTTGTTGCCTCACAGATAGGCTGCAAAGAGCAACAACAGACACACTGCAGTGGCCCTCGCTAGCCTCACATGCAAGCCATAACCCTCCAGAGCGATTTCCTACATAATCATCCTATTTTGACTCAATGACCGCTGACAGCGAATAATCCATCGCAATCCTGCAGGAGCTCTTCCAACGACAAATGACTCTCCATGTTAAAAACCTGTCTTTCGATTCAAGCCTTACCTCCTGGAGGATTCACATTCAGGAACAAGATCTACATCAGAAGCGTCCTTTCAGCATTGTACTTAGGCTGCCTGACTGGGGACTGAAAAATGACCTAGGCGCCTTGTGGTCTTCAGTAGCCTACACATGAGCTCCTGAAATAGCAGATAGAAGAAAACAGACATCCAGCAGGAACATACTGGGACCAAACATAAAGAGCTCCAATGCTTTCCTATTCCCATGTGAGATGAGTGTACATACAGCAAACTAATGCTTTCATCTTCTTAGAGAGAGCATCACAGCAATTGCCACTGTGCAGATTACCTGCCAAGACCCTCTGCCTCCGGATGTCATTTGCCCATAACTCCGGGACAGCAAACAGCAAAAAGAGTTAACTTAAAGGAAGGAAAAATTACCTACAAACCTCACATGAAAGTTTCAACTTTCACACCCTTTACTGAAGCTACCAGTTTCACTAAGAGCTTCTGTCTGTAATGCAAAACTCCACAGTCCAGGGGGATATCTTCAAAAGAGGATGGGTAAAAGTACCTGCTCATAAACCTTTTTAGAAGTCAGCTGTGCTTTCTAGAACTCACAGTCCTACCAAAATGAGCAAGGAGAGACCAAGGCCTTCAGGGCATTCAACTGACACTCACTTTGCCTCACTCTGTTGAAGGAAGGCTTAGAAGAAGCAGCAGTGACACAGGCTCATTAGCAGGTGATGATGGGCCGCGCTGACTTTTCTCATCTGCAGCCATACCAATGCTTACAGCGCTTATTTTGCTGATAATCTGAGCAGAAACGGACCATTCTTAAGATGGTGAGAGGATTTCCTTAAACAAGGGATCTTGCCCAGCTGAAATATAGTTCTTCCAGGAGAAAGATGAAAAGACAAGACCGCTTCCTAAAATTTTACCCAGGTGAAGTGTGGGTCTCTTAGCGAACGCAGACGCTCCCCTTCCCAAGCACGCATTCTCCCCCCTTGTCTCCTGGCATGTCACGTCCAGCCTGTATTTTAACAAGTCCCAACTGCATCTGCTTTCGCTTACCACTTTGAAGTTTGGTGTCTCTCTTCTGTCAAGCCAGTAGGTGAAAACAGGTCACAGATCCAGCATCTGCTCCTGCCACTTGTGCTGGATTTTCCTGCTGGAAATCTCTGTTAGCACACAAAAACTCTGAGGACTTTTTAGGGAGTAATTAGGGAAAGAGTTTCTTCCCAGGCCCACGTGTTACCATGCCCGTTCACACTTAGGCTGAGTTTTGCTCCCTCCCTTCTCCTCATAGCCTCAGGCAAGAGTAGTCGGAGGTTAGGTCCACGCGTGGGCAGAAGCGTTCAGGCCACGAGAGCTCTTCGTTCACATACAGGAAACACAATAGCAACAGAGGCGGCCAAAGGACCATGTAGCGGTTTTGCTGACACAGCCACCAGAGGTGACAGGGCACAACGCATGGAAAGCTGCCTTCAACTCACACGGCTTATTCCACCTTCCCATGTGGCAAGGCCAGGGTAGTGGAAAGCCTTTCTTCACAAAGGTGAGGGACAGGAGGGAAGGGATGTGCTCCACCGGCCCCAACCCATCAGCATAGCGCAAGCAAGCCAACCTTGTTGCCTTTTTCAGGGCATCTTCATTTGGAAGGGAAGAGGCAGGCATGGAAAAACCAACCAGTCTCTGGCTTATGGAAAATAGGTTTGCCCAATCCTTCCGTATTTTGCAGGATGACTGTACACTGTAAAAGCCTATCCACAGCCATGTTTTTGGAAGACGTACCTCAGGCTATATGGAGAGATGTTCTTTCTTGTAGTGCCCTTTACTCCTCCCCAAGGCCCACCACCACCCATGCTTGTAAACCCTCCGGCCCCCTGAACAGCAGCCACAGTCAGAATGCCTAACAGGGTTGTCCCTGGCACATCCTCCCTCTCGACTACGTGCCCAGGGCTGGGCAGGAGAGAGCTGGATGCAAGGGCCAAACAGCGCATCCAGGACCGTTCCCTGGGTGACTGGTACAAACCGCTGCCTTCTGCTGCCTGCTTACCTGCCCAGCCACCATTTCTGTTCGCCAGTCCAGGCGTGGCCGCTGGGTCCCTGCTCTTCCTGGAAAAAAGTGCTTTTACTTGGAGTGGTGACAAAAGCAGGGAAAATCTCACACCTTCTCTGCAAAAGAGAGCAGCTATTTCAATGATGGCAACAATGTTAACTGACACCATAGCATGGGGCAACTTGTGCCTAGGTCCTAATTTTAGCCCATAACAAGTAGCAGGCTTTCAAGCAGGACAAACCACAAGACAAGATTTTCAGCTTTGTGACACACTATACTGTTAGGTGCCATCCATGCTACAGATTTGCACTACAGCTCATTCCTGAGCTACCCTGTGGCAGCTGTCTCCTCATTAGTTCCTGTAATTTCGAAGGTTTCCAAAACCCTATGCCAAACTTCCGGGAGGGAGCACTGTTGGGAAAGCTATCCAGCTAATGCTCCATAGTCAACAGCTCGGGATGCTGCTTGTAAATATACAGGAACGAGGCTGGCAGTGGCCTTCATAAAAAGTTTCTGTACTTGACAACTTGCACTCTAGGACTGGCAGGCGAAAGAACAGCCACCTAGCACACCTTCTGAGCTTCATATAGATAACATATTTATTGAAAATCTGCTTCACCAACAATGGTGAAATCATGACCAAAAATTACAAAACATCATGGTAGTTGGCTTTATAAAAATAAACTGCAGGACTATGTCTCACTGATTTGTACTAGTTTATCTTGCCCCCTCCTTCCTTTAATGATGTAAGTTATACTCTTCAGCGTAATACCGTTCTAGAAAATTGCATTCCGTCCAAAAAAAGGCGATTGCTTTTTATTAGCAGAGGTCCTTAAAGTGACTTTTCCCCCCGCCCTCCCCAACAATAAATATAGAAAATAGCCTCTAAACAAATAAATTTTAGTTTGGTCAGCTTAAAAAACAGTCCATTTTCCCCCTCTTGGGATATGTAGTGACTAAGCAGCCTTTCAAACAGTATTCAAGTCTTTGGTGGCTTCGGCTGCTTAAAGCTGCAGTTTTATGTACAGACGATCAGCTGAGGTCTTTTTTTTTCTCCAGACACCAAAGACTATGAGATGATGTCAGATGTGAATCACTAGTACAATAACCGCATTCACTGCAACTTCACTGGGAGCAATCAACTGTCCAGAAAAGCAACCAGTAAAAGGAGGTCATCTTTGGCAAGCGAGAGCTTTCAAACTGAAGGCGTCTTTGGTGGATGGACCTGTTGCATGAGCTGCGGTCGTTTCACTCTCGGCTTCCGTCTCTTTGGCCTGCTCTTCGCTTTGTTGATCTGCACCACAAAGAATGCCAGGACCACCATGGCACCAAGAAAAGCAAAGACCGGAATAGTCTGCCCTACGTCCTGGTTGTACCGGCCGGGCATTATACCTGGAAGGCCAAAGAGGTTTGGAAAGCAATTAGCAATCGCATGGGCTACGACACCTTTGCGACACGAACACTATCTACCGAAACGATTCCAAGGGTAACTCGTGTTCTAAGACGAAACAGCTATAATCAGATTATATTTCAGACAAGAAGATTAACAGCTGCAGACCAATTAGTGAAAAATAAGACAGGATGCTAAATATACAGAAAAGCACAGGCATTTTCACCTTGACCTGTTTTGGAACATGAAAGCCTAACCTAGATTTCTCCCACAACAACAACCTTCTGTTTTGCATTAGAAGTAAGAAGAGAGATGCAAATACTTGACTGTAGCTTTATCATCAAATAGTTTCCAGAAATCAAACCAAATCCTGACGCCACATGAAAACTGACTTTGTGCTCGCTCCAGAGGCTATACACTCACACGGTGAGGATAAGCTTCACAATCCTTCCTTTTTAAAGACACCTTTTAGTCTAGAAGCTCAGACCAGGAAAAGAGCACACGTGAGACAACAAGCTTTCAAACTACTTCCAACTGGGCTTGCAACGCCCAGCTCATAAAGCAGAGTACCCTGCCATTAGACTGAAAGCTGCTTAAAGTGCTCTAAACCACTTGTTACTACTACACCTTCCCCAAAGCACTGTTCAGACACACTCTTCTCGTGTCTGCTTTCATGCCTGTGCATTCAAACAAGCAATTCTGTTTCAGCACAAGACACCTAGCCACAACCTCCAAGGATAGGGACTACTGCTGACACCCACCAGACTAAAGAGAGTTCAAATAAACCTCGACTGGCAAAAGAGCACCCACCGAAATCTTCCTCCCGGTAAACGTCACACACGCTTCCTTTTGAATAAACTAGTTGTATGCAAAAATATTTCTCTAAGGCTTCAGCAGTCAAGCTTTTACAAAATAATCACACTACTATTGGCATGCTTTTCAAAATAGAAGTGAAACATGTGAAAACTCTTCTGCTGCCTTTTTTTTTTAAAGCTATACAAAAGGCAAAGCAAAACTGCACCTTTCCAACTTTACAGTATTTACCTCCAGGAATGTCCCATGCTCCACTTTCTCCAGGGGACAACGGTCTCACTTGGGGTCGGTTCTGTCGAAAACTGGGTAGAGCCACTTTATCCAGGTCAATTGACAATAACTTCTGATGTTTCCAAAGGTTGCTAGAAGAAATTTAAAAGACAGAGGTGTTTGCCCACTTACTTCATTAATGCAAGGAATTTTGTAGAAACGTATAAAAAATGACAGCTGACACCTGTAAACTGCTCACTACATTGGACCCAAACGATAATCCAATTCATTCTTCAGGTCCTAGAGCTTATAGGTGTCCAAAGTTAAATTCAGACACCATAAGGACACACTTAGATCAACTGCTGTTTACTTACGAATCTATTTCTTGCACGCGGATGACCTAAAGTTATGTAAAACTCAGCAGACTACGGCCTATATGCTGACATGTTTGTCTCCAAGTGACTGGCAAATGATACACCAGAAGGCAGAGTTTGGTGAGCTGTCCAAGAAGCTACTTCAGCAAATTACTGTAAAAGCATGCAGTGACCTGGCATTCAAGTAAGCTCATTAACTGTAAGTTGGGATCACTCAGACCTAACAGTGAATTGACTTGTGAAGTTTTTTTTTAAAATCCCACAGTTTCATACATTACAGTGTAACTGTCAGTTGGGCCTAAATTATTCACTGAGGATGAATTAATTGTTATTTCCTCTTTGCAATCTGTTCTTTCTTCAGGAAAGACCTTTCACTGTCCCTTTCAAAAGCAGATGAAACAATTGACTTTTCAGCTCAACTCAAAAGTGAGCATTCTTAGAGAGCTATATTAAAGATGTATAATCACCTGGGAGCAGTTTCATTCAAAGGCTGTGGTTTGGCCCAGGATAGGTGAGGACAAGCTGGAAGGGAACGGGGTTTAGGGTCTCCCAAGTGAGCCTCAAGCACCTTTGAGTATCGATGCAGATGGTTACCTGTGATTCACAGCAGAGAGACTGGGTTAATGAAAGACTGGCAGGGTAAAAGCCCCAAATATTTGCATCCAGCTAAACACTGCTGCTGTAAAACCAAGAGATCTTTACAGTAATGACTCAGAGCTAAAGCTTGCAGTTAGACTTAATCAAAGGGTTGCTTACAAAACAGAACTGTGCACGTACAATCAGATGCGAGGCGTTGGTAATGCAGGTTTTACTGGCCAGCACACTAGATGACATCAAACACTTTATACATGCTCCAGAGCTAGCAATTAGAATGCTGCTGAGCAAAACTGTGCGTATGAAAATTCCTACTCTATGAGCAAAACATTTTCTCTAATCAAACCACAATTGGGTAATCACCAATTCTTAAAGCCTCTAAGCGCTCTCTTCTTGTAAAACAACAGAACATTACAGAGTCCAACTCAACTAACAACCTTACTGGCATGTAACTCCCACGCCTGACCTGGCTCTTCCGAAATACCACCCTGATACTCTGTCAGTCACTAGCTCTGCTCGATAAACAAGGCTCTCACCTTCCATCCGCTCGGGGAGAGAGTAGCCTGCTCCTGACGGAGGTCGCTGTCTGTTTTCGGAATGGCTGAGACTCGGTGGTGTCACCCCGTAAGAAGTGTACTGCAGAAGGGAATCCAGGAGCCAAAAGCAGTCTGTGGAGTTTGTACATACACAGCATGCATCATGCTACCGTTTGAACAGCTTATCTTTCTGCTAAGTCGTCTATCAAGACATTTAGAAATACAATGAGCTTTCTGCTCTTGTTACTCTGCTTTCGAAGTCTTATGCCTCACTTCTGAACGATGCAGCTTTCTACCCACGCTCCTCCATGAGTATACAAACACAAAAATAATCTGTTCAGTTTTAAAATATCTTCTTTCTGTACCACATCAGTATTTCACGCTCTTTTGAGGAGTAAGAGATATAATGACAGAGTCTCAAATATGGGAATTCCAGGTTGGGCAATTAAGAGGTTTTTCAGTGTGGAAACACAGGAAGTTCAGAGCTTATGAGATCATTTGTAAGGGAAAACAGAGACCCAAGTATTTTTAAAAAGGACAAAATAAGTATCTTACACAGAAAAATAAGAACGAGGCAATGGTTCAGGCCGAGGATCGCGATCTCAACAGGGGACACAATTTTGTAAGTTATGACTCAAGCTTCCCAAGCTTAAAAGGAAAAAGAAAGGGCGGGGGGGGGGGGGCGAGGCTTTGGCTATTATCCTAACTAAAGGAAAAGCAGCTGTGGTACGGACCAGGTTGGGAATACCACAACACACTTCATTGTGGTTTCCTTTGCACTTCAATGGCTCACAAACATTCGTTTTGATTCCATCTTGAGCTACTACTGCCTTAATCCAGAGCTACCCCTAAAGGACAAGTCTTCCACCTAGTTAATCTCACGATCCTCTAAAATTTCCACCTGTGGAGGCAGGACAACAATCTTCCAGTCATTTTCCCCATATAGCAAACTACTTTTCTGAGAACTTCTTCCCCAAAGAACAGTTGGCTGGGAATGGGAATTAATCCTCATAATCCTGGGGTCCCTTAAACCCTCACCTTTGATTTGCAAAGAGGTCAACCCCACTTTAAGGGCTTAAATTCACAAATGTTAGGAATTCACCTCAGCTGAGGCCACTCGTGTCTCTGCAGGAGATACAGCTCACGGTTCACAAATTAAAAGTTAACTTTAAAGGTTTTTTTTTAAAGCCTTCCAGTTTTTCTTGCTCCACAAGCCACACTGAATTTAACAGCATTAGGGTCCCAAAAAGCATCATTTTCTATTACTTAATTAAAAGCCACACTTCTCTCACAGTACATGCTTTCAATAACCTACAGTAAGCCTAGAAGGCCCCGATGTGTCGGTGTTACGGCAAGTGATAGGAAGCTGCCCAAAGACAGAAAAAGAGAAGCTGGAAAATACTCAAAGAGAAAGAAAATGTTTGGGAAAGAGGGAAACAAGCTAATGACGGAGAGTTCCCTTTAGGCAGTAAGTTCCTTTAAACTTAGATAAATTAGGCAAGGAATGGATTATATAACATACACACATCAATGTTTAAAACATGAATGGTAAAATCTTATAAAAATTATATAAAAATTATAAATGCACTTTTAATCATAAAAGGAAAATTCAAGCTGAATGTTGCATTCAGTGGAGATGCAGAAAAAGACCTCACATACTGGATTATCTTCACCCTCTCGAGCCCCAGATTTATTAGCCTACACTTCACATGTCAAAGAGGCAGGAGAAACCCAATCAATCCCTTGAGAATTTCGAAAGCCAGATCAGACAAAGTAGTAGAAAAAGGTTTCATAAGAAACCACCACAGTGTGTAGGAAGAGAGAATGACTTCTCTGAGAGTTACAGAAACTGCACGCACAGAATGACTCACGCGCTTGCTACCTAGAGTTACAAACGAACTCTTTGAAAACCTAAACAGAAATGCCTATTTTCTGATAGATTTACAGCACCTAATTTGCATTAAACTAGGAAAACATGACAATAATAATGTACAACTGAAACGTTCAGCATTACTATAAGCCCCTACAGGAAATGTTCCAAAGGGAACAAGGCACACTGATAAGCAAAGGCAAAACAAGTAATTAAACTACATGACACCCTGAAAACGCAGCTATGAAAAAAAAAAAAGGCCGCAGGGGTCTGTAATTGCCTCTTCACAACTTCAAATCAAGAATGTGCAATCGTTAGTACTTCCTGGAACCAACTGCCCTCAACACATAAACAAAGCAAACTCCCAAAAACTTTTGGGCCAGAAATGCAGGCAAGAGATCTAAGTTAAAAAAAAAAAAAAACAGCTTAGAACTATCAAAAGGCTATTTAACACGGGTCGTTCTTTTGTTGGTAACTGTACCTTACAGCATTTTCAGTGGTGCTCTGCAGAATGTGGATTAATTGCTAGTTAATGATTCCCTAGAAAACAGCTATGTCTGATGGGAGCTGTAAATAACCCATACAATAAATGAGAGCTTAAGACAAGAATTATTCTGTTTACACACCTTTCTGTCGATGGCTGTCATCCAAGCAGTTAGAATCGCCATACAGAACAATTCTGCCACCACCTTCGGAAGGAACTTGGTAAAGTCCCAAAATAGGGACATTTTCAACTATAGCAGTCTCCTGTTTTAAAACTTCAAGACCTAAAGTAAAGTGAAAATAAACAGCATAACCTACAAAGCATCAACACCATCTGATTTACAGGTCAACACAGCTTACATTGCAAACTTAAAAAGGCAGTTGCGCTGCTCTTCGTTTCACATATTTATGCACAACATTTTCAGAAAAAATACATAACATGATAAAAATGAAACTGCTCCAAGACCGTGATAACAAAATTTCCTACTGATGTCACCCTTTTCCTTCTTCAGTGGAGATGGAGAAAAAGACCTTGCTTATTGGCTTATCTTGAATAAACGTGAAAGAAAAATCCTAATATATTCAGAAACAAGCTTAAAATCAAAATTAACTGCTTTACAAATCATTTGATATCTTTCAGTTCTTCTGTAAAATTCTACAGAATTTAGTAACTTAAGAATTGGCCATCACAATGCATATTGCTCTTCACCAACCTGTTTTACTGCTGTGCTTAACTATTCCTACAAGAAAGTCTACCGTGGAACTAAACAAAGGAATACAGCCGTTCCATGAAATACGTCATCTGTCTCTGTACGCAGCAGCTGCAGGACCAAGACTTTGACTGAATCATTTAAAGCAGCAGTGCGGGGGAAGCCCACCTTGAAGTCTGTTTGGTTTGCATCTCTCTGCGACTTGGCAGTAACCTAGCTTCCCTTGTACTTCACCTGTTCAACTTCCCATTTAGGAACAAAGAAAAGTATTGTTTAGCAAGGATACATAGCCCTAAAAAAGAAAGGCACATACATTTCCTTGTTTTCTTTCCTCTTTAATCCTTGGCAAATATCATTCCCTACTCGCTCCAGCTGCTCTTTACATTAGCAAAGAAAATCATACTTCATTACATCCAGCCCTGCTGCGCTTCAGAGATCTGCTACTCAGCCTTTTCTGAAACACTCGCATCGATATCGTACAGAGCAATTTTTGAAAGAGTATCATTTAAAAGCCTGCCTCGAAAAGCACCGTAAGTATATAAATAAGAAATTGGCACTTAAAAACACTTTTGCAAGATATCTGCAATTATAATGGAGATAATCTGTCAACAGAAAAGATGGGAGAAAAAAAAAAGCACGGGGAGGTAACCCAGCATGAAAGGGTACACGCAGGAAAATCCAGAGAACACTTGGATATAATCTGCTGTTCCTTTCATAAAAATCTATCCAATTGTTTCACCTCTCTCCAACTGAAAGCTGCCTTGGAGAGCAAGAGGAAAAATGCCCCAATTCATGAAGGAACTAAAAAAAAGTCTGCAGAAAGTCATTTTTAGGTGAAAGGTTTTCCCACCTCTAACCCTCAATTCAAAATCCAGAATAAGAATGCAAACTTCAAATGCTAGGCGTTTACAGTCTCCTCTGCTTTTAGACATTGCCTTTAGATCGAAGAAGCAAAACATAGAGCTGTTTTGCTTCATGCATTGAAATGACAGAATTTCAACAAAGAAAGCAGGTCTAGCAGGCTACTTGTCAAAGTGACGCTCTCTGCTTAGCAATCAAATACCCAAGTCCTCAACACAAGGCATTCCAGGGGCATCGTCTATCCTCCAAAAGGCTCACAGGGATGAGCTCCTTACTGTTGGAGAACATTTCTCCATCAGGTAATCGCATGTCTAAGTCACTCAAAACCACAATGAACTTCCTAACCTTCTCTGATGGCAGCTGAGGCATATCCGAAGCTACCCATGCACTTCTGCTCACCTGCTCAAACTCTCCCATATATACAAGTTAGATGCACAATCTGGTAACAGGTCCGGTCACTTGCTCCTACAGAGCACTTCCTAAAGGCTCATAAAAAAACCTACTTTTAAAAATGGCCTGCTCCTGTTACAGTGCTGCATCACCACCTCACAAATTAAAAGATGCTATGATAAAACTAAAGAGAATGGATAAACATAGAGAACAGATCACTACTCAAGCCTGAGCACACAAGCTCTCTGCATGCCTAAAAATGTTTCCCTTACATCAGTCCAGTGAGCGACACTGTCTACCACACTTTTCCTTACCTATGCCCTTATATCATCAGAGCTACCAAAACACTCATACCATTCACATTTGGCAATGACTAGATTAATTCTACCTGTGGATAAAGTTCAGCATCACTTGAAATTTATGAGAAATATGGACAAGTGACACAATGAATTACAACACAATTCCTCGCCTCGCCAAAAGATGAACGTTTGATATACACACACGTGCGGATGGGCTTACATGTAGCAAACAATAACAGACTGCATATATAGACTTGTGTATTACTGTACTGTATAAAAATCAGACACAGTACCACATTATAGCTACCTGCCAGTTATCCAGCTACAGGTTCTAGGCAAATTGAAAAAATATCTACCCTTTCAACGCATTTTTCTCTCCATATGTTTAATATCCTTAGAGTTTGTAAATGTGCTTGTGCAGCGACAAAGAAGTTCTATTTAAAATACAGAAAAAGAAAAGGAATCACATACCTTGATCCTTAAAAGTCTGTGCAATTACAATGCCATCTTCTGGAAACTTTGCAATACTGCATCCTGATGCATAATTCACTGAAAAACATCACAAAATTGCAATTTACTGACTAGAAGTGACACTTCCTCCTTTCCTACCATAATTCAGTGAGCTGTGAAAACAAGCACAGGAATAAAAAAAAAACATTCCTAGAAATATTTCTCCGATTCGGCATATTTTGACCAAGACCACAATATGATCAATACATACATTTATGGGCAAGGCATTTCTAAACACAGCTTTCACAGGTTCAGCTTTACATACTGCTTTCAAACCTTTCCATTTAGGAGACTGACTGACATTACCTTTCTTCAGCTGAAAAGCTTAATTGCCCTACCGTTACCCTAAAACCAAGATTTAAAATGTGGTGAGAAATTCAGTATTTCATACTAACAGTCATTACTTATACTACAGAGAACCTGTTCCCTTCAATCAACACTGGAGAGTGTACAGAGCCCTCAGAGCTGGTGCCTTCACCTTAGGAATACATGTTCCAAATCAACTGGTCAAAAAACTGGCTTCATTTGCAAATGAAGCATCAAAACATCAAGTGACTTGGTCAGTTTAAAAACAAAGACTGTCTAGACCCAGGTGGTCTGAAATTGATTCCAGTTTCTGAAATCTAAGCAGAAGGTTTGAACTCGAAACCAGTGAAACGTACTCGTTTCAGGCTATTTCAGAGGGACAATTCAAAAGATCACGAGAAGAGGAATTTACGAAGCGTCTCAGGATTTTGTGACACTTCTCCAGACTGGTGAATTCCAAAGAAGGACTCTCCATTGATTTTTTTCCTCCCAAATTTCAACGTTGCAATCAATTGCAAAAATTACTGCAGAATTAAAACCAGGACTAAACCAAAGGCTCCATCTTAGCAATTAACATTTATAGTACAGGCAAACAGAGACACACCCCAACAATACCCTTTAAAGTATCATCACCTGGAATGCCACTATAAACTCAGGACATTCATTACGGGTCTGAAAAGTTATCAGATACCTATAAAGGAAGTCATCATCTAAGCACGCTTAAGAGGCTCTTTTCACATAATTTCAGAGCAGTTCCCTTGAATCTCACTCAGAAAATCTGACTCTTGCAGAACATTATTTTGCAAAGAACGCACTGCACTGTTCATAGTATGTGTAGGCACTGAACTCCAATACTCACTTTCATGATTCGCCATGGTAAAATCACCTTCATATAGCCCATCGCTAAAGGCCATATTCCAGACAGAAAGCAGATCGTTAAGAGCTGGTATATTAGCACCTCCAGTATCGGGCATCCACCACTGCCTGTAAAAATTATCATGTAACACAGTTTGTTAGTATACAGAAAGCTCCTAGAGTTTGTATTATGAAAAATCGGGTATCTCCCTGCATGCAGACTTTTCCAAAGTCACTTAAATAATGAACTATATCTCAAAACCTCCTTTAACTCCAGGGGCACGTAAGCAACTGTCTCACTTTGATATCCACTTTATTTAGCACAAGTTAAGTAATATCAATGAGGTAGAGCTCTCAGCACGTTCCAGTTCCATGAAAAATTTTAACGCACCAGGAAGAAATCCTGACTTAGGTTCTTTGTTTGGCAATGAGGCAACAATGATGGTCCTGTCACTTGCTCCTCATAGATCTCTAACGACAGCAAGTATTACCTGCTCACAAAATGTAAAATGGACCTTTCTAGCCTAACAGTAACACAAAACAGAGTGATAATTACAGCAATTATAAAGTCCTTTATCATCAATAATGATATTAGTGTATTTTCCGTTTACACGATATACTGGGATAATTCAATACTGGGTGCAGAGGCCAGCAGTACTGTTCGCAATCCACATTTTCTTTCCATTCTCCTCCCCAAAAGTGAAAATGCATCAATTTTCTTCGTTTGTCAGTCTCTGATTTCTTACTTCTTTTTATTCTAAATCTTTTTCTGAGCGTTAAAAGAAGATTACGTTTACAAAAGCGGGCCTTCACAACCACAATAAAATAGGCAGCTATTCTCTTTAAGCTGTCGTTAAGGTTAATTTTGGTCCTGAGGTGTTCCCTTTCTTAGGGGTAGCATGAGAAGCGTTACAAGTGCTAAAATAGGTTACATCACATTCGCTTTTTTTCAGGGTAACAAGTGTACAAAATGGCAATTGTACGACATTTCATTTCCCACAGAGCCTACGCAAATGAGTACCTTGTGTTTTCATCATAAAACTTGACTTTTCTCATCACTGATGTGTTGTACCAGTCACTAAACACTATGAGTGAAAGGCCGTTATCAACGTCCCTTCTCAGCTTGGTGATCTCTTCAGGAAAATACTCTTCCTCACTGTCCACCATCAATAAAGTCCCTGTGCGTAAAAGCAAAAACAGAGTTCTCCAAGCCGTAACTGTGATGTTACCAGTATTCATACAACCAACACAGAAAGGCAATGCAAGCACACATTTTGCAGAGCATCCTGTCCATGTGCCCTGCCCTGCAGCTCGTCTAAAGAAGTCACTTTTAAGTTGGGGGAATATAAGTTAGTTCAGTTTATAAATATATCCCATCCTTAGTTTGTCAGCACAGTATGCCTTCTGAGTCTTACTTATGACTGGTGCTCATCTGGTCCCATAAACCACTAATGTCCACTAACATCTGAAGTATATTTTTCAGTGTGATTTCATCCAAATGCTCTACAAATGGAGCCAAACTGGCACAAGAGGAGAATGAGATTTTTTGCAAAAGCACACACTGTGATCCAAACTAAAACACTAATGTAAACGCTCTCTAAGCTTTTTCACAAACTTTTTCACTGCTCCAGTTCTAAATAGTACTGCAGTCGCTACTGCAGACTTACAGCCAGGTAGGCAACGGTTATTCTGAAACTTGGTTTGATTCAGACCTTGAAAACTACAGTTGCATTTTGTCAGATCGGGCTACAGGGGAATTGCTACATTCATAGAGCCCTAACCTGCTCCTGCAAACAAGCAAGTTGTACATAACCAGAAAAATAAACTTCTAGTCCCTGGAAAGATCTTTATGCCTTTTAATTGCTCGTATATATTAAGCCATTTTGCTTCTTCACTCTCTGGTTGCCCACAGAGGTGGTGGAATCTCCATCCTCAGAGATACTCAATTGAACCTTGACTGGACGAAGCCCTGAGCAACCTGACCCAGCGCTGATGCTAGCTCTGTGTCTAGCAGTCCCTTGCAACCCAGACGATTCTATGAGCTCAGGCAGTCTGTGTTCAAAACACCTTCTTGCAAAGATCCTGCTGGAATCAGGTTAATGAGCTGGATGATGGGACGGGGCACGCACTCAGCAAGCTTGCAGATGATACAACACTGGGAGGAGCAGCTGACAGATCAGACAGTTGCGCTGCCACCCAAGGGGGGCCTCGACAGGCTGGAAAAACGGGCCAAGAGGAACCTCCTGAAGTTCAGCAAAGCACTCCCCTGGAGAGGAATAACCCCATGCACCAGTTCAGGCTGGGGGCTGACTGGCTGGAAAGCAGCTCTGCAGAAAAAGACCTGGGCCTCCAGGTGGAAAACAAGATGAATTTGAGCCAGCAATGCGCCCTCGTGGCAAACAAGGCCGACAGCCTCCTGCACTGCATTAGGAAAAATGTTGCCAGAAGGCTGAGGGAGGCGATCCTTCCCTTCTGCTTAGCACTGGAAAGACCACATCCAGAGTTGCTGTGTCCAGCTCTGGGCTCCACAGGACAAGAAATACATGCACAGAGTGGAGCCAGTCCAACGACAAGCCAGAACAATGATTCAAGGGCTGGAGCATCTGTCATATGAGGAGAGGCTGGTGGGGGCTCAATTGCTTAGCCTGGAGAAATAAAAGCTTGGGGAGGGGAGGAGACAGAAGCTGGACCTTATCAACGTGTATAATGTAAATATTAATGTGTAGGGTGTAAAGAAGACGCAGTCAGATTCTTCTCTTGCCCAGTGAATGGACAAAGGGCAACGGGCACAAACTGAAATACAGCAAATTCTGTTTAGACATAAGAAAAAATGTTTGACTGTAAGGGTGACTGAACACTGGAACAGGTTGCCCAGACAGGTTGTGGAGTCTGCATCCTTAGAAATACTCAAAATCTGACTGAACACGGACCTGAGCAACCTGCTCTAGTTGACCCAGCTTTGTGCAGGGAGGTTGGACTAGATAATCTCCAACTGTTCCTTCCAACCTCAACTATTCTGTAATTGTATAAAAAAATTAACTAAAGTCTAAAGAAAAAACATTAACCAGTCTTGTGATTAGAAGCCTATTTCAGTCATACCCTCACTTCATTTACCAAATTAATTCCACCTGCACATTTCTGTTCTTCTCCATTCTTAGTGTCTTGTCCTTACCTTACCCTTCCCCCCTACATGGATTTTGCAGCCACAGGGAGCACTTACCTCCCCTCTCAGCCTATTTTGGCATCCTAAAAGCCAAACTCTTCCAATTTATTTTCCTAAGACAGCTTCTCCATTCCCCTACGGAGAAACGTGAGCTGTAGTTGACAGATCTGTGCATGCAAAGCAGATCTGCCCTTGCAGTGAGAGACAGTGTATCTGCTGCTCTCAGAATAGGCTAAGCAAACCACCTGTTAAGCATGACTACGCAAAGATGAGATCACTTTTTGTCCCACAAGAAATAAATCACAGATCATTGCATTCAATCTGTCCTCTCTTGCTTCTCTTTGCTGAGGAAATTCTGGAAGCCCAACAAACTACTAATCACATCAGGCACAGTGTAGACCTAGACTTATACCACTACCAACACAGCTGCTGCACAGGAAACACCTGGGAGTTGTTGAAGTAACCACAGGAGGATTACTGGGAGAGCAAAAAAAAAAAAAAAAAAAAAAAAAACAAGCGCAGCCAAACCTCTTTCTTTTCCACTTTGTCAAACATACACTGACCATCCTCTAAATCTCTTTTTGAGATATGGCGTAGGAAAGAATTGGTTCAGCCTTTCCACCCATTCCCCCAAAAGGACAATGAAAGACGGGAGAGAAAAGTCCCTTGATGCTGCTCCCTGTCAACAACAAATCTCGCAGTTTCAGAAGAGAAACTAGTTTGGTTACTTTCTTTTTTTCCACAGCTAACATTTCTGTCTCACACTGCATATTCACTGAACTCAAAAAGCAATGGTGAGATATTTGCTGATGAACCATGAAAAGCAGATCACCACTGATAGCATTTCCAGAACCAGGAAACTATTAGGAGAATTCACCCTCACGTTACAGTCCACTAAAAAACATCCCAGCCCAAAAGAAGAGAGAGTCTTAATGGAGCACGTCAGGGTCAACTAGAGGGGCATACCAGAGCAGAAAATAACTTGGACAGCTTGGTTTGCCTCCTGCCTGGCAAATCTATCACACCTCCTGCCTGATGAACACAGAAGAAACAAATCACGCATTGCTTCACTACTGCATATGTTTTAATGGAATGCTTTCCCCACTTTCTAATCTATCCACAAAAATCTGGTTTTTAGAATGTCACTGCTAAGGAGAAAAAAAAAAAAAAAAACAGAACGGACACTCAGTTTTAGTCTACAGTTCATCTACGCTTCATTTGGACTATGCCAAAATCTTTCAGTGAATACAGTTCTGCCTCTGTGGGACTGGATACAGAGCGGCTTTTAACTGAGGAGTTTTTCCTTCTTTTTCAAGATAAGGATACGAAACTGCACCAACTCTACTAGATTCCCAAGGAAGCAAGATTCCACATTGACACTTCACCTACTTAAATATAAGCATATAATTAATAACTATGCACCCTTATAATACTTTTCTACTATCATGAGAATTGTTTTTCAAGCCCCCCACAACATTTTTAGTCTTACAAATATCTGAGAAATTTAGGAAGAAGTTAATTGCACGCAGAGCAAAGCATCAGGCTTACCATACTGACTTGCATCGAAACATGTAAATGGTGAACCAAGAACCTCAACGAAGTATCCCATGCTTCTTAGGTGCTGGTACATGTCCCTGAAGTTTGTGTGGATATGGTCACCATTCCTTAAGAAAATGAAAAAAAAAACCAAATAAAACTGTTGAAGACATTTAAATCTGGCATCTGGAAATCTGATTTAAATCCTCTAATACATTACTTGCTGCTTTCCTCTCTAAAAGTTCAATTTTTTCAAATGGTAACCCATAAGTTTTCCCTGCACAATCTCCTCTGCAAAATTCTTCACTAATTACACTGGTTCTGAGCGCTTATTTTAACTTACAGAGAACTATACCAGCAAAACTAGAGGTTAAACACATCCCTTATGAAGCACAAATCAATTTGCTTGCACCACATCACAGAGCCAGTAAGTTTTGTGGAAGAAGCACAACCACCCGTAAGTAACTGCTGAAACCCAGCAGAGAAGTTGCTGGCCACTTCCTTTATCTGCATGCTGCAGGTAGCTTTCTAAAAGTGTACAACTTGAACGCTGACCTGATTAATCCTTGCTTATACACAGCTGTACGTTTCTTCCTAAGCATATTTTCCCTCTCCATCTACGAAAGACAGACCTTCAAAGAGAGGGTCTCTCAACAGACAGGAGATCTCTTCTTTAGGGTTCAGCCTTTCAAATTTCTCATGTTTTTGATAAGAGAATGCCAAAAAGGCTAATAAAGCAGCCCCCATGGCAGAAAGTAGGGCAGAAAAGAAAAACGTTGAACTTTAAAAGCAAAACAAAAAACTCAAGTGTCTTAAATCTGTATTTAAAAACTTCTCATTTCATGTGAATAAAAAAGCCTACTGAATAAAAAAAAACCTTCACAATAAAAAACATGTAGGGGTCAAGGACTTTGCACGGATTTATTAGAAAAGGTAACTCCATGCGGCACTGAAAAAGGATAGGGTGTTCTGGCATTCAATAAAGTTATCCCATATCCTTAACATAAAATCAAGAAATACTGATTTAATAGAACCTGAGATAAATACCAATCTAACGGATCGTTCTTCATCCTCAAATTATCCCTGGGGAAGTATCCTGGTGGATAACGGAGATTATGATACTGATCCCAAAGGACTCTCTTACTACGAGGTGGAGTAGGAATAATCTTCACTTTTACGGGAAGCTTCACCGTTGAAGTCTGCTCTGCACCATTCTTAGACTGAAGGACAGAACAAAGCTCAGTGAAATCTTTTTTCCCCATAAGAACATTCACCATTTAATTGTGGATCATAAAAGGCCAAGAAAATAAGGTATGAAATCTTCCTTTTGTCCCTAGTATCAACCATGGAGACCAAGAGATGACTCTGGCTTAAATCACCATACCTTTTCTCCCTGCACTCAGCAGTTTATATCTATGCTCAGAATTTTAAAACCCTTAAAATGTTTTAGAACTATGATTTGGTTTAAGCATTCAAACCCTTAAAACGTTTTCTGGAACAATAAGCATAGTTCTAGAAGAAAGAAAAATACTTAAATAAGCTCATGTTTGAAAACATGTTACTTAGAATTCATAATAAATAAAAAAAATTATGAAGTCAGTCTCCCAGACAGATTTTTGAATTCTAACGTGTATTCAGTTCACAGATTAATAATCTTGCTCTCAACTATAAAGATTACTATTTGTACTCTCCAGTTTCTTGACCCAATCTAATCTATACTTAAAATGGCAGGACTATAGCAGCCCCTTAAAAAGATGTATTTGTATATTGTGAAGTGACCTTACACAAATACAGAAAATCAAAATGAATAGAACTTACTTCATTTTCTGCAGGGGATGATACTGTGATCATAACATGACCTTGAGCAATGCCTTCCCAAGATGCTGCTTTCTTTGCTACAGAGATAGAAATTGCTAAGTATCCAGACCAAGGCCATAAGACAGGGGAATAGGAGAAAGCCACTTCAATATTATCCCCATTTTGTGGGAGATAGGGCTGCCAGTCTGGCTGTGAAATGAAGAATAAGGGACGTTGGTAAAACCGTATTCACAGTCACTGATTTTTACACGTGCACCCCTCCTCCCTCCCTCCACAGAAACAAAACCTCTAAACTTTTCTGAAGATTATGCCAAATTGCAAACAGGCAACAAAGCTTAAAAGCAAGGTGTTGTACCGGTGAAACAACCTAACCATGACAGCCTTAATGGACAGAACAGCAGAACTCTCTAAGAAGGTATCTGAACAGCATATTACATAAATGGACCTAATTTATTATGCTGGGATCCTGTGCAAAAATTTATTGGAAGGAACACTAAGTTTCTCTTCAATAACAAAAAGGACTGTCGCTGTTCCAGATTCACCAGTTGTGTCTGAGCGTTACCATCAGCTAATGATATCAGAAAAGAGCTTCAATAGCTTTCAGAGCAAACTTAAAACTAAAACAGATATCAGAATTCATACTACCATGTTGAACGTAAGCTCATTTACATGGGCTAGAGTTTTAGAATAGGTGCCTTATTTAATTTGTAGTTATTTAACTTGCAGTTTAACTTGCGGTTGTACTAATTTCCAGATCCATTCTACATATAAACTTACTTAAAGCTTAATTAAAAAAAAATAATTCCTCCTAAGGCAACCAATATGTTCAACATTACTGGAATAAAGAACGTATTTTGCTGCAGGCCTTGATAAGTCAACACATTCAGGTCATTTTGACCCATGTAAAAGGCATGTTTTATAATGTCACGATCCTTTATGGAGACTGCCCACGTTCCAGACCAAACTGGATGGAGAAAGTCTATACTTTGTTCCAGAAGACCTTAAAGATGATCAGAGAGTACAAGAAATCTCTAAGCACTTATTAAGCCAAACTGTTTTACAAAGACAAAACAATATCCACACCTGAAACCAGTCAGTGCATCGCTGGAAAACACATGTAGACAGTTCACAATGACAAATCTTATTAATCCAAGTGTGCCCTTCAAAATTAAATATCTTGTATCTCCTTCTCTCACCAATAAGGAAGCTTCTTTGTTGACTTACATTTATGGCTAGAATAGTCTTTTCTGGGAAGCATTTAGCAACATTAACAGTCAAGATTTGGAACAACATGTCTTACCTTGTCTACAATTCTCCCAGTGACTCCCATACCATTAAGGATAGTAACATTAACAATGGTTGGCATCCCTCCATAATATATGGGCTGAGAACAATAGGGCCACATGTAGGGACATTCCGTCAAGTCAATATAGCTTGGACTCAAACTACAGCAGGATGGAGGGGGGCAGGATGGGGAGATGTATTAAAAAATACAGTGAATAAAAGTAGTACACGACACCATACATCACTGATATACGAACAAGTTACAAGTTAAACATGCTAGCCACAGTTACTCTATCAAGCTCTTAAATTGCTTCCTTAACCTGCACAAGAATCTTCCTCCCTTCCCGCTCCCACCTCTTTTTTTTGCAAATATGTGTCAAAGATTTACTCTGTTTTCACAAAGCAAAAGCATGGTAAGAATGCTCTTGTTCTGGAAAACTAAAATTTATCTGCTCCTCCATTTTGGTCCATTTTGCATTATTCACAATATCTGAGAGTTTAAACTGAACCTAGAAGAGAAAGTAAACCTAGGTCTCAAAGGCTCCTCAAAATCTGCTCTAACTTGGCCAGAAAATACCAGGACTTTTCATTGGTTTTCCTGTCAAAATTCACATTTCACGATTACATAAGACCTCTGCAAGTTCTCTTCACTGCATAAGCACAGATTGCTCAACTGAGTTACACTCGTATCATCTGCTTTCTGAAAAGAAATACTGCAGATCATAGTGTATTAGTTATTAATTAAGGATTAAAATTAACCTGGCTTGTGGTTTATAGCTGTTGAGGATCTGATAAGCTCTCAGAAGATCCAACTTGCCATGCCCTTGTTCAAACATGTTGACTCCAGGAAGTCTACGTGCTGACGCAATAAGTGCCTGCTTCATACTTGCTGGATTCACCGTTTCACGCTTCTGGACTGTGCTGAAGTGGGGAACAGTAGATCACCTTAGGTGGCCTCTATTCTCTTTTCTAGCTAGCCCTGTTTACCATTCTGTCTTAAACAGTCTAATCCATTTGATTTATGAAAAATACAATCAAAAATTAGGCTGCCTTGAGCAACATCCACAGTTCACATTTGCCAAATACTACTTGATTTCTCACTGAAACAGCTGAAGATGAAAACAGAAGTGATAATTTTCTGATACATTTCTCTCCTTACAATGTGCTCCATCACCAGCAATAGTTCTAATCAGGGTAGTATTTTGATATGCTAGACAAAATACTCTAAAAATCAAAGCCTCTGTAACTGGAAAGCTGCTGGGATCTCTCACCACATACATCTTCCAGGGTATGGGGGGAATAAGTTGTTTGTTCAAAGAATAATGCATAACTTTACACAGGAAACATGATGAAGACTTTGAATTTTGGGCCTAAGAGTTTTTCAAATAAAGGTTTGTCCTATCCTTGAGTAGAAAACAGTTAAAAACTCAAAAGGAGAGAGGAGAAACTCCTACTTTCCTTTTAAGTTCTTCAGTGCACAACAGAAGACTTGTGCAACTGGATAATAACCAAGAAAGCCCTAAATCCTACAGAATTTACATATACTTGGACACTTATCTGCTGTAGGTACCTACTTTGAGCAGCTACTCTTCTACTATGACATAAAGTGACAAAAGCTTAGCAACTTAAAATAATTAAAAATGTGATAAAATTACTTTGTATTACTGTTCTTCTTGTTTATATTTTTATATATGTAATTATTATTCCAAACAGGCCTCACTTTTGCCCAGATGATTTAGAGCTAGTCAGATAAGGTAACATCCCAGGCAGAAGAATCCATAATTTTATCCTTCAGAGTTTGCTTTCCTACATCTAAAGGCCATTTATTTTTATGTGATGCGTTCCTTTAAGGGCCTTTTATGGCTCTATCTGCATCAATATCTTTTTTAGAGATTCTTACTTCAGGCTTACCTTACTAACAATGTAACAGCACCTGCCACTACAGGAGACGCTACACTTGTCCCAGAGAGAGAGCGGCATCCACCTTTCATACCAGAACCTCTCACTCCAGAGCCGTAAGTAACAATATCAGGCTTCACTCTACCGTAACCTCCAGGCAGCTCCTGTGAAAGAAAAATGTATGAATTAGTACCTGAATAACTACGGAACATCAGTTGTTTCATTTCAGCATTTAAATTAGCTGCCAGCCACTCGGAAGGAAAATGATGAACTACACTAGCTGAGGTTCAGCAGCAAGGAATGCCAAGTAACAGCTAAAGAATCATTCAAACTGTTTACGACACCTTATCTGCTCAGTATATCAACACAGGAAAGGAGTGTCAGCTTTACTGCAGACTGCTCTAATATCTGTGCTATTTATGAAACCACAGAAAATGATAACCAAGCTGTTACCTGGCTAACGAATGAGATGCGGAACAACAACAACAACAAAAAAAACTATAGTAATGCCCTTAAGCAAGATCACAATGCAGCCTCATCTGAGATCACGTGTGCAGTACCAGCCACATCCCAGTTCAACAGGCAACCGCAAATTGAAAGGAGGTGAAATAAGTGCAACATTACATGTAGCATCTGGAAAGCCTAGCACATTTGTACTAAAGAAAGGGTAAAAACAGGCCTGCATTTTTACAGAGATCTGTCCACACTGGAAAGTCTTTACCATGATTCAAAAGGTACTGAGCGTTTTCACAGACATCAAGAATGTCAAAAGCAGTCAATATTAATGATAAGAAACCCGAGAAATAATATTAAGCTTCGTGCTTAAAAACTTACACCAGTCATCAACTATTCTGATCTTTGATGAAAGCTGTTATCACATGTTACTCTACACATACCATCTGCATGGGACTACAAAAAACCACCAACCCTCACAGCCCTTATTTCAGCTGCAAATGCGGCTGGCCACAGTTGAAGTATCTTACCCAAGTAGTCATTCCCCTAGATGAAAAGCGAGCTATATTATCTTCAAAGTCAATGCCACCTACTCCAATCACATCCATCTGGTCAGCAGGGTTATTGAGAGTCCTAGAACAAGTTGGCAGATAGGAAGACAGGAAGAAAAAGACGACCACAGCCATAATGCTATACAGATAACGGGCATGCCACCATTAGTTTTTTGTCAGGCAGTCGGTCTAACCTGCACAGAAACAATTCTTGGTACTACCTGATACAGTTCTAGTCTATCAGTAAGAGCAACTTTTCAAGCAGTAACTTACACTACCAAACCATGTATCTTCAAAACAAAACAAAATCTGGTTTTAGGCATTCATTTTAGAAACATGCCACAAATCATTCTGGCGAGATGCTTCTGTATTCCTTAAGCCCGAGATCTTTACCCAAAGATATCTGCTTATACTAACAGTTAAACATCAGATGGAAGTGCAGCCTTTCTTCAACTGACTTCCCATTGCCTGAACGAAAAATATTGGGCTAAGTATTTCATAAACGTATTACTTAGGCAAAGGATAAAGACAATAGAGGGAGGGAGTCTAACTTGGGTCACTTTCAATGAACAGACTACCTGTTACGGATTACAGTCAAAGGAGGAAGGAAAACCCTCCAGAACAACCACAGCTGCTTTCAGAAAAATATAACAACATATTTGCTTTTCTGTAAAACGGTCACTGAAACTTACCCATACAAAGGGCCATCATTGCCTATAGCAGAAACCATGATGACATTGTTGGCTGTCAGTTCCCACACCTGCAAAAAAAAGAGAATTGTTTACAGTAAGGCTCTGCCATCAAAAAAGAGACTTTTCTGAACAAATACACATTCCACGGAGCCTGATGGAACCAGCCATTAATCCAATCCCCCTTTTTTAATGAGACTTATAAAATACACCTCAATGGCATATTCAGTATTAAGCTACTACTATTCTGAAGATTAATCAATAATCCTGTCTCAACAGCAGCTCTGCTGACTATACATAGTCAGGTTACACCAAAGGAAAAATACTGCCTGTAACAAACACTCTAGGCACCAACATTCAAATAATTCTGAACCTCCTCTAGGAATACTCTGGGGAAAGTAACGAAGTACCTGTCAAACTAAATTTCAATGTAGATGGTCATAAGAAAGGGAGAATTTTTATTCCTCAAATCCCCTCATAACACCTTTCAAAGAAAGATTTTATTTTTTTTTTTTTTTTTAAACATAAATTGATTCATTTTGGGCTTTTGAAGGACAGACCAACAGTTCAAGGAACCATGACATTTACAAAGATAAAAGCCTAATTCCATCTTATCCTGAAACAAATTTGTAATCACACAGTTGAATCAACTACCTGTACTTTTTTAACTAGTTATTCTTAAACAATCTGCTGCCAAACTGATGATACACATATTTTTACTGCAAAATAGATTAATCATGCAGAGATTTTAAATAAAGTAGAGCTGGATATCCGCTGAGCTGCTTCTATTAAGGGCCTGCTTAGTTACCTGTTTGTGAGTCACGCTTCCTAGCAGTACATACAGCACTCTGTAAAGTTTGTTTCTTCACTAGAATCCATTCCCCCATACTATTCCTAAAAACTATCACCCGTACAGGGTTTCTCTCTTGCAAATGAAACCCCACAAAAGAGTGATTACAGAACCAGAACCTGTCAGCAGCTGTGGCAAATCGCTTGTTCTACAAGTCCAGATCTACGTCAAGGATACAAACATCACAACCACAGAAGCTTTATGTCTTTGTACTAACCTTGTCAACAAAAGGATGATCCATGAAGTCCGGTCCACCAATACTTAGATTCAACACATCAATCTTCTTTAAAATCGCATAATTAAAGGCATCCAGAAACCAAGATGTATAGGAGACCTGCGTAAGAAAGGGGAAAACAAAAGCTATCGTTTGAAAATCCAGTGACTCCATGACAATACACACCCGAGAAACAGAAGAAACAGCAACACAGAAAGCAAGCACAAAACCAGTAACGATTTCCTAGCTTTTCTAGTGCTCAATATAGATAAGCGACTGCTGCATAGTGCTCAATATATTGAAGTGACAGCTGCTGTATAGATCAGACTTTTACACGTTATTTCTGAAGAATATACTGGATTGGGAAACTCCAGGACATTCGACAAGGAACTGTCTTCTCTCGTCTAAACAGAAATACGTTTCCTTCTCACTTATCAAACAAAATATGTCCCAATTTACAAGTACGTCCAACAGTCACAAAGGAAAGGATTAATATCGCATTAATCTAAACAGAAAGAATTTAACATACATTTAAAATAGCTACCTGATTATTGGTGAACACTCTAAAAATGTGCAGTTCTGCATTCGGAGCAAATCCCTGGCATTCTCGCATGCTGGCTATCACGCCTGCTACAAAAGTTCCATGGCCTAAACCTATCACAGACAGACAGAGGTTAACAAAACAAGATGTTAGAAGTCAAAACACTGCATTGTTGAGGACTTAGCGCATTAAAAAACACCATATCAAAAATCACATGGATCTAGCATACTTTACAACAAACTGCAAATATTGGCTTCAGTCCTAGCCTTACCAAAATGGAATTTTGCTATTGACTTCAGGGGGGCCAACATTTCCAGTGCCATCTAGCCAGACAACCAGCTGATTTTCTGAACAAATTCACATTCCACGAAGCCTGATGGAAGCAACGAATGAATCCAACCTCCCTTTTTCACCGAGACAAAATACACTCCAATGGTATATCCAATATAACGCTACATCTATTCCGAAGATTGTGTGATCGATAATCCAGCTTCAGCAGCAGCACTGCTGACTGTACATAGTAAGGTTACACCAAAGGAAAAATACTTGCCCATAACAAAACAGAGAGAAAGACATTCTCTATAGTCTGCCTGCTCCTACTTACTACAGACGAGGTCAAGAGCCACATTAAACGATAATTAAAGAACAAGCTTATTTTGGCAAACGCAAGTCACAATGTATTTTTACGTAAACTCCTTACGAGTTTCTTTTTATCCTGACTCTGCAATAAGCGTAGTCTGTTAAGGGTGAAAGATAAGACAAGAAAATACACTTTTTCCTGCCCTCACAAAAAACGAGCGTAGCTTTTGCTTTATGAGAGCGCCTGCGTTATAGTTCTGTGCTCAGAATCTGCCTGTCCAGCAATCATCTGGGCACAGAACTAGTAGAAAGTGGTACCAAAAGCAGGTACTGCAGTGCAATAAAATACTACGTGAGAAAGCTACAGGAGTGCACCGAGCAAGATATGCATACACATTGAACTGTAAATGCATTAAATTGCCAAATGACTCACTGACCTGGGCTGTATTAAGTTAATAATCTGTAAACTTATATGGTCAAGGCAAACTAGGGACAACACAAGAGAATACAAATATACTGTAGAGAATAAAAAGTTCTATGGGATGTAGATGGGCATAAAGCAGCACAGTATTTGTTGACAAAAACTATACAAACTAGAAAAACTTTGCAGAAAGCTGTCAAAACTCTCATTAGCCGCTGGACTGCAAAATGAAGCAAAATATTCTCTCTCATAACTAAGAAAATATGAATACACTGTGTAAGAGCAGAATACATAACAAGGACTGGGAAAGAAACAGCTGGGGGCGGGGGTTGCTCTCACCTACAACTCCTTTCAAATTGCATTTACGCCTGCATGTGTTCTTGCCCTGACATTTTTCAAAAGCTATGATGAAACACCACGTATGATTCAAAAGAGCTTCACGCAACACCCTCTTGGAGCCTTAATACTATCTCCCAAATTTGGTGAGAATACAAAGCACGCAGAATGTTGCAAAATTAAGCTTAATATCTCAAGATACATATCTCCAACAGCTGTTAACAGATGTGCTGCTGCCACAGCAGCAACTTTACAATGCAAAAAAGCACTTACACCGCTGTCAGGAACAATTTCATCAACACTACGTGGTAACCTACCATCATCCAAGGTTCTCTCATTAGTCCAGTTCGTTCTCTCCTTTACGTTTTTGAAGTGTGGATGTTTCTCACTGAGCCCAGTGTCAAAAACTGCTACTCTTACTCCAGCACCTATAATAGAAAAGCATCTGTTCTTTCTGATTCAGCTTCAATACAAATCTAGTCTATCATATCGATGACAACTTTTCCCCGTAATTTACTACACAGTCCACAATTTCCTGCATTTTAGATCTGTAACAAAATTCATGCTCCATTGCAGAAATTCAGCCACAGAATACAAGTAAGACTGATTTCACTTAAACCCGCTACACACATACACACACGTGCTTTGCAAGAATAGAAAGCGTCTCTAAATAAAGTATTTCTCAGTCTTTCTGGAACTGGCACTCAATATGAGATCAGTACGTACCAAGACAATTTGCACATCCTTATACTTCATTTGTTTTTCAAAAAAGGTGACCGTTCTAAGCCAAGAGAAAAAAGCATACCTGTGTAACCCATTTGCCAGAGGACATCTGCCTGCAAGGTCTGAGCAACTTGGCGTGGGATAGCTCTCAGTAAACGCCTGCTTGAATGTCGACCCGTTGCATGCCAGAAGCCAGAGCCTAAAGAAAGACTTGCTCTTCTCAAGGGACGAGATGACTGCCATTTCTGTGTCCATCTGGTCTCATTGCAGTGCAGTGTAGGATCCGCTATGTACAATTAGGACACAGACAAAAAACAGTATGAGGAAAAACACAAAGGACTTGATTTTTATGCAAATATACAGGCCATACTGTTACCTTACAACAAAAATTTTAGACAAGCAAGTGTCCACTTTCTCCAGAAATACTAGTATCATCAACATCAGTGAAAATTTCCGTTTTATCTACTACGGGATATAGTTGCCCGTAGTCTCTGGTAAATGGCTACTGCAAAAAAAAAGTTTCTATGCTGTAGGCAAACTTATTGTCACGCTCTAGCAGAAGTACAGCAAGACCCTGATAATTTAACAGGCAAAAGAGTAGGTTTCTATGACTTAAAGAAGAATCACAAGGCACTGCCTTCTCATTTGTGTAACGCTAAACTGAGCGTCTTAAATAAGATTCGAAAGATTTTTCCAAAATGGATCTCATGCATCCATATATAAAGTTACTTACATTCTGAATACTGGAGAGATCGGAAGACCTTCCGCTGAGGTGTTACTCGCTTAATGTTTGGATGATCTTCCAGTGTCAGTACTCCATCTTTCTGTTTCTCATTGATCTGAATCACCTCAAAATCACTAGGATAGTCACTGGCTGGGTTGTTGCGAGGTACGATCCTCCAGTTCTCAATATCGCTGCTTTTTAGTGCACTTGAAATAAATTTACTTCTAGCTTTAGCTGTGAAGTATCCATTGAAAGCCACAATATACTCTGGAACAAGAGCACAACTTTTCAGGACTGATGATTAAACAGCTTACTAGTACACTCACCCAGAACAAATAATCACAGTTTGAGGCATTGCCTTCCATCCCCCAAGTGAAAATATTCATTAAGGGAACCAGAACTATTAACATAATTTGGATCTACTAATTAGGCAAGTTTGGATGTCTGAACATTCAAGAAGCATCAAGATCATAAAATTCAATAGACCGTATCAGGCCTGTCAAAAAAATTCAGTTGTGAAACATCAAAACATAGGTTCAAATAGCACTTTGATAAGAACAAAGAGGAAATAGTTGCTTTTAGGGACTTTTTTTTTTTTTTTGCTTTTACAAACTTCTAGCTTATTCTGAGTTTCTTTTTGCATCATGAAACCCCCAAAATACGTTAAAGACCTTTGAAAAGATGATAGACTAGTAAACACCACAGAAAGGCAGAACAGGGAGCACGGAGAGGGAAGGGGGAAGAGAACGGAGTTACAGTTACGTCCAACAGTACAAACAACTGCTTGATATGCCAATTCAATATGCCTCTTGACATACATGATTTAAAGACATCCAGACTCTATAAGGTATTGAGTTTTGGAACTTTTTAGTTAGCAACAGCAAATTACTGACACCATCCGTGACACACAGAGAATTGAGCTGGTCTCAACAATCCTCGATCTGGATTAATAACTTGGGGGTAGACCTCAGCCCCCGTGCACACCATATTCACCTAAGCAAGTCTTTGGCTAACTTTGCACAAACATGTGGTTATTGACATTCTGCCCAGATGGAGGGTCAAGGCATAAATTGAGGACAAGTTAGATGCTGACTTCTAAGACTGAGTCAAATAAGTTAGCAAATTACATGAACCCAAGGTTTCAAATATTAGCACAAAAGCAGACATAAGAGTCTCCACATACCTTTCAAGAACCTCTTGGTTTTGTAACTATTTAACAAACTATACAAATTTACTGTTCCTCTTTCCTCCACATTCCTTTGCCATTCATACACTGCATTTATATTAAATGTTCTGCAACCACATGGCTGCCCATCCCAATAAAGATTCCATTTCATATATCCTTTTTTGTGAAATCGCTTCCTTGAAAACGTAGAGCACACACTGCAAGAACTCATGCACTCTTTCTCCCTGTCTTTTTACTGAACAGCTTCATTTGGCCTTCAAAGCCATTCCGTTTGCCACTCTTATTTGCTTTGCTCTGCTGCTATCCTTTTCCCTTTCATCAGTGATATCAGCATCACTTTCCCTTTCATCTGCTGCCTTCAAAGTTATCTTCGCAATTTCTCCAGACAGGTATTATCGCTTCCGAACCCTTCCTTGAACAAACACACAGAGATTTCTTGTTCTCACTCCTTTGAGCCCATTTCTGGTTTTGCTGCATAAAAAGGCCTCAAACATATCAACAACTGGCTCAAAAACAACAGCTACTAAACACACCAAAGTGCTCCGATTTGCCCATCTGAGCCTACTTCTCTCTTTTAACCATTAAAGCATCCTCCTTATTGCTCTCGCTCTTCTCTTTCCTGTTTTTAAAAACTTGTCTCCAGTTAAGCTGGAAACTTTGCAGAAAAGCTCTGTTTATCCATTTGAACATGGAGAATTTAGCAGAAGGTCTTACATCTACAGAGACTCTCCGAATGTTACCCTCGCACAAATACCACACACCAGTAACGTGCACTTGAATTCCGCAGGTACTTTTTGTCAACTCTTTATTACCATGCTCCACGACTGTCGAAGTGAATTCCACTTTCAAAGTAAGGCGAGAACATCCAGGACATATGTGAGCCTCATGAGAGGAATTTCCTAGTCTGGTACCAAGGTGTTTTTTGCCACAGAGTAAAATAACAACCAGAACAAACCAGATGTTTGCAAACTTCATGGTCATAGAAGAAAATGGTTCCATTCCAAAAATTCCATATATTCAAATCACTTTTCTTCTTTATAAACTAGTTCATTTTTGTTTCAGCAAACGTTGCCTTCACCGTGCTGTTCAATCGGATATTCTTAAAGCTGTGTCCAAAATAAGTAGAGATTTCATGGTCTTTTGAGGTAAAGCCTAATGAACAGGCTCATTTCTTTCTACGCTTTTTCTCCATTTTGTATTAAAGCATTCGTCACTCAGGGTGTGGTAGCTGAGTCCTGTACTCCATTTCCGATGGAAAAGTTAACCCCCAGAAGAATTAACAAAGCTGTTTGCAAGCTAACCTGCAAGGCAAGGCAATATATAAAATGATTAGATTCATGCTTGTGTATATGTATAGCCTGAAAATCACAAAACGTAAGTATCTTCAGCAGTTAGGATCAGAAAAAAACAATAAAATAGTTGTTCACGTTTCCTTTTGCAATTTGTCAAGAACGCTCCTCAAGTCTTCCTCGCTTGCACAAGAGCATCTATGTACTAGTTTGACAACAGAATAGGTAAGGATGACAACCAAACTCTATGACCCTTTGTGTAAGAGGAGTAAAGAAAAGAAGAAGACATGCAGGGCCCATTGCAAGGAAAAATAAAGAGCAAAATACAAAATTAGCACGATAAAAGATTTCCACAGATACTTTAAGAACGGGTTTTTTTCATCAGAAATATGTCAAAAAATATTACTACTACTGTACATGATTTTGCAAAAGGAGAATCAGGTTCAAACTCTACTCCGGGGGCTGGCAAGGACCCAAAACATTACATGAAGCAAACTTCAGGTCCCATGTTTGAAAAAGAGAATCAGAGTGAAAGAAGTCTTTCAATTTTCTTGAGGTGGAATGGGGGTTACTGCAGCACAGACCCCTAAGGAAACAACGGCATGGATTACAAAAGTAGTAGTGCGAAGTTACAGAAAAATGCGTTTTCCACATAGGGGAAGGCTTCTTCCCTTTGTGCTCCAAAGCGGAGGAAGGATTCAACAGAAATTGCCATGCTAGTATTTTTGAAATGCCAAACATTAAACAGCACCGGAGAGTTAAAAGGCCGTTAAAGCAGGAGGGAAAAAGAACGTTTTTGTCTGGTCTGCCACAGCACGCAGAGAAACAGAACAGAACTATATGTTTCTGTAGGGAGCAGGATTGTCAGCATAAGCTTTAATAGGGACTTTACCCTATTTAGGAGAACGCTGACCACACGCTGCAAACACAGAACAAACTGAGACCGCGTGCGACAGCAGCTACTTGGCTTTTATTTAACTTTATTCAGCACTCTCAAATATTTCCTTGTAACAGCGACACAATTATGCTTTACTTCCACCCGTGATGGGCAACACCCCGAGAGAGGGTGAACCGTTTGCCACGACAAAGTTTTCTCTGCGGTTCTAAACCGGACACAGCAACGGCCCGCGGCTGAGCTCTTACCCCCTAGCAGACCGGTAGCTCTTACGGCAGTGAAAACAAAAATCCACTACGCGAGCGGAGGGAATAACGAAAGCACACTAACCATGACGCGCATTAGATAAGGAAATCGCACGCAATGCACAATGCTGAAATCTGAGGGATGCTAAGGGCAAAGGGGCAGCGGGGCGACAAGTTTATTCTGCTTAACACGCTCACTGCACGAAAGTGGACAAGACGTTAAACCTTCCAGCTTCAAGGAGCTTGTCCTTCCCCTACAAAAGCTCTGCTTGGAGTTACTTCCTCGTTTTTCCGAGGGGACGGTATGGCACACCGGCGCCGGGTACTCCACGGAGGCCACCGGCCGCGGGAGCGCCTCTCCTGGGGGCTCCGGCCGGCCACGGCGCCATCCGCCGCTCAGCGGAGACCGAGAGCGCTAACAGCGGGGCCCAGCTCGCGCCTCGGACCTCAGCGCAGCGGAGGCAGCGCTCCTCCCGCCGCCCCGCGCCCGCCCGCCCGCCGCGCTCACCGTGCCGCCGCCGCCGCAGCCCCCGGGCCTGCCGCCGCCATTTTGTGCAATGTTTACCACAGCCGTCTCGCGAGAGCCCGCGAGGAACGTGCTCGTCGGGCGCATGCGCACCACGGCACGGAGCAGGCGCCCCCCACGGGCGCATGCGCAGTCCTCCCGCCCCGCAACGTGCTCCGCTGCCGGGAGCTTTTTGGCTTTTTGTTGTTTTCTCTCTCCCCCCCCGAAACCGAGAAGCTCACGGAAGGTAGAGCAGCAGCTGGGAGGCGAGCGCTTGCCCCCCGCTGGGTATTCGGTACCCCTCGAAGGGGGAGTTATCATGTTGACCAAAAGGGGAAAACTTTCAGCTACTGCCCGATTCACCCTCCCCATCTCCAAGTATTAAGTGCTTAAATTATGATAACGAATTGCTGTAGGAATATTACTTAGTATTATTACCAGTCTGACTTACAAATACTTTCAAACATACAACCGGATCGATGTTTGCAAAAGCAGTTACATGCACATAGATCATTTGTTCTTTTCCCTATAAAGAATCACCACCTAAAAAAATGACTGTTCTATATTGTTTAAGAAACAGAGCACTCAGCTGTGCCTGAATGGGGGGGGGGGGGAGATCTTCTGCCCCAAACTCCTAAGATATGAATTATTAGCAGTAAATGACAAACTGAAAGCCAAAGAGGCCTGAAAGAAAGCAATACAATAAGTTCTTAAAAGGCTTCATGACAGTGTTTTAAAGCCTTGGCTAAAAACAAAATGCATTTGTTTATCCAGCCTCCTTTAAATCACATTTGCTAGCAAACATAACTTTGCTAGCAACACCTAATCCATACTTTGCTCCTGTACAATGGTAACAAACAGCTTTCGGAGCCAGTCAAGACTGCAGTCAGCTACTAGGGGACCATCAGCTGATAACACCACTTAGCGAGTCCCTCATCTTCTCACTCCCACCAGCAGGGAGAACATGCAGCTGGGGCAACACAACAGCAACAAGCAGCAAGGGAGGGAGCTCTTCCGTTACAAAAACCACAGACTGAACTTCACTTTGGACAGTAACTCCAGTACCAGCTTCTTACTGATGCCTGGCCCAGCAACTACACTAGGTTACTCAGCAGGGCACCGTTCATCATGAAGGCTAGGGACAGTTTCATTTTATGAAGCATCTACATTTTTAATAGCTCCAATCCAGATTTCAAGCAGTACCTCTAAAAACCTATTCATGTAAAAGCTTTGTGTGGAGCATTCCTGTTAGAATTGCAGATTTAAACATTACCAGGCCAGGGCGCTTGCAGAAGAGCTACAGATATCCACTTTGTAATCATGCTTACATTATGTACTAATGATTCCCTGATAAAATACAAATGGATGAAAACTATTCAAGTCATACCCTTCTTTCAGATAGCAATTACAAATACACAGAAAAGAGCGTATTTGACTCTCAGCGATTTAGTCTGCAAAAAATAGTAAGTGTATATCAGCTGATCTCCACTAGAGGTCAGATATAGACACATAAACATACCTATATGAATAGATAGAGATGTAAGAGAAAATATACATATTTATTATAATATGTAAATATTTACAATATTTATCTCTATATAAAAGAATCAAAATCATCAAGCATCAAAACTTTACTTTTTTATTCTCTTAAGACAGACAATCAGCGTATTTGTACCAAAAGATTAAATTATTTGTTATTTTTCTTCAGCTAATCTGTTTCTACATTCAATTCTTCAGACATACTTCAGATTGAAGCATGATCAAGAGTGTCCACACTTGGAACAGGAACGCAAACAAGCACGTCTCCAAATTGCTTTACAGCTCTGTAAGACCTTTGCAGTCATTTAAACAACTTTCAAAACAATATTACTTTCCATATACCTTAATTTTGAGAAGTACCTTAAGTAACACCATTCAAAAGCAAAATAATTTTACACTTAAGGCATACAGACGCTTGCAGTTAAAAGACCAGAAATGTTACACAAAACTGCATGTTAAAGAAACTCATTAGTTGACCGGGATTGTCTTTTTAAGCAGCATGATTTTGGATCTCTTTTGGGCCCGTTTTTGCAAGATTTGGGGAATTCTCAAATCCTGTTGACTTAAGTGGAAATCATTTAGCACTATGCAAGAGACGGTCATTCAACTATCAGAATTAAAACTCTACCTGCTCTTTCCCAATTCCTTGCTTAAGGACAAAGCAAACCAAGGTTAACCTCAACAAGATAATCTCTTTGTCCTAGAGGAAAACAGAGAAGGAGCTATTAAACACAAGGATACAGACAGAAGGCAGGCTTCTGATGCCCAGGTTACACGCAGTTTGTTTAGCAGATTATGGATAAATTACAGTGAATTCAGGGTATTCCGAACATTCTTGCAGCACTAAGATCAGAATATTGTACTCATTTATGCTGGACATCTGGATATTCTAATTTCAGTTTGCTTGTTAAAGCTTCCTTGCGTATACTTCTGCCGATAAACTGTGCAGCCCACGCCCAGATCCACTCAGGTATGTGTTCACCCAATGTGACCTGTGGAGGGAGGCAAGGAGACAAGGGAAGAGAGAAAGTGGAAAGGGAGGGGTGAGATCAGTACCTATTTGATTATAACAAACAAGCAATTTCTCAAATTACCACTAAAGCACAGCCATGCTTGTTTGAACATCAGCAACTTAACCATAAATTCAAACCCCTGAAACTCAATATATTTAGCCATTTTAGAAGTAGGGTACACAGAGACGTAGGGTATGCAAAAACGATGTTACTTCCTTTAATTCCCACATCTTAACCAAGATCCTTCCTGCTTCTTGTCTTCGTTTAGACTAATCCCCACGTTTTTAGTTCCTTCTACTCTACCTAATTCTATAAACAGCTAATAGGTAGGTGTCACCAATGTATATAAAATAACTAAGATTCCACAAAAAGCAGCTTCCATTCAAAAAAATACACAGTGAAATGTGGGCCCCATCAGCAACATTACCAAATAAAATGAGCTCCTATGTGCTTTTGAATAAAAAGTTCTTTCTGACTTTTGCTGTGCGTTTCAAGTAAAAATCAGATTCTCTATCTCATCCTAAAACCAGCATGTCCAAGCATAATTTACTAAAGCAGAATTAGTGTGAAAACATGGGGCAATGCCTTTAAGTCCTTTGCCATGTACTGTACCTTTTCAGCATACTTGCATAGTTTCGGTTTTGACTCCTAAGAAAGTAAATAGCTTGCTTACTTCTACTGACTAACATAGGAGTTTAATGACTTCTCTTACCTGTAACGCATGCTTCCAGTAACCAGTAGTCCTCTTGGACAACCCAAGAGTAGAAATAGCTTGACTTGCATATTCTTCAGCAGAAGGAAAAAAGAAGGATCTTTTTGATACAATGCTACTGCACGCTACCATTTTTGTAGTAACTATGAATGGAGTTAAACTCTGAAAGAAGATTCCTTTTGAGGCATACTCATAATGTAATGCTCTACTGAAATAGTCCATGTAGCTCTAGGAAAACAAAAGCAGAAGTGTCTCAATTTTGTGCTTATGACAGTTAAGTCTCAGTGTAGAGTTTTATTAAAACTACAGGAAATTCTTAGCATACCTTATGCATTGGCTAAAAAATAAAAACATACATTTCTACAGCATAACCAGCATTTCTATTTGTTAATGTTTGTTTGTCAAAAACTTGCAACACTGCAGAGACTCGCAGGAGAAGGTGACACCTTACCTCTGATGTGAATTTAACAAACAACCTGACAATTTCTGCTAGAAAACAATGCAGAAACATTTATTTAATCTAAAACAAACGCCCTGTTTAGTTTGAGGGTACTACAGGGGGCGCTCCAAGGCTGACTATGCATACCACTGTCAAAAGGACAAAATAAAGTCTGATTCTTTAAAATGTTTTATGAGCGAATTTCGTATTCAAATGATCTTCCCCAGAAGCTAGATTAATTAGTTGCTGGGACTCCCTTGTGCAAAACTAAACAGGCATTTGCTTGTGTGTATGCTTATATCTTCTTTAGCTTATTTTATTTTTACAGAATAACATCAAAAAGCACAAGCCTGGTAACTTGGATTGCAAGAATCAAACAGACTGAAAAATAAACATGGCCCAGTCTTATCAAGGCAGCAACGCTGATGCTGTGTCGAAGCTGCTACTGTGCCATGTGGCCTCTTAGGCCAAAGGGAGACAGCATTCTAGACCCAGGCTCTGAGTGGAAGAGGTTTCTGCTCTCGGACGGCCCTCTGAAAGCCACTGCTTCCAGTCAACAGTTGCGAGAGCATCTCTTTCAAGTGCTCTTACATCTGCTTTAGGCAAAAAATCCAAAGCCTCGTTGGCTCTTTTTGTTTTGTTCTTTTTCTTTCAGGCCGCTTAATTGAGGTGGTTTAAGAGTGCAGTTCTACACACACTTGGCATAAGCAAAGAGAGAGATGCTCTGCAGAGAGACAGGATTCTTTTAAAACCAGTTTCAACTCCTTGCAAAATCTGCAAGGAGTTATACCTTGGGGTAATACAGTCAGTTTTGCTTCAGGAAAAAAAAAGTGCTCCCAAGAACCACCCCAGAAGCAAGGCTGTGAGGGCAGCAACCAACAGCTAGAAGCAACTTTTTATACCATCTCCGTTGCTTTTGAGGATTCAGCAGCGAGTCATCCATCGTAAGTCTGCATCCTCACATGCATACATACTTCCAGCATCATCCAGGTGACCTGTCCTATTCACTACTGACTGACACGTCTCAAGAAGAATAATTATGGGGAAAAAACTCTTTTTCACTTCTTCCCAAATACAGCGCAGGCAATGATGTCAGAAGCCTTTTGCCCCACATAACACCCCTTGGCTGCTGCAAATCTCAAAGATCAAGCTGCCTTTTTGCAGCACTTGTCACAGCGGTGGCTGAACTGTCTTGCTACCAAATACTAATTTGTAAGTAGCGTGAGACATCTCTGCGCAGCTCAGGTGGGGAAAGAGATATAAGAAATTCCTGACCCTTTCAATGAGTCATAGAACCACCACTTGAGTCTGTGCATCGTTCCTGAAGAAAAGGACATTTCTCCTCAAACTGCTGTCATGCCACAGTTAATGTGTGATCCATATGGTACGGGCTTGGGTTCAAAATCCGGTGTTAGTGAGAAAAAGGAGTACACTGACTGCATAATACATGTAACATTCACTCCTGACAGTTGCATAAGTCCCTAGAAAAGTTTCAAACATTTTCATATCCTCACTGAACATATTTTAGGGGAGGGAAAAAAAAAAACCCAGTCCACCAAACCCATAGCTTCTACTCTTCAGCGTGTACCATTAAGCGTCACACCCCAACTTACTTTAGAGGCTCCGTATACTGTCAACATTGGCGTAGGTCGACAGCAGACGGCAGAAGATATATTCACAATAGCACCCTTTTTCTTCTCTACCATGCCTGGCAGCACAATATGCACCATCATGTTAGCAGAAGCGATATTTACATTGATCATTTCCCACAGCACATCCTCAGACAGGTTGGTAAAGTAGTCCGGGTAGGAATGAAATAGCCCTACATTATTCACCAAAATTCCAATTTCTCTGTCTTTCAGGGCCTCCTTAATGGGTAGGTAAGCCTCACGCCCCTTGCTGAAGTCAGCTACTATGAAATCTGTTTCCACTTTATAGGTTTCAGCTATGCTTCGAGATACAGCCTCTAGCTTCTCTTTGTTTCGGCTGATTAGGATGATATTGACACCTCGCCTTGCCAGCTCTTCAGCATAGGCTTTCCCAATACCATCTGTGCTACCTACAACAGAAAAAAACAACGCGAAGATTAGAGCAAGCCCAGCCTTCTGTTTCTACAGCTCTTTTAACTATAGTTTTATTCCCTTCTCTGAAGGTGACACCACACTGGATACGCTGATCTCCAAACCACAACACTAAAGACAATGCTGTCACAGCAGCAACCTTCTGCAACCCCACCTCATAAGAGTTTAATATTTTCTATGACAACAGCAGAGAGCTTACAGTAGAATCTTAATGACAGGGGAGGATGTCAGAGATGCATGACTTAAATGTTGCTCAAAAACCTGAACACCTGTGTAAATCCCATAGCACTCCCAGCTGCATCTCTGTGTACCTTCCTTTATGTAGTCTCATGCTTGCTCGTATGTGTTTGGGGTCTACCTTACAATTTTAGGGAAAAGTTGCTTTGTAATTCTTCCTCAGCAGAGCCATCACAACGAGCTTACTTGCCTCCTGAGAAATGGAATGTAGTAAGGCAGGGCTCAAGCAGTGACAGTTGTTCAAATTAAATTGTATTCATTCGGCAGCCGCAGCCTGCGTTAATACAGACGCCAGCTTGTGGCATAAAGCTCATCAGCAATGTAAGACAGCAAGTTTTACAGTACTTCCCAATTTTGGTAAGAGGCTTCTTGATGCGTGATTGGTATGGAAGAACGATTAATAACCCATTTCAGAGGTCAGGTTAACTCTTCCTTGAGGATGCCTACTATCTAAACACAAGCAAATACACTGCATTTTCAATCTCTTACCGGTGACTACAGCCCATCTTCCATATCGCTTGACAAGATCGATCTCGCCGACCAGCTTTGGAAGGAAATGCAACCTGAGTAGACTGTAAGTGTTATGAGCAAAACTGATGCACTTTCTAGCTGTATACCAAGCTCCAACTATAGCCAGGGCCTCGATGTAAAAATTGCAGGCACGACCGATCTCTCTGTACAAGAGGTAGAAACGATCCACCGCAGCCATGGTAATCACAAGCCTAAAAAGAAGACGACGGGGAAGGGGGTAAGGGGAAGACACAGGCAATTACAATCTCCTTCTCAACCAGTTCAACTTTTCATACTAATTACAGAACAAGTAACCTTTGAGATTCAGCACACGTTATAATCTGCACACAAACGTATAGTACCATCTTGGTGGAGAAAACACACAAGGTATATTCAGTCAACCAACTAAAGTCTAGACTATCTCCCACTATTACTTTCAGTATCTCTTAGAAATGGCGCATGCTTGAGCCAAACGTGCAGCGCTAAAATATACAAATATAATTGCACAACAGGAGAGAGCCATTTGAAAGAACTATCACTTTCCAAAGACTAAAATCACACAGAGATGAATGCATGTGCAGTCATACATTGTGCTCCAGGGAGGATGAACTTAATTTAAAATAATAATAATTTTAAAAAAAAGCATGAGACGCTGCAAAACACTGGTCTTGCCAATATGATATGGCACACTGGCACTTTTGGTAAAAAACTTCAACAGCAACTAAAGTCTCACTAGCTACTGGTTACTGACAGCATGATACTTCTTGTAAAGGAAGAAAATTTATTCCTACCAAAACTGTAACTTCTGTCCTTCTATTTTGCCCTGTATGTGTCTTCTTTGGCTTCAAACCGACAAATAAGCCCTCTCCTAAGCTACTGAACACGGGTCTTGACAGCACAACAAAATACATGCCACATCTTATCCCAGAAGTGCAAGTTCTTAAGAGAGGATATAACACTCACTATATTGTTAGCATGCACTTAGACATTGCAGGCATACCCACACCATTTCTGAAACTCTTCCCTTTAGTAAAGGGTACTAATCATAAGACTTCTATTGCACTGGGCTACAAAGAGCATCTGTTTAATTTTACTACTTCTAACAGCCGCATCCACTTGCTCAGCACTGTAAAGCAATCCTATTTTACAAGACTAAAAAAAAGTAAGAGCCTGCACCACCACACAACACATCTGAAGGGGTGAGTATGTACATGCCCCAGTGACTTCACAACCTTCAGGTAAACAGCATGTGTTCCGCAAGGGGAGAGAAAAAAGAAAAAAAGCACTTCAAATAACATCCCAGATGATATTCTGCTTTGCTGCCGAAAGAGCAAAGAGTGGTTGCATTATTAAAGTCAGCAGTAACTTCATCTACATGAGTCGTTACCAGGCAAGCTGAACTGAACAAAATGAATTTTCTCAAGAAAATTATTGTCTGCTTTTAAGTCCAGTCTGATTTTGCAACAGCACAAACTCAAAACCTCGTCCATTCCAAAACTGTTTCATGGTACCGTCAGATCTATCCACATGCCCGTGACTTCTAAGAAATTTTCTTGTGTTTCAAAGATATTTTCATACTCTTGAAGGACAGACTCATCTAGAACACAGAGATGTCTCCCAACATACTATAAATAAAAAAAAAAAGGAGAAAAAGAGGAAATATTTTCTCTCTACCATTTTTTCAATTAGATATTATTTGGAAGAGAGCAGGCCACACATCTGGTGGTGGGGTAACATTCAACTTGATGCCATGCCTTTAAAATGTGTCGTAGCTTTTTTCCTTCTGCTGGATCATCACACTGCTATTCTTCTTTAACTCCATTTGAAAAGTTCCCCTGCCGCAGGGACCACAAGTGACTAAGTAATTTTTTTGTTTTTCAAATAGTCTTCTTTTACAACCTGCGCACGTAGATGCCAGAACCTAATTGCTACTAGAATTATAATCTATCTACTTATACAGTCTTCCTGCCACAGCATCCAGACATTTTCCAAAAAATAAAAAAAAAAAGGTTTCTCTCTTTGCTTTCCTAGAGTACAGGAAAAACCACCATAGATAGTATGAGACAGATCCATAAGGGTACATATGCAACTGCCATCAACAGGAATTATGCACAGAAGCACCTTTGTGAATCTGCCTGTAACTCTATCACCATTTCTACTATTTCTTTTATTGCAATGTCACGTTCATTTTAAATGTTTAGGGTCTTCCTAACAAGGCTTCACTTTTCTTTGTTCTGCAAACAACCTGCCATACTTCTGAAATGTCTTTTTTTAAACTCAAAGATCTAACACATGCCACAAATCCCAAATTCAAAACATGCAAATATTTCAAAAGTATACATTTTTTCCCCTTCTAAGTATTCTTATGAGCTTATTATTACCTTTACATTAAAAAAAAACCACATACAAAGAGCTCTAGGATTTTTTTGTTTGTTTGTTTTTTGGGTTTTTTTGGGGGCTTCAGTTATGTGCTACACTAGGGAACGCTAATTGAAAAATAGCTTTCAATGCATTTCCACCAAGGATGATGCAACACTAATAACAATAAGAGTGAAATAATTTCAAGAATCAGTCATTAGTATTTTCTACCCCTACCCCACCTCCCCCCCCCAAAAAAAAAAAAAAAAAGAGAAAGAGAGCACACGCTCCTGGATAACTAGAAAAAAAAAGATGGGTTCAAATCTTCTAGATACTACTGACTATGACAAAGCTTGCATAAGGAACATTACGTTCTCTGGACACTGGAGAATAAATATAGATTAAGAAGTCATGAAAACGGCAAATTTTTTACTTGGGTACCCTTTGCTCTAAAGGAATTATAAACCTAAAACATGGACAAGTCTTGTTTCTAATATATTGCAAGTAGAGATTCCAATCATCAAGACCACTGATACCTCATGTGAAGATAAAACAAACAATTCAAGATCAAAAAGAAAATAAAACCCTCTACATGAGTCTGTCAAAACCTGCCTCAGCTCATAATACTTAAAATGCCCAAAAAGGACATAAATGCCGTCTATGTAGAGCTCCTGGGTGAAGACTGGGGCTCAATACAGAAGAGATGCTGTGCCAGCAATGGAAGCTTTAATCCCTGATCTCAGGATACAACATCCCATCAGAAAAGTTATCAGTTATTCGCAGAACGTCCTAAGGGTACCTGACACTTTCCAAAATAAATGAAAAGGCTCTGTCATCACCTTCAAGGATTTAGCCACTCCATTGCAATATTGTAAATAAAACAATTCAAGTCTAAGCAGAAAAAGGAAGGGCAATAGTTAAGACTCATATTGGAAAATGAAGATTCATCTATTCACCTCTCCTCTGAGAGAGTACAGATACTTTTCCATATCTTGCCAACAAAGGTATTATGAAGTAAGCGTCTCAATTTAACATCTAGGGTGAATTACTCAACTGTTTATCAAACAGAGATAAGCCTCAAGAAGTAATTACGTTCTCATGGGAAAGACGCATGGTATTTTGTAAGCGGAAATGAGAGGGCTCTCCTCACGCTCCAAGCCAGCCATCTCCACCTAAGCCCTTCAGGACAAAGCCAAATCCAAAACAGGATATTCCGACTCGGTTTTGGTACTCTAGCAGCTGTACTTACCCATGCTCTTTCAGTTCTGAGCACACAAACGGCTCCCTCGCATCTCCCTGTAAAGCACTGCAGGGATAAGACAAGACCTTTGCCGGCAGCAGATGATGCCTCGGGCAGCAGACTAGGCTGAAGGACTCCGGATAGCTAGCGCTACCTGAAGGATGGCAAAGGACAACTGAGCACATACTGATTTAATAAATCCCACCTCAGCAACTGCTTTTGCCAGCTAACGGTGCCTTTCCCAGCAGAAACCATGAGGGAGCAGCAACATCGCCTTCCTGTTTTCTTTGGGCAAACTGCTCTCTAATTTGTATCAGCTCTAACAGAAAACCAACTAGAGGCATACATTTGTCATTTCAAACACGCAAGTAAGGTTAACATGTGCAAACGATATAATTTCTAAATACCGCCATTCTAAACACTTGCCCTTCGGTGCAATTCAAGGGCACCAACACGCAGGGCACTCCAAAGGGGAGCGCCTGCCCTCGACACCTCCCCGGTCAGCTCGAATTCTTCCTTTTCCATTCCTTTCCCCCACAAAAACCCGTTTTCTTACACAGACGCTTTCTGCGGGCAGCTTCCTAACCCTGTAACTCACAGGATTTTCACAAGTGAATCATAAAAACAAACAAACAAAAGCCCACAAGAAATAGCCCACCGTCTCCTTTCAAGCAAAGGCCCTACAGTAACCCAGGGGACGCGGGCACGTCACCGTTTGCTTTACCGGAATAAGGTTCGCAAGCGCCCGCAGGGGCACCGACCCCCCAACGCACGCAACAGCTAACGGCGCCCGCGCCGCCAACGGGCCGGCCCCGCGAGGCGCCTCCCGCCCTCGCTCGGCCCGGCCCGGCCCGTGCTGAAGCAGCCCTGCGCCAGGGCCGCCTCCCCCGCCGGGCCGGGCCGGGCCGGGCCGGGCCGAGCCGAGCCCGGCGCAGCGGGAGCCCCACCCGCGGCCCGGCCGAGCCGCTCCGGCCTCGCTGAGGCGCGCGCGCGCGGCCCCCGGCCCTACCTGCGCCTCAGCGCGGCGCCGCCGCCTCAGCGCCGAGCTGCCGCGAGAGCGGCCGCGGGGGCTTGTGGGCCGGCGCGCGGCGTCGCCATGGCGACGGCGGCCGTTGGCGGCCGTTGGCGGCGGGCGAGGCGCGAGCGGCGCCGCTGGCCTCGGCGAGCCTCTCCGCCGGGCGCTGCCTGCCTCGCCGCGGGTCTCCGTCCTCCGCATCTGACAACTGTCCCTGCCCGGGAGAGACCAGGAGCGCCCGCGGTGCCCGTGCAGCCGGGCCCAGGTTTGCACCGCACCGATCGGCCCGACCAGACACCTCCCCCAGCCCCGACCTGGGCGCTGGGGACTCCGTGCGCGCTCGGCAGTACCCAGAGCACGTTCGCTCTGCGCTGTGGGACGCGAGTCTTCTCCAAAGAGCTCACGGGCTGCACCCGAAAAACCTATAAGGGAGAAGCGGAAAAGCACCACAGTCCTTTACCGTCTTAGGAGAGGAAAACGCCTCCTGGCAGCTCTCCTTTCCTTGCCGTGGCAGCGGGACAGGGCGCAGGTGTTGCCCAAAAGCAGGCTGTGCCGTGAGGGAGCCGCACAGCTACATCCTCTGCCTGCCTGCTTTGAAGGCAACAAGTGACTTGGTCTATTTACCCAAGTTTCTCTGCTGTGGTCCCTGAGACCGTTAGGGGTGAGATACATGACAGCAAGGTTTAAGATTCCCTCTCCCTGCCTGTCCGTGCCCCTGCAGTGACTAGCCCCAGGCTCCTAGCTCCACGCAGGCTTCCTAATTTACCCGTACTGGTCCTTTTTTATCTGTAACTGGTATTCCCTCTGAAGCCCTCAGAGCTTTTGTCCGGAGGTTGGATTGTAAGTCAAATAGTGACTTGACTGACGTTTGTCTAAATCAAGTAGCCTGAAATGCAACCGCAGTACGGAGGCCCGGATGGAGGCCTTGGAGGCGAGGTGGCCGGGCAAGAGGCATCGAGAGAGGCTCGGAGTGCCACCAGAAATGAAGCTACCCAAACAGAAAATGAAGACAATTCTGTAAAAACAGGTAAGCTCCTCCCGTTGGCTCACTAGGGTCAATTTAGTGAACATGTGACAAGTTTAATTTTTGTGTTCATACTCTTTAGTTACTTTACCAATGTAAGGGCTGGAATTCCAGCCTGTTGTTACCCATCCGGATGCAATATGAGTTTATACGTTTTCCCACTGAACTCAATGAAAATCCTGCCATAACTGAGACCACAATTAGCTACCTTCTTGTGCCTTTTTTTTTTTGCTGATTTTCTTTTCTTTCCTCCTTTTTTCCTGCTTTTCCCCCCCTCTTTTCTTTTCTTTTTTCTTTTCTGTTTTCTTTTCTGGAGGGATACCTTTTTAATGTTACAATCATACAGCTAACCTGAACTCTACCTGTAGTAATTACAATCACTTTTAAAGGATCTGGTCCAATCATTTTGTTTGCACTGCCTCTTTTTAAGTGTCAGAACTGCAAGTACAACCAGGAGGTGCAGAGCAAGAATCTGAAGAGAAGATTATTGAACATGCAATTACTCAAAGGCAGCCTGAAGACATTTTGAATGAGTATAGCACTGGAGACGCCCTAAGAGGGCACAACGGTAAATCTGCAGAAGGGCTAGACTAACAAACAGCTGCAACGCTGGACATGATTCAGATAAGCCATTACTCTAGTCTCTTTACATGCAAAGTTGGCAGTCGTTAACCTCAAATTATCAGTAATTAAATGTAATGTAGAAAAGATGTCCAAGACTGTAGGAACTCTGATGTCAGGACTTTGTTTTCACAGTATATTATAATAATCCTCCTTAAGATGAATGGATACTACCTCTCAGAGTTGACTTCCAGAACTAAACAAGAAATGCAATATTTCAGCAGTTACACACACGCAGGCACACACACATATATACATATAGTAGTTATGCATATATATATAGTAGAACAAAATCTTATTTTACCACGTGTGCCTTCTAAAAATGTTAACAGTTTCCTTTCAATAGAAATGTCAGCAAAAATCTTGGTTAGAACACTTTTTTTCTTGAAATTTATATTCAAGTGCTCTTCAGTATTTCTCTAAATTTGAGAAAATAACAATTTTACCCACTTGTGCTGTTAAACGGCAACATTTTTTCATACTTACAACAAAGATATTGAAAGTCAAGAGAAAGCTGTCAGCTGTATGTCCAGGACACATCCACAGAATGAACAAAAACCAGATGGTGATCACAAATCAGTAACCAGCTCATTCAGTCAAAAGACAGAAGAAAAGGAAGGCTGTGTAAGGTAATTTATTGTTTATTGATGTTATTTCTTTAAATCCAGGCATCGCTGAAGTCAATGGGAGTTTTGCTGTTCTGCGTGTTGACCTTACCTCAGCAAAATGAGTCTGAAGATAGATAAAACTTGAGACTAATTGACAAGTCAGGAATTGTCCTTGACGTTTCTGGCATTCATGATGCTTTCTTATGACCACAGGAGCAAACTACCTTTAGATACATTACGTAGTCTTTTTGATGGATGCCGAGAAAATTGTGAAAACTCTCGTGGGAGTCTTTTGTTGGTAGATATGACCATTTCTCAGTATCGGTTCAGCTGGTGCATTGTATTAATTCACCTCAATGTAAATTTTAAAGGTGACAACATAATTTTTAGCTGGAAAAAAACCCAAAGGTACCTCAAATGGTTAACAGTAAGCTACCACTCCTTTGTAAGCTCTGGCTGTAGTTTAGGTCCAGCCTAAACCCACATGGGCTGTTGAACATTGTGATGACTGTTCGTTAGTAGCTGAGAAATAGGATTATTCTCATGTTAACTCCAAATAAGCACATTTGCCAGCAATAAAATTAAAAGGCGTATTCAGTACTATTTTGTAACTTTGCTGAAAGTCTGGTCACATGGGCTAGTTATCTAATGATATTTACAGAACAATGAAGATTTATCCTCCATTCCTGTAGCTGCTCATACATGTTAGTGACGCTTCCCAAAGAAAACCTTGTGTTGCTGCTAGCTTTAACATGCCCATTCTATTAGAGACATTTACAGTCCTTTAAAGTCAATGGAAGGACTCCCACTGACTTACCAGGAGGTAGATTGGACTGTATGCACATAGAAAACTTCAGTATCCTGGGTTATTCAGGCTAGCACACGTCAGAATTAAATTCTTAAGAATATTGATGGCAGGGAACGACAACTGCACATCAAATAGTTAGTGGTTTTAAGGAACGCATTTTATTATGCTCCTGTAAGTTGCCTGATGATGCTAATAATTTGAGTAAATGCTATTGTAAATAGCACAGTGGAATATATTGCAAGTAGCTAACATGCATATAGTCATGTGTATGGGCTGACAACAGAAAAACCTGATTTAAAATTTAAAAATTTTGCTCAGAGTTTAAAAATCCTTCATTCCTTCAGAGATGTATTTCAGATATGTTTAGTCTGAGATCCTGATTTTGCATAGTTGTTGGGTGTTGTCTGTGCCACCAAAGGTCTTGCACCACAGCAGCAAAAAGAGGAGGAGAGAATAGGAAAGGAAGGAACAAGGGTCTATCAGAGGACGATTCTCCTGTTATCCAGGAAGATAAACTCTCTAATTCCCTACCTACTTTCCTGCTTGTTCTCCTTTTTTAGCAGAAGTAGGAAGAGTCTGGTAGCACACTTCAAACAGGTAGAAATGGAAAGCCATTCTAAGAAAACCTGCTGCTTATTTATTTTGATTATAGTCTTGAACTCTGCAGGTATTTCTCTTGCAGAAAAGAGCTGTTAATTATGTGGTATTGAAATTTGAAGGAAAAAAGATTTCAGTGTGCACTGAAATACATTTTTAGTTTGTTTCTGTTTCCCATTATTATTTCAGAATGACAAAAAAGATCCTCAAAGACATCTGTAAGCAGCAGAAATTATACTTGACCCCGTACTTAAATGATACGCTTTACTTACATTATAAAGGTAAGATGGGAACAAGAAAACTATTTGGCTCTATCACTCTCAGTGGCATTCCAGCAGAGAATCTAGTTTATGACTCACTGAAGTAAGGTATCTAAACATTCTTTTGGATGAGAAATATCACTAATTTGATATAACAACGTAATTGTGAGACAAACGGAGTCAATGTGAAGGTAGAAGAGTGAAAGGATTGCAGGCCTAATTCCCTTTGTGGCATCATTTGAAGGATCAACAGGAATCAAGGGACACTTTTTTCAAAACAGTAGCCTCTGATAAACTGTATCTTAAAATGCTGGTCTGGATTGCATTTAGAGGCAAATATATGTATTTTTCCTTTTTAAATGTGTTTGTATAAAGAAACTGTTTTCCAGCTTTGGAACTTTTGGATTGCCAAATAAAACTGGTCAGGAAGGAAGCAATAAACAGTGAACACACATGATGCATGTTCTCCAATACTAATGAAGAAGAAAGAAGGTGGTAGAATGAATATGAATCATCATCTTGTGGTCTGTTTTCTGAATCATACAGTTAGCTTGTTCCCGATAGCTTAAAATTGTTATAAATAAATAGGACATGTTAAACCTGCTTTCTACATTTGGCCTTGTTTTTGCTATTTTCTCAACATGTATTATTTACCATTTTAAAGGGCTGCATGAGACAAAGGCCAGATCAGGTACCTATACATTTTCTCCTTTTATGGTCTAGGTACTGTACCATTAAATCAGTGGAAACGTTGCCATCGATGTGAATACAAGCGTGCTCACAGAACGCATCAGCAACACCGGTTTAATGAAAATTATTCTTCCAAATGCTGATTTTCAGCCAGTGCAATTTTATTTAAAGACCTTTTTTTTTTTTTTTTCTCTGCAGGGTTTGACCGCCTGGAGAATCTTGAAGAATATACAGGATTGAAGTGTTTATGGCTGGAATGCAATGGCTTATCAAAAATTGAGAATTTGGAGGCTCTGACAGAGTTGCGTTGCCTCTACTTGCAACTCAATTTAATTAACAGAATTGAAAACCTTGGGGCCTTGCAAAAGCTGGATTCCCTCAATATTAGTAACAACTATATCAAGACCATTGAGAACCTCTGTAAGAACTGCTGGTGAAACATTTAACTTAAAATGCACCACCCATTTTCCTAAGCTTTGACTGTTATTAGTGGCAGTAGTTTCCAGGGATTTTTTTATTCATGTTAACTTTTTGCACAGTAGCCCATACCAAAGTCCACAAGGCTTATGTTGAAGTCAAACCTATGTATTTTCCAATTTGAACAGAGCAGAAAATGAAAAAGGTGTAGTAAGTGCTTACACATGGATACGTCAAACAATTATGTAGTTTTTCCACACTTCTTAATACTGTCTCTTAGTACTGTCTCAGTACTTACTGTTTTGCAAACAGGCTGACAGTCCAGTTTTTGCTATTCACTTTACAATTAGGATGTCCTTTGGCAGTTTGCAGATATGATTACCAAATCTCTTCTGTCTCTAAAAGGATTTATTCCATCTTCAGCAGAAAATAAAAAATAATTCCTCTGTATAATCATTTATGTACATTAGCAGTAACTTGAAAAGGATACTCTTGCTTTTGTGTAACTGACTAGTTTGAAACATGAATTAAAAATAACCAACCATCCTAAAACAACCGTTTTTTCTTGTGATGGCAAAAGCAGCTTTGGAGGAATAGCCAATAAGTATATATGGCAGAATTCAAAAAATTTGTAGAAAACTCCCCACAATTCAATATAAACAGTGATGTTGAAAATGCAATCTTCTGCTTTCTCCAGAAAAAAATCCCTTGTGAAGCAATGAGTCTTACCTCTCCTTTGATTGTACTGTTCTTGTCTGACAGCTTGTCTGAAAGTCCTGCACACTCTGCAGATTGCTCACAATAAATTACAAACAGTGGAAGACATACAGCACTTGCGAGAATGCCCAAGTATTTGTGTCCTCGATCTTTCCCACAACTACCTAGATGATCCAAATATTATAACTATTCTGGAGGCCATGCCTAATTTGGTAAGCACAGTCTAGCCGAGGGGTTGTCATGTCTATGAGTGAACATCCTGTTACATGGTCTTATCAGGTAGCCCAGTACACGATAGGTCTGCAATCTAAAGCAAATGCTATTAAAACATCTTCGTCTGTGATTGTAGATTGGATAGTTGATGTAGTTCTTGGCTTTGAAGTGATAGCGCATATCCAAATAGGTGGGTTTTTGCTACTCAACTTAAAAAAAATATTTCTCTCGTTTCTCTAGTGTGTGCTTAATTTAATGGGCAATCAAGTGATAAAGAAAATTGCTAATTATAGAAAAACACTTATTGTTCGACTAAAACAGCTAACATACCTGGATGACAGACCAGTTTTCCCAAAGGATAGGTAAGAAAGAAACAGCAGCATCTTCTTTACACAGCAATAAAGCTCAAATGCTAATGATCAGTATTAAGAAGACTAACCACTATAATTTACTGAGGGTGGGTGATTTTGAGTACAGTAATATTCTACTACAGAGATCTGCATTTAACATACCTAGAAAAAAAAAACATATTTTTTTTCACAAGAAAAGTAATTCTTGAGCATTATTGTTTTATGGAAAGTCTATCGACCAGAGGCAAACGATGATCTCAGTTGAAACTGAACAGATGTCTGGGAAAGCAAGCCAAGATCAGCACTTCTCATGGCTCTCTGCTTTTGTGATCATTAGCGTTTGAATATCCTTGTTTGTTTTTTGTTGCAGTTATATGCGCAAGATGTACGTGTGTCCCAGTTGCTTAAGGGCTTGTCAATGCTATCTACTTTTTTTCTACTGCAAGATATGTTAAATTTCTCTTTCATTATGAATGTGATCTTTTAAAGCTACATTACAGTGAGCTCTTCTGTTTTCATTAGAGCATGTGCAGAAGCCTGGGCCATTGGAGGGCTTGAAGCTGAGAAAGCAGAAAGGGAAAAATGGGAAACCAGAGAGAGAAAAAAAATCCAAGATAGTGTCAATGCTTTGGCAGGAATCAGGAGAAAAGCAGAGGAAAAGAAAAGACAAAAGTATATGGAAGAAAGAGATGCAAGTGCAAAGTGTGAAAACAGAGATGTAACAGAGACCCTAGAAGGTTTGTGGTTGGTATTTTGGAAAAAGGTTGTGTTTGTGTCTGCTTCAGTTTGAATATTTAAAACTAATTAATAGTTTCCAAATGTTCGTTAGGCAAGATGATGCAATTTTGGGAGTATCCTTAAGGATCTTTTCTTCCCATACTGGATACTTTATCAACTTTGATGCATTTTAGATTAACCTGAAAAGCTTTTAAACGCTCATCACGTTTTCTCACTGCTGAGAAAACAAAAAAACAACTAAACACTTTCTGTCCCAGCTTTTCAAGTCGTTGTGTTCTACACCAGAGCAACCAAACCTGATCCTACAAGCCAGGTACCAAAATCTGTATGTGATCGAGTGCTAAAAGACTTGCGTCTCTGGGCAGGGGAATAACAGTCCCAGCAGTCATTCGGGGCGGAGACAGGCAGCGACACCCCAAGAGCAGTCTTTCCCCCAGATGCAGGTTGGGACGGGCTTGAGTACGCATGCGGGCTCTAGGGAGACCCAGCGATAACTGCCTCGCCAGTTCATAAACAGGAACCTCTGCACTGCTGCATTCACTAACAGGTAAGGACTTGAGGCTGTCCACAGCAATGGTAATACAGGCAGTATGAAGAAGGCCTTTAAGGATCTGCTTCGCTTACTGCCGTTTTAATGCCACAAGTTCTCCTGTCACATTATTCAAGATGGCATAAATTCATGAACAACAATAGTCCCCTGCCTAGCCTTTCTATAACAGTATGTGTGTTTCAAGATCAGCAAGACAGAAGCCAAATAAGAAGCGAGTACGGTGTTCATTTGATAAATTTTGTGGTTTTACAGTCTGTGAAATGTAGTTGAATAACAAGTAAAACTTGTTCAATGAGCTAGGAGATTGCATAAAGGGGAGGATAACTTCAGCAGTTGTAACTGATCCATCACAATGCTCAAGCATATGTTTAAATGTAGACACTTGGGCGTCTTCTCGAAGTTAATTACAGATACTGGACAACTATTTACTTTAGCGTTTTGTCTAGATGAGGCTTTTGCTGGGGAACTGCTTATGAGATGGAAAACCCGCAACATGGCTGCAATCTTGTAGGGACTGTCAATGCATGAATGGCTGCTCAAGCAGAGTAGGGGCTTCTGATGTATAATTTAGGCCAAACTTTTAAGACCACGTAGTACAGTTGGGGTGTCTAGAATGACAACTGGCAAGCCAACTCAGTAATTTTAAAGAACTTCTTCTGTAGGAGCATCTGCAAATTCAGATGACAGTGATGGAACTTCTAGTACATCAGAGATATCAGATCCATCAGAAGAGGCAGAAACTCAACAGACAATTGAGAAATTTGTAAATGAAAGTTCTGGTGCTTGTGATGAAGAGATAACACTGCTATCAAATAGAGAAGATCACACAGATTTCCCATCTGGAAATACTCCTGCTGAAATTGAAGAGGATGCACAAGAATCAAATTCATACAAATGCTCAAACTTCAACAGGAAGACAGACGGTAATGTACACAGTGAAGAATCACACCAAACTGAGGATATGGAGATGATGAGCCAAACTCTTATCTTAGCATAGCTCCCCTGTGCTGTGATTCAAAAAAGCTGATTGGTAGCTAAGAACATCCTATTAGAGTTCTGTTGTGACTAGTTGAAAATAAAAGTAATTCTGGATAAAATATTCTTTAAATACAATGAGGAAAACAGCTCTGAGTGCCCAACCTGCAGCTTTATAAGGGTGGAGCTGTTTCTCCTGTGTGCTAGTTTCAGTGAAAGGACAGGAGAGGGAGGGATCATAGCTCAGAGGCTTCCCTTGGTTCCACAGAAACTGTGTGATTTGTCTACACCAGCAGAAGCTGCCCATCAGTCAAGAGGTGCTTTTGTGTCTTTACATGTAGAAGAATGCTTTTTGTTGTTGATGTATGGAATAATTATTTTAAAAAAATGAAAAAATTTACACAATGTAAGCTAGACCAAGAATATGATGGAAAGACAAAGTTCTAGATTCAGCTGTGAATTCTGTGACACTAGTCCGGTCCACAGCAGTTAGGTTCTGCAGTGCTCACATTGCAACATACAAAGCCTTTTATTCAGTTAGCTCTCTGTGACTAGGTATTTCTTATTCTTTAGCTCTACCAGGAGAAAAGTTGGGTCCTGAAAGCACCATGGTTCCCGAAATGGATGAATATGCTAAAATGGAACAAATCAAACTGGAGCCTCCAGAGAAACTTTATCTTGACGTATGTATTAGATTCAGATTTTGAGAAGTTCCGATTTGGATATTGTCAGCTCCCAAATACATTCCTCTAACATTCTGGCTAAGTAAAGTGTATGATCAGGTTTCTAAGAAAGTGCTCTACCAGCAAAAGTGGAAGGAAAGAAAAGAAAGGGGGAGGGGGGAAAAAAAAAAAAAAGGACGTTGTAGTGTTATTCGTTCTCTCCAGCATAGCATGCCAGAAGAAATTACCACTGCTTCCAAAGTTTATTTTATCCTTAGATCACCTGAGGTTGACCTTTTAGCTTTGTGATTTCTTTGTGGAAAAGTTAATAAGAGCTTTCATTTAAAGAACATAAATCACAATAATAAAAAGAATTTAGCGGATAACTGTCCTATTAGGCAAAACCCAATCAAATACGCAATTAAGAATGTCAACTACTGCACAAAAAATATAAAGAAGAAATAGCTGCCTACCATTGCAAATGTTGGTTAGTGATATCATATATTACAATTAAATTTCAAAATATAACTTTTAGGTATGTTTCTAAAAGAAGCAGAATATGCATTATTCATGTGTATCATAAATGATTAACATTTCTAAAATGTTCTTCTATTACCCAATGTTTCTGTCTGCTAGCGCAAACATGTAAACACATTTCACTATAAAGACATGGATAATATCACTGAAAAATACAGTCTAACTGCAAAGGAGACCTATTCAACATATTCTAGCAACAGCAAACTTCTGAGCTTACGATTTCCCAGAGCACTTAATGGTATTCTTTGATCCCTTATATAGCCACTGTTTGCCAAATCCTTACTGTAAATGTCCTAGAAAGGTCTGTTCTATCTTTTCTGTGTTCTTCTCAGGAAGAATTTCCATCCCGTTACCTAAGGGCTCAACTCACTGCTTGATAGAGTGCTCATTACTGCATCCACCTGTTTGGCTATTTTTAATGACAGGATTAACAAGAAAATTTGTGGGATCTCACAGCAATTACGAGTGTATATAGTACTGTGTTTATAGGCAGATCTTTCAATGTCTGAAATAAAAGCATTAAATAAATAGCAGTACTGTAGGGACCCACAATGTGTGCAATTTTTGTCTTGGTGCTCTATGGTACCATAGCAAGCTCCTTTGCAGAAACTTTAGCATAGTATAAAAAGGAACTCTTCAGCATATGCCCATAAGGCTCCTTTTTATGCCTAAGGAGTATGAATATCCTAGTTCCACAGGAAAAAAAAAAACCCCAAATCACATACTAATACACATTTCAGTGTTCTGTGCTACTCTGTTCTGCAATTGCTGTTTAGTAACGGAATGAGGTTCTGGCGACAACTTCCAATACTTACGCTAGTACAGTTTTTCCGGAGATACTTAGCGTTGACATAGCGGGGGAATGAGTGTGAAGATGCCAATGGCAAGATGCTCTGGAACAGCACTGTGGTCTTTATTCATATCCTGGACTCTGTAGCTTGTCTCGGTAGTAATATAAGGGAGAAGAGTGGAGGAGGATTTGTCATGCAGTTGTTACGACATTCCTCAGTCAAGCAGAAACAAGCCACAGGTGCATCATCTGTGGATTAATCGGAGGTTGCTCATCAAGAACTAGTATTTATGCATATTCCCTGGTAATGTATGGATTACACTGGACGTGTCTAAACCAGGACAGTAGTAAGTAGTAAGTGGTAAACTTTACTAGTAAGTAGTAAACTTACTAACTCTTAGTAAGAAGTACAGTTTCATCTGCAAGCACACCCTGTTGATTGGAACAAGACTAACAGCTATTTCACTTCTCTTTTGACCTCAAATTCACCCATTAACATTAGCCTCCAGATCTTACATTCTTCATATTTTACATAGCTTTACATGAATTCAGAACACGCTGCATTAGCCACAACAGTATAAAGAAACAGACATTTCATTTGTTGATTTTGACTCTGTAACAATCTTCACCAAGCAAAGCAGTAGAGAGTATACACAACTGATTCGTTCTTCCTGCGGCTGCTAAGCCACCCAGCTTGCTACAAAATTAGTAACCCCTCAAAATATCTTATTAAAGGAAATGCTTTTGCCAGCATTGTCCTACATTAAAGTATGGCAAAAAAGTATGACATTCTACTTGTGATTTTGTATTCACACCCTCTGTTTTTGCTTTGTGTCAGCAACATATAGTTATCTTGGATAATGATATCTAATAGAAAGCTGAAATGACTGGACCTGTCAGAGGAAAAACAATTTTCAGCAAGTTTCAATTTTCATGTCTTAGTTACAAGACCTGCACAGTAAAGCACTGGTTTATTAATTGTATTAATGGTATTTACTGATGAACTATTTCAAGTAGACTGGAGATCATGTTTTGGCTCTTACCCATAAGATGGGCTGTAGTTGATATTAAATCTGTTGAATAGGTAAAAGAGAGCGAATAGACATAAACTGTGTTTCCTTTTAAAATCTTTTCAGTGCCTTACTCTTTATCCTTTTTTCTTCCTTTTGTTCATAATTGCACAGCATAGTAGAAAAGAGCGTACAGCCTGAGATAAAGGTTATTGCCTTCCTCCATTTCTGGAGACGGACAGACTTTCCTTTTCCCACATGCACTTAGAGAAAACTGTCATCTTAGAGAGAGTGGCACTGATAGATTCCTAAATATTTGGCCTCTTACCCCGAAAAGGAGTCCCAATGAGATAGAGATGTTGTATTTTACTGGTTAGAGCTAGCCTTTTCCACTGATAAATGATCTTGTGATTGTCTTCAGGAATTGCCTGATTTAGAAGATATAGATGTAAATGAATTTGCTCCAGAAGAGGAAATCTTTGTTCAAAAGGTAAGAGTCTTATTAATGCCAGTGATGATGCTTCTTCAAAGACATTTAGTTATATCTTGCAAAGTAAGGGTAATCTAAGTTGCCTAATGCTGTTTTGAGAGATGTGATCAGTTAAGGCTTTTACAAGCCAGAATAGATGTTTCAGCAGCTCTTCTCTATCCCCTTGATCTTTTAATCTGTTTGTTTATATTTTTGCATTGTTAAAAAGAGGAGAATGAAAAACTAAAACAAAGAAATGCAACGATCAAATAAGATTAATTTCCTAGTAGCATACAGTGTTTTAATGAAGATTACTAATTACATATTCTGTACTAGTACTAGTATGGTGTAATGAACTGAATAGATTGTACAGACTGCCTATTACTGAAGAAAATCAGCCTTTTCAACTGAAAGCATAGCTAGACCCAAACTTCTCGGCTCCACTTTGGGCTAGTCAGGCACAGGGCAGTTCCAACCCCATTGATTCATACCGACATTAGCCTTGTGCTCTGCTCAATCTAATTTGCTAGATAAAAGAGGATGAACAAACACAGAAGAGAAGAGAGAGAAGAAAACAACAAAGATGAAAAGCACTGCTGTGATTCCAGTGCTGTCATTTACTCCTACTTACCTTGCTGGAGGCTAATACAGTACATGTTTTTACAAGTTGTTCCAAGATACTGTAAACGTTTACTACGCTCAGTATGCGTAAAGCATAGATTTTACTTGCTCTTTTGGTCACAGACTCACAACAGGGTTGCAAAATAAGAAATATTGGCTAACAAAGCCTCCAATTACACAGAAGCTGAGAGAGAAATAAGAAAAGAAAAAGGGCAAGGAACAAAGAGGATTAATAAGGGAGTAGGTGTTGCCCTCTCTCTTATGCTGAATGGTGTTCAGTTCTTAATTGAAGTCAGATGAGATGTTAGTTAGGTCCCTCTATTTGGATAGGATCCGGTAAGTCACATCTTAAAAACAGCACTAACAAGGTTCAGGATATCATAGAATCATAGAATAGTTGGGATCAGAAGGGACTTCTGGAGATGATCTGGTCCAGCCTCCTGCTCAAGTGAGGTCAGCTAGAGCAGGTTGCCCAAGAACATGACCAGGCCCTGATATCCATCATGATAGATCCATCCTGCAACACTAGAAAACCCTGGGAGCAGCAGTCACAGTGGTGAAATGTAGACCTCCTGGGCCTGTTCCTGTAGCATTACTACCAAAAAGCACCTCCTTTCTATGAAATGCAATTGGCTCATTAGCAGAAATCCAGCTCAGAATTCATGTGGCCTTTTAGTTAAGGTCCTCTCCTGAACAGCGGAAGAGTCAAGATTAAATTCCTGTTCTGAAGAAGGTAAAAGAATAGAGAAGCGCCCGTGAAACTTCTTCCCATTGTCAGTGACTTGCTTTTGAGTATGTGCTTTGGGGATCCTGGGCTTCTGCTTTTATGCCATCTGATATAAAAAAGCAAATTGTTTTCAAGTTGAACCAAAGACAACACAGCATGGTGTAAATCAAAGGGAATGGGAATGGTTCTGACCTAGTCTTCACAATTAGAGTGGCTTTGTCTTTTTCATAATGGTTGTATTCATTTTGGTACATTGCTCTTTGGCATGAATTGCTGAACTGTGTCTTCTTGTTTATGATTATTAGTTTATGGTCAGTTCACAGCTACTACCTGACAAATAGTTAACCCAAGATTCATCAACAAAAGAAATAGAACCATAGGTGTGAAGCACATCTGTACATTTTGGGAGAGCAGCACGTCAAAGCTGACAATTGTTGCATGAATCCAAGAGATCCTTACCCATCTTTTAATATTTGCATCTAGAAGACTATATTTTCAATTGCATTTTATATCTTTACAGCAAGAATATCAACCAAAGATTGAAGTAATTTCTGAAACCACAAATGAGAGTGATTCTGCAGTAGAGGAAAAGAGTAAAAGCACATTTGGGAATTCAGTAAGAGAAGAGGTTCCAACAGCAATTTTTTCACACATGCATAAGATACATGAAGACCGTGAAAAGGAACTCTTAAGACCCATTGTTGAGGGCTTGTTTACAGAGCCTTCTAATTCAGAAAGGGACTTGGAGAGCAAAGATAAACAAGAAAACCTGTTGAAACCTTTGATACAAGAGATTATTACTGAACCTAAGGATAGCCCATTATTGTCATCAGTCTGTGATCAACCAGATGATATAAGCCCATGGGAAGGGGACAGTAACATTACAGTTTCTTGCCCTGGTAAGATCACAGTGATATAATCACAAAGGGGGGGGTGGGGGGAAGAAAGGGAGGGGGGGGGGTAGCACATACACTCTAAAAGTAAGGATTGTTCAGCCCTTGTCAACAGAACTCTCAATCCAGTCTCATATTAACAGTCACCTCTTCCATTTATTTTTGGGGGAATCCTAATAGACTAAGAATTAAAATATTATGGTTCAGTATGCCAAAGTTCTTGCTCAGTTTCATTTAAATGGTTTTTACAAAAATGGACGCTACATTTCTTTTTCCAACGTTAAAGACCTCCACTCAGTTTCATTTACCTTTTGCCTTCGTGCTTTAACAGGGAATAGCAGTGATGGAGAAGTACAGTGCCTGGCTGAGAGTGGAGGATGCCATCCTGAACCACAAGGTGGCAAGGACAGTGAGTGTGGATTTGATTAATCATTTTGAAAAAAAACCCAGAACGCAACTGGAATACAGTGCCTGGCTGACTGCATACAGTTATTCTCAAAATGCAAAGTTTAGCAAGGGATCCATTAGTTAAAACTGACATAACACTTTGTATGATCTAAAACAAGACTGCCTTTAACATGAAGACTGTTAAGAGTTCAGTCAGTCATAGGCTGATGCAGCCTCCAGCATATGACCCTCAAGGCAGAACTTCTGGTCTTGTCAGCATGAAAGTTCATAATCCTACATAGCCTACAGGTAACAAGTGCCTTGCACTCTTACTTTCAAAGGTGCTAAAAAGCCCTAGTTTCCAAGTCTTTAAGGCAGCGGGGAATGTTCACTTCTTTTGAAGAGTGGGGTATTACTGTTTGAAGATTAAATTCCACTCTCTGTTATGTTATTTGTTTTTCCTTGCATCCTTACAGAAATTACTTAAATGTTTATACCTTCTCATTTCACTACTTACATGGTTTCAGTCTATAGTGTTACGTATTCGTTTCTGTCATCTGAACTAAATAAAGATTCTGTTTGGAAACTGACACATTTTTTAACTTCTGTCCGCTCCTCACAAACATATGTCAGACAAGATAGTGTTCAGTGACAATGCTTCTTCTTAATACAAAGTTTTAAGGATCTAATATTCATAAACAATTGTTTATGCAAAAATGGTGCAGAAATAGCATCCATGCATGCAAAACAGGGGCTTACGTTTTAGGGAGATCTGTGATGAAGCATATACTTACCTCTGCCATTTTTGTAGTCTTTTCTTGTAATACATATGTCTCAGGATCCAGATTTCAAGTATAACGGGAAAATAACCAGACAGTCAGTAGCAATGGAAAGACACTTTTGCTATTAGAAAACAGACCAGAGGAAATCATCTTTCATTAGCTCCTCTTTTACTGGACAGTGGTAGCCTTGTGCCTAAGTCCAATGTGAGATCAGCAGGAGTGACTCCAGAGCTGTGTTGTCTCCTCTTCCCTTTCTTCCTCCCTCCACCCCCTTCCTTCTGCCCCTGCTGAACAATAGGACAAAATTCAAGGAAGCGGAGATCACTGGAGAGCTGGGCTTCCTTTTGTGACACCACAAAAGAAGGAGTTTGAGGATATGGCTAACTCTTGGGCATACCAATGAACACTGAGTTCACTAATGGCTCTTATTTTCCCAACACAGAAGTGGCTATGGTAATAGGAGAGAAAATAATTGTATACTGCTTAACTGCAACATAAAAGAGGTGGCCTCATTCAGGGCTGTCATTGTTTTTCTGTCATAACCAACAGCTGGCAACATCAAGAGTAGAGGCTACATGTTAGGTTACTTCATTAAGCCCTAACCAAGTTTAGGTGGATCCCTTTTTCATATTTCTGTAAATCTCTAATCATTTGTAATAAATTGGATGAAACAGGCCTTGTAGGGGTGTACATTTAAAAAAAATTATTGTGTAATGTTGAAAAGATTTACTCCACTCAGCTGGGTGTAGGTGCCATCTAGCGGTAAGAGAAGTGGTCTTAAGCATAAACCAAGCTAATTGTAAAAGACCTCAGGGAACACAACACAATTATTTTAAACCCCAGCCTTCTTCTGCCTTCTGTCAGTAGAAACATGCTGGTAACATCTTTGGCCTCCAGGAAAGGGCAGGAGGATAAGTGAGTGCCTGGGGAGAACGGGCTTTTCTTAAAGCATCTTTACCAGAATCTTCTCTTTACAGAGCTGCAAGTGGTTACAACAAAATTGGTGAGCTCTGCCCTAAAAATTTTCCGCTTCTTTTTTCTGACAAAAAAGGTAGTCAGGGCATACTTCAATGGCTTTGCCTTGTATATTTTTTGTGCTACTTCTATATCACTTTCAAGGTGTATTTGTATACTGTGCATGCGCAGAGGGTTTTACATCAAACCTTGAACCCCATGATCAAGTCACCCTGTGTGAGGTGCAGTTGCACTAAGGGTGGTTGTCCTTTGCATTGACTTCATGGGCAGCAGGTCCAGCGTGTTGGGTGTCTGACCTCCTTAAGCTAGTAGTAAGGCCCTCTCAAACACGGGGCCTCAGTTCTAGGGCTTTTGCCTTAGGACACCTCTGTCAGCACAGACTGAAATTGTGCTTGGCCTCACCCAGAGGACGTGGAGCTTCTTGCAGCCAGTGCTAACCACACTCACTGCCAGGTCAGCACGGGGGAAGAACAGGAAGGTGGCTATGATGGAGCAGGAAAGCTGCAGTTGTAGAACTGACTCATACTGAACATTTTCTAAGACTAAGTGTTTGGCATGAGCCTGTCCAACAATGTAGAGTGGAAACAGAGACTAGCCTAAGAGAAATGAAGCTAGGTGCCCACATTCTTTAAAACAAACAAACAAAAAACCCCAAAATCGGTCTCCAAGCTACTTTGGCCCAGTGAAAATCGATGCCAGGCCAGTTCAATAGGCCTGACATTTCCACTGCCTATGCGCATAATCCACTGGAGCTGCACATGTTGCTCACGCTTTGTGTAGCATTACCATGGTGCTGTACCACACATTCAGTGGAGTTAGTTCTGCTGCCTTCATGTCAATTGTGCTCGTGGCCTGCTTCTTTGTGGTACCAGAAATCAAACCCAAAAGGGAGGGAGGGAATTGCAGCTGCTCTCTTCCGCAGGACTGGCCTGGGCTCCAGGAAGGAGCCCGTTCCCCTGCCCTTGACGTTCATGTCACTCATTACATGCTCTGGACCCCTGCCTGACTCATGACCATTGCCCACAGACTTGGATCGCTGAACCATTTCTAACTTTTAGTCCTGTAATACCATACTGCTGAGTCCAAGAGAGCAGAAGAATGAACCGTAGCTGCACAGCAAAATGAGGAAACCAACTGACAAAACACATCAAGTCTCCAACTTTTACTGCCTGTCTTGGTGCCCCATATTACATTAAGCACAAATAAGCAGGCAGGATCTTAACATCAAATCATGCTTAGAAGAAGAAACAGAAAAGAGAAATCTTTTATAAAAAAAAGACTTACACAATTAATTTGGAAAGTGAAGTGAAGAGCTCAACTAACCCGAAACCAAGAAAAAAAAGGACACAAGATGCCTGCCAGACGTCAAGAACTATAGCTTCTTCTACTCTGACCCAGATTTTAACAAACAAAGCAAGAATGACTGGCATTTTAGATAGAAAAATTCAGCTGCTTTCCGAGTTGTGTTTAACGTTGCTTCATTTTACATGCTAGGTCTCTAGAGCTCCTTTTTTTTAACTCAAATGATCACAATCCAACAGCGGGTCAGTGGGCCCTGCATTATCTCACATGTAAACCTCTTGAAACTGGAAGCTGTTGTCGGTGAGAACTTGCGGAGGAGGAAAGGAGTGAGAGAAATGCCAAAGCAGGACTAAGTGAGAAAAAGGAAACATATTTAATTAGTGTTTTCTGTAAAACTTTACAAATGTACAGCAGAGTGCAAAAAAGCAGTCTCAGCACATCACCTTCAAGTTAACAATGTCAAAAGCCAAGGAACACAAGCTTGTTTCTTCACAGGAGTGATTCTAGAATACTGTTCCTGGAGTTTCTTCTCTTACCATCAAGATCCAATCTCATGTTTATAGTAGAGCAAAAAGCCTAAAGAAAAATAACCAAGAACCATCCCAGAGTGACTTCTGACAGTCTAATAATTGGCATTATAAAAAAAAATGCAGTCTAAGTTGAAGTCAAACATCCTTGTTGACTGAGCTGCATCTCTTTGCCTACTTGCAAGCAGCTATCCTGCGATGGTTCATTTTTCAACCACAACTAGGCAATTCAGTAAGAAATTGAAGCAGGTGTCTGACTTTGAGCTTATGATAGGCTTCATAAAAATAAGGACAGCTACTCAGAAGCTCTCAGTTATGCATATGCTTAAATACCTTATTGAATCAATGCATTCAATGTTAACATTAAGGCTATCTAGCATGTAAAGATTCAGAGAAGGAGGTAAATCCTGAACAGGGATAATGTTCTCTTGTCAGGTGATATGAGACACCAGACAATTTTCAATTTCCTATGAGAAAAGAAGGAAACAGAGTACAACTCAACAAATTTTAGCTCTGTACATTGCTGGAAAGGACATTATCTGGTGGCAAATGGGCTGATCCAGAAGAACTTTCTAAGCACAAATCTGCCCAAAAAGGAAACCTTGTCCATGATACACTCAAGCACATCATCTAAATACCAGACCAGCGGGGGCTGCCAGAATTTTCCCTTAGTCCTGAACACAAAAACAGTGGCTGGAATTAATTCAGAAGTTTGCACAACCTCACTGCTGCAAAGACTGTACCACTCAGGTGGTGACAGAGCTCCCGGCATGCATACAGCTGTAGTTACCTGGGAAAAATGTGCTCAGAGGTCAGTGCTTCTGAAATAATACATCTGTTCACATACTGAAGAAACGGATGGAGGAAAGGGCTGTGGCTGGAAAGTCCGTTTAAAATACATTTGTCTTACTAAGGAGAATTTCAGTTTGCATTTATCTGATGACCTTTTGGAGTGGACGCTGCTTGACCGTTCAAAATGCTCAGAAATATGGTTTGGTACCATGAATTGTCATGGCAATGACATGGTACAGTCAAACGATATTGGCATGGCTTATACCTCCCTGTCTAGGCCCCTGGAAGGCCTGAGTTAGGGCTGAATTTCCTGGGTTTGCCTTACTGCAATGGGGTGGTTGGCTCAGTAGCTTTCTTAAGGAAACGCAACTTAATTAGAGAATATTGAGATAAATAATACGGGTAAAATCTACAGTTCTCATTAGAACTACAGCATAAAAAACAAAACACTGCTTTGTTGAGAAACTCATTTGTCAGAAACCACAGGGAAGAGGGAGATTAATTCAACTTTTGGAGACTGGTCTCAGATGCACAAGGGACAGAAGAAAAGTTAGTGGGACATTGTGGACTAACCCTTCTACCTTCTTGCCTACAAAGAGCAGGTAACGGTGGCTGAAAGTCTTTCTAAAAAAGGGCTCAAAAATCACTAAACTGGTTCATCAGATTTTATATATCAATAAACCAACAGGCTCATCTTCTTCAGGGGAAACAAAACAGGTCAAGGCCAAGATATCATTGGACTGGACATGAAACACTGAGCCAGCACCAAAACCAAGAGTGCATTCTCGGTCCTCTTCGCAAATGGAAAACGGTGTGTGCAAAAGATTTTTTTTTTCAAGTATTTACCTTTATATCGGAGAAAATAGATTGGGGAAAAAAACCCTCTCAGTTTGGCATGGGATGTTGTGGGGTCTGCGATGGTTTGTAGCTCCCCTAGGAGCTAGAGCCACATTCTTAAGAGCGGCCACCTGGAAAGAGGACTTCTGCATACCCCAAGGGAACTTCATTTTCCTATTCAGCCTGGGAGGATAAGGGAGAGGCACAAATACATCCCATAAAAAGAAAAAAAAAAAAAGGATAAGAAGAGAGTATTTTTAGAGCATTGAGTTGGCATATAGAACCAACTTCCTATTAAAAAAAAGCACTCAGAATGCCCCTGCATCTCTGTGCTGATCTGTGCTGCCCCAACAAAATCCAGCAGTTTGCCTTTGTAAATACTAGTCAGGATTGCTTTATTTTATGAAGTCCCTGATAGACTTTCAAGCTACCCTTCACTCAAATTCTCAGAAGATTTTCTTAGTAGGCCTGAAATTCGTAAAAGAACCCTCCCCTCCCCCCAAACACATCATAAAGCAACATTTTGTTTTAAAATTATTATTCTAGACAAACACTGAAATTCAGGGGCAGAGAAGGTCATGCAACAGCTACTGACCATTTCCATCTATTCAAAAAGAAAGGGCACAGCTCTGTGGTGGGTTTCTGAGTCACTTTTGTTTCTTTACATTCAAACCTGTAGAGAGATGCTTGGATGGATGGGAGGGAGATGTTTTTGTCTTGGAAGCTAAATCGCTAGTTGTTGTCAGTTGAAGCACTCAGGTTTAACGGGATATCCCCTTGGACAGCCGCAGAGGACAGGTAAGAAGCCATATTTTCAGATGGAACATAAAGCGATGAACTTTCAGGCAAGCTGATAATGTCGTTTCCAAAGATTGACTGACGATCAATCAGGAACTGCTGGGTGCTTTCAAGAATGACATCTTTCCCTGGGAACGCAAACAGACAACAGCGAACTCAGTTTCTGGAAGGCAATCTACCAGGCTTTACGAATTCAGAACTGGGAAGTGGCAAATCCCCACAGAAATCAGTGGGAGGTGAGGGGCTCGACTCCAGACAAAAGGTGCTTGGAAACACTTTAGCAAAACTTAAGAGTCATTCAAAAGTCCATTAAAATCAGTGGGGGGCTTTGCAGGTTGCCTAGCTGGGTTCTGCCTGAATAGCTGAGATGCCTCACAGGAACTGAAAGAGTGATGACCAAATAGCTGGAGACTGAAAAGTGGGTAAGAGCAGCTTCTTTTCTCCCTCACTCAAGAACTTTCTATTTTTTCTCACCTCTGCAGAAGGAGAAATCTGCCAGTTGCCCCATTATTCCAGCATCATGTCATTGCATAGCCAATAGAGGCTTTGTAGACAAGGGACTCTCCTCTTGTGCAGTTCAGTCCCAGCCTGCGGAAGAATTCTCTCCAGGGAAGCTGGGCTTTGATGCCTCTGTTGCTCATGCAAGATGCTGGCCATAAGGCAGAGACTGGAAGCTGCCAAGCTACACAGAAGACTTCAAAATTCTGGGGTGTGTACAGGTGGCTACAGCACCAAAACTGAGGCATTCTTTCAAGCAGCCATTCTTTCAAGTCTTGCCTACCTGAATACACATGAAAATAACAGTATACCACTATTCTAAGACCAGGAAAGCACTTCTAGATTCATACTTGAGATCACTGACACATTTTATCAGAGTCACTAAGGGAGGAGAAGCTCAGCAGGACAGTTGCCTTGAGATCTGTTTAGAAGTCCGGAGAAACTGAGAAATAACCTTTGCCCCTGGCTGCTAACAGCTACGGTTTCACCTCCTGAGCAGCTACCCTGGTGGCAGCAGCAGGAGCCAGAGGGAAAGAAGGGGAAACACTGGGCTCGTACAGCTCTTAAAACTCCCAAATTTCACTTAGATCACCACACTGCTTTTAGGTGGTGATGAGCAGGCAGAAGAAGCAGTGGAGACCTTTTGATGGATATGATATGGCTCCAAACAGGAACAGAGGTAGTTTAAAGCAGGAAGAGAGGCAGTTCAATTCTATTTAAACTTTGGTATATGCCCCATTCTTTCCCCATTGCTCCATAACTACCTTGGCGGTTGTTGTGGAAACATTACTGACTGACAATCATGAAAGTGAAATAACAAAGATTGTGTTTTTTTTCCCTCAAAGTGGCAAATGGTCAGTGTTAAACATGTCAACAGCTAGATGCAACGACCAACACCTTAATTACATCCCCGTTCCTGAGTCTGCCAAGAACTGCTAGCGCTCCTACCTGGGCAGCCATTGTTCAACGGTGGGTTGAACGCTTTCGAGGCCAGCTCAGTTGCATTCTTCTCCAGATCCACTGTGAGTCGCTGCATCTTGATGCAAAAATATAAACTACAATGTACAATCATACAAAGACAGGGCAGCTTGTTAGAACTAGGCCACTTCTGAAGATCAGTGCTTTATTAATGCTGCACAACATGCACCGGTAATGCAAGCTATCCTCCCTGGCCTGTCTCTCCTCCCAACCTCATCTGCACTTTGTTAAAATAGCCAAGAGCACATGCTCAAAGGCAGACACGCACTGAAGGAGAGGGCTGATGGAGATGTAGTCCCCTAATAGCACTGGTCTATATGGAATGATGCTCATGTCTTCTGAGGAGACCAAACTAGCATCATTGTGACTGTATCTGCCTGGCTGCTGTACAAAGTAAACCCACAGTCCTCTGCAGCCAGCAACAAATATGAAAGAAATTTTCTTTCCATTTGGCTACGATTGTCTTTAAGTACAGCAGCTTTTGCTATTGTTGGAACTGTAGAGCTGTTTGAACTGTACAGCTGTTAGTTGCAGGCTTCTGTACGCTCAGAGCCTGTCTTTCTGTAGGACCAGCAAGCACAAGGGTAGACTGCACCGGATGCTGGGAAATCTGGGAGATCTCCCCTGGCTTCCAAGACTTGGGAATATTACCCATGTCTTCAGGGACTCTCCTTTCTAACTCTCAGGAAACAGAATTACCTTAGTAAATTCAAAAATATTAACTCAAAACCTAAAAAGGATAGTGATACCACGAAGAAGGCCTAGAGAACTTTGGCACTGCATTAGAATGGATTACACTTTCCTTGCATGTCTGTAGAAGTGGCAGATCCATCCAGGTCTTTATCCGACCTAGCTAGCAGTGAGGGCTCTGAAAATTCTCCCCCAGTCAAGCAAGAAAAAAACCACTCAGTCACAAAACTCACATTTTCCCCTCACTTTTTATTGAATTGCCATATGCGCTTCAAAAATGTCTGTGTCAATGTCAATTCCAAACGGATACTGCCAAACTGAATTTCTCCCAGTTTCCTCTATGTAGGCATGTATCAGCCTCTCGTCTAATTGGGTGTGTTTTCACTGCTCCTGAAATATGCTCTACGGTATCGTTAGGAGGTTACGCAGTTAATTTTCAAAACAAGAACAAGTGAGTGACAATGACACCGAGGCAGAAAGTCTGGAGCAGCCAGTGTCAGTCAAAGACTCCAGGACATCATCAACACATGTCTCCAAACAAGCTCTGGTGGAATGGGAAAAATAGGGCAAGAGTATAAGTTAACACGGGCAGCCTGACCTCAGGAGATGCATACTCTCTGTGCTTTACCACACTCTTCCCTCTGGCTGTGAAATAACCAATCATTCTTCAGCAATGAACAAGCTCTGTCTACAGGAAATTCTGCTTCGCACTCACATTATCCTCTCAGAAATACACGTCTCTTACCGGGGACAGACTGGCTTCCATTTCGGTCAAATTCCACTCACTCAAAGACAAACTGGGATTAAAGACCTGTCGGCAGAAAAAATAACAATTAGGGCTCTGAAAGGCGTAATGGTTTAAGGCACTCCTGTCCTCAGCTGCCTGCCTGGCCTCTCTGCTGGAGGTGGTTGCTCTGCTGGTAGAGATGCCAGAAAGCAACGTCTGCCTGAGCCTCAGCTGCTGCGATGTCGTAATTGAAGCTACAGGTGAAGGCTCATTTGTGTTGGTTGGTGACAGACCTGGAACAGCAGTGGCTGAGTCGTGGGCACCTGCACTGATCTGCAGACCTTGCTGCCAGGCTGGTGCCTTCCAGTGGAGGGGCAGGGCAGGCGCCTGGTGGAGCAATGTCTGAAACCAGGGCAGCTGTTTATCTCCATCATAGCCCTTTCTTTCTGCTATTGGGTCCTAGGGACACTTGCAGATTCATACTTTCTTTTCAAAGAAGTGTTCCGAAACGCAGCAGCCAAGGGCAAATGGCTGCATCAGTCCCCCAGTGCCAGTTTCTTGAGAAGTCTGCACAATCTGGGAAATGGAGCTGCTGATCTGGAGGATGATTTCATGATTCACTCTCGCTCTTGCAATGTTCAGTTACACAGAGAGAGAAAAGTGTGTCAGGAACAGGAAAAACACCTCCTAACGAGGAGTAAAGAAGCAGAAACCACCATACCCAGTGACAGAGTAGACCATTAAAAAAGCTTTTCATAAAGTCAGAATCACAGACACTCAGGTTCTAAGAGAATAAAAGTAATTTTCTGTGATTTCCCATTCCTGTTTCGCCACACAAATTCACCATGTGCCTAAATCTGAAGCATCTCAAGGGAACGTATCTTCTCTGAGAGATGGATTCTTTCACTACATACTGAGTTATTTGATTATCAGCATAAAGCATTTTATATTCTAACAGTATGTACAAAGAGAGAGAGAGAATTAAGCGCAAAAATTAAACCCTTCTATTTCTGCATCTATACTTAAGAAAAAATCCTAATTGCACCACTAATTGTCAGAGAAAAGTGCCTTTTCAGAACTGTGGAACTTAGAGGAAAAGGGGAAGGTAACAGAGCTAACAACAAGCTAGGAGTATCCAAGATGCAGAACATGCCAAAAAATAAACCACCACCCCTCCCAAGCAATTAACAAGCTATCTACAGAGTCATCTTAAACCTATTTTAGGTAAGAGTGGGAGTGCTAGGTCTTTGCCAAATGCGCTATGTTTTGTGCTCCTAGGGTAAGAAGTTCAGAAACAGATTTTTCGCGAGAAATAAAAAAGCATCATTTAAAGTCTGAACCCCTGCAAGTTCCCTCAAGCAGGTCAAAAAAAGAGCTGTGTTTGTTCTGGCAGTGTCTAACAGATTAAGTGTCACACAAGGCTCTATGCACGAATAAGCAGTGCGGTCCATCTGTTTTACTGCCCAAAGGCACTGCTGCATACTTCATGACTGTTTTATGTAGCCTCCTAGGCCGAGGGCCTCACACTCACATCCAGGATACTGGCCGGCTCCAGGCTGTACTGCTGGCTCCTCAGCAGCAGCTGCAGGCCTTCTAAACTCAAGTCGGCGCCCTCCAATGGGTCTGAAATATCTGTTCTGAGAAAAGACAAAGAGAAACATTGCCACAGATGAGAGTTGCGTAGGTACATACAGAAAGCAGGACTTCCCAAGACCTCCTTACATTGCTGCAGGTGCTATCAAGAACAAGTTCTGCAGTTAATAATACTTACATGCCCTGGCTTGTAAGTAGATAACCAGACCTCTGTCCCTTTCTACCAGACTTTAGCACTCGGTGAACACAAGCTCTTAACTCTCCATCCCTGTAAGTGATCTCACTTGCTACTTCATTATGTTAAGTTTTGATTTTATACCCATTTGTAACACCTTGCTTGGGACTGCCTAGATTTTTACTCAGCTCTTCCAGTTCCAGGAGAGAAGCCTCACAAACGCAGCTAAGTTTCACGGCTTTTCGCTCTTACGCAGAGAGAGGCAAGCCGAGATCTCTGCCAGGGTCAGCTTCCCAGCACCTCCTCAGAAACACATGGCCCATGTGATGGTGCCAGAAAGACTGGCTACCCCCTGAAGACAGATCTAGCACAGACTCAGGAAAGTCAGTTGCCCTTCTAGAGCAGTGAGGAGGTTTCTCCACACCTCAGAAAGATGACAGGAAGAGATGCAAAGGCAGAGCAGACTAAAGAGGAAATACCCTATATGACTTCACAGCGCAGGAGAGGAAAAGAAAGGGGGCAAATTATTTCCTTACGGCATATAATTCCTCAAGCCCAAGCCTGGGCCTCATAGATGCTTTGCTGCCTTACCAAATATATTTCTTGCTATAGAGCAGAGGTTACCATGAAAATGGACTGCCCTCTTCCATCCTTGCCTGTATATGAGCATACAAGTGACACCTTCTTAACTGCACAGAAACTCCAGCGACAACTATTCCCTTATAAGTTTATGCGGCTGAAGACCCAGCAAAGCAAATGACAGAGGGTGCATGAGCTATTGGAGAGGCAGTATGGTCCAGCGGCCTGCAAGTCTGCAAGCATGGATGCTGGTTTGGGCTCCACCTCTGACTTGGACCTTGGGCAAGCCCCTCTCACCGTGGGAAGTCTCTTCCTGCTCCCATGACTCTGACAAACAGGAACAGACAGCTCTTGCTCTGTTGGGTCCTTCAAGCAACTCATCTGCAGACCCTCTACCCCAGGCTTCAAGGATCCTCTAAGCAGGAGCCACAGGTACAGGACAGAGCTCATAGGGCTGCGCTAGGCAACTTGCAGCCAGCCTGCCCCCAGCTAACAGAAGGGGCAGTGAAACAGGCAGGGCCACAACTCTCCCTTGCTCCCCTCACCTGTCCAGCAGTGCTCTTCTGCCTCTTCTCTCGGGTGGCTGCAAGGTCCCTGGCTGGGCTGCACCACAGCTCCCTTTACCTTCCAAAACAGACTGAATCATGGCAACTGGGAGCACCGGGGGCTCAGCGCAAGCCCGGCAGCCTGGGAGCGGGATATCAGGCTCAGTGGTGGCTTTCACTCCAGGGCTGACCGGCTCTTCCTTGATCAGCATGAGGCTCTTCTCCCTGGATCAAAGACAAGACTTAGCACCACACACACATCTGCTCCACAGAGGCCCTGTGCTACTGGGAAGGACAACAGCACAAGGGCTTGCCTCCACTTCCCATCAAACTGCCCCACAGAGTCTTTGCATTTCCCAGGTGGGCAAATGAACTCTATCAGCACCCCTGTCTTCTTCTCGGTGAGCTCCAAGGCCTGCCAGGAAAGCCTTCAAGGAATGTGGGAGCAGCAGCTCTATTTTACTGAGCTTCTTCTGTGTGTGCATGCAAAGGGCTCTGTCAGAGTGAAGTGGGTTGTCCAGGCACAGCTGGGAAGGTTTCCATTTAAACTGCCAGGTCAAGGCTGGGCATGCACCCAGGAGAAATTTTAGGAGTCAATCCTGATGCCCTTTCCCAGCTGCACCACTAGATGGGTGGCTTGCTCCACGAAGCTGTCTCAGGCCTGTAGTAGACTTCAGCACTAAAAGGGTGAAGCAAGTGAAAGGGGGTGGTGGTGTGTGCTGGGTCCCTGGACAGGTTAAGTATGTGCAGAGTGCTCCTGCTATTGCCGGTCATGCAAAAACGAGAGTGACCACGGCCAGAACATTTCCTGGAGATGTTTCAACAAGGTGGAGGATTTCAGCTTTCAGGATGTAACTCAGAGTCATTAACTCCATCTGGCTGCTAATCCCTGGGGAATGTTCTGCAGTAAGAGGTCTTCTTATTACACAGAGTGGCTGTAAAGAGGCAAATCCAAAACATGCTCCACTGGAGTATTTTCGGTCACTTCATCAGTCACGCCTATAGCAAATCTGTCCTATTAGGCTGTCTTGCAGACATGGAAAATTTTCTTCCATGTGTTGATCATTTCCCCAATGAGTGTTAGACTTGAGAGAGGTAACAGTTGCTTGCCTAGAGAGGGAGCCCTGAAGGAAAGGACTCTCCACCCTAGAGATAGGAATGAGGTCAGTAAGCGGGGCCGATGTGGGTCTAGGCTGAGCTCCCTAGATATCCCAATTACATAGCCAGGATCTGGTAGCCTGGCAGGATTAGAAACAGAGGCTCTCAAGATCTGACAGTCTGAGCCAGGTGTTTTATTTGTTGAGAAGCTGCAGTTTGCCTTTTTCCAGTGGGAGGAGCACTCTATGTTCTTCCCAGGACATATGATATTGAACTTTTAAACAGTAACACTTGGTATGTAAAAAACTGCTTTATAACATCTACAGGAGACTTTAGAGCGCCCTGTACACCCTGCACAGCAGAAGCCAAAGTGACAAAGACATGTAGCTCAACAGGAGTGGGGAATGGAAAACACTACTGAAAAAATAGTATTATGTTACCACACTTGAAGACTAGCTTTGCTGAAACACAGCACGTGGGCATGTCCCATATATGGGATGGTATGGGACACTACAAAGCAGCACTCCTTTCAGACCATCTTGTGAATCCTAAGCTTCCACCAGAAGCTCGTGCTCATTTAGCAGCTATCACACTCCTGAACTCATTATAGCCGTGGCTGGCCCAGATTCTCTTCACGAGTTATCCAGCGTAGATCAGAAGCCACCAGATGGCACTCAGTAAGTAGCAGTAATAAGCAACTTCACTTGAAGGTTATATTAAAATTTTTCTACTTCAGAAATGTCTTCCAGCATGTAGTCATTTACCTGAAGCTCTTTACATGCTTCTAGCTATTTCTTGGGGCCTAGTTCCAATTATTAGGTAGTTCTACAGGCAATTTTTAGGGTATAACTGCCTTGCCTCTATGTGTGAGAAACCTCGTTTCCATGATTCATCTACCTGGTTACTTTCCACTGACATAGTTGTAGTTATGATTCAGTAACTACCTCTAAGAACACTGCATATCTGTGCAGGAAGAGATAAGCACTAACATACCTTTGCATTCAGTTCTTAAGTTCCTGGCACCTTTTCACAGAAAAGCTGTCAAGCATCGGAAGTTGTTGTGATGCAAACTGTCTGTGCTCATTAGCACAAAGATGTACAGTGTGATTCTGTTTCTTCTTTGTCAAAGCCAAGAGAAAACTTCCTTTTTCTCTTGCTCTCAAAAGCAAAACTGACAAATATTGGTATCTCATTCTTTGATAAAGTCTGGAACAGCCACTTTCTTGAGAACAAAGTATAAAGAACTGTGGAACACTTCTCAAAGAGGTGAGTGGAAGTTCTCAGCATGAAACTCATGACTTCTTATTTGAAAGTTATGCTGTTAATATCCCTACCTAATTCTGAAAATCTGTTCCACGTTGCAAACATGCTGCCCATCATCTCTATAGAGATTTGTCATTCAGAGGCTGTGGTAGAATTAGAGCCAGGAAGTACTCTGCTAAATTACTCGTTGCCCATACCTGGTTCTGCCTGTTTTGATCACAAACATATTTACCTGTCACTATCAGGAGGGGACTGCATATTTATTATGTTGGATGGTGATGCTTCAGTAACATCAGAGATGATGGGTCCTCCAGCAATTGCAGGGCTGTTTAAGCATGAGGCAGGTTCTGTTGATGGCTAGGAGGAAAGCAAAAATCATATGGATTTATCCTTCTGAAGCAGTAAAGAGCATTAATAAATCAGTTGGTTCTCCACTGGCCCAAGAAGGGAGAAGCAACCTGTCTCCCCTTTTCTGATTTATAAGAAAAAGCTCTCCACCCAGCCACTAGAACTCCCAACCCTCCAACACGCTCTGCCCAAGAGTTCTGGATAGCAGGGTGCACTGTCTCTCCTCCAACACTAACTGAAGTAGCGCCATCCTCTCACTTGCTACAGAGGGCCGCAGCTAACTGAAAAGATCCAGTTATCTCCGATTTTAGAGCAGCTAGACCAAGTATAACGCATCACCCCAAGTAGTGTTTTCTCACTATGCCCTTGAGCAAATATCCCTTGGGTTGAAACCAAGGAGGCTCTTACCTACTATGCAACATTACCGTTTCCTCTGGTCTTTCCTCCGACCACACAGAAGTGCAGGAATAAAACCACCACTGTGACTAAAATGTCAGCTGCTGACAGATTTTACCCTGTCTCACATGTTGCTTAGACCATTTGTCTTCCTCTGGAGGGAAAGATCCAACTGCTCTGCAGGTGGGGGTTTAGGTGTCATGGCAATTCAAGTATTTTAACTGTGGGACACGAGTGTGCTAGCCCTGCTAGCAGCAGCCAGATGATAGGCCAGTAGCACAGCATAACCCTTTCTCCCTCAGGATGCGCGGAGCCTTTGCAGAAAGCATTCACTGCGTTGCTTAAACAACTGTCCCCTCTGGAGGCTCTTTTGGTGGGTTAGAGTGACGGGGATTGCTGGGGGATTGCAAATAATCTGCCTTTGGCCAGGAAGATCCTAGTTACCACTTCTAGAACAAACTTCTTTCTCTCCGCCTGTGCCATAAGCCTGGCTGTGGTAATACTGGGCAGAGCTCTGTGTGCAGGACCTGCCTTTCCCTCCCACATCCGGTGGCCTCTCACATTGCCCCAAGCAGGCTGCAGCAGAAGACAGCAGCGTGAGCATGCTGTAAGAATGCACCTCTCCCTGGTACAACCTATAGCTGAAGAAATAACAAATGTTACTCAGCTCTGCAAACCTCTTCGTCCTTGACAAACTTGCCAAAGAGCTTACTCCATAATCCATATTATTGCCTCAAACATTTTCCCGCTCTGGCCAAAAAAAGCCCATAAAGCTCAGAGGCTGGAGCAAACCTACCGACTGAATGAAATAGGGGTCATGGAGAGGGTCTGTAGCAGACAAATGCCGGCTGAACTTGGGCACTTGCGGAACTGAGGTCCCATTGTCAAGCATCAGAGGTCTGTGAAGAGAAAAACAAGAGGTATCCTTTCTCAGCCACGTATTAACTGACTGTTGCCTGCCTGCTCACAGAAGAAATGTTGCAGCCAAGGGCTGTTTCCACCTGGATACGCTGGTTTTCCTCAGTTGTAACGTACTTTCTTGTCCAGTGTTATGCACAAGGAAGGAAAGCAACAGTCTTGAAGGCGGTCACTGTGAAAAATGGACTTTTAACAGCCATACAGAGAAGAAAGGATCTGGCTTTTTCTAGATCTCATTTGAAAGAACCAAGTGAAATAAAATACATACATTGCTACTTGTATCCCATATAAGGAAGAAAAAGATGAAGATATCTGAACCCACAATCAAAAGCCGCTCTGGAGGATAAAAAAGCTTAGGATAGGAATCTCCAGAGTCATCTGACTCCTCTTTACATAGGCTACAATTTACAAGCTTTAATGCATATCCGCAACTTGCAGTGAGGAAAGCCTTCTGCCTCAGCAAAATTACTTGTTTTTCCATTTGGAGTTTTGGTTTGTAACCTTACACACAAATAGTCACAATACAACCATCCTGTAAATCACACGGGAGTCAAATTCTTGCTGCAGCCCCATGGGTATTCTACACCCATTCAAGTGGAAAAGATAGAATTTAGGTTTAAATGAAGATGTGTTGTAATAGAAGGAGCAGATGGACTAAACTTATGACAATGTGCTATTTCCAGATCACAGGCTGTAATTTGTCCCTAGCCATATTTCAAGAAGTGACTGGAGTCAAGTACCACCGTACTTTGTACAAAACAATACCTCATGGTACCTCTTCAGTTGCAAAAGGGCCTCTAGCTGTCCTTACCATACACAGTCTCTGAAAAAGCTTACCGAACAGCAAAGTCCTACAAATGCTTCCTGGGGATGACTTCCATATGCTAGTTACTCCATTCTGGAGGACAAGGAGGTTGCCTCAACTGCTCATCCTTCTCCTACAGCCTTTCACCTTGGCCTGCTATTCCCCCTAGTGCCCAGTACCTGGGGCCCTGATCCCAAATGACACGGTATAAAGGTCGCTGCATTTGCAGGAGGCATGAACCTTGTTAAATGAGCTTGCCATGTAATCTCAGACATTGTTATAGTCAGAAGATTTGTGGCACCTTGCCATAAAGAGAGTTCCCTGCCTCTGTCACATCCTTAACAGGAAAACAGGGCTGGTTCTAGGTCAGGAGGTCCTCCTGGGAAAGGGAGGGCGCAGGTGAGGGATGAGGAAGAAAGAGCATTTGCTGGCTGAACAAATTCATTTAATATTTTCTCCTAATTGCTAATGGTTCCAATCTCTGGGCTGGATCCTCAGCTTGTTTCTCTCAGTGTAGCTACGCGGAAATCTTTAGCAGAACACTAGGGACTGGGCCTCTTTACCAGCTCCCATCCTCGCAGGGCCCCTTTTCTTGCCAAAAGTACATCTCAGTATACAGCACTGCATAAACGGAATCCACGCTACCCACTAACACAAGTTAATAAAACGGGGCAAGACACAAAATAGAGCACAGCACAAACCCATTGCATACGGGCTTTTCAGAAACGACTGACAGGCTTTTCCAGATGCCTGTTGACAAGAAGGGGGACTGTGTGTCGGGCCCTGCGGTGGGGGTGCTTTTCGTTTAGCAAAAAAATGAAACCAAGAGAAAAAGAAAAGGAGCCTCAAAATGGCACCGACATCATTCCAGCATGGAACCTCCAGGGTTTTGTGATGTAAATGTTACCAACACCACAATACAGTCCCAGAGAAGGTGGAGAATGGTATATTTTGACACCCACCCAGTACTGTTAATATTATGATGATCCTATAAAACGGCTTAGCAAATCCCTCTTCTCCTCTCACTGTCCACAATCAGGAAAGCCTCTCTTCAGTGTTCATTTAGAAGACAGTGGTTTAACTGAGGGCACCAAGGAAAGCCAACACTGTTCCCCTGTTAAGGTCCAAGAGGCCTGACAGAAGAAATTATTTCCCAGTTCCCCTTATCCTACAAACACTGGAACTGGATATGCTGGGAGAAATGCTGGGTTTACTCTGACTGCAATTTCATCCCGCAATGAAGGGCGTTATACAGCAGGATTCAGTGACCACAGCACTTGAGAGCTTGACATTGTTTAACAGCTTATTTAACAGCCTTTTTCTATTCTATGACATTAACTGAAGATACAGAATGAAAAAGAACATTTGAGTCATTCTGACATGGACCTTGTTATGGCATAAGCTACTCTTCAGTGCAAAGAGATATCATAGCCAGCCCTGTGACAATTACAAGCGTCCAACTCTCTGCTCAGGAGCCACAAATGAACCTCTCTGTCCAAAGCTCATTATCAAAGCGGTTTACGCTTCAACCCGTCCAACAGCCTCCCAGGTCAGATGCCTACAGGACCTACAGATCTGCCCATCCCAGAAAGAGGAATATCCAAGAGAAGAAGAAATCCAAAAGAATTGCTTCTCTAAAGCAAAAGCTTAGCTCGGAGCCACAAAGGGTAGAGTGAATTCTCTATACATGGACAGATACAAATGATACCACTCAGGAGATGTAAATAAACAGAACTTTGTCAGATTCAGGCATGAATCTTAGATGCTGCTAACAGGTAACAGCCACCAGGGAAGAAATCTCACCACTCTTACCTCAATTTTAGAGCTCAGGACCTTCTGATGAAGGTCTGGCTGCACTTCTAATTGGGAACCTCCACATGGACGCTAGTCCAGGGCAGAGCTCTCTCTTATCATCACTGGTCTACTGCTGTCCTAATCAGCAATTGGATATTGCAGTGTTGTCATCTGTGCTCTAAATCTTTTTGCAATCTCTGCTTCTAAGGCTTCTCACTCTGGTGCTTTTCCTGCTACAGTTTTATACTCAGTTCAAGTAATTGGCCAGACTTAATTGGTGTTGAGATGAGGCCAAGATGATTCAAGCTCCTCTATTCACTTGCCTTGAAGCATTTATTTACAATCCTAAAGATTCCCCTAGTTAAAATCTTTCTCTGCCTCCGTGAGAACTGCAGGTTACACATCACCAAACCTGTCTTGGATACACACCCCAGTCAGCCACTGTGGATCAAACAAAAGGTGGCTGTGGGCCAGCTGGGCCCAAACCTGTTCCCACCAATGACACGCAGCAACGCTGCCACTGGCATCCACAGGGCCAGCATTGGGGTCTTGCCCTTCCCCCGGCCACTAGTTAACGTTCCCATCTCCTGTCTCACTCTGTATTGCCCAAATAAAGGTCAGGAGCTGACACGGTGCTTCTCTATAAGACCACTGAATGGAGCATGTCAGCAGGTCTGACTCGGCAGTTCATCGCATTCATTTCCCATCACCATGGTGCCCTGGTCTGGTGACCGCCTGCCTGGGCAAGCTGAGCTTGTGCTTTTAGCGAGGGGGTAGCATTATGCACCCGTGAGTGTGTGTGTGCACCACATAAGGGTACTTACAGCTTCCTCTTTATCCCAGTGCTGCTGGGGTTTGATTGGAGCTGGCCAAACAGAAACTGAATCAGCTGTCAGGAGAGATCAAAATCCAATGTTAATCAGCAGGGTGATTCAGCACTCCCTGCTCTCACACTCATTCTTATCTCATGCATTCCTCCCTTCTGACACCACCCCAAAGCTGGGAACAGCCATGAAATACGGGAGCCAGATTGCGCGAGATGCCAGAGCCCGAAAGGGGACTAAGCTTTCCAAGCACCTTCAAACGACCTGCTTGGTTTTCAAGAAACACAGACAAGTGCCTTCTTTGTTTCAAGGCTGCCAGATACACACGCCCTGCACTTCCTCTCTCCTCTTCTGTACATGCAGAAACCCTGGCTAGCCCCAGGTGACCCAGGAATTTGCCAGTGAAGTGCATGAGCAAAGATTCCTAGGCCTGAAGTGAGACTTGGCCTCTATAAAAGTCTTTAGACTTTTAGTCTAAGAGCTTTATAAAGACTTTGCAAATGAAAAAGGCAGTCCCCTAAGAGTGGCCCTGGATGGAGGCCTCAGCTCTTCTAGCTGAGTTTTTCAGCCATATGGAATTCAGCGTTGACATAAGAGGCCACTAAAAAGGATGTAGGATGGCTTTTGAGAGGAATCACCTAGCAACATATTCCCATGTCAGCTTAAGCCTAAACGCTCTACTTTGACCTCCAGACAAAGAGAGAATTATCATTATATACCACAGCTGTCTCTTACTCATTGCTCAATATAACAGAGTTGCACAAATGCCTCTGCAACGCTCCATGAGTGGTGTGGCTGGACCCGCATTAGGGTTGGAGGAACGTTCGACAGCCTCATGCATTTCCATCCAGTCCTATGACTCTATGATGCAATGTGAGGGTCAGAATGTGGCTCTCACTTAGGGTGACTGGGAAATGTGACTTGCGCAGTCATATCAGCACCATCCAGGGATCACTGGAGAGCCCTGTTCTGTACAGGAGATGCTAAATTTTAAGGGAGGTGACCCCTGTCTTGCTTATTCAGTCTGTTCTCCTGTGTGCCTTACACTAGAGGCTTGCACAGTAATTCCTCAGCTGGCCCAACACCACCAGAAAATTGAACCGTTCCTGGAGGTCTCCATAGGCTGGAGGAATGGCTAGCCAGTTCCGCTGTGTGCAGCTTCAGCGGCGGCAGCAGGATGGGGAGGCTCCTCTCTCCCCTGCATGGCCATCCTCTGCTGTGCCTCTTGCAGGGCTCTGGAGGAGCCTGTGAGCTCTACCATCTCTAGAAGAGCAAGAACCTGGTTCTCTAGTCACACAGAAAAACCAGTGCAACTCCGCAGATAAGAAAGACCGATGCAGCTGCTAACTGTGAGGGGTGAGAAGCCCAGCATTACCCTGCAGCCATTAAAACCCATGTGCCTTTCCCTGTTCAAGGAGACAGTACTCCTACAGTTACTACGATGATCCCTATTTGTGATGCTCCAGGTACTCGCTTTGACGAGGGCAGGATCAAAGATCTAACACTCATGCCTAGAACATGAAAGACCTGCTCTCACTGCCGTACGCACCAGTCCTGTTGCCACCAGACTGGAGTGTGCGTCAGAGCTCTGCAATCCTGTCCTGAAAGAACAAGGAGCAAGAGCTTTTCAAAGACCCTCCTGTGACTCGTCCAAGAGAAAGAGGAAGCTTTGGGAAGCCCAAAGGCATTGGTGCTGCCAGAACATAAGACAGCACAGGGCAATCGGAGACAGTCGTGCTCCCTTGTTCTACAGCATCACAGTCCAAGGGCTCAGGACTCCGACAAAGACGCGGTTTCTAACATCACAGCAAGGACTGACAGGGAAAGGGAAATCTTTTGCTTGAGGGTTTTATGCTTTGCTAATGAACATTTCCCACAGGACACATAAGATCCTCACGTGATTAGAAAGGGAAAATTCATATATTGCAATACAAGAGTCTGGAGAAGAGTATGAGGCAAGAAAAAAAATCAGAGGAGGACCTACACCAGACAGTGCAAGAGTTTGGTGTTTATACGATCACTACCTTGTTGATCACTTTCTGTTGCTGTGTGTGGTTCTGACGGAGAGAAACAACTTCTCGCCAAAGAACTTCATTTTGCCTGAAAGTGAAACAGAAACCTCTCATGAGCACAGAAATGCCCCACCAGTCCACGGTGCTGCACAGGAGACCCAATTTTGCAAAATGTCTCACTTTATCAGGCCTCTTGCAGCGTTTGGCACTTTCGAAATGTCCCAGCTACTGGGGTCACACAATTACTTTTCTTGTTTTTCCTAGACTTCAAAACTGCAGAGCAAAACTTGAAAAAGCACACCCAACTAGTTCAAAAGGAAGGGAAACAAATAACATCTGTGGGGGAGGCAAACAGGACAACACACACGCCTCGGGTTTTTATGCAACATCTGGGCCAAATTCAGAATTTCAGCAGGGCCTGAGTTGTGATTTTGAATGATTTAGATCACCAAGACTATTCTTGCTGCCAGAGCCAAGAAAACCTGACCTCTCTGTTAGTGCCCTCAATGCAGTAAAGAGATCCTATGTAATTCTGCCTGTTCAAACCTCATATGTTTGGTGATACAGAGGCATGTTTTGGAGCAACTGGAGTAGCTAGAGGGATGTTTCTGCATTTGAACAAGCAGAGCCTTGAACTTGAGCACTGTAACAACCTTCTCATTAGTGGGAGTCACTGATTTCATCCAGTGCAGTCCCGCGTTCTGATCCAGCTTGCAAATGCATAGATCATATCCAGGCCTAGGTTTCTGTTTGCAAATACAGCGCTCACAGGAGTTACCCGTTTCCTTGACCATTCAGCCCCAGAAACTGGGATGGGGGAGATGCACAGTTTATTTGCTGTGCTGCCTCCAAATCTGGATTCAAGCCAAGTCCATGATACAAAAGATTTTGCCAGGGAATTTGTCTCAGGAATATAAGGATGTACCAAAACTGAAAAGTCAACAAAACCTTTCATAGAGATGCAACTTATAAACCCTTTTGCTACATGTCCTGTACGCTGTTTTAGTCTTTGTAGTGTGGATTGACACTAAAATGGGGAAGATAAGGCCCTCCGGCTCCAACCAATTAATAAGCTCCAAGTAGGGAAGTATCTGCCTTAGCATATAGCAGCTTGGGCTTGTACAGCAGGAATCCCTGGAGTGAACTTTCCACACTGGTACCTCCAGGATTTCCAGCGAAGCAGCTTTCCTAAGACTGACAGCTTGCATTGGAGTTATGCTCTAATGTTATTTCACCAACGCAAACTTCTTAATGCGGTCACGGCCTGGAATCTGGTCTTTGTTAGCTTATAGAAGTTGTATCCTTTTAATCAGTTAAATGCAGTTTTGCCTTTTGACAGCTAATGAAGGGAGAGAGCAAACCAAAAGGGAGAATGAAAGAAAAGCAAGGCCAAATCATTGATGCTGGAACTCCTTAAAAATTAAATAAGATACAAGCCTGGAGAGAGAGAGACTTTCATTGTCACTGTACCTGGATTTCACGGCGTGATTTCTCACACATGCTAAGCCTGGGAAGCATTAAAATTGAGGAAGGATAAAAATACTTAGCCTATTGCATTTAAGGTGCTGGGCTGCTATGAAGTTTCCCAGTGTCTGGTGCTCTTTCAAAACACCCGAGATGCCAGTTTCTTCCAATGATGTACGAATCTCAGCTTTCATTACAAAAGAAGTTTCTGGATTTACTGTTTAAAAAGACTTGACAAATCTAAAGTACTCTCTAAGGATTAAAACCCACTCCAAGTGTGTGATCTCTAAAACTGTATCTGTTTACTAAATTCCTAGTGACCATGTCTGACTCAGAGTCCCAGACTCTCAGACAGCTGGAGGTTGAGAAACTGCATGTAAGCAGCACCGTGGAGGCTTGTCCTGCTGTTATACAACATTTTTGGCTATGCCAGAAGACAGGGGCTTGGGAAAGACAGGCTCATGGTCTAAACCAGTACAGCATTCTTATGTTTTTGTATTTTTAGACCACTCATATTTTGGAGGATGACACAGCCTGATTTCTAATTTTTGAATATCTGGAGCAGGCACCACTGCATTTCTGCTAAGGACCCTGCTAGGATGAGAAAGAATTACATCTCTTTTTTACCACAGTCTCTTCTAGCTGGGGGAAACACTGAGTTTTTGAAACTATCTGAGTTTTTGAAAACTATCTGAGTTAAGTCCTCAGGTTATGCACACATTTCCTGCATGACCTCTTCTCTGCCTCCCTCACCTATAAATGGAATATATAGATGGAGAGAATACATCTACCTTTCACATGAGGCAGAGAGACTGAGCATTAAATGATATTTGTAGAGCACTGGGAACGGTTTGCATAAAAATCCTACCTGTTATTGTCCCAATGGATCTAGTGTCTATGTCTGAAGTGACAGTCGGCCCTTTAGATACACCAGGCCTTAGGACAACGGTCTTAAGATATATCTGGCATCCGTGCTTGCTCTGTTCATGTTTACTGCTAGAGAATATATACTTTGCACAAACCCCCTTTTCCAAAGTTAGGACAAGGATATTTAAGCAGAGAAGAGATTCTTAGTCAAAGGTCATGCTGGCTTAGCACGTTGTCCCTGGGAGGTGTGCAAGGCTCCTCCTTTCAAGCACTCTCCAAGATCAACAACTCTTTCAAGGAGCAAAACGCCTGTAAGAAGCAGCCTGAACTGAAGTAGGATTCAACTCACTGCTTCATGTCCTGCACTTGACACTCCATGTTCTCTTGCTGACTTCTCAGTATCTGTACCTCGTATAGCAACCTGCTGAGGTCCTCCTGCCGCATCTTGGTCTCCTCGCTTTTCACTACTGACACCTGAGGGAAGAAAAAAAAAAAAAAAAGGTGGCTTTTACCAATGCAAGAAGTGCCGTGGACAGACACAGTCGTTGCTGTGGCTCAGGCACGGGATTTCCACCAGCCGGATGCCGATATGCTGAAAGCCTGGGAGGGTCTGTTGGGAGCAGGGACTTATTTCAAATCAGCTTGGATAAAAAGGTATTTTAAGGAACAGGGAGGAACTGAACTAGGTGATTTGACTAATTCTTTCTACTTTCACTACAGAAAGACTCAGCCCAGCCTAGCCTTTTACAGGAACAAGTCTGAGGAACTCTTTCAAACGGGTATATCACATTGGGATTTCCAGAAAACTTTTGTCGAAATCCCTTACTAAAGTCAATATGCTAACTCAGCGTCAGGACAGCCCTTTTGTGGGTTAATAACAAGTTAAAAGAGAGCAAACATGGTAGGAGCAGATCACTTTGATAATAAAAGGAGATGACTGTTAGGAGACCCAGAGGGCTATATGCCATACTTGCTCTAGAAAAGGGGGATATCGATTCAAAATCGGTGGTAAAAAACGACTACGGAGCACAGCACAAAGATCCTGTGATACTGAGCCACCGAGCAACGGAGGACAGACAAAATCCTGACGAACGCCCAGCCTGCGCAGGGACAAAATCCCCCCGACCGTACACATCTAAGGACAGGACAGACAAAGGTGATGTGGAGGTTACTCTGAATAGCTCAGTCCCCCCCCCCCCGGTCAGAAAGCCAACGAACGTTTGGGGAACGAGCAAGAAGGAGCAGTGGCCGAAGCGCCAGCGTCGCTGAGCGCCGGCCTGGCCGGCCCGCCCCGGCGGGCGCGTTGGAGGCGCGGAGAGGAGAGCCACGACGGCCGGCCGACCGACATGGCGGGCTCCTGCGCAAGGAGGGGAGAAGGCCCGGAGGGAGGCGAACGACACGAGGAGACGCCAGGCTTGAAAACAAACGAAGGGAGCTGCCTCTTCGGAAAGCTGCGGGCGAAGGCTCGCGCGGTTCGAAGAGGAGCCGGCCGAGCCGACGAAGAGAGCTGCCCCAGCGCGGCGCCCCTGCCTCGCCGGCGGCGCGGAACGTTCCGGAAGGGGCGACAGCAGCGGCGGCGCCCGCCCCCCCCCCCCCGGCGCGGCCCCGGCCCCGGCCCCGGCCCCGGCCCTCACCTTCCTTTTGATGTGCTCCAGGAGGTGTTCGTGGCCCTGCAGGAAACAGAGGTGCTGGAACTCGGTGTCGTCCCGCTCGGGCTTCACCAGGCCGCCCTGCTCGATGTTCACCACCTTCCTGAAGCCGTCTGCGCGGGGAGGCGAGGCGAGCGGTGAGGCGCCGGCGCCCCCGCCTGCCTTCCTCCCCCAGCCGAGACGCTCCCGCCCCCGGCTCGGCTGGCAGAGCGGCGTCTCTAAATAAACGCTAAGTAAATCTCGCAGTCCCGCGTTATGTCCTGCCCGGGCGCTGCCGCCGCGCGGCGCGCAGGTTAGGGGGCAAGCGGATGCCGGGAAAGGCGGGACGGAGCCCGTCCTCGGTGACCTCTGTTGCGCTTTGGAGGCCGCGGAGGTTTAGCCGAAGGGTTTTCGAAGGCACGAGTCAGCGCCAGGTGCCACTTTTAGGAGAGGGGGGAAAAAAAAAAGAAAGAAAAAGCTGCACGCACGTTTGGGGATCTATTTTGGATACTCCTCTGAAGTGCTGGAAGGGTTTCCACGCTGCAGCGGAAATTATTTTAAGACTGGTCTAGGATTTCCAGCGGTGCTGTTGTACATTTAAACAGTAAAGGGGAAGTTTTACCGAGGAACTTAGTCAACTGGTCATGAAAAAAATGGATTTTTTTAACAAACTCATGAAAACGATCAGGAAAGAACCGTATTTAATACACTCGTGGTCCAGGTGCGCCTGAAAATGACACCTGGGCCGCTGCCAAGGGGTGGGAAGGTCTGATGAGCAAGGCAAGGGGGAAGTAGTATCTGATACTAGCTCAGTGACGCGGCTGGGAAAAGGGACGAGCTTTGGGGCGCGCTACACTCAAAAGAGGCAGTGTGCAAGGGCGGCGTCACAGCTCCAGGCCACTGAAAAAGGCCCCATGAGGCATTAAGTGGGAAATACTAACGGGCCGTCAGGTTGTTGGAAGAGAAGCCGAAAACCGGGTAGCCAAAATTCCTTAGCTCATAACTTAGGATTTAATCTAACAGAAATTTCACGCTGGAAGCTACAGACTGCCCTGGCATCTGAGAGCAAGCTCCTCCCTCGGCAGACTCAGTAACGTCGCAAGAACGCACGGGGGTCCCTGCACGGGAGATCTCAGCTTCTGCAGGCACGACCCTCTGGCACGCGTCCTCTTCCACTCTCCTACTTTCTACCGTTTGGCCAGCGTCCGTAGGGCCTCTGCGGCCTCGGAGCTGGAGGTCGAACTTACACATGTTCAGCTGCCGGACGAAACTGGCCATGTTGTTGTGTTTGAAATACTTGGGCAGCACCTCCTTGGCAAACCGTCCTTGGTCGAACACATGGAAGCTGGTGCCATTCTGCAAAGGAGACACAGAGGAAGTCAGAGAGAGAGGAGTGCCCACAACCACACGAGAGCGGTCCGGGAGGAGGTAAAGCCCTAGAGTGCCGCAGCGGAGGAAGGTGTACTCTGAACGGCTACCTTGAAGCGAGAATAGTGACAACGGCCTTCAGCGAAGGACGTGCTCCTTTCAGTTTTGGTACAGCCAGTCCTCTCTGACTGTGTTTTCAATCTTTTTGCGCTAAGCTTTGCCATCGCTGAGTTCAAAGTCTTGCATATCTGAAAGCAACTATGGACTTTTAAACCCAAATAGCTCATAACTCATGACTGCAGCCTCCCTCTTGCTTGGACTTCACAGAAGGACTCTGGTGTGTGAAGAAGGTCCAGGAAAGCAGGAAGCTCCATTAAAGCCCCTTGACCTGCTTGTACAGGACCAACTCCTCAAACCTGTCTCCTCCAGAGCACAGCAGTCCCAGGGGGAGCACAAGAAACACAGCAAGGCAAGAAAGACTGCCCACAGAGAGACTGCGCTGATTCAAAAACTTCAGACACCTTCTCTTGATTATTTTTGAAAGGACAGAGCTGCAAGAGCAACCACAAACTTGGCTGAATGTGGCATATAAATTTTAGCAGTCATGCTTTACGGTCCCAGCTCAGCGACGTGCATTTTAATGTGGTAAGAGAGCTGTTTCTGAGGTTGCGTTGCCAAGAACTGATTGCAAAATGATGCAAGCTGTTCTGGGGTCACCGACACATCAGCACGCTGCAGGCTGGGTGCTTCCACTGCCTGGCCTTCTACCTGCTGACAGCTAAGGGAGCAGGGACAGGGCCCAGGAGACGCAACGCATTGAAGCTGCCTTGGAACATTTTGCAAACAGCAAGCCACGCGTCCCTTTTAAGGGACAGAACAATTTTTAATTAATTTTCACCTGTAACTGGTGCTTAGAAGCAGTTTTCTTCTAAATCCCTGACCTGAACAGCGTCAGTGTCTCCACGATACGGGGGCAGCGGGATTACCTTAAATCTTATCTCTGCTGTGGATGGGGGGGATAGGGAGGACAGCGCTGGGAGTTTGGAGGAACGAAGAATCGTGATTTCAGACATGAAGTTTGGAGCACGTGGCATTTTGCAAACTTGCAGAGCGTGTTATCTTTCAGGGGCTTAGGCCGGCTTTGCTTGCAGAGAGGGAAAGCAGCTGCTAGGAGCTGCCTGGGGAACCACCCAACCGCGCAGCCTGAGCTAAACGCAGCTTTTTGGAGGGGCAGGCAAGATGCAGAGAGCTATGCTGGGGCAAAGATGCCAGCAGATATTTGGGACTTACCCACTCAGCTGCAGCGGTGTTTCAAAGGACCCTTAACTAAAGACACGGGGGTCAGTGCAGCGGTGGCAGGGAGGGGTCGGGCTGACTAACGCAGCCACAGTCCTGCCGTCCTGCTGCGTTCAGCGTTACCAGCAGTCACGTGGTGCGGCTGCCCGATGGGTTTATTTCACAACCGGCCAGTTTTGATAGAGGAGGCCAGTATTTCGTAAGAGCGAGCGCTCCGGCTCCGCATGCAACGGGAGCGTGCCGGTGCTGAGCAGATCCCTGCAGCTCCACAGACACATGGCACTGAGTAACGCTCTGGTTCGGCTGTACTTGTCGCTCCTTGCTCCTTACTGCAAGCACTTGACATGACCCTCTGCCTGGATAGTGCCTTCCCTGGTGCTGGGGGAAGACCAGTCCCCCATCACTGGCGTCCTTCCTGTCGCTCCGCACCCCACGCAGCAGAACCGAAGCCTAAACAGTGACCTAAGAGATTTACCGATAACTACTACACTGAATTTTTCCTCACAAACTGTGCCTGCAGCGCTCTCAGACACGCCACAGTCTCCCGATGCGGCAAAGGCTGCCCTAGGGACGGAGCTGCTTTATCCCGCGTCCCTTGTGCTCCTTCCCCCTCGCACCTGGGATACAGCTGTGTCCCCCAGGCTGGCCGCGCTCATGTAGAATGACAACGGTCACGTGAGGGTTTCGTGTACTCGGACGTCTCTTATGGGCTCTCTTGAGGTCACTCCTTTGAATTCAGGGTTGCAATGATCTCAGCCAGAAACGCACGTCCTTGTGCCCCACAGAGGCTGGCAAGCTCAGAAGGGTTCCTACAACCGCCAGAGGCTTCAGAGACACCGCGTGCTCACCAGTGAACGCACGGGCACGGTAAGGCTGCTCAGCCTCACTGTGCACGTGCCAGAGCGTCAGCCTGTTCGCATGCAGCAGGCGTGTCCTGGTTGCCTTATGCCATAGGAGCACGAGCTGGGAAAGACTTCAAAAGCCTTCTCTGTCCAAGGCAAAACTGACTACATATGCCGTTCTTGGTAGATGCTTGTCTTCACTGGTTTTGACAGACCCCCGATGACAGAGACCCTGTGCCCTGCCAAGGCAAGCTACTCCAGGAATTTGCTGTCTCCAGCTAGTTTTTCCTAACTGAATCTTCCATGCTGAAAACACATTTCATTACTTCTTGTCCAATCTACCATGGACACAGACTGCGGACTTTTCCTTTCCACCTTGCAGCAGCACACCTTTAGTGTACATATAAACTGTCACCACGTTTCCTCTCCATCTCTTCCTCTTCAGGCTAAAGAATTACAGTTTATTCAATCTCTCCTTATAGGTCCTTTTCCCTAAGAGCTCTGATTACATCCAGAAATCTTAGGCACGCGTACAATTCCTCAGCTCCAACAGTGCTGCTGGGTGGAAGAGGGGGGTGTCACATGGGAAACCTAGACATCCAAAAGCCTTAGCCAGACTTCCCAAGCAGGGAGCTGTAGCCTATGTGGGGTTGCAGAAAAGCACAGCCACAGGGAGGGGTCAAAAATGACAGTTGACTTAACAGCGACATCTGTAATATTGCAAGTGTAACAGAGAGGGGACTACTAAAACATGTTAGAAAATCCTCCCCAGTTTGAGGGCCGTTATTTAAAACACATGATACAAAAACTCAGTTGTTCGGAGAGGTACTACAACTTCAGAGAGCAACCATTGACTCAGATAACAACATAGCTTAAATCCTATCTCAAGTTTTGAATGAAAAATGTACTGGACACAAACACGTGACAGAAAGGCTGGTTTAGACTTTTTTTTTCCCCTCCCTTTAAATCTGCCTTTATTATAGAGTCTTACTTTTGGAGAACAAGTTTATGCACGCAATAGATCTGATAACTCCCTGCTGAAGCCAAATCACAGCAAGTCTTAATCAGCTCAAAAGCAAAACCAACATGGTTTCAAAGTGCTGTACCATGGAGACAGATAAATCACTTTAATTCTCTGATTGTACTTATTGTATTAAAGCCTCAGTGGCAAATAAGAGGCCAAAGCAAAACAATCTCTTATTATCAAGCTTACAGACAATACATCACCATGATCATCATACAGACTAGCTCAAAATCGAGTAAAGCTCTTCCAAAATGTTTAGCGAGGTAGAGCACCAGTCTGAAATCTCTTTGAACTATGCGTTTTAGCCTGTAGTCAGAAAGCGTGTTTGCCTGTTTGTGGCAGTCTGCTGGCTACTTCTGTGGCACTTGTGAAAGGCAGCTGAGAAATACATGCGAAACACAAACATCAGTGAAGTGAAGAAAAGGGCTTTGCACCTTTTCTGGAAAATTTCAGGGAACCACAGATTGAACCAAGGTGAAAATCCTCTCTCTTAAAGAGTCTGGATTTTTAGGAGGTTCAATCTTAGACACCCTTTAAGAGGTTTCAAGTGAAATGCGTAAATATTGTTATTATTAAAACACTTCCAAGTCAGTAGTCCCTTTGAAATAGAAAAGCCACAATACTCCAAACAAATAACACCAGGTATATACAAAACGCCCCTCTAAAGAACCATCAGTCGTTTCCCTCCCCCAGTTAACTGGCTGGTATTTGTAAAGCAAAGGGAAAATTACCGGGCAATGCTGTGATACCACTTGGGCCTTGCACCCGGGTTTCTCCGAGTGACAACCGGTGCTCGTGGTACTTACAGTACTCCAGCAGATGAGATGGTTCGTTTCAGGATCTTCCACCAGCGTCCAGAGTTTGGTTAGGAAGGCTGGCACATTGCTGGAGTATCCATCCATCACCAGAGAACTGGGTGAATCTTGCATAGTTTTTTCAGTGTTCCAGCTACACAAACCCCATTGCTCCCAGCGCGTCTGCCTCCCTGCACGCGTGTGTGTCAGGCAGAGAACGAACGACTGAATTTTATCCTGGGCCAGTGGAAAGTAGGCTCCCCGGGAGTCACATCAGCAGTGCTGCTCACACTCTTAAAAACTCAGCACAATGCGATGGCATCACCAGCCCCAGAGAACAATACACAGAATGAAAACGCACTGCAGCCGATCTCGCAGCGCTGTGAATAAAGATGCCGCGTCATGCAAAGGGAACACGTGCTGCACACCTTACCCTCGAAGGTTAGCACGTCACTGGGACAGACCCACCTGCTGACAGGTCTGCGAGACACCCAGGAGCAGCAGCACCAGCTTTGTGAAGGCACTTGAATGGTTATTTCAGAACTCGCTTGTCCTAAAAGTTGGTTGGCACAGAGGGACAAGGCCTAGCTGGGCCTCAGGGCTAAGACAAAAGGTTTGGGGCCAGGACAAATGGTTTGGCTCTTAGGTGAGAGGAGAGGGCGATGACAATAGCTGCACACAGAACCCAGATGTCAGTATGCTTTTATTATCATTATTCAATTGCTCTAAATCGGTGCTCGCAATGTAGCTTGATGCCAGGATTATTTCAACTCAGAAAGTGCTCTGCGAATAACATTCACCAACATTTTTGGCACAACGGACCCACACACACATATGCTAATTCAGATGCAAGATACCTTTGCAGTTTGCCGTTGAGTGTAAGGTCATATGCAAAAACTGTCAGCACACTTGATTTTCCTAAGAAACGCTAACAATGTACTGAAAACAAAGGTCTTTGCAAAAGGCATTCAAATTACAGCCTGGAAACCCGCTTTCCTGAGCAGGCCACATATCCTTCACAACGGCCTTATCAGTTTTCTTCCCGAAGGGATTTTTCTCCTGCCTGTATTTTATAACATAAGTCAGGTCCTGTTTAGACCCTTCCACGCTGGAAGTTTCCTGACAACTGGGTAACAGGTGAGCTCACCAGCGCAGAAATGGCAAAAGATGAGTTATCAAGGCGAGCATGAATTTTGCATCAGATGACCACAATTTTTTGCTCAGCTCATTTAACCTGCGTGGCTAAGCACTACGCTGGATAAAGAACAGCTGCAGCATTGAAGCTGCCACTTCCTTAACTATCTACACAAGTAGTTGCTGGGATCATGATGCAGCGTGCTTATCGCTGGGGTTCTCTTACAGTGCAAAAGCAAAATTAAATTTTGCTGAGGTCCTCAGTAAAAATGCACAAAGAATAAACTTGACATTCCTGGTGCTGCTAAATAAAGAAGCAAAGGAGAAAAAAGGCCTGCCCTCTGTACCCTCCATACCATATTTATACAAGAAAAAAGGCAATTTCCCCTCCATACCATATTTATACAAGAAAAAAGGCAATTTCTCTGTATAACCCTTTGTCTATCACATATGCATACAAAAGCTTAGTCTCCCGAACAAGCGGTCATCACATTTAGCAGCCAAGGCTGGTAAGACAGCGCGCTCTAAGTGAGCAGCAGAAGGAATATTGCAGCATTTTCCTTATATCTCTAAATCTTCCTTCGCTGCACTGGAGCAGATCCACACGATTTCCCAGGGAGTCAGGAGGGACCAGTCACTGAACTATTACTGGTTTCCAGGGGTGCCGTTCCTTGATGATCTTGAGCGTGTATTGTTTCAGATGGGGGCAGTGTGTGAGGAACGCTTCTACCACCTCCTGGCTGACCACACAGTAGCAGTGGATCTCCAGTAGATTTCTGCACTTCCTAGCCAGATCTATTAGTGAGGCATTTAAGTCCTCTGAAGACGTGGTTTGTAGTGTCAGCTTCTTTAAAGTGCTGCTGTAGCTCTGGGTGACAAACCTAATCTGATTCACCATGTAATTACAGGTATTAAGTTGCAGCGTGCTCACAGGTATATTCAGCTTTAGGATCTGTGGTATTTTCGAGGCAGGGACCGTATGATCAAACTCTAGGTCTACACAGAGCTGAGGATGCTTTTGACTTACAGCAGCCCAGAGCTCTTCTGAGATGACTGGGATATATTTGTCCAGGCGCTCACAGAAAATGTCTAAATTGATGAAAGGTGCTCTTTCTGGCTTGATCAGTTCCAGAAAAACATCGTCAGACAAGCTGGCATAGTAAACCCCCAGGGTCGAGAGTTTGGGACACGCTCTGAGAACTTTCCTAATGGTATCTGGCACCACATTGCATACCAGGGTGTGGTTGTTGATGAACAAACTGCGTAAGTTTGGGTTGGTGGTGGCTAAGAGCTCAACAAGTTCATCATCAAGAGTAAAAGGCATTTTTCGAAAATCGATATGCTGAAGATCTATCTGGTTCTTAGTGTCACATATATGGCGTATGCTCTGCAGGATGTCATGGCCAGAGTAGAAGTAAGGGTTCTCCCCATGGCACACAATGCACAGTTGCTGCAGTTTGTGGTTGTGTTTTGCCAGCACATCTAAGATGCGTTTGACATTCTTCCGGTTGATCTCCTTGGACTGGTCAAACACAATCTTCAGCTGTTTGATTTGGCTGAGGAACTGCAGGAGGCTCTGCAGCATGCCTTCCTCATCCTCTAAATCACAGCTGGAAGGGTAATACAAACCATTAGTCGCTATGGAAGCTCAGCTGAGCACGCCCAGAGTAGATACTCTCCTTTACTAGTGTTTCTGTGAACATCTACAGCTCCCTCAGAGGTTTCTTCTCATTTAAAGCCTGACAAGTCAGTCTAAGGTAGTGGCTGAACGTTGGGGAAGGAGTTAGGAGGTGAGACGAGTTAGCCTCCAGAAAGACCTATCAAAGTGACCTGTGCAGGATGCTGGACCAGTTACCTCCATATCTCTGAGCCTCTTTCTCCTCCCACCCTCTCTGCCTCATCTATTTCAGCAGTGAACTTTTGACCATGAGGATCGTCCCTCGCTACATGACTGGATGGGAATGATTGCAGTGATAAGGTGTATGATCTGCGTAAGAAGCAGGTGTCATGATGAGGATGACTATACAGTAACTCCTCGTCTCTTGCCATTTTTAAGTCGCACCTTACAGCAACGTAGCCAGAAAAGTAATACCTTTCATGAAACCCAAACCATCGTTAGCAATTAAAAATACTCAGCATATAACACAATTTTCTCTATTACATAAACAGGTACTAGTCACGTAAGATAGTATCATCACACACAGAAGTCACAATTAGAGTCAATAACACCACAGCAGAGTGGTGTAAAGGTTTGATATGCAGTGAAAACATAATGGTCTGGTTTTGTCTGCAGAGCTGTTCGGACGTTAGAAACCCACTCGTCTTACCTGATCTCTGTGAAATGCCAAACAGAGCTAGAAGAAACAGCTGTAGCCCACTGTCTGCACACCTGGAAGACTGTATATCTATCTCGAAGAGAAAGATAATAGAAAATCTGGATGAGGATTTCTTCTGGGATGTAGTTCCACAGTCCTGGAGCTGAAGCAGGCATTCTGCTAGTTCAGTCAGATTTAAAAATGTTGAGAGCAACTTCCAAAACTGCAATTAATTCTGAAACATCCCTGTTCCAAAAGAGAGAGAGAGAGAGAGAGAGAGAGAGAGAGAGAGAGAGAGAGAGAGAGAGAGAGAGAGAGAGAGAGGCATTAGGGTTTATTTACCAAATCAAACCAATGTGACTGAATCACAGAGGAGCTCCAAATTTTTTAAACACTGAAATGTCACCAAATTTTTAAATTCAACACAAAAATGGGGAAAATCTACTGGTCAATTATTTTGCACATTTTTCCAGTCAAGCCTATGAGGCTGGAAGATACTTTTCAAGAATTACACATGTCACAGATCAAAGAGCTTTGGAAAAGAGCTTTGGAAGAAATTTTCTTTTCTGCAGCCCACTTGTGCTACTCTGAGTAATAAAAATGCAGGGAGATTTTCTAGTAGCGCTGCCCTGGTATTCAAAGCTGGAGGTAAATTTCTCAAACTGTGGAAAGAAGCCTCTTTGCAAAATGGCACCTCTGCACAGAAAACTTAGTGCCATACATTCAAGTTTTAGTGACACTGAAACCAAAAGCTTATGGTAGAAACTGGCAGCTAAATGACAGTAGTCCTTGCCTGAAATAAGATGTGGCAGTTTGAAAAAAATGTTTTATTTCTGTGACTCCACTATTTACCAATTACATTTATACATGTCAAACTTGGAGACTGAAAAGCATATTTTGATTCACCTTTGGTGTGAGTTATAACGCAAAGGAATAAACGCATGGGAAGAAGTCTGAGGTTTATAGCATCAAAACATTATGCAACTTTTTCGTTAATCTCTTTCATCTAAAATGTGTTGTATCCACCTTCTAGATTTCTGTACAAATGAAAATACCAACATTGCATATTTTCTCAATCTTTCCATAACCAAATGGAGGATTTCAAAATGAGAGACCTTTAAAATCTGCAAACATTTCCTTTCCTAGACTAGCGCCGTAGAAAGAGCCAGCTCTCACAATCCTACTACGAATGTCGTAGTATGCCCTTTTGCTCTTGAAGCCCCAGGTCCTGGAGTCATAGTGTTATCTCAGCGTCTCACCTCTCATTTAAACAAAAACCTACGCTTCTAGATACCCTCAGAGTAGGGGAAAATTTGCGAAACATGAAGCAAGTACGGATTAGAGATGCAAAAAGCAAGAAGCAGAAAGGAATACAACTGCGTATTTTTCTAAAATATGCTGTTTTGCAGTGTGACTTGTGATTTTGAATGGAAGGTGGCCGCAGCATAGCAGCTATATTATCTCATATAGCTAAATTATCTCATCTGCTATCATATCTGCCGATATCTCACCCACCGCTGAGCTTGAACTGCTAAGTAATATGGTCCTGCTTCCTTCTTGGGAACTTCCCTTTTTTTTTTTTTTTGGTCATTTTTCTCTGCCAATCACTTTGATAGCCTGGACCCTGCTCTTCTAATTTTAGCTGCTTTTAATACAGTCTCTAATATATATTTGCCAAAATACCCCAAACCAAATCTCACATGTCCAACTCCCATCATTTTCCTTATGATCTCTTTCCTTAAAGCTCCTAGCCCTAGTGATTGCTCAGAAAAGCTTAAAAACGTGGCCTGATGGCAGCAGGGAAGGCAGAAAGGAAAAATAACTAGTGTTATTTTAAGCTATTGCACGGCTTTGAGTCAGTGAGGGATACGGCTCGTGGGCTGTGAATGCTACAGGTTGGCTTGGGTCTCTGCCCTATTAAGGACAGCTGGGTTTAAACAGGCTCACGTGAGCTGTCGAGGATCTCCTCACGTTATTAATCTCATGACTACACTGAGCTTTGTCAGCTCTCTGCGCGACGGGGCCCAAGGAAGCAAACGCTGCTGCCAAAGGGCGGCGCAGGCTCAGAGCGAGCGGCCAGGCAGCCCAAACAGGAAAAGGCCCTGCCGGGTGAGCAGGATCGGGCAGCCTGCGCCAGGGCCTGGCCGTGTCCCTGCCCGGGCGGAAGCCCCCCGTGGCGGCCCCCTGCCCGCCGCCCCGGCCAAGGACGGAGCCGGCCGCAGGGTCCAGCGCGGAGGCGCTGCTGGTTCGTGCGTCCCTCGGGCCGGGAGGGGAAGCGGCCGGGGCTCCTCGCCGCGCAGCCCGGGAAGGGGAAGCGCGAGGGGGCTGAGCGTACCTCTCGGAGCGCAGCCCTTCCGCCTCTCCGCCGGCCCGAGCCCCAGCGCTGGCTGCGCCCAGAGGGAGGAGCAGAGGAGGAAACGCCGAAAATAACAGCTTGCGGGGGAGCTGAGGCTCTCTGACGACCTTTACAGGAATATACTGATCGGAGTCGTGTCTTTCCCCTTCTTTGGCACTCCCCCACCCCGCAGCTACCTAGTGCCCCCCCCCCTTTCCCTGTCAGTTCGCCCGGACCCTGCCCTCGCCGCAGCGGGGTCCGGGTGGGAGCCCAGAGCCATTCCTCAGCCTCGCTTTTCCCAAGCGGCCGCGGCCGAGCTGCTGGACGGCTGCCGGAGCCGTCGCCCGGCCCGCGTGCCGGCCCAGCCCGGCCGCGCTGCCAGCGGCCCCTCACGGACGTCGCGCCCTGGAAGCGCCCGCTCAGCCGGGCGCAGCGGAGCACAAACTTGGCTGCGGGCTACCCTTCCCTCTTTGGTGCCCCCCCCCCCCCCCGTCCCGTTACGCAGCGAACGGGTTAGCTTCCAGGCGAAAACGTACGCCGGGACGCTAACAGATGACGGTCCCCAGAGCAACTCACCGCCCGGTGATCGGCAGCTGGGCTCTCGGAGCTCCCGGCGCTCGCGCCGGCTCTTCTCTCGCGGCGAAAGCTTGGGACTCGCGGGGGTCGACCCCAGCCAGCGTCTAACCCTACGAACCCGGAGGAACACGGGGTGGCGCGTCGCCTCGCAGTCCGCCAGCCGGGCCTGGCCAGGCAGACGGCCCGCTTCCCAGCAGCGCTGAGCACCGGGCGCTGCGGACGCTGCCCGCCCGGCAGGGCCTGACTCTGTAAACGTGAGCGCCCGGAGCGGGGGGGAGCCGGCCTGTTTTAACCCCTTCAGTGATTCATTCCAGTTATGTTTTCCCTTTGGCCAAAAAAGGAGTTTACGCTGTTTAAATGTCGTTGGGAAACAGCATTACGCATAGACCCATATACATATATATGCATATACAAGTGCTGTTTTTGATAACGCTTTCCACTTTTGCGCGAAGGTCGCTCCCCAAAGGGTTAGTACAAACCCAACGGCCAGACCCACGCGACCGCAGCTAGCAGGCGGGCGGAAAAAACAGCCCGTCTCTCTGTCAGCGGGGCACAACCAAGGGAGCTGCTGTTACCCCGAAACGGCTGGGCTGCAGGCGGCCCACACCTGCGCTCGCAGGCGGGTGCTGGGCTCCCCGACCGGCTGCTTTGCCGCGGTGGAGCGCCGGCCCGGCAGCGCCGTCAAGGACAAGCCGCGCAGGAGGCTCAGGCGCCCCCCGCTTCCCTCCCGCCGCCGCGACGCGGAGCGGGCGCCCGCTCTCGGCTCGCGGGCAGCTCCTCTTTAACCCAACAGCGCCGCTTCCGCTTGTCTTCCGCATGGCGCGAGCCACCAGCCGTCCTCGGCCCCAGCCGAAGCCAGCAGCCCCTTAGGGGCACACGCGCAGCTGGGGACCTCAAGGACGAGGCGAGAACCTTCTCGGCAGGCGACGTGCCCCTCTCTGGCTGGCCTCGCCTCTGGCGGAGGCGCCTGCCGCCCTCAGGAGAAAGGGGAACGGGCCGCAAGCGCTGCACCCGCAACTTGGCGGGCGGAGAGGCGGCGAGGGTCTTCAGAGAAAGGGCAGGCGTCGGTGGAAGACGAAGCCGCGTTAGAGGCTGAGGCCTGGCGAGACCGCCGCGTCCGCGGAGGGAGCGCGAGGACCCGCGCCGGCGGAGGGGCCTCCGGCGCCAGCAGCCCGCGGCGGGGGTCCCGGGGGGGGAAGGCCGAGCAGCGAGGCCGCAAGCAGGGCCCGGCGGCCCCCGCTGGCAGAATGGCACCGAGGGGCTTGGGGGGGCCGGGCGGGAGGGGAGGGAAGGAGGGAACAGAAGCGTTTGCAGAGCGCGCAACGCCCCCCCGGGAGCGGGCATGCCGCCGTGTCCTGTTAAAGGGGGAAAAGCAGAAGAACCGGCCCCCCCCCGCCCGCCCGCCCGCCCGCGCCGGCCTCACCCTCGCTGCCGGCGGCGCTCGCTGCACGGCCCCGTCCCCCCCCCCGTTTGGGAGCGTTTGTTTTTGAAAACGGCGCTTCGCCCCCGCGCTCGGCTGCCGGCGGGGCCCCGCGAGGCAGCGCCCGGGGCCGGCGGCGCGGGCGGGAGGCGGCGGCCGCGCAGAGGCGGAAGCGGCGGCGCCGAGGCCGCGAGGGGCCGCGGGAGCAGGTAAAAGCGGCCGGAGCGGGGGCTGCGGACGGGACGGGACGGGGGCGCCGTCGGGGGCTGCGCGTCTCGCTCGCCTAAACGGGGCTCGCAGGAGCCGTCCGCGCCGACGGGAGGCCGGGAAGGCACCAGCCCTTGGCACAAGCGTTTACGGCCCGCTCGTGGCCGCGGCGGGGGGGGGGGGGGTGGTTAATAGGCCGCCGCTGCGCCGGGCGGCCGCGGGCCGGCTGACGGGAGCCGCAGCGAGACGCCGGCCCGCGGCCGGGCTTCGAGCCGGAGCGCCCAGCGCGGCCCCGCCGCAGCGGCGCCGGCCCGGCCGGCTCCCCGCCTCGCCTTTGGCGCGTAGCGGCCAGGCGTCCCGGCGCCCCCCAGTCAAGGCAGCGAGGAGACGGCCGGCGGCGTCCGGGGGGACGGCGGGGGCGCGGAGGCCGCGCGTCCGCACTGGAAAAGACGCTGAACCGTTCTGCGGGTTAAAACTTGGTCGCCTGGCACGTCCTTAGTTCGCTAAGGTGTTTCTCGGCTTTCCTTTACCCTCCCGCTGCGAGACACCAGGGGACGGGTACCCAAACGAAAACGTTCCCAGAGCTGGACTTGGCGACAGCAGCCCATCTTCCTCTTTCTTCTTTATGCGCTCCTTTTGGAAAGGCCTGTGCGAGCGCCGCCCGGAGCCACGCGCTCCTGCCTCCCACGGGCTCTCCTAGAGCGCCTGAAGTTTCAGTATGAACTTTATGATTCACTGGTTATTTCCTATATTTCCAAAAACAAGTAAAAGGTTCCAAGTGCTTAGGCGAGAAGCTTTCAGGAAGAAAACAGTCTTTGCCCTGATGAGTTTCGTTTACTAATCGGGGTGGCTCATATGTCCCAGAGCCCTTTTTGACCATGTTACAGAGGACAAAACGGTTCGTAGGCCCAGCTATCGTCTGGAGGACGCATCCTTGTAGGTCTGGCAGTCCCTGGTGACCAGAGAGGGTCCCCTTCCCACCTGCAGTCTAAAAGTCAGAGGAAGAGAGGGACACAGCATCGTGGCCAGCAGTCGGACCGCGTCCGGCCGTTGCCCAGTCGCCGAGGCAAGGCTGCTGGCTTTAAGTAACAAGGCAGAAAGCAGGAAGGAAGCAAGGGCTGCCCCGAGGGCAAGAAGCTGATGGTGTGACAGAGGTGTAAGCACGCAGAGAAAGAGTGGGCAGGACTTGGGCCTGCGGCAGGGCCAAAAGCCCCAAATCGCTCATCACCGTGACGTCGCCGAACGGCTCCCAGCGCAGCTCTGCGTGGGAGCAGCTTCCAGGGGCTTGCACCGACCAGCTCGCCAGCAAGTTCAAACAGCTTGCGTGCACAGCAAAAAGAAGTAGCTGTGGCCGTCTCCTACCGCTGTCAGATACGTGCTCTCCGGTAGCTGCAGCTTCAGTCCTGCATTGCCCAGTCTAGTACAGCTTTCCCGTTCTTAGCTTTTGTAGTCTGGGAGGCTTTTTGGTTTGCCTTTGCCTTGGGAGCTGAGTTGAGTGCAGTCTCAATTGCAACAGATGTAAGCGTTGCATTAGCTGGCCAGCCAGGTGCAGGCCCAATGAGAATAAAGATGTGGATTTGCTGTTTTTTCAGATGCTTTGCTGTAAAAGGCCAATGGTGGGAGAGGAATAATAAATGAACTAGTATGTAATGCAAAGAGACAGCCCTGACCATCCTGGTTCACGAGTCAAATGTCACTAGTGCAGAGTCAGAGCCCCAGATGGAAACCTCATGACTTGTCCAATGAGCTGTGCAAAGGGTTTGGCTGCCAAAACTGCTCCCATATGTCCTCTGAGCCCACGGCCTCAGGTTCGGTTAAGGACCACAGTGCCAGCGCCTGGAAAGGCAGCCCTGCTGAGCCCTGTGCAACTTGAGGGGGCAGCGTCTGGCTGTACAACCTCCTCTGGTTTATTAGAAACGGGTTAGGAGATCATGGCTGACACTGACGGAGAGAAATTAGGAGATTTCCTGCCTGCGCGAGGCTCATAAGGCCCTGCTGCATTGGGGTTGCATGTGTCAGCAGCTCCGCAGTGCGTTTTGTGCTGGTTCCTGCTTGGGATCTTTGTGGTTTGTATCAGTCTCCCTGTGTCATTTCTCATGCCATGGCCTAGCTTTAAAGATTTTTGGAGGCTCTGCATCTTGCTGACAGAGATTAGTTTTGCTGGGAAGGCAGGTTTTGACTCTCTGGAGCACGTGCATGCTTACCAACAGTTTGGTAGAACTACTGATAAGGAGTTTCTTTTTCAACAGTATAAAAACAGTAGTATCCTTGAATGGAGATTTCAGCATGGGCCAGCAGGATGGAGGTTAGGAAGGAATAAATCTTGCAACCTCTGTCCAGCTATGACCTCTGGCAAAGACAGCTCAGGCTTGTTTAAGCTCGCCTTGTTAGCCAAATTAGACAGCGCTTTCCAAAACCCAAAGCCAAGGGGCACTGTCTGTTAGAGTATAAGATGCTTTAAGTGGCTGTGGAGGTAACTGATGCTGCAGACATGCCTAGAGAAATCTGATACACCTTCTTTCTGATCTAAACTCTTGGGGTGAAATCTCAGTCTCCTGGAAATCAATTTGCTTTTTACAGTCCTTGGTTCCAGAGCGCATCTTGGCTGCATCCTGACTGTGTGGGGGAGAAATTAGGCTGTGCACCTCAGGTGCCCACCTCTCCTTTCCATACTAGCATGTGGGCAGCAAGGGAGCCATGGGGCACTGCAGTGTAATCTTTAGCAAAGGACAGTCAGGAGACCAGGACCTCAGGCAAAAGGCCTGCAATAGGATGCGTGAACATGTCAGGGCCAGGACTGCTGGGTGCTCCTTGGAGCTCCCCCAGCATGTTTGTACCTTCAAACTCCACCAGCTCGGCCATGCAGTCAGAGGCACGAGGACCGAAGCTCTGTGCTTCAGAGTCTCTCTGGACTAGAAATGAACAGACTCTGGTGGAAAATGAACGGAAAGCTTTGTGAGCTGCCGAGTCTTTGGGACACCATGTCCCATCGTGCTGTGCTTTACAGAATAACGGTAAGCTCCTTAAAGGTTACACTTGTTTTAATGATATTACCACCCCCTCTAGGAACTAAGGGTAAATCTCTGTAATCCTATCATGCTTATGCTTAGTGTTTGCTATGCTCACCTGGCATTGGTCTGTTTTCACTATGGTCTCAACTCACCTGTGTGATTTTGTAGGGTGCTGAAGATGGCAGGCAGTTCCGCTCCTTGGATTGGCAGTGCTTATCTCTTCCTCCAGTCGACGTGCAAGACTATTGCTCTGCCTTCTCTTTATGAAAGCTCCCAGAAGAAACCTAGCATCTTCAAGGCTCTCAAGCTGGCATTAGCAGGTACCTGCCCTCTCTGATGTTTTGTCACACTGAAGGGAATCGTCTTACCTCTTCACACAGCAACGCCATGCCTTTCTTTAAGCCCACGCTCACTGGTCAGGAAGCCTGTTGCTCACTGCGAGGGAGACGGCTTCACAAATCTGGGCTGTACCTAGGAGAGAGAATGACCGTGATTTTCTGTGTCCTAGTCCATCACTTCCACAGTTTCGAGGGAGCCCTGAGGTTAAACGGTTTGAGTCTGGATGCACAACCGGGTGCAAAACCTTCGCTGTCATTTGTGCTAGCGTATCTCCCTTGCAGCTGAGACAAGCTAACATCATGTACGTGGTCAGCTGTTGCACTTCAGCTACTGAACCTGAAGTATACCTGTATTCCTGTTGTATACCCCAAGTATACCTGTTAAAGTGAACACTGTTGTAACCCTCAATTCTGCTCAGCTGTGCGCCCATTTTCCTGGGTGGGGAATTACCACTCCATCTGGACGGGTTACAGCCGTGAGAAGGTTTTCTCTCTGCTCTTTACTACAGTGTAGTTCTATAGACCCGACCTTGGCTTATCTCAGGATTCTGCAGAAGTCACACACTGTGATTAATACCTTCATTAATACCTGCGCATTAATACCTTCAAAGGATACATAGAACATTCTCAGCAGATTTGCAATCAGTTAATGTTTAAGTGGTTTCTGCCTTTACAAAGAGACCATTCCTCCCTCCCAAACTGCAGTCTTACACAGCCTCTTGGCTTGTCAGCCATGAGGTGAGTGGCAGATGAAGTGATAAAAGGAGAAAAACCAGAAGACTTCATTATCAGCAACCCTGCAGTTTTCAGCATCTGTATTAATACTCAGAGACATCTGTCTTAGTGTTGCGCTGAGGTGACCACACTGCCTGCTAGGGCTACCAAATCAGAACGCGAAACCCCTCTGTAGCAAAACTCGCTTCTGTAGAGAGATTAGAATCTGTCTTCAAAGTGAGACCGCAAGTCACTGCATTCTTGTCATGTTTGCAGATGACACCAAATTGGGGGCACAGGTAGATACAGTCAAGGACAGGGCTGCCATTCAGAGAGACATAGGCAAGCTGGAGGAATGGACCAGCAGGCACCCTATGAAATTCAGCAAAGACAAGTGCAAAGTCCTGTCCCTAGGAAGGAAAAACTCCCTGCAAAAATATGGGCTGGGAGTGGACCAGCTGGAGAGCTGCTCTGCTGAAAATGCCCTGCGGATCTCGGTACACAGCAAGCTGAACATGAACTAGCTGTGCGCCCTGCCAACAAAGAAAGACAGTGGTATCCCGGGCTGCGTTAAAAGCCAGTAGATCGAGGGAAGTGATTATCCCCCTCTGCTCAGGGCTCTTCAGACCACGTCTAGACTTTTGAATCCAGCTTTGGGCCCCCCAGTATAGGAAAGACATTGATAGAGCGGAGCAAGTTCAGCAGAGGGCTGCCACGATGGCCGGGGCTGGAGCACTTGGCCTGTGAGGAGAGGCTGAGGGAGCTGGGCTTGTCAGCCTGGAGAAGAGAGAGCTTCGCGGGGAGCTGAGGGCAGCCTGCAAATACCTCTGAGGAGGTCGGCAGGAGGAGAGAGCCAGGCTTTTCACAGTGGTGCATGGTGGGAGGATGAGAGCCAGGCATAAATTGAAACAAGAGGTATTCACAGCAGATAAAAGGAAAAACTTTTTCCCCATGAGGACAGCCAAGCAGTTGCCCAGAGAGACTGTGCAGTCTCCATCCTTGGAGGTTTTCAAGCCCAGCCTGGATAAAGCCCTGAGCAACCCTGTCTGACCTCCGAGTTGACCCTGCTATGCACAGGAGGTTGGGCTAGAGGCTTTCTGAGGTTTCTTCCAACTTGAATTATCCTATGAAGTAGCCTATTTTATGAATGCTTGTTTCATCCCATTTACGTGAGAGGGGAAAAGACTGTAACTGGTATGAAAAATATTTATTTTCTGTCTTTAATACCACCACAGAAACATGATTTCTTCTTGGAGAAGCTTATTTTTTAAATGAGTGATAGCCAATAGAAGTTCTTTTCTGGTATACATAGGCACAATTGCATTAGCTTCAGCTAACCCTGTTTACATCAAAAGAGGATGCGAGATACAAATAGCCATAAAACTATCTGTTTCTCTGTCCACACCTGCATCAAGCCGACTGCAGAATAATAGTAATTTGAAGAGGTTATCACATTTACCTAGAATGGCTATCACGGTGTTCATTACTTGTCATACAACTGAGCCTGTATTGTTTAATTAGGTTTGTGTAACTATACTGTAATTTCTTCTGGCAATCATCAGTACAGCAAAGTTTGCCAGTTCATCCAATACAGGCTAGCTCCTTTTACAGCTTGATCCAAAAGTGTACAGCAGCAGGAGGCCCAACACAGTTGTCTAATTAGGCCCCATTCATTTATGTCTGCTCTGTGTCACTGGGACAGATTCAGATCTGTTCACACATTTACGGAAGAGCCCACCAACAACGCTAAATCCTACCCTGCTCATTCAGACCTAAAAAGGAACTGAATTCTGAAGTTGTCGAAAGTCTCATGAAGAAACAAGTACAAAGTTCTCTCTTCTGAGGTGGCATTTCAGCTGTCCTGTATACCATTCATAAAGGTTTCCATGTTTTTACAGCTTTTCTTTCCGAACCCTCTCTTATCCTCTTATGCGAGCTTTTGTTTAATCAGCACTCGGGAGAAACAAAGCATGAAGGAAGCAATAAAAATAGAAGGACCTTTCTGATCAGCAGCAGTCAACTGAAATGCCTCTCCTAGGTCCTATCCCCATGTCCCATTTACCCATTTGAGCTGAACTGGACTTTCTGATGCAACCAGAACCCTGTAAACCCTGTAAAGACACTGTTAGATCACGTTCTCTTAAATGCCAAGTCACTTATCCTGGCTAATGTGGTGCACATAGGTCTGCTTTGCTTTAGGATTCTCCTTGCGTGTCCAAAAAACGCAGTGAAGTGTGTTTTTCAAAAATACCTGGTTTAGTGCCAATCTGAGCTGGTACATCCGTATAGACCTGTGCAGCAGCAGGCAAAGAGATTAATTCGGGTCTGGAAGAGGTACAGCCCTGCACTGCACTGCACTGCACCATGTCCCCTATGGTCCTTCCCGAGGGTGCAGTGCCGGCAGAGCTCCGGCACCCCCTCGTGTATCTCCGTTTTACAGTTTCAGCCTTCCACAGGCCTCTGCTGCTGCAAAAAGAAAAACATATACTTTTATTTTCGTCATCATCATGTAAAATCCCTGTGGAGACAAGGTCAATGTGTACAGCTATTAAAAAGGAAACTTAGCTGGCAGAAGGAAGAATGAAGGCCTGACCTCTTTCTGTTGTCCGTTCCTCTCGTGCTCCTCCAGCACTGATAATTAGAGGGTACATCCCTGCCTCGTCCCTGCTTAGATTTTACCGTGAATTATTTCTCTCTGTGTAAAACAGCTTAAAAGAATCCAGGCCCAGTCTCAAGCCACCTAAATTCCAGCTCTGTCGCTGGGTCTAGCATTTGCCATTGGTGAGAACTGTGGAAAGCTCTGAGCCAGCCAGAAGTGAACTCCAGGCACAGGGATGGGGAGGAAATGTTGGTCTCTTTTCTGAGACCTTTGTCACTGCACAAAATCACAAGGACTTGTGATTTTCCAGTCACAGGGACTGAAATCTCACTGAGCACTGAGCTGAACTATGTGTTTTCATCTCTAAAACTTTGCTGTGCTGCTAAGCAGCGTGATTTATACGTGCAGTTAATCACAGAGCCCTTGCGATGCCAATGATACGAGCAATAGTATCTTATTCCAGGTGTTTCATTTCAGATAACAGTGAAAGCTATTAGTTACATATAAGTATATTCCTAAAGCTTTCTTTTGATGAAAAGCGTATGCTTTGCTGCAACAAAACAGTCTGAAATAGGGCTCTATTAACAGATCTTTTTGTTTTGGGAATTTGTTTTTATTCTGAACTATTGAAGCAGCCAGTTTTGGTGTTTTTGACACCTGACTTACCTTGAGTTTCCAATGTCAAACAATTTGCCTTCAGCATTTCCTTTCATATTACTCACCTAATGATCTCCAATCAAAATGAAACTTTTCCCGAGCTGTTCAAATCAGATGTTTTGATTGACCTGGCTATGTTTTCTATTTCTGAGATGTTGTTTTTATTCCCTAGGGGAATTCCACAATTTTCTCCCTAGCTGCCTATAAGTGAACCAATCCATTTTCATCTCCTCTCTGCTAACAGGACAGCTGTGGCTGTCTGAAGCTGCATGTCCTAGAGGAGGGGCTGCTGGGACACCCTTTCTGACAAAGTGTTTCCACTGCTGGTTACAGGAGCTGGGGCTGAAGCTAGGAGCTGACGCTCAGACCCCTAAGAGGGAGCTGGTCCTAGTGGCCAGGCCCTCTGGGGAGAACTCCCTTTTTCATGTCTCCAGAAGTCAGCTCTAGTTAATTCATAGCTGGATTTCAGAGTTGTCTCACTGGTTTAATGTAAGCGTTTCTCTCCTAGAATGGAACCATGAGCAAAGTTACTGGCTGCTGCAAACCACAGCATTGGCCCGTGCAGGACTGAGCGGGGATCAGGACAAATTCTGCACTTTGCAGCTGCGCGCTTAGTGTGGACGAGAGCAACCGAGCTGTGTGCAGCACTAATTCAGCTCAGCCACTGCTCCTACAGCACTGAGTAGCAGCAGCTCTTGTTTGCATAGCGCATTTTACAATAGAGTTAGAGGGTCTTTCTTAGTTGCAGAGACTAAGCTACTCTGCTTGTTTATGAACTGAAACTTAAAACCTCCCCCAGCAATCTGTGTTTCAGGGTAATTACCTGGGCTGTGGTGTCCAACAGCTTCCGTTCAAGCGCATACCACGCTTCATGGGGATTCAGGCCAGCAAACACTTAATCCTTTCCTCTTGGTTTTACGTAGAGGTTTTTCATCCCAGAAGATTTTGTCACAGAGAGAAGACAATTCACAAGCTATCCCATTGCAGGCTTGGTGGTGGATGGGAGTGGGTCTGGGTTGTCTCTCTCATGCCTGGATAGTGACTCTGTTCGCTTCTCCCTGCCAGACTCCACCGGCAGCCTGAATGGTGTGGACATGCTCAAAGTGCACTGCAGCCACCCGCACCTGATAATCCAGCTCAAGTTCTGCAAGCAGGAGAACTGCCGCCGCTTCCTGCAGAGTTACCGGGAGGGAGCGCTCCAGGAGTCTCTCCAGAATCACCTCCAGCTCTCCTTGGCCATGAGCACAGTGCCTCTTGAAATGGAGCTGAAGGCTGGCAGCGAGCACCTCGACAACATGCTGAAGGATGAGGACCGCTGCCTAGAGTGCATCTACAAAGAAAAGGTGAACGGGAGAGGGAGGGAGGCCAGGCAGCAGCGAAGAACGGTAGCACAGGGCTTGGGAGCGGGTGCAGATCCTGCTCTGTTGCTGACATGTACTGGGTTGTCAGCTTCTCCGTCCTTCAGCTCTCACCAACGCGCTTGACATGTGATTGAACTGTTTGCCTTTCTCCTCTCTTTCTGGCTGCTCTTCAGATCTTTGTTTCGTCTGGCATTAACAATACCTCACATCTTGGGTTCCTGCTTGATGGTCCTGAGAAACAGAAAAACACAGAAAAACAGCCCTGCTCTTCTTCAGAAAAGAGCGGGCGCTTTTCTGAAAGAGCCAGAGAAATTCCTAACACGGCCTGTGGAGATTCTGCTAAACCACTGAACTCTCTCTGCTTAACAATTAGTGCTGCTGTCACCACTAAGAGGAGGAATTACCATTCTGCCCATTTTGCAGAAGGTGTCAGTGAGAGCACAAGCAAGAGTGCCTTGTTACTCCTGTGAGCCAGGCAGAGGAGAGAGAGCAGTCTGGGGTGGAACAGTCACTACCTGGCACCTTCCTCCCCCACCCCGCACGCCGCCTCCGAGAGCAGCAATGGTAACTGCACCTACAAGCGAGTGCAAGCGCAAACACCCTGCACCTTACGAAAACGACTTGTGACAAACTGGGGACACAGAGCATCTGCTGCCAGCAGGAGGTGGCTGCCATGCTGGAGGCAAAGTGTCTCTCAGGGGCGACATCTAATGTCTAATGCATCTCACGCTTTGGCACTGGCTCTCTAATCCTGCTAGCAAGAACAGTGGGATCTTGTCATCTCACCACAAAACCAACGCACTTGACGTGATTAAACTGTTTGCCTTTCTCCTCTCTTTCTGGCTGCTCTTCAGATCTTTGTTTCGTCTGGCATTAACAATACCTCACATCTTGGGTTCCTGCTTGATGGTCCTGAGAAACAGATAGTCACTGGCTACCTGGGAAGGTTAAGCACAAAAGCACATTTTGGCAGAATGCTTTTCTGCACGCGCAGAGAATGAAACAAAATGAAAACCTTTCAGCCTGGAATTAAGCAACATGTGATACCACATACCCTGTCAACTTCTGCCTGCTGCTCCCTTCCTCTGGGAGAGAGAATTAGCTGACTAGCCAAAAGAGATGGGCTTATTCACGGTTCCCCAAAACTGACTCAGTCTAATGATGCAACAGCCAGAAAGATCACAAGATGGCATAGTGGTCACTGGCTAAGGACAGCGCTAGGTTAACTAGCCTGTTGCATGTGGTCTCAACGCTAGACTGAGTCAAAGCGCTTGCCATGTTTGACTCTTCCCATATGCTTTGACCCACTTCTTTAATCCTTTTCTCATTACCTGCTTTTGGGAGGTTGGGTTATTTTTCTCCTGGTTAGTGAGAAAAGCTGGCTCAAGGAGGATCCAAGAAGCGTTAGGAACAGCAAAAATGAGATAATGGAGGGGGCAGGCAGAGAGAAAGGAGGTAGCAGGAGCTGCCTGCTTTGGTGGCCATGCATTGTTAAATCAGGTCACCCTATTTGCTGGGTCTGATCCTCATGTGGAGTAAATCGGAGAAGCCACACTGACAGTGGTGCAGCTTAATTCTTAGAGAGGGCTACTGAAAGTAACTATTAGCAGTTTCCTACAACTTGTAAGCAGTCACTGATGCATGTAAAAAACCCAAGAGAGGAAGATTGCCTATTTCACATCACATCACATCACAGATTCCTGGCCAGAAGCACTCCATTAGATTATTTCATTTGACAAGTTTACAGTGTGAGCTATAGGTGTCGCATTGCTTCTCTCTTGACATCATCCTCTAAGGCTGCACTAAAAACATGCCTTCCAGCAGAGCACCTGTGGCTTTGTGAGATGGTGAGCCTGGCACAAATCACTGATGCCGTTTGCATTACAGCCTGACCGCCTGAGGGATGAGGAAATCACAGAGCTGGAGGAGTGTCTCAAGAGCCTGGTTCTTCACCAGAACTTCAGCAACAATATGACTGCAAAAGATTGCATGTCTCCGAACTCCCTGCGTCTACCTTATCCATCTCAAGGCAGCTCCCTTTCCCCAGAAGTCACCTTTGTCTTTCAGGAACAACAATTTGGTGAGTAGCTAGAACTGAGCCATCACAATCTTTGGTTTTCCTTACCTCAAAGGCCAAAAGGGAGAAGGATTAAGGTGACTATGTAATAGGATCTACCTCACATAAGTCAAGAATTTCCAAAGGAATTATGAGAGTACTAGGTTACTGCCCTAGTGTTTCAGATTAGGCCTCAGCCTATTTTCTTTCTGGGGTGGAACAGAACCAGATGCTTCAGAGACTGCGTCCCTTCCAGGTTCCTCACATTTCAAAACTCCTTAATGCTGAAGGAAGAATACAGAGTGGTTTTCTTTTCTTCCATGTTACTTGGCTGAGCATAGGGATAAAAGCAGTAGTTGGATCAGACTGGGATTTCTGCCAGGGAAGGTTACTGCAGACACCAGCTTGATCTTTTCCGAGTGTGCTTAAGTAGTGTGTACAGGCTGCAGTGCTAAATAGCTGAGGCGAGAGCTCCTGTCTGCATTTCAGTAATTTTGAGGCTCAGCAGAGGATGCTTAGACGGGTTCAGGGGACTTGGTCAGAAGGGCCTTACGAGTTGATTTTGAAAGGTTGAGGAGAGGCTGAAACAAGCAAGAGGGCGCCCAAAAAAAGACAGCTTTGGCAAATCACAGGACCATGCCATCCCAGGGGAGAAAAAAGGGCATCACTAGGCTTGGGGACACTCTAAGCCCAGCTACCCTTGTGGTGTGGGAGGATTTCAGTAAGGGAACAGCGTGAGCCAAGCAGGGAGCTCAGACCAAGGCATCAGCACTGCCCTTGGGGACTGCAGACTAAACGCAGAATGGTGTGACCAACCCTCTCCTCGACGCTCCGTGCACACCCACCAGAGTGGCAGGGCACCCCCTGTACCTTGATGGGACACGTCCAGCTCACACACAGAAAACAGGGAGACATTTAGCAGTGAGCCTTGCACCAAATCAATATCCTGGGCAAACCAGCATACATGATGGGTCAAGTCCACTCATAACAGCAATAGTATCCGGATCCCTTCGTAGTGTTTCTTGTGGCTGAACGTGTATATGAAAAATTATTTTAAAAATCCAAAGAGCCATTAAATATGATACACACACACACACACACACACACAAACACAGAGGAAAAGGGAGAGGCCTAGCACCTATGCAAAATGTTATAAATTAACTTAATACTATTTCATTAATTTTTAAGATCTGGGACTCGGCTCATTACAGCACCAAGCTGACAGCACAGCAATGATCTGGCTGGTTTTGTAAAACAGATTCTCTCTTTCTAGTGGTGGAGGAATGCTCTCAGACTGTAGAGATCTGCGTAGGGAGCACCCTGCCTGGCGGTGGGAGGGGGGGGCTGGCCCTTTAGCTTCGCTGCTCTCGCACTTCTGTTCTAGACTGACAGCGCTGCCCTGGTGATAAAACACTGGAGGACAGATAGAACTGCTCCACAAGAGTTTAATGCACTAGACGTGCTACTTTCTGTGGACGCTGAATAGACTCTGTGCTGCTCAGCACATGGAGCAAACTGTGGAATGGCCCCGGCAGCATTGCACTGGCCATGAAATCCCCGTGTTTTAACTGCCCTCTGTTCTCTTCAAGCCAACAGAATGCTCACGTCAGACGACCATCAAAAATTTGCCAAGCTCGTGTCGAAGAAATGGAAGCAAGTGGGTCGCTCCTTGCAGAAGAACTGCCGTGCCCTGCGTGATCCTGTTATTGATAACCTGGCCCTCGAATATGACCGAGAGGGACTATATGAGCAAGCCTATCAGCTGCTTCTCAGATTTATCCAGTCGGAGGGGAAGAAGGCCACAATAGCGCGGCTGATTGCAGCCCTGGAAGAAAATGGTCTCACCAGTTTGGCTGAGGAGCTCTTGGGCCTCCATTCCAACGAGGACTCCTTCTAGAGCCCAAGGGGTAGTGGCATTTGCTAAGGGCTTTCTTCCTTTGCATGAGACTGCTGCCAGTGTCCTGGGCATGTAAAGCCCTGAAAATCACTGCGGGTTTCTGCGTAGCTGGGAATGCCCAGGGGAAAGGTTCAGTGCTTGCAAAAGCCAGCATGGAGTATTGAACTACTGCTCTGATGTTCTTTATTTCATTCTGTTTCCAGAAGTCAACATTACCTTCCCACGAACTGGTGAGAAAGGCTTTCAAACTGAATTCCTTCAGGACTGAAATGTCGCAGTGAAGCAGCCAGACAGTTAAAGAGCCCTAGAGTGGCGTGGGAGAAAGGAGGAACTCAAGGAAGGCATCTCAGAGACTTTCTGTGGGGAGCAGACAACACCAGGTTTCTCAGGCTGTGGCGTAGGGCCATCCCTGGGGCCACCTGGGGAGCTGGAATATGTTTTTGTAGTGAATAGTGAAGACATTATGCTCTCAGGCATGCCATCAAGCAAAGAAACAGGGGAAATTAAGGAAAGGTCAAATTTATCTTATTAGACTGCAAAAGACGACCACTGTGACAACTTAAATAATCTTTGGCCTCTTTTCTCCACCCCCAAAGTAGTTAGGTATCCAATGTTTTTTTATTTTGTTTTTTTTAGAAAAGCTACATCATCTTTCTCTTGACAAGGATAAGAAGCACTGGCCTACACCATGAGCTGGAAGATCCTGACAGGGGGGACGTACGTACACAGCCAACATTTTCCTTCTTCCTTCTTCAAACAGGGAACATCTCATGGGAAGTGCCCTGCCACACCCCACTATAGCTCCTTCCCACCTCTCACCACCTGAAGGTTTCCCTTTTCCCTGGGACAGTAATAACCTTCCACAGGGCACAAGATTCCTACTGTGGAATGATCTTTGGGCTGTGAACAAGCAATAATGGACAAGCATACAAATTCAGAGACTGGTTCTCAACTTTTTCTGGACCCTGGGCAGTAACATAGTAACTACATCACACTTAGCTCTTCCCACCAACCAGACTGAGCCTGAATCTGTGCAAAGGAAAACACAGTGCTGGAAGAAAAAAAATGCAGTCTTGTAGTCAGCACATTACCTCCCTGGAACTGCTGCTTTAAGATGTATTGCAGCATCAAAAACCATCCTGACCCCAATCCACAGAGTTGAGCAATCACCTCTGGCCAGCTGGCTGCTAGTGCCTATGCTCACTTCTTAAAAACTACCCTTGGCCTGCTGAGTTCAACAGAGCACATAATTTACGCGACGGCGTATCACAAGCGTCAGGACTTGCACAGCGCCTTTCCCTGGCAATGCTGTCACTGTGTGACAAGTGGCATCAGCTGCTGTGCCTGGATTTACCTGCCCTGATTTTGAGGGTGAAAATTGCTTAAAGGGACCCAAACCCCGGGGCTAACCTGTGCTTGCAGTTCCATCGAAAGAAGCCTGTCTCCAGGGATGGTTGATAGAGACTGCGACAGAGCAGAGCTTTTATCTTTGCCTGTAACAAAGCACAGAGCAACAAGTGTCTAGCATGTCACGGGTCCCCGTAAAGCACAACAAACAGCTTGGTTACCTTTGATGTATTTCTTATGGTTTCCTATGTTTTTACTTACCCTCTTCTATTAATTCCATCCCTCTTTGACCTTCTCATCCATGATAATAGCAAATTGGCCCTGGAATTTATTTCAGGTGTAGAGGGTGGCCCTGTCAGCACTCGTAAGCATGCGTGTGCTTGCAAGTTTTGGCCCACTGGCTGTACCTCATAGTAATGTCAGCTTTCAGATGGACAAGCCTGATGGCCTTTTAAACCACAGCTCACCTCTTAGTGCATCACCGGAGACAAAGCTGTGATTTGGTAAGGCGGAACGCAACCTTGGATTCAGATGTGGGCTCCGATCAGAGCTAGCAGGGCTGGCGTTACTCCCTCAGCTTCTTTTAAAACGCATACTGTGATCATCAGTAGCTAATCCAAGATGCAGATCAACAGGATGTAGATGGCTAACTTTTACCAAATCTGAGCCCACATGCCTCAGATGAGCTGAGCCTCACATTCCTCAGTGTGAGCCTGAGGAATCTGGCATTTGACTGCAGACCTTGGGGATTATGTACACAGTGTGATAGTAAATGGAAAGGATCAAAGACGGAGAGAATGTTTTCAGGGTGCAAATCTGGTCCCATCTTGCCCTTATCGTCAAAGGAAGCAGAACTTCAACTATACAAAGGGTATGGCGCTATGGCATTTTATTAAGCCTTCCTCAGTCAGTGGTATAGCGGTCTCATCTCCCCCAGTTCTGGTCCATGTCCTATCTTCTCCCTTACAGTAGTACCAGTGCTGTCCCCAAAAGGAAGCAAGTCTGCCAGTTTTGCTTTTGGGACCGACGTGGCAACGCTGATCATAGTTAGTTTAGCCTGCCATGGAACCGTACCTCGAAGCATTTAGCTTTTACGCCAGATCATGGCTGGAGACCTCTGTTTGTCAGGAAGGCATCTGGCAAATGCTATTAAAAAAAAAAAAAAAGTAATTTTCAAGTTTCTGATTAAGGGCAAGAGAGTTTACTCTTGATTTTGCAAAAGTGATTTTTAGAGTGCAGGATCATATGCATAGCCTATTGTCTCATTTATAAAGACTATTTCTAAGTTCTCATACTCTAGCTATTCATGTGCACAACGTTCATATACCATTATAAGGCAGCCACTCAGTGGTGAAAACTGCTAGCTTTTATATCATCTGTTAGCGCTCACAACGAGAAAGGCTTATTATTCAGCATCTACTTAAGTCTGAGAAACTTTTTCACTGCCATTACTGTTTTATAGAGGACTAAGCATGAATGATTTTTTTTTTTTTTTGTAATGCAAACCTTGTGCATTTTATTCCTCTGCAAGCAACTGGCACGTGCGTTTCCTCTGACTCATAGATTCCCTCTCAAAAGCGCCATTAAGCACTGGAGCTCCTGGCAACCTTTGTGGAATATCATCATCTTTAACAGCATTCACAGGTGCCTTCATTGCACAGAGACGAAAGAAAAGGGTTTTCCAGTGATATTCCGTAGTGGAATTGTCTTGAGCGCATAGCATGGTTTAGGACAATAGCAGTGGCTGTTTCCTACCTTCTTTTCAGTGATCAGTTGTCATCCATGGCCATATCTTAGATGCAGCGAAAACTCGATTCGGTTTCCAGTGGGCTCCTTCCTGCCAAAAGAGTTGGGTTTCACAGAAGCCCTAGGATAAATTCAGATATAGAGGGGTGAGTACACAGTGTCATTTGCATTGATTTGGCATTTGGTTAGGTCTTGACTCTGAATTTATTTCTGTTGTATCCGGAGGATTTTACAGCAGTTTTACTCCAGCGTGCAAAGACAAGGTAACCTACAGCCCAGTGGGCAGAAGGAAACAGTCAGAAAGGAAAAACCATTTGCAGAGATTTGTTGAAGAAATTAGCGGGACATCTTTACCTCTGACGTTAATGCAATGAATGGAACTGGAAAAAGAGTTAACTGTTCGGGGAGCCTTTACTGATACACCAGAACCTCAGCACTAGGCATGAGCCCCGAGTGCTGCAGTAGGCGCGCTAGGGCAACTACCCAGGGTCATGCTGCTTGCTGTTGACAAGAGGAGAGTACTTGGGCAGCCCGCGTTTCCTGTCTTGCTCTCCTCGTTTCCCGCGGACTGTTAGTTGCACACAGATTGCACCACTCAAACGCCAGAGACGTGCAAATGCCACTCCCTTGCTATTTACACTGATTAGCTCATGTCTAGTGTGTGAGATAATAGGCCAAAATTAACACTCCTGGTGAATTCGGCCTTATCCCTTAACAGCTCTTCTTGTATTAAGATCTACCTGAGGGATTTGGGGGTGGGGGGGTCAGAGTCAACCATGCTACAAAATAGCACGCAATACTAAAAGCAAATAAAGGCATTAATCAGTTGTGTATGAAAAATGAAATAGACAAAATATGGCCCAAAGAGCAGAAACCAGGCCAAAATGAATTTGCAGGAAGGGATCCAAGAGGGCTTTTTCTTGTGGTACAGATTGTTTTTGTAGTTTTAGCAGCGTTTCAAATTTGAAATGGGCTCCTTTCAGTCTGCCAGAAGGAATAAACGCTCTGTCCGATCAAGAATTGGAATGGCTTTCTTGGGCTTAGCCAAGCTACAGTGTTCAAGTGGATAATGGCAAAGAGCAGAAGGAAAGTTAAAATTGCCGCCATAAATACTTTGACCGAAAGCATCTGCTAGAAGTAAACCTGAGCGAACATCCTGATTTAAAATTGTCACAAAGGAAAATATCATACTGCCCCGGAGAACAGAGTCAGGAAAAGCCTGGCATTAGCCCTCTTAAACGCTTGTTAAAAATACACTGGTTTACCTTGTTGAAGAGGAGCACGCACCATCGCAGCAGGTTAATGAAGACCATTGAGAGGGGAGGTGCCCCATTCAAGCAGCTTCAGTTCTCACACGCCACAGCTACCTAGGGTGGACAAGTGCGTCATCCCAAAGCTCTGCTTGACTTAAAAATAAGGAAAGGGTTTCAGCATTACTGATCTGAAGCGCTTAAAAATCAAGCCCGAGCTTAAAGAAATCATAAAATTTGCATACAGGTTTTCATAGCAAGTCAAATTAGAAAAAAAGGTCAAGTGACAACTTGCAGCAGCACTTCCCAGCTTTATGTTTTCAATTTCATGCCTACCTTTGAAGAGACACATATCTAGACTTTTTTTAACACAAGCTGGGATGCTAATGCTATAGCATTTCAGGTTTCAAACCTTTATGAGAAATGTGAGCCCCCGAGTATAACAGTTTGCTGGAGTTTCCTAGCTAGAAAGTCTCAGGCTCTACACCAGATGAGGGTCTGGCCAGTTGTCTTTTGTGCTGAGATGGGCCCAGACTTTGGGGTAATTTACAGTTTTTCCTCTTCTGGATTGAACTGGGCGAAAGGATTTGGCCATACATCTCATATTTAAATCAGCAGGAGACATGTGGTTAAGTCCCTTCGCCATCAGTGGAAAAATCCCTTGCTGACCTTCTACTTCCAAATTTCTGAGATATTCAGCATCAGGTCTGGATTGGCCATCTACAGCTATGGACTACAACATCATGTGTACTCAGGTCTAGGATATTCAACCTCCAAGGAATTATCTTTTATATAAGAAAGCACTTTGTTCTATTTTTGTCCAAACTTTTTATAAATAAGCATATAATTTTGATGAAGAGTGCCTCAGACTTTCTTTTTTAAACACTAATGCAGTAGTAAGCAGAGAGGGGTTCACTGAAGCTCTCACCGTGACAGACGTCACCAGCTCGTTCAGAAGGCTCGTCTGAAGTGTCTGGATGCCCAGCAGGATCCTGTCCAAAGTCACATGTGTTTCTACTGACACTCCAAGGTTGGTGCCCCTCCTGCAGTTTAATAGCTTTGATTACAAGTTGAAACCAAGCTAAGCCACCCAGTTTTTCAGGTTTGTTACTGCTTTGATGAACCTTTTCAGCCAGCATGGCCAGAGGCAGAGGTTTGTCCCAAAACTAACACCTGACAGAGGTGCCCTCCTTTCTTTCAGTGTCATTAGATACCTCTAACTCCTCCTGGTCCACACCGTCATTGCAATACTCAAGTGCTTCCTACTGTTAATGAGCTTTCTCACAACCTGCAGAGGCTAGGGAAGGTTATTTGCCTTTTAGGTTGGGAAGTGATGAGCCAGAGCACTAAATCTTGTTCAGCAAGTTCGCACAGGAAGTCACAGACTGACCAGAGGGAAATTTCTTTTGCCATAAACTTCAGCAGAGCAGTGTTTCGCCCTAAATCACTGAAATCTCAGTGCATACTTTAAAACCTAAGCTCAACTGTCCTTTATTCGCTGCAAAGCTATATTTCTAAGCACATGGCTTGATGCCTTCAAGAGTAGCACGGCAGGGAGCAGGGCTCTCTGCGTACCAGTGGCAGGAGCGACATCTGGCACGTGGCTCACTTAACTAACTGTCGTGCCAACAAACCACCCCATGGCCCAAGGGGCAGTGTCCCAATCTTGCAAGACAGCGTGACAGGCAACGGGACAGACCAAGGGCAGAGATACTAATGAATCATCCACGGAAACACAAAAGCAGCACGCGCTCTGGCAAGACCTTTGATGCCAAGCAACGTGCCTGTAACTGCCTGCTGAGAGATGGAGCCGTGTGGCCTCTCCTTTTCCGCCCAGATTTGCTCTGCAGGCTGCCGCGGCTCTCTGTCCGGCAGGGCGCTCTGGAGGAGGTCTCTGAGGCTCTGCTGCGGTCAAAAAATCACCTCAGGCCCCACTGAGCTGGAAGCTCAAAGGTCAAACAACAGCAAGTTTAGCAGCCGAACCCAAGACACCCAGTTGCTGGCCAGGTCCTCCTGGCTTGCGCTTGGACTCTCTAGTGGCTAATATGGCACAAACGCTGCCTGAAACTCCTGCCACAGTTGGGACATTCATGAAGTCTGTCCGTCTCCCTTGTATGTAACTTCTGTTTTATAGAAAGCAGACCTTTTGTTTGTTCTCGCAGAATTTCCAGTCATCTGTGAATCTCCTACCTCTGTCAGCAGCAGTGGAAATTGCTTCAGTGACTGGAGAACGAGGTACAGGTGAGACGGCAACCAAGCAGCAGCAGAAACCCCCTTACTTTCCAGGCTCCCTGCAGGGCTCTTCAAGCAGCAGCAGCCGCCCCAACGCGCAGGGGAGGCAACATGCCGTGATGCGAAGCCCCGTGTTCACCACCACCTGCGGCAGCAAGCACAAGGGTAAGTAGGTCCCCAGACCTGGCTCAGGAAACTTGGTGGAAATACCTGCTGCGAGTCTCTGATGCTACATGGGACGGGGATTTTGGGGAGCCGTTGCCCTCTCTCCATGGCTGGACCTTCCAGACGGAAACACGGCAAAGCATCCAGGGACGCCGCTTTGCTCCTGGACTCCAGGACCTCCATCCGCCTCCTTATGGAGGAGGAATGAAAAATAGCTTGCTGCTAGGTGGCTGCTGCTGCTGTGGATATAAAGAAAAAAATTCCCTTTGATTCAGTCACAGGGAAAGCATCAGGCTGAGCAGCGCGTGTGGCCAAGGCTTTTGATCAGCTGCATCGTTTAGCGAGGAACTGCTCCACTTCAAACAGCTACAGACCATAACGAAATTGCTTTACCAGCCCAGAGTCCCCAGACACGGGCTCTGATGGTGGTTCATTGGAAACCTGCACATCTTACAGCTTTACATGGTAACACTGTGTTCAATAAAGGAAAATGTGGGTGCCGAAATTAAAAATACAGTAAAAAAATCACTAGTACTTATAACAAAGTAATGTTTACACGATGTATAACGCATGGGTGTTTTTGAAAGCAACAGAGTAGAGCAAGAATTGATTTTATGACGCGGTCAGAAAAATCAGTGCATTTCCTGTTAAAATATTGCCACGGTTAAATCATTGCCTTTTTTGGGTAGTTGTTCTTTTTAACCCATAAAACAGCCCATTGCTTTGCCGGATTTGAGCACAGACAGCATTAGTGGGTAGCCTGGAAGCCTCCAACCCGGCACCGCGTTTAAATCCCAGCCAGCCGCCCTCTGCCCCTCTCCTGGGGGGTTCCCGGCGCCGCGCCGGGGCCCGTACGCGGAGCGCGGTCCCGCGCGCTGCCCCGCGGCGCTCCCGGACGTGCAGCCGGCGGCCGCGGGAACATCTGCGCTCCCAAAGGCGGCGAGCGGCGGCATCTGCGCATCACATGACGGCGCTTGGGAATTAACCCAGCTCCTTCCCCCGGTGCAGTTTCTCCTTCCACCGCGCTACAATAAGCGAGCGCTCGCAAGGCAGCAGCCCAGCGCGTCGCCTCGGGCCCCCGTCGCCCGCCCGCACCTACCTGCACGCGCGTGGAGAAACCCGGGCGGCTTTCGTCGGGACAACGGCCCCGAGCGCGGAAGACCCAGCGCCGCTGTGCTGAGCGAGGAGATCCTCGGTTTCGCGTAGGGGCTGAGGAATGTCTAACGCTAACGAGATCCAGATGTGCCCGCTTGGCAGCCCGCGGATGAAGCACTACCGAGGGGACGCAGGAGCCGCGCTATCAAGTTGGATGTAAGTATCTAGTATTTACGTCCGATCAGGGCGGGGGACAGTTAGACTGAAAGCAATGCAAACCGGAGACTCTGCTGTTGTCGCGCCTTCGTTTTCTTCCATCCCGTGGGCTTTTCTGCGTGCGGTGCCGTTGCTGCAGTGCTCTTTACGAGCAGCCACGCAGCAATCTGGATTTCGATCGTTAACGCGCAGCGGAGCGAGCTACAGGCTCCGAACGCGCAGCCTCTGGCCCGCTGCGCGCGGCTCGTGCTTTGCTCTGCGTGTTGTATGTTGTTTCTCCAGAAGCGAGTCTGGGGCTTTTGCTTAGAGCGGCTCCAAGGCCGGGTGTTATTTCTAATTGTGAACGTATTCGGGAATCGGCACGTTGCGCTGCAAGATGGTCTTCTTCAGTACAGGGACGTGATTCTTCCCACGGTGTTGCGCTATTGCACGCGTTAAACAAAGCTCATAGGAATGTTTAAGCCGTCCGGTATAGTAAAAAGAGGAGGGAAAAAAAAGTTCAGTTCCAATGAAACAGGAAGTTACTTATCACATTTTTTAAACAACTTTCAGCCAGACCCCGATAAACTCATACCTTGGGTATCATCTCAAAATTAGTGGAGCAATTCAGCGTGAACTCCCTCTTAACGCGCGTGTCTGGCCGTAACAATACGTCCACGTTAGTGCATTTTAATTGCTGGTTTTTTGGTGGCACGTAGGCAAATAAATGGGATGGCCCGTGTATCAGCTCGGCAGAGGCCGCAGGAGCGGCAAAGGCAGCGAGCACGGCAGACCGGGGACGGCTGGGCCGCGGCTCCCGCGTGGCCGTTTCTTAGGTTGACGCCTCCGCGAGACTGCAAGGTTTTACTCCCGCTCTGGGGCTCAGGGGAGATAACAGTTTGCAAAAGAGGGGCAGGCGCCTTGCGCTGTACGCAGCTGCGCCGCGCGGGGCCCCGTCTCCCCAAAACGCTGAGGACGCGAGTTCAGAGCCGCTTGAGCGCTCAGTCCTCCTGAAAAGCAGGCCCTCTCCACGCAAGCCCGCGCCTGCATTTGGGAAACGACCCTTTAAGGCCGCTCCGCCTGAACAACGTAGCTGCCCGCTCCCTTCTCTTACCTTGCAGGGGGCAGGAGCCGCTCCTGACGGGCAGGTGCTGTGGTTAGGAGGGGCTGGCCTGGGACAGGTCCCGCGGAAGAGCGGCACGGTGCGTGCCGGGCCCAGCAGCCGCTCCGTTAACGCGCCCCGAAGGCACGTGCTGCCCCGAAAGGGCCGGGGTAAACATCTCGCATCGCTTAAACGCGGCCGAGTTCCCAAACTGTGCCACGCGGCCCCCCGAGCGACTTGCAAACCACGCCGGCTTGCAAACCAGCTTCCGCTCCGCTTAACGTCCGTCTCCGTCCTTCACGCAGGAAGCCTCAAGATCGGCAGTTCCTCGGCGCTCCGGTTTTTATACTTTGTAAAAGCTTCACCTGCCCAGATAAAAGCTAGAAGGAAGTAACCGGAGCATCAGTTTGCAGGTAGTTGTCTGACCTGCGCCTGGCGTTGGAAAGCTGAGGCCGCCAGAGCCGGCGGGAGGGACTTGGTCACGGAGCAGGAAGCTAATGACATTGCAGAGCTGGGGACCGGTGCAGACAGACAGATCAGTAAGAAATAAGGCATCCTCTCCTGTAACGGCATGGCTCTAGTCCGTTCGTTTGTACTGGCCTGAAAAGCAGCTCAGACAGGAAATTTGGAAGAGGTCTTTGGAGCAAGCGCCGTGTTTGTTACCTGTTTGCGCAGGGCTGCAGCTAACAGAGTTTTTTCCTCCAGGGGCTGCGATCCAAGTAACAACGGTTATACTTTGTGCAGGGCAGGAGTGCTGCTAAGGCAGCGAGCGGCCCGGACTAGCGACGGCAGAGCAGCGGTCAGCTGTATGGTGGGACACCCAAGAGCACGCTCCTGGCGCGGCGCTCCGGGTCACCAGACAGCGCTAGGGAGTTCAGAGCTGATCCGAGCTCACCAAAGGCAGCGGCTGCCCTCGCCCAGCGTTTGCTTGGCTTTGGAGCAGGCTCCAAACTCCCGGGAAAGCTCTTTTAAGACATGCAGCTAATCAAATCTTACAGCATGTTCTCAGCCTGTTTATAGACTTCGAAACTTCTACGGGTGTGAACGAGACAGGCTGCTTTTTCTGGTAAGTCAGTCTAGCAACTTGTTCTCGTTGCTCCATTCTTCTGGGGCTCCGCGCTAAACAGCATGCCAAAGGGCGTCTCTTGCCTTGCAGCCCGGCATTTCCTCCGGACGACACGGTCCAGTCGTTCAATGTCGCTTTGCAATTCCATAGCTTCAAACGGGACCTCTTCACAAATCCCCTTTGAGGCACAGAGACAGAAGCTGGCTGTCCTTGCCACTTAAAGGTTATCAGCTTGGATGAGGTTATTGACTTTGCCGGGGGGGGGGGGGGGGGACCCAAAACAAACAAACAAAAACAAAGAAGAAACCAAGCAAGAATAAAATTTGTTATTATAATGCTCAAACATAGAAATGAAAGAGGGTTTCCTCCCCTTTGTCAAACACACACAACTTTTTCCCCTTTAAACACTCCAAAACCAGTTAAAACCTTTAAAGCCAAGTTGTTTCACGCATGCTTTTTATATGAATCGCCTATAGGTCAGGGAGAGCGAACACCGCGCTGGAAGCTGACCCAGCTTCCCACCGGCGCTTTGGAGAGCCTGGCTAGCCATATCATGCAAAACAGACACAAGGTCTTGCTGTCAGGAGAGCTGTACTGACCTACCTCAGCTGTGATTTTAAGCTTGGGCAAAAAGCTTTGCATTAACGCAACTCTCTAGATTTGTTTAGCGAGGGTAAGAGAAGGATGGCAACTCAACGCGGCTCAAACAGAGCGAAACAAGTAACCCGTACGTGAAACAGCGCTGCTCGAGTTTTGCATTCTTAGCAATACTTTTCACTTACACCGGAGCAGATCTCTGATATGAATTTAAGCGAGTGCGAAGGCACGAGTGTATCAACCAGCTGTTTGTTAACTGGCTGTGGAGCAGATGGCTGATAGCAGTGTAGGAGTCTTACAGAGACATCCTTGGCTGAGCTTTAAGGCACCCACCGTGGGTAGTGCCGGGGAGGTGGCCCGGCAGCTGGCGGATGCTGCAGCCCGCCCTGCGCTGCCGCGGGCTCTAGCTCGCCGGAGTAGACGCGAGAGCTCTCTTGGCTTTTTGCCAGGGTGGAAACTGGGCCAGAGGGACAAGGATGGACATCGATCTCAGAGAAGAGAGTGGGTGCGATAGGAACAGGACCCCAGGACGCTTAGCTGTGCTGGTGGGAGAGCTTTTCACTAGCAGGCAGGGAGGGTACAGAGGAAACGGGGAGCCTGTGAAAAGCAGCGTCACCTGGGAGCAGCCCTGGTAAATGGGAGCTTTATTTGCCTCCCCAGCTGAAGCAGCAGTTGATAGGAACAAATAGGAAGGGTGGGGGCTGAGAAGCCTCTGCCAAGGATAGCGGGGAGTCCATGGAGAGCGAGCATCTGGGCCCGGAGCCAGGCTTTAGCCAAGCCTGCCCTGGGAAGTGCTCCCTGGCTCTCGACACTTCTGCTCAGGATTTCCACTGGTGAGGAAGGAGGGGAGGGAGAGCCGAGAGGGTGAGGCTTGAAGAAAGAAGATCCAACAGCCCGGTGTTTTAAATCAAGGAGACTGCCTTCCGCAAGGCCCCATCCCAGCAGCCCTGCCCCTCCCCAAGCCTCACGCTGTGCAAACATCGCCGCCTTGAAACGCGGCCAACAGCCACATCGCCAGGAACTGCTCGGCCCGAGCCGCCGGGCCCGGCGCTCCGAGGGGCCGGGGACTGAGCTCCAAGGGGATGGCAGGGGGCCAGGCCATCGCTGCTGCATACCACGCGCAGGGAACGGCGGCCACGTTTTCCCCTGAGCGCGGCGGCAACGCCTGCAGCCGGTAGGCTAGCGAAACCGCTCCCTCCTTCGTACTCATGGAGCAGAGCATCAGCACAGGGAGAGCGAGCGACCCCGAGATCCAGAGGGCAGAAGTGGAGCATGGCTTTGGCCACGCTCAGATGCTTAAAAGTGAGCAGCGCCTTAAGTGCTGGTAGCCGTCAAACGGCGAAACAGCCCAGAAATCACAGAAAACGTGAGCACTAGGGAGCAGATTTCTTCTGGGGAGCCCAGAAGTCCTTTGTGCTTGCCCGATCTGACGTACCAGGGCATAAGAGCATGTGGTTTTCCAGCACAAGAACTGGTCGGCCCCACTTTGGGCCAAGGAAGGGCTGTGAGACAGTCCAGCACAGCCTTTTCCCAACAGTTTTGTTATGAGGAAGGCTCTGGTCCTCTTGGACCTGCCCTGCCTCTTGGGAGCTCACTCTGAGACAGAAGCACCAGGGGCAAGAGGGAAACAGCTTCACCTTGAGCTGGAAGACAAGGAATGGCAGGTGGATTTAATGCGCGAAGACTTTGTACGGAAAAGCTTCTAGCTCTTCTGAGGGGGGAGCTTATGGACATGAGATCCCAGAGGATCTCTGCCTCTGCTGGAGGCCACAAGCCCGTTGGGGCCCATGTCCGATCCTCGGGCTCACCCGTAGGTTTGCTCAGCTCAGAACCAAGACTGGGCGTTAGGTGTCAGGCTTCCCGTTGTGCAACAAAACTCTGTTTCTTATTTTCTATTGTATCACTTAATTGGGAGGGAGACGATTCTTCATCTTTTTTAAAGAGACAAAGGCCCTGGTATTTTATGAAGTAGTTTCTGCCCAAAGAGCTTGCCTTCAAACTGTTCCAGTTCAGTCCTTTGTGGCAGGTGGGTCACACCACAGTTGCACCTGGATCAGGAGATCAGTACACAGCCAGCACCTGGGTTATCTTAATTTGATAATTTGCAGGGGATGATTAAGCTGTATGTCCTGCATTCAGAGTGCTCTGCGCTCAGGCCCTGTCCTGGTGACTGCAGGAGGAGAGCTCATCTGAGCCACGCGTGTGGTCAGAAATCACTGCACAGTAACTTCTGGTTCACAGCTGGATCCGGAGAGGAGTGTTTACCAACTTGTCTGATTTAATTCCTTCTTCCTGGTATTTCCTGTTCCTAGAGAATGAGGGCGGCTCTCTTCCCCCCCCTGCCATCCAGGGGGAATACTTGCATGCTCGCTGCTTTGGGGGAGTGAGACTCCGCAGCTGAGTTTCTGGCCAGGTCTCCCTCACCAGGGTGAGCAGCCACAGGACAATGAGTTCCCTGTTTCAGGATGCGTCAAGAGATACAGACTCAGCAGAGCTCGGATCCGCCCGGAAGAGCAGAGACTCCTAATTGCTGTACATCAGCAAGGCTTGGGCTTCTAGGGCCCCCGGGTCGGCTCGCTCCAGTCACATGCATCAGGGCAGCGCTCTCCTTCCCTCGTTCGTGGGCCTGGCAGGAAGAGCGTGGACAAACACAGCCCTGTGCAACTGGAGAAACAGCTGCATCAGCCAGGTAGTTCAGTCGGCGCGCCAGCAGCTTGCGTGCCAGGGGTGGCTGCTCAGCACAAGACAAGCCTTCTGAGCAGCCTCCCTCCCTGCAGGCTGGCCCAAAGCGAGCTGGTTCAGCGCGCAGCATCATCCAGGGGCCTCCCAGCCAACTCCTGGTAGCGGCAGCAGGGTTGGCAGGCCTTGCCGGAGGTCAGGGAGAGCTAGCTGCCCTCGCAGCAGCGATGCTGTCAGGCTTCCCATGTTTTGGGGTCCGGGTCCAGGGTGTGCTGATTTGATCAAAAGGGTTTTTCTCCATAGCATGTAGAAGGGACCAGACGTCAAGCATTCTCCCTGTAATCAGGAGCTTTAAGGTCTCAGAGGACAAGCCCAAGCAAGAGCCGGTAGGAATATCCAGTCACCAAAGCTGAAATTACTGCAGACTTCTTGCTATCACCATCCTGGTTTGGGGGGGATGAAGCTAGTCCAGGCATGTCTATTTTACACAGTCGTGACTGCAGGTTGGGCACAACTTAAGTCATTATTGGTGCTACCAGGTTCTCAAACAGTGACAAGGAAAGGAGGTAGAAAGGAACAGCAGCACAAGATCAGGAAGGGCTTGGGAACAGCAAAAGGCCTGGGATTTATTCTTTCTGAGTACACTGGGATGGAAAAACTGCTGTAAATGAGATGGGAGAGGGACACAGGCTCAGACCACCTTGCTGCAGGCCAGAGCCCAACCACCAGCCCACGCACAGAGCCAGGGTCGCCAGGTTTGGGATTCCAGTGTTGGGCACTATAACCTGACTACGACTGCATGGAAAAGGTTCAACCAACATGAAACGAAAGCAGATTTCCATAAACTCAAGGGTTGCTTCAAAGCGTAGCTGTTGCTCTGCAGTCAGCCCCCTGCTTCGAATGAACGCACCAGGAGAGAAACCAGCATGATTATCTTCCATCAACCAAGATGTATGAAACCGCAAAAGATGAGGACAAAAACCCAGCATCAAAATCTAGACCAGACTTTTAAGAGTATTTCTGTTTTAACTGAACTCTCTAGGATCAATAAACGCACATGGAAATCCAGGCTGTAGCTTGGCGCTTTCCATAGGGCAGCAGTTCCTGATGCTGTCTCCTCCCCGCTGTTTCCCTGTTTTTCAATTTCTTGCCCTCGCTTTCCAACGCTTCGGCTGCAGGCCTCTCTGTTCCTTATCCTCCTCGCTAGCTCCCTTATTATTTAACCGCCTGCTGAACGGTTTGCTAACGTGATGCCATGGGGATGGACTACATGGTAGTTCAAGCTGAGACCGGGCAACTGGCCTCGCAGGAGAGCCATACCCGTTGCCTTCAGAGGGGTGCTATGTCACGCTAGCACCAAATAGCCTTGGGTGCAGGAAACTGAACAGAACAGCGTCCAAGCTCCCCAAAAGAAAGTTTCCACATTTGCTGAATCTTACCTAGTCTCTTCTGAAGAGCAGCAAGAGGAGCAGCTTTCTGTCATTTATCCTCAGCCCAGGACTGCAGGTAGGACAGCTGACATCCTGCAGTCCTCTGTCTATTCCCCTCCACCCCAAATTTTTCATGTTCTCCTGTGGACTGCAGAAAACTCATTGAATAGATGCTGGCAGTGGATCCCCAATGTTATCTTTAGCTCATTTTACAGAGAAACAGAAGACATGCTCTGCCAGCAATTACATCCTTGCGTATAGAGTGGCCCAAGGGACGTACACAACCCCTCCACTGCAACCATCCAGACCTCCTGGTCTCAGCTCCAGCTCCAGGGATGCAAAGCGGACCTGCGAAGTGACCTGGAACGCTTTGCACGTGGCAGGGCAGCAAGCTGAGCTGTGAATGACCCACAGCTGTGCTCAGGGGGAAGCACACTTCCATCATCTGGGCTGGGACGAGCACACAGCAGAGCTTGTTGCTATGCTTAGTACCCTTTTGTTTGGTACACCACGTTTCATTTTGTTTGGATATCGCAGCTGCTTTTCCTGAGGCTGAGCAGAGTTGAAGAGTCACTCTTTGAAACAAAGCGATCTGCCAGAATCATCAAGACTTCTTGACTGATTTCAGGAACAGGATCTGGAGACTTTTTCCCACATGGACAAGCGCGAGCAGAAGTGGCACCTGCCCAGTAATGGAAATGTCCTGGCTGCTGCAAAAGATGGACATTTTTCAGGATCAGCTTGAGGGTTCACCTCATTCAGCTGAGAATGAAGGACTAATAACTTTTTTTTTTTAATTCAACCTTTATATTCATCATTAAACTGCTTTTCTTTCAGCACTCTTTGGCCATATTTCAGAGTCCTTCCCTCAAATAAATGAAAACCAGGAGGCGGACTGGGCCCTCGGCCCTTGCGTGTAACAATCCAGGTTGAATTCCCTCAGCTGGATGCTCACCAGGCTGCCGCGTCCAGCTCCAACCGCTTGGAGCTCGTGTGATTCATCGCTTCTTGGGCTGAGTAGGCTGTGGCACCGCTGGCCTCTCTGGCACACTTCCTACCTACGGCTCTCTCCTTGCTGCCACTTCACAGAAATGGGACCTCCTAGCCTTTTCCTATGGCTTGCTCAGCCCTCGAACCTCGTAGGTGTGCTGGGTGCACGGCCTGACGGGCAGGCAGGCTGCCTGGCAGGGGTGACGCAGGCGTACACAGAGCAAAGGCTCCGTAACAGAATTACTCTTAGCCTAACAACACAGAAGGTGGACAGTTTTAGATAAAAGACTGCTCTCCTCTTCTTTGGTCTGCCTTTGGAGCATAAGGGTGCACCCTGAGACATCCAGATTTCCTCTCCAGCTCCTTACACCTGCTGAGACAGCTTCACTCTGCCAGTCCTGCTGCCTCCCTGCTACAAAAGCGTCTCTCCTCTCCTGCTGCGCATCACTCCTCTCGGCTCCTCTGGTTTTACACCTTCTGGCATCAGCACTAGGCTTTCTTGTGCTGGGACAAATTCCAGTGTCCTGTTCAAACTCGGTCTATCAGGTTTCTCCATTCAGGCACTGCTGTGATGATCCCTGCCGTAGCAATCATCAGGGAGCCAACATGAAGAGCAACAACTGCCCAGTTTTTCCTAGCTTGGAGAACGTCGGAGACAGCCCTGGCAGCTAACTCCACGTTCACCAAGGCATTGAGTGATACAGCAATTTTATAACCTCAGCTACATTTCTCAAGTTGGACAGAGATTCCCTGCATCATCACAGCTGCATACGAAACAGCCCAGTGAGCTGCCGGACAGCTGCGCTTTGGATGTAGACATGCACTGAGAAGCTCTGCTGAGAAACACTCTGCTGGGCTCAGATCTCTTGTTTGGCATCAAATATTTTCTGCTCACTTTGATAGCCCTAGATTTTTTTTCCCCTGGTGTTGAGGGAGATGAATAATCTTTCTGGCTCTAGGAAATGCTGGGGTATCTGCCAAAATCATCAGTCTCTCTCTCTCTCTCTCTCAATTCAGTAACAGGGCAGAGAGCTTTTCCCACACTGATAACCATGAACAGAGCTGGCACCTGTGCAATAATTGAGGCCGTTTCCTTCCAAAGAGGGAAGTATCTAATATTGATTGGAAGATCCATAGAATTCAATCAAGGAGTCACTTCAAGAGCTTGCAACTTCTTTTGAAGACTAGATGTCTGTATTCACCCCTAAACGGTTTTATTTCAGGACAGAAATTGCTATTTCAGACTCTTTTCTTTCAATAAATGAAAGCCGAAAAAAATCTGGGCCATCGGCCCAGGCGTGTAACAATTCAGGGTTTTTCTTGGCTTTTCTGAGGGTGCTTCTTGCCAGACTCCAAGATGCTGCCAGGATAAATCTGTAAGTCATGGAAATCATGAGTTTCATGACACACACTTTTTCTTCCAAACCCTAACCGATAAAATTAAACATAGTAAAGAGCCCAGACTTTTATCCAGCTCCTTAATTACCATCTGGAGTCTGGCAGCTGAAATAAGATCAGACTTTTGTACAGAAGAGAAGAAAAAAAGTGCTATTAAAATGGAGAAAGAGATGAGACTTTATAAAGAGCGCTCGAGGGCCTCAGCTCGACTGCAAATGCACAAACATGCCAACGCTGTCTGGATCAGCCCTGCAAGGGGCTGAGCATCTGCAGCTCCCTCGGAAGACACTGGGGACAGAGCTGCTTAGCATAGCTGCTTTGGTAGAAATAACGAAATTGCTTCAGTTTTGGTTCTTGTGACCGTTTTGGGACAGGTCCTCTTTGTTTAGGTACCTGTTTGAATAGTGAGTGAGACTCGGTGCAGGAATTAGTGGTTCAAATTCAGCCGTGTGCTCTGGGTGTACTGGGTTTCCAGGACTGATCCTTTTATATCCCTGGAGCTTCTGAATAATTTTTGAAGGCAACATGAGAAAAAGGCTACTGCAAACATTGTCTTGACAGATAAAGGGCAATTTATCACAAAACTGAAACACAGCAGGTTGCTACACAGCACAGTAACCGTGACTTGCCAAGCGCAATTTGCCCATGACAGATGTAAAACGCAAACTAATACTCTGTACGTGTTAAGAGGGACCATTTCACAATGCTGAAAGTAATTATGAGCCAAATCACGTGGGAGAAAGCATACAAATAGGAAACAGCTTCTGACTATTATTTGCATTTTCACAACAATCTATGAGAGGCCAGGAAAGAAGAAAATTCTACACTCTCATAGTTAATATCAAAGCTATACTAGTTTAAACACTGCCTGGCCTAGAAGAGAAGCAAAAGCTGCAGTAAAAATAAAAAACCCCAAGAAACGGGGGAAAACAGCAAGTATTTGTCTTCCTGACAGCGAGAAATCTGCTAGAGGCTAAAAAACGACAAGAAAGAAGTGGCCCTGAGGAGAAATACAAGGTCATCAGAAGGACAAGAAGGAAGTGGTTTTAAATCTACTTGGAACAAAAGAAACCTTACCAATGCACAAATGAGCCATTCGCTATAATATAATTTGCAGTAACACGCGAGACAAAGCAGACCAGGTCAGTAAATATTTTAGAGCTGCACTTAGAAGAAACATAAATGATACCACGTGATGATGAAATACTTTCCATTTCAACAGTAACTTAAAGATGCAGTTAAGTAGGAGTGAAAATGCAACATATTTTTAAACGAGCAGGTCCAAGTAATGTATATCTCAGGCACTGTTTTAACCCTTAATAAGTACAAACTGGTCAGTCTAATTTTGAGCTTCGAAAAGATAATGCTAAGGCTGATATGAAAATGACAGTTAAGAAACAATGAGCAGATAATACAATTGATGCCAGTGCAAAAGGATTTATGAAAACCAGATGCCAAACTAAAGAGGGTCCTGCTTTAGGTGATATCCAAATTAGAATCTCAGTGAACGGAGATTCATTGAGAACGGAGATTCTTGTAAAATACTTCAGTGCCTACAAGATATTTGACTCAGTAACACCACGGTGTGGCTAGACTTTAGGCTGATAATTCATCTGTATGCTCTGTAGGCTGAAAACAGTTAATCAGAGGGATAATTTACCTAGGAAGCCACAAGCGCTGGCTTTTCCACCGTTTTCAGTCCTCCATCAACACAAGTAAAGAATGTGTCTTAAGTGAAGACAGGCTGCAGCTCAACCAGATGTTCTTGGCTCACGAAGTTATTGGATAAGGTCTTTTCAGCTAAATCAAACAAAAAGACAAATCAGACAACTGTAACGCTTTCAAATCCAAGCTTCCATGAATACAGTACAGGCAAGATAGATCTGTAAATCACATGCGATTACAAGATTACCAGTGGGTCTATAAGGGCATATATAGGCACTGGTGGAAAATTTGTTTGGGTGAAGACGATCTTTTAAAAATCTGCTCTCAGCTGAGAACCGTAGGGATTCGGATTGCATCCTGCCTCAGTTTAGGCAGAGCTTAACTAAATAGACATGCACTTCCCTGGGAGCCTGGAGGGACGGTCAGTTTGGACTCTGGTCCACCTAGTTGTTTAGCCACTGTGGGAAATAATGTGGCTACACGTACAGCTGGGATTAAAGGATCAGCCTTTGCTGCAGCTACGAACACATGACCAGTCCTCTCCCTGAACTATTTTTAGATGCTGCTTTCTGCCTTCTTTTTAATTTTTTTCTTTTTTCTTTTTTTTTTTTTGCAGTTGAAGAACTGACTGAATGAGACAGAAGATCTCTGGGAAAAGTGTAAGTAAGGAATCAAATCTTGTTATTTCACAAGGTGGCTTCATCTCTCCTGTGAATAAAACACTCGACACCTGTCTTTGCATTGCATGACTGCTTCTGTGTATTGGGATTTCTTTTGTCCACCTCTCGCTTACTGATTAGGGGTGATTTGGCAGAGGTAAAACACCCTTGGTTACCAAACGTCGTAAAGATGACATATTCCTTCTAACTTTATTAACTGAAATGAAGTTATTTAAAATGGTTTAATGTGTTAATAAATATTACTGGCAGCAAAAGGGCCCTGTGTGCGTTCAAGAGTGTACCTAACGTATTCATTTGGGAGGCACAAATCACAGCCAGTTTATGAGAGCTGGCTCTGCGCACAGGGAAAACTCCAGCAACTGCCAATTAAACACACTGCCACCGCACAGTCTGCCCTTCAGCAGCCAGATTTGTGCCTCTCAGTTTTGATTCAAAAAGGGGTCAGAGCAGTAAGAAACAGTTACCAAGTTTCATAAATCTTTCTTTTTTTTTTTTTTTTTTTTTTTTGGTAAGAGAACGGCACGGTCCATCTTGTTTTCTCCCAGAACATTGGAATCTCTGAAACAGCAGAGTGTGCTCAGCAGAGGGACGCAGGAGAAAGGGCTGATTTCACATCGCATTGAAGGAGTGTTTTTCAGGACGTTAGACGACTTCTTAGTGGCTTCACAGCCAACCAAGTCACAGAGCCAGAGCGCTGGAAGCTGGAAGCAGTGCTAGCTTTGCCATCCGTGGGTCTTTTGGCAAGTTCCTTAGTGTGTCTCAGGGTTGGCATGAATAAAATGGCAATATCCTTATATTTTCCTGGCTATTTTTTTTAATGGGGCTTTAGCTAGTCTTACCTGCATGCTTCATAGCTGCTGAATCCTCTTTGCTGACATGCAGTACATTTATTTACAGATGGACATTGGCACCAGGCAGCTCAAACACACCTTTTAACAGTCCCAGAAAACACTGCGGAGACAATGAAAGTACGTCTCAAAGGGGATGCGATCTGTACCCTTTTCCTGGTGGTAGCACTTGGCTCTTTACTCTATTCCCAGCTAGAGCACTTAGCCCCGGCAGGAAACAAGGAGCTCACACACAAGAAACCTTCAGTAACACAGAGAATTTTCTCTGATCCCAAAGCGCCTGGCCGACCTGTGCCAGTGGAGGCAACAGTACCCAGACCCCAAATAATTCCTATGGTTAGACGAGCAGAGGTGGCTAGTAACAGGGTCCAAACTACAACTTCACCGCCACTGACTGATTCTACCTTCAACTTCAAGCGTTATCTCCTAAACAAAGACAACAGGAACTTCAATCTTCTCATTAACCAGCCCAAGAAATGCAGGAAAATACCCGGAGGTCCCTTTCTGCTCATTGCTATCAAATCGGTGGTTGAAGACTTTGACAGACGTGAGATCGTCCGTAAGACTTGGGGCAGGGAGGGCTTGGTGAATGGGGAGCAGGTTCAACGAGTTTTCCTCCTGGGAACACCAAAGAACAGGACAGTGTTGGCAACATGGGAGACCCTTATCCATCAGGAGAGTCAGACATACAGGGACATTTTACTCTGGGACTTCATGGATACTTTCTTCAATTTGACCCTGAAGGAGATCCATTTCCTGAAGTGGGCTGCTGAATTCTGCTCCAATGTGAAATTTATTTTTAAAGGTGACGCTGATGTTTTTGTCAATGTAGAGAATATTGTTGACTTCCTTGAGAGACATGACCCCACTGAGGACCTCTTTGTCGGGGATATCATCTACAACGCCCGTCCCATCCGTGTCCAAAAGAGTAAATACTATATCCCAGAGACCATGTATGGGCTAAGCATCTACCCAGCCTATGCAGGAGGAGGAGGTTTTTTACTCTCCAGCCGCACCATGAGGAAACTGTCCAGGGCTTGCAAAGAGGTGGAACTCTTTCCCATTGATGATGTCTTTTTGGGCATGTGCTTACAGAGAATCAATCTCAAACCCATTTTGCACGAAGGATTCAAGACCTTCGGCATTGTCAAGCCTTCTGCTGCCCCGCATCTACAGACGTTTGACCCCTGTTTTTACAAAGATCTCATGGTAGTTCACAGTCTAAAAGTTGCTGAGATTTGGCTAATGTGGAATCTGCTCCACAGCCCTCGGCTTTCCTGTACTCAGAAGAAGCAGGTGAAGAAGCCTTTCCAGTGGAAAAAGAAAGTTCAGACAGCAACACAGGCATCACCTTTCTGATCCTGCAGGCAGTCTGCAGCAGAAACACACGGCAAACCAGCTGAGCAAGGGAACCAGAAACTGTTGCAACCAAACACACTTTAGAAGTAGAGTATTTTAGCACATCTTATTTACTACATTAAGAGAAGAGGACAAACTATTGCAGGAGTTTGCCAAAATTCCACATTTGCACACGCATACTATATAGTAGTAGGTCCTTCTTCGCTAATGAGTCAAAATAATCGTAACAATATCTTTAATTTATTATTATTTATTAGACTTGTAGTAGTGCTTAGAGGGCCAATGTGTACAAACACATTGTAAAATGCAATCCTTAGAGATTTTTCAGTATTGTTAGAAATGCGACACATGGGAAGAGAAAGACAGAGTAAGAGATCATACCGAAGAGCACAAGGATGGTTGTCAACTTGTTGCCTTGATTGGAATCACTCGGACTCATTGAGAAATTGCCAAACACAGTAACTAGAGTAAATGAAATCATGCCTCCCCAGTGAATGCTCAAATCAACTCTCCGCTGCCTTGGTGGTTTTCAAAAGAGAGGCGTCAAAAGAGAAGAAAAGAACAGAGCTATTGAAAGAGGGTCCCAGTTAAGGTGGACTACAAGAAAACAAACCGGAGGTCGAGGGCTGGCATGGCTGGTTGAGCAGAGGACAGGTAAGTAGGTAGTTGGGAAGGGGCAGAAGTCTGAAGGGCCTTTAAGGAAAGGATAAGAAGAACTTTCAGCTCATCCCTCTTTATGTCTTGGTTTTCCATTATTCATAGCAGCACATCAGTTGAAATACCTGTCCTACTGATATACTGTCAGGATGCCAGGGGACCTGTCTGTGGCATTTTGGGGCGCTCAGGCTCTCTACGCTATCGGCTGACTGGCACTCCGTGAGAACTCAAAGTCATCCAACAGCAGCTGATCTTCAGAAAGTTTGTATCTGGAGAGCTCTATTTTGGCCTTTTCCTGGTGGGGGCAAAAACATACAGAACTGCTGTTTGTGTCACATTCAGGGAGCTTCTCCAAACCAAAGGAAAACTTACTAATGGACTGGGCTCATTTCTACAGACCCGAGCACTCTTGCACTGCATGCAGCCAACTACAAAGAGCAGCTGAGACTTTTGAGATCGCTAAGCATGTAAGGTGAAGGGTTAGGGTATCCTTCGGACAAAAGGGTTTCAAAACACAGAAGCCTTTCTAAAGGCATTGCAAAAAAGCAAAAACACACAGCAATCTTTCTGTTGGTAGATGCCTTCCCATGTTTCAGTTGCCTCTGTACAGTTACATCTGTAACTGTAGGCATTTGAAGCATCAGACAAGGTGACTGGATTGATTGCTCTGTTTTTCAAACAACGGTCAACACGTAAGCACTTAGACCTGGTTATAACGTTCCTCCCGCTCAGCTGTAGTTTGGGCTCAGTTCTCAAATTAACTATGCACACCACGGAGGAAAACAAGTTGGTAGTATCTTTGGGTATGAAAAATTAAAGGTATACAGCAATATGTTATCTTCATCTTACTGTTCAAACCTTATGATAACGTATTTTCAGGGGGAGGTAGAAATCAAAGGGCCACGAGCTGATCTGGGATATTTTCAGGATGACACCTTGAAATACAAAATGCTCACAGGAGCTTTACGAGTAGCTCTGCAGGGTATGGAAATGAGCCTTGCTGATGGGAGAAACACAGGCGCTCTCCTGTCTGAAGATTGTGTGATAGGCATGTATTTACGCGCTTGTACAGAAATGTATTATCTGTGATTCGTTTACAAGTTGGGAAATTATTTATACTATAATTAAAAGTTAGCAAGGAAACACGCCTCTCTAGTTGTCAGAGTGAGTCTGTCGAGTACGTCTGCGTGTGCGGCTTACTAAGATGACCACCACATATATTTCACATGAGGACAGCAACATGAAAAGGACAGGTAATTCATTGTTTTGGCTCACCTGGCAAACCTCTTTTCTTATGATAGACGTAATTTAATGGTAATCATAGAAAAGTGAACAAGCCTTACCTTATGTTTTCTTACAATGCAGCTTATCAGGTTCAGCGGTCCTTATTAAGCAGATCTTCCTTTCGGAGAGGTATTGAAGCCTGGCTCCTCCCTCTCTAATGCCTTCAGATCTGTAATCCACCCACAATATAGGATTAATGAGTGCAATCTGTCCAAGACCAAAGTTGTTGTTCAGCATCCATTTGTGCCAGTGCACACACTGACAGCTGGTAGAAACACAACTAGAGCAAACTGCTCACTCTGTTGCCTTAGCCTATGGAATAGATTTTTTTTGGCCAATGAAAATTAAATCTAATATCTATACCTCCTTTTATGGAGGTCAACCTTTGCTGCATGGCCCATTTGACCTCTTTTAAATGTGTGAAAAAGAAGTACTGGCCATAGCACTTTACCTCTCCGAGCAAAACAAAATTTGAAGAGTAAACGCAAGCCCCATGAACTTGAGAAGTTTTGAAAGGGCTTAAGCTGCATCCCAGAAAACTAAACATGTCCGTTTAAAAAAGAAATTCTAAGTGGCTTCTATTAACAGGCTAACTCAATGCTGTGGTTGGGGGTGCATTGCTCCCTTCTCTGTTCTTTTGTTCGTGACTATAACCCTTGATGAGAAAAGAAAACGTTAGAAACATACTTTGTGGATTCTAATAATAGCAAGACAAGCAAGCAGACTTCCTTGAGACAAATAAACATCTGAAGCTAATACAGCAGCTTTTATTGAATCTCAGGGACCGATGCAGCATCAAGTTCTTTTCACACTATACCTACGTAGCAGGGTTTGGGCATTTTAAGGAGCCCGCTTGGCTTAAACCTCACATTCAGCACCTCCAAACTCATAAACTGGAACCAAATGCCAAGACTCATCATTAGGTCAGGCCCACTGATGACTTAGAGATAGTTAAAAAAAAAAAAAAAAAAAAGAGAGAGAGAGCCAAAGACAATGCTGGAAGCAATTGAATGTTAAAATCCTGCGCTTCCTGCCTGCAGTCAGTTTAATTATTCATCTTTCTACAGCAGGTTCTTGGAAGCAAAGCCCAATTACAAAAGCAAATGGTATAGAATAATGGATGGCTCAGAGAATTCACGCTAATCTAAACATTAAAACAGAGACTATTCTCCTGAGTCTGCTGAAAGCTCTTCAGACTGTGCGAGGAAATTACCCCCAAGCCCCTCTGTGCTCACTGGAAGACTCGCTGAGCCCCTGAGCTATGTATTTCAGCCGGAGTTGCAGGCTCTCAGCAGCCCACTGCTGAAGATTAGCTCTACCTTTCCCTAGCTATGCTACTAACCCTATCATAGCTCATCAAAAACAGTCATACTTTAAAATCCAACTTGCTTTTCATGACGTTCTAGGCTTATAGCCAGTATGAAAACCACATGCACACAAACGGCTAAGTTATTTTCATTCTCAGGCATAGCAAAATACTAGTTTACACAAATGGTAATAACGAGAAACGAGGGGAAACTAAACAAAACCAACCGACGGGCTCTTTGAGGATGACTCCTTCAAAGGGCAGCCGACAGCTCCCCCAGCAGTTCCAAACAGCCCACTACCATCCCTCCCATTCATGCAAACGCAGCTCATGGATCTTCTGCCCCTTCCTTCCCTCCCCAGCCCCTCTCCTTGACAAACTCAGTCCCGAGGCCAGGAAAAAACACAATCAGGTGCTCGGTGGCTGTCTTGTGCCCAGGATACCTGACTGAGCTGGAGAGGAGAGGGGTGCGAGAGGCTTCACAGCCTCAGTACTCCTGGATGTGGTGGAGCTACATAGCAAGGAACAAGGTAAACTCAGGAAAACAGGACTAGCACTGGATGCACGAGACAGGAAAGCGCAGGGGTCAGCCAGGGTACAGGGGAGGCGCACGCTTAACAAAGCTTTTTTTTACTAATGGTTGCAAGCTTCCAGTGCAGACACCTTTGAAGCTGTACTTTAAACCCATTTAAGTTCTGCTCTTGGTTAAAATTGAAATGTGTACGAGTTTAGATAAACCCTAGCTTGCAATGGTGCAAAATCCTGTATCGGTTCAGTTTTTCCCCAAGAGAGAGCAGCCAAGGTGAAAATGGAATAAAGCGATCCAAGCTCTGCTTTGATTACTTAGCTGATTGGACCGCATGTTGCATAATCATACAGGGTTTTTTGCGATGGGTATTTAAAATAAATGTCACTCTGAGGGATATTAATAACGGAATGAAACTCATACGCTGATTGCAACCTGAGGTCTAGGTTGAAAACATTAAGATACTTCCAACAGCAGCATCCAAAATTGTAATATGCAGTAATTTAAAATGAATTAAGTAACAACATTTAAAGGGCAATGCTTTAGGGCATGGAAGAGAAAGGGTGACGTTAAGGCATTAACGTCTGGTCCAGCACAAAAGTCAATGTTACAACACCACCTTCAAAACAGTAAAAGATCCACTCGGTAAACTCCAGCTTACCTTTCCCACTATTTGATGCAGCCAGCGTTTTCAGATCAGGAAAAGGAGCAAGCTTGCCTGCCTACAAAACAAACATCCCCACAAAAGAAACAAAAGCCTTGGACAGAAAGCCTGGCAGAAACCCAGCTAGGGAGCACCTTTATTAGTTACAGCTAAAATTCACACAAGTCCAGTAAGGGATGTGGCATTTAAGTTCGGCTTGAATCCTCCAAGTAACCCACTGTTCCCTGCAGAAGCAAATACCTTTGCAGATGCAGATATCCCTAGGTAAATTAGTTACACCCTGGGCTTGAACAGCGCCGCCCTAACTCCTGATCCTATTTTGATGCTCAAAAGAGCTTCATTAAGCTTTTTCATTTCCCCTTCTTTTGCTTCAATCTTACCTTAACTCTGAAACGTCCTGGGGCATAGCTTACATGAAAAAGACCCACCCAGAATTAATTCGTATTTTATTCATTTCACAGAAGCGCACAGTGACCTTTTGTATTTATTTGGCTACAAGTGCTGTGTCAAGGTGCATTTGACAGCACCGCTAGGGAAGAGGACGCCTTTGCGTTTGCGTATCAAGATGAAGGACATAAAACACCACAAAAAGGTGTTTTTGAGACAAAGGTCACACAAAACAATTGTGCCTGCAGAGTTAAAATAGAAGATTTTTTTTTTTTTGGCATCAAAACACTTACCAAAAACTATTCTGAACTCAAGGAAATGTCAAATGCAATGGGCCCACATGAAATTCTGCCGCATTAGACATCCTGGTACTTGTGCAAGTACTGTAAAGTAAGCAACAGCTACAGCTTAGACCCAACGTTTCTTTCAAAGCACCAGCCACACACACTACAAATTTGTTCTCATATATGTTTGGAAGCCTCAGACAAACAAAACCGTAACAACAGTTTAGATTTGTGACGTTGCTCTCATATCCCATAGGAAAAGTCTGCGTGAAGTGGGCGCCAACGCCCTCAGTGTCCCTTTGGGAAATATCAGCTGGAATCCAACTTTGAGCCAGACCCTGATAACGACGACTCCCCATCCCGCTGTAACGCTGAGCTGTACGAAAGATTTCGTTCTAAACAGTTTTGAAGGGCGTTCTGGCATAGGAACAATCGTGAGCGCACAAACCAGGTTTAACATGCTGCCCACCTATTCTATTCCAGCCAAAAAAAAAAAAAATCTGTTTAGAATTAGAAGCAAAATGGTTCCTGGCAATAAAAAATTAGGTTTTCTTGACAGGAACTGCTCCTTTTGAGAACAGGGGTTTCTAGTACTGTACAGCAGCACTGATCTATACAGCACCGCTTGTAACACCAACAGGAGCCCAGGGACTGCTTGCAGGCCTAAAGAGTACGGGAAGCTTGGTCAGCTCCACCTCCAAAAAAAAGGGGCATGAAAATCAGTTTTTTTAAGCGTAAGCAAATGAAACAACATGGAAAAATATCGGTGTATTCAAGTCAGGCAGGCAGACGCACGCACACGCACAACTATACAAAGTGAAAAGGCACACATCAAAAAGCAATTGTAGACAGAACGTATTTTAATAAAAATGCAACTGTACTTAGTGTTGTATCAAAGGAGACAGTTTTATCATATGAAACCAAAATGATGGACCAGCATCCATGTTGCAACACCACAATATCCGCATGAAAAAGCGCACTATAAGCTGTTAAGTAGAAGGGCATACGCTGAGATGGCTTCTGGCACAGCCCAAGTCTCTCCGTTGCTTTGGGAGGCGAAGGCGATGCACCCTGCCCAGGGCGCCCGGCAGAGCTCGAGCTGGCACGTCGCGTCACAGCGAGCACACCTCCGCAAGAAACAACGGGTCTTCGCTCGAACAGAGCAGCCTTGTCCTGGCCTCTTCTTCCTGCCACGAAGGCCATCCTCACGGTCTCCCCCGGGGCTCCTCTTCTTTCCTCTCTCCACTGCGGTGATACAGAACTGCCATCAGCCCCCAGTCCCACAGTTTTCACGGCAGCAGCTCCTCAAAAGACTCCGCACCAGCTGCCCTAAGGTATCTGCACGCGAACGGCTTGTCTTGGCCTCATCCAAACAGCAGCAAACAAAACATCTGGGAGAAGCGAGCTACAGGCAGCTGCAATTACAAAGGAAGGGAGGGGAAGCCAGAAGAGGCATTCAGTCTCCCCGTGCCCTTCTTTAGTCCTGTGACGCCCAAAAGTTGAACGCTTTGCCTTCAGCCCATCAGCAGCAGCCAAGACGCAAAGCTGCCTTTACCTTCCGCCTGTCACGGAGGAGGTTTTTAAGATCAAGGGACTAGTTTGAGCTGCATGTTGCATTTAACATGTCTCGGGCCTGGCCTAGGCACACTCCCTCACACTGCTGATGCGCTGAAAGCGGAAAAGAAGCCTCAGACTGGCCCCCAAAACGGAGGGGGAGTGCTTTCACTCCTTCCTCACGGCTCAACAGTATGCCGGATCTGAGTCTTTGAAGACTCCTTCAGCCCAGTTCTGCAGAGCAGCAAACAAAAAGGCTGCATTTGGGAACGACCCTGTCACTTGAGTTGTCTTACTCCTGGCAACGTAACATGCTGCTTCTTCCTTAGAGACTGAGCAACAACTTTTCAAACAAAGCAAGATTTCTTCCATGCCTCAGGACTGAGCTAGAGAAGTGTCTGGGCTGTTAAGAGAGCGCATTTAGTTATCTACGATACTTTATTAGTTTTGACTCACCAGAGTTTTGTAAACGAAGATGGGAGCCACTGAAGTTGTTAAATACCTGTGGTTAGCTGCTGGCGTTCTGTCCTTAGTCTGGAGGCTGATGCTATATAGCAGCAGTCCTGACCTCGCTCTTTTGAGGAAGACGACCAAATACGCTCGAGAGCGGGGCTGTGGTAGGCGATTGCGTAGCCATTACTCAAATCATCCTGCCAATAATTTATCTTCCCCTGCAGCTAATCTAGAGTCTTTACGAGAAAAGACTTGATTAAAATTAACTAAAGCAATTAGCAGTACTGCTGTCATAGGGTAGTAACAAGCTCACCATCTAAATTCAGAGGTCACAAAACTCTCCATGAGCAGTTTCAGCCAATACTATGCCAGGCCATTAAGTTCCAAAAGCGAAGGGTGAGCTACAGCGTGGAGAGCGAAGCACCTTGCCCAGGGTTACACAGCCAATGCAAAGGAAATGGGACTCAGTTTCCGTTCCCGTTTCTCATACCCTGCACTAACCTCTAAGCAACTTCAGGGAAAGCATACTTTCAATGCTTTTCTGTTGGAGTACCTTAAGGCACAAGCAAACAACACAAGAAATTACGTCTGCTACGCTTACTACAGATATCTCTCATTATTTTGTGCGATACACAAACTCTTTGAAGCTTGATCAGTTTTAATGAAATACCCGAAGGTTGACATGGGTGTAACAATCACATTTTAAAACAAAAAAAAAAAAAATCCACAGTGTTATTTACCATACTTGTAAGACTCTCTTTCCCTATTTCAGGGCAAGTATTTACAGTATGCGTCAGTGTTTCTACTATGAAACAGACTGCAAGTCTTTTTTTTTTAAACACACTGCTTCTTTGGAGGACATACTATATTGGCTGTAAAAAGAGGAACACTATTAAGGTACTTTGAATATAAAGTCTGAAAGATGGTAAAACAAAAAGGACTAATTAACAATAACAAGAAAAAAAATAAAAGCAAGAACATCCACGATTTTATTACAAAAACACCCAGCAACTGTATTTAACACAAAAACAGTAAACTGAGAGTCTCGTTTTATTTTTCTTTCAGTGTACATGCTCATTATTTTTCCATTTAATTTACAGAAGGGCTATGTAAAATGAAATTAAAATTAGAGAGGAAACAAAAGGAAGATTGAGGCACAGAATTTTCTTAGCAAGCAATGATCACAGGAGACAGCACAGTTTGAACAGGGATTCAACAGGAGTGACACCTAGGGATAAAGGTAAACAATAACTTTTTCCTTATTCATTAGATTCTCAGTGGGGCTTTTTTGTTTGTTTGTTTTAGCAAAACAGTTTAGAATATCACAGTATACAGGAAGACTAAATGGCAAAGAACGTCGCTCTCTCACACGCACACACACATATTTATCTCTGCTACTGGTCCAGGATCCAAAACTGCAGTTAACACTCTATTTCCTATCTCTCATTCATTGAGAAACTATACAGGATTACACTGTACATGGAGTTAAAATTACAAAAATGTCATATTTACAAAATCTGTACACACATAGTAAAACTCACAAAATTGTCATCTATGTATCACAAGTTGCTACACCAAAATATTAAAAATGGGATAAAATTATACATTTCTCTTGTCCATTTTTAAAAAGGGTTCAATATTTCAAAGACAGACCACCTATTTCCCCCAAATAAGACCGGTAAGAGAACTACAAACCCAAAGTATCCTCCTGGGATAAAACGTCACGAGCAGCATCTCCCAACTAGAAAGAAGCCTATATGCTGTTTGCTGGGGTGGGGTGTGCAGTTAGCATATATGTACAGAAATGGTGAAACTACAGGAAGGATGTCTTTGGCTAAACCTTTGGCATTAAATTAAAATCATACATCAAGAGATACAGAAAAGGTTTCCTTGGTGATAGAGGAGCTTAGGAATTTCTCTCTCTTATACTGCTATATACAGCTTTTCTTTCTCTAAAGAAAGAGGGTAGGAATAAAGGATTTTGGAACAGATGCAAGTGAGGCGCAACGCTATTTCTCGTTTCCATTTTTCTGTAGTAAGAAAAATTGCATCAAACCTCTTCACTAAAATATAACTCAGTCAGAGAAACTTCTTCTTCCAGAATGTTTTTTTGGAAACTGCATATGAAAAAAAATTAGTAAACCAGTCACGGTAGAAAAAAAAATTGTTTCAGCACATCAAGTAATTATTAGTGCAGAAAGGTGGATTACTTTCATCCACTGTATAAATAAGCTTTATGCGCAGCGTACATTAAATAACCATCACACCCCACTCACACCCAGTACACAGATGCTCCTCAGTGAAGATAAACGTTTATCAAGTAATTAAAGTGTATGTAGTGCAAATGTTACAACCAAGTATTATGCACATGCTACTTGCTTGGTTTAAAGTTACACAAAGATGTGGTGCCTGAAATCATGGACATATATACATCCTCGTCACACTTGGTACAATGTCCTAAGCCACAGAAATACCGATGTGTTTATATCTATATATATACACACACACGTTTTTCTTAAAATGTGACCACCACATCAATACAGTAACACAAACAGACTTAAATCAATACCTGCTTCCAGATGCTCCAAGGCTCAGAAAGTTTGTGCTTCTAACTCTTGCAGTCATTACGTGCCCCTCTTCCACTTCCCCCTTCTGCCATCCGAGAAGGGGGGACAGTCTCTTCGGGTCTGTGCTGCATAGGATGAGGGCAACCGAGAGGAATAAACGACGGCACAGGCACCTAAGCTGCTTTCCTCCATCAATAGCTCCATGCCCCATGATGAAGGGTTGAGAGAATTTCCCCTCCACACCACTCCTGGGTGGAAAGGCTTATTGAAAAAAAAAAAAAAAATCGTAACGTGCTTTCCATATTATAAGTGGCAGCAAATCAAGGCACGCTGTACTAATTTTGTAGCATTTAGATTAGCTGACTTTGCAGGGGATGCTCACTGGGGAAGGTCCGATGTTCTCAACTGGCTGCTGGGCCTCGTTGGGCCATACAGAGTAACAGAAGCTATGTGATTATTCTGCATCACCTGCAAAAGGACGGCAGGGGAAAAGGGAAATTAAAAGAATCATACACCAAAAGGGAGCTCAGAAGAGTTAAAATGGCAAAAGTGGAACCGATCTGCCTGCAAGGAGAAGTCCCAACAACCAAAGAAAGCAACCAACAGAAAGGTCTTGGCTAGTTCCTAAAAACGGTCTCTAGATTTCCACGACACGTTTAAACACCAGCATGCTCCACAAGTACTCAGAGCTGCGTGCATGCACCTCCTGCTAGTGCAAGTCCTAGCAGACAAACTGGAAGTGCCAGCTTTAACATGCAAACATACAACCTTAGAGAAGAGATTGGAAAGTTGCCCGTTTCTGTCAATAATCCCTGAAAATACAGCCACTCCCGAGTGCTGGCTTTTGTCGAAACAGGAAGTAAGAAGCCAGTAAAAAGTAATAATAGCAAACTCCTCCTCATCTTCTCGTGCTCAAAAAATCTGAAACTTTTTCTCCTAACCTCAAAGATCATTCGTTGCAGTCCAAAGCAAAAGGTTGATCCAAACGGGTTAGTGTTGTTCGGAGAGGATGACCTTAACAGAAAGGGGAAAAAAGTGGGTATGTGAGAACTGGGAACTTCTAAGGGAAGAACAAGCATTCATTAATACAAGGTAAACTATAGCAGCTTTGTGCTAAACGCCTCTGATCAAGAAAGAGAGTAAATCTGCATTATGCAATACCAGCGCTAGACTCCAAGTGAGTCAGAGGATATCTTTTTTCAGTGTCACAGAACAGTATTAATACCCCAAGTGCAGTAATCAAAGTTACTGACGATCTCTACAGGAAAACTCTTTCCCTGAACTTGGACAGGAAAAAAACCTTGCATATGCATATAAACAGATACACCGGGAAGACAGGAGGATTATGCAAGTTATTACAAATTATTTTTTGTGTAAGATCCTTTCCTACTTTTTCATCTACTTTATTTCTCAGCTTCTTTCAAATATTCTTATTACGTACTGCCTATTAATCCACTGGTGTCAGCGTGTTAAAAGATTACTTTGCAAGATACCAAAATGGAATAATCTAAGTTTAATTAAACACTATTTTTCAATATTAATGTATCACGTGTCTTTCAAATATTTTAGATATTTGTGGATCTCATATATGTGTATATATACACACACACATATAAATAACTGCAGTGCTTAGTATCATGGGCTTGACTCAAAGCCTCTATGAAGTCAAAAGGAAGAGACCCTGGATTTTAGATCACAGTCTAAAAAAGCCTAGAAAATATACATCTTCTGGCTTTTCTTTTAACTCGTTAGTTTCTCAAAGTGCCTGCCCAAAAGTGGAAATATGTTCAGGGAAACAGATTCTGGTTGAACTATCTTCTACACCACAGATGGAAAACAGAAGGGTGCTACACATCGTTTCACCCCAGCTTTACTTTACGTGGCTTCTGCTTACTAGCACAGAATAGGAGTAATGTATGGGGGGAAATGCAAGAAACAAATTTCGCAAAAAAAAAAATTCAAAATTGTAGTGAAAGCTTGACAAAGGAAAACTTGTTTGGTATTTTTGAAATTCCTGCAGTGCTTTCTCAGAACCCATGACTTAAACTTGTCCCAAGATTAGATTACTGCAGGACTGTTTCATGCGAGTCAAAGATTGTAAAATGGTAACTCTGCAAACCGGTAACGCCTATTTTACCCAGCAGCCAGCTCAATGCCTGGAGAAATAGACTACTATGCTTAAATTTGCTCCATCTTCAGCTAAAGAAAACTGTACAACAACCATGTACGCACATAAAAGCAAGGCTGCAAACTCCTTCAGACAGACTACGATATATATTAGACACTGCCTTGTAGGATGCTGTGTTGTTGAAACATGTATTATTACAGTATAAATGGCCTACGCTATTTGTTACACGTAAACAGAGATACTCATTTACACGCTGCTCAGCTCTCTGGATTTTACAGCTCAAGGAAATGTTTTCATTCTGCATGTCAGCCTCTTATTTCCTCAGAGAGCAGTGATCTTGTCTTGCTAATGGACAGAAAGCCTGAAACTTTAACAGCAGAGACACTGGGTAAATCTCATTAGTATCTAGTACAAACACACCTTTACTTCCCCTAAACTCATCCTCCCTCATCAGCTCAGTCAGTCCCTGCCAAGCAAAACAGAAAGAAATCTTTACCTGTGTAGTACCACTGGCTTCTCTACAGGGTGCCCCAGAAGGTCCTGAATACTGTCCCACTGTAAATATAATCAAAGACTTTGGGTTAAAACAAGCCACAGGAAAACTACTCTTTATTCAGGAAGAGAGTCACGTACATCTTTGTTTGTGGTACGCTCACTTGCCCAATAACATAGGAGGATGCAGAAGCATTTTGTGACCGGAGCCATATTCAGTAATGGAAATTATCAGGGCTGGGAGATTCTCTCAGAGTTTAATTCTTTGTCTCCAAGTTGCTTTAAATCGGAAAAACGAATATAAATTCTGTGGTCCTTTGGGGAAAACGTATGTGTGAAATCTTGCAGCATTTTCAGGGACACCTGAGAAAATTAAAAAGCTGTGGGAAGCCTCAGCAAAATAGCCTCTTGCACACCTTTGCAGAGGGAAAGGCAGCATCGCTGCCACCTCTCACAGCAGCCTTTGCTTGATTTAACAGGCAAGTGCGGAAAGGAAGAGGGAAGCTACGCTACCTAACGACTGGGAGTTTACAGCATTTTTCACCAGACTTCAAAAGCAGACTTCAAAAGCTGCAGTTTTACAAGCAAGATTGCAACAAGTCAAAGCACTGAAGGACATCAGTAACTCAGTCAAAAAGCAAAGAACGGTAGTAGCCTCCGAGGGCCGACTATTTTTTTCCTCCCCCAAGTAAGGGGTCCAAAATTCACCAAGCCAAGTCTCACTTTCCTAAACAACGTTCAGAACCTCTGCGCAGCCAGAGTGGGATCTCTCTCACCCAGCTTTTAACATTCAGAAGAAAGCTGAAGGTGAGCAGCACATATTTAGGCACCTTCCCTGCAGCCGTCTGAATCGGGGCAGAGTCTGTAGAAACTCACTGAACCGAATCTTCCAAGTATTCCCCCCGTCATAGGAGAAACGGGAGCACTGCAATGCCTCAGCTTCTCTCACTGCTCTGCTCCGACTCCCTAGGCAGTCAGGGAGGAACAGCACTGCCTCAGTGCTCTCCTTGTGCGTCCTAGGAGCCAGGAGAACAGCACTGACCCTGGCTAAACGTTAACTGAAGCAGCACTTCTGAATAAAATTTTCATGAAATTTTTCACCTTAACGTAGCTCTCAAAAATCGTACAGCGGCAACTGCCCTGTTGAGAACTTCATCTAGGTGATATCAAGCTATACAGTCTTCAAGGAGTCCTTGCAATCAGGGGATCTGCACAGGGCAGCGATGTTCTTGTGAGACCTGCTGCTGCCTCAAAAACGTCCCACTACTTGGGCCCTTCAGAAAAAAAGCAGAAGGGCACCAGACCTTCTGGGTTAATTACTGCGGGTCTTCAAGAACTACGCTAAATAGAAAAGCTCCAGGAAAATTCTGTTTAGATCCGTCTCTTCCGCTTAACATTCAGCCACCACTACTATCACTTTCCCAAATACTTATTTTACCGTTCTATTTCTACCTGCAGCTACCCTGTAAAACACGCAGTAATTCAGGTTACTAAAAGCATGCTATTATGAACGCCTTCAATCCTTAATAATTTGTAATAGTGTCTGAACCACAAAACACACTCATATAAAGTTTTGGGCTTTAAATATCTCTGTTTTAAAACAACACAGAACAATGCTATTTTTTCTTCAAATCACATTGCAAGTTTGGCATAGATCATCTAGATGGTTTAAAGAGAGTAAACCATTCAGTCCTGTAAAGATTTACCTTGCTGTATGTTGTACATGTTTCAGTCTGTGAATCAGCACTATCTATGAAAGAAAAACAGGAAAACATCTGTAATTTGTGCTCAAACAAAAAAGTCTCCTATATAATCCTTTATCTAGGTAGTTCAGATAGAGGGAGGCATACAAGCCTCAGATTGGTTCATATACAAATTTCCTGGCATTTACTAGCAACCAAAGTTGTCAATAGCATTGATTAAACACCAGCCAACCTGATTAAACAAAGCAGCCTATTTATAGCAACTTGTTATCCTATATATTAGGAGGTTTAAATTGCAATCTTACATATAAGAATATCAGAGTGAAGGAAACTACATCGCTCTGCACTGAGTTAGCCTGCCTAGCACAGACATTCATCGAGATGACATGATGTGCTACTCATCACGTCCAAACACTCCGTTATGTTTGGAAAGGAAGCTGGCAAAACCGACAGCTTGAGATTCAGGGCTGATACGAGGAGGAAGAAAAAAATAAAAATAAAAATAAAATAAAAAGGCTGAGAGGTTGGGAACAACAGTCCCCAGTGTCATTCCCCGTGGGAAAAGAAAACCAACCTCGCTGTTAAATAACAAAAAGCTGCAGGTGTGAACAGCATCACATTCAGGCTTACAGTCTTAAAAATGAATTGTTTGCTGGCAGTTCCCAGCATTGTTTTATAGATACTTTGGGGACTTCGGCATACCGAAAGCGTCTCCTCTGCAAGTGGTCTTTAATTTGATTGAAAGCGCCTCTCTATTTTCCTCCTGCTAAATGAATACACTCTTTTTAGGGTGAGAGACTTTAGTGTTTGTGCAGCTTAATGCTGACCTCCAGTTTATTGTCTGAAACTGAATTACAGAAGGGAATAAATAGAATTGCATCATGCACTGCCACCAGATGGAAGATGATGGACTCTCCATAAAAGTTTTGTAACATTTGTTTTCAACTTGTCACATGTCCTGAACATAAGCTGGAGAACATAAAGGTCAATGAAAAGAAATCAGGTGCATCCATGCATGGTGCTACTTGAGGTGAATAAAAATAATCAGAAATAAAAGCATTTGAACTACTGCACAATAGCCTTAGGGACTAAGAGATTTAAAAAGTGAGTAGACTTTCATGCTTACTCTCTCGGCTGAACTATAAATCAATTTTCATGTAAGCATGTATATAGACACATTCTTTTCCCACATTTTTATTCATCCACATGCTCAGACTGCAGTGCCATCCACAGGAAAACTACACTTGACACAGGTAAGTACTTTCAGTGAAAGCCAATCAAATTGAAGAAAGCATCCCTGGCAAAACCTAGCATGCATCCTGCTTTCCTGGTTACTCCAAGTACCTAGTTTTCCAGGATACCTATTAATTTTTATACTGAAGAGTACGATCACACTGCTGAATCAGAGTCACTGCATAACAAGAGAAATCGGGAGCAGTATACAACACTATTTTCTGAGCTTGGAGACTTGCAGGTGGACACCTACAGACATACTATAGCCCATAGAGCCAAAGCACTCTGGATGTTTGTCTCATTCTAAACTACACCACTTTAGATAAACTATCATGAATAAGCCTTTCAAGGGTTAGAATGATGAGTAGTACATTTAAAAAAAAAAAAAACAGCAGTGGACTGAATCAGCTCAGACCAACACTGCCTTACAGATTTTGAGCCTTCAGGTACAAGGTAATCGATTTTAGCAAAGCAGAGTGGCAGAACTACAGAAAATTAGCAATCCCTATGAGCCAAGCAAATAAGCAGAGTAGTATAACTAAAGTCAGAGAACTTGAGAACTCATCCTGAGGTCATCTTTTCAGCTGAGAACAAAAAGTCTCAACCCCAAAATTTCTCTTCTGCCTCAATGCTGTGCACTATTAGCATCCTCTGATAAGTGCGTCAAAAATGAAAATGGATAATATCTCCCTTTGTGCATTTTGTGCTACACGCCCCCAGAAGCGGGATGACAGATGAACCACTCACCTCGCTTAATGACTAGTGGAATCTTGAATTCACAGCGATGGTAGCTAGAAAGTACAAGTCATAACGCTATTAGAAACCAGAAGAGCCAATATAAACTATGTAGTTCAAACTCAGAACTCCTAAAAACCAGTTTAATAAAAAGCCCCATGAATGATAACACGAAAACGAGAGTCTCAACACTAACGGATTAAGGAGAAAAATTCTTGTGTTTTATTTTCTACATCAAAGGCAGCAGCCTGGAAATGTCGCAACACCATTTTCTAAAGGATAGAAAAGGTCCTTCAGAACAAATTTCTCTGCTGGTACATTGAGTGGATGGATAAAAATTCAGGTTAGAAACAACAGTACAGATTTCTCTCTTATTCTCTAAAGAGAAAACAAGAATAAAAAGTGCCAATAATGATTCCTGAAACCTCCACTGGCTATCAGATACATCAAAGACCCTGGGGAAAAACTACAGGAACACTATAAAGGGAACATAAAATTTCCTTTTAGATGTTTTAAAATACTCTAACAGATCAGTCCCTTAGACTCACATGTTAAAGTTGTAATGACCAGGATAATTTGTATGCAGGACAAATTTCTTCACCTTGTGAGTGTTTGCATCAAAGAGAATATCCTGATGAAGAAAAAACAGATAGACAGGAAGCAATTTGGAGAGAGGAAGGTGGCCTTCCCCAAATTAAGCCCAGCTTAGTTATAATAGCATATGTACACAGCAACATGCATCCATCCAAAAGGCACTGAATGGAACTATGAAAAATAATATAAGAATGAGACTATTTGTAAATTCAAATACATTCATAGTTCTTCCAGCATGCAACCACAGCTGCACTGTTTTATTTGCTAATGTTGGCAATTTTTCTAAGAAGGTTTGTCCTTCTGCTTATGGATCCACGTTAATGCAGACTAAAGTAAAATAGTTGTAATATTACATCCAGGAGGGACATAAATGTTGAGCTACATCCCACAACTCCGCAAACTTTCGTAGCTAGTATTACAGCACAACCTATCTGTCCTGTGGGACAGAAGTGTGGATTTCAGGAACAAAAATTTGAATTTCTATGCACCAGGCATGGCAGAGGGAGAAAGCCAAAGCATGAACATAAAAAGCCCCCTGTCCGCTGGTGGAGATGATAAAGGGTTACCGATGGAATTCGCAAGCGCTAGAGAAAAGTCAGCGTTGTTTCTCATACCCAGAGATTCCTGAGGCAGCAAGAGTTGCGCAGCCTCTCATTCCCCACAGCTTTTGGCATTCTGAAAGGATGGCTGTGCAGCTAAATCAAAGCTTTGAATGCATTTGTTTATGGAAGCTTCCCACTCACCACTCCAAGTGTGAAGTAATTGAAGAAGTAGTCATTGCACTTCGATGGAACCTGCTTATGGGGAGAGGGCGAATGGATTTTCATCTGCAAGAAACATGTTTTTCAGATGTATTTTACAATCCTCACAAGGATTAAGGCACCAACAATACTACTGCATTCAAACGAATCGTCATGATCTCATTTCGTTCTACAGCTCTTGTTTAAAAATGTAAGATCCTGCACTTCATGACAGGGCCATTAGCTGCTTGTTGAAGTGTAACACCACATCAGCTTTGGCTTGTTTAGTTATCTGAAGTAAAAGGTTTACTCATGTGCTGTTACACAAAAACGTTAGGAAAGGATTAAAATATATGCTGAAGTTATTTTACTTAAGACATGATTTTTAGAATTGAAGAGCCCAGACTTGCTATAGCTCATTTGGATTCAAAACCGTTCCCATTTTTATCAATTTTTAAACCAGGTAAAGTGATGCAAATCACAGAGTAGGCACTATTTCATTTTTTAATTTAAACAGGTTTGCATTAATTTGATTTAAAAAGCTTCTTCTAAACTAAATCATACAATAAACCAGGACAAACCGTTGTACGTCACAAGTAGTGGCCATAACTTGTTCTTTATGAAAGTGTAAGCCCACTGGCCTTGCAAAACCCAACCCCGTGATTAAACCATGACAGCCCTGAACAGAGATAGAGTCCTATGTCCGAATGAATTTCCCTACCTTATCTTCGGACTTGTAGAAGACTTTGTGTGGAGATCCCAAAGTGCTCAGCACATCCTGGCATGAATCACCAAAGTACACACAGCGCTCAAATACCCGCATCTTGGCATCGGCTAAAACGCCCGGGCCACAACCTGAAAAAACAGAAAACAACTTAACATTCACATTTTGCTGGTCAGAAGATACATCAACAAACTAATAGCACAAGTTTAGCTATTTATCATGAATGAAACAGCCGCATTCTTTGCAACACTGCTGCACTAAATTTAACTCTTTTCTTTGGCAAGAAATATTTACAGTGAACTGTTGCAAAAGTGATGTATTTGACTATGGCACAGATCCTCATCTTAACCAACAACTTCAGCAATGTTATTTTCACTTCTTTGCTTTTCACAAAAAACATGACTTGCTTTCCTAGCCAGTCTCAACTTGATCAGCTGGTTATCAGCAGTAAGTACCAAGAATTATTCCTGTCCTTACAATACTCAACTTCATAGCTTTTGAAATACCTCTCTAGTTACTAAAGTGACATGCAACCTACGCATGCCCTCCTGCGACTAAAAAAAAAAAAAAAAAAAGGAAAGCCCATAAAACTGAATTCTTCATCCATATTAATTTTATATGGGAAAACTCGCATTCTTCTCTGAAGATTCCTAGAGCTTATTAAATCAACAGTAAGCGCGTTCATTTGTAAACAACGTTTGTTAGAAGTGAATCCTACCAAATTGCCATTACATAGATGAATACCCAACATACACTACTACGTGTTAAGAAACAAAAAGATCCTGTGGTTTGTAACCCTGTTTGCTTTTTGGGATGTGGTACCTTACGTTTTCTAGAACGCACACACACACACACGTGTTACTGCCAAACAAGGGATGTGCTCTAAACACACATTTAGCTTTTCTCACTATACGCTATTCATGCGGATATTTCCCAAATTAAATAAATCAGAAAAAAAACATTAAGCCATCCTTGATTTCTTAAGCAAGATTTACTTCAAATTAATATACTTGCAGAGAAACTAATGCCAGAACACATGTGTAATATGCTCTGCAATGGACCTTCTGCAAACCTCAGCAAGGCAGGAGGAACATTACATGCCAAGACTGCCTTATTGCAAGTTTTAGTGTGAAAGTTGATGTAGCATTTTAATTATTTTACTCATTGCCAACATTTCATTAAGACTACAGGTATCTGTTAACTTAATGTGACACTCTACCTTAGAGGTGTCCAATTTTTCAAAATCTACGTTACTATGATGTTATAGCTAACTCCTTCCCTAGTACGCAAGGATAAACGTTCTCTGTCCTAGGCAGCTCTCTATTATCTTCCTCTGAAAAGACAGAGGTAAGGTAACTTGAACACATCTGCTCCATTTTTGTCCATCATTTCTCAATCTTCATCTTAAATTTTGTCCTTTTCCCCTTTCAACTTTTGCATACTGGGAATGTATTCTAAGCAAGTCCTCAACACAGTGCTAATAATCAGAACAGAAGCAAGGACAGCTAATGACAATTATTTAAAATAATCTGAATACTTTTTTCTTAAAAATAGCGTTCAGTGACGGTAGCTTGTGCGATGACAAGGCTGCTTTGCAGGCAATATACCTTCCTCTAATTGCTAAGGCCTGCCCGTCTCTGAAAGAACATGCAAGGACAAGTTACTTATCAGCCTCTGTCACTTTCAGCATTGTCTCCTACAGCAAATGGCCAGATTGAGTTTAAAACGTGAAGTCTAAGGCATGTACATCTCTTGATGGCATTACACTTTAACAGTCTTCCAGACTTTATCACAAAAATATTGTGATGATACAGGTCACTGGAATCTCAGAAAAACACACATGGACCCAAGTTTCTTGATTTCTAACCTTTTTTTCTTGTCATGCACTTGCATCTCCTTTGTTCTATACCTACACCTGAGGACAAATTCCACTGCTGTGAACAGACTCTACAAAGCTGGAACTATGGAAAAGAAAAAAAAAAACAAAACAACAACAAACTCCACACAGGCTACAACCCTCAGGGACTTCTTCAGGTCTAGGGAAACGCAGCAGCAGACAGGCTCATCCTCAGAGTTCTGTTTGTTTCCAACAGTTCAAAACAAGGTACGGAAAACACTGAAACCACCTGTAAACACATCATAAATAACCTCTGCCTACTTTACACAAGTTTGTCCCTCTTGTCCTGAGGATAGAAACCCATTCGATATTCCTTGCTTCACCAATACCTGCAGTGAGTAAGCGAAGCCGTAAACCTGAGGGTCCAGTTCCATCTCGCAGAACATCAACGTTCTCTGCGTACACGTTACCGAGAAAACAGCTGAGGGGCATCAAGGGAGCCCTGAAACCAACCATAAAAAAAAAAAAGTAGCATTGGGTTGGCTTAATCTTCACATTTTCCATTAAAAAGCTGATGACAGATGAAGATAGTCCACTGGAACAGAGCATACTGATGTTGACTACGCAGCTTTTTACTCAACAGACTGAAGACTAAAAAAACCACAAAATCAGCATCAAGGGTTTCGTACAAGGATCAAAAAGACTTGAGAAAAAGAAAGAGGCACAGGGCAACATTCAAATGCAGGACCTTTACTATTAATGAAACAAGCAGCAAGTTATTAATGAAACAAGCAGAAATTACAAAAACTGTACCTAGCCTTTGGGTGTCTCCTATGAAGATACGGGTTGTTTTAGGCTTTTCTCAGGAAAATGGAAGTCGTACAGTTTTTAAAAGGTACCTACTCGTAGAACTAGGAGCATCTCCCAAATGCAACAGAAAAGCCTTCAGCATAACCCTCTGACTGCACTTGGGAAGGTATTCTGTAACCCAAACCATGAATGCAGCCTGTGTAGCTATACCACAGACACTTCTGCAGCTTTACCAGGAGAGTCCTCATTTTTAATTGAATTGTGGTATTTGAGATCTTATAGCAGCAGCAGGTATGATAGTTTCAATGAAAGAGCTGCTTTTTTGTGTGCTAGCTTGTTTATTCCCTTTAAAATTCACTTTTCCTGTTCATGTGAATTTCTCCTCTGAGTGAGTGACTTGAGCTAAGAACTGAGGTTTTGAGCTCACACTCACCCTTCTTCCTCCTCCCTCCCCCAAGAGTCCCAGAGGTGACAACTATTAGTGCTTTCACTAAAGCCCACGATGTCACAGATGGGCACAAACAACATTTTCTGAAGTGCCCTTATTTCTAACCAGGAGATCGTGCCTGGGTAAACAAGGCTGTTAGTCATTATAATTTATCCCTCCCTCCTGAGCAGTAATCCAGCGGTGTGTTAATTCTCTCCCGGCATTAAATCATAACCTTCTCCACAAACTAGTACCTTATTAGTTTTGGTATTTCTAAGCTAAAAGGAAGTATTTAGAGATTCTTTGCTTTGAGTAAGGAACCCTAGGAACAATGTTTTTAGAAACAGCAAAACATCAGATGCTGTACAATATATTACTGCTTAGAAAGCAGAATAAAATAGCACTTCAAACATTAACAATATTCAAATATGACTATTCCATTAGTTTTAAGGCACAAAGATTTATTTTCTCAGAAAAATAAGTTTAGTCAGGAAACATATGGAATAGCTGGTGGAGTATGCATATGGCTTAAGCCTGAATATATATTTTATTATACAGCAAGAGAGTTTAAGACCTTTGGCAGGACCCTACTATGATATTCAGAGTACCAATACACTGCAAAATGACTGATGTCCTCCAAATAGAGTTTGATTAGTCTAGGGAGAGATCGTTAGCATACAGTAAAGGTACCTTAATTGTATCTCTTATTAGATTCTACTACATCCCCTCCTTTACTTTATGAATTTATTTTCAGCTCGAGTTAGTCCACTGCAGCTAAGCCAAGCTGAATTTAATCACAACATAAATCAAAACCACAATAGATTATAAGGTCTGAGGATAATCCTTACAGAAATTTGAAAGAGGTTAGTATATAAACGCATTCTGCATACTACCAAATACATAAAAGACCCAAACTTAATTAAGTTTATATGAATATATATATATATATATATGTATGTGTGTGTGTGTGTGTGTGTGTGTGTGTGTGTCATTTATGTATGGGTTTTCAAAAGCTAAAAAAAAAAAAAAGTGTTGTAAATAATTAAAAACCATGACCAGCTGTACATACTTGGTATCCTGCAGGCTGTTCCCATTGTAGATGTACATACGTTTCACAGTTGCACCGTGAGGGATTTGCAGAGAAGCTAGACCATGGGCGAAGTTAGGCTGTGGAGAGAAAAATCATTCTGGCTGAATGACACACTGGACGCACGTCACATCAAAACATCACATTAGAAATACAGAACATGCTTATCGACACAGATAAGTGTCTAGCCATAGGCATGGGGCGGGAAGGGAAAACCCTTCTAGGTGTTCTTTTTGCATTACTCTTCTGTGTTCCTGAATTGGAGCGAAAGGCTCACTATGCTTATCTACCAAAAGATGGCACTAGTTTGTCAGCTAGCCACACGTGTACTAAGAAGTCGGGTTTTCTTGGTTCGATCTCTGGCAACTAGCAGTATAAAAGTTTACTGGATGTGAAAGTATTTGTACTGGTATGCTGTAGTCACAGTTCTGAAGAAACAGGCCACCTCTACCTCAAAGGTAGAGCTTCCTTTTTCTCTCCTATTGCATTGATTTCAGCTTTCTAGAACTTTTGTTGGTTCGGAAAAAGCCTGGAAAATAAGTTTTCCACTCTTATCATTTCCACTTTCTTATACACGCTGATTGTGATTTTAAGCATTCCTTATCAAAGGGTGCCCAAGAAGTCAGATTCCGCCTTCCAGCGTGATTAGAGCCTACTTCTCAACTCTGAAGGTGACAGGACCTTTCTTCAGCACTGTCAACATACTTCGCTAGCTTTGGACAGAAGAGGAACTAGCTTTGTCACAAGCAACCCAATAAACACCGTATGTGCAAAGCGCAAAAAAGCGTTATCCCAGTTTACTTTGACTTGAGCTTACTCATGTAAGCTAAACATGAAAAATTATTCTTAGAAAAAGAGACTACCCCAGGGAATGAATGACTCTCATTGTTGTAGGTGTTAAGAGGGGAATCTCCAATACTGATCAAATCTAGAGTTGCCCTGAATTTAATCCTCCTTCTGAATTTGCCCACAACACAAACACCTCTAACACATTCGCGGACTCCTAAAGGAGGCAGATTTTAGACTGCTCTCAAAAGTAGTTACATCTTAGCAACAGAGATATCTTCTCTAGACCCATGGAAGTGCCTAATCTATACACGTCATATTTCCTAACCGAGAAAGTGTGAGCAGATTTTCACATTCTTGTCACCTGCAGTTTGTTACCAACTCTATCAAAACCCAAGTGCTTTCTTCAGAATTTTTTTTGCCATTTGCACAGCAGAGATTAGACTGCTTTGCTAATTAATTTTACCTTCCTGTATGATCCTATTTAAACTTGAAAAACGTTGACGTCTTCAAATTTCACTTCAGTCTTCAGCCATTCCTAACTGTCCTTTCTGGAAGGCTCCACAAATAGTCTTTCCTTTGGACTGCTTCATACTACTCTGTTTTCTGAAGTATTCTATTTCCATCTATTTAAAATGTTGGGGAGAATTTTGCCTTTTGCTGTGAAAGCACTTCTACTAACTTCATGTAAATGAGTCGATGAAAGACTTTCAGAATGCAAATCAGTTTTCTGTAGTATCCTGGTAGCTGTGAAGAACTGAATTATCCCCGAGAACCCCAGTACAACCCCCTCCAGACAGGCTTGTAATAAGCTTTCTGTAACTATCTCTAATTGTTTTCTTAGTTAACTGAAACACATACCAAAACAAGAAACACTGCTCTGCAATGGCTAAAATTGGCTCTAGTAATTTTATTTTAACAGCTTTTCAATTGCTCGGTATGACAACTGATTTTTTTTTTTTTTTAAAGCAGCTCAGGCACTTCATTTGTGCAAAGCCTTGGAACTCTTGCACGAAAAGCCTCTTCTCCTTGTTGGGATATTCTTCCTACTTGGCCTATCGTTAGGTTCCAACTTACCTTCTGACATTTCTGATTCTGTCCCACTGTCATTACTGCTAAGTAGTAGCTTTTCCTAGATACCTCCCTGTTCTCTCACATGTCAAAACAACTTCTAAAGCACTAGGCTATGACACACAAATCTATGTCGGTTGATTTCTCCTACTTTGTTTTAGCCCTTTATATGCTCCTCTTATTAGTAATAGTACACTATATACATTTTTACATAAGCGTGGATAATATAGCAGAGAGTGTTTCCATCCTCACACAAAAGCAGCTATACATACGTTTTCACTAGTATAAGGGGCAGTCACAGAAGACCTGATCTTGCTTCCACTGCGACTTCACAGAATGCAGTATTATGCTCAGTTATTCAGTAACTCATCCCAACATTTGGTGAAAATGCAAACAGGCATTACAAATAAAGCTCATTTCATCTGGCTTTCCAAAAGCACTCATACTGAAGGACACTTAACATGAAAACTTATTTCATGAACTCTGTCCTAATTTAGTTGTGCAATCACTTTGACAAGATCCAAAAATAACTGATAAAAGAACAGTCTTCCATTAGATTGCTTAGCATTTATGTATTTGCATACAGAGAGCTCACTTTTAGAGGACTCCTTTCAACAACAAAATTCCTGGTCCCAGCTCATGGTGCAAACAAAACCTCTAAGCATTTGTCTTCTGCTAAAAGCAAAAACACTTTGGGCTTTGAAATGCTTGTATAACATGAATAAGAGCACAACTGAGGAGTTAAATTCCTTCCAAATTACTAGTTTCTTCTGCTTGCAGATGAGGTGCTGTAGGTGATATTTCGCAAGTATCACAGAGGCAAAAAGACTATCTATTAACTAAGAACGATTCCTGACCTCGTACTTCGGAGTTTCAGTCCATGAGTCTAACTGAAAAGAAAACGACAGTCCTCTGAAATTGAGGTGAAAGAGTTGTTCAGCTGAATTATACACTGCAAAGGAAGAGAAAGGAAAAACAAAGTTACAAAAACAGACAATGATTTCTCCAGATGAGATCTGACAGCACTTTCGTCACTTCAATGGATTTACCACATCTCAATGTGAGGAATAGGATTACACGGGAAAATAAAAGATTTGCTTTTATTGCCACAAATAAAAATCACAGAAACAAGAAGCCTTAAATTCATCAAAATCAGAGGTGCCTATACAAGCCTGTAGGCCCTAACACAACCCCAAAAATACAATTACACAACACGACGTGATCAGTTATACCTTAGTATCACCAAAAACAGTTAACGCAGCTACTATTTCACAAAACAATGAGCAGAACTGTTTTGTAGTAACACTGCTACAACATTTACCGAGAAGTCTTTCAAACAAATGTGCCTACAACGTTAATAAATTCGGTATTTCAAGTTAATGGGATGCACACTCCCGAACGGGAGCTCGCAGGTCCCTGCCCGCGCTATCTCTTTCCCAAGCAGAGAGCTAGCTTGCACGCCCCAAGCTCAACTAGCTGTTTTGCTGAGCGATACGGCACAAAGAGGAAAGGTCTTAGATACGCAAGTCCTAGGAGGACGTCTCAACGATTATTAAAAATATTATCACCAGAAGCACAAGCTGATGGGTCAGCTTTTACAAAGAACAGGAATCAACTGGAACACACAGACTCCTAGCTGTCATCACACGCCACAAGACGTCTCCATTTATCGCAATAAATTGTACTACAGCAACCACGAGCAGCAATACAAGGCACCTCCAGTCTTTAACAAGACAATGCTTTGCAAGATTGCAGGATGCTTGAAAGCAATCCCTGGAGACTTGCATCTCGGAGACAATTTTGGAATTGATGCTACCAAATTTCAACCTGTTACTGGCAGCTGCCGAGTGGAACACAGTGTTCTTGTTACGCACAGAAGCTAGCTCATTTGCAGAGCAGTTCGAAAACAGCAGAGGCCAAAAAAAAAAAAAAATAAATAAAGAAACACTCAGGCAAGAGAAGCTGCTTTCTTCCACTCAACAGATTTTCTGTGGTCCAGTTTTTTTTTTTTTTTTTTTTTTTTTTTTTTAAAACTTCTGCCTAGTATATAAAATTATTTGGGGGAGTGGGAGAAGGAAATAATCAAAGGATATTAAATCCTGCTTCCAAACTGCTTGCACCTTCACACGGGAGGTCTGTCTACTTTTCACTTGCTGGAAGCGCATCATACCCCGTACACAAACCTGCTCTACAGAAGGTGCTGGTTAAGAGCATTTTTCCCTGCCTGTCACTCAAAGGAAAACGTGTAGGGAGAAGGAAATGTTTTGATCTGCAGGAAAATATCACATGAGAGAGATTTGTGTAGAATTCTGATGCATCTTTTCCGAAGCCCACAGCCAGCTGGAGAAGTGTTTTTCCCCTACTCATGCCAAGTGAGGTATCTGATTATACAAATCGCATCAGTTCCCAGTTCGTTGATGTTTAGGCTTAAAGGGCAAGGAATGTTTTTGTCCCTAGGAAGCTCTCTCACTTATCCTTCAAGACCGTTACGTCACGACAAGCGACGTGAGCAAACACGACTGAACCATGCAATCTTTTTGCTTTGCTGCACAGGCCCCTGCGGTGTCTTCCTGTTCAAAACAGCCTACAGAAGCAGAAAGGCTGCGCCCTTGCTGCTGCGCTCTGGGCGAGCTGGGAGCCCACGGAAGGGAGGGGAGAGTTTGCCTTGCAGGAAAAGCAGCAGAACGGGACCAGCTGGGAGAGCAGGATGGGACAAAGTCACAGAAAGCAGCTAGCCTGCAGAAGAGCAGAGGCAGATCCAAAATTCAAGTCGACCTCCTGTCAAATAGGAGACTTCTCCGGCACCCCAGAGGAACTTGAGCAACCCTTCCCCCTCACTATAGCAGGATGGAGGGTCTGCCTTTGGTATTTTATTAAGCTGGCTCAGTCAGCAGATCCAATTCGTCTGTTAAAAGAGTTATTTTGTTCTTAACTTTAGGTTCTAAGACAATGTAAGTTTTGAGACTGAGAAGATGCCCACTTTAAAGCAAACAGGCTAGGGAGAGGAAAGCACAGCTCTGCCCAGGGCTGCGATCAGCCCAAGGTCCTGCCACAGCCTGACAGCCAGAGACAGTCCTCCCTATCAGATTCGGGAAGGGATATTCTGCAGCAAGAAAAGACATATTCGAGAGTAACAAAACAAGATTGTCAAAAACAACCCCTCCTGTAATTTCACGTAAAGCAAGCAAGGACTTCACACTTAGCTGCACTGAGTTCTCTCTTCCATTGGTAAGTAATTGTGGATTTTTTTTTTCCTCCTATGTAGCGACCTCAGTCCAATTCCATAGCCCTTATCCATGCTGAACAGCACTTAGGCAAACAGCCACGTTTATGGGAATTCAGAACAGGATGTGATTTCAACAGAACCACTGGCAAGAGTAAGCGCTCCCCAGCGCGAGGTCAGTTATAGACTTATGGAAGGGAGACGGAAAAGTGGGATGAAACGTTGGCTTTGATGAAGCTATTGACAGCAAAAGCAATCGAACTTCAGTCCTCGTGTTCAGCTCTACCACAGAGATCTACAAAGTTTTAAATTAGCATTAGCTGGAAAGTAATGAAGCTGGCTGCAAATTTTCTGATGACTCTTCTGTTCCAAACCACTGATTTGGCAAAACCGAAACTGCTCGTTGAAGGTCAGTCTCAACGAGACACTGCCCCCACTGACCTTTTGAAGTGTGTTTCGAAACTATCCTTCTATCCTGTCACAGGAAAGTTCTGCTACGATCACCTTGGTTTTAAGTGAAAGACAACAAAAAAAAAAAAACAAAAACCCAAGAAAATTTTAAGCTTACAGGGCTTGGGTTGCTTTTTTGGGGGAAGGGAAAGATGTCGGGGGAGCACCAGCGTAGTGAAGAGAAAAAAGGGCTTAGTCCTATTTTCATTCATAAAATAGGACCTTCAGTACTCTGATCACATTAGAGATTAGGAGGTTTCTCTTCCCACCTTTCGGTAGAATTACCAAAATCTTGCATTGCATGATACTGTCAAAACTCAGTTTATAAATCATTAGACTGCTTGATACAAAGCATTTATTTAGGCTAAGTAGGCCACTAATGGAAGATACTGAATTTCAGCGAGGAAACTGAATGAGCACATGCTCTAGTGAAATGGCAATACAGGCCAACAGCTTAAGAAATACATTTTCACATCCATGTGTCAGTGGATAAAAAGAAGTTATGAAAACTATCATCAGATAAAGCAAACATGTAAGTTTTCTTAACTGAATACAACAAGCACACAAGACCTGGCAAACTCTGCATGAGAACACATGGTACATTAAGTGCTTGCATACCCTTTTATGCAGTAATAAAACATGTTATTCCTGTCATACATACTTGGCTGTAAGCGTTATTTATTTTTATCTTTCATAATAGTTTTGTGAGCACTTTCTCCTCTAAGAATTTGCAAATAAACCATGGTCACAGAACAAGTATAAACTGTCCAGGCTACAGGACCACTTCTAGCTTGCCCACGTTCTAGATAAGCTCCCATGCATACTGCTTCCATAACAGCTAACTATAGACTTCAGAATGTCCATCTAAGAGGATGAGCTTAAGATCATGACTGAAGTGACACTTAAGATGGCTGATTCTGCTTCTGGGAGAATTACAGATGGAAATCCTGCAACCTCCACTTATCTCCAACTGAGATATTCAACTACTAATATTCAACTACTACAGCAGGCTTGTATGCCATATTACTTTAGTCACATGACCCTCCACAGTTAATAAATCCTGTTCTGCGACGTCCAAGAGAATGCCTGCAGGGAACAGGCACAAAGACTGGATATGCAACTGCCATCAATCACAAAGGCAGCTAGCCTATTTGGGATCAGCCTGACCCCTGACTACTGCAAACGGACAGAGCTGAGCTAAAAATAGAAAAAGGATGCTCCAAAAAGGATATCTTGCTATCTTGCCTACTTGGAGTCAACCTTCTTTCTTGTTACGTCAGTTTTGTGGCTCCCAAAGGTTTTGAAGGTTCCCAAGCAATTAAATTATAAATACCCTCTTGAAAGTGTCATCATTTGCTTAGTTTCATCACCATCAAAATCCTAAAATAAGCTTATCACATATAAACATGAAGCTTAATGACTGCGTTTTTCCTGTTAGAGGTGAATGGCCAAGTAGCTTCTCCAAGAGTCAGTGTGGGTTCAGCCAGGTTAAACAAACTCCTCCCAGTTCTGGGTGTGCTGCACCTAGGCAGGCTCCACACCTCCCCAGTGCTCCCAGAAAAACAAGCAGGTGGTGCAGGCAGATGCAAGCCAGTTATACACACGCTCAGACTCAATCCTGTCCTAGCAGCAGTATAACCATGTTCTCAGAGCCTGGGGTCTGAGCTGGCTGTGCATGGAAATCAGCTCAAACATCTCTAGGTTCACAGCATACTTAATCCCTGCCGGCACTTGAGAGCCGACGATGCATAAGAATGTGTAAAAACAACAGTGACGGCAAAGCTCAGGACTTCCTGGGCACTGGCGGTTCAAAACAGATCATTAACGGTATTTGAGCATACCATTCTGTGAGTCAATGACTGTGCATCTCATTATTTCACCCAATGAACACCATCATTCAACTTACAATATATTTTACAAAGATAACCCACCCACAAGGCTGTGGCCATTCTGGAACACAAAGGCAAATCATTTGACAGCAGAAGTCTTGAAGACACAGAGGAAAAACTTTCTAGAAAAAAACTCCATCAATCTAGGTGTACTCCTGATTCCCAGAAGAATTTTGGCTTACCTCCTGGATGTGTTGCTCCAAATGATTGATCAATTTGTTCTATGGTTGGAGCAATTGCCTGAGAGTTAAAATGGACACCACTGAAAAAGAGAACGAAATTAGCGTGCCTTAGAGTATTGAGCAGATGCTACAAGTGTTTACGAATGGCAATACTGCATTTAAAATAGAAAGCCTCCAAGCCTGAAGGGGAAGGGTAAATTGGTAGTCTAACTAAGTGCTATGTGCAAGAAAGGAATCCACATTCTTTTCCTGTTTGTTTTCTTAATAAGAAGGAAAGAAAAATAAATTCGGGATTAAAAAAAGCAAAGAAATCAGTCACTGTAATGAAAGACGTCTTAAATCACTTACCAATATTTTAACTTCACCTTAGTCAAGTCATAAACTTCAATCACCTGAAACACAGAAACATTACTATACTTCAAACATTTGTGAATCATAACAGAGTCAAACTCCTGTCCAAAGGCAAAATTAGCCAGTACTGCTTGACCTCCTTGCTCAAAGGAACTCTGCTAGATATAAACTATATCAGAGATGACACCCTGGAAACGGACTCATCTAAAACAAGAACCGCAGAAGAACTAAGGCTTCAGTATAGTACCTCTGGATCTTTGCATCTGTGTATATCATCAGCACTGATCTGCAGAAATTGAACTTGTTATTAATCAGCATCTTGATTTCTGCAAGGATTACTCTTAAGCAAGTACAAAAGGAAGTAATAGCAATAATTAGCTAATTAGGAGACTTCCTAATTGGGGGGGGGGGGGGGGGGGGGGGGGGGGACAACCAAAACCAACCAACCAGTAGGCCACTGCTTGGTTTGCTCTCTTTACACCAAAGAATGCCTATATTGGGAAGTAAGTCCTCATGCTGACTGTGCTGCGTTTACACTTTCCAGTTCTTTGGAAACTAAGTAGTAATGTTTTATTTCAATACTAGATAAAAAGACACCTAGCCATATCTCTAACCAGAAGATAATCCAAAGAGCAGCCCACAAAGAATCAGAGCAAGCTATAATATCTAGTTCTGATGTTCATTAAATATTTTACACATTGTTGATTATTCCAGGGAGCTTCCCTCTCTACATTCAGTGTTAGGTAGGGATCCTTTGTTCTGGATACACTACTGCAAACTTACATCTGAGGTGGATTTCATGCGATTTTAATGCAACTCTGCTACTGGATCCTGAGGCTAGACTGGGCAGATCATTTTTAGTGAATCACCACGGTCAAACAAAACTTCTTCCACCCTGCATAGCTGTTCCCATATCAGCAGGGGAAGGAAAATATGTAGAACACATCATAACTGCTGTAAAGGAAAGGTAAAGAGCTTTTTCTTGCTTTGAATAATCCTCCAACACATCACTGACAGATTTAAAAAGCACTCACTCTTCAACCAGAGAGCAAAGCAGAATTCCCCAGGGAGCCTGCTACCAAACGTAGCTTTAAAGCCTAAAAATACCACCAGCTAAGAAGGAAATCTTGTTTTTGGGAGATGTCTGGCAAATACCCCTATATAAAAATACTTGCAAAGTTCAAACCGCTATACAAAAACTAACATTTAATGGTATGCTGTTGACTCATAAAAAGTTAGAAGAGTTTTTTGAAGCACTTCTGGTTTGCTAAGAAAGCCCACGCACTTCAGGACGCAAGCAACAAGTATAGCACAAAACAAGCAACAAATTAACAGTCTGACTAAGTCAACATGAAGAAGAAATATTTGTTTGCTCTTCTTTATAAATATACTTTGAATTATGCTTCTCAGAAAAAAAAACTAGCTATCCAGTTTTCCAATTCAAATGCAGTTTGACATGCCCAGATTTTCTTTACTGCACAGCTTGCTAAAAAACAAAGGCCACATTTATGGAAAGCGAGGAATGATTTTACTTTTTCCCCCTCCCTTTTAAATTAATACTGCTTGTCCTCTTCCCCTCCCCGCCCCCCCAAAAAAGTGCTTCTGAAAACAGAGGAGAGTCACCCCACATATAGATCTAGCTTTGCTGCAACCACGAGAGAACAGCAGGTACTCTCCAGAAGTTCTGCTGGAGCACACCTAGCTAAAACACACAGCAGTGGTGGAACACGACTGAAGAACAGAAAAGAAAGAACAGTTAACTAAGAATAGCACATTGCGCAAATAAGGTCCCAAAAGAGAGAAATACACTGACAGCAGCCAACAGGCACCAATTTGCCATGAGCCCTCTTCCCACAACTCAGACTGAAGATCTATTCATGTCAACATTTCTTTTTACTAACCACAGAGGAAGAAAAAAAATAGCACAATTTAGCAAAATTTAAAATAGACAAAAGGCCCCATAACAATCATGAGACACACATACACTGAAGAAATACTGCAGACTGAAACATTATGATAGGATTTATTTTTTAAAATACAGAAGCTACCCCTGATTAGAGGACTATCGTGGCTCTTCCCAAGTGCAGAGGAACAAACAAGCGGGAAGGCCAAGCACTACCCAGCAACGAATCTACCACATGAAAGGCAGTTGGTTTAAATGAGTAAAAATTGATGTTTTGTTATAATCACCGTCTCAATAATTACCGCTTAGTAAGACTCTTAGAAACGCTCAGGTACCTACTAACTAGCAATAGCAGAACAACATTGTGAAACCTAACTCTTTCCCCAGCTGAGAGAGAGTATGCGGAAGAGATTATTGTTAAAATTCATATTAAATAACAGTTTTAGAACTTGGTCCAGGATTTACTCTTTCACTTTAGCTTCAGGCTAATAGAGTAACATCTCTTGCATTATTTTGGCTATTGAAAGCGAGTAGAGAGCATATGCTCAGGCTTTCTCCCCACCCTGCAGAGGAGGGCAGAACTTTTTAGGAATATTGCTATGGAGTTATTCCCCTGGCAGCTTCTTTGGGTCTATAAGGCTTTCATGTGTAGCAACCTTTACTTCAACCTCTTTTTCACAACCAATTCCAATAGCAACTGTTTAAAAAAAAAAAAGGAGGGAGGGGGAAGGAGGATTGATTTTTCCAGTTTTGCTGCTGCTGCTGAGCAACACTGAAAACAGAGTCATACCATCTTAAAAAACAGGCATTACTGAGTCTCCACCTATACTGTTCTGTAACGAGTCCTGTTGCTCACTCCTAAAGTGATCTCAGAGAACTTCTTCTATAAAGCTTTCTGAACGGTTTTGCAAGCACCAGTTAAGTTTTTGCAACACACTATGCATTTATACAGCTCTACTTTTCATAGTTGAAAACAAAAAAAACTCACTAGATCACTAAACCACTATATACCAGAACAGTTAGTTCTATTTTTGCTCTATCATGCACTTGAAGTAATTGTCAGTTTAAATTTTTTATACACTTCCATATGTATATGTGTGTGTGTGTATGTGTGTACGGATCTCTGTAGTGGGTGTAGCTTACAAAGATAAAGATCCATCAGACAAATGGAATTCTAAAAATATTCTGTAAAAAATCCTACATTCATGTGCACAATCACCATAAGCTCTAAATCTTAAGAAAAATGAGAATCCCACTATTTCAAATATTACTTTATGAACAGAAACTTCCATAAGTCAATTACAAACTAAAATCTGGCATAGAAAAGTGCTTAGCTTCCCCCCACTGGAGCACAATTTGAATTGAAAACTATGCCACAAAATGTTCATTTTTATAGTTAATATTTAAGGTTTTTTTATATGAATGTAACATGGTATCATAGGTTACCACTGAAGAGAAAAATATTTTTGGTTAACTATTAATTTGGGTTGCTATTTAACAATTTATATATATATATACACACACTTAAGTATAGGAAGAGCCCAAGTTTCAGCTGATAGCGCAGTGCCACAACCTTAAAATGATTTTTGCGATAAAGTACTAGACTATTTGGAGAGTGAACTTTTTTCATTGGAGACATGACCGAGTAGCACGAACAAGCCTTCATCTATAACTCCTCCAACGGTTGAAAAAAATAGATATGAACACCATATTCCAGACTTACCTAAGGGATAAATATTTTGTGTGTGTGTGTGTGTGTGTGTGTGTGTGTGTGTGTGTGTGTGTGTGTGTGTGTGTGTGTGTGTGTGTGTGTGTGTGTGTGTGTGTGTGTGTGTGTGTGTGTGGTTTTTTTTAGCATCAAATTGAACTTCATATTTCTGCTTTCAAAAGCTAGATGTTAAATACTACAGCAATTAGAGCACTATACCCTCACACAATTTGCCCAGTCAACATCTGCTCACTACAAATTAGACTTGGGGCACAGTTCAATGTGTGCAGTCCACATGAGAACCATACTCACAGTTGTTCAACACTGTCAGTCCTTTGTGAAAACCTGAATTTTTGACCACCCTGAATAACTAAGAAGTTACACACAGATATTTTAAAGTCTTTCACCTAAGAAAGCATTTTTCAATTTGTACTGATCTACTCATATCTCTACAGAGTCCGACAATAGCCCATTTTGTATGGGCAAACCATATCACTTCCGTAACAGATTTTTTGGGAACAGATGCCACAGGAGGCTGGTGACCAGCCTGCCCTTTATTTCACATCCTAACTACATATAGCATCCCAGCTCAGCACCCAGTCACCTAAAAGCACTAATGTAACATTGCTGGGCTGAGGACTTCTAGGCTCGTTTTTAGGCCAGTGATCGAATAAACTGAAGTCAGTGCAGGAGATGTCTGCTCAAAATAGGTCAGGATTTGACCTCCTGGGAGAAATCATACACTCCAGGCCATACAAGTATTCTATGAATGTAACAACTGAAAACTAAGAATAGAAGTAAGAAGTTTACTTCCAGAAATTAAATGGCAGCACCACTAAAAGAAGAACTTGGGGGGGAGGGGGAGGGAAAAAACAGTCACCACTATCTAATTTACATTAACTGCTAATCTGATTTCAAACCCTGGATTTAGCTTTAGTAAGGGCATTTCTCAGTGTATGCTACAATATGAGATAAGATGAGGAAGAGAGATGACACCGGACCGTTATACTCCTAAGGGATTCTTGTAGTCCTCAGTAGAACATTGAAGTGTCTTAATCCTATAAACCAAGTTTTAATCCCTAAAGACATGCAGTTCATTATCTCAAAGAGAGCACTAAATATGGCAAACTAAAGGCATAAAAAAAGACCAGGCAGTAATTGCAGTGTATTAAGTGATAACACATCCTAGGGTTTTGTCTCACATTGTTTTGTTTGCGGGAAGGGTGCTTTACCTTAAGTCTCTGATTGAAAGCATCAAACAGCAGTTTGATTCCATCCTGAGTCAGGTTAAGGATGAGGTCATGGCTAAGAGGTGACTGTAAAATAAAAAAAGCTGTTAGGCTTTTAATTTCAAGTCTTCTTTGTTAAGATAAGTATCATCGTGTAAGTCGGTTATTTGGGAAAAACAAAACTGCCTTAGAAAACAATTGCTTGTTCAATGAATAAGCATAATGAAGATACATTTGGCCAAAGCTCCCAAACCTGTCAGTTTTCTTATGAAAAGAAGTGTCCTTGTAAGACCTGCACTTTGCAAGAACTCCAGAAAGAGCAGCTGGCCATTACTCAAAGAGGAAAAAGGACACAGAAATTAGCATTCCATGTTTAGCCTCATACAGAGCCATCACATCGGCACAGTCTGGTGCATTCTCGGCACACAAAAATAACAGCCCATCTCATAAGTCTCTCTCATCAGAGCCAAGCATATACTTGACAAAAGGATGGCACTCCACTTCAAATACCAAAGGGTGTCACTGTCCTTCTCAGGCCTAAAAAGGCAGGCTTCAGAATCTCAGGTTGTGAATTTAGGTTTCCTTAGTTACTGTGAATCATAACAACTAAAGGCTTAATTCGCACTCTGCCGGAGCCAACAGGAGTCATTCGCCTGGCTTTGCTGGTATCCGGACAGGCTTTATGCCATCTCCATTGTCTATGACACTATGGAAGCTGCAGTACAATCCACGCATACATAGTCAGTTGGCCCTACTTGATCATGCACCATCTCAAGCACATCTGCTTCATAAGCTCTAACCTCCGCAACTGTCTCCTCGCAGAGGAAAAAGGCTGACCGACAGGGAGGCAACAACATGCACGTCCTAGAACTGCATCAAGCAGTTTTCTGGCTTAAAGCAACTAGAAGGGGACATCTGGGGCACATTTAGGCTTCTAATGTAAGCAACCACATCATACAGCTTTTTTTATGAATTAAGTATGAGCTATCTTAAAAATAGTTACTGCCCCCTTCACTCCACTAGGAGAAGGTCTGTGTTTTGATAGTTAGATTTTTTAATTCCCGTTACTCACTGACTATCACACCTCTTTGTTCTCGTGTCAGCACTGTCCTCTAGCCTGGATACCCTCTGCACCTTCTCCCGTGCAACTCCCATTCCCTCCCAAATCATGTATTTAAGTAATCAGGTCCTACACTTCACAGTGAAAGCCCTGTGGCTTATTTTGACTTAGCAATCTCCTGTGCTGCAGACTTCTCATTCTCCTTAATCACTCCAGTAGCTTTTTCTGAAATCGGTTCAGTTTGAGCTCATCTTTCTTGAGCGCTGGTGATCAGACTTGCGGGTATTATTCTAAACGAAATCTTCACATCGCTTTGCACAATGGCATCAACACTTTGCTTTTGCTGGTTTACTTCTGTTGCAGTACTGGCTGGAATTGAAAAAGCACTGCAATACAGTCAGGAGCCTGAGGAAATGATCTGATATCAACTCTCAGAGTCTTTGTCTTAATCACATATGAAACTAATGTAGAAACCCTACAGACATTGCAGAAAACATTTATCGTACTACATTAAAAATATACCTACACTACTCTTCTGATATGGGATATGCTCTACCTCTCACTGATTTCTAAGCAGGGTTTTAATAAAGTTATCCCAAAACTAATGAGAACATGACAAGTACCTCTGAGTAGCTGGAAAGGGCGGGGGGGGGGGGGGGGAACTTGAGGATAAGCTTGACTATTGTTATAGCCAACAGCTTCTATTCTATGCTGGCAGATTTTATAACAGAAGAGTTTCAAGGGCACATGTGAAGCTCATGTGACTATTAATGTAGAAAACAGAACTTCAGGTGTGAAAGGAAGATGTCAGGAAATATTGGGAGAGTAATTCCTAAGGGAAGAAATTCAAATATGCAGTTAAAATACTGCTCCTGCATAAAGCTGCAGGAAAAACGACTTATCACTGTCACAATCCCACTGATGCAATTCCAGAGGAACAGATTTAGGAAAGGATGTAAATGTCAATTAAGTACCCCATTTAACTCCCATTTTTGGTCAGTTTAAAATACTTGGCACAGAAATTGGTTCATTAAGGTTTTTTTTTTTGTTTTGGTACAGTTTAGGAATTCCATTTAAGGCCAGTGAAAGAGCGCGCTGTGGGCAGATCTAACCGCATTTAACTGTCATATATACATGTTTATTTAAAAGTTTGAATATTCTAAGCACCACACCAGCAATGCTTTGGGCCCATCCGCTAACAAAGCGCGTGATGCTCTGCACAAGAGCGAGGAGAGAGCCAGACAGTCAGCTGCAGGCCCTGCGAGGCACGTGGAAATAATGGCTCTGATATCAGGCACGGAATCAGAATGATAAATGGGAAAAATATCATCAACGTATCTATTCCGCAAAGCTGAGATCTTCTATTTTGCTGGATCATACAGATATTAACAAATCTTTATATTTGTTTTAGCTCTTTCTCCCCAAGCTATAATAAACACACCTACAGATACAATTAAAAACAAATTCCTTTGTTCTTAAGTGTACACAGCGAAGCAAAATGTACCTTCCTCAGAGGCCTAAAAAGCCAGCAGTGGCGTATCATGCTTTCTAGCACTGGACCATTAATTCTTCTGTCACTCTACAACACTGAGAGGAACGGGAATCTCATTATTTATCTAAACAAACCTAGAAATTGTTCTGGAATGCACTGTAATCAGAAAACGTGGAGAGAAAAAAAAAGTAGTAGAAAAAACCAAGGAATGCATTCACTGCTAATGGATGGCCCCAAATATTAAATACAAGCAGCTACATTTTCAATTTGCAAAGTAAATATTCAGTCATCATGAAAGCCATAAATCTACATAATTAAAAAAAAGGATAACATTTAATTAAATGAAATATGTATCTGGCAGCAAACCCCTGAGTTAAGCTTGTTCCTTAGTCATTTGCTACTCTCTGTAAAAGGATAAAACCTCTATCAGTATTTTGATACAAAATTAAATTCTGCCTTTTCCCTGATGCAAAGATCTTTAATCTACAATATACAAAAATCACCTTCTGATTAACATGCATTTCACATAATTCACACTTGGAGAGCTCCAAGTCTGCTCTGCTTCATCTCCCCTTCCCTTCTACTTCCTTCACAATGAAGGCAGATATCTAATACACTTGATCTAGCAGAAAGGTTTCACTTCTAGTCCTACTTTTGATGAACTCAAAAGTGTTAGCAACTAATGTAACAACAGTTCTGCTTTAATCATGAAGGGTTATTAAAACATCTAGCTGATTTAAATTACTGCATCCACTTTTGCAGATAGAACTGCAGAGCCAGAGGGGAAGTGTGGAAGCATCTTCAGTGGGCTCATCACCACTCAATCAAACACAAAAGCAGAAAGCAACGAGTGATTCAGTACCTCAAAAATAGCGCAACGCTTGATAACGATAATTTAAAAAGGTTAGAATTAAATCATCCAGTTAATTGCAGAACATTTCCTTTCTTAAAGGAAAAATGGTACTACCACCCCACCACATATACAAAACTGATACCTCCTAAATCACTGCACTGTGTTGAGGATTACTATACGTGAAAGCATTTGGTGATAATTATTTGGTATCTTTCAACTTCAAGTAGCTCTGCAATTTGTATAATATGTTGGCATGACACAGTATACCTTCATACCTAAACACAATTAGCTGAATGACTTGACCACACTGTTTGCTACTCACCTGCTCACTGTACAGAACCTGGACGTTTTTGATAATGCGACAGTGTTTCTGAAGAATTGCTACAGCCTGAGCCAACGGCATTCCTGTAAATAAAAACAGTCATATTTCTCCAATTCAGAGATGAAGCTAACAGTATTTTTTTTTTTTTTGACAGAAAGCTTACAGATGTGGCAATAGAGTTCGCATCAGCAAACAGTAAATTACAACACAGAGGTATGCAATCAACAAAAACCTCCTTGACTCACAGTAGCAACATAAGCTTGTTTCCTGGAACAGGAAAAACACTGTTTGTCCATCAGCTTGTTAGGCACATATACGAAATAAAATTATATCTAGCCACAACGTTAAATAGCAAAATTTAAGAAGGAAAAGCACAGATCTTTCTGCAATCCACAGGCAGAATTTTCTGCTTTTGGGGAAAGGTCAAAAATCCGATAATTTATAAAACAGCCTGTAGCAAAAGCCACTCGAGTTGATGAGCGTTCTTATACCCATTCAATAGGCTCCTGAGTCACACTTCATAGCCTATCCTCTGGTCAAGATTAATCATCTACCAAGTAGCTGAACATGGTAAAAAAAATATTTATATATATATATATATATAAAAAAATGAAATGGAGTAGTGATTCTGCTTAGACTTAATAGACCAAATTAGTTGCTGACGCAGCTACAGCTGTGTCAAGGAAGGGTGAATTTTATATTCTGTTTACACCGTTTCTTCAATATATATGCATGGGTTTTCCAAGAGCAACTGGACAACAGCTTTGACAAAGAATAAGTTAAGATGCACATATTACACAATTTGGTTTAATTGAAGTAACACATGACTACTATTCACCTTCTAACACAACTTTAGGGGATATTCTTTATAGTCTGTACATTATCTTTACATCTGTACAATTTTGGGTATGGTGTAAACCGGCTGATTCTGCAGAAAGAACAGCACTATGTCATCTCATCCTTTTTCAAACTCTTGAAACCTTTGTTGCCTTTCCAAAGGAAACACAATCACGTTCCTGCATTCAAAACTGGCATTTGTGAAGAGAGATCACAAGCTCATAATTTTGAAGTTTTGTTTCCACACTAATTGCCGCAAGTCACTTTAGATTTAGCTGTCTGACATTTTATTTACATTCCTTGCCCTTTTCTTCTCTGTTTCTAGTTTTTAGACATTAAACAAGTCACCCTGATTAGGAGAATTCACTAATTTTTATTTAGTTGATAGTTCAGGCATTCAAGTTTTTGGTTACTAGCTACACGTCTCTTAAACGGACGGTACATCATGTTCCAAAGCACCTTTTGGACATCATCTGCAGTACCAAGCCCCTCTCCCATCTATGCTTTTCCTGTTAAATCCTGGAAACATAGTTTTTGTGACTAGAAATTACACCTCACCAGATGATAAAATAAGTATTGTTTCTGAATCTGTAGTAACACTAATACAATTAAAATGCACAGAGCCACACAATAAAGCAGCACTGTCTCCTATTATCTAGGAAATAACAGTTGCCTTATAGTCCAAGCAGCTGAGTCTGGGTGTGTTTTGAGAAGTCAGTTATGTAATTAGATAGTTTCAAAATGGAGAAACATGAAAACCTATGTGAAGTTCAGCTCAAAGAGGCTCTTGTGAACTTTACATATTTCATAATCTAGTAAAAACTATGATTAGAAAAAAGTAAAAAATGATTTAAAGCATAAAAATTTGCAGTACTTTAATAGTCAGGTGCTCAAAATACATTCTCAAAGCCAACTGGAGATCTGCAGGGGTAACAACATTAACTACCCTAAAAAACAAGTAGCAAAGGCGTGAGCAAGCCAAGTGAACAAGCTCACACAACCCAAAGGCCCATTGTAATCGTCACAGTAGGTAAGGTCTCGATAAAAATGCGCGTGGTTAAATTAAAGTGCGCACAAACATGAAGTCCAGTTTGTAGTCTGATGTAAACTGATCCAATCTTGGGTTCGTTGAGTGTGCAAACAGATAGCTCACGTGACTCTCTTACTCAGAGCTTTCTCAAGCAGCAAGCAAACGGAGACGGACTGATTTTATTCAGTTTTCCCAGATTGAGAATTAAGCTGATTTTCCTACACGACTGCTTAGCAAAGCTATGAATAGCAACGCAAGTTCTCCAAAAATAGTTCAAAGAACCTAAAACATAGGTAGAAGAGCCAATATCCTCCCTTTGCCTCCATTAGTAGAGAGCCAAAGAAGGGGCAAAGAAGCTAGGTTATTTTTCCTCCACCCTTCTCACACATACATGCAAACACCTCCTTTTCCTCAACAGTGAGCAGTCTTTGCAGCCAAAGACGACGACAAAGAATGTTTTTCTCCTGCTTATGAGCTGGGGGAAACTGGGAAGCAAACATGGTTTCCAACATATCGGACAGTCAGCCAAAGCAAGCTATTGCAAGTAAAGCCCACAAAGTTCAGGTCTAGTACTCTGCTGTCACATACTTTCCTTTCCCCTTCTCTGAATCCTGGAGTGATACAAGATACTCCTCTGACATACACTGGTCACAAACATGTCTTGAAGTTTTATCCCTTTGACTAAAAGCAGGGAGCAGACAAGTGAATAAAGAATAATAAAAAAAGAATACAACACAACAACGTGAGAGAAGAGGTTTCATAACTAAAATAAAAGAGAAAGGAGTCAAACTTAGTTGGAAAGTATAAAAAGCAAGATAAATGTAAACATGTCTTAGAAACTGTAAGCATGTCTACTGCTAATAACACAACCAGAGGCAGTACAAAATAAGTATTTAATTGTTCTCCCTCTTTGAAACTTCAGGAACATAGCCTCAGAGATGGCAGTGACACAGGTACCTAATTGAACACAGAACTCAGTCTTAGTTAAATTTTTTTATGCTCTGGTCAGATCATGAGTCAATGCTGGAGCGAGAAACAGAACCCAAAAAACTCACGTAAAAAATTTTCCTGGCATTCCCTTCAGGCATCTCCATTGTGGGTACAAGACTGGAAGCCAGAGTCAGCAGCAGCTCAAGAACACTGCCATTAGTTTTGCTAAGAGCAGATCTAAACAAATGATGAGTAGTACACCCCCGGCAGCCAGAATCCCACTTATGCTTAGGCTTCCAACCTCACTACCACCAGCGCAGTCGAACCAGCTTTTATCAGCAAGGAATTTTCATACAGTACTGCTAGCAAAGGACAGAGTTAAGTATCTTAGTACCTAGTCAGTCCCTTGCTCTATACAAGCAGGTCATGCTAATTATATATTAGACATGTCACGTGGTGGCTATGTTTACTCCAAGAATTACAGCTGAGCTTCCTCTCCCTCACATCTATGTGCATGTGTGTGTACACATATACACAGTATATAATTTTAATCGTAAGACTGCATTAACGGGCTCCTTGGGAAGGAGAAAACTGTCTTCTCTCTTTGTTTTTATAGGGAGAATCAGGGGGCAGGGAGGGAAAGCCACTACTACACACTTACAACCATCGCTAGGGCACAGAATTTGAGATTTATTTTCAGGTAATACAGATAATAAAGGATCACAGGAGGACATGCAGAGTTGAGGGAGCACAGTAACATGTTAGTGGTATAAGGAGATCCCAAAGATTTCAAAGGGTGGGATGTGAGGTACTATTATTAGCCTCCAAAAGCCTTTCTAACACTCCCATTAACAATCAAGTTGTACTTGATTCTGAATTCAGGGAGGTGTAAACAGCCATTGGGGTTTGCCGGGTTTCATATAAAGAACTCTGTAACTGCCCCTTTGGTGCGACTAAAGTTCACGGAGCCTGGTCACGGAGCATGTTTTTCATCCAAGAGCCTGCCCCCTGCTATCACAGGTGACAACAACAGCAGCAGAAATAAAAGCGTAACTCAAGTTCTGGCAGAGACAAATGGCTGCCACACAGAGCCCTATTTTCCTTAGCCATCTTACTATCACAGTTAACTGTGCTTTAGACAGAGCAACAGCAGAGATGAAAAATCGCCAGAAAAGGAGTCAAATGCTGAAATCCAAAACAATCCCGTGAAAATTAGGACAGCTACTGTAACTTCGGGAAACTTGAAGGACTAACAACGTAGGCTCGAAAATAAGATCATCTGAAGAATTTGTGCTACCTAAAATTCAACTCTGTGCTTAAGAGCTCCGGGCTGGGCACCAGCTAAATGTACATTAGCTGGGAGAAAATTCTTCTTTCTCACTGCACTAAACAGAGGAATGACAGTTAGGGAAGCACCTTTCAGAGAAATAAAAAAATAAGGGTATAGAGAATCACTGGAAGGATAAATGCTTATCTAACCCGGGGAAAACCTCTCAAAAAAAGCTCACTTTCTTCACTATAATGTCGCAACCCAGCAGTAACACAGAAATTGTGAAACCGCTCGTATTTACAAAGGACTTGGGCAGAACAGCGCAGTATTTATGCTAAGTATTACTACACAGCTGAAGAGACTGACATCACCTGACCCAGAGTTTTCAGATTACGACCGATACATCCGTGTCGCCTCTTTGGGGAGCTATTTAAAAAAATAAAATAATAATAATGAAAAGATCGGTCTAAAACGGCGATAAGAAGGAGAGTGAGGAGAAGGAAGTACACAAGCCGGTAGCACGGCTCGGTGTGCAAAACGTGACCGAGGAGGCTCTCTGCTCAAGAGCTGCTTCAAGCGCCCACCGCGATGCAGCAAGCCAGGCTCCGGGCCTCCCCGCTCCCCGGCTCTCGCCGCCCCGGCCCCGGCCCGGACTTACCCAAGGTGAACTCCCATTGCTCGTTCCCCAGAGACCGCTCGGGCACCACCTCCAGATCTAGCATTGGCTCTGCCAGCGTCGAGGCCCAGGGCTCGCACAGCAGGTCACCGAGGCGCTGCGCTGGGGCCCTGCGGGGGGAGCGGACCGCCGGGTCACGGCCTGCGGCCTGGTCCAGCCGCCGCCGCCGCCCCCCGCCCGCCGGCCCCATCCGCCGCCGCTCCGGCGCGGCGCGACGCTCCAAGCGCGGCCCCGGCCCCCGCCCGCAGGAAGCTGCTGGAAGCGGCGGCGGGGGGGCGCCCCCCCCCGACGGGCCCGGGGCCCCGCGCTGAGTCACAGCGGCGCCCCCGGCCGCCGTCACCATAGCAACCGCCCCCCCCCGCCGCCGCCCCGCGCGCGCGCGCGCACCCGCGGCTTCTGTCCCCTCCCGACCACCGTCCCGCTCCCTCTCTTCCCTCCCCCACTCCTCCTATTCGGCCGGGCCCCGGGAGCCACCGCCCGGCCCCCCGCCCCCGGCGGGAAGGGGAGCCCCCGCTCCGCCCGGACGTACCGACAGCGCCTTCCTCCCGCCGAGGGGGGGGGTTATATCCCCCCCGCCCCCCGCCCCCCGCACTGCGGGGCTGCGACTCACCTCACTTGCGGCTGCTGAAAAAGTGCTTTGCAGCTGTCGTCAGGCGAGCCCGCGCGCGCGGGGGGGAGGGCGGGACGACGGGAGGGAGGGAGCTGGGGGCGGGGCTCCAAGGAAGGGGCGGGATCTGGAGGGGGAGGGGCCAGGGGAGGAGCAGCCGCGGGAGGGGCGCCGCCCCGCCCCCGCCGGCGGGGGAGGGGGAGGGTGTCCGCCTGGCAGGTGGGAGGCCGCGGGTTCGAGCCCTGCCTCGGCCGGCCGGGCGCCCCCCCCCCCCCCCCCCAGCCACCCCCATGGCGGGGGACCCCTCACCTCACCTCCGCGCCACGTCCCAGCAGGCGCCCGCCCTGCAAGAAAGCCAAGAGACGGCGCTTCCGCCTCGAGGCAGGGCCGCTGGGCGCCGTGACTGGGCCCGAGGCACCCAAAGGCGGGTGCCCGGGGCCGCTCTCCCGCGTCCGTCGGGGCTCCCCGGCCCCTCCGGCCCGCCCGCGTCTCACCCTCCCGCCCAGCCGCCGCCGGCCTCCTGGCCCCAGCCGGATAGCGGCGCCGGCTGCATTAGTTACCCGCGTATTAGCTAACGCGGGGTAAGAAAACACCTTTTTCCTACCGCCAGCGCTCTTCGATGGGTGAAAAGCGACACGTCCGGTTAATTCTGCGCAGCCCGGGCCGCGCTTAGCGGTGGGGAAAGCTGCTTCGCAGGGGGCCGGCGGGCGTCCCGGCGCTCGCGCTCCACCCCGGCGCGCAACGGGGCTACGAAACCGAGCGAGCCGGGGCCCTCACGCGGTAACGGCTGGCAGATAAACTGAAGGACCTGATGGTGAGGATAGTTCTCCCGTCTCTCGCACCTCTTTGGTTAGAGGACGGTGCACCAGAAAAGAAGTTGTTCCCAGTAAGGGCCCGTCTTTCCCTTAAATGTTCATTTGTTTGTTTGTTTTAAACAAACTTTCCTGGAAAACCTACTTATGATGCGGGGTGTTTACTGACCTTACGTCGACCAGGATTTCACGTGCCTGGAGGAGGCCCTTGAGAAGACGGGTTTACCATCCATGACAGAGAAAAAGATGCTTTTAGATGAGGGGGTTTTTTTTGTTGTGTTTTTTTTTTAAAAAAAGAGATTGTATCAGTAGACCTAAGGGAGAAGAGAAGAAACAGAAAGGTCACAACATATGAGGAATTAAATTTTAGGACTTCTGAATTTTTTTTTTTCCCCACTTCTTCCTTTAAACAGGAGAACCAGCTTGCTAAACCAAAGGAGACAGGACGCTCCCCATGAACAAGCACACTCACGGTAGGGGAGACACTTCAAGAGAAAGCAGAGTAAAAAGGAACCAGAAGGACAACCCAGGGCTAACGGTGGAGAGAGACACGTTGCTCGGAGACCGCAGGACTCAGGAAGCCTGTTTCCCATGGGTTTCGTCCATCACCTGCCTCTTCTCCATGGGTTCTCTGCTGTCTAATAGCCAGGTTGAGCGCATGCTGCAGCCCCTCTTGCTGCAGAGCCTCTGAATCGCGGCTGCCTCTTCCGCCAAGCCATTTCATATTCCAGTACTTTTAAGACCTTAACGGCTTGGAGACCTCTCCTGTCTGTGTCAGATTTAGTCGACGTCGGCTAACCAGTTCAGAAGGTATGGTGGGGAGAGGGGGCCGGGCAGGCCGGCAGACACGCAGCACAAGCAAAGTTCCCTTCCTCTGGAAGCGGGCCAGAAAAACAGTCAGCCGGGATAAAGCACTCACTGACAGCAAGACCGTCCATTATATTATAAGAGGACAAGCCAGTAAAAAGAAATGAACTGGGGATTTTTTTTGTGTCGAAAAAGTTTCCCCTGACACGCAGTAAGGAGGCTCAGCGGTTCGTGGGAAGTTGCCGTCCTCCGGACGAGACACGAAGCTCCTGTCCCTTCTGGGGCTGTCTGTGTTAAAGAGCTCATCACATGTTCTGAATTGAGTAATGCGATAATCTCAGCAGCTGGGCCAAGAGCCTCTCGATAAAACAGGGACTAGCGGCCAAGTCTGAGAGGTTGATCCTGGCCTGTAATAGCTCTGCCATTTGCTTACACAGCTCCTGCCTGACTTCCAAAATCTCATTACTCTCTAAAGTGCTTCGAGATACTTGTGTATAAAAGGTTGAGGGGAAACAAAACGCTATATTCTTTTCAAGTGCCTTAAAGGAAAAGGCAGAAATGGGAGGGAACATCTTCTTTCTGGTCCTGCTACTCCTGTATAAAATCACGCCTCTAAATAGATACACTGATGAAGTCATAGTCTAGACAGATCATAAGACTGTATTGTGAATAGTTTCTGCCTTTTTTTTTTTTTTTTTTTTCCAAAAACACACATAAGGATCAGAACAACTGAAGTGACCTGGAGACCCAAGCTGCTCAGGGGCGCGGACGGCCCCAGGGAAGCAATCGCAGCAGGTCATTTATCCGCAAAGAGCTGCGGGGCGAGAGTGGAAAGTGCAAGCCTGCAAAATCTCTTTGGAGCAAATTTGCCCAGCCGTTATACAAAAATATCCACCCCAAATGTCAGTAGAATGTGTGGACTTGATTATAACAGAAAAACATCGTTCCTCTTCCATAGCTGGCAGGAATTAAAAGGCCTTTCTTGGCCTCTCCTGCATGCTAACATCTGCACCACACCTGCCCATCAAGGCAAACTGCCAACCACACCAGAAACACAATTCCCAAAGGTACCATCCTGCATGTTTTTACATGTGTACCCCTCTGGTTTAAAGGTAAGCCCGTGGCAGAAAAAAGTGACTCTTGTTCCTTATGCAGCTCCAAGTATCCCGGTGGTTTCCGTGGGGGCTGTAGCAGGCCCAGAGCTGACCAACGTTTCAGTGCCGCCTCGTCCTGCTGCGCCGCATGGCAGAGTGGGTGGACTTAAAATGGTTTCTCCTGCCACTGCAAATTGTTCTCCCTGGGAGAGACAACAACCCACTGCCTGGTTGGTGGCTGTGCAAACAAGCCAGCCCCATGCTTCGCTCACGCTGCCTGAAAAAATCTCCCTCCCTTCCTCTCCACCTCCACACCAGTCTGGGTCCGCCTTGCTGGGACAGCACTGGTTGCTCTCACGGAGGAACGTTTTCAGCGGGACTTTTCAAGATAGATTTAGCTGGAGCCACTCACTTTTTTGCTTTGGCCAAAAAGAACATTTTTTCCCTTGAAAACATGCTCACATAATTAAATTGGACCATATTGATCTATATGGGGATGAGAATTTATTGAAATATTTGTTTTAATCTAGCCCAAAATTTATTGTTTCTCATATAACATAAACCCACATGTACTTTACTGCACCCCACATAATCAATGCAATGGCATCCAAGTGAAATACGTTGGAAAGTTCCAACTTTCAAAAAGAACCGTAACCAAAAAACTAAAGAACAGGATTCAGCTTTCTACCTCGGCAAAAGAAAAAGGAACATGCCAAAATACAAAAAGCCCGTTCTCTGCTTTTGGCAATTTGCCTACCTCTGTTTTTTTGGCAATTGTCGATATTCGGACGCATCTGCCTCCCTGCTAAGCGGTGTGCTGAGATCGTGCCAGGCTCGGTTATGTGTGCGTCAGCCATGCATTTCAGCTGACACCAAGACCTCTTGCTGCTGTCACGCTGCAATCAATATGCTACTGGCTAAATCATTTGATTATTCTTGATCCCTTCCTAGTCCAAGGCAAGCGGACATTTAACACTTTTCCAGCTCCTGCTCCTGCTCAAGAAATACCACCCCCAGCACCACCAGCTGGAGTGCATCACCCCTGTGATGAGGCTCTGCGGAGATATCGTTAGACAGGTGTCAGACGTAAAATTTAAAGCCCTAATTATACTGTCTCAGAAACTATGAGAGTAAGCTGAAGGGGAAAAAAACCCACCCAGCTGCATCTAGTTTTTTCCAGTTGAAACACAAGGGTGTGGGACAAAGGCTTGAGGGAAAGAATTAAGTAGAAATTAGTAAGTGGCACAAGGAAAGGTACCAAAACAAGCTCACAAATGACTCATTGAGGCAGAAAGCATCAACAAGGTCACTGGCTTAGCAGTGTTAGTTGGGAAAACAAGGGTAGCACCACCGGAGGTGGTACCTGGGATTTGGGATGATGGTGTGAATACGCTGCAAGCACCCCTCCACGCGGCGCCTGGCAGCTCCCAGGTGCTCACCGACAGCGCGGTGCTGGCGACCGCGGTGCTAGTGGGGGTCCCCTCCGCGCTGGCTCGCTCAGCGGTGGTTGCGTCAGCAAGACCCTGGAGCATTTTTTTCCCTATTTTACCCCACTTTTCCCCTCCACGCAATGCACTGTCAGCACCCGCGACCGCGCCGTGCTTAGACCCTGGCAGCCCACAGAAGCAGTGGGTGTAGGCACAATAAATGACGATAACGGGGCTATCCCAAGATGCCGAGATGCTGCCACCTCCGATCCACCAACCCACCACCAAACCTCACCTTGGACATCCTTGTGTCAGACCATTTCCCCAAGAAACCATCCAGCTTTCGCGCACCAATTTCCTCAGGACACCAGCCTTGAGCCACATGGTAATAACGTGTGGAAGCAAAAGCACCACAAAACTAGCGTTCGACTCAAAACAGTTGACTTTAAAAAGGGTCAGAAAGGCTTGAAGGGCTACAGAAACCCCCTTCCCCCCTAGCTTGAACCTTTTGCTGCCACATGGAGCAGAGACATCTGCGTGGACGGATCGTGCGCCCGGGGAGAATCTCTCCAGAACAACTCGAGGGATATGTTTGCTTTTATGAACTCTGCTTGTAACTGTGAGCATCATCCATTTTTATGGCAGCAACTTGATCTGGAACGGATGGTGTCAGGCCAAAGCATTGCCCAACATGAGCAGATAATTAAACAAGCGAGAAGCCAAGGGTACGGACTAGCACCAGCGTTACATGACGTGACGTGTCCGCTAGTGTAGGGCTGTGCGAGTGACGGGGGAGTCAAGGGAAGCCGGAGGGCTTTACTGTTTGCCACAGTTTGCATTGCTTATGGGGGACGAGCTGATGGATTCCCCCATTTTGGACACTCGCAGCCGTACTTTTCGGCATCGCATCCCGCAGGGACGAACGCAAGAGGAGGCATTTCAGTAGCATCGGAGCTGCTTATCCCGGTGGGGAGTTTGGCCCTGCGGCTCAAGGCAGAGCTAATATACACTATACGAAGAATTAACTTTTTCTCCCTTTTTTTTTTAAGACCCACGAGCCGATTTTCTCACTGTACAGCACTACCTCTTTTATCCAAAGTTAAGGTCATGGAAACACGCCTTGAGCCAATGCCACCTTACCGCAGCTGCAGTTTCTCCCGCTCTCCCAGCTCAGAGGTGACGCGGGGCCGCGATGGCAGCCCCAGAGCCTCAGAAAGGCAGGTTTTGGATCGGGATGGGCAGGGAGCGGAGGGAGCAGCCGTTTTGGACAGGAACGGCTTGCACCCACACCCAGCGGTCACCGGAGCGGCAGCACCGCAACCTCAGCCCTTTGCCGTTTAGTTTCGGGTTGCAATTAGTCATTTTTCCCAGTAAACAGCAGCTTTTCTCCCTCCTGAGTAAAGCGCCGACAGCGAGGCCCTGCTGAGCAAGGGGTTTTAACCTCCCCTCTGCTGAAACAGCAGCTTTGCCGGCTCGGCACGGTGCTCCCCTGGAGCGGGTCCTCCTGCCTTGGCCACAAGTTTGTTTTTCCCCCTCCTCGCTCTCACCCGCGTTCGTTTTTCTGTGTTTATTTGAGAGCAGCGGTAGAAAAAAACCTCCCCTGGGGCAAGACCCATCTCACGTTCCTTCTTAGCTGCAGCAGCAGAGCCAGTGGCGCTGGAGCCGCTCGGTCTCTGCTGGCCTGGCTAGAGCATGGGGCTGCCCCAGCCGGACGCGTGCCCGTGTGGCCCATGGACAAGCGTGTGCCTCGGCCTCTGGCCTCAGCCTCAGGCCCCTGGAGCTGTGTCTCGCAGAGCCGGGCTGCATCCTGCACCGCTGGAGAAAGGGCTAAAACAAGAGACAGTGTTTCTGGCTGTGCAAACGAAGCATTCAGCACGGATATTACGCTGTCAACGCAGCGAACCGCAGGAGTTTGGGATTGTCCTAGAAAAAAAAAGAAAACAAAAACAAAATTCCTGCTACATGCTCTGTGCATCTGATTCCCACGAGCACACTAGAGCTCACGTCAGACGCGTGAGCTTCATACGCTCTCCATAAAAACCAGCAAACATCCTGTTTTGGGGGCCTCTGGTAGCGAGCCTAGGCAGCGATCTGGTTTTGCCTCTGGTTGGATTTGATGCTGACTTTCTCCTGGATAGGGAGCATCCTGCACGCGCTGGCTTGCAGCCCTACGTTGCCTGGCGTCAATGAGCGGCGGTGCTCATCGGCGCTTGGTCCATGCCGTGCTGCTGTACCACCCACACGGGAAAGCCGGGGCCACAGCACTGGCTAAACATCGTGTTTCTCTCTCTAAAACCAACGTACACAGCCTGTACGTGTGCTGTTTACAAGGCAGCTACAAATAAAAGTGGTGAGTTAAACAACTGTGTTAGCAAACGTTATATACTAATAACAACACACTTAGTCACACCTCTTTTTCCATGGACAGACCAAGCCATCTCTGGGGGGAAAACAAAGCATTTAAAAATAGGCAACAACAACAACAGGAACCCACAGCTACACCACATCTGATTTGGGTTATAACCAGAGGAATGACTGCCGAGAAAATGGGAGTTGCTACTCACCAGCTCTGCTTTCACTGCTGGCTCCAGATCTGAGCTCCCTCCCTGGGCAGAGCCGCATGGCGGGTACTCACGGCCAAGGCCCCACCAAACCCGGCCCAAAGGTGCTGGACAACACGAACGGAGCGTGCCCAAGAGTCTTTTGTTCCCACCAGCATTCTTGCAAACCCCGTGCGGAATGCTTCGGGTAGGGGAGAGCACAGAAATGTTGTATGACAAGACAGCTGAGGTTGGAAGGGACCTCTGGAGATCAGCTAGTCCAAGGCCCCTGCTCAGGCACGGTCACCTACAGCACGTTGCCCAGGACCGTGTCCGGATGGATGGCTTTTGAATAGCTCCAACAGTGGAGACGCCACCACCTCTCGGGGCATCCCGTTAGCCTCACAGGAAAGCAGTTTTTCCAGTGTTTCCAGCAGGTTCGGACGGAGCTTCCCGTGTTTCAGTTTGTGCCCGTCGCCTCTTGTCCTGTCGCTGGGCACCACTGACGAGCCTGGCCCCCTCCTCTTGACACCCTCCTTTCAGATACTTAGACACACTGATCAGCTCCCCCCTCAGTCTTCTCTCCTCCAGGCTGAACAGGCCCAGCTCTCTCAGCCTTTCTTCAGAGGAGAGATGCTCCAGGCCCTTCACCATCTTAGTAGCCCTTTGCTGCACTCGCTCCAGGAGCTCCACGTCTCTCTTGTGTTGGGGAGCCCAGCGCTGGACACAGCCCTCCAGATGCGGCCTCCCCAAGGCTGAGGAGAGGGGCAGGATCACCTCCCTCGACCTGCTGGCAACACTCTGCCTAACGCAGCCCACGATAGCACTGGCCTTCTTGGCCGCCAGGGCGCGTTGCCGGCTCACGGTCAGCTTCTTGTCCACCAGGACTCCCAGGTCCTTCTCTGCGGAGCTGCTTTCCAGCAGGTCAGCCCCCAGCCTGTCCTGGGGCATAGGGTTGTTCCTCCCTAGGCGCAGGACCCTGCGCTGGCCTTCCTTGGACTTCCTGAGGTTCCCCTCTGCCCAGCTCTCCAGCCTGTCGAGGTCCCTCTGACTGGCAGCACAGCCCTCTCGGGTAGCAGCCACTCCTCCCAGTTTTGTAGCATCCGCCAACTTGCTGAGGCTGTGCTCTGCCCCTTCCTCCTGGTCGTTGAGGAAGAAGTCGAACAACATTGGACCCAGTATTGACCCCTGGGCGACACCGCTAGCTACAGGCCTCCAACTAGACCTTGCTCCACTAATCACGACCCGCTGAGCTCTGCCATTCAGCCACTTCTCAGTCCACCTCACTGTCCATGCCTCTAGCCCACGCTTCCTGAGCTTGCCTAGGAGGATGTGATGGGAGAGAGCGTCAAAAGCCTTACTGAAGTCAAGGGACACAACATCCACGGCTCTCTCCTCCTCTCCCCCACCAGTCCTTCCAGCACAGAAGGCTATCGTGTTGCTTCAGCACAATTTCCCCTTGGGGAATCCATGCTGACTACTCCTGAACACCTCCTTAGCCTTCATAGGCTTGGAGATGGTGTCCAGGATGAGCTGCTCTGTCATCGTCCCGGGCATGCAAGGGAGGCTGACTGGCCCTTAGTTCCCTGGTCCTCCTCCTTGCCCTTTTTGAAGACTACAGTGACATTTGCTTTCTTCCAGTCCTCCTGATCAGCATCACCTTTCAAGGATGACTGAGAGTGGCTGAGCAAGGACAGCAGCCAGCTCCCTCAGCACTCGTGGGTGCATCCCATCAGGGTCATGGGCATGAGCTCCCGGTGTTGCCTCGGTGATGCCAGAGCACAGCAGGAAGCTGTGCAGGCCCCGCTCTCCTACATGCCTTCTCTACTACCCTCTCCAAGAAAACCAAATCCAAACTCAAAGGACAAAATTAGAGCAAGAGTAGTTTTGCATTGATACACCAGACCAGCGCTCAGGCAGTTTTCTCCCCTCGTCTCCAATTGCTTTGGCCACTCCCTTGGGCCTTCCTTTCTCCCAGGTGAGGCAAGCAGAGGAATTGCGTGAGTTTGGCAGTTGGTTTCAGTAGGCTTTGCTCACAAGGAAGGACTCAGGAAGGCTGGCCCTCGCGCTGTGCAGAAAACCAGGCAGAGCTCCTTTGAGGAGTCTTTCAGGGAAGGAGCCCCTCAACTCGGTGGCTCCCCCAGCCCCAGCCCCCAGCCTCGTCCAGTTCTTTCTCTGGAGCACACTGCATGTTTGCAAAGGCCTTGGTGCCTCCGCAGGTTTCGTTCTCAGCTCAACTCCAGGCAGCAGCTTAGGTTAGAGCAGGCCAGAGCAGTAGGTGAAGAAACGCTGTGTGTTTAGAGAGGTTAATGCTGTTGCTCTGGCCTGGGAAAACGTGCTGGGATTGTCTGGGGGAAGCACACGTTTCTTGCTGCGCTGTGGTGCCAACTTGTCAAAAGCTGTATAGAGATTGCAAAAATGTACGTGCCTCTGTGTCCCAGAGCGGGTGCTGCTGTGAAGCCCTGTCCAGAGGGCCCAGGCAGGAGCGTCAGTCAAAGAAAAGCCTTCCGCACTGGAGAAATGTCGCTGCTCGAGCTGAGATTCGCAGTCCTGCTTTCTGGGTGTGGACCTACTGTGCGCTGATCTGCTTTAGACCACCCTGACTTTGTATTTAACTGACTGCTGCAGCAGTCATGAACAAATCTCTGTGGGATAGAAAGCGGTGTAAATTTTATTTTTCTACTGACACGTCTAATCTTGGTGGTGATTCTCAGTAAATTCTGCAATGATTAAGGTGAACGGAGTTTCTTTCCTTGACCCGTCTCGGTGGGTCTTGCCTCGGGGACAGCAGCCGAATCGCTCTCCTGCAATGGCTGGAGTTGCAGCCGGTTCAGCGTGCTCCTTCCTGCTGGCTTGGGTCCTGCGGCTTCTTCCGCCTGTCCTTGCTCCCCTGATGCTGGCTGGGGCTTTGTGTTTAATCGAATGAGCCTTTGCTCAGACGATATAACCCCAGGACCTGGAGGATGGCTCGCCTCACGGCACTGGGGCTCAGGGAGAGCTGCTGGCCTATGTAGATGACCGCTTCCCTAGCGTCGCTTAGGTGGCCCATCCTGCCGTGGCTGTCCGACCCCCGGTGCTTCTTTTCTTCCTGCCCACTGATGTGGTTCTTCTCTGGAGGGAAGGGCTCAGGCCGCGGCTCCACGTGCTGCCGGGTGGCCTGGGCAAGGCAGGGCGGAGGCTGAGGGGCGAGCTGGAGGCGGGTCTCCACGCCGTGCTGTTGGGGGGCTGAGAGCGGTGCCTGGGGCACGTGTGCTGCCAGCGACTCCCCGGACAAGCTCCACTGGTGCTGCAGCCTCTTTGCCCGGATGTGGAGCTCCAGGGCCTCCCGGGCCTCCTCCGGCAGGAACAGGGCCTCCGCTGTGTGGAAGTACCTGGGGGCCGCGGTGGAGCGCAGCGGTGCGGGGGCTGCAGGGGCCACCCGGCTGCGGACGGACACCTCGTGTGATCGCTGCACCATGATGTGGAGGCTTCCCAGACGGGTCTCTGTGCACTTCTGGCTCGTGTGCATCTGCTGTCTGCTCTTGCAATCCCGTCCCAGCTCCAGCCTTGACACGGGGCCAGGATCGGCGCCCCCGGGGAGGTTGCCAGCCCCGTCAGCCGTGCGCGAGCCCGGGGCGGTGGGGGAGCTGGCCTTGGGGCTGACGGCTCTCTTGGGCAGGGTGTGCGTTGGCCCTGCATGCTCATCGCCCTGGCTGTGAAGCCTGAGGTCAGAGGGGGCTGTGGCTGGAGTGAGGGGTCCCAGGGCCCCCAGGCCCCTCTGGGGCAGCCCCCCACACTGAGGAATCAGTCTCCTCTGCTCGCTGCGTCCCCTCCAGAGGCCAGAGCCCGCTGAGGAGGGCGCTTGTGGCCCGCTGGAGGCCCAGGGCCTTTGCCACGCTGCTGCCTTCAGGCGTCGCTGCCTCTCCTGGGCGGCCTCGCTGCAGGGCCTGCAGCTGAAGTCGTAGCACAGGAACTCGCCCAGGGCCCCGCAGCCGGCCTCCCACTGCCCATCGTCTGCAACACAGCGGGGGGACAGGGCACCCTGAGCAGGGCCGAGGGCACCTGCCCCACACGCAGCCCCGCGGCTGCCTCCCAACGCGGGTGCACCCAGCCTGGGGTGGGTGCTGGGGCCCCAGGCCCAGCTGGGGAGATCCCGTCTTCAGGAGCAGCCTGGCATCACGCGAGGGTGAGCGCTCGGTGCCGTGGAGCAGAGCTGTGCTGGGGCAGGGAGCGGGCAGCCCTCCCCTTCCCAAGGCCAAGAGTGGGGGACCGCAGAGAAGAGCCTCGCGCAGAGAACGGCCCGGCCCAGTGGACAAGCCCTCCTGGACCTTCCTCCCTGCAGGCCCCATGGCAGAGGAGCAGGGCCAGAGCGGGGACGCAGGACAGCCCCCGGCAGGTGAGAGGTTGGAGCCTTGTGGTGGGACACCCAAGTTAGCGGGGCAGAGATGGTCGGGGCACCGCCATGGCCCAGCATCCCCCCAGCAGGTCTTATCCCAAAGCCCCCCCCAGGGGACAGCATCTCTCCGAAGGTGGGCAGGGTGAACCCAGCTCCCGTGGGGCAGCTCGGGGCTGGGAGCGTGGCCGGGTGGGCTTGCCATCCCCAGCAGGAGCCAACACCGGGGCAGTGTGGCCTCACCTGGGTCCTGGGCCTCCAAGCGCCTCTGCCTGCACCGCCTCCTGGGAGAGACCTGCGGGCACAGGAGCACCGGCACTGTGACCGCGGCCTCGGCTGAGCCCGCCGTGGGGCCCCCGGCCCCCCAGGTGCCGTGCATGAGGGTCCCCACCAGCCAGGGGCCCTCCTGCAGGGTGGCAGCCCCTTGCTGCAGGGCCCAGGCCGGCAGGGCTCCCTGGGAAGCGCTGCCCCGCAGCCTCCCTCCTACCTGGCGGCGTTTGCCGGAGGGGCTGCGCCGGCTGCGCAGGGCGGCCCAGGCCACCAGGAGCAGGAGGAAGCTGCTGCCCCAGAGCAGGGAGACCCAGCCATGCTGAGCCAGCCTCACGGCGTCCAGCACGGCGGGGCCGCGGGCAGAGGGCTCAGGAGCACATGCAACCCTTCGGAGCTGGTCTCATCTCCCCACGCAAACCCTTTGTGACTGCTGTGCCCCAGGACGGGGACAGGGCTGGGACGGTGACGTCACTGCCATGGCAGCACTGTGAGGTCATCGAGCGCACCAGAAACGCCCAGCAGCGGGGACACCTGGGGGTGGGGGGCTGAGGGGAGGCAGACGCCGGACACCTGGCTGCCACAAGGACCATGGGGAAGGGCACAGAATCACGGAGTGGTTGAGGTTGGAAGGGACCTCTGGAGATCAGCTAGTCCAAGGCCCCTGCTCAGGCACGGTCACCTACAGCACGTTGCCCAGGACCGTGTCCGGATGGATGGCTTTTGAATAGCTCCAACAGTGGAGACGCCACCACCTCTCGGGGCATCCCGTTAGCCTCACAGGAAAGCAGTTTTTCCAGTGTTTCCAGCAGGTTCGGACGGAGCTTCCCGTGTTTCAGTTTGTGCCCGTCGCCTCTTGTCCTGTCGCTGGGCACCACTGACGAGCCTGGCCCCCTCCTCTTGACACCCTCCTTTCAGATACTTAGACACACTGATCAGCTCCCCCCTCAGTCTTCTCTCCTCCAGGCTGAACAGGCCCAGCTCTCTCAGCCTTTCTTCAGAGGAGAGATGCTCCAGGCCCTTCACCATCTTAGTAGCCCTTTGCTGCACTCGCTCCAGGAGCTCCACGTCTCTCTTGTGTTGGGGAGCCCAGCGCTGGACACAGCCCTCCAGATGCGGCCTCCCCAAGGCTGAGGAAAGGGCAGGATCACCTCCCTCGACCTGCTGGCAACACTCTGCCTAACGCAGCCCACGATAGCACTGGCCTTCTTGGCCGCCAGGGCGCGTTGCCGGCTCACGGTCAGCTTCTTGTCCACCAGGACTCCCAGGTCCTTCTCTGCGGAGCTGCTTTCCAGCAGGTCAGCCCCCAGCCTGTCCTGGGGCATAGGGTTGTTCCTCCCTAGGCGCAGGACCCTGCGCTGGCCTTCCTTGGACTTCCTGAGGTTCCCCTCTGCCCAGCTGTCCAGCCTGTCGAGGTCCCTCTGACTGGCAGCACAGCCCTCTCGGGTAGCAGCCACTCCTCCCAGTTTTGTAGCATCCGCCAACTTGCTGAGGCTGTGCTCTGCCCCTTCCTCCTGGTCGTTGAGGAAGAAGTCGAACAACATTGGACCCAGTATTGACCCCTGGGCGACACCGCTAGCTACAGGCCTCCAACTAGACCTTGCTCCACTAATCACGACCCGCTGAGCTCTGCCATTCAGCCACTTCTCAGTCCACCTCACTGTCCATGCCTCTAGCCCACGCTTCCTGAGCTTGCCTAGGAGGATGTGATGGGAGAGAGCGTCAAAAGCCTTACTGAAGTCAAGGGACACAACATCCACGGCTCTCCTCATCTACCAAGCCAGTCAGCTCATCACAGAAACTATTGCATTGCTTAAATATGTTTTCTCCTTCATAAATCTATGCTGCCCATTCCCCATCACCTGTCTTTCTCATGGTGTCCAGGATGAGCTGCTCCATCACCTTCTAGAGATCAAGGTAACGCTGACTGGCCTGTAGGTCCCTCGAGCTTCCTTCTTGGAGACTTGAGTGACAGTTGGTTTCTTCCTGTCCTCAGGCCCCTCTCCTGATCACTGTGGCATTTCAGAGATAATCAAAAGCAGCTTCACAGTGACACGAGCCACCTCCCTCAGCATCGTGGGTGCATCTTGTCAGGCCCAGGGACTTGCGTGTGTCCAGTTTGTTTAAGCATTCCCACGCCTGATCTCTCCACCAAGGGCAAGTCTCCATTGCTCCAGACTTCCCTCTTGGGCTTAGGGGCTGGGGAGTCCCAAGGGCTGATCTCACCCGTAAAGACTGAGGCAAAGAAGGCCTTCAGTGCAGTATATAGCCCCTGGTGTTTTCTTCAGATGTTTTGAAACCCAGTTTTCCTGCCTGAAACATAGAGCAGTGAGCTTCTTTGGCTTGTAAGGCCCATAGAAAGGCCTCAACAGGTCTCCTCTCTTAAATTGTTCTTGGCTTATAACTAGCCCAAAAGAAGCGCCAGCCTCCTCCCTGTCCAAGTGACCAAGCAGTGCCGCTTGACTTCTTCAAAACAAGCACTTTCAGGGATGCGTGCAGGGGACCTCAGCCACGGAGAGCGAGCAAAGCCTGTTCACCCAAGCGAGGAGCACGCCTGCCCTCTGCAAGGCACCACTGCCTGCCATATCGTGGTCTTGAAGGTTCATCCCCTCGTTGCATATTGCATTCACGCAGCGCACAAGGATGTCTTCATGTGGTCAGAGTCCTTATGCGGGAATTGCCACTTGAGAACTTTTTCCAATTTAAATTTGTGGGTTGCTTGGAGCAGCTCTGCTTGCCGTACCAGCAGGGTGAGTGGCTCAGGGTCCTGCTGTCCTGGCAAGCAGCTGGGAGCAGACCGTGGCATTTCAGAGCCGCACCTTGCATGAGCTTTGTGCTAACCATGGTGTCTTTAAGCATCTGTCTTCAGGTCACAGAGCTGTCAAAGCAGACTACGTTTTAATGTATACAGCCTGGAGCAAACCCTAGGGAAATTAGCTTTCCCTTGAAGTCAGCTGCACGTTGCTCTACTTATTATTCATGCCTCCCTTTCTTTTTCAAATCTAAGTGCAAAGACATCTTAATATGCTGAAAATAGCAGAGGTGCTGCCAATTTTTTCTCCTCCTTACAGCCCTCTGACATGTATTTATTGGCTTCAAAAGAAGAATTAGCCCTTCCTCTCCCGGTACCAGGGGCTGATCACTCCTCACGAGCTACATGCAGCACTCAAGACTCGCCTGGCACGCAGGAGCAGTGCATGTTTGCTGACTGGTGACGTTCACAGGGAACATGCTTGAGACAGGAGACAGCTAACTAGTGATCTTGCACACCTCATTTGTCACGAGACTCAAACAGAGACAACTTTAATTGTCGGCCTGGGCTTAAGTTTGTGATCCGATGGCCAGCTAAAGCTATTTCCCGCGATTTTTGATGAGTGCGCTCCCGCTTGCTTTAGATGGGCGCACCTGGACTGTGCAGAAACTTGTCCCCGAACAGAGGTGACTTCGCCCCGCAGAGCTCCTGGGGCAGCGGGAAGCCGACTATCCCAAGGGAAGCAATGCAGCCAGCGGGGCCCCCGCGGCCCCCCGCTGCCCCTGGACGCACCACGCGGCGGGGGACATTTTCCGAGTCAGGTCGGGCACAGCGCAACGATCTCGTTTCAGAGCGACCCCTGGGGCTGCGATAGCTGCTCACACCAGCCCGCTGCTGGTTTTCCAGGCCCCGACCCGACCCGCGGGAGCCGCTTTCCCCTTCTCCTGGCCCACGCCGATTTTGCGGGTCCCCCAGTGCTTCCGTCATTGCCCCCAGCTGCAGCTCCTAGAGCCAGGTGATTAGGTGAGAAACAGATGAAAGTTGATTTTTTTTTTTCCTTTTAATAAAAGAAAAGGAAACTTCTCACTCCTTGCATGATAGCTGAGCCTCATCTAAAGGCTCAGAGAGGAAAGTACAGCTCTCGCTTTCCTTTCTAAAAACAGTGGCTATCTTCTACATATGTATGACGTGTACGTTTTAAGACTAGTTCATAGTTGTTCACCATTTAGATCGTGATCACATTTTGGGGCAGAATTGGCAGCTGTGGGGAATTACTTGGTTTTTACTTGACTTTCTCTAAACAGCTCCAGACATCTGGGAAGAGACTTTAAGAGGAGAGGGCCGGGCCTTGCAATCCACCTGCCCAAAAGAAAACTCAAACACACGAAAACAGGAAAAAAAAAGAAAAAAAAGCTTTAGGAGAAGGGGCCGGGGCCGCAGCGGGGCACGCAAGGGCTCAGCCTGAAGGCGAGCTGCCCTCTCGCGATGGGATTCAATAGCGGCGGCGGCGGCGGCTGGCGCTTCCCTCTGGCTGCTGCGCTTTACCGCCCTCGTCGCCGGCCGGTCGGACGGAGGTTGCACGGGACAAGGGGAGTTCACTGCGCTCTCCGCGCAGGGCGTGACGAGCAGCCTGGTGAGCGGCGGTACGAGCTGGGGCCGCGCCGGGCTCGGCGGCACGGGCGGCCCTGCTGTGCCACCCCTTCCTCGCCCGCGCTCAGCCAACGCCGCCGAGCCTGGGCCGAGGCTGCAGCGGGAGCCTCCGCGGGGGCCGGGGCGCGGGAGCTGCTCGCCGGCCGCCCGCTCCGGTCCCCGAGCGGCGCGAGGCTCCGAAAGCCCCTCGCTCGTGCCCGGCCTCCTGTCCCCGCCCCGAGCAGGGCACGGGCCCCGCGTCCCCCGGGGGTCGCACGCGAGACGGGCGCCGCCGCCGAGCAGAACCGAAAGCAGAAGTAAGAAGAGGATCGGGCCTCCGCGTGGGAGCGAGCGGCGCGGGGACGCTCGCGGGGCAGGAGCCGCGCGACGCCTCCGGGAGGGGAGACGGGGTCTCGGGGCGAAAGCGCTTCTGTCCCGAAACAGCCGCAGCAAACGGGAGCCGGGGGCGCGGGGCTGAGCCCCCGGCCGCCCTCCCGCGCGCAAGGGGGGAGGCGATGGGCGCAGACCGCCCTGGTCCGTCCATCCATCTGTCCGTCCGTCCCCCAGATGTGCAACCCACCTCTCGTCGAGCCAGGGCCTGTCACCCTCTGGACAGAGCCAAGGAGCCCTAAACAGCACCCACGAAGCAGCCAGAAAGGTGTCGTGGGGGCAGCGAATCTCAGGGCCATCAAGCCCCACGGACGGGCGACCCCACAAATCATGCCCTGGGTCCTGGAGATCTGGGGCCTCAGAGAAGGCAGCCTAGAAATTCGGTGGCTCCTGGGCTCGACCCCAGCTGCGTTTTGCACTCGGGGAGCACAAATAGACCCAAACTGGAAAATCCAAGCGGTCCTGGCCTTTCTAGGCAGAGCTGCCCGTTTCTTGAGACCCACCTGCAGAGGAGATAAAAACGAGTCCTGCACCAGGTCACCCGCAACCCACCAGCGCGTCGGCCCTCCCCGCCACGCTTGTCGCTGCTGGGATTTCACCCGGACGGCGCTCCTGTCCTGCTCGGCTCCGCACCACCGTGCGCGAGGGTCGCCCAGAGCTAAAACGGCCCCGGGAGAGCGAGCAGAAGGGAAGGAGAAGGGAAAACCGTGAAGAGGCTGGGAGCAGAGCCAGAAAACCACCCTGAGATCCAGCACAGGGCTGGGAGAGCGGAGGCGGTTCCTACCGCTGCCCCCATTGCCCTGGGCATCGCCACCAGCTGCTCCCCACCATGCCTGGGGAGCCTCATCCCAAACAGAAAAGCAGCATGTCAAAACAGTGCGACGTATTAACCGGGTGTTGCACCTTTGGGTTCAAACGATGAAGAAACGGGTCGTGGCGTGCAGGACTTCTCGCTGCTAAACACGGCTGTGAGCTCCTGGCCAGCCCTGGGAAACGTTGGCTGCGAGACGCCGCGATGGTGCTCGCTCGAGGCGCTCATCAGCTGCCGGGGGACCCTGCGCTCCTGAATACGCTCCAGAAACCGCTTCTGTTGGATCCTGCTTTTCTGTAGCCTTCACTTCCGAGAGATGGAAATGAGCCACGTTTCCTGGAAAATCTCCCCCCACTGCCTCCCGGTTTGCTACCAGCGTAACCCCAGCATGGCCTAGAAAAGCCATCAGAGAACTGCAGACTCGTGACACCAGGCTGCGCTGGGCTCCTAAGCGAAAAAAGGTTGGATTACACAAACTGAACCCCGTTGAACTGCAGTGAGTGTTTTACACCCCCGAGCACTTGGAGTGCAGCGCCTCGCCGGGAGACGGCGATTGCTGGGACATTGCGTTTCACCTCCATGACGTGCAGCTCCCCAAGCCACAGGTATTAGCTGGTGCGTTCTCCCTTTTGCCAAAAGATCTTGAAAGCCTTTATACGCAATTACAGCCAAAACGTAAATGCAGCTCTGTTAAACGATTGAGGGCTGCACCGCAAGGGGCTTGGCCGCAGCGGAAAGACGAGGACAGGAAACGAGAACCATCATCCCTAGCTAGAGATGCAGGACGCCTTCAGTGCGGAGAGGCGGCTCGTCTAGGACGCGGGGCGTCGGGAAGCCGGAGCGGAAGAGAGACGCCTCCCAGCTCTCCTCCCCCCGACCCGGCAGACGAGGGCAGATCCCCGGACCGCACCCGGAGCGGCACTGCGCCTCCTGCTCTGCTCTCCTCCTCATCGACGTCCGCAGGCGTTCGTCGGGGCCGGTTCCTGCCCTTTGCCGGCAGATGGCTGGAGGAGCGGGGGCGGCACGGGCTGGCGCAGCCGGGGCCCGCTAGCTGCAGGACCGTGGAGCCCCCCGGTCCCACGTGTCCCCTCTCCCCCTGCCCGAGGCTCAGGCCAAGAGCCGCAACCAACCGTTTTGTCCAACCTAAAGCGAGGGCAAACACGCAACCGCCCAGTTGACTCGAGCAACTTGCCCCCGAAGGAGAAGAAATATTTGGCTTTAGGAAGGGACGCCCCAATTGGTGCTCCCCGTCCCCCCTCGAGGCAGCGCTCCCCCAGCCCCCCAGTTTTGTTTTTCTAACCCAACGCGCTTGGGCACCTTCTCACTTCCCTTCCTGAAGAGATCTGAGAGAAGCCTTACCGCCGAACCTCTGTGGTTAAATCCACCTTCGCACGGCTTCGTCCCCGAGCCGTCTCGTTTCCTCCCATACCAACCTCAGCTCTTCGCGTCTGAGATCGCCCCGGGCAGCACGGCACGAAGAGCCGCGGTCTGCGTCGCTGCTACGGCGGCAGGGGAAAGCCCTGAAGCGTTTCCGAAATTTCGAAGCAGAGTTCCTGGAGCAGCACCGCCGCCAGCTACGTGCTCTGCTACGGCGGATTCGCACCCGGAGCTACTGAGGCCAAGGGCGTCCGGAAGCCAAACGTTTTAGCTCTCACACCGCTCGCCTTCCTAGGCCAAGACGCTGCCGCGCTTTTGCACGGTACAAATAGCGAAAGCAGAGGGATTGCAGCCGAGGCGGTCTCAGGATGCAAGCAGGCAGCTTTTAGGGAGGGAATCTCTTTCAGTAAACCAGCTCCTAACAGCGGCAAGGAAAAAAGAGGCCTTTCAGGCATAAGCTTTCCTCCAGCGCTAGGACGTTTTTCTGTTTTCAAGTTGACTTTAATGAAACAGTCATGGAGAAAAAGATAAGAAAAAATATGGTAAGTACCTGCAAACTGGCGAGATGAGAGAGACTCATCGCCTCCCATGGAAGAAAGAAAGAGGAAAGCAAAGGGAAAAGAGAGAGTCATCAGCTACCACAAAACCCAGGAAATTACTGCCTGTGCAGCAGTAGGAAGTGGAGCGTGGGGAAAAGTAATTTCCCTAAGACCAGTATCATCAAGTCTAACAGACTGGAAAACACTGAGCTGCTCATCAGAAGAGTTACGGGCCAACACAGACGTATCAAAGGGCTCATTGGCTTTGACAGACTGGGCACCAGGCCGAGTACGAAACATTCTCATTTTCAGCTTCTTCCCTTCCTACAGACATTCGGATTTCTCCGTGGCCATCCGCTGCAGGGCCAAAGCAGTGACCGGCTTAGCTCAGTTTTCTGCACAATTTTTTTCACTCCTGAGCTTTGAGAAATGTGCCCGAGGCAATTCTGAAAGTTCACCTATCTCAGTCTGTAATTGAGAAAGCTATTTAATAAAGTTACTTAAACTGTTAGCCTAAGCAGCCCCGCGCTGTGCAGCAGCTGATGAATATGCATGTGCTGGGATTTACATTTCGTTGCAGCCTGGAGACAGGATGCAAGGCAAATGAGTTATAAAGAAATGTTGCCTATGCAAATGTACAACTCTACTATAACTTCTCTCTATAATTCTCACCCTTGAAGTCATTTTTTTAATTCCATAACTTATTTGCATTGGAAAGGCAGTAATAAAATAATGTACGTTAAATAAGGCAGTCATATTTCTATGCAGACAGGACGGGTTCCGAAATCCATTAGTAATAAAGTGGAGTCCTGAACCAGCAGGGGATGAAAAAAATACGGAAGTCCCGTCAAACCGTGCAACTGTGGACTTCTTCAAAACCAACGTCTTTCATTTAACTTCCCAGCCCTTTACCTGAAGAAGGCTTATCAGCAGCAAATTAGACAAAACACCATAAATTACAGGAACAGAAATGTCGCTGTTTTCACCAACAGTCTCATTTTCATAATTTCCTGCTAGCAAAAAGTGAAGCAAGAACCCAGACCAGAACAGCTGATAACTGTCATTTCATTGAAGACAGAATAGGAAGCCCATTCATTTAGGGTTTGAAAGTAAAATAGACTAAACAGTTAACACCAAATTCTTTCAGGGTTAGGAAGAGGTCACGGAGCTGCAAGGGTTTTAAAAAAAAAAAAAAAAAAAAAAAAAACACCAACCACAAGTTACCATACTTCACTTTCTCAGCCTGCGTCCCAGGTTGTTGTCATCCTTCTCCAGTCCAAGAAGCACCAATGTTTCCATCGGTCTTTCATTCCTGGATTGAACACAGCCGTACCTAAGTCATATTAATTCCAAGAAAATATTGTAATGTTTTAAGAAACCTCTTATGCTGTAGGTGCCTCACGCAGGAAGCTTTTCAGATTCTCTCTGCTATTTGGTGCATCTAAGAAGCACCATCAGTTTAAGTGGAATAAAGGGGAGGAAGAGATGCCTCCACTCAAGGAAAGCCTCTGCAAATAGCATCCTCATCCCCTTATGATGCACACTGGGCAGAAAAGTGAATCGTCTAATAAATTTAGAGGTCAGCCTACAAGTTATCTAACGGCTTTATAAACTGGTCTTTAAAGACGCCTTTCAGAACAGACTGATTTGACACCAGACAGAGTATACAGTAGCTAAGACCCCATTTGACTTTTGTAAAAACAAATCAGAACAAGTTTCTCATTTGTCACAGGATCACTTGTGTATTTCTACACAGTGTGGGGGGGAAAAAAAATAGAAAAGCAATTTTGAAAAAAAAAAAAAACCCAAGAAAAATCAAGTCCCCGCCCCAGTGAGGATGAAGGGCAGAGGCAAGCGCCTTGCCCAAGAACAAACCGCGTCCCAGCTACGGTACAGGTGCCTTGCGTTTTCTGTGCCTTCGTGCGGCCTCCCTCCCAAATTACAGAATATACTCAAAAGAATTACAAAAAACCACTCAATGTCATTTTTACCGGGCATGACTCAGTTCAGCTTACGGTAAGAATTAAAAGTACAAAAGGAAGCCTGTACTTTGTCCCTCTGCATGTAAGCACTTTCATAGGAGACATCTGGTCAAAGTTATGAGCAAAACACTCCTCCCCGTGATCTAGGTACCTAACCACCGTCGGCATTTAGTCTTAGATGCTTAAAGCTAACCACCTAAAATTCTAGCAGCTTCAAAAAAAGCTCGTGTTTTCCCCCGTGGTACTTCACCAGGCTCCCTCAACTTAAACATGCAAACTACCTTTGGCTGTCCTTCCTCCTCCAAGGCAGCGGAAGGAGCAGGTTTCATGGCTGCCATAAAACTGTGCACGCAGCCTACGCTATTCTATGCGCACGCGCAGCCGTCAATCCAGCAACATTAGCAGAAAATCCACGTAGGATTATTCAAGTGGAATTACGCTTTCAGAATAAGGATGGCATATAAATTATAAAATCACGCACAGTTTTAGGAAAGCAAAATAAGCATTTTTCCCCTCCCATAGCGACAGCGTTCCCTTACTTTAAAGCTTTTGAGAGCCATTAACACCCTGGCTAGTGTCCATAAACAAAGGGGGATGCTCGGGTTAGTTTAAATGACCACTGGATGTCACTATTGCTTTAGAAACAGACACCGAGTCAGCCTTGCAGCGACAGCAGGTTGGAAACATTACCCAATATGCCATTAACCCTCCGCACACGCGTCCTACGTTAGCGCGGATTACCCGAACGTCAGAAATAAATCCACGGCAACTCGTTTTCACTACACAGAAGTTTATTATGAAAGTTAAACATACAACACAAAAAGTAGCAAAAGCAATCCTGGAGCTTAAGGCAACTCGTACAGGAGATGAATTCAAGAAAGATGATGCAACTTCAGTTTAAATAGAAATTATGAAAAATATCAAATTGCATCAATAACTTAAAATGCACTTCAAAAAGTCTGCACTAACCAGCAGAGGGTAAGGGCTTGTGATCTTAATGCCAGCATTAAGATATCGTAAGCAGCAGAATGCTAAATGATGATAGGGAAAGTTCAGTATTTACACAAAGATAGCAATGTTAATATCTGATAGCATAACTTCCTGTGTACTTATGGTTTAAAACCACCGTCTGAAACGTTAGGAAAACCTTTTAAAATAAATCTTCAGACTATTCCATCAAAAATACACAGATGGCAGAGAAGATCCAAGGCTAGGGATGCGTGTGTATGCGTGCGTGTGTCCCTTAAATAAGTCATTGCAGCAACACTTTAGAAAAATTATTTCTTTGGGCGAAGAAGAGCAAGAAGAATACGTGGCCACAGAGTGAAAAAGGTTATCTTTCAGGTGAATCACATTTAAATTGAAGTATCAAAATATTTCTATTTGATGACATTTCTCACAGTTTACAGTTATTGACATTTTTTAAGTGAATGTTAAATATTCACACTATTAACATACAAAGATTCTCCTTCACATTGACATTTGTTTATATTTTTGCAAGACCTCTTTTGCATCAATTGTTTTGCCATTAATGAGGAATGTAATTATCTCAATTACAGAATTCATTTAATAAAGATTTAACTGTTCTAATCATACAGTTTCTACTTCAAAATCATCCTTAAAATACTGAAACTAGATCACTTATTTTAAAAAGGTATTTAAATGACATTTTAATTAATCCGGCTGTACAGAAAGCACCACATTTTGACAATGCCAAATGACATCACGTTTCCAATCCATTTTCTTAGAATATTGGATGCAATGAAAAATTTGGAACAAGTCCATTGACCAACCTCCCCCCCCTCCCCCACCAAAACAAAACAAAATAATTCACAAATTAACTCATCCCAAATCTTACCCTGTCAGAAAATGCAATATATACTGCAATGTAGTTTCAGTTTGCATAAGATTTAATAGACATGTCCTATGCACAGTATGAGATTTTCTGCACCCAACCTCATCTCAACTTTTCACCGTTCAGCACAACTTTACAAAAAGCGTAGGATATAAAATATACTTAAAGCAGCTATCTTAAACATGATTTAATACATATCACCTTGGCAGCCGATCACTTTTGTTCCCAGTTTAGCATGCTGTCGAATCTAATCAGAGTTGCAGTATCCCTTTCAAGAACTATTTAAAAAAATCCCTGAATAAAACAGAAGCCAGCCTGCGACTTCCTATGAGTTTCAGTAAAGTACTATATACAGGGGTATAATGACCACCCAAGCTCACTTAATACAGAACAAAATCTAAGATAGATACTGGGGCAGAATGCACGAATACACACACATGCATGTGTGTGCACACACGTGTGTGTATATATACATATATACACACACACACATAAAGATCTTATTTAAAAAGTGGAACCAATGAATTGTTAGCAGTTAAAAGAATACTGCAACTGTAACATACAAACCTGCATGGTTTGAAATTTGATTCCAACAGCTCTGTATCACTGGGTTTAGCTTGGAAATATGCAAAATAACGTCAGCAGTTTTCAAAAGGTCTTGCAAATTTAGAGAAAAGAAAACTGGAAGAAAGGTAAGAATGCATATCTAAAACAAAGCAGGAGCACAATAAGGACAATCAAAATTTCCAAAAGCCCATATTAAAAAAAAGCTTGGAATGCATTGGCTTCCAGCAGTTTACAAAACAAAACAAAAAATTTAATCTGTAATATCTTGACCTATTTTTAAGTGACCATTTTTATTACAGTTGAGAAAAATGGTTTTATAGCTGCATAAGTTTCCATTTCACTAAAATAGTGCCAACAAAAACAAGTTTGCATAGAAAAAACAAAATTTCAAATTGCCACTGGCTACATGCTTAAAATGGGAAATGCAGGTATCGTAACATAAACATAGTGCAAACCATGGCAGTTCATGGTGATTTTGACTGCCGCAGGTCAGGAAACAGACCATAGTATACCCAGTTATCACAGTTTCTGGTCTTTTATTCTATCCTTTGCCAAGTAGAAGCAATGCATGTGTGCAGACCCATGGCATGCCTGCTGCTGTTGATTAACGTAGTTTGAGGTCATCGCCACTTCCTAGGTTAGATCCAGGACTAGGGTCTTGTTGCCTTCTTGCCTGCATTGAACAAACATGTATTTAGGATCCAAAAAATGATTTAGAAATTATCAGTTTAGTTAAACGTATTAAGCACAAGCTTAAGACCACAGACAATCCTAAGGCAAAAAAATTCACATTTCAAGCCAGAACCAAGGCATTCACTTTTAACATCAAAATCGTTCCCCCTCCCATCCCCCATCTCGAGGGGTTGCCAACCTTTGGCTCTGCCTCGCCATCCCGCTCGGGGCCAGCGAGGCCAGAGGCCCTCTCCGCTCGGGGAAGATGCCAGACACAGCGTGGGTGCGGGTGCGCACACCCAGACTCTGCCTCTGCAGCCCTCCCGCAGCCAGGCTGGGACGCTTCTCGGTATCACTCTCAATTGCCAAGAGACTTCCAGAAGAATAGTAAGGCAACAGTTTTGTGCCTCTTCTGCCAAAACACATTTTTGCTTTGAAATTCCCTTCTGTTAAACTGTTTTTGTAAATACTCTCAGGATCAGGATCTTGAGGAGAAAAGCAAGGCTACAACGCAAGAAGGTAGGGCAGGGTTACATCGTTTTCAGATTAATTTCCCATCAGGACATTTGTGTGATGAACATTTAATTTAGCTCTCTTTTGGAACAAAGAGACTTCCACATTTATACATTATTAACAAACGAGGACAGTTTAATCTATAGATTTTGACTGAAACATTTCAACACTTCTTAAAGTTGGAGTTTTTCTGCAGCACATATTTCTTCTGGTCGCACCCATATAATTAGCAATAATTCAAAACTGAGAACACTCTGGTACTTACGACTGTGTCCCTGTATTAGAAAACATTTGTAATGTCAGGGCTCCTTCAAAATAAATGGCTCTGAAATTGTCTGAGTTGATAGCAATTTCAAGAGGAAATTAAGGATGGTCAATATCAATTATAGCAAAAGAGACTGTTACCTATTATCTGCACCTGAGGAATGAGCATACATGTATCTAGTAGATTTGTCCTCTGGGACAAAAAAGCTTCTTGCCTGCTGATTTGCTTTTATTCTCTTGCTGGGCAAGTAAAGAGCTATCCTGTAAGTGAAGAAATATGACCAAGGAGCACCCCCCCCCCCCCACACACTACATTAGACATGCATAATACTGTTTTATTGTGTGTTTTTCAAAAATGCAGCGTGGAATTGTTTCCTACTTTGTTTGGAGAGAAAGACCTTTTTAAGAATGAAATAGTTTATTCCTCCTAAGTTATGGATACGCCAGTCTAAAAATAAATTCCAGGAGGAAAAAAGCTCTTAACATTTACATTTATGGCAGATGAAGAGTTCAGAAGCATCTGCTTTATCAGCAAAAGATATCAGCATAAGAAATCAGCAAAAGATGGTAAATATGCATATTATTTTTTAGAAAGAGCAACTAAGTTCTCCTCCCAGTGTTAAACAGCCCCACGCACTTCAGGTGACACCATGCTGTATTGCCTCTAAGGCAATGAGATTTAACCTTCATCCACAAAGGATGTGCACAGGAAAATACAGTTCAAAAGAAAGCCCAAGATGTCTCCTACCAGACAGAGCTTAATGAGGGCGGACAAGTGTTGTGCCACTTCTGCAACCCAACAGCATGCTCCTTCCCCTTGCTTCAGACTCGTAGCCTGATATTTTCTTTTTTTTTTTCCCCCCCCCCCTCTCCTCGGTACGCATCCAGACTGCTTTTAAACCCTGCTGGTTTTTGCTTCCTCAGTGTCTCAAAAAACCCCGTTTTTTCCTCTTTGCGCTCCGCTCCACCCAGTACAAGACACTTCTAAGCTTCTCTTTCTTGCCTACTGCTCATAGAGCACAGCTTCCACTCATAATCACTCCATTAGCTTCCTTCCTACACCGCTCAGCTCCAGTTTTGCGCACACTACTTCTCTGGGCTGTCCCTTTTTGCCACTTAAACACTACCAATCTCAGCTGAACTCGTCTGCTGTGAAAACACCTTTGTGCACCATACTATTCCCTCTCCGCCACCTCTTCTGCTGCGTTCTCTTGTTTGTCCCTCCTTTGGACTACGGCCACCTTCAAACGCTGACCACGCTCAAGTCCTTGGGAACTATGCAGTAGTAACATGTATGGCCCACAAAGCTCAAGCTCACATCCGAATGAAGAACTGTGACATCCAAAGAGAGATTCACAGCTCAAGACTGGGTAACAGGGTGGCGGGTCTTCAAAACTTGTCCAAAGCCATCAAGGTCGTTCCCTGAAAGTTACAGGGAAATTGTCCCAAAAAGGCTTGTTTTCCATCTGCTAAACTGAAATCACGGAGAGGATAGTAATGACTTCCTGTATTAGAATGGCAAAGGTAGAAACAGCTACAACTGACTTGAGAAAACGGGAGACAAAAAAGCATTTAATAAATCTCTTCCGACAGAAGATTTATTTCTGACAGAATATTTATTTTTTGTTTCATAGCAAAGATCACCTACTTTATCTCACAGTTTTCAAGTGGCACACGCTGCAATTAATATGCTGCAAACGCTGCAATTAAATACTTTAAAAACCATTCATACACTTGAATTTCAAAGCACTACCACTATTCTGGGAACATCCAAAACACGTTAGCTGTTTTTTAAGACACGCTAGTCTCTTGATATTTTTATGTTTGCAGAGCACATAGCTGGCACTTTGCCCTGGAACTACCACTGCCCTCCAAGTAGTAGCAGGGGCCACATTCCCAGCTGGTGGAAGTCATCAGCACACAAGTGCTATTCACTATAGCTCCATTAGCTTCACCAGCTGAAATAACCTGCCCTGCTCAGTGCTAGAACAAACCAACGAAAAAAACCTCTCCAAAACACAGGCAAAACAAGTGGCCCCCTACCTCCTTACACAGGCTTTTTGCATTTGTTGAAAGAGGCAGAAACAGACCTAATATAGGCAGTTGTAGCAGTGAAACATGCAGTTTGGGCAATTATCAAGTTTACACGACAGCACTGAATAATACAAGTATTTCAACTAAACTGTGACTAAGAGTGACGTGACTGCAGCTCAGATGTTCCCAGGGTGCTTCTGAGTCATTTACTGACACCGAGGACCTCTTCCCGCCACAGCTGCAGTTACCCCAGACCACACCATGCTGCCTGCTCTCTCCCATGCTAAGCTGCAAATCAGCCGAGCCCATCAGCTCCCAAGCCCTCTGCCATGTACTGCCAGCATCACTTTCGCCAACTCGCACTTGTCTTTCTCTACATGGATGGCAGATTGTTTCCTCTCAATCTGCCATCCTTCTTGCCTGGCTCATCTTGCTCTGCTTGGAAGTGCAATTGGTTAGCTTCACCCACAAGGAGATGGGGAAGTCTCGCCCCCGTCTCCTATTTAAAAGATGATTTAAAGTTATGTTTCCCTTTCCTGTAAACAAGCCCATCCTGATGGGCTCAAAGTTCATTCAAATAAACCCCTCTAGCAATCAGCATGTTTTCAGGGAGGCTCTTCCCTCCTGTGCCTTCTTTAGCGGCCAGGTTGCCATTATTGCTTAAAATGGCATAGAAGCACAGTCGCTATTTTAAATATCACAATTGTAATCTGGTACATTTATGTATCCAGCAATATTATCAGTTGGATTTTAGATTTACGGGAAGTCCTCTTGCTCTATTCTATCTACACTGGTCATACTCGGGCTAAATAATCAATCAGTTTTTCCTACATGCAGAAAAACATAGTAATCGCCAGCCAACATCACTGTCGATGCACAAAACCCCGGATTCCTCAGCAATCTGAGGAAACGCATTAAAGCAAAGAGCTCTCATCACATACAGTGCTAACTATTTTAAATGCTAAACGGCATATTCCTTTAAAGCCACCGAAGCAACTTTTTGACTATCAGTATCACCGTGGAAAGGCGAATGAGTGGAAGCCATACTTAATTTTTATTTCAACAGCAAAGTACACTGGGATATAGAGTTTTTCCTAACACAAAATGGCTGTTCTGCAAGCCCAAATACAAACTTCCAGGCTAACTTAAGAGTCGTACTAAAATTGACAGAAGGATAACAGTTCCTCTTTGCACACATTCCTGCTATTGCCCAAGACTGTGAAGACATTTTTTGTTTTTAACTGCCTCTTCTAGGTTTTTAACTGCCTCTTCTGCCTATTCCTCTTCTAGGAGGAAACAAAGGCACGCATTATCTTTAAGAGTTACCAAAAATCTACTTAGTTATCAATTTTGTACTCAACACACATTTCTACACTTACTAGAAAACCCAGCAAGTTAACTGCTGCTATACTTCTGCTTCAAAAGCAACAGTTTCCTCTTCAGAGCCCAGATTATGCGCACAGCAATTTCATTGTCAAATTCCAATGACGTCTCTGAGGTACAAGGAGCATATGCTTGCATTTATACTCTTCCTAAAGTGGCCTTTTCTTTCAAAACATATGAAAGAATTCACATGATTTATGACATCACTGCAACTTGTAGGGTTTGCAGAAGCCACTACTGAACAACGACCAGATTTGCCCTTTCAAGTGATACGCAAAAGAAATGACAAATTACCCTCAAACGTACTGAAAGCAGTCATTACAGTATCTTACTAGCGTATGTGGATAAAGGTGTAATTTTGCGTTTCAGTAAGGGGGATTTACACATGGAACTTCTAAATGTCACAGGGACAGCTCAGCCTCACTTCGCTCTCCTTTATTTGTACTGTACTACGATGTAAGAATACATACGCGTGAAACATTCTTACTCTGTGAGTCCGTATCCTGCCAAGGCACATGAGCACAGTATGCAATGACTACTATCATGCTTTAGACATTAGGCACAGGAGCACAGTATGCAATGACTACTATCGTGCTTTAGACATTGGGGGAAAAAAAAAAGTTACAGCTCTACAAAATTAAGAACACGCCAGTGCTGAAACACGGCCACTTCTGAAACGAAGCACGGGAGAAATCACCTTGGACGCAGACAGCAAGCACGCTGTAGAGTATCAGGAAGTAGGGGATAGTTTTGGCTGCTGACAGAGGGCAAAATACAACTTTTATTAAAAAAAAAGTCAGAAGATCCTTAATGTTCACTTGCAGAAGGAATCTTCCTACCCATACGGTGTTATCTGAAAGTTCTCCTCACAATGTATTACAGGAAGCTAAAAGTTCCCTTTTACAGATGTAAAAATGGCAGTTTCCAGAGTGCTCTCTGCTCTGGTTCAGCACAGCTAATCAATCCTCTGAACTGCAGCATTTGCTGTAATCTTTGAAATGCGTATCTTATGACTGCGAAGCCATGCAGAAGCATCAGAATTACTCTCAGTGAGTAATGAGCTCAGCTTCGCAAAGATAAAGGAGACTTGCTTCTATTAAAAAAAGATGCATCTATCTTTTGCAATTGGGAAATGGAATATTCTGCCATGAGTCATGCATAATGAGTCATGAGAAAACAGTAGTTATTCATCTTATCTCAGCATATTTCATTTTTCAGTAAAACGCTGATTTTAAGTTTAAAGGAGGAATACGCTGACCATTATTCAGCTGCTACTTAGTGAAAGGCTCTGGACTCTGCTAATACAGTAGTTTGAGCTGCTAAATCATTCCCTTTGTGTCAAATCGGGAATTTTCAAAGCCATACAGCAGGAAGTCTGTTGGCAAAAATATTGGGTTGTGAGAAAAACTTGTTAATAGTACACAGATTCTACCACACTGCTAATGTTCCTAAAACGGAATGTGTTTTAATCAACACCACCAGTTTCCTTCCAAATATCCGGAAATTGAATGGTTAATGTGACGGATACACATCGAGTTTCAATACCCCAAAATACTTTGCACTCAGCTTTCAGCACATGAAGCCATGCAAATCTTCTGCAATACGGAAGGAATTATAACTGGCCACAAGCCATTTAAAACCTCTAAAGTAGGAGATGGTATGATGATTGACTGAAAGAATTGCAGGAACGTATTTGGCAAAAAACATTTCAAAGCCTCCTATAACATGCCATTCTAGATTTATTCACACTGAACTGGTCTACTGACACCACAGGGTGAATAACATACTAATAAACAACAGGAAAGTTTGCAACAAAAGTCACCCTGGACTCAGGGTAAACAACAGTAGAAGGTACCTACAGCAGTACTCTTACACCTATGCACACTTCAACCCTCCATCTCTGAGCTGTCTCCAAGCCTAGGAGATATAGGCTAACTGGTATGGACTCAAAGTCATACCAGAGTATGACGTAACTGTATTTTGTTAATTTTCTTCTTAATAAGTGAGATAACTTGAAGCCATTGAATCGTTAACTAAGAACTGTGGCTCTTTGGACAGGGATCACGTTGGAGCATTTACATCCATTACTGGGGCACTCAGGTAAAAGGACTTCCAAGAATAACGGCAACTAAGGATGAAGGCACGCAAGCACTTCCTGCAGCGGCCAAGACAGTTGGACACCATCCTCCTCCTCTTACTACTCAACCCCGACCTATGCTGCAGTTTGGCACGTTTTCAACGACGCCAACATAATTTCTTAAGCAGGCTTTGAGAAAGTTTCTGCAACTACACCGTCATCATGAAAATAAAGCTAGCCATCATTGCTACACCATTTGCCCCATCCTCTCATGTCTTTGTTTGCAATACCCCGTGCTCAGTTCTGTCAGCCCAAAACCCTGCAGCAAGTCCAGTACAAACCCTTAGATATGACCTGTCAAACATAAGTGTCTCTAACCCAACACGCCAGACCTTACGAGATGGAGCCCTACACACAGAAATTCTTCCACCTGTTGGGCACTCTGACTTTCTGAAGCTTATGGAGCTTCCTGCATGCTTTCAGAGACTTGTGACGTACCTGAGAAACTCCCTTCACCATATGAATTCATCAGGAAGAGATAACGCAGTCCCACAGTGTGGCTTACGTTGATAGCTCCGAGAAAGCAGAACTGAGGAAGCTGGAGCTAAATTTAGGAAAGATGGACATGGTTGCCACGAAGATGGCCCTCCCTTTCTATGAATCACTCAAAATAAGCAGTCAAAATCGGGAGCTCTGAACACAAGGCAGTAACATCACAAAAACAATCTGCACTGCATATACACTTGGGATGCTGGTGAAAGGGAGGGAAGGGAGGAAGAGGGAGATAATTTGGAGAAGGGCTGTCACAAAGAGTAGCCAAAATAAAGTCTTTTCGCGGACAACTCCACTGCAATTCTTTAATTGCATTCTGGCAGCTCCATACTGCTGAAACAGACAGAGCAGATGCATTATGTGCCTTGGCATCTGCCATCTATAATTTACTAAATAAGTGAAAAAAAATCAGGCTATGTTATGAAAAACTAAACAGTCAACATTTGGATTCCCTTAGAAGGATTGTCAACCTCCTGAAAAGGATTAAAACAAAACAACACAACAACAAAAAATCCCTTGAACTTGAGAACACATTGCAGATTTTCTTGAGAGCACAGTACTCGAAAAAGGACCAGTTGCAGTCAAGCTCCTCCTCACATTCAAATACTTGTTCCCCCCCCCCCCCCCCCAATGAATTACCAATCCTGCTAACTTAGGGAGACCAGCATTAAGAAAAGCAACAGACTGAAGGCTCTTCTCTAAACCCCTGGTTAATAACAACTCCTGCTGCAGATGTCTGAACACAGAATTCTGTCCATGCCTCCACTTCAATTACCGTGAGTTATACAATATTCAAGAGAAGAGGAGGGGAAACTCAGCCTTCTCAGAATTAGAGTCAGCGAAGCTGGGCCACTAAAACACGTGAATAATGACAGTTTATATTAGCACTGCTTCGGTCGTAGTTAGCCTGACGGAGCAGCCTGCAGGCTCCCAGGTCTGACAGGTTTGCAGAGGGAATCTCCCTCCAAGCCTTCGCTACTCAGGACCACTCAAGCTAGAGCAGCGCAAGGACCTCTTCGTCATTGTAAACTGCACTGCAAGCAGCTAGCTGTCAGTCAGGGATATGATTTTTACCCCCTCCCGAGCAGGCGTCGCTATCACCGCGAGACTTTGTAGGCTAGATCCAGCCCTTGAAAGATCCTTGATCTTTCTTAATTTTGCCAAGTATCACCTACGTTGTTCAAATAACGGAAAACGGTCTCTCATATTTGGGAAGAGATTATTTAGATGTTTAGACTAAAGCCCTAGCAGAACAATTAACGTTATGAACTCTACACCCGATCACTCTTTTCTACTCCTACACCCATTCGTTGCCTTTCTTCTAAGCTGACTGAAAGCCAAAACACACACTTTTCTTGACAAAGACTACACATATAAAAACATTTAGCACCTACCTCCATGAAGGTTCCTTTTCAAGCATCCAACAAGCTACCTCCTAGAAACAGGGACCTCTTTTACCAAAGACAACTCTGTGCGCCGAGCCTTACTCTCTCACCACCGGCTATGGGAGAGCAGGGGAGCACGACCAGGCCAAGTAGGCACAACCCGGCTATGAATTCCTGACACGCTGTTGCCTGAAGTATTGCAATGTTTGGACCTTTGCTTACAACGTATCATGAAGGTACAGAGAGGGGTTAACTGCACTGAAGTAACAGCAAGCTGAGCAAGAAAAAAGCATGGGAATGGAGCAAGCTCTTAAGAGCTTCAAGTACACACTAGTTAAACTTTCAATTTTGCACAAACACTTCTTTTCCAAGGGAAAAAGCTTGTAAGGCCCCCTTTTAGAAAGTATTGTTTGAAGGCTGGTACAGAGGTTATAAATTTATAATTAATATTGATTGCCTCCAGACAGTATTCCTCTGTTGCTCAGCCCCTTTCTAACCTTCATTGACTGAAAGAAGATGCTTATATTACAGTATTTCCCGATTTGCAAAATTGATCTTCTCTGTACTATATTCAGCATTGATTCTGTACAGCACAAATTGTTTTCCTGATATATGCATTCCCTAGCACTTTCATACAAACACTAGCTATTTAGGAGTTGTTGTGAAACAATCTAGTCATAACTTGACTGGTCTACTTATATTATATGCACACCTCATAAAACCTTTTAAGGCAAAATATACACACACACACACCCAGCTTTGTAGTTTTTTTAAAAAAATTATATATCCAATATAAACAAACTTATGTTCTACATAAATACAGGCATATACCAAACCTGCACTACTCTGCGTAAGTAGAAACCACAGTCTGTTTCTTTCACATGCAAAAAGCTTTATTAAACTTTGTACTTTTTTTTTTTTTTTTTAAATCTTGTAGGTTTGAAGAACATATATCATAACATGTAGTAAAGAAGTTCATTCCAGAACAGTTTTTGAGAAAACAACTCAAAAACACTTCCAAGTGAGAGGGAGTTTGATAGCAGGGGGGAGTTTCTGGAAAGTAACTTGCTTCAGAAGAAAATGTAATATTTAACCAAAATACATATATAACCGGTTAGAGTATCTGTTTACATTGGTAGTTTCAGCTTAATTTTCCTTTTCTTTAAATAAGAAGGAAGTATAACTTCTCTGGCCAGAACCTTGAAGAGAATATGAAAATTAGTCCTATTACTGGATTTCATATTAGTGGTGAACTGTTTGCATTTCATTAACAAACTCCTGTTTTCTAGGAGTTCACAACTTGAGCATCATTAAGTGAAATGCACATTTCCAATTTTCAACTCATGATTCCCATCAAACAACAGTTCTACAAAGAACGTACAGAAAACTGAGGCAGAACTGACTATTTAAGGTTTAGGTAAACTTATTCCAATAACTTTTTTATAAAAGTCTCCTCCCCCCATATTTTGGGGGCTTTGTATTGCTGTTCCTTCCACTAGAAATCCCCCACGAAAAGTTTCAAAATTGAGCTTTTTTTCAGAAAGATGTGAAGCTTTTTAAAAATGGGAATTTCATGCAGTTTCCTAAAATGGCTCTGCTTACCCATTAATGTACTTTACATTTAGCACAAGACCACAAACAGACAAGCTTGCTAGACTAGACTGTTTCAGGGAAGAGCAAACCACTTTGCTTCTTTACTTGCAGCATTGCTAAAATAAAGAGCACTGCAGCAATACGGGAAATGAACACACAATAGAAAAATATTAAATTTCAAAAATGCCTCGTTGAACAAATTGCATTGGAAAACTGAGCACAAATCCAACCAAACAGAACCGTCTACATCTTTAGCTAAGCTCAAGAGCAACAGAATAGGACAAACTAAGCTCTCAAAGAGATTGCTTTTGTTTTGTATAGACAGACTGTAACTTTAAAACAGAAACAAATCTGCAGACGTGATGAAAGAGCAACTCACAAGATTTCCTCTTCTTTTCCTCTGTTCCCTTGCTGAAAGTCCACTGCTTTGTACCTTCTGCGCCAGCAAACAGCTGGCAGGAGGCACCTGCTTGCTGCTTTTCTGGGCTGAACGCAGGCTGTTACTTTCAATGTATTCTAATTTCACTAACTAGGGGCCCTGTGAATCTCTCAAAGTCATTCTGGAGAGCACAATGCACTTTCCATCTTGTTACTAGCAGCAGAATACTGAATAAAAAACAAAGCTTTCAGTGAAAGACTCGAGCAGTGCCTAGACAGCAACCTCACAGTAATTTCTGCCGAACACTTCTTATCCCGACGCTGCACTCTGGTCGTTCACACTGAAACCATCACAGAGAAGAAAAATGAAAGAAACCGATGCAAAAAGTAGAATTTCACTTACGTTCCTAATATTAACTCTCTCTCCCAAAAAAAGAAGGGATAAAGAGATATCTCACCGATATCTCTTCAATCTCCTCCTTCCCCTTTATTATTTTGGCAAAGGGAAACCAAGTACAAATATATTTCAAGTTTATATGCCTGCTTCAACCGTATCAGGTCCAGAATACGCCAATAAAATAATGACCTTGGACCAAGTCTGCCATGGTTTGGCACTCGCTCATGGAAAGACAGAACTGTTTTCAGCTGGTATGAAGTGATTAAATAGTATAAGTTTGCTAAGTAGCCCAATGCTCCTGAAGTCAATGAAAATTCGTACAAGTATTTATTTTTACAACAGGCCTTGGGGATAAGGTCTTTCCCCATGTGTATCCTAAATATTTACTGTCACAACATTCCAGTGTTTTTGTAAAAGTGAACACAATATGAATTTTGAAGGCATTAATTTAAAGCACTCACCAACTTCAAAAGCATCTTTAAAACAAAGGAATTCCGAATGCAGCGAGGCAAGATTCGTACCGTCTGATCTGACTAACCTACATAAGTTGACAAAAACCAGAAGCATCTTCTATTCAAAACTGAAACTATGGTAAAATATAACAGAACACACTTCAGCTCAGAAGCACTTAAGAACATCAATTAAAATTCATAAATCCATTTGCACCTGAAAGCGTACCATCCTATCCCACCACATTAGATGAACGCTATAATCGCAAAAAAAAAAAAAGGGTCACTTATGGAAATTCAAGCACAATTTACCAAAACCACTAGCGATTCCGATCTCAGATGCAAAAGATGTGTTCACTAAAATAAAAATCTGTTATGGCGCTGACACCATGAATAAAAAGCATACAGCGTAAGGAAAGGATGGCAAACAAACCTGACAGTGCTTTGCTTCCCTCTCCCCTTTTTCTTTTTAAAAGACAATTAATAAATGAAAGTTAAAATAGTAGATAATTATTCCTAGCAAGTGTGGTAACGTTTTATTTTCCCTCCCTTCAAAGCGTCACCATTCTAACATCCAGCTATCACATACCTAACACAAATCACTTTTAACTGTTCAATAACCTACTTTGGGATCGCTCTTTGGCAAGAACATACCGCTTTGTTTTTTCAAAGTCTGCACAGAGACGTAGAATAGAGAATCTTTTCTACAGAGAAGGCTGTATAAATAAAGAACCGAATCTCTGATCATTTTCATATGCTGCCAGGCTTTGGATGGATGAATGTTTCCAAAGAGCTGGCGCCTCTGTTTTGGGTAGGAGTGGGTGGAATATTATAAGATTCCCCTTCCCTCCCCCACTGAACCAGAATCTGGTCTCTATTAAAGGCATTTCAGCTATAATACTAGTCTGAAATCTTCTCATTTTATACGGGCAGTGCTGCAATTCCTGAAACAATCTCTGAACAGGATCTCATCAGTGTTAAAGTCCAGCAGTTTCTAGTTTTCCTGTCCACACCATGCTTGGCAGGGGGAAAAAAATAAAATTTAAGTTCTAGTAACGATGAAAGGTGTAGATATACTATGGAAAGAGGTATGCTGTGGGAAACTCCGTCGGCAAGTAGCGTCAACGTAAGTAAAAATTCACTCTGCACACTTGGAACCCACCTTTTCTAACCACCCTACAAGAACTTCACCAAATATCATCTCCGTAGGTCAAATCCCATCTTTAGTTCCGCTACTGAAATTACACAAGCACTACGCAATACAGTTTGACTAACATTTTTATAACTGTCAGCAATGCGATCATCGGAGGGAACAACTGACAAGCCATATTTCCAAGGTGACCGAGTGTGTGAACGCCGGAAAATTTGATAGGGGTCATAAATGCAACAAACATGGGAACGCACAGCACTGATCATCTGTGCAGCCCTTTCAGAGACTTTTATATGATGATCATGAGTCCTGTAAGCACACAGTAGACTTGATTCTGCCCGATTTTAGGATTTGGAATACAACTGAAGTGGAAGTCAAGCAAACAACGACTGGTTCTAAAACATGATTCCTCCTTAGGAGTGCATTTTAAGCCCCTCGCTCTCTCCCCTCTTTCCTCCAAAAGATCCTGATTTCTACGCAGTGTTCGGATCCAGAGCGCAAGAACTCATCAGTAAACATTCCAGCTATATAGCCAAGAAAACTTCCCCAAAATACATAAGAAAATTGAAATCTAAAACACAATTACAAACTACTAGCTGAAACAAAGAACAGTTCGTTATACATTTTAAAATAATTGTACAGTACAATTAAAAAATAAAATTCACATAATTATTGCAATTTTTAAAAATCATGCATTTTACGTTACTTAAACTTCAAGTTCCTTTGGCAACATTTTTCATTCTGCTTGAGCACAACTTACATAAATCTTTTTTCCTTTTCTTCCTTTTTGAAGGTGATCTATGTCAGTGTTTTAAGAGATTGGACAATATCTATTCTTTTTTTTTTTTAAGACAAAATAGGGACTGGCAGCTAATAAGGAGATCATTTAATAACAACTGTCTGTTGTCTTATCAAAAGCAAGAATCTTTTCAGCAGTTATTGAACTCAGCCCCTGCAGTTGGCCAAGGACACTGCTTTTTGTGGCTCACTGTCATGAGTTGCGATGTCACTTGTGAAGACCCACATGCTTAACATTACCTCAATCTCAACATTAATTGAAAAAGATTCTGTGCCTCCTAGCTGCAAAATAGACGTTTTCTATGCTTGGAGACAAGAGTAAGTCTCAACACAGAACTCCAAAAATTATTTCAGGAGGCCTCACTTATTTTGAGCCTTCAGCATTCAGTAAGTACACAGCTTGCTTTCTGCAGTAACAGGAGCAGGGAAGAAGGGAACAGTAAAGGAAAATAATTCAAGGAAAGCTTGAAGTAAATTGGGGTCAGGAAAATAAGATAGAAGGCTGAGTTTAAAGTTCCTACCATGTCGATAAAATTAAGGCATTCCCTCTTGTTCAGAGTAGGCTGCCTCAGATCTTGGTAACCAGCTTTTCTAAGTTAATTCCACCTTCCTTTTGAACTGAACTTGCAAGGAGGCTACAGCTATGCTGTGACTAAGAGACAAGATGATTCAGATCATCTAGCTGTTTCAAGGATCTGGTGGTCGCAAAACCACAGAGACAGGGGTTTTACCTTTGCTACGGCTGACGCCCAACCTGGCTGCATTAGCGCTTGCAAAGAGACCCGCCGGAGGCCTCTCTCTAAAGTGACCGATATTATTCTCTAGACCTTCCCTTTTTCTCTCATTCTGATTGCTCAGTGTCTTCCCTTTTTACTCGGAAGGGAGCAAAGTCTGTGAAACCATCTCAGTATCAGTCAGCAGGCCAGAAGGAAAGCAGCGTAGCAACAACAGTGACCGAATTTTCTAAAATCCAGGGTAGGAGCGATTGGTCACCATCTGATTATAGGAAATTAAGACTGTAGTTCTGATGAAGAAAGCTCGCAAGGCAGAGAAATTCACACAAACTGTTCGTTTCCTCCATGATCTCTGCCTGATCTACAACTTGCCTTAACTCACCAACTCTCCCTCGTTTATCGCTGGTCCTCTTGCGGCTCTCCCCTCTCTGACATCTCTGAGCAGCTGCTTTCCATTCCCTTTTCTGGCTCCTCTTTCCTTGATCCCAGTAATTTCTGCTCTCAATCAATAAAGAAAGGGATTTAAGACCGTGGGGCTCTAAAGAAGCAAAGAACAAGGAAAGGGGGAACTATACCAGTGAAATGGAGGCGGGGAGTAACAGCAGAGCTAAAAAGGTGACAGGAAAACAAAGCTACACCTGCAGGAGAAAGCAGACTGTACCAACTGAATCTGTTCACTGGTAACGTTTTTCCGTAACACAGGGCGGCCAACCACAAAATTATCTGCCAGAGCTCCACAAGCCTTTCCAGCGTCCACGAGAGATGCACGGGCAGAAGGCCTCCCTCTCTGCTATTAAAATACCCTTCGACAGAGACATGGCAGCTCTGCAACAAGTCTAACTTTAAAGCTTAACACCCCCCAAGATCACCTACAGAGAGGAAAAAAAGGTAAAATCAGAGCATTCTTATCTTAATCTTCAAAAACTTGAAATTTCTTTTAAGAGTATTAAAAACAATACATTTTGCAATTTTTATATGACAAAAAAACAAACAACAAACAGAAAATGCACAACACTGTACAGACAGACAAATTATTGCAAACAAGCTAGAGTTTTGGGAAAGTACTAACCAGTTACTGACAGCAGCTGTGAAACCCTCACCTCCATTTCCTCCCGATGAGACCTGTCTCTATCTTCGAATTCGCGAGTTCTTCTCCGAGCTTCTTCGAAGGCTTGCTGTGCCAGTGCATCCTCCTGCTATCAAACCAGACGACACAGAGTGACACAAAAGACCACCCTCATTTCTACAAGACTGCATTTCTTCCAAACACTAGGGATCATCTGACGATGCCAAAGACAATTCTGTCCTACAGCAGCACAGCTGCTAGGACACGGACGGATGAGTCGGTTATTCCGGCAACTGCTAATACAGGTTAATGAATTACTGCCCACCTGCACCACTGCAATAGAGCTAATCAAACCTGCAATGCAGCCATTACTTAAATGCATTTTCTAAGTAGGAACTGCTTTTCAGAAGTATTTTTTTATTTTCTAAAAGTTAGGAATTTAAAGGAAACCTCAAAAGTTATACGAGGCAATACATTTTAGTCACTTTATAAAAGTCATGTCGAAGTCAGTATTTCCAGGTATACCTTGACAGAGTTCATTGACATCATGATACAAAAGTAAATTAATTCTCTCCATTAAAAATGTATTATGCAAGTTACAGATCAATTAAATCCTCCATTTTCGCACAAATTGCTGAAGGTGAATCAGTATGAATATTCATAATCATTATGTATCATTTAAATTTAGTTGTACTAGAAAATGCGAAGCACTAATTATTCCTCCACTAGTTTGTGCACATACACATACAATTCAGAAGAAATCTAGAGGTTTTCTATAGCCCTGTTCTTTTGATTTTTAAATACAATAGCTTATGCACAGGAATAAATTTAAAGAATGCACAAAAAAATTCAATCTATATTTTCTACTAGAAAAATAAAATTGCAAAGAAAATGTTTTCAATAGCTAAGCCATACTTATTGGATTACAAATTATTTCCCTTAAAGACAGTTAGTTAGCACACACTTTGCTCAGAATTCAAGTAGGTATTTCTGTTCTCCATCAACGTTTTAAAGCGTCACATTTCTGTTCTCCACCAACGTTTTAAAGCGTCCGTAACGGAGTAGCCAACTCTGAAGAGGAACAACAGAACAGTAAAGAAGAAATTGTGTTTCTTCTCCCTCCTCCTAAGTCTTCAGCTATAATTATTACTAACTCTGCTTAGGACGCCCATAAACACCCGTGTTATTTTCAAGTTGAAAATAACTCTTTGAAAAATAAGAAGCCTAACCTTGACAGAGGGCAGAGGCATCCCGAGAACCCAACTCAATCTGCATCTACCGCGGCATTAAGCGCATAAATTTTTTAATTCAAGATAAAACATCTCTACAGTCTGAGAGACCGTTAGATGGCTTTTTTTGCCGAAGGCACAGTTCTGCACCCTAAAGCGGCGCTGCCAGTGCGTGCCCCCTGTGGCCTAGCACAGTTAAATACAAACAGCTGTCAATCACCAACTCTTCGCAGCCAAGTCTCCAGCACACTACACTGAAGGGCAATGTTTAAAGCTGCCAATAAGATAACGTTTTCACATGATCTATTTTTAGAAGCAGAATTTGGCCCTTTCTAGCTCTTTTCATGTTCTCGTTCACAGCAACCGAGGTCAGGGGTGAAAAGTAAGTTTGTTCTTAATAACGCAGAGAGATAAAATAGATGAGCTCGCCTCTCCCCGATGACTACAGAAAAGCTGCCTTATTTCTAATTTGTAGAGGCTACACAGAATGCCATGATTAAGTCTGGGGGAGAAAAAAAAAAAAAGGATAAAGCAGATTTTTGTGTAAAAGATATTTACATTTCAACATCCTTTAAAGCAGTCTTGTAATAAAAGGCAAACATAGAGCCCCAGCCAGAATATTTTTTAAAAATGGTCAGAACCAGCAAAACCGAAATCAGAATATCTAAAGAGAAGAGCCGGTATGCTGACATCCAGAACAAACACATGTTGACAGCTGAAATATTGCTTTTCTAATGTCTGAGGAAAACAACAAATTCTGACTTTTTTCTTTCTAAGTAAAAAAAAAATATTCTGCTCTATTTCCGGTGATGTGCTATAACAGAAATTAAACAAGTGTCTCTCAGGATCTTGTACAACAGGAGTTTAATAATCCTCTTTTTTTTTTTTTCAACTCCCAAACGTCACCCATATCTAGTAATTGTAGCCTACTGAATTTCACTATATCCAACCCAACCATTTATCCATCTTACTTTTAACCAGTAAAAGTGTTCTTGGTATGAGTCTACTACTAAACAGAAGAATAAGCAAAACATGAGCCGTATCGACATGAAAACGGAACAAAACAAAAACCCCGACCAGAAAAACAGAAATAGAGGCTTCCACACACACGTACACTCACACTCCGAGTTGAGACGTGAGCTGACACCACAGCACTCTGTCAGGAAAGGCTTTAATGAGAACAACAAGTTAGACCTACAGAATCCACCCAGCAAGAACGGCTCTATTACAGAGGAGATCTGTAAGTACTGAAGACAGAAACAGATGTGAGCTTAATGAGACTCAAGACAAACATCAAATTCAGGGAAGTCTGAGTCCCAGATGGGGAAGACAGTCAAGCACATGCACAGAGCTTTGTGCGTATTAGCTAGTCCACTGAAGTCCAGGCAAGCAGCCGGATCGGGGCCTCCGAGAACAAAAGGTAAGGCTGCTTTGTTGTAAAGAGACGTTAGCATGCTGTGAATTAAACAGAAAGGACGCCAGCCTAAAAGTTACAATTTAAGTACTTCATTATCATGAGACTCTGAAAAAACGCAGGTGACGTTCCTCCTGAAGATGTTTCTGACCTGGTAGAGGACAGTTATCATTTCAAAACAGCCGCAGCAGAGAACAATTTAACCTGACCCCAGCAAGAGGGAGAAGCATGAGACATGACAATACAAGAGCATACAAAGACCGCTAGACTTATAAGGCCAGCTTTCCATAAAATGGGAGTAAGGGAAGCGTGTGGGGAAGGGGCAGTCAATAGGGCCTCATTACAAAATACCCTGGGTGGCACAGGCAATTTACTGCTTAGCACGAGTCAATCCCTTGAACCCCTTCCGACAACAACTTATTTTGAGATCAAAGTCAGCAGTTAAGTCAATTTCCACTAGCAATATTAAAAATAGTTTTAAAAATGGAAGTAAATAACAGATATAGGAAGAAGGAAACCAAAGAACGTAAAAGATTGCCCAGAGACTTCCAATAGTAACAAATACATTATACGCAAATATAACTTAAGTATTTTGTCATTAATTTGTTTTTCTTTTTTTTTTTTTTAAACTCGTGCTTTATATAAAAAGCCCAATGCAACATTAAGGTACATCTACCTTTCTGTGCTTGTATGTCATGCCTCATGGCACTGGTAGCTCCTAGGCACTATTATAACGAATAAGATGAGCAACAACCTCCTAATAACTGATACTAAGACACAGACTGAACAGACTACACACCTGCAATTGAGTACAAAACGCTTATCTCTAAATCCACACTGTGTTTAATACTTCCAACTCAGCATCCTGAACTGGGAATGTAAGAAAGCACTAAATCATGTGCTCAGTGAACAAATACTTTTTGAAGACAAAAAAAAAATCGTTAAGTGCAGTTCAGAGAGCATGCACATCAGGAAATTAAAGTAATCCAAGAGCATGCAAATCCTTGGAGCAGCACAAAACATTTATCATGAAATTAACACAAAGAAATTGAATCTAGGTCATTTTACCACCCTCCTTTATGGAAGGAGGCCCATTTTTTCAAGAACTATCAAGTTTTGGAAAAGAGTGACAGTACGTCTTTCCGGGCGCAAAAAATCAGTCTCCTCTCAGTTCATAAGTCACATGAACTAAGTGTTATGTTTCGAATGTAGTATTCATAGATCAACTGAAAGTATCTCGGGACTTATCTCATACCACCCTCTGAGGGCTATGTTTGAGCTTACATAAGCCACTAGTCAAAAGGATTTCTAGTCAACGGAGTTTAAGCACTTACCTCTTTTCAGAGAAAACACTGCTGCAACAGGAACTTAGCTAGCTCAAAAGTTGATGAAGAAGCGAATGCTCTTCCAAATACTAGCGTTCAAGGAAAAGCTTGGGTCTGCGGCTCAAACTAATACACACACATTAACGTGATCTCACTAATGTGGAAACTGGTTTCTTAAAGTTTGGGAGAGGCAAGGGGAACACAAAGCTTGCAACTATTCGTATATATAAATTTTAATTTGAATACTTCCAACTCTTGAACAGAAGCAAATTAATCAATACACCCTCCATTTCTGCATTTGCAGAGTAGGAGCGCTCTTTGTACTTAGGTGGAATCTTTTCAGTCTCCCATTTGTTTAGCAGTGACTGACTGCAGCATTACAACAACGAAAAAAGAAACCCTGAGAAAGGGAGGACTGAGAATGATGTGCACACAGTGGAAACAAAACATATCCTTACTTAAATCAGTTCCAGTGCACAACTGCCAGAAGCAATTTGCCAGAGAGCTATTCACACCAAAAAGAAACAGCAGAGGCACAGTTGGTCAGAAGCATTTCAGCATCATCTAGGTTCACATCAAAAAGTCATTGTTCTAAGGATAATTCAACAGAAGTCACGAGTGAGCGAATCATACCAGACACTGTTCTTAATCAAGCCTCTGTCTGGATGACTCCTTTCACAGAGGAAAGGCTACCTCTAACATTTGCAAGAGGTGCAGCACAGCATAAGAGCGGGTCTGTAGAGCGAAGCAGTTGGTGCTGAGGACCTACATTATACTTGTTCTATTACGTTAAGATGCAAGTCTGGTAACTGATGTTACTATATCCAATTTACTCTCTACAGCCAAGACAGGTTGAAGTACATCATGATCTTCACGGCAGCCCACACAAGCCTACTGCAACAGCTTGTTAAATTGGTTAAAGAACTTTGTTAGCAAGCTATATTTCAAAAGCAAGAAAGGTCTGTCTCGAGTCTGACTAAATTAAGGAACCTTACAGCTATGTAAGTGAAGCTTACACATGTGATACGCATTTAAAGAGTCATTTCCTCTGCGTTTGCTTTGTTCTTGTGCATGTCCAAAGATTCAACTGCGAGGAAGAGAAACCTACTACCTACCTCTATATAAAGTGACTCAAAAGCTCTCAAAAGCTGCCAGACATGGCTTTGTGAAGGTACAACACTGTTAGAGAACACATGAAAAAAACCTTCTACCATGCCCCCTCCCCCCAGCCTATGCAACAGAACAAAAAGCTACTTAGAAAAACTACTAAGAGCACTCAACTGGAATAGACTTGCAAATTAAATTATTCCAGGTTACAGTCATAGCTTTTTGAGAACTTTAATATTTACCACTGTAGCACTGTAATAGTGCTAAGTCAGCCCACAAAGCTGTAAGCTACAGAAGGCTCCTGCTCCCAAATGTTTTCATCTAATTAAAACATTGGTACAAACTTCTGAACTTTCATACTGTAAATTTTCTTTGGAACTTGTACTCAAAAACTGAAGGCAGAAAACCAGTAAATTACAACGTGCGACTGCTACCTGACCGCGCGCTTTCTTCCAGAAGAACAAAACGTCTAGGGTGCAGGAGCACTAACGCTCCTTATAAACGTGTTTCTGAAGCTAGCCACGGGCAGACTGCCTTACCTGCGCTCTCTCTTCGTCAAATTCCAGGCAGCCCATACCATCCAGTCTCTGTAGATCTATCCAGCCTTTCCAGATTACACAGACACCATTGAGAATCATAGGCGCCTTCAAGTACACCTGAAATTAAAACATATGCTATGAATTTGAAAGCATTTACACACATGCACGCACAATGAAAATACTGATGCGGGACGCTTCTATATGTGCTCTTAGAAGACTGTCCAAGCCAGTCGGTAACATGAGATTCTACTTAGCAGTTTCTCCTGCCTCCTTTCCAAGGACTCGTTTTAATCAAGGGAATGCTGTAACTTTTGCCTACTGTACTGGATGGAATAAATTTAGGCTGTGTTCTCATTTTATAAACCGACATACACCAGGATTTGGTTAGAATTCCGTTCCTGCTTTCAGTTAAAGTAACTTTTTTTCTCGTCAGGTCACCTTCGCCTCACAAAAAGTGGCATGCTGCCAGCTAGGGAAGATGCTTTACAAGGGACTTATCTTAAATGGTTAAATGAAGACATGCCTTCCTACTCTCCAAGTAGGACTGTATTTCGTCCCCCACATGAGTTCCTTCAATAAAGGACAAGCAATAGTTTCAGTCCTCCTCAAATTTAAAAAACAAGTCAGAGTTCAGTAAAACACATTATACACACCACACAAAAACTCTTTGTGTATTCTAGCACTTGTGAAAGGCTTGTTGAAATAACTGACATGGGATCATCAAAAACCACCTATAGCATTAGCTCACATAGTGTCTTAAACAGGACTGAGAGAAATAACACATGAACTTAAGGCCCTACATCTAGACAGCAGCAAGTGATACAGTGATTTAAAGCAGAATTTTTTTCCCTCCTAAACACCAGAGAGTAATCTCCACACAGGAAATTTGAAAAGCAGCAGACAGGACCCTAAAGGAGTTTGATATCTTATATTTGCTGGCATCAGTATGAAAAACCGGGGGGGGGGGGGGAGGGGGGAAGGAAAAAAACAGAAAAATTATCTAAATCATGAAAATAATAATCGGCTTTCAATAGTTATTTTAGCCTACGTGGTAGGCAAACCACTTGTGGAGTAAAAGATTGTCTGTGTTTAGTTGCCAGAGAGATAAACCAGCCACACGTGGGCCAGCACTCATTTAAGATTTAGAGACCGCCTAGACTTAAAAATCCTATTGAGCCTTTTCAATTCTTCAGAAAAGCTAGCTAAGGGAATTTACAGACAGTTCCTCCCCTGAAAGCTGTAAACTCATCCTCTGGCACATTACCACCAGCAAGCTTTAACTCATGGTTAGTGCTACGGTGTAGCTCAGACCATCTTGATGGCACCTACCTGCTCAGTTCCACACTTCCCAGCTAAGGTCACTGGATCAGAGAAAGGAAAGGCAAAGAGTTATAGAGGTACAGAGGAAGAGCGAGCTGTCCATATGCAAAGGTTGTTCTGATAAGATTAAGTCTTTATTAACATGAAAGGCAATCCACGAGCAGAAGAAAGAGGACAAACAACGTGAAACTAACTGACAAATACGTAACGTTATTTGCCAAAGAAAATCTCCATGTTTGATCTCTACGCTTGATTTTCACAACTTGTCAGAGTCCCTAAAAGGCAATATATTCTGAAAGTTTTAATCAGCACAATATGCAGTCACTCAGTAACCCAGAAATAAAGGTCACTTCAGGTTTATCATCTTCGTATCACCTTTCCTACTCCAGTGCCTCCACTAAGAGCAAAAACTTAAGATTTCTGTCCTTGTATTCACAGACTAACAATCATCGCTCTAAACCCATGTCTTCTGCAATGGCAGCGCTCCACCCAGGCTGCAAAACTACCCACCGAAAGCCTTTGTGAACAGAGGAGTCAGAACTGGTATGATTAAGATGTTGAGTACTAAGAAACCATCTCCCGCCACCTTCATTTCAAGAGCAATCATTTCAAAAATATCAAATACAACATTGCTCTCTTTCAGCATGGTCTTCACTCATTCATCCCACAAGAAACAAGTGAAGTACGTACAATCAATCTAATTGGCACTTTTAATGAGCTTAGAAGTGAAAGACAGACAGTTAAAGAGGCCATTAGAAGAGTCATTCTCTTCTACGAAGAAAGCAGAACGACAGATTGAAAGGAAAAAAACAGCATAAGCTAAGAGTCTGTAAAGACCACAAAGTCTTTACTCCAATACCAGTTACTTCTTGCAAAAATGGACAAGTATTTTGCAGATCTTCATTTAGGGGTTACCTTTCACTTGGCCTCCCCAATCCTCCTGGCAAACAACAAAAACACGGGAGAACAAAAGGTCTGCCTTGGTCACTGCAGCTGCCAGGGCATCATATGCGGACTTTCTTCACTGGTAGCTGAGCTGCAATTGCTTCGGGCTCGGTACTGCAAAAGCAGCGCCTTAGGCATCACCTGGAAGTCCCAGTAGTTTTGGAAATTCTGTGAAAACTCTTTACAAGTCAGGGAGGGAAAGGGAAACAAGTTGACAGAACTGATGTGATTACCGCTCCTTATCTGCCCTATCCACACTGACCAACAGCTGAGCTGCTGATAAAGCAGCTCTTGAACCACTGGCACACAGCCTGACCTTTTAAGATAGGGTACTCTGCCCTTGATCCTGAATCAGAGCCCTTAAAGCCTTACCCCACTGGGTTCAGTAGGTCTTAACTTCTACCAACACCACAACTCAGATGATAAACGTTTTTCACTTCTGAAAGAGAGAGCTTCTTAACAGGCTATTTGAGTTCTGAAGTTACCATATCACTTTTCTCTCATTAAAACACACAATAAAGTATACTAGCGCCGTTTCCTTTATTGCAAAGGAAGGAATTTAGGTCCCCCCCCCTCCCCTTTTCTGGGAGAATGGAAACCACCTAAGGCTGTAGCCAAAACCGTTTAACCACATATTTCCTTCTTTTCAGATAAAGCCACGTTGGTTCCCTTTCAATTTCCAAACTTAACAGAATATTATTAAATTACTGCTCTTGTCTACGATCACAGTCTATGTTAGTGCACCTCAAAATCCAAAAGAGTGAAACAGTGTTATCTTCTAAAAACCTTCAAAGTTCTACATGCTGAAAATTGCCTAAAGGAGGTCACGGCAAGACAGCAAAGGAAAAAAAAAAAAAAAAAAAAACACACAACTATTTCTATAAATACCCCAAATTCCCCCTTAATATTACAGGGCTATTCGTTTTTCACCAAAAATAGATAAAGATAGCTTTGTTAGAATAAATCTTTCAAGATTTTGTTGCTAACCCCAGATTAATTGCATTTATGTCATTTTACAGATCCTCCCCAACCCTTTTGGTGCCTTTTATTATAACATCTGGAAGTTAGTCTTGTAAAACTCAAGACACTTGGGTGAAAAGCACTCAAGGGTGGTAGGAAGAGGGAGGGGTTGGAAATCAGGCAATTACCAATTTCATATTCAGTACAGGAATTTAATAGTACCTAAAGAAACACCCTATAGGGATACATAACAGAAGATGAAATTTAAAGATAGCTCACGCTGTCACCTCTTTCAGAGTAGAGTCCATCCTATGCACCAAGAGGCATGACTTCCCTAATGACGACAGTAGATGGTTAGGCAACTAAATCATCATACACACGTTAATGGTGAAGAATAAGTCCATACGCATGGAAAATCTTAGCTTGCTTTTTTTCCCCCCCATCATCTTGTATACTGCATTTTGTTATCAAAAGAAACTTTAGAAACACTTATCATACATAACCTTAATCAAAAAATGAAACCAAAATAAAATTACAACTTTATCCCATGAATCTTATAGAATACAAACTCTGGCTTTGAACTATCATTAACATTAATACATAACACCTGTCACTTTGGCTGAAAAATATCAGGCTACAGCTTTATTCTCTGAACTAGCTGATACACTGACATACTGGATTATACATGCAGTTGCAGCCTTATTTTCCACATAGGCATAGCCAAAACTCTTTTAGTTTGATAGATTTTGAGACCAGGGTAGACTATTACACTGAAATCTGCTTTTTGTTTCCAGGTTGTATTGCTAAACTTGCTCAGGTTGGCAAGGCACAAAACGCATAATTAAAATACAAGCACTGAAGCAACATCACACCACTGCCTAGCACCTCTTCACCGAGGAGGGGAGGTTTTGGAGGGCAGTCACCTCCGTAGCCGGGCTTCTGCAGTGAAACACCAGCGCAACCTGACCAACATGCTGACGGCATCCCCAGAGTTCCCAGCAGAAAGCAAGGAGCAAGCAGTAAAGCAGCTTTCTTTACGTGTTAGAGCAACTTTTACTAGCTTGTAGCAGCCACCTGAACAAAAACGTATCTGTTAAGCCAGAGTTTCACTTCACTCCAAACTATACCTTCCAATTCAAACTCTTATTCAAAAAAAAAAAAAAAAACCCAAAAAAACCCCAAAAATCACAGCAGCAGCAGCAATCTTTAACAAGGAAAGTAGAAACGATGCTTTCGCGTTGGAAACAGATTCTCAAGTGCTAGAGCAAATGCATTCTGCTTGCTGACTGACCAACTCTAGCAAACGGTCTTATCTCCCGGCAGATTATCTGGATCGAAGATGAACGGCACCGCAGACATGGGTAAAGTCGAGAAGGTTCTGCCTGAACCCGTTCGACTCAACGTACTCGAGCCGTATTTGCGCTCTGTCAACCTCCCAGCTGGCTTGAGCCCAAAGCCTGCTGTGCTGTGCCTTCAGCGCATAGTTTATCTCGCCTTTCTCTTCATACTCCAATTTGTACGCTCTTTCAACTGATCTATGTTATTTTGCTTCATCCGCATTTAAATGAATCATCCCCTCCAACTAATTGAGGGTTGGTTTAGTTGCATTGAGGGGGAAAAGAAGAAAAAAAAAAAAAAAGGAAAAGGAAAAGCCAGGGGGGCTTGGCTCTATATAACACCATTCGTTTGTATTTTGAAAACCAAACTTGATTTGAATATAGTGAAGTAGAGAAAAGGCATCTTTCTCTACTATTAGAGAAATCTACTATTTCTCAATTACTTTAAAAAAGTCATTTAAAAAAAAGTTATTTTACTTGAGCTGAAGACAAAAACCTCAGTTTCACATCCTATTTTAGTCCTCTAGTAAATCCTTATCTTACAATACCAGAGTATTTAACTGATGTGACACAGATAAGCTATCTGCGTGCTCCATCCACACATCCTGCAGTTATAGAAAATGTTCTTTCTCCCTAAAGCAACCAAGCCATTTCCTCCCCCAGAGATTACACACAGCTCTCACCACCCACTACTACTGAATCAGCACACTATCAGCGGCCATGGCCGCCAACGGGACAAGCCTGGCCCCGCCAGGAAACCCAGGTCCCCAGGCAAGCGGTCGAGCCCCCGCTGCCTTTTGTTGTCGTTTTCCCCGCACCCTGGAACCAACGCGCTCTTGCGGGAGATGATGGGTTCTGCCTCACCCGCCGCCTCCCCACACATCTGCCCATTCATAAGCGTTCACACAAGCTCCCTGTCTCTGGGCCGATCCAAATAATTATGTTCCAGTTTGGAATCCCACCTTCCCCTGAATCATACCCAACTTTTAAATATTTAAACAGTCTCCCCAATGACTTCCTACATGAGGCAGTGACCACTAGGAGAGAAACAGCTGCAAACATTTACTCCAAGGAGAAAAGACTTTAAACCAGTCAAGGCTGGCCTCATCATTTCAGCTTCTTGTAACGTGAGCTGGATACGCTGCCAAGGAAAAGGAGAATATCTATTCAAAATATTTTAATAGGGAATTATATATTCACCTCTTTCCTTTAACAGAAATCTTGAAGGCATACATACGCGTTTTTGGAAATAAAATGCTGTGGCCTTTTTGTGTGGCCACACAAATTTGGCATGACTGTTGTGAAACGCAAAGCGGAGATGCTGCTACCCCCCACCTCTGATAATGCCCTCAAATACCATGACCCTCACTTGCACATCCTAACTCAGGAAACGCTTACTAGCCGAGGTTTCGGAAAGGGGGCAGAACAGAGGGGAACTCGGAGGGAGGAAGAAGTCTACAGCAGGCAGAAAAAACCCAAACTCCAATCTTCTAAAGCTTTGCTACAGAAGCTATTCACTAAAACCCCGAATTATTATAAAAAAAATTCCCACAGAACAGCTGCTGCAAGCATAGCGGTATCCAGACTACCTAAAAGTTACAGTTACAGAAAAAGGTGAGGACAATACAAGGCTTCAAACTATACTTTCAGATACTCATCACTAATTTTAAAAGAAACTAATGAAAAATAACCAAGTCATAGACAAAGTTTAGAGCATTTATCAGCGCTTGTTGGCAGTTCTTGACAGTTTAATTCCCAAACAAAGGCCTTGCAAACTAGTTTTAACTGGGAATGAAACACAGTAGATGGAATTCTTTTTTTTCTCTTTAACTCTATTTAGAAAGTCCATAGAAGCGATACATGACTTTGACAATATTTATGAAACAAAAGTACTCCCAATTCAACAATTTAGAGTGCTGTAAATGTTCATCTTTTTCAACAATTAGAGAAGAGGATGGCATATCTAATCTTAGAACAAGAGACTTCCTAATTTGTAAGGACGCAATAAAGAGCTCAAAAATCCATCAAATTCAAATCAATCCTAACGTATCAAGTGCTTCAAAGGGCGGGGAACAGAATCACTCCTCTCGTTATCCGCACTGCAGATTACCGCACTAAGAAAACAAAAGCAAAGCAACTAGATCAAATATTGTTCTGAAGAACAAATTTAGAGTTGGTGCCGTGTCATACCCAGGGTTCAGAACAGCATTTTCAGGCTTCCTAGTGCTACGCTACACAACAAACTCATTTAGTCTACTTCTAAACATGTTTTGTTCAGTATTCCGCCAAGAGCCCAAGCTTGATCCCTCTCTGTCCATGTTCTTAATTGCACCTATTAGCTAGTTATAGGTTTGCAAGTACTTACACCTTTTAAACCAAAAGTTTATCTAAACAAACTTTTTTAAACAGCTCCGTGACATTGCAGGCACGCTGCACGCAAGTGATTCTAACAAGTTCACCATACTGACAAATTTCGAGAGCTCAACCATGCCACCTTTTCTTTTAAATGCAGAAAGAAAAGGCTTTAAGTTATTTCAAAATGTACATCTTCAAACAGCTCCCAATATATGAAAATGAGACCACTGGTTTTGTTAAGGCTTAATCTTTAAACTATTCTGTAAAAAGGCAAAGGAAATGACACTTCCTTGACAAAATACGACTCCTTCCTAAACAGCTGTACGTGGAAAGCTGTGGCTTTCAAGATGAATACACAGTTAGCAAGCGTCTCCGGGGTGGCACCTCTGCCACAACGCTACTGACAACGGCTCCGAGAATGGCCGATAACGCGACTTCACTGACGGGAACTGGCACGCTTAGCAGGGCTGCCCAGGGACGCAACAAGGGGACACTGGAGACCCTGCGGTGCGCCGCCATCATCTCGCTCACGAGCTGCTCCTACAGCTTTCTGTGATCGGGCATGCAGACGTCTCGCTTCTGACTTCAGAGTGCATCAGCTATTTGATGAGAGGCTGGTAAGATCAGGAACAACCCTATCTATCCTAGTGCACAAAATACTCTTTGGAAAAAGCAGGTTTCAACTTTTTCACTTTCTTCTTCCCTCTACATCTCCTGCACGTGCCATGAAAAGAAGCAGGCATTAGCTTTACAGACCCCAAGCAGAATTTCTGGAAAGAGAGTTTAGCGTTCAAAACGAAATCGGGTTTCTCTTTTCCATTAGCCTGTGACAAAAGGTCGATTCCTCAAGCAAAACAGAAACATCAGCAAAGCTGTTTGCTTGTTAAGAGTCTCAGTCTAGACTGTTGTGCTTCAAAAAAAAAAAAAAAGGAAGAAAAAGACTGTAAAGGCAACCTTTCATTATGCAGTATTTTAATGCTACAAAAAGCAGTGGAAATAAAGATTCTCTGACTGTCGGGAACAAATTATCTTGAAGAAAAGAATTTGCTGAATTACAAAATATCCCATGGATTGCCAACAGCCTGTACTAAAATTTTAATAGCAACAAGAAAGACATAAAAATAGCTGAGCACAGAGCTAACAAATTTAACTATTGTTTGCAGGATTTTGCTGTACATAAGCAAAGAAAATTGTTGTTTGAGATTTAAAATCTCAGTCGTTTTTCCCCCTGCAGAGCAACATACTCCTTGTTCACACGAGTTCTATGTATTGGAACTTATTAAGATACATTCAAAACTTAATTAGGAAAGTTGCAGCTATGAATTAATTTCTCAGAAAAGTTTTCAGTTTAGTCTGACCTTTATCGAAATACAGTACCTGCCAAATTCAGGAATGAGAAAAATAGTAAGTTTTTTTTTTTTTTTTTTTTTTTTTAAAGTTTCAGTCTGGTAAATGCTTTTTTTCCTCCTCCACAAAAACCCATGAGTTTATATAAGTCTATTTATACATGCTAATGACAAATGTGATTAAGGTGCAACTCTAAATATTAACTTTAGGCATTTCACTGTCAAGAAAAAAAAAAAAATCTCAAAAAACCTCTGCAATAAGTTCCATTCCAGAACACTGACAACACTACCACCTATTTTAGCTCTCTAATTATAGAAGGAAGCGTTTGGATAACAAGTGATAGTTTTCTCTTAGCATTTTCCCTCAGGAAAAAAGCACTCAGATTCAGAAGCGCAATGCCATCTGAGAAAATACTTGCTACAAATTCCAGGGCCTTTCCTAAAAGCAAACCTCATAGCAAAAGCTGACGGGTCTGCTATTAGGCACTTTGGCCAATTCTCAAGCATGCTTACATAAATCACCTGGTTTTATTACCAATAAAAGTAAAATTTGGGGAACAGTCTGTCTAGATAAATAAAATTCAGATGTATGAGTGAACAGAACGCCATCCATTTTTACAATTCTATGTAGTAATCAAATTCATGTTTGGACCCCATTAAAAATTTCTTTGCAAATACGATCAGAATTTCTCTCAACATGTTTTCCATGCTATCGAGCTACTCCCCTGATGTTTTCAGTTTTGGTTTCCTCAAACTTAAAGTAGATTTTTTTTTTTTCCACTACACTGGCAAGCCAGAATTCACAAGTCACTTTTAGGGGGGAAAATATATATATATATGGTTTTTATTTTTCCCATGATTAGCTAAATTACCTATGTAATTATGCCTCCCTTTCCAAAGCAGATCAACATTTCATTAGATTATGCGGGTTACCGCTTTCAATTAGCTAACAAACGGTCAGGTATGAACACTAACAAGGTTAGAATAAATGTGATTACCCTCTGTGGAGACTGCAGCATTTTATACCTGGATTAAAATCACCAATCAGTGTGTACGTTCAGAAGCTAGCAGAGAAAAACCGAAAATGCTACTGACTGGAAACAACAGTTTATTTATTACTAAATGAGGAGTAAATAAATTTGTAGACAACTCCCACAGTTCATCTTTCAAAAATATTTGAATTGCTAGACTGAACAAGAAACATATGCTATACTTGACCAAAGTCACCAAGAAAAAACTACAAAACAAAAAGCAAGCAGGTGGCTCGTTTTTGCAATGTCACTACAAAGAAGCCTACACTTCCCAACGTAAAACGTGTCTCAGACTCAATCCATATGCCTCTGAAAAGACAAAGCCAACCACACAGTTGGAACGGAGTCAACAAAAAGGCATGGAGCAGAACGGAGGGATAATCTGAGAGGCAAGTATGTTCTGGGGTTTTCCCCTATGAAACTTTAGAGGGTCTTTCATCATTACATTTTTACTACTAGATTGTGCATGAGAAAAATGGCTGGATTTTAAGTCTCCTCTGCCAAAATAGCATGCATTAAAAAAGGCCCAATTTTTACTATAACTAGACATAACATTTGAAAAGAATAATGTTGCTGCAGAAAGATATTACAAGGCAGCCGCTGCTGTCCTGCTGTAAGCATGCATACATGCAACCGACAAATGCTTACGCTCACAAAACAAAGTTAACACGGACACGCGCCCTTTTTCACCACTTTGACAGAATATATTTTCCAGATGGAAATTTCAAAATTGGTGGGGAAGTTTTTACACTTTCTGGAAGTGGTATAACAAAAAAAATAGTTGTAACAAAATAAAGTTACAACTTTATTGCAGACTGTTACAACTGTAACAATAAAGTCACAACTGCATTGCAAGAACTCTCTTTCTAAGCCCTCTTTAAAATTTTGAGCTCACAGATCACATCCTGCTACTTGAGCGCAAATAAATAGCAAAACCATAACCTGTAAAGCACAGGTTCAGAAGAGGAACTAAATCTACCAACGTGGTACCATTCTGCCCCTATGGGTCTTGTAAACGCGCAAGGCAACCACGTGTGACAGTCGGCGTTACGACGCACATCTAGCGCCAAACTACTGAAAAAGTGTCCACTATTCTGCACTGTTGGTTCCAGAAGAGCACAGCACACAACAGAAGTCACAGTTTACCAGTAACAATTACAACAGCACTGTGGTCCTATAGCAATGACATACATGCCTGAACCTCAGATCTTCACGCAAAGGTTCTCCTACAGCGGAGATGTGAGGGACGTACCACGTACGTTGGTAAGAAGAGATGAAGGGAGCTTTGAGACAGCTCAGAGGCAGGAAGCTGCAGTAACTCTGCAGAGGTCCCACTGCTTTGCTGAAGACCACGGCTGGACTGGCCCTGACCTGGTCCCAGAGCTGATAAAGCCCTACTCCTGGTAGCACAGTTCTTTCAGGGGAACCACAGGTTGAACGCAAACAAGCCAAGCTCCTGAGCAGTTCAAGAGCCCCAAACTGACTGACCTGACAATATTCTTTGCAAAGGCAGGAGAAATACAATGCAGACAGGCAAGTAAGATTAAAAAGAAGAAAATCTGTTCTGAATGAGACAACTAGTACTATCTCCCGCTGGGAAATGAAGAATTTTTTTTTTTTTTTTCCAATTTCAAGAATGGTGTCTAACACCACCACCAAGAATGGGGCCTGTTAAACCTGCATTTTTAAACTGAAAATTTGAAGTCCATAATGCAAATGCACTCACAGAAGTACCCACTTTTGACAATATTGGCCCAGCAACTAATTAAAACCGCTCAGGAACTAACTCAAACAAGACGAGGGCAAGAAAAGTTGCCTCCTCTGCCCTTTTGCTGTTATGATGTTCTTGAGCCCTCTGACAGCCTCATCATCCCCACTTAAGCAGGGGATTCAAGTCTGGAAGAACTGAAGAAACCCCACAGACTACAGCAACTCCATTCAACCAGACTTTACTGAGGAAAGTAAAAAAAAAAAGGAAGAGGCATAAAAACAGACCAGATGTCCCCTTATCTAAAAATAAAAATGAACCAGAAGAACTGGCAAACCCACGAAGAGAATTAGTTTTTGTGAGACTATCTGCACTTGAACATAAAGAAGTAAGAGAGACTATCCTGATCCTTATTAACTAAAGCTGACATGCAATTAAGTGAGAAAAGCTAGGATATTTGACAGAACAGATATAAGACCTTCTTGTGTGCTGGGTGGGGTTTTTTGTCTTTGTCTTTTCGGTCATTATCCTCCAAAGTTGTTGTGAAGGAGCCGCAGGATCCACAGCACTTGAATTCCTTGGGTACTTTGGATGATTTCAGCAAAAAAGCCAAGTACAGTGACAACAGTGGCTCCTTTGCTATCTGGACCGTTTCTCCTGCCCAGAAAACTGGCTTCAGAAATGTTCCACATTCCCACAGAACAAAAAACATCAAAAGGAGACAGGCACAGAAGTTGGTGGAGGAAAAAAGGGAAAGGAAAAAGGGATGCTACGGATGCAAACAGATTAGAAAAGCCTTTAAGCTTGATTAGTTTCAAACATAGCTGAATCAGGTTCTTTCACAGAAATTAAGCACATATGGTAAACAGTGCAGTTAAGAACTAATGCACGAACATGAATTCAACAAGTCGCACTGCATTAAGCCTTCAATTAAGGCAAGTTATTCGTTTTTTGTCTTTCGTATACCATAACAACTACTCAACTTTCATCACCCAATAAAATTTTACGGTGTCATAATTATTCTGTAGAAGACTATCAGCTTCTGCAGAGAAACATTATTAGCAACGTCTAGGAATCTTCTTTAACAGAAAGTAGCACTTTCAGACATATTTTTAGTATCGAGTTCTCCAAACAGCCAAATTCCAAAAAGTATATAAAGTTCAGTTATAAATATAATAGATAATTTCAGCTTTGGTTAGCCAAAACATGACTAGAATTCTCCCAACATAAGAAAAGGACAGAACCAACACTGTATGGTGAGTGAGAGAGAGAGAGAGGGGAAGGGGTTTTAACTAACACTGTCATTCCAACTCTTATGCACTATGTATATTTACCCCTTATAACCCACCTATTGATTCATTTTCTTGAGGTTAAAAAAAAAAAAAAGCTGATAAGAGCTATACTTCCTCAAAGCCCAAGTCTCAAGTCCCAGACAATCAGAAAAGGGCCCCTTCCCCTCCCCCCCCCCCAAATCCACACTGCTCCTCTGAATGCTTTGGTCAAGAAAGTACCATCCTGTATGTTTCACCAACAGTCTATAAGACTACATGAAGCAATTAAAAATATCAGGTTTCTGGTATGCTACAACTATAATCCAACTATATCCATCTACCCACATACAACTATAGTATTTTCCTCAATGAAAACTCACTAGGCTACTAGGGTATGTAATTGCATAACCGAGTTGCATATTCAGATCCCCCTTGTTTGAGTCATCTGGATGTTAAGTTCATTTAGGTGGAGGGACAGTGGGAAATGAAAATGCTTGCCCTCAATAGCCTATTGCCCTCAAAAGCATGCAAGCTTTATGAAGAAATCCCAAAATACTCTTCAGTAGCATGAGAAAAATACGTTACTACAGTTATTTTATTTTGCCTAGATCCTTCCTGCCTCAGTTTTCCTGTTCTAAGCATTCTTCAGGCTTTTATCAGTTTTAACAACGGAAGGGGGAAAAAAGTCCAGTATCACCTCTACCAAAGAATTTTTTATTTTTTATTTTTATTTTTTAAAGGAATACGTTGGCCAAAAAGAAGCTAAAAATTTCTTCTGGTCACCACCCATCTCTTCTGTCAAATGATGCTCACCCCTCCTCGACCACTATCAGGAGATATTTCATTAGGAGATCGAAGTCCCTACCCAGTGTTCTGTAGCAGCTTTCTTCCCTAGATTTCAGACCAAAAAATTATCTGAAATGCATGACAAAACACTTTGCCCTCAGTCACTCCATTTCAACAGAAAACTAACATGTAATGACCTTTATTGTGAAACTCATGCCAGGTTCAATAACTTCTGCCACCTTCCATAGGTTTTATCTTCTCTATCTGTTCTGAGATGAACAGATACAACAAGTTTCAACGCGTATCATACCCAAAGTCCCACAGCTTCAGCCGGCAACTGCTGAAGTATCTTAAATACAAAAAAGAATGTCTAAGTTCTGCACAGACTCCCCAAAGAGCCATGATTTGGATCCTGTGTACAAGTCTAGGCATTAATGAAACACAGAAAATAGATTTGTTTGCTTAGACAAATCTGCAGCATCAACTATTGTCCAAAAGATGATCCTTTTCTTAGCGCTCACGTGTGCTTGGAATAGTGGTGGTCTGCAAGACAGAAGTCCTCATCTTTTCCATATCATTGTCACAATATATACAGTACCAGGTCAGCTTGTTAAAGCATCAAATATGCAATTATGTAAGCTAATTAACTTATTTTGTTACTTGCACTTTGGAAAACAAAGCTTGAAGAAACATTTCAGTAACTTTCTGAAAAAAAAAATCAGTCTCCTGTAACAAATATTTAGACATCTTACTGCATATTTTTGGAAAATATGCAGTAAGTGAGTTGCACAAAGAAAGACAAATCCTCAACATTCTTACCTTTCTCATTCTCTAAGTGGCATTCTTACCTTTCTCATTCATTTATAAGAACACAGAAGCATAATGTTAACAACTTTGCTTAGTAAGTAGAGGCTGATATGCAAACAAAAGAAGATTTAACAATCCAAATTCTGGATTTCTTCCAACATCTACGCGGCAGGGATCTTAAGCACTGCTTTCATCCACACAACACTCCTCTGCCCTTACATATAGCTGGTTCCCAAATGTAAAGTTTAGCTCACTAACTTGGTCTGATTTTGTTCCTCTTCTGACAAACCTTAGGAGGCTGGTATTAGTAAATGTGAAGTCTTGTCTCTACAACTGTAATTGATGCCTTCAGACCACTGGAAAAAGCTCAAAGTAATATATAAAAGATGACTGAATAACTGCTTCTACAACATGTAATAAAAGCTAATCCAAAACAGGTGTACTGATGGCAGATCTGAAGTATTTAGGAGCTACAGAAAGAGTTGACAGGTAGGCATCACGTTAATAGCACAGAAATACTGTGGGTATTGTTCATAAGCTCTATTTCAAACAGCATAGTCACTGCGTGCACCACAGTACACGAATAAGGCTCCATGCAGTAACAAGACTATTTGGAGGAGGGGGGGAGCATGAGGATTAAGGGGAAAAGGCTGTGGATACTTGTCACATGAGAGATGCCTGGTGTGACTCATGCCCTCATGGAGGAGGGCAATCAGTGATAAATCAGTCTTCAGGAACAACTGTCCAAATCTCAGCCTTTGGCTGCTTGCCAGCATAGGATAATACATACCTAATGAGCCACGATCTCTGAAGATTCCTCTTCCCAAAGACCAAGCTCCTAACTGTTAAGGTATATAAACTGGATGCAGATATAAGCATCTCCCAGCTCTGTCGGAAAGTGAATAAGCAAAGATATGCTATGACTGCCTAACTTTAAGGCAACTTTCAATTAAGAAGCTTTCCTCTATGCCATAGTTGGTCATAATGAATACCACCTCAAAAGTATCTAGACAAAACAAGGAAAAAGAGCATCCTATATTTTGTGTAGGACCATAAAGAAATGATTATATGAGAGAGAGAGAGAGAGAGAGAGAGAAAGGCATCTTAAGCACAAATACAATGATAAAATCTAGAATCACAAGCATCTATTGAAACCTACTATTTCACTCAGCTCATGAAGATGCCTCGAGGGAAACTGATCAAAGGGCTCATCCAGGAAAGTGGATTCTTATTCTGCCTTTGCAGGATCCCTGTCTCACACCTCTTAAAAAGCATTAAGCTGTTTAGCCAGGCCTAATCTGGATACAGTACCAAACCTACTTATCTGCTGTCTGAATAAAGACCGGCTTTTTGTTTAAAGCTTACAGGAAGAGTCTGAGAAAGACATAAAGGAACGACAAAAGCGATTGTGGGCTTCATCAAGGCAACGCCACTTGCAAAAACACCTCAAAGCAGGCAAAAACACCTCAAATGGCCTGGGCAAACAGAGAGTTAAGCAGCCGATGTCCTTGCACTGACCACTAGCTGCATTTTACAGAAGAATCTTTCTGGCTGTCCCAGTTGCCACAACAGTTTTGGGTTGTGGGTCATTAGGGAGAGCCGAGTAGGAAACTGAACAGTTAAGTCAGAGAGACATGGCCAGACCAAACAAGAGCAGCAGCTACTGGCACCAAAGATTTCCAAGGCCGCCTAGAAAAGAGTTCTCAGAAGTATCACCAAAACCGGGGACAGGCACCAGTCAGATCTCCCCAGTTCTGCATTCCTGAAGTAAACTGAGAATAAGCCAAAGGAGAAATTTTGCATCATTCTGCTAGTACAAAGAGGGAGAACAGCAACCGAATAGAATCAAAACCTGCCTCCAAAACATCGTTTTCTTAATTCACCAGTGGATTAAAGAACTAGCCTCAAAAACAGCCAGGGAGTCAACAGAGCAATGAACCTCAGCCTCCCGAGTTTAACATTTGTGAAGCAAGACTGTTCTGCAGGAGAAACTGCTTATGAGCAGGACAGTTCCTGGAAACAGAAAGTCCTCAGCAGATGCCCTCACATATCAGGAGACACTCCACAAAGAATGCACAGTCCCCCTTAAGTATTGACATTTGCCAGGTTTTCATCTATATTGTACCTTACATGCGCATGTGTCTTCCCCACGTACAAACGGCTCTGTGACCTTTGTCAGATGACACTCAACTCCTCAGGGTTGTAGCACTAAGTGTCTCCAGAAATGTCTTAAACAGATCTTCACAGTAATTTGAAAGAGCATGAACTTACTACAGACAAATTAAAGCACAGTCTTGATGACTGTTAACACCTCAACTACTGGATTATATGCAAAGATAAAGTGATGACCACACCCATCTCACGGCTGAGTTTAATCTATGCGGTGGCACACCACAATATGATTTTTGATTAACATTACGGCTCTAACATACATTTTTCCTAAATTTGTAACATCAGACATGCTTTCCCACAGACCTAGAAAAAAATTAAACTAGAATCCCTTTTGTCCTGGGACTAAACTCAGCAGCCTGCAGGGTACACATGCAAGTAATTCTGCTAACTCTGAGAACATTTCAGATAGTAACAATCAATCTCCATGTATTAACCGTAAATAACGCCAGACCGAAAATACAGGAACTTAAGGAACATGGCTCTCGAGCACTACAGTGGAGATAAACAAGAGCTGAAACTGTAAATCACCTTCCCTGAAACCTTTTTTGTTCGGAAGTGTACAACTCCCCCCCTCCACAAAAAAAAAATCCAAAAAACCAAAAGAGGGAAGCTGCTAACCCAACTTTGTTCGAGTGAATTAAGACTTTCAACTAAATTCTTCAGAAAGTAGCGTGGACTGACAAAGAAAGTAAAAGCTCCAGTTCAAAACAGGTTTGCACAAGTACTCAGACATTTCTCATAAATTAAGCCTTCACTTTTCAGACAAATTCTATTGGGTACACTGGGACCCTACGTTTGACTGGTAATTACATTTGCTCAAAAACCAGAGCAGCCAATGCAGCTATCCCAATAATACATAACAGTGTACTGTTGAAGTCAGAAAAGAAAAAGCTCGTTTGGGTACAAGGCTGAGTTATCAAGCTGTAAAATTAATTCTAGTGAGAAAAAAGGCCCCAAAGGAAAGCCAGGTCTGTTGAACACAATTTAAATTTAGCTTCTTTCTTTCTCGCAACCTTTTTTAAACTGTTGTAGTGTTTGTATTGCGATAGACATTCTTTGGTTTTTCAGATTCACCTGAGTATTTAACGTCAGCTGCTTATTGTCAAAACATTTCCCAGTTTTAACAGGGGAAATAGCACATGAGGAAATCTATCCTAAAGTAGAAATCCTAGCTACATCACACATGCGGCATACCAGACACTCTGAATCAATTTATACTACATCTGATGTGCTTTCTTCTGGAATTTTGGAGTTCATAGCATATCATACTGAAATAAGCCTGCGTTGAAGATGCTGGTTTACGAGCAGCTGCTGCTGAACAGCAGACAGGAAGTTAAGCTGCATTAGAAATGAGACGGAGAAGAGTATTAGGAAGGGGAGGGGAAGTAAAATAATTTCACACGCTTCATGAGAGGTCCTGTGTGTAGTAACCCGTCAACATATTTGAACAATAAAAAAAAGAATACCTGAGAACTAAAATGCTTTCAGGTATGAAAGGCTACAGCTACATAAAGACGTCTAAGAAATGAAAAACAGGGACATTTTATCTCACAGTAAAAAGTATACAAACTGAACGAAGCAAAGGAAGCTGATCACACTGTTCTTAACAGAACCAGGAGACGTGCAATAAAACTAGATTTTGAAATGCAGCGAAGGGAAATCTGTCCCCACATACACACACACACTGGAGCCTGCAGTAAAAATGAAAGAACTTCATTAAGTACAACAAGACCAGTCTTAGTAATTAATGATTCTGGAGAATCAAGGGGAAAAATAAAACCCTGGGTTTCATTCCAGGGTTCAGTGATGTGAGATTTCAGGCAGTAGATTTTCCTGCAGTGTCTGCCTCTGAATTTTTTAGTAACTTCTATTTTTATATCTTTAAAAAGAACTGGACATGAGCTGACAATACACAGGATTAGGAAGCCTCAGCACGATTAGGAGATCCAGAAACACGACACGCTCAATTTGACCCCCCCCCCCCCGACAGGATCACAAGGAAATACAACGTTCTGTTATTTTTACAGTCCAGAGAGCCGTTTTTACAGACGTTTGCGCTTTTGCTAAGACAAACCTGAAAAATTGCTCAAATATGCATCCTTTAATTGTGTATTTACTGCACGTCAAAGATAGCACAATGTTTAAACATTTTTTTAAGATGGTTTTATTTAGCATAGTTCTTCTACTCCTCTTCTAAGCTTAACGCTTAGCTACCCAGTTCCCGAACCAACAAAGACAGGGTGTGCGCTAGAGCCTACCCACCCACTGTGAACATCAGATACGCAAAATTTAAAGGCAAGCTAAGCATAGGAAAAATCCCTCACTTAAGAAATATCAGAATGAAAAAAAAAAAGAGCCTATGAAGTAAATATTCACTTTTATTCACGGAATCTAGGATTTCACGGGCATTTGCAAGGGTGGTTCTCTCTCCAAAACGCAATCATTAAGAAGCAATTCTAGCACATGCTGCATTGATAATCTTGTTAATCTATGTACAAAACTGCTTAGGCACAATAGTGACATATTTAAACTCTGGATAAACTATTTTGGGCCATCACTGGCTTAGCCAAACACTTAAGCAGAATTCCAGAGGAGAAATAGTCTAGCATGGGTAACTTTATCTACATTCTAGATCTCAAACTAATGCCTAAAATAATAATTGACAGCTCCCCCCATAGCCTTTTTTTATTCATATAATTAAAAACATGCCTTGCTGGCTTAAATCCAGTGATGAACAAACACACATTATGCACTGCCTCAAGAATCAAAGCTCATAAAACAATGTTGCACAGAGCTACAAAAATCACATGGTGTTAAGAGACTGCTGAAGCCTATGAAAGAAATTCTTAATAAAAATCAAGTTTAAAAAAATCTACAGAGAACAAAATCTCAGACGATTCAAATGATTTAAAAAAAAAAGAAGTCATAGCTATTTGTTGATAACACAAGAAACTCTCCCATCCTGCTTGCTTCTCCTCTGAAATTATGGGAGTGGCTTACTTTCAAGCAAGCTCAGTTCCGTGCAGAACGAGCCTGCATTCGCATGGGCTTTACAGTAGTAAAGTTAGATCACAACTGTGAATTGTTGACTCGTTCACGTTAGAGTATAACACTATTCCCATTTACTAGCTGGCCCACCTCTAGCCCGATTGGAATGAGACATTCTAAACCTATAGCAAAGCACTCTAGAATTTACTGTAAACACACAAAAACCAGGGAGTGGCATGCACTAACGAGAGTCATGCTCTATTTTAATACGTAATGTATCTACCAGGTTCCTACGTGATAAAGGCAACACAAGAAAATGGATGAAATAGAATGAATTCTTGAAGTACGGAGCTGAGAAAATAAGTTTAAAAAAAATCATGGAAATAAATAAAATTATTTTTGAACTGGCAAGAAGAGAGACTTCAGTCTTCTTACACATTTCATGAAAAATTCCTCATTCAATTGTGAGCCAGAATCAATATTTTTCAGTGAGAGCCAGATTCAATTCGATTTCCTTAGCAAAGCAGTCAGTACTCAGCATAGCCAACTTCACTCCTTCTCCCCCAATTTTTCAAACTTCTGTAAGCCTCACAGGACTAAATGGAAAATAATTTTTTCCAAAAAAACTCATTAACTTGAATTCTGAATACCACATCTACCCTCAGGTATTTTTTTAGCTCCTTTCAGGCTCTCCTACTGTAGGAAATATTTATCTGCCACCTAGCAGCATTTAAAAGATCCAATATGCCATTAAACCCGAACATGTTTCAAGTATTTCTTCCAGCCTTTTAAATTTGGTAATATTAGCTTTAACTTATTGCTGAAATGGGCAAGAACGTTCAGGCAGAGGCAAGAGTTTTGAAGTCTACTAAAATCTTTCCCTCCCTGCCCCCCCCCTCCAAATTATACAGAAACTAGCCTGAAACAAAAAAATGCTGAAGGGGCCTAAATCCTGGTCCAAACCTACTGAGGTCAACGGAAAGGCTCCTATTGACTTCTGTGATCACTGGATCAGTCCCAAAGCACGTAAGAAGCATAGACAGGACACAGCATCTACATTTTTAAAGGTATGCCTTTCCTGTAGAACGAAACTGGTCATAAGTAGTTTCAGTAACTTTATTCTGATGAGATTAAGCAAGGTTTCTGACTTTCATCCTGATGCAGCTTCGGAGTAATCATCACTATGTCATCAGGGAATTCTAGCTTTTGGTATCAGTTCACAGTACAACAACTCCGGGGGGGGGGGATGGGGGGTGAAAAACAAAAAACAAAAACAGGAAAATCAGAAACCAGTTTTGAAAATAACGCTTTATCTATGTTATCACTCACGATGAAACTAAAAAAAAAAAAAAAAAAAAAGAGCCTTGTTCCACTAAACAGCAAATTGAGCATTTGTTCTATCAGCTAACAACCTAGTGTCCAATGATGTAACCTGTTAAGAACACAAATTTTCATTAGTCCAACCATTTGTTAGTGGAGGTCTAATTTCTGTACCATCTAGAAGCATCTACACAATGCTAATTCACTTTCTACCGCTCCCCCAACATTTTATCATAGTATGACGACAGAAATCAGGCTCTGTTCCTGAAAACAGTAAAAAAGCCACCAGTATTGCCCACGTTTCCCTCCAAAATATTAACATGCTTTAAAACAAAGTGATACTAGAGCTTATCGTACTAGCATTCAGTCGTACTCGTACAACTGAGATGTGAAATACTACTAACTTCACATCATATACGCAGTCCATATTGATAAGACCATAGGCACAACAAACTTTTCAGTTGCAACAACTTCCTTCTTACCTTGCCTCCTTCTCTTTCAAAGTCGACATACTCCCGGGTCGGTGTCTGTCGCTGCTCCCCCTGCCAGCTGGCCGGAAAAAACTGGAGAGACAGATTGGTTCCTGTGGCCACAAAAGCCTTTTAGAAAAATCAATACAAACAGGATCAGGGAGCAAGACATTACATAAATTATGCAGGCAGTCATTTATTTTTACATCAGTTTATGTCTTAAGCCAGGCAGCACAGAGAATACTTAAAGTCAGAAACATGCACTCATCATTTTTCTTAAGTATTAAGTTACAAACATCTGATTCCATTTTGACAACATTTGCCATTGGCTGCTTCAGATATAAAATACAACATGGAATCAATACTTCTTTCAAATCAGTTTTGCTGACATTAGAATTTGTCTTTTCAGTTCTGGCTGGATACCCTATACCAACTTAGTATTTCAAGCATTAAAAATTGCTTATGCTTTTTAAAGAGCTTGCATTTCTCTAAAAGTACCTCTGAAGGAAAATGAACTCCCAATACCTGTTCCTAGGGGCAACTTTTTTGAAAAAGCAGTTCTTGTCAAAATCTATTTGCGCCTAGACGAGCGCCTATCTGAATAAAAATGTATTTATTCCTATTTCATTGTAGGCAAATAAGCACCCATGCACAGCTCCACATGCCACGCATTATTAGACATTACAACACACGTAATCCTGTTGCCACATTAAGACACCACTGAAATACAAATCGGCAGACGTAGTGTCAGTGAGAGTAGGTAGGAATAGGAATTCTTTTAGCTGCCCCCTTTTGTAAAATCACTGAGGGGACTGACTTGAGCATATTACAAAAAGCGTGCATCGCTCTCAAGTAAGTAATTTCCTACGGTCTCAAATGAAAACAAGATCAAGTTTTCTCTATAAGCTGTCTGCGTTTACTCGCACATCTCGTCACCTCAAAGGGGCAAAGAGAATGCCAATTTCCAGATGTGGAATGAAAAAAAGCAGAGATATTTGCAAGCAGAATTCTGTGGATTCTCAGCATTTCTGCCCCGTGGTACGCTGCAGCGTGTCCTGCAAGCACGTGAATGCTCACACGCACTGCCAGAATATAACTATACCTCAAAATCCTAGCGTCCAACATAATTTGGTGCAATCAAATAACTGGATTGATTACCATGATCCCTTAGATTTAAATGGTCATTAATCCAGAATATAGCTTTTCTTAAAAGCTACATAAATACTCCTCTAATAGCTGGAATTTCCTGACCAGCGGATTCCTGTCAAGCAACCCAGAATTCAGCAACTTGATGGTATAAATATCACTCCACCACTATCTATGACACAATAGCTCTACATGTCATTTAAGATAGTTCCGGTCATCGTACTTCAAGACTGTCACAGGACTAATACCTCCCATTTTGAAAGTAGAAGTGCTTTGTCCTTTTTTTTTTTTTTTTTTTTAAAGGGAGACTAATACTCTGCAGCCAGCTTCCATTCCAGACTCTCTCTGTAAGAGCAGTTTTTTCTTTTTAATTTCTCCCATTAAGCAGGTGTGCGATATCATTAAAACTGACAAATCAATCCTACTAGTCTTGAGAATATTGTATTGGTATGTTAACATTTGTTTGAATACAATACTCGAAAGATAAATATTTCAAGCCACGTAACAGAAGCTTCATCAGGGATGCATTTGCACAAATCGGAAGCATAAAACTGAAAGGGCCACAGACCATCAGCTATCAGGCAATTGGACCAGCTTGTACTACCCTTTTGTTTTTCAAGTGAGTCTATTTAAACAAAAAATTATCCCTAACTCTAAATATTTTTGACTCGTGAAGTCACTGCAATTTAGTACGTTCAAAAACTACCTTTCCATCGCCGAGCATCTTCAGCAAATACGTGTTTTAAACTACTTCATTTATACGCTTAAAACCAAATATACCAAAGAACAAGATCTTTGAGCGTAAACCAGCTGACATCTGCAGCCGTCCAGACTGCTTAAGTTTCCGCGGGCCCAAGGATATTGAACCATAAGTTACATGCTCCCTTTCAGGGAAATTAAATGAGACAGCGAAGCACCCATCTCCCCATCCCACCCCACACCCCCGAACTTTTCCTAGAGGGCCACCAAAAAACAACAACAACAACACACCCCACATACACCCCCACATATACACCCCAAACAAAGGGGGGAAAAAAAAGAAAACGAAAGCGCACAAATTCCCACATCCTCATGGAATCATGCAGCCAACGTTCAGACCATGAGCTATTTAAAAGTAACGTAGATATTTATTCTCTGGATTTTTGAGGCACTTTTCCTCTCTTTAAACAGAGAAAACCATCTAAATAAAATCCCCATGCACTCCTAAATCAAAATCATCGGCCAATACCGAAAAATCCAAGAACAATCTTACTGCTAACCACACAGGACTACCGACAATTTTTTTTTTCTTTTAACTTCAAAAAAAGCAGCAAGCACAACACACCACCAGTTTGGTCTTAAACCTGAAATTACAAAGATTATAATTTGCTATACGTAGCCTTTTAAAACTCAGTCAGAAACACTATCACACACGCACGCCTGAAATTGTGCAAGAAGCTTATCAGGTAGTACACGGGTGACCTGACCTACATTTAGACACCGTAAACACAAATAAGTGCCTTCCAACCAAGTATATAGTCAGAAAGTCCCTCAAAACAAATTTAATATGTCAACTTATTCTCAAGTTATCAAAGTACTTTATTACAAGTGAAATACAAATCTTACTTAGTATTTCACAGTTACTTTTCAGTAATACTGTTAACTATTTTTCCTATTCCATCAAGAGTTACTTGACAGAGATAACCATGGACCTATTGCAAACTCTACGTTTAAATTCTTAAAGCCATTTTCTTTTTTTTTTTTCCCCCCCTCCTTTTGCCTGCTTAAAATATGTAAGGTCATTTGCAAATGCTCCTCTTGAAAATAAAAGGATAAATCCTTGATCTCTAGCAAAACATTTGAGATTAAAAAAAAAGTAAAATTGCTAGCTCTTTTTACCATCAGTCATTGTGCATACTACATTTTTCAATAAATCTGACTATTTGTGCGCTGTTCGCAGAACAAAACCAGATGTTACAGGTCAAGAAATTTAGAGGTTGATTTGTAAGTCTGTAAATGAAAAAACATGCAGAATAGCCATCACTGCTAGCTTCTCCAAGCAATGTAGTTCTGACAGAGCAGGCTTACAAATGCAAACACGGATCTACAGCGATTTTTCACTTATAGAAATAAGTGCATAAACTGCATTAATAAGCTAATTATTAACTGAGGGTTTTTGTTGGGTTTTTTTTTTTTTTTAAGGGAAGAAATACAGGTATACTACGCACTTTCAGCTGTTCAGGAACTACAAACGCTCGTAAACTATGTTTTCTTTACCTACCCATTGTTTCCCTGGTAACTTTTTAAAAGGAAGGAGACACACGCAGTGAAAAATGAATTTAAAAAAAGGAGTAAAATGAACACAGACTGACCACAGGGAGCGTCTCACAAATTAACGTTAACCGGTTCTGAAACCTTGCAGGACAAGCACGGATAAGGTTACTTAGTAAAAAATAAGGATGTTCTTGAGTGAATACCCTTTTACTCACAAGGGCAAGCAAACAAATCAGTTGCAGTAGTTGGTACTCAATTATATTCCAATATGGACGTGCATTTCATTGTGAGCGGGTATACATTTAAGGAGTTTTATTAAACGTAACCGTACCACAGGAAATTAAAGAACTGTCATGAACCAAACTTAGTGGAAGTAGAGATTACTTCAGTGCAAAGAGAGTGTTTACCTTGTCCTTCGTTATATGTGGTAAACGCAAAAGAAGTTACTTCTGCATTTCAAGAACAGCGAAGAGTTAATAACCAGATCCCTAACAACAATGCTGTAAGATACTGATCTCGTAGAAGGAACTCAGAGCACAAATCAAACCAGGAAATAACCAGTCAGTTCTTGACTACTCCGAGCCATATTTAATCGTGCACTCTAATTCAGAAAAAAAAAAAAAAGTAGTCAGTAACTAACCTTAGTGTCTGAGAAAAAACAGGGCTGAAGTTCCAAGTTTCAGAGCCTAATTTGAAAAGCATTTGATTGAGTCCACCAGAAATGGACTGTTAAGACTCCTGGCGAGTTATCTCCCGAACAATTCAGCTTATCGCTACTACTCAAAAAGCTACGCTTTCAAAAAAAAAAAAAAAAAAGAGAGAGCTGAACATTTAAACAAGCAGCTCCTAACTGCAGCATGTGCAAGAGGAAAGGAAGTTCAGCCGATTTACGCTCACAGCTTATAGCAAAGACGATAAAAGACTTCTTTGCACACAGGCGCTGCCTTCCCTTAACCCCGACGCTCGAGTCGGGCGCGTTCTCCGAGCTGCTGGGGGGGGGGGGGGGGGAACATCACGTTTGCAGCCTCCCTCCCGCGAACGGCGGCAGATGCCCCCAGCGCCGCCGCCGCCCTCCGCCCGGCCCGGCCCCGCACCCGTCCCGCTCCCCAGCGGGGCGAACGCCGCCGCCGCCGCGCCCCGGCCGTAACTCGCCCCGCGGGACGTTCCGCGCGTTCGTAAGCGGAGGCGCAACTTTCCCGCGTCCCCGGGGTGAGAGAGCGGAGCCGCGGAGCGGGCCGGCGGGGGGGGGGGGCGGCGGTGGCGGCGCGGCACTTACGATCTCGGAGCGGCCGTCGCGGCAGGCGTTCTGGAAGCGGGCCTGCCGCTCCTCGTGCGGCCGGTCCCTGAAGCCGGTGTACTTAATCTGCGGGGAACAGGGCGCGCAATCAGGAGGGGCCACTCAGGGCGGCGATAAGGGGGCAGCGGAGCGCACAGACTGCGCCGCCGCCGCCGCCACCACCGCGGGCCGCTGCCGCCGCGGAAACTTTCCCTGCGGCGGGGGGCCGCCGCCGCCGCCTCACCTCGCACTCGCGGCTCAGCTTCCTGAAGAACTCCTCGTTCTCGAACTTGCTCCGCTGGTCGGGGACAACCCGCGGCATGGTGGTGGGGCCGCCGCCGGCCGCCCGCCCGCCCCGCGCTGCCCCAGCCCCGCGCTCGCCTCGCCCTTTGTTAGCCCCCGCCGCCGCCGGCCGCCGCCCCCTCCCCCCGCGCGCGCACAACCGCCGCCCGAGCTCGCGCCGCCGCCGCCGCGCGCCGCCCGCTCCCGCCTCCTCCCGCTCCCCTCCCCTCCCCTCCCCGCCCCGCCGACTTCCTCCCGGCTCGTAAACTCCGGCCGAACAGCCGCACCATTCACAACTCCGCCGCCGCCGCCGCCGCGCATGCGCCGCGCCGCCCAGGCGGGAAGGGGGGGGGGGGTTGAGTCACCCCGCCGTGACTCACCCCCTCCCTCGCCACAGCTGAGGGGAGCGGGGTCCCCTCCCCGCGCGCGCGCCCCCCCCCCCCCAACGCGGCCCGTCTCGGCGGCTTCCGGCTTCCTGCGCTGAGGGGAGCAACCGCCGCCGCCCTCGCCGGCCCTTCGCGGCGCGGCCCCGCCGAGGGGCGCGGGTGACTCAGCACCTGCTCCGCCGTCCCGGCGAACAGGAGGGAAGTCGCTGAACCCCTTCACTGCTTATAGGCAGACTTCTAATTGTTCTAATGAAGTTTTTTGGGTTTTTTAAAACGTAGAAAATACGCTATGGGCGGTTTAATACCTTTGCGACCAGTAGCAACTCCAGATTTAAGCATCAGCTCGAGGTGGACTTAAGCTGCATCTCCGCACCTTCAGTATTTTGCTCTAATGGGCGTATTTACGTATTTCGAGATTTAAAAAGTGCTAGAAGAGCCATTTAAAACCACTTCCCTCAACAGTGACCAAATCTAAGAAAAAATACGCGGTGACTGCAAACAACGATGTTCGTATGTTGTCTTAATTAAACGGAGATTAATACCAACTCCAGGGAAGTCCTCCCAGATGTCAGGCACCTTTAGAGGTTCCCCCAAAATAAGAAATTCAGAAAAAAAAACGTATTTACTATTTATGTTGTAACAAGATCGATACCGACAGCGTAGAGCTGCAGGAGAACGGCCACGTTCGGAAAGTAGAAACCTAGCTAGTTTCTTTACCTCCCATAATCTTGCACTATTTACTAGTATATCACCCATTTTACATCCCCCCCCCCCCAAACGTACAAGCTGTATGTGCCTTCCAAGTAACACTTGGGGGAAAAAAAAAAAAGATTACCAAGGTCGAAGCAAAATGAGTGTTTGTAAAGCCCTAAAATAAGACACAGGAGTCATAATCGCCTAGTTAAGTTTGTTTTTTTGACCTTGGCATATATTTTTCAAGACTTTGTTTGGAAAGAGCATCAAATTTGCCTGCTTTCTTCCCCGCAGCCCTTTGTTTAATCGTTTGTCATGCCAGAGCCCTCATCTCCTCTCCGCTACAAAGTTTTTGTTTTAAATAAAAATGAGTCAATATTATTGGAAAGTCTGCAGCGGATCAGACGCTGCCTCCTCTTTGTTGCCTCCATGGGTCTGATGCGGAGACAGAATAGCCGGAAGGGGCGAGATGGAAACCAGTGGCGCGGCATCATGCTATTCTTCTGAATTTATCCTTTTCTCCAAGCCGAACCCATACTTTAAAAAAACAAAACAAAACCAACCCCTTCTGTGCTGAAGAATAACCTTAATGAGGGAGTCCCATTCCTTTCTGTAGTAACAGATAGAACTTGACTGGGGCAAAACAATCATTTTAGGCCTGTTTTCTAATCAAGAGGAGCTTATACGATCGGGCGAGCTGTTCGCCTCTCCCCCCTGCGCAGCCCCACCCGATAACTTTGGGGTCCTTTGCCACTTGTAAGCACTTAGTAAGGCATTTCAGGTCTTGGGGAAGTTCCGACTTTTTTTTTTTTTTTTTGTTCCTAGCTAGACAGAGGAGAGACATGCAAATTAGCGTCTTTGCTGGAAGAAAGACTACAGCATCATTTCAACACTGTTATTTACTCTGTTTGGCCAGAGTTGCTGGCCACTGGCCAGACAGTCAGCATACACAGAGATCAGAAGCAGCTACGCAGGTGGTAGGTAGCTGGGGGACGTATGAGGGAAAATTGAGGTTAGTGTGTTGGAGATAGGATAATTTCATAGGAATTCTGCAGCTCCCTAACCTATTTTTTTTTTGCTTTTACTGTCTCATCAACACACCAAAAAGAGCAAAAAACCCTTTTCCCTTGTGCATAACCAAACACAATCGCTTCCTAAATGTGTCTCTGTGATCTCTCTGCAAACCCTTGCAGCGTGGTTCGGGCTGCACAAGTGTTAGCAGGCATGCCTCGGTCTGCAACTCCCTTTGCAGTTGATTCACAAGATAAGAAGTTAGTCTGTTCATCAGGCCTCCGGATGAGTCACCTTCAGAAAATGGAAATGGTCAAACTTGTAAGCATGCCACTTTGAGCACTTTCTCAGAGCAGAGCCCCTTTCAAAATAAGATCTAAAGTGTTTACAGTGCAGGGATAACCGAGGAAGAACACCACTTAAGGATTTACAAATGGGAGCTTTTGAGGAAGATAATTTTCTTCAAATGACAAGTTCTATGTATACTATACTTACTATAACCCTTCTCCACCATGGCTTTAAATCCCCGGTTTCCCCCAGGTAGCAGTATCTGCCGAGCGCTGCGTGGTACCAGTGTTGCGTTGCTCCCTGGACTTTGTGCATAAGAGACACTGATGAGCAAGACTCCTGAGTATCTATTGATCTATGGCAGCTGCACCATAATCAAATGCCAGTGTTGTGTATACAAGCTACACTCTGTGATTATAGATCCATTAATAAACTGTTTGCAAGATATAATTATGCATATTAAATGTGAAATGCAATCCACTTACGCAAGGTCTCTGCTGATGAGTTCCACAGAATTTAGGAAGAGGGAAAAAGCGAGCCATGAATTGACTTCTTTCCCCCAGCCTACTTTTTGTTTCCCTACTGCTACAACTGAGGCTCCCAGCCGGGATTCCCTCACTGACCTCTTCCCACCAGGAACACACAGAGTATTGCTGACGAGTTCACGGACCCAGTCACATGCAGAAACCATCCTGAAACCTTCTAACTCACCTCTGGAGCAGCCTTTTGTGCCTAGCCTTCATAAATCAGCACAAGGATGTATCCTGTGATCTCATGACCCCCGAAACAACCCACAGGAGGGACACAAGACAGTGCACAGGGACATGAGCTACCCAAGTGAATTCCTGCCCATGGGAACATGTTATACAGAGGTGGATGCAGGTACCCCAAGAGCCACCCAAGTCCTGGAAGTTGTGCTTTGTAACTCCAAAGTTCATACCTAAGCATCTTACATATCTCTTTGTGCGCTAAGAGCTATACCACAACAGTTAAACAAAATAGTCTAATTTTGCATGCTGAGCGGGGAGCTGCCTACTAGTGAAAAAATGCTAAGCATGGTAGGTATGAGGGAGGAAGCAGCACCTACAAGAGCCTACAAGAGATGCATCCATCCACTCCAGATACCAAATCTGGAACCCTTTTCCTAACTGATGCCTATGGGCAGTATCTGAAATAACTGAATAGGACTCGCTCTTACAAGAGCATGACTCCCGCCTGCTGCTGCTGTTCCCAAGTGTTTGGGGTACTCAGCCAGGGCACAGGAGACCCTTCCCACTCTGAAGCTGTTCAATGCCACGTTCCCAGCCTCCCAGAGAGCGTCCTTGTCCCCAGACCGTGACCCTAGAGCAGGGCTGGCTGCGTTCACATCTCTGCTTGAATCTGGGTTACTACCACACTGCAACAAGAGACCTAAGTCCAAGACGGACTGCTAGTAAGAACAACCATCCTTCTGCAGCCTAATGATTTGGACACTATCTAGGGCCAGGTCCTGCACCACCCAGGGCTCTTTCTGGTTTTGAGCAATGACAACTTAACAGTATGCTTCACAAAGAAATAGCTTTTTTTCTCTATGATGTATACATACTGCCTCTCCCCGGAAAGCATAGCCAGGATAGTGTGTAACATCCACCCCAGTAGAAGCTTCTGCCACTTGCATACCAAAGACTAGGTCCTAAAAAGATCAGGGGCATGTACAACTGCAGAGGTACAACATGATACCAGGTAGGACAAGTCTGATGAACGAGCTTGGCACTGTCTTAGGAAAAGACCATATCATAATGAACTGAAACACTGTTCAAATTATTTCAATTAACCAGGGAAAGATTTTTCTAGAAACCAACATGAAACATTGACTTGGGAACATCAGAACCAATCATTCCTCTGATGATGCAGTGGGGGCTGACCTATACAATTTGTTAGAGAACTAAAATAATCACAGATTACTTGGTTTTCAGACAGATTCGTTGTTAGAAACATCATGAGTGTAATAGGTATATGCTTCCAGGATTCTGTGCCATCTTTTTTTGGCCATGGAAGGGAACAATTTTCATGTTGAACCCTTTTCATTTTACTAATTGCAAGACAAATTGGGAAAAGAAATATCAGACTCCCTCTCCCTCACCTAGTGAGCAGAGCACAGGACTAGGTACCTCTTCCGGCTTTGCCTCTAACGTGCTAAGTGACTCTGGGCATCTCTTCACCTCCTGTGCCTCTATTCCCCACCTACCATACGTCCAGAGATGTACAGATGAAGCGCTATACAGAGCCAGGCGCTGTCATTGCCCACAATGTTGTGCAATGAGGAGAAAGTTTAACTGAGAACAAGGCATGACTCACCCAAGCCTATGTACATAAAAGGAAGTGTTTAAAAACTGTCTGTGCAAAATTAGTACTGAAGATACTGTTACCCAGTGTGTACACAATATTAATGGTGCTAAATTGTGTATGTTGTTCAAGCACAGCTTTTCCTATGTCTTACCTACTGTTCTACTGTCAGCAACATTGCATCATAACATTGCGTTTCCTAATTTATTGAAAACTCATGGTTTTGGGGGGAAGCATGCTACAGTAGAGAGCTTTTTACACATTGTAAGGAATATGGACAATAAGACTAAGAGAGCCAAAGAAGATCTACAGTCTTGTAGCTCTTCGTCCTGCAGATTTTTAGATCTTAAGGGCTTCCAGAAGGTGACACAAGAACAGATGATGGGTACAGTTTCAGTTCCTCAGGCCTGGCACAGCCCAGCTGTAGTGCTCTGGCAGCTCGCAGAGAATATGAAGTTGTCAGTGCAGGACAGCTAAGGTTTTCTTCAGCATGAAGGATTCAAAACGACACTAAGCTGGTGCTACTCAGAGAGCATAAGGAATAGTCAAACACATACGTGGTCTAGTAGCCCCTGCCCAGCCAACTCTCTATCCTCTTCCTCAGGTGAAAGTCACCAAGTTCACTGTTATAATCTGTTATATATTTGATTTATATTCAGTACAACCATTACGAGGTGGTTCAGTCTCAGTACAGATAACGTCCAAGTGAGCCTGACTCAAAAGAGGTTATTTTTTGTAAGTTTTCAGCTATAAATTACCTGTCGTGGATGCAGCGATGGAAAGCCACTGCAATCATGAAGCATTATTTTTCTTCTCTGTGGTCAAAGCAGAAGTGAACTCGCCACTTAATCAAGGTTTTTTAAGCCGGGCTATACTGAAATGAAAATACCAACAACTGTCACATCAGGGGAGATTTGCCAGAGGCACACCTCAGCTGAAAACGTTTTGCTGGTTAGAAACGGAAAGAAGTCCAAGCACAAAAATTCTCCCCTTCCAAAGTTCCATGTTTTGTTAGGAGATCTGGACACACAACTCCAGAGCATTTACTAGCATGACTTCCATTAATCAATCTTAATGGTAATCATTTGTTAAAAACTTCTGTTTGGTTTTAGGAAGGTATCCGGAAGAAGTTAGAAGTTAAAATTTTTCCACTGCCATTGAGTCCTCTCGGGCACTCACGCTTTAGACACTCCCAACTTGAGATTTGTCTTATAATAGCCAGCAAAAACATCTACTTTCAAAACAGGTTATTATGAAATTTTATTCTTATGGAAGGAAAGCATACCACCTCCAGGCTGAAAGTTAGCATTTCAGAATCAACCCAAGTTCTACTCTGTTATTAGACACTGAATACATCATAAAAAGCTTATATTTCTGTACACCTAGCATACCAGCAATCCTTGGCTATTTTATTATACTTTCAGAGCTAGCTGGGCTCCACCTGGATGAACACAGGGACCAGGAAACTAAGTCATGAAGCTCGTTGTATAATTAGACACACAAAGATAGGAAGAGCTGCCACCCTTTAACAGTGGCATCACCGAGAGGTTAAGTCGCTTGCTCAGGCTGACACTGGAAATCAGCAACGTTTAAATTTGTCTCTCGAACCAAGTCCGCGAGGAAATACTGCTCTTTATCAACACATTCCATCGTGGGCAAGCTCAGCGCGCTCTGGCACAGGGGAATGCAGACCTCTGTTTTTATTACAGAGGTAGCAGAGAAAGGGTTTTTTTGGAAAAAAAATTTAAAAAATCCAGCTGCTGCTTTGGAGCTCTTTACCTAACTCCACCTGCCTCGTGTCAGCTCCAAGAAAGCAAAGCAAAGCCCATTTCTGGGGCGTGTGCTGCTGAGGGAGCTGCCTTTTCACCTTCTTTTAATACAGTGCTGTTATTGTTTTTGCGTGCCTTGATCTTATCCTTGGAGAATTTGGAAGGCATTTCAAAGAGGCAGGGTGTTGATAGTAACCTTGTTTTCACGAGTCTCCTCTGTTGCTTCAGCTATTTGTTCTTACTGCCTAGAAATCAGGATGCCTCCAGTCCTCCAACCCGATCCAACCGGGCACGCCCTGGGTCAAAACGCAGTCTCCAGTCTCAGGCCTTGGTTTGACTTCATAAGAGCACAACAATTTGCCCACGCGGCTTTGATTGCATGTTCCAGGTTGAAGGATGTATTTACAGTTATCCCCTTTTCCTTGGTTGCGTCCCAAGCCAGATTCCTCAGTGCACTCTACCATAGGATTTTCCTATTACAGGGGGATTTTTCCCTTCCTTTAAGTTGTTAGCATTGCTATTTCTTCACTGTGTTTTTGGGCTTTGCTCCCCCGGTCCAGGCCTGTGCTTACCAGCAGCAAGGAGATGAGTAAAGCGTCTCTCAGCCCACGCTACAGCAGCGGCTAAAGGAGGGAGGCCCACGGCGAGCCGAGGTCGCTCGTCACCCCGCAGTCACCTCTGCGGTCTCCTGCAGCAGCCGCAGCATTTGCGGACGTCCAGCAAAGCTCGAGATCGACCCGCAAAATGAGCGGAAACAAAGGTCACTTCCACCATTTCGCTGGAAAGAAATTCCAGCGGCTGCTCAAACCCCATAATCCATCCTTGATTAATGTGTAGTGAAGCCAGAGCTGGTTTCATCAGAGATCCTCGATTTTGAACAAAGTCTTAACTGTTGAGAAAAGAGGAGGAAAAAAAAAACCTTGAAAGCTGAAGGAGGAACCTTAGCACAGCTCAAACAGCATCAGACCTGCTTATAGGAGCGGTCACGAGCAACAGCGTTATTCTGCACAAATCCAAGCTGCTCCGGGGAGCACTAAAACAAATGCCTGCTGGTTTCCTAAGGATTTGTACCTCCGGTCTCCCCTCTCACCCACACTGCCGCCTTTAAAGACATTTGTAGGCACTTCCGCAAAACCTTCTTTCCCTCCCACTTGCAAGTTTGGTTGAAGTTGACCCGTGGATTCAAAGATTGGTAGGGCAGGAGGGGGAAAACAGGGAGGGAAAGGCTTAGTGATCTCGCAGCCCTTGTTTTTTCGCTAACAATCCAGCATCGAAATGAGTTTGTGGCCAAGTGAGACTTTTCGGATGGAAAGGTTGCATTTCAGGTTGACAGAGGTACTTTGCTAGAGGTACCCAGCGCTCCAAAGTGGGAATTTCCCTGTGTCCCATCTCTTGTCTCTACGTCACCAGCTGCAGCTGGTGGCTCCCACACACCATGTGCCCCCCTCCCCCCCCCATCATTGAAGTTCTCCCATTCAGCTGTAATACTGGTATTGTTCCCAAACCTCCCTCTCAAACAGCTGAGATTTTTGGCTGAATTTTAAAACAAAGGCAGGGGGAAGAAAAGGGCAGGAAGGAAAAGCTTTAGCCTAAATAGATAAGCATTGGCAAAGCTGTGAGCAGTCAAAAGCCTGCTTTGCACAATGAGAACCACCAGGCACACTCGGTAGGTGCGGATCCCCTCATAAAAACACAGACACCTTCTTTCCAAAACATCTACGCTCCATAGCGGATAGGTCAAACAGCAACAGGTCTAAGTCACAGTGAGTGAGATTGGGATTAGGTAACAGAGGAGCACTGAACTGTAAAGACAGTTAAAGTCTGGGTTAGGCTCCCTGGAAGAAATTGGCTTCCATCATAGGAGGCTGTTGGAAATAGATGGAGCACAACTATCATGGCCATAGCAAAGGGCAGGGAACTGGAGGTGGAGAGCAAACGGGGGACATGTCAAGGCTGCTCCCAATTTCTCTGTACTCATTTACACATGATTAAAAAAGAGCAATAATGCTCTTCCCTTAGCAGAGGGGTTTTTAAACTGTTGAAGCCATTTACTGCTAACATGCCCTTTTTAACTGAGGCAACATCATTATCCCCATCTGACAGAAGTGATGAAATAGAGGCACATGGAGGTTGGATGGCTTGCCCATACTCATAGAAAGCTAGTTTGGGTAGGGCTGATGGTACCAGTATTTAGAGTTCTGCATTCCTGACTTCTCAACCCAAATCATTCTTCTCCCTTGGGAATTTCAGAAAAGTTCACACATCTGCACTTTCACAACCACTGATCAATGCAGTTCCTCCCCCCCCCCCCCCCTTCTTCTGCTGTAGGGTTCATGTGAGCACAGTACCCTGGGATCTCCTTACAGCTACCTCACCCTCTCTTTTCTCCAGCCAGGGGATTTCCACTCTGTTTTCTGTTCCAAGGTTGCATACATTCTTTTTACTAGCAGTTTGCCATACTTTGTCTTCTGAAACAAAAGTCTGGATCTGAGTTCTTCCTCCCCAGTTCTCACCTCAGATCGCCTTTCCATTCCTTGGCTTCCATTTCCAACCTGGCAGGTCTTCACTGGAAGTCTAACTACTTCTACAAAACTGGGATTCCTATTTATTTGCTCTTCCTGTTCCTTCTCTTTCAAGGTCACATTTTAATTGCAGATACTCAAACATAAATCCTTTTGGAGTCAGTGGAAGCCACCTGACAGCATCAGGCAATGGACTAGAACATCCTACCCCTGCCCAGCTAACACCACTGGGGAGGCAGCTCAACCCTGGGAACAGGGTGTCTCCCATCGCAGCTTCCTTCAAGTTTTCATGGGCCTGCAAATCTCTGACTCGGTTTTAAGCCTCTGGATTGCAAGATCTCTAAAGCTTCAAAAGAAGGTTCTCTTCCCCTTCCCCCCCCCCCCCCCCTGCCATGACAAGATTGTTTTTTAGACTTGGTTTTCATGTCCTTAATATTTATGGACATTTTCTCAGTAGCACCAAATTGTTCACCTGTGTTTCTTTGGTTTGCCTCTAGATGCAAAATAGCTGCCATTAATTCAGGTTCTGTTCTCATTTTGTGCTCTGCAGACTCAGATTTCCTAGTGTTAGATCCTGGCCTCTGTCACATCTGCTCACGCTCAGTTTGGCAGCATACTCATTTTACTTTCCACCATGGCATCTTAACGGCTCTTTTCTGCTCTTGTAAGGAGTATACCGCCATTTCTGACTCTTGCCCTTTAATACCTCTTTATCTGGCAGGAAACCCAAGTAACATTCATTTCCAAGGATGAAAACCAGGTGCATTCACTGTGCTACTGTTTCAGAGTCAGGAAGGGCTACGTTTGGACACTCAGTTTAGGCTCCTGTTCACAGTGAAAACTCAACACGGATTCAAAAAATTCTGCCATTGGCTTCACTGGTAATCTGGATGCACATGTACCCAGGACAACCTCTAATGGCACACAAGAATTACCCTACTGACAGATCTGCAGAAGGACTAACAACCTGCTCACTGTGCAATGTCAGCGTAAGCAGTGGTTCGTAGCAGTAGCCCTTGCAAAATGAACCACCAGCGTCTCCGAACCAGCCAGCCAGGAGACCAGATCACATACTTCATCTCCCTTAGAGACTGCAGAAGTGGGGCTACGCTGCAGATGGTTTGAGTTTATCTCCTGTTGGAAACGCCATAGACACGTGAAAGCATCTCCAGGAAACACATTCCCCCAAAACCATGCAGCTGGGAGAAGTGTCCACTTTCCATCCACTGAAAGAATCCCCATTAATTTTAATTTCAATTAATTGCAGTCCCTAAAACACTCAGCAATTATTTTGGAGCATGATGAAATTAAAGCTGGTTGGGTCAGTCTGGTCTTCAGGTAACTTGAGCTCAGCATCAAAGCCACACACCATTACAGTCCCCACCCAGGCCCAGAAGTACCCATTTACCAACAGTTATGAGAAACACTGTATTTAGTACTAATGAACTCATCAGGGAAGGTCTAACAAAAGCCCAGAGGCACCACAGCATGACTGAGCTCTGCCCACGAGCTCCTCACTCTTGCCCATGTGCCAACTTCCACACTGTGTCACATAAGGAACATACTAGGTTCTTTGAAAGTCAGCTTGGCATATTTTTCTCTGAAGTGCCTGTAATTCGCCTCTTTATGCTTATGTAGGCAAAGCTATACCTGGGATGACAAGCTGCAAGGTCCCAAGCAGGAAGGCAGGCAGCTAAACGCACTGCTTGTCTCTGTGTACACCGGCCGCCTCCACCGTGTTTCACAAACGATGGTGTTTAATGACAAACGAGCTTTTCTCCATGGGAATGACAGCGACAACGCACAAGTGAGAAAACAGGATCATGAGCCCCGAGTTATTAAGCACAAGAAGCCGGATTTGATGTACAGTCAAAGCAGAAGTGTGCATGAATATGGACATGAAGATGGGTCTCCAAACCTCTGTTCCTCTGAACTGCCTTTGAACTGAAGAGGAAGTGCTCATGGCAATGCAGGATGCAAAGCTGATTATGCTCTTCTCTATAAGAAAACATATGTAGCCAGGGAACAGACGACTCTGCTGAATGATTAAAAGGAGGCTAAAACGCAGTACTTTGTCTTCATTAGCAGTTCCACAAAATACTCACCTTTATTTTCTTCCTGCTTTCTGTTCAAAGACTTCAGAAGACACTTTAGAGACAATCAAAACCAGAAAACCCAACGTCCTGAAAGCAGAGGTAGGGAACCTGAGGCATAGCTGTGTTCTTGCTCAGCTGCATAAAACAAGCTAGAACAAAGCAGCAACTGCTAATCACAAATCTTGAGTCTCAAGCCTCTGTCTCCTACAGCAGCCAGCTGTATTCCACCAACCTTTCCCACCACCTATAGCTTAGCTTAGAGCTCCATGGAAGCAGCCCAGCATTGAGTTGCCCTCTATTGTGTTCCATATGCTGTTCTCTCCTCATTTCACCCAGGATTTCAGCAACTCTTGAACTCTTGCAGGGAACAGGTTTCCTCCTTTAGTTTCCTGTATTTTCCATTTAAAACCTTTGAGTAGATCAATTTCTGAATGGTCTTTTTGACTACCTAATTTTCATTCTAAGCACATCAAGCCTTTGCCATGACAAGCATTCACCTGCAGGACTTGCAGGGCTAGTGCATGTCAGTGCTGAGTAACAGTAGTTCTTTGCTGGTTTCTTTCCAGTTGAATTTCTAACTTAAACACAGTACTGAGTACCTGTGAGCTGATATAAATTCAAAGAAAGCAATTGTGCAGATTCTTGGAACACTGAGCTATTAAAACAGTGATCTCTGGGTCAGAAGGTGCCCAAGCCACTGATTGCTTGGGAGCCAAGAGAAGAGCTGTTGCTGAAGCAGAACTTCTGCAGATGCATGCACCAACTCATGCTCTGGTGAGCCTTCACATTGCCATCCAGGAGCCTTTTCTCACCACCACTTTTTGGTTGGTGCTCAGTTCATCTTTGCTTGGAAACCCGTGAGGAAGACCCTTCAGCGATGCCACCAGAGTACCTGTAGGAAGATAACACCCCTTGGGATTGCAGGGTTGTTAGCCTGGCAGATGCCCACAGCTGACAAACTTCTGTAATCTGTTGAGCAGAGTAACACAGATTTTGCACATAGCTCAAAGGTACTTTCTAACAGCAGGCAAACATAAGCTTCGGCCTAATTTTTCTTCCTAGGTATCATTACTCTTGTGGGATTTTTCTCACAAGATATACTGTCCTCGCCCTGAGGGGCTGACTTGTCAAGCACAGCTTTATCCCAACTGCTAAAGACAGAAATAATAGATCAAGAGCAGCTGTTTTCTTTAAATTGTCAATATGTTTCCAATGACTGGGGCTCCCACTGTATTTTGTGCTGTGCTCCCAAGCGTGGCCTCGGTTCAGGAAGCTTTTATTCAGCACATGCCTAAAACCCAATGACCTGAAGGAGAGTCAAGCTTGCACTTCAGTTTTTTTCCCCCCTGCTCTGAACCAAGACCTGAAAGACTGGATATTTTTTCTGCTTGTTTAAACATAGAAACCCAAGACTGAAACAGAGTATATTGAAATGTCTCTCTGCCACTGCTCCATCAGCTCATGAATCTTGTGGAAAGGACCCCAGTTACAGGTTGCTGCAACTGTGGTAAGAGCTGAACCTTACATTTATCTTTCCATAGCATATATGAAAGACTAAGAGGCACGATATTTTCTTGCTATCAGATTTAGCAGAGTTTTGGAAGCTTGTGGCATATGATGAACTCTTTGAAATGTTTTCCTTGGATTCAGTGTCTGGTTGCATTTTGATTAGGGGAAATATATACTGGTGGAAGTCATGCAACGAGGAATTCACAATTTCCCATTGCTTTCTTAGGCTTACTATTCATTTTAGGTAGAACAAATTTGTGTCAATTGAATAATTCCATAGAGGCACCGATTTATTTGGAAATTAAAAGCATAGTAAAGTAAACATCTAAAGAGTTTTAATCAGAAAGAATATTGTTTTTATTAACTCCAGAAAAAGGACCAACTATTTTCCAAGCTGTGGCAATTTCCAAAAAGCTTTCCCCTTATGTCAACACAGCGTAGGCTGAGCCACATGGTTTTGAAAACCCAGAATAGCACTCTTCAGGTTTCTACTGTGCAAAACTATTAACACCCAAGAAGCCTCAGCTGCCCTGCTGCGCAGTCCTTTGGCACTGGGTAGTTCTAATTCAAATAATCATAGAAGGGGCCGACATTAGATCCCACCCATAGTGAAGTGAGAAAGCTTAAAACAAAGAACAGCCGCTGGAACAAGAACTTGTTTCAGTGATAAATATTACCCTCTTGAGAAGGTTTTGGAAAATGTAGCTCGCAATAACATTCTCCAGCGCTCCAAGGGGAGAAACAATTGGTCTATATTTAGGTTGAAAAACTAAACAGTAGTAAGCCCAGGCAGGACATCTCCCACAGCCATGCTCAGGAGAAGGTAGCTATGGACAGAGGGTCATGCCAACAGCCTGCCTATGCTGGCTGCTGTCCCAAGACATCCCCGAGCAGGCTGATACTCTGTAATTGCATTTCAATACCACAGCCAAGAGCCCCAGCATCTCTCCAGTGGCAGCAGCTCCGAAATCCGCATGCCCACCACTGTGGCACCCGACAGCTCCTGAAGGCCAGCGTCAGCACGTGCCAGACTTCCTAAAGCAGCTCCAAACCACATCAGACCTGTGCATGCATCCCCGCCGTCTTAAAATAATCCACATTTCACATTATGGATGAATCTCATTGTTCCCTGTACACCACCCAAAAACAGTTTTGCAAGAACACATAAATTTGAATGAGAAAAGGAGTTGTGGATCTTCTAGATTTAAGCTTAAGAACTGAATCATGTGAAGTAATTACAGCCTTTGCAGGCAGCAAAGGCTCCCATCAATACCACGCTCCTTTAATTAAAGAGGCTATATCTTTTTCTATGTTAAATATCCTCATCTAAATAATGAACTTCCAATATGCACAGGCCAATAAATATGGCCTCAGGATTACATATTCAGTATCTTCAATAAATAAAGCTGTGATTTCAGCTACTAGCTAGTTATGAATAGCAGTTTAAAACAACAAAGCAGCTAGGCATTGGTTATTCAAATGCACAGTTAAAACAGCAGTTCAAGTTATAAAATAGTTCTAAATTGTCACTAACAGGAGCCACTCGCCTCCAGTCAGCAGCCCATTATCACAGAGCTCAACGGCTGAGAGGCTCCGACTTCTTTTTCCAAGCTTGGGTCAACCTGGCCTTGGGTTTGAGTTAAAAAGAGCCACTGGTTGACGGAGAGAACGGGACTGCATAGGCTGCACTTACAGAGGACATTCTTCTCATTAGCTAGTTGGACAAGTCTGCACATTGTTGGGAGCCCAGTCTGTGGGCTTTCACTTGTAGGTCACCAGTTCAAGGCTGATCAGCATGAGTAATGACAAGCTAATTGATCTCAGATGGCCACTTGGTGGTCTCCACAAAATGAATTTGGTGGTCTTGGCTCATTTCTCAGGGGACAAGCATCCTCGTCATAGAAATCTGGTACTGCACTGTTTCTCCACCAGGGCCTGGGAAGAGACATGACAACTACCCTCTTTTTTATGCTTAGGGGTGGTCCCTTCACAGCAGGGCTAGAGCACACTGACAGATGGGGCTGAAGAGTTGGCTCTTGCCAAGAAACTTCACAGCAGCTGAAGACGGGCCACATTTTCGCAAGCCGTTGCTCTGTTCCCAGCAGAGGAGACAGAGGTTTGCTAACAACCCATTTGTGCGCCAGGGAACTTGATGCCCACGCCTAATTGGAGAAGCGCTGACGATGTTCTCTTCTAATCAGAAACTACTGTTTGCATTATGGTTCTCTAATAACATATCCGCTGTCCTTCAAGCGCAGGAGGAAAAATATGACCCTTTGCAACTCATCTACTGGCTAAAATTAGCCATTTTTAGTGGTAATGCATTTCTTAAATTATGTCCAGTGGGGCAGAAAGTCTCAAAAAACACTTCTCTCAGGAGGGTCATTTATTCCAACAGAAATGCTAAAGCATATATCTTTCTGTCATGGCTCTGACCCTCAGAAGAATTTCTAGATACAGTATTGCTGTTTTATTTCTTTCACTTAAGCATTATTAATTGCCTCCCCAGCCCTCTCTGCTGAAAACAATTGTCTGGGGTCAGACTCCAGGGCTGTTGTTTCCATTCCTGCTGCGCACAAAGGACTGGTTCATTACAGCGTCTTTCTGGAGGAGACACGAGTGGATGGATCCTGCTCTCCCACTGCTTCATGCTGCCGTCGCTGTTTTAATAGCGGAGTTGCTCAACAGGTTTGCTCCTGATGTGCAGGGACAGGCAAAAATCTCACTGTCTCAGACGGGATCAGCCTAAAGCCAGCGGGACCAAGTCAGAGCAGAAGAATAATTCGGTGCGTCCTCCATTTAGCATCGGGGCTCCTCCATCAGCGCGGCCAGGGGCGACGACGCCAGGAAACAAAGCCATAAGGGTCCTCGCCTCCAGCAGGGTCGAGCCTGCAGGTGTTTTGGCTTAGCTCGGCCCCCATGGGAAGCTGCTTCTGGAAGAATAAATATTCCCAGGAGGAAGCCGTGGCTGGGAAGGCAGCAGGCGAAGTGCTGGCTTTGCTCCCCGTCCCGGGCTGGGCACGTGGCCCCAGACAGGGTCCCCGCAGGGACTGGCTCGCCCTGCGGGTGCCCAGGCAGGTTCAGCCAGGCAGTGGGGACTCCGCGTGGGGACCCTGTCACCCGGGACTGCCAGGCACACCAAACCGCGGCCCGGGGGCAGAGCTGCCACAGCTCTCGGGACTGGGAACGCGCAGAGTAACGAGCGGTTCGTTAATGGTGGGAAAGTGCAGGAAAAGCATGCCAGTGCTGTATTTGCATGCATAATGGCCATGTTTGCTTCTCCCTCCCCACCATCCCCTCCCTGCTTTTGCTTCCATAAATTAGGGAGCAGACCCGAGCTGCGTCTCTTCTCCACCATGGGGTAATTTGGTTGCAGCAGGGCGTAGCCGCCACATGCGAATACACTGCCGTTTCCTTCTCTGCCCCGTGCACAGCCAAAGGGATGGGGCTGCATTATACCAAGGCAGCAGGATGCTCCGCGTCCTGCACCCGGCATGGGAGACTGCTCCCGTGGCGCTCGGCCAACGCGCCCGCTCCTGCATCACTTCCTTCCCCGCGGCTTCGCAGCCGCTCCCGCCACTCCAAGAAGGCATTGGCAGCATTTCCCCCGTTTGCATGCTTTTGGCCTGCTTTGAATTTGGATGAGGGACTGGCTGGGGGCACAGCTTGTCTGGGCTCAGAGGTGGTTTCTCACACCCCTTCCCTAGGCACCCGTAGGCCACCAGGCAGCATCAGCAACAGATCCATCCAGAGCAGGGCAAACACCTCTCCGCAGCCATCCTCATGGGGACATCACGGTCCGAGAGCCACCAAGGGCTTGACAGGCCTTAAAATCCAGTTTACCCTCAACACATGTCAGTGACGGGTCCTTCCCTGCACATGGCAGAGCCACACAGAGGCTTCTCCTCCTTTCCATCTCTGCACATGCTCTTCCACATGCATTTCCAAGGCCTATCCCATCCCTGCAGTCAAACAGCAGGTTTTTAAACTGCCACAGGGCAAAGACACACTTAATTCACAGCAAAGTCACAGCACGCAGACCCCAAGTCCCCCCCAGACAGCTCTGTCACTGCTTCCACGCTTCCAGACTAGAGTTCAACTCAGCATAGAAATTTTGGTAAAATTATTGTCTTTTCAGACAAGACTCTTATTTCTCATCTTGTTTCCTCATTTTTCCCTGATAAGGGCCTATCTCCTTGCAGCATCTGTCCCAGGGCCTAATTCCCAAAGAGAAGGTTAATAAATTGCTCCTGCAGCTGCTACAGGGCACTGCTTCTTCCTTCACAAGAAGCTCCTAACTTAACATCCCTCCACTTCTCACTTCAACATCTGGACACACAGCAGAGAAACCCCATCACCTTAAACACATCACAATAAGCAACAGCACCCCCAGTTTCACATTCACCTGTTTTGCAGCATTTTTTTCCCCCCTTCTGTAGGGAAGCTGATACTCAAGCAGCTCCTCCTCAGGCTGAAATCAGGTGCATGAGCTCTTTCTCCTTGCAGGGCCCAGGAGCATCACAACAGCCATAACAGGCACCAGCCTTGAGGCTGCCCCCCCCCCCCCCCCAAAAAAAAAAAAAAAAAAAAAAAAAAAAAAAAAAAAACCAAACCCCAGGCCTCCCACTCTGCAGATGGGTGCATATATAGACACGTGCCCAGCCTGGCTGCAGCCTTTTCTAGCCCTGCTTGGTTAATGCCTGAGGCATCCCAGGTGTGGGCTGGGGCAGGTGGCCCCCGTTCGTTAGGCAGGCAGTTTGGCCGCTCATTGGGTCCCACCACCCTCAGTAACCGAACGCAAAGGGCTGACAGGCTGCGAGATTTGGGGGCGCCTTCCAGTCCCAAAGGGATGCAGACCCCCCTGCCACATCTGTCCTTTCCTTCCTGCTCCATCTGCCCCGGCCTCAGTTTCCCCATCTGTAAAATGGAGCAATTCCCCCGGGGACCCTGATGTTAATGTTCTGGCTGTTCCTCCCCTGCGCGAGCTGTGGTGTCCAGGTGACGCAGCCGCGTCACGCTGGAAGTCATGACTTACCTCCTGTAAACCAAGCACGCTAATAAAAAAGGACGACAAGTCGGAGGAGGTCAAGCCACTGAAGGCTGCACACCCCACTGGGAGAATTTAAGGACTGGCTTTTTATTTGCCCACCCCAAGCTAGGCAGGTGGTAGCTACACACAGCAGGGCAGTGGGTAACTACCTGAGCGGCACCAGCATCGCGTTTAAAGGAAAGCAGTTGTCTGGCGAATGCACGCTTTGGAAGGTATAAGACAAGCAAGTTTAGCATTTTTTATGTTGCACATTTTTCATAATAAAGCCAGCTCTTATTTTTCCGGGTGTCGCAGACATGCAGATTGTGAGAGCTGACTTGACGCGTTTGGAGCCATCACGCGCTTATGCTGCCCAAGACAGTGGGAGAATTTCTGTGGAACAGCAAGTTGAGGCCGTCTCCGGGGCGGAGGGAGCGTGTTCACAGGGTTGCCCTTCCAGCCGGTCCCATTAGGTTTCAGAGTTACCGCCTGACTGAGCTAATGAGGCTGCTCCCGCTTCTCCAGGGCAATCAGCTGCAGCTGTCTGAAAGCTCTTGGGCCGGATTCGGGCTCTCCGACTTCAAGCGCGGAGTGGAGGAGCCGAAGTTAGGGCTAGTTAGTTCTTCGTTACAATGCTACGGTGCAAAAACTCCCTTTCTGCTTAAAAACGAGAGGCCGGGGTTGCAGAGGAGCAGGGGGAAAGGGAGGCCGAGAAGGCATGAAAACTAACTCCTTGGACGACGGGCGCGAGCCTTGACGGCGCGCGGAGAGCCGGGACCCGGCACGCCGAGCCCAACGGGAATGATGTCTAGGGGCCGCTCGCTGGAGCAGCCCGCTGGAAGAAGCGGCGCCGAGCAAGCGGGACGCGTCACCAGCCAAAGCATCTCCTTCTGCAGCGACAGGGAACGCAGTCCTTGGTGCCACCAGCCCTGAGCGAGCTGCCAAAAGGAGCGAAACGGCGCGGGCGGCTCGCCATGCGGGGCAGCGAGCGCGGGCGGCTTTCGTGCTTTCCGCTTGCTTCGCCTGGAGCAGGTTTAACCGGCCGCTGGGCGCCGCGCTGGGCGATCCGGGCTCCTCCGCGCCGCGCCGCGGCCCGCCGCCTTTGCCCGCTGCGGCTCTATCAGAAGGCTCTCACCCTTCCCCAGAGGATTTTATGTAGCGCGGATGCGCCCGTGCCAGCACACCTCGAACGACAGGTTTAGTAACTTTCCATGGGGCCTTAAGAATTCAATTTTGCTTTTAAATTCGCTGCCTCCAGGCAAGATGTAGCAAGTTTTTAGACCCACGGTGCCTCTTTGTCTGTGTAGTGGTCTCCTGCCTAACGAGCAGAAGGAAAACAACAAGCTCTCTATATAAAGGATGCTACGGTGTAAAATCATTAGGTAAACAGGGGCACCGAGCCGGTAGCTACCTGCACGCACGTACTGCGTTTTACTTTGCTGCCCGGCACAGAGCCGGGCCGAGCGGGCTGCACGGCTGTTTCCGTCCGCCCTTTCCAAGGCGCGTCGTTCGCCAGGCCCCCGTTTCACAACAGTTTATTTTCAGACGCGCTCGGAGCCGAGCACGGAGCAAGGCACGTCGTCCCGGGGCACGAGCCCGGCCCTTCGGCTGCCGCCTTGCTGCGGCCATCCGGCCGGCGTCTGGGCTGGGGTGACACGGGAGCCACCGCGGGGCTGGGAGCCGCGAGCGGGACCCGCCTGGCGCGGGGCGACGGCAGCGACCCGGGGAGCTTTTGGCACGAGCTCCCCGCCTGGTTTCTCTCTTTACGGCTGCCAGCGACTCCTCTAGCGCTAAACAGCAGTGGATGCCTTTTAATTAGCAGCCTCGTTCAAGGCAACCTATTGTTTTCATTAGAACCGATGAAAGAGGCTCTGCTTGGACTTTGGTACGGCTCGTGTTTAAAAGAAAGCGCGCGCTCACGCTGGCGTCTGCCGCCCCTACTCCCCCGCCGTGACGCCGGCCCCCTCGCCCTTCCACACCAAACGCCCCGACCGAGCTCCTTGCATCCTCGCAACCGCTTCGCACCGGCCAGAGGTCCGTGTCCGGCGCCCCGCGTCAGCCCCGTGGTCACCAAGCCGGTGGGTCTTCCTCCCGCTCTTCTTCCACTCTTCCCCATCCCTCACTACTGCAAAAATGCCCCGACACCCTTCGTTGCATAAGATTTGTGGGTAAGAAATGCTACTGAGCACAGGACAGCAAAATGGTTGCAGAAATAAAGCCTAAAGCAGAGAAGTGGAGGCACCGAGCCTTTGACCAAGCGTCCAGGCATTAACAGCCCAGGCTGGTGGACGTTTCGACGAACCCAAATGTCCCGAGTCAGGCAAATGTTGGATGAGGCTAAAGATTGGGGAGCTGGAGGGCAGGGGCCTCTTGTAGTGCACGGGCTGGGTAGGGTTAGGGAGAGGGAGGGTGGAGGGCTGGGCTGGTGGGGAGCTCCGGGTGCTGGAGCAAGAAGGTGACACCCATCAGCAGCAGCTGGACGCAAAACTCAGCACCGCAGCCGCCTGACTCTTGGAAACACGTTGTCATCCGAGCCAAGAGACAAAGCCCCGCTTTTGACACAAATCCACACCTGCCTCTCCTTAGGCTCGCGTCTAGGTCTAACCGAGGGAAACTGTGAGGCCGTCCTTGGTTGTCTTCTCCCAGCCTCACCCATGAGGACAGTTGCGCCTGCCTTTGGTGGCAGTATTTGCCTTCCCTACCTGCGGTGGCAGGCAGCTGAAGAGTTTCTCCTCACAAGGCAGCTGCTCTGGCCGTTCATCCTTCCCATTGCCCTTCTCAGCCCTCTCCAACCACCCCATGTCCTCCCTGAGACGCGGACACCAGGACTGAACACAGTGTCTAACACCTAAGTGCACCAACCTTTTATAACGGGGCAGAACGATGCCCTCTGCCTTGTCCTCCATCCCCTCCAGCTGATGCCCAGCGCTTGGCCAGCTTTTTTGGCTGATTTCACCCAACTGTAAACGATGAATCTGAACTCCCTTTCCTGAGTTGTAGCTTCCAGCTCCATCACATCTGTGTGGTTCACATTGGTTTTTCCTAGATGCATTCACCTATATTTCTCTACGGCAAAGCCCATTTACCTCCCATTGACTCGTTTTTGGGAGGTAGAGACGGGTGTAACATGGTGAAAGCGATCGTGGTCCGTACAACGCTGTACAAGGGAGGCTCTGCTCCGTATCCGTGGGTATCTCCAGATAGTCCAACAGCTCTCCAGACTGCACTACCCAGTGCCGGAAACTGGTGGCTGCCAGAGGAGATGGGTTTGATTTTGTTTTCAGGACAGTGGAAAGACAGCTGCCACGGCTAGGAATTTTCTGTGTGCAACTCGAGGTATTTATAATGCAGCTTTAAGACAACCAGAAGAAAGAAAGGGCCATGCTTTGCAGGATGGTTTCATTTACCAACGGTTTCAAATGATCTGTCGATGCGGTTACAACATTATAGACATGTAATACGTGCTATCGATGGAGGTAAGTCCTTCAGTAAAAGGTGCTGTAGATGTTTTTGCCAGCCTTGTGGACTCGGTAACCATCTATTGATCAGCTGTTTATGCAGATCAACTGTTCGGCACTTAATAACCCTTTATAAAATGCTTGTCCGTCAATTCCTAGGAAAAAAGTGGTGCAAAATGCCTAGTTCCCACAGACTGGTACCAGCCAGTGGAGTAGCCCTCCCTGGTCCTCTCTCCCCAGAGCTTGTCCAGGGCTTTTCCATACCTGTTTGTACTTTCCGGATCCCCCCGGTTCACCCTGGTGCGCTCCACGCATTGATTTTGTCTGCTGGGACTAGGTTGGTCTTGCCCTGGCTGCCGAAACCTCCCGGGATGAAAAGCTCTTCTGTCATCACCACGTTCCTTGTGGTGTTTCCAAAATCTGTCTTCAGACAGCCTTTGAGGAACTGAATCTTCCAGTTTCTGGTGCCTTGTTTGTTCCCCTGAGCAATTTTAGGCTTTAGAAAAATCCCATATATTTTCTGCTTGGAAAAAATAAGGCGTTCTAAACAAGAGTAGGAATATTAAAAAAAAAGGTGATAACTCAAGATTTCTTTTGACTCAAGAGGCCAGCCTAAAAAAGTCAAAGTAAATGGCTATATTTGAGCAAAATATGATTTCCTCCACATTCTGAGCCTCTGCCATTACTTGGCTGGGAGGGGTCGGGATGGGGAAGAGCATGGGGAAAAGAAGAGACAAAAGGAAACCAAAGAAAGAACAAAGGAGCAACATGTTGTTCATTAGCGGGGCTGCGCGCAGAGGATGCAGCGTGGGTTTTTTGCCAGGTCGGGGTGCCTTACAGTGTGTCTCGCACAGACCGCATTGCTCCTTTCCAGGCTTGCAGAGAGGCAGGTCTAGGGCCACGTTTCCAGCTGGCGTGGACCAGCATCTGCTACCCCTCCACACCGAGCAGCCTGTGGCACAGCTGGCTCCTGGGGGAGCTCCGAAACGCGCCCAGCGAATGGGAGCAAGGTGATCTCCCAGGCCCCTGACCGGAGGGGACATCCACGCTACCCATGCCAGCGCTGCTCCGGCGCTCGGACAACATGAAGGCAGCCGGAGAGAGATGTCTTTGTTGCAGAGGATTTGGCAACGACTTTTATTCAGACGAATTTTCCAGGAGACTTTGTGAATGAGATGTTTGTCTCCCGGCTCTTCACAGTTTATCCAGCGAGGTTTATTCTCAGGGAGTGGTCAGTGCTTGTACTGCCCGAGCCCGGGAGCCGGCTCTGAGGGATACAGTTCCCCGGGACCAAATAAATCAATTAGCTGAACATGATATGTGTGCAATGCAGCACCGTTGGACTCCACCCAGTGCAAAATTTCCTCCAGTCGAGGGTTTTATTACAAATCTGCGACAAAGCCTGGATTTGTCAGACGATTAGTTTTGATTCCATTTTCGAGCAAGCCTGGGCTGATACACAGGGCTGCCTCAAAGCCACGCAGCGCTCGGGGCAGATGTTGATTTAATTAACTGAGGCTCGAAGCTCGGCATGCACCTCCTGAATGGTCGTTATTCTTAACCTCTCGCTGGCACTGGTACCCACCGGCACTGGGCTACCTTGTGATGCCTCCTTGTGCGCCGGCCTGATGGACGCTCTTTCGGCCACCAGTCCTGACCTTGTAAAGTCTGGGCTGGAACAAGCTCAGCTGCAGGGGCCGGCGTGGTTTGGCGTGCAAGGCATTTGTGTATTTTGTGGAGAGGGAAAAATAAATGAAGATCACCCACCAACCTTCCCCAACTGACCACTGTAGGACCATTGGGTGAAGGAGACTTTGTATCCGTTTGGACCTAAACCTCCTGCAAGTCCCACTGAGCTGCTTTGTTTGACAGCTGGTAAGTAGGAAAAGTGCTCGTGGCTTATCCCTCGTGGACTGGGACGTGTCCTGCTGCCCCTTTCGGCCAGCAGGTTTCCAGAAGCGTTGATGGCCTCGACTTGCCCCCTCGCACTCCAGCGGATCTGATGTCGTTGAGAAAGAAGGTCTTCCAGAGAGTGCCTGGGGTCACGGCCCAAACCTGAGCCATTGTATGACCTGGGAGATTATTCTGCCTTTGGTTTAATCTTTTGACCAAGTGGAAGCTTTGGAAACCTGCAGGCATTGGTAGCTGGAGACGGCTCCAAAAACCAGCCAGCGCCAGGTCCAGCAGACCCCTCAAGAGCTGTGTCCTCCTCCAGGAAAAGCTGGATTCCACCAAGTTCAAAAAGGCCCTTTGGCTTTTTCTTTCTCCATTGGTCCCAGAGAAGATAGAAAAGGCTCTTTGTGTATGCGAAATGCTGTTGCTCACCTGAGCATTGCCACAGATGCAAGGGGGCCACGAAAGCCTGGGGCTGGCCCAGCCCCGCTCTTGCTCTTGCATAAGCAGAGCAGCTGGGGGCTGCTGCTGACGGGCACAGGCAAATGCGACTGTTTTCAAAGGAAGGAAAATCAGGTTGTTTGTCACCGAGAGGCTCGAAGCAAGCTGTTTTCATGAAGTGCAAGCATTACATTCACAGCCTTGTTAGTCCAATGTCACCTGCTCTCCCGGAGCCAAACCCTGAGCCTCCACCGGGGCTCCCCAGAGCAGCCGGCCACCCACAGTGCTCTCCTCTGCCACTGCTTGCTGGACCTGAACTGCACTTTCAGAGCTCCTCCGATGGGCCCAGATGTTCGGAGAACCCTTCCAGCCCATCAGGCGTCCAAATAGCTTTCTAAAGATTGTCCAGAGCCTGCAAGGAGAACCCGACCGAAATCCCAAACCAGAGGTCACCTAATTCACGCGTCCGCCGGTGTGGGATTTGTCCGCCAGACCGGTTTTTTCCCCCCAATGTTTTGCTGTGCTCCCAGTAACTAAAGCGAGATGCCTGGCAGCTTCCTGGCCCTCGGGGAGCAGACGTGACCAGCAGACGGAACCGTGAAAATGTTTCGCCAGACTTTTCCCGGCCTGAGTTTCCCTATTTTTCATAACAATCTCATCAATCCCGTTTACGCGCCGAGGGGGGATCTGCCGAGCAGCTGCTTTCAGGGGGGCTGCAAGTGAGGGGGAGGAAACGCAAGAAGCGGAGTCCCAGCACGGGGGGCACCAGGAACCAGCAGGTGAAAAACACCCCCCTGGGCCATTAAACAAAAAAAACCAACCACACAAAACAGAGCCTGGCGTGTGTCAGTGACCCAAACGGCCGACACGTGTCCCGGCTGCCGCAAAGCCGGAGCCTAGCGTCTAAACCCGGCAGCTATAAACCAAGCCCTTTTGTCGTTTTCTTGGCCCGGCTCCTCTCGCACGTTGCAAGGAGCGTCTGAAGTGGTATCGCTCGCCGCGCTGTCGTCCCTTGGAAGACACCGCGCAGCCTTAATCCGGGAAAGCCTGGCGCACCGGGGCCGGTGGCCGCCGCGGGGCCCTGGGTCCCTTCGGGGACGTATCACCCCCCCTCCTAAACGGGCCCGCCGTTCGTACGCGCTGCCCGCTTCCTGCGCGCGGCCGAGCGAGGGGAGACGCGCGCCTCGTACGGGCGGCGGCAGACCGAAACGCGGCTGACGTTCAAAGCAGGATCCGGAGCCCGTCGAGGAGGGAAAGCCGCGGATCGGGAGTCGAGCGCCGCCGAGGCAAGCGCGCAGAGCCGCCGCGCGCGGGTCGCAGCTCGCGCGGCCTAGTCCTCTCCACGGCGCCGACGGTCAGAGGCGGCGGCTGCGCTCGGAGGCTCGTCGGCCTGGCGCGCGAGCCTGAGCACGGCGCGGGGGCTCGGGGGGCTGACCGCTTTCACCCCCCTCTCCCCCCCGCCTCGGCTGCACCCGGCGCCGGGGCGTTAAGCGACGACCGGGCCGCTCCTGCAGGGCGTCGGGCGAGCCAGCGACGCGCGCGTTAGCGAGGCCCTGCTCGTCGGCAGGTTGAGCCGGGAGAAAGGCAGGACGGCGGGAAAGGGGCTCCTCGCCGCGGCGCAGCCCTGTGGCGCTAGGGCCAAGCACAACACCTGGCAGGGATTAAAAAATAAAAACGCTGTTAAATCCTTTCGGGACATGAAGCAGCGCAACAAAAGGGGCCGTTGTGCGCGAGCCGGCGGCGGGGGCAGGGGGCAGGCCGCGGCCTTCTCGTTTCCAGTCGCAAATATTTTGGTCTGAAAAAATAAAAATAATAATAAGTAGGAAAAAAAAAAAAGAATCACATTCCCCCCCCCCCGCCCTCCTCCAAACAACAGCCCGGTTTGGGATGGCGGGCCGGGCCGGCGGCCTTCGGCCGGCGCTGAGCGTGTCGGCGGCCGCCCGCGGCGCGCCGGAAAGGGGACGCCAGCTCGGTGTTGACTGCGAGGCTGCAACGCTGCCTTTGCCCGGGTGGCTTCTACACGGGGGGGCGGGCGGGGGGGGAAGGAGGCAGAGATTTCGCGCGTACGCAAAGCAAAGCAGCTTATTAGCTGCCGCGCTAACGGGCTCTCTCCTTGAGTGCTTGCGGTAAGCTCCATTAGCGCCGCGGCGCCCTACGCGGCGGCTCGCCGCCCCGGCCCCCGCGCCGCCGCGCGCCTGAATGCCAAGCTGTCCGGCGTAATGCGATTACCCCCACCGTAGGCTTGAAAGGGAATGCAATTAGGAAAGGGGGGGGGGGGAGGGCGGGCCGCGCGCGTAATTGCAGTCGTTCGTTAAAAACGCGCCGTTATCGCTTGGCGATGCTGCAGCGCAACCGGACGCAGCGGCCAGCCGGGGCCGCTTGCTGTGACGGGTCTTCTCCCGGGCTAGCGTGCGATAGGAAAGAGCCTGCTGTGCGCGCCCGGGCTCTGCAGTCGCTGACAGTCGCTGCAATCCCCCTGCTAATCCCCCCTTTAGGCAAAAGATTTAGTTAAACCGCTCATTAAACGCGTTCTTCTGGGAGCAGCGGCGAAGCAGATCTTTGCCTGGCTTTCCCATCCAATTCCTGCATCGTGACGGCGCTTTCCAAAAAACGAAGAGGTTCTGGCCACATTTTCAGATCTGGAAGTTCTCCCGTTAAACTCCCGGATGCCATAGGGGACACCTCGGGCGAAGGAGCTGGCTCGAGCGGCCGGGCCGCCCGGGGCCCTCGGCCAGCAGCCGCCGCCACAGAGAACTTCATATCTACCGTCCTCGGGGCTTTCACTAGGTGGGACCACGCACCGCTCACCGCCGCCGCCGGCGCTGAAAAGCCAAGCGTCTCCCTCCCCCCATCCGGCTTACGAGTTTCTGGGAATCCTTAGCCACGGAAAAAAAATTACCGGCCCTCAGAGTGACTCACGGAAGAGATCATAGGATACGATGCTGGGGTTTTTTTTTTTTTTTTTTTTTGCTTTATTTTTCACTGCTTATGTCCAAAGAAACCAGCATCTCCAGCGTGCATCGCTGGAGACGCTGAGAAGTTGCTCCGCTTGGTTTTGTTTGAGTTATTCGCTCTCCAAGCGGTTTCCTTGCGTTGCCGGAGGCCGTTTTGGAGAACGGTCCTGGTCCGCGCGAGGACCCCGATCCAGCAAAGCCCTTCGGCCGACGCCGGCACGGACGCTCCCTCCGGCAGCGGACGCCCCCCGAGGGCCCGCGGGCACCTCGCGGGGGCTCCCGCGAATGTTTGAAAATTCACCTAATTTGGAGCCGGCTTTAAAAAAAAAGGCAAAAGCATAATAAGCTTCGCTGAATCCGATCCAACCCAGGCCCGTAAAGTCCTTCGGCGGGAGCCCCCGCCACTTCGGCCAAAGCGGTTGGCTTCCCCCTCGGCCTCGAGGCGGTGCCGGACCCCTGCGCGCCGCCTCCTTTGGCGCGTTCGGCCAGCGAGGCGCCGGCCCCTTCCGCGGGCGATTAAAGGACCTTTTGGAGACTTTCTCCTTTCCACCCCAGGAGGGGAGTTTCCCATCGCCCGGCTCTGCCGGAAGCGCCACGGTCTGGCCCCCAGCAGCGTTTTGGGGTGATTTCCCCCCGAGGCCGGTCGCGACGGGCTCCCAAACGGCCCCTCGGCCCTTTTCGGGCTCGGCGTGGGCCGGAGCGAGGCGGAGGCCGGCGGGGGGGAGACGCGGGACCGGGGCAGGATGGAGACGAACCACGCACCGCGGGACGCCCTGCCGGCGCGGGGCCGCGGAGCTGCCAGCCCATCCGTCCTGGCCAAGGCGTCCGCGCGGCCGAGTCGGAGCGGGGCCCTGGGAAAAGCAACGTGTTGCCCGGCCCCTTGCGGCTCTCCGACCCTCCTCCTCGACAGCCCGCAACGGAAAAACGCCTTTGCCGGGAGACGCCGGGAGCTTTTAATAGAAAGCCCAAAGTTTAAGTTGGCGCGGCCGCTGCCGAACGGGCGCTTAAAGCCGCACTGCCCCGACGGTTTATTTAACAAAAAAATAGAATAATAATAATATTATGCATGTAAAACAGAGCAAGCAAGAAAGCGACGGGTCCAGCAAGGCTCCCCTTCGGTGCTGGGAAAGGAAGGAAAACGTTGCTCCTGGACGCAGAGCCGTGTTTGATGTTTAAATTGCGTTTCTTTGCGAGCCCGGCCTCGGTGCCGCTGCGGGGCGCTGAGCACCCCCGGCACGCGGGACGGGCGCACGCAGCCTCCGAGGAGGCTCTCGCGGTCCCTGCCGAGGATGCCGCGAGCAATCCCCTTCCCATCTCTCTTCCTATGGGTTTTGTCATTGAAAATGGGGGGGAAAAAAAAAAAACCCAAAACACAAATCGTGCGTGATCTCTGCCCGGACGAGGCGCCTATTCGTATCGCCAGGATAACACCGCTGCGATAAACGCCGGCGCGGGCAGCAAAAGCGCCCAGCGGGGGTGGGACGGGCCGGCGGGTCCCCAGCGGCGCAGAACATCCCTATTCTGCCGCCGGGAGCCGCGGCCCCCCCTCCCGAAAAGCCGCTGGGCGGCTGGCGCGCGAGCCCTCGACCGCGGCGGCGCGAAGGGCACGCGGCGGCGCCGCCCGCCGATGCTGCCCGCGACGTTCCCGGCCCTCGCTCCCCTCGCGGTGGGGTTGGGGGGGGGGAACGGGTTCAAAGGGACTTGCTTTTTGCAAGGGGAGACTAAAATGCCCTCTTTATGGGTGTAAGTATTTCCTCCAGCCCCTTCCAGCCCTGCCAGCCGGCTGCTAAAGAAAGCATCCCCTCCCGCGGGCAAGGGCTCCAAAGCGTTCGCAGGGCTCCATGCAAAATATTTAACATCCAGTATGTGACCACTTCTCTGGTAGCAAATTCCTTTTGAAATCTCCCCTGTAATTTGTGGCGTGCAAACCTTGTTTGAGTTTGAGGATTTAGCACATGTTTGCCGCGCCGCTTTGGAGGCAGCGACTCGAGCCGCGCGGGCTCCGGTTTGTGTGGTCCGGCCACCCCGCGCGCTGCCGGCTCCGCGAGCCCCACGGAGGGGGGCGACCGAAACGGGCCGGCTCCGTTGGGAACCTCGCCGGGACGCGGTTAACGGTCGCTTCGTCCGCGCCTTCCCCACCCCCCCCAAACCCCGGGCAGCTCCGAGGGTTTTGCCGCCGGGAGCCCGACGGCCCCCTTCGCCCGGCCGAGCGACCGTCCCGGCGCCCCGCGCGCCCCCGGGGCTCCCGGCACGGCTCGACGTCGCCTTTACGTTGCTGTTGCTTTTTGCATTTCATGTGGTTTGTGGGTATCTAACGGGAGGTGGATTCGGGAGGATTTTGTGCTCTTGCCAGCCTGAATTATTTATCGGGCCAGGCATCTTTCTTTCTTCGGAAAGAGCCTCCTCCCCTCCCCTTTTTTTTTTTAAATCCAAATTTTTATTTTTGGGCCGGCATTGCGTCCTGGCGCCTTCTCCCCACCCGCCCCCCCCCGCTGCGGCCCCGCTTCCCGCGGGAGCTCGCTGCCCGCGGGAGCCCGGCTGCGCGCAGCACGGAGCAGCGCCCCAGCGGAGGAGCCCGACTGACACGGTTCGACGCGGGGGAAAGCTAATTAAGCTGCAAGAGCTGCTCCTCACCTCCTCCCTGGTGGCCGCCGACCTTCACCCGCGAGGCCTGGCCTTTTCCAGGTCCTACCAATTACGCGCGTATCCGAGCTGACGGGTTAGAGACGTCGCTGACTGAGCAGGAAACTAGGGAAAAGCCATGGACTCCCCCCACCTCCCCAAAGCATCTTTAGGAAAAAGCCAGCCAGGACAAAGAAAACGGCGGCGCCTTCCACAGCGAAGCGCCCCGGCGCTTCCCGAGCCATGCGTGCGGCGTAAAAATAGGGGGCTGAGCAGAAGGAGAGAGATGCTGTTGCAGCCGCTGCGGAAGAGAAGGCTGCAGCGGTGCAGCTCAGCCCTCACTATACAGCAGAGTCCACGGCAGAGAGCGGGTACGAGTGCTGCGATGGCCAGACATAGTCCTTGGTGTCCTTATCTCATCAGACATCGGGAAAAGCAACCATCGTTGCAAGCGCACTGGAAACAGCGGTCGTTGCCAGCTCTCTGCTCCAGGACCGCCTGGATCGTGTTTCCTAACAGAATCACAAAATCAGGTGATTCCTCACAAAATCACAAAAACGGTTGGAAGGGACCTCTGGAGCTCATCTAGTCCAACCTCCCTGCTCAAGCAGGGTCACCTAGAGCATATTGCCCAGGATTGCATCCAGATGGGTTCTGAATATTTCCAGTGAAGGAGACTCCACTGCCTCTCTGGGCAACCTGTTCCAATGCTCTGTCACCCTCACAGTGAAGAAGTTTTTTCTCAGGTTTAGATGGAGCTTCCTGTGGTTCAGTTTCTGCCCATTGCCTCTTGTCCTGTTGCTGGGCACCACACGGAAGAGACCAGCCTCATCGTCTTGACACCCTCCCTTCACATACTTGTACACGTTGATGAGATCACCTCTCAGTCTTCTCTTCTCCAGGCTGAAGAGGCCCAGCTCTCGCAGCCTTTCTTCAGAGGAGAGATGCTCCAGTCCCCCAATCATCTTTGTAGCCCTCCGCTGGACTCTCTCCAGGAGTGCCATGTCTCTCTCAGACTGGGGAGCCCAGAACTGCACACAGTACTCCAGGTGAGGCCTCCCCAGGGCTGAGGAGAGGGGCAGGATCACCTCCCTCCACCTGCTGGCAACACTCTGCCTGATGCACCCCAGGACACCATTGGCCTTCTTGGCCACAAGGGCACACTGCTGCCTCATGCTTAACTTCTTGTCCACCAGCACTCCCTCCCAGGTCCTTCTCGGCAGAGCTGCTTTCCAGCGGGTCAACCCCCAGCCTGTACTGGTGCCTGGGGTTATTCCTTCCTAGGTGCAGGACCTTGCACTTGCCTTTGTTGAACTTCATGAGGTTCCTCTCCACCCTCTCCCTGAAGGACGTTGCCATTTGCACCCGCCGAGCGACGACGGACATCTCAGAGTTTGCCGTTCTCCCTCTCTCAGCTCTGCTATCTCCTGGCAGGCACCTGAGAGAGGTGCATGGGGCTGGAGGCGCACCTCCACCGCTGGCATTCGGAGGGGTGAAGGGCCTGATGTGACGGTGGTGCTGGGTGGATGAAGAGCTGGACATGGAGGTGGCACTTGCAGATGTTCCCACCTACCAACCTCGGCTACTCTGTCCCGCTGGTCTCCAAACAGCGCCGTGTCCTGTTCGTTTGCGACGGGATTTCAGCTGGAGAGAAGAGCAAGCACCAAGCCTGCCAGAGCTCAAGCCTAAACGCCGTGGGGCAATGCTATGGGTGTTACCCGTAGGGTACGTGCGTGGTGGCATGGGTTCCCCATTATCTCTACGAGATGAGGGCTAGTGAGGAACCATCATCACCATAATTTTCAGTGTTCAAATACTACAGGTGGCCCTGACGGATAAGCCAGCGGCAAAAACGTACCACGAACCGTAGGAAACTCAACAGGGAGTGCCAAAAAAAAAAAATGGCTTGAGCGATGTATTTAGACAAAAAAGAACGGGAGAGATATTAACTCTACCGGGGCAGGTGGGCGGCTGGCAGCATCTCAGGCAGGTCGGAGAGCCAGCCACCCTTCCCTCGCCGGCACGCTTATCTCCCCCGCCGCCGGGGCGCCTTGTTAAACACCTCGAGACGTTAAACACCGGCGGCTGCCCACTGCTCCCATCCCGCGGCGCATCCCCGAACGCACCGGCAGCCGCCCTCGCCCCCCGCTCTTCTCTTAAAGAAATCCCCGTGGGGGACAGGTGTGCCTGGAGATAGCGGGGCCGATACCGGCGGTCTCTACGCCGCACGGGGCTGCTTAAGGCCAGAGAAGAGCATTGGTGCTGCCCACGAGCGAGAGGAGGAGCGGCAAACACGCCGGGGTTTTATTGCGGGCAGGGGGGAAACCAGCATGCGTCGCTCTGCAAACCGGCCCGGTAATCGGAGAACGACATCGACGGGCTGCAGAAGGAGAGGGAGAGAGAGAGCCCTCGGCAGGACCAACCTGTCGTCTGAGCATCCCCCAGCAAGTGTGGAAAGGAGATTTCTCGCGCCGGAGAGCCGCGCCGTGCCTCCATCGGGGCTGGAAAGGCCGGCCCAAGCCTCTGTGCTGACCCACGGCAGAGCCCGAGGAGCCCCGGCCTGGCCGGGAGCCCATCCCACCGGGGCACCGGGAGCCCTGGGATGAATTAAGTGGTTTTTAGTGCCGGTAAGAAAGCATCCCTTGAAGAGAGCCAAGCTTCAGAAGACAGCGGACGACAAAAACCCCATCAAGCCCAGCACAGCAAAGCCAACTGGGTCCAAAGGTGGAGGCCAGCTTTAAAGGCCTGAACATCAAGCAGTCCCAGAGAGGAAGTCAATAAAGATATGGAAGGATGTCAAACGGAGGCTGCAGGCAAGGCTGCCTGCTTTTACTGCAGCGCCTTGGGCAAATGCTCTCTTGGCGTTTGAAGGCACTTGTTTACGCTCAGCGTTAAAACCTTTTAGAGGTGGAAGAGCAGCAGGATCAAGTTTTCCAAAATTAGAAGTATAATCTCTGCCTGGCAATGGGAAAAAGTAGCCAAAGACAGAGACGGACTCCAAATCAAAGCTTTTATACAGAAAAACAGCCCTGAGTGGATACTGCTGTGGCTCCAAGGGGGCAGCAGGAGACGTCCAGTTAAAGAAGAGACCGTCCGTCCCTAGGGGAAGCCCGGGCACCGGCCCAGAGATGCCCCGGCGCCAGGCATAGCCGTTGGCAGAGCTGCAAAACTATCGGTGTTTTATTTGTGCTACCTGGGTTACTGCTCTCTCGGGGTGGGAGGCAGGGTGCAGGTGAGGCTGAACCAGGGGAGGAGGAAGAGGAAGGGCAGGTGACCGAGCAGAACGGTGGTCTGCTCCAACAAGCAACGACCCACCGAGCGCCACTGCCGGCAAGACCGAGCTCGGCCTCCTTCCCTCTTTCGGCGGGCGCAGGCCGAGCCGTGGCCGAACCTCCCGCAGCCCTCGGAGCGGGGCGCGAGGAGGCGGCCGGGCCGGGCGGCAGGAGGGCCCGCGGGGGCGAGCCAGGGAAGGCGCCGCCACCCGGCTCAGCCCTCGCGCCTGCCAAGCGGAGCCGCTCTCGCGCGAGGAAGGCAGCGGCGAGAGCGGCGGCGGGAAGGGCTGCCCTGCTCGACAGCTCGGGCGCAGCGAAAGGAAGCCGCTCGACCACATCGCGCCTGTCCGGCCCGCTCTTCCCTAGGGGAAGAGTTAACGCCGTTCCCCTCAGAGTCAGCGTGCATTTGGGTGGGCGCAACTACTCCCTGCGTCAAGTCCCTCTTCGCTGCAATCACAGCGATAGCCTGGTCCCAGCTCCGCTCCTGCTCCTCCTGGGGACGTGGAAAGCTGGAGAGACAAGGAGCCCGGGCACAGGGGTGGGTGCGCGCTTCCCTCGCGCTGCTGGGACCTCTCGGCCTGCAGGCAGGTGGGACCGCGCTGGCTCCGGCTCCGGCTCCTGCTGCTCGGGCTCTGCTGCGGGAAGGGGGAGCCCAGGCCAGCGCCCCGGCGTGGGGACCCAGCCCCGCGACGCCAGCTTTCCCGGCCTCACTCCTGGCTTGTCGCAGCGCACTGCTGAGCCACAGGGGCCGAGAGCCGGGACTCCCATCACGCTGGCTTCCCGTTCTGCTCCGGCCACGTAAAAACACACTTTTCTGCAGGTTAAAAAAAAAAAAAAAGAAAGAAAAATGTAAAAGAAACGTTTGCAACTGCTCAAGCCCTGAAGCACCATTGCTTTTCCTTTCCGGGGCTTCAGCACTCCGTTCGGGCACCGAGCCCCCGCGGCAACGAGCGGCGGCCGCCCGCGCCGCTCCCGCCGCCGCTGGCCCCGGGGCCGGGGGGACCCGGGCGGGATCCGGGGGGGGGGCCCGGGGGGGGCCCGGGGGAACCGGCGCGGCCGCGGAGCCCGGCGCGGCGCTGCGCGGCGCCGCTGCACCACGGCGCCCCCTGGCGGCACCGCGCGGCGCCGCTGGGAGCCGCGCTGCCGCCGGTCCGGGGGGGCCCCGCAAAACAGGGTGGGGGGAGCAGTACCATGCTGTAACCCCTCCGCCCCAAAACACCGCCCCCCACACACTGTGCCAGGGAAGCCTGTCCTTCCCAGGGAGCAATCCCTGGCCTAACCCTCTTTGCTGTTACAACTGCTTGCCCAGGAGCAAGTTTTTTTTTTTTCCTTTTTAATTAAAGCGAGGAAAAAAAGAATGTTTGAAAAAGCTCTGAAAAAGCTGTGGTGAAGGCTCTATGTAAGTCTCCTAAAAGTGAGCCGTCCTTCCGGAGCCATTACTTTGGCTCTGGGGCAGGCAATCCCCTTTTAACTGCCAGCAGAAAATACGTCTCCAGTAACTTGCTGGGGAAAAGGTCCAGGAGATCCAAAGCTGATGATTTATGCTCTTTGTCCGTCCGTTCTCCTGGGCTTGGAGAAAAATCTTAAGGCAATATGCGATTTATAAAGTATCTCCCTGAACATAACTCCAGAGGCACTTTATATGGCTGTTTCTGATAAACTCAGTAACCTAAGCCTGGCCTTTATAGAGACAGACTGAAGGTGGAGGGGGGGGGGAATGTCAAGATTTGGATTCTGACACTCGAATAAATCGTAAAATAATAAGCCTAAGACGTATATTTGGACAGGCTAAACCCCTGAAAAATATCCCAAACTATCTCAGCTTCTCCAGTTTAATGGCCTAATCCCATTCCTTACTGAGCTGTAGGCAGATCCTCAAGACGTGTCCAGCATCATTAAGGAAGGCGGCCTGTCCAAATTACAGTGAACAAGAACTGTTCTACATAGTTCCCCTGCAGTTCGGAGCATTCAGTCTAATGCTTTAAAATCCTACTGGGTATTTAGAAAAGGTAGCTTTGGGCCTCTTCTGCCTCCCCCTTCCACATCCCAAACGTGGGGTTTCAATCTGGACTGCAATGGGTGCATTGTGATTTCTCAATATTTACAATATTCTGCTTCAGAGTTTCTGCTGGGATGTCTCCCATGACTTCAAGAGCGTTATAACAGCAGCAAATTTGGTCCACTCATTCCAATTACGTATATGTGATGGCTGTGAGCTTCCAAAGTTAACATCTTCCAAAGAAAAAAGAATTTGGGACCCAGCTCCAAACTCACTGACTCAACAGAGAATCTACTCCTGACATCAGTGACTTCTGGATGTGGCCTTAGCATCTGTGTTATTTAAACCATCCTGCTAACGCAGACTCTAGAGCCAGTCATGAAAATAAACCAATATATTGGGGTGAAAATCACATGCAGGGAGTTCTTTTCTGCCGAATTATACCTTTGGCATTGAAAAAATGGTCCTTGAATCCGATGTATAGAAAGACTTTATATCTGATGGACCAGCCCTGGAAGGGAATGAGTGGATACAGTGAGATCACGGACAGCCCCCTGGGCCATGAGAGACAAGCTCTCCGGAGAAAGAGTGCCTGGACAAAGAGCACAGAGGCAGCACCCCGCACTGGGGGGCTGTGAACCAGGCAGGTCTCTGCTGCTGGTCCCCACAGCCCAGCCGTGGCTTGCAGGAAGGAACTGCTGCTCACCCAGCGGTGGTGGTGGGATTTGGGCTGCGGTGGTGGACTGCTGGCAGCAGCCTCGCCTGTAGTGCCCTGAAGTATCTCTGGGTCAGATGAATAAATGCAATGCACCAACGATAGGGATGAGAAGGGTAACCCCGTGGCACTTTGGTACTGTCGCAACCAGAAAAAAATACTGGCAAGGGGAGCAGGGCTCAGCCTTTCCGTGCTTAACTTTCTCCTGTGCCCTTGGAGAGATCACAAGTTGGTCTTAGACAGGGATTTAGCCTGTAATGGCTATAAGTGGCATTTGTTTCAGTTTATTGCTGGTCCCGTGGTGTGTCACATCAGATGGAGAGACAGGCATATAAATCATAGGTGTTTTTCTTAAGATGTTGTCAGCAAATTCAGAGCAGCCTTTCCTGAGGTTGCTTCTTGCTTCCTAGAAAGTTTATTTTCCCTGATACAACGCAGAAAGCTGTCAAGGGCAGTAAATCCACTTGAACTCTGCTGTGTGCTGCTCCTAAATCACTGCAGAGAGCTGATGTAGGTCTGGCAGCACCCAACACCAGGAGTGCCAGCCCTTGAGGTGTATTTAGTGCTGCCTGGCTTTCTTGGAAGGGTCTGCTCTGGACCTACAGGTATTGTCAGAGCTGGGGAAAGTGCTTCAGTACGAAACTACAGACTTCACCAACATTTCTGGAGTAGAAGCTCTCCTGAGACTCTCCAGGTATCACATACTCCTATGTCAAACCAGTCATTTGAAATCAAAACAAGGAAATCCAGGCTCTACAAGTGGAAGACAACTTCCACTGAGGCCAGGGAACTTCAGTCTCTACACGACTGAACATATAACTGACTAAATACAAAACCAGAGTCAGGCTGAGTTCCTCTCTCTGTTTCCTATTTTGGCTTTGGTCTGCCTTTTCTATTTGACTAGCTGATCTGTAGGGCCGGGCCGGCTTCTTGTTTGATATATGTATAGCAGCAAGCAGCACGGACGGCATCTCTGGAGGATGCTATAATGTGAACTGATACTTATTTGCATGGAAAGTAATTGCAGACAGGGAGCAGGTGCAGATCTAGCAATAATGTCAGGGCAGCTCCGTGCGATAGCCTCTTCCCTCCCTGGACATGAAGCAGGCATCGTCCGTGCACCTTGGCGCGAGGGGTCACGACTAGAAGTCTTTACACTGCCCCATAAATTCCTTCCTGGGTGGTGAATCGTGTTGGAAGACATTAGAAAATTTTGATTTCAGTGAGTTTGTTGCCATATTTGATACTGCCTTTTGTGCCAAGTCAACATTTTTCAAAGTTCCAAACAATTTGTTGAGCAATCTGGTGACAAAAGCGGTTGATGCCACTTTTCAGTCGTCTTCCGTACAGAAAGGCAGAAAAACCTTCTTGTGCTGAGCCTGTTGTGTACATGTATTTCTCCATGAAATGTCTTTGCTGTCACCTCACAACAGGTAAGGATGTCCACTTCCCAGGCATAACCTCTACTCACACAATGCCAGCCAAGCCCACTGGTGGTTTCCAAGAATGACATATCACATCAGAGCCCTTGCCTTGCAGACAACATCCTTACTCCTTGAAAGCATCACTGAGTGGCTATTTACTCCCCTAGAATTTTGGTTCTAGGGGTTCTGGATCTCCAAGCTGCCCGAAGTTGTCTTAAACTCTATACTCTTCTCGCTCCTTGGAGGAAGGCTCCTCAAAATTTACATGGCAAGGCATTGCTGGATGGCGACTGCTGCAAACTGACGTTCTCATGGGAAGCGTAATTAGAGCCTTAAATATGGAAGAGGGCAGAAATAAGCAGAAATGCTAACAGCGGCTGAATACGGTCCAGCCTAACTCCTCAGCGTTGGCCAAAGCAACGCTGGCAGACCTGAAAATCCAACTACGGTGCCCGGGTAGTAGAAGTGATAATGTCTCAAGGTGGAACAGATGAACAGTTACAGATTAGCCAGCAGAATAAACTGATGTCCATAGTCCACCAAAGGACTTATGAAACTCTGTCCAAGACACCCTTAGTTTGGTTTGGACGGATGGGAAAGTGTCAAAATACTGCTACCAAAGAGAGAATGACCCGCATGTGCGTCGGCAAACGGTGGGTGTTTGTGCGTGTTGCTTAGAGAAACCCCTGGGAGGCAAATTCGAGGGGTTTCCCTGTGCAAAGTGGGGAGCCAGTGCTCAACCACACAGATGTCTGGCTGCAGCTCCTGCCTGCTGGGGAGGCGCTCCAGAAGTCAAGCTGAAGCTGGGAAATTACACAGTTAACAGAGCTGCTCTAATGAGAAAATGAACCAGGCATCATATGGTGTTGATTTAGTGCTTGAATATGAAGAATAGGGAAAAGGGAGGAAAACGAAGCCAAACAAACCTCAAGCCCCCATGAGTTTATAAAAAATCTTTGTGCAAACATGCTGCTTTTATCCACAGAAGTGAGCAGCTTTCCTCCTAATGTGTGTTCTTGTCTGTAATTAATCTTGTTTCAGCAAAACAGAAACAAAGTCTCACGACTAAACATTAAGAGCCACCTCTTGTGGAGCGTTAAACATTTGAGGAACTAGACGCTGCTTTTTAAAATACTGGCATGAGATGAAGAAAAGTAAAACATTGTTCAGGATGACAGCATTCAGCGTTTCCCCGTGACAGTTTTAATGCATTTTTATCATCTGAGGCACCTGATCAGCCCACAGGAGTCTGGGCAGGCTGAGACAAACATTTCTCATGTACACTTTTGAAGCCTTCTTCTTGCTGTTTTCTAAAATTGTGTATTTTCAGATGTCACAAGAGGTGGAGATCTCAGGGCATGTCCAGCTATCGGGACGCTATAGACTCCCCTACTCCACCGCGTGTCATTTGCTATGGCCACACAAGACAAACACCCGTTGTAAGCAGTCCCAGGCTTGTTGTCTAAAGAAAAAATTAAGTAGATTTGCCCTTCTTTTAGAAAACTGAATGTCAGCTCTTTGCATAACAAATGCACCCAACAGCCAAGTTCTAGGCTGCTAAACTAAGGTACGTTTCCTGAGGTATATAACCCAAAATATTCCTTGTGTTGAGGTGGGAGTTTTGTTTCTGGCTTTGTGCTCTTTGGACCCAACACGGCAAGGATCCAAGCACTACACCAGAGATATGGACAGCTCTAGCTTTTAATAAGATGTTCATGTTTTGAATCATTGAATCAAGAAACACTGTGACTAGAGGTCTCCACTTGCATGTTCAGTCTACTCCTCCAGTTGGATGTTCAGCCTGCTTCAGGAAAAAGCTAGTTTTCAGCTAAGACCATCTTTTAAAAGAAAGTTAATTTGGAAATTTGAGCCATATGCAGTATGCCAAGCTTGAATCACCTACACTGACTCACCTAGGTGAAGGCAAAGACAGACATCCGTTTGGGGAAGAATTAGTTAGAAGAGATGCTGGACCATTAGCTTCATTGTGATTAATAGTAGCAGAGTGGCGTCCCATCTAGCAAGCATCCATCCAAGATCCCAGACTGCCACTAAAGCAGAAGTGATTTCCTACCTGGAGGAGCTGCTGTTCTCCATGGATGAAGCCAGGAAGAAGAGAAGAGAATTGAAATAAGTTTCCAGCTGGAAATAGAAGTCACAGATGACCATTGAAGCAGCTGCCTGCTCCCCGCACCCTCTAGCCCTCCTCTCCTCGGGAGGAGAGATGCCACTGTGCTGTGACCAAGCCTGGAGTGACCCCACTCAACCTGGAGGAAATGTCAGTCCTTTCGCAGCCCCCAGGACGGACAGGGTGAAACACCACTCCAGCACGGAGAGGAGCCCCACGGCACCTGGGCACAGGCAGTGTTGGCCATTACTACTCCGAAAAGCTCTCTAGCCTACCTTGAAATTCAGCCTCCCCTGAAAAGGCTGAGTGGATATTTGCAACCTCCAAATCCCACTGGCTGGGCCTCCTTCCATGCCTCTTCCATTTAATACTGGAGAAAATACTAGGATGAAAATTGGGGACACGCCCTCAATGTCTTTGAGCATCGCAGATGGCATCATATCCCAAGACTCGTTCATGTGACCCACAAGGCGAAAGTAGCTGAAAGGGGGCTTCATGTGCATGAATACGCACTATGGAGAGGAGGAAGGAGATGGAGTGAAGTTCAGTATCTTCCTCTACCCGTTTAAATCATCCTCAATGGAGCTGCAGCTAAAATATCAGGCTACAACACCCCCGCTCCTGCTGTTACCTCTGTGGTGGACCCCAGGTAGAGGCAGACGGGGAGGTGGCACCTGCTCTGGAAAGCGTTGGGAAAAGGAGTCACAGAGATTGAACGCTTGCCCCCAAAGCCGTGGACGTCAATGAGGGCATTGCCGGGATACGGTTGGCTTTGGGTCAGGCCTGATGTGGATGCAGATATAGGTACTGCGAGGCTCTGCTCCAGCACAACCTGCGCTCTGTTACCATAAACCCCACTTGATTTTGCTCCATAAATAGACATTATGATGCTTCGTTAGCATAAGCAATGCTGCACATAACATATGATACTCCGGTAATATGAAAGAAATTTTCTGCTTGGGATTTTGTTTTGAATGAGTTATACCGCTGCCCTGTGTTTATGATTGACCAAGTCTTCACTTAGATGTGAACGAGCAAATGCCACTATAGATCTCCTGTGACTTCTACTGCTGTCGTCTGCTCCCTCTCTCCCTCCTCAGTTCGTGCGTGGCAAAATATACATACTGTTGGGATATAAAACATACTTACTGTGAGGTAAACTAATATGGCAAGGGCCAACGCTACTTAGTCTAGAGAAAGCAGAGAGCCTGTTCTGGCAGCTGGAGGAGGGAAACCATGAGGCCGACACTCTTAAACGCGGACTGGAGCTCCTCCTATAAAGATGCTGAAGATGGCAGTGTTTACCAGCAAAAACGAAGCATTTGGCCTTCACAGAGCTGGGCAGGAAACCTCCTTTCCCATGCCACAAAGAAATTCAGGACCTTATACGTTTTTCTTGCTATAGGCCAATGACAAAAATAAATAAAGCAAAAGCTCAGGAACCCCGGCCATATATATAGGTTTGTGTGGAAGTGCAGTTTTTTTACATAGTTCATTTACGCTTTGAGAAACCTCATGGACTTTGCCCTGCCAGGTGGGGTTCTGGCCTCCTTGAGTCAGTTTTTTCTCGCAAAAACGTTCCCTCCAAAAAATCCTAGCCTAAAGCTGGAAACGCTTCCTTCCTAGCATGCGATGAGGGAGTTTTTGATGCACTTCATTTTGCTTGCAGCAGCGCAGTGCCTCATTTTTTGGGGGGCTTCGTGGCCCTTGCTGGGCAAGGTAGGACCATGCCGGCGGTCGCCAGGCTCCTGCGCAGCCCGGGTGCTTCGTCCCTTGCACGAAAGCCAGGTTTTAGCAGGCTTTTGGGAAGCTCCCCAAAAGGGAGCCGGCAGAAATCGCTATCAGTCACAGCTGGGAGACAGAGCAAGCTGCCAGCGACCTGTTGAACGAGGGATTGCTGCAGTTGGGTGCGCGAAGGGATGGTAAAGGGTAACAAGAACTGGCTTTTCCGGCTGGCAAAGCAATCGAAGCAGCAATCAGGCGTTCGCCTTGCCCCTGCCAGGCAAAGCAGGCCTGCTTGGGAAACGGTGGGGCTGGCTGGCCACCCGGCCGCGTTTACGGAGAAAACAGTTTGGGCTCTGAATTGTCTTTTTTTGGCTGACTAAGTTCAGAACTGAAAAATTTGCATTTGTCAGGTAAAAGTGCTTTGCTTCGAAAAATAATTGGCCCGTGGCCACTCTACAGTGGCAGCCTGAACCAAGGAAAGGTTTGTATGTCGGCTCGAAGTCAGCACCTCCTTCCCCATGCAGTTGGAGCGATTTTTAACGCAGGAGAAATTGCTTTGCGGCTTGGGGCGCTGCACCCGCGGTGAATTTGCCGGGCACCAGCGGCTCTGCAGGAGAAGTCGTCGCTGTTGCACGGGTGGGACTGAGAGCAGATCCAACTCCAGGTGCTCCCCAAAAGCACACGGTTCATCTGGAAAATGAAGTGAGGCTCCAAGCTCCCAGCCCGGTCCTTTCATCAAGAAACGGCCCTTCCATCCCCCTCAAACACAAGCTCTTGGACACATATTGCATTATTTTTAAACTGGCCGATCCTGCCCGAGGGATGGGGCTGCGCGCACGGAGGGGAAACCAGGAGAAGAAACGAAACGCAGCCGCTAATTTGCCCGACTTCTGCGCCGGGGAGGAACAAGCAGCTCTCCAGAACTAATTGCTTGCGATTGTTTTTGGACAAAGGAGCTCGGCGAGGAGCAGCGAGAGAGAAGGGGAGAACAGCCTCTGCCCATTGAAATGATAAGCGAGAGCGCCAGCGCTGAAATTTGGGTCAGGCCTGGAGGAGCTGCAGCTGCTGCCTGCTGCCAGGTGCACTGAGCCCCTGCCCCTGGCTTTTCTTTGCGGAGCTGGTTCCTGGGAGGTAAAGGCAGAGCAGTAGGCATTGCAAGGATGATTGAAATGAGTGAAAAATGCAAAAAAAACCCCAAAACCTCAGCGGCCCCCCCAAGCCTGCATCACCTTCCAGGGACCAGCGAGCAGGGCTGCGCAGGGAGGGCAGGACCCGGCAGCCCCACGAGCGGAGGAGACCAGTGGGCTTGATTAACCCTCGGCAAAGCCGAGGTCTAGGAGCCACCAGGCCCTCGCCACCTCTTTACCCCAACCGGGTCCCCCTACGGCTGGAGGGGCCCCATGCACTGCTGAGCCGGCTCAGCTGGGCACACAGCTGGGTTTTACAGGTCATGCGACCAAGAAACAGCACGGGTTTCTTTGCAGATTTGCTCTGGATAAAGCTGAATAAGACTTGCTGGCCCAGGAGCTGCTCGGAGGCTCGGCCCAGGAGGCGTCACGCGCCTGCTCGCGGGCCGAGAGGTCCGAGGAAAGGAGGGCTGAGCCCGGGCGGCAGCTCACCTCTCCCATGCAACCGGCATCTGGGGAGAGCCAACCAGCCGCTCATCCTAGTTTAAAGGAAAGAAAGAGCAATCATCTCTAATACGAGACTTCTCCCTACCAAAAAGGGAGAGTTTTGCAGAAGCAATAAACTGAGTAGAGCCCAGCAGAGCCTGCTTAGACCGCAGCATCTCCCCTCTCAGGGCCAGGCTGCTTCTGAGCCCACCCCAGCAAAGGAGCAAAAAGCTCCTCTCCGCCCCGATAAATCGGTGCTGGGGATGGGGCTGATTGCCGGGAGCTGAGCTCAGCTCGGGCGGCTGATTGCTGGGGGCTGAGCTTGGGCCCCAGGTGGAGGATCCAACCCATTCGCGGTGTTTTCCCACGGCTGGTTATTCCCCAAGAGACACCCACCCCGTTTGCTGAAGGAGTTTTGGGCTGATTTATGTCCGGTTCCGCAAATTCCGACCGGTCTCCAAAGCACCAGCTTGGCCTTGAACCCCGGGCTGTTTCCGCAGCCTCGTCCTGGGTTCTGCAAAGGACTGCAAATAAGGCTTTGAGTGAACCTTCGCTTACGCTCGTTTAACGCAAACGAAAAGCATGTTTTTTCACTTTTTTTTTGGCTAGCCCCCCACCGCCCACCGCACGCGCAGGGCAATCGGGACTTGCACCCCGCGAGGCCCCCGCTCGCTCAGTACGTAGCGCTGCTAGAGGCCGCTTCAGAGCAACGAGCCCGGCAAAACGCCCGCGCCGGCTCGGGGACGGGCGCGCAAGCGCAACTCGCTCGTCGAAGGTGCATCTCGTCGGGCGTCCGCTGAGCTGCCGCCCGCTATGCCGTCTGCCGCCTGTCTGCCCGCCGCTGCCGCAGGAGGAGCCCGGCGGAAAAAGGCCCTGCCAGAAGCGCAGGAGGCAACCGAAGGGTGGTAGGAGCAAGGTGCCGTGAAGCAGAACGGGCATCGGAAGATGTAGGATGTGGTTTTTTTCCCTGCCAGAAGACAGCCGCCGTCAGAGCGAGCTGGAAACGCCAGGGCGCTCGGTGACTCTGATTTTTTTTCCCCCTCTAATTGCTTTCTCCCCGCTGCCCGTTAGTCTGAAACGCGCGGGAGGCCAGCCTGAGGCGAGGAGACGAAGAGGTCGTCTCGAAGGCCCCGTCGGTCCTGTCGAAGCGAGGAGACGCCCCCCTCGCCACCGGGAGCGCGAGCGGCTGCCCGGCTGGTCCTGCGTCACCCGGCGGCCCCGGTCACCCCGTATCCTGCGCTCCCGACGGCTAAAATTACTAACTCGCCTCCCCTCACCCAACGGATGACGCGGGCCGGGGGCAGCGGCTGCATCTGGCTGGTGTCCCGCCCGGCTGCGGCGGTGCCGGGCGACAGCAAAGCGCGGCGCGAGCTCCTCGGCCCGGACGCCGAGGCGTCAGATCTCGCCCGAAACAGGAGGAACGCCCCACGCGGCTCGGGACGGCGGGGCTCGCGCCGCCGCCGGGGCGCCCAGCGTCCCTCAGCGAGGCCGGGCGCGCGCGGCCGCCCGCTCGCTCGCTGCGACGCCGCTTGCAGCGGCTGGCCGAGTCGCCGCAGCCGAAACAACGCCCGGCGCTCGCTCAGGCCCTTCCCTTTCAAAAATGAGCTAAAAATTCAAAATCTTGCCGGCCCGGTATCTGGCATCCTCACAGGCAGCGACGCGCCTCACTGAAAACCTGTGAGTCCCCGCTGTCCCCAGGCCGGGGTGAGTTTGGAAAACGTATCTGAGAGGAGGGAACCGTCCGCCTAACGTTGCCCTGCTTTTCCTGGTTCTGCGATGGCGTCTCGTCGAAACCGCGGCGTCGTTCCAAATCTTCAGAGAGTTGCCGAGGGGGGGTTAGTAGTCACGCGCCACCGCCAGAAGTGCACGGGTTTGTCGTGTCCGGATGATCACCCGGTCACTCCTATGTTACATGGAGGGTGCGTGCGGCCGGCCGGTGGAAGAGCAGCGCTCCGAGCAGACCTTCTCCGCGCCAACGACCTGAGAAGAAACATCAAGAGCGAAGTTGCTTTCGGAGGAAGTGAAGGTATAAAAAGTTCTCTTTTTTTCGTGGCGCTACAGAAGAGGCAGCTGAATCAGGTGAGATACGCAATTTCGGCGCCTGAATTACTTCTTTAAACCCTGCTGAAGTACGCGTGGCGAGAAAGCGCTGGTACCAAAAGGGCATAAAATCATTTCGAAACCATCACTGCGAGAGGTTGGGACTGAAGAAAAGGCGCTGTTTTCCCCCCTTCCTGGGACCCTTTGGAGACGCGACCAAGAACTCGCGAGACGTTCTGCTTGCCACGGCTCTGCCTACTCCTGAGCTGGAAAAAAGACGTGGTGACTCCAAAACGCCGCTCAGGCCTGCTCGCGGCTCCTGGGTTTGGAGTTGCCAACGCTCCTGTCTCCGAGCTGCTGAAAACGTAGCCAAACCCCGGTCAAGCAGGCTGACGTTTCCACGCCGCGGCTCCGGCTCAGCGTGCCCTTCCTGCGCTCAGCTCTTGGCTCGAACTCTCGAGGCGGGCGGCAGCCCGGCTTCGCCGCCCTCCGGGTTCACTGTCTCCTTCTATCGCTCCGCCGTAAAACGGGAGGCTAACCGCACCGCTCGCCCAAAACCGTCCCCCGCAACCGCACCGACCTGCGCTGCGCCGGACGCCGGCGCGCCGGTTCGGCTGGCCGGCTCCTAATCGTTCGAAGCGGGTTGTCGCCGCTCCCAAAAACACGCGCGGAGGGCCGCTGGAGGGCCGGGCTGGCGCTCTGCCTTGCCCAACCTTTAGGGTGGCTTCAGGCCGTTTTGCTCAAAGCACTTTTTCCAGGGGAAAAAAAAAAAGAAAAGAAGTTGCATTTGACTATTTCCTTCCCCGATAATTTAGGCTCCGGGTGCGCGTGGATGACAAGGTGGCACTAGCTGTCTGCTGTCCCCGGGGCCGGGCCAGCGGCGGGGCTGGCAGGAGGGACAACGCGCAGCTGGGCAGGGGCCGGTCGCCGCTGCCGCAGCCCTTCCTCGGCAGCAGCTGTCGGGGAGATTAGCGCCTAAGTAGGTTGTGGGCTGGCTGCCAGCAGCATTTTTAATAATCAGATGCCGCTCGCTATTCCAGAAACCCACAGAAATGAAGTTGGCTCGTTTTAAAAAAAAAAAAAAAAAAAGATGTTGACATGAAGCATCCCGTTCGCCCTCCCAGGCTGCGAATATTAAACTTGGGGACAAACCTAGTTCACTTTCCCCTGGTGCACATCTGGGAACCGTCGGGGGCTCCCGAGTCCGACTGGGGAAGCGGTCGCCTTCGTCTCGCAGAACCACAGAATCGCTGAGGTCGGAAGGGACCTCTGGAGATCGTCTCACGGCCGCATGGTCGGCCATGGCAGCCCGCAGATAAAACTGCCCCGGCCAAGGAGGAGCTGCTGAAAATCACCACGTGCTCCTTTGAAAAATGTAAATAAAACCCCAAGCTGTTGTTTGCAAGGTCTCATGGATAAAAAAGGGCAAATGCCATCATCTCGATAAATGGGTGTTGGGCTTAAGCGGGGGCGGCAGGCAGGGGCCAGAGGACGCCGCCGCTGCCCGGACAGCACCGTTCCCGCTCCACAACTTGCCTTAACTTCAGAGCATAATGCTGGTGATAAACCCTTCGTCTCGACGCAGCGTCCTCTCGGACCACCCAGCGTTTGAGATACCGTAGAAGAAGGACCTATTCCATTTGCTAGCGCTAATGAATAAAGTGCCACCTGAAACCACCAGAAAAGCCAGATCCCTGTAGACTTTGCACTTCCTTTTCCTCCACCTGCCCAGAAAGGTGAGTGAACGGAGCAGCGTGCCGTGAACGGGCTGTAAAAGCGTGCGTGCAATCACGGGCGCTTCGGCCCCGGCTGGGATTTCGGCAAGACAGCCCGAAGATTTCGTTTTTCCTGTTTGCCCGTAATGGTTGTTTTGGCCTCCGAAAACGCTCGTGCTTTCTCCCTAAATCGCCCACTATCTTCTTTTCGCAGATAATAGAGATTAAGCGGGAGCTTTCACAATGACTAGGCGCAGAGGGACAGCAAGCGTTGGAAGAGGCCATCGGGTCAACCCCGCGCCCGAGCCCTTAAAGAGGGCTTGCGTGACACAGGAGACCCCCCTCGGGACCAGGGGGGTTAAAGTGGACCGGAAACACGACCCAGCCGCCCCAGCCAGCACCCGAACGTGCTCCCGTTTTCCCTGGGCTGAGGTGAGTTTGGCCCCAGCCCAGCGTTAAATGAGGGCTTAGACGCAGCGAAGGCTCCTGAGCAGGATAGCGGATGTATTAATAGCCCTAAAGCCGAGCGTGCTGCTTTCGAGCCCCTAAATAGGCCGGGCAGACGGAGAGCCGGTGGTGCCGGTGGCGGCGGCGCGGGAAGAGAGCACCGGCGAGCGGCTCCGGCGAGCGGCTCCGGTCCCGCGCGGCCAGCAGGTCCCTTGCGCCAGGACTTCCTTGGCATGGTCCCAAGGGTGCCCCGAACAGCGAAGGACGCGTCGACGCTTCGTGCCCACTGCAGCATTTGGGCGTTCGATGAGGTGACGCTTTGGATGGGAAGGTTTCTTGCAGCCGGCGAGGGAGAAGGTGCCCGAGTCGATGGGGAGAGCGGCCACCAGCCCGGCGCCAGGGGCGCGTCGAGCCCCCGGCCGAGCTGCAGCCCAGGTCCGAAAATGTTTCGCTAATGCCGTGAGAACGTGTTTCTTCCTCCTGGCGTCGCACAAACACCCCAGCGCTCCTGAGAGCGGCCCGGCGCGACCCCTCTAAGAGGCTTATTTTGCTATTAGTGGCTCGGGACTTTGGAGACGGCGTTTGGAGAAACGTGCTCTCCCGGCCTTTGGGAGCGACCTGCGCTTGGGTGCCTGGCCTTGGAGCCGGACGCGTTGCCGGAGGCGTAGCAAGGGCGCCGGGCACCTGCGGGAGGGTGCCCGGGTGCCTTCCCGCCCTCGCCTCTCTTGGTGGACGTTTCGCAGCCCCTGCCGAAGCTCCCGCCGCAGCGCCGGCGAAGACCCGGAGGCCCCGCAGGGGTGAGGGCAGCACGGAGCGCGAGACCCCGGCGGGCTCAGCAAAGCGCCGTGCTCCTTGCTTCCCCAAGGCTTACGTTTATTTAACCTGAAAATGTATCAGGGTGGAAAGAAATCTGTGAGCGGTATTGACAGAGAAAGCCCATTATCGGCCGTTAAATATGCATGAGCTGTAAACGCTCGGGCTGCGCGCGGGTTGCAGATATTCGGTGCGAAGCAGTAAAAGCATTGTGCTGGCTGCCTTTATTCCAGGAAATCCTTGCTCTGCCGGCCGCTGCACGGGCGTCTTATCAACTTCTCCCAGAGGACGGGCGTCCTCGGACAACAAGACCCCAATTCCTTCCTGCTGAGCGGAGGCGTCTAGCTTAGAAGCCAGGTGTCCTCTGCCCGGCGTTCCCGATGCGAGCTGCCCGCAGGAAGAGCCTCCTCTCTGCAGATCAGACAGAGATGTCTAGGGCGAGCGAGGAAGAAATGGAAGTGCTGGTCCCCAGGGCAATGCAGGACCTAAATGAGATTAAGAAGCAATAGGAAGCAGGGTATGAATATGAGCACTTAGGAGATGCTGCTGCCGCAGGAACATGCCCGTGCTCTCTGTCATCTCTGGTAATCCGTGTTTTTTTGTCCTGGGAGATAACTCTGGAGAAGTGCCTGGCTGACTCAGTAGTGGTGGGTGAGTCTTGGCTCAAGCATGGTCCGAAGGAGGGCTGAAACGTCCCTCCTTCTCCAGCTGTGTCCTCCCTGGTGCCAGGGCCGACGGGGAGAAGCTACTGACTTGTGGCTCTTCTCTCTTTCTGGGTGTCTTGCCTAGTGATGAAAGCAAGAATAAATGGCTTTAAAACAACTAGAAAAATGAATGTGCTTTCTAAGCAGTAGAGTGAAGTTTTCCAAGAGGAAACGCGCTGGTGCCTTCCAAGCATTTTTTATTTTTTAATAGCTTTACAAGGGAGAGGGACCTTGACAAGCTGCCAGAAAGGACCTTATGAGGAGGCTCCTTGGAAGAAAAGGCTTGAAGATCCATGCCATCCTTGCCATTTTACGTCTTAGGACTTTCAACACAAGGTTGAAAGCCCGAAAATCGGTCTGGGCACACACAGCGGTGCCGTTCTCCTGGCCTGTGGGCGAGTCTTTCAGTGCCAGCGCCATGCATGGATGAATTTGTGGCTTCTGCTGTTCAGCATCTGTCTGTTTATTGCTAAGCTCACCCCCATCTCCTGCTTCAGCTACTCAGCTTGCGTTTGCAGTCAAATTGCCAGCTGCTGAGATGGCAACTGCCCATCTCCCGCGAGCCTTCCTAGCCAAAACGCCCAGTGGACAAGTTGCAACAACAGCAAGGACAAATCAGCTTTTGGACGCTAGGTCTGAGAATAGAAATACAAATAATTTCTCGGCTCTTTCTATGGGCCGAGGCAGCTTGTACTGCTGGATGTGGTGTCACGTCACAGCGTTTGGTCATGCCTCTCTCTCTCTCCTGGAGTTTTCCCTTTACCAACTTCCAGTTATTTTCTTTTCTCCTGCTTTTGATTGTCCTGCCTGGTGGGAGGCAAGTTGAATCACATGCGGAGGAACAAGCTGAGCACTCGTTTATTGGCCAAATCTCACCTGCTTCCTTCATACAGGCACCAGCTCAGGCACTGATTGACTTTGGTACCTGCCGAGCTGGACTCCGGTGCCTCAGCCTCACAGCAGCTGAGATGTGTTATGGCATGAGCGTTATTCTTATTCAAGAGGCATTAAGTGAAAAGACTTGGATTTTGACATCAGTGTAAAATCTGTTGAATTTAGGATAATTTTCTTCCCCTTGCAAATTGCCTTTTGGAGAATGGAAAGGGACGTATCCTGCGTGCTAAGTTCTCTTAAACATGTTTTTCCCCACTTTCTCTTATCCCCATTTCCTTTTCTCCCCTTCAGAAAACTGTGGTTCTTTTTTGGTTTCAGTCTTTAGAAGTGACAGAAAATACGGTTTTTTTCCATTATTCCCCCTCTTCTGCTCTCCTGTGCTCTCACAAGGGCAGGGTAAGCATCTGTGAGACGGCAGAGAAGACAACGCAGAACATTCAAAGCAGGCTGTTCGTTAAGCACACATTAAAAAACGAGCAGTCTGGAGCACAAAAAGGTATTTCTTCCTTTTGACATTTTTGCTGAATAGAAAACACAAAATTCTTACGTGCTCCCGGGTTTATTAACGCAGTGACATTTCTGCAGACCCAAACAGCGACATGCTCAGCGGATCCCAGTTTTATGTGACGGGAACCAGAACAAATCCTTCCTTGTGTTCCCACGGAGGCAGGCCAATAAAGACAAGCGATGCTTGCATAGTTTATCAGGAAAGCAGAAGCACAGCGTAACTAAATATACTCCTCATTATTTATAATTCAAGGGACAAGTCAGAGCTGAGCTGTCTCTGCGCTTTTCGTAGGCAACGTCCTCTGCATTTGTTCCTTTTTACCGCTCCCACTGGGTCCTTCCAACAGCTTTGTTGGCTCATCGGTGTTTTGGGTCATTTTGGGGTATATTCACATCAGTTGCAAATATTTCCCAGTTACTAACAGAGCGAGGCCCTAGCATGGAAGTTATTATCCCAGCGTAACGTCGGGGAGGCCTAAGAAGTTTGTAGCGGAGCCAAACGAAGGGACTAATCGTGGGATTAAAGCTAAGCTGTAAAGATAGGCTGGGTGGGCTCGGGGGCAGCGCCCAGGAGAGCGGCTCCGAGCCTCCGCTCGCCCCGGTATAAGGATGAGGAGCATGAAAAAAGCAGGGGGGGGGGGAAAGAAAATCGCCTATATTTTTGGGTTTGCAGCAGGTTTCTGCGCCGCCGGCACGCTATGGCCTCCCCAAACTCCCAGCGAGGCGCCAGGTGTGTTTGGGTGCTCCGGAGCGGCTGCGTCTCAGCTCTCGCCAGGAGATGGTGCTGGCTGCTCCGGCTGCGCACGAGGCTGCCGCGCGCGAGCATCTCGCGCCTTCCCCGGCGCGGATGGACGCCGCGAGCGAGCGAGGCAGGCGACACGGCTCGGACGGCCACCGCGGCTTCGCCCGCGCGCCGACCCTCCCTGGCGCTGACGCCCGCTCGCGGTCACCTTCGAAGTCAGCACCCAGCTAGTTGCCAGAGTTGATAAGGAAAAACCTGCGTTCGCGGTGAGTAGCTGCTTGAAAATTGGGTTTTGCACAACGTAAAAAGGATTATTTCGTAATTAGCTGTCTTTTAAACCCCCATCTATTGAAATTATGATATTAAGCCATGCACAGTTCTTTGCTTTCTAAGTATCATCTGGAAGTTGATTAGTTTTGCATTACTAAAGAGCAACGCATTGAAACATTCAATCATCATGAGACCTTTCTTATATAAATGTTAACATTTGTTTTTTTTTTTTTTTGTAATTACCATAGGTTTGCTTAAACAAAAAAATTATCTGAGCCATTTTCCCCTCAGCAAAGTGATCAAAACAGTCCTGTAACTAACCTCGGGAACAGCGAACAGGGACCGATTAAATCGGGCAACCCGCCTTCATCGGGCGACCGGGCCGTGGGGCGCAGAGGGCGCTCAGGCCTCGGGGACCCCGAGCCACACGCCCTGGGGGCACGGGAAGCCCTATGGAGGGACGCAAACCCTCCAGGTGGCCTGACCTTTCGGGAAACGCGCCTACACGGACAGGCAAGCGCTCGACGGTCCGAGTTGAGGCATCCAAGCAGGCGCGTTCGCTGGAGGAGCAGCGAGGCCAGGAGCCCGATGCAACGTTTTGTCTAAACACAAACTGAGCAGCTTCAGAGAGTGATGACCTGGGGGACCTGTCCGGATCCAGGATGGGGACGTCCCCTTTTCTGCTGGTGGTGGTCTCTCCAAGGTCGGGTTTGAGAAGTCTTTCTCCCCTCTTCCATATTCTAAATCAAGGCTTTTCACTCCCTGCTATTTTCAGTCTTCCCCCAACGTTCAGAAAAAGTAACGCAGCACCTCTGGACTCAGAGGGAGGAAGCGCTCTTTTTTTGGTGGTTTCAAAAACACAAAAACAGAAGCAAAGACAGTCAGTTGGAAGTTGTTTTTTTTTCTTCTTCCAGATCAAGAGAAGAATCAAAACAGGAAGGGGTAAAAATGACATCTCCAAGCCTCTCCCTGCCAATCCCTTCACCCACAGACCCAGCCTAAGCACATCGGCTGTCCTAATTGAGTCAACGCGTCAAGCGATCTGCTGCGAGCTCCCCGTTTGCCTTGCCGGGGCGAACGTGCCGCGGCCCCGGAGATCGCCGCCACGAGCACCTCGCTTAGCTCCTCGAACCACCAAGCCCGGCAGGCAGGCAAAGGCGCCGGTCCTCCCCAAAATCGCATCCTCCTCCTGGCGCTGCGGCACGTGAGAGCAGGCAGGCAGCTGGAGGAGCCGAGCGACCCCAGCCCCGCGAGAGCGGCGCCGCTCGGCCTCGCGCAGAGCGGGGAGGAAAGTAAAGGATTTTCTGCAAGTGGCTTCTCCAAAAAAAAATCCAGCCCCACAAGCTGTACTACGCTGGGCTCCGCTTTCTAGACGGCAGCGCTTGGGCTCCTAAGGAAACCGCTGCGGATAATAAACAACCTGTTTTTAGACACATTCAAAGTTCAGCATCATTGGAAATGATGCACTTGACATAAAAGTAAGCCAAAAGAACGATATCAAAATCTTTGTTTCAGTGTGCTTTAAATAGCCAGGACGCTTATTCTATAGACAAGGACGTTCTTACACATTTCAGTCTCACGATCAGGGTAACGTTTCTGGCTGAAGGAAAACACTAACAGCAGTAAAGGTGAAACACACATTTTCATTTATAATTTTAAGTTGCAAATTTGCATGCAACTTTTATATACTCATAAAAGAGCTAAATCCAACACCTTTGCCAGGCTTTTAAAGGCAACATGCAAAATAAATTTACAGCACAGATATGGTTTTGCATTAAATTCCATTATGTCACAAAAAAAAAGATGCTAAAAAAGACATAAAAGCTATAGAGGAGCTGACGATCGCTGCAAAATTCAACAGGACTTTTCCCTAAGGGACAACCCATTTGTGTAGCGGTAAACCAGGTATCTTGGAGCAGTCCATCACGATCATAAAAGCCATCCAAAATTGACATTTGTGGTTTCGTTTCCGTAGACCAGGCAGAATTGCCTGCCAGAGCCCAATCTGAAATCATGAAACAGCACTGAAACAGCAGCGCTCCCACTCAGAAAGAGAGCGGGTGGGTGAAAGAGAAGATATTGCTCTACCCAAGGCACGAGGTCTAAGGCAGGACAGCTTGCAACTGCCGGTCCTCTGGATAAAAGCTTCGTAACCCTAATTATTACAGATAACAATGAAAAAAAATAAAAGGAAAAGGCCAGCACCTCTATGCGCTCGCCTGCGTGCTTGGAGAGGAGCCGTCCCTGCCGAAACCCCGCTGCCGCTCTGCGCGCAGAGCTGGCCACACCGCTGATTTTTCCGTCGGGAAATATAACCTCTGAACCCCTGTTGCGTTGATGTCCGTCTAAAGCCGGAGGGTTTCTTCTCCATGCGCAGCGGCCGCGCGGGGATACGCGTCTTTGCTGGTTAGCGAGCCCGCTCCCTGGAAGTCGCCGCTCCAGGCCGCTGGATTAGCGTTCCTGGCTCACAAGGGGCGAAGGCACTCCACGGGGAAAACAAACACAGCTCTGAGGAGGACAAACGTTCTCGAGGCCCTTTAGGTCAAACATTAAAAAAAAAAAAATCCTCCAAATATTGTTTCAAAGTGAAAGCCCAAGGCAAACAAACAGTCCAGGGCTTTGCAGCTGAGCCGTGCATTTTACTTTGCTGCCCTGATACAGGGAAACCTGAGCTATTTTGTCCGAGTAGACTCCAGCATGCGCCCCCCATATCCAAGCATCAGCCATCCCGAACACTTGGTCTCTTACAGCTGCTTAGCTATTCCTCAGACATCTTTCAAACTCCTCTGTCAGGGACTCCTGCTTAGGTGTGCTCCTCTGTACAGCCTTTATCCCGCTTGACTGCGATTTATTGCCTAATGCGGAGCTGCCATATATAGGGCAGCCTTTCATCTCCCTCTGCTTTTCTTTTCCATTTAATGATCATTTCAGGAGCAGGTTCAAATATTTTTCCTATTTTTGATGGAGGCTGGAATAAGGCAGCAAAGAGCAGAGGAGTGGGAGGCTGCACCCGGTCCCCGTGCCTTGCCCCAGGTGGCAGAACAGAAATCCTGCTTCTCCTTCACCTCGTCTCTCCTTCCTCTCGCGCCTGTCCTGCACGATGCGCCTGGGGGGTATTTTCTGTCTGTACCTGCCGCCCAACTTCGCAGCGGGAGCTCTCCTTCGCCGGCACAAGCAGCGCAGGAACGCCCAGCCCAACGCAGCGCCTTAACGGGGAAGCGGTGCCTCCCTGTCTCTTCTCCTCCATATTCAGCAACAGGTACGTTCTCTGGGTCCCACAGCCCCGTTTCAGCCCCGTACCCTGATTTCCAGCCTGATAACACGTACTTAGGGAAAAAGGAGGTGGGAGCAGGATGAACAGGCTATTTTCCTCCTATAGCCAAGGTAGTATTTACACTGCTGGCTTTAACAGCCCATGGTGGGCCAGTCCTCCACGGATTTGCCTCAATACTTCCTGGGCCAACCATCCTTTTAGCTTTCACAATACCCTGCAGCAAGGAGTCCACAAAGAGCCACGAGAAGCGCGAATTGCTGCTTCTCTCCATTTTGACGCTTCTGCCCACTAACACTCAAGAGCTGGAGGGAATCCAACTGAAATGATGGGAAATAGCTGAATAATGAGGCCCCATCCCCTTCTCCAGGCCTTTTCCGGTGTGCTAGGGCTCTGCACCACCCCACCTTTTAGCACAAATGGCTCCTTAGCTGCGATATTGCTATGAGAAGATGCAGCACAACAACAGAAATACCGTGGGGATTCACGCTCGCAGCTCCTTCGCCCCTCCAGCACCCTCATCTCCTCTGTGCCACTAGCAAGGCTGGTGGATGCAGAAGGCGACTGTCAAGAATAAAGGTTTGTTCTTTAAAAGGATTCTCCGTGTTATCCCTCCGCCATCCCACTGCCTCTTCCCTTGTGTCCCCGGGACTCTTCCTCGCACACTGCTTGCGCAGGAGCACCAAAAGCAGAGCCAAGAGACACATCAAGACAGCATCTATCCCGCCTCGTGCCCAGGCAGGAGGCCCCGCTCTGCCTGTGCCTGATGGGTATCCAAGCCCTTCCAGGACTTTTCTTCCTTACCATTAGGTTGCTCTTATTAGTTTTGCCTGCTGCAGTTACAGGCTGTTATTTCTGCTCTCTCTGGGGGCCTCCCTATTCGTTGGGAGGCTGGGAGTAACATACACACTTACGTGGGGAAGAGACGCAGCACTGAGGTTACTGTGTATCCCTAAAGTACAAGGGAAAAACATAAAATCTCCATGAACCCTGGGCTAGATGCAGGTTCGTAAAACAGACTAGTAAAGTCACAAGATATTTCTAAAAACCACTGCAAAAGTTGAACACATGGGATTACATGACATATAACAGCATCTCTTACATCTTTAAGACAAAGACCAAGGGGAGCCATTGCAATGCAGATAGAGCTTCATCTATTTTTTAACCCTTTCCTCTAGGATATAAAATTCTGTTGCTTTTTATTATAATTTCATCTGGAAGTGAAAATGAAGAAATCAGTGAATCACTTCTAGGGTTAGTACTAAACATCCAGAGCTCAAGCAGCTTGTGGATAACACAATGGACTTGAGAAGGTTCAAGGGCTCATTCAAGGTGAACTTTTCTCCTCTTCCTGGCTATGAAAACATGGGCTTAACGTAGGTACATTATAAGAGAATTTTTCTAATGATCATTTTGACTATGGTGAAAATATCCCTTGCCAAAGTGAAAGCACTACAGAAAAAAAAAAAAGAGCTACTCACACCATAATTTACTGAAACCCTCACCTTGGAGGCTGCTCTCACAGAAACCTGCATCCTTTTCCAGTGGAAGAGGTCCCCATGGGTCCTGGCTCTGGGGTTTTGGGGCAGTCCCGAGGTTTGCACGTCAGAGCTTAAGCTACAGCTTCTGACTTAATTCATTTAGCAGAGATGTGAATGAGGAAGAGGTAAAAGTCAGACAAAGCTGAGCAGGTTACACTTTCCAAGCCCTCGGGAGGGATGTGTGAAGGATGTCAGAGGAAGCAGTGAGATGGTGATGCCAGGTGGGTGAGAGTAGACAAGGATCTTCAACTAAGTGACAATCTGCACAGTGACTTGACTTTGTCCTATACCTGGAAAATCACCCACTAAGGGCGCTTTAATCTCTGTCAGAGCTGACATTTTCAATTCACTTCCAGAGCACCTCACACAATAAGGTCACCCAGCTCCTAGCTGCAAAATGAATTATGCCACTGCCAGAAAGGAGAAGGGAGAGGATACCCATCACACAGTGAGTTTTCCCTTGGGACTCTAGAGAGCTACAGCAGTAAAATGCAGCAGACTGGTGAAAGGCAGGATCAATAGCTGGAGACCGCAGCTCAGACTGTCAGGGCTTGAATATCCTCCCAGCACACAAATCCCAGGGCTGCCGGAGCAACGTGGGGGGCATCCACTTCCTCCAGGCACAAGGTCCTGGTCCCTCACATCCCTCTGCAGCCAGGGAGTTTCCCTTATTTCTCTAGATCATCATCAGGGCACAGCATCTCCTGAGGTTCCTAGCCCCTGCTGCAGACCTATGAGATTTTGATAGTTTGAGTAAACATCTAGGCTTCAGGGTATTTACTCCCAAAACACTTGTCTAGAGGCCACCTGCTTATTTGTTATTTTGAAGGCTGTTCAAAGACTGCGCAGCATCTGGGCTGACTGGGATCATAGAGTACACGCAGGGTTAGCCTGCTCCTGGGCAAGGTGAGAAGAACAGAGAGAAACTTAGCATGAGGTACAGAGGAATGGAGGAAGATCCTGCAATCCTCAACCACCCCACCTTGACCTTTTCAGGTCAGAGACAAGAAACAGCTTGAACTTTGCCAGCTAGTAAAAGTTTGAATTTTTCCCTCTCCAGCTCTTGTCCTGTAGCTTTGCACAGCATGGAGAAGATAAAAAGAGAAGAAAACACTTGCATTTTGCAGAAAGATGGAGGGAAAAAAAAAGATTGCAAAGCTGCAGATAAGGGCTGGGAGAAGTGGGTGCAATAGCTGCAGGCCTGGTGGGGCAGCAGGAGAACAGTTCTGCAGGTGTGTGTGCAGGTACCTGCAGAGGTGGCATCCTACCTGGCAGACCTTCAGGAATAAGGCACTGCAGGCAAGAGGGGAAGCACAGCAAGAGAGCTGTTTGCTTAATATTTTAAAAGCCACCAGATCGTTATGAGGACAGAGCTCCCCGGACCCCAGTCCTGTGCGTGGCTCAGGAGAGGTCTCAAGAGTCCCCTCCATCTCAGGAAGGAACCAGGAACAGCAAGTAGAACCAGCCAGGGCTAGTGGGAAGCAGCAGCAGCCCATCTGGCCAAAAACCTGCAGGACAGATGAAAAAAGCAAGCGGGTGAGGGTTTACTCACAAATAAAACAAAGCAACCTTTGAAACACCAGTTGAGCGCCTGTCAGGCTCTGCCACAGTCTTTAACCTGAAAAGCTTTGTCAGCAGCCTCTCTACAGGCTGCCAAATATTTTTCAAACTCGACTTGATGAACAATTTGCTGAAACTAATCTTTCCGCTAACCTTTCAGAATCACATATTTAAACACTTTTAAATAACTTTAAATATGCCCTTAAAATTCTCCTCCTCCTTGTTTAAGGACATAATTGTTTTTACTTGCAGTAATCTTCTCTTAGATGCTTACAGTTGACTTATCAACTAAAACCTCCTGTGCATTCAAAAATCACCCTTTAGTCCTGGAGAGCTGGGTACTCCATTAACCATAATGATTTCCCCTGTTTTTGACTAGACAGGCGTCACCCAGGGCAGCGGGAGCCTGCCGACAGGGAGCAGCAGGAAGGAGGAACAGGCCTTCCCAGGAAGCCTCTTTTCTGCCTGCCCAGCAATGAATTTCCCACTACTTGAAGCCCCAACAGTTTGCCAGATCACCGCTGGAGAAGGAAGTTAGCTAGCATTGCTATAAAACCCCTGAACTTGATTTGCCTCAAGACTTTGCTGTTTAAAAAAGCAGACCAGAGTAAATTGCACCCAGAGGGGCAAAAAGGGATGCTCTGCAAGGAGCCACCACAGAATGAAGGTGCTTTACAGCTTTACATCATCTCAAAGATTAATTCTTCTGAAGAGACCATTTTAGAAACGCCTTTGCACAAGTGAAGATCAGATTCAAGATGCATCTGTCATGTTGAGACATCCTCACAAATGCCAGAAGTTTCCTAAACGGGGCAAGACAATAGGGTCGCAAAAGAAGGGCTGTGTTTCTTGGTCCCTACTGCACTAGCCTCCACTGCCAAATCCCCCATGGGCTCTCAAAGCCAAGAGGCCAAAGTTTCCAGCCAAGTTTTAGTTTGGATACTGAGTGAGGAATTTGAATTCTTCCCCTTCCTGCCCCACTGTGTTTGCTGCTCACTTCCTTCCTATTGCAATTCAGTTTTCCATTGATTTTCTGGTTTTGCTTTCACTCAGCATAGCGCAACACCGTCCATGCTTCCCAGCTCCCGCTGGTGTCTTGAAGGGCCAGGAAAGATCTTTTTTCTTTCTCTTGCCATCTAATTTGTTCCTGGAGTTTTGGCTCGTCCCTGCTGCACGCTGCCTGGCCCTTCAGCCGGCGAGCCCGTGCCGTCCCCGGGCGAGCAGGGGCAGCGAGCAGCCAGTGCCCATGTACATGACGCACAGATACTGATTGTCTTCCCAGGGGGTTGCTCCTCACTTGGTGGTTGAGCTTTTGTGTACATGCTGTTTTGGAGGATGATGCAGTTCTGTGGCTCAGAGCATAACATACAAACATTCCCCCCCCACCCCCAAAAGAAAAAAATTAGAAGTTAGAGCAAACAGTGTTGCTAGGGAACCACAAATCAGTGCCTAGCTCATTTTTCCCCTAAATGATTTGAAGAGAAATCCCTGAGATTTCAGCTCATGTGCAAAGAGCCATTTGGCAGCATCTCTCGAGTCTCTCTTCTTTCTTCTCTTGGGAGGATCAGTGAATGTCAGGATTTGGCACACACCAAAGGACTGCTTCTTACCATTTGGGCTTGCCAGGCTCCACCTCCGGAGGCAGTCAGCCCTGTTCATGCATTAGACTTAGGAATCAAAATATAAATTCAGCACCTACTTAGTTTTGCAGATACAGTTGGGGTACAATGCAGGCAGCGAGCACAGCGCAGAACAGCCAGGGAAGGAAGGAGGGAGTGAGCAAGCTGGAGATGAAGCTCGATGCTGGGGTCAGGGCTCCAGGTTAGAGGGTGTCTGGAGCAGGACAGGCACCAAAGAGGCTTTTGTAAGCTGGTGGCCAAGGAAGTGTGTGAAATAGCATACCACAGGCTCCAAAAGGTAGTTGCTCCACACACAGATCTTCAAATTCACTTGCTCCTCCAGCTCTGCTGGCTTTCCCACAGCCCCGACAGAGCCAGCCTGACCACCTAGGAGTTTGGCTGCTGCGACTCTCCATCCCACCTGCCCTCCTGCCTCTCATCAAGCTGTGTCACATCTCTGCATGACAGTTGTCCCACTTGGGGTGATGTACTTGCTGATTCCAGCCTGCCTTCATTCAGTAGGTTAAATAAGTTCTTTCTGAAGTTGATACATCATTTAAAAACAAAAATCCAGGCTTACTGCATTTCTAGAGCAATCTGTCAGCCCATCTTATCCTTGGGACACGAGGTGTCCTCTGTCCCATGTTTTCCGTATTCCTCCCTCCTCTCCTCCTAGGGTCCAGTAGAGCAGCTCAGCTTGGTGACAGCTGCCAAGCAATGAAACCCTTCCAGGGACTGGCTCAGGGCTTATAGTACAACACCCAGTAGCAAAAATGACCCTCTGCGCCTTCTAACTCCACATCATTATTAATCACAAGGGTGCTTTTTGATGGAAAGCATGCTCTTGTTAAGAGATGAAAGTTTTGGAAAACAGACCACTAAAGCCTCTGTTCTTAATGAGACCCCTAAGCTGCTCACTCCCACCATGCCTCCTGGCCCATTCCACCCAGGGAATCACTCTCCCATTGTCCTTGAAGGCCTGACTTCACAGTAGCTTCAGGAGGCTTCAGTCCCCATCCCTTTTCTGCCTGGAGCACACCTGCATTTACAGAGCTGTCTGCCCGCACAGCAACCTTCTCCCCCGTCATGAAACACCAGCCCCATGAGCAGGGGCACTGGAAGGGGAAGCTGCATAGAACCTGTAACCCAGGTTTCCCTCCTCCAGCACCTGCCTGGCACTTCTTTCACCTAAATGATAATTCACAGCTCCCCTTAGCAACATGACTGGCCTCTTCACTCATTTCACAGCTACCAGCAAGCTTCTTTCTCTCATAACTAGAAATTTTTCTCCCAGTGGCAAATGCTGCATTGCCTAATGAAGAGAAGCAACAAGGTCACTCAGAGACTGTCAGATGTGTTTACATTTCCATTAGACCAAGCCCCCTCGTCCTCCACCTAAGGTGCCCTGCAGCATGGCTAGGGACCTAACAACATTGCTTCCCAGCTCTTTGATGAAAGTCCTCATAGCAAGGAGGACAGCTTCCCTTGTCCTACACTTGCATCTTGCCTTGGTGGCACAGCAGGGCCTATTGCTCTCCCGGTGACCACATTCCTCAGCACACCATCAGAGCTCAGGATCTGCACTTGCACAGGGGCCACAGGAGAGCTAGCACCAGCACTGCAATCCCCCAGCTTCATCCAACCAGAGAGCAGCCCAGGCAGACAGAGAGGGCCACATCACCAGGACAGAAAGCACCAACAGAGCAGGTCATTGGTGCCACAGCACCTTGAGCCCCCAGGCAGACCAGACACACCATGCTACTGCACGTTCACGTCTCACCTCTAACAGCTCCTATCTTCACAGGCATCCTCCAGCCCAACACCACTCTGCCTTTCACTCTTACAGGCAATCAAGGACTAAGTGGATATTTATGGGCTTTTAGTACCTAATCAGTGGGAGTGGAGTTCAGCTGGGAACAGCCAAGGGCTGCAGGTTGTGGCCAATCGCTCTATCGCATGACCTAGAAGAAAGTTCGTTAAGCATTAATGTAGTCTTGCAGCAGCAGACATTTATGAGCCTACAGCATTCCTATATCATCAGATTTGAAAAAAAGATATAAAATATAAATGACCTTAATCAGAAATACATGGCTAAAGGCCTTCCAAGCCATAGGAGAAAAGTGCACTAACACAACCCAGCAAATGAGCGCACAGCGATAAACGCTTTCCTGCCCGAGCCTGTCACCCCCAACACTCATTTCCGGGATGGGTCCCGGCTGGGAGCAGCTCATGTCCACTACGGACACGGCCAGTCCCAGGTCTGCTGGTCCCTTAGGGCAGCAGCTTTTGCTGCGCCCAGCTCCACCGTGCCATGCACGTGAGGCTATTGCAGAAGTATCAACAGGGGTGTCAGTTACATTTTTCTACTGGTATTATAAATACACATGATAAAATAAATATATAATAATATAAAAGATTATATGATGACATATGCTTACATACAGTATGTCTATCATATAAAAGAGCTAATTTGTCAGTTCAGCCTGACAGTGGTTACCATGCCTTCTCCCTTAGGAGCAGCCCTTTCAGGGAGGAAAACAGAGCTGTGCTCGTGCCATTATTTGTTTTAACCTTTCTCCCACCCTGCTTTCCTGGGATTTCCCTGCTACCAGAGCTCTGTGCAAATAACTCATTACTTGTCAGGGGAACCCAGGGTACAGGAAACCTTCTGTGGGGCTCCCTGATGGTAGAAATTAAAGGGAGAGGCTTGAGATAAAAGTCGTGCTATTAAGCGTACCTTCGTACCTTTTATCTGTGCTACCAAAGCTTTTGGTTATGAAGAGCTAATTTAAGAAGATGCCCTGTGTGAAGCAGAGAACTAACAGAGCTTGCTTTCTTACAGGTTGGACCACGTGGTTGGTCTGTTGTTAATAAAGTGCAAGTTTCTATCTAAGTTTTCCTACAGGTAGGGCATGGCTGTAGCCCTGCTTGGATGCTCTTGTGTCTAGCAAGGGCTGAGACCACAGTGCAGCCTGTCTCTCAACAGGCCTTTAAAAAAGTCCCTTTCCCTTCTGCCTGGACGCCTATTCCAACACTTTGGTGAGAATTTGAGACCACGCTCCCCTGCCCCGTTTGGTGGGCCTGGCCAGCCAGAGCCCCCAGGACGGGGACGAGGTGGGCATGGGCGCAGGGCCAGCACCTCGGGGCCTAAGGTGCAGCAGCTGCCTCGTCCCCAGCATCTGCCGCTCCAGGCCAGCATCCCTTCCAGCCTAGCTCCAGGCCCTCGTGCCACTGCTGCTCTTGGAGCTGTTTCCACCAGGGAGATGCCTTTCTGCCCAACCCGTATGCCTTCGTTAGGAGGTTTTGGCAAACAGCATTTCCTTCTGTTAGATGTTTTCTGCCTTTTCCCCTAAGCTGCAGAGGCTCACTGCTATGAGCCATGCGGGGCAACTGCTTTCCAAGGGGGAGCTGTGAAACCTAGAAGGCTGCTTGTTATCACACCTGGAGAAAAGCAACGGTGGGAGCTGAGGAGCAGAGAACTCAGCTGCCCAGAGCAAAAAGTAAAATAACGTTCAAGGAATCTCTTAAAAAAAAAAAACACTTTAGTCTCTGCAGCTCCAACACATTCATTTAATGCGTGCATGCGTCTCAGATGGTCAAAGTGCAGAAGGTGTTTTGGCCCATCTGCCTTTAACGCCTACCCCACGACCGTTTTTCCTCCACATGAGACCGCTTGATTAGGAAGTGAAGAGTGTTCTCCCTGGTACCTTTTGACCACAACCCAGGACTTTTATCTTTAAAAAGAGTTCTTCTACTGACTCTAGAAGTTGTTGGCATTAAGCACACCCTGAACTTGAATCTAAATCATATTGAGTGGCCCTGTATAATTTCAGAGCACTGAGAATACTCTTGTCCACTGTGTACTCCAGCTTGGGAGATGTGATGGACTTCTGTGAGTAAACATAACTCCAACTTTTCCCTTTTTTTTCCTAAAAATATTGCAAATATTTTCCAAAGCAAAGCACCACAGGATGCTATTTTCATCTTCCCAGTGGACTGAGGAGACATCTCATTTTCCATCAACCAAAATAGCCAAGACTACATGGATTAATTGTCTATTTTCAGGATGCTTCATGTCAGGATCCCTGAGCATCCAGCAAAAGGAGACTCCCTTTGTGTGTTCTGGAACCCGCATTTCCTTTCGAACAGAGGGGGATTTGGAAACGTGCATTGTCTTTCTGTCCCTTTGGTGCTGGAAATGCCCCGGATTCCAGCTCATGGAGCAAAGCACATTGTGCACCCTAGCAGGTTGTGATCCCTGGCACAGAGGCAAATCTCATCCCTCTGGCCACGCCCGACTCCTGTAACTGTATAAACTGCTGAGATATGCATACATGTTTTGTATATATGTGTATATATATATATGTGTGTGTATGTGCATGTGTATATATGTTTGTGCTTAAGTGCTCAGTGGACTGGAGAGTTAAATACCGCTTTATTATATATTTGGTGTACACATTCTTAATGTTATCAATAGATTGACCGCTTATAAAATCAAAGCCTGACTATTACCGCAAAGGCCACCTTAGAAAAGGCCCTGCAGACTGGGGGGATGTAACTGTGCATTTTCCTTTTGACAAAAAGCCTGATGATGCAATTGTTGATGCATAACAGTAAAATTTTGTGGAACAGCTAGAGTCTTCCAGTTTTCTGCAAAGATTTTGATTTTTTTTAAATACTCTGAATCTTTCTGTTTCTTTAGACTCAATGATTGCAGAGTTGATGGCTTCATCTTCTCCCTCTGGCACAGAACTGCAGTATTTGTACTGAATTCAGGTCTGACAGTTACTCCGTGATTCATTGATGCTGTCTGCATCTTTCAGACGCAGACTTTGTCCTCAAAAATGCCCTAGTGCTGCTGGACCTAAATACCCCAAGTAATTCAAAACTTCCCAATTCAGACAGGTACTTTAAGGAAGGGAAAGTGAACTGAAGGGAGCAAAAAATACGCTGCCAGCATGACATTATTACTACACGCACCACAAAACACCACCCGTATTTCTCTCCATGCAAAGTCAGCCAAGAGATTGCAATATTTCCCAGATTAAGGTATCCAAAATAATTTGATGGTATGGGGTATATTAGTGACAGGTAGCATGTGGTCTCTTAGGGAGCTGCTGCCAGGGCCCTGGCCATGTTTCCATCCCACGCTTTGCCCCTTTCCCATGCTGCAAGCGAAGGTGGTGGCATTTTGTGACCTCCTGAATTGACATTTGTTGCATTGGTCTCAGACAGCCCCCCTCCACCATTTCTCTATTACTCTCTATCTGTGTTTCTCAATCTCCTGATGTATGTTTGTGCAAGTATCCTTAGTGACGGAATATGTCTACGAAGTAGGAGGTTGATACTTTTTACCAGTGACTGGGTTATCAGTGCTCGGAAAAGCGAACGTGTGCAATTCCCTTCCAAATTAACGCATGTGACGCATCTCCCCTTTCCCTGTGTCTTGCACTGGGAAGGTAACGCTTTCCACAGGCCTCTGGGGAGGAATTACTTTCCAAAGATCTCCACCCAATTTCTGAAAAGGAAACTCACAGCCCTTGCTGGGAGAACTGGCAGTCAGAGCTGAAGTTTCCATCGGCACTTGACTAAGGAGCAGGCAAGGTGGGTTTTAGCTACATAAGGCAGGCAGGATCTAGTGGCAGTCAGGGAAAGAAGATGGAAGTGCAAGGTAGAGGCTGAGCAGGTGGAGAAGGGCGAGAGCCACAGTGATTGCCCAGGCAACTCGGATTCAGAAGAGCCCTGATAAAATATAGCAGATCTGGCCTTCGCGTTATGACTCCACCCGAGCAAGTTCAGGGATATATGGGATGCTTCTTGCTAAGAAACCGGACCAACAACGTACCGATGCACGAGCTGACAGGGGCAGGAAACAAGCTCAGCCCAGCACCAAGGTTCCTGGTCGCCGTGTTAAACACGAGCAAAGAAATCAGGGCAGGACCAGGGCAGTCCATCAGCCACTGCTCATCTTTTAACAATTTAGGGACCAAATTCAAACCCTTTGAACCAACAATTTTAATGGACAGGCTGCTAATACTCGAGAGCTCAGCCCTGGGAGCCCTTGAGCTAAGTTACCAGCTACTCTAAGCCACTGCAACAATCTTTTTGCACTTTTACGGCATTCAGAGATCGACTTTGTTTGCCCACAGTAAAAGGCATTTTGTTCAAGTAGTGCCTTATCACAGCTGCCTCCCTTTGGGTAGATGCTCAGAGTGGAATTTGACATCTGGCTAAGACCCAAGGACATTAAAGAAGATTTTCATCTAAAACTCTACATAATCCTGTGATAACACAACCTGAACTTGTTCTCCGAGTCACCCTTTGCTACAAAACCAGCCCAAACTTCAGTAATGACCTGTAAACCCCACAGAGCCAGCTCAGCTGTGGGAAAACAAGGGGATGTTTGTACATACCCAGAATTGCAATTTAATCCCACTTGGCTGGGGGGACAGGCCAAGGGAATGTTTTTTTTCCCTCGGGAAAACATACAATGGCTGCCTTCCTTTCTTCAGCATCCCCTTTCTAAATTAGAAGTTAAGTTTACATAAATTCAGTCTTTGGGAAGGCGAACGTTGTGGATTTAGAGTTGGAGCTGGATGGTTGGAAACCTGAGTTCAGCTCCTGGCACTGCTGCTGAGCCAATGGATAAAGCTACCACGTCCTAGCTGTGAAATGGGGAGAAGAGGGCAGCATCCCATCTTCTGCCCGTTCTCCACCTTGCCCGGGAAGATGGCAGTCTAGGCGCTGAGCTTGCCTCTGCCTGTCATGGAAACACACCCCAGGTCCAGGTGGCAGCTGGAGACCTGATACACTAGCATACTCCATATAGCATACACCGTATACTTTTTGCCTTGATATACTTTCTGTCTGCTGTGGGTCCAGCACCATCTTCCTCTGAGCTGGGCCTGAACTTTTCCAAATCACAGTCTCCGGCCCCATTCATGGCTCACAGGTACCCTTGGACGTCAAGCAGGCCAAGTGACTCAAATCCCTCCTCGCTACCCACCCTCGCCAGCTCTTCCATCTAGTCCTCACTTAATTTTGCCAGTCCTTCTTCATTTCTGCAACTTTTCCCACAAGATCCTGCCTTCTCTCTCTTCACCAGGCACCTGACAGCTCATATGTTGGCTCAGCAGTGCCAAAGGATTAGGATTACACACATTGTCAGGCAAAAACATACCCATGGAAGAAAGCACTTAGTGTTGTATTATTTTTTCTAAGTAGGTAAATATCCCCATTGAGTGAAATATGAATATGCATCTTCAGGGTCAGAATGGGATTTGGTACTTTAAATCTCTTTGTGGGCCAGCTTGCTTGATTAGATTTAGCCTGATCTGACCTGGCCGGGAACATTATCTCCATGTTTCAGGTAAAACTGAGGCACATCGGTGCTGCAGAAAGTCTTGGGAAGGCCACAGAGATGGCATGTTGCTGGGCAGGGGATCCATGCCACAGCACAGGGCCACATGGTGCCCAGGCAATATGGTGCCTGATGGGCACGACCCTGGTAATGCAAGAAAAATCAGTGCCTACCTGCATGACAAGCTAGTTGAGAGAGACGTGGTGAGGAGCTGGAAGCCACTGGCAACCCAAAAAGTGGCAGAGGAGAAGAAAAAACACCAGAGCGCGACGGGGAAGGTACGCCTGCCCACCACAGCCCATGCGTCACCTTCCTGCTTTGTGCCTTTGCTTGGCACATCACGAGCCCAGGAGCATCTTGCTACAACAGCTTACGTTAGACCTGCACACTGCCCCATGCAGAGAGAGGTATTTTGGGGAGCTGAGCTGTGAAAGACACCATGCTAGTTCCCCAGGCCAGCACCAGATCCTGTGGCGGCCACGGGAGCATTTCCGATGCCACCATCAGCTCCAGGCTTCAAAGATGCACAAAGCACCTAAATGTGCAAATAATGCACGGGTGCAGGGAAGCTGCAGTAATGTCTGTGCAGGGTGAAAGCATGGGAACATGACATACCTGGGGCTAAATAAGGCTTGTTATCTCACCTCTGCCACATAAAGACATGCAGATGGTTTTGCTAACATTGCTCGGCTGAAGCTGCTCTCAGCAACAGAGACCTGGTGGCAAATCAGAGTCCTGAAACGCTTACTGCTTTTACAAGGTCACACAAGCTACTACCAGGCTGCCAGGCCTATGCCAAAATAAACCCCCTAGTGATTAGAAAAAAATTATACTTCTTCATTGCATTTCTCTGTTTTACTTTCCATCTCACTTTAGGAGGAGGGTGGAGTTATTTTTAAGCTTGACCATGAAAGTGTAAAGCTGAAAACTAAGAAAGGAAGACAAGCAAGCTCATCTTATAAATCACTCAACTCCAGGAGCAAAGGCTTTAAGGAAAAAAAAAAAATCACAAGAATCGCAATAAATACTGAAAGGTCTGGGAACATTTCTCCAGTGCGATGTGGCAGTATTCATCCCTCTGCTCTCTTAATGCAAGGAAGGAGCAGGCTGGACCTTTGCAGCCCCTGAGGTGGGCTCACATCCCCCTTATTCCCTGCCCAGGCCTTTCCACTCTGCAAAGACTTACGCCCAGGTCAGGTCAGACTGGTTGCAAAAGGTTGACATGGGGCCTCAAGGGCACCCACATGGGGACCCCAGGATCTGTTCTGTAAAGGCCACAGAAACCAGAGGGACAAGCAGGATCCCCTGGAGACAGAGGACTGCAAGTCAGGAGGATTTGGTGTATGTTTTTATTGTTCTAATGTCATAAAAATGCTCTTCATGTAATTGCTTCTTTCATTCACTGACATTCAATGATGACAAGCTGAAAGAAAAATTCATCTCAGGGTGAGCCAATGTGACATTGTGTTTTCAGTTTTTTCGGTAATAAAAAAAGAGCTCCATAGGTGAAACTAAATGATTCATTTTGTTTTCAGGATTGTTTTTTTGCTTTTAACATTTAATTCAGAAGAGGTAATTTGGCAACCAAAGGTCAGTTCAAGGCCAACATTAGAAACATTTAATTTAGAAAATGGTGAGACAAAAGGTTTTGACTTTTTGGAAATGCATGCACAGTTTTTTTCCTGCCCAACTCAGCATTGGAAGTTGGGTTGAGGGACTTTCAGTAAGAAGTGCTCTAAAAACTTCATCATGCTAAAGCTCATCTCCTCCTGCTGATTCTAATGACAGATGTGACCTAGCCAGGTCTTGGCTAAGACACCAACCTTGTCTGAAACCAGGTAGGATATCAGCCCTAGTACAGAAATTATGTGAAATCAAGCAAAAAAAACCCAAAAGAGCCACCTTTGATCCCCAGGGTATCCAGGGCACTACACAAGCCAGTGGCATGAGCGGTCTGTTCTTAGCAATGGTGATGCAGAGCTCCCACTTTCTCTGAAGGATATTACAGAATCGCCAAGGTTGGAAGGGACCTCTGGAGATCATCTAGTCCAACCTCCCTGCTCAAGCAGGGTCAGCTAGAGCATATTGCACAGGATCGCATCCAGGTGGGTTTTGACTGTCCCCAGCAAAAGAAACTCCACTACCTCTCTGGGCAACCTGCTCCAGTCACCCTCACAGGAAAAAAGTTTTTCCTCATGTTCAGATGGAACTGTTTGTGTTTCAGTTTCTGCCCCTTGCCTCTTGTCCTGTCACTGAGCAACACGCAGAAGAGTCTGGCCCCATCCCTTTCACACCCTCCCTTCAGATACTAGAACATATTGATGAGCTCCCCCTTCAGTCTACTCTTACTCCAGGCTAAACAGGCCCAGCTCTCTCAGCCTTTCTTCAGAGGAGAGATGCTCCAGTCCCATCATCTTTGTAGCCCTTCACTGGACTCGCTCCAGTAGTGTCATGTCTCTCTTGTACTGGGGAGCCCAGAACTGCACACAGTACTCCAGGTGAGGCCTCCCCAGGGCTGAGGAGAGGGGCAGGATCACCTCCCTCCACCTGCTGGCAACACTCTGCCTAATGCACCCCAGGGTACCATTGGCCTTCTTGGCCACAAGCCACACTGCTGGCCCATGGTTAACTTGTCCACCAGGACTCCCAGCTCCTTCTCCACAGAGCTGCTTTCCAGCCGGTCAACCCCCAGCCTGTACTGGTGCCTGGGGTTATTCCTCCCTAGGTGCAGGACCTTGCACTTGCCTTTGTTGAACTTCATGAGGTTCCTCTCCACCCAGCTCTCCAGCCTGTCCAGGTCCCTCTGAATGGCAGCACAGCCTTCTGGTGTGTCAGCCACTCCCCCCAGTTGTGTATCATCAGCAAACTTGCTGAGGCTGCACTCTGTCCTTCATCCTACTTTGAACAAGACTGGACCCAGGACTGACCCCTGGTGGACACTGCTAGCTAAAGGCCTCCAACTAGACTCCACACCACTGACCACAACCCTCTGAGCTCTGCCATCCAGCCAGTTCTCAATCCACCTCACCATCTACTCATCCAACACACACTTCCCGAGTTTACCTATGAGGATGTGATGAGAGAGTGTCAAAAGCCTTGCTGAAGTCCAGGTAGACAACATCCACTGCTCTGCCCTCATCTACCCAGCCAGTCATTCCATCATAGAAGGCTATCAGATTGGTCAAGCATGATTTCCCTTTGGTGAATCCATGCCGACTACTCCTGATCACATTGTCCTCCACATGCTTAGTGATGACCTCCAGGATGAGCTGTTCCATCACCTTTCCAGCAATGGAAGTAAGGCTGACAGGCCTGTATTTTCCTGGCTCCCCCTTCTTGCCCTTTTTGGGCACTCCTTTTGGAGTGACATTGGCTTTCTTCCAGTCCTCAGGCACCTCTCCTGTTCTCCATGACCTTTCAAAGATGATGAGCAGCCTAGCAATAACATCCACCAGCACCCTCAACACTCGTGGGTGCATCCCATCAGGGCTCATGGATTTGCAGATGTCAAGTTTGAACAAACTATCTCTAACCCGATCCTCCTCAACCAAGGGAGAGTCTTTCCTTTTCCTAAATTTAAATGCAGCTACAGCCAACAACACAAATTTGCTTTTGATTTGTCATAAACAATTGACTGAGGAAAGGCTGACCAGTGGAACTGGCAGGGCTAGTGGAAGGAACACAACCAGTTCCCAGTCCCACTGACCCTCACAGCTCTCACATTGGTTTTGCTCTGCTCCCCATTTAGGAAGCCTGTGGTAAACATTTCAGAACAGATCATGATGCTGCATAGCACTTTCTTTTGACCTGTTCTTGTTTAAACCCAGGAGATTCCAGAGCTTGAAGGGGTTTTCCTTCTGTACTAAGCAGAACATTCCATGAAAACCCAGTGTGGCCAGCAAGGGACTAGCCTCAGGCCTTGGGTGGGAATGAGCATGGGCAGGATCCCCCAGCAGTACAGTTTTATGGAGAACTCAGAGGAAAGTACATTCAGTCTTCAGCAGAGAAGATAACCTCCCTGTGCATCACTTTTTCCCTTCTTTAATAATATGGCAAAGAAAGGGAGCAGGAGAAGCAACGTGCTCCCCAAGAAATCAAAACTCAAGCATACACCCAGTTTAACTTATCATTTGACTTATGGTCCCCTTAAACAAAAAGAATGGATCTCTGTTCTGGAGCCAGAGTCTTCATTAAGTTAGGAACAGATTATGCAGACCCTGCTGTAACCTCTGCAGCAGTGGGGCTCTCCAATTTTTTTTTTTTATTATTTTTTAAAAAGTCACAGCCCATGGGTTACATGCAGGTCCTGAAAAACAAACCATGAGCTTTTGGAAAGCCTCTTGGAGCAGCTGGCAGCTCCAAAGGATGCCCTGCCACCTGGCAAGGCCATGCTGCTTGTGTTGGCAGTGGCATCAGCAGCAAGAGAGGGCCCTGGCAGAGGGCAATGTTTAGGTCAGCGCCTGCATGGCAAATGAAGGTAGTGCCATGCATTTTCAAGAGGCACAGGAGTCCCACAGGTGCTCCTGTGAGCACCTGGCCATCCACCAGCCCATCTGCCAAGAAACAGCTGAACATGCACATCTGTGTGGGGAGGCAGACATTTGCTAGCAGCCTGATGAGCTGGGGCAAAGGTGTTCACCCGGGACCCTCCAAAACCCTCCCCAGCACAGGGAGCACACAGGAGCTGAGGGAGACAGCACAGGGAACATCAGCACAGCACTGCAAAGGTGGGACGACACTCACACTGCTTGACACGTTCTCCTTTATGTAGTATATCCAGTTGCCTAAAGTACTCACTCACTGGAAAAAAAGACATTTTAGAGGCAATTAATATCCAGGGAATACATACACCTGCTTCCTATGCTTGTACATTTGTAACCTGAGTCTCTCCAATCACTTATTTACTTCCTTTTATGTGCCCTCTGGAGACAGCTGGGTGCCTGGAGAGCACCAGCAGGCAGGGCAGGAGGGTGAAACACTTGCCTAGGCCCTGGGCCCCACTGCATGTCTCTCAGCCTGGACCCTCACTGGTGACCTTTCCTGGGTACATTATCATTAGAGAAAGATCAATGCCACAATCCGCTGAAGCCTGTGGAGAAGATGCTAGTGAAAGGATCCCCTGTCCTCCGCAGCAGGAGCATGTCCCTCTGCTGCAGTTGGCCTCTTCCATCCAAACTCTTCTCCAGAGTTTGTCCTCCCCATGTCACTGTTCTTCTCTGGGAGTGGTATCCTTGTCTTATATCTGAAAGGCATTATAATGGATGAATCTGGATTAGCTGAGAAACCCAGAAAAAGGTCTGGAGATTATGTTTCCATTTAGCCAGCCACGTGGGCTCTGGTTTAACTCCAAAGACAAAGTGCAAACACAACAAGAATCCTAGACAGCATGTGTCAGTCATGCTCATTTTAACTAAGTGCATCTCCCACAAACCATTTAATTACTTATTTCTATGCTTGGAGCATGGCTGACTAATTTGAGAAGGATGCTGAGTGTGTGGAGTTTATTTGGAGCTACCCAGCACGGCACACCAGGCTGTACTTTGCCTCAAGTGATTTTCTTTTTTGAACTCCAACAAACCCACCAGGAGCTAGGACAGGCAGACCCAGGCTTCACTGCATCAGCCTACACCATTTTTCCCTCAAAATCATCTCCTACCCATTTCTGACAAGCTTGAATCCTAGGCCTGGGTTCTCAGCTGTTGTAAACCCAGAGCATAAAACCAATGTGCAGAAACACCAGTTTGCTAGGAGCAAAGGTTGAGAAACGGTCAAAACCATTACAGTCTGGTTAAATGAGACTAGGTAGAGGGCAGGAGAAAGAAAGAGGTTCTCCCACTGGAGCTGGGGGAGAGATGCTGTCCTATCCAGCAAATACACTTAGTGTTTCCATCTTGGTCATTTTTCAAAGAAAAAAGCAAAGCCCCTTCCAGCCTATTTAATAGCTTTGCAATTAAGACACTCTTCCGGGTATAGGAAAATTATGTCGAGGAACTACTGAATCAGGCAGCACGGGGCACATGTTCCCACAGCTCTGGGGAAAGCTCTGGTATCGCACAAGGATTTCTTTAGATTTCCTTCTCTTCTGGAAGTTTGGCAGCTTCCTAAAAACATCTTTGTTGAAACTGGCCTGTTCTTGCAATGAATCAGAGTTTTCTGTTGAAAAGCAGCCGAGCAGGACAAGTCCCCGACCACCTTTACAGATGAGACCCCTCTTGCAGGCGGGGGAGGAAAGGCACATGGAGACACAACGTGCTGCAGACCACACAGGAAAGCCAGGCAGAAAAGAATTAGTGCCTGACTCACAGGACATCCCTTTCCTACCAGTTTTCTTGTCTTCCTGATTGCTTTCACCCTTGGTGGGCAGATTTCACCCTCACCACTTACAAGACTGCTTCCCAGCCACTTCCCCAAGGCTCTTGCAGGAGAAATTAGTTGTGGGAGGGCTCTGATTTTTGGTGTAAACAGGGCTATCGCAACCTTGAGGCTAACACTGACAGGGTGAAGCAGTAGTTATGATTTTCTTTTGGAGGGGGGCTCGCATAACAGTGTTTGGGCTGATGATGAAAATTTTCCTTAGCATTGGATACAGGCTGGTGTAGACTGCATCCTGCCTGCTTGGGAGCCCCACAAGCTGCTAGTTGGCACCTCAGCTATCACTCTCTCCTGGATATGATGCTTTCCAAAAGAAAGTTTGGCTGAAATTGGTGCTCTCTTGCCAGAGGTGCCTCATTTTTCACCCCATGTGCCAAATCCAGGGGAGGCAGCATTGAGCTGAAGGCATTGGCATCGCTTGGCCTTGGTGACAGGCCACCCTCCAAGCCACTAAGACATCCCCAGGGTGTGCCCCCTCATGCTGGCTTGCCTTCCCAGCCAGTGGCCACAGCTGACCCAGGCAGGTGGGGAAGACTGGCCATACCATCCTTGCTGCACTACTCATCCCTGGGCTGCACCGTTACTCCTTTCCACCTGGCTCTCACCTCTTCCTCATGCCTCGATTCACAGCAGGGCTGGTGGCCATTCCACCAGCCCTCACACACCCCCAGGCTGCTGAGCGGGGCCATCATTGTGTGACACGAGGCACATCCATTCCTCCCCAGCTGAAAGTGCTGCCTCTGCAACAACACGTAATTTAATATTAGCGCAGTTCCTCTTTATTACAACCTTGAGAAAGCATCCCTACTTATGTGCTCTTCCTCCCTTGCGAAGGCAATGGAGGGCAGCTCTAGCGGGTGCTGGAGCAGGGTAACACTCTCTGTAGGCGGTTTTTTCACGGAGAAACAGCAGTCCTAAGGAAAGGGAGGCTCAAGCCCCACAGAACAGAAGGGGTGCGAGGGGGAGCACAGCACAGCTGCTGTCTTTGCTGAGGTCCCTGCCAAGGGCAGCCACAGCTCACCTGGAGGAAAGGGTTCAGCCAGCCATGAGTCCCCAGGGGAGGGCAAGTGGGCAAAGAGGTTACTGCACAGACGTCCCGGAGTGGAAGTACACCCCATCGGCAAAGGGAAACAGCACTCGTTAGTGAGGGAGGACATCCAAAACACCAGCCCAGTCCTCAGCAGGGTTGGGGAACCAGCAGGCAGCAGCGTTCACCCAGAGCTAGTCCTGCTTGCAAAGCTAATCACACCCCTCAGGCTTGTTCCTCATCCGAGCACTGACACGCATCCATGCTGCTCTTTGCAGACTCACCCGGCTCGTCCCAAAACAAGCAAAATTCACCTTCACCTGCTTCTGCTCCTCCCCAGCAGACAAACACATGCTAAGGGCTGTCAGGCACCTCTGGTGCTTTTATTGCTTGACACTCGTTGCAGGTGTGTGTCGTAACACTAGTTGCAGGTGCACAGTGTAAGCCCGTCTCCGCTCCTGCGCTGTCACCACGAGACAGCTCCCCAGATGTTTGGGTATTTAGCAAACAGACTTTTCAGACTCTCTGGCAACTTTTTCCCGTTTGATTCCAATTGATATTTGTTGCTGGGTGAAATGGAGCGTGGAAATGCTCCGCACCCTCCTCTACCCCCACCTCCAGGGCTGCCTTCGGTGCTGGGACCGATCCCTTGTGTCAGGTATCCAGACCTTGCACCGGGGCAAAGGATGGGGAAGGTGGGACATTGCCCAGATTTGGCTCTGACCTTTATGCCTCAGGTCATGCCCGGTGGATACGGGAGGAAAGACGCTGGTGAGGGAGCACGTGCGACAATATCATCCATTGACTTTTTCCTGTTCTCTCCTTTTTCACCCTTTCTGAAGGTAACACAGCTGAGAGCAGCAGCAGATCGCTTCCCGGGGCAGCATATCAATTGCTGCAGCTCCCATCCGCCGTTGTCACATGGAGCTCAAGGTCAGGAACGGTGGCTTTTCGTGTCTTCAGCTGCGTAAGCAACTGATGGCTCATATGACTTGGGGCCGAGGCTGCAGTGGGGTCAGGGTTTGACCTCCAAAACGTGGCTCTCGCCGTAGGGTGGGATGACTTGCCTTCTCGAGAGGCTGATCTCTTTACATTGTCTATACCCCTGGACCAGACAACTCGCTTTAGGGTGGCTAAGAAAAGATTTAATCAGCATATCAGGGAAAAGATTGACTCTTCTTTCACTGGTGAAAAAATCCTAGTATATCATGGACTAAATAATAATATGGCATTTATTTTAGTCTGCTATTCAACTTCTCAGTTTTATATAAAGCTACAGATAACCTAGAAAAAGAGAGTCTGCCTGCAGAAGAAGGAAATCTATGGATTTCTTAAGACTTATTTCTGGACAACGTATTAATCACTAATTGCCCTAGGGCTTGAAGGGGAAAAGTCAGTATTCCAGCAAAGGGCAATAACCCTGTAAGGCAGAGGCAAAGGCTCGCCAAACCCTGAACACCAAGAGGCTGGTCAGGTTTGCTCACGTCCGGTCCGTGCGGCGGGTCGCGCCTGGCACGCTGCACATCTGGCGTTGCTCTGTGCCGCGGGGGATGCTCCAAAGTTTTGGCCAGATCCGGGCTTTGGGAGCCGGTTGGGCCATTTTGTTGTATTATATTTTTAAAAACATATAATGTTATGAATATTATTTATGTCTCCGAAAGGATTCAGGCACGGAGTGATTTAAAAGTGCAGGTTCTGTTCTCAGCTCTTTTCGCCTCTGCAAAAAACCACGCGCGCGCACGCCTGCCTCTGCGTGCTGCGACTGCAGCAAAAGGCTGCGGGGAGACGCGGGCCCCGGGCGGGCGCCCACTGGCGCAGTCCTGGCACGCGGGACGTTTTCGGAAAGCCCCGGGGCAAGGCGGCAGAGAAAGGCAACGCGAGCTGCCCGCGGGCGAAGGGGAACTGCCACCATCACTACGTAAGCCAGGAGACCTCGTCACGAGGCACCTGCGTCTCACGGTCCCGCTGGGCCACGGAGGCAGCGATCGGAGGCCACGCTGAAGTCCTCCCCGCCTCGTTCCCTCCTCTTCTTTTTAAGTACTCCTTTTGCTGGGTTTCCATGGAAACCAGTGGGTGCACATGTGCGAGCTCCGCTCGGCGCTGTTTCCGCCCTCCGGGAGAAGCCGCTACACCGGCTCTTCTCAGGGCTGCGCACATCTCCATCAGCCCGTCTCCCGTGCCGCCTTCCCACCCGCGGCGGGGCAGATTCCCGCAGCCGCTACCAGCGACGTCTCCCCAGCAGCTCCTGCATCGCACCCATCCGTTAAGTCCTCGAGGGCTCGTCGTATTTTTCTCGCCCGCCAGCAGCAGGTGAAGAGACGCCGGGCAGGAAACGTTCCCACCTGCTCAGTAATTTGGAGGAGCTCCAAATACGCCCTTGCCTCCCGCGGGGCCGCAGTTTCCGCTTGAGCACGGCCGCGGTCGAGCGCATGGGGGAACCAGCATCCGGGTCTTCCCCAGCCTCTCCTTTCGTTTGAGGATTTCCTGCTGGAGTTGCCTCTCTGCAGCGAGCAACGGGTTGACTTTGGCGGACGGCGCCGCAAAGCACGGCGGGAAGTCCTCCAGAGGCACACGAGCCGTTGCCCGGCGGCACGCAGCCTGGCCAAACCTCGTGCCGGCCACGGAGCTGCCCCCAGCACTGCTGCCGCGATGGTGTTGGTCACCTTTGCCCGCAAAGCGGCACCTGCTCCAGGGGCCCCCCCCGGATGCAGGCGGATGCAGGGTGGACGCAGGGACGAAGCAAGACTTGCGTTAGTAGCTGTCAAAAGAAGGGACGTGCACAAGCAAAATAAAATATATAACCTTCCCCCAAAATAACCATGGTGAAACTTCGTCCCCCAACACTGCCAGTTGTGTCCTGCTGTTCAGTGTTTTAAAGCTGCATTTCTGCACACAGTGAAACTGCCGGCTCAGGCCTCAGGATCTGCTTTTCTGCGAAAACGCCCCCCGTTCCAGCCAGCCTGGGATGCCCAACGCCCACGACAGGATGGGGCACATCTCTCTCGACTGCTGGTGCCTCCTGGAGGGCCCCTGTGTCTGCTAAGGGAATGTATGGTCTGGGACCCAATTCCTGAGCTACCGGAAACGCTGCCCAAGGCTGTATGCACACCGTGGTGCGCTGACAACCCTCTGAGACCATGTGAGATGATGCTGGGCTACGGAAAGAAACCAGATGAATAAAGTTGAGATGAGGAAAGATCCACACACAATGCTTTTTATGTACCACGCTGCCCCCAAACCTCAAACAGAGATTTTAGGCAAATAAACAAAGCCCTGCTCTGCTTCCCCGAGCCCCTTCTCTTCCCTAACCTTGCATTTTCCTACCTCCGAATCCCCTGCTTCTGGCCAAGGCTGAGTCACCTGCGGCTGGAAGTAGGAAGGAACCAGAACGGTCCCTCGTGAAAAGCTGGCTGCTGCGAGCGCGGCTGAGTTGGGCAGGCCCGAGTCGTTTGGGGAGGGTTCAGCCCAGCGTCCAAACTTGCAATCTGTGCACTTCTCAGTTCTTCTATGAGGCCTGGGGAAAGCAGATAGGAAAAGCAAATCTATCGTCAGCAGGCTTAGGTTCCCGCTGCGAAGGCCCAGACCTCTGCTGGGAAAGCTTTAGGGATTGCAGTGATTAAAAGGTTGCAAACAAACTGCTTTTTTTTCGATGGCTCCTGGCTCCTATCTGGGCAAACATCCCTGCAATTATTGCTATTAATATTTGTACTAAAGCTGGGTGCCTGCACCTGACTCCCTCCTCCAAGAGGAGGCATAGAATAGCTGAAGGATTATTTTGGCTAATGGGGAGGAGAGTGCATAGGGAGAGGGGGTGGTTTTAGTCCCCAAGAGCAGCTATGGGAGAGCCGGGGGGGATCTGGCCCTGGCTCCCGCACCAACATCACGCCCATCAGCCCAGTGACTTCCTTACCTCCTCCTTCCACAGATTCAGTCCACAGATTTTAATTCATTGTGGTGGACGAGCCCAAGCCAGCGCAGAGCCCGGCTGCGCGGCAGCCCGCAGAGGCACGTTCTCGCTGCCGGGAACGCTCGGGCTCTTCCGGGCAGGTGCTGCATTGCCTCCTCTCCCTCCTGTGGGCATGTGAAAGGACCTGATGAGTTTAACACGCGTTTCCCCACCACGGCTGCCTTCCCAGGTCCAAGCCTCCGAGAGCTGGTAGAGGGAGCTAGGCGTAAAGCTGTGCCAGTCTACCTGCTCCTGCCCCAACTGGGTATACTGGGAGCCAACTGTGGTGCTGGCCCAGCACCCTCACTCCCTTCAGCCTGCCGCTCTCCCCAGGGTGGCGGCGCGGCGGTCTCCAACTGTGGCTGGAAAGGCATGCTGGTGTCCCCACGCACTCGTGACAGGTATTTTGACACTGACGTGCCGAGTCTCCGCAGTGCTGCTCACGCGTCCCGGCTGAGTAGCACTTGCGAGGTGCAACCTCTGCTATTAAAAGTACCCAGGCGCTTGTTGCTGGGCAGGATCTGCACAGTGGCAGCGAGGCTGCTATTTAACCACGTTACGCAGCCATGTAAGAAGGGCCGCGCGCTTTGAGCAGCTCGGGGGAAGATATCGCGCCGGCTCTTCTCCATCCAGCGGCGCAGAAGTGATTTAACTGCTTTGCGGAGCCAGACTGCTGAGAGAGCCAGAGCTCGCTTCCCCGGGGACAGCCGTCCCTGGGCTCGGAGGGCCGGGAGCCGCTTCGAAAGCACTTCTTAGTGTTTTCTAACTTCTCCAGGATCTGAAAGCCCTGTAGTTTTCCTATCGCTACTAAGCCTTGAGCCTTTTACGAATTCTGCTCACTTTCTCAAACTATTCACTCTCCCCTCACATTTGCAGGCCTCGCTCTGGTCGTTCTTCTCTGCTCCTTCTCCGCTATTAAATCAAGGATAATTCTGCAATATTAAATCGAGTAGGAATCTGCCATCTTTCCTGGGTTATGAGACCTGCCAGAGGAAAGCTGCTCAGCTGAACAGTGAACTCTTTCTCCTTCCTCCTCGCAGCCAGCAATGCAAACTCAGCTGGCAGCTAGCAGGACGTGTTTTTTTCTGCTTCCCACCCTGGACGTGAGAAGACAAGAGCTCTCCCGGCCACGTCCGGCGCAAACTCGGCCCCACTCCTCCGTCGCTGCCTACAGCCTCGCCAAGGGACACCAGGTCCGAAATACAGTACTGTCATACGGGCTGTCATGGGAAACACGGGTCTCCGCCAGCGAGGCAGAGCCCACAAGCTGAAGCGCACCGAGGCGACAAACATCTCACCGTGGTCCTGCAGCAGCCCTGCCACCTGCACCAGAAGGCAAGAGGCACTAAAGAGCGGGGAGCGTCCCCTAGCAAACTGGCCCGAGTTGCCCAGGAACCTCTCCCAGGAGTTCAACCTCCATGGCCAGTGTGTCTGGGAAGAGGCTGAGGGTGTCCTGCATCCTCAGAAGCGGCATGGGATCCCCCGGGCAGGCGCAGGGGAGCTTGCAGGGAAAGGAGCCAGGGTTGCCCAACGACCCGCATCCGAATCGCCACGGCAGAGCTGCGAGAGCGCCGCAGTGATTTGTTGCAGTGCTATCAGTTGTATCGATGCTGACACGGCTTTTTAGACCCTCTTACAAACCCTGCGGGTATGTAACGCTTACCCTAGGTAAGTGTTATCTCTAGGAAGAATAATAAACCCAAACATCCGAATTCAAGAAACAGCACAAGAAGAGGACATAAAACATTCAAAGAGGGGGTATTGTTCCCAGCTATTTCCAGCAGTCTGGCTATATTCATCTTAAATTTAGATAATGCAGCTATACTGGGAGATGCAGGAAAGTGATGATTTTAGGGGAAGTGTTAACATATTTACCCATACCAAAAGGCAGATTGTTTTTATTTGGGGTGTCAGTATTATTTTCTTGACCGGTGAATGAATTCGGAGACAACCTCTATCTTGACATACAAACATCTGTGTTTCCAAAACCGTTATGTCCCGTACAGGGGTCATTCAAGCCTTGCAAGAGCTCTCTGCCTTCCCTCAGTGGGATGAAGTACTTGTCTGGGGACATTTCATAACCCTGCACGCTCCCACATCACGTCCTAGAAAGCAGCGGTCTGACTAATTACCCTCCATGGGGAAAGAAACCAGCTGCCATAGGAAACTCTGAGGTTGGTGAAACTTGCTCTGTTTGTGGATGGTTACTTCCTAAATCCCAAACACTAAATTATTTAGGTATGTGCTTATGCCTTAAACATGTGGCTAATACTATTGACTGCCACAGAACCTGGGGAAGTCAGCTTGTTAAACATGCACCTAGGCACTCACACCCTCAAACAGGAGCTAAAAGGTAAAAATACTCTATATATAAAGGCAAGAGCATACTTTCATTTTTTAAAATGCTGCCTTGGACTTGGAAGCTTCTGAAACTCAGACCTTTTGTGCTGCTTCACTGCTGCCTTTCCTTTCTGGTTTAATAGTCTGCAGTAAGGATGCCGCGTCCTTGTCCCCACAAGCACTGAACCTTGTATTTATCTCCAGAAAATTGCTATGCAATGCAAATTACTTCATTTCCAAGAGTGTGGTGTGGATGGAGCACATTTTCAATGTGCAGGGCAGAGAATTAGGAACAGCCTCCGTCATTCAGAACCGCTGTGTGCCAAGGGGGAATAAAAGTTTCGTACAGAATTAGAAACACGGTTCCCTTTCCTGTGTGTATATTTGTGTTCTGTGAATACAGCCAAAAAAAAAAAAAAAAACACCCTTGGCAAGCACTCATTCACTTTGAATGAATTTGCTTTGACTGCCTGCGCACAGTTCCCGCATTTGCAGCCCGGCCAAAGAGCGTCCTGCTTAGGGGCAGCGAGCGGCGAACAGGGCGAAGACAGAGCCAGCGCAGCCGCGGTCCTGGCGCGTCAGCAGGGAAGCCCCCATGCTGGAGAAAAGACTCATTGCCGCTGGGAAAAAGCGGATACTTTGCTATTCTGACGCACGCAAAATGCTTGACAACCCTTTGCTGGCTGTGGCACTTCGGCTCACGCTGCACACTGGTATTTTCCTGGTGTTGCCCACTTCTCCCGAGTTAGTCCATCTGTATCTATCAGCTCTCCTGTTTTACACATAGGCTATAGGCTCCTTAGTGCAGACAGGGGCTTTCTGTGCGTAAAATATCAGGATGCTAATCTAGAACTGATGCGCTGGAAACCCAATGCTCCAGGAGCATATCTTGATGTGTGAAGTGCAACACCTCCCTGTGCGATCCCTCTGTTTGAACAGCACTAGTCAAAACACCTCACATCTTGCATTTCATGTGCTGGGTATCGGTAATGAACTTCCTTCTGCATTTTGCCTAGTTCAAAAATTGCCTGCTGGAGGGTGAAGAGAACCAGAACATCTTCCCTGCAGCTTGCAAAGAGAGAGGAAGGAAGGGCTATGCCAAATAAATCATTCACACCCCAGCCCAGGCTGGGCGCTCGTGTCGGCATCTGAAGAAGGCGCCTCCCTGCGTAACTCCCGTGACTGTAACTGCAGAGCTGGAGACGGACCTCCTGGAAAGCCAGGGCCACCGGGGCCAGGAGCCTGTTCCTTCACACGTGGAGCAGCACGGCTCTGGACCTGCCCCGAGGAGGCTCACGCGTCTCCTCCAGCAAAAGCACCTGCAGACCCCGACCCTGCGAGCACTGAGCACGCTTTCAGTCGCAGAACAGCACCTTAGTGCAGACCTCACACGCCCTAGCTTAACTGCCAGACAAAAGCCAGAAAGCCGAATCTCATGCCAAGTTAGAAGTCCAGGAAAGAGGAACTAAATAAACATTAAATATCTGCACAGGGCAAATATATATTATTGACACCAGTGAGATGCCAAAGTCTACTGATTTGCAGCTGTACGCATGTTCCTGAAAAGATAATTATCCTGTCGAGTTCCCAGCTCTTGATGACGCAGAAAGTAAACTGAACTTTCCTGCTTGTGGCTACATAAACACCCCGAGCAGATAAAGAGTCATACGCAAAGGGCTCCCGATGGAGAGGAAACAGTCAGCAATCCTCTTTCATGAGAAATGAGATTGGGAGTATGGTAATCTCCTAAATGGGCATGGCTGATGCATTGATAAACAGAACTGCTTTTTATTATGGTGATGTGCTCAAGAGGAAGAGCATAATCCCACCCAACTGTTCGGGAGGTCACTGCCTGCCCTCTTCCCCCCTCACCCAAATCACCCTATTAGTCTGATGGGAGCAAATGAGGCAGATGTCCCCGCACGGTGTTGTGCAACGTCACCACACAGCAGCAGGGCATGCAGGAAGCAGGCAGCAGCTTTGCATCTTTATCTGGGGACAACAGCGAGCTCCTGCCCCGGACGAGAGGAACGAGCTTGAATTTCCCCAGTTGCAGCTTGCGTCCTCTGGTTCCATCCTCCTGAGCACCACTGGAAAGAGTCTGGCTCCGTTTTCTCCCCTCTTGGTAGCAGGAGCAGCAGTGAGACTCCCCCTATAGCCTTCCCTAGACTGAGCAAACTCATCCCCATCAGCCTCTCCCCATATGGAGACGCTGAGACTCAGTTTACACCCTGGAGCCGAGCACCGGGGCTGCACAGCCCCTGCGTGGCTGGGGCCGGCAGGCTGCAAGGAGCGGGCTCAAGGGGGCTGCAGCATCGCCTCCAGCTGAGCCGTACTCGAGGAAGCTGCAATGCTTGTAAGGTGCCACGTGCAGAGGCAGAGCCATCCAGAGGCGACTCAAAACCCCGCTCGAGGGCCTAAAGCCACAGGGCACATTTTTTCATGTTGTGTCTTTGCACACTAACCCCTCCAGCACTGCACAGAACAGGCTTCGCAACCTGCTGCACGCGGGAACCCTCACCCGACTGCCAAAAAATATAGGCTGGAGCTGAGTTAAAGACAAAGGACAAAACCCCACCTTATGTATTTTTTTTTAAGTCTTAAACCACAGGGGGGAAAAGGCCATGCAAAAAGCTCCAGGCAGTATGACAATTAGTGACATGCTAATGAATACCCTGCAGCATCGAAAAGCCATATGAACATCACAGACCCAAAGCACCAGCCACATCAAAGAGTTATAAACAGCACCGAATTAAACCATCCAACCGGCAAATCAAAGCAAGGCAAAAGCTCCCCACTTCTGGAACATACCCTCAGTCTTTCCTCCGACCCTTTTCAAACAAATAGCTTTTTGCAGTTTGCTTGGCAGGTCATAAGGTCTGCGCTAATGCAAGGGGAGTCAGAGACATGACAAGCAGAGGACAAACGGAGAGACAGGCCACGGAGTTAGTGGTGGTAATCTTAAGATATAGATAAAACAACAACAACAGACAGACTTCTAGCAGTCATGGCACTTTTTGATCTATTTTTCACAATCTGTAAAACTAAAGCAGCAAGCAGTATGGACAGTAACAACATGCAGTACGAAAAATACAGCTAAAAGGGGAATATGATTTCCAGTTCTGCGTGCACACTGCTTGCAGTGCCAGAGAGCAGATTTGCCCTTATTTCTACTGCCTGTAAGGCCAGATACGACCGATGTCAAACTGCAGGTAAAGCTGAGCGTGTTGGAATAGTGATAAGGCAAAACCATAAAAAGGATCTTTAGTATGGCTAAACCCACGATTCACACTCATGCATGAGGTTCTAAAAATAATTCAGAAAACCATCCTTAAAAAAATATACTAATTTTTCCCCCCTCTTTTTCTACACAAATGGGCCTGCTGAGTTTGGTGTTTCCCACCGCAGAAGTCTGTGCAGTTTTTCCCTCGAAAGCCCTCCTATCACCACCATTTTGCTACTAGATTTCAATTAATTGCATGATGCCTCTGGCCAAGGTTAAAGAGCTAATAATAATTACGCTGAAACAGTCAGCGGTGGAAAGGAAGCTATTAGAGAGCCAGCGCTGTATGGGGCTGCGAGCTCCTGACGGCGAGCAGGGAGCCACTGGCCCAAGAGCAGCTCCTGCTTTTTTGGTTGTGCGAGGGCTCACAAAGTCAGGGTTGGTGAAAAGCAGCAGGAATCGCTCCTCCACCCTGACCACAGGATGGCCACCACTCCGAAAGGTTTTCTAGAGACTAGATAAAATAAGAGATTTTTTTTCTTTTTCCCCATGTGCCACAGGACACAGAGTACCACCAGCTCTCCATTACCTACCAGCTGCAGCGGTTTGCCACATTTTCAGATTGGCAGACTCCTAGAAATTTTCCAGAGGGGGCTCAGACAGGGAAGTTAAACCCTCCGAGGGTACTTTTACTTCCTCGACTCTCTTTCACGGACACCCGAGCAGCTTCCCATGAGAGCAGCAGGGTCCTGCCACATGCATTGCCCTGGCCTGAGCCAGCCAGGCTCCCACCCAGCAGTTTTTCTGATTACTAAAAAGAAGCTGCAATGGGTATTTAGGTTCATGATTTACAGCTGAATAGGGTGAAGATAGGACTGTTTTGAGATTCTCCATGTCAGGGCTCAAGATAAAGAGAGCTCAGATCCGCAAATGGGAGAGATCGCCTGGTGCGCAGGACATCGTCCGTTCGGGAAATAAAAATATGGAAAGGAGAAAGGAGTAGGCGTGATTCACCCTGGACTTCAGAAAAGCTTTTGATGCCTCAGCACATGAAAGCCTTAGCTACAAGGCTGGTTAAATATGACTGGAAAAGAGAGATTCTTGGAAAGATAAAAAAGATCAAAACAGTCGTGAGGATATCAAAGGTTACAGGGATCACACGTCCTTCTGCGTGCTGGGAAGGGGCTGGCGAAACATTGCCAGGATGAGTCCTGCAGGCAGCTGGGCCATTTTGTTTCCTCTCGTAGTCTGTAGGCACAGCTGCACTGGAGTTGGCAGCACAAATCTGTAACTACAGGGAAATCTCAGCAGGGCTCTGATTCCTTATGCACGAGGTCTGGGAGTTTTAAAGATCTATGCTCTTGGCGCTTGTGTGCCATGCAAGAAGGCGCCACATATACTTTTTTCTTTAGCATTTTTCCCTCTCTCTCATTTTCCCAAGGAGTGTCCATCTCTGTTCCCGCTACCTTTAACAGAGGACTCAGGGGCGATGAGGAGACAGGCACAGAAAGCGTATTTGCTGGTGGTCAGAGACAGGCAGTGATCCCTGCAGAGCCTTATTCTCCGCTGAAGTGAAATATGTTTTAAGAAGAAAGCTCAAGAAGTTTCACACCATTAGAAGAAGGTGCTTCCCTCCCACATCAGCAAGACCTTGCTAATTGGGTAAGGTAAGCAGTGCTCGCAGCATCAGCTTTCCACTCCTGTCGCAGACACCATGGAGGACAGAGCTGGATGTCAGCCGGGAAAAAGTATTATCACCGCTGTAGAGGACCCTGCGGCGTGACATCTGTAGCCACTGCACGCTTTTTCCCCAACAAGTGAGGCAGAAGGACTGACGGGGTTTGAGTGAAGGTGCTTTTCTGCAGCCTCAGACTACAGAAAGGGCAGCTACAGAAAATGTAGATTTTCCCACCCAGAATCAGTCGAATTATTCCTGTTCTGAAACGTCACCTCAAGACCATTTGCTCTGAAAGGTTAGTGTCACTGCCTGGAATACAACCCAAATGTTACAGTTTGGCTGGTCTGGGGTGGGGGGGGTGGGGGGGTGAAGGGGTAGGTTTTGAGAAAAATACCTTCATTTGCCATGCATTTAATCTTCTGAGAAAAAGAGAATTCCATGCTTTTCCCCCACAGCAGGCAGACCCTTTTCCACAAACCTTTTCAGCCTGTCAAAAGCCCGATACAACACCCAGGATCTCTTAACAACTAGAGCTCTTAAAATAAACTCATGCTGTCTCTTCAAAAATGCCCCTCCCTGAGGCTTGGAAAAGGTCCAAAAGGCTCAGTTTGGCCCATCTCCCATCTCTATCCTTCATAGCTTTGGGACAAAATGTTAAAAGAGGGGAGGAAACATCCCGGGTTGCTCTGAAGAGCCAGCAAAAGCCTTTTTGCTGGAGCAGGCAGGTCTGGGGGCTCAAGTCACTGTAACGTGATCGGCTTCAATGACAAACTCATATTCTCTCTTGTAATCCAGGACCCTCGCAGTGTCAGGGGCTGTACAAAACGCCAGACAAGAAGCAGGCCTTCCTCCAAAGGCCTTGCAACCTAGTAATATCCAGTGCTTCCCTCCCTGGGGAGCTGGGAATGTTCTTTAGCTGAGAATTTTAAGGATCTTTGAAATCAGCAGCTGAAAGATGCTCCAGAAATACAGAGTGGTTTTATTTTTAGAATGGAAGCAGAGTAAAATCCTTCCCCTTATTTTCTTTATAGAGCTTTCTCCCAGTCTGGAAAGGCCAGCAGGGCCAGCTAAGCTGCTCTCTCTATAGCAAAACTGCAGTGCGAGGAAAGGGAAAAAGAGAAAAGAAGACACAGGAAAGGAAAAACACTCAAGGCAAGGTGGAGAAAATGGGTTTTTTTTCCCCCTTTTTATTAAGAAAGATGATATGAATGCTGGAAAGTACTGTCAGGGTACCATAAATCAGAAGGCCATGAGAAAGCCAGAGGCCTGAGGACTGGCTTTACCAGGGAATTTTCTACAGCGTGAGCAGCAGCAGGAGGAGCTGACCTTCCCAGGGCAGCCCTGCAGAGCATCAGCCCTGGGACTGGATGGTGCACAAGCAGGAGCCGGGTGAACGCCAGCAGTGAGGGGTCCCCAGAGAACCCAAGGCACCCCTAGTCTCTGGCCCTGACCCGCCCAAGGCTGTTTGCTTCTATGGCGCTGAGGTATCACAGCTCTGTTACCTCCAAAATGCCCTAGAAATGAATAATTCTCCCAATAATCCACTTCTGCCCATCATTTCCATTGTACTCTCTTTGCAGGGTGTAATTTGGCTCTGGTTTATCTCCCGCCAATGTTCAAAGAGGGCTGAAAAGAAGCGACACAAAGAAGAAAGACACAATTGGCTAAAGAGAGCAGAAATGACATCTGTTTGGTCTTGAGGAAGGTACAATACCTGTTAATTATCGGAGTGAATGACTGCTGGGGCATATTTGAGAGAGACTGTTGCCTGTAAACCTGAGGTTAACCAAAGCTTAGGTGCTAAACAATGAGATAAACTGAGTTTTGAGTAAAAGGTCTACAAATTGGACAGAGCGAGCTTCACCAAGAATCATTCATTCAGCACTTTTCAAGCCATTTGTGTTTGTCTCTTCTTTTACGTAAGGCAAAAGTCTTTGAAGAACACGTTCTTCAAAATACACGTTCTTACATAATCGCTATCTAAAAATAGGGAGCTATCAAAGTGAGACACTTTGGTCAGAGCATCTAAGCATGGTTTTCCCATGAGATGTTGCCATAAACTTAGCTTGTCATCTAGGGATTATTTTCAAAAGGTAGCAGAGGATTTTGAGTGCACAGTTTATCCAGGAGTAAAACTGAGAGTGAGCAGGAAGCAGTATGTGCCCCCATAGCACAACGTGGTGACTGGTTTCTCCATCCCCTCAGAAAGAGCTGTTGGGAAGGAGGAAAGTAAAGACTTAATCCCCTCTGCACTCTTCCTGGCTCCAGAGCAGTCTGAGGGCAACAGAAGGGTCTGGCTTCTTCTGTGGGTGACTGCTGCAGTGGGACACAGAGAGAGCTGTGCCAAAAAAATGGGGAAGCACCAACCGTGAGCTCGACCGATTCCCCTTTGCTGTCCTTCAGACGCCCCCCGGCTTGTGTCACAGGGCTTGTCCTCTGCCCTTCGCAGCAAGGGGCACTAGCATAGCGGGAGCAGGGAGGAAGGAAGCGCAGCTGAACAATGAGCTCCAGGAAGCAGCGGCTGATGACTCGGCCCGAAAACGAGGACCTGACTCAGCAGCACAATCAGCAAACATTGACTCAAGTCGAAGCTCCTGCGAGCCAAGTCACTGGCCTCCTGGGAGCTGCCAGCCCGCAGTTCCCGCACCGCTGGTCTGCAGTGCCCTCCTACCGGAGGCCAGGGCAGAGCTGCAGTGCTTGGGACACAGGCTGTGGTCAACAGGCAAGCTCAGCCACGATGTGTGAGCTCTGTCCTCCTCGTGCGAGACATGTCTCACATCCAGCACATGAGCAAACGTGGGCAAATCCCAGTTGCAAACACATCAGAGCCACACAGGAGGCGCACACACATCCATCATACATCATGGATGCGACGCCAGTCCTGCCTCTGACCCCTTTGCCAGGAGAAGAGGAAAACCCCATTCCAAGGCACCAGGCTTGGAGCAGGGGGCCTCCAGAGCTCCCTCTTGGCCTCTGCCACTTTCTGATCCAACGGGTGGGTTGCGACACAAGCGCAGCATGCCTGTCTCCACACCAACACATGCTCTGATGTGGGGGCAATGCACAGCTTGCTGCTGGATTCAACCCTGTTGCCTACCATTTCCTTTCTGGTGGACCAAACCTAAAGATCTACCTGACATGACCCACTAGGTCAATGACACTTCTTCCCTATCTTCTTGTGCTTGCTCCATGCTCACTTACTAAGCGATCTGGTGGTCCTGGGATCATAGGTGGCCTCATGAAACAAACAGATGATCATTCTGATTTTTATTGACCGCCTAATATGTTATCCCATTACAACCAGGTCACCAGCTGTGCCTGCGGGCTGTGACATCGAGCTGTGTGCTGTACCCACCCGTGATGAAGCTTGGGTTTCTCCATGGATGGGGTTAGCATCCTGTGTGCACGCAGCGCAGGGCAGAGGAGCAGCTCTGCAGGGATGAGACAGTGGCGTGTGGAGTGTGGGCCTGGGGAGCTGGGGGAGAAGACATGGAGGAGGAAGGTGGCTTACATCACTCAGCTGCTGCTGCTTTCAGCTGAAGGTCTGTGCTATGCCCAGCTGCTGCAGCGCATGAGTATGCACCCTCCAACAGCTTGGCTGGAAGGAAAAAAGAGCCAAGCCCACGTGCTGCCAGCCAGCCCCCTCTCTCTCCTCTCCAAGGTAGCTTACAAAAGCCATTTGCTATATTAATGCACAGTTGTCCCCCCTAAAACCTTTCCCACTCCCCCAGCCCAAAAGGGCCATGCTGGTTTTAGGAGCACAGCAGTGCCTGGGGAAGCCCAGCCGCATGTCCCCGGTGGCTCCTGCCCACCGCAGAGGGAAGCTGGCTCCGGCACTGCTCAAGCGGGTGACGTCGCAGCCCTTGCTGTGATTTACAGCAGCTGTGTCCCGCTTAGTGGGAGCAGAGCCCATCCTGGCACTGCGGATGTTCAAATGCCCGCAGCTGGGCCCCTGAATTGTTTAGCTCCAAAAGGCAGCAATGGTGTTTTTCTATTCAGTGCATTTTCCCAGTGGATTCATCTAACCAATTCCACTACTTTCCCAGCCTGATACAAGGATTTGCACTGAGGAAGGAAGTCTCTTTCCCAGCGAGAATAATCAAATATCTCACAGGCGAAGGAATGAAACAGCCACTCAAACATCGCCCAGTCCAGAGCATCGCAGTTATTCCAAGTGACCAGGGAGATGCCTCCCCTGCTTGTTTCAGCCACCTTCCCATCGCCCATTTTAAGGGCTTCGGTGCAAGATGTCAGACCACAGCGTAGACATGACAGCCTTGATTTTGCAGGGCATTACTGCAACAACAGCCAAGTCAAGTAACCATCATGACTGCTGCCATGCTGAAAGGCAAAGTTGCAAGCTACCCAGCATTTGTTTTACTCATTTTGAGTATAGGGGGAAACACAGACAGCAAGGCAGCATGTGAAAAGCAACTGTTCACCGCCCGACAGAACAATTCACCCAGGTCACTGAACAGAAACTATAACTCTCCAAAACACAGCAGAGATCAGCTCAGGACTGGGTTTCGCTCTTATAGCTCATTAACAGTGGGACAGAAGTGTAGGAATTTGCACTTCAGTCACTCATGCCAAAATTCATCACATGCCTAAGACTACATTTCTGTTCTGGGCAGGAAAATGTCTCAGGCTGATGCTTTCCCCATGGAGAATTTCTTCACCACCTTCAGATATGAAATGTGTCTCCACTAGTCCCCAGTGTTGACAGATATATGGCTCAAATACAACACTGATTAAAACAGAGCAGATAGCAGTGGGTGACCAGGTCCTAAGCAGCTAGTTCCTTACAGTGGGATCGAAAGAGTAAGAGGCAGAGCAGAAGAAGACAGCTCTACAGAGAAGTGGATTCAACAGACCTGCCAACAAATCACAACCGCAGTTAGAGGCTGCAACAGAAAATCTAGGGCAGTAAATATATGAAATGAAAGCACCTTGAACATTGATCAAACGTACAAGAAAGCACGAGGGAGACAGGGAAATAACAGCTACTTTAATTCAGGATCCTACCCGCCAGTGCAATAAATATTAATAGAATAAGCTGGAGAAAGGAAAAAGAAATAGCAAAACCTTGCTTCCTTGGAAAAGCATTAGCAAAACCCTTGAGACTGATTTCCCACCGAATGAAATTTGATGGAGTAAAGCGATCAAGGGTTGAGAAACTGAACCTAATTTAAGAGGGGTTGTATGCAAGACAACTTGGTTTCCAAGGAACTGATAATCCAAGCTTCTGAGTTCACTTCATGACCAAGAATGAAGGTCTGAATTACAACACCCAGCCTGTGCTGTCTGAACACCCACTGTCCAGAGGGTCTCTCCTGCCCCTGAAGTACCAATAAAACCTGTTTCTAACCCTGAGTCTCTGTTGGCCAACAAAACCTGGACCTTCCCACAGAAGTGACTTCCACTCCATACAGCTGAGCCACATTCAGTTGTTGTGCACCGCTGCTGATGTCCCGTCTCACAGCCACCAGCTCCGGGGCCAAAAGCTGCATCTTACATTGGTCTGAGAAGAAATACAACAGCTGCATGGGCCATGGGAAACTTCCCATTAGCTCCTCTGGCAGGATGGGTTCAATTTAGTTTCCCGTCCTATTGCTACCACGAGCCGCAGTCTGTTCTGCTAAAACCCATATAATGACAGGCTTACTTGCCTGCGAACTTACTTATTTTCCTACATAGCCTAGTTTTTCACACTGTCCTAGTTCAGGAGGAGATCCTCCTTCTGAATGTCTGGTATTAGGGCTTTTTATCCTGCTTGCTCTTAACCCACCAGCACTTATGAATGTAGCATCTTGGCCTGGATACAACTATACGCACATACTCTGAAGAAAATAATTGCCCCTGTTACATAAGCCTAAGGCCTACAGTCTTTCCATTTTTGTCAGCTGTTTTTTGTCAAATTTGTGCTAGGGGACACAGCAGAATTTGGTCTGACGGCAGGCGTTCAAAACGGCCCCAGATGCCTTTGTCAGAGAGCACTTGCAGCTCTATTAGCTGCAGGTTACATGTGGAGAAGAGCCATGCTGTTGGAGTCAGTGGGGGTCTTGCACACAAAAGAGCTTTTTTTGTCCCAGAAAGCCCATAATCAATAACGATAGCAACAACTATAACAATCTGTGTGTGGTATTAAACATCTGTCAGGTTTTAGGCCAGTCCAGCATCACTACAAAACTAAAGCAGAAAGCTGGACTTTTCAGGACTCCTCTTAACTGTGTGGATTAAATAACAGGTAAGCCCCTTCCAGAGAACGCGGTGCAGCCTTGCCCCCAGCCCCAGGGACCGTACAGCTTGCAGAGCCAGAGGCAGACCGTTAGCCAGGATGCAAGGAGGGGGAGCCTGGGGCTCCGCTCTGCTCTGGCCCAAGCCCGTTTCCACTCCAGGTGGGCAGCGAACCCTGCCCTGTCGGCTGAGCACAGCAATATTGCACCCTTGACGGCCCTTTTCCTGCTGCTGCTCCTTCATCATTTCTTCTTCCTCTCCTTCTTTCCGCATGTTCCTCCAGCTGCCTGCTCTTTACAAACCCTTATTCTTTTCCCTTCCCCCCTCCCCATTTTTTGCCTTCACCAGCTATACTCCCTCCCTTTTCTGTTTTCCTTCCTCCATTCCTCCTCAGTCACTCCATTCTCACCTCTCCTGTGCACAAACCATATCCCGAAGCCATTCTCCTTCCTCCTCTTCTCTTCTTTCCCAGGTCTCCTCATCTCTGGCAAACATCCCTCCCCTCTCTTCTCTCTCCCCCAGGTTCTCGCTAACTCTCTTATTACTGCTCCCCCCTAATCCATTTTGCTCAGGAAGAAAAGCTCGCTGTCACCCCTGAAAATCTGCCCGCGTTGACTGCAGAGGGGCCTATGTGAGCGGTGAAGCTGGAAGATTTCTGCTTATTTTTATGGTCGGTGGTGCGAGCAGCGTGGGACTCCCTATTACTCCCACTGCCGTCAGTAACGTTGTAAGGAATGGGTTCAGTGTGGTGCTTCAGGCAATTTTTTACTCCCAGAGAAAGCAGCTATTGCTTGTTACCTTCAGATTCCCAAGCGTTGGTAAATCACCAACGTGAAGAAATTTCTGTGGGGTCTTCCATTGCCAGAATGGAAACTCATCTCTCTGTATCTTTGGTGCTTCTGCAGCGAGCCCGAAAACGAAGCCACTTTGTCACTTCACCGACCGCCCCATCCACCCGCTGCATTGTCAAAGGAAAGCCGAGAAGGCTTTGCTGCACCACACTCTGTAAAGAGAGCTAATCAAAGCAGCGTTTTAATTGCTGGAGTAATGATTTAGATGTACAAAAATTCAGGCTAAATTTGCATGACTAATTAAATAATTAAACACAGCCTGACAACTAAGGAACACAATTGCACATCCAAAAATCAAAAACACCTCCTGCGCCTTGCCAGCAGTAAATAGGAAGAGATTCGTCATCCTGTGCGTCCTGTCAGCAAGAGCTGTCCATGATTTGTGTCTTTTGATTAGAGACCAAGTGTAAGTAACAGCACCGCAGCTCTTTTATGAAGTGTTTGATCCCTGCCCACGGAGTTGTTGGATTTGAGCTCAAGAGAGCAGTCACGTTGGAAAGGCAGGACCACATCTGGCCTTTCCGGATGTGCAGACCCAGCCCGACAGTGCAAACGTGACATAGGAAAGACCAGGCTCGTGTCACATTTCCCATGCAGCTCTAAAATATAAGCTTAGTCTTCAGCAACAAGCCATTCCCGCTCCCTCTGTGCCCGTGTGCTGGGCCCAAAGGGTTAAAGAGCGCTGTTACCCAGCAAGGGGAAGGCCATCTCTGCCCCCTCGTCCACCACTGCTTTTTCTAGCGAGCTTATAAAATCCACTTAAAATATTAATACCGAGCTTGTCAGAACTGCACAGGCTAAAGGGCAATTTGAAAAGATTAATTCTCTATTAAAATCTCAGCCTTGATTTCATAACCTTAGAAAGCAGATTCCCTGAAACTCTCCTGGGCCGCGGCACAGCATCTCGCCAGCAAGTCTGGTTTGACAACGCCACGACCTGACAGAAGCCAGAATCTGACATACTTTAATTCTCAAAAAGGAGTAGCAGTAACGTGGGTTTGGGGAAGGAGGGAAAAGAGGTGGGAAATCCAGCCCTAACTGAACGGACTGGGAAGCTGCCACTATTTCACATTCCTTGTGACACGGTTTGCTACTGGCTCCACTGCCTGATGTGAGTAGTCTGAGAAAAAACTGGCCAGTGCCTTCCCAGACCACTGCTGACAAGGTGGCTCTTAATTTAAACTCTGCATACAGCCAGCATCCTTGCAGCCATTAAGAGGGCCTGCAATACTGAATACTCATGCTAGAAGAGGTATCAATTCATTATTTATTTCATCTCCATTTGATGCGAGTACACTGTTCAGCCTTTTTCAGTCCCTGTGCTGTGCCCAGCCCCTTCCTGCATGCCGGCAAGGTTTCAGTGCAGAGAGCTCCCTACACTCAAGGAGAAGATGCTCTGGGCTCTAGAGGCACATTATGCTGCTGCAAAGATGAATTCAAGCAAGCTGCTTTATTGGTGGCATTATGTGCAGGAGCACCGTGGCACATTCAATCCAGATCTTATCGACATCCACACACACAGGGAAAAAATTTTCTTCCTCAAAGAGGAGAGAAGTTCTAATAGGCATTTTTGTTCCAGGATAGATCTGCCAAATTATTGCACCTTGCAGCATAGCCGCCTTTGCCACTAGAAGAGCGAATTACTTCCTCCCCACTCCCATTTTCTCACAGATCCTGCACTGGGTTAACAGAAATTCATTTCTGAGCCAACCTGGTTAAACGGGTGCAAAAATCTCTATATGCACAACCTTGCATATGCTTCCATCATGCTCATATAAAGTGATTAGTGATACACCGACAAAAATCTGGTGTGTGGATGAAGTGAAATAGCTGGATGAGCCCATCACAACAGCTCCAGCGCAGCAGCTGTACCACACACACCAAATGTAGAGCAGCTCCCTACCACTGAAAGTCGAGGAACCAAGCAGGAGGAGGACACTGATTTCTCTGTGCCCCAGCATCCGGAATCAAAACCTCTCTCCTGGACTTGCTGCTGAACACCAGGTCCTGGAGCTGAGCGTGCTTAGGCCCACCAGGCTGCTCCAAGAGGGATGGAAAACTGCAAGGCCTGGGTTATCCGCACCGTAAACAGATCCCCAAGTGGCAGCACAGCTATAAACGGTGATGGTGCCATTAAGACTTTAATGGACATGTACTTGGCTCAGCCCTTTGCTAACTACGCAAATAATTTCTGTGGAGTGGAAGTGTAAGGATATAGATAAGAATCATATAAGTCTTATTTCTAGCTGTATTTACCAAGCCAGCTAAGAGGCTATCTAGAAAAGCAGATCCATTTACCCTCCATACTGGAAGTGTGTTGGGGACCCAAAGCACATCCTGGGGACGCAGAGCACCCCGCAGTACTGCATTTGGCATTACTCAGAGCTTCCCTAGGTCACCAAGCCCAAATGTCCAAAAATGTGCAAAAGCTCCCCAGATTAGGCCCAAAGAAGCAAATTTTCTACATCCGCACTGCAATGGCACAACAAGAGCTCTTGTTTGCTGAACACATGTAAAAAATACTGCTTTTCTTAATGTCTCTGAGCAAATTTATAAATCTGGCCTCAGAAGACCGCTTTGGAAAAATCAGGGCCCTTTGAACCAGGCAGTAATCTGCTCTCAGGTTCCCTGACACATGCTCAAGGTAACATCCATCTGTTGGAGCCTGCTGTGAGGGCTGGCTCCAGGCTTTATTCTCTCTGCACAAGTCAGGTTGTTGATTTGTAAAGCCGGTAAATAAAGACCCACCTACAGGCTTGCAGAGCTGCTGCATGGCTTAACCGTTTGTCAGGTCATAATGCTGGAGCCAGGATGGGCTAAGGAGACAAGAGAAATCCCTAGATGAGAGTCAGAGCTGAAAAGGTGATGACTGCCATGTTCATAATTAGCCTCTCTTGCCTTCAGAGCCTAAGGCAGATCCAAGGAGGGATGCAAATGCTCTGCGCAGAGCCAGCACCTCCAACAGGTTTGTGGCTGGTCACCAAGGCTCTCCAGCTCCGCCCAGCCACTTGGAGCAGTGAAAAGCGTGTGTTTAGTATACCTCTGGCAACAGGAGGTGATCCTCTTCCTTGCCAAATGGGAGCCCAGAGACTTCATTTAGACCTTTTGCACAAACCTATTTTGGAGGAGAGAGAAGAAAACCATCCCGCAATGAAATATGATCCTTGCTGTCTCAGGAATCTCTAGCCTTGAAGGACGCAGCACATCTGACCGAGCAACAGGCTTGAGGCTGCGTTTACACTCCTGCTGCTTCGGGGATTGCAGGTCTGGGGGTTTTCTACCTGTGCTCTAAAAAGATCTGAATCCCCATTGCTTCTTGCAGGTGAGGAAGCCCCAGGAGGTCCCAGCGACTCAGAGGCTTTCTGAGGTGACACGGCACACATCTGGGAACTAAGGAGCCCAGTGCTCTCTTGCTGCCCATTCCTGCCACGGTGGGAAAGGATCCCTGCTATCTCTCAGGAAGGCAATCTGATCGCATCAGGCTAATGGGAGCATGGGGTCTGTAAAACCTGTCTGCCAGGAAGGGCAGGGAGAGCCCATCCAGCCATGAGGGAGAGGAAGCGATGAGATGAATTCTTTCCATACCCTTTTACCCTCTACTACATATTATTAAACTGGTTCCACTCTGACTTCAAAAAACCAAAGACTTCTCTCTCCTTATCGCCCTCCAGAATCCCTGGAGGGATCCTGCTCAGGAAAAGGCAGGAAAAATGTAGGGGTGACAAACTTATGGGGGCTTTACTGCACTGAAAGGTAGTGGGCCAAATTACTCTGTTGCCTTCATAAAGTGAGGAGATGACTAGCAATACTCCTGCCTTGACTCTTTCCTGTTTTAACCACCATGTAACAACCCAGGGCATCTTAGAAAAAGCGCTGTAGAGTCAGCTTCACTATCAAGAATCTTTTTACACCTCTCATATCCGTGGTTCCCTGACAACCAGGCCAGAATTTCAGATCCAGCTGTAAAGTTATATTTCCTCTAAAGCCAGCCCATTATCCCCTGCTACCTCTCTTTTCCGTGCAGACGGAGCAGCGCACGAGGCAGGAGGTTTGCAGGGAAACCAGGAGTTCCAGAGCGTAACCCTGAACAGATGGCAGCTCTAGCCGTGCTGCCTCAGAAGGGCACTTTTAAAAGTAAATAGCAACAAATGTTTTGGTGTGCAATGCATTGAAATCTTGATCTCACACAGAGCTTATTTTCTTGTTCTTTTTTCTTTTTTTTTCTCCCAGCAGTGGCAACTGGCTGAGGACAAATGTTGCTGAAAAGAAAGAAGAAGAAAAAACTGAATCAATTAAATGTTTTAGAAACAATTGTGTTTCAAAATCAAGAAGAAGAATTCATGAAAATCAATCCTAATTCAAGAGGGCTGTACTGATTTGTTCATCTTTCCCTTTCCCTGCCTAAGCAACCAAAGCAATACAAATGATAGCTCCGTCTCAGGCAAGGAAGCAGCAATTGAAACTTCAAAAACGTTCTACATTGGCTGATGATGCTTGATGCAGTCTCCATGGCCTGAAAGCTAAATATTCTGCAAGAGAAGCAATGTACTAGGTGGCTGAGTGGGAGTTTCAGCTAACTGCTACCCCTTCGCGTTCCTTCTCTCAACAAAGCCAGGTAAACCCCTTGCCCTGGGAAAGAGCAAAATTATTTGCATCAGCAAAGGCCCTAGCCAGACGGGAGCTGCCTCCGTTGCTCTCTGCCCATAAGAACCAGCTCTGCTCTTAACATGCTGCCTACCCAGTGCTGTCTCTACAGGGACCTCAGCAGGGCAAATTTTCTGGCAAGGGCAACTAGGGCTTGTAAAGCAAATCCTACTAAGCCTTCCTGAACTGTCACATCCGCAAGAACACAATCTTCAGTGTGCTACAAAGTTCCTGATATCGGCAGCTCCTGATATCATCACACCAAGTTGTCCCAGAGGACAGAATTCTCGGGAAAAGCATGGTGCTGCTTCGAGTGACAGAGCGGATTCGATAAGCAGCCTAGTCCCAGCCCCAAGGAGAAATCGTCTCCCAGGAGCTGCCACTTTTCAGGATGTGACCCTGCCAGAGTGCGGCAATATTGCCAGGATAAATGACATTTGAAGGGTCTCCCTGGAATTTCCCATTCGAACACGGGTAGGGGGATGTGTCCCCTCCACCAGGATTTGCCATGCTTCAAGCTGCCCTGAAGTCAGGTGAATGTGATTCCTGCAACACCGAGCCTTGTGCAAATAACCCGTGTCTAACTCTGCTCAGATGACTTCCCAGCAGCGCAGAAAGCAAGCACGGGAGTGGGGCACCGGCACCTGCAGGCTGCCGTCATCTTGCCTTGGCATCACTGACAACGAGTGCCGAGTTTCACCTTGAAGCAGGCAAGCTCAGGCTGAAGGGTAGGTTTAAAGGTATTCAGAAGATAAAAGCTTGCTAAGTAGCAAGGACGTACACCTATAGGAGGGTTCCTGCTTAACAGCCAGCTGCAGCACCCTGTGTCACTGTGTAACGACAGATGAAACAATAACTCCCAGTGGAGGTTTTTTACCTGTGAGTTGTGGCCTGTCTCAGCTTTGCCGAGAGAAGGATACGACCAGCTGGGCAGGTTTCACACTCAAGCCTGAGAATTTTTCCCTCATGCTCTCTAAAGAGGAGCAGGAATTTGAACCTGGAAGCAGATCTGGAAATGGCAGTGTGGGCTGAAATGAGGAAGGGCAGTTAGGAGAGAAGGAAACAACTGAAGAAAAAGCATAGCAGGAGGAAAAGAGGAAATGTGAAACATGATCTGGAGAAGGATTTAAGACATGCAAGATTTGCACAGGTTAAGATTGTCTTCAGATTGTTTTTTTGCCGTAATCTCTATAAAGTAATGAATTTTGTTAGACTTCATCTGCCCCATACAATCACAAATGTTATTAGGAGACACTCCATCCTTCCTGCGAATCTAATGGAACCAAAAGGATTTTTTGAGGGAGCCAATAGGGACCCACATGTCCTACATTTAAGAATTCAGTGACCTGCTCTGCTCTTTCCAGTAATGTACTTGTATTATTGCATCTTTAGCAAATCCTTCTTTCAGGACCTAGTAGGTATTTCTCTGTAGCATTGAAACAGGATTTCAGGAGCCTTTTTCGAGGTGGCACCCAGGATTTGGGCTTCTCATCGCGACCCTCCTAGCAGTAACTTACAGCTTAAGGCCCTGGCCAGAACTGTGCTCCCCGTTCCACCTCTCCTCCCATGGAGAAGGGGCAGTCATGGCACCATCCCAGCGTGGGGACTCCCCCAGGAGCCAGTACAGTAAACAGAGGAAAGAAAAGTCAGGAGCAGAGAGAATTACTGAGGATCATTTCAAGCCAGGTTAGATAGACCTCCAAATGAATCCACAGCTGTCGTGTCTGCTAATTTAACCTTATACATGCTCTGTTAGGTTCTCTTTCTTGTCTTTTATTTCATAGGAAGACACATTACAATTTCCCTGTGGCTCAGTAGAGGTCAGGAGCCAAGAATGAGAGATAAGACTGAAGTTCATACAAGGACAGAGAGAGACTAGCCACAGATTTATGCTCTGCTAGCCTCTCCCTGGACCAGTCCAGCTACACAAGCTCACTGTGTTCATATCACTGTCAGTGCTGACGTCACCCAGCAACCAACAAGGACGTTCATTCACCAAAAAAGGTGTAAGAAGGTGCCTAATGGTGCAATTAATGGATGCATCTTCTCTCCTGTGAGCTGTTGGCCTTGCCGAAAAATGGAATAGAGCAGATGCTTAATAACTCGGTGTAGTTTTCCCCAACAGCTTAGGAGAGGAAGAAAAGAACATGAGATTCCAAGAAAATTTCAGGGAGGGAGAGAGAAAGGGGTGGCCAGCTTAATACTCATGTGAACTACCTAGGCAGGCTGCCAGAGATCCCACCTAGTCATCAAAAGATCCTGGACTCAGGAGCTCTGTAGGGAGATCAAGGAATTCTTGTAGCGCATTTGTAAAACGCTTCAGCCACAGAACAAACATTTTCAACCAAAGCTGGGATCTTCTAGTCCAGACAGCAGTCAAATATATCTTGAATAAGCTGGATTGCTTCAGCAGCCTGTGGCCATGTTATAATTATGCATTTTTCCACCTCTTAAGTCACTAATAGAGAACCTTCTTGAGGTGGCCAGACACTAAGTGTCTGCCACCACTGAAATCAAGGGGCATTTCACTGCTGACTTTGGCGAAGAGGCTGCCAGCTGCACTCAGCCAGTGAGATGGACTCCTCCTGGTAGGTTTTACAGCTTTTTCTAGACATTGTCAAACTCTGTACGCAAGAATGGCTGTGCCGGGCCAGACTGATGGTCTGCCTAGCCCGGAGGCTGCGGGCAGGAGAGTGTACGAGCAAGGCATGCATACAGCAACCCTTTCCCTTCGAACTCGCAGCTCCAGCCTGTGAAGTGGGGACATCTCAAGCCAGAGGCAGGATCTTTGTGTATTTAATAACCCTTGATGGACTTTTTTTCCACAAATTTTTCTAACTGTTTTGTGAGCTTGGATCAGTTTTAGCATCCAACCAATATTTTGAGGTAAACTCTTTGCATTGATACTCCAAAAACAGTGCTTGCTTGGGGCACTGTTTCATTCTCGATTGAGATGAAGTTTCCCCCAATATGACCTTCTCAGAATAACGCTGCCTGTTTAGCATGTGTATAATTTGTTCTCCTCCATTCCCTTCCAGTCAAAGCAAGTCCTTGGTTTACAGCATTGTGAGGGATGCTCATGAACACTAACTTTAGCCAAGGACAGGCAGTTTCTATAGGCTCTCTTCACAATCAAAGGTGAGAGATGATTCCCATTATTCATCCTCTGCTGGAGGAGCACCTCTCTTTTTCCACATTGATTATAGCCTCAGTCAGCTAAAGCTAGCCTTCGTGAATCGCATCAGTACTTACAATCAGGAAGCATTGCATGACACTGAAATACAACTTGGAAAAGCAGATGCTTATATATATATTTCTAATAGAAGAACAATGTGATGATTCCACACAAAATATACAGAAAGGTTTTTGTGGGGGAAAACGGTAGGAACTGAATTTAACTGAAGGTATAATTGTACTTGGAGTGAGTTTCTGTCAGCTGTAAAGTAAGTATACATTCATATTTTTAGGGACTAAATTAGTATTCCTCAGCAAGATCACTCATCAGGACTACTTGTGTGAATGAGAGCTGCAAGGTTTCTGGATAGCATTTATATAAAAACAGGAATGTTCCTGAAGTGCTGTAAATGGAGCTGCTTAAACTGTATGCCCAGATCTTGCATCTGATGACAGTAGCTGAATGAAATGACACTTCTTGCAATCAGTTGCATGTTTGAACTTGAATGTTTAATACAGAAGGTTAAACTTGGTTTCATCAAGCCCAAGCAAAGACTGATTTTTCCACACAGAGAACTCATGACTACGCCTCTAACCAGCCTTCCTGGATCATGGCTTTTTTTTTTTTCATTCCTAATAAATCACCATCCTTGATATCAAGGAAATAGGAATGGCATAGGACCAATATGGCCTTTGTCCACCTTACGTCCCAAGACAAGGCCAGCTACACTGTCTCATTCCTGGCACTCTCTCACCGCGGCCTTAAGAACCACATCGTATAGCTTCAGCGTCACTGCTTTTCAAGGTTACCAGTTCACTTGCTGAATCATTCGTGTTATTATACATTTCTTACCGCAGAATGTCGATGGAAATAGGCTTCTTTCCACTTCTAGTTCTGTCCCATTTAGGTTCTCATATCACCACCGCAGCACGAACGCTTTGATCACAAAGGATGCTTAGTTCTTATCCTCTCCATGGCATCATACAAGCAGGAATTGGATCGGATGAAGGAGCAGAAAATAGTGCAGCTTTATGTAAACCTGTCCCCAACAATGAAAATAACCCAGTGATCAGCAGTAAAACAGTCAATTATTCAGCTTCTGATTTTTCTTTTTTTTTTTTTTTTGGCTTCCAAGCTTTTCTCTTTATCTGCTATGTGTCCCTAAATTACTAGAAAAAGGAAAACACTGACTCAGAAAACTTTTCTTAGGGTTGGGAGTTAATAGTCACTGCAGAAAAAGGAGAGAAGTTCACACCTCATTAAGGGTTATTGACAAGTTCTTTCTCACTTTGAGACTCTGTAACTGGGGGCTTTCTGTAGACTTAGCTAATGCCAGATCTCAGGCCACACCTGAATTTTCTTTCCACAATAAGAAGTAGCAGAAACTTTCAATTTTATATGAAAAGCTTAATTCTGCAGAAACTGATTCTGGTCCTTGGGAAATCGGTGGTGTGAGCCACAGCACTTAGCAAATTCCACTGCGGTGTCAAGGGCCTGGTGGACAGACCCTTCATCTCCTCCAAGGGCTCCCCCAGCCCAGGTACATGCAACTCTCATCAGCTTCCGCAACAGATCTGCTATCCGCTAGTACTATCTGCTAGTAACATGTGTTACTTTCCTCTGAACATACCCCAGTTGCTTTGTTCTCCTCCCTCAGCCGGAAGACTGCTTTGTGTATCAGTACCCCCAATAGGAAGACAACCGGTGGTAGCTACAGCTATGCCCAGTTTCATGGAGTTTCTTCCATTTGGACTACAGGGTGTTAGTAAGTGTGGACTAGAATTTATTTTTATTTTATTGGGGTGTGGGGTAGATGTAAAGGGAGAGTAGTTATCATTGTCCATTTGGTTAGGCTTGAAAAACTAACAACAAACAAAGGCTTTTCAGCATCTTTCTAAACCTGATTAGATTGTGGATTTGTCTACCTTCTTGACTGTAGGCATTTTACAGGTCATATTCTTATGCGGACATCATTTGTCTTTCTTGTATTAATAGCTCATTCCTGTTCTGAGTCCAACTTTCCACATGTTACCTCCATCCCATCCCGTCTCTTTCTTTAATATTGGTCTGCACTTTCTGCGTCACTAGCCAAATCCTGAGGTGCCTCCTCACCTGGTTTGCCTAAGTAGAACATATTTGTGTGGTACGGAGTAAGCATGAAGTAAGGGTATTTGCAATTTGACCTAGTATCTGTGCATTTCATTAATCCTGCCTCCATCAACCACTTAACCTTTATGGGCATTCTTGTTGCCTCTCATTGTATTGATTTCAGTCCATTTCTCCAATTTAGTGAGATCATGCAGTATTTTAAACCTGTCTTCCACCGTATAACTAGGTTTAGCTGGGGGGTAATTGACATCAATTTAAAGAATGAAAAATTAGGCTGACTATCCAAGGGAAACTTCCTAATGGTGAGATCTGCTAGAATGCATTGCTGTCTCTCCATGGGATTGGTGGCAGTTCCATTAACGTGCATTAAAACCTTACTGAAGAAGTATAAGATGGCAGATCGTAGAGAACAATCCTGAAGCAGGAGGGGAAAGACAAGTTGAAAAGGATTGTAGCTTGCCTCCTATGGTCATCGTATCCTGGATTTAACCCTCTCCCTCTTCACACCACCCACCAGTTCACAGAGGCTATGCCGAACCAACAATAGCAACTAATTCCAGGGACGGGATCCAGCATGATGCTCCCTCCCAATATTATTGCAACTTCATTTCTGGTGGTGGGAGCGTTGTGGTAGCTGTGGGAGTTTAAGCCAAAGATACTCAATTCGTTTTTACTGAGGATAGTTCTCCCAGCCAGTTTTACTACCTCCTGGCAAGCTGGGAGGCATGTGCTGGCTAAATCCCGAAAACACACGCTGCCTTCACGGCCAGGATCTGTGGCAGGGGTTTGCAACTGCTCCCCAAGGACTTGTCCAGACTGTGAGACCTAGAAGGGCTTCCTAAGTCCTGGGTCTCAATAAACTCCTTGTCTTCCCCCGCATCACACTGTCTGCTATGTTTCCCTTAGAAAGAAAACAAGCTGTCTACGTTAGAAGGAAGTCAGAGCACTCTACAAATCCCTGAGCTGGTAGTCTGGAACTTGGGACGGTGAGGTGTGCTTTAGAGCACATCTCTCCCACCATTTGGACACAGCCAGGAGAATTATGAGAGATATCTCATCACCCATAGGAACACCACACCCCGGAGATCATAAGATGACAATATACCTAGTAACTTTACTTTGGCACTAAACGTTTCAAACGCATCCATCAATTCTGTTAACGTTATCCCAACCTTCACTTCTTAAAGAAATGATTATCTAATTATTTTTTCCTAGCAGAATGGTTGAAAGCAGATTGTGAAGAGGAGACTGTTCTTGCTAAAGCACAGATTACAAATACAGGAGAATGAGGGTTTTCGTTTAAAATATGCTGTTTGTTCTTATGCTTGTAAAGATAATAGTCCAAGCAGAAACAAGCACTGTCCTTCGTGTACTTTGAGTGATATAGTTTAACTGCAGGATCGGCCAGAAAAAAGTCGTCCCCCCCCAACTACCTGTCATGAAAAATATCTTGCATATTTAAGAAAATAAGACAATTTTCTCTGAAGTTGTTAATGAAACCAACTACTTTTCATTAAAAAAGAAATCCCGCCAGTCCCTGGAAACATTATTTTCAGCCACAAAACCCAACGTATTAACCTCAAAGGCCAAGTAGACTGCTACATTTTTTCATTGCTTAGTAGGAGAGGCAGGCTGTTTTTCAGGTTCTTGAAATCCATCTGCCATGAAAACACAATTTGTAAAAAAATGAAATTTCCTTCTAAGAAAAATTCAAATGAAACTTTCCCATCACCACCACTCAATTAGCAGTGACATAAAACCTGTAAAACTTGGCTCAGAAACGGCTCACTTTCACAGCTGCTCCCCTGAATCTGAGAGCAGAGACACCAAGGAGAAGATCTGCCCATTTTGGGTTGTCCCTTAAGAAAGAGATTAGCAGACGCTTACATAGCGATTGGGACTGCACATGGGAGAAAAGGCCTAGTGTGGACCCCCCCACTAGTCACGCAGAAGTGAAATCATTTTCTCCGTGGCAGGAGGCACGGGCTACAAATTTGCCAGATAACGAGTAGCCAGAGGCTGATACGAAAGACAAATTCTCTTAGTGAAATCTTCGGGGAATATCCCAATACGACTCCTATGCTGGCAAATTGGTGGAGAAGTTGGCAAGTAAAACGTAGCCATCTCATGAGGACGCTGCGTCTCGATTTTTTGTTTGTGCTTTTTTTTTAACTGCAATTTTCATAAATCCCTCTGGCTAGTACCGTCAAAATGAAACTTACCAATTGAAATTCTGATCCCATTGATTTTACACAAGGGATTTGCATGGGTATGAAAGAGCAGGAACTGCTCTGCAATCAGTCACGTCTCCATTTACTCCCAACCAAAGACATGTGGTAGATTTGCTTTTCCATGTACGTACTTGTCATCTCATTCCCACGAGCTTCCAGATATAAATTACCCAAAATTCAGATATACAGCACCTATTAGCTCACAAATGAGCAGTAAATACTATTGCTCCCTGAATGCACTGACATTATTTATGAGTTACCTTTTGCCCTCTTTTTTCCCCATTTCTACCTTCTATCTCTTTTTTTACCCCTTTAACCACATGCCATATTTTTTTCCCTTCCTTTCAGGGGAGGGAAAATGAAAAAAAAAAAAAAAAGATTCTGGAAGGAAAGTGTGATGGGAAGCAGTGCTGGGAGGACATGATGATGTTTGCCTGGAAGGAAAGTGTCAGGGAAGCTGTGCTTAACATACTGGAAGTGCTATTAGAAATGGTATTGCTAGCCCTAAAGGAAGGGTCTGTAGATATAGCAGTAGCACAGCTCAAGACAGCAGGATGTAAGAAGAGCTCAGAAGAGGCAGTGGGCCAAGGCCCGAACTGGAAGATCAACAGTGCGTGAGCGTACAATCTCTACCACCCAAAATAAGAAATGGCAAACCACTCCCTTCCCCGAGCCGCTCGCTGTGAGACAGCCCGGGGGAAGTCTGGACCTGGGATTTCCTGAAGGCCTGTTCACTAAACAGAGTAATGCTGGTATTAAGCCTGTTGTATCCTTTCTTCTTAAGGGGGGGGGGGTAGGAGTGGATTTCAAGGGCAAACCTTCCCATTCACATGCTATTTCCTAACAATCAGCCCTTCCTTTGCAGACTTCTTGTTTATTATGTGTGTGTGTGGGGGGGGTGCTTTCTTCATATCAGGCAATAGTCCCTTAGTTTGCTCATCTGTATGTTTGATGGCTTTTAGCTTGCTGTCCTCAACACTCCATTCTTTTCTTTCTAATTTTTTTATAGTCAGACTGTCACATATCAATCAATGTTATGGATTGAAGCTGAATATATCATGACTTGTCTATGTGCTGGAAAAGCATTTTAAAGAAATTTTCCCCATTGACATTTTCTGTTCCCCATTTCCCTCCTTAGGAAATGGTAAAACCAGACAGGAAAATTGCAGGATTTTAACTTGCTAGAATTCCTAAATAATTGCTAGATGTAGTGGAATGGTTATGAAAACAAGGCAGGTTATCTGGTGAGAAGGAATCTTTGATTGCACTGCAGCACAGAAAGAAAAAAAAAAACCCACCTGTTAATCAGACTGATGGAAAACATATCCACAATGGTGGCGAAACTTGATGGCTTCCCTCAAGCACGTAAACAATTTGTATTACAAGTGTTGATCAAAACAATTTAACTGATCAGACCGCTTCAGAAGGGCTCCTCACAGATCTCGCACGCCGGAGGTGCGAGCCCAGCGCACAGGGGCCGGCGGCGCGGAGGACCCGCGGGGCAGCAAGGGAACGGGGCGTCTCCACCGCCTGGGGCTGCGGTACTGCAGCCCCGGCCCCATGGGCGACCCAAGGCCTATTAAAATGCACTGCTGTGTCATGAATCCAACCACACGTCTCCCAGCCCCTCTGATCTCTGTACTACCTGGGCAGAGCCAGGGCAGTGACAGAGGTGCGGGAGCTGTGCAGCTGGGCAGACCCCAGCCCACAGTGACCATGGCAGGGGGGAGAGGACCCAGGGGAAGGGGGGACCGGAGCCCAGGTCACGGCCTCTCCCTAGCCCAGGGCAAGGGGAAAGGAGCTGGGACTGCGGCCTCTGCCCAGGGGAAGGGGGAGAGGAGCCCAGGTCATGAACTCTCTCTGCTGGGGTGAGGAGGACAGGAGCCTGGGTCGCGGCCTCTCTCTGCCTGGGGAAGAGGGGCAGGGGCCTGGGCTGCAGCCGCTCTCTGGCTGGGGAGAAGGGGGAGAGGAGCCCAGGCCGCAGCCGCTCTCTAGCCCCAGGGAAAGGGGGCAGGAGCCCGGGTCGCGGCCTCTCTCAGGCCCGGGACAAGGCGGGCAGGAGCCCGGGCCGCGGGCCCTGGGTGGCCCGAGGCGGAGCCCGCAGCCCGAGCCTGACCCCGCCGCGGCGCTTCCCCTCAGGAGAGCCGGCGAGGGGCCTCGGCGGGACCCGCGGGGCGGCGGCGGCGAGAAAGGCCGGCCGCGCCGCCTCGGGGCGGGGGGGGGGGGGGGGGGCGCGGGCCGGGGCGGCGGCGGCGACCGGGCTGAGGCTGAGGCGGGGGCCGCCGCGAGCATGCGCGAGCCGCGCGCGTCACGGGAGCGGGCGAGGCCGGCGGGAGCGCGGAGCCCCGGCGCGCCCCCCCCGCCGCTGCCGCTGCCTCCCTCCCTCAGCATCCGCCGAGCTCCGCGAGCGCGCCCCGCCGCCGCCGCCGCCGCCGCCCGTGAGGGACCCGCCGCCGCCCGCGCCAGACGGGAGCAGCCCGCCAGCAGGGGAGAACGCGGAACCCGCGAGCACGGGAGAGGGAAGGACCCACCCCCCGCCACGAGCCCTCTTCCTCCTCCTCCTCCTCCTCCCCCTCCTCCTCCTCCGCCTCCTCCTCTCCGCCGGGAAGAGCTCGCACGGCGCCCGCAGCCCCGCTCTGCCCGGTGCCCAGTCGGATGCGCTGATCACTAGGGAGCGGGCAGAAGGGGAGGAAGGAGCCGCGACCCGCCGAGGACACGCCGCGCCGCCCAGAGATTTAGAAAGCTTTTTGTAATCCTTTTTTTTTTTCCCTTCCCTGCCGGGGCTCTTTTTGCCGGCGGATTTGGGCTGCCCCCTGCCTCCTCTCCTGCCCGCGGAGGAGCCAGCCGAGGCGGCGGCGGCGGCGGGGGCCCGTTTTCCTTTTTTTTTTTTTTTTCCTCCCATTTTGTTTTTTTTTTTTTTCCCAATTTTCGGGGCCGCCATGGGATGTACCCTGAGCGCCGAGGAGCGGGCCGCCCTGGAGCGGAGCAAGGCCATCGAGAAGAACCTCAAGGAGGACGGGATCAGCGCCGCCAAAGACGTGAAGCTGCTGCTGCTAGGTGAGCCCGGCGCCGCGCGGCCCCCCGCCCTGCGCCGCGCTCACCGCCCGCCCTGCGCCGCGCTCACCCGCCTTTCTCCTCTCTCCGCAGGGGCCGGGGAGTCGGGGAAAAGCACCATCGTGAAGCAGATGAAGTAAGAAGCGGCGCCGCGCGGGGCCGGGGAGGGGGGGGGGGGATCGCGATCATAACGGCCGTAACGGTGATGATCGCGACGGCGGGAGCGGCGCGCGGGGCGGGGCCGGGCGGGGCGGGGCCGGGCGGCGGCCGCCGAGGTGAGCGGGTGCCCGCGGCCGCCATGTTACCTGAGGGGCCGGCGGGCGGCTCCCGCGCCCGCCCCGCCGCCGCCGCCCCGCTGCTGTTCGGGGCCGCCGTGGTGCTGAAGCGCCGGCGAGCGGGCGGCAGCGGCCGCCGAGGCAGCGGGGCAGAGCCGGCGGACGCGCCGCGGGCGCTCGACGGCAGGTTCCTGCCCCCCGCCTCCCCCCCCCCCGCGCCTCAACGCCCGCTCCCCCGGCGGGGGCTGCCCGGCTGCCGCTGTGGCGTTCATGGAAGGAACGCCAAAATCCGCCGGTAATGCGGATTCCGCGGAAAGGCGCCCTGCCACCCAAAGCCCCTTTCACCCGAGCTTTTAGCCTTTCAATTAATGAGCGGCGAGTTTGGCTGCCGAGCGCCAATTAAAGGGGCCGAGGAGGCAGCGGCGGGCGGCAGCGCTTCGCCCCGCTCCCCTCGCCTCGCCTCCCGCCGCCGCTTGCGAGCCGGGGGGCCGGCGGCGGCGCGGGGCAGCGGCGGCCGGGCCCGGCCCCGGCCCGGGCCCCGGCCCCGCACACACCCCCCGCCCTGCTTCCTCAGCCCTCGCTGCGCGGTAAACAGCAGCGCTGGGAAAACCCACTGCGCGGCCTTTTCCGCGGCGTCGCGATGGCTGGAGTAAGGGGAACGCTGATGAACGGCTGGAGATACGACCGTGGCGGGGTGCTGGGGTTTTCTTTCTTTCTGCTTTTCTTTTTTTTTTTTTTTTTGTTTTCCTCCTTCCCCCTCCTTTTAATTGAAGTACAATCACAATCCCAGCCGCCCGCTGAAGCAGGCACGACAGGCTGGTCCAAGGCGGCGCCATCACTGAGCAACCCCGTGCATTGATTCAGTGCCTCGCTTTTAATTCGGAAAAGACACGGAGCCCTTTCTGCTTTCTAACGCTGATGGTTGCGGAGGGCTGCTCGCCTGGGAGGGGCCCGCGGAGGCCGGCGTTGCCTAGCGAGCGAGGGGCGCCGGCGGTGGGTGTGGAGGCTGCGGGGAGGGGTTGTGCGTGGCAAGCCGCAATCCGGGCAGCGGGTCGCCGAGCAGGGGCGGAAGGGCGCGGGCGCGGCGGCGGGGCCGGGCGGCGGGGCCGGGCGGGGCGGCGGCGGCGGCGTTCAGGCGGTTGCCGTGGTGGACAGCGCCCAGCGGGGACTCGAACCCGCCGGCGCGGCTGCCGCTTCGGCGCGCCTCGGCTCCGCCCGGCGGAGGCCGAGCGCCGCGCTCGGCTGCCTCCGGACAGCGCTCGGAGGCGGTCGGGAGGAGCCGAACGGGCTCGGAAAGAGCCGAAGGGGCTCGGAGCCGCTCGGGCATACCGCTGCCCTGCGCGTCCCTGCGCGGGCGGCCCGCAGCCCCGCCGGGAGACGCCGGCAGGCGTGACTCGGGCATGCCCTGCCCGTTGCTGTGTCAGGCCGTTGCGTCTGGCCGCGGGGGCTCCCGGGGGAGTAAGCCGCCCCCCTCCTACCCCCCCCCCGGCGCACGGCGGGCCCGGGAGGGCTCCCCTCGAGCGCCCGGCGCGCCCCGCCGCTCTGCCCGCCCGCAGCGGGTGCCGCAAGGGCTCCCGCTCAGCCCCCGCTCGCCCGCTGCGGCGGGCGCTTTCCACCCGGAGAGGGCCTGGGGGGGCCCTGCGCTGATGTGGGGCCGGCGGCGCGGGGCTGGGTGTGCGAGGGGGATCGGGGGGGGACGCTGCTGCGGATGAGCACCCATAAATTATTGAGCCGCTTCTGCAGAAACAGGCTGGCATGGCGGACGGCGGGGTTTGGGCGAAGGGAGAGGCTGTGGCGACCACAGCGGCGGCGCGCCAGCGCGCACACGGGGTCCTTGGGCGAGAAGGGCAGGCTACGGCCACGGTGGCACAGGCGATTAGTGTCCAGCGCTGCTGGGTAGCAGAGCTCTTGTTTTTTAAAGCAAATTGTCTCACGATAATAACCAGCCTGCTGGGCTGAATCGCTATATCGAGGACTGAATAATACCCCACTGTTGTACATATGTATTTTTTTCCATGAGACAGTCTGAAAGTAATGCATGGCAGGCTTGCAGTTTTGTGCCTGACTTGAAAAATGCAGAGACGGCAGAGACGGCTGCTATGGTGGCAGGGCTCGTAGTGTCGGAAACTGGGAGGCGTCCGTCAGCGTGGAAACTCCAGTGAACTGCGCGGAGGCTGGGGTGGGAACAGCGGCGTTGCTAGGAGCACGGCAGCAGGCATCTGGAGAGAGCCGCCCAGGCGCAGGCACAGGGGAGGAGAGCTATGTGCAGTGAACGACTCGGGGAAATTAACATTTCTGAAAATTAATTTAAATATAATGCAGGCATTAGCATTTCACCTGGTCAAGCTCCATTAGACAGGCTTGCTGGGAACCTAATGAATCCTTAATAAAGATTAAATCGCATGTTCATTAGATTTTGATGAAAGAGACTGCTATTTTATTTTTTTTTAATACTGTGGTATTAGTGTGCTTCTAGATAATAAATCTCATCTTCATGAATGGCTATAGCGGTTTCACACGTGGATGTTGCCTTGAAAAGCAGCACAGGAATCTGTAGACAGATAATAAAATGCTAAGACAAAGGAATACAGAGCAGGCATTGTTAATGGAGGACTAAAAGGTTCCAGGACCTAAAAGGCTTACCCGGACAGTGTCCAGGTAAATCTTGAAATATGAGGTAGAAGAAGTGACAGGTAGAAATTACAGTAATTTGAAAGTGTGGCCAGGATGGGAGTTGGGATTTATAAAATTAATTAAGGATGTTTTACTGAAATATTTGGAGATATCTTTTAGCTGATGAGCGGGAAGTTATCCAGCAAAGAAAGGTACTGGTGAATGGCAGACGTGTGGAACTGGAGGTTAGCACGCACGCCTCAAACCGTGCCAACACAGGCCTAGGAATAACTCTTCCCGTTGCACTCAAGGGCACTCGGTCACAGGCTCCCTCAACCCTTGCGCTTTGATCTACGCCCATCTTGGCTGGCTACATTTGCTTGTTATTCTTTCACAGACAAGGATGCAAAGTCCTGCACATTACTTTCACCCATATCTCAAAATGCAGAGTTAGGGCCATGCCAGTTTGGGAACAATCCCGAAAGGTGCGACTGGGCCATGCAGGCTCGAGTGACTATAGAGCTCACCACAACGTTCAGAATCAGGCTGTGACATGATCCTGTTTTCACTCAGCTTAAACTAAAAAAACAGCCTTAACCAAGCAAAACTGGGGCCTCCTATGAAGACCCAAGCCACAGGGAAGAGAGTAACTGTATTAGAGAAATTTGTCTTCCACTCCCACCACCCCACTTCAGTAAATTCTCTTTAATGTTAGGTCTGCAATGAATGTTATCATTTTTTATATCTTATGTCTTGAAATAGATATGGAGGATGTGAGAAAGTTGCAATGTGCAATGCTGTTTTCTGGATTGTAGCGTGGAGTCAAGACTGTTGTGGTTATTCTAGGACATTTTTATGGGGACCTATAACTCTAACTGTAGCAAATATGTTTATTCATCAGTAGGCCCCAGCCTAGGAAGACACCAAGCATATCTCAGTCTATTACTACTCAGCAGAAAACTTAAATATGTGCAACGGTCCGGTGGCGTTCAGGGATGGACTACTCAGACGGGGACACCGTCCGCTGCCGTCAGCATGAAGCTTCTAGGGAATGCAGCGTTTAAATGTTAATGCACAGCAGCTGAGTTGGCTGGCACAGCTTCAAAACCAGGGTTCTGCCACCTACTCATCAGCAGCCTTTGGGGACGGTGAGCCAGAGCAATATTCTGCCTTCCTAAATGAGGCGTTAGTGATGGCTGTGGCATTCAGGAGGAGACAGGGCTTCACCTGCCTAGAGGAAAAACCCTTGGCATGTTTTTTTTTTGGTTTTTTTTTTTTTTGGCTTTTGCCTTTGCAGAAGCAGAGGCTTCTGGCCCCTGCTGAGCTGGGAGCTCTGTGGAAGCTGAGAACTGGGTCCTGCTCCCTCAAGATGCCAGAGCTTCTAGCCTAGCCTGTCCTCCAAAATAGCTATATTTCAGTTTGTGAGCAATGATGGGAATACCTCACTTGATAGGCTTCTTTGTTGTACCCTTTTTTTTGCAAAATATTTTTAAGTTATCACAAGGGCAATAATATGTAATCAGGAAAAAAGATACACTAGCGTACGACTGTTATCTTTAAACATCTACTATCTTCTTCCCAACAGCCATCAGTCCCAATAGCCATCTGATATATTACTTTGACCTTTTTCAAAAAGCCCCTCAAAACAGCCCCAGGCTCTACTTGCTCTCTATGTAACTGAATTACTTATAATCTAATGAAGTTCTCTAGAGTGAGAAACAGTCTCCACCCTCTGGTTTTACAGCCCATCTCAGCAATTTTATGGTAAATGCCATTGAAACGTAATGATGTGTTGTGAACACCCACTGCGTTCTTTGCTGCGTGCTTCTGCATCCCAAAACTTTAGTGGTTTCACACTTGCAAGCCCTTTCCCTGGGAATATCTCACCCCCATGGGGGCTTATAACGTGGAGGGTGCTTCACCTCTGTGGTGCAGTCCCCAGGAGAGGGCTGCAAACCGGGCTGTCATCGCCCGTCCCACTCCTCAGTGCTGCTCCTGTGCTCAGGCACTGGGAGCCCGACCCCACTCAGCTGCTCTGGAGGCAGAGGAGGGCCCCACTGCCTTCCTCCCACCTGATCACTGCATGAGCTGGCAGCCCCGAGGCTTGGCCCTCACCTGGGCATCTGGACACCTGGAGCCTTCTCCCTCCTTCCTTGTGTCCTGCTCTGGTTTTGAGGGTTCTGTGACTTACAGCCCGAAGTAGGGCAGTGACCCTCTGCACCTGGGTAGTAGTCGAACTGGGTTTGAATAAGCAACAGGGGAAAGTGTTACAGCCTTTCTGATGAAGTTTTGCTCTTCTCCAAGGTCTGTCCCACCGCATGGTGACCTGGCGATGGATTTGGCACAGTATATATGGCATTCTGTTGCTTTGTCTCTTCAGACCCCTTCAGGGAGGCTTACAGGCAACTCTGATGGGGCTCTTCTGGCAGTGAAACCTTTATCTAGTAGTAAACAGTTTGCTGCGGCAGTTCTGGGGAGCAGGGAAAACAGCTAATGGTACATCACCCACCTTGAGGAACCCAGGGCTCCTGCCAGGGCTTGAGAAATCATCGTAGCAGAGCCTGCGGCAGCAGTGGGCTCTCCCTTGCTGCAGCTGTTTCTTCCACTTCCTTCCTAGATGCTTTCTTGCATCCCCAGATGCTGTGGGGACCACTTTCCACACCCTGCAATGGCACAGTGCAGGGAGATTGCCTCTGGAGCCAGCCAGAAGTAAAAGTTGGGAACAGAGGAAAGTGAAGCTGTTCATTTTCGCTTGTAATTGCAAAGGACAATATGTTTTCATCACATTTTTTTCTTCCTTCTGGATTATTAGTTGTGCTTATAAACCAAAACATTAACAACCACAGTTCATTTCTGTATACTTAAAGTACTTGTTAATAGTCTGAAAGAGATTTCACAGAAAAGCAGTAACAATGTTAGCAGGCAAGACAAAATACATTTTGGGTTTGGGTTTTTTTCCTTGACAGTTCTTAATTTGTTTCTTGTTTTAGGAACTCATAATAGTAAAAATATCTCTCAGTGACAACAGTGAACTGCATAGCTTCTCCGCTTTCAACCTAGTTTTAAAAAATCTTAAAAGAAATTTGCCTGTCATATTCTGACATGACACATCTAGTCCTGTTGGAAATGTTTTAACAATCTAACAAGATGAAAGCAGTTCTCTTAATGAGCGCTGAAGAAAGAGACAAATCTGCTGCACAAATGTAACCAGGGATCTGTTTTGTTTTATGTTTGGCTTCGCTAACCCAGAGGTTGTAAGAGACATTACACTGAGTCATGACAAATGAAAAAAAGTTTGTGGTTTTCCTCTTCAATCTGTCCGTTTCAGTCTGTGTGGGAGACAACTTACATCTGAGAGAGAGCTCTTGAGTAGGCATATCTGGGGAATGTGGGGAAGACTGCTGATCGAAATGGGGGAGAAAAGAAGTGGAAAAGAGACAAAGTGATGGAGGTAGAGGCACTTTCTTGGCCCTTCTACTTGATCTGGTTGAGAGGAAGAGTGATATAAAGAAATGATTCACTGCGGGCCAAGGCAATAGCAGGTTGCTGGTCACTTGGAGAATAAGAGCCAGGCAGTAAATAACGTCTTACAGAGTCATGATTAGTTACCTGCCATCGAACTGGTTTGTTCTGGCCACTTCACAGAGTTAAAGCCTGCCCCTGTAAGCAGTCAGGCTTCCCCAGTTTCTCCTGGATTTTCAGGATATAAAATCCTCTATTGAAGCTGGTGGTTTTACACCCCAGAAAGCCCGATGCAAGTGCAAGGTCTAAGAGCTTGATTTTGCAGCTTTCCGAGCTCATTCACCTCCTGCTCAAGCCATAAGAAAGGTAAAAAGCTTTCCTTACAGGCCAGCAGCAGTTTACAGCACAGATGGAGAAAGACTAATCTATCCTATATGCTCTGAAATCCATGGTTAAACTATGAGTGTGACTGAGTGCAGAAGACAGAATTTGATCCTGTATTCTTATGAAAGAATAAAAGAGGAGGAGATCTGGCAAAAGAGAATCGGCACTATTTCTCATAGGTATTCCGAGTCACAGGGCCAGAGTATTTTAAGAGTTTTGGACCCTTGCTGGTGCATTTGCAAATCTCATGAGATATGAGGTTTCTTTAGAGCCTGAAATTGCTTCTATAGGGCCTGGAATTGCATAGTGACTGAGCAAGCTCTGTTTTCAAGGGGTTCTTTGCTTATTTCTTTGTTTTGTTTTTAAAATAAATTTTAAAATAAAGTTTCCATCTCTCCTCACTTTAGAGAAAAGTTTAAAAAAAAGTCCTTATTCTAGCCTCATTGGGAGCAAAATGAGAAACAGTCCAAATGAAAACAAAAGAATAAAATAGATCTCAATTGCTTGGTTATTTTTGAAGCCTCACACCTATTCTTTTAGTTTAGCAAGACTGACACCAGCCATCTCACTTATTTAGGGTCAATTTGAATGCTGTGCTCCCACATCCTCCCCTTGATCTCACTGGACTTTGGACCAAATTCTTCCCATATCGAAGATGATGTCTGTCCAGTGTACAATTTTTATGACTTCCAGTGTATTTCAAGTGTTTGCGTGGCACTTGGTAGGACACTGGAAGTGGCTAAGCTTCATTCACGAAAACAAAAACAGTAAACAAAAAGGTCTGGAAATTACATTTTAGAAAGCATGGGCCCGTTAAACCTAAGGCCATTTTCATTTCCTTAAAAATTCTTTTTATTTCATTCTTAGAGGGATATAGTAACACTTTTTGCCATGACTTTCCTAACGCTGAAGAAATGCTCTGCCTAATATAAAAATCCCCCTAAACTGTTAATTGAATCATTCACATTTTATTTTTAAGGCCATTCATGGAAATGGCAGATGCAGGGATGTTTGAGAATTACAGTCCTGATTACAATATGCTGTTAGGATTCTGCTTAAAATGAGAAAATGCAAAAGGCTGAAAAATGCTACTGGATAACATGAAGCAGAGAAAGTGACAGTTGTCTAGTGCTGAGCAAAAGGGAGGAGAAGCCCTTTAATCCAAAGCTCACTCATTGTCTGCTTATTGCGATGATAAAATAAAACTCTTGATGGAGGCATTTCTTAGCTTAGCAATAAAAATGCTCATCTTCCCCAGCTTTCAAATTAATTGAGAAAGATTTGAGGAACGCTCTCTCAGAACGGGGCCCAGGGAATTGTATAGGAAGCTGACATCATGTCTATTTTCAAACTGCCAATCAATAATACTTTCAACACCAAAAGAGAAGGACAAGAAGGGCTGAAATTGCCTTGTTTTTCTTTCTTCTTGGGCACATCCCGCTCTGCTTGGTCACGAAAATTATATCAGTTCATCAGCAGAGCCTTCATCTGAGCATAAAATCCGTACGCGAAAACAAAGTAGCTTCTGTAATATTTAAGATGCAACCCTGCAGAACAGCATGACGTTCTGCTGGAAAGAGCTGAAGTACACGAGCTTGAGAGAGAAAAAAACATGTGGGTAACACCGAGGTCTTCCCCACAACTTAGAGGCAGGCCATGATTGTTGTTAGTACCCTCCTCAGGCCATTTTGTGGGGTTTTGTGTCCTCAAGAGCCAAAGGCATTTTACCCTGTTTGGATATCCTATCCGGTTAGATATAGGATAACTTGTATAGTTTTTTCAGCAGAAATTCTACAGGGTTAACATTGTGGGACTTGCTTTTGGAGAAAGATGAGGAGCCGCCAATACTAGTCAGTGTCTTTGAGATGCAAGTCAGCGTTCTCTGAGAAAATAACATAAAGGCATTGGCTGGAGTCTATTTCGGCATGCAGTGTGGAAGGAAATACTGAAAACCGGGAGCAGGTTTAGGCGGAAGCAGCATCCAGTGCTGACAGCACATACAGGGTTTAATAACAAGGAGGGGAGCTGCTTCCCTTTGGCACGTGGCAGGGTACGTTACACAGACGTGTACCTGTACACGTTTCACACTGTCAGGGGGTGTCTCCAGGACTGGCTTTGGCGAACAGAGTGGAGAACAGGTTGCCCGGACAGCTTATGGCGTCTCCATCCTTGGAGATATTCAAAAGCTGCCTGGACAATGGTCCTGGGCAACGTGCTCTCGGTGACCCTGCTTGAGCAGGGCGCTTGGACTGGCTGATTGCCAGAGGTCCCTTCCAACCTCAGCCATTCTGGGATTCTGGGCTCATTAAGATTTCATTGGTCAAATCCACCCAAGGAGACATTAAAAAGAAGTATGCTATAGCTGTCTGTCTCTTCTGTCAGGCTCCAGCTGTTCTCTGGTATTGGTTTGATGAAGTTATTTATCCCATCCTGAGGAGGCAAATTTTATTTGAAAATATCTTAATAGCTTTATAAAACAAGCCAGTGCAGCCATAACCTTCTGTGGCTACGCTAGGTCTAGTTTTCAATCCTTTTTGGTACCAGCAGGGACCTATAAGCTTGAACACTCCCCTTGAGAAAACACTGACTTTTGAACATTTGCTTTGGGGGTCTGAGTCTAGAAGAATATCCTACACTAGAAATACCCCGCTCAGAGGATTCATCGCTTCAGTGTTAGCCTCTTGGCAGGGAAGCCAGGAATGGATGTTTCACCTTTGTGCACATCCCTGCTCTGAAACATACCCCCCCCCCCCCGCCCAGGCTAAAAAACAGAGCAGTGACTCAAAATGCTTTAAGGCTCTCCAGCAGCTTAAAACCAGTATTAAGCGCTCTTGTCTACAAGAGCGTTGTCAACAGCAACTTGTGCACATCGTGACAGTCTGCTACAAGACTTGGAGGTTTTCTCTATCAGCTGTGAATTGTTACTGAAGGGGATGAGATAAAACAGACCTGTACTGAGGAAAATATAACTTAAATGATATAAATGTATACTATCTCCTAGCAGAATTTTGTGATTTACCTTCTCTCTGGAAGAGAGTTTTTAAAGTACTAGGCAAGAGCAGTGGGAAGGGCAGGCACACAAAATGGATGTTTGACATAATAACCTAGATAAAAAATGAGAGGTTTTATAGCCAGATTTCTGGAGCTGTGGTATGCGGTAGCAGTAGTGTTGTTTCCTCACCTTCAGTATGGTGCCATTTACTCATTACAGCCCTGTCCTGCGCGGCCTCAGTAGAGCGGGGCCTTGCCACAGGTGAGAAGCCAGCGCCTGACTTTATAGCAAAGGTGCAGTGCAAACCCCTGGGAGCTCACTTTGATGGCTTTCAGCAAAATCATGCCATGTTTGTATTTTTTGGAAGAATTTTGTGTTTAACTGATGCTGACCGGTGCTGGGTCTCTCCAAAGTTAGTGGTGAGATTTTTCAGATCACTTCGGGGCACCGTGACATGGATTAATGTCAGATAGTAATCTCCTGTGTGACTTTCTTATCCTCTGGCTTGCACCTCTGCTGTTGGAATGGCAGGGCATGAGTGGGAGCATGTGAAAAACCTGCATTTGAAAAAGCCAGTATGTATAATTTGTCTCCGTTCTCAGAGGAAATACCTGCTGGAGTGACTGCTGAGCCTCACCCAGCGCTGCGGGTCCCCAGCAGCCAGGTATTGATGTCGGATGTGTTACGGAGAAAGAGGTCCAAAGAAAGCCTGTACGTACATGAAATAACCATGTGTGCCTGAGTTGGTAGTCCTAGAGGATTTCTATCCTCTCTGCTGACAATATCCTATAGTATTAGAAAGCGCGGAGGTTTCTGCTTAGCTTTGTCCATAAGAGGGCTCAATACAGAGTTTGGAAATTAATGATCAGACTCTGGGTGACTTCAGCAGTGCAAGATTAAGTCTTTGATTCAATATATTTTGGGAATCTGTTGTTATTTACTCAAAAGCTTCTTCACATCTATAACTATTGCAAAAAGCTATTATAGGAGATGCAGTTATAGCTTGCTGCAGCTAAAGGGACTCCACTAGCCAAATAGCTGTAAATGGCCTTGGGCGGGGAGGTGAGGGGATATACGACATCAGTTGCTTTTCAGGAAGTTGGTAACATGCATCTATGTCTGTGGGGTAGCTGCTGCTTTCCAACGTTAGGTTGGGGGGCCCTAGGTCAATGCCTACAAATTCTACGACTGACAGATATTTATCACAGAAATGTCCTTAACCACATCACAGGTTTATAGCACACTTCATCAGTAACATAAGCACAAATCACTAGAAGGAGGAAAGAAAATTATGGTGATGAACATACACCTCACAACGTCATCATGCTGTTCATTAATCACCAGTCAGCCTTTGGCGATTGATTATTTAGCCAAATTGGACAAATTTTGCCATATGAATGAGAAGACATTTATTTAATAAAGCAGAAAGCTCCTAGTAGCACACCCTTGCTTTCCTCGATTTGGCTATGGAATAAATTTACATGCTCCTGATCTAACAGCTTAACAAAAAACCCAAAGTGCTCTATCAACTTGTTACTTTCAAGGTGGTTGCTGCCCAGCCAGTTCTCAAGCAGGAAACCTGATTCTGCTAAATGCGTGCATTTCAGATGTTTAAACTGAACTGTAGACATTTGAGCTGATGGTGCTTGGTTTGTTAGCTGAGTCTATCCTGCATGCGCTGAGCCCTCGTGAAACAGCGCTAAGGAGGAACAGGAGAGCATTTCTGCCAAATCCCAGCTCAAGACTTAGCATTTCTGATGGCATCAGGGCTGCCTTAGAAAAGAGGAAGGACCTGCCCACCTCAAGACACCTTTGTGACTGCCGTCCCGGCCAGCAACCTTGTGCTCGGTCCGAGTTCACCCGCAGGCATGTGGCTGGGTTCCCGGGGCCAGCCGGGGTCACAGCACGGCAGTGACATGAGCTGTGTAGGAGAAATAAAAGCTGCTGCTGGCACCAGGGGATCCAGATGCAGCAGTGAATCCAAATCTTTACATGTCCTTTAGTGATATCAATGCCTGCTCAGCACCTTTCACCCCAGCCAGTTTTAAAACGAAAACAAACAAACAAAGACTTTGAAGAAGACAGAAATTTTAAGAAGGAGCCCATAAATGATAAAGAATTAGAAATTAGTAGTCTGTCATATGCTTCAGTAAATAACTCAGAATTTAGGGCTGAATGTATCTATTTTTTCTGTTACAGATTATTTCAAGAAATAAGTGTAATTCTTTTTGCATAAACAACAATTTTCAATGTTTTTTACTACATGGTAGGACATGAAAATTTAATTTTTACACTGGCACTTTTAATTCTGATTGGAGAGACCAAATTGTGCTATCTTTTTCCCATCTGTGATCAAATGAATAGGTGAGGCCTTCTGGCATAAACAGATACTCAGGATTAAATTTGCATGCTGATTTTTGTAAGTACTCTTGCATGGGACCTTGAAATAGGTTTTCAGAGTTTCTAGTGAAATGTAGTCTGTAAAAAAACTTCTCACAAAAGGTCTAGAATAGTGATATAAACTCAGTGAAAGTGGTGTATTTAAGCTTCATAATAATTGGATAAATATACCTTGATTTTTAAAATCACTTCTGAGAGTTAAGTATCGCCCCCTCCCTAGAAATGAATTTTGGATGAGAGTTTAAGCTTTACGCATTTCAGGTGAGAAAATCCAATTCCAGCTGAATCAAAGCTCATTATAAATTGAGCTTTTTAATTTGAAAACAGATTTAGTCCTCAGGTGTTTCCCCATGTCCCAGGCAGATCCTGCTAGCTGTGTAAATTCATTCCTATGGACATAGGCCCGCACAGAGGATCAGAGACTTGCACAGAAAAATAATTGGAAGCTAAGCCCTGCTCTGAGTGAAACAGTTGTGCTGAAAGGCAAAGCCTTCCCCCTATCTAATGGGACTAAATCCTACCTGATGGACAGTTTCAGATATGTTTCCTAATTTGAAGTGACCCAGAGCAGGGCTTCAGTGTGCAGATTTTCTGATTCTTGCCACATTTATTTCTTAAAGCATCCTCTGAAAAGCAAGATCCTAACATGTTTATTGGGTCCCTCATTAACCTGAGCGCAAACCCATTCAGCACAGAGCCTTTCTGAAGCTCCCTGACACAGCTTGCTCTGTCTGTTCTCTAGGACAACCATCCCATCCAGCAAAATGGTTGTCTTGATCTTCCCAAAGACTGTTCAGTGCTTATCCCTCTGCTGTGAGTTTTCAGACATGTTGAGCCCCACAACCCCACAGCTGGCCGATTTCAAGACAGTAGCAACTGCTCGGTACTGCTGACAGTGAGGCCACAGGAGTTGGGTGCTGCCAAATTAGAGATGCTGCCAGTCTGTCTGTAGTTAAGTCCCAGTGTTAGACATCATTCACGTTTCACTCACACTCAGATCCCAAATCCCAGAATAACAGCATTTTCTAATAGTGTACACAACAACATCAATGGGTCTGAACAGAGCTGGGTAATTGCACGCTAGCTGATTTGTGTATACCTCACTTTTGTTGAAGACCACATTAGGATCATCTCTGTTTGCTGATTTGCTGATTATCACCCAGTTTTAGTGCCATCTTGTGTATCCAAGCTTTGTCCAAATACTCATTCTGTGGTTTTTATGCCTCTGGGAAAGTACAATCAGGAAAAAAGGATTCTTTTGTCATGGCCTTTTCATGCTACCCTAGTTCCGTTTTTGCCTCAAGTGCTCTCAGGTATCAGCCCTCAAATTTGCTTCAGTTACAGATATTTGTGGTGGTGTTGCCAGCATCAAGAGCAATAAAAAAATACTCTCTGGCTTTAGAAAGCGCAGGTTTAAGTGCGATATTTTATATATGTATTTAATGACTTCAGGAAATGCGACTGCATGAGATTGGGGCTAGATCTTGCCGGGCAATCACATTGTGTTAACCCTTCAGCCTCAGACAGCTGCAGGACCACAAGGGAAACGCCGGGGCCATGGTAGCTGGGCCTTCCGTGGTGCACCGTGGGACTATCAGCAGTGCTTCCAGAGCCTGTCAGTAAGAATAACCAAACCGGGGTTGTTCAGCCAGTGAAAGATTTCATCCTACCATTTCTGATGGCTGGAAGTCCACATTTTCAACAGTGAAGGGGCAGTCAGCGATGGGCCTCAGCACCAAAGAAGGCTAACCATGTCCCAGCTGCATTAGCAAGAGCGTGACCTGACATCCCACAGGTCAAGGGAGGTGATTATTCCCCTCCACTTGGTACTCACATCTGAAATGTGGTGTTCAGGGCTCCTTGGACTAGGAGCAGGTGCCCTGGAGGGGCATCCAGGTGGTCGGGGGGCTCTGCTTTGAGCAGGGGGTTGTACTGGGGACCTCTAACCTAAGTTATTCAAAAATTCTATGACAAGAAAACCCAAATTAGTCTCCTTATTCAAAATTTTTAACTTTTTTTTTTACCTAAAGAACTACATCTCTATTTGGAAACCAGTCAAGGGACAATCTTGCGCAGCTAGCACAGTATTCCTTTAGAATGCATAAAACACTAGATTCAGCCTTGAATATTTGGTTACTGCTTATAATTCCCCTTCACACTACTTGGGTTGGTTTCTGTACTTCTAGATGTTGTTCTCTTTGATTTATCCCAGGCAGCATTTCACAGGCAGCCTTCTGAAATCTTAAGCTGTGGTTTGATTAACATCTCTTGGTGTTGTGGGCTTAATTCATTTCTGTCTGTCCCTGCTCATTCTCACTTCTGGGGCCATTTCTCAGCTATGCTAATATGGCTGCTTGTATGGTGGTGCAGTGAACCAGACTCTGGCACTGATCCAGGCTAACATAACTCAAAAAAAAAAAAAGGAAAAAAGATGGCAGAAAGAAATGCTCATCAAATACTCTCATACGGCACCAATGCACTGAAGGCTGAGAGAAGAGATTGTGTTGGAAGATTCAGTAACTCCCTGCTAGTTCTCTGAGTTAGGGCTTGATTTTTTGAAGGTAAAGCAGTTACATCCTAAGTCTTTGGCAAGTGTTTTCCAAAAGTCTTTCTGTACCGTTTTAGGCATTTAAATTATTTTTTTTTCCAAACCAGCCTTATTTTCTCATATTGGTACCTGTAAAAGAAATGCACTGGCTTGAAATGTCTAGGGTGTTTTAAATAAATTTCCTGTGACCACAGTGCAGTGAAGAGGAAAGTGCCTTTACAAATTTTTGCTGCTGTTTCATTGTAGGTAGACCATCTTTTACGCTAGTGGAGGTCAAACCCATTTTATCTGGGTATGCTGTTTCAATCACATTTACATTTTTAATGCAAAGCTCAGGTTTGCTTCACGCTAGAATGATCTCTCTGGTTTTGTAACAGGCCTTAGCTGTCCTGGGCTTTGGAGATTTCTCTTTTTATTTCCCCTCAGCCTCGGACACAGTCACTGTAATTCCTGTGGTAACTTTCCTCCACTGGGCTGCCCAAATGCTGCAGAATCTTGATTATACAAGCAGCAAACAATATTTTCACATTCCATTTTATTGGGAGCAAGTTTTGAAGCCTGCATTAAAAGCCTTGTGTTGCCGTAGTTAGCTGAGGGTGGTACCCAAGCTGGTTTACATAGGACTTTGCTATCTTGCAGCCCTTTAAAGGGGAGAGCACTGCACACAGAAATCACCATCTTCACTGAGTCTGCCATCCAAATGGTGAGATATTCCCATGCTCTTCACCTTGCAAGGACTAATCAGTTCACAGCTTCAGTAAGACACCTTTTATGGTCTTGCTACTGTAAGTACACCAGGCTAGAAAGTCCTTCTTATGAAAGTTATTTGTCACATTCCTAGCCTCATAAGAGCTTCAAAGAGAGTCTGTCTCCATCTTTATTAGGCCAGCTTTCCTCTATAAGTCCTGTATTTCCTCTTTTCTTTAAAAGAGGCTTTTATGCAATGAGCTTTTTTTCCCAAGAAGAAGATGCTGTGTGTAAAGTCACTTAGGAAGTAACAAGAAAACTCGCCAGACTATTTACTGTTTTCTGAAGCCCCACTTGCTTCTCAATTTGAATGAACCACCTCTCCCATTGGCTTTTACACCAATAACCTGTGAGCTTCAACTAAGGTCCTGGATTGTTCCCTCAGGGACTGGAAATTAAGATATGATGTATGTATCATGTATTTATTTTGCTGACCTGTAACATCACATATAAACCAGCAGGAGAGAAATGACCAGCCTAGCAGAAGTTTGGCTCCACCAGTCAAGACAAGATTGAGATGGTAAAAATCAGTGCAGACGGTGAAAAGCATACACAAGGGAGAAAGAGACAGACCTTGATCTTGAAAAGCAGGAGTTGAAAGAAGAATCATGATCAAGTTCAGGCTCTGGATAACAAAATGAGGTTGTTTCCTAAGCAGTCATCCAGAAGACTGACAACAGCTTGATACAACAGTGTACAGGCTGGATGCTGACACCTTTATGTGAACCTTGCTCAAAGCAAGTGCCAAGAATAAGTGTATCAGAGCTGTCAGAGCTGTTAAGAAGGGCAAAGGCTGGCAAGAGACATGGCAAGCCCCCATCACAGCTTAAGATGTGCTTGGTGGGTTTTGTTAATAAGAGAATGCCAACCACAAGTCAGATCCTAGAAAGCTCCCTTTTCATGGTAAGTCGTGGAGACAGATTTCCTGAATGAGGCTGTAGAAGCAAGACCCACATCTTGGTTAGCTAAAAGACTTCTGTAGCCAGCACTAAAGCATGGCAGAAAGGGAGAGAAACCGGCTCAGTTCAGCTTCACTTCCAAAAGCTAGCCCTCTCTATTCTCTGATTTACTCTCTCCTAAAAGACCTCCCTAATATAAGTTACTGTAAGTAGCAGTCCTGACTGTAAGTGAAGAGACAGGGCTGTTTGCCCAAAGTTCATGCAGCAAATATATCCAACAATAGTTTAATATTAGAGTGTAAAAATAAATGCAAACGTACACAGAAGCAAAATCAGATCTTATATCCAATAGGAAAGTCATGCTGAGTTATTAATGACGGAGAGTGCTGTAGTCTTTCACTTAGTAGCAAAACATACCCTCAGTGTCTCTCAGGTTATGTCAGATTGACAGAGCATCACAGTCAAAGACAATGTCAACTTTTCAGTGACAGATCAAGTCCCTTGTATAGGGGCAAGAAAGGTGAATATTCAAATGAGAATCTAGGTTTCCTCTGAAAGCTACTGGGCTAAAAAGCCAGGAATTCTAAGTCACAAATTGATTGATGTAAGTTGCCCTTGTCATGGACAAAATGGTAAACAGCTTCAGAATAATGGATTACAAGTAAAAATAGTACAAGTCAGTGATGGAATAGATCATGGAAACATCATTTTGTCCAGCCCTGTCCTAATATAGAACTCCTCCTTGTCACGTATTCCTCAGTGTTTCATATGATTTAGTTTTAAATGACTTAAAAACACGGAAATTTTCAGTTATACATCATTCCTAACTGTAGTGTTTAAGCGTCTATTAGATATCCCATTAGAGAACTTCCCCCAATAGCTTGAAATTTTTCTCTGAAATTTTCTCTTGTTTCTTCTGATCACCTCTCAGTGCAGAAGAGCTTTGAACATTATCAGCTGTTGGAGCAGAAATATCAACTGGTGGATCTCTGAGCTAAGCTGCATCTTTCTTACCAAAGTTTGGATGGAGAAGTTAGTGGGAGTTTTACCTTCGCCATGCTGAACATCGCCAGTGAAAGAGGGGCTGTCTTCAAGCACAAATGTGAATTGTTCAGGCCCCACAATGATAGGAAGTAGTTGGAGGAAGTTATTCCAGTTCAAGGTAGAAAGCAAAGATCTCAGTGGTTGTGTCTTAGCTCCCTCTAAGTGAATTTGTAATAAGCTGTTTGTCAAAACAAACAAACTGAAAGCTGAAAGACATCCTATTGCGAGAGAAAGTGAATCTTAAGTAGGCAGGCCGTGGCTAGACTACATTTTGCTTTGAGCCCCTGCATTCTGAGGACTCAAGGCAGCTTTTGGGAAATGTGGATGAGAAATCTAGGGCCTGCCCTACTTTTTAATGCACCTCCTTCTAGTGTATGTTGGACTACCTGGAGGTGGTGCGCTCAGACAAACCTTTACCCACATCTGTTTGACATTCTGGCCCTTCCTGTAAAGTCCCAAAATCATCTGCTGGAAGGACTGCTGGGATTTCAGGACATCATAAACCAATGCAGCATGTTGCCAGACCACGGAAATCCCAGAGGAGGCCTATCTACCAGACTGTTAGATTCCCTTCGGAGCTTAAACCCAAATAAACCATGCGAGTCCGAGATATAAAAATTATCTTCATCACAGAGTTATTTGTTCTGGCTGAGCAAATAACTCTGAAAAGAAGCAGCACCGACAGCAGGAGGAAGGCTGTCTTTGTACTTGTTCCTCGTGATTCTTTTTAAGCTGTATTTGAACCATCAGTATTATTTCAAAGTCTTGGCTGGCTAGGCTAACCCACCAAAAAGGGGGCCTTAAGCTCACATATGACTTTCTTTGTCCGCTGCATCAACAAATGCCTGGCACTGCAATCCTCCAAATCTTACCACATGTTTCAGAGAGAGTAATACAGTTAATAAAGAGACTGGTCTTTCTGAAAAACAGGCTTCAGGCTTCACAGAACAGTCACTGGTGTTATCTGGCCTGTTAGTGGTTTTCTAAAAGTAGAAGATGCCCAAGAACTCTTAGTATCTGCAGCTGGTGCTTGCCAGAAATGCTTGTATGATATATATGGATGAGCGGAGAAAGGGAGCGGGGGGAGGGAAGACCTCGGAGGGGAAACAGCTGAGGAGATACAAATGAAAATTCAATTAAACAGAAGACAAGGAAAATTCAAACCAGCATTGACGCCCTGCTCAAGGCTGCTGACGAGTCTTGATTTCATCTCTAAATCTAACAAAGAAAGCAACAGTGAAGAAAAGAATTGACCACCCTGGAAGGAGCTGAATTAGATGACCAAGATAAAAAAACCTTCAAATAAGACTCTTTTTTATTATATGCCTAGGGCGTCTAACAAATTCAGCCAGAACAATAGATCTTGTGTTTGTAACCATTCCAAAATTTGTCCAATTTTTTTCTTCCTAAAGAACTGAATTTATTTGCCATCTGGAAGATTTGAAATGGACAATGAACATAATTCTCTGTTGTTTTCTTTCCTATGTAGCCATCAAAATGAGGCTAAGTGGCTGTATTAAAGTCAGAATGGTGGCATTTTGCACTCATTTTACCTTCTGCCCTCAGTTACACTGGTATAGAATATAGAAAGTGATCTGTCTTGGTTCATACTTCTGGCTGCTACTGGTTTCCCGTTTTGTGGAAGGGGCTTGCAAATGCTCAGTGTAATATTCTGTCATAACAGAAAAGTTGGGTGGTCTTTTCTGTTAAGATAAGCTTCCATTCCTCTAGAAAGTGGTTGTCATCAGTTTGTTCCTGCTTTATTTTGCTCTTTGCCAGCTGTGTGAGGAACATGTTCAGCATAACTCTGGTCATTCCAGTAGCTTAATTTCTCCCGTAAGTATTTTGCTTTTATTGGGATGTCACCACTATCACATTTAAAAGCCTGCTATTAGTAGTTGAAAGCCATTTTAAACCTGCATGTAATATCAGGAATTGGTCTGTGTTTTACTTCTGTAAAATGGAAATAATAGCTATTACAGATACTAGGAAGCTAAACAACAGCCAGGGTTACCATTCTTTTAGAAATCCACATTGCTAGAGGAAACTCACACTATGTTGCCTTGATCCAGAACCCAGTGAAATTAATGGGAATCTTCTCAGTGACTTTAGTAGGCCTTTTGGTCAGGTTCTGGATGCAAAGTATGATCAGCAGTGGTCCAAAAGAGGTTAAGCACAAAAAAACTGAGGAACTTTGCATTTGCAAAGAAGGTACTTGGGTTTTGCACCCAAAACCTAAACTGAAGGGGAACAGAAGTGAAAGGTTGCTGGCTGGGCTGGGCAAACTCATGTTTAGCCCTAGACCACTCGCAGATGGATGCCAGTTTTGTTGGGAAGGAGAGGTTGGTTGTTGCTATCTGTTCAATTCCTGGTTCTTATTTATTTTATCTGATATCATCTATATGCTAAGTCAGTCACAACAAATGGCACTTGAAACATCCAGACCTGAGTCATTACACTATCACATTCAGGCCAGGCTTTAAGTAAAAGAGATTTGGCTTGTTCTTTACACTCCTTGGCCCCAGGCCCGAATGTACTGCCATTATAATGGAGGATTATCTGCACTGGAGGTTTTCTTCATTTCCATTCGGAGAAAAAAATTTCATTCAATACAGCCAGGCCAGCCTGAGATGGCAGAGGGAGATTGGCTGCACGCTAACGCCTTTGTTATCCCGCTGCGCAGAGCCTGACATCCCCTGACACTGCCCGGGGCTTGGCAAAGGGGCCGTTATTTATTTCAATTTGTGGAACGCGTTGTTTTCTGAAAGGGAGCAGAATCAGCCCTCTATTGCACAAGGAGTCACCGGGCAGTATAGTTGCTGAGCTGTAGGAGCTGGTGGTTATTGATAGAGTTGGCTTTTCAAAAAGTGCCTTTGTTGGGCTTTTAGCCTGCCTCTCTTTGTGGTGTGTAAGGTGGACCTAAGGTTCCCCTGTCTTTCCCAACCCCTCCACCTTTTCTAACATAAAAACGCCAGGATATAAGTGGAAGGACGCACATTTTTCAAGCCTTGGGATCTCCATAAGACCCCTTCACTGGCTCCCCTACATGAGAAATGTAACAGACCTCATACAGATACACCGTCTGCCTTGCTGTGGGTTTTCTTTTTTCAGTGATTCTTACACTTGATTTGCAGACCACGAATGGTCCATACTGCTCTAGAAAGCAGTGTAAAGCTGCCTTGAGGGTTACACTTCACCCTCTCTCAAAATGCTACTGCTTTGTGGTTTACAGCAATGCTGCAGCAAAGCACTGGGGCTTCTTCTTCATCACAAACCCCCTTGGTAGCAGCCCCAGGACACATTTGCATTAAAGTGGAAGCCAGACAGCATGGTAGCCTCGCTTGTATTCTTAAAGACAGCACACACATGGCCCCCTCTGCAATACACTGTACGAATATTGGACTACATGAAGACTTTGGAGCAGAGACCAGCCTATGCTGAACGCACTTGAAAAGTCGCAAAAAAACCCAGGCCTTAACTTCTGGCATTAAGCACTGAAGGGAGACTTTTCCTATAAGAGCAGCTGTGCAGGTGGGTAAATCGGGGGCTTTTTCTCTCTGGTGTCGAGGAGCAGCAACCTAGCCTCATGCGACAGGCTCATCACACAACCATGCTAACTTGTCCTAAGGGCAGCATTTTTCAGGGGTTTGGTAGTCCTAAAAAGCACTTCAGGATGCAGTCCGTTCAGCCAGAGACATGGCTCTCGCTGATACTTTCAGAAACTTACACCCAGAAGCGAATCAAGAGCCACTAGTGGCTGTGCTCTGGGCCAGTAGCTTCCAGGGCAGTTCCTCCAAGGCACAAATCAAAAAGAGAACAACTGTTTTTTCCTGCCAAAAAAACTGAAGCCAAGGCTATGAGACTGACCTTCTCCCTGCTCCATTTTGGCTCCCTTCACCCCCTCTGGCTCCCTTGAATCACAGATCAGTTCAGAAAGAGCTTTGAGTTCCTCGGCTAAGAATTTCTGTTATGAATAAATTTTTGTACGGGGGGAGGGGGAGTACAGAAACATGCAGATTGCTCATATTTATCTTCCTCATCCTGTTGGAGACGTGTTAGCAGGAAAGCAAAGGCAGTACTTTGTCTTATGGCCATAGGAATTGGCAGTAAAATGCTATTTATTGACCATCATGGAGGTGTGACTTCAAACTCAAAATGGGAAAAATTAGGATCTTTAGGTATGTGTTAAGATAACTGATGCCATGTTTGAAGTCTTTGGGAACCTATTAGATAAATATGCCATCTCTTTAGATGCCCAAAACAGTTTCATTCGATAGTGAATTTTCCAGCTCTAACTGATTTCTTACGGGTCTTTAAAGCAGGTTTGTCTGTAGGTACTGCAGCATGCGGGGAAAGAGAGTCTTACCACAGCAGGGAGAAGTTAATAATCTGTTTTTTAGTGCCTTCACAGAACAAACTGAAAGCATCATAGGCCTGTCTAACCTAGCTGAGGTGCAGTGGGCTCTAGTTTTGAGCGTCCAGATTCAGGACCGGAAAGGAAGCCTGTCCCGAAGACTGGAAGCGAGCTAGTGCGCTGTCCTGCCTGCAAGGAGTCCTGCAGATGTGGAGATGCAGTCAAACTGTGCAGCGAAGAATGTATTTCACATTTCAAACAAGCCAGATTGGGTTCTAGCATCTCAGAAAAGTCATTAAGTGTCAGTGAAGATTTTATCTAAAGGGGCTTTTGGATTATGCGTTGGCACTGCTCAGATCGAATTTGTCTTGGTGCCATAATAGTAAACATGGTATGTATGAAACCGAGGGCCATAAGCCAGTGTAAAGAGACAAGATAATGAATGTTGCATGAGCCTTTCAATGTCTTTGTACTTTCTGCAGTTATTGGGAGGCACTAATCCCTCTCTTCTGATTACTGACTTTTGAATGAATCCTCATACACTCTCCAGCAGCAAAACTTGGGGAGGTCCAGGCTCAGTAAAACTCGAGAGAACCAAGACCTTCTCCTTTATTTTCACTGTTACTGTTATTTTTGTATTTCAAAGCCCAGTTTTCTACTACATATTTCCCACTGTTTGATCACAAAAGCAAGCAAGGGAAATTGTTATTTTTCATCCAGAACCTTTTGTCCTTTTTATTTTTATAAGCCACATGAGGCAACTTTTCTGGTCATTAGCCGAGTTAGTAAAGCGAGCTTTCTTTGTTGGGCGATAGCAGGGAAACATCAAATGTCTGGTTCCATGGTAGCAATTTGCTCTTGAAATAAAGCAAGCGTTGATAAGTTGGTACCCTCAGCTATATTTGTCCTAGTAAATAAACATCACCAGGATTTGAGCACAAATACATGTTGTTTTGCCCTGTTTAGCTATTCTGAGATTGTGTTAGGCTAACAAAATTTCCTGCACATCAGATATATTTGTTATCTTGTTCTCTCATTTTGCAGATGCTGAGTGCTTCTGCACACCTAGCCGAAGGTGGTTTTTTTTAGTCATTGATCAGCACAGTGAATACCCTTGGAAACGCATCTCCATTAAGGCAACGTGGCGAGTGTTTCTGATGGATTTGTTTTTTAGAGGCCAAGGTTTCCATTAGTGGAATGATTTGTCTCTGTGGTGTCTTGGAACGGCGAATTTGCTTAGAGGTAACTGTGGCTTGCTAGTACGGGGCACATGGGATATCACACCCTCGGTGCTAGTACAACGTATCTGACTTCAGGATAGCGATTGACAGCAGGGCAGAAAAGGCCGCAAAGAGATATTTTTGAGAGAAAGATTCAGTTTTACGTGATAGCAATACAGAAAAGTTCATTAACCATTTAGCAATGGGCTGCTCAGCTCAAAAGTGAAATTCCCCAGTTGAATCTCACAAAAATCAGGATTGTGCTTCTTCCCTGAAGGAGGGGACCCAAAATGAAACAAAACAGCAGCAGGAGACCAAGTAAAACATGGCAGTGACATTTGTTCCACTTGGAGCAACAGAGTTACCGCTAAATTTGGGTTGCCGTAGCCCTTCGTAGAACATTCAAAGGGACCGCACAGCTTCCTGACTAAATCTCAAAGTTTACAGAGGTATTCAGCTGTTTTGACGTGAGCAGGATTTGTCCTGTGCATCACCCTCCCTATTTGCTTAAACAAACGAACGTCTGAACTCAGTGGAGCTTGCTGTCTCCCCTCACGCGCACCCAAGGCCCATAGAAAAACTCTTTTTCTTCACGCTTCCGATTCGCAGGAATTAGATTATAGAAGTTCACGGTCACGGAGGGAATTCTCCCCTGTGGAAACCTGTCCTGGGGAAGGTTAGTAAGGGAGCAGACCGCCTCTATTGCTACGATTAACACAGAGTTTTGCTGTAGCTCCATCAAGATCCCATCACTGTACATCCAGCACAGAAAAATGGTCCGTGTTTCTAAGCAGCATACACCCTGGCTGATTCTCCCCTCTTCATGTAAGCCTCTAGGATTAAGCAAAGCATGCCATGAGCAGTGGAAACAATGAATCCTAGCCTCAGCTAGTGTTGTCTCCCAAGGGTGAGCGCCCGCCTGGGTTCTACCAGAAGTATGAACCAAGTCAGAGGCCTGCATGCCTATCCCACAGGGCGGGACTGAGGAGGGCCTCTCTCCTCTACCCTGCTATCTACTTCCATAAAACTTGTAGGAACGCAGTACCTTTGAGGCCTCTACCAGGTTTGGGCAAAAGTGGCTAACAAGCTCAAACACTACTGACGCAGAGAGCAGGGCCCGTAGGCGCCCGCAGGCAGACACGCAGCAGGTGAATGCAGCAAAGTTGGGTCCTTTGAAGAGCAAACAGAGAAACACACTCGTGGACTCCATTGCCCAGGTTTCCCCAACCACTGGACAAATATTTAATCTAATTACTTCTAGGCAAATAGACATAGAAAAATAAGTCTGAAAACATTCCTCATTGGAACGTTTCTTTGACAAGGAAAACTATTTCCTGGCTTATTAACCACTTTCAATAAATAGAATAACATTGACGCACAGACACTTCTTAATAGCCTTCTGTAACGTAGCTGGAGAACTAGGAAACATGACCTGAAAATCTGAGCTCCCAGCCCCCTTCCCCCATTTTATCTGGAAGAAAAAAAGCTCAGATCCACAGCGCACACACCTTCTGGCAGAGATCAATTACACGCTGCCTTTTAGCAGAGTTTTGGCGCATTATTCTCCAATTTAGGCCACGCTCAGAAGTGATTCTAAAGATGGTTAAGATGCGTGTCAGAAGGAAATTGGTCAGAAAATGGATGTCGGGTGGGCGTGAATAGCACAGCATAGTGTAACTCGCAACACTTTGGCAGTCAGTGGGTGAGCAAAATTGGTTTAAGTGAGAATAACGTACACAGATTTGGGGCGGGGGTGGATCTAGAAGTGCAAACTCTGAAAACGGCCTTTTTCTTAGAGGAAAAGAAAACAAGAGGCTGGGAACAGAGCTGTTTGTGGTGAAAAGCAAGTACCAGCCTTCCCAGGAACAAAAGGTCCCCTGTGGAGGATTTGCCCCGAGGAAAACGCAAATCTGTTCCAGTCCGAGCACAGAGCTTGGTCTTTGTACTGTGTCCCTTGAGACACGCTCCCTCCACATCCCAAGCTAAGTGCAGAAGGATCCATTTAGAGTTTGTTGACTTCAAACAAACCCACTGAGGAGCACTCCCAAAGCTGGAGGTGATAGCCAGCCCCCCAGCCCATGGAGGGATTGCTGTTTTATAGTTTCCTAAGAGAGGGAACAATGTTTAGGGCCTATTGCGTTGGAGCAAAGGACAAAAAAACCTGGTGGAGTAACATAAAACAGTAGAGCTTAGATTTTTCCTAGATGTCTCATTAGGTCAGAGCTGAAACACGCTTTGATTTGTATTCCTGATGATTGTACACAGCCGCTAATTGGCCAAAGAAGCAAGGGATCTTTTTTGCTTTGTAGTTTAATGAGGACGATACTGTGTAATGTGATGATTATTTTCTAATCAAAAAACAGAGAGGAACAGATCAGAAAAGAAAACCTATGAGTCAATAAACACTGTATTTTTAATTAATATTTCCTTGTATTATGCAGTCACCCTGGTCTATAATCAGTTACTAGCCCTTAAGATGCCCTTGACATTATATAAGTAATATATAAATTGATATTTGCATTTATGTTATATTTATGTTAAATATTGCCCTTAATATGGCAAGCATTTTGCCCTATATGTACTTTTTCTCACATGCACGGTCCCATTTAAACCTATTCAGAAACTAAAATGAGCCATTTATGTTTGCAGGATCGGGGTCTTTTGTGCCCTTTGCTTGAATACAGCCAAATGGTTGCTTATGTGGGGAAAAGAAATGTATGGTGTTTGTAAGAGAGAGGCCTGTGACAGGGTTAGCTCTGGAGAGCGAGGCAGAGACATCTGCAAAGCCAATTTGGAGCCAGAGTCTGCCTTCAGCTGCATCCAGTGGTGCAAGTCCCCTCGGTGCAACGGGATAGGAAGCCTTTGTGATACCCCAGTGTCGAATGGTAGCATATCTTGTGTCAGGGGTGACTTAGCTTCGCTGTGGCAAGACTGGACAAATAGATGAGAAAATACTCGTGCGTAGTGTTTTTGTCAGCAAATCTCAAAGCTCTTCACACAATGAGATCGTTGTCATCACTCCATTTCCCAGGTGGGAAACTGAGGCGGTGAGAGGTTTGGGGACTTGCCAGTGTCCCTGGCAGCACGTCAGCCAAGCCGGGGTAGATCCCAGGTAGCCTCCTTTCCCCTCCCTTTTATCCTGCAGAAAAGGAGACCTGTTTGCAAAGCTGAGCTTAAGGAAGAGAGTAGGATACCTGACACACTACTGTACTTAAAAACAAAGAAGCTTGAAGGATCGGAAGTGAAAAAATGTTAGTGATCCCTGCAGCATTTGGAAGAACAGGTTGGTGCCTCTCTGGGTTGGAAGGGACTACTTGTCATGGCCACTTATTTTCTCCGGAAATATTCAGCATGACGTTTTGCTACCTTTGGATCTTAGAGGAAATGAATCTGATTCCCTCAGCTTTTGCATTACTTACTAGTGTGCAGCTGTGGCTGGCTTGCAAGCCTCTTAGCTGATTACCTGCTGGATTTTAAGTAAAAAAAAAAAAAAAAAAACAAACACCCAATCCCTCTTTGAAGCATAGTCTAAGACATATCCTATGAAATGAGGAAGAAGCAGCGTTGGTCATGTTTAAAGCAGACATGAAGTATTATGCATTTCAGTTTGACAGCTGAAATTTTGCAGCAGTCAGACTAGACTTTACTGTATTAAATAATAGTGTAGAATAATCAGTTTGAGCTTGGTGGGGGTTTTTTCTTTAAGAAATCCATTGTAACGATAGGATTCTGAGATTGTAGCCTGATAATTTCTGTGCTTGGTATGCTCAGAAGCCACTGCAGGGTTCCCATTCCTGCTCTTCTTGCAAGTCTCATGGTATCGCCTGGATTTTTCTTAAAACCCCCAGAATCATGTGTATTTGAGAAACTCTCAATTGTAGAGTTTTGATTTAAAAAAAAATTCTCATCATCTGCAGCTTAGAGGCTGAAAGAGGACCCATAAACCTTAAAAACCCAAATATAGCCAGAAAAAAGTTAGTGTATAGGTTCTACTTGAAATTAAGAGATTTTAAAAAGTCAGTTTTTGTATGCTTTAGCGCAGCAATTTCATACCTGTTATTGCTTTAAACACCTGAAAATTTGCAAAACAGCTAATAGTCGAGATGGGATCTTTAGGACTCGTGTATCATTGCCAGTGATTGTGGCTGCATGACCATTACGTCTCCAATCCCTCCCTGAAAGTCTTTTACCTTGAATTGACATATGTACTGGGGAACAGGACTGTGTTTGAGGATCATACTCGAGACAAGAGTTCTGGCTCTTTGCTCTCTTGGTTCCTCAAGCTGTAAAATTTTACTTTTGGCCCTGCAAATTGGCAGACCAGAGCCTGTGTACCCCCCAAAGGAACAGAGCCATTGCACAAACATGCACCATCTGTAGATGGATGCTTTCTGAAATGGCACTTTTAGAGAATGCTTTCTTCCCTGTAGCCCTTACATTGCTAAAGCACTGGTGGTGCCTGCCAAAAAAAAAAAAATTCTGGAAAAGAAGGGAGGTGAAGGGTAAGAAACATCATCCCCACTGTCGGCATTTCCTACCATTGAGCCAGATCTTGCGCTCTAAGGGGCAGAGCAGGGATGGGACCGCTTACTCTGGCAGAACGGGGCAATCCAGCCCCTGCGTTCATTGCACCAATGCAGTATTTGCCTTATAAAATTATAGATGTGTTAATTATCCAGCTTCAGAAATAGGAAGGGTTATTTATTGAGGCTTGCTGCTTTTCTGGAACGAACAGGGTCTGGACCCTCCGCGGGAAGCGTTCAGCAGCGAGGCTGCCGACGGCAGTCCGCCGCAGGGCTTTCGTAACCGCAACGCAGACTCGTTCACAGCTCTGAGCGACTGGGGTTCAGGGCTCCCGCTATAGCGCAGGTTTCACAAAGGCAAAAGGAAGCAGAGTCGATCACTAACGCGGATTGTGATTGCTCTTTGTATAGTACCTTTCCTTCTCTGTGGCACTTCACACAAAATAGGAGAGCAGTGTTGCCTGCATTTTACAGAGGGAGAAACTGAGGCACAGAAGGAGAAAGCAACTTATAAAAACTCTTTCTGTTTTCCTAATTCCCTGGCAAACCTGTGTGTTCATCCAGCTGTACTGAAAGCCACTGCGTTTCCATGCTCTTAACCTGCGAGTGCTAGGCAGAGGGGGAAATACAGAGGGTAAGGCAGAATTTCGCACCCCTAGTTCACCATCCTCCAGGCCTCTAATTTCTCCTTCCTCTGCTGCATGAGTTACTTCAGGGACAGGCTGCACACATGCCAATACAGTGCACTTTGGGATCCATGCATACTCATACTAACCAGGCTCTAGTTTCACTCCACGTAGGGTTTTTTCCAAGCAATTTTTGCTGTTGTTGTCGTTGTCGTCGTCGTCGCTGCAAAACATTTTAATTAACCGGGAATTTTAATTAATTGTAACCCTGCTGAAAACGACAACACAAAAGCACAAATAAAAGGAGTCAGTTGCTCAGGTCAGAGCTGCACATCTTCACTTAGCTCTGTGATCACACAGCGTAATTACAGACACAGGGAAAACGCAGAACTCTGAAGGGCATTTTAACGTAGTGGAGAAAGATATAACTTATACCCCCGGGATCTGGGGTGAGCCAGGCACATTCAAATGAGCTACAAATCACACAATCTTAACAGCGAGGGTTAAGGAAGCTGCGAGGGAAAAAGGAGGAGTCATGCTGACTGGACTGATGGTTCTCCATCCCTCCATTGTCTCCAGATCCAAGCAGGAAGCTCTTCCGGGAAATTCACTGCATTAAAGCACTTGTTCCTTACACCCTTTTGCAGCAGGCATGGGGCAAAATTGTGTAGCCTTATGAAACAGGCGGAAAGGATCCAGTGTTAATGCTCTGCTTTCAAATCTCTGCAGAAATTACATGCAAAATTGAGCTCTTTGGGTCAGTTAATAACTGGGAGTCTGCACAGAGAGAAGCCAGGCTCAGCGAGAGCATTTGTGGTCCCGTGGTCGTGCGAGGGCTGGGACTGCTCCCAGTGACCTCCGCTGGAGTATGGGTGCCCAGCCCTGCTATGATGGGACCTCCGGGCTCCAAAGGGCTAGGTGTCCAGCAGAGCCGAAGTCCACTTTCCTCCCATAACTGCTTGCTCACCAGAAGCTTTTCTCTAACACATGGAGTATTCTGTTTTACTCTATGCATGGGGAACAAATACAAAGTAAATTCATCTTGTTCGAGTCACTTAATGGCAACAGCTTGGGACACTGAACTCTGTCGGAGACGTCCGACTTCGTTCTTCCTGTTGGCCTTAGTTTTAACTTCACCCCAGCAACGCTTGAGACAGCAACACGGTGCCTATGAGTGGCTCCCACTGCTTTGCTGTGTCTTGAAATAGCCAAGAGATGGGTGTCCCCTCATTCAGAATAAAAGAATAGCATTTAACTCAATAAAAAGGCAATGCTAATGAGCTGGATGCTTTGGCCTGGCTAGATGATGGCTCCCTGCTGATCGCCTGAAAGCGAGGGTCAGGGGGCAGCAAGGACACTTGGTTAGGGAAGAGGAGACATGCATGCTCCAAGGGCACGGCCTTCCCGGTGATCCCCTGTCAGAGAAAGGCAAGGCATCAGGCAGTGGCAGTCTGATTAAGTCAGGAAGCCTATTTTGAAGCTTTGATGGTGACATTAGCTTGGCATACTGTTCACTGGAGAGCTGCATCCCGGAAGGATTACAATGACCTGTTTTTCTAGCTTTTCAACTGATTCAAACAATCAGCTTCGCCAAAGCACTTAAAAATGATCGATTTCATTTGCAAAGATTGACTAGCAGGGCTGCGTAGTTCCACCTTTGGCGGTGGACTCAGCCATTTCATGGGGACCCATTGAACACCTTAAGATATTAACAGCTGACAGAGATCGCTTTCTTGCTCAAGGAGTCTGAGAAAGAAAAAAAAAAAAAAAACTCATCCTGGCCTTGTTACTTGTAATTTGGCCACAATGCACAGCAAATTAACAAAAGGGCATTTACCACTGCTGGCTCATTTGGCTGTGAAGTAACTGAGGTTTATCCATGCAGTGATGTGAAGGTCTGGACCAGCTCTCAGTACACTGGTTTAACTTTCTGAGCCTGAAAGGAATTTTCTACCCTCTTAAAATGTTTATATGCTTTGGTGCACAGTCTGGACAACCCCAAAGCACACTATGAATATAGATGCTGAAAATACATAAGAGCTTTGTTTAGCTTAACACCTAAATGTTTAGAATCTTTTGATATCACTGGCGTATTTTCCCCCCTTTTTCACCACAGTAAAAGTTTGTAAAAGAGTTTGCACCTTATAAACCTGCTGCGAGCGGTGCTTAAAACCAATTGTCTGATGTGAGATTTAGGCCCACAAGCTAAGCAAACAGGATTTCACCCTTGATGAGTTTTCAGCCATGACCCCTGTCTTTCTAAAGAGACGAGTTGGATGGGTTGCATTTTTCATCATACAAACTCTTTAGAAAGCTAATGGCAAAACCATATGGATTTTCAGGGGCTCCCGTCACAAAGCAACTTCATTCACCTGTTTTCTTTTAAACGCTGCCAGTGGAGCTAGCGTGGACTAACGCAGAGAGCAGAAATCTGGCTTCTGCTCCCACTTTTTGCACGAATGCTCTCCCCACCTGCCTTCGCCGGTTCCCCTCCACACAGCGGGTGCTGTGTGTGTCCTGCTGGAGAGCAAGCTTCCCAGCACAGGGAAGGTCTCTCCCTCTGCGCTCGGATTGTGCTCTCTTGATCCTGGCCGCCTTTTGTAGCATGCTCTGCTGCATTAGCAATAAGCAGGCGTGAGAGTCCAGCGGCTCTCTAAGGAGACAGGAGATGGGTGGGCGGAGGGAAACTGTGCCCCAGCTCAGGGCTTGCTTTCTGTCCTGCAACTGCTGTTTTCTTGCGTGCTGTGCGCTTGCACAGTAGGCCAGGTCAGCTGAATCCCTGGCAGCGTCTGAGAGTTTTGAGACCAACTTCAGCAGGCGCAGGGACAGAACCATTTTCATGCACTGAGGCACGTTCTTCTCCCACTATTACTAGTGCGAAGCCCCAGCGCTCCACTGACCTCAGCAGCAATTCTTTGGAGGGTGAAACCAGGGAGTAGCCACCCGCTATAGCCTGGGGCTGGTGGTTTACTCAAATTGATGAGCTCCTTGCAAAGACTGCTCTAAGTGACTCACTCCTCAGTCTGTTTAGACCAACTTCATGGACTGAAGTGGAAATTTTGCCCAAGCAAAGTTATTCCTCCTCCCTCAGGTTATGCCTGGAAAGCAGCACTTTGCCCATGTGCATTTCATTGTCACAAGTGATATCTTAATGGCAAAAGCCCTTTACCTAAAAACACTTAATCATTTTCATCGTCTGAAGGCAAGGTTGTGCACTTTAGGGTTTTCCTTTTCTGCCACATTATTGTCCAGGTTTAGCAAACCACAGTCACTATGTGCCATCCTTAGTTGAGCTGTTGCCTACCAACTCAGCTCATGTGAGAGGATCAACACTGGGGCTACCCCTGCCTTCAGCTGAGAGCAGGAGCTAGTTTGTTTAGCTGTGTGTTACATGGGCACACGCGGCAACTGATGCTGCACTCAGTTTGCATTCTCCTCCCAGGTGCGCCACAGACTCAGGCAGAAAGAGAACAGAGTGCATTTCATTAATGCCATCTCTGGGAACCTTCAGTGCAGGTTCCTGCTCCCCTTTCCAAGCAGGTACAATAAAATAAAGTCACTACATGCTGTTAAGCAGCAAAACACTTTCCACAGACAGGGAACACCGGGGTGAAGTGCAGAGGATGTCTGGAAACACTACCACAGCATTAAAAGCTTAGTCAGTCCTAAAGAGCTGAGGAAGAGGGCAGGGGACGAGATCCACCTGTTAGATCTGATTGAGGTGTCGAGAAAGGAGACAAAAGGCTGGTTTAGATCACGCAAACAGCAGAGGTTCCCATACCGGCAAGGTGAGCTGAAGAGAAGGACAAACAGGGAGCCAATTTCCTTCTGAAGGAAAGGAAAACTCCTTCTACCTGGCAGGAGACAAGCTGGGTTAGGCAGCTGACTGCAAGGGCTACTCTTCAAGGTAGCCACGCTACCCTGTATTTCTAGGTTGCCTTGAGCACAGCTTTTTTTTCCTCAAGGAAAGCCCTTCAGACATGGAGGCACTCTGGGGTTCAAGGGGAGTTTCCTATGCAGCACAGCTTGCGTGACTGGAGGCTTTTTAGGTTTTTAGGGATGAAAAATATGAGCTAACGCCTAGAACATCCTAGCCCCAAAGGTGATTCAGGTTTATTACTCTTGTTGCAGTGGACACTCAGGCCCATCTTGTGCTAGGTGTGATTCATCATGCCGTTACAGCCAACGTCTTGCAAATCCACACTGGTCAAATACAGCTCTTGCGTTATACTGGGAAAAGCTGGTCATTGTATTTTCCTATGGGAACTTCTCCCCTTTCTCCCATATAATCTCACTTGCTATCTCATATCACTTTCTCAATCTGTACGTTCTCTTTAAACAATTGTTTTTTATTTTTCCCCTATACCTGATTATTTTATTCCTCTGAAACTTCCTTTTTGTTGTTCCAGATGTTTGGGAGGGGATTAATATTTTTCCTCATTAACAGAATTTTTTCCTTCTTTCCTCCTTCCTGTTTTCTTTAACCATATTTTTTCCTCCCATTCTCAGCTCTTACAGCTCTGTCTCCTTCTGTTATCCTCTCCCAGCCATCCCAGGAGGGGGCTGGAGCACACATCCCACTTGCCTTCCAAATACTGTTGACAAGAATGTTTCAGAGGATGAGTGACTGACAGACAAAAACCAGCTTCAAATACTCTGAATGCTCTAACAGCTTTATCCTCCTCAATACAGTAAGGAAAATAACCTTCGAAAGGGATAGGCCATATTTTTAGCCAACCTTAAACTCCGCTTCTAATGCTATCTGAAGAAATATTTTTATGCTTAGCTGTCTCACTGCCTGGATTCGCTTTCCCCAAACAGGTATTTAGAGGACAGACTCCACATTGAAAACACAGAGCTCCTGAACAGGTCTGGCAATTCAGCACTGCTCTTCACTTGGCCTGACAGGGATGCATAATTGGACTCTTGGAAACGAGTTTTCTGCAGATACCTAGAAATGTTGTATAGGGGGGGTCCCTGGAGCTGATCCAAACCTTGCACCAGAGTTAGGAAGGCAGGTGGTATACATCGAGAGCTTTGCAACATGTCTGGTCCCCTGACTTTGACCAGCACAGAGGAACTAAATAGGGTGAAATTCAAACCCCACCAGAAGTATTGAATTGATACAGAGTGTCAGAACTTACTCCCAAGTCACAATCACCACCAAATTCTGATCTTGATTTTTTCGATGTGCCTTGAAGGAGATAAAATTTAGAACAGCTTAGGGTAGATAAATAAGGATGTTTCAGCTCTGTGCTGACTTCAGATATGTTTGACCTTGTCTTCCTCCTCTCCTATTGGCCTTATGACAAACCAGATTAAGCAGTGATCTCTTCCAAACAGTCTTCAGTTTGTTAAGCTTGTAAACAATGGTAAGGGTGGAAACCAATGCAACATGGATAAAGCTTAGAAATCCAGGCTGGGATTTCCCTGTGATGGGCCTACAAGGAATGTGTGCTAATTAACAGGGCTAATTCATTGTGCGGCGCTCCTCTCCCCATACTCCGTGCCGTTCCCTCTTCCAGCCTCTTCACTTAGGTCACCTCCTGCTCACAGAGGCCACCACAGTTGCAGCCTGGGCTATGTATTCACCCTGGCACCCTCCCAAAAAGCATTAGCGGGGACGCAGAGGGGAGTCTTCACCTGGAAAGAAGTATGGACATGTGGCCTCTGGAGTCCCAGCAGCCCAAGGAGCAGCCATCTCCTGTCAGCCCTCCTTCCCCAGTTGCCCCATGCTACCTGCCCTTGAGGCCACCAAGCTGCAACCAACGTTTGGACACCCCACCAAAACGATAGCATCTCAGCTCTGCTCTGTCTGTCATCCTACAGCGCTTTGTGTCAACACGTCCTTCGCTTGCGCAGCACAGGATCGGAGGCAGCATGTTCAGCAAGGGTTTTATGCTCAGTGCTCATTTAGGCTGGAAAGAAGCCAGGGGCCATCGAGGTTGAGGCAGGGTGAGGGGCTGATTTGTTGCTGATCTGTTTGGGATATTTTTTCCCTTCTCCCTCGCTGGTTACACAAACCAAAAAGACTGTTGCAGTGACAGCATTAGTGGCTGCTGCGTTTGAAGTGCTCTCCTTCATTTGTAAGGGCTGACTTGTTTATGGCAAGACAGCTCTGAAGCAATTATTAGGATGCAAATGGAGAGGTTCCCCTTTTTCTTTTACTGATTACCTGTGAACCTCTCTACAGGGGAAAGCAGTGAGGCCACTTGCTTAGCAAAGCAAAGAGGGATTGTGGAAGTGTTGCTGTGCCTTAACTTAGTAAAAATTAACAAGCAGTCTTATGCACAAGCCCGTGTAACACCCAGCATAAAGCGTGTGCGCCATGGGCGGGTAAGTGCCCAAGAGTTCTTTTTATCGGCTTTCAAACTCAGGGGATATTTCCAAGTGGGATCCTGAAACAATCTGGTCCCGGCCCCAGCGCTATCCAGTATTGCCACTTATGTCTGGGGCAGTAGCATAAGAGAGTACAGGTCAGAACTTATGGCTCAAAAATGCTGGGGAGGAGCTGCAAGGGCTCAGAGAGACAGACTCAGAAACAACTCTGCTGAACCAACCCTAAAAAACCAATGCGGCAAAAATCAGGAACAAACACAAACGTGCTGCATTTGGGAAGGAGAAATTAAAACTGCCGCTGTCCTGCATGTGCTTAATTCAACTTAAGCCAAGTTCTTATTTTAGACAGACATGCTCTATACTGACTAGGTAGGCTACAGGAAACAGACTCAGTGCTTCAGTGCCAAAAACAAAAAAAACCCACAGATCTGAGTGTGTACAGCTAAGTAAATCTGCCCCTGTTGGCTACAGGAGCTGTGGTAGTCCCTCATCGTAAAATACCCTTTATCCACTGTTGCGCACGTGCATGGAGCAGATCAGACATCCTTCACCAAGTACGCTAGGCTTTAGGACACAGCAACTGCTCATCCACTCAGGGGGAGGATGGCAAACTGCGTCTATTGGTTATAGACAGACTGCTGGGAAGGGTTTTTCTCCCCAAGCTGGAAGGCATCTTTTTCCAGTGCAGCAACTTTTTCTGTTCCTTTGGCAGTTCCAGCTGGGCATGGAAAATCCCAACCAGCTGCAGACTTTAAGACATTGTTTTAGGGTAAGACCTGTCAGGAGGAATGAGGCGTTTTGATGGCTAGTTGCTTGTGCTGTGACTGTCACGTGCGCACTGGAGAGGCTGTGTTTGCTTATGTGCACGCTGCCCTTTCCGTATCTAGAAAAGGCAAGAGCCAGTGCAGTGTTTCCCATTGACCATTCAGCGTTGAGTGTACCAATAACAGTACAGTCACATATTCGAGCTTAGGGAAAGGAACAGCATCTTCTTCACAAGGGAACAGGCCCTAGCACACTGTGGACAGTCTCACTACCCACGTAACAAACAGAGGAGTGACCGTCCTCAGCAAGTTTCTCTCGCAATTCTGTGCTCAGTTGCCCTTTCGCTTGGCATAAAAGGTTTGGCGTCCTCAGCGCCTGTGATATGGGAACGCAAACGTGAACGGCGGGTCAGGAATCACGGTTATGCAAAGGCTGCCTCTAGGCTTAAGCAGAAAGTTCAGAAGAAGGTTTCTTCACTCTTCAGCAGAGATATGCTGGGATTAGGGGGACAGGCAGTCTGTCCGCACAGGGGGTGTTGCTAGTTTTGGAGGGACTGTCAGCTCTAGCCCATGGTAATAGGCAAGCAGGTCCGGGTGAAAGACAACTCTGCCAAACTAAGACAGAAAAAACCAAGGAGAAATGGAAGACAGGCTCTCAGAGGACAGGGTGAGATGGGTTCACACTTCACAGTCCAGATCTGTTGCCTGAAGCAGTCTAAGAACAGCAGGGTTGTTCGGGCTAATTATGTGGGTCAAGATAAATACAGTTTACAAAGTGACAGTGTTGGTCAGAGTTTGGAGCCTAATATCCGCTATGACAGGGGCCAAACCAAGTAGACACAACAAAGTGAAGCTGTTTTCCTCTCTGAAAATTGGAAGGTTTCTGGTCATCGGATGAATGAGTCTCTCTAGAGCAAAGAGGAGAGACGAACCAGTTTACGAGGTGAGGTAATTGATTGCATCACAGGGAATGCCTCGGGAAGCCCCATCACCCTTGAATCCTGCACTGAGCAAAACCCAGACCCCCACAGCTGGCCACAAGAAGCCACATTTTCCTAGGCCCCAGGACACCCTTCCTGTCTGCAGCACTTGCACGAGGCAAGACACGCTGGCTAGCCCAAGGAAGAGAAGCAAGTTACGCAGGAGGACTCTAGGGCCAAATTCGCCTCTGGAACTTGACCGACATCCTTGCTGGAGTCCTGCAGCCAAACCCTCTCCTGAAGGACTGCCAGATTTAGCAAATTTACAACTGCATAAAGACCCAGTTCTGTATATCAGCATAGTTCTCCAGAAGCCCAATGATGGAAGTTTACCCAGTTGGAGAGTTTCACCACTGTGTTTCTTCAGGGGATTTTTACTCACCACATGTTTTTCTGATTTCACTGACCACTGTCTGCCTTTCGCCCCCATTTCGTATGCATTCCCCATCTGTTCCCTTCCCCCCCCCCCAACACGTTGTTTTCCTTGAGTGTTTTCTAAGCCCGCTGCAAATCCAACAGCACTCAAGTTCTCGTTGAACTTTTGAACCCACCCTGTTCAAGTGGGTGCTAAATCAGGCAGGCCAAGGCAAGCCAGCTCTAATTCTGATGCTAGTAATTGCGCTTTTGGAAAAATAATTGACAAACATTCTGCATTTAGACAAAGCTAGTCGAAGGGAGCGAGGGAGAATACTTATAGGCGCTAACGCTGCTCTGCAGAGCACCAGTGCTCAAGTAGGACATTTTAATAACATCCTTCATGGTCGAGTGTTTTGCTTGGAACCCTTTTTTCCTCCCTCCACTCAGACAATTGTCAGCAAAGAGACTCGCAGAGAACAAAATGGAATTAAATCTACTCAGAAAATTAGAACGTTCTGCATTTCTTTCTTTCTGTGCTGGATTCATTACTAGCGGGGCTATAATCTGCGTTTTTTTGCCTGAAGCACACACCCACTCTTGCCTCTTAACAGTGATGCTGCTGTTCTCCCAGATAAACAGGTCCTCCCTGAATGGATTATAGCTCCCAGCCCAATGCAGCCTACCGACAAGGTAAAAACAAACAAATGCATTCCCAGGGCCCCATCCAACTCTTAGGGAAGAAAATGAAAACCCTCGCTATTTCAGTGGAGTTTAGATTTAACCCTTAAAAGTCCCTGTGCTGATGGCTAATTGCACAGAGTCCAGGATGTTTGGGTTGTAAGGATTCGGCACTGCCTACACTGTGTCTTTCCCCAACCCCGCAGCCACTTCAGAGGGCTCAAGCCCTCCAGGGCCCACCAGGTCCCCCCTCCCAGCCATACTAGCAACACGAGACCTCTGCATTAAGGCAAGAGGCGTTTTGCTTGTGGCTCATGCCCTGAGACTGTGGAGCAGCTCTAATCTGTACTGCGAGAGGAGACTCCTCCCTCTCCTCATGTTCTTCCTCAGCTGTTTTAGTGACCACAACTTCTCAAACAGCCTCTTTCTTGCTGACACTAAGAAAGGTACACATTTTTAACGCAACCATGGCTTTTTTCCCCCTGTTACTATTGCAAAGAACATCTCTTCCAGGTTGTCGTTTTCCCATCCATTTAATTCACATAGCTCCCAAGGGGCATCACTCAGTTTTACCAGTTTCAGTTCTAGTTACCAGAGCTGTGCCAATATTGCTATTTCTGGCCCTATGCTAGCTTATGCCCTCAGAACGTTTCGGCTCCTTTTAACTCAGATGCATTTGCTTTCCTGGTGACATGATTCCTTCTGCTGCAGCAATTCTACAGGGTTTTTTTAATACCATGAACTCTTCCTGGGTTGACAAATTGACCGAAGGAAGTATCTAAACTAGGAGGGGTGACACTGAATGTGCCAAAACAGACATTAATATTCGCGCTTCAACTCACCCAGCAGCTGGGAGAAAAGGGACAATGAGTTAAATAACGAAACGAGGGGCAATTGAAATAAAAATATGCCAGAAACATTTGCATTGACATAGAAAGCTGTTAGTACAAGGACAAGAGATATCTGAATTCATTGCTTAGGAACTCGCATCGTGTTTGCGGTGGAAGGAGAACAAGAAAACATTCCCTGAGATTGGGCTGCTCCTTCCCGGCACGTCCCAGAAGCCCCAGCTGGAGGGTCCTGGCTGCCTCCTGCCTGTGGCCCAGACAGGGCCAAGTGCTCTGTAACACCTACCAGTACTAATGCATCTTCCCATCCTAACAGTTCAAACAGCCACTTTCTATTTCTCCCACTCAATTTTTGCATACCTCTTCAGCATCAGACCAATGCTTTCAGTGGTAATAGGCTCATTACTGCTTTGAATTTGGAGTGCTTTCATCAGCCCACTGTTCCTGTCATTTACCATGGTTTATGGTGATAATGAGGGTTTGGGTATGTAAAGATGCCCTAAGTACACATGGGAGTGCAACCCCCAGCCTTGGGCATTAGTGACTATGAATGGGTAAGGGAGTGCTTAGCTGAGGAAACTAAAACAGGAGAGAGAAAGCCACACTTCTTCAGTCTTCCTGGGCTAGCAAGTGCTGTTTATCTTGCTTAAATGACTAGAGAAGAGAAAGCTTTTTTTTTTTTTTTTCTCTCTGTAACTATTTTACAGTTTAATCTTGGCCATGCCCAGTTGCTTGCATTACTTTGGAAACTAAGCAGTTGCAGACTTGCCCAATATGTGACTGGGAGATGATCTGGGAAGTCCAGGAACCATGGGCATAAGCCTTTCAGGTCATCACAGAAACCAAAAGCATTAAAGGACACCTTTGAGTCTTATCATGCCTGAAGAACAACAAATAAAACAACAAGGGAGAAATGTCCTTATGATTCATGTTTTTGGGGGGTAACAATCTGAAATTCTTCCTTGCCAGGGACAATTTTGAGCAGCAAACATCATTTCTGGCCACATATAATCCTGCTGGAGCATACATGCTTGATCTGTGCGCACAGTAGCATAATTGCATGTGCAGGTGTTGTAGAAGTATGTTTGTTGATTTGCTACCAGATTTCATAACAGTGCAAATCATTCATAGCATTTTTGGCACTCAATTACTGTTCACACCTATAATTTCAGAAACCTTATTTTAGGGGGGAAAAATCAGGTATATTATTTCTACTAGTAACACTGTTATTAAAAATAACTACCTGAATGACATTAAGAAACTGTATTTGAGGTGATCAATGGAAAAATTGACTGGACAGCAGGAAATATTTCTAATGATATGTTACACGGTGGATTATTATTCCCATAGAAGAGGTGAAAGCCTCATTGACTGAAAGCTTTTAAATGGAGGATTTAAGAATGGGGGGGGTGGGGGGGGGAAGGAACAATCTTGTATCATGCCCTGATATTCTACGTGGTTTAGGATCCCTAAGAGTTACGTACAAAGAACAGCCTGCGACCCACGCAGAAATCACACTCCCATGAGCCATGTAACGCAGTCCCCCAGCCTAGTCTCACTCCTAGGAGCAGCAGTTCTATTTAGGGCTCCAGGCAGCTTGCCTGGCAACTCGGGGCCTGAACAGCACCAGCCAAGGCCCCTTGAGAGTGCAAAAGTCCGGCTGTTATCAAGTGCACGCACGATACATGCTGCCACATATCTCCTGGCAGGAATTGCTACAGTCACAACACCTCTAGGTCAACAGCTCAGTTGCTCTGCAGTGGTGTCACAGAAGCTGCTGCAGAGACCACTTCTGTTCTCCTCTGAGCTGGATAACTCCTCCCGCCCAACAGAGATGCTCCTGGCTGGCTTGGAGGTGTCTGGACAGATATGTTTGCCGTTCACTGCCTGAAAGGGATGGTTGTGAGATGAGGCTTTCTCCACCTCCATTCCAAGCCCCCCGAGGTCTGGTGTGGCTTACGTTCCAGGGTGTGAGGTATGGGACTGGGGGGATCTCCACATTTTTTGCAATTTGATGTTGCACAGTCCAGAGCAAGGTATGACATTTCCTCACTCTTATCCCAGGGACAAGGAAATCATTATTACACTTTACATCCTGAACCTTTCAGAATTCCTCTTATGCTATGATTTGGCCCCTGGAGAGCACGTTGGAGCAATTTCAACATGTGCCACTTTGTAGAAGTCCCTGAGAGGCCAGGACACCAGAGGAAGGAGCAGCTGTGCTCTAGCATAGCCAGTCCTTGGAGGCGCTCACAGAATAGGATGGTGCCATGAAATACGGATCTAACTTTCTGCTGGCTCAGGTCTCATGTAGGTGCTTGCACCGCAGCAATGCAAACATGAACCGTGCGCATGTTTGACCAAAACCACCTGGTAATGCTCACTTCACCCAAACAGAAATGACTGTATAAGTTACTCATATTGCAAGCCAGGAAAGCTTTTTATTCTGGGCTGATAGCGCGTATAGCGCAATGAGAAGACATCCTTCTGGCTGTACAGACAAGTGTTACATGCCACGATTAAGGTAGCTCTTTAGCCCGAATTGCCTTTCTTTTGTGCATATGCATTACAATATCATATTTCATGGTCTTGCAAGTTGGTCTTTTTCCCAAGGGACTCTTTCCCAGTTCCTCAGTCTCCCCATCTTCCCCACTCATCATTCGCCCCTTTCTCAAGCTCCAGTTTTGGCATTAATCAGGAACAGAGCATTAGGGATAAAAGCAAATCGCAGCCCTCCACTCTGGTACCCAGAGCACTCTGGTACACCAGAGCAGAGGTGGCTATAATAGTCCTGCCCTTTCTGTTTCAAGAGGGAACAGGCTCTTGAGCTCCCAGCACCTCCTCTCATCTGGGATGTTACCTGGGCAGGATTCAGCCCTGCCTTCGCCAAGCCTGCATGCATCCTGCTAGGTCAGCTGATGAGCATTTAGCATCAGTTATTCCATTTAACTTTATCAATTGATTGGCTAATGAGCCACTTGTTTGCCTTAGGTTACTCATCACTATTGCCTCTGCTCATAGATTAGGTGCTGCTTTTTATCACACATTTCCCTGTATGCTATAGGTTGTAAATCAATAGATTTAGATATTAGTAATATCTAAAACATCTAAATTAGTAATAGATATTAGTAATCTACAATCATCACCGTTTAAAGGGGATACTGGCAGCACTATCAAATTCTAAATCACAGCTCCCTCATCTAGATTTCCGAAGTCCAGGCACTTCTTTGTACGTGTTTTCTTCCCCCACCAAAGGAAAAGCTACTCCCAGCAGCCCACATCTCCAGCTAGCCTTACAACAACAGGGCAACAGATGCTCTGAGCTGCTGACACTCATGAAAATGCAGGTGAAGGGAGGGAAGGCAGGGTCCTCGTAATTCACACACAGCCGTGGCCTGCTCAACACGTGAATGGAGCCAGGAGCGGAAAAGTCAGTCCGTAATTGTTTATGCTTGCCCTGTCTGACACCAAACGCGACAGTGGCTTCTGCAGTGCCTGTGATCACAAAGCGAACAAAAGCGAACAGAGACCTCTTCACTCCCACAGCAAATTCATTTCGCTAGGCTAGCCAAACAGCAAACGGAGGGTTGTTGTCCCAGTCCAAACCCCCGGTGGCTCGACCAGTGCTACGTCTAATCCCTCATGTTGGGTGTTAGCCAGGGATGAAGGGGAAGATTTGCTGTGACTGGAAAACTCAAAAGCCTCGAAGAAACTAAAGAAATCTACAAGCTTTCTGTAAAAATAAAAGCCTACCCCATCAAAACGTTGCATCATCCAAATGCTAGCAGTGCACTTACTATGTGGGTGGGAAGAGAGAGAGTCAAAGTAGTCTAAGCTAATTAAACCTCAGCCTCTATGAATCCAATCAAACCTCTCTAGAAAGCAGGAATATGTTTTACACCAGGGACAGTTAAATAATTGTGGAGATGTGCTTAAACTCTATCAGATGTGGAGTAAATTTATTACAAGGCTGATTTACCAAATCTAGCTGAATCCTTTATAACGTGGTTCAGAAAGCCACTTTGAACTGCAATACATCCTGTTCTCAAATTCTTTCAGGAGAGACAGGCATTTGCAAATTAAATAAATAAGGAAGTTCTGAATTGAAGATGGGGACATGGGGGGATGACAAAGACTGATGAAAGGAGGAGGAGGAGCACACTCATTTTGAGACGTTTGTCACAGTGGTTGCTTCTCAACATAATGGGCAAACACATTCGCACAACCATTTAAACGCAAAGCTCTACTGTCAATTGCAATTGTGTCTACCTAGAAAGCCAGCGGTGGTGAAGCCTTCCCAGCCAAAGCTGAACCAGAACTAGTACAGAGGCTCAGGAACAGCAGCTTGTTCCATGGCATCTCTTACTTCTGCAGGGGGGTCGTGGCCAGCAAGCAATGTGACAGCAAAACAGGATGGGGGAGAGGTGCCAAGCAGGCTCTCTGATAGCTGCTCTGAGAGATTTGCTTCCCAGCAGTCTCCGGGTTATTTCTTGGTAGCGCCGAACTCCTGGGATTCCCATTAACAGCATACGGGCTGGGCAAGGAGAACTTAAGTGCCAGTCTGGCTTTAAGCCAAGCTTTTAGATGCAAGAGAGCTTCTGGCCAGGGTACCCCAGACACTTGGCTCTTGAGCACACCCTTCTCCACCGGCAGAGCAGCCACAAAGCTCTAGGAAAGTGCTGGGACCTGTGCCTCACCCAGCAAGTGAGGGAGAGGCTGCCTCCAGCATGCGGCATCCTGTGGGAGAACAGCACCATGAGGATGCTGTTGGGCTGATAGAGGCCACCAAAGGAAGTGGGGAGCTGCTCTGTTTTAGGCCAGCAGCCAATCCTTGCTCCACTGATTATATAGGAACTCCTCCAGTTAGAGCCACAGGCTTCTCTCCTGCTGCCACCATGGGGAGGAAGGAAATCAACAGGGGGGCAAGGGTACAGTCTCAGATGCAGTTACAAAGCCCCAGTTCACTTCTGCATACCAAGGACATAACCCTTCATCTTCTTCAAGGGTGAGCACCCCAGACCATCCCACATAGGCATACTTGCAGGCATGAGGAATGACATTTCCACTATCATCTTTTCACACAGCAGCACACAGAGCACCAGCCCTCCTGGGAGCTACATAGAAATTCTCATACAGCTCCAAGCGCACAGGACACTCCCATCAGGAAACATCTCCTGTTTACGGTCAGGGAGACAGCACTATTCCCAGGCCCCATTGCTCAGTTGGGTAGGCTGGACAGCTCATTCCCAGGACCAGCATCTGCATCAGCAGCCCCTCCTGGCTGTCCTCCTCTCATAGCATAGGATCCAAATCTCCCCCCAGCTCCTGGGTCAGCTGAGCCCGCTGGTGGCCACGTGGCATTTCCAGTCATGCTCAGACTGATCCATCAGTGTCTATCGCTCGGGTGGCTGATCACATTCTCGATCTAGCACTCTGCTAACTCCTTAAGCAAGTACCGCCTCCAAGCCCACACCACTACCACAGCAGCTTCGCAAGCATCAATCCTTCCTTTGCTGTGGCATGACCAATCCTGCCACCTGTCACCTGCTACTCCTGTTACACAGTGCTCAGCCAGCCCTCCAGTTGCATGGGAACTCAGCACTTTTGTTACAGTCTGTGTTCCCAAACACTTTGGGGAGCTACATTAGCTACAGTAGTGACCTGCATCCAGCTGAGCATCTGCATACCACGATGGGGGCAAGGTATTTGGGTGAAGCAGGAGACCTATGGTCAGCTGTGGCATTAGCTAGATCTATTACTAGACTGTGACAGAGACAGATTGTGAGACAAAGGTGAATCTCAGCACCTGCACAGCACAGCACCTGAACTCAGCGCAACCCATAGGAACGAAGGGGTGGGGGACTGCCTAATTTGAGGCTGGAGACATACGGAATAACAGCTCAAGTGGCTTGTGCATACCATACCTCTGTCTGCTGGCTTCTGACGATCGTATGGCACACAGCGTAGGAAGAAAAAAAACCTTGTTTATTCTCCTCTAAAAAGCCTTCACTGTGCTTCTCTGCTATGTGGCAGATCTAGCAGCCAGGAGAGCAGGAGGAGAGGAGAGAGAGCTGAGGGCTGTGCAGGCAGGGAGCAACATGAGCGCCCTGGGAAGACAAGCAGAGCTGCGGGTCTTGCATTTTTCATTCAAGGGCAGAATTTCTAGGATCCATTTGTGACATCCAGTTGGGTACGCTAGAAGTAATTATTTGTGGTCTCGTGGCAGCTGGTACATTTGTTGCAGCACAGGTTTCTGTTCTTCCAGAGGCTGCAGCTACTCAGCACAGTTACAGTAATATTTGGCCATACAGTGCCTCCCAGTTCCAGCAAATGCCCCCATCAGGCTCACAGAGAGGCCATACCCAGCTGTACTGCCTTGGAGAGCTCCGTCACTGAGGGATCCCACCCTTTGCACACATCGAGTCCTGAGACAGGGCCCTCAGGGTCCTACCAGTGCCAGAAGGTAACACAAGACACTGAGGATGCCCTAAGTCTCCAAACCCAGTTTGCACCCCTATTTCACTAGGATAGCTTGACTCAAAGGACTGGTAAACCGTTGGACAACAATTATCCCTTCTGCCCTTTCAGGGCAGTTGTTGGTGGGGAAACTTGGAGCTGAGGCAGGGCCTTCTCCCAGTGACTCAGATAAACCTCCTCTCTCTGGATGTGTGTGTTGGGTTAGACCTGGCAAGGTCTTGCCCACCACTAGTGTTTTCCAAACATGCATTTGAAAACTCCTGAAGGGTTAACGTTATTTAACTGAATACTTGTGGCAGGTATCAAGGAAAAGCCATTCACTGGTCTCCTCTCCATATAACCTGTTCTCTGAGTACAAGTGTATAAAATTATGACTTAAATATATCCAAATGCATGTAATTAATCACAAGTGCAACATACCTCCTTCCTGCTGAGAAACCTTATTAACCATGTGGGTGGAATCCCAAAATACCATATCTGCCACATTTCAGCTCAAACTCTTCAAGCTTGGAAAGTCACAAAGCACCGAGCAGAAGGGAGCAGCCAGGTTGCAAGAGTTCAGGTCCGTAGCCTTCCCAGCCAGGCTGGTACTGACCGAGCCCAGCAGCCTCGAGCAAATGTTTACCACCTCCTGTGCTGAGAGGTGGTAAAGCCTCCGGTTCAGCCACAGGCTGAGCTGCAGGCAGAGACTTCCATAAGGCTCCAGTGAGTACAGACAGCAGAAAATTTGCAAGAAAATTGCACAAAAAAACACAATTACCTAGAGAAGATATGGCTTGATGCCACCTGCAGCAGCAGGGGTGACAGAGGCCAGGGAACCACAGCCCAAATTGCTGTCCCTTTCCATAGGACTTTTCCCATATGTAACTCAGGCCTGCCCATTTTCAGTGTCAAAGTTTCCAGCGACAGAGGATCCGATACCGTCTTAGGGGAGTTTTTCCCAGCAGTCAGCGGCTCTCCCTCAGCCTGTGGTCACCGGGGTATGGTGCTTGCTTATGTTCCCTAATGGAAAGGACGCACATCGCAGAACCGGGAGCGCCGCAACGCAAACATCTCTGAGCCGAGATTAGCAGAGGCTGATGTGGGCTTGGCAGCGCTCTCAGGGGCTCATGGCAAACACACTGCTCAGAGGGGGAACCCTAGAACGGGAACCGTGCCTGCGAGGACGGGCAAGAGGTGAGAAACGGCATCTTCGCTCTTGCCCGAATCGATTCCTTCTCAGCTTAGGATGTTAAATACCAAAAGCGCTAAAAAAGGATGGATCTGCTGTCAGAGCTGGTCAAACACAACTGTGTTTCAGAAAGACAGTTACTGCTGCAAGATTCGATCAAAAAAAGCAGAGCTGTTTTAAAGTGTTTTTTGTTTTAGCTTAGCATTTTGCTGACAGCACATGATTACAAATGAATGATAGTACAGCTGCGGTACGTACAGAAAAATATTTCACCTGTGCAAAGATCAGCTCTAGAGACACAGAAAGTAACTTTGAATCCCAGTGAATTTCAGGAACATGCAGAGCTTTGGAAATCCTGGCTTATCCCATAAGGGTGAGGAACCACTTACATCCTACCAAAGCCTTTCTGTGATACACTAAGCCATGCACATGCAGGTCCTTGACATTATGGTAAGATATGCCTGGCTGCTTTATTTTTACTGCGGGATATGGTGATATTACTTGATTGTGAGGATGAAATACTGAGGCAGATAAACAGGCTGCATACATCCTTTGTTTCTTCTGTTGTCCACAGAATATTCAATTTGGTTATGGACAGCAAAATCTGAAAAGGCTTTGAAAGACAAAGTCACCTTCTAGCTATCAAAACACTTCAGATCAGGCAGATGGGAAACCAAAAATATTATTTAGGTTTGGGCAGTAAAACTGACGTTGAACCCATTTGCCTCATTTTTCAGGCTCTGATGATAGTTAATGACAGCTTACAGAAGTTGTAAGTGATCTAAAAAAGCCATAAAAAGCTGCTTTGTGTCCTTGTTCAGGGGATGAATTTAACAAAACCATTAGGGGGCTTTAAAACACTGTTCTGACTTTCTGGAACCAGCTGCAGGATGATCCAACTGCCGTTGGATCCCCCTTGCATCTAAGAGAACATTTAAGAAGATTAATCCCAATAATTTTAATTCAACAAAATGACCTTATGTAACATTACCAAGGAATTAATGAGAATTCTCTCATGTGGGTCATCACTGGCCCAGTGGATTTTTCCCCCCCGGGGGATCTCATTGGTCTCGGACAGAGCATGGACAAAGTAGAGTAACAACATAGCACGTTGCATAGGATCAGAAAATAAGTCACTTGGAGGAGGAACCCTTTTTGCTTCACCGAATTATTATTTGGGAACACACAAAGAAGAACGACGCAGCTGTCAGCTTCCACTGGTGCTGTTTCCAATCCTTTCGGACCCAAGGCATTTTCCACAGAAAAATGCAATTTCATCTAATGCAAAAGCTGTTGCAGGAATATGTACACACCAGCTGCCTTTTTTTAAGGGATAAAAATCCTGATCTAATTGTTTTTGACTGTGCTGCTTTGCTGTTCTTACTGAGCAGAGCAGGATGCATACTGGGTGCATAATTAGTGCTAATTAGGTGCATGTAGAGCATTCACTATTTGATCTTAATGCGAAAGGCCCCAGGAGAGGGCACAGTACGAAAGTCGCACAATTCCAAATTTCAGTAAAAGCGAACTATGCCAGCGGCCTGACGCTACATGAAACGCAAGTCGCTGAGCGCGGGGCTCACTGCGGGATGAGCCAGGCTCAGCGGGCGCCGCGGCCGTTCCCGTCTGCCACCCCTTCCTGCTCCCGCTCTCGGTGTGCACAGGGGCCGCGGGGCCGGCTCCTGCGACAGGCACCAGCCGCAGCCTGCCTTCTCCTGTAGGTCTCAATTTGGCAGTGTTTTATTTTGTTCTGGGAGCACAAGAAACCGATTCAGGACAGCGTAAAGGACATTGTTATGTTTCTTCTGCATTAGGAAGACTGATGGATTTTTCTTCCCACTTGCACCCTTATATCACCCCCCCACACACACCCCGTTCCCAGGCTTTCGGGGAAGGGGCTGAGGCTTGCTTTTTTGTAGACAGACAGTCTGACCCCAGCCCGCTGCAGGGAAACCCGCGGGGTCAGCCCCCAGCAGGTGTAAATCAGGGCACCTCCGCTGGCCAGGGAAGACCGTGGCCTTCGAGGGAGCCAGCGGCCCCAGCTCACATGCTCCTTTCTATTGCCACCAGGGTCTGGGTACCGTGACTCCTCTGAAGGCTTCAGCTTCCCGACTTTGTTCTTAAATTGCAAAGCAGCGCTATATTGCTGTCAAGTTTGGGTGACGTACTAACAGCAGCAGGATTGGCTCTGGCTGCTTTGCCTTGCCGTGTTTTGAAATATCAGTAGCGGTGTCTTTCATTTATCAACAGTAATTAATTGCTTTCACGACTCAGGAGGTTGTTCATTCTCTCAAACGCATTCATATGCGTACTTAAACAGTATTCCTCCCCACCGCTTCCTGTTAGGAAGCGTTCATCCTAAAACCAGAGTCACAGAGCAAACAAAGGGGAAGGGTCACTGGTGCACCCCAAACGCACCTAAAATCCTATACGAGACACATGCAAGGGAAACGAGAATCCAGTCCAGGAAATCATCCCACCTCCGAACTGCCGCGTGCAGCTCAGGTGGGCATCACCCCTCAAGACAGCCCAAAGCCAAAATTAAGCACTGGTGTAGAACTCATTTCAAAAATTCAAAAAAGCCCAAGAACTCCTTCGATAAAGCCACGAGACTGTAGGGACACACGTCCCTACAGCACGCTGGGAGTTCTCTTGAGTGCGTTTGTTTCTGCTTGTGGCCGATATTAAAGCAGAAACGAAGAGTATTCTCCATGTATTTTCCACACTTGAAAACAAGCAGCAGTCAAAAGTTTTCAAGTCGATGTGGTATCCAGCCCCTACACGCCTAGAAGTTAATTCACAGTAGAAACATCGCCATTAGCACAGCAGCTCCTCATCTACAGGTGAAAATAAAACGGCAGCAACATCCACTCTGAGGAGACATGTGAGAGTTTCTTAATCTGTTTTTAGCTTTTTGCCCTGCAGTTAAGGTATGGAAGTACATGCCTAACTTTAGCTAGACCTTATAAAGGCATCAGAGCTACTTGAATGCTTTGATATCAGGCACAAGTTTAGCTCCCTTACAAGAGAAAGAACATTTCTGCCCTGTATTGGTCTGTGAAACTTTTGCAATTGATTTGAATAGAAAAGGCTCAAACACTTCCAGGGCTGAAGATTTTGGCAGCATATTTCAATCCTCTGATGGATTCACTTTTTTTTTTTTTTAAACGTGAACCAGCTGGCTAGCATCTTTGCATGCAAGAAGTACTTTGGTGGTTAAGAATTTGGTTTTGAGTGACCCCCAAGGTATTTCCTCTGAAAAGGAGATTTTCCCCAGCTGAGAGCCTATCACAGGGCACCATCGCTATTTCTTGGACTGCTGTTAAGAATGTGGGTTGAATAAGTCATACATTTTTAAATGGGTTCAGTTTGTGATTTTTAGATGACCCTGACTGAGGAAGCTGTTTTTTTCCTTTCAAAAAGCAGGCATGTAGCACACAGTCATCTTAATCGCCATCCCAGAGAATTACTTCTGCAGGAATAGGATGTACAACGTGTCATTCAAGCACAGGCAGAGTTCAAGAAGAATGAGCATTTTGAGAGATTTTTCACCCTATCGTGGAGTTTTGAACTGCGCCTTTGCAGTCTCTGAAACACAAGGTCATGGGCATCTGTGTTGATTTAGTTTAACATAATCCAGGAGTTTTTAAATCACATTTCAGGTTATTAAATAAGTGAGAACAGAATCACTGGAATTTAGCTCCATAACTCTCCTATAGGCAAACTTTTTAACCTCATATCAAGATAAAAATAAGTTCAGAAATAGCTGATTGCCTCTGGCAGAAGATTTTCCAACAAAATCTGATCAACCCTCCCTTTGCCTTTATTAAAGTAAAATTTGTGGATTATTTTCCCCATCTGCAAACAATGCTTATAGAGTTTTCCCCCCAAATTAATTTTTCCTTTGATTCAAGCTCTACCCAGCCTTACCAGAATAACACAGTTTATTCTGATATGAAACAGAGATTTTTTGAAAGAAAGAGGGGAAGAAGGGAGACAAGAATAGATTTGTGTGCATGCCTATTCCAAAATTCTTTACCAAAAAAGTCAACCTTTGAGCCATCTATACCCTCGGCATATATATGCAGCATGCTCTTAACAGCATGAGCAAAGAGGCAAGCCACCAGTAAAGACCCAGTTGCCCCCTTCATGCCACTTCCCTTCTAACATGATACACGTGATCTGCAGTATAAGCAGCACTTTATACCCTGTAGCATCGCAAACTCTTTGCATCATTCAGGAGGACTTCCTAGCACAAGCTCCCCATTGAGAGCGCTCAGGAGAATTGAGCTTTCTTGCCAGGGAGGGAAATGCTGTTGAGGAATATACAACAAGCCACTCCAGAGTCAAGATGAGGGTGTTAAGCAGGGTACCACCACCAGCTGAAACCAGTTCAGTCTCTTTCATGCACTGAAAGCTATCTAAGGCACTGAGAGGTGAAACTCATCTCAGTAAAACAAGGACCTATACAAAAGCTGTGCAATTACCTTTAAATACCTTAATTCATTTAGATGAAGGTGAGGAACGAGGACTGCTCATGGGGGAACTGGACTGTTCGTTGGCTAGGTATTTGCTTGCAATACATTTCTAGTGTAATAACCTCCTGGTGATTTCTTGCCTAGTTTTATTCAAGCACATCACTATAATTTTAAGGATGCACACTGATATGGGAAAACTCCATTCAGCTGGAAACACCTTGCTGATTGAACATAAATCATCTTAGGTAAAACAGAAGCAGTATGTGATGTATTTTCTTTGTTAGGTAATTGGAAGTCTCCACATCTTTTCAGTGATCCAGACAGTATGAAGCCACGCAACGTTCCCTGAATTTTGCCGGAAACATTTCAGAGGCCTTGGCTTGAGCTTTTGGAGTGATAAAGTCCAGGAGATGATGCAGGGCGGTGTCAGCAGTGGAGGGGAGAAAAGCCACATGTAAAGCTATGAAAAGGATGGGGAATACTGAGCTCTGTAAGGAGGTGGAGGGAACAGAGGTCTTTCACAGCAGGCTCCACAGTGCTGAACACTGTCCTTTCTCTCCCATTGCCTAAAGCAGCACAAACCCAGGAGAATAAGCCATGCTAATGAAGAAGTCTATTTCCTATTGCATAACCCTCAGAGCAGTGTTGGAAGAGCCAGTATCACTTTGACAGCCTTCCAGCATGGGTCAGATTCACAGCAGAGGGTTAGCAGTTGCTATTGGTCTTTTCTTCAGAGGTGAACAATCCTTATCTGGCCTATCCCATCTTGTTCACTAGGCCCCCAACTACCAAGTCTTGCTAAGATCTTGTGAGCTTGTACATTTCCATACTTCTGTGCATCAGTCCTTGTATCACTAGAATTAATAGCTATGGTACAGATCGGTACAGCAGAGAAAGAGCAAGTTTTGTAAAATTAAATGCTTTCAGACCAGTCAGGTTTAAGGAACTTCTTGCTATGTATTTGCAGAGCTGGCTGAGGCAATCTCCAACTTCACCACTTCTCCTTGAGAGCTCTTGGAGGACAGATGAGGTACCAGAAGACTGGAAAAAATGTAAACATAGTGTGTCTCTTTTAATAGAGGGAGAAAAGAAGAGTAAGATAGTTACAGACCAGTCAGCTTAACTTCTAGAAGCTTTCAAGGGAATTGAACTATCAAACAATTTGTAAGCACCTAGGAGATAAATAGGGAGATGGAGTAACGTCAAGCACAGATTATTCAAAAACGAGGCATGTTAAACCAACCTAATTTCCTTTGACAGGAAGTAGAAGAGAAATAGTTGATGTCCCAACTAGATTTTAGGAGGAGTTTGACACAGTCACGTTTGTCTTTCATAAAGTGCGAGCTGGGGCAACAATAGAGATAAAACTCTTTCAGAACACATGCAAAATAGATGGCCAGCAAAACTCTTTCCCAGAGTATACGGTTACCCAACAGTTCATGGTCAAAACAGGACTGCGTGAACCAGGACTCTGCAGGGGGCTGACAGGGGTTGATTTTAGTCAGAATTTCAATGACTCAGAGGAAATATATATTTTCATTAGACCTGTCAGTGACATGGGGCTGGGAGAAGTACTTTAGCACATTGGGAGGATAGGTTTTAAAGTTTAAAATGATTTGAAGTTAGAGAAATGATCTGAAAAAGTAGAGATGCCAGTCCATTGAGGCAACTAGTAAATTCAACCTTTGAGAAGGTTTAGCCAGCAGCACAAGCTACAGCAGGGAGACCAATCACTTGGTAGCAGTTCTTCAAGAAAAGGATAAAGACTTATCAGACAGCATAAGCTAATGCCTCATTTGTGTGAAAAGGGGCAAAAGCCATTTGAAGCTGTATAAGCAGGAGGGAGATAACATGTAAGACAAGTGAAGTAGGACTTGGGCTCTAGCCAGGACAGGGCCCCCCACTGGAGGGCTGCATCTAGTCTGGGGCACTGTACCTCAAGAGGACCATCAAGTTGGAGCAAGTGTAGGGAAGAGTCATTACAGCTGTAAAACACGACTCGGGAGGAAGTTTGGGAGGGCTGGAAGGAAAACACCAGAATAGCTTGGCTGGAAATGGAGTAGGGGAAGAGAAAATGGCAGCCTCTGCTCCAAGAAGTTTTTAGGACAGATGGACAAATATACTCCCATCAGGAGCAAGGTAGGTAGAACAGATCCTGCTCAGATTAGCCCCAGGTTGAATTCTTATGTGCTTTGCTCAATAGCTGCCACTTCACAACAAGGCAGCACATGTCAACAGGGACATAAGACAATTACCTTTAACTGTGCTTTTTTAATACATTTATTTTTTAGTGAAAGACTTAAGGCATGTAAGTGCTTTGTTGAACAGAAGCCAAAGCAAGCTACACAAATTGCACCCCATTTCCAAGTATTTCATTTATTTTGTAATTAAGCAATAATCACTGAGGCACTGGGCACTTCTTCAGGATTAATGACTTCCAGGGAGATGGGAGAAGATCAGACCTGCAATAGAGCCATTTTCCCCAGCAAATACCTATCTGTTATTGCCATCCTAAAATGAGTATGACACCAATAACGTACAAACATGTGGGTTTTGCTGTTAGTAGCTGATGGCTAGGCAGTAGGCATTAATAGAAGCATTAGACAATCAGGTTGCTTCAGTTTTCTCTCACCATTCCATTCAAAGCACTGTGTGTTGTTAATCACTTGGTGAATGAAATGGCTTTTTAATTGCTCAGGGTTACTTTTAGAAATTACAGCGTCGTCTCTCCTCCACAGCCCCCAGGGTTCTCTTAAAACCCTTCTCTTCCTTCACCTTGGAGAGAACCAGGTCCAGTGTGGCAGAAAGGAACAGCCGTTTTCTTTGTATTTCAGACACGAAAAAAATATGAACCATTTAAAAAAAGAGGATTCAAATTTTTAGTGCTAAAACCTTTCATTCCCATTGATCATTTAAGGACTAGGCTCACCTTAACTGAAGCTTTAGAGAATTCCCCGTGTTGACACACTGCCTGCTTCTATTAGTTTCTATACACTTTGCATTTTTGACAGTCAGAACTGACTACAGTCTCCAAAAACCACTGCTTTGTGTCCTTGGGCACAGAAGCCACCTCAAGCCCCCACCTAATATACCTCTCCAGAGTGTTGTTGGAGCTTTAGACATAACGTCAGGCAGGTCTGTCCTCTAGGCAATAAAGCCCAACAGCCATTCTGCAGGCCAGAAGAAAGGTATATCCCAAAAGGATGAGTGACTGCACAAATATTTCCAAAGAACTATGGAAAAAGCTGTCACAAGAGTCCAATGATCACATCACCAAGGCAGGCGAGAGGAGAAATATTTGCTAAAAACATATAGGACAATAAATCAGTTCAGTGTCCTAGCAGTTTTTGGAACAGTACTAGTCAGCAGGGATTTGCTCACTCAAATATTAAGTAACATGCTAAATGCAAGATTGATTCATCAGTAGGTACTTCCTACAGCAAAACTTTCCTACTGGCCATCTGCAGAACTGCTTTCAGGCCTTGTGGCTGCCTTCCCAGAGAAATTCACAACAATCATGTTTCTCTGCTCACTTTTATGCCTCATTTAAAAGTAATGCTTTTATGTCTGTTCTTTGAATGATGTCAACATGTTGCCCAGTCAGCAGCACATGCACTGAGGGATATCAGAACCATTCTCCATTGCTTTATTCTACCTCCTCAGCACAAGGAGCCCTGTTTGATAGGACGGTTTGAGTATTTAGAAACACGACTCAGAATAATTTCAGTTGGAAGGGATCTCTGGAAGTCTCTGGTCCAACCCCCTGCTCAAAACAGGGCCATCTCAGGTCAGGTTGCTCTGGGCCTTGTCTGCTCATGTTCGAAATAGCTCCTAGGCATGGAGATTTCCCCACCTCTGCAGTCGCAGAGTTTCACCACTCTCATGAAGAAAAAAAACTCTTAATATCCAGCTGGCTTTGCCCAGGTCCCAGCCTGCGTCCAACACTGCACTCCAAACGGAGCTGAGCTACAGCTTCTCTACACTGCCCTGTTGCTGCAGACAGCAACAAGATCCCCCTTCACCTCTGCTGTCAAAAAAAAAAAATCAAACTGCAAACCGTGTTTGCAGTTCCCATGCTGAAGTTGATGTCAGTGATCAAGCAAAGAACGTTCACTTTTCTCCCTGCTGTATCCGTTAATAAGGATGGGTGTCTATGCGCTCTGCTGATGTGCCCAGATGGTGTAATTTTAGAGATAAGAACTGAAAGTGTCAGGCAACAACTTAGTGGCACCAGGCCAGAGAAATTTTAAACTCTAAAAGCAACTTAGTCCTCTTTCTTCACATAAAGTCCCTAGTATAGGCCTGTCAGTGAAAGGCAGAAACCGCACCAGTCCAAGAGGGTGGACATCACTCTGTTCCCCAGCATAGCAGGGCAGCAGGACCAAACAACCATCAACTGATTTTTCTCCCTTCGGGAACTTGGACCCCGCAGCTGTAAGAGCGGCATGCACAAGAGGCAACACAGGGCACGCATGCAGCATTTCCAAGTGAGGCCTTTGCATCCTCTTGCAGGCATTAAACTGCCCCTTGTCCTTGTTCCTGACAATCTCCTCTTATCCCTTCCATAGTCCCTTCTTCTGCTTCTTTCTTAGTTGGTTGCCCCAGAACCAACATTTAGCAAAAAAAACAAAAAACTCACATCTCCTTATTCCCTGGTCATGCCTGCCCAAACTCAAGAGAGCTAATTACACCTATTTACATGAGGGAAAAAAAACCTGCTGGAGCTGCAAAGCTCAGAACAGGGAAGGGGCATTGCCAGCCACTTCCTTGCAAATTCCCAAGGCAAAAGCGATCACACAGACTCAGTGCCCAGTGCTCCAAAAATCAGTCCAGCACCTGAAAACCCATCCTGGCACTGTCTCGTTATGTCGGGGTTCTTCAGGAGTAAGCAGGGGGCTTGGGTGAAGAGGGCAAGCTGTGATCTGAGGAAACGCTAGGAGCCTGTGCACCTGGTGGGAACCCATCACTTGTGCAAGGCTGCCAGCCCCGTGTGCAGGCAAGCAGGGTGCAGCTGATACGCTACAACACATTTGCGACCAACCCACAGTCCCTTGGCCCCCAACCCTCTGCTGAGATTCCTGGTGAGCCATCAGCCGCTGCTCTTTTCTGAAACAGCCAATTTTGGGCAATTGCCTACTTAGTTACTACAAAGGACCATCCAAATAAGTGGTTCCAGCTACCGGGTCATTTCTGTTTGCTCTGGGGAAGACCTGAATAAGGGACTGAGAACTCACTCCATAAAATAGTTCCTTTTGTGGCGTTTAATCAAAAACAAGAACGACGGCTATTATAGAGACTTAACAGTACCCAATGCGTAGAACTGACAGGACTGTGGGTCTAATTCCCACATCATTTCGGGAAAGGATAACATAATACACCTTAAAGCAGCAGAACTCCTAGCGCTATATTTTTAAAGAAAAGGAAAGGAGGGAGGAGGCTTAAGGACTTGTAAATACTTTTAAGTGCTACATGGCTAAATCACTTCTCCCCTCTACCCATTTTCCCCATGTGTACAGAAGAGATACCAACTCCGTTTCCTTTTGTAAGGCACCCCAAGAGTTATGATGAAAAGGACTAGACAAAAACTAGGTTTTTCTGTCACTTGTTTCCACTTGTTAAGATCCGAGTGTCACTGTATGCAGTGGATATATTTCCATAAACAGGAGAGAGAGAAGGTAGGACTTGGAAATCTCCTCCCTGAGATCAATGAGCATGTGAACATGAAGGTGCCCAGGCTTCAAGCCAGCATCCAGCAGTTACAGTTCAGTTGGGGGCGGGGGCAGGGACTGTATGCGCCGACCTTGCACAGGATCTCCTTATGAGACAGCAAAAAGGATGCTAACTCCATGCTAACTCACATACACTCATGGTGCTCAGCCAGAAAGGTGTAAAGAAATGCTGACTAAGTTAAGTGGATCAAGCCTGCAGATCTGCTCTTCAAAAGAGCACAACTTTCTTAAAGGCTTCTCCCATTGCAATGACATTCTTTTGAGGTTCTTGCCCTTACTTTTTTCAGGATCATCCATGAAGATGGCTTCTCTGGAGAAGATGTGAAGCAGTACAAGCCAGTGGTCTATAGCAACACTATTCAGTCACTGGCAGCTATTGTACGTGCCATGGATACCTTGGGCATCGAATATGGCGATAAGGAACGACGGGTAAGTTAAAATCCAATGAACACCGCTGCTCAGGTTCAAAGAACGGAGCAACCCATGGCACAGACAGGACTTGTTTGCACAGTCTAAGTATCTTGGAAGGAAAAGGAGGAAGGGAGGATGCACATTACTCTTGTATACCTATTGCATATGCAGATTGTGCGACAAGTAGATGTACAGCCTCAATTGCAGATGACATGGTTTGTACACCTAAGTGAAATGTAGACCTGGGGACTCTGTTACAACAGCCAGTCTCCCCTGCTCTGGCACTGACCTTTTGTGCAGGAAACAATTTTCTGTTGACCTAAGGACAGCCTAGCCAGAGGTAGACAGACTTGGGGAAACAGTAAGAACGTGTGCTATGTATTGTGCACATGCTGGAGACAGGCTGCAAAAAGAAATGTCTCGAGGAAAAGTCTTGCTGCTGTTCAAATCCCTTCCACCAGCCTGCTAACACAGGAAAGCTTTTAGGATTAACTTCACTTTTGTGGGGGCTTGACTGGCTTTTACTCACATATCCCCCATGTGAGTGTGCCCACAGACAGCAATTTTGCTTGCAAACAAACAGATATATTACTTTAGCAAAGTTTTCACCAGGGGGGCCTTAGGTAGCAGCTTTAACTCACATCTGCCAGGATAACTATCGTGTCTGGCAGCCTTCTCACACTACACATAGGCCAGCCCAGCCTTTTACAGCTGCTGCTCTATGGTTACTCCAACCAGCACCTTATTTTTGAACAGGAGCTCCTCTGCCAGATGCTTTTTTGCCTTTCTCTGCCTTTCCATTTCACACTTCTGGCTCCAAGCAAACCCTAGAGCAGTCAAAGCCTCTTTTTGCATACTCCCAGACAGAAGTAAAACTACCCTGTTTCACTGGCAATAAAATAATTTCAGATTAAAATCCTGATAAAGGCAAAGTCCTAGAGCCACTGGGTTTATCATGACTATTTTTAGGCAGCTATTAAATGACAGATGTACAGCATACCCCAAACTCCTTATCTAACAGTTGATAATAAAAGCATTCAGTGGAAAGGATGCCAAAATCCTGCTGTGTTGTTACTGTATGAAGAGGTAACTTGCTTCTCCCACTCACAAAGGGGTATTTTGATTTCTTTGCGTCTAGGGATTTTTCCCACAGGAACTCTAAATTGCGGAGACGCTTCTATCCCAAACGTAGAGATGATACAATAATGGAGTTCTTGTGAGCTTGCCGAGAACTAATGCTGATGGCTTTAGAACTGAATACATTAATCTGTTGATTACTCAGTGACTCAGCTCTTAGCAAAGCAACATATCTTGTCTCAGCTAAAAACCTATGCCCAGGAAAACAGAAACAAATCATTTTCCGCATCTGATAAATAGTCTGCAGCAGACAGCTTTAAAATGTAAAATTTCCTTTCTTTTTTTAATGCCTGAAGTCCTAGTTCTAGGAGGGAAACTCAGGACTGCTTTAGTGCCAGGCCTGGCAAAGCATCAGAGGGAGTGCTGTAATCAGGACTGCCAGGCATGAGAAATAGAGTGACTGGCCTGCACAAAACGTTACATCCATTCATGCTCCTATGGAAAAAGATAACAAACATTCCTAGGATCATAGGATAATTCAGGTCGGAAAGGACCTCAGCAGTTGTCTAGCTCAACCTCCTGCTCAAAGCAAGGTCACCTCTGAGATCAGACCTGGTTGCTCAGGGTTTTTTTTAATCCAGCCTGGTCTTGAAACCCTCCAAGGATGGAGACAGCACAGTCTCTCCGGGCAACCTGCTCCACTGTTTTCCTGTCCTCACAATGAAAAGATTTCTTATATCCAGTGTGAACCACTCTTTCTAATGTATGCCTTAGGGCAGCAGGGATCCTCAGTTGTGTTTCAAAGAAAAGTTAGATTAAGTTCTCACCAGTCTAGTTTCCCCTAAGGTATTTACTCCCCGAGGAATGACTCCTGCCTTACAGTGGTTCAGTGCTGACTGCATACAGACAGACAAGCTTACAAGGCTGCAACAAACCACTGAAATAGAACAGCAGTCCGGGAGGGGATGATTCAGAGCATCTCCCCCCTTTGTAGACGTTAGTAATGCCATTTCTTCATCCAACAGTAGAAAGAGGGGAAAGAAACCAAGTCTTTCAAGCCTTAGTCTTCTGCTTGCTCCTTTTTCTTAGTCACCCTGCCCAGAAAGTTGGTGGTATTCGTATGTAATAGTGTTTATTTTAATCTTACAAAGAACTGTATGGTCCCCGCTATTATTAATACACAGCTGCTATAAAGAGAGGCCATTAAACAGGGGATTTGTTGAGTGTTATGGTACATGGTTCATCCCTTTTCAGGCAAAGCTTTTCTATTTTAAGAGTCATTCCACAGGCAAGGGTTTCCAATGCAAATCTTTTCGTGGGGGATTTTCCCCTACTCATCACTTAAGCCCCCAAGAGAACAGGCCTCAGGCAAGCAGAGCCAGGACTGTGGCTGCTCCAAACTTGGTTCAGCAGCCGGGAAGGAGTCACAGGCCAGGTTATTCCAGCTTCCGCCCAGGACTTTGTGGGAGATGCATCTCCCCCTTTATTTCTTCAGAAGGGGAGCAAAGCTCCTCCCTCCCAGGAGGGAAGCTCACCCTCCTCTGTTTATTAAACACGAATGAGATGATTTGTGCTTTTGCTAATGAGATAGAAAAAACAAATCCTCTCTCCTCATTTTTCTCCTGCCACTAATCATCCCTCCAGCATTTAGTCTAATGGAAGTGAAAGGTTAGAGGAAGAGTCCTAACAAAATCTGTTAGCTTTTGTCAGTCAAAGTGAGATCAACATACGAAATATGAGCTCAAGAGACAAAATAAGTCAAAGTCACAAAAAGGAGATGTTCCAGGTCTCCCTGACCCTTTCTGCTGATAGGGACCTCTCCCCAGTTTAAGGGCAGAACAGCCCGCGTATAGGATTTCACTTCCGTATACTCTCCTTGTTCAGGGGAACAGGTTTCCTTTCAGCTGCTCTGTGCTTGGCCCATGAAAGGTTCATGGTTGTGAGCAGCATCTGGGTCTTTGTTTTTTCTCCTTCAACGCAGTGAGACAGAAGCACATCCTGCCATCCAATGTCACGTTGTTAGCAGAGCACAGCCTGAAAAGTCTAGAACTGAAAAACCTGTTCAAAGGCAATATCCCGAATCCCTCACAGTGCAAGAGTGTTGGGGGGGAAGGATCAACCACTGACAAGACAGAAGCCCGGGTAAAGAAAGAGCCTTATCTGTAGGCATTCCTCATCTTCAGGGCTCCCAGTGTCCTAGTTCAGGCTCTCCTGACTAGCAAAGAGCAAGAGATCACACGAAGGAAGCAGGGCAGCTTTTTGGCCTTGCATTTCTACTCCAACTCCTCTAGCTGGCCTATAGCACGCTACTTAGTCCTGACCTTTCTAATCAGATTAACAGACAGGAAAGAGTTAGGCCATCACATACAGCCTCTGCATTAAATGGGTCTGAGGTGCAAATTTATTATCAAAACAAACAAAACCAAAAAGCTCCCCCCAAAACCCTTCTTGCTGATACCCTCTCCCTGCATCCAAGCAGAGCAAAGGGGAAATGGAGGGTTAGAGTCAGTAATCAAAAACTCAATACAAGCATTTCAATCTGATCAAGAGCAGGCAGGAAAGCAATGGATTTTCATCCGTTTAAACAGACAGGTCTCGAGTCCAGCTTTAGAAATCCCAACCGTAAGGCACGTACGGTCTCTTGCCACAGCAGGTCAGTGCTGACTTCCAAAGCCAGTAGGAAAAACAGCCCGTACAGCCCTGCCGAGGGGAGCCCCGCTAGAGCTGCGGCCACGCTCGGGGTGCCGGGGCCGTCCCCAGCTGCAGCGAGCCTGCCCGCGCCGACTGACAGCCCAACACAGCTGCCCAGCTGGTACTCACAGCCACACACCCCCCCCAATACGCTCATGAGGTTATAATAATTCCTTTGTATGTCTGCATGTCCTGCTCCTCATTGGTTTTTTAGGCACGGAAAGCAAGGGAGCAAAAACAGCTGTAGAGTGTGTTCATAATGGCACAAAACAGGCATGGATAGGGTGCCTGAAGATTTCTCAGTAATTTTTCAGACTCCCAGTCGCATGGATCATCTGATCCAAGTTCCTGAGGCAGCAGGTTTCACAGGTCCGGGGTTCAATTTCTAGGGAATGCCCTTAAAATTGAACTGTTTTCCCAATAGGAGTCTGGAAACATCTCCATTTCCACTATGAAAGGGAATACTAAAAAGCAGTTAAGGTGCTAGCCATTTTTGAGGGGGAATTTTTTCTCTTCAGGCTTTGCAGCAAAACATGTCTGCAGAGGCCTTAGGTGCCAATTTATACAAAGCTTAACTCCTGAACTGTGACCTATGCAAAGATGCATTCGTGACATTTTAAAATACCGGTTGGTAATATACAAAAAAGCAGTGGTTAAATTTTAATCTATTTGATCCATTTAATGTAATTAAACAACCCACGAGAGCCTGCTGGCACTGGGGCTGTGTGCACTGCAATTGCACATATCTGCTTTTAAAAAAAAGCAGGCTCAGTGCCTATAGCCTCATGTCCTGAGCCCCGTCCCCTCGGCACACACCAAAGGCAGTTTTAGGAGCCCGTCCTCTTCCTCTCGCTCCTGTTAGACAGGGCAGGGCCGAGGGATACAACCACTCAGCTGCCTTCACGTGTTGTCTTCTCGCCATTCGAATGGAACAATGTGTGGGAGAGGTCCTCCTTCATAAGACCTGCTCATTTAAATTGGCTTTTTCTACTTCTCAGCTCAAGATATTTGTGGATCTTGCTTCATTTCAGGCAGATGCCTGCTTAGACTAGCTGTCTCCTACTGCATTTTGCTAAATGAAGTTTTCTGAGAAATGCAAAAAGCTACTAATGTCTTTGGGCAGGCTACAGAGCCGTGGCACCGGTGAGGGAGGGCAGGCCAAGCTCAGGTTAATCAGGCACCACAGGCTCATGGAAAGCCCCCTTTTGCTGATTTGTAGCTAGTAGGGTGCTCCAGGGAACAGACACAGGATAGCCCATTGCCTGTCACTACAGCAAGGACTCAGCCAGCTCTTGCAATATTTGTGTGCTGTTTGTAAGCACACAAATTGTGTTTGTAAGCAACAGGAGCTTAACCATGTTGAAGCACAACCAAGGGCTGCTGTTGTACAGGAGCAGGATGGAACAGGAGAAAAGCGGAAACAGCATAACGGTGCATTAGCCACTCCATTAATTTTGCCAGGTAGTCTGCATTTGTCTAGGTGTCTGGCAGCAGCTGAAGTCTGCCCGATTGCTGAATGCCCTCTAGCAATAGCCACAGTACACATACAGCCATCCCTGCGACACGTGCTCTGCTGGGTTCATCACTGCCCCAGACAAATATTTCAGCCTTCCCTTCACTAAGATGTAAAGATCTATCAGGTTTTTCCATCAAGACCAAAGCCATCTTTATTGTTCACCTCGCTTCCTCCCTCCATTCTGACCCAATGAGGCACATCTCAGTTACCGTCATTCACTGGTTTTGACCAGTGGAGACAGATAAAAGGCAGGGCATTTTTGGGGAGGTGAGAAAAATTAAACAAAAAGGAAAGCACTTGTTATTTTCAGTCTGCCTTGTTGCCAGGGAGATGGTTGGCTCATTCAAGAAAGACTTGTTGCTGCTGGCTGAGATGGCCAATGCATTGGGAATTATTGCTGCAAAACAAGGGCAAGGGAGAAAGAATGAACACGAAGAACAAGGGCAGCCCCGAAGCAGCTCTGCTTGCGTGGCACGTGACCCAGGAGCCCCGCTGTGCCGGTTCTGGAGGCGCATTTACAATAAGCTCAATCTCCCATATCCCACTAGTCTGTTCTCCCTCTTCACCACCTTCCAATCCCTTCAGCCCCTGAAAACACAAAATCTTTCCGTAGTAAATAATCATAGTAAAGTAATAGAGTATGAAGAAACTTTATAATAGTCCTTTGAGCCAACTAAAAGAGCCTGAAACAATCAGTCTAGCTCTATGTCTTCACTCTGCCTCTTAGGGAGAATCAACCACACATCACCAGGAGACGTCTCAGCCAGTTCAGCTGAGACGCATAGCAGGACCCAGGAGAGCTTGCTTTGCTGCAGCAGCAACAGCACACCATCGCTCCACACTGCTGACAAAGCTAAAATTGTCGTCACCAAGTCAATAATGTATGATTTTCCTTTAGCAAAAAAGACCTCCCCAGTACCTGTGCCTGTTTCTATGTAGTCACACTACTAAAGGCGGCATTCAGAATGGAGACAAAATAAGTTTATATCATGGCTATAAACAAACACATCATGGGTTGCTCCGGCAGACAGAGCTGGGCCTAAAAGAGCCATCTAGTTAAATAAGCAGGCTGTGGAGATGGAGGCTGGCAAGTCACCACAGAGTTTTACTTAGCCTAAGTTTGTTAACCTGTCCTCCTTTCAAACCTAGGTATTTACAACAGAAAGTGAGCAATTCGTTTATGGCTAAAATGTGATCTTAGAACTAGCATCACACAGAGTACAGCTATTTACAGGACAAAAATAGTAGTGATAAACAATAGTCAGAATCTGAGTCTTGTACAAACGTGTAACAGTGCTTGTGAGGAGAAAAACTGAGTTTGTGAAGGAGGGAGATGATATCAGTTCTGGGGAAAAGGGGAGGTCAGTGACTCAATTAGAAATAGCCTAGAAAATCTAACAGCAATCATAACAGCTAGATGCTCTAGACAAGTAACCAAATTTTGCAGAAACCACTTCACCCAGCAGCAATATCAACTAACCCTTCTTCCAGGAGAAGGCCATCAACCACCAACAGCCCTCTAGAAAACAAGCTTTTCTTTCACCTTCACTTCCCCAGGGTGGCCTAACATATCCATGTTCAGTTGAAATCCCTAAAGAGGGAAAAAAGGCCTTGTGAAATGGAGCTAGGAAGGAAATGAGGGAGAGTGGGTGGCAGCAGCAAGATACAGATGTGCATCATTTGAAATAGTGCTGTCTGCAAAATGCCACCTTGTTGAGTGTTTGACATGCCAGTGTGATGTTTTTCAAGTTGGTCCTGCTTCATGATAATATCTATTGTGCTGGCATGGCAACACTTTAATCTTCACTTAAAAGTAAACATTGGGTCAGCTTTTTGGATTCTCTGAACCTATGGGCTGGCACAGAGTAGTGGTGAATGGGCAGCAGTCAGGAAACAGGATGTGATAGAAATTCAGTTGTTCCAGCAGCTCCTCTGCAGTCAGAAGCCTTATCTTAAGGAACACTTAGGCACATAGGGTTCTGTCTTTAGGGGTGTTCCCTGCCCGTTAAAAACACTTTAAACTACCCTGGGGCCACAGACCAGATCCTCAGAAGTGCAAAGCACTGCAAACAGACTCCCTGTGGGGTGATGCAACATGCGAGGGGCTCCTAACACTGAACTGGTATCAGATCCTTTTCCTGGCAGAGCTCAGGGTGCTAGCTTTAGACCTTCAGTTGGGTGGGGGCTCCATCACATTCAAAGCCCCAGGCCCTCCTGTTCCAATTCACCTTGAAGTAATACATAACCCAGAATACCTTTAATGAGTTGAGAGCCATGAGGATGGTTTCTAGGAGATGCAAATGAATTCCTGAGCCAAAGAACTCTCTAGTTCTCCAGGACCCAAAACCCTCTCAACCTAAGCTTACAGCAAAACCCATTCTCTTAAACACATCATTATCTGAGTGAGCAAGCAGATGCCTTTTGGAAATCAGTGAAGACTTTAACAGGGATTGGAACCAAGCCATTGTGGGTTAAGAGCAACCAGGCAGAGGTTTTTGAAGACCAAAGGACTATTTAGACTGGCCCTTTTGGGCATTAAAAGTGTGGAGGGACAAGAACAACCTGAGGGTATTTGTGTGGGAGGACCCAGTGGAAAATATGAAATGCCCAAAAGGTGACTTCTTCAATGAAGTGAGTATTACCTTCCTCTTCAGCTAGTCACCAAGAAAAAAGCATTGTCAGATAAAGTCACCTGGCATTGCTTGCTCCCTGGCTGGTGGAAGATACAACCTCTCCAAGTGCAAATCCATCTTCAGAGCTTTTTTCTAGTGTCTGCTTTCAGATGCCAAATTTCAGTCCTGATTTCGGCATAGTGCAGAATATGAGTCCTCCAAAGGGTGCATTTGAAAAGGATCTCCACATCCCCCAAAGCTACACACCATCCCTGCTCACCTGTGAAATGCAGACCCCTTGCTAGAAGGGGGTTACCCTTTCCTATCTCTTGCTTAAAAGCTCTCTTTGCACTGACAGCATGATGGTTTCTTCCTCCACAAGCTTTGTGTTTAACACTGGTTTTTTGGATGATGCAGGGAGTATTTTTAGTCTGAAAAGAAAAAAATCTGTTCCCTTGGAAGAAGGGCTGCCTGCCTCCCCTTGTGAGATTTGTTATTCAAATGCAGCTGCAGTTAGCACTGCCACTGAGGTTTTGCAAAAGAGGCACGTGCACTAGTGGCACAGAGCAGAGCTAGAAGCCATGGGATGGTGACATTAGCACTGGGTTGGTGGGAGGTATGGTGCTGCTTTGCCCCACTGCAAGATTCTGGTGGGAGATGACTGCTCTGGAAGCCCCTAGAATTGCCAGAATAGGGCAACACAAAAGGATGAACCATTCAAAAAGATATGAGAGAACAGCAAAAAAGCATTGGCAGAGCACAGCCCCCAGGAAGATGAAAACCTCCTTGTGGACAGCAAAGGGGTGTCCATGCAGGTCCTGAAGGCAGGTATCCCTCCAGAAACCTCCTCAGAGGGCCTGGCCACACTCAGATTGCAACAGAGAGACCACAGCTTCTAGGAGTTGTGTGCACAGTTTGAGGGTTCAGAGCTGCTATGGGATAAGTTGAAGCATTTCCTTGCATGGTTTCTTTTGGTACTGGGAGAAACTGGGCCTTCAGAGCCCTGTGCTGTAATGGGAAACAGGCAAGAAGGTACAGAGAAATCAGTGCTGATACCCTCCCAGTCAGAAAAAGGTGCTGAGGCTATGAGAAATCACTTCTGCTTTGAGCCCTGCTCTCAGAACAAATTCACCAATGCAAATGTCAAAATCCACTGGAAAAAATCACTTTTAGACTCATGCTTTCTGGCTGCAGCAGCTCTTGGCAAGGAGCACTGGCTAATCTGGACAGGGGGAATGCAGGTCAGAGGAGGTCTGGCCCCAGGAGGCAATGTGCTGCGCTACCACTAGACCTATCAGAAGCCAACAAGCCAGCACTGCCCTTCTCCTGCAGCAAGGTTTGGGTACAGGCACCTTACAGCTGTCTTAGGGCACCAAGACAGATTCCACCCCATGCGCCCCAACCACCATGGCTCTGCACAGCCACTCCCAGCACAGCAAACACAGCTAGCTATTTTATGAACAGGGCAAACTGAGGTGCTACCACCCTAGAAGCTTCAAAGATGCTTATAAATGTTTCTAACCACATGGATGGTCAAGCACTTGCTAAAATCCTTCCAGAAACTCAACATTTGAGACTCAGGCTCAGATTGCATCTGGCTACAGCGATCCCCTGCCCCGAGCAGGCATGGTGCTGTCTTCAGGTATGCTTGCAAGTCAGATCTCCCAGCAGCAATTTCAGATAACTACAGACTACTCAGCACATTTCAGATACGTGTCAGTTATTAAGGGGATTTATTTCCATCTCTTCTGGGAAGTGTTTGGAAGCACTGCTGAGTCACACTGCTTACTCACCAGTTTTGAGAGCCACTTAAAATATTTGTTTTCCAAATGCCTTCTATGATGTTCCCATTATTTGAATGTCTCCAGATGTAAAACAAAAATTTATACAGGGCATCCCTAGCCCTTAAATCTCTGGTGCGCAACTCACACAAAGGCATAAAACACATGTCTTGAGAAGGGACCTCTCCCTTGGCTCTGCCATTTAATGTTTATTCAAAGTGAGGTGGCTCCACTGCAGTGAGCACAGACTCTGCTCACAAACAGCTTGATAGCAGAGGTAGGCTGGGCCCGGGGTAGCTGCTGATGAAATAGGAAGGAGCAGGGAGGAAGAGGCAGGGAGGAGGGAGAGCCAGGGAAGGCAGCCTTGCTGCACCCAGCACACAGGAGAGGAGAGCTGGTGGCACTGGCTGCCTCCCTCAGTAATCCCAGGTGTCCAACCCATGTCTGCTCCTGTATGTACTACCACAGGGCATGGGCAAAGGAGGCTGCAGAGGCACCTTGTTACATCCCCCATTAGTCCCCAGCACCTGCTGCAACTGCCTGTTTCAGCTGAGCTACAGATACAATATTCTCAAACTGGTCCGCTCTCATCACAGACCAGAAAGCAATTCAACCCCCATAGAGACTTAACACATGACATCAGGTGCCCTTGCAAGGGCATCAGATCCCAAGGAAGCCTGACCCCCATGGTGACTGGCCCCCTGAGGGGCAGCTTTTCCAAAATTACAAACTACAACATTTCACCAAAGCCCTTGCCTGCGCATTCCACATCTAGAGCCTGGATGCAGCACCGTTCTCCACTGACCTCTCATTGCATCACCCCTCTTCCCTCCAGCGCATGCCCACCTTCTCTCCTTGTTCCACCAAAAGCAGGTTGCAAAAAAAATCCATGTCCCCAAGTAGACTATGCTCCTTGCATCTCTGCAGGCTGCACATCCTCTCCTTGAGGTCCTGACTTGGGGGGAAAAGTTCCAGAAACGAAGCCCTGCCTGCATCCCTTGCTTCTACTGGCATGCGTAGCCTCTGCATGTCTCAGTTGCAGAGGTCTCCGCTGTTGGCCCCCAGCAGCTGGGCAGCTGACATGGCCACCTTGGACTCTGCAGAACCAGTTTCTCAATCAGCCTGTCGGGTGCCTGCTCTTTCAGCCCTGGCTGGGTGGCATCTCTGACAGCCCAATCCATTCTCACTCTGAAATTAGCCCAGACAGGTGAACAGACTGGAATGGAAAAGCCATTTCATGGCCTGTGGCTGTGAAGTCTCATCCTTCCAAAAGGGAAATTTTGCTGAGCTGTTGAGGCAAAGAGACAGCAGCTCCTAGCCAATACTCTGCCCTTGAGCATGCAGAAAATTAAAGTGTGCATACACTGCATCCAAGCCCCATGCCACCCTGTTCCTCCTTAAGGGGAAACATGTCCCTCCAAAGCGAGCAGCTGCTGCTTGTAGCTCCAATAACTCAGCAGGGGGAAGAAGCTGGTACAGCCACTAAGGAGATGTCTGCTTTCCCCAGAGAAAAGACGCAGTGAGATGATAGTACCTCGAACATTTCCCTTGCACTGCATTAATCACAGGGATAGTAGATGACAGGAAACAGAGGATCTGCCACACATGAGAAGTTTATTACCTGAACACGAGTTTTACTGAGGCTATTAATCAGTATTGTGTACATTGGTAATAACTGATTAAAGGTGCCATATGGGAACTCACTTAACAGCTATTATTACTGCTTTGACATAAGCCTCATCTACCAACTGAAGCATGAAGATTCCTAACCTTATAGAAGGGAACAGCCTTACCCAGGGCAGCCATATGCAGCCTGCTCCAAAAGGCACAATCCACCCACGCCAGGACAGACGCAGCGCAAGGCCAGGCTGGTGCTGAGTGGTCCTGTCCCACACACCTCTGCCAAGTCTCCTGAGCCCCTTTCCAGGTGAGCTTGAGAACCCTCAGCCCCATCACACACAACCCCAGCTAGCTACCATGGATCACAGAGAGCCATTTTAACATGCATTGCTTCAGGGACAATTAATACCAGCACTACTGAAAGGAGACTCGGAAATCCTGATCTCACAGACAACATTTTTGCTGGTCACCTGGATTTACCTCTGCGCGGGTGACAGAAGGGAAGCTGGAGCAACAGTCCTCCTCATTGAGTTTCCAATGTTTAAGACCAAGGAAGGAAAGACTCAAGCTCAAGATGAAGATTAGAAACAGAGCTGCTGTGAAACAGCATCATTTTCCAATGTGGCAATGTTTAACCTCGTGATCAAAGACAGGGTAGAAATTGAGCAGAAGTCTCAGAAAACATGAATCAGTCTGTCCAGTTGAGTTTTTTTGATAGATAGTCCCTGGGGGCCTCAGGACACCTTATCCTTTCACAGCAAAGATCTGCAGCTTCAGCACATCACCCCAGAATCATTGCAGGCGATGCAGCATATCCCTCCAAAGTGTCAAAACCCACTCAGGAGCTGATGCTGGGAGTGTGTTAAAGCCAGAGCAAACATCACCCACAGGGTTTAAACAAATTTCCTTCTTTCTGCTGTGCTCTTCAGTTTTCAGGGTTGTAGGAGTTTCTGGTTTGCAGCATATATCTGTATTGATGGCATGACTGTTGCTAGATACTTTCCCCTGTAAGAAATAGTTGCCTTAGGTCAGCCACTTATAATTAACCCTTCATTTCCCCAGACTGGCATAAGGCAGCATCAGCTCCCCTGATTGCAGGGGAATCGCTCTCAATTTACACCAAGGTCATGAAAAGGAGAATCAAGTCACACGTGCATGAGGCTGGCAGTAGAAACTCCCACAGTAGACTTAGCATGCTCCAGTTAGTGATGGTTGTCCTCCAGACAGCCCAACCAGTTGGCATTTCACCTCACTAGTAGTGGTGAGCATTTTCTGAGACCAGGGGAATGGAGTCACTTGCCAATTTTACGCAGTTTTGTTTAAAGTGAGAGCTTTTATTGCTGGTAGACAATATCCACAGCAGCAATGGAAAAGTCTGAGGAAAAGGGAGATCCCAGTAGTCACTGTCCAGCCAGTATGATTGTGTTCTGTATATGAAGGTTATGAATTAGATTCTTCCAAGTGAGAACCAGGTCTCACCCCCTTCCCCCTTTCTTCATTTCACTGCATTTGTGTATTTTTTTCTTTATTGCAATACACATTTTTGGCAACACAACCTATCTGGAGAGGCAATGGGACATTCGTGTACATCAGAAACAAGGAAATCTTAAGCTAGGTTTTCCTCTCCAAATTTCAGCTTTTAATAATTGTTGTTTATGCACTGAATTCTCCCCAGGTGTTGTTGGATTATGCATTGTTTGCTTCTGGCCTCATCTGTAGCATGTTGTCAAATGGCTGCTACATGGTGTTCTTCCTCTGGCAAGAAGTGACCTCCCTCTGTCCCTAGTTCACAGGGCATTAGCATCTCATCCAGAGATCTTTAAGCCATTTTTCCACCAGCCTTTATTCTCCTTAATTAATGTTTTTGATAGCATAAGCTTAGGAAGGGTTTTCTCTTGCCAAATTCCCCTGGCACGAGGCATGCAAAGTTTTCTACATGGTCATTTGTGCTGTCCTTGTTTGAGTCTTAAACAGGCTTTTGTTCTGCTACAGCTTCACTTCGTGCCCCTTGCAGCCAGCCCCTCAAGCCACACAGGTTTTTGTAAGCAAGCGCAAGTTGTGCTTCTCTTAGTATCATGCAGGTGTCTTCCCTTGCTCTTACTAGTGAGATCCTTTACCCAGAAAGCTGCATTGGTGTAGAACTGCTGTCTGAGGTTGGGGGATGTGTGCTGCTATTGCAGGCTTGTTTAATTCAGAGGCAAAAACATACCAAGACTGAAAAGTCCATACTCAGCATTGCAGTAAACCATAAGTCAAATTCAGACCAGTCTTGTGATGAGTGAGTAGGCAAAAATCCTCGTTTCTTCAACTTCCTCTCCAAGAGGAAAATCCTTGGGGAGCCTATAGGACAATCTGTAGTAGCACACAAGGCTCCTCAGAACAGAGCCTTTGGCTCAAATGCTCTTCAGGTCATTGTGGACTAAGACTAGCATCCAATTTTTTTTGCTTGGGACACAAAGAAAGAAATGCATGCACATAGGAAAATCTCAACCCTAAAGCACTGAGTCATGTAATGGTAGGACAAAGCCTATCCCCCCCCGACATGAGCGCCCTGAGTGTCAAGGCCAGGAACCAAGGAGCTATCAGTCCACAAGGTGTCAGAGACCGAGAGGAATAGGCCCAAACTACACTCCTCTGTAGAGGAGAGGAAAGAGGCTTGTTTCACCACTGCAGTCTGCCTGCACAGACATTTTGCCACACTGAATCACCTTAAAAGCCATCTCTCAGGCAGGCATCCCTTTTCCAGCTCCCCTCTCCCCATTTGTAAAGGGGCTGGAGGGTGCACAAGTCCAGCCCTGCTCAGGCATTGCCATCTTCAGCATCCCCCAGGCAGCCCACACCCCCAAGCTGGCAGTGCCGCTGCCCACGCGCTTCCCTGGGTGTCCCTGCCCACAGCACCACTGCTTGGCCAGGCCAGGGAGTCAGCCATGCCCTGCCCATTCCAAACCAGAAAGCGTTATCAGCCAATACATTTATTAGAAAGAAGATAGATCAGGACAGAGCTGCAAATAGTAATTCACAGAGACAGCAGCAGCTCTGTGCTGCAAGCAGCCTTCCCACCACTGATCCTCAGTCCCCTAAAATGCTGGGCAGGCAAGACCCCAGTTGTCAGGTCATGCTTCTTGTCAACATGCATTTTCAGCTTCATTTGCCCATCTAAGAGCATGAGGGATTGAGGGGCCGCACAGGCTATTCCGCCACATCCCTTTTCTCCTTTGCCATGAACTTTGCCCAGGAAGAGCAGGCAGCAAAGAAACAGCAAGGGCTGGTGGGGAAGGTATCACTTCACACCAACATCATCTAACTTGCCCTGAAATCCTTCAAGATACCCCCAGGAATTTGTTGCAATGCTAATAAGCCTTTAGCAAGGAACAGAACCAAGGTCAGGGGCTGAGCCCACTGCAGAGCATGAGCTTTCTGCAAGTTAACTTCCAGATGTCAACTATGTTCTCCCCAGCAGCCCTTTTCTGTGAGAAGTGGCAGGGTGCTGCTTGAGATCAGGAAGAATTAGTCCACCAATTTCCTTGAGCCAGAAAAATGGGATTTCCCTTCACACTGTTTATGCAATTCCTGGTTCAGACCCAGTCCCAGTGGCCAGAGGTTATTGATCAGGTTACTATTCGACTGCTGTCAAAGAGGTTCCACAGAAATCAGAAAACTTTCCAGTGAAATGTTTATCCCTGCCCCACCCAACTCCATCAAACCCAGTTCTTTCCTTTGATGTTCTAGTAGAGGGCAGAACACAGACAGGGTGAAAGAAACCACATCACATACTAGACTGTGGTCTACTCAAGTATGTAGGAGCCACAAGAGACTCAGCTCTTGGCCTCCACTGTGGGTTACGATAAGGCATAGCTAGATTTGAACCAGACATCAGGACATCCTGTGAAACAATAAGCTGAACTGCCAGCACCTTGGTGCACACGCAAAACTAGAACTATAAATCCAGGGCATCTGAAGCAGTGCCTAGGACCTAAATCTGAGCAGGTGTATTCTAGAAGCAGTCAGAAATAAAGCCCCTGATGGGCTTTATTTCTATGAGGAAAGGAGACCTGATTTCATATGCAGGACCACCAGCAAAGCTGCTTAGATAGTTGTTTCCAGCTTTCTTGAAAGAAGGGGCAGTAGGTTTTAGCTGAATGCTAAATAGGATATCAAGCAACAGAATTAGCATCTCTGCAACAGCAAAAAGGTTTTTCAGAAGGGCAGATCTGTAGGCACTCTCCTAGCTCTGTGAAGAGCTATTCCCTTCATCTGCAGGGTGAGCTGCTGACTAGGACTGGCAGAAGTAAACAGGGCTAGGGCAAAAGGCACCAACATATCACTAGGAAAGGCTTGTTTCCAAGAGCAGGCTCTGCCTCTATAGATACAACACTCAACATGGCAGGGAGCAGCCCAAGAGGGAAGATGGCTCCCAAGGAGCATCTTCACCATGCAGCCTTCATCCCAGGGCTTCAAAACACCGCAGTGCCTCTCCACAGAGGGGCTGCAACACCATAACACTCTCTGCCAAAATGCCCTGGACATGCATGCTTTGCAGGCAATGCTTCTTTTAGAGCATGGTCAAAAGCCAAAAGCCCTTTTTCCGCCCCGCCCCAAATATACTGCCTGAGGCTATTTTACCTGGGGTTATGCTGCCTTTTCCATCCCAGAAGGTGAGCTGTCAGGAAAGAAACCCCAACAATGCTGCTTGTGCACTCACTCCCTGATACCAAGTCAAAACAAAAGGGTCCTACAACCCTCACAGCATGGACAGCCTGACATCAGAGCCACTCAGTAATGAGGGAGTAAAGTAGGCTCAGATATTTTTACCACTGGAGTGTCTGGGGAAAAACAGACATGTTACAATGTTCACATTCTCATATTGACTTCCTTCTGGTGCCATGGCAACAAGGTGCTTTAATTGGTGAATAAGTAACAATTAAAAACAAAAAGCAGTTAATTAAATGTCAAACAAAATCAGTGTCTCACAGAAACGCCCTCAGGGCCCTAGACAGGAACACAGAGACTCCCAGCATCACTGGAAAACAGGACTCCTCAAGCAGATAGCGGTGCCAAAAGGGAAGGGCCAAGTCCTTTGCACCTGCATGTTGCCACAGCATCCTGGAGGAAGTGAGCTTTCCTCCTTCGTACATCAGTACAGCGTAACAGGAGCCAGCCAGGTCCTGAGGTGACTATCCTCAGTCCTCAAATTGCCATTCTGGGCCCCAGCACTGCAAGGGGACAGGCCACCTACTCAGTGAGCCGTGCCCCTGATGAACAGAGCACCTGCTCCATGAGCTGTCTACATTTTGCAGCTCCCCCATCTTTATTTGGCAGCTCTCTAAGAGGGATCCCTGTCTGCTAGGATGTGATGTAGATTGGGAGATGCTCTCGGTGAAAGCAGCACATCTTCAATTATAAGCTTTAAAAAAATGTCATTAACAACCACCAATCTGCCCCCAGAAGAAAACATAAGATGCTGAAAGACTTGATTCTTGCGTATGGAACTAGAGAAGCCCTAATCACTGCTACCTCAAACAGCCTTCCAGGTTTTGAGGCAGGAAGACCTTGAAAAGCTCTGGTTTCTGGTGAGAGTCAACTCTAAAATATTGCTTCTTGAAATCTGGTGATGCAAAGGAACTTTCCATTGGTCTGTTCAGCTCTTGTGTCTATAACTAAAACAGTATGTAACTCAGTGCTTTTAAATTAGATGTAATAATTCCACTATTTCACTCCATTCTAATTTGCTCCACCACCATATTTTGAAGTTTTGCATCAACTTTGTCACGGAGGGAGAACTCTTCAAGACTTTGAAGCCTGCTATTATGTGCAGCTTTAACTTGCCCTTAAAGCTGATGCGAGTTCACATGGTAACATCCCAACATAACATCTGAAAGTCCAGGACTAAAAGTCACCTTTAAGAGTCTGTCAAAAGTCAAGGGTTACTTATTCCAAAGCATGGCAACTCAGTGTCAGCTTGCCAGGCTAGGAAAGTTCTTATATTCTCAGTCATTTTTGACCTTTTCCAAAAGGGCTGAGTTTTCAAGAGTCCATATTTGGTAGATCTCCAGTGCAATCTACATCAAAGTTTGTGGCTGACATTCAAATCTAAAAATGGAAGTGGGGCTTCATCACTTGAACTTGAAGACTATTCATTATAGAGGGAAAGATCTTGAGAGTTACTGGGCTGATGCAGTCAAGCAAACACCCACTGCATCAGCAAGGAGCAGGATTAGGCACTACCCATTAACACATCAGCTTGAATAATTGCAGAAAAGGTGTGAGCAGATTTTTGTATGTTCTCAAACATGTGCACAAATTGCTCACCTTGTCTGCACAGATCAGATATCAGAGTTAGCCCCTTAAAAGCCCAACTAAATTGTGAACACCAAAGGGTTGCTAAATGCACCAGCAAAATTAACTGCAGTAAATGTTCCTATGTATATTTTACATAGGTGTTGTAAAATGGTGTTTTGGTATGCTCTTTTACAAAGTGTTTACTGAAAATAAAATTTCCCTGGTATTCTCTTAGAGTAAAGAAACACCATATCCCTGTGGTATTTTTAGGCAGCTGTTCTCAGTTAACTGTTTAGCCCAAGAGCTCTAATTTAAAAGAAACCTGTTTCTAAAAAAGTGCTCTGCACCTTCCTTTGCTTCCACCTCCAGCCTGAAGCCTTTCAAACCCTGCAGATCTGTGGTAGCCCAGCAGAATTTGTCTTGCCAAGTTTCTATATTAAGGAGAATAAACCCCCTGGAGTTAGGACCTTCCTTAGCTGAGCCGTTAGAAGAGGAAACAAGGAGACATTGCAAGGGAGTTGCCTCTCCCCCTCAACCCCCCCCACCAGCCCTCCCTGCTGCAGCCTGATAGCACAAGCATTTCCCCCCCCCACCTCCCCAGTCCTCTGCGATCCTTAGCCTGCTGAAACCCAACTTGCTCTGCTGAAGTCAGCCTGGCCCCGAAGCTTGTTTTGCTACTTTACAACCAAATAACAGCAACATTTCATAATGGCCTAATGAGGTACATTGAAGAATGCCCAGGAGACAGACAATATCAGTGTTCCTTGGCACAGAAAGAAAATCAAAAGCATTTGTTTGTTATCTGAGATGTCAATCTCAGCTCCTTACAGCAGTGGACATTTTTATAGTGTAGGTTCCTGGAAACACTCAGATGTCATTGTTAGTGTGCTCTGAGAGCACTATTTATTTTCAAATATACCCATAAAAACTGAGCTGAAGCAAGGAAATATTTGGCGCCATTATGGGTTAAGTAGCACTTTGCCCTCTGTATGGCCCTAAAAGAGCTAACACTTGCAGACCCATTCTTCCCATTGAATGACAATAACATCACTGACTTGAAAAGCCCCACTCATGAAGTCTTTGCCCACACAGTTGGGCATCACCTGGGGTGGAACCCAGGAGACTCCAGCACAGAGGCTGAATTCAAAAGACCCCAGCCACACATGGCCAGGACACCAATTGAACCTTTTTCTCTTACAAGAGCAAGCACTTGGCAGCAGCTGATCCCAGCCTCTGATTGATATGCCAGAAGATAAATCAATGCCATGAAGTGACATCACCACACTCACACACATCCTACCACATTACAACACAACACAGCTTTGCTCTCAAGCGTGGGATCTGCCAGGGTCACAGGATCCATCCCTTCTGGGGTGCCAGCAGGGCAGGAGAGTTTCAGTGCAACACCCAAGGCCAGCTCCCTGAGCTCCATAATCACCCTCTCATCTTCAGAAAAGGCAGCAGTACCTCTGCACTGTGACAGCTGCTAAAGTGTCACCTACAAGCCTGATGGTGTCTTTAGAGAACATTCTGTTCATTTTATCAAGCTTTTTTAATTTTTTTCTCCCTAAGTTTTGACACTTTTTAAACATCTTCCTCTTTTCTAGCCTTGGTACCCAGAAGATATATCCCAATGGCAAAAATGATTCCAGTGTTCAAATACCCTTGCAGTGGAGTTCAGGCTTATCCTGGGACAGGGGCTAGAACTACTATTGGATGCGTTGAGAGGAACTGCACAGCTCAGGGCTGTTCACTAGCCTTCGACTCTGCTGTGGCCATTCTGCCACCAAAAGTGGGTGACCTCAGATAAATCACTTTAGGTTTGGGACCAGAAGGTTCTAGAGATCTGCCCCACTTGAGAGCACAGCAGAGAGACTGGGCTCCATCTCCCTGCTCCTGGTTAGCTCCATCTCCCCATCTGGATAATAGGATAGTTTGCTGCTGTACAAGTCTCAAAGGAGAAGTGCTGCAGGATGGGCACATCCAGGCTGGCTGAGAAGGGGAAAGAATCGAACCCCAGGGAAGATGAGCCAAGAAGAGCTATTCCTTAGAATAACTAAAAGTCCTCTTCTAAATCCATGAGCAGTAAAGGCTGGTGTACTATTAAGAAGCCAGGCGATTGGAAGGTATTATCCCACAAAGGAACATCCAAGTCCTGCAAAAAGCATTCACCTAAGGAATCAGTGCTATTCTGCTTAGGTTGCCCTTGACAAGGATCTCTCCATTCCCAAATGGATCTGGGAAACAAGTATGTTAATAAACTCACTGCTAAGCAATTTAATGTTATTCTATACACTTAACCCGCTCCAGAAGCCCAACTAGGCATAAGAGAACAATCAGTTTTGCTTATTTAGTACATTCTTTCCTGAATGTCACTGTTAAATAAAACCAAATGGACTAAATAGTCTTCCCCCACACACACACACACCCCACAGCCAAAATTATTTCAGCTGTATCAGATGGTTTCACTGTGGTTTCTCCAGTTTAAAAGCTATCATCCATCAGGGCTTGCTTGTAAAAATGAACACTGTTCTGTTATTTTTGAGGACACACAGGCTGTTCCATGAGATCAGCTCATGCCCACTATTTCAGAATGCCTCTGCAAGAGGCTGAAAAAAAGGAGTAGTGTTTAAAAAAAGCAATTCAGACATTAACAATGTCATGGCAACAGCAAATTAGAGCCTCAAACACAGAGCTCGGATCACTGAAGGTTTAGGGAGCCACTGCTCTGCAGGACTGAATGAAATATTCAGCACATAAAAGAAGTCCTCAAAATGTTTTCATATTTGTAATAATGATGCCAAGCAAACTGCTGTTTAAATGCATTTTTGCCTAACCATGGATTTTTTTCCTCCAAAAGATTTTGAAAAATAGCATACTTCTCAGGAAAACATGGGTCTGCTTTGATTGTTAGAGAACTTTCACATTTTCAAGTCATATACATCAGTTTTCACTCTTGTGGAAAGCAACTTTTGCAGCAAAAAACAATAGAAAGAAGCTGAGCATTTTGTGAACAGTTACCCAGGGAGATTTTTTTTGTTGAATAAGATGATCTACATGAGGTGACAGCCTCACCCGTAGCCATTAGTGCATTAAACAATCTCAAATTCTATGTTTTCTCCTAATGCCATGCACATGTGCAAGTAGAGAATAAACCTCCTTTGCTATTTCTTTCCCCTACCTGTCCTGTAGCTTCTCTTCTGCATTCCTGGGCTGTTTTCTTCCCATATCAAGCAGTTCAAGTATCCAATGGCCATTCCCATCTACCATCAGTTTTGCTTCCTTTACCCCGAACTTCATTTGAGCACTTATACTCATGACTATATTAGCTATCCATGGCTGATACCAGTGACATCCTATGGGATAGGATCAGGGAAAAAACTGCATTGCAAGAAATATTCTTTAGCTTTCATTTGAGCTTACGCCAGGCTGACAGGGACAGCAAGACCCCGAAAGAGCAAAGTCTGCACGCCTCACACTAAAGACAACTCCAGAAGCAAGAAAGTATTCAACTCAGATTTGTCCTGTGCTTATAATCCTCATCTGTCTTTTGTCCTCCCAGCTCATGACTTCTACCCATCTTATAAGAGCTTGGAAAGTTCAAACAGGTTTGAAAGACCAAAGCATGGCACCTTCTGTCCACATAAGTGATTTCATGAAACACTCTGTGCTGGTGGTCTACACAGTCCCCGCTAACATTATCAAACTCATCTGTCTGAAATGGAATGCCAGACTCAGAACACCCAAATCAAGAACTGGCATGCCCAACATGCTGAAAGCTTCAGTAGTACACTAGGAGATATGCTTGTACTCCAAACCACGGCATCCTTTCACCTTCATATCTTTATGTGACAAGAGATGTGGTGAGCAGCCTTCACAGGCCTCATGGACCTCTTGGGTAACAACCTGTTGATATTCCCCTTTATCCTGGTCTCAGCATCTGGACTGCTCTAGAGCACCTGAGGCTGTTGCAATATTTGCCCATTCTAAGACTTTCCCACTGTTGAAAAAGCTGGGCACGTGTTAACTAAGACTCTAGTTCCAGATACTTTCTAAACTATTTCAATTCACTTCTCGTAATACTGGAATTTTCCATCTTTGAACTTGACCTTAAAGTTAATTTTGTATGTAGTCCTTACACATGCAGAGTCATAATTCAGATCAGTGTGGAGCCATGAACTTTCTCTGTACATTTCAGAACAACTTCTGCCTTCCAGTAACTTAAAACTAACAAGTCTTTAAGCCTTACATTGTTGATACAGAGACATTAGAAAGAAAGCAGCCTAGCAGATGTGAGAAGTCACATGCTTTTATAGTTAGCCAGCTGGAAACTTCTGATACAGGGATTCCAAACCTACGGGCTTTTGTAACACTGGAGGGGCCAGGAAGCATTTAAGTTTTGAATCAATCAGTGTTAGAGCTGCCACTGAGCAAGCATGAAAGCTTTAAGTGTTTTGTGCAATTAAGCTTAACTGAGGGGAAAAAAGGGGTTTCATTCTGTAGCAAAGCCTTAAGTTAAGGCACAGAGTTGGGTCTCCCATTTCTTACACACTTCCCTAAGCACCTATCATTGGTCACCCTTGGACACCACAGGGTCATTTGATTGACTTCAACTTTTTTGTCTAGATCTGGCTAAAAAGTTGTTGAACAGCTTTTTATCAAAGCAGTAACACCTTGCAACATAGCCTGACAGCTGAGAATTTCTACAAGGTGAACAGAGAAATTGCAGGTACACAATGCAAGGACTTAACAGTATAACCAAGCACAAAAACTGGCTTCAAAGAGAAATAAAAGGTGTTCAGAAGTCAAACTCTGAGGGAATTCACAAGGGTCCAACATGCAAAGTTTGCCATTTTCCTTTTCTTTAAGAACTTTAAAAACAGTAGTACTAAGGCCCAGACTTAACACTTCCTAAAGTTCCCTCTCCCATATCTCAGCTTATGATTGCTTTCAGTTACAGGAACCCTAAAAATCTTAGGTACACCTCACATCACTGCAACACCCAAACAGTTGAGCCAGAGCCCAGAAAAGGTTTGACTGGGAAGGCAATGGAAATTATTTCTCTCTAAAGGAAAAACATCTAAGGCTTAAAATTTGTTAGCCTCAAAGCCTTGACCTTGGTCCTGCTCTGCTCCAAGAGGAGGCACAAAGCCCAGCACAGCTGATCACTTCATATCCTAGCAGCCAGGGAAATAACCAACCCTTTAAATATCAACTACAAGGAAAACAGGATGGATAACAGCCCTTGCATGATGATTGAAACTGAAGGCACAGCTATCCAACCAGGAAACAAGTTTGTACTTGCAGCCATCAATAAGTAGAAGATTAAGCAGTCACTCACATGTGTAAAGCATCCTCTGCTTCTCAGGAAACAAATACAGGTTTTTCTCTTGAGGGAAGGTCTGTCTGCTCTTTAATACGCCACCTCTTGATGTATGTGGAGGAGTTACTGGAGCTGTTTCTGAGGTGAAGCATGTGTTTGTTGCCTCCAGGCAAACAGCTGGCTAGAAAAGAATAGTTAATTTGCAGAGAAAAGTGACTGATGGCAGATAGCTTATGTAGCCCTTACAAATAGGTGTTTTTTTTCCCCTGCCTAAGTTTAGACAGATGATTATTTCAAAGGCCCTCTTGCATGTAGAGCTTAAGAGGGTTAAAAGAGAAGGAAGGGAAATAGAGCTGTAGCCCTTTAACTTGATTGCCTATCAACAACCCCATCTTAAAGAAAATAACTCAGCTACCAGTAGCTTCAGAGCCCTTCTGTAGTCTGCTAATCTCACATTATTGCTTGCCAGAAACTTCTTGAAGTGGAGTATGGATTTTCTAATAGAAGCCCTAATTGCTGCATTTGAACATGACTTATCATCTTGAGTACATAGAGCACTTAAGTTAACAGAGACGGCAAGAGAGAGGTGTACTTACTCCAAGCCTTCCCCAACACTTGCTCAGCTTTCCAGCATCTGCCTTCCCTAAATTCCCCAGAGCAAAAACTTTCATAGTGCACCAATCTCTCCATTTATGTGGCTCGGCTAACCGCTCATTAGCAGAAGATCATTAGCAGGTGAGTAGCACTGGCTGCGTAATCACCTGAGGAAGAGTTTGCTGATAAATCTGGGCCCAAAATACTTGGAAGGCCATCTTTAGGCAGAAACTAGCTGCAGCTGTTATTGTTCAGGAGAACAAGGCCTGCTGCCTCAGCCTAAGCGACCCTGATGTGGACTTGCTCAAAGATGCCATTCCTAAATCTCACCCTCTCTGTCCGACCTGCTAATGCTGCCCTGTCGGTGCTGGGATAGGAAGTTGGCTGTCTGATTTGTTAATCCTTGTTCATCTACCTTCTCCACCACAAAAATATGCTATTCCTTCTAGTAAGGTTACAGGGTGCTGGAAAGCGGGGGTGGTACTTTCTTTTTATGGGACTCCTGTATTCACACGAGGCACAAGCAGCCTGTGTTCCCGGAGCAGGTGTGCCCTGGGGAGATACATCCAGAGAGTATTCCCCAAATACCCACTACCTAGTAAGTTAGGAGGATTCATCTTTATCAGGCAGGTGCCACAGGAATGCATGAAGAACGAATACAACTTAGACCATCACAGCAATGTATTCCCCTGACGTTTTCCTGCAAAAGCATCGCTGCTGTGTGAAGTGCACGGGGGAAGAGCTGGCTCTGGGTACAGATATATCTCTGCTGTTGCCCGGAGTGCGATGTTACACACATCACACTAGAAAGTAATGTGCTGCTGGGAGCACCCTTTCCCTCCACCACTTCTTCATCACCTCCAAACCACCCACTTTTCAGTAGCTTTCATCTCCCTTTTGAAACTGTCTCTTAGGCTAGATTTCCATCAACGCTTTTGAGAAGAAAGGGCTGCCAACCTCTCCACCACCCTACATATGCCTCAGATCTACGCGAGTACCCCGTCTGCCCCCGCAAAGCCTGGCCCCAAGAGTTACCGGGAAACCCGAGCAACCTCAGAGCTCTCCTGGCCCTGCACCTTCTACCTTGGCTCTCCCTCTTTGTGGAAGCTGTGTCTGTTAAACCACTGTAAAGTCCTTCCATTTTGCCCCACACTTTAAATGCGTTTCTTTGAGTCCTTTCTCTCATTGACTAAGCTGTTTAAGACTGTAGGCATTTGTCTAGTTTGGAAAAATTAATAATAAGCTTAGACAGACTCTCGGAGTGACAACACAACATCTCCCAGAGTTGCCTTAGAAAAGAAGCCAACATTGATACTGCTTCTTGGTCGTTTTTGAAGCAACAGAGGTGGGGAGATTAATCTCCTGGAGTTTTCTCAAAAAGAAAGAACTTGTGCTGCCCTCAGAAAAACTATCTTGTGGAATAAAATGGTTTCAGAGGACTCAGTTGACCGTCACTCCCAGCAGTGCAGAACAGGAGCAACTCCAGTGAAATTAAACCTAGTGTATTCCAGGGAAATAACAGGAAAATATGGGCAATTGTTTTAAAAACTTGGAATCATTAGACCTGCCTGGCCTTTAATGTGCACACATGCATGTAGCAGATGGTGAGAGACTGATGCCTATCACCTGAATCTGTGGCTGCACTCAATCTGTTGTTCATATCATGCAAGGCACCATTCTGATCTCTGAAGGAGGAACGTGGAACTGGCTTTCTTTTCAGTGACATGCTAGGTGGCACCACTGTTAAAATCCTGACAGATGCAGGCAGGGATTGCTGCTTAACCCCCGCAGCAAAATTGCACAAGTGGTAGGCTTGGTTCTTCACCCTCGGTGCCAGAGAAGCTGAGATACTTGTCGGTATTAAATGCATGATGTCAGCCAGAGTTGCCTGATGGATCTTAGCATAGCAGAAGGAGCTATTAATGAATAGTTACCTATGGGAAATGGAGGCATTTATGGATCTGCAGGTGAATGTATCCACAATGCTCTGTAATCCTTTTACCTTGACATACCAACTGTGCTCAGTGTGGGAATGGACAACAAGGCCAAGCAACGGCAAGCTGCACTTGCAGCTGGGGGTAGCCAGTTTCATGCTCTTCTGGCACTGTTCGAGGATAAACTTTCCTTCTTGTTGCTGTTTTACAAGAAGACGTTCTGCATGATGGACAGGAAATATCAGTAACTGACATTTTTGGAGTTTTTAATTATCAAAACAAATCAGAGCCTTTTTTTTTTTTTCCTGCACATCCAAGTGAATGAATTTAAAAACAACTCCCCTTCCTCTAGATGGAAAGAGCTGAGCTAATGCCAGCACATGCGCTGTATCCGGTTTATTTATTTCACTGGAAGCAATTTTCTATCTAAAAATGCAGCTTTCTCAAAATTCCAGTTTGCAGGGAAATTGATTCTGCTGGAATTTTTGACAGTGAAAAGCTGAACAGAATGCCTTCATTTTTGCTACATATCAAGTAGCAATGCTGTCTGGTGTGTGGATGTGAGAGGAAAATTAAAATGAAAGGAAAAAATTAAAAGAGGATATTTTGTCATTACAGTAATGAAAACATTTGGTATTACTTAAGTGAGAGGATTTAATACTATCTAAATGAGGCATGGAGACAACCAACCAGCCAAAATCTGTTGGCACATTTGTTTTGTAAAAACAAGTATAACTTCTGCTTGTCATGCCACAGAGAAGAAACACAACCATCCTGTTGGCTTTGACAGACCCAGGAGGAAACAGGACCTCCTCTTGTCTAAATACTTCCCAGGGTTGGAGACGTTCACCTTTAGAGAGATGGTGAACAAGACAGGAAGGTGGAAAAAGTCAGTGAAGAGACAAGAAACATAGTTGAGAAAAGAGAAAAATAATGAAGCAAGATCTAAAAGCAGGCGTTTATTGTACTTCAAGAAATGCTCCTGCACATGAAAGCATCTGTAGTACCAGAAAGCCTGAGCGTTGCTGTCATAGTCCCAGGAGAGTGGGGCGCCGTTCTTAGAATATTTGAACTTCAGGAAAACAAAGTGATGCGCTATGGCTATAAGGCCTTTATTTTATTTTATTTTTAATTAAAGGGATGTTTTGAATTTTTCCTATCAGCTGTTTTATCTCATTTTCTGGAGAATAACTCAATGGGAAGCTAAATGAATCTCTGAAATAAAGCTCTCTATCACAGAAACATGGGACAAGTGCATCAGGCAGGACTTCTGCATAGTGGGGACCCACCCAGTGGAGCGCAGGACATCTCTGCAACAGCCAAGTTACTCCCTGCTATCTTCTTGGGTACTCAGAAGATACCTTGAATTTCCAGTAGGGAAAAGCCTGCAGTTTCTCTTCTGCCTGAAATGTCATCTGGCCTGCTGGGCCCATTGGGACCCAAACGCCTCTGCTGAGATTTCAGTAGCTTTCCTTTTCAGCTCCATGAACATGATTCTTGTGCATAACTGTCTGAGCATCTTTATTCTCTGAAGACTGCTGTGATTTCAGCCATTTCCTTTGACGATGTAAATAATATGCTCTATTCTTAGCTCTAGAGCAGTGTATGGAGATCTTGATCTAAATTCTGTAGAATTTTCCATTTCGCCAGCTCGGTCTTCCAGAGGCAGGCTGCTGCTTAGCCCATGCATGGCATTATTCCTTTGATACATGATCTGAAAATTCAATTATCAGACCAATTACTGATTTTCTGAATTTTACAAGGAAAACATTAAAGTTTGATTAAGTCAGAATTCCCACTTGACTGATCAACAATGAGACCAAAATTGAATTGCATTTTAATAGCTTTGCCATGTTGCAACGCATGAGAAGTATCTGAATTTGAAAACCTGTTGTCAGAAAACAAAACTCTGAAGACTGATCAATGAAAGACATCTTAAAAACAAATATTCTCTGCCCTAGAGCCACATTGTGGAAGGGCCAGGTGGTGTCAAAGGCACCTTTTCAATAGCAGCAGAGTGCACTGGGACTAAGCATTTTGCATTAATAATATATGCAGCTAAACTTAAGTGGAAGCAAGACAGGTCCTAACCCTTTGGTGTTACAAGGTGCTGGAACAGCATCCTCCAACATGGAGGAGCAAACAAGAAAATAATCACTTGTTGTCTGGAGCTTGATCACAAGCAAAATGACATGAGATTGTCATCTCTTGATAACTCAAGAGACCTGGACAGGTGCAGGCAAAGCAACAAGTGTTTCTGCATCGGCCGCTGCAGCGCGTGGCTAAGTAGGGTTATCCTTTGCAGTTACCAGCTCAGATCCAGGAAGTGTGCAAACAAGCCGACGTTTCATCACGTGTCTCTGTACAGATCACATACGTCTGTTCTGACTTACATTTATCTTCTGAGACTGACGTCTCCGCTGAGTTCACTCTTGCTTTATGCTAGTGTGAATGAGGGCAGAGTCAAGCCTAAAATGCAGCTATTGCCTGTCAATCAAGTTGAAAGTCAGTCTCAGAGGCATTGTACCAGAACTGGGACAATGATGCTCATTATAGGTGTCTCAGAAATGCGAGCAAGGGTTACTGTTTGTTGGGCACGTGCACCTAGAAGATGCTTTTACTGTCTTCCCATATAGCTAAACGTAGTATCAACCCAGCTAATTATGGGCAGACAAACATCTGCCTAATTATGCCCTCCCAAAGATTGGACTGACATCTTAAAATACAGCACTTGCGCCTGCAGTTCATTTGCTTTCTGCAATTTGCAGGTGCAGAGAAAGCAAATTCATTTTAAACATTTGCTTGGGGAATAGATGAATCAGTAAAGATAGGAGGGAAGGACAGAGATGTAGATATGTTCAGTTGCGTCGTCAATTAAATGACTGAAAACAGCCCAGAAGTTCAGAGCTCTCTCAGCTGCTGTTTCACAAGCTTGGTAAGGAAGTAAAGGGTCTGTGCAAGATCTCTTTTTGGATCTTGTGCCCTCTCCAAAATCCTTGCAGTTCCTAGAATTGCAGCTCATTTCTTAACAGGATTGAAGATGAAGATTTGGCTACTTTCACGTACCGATTGCACACAACTGCTTAGAGGAAGTAGGGAATTTACTAAAAGAGGGTTGAACTGCTTGAATTTAGTACGAGAAGTTAACATACAGTGCTTGAATAGATGCCAGGGGAACACACATGCTTCACGAAGCTCTTTCCACTTTCACTTGCGGCAATTGGTGGCTGAGTAGTAGAGCTCTAATTCCCCCAGTTCCCCCCCCCCCTCCACCCCCAGCATCAGTCTGTCTTCCAATGAGACACCTAGGATTAAAGAAAAGTGCAGAAATGCCTTTTAACCTCCAGCCTCGATCAAATCAGAATTTCATGACACGGCAGGGCTAATGCATAATGCATAAGCACTTAGCGCGCTCGCCGGCTCTTCTTCGTGTGGACGGGTTAATGAGTGAAACGAATCAGATCGTGGTGGGGCCAGGCTCCTTTAGAAAGCTCCGCTCCCCTTCCCAAGCCTCTGGATTCATCTTCCCTAAATAAGCACACTTCAAAAATCTTTTGGAGTGTAAATAAGTCGGGACAGCAGCAAGAAAGCAATTGCCAGTGAATGATTTGCAGAGCTGCTTGCAGCTGGCCTAGCCTCACGGGGCCAAACCCGCCGGATGGCAATGCCCTCTTTAGAGCTTGTTGATCTCAGTGCATAAGAGCCTTCATTTAAAGAGGTTTCCATGATCCCCACTCATTTTTTCTCCCCTCCCTCCACTTTTTTTGAGCCGTATTAGCCAAGACACTGTTGACCGTGAGCACCTCAAACAATAACCTCTGGAATGATTTAACAACGCAGCTCCTCCAGTAACACGTTCCTCTTAGATGAAACACATTCATATTTATGTAGGACGGAGGTTTTGGAACGCTATTAAATTTACATGGCGAGCTGGCAGAGCAGCCATCTTAACGCAATCATGAGAAAGGGAAAAACAGCCTGTTCGCAGCAGCAGGGAAATATTTATGAACCCAGAAATTCCTGCCAGTGCTCATTACCCCGTTTGGGGGATAAGGACAGTTAGCATTAAAATGAAAAAGCTTATTAAATTATGAGTCCATCAGGCTGGCCTGGCGGGGTGGAATGGAGAGTTTGTTGGTTTAGGTTGCACGTCTTTTTTTTTTTTTCCAGCTGGTTGTACATCAAGCCCCTAACGTTGGAGGGTTTTTATGCAGCTTTTTACAGAAATGAAGAAAGAAGGGGAGGGGAAAAAAAGCTGAGGTGTGGTGAGGTTGAGCTAGAGATAAAATATCACCCAAACACAGTGCAAATAGTGGCATGCGTTGTCTGAGTCTCTAGAGGAAGGCAGGCAGACCGCATCTCACAGGGCTTCAGCAGAGCGTTAGCCATAGATGCCACCAGACAATTATTAGTCCAGCCAAGGAGGAGAAGAGCTTTTGCATGGGGATTAAGGAACGAGCCAAAACATAGGCCTCCTTGGGCTCTGCTGAAACGCAGAGACGGTGGGCTGTGATGGAAGGGGAACATGGGCCGTGTCCCCACTTGGCCTCCTGCTGTTGCGCCACTTCCGCATCGTGGTGGGAAGCCACCGCTCTCAGTGGGTCACGATCGCCAAAGACACAATCCCACGATGCTGCAGAGTAGTTCAGTCGCAGGTTACTATGACAGTGGGTTCGGCGTGAGCCACGAGAGGTTTACCAAGAGGTTTAGCCATTGCCTAGAACGGCCCTGCAGGTACCTCCAGGACAAGCTCAATAGCTGGTGGTGGAGATCGGCCACATACGTATTTCTTTTGCCTGGGGCTGTGGGAGCGCTGAGGTTTCCCCGCAGCTTGGCTGTGCCCTCCTCCCCGGAAAGCCAGTGCATCAGATAAACCAAGAGACTGGTGTCATTCGAAACGCCAGCGCCTGGGGCTGCCATCGCACCCGGTGACTCAGGCCAGGCCAGGATCAGCGCAGGAAGGAGAGCGCTCTCAGACAGCCTTTCCGGAGAGGAAAGACAGCTTCGGAGGAGGAATGCAGGGCCGCTTAGCGCACAGCATCCTTCCCCACCTCAGTGCCAGCCTTTTCCCCTCCGTATGAGGGGGCTCTGCTTGAGAGGTGTAAAACTGAGCAGCCGAGCGCCCGCGACCTTTCAAGGGCTCACGGCCCTTTTTCGCAAGAGCGGAGAAGCATTTACAGCAGTGCCTTGGCCAAATTCCAAAGCGCGCAAATTACTTTTTGCCTCCTTAAATATTCCTTGCAGTGTCTACAAGCGCTAGAAATGCCAAAAGCGCTGGAGCAGCTCCAGCTGAAACAGATAACTCGGTGTTACTCATTTGGCAAACTAGCCTTTTCACTTCCCGTCCTAATCTGTTAAACGTGGTAACCAGGCGCCGTTAAACAGCCCCTGCATTTAATCCCAGCGGCGACTGCATCCTGGCCATCGGCACGGTGATGGCTCTGTGGTAAATAAGCAGTTTGTATAAAGTTATTTGGGATAAGAAGTACTTCAGAAATGTAAGACCTCTTTATTAAACTCACTGGGCTGTAGGTGGCAAATAACTCCAGCAATTCCCAAATGGTCTCAAACTGTAGCGGCTGCAGAGAGACAAATTAGTCATTTTATGCTCTAAATACTTAATATCAGTGCTAAAAATGAAGAGATGGGAGACTGTCCTAGAGAAACGGCTCAGATGCCGCCAAAAACAAACCCGGCCCACGTCTGGTGTAAATCAGTGTCGCCCAGTAAGAGCATCAACAGGACGATGCCAGTTTACACCAGCTGCTGATCAGGTAACCCGAGTCTCTCTGACGGAGCACCAGTATGGCAGAAACATCCGTGCGATGCTTTAAATATTTATACTGAAAATCAGCAGCGAGTCTCTTCTCGTTTCTGGCCAGGCAGAGTTTAAAACGGAGGCAAAAAAGATGACTTCAAAGGCGTTGCCCGCCGGGGGAGTGACAGGCACAGCGTGAGGCTTTTCTCTTCGACGTGGGAAATAAGGCAGGCGGGGGGGGCACGGGGACAGATAGGAAGCTGGCACCGCGGAAAGGAGTTTTTGAAAGGGACTAACAACTACCGGCCGTGGCGTGCCTTTCCAGAGATCACCGCAGCAGCTTTTCTGATGCAAGCCCACTGAGGCAGCAGTAATACGGCCAGGGAGCGGGAAACGCGCGGCGCCCTCCGGGCGACGGGGGCGAAGCAGGACTTGCTGGGAGCCGGAGGCGAGCCTGGGCCTGCGGGCAGCAGAGCCGAGCTGCCATTCGAGCTGGGAATCGGGGCTGGCACCGGCGCTCTCCCACCCGAGCCCTTTCGTTCGGCTGCTCTGCCTTTGGCAGCTGGCGGGACACTTGGCAGGAGCGGGCCTTTGCATCTCGTCGCCCTGCCGAGGCGGGGGCAGGATTTTGGCAGGGCCAGGAGAACATGCCACTCTTCGCTCAATGGCCTCTTTGCTGAAACGCGGTGGCTTGCGAGAAGTGCGGAAGAGCTGTGGGAAGCTTTACTTTGGTAGGCAAACATGCACTGGAGACGCGTTTCCAGCTTGACCTATCACGCTGAAGATAGCGGCTACACGGGAAGTTGAAAACTTGGCTTGTTTTTATCGGCGGCGGCGATCTGAGCACGTATTGTCTGCTCCTGCGTTGTGGGTCTGGGAGCCAGTCGGGGTGTGTGCGTTTGTCAAGAGACAGCAAAGGAGCGAAGCCGCCATCTGAAGCATAAGTATAGCTCAGCAAATTAAAGGCCTGATGCTCAGAGAGCTTTTCAAGACGGGATTAGAGTGCCTTGGACTGCTTAACAGATGCGCAGCACCTGATCATATCAGGTCCAAAGGCCACAGCTGTAATTTCTCCTGTTTGATGCCTCTTGAAAAACTAATACAGTATGAGAAACCAGCCAGCAAATACTGTAAACAGGTAGTTGGTCAAGTAGCGGGTTGTATTTTAGCTCTGACCGCCCTTTATTCGTTCAGAAACGATGACAAGACTGCCCACGCAGATGCCATTAATGACACAAGCAGACATATCTTAAAAGAAGTCTAGATGAGAATTTTAAGAAGCCAGTAAAAATTTGTCCTGAAAAATCTCCTTTCTGTATTGTTATGTCCGAGCAATGGGATTTTCAGAAACTTTCACAGTTCTCTTGACACCAGCCTCTGGTTGAGCTCAGTGTGAATCAGGTTAGGTCAATGCCAAGCACTTTGGAAAATCCCAGCCCATGGGTTAATATTATGAACTATTTTGAGGTCCAGCTGTCCAAAGGGTGCCATAAACTATGAAATATCTGTCACATTTAAGTGGGCTTGTGTGCTTTTAAGTTGTCCAAGAATATTTGCAAGTGAAAACCAGACCTGATCTGAGGTTTTGTAGAGAAGTGAAATCCAGCCGCTTCATGATGAAAGTTATAGCTGTGGAACCTGATCCAGAAACTGCAAAGGAGTTCAGGGCAGAAAATTATGAAGTGTACAGTACGCTTGGTTGGCACTTGGAAGAACTGTGGAAAAGAGGGCAAAAGTGACCACAAATCGACTGCCTGTTTAACCCCGGCGGTGTGTTGCCACAAGTAAGTGGGACTGGCTGACAAACCTAGCTCTGCTCATCAAATGCTGGGCTGGGCTCGGGCTCCCTGGGGGGGAAATGTGGCGAAAACAGCATGTCGTGGCCCTCGGTCTTTGTTTCTGGATTGCTGGCACTGGCTTCGCAACTTGAGACAGCTGCATTTGGTCTGTTCAGTGGCTCTAGCATTGCCTTGGAAGGATTGCCGGCACAGAGCGCTCTGCGGGGCCAGGCATTCGCTCCTACCTCCAGGCCTGCTGTACTTTTCCAGACAGATTTCACATGGAAGGATGCAAAGGCGGCCCTTGATCTCAGTGCCGAGGGCAGGGAAACAAGGGCCAAATTCCAATCTCGCGCCACTGGGGGAATTTCAGAGGAATTCCCTGGAGTTAAGCTAAATTAAAACCATTTCAAGGAGAAGGAGTGAGAAGCAAACCTCTTTTATCTCAAAGCTTGCCCAGATAGAGCTCTGTGTAGCATACCATGATGAATAATAAACAGCAGTCATCCATCCATGCAGATAGATTTCCTCTGCCCACTGTGGAGGGTGCAGAAGCTGGGGTGAGGGGACCATTTCCGACGTTGGGCTGAGCCAGCAGTTCTTCCTTTGCAAACCTTTTGCTCACAAGGTATTGATTGAGGGAAGGTACAGAGGAAAGACATTATTAGTTAAATAAAATGTTTCAACATCAGGCAGGACATCAATGGTCAAGTTGTTCATCATCAGAAAGAGTCTCCGAGGAAAAGGCGAGGGAGAGCATGTTTGCTGTAGACAGAGGGGAATTTGTGTGCAGGCTGCAGGTTAAAGGAAATGAAGGAAATTAGAGGGGCAGGAGGGAGCTCTCTTATCCTGCTCATGCCATGAGGGAGGTGAGATCCAGGCTGGATCTGTGCAAAGGCAAAATAGGCAGAAGGGGGAAAGGCCACGGCCCCAGGGCTGCTTGTCCTGTGCCACCACCCTCAAAACTGAGGCTGGCTACAGGCAAGGTGTGCAGGGTAGTGACCACTACCAGTGCAGTGACCCTGTCTGAACCAACCCAGCTGTCCTCTGCTCCTCCTGGCCACTGTAGGGAAAAGCCCAAGCCTCTGCGACCCTTGGGCCCAGCACTGCTCCCTCCTCCTCCTCCTCCGCTGCATTTGTTGGGAGTGGTCTGCTCCGTTGCCGGCATGACAAAACTCAGCTTTGCTCATGCTGCAGAGGAGCCAACCCTGGAGGAGCTCTAATGCGTTGTCCAGCCTGACCCACAGCCTGCCACCTTCCCAGGGCCCAAATGCTGCCTCATGGAGGAAGAGACCTGACAGCTCACTTTGCATTCAGAGTCCTAAGTTTTTAGGAGTTCCTGTGAGACACGAGGGAAAGGAAAAGCAAGAGCAGGATGTCCGCTGGCGATATTCACTGCTCACATTGCTACTAGCCTCTCTGTTCCCAGGCTGATATAAATCCCATAAATGATCTCAGGTGCGTTTTACTGCTGCAGTCGCTTACGGAAGGGCGCTGTGCGAAGGGGCTGTGGCTGTCCCCGGTGGGGACCGGCGGGGAGAGGGGGCAGCGAAGGCAGGCTTCGCTCAGCCTTGGCTTTCCCCTTGCCTGAAGCCTCAAGCCCGCTCTCAGGGCAGCTGGCTCAAGGCTGTAATGGTAAACCCATCCTTTCAAGTGCAGTGAAGGTTAACCACTGTCAGCCACAGTCCAGCCCAGTTTCAGCTTTAGCGCAGTCAAACATGGCTAATTCTCTAGCTTGGATTTCATGCCAATACTCAGGTTAATGTTCCACACAGCTCTGGAAGCCTAAAAAACAGGGAAAAATGTGTTTCCTTTTTAATGGGAAGAGCCAGAGGGGTCTTGCCGTGAAGAAGAAGGGCACCTCCCATCCTGCTGCCCTGCGGTGGGAAGGGAAGGAGGAGGTTCCCGTCAGTGGGAACGTGGAGCGGTTAAAATCGATAGCACGTTGCAGCCCTAGCTGCAAAGTTCCTGGGACCCAGGAAGGCTCTGCCTTGGACAATGGCTTATTTTTAACTAGCTCGAATCTTCAAACACTGCAGCTTTAAAAAGGGGGACTGAACAGAATAGCCGATTTGTGCAAGCTCCCCTGCTCCCATTAAGCCAATGGAAGCGGCGCTCTGCATGTCAATGGCGGCAGGACCGTGCCTCCCATGGGACAGACTGCGGCCCGTCCCTCTGCGGGCTCCGCGCAGCTAGTCTTGGCTTCGTCGGCGTTGCTCTTCCCCGGCCCCCCAAAGAACCCCCCTCTCTGCCCTCCCTTCCCGAAACGCTCCCCGGCAGATTTGTTGTTGTCGCTGCTGTCATTGAGCTATTCATTTTCCATAGGCTGCCTTCGTTCCCGTGGCCTTTTGCAGCTAGGAGACAAGAAGTTGCCTTGGAAACACAGGCCCTTAGATGTTTGGAGTCCCTGGCATTGCTGTGTCTGCTCCCGAGTACTTTTAGGTTATTTTTATTAATGACACAAAGATGCAGCCGGCTTGCGGCCATCGGAGGAAGTAGCCCTGCGAGACGGAGGCAAGGCGAACGTCTTAGGGGCGTCGCTCACGCCGCTGGCGATGTTTCTTCCCGCGCACCACGGGCTGAAGGCCCGCGGGAGAAAGCGCGCTTGGCGCGCACGGGCGATCCCGCGGGCAGGCGGCGGCTGCGGAGCGCAGGGACGCCGCGCCGGCGCCGGATGGGAGGGCAGGCAACGGTGGCGGGTTGCGTCCGCCGGCAGCCGCGACGGCAGCCGGGTACCGCGGGCAGCAGGCAGGAGACGCACCACGGAGCAGCACCGGCGTTAGGTAACACGCACACTGCTGCGGAGGTTTACACGCGGGTCGTAGGCCCAGTCTATTCATTTGCAAGGAAATTGGATTTCCAAATCCATTAGACAACTCCGAAGGTCTCCGCTCCGAGCTTTTATTGGCAATTCTGCTCTGTGCCACGGGACAAGAAACTGAAATGCCGTAGGGGTGCGTACGGCAGGCGGGCAGGGGCGCGGACAGACAAGGTGCAGACAAGAGACTTGGAAACCCATAAATGCTTGGCATTGTGGTGTTGCCCCACACTTGCTCAGGGGAAACGGGAGTAATGGGAGCCCCGGCCCGAGGTGCCCTGCCAGCAGAAGAGGTGCTGACCCCTTTGGGGAGGAAGCGCTCCGGGACTTTTGGGGAGAGGCGAGAGGTTGGACTGTTACTGCCATCACCAGATTTGCACCCACAGCCTGCGTTTTGAGGAGTGCTTGCTCCAAGCCTGCAAGCCCGGACGCAACCAGGACCAGAGCGGCTGTGCGCTCAGTTGGGTGCGCAGAGCTGGAAAAGGCACGTGAAGAAGTGGCCGGCAAAGAGTGACGAGCAGGCAGGGCTCAGGCAGAAGAATCTCCAAGAAGGAGACGTTGGCCAGAGGCAGCTGCAGTCCCAGATGGGCTCCTTGCGCAGGCCCCGACAGCGGCAGCCCTTAGCCCCCGTCGCAGCCACCGTTCTTTGGGGGCTCTTCAGAGGCGTCACTCACAACGATACTGCCAAATCCAGATTCCTCAAGGGAGAACGTTTTCAAGTAGCCGTTTACTCTTTCCTTTGCAAAGATGTAAAAAAAAAAAACCCAACCAAAACAAAAGATGATTAAAAGAAGCTTCTTAATCCTCTGCTGGTGCTTGAACTATTTCCAAGGCAGCAAAAGCCTTCCAGAGTAAAATGAGCATATATTATTTTCAAAAATACACATATCAATGCAATATTAAGCCTATGCCCTGTTACTCATGTCAACGCTGTCCTCTGCTCTGCACAGCTTGGAGAGAAGCCTTTCAGCTGCAGCAGCTGAGTGAGCTGCAGACCCAGCGAGGCTCCCGCCAAGCGAGGGGGGAGCGTTAGAGAGAAAGGAAGAAAAGCACTAAAATAGGATGGGCCTGCAAGAAAGAGGTCAAGGACTGACAGGATGACTCCTGCGGAGGTGAACATTACCAGGTAACACCCACAGAGAGCTTCGGCCCCGGTGACATGCTGCAGCTCTTCCCCTTGCCGACCGCGCGCTGGTGCCACACGCAACTGCTTTTCCACCGGGCCTGAGATACTGCATGATGGCAGCGAACCGTTTTAAGGGGACCCACCCAATATTCTCCGTATGTATCATGTAGGATTACTCACGAGGGAGCGGTTTTGCTGTTTCATGCCGTTCTCCATCACTACTGAGACTCCCATATGCCTAGGCTATCAAGATGCTCACAGATTTGCTTATCCCTTCTGGGGCATCCGTCACCGAAGCGAGGAAATCTGCCTTATCCACGCAAGTGTCATAAACGCCAGGCTTTTTTTTTCCTCTCTTGCCGAGTTTCCTTGTCAATACTACATGATGCCATGGTTACAGAAATGTAGGACTAATCCAGCTACAGCAGGTTATGGGCTTTTTCTGTTTGACATTCTTTGATGCTATATTTGTGCCAGAAGAGTAAATAATACATACAGAGAGAAGCATCAAAGGTTTCTTCAGGGCCCCCAGCCTCTTTCTGCCTATGCTTCCTAAGCTGTTATAAAGATACTTCTCTGCCAGTGTCTCATTTTATGGACTATCCTGTCATCTAATGCTGCACCTAAAGTCCCGTCTATCCACCCTCTCTGCAAAGAGCAGCTAATAAAAGAAAGTTCTTGTTAACAGCCCTGAGAACGGATTCGCCTGGAAACATCCACAGCCAGATTCCCCCACATGGCCCTTTTCAGATACTTCTCAGCCTGGCAGCCCCTTAAGCTGGGCAGCAGCCTCCCCGGGAGGCAGAGGATGTCCTGCCACTGAAGTCATTTGCAACCAGACCGCTAAAACAACGGGGAATGGGCAGTCAGGAGCAACCCTAACGAGATGGCGAAGACCGAGGCTGCAGTTAGAGGGGCAAGGGTGTCTTGGGGAGCAGGCGACTGTGTGCGTGGCCGGGTGTGCGACACCAGCACTTCTGAGACTGTGTCCCAGCCTCATCTGCAGCTCCGAGGGCCCCTGGGAGCGGTTCCCGCAGAGCAGACGCTCAGCAGCTTGGGGATTAGTGTCGGCTGCGTGGCTCTCGCTAGCGTGTCAGATCCCAAGGCTAACTTCACACCAGCAAGGAAAGCCAAGCCGTGCGCCCAACGGAGGTGTCAGAGATGAGACAGACCTGACTGCAAACAGATTGCCCCAAACCCACCAGACTTGCTTCCTTCCCCTCCTCCCTCCTCTCCGGCTTTTCCTCTTCTCCGTCTTCCTCCTCCACCCGCCAAAGGGTGGGGGATCTTTCTTGCTTCCTTTCTACGGAAAATGTAGGACGCATTTTCTCTGCAGCAATGTAAAACAATATATAAGTAAATGCTAGTGGGTGAAGTGCCTTAGGTCCGTTCCCGAGGAACGTATTGAGGGCTGGTCTCTACAATCCCTGGCCGTCAAAGGAAGAGCTCTCTCTTCCCAGCCTCTTCCCAGCACTGGAGACTGGATTTTGTTAGCAACACCACAGCCCAGGAGGGATTTAGGCGCAGGTTTGTCTTTCATCTGCTCTGAACTCTGGGGCTCCTTCGAGGCAGTCCCAGATGCCTCGAGCAGCCGCTTCTCCATCCGGATCCCCGGCCCCCCCCGGGCCACTTCCACTCCCACCAGGGCTTCATTAACATGCGCTTCCTCCCCCACAGCTTAGAAATCCTGGTCCTCCCTGCAGAGGAGGGTGCGCAGACAACTGGAAATTAAGAGGGAGGGAAGCAAAACAAAGATTGTAGCAATAATAAGTCATGCGCAAAACTTTGCCTACCAGCCGATCAATTAATCACGTCTCATTGCATCCCATCCCCTTCACTGCGTTAGCCTGACGTCTCTCGGGGCTGCACAGACCTCCAGGCTCGCCCTGTGGCTCCGTAGCTGCTTGTACGCAATTGGGGACCAAAAACAAAAAAATTATCAAGCCAGAGTAGTCGAAGTCGATTGTGGCCAAGAAGGCCAATGGTATCCTGGGGTGCATTAGGCAGACTGTTGCCAGCAGGTCAAGGGAGGTGATCCTGCCCCTCTCCTCAGCCCCGGGGAGGCCTCACCTGGAGTACTGTGTCCAGTTCTGGGCTCCCCAGTACAAGAGAGACATGGCACTCCTGGAGAGAGTCCAGCGGAGGGCTACCAAGATGATTAGAGGGCTGGAGCACCTCTCCTGTGAAGAAAGACTGCAAGAGCTGGGCCTGTTCAGCCTGGAGAAGAGAAGACTGAGAGGGGATCTCATCAACGTGTACAAGTATCTGAAGGGGGAGTGTCAAGAGGATGAGGCCAGCCTCTTCTCCGTGGTGCCCAGCAACAGGACAAGAGGCAATGGGCAGAAACTGAACCACAGGAAGTTCCATCTGAACCTGAGAAAAAACTTCTTCACTGTGAGGGTGACAGAGCATTGGAACAGGTTGCCCAGAGAGGTGGTGGAGTCTCCTTCGCTGGAGATATTCAAAAGCCGTCTGGATGTGATCCTGGGCAATATGCTCTAGGTGACCCTGCTTGAACAGGGAGGTTGGACTAGATGATCTCCAGAGGTCCCTTCCAACCTAAACGATTCTGTGATTCTGTGATGCTGTGAAGGCAGTACATTTTTCCGGGGTCCCTCTTCCCAGAACACTTCTTTAAACAAGCAAGGGAAACAAGTTTGCAGAACAGGCTCTCCAGTTCCCAAAGTGCCCTCACGGTCCATCTCTTGCACCATTTCCTGGCGTCTGTAGGGATATTCCACTTGCAAAGTCGAGTCAAACATAAGTAAAACCCCTTCCATCCACACGCAGCAGTGATCATTTTGAAAGACTTTTGATGAAGGAGAACCAAACTGAGAAACAGAAAAATTTGGGGGGGGGGGGAGAATCTGAATTAAAGCTATAAATAAGCTGTGAACAAAGGACTCCTGCTAAAGCAAGTTGCAAGCTCCTGTCATGTTTATTACTGGACCTGGACAGAAATGTTTGAGGAATCAGGTAAATCTGCTGAAGAAATATAGTCTAGGAGAAACCCCAAACATTTGTAAAATCAGGTCAAAAACTGCAGGTAGTCACGGCCAAGAGAAAAATTCTTTGAAAATGTGGAAACTCTTTCGAAAAGATTTTTCATTCCTGAAAGGCCAGAGTGTTTTGTTTTCATTAATTTTTTCCAACTTGTCATTTGTCCGTTGGAAATTCAACAGAATTTTTGTTTGAAAATTGACCTACATTTAAAATAATACATTTTATAAAATAAACTAACTCAAAAGAAAATATTTTGGCAAGGATCAAGGAAAGTACTTTGGCTGGATGTGAAATGAAATTTTTCAGAGGTCTTTAGGTCCACTGAAGGGTGTAGAGGAAGCTATGTCTGATCCAAGCTGATTTTTCACACCACCTGATTTTTCAGTTCTGCCACCAAGTGAACAAATCCATTACTCTTTGACTTTTGTAATACCAGGTGTCACACCATCAATGCCAGTGTAGTTTCAGCGTACCCTGTCAGGAAGAAAGCTTGGGCTATGGACACCAAATCGACCTACCGGCACAGCTATTTTGGTGGTGAGGGGTAAGAAATCCCTACCCAGACACCCAGGACATACATGTTACAGAGAAGAAAAGAGTCCTTTCAAGAGGGCACAGGGAGCTGAAACCTAGCAGGATTATGGGAGTAAAGATCTTTTCTGTCCATCTTGTCCTCTACGTAGATACTTTTATCACAGATCACCAAGTAAAAGGGGATCATAAAATGAAACAAGGCTATTTCTGATAGAAACATTGCAGCTTTCTCAGGGGCAGGCGACAGTAACCCAGAGACTTGGTCCTTCATCGAACGATGCACTGATGAATCTGTTCCATTAACTGTAGAGTCGGTATTAGCGCCCACCGTTCAGCATCACGCTCTGAACATTACACTAATTACTAGGTTCCAGCACTGCATGGCTTCCCAGCAGGAAGACTCTGCCCTATAAATCATCATACATGAGCGGCATTTAGCCAGAGATGTTAAAAAAATTCTGCTTTGTACTGAGAATACTCCCACCGTAGGGGACATTTTCCCATTCTGTCAAAAAGACAATGCCTTTCCCCCCCTTTGTGATAGGGATGCTCTCAGGACAAATTCTATGTCCCCTCTGCCCTGCCGTCGGGCCCTGCCGTCCTTAAGTAGTTGCCTAGAGGGATGCTGATGTGGAAATTCTTAAAAGATGTTCAAAGAGTGAAAAAAGTCCAGGCTAAAATCATCTTTAATTCCTGAACCCGGAATGGGTGGGTTCTCTGGGACACCAGCAAGGTCCCCGGGAATCACCGTCACTCTCGTCCAGCTCCCCTTCAGCCATTCGTTTTGCGATGAATGCAAAATAGCAAATTATTTTTCCGATCACACAAGCAAACGCGGTTCCCCCATCTGCTCTCCCGCTGTGGGATAACGGACATTTCTCTGCCATTTACTGCAGCATAAGCACTCCAATGGGGTTAAATTTTATGCACTTTTAGCCAGCAGAGAGGATTTTAAAGAGAGGGGAAGGGCAGAGCAGTGGCAGAAGCACGCTGCAAGGATTTTGTTCTCTAGTCCGTACATGTTTCCAGCCTCCTCTCACCCCCACGTCGGAGCACTTTCCCGCAGAGTATTAAGCCATGTGGCTAATGTCCCCCATCTGTGACTCCTTCTCTCTCATCCTCTCCCCGGTGGGCAGCACTGTTTGTGCCTGAACCTACTCAAAGTCGTTTCTGCCAGCGCAGGTCCCTTCAGCAGGCACATTGCGCTGTGCCTATAGGGCAGAGGACCCCCCAACGCAGCCTGTCCTCCTCCGAGGGACAGCAGGGCAGCTTGCAGCAGCTCTCAGTTTCTCAGGGAATCCTCCCCGCTGCCAGCGATACCACGTTCCCCCGAGACAGCACCATCGGACCACCAGGTTACCCCGGCCGGCAGAGCCGGGCCAGCTGGGGGGACGTTGCTCCACATGGCTGGAGCCAGACAAGGCGAATCTCTCACTTGCAGCTTCTTTTTGCGTACGGACATGTCGTCCCTTCACCTGTGCCCCTGCAACAAAGGAAATGGGTTTCAGCAGTAGGAAGGGTAGTGATGCCTAGGGTGGGAAAAGAGATGCTTTTGCACGGCATGCAAACAAACCGTCCCACTGTTTATATCTCACACTTATCCACAGCCCATCTACTTGTGTGCCAAGAAGGATCATCCTGAGTAACGTGGCAGTAAAAGCCAGGGCTGGTGCTCTACGTGCCAGGCATTTTGTTGAATTGGAAGTGCCTGGGATAGACAGGGTGCTGTTTTCTTACCTTTCACTGCAGGCCAGTGATTCAGGACCTATTTTGAGACTACTTAACACATGCTTTCTAGCTTTCCCATCCTTGTTTGGAAAAATCAGATCAGCTCTACGCCTCGTTTGTCCACCCTGCTCAGAACAGGGCAGGACCTTACTATTTCCTGGAAAAAATCACATTTAGGGAAGCACTTGCCATTCAGCTGCGTTCCTCTTCTGGCTTTGGTTCTGATTCTGCTGCCCTGTGTGGTTGAGTGGTGGGGTTTTTCCACCTCTCTATTGAGCAAAGTGCTATTTGCTACAGGATTTGAACTTCTACAAAGGAGGTAGCCAACCGGGAGCCCAAGGGCTTTGTGCAGTCTATGCAAAAATTTTAGCTGGTCCCTAGGTTGGTGGATGGTCAGCAGTCCAAGCAAATGGGGAATATTATTGAACATGTGTTGCAGAAGGGGAAAATAAGTTTACGGGTACAAAAGAACTAGACAATATTATGTGATCAGCTACAGTATCACACAGAATGGCTAGGAATAAAAGTAATGCCAAACACTGAGCACTTGGACTGCTTTAGAGCTGTAATAACGTATAATATCAGTCCTGCTCATTGTCTCCCCAAATAGGAGGCAACAGACGGAAAGCACAGCAGTAACAAGGTTTCAGTACAGAGATCCTAAGCAAAATACTAGACGCAGAAAAGTTGTTTGGCCAAGACAGTCAGAGGTGACGGGACTCTCTTGGCTCCAGAAGGATATGGAAACCAAGACTTGACTAATTGTTAGCCAGACAGCGCAAGCTCAGGAGAAGAGATCTGCACGTCACTGTGGCTGTTGGGTTGTGTTTGCCATGCAAAATAGTCTGTCTACTCTCAGAAAGACAGCGGCCCTTTGGCATTACACCCAAGTCAACCAACTTTTTTGCAAGCTATTTTACACTAACAAGATAGACGATGGCTAGCGTGACATTAGGGAAAGCCAGCCATCTCTAACTTAATTTGTTCAGCTTGGCTTTGCTGTGTGATACAAATTACTAGAGAGCATTATGAGCCTCACCTCGCTGAAAACCCATCTTTCAAGCATCTGCAGATGACTGAGATCTGCATCAGGAGCTTTCCAAATAAACTTTAGACTACCAAGAATGCAGACAGGCATTGGCAGAGGTGTAATTCTGGTGCTCACTTTGAGGTACCCTCTAATGGGTAGGATCTAGGCCCCCCAAGAAGGTCCCCCTCCACGGACATCCTGTGTGGATTCTTGATGCTGGTGTTCGTCTGCATTTTTAAGAAATCAGTTTGATTTCCATCCAGGTTCCTGGCTAATGACTAAACGGCAGCCACTACCCTTTTCAGTTGTGCACTAGGTTATACAGTGTTGGCCTGTTGCTAACTAGTGCAGTGTCTCTGATTTTTCTAGCATCACTAGTAAAATTTAATCCTTCTGTTAGCTTGTCGCCCATACTGTTCAGCTTTACTGAAATGTTACGAGATGCAGCTTTGAGTACGACCAGAGGAAAATGCCCCAGTGTTAACCTTTGGGACAGGTTAAGGGACAAGTGTGACTGATCAGAGTAAATAACAGCTAAAATGATATTTACTGGGATTTAGCTCACCAAAAGGAAAAATGCTATGCAATATGACTGGGTCAGATCTCCTGTGGGTGTAAGTCGGCGCAGCTGGATGGGGTTTAGCAGGTTTGTACCACATAGCTTCACAGAAGTCTCCACCTTTCCCTTAAATACTCCCCTTCCAGAAGCTTATTGCTTTCTGAAAAAAAAGTCCCCCAGTCAATGTCCAGGTGACTTCAAATGTTCCCAACTGAGATTTACTCCGGGAGGGTCAGAGAGACACAGACGTTAGAGACAGACCTTGGATGCCAACTCTAATGCAACTCTATGTCAGCAAGGTCAATAGGACTTCTACTGTTGACATTAGCGGGCACAGTTCATACCTGCTGGCAAGGAACAAATAATTAGGGGTGATTTATATCTATCCCACAGTTACCGTTGTTGAAAAGTCTGACCTGCAAAGGGGTGCATTTGTATGAGGAAAAATAATAGCTTACAGAAGCAAACCTGACTGCCAGTATTGTCTGACCGCTACGAACAGCCCCTCTTCCTTCCAGCAAGACAACAAATTAATTGAGATATGTGGCTGTAGCAGTCAAAGTCTCAAGTTTGCTTGCTGAACATACTCCTCGGTGCTTGGTGAAAATGACATATGGGAGACAATTAAATAACTGCCGTTATGGCCAGGTTAGTGAGAAAACAGATCCCCTCATGAACTGAATTTATGCCGTGTGTCTGATACAAAGATGCACACATAATACAGGGTTAAAAAAAGACATATTCACTTCCCGATAAGTTAACAAGCTTCTTGTTTACATCCGCCTATGGATTTCCCTGTCTTATGAAATCCTACTTTGTCCTGGCTGTACAGAATCGCCTCCATTTGCTAATTGGTGAGTAGGTTTGCTTTTTAACAAAGGGTTATTTGGTCTTGTCGCTTGATCGTTAAAAGACTGGAGGTGTAGTTTACCATCACGCAGTTTCTGAAGTCAGCTGTTTCTCCAAGCCAAGGCCCAGCTTGCCAGCTCCAGTGTTCACGCTGGAGGTGGACACATTTGGTGGTCAGGAGTGACACAGAGCTGAGCAAATCCAGCTCTAGGTAGCGAATAACCCAAAGACCTGCCGCTCAGGGGTTAGGGTCCGACCCACTGTGAAAAGCGCAGGCCGTTTGGAAGTAGCAGCAGGACGCATCAGAAAGCTCAGGGGGTGAAGCCAGACACTGCTGCCCGGTAAGAACCAGCCTGAAGGAAACCAGGGCAAAGTCAAGGACCTGGGGAACACGGCGTTAAATCATCCTACCCTCCTGGGATGCCCACCGAAGGGATGAGACAGCTTGCGCAGCCTCCCAAGATACGGCCGAGCAGAGACCAGATGCACAGCAGCTGTTCGGAGACGTGCCCACGAGCTGCAGAAGAGCTTGAGAGATGACGAGACCCTTCTCCAGAGTTGAGCTGAAGACATGACAGTGAACAGTGCTTATATTGCCCATGCTGTGCTACTCCAGCAGTAAGGAGATGACTACAGAGACCTCAGGCCCCGACGTGCTCCCATCAACATCCCTATCCATTCTCCCCTTATAATAAAAATAACAAATAGATATTTGCCCCTTTGGACACCCCGTTCCCTCACAAGTCCTCCTTCCCTCTTTTCCAGACAACTTGACCTGGCTGGCCAGGAGCTGCGGGAGGGCAGGGGAGCCTGGGGAGGCTCTGCCCGCTCCCCTTCCCTCGGCTCCCGGGTCGGAGGAACCGCAGGGCAGACGCCGAGGAGCAATGCCGGAGAAAGCGAAGCACCGCGCCATTTTGTGGCTCCTTGTTCCAGCTGTCCCAGGGGCAGGCTGCCGCCTATTTCTAGCTCCCGAGGTAGCTGAAATACCACCGTGATATTCATTAACGAAAAGCCCGTAGGATGGGAACGACGAGGCAGGGAGGGGAGGGAAGGTGCTAGCTGGTCTGGTTTGTTTTGCTTTATTTAATTGCTCGCTTCAGTACAGCCGCAAAGCGTGGCAGGAGGCTCAGATCCTCGCACCTCAGGAAAAGAGGGAGCGCCAGACCCAGGGGAGGTGGGAAGAGAAAAGTCAATCAGGCAGTATTTAAAAATCTACCTGCTGGGCCCAGAGGGGGCTGGAGGTTTTAATGTCATTCCCAGCTTGAGATGCAGCCTGGAGAGGGAGAAAAGAAAGGGGTATCTTCTCTTCTTGGAGCCTTAATTGCTTGTTAAATCATCTAACAAACGCATGAACTCTCGGATGGCCCCACGGTCCTTGACAGAGGGGCTTTATCCTCGGTGGCGGGAGGAGTATTTTTTAAAATGTTCATTTCACCTGCTTTTTCTGGATCTATAAAATTGGGAGTTGGTCGACACATGGTTCACTCAGCAAAATAAAACCTAGGTTTTTTTTACCGTACAGCAGGAACGAGAAGCTTTCCTACCTGCAGTTCCCCTGCCATAGCCTGTTGACACAGCCTGCCTTGCAGCCAGGCTCCCAGCACTGCAAGAAAACAACCCTCCAGAGCCAAAAAAGAGGCATCCAGTGAGCGCAGAGGAGTCCCAGCCTCTCTTGGTTTGCCTATACCAAAATAATTCCCTGCCCCACAAGCTGCAGGCCCTCGCAGACCTGATAGCCATGGCCTGATGCAGTTGTCCCTGTTCGCTCCCCTTCCGCTCCATCTTCACTGCTCATTTGTCTTTTGTTCAAGCCCTGTTGCATGGGGTCTTAAAATCAGAAGCGACTGTCCAAACTGTGGAAAGGCAAGGCAGCTATTTCCCAGCACAGAAAACGTAATGACTATCACAATCCCTCTGACGCTTTGCAGAAAGCAACCTCCAGTTCAATCTACAACGGTCAAAAGCAGCCCAGGTCTTGCCCATAACAGCTAGAGAGCTTCAGATACGCTTTGCTATCACAGACAGACGGACCTGTAACTTGCACCTGTAAAATCCTCCCCCCCCCCACTGTATTCCAGACATACAAAAGACTTCCTTCCTAGCTAATTGAAAGCATCATACTACACGACAACTTGGACAGCTTGTATTGCACCCATCCAAAACTACCAGGATGAGAGTGAATCAGGCAGAATTACACAGGTGGGAACACAGCTAGCACGCAGGAGCGGTCAGCATCCTCCCAAAGACCTCTGCTCATCAGGACACTGTTTGCAGGGCAGAAGAGCTGCATCTCGAGCTGGATTGCTCAGGGGCTGCCCAGGACTCCAGCCTTACAAGAGCCACAAGCGAAGAACGGCATCAGTCAGTCATCAGATGCGCTTCCTCCTCCTTGCTCTGTACTTTCCCTCTTGTGCACCAATAATGGGGCCACACAGGATGGCAGCCCTGGGCAGACCGGCCATTAGCAGTTTTTGTGTTATTTAAAATGTGTGGAAAGAGGGGAGGAATTACAGCTTGTGAGCACTGTAGGAAAACAATACTGAGGATTTATGAATATTCACTGAGATCAAGAAGCACTCCAGGGCAGAAAACAAGCTTTGGAAATTAACTCAACTCTGTGAGGTTTTTTGTTTGTCTTGGCTTTGAGGTGTGAGTGACCAGTACTATTTCTCAATAAAGAGTGGAGTCTGTACAGAGGGCTAGGAGGATTCCTGGACAGTAAAATATGAAGTTAGGTATGTTGTGATAAAGACTTTATGTTCATAAAGTCTTCAAAGCATAAAGACTCCACCCCATTAAGTTTTATGAGTTGATGTCTCCATACAGTACTGAGACTTCTTCAACCGATACAGACTTAATGTTCTGGGAACTTCAAGCTCTTTCTCCGAGTGTTGAAATCTCCAGCAGCTTCAATCTCCAGCGCTAGCAGTTTGGTGCCCTGCAGTTTTTCAGTAATTTCAGTATTTGATGAATGATATGATCCTGGCCATACAATCTGTGTCATACATGTTGGCTTTCCCAAACATAAATTTAGATACATTGTGTACTCTTCAAAACTGGCCATCCTCCCCTTCTAATTATTCTCATGACCTAAGAAATAATCTGCCACAAAACCTGTAACACCTTGTCTGCAGTGCTCAGGCGGTCCCTGGAGAGAGACCCATTCCGCACTTGGGCTAGTCCCAACACAGCTGCTAAATTAATTGAACATCAGACAGGAACATCAACAGCATGTGGCAGGGAAGAGTAACAGGATAAAGCATGCTGCAGCCAGTAATAATGTGAGAGCACTTTGGAAGTGGGTCTTCTCCAGCAGGCAATGAAGTGGCTCTTCTCTAGCAGGCAATGAACAGGCTCCCCAGAAGCTGGGAACCAAACCTCTTTGGGCTTTGTGCTCATTGAGAGATTATTTTGATAGGAGATGTTTGTCCATGGGACAATGACAGCAAAGTCTGAGCTCTGCCCATACTCCTGTTTCCAAGACTTCCATTTCTGGTCAGCCTGTGCTGATTTAGGCCAAACGCCCTGGATGGCGAGGACTTTCAGTTGCTTTTGGCCAAGAATGGGTTTGTTCTAGCAGACAAACGATCGCATACACAAATGCAGGCCCTAAGGCAGCCCAGTTGAGCCACATTTCTCTTACTCCTCAGCCTGTGGTTGTCTTCACTTGCTTGCTGTAAGCACACATACAGGTCAAGAACTCTTTTTTGACAGCTAATTACAGTAATAATAATTTGGTTTATTTCAGCTGGCAGAAATGTGCAACTTTTCCAATTTTTTCCATTAACAAAGCCATGAAAGAAAAGCGCCACAGAATAGCCAACTTCCCTGGGGTTTCAGGAGTCAATGGGAGGGGTGGGAGATCCACTTGCTGCAAACGAAGCAGAGGAAGGTCAAGAATTTGGGTCTACCGCTTCATAAATGAGTGTCTCAGCCACTGTGGACTATTACAGTGAGGCTGTACTCAGCTATTCCAAGTCTGTCTAGACATTCCCACCCAAAATCTGAGACATCTTCCAGACCCAAGTTGTGTCAGAATGATACCCTCCAGGAAAAGTTCCTATTCCAGTGAATCAGATTCTTCTGACCAAAAAAAAAGATTCCATCCGAAAATCACCAGCTGGTCCTAGCCTCGCTGCCATACTCCTTAACCACAGGAGATTCCTCTTCATCTGAATCACAAAGCACTACAGACAGCCAAGGTGTTATGTATTAACATGAATTAGCCCCTGCAGCAGGGACACAGGCTCACAGGAAATAACAGGAAATCAGAAGAAGCAATGAACCAGCATCAGAAAAAAATTATTTCAGGAGCCCTTCTGCTCCTCCTGACTCCTGACAAACTATCCCTACTTTATTATGGTTACATACAGAGGTAAAACAGGAATCAGTGCAGGACATGCATCACTGCTAACAAGTTACAATACACTTGTACATAAATGAATTTCCTTCTGTTACCAAGAAGTTCAGGATATATATACCTAGTGCAAACTGATTCGTCTGCTGAATAGAAATAGTTTTTCACAAGCAGTGCATTGCACAAGTACATATTTCCTTATGGCTTCCTTGCTACGTCCTCCTTTTGCCCTTTCTGCTAGATCATACGGTCTGGATCCTAACGCCCCAGCCTGAGAAACACAGGCTGTCATGCCTGACGGTTTGGGGAACTATTTCTGAAACCTCTGCCTCCAGCCTCTACCTGACCTTTTGTTTCTTCCCTCTGCAGGCTGATGCCAAGATGGTCTGTGATGTCGTAAGTCGGATGGAGGACACAGAGCCCTTCTCTCCAGAGCTGCTGTCAGCTATGATGAGACTCTGGGCAGACTCGGGGATCCAAGAATGCTTCAACCGATCCCGGGAATATCAACTTAATGACTCGGCCCAATAGTGAGTATCCCTCTCCATTGGCTTTTGCATCTTAAGAGGTTGCATTGGGCTTGTTAAAGTTTTAACCAAAGTGGCTCCCAAGATATTGAGTTACCTCGCTGTAGTGGATCAAGGCACGGTTCTGCTTATAGACCAGGATGCATGTGAGTCGCAGGCTGCTGCCAGGTGGAAGGAACCCAGGCAAGGCTTTCCCTTCACCTCTGGCCCACCTGAGTGAGTTCACAACCTGAGGGCCAAGTTGCCGTACCTCTCACAAACAGTCCAGGGCAGGTTTCTGCAAACATAGATCTAATGAGCAAAGGCAGACTAATCCGTGGACGTGACTGATGGCTTGTTCGTTTGTCTGATAGATATTAGAACGGTGTGATGACTTGCTTTGTATGGCAGTACAGCTCGTGGTTTCACTTTTCTGATACCCATATACTACACTGATAGGCAGCTGGACTACCACCAAGGGTAGGGGGACTCTTTGCTTTTAGTATTTTGCATTAGTCTCACAATACAGGCAGTGACATCTATACTACTAGGGACCAGATCCAGATTCTTGTGATTGTGATTGTCTGAATCCATGGCTTTGGTTCATCCCTTTATAAAGACAAGACATTTACCTATAAACAGCTGCTCTGGCCCTAAAGAAACAGTGAGTGTTTCCCCAGTTTCAGTTTAGGCCAATTCCTAATGGTAATTCATCTAATCTGCATGCCTCTGCCTAGGCAAGAAGAGTAAAACTTTTCGTGTCATAATTTCAGCCACTGTAAAAGGAGTTCTTACACCTTGGCAAAAGCTCCTGCTGGCCCTGTACTGTCTTGAACAGTGGTCAGCAAAATATGGTTAAGTAAAAGTATATGAAACAAGCAAGAACGGACTGATCCCTTTCCCAGTTGTACCCATGCACCTTTTGGCAATTAGAAATATAGCGGCTTCCCAGAATGATGACAAGGGAATGTTACATCCATACGTTTGGCCTTCAAAATGTCCCGTGTCAATAACTGCACCAGCTGACTCATGCACTTCTGGAGTGACTATTCTGTGTTTGGACTGTCTGGCGTCTCTGCTTAGAGATAGAGAAGAGTATATTACAACACGGCCCCGCACAGCAGGATGGCTAATGATTTTGTTGTGCATGGCAGGCCTGATTTTCACGAGTCCGTACCAGCTCCTGCCCTCCGAGCTGGCAGGACATTTAGTGAGCTTGGAGTTATTCCTGCTGTTGTGGTGCTGCAGTGAATGCAATGATGACACATCCTTTGGCACTGACCAAAAACCAAATGGAAAATTTGCAGATGTGTTGTTGTGTCACAGCATCCTACCCAACTATTTCACACCGTGAACAACTACATCTAAGTGATGATCCTGACATTATGCTGACTTCTAATCACTACTAAGTGGAAATTCATGTTCAATCTGCCTGTAACAGTGCAATCTGCCTTTTCTTGCCAGCAAAGGTTTTTTTTTTTTCACAAAAGAAGGCTCTGATGGCAAGAACATATCTTCAGAGGTATAAATTACATATAATTCCAATCATTTGCATTAAAACCTTGCAGAAAATTCTTCAGTTGTTTTTACAGCCATTTACCTTGAGGAAACTATTTTGATCTTCCTTCCATGCAAAACAGCAATTGAAAATAATAAGCATAACCCTCCCAGTGTGACCAGCTGCTGGGCAATTCATCAGCAAGAGCTCTGAAACCACAAGCAGTCTCTAGACATAACTCAAGAGGCTCTGTGCTGTGGTGTTCACAGCAATATCAATGTATAGTTGCAGCCCAGCAAAATTAATCTCAGTGTCTTTAGCAAAATCTCTTGCATTGCGTTGAAATTCTCAAACTAATCAACACCAAAAAAGAGATGATGATGGAAGGAAAAGAGAAATTAAAGCCCATTGCCTTATGCACTACTGCTGCTAAGATCAGTAGAAACACGTGTTTGGCCATTTTTTTGGTTAAACATTGGACTTATCTGTCCCTAAGTGAAGAATGGGAGCACCCAGACACGTATATCAGGGAGCTGGTGCTAGAGCACGCTGCTGTTCACCCACTTGACTCTCAGACACACCCAAGCCATAGCCTGCTTTGCCATCTACCCTATAAACAAGGTGGCAAGATGTAAGGCCTTTGGCGCATTTTCCACCTCCCACAACTGGGGACCAACCAAATCACCGTTCAAAGCTATGTCAATGATGCAAATCTGTTATGGAAAGAAGACGACCCAGACTCTTCCCTTCGAAAGCTTTCCCTCTCCCTAGCTGGTGGATGCCTCTGCAGCCAGGGGAAGTCTGCGCTGCCTCTCTTCATATCCAAGCTGTGACTTTTGTTGTGGCTGGACAATGATTTGCTTGGTGTTAGCTCAGATGGTGAAGCTACAGAGAATGAAATCCTTTGCATTTACAGATCTGCTACTGTTTAGGAGCCTCTGGTGGTTCAATCACCATGAGCAGAGACGCTGTCAAAGAGCTGGGACACTATAACACGTCTTGCTGCACCTCTAGGCCTTGGTGCATTACACCAGATGGTGATGCAAGTGAGAGCTCAGTTGGCACTTATTCATGCCCAGTGGATCCCCAGTGAAAAGAGGCATATTTTTCATTTAATCCTTGAATGCTTGGGGTTGTTCTCTTCTGCATGAGCGAAAGATTTGAGACAGTTTGATTTTTTTTTTCCCCCCATGGGAAAGGACTTATCTTTATTGACACTGATAATGGATTTAAAACACTAACAACTACAGAATGTATTTATTTTCTTTAAGGCTGAGAAAAGTGAATTCCAAACAAGAATTGAATCTGAAATTTCCCCAAGTTTGCAAACAGTGATGGGGAGTGAGCTAGACTGGCAACGTTCACAAATAAAGGAGTGTCGCTCTTATTTCAGGCTTCTCTTGGTGTTAGGACACAGGGCCTGGTGGTTTCTAGCAGGAGGGAAGGTTGCTGCTGGAAGCAGAGGTTGCGCTCCAGGGTCCTCAGTGCGTGTCCCAAAGCCCCAACGTAGCAAAGCCTGCAGACCGAGCAGCAGCACAGGCACGACCCTTGGGACCCTGCAAGCCGCATTCCCCTGGCAGTGCTGAACACCTTTCAGAAAACCCAGCCCAGCCCAGTAATTTCTAAAGAACCCACCTGGTCACTAAATCGGCAGCAGGTCAGCCCCAGCCTCTGGCACTCTGATCTACTTTATTAAATGAAGGGACGTGGGCCAGATGCTGTGACTGTCCCCTGCAACCTGCAGCTTCCACAGTAACAATCTCTCCAAAGAGACCAAGCCACCAGACAAAAACCAGGTCTACTCTGTCATTAGTACTCCCTCCTCCTGGCCAGTGCAGCAGTTTACCTACATTGCTCCTCCAAAGCTTCACGTTTATTTTCAATGGTTCAAACAACAGGCCTTCTACTCTGTCCTCGGGGAGGCCAAGTCACAGGCTAATCAACAGCATACGAGAGCTAGCAGCATGGTTCTTATTAGTCCATCATTAATTTCACTGAAAATAGATTTAATATTTCATATTAGCCTAAACATAAGTGAATAACAGCTCTTCTCTCCCAGTGAGAGAGAATGGGCAGAAGCACATTGTTTTCTGCACTCCCATGCATGCCTGCCTGTCAGTGGGGACTTCCCTGCAAAGTTCATGTTTTGCTTCTGTTATGCTCTCAAGTCAGCCTGTCTTTACCAAGGATTCGTTATGTACTGTGAAGGAAAAGGAAAAGTGAGGAACAGCACAGTTTGCAAAGAAAAGACACGACAGAGGAAGAGGGGAGGTTCTGTAAGGGACCCCCTGTGTCTTGGACAGCAAAGAGTAAAACAGTAAGGAAAGCAAGCGAAGGAAAAATAGTAAGATGTAGCAGTTGGTTTCATCATTTGTTGTTAGTACATTTTTTCATCCTTCCCTAAGGCAAATTTATGGGTGGGTTGAGTTCTACTTTCCTAATCTCTTGATTATGTTTTTATTCCTACTTCATCTCCTCTTTCTTTCTTGTCTCAATGCCTAAGAGCTAAATCTACCTCTGATCATCAAAAAGTCTGATCACTGCTGATGTCTTTTTCTTGTCCAGCCAGTTTCTGTCTGTGGAAGCACATCTGTGACCCACATTCACATTCAAAATCAGCAATATAGGGGTTTCCAGCTGGTTTAATCTCTTACTTCTGTTCAGATTTAAAACTTGCCTTATGTTTCCTATCCTCGAGTTCCTAACTCGAGGATGGTCACAGGAGCACAGTGCATAGGACAAGTGGGGTCTTCAGCACCCGGAGGTGGGGAGAAGCCTCCAAACTTCAGGAAGGGAATGGAGCAGGCAGAGCAGCTACGTGAGCACTTGTCTTCCATGAACATATCCTGATAGGCACAGGCCCCACAAGGATATGTAGGCCGAGACAGTTTGCAAGTACACATACACAAAAGAGTTAGAGTCTGTATCAAGTAGATGCCAAAATCAAAGTTATTCTCCCCCTGCTTCCAAGTATATTGAAAGATCATTTGATAATGCCAGGGCTGTGAAACTACAGAGAAACTGCAAAATATTTTAGGCCTGCATTCAATCCATCTATCTTCACACATATCTGAGGTGTCAGGGCTAGGAAGCTTGTTGCCTTTGGCTCTCTCCATAGGGAGTGAAGGGAGGAGAGATACAGGGCCTCAGTGCTCAGTGGAGAGAGATAAAATTGTGTCTTCAGCCCTAACGTAGCTAACTGCTCGGTTCTGCCAAAAACTGAGCCCAAACTGGACAACACTTCAATCTCTTCATCTTCAACTACTCCTCTGGCAGTGATGTGAGAAGTGTTGCATCAAATTCTCTCTCACTCGGGACTGTTTTCTGGTCTCTTTTCTTGGCAAAGAAATTGGCTTTGCATCATGGTATAACCTTCCTTACCAATGCTTATTACATCTCACTTGCCAATACCCACTTCACTGAAGAAAAGTCAAGAAATTAGAGCCAGATGTACTTGTGATACAGTGAACTGCTTCCTAGACTGAGCCCCAACAAGGCCGCACTGGAACAGGTTGCTAGAGAGGCTGTAAAATCTCTGTCCTGGGAAATACTCAAAACTGAGCAGCCTGATCTAACTCTGAAATTGGATTTAAGTTTGAAGTTGGCCCTGCTTCGAATGGGGGGATTGGACCAGACGCCCTCCAGAGGTCTGCTCCAAACCAGCATTTTTGATTTTATCTTTTGTTTTTCCCATCATCCTTTATCTCATAACACTGGATTATAAAGGGAAAAGGGGACAGCAAACATCTTCAGGGCTATGGCTCTTGCCCCATCACAGCAGAGCTCCTGAGCTCACAGCACTATGTTTGCTGTAACTCCAGCCAGACCTTTCCACACTGCAGATGGGGCTGGGCAGCATCAGCAGAGCCAGGAGGACAAAGACATCTTGTTTGCTGGTGTCACTTTGTCACTAGGACAACATATCTGACAGAGACAGAAATACTAGAGCTGAGACAGTCAAGAAGCAGGTCTTCACTGTGAGGTGACTGAGGCTGAGAAACAGCCTCTGAAAAGAAAAGGAGGGAGGCCGGGTCTATCACCTGGAGCATTTGTAACCAAGCACTAGAAAATACCATGAATACATTTCTCTGTCTCTCAGCACATCAAGATATAAACCAGCAGCAAATCAGGCTCCTTCAGTTCCTGTGCTCATGAAACTTTTCGTGTTCTTCACAAAGTTGCCCGTTTCCACCTCTCTGATGGAGTCTCCTGTTTTTAGCCAGCCCTCTCTGGCCCGTGCCTAGGGGGGAAGTAATGAAACCTGACACACGCATATGTAATACAGAATTGCTAGGGACTCCGGAGAAGAGGTTGAACGTGGCCAAGGAATGGCTATTCAATCCTATTTAGACCATCAAGACTAATTTAGTAGTTGTGCAAGTAATGTGCCTGTGCCTTCTTACCCCATACAAGTGCTCTGTGCTTCAGGGCCAGGCAGCTCTATGAAATTAGTTTCAGCAGACAGATAAACCTTTAGATCATATGACTTGCAGGACACTGTCATTTTGCACAACTATCAGGACATGGTCCATTTTAATGAGCTCCAGTTGTTGCTGGTTCCCTGAGATGGAAGAAAGAAAAATTATAGGTCAAGGCTTTGCATTAATATTCCCATCAGGTGCATAGATTCCATTTTCTCATCACAGCTTTTGCATTAGAATATGTTTTTCTGTGAGCGCTCCTTATTCGTACCTGTCACTTGAGCTCACTTGTATTTAATTGGAGGGAGCAGCAGCATAAATGGAACAATCCAATTAATTGGGATGACTGTGTTGCACTGTTTATTGAACAATCCACCTTTGAGTCTTAGAGCTCAAGCACCAATAAAGCAGAAGGGGAAAATACATCATGATAGTCAAGGCTGAGATGTAGATACCATTTGTCTGAATTTATGGTTTAATTTACTCTTGCAAGTAAAAATGGCCACCAGCTTTGAATAATCGAGTTCCCCTGTGATAAGCAAAACAAAATAGCGCATAAAGCCCAGGGTCAGTTGACTGGAATCACTCATGTTGCTCGATTCCCACAAATCAGACGCAAAGAGATTTCCAGAGAGGAGCAGCACTGCAAAGTCTGGCGGCACCTGGTCTGAAGTAGGGCTGTTTCTGGTAATTGAGGCCTCTGTTTTCCCAGTTTCGGGGAGGCAGGGACAGCTTCTTCGACTCTTAACAGAACAGAGCTTGGGCTTAATAGAGGTCTTGGGCTTCGTTACTATACTCATAAATTAAGGACTTGCTATCATTATATGAGTACGCCTAGGATTTATGTGAGCTGGATGAAGGGCACAACAGAAAGACATTATCTTTGTAGTCAGCTAGATCTTTTCCAGCATCCTAACCTGAGTCTTAGTCCATCTGGGGACCCGTTTTCACCAAAATACCTATTTCTGACCAAATCAAGGGACCAGAAAAGCCAAACAGGGGCTACGTTTGCTCTACAAGGAATTGGGATTTAATCCCAGAGAAGTATTAGCAAGAACGAGAATATTTGATGTAAGAGTTCCTCTTCCACCTTGGCCTCCATGAATATATGAAATGATGAAACCCTTTTGGAAGAGCGAGTTGCAAGAGCACTTGACTGTCACCTAGACAATGTAGATGCACCATACCAGAGGCATCATAGTTCACAGCACCTGTGGAAGAAAGTTCTGCAGAGTGACATAGCCGTACAAGTAACCAGATGCTGTGCCACCGTTTAAGTTTCACAACGAATAACATCCCTCAGTCAAGTTCTTCCTTATTCATATCTTTGCACATCTATTAAAATCAGCAGTAGTGCTAGCTTAGCTCAGAAGGTGTCCCAGGACACCTATGCCTTGTAGAGTCTGCTGCTGGCCAGCTTCATTTCTATTCTCAGCTTTTAGGGTAGTAGAAAAATCAGAGCTAGTCCATGTCTGTGACAAGGCAGAAAGCAGGAGCAGTAAAGAAGCCAGTGCGCAGCCCTCAATGGTAAAAGCAGAGAGGAGAAAGAGAAGGAAGAATTGAGGGAAGAGATATTCTTCCATTTTATGGATGACTTTTGCCCATCCCTGTCCCAATTCATTACCCATTCATTGTAATGGTCCCATCTGCGCTAAGAAACTGCGTGGTAACACCTGCGTAAGCTGTACTTCCCTGAACACTTTCCAAGACTGTTATGACCGATTGGTGTGAAGCAGTTACTGCAAACACCAGGACTGATGCAGCCCCAGCTGTCTCTGGAGGATTGCAGAATGGCAGGCTCGCTCTGCTCCATACTCTCAGTCTATGGGGCTCCCGTGGCCTTGGTGGACTAGGAAGCCCACCCCTCTCGGCCCTCTTAGACATCAGTGTAGAGGAGAGCTCTACCAGAACTGTCTGTCCTGGCTAGAGGATCTTCCTATAGAGGAGAGGCCACCTAGGGGCTTAGTCACAAAATCAGGCTCTTCCCTTCACCTTTTCCAAACCACACACATGAACCATCAGTGGAAGGAGCACCCCTCTCAAAAGATGTATCCTGCCAGGAGCTCAGGAGAGTCTAAAAAATATGAAGGAGAAGCAGCAGATCCTGTGCCTTGTAAACACCTGAATTTCTGAAGGACTATATCCCCTCTTGATCTCCGTGAGGGTATCTGAGCTAGCATCACCCCCTACTTAACTACATCCCTGAAGAGAAGAAGCTGTAGAGCTGAGGTTTAAAGGAGAGCTTGTGGCGGTACCAGTGATACAGGGATGTATGCAAAAGCAATCACCAGCTGAAACAGAGCTCCACCACTTTGTTCACTGCCTTTTCACGCAAAATAGCAAACTCTGCAGCCAGCTCCACCCCTAAGGTCTGTCTGAATAGACTCAGGAGGTAACACAGACCGCATTGCGAGTAGAAGCAGAAAAGTTATGTAGGTAATTCATTCCTCAGGAGCAAAGACTTAGCAGTACCTCCTACCTCTGTGTCATTTTTCAACGCTGTGTAGCATCACAACAATGTTGTGCTTGGCCTGGGGATTAAAACATCTGTCTTGAATAAATAAATTGATATGTAACGACCCACGATACCAGCTGGGGCTTTGCCATTTTTGATGATGCTCCCACCCAGAAGGGCAGGACACGGGCAGTAGTTCACATTGTTGCTCTCGTTTCTAAAGCACTGATTAGCAGCAGACAGCATCTGACAAACAGTGGGAACAAGGGGAGTATTGCAGTGGTGCCTTTATCAGAGAAGGAAATGATCTAGCATTAAAACCAGAAAATATTCTGGAGTGGGTCTTTTTTCCCTTTCCTAGATGATTGTTTTATTCATGTTAGGCAGTGGTTAACTTTGGCGCTGCGCCAACCTAGAAGCAGATGCATTTGGAGTGCCTGAATCTGCCACCTTTTTTTAAGATGATATAAATAGGCTACTTATGGCGCCACTACTTGGCTACTGAAGTTGGCAGCTCAAGTTAATTTGTGCAGAAATTAGCTTGTGACTTGGAGGAAAAAAAAAAAACCCTAAAAATCCCATAAAGTTTAAATTATGTTGGCCTGGAAAAACACATGGACTGAATGCAATGAATTGTTCATGGAACGAGGCTGCTCTAACATAGTGGGAAACACTTTGAAGCCCCTATATGATCATTTTGTCCAGAGGAGGGGGGACGGTGCCAGAATTTGGAAACAATCTCTTCTGCCTTTCTCTTTTGCTTAGAGAACAGGAACAGCCAGCACCACCAATTCCCAAATGTCGCACTTTGATTTATCCTAAAGGAAAGCTGCTGAACCATAGTCTTATCCCCTGGATAACCCATTCTCATTGGCAATTGACAGATTTGACAGATATGTCTTCCCCTCTTGCAAAGGGCTGTGGGTGACAGATTCGGTGCAAAGAGATTTGACTTTTTTTGGCTGAGTGTTTGTGTATTTTTAGGCTGAAATGTCCTTATGAAACCAGCTGGAACTGGCAGGCTGCCACCAAGGGTTGGGGTTTTTGTGTTTGGCTCGGTTTGTTTTTTCGCTGCTACTCCATACTGCTATCCGCAGCCCCCGTTCCCCAATGGCTCTGCCTTTTGGCAGGTGCTGCTCAGGCTCCTGGGCGGGCTTGTCCCCGCGACCCTCCTGTCTTTCATCTAACCACCTTCCCATGCAAGGCTTCCCCAGGGACCCCGCTCCAGAAAGGGGGTGTCCCGGCTCTCCTGGAAGCCTGCAGAGCTTCCTCGGAAACCCTGCGCCTCCTTTCCCGCAGAGCCAGCCCAGCTTGGCAGCTCTGGCCTGGACCCCAGAGATCCCAAACTTCCCTCCTCTTTTTGCATCCTGCAGTTTGGTGCTTTGTGTGCTCGCAGCTCTGCTGTCACCGTCTCTGTAGAGGCCCCAGAGGGCCATTGCAAAACAAACATTATCATTCAAACAGGGTTACAGCAGGCGAGGGGGTGTCTCCTATCAGCAAGGCTCCCCGGGCATCGTGATTGCTGGTTAAAGCACTTTAACGAAGCAGGTAGCGCTAACGCAGCAGATATCCCTCTGGGTGGCTCGTATGTGCATGGTGCCAGCTAAAAAGCATCCAGCTCATCGATCCCTTGAGCACCCTGTGGCGAGCTCCCAAGCTCGGTCTTCTCACAGGCAGCCTACAGCCAGGTTGGGACGGCTGGCTGCTGCGAACCGTGCGCGGGAGGAAGGCGCTGCTGGTCTGCAAGGCGTCAGCAGGCAAAGCTGACAGAGGACCACCGCTTGCCATGGCACTTCTTTACATAACTGGCATCAGGTCTGGCACCGTCTCAGACAAGGGAAGAGCTGAGAGGCAAACGCAGCGGTTGCTCATGTTTTTCTACATTTTTGCTGTCCATTTGGAAGCCATAAATGGCAAAGAACGGCAGGAACGCAGGAATTTCTTTGTAGCCAGACTCGGGGCTGAGCAAACCATCATCCGCGTAGGCCTGCAGGCACCAGCGGCGACTGAGTGACTGGGCCTCCAGGACCCTGGAGTTGCTGCTCCCCCTCTGTGTCCTGTCCCAGAAAGCATCCCAGCCTGGAGAGAAAAGCCCCAAAGGGACTGTTGCTGCAGTCAGGGGAGGGTGCGACCGCCCTTGAGGAGCACCAGCTCTCGAACAGGGCTGCCTGAGACGAACAGCTAAGGAGGAACGACTCTTAGCGCGTGACAAAGGGACAGATGAAGGGAAGATGACTGGAAGCAAGGCCAGGACAAGCACTGCAGGGCAGGACGAGGAGATCCATGCACTCTGCATGGATTTCTCTTCCTTTCTCCCCCCTGCACATTCCCACCAACCTCTCCCTCCATCCAGTTTCTCAGCGCAACATTCTCCTTGCCTGACCACAAGCCCGAAGGAGGTGCGATTCCTCCGTTGCTCACCATATCCTGAATCCTGCCCCTTCTCAGAGCGTGCACTGCGCTCAGCCCGTGCAATCCGTCGGGTAGCGCAGCACAAGAAAGGCAAACGACATTTAAAACACTGCCGGAGGTATCCAGCTGCTGCCAGTAGTGAAAGCCATTCCTCCCGTCTCCTCCTTTCTGGGTCCAGCCCTCACACCCCCCACCAAGTAAGGCAGAAGTGCCATATTGCCACGCTCAGGTGTTTCAGGTTATGAGTTAAATCCAAAACCAATCATGAGCTTAGCGAAAAAGCCTACAGTTTTTAATATGTATTAAGACAACCATTGGAAAATTGTTTTTATCTGCTGCTTCTTAAGACTACTGGATTATACTTGAAAACCTTTTGTCTGTGAACAGGAGGGCTAGAAAGTCCTTTTTTATTTCTTTAAGCAAATAGTCCATCTAATATCCAGCCTTAAGGGGCTGGGGCTTTAAGAGAGAACAAACATGAAAAAAAATGTAGCAAGCATTGTGAAGCTTGCAGTAAAATTGCAAGACTTGGCAAGGACAGGGATGAGGCACCCTCCAGGAGGAAGGCAGGTCTCCCAGGCCCTCCAGAGAGCCTCTGTGGGCTCATCAATGGGTGGATTAAAGCTCCTTGTCTCAGTTCCCAGTTGGACAACTGTGGGTATTAATATTCCCCTACATACCAGGGCACGGGGACAATAAATATGCTCCTATTTATGAGATGATAAAGGACACAGTGGCATGAGCAGTGAGGGCTAAAGGAAACCGAGATAACCCTTAGCCCCCATGTGGGTGGGAAGAGGAAGATCTTGGAAGCTGATTCAGGGTTCGCCTCCTTGGGAGGAGAGTCCCAGCACTCTGCCAAGACATTCACACTGAAATCAGGATTTGCCTCGTGGAGCCCTAGGCAATGATCATTTCACAGCCTAATTGATATAATAGCTTTAATTATCCCAGAAGCAAACACCACTTTGTTTCTCGCTTATCCAGGTCAAGTTCTGAGCCAATATTCAGCCTGCACCTATTGATTTCCTACTGCTTTCTAGGTGAGAAAGGAGGAAACATGGGACTTCCTTCTTGATATAGTAAGCAGGGCTGGAGACATTTTCCAGAGATGCCTGGCCAGTCGCTTGCCTCCTCTGCTTGAGCAATGAGGATTTTCCAAGTCCCGTCCCTCCCTTTCAGTCACGGGGAGGTGTGAATCAGCCCGAAAGGGCAAATTCCTTAGAGGAGCCAAGAGAAAGCCCCAACAGATGCGAATGTGGCCGCTCAGCTCCTACGACATCTCTGAAGCCGCCTTTCTGAGTAACTGCAGCCGGATGGCACCCATGCCTTTGCCCTGGGAGTACGATGAAGACATTAAGGATGTCCTCGGTGCTGCCTCCCTGGCTTGCCTGCTGCCCACGCAGCCGTGGCAGATCCTGGCTAAGGGACGTCAGTGCCGCAGGGCGCAGAGGCCCAACGTGCGGTCCCTGGGAAACGTTACAGTTGGGGAGCGCCCAGCTTGCTCTGACGATTGTCGATTTGGGCAGGGGAACCCAAGCAACCAAACACGACGCTAGCCATATCGCTACCTTGTGTGCCGTTCTCCTGGACTAATGGTGCGCCAGTCCAGCTAGCCCAGTCGGCCGGATACACTATAGGCAGACTTTAGACTTTTTCCTACCATTTATTTTCTTTCTTTCTTTCTTTCTTTTTTTTTAAAACCCTGCAACAAATCAGGCTAGCGCTAGAATTATATCAGTTCAATCATCCGTATCTTTTACGCTGACTCTCTATTAGAGACAATAACACTGAATCTGTCTATAAAGTAGCTGCCATCATTTCTGCAAATCCACTCCTTGCCTCCAGACTGCCGGTGCAACACAGCGATCCAAACCCACAACTCCTATTTTGACAGTCCTCATCAGAAAACCCTGTAATTTCCCACGTGTCTCGGCAAATCCTGGCACCCCGTGATCCATGCTCTGCCTGGGTAGCTCTGCATGGCCTTTTGTGGACAGGCGCAAGCTCACTTAGGCTGCTGGCAAAGGCCTCTGAGCAGGGCTTGTTAGTTCAGTCACGGCAGCACGGCTCAGGGCGGAAGAAGGCTGGAGCACAGGCAGGGAGAACACAGGTCCTTCTGCCAAAGTCCTCACACCTTCCCCACCGCCAATATTTTGAATGCATGCAAAGCCCTCAAGTGATGAGGGAAAGCACCTCCTCCAAGGTCCTGGAGACCTCTTCTGGGGCTAGATTTGTCGAGAAAAAAGGGGCGAAATGCTTCTGAGGGTGGGTTTTAGGCAGAACCTTCTCTGTGCTGTTGAGAGGGAAGGAAAGAAGAGATACAAGGGAAAAAGAAACCAGGCACGAATCGCACTGTGGAGCCAAGCCAAAGAAACGTCAGCTCAGATTTTGGCATTTAGTCCAAGCCTCCCTCTTGCTGAGGATTTGTGATTCACTTCGCATCGCTGTAACCCCTTCCCTGCTGAGCTACATTGTCACCCCGTATTGAACGGCAGGTTCTCTGGGAGTGCTAGCGTTGAAAAGAAATTCAGTGCTCCAAAATTGCAAGCCCAGGCCACAAAACACTCTCGGAGCACTTTTCATAGCACAGATCCCACTCCCTCAGTATTGTCTTTGGCGTTTTACAATAACATAAGAACCATTCCCAAATCCTCATTCACAAAAATACAAACAATTGCACCCTACCAAGTAGGCTTAATATTGAATTTAAGCATTTCCAGTTAAACAGCTCCAGGGTCTTGCAATCCGCAACATCAGAAACACTGAAATGGGCTGTGAGCTGAACAGGAAGGCTAAATCTTCAACAGGTGGGAATAGGAGAAAGTCCACAGGACCTTACAGCTGACACGGCTGTTGAGAGTTGGAAACTGGTAATGGAGTCCAGGTAAAAATCTTTGTTCAAATTAAACTAAAGTTGGAAGCAGCAATTTTGCATTAAGAACTCCCTAGAGGAATATCTTCTTGAGCAGAAATACGTAAACAAAAAAATGACACAAATAACAAGAAATAAGTTACAAATAAACTCACCAAAAGAATAACAAGTCCCAGGGGTGACACAGAAGAGCTTTCAGCACTGTACACCCACGTTGCCCCAGAGAGCGTACCTCTGGGCAACCTGCTGGCAACCTTTTTCCTAACCTGAGCAATATCTGTCCACCTACTACTATTCTCTAGGCAGAACTGGATGGGTTTTCCACTTGCTGGTGCTTTCCAGTATCAGTGGAGCTGGTTGCTTCCTTTGAACTTGACTCTACGGGCAGGGAAATGAGACTCAGCCCTACTGTGGCTATTCAGATTGCTATGGGAGACTTAAGAGTATCTGCTTAAAATAGTTGGTAGCAAATAGAAAATGTGCTAAACGCACAGAGGTCGCGCGCATGATTTGTTCATTTAACCAAGGGCTTCTCCGACTTTCTGTGCCTGATGATCAGCACACAACACCTAAAAGAGCTTTCCAGCCTCTTTCCTGGCACTTATCCCCGAGCAGAACGGGAGGCCGGCAGCAGCACCTTGAGGTCTGCATCCCTCCCCTAAGCACTGGGCTCCAGTCTTGTAGGCACCTAGTGAAGCGTCTGAAACAGCTGCCCAAACCTCTGTCTGTGCCTTGTTTGGTCTGTTCATCCTGCTCTTTATCGTTCCTTAACCCCAAAACAGAGGTACCGTGGGGAAGGCTGTAGGTTTTGCTTTGACCCTACTGACTGCTTGATGTGTTGCTCCCTTCCATCAATGTGACAAGAACTCTCTGTGTAGGACTGGCCAAGATGTCTCCATCTCAAAGTCCTGCCCTTGCTGCTAGCACCAGAAGTCCCAGCGTGAGAGCTAGCCTGGCCCTCGAACTGCTCCCTGCAGAGCAGCATGAAGTGGCGCTCCCTGTCTCGCAGTGCCAGCAGGGAACAAGCGGGCTTGCTCCACGGCAGGGAAAAGCTCCTACATGGACGCGTGGCCCACGTCAGCAGGGAGAACCTGAAGAAAAATTGGACGAAATCCCAGTATTTGCCTTTAAACGTGCTACCTTGCATCCCCTGCGATGTGTTCCCATAACAACAGAAGCACATTACGCACCTCTGCAGTGACGACTGCAATCCCCCAGCTGCTCCCTTCGCACCGCGCGCCTCCAGCTGGGCCCTGCAGCATAGCACGTCGCACTGGCTCGCAGCCCACATGGACAACCTCCGGTACATGGAAGGTGATCCTGGGGGATGCTGGCTGCCTGCTCCCCTTTTCCTTCCTCCACACTGCTCATCCCACTGTTTTCTCACTTATTCATGCCTTAATTCTCGTAAATCCAATCCTCAGCCCTAAGGACAAGTGGGTCTCATTCCTAAGCAATGAGCAGTGAATGCATGAAGGACACCCAACACGAACAACATATATCAGTGTGCAAAGCCTAACATGGGTAACGGTACGGAGATACGGATAGGAAACGACCCAAAGCCATCTTGCAGCATTCCCTGCATGGGCAGAAGAGAGGCATTCCTGGGATTCAGAGATTTTTTTGGTTTTCACTTGCCAGTGGAAGCAAAAAGGCTCTTTGTTTTGAGCAGTTTCAAACATTGATTGGATACGGCTGATCTTTCCATCAGCTGGTGCAGTGCCACCAGATGAATAAATCGTGCATGCATCTGTAATTACTGCTTAGTTTGTGTTTAAATGCAGTGTCACTGTTCTGCAGAACACATCAAAATCCACGTAGAAATGCATGAAAGTATATTGGGTGGAGCAAAGTATATGACAGCATCTATTTTCAGCCTTCTTCGTTTACCAAGAAAAAAATATTATCTCTACTCAAATTCTTGAGTTAACTTAAAATTCAATCATCAACTGCAACACAATTTTATGGGCTGCTCTTTATGTAAGACAATATGTTTCTTTCTTTCAAAAGGCAAACAAAATTTAATGAGCTCTACAATACCTGCCCCTACATGGGCAAACCGCTATTAAAAGCAGTGAAGAATATTGCTTAAGGGTTATAGGACTCAGTGCAGAAAAATGGTCTTGCGGACAAAGCTCCTGACTACGATTTAGGAAACCCAAATTGACTTCCAAGCTCTGCTACAGACTTCCTGTCGTGTCCTCAGGCAAGCCATCTATCCCTTTAATACTTACGTTCCTCACGAACAAAGTGTGCTTAACAACATTTCCCTATGCCAGTGAGAGGTTGGGGGGGGGCAAATCCATCACGCGCGCTTAGAAGTCACGTAGTACAGCAGCAGTGGCTGCAGCAGCACAGGGCTAGGCAAGGAAGATGTTTGTGCTAACCAGCCATCTGTCCTAGATGCTCTCCTTCCATTCTGCAGCCAAGAGGAAGCTCCAACAAAAGCTTTTTACTGGCAATAAAGTCCATATTGTCTGGAAGGATTCCTGATATTTTCCAGACCTAACACCACTTCGGGCCAGCTCCATTCTCCCACTGGGAATGAAGTACTCGCGGGTCAGTTTAAACTTCTCTCCACCAAGCAGGCAGAGACTCTTGGTCAGCCTGCTGAGGTTACTGTGGCACACCAGCCTGCAGGTCACTCCCAAGAGATGCGAGCATGGGCAGGTCCATGGAAAGACAGCAGAGACTGTGCCAACTGTTATCATTATAAAGCCTGCTTCTGGCAGCGACATGTCCCCAGGGCACGTAGAAAAGTCTCTGCACGGCCTCAAGTGCTGAGACAGTAGCTGTCCCCAGCCCCTGCAGAAGAACATGCCTGGAAACTGTTGTTCTCCTCTGATCTCCCACAAACCCACACTGGCTCTGGGGCCAAGCTGGTCCACGCTGAGTATCATAAGCTGATGTTGTTATGTACATGACCCTGATGTATCTTAAACTGGGGCATGGAGTTAAGAGCTTTTTAAGTCAATGGATTACTAGTAGTTCATAATTCCCAATATGTTGCTTTGGGAGGGATTAATAGCAAAAATATGAAGGGGAAAAATTCTCTAACCGATTGCTTGTGTAATCTAAATCACCATACACATTTTGATGGCATTTTAGTTCCCCTGTTCAACAGCATCCTGAGGAAGGCATTATCTTGTTGTTGTTGTTATTATATTATATCGTTATTAAGAGAGGGTACTTACCAATGGAGGATTCCCCTCCCTGAGGGATGGTACAGAGAAATGGGACCTCTTGTCTTAAGTAACTCTTTGAAAACCGCGAACACAGGGACCAGGAGCAACCAGACTGCAGGAGCAACCCAAACTGATATTAGGTGGGTTGCAGAAGCCTCATCTTCTTTGTTTAAATGGCAACAGGTGGTTACAATTACAGACCATGCTGTGGTTGCTCATGCCATAGGAGCTTGAGAGAAAGAAAGGAGAAGTTGGTGGTCAGCATTCATCCAAGATGTCTAGCTAGCTCAGCCTGGCCCAGGTGACAGCCTTTCTTCTTGTGGGAATGAATGAGCTATTCTGTATGTGGCAAACACTCATCCTCCTCCAACAATTATCCTGCTGCGGAGGAGAAACTTTTTTTGCTATGAATTTTCCCTTACATATCTCTGCTTTTGGATATGGTCTGGACTGAAACCAAAATGCTTCAATATCACAAAGTCATTCTCAGAGGATTCTCAGCCTGACGATGACTGAGAAGTACCAGAAAGCCTATTTGCATAGCACAGATTTATAGACCCAGGAGATCCCCCTACGCCTGGGTCAACTAAGACATTTTTAGTGCACAGCCAAAGGTGAACTTTCCAGGTTTTGCTTTTGCTAGCAATGAGTTGCATCCATTTGCACAGAGTTAGAAGAGAACATAGGTCTGAAATTTGTGGCTTTCCATACCTACAGTTTCTGGCATGGATGTATAGATGGGATTTGAAAAAGGGAATCTCTATAGCTGGCTTAACAGGCCAGGAAAACAGACAGAAGAGCATATTCAGTAAAATGATTCCCACTACATCACCAGCAAGCCATCTGCCTCAGCAACATTGCAAGTAAAAATATGAAAGAGGTCCTTGATTGAAGGCAGCTTCAGAGAAAAAAACCCACACCACTCCTCATAATTATCTGTTGCCCAGCTCTGGGCACCCTCTATCTACTTGATGCAAGAGCTCAGATCTCATTAGCTAATGCTTCCCTTTGTAGCAGTAGGTCTAAATCCCTCACCAGCCACTACCTCTGCCAAAGATACAGACACCTAGCACTGCAAAAGCACTATAGCTCTGTACCTAGTTTTTTTCTTTCCACTTAGAAAAGAAGATGTTAATGCTACTTTGCCACCTGCCACAAGTGGTTATATAGATGTCCTGGGCCTTCCTTCCTACCCTGATGAATGTCTCTGGCCAATGACTGCTCAAAAGGTTGAAGTCCGCAGAACTGGCTTCATCTGTGTTCACAGCTGTTTGCTTTCCAGGGTCGAAGTAATTAGCTTGCAAGATCGCCTTGGGCCGAATCAAATAAGCTGCTGTGCAGTATAGCTAGCTCTGTGGCTAGCAAGCTTTTTTAACTTTGTCAGCTTGTTCATTCAGGGGACTCCATCTGCTACAAGATGGCTTGGTTTATGTCTCTCCTGTGTTTGGGCTGAGCAGCTTCTCTGGGTGATGGCAGCACTGGGTGCCATGTGGGTGAATCAGCTACCTGGCATGATCATACCAGGTGCCCTGCTGCAGCACAGAGGCATCTGTCCCCCGTGAGGACTCCTTACCAGAACAAGCCCTTCATTATCAAAAAGTCCTCATGACTTATTTTTAGCTCTCCTCTCCCTCTTCCTTTTTCAATATAGAAAGCCACCAGCTCTAGTATCAGCAGGTTCCTAACAGCAGCCACTGGAGTTTATTTGTGAAAGAAAGCATCAAAGCCACTACTTACTCTGTTGCTTAAAGGTTTAGACATAGATTCTGCTCACTTCCAGGGTGCTGGGTCCCACCATACTTCATCCCTATTCTAGCTCAGCTATACTCCTTCAGAGCTGATCATAAGAAATAAGTAGATGCTTACATAAATCAACAGCTAGACTGGAGCTGTTGAGCCTTTATCCATTTCAGCTGGAGTTCGAGTTGAGTTTGTGTCTATCCTAGCATGGAAAGGCCACCTGCAGGCAGGGCCACAGGGAGAGAAAAGGCTCCCAGAGAACCTTGCAGAGCTTGAGCTCTGTGTCATCCTGGTGTGCTCGGATTTACGGAGCACCGCTGGAAAGATCCACTCACCCCCACAAAAATTCTTAATTTACTGAAAACAAATGCGACTCTGTCCTGTGGTCAGCAGCTCTGCACTAAACAACAATTTAAATCACAGAAGCATTATATAAACTATATTGCCAAGATGAGTAAGCTCCTAGAAATGATCACACCACTACTAACAAACTGTTCAAATCTAGTGGCCCTGCAGTAATCACAAGAGGGGCCTCAGTCACACCACCCAGTTCTCAAAGTAACACGGTATGAAGTGGCCATAAAGGAGACGGTAACACACAGAACAAAGCAGTTCTGGCTCCCTCTCTTCCTCATCTCAGATAGGATTTAGGAAAACCAGAGAACCCCTTCTTCTGGTATGTTCAAAGACTCAGAACAACTTCCATAGAGAAGGGTCTCAGGAGAAGAGTCCTCTCCCAGCTGGAGCAGAGCTGCTCAACAGGGGGTAGGTAGAGGCCTTCAGAGCAACACATGGTGAATAGGAAAGAGAACAGCTGTTCCTATATAATAATTAACAAAGTTAAACTCTGACATGGTGGTTTAAAAACAAAAAGAGGTGGTTTTTCCACACACAGGGTAGTTAAGCTTCCTTGCTGAAGATGTGGCTGTTAGAAGTTCACATATGTTCAAAAAGTGCTGAGACAAATTTATGGAAGAAAAACCATTAAGGACTAATAAATACAAAGATATCACTGTTCTTTCAGGAACTCCATTATCCACAAAGCATTGGAGGCTTGGAAAATAGTCCGAGCAGTGCATATTTGCTCTGTATTTATACTCTTCTCTCAGCATCTGCTCTTGGACACTGTTAGGCTGGATGGATCTTTGATGTGATCCAGACCATGGTTTTTCTCTTTGGTAAGCACTCTAGTACATTAAAAAAGTCTTTCTCATCCCCTCTTACATGCCTTTCAACTTTCAAATTTCATTTCAGAGAGATGAACCTACACTCTCTTTCCCAGGGCTGTCGCAAAAGCATTTCTGAATTGGTTGTAAGCTTTGGCTTTCCCTCCAAAGTCCACGTCTCCCCTAGCCAGAGCTCTCTGATCACAAACTCGCACTGTCGCACATCAAGTGCTCTTCCGTTCGTGCAGTAACAAAACCTTGATGTGTTGCTGAGCAAACCACCACCAGTGGGCAAAGACAGCCAGTAGCTTATGCCTGAAGACTGTGAGCTCCAACTCCCTTTACGCCCTGACGTACCTTTGCTATTTAGTGACACTGCCCATCCACATGCTATGCTAAAAATTAGTCTGGATCCAATCGTGCCTTAGAAAATTGCAAGTCTAACTAGCACAGCTAAACTACAAATCTGCTTTTGTTCGTCCCTACCTGCAATTCCCCCTGCCTGTTCTTACTGTTAGTGCTGATACTCGCCAAGTTGTCCTTCGCGCACAAGGTCTATCCAGCCTGCTGCACGACTCCCCTTCTCCCTTCCCACAGATGCCTGCACGCCAGCAAGGTGCAAACACATAGCTCATGCCCCAGATCAGCAGCAGGCTCCCACCCTTCAGTGTAGGTAAGAAATGCGTCACAGCGTGGCATCCCTTCTGTCAAGATTTGGCACCATCCTGTCATAGCAGAGAGCATAGTCCGTATTTCCCAAGAGGGCGTAACGAGAGCCCAGACCATCCAGCAGAGTTCACTAGGGAAAATAACCCTGATCTGTTGGCCGGTGCTCACCGTGACTGCTGCTTTTAGCTCTAGCAGCCAGCAAACAGTCAAACTCCTATTCACCGGTGGTCTGGATAGTTTTCATTTCTCTCTCCCCAGTGGCTTATTGCTGAGAAAATTTCTTGGACTTTTCCACGCAAAGCACAGTGTTTGTTTATGCAACCGTTGGATTTTGGGGAGGGAGCTGGGGAGAGGGGGCAGTGGCTGTTATAACTGATCCATGCCAGCATCTCATCTGGTCAGGCATGAGGTGCCTGCGTGGCTTTAGCATCAGGAGCCGCAGCAGGATGACAAAACCGGTCAGGTCGTTTCATGGGATTCCCGTAGAGATGAGGATGGCAGAGCAGGGAGTGCAGCCAGGAGCACACAGTGGGTTGCCTAAAGTCCAGAAGAGAAGTCCCAAGACCTCCTTCCTCTGAACTAGGCTCAGAAAATGCCAGATGACCCTCCCCTCCTCTTAGCTACAGTTTTTTATTCTTGCCTGTGCCAGCTCACGTGGAAGTGCCCGACGAGCAGCGCTGAACACTTTCTAGCATTCATTAAGAGGACAGAAAGGCTCTGTGCACGCGTGTGCGCGGGCAGCATTTCCTACGCTTAGTTATTGATTTCGGAAGGGACACAATACAACTGCTTGGCTACGTTTCAAGCATTTCATAACTGATGGTTATTTAAGATGTGTGTTATATCACAGCTGTGTGTGCTGGATGAGAGCTGTGCTCTGATAGTGGGTTGTTTTTCCCATTGCCCTAAAATAATATAGCAGATATGGCCGGGAATGGTGTCTGCAGGAAAAACGCTGTCGTGCCACAGCCTCTGGGTGCTTGCTCAGAACGGGGTGCCCAGGGTAGCTATGCCGAGAGCTGTATCACACCCCCTGGAAGCAGCACCTACGCATTTTTTCTCTTCTGGTAGAAGATACTGTGAGAGTTTACTAAATGCTTCTAGAGAGTCACTACTGACACTCTTTTGGCCCAGTGCTTTTCATCTGATTCCTCACTCTATAGTTACTAAGCACTGAATGTAGTTATTTGTTCATTGGTGAAGGAAAGGAAGAAGTCAGAGTACAAGCTAAATGAGATGCAAACAACAGACATTAAAAGTGCCCATTTCTGCCCATGAACTATAAAGGAGCACAGTACAACCAGCTTGGCTGGCGACATCCGCACATAAGCATCTACAGCTAGGTGAGATGAATCCTGCTCATAACAACCTTCATTAAAAAATCAGTATTTGCCAGCAGTCACCACGATGCAGTGTTGGAGATAACCATCAAATGTCTCTGTACATACAATAGAAAATAACCCAATGGTGACTCAGCTGCTTCTGTTGACAAATGATGATCTGCTTTTTCAACCAAACACAACACAAGCCAACAAAACCAAATGCCGGAGTATCCCACTCAGGGGTTCATGGAGGAGACACAGACTGAGGCCAAGGCTGACATGCCATAGGACTATCTCGGAAGATGCTGCTGTGTCCCAGCTTGCTCTCCCACACCCATATCTGCAAATCCATATCACGACACATGGCTGTGATTACTGGTGGACCATGGCTTACTGCACCCAGAGAAGGTGAGCTCAGGCTTGGCATTGTGTTAGCATGGCAGTGCAGTGTCAGAAGGTGGGAGCTTGGCTTGGCGGAGTGCCTGGGCCACAGCAAGCTAGATGCTGCTTGCAAAAGGACTGCAAAGATGTCACCTTAGAGGCAAAAAAAAAAAAAAAACCGAAAAAAACCCCAGAGGTTTAACCATTTCACTGCCACTAACCTCAGCATTTGCGAGTACACATCTGTGTAAGCCAAGCTGCAGCTATGCTGCTTTGACCACAGCCCCAAAGCCAGATACCTCTGCTACACTATTTCATCCACGATAGCAGCTAATGGAGCCTTTGGCAAAGACAGTACAAACCTGGAAGAAGTTTCCCGTGGAGGTGTAGCGCCCTGGGAAGGGGTCCCCCTCCCCACAACACATGTAGCGTTGGCCACCGTTACGTAGGCTACCACGAGCCTGTTCCTGTAGGATAATTCATACAACAGTCTTTTCTACGTGCAACGTATCCGGCATCAAGAGTACTGCTCTCACATGGAGTTGGAAAACAGCAAATGAAGGCTCAAGAGACTATATTTACTCCCTATTTTGAATGTTACCATGTGAAGATATTCAGTTTGATCAACTAGTCCTTATAGAGTATCTGCATTTTGTAGCCTCAGTTCAATCTGCTCCTCTCCCTATATTCAGGGAATGGCACTTCTCGTGCATTTTGCTTTTAGCAGCATTATATAGTTGGGTTTCACCTCCCTGAGCCTGATAAACTGAATGACTCAGAAACCTGCAATCTGCTCCAAAACAAAAAGCATTTAAGATAAAAGATATAAGCAGTAATGGAGCTGCTCAGCTCAGGAGTATAAGTGCTAGAGGGTTGCTCATGTACTCAAAAACCTCTAACTTTTCTTCAGCTTTTTTTTTTAACCCCTGCAAGCCCTGGGCAACCCTGCCTGCAAATAAGAGCTGATGTGTCATTTCAGATATGCATCCGCTCCAGTCTGCAAAACCCTGGAGCTTGTAAAGTAGAAGGAGCTCTGGTGCCAGCACAGTGCAACAAGAATGACGTAGAGCAGGGAGAGCTGAGCACTTACTCCACATCCTCCAAAGTGCTTTTATTTCTGCTAGTTAAACAGATGCTGACTTCTGAGGGGATTATGTGTCATCAAGACTGCTGGCTGCGACAACTAATTATCTCCAGCAACAGTTTGGCCTCTAGATTCGCGGTTCAAAGTGTTTATCAGGAGTGCTGTAATCCAATGCCACGCGTAGCACTGTCTCCCCACCTGAACTTCCTCCATCGCAAATAAATGGTACCCCAAACACAGCACGGCCCCTCCGCCCGGTCCTGCTAGAAGCCAGCACGTGGGTGCATGCATCCCGCAGTGCAGCAGAGACCCTTGCAGCAGGTCTTCACAAACAGCCTGGGCAGGGAGCATCAACTCCCATGTGAAGCCTTCAGGATACTTCCAGAAGGGCCCAAGGAGAGAACAAGAAGAAGCTAAAATCAGCCCCGAATTTCAACCACAGCCTGCCTGAGGTACACAGCTTCCCATTCCTGCAGCTGGATATGAGCGTGACAGCCGTGCAGCAGCCCGCTCCTCCTGCTGAGCTTTACAAGACCCATTAAACTTGGTGTTTGGGCCTCAACCGGACCCAGCTCAGCTGCAACAAAGTCTGGCGGAAAAAAATCTACTGCAATCTGAGAGAGGAGAAATTCCAGGCAAGATCAGCCAAAAGAGTAAAGAGTTTTGGAAAGCAGTGCGAAAACAGCATTGAAACTATTATATAGTCTCATATAAATTAATGGCTGATCCTTATTAAGACTACCAGGCCAGACAAAAAACAGAGCCAGGCAACTGAAATAATTTAAGATATTGAAAAACACATAAAGAATGACAGAAAGGATTAGAAAAGCTGTAAATGAGCAAAAAGGAGAGGAGTTAATAGAGATGGCCAAGGCGGGGGTGGGAAGCGCACATCTGAGCTGAGCCCCAGACTGGCGGGACGGAGCCAGTGCTGCCTGGGTGTGTTAGCACGGGAACGACCGTGAGCTACCAGACCCTTGCAGAGCCCTGCTTGGCTCAGGCTGGGGACGTTGAGGCTTTCTTTCTGCTGGCATGGCCCAGGGTACGTGTTAAACACGGGGGACTAGCCCCTGACAGCCACGGGCATAGCTGCTGTGCACCCTGATAGGTGTTAAGAGAAAACACTCCCCACAGCCCAGTTTCCCATGCAGACAGCCCAGACTGGGACTGGAAGCTGTCAGAGACAAGCGGCTGGATGGGATGGATCCTGCTCTGCTCTTTTCACTCTACTGCTATGTTCCTGCCCCCTCTAGAGGCTGGCAAGCTGCACGGTCTCCCAGAAAGCTGGAGGCTGGAGAGACTGGAGTCGATGGGGTGGATCTAGGCACGTTTCGCTGCATCGTGCCATCGACAAGAACTGGAGCAGACGCAAGGCTTTCAGCAAGGATAGAATAAAACGGGGTGCGAATTTGCTGTGATGAAGCCAAAGGGAGCCCTGCGTGGAGGAGCTACACGCTGCCCACACACCCCCGGACATGCTGACTGGCTACCAAGAGCCGTGCATGTCGCTAGCAAGAGTCCAAACCACCTGCAATCCCAGATCACGGCGCAGGGTTTAAAGGATGCTTCCACTCACAACCAAACCCTTGCACTTCAAAGAACGTAATTACACTAACGAACTCTTCCATCATCGTGCTGCTACTGCACTGCTGAGTCCTTTGACTAGTTTACATTTGCAGCAGCCCCAGCATTAAGAGTATCTCAAACGCAAGACTATTTGGTGGGAACATGTGAAGTGAAGAGAACTGAAACATAGGAAACCACAGAAAATGAAGATGGAGGAATAGGTAAAGGTCTCCAGAGTACTGCCAAGACCTGCAAGAGAGTCCTCTACCTCTTACACATCTGCTTTTTACTGTCACCTTGAAGGACTCAGGATTTTGTTCCTGAGGACACAGGGTCCTGGGTCTCTGAACAAAGATACTGCAAAGCCATTTCAGTCCGTGGGGACATGGGAGGAAACACAGCTGTCTCTTAAATAACAGAAGTTGACAACCATTTGCAAATAGATGAGAGATCATGGCTGCAGCCATCACAGCAAAGGATCTTATTTCAAAGATTAGCCAATGAAGCCCCATTCATATATCCATGGCCCATCATAAGGCTATTGAGGGAGCATCTGTCATAAAACCATGATGATTTTATATGCTTGAAGAAGGGCACAGTAATAATAAGTCTACTTAGCTCATATACTTTTCTTTGAGAGACATGATTCTTGCAATTCTTCAGTAAAAATGAATAATGAAAATGATGAGTGGCCAAAATATGTGACCTGAGTAGGCTAAGGTTTGTTTTTCATCTTAGCATAGAGTTTGTTTGTTTGCTGTTTTTTGCAAGTTAATGGAGTAGGCAGAAAAGCCTGTGGAAATGAGTGCTCTGGGGTGGCAGAGAGTGCACAGCTCCAGTGCGCTCAAGAGCCCTGGGTTGAAGCACTCCCTCCAGGACGCAAACAGAAATCCTTCTTCTGCTTTCTGATGCAGCAGGGAAAATATTGTCATCAATGGTACAGGCTGTTGCAGAGCCACCTAGAAATCGGGGTGTCTTTGCCGGCAGAGCTGGGGACCTGGACCGAGACACGCCTGACGGAGCTGCCGAGCTCGCAGAGGGACGCGTAGAGGGTCAGGGTGGGGGACGTGTCAAAGCCACGTGAGCTCCCCATGACATGAGCAGCAGGCTGTATTTCATGCCAAGCGCGATGCGCTTTGGCAAGGCAAATAGGGAAGCATATTCACTACCAAGTCGGTGTGACTAGTTTACTCATCAGCACCAAACCCACACTCTAAGTTAAAAAAAAATAAAGATTACATTTAGAATACACTGAAAGAGAAAGTCAAGCTAAACATGATGGCTATTTTATGTGAATGACTCTAGCTCATACTTTCTTCCGCTCACTGGCAAACTCCCACTCATTTGGGTTAACAATGTCTTATTCTTACATACAACTACACAACTTCTCTTGGTACCACTTATTTTCTGCAAGCTACATAAGGCAAAGCTGCTAGTCATCCACTAACACTTAAATGAGAAACCTTGTCTCCTGCCCCCATCTTGTAATCTCCTGCCTGACTCTCTCTTTGGGTAACATCCTGGGCTGCCCAAAGCACAGAAACCCAAAGGGAAGACCACTGGTCACACACAGATCTACTTTGCTATATTCACAGAGCATTGAACGCATCTCACATGCATTAGATGTCCTGGAGCTAGAAGTATGCATTTAGGCCTTGTTTCCCCGCAGTGCACATCATATCCCCTTTAAGAGGAACTATAATGTCTGTGTGCAGCTCACTGGTAGTGGAAAAGACTTTGCTGTATGGTACAACTCCATTTTTATAATTCATATTAAATTGTAATTGAAATTCCCTCTTTTGTCTATACATTATATTTAGTTGGGCTGAGTTATTTTAAAAATTTATCCTGAATTTGGATGAAAAAATGAATTGTGGTCATATATATGCAACAGTAGGATTTCTCTACCTAAAGATTTCACACGAGAAGACGGAACTTCATACCCAAAGTTCCAGCCTATGGAGGAGTTGCCTATATTCATAGATTTTAAGCCTAGAACAGAATAAAGGTAAATCTTTCAAAAGTAGCCAAGCATTTTAGAAAGCTGAATCTTTGCTTCCCCCCAAAAATACCTGATTTAAACTCCTAGATTACAGCTGCTGATCACCATCTAATCTGGTCCCCGGATTTTGTCCAGGAATGGTATCTCTTGCAATCACAGACCTATGCAGTTTCAAACCGAAACAATGACTCACTTGGGCAGATTCATCTCACCCAATTTTAGCTGAAAGCATGGCATCTTGTCTGAGCCAGTCGCCCAGGACTCCCCCACTGTCAGCGGAGAGAGAGGCATCTCCCAAGGGTGACTCAACCCGGTTGTTCCAGGAACGAGACCTATATGCTCCTGTCTCTAATCTGGAAAGGCTGCAAGGTTTTGAATAAATCCTTACAGAAAAGCATGTGTGTGTGCAGCATCTAGTGCAATGGAGTGACGGGAACCTTAGTTCCCTCATGGAATAAAAATAGAAAGAACTATTAAAACTAGGTATTTTCACAGGTAGAAATCAGGACTCACAACACACGAACACTTTACTTCCTGCTTTCAGTTCAGATTTTGTACTTAGGTTAGTGGGGTTTGTTAAGGTTTCTTTTTCCCTAGAATAGGATTTTTTTCCTTAACCACAGTACATTCAGCCATGACAAATGAGATTGAAAATGATTAGTAGGAAGCTGAGGGATTCATCTGAGATTGACAAAGATTAATGTGTGTCTTATTCTTATCTGTGTTCTTTTTGTTTTGTCTTTCTCTCTTCCTCTTAGCTACCTAGACAGCTTAGATCGAATCGGAGCTGCAGACTACCAGCCCACGGAGCAGGATATCCTTCGAACCAGGGTCAAGACAACTGGCATCGTAGAAACCCATTTCACATTCAAAAACCTCCACTTCAGGTTAGTCTGAAAGGGCATGCCATGCTAAATTTTCAGAGCACTTTTTTGTCACAGTGTTTTCCCATAGTTCACAACAGAGAAACCATTAAACTGCTGTTTAACTAATGGATGGTCTCCACTCTAGAGGCATGGCTGCATTTCTGGGGGTCAACAATATGAAATGTTGCAATCCTGTCCTGAAAATCACTACATCTAATAAGTCTATGAAGTCCCTTAACTTCACTGTACCTTCTAAGCCAAACAACACCTTCCTTTTTGGAGGGATACCCAGTATGAGATTGGTCCCAAGTCTGATCAAGCCTCATAAATGTAAGAATATTTGGCCAAACTTTCTCTCCAAAATGGGTCAGTCACGTAGTTAACTCTGTATATTGACACTCATGATGTCAGTTGGTAGAGAGAAGAGAGGATGGAGACAGAACATCACACACACGATATTTAGAGTATATAACACTGAAGAAAGCATGGGCTCAGCCTCCCCAGATCCTTTAGCACCCGGCACACTGCTGAGGCTCTCCCATGAATATGCACATCTCTGGCTGTTGCTGCTCCTCCTGTTCCTCCTCAGGCTCCAGACCTTGGAGGAGGAGGCTGAGCCAATGGTTAAAGACCTGTTGCTCTGTGTTTAGAGCCTTCCAGGGACAATATGCTTAGAGATGAGAAGACACTGTTAAAGCGTCCTCTTAACTAACGAAGAATGAGTGCTGACGGCTCCTCACTTGTGCCCTAGGCTCTTCGATGTCGGAGGCCAGCGGTCAGAACGCAAGAAGTGGATTCACTGCTTTGAGGACGTCACGGCGATCATTTTCTGTGTCGCGCTGAGCGGCTACGACCAGGTGCTCCATGAAGACGAAACCACGGTGAGTGTCAGCTGGGTCTTGGAGGCCCCGACACTTCTTTATGGAATACTGCCTAGCCAGCAACTGCTTGGAGATCCCCGTAGGTTCACTGTGGTAGTAGAGCGATGTGCGTTTGTCAACCAATCCCCCTTTGACTCTGAAATCCTGGGGAGATTGGTCCTCCTCCATACCCTTCAAAATCAAGTCCTGCATTCCCAGGTAATGGTTCCTTGCACTGATAAAGTTACAGTGGTTTTTTTTTTTTCCCTTCTAGCTGACCTGCATGTTTTCAAAGGGTGTTAAAGGGACTCTATGTCCAAAAAGAGAGCAGCTGTGGATAGGCAGACTTTTAAAACAAATTTAAGGAAACAGTCATACCATGGTGCAGAGAGGTGTGGGAAGGCCATGCGTTCCTGAGTCAGGCTCAGGCTAGGAGTGTAACCCATTTCTTCGGGCAAAAGAAATTCATTTTCATGAGTGGTACTGGAACCATTTGATTCCTTAGGCAATTTGCTCTAGGAGAGCTTTTATAACTTCCTACTGTGACATTAGGCTCAAAATACCATCTGGAAATAAAGTTAGTGAGGACCTGTGCAATCCCTGGTATCAGAGGGAGTGCAATTAATGCAAATGAATTAAATACACAGAAAGGATGCAAGAAGACTCACTGCTATGTTTCTCCCATCCCATGTGTCATCCACCGTGATGGAAATGTATGCTTTGGGCAAGATGGGCTAACAACTGAGGCAAGCACCTGGTTGCATTTGTCTAGCAAAAAGGAATCAAATGGTATTCTCAGACTTTGGTAATTATTTTGTCTGTGCCTGGTATATGATAGCATGAAGGGTTTGCTCCTGTCCACTGATTGCGTGTGAGGCCCTTGCCTTCATTGTCCTGCTTGTAAAGATGCTGGACTTGCAGAAAGCTGTTGATGAAGAAGGAATCAAGGGAATGTTTGCTATTAGTTGTCAGCTGTCTCCTCCCAAAGGGACTGGTGGGGCTATGGTTTCTTGCCTCTTCTAACCCAGGTTTCTGAGCTCCGTCTAACTATGTGATGAAGTCACCTGTTTGTTTAGGTCATTACTGATGCCAAAATTCAGGATGTTATTAATATCACAACTGTATCCTTCCAAATAGCTAAAGAGACCAACCGAGGCACCCTACGCCTCTCATCTTTATTTATTTATTTATAATCCTCAGTTTTTAGCTCCCTGTGACCCTGGCCCTCACCTATTCAAGGATGTCCAGTCCTGTAGGATTCACTGGGGAGGAACCAAAATCTCCTGATGTGATTTGAAAAAGCCAGCCATTAACTCGATGCCATCCAGCTCTGCATCCAGATAGGGGAAAAACACCCCGGATATAAAGAAGAATAGGCAGGGAGTGCGCAGACCCAAGGGGCTGTGAGTGAGAGTCCAGTGGTCTGAGCAGAGAACAAGGCACTCTTTACATATAACTTGAGCTGTGACACTCACCCATATCATGAAACCATGAAGACCATCCCCCAGTACCACCCTGACAGCCAGTACCACCCTGACACAATAATACGACTTAACAGGGAGCAGGTTCAGACTCCTCTCTGAAAAGCCCCACGACAGAAACCTGGCTTTGTGTAACTCCACCTTTGCTTTTATGTCAGGAAAGCAGGCTTGCTTGTACTTATCTGGCGCAGCACTGACATTTGATTGCTATTTCAATCCCTTTTCGCAATGCATTTCTGGGGATGCTGAGCAACAGGAGGGCAGAGGCAGATGCTGTTCATTTACACATTCCATCATCGCTTGGGGAGAGGAGAGGATTCGGCGCGAACACCGCCAGGCCTGCAGGACGCCCCCACCTAACCCAAATAAACAGCCTTGAGCCAGGCCAATGCAAATAAGAAAAATGACAGTGTCGGAGCTTGTCTGCCCTATTATATCCCCAACACAAATGGCAGGTGGAAAACACAGCGCCCACAGACTCTCAGTCCTCTGCCAACTTAACCCCCTATCATTCAGCGTCCTCCCCGATAATATGGTTCCTCTCCAAAAAACTAGCAGGAAAAGCAGCATCTCTTTAGTCAGCTGATTTGCCGTCTGTGTGTATCAGTCACATCTGCTGGCTTTAATGACGTAAATCAGCTTTTATTGCTTCTCACTTGTAAAGCACAAAGACGAGGCAGCTAAGAGAGTAAGCTAGATTCTGTTCCTCTCTCTTCATTTTCTATAGAAATGCTTACTACGTTCCAGGCACTTCCAGCTTTATTAAGCCACTGAAGGTTTGGGGGCTGCACAGATGTCTCTGTGGGTATGAAAAGACTTGTAGAGCTTTTATTGCTGGCATGAATCCACGAGATGGAAAGAGCCTCACTACGTGCCGGATTCCCAAGAAACGCTTGCAAAGCTAGTGTTTAGAGAGAACAGCTTTTCCTCGTGACTTCAGCGCCCTGTTGACAATAATCACAGGATTTCACCATGGCATTTGACACTTCTCTAAGTCAAACTGCACTTGAGGAGGATGAAACTGCAGTTCAAATACAATCAGCCTTTAATACAGAGCAGGGGCTCTCCTTGCTAAGCTCAGGTTAATGCCAGGGCATTGGGAGCAGTATAGCTGCAGCGCCAGCTTGTCACACTGAAATAAGCTCACGAACCAGCTTTACTGTGAACCTTTTCAAACAGGAATGAGCAAAGAGCTGGTTAAACAAGGCTGGGTGAAACAAACACTGATCTGCCCCTTCCCTTAGAATAAAGCACAGCTGCAAGCTCCTAAAGCTTTTTCACGATATAGTGCACTATTTTTAAAAATTCAGCACCCATTCTCCTGCAGGATCCAAAAAAGGGCTCTTGTGTGCAAAGCCCGCACTCGGTAAGGCCAGATATTCTTTTATAAGGGACGTCTATTCTCTCCAGTACCTTGCCACAAATAGCAACACCACAGGAGTAGAAGAAAGCAAGCACTTCCCTATGTCCAAATCAGAAAGACGTGAATAAACTGAAGTGAAACTTTCTAGGCCCATATGCCCATAAAGATCACGCTTTGCATAGAAACACCTAGTCGTTTTGAATCCAGCCTCCCACATTGCCCCAAACAGCCTCCTGCAATACTGTCAGCAGATCTGAAACCTCTCTCCTGCAGGATTGTGCCCCAAGGCCTGGCTGAGGGTGCTGTGTGTGCCCAGCTCGCAGGGGAAGAGAAGGAAACGTAGAAAGAAACTTAAGCAGTGCCTTCAGCATTCCCATTGCTGCCCAATACAGCCCACAGCCAGAGCTCACAAGGCAAAATTACATATTCTGCCCCCACCCCATGCAACACACAAGACGCTGTCTCCAAAGTGTGATAGGTCATGTAGATGATATGATGATGTCTAGGCATCCACCTTTGCCTAGTCCACCACAAAGACTCATGGGGCACTCTGCTGTGCAGCAGTGCAGAGTGTTTGCGCACGGTGGAAATGTCCTGCTTTAACTGCCCAAACAACTCAATAGATGCTTTTGCCTAACAAAGCTATTTTGTCTTACTGTGGCAGTTTTGTGACTTATTTTTATGTTTCATAAGATGAGGTTATAGGAGGTCATAAGAGAAGATATTTTCAGATCTGTAACCAGGGAAGAGAGAAGGACATTAGTCATTACTCAGTACAACTGGAGAAGAGGATTACCAAAGGCAGATTTGCATTGTTCCTTCTAAATGTTTTAAAGACAGCAACGGCACAGGATCTATCATGGGATCTCAGATTGTCCTCTTTGTTTTTTCCTCACAAGTGCAAAGGAGCCAGGCCAAGAGAGGGAGACATTCATGCTGCATTTTGCTGCCTCTGAAACTAAGATATTTAGGTCATCCGTATCTAGCCAAGATATGGAGGTATTGTTGATGTCCTTATTCCTGAACATATAGCAAGCTGAAGGCATTGTGCTGTTGACCCTCGATATGCATTAGTGTTGGACTGTTAGTTCGTATTTCATTGCATGACCTGGTTAGCGTGCTCTCTCTGCTATCACTGGGCAATGAAAATTGAATTGCAGCACTCAGAAATTTCCATAGGAGTGACAAAAGCATGTGGAAGTGGCCTTGGCATCTTAGGAAACATAACCAGAGGGAGAATAAGGAGTTTCTGTGGTTACAATAATGGTCCATGTCCTTGTAGTTTGCATGACAGTTAGCACTTAATTGCAAAGGAAAGCAAAAATGATTGCATCAATTGTACGCTGCAGAAATAACCAGGTCTCATCATATGCTCTGGTGAAAAAAGATGTTTTTTATGGGTGTATTACTGCCTGGGCAGAATCTTGACTCTAGCATCCGTTCTCCCTTGTGCTCAGTAGAAAGCTGTTTGCCCCTCACATCAAAGAGACACAAACATATTTTTGCAATGACATCTGAAATCAGCTATAAGCAATTCTGTGCCTCTTGTGCTGTGTAGGAAAAGATAACTGGACTTCTAATTTTTATGGGCAAGTGGTTTTCCCTCTGAAACATGGCTGGTGTGACTGCTTTCCATGTTGGAGTCTAAAGCATATGTAGGTGCATAGATTCAAAATACCGATTTTTGAAATAGGAGGTGACATTAAGAAGCCAATGTTTCCAGAGCCCTTCTTTTAGTAAATTACTGATAGACCCAAAATCAAGTGAAACAAAAGCAGTACAAGGGATCCAAAAGCAGATGAAATGCAGATGAAATAATTTATATGGGAAAGGTATAAAACAGAGTTGCATTTAATGCCTATTACCTAATCCATCGTAACATGCTTAGTAACTCCAAAATAAGCGTTCAAGAAGCTAGTGCGGGAGCAGTGTGCCCAGCCAACAGGAAGGCACCATCCCTCTCCTACAACTCTGGGACATCCTGAGCAGCACCAAGAGGCTCTGAAAGGTTCCACCCCTCCAGGCCTGCAGGACACGATGTGATAAAAGACAGTGCTGCAGGACCACGAGTGGGGAAAAAGGATAGGAAAGGCTGGAGGGTTTCTCTTCCACCTTCTGCAACATGACAAGAGGGAAATGCTTCCATGGAAAAGTGTGATCAGGGAAACAGGACAGAACATGCTTCAGGGAAAATACCTTCAATGCCTCCTAGCAGAGCAGGCACATCTGCTCAATCATAGGAGCAAGGGTGCTCCTGAGAGAAGCCCTAGGGAAGCCTGGGGAAGCTTTAGAAGACCAAAGGGATCACCAAAGGGATCACAAGCTTCATTTCACCTTGGATTTAGTGGTAGGAGGGGGTTTATTTAGGGGCTTTAACCTCTCCTCATCCCTCCTTTAGCAGCAGCCTGTCCTTTAAAATGAGGCAGCACCTATCCTGGACACTGCCTGCCCCTCCAGAGCAGGCAAACACTGTCCCGTCTCAGGCAGGACCTGTCTGAGGTGTCGGAGGTCTCCTACAGAAGTCTGTTGAATGATTAACTCTTGGAAAGGGAAATGAAGGTGGGAGACAGCGAGGCATCACTGCTTTTAGCCCATGCCGGCACCGCTTGTGTGACTGGCAGAGCTGCTCTGCTCCATGTGATTTCACCACGTTTTCCCACCGTAGGTTTCTCACTAACCTAGATTTAATTTTGCACCTCTGTTAGAGGGAAGAGAGGTCCTTGCTCTTGAATAATACTTTCTTCTTAGTGACAGGGAAGAAAGAGGTGGGTTTTAAGACCAAAATCTTTCCCAGGCAACAATATGGAAGAGATAGCAGAGCAGTGGTTATATTTACTCAGCTAATTGGCAGAGCTGGTGAAAAAAATCATCATATACAGACCAGAAAGCCAGGTCAGGGAACCTTTCAAAACGTCAAAACTTTCTGCTGGAATTTGAAAGGAATAGAAGATTTTTAGTGTAGATGTCATTTTCTACAGTATTGGTTTCTGCTGTGTGTATATTCTGATTAAGACTGAACGCTAAGAGCCTCTGGGAAAACACTGTCATTTCCTAGCAGGTATTAATGCAAATTAATCAAACTAAAAGAAGCAGATGGATTTCTGTAGGATCCTTAAACAGTCTTGCTGCTGTAGGGAAATACACTTCACCTAACTGCAAAGCCCATCTTGGGAGAAAGCCTCAGCTCCTATGTCTAAGCCAATACCGATGGCACCCGTCATGCTTCATACGTAACACGGTGTTGTTGTACACTGCTGATTGCCCCGCTCAGACTGTTTAGCCGCGTTACGATGCTGCCAAGGTGGAGCGTGGTAAGTACTGTAACATCCCAAGATCGCTGCACATAAGGTATCAGTTTAAACCATGAGTACTGTTCGCGCCTTTCTCCGTGCTTTGGTTTTAAATCCTCAATAAGGATGATAAAGATGTCCCAAAAAATGTTCTGTGAGGGACCCTGCTTAAAACTAGTTAATTATATTTGCTTTCTGTTCCCCTGACCATCCTTCACTTTCTTCTCTTCTCCCCCCAAAGGGCTTTGGGTGGCCCAAGCTCACCTATATAAAATCTTTCCAGGTGTCCATACAGTAACAATTTTGATGCCACAGGTTGCAAAGAGGAGCATTACTCTGCAGCTTCTACACTAGCCAGTATAAAATGAGTTAGCAGAAAAATATCACACAAACGTGAGGTGTCCATATATGCTGGTGGCTTGTTCTGCGCTATGGTGAACTGCCCGTGAGCAATAGCCCTACCCTGTCACTGGTCAAGAAAACATTTACAGGTATTCAGAAGCATACTGAATTTTCCTTGCAGGCTAAAGCTGAAACATTAAGACACCTTCTTTCCAGTGTCTTCAGAGCCTGGGACAACTAACAAGACCCAATAAATAAATGCATTTTTATATTTGTACATAATCACGTCTTCCCTGGGTATCGTTACAATACATGGCAGAGAGAAGCGCATTTGTTTCACGTAAGCAAAGTGTGTGCTATATGGTATGGCAGACGGCTTGCGTCCTCTTTCACTCTAGGTCTGACTGGATGTGTCCTTCATCCTTGGAGCCACTTTTATCTAAGTAAAACGTTCAGCAGCAGCTAAAGTCTATCAATGACAAGGAAAGTGTTAATCAATAAAACACTGGGCTCAATGATGCTGTCCGTGCACATGTGTGAAACGGAGCAGGAGAGGGGTGCGAGCTGTGCGGCAGCTAGAGGAGCTCCCCGCTGCTGCTCTGCACCGCTCTGAATTTCCAAAAGTGGGTGGGCTGCGCTGCACCCGCCCCACCAAGGACTTCGCGATGGGACTCGGCAGCCTTGCTCTCTCTAGAGTATCTCCTGTGCTCGTTGTAACATCTGTTAGTCTTGTATGTGCATTAGCGGGTTTGGGCAGTGCTGTCCCAAGGAGATGCCACTGGGAAAAGCCAAGGAAGCAGTTTGGTCTGTAACCCGATTTGCCTTTGATAACCCCATGACTCTTGGGTGTGCTTCGTCCTCACTACGCCTGCTCTCTCTGCTATCCCGTTCCTGGTTGAGAGATGGCCACGGGACCGGCGCGCGCACTCCGGCTTCGGCCTCTCGCGCCAAACATCACCAAGCTTCAGCACCTTCACAACTTTTCCTCGGCCGTCTGACCTTATCTAGCCAAACAAAGGCCAAAAAATGAGCATTTGAGAGACCCACCAAATTTGGCAGGTATGAAGCGTCTCTTGAACCGAGAAAAAAACAAAATGAAAACCGATTTAAGAGTTGAAAGCAGCAGGGAACATGACAATTGGTTGACTTTGCCGTGAGCTCTTTCCACCACCATGAAACCATGTGGCGGACTTTGCAACTTTCTAACTAGTCCCATTTTCATTCCTTTTATCTCTCTCCTTTCCTGTGTCGTTTTTTGCATGACCTATAACCAAAAAGCTGACTTCTTGCTGTGTGTGTGTTTGGACTTATGGCTCTTCTACTGGCAAGTAGCTAATATTCTTCTGCGAGGCATGAGCTAACATCGATGGTAGCTGGCTGACTTGTAGTCTGGTTATTCTTAGATGCCCTGAGTTACTTTTTTTTTTTTAACAGTTTTTCCTCTTCCTTTTTCACTTTTTTCCCTCTCTGCCAGACACTTTTTGTTGAGCCGTCTTCAAAGAAAACCACACTAAAAAAAAAAATTAAAAAAATTAAAAGCCCAACAGCAGACAACAACACTAAACAAAATAACAAAACCACACAAAGGTCACGGCAAGGTCATTTCCAAAATTATGTCACCTTGATGTCTGCTTCCAACTCTGTATTAATTCAAGGATCTACCAGTCCTTGGTTAATGTATCCAATCAATTGTGCGATACACACACTTGAGAAAGTTAAAAAAAAAAAAAAGACAACTTTTTAGAAAATCTGCATGAGCAACACCAACGCTAGTTCTGACCAAAGGGCAAAATAACTTCCCATCCATGCATGGTGCATGATGATTTATATGAGCTGGGATCCTGCAAATTATATGCTGTGCAAAATCAAAACAGCTCTGTATAGTTAAATGCCCTTAAGTTACTAACTGTATGTCAAATGTTGTAGGGATTGCATCTGTGTACATATATGTTCAGCTGTATGTATACATAAATTTATTATGTATATTGTAGGGTTTTTTTGTTGTTTTCCTTCTTATTTTAGTTTTTTTTAGATTTCCCTACATGTTGAACATCACAGAGTCACTGTCTCTGGTCTGACGTGTTCTCTCCTTTCTATTGCAGAACCGCATGCACGAATCACTGAAACTGTTTGACAGCATCTGCAACAACAAATGGTTCACAGATACATCTATCATCCTCTTTCTAAACAAGAAGGACATATTTGAGGAGAAAATTAAGAAATCGCCACTGACTATCTGCTTTCCTGAGTATACAGGTAATGAGAAAGCCATGTGTACAGGAATGCATAGCAAAGGGATCAGTTGGCTGCTCAGAGCATCTCCTGTCCAGGCTGTCACGGTCAAGTATTGCAGGCAAAGAGGCTAAAGACTTCTGGAGACATAGCTAGAGCTCCCATTGGCTTCACTGCAAGTTTTATTTCAATAAATGCTATAGGATCACCCCGGTGGCTGTTTAGTGGCCCACAAAGTATGAGGATGACTTAAATGCAAGTTCTTTGCAGGTACTGCTATTCAGGGCACCTGAACTCGGCCTCACTGGTGGCTTTGACATGAAGCCATCACCTGCAGACTTGGGGCTGGCATCACAGGCTGTGTTACAGCCTCAGGGCAGGCACAGTTTGGCAGAAGTAGCATTGCTTGTGAGTAAATAACGCCAGTGTCACACAGGAGTATGGCCCCTCTGGCAGGTCTTTCGGAAAGACAGTGAGCTTAACCGTTACCAACGGGTCATTGGTGTCTGGGAGACGAAGTGGGTAGAGGGCACCAGGTTTGTTTAGCTGGCCACAGACTAGGTTTTGCTGTCCCGTAACACATCGCCTTCCCTGCCCACGACAAGGATTGCTATCCCCCGGCACGCTACACGCCTGTCGCACACTGAGAGGCTGCGGGCACAGCCCTCCCAGCAAGCATACAGCGGGTCCCACAGACCAGGTAGGCTGTCACAACCACACACGCCATCAAACCTGGCTTCTTCAGCTCAAGCTGTAAGGAGTTCATCACGTTAGTTCAGGAGGCCCCTGCTTTCATTCTCTCTGGCTGTTATTGAAAGAGGGGGCACTGCACTGACATCTACCCCATGCAGACACAGCACAGCCATGCCCTGAATTTCGTTGGGGAGAAGGAAGCACGGCTATAATGATACTTGAAGATCAAAGCAGAGGCTCTGCAACAGGGCAGCACTCAAGAAGTCCTCATTCGTGCTGGTTGCCTGGCATCTGACCTGCTAATGATCGGAATACATCACCCATGCAAAGTCTGCAGCTGCACCCTGCTGCTTCCCACTATATCTCATCGTCTTCCACAAACCCTCATTACCATTCGGAGACAGCATAAAAATAAACTTTTATCATCATGAATTATTTAAGCTCACTGGAGACATCCAGATGAATCAAGCTGACAGACAGAGAAGCAGATCTCTTTGTCAGGAAACATAGTTGTGAACCAGGAGTACCAAGAATGTCACATTTCTGGGCAGGCCAACAAATTATTAACCAGAGCTTCCTATCTCTGAGGACTTGATTTTCACTGTGAATAGGCAAGAGCAATCCATCATTGCTCCTTTGGGCTGAACGGTAACTGAACATGGAGCTGAATGACTCTGGCTGAATTCAGCTGACCATCTGCAGGCTTCCACTCCGGAGAAGGTTTGGATGGTTGTCACTACCAGCACATTTCAGCCATCTACTCATCCCCTTGGTCCAAACAGAACCAAAATATTCTTGACATGTTTGCCTAAAAATATCTTAATAATGGAAATTTCACAGTCTTTACAGTAGAAAGCTCACAGTAATGCTAACCCCAATTTTTTCTGCTTGCAAGTTAGATTGCTGCTTGCCCTCTTCTGGAAGGCTTGTAGGGCAGGTAATCACCATCTTCTTCAAAGCAGTGCTCTTATATACTGGAAGATTGTTATCATACCCTCTTCCTTTTTCCTTTTTCTCAATGAAACAAACATGCATCTTTCACTCTTTCCTTACAGATCACATTCTGTAGACCTGATTTTGTTAATATCTTCACTGGAGTCTCCCAGTAATCCCACTCTGAAATAATATTCTGATGTATTTTTGATGGCAGAGAGACTAGAATGACAAGGAATTGAGTTTTAGATATAACTTTTCATTCCCAAAGTATCCCACTCCAAGAAATGAGTTCACCAGGGAAGGCAGACCCTCATATATACATAGCCAAGCGCTTCGCTGACTAAGCAGAGGAAAACAAATATAGCTTAAAGTTGGTTTTGGCACTTCCACTCCAGGCTAGGAACCAAACCAGCCTTCCCTACAACTCAGAGTGCCCTAAGCATGCTCTAAATGCCACTAACCTTCCAAATGCCATTCTGAAAGCTGAGAATTATCAAAATATAAGGGATCACCTGCAGACCTCTTTTCCCTTACAAAATCCGCATGTGGGCAATCAGAAGAGAGTGGAAATACTCCTCCTATTCAGTCTCAAATTCCCGTGAATGGGGAGAGACCCCCTTGGAGGCGAGGCTGCCTTGCGACACCAGGACGGCACCGAGAAGTCCTACTGCCGGGGAGGACAGGGATAGGGCACAGAGCAGCCAGTGAAGACAGAAATAATGCCCCAGCAGCATTCCTGTTTAGGAAGAAGAGAGACCTGAGCTGCCGGGTTATCCCATCTGTGTTTCATAGCACACCACTGGATCCTGATCTGTTGCCCACTATAGCACTGAAAGTCTTTCTGCTGATTTAACAGGGAGTTGAATCGGAGGTGAAGGATGCAGCTGAGTATCTCACCTGAACGCTGGTGTTCAGCAGTGCTGGTAAAGTTCAAAATTAGCACATGCTAACTTCAAGCCTCGACTTTAGACCCAAGCACACACTTCAGCTTGCTCCCGCATGCTTTGCTGAACATAGCTGTTTTGCAGTGAAGGAAACGCAAAGGAGAAAAAGCTCGGAGGATCAAGCCTTCAGTTTGCCTTGCACATACGATGGAAAGCAGGCACCAAGGAAACACCTACAGTCAGCCTTGTGGCATTGTGAAAAAGCAGCATTAAAGTTGCCCTGGAGTTAAAAAGAAGTATTTGATGAAAGCCTATAAATCAAATAGAGGACTTTTAACATCAAATGTTGGTTACACAAAAAGCTTTTAATAAAATGAAGTTTCAGATGTCCTTTAGTTTTGCTGACTGACAGAGAATTATTAGAAGACTGCATCCACAAATGTGCTTTCTTTATGCTGGAGCACTGACCATTTCCATCTCCTTAATTCACTCATGTTTTTAACTAATCCACAAAACTCAGCAAAGCAGCAGCAGAATCCAGGGCACATTTTAAACAGAGCTGGAACTAGTGATCACCCGCTCCCTCAGAAGGAATCTAGGATCTAAATCCTCTTTGAACAACCAAGTCTCCTTTCATAAAATACCCTCTTATTTATGCACAGTGAGTGGATCTATTCTCGCGCTCTTTACACAGCTCTTAGTGTGACAGCATACCCCCAGGAAACATTGTGCTAAATTGTCTTATGTCAAGTGCATTCTAGTTGCATAGTCTTCATGAAGTTGCTTTTTCAAACAGTAATGGATGTACAAGTGACTGCAAGTGCTTTGCCAAATCAACAGCTTTAGCTACAGCAAATCTCAACTGCAAGTAGACCTTCTCTGTGGCATATAAGAATATCTCCCATTGATAGAGCACCATCCAGGGAGAGGGATCCAAAACCATTAGTGGCTTTAAAAATGCAGACCCTTCTGGGGGTCGGGGTAACTGGCATGTAGCAGTACACAGCAATACCATATGGCTGCACTCCAGTTCAGGGCAAGAAATTAAGTTTAGTAGATCTAGACACTTGCCCAAGTGAAGCCATGTGTGTTAACTAATTTCACGACTGGCCAAAGGACAGTTTTCTCTTTTGCATGACTGCTGTTAAGCTCTTTTAACAAAAAACACAATGTGTGCAAGAGATAAGGTTTGGCTCAGAGATAAGGTTTGGCTCAGACATTTATATGCATCGAACCTAGAAACTCCTTAGCCACAGCCCTAGCAAAGGGTACCGCAATATTAATTCATGGAAAAGAGGGACATTTTGTGTAAGCATTTCTTTGAACAACGTCTTCTCTTTGTCACACAGGCTCGATCTTTTCATGTCCTTTTCTCTTAGCAATTCAGGGAAGGGAAGGGAAGGCACAGTTACCAACTACAGCCTTGAATTCCTGAGCACTTCAGCTCAACTTTTCCATCAAAAGCTGAAAGTTGATCCAAATTTCAGAGAGGCAAAAGTTAGCTTTAATAGATGCTGCTTCACATCCTACTTTAACAGGCTTTCTCCTTTCCCCTTGGCTGTCTTGTAGGCCCAAACTCTTTCACTGAGGCAGTGGCTTACATCCAGGCTCAGTATGAGAGCAAGAACAAGTCCCCCAACAAGGAGATCTACACACACATCACCTGCGCCACTGACACCAACAACATCCAGTTCGTGTTTGACGCCGTCACGGATGTCATCATCGCCAACAACCTGCGGGGCTGCGGACTCTACTGAGCCCCGCTCATCTCCCTCCTCTCCTCACACACTCCAGGAACACCCTCTGGTCCCGTGGACAGGTTCTCTTTCTTTCTTTTTTTCCTCCTCAGAAGATGATGAAGAAGAAAGGCATAAATCCCCCTTTCTGCCCCAGAAGCCTTTGCAGCAAGTTCTGCTTTCCCCTGGGCCCTTTTTTTGGGGGGGAGGGGGTTGTTCATTCCCGTGCTGTCTCTTTCTACTCCTCCGTTCCCAGAAGGCAGCCAGTTCACAGTGCTGTAGAGGGAGCTAATGCAGTTCCCACAAAGTGCATTTCAGTTGCCAAAAAACAAAAATATTTCATTTATAAAAGACGAAAAATTCAAAGCCTTAAAATATTTGTCAGCAACAGTGTAGTTTGGAACAGAAACTTTTTTTCCTTAAAATTAGGAGATATTTTTAAATCCTATTATTTATCTTTTTTTTTTTTTTAATACTATTCCTTTTGGAAGTACTAGGCAAACAGAATCATTTTGAGGGTACCTTATGGCTCCAGTTCCTATCCCAAAGCTGGAGGGGTCGGTGTTGAACACAGCCACAGCAGCCTGGATTTGTATATAATCCTTTTTTTCAGACAGCTATTTGAACAAGTAAAACAGCCATATCGAGTTTTGCTGGTGTCTCTAAGTAAGATGGATACAGTAACAAAATCTACTAAGCGTTATCTAAAAGCATTCATTACCAATAACAGTTTTACCTCAAGTTTCCAAAATTAACGTTAAAGTACATCTAGTGTTTTCAGTAACCCATTTCTTACTCAAGTCTGCCTTTATGCCCCTGACTTGATCCCACAGACCTACAGCACTGAGTGGGGTGGTCACGAGAGCTTCGTTTTAACCCCTCCAGCGTGACAAGACCTCAGCAGCAGGGCTGGCCCGCCTGCCGCTGGGCAGCGCCACGATCCCTTGGTGCGTCACAGGCTGTGAGACTGAGAGCGGCCGTGCCGCCCCGGGGGTTGATGCTCCTGCAGACCCGTAGCATCTCTTTCCAAACTTCAGCTCTTGAGATGGTTGAGTGCACCAGAAATGTTTAGCCTTGTCCTCTAGCAGCCAGAGTTGGATGTTTCATTGCTGAAAGTGCAGAAGGGTGGTTTTGGAAACCTTGCCAAGCTTCAGTGACAGCAGGGCACTTAGGAGCTGCTCAGCTCTTACTTGCATCTTGGCCATCTAAATGCCTATATAAACCCGCACTCCCAGTGTCCTCAGCCCAACCAGAGACATACCACTTGCCTGCATTGTCTCTCAGCTGTGCAGTCAGAGGAGATGACACTAGGTTTAGTGTCTCCAGTCAGGTCATTTCTTTACCAGTATCTAAAACAAGGATGGTTTGTACTATGGCCATTTAATGGAAAGGGAACGCTCAGGGAACTGATTTGATCCAAGTGCTGGAGTAGGAAGGAAAAGTGCAAGGAAGAAAGGGATGGAAGAAATGGTGGGAGGGAAAGGTGTGGAAAGGGCAAGGGTAACACCCAGCAGAACAAAACGCCTAGGCACAGAGGAAGGACAAACAAGGCTGATTCAGGATGGGCTAGGGTGCCTATGGCCATCAACAGCTCGTTGTCCCCAAGAGCACCGAGTGCCCGTGGGTCAGGGATAGCTCTGCGCAAAGGCAGAGAGGGAGTGTGAACAGTCAGGAGTTCCCCTGCTGCAACCAAGAAAGTGAAGGAGCCTGTAAGACTCCGTCTCAAAAGCTTGTTTGGTGGTTGCAGGAGACAGACACCTCCAGGTCTCACTCTGGCTGGCACCAGGGGAGCAGACAGGCACCCGCTGATCCCTCCCTCTTTACTGTGTTTCTTGAAGTTCCTGATCCTGGATGGTGTGAGCCTTTTTCCAGGACAGCCACGAGCGTCCTCTCCTGGGCTAGCGGTTTCTTCTAGATCTCACAAGGCTGAAGTTTTCTCCAGTGGCATGTCCGAGAGGGTGAATATCTCTGTTTTCTTACTGTGTTCATCGAGGAAAGGTAACATGAGAGCAGGCCAAAGCAACACAGCACAAAGGCAAGGGGCCAGGCGAGCTTCGGTGGACGAGAGTCAGTGAAAGGAAGAGGCATGGTGGGAAGGGATGGAGAGGACCGGAGGGGGGAAGTTTCAGGGAGCAGTTTGGGACAGAAATTGCAGAAGGGAGACGAGGCAGGTTGAGGCAGCAGAGAGGAAGAGGAGATGGGAAGAGAAGGGCCCACGGGAGGCCGGAGGAGCCTTCCTATTGGTTTGGATCTGCCAGGTAAAGCGCTTGTGGGATGTCTGGGACAACCCAACAGGTCGGGAGCACCCCGGGACAAACAGGGCACTGCTTTCAGAGGAAAACCAAGGTGGCTGTTACCCAGCTAACCTGATCGCTGCCCAGCATGGTTTATAGCTGTGTTAATAATCCCCTAAATAGTGCTAAATTATAAAACAGTATTTAGTATTGTACAGTCAGGACTCACTGCTGCTCTGCTGGACGCTAACAGCAATAACACCAAGTCTCTCTGCCTCACCCTGCTCGGGCAGAAGGGAGTAAACCACCTTTCTTCTTCACCATTTCAGCCTTAAAATACCTCCGACAGCCAGCTTCCATGGCGAGCTGGCTAGCAGCAAAGCTAGGAGCCCCTTGCTCCTCCTTAAACCACAGGTTCCTACATGCTCTCTGCACATCTTGGTTCCCAGGTCCCAGCACCTCTCTCAGCTCCCCTAAAGCCAGCACACTCTGCTGTGCAACTCTAAACCAAAGGAATAATAAACACAAGGCCTCTGCACATAAACATAGTTGTTTTAGCTTAGGATTTTCAAAGTCTATAGGAAGCATGTGCCTAATTCTCTTTGGCTCCTTAGAAAGTACCAGCTGCATGCCCCAACCTTGAAAAGATTTATATGCGTGCCAAGACTAAAGTCAAGGGAATGACAGTAAAATGCAACAATCAGGTTTTTTTGGAGGAAAAGGCATTTAGGAGATTGCATAAATAGGTAATATAAAAAAAAGAGATCCACATGACTCAGATCTCCGCCCCCAATTTCCACTCAACCCCAAACCAAGCTTTCTTTTTGCACGTCCTCCGCTGACTTCAGAGGTTGTTTTACTCCAGATGAAAGTTGTGCTGCTGTCTGAAGCTATCTAATTAACGTGATTAATTAATTGCAAAGCAATTAATTGCTTTGCTATTCAAGCAAATGAAAAATGGCAATTGGGTGGTGCTTCTGCCCCAGAAAGAGCCAGAACATTAGCTGGAGTGATCCAGAACAACAAGAAAGAGAGTGCTGGAGTCTGGCCTTGTGTCCGGGCAGGCACAGGGAAACTGGTGTCACTGATGACACACAGCTTTTGGATGATGTACAGTTGCACTGACTGGGCTAAAAAGCTGAATGCTGCATTTGAGACACAATCTACATGTAGCTACTAGATCCGAAATGAAATACCAAACCTGCACACTGTAGAGCACTAAAGACTTACTCTGGCAGCAAAGCAGGTCTTTACTAACCTCTACCAAAATAATTCGATCGGTCGCATTAGGCACTAAAAGTTTTGAGATTTTTATATTTCCACCCCTTGCTGTGGGGGAAATTTTATTCTATTTAACAAGTAACAGACACTGTTCCCAGTGAAGGTAGTGCCAAGCCAAGACTTAAGGAGTTTCCCGTATAGAGCACATAGGAATCTTTTGGTGAAGTAAGTTTAAATTAACTCAGACGCAAACTCTTCTAAATGCAGCTGTCTTACCAGTCGCGGCACTGTGCAATTCTAGCATTCGCTGAGCTGGATTTAGGTAACCTGAGCTCAGAAATGTGGGCTGGGAGGTCTAAACCCCTGTCCCTCCCCTGCCCTCCTGCAGTTTTGCCAGATTCCCTGGCTCCTCTGCTTCAGCTTCCTAGGGAGAAATTGGTTATAATCAATGCCTGGTGCTCCTCAGGGATAAAAGGGAGACAAGAGGAGGAAATTTTGACATACTGAGCCTTTTTTTTTTCATTTTCCTTGGCATATTGTACGTCTAAAGCTTCATTTCAGCTGCCGCTGATGACATTCCCTCCCTCAAGTAAGTGTCTTGAGGATTAACTGACAAAGGTTTGAAACAGCATTTGAAAGATGACATGCTTTGAGCGTTAAACACTATTATTTTTCCCACTTGATGGCCTTGTATAGATCTTTTGTCTCCAGAAAGCCTGCCAAAGTATTACTCATCTCTGGAATCCTGCAGCATTCCTCCCAGGTCTTTTCTGGCAGATATGCCTTTTGCAGACAATATTTTTGTCCAGTGCTTTTTCTTATTCCTAAATAATGGCAATCATCGCAGGAATTGCCTAGAAAGAAAACCTTGAAGTGCATCCCACCCTTTCAAAAGGCATCTTAATATCCCTTTGCGCTGTGAAATTGCAATGCTCCAAATCCAAAACCCCAGGCCCCAGAATTGTTTTTAATGCGGAGTCACCATGTAGCAGGGATATCACAACTGGTACCGTTGCAACAGAAATTATGCTGGGGCATGGGCCATGTATTTTAAAAGCACGATGCTTCACGCATTTAAAAGAGCTACATATACATCTTGCTGCCCTTCAAAGCTAGTGTGGAAATTTGCACCTTTTTCAGAAAGCCTGCCAATTGCTTGAGAGATACAGAGTTTTCTTAATGACTCAAATCACTAGTTCAAAAGCAGCATCCAAGGGGCATCACGCTAAAAGCAGCATTAACAGCTCACGATGAGCTTCAGACAGCAGCAGAAAGAAAGCAGAAAAAAAGCCCTCCACTTGCCACATCTGCAATCTCTCTCAGATGCCTGGATCCGTGAGACATAAAAGCTATGCCAGTTTACATCTGCTGAGATCGTAGCCCCGAATCTAGGGAAATATGCAATTAGCTCAGCAGTGTCTTTTCCATAAAAAGAGCCTCCAAGTTGGGGGAGGTCCGGGTTAAGTGGAATACCCTGCGAGGTATTCCCAGAGCGCTGAATGGCCTCTGGAGAGGAAACTCTTTAATGAGGTGTATTAGTTAGATGCTAAAATCAGACATCGCAAATAGCTCCCTTAGTTGAAGAACAATTTGAATAAAACATAGAAATCTGTAGACGAGTTTCTAGGATGGTGCAGCTGTGCTGCCGAGCACCTGAGTGCACGTGCTCCCCAGGTAGGGAGGTACTGCTCCTTGGGAAGATGTAAGAGCTGGGCTCCTTACAAGAACCAGCAATAAAGAGGCAACAGGAAAGCACGCATTAAAATATAGCCATATATTTCGAAGGCCAGTTTGTCTCTAGCAAGTAGAGTTCACACTCTTGCTTTTAGCTTATGGCCTGAGGAGCTCAATCTAGAGTCAAGGAAGCATAAAAGACCCGCGAGGCCATCTGGCCCGTCCGTCTGCTAGCACAGGACTGTTCCCTACTGTCTCTTCCCCAGCGCAGTGTCCGATCCAGGTTTAGCGAATGGGTCAGGTAGCTTTCCACCACCTCCCTGTGAGGAACTCTCCCACATAAATCTCTCTCTCTCTGGAGTTGTGCATGATAATTAGCCTTTTCCTTTAATCCAGTTTTCCTCCCGTTACCTCTCTGGATAGGTTCAGACAGTGGTCACTTTTGGTCAAGGCTCAGCTAATAACATCACTAGCTTTGCCAGGAAGCGGTAAACGTGCAGGGCCAAGCTCAGCTTGACGGCAGCACACGCTGCTTAGTGCCCAGCTGGCCACCTAGTACCTCCACCGGAGGAGAGCAGCCTCATGAGAGAAGGCTATAGTGTCTCGTCAGTCATATGATTTTGTTTTAAAGGACACTGAAAGCCTGTTACTCGCTCAGGTTAATAGCTTAAGAGCTGAATCACCCTCTGGTCTCAGAGAAGGTGCCTTTCTTCATCTGCATCCCTTGCGAGTGAGTTTACAATCTTCTGAGCAGCCTAAAGTTAGTCAGGGTGAACCCACATCTCAGAAAATGCACGAATAAGTAGAGAACTGCAGTCTGCTACAGAGAAACAATTCAGCACAGTAGTAACGTACTATTGGGAGCAGTCTGTACTGTTGTGTAGATTAAAATCTATCTGGCATTTTTAACCTCCTTGTAACATAAGTTCACTGCTTGCCTGCAAGTTAACAGACTTTGTTTTTAGGCCAGGAATACAATCTCCTTGCAAACTGAGAGGTTAAGTTGCATGAATAAGATGTCCTTTTGCCAAAAAATCCTAGTTTGTCCAAACTCTACTACATAATTTCAAGTGTCAGGCAGTTCCTCCAGGTGCAGCGTGCTCCCCACAGTTCTGCACAGGACAAGGTGTAGGGCTCAACCACAGGAGGGCAGGAATCACCAGCTGGGACTTCTGCAGTGCATGCAGTTAAACACACCAGCCCTGCAACCTAGCCTGGGATTTGGGTCAGAATATTCTGCAGCCAAAACACCTCCTACTGAAGCCAGTCAGATATTTGTCATTGACTTCTTGGGAGCAAGGCTGACCATTAATCAAGCTGACTAGAGAAGCTTAGTACGTCTACATCCACAGGCCAGGCAGGTATGACTTCAGGCTTACAACCAATGTTTCTACAACTACTTCTGAATTTTCTAAAATACTCTTTAAAGATGGGACAATGGAACTGTTGAGGTCAACAAGGATAATGCTACTGAGCGTCATCCTGAATCAAGCTTCGAAAGAGACCCAAACCTGTCTCTCGCAGTTCCACCTGACTGGCACACCCCCAACGCGTTTCCTAACCAGAAAGCAGAGACGTGGTCCAATCTACCCAAAAGCACGGGCCATGTTCCGGCCACTATTTCATTTCCGCTGAGGAAAGAGCAGACAGAAGCACTCTCCCACGATGCCCCGAGACATGAGCGTACATTATAGTTTCTGAGTTCCTGCAATGATATGCTGTAATTAATGTTGACAGATATAGGTACATGACCTATATAAGACGTTGCACTGAGAGCATGTTTAGGAAAATAGACTTCTTGTAGGAATGCTTGTGCCCAAACCAGCAGCCTGTGAACTCCTCAGGGAGATCTTTATTCGTGCTGCAAAGTATAGTGAACACATGCAAGCTCCTCTCTTGAAAGCTGATGTGATAATAACAGGGTGAGGAAGGAAACCTCCCTGCTGACACCCAGCAGGTCAGAGGGCAGGGGAGAAAACTGGCACCCAAGGGCACGGGAGGGCTGGTCATTTGTTCGGTCCTTCTGTTGCAGCAGGAGAGGGCTGTAGTTTGCAATGTTGCCCTGCAAATTCTCCCCCTAAAAGTCAGGAACTACAGAAACATTGGATAGCCCAGCAGTTCCTGGCAGAGGGAGCAGCTCCACAGGGATGAGCGCAGGGTAGCACGGAGAAAAGCCATGGTGCCCTTGCACCAAAACCAGGAGAGGTGCAAAGCACAGGGCCAGCCAGATGGGCTCGTGCCAGCCCGGCAAAATACCAGCATCTCACAGCGAAGCAAAGCAACACAGTTCTCTGCGGGAGTCAGGTGAAGCAGGAAGAAGGGAAAAGCACATTTCAGTTCCCGGCTGCTCCACACTAAGGAGCCGGAGGGAGGAGGTGGAGGGCAGGGAAGCAAGCTGGGTGTTTGCTGCCACGGCCCCTCTCCCACACTGTGCCTTTGCAAATTAGTTCAGTGCCCAAAATCTGACCGTCCAGTAATGCTGGCAAGTGACTGTGTCAAAATCCCCTGCTGCGGGGGGAGAGATCATAGGGAGATAACAACATGTTTTCCGCTATTGCCCGGGACTAACCGGCTTGTTCAGTGCTGGAGCAACTCGACAGCACTGGCAGCCTGGAGAGCACGCGGGCCTTCGCTTATCCCCGTCGGCGCCCCAGCCACCCCCGGGCCCAGCGCCCCACGCAACGCGGGGCAGAAAAAGGGGCGTCACCTCTCTAGCCCCCGGGGCTGCGTCACCCCCTCGCGTTTTCTGGGACTCCCCCCTTTTTCAGAGCCGTCCCCCAGCCTGGGGCCAGCACGCGAGGCTGGGTCCCAGCACGGCGCTTGGCCGCGCGGCCACGGGCCAGCCCGCGGGCAGCTGCTACGCCCCAAACGGCTTTGACCCCTTCTGCTGACACCTCCAGTCTGTTCTGAAAGCAAATAAGGCTGTTTAAAGACAGGTCGTTAATCCATTAAACAGTCCATGCCCTAATTTAACGTCCTCCTCGCTATGCTTTGCTCTCCCGCTCTGCCAACCAGGCCTTTGAGCGCAAGGTCCCACCGACTTGCGCTCAGCCGTGTTCCCCCACCTCCGTTTCACCCTCCGGCTCGATATGGGAACAGGGACTTGCACTGCGAGCCGCTCTCGGCAGGCCCCCGTGAGCCGCAGGCCCCCTGCCACCCACCCTCGCTCTCCTCCCCTGTCGTGTCTCCGCCACCGATTTCTTCTCGAAGGAACGCCGGAGTCTGCCATGATTTTTCTCTTGTGCCAATTTCTCGCTGTGAATCATTTTTCCTGCATGTCTGATGGCCCAAACTGTATTAACTGTAATTTTGTATGAAGAGTGACTGTCCATTGGTTTAATAGAACGTTAGTTATTGTAATAATTTATTGGCTGTCGGTAATGTATTTATTAGTTACGAAATGATAATAAAGTGCCAGCTCTTTTCTAGTGTGAGAGGGTTTTTATTGCGTCTCCCTTGAGCGTGTTAAACGTCTTGAAACTGTTGTTGACTGCACTTTCACTCCATGCATGGACATACACAATGCGTGCACGTGCTTTCATAGCTCCTGCAAGCATCAGAGCGGCTGGCTGTCAGACAGACGTCAGTCATGTGTCACGTCGACTTTCTCCTGGAGGTATGGAATTTGAAAAGCATACGACCAAAAGGTATTTATTTTATATGAGTGTTTGGTGTTGGTTTTTTTTTTCAAAGTAGAAAAGCAACTTTACCGTAGTTTGTGCTTGTTCCTTGGCTGCTTGAAATTAGACTGTTTCTCTTCTAAAATTCTTCAATGCTGTTTTTACGTCAGCAAACTCAGAAATACATTTGTGAATGATTACTTGTCAAAAACGAGGTGCATTTGTGCATCTCGCTGCCAGTGTGGTCCAGAGCTGCAGCCATTCAGTGTGAAGTTTGAAATGGTGCCGGTCCTGAGCCACCGTGGCCTCAGTGCTGGGCTGATCACGACTGACGAGTCTCTTGACACTCAGCCTACTGAGAAATCGCGCCTTGTCTCAAGGAAAACAGAGCCAGCCCCAGCTTTCGTGTAGTGAGTTCACACCTCGGAGACCAGACGGACGTTTGTTCTCAGGATACCTTGGATGTCATATTACGTTTAACGGGACCATCTGCAAGGCATTGCCTCACCTCCCGCGCTGCGGGATAGACCACGCTTTGGCGTCTATCTGTTCGCATCCAGCAGATTTTGCCCCTCGCGCTGCATTTGTCGCGACACACAAAGCTGCTGGGCAGGTGTTGTGTTGCGACGCGCAGCCTGAGCCGGGCCGAGGACTCCGAGTTACCAGAGGTGTCCTCATCTGGCAGCAAGTCAGGGCTCCGAATTTTGAAAGCAGACAAAACCACAGGTTTCAACACAGTGACTGCTTTTTTCTGACCTGACACTTTATGGGCTGCTTTACCTGCACGTGACAAAAAAGCTGCATGGTCGTCCCAAAAATGGAGGGTCATGACTCATTTCTGAGCTATTTCAGAGAAGGGCATGTGCACTAGCAACAGCACAACTGAAATGGGGCAGTGATTTGTGCGTTCCTAAGTCCCGGAGCAGTGAGAGAGCTTCAGTTTCCACTGTGGTCAGCATCTAGTTTAAAGATTTGGCCATTTTGTATGACCAGTGTTTAACCCAACATAAACAGCTGCATAAAAACCATTTAAATGTAAGTGAATCATTGATAAAATACAGTGATTTTCCAAGTAGCTAGCATGTCTGACTGCTGTAAGTATCTACCCGATATCTTAGAAATGTCTCAGTTGTTTGTGTGTTACCAGAATATCCCTGCTGCTCCATTTTCTCCTCCAATATTTTGGTTGCAAATCTATTACAAGTAGCAAGTTGCTCATTTCTTTCCCACCATCTCTTAGCATAAGCCTTGCAAGCACAGAGAGAAAATAGCTATTTTTCCTTTATTCCAATAAATCATACTTTTTCCCCATTACAGTAACACAATACTTGGAGTACCTTTCTGTCCCTTTAAAATAACACTGGTGTCAGTTTTTCCTTTTATATTCAAACCAAAGGTCTTCCATTATTTGCAGCGTGAGATAGAAACCAAGAATAGGAACTTGAAGAAACCACGGCAAAATTTTCCATAAACCTTTTCCATAAGAAAATTAAACATTCTCCTTACTGATTCCACCTATTTTCAGTGATACATCTTTGGTATAACCCCTTCCCAGACTCACATTCTCATACAGCCCGTCCTGCAGATAAGACAGAATTATGGGCCTGTTCTGAGAAGAACAAATTAAATATATTAGAGAGTCTTTTCTCTTTGAACAATTCCACTGTGGATTTTAAAACATTTCCTCTAGGATGCCATCCTGTCTAGACCTTCTGCATGGATATCCAGGGCTCAGAAGTTATCAGTTATTTTCATCGCACTTGGGGCATTTATTCCCCAAGATAGGTCCTTTGTTTCCTCTGCTCCTCCACCAACAATACCATCCCCATCCCTTTTTTTTTTTTTTTAATACGACATAACAATGGGGATAAACAAGGAAGTAAAAACCGCCAGATCACCTGCCATGAAAATCTCAAGGCCTAGCATTTTGGCAAAGGCCACTTGATCAAGTCAAGTGAAGAAAAGCCGCATCCGTTGGTGGCGGTTTCTCTTTGTCCCTATGAATAAGATTTTTAAAAGATAAGTATTGAATAAGGTTCAGAGGCTTTGGAAAGTGACTGCTCCGCATTCACAGCTACTCTTTGCCAAGCCAATGACAGAGTAATCTCAAGGTTACAAGCCTATTAAGACAAAATCAGACATCTGCTAAATTTTGCATGCAACATCTACCGTCGAACCGTAGCTAATAAAATGATTCACTAATAAAATATTCATGGTAAACTCCAAAATGTGTAATTGGGTCATCATTTCAGTAGGAAACATGTATGTTCTCCTGACTCTTATGTAAGGTCTCAAGCCCTCGTTGCACCGCCAGCAGAAGGGATCTGGTGGGCTGGCTGGAATATGTGCGCTATAGGAGGCTTTTCCCAACGGGCTGCGGAGCACTGTCGCACGCCTTGATGCTCGTTCCTGCTCTCGCGCTTTGCACAGTACTTTTCTAAAGAGCTGGGTCTTGCATTGCGAGTGGTAGGTCGCAAAGGCAGGGCTCTAACTGCTCAGCCCCAAGAAGCAGTTTCAGAGACCCTCCTGCAAAACGAGGCAGGTCGTGCAAGTGTCCCACTGGCACGGTAAGGGGCAGAAATCAAAGTTTTTACCTCGGACTTCATTAGTTCCTTGTTTCGCTTGGGTAGTTTGGCAGGTACAAGTAGTCAATTAGGTGAATATACATGTTGAGAAAGTGGGTGGACTGCCTAAAATTTCTCCCCAAATCTTCAGGGGAACAATAGGAAATGTCTTTGCTTATTTTAAGAACACGTTAATGATGGAGAAAAGAGTTTTTGAGAGCTCCTGCAGAGCTGCACCTATTCTAACCAATTGCACCCCCGCATTCCCACCCTTCGCACTAACAGCTAGCGCACGCAACTGGCCGCGCAGAGACATCTTGCGGCAATTTAAACAAAGAGTTAAAATACTCTGCTTACTGGTGTGGCAACTAATTCAGAGTAGGCTGGCCTCATCTGCTCCTTTCACTGTTCCTTCCCTCTCTCCTGTCTGCTCTCCCCTTCCTCCTGATAACAACTTCCGTAGCATGGTGGGAATAGGCTTTACGTGATGTGTGCCCACGTGTGAAAGGACAATTCATTAAGAAGCTGCAACTCATAGCGAATCGCCTCTGTCCATGTTCCTGCCAAAACTCTTCCATGCTTAAAGTCTCCCCAGAGCAGCCCGCTCAGGAGAGCTGTGAGATGGGCTAGCGGAGAGTAGCTGCATCTATTTCCTACGTGCAGCAGTGTTGGGATTTCTTAGCAATGACCTGGCTGTTACTGTGGCATTTTCAAAGATGAAGAAGATTTGTCAAGGGGCATAAGAGCCCAGCTAGAGTATGATCTCCCCCGGCCTCTGGCCATGTGCTCAGCATCAGTCTTGCTGGAACGGCACTGGTTGTTTGGTGCAACGAGTAACCTGCTGCCACAAATCCACCTAAATCCCCATGCCCAGCACTTCCCAGTGGCTGGCAGCTGTGGCTGACTGCTCTGTCCTTCTGTGAATGATTTTTTCAAGGGCTCTCAACCCCTGCAGATGTGTCAGACCAGAGACAAACGGCGAGACTGAAGGGCTGTGGCTGCAGTCCCCTTTCCCAGTCCTCTGCCTTTAGGCAAGTGACAAGCAAACGACAGCGGTTTTTTTCACTATTCTTTAAGGCTCCAGGTATGAGCCTTTGCTAGGAGTGGATCGCAAAGAGGCCCCGCGGAGAGGAGCGGCTGGAGGCTGCAGCACAGGGCAGGCCCAGCGCTGCGCGCGCGGAGATCCTGCTCACTAGGACCCTCCCCACTCCTCGAGCCTGCCTTGACCTGAGGAGAACATGCCATCTTCTCCTCAGCCTTGTAACCATCTCATGTTTATCACTGTCTTATTTTAGAGATTTTGCTTTCTAACCATTTCAGTTTGGAAAAAGTTCTCCTCTCCTCTATCTAACTCTCTCTTTCTCTTTGCCTTTCTCTCTCCTTTTTCCTCCCTACATGCTCCCTGTTGCAGAACCGCATGCACGAATCTCTCATGCTCTTCGACTCCATCTGTAACAACAAATTCTTCATTGATACCTCCATCATTCTCTTCCTCAACAAGAAAGACCTATTTGCCGAGAAGATCAAGAAATCACCTCTGACCATCTGCTTCCCTGAATATACAGGTATGTGCCGCGGCTGACGGCTGCCCAGCCTGCCCAGCCTGCCCGGGGCAGGAAGGAGGAGTGACACACAACCTTGCAGCACGGACCTGGGGGTTAGGGAGCGGCACGCCAAGGGCCGGCCAGAGGACTTGGCTTAAAGCCAGGGTAATACGTTCCCATGAGAGTGGCCTAGTGCGGGGACAGAGCTGCCAGACTGTCCCATTTAGCACCTCACACACAGAGAGGGGGAGGAGGTGATTGACAGATCATCTTTACAGGGCAGCAAAAGAGCTGCCCACCTTCGGGAGGGCTGTACGCTTCTGCCACCCCAAGGGCTGGCTCTTAGGGATGAGTCATGCCCTGCGCAGGGTAAATTCTTGCAGCAAAGGTGTACGACCTGCCAACGGGACAGAGAGGCAGGTCTTAAAGGTACCATCCGAAAGCAGTGAGCTCTGCGGTCTAAAGCACCGGTAGTAGCCAGTGAAGCAACGCGATTGTCTTGAGTGCTTGTAATAACGTTAAGCCACCCTTAGAAGCTTATAGCCAATCTGTGCCCGTGGACATGCTCCTGAGGTGTTGCATAAGTGCAGGCTTGAGGTCCTCTTCCCAGTCCCTCCGTATAAACCCTGGTTCTGCAGACTCTTAACCCCCACACTCAGCTTCTCAACCACAAGAGCTGTCAGATTCCCAGGAAATTAAGCCCTTGCCAAGGACTGGGGAAGGGAGCTGTCTCTCTCCCTCCCTCCCTCCCTTTGCAAGGGTTTGTGGAGCCCTCTGCCCTCTGGCATCTGTCTCTGCAGTAGCTCTCCGTTCATCAAAACACAGATTATTATCAACCTTTGCAGCCTCCTTCTGGGTTTTAGCTGTTATCTTGTTTTTAAGTGAAATTCATGACCCTCAGTAGTTTAAGTTGCTTGGTGTGAGACCAATAAGTGTTCTTTACAATATAAATGGAGAGTGTTCTTAAAAAGTCTGACCATATTGAGTCGCAAAATGGAGAAGCAGGAGCATTGGTGAGTAGCAGACTGTTCACCCAGCCTGACACTAGCAATCACTATCAGGATTACTGCTGGTCTTACTGGAGGTTTTCTTAAATATGAGCTAAAGCACCTAAAAACTACCTAGCTGGATCAAACTATCATGTCCCATCTCCTGTCTGTGCAGTGGCCAGAGTCAGAGATCTTAGAGAAAGGCATAAATCCAGGTAGTCCATGGGGGTTATTTTAGCCCCTGCAGTCCATCTCAGAAGTAGAAAGATGCACACTCAGGGAGAAGCTTTAGTTTCATGCCTGTGAGATACTCGCCCTTCACTGTCAGAGGAACCAATGCAAAAACGTTTTCGGTGATGCAGAGCAAACCAGTGTCCGCGCTTGTCTGGAAGGTAGATTTCCAAACCTCTCACCCCAGGCTCCAACCTCTGGGCAAGCTGCTCTCGTGTCCACCCATCCAGGGCTCCGCCAATTCATCTTGCCTAACCGTGATACGCAGCCAGTTCGGACCTGGCACTTAAAGCAAAAATCTGAAGGTATACCAGCACCCTAGCAGATGGTGAGCGTGCTAGCACGGCGCGCGACAAGCGCAATAGGCTCCAGCAGGACACCTTTGTGTTAGCGAGCTTCCCCACGTGTCGGCACAAGCACTTCCTAGCTACAGTTTCACAGATTTTCTTCAGCTAAATTATCTGCCACCTTCTGTCAGGGTCAAGTTCACAACTCACCCATTTATGCACAGGAAAAAGCAAAATGCAGATCTACATCTCTCACCAGCGTGCAGCGTATAGTCCTCTAAAGAAAAGAGGAAAAAATAATAAATACCTATAAAAGAGAACAGTCCAGCTGTTAAAACAAAACCAGGACCATGAGACTCCCTCAGACAACCCTGCCAATGCCAGCGCTCAGCTGCGTTCACGCAGATCTCCCTGCACAGCAGACAGCCACCAGGACGTGTTGTGGAAGGTCAGGGAAGCAGGAGGAACCAGCACAAAACTGGCAGCCGCTACTGTAGTGAACGTGACACCGTAACAGCGCACGCTGCCAGGCAATCCCGACCGCTCTGCTCCCTGCAGCGAAACACCCCGCCTTGCTACTTCTCCCCTTTCTTAAGCTGCACTTCCGCCTTGGCGACCACCACCATCTCCCACGCGGCGCAGGCGCGGGGAAAAAGAAAAGAAAAGAGCGGGGAGACGATTTCCTGCAATGTACTTCTGCCATGTTTTTGCTGCCTTGAATACTTTGGCGTTGGGTAAAATTCTGGAGGGAAATAGACTTTTTAACAGCACAAGTCTGTGAAATCACAAAAGAATCGTACCTTTTTTTTAAAAAAAGTGAAAACAGCTTGGCTTACAGAAAAGAGCACCCCCCCCAAAAAAAAAGAAAAATCAAGAAAACATCATAGAAATAGACAGCAATTCCAAATTTTCTTAGGGAGAGAGCCCTCCCTCCGAGGGCGTTTTGGCCCCAGGGGAGCTGGCAGCTCTGTCCCCGGTGCTTCGCCTGGCCCTTGCCACGGCCCAGACCGCCGCGGTCGCGCAGGATAACACGGCTTCGGGAGCTCGCCAACGGCCTTCCCGCGCGCAATGGCGCGGCGAGGGAGGGAGGGAGCTTTCCCAGCCCATCCTGAAGGGCAAAATCTTTGAAAAACCCTAAATGAAGCGTTCGCCTGGGCGAGAAACAGGGAAAGGCTGAAAGGAGTCCGCCGTCCCTCCGCCCTGTGACGTCTCCCGCCAACCGCGGACGCTGCCTCGAGGAGGAGGCCCCCGCGCTCCCCTCCCAGCCGTCGCTCTTGCTGCCCGGCGCTCGGGGTGGCCTCGGCGGGAGCAGAGTGCCGCCGGGTCAGGGCGAGCGGCGGCGGCCTTTGCGGGGGCAATCCCCCGCCGGGCGCTTCGCGGGCTCGGAAGGGCCAAATTAACTAAGGGCCGCCTTGGACAGCGCGGCCGTGCGCCCCACGGCGCGGCGAAGGTCCCTTCCCCAGCCGCCGACCGGTCCCGCCGCGTGGCCCAGCGGCGCCGGGCCGGCTCCCGCCGCGGCCTCTCCTCCCCGCGCGCCGGCAGGGGCACAGAAGAGCGAAACCAGAGAGCTCGAAAAGGAAAATAAATCTCCAGATAACAGCAGCTCTTCCGAAGGCGATTTCAGGGGCGTAATTCAGGCTTTGCGTCTTTCCGCGAGGGGCCAGGCCCAGCCCCTCTCGCTACCGTTAAGCGGCTAAACGTGGTAATGCACGTTTTTCGGCTCTAACACCTGGCCCGCGTCCAGCCCGTTATAACTGCCGTAGGCGGGCGCCCCGAGGGGGCTCAGCCCCAGGGAGCCGCGACGCCCGGGACCCCTCCGCCCCAGCGCGAGCCCCCCACCCCCGCGCGTCGCGTGAGGCGACGGGGCGCGACGCGACGCGGGGACTCACCGGCCAGGCGGCGGCCGGCGGCCCTCCGGCAGCAGCTGGGGGCCGTCGCCTGTCGCGAGGGGGAAACCGGCAGCAGGTGGGAAGGCCCAGGGCAGCAGCACCTGGGGACGGCGGCGCCCTTCCCTCCGGGGGCGGCCGGCGGGCCTCACGCCGTGGGGCCCCCCTCACCCTCTTAAAGAAAACACCGGGTTTGTGGGGTTTCCCAAAAAAGGGAGCCCTCGGGGGGGCCAGCGCCGGGGAGGACGGCGGCGGCGTGCGGCCCCTAACGCCTGCGCCGTCTCCCCCCTCCCGCCTCTCTGCCCGCAGGCCCCAACACCTACGAGGACGCGGCGGCGTACATCCAAGCACAATTTGAGAGCAAAAACCGCTCCCCCAACAAGGAGATTTACTGCCACATGACTTGCGCCACAGACACGAACAACATCCAGGTGGTGTTTGACGCCGTCACCGACATCATCATAGCCAACAACCTGCGAGGCTGCGGCTTGTACTGACGCCGCGGCAGCGAAGCGACTTCTTGGGTGACGGGCACGGCGCGCGAGGAGAATCAAACAGGAAACAGCAACACAACCACACACACACACACACACACACACGCACACACACACACACGCACACACGCAGGCAAAGCAAAACAAACGAAAAAACCAACCAAACCAAACGAGAGGGGGGAAACAAACAAACAAAAAAAATCTTAATCATAATCATGCAAGTTGGTAAATAAAAAGGCATACTGAAAAATTATATATATACGTATATATATATATATATATATATATAAAAAAAAGAAGGAAAGAAATCCACTACCACCTTTTTAGTTTGTCTCAAAGAGCTGTGGGCAGAACTGGTTTCCCAGGCCGATTTCAACCCTTTCTAGTAAAGCCACAGAAATTTAAAAAGCTCGGTTAACTAAGCCAAGAAAAATCCCACCCGGGTTCGTAGGTGCTCTGCCCCCTTTTCAGCCTGAAGGAGCCTACGAGTTTGTACAGGAACCTCTTCCTTAAAGCAGAGAGCGGTGACGTTATTTTTAAGGGCGACGTTGCGCGCAGGGGCTTGGGGGGAGGTGGGGAAAGAGGAATCTTCCCCGTCTTTCTTTTTGTCCCGCCCGCCTGTCCGGAGGGCTCCCTCGCAGCCCCGGTGTCGGGGCCGAGCTTTCGGCGCCCGCCGCTTCCGGCCGGCTCCGTCGCAGCCAACCTAACCCCGGGGGCCGACTGCAGAGGGGCGCTGCTCCTCCTGTGATTTCTTTGACCGGGGTGTTGTGTTTTGTTTTGCTTTGTTTTTAATTATTATTTATTATTCTTACTATTCTTCTTTTTATTTCTTGCGCGTCGAAGGCCGGGCTCGCGCCCTGGCCCAGCCGTGCCCCATGCCGCGCTCCCCCGGCCGCTCGAGCTGGGCCCAGGCGAGTCTCTGCGTTTAGAGGCTAAAAGATGAAAAAGAAAAAAAGAAAAAAAGAGGAAAAGGGGGGAAAAGGGAGAGGAAAAATCCCCCCTCGCCCCGTGTCGTAGCTAAAAAGGGAAACAACAAAAAGAGACCTTTTCCCCTTTCCCGTCTCCCAGTTGTTTTCAGGCGAAAGCTCCCTTCCGCGACAGCGCTGCGGGGCGCTCTGCTCGCCTCCCCGCGCGGGCAGGAACGAGCGTGGCCGTCGCTCTCGTGCTCTTGTTTTTCCGCTTTGTTTTTCCCTTCGTTTTAATTTACGCCCTGCTTTAGGTAAAGGTCTTCGCTAGCCTGGAGCAACAAGACCGGCCTGTGGCACCCTAGCGTGGGCCAGCTACTCATGCTGTCTTTCTCCATTCCGGTTTTGTTTTTCTCTCTCCCTCCTTCTTTCACTCTTCCTCCTTCTTTCTTTCTCTCTTCTTCCTTCTTTCACTCCTTCCTAGTTTAGCCGCTCTTTCCTCTGAATTCCTCCAGGTTTGTATCAAAAAAAGCACAGCCGTCGTTGGCCAGCGGTGGCCTATTTATCCAGAGATTTCCCTTCTTTCAACTTTTTTGCTCTGAAAAATACTGTGTATTACAGACCAGATAGGCTTCCTCTTCTTTATTTTCTTGTTTGGGGTTGATTTGGGAGTTTCTGGGAGGGTTCTATACATATATATAAATATTTTTTTTTTGGTTTAGGGTTTTTTTTTTGGTTTTGTTTCGTTTTTATTAATTTTTAACTCTTTCCAGTGAATGCTTTTTTGTGCTGCTTTTTTCTTCCTCCAGTCCTCCCTTTTAGTGAATGGTGTTTTTTCTCTCTCATGTGGGGATGTTTGTGCTGCAAAAAAAAAAAAAAAGAAAGAAAAAAACACACAAAAAAATTACAAAACAAAATAAAAAAACCAAAAAAATTACAAAAAAACAAAAAAGCAAGAATGAAACTAATTTAAAAATTTTAAAAAACACACACAAAAACACAAAAAACAAAAAACAAGAGCGAATGTAGTGTTTACATTAAAGCCACAGTTTTCATGACCGATCCTTCGTCATTTCTACTTTGATTAGTAATCAAACGTCTTCACAGTTTCACTTTTAAGAGTTACCTTTGCTGAAGAAAAGCAGTCACACCTGTTTAAAATAAAATGAATAAATAAAGAGGAAACTAAAATATTATATATATATATAAAGCGCCAGGTCTTTCTAAGCCTTTCTATTACCAATCAGTGAGGTTTCTGTGATATATTACACACTGCCAATCTCTTTCTCTGACTAATGGAAAATTCATGTGTAGCTCAATAAAGAGAATGTTTGTCTGTACGCCTGGTCTCTCACCTCCTGGTTTTCAGACTAATTCTTTCACTGCGTTTCGCCACTCGTTTTCTTCTCTAAGGAAAGAAAAAGAAAAGCGCAAAATAACGTGCTCGTGTTGCTGAAAAAAATCCCCATCACGGGAACGTAGGGAAGGATTCTCCGGAAAAAGCAGCTTCGTCGTAGGCAGGAGAATAACGACTTGGGGCTTTGGTGGGACTTGGCATCACGGAGCGCTCCGCTGTATTAACACCCCACTTATTCCCCATAAAGTCAAAGTGGCCCTCTGCAGCGACTCAAGGTCTTGGCCCCTTGGGACATGCTCTGACTGGCTGCAGATTGTAAAGCCCCGTGGCAACCCCTTCCCTATCCTAGGTCAAACGCGTTAGACCTTAAATTTCTCCCCAGTCGTTTAGTCCGATCTCACTGCCCAGGGCACTCGCTCGCCCATGTCCTGGCCGGGCAGAAAGGCAAATTCCTGAGTCACTCTTGCCCTCATCCTGCGCACAAAATAACACGCCAACAACAATTTCATCTCACTACAATCACTTGCACGCTTAATTGTTAAAAATAGCTGAAAGACAAGAGATTTAAGGAAAGAAACGCAAACCCTTATAGCAACAGTGCCATTCCTCCCTCCAGCATTTAATGCCACACTCAGAGGAGCATGGCAAAACAGGCTAAGGTGAGACAGGAGCATGGGAGAGTCTGCCTAGGCAATAAAGCCAGTGAATAGCTTGAAAAGTGTTTGATGGATGCGGATTCAGATTAAAAAGTAGAATTGATTCTGAAGGAGGTTTCTGGGCCCGTCTCACTCACTTTCCATAAATGTTCTGCCTAATGAATCCATCATCAGAAGGCTTGTCTAATAAAATCAGAAGCACATTTCAAACAACATTTGCAGAAAACTAATTTTGAACAAATAAAGCTCCTATTTGCACTAGGTTCCAAGACTCACATTGGTCAAAGACGTAGCACAAGATCTTTACATCTTGGGAAAGCTAATGAGCACAGCTCAAGTACTACATAAAACCCAATGAAAGCGCCAGAGTACAGTGAAAGAACTGAGAAGGTGGCACACGTTTGTGGAAGAGTTCCTACAGTCACAAAATTTATGATCCTTGCAGAAATTCTGCAAACAGAAACAGGTAGAAAAAGGGTATGTTTACGAGTTCAGTGCTTGCCATCTGATGGACAAACTACGTCAGACTCCCCTGGGGTCCGTCTGCCTCCCTGGATGGCGCGTGATCTGCTGCATGTGGCCATCTCCAGTGACCCTGTGCTCCAGTCACGCCAGACGTTTCCATGGGTGAGGGCTGAAGGATGGACCACAGAGGCACTTCTCTCATCCCCAAATATGTGTATTGCCTTGAGGATAAATAGGTTTCTAACCAGGACTTCGACGCTCCCAATTTTGTCATTGGTCACTACAGATCTTGTTTCAAACAGAAAAGAGGCAGAGCAATACCTCTGCGCTCGCTTTTGCGTTTCCCCTCACCCGTGAGAAACATCAAATTAACTCCTGAGGCTGGCAGAGCCGCTCCAGGTTGCCACACTGACGACATTTTACTTCTCTGCAAGCGCTGCACAGTTAGAAGTGCTTGGCGTGTTTTGCAGAGCTGTGTCAGCTGTAAGCCTTTGTAACTCGTGTACGTTTGAGGGCGCTGAATAACTGATCTCATGGAGGACAAGATTATCTTTGCTTTATCTATGCTTCAAAGCCCCCAGTTTCTCTCGATGACAGCTGTGAGGCTGAGAATTTCAGCCCCTGGTGCTGCTGTTACAAGCTGAAATAGGAAGAGCGAGAGCAATAGGACTCTCGCTGTCTGAAAAGCCAGCTGAAGTCAGCTCCAAAGTTGAAGTATTCTGCATTAAAAATCCTACAGATGACTCAAATTGCTTTAGTGCTTTAGTTTAGACAGAAAAGAAAAAAAAAAACCCTGCAAAACTTCCCCAAAGAAGAAATAAAAAGGGAATGTCTATTACTGTGCGCTGGGAAACAGAGTCATGTCTATTTATTTCAAGAAGTAAGAACATTCATGGCTATTTAACCCACACATTCGTATTTTAGGTTTTGAGCAATGCAAACACTACCGCCAAGGGCAACGAGTTAGAAAGATTTTCCTGGGGGAAATTTGTCCTGCAATTGCTAACCGCAGAATTTCTTGGACCTCCCTCAGAGATAGCTGGTGTAGACCACCAGCACAGAGAGGATCCAGGCAGGGACACACTGCGACACCAGGCCAAGCGTCTCATCTTGGACTTGATTCAGGTCCGCGTCATATTGGCTCAAGCGGACGTGGTGGACTCATCTATGGTAAAGAGTTATTGGGCTGGCACCTTCTTTTTGCAGATCCTGCAAGACACCAGAAGCTCAAAAACATGTAAGATTTTTTCCCCAAAGATGTAGGGGAAGGTTGCATTCTCCAAAAAAAGTAAGATTTTCTCCCTGCTACTGGAGTATGGTGCAGCTATGTTTCTGATGTGCAACAAAACTAAGTGACTTACGTTTCAGACATCACGTTGTTTTGGCCAGAGAGACACTTCTTAAAGATAGACCCCAGTGACTAGCTTACCCTGTGGCAGAGCTCAGAAGCCTCCAAAAAGCTCTGTGACCGCTGTGTACGCTCAGAAACGCATCCAGCTCTCCAAAAGCTGCTCCAGGCAGATGCTTGGTAGAGACTCAGCTGGGCCACACTGCTCTCACCAGCTCTGCGCTGGCCCAGAAGTCTCCGTAGGGGCTGGGGTTCAAGGTAAGCAACAGTTTTCCCTTGCACCCTTTCTCATCTCCCTTTACATGGGAAGGGTCAGTGCTAGAAAGTCCATTACGCTGGACAGTTGTGGGAATTTTTTGTGACAGGAACATGGAGCGTAGAAGTACTGCCCAGCTTTGGCTCTGGCACACGTTCCTGGACCAACATCAAACCAACCCAGCAGCGAAATTTTAGGCCCTCTGAGCTGAGGGATACTTTCCATGACACAAGCACCATTTTAGAAGCCACAAACCTATGACAGAGATCTAAATTATGCCTTGGCAAAAAGGGATAAGAGGGTATGGCCCCACAATCCTTGATCAGTGATGCAGTGGTAGCTAGAGATACAGAATTTTGTTTGGGTAAACACTGCGGCACCCTGATTAGAAATGGAGAGCCTCCAGTTATACTCATCCTTATTTGCATCACTGTTTTTTTTGTTTGTTTGTTTGTTTGTTTGTTTGTTTAACACCAAAGCAGCTGGCAAGACTAAAGAGAAAGATAATTGCTGATGAAATACAGGGATCACTGAAATCTATCAGTGTAAACATCTAGAATGGGTTAAACCACAAGAATACCCAGGATAGGAGACTGAAAACCTTATAGAGCTGCCTCTGCAAATCCCTCCATAAAGGAAGTAGGGAGAGAAGAGCTTTTTCTCCCTGGACTCAACCCTGCAGCATGTTCTTCTGGGACTGGTAACCAACCAGAGGAGCATATACAGGCAACTGGGTACTGCAACGTGGAAAAGGCATAAGGTAACGGCAGCTCTGGGATCACTGCTGGAACTACCTGGGAGAAACAGCCCACTTGCCTAATGCTTGCCTGCATTCAGGATTTTGAGCTCTATCAGTGAGCTCTTACATGGCAGCCCCATAAATGCAAATCTGTTGACCCATGTTAAATAGCCACAGCAGGAAAGCAAGATGAAAGGTGTACTGTGGTTAGCCTGGCTGGCCTGAAGCCTTTGGACTGTACAGCATCACCTAGTTGTACCCTGGCATTTGGACACCACAGAGCACAGCACGGCGCACACTATAAGCACACTTTCATTCTCTCTGAACTCTTCTTTGGCAGCGCCAAGTGCTCTCGGGCTGGTTTCTCACTAGTGCTTGGCAGAGCTCGGGCTGGCACTGTGCTCCTCATCTGCCTCCCGAACCACAGGAACGCTTCCAGAGCCAACTGGCCCACACGACTGACAGTCAAGGCTGATGAAGGAGCTGTAGAGGCGGCTACCTAAGAAGTCAGGACCCCCTACCTCGGCTTAACACTGAGCCTCCCACTGAACTTCACACTGAACTAGCCTGAACAAGAAAAAAATGGTTAGAAAAGGACACTTTTCACACAGCAGCATGTCCTGTTCAGTGAGGCAAAGGTATTTCTTCGAGATTCCTGCTGTTTACAGCGATTCTGCAAGACAGCAGTAGCTCATATCGGCACTGGCAAAGTCGATCAAGCTTCTCCTTGCATGACCTCCATTTCCAGGGAAGCAGAGCCAGCCAACAGGCCACCACCGGTCCATGTCATGCTGCTTCACACAAATAAGCCTTTCATTGCTGAAGTAGGTCATTTTCCAAGGGTGCTCCGGGCAAGGATGCCATCCAGCGGCTGGCCAAGGGCATCACAGAAGAGAGCTGAAAGCAAAGCAGGATAAAGAGAAAAGCCACCGGAAAAAAGTTGAAAATAAAACAAGAATAGACCAGTGTGGAAGGAATGACCCAGGGGTCTCTGAAACATCTCCACTCTGTCCTTGTTCTAGTTTCAAGACACCCTTCTCAATGCACACAAACCAGGCACCGCCTTTAGTCGTCTGCAGTGCAATCTGAGTAACTGTAGGATCTTTGGCAAGAGGGATTTATAGAAGAAGGGAGTCCCACGGCATCTTCTCCTTCCTGCCTGACCTACTGGCAAAGGAAGGAGGGAGCCTGCCACAGCATTCCCGCGTTCCACAGCAGGGTCCCTCAAGGGGCAGAGAAAGGGGGGTTGACCAAGTACAACTGTTTCCCTGCTACCTTTCTAGGCCAACGTGAACATAAGGAACCCAGGAGCACCAGAACTAGGCTAAGGTGGAGGCTGTGCACTGCTGTTCCTCAGCTGACCCTCGGGCAGCAAGGAGCTCTTTGCCCTTTGTGTTTGAGGAGGGGGAAGGAAATGTCCTTAGCATGCAGCCCTCCCCCTCCACTGGCAGGCAGAAGAAGCAGGAGAGGATTTACCATGCCAATGATATTCCTGCAAGCCCAAAGCTAGGTCAGAATCCACCATAGCTACAAGCATCGCCCTCTGCCTAGGTGAAACTAGGGGTCATGGTGCATCATCATGTACAAGAACTCCCAGAAACGCAGTAAGGAGGAGAAACTCGAGGAAACTCAAACCCACAGAGAAGGATTTCTACTCTGTGGATGACTCCTGTTTCCTTTTAGCTTTCTGCACTCCCATAGGTACCTACGTTCTCACCAATTTCAATAAAGGACTAAGTTCTACATATTGGTCACACATACAACAGCAGCTCTCATCCCTTAAGTATGCTGCCAGACAGTTAAAAACCCACCTCCCCCCCTAAAAAAAAAAAAAACAAAACAAAAAACAAAAAGCCCGAGTCCCTCCAGACACGTTCTCTTCCATTTTCATGTTCACAGCATGACTGAATTGCAGTAGCAATAACTGGTCTACAACCAAAGGCTCGGAAAAACTTCCCGAAACCTAACATTAGGCAGCAGTATTCCCTTTCGTCGTGCTAGAAAGGAGCGGTGGGTGGCGAGCTGCAACTGCTACATTTACAAACCAAACACATGCTAGGAACATGAGAAGTCACATTACAGAAATTCCCAAACGATTTCCAACACTGACCAAGATTTTATTTTATTTTTTTTTAAACAATAAAAACAAACAGCTGTGCTCTGAGCAAAACCAAAGATCTCAAAAAAATTCTTTGAAGTTTACTAATAGCATTGCAAAGTAAGGCTTCCCAAAGTGTTTTATTGAAATAAATTATTTTCACCTAAACATCGATGCAACTCCTTTCATTAAATTCACCTTTAAATGTCCTAAAAACCAACAGTAAAAAAAAAGTTACCAATAATTCTAGATAATACTGGGCTCCTTCTAAAGGACAGTGATACTAGAACTCACTCCTCAAATTTAAAAATTAAGTCACTGCCATGTAAAACTCAACTATGCAAGCTAGCATTGGCGGTTCCAAGTGTATCTCATGTCAAAAGTTCTTTAGAAAAATCAAAGGTTAGCAGATTGGACTGCAGCTAGCCTAAGGTCCAGCTGCCCCAATTCTCCTAGTCTTTCTGAATAAACTCAGGGTGATGCTGTGGGGTTAAAAATAAAATAAAATGCAAGATATCAGAGCTATCTCCAGCCTCCTCATTGAAGTCCCATCTGTATTGCTCTAGAGACCAGAACAGGCAGGCTTCTCAATTGTATCCCACTGCTATATGATAACACTGAATTCCCGGGGCTAATAACCTCACCTTATGCCCCCTTTTTCTTCACTTCGTTCCTCTCTGTCTCTGCCACTTGTTTCTGGCCATAAAAGGCAAAGGAAAATAGTGCAGCTCTGGGGAGCGAACAGAGCTAGAAGTCAGTGAGTGCAGAAAAGCTCAGAAGCGGTAAACAATTTTATACTGGAATCAGTGTGAATTAGCGCTTCACTGCACAATTCACGGTCTTATTTTCTTCTACTTTATGTAGCTAGACAACTTTCATCCAGTCTAAGCACTCACTTTCCAGGAATACTACTCCAGCCCTTCAAGCTGGCCTACGTAACACTCTTCATTCACTCTCGAGACGAACGGTAACGTAAGAGCGGATGCCTGCTCGTCTAACACAGGGGTTGCTGCAAATTCCTAAGCTTTCTTCCCTTCTTGGAATGACTCTCCCTGATCTCAAGCTAAACATGCCAGTGCCCTCTGTGACCTGTACACACAGCTGCTAATTTGGAACACGCTCTTTCCCCAGCCTCTGCTGTGCAGTCAGCCTAATACCTCATGCTAGCTGCAGAAATCATGCCCGTGGTTTAGAAATTGCCTTCGTTTGTGGAGGGGATCAACGTCACATAGAAAATATTACAAAAAAAGGTTAATTTGTCAGCTGTCCAAACATTATTAGACCACATGCTTTATACAGCAGAGAGGCAGCCAGCTCACTCGGCAGCACAGCTAGCTGAACTCTGAAGAGATACTTTCCTGCTGGTATAGAAAGCGCAGGTTTCCTTGTATTTAATTTATTTATTCAACATTGCTCACGAGGCAGAGAGGAGGGAGGGGCAGCGAGCGCTAAGAGTTTTGTTGCATCTGAAGTCTCCGTTCGGCGGCAGCCGCTAACGTTCTGCGACGGAGGGTGACGGGATCAGCAGAAGCACCCTCAGATGGAGGGGGCCGCTCTGTAGTCAGCTCCTCATCAGAGGTTTTGTTTAAATAGCGCCTGCAGAAGGACAAAGGAAAAGATGGATAAGTAGAACCCACCTCATTTTGGCTCTGGAAAATACCTCACCGGTGCATCCAAGAAATAAGGCAGATTAAAGGCATACCGAAAGCAGGAAAATACTTTTGATACACGCACAGATACACTTAAGCTAGCAGAAGCGTAATTTTTGTGCAAGATTCCTGTGCATACAAGAGGGAGCCAGTTCTAAAGGTCTGGGCTCTATTCTTAGCTCAGTGATTACTGAGACTTCAGGTGAGTTACTTAATCTCTCTGTCTCCACTATTCCATCACTTAAGATGGGGCATTGTCTACCAGAAGAATTAATTCACCCGTGTTAACAAGTAAGCCTTTGAAAGCAGAGGTGCTAAGGCTGCAAAGTGGAAGATAATGCAAAAGTACAAGGAAGCAATTTCTAGATTTCACATCCCAATACATTATAAAATACAGTAGTGTGGAATTCCACACCTCTTAAAAAACACAGAGGAAGGGAACTGGAATAAACCGGAACATCCAAAATACTTTGCCTCCCCACGTGACATTTTTCGAATGTCAAGGAAAATGATTCTGAGAGCAAGCCTATTTATAGACAAACTCCTAAAAGCTGTTGTCTCACCCATTATTCACATGAGAGCATTTCAATGTGCAAAAAAAACCAAAGAATATGAGCAGCTTATCTGGTGACACCAAAGGATGCATAACCCAATACAATTTTGGTAGACTTTTTCAATATTTTCCCTAAGACACAAAGGTAGAGACAGCATTTGTTCAAGATAAAGGTTTCCTCTATACCATTAAAATGTTTTTCCTTCTCCTGTTGTTTATCAGCATTGGATGTTAGCACACTTCACTGGAATGACTGTAAGTCATGTAAAAAAAGAGTTAAATACTACATATAACACCTATTATTAGCTGGACTAAAAGAATCAGTTAAAGCCAGTCAGTGTCCTCAGAAGCGTTGACTTACCAGTTAGCCATGAGTTCCTTTGAGGTGCTTTAGTAAGTAATACTCTATCAACCCTATGCCACTTAATGCTAAAGACACATACTCTGTATCTGGAAAGCGTGATGTCTGACAGTCATATCAGCTGTTACAGCATAAGCAGTGCAGGCTGACACCTATGCTAGAAGGCAAGCTGAAGATACACTAGAGGACTCAGCAGAAGTAATGGTCTCTCACTTACTATAGGACCAAACTAAAACTCACTGAAGCTGGAGAAATCATCTGATGATTTCAACTATCTTTGGATCAGCACGTTAGGAAGCTGTGTCTGCGTTGGGATCTACGACACTATTTCAGAATTGGGCTTATCAGCAATGGTTGTTTTAAAAAGCATTCTCAGACTACTGTAGCAGATGCATTCATTGCTCCCACTACATTTAGCATCAACCCAATCTCTCATCGGTCATAATCCATTTGAAATTCATTCTGGGGGTTATAATTGAGTGGCTTGGCTGTAGTTTCAGGGAGGAACATACTTTCGAGCTTGCTGCAACAAGTCCTCCTTCCGCTGAACCAACATACGCTGTCTTTCATCAGCTGACTTTGAAAAGCGACTTCCCCTGGCCTCAAAATCTTCTGTTTCACTAGGTTCTGCTTCCATTTCACTGAATTCCACCATTTCTTCCAGTCTTGAGTTGAGTTCAAGTGGCACTCTCTCAGTCTAAGAGAAAGGGCAGGGGAAGGGGGAGGAAAAAGAAATCATAAGTCTGTGAAAAGTTTGCTAATAGGGCTTCCACTATAACAAGCTATAAAGAGCTGTGATTTTCAGATACACTGGAGGAAACTAGACTCTCACCTATGAACCCAATTCCCTCAGTCTCCTTTGAAAATCCTAGCCAAAATACACAAAGATAACTCAAAGCATGTTCAAAGAGCCAATATTGTACAAGGCTGTATGTTTTATGCCATGTTGGAAAGTGATCTCCGAGACATTAAAAATTAATTACTCGAAATTAATGCTCTCTCAAAGTGGGGTATTTGATATAGTCAGATTCTGGAGCTGGCTTGATAAGCAATGCAACAGTAAAGAGTTCAAAAAAAAAAAAACTCAGAAATCCATATACTAAGGAAAGAGTACCAAACATATTTGCAGAGAGGATGGGCCACTTGAGACAGGAATTGCCGATGCTGCAGTTCACCAGGTTCTGCAGCACCCAAATTATCATGTACTTGGGCTGCTGGGGCAAGGCCGGCAACTGTCCTAAGCAGTGCGTGTCAATAAAAGAAGCTGGCAGCCCTGCTCATAGTACCTCCTCACCCTTGACAGCTGGCTGACAACACTCATGTGAAAACTGAGATGATGAATGGTGACACTGGTAAACTAGCATAGGTGAAATCATGTATCCTGATCACATCCTGTCATACACTATCAGGTCAGCTGTTGGGGGGGGGGGGGGGGGAAAGATGTTGCTAAGCACGGTAACTTCAAAAAACAAGTCACCTCAACCAAGACCTTATGAGTTTAGCCATCATTTGGTACTCCGGCAGATTACTCAAACAAGTAGGAAGCATCAGGGAAGTATTACCCAAGTCAGGTCCTAGAGTCTCCGGTACACAAACTGTGCAAGCCTCAACAGCCAGTCACCTGCATAGAGCAGTGGACCCACTGCGTAAGTCCTAGCAGCCTGGCCTCAGCAGTACTACAGTGTGCAACACGCAGTTTTCAACAGCTGATGTGCGAAACAAGTTGAGTCATTCCGAAGCCCTAGAGATATACTGGTAACTCCATCTCACTGATGCAATGCCTTTAGAGAGCAAACAAACAGCAAGAAAAATGTCACTTCCTATCAGATAGGTGAACCGACAAGGAACTGTCAGGACCTAAGCCAGAACAGTACTGACATTGCAACCTCAGACACAAGAAGCATTTTCTCAGCGTACTTCAACGCAGTGCCCTGCACACTGGAATCTACAGGAGGTTCCCCATATCACACACTAATGTCTTGGGGGTGATGTGACACCTCAGAGCACTGCCTTATCTGAGATGAGGAAGTAAGAGCGCCACAGAATGATCTTACCCACTTTATCCAGGGCCAGAAAGCCCAGAGTCAGTCTCAGAAGACCTTAGCAGAGCCAGAGGAACAGGTATGGAGCACCCTCGACTACTGCTTCTGATTACCAAATCAGAAAACAGGTGGACGAGGAAAGGGGAAGTTTTGCTGAGATGAAGCGGTAAGAAGGGTACTCACTATTGTTAAGTTCAGATACATTCACTTTTTTCCCCCTGGACCTTGTGTATCAGAAGATAGAAGCTAGGCTCACCTCAGCCTTTTCTTTTATTTTTTCCTAACGTTACAAAGATGCAAATATCAATTCCCAGAGCCTGTTCTTCTCTCTGAGCACAGGAGCAATTACTTAGGAGGTTTTAAAGAGAGAAATACCAAAACTTAAGAGTAATGAGGGTTATGTAAAGCCTAACTATCAGACCAGGTCTCAGATGCAGAAACCTGCACACTTCAGAATCTACTCCTCTTATAGGCTGCAGGAAAAAGGGAACTAGTTACATGAAAGCCACAGATGCCTCAGATGTGTCTCTAAATAGTGTCACCAAGTATTTCAGCAATGGCAACAAACTGGCTTGTTAAGGAGCGGCAACAGTTGCACCAGGAAAGCTTCAGCTTTATAAGGACAACTTTCAAGTCAGGTCTGAAGAGTCCCACCCAATATCCACTACAGATTACAGAAGCAGATAAACAAAAGAATTTTTTTTAAAGGATAATTGTAAAATAAACTTTAGTACCTGAAAACACAAGCTTTCAGGAAAATAGCTATAGCTGCTCAGGCATCTGTTGTTGTTGGGAGTAATAACAGAGTCAAAAAAAAAAAAAACGTAGGAGGGCAAATATAACATAGTGGGGATGGAAAGAGAGCATGCAGTCCATTATGCATCCTCCTGGCAGCACTACCGCTTCAATATACGATCAGAAAAAAGTATGCGCGTGGCTTCTTACTAAGTGTTAAGGCGAAGATAAGGCGAAGAACCAGGCAATATTTTGGAGCACTATCTAGCAAGTCTTTAACACACTTGATTCATACCATGTTGGCATTTAGTACTATCTTTAAGTTATATCAGCAGAGAGACTCCAAAATTACAAGTTACATTTAGGGGAAAAAAAAAAAAAAAAAAAAAAAAAAGAGAGAGTCATTACCTCTGTCTTAAGATCTTTGAACCCTCTACAGAATTAAGTCATAACGTAGCACAGGAATCAGAGGATGTTACCCGTAAGGAAAGGTGCTTTTATCTGAGCATGTCAACCCTCATTAGCAACGTTATTTCCAAAGAGCAGAACCCTAGCGGGTTTGCCACTTGCTGCTGGAGACTTACAACAATTCTCAATTGACGTATTGATTAAAAATAAAATAAAAAAAAACTTAAAAAAAGGAAAAGCTTGAAAGCTTGTAAAACATACTCTAAGGCTGCAACACAAAGCAATCGGAGAGAAATCCACTGCCTGGCTGCCATGGTCTCTCCCAGCTGTATCATCAAGTGTGAAGTTACATCTATCCACTATTTGGAAATGCAAGTCTCATCCAGAGGAAATGGTGGCTTCTTACATCCCTCCCCTCCTACGTATAAAAAGCTGCTTAAAAATCAAATGCAATCTGCTGAAGTAGCCTGTTTACTACTAGATCCTTCCAGATAGGCAGAGTTTGGCAGACTACAGCAGCAACACATGCTTTTGGCAAGACTCATTTAAGTATGCCAGGTACTCAGTTAAGAACTGACATCAAATGTGAAGAGACAAAAGAGACTGGAGTTCCCCAGAGGACGCCTCTGCTCCCAAGTCTTCTCTCAGCCGGAAGACTAGTACCAGTAACAGAGTCAAGCAAGGTGGACTCCTAGGTAGATCTCTGCGGCAACATAACAAGGGTGATCCACTTGTTTTAAGCAGCCTAAACTAATATTCAATGCACAAAGCAATTGGATTGGCCTAACATCCATTGAAAAGCACTTGCCTCCTGTCCAGGCAGGCAATGTGTTCAAACACAGAGGCCTCCCAAAGAAACCTTTCTGGGACAAGGTCAGCAGCAGATGAGGAATCTCTGTACCACGTTCAACTGCAGTACGCAGATACTATGGTAAGGATACAGCAGGAAGGAGAAAATATGGACCAACATAGGAAGTAGGTCAGTATGGCAGGACTAAAACCAAGAAGTCACAGCCTTTAGGGCACAGCTTCTCACTTTAGTTACACACCACCAACTTAAATGCAAACAACCAAAGAAAAGGGATTGGCTTAGCTGTCCAATTTGGGGCACTAATCTATAACGCTCTGCACGTAACAGACAGCAGCAGCTAGAGCTTCCATTACACCACCCAGCAGCAACTTTCTCTTGGTGCATGGCAACATCAGTCTCCCACTCAGGCCTTGGCCTGTAAAGCCCAACGTGCACTGTAAACACCCATCCAATAAAACCTGAATTGTCAGACCCAGATCAAGATTTTCCTTCCTACAGTTCTGCATCTCCTGCCCCAGGCTTTTGCATCTCAGCCCTGCACCAATCCCCCCCCCCCACACACACCTTTTCCACACCCTCAACTGCAGTATCAAATCAAATGAAAGCTCTTTTTCTCTCTTGGAACATGCTGATGGGGGAACTGCCACATGCGGTTCAGATTCGAGCAAATGACAGGCTGGCTATTTAGATTACTAAAGGCTGCAGCAGCCAGAAAGTCACAGACCTAACACATTCACTCCTTTTCTGAACCCGGATGAAAGGCGGAGCTTTATAAAAATAAAAAATAACATGATTTTGCTACCACTGTGAGGGAAAAACAGAAGTGGAATGAGACTTTATTCCACTAGGAAGCTGATTTTTTCTTCCTGCCTCATTTTAGCTAACTCAAGTTGATTAACAAAGCCCTTGGAAAGGAAGGGCAAAAAGCCATTCTTATGCTTTACATGTAAAGGGGCTATTATTTCTTAGCCCTGTTTGCATCCCATCCCATTCTTACCAAAGCTCCCTATGTCTCCGAGGGCTTCCTCCAGAACACAAGAGAATTCTTACACCAGAAGAGAAATACTATTCATTTACTGGAAGTCTCTGGAGACTTCCCGAGCACGAACAGGAAGAGGAAAGGGAAGAGGAAGGCATTGACTGTCCTGCTCTTCATATTCCACAGATGGTGACAGCATTGGCAGGTATGAACAAAGACATGATCTTTTTCCCTAAGAATGCTTTCCTTCAAGGAAGGAAAGAAAAGTGTATGGATAATTCTTTAAGAGACCACCATGATGAAGTCTTGACAGAGATCACAGCACTTCAGAATCGCTGTCTGACAGCATTAGTTCTTGTGGGAAATGCAAGAAACAGCTGCCACCGACCCGATCTGGTACTAAACCCAATGCACTTATGCTTCCACATGATTTCAAGTTGTGCTTTTGCTCTTCTTTTTTATGCCAAGTTACCTGAGTGACAGCTTCCGTATCTTCCTGATCAGTACTATGCCGCTCCACAGAACTGTTTAACGCAGGTCTAATGCTATCTGGACGCTGAAATGCAAACATCACGGATTTAAAACAGTACGTGAAATGGCAAAACAAAACCAAGTTCTGTGAACGCATTCAAATTCTGCTTTCTGCAACATCATGTGTTACATTCGATTTACAAACAGATAAGTTAGCAATAAACAGAATGCTTTCTGTCAAGAGAGAGTTCTGTCTGCTTCCTCACGCACACAGGCTGAAACCACGCTCCAGATAACACTATCTGATGTGTGCACAACCAGCATTCAATATTCTTATCGAACAGAAGCTTTGTTCCCAGACTGCTTTACTGAAACCTGCTATTACTAATTAAGAACAAGATGTTATTTTGCTGACTACTTTCTTTGCAGAAAACCTTCTTAAATGGTACAATTCAATTATCCGTCAGCAGAGAAAACAGCTGGAAACGTTCTAAAGGCTCTGCACCAGAGCAACCAAGAGCAGCTGCTTCCACTGAGCAAATATTTGTCTGCAGTCTAGGTAGAGCATTTTCAATATATTTTTGGTACATGACTGAATATACTGCATTTACTGAACTTTAAACAAAGAGAAAAAACAAATCCCAAGATTTTTACTATGACTAGACCTTCCATAATGTGTTTGAGACTATACAGGCAAGCACTTCATGCCTCCTGCAGTACAACTACATCAATCAGTGGGCAAGCTATAGCCCATGGGTGATAGTCTCCGACTTTCTTTCATGAAGAAAATATCCTGTATTCCACACGGAAAACAGTAGCGCACACCTTTCTGTGAGACGCAACCTAACACCTTAAAAGGCCTAAGGCCCACAGCAAAATATAGATTCATATACGTCAATCATACACAACAGAGAGACATTCCGATTAGGTCAGATGTTGCAACATGAAGTGCTATACAACATATGCTAGAGAGCCAAAACGGGTTTGGCCCTTCCTACTGCAAATTTGCCTACACATAAAGCCTGAAAAATGATACGGCATCAAGCTAAGCTTGAGTCACCAGCACTTCAACTTACCTCATTCCCCTCACTCGTTCCTAACGAGCTCTGATCTGCGATAAGTAAGAAAGAAAGGCATTTTGGTGCATGAGCTCATAACTTACCTGTGTGGGGAAAGGTACCTGGATGCGCCCCTCCAAGATGTTGTCAGTCGTTATCTCTACAGAACGAGTTAGCTGCAAGTCCTGTAGAACTAAATGATAAGGAACCTGAGGGAACATCTCTTGAATCTGATGGGCCTGGAGAGAGCAAGGTTTGTACAGTTAGTATTAGGGACAAATAAGAGTTAGCTGTAACTATCTCAACAGAAAGAGGGGGGAAAAGTGAACAGCTCAGAGATGCTGCTTATGATATGACCCACATGCAGAAAGAAAAACAAATTAAAAAAACCAAGCTGGTTATCAACTTACAGGACAATATTTTGACTCCACTGAAACAAGCAGCAAAACTGCAACTCCTACAGAGATGCCACATGATCCTGAAAATTTAGGTTCCTGAACCGTGCTTGTAGATGCTCAAAGGCTTCAAAAAACTTCCCAACCCTCTTTCTATGGCAGCCTTTTTTAATAGAGGCCTATAAAAAAAAACTGATGCTCGTGACCGAAAATTAGCTCAACCTTTAAGAATCACTTTTCTTGGTCCCAGACAGATTTCAAAATGGAACTGGTACGGACAAGTAGCATAAGTTTTAATAACCTACTCTCTCCAGTCGCCCTGCCTACAAATCTATTTTAATACCATCTGAAAGCTCAGGTAAATTAAGCCCAAGTTATCAGGGAATTGTGATTATTGGATTTCGAGTTACTTAACTAATATCCAAATGAAATAGAGAAAAGTAAAAGGGTGGACAAAATAATATGCTTTTTGAGTCAAACGGCTGGACTTTATTAAATACTAACATCTGCATTTTAAATAAAGCTGAAAGTTGCAAGGAAAAAAAAAACTGAGAATACCAAAAGAAAAAAGGGTGGAAGAGGTTTGGAGAGCAAAGCAAAAACGATGCACTAGCTGACAGTAAGTTCAGATATGAGCAACTACAGCAAACCTAACTCCCCACTGTACTAACTTGTGACCAAAACAACCGATTCAGCATTTCAGCCTCCAGTCTTTGCCTTTAAATACTTCCCTAGGGTTTTATTTGATTACACAAAGGAGAATTTCACTTAGTTTCCATTATAGTAGTTTGCTAACATGGGCCTTTCCATTAAAGTAGACATTTTAATATAAGTAGGTACTGTACTTATAATTATGCATGACGCTAAGAAATTATTACCTATCCTTAACAAAAACCCATTTATGTTACTAGGTCCAGAAAAAAAGGAAAACTAAGAGTTGACCTTCTAAAGTAAATTGCTCTCCCCTCCCCCTCCCTCCCCCAAAAAATAAATCCCTCAAAATTGTGGCTTTATCCTTTTGAGGCTTAAACAGCAGAGAAGGCTACGGAAAGATCTCACAACCAGATTTCATCACTGTCATGAGATATCTCACTGAACACTTATTAACATGCCACACGACATGGTAATTTTAAGGATTCAAAGGAAATGGCACTTCTCAAACCCAATGAATTAAGTCTTACGACGTCCTATCCTTGCCTTTTCAGACTACATTTGAGCGTCTGTTCATGAAGCCATGAAACCTAGGATTTCATCTGCAACATTCCTGACATCATCATGAATCAGCAAGAGTCAACTGCACTAGAGAGAGCCCCGTTTCATACTCCCAAGGCACTCGTATCAGCTGTCTTGGACTTGGTACTGTTACAAATAAATATTGTAACATTCTAAAACTATAAAACGGGTTTGATCAGTCACCGCTGGATGAATGACAAAATTCACTGGTTACAGACTCAGACCCTTTGCTACTACAAATTGCGTGTGGAAAAAAAGTACTGGAAAAAACTAAAGAAGTTGCATCAAGCAGGCTGGTGAAAGGACCATCTATCTGCATCAGCTACATCCCACAGAAGGTACACAGAGTTTTGCTCCCTCATTTATCCATCTCCAGCCCTGTCCTTCTACATTTGCACAATTGAACCATCATGCAGCCCTAAGTTTACTGAAATAAAGCTGCTCTCACTGAAGAGACTGCTTTCATGTGGCATCTAAACATTGTTTTGACTTCCTTCCCACTTCTGTTCCCTAGGTACATGCGCCCCTTTCCCTCACAGCACAAACAGGAAGGCTCAGGTGCAACCTGTTAAGTGGCCTTACCATAGCATTAAGTTGGGAGTTGCTGGCTTGTGCAATACCAAGGATGTTTGTAGTATGCATCACTTCCACTGAAAAACTGGGCAGCCAGCTGGCAATTCGAGAGCCTAAGAATAAGAAATCACAATGAGAGTCAAGCTGGAATATAAGAGGGTCTCAGGAGGCTAAGTGCTTCCACATATATTTAACACAAGTCTTCATATTTCCACAAAGTACATACGGGGAGCTCTGCAACGCAATCCATCCCTAAGGTCCTCCAAAAATAGGGATGGCTGGAGTAAATAGGTAACTGCCAGCCTCCCAAACAGAACACTTTCATTCCGGTGTGTCTTTCTTGAAACACACGCTATCACCGTGGCTTAGCAATCTGAGGGCAGGAGGAGGAGCAAGAAAACAAGGATGTCTTTTTTCTTGTTTTAATGTTCCTATTAAGAGGGAGAGTTAAAATAATCCATGGCCAAATTAAATTCTGGAACACACAAATAACTCCAGCAATTTTAGTAAAAACAGGCCTGCTTCTAATATGCTAAATCTGGTCCCAAACTGGGTTAGATGTATGTGGCTGACATCACTGAGAGATTATCACTGCACAGGGACACAGAGTAACTGAACAAAGTCTCTGCTATAATTAGGGGCTCAGGCTCAACCGATCAGGGGACATTGCTAACTCCTCACCTCCATCTCCTTCCTCGTTTCTGTTTAAATAAATAAGTGGATGGTTTGCTCCAAGCAATTTCCCCTTGCCTCCACAGTAATTTTGTGCATCTCCAAACCACAGGAGAGCGCTGGGGAGGATAGCTATCAAAAAGCTAAATATAAGCGTCCTTTGGAGACCTAAAACACACCCTGAAAGTGGGAGCCACGCAGGAAGCTATCAGCAGGCCTCAGTTACCCAGAAACGTCTGCTCCTTCTCTGCTTATCATTCTGCCGCCACCAAGCTCCAAAGATTACAACAGCAGAGAAGACCAGTAATGGTTCACTTTGCAAGTTTGAAGCACCTCAGCTACACACACGACGGGAGCTGCAATAAGTCAGCACCCAAGGACGAGTTTTAACATTAGTAAAATCTACTGAGAACCAACAAAATTGCCATCAAAAGCCTAGAAAACTGTGGCAAGCAAGCATGCACTGAAGTCAAAATTACCAAAAAATTTGGAAGAGATGCAACAGAAATTTTCATCTCTTTCGAAATGTTTATCTGTAGACACAGAACTCGCCATGACCTGAAACCACATGTGAATCACTTTGTGAATACTTTTGACAATACACCACTGAGATCACCAGAACCAATATCTAAGACTGTTCTAGTTATATGTTGCCTAACAAGGAGCTTCTGTAGAGTTCTGCACCTGACCAAGTACTGCAAATTGAGCTGCAGACAGGGACTTGTGAGAACCTCACATAACCTAGAGGTAGGGGAAAGATCAACTGTTAAGCCATACCACACGGTTTGCTTCCTCAACAGTCGCTCATTAACCAGCCATTTGGTAGGCGAAATAAAACACATTAATACCACGTTCTGTTGGTCAACATGGCGTGCAAGGAATAAATGCCAGCGTTAAAACTGTGACCCACAACAAATCCGGAAAAAGGGAGCACTTACTTAACGCTGCAAAGTCTTTCAAGAAATCCCTGTAGCTGTGGACAGTCTTAAAAGCATACATCTGAACTCTCGCAAAGGAACCCTAAGAAGGGTATTTGACAAACTCCAGTAGAAGTTCCAACTGAAACATGGGCAGAATTCACTTCTACGGAAGCCTGCTCCCTTGTTCGTTTGGGTAGCAACGTCAAATCTGCTTAACTCACCATCAAAGTGGAAGAAGTGATTGTGCTGGTTCAAGCGTGGTCTGCCTTCTGCCACTGCCACTGGCACCAAATTCTCATCTAGATTTTCCCTTTGGTGCTCCTCCCTCACGTGATGGCTGTCAGTGATATTAAGAGACATTCTGCAGGTGGGACAAGACGTGTCTTGTTCAAGCCAGGACCGCAGGCATGAGCTGACAGAAAAACAGAACATCATAGTGAGCTTACAGCATTTGTCTAAAACATCAGTATCACAAGTACATCAATTAGCCGAAGCATTGTCAAGGAGCTTTCTCTCACACTTAAACGGATGGATATGCAATACCTAGAAATAACGTTGATGGGTATCCCAGAAGTGACAAAAGCACTACAGTAAAATCGACTATTTTCCACCACTTGGGTCATCAACATATTGCACATAGCTAGCGTGTTAACACTGCCAACACTATATAGCTTCATCTCTGTTACTACAGGAAAATAACCCTGCACACAGCCAACTCTGACAAACCTCTACCACAGCTGCACTCAAAAGGTCACCTGTGAAACACCTGGAGTGATTTACCACCATACTGCTGTTCCTCAGCAGCCCCATCACCCTGCAGGTAACACAACTCCCCTTCAATCTGCATAAGCACCAAGTCCTAAAGGTTTGCAGTAAGCCAGCAGTGGTTACGTTCATTTTGGACTGACAAAGAGAGAAGGGCTCAGTCACCTACAGCTCTTCAGTAGTAGGACGATTACAAATAGGTCAAGGTGGGCAACACCTTAGAGCAACAGCTCTTTTGAAAGCTACTGTCTGCCTCCTAAAAGATAAAGGAGAGACTTTCAAAGGAGCCTAACAGATTCAGATGCCCACTCCCATTAAAATTAATTAGTATTTGAGCACACAACTGATCTCAGCTACGTGTATCTACCCCGTGATCTTCTCTTCTTCTCCACATAAATGGGTATGGATAAACTCCCATGTAATTGAAAATGGGCTCCAACAAGAGCTCCATGTTAGCAAAATCACCAGGCTTTGATGAGGACAGAAACCACTCTTAGGTTGTATATACAGCTATTAATTTTTATTTTTATTTTTTAAATATACGCAAGCTTAAGTTATCCAGTGTAACACGTTTCGTCCCCAAATGCACCAAAAAGGTAAGGGTAACCTAGCTTCAAAAAAAATGCAGAAGGGTCATTTTAGATGCAGAGAAAATGTTTTGAAGAGACCCTGGGCTTCTCCTCAAGTGCACAGTAGGTGATTAAGCATTCAGCTGATTCAGTAGCATTTGAAGAAGTTTCTGCAACTGAAACAAATTACCTCATTACAGACTTCTTGGAACACACATAAATATTTATGACAAGATTTGTCATAAATGACAACAAATTAGCACACACATTATAACCTCTGGTTTGACAGCTAACAAGAAAAGAGCTATTTGCAAAAGGGAATTTGCTTATACTACACCACGGGGACAATTTAACTGACCATGCATGTTAACATTAATCAAATGGCACTTCAGAAATTCCTGACTGAAGCCCCGTTCCTCTGTTTGTTTTTACACACAAGCATGAAAACATACTGCTGCAAAAGGCCAGGAAAAGGCACGTCTAGCTCACCACATTGTCTCCACAAGCATCTGCTCTCTGTTCAGAGACAAGTAGATAGTGTGATCCTCTGGCCAAGAGCCTCCCAGCTCCCAGCAGCTGTTTTGAGAGCTCTCCAGCTGGACGCTCTATTTGTTTAACACGCTTCATAGCCCAGATGGACTCCTACCCCCCACATGAAATCATATAAATAGTCCTGGCCTCCATGACTGTCCTGGAGCACCCATCATCATTTAAGGATGCACTACGCAAAAAATATTTATTGTTTTTCCCTTTAAAGTTGATACCTGAAAGGTACTGAGGGGGCTAACTCCAATTTTTCTTCCTCACTTCAAAAATCAATGCACCTTCAACAAAGAAGTGAAGAAAGGGAAAAAACAATCTGCTACACCAAATACTTGCACAGCAAGTTGGGATACAGACTTCCAATTGAAATACCACAACTAAATAGTATCTAACTCATTAGCTGACAGGATGCACACGCTTACCTTGAGGGAAAAAATGCACCAAGTGAAACTAACTCACACATGAAAATGACGGAAGAGAACATGATTTTTACTTAGTGATTAGTAACAGACCAAGATGACACAGAAAGTAAACACCTATAGCTTTGCTGATAGTTGGTTACTTGTCATATTGCTATAACTTTCAGGCCTTGCGCACATAACGCTTACTTCCCCCAGTCGGCCCCACTGTCTCCGTCCCCAGAAACATACTTGTGGAAGAGATGGCCGCACGGGAGTTTTCGTGCGGATTGCATGGAGTCCCAGCAAATGGCACAGTCGTCATTATTCACCGCTAGCTCTTCTGGTGTTGCAACTGCAAACCTACAAAGAAGAACAGAAATGAGAGCCAAAAAACTAATTACGCTAGATCAACACAGCCTTCTGGCCACAGTCCTACACTAAAAACACTTATCCTCCATGTCCGCTTTTCCTTAGGTGAGATGTGCCGGCAGGTTTATCTTTTCTATATCTAGGATTCACACTGCAAAGGAAGATTGAGTCTCCTGCACACACCTCTCCCATACCTTCTCACAGACCTATTTTTCTTGCACACATCCCCAATTGCCCTAGGTTCAGAAAACTGACTTCTTATCTTCCAAGGAACATGATCATTAGGTTGTGAAATTCAAGTCATAATCTGCATCGATTTGGCTTATGTCATTTTTCTAAATGTATTTCAACAGCTGTATCAGTTAAAACTTCTTCTTGGGATCATAAGCACGTATGGTCTGACTATTTTTGCACTAAGTTTCCCCCTGCCAAAACAACTTGGTCTTTGATTTTTATTTTTTGTTTGTTTGTTTAATTACAATCAGCTAGTAGGTAGCATCCAAAGACAGACAGTATGGTGATGAGCGGTATAGCAACATTTCATAGTACCGCTAGCATGTTCATGCCTGAAAAATGACTAAACAAACCCATGGAGCGAATTTCTATTGGCAGCTTCAGGAAGAAGCTAGAATGAAGTTTTTCAAGAACAGTCAGAATGACAAAAAAAAAAAAAATCACATCAAATCACTTGAACAAGAAGCCCAAGACACTTGCAACTCAAACAGCTTTGTGAGTAGCTTACAGAGCGGTTTAGCTGTTGCATCTACTGAATAAAAACAACACGCTGTGGGTGAACTTTGTTACGCAGCTCTTAATCAGTTCCTGCAGTCATTAAATGACTTTTCACAAAGAAAACCTTGGCAATCTCCAGAGAAGTCTCTTTTCTTCTCTAAATACATCAGCAGGCATCAGAGCTAGTCAAATCCACTGAAGTCTACAACGAAGGTGGCACAGCCACGTACAGAAAGAGGAAACCATCCTGAACATCCTGCTGCTCTTTATATGACTAAGGGCTTAGCTGAGCTGGGAAGACACTGAAACGGAGAAGCAAAGATCTCTGACATCATCCTAGGTTTTAGGAGGCCTCTCGATTTCTCTATATTATCTCCACATAGGGGGACGGACTAAAGTAAACTCAGGGTGCTTTCAGCTCCACTGCAACTATACAGTTGGTCTAGAGTTGGCTTCAGGTTTAACAGACTCTTTCCTCAACAAGCATTTTTTTTTTTTAAAACTCCACCCAAAAGAAAAAAAAGGTAAAAAAAAAAAAAAAAATCTATTTACATTTTTTAATGAAAGTTCATTAAAGAAAAGCAACAATCAAGGGAAGATGAAGACATTTTTTGAGGGGATTTGACACCTTGCACATGCTCATTCCTACATTATTCTGGACAGAGGAGCAGCAGACTTCCTGAGTATGACTAGCCCAGTGCTGACACAATGTCTCAGCTATAGTCCTGGGATCCAGTACCACTGCAGACAAGATTTGCTGCATTAAAAAAAAATACCTAAAGAGGTGCAAATCGTAATATGCATGCTCTTATAGTTTAAACTTTTATTTAAGCCAAGTCAGTTTTTTTTTTTTTTTTAAATAAGCTACTAACTTGAAGGAGGCAGGCGACAGTCTTTCATACTTAAAGCTGAACATGTTTTTTCTCAAATTAAGATTTTGATTCCATTTCAGTATATGGTATACAGCTTAACAAGTTAAGAGCATTTACAGCCTGGCACTAGGTTATCATATTACCTGTAATAGGTAATATGATCTGTTTTTTTTATCTAATTCTAGTTACACCAGTAAACGTTTCCATCAGAGACAAAGCTGATGCTTCACAACTGAGACAGGCACAGCTCTGCAGAGCTTATGCCACCCCTACTGCTTAGGGTACAACAGAACATGAGGGAAGAAATACTGGGCAGGGGGTTTCACCCGTTATCAGGAATGCTGCTATCATGAAAGTCAATCTTACATATCTGTTAAACCCCAAAAGTGTGTCCCTTGCAACAAACAACACGGAAACAAACGACTTGTGTAAAGACTTAACAATTGGATTTGCAAGCTGTATCTCTCCAGCCTACCACATGACACCATGTACCAAAGGATCACGAAAGAACCCCAACTTCTTGATCAGGATTCTTCCTCCAAGATCCAAATCGAATCCCCAGAGCAAATAAGAGGCTCACCTAGCTTCCATGTTTCCGACCACACGCAGGTAGTTCTTATGCCGACGAATTCTTCGCTGAACTTCATGAAACAGGTAACGCAGCTGCATAAATATCACCAGGCTAGCCATTGACAACCAAATATTGCCAAATAACTTGGAAGAAAACAGAACAGTGATCAGAAAAAAAAATACCATGGGAATCAGGACTTACAAATAGGAGAAAAAAAACCTGTATGCCAGACTAATCAATAAAATAAACATTAACATAGTCTGAAGGGCTCTGGGTTTTCCAATCAAATTTACCATCGTCACTACAAACAACAAAAACAAAAAAACAGAAAGCCAAATGTTCTAACACCTTCTTCTCATTGTTTCCTGCTTGCTTTCAAAGAATCGTTACCTAGTCTTTATAAATAAGGGGTGAATAGGAGAAGGGGATTTAGCAGAAGGCACATTTATTTGCAATATTTCTGCCACAAGGAACTGCATCAGGTCTTAAGAGAAAAAAGTTTGAGAAACCGACACTGAATAATTTTTCCTCTGCTGAGACCTACTCAGATTAATCATACACCTTCACAAGAATTGCTACTCTTTACATCCTCAGATACAACTTCAACAGCACAGCATTTATAACAAAAATTAACTGCATTCAGTCCTTTTCAGTCTGATGTGCCCTACTGACAATGAAAACATTTCATTTCTCTTGATGATTCAGTTTGATATTGCTAAGAGACAAAGCTAATCAAACATCTATTAAACAGATACTCATACAGCAGTCAATACGTCATTAAAAAGTTGTTTCCAAGGACTCCAGTTACACAGGAAAAAAGAATGCTTAGAAGTCTACTACAGTTTCCTCTTTAAATAAAGAGCTTCTCTGTAACATTTGACTCAGAAAAGCATAAAATATGTATGCCCGGTACCCTTCAGATTAAGACAAGTCCCTTTGCTCAACATTATCTCCAGTATTTCATACCAGCATATGAATATGATGCATCAGGTCAAGTGAAAGCAAGGTTAGCTCCATGACAAAATCCGTGTAGTACACATAAGTGCCTTTGCCCTCCCACGTTCCTTCATGGTTGAGATCCCAGAGGTGAATTACATATCTGCAAGAGCAGGACCGTCAGCATTGTTCTATATTTTCCATTATCTAAAATCTCTAGCATTCAGACTATTTTATACATTTCTCAAACAACTTCTGCATATGGTTTCTTCGTCCTTCCTAAATGCAACGCACAAGCTCTGCGCTTACCTTGTCTTTCTAACGTGGCTGGTTTCAAACAACACCCTTTGAAAAAGGCAAAAGGCAAGCAATGCTTAGCCCGCATTGGCGTTACAGAGACCACCATCGGGCAGAGAAGATACTGTAGCATTTGCTAAAAACACTTGCACGAACTGAGAGCCAATCTTGGGATTACTTTCATGCGTACTACAGGTCCATGGTTTGCAACCTGAGAGGTGTTTCTCAAGGGAGGCACTACAGCTTAGTGAGACAGACCTGAAATGCCAACGGTGGCATGGACAAAAAAGTTTTCTGTTCTACACATCATGGTCCACACGTACATACACACGAGCATATGCACGTGCATCCAATTTTTTCTTCTAGAGTAAAAGTTCCAGAGATTACGATCACCTTCAAAGAAAATCAGTGTGATGACATTAAGTAGCCTAAATCAAGCCCTGTACAGCAGCACTAATAATCCTTTTTTATCTATGCCTCAGGCACAGTACTATAAACACCCGCTAAAACTATCTGTACATTGCAGTATTTGCATTTAAAAATTGTGCTGTCTAAAGTTAATAACCTTTGCCCATCTCCAAATATGCGTTTGCAGTTCAACAAGGTAACTACATACACTTCTTAAAAACTGAAAAAAACCACACCCTATCTGCACTGCCTTCTTGGAATGACTATCACATAAAACATAGCCTACTTACCGTAAAATCACATGAGCAGTTCTTACTGTAACAAGCAGAGACTGTAGAAGAGAGAAAGGTACATTAATATCACACTTCTGTCATGGGACAGTTGTACTGCGGCAGGAGCTGAAGGGCTAAAACACACAACGCATTTACTGCAGCTTAACAAGTTACCGCGTGCCAACAGAGTCGCTATATGTGACTGTAGGGGTGTGCACTATACCTATGAAGCTTATAAATACTTCTAAATTTTTCCCGCTGATCTTTACGCTAACGCGTTCACACCTCTAGTCAGGAGTACGCTTATGGGCAGCAGACACGCTACGACCACGCTCTGTGCTGTCCTATCTTGTCTTGTGAAGAGCTCAGACACAAAACACTCGTGGAACAGCCACAGGTGTTACCACTGTAAGTCCCAGTTCTTCCCCGCCATCACCTGGGACGTACTATCGCTTTCATTTCTTATCACTCTGCCAACGTCGAGATCACAACCTTACCCGCTACCTTCAGCTGAAACTAGCACACCTCTCCCCATCCTCCTGCTCAAGAGGAATTCGAGGAATCAAGCAGTAGCAGGGATGGCCAGAAGAACCATGGAAGCACTTTCAAATACATCCCCCCTCTGCTGAGGGAGACGTGAACACTGAGAAAATAATTTCTGTTAGTCATACCTACCTCTCTATGCTAAGTAGAGAGAGGAAAAAAAAAAAAAAAGCGAGCGTATGAGAAAGCGTAAGTAGATCAAGAGTCTATTCTAAAGACAAGTCATTGGAAAAGTCTGCTTCTAGAATACCTAACCATATTTCCACATGCTCTTGTCATCTAAGAAGCGGCCCCATCAACTCCCTCCCTAACCTGTCAACCCCGCAACGCCCTATCCCTCCGTTGTAACGCCCCATTAAATAAAAAGTAACACAGGATGAACGCCTTTCAGAGACCACCCACGCTACCCTTCAGTGAGCAGGGGCCAAATGACACTATGAAGCAGGGGGTTTAGAACGAGCAATTGCAAATCATTTCTGTAAAACGGATTCGATGGCACACCTTTGCATAAGTAGTAAAAACAGTATTGGAAAGCGTCAAAAAAAGGTAATGCCCCATTACAGCAATAAAGTCCTTATTTTGAACGTTTTTTTTTTTCCTGCTCGTAAAAAATATTCTTAAAAACATGCTTCTCTGTACACGTAATGTTTAGTAATATCCAAAGTTTTTGCCAACTGTTTATTAGGTGGCTTTAAAAAACGCGTGTCTGTGATTACTTCACAACCAGCACAATCTTCTGTCCAAATAACGGCTTCGGGATAAGACACACAAATCATTCAAACAGCACAAAAAAGGCAGTCAGGAGCGCAACATCAAGGCGCTACCACTGTGTTCTGCTCTCATCAGGAGCCATCTTCCATAAAAAACTTAAATCGGCTCACAGACTGCTCCTCTCAGGCGTGTTATGAGACCTTCTTCTGGCTCCCGCTGAAACTACCGCATCCGGGGGACAGAAAGAGACTACACCTTGTTCGCATGAGGTTTTCAGGAAACCACAGAGCCAAAGTAAGTATGGCCAAATTCTAACCTTGCAAGCGGTAAAACAGAACGATTTTCTCATCTGCTGGATGGGCACGCTGTTGAGCACAGACTTATGCCAAAAGCAGTACATACGGCATAAAATCTCCAATAAGACAGACATCTGTCAAGCCGAAGAGTCCAGGCCTTGTAACTTTTAAGAGATTAAGATATAAGGCAGCATTTGGGATCTGTGGGATTTTAATACTTCCTTGTAATTCACCCTTTTTGTTGCCAAGATATTATTTATACTGGTTAGTGCTGAGCCAGCAAGAGCAGCAAAACTGAAATCATCATCTAGCACAGACGCGGCCAAGGCAACGGTCCCCAGCTCCTACACCGATTCCAGGCGACGCATTTCTACGTTCCAACGTGAGAAATACTTCCCGGAAAGTAAAATATTTCATCACGAGTTACACAACGCCGTAATCTGAGGTTCTAAGCCTACAGCAGGACGTTTTCAGTGACGACACCTGAAAAGATCTTGCTCTGCTCAAAACAAACTGCTTCACTCCGCGTGCGCTTGTCCCCTGGGGACTCTATGACAGAATACACAGCTTACAGACATTACTCATGTAGCTTAGCACACAACGGGAAGGCGCTTAAACACTCAGACAACGTGTGCGGCATGAGAAGCTAAACATAAAATATACTATTATCTGTAAGGTACAGTTTTAAATACTTCTTACAGCTTTAAATACTGCTATCATTATATGTGTTTAACTGACACGTATGGAACAGGATCAGGGCATAGTTGCTACAGGAAGGCAGTAATTCTTTCTTACAACAAAAAGGTGCAAAATAGACTGGACGTTACATGCTAAACTGTAATTCTCCAGTACCACACATTAAACAACAACAAAATGTATTGTTTATTCAAACAAAGAAACAAAAACAAAAAAAAAAACAAACAAATCAGGCTGTCCTCATTTATCCTTCTCTGGGCACTGACAAACAGCCCAGAACAAGGGGAAGCCTACCTAAAACCTGAGGAAAACATCCACACTGCTTTACTGAAAACCCTGAGCCAGCAAGCTAAATCAATGTTTGCAGTCAGGAGGGAGACAAAATAGCTTAATGTAACTTAATGCAATTAAATATACACTAATGGAATACGCTTGGCAGGGTCCCTCTCGAACAGCATCGTGCAAGCCACCACCAAGAAAACAGTTTAATCTTCCTGGTTTAATGCTTTTTTGCTGAGAGCTTGCAGACTGCCACGAGGTGTCACTGTTAGGAGCTGTAAGAAGGAAATCCAAATGTTTTATCCAAGCGAGGGAAACTACTCATGGTCACCGTCCCATAAAAGGTATATTAGAAAAGGTGCAGAAAATGGCAAAACATCAGACAATTGCGTATAAGGAAAGATTAAACAGACTAGGACTCCTGCTTGGAAGGAGGGTCAGAAGGGGAACAGGAGAGAGGTCTGTGAAATCATAAACGGTGCAAGAAGGGTAAACAAGGTATGACTCTTTGCTGGTTTTCCCGCCACAAATTTAAGAGGTGATAACCAGGAAAACTATCAGGCAGGAGATTTGGCACAACTAAAAGAGCTCCTTTGTGTACACAAAGCCCAGTTAAACGTGGAACCCATTGCCTTTGGAAATTGCAGAGGCCAAAGTATAAATGAGTTCAAAAAGGGATTAAACAACTTTCCAGAGTCCACGTATAGCTATCAAACCCAACAGACTTGAGCAACTGTCAGCTCAGGAATGTCCTTAAACACCGGTTGTCGGAACCAAGGGTAGGAGATCCCTTCCTATATATTCTCCCTAAACCTCCGTTACTATCCACCAACAGCACAGTAGGCTACGCGGATTGATAGCTCGACTGTGGACCATGCACTTCGGCTGATTTTGCCTCTACTTTGTTAATCAAGAGCCCTGCTGAGAGTCCGAGTTCCACTAAAACAGCAGGCTTTTCAAGATGAAACACCTTTTTAAAAATACACCGCAAAGCCAGACAGGACAGCTCCTACTGACATGAATAGCTGGCTCCCACCCTGTGACCCAAAACATGTACGCCACATGGCGCAGCGTGAACAAGGCAAAGCTTCAGCATCATAACGCTCCCTGATAAAGCTACCCTGTGCTGGTACAAGACAGATAGAGCCTTCTGCCAAGCCAAGATAAGAGATATAATGTTAACGAGACTCCACCTACTAAAGATACCAACGAGACAAATCTTCAACACTTTTTCACTGTGTAGATACAAATCTGACCTGACATATTCTTATATTTAAGGGAAAGTTAACTGATGTATTAACAGCTGCCAAGTATTTAAACAGTCTTTGCTATGCAGCTACAAGCAGTCACTGCTCCTACGTCTCCTACTTCTCTCCGTGAGCCTTCTCATAACTAGCTCTGAACTGTGGTGGCCAGCGTTATGCTCTCCTACGCCGAGCTGTCTGGTTTCTTTGCTTCTCACTAACCCCAAATACGAATTGAAGAGAGTGGAGAACAAAAACAAGCTGTATGCGCTATTTGTTTTCGGAACTAAGGATGTGCTACGATGACAAGACTTGCAATTATATTGGCTACCACCCCTCTGTTGGCAATTACCGCTTCCTCAAGTGGAGTGCCACAACCCACCAAAACATCACAAACATTTATGTTTACTCCATACTGCAATGGATTCAGGAGTGCACAAACGTGAGTTGCTGCATCTCAGCCAAGACACAACTTTTTACACAAACACGAGCAAATCACGTGAGCATACCTTGGGGAAAGGATGTTAGTCCCATTCCTTTTTTGGGGAGAAATGAAATAGAAAATACAACCTCAAAGAAACAGGCTTGAGATGCACATTACCTATTCACCTACACTCTTTCCTTCTCTCTAATGGGCACCTCGACTAACTCTTCCTGCAACATTCATGAAGCACAACCATTACTTTTTCATACGTTTACATCTGATTTCAGCCATCATCTTACAGATTTATCCCCTCATTCTCCTCTCCAAACAAAGAGGATTTGCAAGCCTTAAACAGAGAAAGCGTGCAGATCTGGCAACTATAAAACAGGGCAGGGGCTGTTTGTGTCTTCTGAATTTATTCTGGAAACTAAAAGAAAACCCATCACCCACAAGAGAGTCTCATGCAGCCCCCAAATCATGAGTGAAAAAACAAAGCAGAGCAGGGAAAACCCCCCGCGTCTGGAGGAAGTCTCACCTCTGCTGCCATGAAAGCCAGCGTGTGCATTCCATGGGTGTAGCCAATAACCCCACAGACGACGGCTAACCCACAGCAGGACAGGAGCATGGCGACGAGCAGGGTCAGCACCCTGATGTGGCTGCTCATGGGCGTGGTGGGAGAAAAGGAAAGCTGTAACATGAACACATAACAGGTTTAAAGGAGCGCTTCATCAACCCTGCCCTCCATACTCACCTCACCAAACAAGTCCTCTTTCAGGAAATTCTTTTGCTTTCCAGAATAAAACCAATGTCACAACCTCGCCCACCTAATGTAGCAACAAATGATGCGGAAAGAAAGCTAAAACCACACACCATCCCAGAGTCTTGTTCATCTCACTATAATTTACACTCAATGATCCCTCCTGGCTTCAGAAATCCTCTATCATTATTTAATCTAATTTTCAGATCACCTGTGCAAGAAAACCAGACTCTCACCTAACAGTTTCTGCATCAAATCCACAGCATCTGCTTAGGAGGAGCATGCCTTTTAGAAGGATGCCTAGCCTTGAGTTAAAGGCTACAAGGAACGGGAATAACAACTCTGACAAGTTTTTCCCCTTACAGCTGATCCGAATTTGTCCAGCTTCTAGTTCCTCCATTGTCATTTTCTTCTGGAAGAAAGAAGCATCTCCCTCAAAAGGCTCACCTGCAGCTAAGGACAGCTGGACAGTCTAATGAAAATAGTTCTTTGCCTCATTCAATAGTACATACAACTTACTCATTTTCTAAACTACCTTAATGGCAGGCTATACCTGAACTGGCTAAATCAAAGATGACACAGGAGGCAAAACATCAGGGCTAGGAGGAGAAGAACAGGACAAAGAAAGAAGAAGTTGCCCAAAGTTTCAATCTGGCCTGATCGAATGAATTTGACAACAAAATGCAGGAGTCAACTTATTCGTTCTTTTTCATTAATACTTGGTTCAGTTCCACATCCACCTAAATGAGCCTGCCAGGCAAATTACACATACACCATTTTGTCTGATATTATGATACAAGCTTTGAAGGCAGAAGGAAAACCCCTTTCCAAGTTTCCTCTCAAGAATTCACATAACAAGGATATCTTCCTACAGAGGCTTTGCTTTCTAAACGCCACTAAAACACTACCAGATGACTGCCTTGTTCATTTTTGTCTCGACTTTCCTAATACCAACCAATCTAGTTTCAATTTCAGTACTTAATTACTCGTGAACTGACAGAACTTACTGGATACTAATAAAAAAAATTACAAAGTACTACACTACCAAAAGGAAATTCAGGAATTCCTTTTAGTTTAAATGTTCATTCCAGGACAAGAAGAGCTGAGGAAAAGACACGTACGGTACAGATGTTTAAAGGGAAAGACTTATTGCTCAAATTCCTGTTCCTTCCTCCTTGCCTAGCTTTCAATATCTCCGTCTCTCTCTGTCGAATTTATTCTTGGTATGAACACAAACTGCGATACAGCTTATGTGAAAAAGTTGTATATCGTAAGGACATTTGCAGTCAACGTTTGGTAGATGTAAAAAGCACTATTGTCATGAAACCTGAGCACAGCCTCCACAGAAAGAGGCTTTCGGGATCAATCCCAAAGGGCACCAATCTAAGGGATGCTCTGTTGTCAAGACTTCTTCACTAAGGAGAGCTATGAAGACACCTTATGGAGTTATGTAAAAGAAATTACAGGGCACTGCATGGAACAATTTACTAAAGAAAATACGTATCTTCAGCTCTGTCTGATGGGAAAACTGAAGGAGTAAGAGTGACACGGCACTCCAAATATTTGAAGCTAATGGGAGGTGCACGTGCTCAGCACCACAGGTTGGGGAAAAGGTCTAAATGATCTGTTTGCAACCCGTCATGAGTCAGTGCCCAAACCAGAAATGGAATCTGCGCGTCCCAAAAGACAGCCCTTAATCAAAGCTTACATATTCAAAGCGATCCTTGCAGAGCTGAACCATGAGGTGAAGAAACACAAGTCCTGAGAACCAGAGGCACCACATGACCACTTCTTCCACTGTCTGAACATTCAGCACGCCAAAAATAAAGATGAACTTGTAGAAAATGAAATTCCAGAATTTATCCTTGAGATGCTGAAAAGGAAGACACTTGGTTACTGTAGTGAAAGCACCGACAACTCACATGCATAAAACTGCCTGCTCATAGCAGATAATACGCAGGGGAGAAAGGGAGGGAGAGAAAATGATGGGAATAGCAACATGAAAATATGTTAACAAAGGACAGTTGCATACCCACCCAGAATAGTATTTGTTAACCTTACAGAATCTCAAACCATATTAGAAATATTAGAAGCCCTTAGTATCTACTCAGTCTTTGGTGCCACTGCAGCAAAATAGTGCCACATAGCGCACAGCGTGCTTTCCTGCCATATTTCTAAAATGGTGCTTAGCACAAAGGAGGTCTGATCTTGATTAGATTTTCCATGCCCAAGCAGCGGGCCTGTTGGGCCACAAACATCAAGTTTTCTCTGCTGGATTGATTAGATGAACGGCCACGCTTAGTTAGAGCGGGTGCCCACCTGACGTGGCACCTCACTTCCAAAAAAACTGTCCAAAAATACACACTAACTACTTTTCACATCAAGTGCAGAGATGATTAAGAAAAGGTGACGAAGTCTGCTCTTAAAAAGCACAATGCAAACAGCGACGAACGAGATGGATGAGCAATAAAAAATTAATTATTCCCACGCACACACAGTATGAAAGAAACAGTATGATGGTCTCAAATAGCAAATAAAAAAGACGTTGGAGATGGAAAAATTTTATAAAATGGAATGTTTTGTTCAAGAACAGGATGAAGAACATGACCAGTAGGGTAGTTAAGACAGGTGCAAAATTCCTGCAGGATGTTTTAAAAATCTTCTCACCTAGCCTAAGACCAGAACCAAACAATCTGAGTTTTCAGTCCTTTCACCTCACCTTCCCTTGGGTACCTACATGCCAACCCCTTTTACACCTGAGGACAGACAGACCATCTATTCAATGTCTGAAGATAGAAAGTACGCACACTCCTCTGGCAGTCAAGGCACAAGACAACTTGCAAGAGTGAACTCAACCTGCCAGTGCAGACAACTAACTAACTATGAAATGCAGAGGAAAAGCTGTCAAATGCAAGCTTAACAGAGAAGAATACACACACACATATATATACACACATACACATATATAGATATAGAGTGAGAGAGAGAGAGAGAGAAATATTCCGAAATGAGGTGCCCTTTTAAGAAATCTGACAACGTTTATTAAGGAAATAGGATTTTCAAGTTGACCATGGGCTTGTAAAAAACAACAGCAACAATTAAAATGAAAAATTCCACTCAGAAATAAACTGCAAGCTTGTGGCTCTGGATACGAGCTAAGTAATACTTGCGTGACAAACTGATGGGTTTCTCGGGTGGATTTTCTCCTCTGCGGTTTTAGTGGATAGCGTTTTCCAGAGGAAGAACTCCAAATGGTAAGATTTAAGCTTACACTGTTTTAAAACTTATATTTATTGTATAACTTTCAGGAAGTTCATTATAGAAAACTACACCAGTCATCCACCGAGAAATTACGCTACGTGAAAGCAACACGGATATCCAAGGCAATGCGTTTGCCCATCTTACCTGCCTCTCACTAACACGAAGGGGACCAAACACCATATACTGGATCAGTTTGGCGACCAACATCAGAAAACAGCAGGCAGTGTTCACTAGTACCTGAAAAGAAACAAAGCAGTCAGCAGCAAATACTTCAGCTCTGCTCAAAAAGGGAGAGGGACGGGGAAAGCCGGAGTCTAGCAGAACCACCCGTTGCTCACGGAAGAGGGGTTTTTGCTTGTTTGCGTTATTGTTTTTTCCTTTTAAAAGTGAAGTTTCTGCGTGGCCTCTTCCAAGACACGTGTTGTAGCTGATAACTCACTTGACTTTCTTTCTAGGAACACTAACGTGATCAGTTTGATACGTCAGTATACCCCACAAACAAATCTACCTCTTCACGATAAACTGATAAAAATTAGCACGTTTAACACTAAGGAACGCGGAGCCGAAGACTTATAGATCACCAACACACAGGAGATCAGAAAACTCCAGTTCAAACCTGTTAAGCGTTACAAGAAGAAGATTCAGAAATTGTCTCTAAATATACTCAATAACGCGTATACTTTCTGTAACTACACTGCTTAAATCCTTGGATCACAGCCGTGGGCAACTGTTTTAAACCAAAGCAGCAAGAAGCAGAACACACGGGCCTGGGAAAATCGTTTCTCCTACTGGACGACGATACTTTTGACCCATACAGAACACCAAAAGCGGGAGGAAAAAAGCGACGAGGCCGCCTCATCCTCTCGCTCTTAAAGGCCACGCAACCAACTTTTTCTAGGGCTTTCAATTAAGCTCCTAAGCCCAAGTTTCAAAACGGACTCAACAGGCTTAATACCTTAAGCACATCCAAAATCAAAGCCCCAGTCAAGGCGGTAGGCTGTAAAGCAGACGCCTAACAAGGCGAAGTTAAACAGTGACAGCCCAGCTAGGTTTTTCGGTAGCCCCTTTTTGAGCCTTTATGTCACTAGACACGATACGGAAAGGAGTGCAGGAAGATTTCTCGCTTTATATCTATACCATTGTCAGGCTCGGGTTTCAAGAGCTGCGCACATTTTTTCCTTCCCCCCCTTTTTTTTTTTGTTTGTTTAGATGGTGAGAACGATTCGTATCACCTGCATGACTTCACCTTCTTCTTTTTTTTTTTCTCCTCTTTTTAAACTAAAAAAGGCAACGCTTCGGAGCCGGGGTTGACTACGCGCCTCTCTCGCAGCCCCACGCTCAGCGCCGAGCCCGCCGCCGCGGCCCCCGGGCAGCTACGTCTTTTTTCCAGCGACCCAACCGCTCAGGGAGCGTTTCCCAAACAACGACAAAAAAAAAAACCCTGTTCAAAGCCGGGACTGAGGCTCCCGAGCAGCTTCGGAACCAGCTTAACGGCCCTGCGGGCCTCACCCGGCGCCGGGCGGGCCCGACCCGGCCCGCTGCAGGCCGGACCTCGAAGCTGCGGGCCGCCCCAGCGCGGCGGCCCCGGCCGGGGGGGGCGGCGAGGCGGGACGCGGCGGCCCCGCCGCTCCACCGCGCTCCGGCCGGGCCCGGCCGCCCCCGCCACCAGGCTGCTCCGCGGCGGCTCCCCGCACCCGCCGCGGGCAGGGCCCGGCCCCCCCCCCGCCGCCGCCGCCGCCCGGAGCGCAGCGCAGCGCAGCGCAGGGGAGGAGAGGGGAGGGATCGCGGCCCCCCGCCCGCCGCCGCCCCCGGTCTCACCCAGACGCAGAGGCTGTCCGAGAGCAGGTAGTAGGCGACGTCGAGGGCCAGGGCCCCGGCGCGGCGCGGCGGCTCCGCTCGCCCGCCGCCCTCCGCCTCGGCGCCGCCGGGGGCCTGGCTAAGGGCGCGGTAGGCGCTGAGGCCGCAGCCCAGCAGCGCCAGGGCGCTCAGCGCCGTGTAGGTGCGCAGGCTGGGCCAGGGGAAGCGCTCCAGGAAGAGCAGCGGCATGGCGGAGCCCCCTGCGCCGCCCGCCCGGCCCCGACCCGGGCCGCGGCCTCCCGCTTCGCTCCGCGCTTCCCCTCCGCTCCTGCGGCCTAACGCCCGCCCCGCCGCCTCCCTCCCTCCCCCCCCGCCAGCGGCGCCGCCCCTCGCCGGGCCGGGCCGGGCCGCCCCCGCGCCGGCTCTCGCCCTGGCGACCCGCCGGGGCCGCGCGGCGCTGAGTCACGCTCGGCCGCGGTCGGGCTGCCCCCCCCCGCCAGCGCGTACTCTGCCCCGGTGCCCGGCGGCGCCTCTCCCGGGCAGCCGGGCGGAACGGGAAACTTAAGTCCTTGCCAGTCGTTTGGCAAAAGGCTGGAGGCTACAGGCCTGCGGAAGCGACGCCTAGCCCTACTTATTACCTGCGACAGGAGGACGAGAGCAAGCCCAAGTAGCGTAATCCCTTGCAAGAGGGCACAATACACGTGTGTGCTGCAGAAGGACAGTAGCATATGGGGACCCCTGCATACTCCCCAAAAGTTCAGTCCTAGAGCTTTCTCCTCAGAAAAATTAGAAAGTTAATTTTACTCTCAGATTTTATCCAAATGTCAGAGCAGTCGAACAGAAGGTAGTGGAGGGTTTTTTTTCCCTTCCTCCTTCAGGGGAAGGGGAAGTTGCACGTTATTTCATTCAAGCCCTGTACAAACAGGGAAGTTCCAGATCAGTGCTGATGAGCTTTGAACAGCAGCCACACCTGCCTTTAAGTATTCATACTCTCTCAAAACAGCAATTCAGGTCCTCTAACTTTTAGCAAAGACACTCAACATGATATTGCACAGACTTATACTTTTCAGACTCCCTGTCAGACTAATTCTCTACTCAAGGATGCGGGTCAGAGAGCATCTCAGTGCTCCCAAGAACAGGTTAGGTCCTCCTGTTTCCCCAAGATCTCCTGATTTCCTGAAGGAAAGTAATAAAGTCTAAAATATGTTCTTAAAAGGGGGAGACAAGTAAAAAGGACAAACAGAATCTGATCCATTTTGTTTAATGTTGTACAAAAAAAATTTGGTGAGTATTACAATGAAAAGTGATTAAAACACTGATATCACACTGCCATCCCACTATCTAAACAGTTGAGATTCACTTCTCTATTCATACAATAGAAAGTTTAGTGGCCTTCAGGAAAAGAACGACATAAAAAAATCCTTGCGTCACACGTATTCTTTTCTCTACATTTTTAAAGCTGTGCTCACAGAGACGGCTTCTTCTATCACACTCCTCAGGTATATGGGAATTCAGTTGTAAATAAAGTTGAACCTAAAATTAAAAGGATTATACCAAGTGAGAGACTTAATTCCTTTCATTTAAGGAACACTTTTGAATTAATAAGCAAATGTTTTGTTTCTGTTCTTAATAAGCCTCCTTCTGACAGAGGGGGGGGGAAAAAAAAAACCTTTTAATAGGACAGCTTTGGTATAACCAGGAAGCATTATCTGTAACAACAGATGCTAGGCTAGCATCGTACATCAGCCTCTTAGGAGAGGACATACTTAGTTCTTCCTGCACCTTTTAGCAAGCTTCACAGATACGAAAATACCAGTGCAAGTTTTGCACCCTGTACACAACTCTTTCGCAGCATTTCTATGACCAGCACCATCCCGATACACTCCAGGAGTAACAGATGGACATACTCAACAGAAGAGTCATTCTTGTAAACTAAATTTCACAGCAGACAGAAGAGCACTGTACAAATATTCCTGATAAGCTATACTGTGAAAATAAGCATCCATCTCAACTTGCAGATGTCCTTCCTTTCAATGTCTGTTGCAGAGGTACCAAATTGGCATTAGGATGAGTAATGGCCAGCGTTTTGCTAGTACTCTTGAGAAAGCTTCTGCTGTCTTTACATGGAGCCGGGGCAAAAGCTTCTATAGCAGTTGTTGCCAAAATTGAGTATAGACAGAGGACAAATATACACAGCATGCAAACTTATTATAGGTGATATCAATTCCAACATTCTGCTAATAGAGAATAGATGGATGACGTAACTCCTTCCCCTGAGTAACAACTGACAGGCTGTAGCACGTCTGGAACTCCTGAACATTTGCTGAAGTAACAGAAATTCGTAAGACTAGTTAGCTCTGGACACCTGAGGTACAAGCCGTTTTCAAATAAGTGGAAAGAATGCGCTTGCTAGGAAAAGGGAGGAAAGAATACAGCTGTCCCTACAGGTATCTGTGTTATAAGTGCACTTTAACTACATAGAGTCTGGAGGGGAAAAAAAACAAAAAACAAAAACACATTTAATCACCACAGAAAGCAGTGATAACATGAATGCCTAACTCAATGCTTCAAACATGAGTCTGTTTTTATTCTCACACTATCTGCAATACTCAAAAAGTTCCTTAGTACATGCAGAGCTTCGTCTTCACTATCTTTCAGATTTTCCTTTCATTAAACTACCAGGTAAGACTCTGGTGCTAGTAAGTTGAAATCACTGTCTCTAAACTGTCAACACCATCTACCTATTCCTCATGTCCCACAGCTTTCCCACCTCACATTTTTATAAATCCATCATGTCCAAGCTCTTCAGGGCAGCGACAATCATTTTGTTTCTGTATTGCCCCACTTTGCTATGGTGTCACAGCTCTCAGGAACTGTAATACAAGGTATAATATACCTGCTCAGAAGTTGAGGAAGGCTGGAAATTATGGGTCCATATCCTGGTGCGTTGTCATAGAGCTCAAACAACGGCGCGGCTACTAGCTTATAATTTTTGGGGACTGCAAACAAAGCTAAGAACAAGTACAAGTTAATTAATATTAAATGAAAGAACACCAAGCATTCAGCCAAGATGTTGCTCCCCACTCCCAGCCAAACACAAGATCACCGCATATAGCACTATAGTACTAGAATGGCTTTATTTCATTTATAGTTGGACATGGGGCTCATGTGCTGTACACGTACTGACATAGGAGCAGTAATGGGAATATACTAGAAACTCATGTTCAGAAAAGCTCATGTACCTTCATAATTGACCCCAGCACTTACGTTTTTTAAGGCTTCTTCACAGTTATATGCTTGCTCATTAAAAACTGCAAGCGAGTTTTACTGAATCTTGGTACCACATTTCCTTGCATGAAATGAAAGTATTTATAGAGTTTTATAAATGCAACTCCCTGTTGCAAACACTTACCCTTTTCTTGAAGCTGGACCAAGAAAAGCTTTTTGTGCTCTTTTGGTTTTGTAATATGAGCTGGGATATAGGGATACTGAAAGAAAAAACAAATTTACTTGTACATATCTTTGAAAATATTGTGCGCTCTTAAGTGCTGCTCTATAATTAAGAGACTCGGAAGAGCACTGTGGAAGCTTCCAGCAGGTTATCATATATTCTTCTTTCATGGTATGAGACAATGAAAAATACTTTTATAAGGATGTATGCAGAAAAGAACGCTGGTTGGCCTCATGACCGTTTACAGGATCTAAAAAGAGATGCCAGTACTCGTAACCCGTTAAAACAACCCAACAAGACAGAAACACATGGCAGCAAACTGAGCAAGTATTTTCAATATTAAAGCATTTAGAAATAAGGCAATGAGATTATTTTGTTTACACGGCATCTGTTTCAGATGTACCAGTGCATGAGTTTCCATCATGGATCAAACAGGAGTTTAGATGGTGTGTCCAGCTCAGCACAGGACCAGAAACCACCGCATCCAGTGGTTACTTATCTATTGGGAGGCGCACAAGGAGGGAAAAACGGTTTCCCAAAGAAAAAGTTTGTAGGTTGGATCCTTCCTCCTCAGCCAGAGGAAAGGAGGAGACAGGTGAAACCCAGCAGGACCAACTGCTCATGCAGCAGGTATGCGCTCACAACTGGCAAGTTGAGGCTTCTGTAAGAACAGTCAGTATTTGCCTCTAAAGAACATAAGTGCAGACCCAGGTACTCACCTGTGGAGGTTCAAAGTTTGGTCTCCACCAGTTACCAATGCAGTCATCAATTACCCAGTCTTGCTGAACACCATCTTGGCGCCCCAGTATCTATCAAAAACCCAGGTACAGTCAAAACTCTAAACAACCCATGCCATTTTCTTAGAAAACACACAGCGGAAGCACAAAGAGATGCTGTAATAAGGGTCTGATGCAGTTCAGAGCCAGGCTGGAACAGCTTTTATTAGAATGTCAGAAGATTACTTCTGTATAAAGTGACACAGGACAAGGACATTTTAGAAAGCATTTCAAATTTTGTGTTATATTCAGTTGAACTGAGTGCCCTAAGTCCAATAGGAAGAATGAAGTGCAATGTTTCAGTGACAGCACCAGTAAGTACCTTTACGAACAATCACAAAAGAGTAAAACTGATAGAAACGGTAAGACAATTACTGCAACGCTTTGGCTTGTTAACTCTAGAATAATTCAGCATTCCATAACATTCCAGTATAGCCAACATAAGGAAAGAAAACTGACCTCTGTCATTAAGCGTTTGAGCCCTTCTACCTCATCTTCCCCTGGATTGAGTTCACCACCAGGTCTGTTAAAATAATCAGCCATATTATTGCTGATAACCAATGATGAAAGCTAAAGTTATGCTTTATTATATTTATAGGCATTCACAGGTATGTTTGGATGTTCTTCCAGGTAGGGAATTACAAATTCATTCAGGGCCCTTCAGCCTTAAGTTCCAAATCTTATTTTTCCAAGCTTGAAGACAGAGTAACACTGCTTTTACCAAAACTGTGACTGAAATAACTACTGCATGTCCTTCTAGAAAAGGAACTAAAAGTGCTATATACATGGTAATAACTGAGATGCTTAAGAGGTGAAGTTTTAACAATGACAGAAAAGCACCAGAACAGAGTTGAAGAAAAGGTTGTAGATATTGACTGCATTTGGCCTAATCTCAAGAATAACACGCATTGAAGCAGAAAATAAAACTCTTCTGGAGAACCATTTAATGTAAGGTTAATGCAAAAAACCTAGGAGGACTCTTCAATACCTATTTTCAAAAAAACTTTCAGACTCTAGTCTATTTTTGTCCCCTCCCTCACCCTCCAAATAAGATGTCAAAAAAAGAAAGCGGATACAGATTCCCCACCAGCACACACTAAAGAACAAACAACGTGCTAAAAATATAAGACAGAACACAAGCAGGATAACCTGAGACAAGTCAAGCCCATACAGTTAAAACTAAAACAAAATCAAGCACCAACTTCATCACTACAAACATACGATCCAACCCCGAAAGTTTCATTCCTGCAGTGACAAGTATTAGACCTTCCTAATTGTACCCAGCTCACTTGGTAGTTTGCAAACAGCTATCATTTTGCGTTTACCCCAGCTTCCTGCCTTAAGCTTCACCTTGCTATTTTTCTGCCCACAGCATAAGTATATTTAAACATAACACAGCTTTCGCAATGCAGGGATAAAGCACAAAGTTCTGATAACGAGTTTTAAATAGGAACCCTCTATTGTGACACAGCATAAGACTCCCAGTTGGTTCAAAGCTACGTGAGCACAGACAAAAATACTTTTTACGAGAAAACCTCACCATTCAAAATATTTTTAGGCTTTGTAACAAGTGAATCAAACATTCAAAACCTCTGACAGAGCTAGTCACACTTTAACCTCTAATCTACCCACTTAGTGCTTTGCGACTTTAAAGTCGCACTAAAAAGTTGGTCAAGGAGTAGATACTTACAGCTTGAAAAAAGTTGTACCCAGCTGCAGTAACAACACATGGGGCAGCCTGTGCTCGTGCACAATCAGAACCCCTTCCACTGTCCGCCTCATGCCAATCTTGTCAAATTCTTCCCTCATGCGTTGAAACCGAGCTGCCACTGAGCTGTCCTTCTCATAGAGGGGTTCCTTTGTACCGAACGTATAATTCGTAAGAGGATACCTACAAGGAAAAAGGGTTACTACGTGACAAGAAATTCAAGTTAAAACCACATGCGCTATTATGACACAGCATTCATCCAGAGGCAGAACCATCTGTACTCAAGTGAAAAGTAGCTGGTTCATAGCAGCAGACTAGAAGTTTTTGTTGGCAAGTTGATTTATGTGGATCACATCACACAGAGACTTGCACTATGATATAGAAGTACAGAAAGTTATGCTGACTGACAGGCTGTCACGGCACTGATTCAAAAGAAGGGGACAAAGCACCACAGAAGAACCAGCAGCAACTGCTATTTAACAGCCTCTCTTTGATCTCCACACTGCAAAGGAGAAGGACTTTGAGGCTCCTAGAGTAACTGGGAGGAGGGCAAAAGAAGAGAAGGAGGTTGCATAGGACAGTTTTTCTGCAGGGCAGGAGCCAAGAGCCAGAGAACTAACTGTTAAATGTGGTTTTGTTCTGAAGTGGGAAATCTGACAGCTGGATCAGAGAGGACAAGTAATGCCGAGTGCTTAAGTGCAGGGCCAACGCCTGGAGTAAAAACAAGAGTTTGAGCAGGTCACTTTACTGAGCTAGGGATTGGACCTTTGGATTCTCTAGTGATGATACAGTGGAAACCTCAAGATTTCTCCAGGGAAAAGGGACGGAGTAGATAAAAGAACTGGAAAAAGAACTTGAGCAAAAAACTGGAGTCCTGCAAAAAACAGAGGGTAAACAGGAAAAGTTACTGTACAACTAAAACCAAGTAACAGATACGACAGTAGGAGGCCTGGAAGGTGGAGGGTTGGTGGGAAGACAGCATCATCATATTAGGTAAAAAGGGTGAGGAAAAGGGGTTCAGGGCAAAAGAACAGTAGCGCATATCAACAGTTTTATTAACTTGAGGCATACAGCAACTTCCTTGACTGAGTTAATGGCTGATTTCATGTGGGACATTTACTTTGGAATGAGCCTCTGCTTGCGCTTTCCCCCTCAACATTTGGTCTTCAAAGAGTCACATCCAACCTAAGAAGCACTCCCCTCCCCCCCAAACCAAGCTTTCTCTACTCTTCACAATGCAGAAATCACAAGCCAGTTTCAGTTCTAAACTGTAAGTGAAATGAGCTCTACAATGACCCAACACAAATGATTTTCTAACTAAAGATACCTTTATTAGCAAGCATTTTCCCCCTTCCGCCTTTTCACTTACAGTTAGAATTGTCTCCATTTCTTTTTTTATTAATTTCCATTCTATAGTCTCCAAAATAGGTAGTCTCACTTTTTCCCACAGAAAAAAGATACAGATCACACTAGCAGTCATTGGTACCTCAACATTTTTAGCCTGTTAAAAAAAGTTGCGGCTGATAACTTTTGCTGATTTTTTTTCCCTCTCAGAAAAGGGCATTAAAAAAACTCCAGTTTCTAAAGTTGATATCTGAACTTCCACAACACCATTAGCTCTAACTGGGAATAAGCTCAGCTATACTAAACAATACATACATCTTCTCTGATGGATAGCTAAATCGAGTATTGACTACTGTAGTCAACATTTGTTGCTGGCTTTGCAACTTGATAAACATACTTATCAAGAGAAATATCAGAGCTTACTGTAAAAAGCTAGCTGAAGTACATGACTTCTCACATAAAGTAAGCAAATACTTTTAGCAGATAGCTTGTAACTACAATAGAAACCCCGTGTTTCTTGTGGAAGCAAACACCTTAGATATAAGTTAAAATACCTGTGCTACACGGTCAGCAAACACCTGGCACACCTAAACACAGACTATTGGCTACAATGGGTAAGCCCGAAGGCTCCCTAGGCCAGCAGCCTATTTTTCCTCCCTGCAGCCAAAGGTAGATAGATGCCTATGGAAGGCTACGTGAAGAGAGAAGCATACGTGCCACCCACAGTACTCCCCAACTTTGTTAGTCACAGCTTGTACGCTTCCCGAGTCAGATTTTCGTTTTTATATGTAGTTCGTCACCCTCAGAGCAACTTCATAAAGGCGCTTCACGTTCCCCTGACCACAGGTAAGCCTTCAGTATCCCCAGCATCCCTGGGCACGGAGCTCCGCAGCGTCACGGCACGCTGCGCAAAAAGCGGCCGCTTTCTGCGTGTTTTAAGCCTGGCAGGGGGCAGCTTTTCCGAGGGCCAACACGGCGCAGACGCCGGCGCTCCCCGGGGCCCTGCGGCCGAGCCAGGCAGCGGCTGCCCGGCGGAGGCTCCCGCTCCCCCGCACCCTCCCAAGGGCGGCCCCGCGGCTGCTGGCGCAGCGGGGAAGGGGCTCGCGAGCCGCGGGGAGGGCCCAGGGCGGCCCCGGAGGCCCGGCGGCGGCGCTCACAGGTTGATGGTCCTCTCCAGCGTGAGCGGCTTCGTCTGCTGGATGTACTTGTTCCCGAACTGGTTCACTCCGCGGGGCCAGCCGGTCTGCGAGCGGTTAGGCGGCACCACGGACATGGCGGCGCCGGGCCGGGCCGGAGCGAGGGCGGCGGCGAGGGCGCGGGTCACTGCTCGGCGGCGGGAACCCCGTCCGCCATTAACCTCCCCGCCGGGCCTCACACACCCTCCGCGCGCCGCCTCGCCGGAACCGCCCAGCCCCACTTCCGCCCGAGCCGACCATAGAGCGGAGCCGCTCTGCGCCCCTCCAGCGACTCACCAGCCACAGCGAGCGGCACCGCCCACTGCTTCCTCACTGGCTTTTGGGGGCCGCGCACCGCCCTTCCCCCTCTTTCTCATTGGCCAGCGGAACGTCGCGCCGGCGCCCGCCCCCCCCGCGCGCCGCGCGCCCCGATTGGCCCGGAGGGCGGCGCGGGGGCGCCTGGGAGTTGTAGTCTGGCGGGGGCGGTGTCAGGCGGCAGCGGGCATGAGCGCCAAGCGGCGCGTGGCGGCGGCGGGGCCGGCGAAGAAGCGGGAGAAGCGGGGGGCGCGCGCCGAGCTGAGCGCCGCCCTCGGCGACGCGGCGCTGCGGGAGCGGGCGGCGGCGGCCTGGCGCCGCGGGGAGCCGCTCCGCCACGGTACGGCGCGCCCGCCACCGCCGTCCCGTCCCGTCCACCCGCGGCGGCGGCGGCGGCCCCGCTCACGGGCGGCTCTTTGTTGGCAGAGGCGGCGGCGCTGGAGCCGGCCCCGTTCCGGCACGGCCTGATCCCCGGCTTCCTGGCGGGCCCGGCCTTCGCGGCGGCGCTGCGCGACGAGCTGCTGGGCCTCGGCTTCCGCGGGCGGCGCAACGACCTGCTGTCGCTGCGGCAGGTGGGCCCGCTCCGCGCCGCGCCGCGCCGCGCCGCCGCTCCGCCGCCGCTAACCGCCCCCCCCCCGCCCCTTCTTCTCTTCCATGGGCCGCGGCAGTCCGAGGAGCTGCGCGGGAGGCCGGAGCCCCACGTCGCCGCGCTGAGGTGCGGCCCCCCCCCCCCGGCGTGGTGGAAGGGGCAGGGTGCCCTGCCGGGAAGCGGCCCGGAGGGGCAGCATCTGCTTTGCACAGGACAGGGCCCTAAACGCAGCTGAGCGTTTTCTTCTCAGCCCAGTGCTCCGATTCCAGCGTTAACCCTCATCTCTTGGTTATTTATCACCCCGAAACGTTTATCCGTGTCCCTTACAACTCATTCTGCATGTATTGCTTCGTCACTGTGAGTGATGCTGTGAAAGCTAGACTTTTCCTGGCCAACTCCCGTAGGGTTTTTCAGATATATGGTACCTCTGGCAGGAGTAGTAGCTTCAACTGTTTAAATAGTTGGAGGAGAGCTAATAATAAAAGTAGTTTTAGGCTGTATGTCACTGGTAACGTGCTTTGTAACTCAGGAGGATGCTTACCTTGTGCTCATCTTCCCAGGCACGCTCTGTGTGAAGAATTCCGAGCGTGGCTTTCTGCTGTGACCCAGATCGAACTGGAGCCAACGATCGACCTATCCTGCGCTAAATACGAATATACCGGTCAGTCAGTAAGCAGTCCTTTCCCCAAAGCTTCCCTGGGTGTGCATAAAACTATATTTGAGGAGAAGACATAATTACAAAGCCCACCACCACCCTTTCCCAGTCCTAGGAGGTCCTAGCAGCTATCACCCAGCAGATCAGAGTCTCCAACAAGAAACAAACCAAGTCTAAATTATGGAAAAATGATTGTTGTAATCATGCTGCTGAGAGCTTTAGCTGGGCCCAGTTTTGTAGCAAGCCTCCAACCTTTCTGGAGACGTTCAGCCAAAGTTTGCTGTCGAACTTCCTGGACACAAAGGGATGATGTGTTCAGGTTGTAAATGCCACAGTTTAGTTTGTGAAGTGCTAAAATGTCATCATAGAGAGTCCAGAAACTGGTTACAACTGTAATAGCCTTTTAGTCATGTAAAATTAACTTTTGTTAATTCTGCTTTTTTAAAGTCTCTTTGCCTAACCAGTTGCTGGTCCAGCTTTTCTGTTCCTGCCCTACCCCCAGCCCAGCAACAAACCTCCTCAAAGGGCAGCTGTGCATTCAAGAATAAGAGTTTGACTAACTGATAAACTTAAGGATCTCTTCCTGCTGTGCCCAGTGACAGCAGCAGAGGAGTGGGTAAGGAGGGGCTTAACCGCCTCTACCTTCAGAGCGGGCTTATCCATCAGTCGTAATGAAATCTCACAAACGTTATTCTCTCTGGATTAGTGATGCAGACAAGCAAAGATGCAGTTCTTGGGAAGGGCATATTTCTTCCTGTTATGTCCTTGCAAGGGCAAAGCTAGGAAGCAGCCACTGAAATAAATCAGTGCACACGCTAGAAAGGCACTACTGTAGGAAAATGTGTGTAATTGCAGATGTCCTGCTGTGCCATGATGATGAGCTGGAAGGTCGGAGAATTGCCTTCATCCTGTACCTCGTGCCACCGTGGGAGAAGAGCGATGGAGGGACGCTGGACTTTTATAGTACAGATGGTGAGAGCTTGCTCCTCAGCCTCTGATAGCTGAAAAAGATGAAGCTTAGGTGCCTTTGCAGCAACTCTCCTCTCAGATGGTACAAGGAAGATTTTGCTCAGTCCAAGGGAGCTTATGTATTGGTAAAATTTGCACTTTAGATACAAGGAAGATTTTGCTCAGTCCAAGGGAGCTTATGTATTGGTAAAATTTGCACTTTAGAAAGAGATGGGCTGTAGCAGTCTTTCCAGACTATGGTAATGGGTGACAGCTGAGGAAAAGGAGAAGCTAATAAAGAGGGGAATCCTTTCTTTTATCCACTTTTTTTTGCAGGGCACAGAGATGGAGGCAGGATAGAGGCAACACCAGTAACTGTGCTAGGAAATTTTTTAAGCGATGGAGATAACTTCCAGCGACAGAAGTCCACCGGTTCCTCATCAATCTCTTGCTCTAAGTTCCCTCCTTTACAGCCAGGTGTCTGATCAGTCACAGTGTCATAAAGTCCGAGGGAAATGACGCTTGCTAGTGAGTTCCAAGTCATCTTAACCAAACCCTGTTCTCTTCCTCTTCAGAACACTTCCAGCCGCAGCAAATCGTCAAGTCATTAGTGCCTTCATGGAACACACTGGCTTTCTTTGAAGTGTCTCCAGTCTCCTTCCACCAGGCAAGGATCTGTATTCTGTTCCTTTTTAAATCCTCTCTGTTGCAGTGATTCATTTTGTACATTGTAACAGGCCTGATGGGGAGGGTAGAAGAGAAAGGGAGAAACGCAGGCAGTCAGAATGCTCGTATTAAATGCTCTATGTTAAAGGCTGATGACTTAAAGGAGAACTAGAACTGACAAAGCCAACCTTAAACTACAAAATTCTGGCAGTATAGCTTCATCATCTTAGGGGAAGAAATTCCCATCCCTACCTTCTGTCACTATGCTGGCAAACTACTGCTGTGGATTTGGCTGTGGTGACAGAAGAGGGCTTTTGTTGGACTAGCTCATGTTTTTCATGCGGATGTCATGACTTTACTAGTAGACAGAAATGCTCCCTAGTATGCTGCATTGCCAGTAGGGGACTATGTGGATATGGCCGTATCAGTTCTGTAACGCAGATGCAGTTACCCTACAGGTAGGTTACCCTACCCTACCTACCAAATACCCTACAGTAGATGCGCTGATATGGTTAAGTAGCATTTTGTGGCACGCAACAGGAAGATGGCTGGAAAAAGCATGAGTGTAATCTCCAGAACCGCTTCATGTGAACACCTGGCTGAAAGCTGAAACTCCTGCTTGCTTGAGAATGCCATGAACTGTAACAAACAGTGTCAAAGAGCAGGAGGTTGGAGAAGAGCACTGAGTGTAGTGATGTAGGTCAGGCATGTTTGCAGCTAGACTGCTTAGGTTTTACTTTTCTGTTATTTATGTCTTGTAATTAATTAACAGAAACAACTATTTGGTCACTGCCCTAGTTGTTTTCAGTTAGTGATTTACTCTTGTCATGTAAATCCACGTTCCACTTGGCCTTGTGACTGTCTCCTACTAACCTAAACTTAATCCCATGCATTAGCACCATTCAGAGTCTTGCGTACTGTCTCTGATACTGTTAACACAGAGATTAAAAACCTCAGCTGTCTTAACTGGGAGTGCTGTGAATCTAAAGCTTCAGGACCTGCACCTCACTGGTTATTCCCAGAGCAGCTGTTGAACCACCAAATCATTTCTTTGATCCTTTCATCAGTAAATCATAGAGCTTCCGAATTGCCATTAGAGAGCTGTGTGAGGGTCAGACTGATACAAAGCCTTCACAGCACGTGCCAGCTTTAAATCCCTCTCAGCCATTTGGCAAAGAGTGTTTAGCTATTAATTCCTAGTAGATCTTCAGATTTTGGCCTTCATGCTGTATACTTCTTCAGCAGGTATCAAATAAAGCTTTGGGTATTATTTGGTGAGCAGAGCAGGTCGCTGGGCTTCCAGTAGCAAGCTTGATTTAAGAGCATTTTTCTGTTTTCCATTTCCCAAGAGATATAAGGTTTACTGTAGGCATTCCAAATTAGCTAGAAAAGCTTTAATTCATGCAAGGAGAGGGCCGCTACCGCTCTATAACTATCAATAAAAGCCAAAACCTTTTCCAGGACAGGCTGTGTTTCTTCCTTCTCTTCCAGCAGGCTGTCCTGAAAAACCAGTGCAAGGTCTTTATGTGCTGCTAGCAACCAGTCATAAGGGGGTGGCTCTCTCTTCATTACTCAGTACAGCACGCTGGAGCGTGAAATTGTTCGATTTAGCCCAACTTATAGCAGAGCACAGTTTGACGAAATCCAGATCTAGCAGTAGTAATCACTGTGTGAAAATCAGGGCTTTCCACAGACCAGGTAAAATGCCAGCATAAAGGGCTAGCTCTTAGTCTGTTAGATACGTAGACCTTTAACCCAGAGCCAAAGGTAGCAGACAAATGCTCTTCCTGCTGGCTTGAATTGCAGCATTTTTTTAAAAAGTAAAAGACACAATAAGGGCAGTACAGCCTGCTGCAGCCTATAGGCAGTAAGTGTGCCCCAGAGCTCCTCATGTGGTTTCTGAGTTCCAGGTTAACCTGCGACAGCTAGTTTTTGCCGACTGTGGTAGCTAGTTCAACAGAACAAACGGAAAAACCTAAAATGCTTTTACTTCTAATAAAATATTTCAGCCTTCGCTCTGGCTCTCAGGGAGAGGGGGATGGATTCTGTTGGGAGCTTTAAGTGAAAGCTTGGGCTAGGATTCTGGAAATCTACAATAGACCTGAGCAAATCAAACTCTGCTTTAACCTTTGCTCTCTGAACTAAGAATAGTCTGTCTACCTGCTTCTAGCCCTTGTCAGACCTTCTTTATGTGGTAGGCTCTCTGGAGGCAGGTCCAGCTCTTATTATGGGTCTGCATGGTGCCTGTTACAGCTGGTCCTTAAATGTTATCTAGTCTAAACAGTAACATGCTCCTCCACTTTGTTCCAGGTGTCAGAAGTTCTGTCTGAGGAAAAGTGCCGCTTGTCAGTGAGCGGCTGGTTTCATGGCCCATCAATAGACAGACCTCCACGCTACATTGAAGCCCCTTTGTCAAGGAGCCCACACATCCCTTATGACGTGAGTAGCAAGCCTAGGTCTGCTTACCTGCATTTCCATGCCTCTAGAATACTTATTTGGAACGCATTCACGCTCGGGGACGCTTTAATCTTAAACTTGTTCCATGCTCCTTTTTGTTTCCTGTCTACAAAATTGTAGCTACTTTTTTGTATGCTATAAATGATTTGGGGACCCAGAATGAAAGATACTGGCAAAATACAAACTCTTCTTAAGAGTAATCGATAGAGAGACCACTGAGGATTTTACCTTTCACTTTGTAGCACAAGACAGGCTAGCTATGAGAGGACTGTGTTTGTTCAGCTTTAAGAAGAGAAGGCTAAAAGTTGTTGTCTTCAGCTACCTAATGGGAGGGTGTAGTGAAGCTGGAGCCAGACTCTTCTTGGAGATGCACGGTGGTAGGACAAGAGGCAGTGGGGACAAGTTGCAACATGGGAAATTCCAGAGAGATTGTGGGATCTTCATCCTTCAAGATGGTCAAAACTCAACTCGACAAGGCCTCGAGCAACCCTGAGCCTGGATCAAGTTAGATCTGCTTGAAGCAGATGCTTCCAACCTAACTTATTCTATGAGTCTCTGTCCACTTGTGTAGTTGCAGTAGTGCAGAGAATGCAGCAAATACTCTCAGCACAATTAAAAAAGAAAGGAAAGGCGTGGGAGAGGGGAGAAATACAGGCCTTTGGCCAGTTGGGTGAGGGAGAAGCGGGGAATCCCTTTTACATTTGCAAATCCAGCATTTAAACCTTTCCAGCATGAAATCTTGTATGAGTGGATCAATCTAGTTTATCTGGACATGGACTCCCAAGCTCAAATCCAAGAGGAATTTGAGGAGCGATCAGAAATTCTCCTGAAGGATTTTCTTAAGGTGAGTGCAGTGGTTCAATCTAATGCAACCTACCAGAAGAGGTCACAGGGCTGGTGTGTGCCACATGTCATGCAGACTGGGAAGGGTCTTGCCTGTACAGCTGTCAGTTAAAACACCTACTAGTTTCACTTCCTGAAGGGATGGATCACCTGCTGGATGCCTGCCAACTGCTGCAGGTGCCCAGCAGACTGTACAAGCCTGTGGCTTACCCTCTGCATAGGGACACATCATAAATCGCAAACTTTGCTTCAGCATTCTTATTTCTTATATGGAGCAAAGCAGAAGGATGGAAACACGTGTCATCCTTCCTGCTTCCTAGCACCGAGATGACCAGAATATCCTCCCCCGTCACTCAACCTCTTATGGCTTAGGAGCACACAGGGAAATCAGCACATATGTGAAACAAATGACCCATCGTGATTTTTCTTTACTTGAATGGCTTTTCTTAAGTCCGTTTTACCTCTTTACCCATACCTCGGTGAAGCAAACAGCATTCTCACCCAGCAGACAATAAGTAGCACTTCATAGCCAGTAGTCACTGGCATTAGAAAGACATGATGCCGAGCTTAGTGCCCTCAATTCAGCAGTCCTTAAGAGCCGCAAACAAGCTAGAGAAAAGAGCTGTGCCTTATCTGAGAATACAGGATGGCTGCTTCTAACACACCAGGGAAGACACAGGCGCTAGATGTTAAAGCTTCTGCCCTATCTTTCCCTCATAGAAAGAGAGATTCCAGCTACTGTGTGAAGCTCTAGAGAAAAAGGACATCCAGTGGAGTAGCCGGGGACCGCCCAATAAGAGGTAGGGATGCAACAAGCTGCTGAATGACAGCACCTTGCTCCTGTTGATCAGGCCAAGCAGGAAGTGCCACGAGGCTGCACTGACGGGTTGTCCCTATGGACAGTCCTTGTTGGCTATCTGTTGGTGATTCTTCAGCTATCTTTCAGATTGTATGAGATAGCAGAGGAAGACAGTCTCTCTGACATCCTGAAGAGCTTCCTGCAATTTTTACGTTCCGAGGCCTTGTTTCTGTTGCTTTCCAACTTCACTGGCCTAAAGCTGCACTTCCTGGCTCCCTCTGATGAGGATGAAGATGCTGGGGAAGGAAGAGCTGTGGACGCTGCTGGACACAGCAGCCCCAAACCCAAGCAGGAAGAGACTGAACAACAGGCTGACAGCGATGCACCTCTACTAGACCAGCCTGAAAACATCCCTGAAGTGCAAGATGGTGAGACACAGAACGGTAGGTAGAGCAGTAGCAGTATTGAAAGGACTTGAGCACCATCCTGGCATTAAAGGATGTCAGCAGTAGAACTTCCAGTAACTTCTCCTGGGATTAGGATTTCACCTTGTACTGGCACCATTGGCATTCACAGGATGGCAGATCACTTACCCAAAATAAGTGACTAACGAATGACTAACTAACTAGCCTAATGACTAATAACGACTAATTTGAAGATACCCTATTGTAGCAGCATTTTGAACATACCTTGTCAACCTGAAATCTGATTTAAGGGCAGGACGGGGGCATGGGACTTCTGTAGAACTTTAGGCTTTTTTTTTTTTTTAATCTAGTTACCCAATAATCTTTTGTTAATGGTTATGTGCTTTCTACATCCACATACTCTTGTTTCACATAAAAACAATTCTCATATGAAAGACCAAAGCAAGTAGAACAAAGTTAGCAGATCAGAAGTAAAGATAATTTCAGAATTAGCAAACTGATGCCTAAAACTAGGATTTAACCCTAAATAACCACTTATTTGTCAGCCATAACATATCGCTACTATGCAAGTTTAATTTTGGATTCACGTGTTGGTGTTGTTTAAGGCAGTGGCTTTAAAGTTTAAGGGCGGAATTCTTAAAAATGCTTATCTTGCACTCAGTCAGTTAAGTCAGCGGACACTGGAAGAAAAGGTGATCAAGAACGAAAATCCCCCCCTTAATGCTTACTTGCTACAAAGGCTTTGTTTTTCTGAGTTGCACTGCCAGTCATTTTGCCACTTCCATTTGCCACGTTCCCTCTATATCATTTTAACCAATTCTTTCACATTCTGGCTGTTCTTAATGTCTATGACTGACTAGTGTACGAGGGCATAATTTGGGGCTGCATAACTTGAAAACTGAGCTGTAGCCATAAGAAAAGAAAGGTTTCCCCAAAGTCTGATGTTCCTGCCTGGGACAGGACATGAAGAGTGAGTTCAGAGCCATATCCTCCTTCTCTGGAAGGATCTAGTAGTTTCAGTGTACTTCCAGAGCAGATAGGTTGCTGGCTTTCGAAGTTCAGAGGTCTACCATCAATCCTCATGAAGATCTGCTACCAACCTTGGGGGGAGGGAAGAAAAAAAAAAAGGAAAGAAAAAAACAACACACAAAAGGATGAACTGGCTTAATCCAAAGCACATCACAGCTCAAAGACCTCTCGAAGAGCAGATCTTGGCTCCCCTCATACCCATCATGCAAAGGGCATAGCTTAGAGTCACCTCTAGAAAATAAGTTAGCAAGAGATCTATGGTTTTACTTTTTCTTGCCTTTATACTTTGCTGGGTCTGGCAAACACAGCTCTCTGTGGTGTGAAGAGACAGTACAGGAACTTACCCCTACCTGCCCTGAGCTTAGCAGGGGTTAGCTGTAGTGCAGCTTCATTTTTTTCCCTGGCTGTTGAGATGTTTGTTCTCTTTCATAGGTTCAGGTGCCCCTGTCTGTGCGGGAGAGCTGAGGCGCTGGACCCACGGGCACTACACTCTAGTCCATGACACCCAAGCAACAGAATTTGCTCTGGACCTGCTCTTTTTCTGTGGCTGTGAAGGTATGTGGACAAAAGAGAGAGATATCAGACTCCCCTTGACAAGACTGGCTTAAAGGAAGGATTTTTGAATTCTCCACAGTGCTACATGAGCCAAAGTTCCCCTGCTTTTTCCTATATAGGAAAGCTCTTTAGATTTTATCCTAGTCCTCGCTTTAGTCCTCACTTCTGCGTAAGTGCCACTTGTTTCAGTAGTCTATAACACGAAGATTTGGGATTCTGACAAATCAAAATCAGCATCAAAGTAGCATCTGTAGCTTTGATGCTGCTTCCTTATTAACCTTTCCTGCTTGAGCCAAGAGGTGGTGTGTTGCAGGTCCTCTGGGGGCAGAGAGAAGGTGCCAGTCTCCAAGACCTTTCCACTCCTCGTGAAGTAATGGCTCTGGGCAGGGTGGAGCCATACAGGTGGCTTATGGGCCCAAGCAAGTGCTCCGTTTTGCCTCCTTTCTCATCAAAATTACCACTGCCTACAACTCACAAAGCCCAGGATTTTCAGAAGTGACTTTAGGCTTGTCTAGGCATTTTAGGCTGATTGCTAGCTATGCACAGCTGAAAACAAAAATCTAAACACAAGCACTTTGGTCATCACCGCTGGACCAGTGGAGACCAGAATGCATGGCTTAAACCACCTGGAACACGTCTGTAATTATACCCAAAGCCTTTTACACATCTATTAAGGCAAAGTTGCTCTCCATACGGGGAAAAGGAAGCCAAGCAGCCTTAAACAGCCTATTTGCAGTAAAAGGTAAATCCAGTACATTTGGTTCAAATTGCTTCCGAATGGAAGGAAAAAATAGCCTGGCAGGAGGTAAACTGCAAATAGTCCTGTAGCCAGTAACTGCGGAGGGCTGGCCAGAAATACTGCATCTCCAGTAGGGCAATCTGGACAGTGCTGAACTTTCTAAGAACCTTTCTCTTCCATTTTAAGACTGGGATCCAGAATATGGTGGCTTTACATCCTACATTGCAAAAGGTGAAGATGAAGAGGTAAGGAACACAGTTCCTGGTTGCAAATTAGATAAAATTAATTGTTGGCTGGGGGTGGGGGGGGAGGAAGGGGCACAATCACATTTTGTTATCATGTGGACATAATCTTGAAGGTGCTCAGTATTGCACTGGAGCCTTCAGCCTACGCTGAAGCTTCCTGCCTGGATTGTAGCTTATGGACGTAGCTCTGGATAGAGCTTCACGGGGCTGGGGTTTATTGCAAAGCTTAAGACTCAGGCCCTGACAGTACCTAGTACAACCTGAACCTGGTGGTATTTTGAGTAGCCTCAAATAAGACAAAAGGCTGTAGCAAGCGTCTTGCTTTTCCAGAGAAATGCCTTTTGCTAGGGTCACGTGTAGGAGTAATAGTGAGGCTGCTGAACAGTAATACTGATGAAACGTCCAGAAGCCCTTCAAATGAACCTTGCTGTCTAATAAATCTTACAGGTTGAGGGGTATTAATATGAAAATGGTGACATCGCTCATTTTCTGATACCAGGCTTTTGTTCTGATTCGCTTTTGAAAGCCTGTTGCATCCATTTCCTCCTAGGAATGATATCAAAGCCATTTTTGTGAAAGTAATTTATTGCCTTAATTATTTTTGTGTCTTGTAGCTGTTGACTGTGAATCCAGAGAACAACTGCTTGGCCTTGGTTTATAGAGACAAAGAAACTATGAAGTTCGTGAAATACATCAATCATCGTAGCTTGGCACGTCTGAAAAAGCATCCGAACAGAACAGGATTTTGGGACTTTTCTTTTGTCTATTATGAGTGATGGTGCCGAGATGACCATCCTCACACAGCAAATAGTAGTGATGGCAGTACTGGGTTTTGGGTGGGTTCCTAGCCAAAAGTTCAACTGGAGCTCATCTAAGCAGATGAACTTGGCTGCTACTAACTCGATCATACCATATGTGAGATGTACTCTACAGAGTGGGGTCCAAGTGACTTTTTTGTTAACTATACAAATAGAAATCCACTCACCTTCTGACCCCGTTGTAACGTGCATTCTTGACTGCTTCAACTTGAAGGGAGGGTCACTGCCATACAACTCTGACAGCTGCTGTATCAGTTTCCAGCTGCTGTTCTGGAAATGGTCGGATGAGTCTCTAATCTGTCAGGATGAAAATTATAATTGCGTGTAGCCCCAAGCTCATGACTGATTAAAAGAAGAGATGGCTCAATGCAATGCTTCAGACTGTGGTTGGGGCACGTTTTGTCACAAAAAGCCTGAGACGCGTTTTCTGGGGCTTGACAGTATTGACTTTTGCAGTGGCAGAAATAAAGGAGGTGCCATGGGAAATACAAAGTTTTTCCAGCTGTACAAGCTGTGGAGTTGGGAAGGAAGGAAGTGAGGCTATAAAGCTGCTTGCATTGACAAGGGCTTGGCACTGTAACAAGGAGGAGGACTTTGTTATGCTAAATGCTGTGCAGGCAGACCCAAATGCAGCCCCTCCTCCAAAAAATTTACAGGCTAAGTAGTAGATGAGAGACCTGCTCATGTCTCTCCTTGCAGGGGTATTTGGAGGGTCCTGTGCCTCAAATATGAAAGGGTTGTGACTCTGGTGTCAGACAAGAGGGGGTTGGGCTGGTAGTAAGAAGGTGTGGACTCACCTCTTTTTGGCTTGTCATCCAACACGCAGTAGGAGGGTTACTAACAACATAGCCTCTGTTTGCATTCCGGTTTTGTCCTGGGGTCTGCCGGGGACCGACATGTCTTCTGTCAGTAGGGGTAGGATGCTCAGATCTTTCCAAATAGCAGGTACCCAGCTCCTGCAGTAAACAGTATCTAGTAGGTAGCTAACACCACCAGAAAAGGTGGTGGCCTTGGAACAATAGCTTCTTCCCTGCACACGCTTTCAAGTACTGCTAGCATGCCTGGCTGACCCGTGGTCATTGCAAGTAGGGCTTTACCAAAAGTGTCGCCTCTGAGGTATCATCAGCCCGCTAAGTGGTGCTGTTGCAGAACGCGTGCCGATTGCACTCTCAAGGAGGGCATCTAACCGGACGGCAGAACACAGGTGCTCTAGGCTCATTCCTGGTGTACAGATCACTGCCTAAAACTCACTTTTTTGCATCTCACAGAATTAAAATACAGGTGTATTTTCAGATCAACCAAGTCACATAAAATAGGTCATGGGCTCTTCTCAGTAGGCTGAGAAAAGTGTTTCATTTCTTCCCCCTCCCTCTTTTGGCCTGGGATAGTATTGCTTTAGTTTGGAGTCCGCTGCCACTCCAGTCCCAGACGTGTTCCCATTGCTCAAAGCTGGAGTGGTATAAGACTAACTAGCAACATGGTGTCCGTTGTAATGATCTCCAGCGAAGACCAGCAAGCTCAAAGCAGAGCTGGCTGCATGGGCACATGAATACTCGCCATCCCTCTCAGTAAAGAAACAGTAAGTACAGAGGGCTGACCTGCATAACTTGGTTCTGAGATGGATTAGGGAGCACTCACGCTATTGAATTTGTAGCAGCAACAACTTTCAGCCGTGATGCCAACATGCAAGGCTTGAAAAAAAGGAAACAGCAGAAACAAAAGTGTTGCAGTTGCTTCCAAAATGAATGGGTGTCCCAACCCCTAACTAAAGCTAGTACAAGGGGAGAGCGCAGCCTGGCCTGCAGGACTTTCTAGTTTCAGCATCAGGTGAGTGCCAGACTGCACGTTCAAGGTAACGTTGGTTATAGCTTTTTTCTCCTTCACTGGTGGGCAGGGAGAAGAGCTGGAAAACAGCTCTGAGATGCTACTGTGAGATCTATGAGATCTTGTCCATGTTCCGACGTGTTTCCCAAACTGGCTTCTCTGTGCACTGCAGAGACTTTCTTTCTCTGTTTTAATATTACTCTGCGACTGTCTTAAAGCTACTTAAAAAGACACAGGGATGGAACTAGAAACAAATCCTGAAGTGAGCACAGGACTCTGAATTGTTGATTTAGATTCATTTCCAAGTCACTCTGCTACTTTTGTGGGCAGCCACTGTACTTGGGGAAACAAGTTCTTATTCTGAGCTGCTTCAACAGAAAAAGACAATGGTAATGGTGTTTTCCAGGAAATAAAGCAGAGCTGTTTGGGCAATTTCAAACAAATGTTAGAGATGCCACAGCTGTTCAGGGTATAGTTAACCAGGCAAAGTTGGGAGGAAGTTGATTAACAAAAGGAAATTACATATTCTGCACTGCCAGCTTAAGAGCATGTCTGGTAGGTCTTGGAACAGCCTCCCAAAAGATGGGGAAGAAGCTCTGCTTCTTTAAACTAGCTGGTTTTTAATCATAAATAATACACTAGAGGGCATACCAGCCTCTACTTGAGCAAGCCAGTATCTGTCTGATCAGGCACACAAACACCCTTATGCCTCAGGTGACTGAGATGAAGTAAGTCTAGAAACCAAATCTGCAGTTAGTATTCAAAGATCTAAGAGGAAAAAAAAAAAAAAAACCCACACACAACCTTTTTCTCCCACGCTTCCTGTTAGGTATAGAAAGCTCTACAGGTACACCAAGAAGAGACTGTTTGATGAAACTTCACGTGGCATTAGCTATTCAAGGGGAGGGGATCTTAATTTATATTGCCTGTGACAGGAACCCTCCCTGTAGATGCTACTCTTGGATACAAATCTACAGTTACAGTTAGACTTAGCTGCTTATAAAGTACTCTGTGATCATTAAGAAAAGAAATATGAATATGAAATGCATACATACCCACAAAAAGGAAAAGCAGAATGATTTAGAAAAAAGAAAAAGGATCGAGAAAAGCAAGCAAGTGAACCATATGGAACGGAGCATGAGCAACCAAGGAAAGAAACTGTACCAGGCAGTATAGCCAAGTGCAGAAGTTAACTGGATCAACTAAATGAGGATGTGTTTCCCACTGGATTACTGCAGCACAGAAGCTAAGAAGTATTTGACACAGCATACCAACAGCTGAGTTATTCATGTTCTTGGCAGCACAACAAATTTGTCAGGATTTGGTGGTTTGAGTTTGCCAAGGAGCTGAAAACAGAAGCCATTCAATATGGAGCAAGATAAAACAGTTCAGCTGTAGACCAGACTGAAAGAAAGATGTCTGCATCCATGTGCACACAGCAAAGAAGTTATTTTCATCAGGTATTCAGTGAATTAAAGATTAATTAAGATCAGCAGCAATCTGTGGGACTCGGAGAAACAGGCTAAAATCAGATAAGCTGTTGTCAGTTCTAATTGCCCCTTAAAAAAAAACCAAACCAAAACAAAAAACCCAAGAAACTGGGACTGGAATTAGGACATTGAAAAATCACTGTTGCATAGATCCTTCTTCAGAGGGCACAGATCCAGCAGAGTATTTCTACACTGGGTTTTCTCAGGCAGCGAAGTGACAGTATGTACAAGCTATGTGTATTTGAGCACATTGCCCTCAGGCGCTCCAAGGTTCCAGTGCAAGCTTAATTTTCAGGCAGGTAGCGAAACGCCCCAGAAGGCAGGATAATGGTGTAAATCTAACCCCCAGTGCAGGTACTAAGTTGTAGTACTATCTAAATAGTCTTTCCCACGTAGTTTTAGCAACTAACGTGCTGCTCTACTTGTGAGATTTTAGAGGTTTTTCTGCATTTCAGAGGTTATTCTGTATTTGACCCATGGCTTCACAACCTACTGCGAACAATTCCCCTCAAATACGTGAGATCAAGATTATTATGTGCTACTACTTGGCTACACCTTACCAATGGTGACTACTGGCCACCGATTTCCTGGTGCAGGTTCACCTGGGCACAGTGCTCACATCAACTCACTGCTGTGTGCCGGCCAAGGGCTGCCTTTTTTTTTTTTTTTTTTTTTTTTTAATGGGCAAATGCAAACTCTGTTGCTTCGCTTCAGCCTATGGGATGTGGATTTTACGCTTGGCAAAGACAAAATTTGTTTCTATGGGAAAACAAATGACAAATTTGTTCTCAGGATCTTAACTAGGGACAATCAGCCACATCAGAGGTCTGGACTGTGACCGAAGAACTGACAGCACCGCAGAGACATAGGCTGCCAAAAGCAAAACAGACATGGGACTAGATGTGCTTGGCATGTAGCTCTGGAAATTGGGATGATGGGAAAGCTACCTTCCGATCAGAGCTGCTCTCTTATCATTGAGTGGACTATAAAACTACAACATTACGCAAGCATTAGGATTCTGAACACAGAAGAACAAAAGAAGAGGCTGGAACAGTGGGAACAAGTACAGTAGATGGCAGAAAGCCCAAGACTTATGCCAGGAGACTGTTCTATAATCAAGTGTTAAAGTTTGCTTGCTTAGAACAGCATGGGTGGCTCAACACCCTTTTTACCAAGCAGCCGGATTTGACTAACAACCAGGTTCTTAAAAGGATTCAAATAAGCTGTTGCTGCAGATTTGAAGCGACAGAGATCAGTGCATTTGCCAGCAATATTAAGGGGCTGAAGCAGTGGCAAGGGGCCATTTTGGAGATTAAAACACATTGCAAGAATTAAGTTACCCATTCAGCTGGTCACATGCTCACTGGCTTCTCTGTAATGAATGATGGGCTGCTGGCTTTCATTCAGTATTAGCAAAGAAGAGAGCAGCTGGATACTGGAGGCTAACACACCTGACAGCCCTTACAAGGTATCTAAGAATCTATTTCCACAGAAGTGGAGAACAGCCTCCTCCTAACCTGTGTTGCAAACATTGATTTATAGAGTGGTTGCGGAATGATGACTGCAGAATGGAGCAGGAGGTTGCAACACAGGCACCCAACCTCCCTCCTGTTAAGAACATTTTTAGCTTCTAGCAGAAATTTGCTTTGGCAAAGGCTCTAGAATATCTACAGATCTAAGTAAGCGACAGTCTTACTGCAATATTTTAATCGAATTCTAAGAGATCCCACAATTAATAAACGCTTCTATGCCAGGGGCCAGGAGATTTTTCAATACATCCTTCTTTGATCCCTTTAAGTACTGCTAGCACTTTATGAGTATGCATGAAGCTTGGGTGTGTAGCTTGTTTTCCTCATTCCTGAAATGCGCCCTTACCTTACCCACCTCAGTATCTACAGTTTTACCTAGCAGCAGTAACAGAACAAGTAACTGGAAGCAAAACATCCTGCAATCAGGGTGTGGGGACAGATGTTATGGATTATGAAACCAACAACTTCCTGCCTGCACAGATCCTGGAACTGGTCAGTTTTCCAAGATCTTCTGCCTTAAAAGGCCAGGAAAGAGATGTTATCTCTTTGGTGCTTCTGGTGCAGCAAATTGCAACTTACCTAGAAAGGAGGATGTCCCTACAAGGAAACCAGGAATTCACTGACGCAGAGTACTTGTACGTGGGTGCACAAGCCAGTAGCTGACAACAAAAGATGGAAGCAATTCCGAAAATTCAGTGCTAGCAGGCCTGAGGTCCGATGTTTCAGTGTAAGGTCTCACATTCACCTCCAGGTTCTTAAGCCACAGTGTAAATACAGGAAAACTCCCCCCTTAGCGCGTACAGAGATCAAACTGACTGCGCAGCCAAACTGGAAATGCTCCGTTTTTCATCAGATTAATTTAACCATACACGTCTTCCCAACTAAAGAAGAACAAAAGCAATCTGGCCATTCTATGCTTTAATGGAAAAGACTAATGCTTTAACTACAAAATGCATTATATTACATAAATAAGTTACTGTAAGAAAAATAACTGCTCTAAGGTTATAACCTCAGTCTCACATAAATATCATATCTGCACTTAAACTCTGATGCTTTTTTCAAGAAGCTTCCTGTCCTTTGGCCTGTGTAATGATATTTCTTGCCTGATAGCTTTACTAAAATGCTACCTTGCCAATTACTTCACCCTACAATGGAGTCGCAGATTGAATTAACTGCTTGTCATTATTGGTCCATTACATGTTGCTACACATCCCATTCCTCTTGTTGTCTTCTCCACCACCCAAAGATTACATGCTGGAAAAGTACTGCAATGCCTTAGTTGTTATGGGTGCTCGTAGGCGCTCCCTACTGCATGAAAGCACTGCTTCCATGCAATTGCTAAGTCTTCTGGTCATTTTAAGAAGAGGCTGTCCCCACACGCATTATCCTGAACAGCATGTTAAAGTTGTTGCTTCTTATTGCATCCCGACAAGCAGTGATGACTTGTGTTTTAGGTTTGCCAACTGTAAAGAGAAACGAAAAAAAAAAAAAAAAGCACGTAAGTTACTTAAGTTACTGAATAAAAAACTGCTAAAAATATTTATTAGATCCAGTCTCAAAATTTAGGGTTTTCTTTCAAATATTTTTTTAAAATGTGTGAAGTACTGCCTTGCCATTTTCTTAGTAAATAAATATTCTTTTTTTTTTTTTTAAAGAAGGGTTTTATGTAGCTTTATTAGAGGAGAACTTAAAGAACTTGTTAAGAGGGCTAATCCTATAAATCCACAAAAAACACCTCCTTCCCCAAAGATCTTCAAAACAAAAACAAAAAAACCCAAATGGACAGGTGACAGAAAGGAAAACTAGCTAGCACTGCTCCAAAGAAGGCAACAAAACAACAGCTGATTCTCTGTGAAGTTAATAATCTACAGTACTACTACTAATATAAACAGCCTCACTTAAGTTGGTAGCATTTTTTTTTTTAACTAAGTTAGAAATTAACTGAAACATTACTTTAAAAATGTTTTTAAAACTGTGTTCTACAAAACCAGCACTTTTTATGCCACCTGGAAAGCTGAAGACTACTTCAAACTGTTTTTTCTAACATTGTGATCCCAGATTATACTAGACACTCACAGCTCACTGTCACAGGCAATTGGCTATGGCTGAAAAAGGAAAGATTATTTCTACTTTAGCTCCAGGCCAAGACTCAGCTAAACTCAGGTGGCGTTCGAGACATGTCTTATTTGCCTCAATAGGGTCTTGCACTCTCACTTTTCTCAAACACACCCACTTACCACGTAACCGCCCCGCTCTCTGGATTGCCTGATTCACAGCTTTCAGGTTATTCAACAGCTCAGTGTGATTGTTGCAACGAATTTTGTACCGATTAATTAAATCTCTGTTAAGATCATACAGCTCGATGTACCGTTTCTTCATGTTTTTCCTGGGGGAACAACCACTCCAGTTATTTGAAATTCTGGGGACAAGGAATTCGTGGTTTGTCAGTATAAAGGCATAACAATACAGGCTTGCAACGGCTACCGTGGTTTGGGTTTACAAGACAACAGACCTGTCTAGACATGTTGGTTATAATCATTATTTACTTAAAAATGGTTACTTTATCCAGCAACCCAAAGAGGAGATGTCACTTTCCCCAGAAAAATTAACACTGCTACTCTGCAGTAGCTCAGACCTCTTTACTGTTGCCCTTTGACACTCAGAGTAGGACATGAGCAGGAGAGCACAGCCAGTTGGAGTGAAAAGACTGACACCCAAAATTTCTTTCTTGGTGTTCTCAAAGGTTCCCCCACTACAACTAGCTTTTACTTCCTTCTTCCCTCAACGTAACTTTTCTCGATGAGCCAAAACACCATCTCTGCCTGGCAGGATTCACCCTGCCTGCTGCACGCTAACCTCTTCCTCCCTCCCTTTTGCCTTCTCCATCCTGGTTTTCCAAAAGATCAGGACAAAGCTCTTGATGGTGGGACCAGCTAAGACAATGATTCTACATAAAAAGGATTCAGTTCCAACTAAGCAACCCCTACAGTGAACGCCCACATCACACAAATGTTTTTGTGCTTTTTTTCTGCCTGAAAAGCAACGACTGGCTGTTCTAAACTCAAAGCACGTGAGCTAAGCAGCAACTCCTTACATGTCTCCCAGGAGTCGTGCATCTTCAGCTTGAATTAGCATGCTGCGGATGAGGTTGGAGTGTTCAGCCATGTCGGCAGTGAGCCTCTGATTCACTGCATGGCGTTCATCCACCTGTCCGAGACAAACATTCGTGAGAAAGGGCCCCCAGGCACTCTGGGAGGAGTGGAGACTAAGCTAAACCTCAGCCTGTAGGAACCAACATCCCAGCTTCACCTACCAGGATCCTTAGGACCACCATCCTCCTTGCCCCTACACCTTACCGTCAGAGAAGCGCCTTGTCCCCCAGAAGGGGGTGATCAGGCTGAGATGTGCACCTTACCGCCCCCTGCCCCCATCCACTTCCACAGCTCAGTCTCCCAGGCAGCATATTTTGTTATTTACATTATTCTAAACAAACAGCAACTGCTGGGGACCAAGACCCTGGTTCAGGATTACAAAGAACAAATAGAAAGCTGCTGGTGCCTCTCTGCCTTTTGCACAGAACACACAGCAAACCATGGCAAAACATGAGAGAGCTAGAGCAAGTTTAGAGATGCTCAGCTTTTTCTCTTCTACAGCTGTCTTCAGTGATTGCTTAAGCTGTCATTTTCAAAATGCCCAATGCCTCCTCACCTTGACCAACACTTTCCGCAGCTCCTCAAAGTAGGCAGGGAAATCTGCTTCCACCTGTAAATCTTCAATTGCCAGAAAGGAGGCCATTGACTGGATAATGTCACCAGCTAAATCAATATCATCCGTGCTGATAGAAATCTATCAGAAAGGACAAGAAAGCCCTTCAGCCCTCTCCCCTGCCAAAACGTCTCCCAAAACTGCTCACCAGGACTGCTTCTAGAATAGCTACGTATGCTCGAAGCAGCTCAATTCTACCAAGAGGCAAGATTGTTGCTGGGGAGCCTAACACACACAGCGTGCAGGCTCTAGGGCTTACATTAGATAAGGAGATACTGATCTCAAAGGGGCTTTTAGTCAGGCCTGAGGGAAACAGGTATCATTGCAAACAGGGCCAGTGCAAGAGTTATGGGCAGCCTTTGTGCCTCAAATTATGGCTCCCTGAAACCTCTTTGTGAGGGAAGGAATACCCTCCCACAGACCCATAGGCTGGACTGTTTGCTTCCCTGAATGGCCTTAAAATTTTACCCACTATGAGTTTTACCCACAATATTACCCCCATAGAGCCAAAAGTTGCAGAAAGCATCCCGAAAATTTGAGTACTTCCTCTGCCTGTTCAGTCCTTCTTCCTTTTTACTGCCTCATGTTGGCACCACCCTTAACTTTCACTGCTATTTAGTTAAACAGGCATTCCCTTTGTCTATGAACATACTCACCTCCCCGCCAGGCTTGATTCTGATGCAGAGCTGACCTGCGTTACGAAGGGAAGTGAAGCAAACCTGAAAGGGTCCACTCTGAAGCTCTGCATCCTCTGGTAGCAGGAAGCTCTGATTCAGCCACATAACAATCTTGTAAAAATAAAATGAAAAACATCAGCCACCTCCTGCGTGGAAAGTGTGAACCATGCAATGTCCCCACGTGCGCAGGACGCCAGACCACGGTACAGGGTACCTTGGGAATTACTACCTATCTTCTAATCCACCTCATGAACGTATTAGGATGGGGGCCGTGAGACCCTTGCTCCAAAGCTGAATACTCATAAGAAGAAATCAAACCTGACAAAGAGAGAGTATGGCCCAAGGTGAAAAAATAAGCCCAGGCCTAGGGACCGACAAAAGCTAGGAATCAAGGCTCAGTTCTCCCATAAGAATTCAAAGGAAATTTTCGTTTCATCTTGTTTTTTTTTTTTTTAGCCTTGGCCATTTAATGCAGTAAAATATGGCAAATATGGTAGAGCCTTACAGTTATGACCAGCTCAAATCACTGCCATTCCACAATTCAAGCCTTTTAGAAGCAAAACTTCAGCGCAGCTGTTCATCTACTATGAATTTGAGCCATTATCTGGGTATTGCATAGCCTTTTTCGAACCCTGTTGTCTCCTGGCCTATATAATTCATCTCACTATAGGGTTCCTGCTATTGGCGTTCTATCAGTTGTCACAGAGCAAACAAGGTAATATTTGAACGCCTCGTAACCTCAGGCCATTAGTTCCTCCAGCTCAGGCCATTAGTTCCTGCAGCTGCAGGAATTCCTAAAACAAGGAATGCCCCAATTGTGTTTGCACAAATTAAAAAAAAAAAAAAAAAAAAAAAAGGAAGCGGGGTGGGGACAGGGAACCGAGTCAAATTGTAATCACAGGTCAGGACCACAGTTCACTGCATAGTTATCCTTCACTCTTGGGATTCTTAAGCTAACCACAAACCCTCCACCTGCTACAAAAAGCAGCGCCTGTATGCAAGACCAGAAAATAAGGAGCAGAGCAGAAACTCACCCGTTGTGCCCTCTCGTTTGTTGTACAGTTAACATAGCTTAGGGGCTCTGCAGCTGAGTCTGGGCTGCTCAGGGCATACATTGAAAAGCGGGGAAGCTGCCTTGTCAACTCAAACACATGGAACTGCGTGCTGAAATCCAAAGTAAAAATACAGAGATTTCTAATAGAACAGAAATTCACCTATTGCCGGGGTTCTCTTTTTTGTTTAGTTTTGTTTCTAGCTGGGTACCGCCACCCTCAGCTTCCAGCTACGTGATCAACTGCTTACCACTACCCACAGGCAAACCTGAACTCAGAAATCCCAGGCTTATCACATGTCTTTATGACGGTTGAATAATTTCTCCATTACTCATGTTTTCCATACTCCTTTCAATGAAATACACTTGCTAGGCTAACACAGTCAAGATTTTACTACGTGACTGGATATATTAACAGCTTCAGTGAAGTCCTATTAAAAGTAACAATAAAGATGAATAGAGGAAACAAAAAGGGAATTCAGTGGCATACATTCTTTCGGCAGTGATTGGCCAACCCTCAAAACATACCTCCCTGCGTAGGGAAGAGACCTGATGTGAGCAGGGAGAAGGTCATTTTCATATGTGTATTAAGAGACATTTTATTTCTACGGAGAACTGGGAAAACGTCTTCAAGTCAGGCTTAGGCGACTTGCCCTGAAATCAAATGAGGTCACAGCTACTGAGCACTTTTAAGGACACCATTGTGCTCTCCTAGAGCCCAGGCTCGTTCAAGTGCCATGTTCAAAGCAGCCACCGTTCAGGTCCCTGCGGAGGTAGACACTTAGAGCAGACAGTCTGGATGCAGCCCATGCCCTCTCCATGCACTCCAAAGACCCACAATAAGGCAGCCCCAGAACAAGGAACGCTTACTGCTCTTCTGAAGGCAGAGCCAGGCCACAACAGGTCCTGGTGACTTCACAGCATTCAGACTTTGTTTGGAGAAGAGCTCAGCATCACAGGTACAATAATGTTTTTTAAAAAAGTATACCAGGTATTCCAGTAACACTGAGAAGTGAGACACCAAGGAATCAATAGGGCACTTCCCGCGAGACATGTAGGAAGCCGCATCGTTGGTGTTTCCTGTCACACAGTGTTAGGTCTGGGGAGGAGCAGAGTTCGCAACAAAAAAAAACTCACCTGTTCCTGTAACCCACAAAGGCTTTGATGTGCAAATCCACAGGGACATCTTTGGGTGGAGTGAGGGGAACACGAACACAGCCTGAGAGGTGCTGGAGACTGGGGTGTACCACATGGCTCTCTCCTTCAAATATGCCTTCAGCAAAGATCAGCACGGCGCGGATGATTGTGTCTTAGCAACAGGAAGAAAGAGCAGTTCCTAAATTAACAGTTCTCTTCTAGCAACAGTGTTTTCAGAATCAAGCATAGTCAACTCCTTTATACTCCTCCTCTGAATTGCTGAAATATTCCAGATAACCAGCAGTACCACAGCTGGATCTGACTGCAGCAAAGCACTGAGCATACCTGGTTGCTAGGAGAATTTTGCTAACTTGGGGTATTTCCAGTTTTGCATTTGGAGCTGGCTAAGGTCCAGCTACTTCATGCAACACTCTCACTAACAAGGGTGATAAGAGTTGCTGGACACTATCTGAGCGCTGCGTGAAGCCACTGTGGCCATCTCTGCACTCCTTTCATGGTTTACCTATACACCAGGTAATCCACCCATGGATAAGCAAGGTTGTATATGAATTTTTGGAAACACAGTTTTTATTTAAAAAAAAAAAAAAAAGCTGCTACAGAAGTGAATCCCTCTATATTGACCACCATACTCAGTAGCTGGGCACTTACTCTCTCACTGGGGATAACACACTGCTCTTTGTTAATGTTCAGAGTCCACACAAGGAACATTGCAGCGATCACAGAGATTCATTTTAATCTAAGTGTTAAGCGTGTAAGTGAAACACACCAACAAACAAATTCCATCAAGCTCATCTCTCCTGAGATCCATCAAAGGAACACAGCTTAATTTTAAACTCTGTGAAAGGAAGGCAACCACACAGGGGAATTACAGACACACTAAAGGGGAAACATGCGAATCATCAGCTCAGTATAACCCAATGTTTGCATGAAGTTACATGAAACAAATGTCAAAGTTTGCAGGTCATCACTCACCATTCGTTGTGGAAATGCACAGCTCCACATGAGCAGACTGACTGTCAGAGCCCAGATTAACTGACAGGGCAGTCTGGAGTTGGGTATTTGCTGGAATTACACCTCTCTGCCCATCAGCTTCCTTCAACTGAGTGTTCAGTTCAGCCTGTTACAAAACACGTAAGTCGGTATCAGAATTTCAAGATTTTCATTCAAGTAACCTAGATCACATACGCATAAGTCAGTTCTTTCTTCTTGCAGGAGAAGGCTCTATCAGAGTAGTTCCTGCACACTTTGCAAATATCTATGAAGAGTGATTTGATTAGGTGTGGAGCTGTGGACACCTGCGCTAGTTTGTTCCGTGAAGTGCTTTATCGTCAATGGAGCTCAGCTCCATACCCAAATCCTTATTTGGGAAACCACCTAATGTACACGCAGTTTTAAACACAAGCTTATATATGTTCATGCTTTTGCTATGGTGGTCGTTACTTTTCAAATATGGGCTTGCTCTTTTCTCAGCCTATTCTTCAAACTGCACCTTTCCCTCAAACCCCAAATGCATTTTCTGCACCCTGTCAGTAACTCCCATCTCTCATCCATTCACCTAATGTTTTCATACAGTCCTCTCTGCCCCCTGGATTGGCTCATGCATTGCAAATCACAATTCACAATCATAAGCCGATGCACAGGGTTGAACAGAATCCAGGTCCAAACACAACAGCTCTGGCAAGCCAAAGGAACAAGGAAAACTTTACTTATTAAAATAAGAAAAGCAAGTTCTGAACTTGCACGAGGAGCAAGCCAGACGTACCAGCAGGCATCTCCAACAGACATTCCCACTGAGTTCTGATAACTAACAGTTTATCACTTTTGACTTGACTGCACTGCAACCTCCTCCCAGATTACTCTTGATTTATAGCGACAGGAAGCCATGTTTGGGCTGTCTATATTGTTCAAACAGTACCTTTGCATTTTCCTCATAGTTTCGTAATTCCAGCAGCAAATTTTGCTTCTTTTGACTAAGTTCTCGGATCAAGTCCTGCTCAGCACTTGCATCCATTAGATTTCCTTTCATCTCTTGGCCTCCTGGCAGATAGCCCCGCACTGCAGAGAAACAAAGCACAGCTGATTGCAGCAGGGTCTTTCACTGTCTCCTCAAAACTTTAGTTTCTGCAACATGACTCTCTTGTGGAAACACCTCAACAGCAGACAACACTGGTCCTGGTCTTAAGGTGACACATCCTGGTACCATTCAGCTAAAAAGCTGAACTCATTTACACCCACAGAGGCACTGACTTGTGATCAGGACAAGAAAGATAGGACAATTTCCAACCTGTCTTTAAGTTATAATTAAGTGCAGCTGCCAGTCCTTTCATGAGAGGACTCCACTACAATCACTCTTTCAGGAGCTTAAGCAAGTCTTAAACCACTTGCAATTATTCAAAATTAATAAGATATCTGTCTGGGTGTGGTAGTCAGAGCAGTTGTTACTGTCTGGAAGCGACCGAGTGACCGCAACCCACTGACCATCAGCCACTGAACAAGATTCGCCTTTGTTAGTTTTTCCCCAAATTGGAAACAGTTCATTTAAAAGGCTAAGGCCTGTTTCCCAGTAGCCCAACAGAGCACAGGGCTAGGAACAGCCTTCCAACTGGAAAGCCTGTGGAGACAGAAGAGCTGAACAGGAGCCACAGAGATGCTTGCCAAGAACTTCCATTTTGCTCTAGGGCTGTGAGCTCTGATTGCAGCTGTCAGTGAAAGCCAGGGGAAAACTCCAGCACTCCTGATGAATACTCTGCCTGACAGTGTAACCTCAGTAAAAAGTTGCAGGGAAGCTGAAAAGCATTCAGTGATTCTGAGATGAGGTACACAATGCCCTCCAATAAAATGATCGCAACACACATTTTATTATTTCCATTAGAGTGAACCATTTGTTCTAGATGAGAGCAAGAAAAAATACACTGCAACACAGAAGAACAACGCTCCCAGTCGTACAACTGACGCAGCGTGGAAGGATGCTGATCCCAAACACAGCGCCAATGACGAGTGCTGTGAGAACCCGGAGGCTTGTCCATGGGACTCTGACAACAGGGTTAATGTTATCTAGTAGCGCCTGAAGGTTCCAGCCTAAGGGGATCCCCCCATTGTGCCAAGCTTTGTTTACGGCAGACCCATCAGAAGAGGAAGATCAGGTTCAATAATGTTAACCCGTATAGCTGCTAGGATAAGATGCCTTCATGACTGTATACAGTGGTCTCCTCCTTCTGTAAGCTTGGGAAGAAGGTTTATATGCTGATGCCCAAGCGCAGCACATCCCAACAGCCTGCGATTAAGACAGAGAACAAAACACTGTGCTATTTAACAAGCACAGAATTTGTTCCAAATGGGTTGTGCCAGACTGGCTTGCATCAGGTCACTGAAGTCAAGCAGGTGGATAATCACACACTTTCTCAGGGCCATCATATGCCCCTGTATATTCATGCTGAGCCTATTTAAATCATCTATGTTTATATTTGTTTCCACTTGCAATAATCAGGTCTCACTTCTTGAATGTCTGGTGGGATAAATTCACCAGTTCTCCAGCTTCAGGATAGCATTTTCCAGCAAACAAAGGGCTTTTAACACCTAAAACTTCTAATATAAAAACAAATAATCTTCTGAACAAAAACAAAATGTACATACCCTTAAGCTTTCTAAACCCCTTTACTCACTATAAAGCAACCAATCCAAAGAATTATCACGTGTAGGGAAAAAAAAAAATTCCCATAACATTCACCTTTAATGATGCAGCCTGAAGAATTATGGTCTGTACTGAATGTAAGTCCCTCTTAATTATCAGGAGAGAACCTTTTCCGTCAGGCAAATGAATTTTGATGGCTTTTTGGATCATAAAAAAAGCACACCGATTATCACAGAGGAGGTAATATTCAAAATCCTGTTTGCAGAAAGCATAACTCAAAGTTCCCTTAATTTCGCACAGGGCAAAGGCAATTTGGCACACAAAAACCCATATGGAAACCTAACAACACTTAGTTAATCTGGAAGTAAACGATGTGTCTGATAATATCTTGATCGGTGTTTTTACCTTCACCATCAACTGAACAACAGATTAACTGGGTGTTTCCATCCATTCTGTAATCTCCCTCCACCAGTCCTGCAATTGAGGAAGCAAAGTTGTCCTTAAAGATTACCTCCCCAGTTCGGTCACTGCGTGCATCAACCTGAAACAGAAGAGTTCCAAGGCACAATGTGAACAGAAAAGGTAATTCCAAAATATAACTCATGCAGCACTCTGGGCTGTTAGCTGAAAGCTAGCTTGACTCATGGAACTGCAGATGAACTTGCAGCTCTGCAGATCACACCACAACGGTGTGTGTGTGGTGGGGGGAAATACTATCAAAGAAATGAGATCTAGACAGACTCACCTAAAATAAACTGCTCTTCATAGATACTTCCCTAAGTTAGAAACAGGAGAAAGGAAAAAAGGCAACTGCAAGCCTGTGCTGTCAAGGTTAAGCACGCCTAGACATGCCAACAGCGGTACTAAACTAGACATAACCTTAACACAATATTTACAACCTCTTATCTTAGTTGTAGTCTTTTATGAAATGCATTAATTTTATGCACAAATAGCATGACCTTTAATTATCTTTCATGGGATAGGAATGGGGAGAGGAGCTCAGTTCTGTACAGTGTCTCTCTTCCAGAGCATGGGACCCAGCATTGCTCTTTCTAGGAGCTAGGGAACGTTTCAGATCAACAAGCAAAGTAGAGACTGTCCATGAAAAGCGACCAGATAGGAGTAAAGCAAGGAGAGGACCTCTCCATAACAATGTTTGTAACCTATGTTTCATTTGGTGTATAACACACTTGAACTCTAGACCGCCAGCCTGATACAAAGGAAATTAAATTCCTCCAAGCTAATGAGAGGCGCTAAGGAAGAAGTATAGATTTACCAAAAAAGAAAAAAAAAGTGGCAGGCTGTGTCCAGGGGAGATTTGGCAGTTAGAGCAGTTATTTCTGGCAAAGAGAATACTAAGCAACAGGCTTAGCAGACTAGGACTGAGCTGTATAGAATGCCTTTGCATAAAATTAAGTAATATATATAGATTTATTCTAATCCTGCCATAGTTAAGACTGACACTGCTCTCCTCTTACCTAAACACTTTGCTTTCTTTGCAGTTTGAGAACATCCAGGAAGCATGTAAGAAGAACATCAGCATGTGCTCAACACAGAGCTGAAAAGAGACACTCGAGAGCCCTAAAATGTGGCATATGATCTCTGCTACCATAGAAACAACTTATCACACCTTAGCAATTGATTCTAACCTAAGTAGAGGAAAGAGATTTTCTCTGACTAACCTTGCATTTGGCACTGGATTCACCAGCCAAACCAGGTCTACTATAATAATTCCTCAGAGCTCAGTTTTCAACAATCATCTTAATTTGTCTGTTCAGCCTTAAGACAATTTCGCAGCTTTGTTCAAACACAGCTTCCAGATTTACAGGTCCTCATTTCTTCTCTACAAACTCACCTTCCCATTGGACCAGCCAGTGATCAACTCGCATACTCCATCAGAGTTCAAGTCAAAAGCATGTATGCTCATTGCATGGTTCTTAGACTGGGGACAGAAAACAAAGAATAAATTAAGCTTGCGTATGTTTTCTAAATTGCATATGCTTAACATGCATAAGATACTTGAATGTGAGCTTACAGAAATTAGAGAAAGGACTAGAAAAAATGTCTCTTAACAGAAAGTTAGAGCATCACCATCTGCAAGGTCACCCATCCCCGAAATCTTAGCACTTGTACTACAAATATAGCCCACTGCTCTCAGAGGACATGATCTTTCCTTCAAATACTTTTTCATCCAAGCAGATGATTAGAACTCACAAATCAGAGCGTAAAAGCCAAATTCTCTAAAACAAATAACAGAGTTTTGACTTTTCCATAAACCCTTCCTATCACTGGGAAACCCCATTAGCCTCTTTGTGTCACCTCCCAAGGAATCCTCTCTCAAAGGTTTTTGATTTTATTATTGTTTAATAGAACTATTCTAATCGTAATATATTAAGAACATTAAAATGCATATGCTGTCCAGGTCCAGGAAAGGACCTACCCAATATGATTTGTTGCAGCAGGTCATTACTTTTGATGCTAAAAAATCAGCTTTGAACATGTACAATGCAAGATGAATTCAGCCTCTAGAAAATAATTTATTCATTCAACAGTACAGCTAAATACATCTTCTAACAGTGAATTCAAAATTTGCCTTTGTATCTCTGTTGCTTAAGCCATCCTGCAAAGCTGAAGCATCCACAGCTGTACGGTTCTATCAGTATCATTTAAGCCATTACCAATAATCCCCAAAGCACTGATATTAGAATACCTATAAGAATGGGTATATCTTGTAATGACAAAATTACATTCCGTGCTATGCTCAGCAGATTTTAAATTCACGTGAGTTTGGACACCACTAGAACACCCCGAGATAAGGTACCAAATCCCCTAGGAGGCTTCAAAGTTTCCACTACGACATTCTAACACTGGACTAACCTTAATCCTCCAGTAGCGGGCTGTCTTGTCGTAAACTCCTACTGTTCCATTAGAAAGAGCATAGCCAAATCGACTGCCATACATGGGGCTAAGTGCCGTGATAGTCTTGGAAGAGGAAGAGAGGACACAGGAGTGAGAACACATCTACTTCTGCAGCTTCAGGTAACAGAGAACAGACTACATGCAATTTCTCTATCACGTGAGCTGTACACTACTTCAAATTTAATGGTAAACAGATCTATCTTTAAAAATCAGTTTAAAAAAAAAAAAAAAATCGCCAAAGGCCTGTAGGATTTCCTTACACAAGCGGGATTGCTAGTGTTAAGGTATACTTCAGCAAAGAATTGCACTCAAACCGTGTTCTTTGACCTAAAATTTCCTACCACCATCAGCAGCACAACTACTTATAGGATTCCTGGGGTCATCAGTGCTAATATACATTCATTGGAAACGTGCTAGAAGCAGACAAAACTCATAAAGCCTCAGGACCTGAGGATGCCCGAGAATCCAACGTTACATGGGCTGAGGAAGCCGTCGTGATACTACTGGTAGAAAAAACTTTGCCCGAGATTAGTGAGATAAAAATTAACAGCTCCCAGGGTTGGACTTTTCCCAGAACACTAGGCTTGCCATTATTTATATAAGTAACAGCTCCAGGGAAATAAATCACATATGAGACTGATGGACCATTAGCTTTTTTACTGTCACACGCCATGACATGACTCTAGACTGGTTATTATACAGACAGTATTATGTATTTCAGGCCAAGTTCTAATTCTAGACACAGTAACCTTTCAGCATCCTTTCCTAAAACACAAATAGCTATTAAAGATAAATCCAGGCAGTAAGTGGTTTAATAGCTAAGCCCTGTCATCCTAACTTGGGCAGCAAGCTAAACCTCAGACTTCAAGGACAAAGTTCTCTAGCATGTCCTTTACTCTACCCTTGGACCAGATGGGTCATAAGAGAGCTAAAAATGCTTCTAAACGCAATCATAACGGTATTTTTCTCCTTTCCAAGCAACCGAAATTTAACAGTGGGGATTCTGTCTCGGCTCTAGAGCTAAAGAATAACTCCCATACATTTATTTATCCCTCTGAAAATCCACCTGTCCACACTTTAATAGAGGCACTGCAAAGGTACAGCCTTGTTTATACAGCCAGTGCACAACTCTCTCATTTCACCTGACTGCACTGTAAAACATCTGGTTTTGCCTGGCTGACTCCCTGCAACTCCCCCATACACTGTCTGGATACACACAGAGACAAGTTATTGGGTCATGATCGTGTCGATGCAGTTGAGATAAACTCTGGCAGATGATGTTCTGCCAGAACAGAAATCAGTGAGAGCTTAAATCACTGGGCTCCTTCCAGTAACCTTCATCACCTTTGGAGAGGGCCTCAATTTTCAGTCAAATAGCAGTTACTTTTCTTAATCTGTAAACTAGCTGTAGAGCATGAACCCCTAAGCAAATATTACTGAAAGACATTAAACTAACATTTACAATTCTAGCAGAATAGATACTGTGCCACGTAGTTAAATAATATTTAACTACACAATAAATTTGAACCAGAGTAAACAGAGCAGCTTTATGGTACGTATAATTTTCAACTCCATCTGCAATTATAACAAACACCATCTAGAAGTAGTTTACCTCTGTTTCTGACATTTCTGCCACTATCTCGTCTTCTTTAAATACCCGGATGTCAAAATCTTCAGAGCCAACAAGAAGCTAAGAAAAAATAAAATCCACGGTTATTTAAGTTAAAGAAATAAAAAGCACATACTCCAGGACTCAGAGGTGATCAGAAAGCAAACAAATATTCCAGGTCCAGTAATAAAGAGCTTTTAACAAATATATGAAGAGTTGCCAGCTGGACAAAAGGCACCCTCCGTGAAGAGAAGATTTCGGAAGTCTCCCATTGCTCAAATACTATTTATTCTTGTTTTGGCAAGCCAGAGTCTAACAAAAGCATAGTGGCACATCTGGGGTAGGAGAGAGAAAAGATATCCTGGAACATCGGGGCTACGCTCTTTTCTTACTGTAAAGGATTCAGTGTTATTTATAATTGTAGTTATACACACCAAAATACTATGTTGCCTGTATTGGGGCAGGAGACCTACAGCTCAACTGGCATTACTACATAGGTGCAGAGAAACAGCAACTTCTAATTACTAGCTTGTGAGCAAACAGCTGGAAAACATTTCATTATTCCGCACTGAATATCCCTCAGAGGCATTTCTTGCTGCATGCTGACTCAGAATCAATGAATCCAAGCGTCCAAACCATCACTGCTTCTCCAGTCTGAAAAGTGGCTGCCACTACTGCAAAATAAGAGCAAAATGGGGTCTAATTTGATGTAAATAGTTATGCAAATAGGACATCAGCACTGAATCAGGTCTTCTGCATTCTCATTCGTTATCCTCTCTGATTTCTTAGTTCTTTTCCTACTTCCTAATTGAGCAGGTAGATGATATTAACCAAAATGGAGGCCACATGAAAAAGCACTTCTTAAAGATGTTAACACAACAGGACTTCCATTTTACAAATTGAGAAACCGAGGAAAAGAAATGCTTAGCGCCTTGCTCATAAAGCCATCCATCAAGGCAATGACAGAAGCTGAAATATAAATGAAAGATGAAACGTCTGGTAGTGCCTTTTCCCACAGGAACCTATGAGTCTGGCGTCCCTTACATCTTTACTGGGCAAGATGGACAAATTCACACTTAATTCGGATTTTTGAAAAAATACGGCCTTTTGTCCTCCAAAGCAAACCTATTTCAAATTACGACAAACTAAACTACACAGGCCTAAACTTACTGTAGCTATTACATTAATTTACAATTGAAAAAAATATACAAGTGGAACAGACTTCTGGACAAGCCATTAGCTGGAAGTGACCAGCTAAAAGCACGGAACGTTAAACCAGTGATTGGTAACGCTACTGTCTCCTACACATGCTTCGGGAACGTTTTTTTTCATTTAATTTGATTCAACTTGTCCACCTCAGTGACTTTCATTCCATTGGACTGGAACCTAAAAAAGCAAGGGAAAAAATGCTCTCTGAAGTCTTTGGCAAGATAGAAGAAAGTAAACTATCAGTCTAAAATCCTGAGGAACACAGTGACCAGAATGAATCAGTTCTGTTAGCTACTAAGCAACAGAAGCATTGTCCTGCAGTTAAACAGTTAATTTAAAAGGTAGACAAGTTTTCACTGAGGGAGGGAATAACGGAAAAGAAGCTGGCATATCCGTTTATCAGGTAATACATATAAGTGATTAAAATATGGGTTTTTTTTAAAGATGTTTTTGTACATTTTCCCAGAACTTCGGTTTAAAACCAGATGCAGTTTCACATAATCCACAAGAAAATGAATCATCTAAGTAATTAAGATCAAAAAGAAATCTTAAGAACCTCAGCAAACGCCTGCTGGGCTAACAAACAAGGTAAGTCGCTCGGACAATGCATCCAACCTTGCTTAGCTGGAAGTAGCAACAGATTATACCAACTGCCGAGAACGAACCTTGCGGGGGGGCCGGGGGGGGGAGAAGGAGGGGAGGAGCTTAGAAGCACAAATGCAAAACAACTATAATTAGCACCACAGATCAGTTTCCTACTTTTTGATGGAAAGCAAAAATCTTTATATGCTGCCTCCACTTCTTATAACCATCTCTCAACGCATACAAAACACAGCATAGGAGGAGCTGTGTAGAAATTGACTGGAAGAGTTTGTTTGTTTGTTTGTTTGTTTACTTTCTGAAGACTTCATTCAAGCAAAGGGTCTGCATAGGTACAATATTCATAAGAAACACCAAAGGTGTAGAGACCATATCAATATAAACATCACAATTCAAGTGATAATATTACCCGCTCTACAGGAGGATTTCCTGGGAAGCAGGCAGCAGAGCTTAAGCATTAACGATTAATACTGAAAGACAGATGACAGAAATGAGCATTTTAGCTTGGTGACTTAACAGCATATTTACTTGCATCTGAAGTGCACTAGGAAGCTACTATTTTCCTCTGTGATTCATATTTAAAGCCACGATCCTTCCATTTATATGGAACTGAAGAATACTTCCAGGAACAAAGAATGCCATACAAATTCAGGACTACAGCCATATATTTATCTATCTCACATGTTATCAGTAAGGTGCTTTTTAAAAGTTATTTTCAGTTTTACATCAGACAAGCAAAGAACATTTCATTTCCTCATGTCACTACTGAGGAGAAGCAGCAGGACCAGGTGTGAAGACAGATTTCTTGATTTTGCCAACCACAAATAAAGCTCTTTACAGCACAACCTTTTAAGAGCTGATTGCAAGTTGTTTCTCTACTATTTAAAAAAATATATTTATAAACATACCACCAAAATATCATTGAATTGGATGCCTTGTGACCGATAATCACAGACATTTCATTGCTTTTCTCCTGCTGCAGTTTAAAGGAACATGTGAGAAGTTTTCCACTACAGCTGCCAATCTATTCACCAAAGCTAGGCACCAATGCTGTAAAGACCACTGAATACGCCTAGTTTTATATACTGCAAGAAGTCTCAAAGAACAGTGCTGCTGCCAGTATATGGATTAAGCATCTGTGCATATCTTTGCAGGAGTGGAGCCTGAAAAGGGACAAACCTGAATCCAAGATCACTTTAATTGGCAAAATAAGTGAGACATATTTGATAACCTACGGGTTTCTTTTCTTCCCCTATCATTTCACTGCAAGACCATGAAAACAGTTGAATTCACATGTAAAAGGCTACAAACCTCAGTTTTGCCATCACCATCAAAGTCACACAGTGCTAATGAGCGAACGTTGTCTCCAGTAACCTAAAATGAGAAAGACAGTCTTCAGTACTGATGATAGCTGTCAGGGACAAAACTATTTTTATGGTTTCAGCTGCAATAAAACAACATACATAGTCAGTGCTCGAGCAATACCTGAATGCACATTGTCCAAATACAACATTTAAGGCCTGTGATAAATTAAGAAAGATCTAAGCTAGTCAACAACCAAAGGAATGCATCATATACAAAAAATATAAAGGGGAATTTGTGCTATCAACAACATCTTTTAATAAGAAGAAGAGTGTTCTGTGTAGTCTTACCGTCCAAAAAAGGTCATTTCCTTCATAATCAAAGCCCTGCAGGGCACAGTTTCCACCAATAATAGCAAGCGGAGATGAAATATCTCCTAGAGTTCCAAGAACTATTGCATTCGCTCCATCTGAAACCTACAGAGAAACATTAAAGGAAAAAGAAATATAGCAAAGAATGAGACATCTAGGTGCTTGGAGTACACAGATCAGAAATAAAGCTTCCAATAGTATCATGTTTGTCTCCTTTCTAACGGCGTTGGGATCTCGCAATAAAATCTGCGTTTAAGGACCCCTTTCTCTCTTTATGGATCCAGTTAGAGGAGCTGAGTGGAATCATAAGGCAAGACAAAACTGATAATAACCATTCCTCACAGTAATAAATGATACATAAAGTTAGGCCAACTATCAGGCTGATTAGAGTGAAGGGTATAAGATCAGGAATTCGGTTATTATGAGCAGTTATGCACACATGTTGATAGTTAACCTTTCACTATAAACTGAAGAGTTATATTGCCTACAGTTGCATAAATCCAAGGCCTTTTCATGTTTTTCCTAGTGGTCTCTGATTCCATGATAAAAGCCATAATTCCTATCCTCACTCGCCAGCTGTAACGTGGATGGGCTAAGATGAAAAAAAAGCTCTAGTGAAAATACGAGTTTAGCTGAACTCCGAATACCTATTAAAATTTTAAATGTTTTCTTGCCATGTGATGCAGAACATATGAAAACTCGCTCCCTCTCACACATACAGAGGCACACAGCATATTAATGTTTCAACTTTTCTTTTAAAATACTACACAGATTCTAAAGGCAAAACGTTTTGAATACAGTAATACAACTAACGCAATGAACTGACGCATAACTAATTGACAAAGTAACGTAAAAACCGTGATCTTTAGAACGTGAAGAAAAATAAACCAATGAAGAGATGCTAAAAGAAGGAGAAAAAGTTAACTTGCCTCTCTGTAAAACAAATCTGAGTTGTTATGCACATCATAAGCCAACAAATTAGTCTGTGTCCCAACCAGAAGAGAATCATAACCAAGTTGAGGATTCAGCGCTCCTGAAGTTAGACAAGTGATCCCTTGATTAATGTTGAGAAGAGAAATGTCAGAATCTTGGGTACTTTGCACCACACGGTTTGTGCTTGTTCTCTGGCCACGGGCATGAGGATTATGAATAAAAACCTGTAGAAACAAATATTTTAAATGTTTTAACATTTTAAATATTATCGCAAAGCATGTAGGTGTTTGTATACAAACATTAAAGATTGCTGTTTGGATAACAAGCGGGGAGGGGACAAAGGGCATTGACCCAAAAGCACAGGTTGGGTTTTTGCTGGCAGCAGTGTTTGTGAGAGCTACTCCTTAGATTTAAATTACCCTAAAAATGCAGGACTTTTTCCAGCAATTGCAGGAAAAATAGGAAAATGCAGGAAAAACTCTAGCCAGCAGAGTTGTGCTACCTTTGCAGAAATGGCCTGTGCTGTTAGGTTTTTTTCTGAAAACGGCAACTGACAAGTCTTTAGCCTACGAGAAAGCAAACTGAAGGGAGTAACAAACCAAAAAAATTACATCTCGTCCAGTAACTGTTACCAAAAAAAAAAAAAATTGCAACAATTTACAGGTATGTACTAGTAACCTCCATCTGTAAGTGAACATAGTTAATTAAAAATGAGCCTGTGCTCAGAAGTTTTTGTTCTCTCTGACACATATATTCAGTCACTGTAATTCTTTGGAGCAAGGAGTCATAGGATCACAGGATAATGTCATCCTTTGCTTTACACCTATACAGTTTGTGTCGTGCACAATGAGACCTTTTTCTACGCTGTCCCTAAAGGCTCCAAAACCAAATTAATATTCATGCTGGGAAACAACACAGATGAACCATGCGCGTATTTACAGCAAACTGACTGCAATGGATTTATGCCTCTGAGGGTTTTTGTTTCCACCTATGCTTTGTTTAGTTAGCTTGTGTTTAAACTTCTTTTGTTGGGTTTCAAACTCAGAGCACACAATGTTTTCTGTTACTACAAAGCAGTCTTTGTAGAATCTACAGTACTTTAATAGTATTTCCTTCACCAGTATGAAGTTTATCCAATAACAACATTAAGGTTCTCAACAGTAACTGAGAATACACCACAAAAAAAATACACGGCCTGAACAAAATCTAACTGCCAATTACCTAGAAAACAGGAACTTGGAATTTCAGCTATCCATCCCTGCAAACTTCCTATTGTTTAAAGGCAGAGTTTCAAGTGTCCTGACCCAGCACTTGCAGGCAGCTTCAGTGCCTTCCCTGCAGCTCACGCCTCACCCCAGAGAGAAAGTAAACAAACAAAGAGGTTTCTCATTTCCAGGGCTTTTAAGAATTTCAGAGCAACTGAAGCTGGCATTATTACTATGGTACTCTGCTGCTGCTTTGAAGAGCTAGAAATGCCAGAGACAGACTCAAGAGCTGGTCAGGAGAAGCAAAACCCAAGGGCCACGCTGTGGGAGGAACACGCTGGGGAAATACCACCTCCACCCGTGAAGGTCCTGGTGACTTCATGGATGGGAGGGAAAGAGGAGAAGAGACACGTGGTTGCCCTCATAGGATTCACAGGGAGCTCTTATCTTCCTAGGCACCTGCCAGGCAAAGACCGATGGAAAAACAGAGCCCACGGGCAAGCCTGGAACAACACCTCAAGCTCCAGGTAACCAGGAAATTAAAGTCCACGTTGTCTCCGAGTTACTGCTAGAAAGAGGCTGCTGAAAGGAGCTTTTGCCCAGTAGTCTTAGACGTTTGGTCTGTCCAGCCCGGAACATCGTGTTTCACATCTAAACTCGGGAGAGGTTTTTACAAGGCCCTCCTGCCTCGAGGGTGGGGTCCCCCTGTTTCTTTCCGTCCGAGTTTTGTCTCTCTTTGGCGGTTCAGTCTCAGAGCACGACCCAGCTTGCTCCTGACGCTTACACACAGCTTCGCAGGAAGGCGCCCAGGAAGGCCCCCCCGCACCCCTCCTTTCAGCAGGCCTGGGAACAGATTAAGTGACTTGGAGAGCGGTACCCGGTACCCTTTCACGAAGGGGGAACCGGGCCGGGGCCGGGGCCGGGCGCGGGGGCCCCGTGAGGCGAGGCTGCCGCCCCGCCCCGCCCCGTTACCTTGCCGGCCTGCGTGGCGGCCGCCAGGCACGGGTGGGTACCGTCGAACCGGCCCAGCGCCACCATGCGGGGCAGGATCTTGTGGTTGAGCTTCAGCGTGAACACGGGCACCAGCATGACGATGGCGGCGGCAGCGGCAGGAGCAGGGGAAGGCGGGACCGGGCCGAGCGAGCCCCGGGCGGCGGCGACACCACCGCCAGCAGACGCGGCCTCGCGCCGCCCGCGCACGGCGGTGACGCGTCACGGGGAGGGGCGGGGCGGGGCGGCGTGAGGGGGCAGCTGTGGGGAGCGGGGGAACTGGGTCCGGGGGCGGGGGAAAGGGGGGTAGTCGTGGTGTCAGGGGAGCTGGGGAGGGCGTTCAGGGGTTTGGGGACAGCTGGAGGGACGGTCGTGAGGTTTGGGGGAGCGGGAGGGGCAGCTGAGGAGTTTGAGGGAAGTGGAGGGGCAGTTGAGGCGTTGGAGGAGATGGAGGGGCAGTTGAGGGGTTTGGGGGAGCTGGAGGGGGCAGTTGTGGGGTTGGGGGAGCTGGAGGGGCAGTTATGGGGTTTGGGGGAGCTGGGGGGAAGGTTGTGGGGTTGGAGCTGGATGGGGCAGCTGTGAGGTTTGGGTGAGCTGTAGGGGGCAGTTGGGGTTAGGGGAGCTGGAGGGGGCCGTTTTGGGGTCGGAGGGAGCTGGAGGGGCAGTTGTTGGATGTGGGGGAGCTGGAGAGGCAGTTGTGGAGTCGGGAGTTGGGGGTGGTTGTGCTGTTCGAGGGAGCTGGAGGGGGCAGCTGTGGGATTTTAGAGAGCTGGGGAGGGCAGTCAGGGATTTGGGGGAGCTGGAGGGGCATTTATTGGGTTCAGGGGAGTTGCAAGGGGCAGTTGTGGTCTCGGGAGCTGGAGGGACAGTTGTGGGGTCAGGGAAGCTGAAGGGGCAGTTGTGGGGTTTTGGGGGAGCTGGAGGGGGCAGTTGTGGGGTTTGGGGGAGCTGGAGGGGGCAGTTGTGGGGCTGGGGAAGCTGGAAAGGCATTTATGGGATTTGGGAGAGCTGGGGGGGCAGTTATGGGTTTTGGGGCAGGTGGCAGAGCAGTTATGGGGTCGGGGGGCTAGAGGGGGCAGTTGTGGGATTTGGGAGAGCTGAGGAGGGCAGTTGTGGAGTTTGGGGGAGCTGCAGGGGGTAATTTTCAGTTTTAGGGGAACCGAAGGGGGAAGCTGTGGGGTTCGGGGGAGCTGGAGGGGGCAGTCTGGGGGCTTGGGACAGCTTGAGGAGGCAATTGTGGGGTTTGCGAGGTGCCGGAGGGGCAGTTGTGGATTTAGGGTTGCTGGAGGGCGCAGCTGTGGGGCTTGGGGGAGCTGGAGGGGTAGTTGTGCAATTTGGGGGAGTTGGAGAGGGCATTTATGGGGTTTGGGGGAGCTGGATGGGGCAGTTGCCAGGTTTCGGGGTCCCTGGAGGGGGAGGGGAGCAGAGGCCGCAGTGTCTCCCATCCCCACACCATCTCCGCTGCCCCCGCACCAAGTGGGACAGGCAGGATGCATAGAGTTGGGTTGTGTGGTGTAAGCCTGCTCCTGCCGTGGATGCCATTTGGGACATACCATTGTCCCGCTCTTTTTTTCCATCCGTATTGCTAAATTGCATGAATAATACTTATTTTTAGCTAATACTAAGAGCTCTTTCACAAGGTAAAGCTTACTGACATTGTTCACAACCTTTTTAGCCATCGAGCTCTTATTTTTAAGCCAAGAAAATTTCAAACCAAGAAGAAAGCCAGTAAAAACATATCATATATTAAAATACACCGCGTTGGCTGGGAAGGAGCGACTTCAAAGCAATTCTGCGTTTGTTCTGCTCTTTTATAGGCTTGTATGTGTATTTTTACAGAATCCATAATTTCTGGAATCAGAGGAAGCTTGTAAACCTCGGTCATAGATCGCAAATACTCGTGCTGTTCAGCGTTGCAAGACCCATTAATAGCCGTGCGAGTAACTCCAGTTGCTTTATAAACATCCACAGATTCACATAGTGCGCAAGTCCTGCGGAGAACAGGCACAATCTTACCTCACTGCACAGCCAAGCTGCCTTGCCCCAATTCCTACTATCGCCACCCATTCTGTAGCCAGTCATAACAAATATTAAGATTGGTGTGAACGAAGTAGGTGCGTGCGTGCATGCATTCATGCATGTGAAAGCCCCAGAAGAAACAGCACATCAAAGGTTAAAACAACGGCCTATACTGATAGTGAAAAACACCACTTCCGATCAGTCACCTTGAGGCACGCGTTGTTTTTCCCAAGGCCAGGAGGCATCCTGCAAACACCTCACTGGCAGAAGACCTTGCACTCCAACGACAGGACGATGGCAGCGGTATCACATATGACATTCCTTTCTCGATTAGCCCAGGGGGAGGATAATAGCAAAATATCACTCCTAGGTAATGTGAAAGACCTGTCCAGAAATGAGTTTCAGTGCCAATGAAGAAAAACACAAGAGGCCTGATGAGGACTTGAAAGTTGGTCTCTCTTGTCATCCCTCTTGCACACAAATGATCACAGCTTGAACACGCTTGAATATGTATGTCTTGGTGAGAGCAGGAGCATGTAAAATCAACTTGCTTAGAGATTTTGTATAATAAAATCAACTTGCTTAGAGATTTTGTATAATAAAATCACCTTCTCCGTGGGTAAGATCTTGCACTGAGCTTTGTTGCTACTGGTTTCCTATGCTTCCACCCTCACAGCTGCAGGTTGGCGGGCCAGTTCACCTGTATAAACGCTGATTTCAGTCCTAACCTGGGCATGTTTTTTCATGCTGGCTGATAAATAGACCCTTTACAAATTTCTGTGAATACCCGGGAGTTAGATCTCCTTCAAGAGATTTCAGTGGCGGGGGAGGCTCGGTGCCATCCTGACTCCCTGGACCAGTTCCTAACGCCAGCGACGCACTGAGGGGTGACGTGGCATCGCACCCACCCGCCCACCGGGCTCTGCGGTTTAAATGGCTGCTCGCAAATTCAGAGCTGGATAAGAACGAAGGCAACTTTTGGCACGAGCCTGGGTCATGTTTCTTGATCCATTGCAGGTTGGCTTACGACACCTCACTTAGCTCTCCGTGCAGGAGTGAACTTGACAGACCACTGAATTAAATCTCGAACCACCCCGGTGAGAGTAGACTGTATTATCCTTATTGAATACCCATGGGATCTGGATATCTGCGTGGAAACCACAATACGAAGTGTAAGGGCTCTGATCCATCAAGGCATCTACAAACTTTAAGAATTTAAGGAACTATGACTCTGTCACTTTCTTTAAACTAAGCAGCTGCTTCTGCGCTGAAGTGGGATCCAAGTGATTTTGCCGAGGTCGTGGCAAGAGTCAGCAGCAGAAGTAAGAGCAGAGTGAAATCTGAGGATTCCCAGGACTTTAGCTGTACAGTCTTAGTAAAATCATCCACTCCTTCACCAAAACAGCCCTTCACTGTACCGGGGAAAGCAGACTCCAAAACGCAGCAACTGAGCAAACTGTCTGTGCTGGCGGTTGCAAAGGGCCATCGCACTCAGGGTCACGGCAGGGGAGAGAGGTGCGCGCTGATGTTGGTGACCTGGCAAGCACCTCTCTGGCCAAATGGCTGGGAATGGCCAAAAGCACAAATATCAACAGAAAATATCTTTTAGGGAGCAGCACCCCCCAGCACCCCACAGCCCCGCTGCCATGGCCGGCACCCAGGGCCTCGGCTGCTCTCCTTCCCTGCCAGCAGCTCCGGGTGCAGGTGCTGCCAGCCAGGGATTGGAGATAGGAGCTGCACCCAGCAAGCTCAAACGGGGTGGAAAGGAGGTCACCACATTGCACCACAGTGACACGAGACAGCAGCTCTGGCTGGAGTCAGAGGGAGGAGGAGAAGCAAAAAATTACAGCAAAGGAAAATTACAGCCAGCTTATTTTATCCACATGCACAAAACCTGATACAATTGCAGTGCCAGTATTCACCTTGTGCGCTGGGTTTCAACTAAAAGCACTTGAAAGTGCAGGGGAAAAACAGGGTAGGAAACAACTAATTTTATCAGTCACCCAACTTCTAACGCACAGGCAAGAATACTGACGTCTCCTCTATATTTCCCAGTGAAAAATTAATGGTTAGCTCTTAAGGCAAGTTTGGATAGTAGGCTCTGCTGAGCACGGCCAAGTTACGTGCGTTAGCTGGAAGGGATATTAGGATGTAATGCAGAATGGTCGAGAACAATCTTTACAGGGAAACTCTGGCTCGAAGTTGTGACTTTGGAAACCATTAAAGTACTCTGAATAACAGGTGACTAAAGTTTAAAAAATAATTCTAACACTGCAGCTTTCCGAGGTAACGCAAATAGCCCCTGCTCTCGGAGGAGCATACATATCTGCCGTCTGCCACTGCTGTTGCAGCACTGCTTAAGAGCGTGGTGGAAAATTCTCATCTGCATCACATCCCGATGCAAGATAGGAGGTTTGAAAAAACGATGTGCTGGGACAACACCCCTGTCTCTAAAAAGGCTACCCAATCCCATCGAGGGGAAGATTAATTTACTTCTAGGAAAGCTGACTGGTGTTTCCTGGTTTGCATTTAGAAATAGGTACTGTTTACAACTCAGAGAATGAATGATGAAACCCTGTGGTTTTTTTTTTTTATTTTATTTTGTCAAACGCTGGTCAGCAGTAGCTTTCCTGTTCTGAATGTGAATGATAGGCTCTCAAAGGGAGCATTCATGTGAAAAGCAGAAAAACAGAGCGCAAAGTGGGCAGCACGTATCAGGCCTGGCTGCCTTTCCAGCAGAGGTAAATCATGCGACTCCAAATTTGAAAACAACATTTTTCTTTTTTAATTGTTTTTATGAAGTTTTCTGGCAACTCTATCAACGTGGCATTATGCTTTTGGATAATGAGGTGGCAACCGTATGAAGCATATTAAAGAGGGTGTTTTTCCCCTTTTTGAAACTATTGTGGACAAGCACAGATTTCAATGCCAGCCTTGCAGTGGGTCTCCTCTCCTGATCCAGGTTTCCATAACAGAGCACAAAGGCGTAACACCAATATGAACTCCAGCGAGCAACAGGGTATTCCCGAAGTCCAGAACATGCTGCTGCCCTCTCAGACAATGAGTTCGCAGAAGCCCAAACTCATCCCCCAGCAGTATAAAGTATTGTTCTTTCCAGGCTAGTGTAAACCTGATCGAGCAAAACAGGAAACAAATGCACGCTAATATACCATTATAGACTGATAAAATTGTAAATGTATGAAAATGCACACTTCTCTCTAAATATGTATTATTTGGGTTATAAATATTACTTTACATCTCTCATTATGGCATTGGCTTTTATGTAAGTCTGAATTTATGCTGCTTGTTAAAGCTGTAACTCAGCATTTGCCAGCTCTGAAACTTTGAAGACTGACATCATAACTTTGCTGTAGCTTTTTAAGAGTCACCTCCCTTACTTGAGACAGTATGGTTCTGTACAGACTGGACACCAGGCACTTAGATGCGCACAGCGATTGTGTTCAAGTGCAGGACTGGCTCTCAGGGCCTGGCCTGGCACCTGGCTCCGGGCACGAATCTTTTGCAGAGATTAGGACCTTCCTGGGGTATTTTTAAGGTCATCTATGACATATCAATAGCATCTGGTCCCGTTTTTCCCCCTTTGGTTTTTGAGTTGCAAAAGTAGCACTTTGCAGTTGCTTTACGATCTGGGAAAGTCAATGCAGGTGTAAAGGATGGACACGTGGCGTCACCACTGCCTTGCAGACACAGGCATCGTTTGAGATTTAAAAGCTTTCTCGCAGCTTGTGGGAGGACATAGCCCAGGAAAAGGAGACCAGCCCATTGGCAAAGCAGAGGAGGCGAGAACAGCTCCGTGTCCTTCCCGGCAGCCAAGGCAAAGCTGGAGAGGCCGTGGCAGTGCTAAGTAGCACTACCATCCGGCGGCCGATTTCCCGAGACCGTGGCTTCCTGAAATGCTCAGTGGCACAGTTTTTTCACCCTGCTGCATCGCCTGCAGCGCAGCTGTAGTATCACCGGCAAGCGTGAGCACTTTCCATGCCCCATCTTGCCAAGTCACTTCTGCCCTGGCTTCAGTAGACCAGCAACAGAGGTTCAAAGGTCCCAGGCTGCTGCTCCAGAGGCGAGAGCTCAGCGCCATGCATGAAGCCAACGGAAACCAGGCTGCCGAGGCCTTCCCAGGACCTTGCACCTCTAGTGATGCTTTTGTTTCTTCCCGCTCTCTCCTTGGCTCAAGCCAGCACTAAATCCCATTCTGCCGAAGGATCTCTCCTAAAGAGATCCTCTGCCACATCATTTTGGCAATTACTCTGGTATTTCCCTGTCAGCCTGAGAAAATCAAGCAGGACGGGTTTCCAGAACGTTTTTACCAAGTCAGGCTATTGATGTGAGTGGGAAGAGGCTCCTTTGGCCTTCGGTATAAACCTGGGAGCAGTGTCCCTTTGCTCGAGAGCCGATTCATTTTGATAGTCGAAGCGGAGATCTCCGTAACCAGCAAAAGGTTATCGAGGACACCACGCTCCCTGACGGGGGGCACTGGAGTTGCTTGATGACTGCTCGTGCCCTAGGAGCAGTGTTTTGCGTTTCCTAGGTCCTGAGGGAATACATCTACACCATAAAACAGCTGGCACTGGCTGTTGGCAAAGACATGAAGGCGGACTATCTGGAGAAGCTGGCCTTGACAACCGAATGAGGTCTTTAACCACCCAGGAGTTGTTTACTGGCGAGGACATCAAACACAACTGAAAATTCATGATGTCCTTATCTGACTGGCAGGGATCCTCCTGTTCGGTCTCCCCTGTCGAGATCCGAAACCCTGAAAAACACTCAGCTGTCTAACAGCGGGGGGCTCGGCAACCTGTCGTCAAAAGTGATCCTCTCCGGCCCTCAGAGGGGGAGAGCTGTAGGGATTGCAGGAGCAGGGAGGAATAAGCGATGCTGACTACATGCCTGACTATTTCCTGATATGAAGCAGGAGGAGAAGACTGAGCCTAAACGCCGTGGCTGTTTTGAGCGGCTTTTCTCCTCTCTCCCCTCCAGGTTTGCTCCTCTCCCTCGGAGAAGCTGCCTCGGCGAGCTGGAGCCAGCAGAGCAGACTGAGCGCTTCGCGCCCGCTCCCGTGCGGAACGAGCTCGGCTCCCGCCAGGCCGGGCGGCCCGGTCACCGCTCGGCCCCTCGGAGCGGGCGCCCGGCTCCGGCCTCCCCCCGCGGCGGCGGCGAAGGGGAGCGTTGCGGCCGGGGCCGCCGTCTGCAGGACTGGTGGCCCACGCAGGGTTATGAAGCCGTCGAGGAGGCTATCGCGTCCGCTTCGCGTGTGCGTTTGTACTGAGGGGGCTGGCGTTTTGCAAGCTCAGGCAAGTGTCTGCTCAGCACCCCAGGGGATTACTCGTCACTCGTCTCTCAGCTTCTACTTCTGAAAATTAGCAAGCGGGGAGAAAAAATGAACATGCCCAAGGTAACGATACTTGGAAACTTCAAGTCACGTTTCAGCCAGGGCAGGAGGAGAGCAGTTTGAACAGGTGAGTTTGAAGTCTGTGGGAACCTGAAGGAGACAAAGGGAAGGCAAGAAAACAAAAGACGTACGCTGGGAAGCGCTGGAGGGGTTCGAGGCCAGCGGCAGGAGGGCAGAAGGAGAGCTAAGGAGGAGAAGGGAGGCTGCTGGTGTGTCTGGGGCTCTCTTTGCTCGGGGAAGGGTCTGCAGGCTCCTGCGCTCGGTGGCTCCTCGGCCCACCGCTCCTCTGCCCTCGCCTGGAGACGGCACCCGGAGCGGGTGGGAACGTGGCCGTCACCGCGCGGGGGGAGAAAGTAAGGTTAAGTCCTCCTGTTCGGCAGCCAAGGCTGCCTGTGTCCTCAGCCCCTTCCTCTCCTTGGGGGCTGCAATTCTGCCCTCGTTAGACCTCGAAGTAATTCCCAGTAACGTTTAGGGGAGTTTCATGATCAAAAGAGACGTCGGCCCTTTCATCTTCCAGACGTGCCCAAACGCATCCTCGCCCAGCCCCAAAACCACCCACCGCTGTGGGGGAGCTCCCGCCAGGGGACGCCGGCCACCCCGCTCCTGCTTGCGCCGGCCCAGCCGGGAAAGCCGCTCCTGCCGAAAACACACCCCAGGAAACAAGGAAAACGGGAGCACCGTTTTCCGCTGGGGCCAGCAAGGAGCTTGCCGGGTCGGTCTCATCCAAATGGAGCCAATTGCCTGGGTGAAAGCCAGCATGATATCGGCTCAGTATTGTTGCTTTTTCCTTCCCTCCCTCATTAAGAACAAATGATAGCAACAGTGGTAATCACCACCCTCTCCGCACTTCTTTTGCAGGGAGGAGATAACATTGATATCCAGTTGGCAGGGAACAAACACAGAGGCAGCGTGAAGTCGCTTGCCCAGAGCCGTGGAGCGAGGCGCTGGCAGAGCCAGGCTCAGCTTGCCCAGAGCCGTGGAGCGAGGCGCTGGCAGAGCCAGGCTCAGAAAGCGGGGCCTTTGAGCCGCAGCCCCGCGCGCAGCCTGCGGGACTGCAGCGCAGATCCCCAGCAACCCACATCAAAGCGTTACGCGGCGTTATGAAAGCGGGGCGGTATTGCACGCAGTGCAATTTCTTTTTAATGAAAACCTGCTAATACCCTTAACGACGGCGAGCAGGCTCTCGTTAAAAGGAGCTTTCTCTTGCTATAGGCTTTATCCCAGGCTGGGGAGGCCGGCCAAGGAGCGTGTTTGCGCGGGGCGTTAGCCCACGCCGTGTCTTTGCTGATACCTGAGCACCCGCTCGGCTATGTCTTCGCGGTCCTGCAATCACTGCTCTCATCAAGGTGCGGGCACAGAGCCGCCGTCAAGACCGGCAGGCGCTCCCTGAGCGGCTCAGGAGGTAAAGCAGACTGCCGGCTCACGCGTTGCTTTTCCGTGACCCGAGAACGGCTTTGTTGCTAATGACCGCAACTTCGCTAGTCTTTCCTGGGAAAACAAAGAAGCCTCCAGAGTATGATGTCACCCTACGCTTCTAGTTTCACTCCCCAACGCTTCCCAAGGCCGCCGGCTTGGCGCGCGCACGTGCCAAAACGGGAGCCGCTGGGAGAGGGGCCGGCTTTCGGGGGCAGGTGCAGAGGTGACTCATCCTCGTCCTCCTCGGCCAAAGGGCCGGCAAGCGCCGGCAAAACGAAACGGCGTCGGCACCTGCTTCCCAGGGTTTTAGCACTCGTCGGCGTTTGTTCTCGGCCAGTAACAACGCCAGGTGCCCGTCCAGCGACCCGTCTAGTCTGCTCTCTGAGCCGCGATCGTTTCTACGGTTTCCTGATGGTTTTCAGGGTGCGTGGAGGCGCGGGCTGGATTTATACAGCCCTTTCTCTACCAAAAACCCTTTCTCCATAAAAACCTGCCACGCGCCGGGAGCCCGGCGGCGCTGCGGAGGGCACCAGCGCTGCTGCCGGCGGGGAATTGCCTTTGGTGCTCGCCGCGGCGCGAGCGCCGTCGAGCCGTTGGCGCAGCCGGCGAGCGCAAGCCCCTCCGCCGGCCCTGTCCTCCCGCGGCCCGACCGGGGCGCGCGGGGAGCGGTCGGGCCGGCGGCCGTGCTCCCCGGAGGGCTCTCTTCGCCGGTTCGGCCGAGCGGGGCGAGCGGCGTCGGGGCGCGATGTACCCGCGGGGGAGCGGCCGCCTGCGCGGACCCCCCGCCTGCCCTCGCCCCTGCTCGGACGCGCGGCGGAGCCCGGCGCCGCGGGACGTTGCATCCGGCCCAGGGCCGCGTCCCCGAAGGCCGGCGCCGCTCGAGAGGCGGGCGACGCGCGCGGCCGGGCCGGCATGCCGGGCAGGCGCCGTGGCGGCGCGTCGCTCGGAGCCGGGGAGCGGGATGCTGCCCGGTGCTTCGCGCGCGCCTGGCGCAGCCGTCTGACTCGTTGCCGGCTGCCGTCACAAGCCCTGAGACGGACCCGTGGTTTTTAGCAATCGTCTCGAGTCGTGTGGGGTGTCGCAGGTGCCCCGTCAGCGGGACAGGCGCCCCGTGTCTCAGACACCTTCCCGAAGATTATTTACGTCCAGGACTGCTGCGCTGTTCTGCTGGAGGGCCGCACACCTTCCCGTGCGCTGCAGCAGCAACAGCTTCCGCCCCGTCCTGTCCTGCACGTCAGGAGCCCTGAAACGAGCCCAGGGGCTGCTAAACGCAGCACCAAACCCGTCTTCCCACCTCAGGCTTGCCCAAACGCCTGAACCTCCCGCCTTGGATCATTGGATCACCGGCCGAGACGGGCAACAGCTCCTTGGGGTAACGAGAGGGGCTGCTCCTAGGCGGGAGGGGGGGGTGTTTTTTTAATTTCCGGCAAAGCGCGAGAAAACAGGGCTCACGTCCAAGCTGAGCGCAGACTAGAGCGAACGGCAAACGAGGCTGCTGCGCCTAGGAGGCTCACACGCGGCCGCCGGCCGGTGAACAGGCGTTTTCACCCGCTTCCCCTCAGCTCTGCAAGGCAGACCTGCCTTTGCTCTATCTGCCCCCCCTCCCCCGGCTCCTGTGGCACATCATCTGTGTGATGAGAGCTGACTGTTCTCTGCAGCCGCACACTATTCCCCCCCCCCGCCCCTGCTCCCCGCCAACCAGCGCCTCTGCAGGTCGATGCAGGCAGCCGCCACCCGTGCCACGAGCGCCCTCGTTCTCTGCGCGGGCAGCAGGCTGCCGCCCAGCCGCTGTCACAGGCCCGCTCCTGCCCGGGACGCGCTCAAGGCCCGCATCCTCCGTCGCCGCGCGGATGGGGAATGAATCAGCAGCGCCCGGGGCAGGTGCCTGGGCAGAGCCGTGTGCAGGGCTGTGAGGGGCGGAGGTTTTGCACTCGCTCTCTCCTGGCCGGGGATAAATAGGAGGCGGCTGCGAGTCCCGGCTAAGCCTCGCTTCCCATCTCCCCGCGCCTCCGTCAGCCGCGGCCCGGCCAGACATGGACTCCCAGGACTGCTCCTGCGCTACGGGTAAGCCAGGCCTCTGCCCGAGCATCCCCCCGCGCCTCCCCTGGGCCGCCGCGGCCCGCTCACCTCCGGCGATGCCGCCCTGCCCCGGCTTTCCCGCGGCGAGCGAGGCGGCGGCCGGCCGGTACCCGGCCAGGCGGCCGCGTCCCCGGCATCCGAGCATCGGCCGCAGCCTGGCAGCCGGAGCCGCCGCGGTGCCGGGCGGCGAGGCTACGCAGGCGGTCGCGGCGCGGCGGAGCCCAGCGAGCGCCCCGGGGTCGGGGGGGAGGCTCGTCGCAGCCCTCGGCCGGCGGCGCCCCGAGCGCGGCCCCGCGCGCGCGCCCCGTCCCCGACCCGGCACCTCTCACTGGCTCTTCTTCTCCTTTCCGCGCGTTTCAGGCGGCACCTGCACCTGCGGCGACAATTGCAAATGTAAAAACTGCAAATGCACGTCGTGCAAGAAAGGTAAGCGGGTGGCGGAGAGCGCCCAGGCGCTCGCCTCTTTTCGGCAAAGGTGCCCATGCCAAGCTCAAACACCTGCATTTTCTCACTACGCATCTCTCGCCTTACGAAACCAGACCAGGCTCCGGAGCCCCTTTTCCAGCCGTTAGTTTGTTCCTCTTATATTCCTCCCCCCCCAGCAAACAAACACGAAACGTCTCCCCCCTTAAGCAGCACCAGGCACCCAGCGTAACCCAAATATCAGTGCGTGAGTCGCCCCGCGCTGAGGCCCGAGGCTTGGTGCGAGGTGGCGTCCGCGGCACTCCGCTCCCGGGGGAGACCCGGCCCGCGGGTTGCCCGTTCGCCTCGGCGCCAGGCCCTCCTTCCGGAGCTGCTCTGTCCGAGCCACGCTTGCCCCCCTCTGCCGACGGCGCTGCGCACCCAAGGGCTTGCGAAAAAGCTCGAGGGGCCCGTTGGTGTCCTTCAGGGTACCTTCAGGCGGGTACCTGGACGTAAAACACACCGCCGGGGAGGAAGGCGAAGGTGGGGAGGATGCCGAGACGGGGCTGGGGAGGATGCTCTTCCCCCAAGAGCGAGACACAGGAAGGTCGGGGAGGTGAGAGGAGGAACAGGGGGGCCCAGAGATGCCCAGAGCAGCAGGTTAGGGACAGGACAAGGAGATCCCCCCCTTCACCCCCCCCATTTTTACCATCCTTAAATTACCTGGTCCAGGTTTGTAACCAAGGCCTGATGTGGCTCCTGTTTAAACGCGACCCCAGCGGGAAGCGCAGAGGCGTTGGGGAGGCCTCGGCGCCCGGGCAGCACCCGTTACCCTGTCCCCGCGCGTCGCCTCCAAACCCGACCCACGCGCCGGCCCGCTCCCAGCGAGCCCCCGGGAACATCCCCGACTTACCGTTGTCCCCGCTGCAGGCTGCTGCTCCTGCTGCCCGGCCGGCTGCGCCAAGTGCGCCCAAGGCTGCGTGTGCAAAGGGCCGCCGTCCGCCAAGTGCAGCTGCTGCAAATAGGGCTCCGCCGGCGGCCTGCCTGCCGCTCCGCTGTACGCACGGAAACCGGAAGAAGAATAACTTTATTGTGTGTGGTTTTTTTTTACATGTGTTCAGTATTTGTCCTGCGCGACACGTAATAAGCTTCCTAAATAAAGTTACCTGTATATACATACCTACAAGGAACCTGTCGCCGGCGACTCGCTGTCGGCCAAGGCAGTTCTCCCCTCGCCTCGCTCCCCCCGCGTAGCAGGAGAGCTGGAAACACGGCGGGGTCCCAGGGGAGCCGGGTCCTCGCTGACCCCCTTGGCTTGTGCGGACGGTCGGTCTTGTTTTGCCCCTCGTTCTTCAAACCCGGCCTCAAACGTGCCCTCCCTAAAAGCAGCACACGCTCTTCGTGTGACGCTTCCCCTTCTCAACAGGGCAATTTTCTCTCTCTATACTTTTTTTTTGCCTGTTGTTCCCCGTGCTCTTTCCTGCCCCAGAAATCCTCGGGGCTAATGAGCACCTCGTTAATACAGGCATTCATTGACGGCGTAATAAACACCGCAGCCGTGCCCGTTTCCAGGGGTACCATTTCTACAACAGGCTCCAGGCGTCGCAGCAGCAGACCGAGCGCGTTTGCCCTCCCGGCAGTTCAGCTCCACTGCAAGAACCACGGCAGTTTTCCCCCTGCCCAGACCACCGGCCCGGTGGCAGATTTTCCACGGGGAACCAGGGTTTTTGGTCCCTCTCCAAGCTGCCGCCACGCCGCTGCTCGGTCCCGGCGCCGCGCTGCTTCGCTGGGACGTGCAAGGGCTCTTGGGCATCCCGGGGCTCTCCAGAGGCAGCTTTCCACGGCCAGACCTCTTCTCGGCTGCGGGAGCTTTTCTGAGCCAACGTCAGCAACCGCTGCAGGAACGCGGACAGGTTCGGCGCGGCGGAGAGCATCCCCGGCTGCCAGCCGCCCACGGTGCCGTTCCCTCTCGGATACCCCTCTGCTCCACTAGCTGTATCCTTCCAGGATGCTTTCCCCCGTTCCTGATACCTTCCCCTCCTGCTTCGCGACCCAAACCCGGGCCGACGTGATGCACCCGGCAGGCGCATCCAGGCTGAGGTCTCGCAGCGCCGCGCCGAACGGCTGGAGAGGAGGCCCGCGCGCTGCCGCCCCGTAGGCAGCGCTCGGCGTCCTGCTCCGGCTGTCCCCTGTGGTTTCGGCACCCCACGCCGCCTCGGTCCCACCGCCTGCAAAGGATGCTCCCGGCACCCGAGGGTCACAGTCGCAGCACAGCTGGCTGTGACACAGGGACGTGCTGGCAGGTCCGGAGGGCGGCGGACCTGAGCGGTCCCCCGCGCGGCCGCCTTCCCCGCCGAGCCGCGGGGCCCGCGCCAGCGCTCGGCCCCGTGCCGCAGAGCCCGTGGCGCGGGGAGCCGTGCCAGCGCGCTCGCTAAGAGCCAAGCTTTCGCCGCCGGGAGCGAAATCCTCTGGAAGGGCCTCTTCCTTCTGGCGCCCGGCACATGCCCGCACGCTGGGATTTCCGCAAAGCCACGGCCCCGGGGGCGACGCAGCTCATCCCTCCCGTAATCTTTCTCATTGCGGAGTGAGTTAGCTATTTGGGTGAAACTCCGATTGGGAAACAGGCTGCTTTCCGGTGCTGGCTCCAGGAAAACGCCCACGAGCGGGACGGCACGCCGCAGCGCACGTGTGCCGCCGGCCGGGGCGAGAGGCGCTGCCAGCACCTTCCCGCACGCTCGCGTCGGCGCTGGTCAGAGGGACGAGGTGGCCGTGGACCACCTCGTCCGGCTGCAATGCCGCCTTCCGGGCAGCGGCTCGCGGTTCCCAGAAAGCCTCCGGCCTGCGGCTCGGCGCTCTGCCCCGCTGCGTCAGCCCGCCGGTACGCACGGCCCTCCGCTCTGCAGCAGCCGGGACACCACATCCTGCAGCAACCAGCACTTAGCTGCTGATAAATCCTTCCGGTTGAGGTCATTTTCCTGCTAACTTGCTGCCTGAGGGGTTTAGGGCCGTCACCCCAGCCCCAAACCCTCTTTCTGAATGGCTCGTGCGAATTGCCGATAGGCGCACCGTTCTCGGATGCGGGTACTGGGTGCGGGGGAACCCAGTTGTCCCCCGGACACCCGTTGTGTCCCCCGGCGCCCCGCTGTTGGAAGTGCTGCCGGCTGGGTGCGCCCCTTTCTGGCCACAAGGCACGAAACGGGGTGAGAGCTGCCCCGAGTCTGTCGGACACGAACCGTCAGCCGCGGGTGCGGGAACCCCCCCTCGCTGATGGGCAGGCAGGGCTCTCCCCTCAGCAGGCAGCTTCTTTCTTCAAGTATAGATATTTCTTATAGAAATATGTATCACATATATGCACGCGTTAAATATTTAGGTGTGATCTTTAATATGAGATGTTAATGTGAAATATTTAATGTGTGACATAAATACGTGTACGCCAAGACATAGAGCAGCCGTAAGCAAGGACGACGGGTGAGGGATGCTGGAGGGACGCTGGCGCGGCAGGACCCACGTCCCCGCTCGCCGGCGTGCTGCACCCGTGACCGCCCCACGCGAGCGCTCACGTCCCGCGCGGCTTGGCCGGGACCAAGGACGATTTCCCAAAAAGCCACCCAAGCAGCCAAGTGATTTCCCCGCAGCCGGAGCGCCCGCGGCCGGCGCGGCAGGCGCCGTGCGCAGCGCCCAGCACCGCCCCGCGCCGCCCAGCCCCATAAAGAGGGGGCGGCCGGCGGGGGGCCGGCAGTGCTGCCGAGCCGAGCCGAGCCGAGCCGAGCCGAGCCGAGCCGAGCCGAGCCGAGCCGAGCCGAGCCGAGCCATGGACCCCCAGGACTGCACGTGTGCTACCGGTGAGTACCCGCGGCCCGGCGCGGCCCGGCCCGGCCCGGCCCGGCTCGGCCCGGCTCACGGCGCTCTCCCCGCCCCAGGTGACTCCTGCTCCTGCGCCGGGTCCTGCAAGTGCAAGAACTGCCGCTGCCGGAGCTGCCGCAAGAGTGAGTGCGGGGCGGGGGGGCGCTTGGGGCGGGCACCGAGGGGCGCCCCGTGGAGGGGTCTCTTCCCCCCCCCGCCCGCTGGGAGCCCCCTGGGACCCCCCTATTTTCCTTCCCCCCTCCCCCATTTTCCTTCCCCGTGGAGGATGCCGCCGCCTTGCGGGACCCCCCTCCCCGGGAGTCCCCCGGCCCCTGGAGAAGACCCCCTTCCCCGCGGACGCCGGCGGGGACGGGCCGGCCCCTAACTCTCGCCTTGCTTCCCAGGCTGCTGCTCCTGCTGCCCGGCGGGCTGCGACACCTGCGCCAAGGGCTGCGTCTGCAAGGAGCCGGCGGCCGCCGAGTGCAGCTGCTGCCGCTGAAGCGGGGCGGGGGGGGTGGGGGGGGAGAGCTTATTTTTTCATAACTGTTTTGTATCTCTCGTGCCACGGGTGAAAGTGGCTGGAAAATAAAAGAATGGGCCTCGCTGGCGGGAGAGTGTCCGTTGCTGCCACCCGCTTCGCGCCTTCCTCGGGCTGTCCCCGCGCTCCTCTTGCGCCCGTGACTTCCTCCGGGTTTTAAAAACCAAAAAGCTCCTGGGAGCCGGGCTGGAGCGGGGGAGGGCGGGAGGGTGCGGGGGCGTTTCGGGGGGGCTCCCGCTCGGGGCTGCGGTCATCTCCGGCTTCCGGAGGGAAGCAGCGCCTGCCCGGGAATAAACCCCCGGCGGCTGGGAATAAACGGTGCCCTCGGCCTGCCCGTTGTTTGGGGTAGCCGCTGGGCGACGCCGGCTCCGTGAGCGCGGAGGGGCCGATGGGACGGTAACCTAGGGCGCGTTTCCTTTCCGAAAGCCCCTGCCGAGCTGCGGCAGCCCCTCGCTGCCTGCTCTTACACGTCCCCCCGGGTGCGCCGCGGGCAGGCGCCCAGCAGCGCCGCCCCCTCGCCCCTTCCCGGGTCTCCGCAGCGGGCTCCATCCCCAGAGCATCCCGCGCCTTCGGGCCGGGCTGCTTTCGGCCGCCGGCTCAGCGCGCCAGCCCTGCCCCGTGAGCAAAGAAACGCCCCGCTCGGCATGTGTTTGCCTTTGAAAGGCGCTGGGCGTTTACGGTAGCGGGTGTCTTTCGCTTCAGCGAGCTCCCAACACCTCCTGCTGCAACAGCGGAGCGACACTGGCGGCCGCTTTTAGGGGCCTGCCTTGCCCCGTTTCGTAAGTGCATTAAAAAAAAAAACAAAAAGCAAATAAAAAAAAATGGGGAAAGGTCCTTTGCCAGAAAGCAAGAGGGGCGGCGAGGCAAGCGCTTGGCCGGTGCGTGCACCCGGCCCCAGCCGCCGGGCTGGCGGCTCCCCGGCGGGGGCGGCAGCGGAAAGCACCAGCACGGGCTTTTTCCTGTCGCCGGTGCCCGCGCCGCGGAGGTGGCGCGGCGGCCCTGCAGCGAGGCGTGGGCGAGCGCTGCAGGCGGCAGCGGCTCGGGGCTGCGCGGCGCGGCGCGGTTCGCCCGCGGCTCCGGCTCCGGCTCCGGGTGGGGCGCGCGGGGCGTTCTGCACGCAGCGCCCGGCTCCCCGCTGTAACCTGGCGCGGCGCCGCCGGGGCCGTTTGCACGCAGCGCGCTGCTCTGCTCTGTCGCTCCTTGTTTATGCACCCGGGGCGAGCGGGCGGGGGGGGTTGTTGCACGCAGTACCCTGCTCCGTGCCGCCAAGGCCGGCACAACGCACCCGCAGCAGTTTTAAACAAACTGCCCTGCTGCGTGCTGCCCAGCCACGTGTTATCTTCAGCCCCGTGTACCGCAGCCGGAGTAGTTTGCACACAGCGCTCTGCTTCCTGCTGCGCAGACCAGCGCAACGCACCCCAGAGAGTTTGCACGCAGCACCCTGCTCCGTGCCTGTAATTCGGTGTCATGCACCCCGGGGAAGTTTGCATGCGGCACCCTGGCCCCGTGCAATGCCCCAGGGGAGTTTGCCCCCAACCCCCCTGCGCAAGGCCCCCCGCGGCGCTCTGCACACATCGCCCCGGCCGGGTGCAACGCGCTCCGGGCAGTCGGCACGCAGCGTCCTCCCCAGCCGGCCGGCTCGCCCCTGCCTCGGGGACCGTGTGCAGGGCGTTTGCACCCGCTCCCTCTCCCTGCAGCGGCATAAATAGGAGGCAGAAGGCGCTCGGCAGCAAACCTCCCGCCTGACTGCTGAGGAGCTTTGTGCCGCGGCGCTGCCCGAGAGCCATGGACGGCCAGGACTGCAACTGCGTGGCTGGTGAGCGAGCCCTGCCCCGAGCGAGCCCGGTGCCGAGCCGGACCGCGCACCCGGGATGAACCTGGGCGCATCCACCCAGGAGGCCAATACCAGGCTGGCGATGCGATTTCCCCTCTTTAACTAAATGAGAGCCGCCTGCTTGGGGAAATATCCGGTGCTTTAGTTCAGCAGCGTGGCCTACGTCTCCGGGCTGGCTCTTTGCAGCCTCCCCAAACATGATATGGGATCGGGAAAGGCAGAAAGCCGTGGGGCGGGTGCAGGTGCCCGGGAGCGGGGACATGCACCGTGCCTGTCCCTGCACCTTGCGGCACCGGGCTGAGCCGCTCGCTCTGTCCCCAGGTGACTCCTGTACCTGCGCACCCAACTGCAAGTGCAAAGCCTGCAAATGCGCGTCGTGCCAGAAAAGTGAGTGCGGGTCGCTCGGGGGCCCCGTCGGGAGGGCGGCGGGTCGGGTCGGCGATGCCCTTCCTGTCGGAAAGCTGCTCCCCACCGCCGGGGCGCCGGAGACCCTGTTAGAGCTCGCAGGGAGGTGGGGGGGGCCGCAACAACGGCGGAGCTGGGATGGATGCGGGGCTTCGCCCTGGGTACAAACAGCACGGGGTGACCAAAAACACAGATGGCGTCTCGGGGCAAGGGGCCGCGGTGCGGCAGGGCGCCCCGGCACGGCCTGGCTGCAGGCTCAGGCTTGCTCTGGAGCATCGCTCGAGCCAAAGGGTTAGATTTAGCTTGCGCTGGATTGGGCTCTCAGCAGCACCGACAGAAGCTTGGCCTTTATTTATAAAGGCCAAGTGGGTAAAACTTTAATACGGCAGCTGTGAGCTCCCTGCCCTGCCTGGCAGCACGTCCGTGGGGTGCCGGCGCGGGGCGGCGAAGGCGCACCCCGTGCTCTCCCTGAGCACCCTCCTCTCCCGGCTGCGTTGCAGGCTGCTGCTCCTGTTGCCCGGCCGGCTGCAAGAACTGCCTCGCGGGCTGCGTCTGCAAAGAGCCGTCGTCTCCGAAATGTAGCTGCTGCCAGTGACGTGGCTGGGGCCTTTCTGGTCTATCAGGAATGTTTGCTGTGTACAAATTCTATTTTTGTAATTTTTTAAACCGCTGTGGTAGCTGCTCTTGGCTTCCGTGCACCTGCGTGTAGTGGGAAGGAGATGGGAATAAAGGCTTGATGTGAGAAGTGGACCGCGTGGTTTATTCAGCCTCTCAAAAAAAAGCACCCTTCAGCTTGTAGTTTCCTGAGCAGATGAGGCTGGTGCTGGGTGGCCCAGCAGTGGGGTGCAGCACCCAACGGTGCGGTGCTGAGCGCTGCCTCGCGCCGCGTGAGCCCTGCCAGGCTGCCCCGTCTCTGCAGCACGGCAGCCTGCCCCCGTCAGCCCTGAGCAGGGCAGACGCGCACCCAGAGCTGCTGGGGATGCACACCCCGTAGGGGTGGGATGCACACCCCGAGCAGGTGGGACGCACACTCTGTCCGAGGAGGGATGCACACCCTGAGCAGCTGGGATGCACACCCCAGGTGGGTGCCCTGCACACCCCATGTGGGCGTGCTGCACACCCCGTGCAGCTGGGGTGCACACCCCATGTGGGTGCGATGCACACCCCATGTGGGTGCCCTGCACACCCCAGGTGGGAGCCCTGCACACCCCATGCAGCTGGGATGCACACCCCATGTGGGCACGCTGCACACCCCATGTGGGTGCGCCACACACGTCATGCAGCTGGGATGCACACCCCATGTGGGTGTGATGCACACCCCAGGTGGGTGCCCTGCACACCCCATGCAGCTGGGATGCACACCCCATGTGGGTGTGATGCACACCCCGGGTGGGTGCGATGCACACCCCGGGTGGGTGCGCTGCACACCCCATGCAGCTGGGATGCACACCCCATGTGGGTGTGATGCACACCCCGGGTGGGTGCGCTGCACACCCCGGGTGGGTGCGCTGCACACCCCATGCAGCTGGGATGCACACCCCATGTGGGTGTGATGCACACCCCAGGTGGGTGCCCTGCACACCCCATGCAGCTGGGATGCACACCCCAGGTGGGTGTGATGCACACCCCGGGTGGGTGCCCTGCACACCCCATGCAGCTGGGATGCACAACCCAGGTGAGTGGGATGCACACCCTGAGCAGCTGGGATGCACACCCCATGTGGGTGTGATGCACACCCTGAGCAGGTGGGCCGCACACCCCATGTTGGAGTGACGCACCCCCTGCGTCCGCGCACCCAGAGGGGAAGGGAGCGGCACTGGGGAGCACCAGGGAGCCCATGTCAGACAGGAGCCGCTCATTTTTGTGAGCGTTTGCTGCCACCTGGCTGCTTCGGTCTTCAGCTCCACCATGGGCACGCGAGGCCTCTTGCTGCCCCGCGCCAGCTCCTGCCCGCTGGGCCCTTGGGGGGGCGGCCGCAGCCCCGGCCCCTCGCAGGGCAGGGGTCCCCGCCGCCCCCGGGCGCTCAGCCCCAGCCTGCCCTCCCCGAAAAGCCCCCTCCGGGCGCAGTCGGCATTTCAGGACTCCCGTGATGCTCGGAAAACGGGAACTTGGCTCCCTGAGTTTTCGAGGCCCTTAGGGCAAGCGTGGGAGAATCGGAGGCTGCCCATGGAGCGGCCCCAGCGAGCGCCTGCAGTGCAGCTACGCACCAGCGACGCAGCAGTTCGCTGCAGACCCCAAAGGTTGTCTGGAAAGCAGGGGATATTTAAGAAGGCGGTCAGCCCCGAGCGCCGTGCTGCTGCAGCTGCCCCTTGCCGAGCTAGCTACGTTTTCGAGCTGCCTTGGGTGTTTTTATACGCCCAAGTGTACAAAAACTTAGTTTTTTTACCCTAAGTGGAGCTTGTAACAGGGAAAAAATAAAGTGGCAGGAGGTGATATATGATGGTTGGAAAGACTTGGATGTGGTGAGCCAAAAAAAAAAAAAAAAAGCAAGCCCACAGGGGACTTCAAGAAGAGGCATGTTTTAGTCTCGCTGACATTTATCGTCTCGCGTGCAGGCGACATCCTCGGGACAGTCTGGATTTCAGCGTCGCACGGAGGTGCAGGGAGCCCTCCGCGCCTCCCCCGCGGCCTCTTTCGGCGCCAGCACCTACCGTAGGCCAGCCTAAACGCCAGCTCCCGACTTTCTTTCCTGCTCTAGCAGCATTTCCGCAGTTTAGAAAATTCCTTTCGGGGCAGTCTGGGACGGGGCGGACGTTTCGGGCCGCCTCAAGCCTCAGGGAAGACGGGAGCCTCGAGAGCGGCTGGGAGGCTTTGACGGGGGACGTCGGCGCTGGAGAAGGACCTCGTGGGCCGTGCTCGCCAGCTCTTCTGCTCCCAGTCTGTTGTGTGTTTGTCAGACAGGCCCTACGGGCGCCAGCGAAATTCCCTGCTCCTCAGACCCGGCCCTACGAACCCTGGCGTCATCAGAGACATCGACTCTACAGCTTGCGCGAACGCCTTGCCCCCTCATGCGTGCGCGGCCCTGTGGTGAACAAGTACAGTAATATTCTCGTACACCTCCAGGGGAGCTCAAAATAACCCCGCTCTTGCATATTTGGCAATCAGAAGCGCCCAGGGTTTGGGGTTTGCTCAAAGACGGGATCGTAGGCGAGGCAGGGCTCTGGAGGGAGGCAGCGAGGGTGCTGGGAGCTGGCGTCCCCCAGGTTCCCTGGAATCGGAAGGTTTTATTACCAAACTGGCGCACGCACTCTCGGTGACTCCCCTGCGGCGCGTCGGGCTCCCGTGTACAGCGCCGTGCACACGGCGGCAGCGGCGGGCAAGGCGGAGGGCAGCCTCGAACTCACGGCCCAAGGCCTCTCCTCCTCCTCCTCCCCCCTCTCCCCCCACCCGCGCTGTCCGTGTGCGCCCCGGCGCGCCTGCATAAAGTTGTTCCCTCAGAGGGGCGGGAGCCGGCGCGCGGCGGGGGGAAGTGGGCCGGCTCGGCCAATAGGCACGCGCGGCGCTCGGGGAAGTGGGCCGGCTCGGCCAATAGGCACGCGCGGCGCGCGGCGAAGAGGGCGGGCTCGGCCAATGGGCGCGTGCGGCGCGGCGCGGGGGCGGCCGGAGCGGCGGTGGCGGCCGGAGCGGCGGGCAGGTGAGGGCGCCGCGGGGCCGCGGGGCCGCGTCGGGTGTGTGGGGCCGCCGCCATCTCCCCGCGGCGGCGGGGCCGGGCCGGGCCGGGCCGGGCCGGGCTCCCCCTGCCGCCAGCGTCCCCCAGGGCTCCCGGCGCCCTCTCCTCGCAGCCGCGCGGGCTCGGCGGGGTCGCCCGCCGGGCCGCGGCGCCTGAGGCGGGGCGTCGCCGGCCGCCGCCCCGGGGCTGCCCCGGGCTCCGTAGCCGGCGCCGCGGCCGCCCCTGCTGCGGGGAGCGGCGCGGCCGGGCGGCTCCTGTGGGCGCGGGGGCCGCCGCGCCGTCTCGGGGCGGTGCCGGCGGCCGTAGGCGGGCGGCTCCCGGCGGGCCCCCGGCCGGGCCGGCACGTGCTGCTGGCGGTGAGCGGCAGGAGAGGCAGCGCTCCGCTCTTGTGCTGCCCCCGCCTCTGCTGGCGTTTGGCAGCAGGCGTTGGTGGCCTCCTCGTTACCGAGCGGAGCTTTATGAGCGAGCTAGACGGGGTGTGAGACGCTTCTGAGCGGGGAAGGTAGTCCGTGTATGGTACTCGGGTTCTTCAGAGCGGTAATTCTGGTGCAGGATGGGAGAGCCGCCTTTGAATGCGTAGCCTGGACCCTTCAGTACGTACATGGAGGAGAATGGTGACCAGGCTTTCCTCCACCCCAACTTACAAGTCATCTGTGCCAACAGCAGGGCTGACTTTGTGTGTGAAACAGGTGAACAAGACAATAAGGTTTTATTACAGAGCGTCCTGGATGTAAGACTCTATTTCTGACCCTAAAGAACACTCTTTACTAGTTCCCCCTAGGAAGGATTTGCTCCATGTTACAGATTCGGTCTTTGCAGAGCTGTCATACAGCACGTGTAGTAACTTGCTAGTGCTGTTTGGTCCTAATTCTAGGCAACAGCAAAACTTCGTGATGTTGAATTGCACCTGTGTTAAAGTTTGACCTTTGGACGTGCTGAGAATCGATATGTAGTTAGCACTGTTGTGGAGTCCTGGGTGCTGTCTGTGCCCAACTCTATCCTAAACTAGAGTGTGTTAACAATTGGTGGAAGGGGTTGAACTCTCAAAAGTCCAAGTGCGACTAAGGACTATTTCTCTCCTCTGCGGATTTGATCGTGCTGACATATGTGACAGCGTTTAGGTCATGGAGAGCTAAGTCTGTTGAGGAGGATAAATAAGAACTTGTTCACATATATTTTATTGGACTCCGTTTCTGTTATGTCTCGAAGGGGTCTGCACTTTCTTTGAAAGACTTACAGGGGCTTACAAATTGGAAAATTTAAAACGTGACTTAGATAATATATGTGATTCTGTGATCTAATTTCTAATGTTCCCATGGGGTAAGGTCACAGGAAATTCACAGGGCAGGAGAGGGTCTGGGTTTTCATCTAAGGAATTTCAGAAATAAAATTAAATGTTTGATTTAATGATTGGCCGGTTTGCCCTACAGCTGAAGTTAGCGGCCCACTGAGCTTGGGTGGTCAGTCACGTGCCTAAAATAAGTACCAAGTGTTTGGAAAACAGGGTGAACGATGAGATGGCAAAACTGCCAGCTGAGCCAGTTATTTAGGATAGTAGGGACTTGAGACCTCTGGGAGGAATTCAAAGTCAGATGGCAGATAAAAGTCAGTGTTGACAAATGCATAGTAATATATATTGGAAGAAATCATTGAAAGTGCTTACTGTACGATTCTACGTTAAGTAACGAACAGGATAGAGAAGAGTGGCAAGGCTCTTGTTTGCCCTTTCACAGAGTTCAAGAGCAAATGACAGTGAATGTCAATGCCTTTAAAACTTTGAAAGAAATATTTTTATGCAGTACTGATTTTGCACATGTACTGTGCTGTCACAAGAGATCTTTGAGACCAGGCGCTTAATAGCGATCATGAAAAGACCGGTCATTTACATGAATACCTGTCAACCTACAGATAAGGTTCAGAACAAAACATACAGGATTGAATCTTGCAGGGGGCAGGGAGGATTAATTGGTGGGTGACCACCTGCTCTTTGATTTCAGACTCTGCAATTCTTGATCCATTTTTCCTGTCTGTAAAATGGGGAATATGATGCTAACTTTCTCTGTGAAATGTTCTGATGTCTACTTATGCAAAGTACTGCACAAGAGCTAGGTATTATTACTGCTATTCATACAAAACTCCTGAGGCCTGCAGAACAGGCCTTTTATTTATTCATGTTTAGCTTCTCTTCTAGCTTCAGAATAAATTGTAGGCTCTGGGGAAAATGTTCTCAAAGTTGAAACAAAAGGAAACACTTAAGAAAAACATAGTTTATACAGAAATCCTTGGTTTAACAGAACACGCGAAGCATAACAACAGACCAACACACCAAAAATTTATGTTTTTAACATTGATAGTAGTGGCTTGTAGTATTCAGGCTATAGTCCTCTGTTGTCAGAGAAGTAATGACAGCTTTTCTGGTAGAAGTTGAAATACTTGCTACTGATCTGGACTGGCAGAAAGTTCATTTAAGAAAGGAGAGGGGGGGAGGCCATGGAGGAAGCTAGGGAAAGTTCAGCTTCTTCTCATCGGGTTAGTAGACAGAAGTTATAAGGCCTGTCTTCAGATCCTGTTGAAAAAGCACATCCTTACTCTCATCTCAGATCTTGGCTGTGGTAAGGAAAGGAGAGTTATCTGCTGTCTCTCACCAGTGTGCTTTTGTGTCTTTACTGCCAAAAGATAAAGGCAGTCCCTGTTTCTGGTGCTGGTACTTTGCTGTGCAAGCAGAAGAGTGAAGCATACCTGGACCTGGTTCATGGTTATTTAGGGCTTCTCAGGGGGTTCAGGATGGGAGAGACGAGACAGAGCCCAACTCATCAGGTTGGCTTGCTTGAGTGCTTAGGGCAGGGAGGCCTCTGCAAGAGGAACACTAGGCTCCGTCTTCATTTCCTGTTTGAAAGAACCTCTTTGTAACTTATGGAATTGAATTAGTTTATCAGCTGTTCTGAATGTTGTGGGTGCAGCTTTCCTTCTCTCCAGTGAAATTTTACTTCTTTTTGGTAAGTACTAGAAAAGCCTAAATGTTTAATTTGTTTCTCAGAGTTAATTAGATGACAAAAAGGCTGTCAGTGTGTGAAGCACAATAGACACTTGCTCACACATTAGAATATGTCAGCTTTAAGTTTTTCTGAAGATAGTACAGTAAAGTGTTCAACATGGACATATTTGGAGTATAATAATTACAGTGTTTTCATTAGACAGCATTGTAATCCTCTTGAGGAATTTTTAGTTCTATTTTTTTTTTTCAGGTAACAAATCATCATTTAAAGTCAAGCTGAATAGAATTAAGAAACCTGTCATCTTTTGTGATTTCTTTTTGGCTTAAATCCAGTCAATTTGTACAATATGTAGCATTCCTTCATGGTTTTGAATGTTGGAAAAACGTTAAACTGGGGTTTTATTGGACATGGAATAGTAGTCTAGTGCAGCAGCTTCTATTGATAAGTCATCAAAGTTGTTTTACAGAAGAGCCTTTCCAGTCCTGGCTTTTAGCCCAGGGTTGATCTGGTTTCAGAAGTTAGTTTAATTTCTTCTGTACTTTTTTCCCCTTAGGTGTCAGTTGTTGCTCTTTCCCCAGCCAGACGTGAAAATCTGGCATTGTTCTGCTCGTTACTGTGGTAGCAGTTTCCATCTTGAACAGCAGCATTAAGAGTCAGACTGCAGTCTCTCGGATGCAGTAAATTCTGTCAGTGTATAGACTAAGTCGTTTGTGCTGTTACTCAATCTAAATATTTGAATTCTGTCATTTAGAAAAAGCCGTTTAATGTTTGCTCTCTAGATCAGCGTTGAGCTGTCGTTCCCAGTGCTTGGGTATAATCACAGGTCATTTAACTGGGTCAAAAATAACTAGTTTATTCTGTATTTGCTGATTTCGGTCTGTTTTCCAGAGTTATTGCAACTGTCCTACATCCATAAATTTATGGGACAGACCTTATGTGCTATTGACACTGGGTCTATGACTAAAAAGCGCAGGTTTGGGAGCTGTTTTATAGTGCACTGATTCTTCATGCTTTTGGTTTCAGTGCTCTCTGAGAAGATAGTGCCTTCTAATGCTCCTGGCTTTTTAATCTCATTCGTAATGAAAAGAGGAAGTGGACCGGATCGAATCAGATCGAACTGAAGCCTGTGCTCTTCTTGCAGTCACTGCTCCATACACAGCTCCCAGAGGATCCAGTAGTTGCAGTCATAACTGTAGGGAAGCGTGGCTGTTCTGGTCGGTGTCTGCCAACAGAGGCTGCTTCTGGCAGTGGTGCACCTGAGTTATCTCAAGTAAACACTGGAAAGATGTACTGCATTGCAGGGCATGAAACTGCTTATTTCTACCCTGCTTCCCAATCTCCTTCATCTCACTGGCATGCTAATTTGGGCCAACAAATCCAGTCTCAGCTATCTCACCTGATTAACAAGTCGGTGCAAATATAATCATCGCCTCCCCCAAAAGCTCTTGGTTTTCCAAAAGCAGATGGGGAAAGCTCGTGAAATTCTCCATGTCTGGACACAGGCTGTTAGGGTCTGTCTTGGCACCCCAGCAGAGCAGTCGTGTGCAAATGTGCATGCGTTGGTTTATCTGTCTAATTGCATGTGTCTGAATGAATCATCACACAATGCTTTTAAATTGGTTCTTCTCCAGATACGCTAAGAGCGCCCTTGCCACTGGTAGTTGTGCTTAGGAATGGTGGTGGAGCGTGAGGAATATAAAATGGTTCCATTAGATTGCTTCAGTATGGTTGAGGGGTACCAAGAAATACTTGAATTACAGGGTATTTTTAGCTTGCAAAAATGCTCAGTTTTCTTCTTGGTGTGCTCTCTTGCTTTGTTCAAATAACCAGACAGCTTCTACTGATTATATTTTTGAATAAATGATAAAGGGCTAGAGTTAATGTCCGAGGTCTGAGTTGTCTTGTTTAATCTCAGGCCCTTTAAGGTAGGGTGAAACAGATGTATGTAACTGAAGTAGACCAGAGACTCCCATGGCTATAGCACTGTACAGTGAGACTGGCTTTCTATGATCTTCTCTTCTCAGGCCTGGAGAAGGCCGCTTTCATAAGAGGGGCTTTTTTTTTTTTTTTTTTTTTAAAGAAATTGGTAACTTCTGATTAATGAAACTTAAGAAGAAGCCAATTTTGTTTTTGACATCAAAGGGCAATACCCAGGCTTTGAGAACTGTATAGGTACCAAAGAGTAGATGTTCACGCTGCTACAGTGCTTTTTTAACCCCCTTACCACCACCTGAAAAAAAAATTCAGCAATTTTGGTTATTTGTGAGATTAATTTTTCTGCTGTGTTCTGAATACTCCAAAATAATTTTCAAGTGTGGGCATTGTGCTTAGATGCCTTTGAGAAGGGAATAAATGAGATGAATCACTATCATTATTCATGTTATCCTGAAAGCATGCATGAAGTGTTTTGATTGCTCCAATTTTTCTTGGTAGTGGAGCTGTTTTAAAAACAAGATAGAAGATAATTGATCAATTCCCACAACGCTGTTTTGATGCTGAAACTGCATTTGTGGGACAATTTTGTGTGTGCGTGCTACCTAGGTACATATAGCAAGGACACCCACAACTTGACAAGAGGGTTTTTTTTAACTACTCTGTCTCACTTTGGTCAGTTTTGTTTCTAGTATATTTCTGTTAGGTTCACGTTGGTATGCTGTGCCTTGGGAACATGGCTGAAGAAGAGAAAAACAGTGATAACTCATCCTTCCTCTCCTGACAGGGCAGCCTCGTGAGCTCAGTCTCCTGTTCTCTGCTAGGAGAAAGTCAATTAATTACTTCTTGCAGGATTTTATTGTTTTATTGGTTTCATGGGAAAGTTAAGTTGATAAGGTCCTTTGCCATGCGAATCCTATTGTGTTAGAAGGGAAACAAGCCCCATCTTAGCTGCTTTCTGCAGAGCTAAATTGTGTTAGACCTTAACTGTGCCTCCCCCAATCCATTCCTTGAAAGCAGCTGTTCTGATCTTTGATTCTTGTCAAGCATGTTGGGAATCAGAAACCTACAACAGCTGCAGTAGTCTGAAAACTTTGTAATAGCCTTTCTTTTCCATTTGATCATGGATGTTCCTTGATACTTCTGTGAAGAAGAGAGAGCTTCAAACTCTTGGCTTGCTTTCCACTAAGCTGAGCTGACTTTTCCCAGTCCTAGCAAGAGTAGAAGTCAGTGCTTTCAAGTTTGAGTACTTTAAGTTAAGCAGACTATGAGACCTGGCTTTACGGAGGTGCCAGGTGCTTGTAGCACTTCACTGATTTGGCAGCAAATCTGTTGGGTTTGGTGCCCGGGCACCTCGAGTTGAGCTTTTGGTTCTCGTTTTCCGTTAACGTGGACACCATTGCAACTACGCAACCCTAAACACGTCCGTTTTTGTCCTTCTCTTAACAATAACAGGATCTACTACAGCCTTCACCTTTTGCTGTGTAGTTTTTGAGTTACATCAAATGTATTCTCTCATTTGATATATGCAAGCTCTTCCTGCCAGCACTAGTAAGGCTTCCTGCATGCATTGAGGGAAGACGTAATCTTTTTCATTGGAATAATTTGTATGTATTTCTTTTGATCTTTGGAGTTAGTGACACATGGATTTACACATCTTCCTAGATGGTTAGTAATGTCTGTCTATGTACACATATATGCTCATCTGTTTTGCTGTTAATTTAGCCTCATGTTCAAGCTACATGTGTTTCAGCCTTTAAATGAATGTATCGGTAACCTCCATATATGTATAATATATATTAAAAATGTCTTTATACACAAGTATTTTATGAATTAACACCAAATCTTTCACATGGATTTCTTGGTTTTCTTTTCACTCCCCTGTGTATCAAGGCAATATATAAACTGTCACATGGTATCTGTATCTCCCTTCTAACATGACTAGGTCTGCCTTGAGAACTTTGCAAGGCAAACCTCTGTCTGTGCGCACTTGAAAGTATTTGCTTGTTGTTCAGTGCTTGTGAAAGGTGGTGGGGGTGGTGGGGGGGAATAGGATCCTGTTCTAGATGACCAGCGATTGCTGGTCTCTTTGTGAGCCTGTAGGTGTAGAAACTGCTTATATATAGCTGAGCAGGAATTTTCTCAAGGTTTTCTTTTTCTTTCAAGGTTTCTGTGCATCTTGTGTAAAACCTGCAACAGAAATGGACACTGAAGGCTTTGGAGAACTTCTCCAGCAGGCAGAACAGCTTGCAGCTGAGACAGAAGGTATCTCTGAGCTCCCTCATGTAGAACGCAACCTCCAGGAGATTCAGCAGGCTGGGGAGCGCCTGCGTTCCCGCACTCTGACCCGCACATCCCAGGAGACTGCAGATGTTAAGGCGTAAGTACTAGCGAAGCTGAGCACCTGTGCTGGAAACTGTGGACACTGAGGGTAGAAGTTGTTTGCAGACTTGGTTTTTAATGTCTGTGGACATTAGAAACCAAACCTCCTTGCTGGGAGGAAATACCCAGGAGAAAGAGAATGACTGCAAAGCTATTTTTTGCCCACCTTTCTGTTACTTCAAAAAAAAAAAAAAAAAAAAGTAACCAGCAGGCTCATTGGAGGAGCTCCTATTCCTGATCTCAGGTAATAAAGTCAAAAAGTGCAGTACCTTGTTCTGGACACTGCTGAAGGCATTTAGCAACATACTGTAAAATTTTTCTATCTGAAAGGACTTGGCGGGTGTGCAGTACTGCAGTGGAACAGCAGAAAGAGTTCAGCAGGGCTGAGGTGGTTAGATATACACATACAGCCATTCAAGTTTGCTTTTTATGCAATTTTCATAAGGTAGCTGAAAATATTGTCTGTACATGGCTAGCTGCTGAGCTAAATATAGGCAATGAGTTTGGATTTAGAGTTCTTAACAGTAGCCTTGTCTGTTCAGTACTGATTTCATACCTATGCAATTTCTTCATTATAGGTCTGTTCTTCTTGGGTCCAGAGGGCTTGATATATCCCATATCTCTCAGCGACTAGAGAGTCTTAGTGCAGCCACTACCTTTGAGCCTCTTGAACCTGTGAAGGATACTGACATCCAGGTATGGGCAAGTTGGATGTATTAATTACACTGTCTTAGTAACTACTGTTCTTGTGGCTTAAGCTCTTTTAAGGCCATTGTGGAAGTAGTCTTGCTCTGTGCTTAATTCCCTGGCTAGAGGAAGTACAGAGGAAAGACGTTTCATTCGATGATGGCAGATGTTTCAGTTAGTTGTTAGAGGCAGCACTAAGTGACGAGATCCGCAGAAGTATCTTAAGTTCCTAACTCTTGCTGAAGCCATGAGGAACTAGGCAGTTACCACCTCTGTGGAACTGTCTGTGTTGGCTTTGCAAGGCTAGATTTCACAGGGATGCCTCCCATAGTTTTGAGGCCTCTCTTATGTCTGGTTGGAAGAACACATGATGAACTACGTGGGAATTTTGAGCTCTTGGGGCAGGGAGCATTGAAGTCAATGTGCATGATGTGGAATAAAGGAGGTGGGTAGAGCTGCTTCTTTCACTCTGTATCGCAGAAGTCATAACCTTGTCGTGCTGGTAGACTAACTTGCCATGTTTCCTATGTTATGCCACTGTGACTTAATTGCATAAACTTTCCTGCAGTTCACCTGGTGAACGTGACCCATCTATTTCACTTTACGATAGTTGCCTACCTTTGTAGAATGTCTCTTGGCATACTGCTCTTTTTCCATCAAAAAGAAAACTGCTGTATTCATTACTCGGTTAAGAGCTAGCTATCGAATTGATCTTGCGGGTTGCTTTGAAGAAGATAGTCTTAATTATTGGTTAATCAGTTTGAGGCTTCTGTTCTCTCTTCTTACTGATAGATGGCTAAATGAGGATGCTCAAAAGGGTTTTAAGCTCTTATTCTTCACAGCGTAAGTATGCCCTAAACTACTTACCTTCAGAAGGGAATTCCCTTGGGGGAAGAGAGGAGTGGGAAGAGTTATCCCATGTTACCTACTGTAGGTTTCATCCGAGCAATTTGTGCTGCCCACTTCAGGTAGACAGGCCCTTAGGCTAGTCTCATAGTGTTAGGAGTCTTGTTCTTCTGTCTTCAGGCAGATTGACTTAACTCCCTCTACCCTAAGGGCTACAGCTGTTCCAGGAGTGCTAGTGTGTGCTCTGGGTCATGTGGCAGGGAGATGTTGCCTTGGTGTGCAAGCAGTAACTCCTCAGTGTCTTCAATCCTGTTGGCCTCAGAGAGCAGGGGGTGAGTGTGTGTGTGTGTGTGTTTACGGGAGAACTGAATAGCTTGGAGAATCTCACGTGTTTGTTGAAGATGGGATTTCTTGTTGTGACTTTGCTCCTCTTCACCTTCAGGCAATTCCTAGCATTGTTTTGTTTGCCTTCTCTTGCCATCCCCAGATGATTTTATACACTTTCCCAGCAAAAATTAGTACAGTCTGGAGACTTTATCTGTTGTGTGATCATAGGGCGAGAGCTGTAAAACTGCTGGCATTATTCACTTTCTATCTTTTCTCATTTTATTCCTTTGTTCCAGTTTCTGATATTGTCGTATCTCTTATTAGGGATGTTAAACTTAGTACATATCTTCCTTGACCCCATTCTGTCTAAATTTTTTTCAGGAACTCTTCCTTCCTTTCTTTAGGTTTACTACTGCTATTCTTCTTTGATTTCTGGTGCTTTTTCTTTCTCCTTCAGGAGAAATTTTATAGTCGATTCTCAAGCCCAAACGTGGTGGAGCTTTTGACTCTGGTTTGAGTTGTGTAGACATATGGGCAAACAGCAGTGCTTCTTAATAGGACTGTGTAATATTCGTTTCTATCTTGATTTTTTTTTTTATGGTTACTTGACCAAAATGTGAGGCTTCCTTTCCTATTTGTGCCAGAACTTGAGGCCTGATCATTGTATGGGCATTTGATACTGTTGATCAAATTTTTCTTCTCGTCTTCATTATATTTTTGACTGATGTCAATATTTTAATATTTTTCATTAAAATGCATTTATTTCTTTAAAAGTGAAACTTTTTGTTTAAAATTGTGACAATTTGTATTAGGGACTAAGCTTGCTATAATCTGTTAAAATGACTTCATCAAGACAAAAATGCCTATTTTTATTTAAGCCTTCTCAAATTTTAATGAGTTAAATGCTGCTTTAAAAAAAGGTATACAGTATTTTTACCTTTGAGATCAGCATAAGCATTATAAATGTCAGTGTTACATGCTGTTTGAAATTGCCATAAGTACTTATTTCATCCTTTTCAATGTAAAGAATGCTATTTACATTTTTCTAAATGTCAGCAAATTCACTTTCTTTGTCACTTCAATTCGTTTTTTGTTTCAGTTTAGGTAGCAGATGCAGAGACAGTTTTCTTGATGTTACCTTGTTCAACCCATGTTAAGAAACTGGCATTAAAATACACTTTTACTGCTTTCATCTTCTAATTTCTGAATTAAAAAAAAAAAAGAGACTGACATTGAGATTTCTTAATTATAAAAGCTGGAAGGATGTGGGACCAGGTTTTTCAGAGTATTTTGCCACCTGAAACTGGTGATAATACCTCAAGAGATTTTTTTTTCAGTCGTGCTTAAGCGCTTTGGATACCTGAATCCCACTGATTTCAACTCCAGGTGGTTTGTGTGGGAATTGGGGACCTAACTGCACAGGCATTCTTGAAAGTTCCTTGAGAATTGGCCCACTTGCATCTGCGGGTGCCAAAATGCCTCTGTTTTTAGCTGTTGCTTTCAATCTGTCTTTTCACTCCTAAAGTTAGTTATTTCTTTTGGTTTAAGACGACAGTTTGAAATGCAAACATTTTGAAATACAAGCTGGATACTTTTTGCTTTATGTAAGGCAGTTTAATTGATTAAACATTTTAAAGTGGTCTGTCTCTAGTTGAATTTTAATTTCCATCCTGGTGGAGCTTGACACAGAATGTGTGTGTGTTTGTGAATGTAATCTAGTAAACAAACTTCTCAGCTGTTGTCTTCTAACTTAATAAAAATGTTTAAGGTTCTGTATAAATATTGTGCTCATTAAATAAGTTTATAGTGTAAATGTAGATACCATAGTATCCTGTTTAGAAAACTAAGTTTCAAATTTAGCCTTGCCAATTAACACGTTTAAATGGCATATCAGCCAATGAGATTCAGCCCTTCCTTTAGGAAAAGAGCTAAAAAGTACAAATGAAAAACAGAATTTAAATCAATAATTTAAATCAAAGTTCCCTGTTTGCTGTTTTGAATCATGATTAACGCTGGTGATTTAATCAGTGATCATTTTGATTTAAATCAAACTACTCATGTCTGAGGCCTAATACACGTGTGCTTTGAATCTTAAATTTTTTTGCAGGACATGTGCAGCGAGTGTTCACAGTAAACTAGCTAAAACTGATCTGCAGTGGGAAGCATGACACTCCATTTTAGGTGATTTTTCTAGGCTTATGAGTAACATGCAGGAGTTCTAAATGTCTTGTCCCCATTTATCTGGTGGTTAACAGGTGCAAGTATTTTTGTGCTGTTTTGCAGAACATCATCCTCTGCTTTGTCTGAGGACATTTGCAGTCAAATCTCAAGCTGTCTGGCTGATGTCGACAACGGTCTGTTGTCTGAAAATCCTTGCTTGGAATATGGACGACTCTGCGCTCAGCTCTAGGTTCTGGTACAGAAATGGCAACAACAGGATCTTATTCTTATAAAGGAATTTTTTATTAAGGTTTTGGTGTTAGCTTTGTAAAAGCACCTTTGTGTTATACAATACTGATTGTCCTTCAGTTAGCTCTATTAACTGAGTAGGTCTGAATTTATGTAATGCTTTAGTGATAGATGCTCTACAAAAGCTTCTTATGTTATTTTTTCCTTATACCTTTTCTTCTGATGATTATGTTGGGATTTGTTCTCTTTTGCCCTAGTGAATTGGTTTCTTAAAGCTCCTTCAGTTTCACAGAGTTTATTTTGGTCAGATTCAGCCATCCCTTTACACTGAGTTCTCTGCGAGTTGCTTCTGTTGTGCCCTGGAGGGCAATGTGCAGAGTGATATAAGGAAGGAATCTGGCTCGTCGTTTTGCAGGACTCTGCTATTCCTCTGCTATTACTCAATGTTTACACAGTCATAATGATTACCTTTAACACTGGTAGGCTTTAATTTTTGTGGATGGAGAAGAGATGTTTTGTTCTGCATCAGGCCTGCAGCCAGGGCTTTCTGGTGCTACTGTTACTCTTTTTTTAACCAATAAAAACTTCTTCCCAAATAGTTAATGGGACTTGGTTCACGATTTATTGTCAGTCTTGTAGATTCAGCAGTCCTTTCCCAGTTGTGTTTTACTTTGTCGTCTTCTGATGCTCAACTCTCATATTCAGAAGCCTCTGTGGTTTGCAGCCCGTTTAGCCTTAAATGCTGTTTGAACCTTGTTCATATTACTTGTAGTAGCACTTTTGTTTTTCCTGTATGTGTGGTGTTCCTCAAGCATCAGTCTGTCCAGTTAGTGTTACCAGCTTGTAAATATTTTACGGCGTTATTTTATTAAGAAGCTGAAACACTTTTCAGGCAAGCACCCGAGTCTGCACGTTTCGTCTGCATGCTCTTCCTCCTTGTAAAGCTGCAGTGGCACTCTGCATTGGTACAGCCTATGCATGCCAGGTTGCAGGAGCAGGTCATGTCTCCGGAGGTGAAAGTGAGCGCTTGCACAAGAGGTGCAAATCTAATGCTTAGACTTTGCTGACTGTTGCGCTTATATGAGGGTCACAAATACAGTTAAATGTTTATTGTATACATTTTATAGGTTTCTGCTAACTTTTTGAATGCTATCAAGGCTCGTAGAGCATGAAAATACTCCTTGGACTTCCTGCCATGTGTTCCTACATCACTCCTTTGCATCCATCCTATTGCCAAAAAAGAAATCAGCTGTGATTTCCCTGACAGTTTGTTTGAGCTTCTGGAGCTCTGTTGCCTAAATTGTTATTGTCTCCATCTTTTCTTATGTTACAGTCTATTCTAGCAGCCTGTATGTGGGCAGTGTAGAGAGATTTGCTGGGATCTGATTTCTCAAACGAGAGCAATCGGCGCTGCAGAGGGAGAATTCTGAGGAAAATATCCTGTTTCTTGTAGACAGAGTAAAATGCAATGGGAAAAGTCAAAGAAGGAAGCCTCCTAGGGCATGGGGTCCCAGGACACCGATAGGAGACATTCGGGCAGTGTAAGAGAATCTTGGAATTCACCTTAATAGAAGCCTCACCTTGTGTTAACAAGCGAGAGGGACTTTCTGTACAGAACCTCTTTTAAACTCTGCTCCATAGTGCTGACTAAAAAGTGCACCAGATTGCAGCTCAATTAATTATCTGAATTATTTATCAGTTGTAGATTGCTTGCACATAAAAGGGGTGAGTCCAGGAAATGTCTCCCACTAGAGCAGTAGGCTGGGAAGATTATGAGAAAGATTTTAGGCTTCCCACTAAATTATAGGAATTTGTATTTTTCCGCTCCCATCTCAGAGATTGTGTTTTTAAATTTTTCACAACACAACAAGCATTTCTTGTAACAAATCCAGTTCACAACAATTTCAACATAAAGAATGAGTTTTTAAATGGTCAGTGAGCCCCATTTTGGCAACGTCCTTTCAAAGTTGAACATGGTGTATGATGCTGTATTTAGCGCACAAATGCGTGTTTTTCTATTTTTCATTTCTTTGTGGCTTTTAAAAATATTCATTGTGCAGAAATATCTCTGCAAAGTTGGGAGAGGTGTGTGTATGTAAAACATACTGAGGTTCTGTTCAGAAGCAGGGTTTTTTTTATTGCTCGAAAGAGGCAAACTGATGTCCTCTTATAATGAGCACTCATTGTAGCAGACCTTTCTCGGGTCCCAATAATGGCAGCCAAAGGAGAAACTATTGCAAATATCGGAAGAGGTTGTGCAATTGTGGTATGTAAGCTAGGACCCAGATGTTGTCCTCATGCTCTTTGTTTTATGTGTGGGTTTCGCAGAAAGGTTCAGTGTTGCTGCAGTAAACAGGTGTGGAGACCTGATGGAAGTTAGCTGGAGGACGAAGGCCTAGCTTATACCTATTAAGAGATTTTGATTCTAGTATGCATCAAGCTCTGTGTGCTTTGTTTGAACATGTAGCAATAATTTGATACTAGATCTAGCCCCTGTATGCTTGCTTTAAAACATCTCAAGATCAAAGTCAAAGTGATAATGTCAAGGAGTGGTGGTGTTCAAACCTGTAAGTCTGGGTCAAACTCTCTGCAGATCTTTGGAAAGACTCCTGGAAACGGGTTATCCTTGCCTACATTGTTTTATCTGCTTAGAAAATCTAAGGTGAAGTCCTGCTTCCAATACACTGAATGAGAATTTTATTTGCTTTCAGTGGGATTAAAATTTCTGCATGTCTGTGACAATTTCATCTTGCACTTCTGGTCTAGGCAAAGCTGAAACTAAAGGTTGCATACTGAGGTTTATTTTGTTTTCAATTTCTGGGCATGGATGTTCAGAGTATTGACTGAATAGCGCTCTTTAAAGGTCCGTATACAGAAAGAAACAAGAGCTTTTATCTAAATGAGGGCGTAAGGTTAGACTCACGTTTGTCTAAGTAGCAACTGAGGCAGGTTGAAATTAATATCTGGGATATTTTCAGGTTTTTTCAGAATACCATAGGCAGGCTTTATATCAAAGGCAGCTTTGACTTCCGTTTAAATGTTAGTGCTGGGACAGGCATCTTGGGAGGCAATCCTACCTAAAAACTATGTTTTGTGTGTGACTCTCTCAATTTAAAAATGCTGCTCCTGACTTTTGGCACTGAAAGAGTGTATTATTCAATCAGTGTGAGCTTTTATAGTTATTTTATATTATTATTTGTGATATACTTTGTGGTATATACAAGAATAATAACAAAGCTTGTGGTAATGTACTAGAGTGCGACTAAAGTCGGAGTTTATAAATGGAAATGCTGACACAGCCTTAAAGGGGCAACCTCAAGTGCTGTTCACCATCCATCGTTTGCATTAGCTTAGCCTGAAAATGCATTTTTTCCTTTTGCAGATTTTGTCCTTTCCCATTTGCCAAACATTGATTTCTCCCCCCTCAAGTCCTTCAGTTCTAATGGAGCTTGAAATTAAGGTGGCTTTATTTTTCTGTCGCTTCCTTGTTCACCCTAATCGATGATGCCAGCACAGCTGTGGGGACCTTTTAACTGTTGCAGAGCCAGCACAGTGCACCCAGATAGGTAACCTTCTACTTTGATTTTTAAGGTTGGTGGTTGGCTTTTTTCTTTGCATTGCTGCAGTCCTAATGAAAAATTATTTGCAGTTGTAGTTGTGGAATTTTACAAAAGCTGTAGAAGTCTTGTGCTCTAAAAATATCTCTCACTATGAAGGTTCTCAGATGTGATTTTTTTTTTCCTTCCTATTGGGCTCGCATGCTACACTCTACCCCTGCTGTCTTCTTTGCTTAGGTTCTTGTTGGCTTTGTTCAGGATTTAATCCCTAACGTATACATTTATGCACGTAAATCAAGAAGAATATAGATATCCTGGCACTTAAATGTGGCCAGAGGCAGCTTTAACACAACTAAATAAAAAGTGGAGATGTGGAATGAACCTATTTTTTGGCCTGCAGCAAATGGAGTACTGCCTTAAGGGGTGTGGACTTTAAAGATATAAATTGCCTAAAAAGAAGGGGAGAAATATGAGCCCACTGAAGATGAGATGAGCAAGCTTTTGTAATATGTAACAAGTTTGCATAAACCTCTAAAAGGTATCTGCAACCTGCCTGTGGCCTTCTGCAGAACGGTGGGACCTGCAAGGCCTTTACAGCGTGCGGCCTTGGCGAGGCAGTGGGTGTTAGCTAGCCCGTCTGCCCCCTTCCTGATGGCCGCTCTCGCAGGCCCCCTCCAAGTGAACAGACTGGCCCTGATCCGCTGAAGGCCTGTGCAGATCAAGGATCGCACTGGGAAATACTAATGCTTGCATAGGCTGCAGGGTGAGTGAGGAGTGGGGTTTAAGAGTGCAGGGTTTTCTATTTCAAAGCTGATGTGCTGGAAGAAAAAAAAAAAAGAGTAATTTAAAAGTGGACTACTCTGGCCTTATTACCTTGGAAAAAGACCGTGCCATGTTTAATATAGACTATTTTATATCATTTCATCAGTAGTTTGCATTACACTCATCCAGTAAATGCATGGTACCAAGTTATTTTTAATTTTCTTGTTTGCATGGTCATAAGCTCATTTGAGTAATTGTCTAGTGATCTTCCAGTTCATCGTGGTTCTGGATTGTGGGTCCCACCTGTCGGGGTTAGAAACGGGGAGGAGAGGGACATGGTCTGCCTCCCCTTCTCTTTCTCAAGAGAGAACATGGAAGGGATGTCTTAAAACCTTATGCTAGTGCAAGGTCATGAGATGGAAAAATGGAGAAGTGTTGTTCTAGTGGATATGGTTATTGATCTATCTGAATTCTGCACTGTCCCGGCACATTTTATATTGCCTCTCTGCTTGATCCAGGTCTGTTCTTTGCATCTCAAATAGATGTGACTGTAGGCTGCTTAAACAACTTGGAAATATCTGTACAGCATAAATGTCTTAAAACTAAAACAAGATTTTGAGTCATAACACTTAGTTTCCCCGCCCCTTTTTCTTTTTTCCTTATGCTGAATCTGCTGCACGGCTTTGCTCTTCCCTATGGAAATTGCTTCCATGTCGTGCTTCCATGGAGGGGCAAAGATCCTTTTTGGTACAAAAGGCAGTTTGGGGATCGCATCTCCCACCTTTTGGATGCAGCCTCTGCTATAGCAAGGTGAGGACCTCTCTACTCCTCACTAGCACTGCAGGACCATTTAAAATGCCGCATGTAGCTGGGACTCTAGAGCGAACCTAGGCCAGTGAAATGTGATTATTGGAGTTAGAATTTTGCCGAGACACCACATGGCAGAGCGTTACAATTGCGAAAAGTACTGTGAGATCGTTAATGATTTTCAGGATCCCTGTGGCATGTTACCAGGAGGGCAACACAGTACCTCTTAATGTCATGCAATCTCAATAATTTAGTGTTCACCGAGGTCTTGTATTGACTACGGACTTAGACAGCGTGTGCTCGGCATGTGCAAATGAACTCTTGGAATTAGTGTTTACGTGGTGCTGCAGAAATTCAGTAGAGCTGTTTCATCTCTGTGATTATGCAACTTAAACACTGGCAAGAAGAAACAATGCTGAGATGCAAATTCTTGCAACCTGTCAATTTGCTGCCTCCGTGTATCATGTGATAGAGCAATTACTTGGGCTAAAGAGATGGCTTTATATATTTGAGGCTCAAATGTAGCTTTTGCAGAGCACCACTCCATTTTGCTTTGTAAAATATTGATATTCCCATCAATTTTGAAACCATTACTGCGAAAGCTTTACGGGAGAGGATTTGGGGATTTCCAGTACCTTGATTATAGCTCTGAAATTACAGATCTGCAGGGCTGTGCTGGAATTGGGCAGTGGAACCGATTATAAACAAAAGTGAACCCGGTTCATCTCTATTGCATTTAGGAAAAAGAATGGGGGAAAAATTAACGCATGAGTAAATTAGGTTTCTAATATATTAGCAGCATGTTGGATAGTAACAACACAAAGATCAGTTTGATCTGTTGTTTCTTTGTGTTACGGTTGTTTGTTTTTCTTTATTTCTGAGGCAGTCCTGTTCTTTCCTGAGTGCTCCCTGCTAGGGCGTTCCTGTACCTCTGTGGAAAATGGAAACAGCAACTTTGGACTTGTTCATAGCCGTGCATAGCTTTTGACACTGGGACTTCTCAGAGGTGGCAGAGGCTTTCAGCCCCGGTATCGTACTTAGGACAGCTGAAACGTGCTAGTGGATTAATGGATTTAAGCTATAGTTTCAGAGGTTTCGAATTGAAAACTGAACGTTTACTTATTTAAGTCAGGTACAGCTCTTCAGTCCTTCTGAAAAGGAAACCTGAAGAAAACTACCCAACTGCTATGGAAAAGAAAAGAATTCTGATCGCCTGCAGACTGCTCTGAAGTGGGACAGAATGGCTTGGAGCTGACCTGCGAGAGAAGTGGTGGGTTTGGTCACTTTTCTCCTCAACTGTGTTGCTTTTTAGTTAAGACAATGCTGAGGAAACAAAGGTACTAAGCTTATTTCTCAACTAATGCCTCGTGATGCTACAAGCTGTACAAAACAAATGGGTCATTCAGACCCATTGGAAAGCTTGTAATGTAGCAGGCCAGACCACCTCGCTGAACTCCTGTGGTCATAAATAGTTTTAAAACTCTGGACACTTTCTTTCTAGTTAGGCTGTTTGTCAGATCTGTTAGGAAAAAAATAGTGGTTGCTGCAGCTTCCCTCTGCTTTAGCCTCTCTAATTTACTCAGCCTCTCAGAGGTGTTACTCCACTGAAGGATTCCACTGTGCTTCATTACTAAATCATTTGTGTACTTTAGCAGTCTGGGAAAGGCCACAGGTATGTTGTTGTGCGTGCCCTCTTTTCCACTGTGTAGTAATTAATCAGTTTGAACCCACATCCAAAATCTTAATCCTAGGCGTTATCAACCCTTGATTTAAAATAGTCTTTAACACAAAAGAGTCTAAACTGTTTACCAGTGCCTGGATTTTAAACTGGTGATGTATTTGAACTTCCTCCCTGCAAAACGGCAGCCTGAAAATATGGCAACTTGCAGCTGAAATGTTTGGGTGATGTGTATGGATGTCTTTTAACTTTTCTTTTTGAAGTCAAAATGAATTCTTGTTCTTGCCAAGATACACTTCTGAAGGAAAGTTGCAGCCTTTTGAGGTGGAACTAAGGACACGTGCATTTGGTTCTCTCCTTTAGATTTTTGGCACCAGTTCTGTTCTCGCTGCCTCCTCTCTGTTTTTTCCTGTCCTTTATTTCTTATCTTTCTTACATTCTCAGTTTTTTTCCTTCTCTAGCTATTCCCTTTTTTTTTCTTTGGATTCATTTTCTTTCCTGCTGTCCATTCTTCACATTTTTTTGATAATACTTTGGTTACGAGAGGTTTATTTGCTCATATTGAGCTAGATCATTAAAATCCTGCCTAAACAAAAAGTAGGTGTTGTGCAATGGCTCTTGTGTTGGTTTTCCATGCACAAGGAAATGACCTAGAGAAATGGAGGGAGACAAGTTGGAAATTATCTATACCATTTCATTCTTTGTGTCTCAGGAAGCATGCATGTTGTGCTTGAACCAAAAAGGATCCGCTTATGCAGCGTTTTGAGCTACAGCTAACACTTCTTTTTTAACTTAATTGGAGCAGCGTGTTTAACTGTTGCTCAGTAAAAAAGGCCCAGGAAGCTTGGAGAGACTTAGGGTTTTAAAATAACTTTATGGAGAATAAATTAGCGTGTTGTCAACTCTTGTGACTTCAGTGCAAGTCTGTAGTGTCCTTTTAAAGCAGTGACTTCTGGAAGCGAGTCATTATGTGAGATCCTCAGTGTTCATTGTGGGGTGGAGGTGGGAAGGGGAGAGAGGATTTCTAACCCGGGTTGTTTTGAGGGAGCAAGGGGAAAGCTTGACAGCGCGAGCCGAGTGTCATTTAAAGGCTTGTGAATGAGGAGAGACTGAAGTGTGGTAAACAAATGTGTTTAGTTTCACAGATTTTTTTAGTAGCTTTATTGAAGATTTGTGAATGGTTCAATTGGCTATGCTAGACTTGAATCGGAGCAGAGATGTGGGATTAGCTGAATCTGCGCTTGCAGGTCAGGCTTTGAACTAGGGAGGCACCTATTCGGTTGCCTGTGTGTGCTTATGTCCAGCACCAGATGATTCACAGGAGAAACACTGACAAAAGATGTTTGTGGGAATACCTGCTTGCTTTATTAGGCTTCATCCTGTTCTCTGGTGGTTAGAGATTGGTTAAAGCCCTGAAGTATGAGGTGTAATATTCACTCCACAATTCAACTGTTAAACACAGCTCTAGATATTGTCAATATCCATATATGCATTGAGTCAGTTTTTTAATCCCATTACATTTTTGGCCTTGCCATCTTCCTGTGGTAGTAGGTTCCACAATTCAATTACAGATTGTGTTTAAAATTTATTTCCTTTTATTGGTTTGGAGCTTGGCATCGTGTGAATTTAAACAGACATCCTCTCCTTTTTGTTCAGAGCTATATGAACTCAGTGTCTGGATTTGCCCTTTCCAGATCATTTATTTCAGACTTTTAATGCATCTGCTCTTGTTTGGTTCCTTTCTAATGCTATCCATCCCCAGACTGTTCCAATCCCATGTCGTATAAGTGGGTATACATACTTCTGCTAATTCTGCAAATCTGTATATGTTCTGCGGCTTTTTTTCCTAAGATTGGCTGTCCAGCTTACAGGCTATTCTTGATAAGGCTACATCACTGTTTGGTTTCTTTGATAATAAGTTCAGTGTAGCCAAACTTGGTATGAAAGGTAGAAGCAGCGAGCTGTGAAGGATTTGATTCTAATCTTAGATAAGTGGGAGTGTACAGGTGGGAATATCATACAGTATCATGACAAATCCTCATCTCTAAATGCATTTGCAACCCAGTAGGATTCTTCAGGCCAGATTCTAATATATGGAAAAAGAATCAGAAAAGAAATTTCTGAAGAGAAGTGGGGGAGGGAATGGAGGAAAAGAACATTGCAAACAGATGAGTGGGAACCTACATGTTATCTCCAGATCCTCTCTCTCAGCAGTAATTGATTTTTGCCTGCTATGGTTACCATATAGTAACTATGATGAAACATTCATTATTTCTTTCCTCTCCTGCCTCAAGGCTTGTAACAGAAAATGGCATGTTTGAATCCTTTTATTCTGTCTGTTAAGTAGGTGCAAAAAGCTAAAGGCTCTAGTGAATCTGAAATCGGCACTAATTCAGCTGTAAAAAGACCCACCGTTCCCTTGACTGAAAACAAGCATCCCCATCCTGAGGTGCTAGTGGAAGCTGGTTGCAAAGATGACCTCACAGGAATTACCCGCCTGGACATCATGCTCTTGCTTTTCATAGAGCTAGCCCTGCTATATTTCTCTTAGTAGTCTCTGTCTGGCTTGATTTTAATTTGTCCATAGTTAAAGATGGCACATCCAGAAAATTTGCAGTGCATTTCTGACGGTAAAAAGCTTGACTGCTCAACAGATACTGTGAATCAATATTGCTGCGCTCTCATTTTTGTTTTACTGTTTGACTTGAGGTTAATGTTCGGCTTCATATTTCCTGGTAGAATGAAGTACGTGATAGTACCGTATATAATTAGTAAATGTGCTATGCTAAATATTTTGTTGTTTCTCTGTGGTTTTGTACCCTTGAAGACGCCTCATTCTCTATCTTTTCTAATGCCCTCTCCCCCTGCCCCCTTCTGAGGGACAACTGTGTCTTCTCAATGTTTTTAGTTTTAAATAACCTCGTGCTTCAGTGAAGTATGGAAATAAGCACTCAAAATGGATGCCTCTTTTGGTTTGCTGTTGCTGGACCTGGGGCAAACTGACATACAAGGGGTTACCATCAGTTAGTTGCATAAAGTCTTTGGCTAAGGATTGATTCTGTAACTTGTCTACTCAGTTATGTTCCTCTTAAGGGAAGTCATAATAGCAGAATCATCATCTCCTTTCCCTCTTTCCTCTAGATTACTGTTCACTTGCTTTTCCTTGTGTTATCTGAGCCTTATGCATTTCATTTCAGAGGCCGTGGAGGAATCTCTCCAGCATGTGAGAGGCTTTATGCTGTGTCATTTGTTGAAAGCTCTCAGAAGAGGACTAGGAACTTCTAGGTCTTGTCTTGCCCATTGACCTGGTAGATCTGCCATAAATAAAGGGGCAAGTGTTAGGCGAGAAAAGAATCAAGGACTTGCTTTCAAGGTTGAATAGCCCTTATTTCTAGGTAGGGGCTCAGGGTTCAGTAAGGAAATATATGTGGGTCCATCCATTGCCGCAAATGGCAGAAACGCCATGCCTTTTACAAAGCATCAGCAGGAGAAACTTGAGTCTTATTTTTCAGTCAGAATTTATCCCTGCAATAAATATCCGAAGCTAAGGTTTGTGGAGAAAAGAGTGTCTTTTTGCAGCACAATAGCAGAACAGATCTCCTTCTAGCAGTAAAACCAGCTTCAGTCTGTCTTAAAGGGCAGGATTTAGTTCTTTGTCTCAATAGATTGATCTTCTATTGGATATAGGTCTACTCTGTTCATCTCACAGGATTTTTTTCCTCAAATTCTTCTGTGTTGCCTCTTGGGAAGAGTCCATAACACTTTCTGTTTCTAAGGCACGGTATCAATTCCCAGCCAATATATTATGCATTAGCTATACGTCTTGGCAGCAAAAAGTCCCTTGAAACCACATATTGTAAGGGGAAGGTGGGAAGCAAAATTCAAAGACTGTTGCTGTAGAGACACAGGTCAATGTAACGTGTCACACATTGAAATGTCCCTTTGGATCTGAGGGTCCGGAGAAGGTTCATCTTGCCAACCCAAAGGAGTTTCTAAATCCATTCATTTTATGTAAACCTCTGAGGTGGATGCTTTTGGTTTTAGCACCCCTGACCATTGCCTATCCAGAGGAAATAGTATTCCTTGCTGCTGTGATATGCCAGTCCAGTGTTTTGTCTTATTTCAGGCATTCTGGCTGGTAATTGCCATCTCATGACAAGGAAGGTGGTGTAAGCTGCTTTTTCCCATTTCTCCAAACCCTGTGTCCTTTGCATTCATGTACCATGCAGAAGATGTTCTCTGCCTGCTCCTGGGATGGGTGTATCTCCGTTTGTAGGAGTGAGTGCTTAACTGGTTTCTTGAAACGATTTTTCTCTGATACTTTATATGAACCTAACCTTTGAAACTTTGAAATTAGAAAGTCATATGCTGAAGCAGACAAGCAGGCATCGTTTACAATGGAAATGTTTTTTGCTAGGGCCATTTTCTGTGCTGATTGACTGACTTTAAGCAAGTTAAACAGGCAAAGGATTATTTTTGTAATGTATCTGGTGCAAAAGTTATAATCTAGCTGTACACGTACTGAAAAGTGTAGATAGGAAGGCACAGCCTACTCTGCTATCAGTGAGGCCTCTTTTACTGGTGTCAAAGGCAATTGCTTGCTTGATTTCATCCTTTTCTGACTAAAGTTCCAAAATGATAGATTGAAAACTATCATGGCCAGTATCCTCTACCTATCTCCCTTAAATAAAATGCATGCAATAGACAGTGAAATTGAATCGATCATGTGTGCCTGAAGAAAAGGGCTTTTTGTTTTTTCACTGTTTATTTTTCGCAAGTATTGCTATTTATTTTTGTAAGCAGAATACGTAGTTAATGCACTTTCTTGAGAAGCTGAGGAGCTTTATTAAAGGCGTGTTCTTGGAGCCATTTGGATGGGAGAGGTAGGACCTCAGAGTTGAAACACAACAGCTCTCAGGCTTATTGATTTATTTTACTCCATTTTGTCTTAAAACAACCATTGCCACAGTTGCAAGCACCAGATCTTTGGCCTTGCTATGTAACATCAACTAATTAACTTAAATGAGCTTACAGCTTTCAGAACAAGTCAGGTGTGATGCTGTATCGCCATCAATAGTGCCCATCTCCTCCTCTGATTAAGAGGCTGCTGTGTGTCAGATCTTCCTTTCATATTAGTAACTAAAATTTTAACGCTCGTTGCGTCTATAGCCCAGCAAAAATAAAATAGCTAAAGAGGAGCTGGTTTCTGTTTCCTGTTTATTTTGTGTTTACCATTAATCTTGTGGAAGATTTACTTAGGTGCTGTTGGAGGCATCTGCTGAACACAGTCTATTGTTACTGGTAGGACAAGCAAAACTGCAGATGTCGGATGTTATGTCAAGCTTCTAGGGTCAATAATTAAATGTGATTATTACAATAAATTTAGAGTGATCCTTATGTAAATTTAACAGAATTATCTTTTTGCATAGATTTTTGACTTTCTTATCAAGAGAACTTTAGCCGTATTGGTACACTGGCATTGATGGCCTAGGATATAGAAACACGAGAAGATGAAGGCCGAAATAGGAGCGGGTTCTACAAGTCAGTATTGAATGTAACTGTGTGGAGACTGCGGGACTGGAATATCCAGCAGAGCTGCAATTCAATAGATTGAATTGTTAGAGTGTGGAGGCAGATGGGTATTGGCAGTGGAAGAGATCTGCGTGGTTTCTGCCTCCATTTAGAGCAACTTTTGTCTCATTAAACATTGCATAGTTTAAATGTGGCCGGGGCAGAGAGACACAGGTAACTACTGAAACAGGAAGATGTTGTCCTGAAAGCTTCTGATAATAACATATTAAATGACTGGCACTGCATTTTTTTTTTCCTGTATCAAGCTGAAATGATCAAGAGATTCACTTGCATATGGAAAATTAAAATGTATTTGTTGCTATGTTTTGACTCCTTGAGATTTATATTTAGATCTAACCAAATATTGCGTGTTCTCCATGCTTTGAAGAGGGCTAACAAGAAGTAGTTTATTTCTTAGCGCACAGTGCACTGTGAGAACAGCTAAAATGGAGTCCAAGCATTTAGCTTCTGAAACCAGAGCTTATAAATTAGACATAGAAATGAAAGTGTGCTGGAGGTACTTTTTTGTGTGTGTGGGTGGGGGGGGGGGGGGGTTCGCGCAAGGCCGTCATGCAGAGCCAAGGATATAAGATTTCAGCACTTTAGATTTATCCATTTGTACATGCTGACTGAAAGCAGCACGTTCAAAACAAATAAGCAAATGGTTGTCAGATGTGCCCTGGACAAGCAGGAAGTGGTAGGCTCTTTGGGCTCTTTCAGAGGCTCCACAGGGTAGAAGAAAGAAGGGAATATCAGTTATAAACTTTGTAAGCAAGCAGCTGAAATATGTTCCAAGAGTATTTTGGAGCAGGAATGCCAGTTTAAATATTTATGCAGTGTTTTATTGCACCGATTCAAATATTGAATAGCGCCTGACCCTTGAGTTGTTGGATCCTTGCCTGACTGGCACCCCATGATGGGTATATTTGCTCAGAAAACAGCCTTCTGCAGCAGCTGTTTTTCAGCACAGGAAATCAGGAAAGCTGGATTTTGATCTAGTTTTTGTCAGGATTTTCATGCTTGACTTTGAGTTCAAGCAATGTCTTCCCGTGCATCAGTTCCTTGACCTGAGGAGCAAAGGCTCTATTTACTCTTGGCTCTCGCAAGTTCCTAAGACTCTGTAATGGAAGTTCATCCTGATGTCGTCTTTTTACTGTTTCCTCAGACCTATTTATTGTTCACACACCTATCAGTATTCAACAGCATTTAACTGGCCTGCACTTTCCCTCCCTTGGATAGTAGACCTTGTGAAAATGAGGTTGTTCATCAGTAGTGTGCTGGTCTGGCAGGGTGGAGAGGCATGGCTCCTGGCTGCCCATGCATCATGCTGACAGTCAGGAGTAGGAGTTTCTCTCCCCACCTGAAACAAGAAATTGAAACCAGACTGCAGCCACCCATCCACTAGCTGGTCTGCTGAAACCATCATTTTCTTGTGAAGCCATCTGCAGTGGCTATCAACCAGTCTGAACTGGAGATCTACAGCTTCTCTGAGCTGAAATTGTGGCTATGGAAAAACCCTTCACTTAAATTGGCAGCCGCTTAGAGGCGGGAGCTTGAGTCAAAACAGCTATTGCCCACTACTCAATATAATCATTTTATGCAGCAGCATTTTGTAGCGTGGCGACCCTCACTTGAGACGGATTATTTTGGATGTACCTGACCATACAGATAGAATGAGGTGAAGCAGAAAACCCTAGTGATCAGAACTCTGGATTAATTTATGGCTGGATTAATTTACCCTGCTGCTGAGCTTGGATCACGTACCCCTGAGCCCCTCTGTGGGCTATGAAGATTTGCATATTGCTGTTCTTCAGCTGCTAGACTTGCTGTGTGGGGTCCTTTTTCAGAAGTCACCCTCAAGGTTCAAGAGCCCAGACTTCAAAGCATGAACAGAAAGTCTTTCCAAATGTCTAGCCTGCCACATGCCTGTTTATAGCTGAAACTCCAGGGACACAAGATAGTTTAAGCAAATAAACATATGGGATATGCGGAAGGATTTCTGAAACAATCACTCTGTTTCCCTGTGTGTATTTGCAGACTCGGGGAAGAAAATGGAGAATTCGGCTGGCTTGTTTACCCAAGCTATTATACTGGCTTAACCGTTCCATGATGAAGTTCCATTTCAGCGCTGAGCTCGCTAGGTTGCGGAGATAAAAAAAAAAAAAAAAATGATCGGTTTGATTGTTTATGTCCTCCTGTTTTTTCATTCAGGTTTCACAGCGTTGGATCAACAGCTGCCACTATTCCTTCTGGGAAAAAACAGCCATACCCTGAATGTTTCTCTGGACACAGGCAGCTGCTCCAAGCTTCCATAAACTGTGGGTTTTTTCCACTGTGCAGAGATATAGCGATGGCTCAGCATTGTGACTGTGGCTCAGAGCAGGAGGCCAGAGTTAACTAAATTTAAAAGCATTTGTTCTGTTGCAAAGCAACACTGCCTGATACTCTCACTTTCCAGAGGGCGTCCAAGTCTTTTGCTCTGAAGAGCTTGCCTTTGGCGTCATTTGATCAAACTGATAGAATATGTTGAGTGGGGACATACAGGAATGAGGCTGTGCAGGCAATTAAAATATATGAATTGAATTAAACCCCAAATGTTAGTATGCTTTGATGCAATTTTTTTTTTTTTTTGCTGCTCTTTCGATTGAGATTTTTTTTGGAGATACGGTTAGAACCAGGCTCCTAATCTGCAATTGCTTGGGGCTTGGTTGTTTGAGATTTCTTTGTTTTGCTGCTCTTACCTATTGACCTGCCTGATTAATTTTGTGTCTGTATTTCTGTCCTTTTTATTCCTGTGGCTTTTCTGCCCAGAAGGTACACAATTAAAAAAAAAAAAAAAATATATATATATATATATATACACACACAATCCAGAGTAACATTTGGGTCTGGAGTTTAAGAAAATGCTTGGCTATGAAAGTAACTTGTACATCAGTTCTTGTTTCAAGACTCTTATTTAGAGCTGAGCTTGGCAAGGATGAGGCCAGAAGCAGTTATAAAGGGTGCGTTGTATTTTTACTGTAATACTAAAGTATTGATTGTTGACTTATTCGTAGACTTAATGCACAACCATTTCCTTAGTTAGTGTTTGAATGTCCATTAAAATGTTGGCTTGGTGCCACAATGTTGGAATCCTGCATTTTATAATATAATTTGGCTATCCAAAAGTACTAATGTGGTTTGGATTTTAACAAGAAGAAAAAAAGCAAGCCTGGAGTCTGCTTGTTTTTGGTTTTTGCTAACCTTTACATGCTAAAATGAATCTCTGAAGTAAGAGACCGAAAATCGGATATTACAGGGAGGGAGGCAAGAATCCTGATATGCTTTAAGGTCTGAAATTTTTTGTCTTGTATCTTTGAGTTGCCCAGTACTTGCAGAGCTGTTGCTGGACATTGAGGGATGCAGAGTAATATTGCTGCCTCTTTCATTTATTAGTTTAAAACTAGTCATTGTTCTTTATGGGAGAAGGTTTTATTTGTATTGGTTCATAAGTGTGCTGCAGGTGAGTAGCATTACCTACAAAAACACATGTGGCATCTTCTCGTAATTCTTCACAGATATGCAATAGGACCCTCCCCATCTCTTCCCTGCAGAACTCTCTTTGGTTTTCAGGGATGCTTTTTTTTTTTTTTTTTTTTTAATGGTATGTGGGCCCTTCTGCTCCGGTTCCAGGGCCATACTAACCAGACAGACTTGTTAGCATATAGAAGAAACTGCATCAGGTTTTAAAGAGTGTTGTTATCTCAGGCCCAACGCTGCCCCTCTTATACATGAACAATCTTTGTGCAACACAGCTCTCCTGATTGCAGTGGTTTTTTTAATACTGGTAAGGTAGACGGAGATAGATATTTCAATTACGTTATTACCTCTTTAACAGGATCCCCTGACTGCTTAGGTTGGTTTTCAGAAACTCACTTGCTACTGCAGGCAGCCAGCAGTTGCCCCAAACCCTTTGTTTCTGATTACTCCCTGGAACACATTCCCAGGGCTCGTTCAGGTTACGTCTCAAGTTTTCTTTCTGCCATCTGCCCTGGCTTTTCTGTCTCCCTTTTAGAGAAACACAGGTCTCCCTAAAACAAAAGGGACTAAGCTCACTTCACCCATGCATGCTTTATGCACGTCTTTGGTATTGGAGTGCTGACGTGAATGTGCTTTTGGAGGAGGAAGCCATCGTTTTAGCTGTCCGGTTCCATAAAGTGGTATTGCTGTGTGTTACAACCCTCCTAGATAAAGAACAAACCTTAATACTATATATTACAGTTAGAAACAAGTACTGGAAATTAAGGGAGAATAAATTTTCTCCTGCTGGACCAAATGTGAAGGAAAACTACACAAGATGCTCTTAACGAAAGATCAGAAGCCAAGCGTTTGCCCTCTGGCTACTGTCCTGAGCGTTATTGACTCTTTCTCGCTCAGACTTGTAGCCAAGACTTCCTGCAGTCCATTTCCTGTCATTTCAGCTTTTCATTAAATTATAAGATTTTTATAAGGTAGGGTTATTACCTGTTAGATGCTACCTTTCTAAAGGAAATGAGCATGATACTCTTGCCAAACAGTGTATGGTTTTCTCTCACTGGGAACTAGTAGCAGTCACGCCGTCTCTAAAGTAAATGTCTATGTGAGTTGGTGCTGCTGTCCAAATGAAGCTTGTGCTGGCATCTGTGTTGAAGTTGACTTTTTTTTTAATGCTATGGAAGATTTTGGAGCTCAATGTTGCCTTCCCCGCCTATCCGACCTTCCCACTCCCTGTTTTAGTAGTCTGCCAAATCTGATTGTTCTGTGCAAAGCAGCCTTTGTCTTTCCAAAAGATACAGAGATACTTGAAGAAAATTCTTTTGGATTTTCTTTTCCAGAGCACTTCATACCATGGTTGGGCTGGAATTGGATGGTGTCTTTTTAATATTTTGAGTTGGGATGAAACAGTTTGGTAACCTCTCACTTTTGTACTGAGTGAGAAAGAGAACCTAAAAAAACTGCTCTATATTTTCAGCCCATCTTTATGTGTGTGGAGTTCAACACACTTTTTAAGCACTCTTATTCCCTTTCTGTTGTCTCTGGTATGGCACAGTCCCTGCATACCTGACTTAGTCAGAGTTTAGCTTTAGAAGGTAGGAAAGAGAGGACATTACCGTATAGCAACTTAATTTACACAGCGGCAGCAACTATTTATAGACTTTAAATAATTGCAATGCCAACTTAAGTTGCCCTGTTCCACTTTTTCAGATACTAGCGATTGCAAGAGATGATACCCTCCCTCTCTACAGGAGGGTGAATTAATAGGTGTCCCAGTAGGCCTGGAAGGGGCAGGATTTGATTGCATTCCTTGAACACTTAACACCTTAGGCTCTCAAATTAGATAATAAAGAGAATCTGTTGAAAGAACATATGGACTTGCAAGAAAGGCCCTTGCTGATAATGAAGAACTCCAGGGAAGATGCATTTTTTTGGGGGGGGGGGGGGGGAGGGAGGGGTTTAAACTTCTTCAGTAGCTGGAAGATCTTATTTGGAGCAAATATTAGTAAGGCTTTTTGAAAAGGAAATAAAGTATTCTTGTTCTCTGCCTCTCAGCAAGTTCTTACTTCTGGTAAATATAAACAGAAGTTAGTATTACTAGCAGGAACCTGGTTCAGTGGCAGCACGTGGATACCACACTGCATCATAATTGACTAGCTACTAATATTTGTTTATATAAAATGTCCTGATGTGTTTATCACTATGTAGCTGAATCTGCCAGTCCGCGAGGACATTGTTTGCTTTGTGACTAGTATGTGGAGGGTGATTTGACCCGAACTCCAAGTAACTATGTCTACAGGCCTGTATTATTGAGTCCAGTAGTATCGAGAAGGAAATAGCTTCATTGGCTGTCTCTAAATTATACAGCGTAGTGCAATAGTAGAGCTACCCATTTCCTGTGTAGATGGATGGGAGACACCTAAGTGCTGCTTGATGACCAGAGTTAAAGCGGCTGCACTACTGCATGTGCCTCCTGAGTGTTAAAAGGTTGAATGTTTACTACCTTTCATTAGTGAAATATATACCTCTTGGAATCCTATCTGCCCTCTTCAGGCTTCTTCTAGCAGGATCTTTTGCAGTGAAGTGTCTCACAACGTGCATGCCTGAGCCTGCAACGTAGGAAGACCTCTAATGATAATTGGAGCCTCTTTCTGATCGGTGATGGGGAAAAGGATAAGATATGTTTTGAACGTTTAACTTATATAAAGTCAATAAATTAGCAGAATTTTCATGAAAATGCATTAACAAAGTAATCCACCTGACACCCGCAATGTGATCTTGATGGTGTGTGGGTTTTTTGGGGTTTGTTTTTTGAGATCCTAAATGCATATCTTTTGTGTACGATAGTTTGGTACTTCAGCATATTCAACAACAAACAGGTGAGCACACGGAAGTAGAGTCTTGCAACTGAAAAAAATAATCAATTTATGCACTTCAAGAAAATGGAGCAGTGCAGCCCTCAAGCTTCTGCTGTTGCCCTGGTCCTAACCACTTGCTCTGCAGGTGCCCACTGAAGCCCTGGCTCTTGGGAGCCAAGGACAGAAAAGAGAGTCTTGTGCTGCTTTCTGCAGTGAACTTGCAGTTTGGCCACATGTATAGCAAGAGTGAAAGGAAGATTAATAACATGTTTTTGTTTAAACCATTGGTTAGTCTTTAGATACTTTGATCTTGACTAGTACTGATCTAGTTTGCATTTGAACTGGTGACCTTGGTTTGAAAGTTACTTTGTCCTTTTGATAGTCTTCTGAGTTGGCCTCTGTCCCTTCCTAAGAGTCTCTTTCTCTATATGCTTGACAAAGTTCTTTTTCTGTGAAAGACTAATCCCTATTTTGTACGGCTATGCACATTGCACTAAATGAAAGCTGTGTGTATTCCCTTCATTCATCTTCAATGAGTCCTCTTCTAATCTGACAGTTTGTAGCTCCGTTTTCAGTAGACTTCTTACCTTCCATTTTAGAGAGTTGGGATAGACAAATGGGGAGGCGGTGGTACGAATGCAACAAGGGTTCCCTCCCCCCAGCAGTTGTTTCCAAATCTCTGTGCCAAGTTTGTGTTCATGAGATTGATGCCTTTCTCCATATATTTGCCGCTACTAGAAGCGCCTTCCTAATCATCAGTTGTCCTTAAGATGCATAGCACTGTAGAGCTCTGTGAAGAGGATGAAGGATCTAAGATTTCATTCCTCCAAAATCTTTTCCTTCAAGCTCTTCCTGTTCCCTAGCCACCCCAATACTTGCCCAAATCCTTGCAAAGAAATACTGCGTGATAACGTGGAAGCAATGACATGTAAGTACTTTTCAGTGCTAGAAGGAAAGAGAGAAATAAGTGGAGGAGCATTGGGAAACGGGGAGGCCTGTGAAGTGCAAAAGAAATAATATCACTAATCAGTCTTCTGGTTTTGAAACTCCAGATAGAACCTCTTCACCTTTAAGATTAGGTATCCTCATTGCTTCGGAAAGGATTCAAGGCCAAGAGGAACCGTTCATCCCTTTGTCTTTCTTTTCAGTCAATCAGACAAACACTTCTTTCCTCTCCTGGAGGTTGTATCCTCAAAAGACTCTAATCTAAGATGACATGGTAAGGAAAACCAGGCAAGGCAACAAAGGTTTCTTCCCAATGGTGAAACTCTCCAAATGATTTGATCTGCAAAGGACAAATGTTGAGGATCTTCTGCTTCTGTCAGTTCTGCATAGAAAAGTTACTAGGAGGAGAATTGGTGCTAAACTATCTCTTAATATGTACAGCTGCTTAGTCACTATGGTGATGACAATCTTGCGACGTTAACCAGGCAGGCATGGCCATAATACGTCCTGTTTGAGGAGACTTAGCCAGAACTGAAGGAACCTCCCTTCTCGGTGGTTACTTTTACTCCATGACCCCTGTGAACACTGTGTTTCTTTTCCCCCAGGAAAGGAAGAAGAGAACAAACAACATGTGACAGATGTTAGTCATGTCACTTAATAATGCAGAACTGGAAGGCTCTTGGATATTAATGTAATAAGCACAGTATAAGGGCCTAAATGGAGTAGACCTGACTTCTAATTAAGCTCTCTGAGATGCCAATACTAATTTCAGTTGTACTTTCACTATGAAAAATATAAGGATGGTTTGATGAAGCAGGCATGCAGCCGCCATAGCTGCCTTTAACGTCATGCTTGTAGGTGTTTCATTTCTCACGGAGGCCAGTTCTAGTGCCACTTTTTTTTAGTGCTGACAACTGTAATTAAAAGATAAGTACAGATTTAAATTGCTTGCTAAGGAAAAAGTAAAAACTCTTTCACCCTGTTTCATTTGTGAATTCTGAAACTGCGTGGTGGGTTGTCTTCCCCATCGCAAGCACAAAAGCCCGTGCACATCCTGAAACTACGAAGACCTGCTGAATCCTGTTGCTGCTTTTTGTTGCCACTTGGTGCCTTTTGCTTTGATGCTAGGAACTGCGTTTGGATGAGCCTTTGGCGAAGAACTGAGCAAGTTGTTAGTCCTGTATATTGCAATACTGTTGGGGGCCCGCAGGTTAAATCCAACTTGCAGGGTGCCCCCCTGAGTCTGTCCCTGCCTTTCTTTCCGACAAAGGTTGGGTACACCCTTTCGGGCAGCACATGCTGTCTTTAGAGCTGAATGCATCTTTCTTCATCTGTCTGCTGGTGGTGAAAGGGACTGCGGGAGGCACGCGTTCTTAAATGTATGTGCCTGGCCAGGCTCTGGGCTGGAAATGGCTTCTGCTGTACGATGTAACCTGCGAAAGGATGGCTCTAAAACTGCTGTCAGGTTTCTGTGGCTGCATGCTTTGAAATTGCTGTGGAAATGAAGAATTTGGGCTTCGTTCTGCATATGTCGCTTTTTTTTTTCCCCTTCTCCTCCCTGCTCAGTGCTGTAAGTCCAAAGTAATGAATGGGGGAAGTAGAGCTTTCTTTTCTCAGTCCGGCCACAATTGACAATACAGTTTCTGAAGAAACAGTGGTAAAAGCACAGATCTGTTTGTACTCTCATACGTGCAAGTGTGCGTGTCTGTGTGGTGCCGTTTGGGCTTTGCGTGATGGAAAAAATTCAGAGACGTTTTGTGAGAAGCAGGAGCACTAATAATTGCATTCTGGTTAATCACCATAGAAGGCTCATGATTGCTAGGAGCTGATGCTTTGCAGCTTCCGCTGGAGTTAATAATTCATTGCCGGACTATGTCAAAGGGTGCTCTTAAATCAGGTCTCTTCGTGGATTAAGGACCTCTCTGAGCTGTCAGTGGGAGTCGGAAGAGATGAAAGATGGACTTGCTGTTTGACAGTCATTAACTTGATGTGGGCTTCTGGAAGATATTAGGTTAACTTCCTTGTCCCTGTGCATGAGAAGGCAAATAGCTTCTTGTGAAACTGTGTTAACAAAATCAGTAGCTAAAGAAAATATACTGAAAATGAAGGTGTGAATGTCAGCGACCATACAGTTCTGGTTTCATAGATGGCAGAGTTGAGAGGATTTTGCCTGCCGTGGTGCTGAGGCGACAGTTTTGTAAAAGAGCTATTTTACTACGGGGTTCAGTTGGTTTCCAAAGTGCGGCGCCTAACCTCCCGGGGAGAGTGCGCTTTTATGAGCGGTTTGATTTTGGTCATGTCAGTGCTTGCAGTCTTCCGCAAGAGGGATTGACATGCAGGGCTTGTGTATTAAAAAGGGGTTAGCATTCTGAATTAAAAATTAACACGTTCTCTGCATAATTACAGACTTACAACATGCACTAATGCTGTACAAAAGAGGGCTTTCCAGGCAGAGTTTAATGGCCCAAAAGCCGGGAGCCATCGCTTCTCCCCCGCCCTCCCCCCCCCCCCTTTTAAATTAGCGTTGGCATGTTTAAAACACTCCTTGAATTTTGCAGCAAAATAGCTGTTTGGCTTACAGGTTTTTTTTTTAAGGTGATTATTCTTTTTAATGCTAAAGATGGAAAGTGGTTTGAATATTCATGGCACATTATAATTTTGAAAATAATCTCCTAGTAGATATTTAACAATGGCTTTGGGTAAATGGACACTTGTTGCGCTTTGTTTAAACGATTACATCTCAATTATCGCTTGATGGTGAGAGCATGGGTAATACCCTCGGCCCTTTGTTAAAAGGGCTCTAATTAAAACTGGTTCCTGCTCTCGCCTCTTGGATAAATATGGACGCGAGGTAGTTCAGTGACATTCTGTCAAATTGCCGAATTGAGTGCAAGTTCCCTATTCAGCCTGACAAATGATACCGTTAATTGGGGTGTGGGGTGTGCATGGCAGGAACAGCACTGCCAGGGTCGGTGCTTAATCCTCGCTGTTCGGCTGGGAGGGGAGGCTTCTCCCTCCTCTCTGCTGCTTGCGGCTGTCACTCTTCGAATTTTACAGGGTTTATATTTCTCCGTTTCCCCCATCTGCTTGGGGCACCTCGGTTGGTGCTGTTAGGGGTCTCTCCCACCGCTCTCTGCGTATACATCCTGCCTCTTGTTTAGTGCAAATTGAGCTCTAGAAAGCTGATTTGAAACTTAGGTTGCCCTTGAGCTCTGTGATAAGCCAGTGACTCCCAGTCTGGTGGGGTTTGTGGGTTTTTCCTCCCTGAGCAGAGGGCATTTTGTGACGGCACCCAGTTTTTCCCTGTGAGAGTGTGTTACCACCTGAGAGCATGGTTACACTGTAACGCTTGCTAACACCATAACACTGAGTGTTACTGGGAGCTGGTCTCCTCCCAGTTCTAGTTTTTGCTTTAACTTTGGATAAATCACTTGCATTCTCTTCTTCCGTGAAACTTAGCCCTTTTCCCCTAAGCCCACAATTCCTGCCAGGTAAGCCAGCAACATCATAATATGTTCAGCCCAGTTGACTTCTTGCTCCGCACTATGTGCGCACAGATATGACTGTGTTGTGGAAGAAAGCGTTTGCCTGGATTTTCTTTCTATCCTCTTCCCCCCCCTAATCTGCTTGAGGCAGATTCCTGAACCCTCTGCCTCTGCTTTCTGGATGCCTCCAAACGGAGAGGATGAGTGTGCAGAGTTGAAAACACGGGCAGCGTGCTGGCTATGACAGCCCTCATTCTTAAGAGATCTAGCATGCCATTAATACTGGGTAATCACTCGGCCAGCCTTGCAGAGCAAGGAAGGAAGATAATGCTTTAAGGTGCTCTCCAGAGCCAGTATGACAGTGCACTATTTGACGCTGCTGCTGCTAGTGTTGGATTTGCAGAGAAGGAGGATTTTCAGGAAAGAGCTACCTCTTGCCGTTTTAACTCACTGCCAGCGATGTCTGTTATTTTTGCTGGCTAATGCTTGTCGATGATAGCAGGCGTAGCGGCCGTAAAACTTCAGAAAGGAGCCAATACAAGAACAGATCCAGGGGTGCTTTTCATATTCCTCCCCGCTGCTGCCCAATGTGAGATTGTCTGAAGTGAAAGAAAGGGGGAAGAGGCTACAGTGCTTGCGTGTTAGGGTGTTTTAAGGGATTTCCGTGAATTTTAGGTAGGAGGTGATAGCATCTTTGGTTTTATAGTTATGGTGAAGAAAAATCTCCTTCACCCCAGAAGCGTAACTGGGCACCTGAGAGGGAAAGAGGTCTTCGGGGGGAATGTAGAGAGAAGATGGCTCTCCAGAAACCACGCTGGGGAGTGACCCTGACACAAAGCAGAAGGGGTACATTTGCTGCAGGAACTGAAAAGCCTGCTCAGCTTCCATGGGGTCTTGCCTCAGGTTGAAATGGCTTTGCATAAGAACAAAAAAAAAACCCGTCCTAAACCCAACTAGCTAGCTAAATAACTAAAGCTAGCTGTTGTCAGTTAAAATAAACCTAGCTCAAGAAGTAGATTATCCAAACTGCTCTGGAGCATGTATCGCAATTACAAAGAAATCATAAAAAACAAAATTGCAAGAGTTCTGCACTATCTTTGCTTCATCTTTCTCTTAGGGATATAATGAATTCTACTCGGAAGTAAAACTTTTATAGTTTTTTTTATTACCCAGAAACCCTGAACAGTACTCTTCTCCCTTCTTCCAAAGCCACATTTGAATGCAGAAGTGATTAAGTGTACTGTACACACACTTTAATAAACTGATTGGCAATGCAATAGATACCACTTCTGACACTTTAGCTTGGTCACCATTCAGTGCCATTAATGTCCATTTGGGGTGAATGGTTTCTGGTTGTATCCCTCAAAGCTTTTGCTTTAAGATATCCGCAGACAAGCAGAGGCAGTGGTGTATGAGCCACGTTATGAAAGCTTTCCCTGCGATGTTGTGAGCAGGAAATGAAATACTTAAAAACAAAAATATATATATAAACAATGCTGATCTGTAGCACTTGGCTCTGCAGTTGGGAGTAGCTTCTGCAGTCAATGACATGGCCAGAAAGCAGCGGAGAACAAATCTCTGTTTGTAAATGTGGCATCTTTTAAAGCTGTGGCCAGCAGCTCCAGAGAGATCCTTTATGCCAGCTGCTCCTGAAATTTCTAATGAAGACTGTAGCCTGTCCCAAAGAGCTTTCTATCCAGATAATGCCCTTTATCTGTTTTTAGGCTCGGCTAGAAAGCAAAAGCTCTATGTAGGCCCTGTACCCGTGACTCTGTCCCATTAATAGGTAATGCACAGTAGAGGTATGTAGGTGGGGAAACCATCCAAAAACACAAAACCAGAGCACTTTTTGCAAGGTGAGAGTGGCAGAGCTTTACACTGCGATCCCTTTCCTGTCCCTCAAGGTGAGCACGGCTGCAAGGGCACCACTAGGCACTGGCACTCCAATGTAGGAGAGATGCCAGAGTTGGATTATTCTTGCAAATATGCCCTTCCTCTCCCCAAATGGACTCCACTTGCATTCTTGGGTGTAGCTGGCCGTAATCGGTGATTTTCCCTGAAATGCAACCGGCTGAGGTCTTTTCCTTTAAGAACACCAGTGTTTTGGGACCTGTTTTCACTTTTGAGACTCCTGGTATAGGAGTCAGGATTCAGGTTTTTCAGTGTGGTGTTTAGCTGATCAGAAACGACAAAGGCTCGCTCCTTGCAGCGGTTGAAGAAAATCTCCCCTAGGATCAATCCTAGTCCCAGTAGTCTGAGGCAAGGCTCACGTTTGCTACTTTCAAAGCCAAAAAGACCACTCTGCCTTGTGAAGCTGGGACTGAGAGAGGTGCCCAGTGTTGCCTTTGAAATAGATAAGCCCAAGTCATAAAATACATCCTACAAATGTGACACTGGTAAAAGGAATTGCTCCCAAACCAGAAAGTACAACGCTAACTCAGACACCTACCTCTTTCTCTATGTAAATTGTTCTGCACCGGTTTTACTGGTACTTCATGTCCAACCGATATTCCTGCAGTGTTGTTTTAATTAATTAAAACAAAAAAGGAAATAATGAGTCGTGTGGGTGTTGGTGGTGATGCTGCAGATATGTCAGTGTTAATATACAGTAAAATGCCATTCGGCTGGCTTTTTTGTGCTTCATTGAATAAAACGTGGACACTTCAAACCTGGCATTTTTTTTGTATGTGTGCGCAAATACAGGAAGCAGAATTTCTGAATCGTGAAACGCGGTGCTATTACAGCAGGGCTATCGTTCCGAGTTTTAAAAAGAAACAAATTTTAGATTGGGGAGCGTCACCGGTTTGAGAACGGAGGGAGCTGTGTTGGCACTGTGGGTTAAATGTGCAGTTTGAACCGGGGGAAGTAGCTGTCTGATAACGTTAGGCTCGCGTTTTGTGGAATGCTTCTACGTGGTTGTATGTTTTGCGTATTAGCAAATGCATTGCTTATTTCTTTGCTTCTAATTTTTTTTTTCTTTAAGATGGGGGTGGTCCGCTTCTCGATTTTTCTCTGGCTTTCTGCACTGTAATGATGGCACCATCACCTGACTGCTGGAATATACTGGCCTGACTTTAATCATCGGGTGACTGGCTCTTAGCATGGTTTCATCTCTGCTGTTTTACATCCTTTCCTGTAATTGCACGATTGCTTGCAGCATTGTTTTTCTATTGGTGACAATGAAAGGCACATGTTAGTATTTTATGTAACCTTATACTTTTCATTTGATGTTTAAAGTGTATGTGAAAAAGGGGTACTTCACAAATAAAATCCTCTCTGTCTTTAAGCAGCAGATTTCTATCCCTCATGTACGACCGTTTGTAACGAGTGTGTTTTTATCTGTAACGTTTAAGTATCAGGTGGAGCAAGAGGTAGTTAGGCTAAGCATATATTAATATAAGGTCTGCGTTTCTGTAGTGCTGACAGTTTCATTGAGCTCTATATGCCTACCGTTCAATAACCTGTTCAAAGCTACAAAAAAGACCAACGCTTAATGTAAGGAGTATCTGAATCTTTAACTACTAAATAACCAAACCCAGTAAAACGATAATCGAACCTCTCTTTAAAGAAGGTTGACACCAATTACTGTGCAGGGAAATTATCTGACTGTACAGGTTGTTGCAACAGCTCGGCAGGTCTAAAATGGCAGAAGCTTTCTGTTGCTGTATAAAATCAAACTACCATTTATTTCAGCCTCATGGTATGTGCAAATTCATGCAGCTCAGTTCAGGGAATAGCTTCACAACTGGTGTTACAATCTGTGGCTACAGTACTGCATCACAATGCAGCAAATGCATTTTCCACATTAACCAGACATGACAGCTGAAACGATTATTAACCATGCAATATGTCGGAAGTCATCAAAAATTCACATCAGAGTAATTGCAGTGGCTCGGGGAAAAAAAAAAAAAAATAGTAGTATCTTTCCTCTCGCCGGCACGCCACCCTGCCGCCCTCACCCCCTCCTAAGTCCGACATGGTACAGTCCGTTAACAATAAAATATCCTTCTGTAACCTATAAACTGTTACTCCCATCAGTTACTGGTTTCAGACTGATGCTTTCCCTAGAATTTGAATAAAGCACCACTGGAAGAAAAAAAATATATAGATGCTTTACAGGCAGTGGTGTTCAGCCGTGGAAAGCAGCTGCTTTCTTATTGTCTTGCTGGACTCTTCACTGTCTCAGCCGTTTCAGGACTCGCAGGGTTTTTTTTATTTTGTTTTGTTTTTTTTTTTTTTAAGATGAAAAAACTTGAGCATTAATGCAGAAAGATACAGCTGTGTAAGCCCAAATACCAGGCAATTGAAGGGTGGCAGTTACAGCCAGCATTCACAGGTTTGTAACTCCTCAATACTGTGATCTACAGGTAGGAATGTCTGTATTTTAAAAATATTTAAAACGAAGGTAAAAAGCGTGCTTTGGGTAAGAGTGGGAGTTTTCCGTCAGATGTCTTTTGTCCTGGTTTTTCTTTGTGCTGTTGCTGCAGGTTGTTTAAATTGGTGGGTGAATAATTCAGGAGAACAGGTGGGTAGTTTCGGAGGAAGCAGCCTTGGCTCACAAAGAAAGTAAAGGCAGAGATCTTAGGGTTTCTGGCGCGTCCTTCCTTAGCGCAGCCGTTGGGTGGGGCAGCCCGGGGTCTGCTTTGGGTGTCGTTGCGTTGCCTCTTTACAGACCCGCTGTGACGCTGCTGCTTTGGCTTTTGATTCAAGCAGAAATGCAGTAGCGTAACTTTCTGAATGTGTTTATTCCTGTTTTTCTTCCCTAGGCTATGAAACATCTGCGGAAGTATTTTAAACAAAAAATAAGGACGCTGCTTTATAATACGATGTTCTTAGTTTTTTCACTGTGGTGCAAAGATAATGGTCCACGCTGTGCTTCCTCTGTTCCTACAGATGCACTTATGATTTATTTAGAAGACACATTCAACTTTCTTTAATTTTATTTTGAAGTGAGGATTTCAAATGTGGGATAAAAATGAAAATAAGACAGTAGTCTCTAATAGAAAATACTTCCACTTTCCCAAATTAAACTAAGATACTTAAAGAAATTGCTTTCTTTGTTGTTAGTTTCTTAAGATGAAGTATATTTGCTTAGTCAACTTGAGTTTCCAGCCTACAGCCCACCTCTTTCGAGTGACTAGGATATGTTATGAAAAGGGTTAAGCCAGTAAAATCACAGTAAAGGGAAGCAGTTGAGGAATGAGCACTTATATAAATTTAGTGGTCTTGACTAGCTGGGTGGGTGGCAGCTGATTTAATAGTGTCGGTTCTCCGGGCTCGGAGGCTGTGTGCTAGCCGGGAGCTCTGCCTGCCTTTGGTGTGGGGACAAAAGTGTAGGGTGGGTTGCTTTCTCAGCCTTTCCTTTTGCCTGTGTTTCTCGGTATGGAGAAAAGCGGGTTACTGAAACGTGCCGTGCTGGGCCGGCTCCTGGGCTCCCGCAGCAAAGGCGGCAGAGAATTACTAGTCTCCTTGGGGGACGCCTCGCCGGAGATTAAGGTGTATATGTGCCATCTTCTGCGCTCTTTCTATTGTTAACCGAGAAATGCCTGAACTGTTCAGAAAGGAAACACGGGAACGGTGGCAGAGCTTGGCCAAAAAAGTTCCCTGTTTTAAGCAAGATGACCCCCTTTAGCGCAGGTGTTGCCTCAGAAGCAGCGTAGGGAGAAGTCGGTTTGGACAATAAAAGACAATGAAATGTGTGCTTTGCATGTGTGAAAAGATGGAGAAAGCTGTCACCGCTGACCCTGCATGGGAGATGGCTCAATTACCCTTGCAGTTGGTACAGCGTTGCAAATTATTTTCCTTTGTCTGAAGTGGGTGGGAGCCAGAGTTCAACTAAGCTCCATAAATTAATGTATGGAAAATGTCTGAGGCACCGTTTTTAATAATTAGCTGGAGGTCTCTTATAGCCGGGCTTTCTCTGCTATCTGTTGGCAGCATCTGGAGTTGGCATGTCATTTACATTAAAGTCCGAACGCTTGCGTGCCTTGTGAATGAAACGCCCAAAGAAGCCCTGGATTACTAGAGAGTTCCTTAGCAAGGGTGGAGTACAGTCAGAGGAGAAAAATGGAAACCTTTTGTCTCCGGTGTATCCTTAGCACACTAGTGTAACGCTTCAAAAAAGTTTAAGCCATAGCTGTAAAACCCAGTAAGAGAAGTAAGCTGAAAATGGATGAAGTGTTTATTATAATGTGGCATTTGTTGCAGCAGAGAATTTTGATAATGCTTTTCTCTCCAAGCTTGCTTAGCGGTCAGCCTTTCTAAATATAAGCTATATAATCGTAGCAGACATATTCCAGACTTCTGTCTTCTATTTTAATGATCAGTAATTAGTAATTCATAAGTAACTTTTAATTTAAATTAACTCTGTGAAATGCATCAGTAATGTAGTAAGAAAACACCATTTTAAAAAAGATCATGGCATGTTGAAATTGAACACATGGGTATCATGACATATATGAACTTATCCAAATTGCTTGCTTTCACTGTCAATAAAATATTTGTATTTTTTTCCAAGAGACGTGCTGCCATGTTGAAAATGCCTATTAGGTGAACAAAGTAGCTGTGATTTACCCCTGAAAATATTTAGGGATGAGAATGGGGTGACTGATCTGGGCTTATTTTTCTAACTTGTATGGATAATTTTGTCAGTTCATCTCATATGTTATTTAAGAGAGCAGTACTTTAAAGTTGCTGATTTTTTTCTTGAAATGCCAGTGTGTATGGAAAAAAAAAAAAATAACGATGCATATAGTTCTCCACCTCGCAGTATATGTAATCTCGCCTCTTCCTTTGTGGCGTTAGCCAGCAGCTCGGCGCATCAGCGAAACGGAGTAGCTTTTACTTTTGCGAGGTTTTCTTTCTTTGTGTGGGGTTTTTCTGAGAGACTTCAAATTGCTGTAAAACGGTACAGGAAATCCCACTGTGGAAGCGCTGCACTAACGAAAGCCGCCAGCGCTCCGGTTCAGTGCTTGCACCCCGGTTTAACGCGGTTATCGTATTTACAGCACTGGCAGGATTTGGATGCCTCTGAAGCAGGCGTTGTCCCTCGGAGGCGGTGAGCGTTTGCTGCATGCATCACTTGGCGTTTGAAACACGGACGGAGGGTGGAAGATTTTTGCTTGTCCTTTTTGCTGAAGCAGAAGGAGAAGTAGCGCCGCCGAGGAAGGCGCAGGAGAGCGGTGCGCAGGCGTTCCTTGCTGTGGGATGGGAGCACGGCAGCTGAAATCCTTCAGCTCGAGTCCGCCTCGCAAATAAGGGCGAGTGGCAGGCTCGCAGCACTAATCCACTTGCATCCAAAAGGGGAAAAAGGTAAAGAGAGAACTAATTTTTTTCATTACTTTTTTTTTTTAAACCTAATTTTTAGACTGACTTGAAGGTATTGAACTTTTTTATACATCTGAAATTGTGAAGGAGGAGAGATGCCAGTACCAATCGGTATTGGGTTTGGTTTCCAAAAAAGCGTGACAATCCCCGTTTGCTGCAGAAACAGCAAGGCTTCGTGTTCCCGACCAGGCAGGCAGACCCTCGGAGGAGGAGAAAGCGCTGACGGGGCAGCGAGGGGGACTGAAGGACTGCGCTGAAATTTGGGGAAGGGGCTTAGAGGAGATTGGGCGAGAGTGAATTTTTAGAAGGTTTGTTTAACCTGTCCTTCTCGATGGTGTTCCTCGAGAAACGTGCCGCTGTTTAAGGCTGGGAAATGTTTTATCGGCGGAGAGGGGAAGGCAGTTTGGCTTTCAAATCTCCAGATGAATTTCCTACCGCCGGGTTAAGTGGGTTGTTGCATCAGCCTCTACCGTGATGATGATGTACAATTAGCGCAGGGCCGGACGTTGCAAGCTTGTCTGCTTTATGCCCTTGTCTCTTTTCTTTTCAAACAGCTCCCTTATTAGCTGTGGTTTTTTATGCTGCTTGGAGAGAAGCCTACCCTCCTCTAACAGGGCCGGACGCTGCTTGCCTCACCTCGGCTTTACGTATTGGCCGGGCGGCACCGCTGGTCGCCGGCAGCTGCTTTCCCGGCTCGCCTGGTCTCGGGAGCCTCCCCGCAGCGCTGGGCACGGGGCCCCGCGTCTTCCCGGCCCGCAGAGGCACCCGCGCGGCCCCGGCGCCGCTCTCGAGTACAGCTTTGATTCTTTTTTGATTTTTTTGAGCAGGGTTGCCCTCTTAGAGGGGGAAGAAGGCGCAGCCGCTTCCCGAGGAACGCGGGGAGCAACCGCGACACTAAAATGGCAGCGAAAGGGATGAGAAAATGGCGTCATCGGTGACATTAGTTTTCATGGTTTGATTTGAGGGGTTCCTCTGTGAGATGTGAGGAGGAGAGGGTTTCAGGAAGAGGTTTTCTCGTACGGGCTTAGTTATGACTATATAAGGAAGCTTTTAAATGGTATGGATCTGCATTTATTTTCTCAGTATTCCCTTCGAAAGCATGATACCGGAGCGGTGGAAATAACAGTTTCCTTCAGCGGATGATGTGAAATTATCTTTCCGTAGTGTGAATACCTTTTTTACTGTGAGGTTGCCCAGCGAATTCAGTCCCTTTGGAATTACCTGGTAATTTAGCTGCTCTTTGAACTTTATTTGAAATAAATTAAAGTCATGAGTTTTGTTTTGATCGCAAATCTCATGGTGGGTTTATGGCTTTTAACGGGTTGCAGAAAAGCGCCATTATTTCTGGGTTTGTAATTTTTTTTTTAATCAGGATGCTAATATGAGTATATTTATAGCGCTGAGGAGAGACTGTAGCTGCTCTCGATAGCCCTGAGCGAAGCCCCAGACCAAGGTCATTCTCCGCATTTAAAATTTTTGCGAAAAACAGGCATTCGTGTATTCGGAAACTGGAAGGACGAGCTTGGATTCCAGCCTGATGGAAGTCGCCGGCCCCAGGCGCTGGACGCGCACGGGCCGCCGGTCTGGGTGCTGCCGGGGCGCGAGCTCCGTCGCCCGGCGCCCAACCAGGAGCTTTGCACGGCGCGGGCAGGAGCTGGGCTTGCCGCTCCCATCCAGGCAGAGATCTCCGCTCGCTCAACAAGTTGTATGGCAAGCAAGGGCGATGTTGCATTTAATTGCTGCTGTAACATTTTGGTTTCTTTGCTTTTATTAAGACAAATGGGAACACAGGTGCCAGCAGCGCCGGCTCCTTCTGGTGGCTCTTGCGTAGCGTTTCCTACTGCTGTAATCGGTGAGCAAGAGCCTGTCCACGTTATTTCTCCTGTACAGATATTTTCTTTTGTGTTGTTTTTCTCCCTCCTGTTCTTCGCATAGTATGCGAGCAGATTAGAGCCGTTCAAGGCTTTGGATTTTGTTCAATAGTTGGGGGATTTACTTGGTAGGACTTGGTATTCTTGCCGAACGGCTCCCGGTTGCGTTGCAGAGGGGCAGAAAATGAGTGAGCGCCTGGGGAGGGAGAGCGCCCCGCCGGAGCAGGGGGCACGGCCGCTTCCGCTGCGCGCGAGCGTTGCGGTGACAGCGCTGCAGAGAACGGCCTGCGCGGTGCGGGTCGGTAACCTTACGCGGAAGAGAGCTTCGTTCCGAGCAACTTCGTTGTAAGATTTTATGCTTAAAAAGAGATGTTAGGTAAAAATATTCTGCGACTCGGAAAGATTCCAGTAGACGTGTTTTCTAGCGAAGCGTTTCCGTGTGCTGAGTGCAGGCCAAACACAGGTATCGCCAAAATAAAATGGATTAGACTAACGTGTAAGTGAAATTATTATTTGCTATTCTTCACTGTGATGAAGGGGAAAAAGACAACAAATAATTAGTGGAATTGTAGTAATTAAATGCACTTTAAGTAATATAGCTAGCAGTGTGGTGACTGACGTTATTTTGGTGTTTTTTAGAACTGAGTGTCCATCTTAAAAGCAACATATGCATTTATCATTATGCTTGGGCTTATTAAATCTATTAACTAAATCTATTAATCTAAATTTAATCTAAAACTTGGGCTATTAAAAAGATTTTACAAAATATGCTAGAGAAATTTGCTAGATTAAAAAAAAATACAACATGTATAGGAACATTGCGGGGAATTTCTGTGTTATGTTAGGAGTTAAACCATTTGTAAGTACAATTTTGAGAAATGTGTTGAGATGCTGTAGAGCATGAAAGCCTGAACTCATCGAACATAGTATGTCAAATTAGGAAAAAAACAAAAAAATCAAGCTGAAAGTTGCATTTAGTGCCAGCAGTGATGATCTCTGCTCATAGCAGAGTGTGAGTTTTATTTTGCGCTGCTATATATGTGCCTGGCACAATATATCAGTAGGGCATGTGAACAGGAGCATTTCTTAAACGTTTCCTGCGACATAGAGCTGTGCTCCCCGTGTATTGTTGTGATTAAATTTTGTTTATATTCACTGTACACCTTGTGCTTTCCTTGATGGCTGCACACTGTAAAGGCGCTTTGGAGAGCTGAGGTTGGGTGTGTGATCTGATGGTGCCACTTGATGCTGGGGGAAGGCTTGATAATAACTGATGGTTCAAAATTAGTCCTTCTGTGCTTAACGGATGGTTTTGTGGCTGAAGCAGGAGTCGAGGAGGTAGGTGTTAGCAGTTCTCATGCCCTCTCTGCCTTCCTCAAGAAGGGCCGCGCCAAGATGAGTGGTGTGTGTGTGTGACTCTGAGACCCTTCTGCACTCAAGAAGTGTGGAGAGACTATTTTCAGTTCTGGTGGGGCCATGAAGGACGCTTCTCTGATCTTCACTGATCCCATCAAGGTAATGTGAACTTGTATTTCATCTCTTGAAGACTGTATGCCTATCTGAGGAGCACATTTCCGATCTTCATTTGCCAGATTCAAATGATCCCAGCAAGAGCCGAGGAGTGTGCACCATCTGCCCTTGCTTCGTTACAAGCTAATCTGTGATTTCATGGGGAACAGTTCTTTCAGCAGCTTGAGAGCTTTTCCTGTCGTGGCTAGAAGGAATAATGTTATTTATCCAACACAACAAAATCCAGTGTTCCTGGACACAGTGTGAAGATTGCTGTGAAAACTGCATGAGTGTCACGGCTCAAACAGTCTAAAACAGTAAAATAATACAGGTAAAAGTGTTAGGTTTCGCATTGCTAGCGCTAATCTGTGGCAGAGAGCAATTTGCTTGTAAATATTTGCCTAAGGCTTGCTGTGCAACACAGATTAAAGGCTCCATTTAAAACTGAGCGTTACATCAATGACATGCTGATCGCAGGGCAGGGAGGTCCTGTTCCTACCTGATGACTTGTCTCAAGGTGAAGGTCTGCTGCTTTGCAGCTTCCACCCTGCACACAAGGTGTCGAAGGCACCTTGCAGGCAGTTGGTGGTTGCCCCATTTCATTTTCAAGGCATGCTGCAAGGAGGCTGCGCAGGGCTTTCGGCACATAGCTGCCGGGAAGAGACTCCCCGGCTGCACTCGAGCTATAGCGCCGCGTGCATCGACTTTATTGCTGTTGCAGGAATGAGGCCCACGTTGCTCCTCCTCAGTCTCAGAAGAATGCAGATTACTGTAGCTCTGCAAAATTTAATTTTCCCTGACAGTCTCAGCTGTTTTAAAAAAAAAAAAAAAAAAAAAAAAAAAAAGTTACATGATCTTTAAATTCATTGCTACACTTGCATAGTGGAGCTTGGGCCCTGGTTGCCTTATTTTCATGGCTTACTACCATTGCAATGCTGTCTGTTTGCAGGGTGGGGAAGAGCTCTCCAACCTTTGCTGTCAAATGAATTGAACGTGAGCATTGGCTGTGACCGTGGAGCACAGTCCCTGTGTGCAGGGAGACGTGGTTCATGACCTCTCTGACGGCAGGTAGCAGAGCAGTAAATCTCTCTTAAGTGGAGTATTTGGCTGTATTAGCACAATATTTTGGGTTACAGTTATCAGTCTTTGCGTTTTACCGTGTTAAACTTCAACATGGCTGCCCCTTTGAAGGTCTCGGGTGCAGTAACTGACTCTTGAGCCTTAGCAAAATGCAACACCTTCCATTTTTCCCCCTTTTTCATCTGCTAAGTGAATAGTGATTTTGAGAAATATATTCATTGTAGTTTGACAAGCTCAGTTATCTTAGGCCAGCAAAGCCAAAGATAACTTACTGCTAAATCCATAGATGCTCAGTGAGAGGCCAGAGATGATGATTTGCCATTTGCCCTTTTTACATTGGATGGGGGAAAAGGCATGTCTCCTCACTGTCTTCTGCTGAAAACTTGCTATTTTGTTCCTTAATTTAATTTGTTCCTTAACTTTTGTACAACTTTGAGCTGATGCAGACTAGGAAATCACCCTTCGCTGGGTTCTTTTTGTGTCTGAGGACCTCTGCGCTTGGAGTCTCTGTTTGGCCCCACTGCAGTTTTGTCACCTGAAGTCCTCTAAGGAGAAAGCTAATTGCATAAATACTGTTGGATCATTGTATTTGGTAGCTCATCTTTGAGCAACTGCCTTGTTGCTTTGAAGGAGACTGTATAATCCTAATACAGGCCAAGATATGTAGCAAAGCTGCTTATCCATGTTTTTTTTTTTTTTTTTTTGCAAAAGCTGACACTTTCTGTTGCTTTATGCGAAGCAGGTCTCAGAAGGTCTGCAGACGCTTTCAAAAGCGACTAGTGTCATATACATGAGAGAAGAAGTCTGAATAAAGTCAAATATTGCCTGTGCTGCACTGGTATGTCCCCGTTTTCAGTGATGTATGTAGAAATTGGTCCCACCACTTCATATGGATCCACAGGCCTATCGGGTTTAAAGCTGGCAAACAATACTGATGCTAGTCTCACCAGAAACAATAATAAGGCTAAAAAGCAGTAATGCATTGTATGTTCTCTTGTTGTGATACTGTGTTCTAAGTAGTTTTGCTGAATCTTTTATGTTTCCAGAGTGAGAAAGCTTGGGAACGCGGGTTATGTAGAAGGGTGTACCACCTCCGTCAGCATGCTCACACGTGTGTACAGTTTAAGTAGGATTGTATTCAACAACCGTTTCTATTAGCATTTTTTAAAATCTTAAAGTAAATCAGGTACTTCATTCGGAGCTTCTGTTCCAAGACATTACTGAATGATTTTTTGATAATCATGATCTCTGCTGGTTCTTTGAAAGATCCACTGGAACTACTGGAAATCGAGCACTTGGAGATATTTTAATCAAAGTGCAGTTGACTTGAAACGGCCCCAGAATGTTCATTTCATTTTCTCCTTTTTTTCCCTGCTAATGAAAAAGTAAGCATTACTGTCAACGTCCACGGCCTCCGTACACTGTTTGGCAACGTTCACCTTCTCTTGACAGCTTGAATACTAAGATCAAGTATTAAAAGTATGGCCTGGCTGATGGAAGTAATTAAGAGACTTCTATCAGCCAGGAGAGAGTTTACTAACCTCATTTACTGCAGTAAATGGAAGTGACTTTCAATCTCCTGTCAAAAAGAGACCATCGGTGCATGCATGCCCTTTCGTACTCATAATGAATTAGTTACTGAGCCACTTTCTTGCTGGAATTCAAACTGGAGCAAGGCAGGTGCTGATTTCTGTCACGTCAGCCTTTGTCGGACAGTGAATGCCAGAGATGAGAAATGACAGTTGAGCAAGGAGCATGGTGTGAACGGTGAAATGGCACAGCCTCCCGGGTGCCCTTCCCCTTTCAGTCACGGGGGCACTTTTGCAAAACATCCTCTTAGATAAAATTCTTGGCACCTATGACGTTTATGCGAAGAAAAACGTTATCTTTCTGGGTGGTTCTCTCACTAGGGTGGAGAGAACGTATTTGGTCAAGCAAAATGATCCTTGTGCCTTACCTTCATTCTTACCCAAATCTGCTCCACTGTTCAACCTAATTTGCAAATTAGGCTTCAAGGTAAGAAATTCTTGCAGATGAAAATCTGAGAATGCCGTTACCCTATGCTGTTGGTGCTATAGCTTCTTTTGTAGTAAAAGGTGCCTGCTAATACCCTGTGAAGACTTACTATGTTGCCATGTTTTCCTCATGGCAGCAGCTTAGGGTTGCTGTGGGTTAGCCAGGAGCCAAAGTCAGTTGTCTGGAGACTTTCTCCTCTGCCTGCCACATTTGTAGCCTCTCTGGCCCCAGGTTATCTCACTTACCTGGTGAAGCTTGGTAGTAGGTAGTCATCTTTTCTGAATGCAAAAAGGGTGTGAAGCCAGAGCTGAAAGTAGGAGGGAGTGGATTGGAGAAAGGACTGTGGGGAGAAGGGGTCAGGCCTAGGAATAAGGCTCCCTGGATGACTGCGACTGGCTGGGCAAGGGAGGTAGACTAAGTGTCGCAGAAGAGGGAGACTTTGACTTAACACTGAGAGAGGCAAAGTGACTGGATTTCAATAGGGAGGGAGACATGAGACAATGACATCTGGCTAAAATCCAGGGGAAAGAGGAACTTGCTAGGGAAAAATGCTGAGGGCTAGCAGACGTGGAAGAAAAAGTTGGGACTAGCTGGGCCAGGAAATGAGAACCTGAGGGTGAAAGTGTGGGTGTACTTCCATGCCTGTGTCCCTGTTCTGCAAAATCTCATCAGATACCGTACAAAGCATGTCTGGGAAACACCCAGATCCTCCAGTAAACGTTGCTGAGAAACTGTGATGGGAAAAGATGTACCTTTTCCCTTCCAAACAAGGTGTGGTAAGAAAGCGTAGGAGTCATACGTTAACGCAGAGGAAAGTCAAGTGCCGAGTAGTCACTCACTGAAGGAGGAGAGTGTAATGTGACATGAGGGGATCTTCCAGCTTTTTGCAAAAATCTGACCGTCTCAGGGGAAATGAGATAGAGGTCCATCCCTTGAATGGACCCTCAGGCACATGCTGGCTATGTCAGAATCCGTCTAATGGCAGAACTTGAGCACGGAGAGCCACCAGCTGAGGATTTCACCTCATTTTATTGTCTTTGCCATCTGCCATGGTGAAATAGCCCTTTAACTTCTAATGATATCTCTGCTCTCCTTCCGTTTCTCTCTTTGGATAGCGAACGTGAGGCAACATGTCGTTGCTCGTCGTACAGTCTAGCATCTCCCCGAGAGGACGGTTCATGCGATATGGGTCACACGCTCCGTTGTGCCTTGCTTGGCAGACCTCTGCATCCTTGCCAAAGAGCGCAGGCTTCATGGCAAAGTCGAATCTTGCCTCTGGGATTGGAGAAAGCTTTTAGGACAGGAGCACAGCCTAGGCCCGCACTGAGTGGATATGCAAACCCTTAAAGCTATGGTGTGGCCTGGGATTTTTTGGCCAAAAATCTCTAGTTGCAAGTGCATCTCTTCCATCCTTCTACTCCGCTTGTTGCAGCGAGCTCAGCTTTTCCTTAAAGCGGATGGACATTCGTGTGGATTTATTTCCATGTGCGAAACCTGAGTGTACAGTGACCGAAACATAGAGCACCACTAGGTGGCAATGTAACAAACCCAAGGCATCGTTTTCTGTTTTGGCAGCTGGTCATTCTTTACCTCAAGGTGTGAAATTTTGCCTCCCAAATTTAGAATGACAACTGTGGGAGCTGTCGTTTGACCAAACGAAGCACAGGCAGTTTTTTTGATCTGAGGAGCAGGAACCTCTGCATCAGGTCCTGAAACTCCCTCTTCTGAGATTTAATAATTGGCCTGTAATTAACTGAAGCAGCAATTGTCATGCTGCAGTCGTAATGTTTAGCATGAGGCACAGGGCAACCTTTTTAAAATGCACCTTTTTGTCGGTGAAGCATTATAGATATTACTTGGGTTGTATGAGGCTTTTGGTTTGCTAAAGGAATAGTTTTTGAGATCTTAAAAAATGATGATCAAACCATAATTGATGTGCTGTGTAGAATAATCCCTTGAATGGACCTTGTGAACTCTCCAGGAGCTAGATGTTTCATTAAGAAAGATATTTAGCCTGGTTTTGCTGTCCTCACTTGAAGTTCAAGCACATCTTAAATTACTCTGCAGATTACCAGCATTGCTGTGTGGGGTTGTTTTTTTTTTTTTTTTTTAGGCAGATGCTCAAGCTATCTCCCCTTCTCTCTAGTCACCTTTCCTAGGGTATTACCCACAACTAGTAGCAATGTTTCAGCCAGTTTATAGCAAGATTACCACGTGGGTTTTCTGGTCAACTTCTGCTTTCTGCTGTCATAGGGAGTTGGCCTTGAGTTAGAAACTCTCAGGAGGCCTTGGTCAGCTCAGGGCTTGCTTAGCTCTGAGGAGAGAGGAGCTTGAGGTGAGCGGGCAGGAGCAGGGTGGTGCATCTCCAGGCTTTCTGGAGGCCAGGCTCCAGAGCAAGCAGGTGGCCAGGCCACCGAGCTTGCCTGCAGGCTGCAGTGGCTGCCACCATAGGCTTAGCACCTTCTATCCCATCCGGACATGTGCAGGCCTGGATCTCGGAGAATGTCCTTTTTTTTGCGTGTAAAATTAACTGTTACAGGATACAGCAAGCGTAAGGCTGTTCTCTGCCACATCGGAGTCCTGCTTTCAGATGTGTGGCTGTATCTTCTGCTTATATGTTGATATGTGTGCTTTGAAGGCCTGCCTTCAAAACAGTAGGTATACCTAGAAATAGGTATAAATGTTCCAGATGTTTTTTCTTCAACCAAAAAAATTTGTTACCCTCCCAAGCAAAGACCCTCTGCCCATGCATACATAGCCAGACCTTACAAAGCCATGTCTCCATCCCCATCTTTCCTATAGGGAGCCAAGATCCATCTTGGCCCTGTCTTTAGGGGACTGCCCCAGCTCTTGCCTCTGACAACCGCTGTAACAGGCAATCCCCAGACATATGCAAGCATCTTCATTTAGCTTCCCTTTTTGAGATTGCGACTGCACTTTCTCTGTGGGCATTGCCTAAAAAGAAAGTGGGACATAGCAGATGATGAAATGAAGACTAGGCTGTGTGGCAGAAGTCACCCCTTTTCCCAGCATGTAATTCTAGGACTGTTTCGGGGGGGGGGGGGGGGGGGGCTACATCATGTGCCAGTCTCAGAGGATGGCAAGTCTTTCTGTATCTGGCATGCGGAAAGGGGTCATATTACTATTTCCAGCTGCGGGGAGTCAGAGAATGTCCTATACCAAAATATTGCCTGTTCTACATACTCCAGAAGGAAAGGGTGCAATGCCCTTTATTTAATACAAAGCTCTGGTGCTGGGTAACAGGAAGGCAAACAGGACACCTACGTGGCAGAGTTTAGTGCTGGGTTTCTTCAATTAAGAGAAATTTCAATCCCTCCTCACCTGTCAGAGCTAAGTAAGTACCACTGCATGATATCTGATGTTGCATGTAATACAGCTGCCTACTGTTTTTAAGACTTAGCGTGAATATGCTTTCCCAAAGGTCCAAATTTCTGTGATGGTGGAGTGCCGTCCTGCTCCAGGTTCAGTGCTCCCCCAGAGAGCCCTAGCTCTGTGTAGGGTATAAGGACCAATACTGATATTGTCAGATCTTTGGGGCAGGAACCATTTATTTAGGGGAAGAAGTTGGGTATGAAGGGCATGAAAAACTCCTGATTCATGACTGGGTTCAGTGGGCACTAGTGCTGGTGTGTGTCCTCATTGCAAAGGTATGTGGTGCATTGGACTCCCACCCTGCCAGATTTGCAAGTGGCCCCTTAATTTTAGAGCTATGTTTAGTGAGCACACGGACTTCTAAAATATTAGGGCTTATTACAGTTGATAATGCTGTAGTTTATCACTTCAGAGGGAAACAAAGGCTTTTTGCTTTTTTTTATAGTTTGATTAATGATTAAATTGAAGTCTGGGACTGCAGATTGGCTTGGTTTGTTTAATTGGTAGTATAACACAGTGAAAATGCCAAAGATATTCAAGTTAGTGTTAACCAAAGCCTTGCGTTTCTCTGTGTATGTTGCTACTGTTAACCCCACAACTACTTGCTTTAAATCCAAAATAGCCTGTGTATTTGCTTGTACAGGTCACTTAACTCCTTATCCCAAGCATTAGTTTAACAGCTCATCTGAGTCAGTCTGTTCACATACAACTGACCTGTTTTTGAGGTTTAGGGATATACTAAAAACTGCAAGTTTAAAATTTAATTAACTCTAATTATTCAGAATTCATTCTAATTTCTTCTAACTTAGGATATTTTTTAACCACTCCTGTTATATTCAAGGAAAGAGAGGCTGTGCAGTAAACTCCTCCTGTATGCTTTCCAACTGTTCAGTTATTTCATCCTTTTTCGACTGATTTTTAAAGGCTCTTTTTCACAGTTCCTAGCTGGCCTACCAGAGCTCCACTCTTGCCTGAAGCTGCCAAGTAAAAACCTTCTTTTTACCTACTCAGGTCCAACAATCTTATCTGGGCTTATCGCTCTTAGCAGCTTTCATCCTAGCTCCCTCAAATGGAGACCAAGAGGAAGCAGTTGCTGGGACACAGAGATAAAAGAGAATAGAAGCAGGACACTTCACTAGGCTTTAATGCATATTAAAACGGGATTAATGTGTTTTCATTTTCATGTTGTGCTTTATGGGCATCTTACTGTACTTCTGGTGAAGTAAAGTGACCTTTAAACCTCTCAGGAGTGGATTGGGGAGGGAGCTGCTAGCACTCCTCAGACTTGAAAGGGCTGAGTAGTACAATATGTATCTGATGTTAGTGCAAGGCTGGTTTTTTTTTTTTTTTTTTTTTTTGACTGAAGCTCTGTTTCCCCTTTTCCACAGGGATTCCTGAAGAATGAAAAAGATAATGCATTGCTGTCAGCCATTGAAGAGTCTAGGAAGAGGGTAAGTTGGAAGCAAGCACCTTTTTTAAAAAAAAAAAAAAAAAAAAAAAAAAGGAGAGGCGAGAAGTAGCGTGGGAGAGAAAAATCCTGAGGAATGGTTTTATAAATCGAGTGTTTAACAAACTGAGGGAATTTAGGAGGACTGTGTCTTTCATAGAATACAAAATAATTAGAAGTTAGGAAATACATGCTTAGACTTTGCAGAAGAAATAATTTTGTCACTTGTATTTTCGTGGCAGTATTTGCTAGGGTTGGAAGCTCATAGTGTTAAATCTGAGTTTGTACAGAGCAGCTGTTGTATGTTAGGCACAGCACACTTGCTCTGACCCCCCTATATGAATGCTGCTTTTTCTAGAGATGATACTGTCAGGATACTGGATTTATTCCCCCCCCCCTTTTTTTTTTTGTTTTTGCCCTGAGAAATGCCTTGTGCTATGACTTTGCATTTCGTGATGATGCTCAATGAATTGTAGCCGACTCTTAAGGTTACAGGAGTTGAAGTGTGTTGCTTCCTGCATATGACAATATTCAGGCCAATGCAGCAGCAGTACTGTAAGATTTAACTCTTGTGTCCGTAGAAGAGCTGGAAAAATCATAACTGCATCACACTGTCCAAAGCAAATCTCTTATACAGGCAAACCAGTCCTCAAAGCAGTGCGAAAGAAATTGCTACAGTAAGAACGTTAAGAGTTCCCACTTAGGGTCAGTAAAAAGGTTCTCCGAGATGAGTTTTTGTCCTCAAGAGGGACCAATTCCTTCAGAGTCTGTAAGAAAAAAGGCAGGTATGAAGTGAGCCTTCCCTGGTTCAGCTCTCGTCTCTTCACCCCGCAGCAAGCAGTTGTTTTGAGCGTTTCCTGAGCTAGAAGTTATCTGACATGAAACTTATCTGATCCTGTTCCTGAATCTTTTTTTGCTTTTGATATCTGTCGTATTCTGGGGCAATGAGTCCCACAACTGAATTATGCAAAATACTTCCTGTTGTTTGTCTTAAACGTGCTGCCTGGAAATGTCAGAGCAGGTTTCCTACTGCTTATGTTATGATTATGTTTTCCTACATGTACAACTGGGACATCACATCAGGGTTAAAACTGAGCCTGTGTTTCTTTCCAATGATAAGAAATAATATTTACGCGTTATTAAATTGTTTTAATTATATGTGATTTACTGCACTTATTGAAGAACATTTAAACCCCTATTGAAATGATTATAGTGAAGGTAAGAAGACCTGTATTCTACATGAAAGTATAAAATGTTCTGTTTCTTTCTTGTTTTCTTAATATACAAATTTTAGTCTCATTGCATGTGCGCACCATAATTAAATGTTTGCCAAATGTCAGCACCTCTTATCAACTCGTTTATACCAGTGAGCGTTTTGCCCTTCAGTTGACAGTATTCTAACAGTGGGCCATAACGAAATGAAAAATTTATTCAGCTGGCCAAAACATGTAGGTATGTATGCTGTGGCACACAATTGTGCAAAAAGAGAGAGAGAGTTGGGAAAAGTGGAAGATCCCATATAGCTTATTCTAGTAGAAATAGAAGAATATTTCCTGTCCCTGTATACCTGAGGCTGTTAGCGTTGGAGTAATGATAAAAGGGGGAAGGGCTGTGAAGCGTCGTCTCTTTACTAATGCTATTGCCAAAATAAGGAATATTAAGCAAACTTCTTTCCTTCCGTGAGTTCTGCAGTCAGAGCTGAAGACACTGTAGCACATCAGCCTTTTTAAAGGTAAAAGTATGTTTGTTCTCAGGATAATCATATCCTATTTAGTTTCCTGACTTTGAGGCTGAGCGAGACTTTCTGGTTCTTTGGCACTGGTTGATTTTTCCTTAATAATTTCATTTTTAGTTTAAGATCCTTTTGGAAGCTTCTTTCGCAACCTATTTCCCATTTAAAAGAAAAACTTATTGGTAAAAACCTCAATATAAAATATGGGAAATAAACACGCATCTCTCTGTTAAGAATGTAATAGCAGTCAAACCTCTAGTCTCCACGGAGGTCAAAAGTTAGCTGTCGGTAGAGAAAATAGCCCCCACAAACTGAGCGGATCAGTGATGACCTGGAAATTGTGCACGCACTCTTCAGTGGCCAACTGCAAAATTAAGGAAAGACGGTTGTTAGCTGAGAGATGGGCAAAGGCAAAGAGCTCTTACATCCGCGGTTGTTACCTTAGTCCTGCGCTCTCTGTGACGGAGTCTCTCCGTTCAGCATGTGCTGCTGCCTTTTGTGCTCTCTTCTGCTCTGTTGCAAAACAGGAGAACAAAAGCTGTTGGTAGGTTTAGGTCTGTATTCAGATGTTGTGAGGCTGATATTTCAAAGCCAGACCTTTCATGCAGAAGTTGCAGCTGTAACTTCCAAGGGAAACGGAGAGCTCAACGAATTCCCAAAGGGGGATGCCCAGCAGTCGCGAGGTACTGCTGGATACTGTCTCTGCCTATCGATTTCCAGCCTATTAACAGCTTTCTGTGTATTATAATACCACTGAAGAGGCAAGGAGCCACTGTTTTACCAGCTAGACCTGTTAGACTTGTCTTCATTTCACTTGCACCTGCTTTCCTGAATCCCCTTGAACCACCAGGCATGTTAAAATAACATGTAGCATGTCCATTAGCTCTTGAGGGCAGACCGAGTTGACTGAACTAGTTAATATTTTCTGTTTTAATTTTAAGCTGGTCTATTAATAGCAGAGCTAGTTAGTGGTTGCACGTTGTTCTCTAGAGGCTGTTTGGTGCTTCTGTATATTCCTTAACTCTTGTTATTCACCAACAGACCTTCGCTATGGCTGAGGAGTATCACCGAGAATCAATGCTGGTTGAATGGGAACAGGTGAAACAACGGATTCTTCATACTCTGCTTGCATCAGGGGAAGATGCCCTTGATTTTACCCAGGAAAATGAGGTAAGTCTCGATCTTTCCAAACACTATGCGTAGTCAGGCACAGCATGCACACAGCTAGCATTCCAGGCACTGCTGATACCACATCAGGATTATTGTGTAGATGCAACTATGTGAAAAAGAGCAATATCAGATCTCTAGTTAATTCCAAAATGGCTATGACTGGCAGAATGCTTTGCCTGGCAAAATTTCAAACCTATGCTCTTACCTTTCAAACTGCTGACCCTGCTTGAGCAGGCGGATTGGACCAGATGATCTCCAGAGGTCCCTTCTGACCCCAACTATTCTGTGACTGACTGATTGGTACAGGCAATGGAGCTCCTATTGCTGAACCTACGTATTATGCCACATATGTACAGTTTGGAACCTTAAAGTTGTGCTAATGCATAGTAGATCAATACACCCATGGGACAGAAAACACATTGGGGTAAATATCTTTGGGAAACTTTCTTAAATATAATGGGATCAGACAGTTTCTGAGGTGTAACTGTGCTCTTCTATAGGCCTTACAGTGTCCCTTTCCAATATCCGTCTCAACTTGCCAGGATTTATGGCTTTTCTCAGGAGGGAGCTGAAGTTTCTCAGGTTTCTTGGCAAACCCAAATGAATATTAAAGTAAGAAGATGCTGTTTCATGCAGATTAAAGTTTTGTGCCTCTAAGACCTCTAGTGTGGAGCAATTCAAGGTTAAGATAACCAGTAGTGACCAAAGACAAGGAAAAGGTATTGACTAGCAACTTAAAACATTCCTTATGCTGTGTTACATCTTCAAACGTTACCTCTTACTCCCTTAAAGAAAACGTTCCAGTTTTCTGAGTGGAATAACGCACAGTTACACGCAGAATTGTGCGGACTCCACCCCTCTGAGCTAGAGACATTGGACATCAGCTGAGTTCCCTGGAGCACAAAGTTGCATCACAGCCCGGCACGCAATGTTCCAGGCAAAACCGTAACCTTGACAGGACGGGGTAGGAGGTGGGGAAACATACTGTTTGCTTTAAGACCAGAAAGGAGACCCATTTTTTTTTTTTATTTTATACCCGTGGTTTTTCCCTCTTTTTTGTTTTTTTATAAAGTTCTTGTTCATTGGAGCAACTTATGGGGCTGCAAACTGCATTAAAAAAAAAAAGCCCTTGGTATTAATGGGCTATGACCTGTATAGGGATTTGGAAATAATTAAAGTTGTTAATGAAATGTCCCTTTCTGATTGCTGTTCTTTTAAATATAGGTTAATCCTAGTTAGCACATGTCTTTTTATAGAAGCTGTCGTCTTCAGAAAGTGTTTTACTGGTACTTTACTGTGACTTCTCAGCAGGCTGTCCAGCTTTCCAATATTAGAAATGCTAAATAATGCAGGGTGAATTCATTTAAAACTAAAAGCAGCTATCCCATTATCTTGGGATGTGAGTCTGAAGCCTTGACAGCTACACTGATAGCTTCTAACATCTTCGATTTGTGAGTTATTGGTTTGGGGTTTTCCTTTTGAAGCATAGCTATCAGCTGCTAGGAGAAGCAGTGTAATCTACTCTGAAATGGCAAAACCTCTTTTCTGATGTTGCAGTATCAAAACAGACACTAGCCCCAGTCCAAGGCGCTTGAGATGCCAAGCATCAACAGTTCTCATGCATCAGTTTAAAGGCTGGATATACGCTATCACTTGGTAATAGTCCACTCTCCCTTTCAAAGCGTTCATCGTATCAGTATGTCATTTCAAGAGCATTTAAAATTCTTGATATATTCCAGTCTTAGCCTCAAGAAGTCAAAGGTCTGAGGGGTTTGAAGTGCATCTACTGTGTTAAAAGCCTGTTAGATAACCTCCCCACAGCAGGTTGTTCTTCTAAAACCTTGTTCCAGTCAAATAAGTTTTGTGTGTGTGTGTGACACAAACAGACGCAGCTTGTAGAATATAGTAGAGGTTTAATTGATATCCTCTGGAGATGGAGAATCAGCTGAAAAGGCACAGATCCAAGCGCAGCAGGGGGCTGGTCTGCCTGCGAGCCAATTCTCAAGCTTTGGGCAAGCTAATTTGGGCAGATTGAAATACCAACACATTATTCATGGAAATAAAACCAATTAACAGGCGAACCTCATGTTTGAAAGAAGCTAGCACAGAACTTGCCACTAAGGTTTTCTGTCCCCCCTTGTCCACCAGTCTGGCACTTCTTCCTCAAGAAAAAAACAGAACTAATAAAAAGATGCTTCTTAGGGAAAGGGAGGAAAGCCTAGATTTTTGTCTTCAAGATACCAAACACCTATGTTCTCAAGGTGTTTGTTCTGCGTCTTGCTCCACTAGGTTCTGAGGTATGTCTTTTGTCCTTTTCTTTCAGGTTTTTCTCTCTTCCCTTCCACCCTTCCAGCTTTTCCGCTCCTGCTGTCTCCTGGAGTGACTGAAACACTGTCGCTCTCAGTTTTTACCCTACCCACTAAAATCCCAAGCGTTGCAAGATGCTTTCCGCTCCCCCATTCGCAGCAGCACATATTTCGATGGTGTCTCTCCAGCCTAGTCTCCTGCGTAGCTTTACACTGTATCTACTGGCCAAGCCATTTGGAGCGCTGACAAAATGTCTGCCCAGGCTTCTGCTAAGGAATGTGCCTGTGCATATGCATATGCGGGTGATGAATAATGCATCTTTATGTGCATGCAGTTCGGTGCGCGAGTGGCACTGCATGCTCGGCTGAGTACAAATAAAGGAGGACTCCTTTGAAAAGCAGCATCGTTAGGCAAAATGAATTTAAAGATAAAAACCGTTTTCGGGAACGGATAGTATTCAAAATAAGTACTACAGCTCTGAAGAGTCTTTTGGAATGGAGCTAAATTCAGGGCAGGAAGAAGCAAGAATGGTTCATAAAAACTGCACAAGCCATTTAAGCAACAGCAGACTGCATACAGAGCAGGACATGCGTGTGTGCACGTAAACTTCTTCAGTCCTTCGTGCGCTACCCGTTTCTCCTTTTTTTGCCTTTGCTGCTTCAGTTGTGCTTAAGAATCTGGCCTAATACCTGCATCTCCTAAGATGCACTTAGCTGCTGTTTTCATCCAATCTTTCGTAATAATCTTTTCCCTGCTTGATAAGTTCTGACCTGTTACTGAAGGATGTCCACCCCCTTCCCAATTCTCCTCCTTAACTGCAGTGACGCTGCTTTAAAATTGGTCCCTAGCTCCGAAAGGTCTGTCTGCACAAACAGCCATTTTTGCAATTCCAGCTGAAGAGTGGAAACGGCCTTCCCCATGCTGACTCACTGATTTAGTTTTTCTTTTGAAATTTGCTTTTAGCTCAGCTGTGAGATGGTTCAGTGAGCTCAGGTTTTTAAGCTTAATAATTCAAAAACCAGAATGCAAGTATGAGATGGAAAAAATAGGAATTGAAGTTACTCCCCTGGCTCTCTCAGGAGGAAATAAAAGCATAGGAAAAGCAAGAAAAATATTTCTGGCGTTTCTGGGGGGGGGGGTGTGTGTGTGTGTGTGTGATTTTTTGTTTTGTTTGTTTGTTTTGTTTTTTTTCTTCTCCTCCTGAAGGGCCACATTGGTAGTGGGCATTGAAAGAATTTGCTTTCAATAGGGCAGTTCTCAGTTGTGACAGATTGTTAATAAAAGTGATCCTCAAAGCGTACTGGTTAGGATAAAATCAAAACTGGAGAAGGGAAGGAGGGGGGGGAAACGGGACACCAGAACCCCCGCACAGTTGTTTGTTAGTTTTAGGCATGCGCTTTTGAATTCTGATCTTGATCTGTGGGCTTTCGCCTGTCGGTCGTGCTCCGTTCTCCGGAACGGCAGCCGCATGGATGTTCCTCGGCGCTGCAAAACGGCAGAAGAAAAAGGAACGAGATGCACAAAATAAAGCCCTAGTCCTTATGCTTCTGGTGTTTGGGCACTGATTGAGAAGTGACACCGAGTCACAATGTACCCTTCTTCTCTTGCGTTAGAAGATGAAACCTCATCAGTAGTTAATGACACTGTCCATAATTTAGTATTGCTTTAAATAACTCTGCGATTTATCTAGCACAGCATAGGGGAAGGCTGCGAAGTGCTATTTCTACCATCACGTCTGTTTCCCAGGAAACCTGCTTTAACAGCTTCTTTGTTCTTTAGAACAAAGCATTTGTCATTTTTTTTAGGTGGATTTAAAGGAGTGTGTGTCAGATGATTTGACACGGAAAGAAAAATAGTTTCGAATATCAGTGTCCATTAGGATTGACTGTGAGGAATATGTTTAGTGTAAGTTTAGTTGCAAAAAGAGTGGGGTTTTTTTGGTAAGTTATTTTGTTTATACTACCTAAGATCTAAATACATCTGTCTGATTTTATCATTAGGTTGGTGTAATTTGACTTTCCCTATTGCGGAGAAATTAATGCAGTGCTAAACACATTCCAGAAATTTATTTGATAGTTTAGGTTAAAAAGATGGTTCGGGTTCATTTTTGGTACCTTCATTCATTTATATCATATTATATCAGGGACAAACAAAACTCGATATTATTTTTTTCTGTAGTCAGCTGTTGTATGCTATGCAAAAAGCATAAATCACAAACATCACAAATTTTTCATAATTTCTGAGTAAATATCAGTGCCCTTATCCTTACTCATGCACTCCTAGCTAACTTGAACAGCTTCTTTCCCGTTGCAATCCTGTGATTGTATGTGTCTTTAAATTTTAAATTGCTTAAAATTTTCCTATTCAAAACTCCTGGACTTGGGCAACTATAGCCATTGTCTTAGCAAGAGCATATACTTAGGGATGCAAAGGTGCTACTACACAATAGAAGATAAACTAGGTTAAACTGGTATCAAATTAAACAATTTTTCCCTCCCAAATGCTTGAGTGTATAGACTGATTGGCAACATGTTTGCAAGTTTATAGGTTTGCTTTCCTTTAGTTTCAAGTTGGGAGGGATACAGTTCACAAAAACGTGAGATGCTTGTGAAAACCCTATCAGCATTTCTTCCTCATATGAAATGAAGAATTATTAACAATATCACTCTCAGGAGAAAGGATGTCCCTTTCTTAGAGCTTCCCCCGAAATATGTGCAAGCCAGGTCGTTTAGGAATGTGGGTCCTGCCATACTGCAGCATGCCAGGTGTCAGCGAAGCTGAATTTTTAGGCTGATTAAACAAAAGTAAAAATAATAATATTCTATTGCGTTTGGGCTTTGTTTAGGTTATTTGCTTGCAAAGGCAACAAGTCAGTCGCATTTAACTGAACTCTTCCAGGAAAGGCTGTAACATATCCTTAAGCAATACTTGAAGGTGATCCTGTCTGCACATTAAAGTACTAAAACTCTGGGTAAATGCCATAAGGGAAAGTAAAGCCATTTGACAGAATCGATAAGGGGCAGTATGCAGCTAGCCATAACCAATTTCGGGAGTTAAAAAGCTTTATTTAAAAACTCTGCAAATGTACCTGCCTTTTCTTAGAATAAGTTATTGATTCCAATTTACAGGGATATGGATGAACCTGAGTTATATGGTAATAAACCAAGGCCTATTCTCAGTGTTTGCTTACAGCTGCTTCCAGTATTTCGCTTATGTGCTTTGCATCCTCTCTCCTGGGGGAAGTAAACAGCCAGCTTAGAGCCTCATAATTGCACCTAAGCTAGACATCTAAAGTAAGTTAAGCAAGGTTTGTGTGGAGAGGTGACATCTCTTATCAGACCAACTGTGCCTGAGACAGTCGAATGAGCTTTTGGGCTGAAAGCCTGAAAATCAAAGGCTGTTGCTTCAGGTTCAGTGCTGAAAACATGCTTGCTTTCCTAGAAGCTTGCCTGTTCCTCCTCCCCGGCTCCAGCTCTGTCAGAGGGCTTAATAACAGATATTATGCTTCCATACTAAGCTTGTCTCGCTTTTATCTTCAGACCATCGTGGCTATCACACCGCTGTGGAAGCAGGCAATATTAAAGGACTGCTTTACCTCAAAGGGATACGTCTTTAAAATGATAGTACTTTTTTAAAAATTTTCAAACCCAAAACTTGTAACGCTGATGGTGAAACAAAGCCTTACATTTTTAGGAAGCTGGAAAAACTGGAGAATATCGCGTACTTAGCTGGGATTGTTCTTTCCGCTGGGGTGGTGGACTTCCATGTTTATTAGTGGCTATACTGAAGACATACCTATGAGTGTGGTGGATGTTTACAAGAATGGCTTTATAGAGCATAAGAAAATTATGGTAGTATTTCATTTCAGTTTTCACAAAAGAGTACAAACGTTTCTATGCTATGACTTTGTGAGCTGTTCCCGCTACTGGATGAGAATGCCTCAAGCCTGGCGTAGTCTCTATGGGTGGGAAGATGATTTATTCAGGCCAGCATATTGCTAGCTTTCTCCCCCCCCCCCGCAGCTGACCAGCCAAGGGGCACTTCTGGGAAGATAATTAAATATTGCCGGCCCGTTTTGAGTGTACGATTATGTGGCACTGGAACAAAATTGAAATGTAAGATTTGCTAGACTGAATCCATTGAGCTGGTCAGTCAGATTCTGTGTCCTTGCTGCAATGGAGGCTTGGACTACGTGATTTGTGGGGAGGTATTGAACTTCATAATAGGTACCTTTCAGGAAACAAAAGCAAAGTACTATTATAAGGTACTGTTTAGAGCAGCTGATGCCCTAAGTCTAGAGAGCTGGTGGTTGGTTTGTGTGCTGAGTAAGGAGAATTTCTGTCGCTTTATACACAAACTCGATGTTGTATTTAAGCTACGTTAGGAGGCTAATAGGATATTGCCGTGAAAGCGTGCATTTCACTCTGCGAAGAGTTCCGAGAGTTTGGTGGGTCTGTCAAGCATGCGGTTTGGCGTTTGTACTTTGGCAATAGCAACACTGGCAAAATGCATTGCATAGTTTTTATACCTTCTGTAAAGTGAACAGTCAGAAGGAAACTATGTAGACTGAAGAGTTTGACTGTATTTGGGGAGAAAAAAATACCCAAACCTTTTTAATAACCATTGTGCTTCTCGTTAAACAGCCTAGCTGTGTTGGTGAGGTGGGCCCTCCAGGTCGCAGCTCTTTGGACAACGTGGAGATGGCGTATGCTCGACAGGTGAGTGTCTTGGAAAGGAACGCAAAAGCACAGTTTTTAACGTTTTCTGCAGAGATAAATACATGCATCGAAAGATATAGCAGGCTAAGCACAAAAGCATAAGCACAAAAGCGCCTGGGTTCAAAATGTAATTGGAAAATATAAAAATTTAGCCTGACTTTTCTTGGAAACGTACTTGTCTATCTACTACAGAATTTGCATTGAAAGGACATCCTGAACACCTTTGTGGTTATAGAAGTAATTTATGTTTATATAGTAAACTGAAATTTTTTTATGCTTAAAAAATTTTTTTTAGAACTCTTGTCAAAGTGTAAAATTAAGTAAATGAAGACTTTAAATTCCCTTCGTTCTTACCAAAAAAAGGTGCTGAAGTCCTAATCCTGATGTTTGTCAAACGATATGCCTTTTTAATGAGATCACTTACGTGGAGCTGCAGCACATCAGCTATGCATTAGTATGTCTGGCAGCATTAGAACGCCTCTGAAATTTTGCAGAGAAAACTGATAAATCTTTACATAATCAATTTGTTACTTTTGTTATTTGAGAAGTTCTGTTTACTAGCACTGTTGGAAGCAAAATGAAAGATAAGGACTTGATTTTTCAAAATGGAATATGTAAAACTACATAGACGAAGTGCTGCCTAATTTGCACACAGTTGCACTTATTGTGTGCATTGGCTCAATCTTTGCTCAGCCAGACAGCAGCTTGTACATCTGTTTTGCCATGTCTGCGTTCATGGTAACTGTGTGAGGAAGTGAATCACAAAATAGGATGCGTGGTAGTGCTGATAGTGTATGTTTGATTTAGCGATTGTTTTTAGTATGTTATTCTGCCTTATCTCCACTGTAACGTTCCTGCATTAGGGGCCTTCCTCGTGGTATGATTGCATGCACGCTTCCCCAGTATTCTGTGAACATAGAAAGCTCAACCTTTCTAGCAACAGTAGTGATGAGAAAAGCCTCTGAGTCACAGTTTCTTCCTGGGACGTGAGCAGGTGGACTCCCATCACTTTTGCAGCCTGCATGCAGACTGGTTGCGCTGTGCCTCGGAAACATGGCATTTGCGTACTGGCTTCTGCTACCGGAACGGTTCGTGCAGCCGTCGTGTGCTGCTGGCAAGCCCTCAGCAAAATCTGCCGCAGCTCAGCTCTTCTTAACCCCACGCTGCTTGAGTGCAGAAGATCCTGTGTTTTAAGGCTGCTATCGTACAGGGCTCCTGTGGATTTCAGTGGGTAGTTGGGGCCGCCCTGAAAATCAGGCAGTCCACGTTGTTCCAGTTCATCATCAGCCACAAAACGCTTTTTAGTTATTTTTAAATAATTAATTGTTCTTCATGCGTTGTTCAGACTCTTTCACAGAAACACAGTGAAGTCCGCATGTGGGATTTCACTAATACTAGATTCCAATTGGGATCCCGAACTCAGCATCTTGTTTATGTGCTGGGATGTTGGTGAAGCAGTGTATGCAAGAAGGAAGGACTTATGGTACTCCAGCACCTTCTTTCCAGCACTGCGAATGATTATTTTTGGAGGGAGCTGGAAAGTGGAAAGTCTGGGTTGGGAGTACGATAAACAGTAGTAGAAGTAGCTAAGGAAAGACCAAGATTTCAAACAAAATTATCGGGGGGGGCATACATATAAGAAGGGGTTTTGGAGGGCCAGGTTCCCATGTTCTTTTTCACTGTGTCACAGTTCCTGAATACTTCTGCCATAAAACGGCAAAATTCTGTTTCACTCGTGTCAGCAGGCAGGAGGCTGCCATGCAGGGGAATATCACTGCCATTCAGTTGTCGGGTCTCTTCTGGATCTTTTTCTTCCAACGGTTGGATGTAATGAGTCTTAACACGACATTCAGTGCAATGCTTTGCCATGCGGAAGCCCTGAGCAGCTGCATTTCCGTCCTCCTTCAGGCAGGCCTGAGGCTTTGGGGTACTGTGGAAGTGCAGTTCATGCTGCTGTCCGTTCCTCTCTTGTGTCTAGATTAGAAGCAACTAATATGGGAGGGAGGCAGAAGGGATTTGTTGGGGATACTCCATTCTTGAAGCCTGGTTCAGATTTTGCTGCCATGGCCGGGGAGGGAGAAGGAGGGTAATATATATTGTTAAACTTGCTTACTTTTGGTATGTTTCAGATTTACATTTATAACGAGAAGATAGTGAATGGACATCTGCAGCCTAACCTGGTAGACCTTTGTGCTGCCGTTGCAGAACTGGATGATAAGGTACTGCCAATAAGTTAACCTAAAGAGATGTATTTAATCTGTTTACAGCTGTGATTAGCAGCTTGCTGACATTAGTGGAAAAAATACTGATATTGCCAAAAAAAACCTGCGTGGCTCCACAGAAAACACAGAGGCAATACTGGCATCTTCTCGAATACAGTGGGGCCCACCTGTGATAAACTTGGTAACGGTGAAAATCCCTTACCAAAATGAGGAAGAAAAGAACCTGGTTTCACAGCAGTGTCCCGTCGTGAACAGTGAGCTGTTAGGGGAAAAAGTTGCTTTTCATTTGAAATGAATTTTGTTATCTTTTTGCCTTCCCAATTATCCTTGTAGGCCATATTCTTTGAGCAGTGTTAGCTGCAGATGGAAGGTATTCAATCAGAGCCTGCTATAGGGCCAGGCAAAACCCCTAAGAGTGACTTTAAACCAATGTTCTGTCTGTTTTTCCTTTTTTCCACTCCTTCAATTGTGTTGCTTTGATCCACCCCCAAAAAACAAAGGCACAAACTTAACTACCTTTGAGAAACGCACAGAGAAAAAATTGCAGGAGGTCAAGTCATCAAAAATCTCTGCAAATGAGGAGAGCAAAAAAAGCTATTTGGAAGCTGAGGCAGATGCCCTGGTCAGATGTGAGTTACAGATGTGCATCTTTGCTTTATACAAATCTTCATTTTTTTTTTTTAGGGACAGCATGGTGAGTTTCAATATTCTTGCTGCTTTGAAGCACTTGAGATCGAACACCTGCCCTTGCTGAAGCTAACTGCGCTGTTACTTCTCCTCAGTATTTTACTATTTCAGCAAGGATGTTCTGGTCCTGTAGGCGCTGCTATAGCTGCTTCTTTATGAACGTGCAGACCTGGATGGTGTTCAAACTTTTTTCCTAACCGAGTCTTTGTCCGAGTGATCGTTGTCCTATAAATGTTTCTCATCATAGCTGTGATGGTACAGCTTTCCAATGGCAACCAGAGCAATTGCTCTGACATAGTGACAGTATTTACTGAGTGGGAGGTAGAAGCTGGAAATGAGAAAGAGCGCTTAGCATCAAATAACCAGCCTCGTTTTGGAAATCATTGTTGATCCTGCATGACAGTTGCAGGTAAAATCTTTATACTCATCTTCTCCTTATACAAGAAGAATGCAGAGAATCCTGTAGACTCTGAATTCTGCTGGACAGAAGTGGCTTACCTTCATGGTTGCTTTCAGTGTCTCCCTTACAAATCTAAACTGACTGAAATTGTTCCCATACTTCTATGCTTTTTAAGCATAAAAATACCGTATAGCTCGAAACAGAGTTCCTTGCTCATGTCTGTACTAATCGTTGTTGCATGCAACGGCTCGTTCATAGAACATCTCTGAGATGTGGGCCATGGTGAAAGAAATGACCGACGTTACTCTGGTTCCTGCTAGCGATCCCTTGAAAGTCCGGACCAACATGGAGGTGCGTATGGAGTTCGTGAGGCAGGCTCTGCGCTACCTCGAACAAAGGTAAGGAGAATACTATATATAGCGCAGTTTGATAGTTCCTTAATAACAGGCTAGAATTACTTCAGTGTAATGTGGACAAGCGTATCACTAAGTCAACTGCCTAGTGCTGCTTTCATGAACGTCTGTCTATCTTTTCTGTTCTGTGGGACTTAGAGCAGACCCTTGGGGTATAGAACTGTTCTAGTTAAAAGGCCTTGAGTAGACCGGAGGTCCTTTAGAAGACACAAAGACCTTTTATTTTTCCTTCCATGTTGCCCTACAGATTTTATATCTATCATAGTGATAAGATTTTTCACTTCAGGAAAGAGATGTATATCCCCTCCACAGAAAAATTCTCCTTTTTCTGTACTTCCTTTCTCCTGCTGATCACCTGCCTGGAGCTAGTGTGGGGTGGAAGTGAGGACAGTGCTGTGGAGAAATCTGCGATGAGTCAGTCTGACCATGCAAATTCTACAGTGAAAGGTGTTTGTAAAATTTCAAGGGACTAGAATTGGAACATCTACAAATTATTTCCAAGACTGTGGAAAAAGTGGCCTGCCTTCTGTCTCAGCAAGTATCACGGGGGCCTAAGCTCCTTGACAGAGAAGATATTTGCACAGTTGCAGGCCATGGAGGAGACAGAATGGTTGTAGAAAGGGAGCCCAGAGCTGAATCCTCTGGATGGCAGTGTAACCTATTCACTGCTCATATGCTCACAGACCTGGATATTGTAGTGTCTCTTATCTAATAGCTGCCAACACAACACTGGCAGGATAGTTCAGCGGTGGAAAGCAAACAATAGGCGCAGCACAGCGGGTAGGTATTTGTCGCAGATACTGATCTGTCATGTGAGCGCTGGAAGCGCTGCAGTTTGGTACAGCACACTGGGAGGAGATGTTTTCACCTCCTGGCGCAGCTTCCTCTTTGCCCCTAACGGTGGTTGTCACACCTCATCAGTTCTCTTATTGCCCAGGGCTGGTAAGTAGCATGCCTGTCTTTTCATGGGTGAAAAGGCGCATCCGAAGAATCTCGTTTCCAGTTCTTCAATCACAGCAATGTGCAACAAGCGAGTTACTCATAACCCAATTTTCCAAATATCCAATTTGCTACATTGTCACAATCTCATTAACTGCTAGCTGAAATTAGGAATGCAGCTACAGTCCCTGTTCTCCGCCCTCACCAGTTTCCAGAAACTGGGCCCTTCACACTGAACTGTTTTAAAATCCATGTGCCTTGCTTTGTAGTTCCCCTCCAGCCCCAGCAGGCATTGGCTAACTGGCGAAGCAGACTCTGACACTAGCGTGTTTGCATGCACCACCGGCCCTTCGCATGTCTAGTGGGGAAATCTAGTGCTGTCCACAGCTGTTTTTGCATCAGTTGCTTTGGAGCAGGTGTTAGTGTTTTTAAGCCCTGGGGAGCATGTGCTTAACTCGGCAGTAAAGTCAGAGTTATTATCAAGATACACTGATACTTGCCTAAGTTTGGCATAGCTTTTCACAGTCTTGTAGTCTGGTGCTCTGTAGCTAGGAACCAAAGTAGGCAGTAGTGTGTATGCACTAGTCTGTGATGTGCTGCGGAGAAAAACAGGACCTCAGCTAGTCTATTCCTGCTGCTTATGTAAGTCCTCCTACAGTGTACCAACATTTGAGACTCTAAACGTGAATAGTTGTTATATTGACCTGCCTTGATTAATGGCTTTTGCGAGTTCTTTTAGAAGGTGTTCTCAAAGCTGCCTTTACCACTTTGTTTGTCTCTAAATTCTCTTTTTGTCTGCAGTTTCCTTATGTTAAATCCATGGCTCTAAGATTTACATTTGTCCATAGTTCAGGGGAGAGGAGAGGCAAAAACATGCGTAGTATTTCCATGTGCTTTTGTGACAGCACTGAGAGTTAACACAGTAGGATGGAAAGGATTTTTGGCAGTTGCACAGTTGAGTTGAACGTGTTACTAAGAGCCTAATGAGAAGAACCTGCACTAGTGCACCACAGCCTTCAAAGTGTGGTTTCTCTCAAGATTTCCAAATACAAGCATCTTCCCAAAGCAATGCAACTCTTTTGCCAATTTTGTTGCCAGAATAATGTTTGAACGTGAAAGTAATTTGCTTAAAGATTGCTGATGCCATTGAATCTGGAAGGCAATAGATGTTTTTTTTTGCAGCAGGTATTTTTGTAGCCTGTTCACGTGATTTCTTTCAGTTACAAGAATTACACCTTTGTGACGGTGTTTGGAAACTTGCACCAGGCTCAGCTGGGTGGAGTTCCTGGGACTTACCAACTAGTTCGCAGTTTCTTGAACATCAAACTCCCTGCACCCGTCCCTGGTCTCCAGGTATGTCCATCTCCTTCAGTGACCAAGCTAAAATAGTAACACAAATCTATTTGCTCCTGTACAGCCAGGAAAACAAACAAGCCTCCGGTGGTTTTGTGTTGTTTAAATTTTTGGGGGTAGTGGGCTCTTACTTCTTCTCCAGAATTTTTTTATTGTAAAATGGAAGGTAGTAGACAAAATCACTTTGACTTTATTCAGAGCTAGTCCCAGAAGTATTGTGGTGGTCAGTAGTTCTAGAAAGTTCAAAGCTATAGAAATTATGGTCTCTTCTGATCATTTTTAAAGAGGTATTAAAGTATTGAAATATGTTAAGATATTTCAAAACAGCAAAAACATATTCTGAGATTTAATGGTCTATGTTATCGCTTTGTTTTTCTTTTCTTTCTTTTTTTTTAGCGCCCATTGTGACACCAGTTGTTGATGGTTAAATATCTAAAGAATTCATCTGAATTATAGCTAAGGCCTTTTTATTGAGGAGTCTGAATAAAATCCTGTTCACCTGTCCATAGTAGAAAGTGCATAGCTGTGCACTGCAAAATTACCAGGGCATACAGGCAGTCTGGGCTGAAAAAATTAAAAGTATAAATGAAACAATAGCAAATACATAATATTGGAAACCAGATAGCTGAGTTTAGCTGCCTTGCGTACCTGCTGAGATCCATGATTAGTTTGGCTTCTTTTGGTTTCAGTGCTGACATTTTTAATGCCTCGGTGGTCCAATCCAGAGCCCACTGAAGTCGGCGTTAAGTCTCCCAGCTCGGCTGGTGCAAACAGAGTTTTCTCTTGTAGCTGGAAAGCTTCTGAGTTTGCCTTTTAAACGTCTGGCAATAACTGGAAAGCGTTCTTTGTGTACAAAGTTACCTTCTTTTGATGTAGTAAGCCTGAGGCTTTTCCCTCTAGGTTACCACAAATAGGCAAAAGAAGGCCTACAGCCTTGTTTCATCTCCCCAAATGCAGGTGTCTAAAATACCTCAGCAAAGTCCCTATAAGACTTACCAGCCCGACACTGAAATGGGTTTGTTTGCACGACCCGCAAAAAGCGGAAGGATAAGTTAAGACAATAACTCCATTTTGGTTTGGCTTCCTTCATACAAACCAAGCGTGGCTGGTAAACCCGCTTGTGCCTGCTGTTGATACTTGGATGTGTTTGAGGGCTTTTATTTGGTCGTCTTCTGTGTTTGAACTTCTCTACTGTCAGCCTTTTCCCCTCCCAAAGAGGAAAGTGAACTTCTGCGCTCCGAATGTATCAAGAGGAGACAGACTGCCCTTAGCTGGGTGATTAGCTACCTCCCTGTGAGCGTGCATGGGGTGTGGAGGTTGTATGTATGCTAGTTTTGGGATTGCCAAATCTCACCCAGAACTGACATCTGGGCAAGCAAAAGGGAGTCGCATCCTTCGCTGCAAGGATGCGCGCAGCTTTCACAGGACTTAAACCACCTGATGTGTATAGGTATAAGGACAGAAATAATGAACTAGGCAGAGAGAAAAAAGAAAAATGAGTCAAATATGCTGCTTAAAAAAAAGTTTCAGTATTTTCTTTCTGTTCATCTTGCAGGATGGTGAGGTGGAAGGCCATCCTGTTTGGGCACTGATTTACTACTGCATGCGCTGTGGCGATTTGACTGCAGCCATGCATGTGGTGAAGCGAGCACAGCACCAGCTGGGAGAGTTTAAAACCTGGTTCCAGGAATACATGCACAGTAAAGATAAAAGGTAATTGGGAACGAGGAAAGATCTTTGAGGGACAGAAACTGCTGTGGAGTAGTGAAACAGATAGTGGCTTGGTGTATATATATAAAGGACTCGAGTTTGTTTTGGTGGTAATGGCTGCCTGTATTTGTATCACCTACTTAAATTACATATGAGAAGTTTACATATTTTAATTTATGGCTTTGAAGTCTTGAAATCTTGACAGAGAAGGAGCTGTTTGAAAATATGCACAATTTTACATTTCAAAAACAGTACAATGGTGTAGCTTTGTTTTTTTGCCATTGCATCTGCTTTATGTGTAACAGTACGATGTTGCATATGGCAGATGAGGTTTAGTGTACTGTCATAAATCCTATGTCTTTTTATTTCCCACCTTGTTTCTTATTTTAGTTGAATGTCCTTTGAGGATCGCTTTTTACCTAAGAGTGCCACACAATAAAAGCAAGTAGTGTTTGTTACAGGCCTTTAGAGGCATTTGATCTCAGATCTTTCTTGTGCTTGTTCTCATCCTCCAGCATTTGCTGTCCATCGTGTGACAGAGGCCACTGGCCAAAATACTGTTGTGTGCTTGGAAGCAGTTGAGTTAGTGCATCTTCAGGCGAGTTCCGAAGTCGGCTGTGGCATCTTCAGTTGTCTTGTTTAGCTTTCTGTTTGCAAAGAACTTCAAGTAACATACCCTCAGCCATTGCGTTTTAGGTGAGGGATGATATAAAACCCTCAGATGCACAAATTCAGACATTTGCAACTTGTCAGCATATCTGAAAGGCCTGCAGCTTTGCTCCATTCACGAGAATGACACTGTTCTAAGATACTGGCTGAAATGGAGGGAAGTCGGAGGACCCAGATAAGCGCCAGGACTTAAACCTGTCGTATCCCAGTTCAGCCTATGACAGTTTTATTTGTATGAGTGAGGTCCTTAATCCTGCCATATGTTGAGTGCAGTGGGGCTGCCCAGGTGTGAAGATATGTGCAAGAGCAGGTATGTTTGCAGGCCTTAACAAATAACAGAGGAAAAATTCAAAAAGGTACCAAGTGGCGCAGACCATGTCATTCTTCTAAAAATGAGCCTGGTTTGTAGAGAATACTTAGCAGTGCTCGTCATAGTATGATTGTTCCAGAAGCCTTAGTGAAGGCACTGTCATCGCTTCCATTACAAACACTTTAATGCTATACAGCATAACTGATTTATTTTGATTTTTGTTACAGCTATAAAAATGTACTGTGGCTACAGAGTTGACAAGCAACATCTTAGTCTAGGAGAACGCTTTATTGATTCGATTCTGTAAAAGTCTCTACAAGTGAATTGAAGAAAGCGAATGCTAAAGAGCGTAATGACAGTATCTAATGATAAAGAGGAAACAGTGTTTCTTACAAAGGACTTCATGGTACAATGACCTGCTCACTTGAGTAGTATTTACTAGCCCAAATTGTTCCAAAGACTTTGAGCTTTATTTTTCTGAAATGATGAAATTCCACAGAATCAGACATAAATAGCTCACCTACCGCAATATTAATGCACTCTTAAAATGACTATCTTCTGATTTTTTCCTACAGTGGTGCCATTTGAAGATGTTCCCCCATAATTCTAACCATATTTAAATTAACATGTGTAAAACCAAACACACGTGAAATGTGTCTTTTCAGATAGTTATTAACGTTTTTAGTTTTGCATGCGATTGTGAATAGGAAATATCTTCCAGTATTTACTTGCATGATGTCTTTGCTGTGAATATGTGCTTATTTACATTGGTTTATATCCAGATTTCCCCACATAGGGAGAGGTGAGGTTCACATTTTTTCCATGAATTCCTTATCACTTTGATTTTTTTTTTTCCTTAGATTATCCCCTGCCACAGAAAATAAACTACGTCTCCATTATAGACGAGCTCTGAGGAATAATACTGACCCATACAAAAGGGCTGTTTATTGTATTATCGGCCGTTGTGACATTACAGATAACCAGAGTGAAGTTGCTGATAAAACGGAAGATTACCTTTGGCTAAAAGTAAGTGCATTTTTTTTTTGAAAGTTAGGACTAGGTGGTAGTCTCTGCACTGCTCTGCTAACCTCCCTCATCCAAGGTGTTTTGCATCAATATAATGTGTGTGATCTGAGGCCTTTCAGATAGTGAAGAGCTTGAGAACCTGAGTCCCAGGACTAGTCTGTCACCCTCTGTACTATCAGGTGTTAATTTGGGGACACTGTGGTCTTCTCTTTTGTCAAAAAGTGTCATGTTCCTGATTCAACATGGGTCTTTGCCAGCTGTTTTTACAAACCTGGTTAGCTTACGGTAGTGAGGATCCTTTGTGAATTTTCAATTCTGGATGGATTACGGTTGAAACGTTGACGTGAGAGTTGACAGAGGAAGACAATGTTGGTGTTACCAGCACATAAAGTTCTCGCAGTTTTGGTGAGGGCATAAGGATAGATACGGATGAGTACCCATTTCTCTCCTTTATGGGCGAGAGGGAATAGAATGCTAGATTTGTTAAGACTGTGCAAAAAAAACTTATTTTGGATTATTGTGTAGTAGGTATTTTGAGTCCCAACAGTTGAGTTTTGTGCGCACAGTTACAAAAGGACCCTTAGGTTATATCTGCATGGGTTTCTGGTGTTACTATGTTAGAGATCTTTGCTGTCCAGCAATAGGTGGACCTGATGTTGTGACTAGTAGTAGTGTCTAGTCAGTTGGTCAAATCCTAGCAAGGGCTTCCTATAGAATGCGTATCTTCTGAATGCATCCCTCATGCAAAATGAAGTTGAAATATCTGTGCTTCTTTTCTTGGTCATGGTCCTAGCTGAACCAAGTGTGCTTTGATGATAATGGCACGAGTTCTCCGCAGGATCGATTAACATTGTCACAGTTCCAGAAGCAGCTGCTAGAGGACTACGGTAAGAAACCACAAAGAGATACGTTACTGGAGTTCTGCTTCTCTCCTTAGGGCATTTTCCGATTGTTATTACACAAACACTGCACTCCACATAAACCCTAAAGCTCTTCATTAGAGACAGGCATCTTTAGAGTGTTCATGGGCAGCCTGCTTCCCTAGAGTAGTGGCAGACTGTAGTAAGGTGTGGTGAACAAATCCTGTCTGTGCACTCAGCAGTCCCGAGAGTGAACATCTGTATGTGAACAACACTGCTGCTATTTGTACTGTATCCAATCTAAATTATGAATTGCTTTCTCTCACCATAGATAGGCTAAGCTCTTTTAGCAAAACTTCACACAGTTGGAGTACAGAACATAAAAGCCATCGTTACTTAATGTAGGCATGGCTTTCCAAGGTTTTTCTCCATGTGCATCTGTTTTTCATTGTCTCTCATGAATTTCCAATGGAAGTAATGTGCTAGGAACCTGAACTGGCCTTTTTCACGTAAATCATAGTCCCTTCCACTTAGGAGTGTTGTAGGAACGTCCGTGTTGAAGAGAGTACCTTTTCCCATTTTCATCTTCTGAGCAGTCAAAACTGTGATTAGGTCACTTGGACTATCCAAGACATACAGAATTTGATTCTCTGCAGCCTTCTAGCACGCAACGTCACTCGCACCCAGATAGAAACTGAGTGAAAAAGGGAGATAATAAGCTACCACTGATGTCACTGTGTTAGGAAGCCCAAGCTTGTAACGTTTTTTGGATCGCTCAGTTTAAGTGTAAATGAAGACAAAAAGTTGTCGTCTTTAAAGAATTTATTGCAGCCTCTCAGAGTTGGTGGTCCTTTATCTGGAAAGAACAAAGGAACTCCTTCGAGTAACTGTTTATTCGTTGATGCTTCCTAAATACAACTTCATGCTGTGGCCTTTCATGATATATATGCGATGAAACAATTGTAGATCAGCCACTGCTGTGTGATTAGGTATTCAATTTTGTCTAGTGTGTTTATTTCTGTTGGCACTGAATAGACAATAATGACGCATTGTGACAGGAATTATCCACTGTCTCTGATTGCAAAACCGTTCTCACTTGCTCTGTGTTTGTGTTTTTTCAGGTGAATCACATTTTGCAGTGAATCAGCAGCCTTTCCTCTACTTCCAAGTATTGTTCTTGACAGCACAGTTTGAAGCTGCAATCGCTTTTCTCTTTCGGACAGAGCACTTGCGTTGTCATGCTGTTCATGTTGCTTTGGTCATGTTTGAATTAAAATTGCTCCTGAAATCTTCTGGGCAAAGTGCACAGCTATGTAAGTCCTGCACGTTTACTTCACAATAACAGAATATCTTCTGAGGCCTTTTAATAGCCTATGGACACTGCAGGCCTATGTAACTGATCAAACAAGTAACACTTATCAGTACAGTCTGCTAAAGGTTAATTGTTTTGGTTGCGTTAGAGCTCTGGATCATTGCTGTGATTAATTTGAGATGAAGATCAGAGCAACGTTTCCTGGCATTAGATACTTTGATAGCGTTGTTTCTGACCTTGCAGTAAGCCATGAGGCTGGTGACCCTCCTGGCATCAGGCGTCTTAATTTTGCACGGCTTTTGATGCTTTACACCCGTAAATTTGAATCAACGGATCCAAGAGAAGCTCTGCAGTATTTTTACTTTCTCAGGTAGGAACCAAGATACGTCTCTAAATTTTCTCCCAGTTATACTGCTTCATTATCCTTATCTTGGAAGTCTTCAGTTTCAGAAACATTACTTTCCTCCTCCCTTTCCTTTTGTAGGAATGAGAAGGACAGCCAAGGAGAAAATATGTTCCTGCGTTGTGTTAGTGAACTCGTAATTGAAAGCAGAGAGGTATGTATGGCTGTTTTCTGCCTTCCTTACCTAGATTGAAATTTATCCCTTCATTGAAATCTTCCTTAGGCCAGACAGCCTTGAGCATTTGTTTACTCTCGTTCTGCATTGTCCTTCAGTCAGATACCCAGATGAAGGAAGACTCCAGTTCTCACAACAGCCATGTGTTTAGGATATCTAATTGGGTCTTTGGAGGCATTATTTATATGCAATAATAATTTTGACATAGAACTCTGTAATGCAGCCATGGCTGCATCTTCGTAGTTATTAAGTATGTCGTGAAATGTTTACAATTCATCTCTCTCTTCTTTTTCCCCCCTTTTTTCCTGCTTTACATCTGTGTGCATGTAGTTTGATATGATTCTTGGAAAGCTGGAAAACGATGGCAGTAGAAAGGTGAGTTGATACTTTGTGTATATTGTATATAGAAAGTACAAACCACACTTGATTTCTGAAGTAGTCTTCAGGTTATCTAGCTTTTCCTCATTTTTCATCAGCCAAATCATCACTGTGTTTGAATCTGTATTGGTTTTTCATGCATCAGAGCCTTTTACAGAATAATCTATGACTTGTCCTGTAAGAAAGCAGGTCAGGAAGCGCCGGGCAAACTATATCCCTGTAGAAAGAGGATATAACTAAAGAAAGAAAGGACAGCAGGTAACTTTAGTGAGGTCAGAATTTCATCTCTAGAGTAGGAAACTGAATGTAGTAAAAATGAGTTAAAATGACTTGCCTATAAATGTGTAAGAGATTGTTCTGGAGTTAACTTTTTACATATATTTATGTATGTGTGTGTATATGTATGAAAATTATCCGTATGACATATATCCTCTTTCACTTCAGAGGAGTGTATGTATTGCAGCCAATTAAAAATCCTTGTAATTGAGGGAGCAGAGGCTAACGGACTAAAGGCATAGCCACAAGTGAGCCGTCCTCTCCATACGAATGAGGATAAGTACTGGAGCACAGATCAGCCATTTTTATTTTAGTGCTGAATTTTGCTTCTGCTGTAAAAGTGATATCCTAAAACTAAAATGTAGGCAGACACAGTCAGAAGATAGAGGAAGCCTTAAGATTTCACCCAGAAGGAGGAGAGTACATGTAGATGTATAAAATTTTGCAGAACTGGTGAAGTTATTCTGTTCACTGAAGCAACTTTTTTATTTAAGCATAAAGCAAACTCCAGAATCGTTCAGGTCTTAATTTAAGATTACGCCTCATACTATCATCATTGCCACTGTCAAAAAATACATTGTGATTTCTGGCAGCGTTTCCTTTTGGATGTTTTTCTTCTGTCAGTTTAAAAGCAGTGAGAGTGCACGCATGAAAACAGGGTACCTCAGTAATCTTTACCAATTATTTTTCATTTTGCAGTTTTGTAAGATGTATTTAAAGAGATGGCTTTTAGGTTGCGCTGTTAGAGGTGAATCCTGTTTTCCTAATTTACTCAATTTCTTCTAAATGCAACTGTGCTCTTGTGTTTCTCCAGTATGAAACCAGAATTGAGCAATTGCTGTCTTTATTTGAAGGAAAAAAAAGTTTTTCTAGATGCTATAATCTTATTTTTACATCCTCAACTACCATAAGATCCTTTCCAGATTTCCTCGACTTTTTTCTGCCTTTTATTTTGTACTTATGTTTGTTTCTTTTAAAATTCTTGTAGCACTTTCTTTTGTCAGCACAAGATTTCATTTGCAACCTGTCAAGCCAAAACATACAGACATCATCCCTGAAGACCCTGGCATGTTATCTGCTGAAATCTTCTGTGTTTTATTCTTCTCTACTATAATGTGTCATCAGCAAATTAAAATAATTTAGAATTTGACCTGTTATCTGGGTTATTTTGAATGAATTAGAAAGAGCAGATGTCTCAATGCTGACTCCCTTTTGGAGAAAGTGTCTCTCACAAGAGCTCTTTCTATTTTTAACATGGCCCTTTTACGTGTTCCCATGGAAATGTGCAGGCCATTCTAATCGTAATCCAACATGTAAAATATTCATTGCTTTCACAAAATATTCAGGAATTTTTAAGCATTCTGATTTCTCTTTTTTGTTTCCTCTCTCCTTTCATATTCGTCTCATCTCTTTAGCCTGGAGTGATAGACAAGTTTACTAGTGACACGAAACCTATTATTAACAAAGTGGCTTCTGCAGCAGAAAACAAAGGATTGTTTGAAGAAGCTGCAAAACTCTATGACCTTGCAAAGGTAAATATCTTTTATATGTTGCCATAAATACATACCTGGCTCACTGTCTTAGTTTCAAACATACTATCTGTGATAAAGAGGTTAAATTTCATCTCAAGAGATTGAATTGCCTTTATTCTAGTAGGTTATTTTGCAGTTCTTAGAGCAGAGCCATTGGCTGCACGTGGAGGGGTTTCAGTGAGAAAATCCAGAAGGGTTGCTATCCAGTCCCTTCTGATTTAATACTGCCTGGATTCTTGATCAATGTGATCGTGTGAAGCCATTGCCCCATGTTATTCTGGCTAGTGAAGTTATTTACTCAGAGTGTGCTCTTTCGATTTAATTGATGTTGAACTAAAGTCTAAAATAGTTGGGCTTTATTATAATGGGTAATCTTCTCCCATTTTGAAACAAAAGGCCAACATAAGCCATAAGCCAATAACTGGTGTTTTAAGGGAAAACTGAAAGCTGTATGATTTTGTTCTTTTCTTTCTTTATTTTTTTTTTTTTACATGAGCTAGCGGCATTATGTTGTTCATTATAGCTATCGTGTTCTGCTCAATCTGAACCCTCTGTGGGAGGGAGGTATCTCTCAGGTTGCACTAGGCACCACTGGATGAGGCTTTTTTTGCTTTGCCAGTGAGTTTAAAATGCCAGGTCCCGTCATTTTCCTTTTATTTATATGCAATCCCAATGTCAACAGAACCCAGACAAAGTTTTGGAACTGATGAACAAGCTCCTCAGTCCCGTCGTTCCCCAGATTGGCACTCCCCAGTCCAACAAAGAACGGCTGAAGAACATGGCCCATTCCATTGCTGAGAGGTAAGGCACTGGGTGACCATGTGGACCTCCTCTGAACCAGTTAAAGGCTCCATACTTTGGACTGTCAGTTCAGTGGATATTAGTACTTGATTTTGTTTCTGCTGGCTGGAGCGTGGCATCTGTGGTGATGTGTTCAGGAATACAGAAAAGAGGTCGTCATTTTTCCTGTACCTGCAATGACTTGCAGCACTCAAAGCAGAAAGGAAATCTTCAGCTGCCGGTTGGCTAAATTTGGCAGTAGCAAGAAGCTTTATCTGTAGGCAAATCAGGGAAACTGAATTGCAGAATTGCCAAGTGGGAAACAAAGTCTCTTAAGGAGTGAGAAATATAATAAATGCTTTAGTTAATTTTTAAATAAAATTCTATAAACAAAAGGTGCAGACTTATTGAACACAATCTACTTGTTTGAAATAGTGTTAGGAGAGAGCTACAAATCCAGTATTCTGAGGTGCAGTGGCAGAGCTGGGAGTTCAGCTGCCTGAAAACTTTGTTGCACTGCTGCTTTAATGAAATACTGAAGGGCCGAAAAGGGAGCATTTAAGCCGAGGGGTGATAAATGGTGAATGTAAACAGAGGACCTCACTTCCACAATCTGTTGCCTTAGGAAAGTGCATTGTGGCGCTTCGAAAAGAGATAGAAATGGAAGTGACCAAAAGATGTATCATCTGCAGCGTCAGCGTATGAATTTGCATGCATGTTTGAGAGACATCAGTGCTCAAGATTCATTAGCAGCTTGAGGTTAGGAATAAGCTTCTTCTGAAAGGTTGTTCTTGCAAAAAAGCTTTTACTTTTTTTTTTTTTTTTTTTTTTTAAACCATCTTCATTTGATTCGTCTTGCCATGGACAATTTCTGTATTTTACTAAAACAAAATCTGGGTACCTGTGAGAAAAGTCTTATCCCTTTTCCTCAAATGCTGTGGTGGGGGGGCGAATAAAAGACAAAAACAAGCAGGCTGGCAGGCACTTCAGAACTGGGAAAACAAATACCAGGATGCATTGATTTCAGTCAGAGGCCTTTGCCTTTCTTCTTTTGACAAGTGCCACTTGCCAGTCACTCCTTCAGTCATTTAGTGCAGGTTGAAACGGAGTGAAAATTAGTGCTATATTGACTCAGCGAGACGGTCATTCAGTAGCAGACATGGAAGGAGAATTAAACCTATGGCTTAAATTTAAGCTTCAGCAGAGCCTCTAGTAGGCACTGTTTTGGACTTGCTTTGATCTTTGCGAGAGAGCGCTAAATATTACTGAAGAGTAATGCCCCTTTATAGCTACAAACCTTAAAGAATCCAAAGCCAGAACAGGCCTGATGGGCCACTTTCTCTCCAATGAAACATGCCGTAGGGCTGTGCTTCATTGACTGTACTGGAGACAGTACTGTAGGGATGCAGTGAGCAGCTCTAGTAGGCTTTCCTCTTGTGTGCCTCCTTGTGATGTTTGGTAGGAACAGAGGGACTACCCCCCAGAAAAGACCAAAAGGCTATCTGACTTGCTCCTCCGCAGTGGCTACGGCAAAGCTAGCATGTACAGTGCGCTTGACCACTCTTGCTGTGCCGTTACTTTGAGGAAGGAGCTTCTTCTTGAGCCAGTTGTCAAATCTGCTCATGCTGGCGAGCGAGAGCACACCGCCCTCCAGTTCATCTCCTAGCAAGTGTAACTGGCAGGAGCACGCAGAAGTATCCGTTTGAGTCTTAACTTTTTGCCCAAAGCAGGCAGTTGTGCTGGTAGATTGCGTGCGGCAGAGCAGCATGTTAAACGTGCTTCTACGGTTCTTGCCTTGCAGGCCTCTAGTTTCCATCACTGTTTTCCTTATGAATATGGAAACTGTGAACATTTAAAAAGAAACGAATACTGGATTTGATCGAAAATTAAAAGTGAATAAAAAGATCTAAAAGGAAAAAAAAAAGCTGTGAAAACTCTGCCTTTTGGTTAACAAAAATGAAAGCTGTCCTTTGTCAGATGCCTTCTGTCCTTGTGCTTGGTGTCTCTGCTTCCAGGAATTGCAAGTGCGTGTTTATAAGTGGATTGTCGTTTTGCACAATAAAATGGTTTTAAAAAAAATGTCTTTCAGGTACAAAGCTCAGGGGATAAGCGCAAAGAAATCCATTGACTCCACGTTCTACCTTCTGCTAGACTTAATCACCTTTTTTGATGAATATCATGCTGGTCACGTTGACAGGGCCTTTGATGTAAGTTGCAGGATTTCCGTTTGAAGCGCACGCTTCCTAATGCCCTTGAAAGCCCAGAGTGCTTCATGTAACATCACTTAAAACAAGAAGTTATATTTAATGAGTTAGAAGGTGCTGCAGTGCTATAGGAATTTTAAAAAGCATTTCTTTCCTATTGCTTGATAATCAGGAAAATCTTTCTGGAGATGTTTTGTAGCCCCTGAACAAAATGTTTGGCTACTCAACAAAGTGAAAAGATAAACCAGTAGATAACAATGAAAGGTTTTCTTGCGAATGGAAACAGGAGCATTTCAGGACGCTTCAAAAATCTGCTTTATTAATATACAGTATATAGAAAGTTGATGATAATCTACCCTGATTCCTGCTTTCCTTCTTGAAGATTATTGAACGCCTAAAGCTTGTACCTCTTAGCCAAGACTGTGTGGAGGAGAGAGTTGCTGCCTTCAGGAACTTCAGCGATGAAGTAAGTAATGCCAGTTTTTAGCTTCTTAAATACGTTTGCCTTGTTAAAAGAGTCTTTGTAATCTCATGAACTGTTAGTCGTTAATGGGAAATATGATGGAATTATTTTGCATTTATACAGATAGACTCCTGGCTTGCAACTTTTTATCTCCTTAACACTTGTTCTTTGGCGCATCCGAATCTCTACCCGGAAATCTTAGTTTCATGTCGCAGAAGGCGGCATCTGCAGTTTGAATCTTTCTGAATTTCTTGACTTAGATTCAAGAACTTGGAACAGTGAAAACTTTCAACTTTTATACTGACTTAGTTCTTCCATGTTTCTAAGGGTCGCCAAACATTTGTTAGGTCTTGAGCTACTTTCCCTCCAAATTAGAGGTACTCATGTATTTGGGCATTAGCATGTGAAGGGAAACGCCCTCTGAAACTGGCACGGCCAAGATAGTATCTCCAGGATTTATTTTTGCGCCTGACATAATACCTTTCAAAAAGAATTTTTAAATACATGGTTGTTTTTTGTTTCCAAGTGAACTAGTGGATAAAAGGCTGTGGAATGAATGACATTTTCCTTTGAGCTTTGGAGTTTATCGAGTCTTCCGAGTTGGGCATTTTTCAGCCTGTTGTCTGGCACTTACCCAGCATCACACGGCCTTGGTTCCAACTAAGTACAAAACTGACCTAAGAGTTTGACACTGTGGATCTTATGTCATGGTAAATTATTTTAGCTTTTTAGTATTGGTAAAGGTAGTCCAAAAATTCCTCCCTGGTACTCTGTAATGATAATTAGTGAAAGGATGGTTAGTGAGCAGCCTTTACTTTGCAAAAAACACTTGATAATGCAGAAAGCTTTTCTTAGCTGTGGAGTTTTAGAGGAAAAAACACCCTCTCTTTGGGTCATTATTTGTGTGTTGATAGCATCAGCGTGAATTTTTGAACGTTGGTGGTGTGTATGACTGAACAGAGAGATGAGATCAGGGTAGAGTAAAGGCTCTTTGGAAGTCACCTCTCTAGTACAGTGCCTGGGCTTAACATCAATGATTACCTTTGCTGGTTTTCCACATTCAAGTTGAAAGAAACTATCCTAGCAGTTACTGTCACATTAGAAATGAATTGAGGAGTGATAGGCCAATGCATAGCAGCCTAAAGTGAGCAACTGTGCAAAAACAGAGTTACTGTAAACTCTCTTGATCTGCTTGTGCAGAGCAATGAACCATGCACCAGTGACTGTGAGCAGAAGTTATTTAATGGGATGCTGTGCAATCCCTAGGCTGTAAATTGACATGCTTTTGGAAAATTTGGAAAATGATCCTCTTTAGAAACAATTCTGCTGATGGCATTTTTTTGTCTTGCCTCAACATTACATTTCCTTGGTTATTTGCCAGAAAACAAAACCTTTCACCTGTTCTGTTTTCTGACTGCTCAGTTGCCATCAAAATGACAGTGTATTACTGCTTTTGGAATGTTTTAACTGGAATGTGGCATTTCTCTTTTAGACAACGTTTGTGTGTATAATGGCTTTGGGTTTTGTCTGAGCTGTTACTGTCAAAAGTGAAGATGCAGCCATTACACACGTCTGCCCAAAAATTCTGGATAACCTTTTTTGCCAGATGGTGCAGTCATGGCAGGGGTAGCCTTTGTCTGCATGACCATTACATGTACAAATACCAAACATAGCTGTCCGTGCTTGGTTTTTGGGTGTCATATAGTAATGGTAATGGTTCTCTCAGCCTGCTCTTCATTGCACTATGTCTTTTCTTTTTGATTTCCTTTGTGTAGATCAGGCACAATTTATCTGAGGTCCTGCTTGCAACCATGAATATTTTATTCACCCAGTATAAGAGGATGAAAGGCACAAGCCCAGCCACTCCTGCCAGACCCCAGCGGGTAATGGAAGACAGAGATTCGGTAAGGTTATAGCCTTCGCTGTCTGACAAGGTTTGCTAGGTTGTTTCTCCCCCTAGTTTCAAGGTGTTGAGCTTCAAATAGCTGTGTATCTCTAACAGTCTTTGGTTCTGACTTACAAGCTTGTTCAGTTACTTAGAGTACTGAGACTAGTCTCTTGTAACTTTACCTTTCTGGTGTAAAGAAAGGATGTTGCTCTAAATAGCACTCAGGTAATTTAAAAATATGTTACAATAAATATCAACCTCCTAGCAAGAGAAAACAAGTGTTCAGCTTACTGTTTGGTGAGATCGTAAATAATTAACAGATGTGGACAGTGCGGTGTCTCTGGGATGGTTGATGCCGTTGCCTTGACAACTGACCTGTCTTTTCTGAAGAACCTGATTTCCACCTCTTTCATTTGAGTTAGTGCCCTGTTCAGACAAAACTGGTTTCTAGGGGGAAGGCCTTCCTTCCTGTCTCTCTTTGGCTTGCTTCTGGAGTGATACGGACAGACGTTTTCAAAGTGTCCTTGGGCAGCACACCAAGGTATTCAGGTATATTCAGTTGGTGAGCGGGTGCAGCAGTTTGTCAGCATCCTCCTGTTGTCTCCGCAGCACAGTGGGCAGCTTTCTGATGCTCCGCTGCTTCATCTGGCTGCCTGGTTTAAATGGCTGGCGAAGGAGGATTTGACTTAACTGCTAGACTTGGTGCTGAAGCATTTCCCTCTGCCACTTGTGGGGACCCACACTTTCAGCAGAGCCTCAGAACGGGAGATTTCTCGACAGCACCGCTTAAACTGCACCGCGGGATTTGTGGGCACTCACCTATCGCCATGCTGTGTTGAGCGGAAGAGGTCTCAGCTTTGCTGTCATTGGGTTCCGTTTTGTTGTTCTCATTAAGTTAAAGTTGCCACAGGCACTCTAGAATCAAGGCCGTAGCACTCGTTCTGTCTTAGAGATTAGAAAATAAATATCAATTTCTTTTGAGAATTAAAAGCAACTTGGGCTACAGCTAGCTTTATTCCAGGCCTGAGTCACGTGTTAAAGTGTCTTTGGTAGGTGAATTTCAATATTGGTAAAAACCTCAGTAGAATTTCTAAATTACATTAAGAAAAGAAGGGCTAAAGTAATGATACAGCTTTTGTCTTTGGTGTACAGTCTGTGTGTAAGCTGCAGGACTCTGCCTTGCAACAGTACTTGCGCTCCAGATTGGCAAAATTGGAGAAGGGTGCACGCTGCTTCGGCTTCTCCCCACCTTCAGCTCTGTAGCACAGGGAAAAAACCCCAGGATAGTGCAATCCGTTACCTGCTCTGTGTGTTCGCAAGGAGAGTATGGAACGAACAGCCTCGGCTCCTTGCTTTTCAAGTGAGCTTTGTACTTCTGCTGTGTTATTTGAGTGTCATGCCTTACGTAGAAGCTTTTCCCATCTCTGTAGGGGTGTAATCCTCTCAGGCGTCATCACAGCGTGAATAGCATGAGCGTGGCCTATTGAAGATTGTCAGGCTGATTGGTGATAGGATCAGCAGCCCTGCTGGCAGGATTTGGTGTAGAAGGAAACCACCGAGACATTGCGCAGTATCAACAGTGGCCCTGTTACCAGCGTGCTCAGTTTAGTAAATGTGCTCTGCATTCCCGTGCTGTTGCTGTTGGAGAAAGCAGCTGATAGTGTACTTGGCTAAACACCCTTGAAATTTTTCTTTTTCAGGCCGAAAGTTCTGCTAATCAAGTTTCTGGCCTTGTGGTGGGATCTCGTAGTAATAGGGTATATCAGTGACGTTAATAGACACTGGGTTTCTGAGTCGTGGCTGCGCGATAGAAGCTGTGCTTGACCATCAGAGAGGACAAGTGCCTGTTGTCCCTGGAGTCAGGAGTGTGATAAGAGAATAGTTGTGTGGTTATGTTAGAAGGGAGCATGAATCTTCTCATGTTGGAGTAGCCAAAGAGAAAAAAGCTTTAGGCTTTAGCTACAGGCTCTAGCTGTAGCTCCTAGCTCTGTTTAAGGTTTGTGTGTGCAGCAAAGTGTCAGGCCTGGAAGCATGGAAGATCGGGTAAGAATAACTTTATAACATGTTCCCCCTTTATAATTCCCCTGCCGAATCTCCTCTAACAATGTGAGCAGGGAATCCAAATTGTTGCAGTTTCCCTGTCTGGGAAACACTTTGGGGTGGTTTTAGATGTGGGGGGAAAATCAGGGCATTTCAAATGAGAAAAAAGCCGCATTCCTTCTGCAAAATCTTCCTCATTCAGCTGAGCAGAAGCAGCAGATACGAGCCTCTGCAGGCTGCATTTGGCAATAATTTTTCCTGTGAACTTTCTTAGGGGGGAAAGTGATCCACCACAGGGAAGGAAACTTTGGGGAAATCACTAATAGCGTGCATTTTGCAGAAGCTGCAACAGTCTCAGCATGTTGGTCAGCAGTCAGTGCACACAAAAAATGGACTTTCCTTGAGCAGCTCTCTGAATTCTCTGGGTTTCCTCTAGATCCATCGGAGCAGACAGATTCAAACCCATCTGTTCATCAGAAGAATTCAAAAGCAGTACCCTGTGATAGGAACATATTCATCAGGCTGAAATTTGTTCTACAAAGCAGGGAACAAAGTCCTCCAGAGGAAGAACACATGGCCTTTGAATTTGCCCTTTGGTGCCGAGCGCTGGTTGTTCTCTGCCTTAAGCAGTTTCCTGTTGTAATGGGTAGGGAGTAGAGGGGATGTCACAGCAGTAGCGTGAACCCAGTAGCAAGGGGAGGATGAAGAAAAAATACTTCTAGAACCCCATGGACCCAGTACTGTTCTCTTAATCTTCCCACTGCTGCTAAAGTGTTTCCTGTTGCACTCCAGAGATGAAATGTGCTTTGCTTAGAAAGGATCGGGTTTGGAGTTTTTTCTCTTATGCATTTTGTTTATTTCAAAATGAAATTACCTAAGCTTTGAGTCCTTTCTTTAATATCTTTACGTTAATTAGCTTTGGAGATGAGGGAGCAAAATCCTGTCCCATTTGGCTTGACCCGTTTTGTCAGATTTTGGGCAGAGATTCCAGCAAGCCAGGCTGCTGGATTCCCAAAAACATAGCTCTAGCGGCAGCCGTCGCTCGGATGTCATGCCGGCATAACAGCAGCGTTGTACACTCCCCACCCTGATCCGGGGTGGCTAACTCTGTGGAGCAGCACCAGGGTATTTTTGGCAGCAAAAATAGGTCGTGAAAGGAATGGAATTCTTTCCTTTTATTCGTGGTCTTATTTTAAATCACAAGTGAGAGTTTTCTGTTCTGGATGTTCGTTAAGTAATTACAGGCAATAGAACACCTAGACCTCCAGGCCGCTCTTAACCTCTGAAAACCTCTGTTCGTTCTTCCTGAAGTGTTGCTGCTTGCAATCCATCATGTTGTTTTGATTTTTAAAAATAGCCCAGCTCCAGTATCATCGCTAGTGAAAGACGTGAAGGGAGCAGTAACTTGCACTCCTCCTACACCTATTTTAGTCACAGTAATAGAGCTTTTGCCTCTCGATGGTTTCATTCCATAGACTCAAACGACTTTACAGGCTTGATTCATCTGCCACCTATTTCGACCTCCGCTGAAACAGAGCACGCTAAACATAATTACGTGACTTTTCTGCATAGCAGAGTTGGGAGCAGAGTAAAAGAGAAACACTGACTGTGACGGGAACTGAAAGAGTCATTTTTAGGCCACCTTGTTACATAGCCAATACATCGGTGTTAACTAGATAGCAACTTCCCGCTATGTAAATTGTGCTGGGAGCTTTTAACAGTTGGGTCAGTCTCTAGTTTTGCTTCTCAATTAAGAGAGCGCCTGATGTGCTGCGTTGCCTTCGGAAATCCCTCGGCCGCAGCCCTCTCCTGCAGGCAGGGGTGCTTCCCCGTCCGTCGCCGTTGCAGCTCCAGCTCTTCCTGGCAGCGTCTCGCGCGGGTGTATTCCTCCCTCCTTGGCTAGGCAGCAGCGCGAGCACGAGATGGGAGCTCGGCTCTGTGTTTCAGCCAGGCCGCTGGGCTTAGTGGGCAGTCATAGCTTTCCTTGAGACAAGAGGGTGGAAATATGGCTCTCATCTCAGCACGAAACAGAACTGATTTTTCAGCCCCTGTGTAAAGTTGAAGGTTTTTTGCAGAGGTGAAGCAGTAGCATCTGAGATGGTGTTTATTACTGTTCCCAGCCAGGTAACGGGCTTCGGTCACTTCTCAGTTTGTAAGTCCCTGCTGCCAGATTCACCGTCCGTATGCCCGCGCTTCAGCTGTCCCTGCAGTCACTAGATTACAGCAGGATGCGAATAGCAGCATCTTCCAGTACAGTAATTTAGAGATGCTTTATGTTTAAGAAGAAAACACAGTGAGCAAACAAAAGCTGCAGTCCGCAGCGTCTGCCATACAGACTTGGGGTCTCCTGAACTCCACCGGTTATCAAACTGGTTTTCCTTTTAATTTGCTAGATGTTTTAACAAATGAAAAAGGTGATTTTTGAATTCCTTCAGATATAACACAGCTTTCCTGGTGGGTAAATGGGGTTTTTGATTACTTTAGACAAAGGTCTCACTTTTGTTGCGTTACGGAGTCAGGAGCGTTTAAAGATGGCAGTATGTGAAGGTGCTGGTGACCGTAAGGTGCATGTGGCACCACTAGTTTGTATTTTTAAGTGCTTGTGCTTTAAGAGTGTTAGTGCAGCCTTTCAGCAGGGTCGCTTTTATGTTTTGCGAGATGGGAAAGAGTCTTGCTGCCGTGGAAAAGCCTGTTTCATGCAGGAATTACCAGGTGCTTCTTAGAGTACAGCAATGCTGCGGTCTGTTGAAAGTGTTTTTTCCAGGGTAATTTTAGGTAAATTGATTTTTTTGTTTGTTTGTTTGTTTTTAAGCAAATGGACGAATCAACATCCGTTAAATAGTTGTAAAAGGAAATAATTGGATTTCCTTCCGAAAATGGAGATATGTCATTATCCAGAGTAGCTTTGAGAAACAAGTGTTATATTTGCAGGTTTGAAAAGGGAGGGGTTTAACACATGCCTAACTCGCTTTAATTGTGGTTTTGGGATACTGAAGTAACAGCCCTTTATTTTATTTTTTATTTTTATTATTTTTTTTAGCAACTTCGATCTCAAGCTCGGGCACTGATAACGTTTGCTGGAATGATCCCTTACAGAACATCCGGAGACACGAACGCCAGACTGGTGCAAATGGAGGTCCTTATGAATTAGCAGAATTATTTTGCTTAGGGTTCCAGCATCCTGTGCCTGCCTTGAGTACATCAGGAGGGTGGGACCAGTATTGTTTTGTATTCTGTATTTTTGTTGATGGAAATAAATTACTTTGATTTCTATTTGTTTTTGACATTTTTATTTTCACTGATTTTTTTTTTTGTTTATGTTTTAATTCATTTTTTTAAAATGGTTTCTAGTTAGAAAATCATTCTTAATGAATTAACGGGCCATGCAGAGAATGGTGTGGTAAGGAGGTAAACAAACAATTCTATAACAGAAGAGGAAGTGCAAAGGAAGAATTTTGATTTAGTGCTTGCTCTCCATACAGCTTGGAAATCTTTTTTTTTTGGGGGGGGGGGGGGGGGGGTTTGAAGGTATGTTAAATGTTGAAAATCTGTTTGTGATACATCACGCATGTGACACAGTGGTGCCGATCTATAATGTTGTCTTGTGTGGAGGTACGTGTTTATATGGTGCAGATGAACTGTGTCATTTACACTTAAGTGTCAATGAGACTCTCTGTTAAGAGTTTTAAGCTGTTGGGCTGGTGCCTCAGATGTACAGTTCTGTGCAAATCCAGGAGCTCCACTGAAGCTTTTGCAGAAGCAGCTGAGATTGGGAACAGTTATATGTCAGTAGGAGAGATTTTGTAATTGACGCATGGGGTTTTAGACAGACAAACTCAAAATAGTGCCATATGGAGTTCCCTAGGAGAAGTAGGGAAGCTGACCAAAGAGTTGAAGTGTGGATTCCTTGGGCATGGATCGCTATTACTGTTGGTTTAGCAGGAAACCCTTAAAAAGCGGTTCCTAAGCATAGCTTTAAACGTTTTGGGCTACAATTAAATCAACATGAAAGCCCAGCGAGCGTGTGCTGTTAGAAGCTTTCCCTCCGTTCCTGTACTGGTATGTAGCTGCTGATCTTTGAAATGAAACGCGAAGAAGGTTACTTCCCTTATTGCTCCGTGCGCACACACGCAGCCTTCTGCACAGCTGCTGTCTTACGCTCGCTCCATTTGTATTACTGGGATATGAGAATATTTGCAGTTCAGGATGCAGAGTAGCCAGCAAAAATGTAGGGGCCGATTTCAACTTCTGCATGGTAATAGCGATTGTGGGAGAGAGTTGCTCTCCGTTTTGTGGTGCGTGTAACTGTAACCTGCGCTGAGGGATATTTAATACGCTGCTAACAGCCATGTTAAACTATTTGACTGACTTGATCACGTTTTTCTAATTACTTTTTCCACCAAAAATGTAATAGCACAGACTTTCTCAATTTTTTTTTTTTGCTGGACAGGTAATCAGGGGGATGGCTTGCCAAGCTACCCAAAAAACGTGTCCTGTGGCATTAGCAAGCTGGCTGTTAGGGTGCTTAAGGAACACAGCTAAGAACTGTATTCACGCCACAAAATCCATGGGTACATCTGGAGCATTGCAGTGGCGATGCTGGGTGGTTTGTGATGTTGCCTGCCGCAGCTGAGATACGGTAATAGACCTTTTATCCCCTTCAGGCTGTTGCAGATACAAAGTAAAATGAGTGGTCCTATAGCATGTTCAAGATTGTTTCACCTGGAGGCTGGCACCTCTCGGGAGCTCTGTCAGTCTGGTAGGCTCAGGAGCGTGTCCTGCAGTGTGTCCTTTCTCCTGATAGCAGAAGGGAAGATGAGAGAAGACCTGAACAGCACCCCACAAGTAAGGGGGATTTGGTGAGTTACCAAGGAGTTATTGGGAGGGGTGGCGGGCTGGGTTGCCTGACAAAGTCAGCTGGGTTGTGTGGAAAGCTTTATTACCGTCATTAACATTTCTAGCATATTTGTGTGTGAATGTTTCTTGGTATGTTTTAGTTCCCAAGTTCATCTGCTCCACTGGAGAACAGGTGAATGGAAAGCAAGTGGCAGAGCAGGGCCTCTCTTTTCCTGAAACTTGCAGAAAATCCTCACTGGACCAGACTGTCCCACATACAGTCCTGCCGGGTAAAGCCGGCTCCTGTTCTTTTCCTGCTGTCACTCAGCACGTGCCTCTAAATTACTCTTAGCATCAAGCCAGCTCACCTGCAGGGAGACCGGTGAGTCTGCGCTTGTCCTGAGACAACCTCTGACCTGAGCAACAGAGGGCCGGCTCCTGCCAGGGTGAAGGCCACCTTCCCCTCAGTGCTTCCTTCTCCCTGCTCTACCCTTCACAGTGGGACGGGAGGCCTTTGGGGCTTGGCTCTTACGACTGCCATCTGTGGGACCTTGTTTGCTTGTCTGCTGCCTGTTGAGCTATGGGGCTACCTCGCTGGTGTGTTTCTAATTTCAAATTTTGGACTTAGGAACCTTTTAAAAACAGCACGTTATCCTTTCCTGTCTGCCTTTTGAGGATGGCTGCAGCAGAAATTTTCGGATGTTTTTAAGTCATCTCAAGCGTTAACAAAAGAGACAACTGGCAGGCGTACGCAGTTTGCTGCCTTTGCGCTCAGTGATTGAGCCTCTGGGTCCCTTCTAGGCTAAACAGAAATGGAGCTGTGTTGTACTTGGGTCTTCCTGGCTTTTAGAACAAACTGTGTTGCACTGACGGAGGAAATGAATATCGGGGATCCAAAGCCCTGGAACTAATTTTGGAAAGTTAAGGCCTAGCCCTATTTCAGGCAAGATGTGTGAGAGGTGGTGGGTGCCACAGAAGGCTGCCATGGATAGTTGGCATTATTTCCTGTTGATTCCTGTGTGATTTCTTCTTACATCTGTTTAGGTGATGAATATTAACAGCACCTCAGTCCTCCACTATTTCTGCAGGCTCCATCTCTGCGTCTAGGCCTGGATTCAGGAAACCTGGCTCTTCTCTGCACAGCTTTAAGGGCTTTGCTGCATTGAGGTAGATGCTGATGCACATACTGGTGCTTCACAGAGTAAGGCAACCCAGTGGTTTTTTGTTTTCTCTGTCACTGTTTTCTCCCATTCCAAGCTTCCTGTGTTTTATATGTTTATTCTTTTGTAAAGAACAGCCTGGCTGTGCTCCCTCAGTTTTCCGACTGGTAGGCGTTCTGCTGTTGGAGTGAAGTACATAACACTTGGTACCTTCACGCTCTGGTGTGCCTAATGTGCAGGCTCCCTCTTGGTTTTCTGAATGCTTCACCAGCTGAAAAGGTTGTTTGGGATGTCATTAAATTCATAGGCTATGTGTTTGGAGTAGCCTGGTCAGAGGTATTGACGCTAAAAAGTCCCTTATAAAAGGGAGTAATGCTGCCTTTCATAGTGTAGGGCTCTCGAGAGCATTACCTCAGTTTTCATGTACAGTTATTTAGAGCAGCGTTTGCTCATTTTCTTTTCTAAGCCAGCGCAGTCTGTGTCATAGAGGAGCAGGAGACTGCACTGCTGAGTGGGTTTTGCCACAGTGCTGGGCGCAGTCCTCTTTCAACCATGCTGATTCCACTCTGGGGGCATACACGTTGTTTGAGCTGCTGCTTATCCATCTCATGGTTCTTGCAAAGGGGCAGTTTTAGTAGTTCTTAATTACCGGGCACCAGGCATTGCTTTAGGTGTCATGATGAGGACATAGTTTTGCACCCTTTGTGTAAACATCAAAGCCCAAGATTTTGGGAGCACTCCCTGTGCAAAAAGGACTTTGGTTTCCTTTGACAAACTTGTATAGGTCAAATTGAAAATCTTGATCCTGCACAGCAAGATCTGAGCAAACATTTATACTTTGCCAGGGACAGTTCACAGTAGAACCACGGGTAGTCATCTGAGAACTGAATTTATTCCTAGTATAAACTGACAAAATTCCCCTGAACTCAGGAGTTCTGCCCCTTAATACAACAAAAAACAGAGATTGAGATTGCAGGTAAAGGATTTTCTAGGATTAGAAAATTCAGCTGTGCTCTTTCCTACTCCAGGACGCATCCTCAGCAATAAAGATTTTCTGGCTAGAAAGTGAGCCGAGAGCTCAGGGATGGTTCACACATCTGAGTGAAATGCAGCTCGCATTTGCGTTGCTAGAGAAGACTTGAAGAATGAGTAAAAAGATGCTTTTCTTTGAAAGCGTGTGACATTCAGAGAGCGTACCAATGCAGCAGGCATGTTGAGTATGCAGGTCTGTTTTCTGTGGTTCGCATAGCTCATCTGTAGTGAAACAGTCACGAGTACCTTGGTATTGGTATCAAAAATCTTAAGGTTTGGCAGTCTGGAAGTTCTTTGACCAGTGACTTTGCTGTTGATGTGTTCTGCTTTTACAGGGGAATTGCAGCGCTCTGCTCTGTGTGAGGTGGCCAGTGAAGGATCTTTTACCAGCAAATCTAAAAACACCCATGAGGAATTTCTAGCCTTTGCTACCAGGCCAGTAGGAAAAAAGTTTAATCTTTGCCAAGGGGATAACCTTGGGCTACTAGTAAAAGCTATGATATGAACAAATAGAAGAGACCCAGCCTATATGAGAATTCAACACATGCCAGCAAGTGGAAAATCTGATGAAACGTATCTCTAAGGCTGCTTCATAAACGCTCCCATGGAGCTGGCAGGTGTCTGTGGCCCTGTTCCTCTCTCCAGTGCAGTTTCTTTGTCCCCCCACAATAACGATGCTGACGTTAAAGCTGTGCTGGGCGTTTAAGTATTTTCACAGTGGAGCCTGCACTGTTACCCCGGTGCATGCTTGGGTTAGCTGGTAGCCCTCGTTAGGTTCCCGTTCACAACCTGCAGGATATGTTTCTGGTTCTGTGGCTTTTCTTGGATTTCCCCATGTACTACAGATTCTGCATGGTGATCTTGATACTTTTTTTTCTAGAGCCTTCGTCTGGAGTAGGTCTGTTAAATGAGTCTCTGTTCTCCACCATGCTCTCCCACCACTGCTGTGTTCATCTAAGAGAGCGATGCAGCACTTGGATCTTGATCATTGTAGGAGCCAAGGGGATTCCCTCAGCAAGAAAGCATTTCCTGAACTTAGTTCTTCTTGTTACCCTCTCTCCCCTTCTCTGTTTTCCGAACCTTCCTAAACCCCAGCCTCTCATTGAATTGTACTGTATTTCTTCCAGCCTAGAGGAAAGAAGGTGATATTATTAATTCCCGTTCTGTATCCCTAGGGTGGGATAGTGCTCACATATTGCTGCTGTTCATGTCCTTACACCAGTATCCTCATCCTGTTTCTGTATGGGCCTGAAGTAAGAAGGGAAGGGAAAAGCTGTCTGGAAGAGGATGGGAGTTGATCCCTTTGGCCCCATCAGGTAAGGTTGCCAGCAGCTGCCTGAATAACCACGTATTTTCTCTTTCCCGGCTTCCCTGCAGCATCGTGCTCCGCACTGTGCGTTTGCAGCGCTAAGCCCCTGCGTCCTTCATGTGGCGCGTGTAATCCAGGGCATTGCCATGCCAGGGCTGCAGGTTCCCTCTGCAGTGGAGATGGAAACAAGTCTATCAAAACTTCATTAAAAACTTGTTGGAATATAGTGCTTTGGCAAACTTTGAAAGGAGCCATATGTAAAGCACAGGCACATTCTCTGCTTAACTAGATTAAGGTTCATTTGACCCATTTAGTACTCATAATGGGCCGAGGGAGCAGCGGGAAGTGAGCGAAAGCCCTGCAGAAAGAAGTTTATTGGCACCTCTGCAGTGTGTGAATAGAGGCTTTTTCTGCTGGATTCAGGGCTTAAATGAAATAGGTGCCGCGTTTATCCCCGATTAGAGTCATTGAAATGCGCTGCCCTGACAGCTCCCTGGCAGCTCTCCCGGGGAAGCGGCTGGCTGAGATCCCCGTCTACCGGCGAGGGAGGGCTGCTGGGCTCTGTGCAGCAGCCGGCCTGGTGTCGGCGTGCTGCTGTGCGAGCGGGCGCTGGCGCTCAGAGGGTTTGTCCCCGAGGCCGTGCCAGCGTGAGCAACGCGCTTTGCTCCTGCAGAGGGTTGAGGTGCCGCTGCAGCACGGCAGAGCCCTCGTTGCCTCAAGCAGCTTCGCCCTTGCAGCTGGAGGTAGGGAGCTGTGATGCCAGCCGAAAGGAGATGTACGACTGAACCGCGACTGAGCTCTCCTTTTCTGCTCACGGCTCCCACGAAGGCCCTCGCAGCGCTGGATGGCCCCTGGTATTGTTGCTGCAGCTGGTGTTGTGAATCAGGCCGACGACAAGCGCATCCTACTATCCGGCTATTTCACTACACCAGGGTTGCATCATACCGCTTGCTTCGCTCTTCGCCCAGCGTCTGGAGTCTTCCTGTCTCTCCTGGAGCAGCTTTGTTTGTGCTGTGTTTAACAGAGACTCGCTATAATTCGTACTGCCTTGGGAAAGTTAATGTTTTTTTGATTAAATAACGAGGTTCTAAAATAAAGTCGCTCCTACCGGGCATGAGAGTACTACTCTTTCTGTTGTTTGGAATGGAAGTTGATGTCCACCTTGCAGGAGGCATGAATTCCTGCCGGATAACAAAGTACTGCATGAGGTGCTGGATGGAAGCTCTGCCCTCGTCCCATCCCGCCGCAGTCGTGCTCTCCACGTTAGCGGCGTGGACTGGAGAGGCGACGAGACATGGTCTGTCCGCCCGTTCCCGTTTCCGCTGCGGATCCCAGGCCTGCTGTGTTCTCCGTGCAACTGCTGGGATCGTGTGTCCGCCTGTCGCCTGCTGCCCGCGTGCTCCAGCAGCCCGGTGAGGCAGGTCCGGTCCGGGCAGCGCGCGCGGCCGGGGGGGGACTGCTCGGTCCTGCAAGACAAGCCCGTGCTTCAGTGCTCTGCTGGGTTGGGACCGGAGAGCACAGCGTGTGACAGAGTTAGGCCTTAAACAGGTGAATCCCAAGTTTCTCACTAGCAGAAAAAGTGACTTTTGCTGGAAACAAGGTGAGCTTGGCCGAGTCCTGATCGCTTCTGACTTTATCGCCGCGTGCTGGCGGTGGCTGCAGGTTCCTGGGTTCGTTCTGGCTGGAGAAGCGAGGGTCCTGGGTCGGGCCGGTGCGCGAGGACTCGCGTGCGCTCTGCCGGCGGGGAGCTCCAGGCAGCCTCAGAGGCACCCTGCAAACGCGCGCGCCGGCAACGCTCGGCGCTGCGCTGCCAGGCTTTAGGAGGCGCCGGCGGGCGCGCTGCGGCAAGGCTGTCCTCGGGTTCCCGGGTAAGCGAGTGCGGGCCGACCTGGCCAGGGGTTACACAAGCGAGGGCAGCGTGGGCTCGCGCGCACCCTCTGACAGCGGGTGGAAATCCTTGCGTGGGTGCGAAAGGCGGCCAGAGGCAGCGGGGCAAGCGAACCGAATTTTCCATTAACTGGCAAAGTAAACGGGGCTGAAATTCAAATAGGCTCTAGCGTTACCCTCACGTTTTATTACCTGCCTTCTTATTTACTGTCTTCAGCGATCTTATCGGTAACTGCTTTTAAATGCGCATGTGACACCAGTGCACAGCTTTGCCTGCGCTCCAGATGTGTGAAAGACCCCCCCGGCCTCCTGCCCTAAACCCCGGCCCTGCCCCGGCCTCGCTCCGCTCGCCTCCGGGGTTTCTGGAGATGGCAGCGAGGCCTCAGCTCTCCGTCGCCACGGCCCGGGGCGCGTGCCGGCCTTCCAAGAGGTGTCCGGCCCCCGCTGAGCCGGCCTGGAAAGGGAGAGCGTGTAGGAAAAGGCTTAAGTGGCTTCCTAAACCTGGGACGTGATACGGGGGAGTCGTGGGCCGAGCCCCGGGTCCGGGCCCTGCGCTGCTCTCCGTGTCCCCGGGAGCCTGGGCCAGCCGTTGCGTTTCTCCGTGCCGCAGGCTCGCTCGTGCCGGAAAGGAGAAGCGGGGACGGGGCAGGTGGCAGCCCTGCGTGGGGACGCAGCGGTTCCCCCTCTCCACGGCGGACAAGCCCTGGTCCCCAGCTCTCAGCATCCTGCTTCTCCCAGGGAAGAAGGGTCATGGGCACCCTCGCCTCGTCACCCATCCACCGCCCCGGGTGTGCCAGCGGAGGGGCTTGCGTTGGCCCACCCTGTCCTCTTTTTTGTCCCCTTTTTTGCCACCTGAGATATGCCACCTCCTAGGAGCTGCTGTCGCTCCTTGTCTGCTTGCCCGTTGCTGCCCCTTTTCAGCCACTCCTCATCAGAGCCTGCCTAGGGACGTCTCTCGTCCCCCAGCCCCGTCTCGTTCCCTCCTTTCCCAGCTTTTTGCTGGGAGGAAGGGGGTCGCTCCTCCGCGCGCGCCCCGCAGCTCAGCTGATGGCAGCCCCGCCAGCTTGCACGGGCTCCGAGGCTGCCGCGGAGATGCCAAGATGGGTTACGAGATCCGTAGAGTTGGGGACAATATCTCAGGGAAGGGCGTATGTGCGTGGGAGCGTTGTTATTGTTTTCCATAATAAATCCCATTGGGAACAGCATGTTCCCTAGCTAGGGCCGGAGGCAAACTTAATGCCACATTTCTCTGCTGATCTGTCCTTGGGACTTAATCTCAAATCTGTTATCACTGCCCCGATCAAGCACTGGAAGTCAGCGATACTGATTACAGCATTTTTGATATCCCTTCAAGCTATTTTTCCCCCCCCGACCAGCTCGGGGTGGTTCAAGCCAATTACTTTCCCCCGCTAGCAATACTTGCAAGTCGGAGGTGGTTGGCTCGTGCTGGTTTCGCGAGGTATAAAACCTGCGTGCCCTTTCGTACGCCGCCTGCACCGTTGCCCGTCTCCATCCCTCGCCGGGGCCGCGTCGGCCGCAGCACCTCAGGAGGCGCCGGGGGCAGAGGCGAGATGGCCGAGCTGCCGGCCCCAGAGCTGCCCGCTGACCCGGCGTGCTGCAGCGGCAGGTTCACCATCAGCACCCTGATCGGTGCGGAGGAGGGCGGCAAAGCTCACTACGGGGCCGCCGAGGCCGCCGGCTACGACAGCGCCCATCCCACCCACCTCTCCAGCAGCACTCTCTACATGAGGACTTTTGGCTACAACACCATTGATGTTGTGCCCGCTTATGAGCATTACGCCAACAGCAGAGTCGTGGGCGACGCCAGGAAGGGGAGGCCCTCGCTGGCGGACCTGCACTCGATCCTGAAGGTAAGGGGGGGCTCTGCTCCACCACATGCGGTGAGGACATCTCGTGGCCTCTCTTTAGCACCTGCTCCCTGGGCCATGTCCATAGCGACCTGCTTGCTACCGCTGACTTCCTGGCTCTGTATCCCTGGGGGCCTGAGATCAGCTCCCGCACGTGGAAAGGTTCGGTAGTTGTCTTTGAATGAGAAATAAAAGCCCAGCCGTCGTGTTCTGTTTTGGGGCTGTTATATATCCAAAAATGAAATGCAGTGGATAAAATCCCTGCAAAGAGCTCGCTGGGTTCTGCTCCCGACTGATCCCAGCTCTGCGCAAGGGCGCCAGGAGGGGACTCGGCTGGCTGAAACCTTCCCGGCTGCCAGACCAGTCAGCGCCCGGCTCCGCTGTGACCTGGAGGGGAAGGTCTTGGCCAAAATGCCCCAGGCAGAGCAAAAGGGCCTTCTGCCGGGAGCAACAAATCCTGGGGATCCCTGCCATGCACGTGCAGGGGGAGCACGGGTTTGTCTTTGTCCTGGACAGCGTTCCAGCAGCCAGGCTCTTCCCCGTGCCTGGGAAAAGGCAGATTTTTTTCCCCTAACATCAGAGCTCGGATTCTTCCTTGAGGAAATCCTGCTGTTTGGAAGGGTGGTGCAGGTCTGCGCTGCCCAGGGCGCGTGCAAAGGTCTCCACGCAGACTCTGCTGAGGGCACCGACACGTCCCTCTGCTGAAACTTGTTATTCCGAAAGAGTTTCACGCTGGTGGATTCGGAGACAAGTTTTTATCCAGATAGTGGAGCCGGTGGGTGCGAGCCTCAGTGCTGCCCCTCGGCTGGGAGCTACCCGTGTGAGGGTAGCCATCTGCACCCAGCCGTGATGCCCATCCCGAGCACCGTGGCTCTCCTGAGGCTGCAGCAGACCTGCAGTTACTCTGTTTCTGCTTTCAAGCCATGCAGAAACAACATGTCTGGATGGATGGGAGCAGAAAAAGCCCTTGGTGCAAGAGTCTCCCACTGGGGAGCTGCTCGTTTGGTCACAAGGCCGGAGTCACCATGTCACGGGCTCGCAGCAGCCCGCATGGCTTTCAGCTCAGGATGGACCGCTTTCTCCCCAGGTGGCAGAGCCCAGAGAGCCCATCCCCTCTGGAAACTGCAGTCCTGACCATTCACTGCCTTTGGGCCTGCTGGGCTCAAAGCTCGAACCTTTGCAATGCGTCAGGGCAGCAAGGTGAGAGGAGGTCCCCCAAGAGCCCTCCCCGCCGTGACCTGCCTTCCCGTTGCCTCCACAGCCTGACACGAGCCACCTCCACAAGCCCGTGTACGAGCCCCAGCGGAGCAACGGCCTGCCCGATGGCGTGCCTGAAGAGGAGGCGGGTGAGGACCGCAAGGCCTCCCCAGAGGAGCCCATCCGCTTCGGATGGGTCAAGGGCGTGATGGTAAGCGTGGCCCCCTCCAGGCTGGAGGAGGCCGAAGAGCATGGCTCGCCCCATGGTGCCAGGGTCTGTCATTTGCCCCCTTCCTCCAGTCCCACTCCGGGATCCAAACCCAACCCTCCAGGTAGGGCATGGTGTGGACTTGGCCAGAATGTTTTGAATTTTTCATATATATATATATATATATATATGTATATATTTTGCAAGTATCTACACTCTTTGAATAATTTGCTTCCTTGATGGGTCATTTTTAACTCCAGGCCACTGATCTGGAGCCACCTGGAAGACTAGGACATCTAACGTGGCTGTCAAAGTTCCCAGGTGCCTGTTCCCTGCCGTATGGTCTGCAGCACCTATGCTCATGGGAGATTGTCCCTCTCTGTCCCCCCTCCAGATTCGCTGCATGCTGAACATCTGGGGAGTGATTCTCTACTTGCGCTTGCCCTGGATCACAGCCCAGGCAGGAATTGGTGGGTGCCTCTCTGCTCTCGCAGTATTGCTTAGGGCAGGCTCAGTCCCTGGTCTCTCTATGGCCCAAAACATACGGGATATAAGGTGGTGGGAGTGGAAGTGCTGGTGGCATTGAGCACAGGTCAGGAGTGGGGACAAAAGAGAGTCAGGGTCCTCGGAGGCACCCTGGGAGGAGTGGGTTGAGGAGGTGGACTGCAAAGGGACTGTGGGGCTGTGCGAGTTTGGGGCAGGCTGGAGGTGCCAACGAAGCAGCGAGCTGAGCTGGTCTCTCCTGCCGCAGCACTGACGTGGCTGATCATCCTGATGTCTGTGACGGTGACCACCATTACCGGCTTGTCCATCTCTGCCATATCCACCAACGGCAAAGTGAAATCAGGTGGCGTCCCCCCTCGCACTCTTGCCCACTTGGCCCACTGCTTGCTGAGTGTCTGGGGAGCCTCGGGTGCTACCCCAGCTGCTAACCTCCGACCGAACCATGGGGAGATGATCTCCTGCAGCCGAGGCTCCTCTTGCCCTGCTGCTCAATGTAGTGTGCTTTCAGCCTCGGGCTGCCCCCAGCCATGAAATCCCTGGTGCACGGTGTGACCTAAGGGCTGGGATCATATAAAGCAGGCAGGTCGGGACCACAGGAGACCACCCTTCTGTTCCACAGAAGGTCAACCCCACCAAAACCACCCTTAATAGCTGGATTTTTACAGCTTCTATTGATGCAAACTCCTTCCAGCCCTTGCCAACTTGATGGCTAGAGAGCCTCACCTGATGAGTTCTGCTTGTCTCCTTCCTGAGACATGCTCACAGTGAAATGCTGAGTGGAAGGGCGGTTTTATCTCAGCAGGGACCTTTGCTAGCGACTCTGTGATATTCAGCTTAGTTTGGGTCTCTGTACTTTGGAATGGATATCAAAATATCATAGAGAGTTCAGAAAGACTTAACAGAAGTGGGCAGTAGCCTAAAAATTGAAGTCCAAACAAGCCCCTCAGGTGGTAGAGATGCAGCTCCATCACCTGGAAATGCCTCTTATTGGTCAAAATTTCTTGGTTCCTCTTAAAACTGTCAAGAACAAGAGTTGGATGCTTTTAGTGAGATGGGGTGGGGGGGAGGACCAGGAGACACATATGGGGACAGGAGGATAGAAAGCAGCTGATTTCACAAGGTGTTTCTGCTGTGTTAGGGGGCACCTACTTCCTTATCTCAAGAAGCCTCGGACCAGAGCTGGGAGGTTCTATTGGTCTGATTTTTGCCTTTGCAAATGCGGTGGCTGTGGCCATGCACACAGTGGGCTTTGCAGAAACTGTCCGTGATCTGCTCCAGGTAAGAAGTCAGAGGCGTGCCTTCGAGATCCCACCCACAGCTTCTCTCTGTCTCTGAGTCCTTCATAACCAGCTCTTGCTGCGGTGCCTACTGCAAACCTGCTTTTTCTTCTCATTTTCACTACCTCCCTCTCCCTGTTTGTCTGCTCACAATGAAGCGCAAGGTCGCTAGGGCAGGCTGGGTGCTTGCAGCACACAGAGCCAACACAAGGGAGTAGTTAAGTTATTTATCAATATTTACGTTAATGGTGGAACATTGATCATCAGCAGTTAAAACTGAGCAAAATCACTGGTGGTTAAGTAAGAGAAAGATTTACTTACTCCTCTGTTCTGAACTGCTCTTAGTTCATGACTAACCCCTATAATACGTCCTTTCCTTTGGAAATCAGAATTAATATTTTTATTCTTTACATTTCTTTTCCCCACTATTTTTGCAGATGACTCCTGCAAGAGTTGTATTCCTGGATGTGCATTTACCAGTTGACAAACCATGATCTGGATAGCACTCAGATTAGCTTAGTGTCCCTTTGTACAGCTGAGAAGAGCTGCCAAGTGCCTTCCTGGCTGAGACAGGAGTGCAGTTAAAGGCCATAGTGTTGCACCATAAAACAGAAGCCTGGAAAACCACTGGATAAAGTGGGTTTAAAGAGGTTCCCTGTGGAAATGTGATAGCTTACTGCATGCTAGAACAAAAGAAAGATGGCTTTGTGCTCCCGCTTTAACATATTTTCTATAAGTATTGATTCAAAAATTTGGAGAAGGCTTGTGGTGAGGGCAAGAGGAGGGGATTGCGTCCCAGGGTGAAAGGACACTGATGTGTGCTTCCCTTCTCAGGAATATAACTCTCTCATCATAGACCCCACAAATGACATCCGCATCATCGGGGTCATCACGGTGACAGTGCTGCTTGGCATTTCTTTGGCAGGGATGGAGTGGGAGGCCAAGGTAAGTCTCATTTCTTAAGGTGAACCAACCCAGTCTTATTCCCAAAGGCCACAGAGTGTATTTTGGCCCATACATAGGCTACTATTTAACAGAGCTTGCTGCTGGTTGTTTCAATAACTGGCGTAGCTGAGCCTGCCTCCCACGAAGGACCTTGTGGAGAGCTGCTCAAGAGGCTCCTGTGGTTGAGAAATTGCTCCCAATTCCTGCATTTCCCAAGGCTCCCACTGGAGACGCTGCTGGAGCCTGTCCCTCAGGCTAGGGGGAAGGACAGGACCATATCACCAGCTCGCTGAAGGCAACAGAACACCACTGCAGCTTGGAAGAGTAGCGCAGGCAGTCAGAAGAATAGCTGGTGGCATGTTCATCGCTTTTGCCAGCTGGCTGGGGATGGACTAGGTTCTCCTAACAGGATTTTCACTCCAGCTAGCATTTGCTGTGGGCTCCTCACCAAAAAGCTGATCCCCTCCTCTGAATCTTTCTGATCTCTCAGGCACAGATATTGTTCTTCCTGGTCATCTTGGTTTCCTTCATAAACTACCTGGTGGGGACGGTGATCCCAGCCACAGCAGAGAAGCAAGCAAAAGGTTTTTTCAGCTACCGAGGTGAGTCTGCCGTGTGTTGTGATTACACTAGATGCATCAAAAGATCAAAGCAAATAGCTGGAGCCTGCTGTTTGTTGCCATTTCAGGAGAAGATTACTATGGAAAAGTGCTTATCAGGTGTGAGAGCTGATGGATCTCTGGTTGTGATTGTTTAGACAGCAATGAAATGTTCCTCTTCAAACTGAAGCACTTTGTCTATAGTTTTTGAAATAATCCTAAATCAGGCTGCTTCCCTGGATCAGAGTCTGCCGGCAGGCATCATGTGTTATGTCAGTACCCATCTCTCATTTTACATGCCCCTGCCTCCAGTTAAAGGATGAAAATAGCAAACCAAAGCCCACGTAATATCCTCTCCAGCTTCTCATTTTTGTTTCCTGCTCAGTCCCAAGTCCCACAGGCAGATCAGGCCAGGCGTGAGCCCTCCTTTTGGAGAGGGATGTTGCTCCTCAGACATTTAGATCCTCCAGGCCTCATGACTCGGACTGGAGCAACTCCTTGAAGCTGTGACCCTCATGTCTTTCCCTTCAAGTAGCACAGTGTGAGGCAGGAGTTGGAGTCAGCCCTGCCTGGAGCGGCTCAGAGTCGTTAAGGGCATGATGTATAACTAACTTTGGTCATGTTACAACGGCAGTTTGCCTCTGTAAGTGTTGTTCCAGCTGGGATGCTTAAATCAAGGGAAAGGTAAATGGGAAGACCCTACTCTGAAGAATTAAATGGAAATGCTTCTTCTTTGTTTCTTCCCCAGCTGACATTTTTGCCCAGAACTTTGTGCCCAACTGGCGCGGACCTGAGGGCACCTTCTTTGGTTTGTTTTCTATTTTCTTTCCATCAGCAACTGGCATCTTGGCTGGAGCCAACATTTCTGGTGATTTGAAGGTATGCTTTGACTATTCCTACCTGAGCAGACATTTCTAGGGGAAGGGAGACTGGCAGGGGCAAGATAGAGCTCTGGAACTGGTTGGGACAAGGCACGGCCAAACCTTAGGGGTCCCTAGCCTCACAACAGAATTGTTTTTTCCCCTGGGAACTGGTTCCAGTTTTGGTCCAACTTGTAGAGATGGTCATTTGTCTACATTTTTCCTTCTGAAAATTTTTGGAAAGGCAATTTGGAAAGTTAATACGTATATAAACCAAAACAGCATGTGTTCGGGAGAGCAGTGTAAGGGTCACAGCATGCTGGCCCAGGCCGTGCATTCATCCTCTTGCCTTCTCGTGTGGCTGTCTGCACAGCTGGCACTTTGCATTTGGAAATCTGCACCCTGCTAGGCCAAGAGTTGCTATGCGGCTTTTGGTCACAAGGAATTATAACTCCTTTCATAAAGCAGCCAGAATTAAATGCGACTTAGTGGCGCTCCAGGAAAGTGTTTTGTAACTCTCTGTGATTCCCTTGGACAGGATCCTGCTGTGGCCATTCCTAAAGGCACCCTGATGGCTATATTCTGGACCACGGTGTCCTACCTGGTGATTTCTGCTACGATTGGTAAGCAGCGAGCTGGGTGGGGATCCTGAGGGCGTGCTTGGGCATGGGAAGCCTGGCAGGATGTAGGTGGTGGATACGGTCTGTGGGAACTGGGAGTGAGTTGTACCGATGAGGGCTGATACTCTGATCCAAGTACTGCAGATGTTTGTGCTCATTCCTGCTCATTCCTGCTAGGTTACAAGGGGCAAAATCCTCTGAGTGGCGAAACAGAGCATTTTGGCGATGACTCGTGACTCTGTTCAGGCTCCTCAGTCCAGTCTCGTGTGGAAGGGCAACCCCACTGGGGCAATTTAGGGGTCTTAGGATACAAAAGGTCTGCAGGGACCTGGGCCTGGGTTGCACGAACCTGCAGCCAGCAGTGCAGACCGAAAGGACGAGCGCTCTGAGATGCCGGCCAGGGTCTGATGCTGTGCACAGCACATACGACCGCCAGGATGGGAGCCCAGGAGCAATAGGCTTTTCGGTGGCCAAAGGCAGCATTACTTCAGCCCTGGAGGGCATACGCCTTGCGGTTTCATCACAGCTGCCTTGCTTCTGGGCTTGGAGCAGGTCTGGCTCTGTGCCGTATTGTGGGGCCCAACTGCTTTACAGGTTTGTTTGAGCTCCTACCCAGAATTTGGGACTGTAATCCCAAAGCACGCTCTGAGCAATAAGAGATGTGGCCCGAGGGGTTTTGCACAGGGACAGACTGCATTGTAGGGGAAGGGAGAGAGGGGAAGGAAAAGGGGCTCTGCTCTCGCAGGTGCCTGCGTGGTCCGGGATGCCTCCGGGAGCCTCAACGACACCATCGGGGCCGGCTCGCTGGGCTGCGAGGGTTTGGCATGCAGCTACGGCTGGAACTTCACTGAGTGCATGCAGAAGCAGAGCTGCCGCTACGGGCTGAGCAACTACTACCAGGTACCACCATGCTGCCCCGGATGGTGGGACACCAGCGAGGCCAGGCTTGGACGAGCTTCGGCAATGTCTCTGGCTGATGGCACAGCCTCTCTGTCACCCCTTTGTGCTCATGAACTCCTCCTCTCTTCATCCTGCCACAAGCAGAAACCCTAGCCCATACCTCAGCGCTGCCAGGGACTATTTATTGCTGGATCCTCTCTTGTAAGAGGCAGATTTCCTGCACCGAGAATGAGGCAGCAGCCTCCTATATCCTGCTTTGACCTGTGCCCAGAGCATCCAGGGAGGAATATGTCACAGCAAGCAGGGAGGGGATTTTCTATTCATGCAATTAAAGGCTGACACGTAATGGGGACACGCGAGGGGGAATTTGTTCTGTGTGGGCAGAGCTCGCTTTTGGACGTAGCTGGACTTCACTCCTGGGTAGCACTGATGGAAATGGAGGGTTGTGGGCGGCACGGAGGGGAGCAGGCTGGGGGGCTCAGAAAGCTTTTGAGGCTGATGTGCTGGGGTGCTGCAGGGATCTGACCACCTGGTTTTCTGGTAGAGCATGAGCATGGTGTCTGGATTCGGCCCTCTCATCACAGCTGGGATCTTCGGCGCTACCCTGTCCTCGGCACTGGCCTGCCTTGTCTCAGCCCCGAAAGTCTTTCAGGTGAGGTGCGGTCCAAAGGACTGGAGGAGCAGGATGCTGCCGGGGGAGGCAAAGGACTGGGAAAAAGCTGCCCGCACCTCCTGTCGTCTCGGGTTTGAAAGCAATGTCCAGGAGTTCGGAGATATAATTAAAGAGCAGAGTGCACCCTGAACCAGGCAGATTTACAGGGAGAGCAGAAAGGGCCATCACCTTCCCATGAGTACCACACACTCCAGTGTGCCCTTCATGACAGAAGGGCAAAGGCTTGCTGGTGCCCCCCACCTGGGTCCCAGCCACTGCTCAGCCAGCTCCATGCTTCGTCCTGCCACCAGCAGCTGGAAATAACCGGCTGCATGGCCAGGTCTTTGCTCATGTGCAGTGTTCTGGGCTCCCGATCCTGTCTGGAAGTTCAGCACGGAGAGAGGCAGCACCCTTCGCTCTTGGTGCCACGCTGTCCTCGCAGCCTCTTTCCTTGGGCAGTGTGGTTATGTTCTGCAGAGTTCAGAGCTTGGGCAAGCCACGTTTGTGACTTGTATTAATTGTGGGAATTGATATAGTGCTGCCGAAGGAGGTGCAGAAAATATATGTCTGCAGGGACAGCTGTCCTCCAGGAAGAGAACGCAGCCAGAGTCTTTAAGGCTTTTTGGGTATGAAGAGGCCCTGGACAAAGATGCTGCAGTTTGTGAAGGTGTGAGTCAAAGTCTGCTCTTGCATCAGGGACATGTGCAGCAGCCCTGAGATGATGCTTTACAGGTTCGCCAAGAGCCTCATCTCGGAGTAGAGCTGAGGTCCCAGTTTCCACCAGCACCCCAACCCTCAGCTCAGACTCTCCCACCAAGCTTGTCTCAGCCGTAAGAGGGGTTGACAGAGGACGCAGGGCTCCTGGCACCTCTCACATGTTTTTTCTTGCAGTGTCTCTGCAAGGACCAGCTCTACCCTCTCATCGGCTTCTTTGGGAAGGGCTATGGGAAGAACAGCGAGCCCATCCGCGGGTACATGCTGACCTATGTCATTGCCGTGGGTTTCATCCTGATCGGTAGGTGCTTCTTGCGGACTCATGCACCTCTTGCCCCCAGCAAGCTGTGTCACAGTTTCCTCGGCCGCCTGTGTAACTTGGCCTCAGTCCGCTTCCTGGTGGCTCCAGGATGAAGGGTTTCTCTCCATCTCCTCCCTGCAGCTGAACTCAACTCCATTGCCCCCATCATCTCCAACTTCTTCCTGTGCTCCTATGCACTCATCAACTTCAGCTGCTTCCACGCCTCCATCACCAACTCGCCAGGTGGGCTGCACAGCACCAAGGAGACAGGGAATGCACCGGCTCCCAGGCATGCCGGCTCCTCTGCCACCACGGGGCTCTTCACCTCTTGGGACTAACAAGAGCCGGGCAGTAGCTGCCGTCTGTTTTTGCGTGCAGGGTGGAGACCGTCGTTTAGGTATTACAGCAAGTGGTCTGCTCTGTTCGGTGCGGCTGTGTCCGTTGTGATCATGTTCCTGCTGACGTGGTGGGCTGCCCTGATAGCCTTTGGCATCGTCATCTTCCTCCTGGGATATGTGCTCTACAAAAAGCCGGGTGCGTAGGAGGGGCTTCTGGCACTGCAGCCGTTGGGTAACACTGGTGTGAGGGACGATGGAGGGATCCCCAGGCAGGAGGTGGTTTGTTCCACCTGTGAACTGTGCGTTCTCCTGTCCACTTGCTTGCTGGGAAGGGAGAGGCTGTCACAGGGCAGTGACAGCCCCCATTTTTTGTCACCCTGGCAAGCAATGAAGCGTCGTTGCTCAGGCGTAGCCCTTCAGTAGCACCCCCCGTGGGAGGCGTTAGCTCGTGTGCTAACCCAGCCCCTCTTGCTTCTCTGTTGCACATGAACACCACCTCCACAGATGTGAACTGGGGCTCCTCTGTGCAAGCAAGTTCATACAACCTGGCCCTGAACTACTCTGTGGGGCTCAGCGAAGTGGACGAGCACGTCAAGAACTACAGGTGAGTGCTGCTTTCATTCGACACCCAAAACTCAGTGGAGGGATGCCAAAGGCAAGGCTATCTCCTCCTCCTGCAAACCCAGGACGGATTCCCCTCTATGGCCACGTCCTTGTTACAGCCCTCAGCACGTCTAGCCCCAGCAAAAGGGGAAGGGCCTGGGCTGACGGGCTTCAATGACCCAGGTCCTCTCTGCACCTTTGGCTTGCAGGCAGAACCGCAGGTGCAGGGAGGACCGCTCTCAGTACCTTTCCCAGCCCAGCTAGAGACAGAAGCATTATTTTCTTATGATCCAAAAGGATCAAAGAATAAGGATGGACCCTCAGCCATATGCTTTTTTCTCATCCTAAAGATGCTTCCTATGATTGCTGTTAGCCACATATAGGAAGAGAGATATGATTCCTTCCAGAGAGTCTTACTGACTTCTTACTGTAAAATAACAGCGTGCCTTCTGCTTTCTTTCTCTTTAGACCTCAATGCCTGGTCTTAACTGGCCCTCCTAATTTCCGTCCAGCCCTGGTGGATTTTGTTGGCACTTTCACCAAGAATCTCAGCTTGATGATCTGTGGGAACGTGCTGATAGTGAGTATTGGCAGAGCTCTGCTCTTGCTCCCTCAGTTAAAGGGACAACAGCTGTGAGACAGGATGTAAGGTCTAGCCAGATGCCAGTATTTGGACATCTGTCCAAGGCTGGTGGCAAGGAAGCTTTTCACTTTGCATACGGTGATATTAAAACCAGGAGGGTCTTTAATATGTACCTAGCACAAAGTGCGGTTCTTTATTTCTCTCTACTCCTTGAGAAAGAGTCAACTTAAGTGGGTGAGAAGAGGGCTGCAACCAAAGATTTCCATTCACACTGTAGCAGTAGATGCTTTTACTCCTAGGTGGCATAGTTTTTTGGCCTCATTCAAGGCTGAAGAGTTGCGTTTCAGGACCCAGGCACGCTGAGTTTCGGACAGCAAGGGCGCTGTGTGTTGGAACTCTGAAGCTCTGCCATGACTGTTGAGCCATGCAGCCATGGTGCCACAGCTGGTGACAGTGCAGCTTGCAAAGTCTTGGCTGGGTGAGAGAGGGAAGGAAATGATTTTAAGCCCCTCTGTTTCAAGATGCAGGTCCCGAGGTATCAGAGTAATCCACAGTCTGATCCTGGTGAGAGCAAGTGAGTACTCCCCCATCCTTTAACAAAATATTTCCATGTAATGGTTCTCATTTAACTAGCGAAAGGAGAAGATCAGGCCACATAAAAAATACATTTGGTTCCTGATCTTGGGGGAGCAAGCAATCTGTGGGAGGTGGTCTAGAAAATGCATTAGAAAAATCTAGATTGTATCTTGATTGGATCGCTGGGCCAGTGATTTAAATATGTGTGCTTATGTGCCACCTAATGATGAATTAAAGCAAGCAAGACTGTTCCTGCTGGCAGTCTCTCCGGCTCATTAAGCAATATTGGCGACGTGCTATGACATCGTTGTGGGCTAATGGCTTCCTGTCGCAGATGAATTGGCAAAACAAATATCAGACATTGCTCTTGTAGGAAAAGGATGCTGATCAGAGGACGGGGTTGTGCTCTAGTGAGTTCAGACCTTCAAGATCAAATAGTGACAAAGAGTTTTTTGTGTTCGCCTGAGGTATAGCAGGAGGAAGACTGCTCATGCTAAGCCAGATTGGCAAGAACATCATCATGCTCAGGTGGAGCCAGTGTCTGGCTCAGGGTGGCCTGGAGCAAGTCCTTTAAGCTGGTTTTTCCAAGCCTGTGGTTCAGGTATTCTGTGTGCATAAAAATCCAGAGACATGCTATCTACAGCGAAGTCTTCCAGCCCTCTCCCAGTATCCATTGAGTCACTTATCAGAGGAGATGTTGATATCCAGGAGATACTAGAACTGTCTCCATCCAGCATAATTGGCATTATTGGCCATTTTTCCACTGAGCAACCACTAGAGTCAAGGACTCCAGGCTTAGTCCAACTTCATGTTGGCTCCTGAGTAATAGCAACTTTTTTGTCTTATACCTCTGGTAGATATTTTGAGACCTCAGGAGCTGATATTCACATCAGCTGTGCAGAGGACATGAAGTATAACGAATTCCAGATGTTTTGCAAGAGGGGATTAATTATGTGACTGTTGGTATGGTATGTGTCAACTGTTAGCTATCCAAGTTCATTGATATTTTGGTACGACAGCAGCTTTCTGTGCATGCAATGGTTAAGTCCAGGACTTACTGATAATTCAGGAAGTAAGGAAATGGAGCTACTTGGTGATAAAATCACCAGTTCAAAGGGGGATCGCCTGTTATGTACGCCCAAAACGCTAATGCTGCTGTTGTGCCCTTTTCTCCTACTTCCCAACAGGGACCACGGAAGCAGAAGATGCCGGAATCCAGGCTGACATCTGATGGCCATACAAAGTGGCTTACCAAGAGGAAGATCAAGGCTTTCTATACAGATGTCGTAGCTGAGGATTTGAGAAGTGGAGTCCAAATACTTATACAGGTAGTGCCTCAAACCAGCTCAGCCCCAGCCTTGTTGGTAACGTGGGTTAGGATTGTTTTCCTCCTTCTTCTGATGGGTCTTCAGTCATTTCAAGAAGGGCAGATGAGGCTTGCTGGTGCCGCTGTATTTGCTCAGGGATGACTGACTGGAAGCAACAGCCATCCTCATACTCTAATTCTTCCTGTCCCTCCTCTTCCATCTTCTGACCACTCTCCCAAACTACCTGACCCCTCTTTACTCCCCGCTCCTTTTTGCAACACTTGCCTGCAGCCCTGTCCCTTCTTCTGACGTTGTTGTGCTTTGCTAGATTGGACCCAGTGCTCTCGCATGTGCAGAATGACAACACCCGTGTCTGTCCATCCCCACAAAGGGTCCTCAAAGAAAATGCAGTAAATATGCCTCCTTTTTTCCTAGGCTTCTGGTCTTGGGAAAATGAGACCCAACATCCTAGCACTGGGGTATAAGAGGAACTGGCAGACAGCCCACCCACAGACCATGGAGGATTACGTAGGAATCCTGCAGTACGCTGGGAAGCAGATGGGTTGACTGCTCATGTAACTTGCTTTGCTGATGGGAAGATTGTGTGAACACAGCAAATGGTGATGGTGGTGTCCATAGATGGTTGCTAGACAGCGAGCTAGATCTGTAGATCCACCACATGGCTCAGTGCCAGTATCTGCCTTCGGGCCCCTCGCTGACTTGGAGGCATGGGGTAGGACTGCTGTAGCACCTGGCACAAGGATGTGGGCTGATGGGTGGCAGGTGGCATGTGTGGGGTGAGTGCAGCTAGCCCCTGCAGGGACACTTCTGCTGCCTGGGGGGAACGCATGGGCTTGGTCTCTCCAGGCTGGTGCCTTCCCTTTGCTGCCTAATGATGATAAAGTGAAGGCAACTTATTTTCCTTAGGAGAGCAAGGACTTTCATGCAAACCCAGGACAGAAACTGCAGATATAGAGTGGTTTAGCTATTGGTCTTGGCTGGAATAGATGGATTGTCTTTCTCTCAGATTTCTATGGGAATCATCCTTAAAGACGATGGGCCTCACCATGACCAGACTCAAAAATTTCATAGAAAGGTTGCAGTCACTGCACGGCATGAACAGAATGCTGCCTGCTTGTGTTGTGCTGTTGGATACAAGTCAGTCAATGTTAACTACCTTTGTCTCTCCTTCCAGCGATGCCTTTGATTTCAAGTATGGTGTGTGTTTAATGAGGATGAAAGAAGGGCTGAACACCTCTAGAGTGATGCAGGCTCACAGTAAGTGTCCACTGGAACTTGCCCAGAAGGGAGGTGCTGCTCTTGTCTGGGCTTACCTCTGCCCGCGGTATGTTTCCCCATCCTCTTTTCTTTAGAGGAGAAAGGGAGCCGGTTTTGGGGCAGTCAGTGCAGCTCAGAGCCAGGGCCTCGGACGCAGAGCCTGGAGTGTGAGTGCTGGCACGTGAGCTGAGTGTGTAGTGCTGTGGGTCACGTCGGACAGCACTGCGTCCCCAGGCAAAGGCCATGGCCCCAGCGCCTCTGTGGGGCGTAAGTCCTGGGGCTGGTACCAAGGCATTCAGGTTGGGTACGCATGCCTCACATCATTGCTTTGTAAATCTCAGCTGCAGTGAAGAGTGGGTCAAGGGCATCTGTGTGCCTGAGATAACAAGGGGCTCCTCTGAAGAGATGTGGGCACACACGATGGGGTGTGTGGGACTCAAGGACATGGGACTACTTGGGACCACCCTAGTTTTGGTCAGCAGTCACCTGAAAATGCTGCAGGATGCTAACGTTGGGAAGGTCCCTGGGATCGACTCTCCTCCCTGGTATTCCTGTGGCCTGGTGACAGAAGCAGGTTTGTCGGTTGGTCCATCTACCGTGCTTCAAAAGATTCAGCACATTCTGGCTAAAGAAGAAATTCATCCACTTGCAAAGGGCTAATGCAAACGTTGGGGTTATTTTAGTCCCCTTGGAACCCTGCAAGGAGCATAGCAGGGGCCTGTTCCTCATGCTGACCTGGAGTGAAGTGAGCGCTACCTAAAGCAGACTCCACATTCAGTGCAAACTCGGTTCTGAGTGCCTGCATGGAGGTTAGCATGGCTGCAGCCCTGGTTTGTCTTTCCCAACTGCTCTGTTCTCACTGTCTTTGTTCTTCTCATTTCATCCCTCCTAGTTAACCCGATGTTTGAGCCAGCAGAAGACGCCAAAGAGAGTGGCATCGGTGGCACAGCAGCCCATGTCACAGGCACATGTCAGTTCTAATTAGGTTCATTATGAAGTGCTTGTTCTCGATATGCAATGTAACTGTGGGGTGATCTATGAGGCGAAGAGAGTGCTGGCACCAGCTCCAGCTCAGAGCATCCCGTGGTCTGAGGACATGTGTTTGGAGGGCTGGGTTTATAAGGAAGGGCAACAGCCTATGCCGAGTCACGTTTTGCCTCCTGCCAAGATTTGGGGCTATTCAGATCAGCACTAGCCTTGGCTCTAGATTGCTGTTTAAGCATTGGCAGGATAAGGCTCAGAGGTGTTTGCAGTGTGGGCAGTAGGCGTGTTTAATGCTCTGAATAGGAACTAGTTGGAAAGAGCAGACAAGTGTGGAACAGAAGCAACAGAAGTGAAGGGCATGGTCTCACGATACGCTTTCTCCATGCAATGGAGCATGTCCCCCCTCTCCCTTGCTGAGGAGGTCCTCGGCTCCCCTTGCCACAGATCTAGCACTTGCGCGATGGGGAGGTGAGCAGGGGCAGCAATTTGAGCTTTCCCTCAGCTCAGCAAGCTGCTCCGACTGAGCCTGCAGCCATGCTAGTGCAGCATGCGGGGCAGGAGGCGACACGTGGGACTGCCCCTGTCGCCACAGCTGGCAAGGGAGGAGGGCTGGGTAGCACCCTAGGGATGCTGCCCTCTTTGCAGCTGGGATTTTTAGTATGCCTTAGAGTAATGAATGTCACATCTTGGGCTCATCTTTGAAGATATTTTGCCCACCTCCCTGAGCAATGCAGGTGGCAAAGGCATGATCTCGCCACGCGTGTCCAGCTGTCACTGTGTGCTTGCGCTCTTCTCTGCAGGAAGTTATCCCCGGGCAGCAGGCTTCCCCCACATAGTTTTCTCCAGGACCTTTTGATGAGACAACCCTACTAATCAGTCTAATGCAAGCTATTGCCTCTCCTTGCCGACCTGGCCATGCTGAGAGCTGTTTTCCTTCGTGACAACCGCTCTGCTCACTCCGACCCTTGTACCACCGACTGTGGGACACCTCTGCTGTGTGCACAGAGCTGGTGGGGTTGTGGGTCTCTCTTGCTCATGCCGGGACGCTTTCTTGCCTTTCCAGTGCACCCCGATGCCTTGGCAGCTGAACAGCAGGCAAGCACCATCTTCCAAACTGAGCAGGGCAAAAAGACCATTGACATTTACTGGCTCTTTGATGATGGAGGTAACCTTTGCCTTTAATTAACACAGTCCCTTTATGAGACAGTCTGGCCATCTAACACAAACCCATCATGTCCTTTCCGTGCAGTCCCTGGGAAGCTCAGTCCTCGTTGCTGTGCTCCCAGCAGGGTGAGGGAACAAACCATGGAGCTCTGTTGCCCTCTCGTTGCAAAGACGCATGTCGTTAGCACCAAGGCGTCTCCAGCGTTCCTGCCCACGTGCTACCAGCGGCTCCATAGAGCTGGAAGGTCAAGGCTCGGGGCTGGGGGCTTTGCCGAGATACGTCCAGGAGGCTGTGGCCCAGCAGGGAATTGCAAGCAGGCTTCTTGTGCTGCAAGATGGGACAATATAATGAGCTTCTGCAAAGAGAGGCTGAGTACAGTAGGAATGTACCAAGAGCATCTCAGGTTGACAAAGCACTAACAAGGCCTCGGGGCCTTCTCCGTCTCTCGCGTTTGGAGGTTAGGCAGGCGTTTGGCCACTGAACGCGAGCGAGCGGGCTGAGCGCCTTGCTGTGCTCTCTGGCAGGTCTCACGCTCCTGATTCCCTACCTCCTCGCACGCAAGAAGCGGTGGGGAAAGTGCAAAATCCGGGTGTTCGTCGGCGGGCAGATCAACAGGATGGACGAAGAGAGGAAGGCGTAAGTGAAGGCCGAGCGGCAGTCGCTTTCTCCCAGACAACTCCTGCCTATCCGCAAGGGCCCCAGGTCCTAACGGGAGCAGGGAGGATCCCGGTCCGACTTGCTTCTTTTGCAGCAACGTTCACCTCATGCGTTAGAAAATACAAAGACATGAACTGTGAGAGTAGAGGGGGGGGAAAATGCAAACGAAAATGCAAACTAAGGAACATGGCAGGATTTTTCCTATGGGGATGAGGCCGGGAGCAGGTTGCTCACGAGCGACCCGAGCAGCAGTGCCCGGAGACGCGGCAGGGCGCCGCTGCAGGGCCGTCGCGCTGCAGGAGAAGCGCTAGCTGGCCGATGCCGTGTTAAACACTGCACCGTCGGGGCGGCACCGCCGCCTGTGGCCTGAGGACACCCCTGTTCGCGGCCACCTGGGAGGCCGGCTGTGCGGGTGAAGGTGTCTTCCTGGGCTTTGGCAGAGCAGTCGGCACGCTTAGTCCGTTTGTTCACGGGCTGTTGAGACGGGTGGGAAAACGCTTGGGAAGATTTCTTGCTATTTGGAGGCCTAATTGTTTTGAAGCTCCCTCCTTTTCTGGCCGGCAGGATCGTGTCGCTGCTGAGCAAATTCCGCCTCGGCTTTCACGAGGTCCACATCCTTCCAGACATCAACCAGAAACCCCGGCCCGAGCAGTAAGGCACTTCCACCGTTTTCTCCTACCCCGTTTCGTGCCGGTGACGGTGTGTGTGTCTGGGCGCATGCACCCGTAGGTGTCCACCTGAAGAGCGCGTGGGTCCCTGCTGCCCCCGAGCCCCCTCGCTCATGACTAACCGCGTTTTGCATAGGTCCCCTCCGCTTTCAGCCCCGAGGGTCATTTAAAAGCGCACAGAGGTAAGGAGGAGGTGCCGCTCAGCGACTGCCCTTCTTGGCATTCGCTTCTGGCTGGGGAAAGGGGTCCGCCGCTCTGCCGGCACCGCAAGGGGAGCGCCGCGGCGGCGCGAGCCTCACCGCGCTGTCTGTGTCGAAGCTGAGCCCCCAGTCTCGGAGCCGTGTTCTTATGGGAAAAACGTGGGTTTTTTGCATATGGGATGAGCGAGTTCATAGTTGTGTTGTGGGCAGGAAACAAGCTTGTGAAGGTGGCTAGTAAAAACAGAAACATCTAAAGGATTTGCAAAATTGGTGATTTTTAAAAATGCTTTTTTTTTTTTTTTTTAAATTTCCAATGTACTTGCTGAGCAGATGAAACCAGAGAAGAACTCATTTCAGGCTGATCTATGATGAAAGGGGCGGTAGTTTTCTCAGCAAAATGGAAAAAAAAAAGGGTGTAGCAGCAGAAGAGCCCACTTTCTGGGGCCGTTGACGCAAGGTGTCCCCTCCGCAGCGAGAACCAACCCCCCCCGACCCTCTGGCGGCCCCCTGGGTCTGGCCGCGCTTCCCCAAGACGACAAAAGCCCCTGGGGGGCCGTTCGCCGACGCCGTGCGCTTGTTTTGCAGCATCAAGCGATTTGACGAGCTGATCGCTCCCTTCAGGCTGAACGACGGATTTAGAGATGAGGCTGCCGTGAACGAAATGCGGCATGATTGTCCCTGGAAGATTTCGGATGAAGAGGTCAATAAAAACAGAGCCAAGGTAGGACTGTTCGCAGGCTTGGCGCAGGGGGGGCCGGCACAAGAGCTGGGTGCCCTGCTGCAAAGGGTCTCCGGATGTTAAGTCAAAATTCAGTCTTGTAGGAAATGGTCACCAGGCACGCAGGGGAGGGGGAGGTCGGCAGCTCGGTGGGTGCCTGGGGGTTGGTGGTTCGCGCACATCCGCCTCCTCGAGCAGCAGCAAGGAGAGCGCGGCAGCCTGGCACGAGCAGAAAGCTCTCTTGCTTCCAATAACGCTGCCGGTGGCAGCCGGGGGACGTGTATTCCAGCAGCGCTTGCGGTGCTGGGGGGGCTGAGGCACGTGGTTTTTCTCAGGCGCTTGCCCCCAGGCCCGTCCCACCGTTGTGCAAGCTCGCCGGTGCTCCGGGAGCCCCGCGCCGCCCTCCAGCGAGGGCTGCGACCCAGCGCGAGCCCATCGGGAGGGCTCAAAGGGGACACAGGGTGGGAGCCGCGGCGTCGTAGCTGGAGAGCCGCCCGGCGGTGGCGCGGGTGCTGGGCCGGGCGCTGGGTGCCTGGGCCCAGGCTGCTGCCGACGTGGTTGTCTCGCGGTGGTGACGTCTCTCTCTTTGCTCCTTAGTCGCTTCGACAAGTGAGGCTGAACGAGATTTTGCTGGATTACTCGCGGGACGCGGCGCTCATAGCAATGTAGGTGGTGATGGGCCTGAGTGCGAACGGCCGGCTTCCCGGCCGCGCTGCTCCCCTTCTCCGCGCTGTCTTTTGGGAAAACGGGTGTGCTGTGGAGCTTGTCTTTACACCGGGGCAGTGGAAACGGTCCCTGTGGTCTTCTCCCTCCAAGCTCGTAGAGCCTGGACGGACCCTCATGCCCTGAGCTGGCTTTGCCCACCCCTTGTAAGGGGCACAGAGCCGGTGCATCCCCGCGCCGCTGCAACCCCATCGAGACGCGCGGCACGGAAACTGCCCGCAGGCAGGTCCCCCACCGTGGTGTTAGCAGGGATTCGGGTGTCACCGTCACCAGCTGTGCCGCTGGCCCCTGCCGGCCTCGGTGCCGTCTGCCCCGGGCAGCGCTGAGCCCCGGCACCGCCTGTACCCAGCTGCCACCGAGGGAGTTGCCACCCAGCTCCCTCATCGTCCTGGGGTGAGATGGTGCATGGGGCTGGCCGAGGGTTTCTCCCGTCTCGTCTTACCTCGCTCCTGTTTTCCGCCTTTCCAGCACGCTGCCCGTCGGCCGCAAGGGTCGCTGCCCCAGCTCCCTCTACATGGCCTGGCTGGAGACCCTCTCGCAAGACCTGAGGCCCCCTGTCATCCTGACCAGAGGGAACCAAGAAAACGTTCTGACCTTCTACTGCCAATAAACCGTCCTGGGTCCCTGCTGACTTGGGATGTGGATTTTTCAGGCCACCTTTGCTCTCTGAGTGGACTTTCCCGGGGTTGTGGGTAATAACTAACTGACGCGGGAGGCGGCGACGGCTTGCTCTCCAAAATGTCTAGCGTACCCCAGCTGCGTCTCTCTTAGGAAAAAACGCATTTGGCTGCTGTCAGTCACTAGCGCTTCCGATGTCACGTTACTGTCCCTGCTCTCGCTTGGGTGCAGGGGCAATAGCGGGAGAAGACCAGTTGGCCCATGTTGACCCGTGAGATGCGCCAAGGTGTTTGGTGAGCGGAGCACAGCAGCCCCCTCGGGTGCCACCCTGCCTCCTGCCCGTGGCTCTGCTTGCAGCCGGGCAGCTTATACACAGGCAGAAAACGGTGCCCGGGCGGTCTGTATCGCTGCATGGGAGGTGAGGCTGGCGGGCGAGACGGAGGGCCCCGGCTCAGCTGGGCCTTCGCCTCTTGACCCTGTGGGCCACTCGGCCCCTTTGCCCTTGCGGCACTCCCCGTCACCATACGCCAACCCAGGGGAGCCGCAGCAAAATCCCCAGTGAGGGTGATGTAGGGCAGCGCTGTAATGCAAGACACCCCCGGGGGGGGGGGGGTCTCAGTCTCTGCCCATGCAGGGGAGGGCGAGCGAGAGCCCTCTGCAAAGCCCTTCCTGCCAGCACCCCGCGTGGGGCAGAGCCCAACGCCCTGCTCCAGCGTCACCGAGCTCGGCCGAAGGGTGATGCCGACCCCCGTGCTGCCTGGGGGTCCCTGCCTGCCCCGGGGCAGTGCAAGGATGGCCTCGCTGCACCTCCCTCCCCGGGCTTTGGATTGCAGCGGTTCTGCTTTGGGCTGGACCTGCTCCATTTTCCAGAAAGCGGGAGCAGAAGATGCCCAAAGGCTGGAAGCTGCCAGGGGCTGCAGGGGCGTTGCTGGGGGGCGATGGGATGCAGCTGGGGCTGGGGAGCAGCAGCCCCGGGGGCTGCCTGTGCAGCTGCAGCCGTCACCCTGATTGCCGCTGGCAGGAGGCAGCTGGGGGCCCCCGGCGGGCGCAGCTGGGCCCGCGAGGTAGGAGCCGGGGAGCTGCACTGCCTTCGTTTTGCAAAGCGAGGCTGAACCGCAGCGGCAGAGCGGAGCAGCCGCACTGGGCGCTCGGGAGCCGGCTCTGCCTCCTTCTGCGGTTGGGTGCTCGTTTCACACGGGACGTGGAGCCCCCGCTGCCAGGAGCGACCCCCCCCCCCATCTGTGTGGTGAGTTTGTTGAGCCTTGGGCAGAGTGAGGTTTGGAAGCGCTGGGGGGGGGGGGGGGGGGGGGGAAGCGAGCCAGTGGCGGCGTCAGGGGTGAAGGAGCCTCCCGCACGTCTGCGCTGGGGTCGCCCTCAGCAGGACGCAGCCCCCGGCCCTGCGCAGCCCCTGTTCCCAGCCCCGCGGCAGAAAGCCGCCCCCTCCGGGGGGGGTTGCTTTCCCCCTTAAAGTCTCTTAAAGGCTGCCAACCCTCCCTTTAAGGCAGAAGGGGGTGGCGGGGGCCTGACCCTGCACTCGCTGCCCTCAGGGAGTTGTGTGGGGATTAAAAAAAGCCCCCCAGCATATCTGCCCTCACCCCCGGCACTTAGGTACTTGTGCGTGCTGCTCTGCCAAGGGCCCGGGGGCCGCAGCTGAGCCGAGCAGCGGATGCTGCGCACAGAAAATGACTCCTGTTGCCACCCTGGGGTTGGCGCAGACAGCGCGGCTCGGCGGCTGCTCGGTTTGGGAGCTGGGGGACGGCCGCCAGGGCTGGCCTCGGCGGGGAAGGCCGGGTCCTTCTGCCCAGCATGCTGCTCCCGACCGACGCGGCTGAGCTCAAACCACGTCTCCTCCTCCTGCCCTGGCCAGCGCTTCAGGCGGAAACAGCCCTTTGCTGTCGGGGGGGGCTTGGGCGTTGAACCGCAGCAGCATCACAGTCTCCAGCACCTATATAAGCTCCCGCATCCCAGGAGAGGCTCTGTGTGCTGCTTTACCCCCTCCGCGGGCACGGGCACGCAGCGCCTGCTGCACGCGCCGCCCCGGCGCACCCAGGAAAGCTCCTCGCCACGGCACAGGCGCTGGAGAAGACGCTCCTCTGACCTGGCCGCTAGGAGCTTGCGTCCCCACGGTGAAAGCCCAGTTGGCTCCAGCTCTGCCTCATCCCGCTCACTTCCTACAAACGCTTCCACGGTGCAGCACAGGCTGCAAGGAAAATATAACACGCAGCTGCATTTCTCCAGGCCCCGAGCGCCCCTCCGGTGCCCACAGCCCGGGCACTATGCCACAGGCACCACCGGGGCGCTTGGGCACACCAGGGGCCAAAGAGCGGAAGGCGTCTGCCAGCTCTTTGCTCTTGCTCACAGCGCTGCCTTACCAGGGCACTGCTCTCCTGCGAAAAGGCGATTCGAGGGGCACCAGCTCCTCCCAGCAACCCTCCCCATCAAGAACTGCAGGGAAGCCAGAGCAATACGAATATCCCGGCCTCAGCTGCCGACAGCCTGCGAAGCAGAAAGGTGACAAGCTGAGAGGGAGAGGCAGGGCAGCCTTCCTCTCCTCGCCTGGCCCGCACACAAGCGGCGGCTGCCGTGGGCTCCGAGCCTGCTCGCAACCTGCCCTGGCCGGCGGAGGCAGCCCCGGCACCGCCGGCCGCTGCAGGGCGCCTCCCCGCGCTGCCCCGACAGAAGCGGCCCAGGCCATCAGCTCTGGGCACGCTGCCTGCGCCTTCGCTCACCGCTTTCGCTGCCCTCCAGCGCTGGCGCTGCACGGAAAGCAGCATCCTGCCGGACGCTCCAGCCGGCGCTGAGCATCTCTCTGGGCTCGGCTGGGAGGCACCGTGCCAAACAGGGCAGGACGGAGGGCTCCGGGGGGCACGGCCGAGGTGGCTGGAGCCAGGGCAGATGCTTGCGGCCACCTGCCGTCCTCAGCAACGTGGCGATGACCTCTGAGCTCCTGGGGCTGCTGGCCTGAAAGCGAGGGGAGAGGGCTCAGCTGGGAAATGACCAAGACTTTTCCTCCTGCCTGCAAATACAGAGCCCTGAAACCCCCCCATTAACCCTCTGATCTACCTGAACAATTTGGGAAACACTGAGGGGGGCTAGAGGCATCACTCGGCCCCCGTGTTGTTGCAAAGTAGAAGCAGCAGACCCCAGGGGCAAACAGAAAGGCATTCAGGGGTCTCTGGGAAGGATGAAAATCCTCCGCAGCCGCTCCTCCATGGGGACAGGCCCCCCGCAGCCCCAGGAAAGCTCCTCACCAGGGCACAGGCGCTGGAGGAGACGCTCCTCTGCCCCATCCCCTACGAGCTCGCACCCCCAGGCCGAAAGTGCAGGCCGCCGCACGGCTCGGCGTCTCACTCCCTGCAAACACTTCCACACTGCAGGGCGTGCTACAAGGAAAAGAAAACACACGGTGCCACAGGGAGCCACACAAAAGGGTAGGAGAAGGCTGCAGAGGCACGTTTGGGGACAAAAGCAGAAGTGGAGGTGACCCGTGCAAGGGGACATCGTTGGGGACATGGCTGGAGACGTATTTTTGGAAGGAGGTGCTCCATGCCAGAGGACATGGGCCCCTGCGGGCACCGCACCGGGGCAGGGACACTGCGAAGGGAGCGTGGCCTGTGCAGGACCCACCGGGGGGGCCAGGAGCTGCTGGGGAGCTGGAGCCCAGGAGGTGCGAGCAGAGGCCGAGGGTGTGGGGCTGCTCAGCCGGGAGAAGAGAAGGTGCAGGGGGATCAGACCACTGCCTGCATGTGCCCAAGGGCAGGGTGGTGAGAGGACCAAGCCCTCGGGCCTGCGGCGGGCTGCGCCAGCCAGCACCAGGCCTCTCCCCACCACGCGCGCGCCGCACTCAGCTCCCACGGCCGGCTCCCTGCGATGCACAGAGCGACCCCGCGCTCCTTGCTCGCCTCATCCCGAGGGCCTGCGACCATGGGCAAAGCCACTGCATCTTCTTCGGACAGTGATGGGCCGAGCAGCACCCCGTTCCTCTCATCCCGAATGGGCTCCAGCCAAGGGGAGACCTGCAGGCTCGACTCCAGCGGGTGCTGCCGGGGCAGAGGTGGGCGCTGCACGTTGCCGGCTGCGTCCCTGGGAGGGCCTCTGGCCCTGCTGCTGGGTGAGCTGGGGGGGCTGAGGAAGCTCAATTTGACCCAGATGGTGTGGACGGAGGGATCGCTCTCGAGGTGGCTCCGTTTTAACCTGCTTTTTCCAGCGTCGCCCTCCCTTTCTTTATCCTCGCTGCAGCTGCCTTGCTCATCCTGCGGCGCTGCCAGGGCTCTCAGCCCTGCTGCCACCTCCCGCTCCGTCTTCAAAGCCTGGTGTCATGGGCCCTGCCCTGCCAGCGCTGGGCCCTTGTGCCCCAGCCCACCACTGCCGCCCGGGGGAGCTGCCGTGCTGGCCGTTTTGGCAGCCCCCTTGCCCCCGCGAGCGTGGGGATCAGGTCCTTGCTGAGCCGCAGGGGCAGTGCTTTTGGCACGCTCAGTGGTCCACTCATGTGCTGTCCTTGCCGGTGGTGGTGGACTGCCCATGTGTGCCACCAGCCCCTGTGGCATGGCTGCACCGAGCTTCTCCACAGCTTCCTCCACATCTGCCTGTGCTGGCCGCCAGTTGGGGCTTGGGCTGACACCCTCAGCATGGCTCGAGCCCCTGCACCATGTCCTCCTGAGCCGCGGCAGGTGCTGCGGGGCTGTGCGGGGCCGGCCCCTGGCTCTCAGCCCTCGCTGCCATGCTCATGTCCCCCAGGATGCTGGGAGCGATGCCGGCCAACTCCGGTGGGGAAGGCGACATGACCTCCTCTTGGGCCACTTCACTGTGCTGCGTGGCCACGGTGTCTTCTCCAAAGTCCCCAAGCAGCACAGGGAGGGCTGTGAGCTCGGCAGCCTCCTCTGAAAGGTCTCCAGCCGTTGCCTGCAACTGCAGGGCAACAGCTGGGGCACATGATGCTGTTTCTCCCTGTGACACCTCTGGGAGGAACCCTTGCGGTCCAGGAAGCTGCAGGTCTCCACTTTGGGATGCTGAGGAGTCACTTAGCACCGAGCCATGGCCGTGTACCACCAGGTCCAAGGATTGTACCTGGGTGTGGGCACCTCTCATAGCTGGGAGCAGCCTTCTCCTTCGCGCATGGGCTGCTTCTAGGACGCCTTTGGCAATAGCAACCCCCACCTGGGGCTGTGATGGCCTTAGCAGCATCGGGCAGGTTGGTCAGGGCTCGTCCTACTGCTTGTGCACTGGCCTCCCCTCGCATCGCCCTACTGCTTGTGCACTGGCCTCCCCTCGCATCACCCCTTCAGCAGTGCTGTGGGTGTGCGGAGAGCCGCAAGCTGATCAGGGGAAGCACTGTCCTGCTACTGAGGCGATTCAACAGCCCTTGTGTTCCCAGCATGGATGCGGCAGAGCCAGGCCTGGATGCAGGAACGGAGGGGATCTGCTCTTGCATTGCCCTGGTGAGGGGGTGAGCATCCCACCTGGGGAGCTGAAGGGGAGGCCAAGAAAGGTTGAATGGCTCCTGTTCTTCTGCCTCCTGAGGCCAGAGCCATCCCAGCTCTTGCCTGAGCCCCAAGTCATCCCAGCACCTCTAGGAGAGGGAAGTTCTCCCTGGAGACAGCTTCTGGGAACTCCTTTGCAGGCCTTTGTCGCACCTCGGACACTGAAGAGCCAGAGGATGCTTGCAGGGGGGCAGCTTGGTTGGGCTTGCAGATGCACGTGCTTTCCCTGTCCATGCCCTCAGGGACACCTGCACCTGTGCTGGTGCCTTGGTGGGCAGAGGCAGCAAGCACGGCCCCAGAGGTGTCCCTTCTGCTGCCAAGCTGCTGCAGGGCTGAGCCTCCCCATGCTCCAGCTGGGCCCTCTGCAACAGAAGCCCCTGAGAAATGGCAAGTTATGGTGCTCCTCCCCCCCGTGCCCCATCCTTCCCAGCTGGCCAGCCTCCTGCAGCCCCCACAAAGAAAGGCACACGCAGCCCCATGGACGTGCTGGCTCAGGCCCAGCACGGGAGGCCCAAGGCCCACAGGACACCTCTGAAGACACCCTCTTGGCAGTCCTGGGCAGAGTCCTGGCCCTCAGAGTTGTTCCGAGATGCTGGGGAGCCCCGTGGGTGCAACCACCGTGGCACAAAGGGAAGGAGGAACCGCAGCACAGCCTGCCCAGGGGCGCTGATCCTGGCCCCATAAGGAGGCTGGAGTAGCTAGTGAAATCCAAGCAGTATGAGTCTCTCGGAGGGTGCTGCCTGGCACGATCAAGTGCAGCACATCCCTCGTCCAGCCCCCTCGCTGCAGGGCCTTGCGCCTTGGCCACGGCCTGTCATAGGGGCTGCGAGGCAGCTTGTGCAAGGAAGGGAGCTGAGCGAAACCCCAGCCTTGCTCGCACATGGCCGGCATCGAGGAGGCCAGGAGGGCTGTTGGTGCCAGGGAGGCACCAGCCTTGCTGCAGGCGCCCTTTCGAAGCTCCAGAGCCCTGCAGCTCCTGGTAACGCAAGCAACAGCACTGCTGGTGCTAGACAGAAAATCGTCACCACTGCTATACATCACCTTCAAAATCTGCTGGTGCTTTTCCCACGTTTGTAGACCAATTGCCAGGGCTTTCGTAACTGGGTCCGTTTCCTCTCCCATGGCCATAGTCTGACCCATTACATCTTGTTTGCTTAATTGCCCTCCTCTAGACACTCTTGTTAACGATTTCTAAGGCCATGCAATTCAACACCCCTGCACCCAGTCCAGCGGCTCCCCAGGTGCTGGAAAGCTCTCTAACTGCTGCTTCTCCAGTGGGGCTTAAGCCACTGAGCATATCAGGGTGGTTTCCATTGCAATCTTACTAACAGTCACCTTGTCCCATCGCATCTGAGGGGAAAACTCACGTGCTTCAGCGGTACACACTGCAAATCTTTCGGGAAATCTTTGGGCAACTATTACTGGTGTCGCCTTAGTGGCAGCGGGAACCAGGGAAACTGCAAAGTGCGTGCTGCCCACGCGAGCCACGAGCTCGACAGTCCACCGGCTCCCAGAAGGAGGCCGGGTGGCTCCCCTGCCTGCGGGCATCGCCCGCCCTTGCTGGGATTCGCTGACACTTTTACGTGGGTGCAGCTGTGTAAGACGCCAGACTGCACAGCCCCTTCCAGGGGAGCGGGATCCTGCTGGGGGCTGGTGTCTCCTCCTAGAACGTGAGCATTAGCGTCTCCGACCCGGCCCGCGTTCCTGCAGAGGAACTACCAACGCTTACACACAACGTCAGCTTGGGCGGGTGCTCAGGTGGATGCCTTGCTTTTTCCTGCCCCGCTAGTGGCTTTTAGATGCCCTATTTAGATCAGTTTAAAAGGCAGCTTTGGCTGAGGCCCATCAGGAACGCTTCTCCACCCCCCCCACCCCCCCCCCAGCACCTTCCCTCCCACACAGGCTCCAGGCAGGGGCGCCAGTGGAAACCGGCTCCAACCGGCCTTGCGGCACGAAGGGGGACGGCTGCTGCGTCCCATCAAAGGAAAGGGCTCCGAGCCTGAGCGCTGGTTGGTTGGAAGCTTCTCGAAGCTGCCAGGAGCCCATAAAAGGCCTCGTCCCCCAGGGCAGGTGGCGACCTGGGTGGTGAGGCTGCGGGTGGCTGTTGCTGCCATGCGCTCTCTGTTCTAAGCGCTGCAGAAATGAAGCTGCTGTTCTGACCCAACATAAAGGGGACCGAGGAGTCCTTCGGCAGGCTCGCGCAGCCTCCCCTAACTTTCTTCCCCAAGGAGTGTCCCTACTACCCCATGTGAGTTGCTGTTCAAGCAACCCTTCCCATCTTGCTTCTACCTCATTCTCCTCAGGTGGATGGGGTAGGTGGAAAGCCCACCTAACTCCACGCCTGAGACACCAGCCTTGGACTAACTTATTTTGAAAACGTGACCTGCCTGTGCCTCTTGTGCTAATTTGGACATTTGTAGCTCTTGGGGCAGTTGCGCAGGAGCAATGGTAGGACCATGTTTGAAGGCCTGTGGTCAGCGAGGGAATGTACCCTAGAGTCCCTGCCAGGTGTCCTGGCAAAAGGCACCCAAACTATCACCGGCCTCAGTGCAAGGTACTCAGAGCCCCCAGGGCTGGCCCAAAAGGGGCAGGGGGGCCCCCAGGCTGCACACAACGGCACCCAGAGGCCCCTCAGCTTCACCAAAAGGCACACAAGGTAGCCATGGCCCACACTGAAAGGCGCACAGAGGACACAGGACGCATCAGAAGGCACGCAGAGATCCCGGGCCCACAGCAAGAGCTGACGTAACACCAAAAGGCACTCCTGGGCCTTCGGCCACCCCAAAAGGCACCCTCGGAGGCCTCTCAGCCTCACCCAAAGGAACCTGGAGGCCCTTGGCCTGCACTGAGCAGTACTCATAGGCACTGCTGTGGCCCAGAAAGGCACCCGGAGGCACCTGGGCTCCCACAAAAAGGTGCTCTGAGACCTCGCGCCTGCTACGAGAGGCACAAGGAGCCCCCAGGGCTGCACTGAAAGACCTTCCGGTGGCTCTGGCCCCCACCGAAAGGCACGCGCGTGCCCCTGGGCCGCACCGAAAGGCGCTCGGAGGGTCTCTGAGCCCACAAAGAAAGGCACACGCAGGCCCCTACCCCCCCTCGAAAGGCACCCAAACTATCCCTGGCCTCACCGAAGGGCACACGGAAGCCCTGGGCTCACCCCAAAACCCACGCAGAGGCCCCAGGCCCACACCGAAAGGCAAGCGGAGGCCACAGCCCATACGAAATGGTAGTCAGAGGCTGCAGGTCCGCACCGAAAGGCAAGCGCAGGCCACTGGCCCGCAGCACCCATCACGGGCAGGCCCCTGGCATGCACCGAAAGGCACGCGGAGGCCCCCGGGCTTTAGCAAAGCGCTCACAGAGGCCCCTGGGCCACAACAAATGGCTCGTGCACAGCTGACGGGGCTGGCAGCCCTCCCAGGGGCACCCATCCTGGCCTTGTGTCAAGGCTGGAGCTGGGAGAGTGGGGAAGGGGAACGCACATGATCACGGTACTGGCTCCCGCCCGGCTGGGCTCCCGCCTCTGAGCGGCCCCACGGGAGCTGGGTTCAGCCTGGCTGCCTGGGGAGAGGTGCTGTCCCCTGGGGGGTTGGTTTGGGACAAGCCCTGCTGGGGGGGGTGCTGGGCCATGGCAGTGCCCCAGCCATCTCTGCCCGCTCCCTGCCCCAGCACAGCTCTGCTCCACGGCACCGAGCGCTCACCCTCGCGCGATGCCAGGCTGCTCCTGAAGACGGGATCTCCCCAGCTGGGCCTGGGGCCCCAGCACCCACCCCAGGCTGGGTGCACCCGCGTTGGGAGGCAGCCGCGGGGCTGCGTGTGGGGCAGGTGCCCTCGGCCCTGCTCAGGGTGCCCTGTCCCCCCGCTGTGCTGCAGACGATGGGCAGTGGGAGGCCGGCTGCGGGGCCCTGGGCGAGTTCCTGTGCTACGACTTCAGCTGCAGGCCCTGCAGCGAGGCCGCCCAGGAGAGGCAGCGACGCCTGAAGGCAGCAGCGTGGCAAAGGCCCTGGGCCTCCAGCGGGCCACAAGCGCCCTCCTCAGCGGGCTCTGGCCTCTGGAGGGGACGCAGCGAGCAGAGGAGACTGATTCCTCAGTGTGGGGGGCTGCCCCAGAGGGGCCTGGGGGCCCCGGGACCCCTCACTCCAGCCACAGCCCCCTCTGACCTCAGGCTTTACAGCCAGGGCGATGAGCATGCAGGGCCAACGCACACCCTGCCAAAGAGAGCCGTCAGCCCCAAGGCCAGCTCCCCCACCGCCCCGGGCTCGCGCACGGCTGACGGGGCTGGCAACCTCCCCGGGGGAGCCGATCCTGGCCCCGTGTCGAGGCTGGAGCTGGGACGGGATTGCAAGAGCAGACAGCAGATGCACACGAGCCAGAAGTGCACAGAGACCCGTCTGGGAAGCCTCCACATCATGGTGCAGCGATCACACGAGGTGTCCGTCCGCAGCCGGGTGGCCCCTGCAGCCCCCGCACCGCTGCGCTCCACCGCGGCCCCCAGGTACTTCCACACAGCGGAGGCCCTGTTCCTGCCGGAGGAGGCCCGGGAGGCCCTGGAGCTCCACATCCGGGCAAAGAGGCTGCAGCACCAGTGGAGCTTGTCCGGGGAGTCGCTGGCAGCACACGTGCCCCAGGCACCGCTCTCAGCCCCCCAACAGCACGGCGTGGAGACCCGCCTCCAGCTCGCCCCTCAGCCTCCGCCCTGCCTTGCCCAGGCCACCCGGCAGCACGTGGAGCCGCGGCCTGAGCCCTTCCCTCCAGAGAAGAACCACATCAGTGGGCAGGAAGAAAAGAAGCACCGGGGGTCGGACAGCCACGGCAGGATGGGCCACCTAAGCGACGCTAGGGAAGCGGTCATCTACATAGGCCAGCAGCTCTCCCTGAGCCCCAGTGCCGTGAGGCGAGCCATCCTCCAGGTCCTGGGGTTATATCGTCTGAGCAAAGGCTCATTCGATTAAACACAAAGCCCCAGCCAGCATCAGGGGAGCAAGGACAGGCGGAAGAAGCCGCAGGACCCAAGCCAGCAGGAAGGAGCACGCTGAACCGGCTGCAACTCCAGCCATCGCAGGAGAGCGATTCGGCTGCTGTCCCCGAGGCAAGACCCACCAAGACGGGTCAAGGAAAGAAACTCCGTTCACCTTAATCATTGCAGAATTTACTGAGAATCACCACCAAGATTAGACGTGTCAGTAGAAAAATAAAATTTACACCGCTTTCTATCCCACAGAGATTTGTTCATGACTGCTGCAGCAGTCAGTTAAATACAAAGTCAGGGTGGTCTAAAGCAGATCAGCGCACAGTAGGTCCACACCCAGAAAGCAGGACTGCGAATCTCAGCTCGAGCAGCGACATTTCTCCAGTGCGGAAGGCTTTTCTTTGACTGACGCTCCTGCCTGGGCCCTCTGGACAGGGCTTCACAGCAGCACCCGCTCTGGGACACAGAGGCACGTACATTTTTGCAATCTCTATACAGCTTTTGACAAGTTGGCACCACAGCGCAGCAAGAAACGTGTGCTTCCCCCAGACAATCCCAGCACGTTTTCCCAGGCCAGAGCAACAGCATTAACCTCTCTAAACACACAACGTTTCTTCACCTACTGCTCTGGCCTGCTCTAGCCTAAGCTGCTGCCTGGAGTTGAGCTGAGAACGAAACCTGCGGAGGCACCAAGGCCTTTGCAAACATGCAGCGTGCTCCAGAGAAAGAACTGGACGAGGCTGGCTGTACCTCACCGAGTTGAGGGGCTCCTTCCCTGAAAGACTCCTCAAAGGAGCTCTGCCTGGTTTTCTGCACAGCGCGAGGGCCAGCCTTCCTGAGTCCTTCCTTGTGAGCAAAGCCTACTGAAACCAACTGCCAAACTCACGCAATTCCTCTGCTTGCCTCACCTGGGAGAAAGGAAGGCCCAAGGGAGTGGCCAAAGCAATTGGAGACGAGGGGAGAAAACTGCCTGAGCGCTGGTCTGGTGTATCAATGCAAAACTACTCTTGCTCTAATTTTGTCCTTTGAGTTTGGATTTGCTTTTCCTGGAGAGAGGGCAGTAGAGAAGGCATGTAGGAGAGCGGGGCCTGCACAGCTTCCTGCTGTGCTCTAGGATCACTGAGGTGATACAGAGAACTCATCCCCCTAATACTCATTAAGCATCTACTTTTTCACCTTTTATACAAGAATTCCCTGAAAATTTCAGTGCACCTAGGCTCAGATAGGCCCCCTGAGATACAACCACCCAACACCCAAATTGTGGCCAAGCTTCAAACTCTTCAAAATGAAACAGACTCCCCTGAAAAGAGATTGTGAGAGACTGCAATAGACCAAAACCAGGCTGTTTTCAGGCAGCCCAGCCCTGAGTGGTGGGTGTCATAAAGTGATTTTTTTTTCATTTGTTCTGAGCTCTTAACAGCAAGGATTTGTGCCATGCAGGTCTCAGCCCTGTTACTGCAGAGGAATCCTCTACTGAGTGGCAATGAAAAGGCTTTTGCAGCCCCCAAGCCAAGACTCATTGCTGCCATGCCGTCTCTGTGACCCCCAAAGGACCTCCAGCAGCGAGGGTCGCAGGTCCCTGCCAAAACTCACACATTCAGGGTAAGCTGCTTCAGCATGGGAACCTGTCCAGCGACAAATCCTCTCCAGCCTCAGTGCTCCCTCTGCACTGTCCTCTCCCACACCTGCGCAGTCTTTACACTGTAACACACAGCACATTGGCAAAGTGCTTTCCCAGTGGCAATCGACTTAATCTTTGCTACACACTGAGGTCACGAACAAAGGAAACACAAGAAGGTGCCCAAGACACTAGTTTCTCGCATCATCTCAAACACAAGACCAAACCTGCCCAGTCCACGTCTCATAAAAGACTTTTTAATCCAGCCAGCAGAATACAGGATAGTTCACATGAATTAAGCCAGGCACTCTGGACATGAGCTGTGTTTGCAGTGATTTGAAATAAAAAGTCGGGAAGGGGAAAGAATTCTCGACAGATCAAAACCCCTACATTCCCGCTTTTTCACTTGGGGCAGAACTGAAGAGGGAAGGAGAGACCCAGCCTGACATCGCTCCTTCTCCCACTTTCTCCAAGGGGACTGAAGGGTAAGAAGGCCAGCTCTCTATAAGCAGCTCAGCATACAGGGCACTCAGAAGATCCAGTGTTTACTATACCTTATATAGTATGCAGGGTTAAAGCAGCATTTGTGTGCAGTTTGAACCTTACCCACCTAAGGAGAAGGATTCACATTAAAGTATTTCCTAAATTGCACAGCTTTATTCCTTGGATTATCACGGGCTATAATTTAAACTAATTTCAGGAAATAGCTCCTGAAGAACAACTTTCTCCACCAGCTGTCAACAGACAATTCAAGATGAGTCTTATCACTTCAAGAGAATTTCTTTCTCAAGATAAATACATCACCCTTTTAGGGTTGTTTCAGCACTGAGGACATCAAGTTCATGGAAGGTAAGTGGCCTTAGAAAATGGAGCAAGTTCAAAAGGCAAGCTGGTTTGGAAACCAAACAAGTTCAGTAAAAACATAGATGGGAAGTGTGTCCTTGGAAGCAGCTGTTCTGCTATGGACACAGCTTGCGCTTTCCTTCAGCAACCCAAGTGACTGTCAGCTGAAAATAGACAAACAAGGACCACGCTCAGGAGCACAGCAAAACCATGGGGATGGCTACACTGCCCAGCAAAATCCTTGAGATTCAACCTCAGCTTCCCCAAGGGCCCCCCAAAAACAAGCCCCCAGAAAACACACAGCTACCTGAGAGCCCTGACCGCATAGTGTGCCTCCAAGCAAGAGGGGAGAATTCAGAATTAGTTAAAAGTCACTTAAAACAAAAATAATTAAAACACTTCACTAGTAGAGACCTTATTGCCTGCTGGTAGAGTCTGTTTTGGGGATATGTTCATACGGCTCATCACTGAAATACAGCAATCACCCAGGCACTTCCTGGGACTCTAGCAGGCAGACAATCCCCTGTAGGCCAAATATTTATAATGCAGCATGCGCATTGCCTCTGCACCCGAAAAACCATGAGTCACGATAACCCAGCACCAGCCGTGCAGGATCTAAGCAAACAGTCACTGATGCAGCATGCTGTATTTTAAATATGCCAGCCATTGACATTTACAAAATCAGTGAAGATCTCCAATTACACAACACCAATGTGAATATTTTCAGCAATTAAAAAGACAACTAAGAAATCCAAAAATACACGTCTTATTCAAAGCCTGAGAAGGAATAGGACACACCCACCCACCCCCCGGGATTTCTATGGTATAGCCCTTGTTCAGCTGTGCTTTGCCTCTCTTAAAAAAAGTGCACAGTGTCTGAAGAGTTTCAGTGTAATAGAAGTTTACAAAAATAGTGATCCTTTTTAAATGGATTATTTCCCTTGCCTTAGCATTCACATCCACAGCTCTCAGGCACAAATTTTCATTTTCATCTATCTAAAATGATTTTTCCTTCTGCTGTTCCCCAACCTAACTATAACCAAGATCTGGCATAAGAAAGATGGGGCCAGAAAAAAACAAATTAAGTTTCTCATTAAAAAAAAATTCACATTAAAAAAGTTTCAGATTCACTGCAAACAAAGCAGCAAGAGGTTGAAGCATTGACTGAGCTCCGAAGACACCATGTCATTCTGTAGTAATGTTTCTACCCCGAAACAGCCTGTGTCACATTTTAGTTTCACTCTGTTACTATCACAATTCATCACCTGTGAAAGGTACATAAGCCTCCTCCAGAAGCCCTTTTCTCATCCTCCAGAAAAATAAAATCTCACTTGGCACTTAGTGTTACCAAAATGTAACAAAATCAACAATTTGTACCTTAACTTCAACCAAATCTAAAGCAGACTGCAGACCCATCTAATGGCATATTCCAGTTGGAAAGCATTCAGTGCTTGCAGCATTGCCTGTAAATACTTGCTTTTAGCAGCACAGCTTCAGCAGTGCTATAAGAGAACTAATCCAGGCATTATGGCTGGTACATAAGCAACGTAAGTTAAAGAAACCACATTCCCCAACGTATGTTTGTGGCACACAACCCTTCACATTAGAATCTGCAAAGGATAGCTTGTCTGTCACAGTTAAGGACTCTGCTACCATATCGGAGGCAGGAACGTGCCTGCACGCATCCTTCAACCAATGGAGAAAGCACACATCAAGGTACACCTCGAGGTGTGCTTCCTCATTATTTGCTTCACAGAGGCCGAGCGTCTGGCACATGCTTTGCTCTTCCTTTGATCTTTGATCACTAGCATCTGAAGAAAAGCTAGAGAGTGGCTAAAATCCGTAGAAAGGAAACTACCACCACACAGAATGTCTGACCCACTCCTAAAATGAGGGCTTCAAAAGGAATCATTTTTTTCCCAGCAGCTCTGTAAACTCCAGCAATAGCAGCACCTGTGTAGAGGGGGAAAAACAGAAATATTAATGTGTGACAGTCAATATGAGATACACACTCTTACAGAGGAAGGAACTGGGAATTCACACTGCTTCATTACTCTAACTTATTATTTAGGTTAACTGGGTTCCTGAATCGCCAAGAAAGTCAAGCACCATGTTTATACTTAACTCAAAGGTAAATAACAGAAAGTAGCAACTGAGATGTACTGCCCAAACCAACAATTATTAGCAAGCTGCTTAAGCTCAACATTTTAAGCCCACTAAATAAGAAAGTTATTTACTTGGAAAAAGTTATCCTGGTTAACTAGGTATTGAGATGAGCAACTTCTTCACTTAACACTGTGATAGCAAAGGCTGCTTAGTGAGAGAAGTCAGTGCGCAAGGTAAGACTATAAGCGGTCGATATCCAAGACTGCCTTTTACACACACACATAGTTGTTAACACCTAAGGAACAGTTTCATTTCTCAGCCTTCCTAGCAAGTGCATTGTCAAAACTGTACCACGAAGGTGGAGGTAATGGCATTTTATCCTGTAGGAGAATAAGAAGTCCCCTTCACCAGACAGATACTGTATCTAGAGCCCATTCAATGAGGGGATGTGCAAGACACTGTTTATAGTGCCAGAAGTCACGGGGAAGGCACTCACTCTACTACAGAAGGGCTGAGAGTCAAGGAATGATTATCTGGAGGGAACAGGGGTGCTATGTGGGAGAGGGATCTGAAACCCTGCGTACAAACTGGGAGAGCGGCAGATATGCCGAACAGGAAGGACCTGTCACAGCCCCCGGCCACAAAGAACCGTGTGCTGGTGGCAACACAAAGGTTTATTGGTAAACTGCTGGCATAGCCCTGCTGAGGCCTCAATAAGGTGCACAAGACTGGGCCTTCTTTGGACACATTCTCATCCTTGTCATGCAATACTCTGTGCCATGATCTTCACAGCCCAAAAGCTGGGAACACCATCCAGTTCCAGTCATAGACACCAAACCTGTAAGTGTTTTTTCTCTGAGTGCTCTGAACCCTGAAAGTCCCCTTGGCAGTCTGGCTCTGCATTTGACAGGCATGCTTAGTACCCTGACAGAGGGTTCAGTAGGTGAAATTGTCTTAATTCAACTCTTTCGACGTGGGGTGAGTGCAAAAAGCTAACTGAAACACCGATCTCCTCTCTACGCAGGGCAAGGAGACCCTGAAGGCAACCCCTGCTCGCCACACGGCCGCCTGACTGGCGCTTCCGGGCGCCGAGCGTACTTGTGAGGATCCCGGCTGTGATGGGTCCCACGATGCCCATCAGCAGGAGGCTCACGGACATGAACCTGCCGTACTTGTGATGCCGGAGCGTGAAGAGCGCCAGCAGCGCGGCGGGGATGTGGAAGGACAGCGAGGACACCAGCGCCCACAGGAACACGCCGTACCACATCTCTGCGGGGCAAGGAGAGAAGGCGAGTGAGGCCCCGCGGCCCGCTCCTGCCAGGCGCCGGGAGGCCCCGGTGAGCGCCGGCCGAGAGCGGCCCCGGGCCTGGCGCGGCGCGGCGAGGGGAGGCCGCCGCCGCCACGGCGAGGCCGCGGTGCGGCCCGGCGGTACCTGGGAAGGTGGAGAGGGGGCTGGAGTAGGTGGTGGTGCCGTTGCCCACGCGGGGCACCAGCCGGAGGCTGAGGATCTGCTGCAGGAGCCCCCCGCCGCCGCCGCCGCCGCCGCCCGGCTCGCCGCCCTCCATCCTGTCACCATGGAGCGCCGCCGCCGGCCCCGCCGGCCCCGCCCTCCTTCCGGCCTCGCAGCCAATAGCGCCCGCCGTTCTGTGACGGGCGGCGCTGCCCGCCAACCGCCGACCGCCAAGGCCCGCCCCCCCACTCGGGCAGAGCCGTCGCCACCCGCCGTCCCCCGCGCCCGCCGGCGAGGCCCTGAGGAGGGAAGGCGAGATTCGCCGGGCGCCCGAGGGAACGCAGGCGTCCGGGCACCGCTCCGCGCTGCCGTGGGAGCACCGGGAGCGGCGAGGAGCCCGCAAAACACGCCAGGCCCCCTGCCGGAAGTGCCCGTCGGCGCGCGGGTCGGCGCCACGGGCTGGGCCCTTTAAAGGCGCTCTAGCCCGCTGCTTCCTCCCTTTCTCGCTGCTCCCCGCGCTCGGCGGCGCCTGGCGGGCGCGCCGCCCCTGCCCGTCCCGGCAGGGGGCGCCCGAGGCCGCGGCCGCCCGGCAGCAGCGGCGGCAGGCGACGCTCTAGGCGGCGCCGGCAGCGGCAGCGGGGCCGGCAGCATGTCGGCGTCCGAGGAGTACTCGTCGGGGGAGGACGAGGACTACGTGCCCTCGGGTGAGCGGGGCCGCCGGCGGGGCGGGCGGGCGGCGGGGCCGGCGCGGCGCGGCGCTCACCGGCTGTGCTTGCAGGTGCGGAGTACAGCGAGGACGACGCGAGCGAGCTGGTGGCGGAGGAGGAGGCGGCGGCGGCGGCGAGCCCGCGGCCGGCCCGCGGCAGGAGGAGCCCCCGCCGCGCCGCCGGCAGGTACGGCCCGGCCCGGCCCGGCCCTCCCCTCCCGGCGGGGGGTCTGCGATGGAGCCGGCCCCTTGGGCTCCGCATCGCTGCCGAGTCCCGAATTAAAAGAAAAAAAAAAAGCCACACTTTTTAAAAAAATAAATACAAGCGTATATGTGTGTATGTATATATTTCGACCTGTTCTCATTTCCTGCCGTGTGCGGCGTTGGGGAGCTGATCCGGCAGCTGTAGGAACAGGCTTGGTTCTCTCTTTTTTTTTTTTTTTTTTTTTTCCTCCTTCCAATTCATGACTTAAAGTTGAGGTTTAAGAGGCAGCGATCCTCAGGACAGTGGCAGGAAAGATACTGTGCGTCTCAGCCCTCACCAGTTGTTAACTGGGTTTTTTAAGTATAAAAGGCTCTTTTGAGAGAAAGAAGAGAGAAGATAAAAAAAAAAAAAAAAAGGCCTACCTATGCTGCCTGTTTCAGGTCGCTTACTATCCCGTCCAGTTCTCCTCCCCCAGTGGTTTCTGCAATGTACTAGACCCCATTATATACTTACAAAGATGCAGATATGCACCAATCCATTTCAGTGGATTGTCTGCTGAAATTTTATGCTTGTGTTTTCAGAGCAGCGTAGGCTTTTAATATGTCGCTTGCCTCCAGGGTTAGGGAGAACTTCCTGAATAGAATCTCCTAGCAGGAAAATAAAATGTTATGTTGCTTCACCCATGCTTACGTTTCAGCTCTGGGATGATGTTGTAGCAGCTCAGCATTCTTTTTTGGCATCTGCTTCCAGGAAGAGGAAGAAAGGAGGTCTCTTGCTAGAGCCAGGTGAAAAAGAGGAAGAAAAGGCTCAGCAAAATGAAGAGGAAGAAGGAGTGGATAACTTAAAGCAGGCCGAAAGAGACAGAGAAGAAGAAGAAGAAAAAAAGAAAGAGGATGCTCTTTGGGCCAGTTTCCTTAGTGACGTGGGACAGAAACCTAAAGCGTTGGCTGCCACACAAGTGACGCAGACTAGCAAGGTAACAGAGGCCTGCGCCTCTGCTGAGTGGCTGGGGGTTGGGTCTGAAGACTTAAAGCACAGAGATGGAAAGTGTCGGTCTAGGTAGTAACACATGTTGGACAGAGCATTGAAAAAGCTGGATTCCCCCATGCCCGTCACTCTTAGCTTGGAGCCCCACCATGGGGCAAATTGGAAGCGGCTGGTTTCTGTGGAAGCTGGAAAGGTCTGTGATCTGATAGTGCTGCTTTTTGAGCTGCTTGTGGGATCTAAGAGTGTCCCATGGTTGGCTTCCCTTCCTGGTCGTGGATTCTCCTTGTAAGACGTAAGCAGCACAGTGAGGTTCTCTCTGCATTGCCCTTGTTGGGCATTGCCCAAGGCTGCGTGGCAAGGCTTGTGTTTTCCTTTGTGCCCTTGAAAGGGAGACTGTGCAAATGAAGTGGGAGAAGAGACCTGTGCTGACATCTCCATTCCTTGCTCTTCGTCATGGTCCAGTGAGGGGGGGGGGGGGAGTGTCTTAGAGATGCTGTGCGTTTGGGTGGACGTTTGTAATAAAAGAAAATCTAGTTTCCTTTGTAACCCCCCTTTTGCTGTCTGTCTGTGGAGGTTTTCTGTAAAGAGAGTGCTTTGTGTAGTTGGCCATTTGAAAGAGTCTTAAACTCATCTGCATGCAATTGCCCTACAAAATCTTTCACGCAGGAAGTGACAGAAGGGAGAAAGGAACCTAAACTAACTCTCTGGTGTTGGAGTTGATTTTTTTTTTTTTTTTGAGCGATCACTCCAAAAAGTCATAGAACAGGAGTCCTGACTCTTGGATCAGTGAGGCATGTTGAACACCAAGTTCTCCTCCTCATTGTATGAAGTTTTTTTCTGCTGCATTTAGAAGTTGGAGGACACTTGTGGTTGTGTAATCATTGCTTGTGGCTTTTAGAGGAAGAATTCTTTCAGCCTGAGCCCTCGGGCTTACTTTCCACCTGAACTGTTTTCTGATTGAACAGCTGAGGCAGTTATATGTAAAATTAGAGAGGGGACGTGGGAGAGAAAAAAAAATCTCTTCTGAGCAATGCTATTTCTATGGGCAGAAAATCCATTCATGCTAAAAACATGAATGGACTTTGAAAGTTCCTCTTTAGCCTAAAATAATTTCTGGACAGATACTGTTCCTCTGCTCTTCTTAGTGAACTTTTTAATTTGGACTTCTTAAGTCATCTTCTTGAAGACCTGTGCAGTGTGTGGTTGATTACAAGCAAAAGTTGAAGTTGTTGCTTTGATGTATATGGAGCCTTTTTTTTTAAAATGTACACCATTAAAAGCTGTAGTTACTGATTAAATTAAGAGGCATTGTTGACGTAGCTTAATCTCTTCAGGGTTTTCTGTGAAGGTCAGCCTTAACTCTTGCTGCTTATAGGTTGCGTTCTCTTCAATTCTTGGTCAAAAATAAATGTATTTCTAGGTAATCTGTGCTGGCAGGATTACTATATGGTTGTGCTTAGTTTGGGATGGAAAAATCAGCCTCCAGGCTTCAGCTTACTTGCTTTTTGAACCAGAGCACTACGTTTATGCTACTTCCTGCATTTAATTACAATTTCACTTCTAGTTTTGGGTCTGTTCTGATCTTTGACCTGCACTGAGAGACTGGAACCGAAGTGGGGAATTTCCTTCTAGCAGCAAGGGCATGTTTCTTTCCTCTTCTGTGTGGGTGACTTGCTTTGTAGAGCAAGCTTAAATTGCAGTGTGTTGGGTCCTTGACCACTTGGGATGGTAACTCCACAAATGCACTTTTTCCCCCCTTTTTTTTTTTTTTTTGGCTTTTTCCTTCATGTATTTCACAGGCTGAAGAAAAGAATGTGAACAAGCTTCAGGAGAAATCAAAAGAGTCTGAGAAGCCAAAAGATGCAGGAAAACTGACAATCACCAAAGTGTTTGATTTTGCGGGTGAAGAAGTCAGGTAAGTTGGCAGATCTAACACCTCTCAATTACTGTAGGCTAAGTGGGGGCGGGGGGGAAAGGATGCTTTTCTTCTGCTGACAGGCTGGACACCTGCTGTAGAGCATGGTGCATCAGCTCAGTTGTCCCGTGCACTTTCCAGTCTGGGTGGTGTACAAAACAGTTGGTAAAAGGAGAGAACTACATATGACCCCACAGGGATGACAGTAATGTGTTTTATTCCTTAAGTCTAGTTTCAGTGCTGTGGTGAGGGCAGAATATCTGCTGGCATTTGCCCTTGGTGATGTGCACAGTCCAATACGATGATCTGAAGAAGAGTAAGAGGTGTTTGGCAAAACTGAGTAATAGCTAATCCCTTTTTTCCCCAAGACAACTGCAGCAAAGGTGATGGGCCAGGTAAAGTCATCCTTTAGACTGAATTTGGCATGCAAGATGCCTCTTGGATGCTCTGCAAAAGGTGCAGGCATGTTATAACACTTAAGACCAGTAGTGAGGGGCCTTGGTTGAACCCCCTTGCTGTTTGCACTGTGACCTCGTTGCGGTGGTTATGGTGGTGCATTTCTTAAGTGTAGCTGATTGCAAGAAACCTGGTTTTGTCAGGCAAAAATGTCACTGTTATATCTTATGTGACAGCAGAGGGCAGCAGTTCCCAGCAATCATGTATGTGCTGGGTGGAGAAGGAAGCAGAGAGCTCGGGTTTCCGTTGCTTTTGCTTTTCACGGCAGCGTTGCTGACTGAGCTGCTTGAAAAATCCGAAGAGAATCATGAGTCACAGTAGCAACTCCCCCATTGCCCAACACAGTCTGGACTGTAGGAATACCCTTCATTCACTGATGAAATGACAAAGAGCTATCCCACTGCTGCTTACTTTTCTCGGAGAGAGTACCTCTGTGTCACATGCTTTCTCTGAAGGAAAAATGAAGTCTTTCTCATGGACAGATAAAAAAATTATAGCGGGATTACAGACAGAAGCCTTGTCTCGTGATACACAATCCCCCGCTCAGCGGCTGGATTGTTATTTGTCCCCTCTTCTCTTGAGGTCTAGGATAAACGTGTTTGGTTCAAATGTGATGCCCTATCAGGTGACGATAGACAAAGTCATAGAATTGCAGGTCTGTGCTACAAAAGCCTTGTTGCGTTCTGACATATCAGGCAGATGCATATGGCAGAGCTGCGTTTCTTGCGCTTTGGAGAAGCGTGAAATCAGTATGCAATCTTTTTTGAAGTCTAGACTTGTCCATCTGTGTGTTGTCATAGATAAATACCATGTCCTAACGTGTGTAGAAGTGTATCATTTAAAGGAGTGGTTTGATTTACAGGCAAACCTGCTTTGTAGGCTTACTTCAGAACACAAGTCTTCCACTTGTGGAAAGGACTCTTGTGCGTTACAGTTTTAAAACAAGGCTCTTTACAGCCCTTGTAGGACCTAGTAAAAATTCCTGCCTTAATGTTTTTTTCTTTTCCTGTGCAAAGAAGCTGCAGATCATTATGGCTGAAGTGCAGAATTACTCAAACCTTGGGTCTAACGTGAGCATGTGTAGTGACAAGTCATAGCTATGACTAGATCTTGCACAATGGCAACAGATGAGTTTTTCCAGTTTTGCCCCTGCTTATATTGGTAATACTAGTTAGGGAAGTTGGGGAAGCTTCTGTCCTGCCAGAAGAAGTGTCTTGCCTTAGGTGAACGTTTTTCAGGGCTCCTCAAACGTTGAGTTTGTGCTTTCAACATCAGTATCTTACTGATTTTTTTTCTTTTTTCTTTTTTTTTTTTTTAAATAGCTGTATTAAGTTTGCAAATTAGGTAAAGGCATTTTTTTTTTTTGCACTGGCTGCTTTTCCAGTGTCCTTTGTGCTGCTCAGTACTGACTCTTTGCCTTAGGGAATTGCAGGCGAATTGATCATCAGTTTCTACTTGATATTAATCAAATAGGCAAAAGCTGGAGCCTGGGTGACAACAGTAATATTGGAATCCTGCAAACCACCAAGGCTTGTCTGTCTGTCTGTCTGCAGCACTTGTTTCAACAGGTTACAGAGCTGGTAACAAAGTTTGCAGCAAGACCTGGAGGACTTCTTTCTGCTGGTGCCAGAATTATAATGTATCTCTCTCCGTAGTGCCTTAATAACAGAAAGATCCCTCATGTTTTTTGCCCCTTTGCTTTTTGTGACTAATGAGCCATAGTCAAAGCTGCAGCTTTGGTGGCGTTTGCTGCATGTATGCTGTTAACTACCTATAGAATATAAGGGTTTATCACTGCTTATAGCTATTGATACTTTTCTTTAACAGCAGTAGGTGAGGGCCAGAGGGCTGCTTTTGCTGTAGACTAGCAGGAGGTTGTCTTTGCGTGACCCTAAGATCTGCAAATGCTCTGAATACCAAATGCTGACTGACTTGCCCCGAGAAGCAGCTGGCAAATTATTGGTTACAAAGAACAACACGCTTTAGTTTTGTGTGTATCTCTGGACTGAAAGAACTGAAATGAGAGCTATGTTGCTCTGCTTTCTAAATGGTTTGAGGCTACTTCTGAGTGCTGCTTTTTTGAAAGCTTGAGAAGAATTTAGATCAGTATTTAAGCCCTGATAGATTCAGGGCACAAATTTTAACAGTCTGCTCGTTGAAGGTCTCAACAGAAGATCGTTTAGTCCTGATATCGTGTTGCAGAATAACTTTTTTTCTTCCTGTAAGAAGATAGTATAACCTCTCTTGCATGATTGAAACAACAGAGGTCTCTCGAGAGAAATCGCCTTCTATAGGGTCATACTAGAATAGTGAAAGAGATTCCTTTTTGAGCTATAGACTCCCGTGTATATTATTGTTGCTCTTAATGATACCCATTCTGCTTAGTCTGTTATAGTACTGCTGTTGCTAGTGGAGAACTTCTTAAGTTCAGTGTTTAAAATAACCAATTATGAAATTACTAAATTTAGTGTTTTTTACTTCTATAAAATACATGGTTTAGTATTGCCTTGTAAAGCCAAAGCTGTTGAATCCTGGAACTAGAAATAATTTTGATAACCGATTTCTGTGTTTTCCAGTTGTGACTCCTCTCTGCTTTTCGTTCCTCTTGGGTGCTAAGTAGATTGGGAGCAGCAGGTGACTGTCACCCAAATGGCTGTAATTGTGGGCAGGGAGAGCAATTTGCAAAGGCAGTTTACTGTCTAAATGGAAGTTAGGAGTCATTTCTCAGTGCCAGAGAAAATTTAAGCCACTTTGTAGCACTCTGTTTTATGAACCTGCCTCATGATGCAGGATGTGTGGCTGCATTGATAGAGCATCACATCCCTGGTGCCAGGCTTTTTTAATTATTGTTTAATATCTGTTGCAAAACGTAAATGCTGTATCATGGTGCTTATTTTTTGTTTTACAGCCCTACTTCTTTGGTCCCTGGCTTTCTTTAAACTGCTGCTGTGCTTAATAGATCAAAAGGGTTCTTATGTGCTCCTGCAGTGAAAGCCAACCTTGTGTCCATCCAGAACTGCAGCAGAATGCAGCTCACATGAATGGAGCTAGCCCAGCAGTTTGATATTGGTCACAATCAGCGTAACAACTTGTAAGGGAAGAACAAAGTCAGGTCATTGAATGTTAGAAGGGATAGATTTTAATTGGAAACATATTTTGTTTACCTTCATTTGACTTGCAAGGGTGTGAAGCAAAACTGAGAGGAGTAATGGTTGTATGGTGCAGGTGCTAGCTTGGCAATGGGAGACCTCTTTTGTCCTTATATTACAAATCCCAAGTAAAGGGGACAAAGCGGAAAGCATCTTAGTTGTATGCATATATGATTCGCTATTAGTTTTTAAAACCAAAACTTTAAGCATTCATGTTACTGTTTGGATGGGAATGCTTTCCTAATATAGCAGGGTCACTATGCTATACTGATAGTGTTGTGCTGTACCGGGAAAACTGGTTTGTGCTGCTTCAGCAGCTCTGCCAGTTACTTCCCAGTGTCTATGAACAAAGCAGCCAGCCAAAGCGGTGCAACAGTAGGGCTCCACTCTGTCTGTCACTGGGGAGCTGCTGTGCTATGTTCAAGTCAGGCGAGGCATTCCTGTCACAGTTCCCTTTACTTTCCCAGAAGGCTGTCGTCTTCAGGAGCGCCAATTTGGGACCCAGAAAGACTCCTACCAGACTGGGCAATGACCTCAGACCTCTTCAATGTGGTCCCTTCCTGTCCAGTCCTTGCCACTGGTAGGTAGCGTGCTCCTTGCAATTAGCTAACTTCTCGTAGGCAGTTGTTACTGATCCCTGGAAGAACTACACGATTTGAATTTGCATTAATCCTTGAGCCTTTTTCAAGAGTCCTTCTTGCGCTTGCATGCTCTGAGCATGTTTCTGTTTAGATCTCTCACCTGCCTGAGAGGTGTGCCTGTGATATGAGTAATACTTGGCTTGTGGCCACTTCTGTGGCCAAAGAAGTGATGAGAGCTGCACCTGTGGCTCCTAGCAGCATGCTGGGTCTGGATTCAGGCAAAACTGTTTCCGGAAGACTGACTAGGTTTCAAGATCGTCTTTCTGTGTTTGCAGTGTGAGCTCTGTTTCTATGTCTAGATGTCGAGATAAATGAGTGCAAAGATCCAGCCAGTGCTTTTTTGCATGCTACATGTCCTCCTCTTGCTAAGCAGCTGACAGCATCATTCTAATTGCTGTGTCAGAAATGGCAGATCACAGGGCTCTGAACCAGAGGGATTTGCAGCCAGAGAGCTGGGGTCTTTACTGTGGACTTTGCATAACGGGTAAATGTTTGCCCAGTGACACTTGAGTTACTTATTTGAAGGTGAGCAGATGGGTGAGAATTGGGTGAAATTGACTGAAGCTCATCTTTTCGGGTTAGGCTTGGTAATCTTTCTTATCTGCTGCTTAAGTGCCTGTTTGTTGATTGATTCAGGCTGCTTCTGAAAGTATTCCTCAGTGTTTGCCTGATTAAAGCTTGCTGCTGCTCTTTGAAACTCTGTGCTGGAATGCTGTGTGCAGTGGGGCGCTGAGCCCTGCATAGTGCTCTCGCTGGGAGAGCTCTCAGGTTAAAATCACAGCTATGAAAATCACCTGACTTAGGGTGGATTTTTTCTTGCTCCAAGGGGCAGATGATGACCCAATTCCATTGGTATTGTTTGCTTTTTTTTTTTTTTTAGACTGCTTCTAAGCAGGGTTTGCTAAGGCATGTAGTCCAGGGGTATACACAAAAGAACAGAAGGCTCTGATGTGTGTGTTTGAAGTCCTTGAAGGCTTTACAGATGTAAAAGGGGGAAAATCCTACAGAACTTTCTGCCCATGTCTCAAAGCACTTTTTAAAGAAGTGCTGTTATTCCCTATTTGGGAATATGGAAACTGAGGCCTGCTGAAGTTAATGGCACATACTGATTCACTGGGGCTCCTGGGTCCCCTGCCTCAGGCACCCAGGGATCCCATCTTCCTTTGTGCATCACTATACCAAATAAAACTAGGAAGGGCCAGGTCCCAAACAAGCTGGATGATGCACAGTGTCCTGTTGAATGTAGAACTTGCTGCTGGATATAATGGATACTTAGAAGTTCATACTGTGTCTTAAAAGGGATTGGGCAAATTTATGGCAGAAAAGTTCATCTGGGGCACCTGAGATGTGGGCTCCGTCTCAATTTTTCCCAGGCTGTGGATTTCTAGAGTTCTGGAACATGTTCTGGGACATTACTGTTGCCTGTGCCAATACTCTTCACTAGTCCTTTACAGTTGGCCATTGTATTTGCTGAATTATTGTCTCATGCTGATATTTAATAGAACTTGCACCTGCTTTAAGCTGTATTCCCAAGCAACCTGGCTCTGAGAAGACCTAGTCTCAGCTGCTGAGGGCTGCTGCTAGCTGTGATCCTGTGTGCAGGCTGTGCCTCAGTCAAGAAGGACATGGGCTGCTGGCGATTGTAGGAGACAGGACTTGCGGCTTAGAAGAACCTCTGGTCTGCCTCCTTATGACTGCTTGTATTTGTACGCTCGCTTTGCTGTGAGGAAATAGTGTGCTGGATACTCTGCTAAAGAGAGTGGAGAGGCAGCTTATATTTCAGATTAGGGGAAATAACAGTTCACAATGGGGCTGTTGCATCTTAAAAGCAAAATACAAAGCTTAGTTCATGTACCTTTTCGATCTGATTAATAACCAAATAGTTGCAAACTTGAATTGTTGTAGTAATTATTGGGGCTTGCACTGGCTTTGAGGTTGATATTTCACCTGCTGCAAGTTAGACATGCTGCCAGTTGCAAGTGCTGGGCGAAAAAGAATCGGCTTTGCGTCTGGTACTGTTTGTAAATGGCAATTCTAGGATATTCCTGCAAATAAACTTACTACTCATTCTGTGTCACTGCTTCATGGGTTTTTCAGCCTATTTTATTTTCAGCCTACTTTAAGGATTCAGGAAAAAAAAGGTTTTTCAGAGGAGGTTGTTCTTAAGTTGGACCTATAGGATCAGTAGGTTTTAGTGGTGAAAGGCATGACCTTTTGAGTGGTAGAAGTCAAGGTGGAGATGTGAGGTGGCTGAGGACAAGCTCTTTTCTGGAGCTTTTGGAGGCTTGCCTATGTTGATAAAAGCCCTTGTTTGGCTGATAATATAGATTTCCTTTGTACAAGAATGCCATTGACCCTGGGAATTGTGCAGGTGGGGCTACAGGCAGTGTCCAATACTTTTTTCATTTTCTTTTACTGTTCCACTCAGTGCTTGAGGTCCTGAGACTTGGGCCTGGTTGTCCTGAGTGGAGTGGTAAGGTCTGAGCCCAGGATGTGTTACTTGTTAGCTGGGCTCCTGGACCTTGCTCTAAACCCTTCACCTTGTTGGTGAAGGTCTCAGGAGAGCTGTGTAGAGCTGGTTAAGGACTGATTTATTCCCTTATGGCAAGGGAAAGTGACCTGTGCAGCAACAGAGCTGAGGTTATAATTTAGTTCTCTGCAGTGATACAGTGCTGCTTTGCAGAGATCTCTTTTCTTCTGCCTCTGATAATCAGAAGATTGGGGGTTTTTTAAGGTCATTGGGTGTTTTTTAAGGTTTTCTGCGTGCTTGCCAAATAGAGAAATGCCCCACATCTCCCAGGCTGCTCACCTGTTTCTACCCCTGGGTCTGCTGTCCTCTGCCAGAGCTCTTACCCCCTCCATCCCTACCCCTTCAAGAGAGCAGATGGGAACAGCTGGAGAAGCAACAGATCAGGCATCTGAAAACAGCCTTCCAAAAATCCTTGCTCAGCTTCTTCCTTCCTTCCCAGTAAGCTGTGGTGTCCTCCCTGCCACCTCGTGTGACAACTGAGGTGGACCAAATATGACACAGCAGCCCTGTTGGGAAAGAAAGGAGGTGCAAGTTGAGCAGTCCTGAAGACTACTTCCTTTTCTTATTGCTTTAACAAAAGTTAAGGTGGCTGTCAGAGCAATAGCCACAGTCAGGGCAAGTGTTGGCAGGGGTGGGGAGAACGCCAAAGATGATCTAGAGTTAATTTATCTCGGGGAGGGGGTGCGGGGGAGCAGGGAATTTACTCCCACAACTGTTAGGATTTAGAGCTGACAGAGCAATTTTAAAAACGTGTAGTTGTCCATCTGCCTCCTTGTTCTGTGATCTCAGCATGGCTCAGATGTGTTAGGCTAATAAGCTCTGATGAGCGAGCATGTAATACCATTAACTCTCTCCTTACCCTGTGATGCTTGTCAGGACACTTGGATGATGAATAGCGAGGAGCTGGCAGCGTGCTTGTAACTTTTGGTCATTTGTGCTCATAGCCTATTGTGCAACGTGAGTGAAAGACGGTCTCTTTTAAAATTAAGAGAAAGATCAGTAGCTTGGATGTACATCTCTTCATTATTGATGTTGAAGGCCGTGCGTGCTGCGCGTCAGTTCATGGCTGATGTTTATGTGCTGTGTTCCATATGTGCCTCTTCAGCAAGAAGCCTTTGTTGTATTGCTTATGTTTGAATGAGAAGATAGTTGAGTGTTAACAGAACCCTTCTTTGTCTTCTGAAGGCTTACGTTTGCAATGTCCTGACTTATCTCCAGGTGGAGAGACAGCTTCATCTAGATAAGGTGTTTAGGTGTGGTCAGATCGGGTAGGGCGGATAGTGAATCGAACTAACTGGGGCAGAGGAAGAAATTTGTCTTTGCTCTCCTTTTTACAATGATTCTGGCTACATCAGCAAGGAAGTGTTAGGAAACATTAGAAAAATGAACGCTAGTAGGCACCACTTGGAAAGCCACTCCAAAGTCTAGTCATTTTAAGGACTGGTAGATCTTGTCTCTTTTGTCTCACTGACGGGAGATGCTAACGTGCTAACAGGGTTTTATCCTCACTCCTCCCTGGCTAAGGGTTTCTAGAGAAGTATATTCTAGCTGCTCCCCAGTTTTCCAGGGATTGCCTATACTTTCTTACTGGAGGTTAAGGATTGCCCCCATCCTCAGACTTGTCAGAGTCTGCAGGTACCACTCTTCCAGCTGGAGAGGGGCTGGACAGTGTCTCTGGAGCCTGGTGTTGCTGCTGGGAATAACATGCTATTTCCTCCACGAGGCTTGCAGAGTCAGAACCTCACCTTTTAAGCACTTCCAGATGTTTAATGTGAATGGTAAGAGGCCAAAATATAGTTTTGTGACTGTTAGCTTTTCTGCAAATAAGCCCCGAAGTGCTGATCTTGGCATAAAGGAGTGTAGGCAGCAGCCTCCCTGTTCCTGTCCTTACAGTGTTGTTATTCTTAGAGGTCAGAGCATGCCTTGGCTATCCACAGTTTATATTGGCTTTTTTCGATTTCAAAAACAGCTGTTGGGATTTTTTTTGTTTTGTTGGGTTTTTTGGAGGCCAGTAAGTGAAAATATGATACCTCTCAAAAGATGCGTGAGAATGAAAAGGTCTCGTGGGCGTGTTCTGATAACCTTTCCTTTGCGTGCATTGATTCCCTGATGCTTCAAAATTTCCTTGAGGAGTCCTAATGCTGTATAATACTGTTTGACACAACTGTGGCCTGGAGATGAGGTCACTAAATGCGAGCTGGAGTTACCTTGTGCACCGCTTCACTTACTGAATGTTTACAGTTTGACCTCTGTGTCAGAAGTGCTGCAGAAATCAAAGCTTCCTAAACAGTGTAACGAGCCTAGCCAGATCTTTAGGCCAGAGCTCCTGCTGGTAAAGTAAATCATGTTCCAGTTTGCAGAGTGTGCTTTGAGAAGGGGAGAGGCGTAACGGACAGCTCCTATCCAGTATTTTCATTGGGTTATTGTAAGCTGATGTTCAGGTAAGCCTTTTGCTTAGATGGGGAAACTGAAGCACAGAGGGGCTGTGACTTGCAAAGCGTTGCCCAATAGGGCCAGCCTTGTTCAGTGCGTTGTTTGGCACTTGAGCATGCAGGTTCCTGTCGTCTTTCCTATATTACCTATGTTTTGAAAATCCCAACGTGGCAGAGCAGATGTCTAACTGAAAATCATCTGATGCTTCTAAACGTGGCTTGATGCTTTTAAATAAATAATTGATGTGTGCTGGTTTCATCTGTGTATTTATGCTGATAATCAGTATGATTTAAAAAAAATGGAAGCTCAGCTGTAATCTTTGAAGGTGGGAGGGAGTCTCAAAGCATCTCCAAAATGATAGCTTGACCTCCACATTAATTTAGGCGTTTCTGGTACTTCCAGACCTGTAGTATCTAGGCTTTGGGAACTGGAAGACCGGCTGCATTCTCCCATGTTCAGTTGGTGTTTCTTCCTATATGAAGTGTTTTCTGCCCACATGATGTGTGCAGTTAATGTGGGAATATTTATCAGAGGAGAAGCTTAAGAAAAAAATTCTGCCCTTCCCCAGTGCATAATGGAGGAGACATTTGTTTCTGTACCTGGCTTTCAAACAATTTTCCAATTTCTAAAAAAACTGGAAACCAAAGGCACTTAGTGAGCTGTTCAGGTCTCGCAGCTGCTCTTTTGCTGTTAGGCAAGAAGAGGTTCTTTTGTCCCTCTGTTTAGGCCTTTGTTGCAGTGGCTTCAGATCCAGTCCCAACATCTCACTGTTTGCCGTATTTCCCTAGCTTTCAAGCTGCAGTCTCGTTCCCAACAGCTCCAGGCTCAGAAAGGAGCTTTTGATGTCTGGTGAGAAGCTGGCAGTCTGCTTTGCAGCCCATGGGCTTGGGGGTTTCCCTACCAGAAAGTGCAGCTTGAGAGATGTGTGTGTGTGTGTGTATATATATATATTTTTTTTTTTTTGTAACTAAGATTCTGAAGCAGGAGACATGTAGGAGCTTCCTATGTTAGCCAAATTTGAAGACAAAGGTGTTCCTCTGCCCTGCTACCTTATTAACACACTGAGTCAGGCTTAGTCTGGCCTTTTCCTCATGAGGTTTCCTCATTCTGGTTTGTAGCACGTAGTGGCTCCTAGTGTGACCTGTGTAACCTTTTACAGCTATGAATGCTGGACAAAGTGCATTTTGAACCTCTGGCTCTTTAGATCCATGGTATCCCTTCCCTGGGCAAGAAAAGTGACCCATAACAACACCAACATTACGCTGCCTTGCAGCAGTTACCGGGTTGCAGAGACCTGTCTTGCTTTTGCTGTATTTGCAACTTGCTGTGAGCAAAGTCAGTGTTGTCACACTGACACATAGAGCAGCTGCATCCGTTCACCTGGACTGCTCAGAGGTGTGTTCAGTAATTTGATATTAATCTTTTGGGAGGTACAAATAAAAATTATGGGATGCCTCAAAGACCAAAATGTTAACTGCATATCAGGACTCTGAGGCAGTGTGGTTGGGTTGAGTGAGGGAATAGTATCCACAGATGTAAGCAGTGCTTGGGAAACTTAAAAGTAGGGTGGATAAAGCTCTAATCAATGAGGAGGTGAAAACTTGTGACCAAGCTGTGGGTCAGCTACTTCAGAGAGCCTTGTTTGATGTCTTCTACCTATTGCAAATCCCAGGGGGTTTAGTAAATTGAATGCTACTTTCCTTTGGATTTGGAGATCCTCTTGAGGAAGAAGCAAGCAGAGGTCCAAAAGGTGGCCTGACAGCTTGGTCAGCTTATGTGAGACGGCAGCGCTATCTGTTCGCTTCCTTTGTGCATGTCACAAGTTCTTTATCAAACAGGAGATGGAAAATTAGTCATTTCCTTAAAGGTTTATGAGGTTAGGACTAGCATAAAAAGTGCTTTTTAAAATACATTATGCTGAAATACCATTCATCTCTGCTTGTTTTCAGATGAATTGGTTTGAGATGCAGCCTGGGCTCACTGCTTGTGCAGCAGCACGCACCTGCTGCGAGGAACTGCACCAGGCAGGCAGCTCGGCCCTTGCCTGACTCCAGGAGTGCTCTGATCAGATTCTTTTCTTTTTAAAGAGCAGCCAGCAGCTTCCATGCAGATAGGCAGCCCACAAAATTATCAGTCATTCCAGCCTCATCTTGTCTGTGTTGCTTCAGGGAGTGGGCTCAGTTTCCCAGGGAATGGCTTCTCCCACCTGCTTTGAAGAGCAAGTTTTAGAAAATGCTGGCTGTTTTCTTGAGGAATTTTTTTTTTTCTTCCTGAAAGGCAGAGACTGATGTTTTAACTTGAAGTTAGGAACTGAGATTAAGCAATGGGGACCTGTTCATTCTAGTTCTAGAGCCAACCTGCCAAAGGGTTGGCTGTAGGGTTCCTAACATAGCTTTAACTAATGTGGCAGTGCATGCCCTGCTGTGGTGACCAGGAATAACAAGGGCACAGAAGTGTCCTTGTCACGTCCTTCCTCAGAGGAGGCTGTGTTGCCCTTGCTCTCAGTCTAATGGGAAAACTTCTGGGGTTTTTTTTTGTTTGTTTTTTACACCAGGTGAGCCAGCATGAAGGAAATACTTACCTTGTGCACAGACAAATGTGGCCTGGAGGTCCAGTTGTGCGAGGACTGGATTCTCTCCTGCAAGGTGCTGAACATACGTGCTTCTGTGGCTTCAGGATCTTGCAGGCGGGAGCCACCAGCCTCTCCTGCAGTACATTGGACTTGGGAAGGCATTTAAACCATGGCACCTTGAGCACAGTGGTGCCCCTAAAAAAAAAAGAAAAAAAAAAAAAACCCAAACAAAAAACCAAAGTGGATTGAGAGAGAATATTCCTATTGGCTCAGAAGGGCTTAGGTTTTTAAAACCCCTGTTGCTGAGTAGTGTTTGCTCCTCAAGTGATCATTCCAGAAGGCTGGAGACTGTTTAATGAGGGTAGACACAGATGGGGAATATTGAAAAGGGATAATTAGCCTCGTTTTTTTCCCCTCTGTCTGTGATTCCCCAGAGCTAAGAACACTAAAGATCAGGTGGAAAGTTTTATAATTGTGTCAGGTCTAAACTGGGGCAGGATTCCCGAGTGAGGACTGACTGTCCTGAGTATGAGTGGTAAAGAGAGCTGGCATTTTCCAGCACTTCCTCCCTTGCTCTCTCTTTCTCAGCATGGAGGTCAGGGGAGATAGTAGCTTTGTGCTGCTGCAGTTAGGGATCTTAATTGCTGCCTTAGCTCTCAAAGTCCCCTTCTCCCCAAATACCAACATGTGCTTTGTCAGCCTGATGGGCACCAGGCATTTTGATTAGGAGGTTACAGTTGTGAGAGCTACCTGGGGGTAAGTTGGAGGGATTTGGGCACCTGGGATGCATAAGGTGGCTCTTACACAATAGACTGTGGAGAAGAGCCCCATGAGCTGCCTTGATATAGCTGGTTCTGTGTCTTTCTCAGCTTTCTCTGTCCTGCCTGCAAGACTGCCTCCTTTTCCCCATCCCTGCACGCGTGCAGCTCTAGGGACATGTGTGGGTCCTTCTGTGAGGCCTTGCAGAGCCCCTTGCTGTTCTCTCCTGAGCCGGATACTTCCCTGACATGCAGGAGCCTTGGTGTCCCCTGTGCTATGCCTTTTTCTGGATTCAGCAGTGCTGTGAGTGGGAGCACCTGGCCACAGTCATGGGATATAACCTGGGGTGTGGGTGTTGTGCTGTGCAGTGGAAGAGGGTGATGTGATGGATTGACCCTCCTCTTCTCACCTAGTAACTCAGCCCCTGGTACAAAGACCAGAAAGCAGGAGAAAAGCTAGCGTATTAGGCTTTCTCTGCTACTGAAATGAAGGACAAAAATTTGGTTTTAAGCTCCTTGGCAGGACACCTGGAGCTCTGTGAATACAGTGCTGGCTTTAAACTGTATTCCTTCTTCCTTTTAGCTGCTTATATGGCTAAGTGGACTGTTGGGAGCAGACAGCAACTGCGTTTGTCAGGTTAAACTCTTGTTCTTGAATTAGGATTTTACAGTCCACTACTAAAAGTGCTGTGTGAAACGGCTTCTGGGACAGCCCATGACAGAATGTGGAAAAGGGGACAGGCCACTTGGGAGGAATACAGGGACGTTGTCAGAGCGTGCAGGGATGCGACAAGGAAGGCTAAGGCCCATTTGGAATTAAATCTGGCAAGGGATGTCAAGGACAACAAGAAGGCCTTCTTCAAATACATCAATAGCAAAAGGAAGACTAGGGAAAACGTGGGCCCGCTGCTGAAAGGGGCGGGTGCCCTGGTGACAAAGGATACAGAGAAGGCAGAGTTATTGAATGCCTTCTTTGCTTCCGTCTTCACTGCTAAGGCCAGTCCTGAGGAATTCCAGACCTTGGAGACAAGAGAGGAAGGCTGGAGAAAGGAAGACTCTCCCTTGGTTGAGGAGGATCGGGTTAGAGATCTTTTGTCCAAACTTGACATCCACAAATCCATGGGCCCCGATGGGATGCACCCACGAGTGCTGAGGGAGCTGGCGGATGTTATCGCTAGGCCTCTCTCCATCATCTTTGAAAGGTCCTGGAGATCAGGAGAGGTGCCTGAGGACTGGAAGAAAGCCAATGTCACGCCAGTCTTCAAAAAGGGCAAGAAGGAGGAGCCAGGAAACTACAGGCCTGTCAGCCTCACCTCCATCCCGGGAAAGGTGATGGAACAGCTCATCCTGGAGGTCATCACTAAGCATCTGGAGGACAAGAAGGTGATCAGGAGTAGTCAGCATGGATTCACCAAAGGGAAATCATGCTTGACCAATCTGATAGCCTTCTATGACAGAATGACTGGCTGGGTAGATGAGGGCAGAGCAGTGGATGTTGTCTTTCTGGACTTCAGCAAGGCTTTTGACACTGTCTCCCATCACATCCTCCTAGGTAAGCTCAGGAAGTGTGGGCTAGATGAGTGGACGGTGAGGTGGCTTGAGAACTGGCTGGATGGCCGAGCTCAGAGGGTTGTGGTGAATGGCGCAGAGTCAAGTTGGAGGCCTGTGGCTAGTGGTGTCCCCCAGGGGTCAGTCCTGGGCCCAGTCTTGTTCAATATATTCATCAATGCCCTGGAGGAAGGGACAGAGTGCACCCTCAGCAAGTTTGCTGATGATACTAAACTGGGGGGAGTGGCTGACACACCAGAAGACTGTGCTGCCATTCAGAGGGACCTGGACAGGCTGGAGAGGTGGGCGGAGAGGAACCTCATGAAGTTCAACAAAGGCAAGTGCAAGGTCCTGCACCTAGGCAGGAATAATCCCATGCACCAGTACAGGCTGGGGGTTGACCTGTTGGAAAGTAGCTCTGCCGAGAAGGACCTGGGAGTGCTGGTGGACAACAAGTTAAACATGAGCCAGCAGTGTGCCCTTGTGGCCAAGAAGGCCAATGGGATCCTAGGGTGCATTAGGCAGAGTGTTGCCAGCAGGTGGAGGGAGGTGATCCTGCCCCTCTCCTCAGCCCTGGTGAGGCCTCACCTGGAGTGGTGTGTCCAGTTCTGGGCTCCCCAGTACAAGAGAGACATGGCACTCCTGGAGAGAGTCCAGCGGAGGGCTACCAAGATGATTAGAGGGCTGGAGCATCTCTCCTATGAAGAAAGATTGCAAGAGCTGGGCCTGTTCAGCCTGGAGAAGAGAAGATTGAGAGGGGATCTCATCAACGTGTACAAGTATCTGAAGGGGGAGTGTCAAGAGGATGAGGCCAGCCTCTTCTCCGTGGTGCCCAGCAACAGGACAAGAGGCAATGGGCAGAAACTGAACCACAGGAAGTTCCATCTGAACCTGAGAAAAAACTTCTTCACTGTGAGGGTGACAGAGCATTGGAACAGGTTGCCCAGAGGGGTGGTGGAGTCTCCTTCGCTGGAGATATTCAAAAGCCGTCTGGATGTGATCCTGGGCAATATGCTCTAGGTGACCCTGCTTGAGCAGGGAGGTTGGACTAGATGATCTCCAGAGGTCCCTTCCAACCTAAACGATTCTGTGATTCTGTGATTCTATGACAGCGTGTGAGTCGTCTTTGAGGCCCGGTGTCCATTTTACGTGACTGAGGCCTTTTCCATGCAGGTAGGCTGCAGCACTTTAACTGGTAAATAGAAGTGAAGGGTGACAAGCTCTTCACTGAAAGTTGGAGAAAGTAATGTACCTGCAGTTGGCATCAAAACAGCACGCTGGGCAAGTACAAGCATGCAGCAACGCTGGCTGCATTTAAAATGCTGGGGTACCACTCCGAGCTCAGCTCAGAGATGAGAGGTCCTAAGACATGCGTATATTAGAGGCACTTAGTGATCTAGTTGGTAACGTATCTTGATTACAGTCACTTTGAAATATGGGAGACCTTCCTATTTCACAGTTGCACAGCACCTCATGCAGTGGTGTTTGTGCTACCAGACACCAACACTGTCCAAAAAAAATTAATAAAATGGTTCTGTGTTTTGTAAGTCTATTTAATAGCATAGTAATATAATGAAATCTTTATGGGGGAATGAGAGACAGTGGTTTTGTGTGTGAATTACAGGGTCTGCGAGTGGGCGAGACACTAACTACTTGTTTTATTGCTGACAATATATTTATTTTTGTGTTTATTCCTGGATTAGAACGGGTGAATAGCATCCCAGTAAACAGTCAGGCAAATAGTTACTTATCAAGTATTTAAAAGTGAAAGGTCTTGTAATTTTCCTTAGTAATGACTGTGATTTCTTCCAGCTGGATTAATGGCTCCCACTTCTACCCATGAAGAGCAAGAAGTGTTTAGGTTTCTACATGGAGAGTTATTGTCTCCTGTAATAACGTAGACCAGAGTGGTTCTCCCCGCTTCTTGGCCTGAGATCTGAGGAAGGATGAAATGTGCATAACCTGAGTTAATACCTTGTAAAGCCTTTTAATATTCTTTCTTTTGTCGCTCCTGTTGGAGTGATGCAGGAGTCGCTGCTGGCATCAGCCCAGCAGCAGCCTGTCTGAGTTGCTTTTGTTTCATTTTATGAGGCAATCAGTGGGTCTTGTGATGGAATTGCCCTGAAAGGTCAGTTTTAATTAGGTTTTTGGCACATTCCTCTGTCCCCAGCTGTGCAGTCCTGGTGGAACAGGTTGCACACAGCTTTGCAGCTCGGGGTTGCTGCGGGGAACAATTTCAGAAATATATTCTGAGCAGCTGCTGATAGGCCGAAGGGAAAAGAAAACTGTGAACCAAGTGTTTTGGTCTGTACGCAGCTCTTGCTGCTGGTACCCTGAGATGGGGGAGGAAGCAAGCATCAAAGCATAAGTAATCTCTCCGTAGCAACCTCTTCTGTGCCTCTGGGCAGCAAAGCAATTTCTTTCTGCTGAACCTACTGTCATTGAAGGGCGATGCCAGAACCTTCCTGAGCGGGATGTTAAGGGGGCTCACAAGTGCAAATCTCTCCTCTCCAACCTTTTCTGGAATTGAACCTCTTTCTGCTCTGAGAGGTGAGACTCTTGTAGTGCTGGCCCAGCAAACAGCATGCTGACCGTACCAGGCTGGCAGCTGGCAAATTCCTAGAACTGTTTTTCATATGCGTCTTAACTTTATGCTTTCCTTTACCTCTCCAGTTAGGAAGGAAATCAGTCCAGTTTGTCTCGCGTTGGAGAAGGCTGAAAGTAGTCGTGGTGTTAAGCCAGGGCTAGGGGGCCCTATCGGCAGATCTTTGCTCTGCCACAGGCTTTGAAGGTTTGCTTCAGGTCATATATGTCCAAATCCTACAAGCTATTTAAGTGCCAGATTCCTGTTGGTTTGTGGGAGTTGAGCACCCAGCACCCTGAGGAGCTAGGCTGTCATCCCTTTAGTTCAGACGTGTGGAGTTAATGGCAACGTGTGCTTTCTGTGACCTCTGCTTCCTTTCCCAACTGCTGCTTCCTCTTTGTCCTCTAGCCTGTCCTGTTCAAGTTCCAGAAACTTGGAGGGTTTAACAGCTAGGATTTAACTCGGGAAGAGGTCCCGTAGCCATCCTGAGGGCTGGGATCTCTTCAGAGGAGGCCAGGACAGAGGGTGGTTTTTTTTTTTTTTTTTTTCCAGGGTGTGTGGTTACTACGCTATGCCTCTTGAATTCCTGCATGCTCTGGGTCTGCCTGATGTTTCTCACGGCTGCTTGCAGGCTTCCTGTGTGCGGGGGGCGAGCTCTGGGTTGCATGGGAGTGCGCGGGGGTGACAGAGGAGGGGGGACCTTGCCAGGAGCTCACATTGTGCAGAATGCATGGGAACTGATCCTGCTCCGCTGCTGGGAGGGAGACTGAGCTGGCTCTTCATGCTGCTGCGTTTAAAAATAGACTGCGGTTGTATTAATCTGAACCTGACACTCACGGCTAGTGGGGCTCAGTGGGGATTTCTGGCTAATTGCTGCATAAGGACATTTGAGTTTATTCTGTCTAAGGAAATTCATGGAAGTAAAAATAACTATTGGTATATGGTTACTGCCTGACATGACTGCTATTGAGGGCTGTGGCTAGGCTGTGCGTTTGGGATATCTTAAATTGTGATGCTACTGGAGCAATGCTTTTGTTTTTTCCTGAACTGCTTTTTCATTCCTTCCCTCCCCTTTCCAGCAAACGCTTCTAAATATTCATTGCATGGGATTTGTCTCAATCGACATGACTGCCACCAGTTTGAAAGGCATGTGACAACAGAGGTGGGGGGAAATGGGGTTAATCTCCCCTTCTGCCCTGAAACAACAGGGCTGAGCAGGAGGCGTTCAACACGAGCACTGATTCTAGTTTCTGCGCGTGTCTTTCCCACTCTACTTGCCCTTCAGGGAGAAGGTGGAAGAACTGTTCCCCTTCCCTAACAGCTTCTTGCTGGATAGTCAGGGTAGTCCAGAGTCAGTGCAGCTGCACTCTGGACCCTGATTCCCTGTCAGCAGGGGACGTGTGCTGCATGGGTTCTGTGCAAGTGAGATTTCATGGCCTCAAGGCCTCTGGGCTTAACAGATAACTTCACAGTGCTTGCTTTGCTGCTAGTTTTCAGAACGGATACCCAGCTGGTTTCGCGGATCTCTGGGTTTCTCCGTGTCCATCAGCTGAATTCAAGCGTTCTGCAGCCAGCCTCTGCCCTGGGAGACGCTGGAGGTGCAGGGTCTGCATTTTTCGCTATCCCAGCTGGAAATTTTGCCTGACTCGCTCAGCAAGAGCTGTGTTGGCGTGTGCGGATAGGAGGGTGGGAAGCAGGCAGCTATGAGCCTGACTTTTAACCAGGGCAGAGCTGGTGACTGACTAGGCTTTTTAGCCTCTCATCAGCATATGCTCTAGACTGGGAATGAGCCTGTCCACCCTTCCTGGCAGCAGATGCAGCCAAAGGCCCAGACTGCAGGAGGGTGGGGAAGGGAGAGTTGTGCTTTCTGGCCCGGGCATCGGGGATTGAGGCTGGGCTGTCCAAACCGTGAGTCAGGCAGTTGCCTTTGGGCCTTTATTCTGTGCCGACAGAGAGTTGCAGGGCTCAGGGGAGGCTTCCTGCCTTGTCCTCTGAGGGAGCAAAACTGTTAGCTTGGCAAACCAGGGCAACCTCATTAAGAGCTGCTGAAAGCCTGAAAAGTGTGTTGCTGGAGGCAGGTCAGTGTAATTGAGGGGGCTAAAGTAGCTGGGATTTTTTAACAATTAATTATTGAATGATTTTCTGGAGATTCTCATTCATATGTTTGTAATTCTACAATACTGTAGATGATGTATTGCTTTTTTTTTTTTAGTTCAATATTTTATGCCCTCTGGGCCTCACACAAAAAGCAGCTAGAAAATGAGAGCAAATTTCTGCCTTCAGCATTGTCAGAGCTTTCTCTTTCATTCCCGAGCCCCCAAGCCAGATTCCTTATTCTGGTTTTGGTTGCAGATGTTGCCAACCCTGTGCGCTGTGGGCTGCGAGACGTGGGTGGCAGAACAGCTGTCACAGAAGAGCTGCCTCACTGACCAGCAAATGAGGAAATCAAGAGCCCAATTAAGAGATGAGAATTGCCCCCAGTGACCTAAGCAGAGTATTCAGTAGCTGTTAGTGAGCCTGTTTGAATGAATAAGTGTTCCTGTTCATTTGGAAAAAAAATCCCTTCCTCCCCCAGCTCTAATTAGCTGCTCTTTTCCTTTTTCTTCCATGTGTGTAGAGAGTTTGTAATTGGAATGAAATCTTAACAAGATGCAAGTTATTCGCCCCATCAGCTACAAGCTGCACAAAAATCAGGTGTTGTGGCCTGGTAGACTAACTCTTGTACTGATTGTCCGCGGTTTCCTTGCTGGATCTTTGTTTTTGCTATGTTGAATATACTGTTCTTCCTTAACCTCTGGTTTGTCCCTTCCCCTTCTTTCTTCCATCAGAGTGACTAAGGAAGTGGATGCAACCTCAAAAGAAGCTAAATCTTTTCTGAAGCAGCAAGAGAAAATACAGTCAGGAGCTCCAGCTTCCCTCCCAACAGTCTCTGGGTGAGTATGGTTTTTTTTTCTGCCCAGGTGTAGGTGGTTTGCAAGAAAGAAGGTGCTCCAATTGATGATTTAAGCTCTACTCTTCAGCATTTAAGCTAATGGATATTTGCTGTCTGCAGGATTTCAGTGGGAGCAAAATGAGGCCTGGAATGTGTGGTGTTTTGCAGGGAGGGATGTGGGGGTGGGGGAAGCAACCCATGAGTCCCAGTGACTCAATTCATAAGATCAGGCTTGAATTTCTCATTTCTCATAAGTCATTTGTCCTAGTAAGCAAACCCTGTTTTGAACATCTTGAGCAGCCTGATCAGACTGCAGGTAATGAAGGAACATGCCTGGGATTGCCTGCAATTCCTTTGGAAGGTACTTCCCTGGACCATAAAAAGCAGCGAGTGGCTGGGGTGTGACTCCTGGCAAACTTCAGGAGAGCATTTGCATGAGATGCTTTTGCCTCTTCAGTGTCCTGAAATGTCATGTCAGGGTGGATTTGTCACTTTGTGTAAGCTCTAGCACCTAATTCAGAGATTATCACAATGATTGTCAAAGGTGCGAAGAGGTCAGGTCCTCTGCACATCTGACATGCCTATCCAGGCAGTTCTTGATGCAGTTCTTGGAAGTTCACCTCCTCTCAGGAATAGATGAGATGCTTCTGTGTTCCAGCAATGAGTTTTATTTAAGTCAGTCATTTGCATTTATATTTGAAAGTCATAAGCTGGGTATAACTTGGTCATGCAGAAACAAGACTCATCAAATAAATACATCGTCTTTCCCATCTGCCAAAGAGCAGTTCTTCAGTGTGAGTTAAGCTGCCGTTCCCTGAGAAGGCTGTTATTCAGTTGCTGCAGCTGGATTGTCATTCATGTTTCCAGTTAAGTGTTGCCTAGCCTGCTGTTAGAGCAGGGTAGCGTAAGCTGAGTGTGCAATGTGATGTGTGACTCTTCTTAACAGCTGCTGTTTCCTGAGATAAACGAAAGCATAGATGAGCATAGTCTTGTTGCTGTTGTTGATGCCACGCAACAGTTTCGTCCCTGCAGAGCTAATTGGAGTTATAACTTGAATTTTGGTCTGGCTCACGGCATTTTGCACTGGAAAAAAAAAAGCTCCTCTTGAGTGGACTGGCCTTCTCGACTAAAGACGTGGTTTAGATGCAGCTGAAGCTAGGACAGCTCCTTGTCATGCAGACTGCCAATGCTCCAGCTTCTTCAAATCTGTGCCTCAATTCCTCCAGCAACAGCCCCTTGCTCTGAGAGCCTAAGCAGGTTCCCCGTAACTCACTAGGAAAGCCTCACGGGCTGCTCACTTTTCTGCGCTGCTGAGAAATCCCTATTTCCTCCTGCCTCTTACTGCTCCAGAGGAGGAGGTGTGTTGCCAGTGGGCCTGCAGCAGCTTAGTCACTGCTAAGATGAATCGCTGCTTGTGCTGCAGTTCAGCTTGCTCAGGACAAATAATTGGAGCCCAGTAATTCTGCCGTGATGGCAGGCCAGAAAGAAAAGCTGAATAGTGTTCCCCTGTTATTGTGCTTGTGTTTTCAAGGGAGGAACCCACATCAGATATGAAAACATGGAATAAAAATAAATACAGGAAATAATCAGTTCAAGAACTCCTTTAAAACTTCTCCAGTGTGATTGTGGTGGGAGCAGCTCAATTACGCGTTCATTCAGCCTGCTGATGTGTGAGGCTTCCCTGGCAGTTGCTTGCCCAGAATATGATGAAGTGGCCTGGCTGTGGGAGAAGAAAGATAAAGATCCCCATGGCTTGTGCATCTTGCCTTTGTTCAGAGTAGCAGACCTGATGCAGCGCAGGCCCGGGTGCCTTCCCTTTCACTCGCCTGCCGCAGAATATCCGGGTTCTGTTGTGCCGTGACACTATGGCGGAGGTGTAGCGTTAGTATTTTGCTCAGCGTGTGGAACAGACCAGCACTTCTGAGGGTTTAGCAGGAAACTAACTGTGGCAGCCTGACCAGTGTGTCCTCTGGTCTGTAAGTGCTCCAGGGAATTTTCCAGTTTAGAGTAGTATCCAAGGCTGGTCTCCGAGACCCTCGGCAAACATGCTTATTTTTGGGCTTAGAAAAGTGCTTCCATTGGGGAAGTTTGCCAGTGTGTTTTCAGATGAGAAAATTACTAAAGGCTTGCCTAATTCTGTAAAGCCAAAGGCAAGTCCCTTATGTTAAGAAAATTACAAAGACATGGTTCTAGATATAAAGCTAAGCCACTGTCCAAGCCTTGACTGGACTCGTCTGGAGCGAAGATCCACCAGCCTTGCTGATGTGCTAGAGCAGCATCTGGGGAAAGATGATGTCTGGTGTAGGCTGGCGTTCCTGTGCCTAGTGCCCTTTGGTTACTTAAAATACAAGTTTTGGGAGACAGAGTGCTCTTTTCCTTTGTGCATTACAAGAAATGCCCAGTCTGGATCGGTATTGTTAGAAGGCACCGAAAAATACATGATTTGGGATGCTAGATGGGTCTGCAGTTCAGATGGGTTCAGATGGGTTCAGATGGGTCTGAACCCGCTGTTCAGTGAGCTGTTGTCAGCCCCCAGCAGTTGTCAACTGTGAAAAGCTTTGCCCTGTAAAGTGCGGTCTAGCTGAGTACAGGGAATTCAAGTAGCTAAGAGTACCTTCTCCATCTGACTTTATTTTCTTCACCTTGCAAGCAGCTTGCTTTATTTCTGGATGCAGCCAGCATACCCTGTATTTATTTAATTTCCTTTCCCTAAACAGATAGAAGTAATCCAGGAACGCAGTGGTCACGAAACCAAATATCCGGTTCCTCATTTTCATGTTATAAACCATGTAGCTAACTGGCCTAGGAGAAGGGATGTTTGGGGCTGAAAGTGCATTTCCTGAATGTGTTTAACGTCCATACCGGATGTACTATAAAAAGCTAGATTTGTGCTTCTAAGGGACATGGGGGGTGGTTGGAGGAGAATAAGCTAAACACTTGGGTGTAATTAAAGCCAGAAGTACAGCACAACCCACCCTGCTCTCTCAGCAGCCTTTGCTAGAAAGGTCAGAAGTCTTTGGTTCCCAGGGATGTGATGGTTTCCCAGCCTTTTCATTACTCCCATCGTGTCCCCCCATGACACCCAGGTTTTGGAGCTGTAATTGTAGGCAGCTGGACAGTGTTCTGTCATCATTTGGTATTGAGTTGCTGGGGGGTTGGGTTGGTACTTTGTTCCAGCTGTGTTTCGGTGGTGCTGTGTGGCTGTATCGGTCTGTCGCCAATGCTCTCAGAGGTATTAGCTAAATGTGGTGAGGGGATCCATTGATTGCTTCTAATTTCCACCAATATTTTGCAGCAGAAAGGCTCTCAGCATTCAAAAAACAACAAAAAACCATTTCCCCACTAGGCTTTTTTGCCTGTCTGGACAGGTGTTTGCTTTAGGACCTGTTTCCTATGCCTGCCACCATACCTGGGCCTTTTGGAGCAAGGAAGAGTAGCCCCTGGCTGTAAGCACGTGACCCAGTGGAGGAGTTGGTCAACTCTGTGGGTGTCTCGGATGCTCTCATTGCTGCTTCTCACTTCCTCCATGGGCCAGGCAGGAGCACCTTGGAAACCTCCTGTGCAGAGGAGGAGGAGAAGGACCCAGCTCACTTGTAATCCTATTTTGAAAGGCCATTTCACGTTCAGAGGATACTAAAAGAAAGCAAATGAAGGCCTTTAAACAAGTAACTGCAAAATAAATGTGTACCTGTGCTCACAGGCACAGAGGAGGCTGAGCTAGAGGCTGGGAAAGATCTCCAAAGGTCTGTGCCCTTCTGCATCAGCGGGTGTGATCTGACCATCCATCCTTGCTGCTTGTTCAAGCAAGTGGCATTGCATAAGGAACAGTTGTTCTGTAGCCATCTTGAAAATGTATAAGATGAAAGAAAAGGTAGTTGACAGATTTTATTGGAGATTCTCCCCTAGGCAGCTCTGTTTGTACACGACCTGAATAAGAGCCAGGAAGAAAAAGGGAGGTTTTCCACTAGCTTTGTTCTTGTGTTTGCTTATTACTAAAACCATTTGTAATTAAACATGGACTTGTTCACTCAGCCCAGCTGTTGCTTTTTTTTTGTTTGATCCTGCCTGAAATTACAGTGGTGGATGTGTGACCTCCTAGGCCTTTTCATGCCTTGCAGGCTGGTATAAACATAGGGTAAGATACTTGCCTTTGAAGCAAGCAGGCACCGCTCCCACTGAGTTCTGGAGGTGTGGTGCTTACTGACCCCTGGGCTGAGTTTGGTCCACAAGGATTTGGACCTCGGTGTAAGATCTGGCAGGAAGAAGCTCTTCAATAAAGCTCTGACCCAGAGACAAATACTTGCTATGAACAAAGAATGTGAGATAAATTCTAGTCTGTTCGTCATGAACGCTTTCCTCCCCCAGTCTACAACACACCTTTCACGTCACTTAATGGTCAGTCTACGTGAACCGAAGTCAGGCCTTTGCTTTTAGAAGCAGTTTGCTCTGTTGCGTGCTAATGTTGGAGTAGATGAATTCCAGCAGGAGGACATCTGTGCGTGGCTTCTCTCCCACCTTAAACGTGGCAAGAGGAAGAACAACGGCCATCTTCACATGAGGATATGAATGGGCCACTTCCTCCCTCTGTCCTCTGAGATCTTGAACTAGTTATTTGCAGCATCCTGACTTGTTAGTGTAATCTTTAAGCTAACCTTCCCTTCAAGCCTGGTTATTCCTAGGAGCTGCTTGGCTTCCCTCCAGAGCTTTTCTTTTAGAGGATGCTCTGACTTGCTGCGTGACCCTGCTGGAGTTAATTGGATCCCTTTGCTATTATGACTAAAACTAGTTTCTTTGGATCTTAATGCAGCATTTTTAGTACGTGAGCCTAGAGCGGGTGGAACATGCAGTTCTTCTCAGGTCTTGGGCCTGCCAGCCTCCCTGGCATGAGGGAGGGTTGGTGCCCCTCTCAGAAGGGGACACCGGTGAGACAGGCACAGGCTGTGCTATTACTGTAAACCTCAGAACGTCTTGAGGAAATGCTGCAACGCTTGCATGTCTTCAAAGAGCAGTTACATTATACAGCAGCCCCTCTGGCCTTTTTTCTTTTGAAAAACAGGAATGTTCCAATGTCCAATTAATGTTCCAATGTCAGTTCTGAATCAACTGCAAGCACAATTATTTAGTTAATGCCTATGCATTTTGCTTGCATGGGGTGAACAAAGATGCAAATAAAGCAAATAATCAAGAACTCTTGCATAGCTATAGGTGGGGTTTTTTTAACAGTCTCTTAAGCGGTTGAATAACTCTGTTCTTGCTAGTAATTCAAGACTTGGCAGCTTTCTCCTGCACTTCCCTTACTGTGCTCCAGAGAGTGCTATCCTCCCAGGCCGGGATGAGAAACCCCAGCCCCCCCCCCCCCCCCCCCCCCCCATAGCCAAGTGTCTGGATGCGAGTAGTACATGACATATTTGCCCGTGCATAACAAGATGAGCCAGCCAGGGGCATTATTCATGTGCCCTAGAGCTAGTTTTACTGATTTCCTATTCATACACTTTGATTGTGAAAGATAAAATGTTTTAAATGTGGTGGTGGCTGCTCCAAGTGAGTAATTTCTCTTCAGGTCTTAGATTCTTTGTTTTTATTTTTGTTTTAATTATTCTTTGTTAGTGTCTGTCTACTGGCTTATGCATATCCACTCTTTGAATCAATGTGGTAATGAGGCTGGGTGCTTTTTCAGAGTATCTTACTTTTATTTGCTTGGTGGACTGAGATCAATTGCCCCATGGGGTTTGGAGTAGAAAGGTGCTTATGCGTGTGGGGAAAGGGGGAGTTTGTCGTTTGGAGAAAATGATGGCTGGTTCAGTATTGAAGAGAGAGGTTTTCATCAGCCACAATAAATAAGGCACTGATTGCTGCACACTTGTATGTAAAGCATGCCAAACAGCCCTCTCCTCTGAACATCTGCCTCCCCTCTTGAAGTCAGCATGAGTGGAGGCTTCTTAGCATTGCACAAGATCAAGCCCCTTGCTGAGCCAGCAGACGGGTAGCTATCTGCTGCAGTGGAGGTTGGAGGTTCCCCGGCTGGCTCGGGTACCAGAGCAGCGAGGACACCAGCTGAGAAGCAGAGTAAATCGGGCTCTGAGTCATGGCCACATTGCCATCAGTGCCTGCACTGGGAGCTGACTGCTACCTGCACGTGTCCAGGGCTGCTGTCACCTCTGAGGGTTAACTGTGCATGGGAGAATTACTGCTGTTTTGGTCTTTGCCCCCTTCTCCGTACAGCTCTTACTCTTGAGCTTATGTTAAGCCTTTCCTAATAAGAAAGGGAGCTGTGAGTGTACGAAGTTTTGTACCCGCTCTCCCAGACTCGAAGCAAAATGTGCACTAAACATCCCCCTTTTGTAAAAGAGGCTCTCAGGACTGATTCTTTCCGGTTCTTGGGCAAAATGAATCAGTGCCTTCTAACCCAGCCTCTCTTTTAAAACAGAGATGAATGAGACTTTCGCCTCCCTTCTGGACTGTCTTGCGGCCCTGCTAGCAAGCATATGGTTAACTTTGCTTGGGGCAATGGCATCTTATTGGAAAGAAGTGCTTGGCTTAGCAGGGCCTGGATGGCTCTGTGCCTTGCTTCAGTCCTCTGTCTTGATGTGGCTAAGCAGAACCTCCAGGCTGGACTAACTGGGATCAGCTGTTTCTTTTTCTAGTCTTGTCTGGGGTTCAGCAGAAAGGAATCTCAGCTATTTGAGGACTTATAAGACAAATGCTTTAGAGAGTATAAAATGCAAACAACCCCCACTAGACTGGGGCCTTTGATAATTCCCCAATGAAAGCTGTGGGGCAGTTTTCCCCTAGGGTAGTACAGGTTTTATGAGGCTTATTTTCATTTGCTTTCATCTCTTAGATCATGAGCATTTCTCTTTTTCCCTCCATTAAAATGACTGAGGAAATTAACTGCTAGTGGGGAATGAAGCCAGCTGTATTTTTATTCCAGACCCCTTGCAGGGTTGCAAAGGGAAACCCCTGTATCTTCCCATGGTAGGCTTGGTCTAATGGGAATGAGAGGTGAGGAGAAGCCTTGTTTAATGGTTAAAGCCTGGGATTGGAGGTGGATGCTAAGAGCTCCTCTTTCCAGCTGTGCCATGGCTTGGGGGTGTGTCTGCGGAAAAGATTGTTTCCACTCCTGTCTATTTTGCTTTTATAGTGCCTCCTTGCATATTAGCTGAGCTGCACCATATCCCTTGAGTGTCTCCACCATACCAGATGCCTGTGTTATATCGACTTGCTTTCCCACACTCGTGTTCCCCGTTCCTTGATGTGAAGGAAAAAAAAGAACTAAGTTTAGCTGAGTCGTTCTTCGTAAAATATGAACCGGCTAAACAAGGCTGAAGTGACAGTCGCAGCAGAACGATACTCCCTGCTTTCAGGCAGTGCTCTTGCCCCAAGGCTTTTGCATACTGGTGGCCTCATTCATGGAAAATTATATACTGGGGGCCTCGTTCGTGGAAAATCAGCACACCCAATACTTTCCAGCGCATCTGTTAGCCAAGACTTTGATCTGCCTACTAGGTTGTTAGTCTTGTGCAGGACTAGGTTTAGAGAGTAGACGTGCCTAGGCTGGCTTGTTTGATATCCAGATATGGAGTCAACCAGTTAGGATTAAATGGGAAAGTTAATGACAAAAATGCTGGCTTTCTCCCTTCCTGCCTTAAAGGAGATCTTGATGTGAATGTGAGCTTTTGAAGGGAGCGTGGTCTCTATTCAGGGCTATAACCTCTTTGTTTGGCAGCAATCTCTGCAACTGTTCTTTTGTTTGTTTCCAGAAAAAGCCCTAGAGTGACTGTGCAAGTTGTGCATCTGCCCCAGCCGCGGGGATTTCCTCTGCTGGTTTTCGGCCATGAGGATGGTTAGCATGGCTGGATTTCACTTTGGCTCTTGTTAGCCAGGACACAGCTCACGTGAAGCCCCTCCAGTTCTTTCCCTCCCCTTACTTGCTCCTGTCCAAAACCTGGAGCCTCTAGTGACCCCATGCACAGGCTGAGCTGAAAGGGCACCTTAAATAAGCTCCAGACTGTCTCAAGCTCTCCAGAGTGCTTTAATCTGGTTTGCCAAGCCATAGAGTACTTTATTTCCCTCTCCAGCTCAGCAAGAAGTTTCAAAGCCTTTCTAATGTGTTGGGTTACAGCCCAGTCTGCTTTGTTCCTGAGAGCAGCGCTGCCTTTGGAGCCGCTGACGGTCCGCTCTTTAGAGCAAGCGCAGTCCTTGGGGCGCTTAACGGTATCGACAGCCCCTCTGCTGAGGGCGATAATTGGTGTTGCGTTGGCAGCCGCCGTGCAGGCTTGCCTCCCCTGGTGTGTTAGCGCTCGTGTGCGTGTGTAATGCCGCTGTACCCGCCAGCGGGCGGGAAGTGGAGGGAACTGATTTATTTGATGCTCCTGTTGGAGACCACTCTGTTTTCTGAAAATACGAGGGAGAGAAGCATTTTGTGCACCACCACCTTCTCGCTGTTCTCATGGCATCCGCTATTGATTTGCAAAGGTAGAATAAATGAGTCTTTGATCTGACCTGGCGTGGTAGCTTTGATAGCCTTTCGCGAACTGTGCTGAGGCTTCAGCACTGTTCCTGTAATCCTCCAGGCAGCCAGTGGGCAATACAGACGTCTGCACCAGGGAGTGCAAGCGCAGAGGAAGCCTGCACCTTTTCTATACTTGGAAAGTACTTGTTGAACGAAAGCAAATGGCTGTTCTTTAGGTGCTTGCCTGAGATGCCTTGTGGCTGGGTATGATTGCACGTCATCTGCCCGTGTACGCTGTTAGCAGGTTGGCTGCGATGTTTGTTGGACTGCAAGGAAGGGGTTAAAGCGAACCCGTGAAGGCTGGCTGATTTCAGCTCATGGCTTTCATAACGCAAAGCCGGTGGGAATTCAGCCGAAGGCTTAGTCTCCCCCTACCCCCCTTCCCTGCTGCTAGAGGCGAGCTAACCTTCCCGACTCTTGTGGAACTGCATCTCTGCCAGTATGGCTCGCGCAGGGAAACACTGCAAAAAAGCAGAGGCGTAAGCGAATGAAAGATGAGACTGTTAAACTTTTCTTGGGAGAGTATTGAAAGGGTTGTTTTCTGGCACAAACTTGCCGTTTCCTTGCATGATGGCTGGTATGCAGCGTGCCTGTCTCTTCATCTATGATCTGCAGATTTCTCATTGCAGGCAATCTGATGGAGCAGCTGGTGTATACGGTGTCTCCAACTCTCTGGAGACTGGTTTGCGGGGAAGTTCTTGGCTTTGTCGTAGACTCTCAGAGATGCACAGCAAGTTACTTAGGCCAGAGCCCCTGAAGATGTTTAGGCTTTTAATCCTGCTCTTCCTTTAAACCTGCGGAAGGTTCAAGCACTTACTCCTGTGTGTATCTTGCCCTTGGCCTCAACACGTTCGTGAAGTAAAATGATGAGGACGGCGGCAGCGTGCTATTGCTTTGCCTTGCCTACAGAAACGTGTAAATCCCCAGAGGTGGAGGCTCACGGTCGTGGTTTGTACAGCACCTGGCACGCTGATCTCTGCTGCAGCCGTGAGGAGTCACTGCAATATAGACCCTTCTGTCGGAGCCTCCGTGTTGCTGTGTTTTGCATCGCAGCAGTGCTAGGAAGACAACGCGGTCTAGGGCCTCTTGTTGTGTAGCGTTCACTTTAAGGACAGCACCCTCATGGTATTTTTTTTCCTAATGTGTAAAATCTCTTCTCCCTCCCTGCTGTTTGCAATAACCCTTTGGAAAGCTGGAATGGCTCTCTGTTTCCTTTCCCGCTCACACGCGTGCACTTGAGAGCTTCGCCAGCACTGTTTGGCTGTTTGCGTTGTGGGGGATTTTTTTTTTTTTTTTCCTATTTTCCCAAGTCAAAGAAGAGTGTGTAGCATTTGTTTTGGAAACAAAACCACTTCTAGAGAATTACAGGGCCTCTGCAAACAGATTAGTACAAAACAGGTCATGTGTTTTGGGCTGTCCCTGAAGACTGTACGAGACAGCGCTCTCCTTCCTTGCTTTATGGTTTCATGGCTGTTGCATTTAACAAGGACTCTTGAGAAACCTTTGAAGGAGAAGTTGTACATGGTCAGCTCTACTAGTCCTACAGCACAGTCAAGATGTGTGGCAGCTTTCCACTGGTCAGTGCTGTGATTGCAGAGCAGGGGTTTGAATCTTGTACAGAGGTTGGAGTATCTGCACTCCGACAGATAAGCAGGGTTTTTTTCCTACTGACTGTGCTTCAAAACCTTCAGGTGTAAAGGTGTGTTGGTAAATATTAGTAAGAGGCCCTTGGTGATAGCTGCTGAAGGATGCTACAGAAGTGACCCTGTTTAACCTTCCTGTGTTGCAAACAAATGTCTCCTGGAACAAAAGAGGAAAAAGAAGTGGGGGGGAACTGCTTTCGGTCTCCTTCCTTTAGCAAGGGCCAAGCTGGATGGGAAGTAGATAGCACTACTGTTAAGAAGAGCACTTTCCTGTGTGCGTGGTGCTGCGTCTGTTCTTGCAGTTGTGTCCCAGGCTGCTGGGGGTCCTTTGGTTAGTTTTGACAACCTTCCGCTCCATGAACTGTAGTGGTGGTGATGTGCTGGGAAGGTGGGTTTTCATGCTGCATTGTCTTTAGCTGCTGAAGTCATCTTTAATGTGTGTGGAGCTTCGTGTCATGTCTGGGGTGGCTTGGGAGGAGGTGCAGCTCTTTTAGGACAACCATAGTCTGGAGAAGAGATCTTGGAAACCGTACAGTGCTATTAATTTATTTGGCTGGTGTCTAGAGTAGTGATTCGACAGTTCTCCTAGAGCAATGGTGTGTTCCCAGCCAGAAATGTTGTGGAGCGTTGGCACGGTAGGCATCTGTAAACAAACGAGTGAGTATCATCTTTGGCCATGACCCTTCTAACTGCGCTCTCCCTTTGGGAGGCAGTGAGATCGTGTTGACAGGACTGGGAATATAAAGTCCTGTGGGCTCTGCCCCAGGTTGTGAAAAACCTTGAGTGCAGTGTCCTGGGGCTTAAAACCCAGGCAGGAATTGGCACACTTGCTTCACGCACTCATCTTTGTGCCAGTGTTTCTGCTTTGTTTGATGCATGGAAAGCGGTGGAAGGGAGTGGTTTGATACAGAAGACTCTGCACTTGCCCTGCCTGATATCTAACTTACAAATCAGGAGAGCCTGGAACAGTCCTTGAAACTCCCGAGCAATGCTCAGGCTAGGATTCCTAAAACAAGCCCCGCAGTTGTCTCTCATCCCACTTGCTGTGCTTTTCCTCCCCCTTCCACACCTCCTGCGTAGCAGCTAGTCTCATGTTGCGTTGTAACATTGATTGCCAGTTGACATATCCTTGGTCTGTGCCGGGTGTGATTTTACTACAGGGCAGAACCATTAACTGGCGTCCTGGCAAGGCAAGCGGCGTTCGCTTTCCAGCAGTCTGTTTCTCAGGCTGACATGGAGGGCTTCAAGGGTGTCTATGCATTTATTAGTGGATTGGCTTCAGAGTTTACACGTGGGTGCAGTACACGAGGGGGGAAAAAGCCTTCGTAATATGCAGGTTGGTTGCCAGTACCTGATCTGTAGGAGAGACAGCTGGAGAAAAAAAGATTTGAGCCCTCGTGCCCTTAGAAACCCCAAGAACTCAGTAGCTGGGAGAGGTTCAGTGGGCTAAATCTTAAATGCTGCTTATGCTGGGATGGAGACCTGTATCGGCTCATATGCCTTCTAGCCAGCAAATGTGCAGGGCCTTAAGTCATACTAAAAATTTATTTGAAGTCAGATCCCTGCCTGGTCTGAGAGGAGTGCTTTGAATGCAGTCCAATTCTGTCCACACTGGCTCCCTAAACCATCTCAAACTTCTTAGCCTGAAGCGGCTTTAAACAGTATATACAGCTGCATGAGGAACACAGAGCCTTTACAAGCCCACCCTGGCCTCTCATTGCTGCCTCCTTCTTTTTTTTTTTTTTTTTTTTTTTTAGATGTAGTGAAAATGAAGAAAAAATGCAAATCTCAATACCCTTTCTTTGCTGGAAACTGGGCTCTGGAGGGAGGGCCCCTAGCCTCATCCTCCGGGCAATTTGAGCAGAAATAATGAGTTCTTGATGTGGGCTAAAGGTACTGATATGGTTACTAGAATAGGTGGAAATGCTCGGACCTGTTCTGTTTGTGTACTTGCTGAGATGCAGTTTGCCTAGTCCTCATCACTGAGGCACAGTGACTGTCTTTATCCTTACTATACTTCCGTGGAAAAGGGTGCACCAGCACTGTTGTCCCGTAGTATAAACGGGAAATCAGGGCACCAGGAGACTGATTTACCTGAGGTTACCTAGGAAGTCTGTCAGATCAGGTTTCCCGGATATGAGGCCGATCCCCGACTTCTGAACCACCTCTCTTGTAGGCTTGCCTTCAATGTAGCTTTCATGTCTGCTAGGTTAAACGCCGCTGCTGCTTTTATGTGAAGAGCTTGGTCATATGGGGAAACAGTTTAAAAAAAAAAATAATCTGGCTCAATTGGGCATGCCCAGTGTGGCAGGCTTGCAAAATAGCTCCTTTGTCAAGTGCTTTCAACAGAAATCTGTGCCTCACGATTAGCTCTGAAGGCCAGAAACGTTTGTGTGCACTCATCTGGTCTAAACTCCTGCACAGCACACTCTTCCCAGTCACCGCTGTGCCAAACCAGTGACCTTGCTTTGTCTTTTTGGTGGAGATTCTCCAGCTAATCTTAAGTCAAAGACCTCAAGGAACAAAAAACCCTTCCCTTTCTTTGAGGATGACTAACCATTGCAACAAGCTCTTGCTCTTAATTATAGATGCTTCTTTATTTTTTTGTTTCAATTTGTCTTCAGTTTGCCATTAGCTCTTTGTATGAAACTGGATTTTTTTCTATTGGAAGGGGACAAGCAAGAACCAGAACAAATTGTTTGAAACAGTTGCAAATACACCAGAGTGTCCCAAAGCATAGCAAATTGCTTAAGCTCTGCTCCCGTGGGTTTTATTTAGATGTCACTAGAACGTGGTACTATTTATCTCTGTTTAATTTGGAATACCCTGTTGCTGCCCCTTGTGCTCTTCAGCTCTCTGTAGGTCAGTATGTTGTACTGAGGATGCGCAGTGGCTGGCTGATGACACTTACCAACTTGACCAAGGGCAAGCTCCAGAGCAGTGTAGCTGTGAGCAATTTATTTATTTCTTCCTCATACATGAAGATAAACATCAGGGTGGGTGTCAGCCGTCTGGCCTTTGTATGTGTGAATCTGGGTTTTTTATACACACCTTGAGCCTCGATTGCGCGAATGCTTTCTTGCAGCGTTTGTGATAATTCCAGAAATATAGATTGTATTGAAAGGAAGGGGTCCCGTTGATTTAGATACTGATACCAGTATAACAGGGTTGTGCCTTTGACAATCTGGGGGCCTTGAAGCGTTGGCTTAGTGATTGGGCTAATGCCATGGGGAGTGCAGTGTTGTGCAAAGTAAAGAAATGGCTTTGCAAAGTGATAATATGCTTCAGATGCAGAAATAATGGGTAGGATCCTCTTGGGCCCACAGGCTGTGCAGAGTAGTATCCACTGCGTGTGCTATGTGTAGTAGACAGGTCAAAGAGAGAGAGTGGTTTTGCGTTCTCCAGAGCAAATGGGAAGGTGGTGGGGCTGAAATTGAGGGAAAAATACAGATTAAGGCTTAGGAAGAGGCCCCTGGCTGAGAGCTTTTTTTATTTACTTTGATTTGTGATGTAACTAAAAAGCAAGCAGCTGTCCAGAAATCCAGGCGCCTACAGATTGATTGCTGTAGAGGAAAAGGTGAAGACCCTATTCCTTGCAAACGTCCAAGGCATGGTGAGTTGGATGGATGTGGTAGGTCATCATAATCTCTGGTGTCTCTGTTTTGAGAGGACTGCATAGTTCTGCTGTGTCGTTCTTCATCAGCTAATCGAGTTGAACAGTCCTCTGGAAAGCATGATGAGGACCAAGAAGCTTTTTTTTAAATAACTCTTTGAGTGTTACTTTCTCATCTCTAATCCTTTTAGGATTTTGGACCATAGTCAAAGTTAATGTGCAGTCATAACCCTTTGTGTTTCTTGAATGTGCAGTTGCCCCTTTTTTCACAAGGGACACACCAAGTGGTTTGTGGATAAACGTAGCGGGTTGTCAGACCCTTGAACAGGCTCCGCGCACAGGGAGCGGACCTGCCAGTTCGTGGAGGGCTTATTAGCAGAGGCACAGCTTTGTGCGGGCTAAGCTGTGCGGCTTCCAAATCCACGCTGGCTTTGTGCCTTGCTGTGCCTGGTCTAATAAGCTCTCTGAGCGGGATTTGCTGGGTAGTGCCTGTCGAGGCACGCAGGCTGTGCAGGAGCGAGCAGAGCGTTGGCTGGGTATTGCAGCCCCCCTTTCCCCCATTCCTGTGAAAATGCGAGCGCTGACTGGAGTGTGTTTTCCTGTGTCTCAGTGCTGACTTTTATGTTAACTGATTGTAATAAGCGCAGTCTAAAAGATGTAACTAGCAATTGGTGATTATTTCATTTTTTGCAGGCTGTTCTAGTTTACGCTATAGCGCTTACTAAGAGATAGGTTCAGGTATGGGGGTAGTTGTGGATAGTTGTTAAGGAGGGTGGCAGAGGACTCCAGAGTACAGCTGGGATTTGCCTGCTCAAGGTAAAGCTGTGCAGGAGAGGAGCCACTTTTTGTCCCATGGCAGAAGAGTCTCGGCACATCCAGCGCACCAAGTAGCAGCGTGGGGGCCTGCTGTTGTGAGCAGGCAGCGTGCACGCCAGCTGCATACGCTGCCCTGTTGAGTTTGAGCACCTTAGCATGTTTAGTCAGAAAGAAAAAAACAAGCTTAAAAAGCCTTTTGATGACTATCTTCAGGTAAGAAAGCAAACCACATTGAGAAGCTGGGGGGACGATGCAACCCAGCCTTTTAATTCAACTGCGGATTTGCTTAATGTCGAGGAAGGCAGGGAGTAAATGAGGGAAAGGTGGTGTTTTGTTTTGTTTCTTCTCTGCCCAATTCTTTATTTAAATATAAAGGCTTTTTCTGGCTACTTGCAAAAAATACTGTTAGCGGAGTAGTCCCATGCATGACACTTCTCTCAGGCTGTGGTTCCACTGCAGCGTACGCCAGGAGATCTCGGTGCTGGCTGTGCTGTTCCTGCTATTCCCCCTGCGCCGACGCGGGACTTGCTGCCTCTTTCGCTGAGGTTTTCCAGCACGCTTTGCTGAAGCTACCCTGACAAAGATGCGCACGTCGACCGCCAGCGTAGCGTGCTAAACCAGCTCCGTATAAAAGCTTTGAGTGCTGGAGCCGATGTCGGGGAAGAAGTAAACGTAGTTTAAATTGTCAAGGAACTTTAGTCTTAGTTGAAAATTTTAGTCTTTTTCAAACGGGCATAAGATACGCTGAGGAAGGATCACCTAACACTTGCACTGTTTGTTGGGGGTGTGGGGGGGTTCTTTTTTCTTTTTTTTCTTTTTTCCCTTCTCCTTCGTGCATGGCCAGTGCTTGGCCGATGCTGGAGACAGGGTCATGGGTTAGATGGGACCTTTGGACAAAGGGTGACTTGCAGAGCAGCTTTCAGAATAGGAGATACCATGTGCATGTGTATTGTGGAAACTATTAGGATAACATCATCGTTAGTTGCTCAGAGAATTGCATGAACAAATAGTTTGTGTCCCGGTAGAGTCTCTCTGCTAGTGCTGGTGGTCTTTATGTTTGTAGCTCACTCAGACCTATTACATCGTAATATCATTTTCTTCAGCTTTCTGACTGAACAGGGGCTTGAATTTTGTACGTTTCTTTCCAGATTTCTTCAAAGCTCTTGTGTTCACCCTCTTCCCCCCCCACGTCAGCTTTCCCTGGTAGATTATAGCCTGCTGGAAAACATAGAGCACATTGTGAAGCCCAAAGCAAAAGCTGACTCAGCAATCCTTTGCATTTAGGCTGCTGCTGCTGTTCGTGGAACAGGAGGTTAGGCTTAAAATACTTCTGCCAAAAAATATTGCTGCTGTAACAGAACTGGTGCCCATTTTATTAGCTGTTACTCTGTCCTTTAACTTTAAAAACAAACAAACAAAAAACACTACTCACTCTACTAGTTCCTTAACATAAATCCTCTGGGAATGAGGGTTTTTTCCTTCTTTTTATATGCTGGAATAATTCTGATCCCCCCCCCCCCCCCCAAATGAAGTATCAGGGATCTCCTTTCCAGATCTCTGGAGAAAGGCTCTGTCTCAGGCACAGCTAGTTTCAATACTAACAGAGCAGCCCCTGCCCTTGAAGGATTTAAAAATTCATGTAAACGGAAGTCCTGGGAGCTGTTGTATCAAAATGAACGGGGCTTGCTTATAACATGAATTTCAGCAAGCAGATAAGCCTTTGCAGGTTCAGGCCCACCCGTGGTCCTTTCAGAACAGACCTTTCTCTCTCCTGTGGGTCATCTGCCAGATTCCATGGAGAGCTGCAAAGAGGCATCCACTTTCTGCTGGTGACCATTTCAGCTCCTAATCTGGGAGCCGTGTAACCTAGCTTATAGCAGGAGCGTCTGCACAGCTCTCCCAAGCTGCATAGGGTCGTAGGAGTTGCTGCTGGAGTCGGTGCTTCATCTGCTGAGGGGAGGTGGAATGGAAATGGTGCTAGTTGGGTCCTTTTACAACAGGCAATGAGCGATACAGGAATAAAACCCCTTCCCCCTTACCGTTCCGATCGTCCTTACTACCCAGAGCAGATGTGCTTTGGAGGAGATGGATATCAAGACCTGAGGTGTGCGCCCAAATATGATCTCACGGATGTACATGAAGCTATGGATGCAAACAGGACAGCAGTGCGAGACTTGCTATTCCAGTAAAGTGCTTCCAATATGAAAAGGGAAATGAACTGTCAAGTTCCTATATTCTCCATAAAGCAACCTGTGATAATTTGGAGTGATGTTTTGAGAGAAAGCAGTTTTTGAGGAGGGAAAAGGCCAGAGAGCGGTGCTTCACACGACGATGGTGGGAACTGTGGGTGTCCGTCATTCCCGGAAATATACTTAAGTGCCCTTTTTCCACGGGGGAATTGAGAAGTTATGCAGACTCGGCCTAGTTTCATTAATGGATTTAAAACAGGTTTTGGCAGAGAGCAGCCAAGCACATCAGGAATGGAACTGAAAATATTCTTCCCGAGTCCAAGAGCCTGGAAACTGCCTCACACACCATCTAGAGCAAGTGACAAATGCTGTTTTTTGTTGTAATCTGAAATCTTTCTCTTCTCTCCCTCCCCCACATCCATCTTGTGCATGAGTGCTTAGGCTATTTATTGGCAAATTTAAAGCCACAGGCCCAGGACTATTGTGGAATCACCCTAGGACTCCTGCACTGGAGGAAGAATGTGTTGCGTTAAAAGGTACTTGCAGAATTCGGGTTTCTTGATTGCTGTGGCAACAGTTTGAGGTACTTATTCATACTTCTCACTTTTAACCCTTATTTCTTCTTCAGTCTGATCTGCATTTTTGACAGGTGATTATTATCACTAAAAAAGCTGACAGTTCTGAAAGGACTTTTGCAGCACTCAAGACTAATGTTATTTTTAATGAGCACGGGTTGTCTTTGAATGTTTGGATAGAAAGGTCGTAGAAGGCTTACACAGTAAGAAATCTATCTGTCCCTCCTGGTGAGAACAGGAATGCTGTATGCTGCTCTATCAAGGCTTACCTTCCATGGTCCGAGAGCTTCTCTGAGATCATGGTGAAAGAGGATGCCTTTGCCGTCAGTGACGAGCACTTCCGGTTACAAAATCTAGAGCAAAATGAGACCAATATCACATGTTCTGGAAAATTCCTTTTGTAGGTGTTTATGGCACTTTCCCTGACTCTGCCTTCAGTGCGGTTTTCTAACTCTGCATGTCTGGTGGGAATACCTCCCTCAACTTGTCCTTCTCCTAGTGTTCCCAGCCAGGCTTCCCTGGTGCCAGGGCACATGCCTGGAGTTGCACATCACTGACCCCAGCTTCTGCTCTTGTTTTTCACAGCAGGTACCTGGTACAAAATTAATCTCATTGGTGAGTTATGTAAGTGACTTCTCCAAAGGAGAAGCTCGTCAGCATCAGACCCAAACCCAGACTGCCAGTGTGTGAATACCTTCTTCCTATGCTGAAAGACTGTAGGAGCACTCAAAATGAATGCTCAGAATATCTTAGTTATGCCCTGTTAAACATTGGGATAACTCTACTGCACGGGCTGTTATAGCACTTGGAGATCTGTTGATGGAAGGTGGCTGACGGATGTTGGGAGTTCTTGGTGGAGAACCTCAAGTACGAGGTCAAACAATTAGCAAGTATTAGGATGAAATTAATTTCAGAGGTTTGCTAACCAGAGGGCCCTATTTTAACTCCATAATTTTTGATAGACAAGTTTGACTTTTTAAAAAAAAAAAATTCTTCATGGTTGTTGTTGAATTTTGAAAGAGGCCTGCCTCGTGCAACAGAGGCCGTTACTTTCATACAGTGCTAGAGCCGGTTTCTCATTGTATGTTTTTTGAGTGTACGAAAGCTCTGAAACTTGTTTTTCTAATGTGCTGTGACTCTATCACTTGCTTCCCCCAGCCTTGGACTCCATCTGCACACTTCAAAATAGTAGGAGGAAGAGGGCAGAGAAAGAACAAAGGCTCATAATACAAATGGAAGGAAACTAGGGAAACGCAGGAGGAAATGGACAGTGAGAAATACAAAAAGATCCGGCTGCGGTGAATGCATGGGGCATGAGTGCATAGGGATGCTTTCTGCTTGGTGTTCAGAAGGGCAGAGCTCAAGACCTGGATTGTTGAGCTGAACTTTCCTTTGAGTCAGTGAGCTATTCAGGCACCTAACAATGTCCATTATGTACAGTCAGCTTGTTTGTTTATGCCCAGCGCTGGATTTTCTTACCTTTTTTCGTGTACAATGAAACAATATCCTCTGTGCAAAGTAGCCAGGCCCAGCTATTTTGCTATGTGAATGCTTGACTGCCTGCTTCCAGCAAGCACCTCGTTTCCCTCAAAGTTCATATGCCTAAATCGTTCCTATGCTGACAAGATGCCCAAGGAGAGCATCCTCTAACAAAAACGCCGTTTCTTCTTGTTTGACTGACAGCATCTCATCTCTTTTTATCCATCCTTCGAAGAAATAGGAAGAGGTGGGTCCCTGCCTCTCCAGGGTACTAGTGATTAAATCAGTACCATGAGGCAGCCTGAAGAGGTAAGTCTGGAACAGCATTGAGATTTGGTGGCAGAGCAGTGGTACCAACCCATCCTTGAGGTTTGCGCTTCACCATGGAGAAAAGACCCAGAGAACCGAGGGAGAGCATGCCCGCTGTGGAGACGCGAGTGGCACTGCAGCCTGTGCCCTCGCTGCAGGATCGGTGGGGCTGTTGGTCCACGTGAAGGCACTTTAGATTTGTTCTACAGCTGTAGAGAAACCAGCTGGCCCGGGTTTGAAGTACAAGGGAGCTCCCCTGAGAGGTTTTGTATGCACACAGCAGGGCTGGGGGCAACAGCTGCATCAGTACCAGAGTTTGCTTTACAACAGAGATGGGCTCTGTGACCTTGGGCAGCCCAAGGTTTTAGCCCTGTTACTAGGAAACAGCTCCCACCTCCGCTACAAAATATAACCCAAGTTGGCATTAGATTCTGTGGCTGCACCCTACCTCTAATTAACATGGGAGCCGCAGTGCAGCTTTCAGATCAGAAAGAATCATGTAAGATATGTTTTGACCTCAGCCTCTACTGTTTTACACAAGAGCATCGTTTTCAGTTGAGAGAGGCGCTCTTTAATCCAGCCCATGGAGAAGCAGCTGTAGGCAGTGACTGAAAGACCTTGAGCTAGAAATAAGGTGTATGTTTTGTGGTGAGAGTAACTTGAGCATTGGAGCAAGTCTGTGCAGGCGACTGTGCTTTCTCCTTGTGGTATTAAAACGGAGAAAGCATTTTGCAACTTCCTTATTCAGTCCTAGGCCCTTATTTAACCACTGCTCATTCCGTAAGAACCACTTAGCAACTTTCATTTTTTTTCTAAAGAAACTTCTTAAAATCTATGCATTCAAGGAAGCATCTGTCATCATTCTGAGCAGAAACCAGTTCAAACAGTCCTTGGAGAATGTGGAAGATCTCCAGTTTTTTACTGCAGCTGTGCAGTTACTTCTCAAAGAATAGACCTGGATATGGAACATAAAGAAGGTGTTTTTAGCCATGCTGCTTTATACATAGAAAATCAAGCAGTGCCTCTTTGAAGCCTTGAATTGTGTGTACAGCACAACACAAAAGGAGTCACAGCTCTGATTGTGATAGACACCCTTCTAACATCAATGTTGGACCAAGATTTTCAAAAGCAGTTAGTTTTGGGCCCGCTCGCGTGTGTTCTGAGGAAATTGCTTTGCTTTAACTCAAGCCCTTTTAAGTGTCTTAAGTTCGGCACCCCAAACGCTAGGCTTTACTAGGCGCATCTGGAAAATGCTGGCCTGAGCTTTATTCTCCTGACTCGTATCCTTGCAGTAAGAACTGAGGGATGGAGCATTTAAATAGAAGAAACTAGCTACAATGCAGCTAGATAATGTCAATCTTGTCGTTGCTTTAAATTCATTGCGAGGCGCAGCAATCAAGCTTTGTCATTTTTAAGTTAAGTAACCCTTAGTCCTAGTCGGCTTCTGTCTATATACATGAAAGGGATGACTGAGCCAACAGCTGCTAAAAGCATATCTCTATTACTTATATTTCACTAGGTTTTTAAAGATTAAGTCTGAGTGTAGAGGATGAAAGGGTTTTTATCTTTATCTTTTAATAAGAAACTTGTATTTGCAGATATGAAAAAATAGAGCATCTAACATGTTCTCTTCCCTGCTGTTCCCTCAGAGTGGGATGGGGGTAGGGGAACGTGTGGAAATCCTACAGGGAATAAAACCATGTCCGTCTTGGTTTGTCTCGTTTACCACAGCCCTGCCCCAGTTCCCTAAATTGATGGGTAAGGATTTGCCATTCTGCAGTTCTCATGATATAGCCATATTGCAATGCAGGAGATGGAGGGGGATACATGGGAATTGTGCGGGCTTTGTATGCTTTAAATGTGGACAGCCAAGGGGAGGATGATCTCTTCTCTCTGCCTGCCTTATGCCTGTAGTGCAGGGACCTTGAAAGATTCCTGTAGTCATTTAGTTTTGCTGTCTCCATTGACTAACAACCCCTTTTTGGAGAAAGGGCGTCTTCATTATTGTTGTGGCACTCTAGCCCTTCAATCAAAAAATAAACATCCTCGAGATCTCTAAAATATTTCTTAGTGAAAGCAGAGAGGACCAGGTTAACATTGTCATATGAAAAAAGCAGGGGAAAAGAGTTTGGAGAAGGGTTTCCAGCTGCCTATATTTAAAAATGGGGGCGGGGGGGGAAGGGCAGGGCACTGTTTCCAGTATAAAATAAAATCAGAAGCTTTCGTGTCTCCTTTAAGGCAGACACGTGTGGCATGAACAAAGATGCTCTCCTTGCAATAGCTGCACAGCCACAGAAAGGAGTAGTGTAAAGATTGTGTTTGCCCCAGCGTATGGTCAGGAGAAGGGTGTGAGCCGTTCCCACGCAACCCCCTCAAGAGCAGCCTGAAACAATATTTAGTGTCCTCCTGCCAGCCGTTCATCTTTACACCGGCAGGTTGAAACAAGTGATGGAGTTGCTTCAAGGGAATTTGCTGGTGAGCTGGCTGTGTGCAGCACGATGGACTCGGCTGATTTCTTGGGATACTTGTTTTGCAGCACGATGGACTCGGCTGATTTCTTGGGATACTTGTTTTGCTTGCTGCTCAGCAGCAAGGTCACTAGCTGAAGAATTGGATGTAAAAAGTTCAGACTTTGCAATCAGCAAACTGGAGGCGGGGGGAGCTGGGCACATCATTCCCAGTGTGCTCTCGATTGCAGAATTTGCATGCTGTGGTTGAGGAAGCCATGGAGAGCTCCAGCGCAAACTGAAGGAGTGTGGCTGCGTGATGGTACGCGTTGATCCTGATAGAAAAGTATAGCAAGGAGCCAGTACCCATCAGCTCTCTTTGGCCCTGCCTCTGAGTTTGCTGTGAGAATTCACTTTATCTCTATGTACCCCAGATCACAGGACGTGCCTCATTCACAGCCTTGGAGAGTAGAGGAGCTATGTCTATCCTCTTCTAAAGTAATTTAACTCTTGGGATGGAAGAGTGCAGCATTGTTTGTTGCAATGGTTTAACCCTGAGAGTTCAGGTCCCCTTTCCCAGGAGACCAACCAATACCACCTGTATTTCAGTCCTGGTGAATGACGCACAGCAGTACAGGTTTTCATGTCTGCAGGAGCATACGTGAAGAAGGTCTGGCAAGCTCTGGGCACGTGTAGTTCTGCATTTATGTACCCAGAGCAAGCTGGGCAGGGAGTTCCAGGCAGGGCTGTGCTCAAGACCCTGGGTCCCACCAGCTAACTGGTGCATGTGGCTAACTGAAGAGGCATCCAGCTGTATTTCATCCCTCTGCGTATGTGTTTGTGCTCTAGCAGTCCTCCTGAGCTTGGAAAGAAATGTTTGGCACTTCTGAGATGCATGCATTTAATGCTCAACCGAATGTGCAAGTTCAGGAAGCCGTCAGGGAAATTGTGCCTTGAACATGAGGCAGAGGAACCAGGTAAAACAAACACCTACCTTCTGAAGTGGTTACTTGAAATTGTACTGATACAGACTTTCCCATCTGCTGAGTCCTCCAGAGAGCTGAACGCAGCAGGGTCTGCTCAGGTAAGCATCCTACCTGGAAAACGTTCCTATGTGAGTTGACTAAGAGGAAAACTGACGGGGTTTTTTTTATTCATGAGGTAAGAGTCTGGCTTCTGAGCTGTGCCTTTAGGCATATATTTAAATGGAAAGCGCTATCAGTTTTACTTCTGTCAGAACATATTCTTCTAGTTGCCGCATTCAGGTGAGGGTGCACTTTGAAAAACGGCTGTCTCTAGTGGCAGTTTCACTCTGTAGCCTTTTGCAATTCAGAATTGGTCTTGTTTAGCTTTGCTCCTGAAAAAGGCTGTGCAGACAGTCTTACTTCACTTGTGTTATTTCTATCCCGAGTCAGCATGGCAGTGATAATAGAGGAGAAAGCAAGCTTCAATTTGTACTTGCACGCTGTCAGCAGACCAGCTATCAAGCTTCAAACATTGGTATTCCCCTGTTTCTCAAGACAGGAGAGTAAATCGGGGTCTCCGGAGAAGGTTTCAGCATGCAGACATTTGTGGTCACCTACAAGCTAGGAGGAACCCGAGTTTGACGCACAGACCTCTGCAGTTCTCTGTATTGCCCCTCTGCTGCGTTCCTAAGTTGTTCACCACGCTGCATCAGAGAAGTGTTTTTCCCGAAATCTCCAGGTTTTCAGTTTTTGTTGCTGTGCCATTACTGACAGCTTTCATACTATGCTTTTGTTGCTCCTCAGAGGACTGGGCTAGCAACTTTGTTTTTCCACACCTTTGTTTTTCCACAGCATTAGACTGCACTGCTCTAACATACAGAAGTCCAGAGGGACAGAATGGTCATCCAGAGTCCATAGGCAGTTTTAAGCCTTCAGCCTTTCTGCTGAAACCCCTAGAAAAGGAGCTCGGTTACAAGCACTGGTTTGGTGAGACGAGCCTTTCCATCAGACTCTCCAGGCTGGGTTGTGGACAAAGCTCACCTCTACTCTGACCAGCTAGGTCAGTTCTCTTGTTTTTGTAAATCCCCCGAGTCACCCAGCATCTTATTTAATTGTAGGAGGGGGTAATGCTAGCTGTGAATGAACTGCCAAGTCTTAAAACATATATTTTTTTAATTTTATTTTTTTCTCAGGTCTTGGAGGAAAGTGATCAGGTAAAGACCTCAGCTTCCTAGTGAAGAAACCAAAGTTTCTAGCTCTCATGACTGGAAAGGAAGGGGAGCTACTTTTGTTAGCTTAACCTAAGGCTTAGAAACTAGGAGCAAATTAATATGCTCTTTCTGTTTTTCTTATTTTTATGCAATGTCTAGCTTTTAAGCTAACCTCAGCTGGAGGGGATGCGGAGGCTGACTCATGACTTTTGAACACTGGAATTGGCAGCTCTGTAGAGCAGTGTGCCCATGTGCTCTTGGTTACGTTAATGTTCATGTGCCTATGAAATTTGGGTGCGTGCTCTGGTTCACAGTGCAGCCCTGCTTGTTACAAACACGTGGCTGGATGTAGGTGGCCTGCCCTCTGTTCTGTAATTTGGCTGGTACTAATATATCAACATGATGCAAATCTGCCTTTAGTTAGCTGTTTCCTTCTTACGTATGTATGACAGTGCATATGGGTTTTAGGTATTCAAATCATCAAGGGGAGTTGCTGCTGGAGGATCATGATTGGCCCTGTTTTAATTTCATGTTTGGAGACAATGCTTTATATTGAATTTTTTTTTCTTCTGGCTCCTGACTGTATCCAGTCCCTATCTATAGTCTAAAAATTTGCTTATTATCAGTAATGTTATTGTCCTATTGGACAATAGAACTAGAGTGCGATAAAAGTGCTAGATACCTTTTACATCTAGACCTTTACAGTCTTGCCAGTTAATCATGGGCTGAAAGCGTGGATCAGCTGTCTTGATTAAATAGCAAAAGCAGGGGAAAGCCAATGGTGTTGCATTTCTTGTCCGCAGTGATCTTTGGCTCAGAAGAGCGCATCTTTGCTAATTGACTGTTAAATGAGAGTGCTTGCTGAGGTGCACTATCTTGCCATTCGAATCCTTTAAGGAGTAACTCTGATCAGCTGTTCATAGGGCTCTTAAATATAATCTGCCGAATTACTAGAGGTCTTTGACCTTCTGCTACTAAAGAGCCAATGCTTTGGGCTACAAACCAAACCTGGGAGATGGCGGGCAGAGCTGCAGTGGTTTTATTTCTGCAGTGGTAATGTTCCAAACAGTCAAGGACTGCTTTTTTTAAACTTGAAGTGAGACTTGAAGGCAGCACAGCATCGTTCTGGAGATACGTCTCTTAGCTCAAGATTTCTAGGATTGGGCACACGTTATTGCATGTCTGGACCACCGGTTAGACACCTTCCTGGCCACAGATCCTCTGTCCCATTTGTTGTGCATGCAAATAACATGTGTTTATGTGCATTTCCCCTGTTTGGAAAAATCCGAGCCCTAAGGGACTGTAGCTTCCTTTTGCGTCCTGAAAGGGGCTGAGGTGAGAGCCAGCTGAATACAGGCTCATTGCTCGCTTGCAGAGATGCTGTTTCCAGGCCCAGATCCTGCAGAGTCTGGGGAGCTTGTGGAGCTGCTGTGCTGAGTGCTCGAAGAAGGACGGTTTGTCATGTTGCTTAGCAAGGGTTCCCACTGCCATTGTAAAGAGCTGTGCTGACCCAGGCCTGAAAGACGGCAGTTTCCGTTCCGAGTCAGGAAGGGCTGGACGAAAGGAGGGGCTAGCTGCAGTACTAGGCAGTACAGGAGGCAGGCCTGCTCTCTCCCCCTCCAAACCCTGTTTTGTTCAGCCCGGCCAGCATCTGGCACCAGCCCCGACAGTGCCTGTGCAGGGGAGGAATGCTCCTTGTTGTGGGAGGCTCAGTGCCTGTTCCCTGCGGTGTGGGGAGAGCACAGATTACTTGGATGCTTTCCGGTCCCGTTCCCCCCACACACACACACACTTGGTTGATCTACATCATCCCAAAGCCTTAATATCATGTAGTGATTGAAGCAGCAGGCTAGAAATGGGAAGAGGGACAAGAATCGCTCTTGCTCTGCTGCTGTAGAGTCGATGCTGCAGGAGCGGTTGGTATTTCATTGCTGATATTAAACCTGGATGAAGGGAGAGGATAAGGAATGTGGCTAATGCAGAACACCTGCCTTTGACAGATGCCCAATCCGCTAGAGACCCAGCGGTAATTTTGTAAATCACAAACAGGTTTTCAGCCCTTCCAGAAATGTGCCCTTTTAAATGCTAGCCATCAAATGGCCTAAATTACTGATCCAGTGGATTAATGCATAAATTGAGGTAGATTTAGAATAGCCATTGGAGAGCAGTGTTTAGTAGGTGGTATCTAGTTCAGTACTCTGTGTCTTGTTATTCTGACTCAATGAATAATGCAGGATCTTATTTTCATTCAACTGAAATATATTGTAGTAAGACTGCTTAACTCAGGTCTTTCTGAACTGTCGCACAGCGTGCATCTCTGGGAAAGAGAGCTCTGCAGGCAGCAACACCACAAATGAGCGCATGGGAGACTGCTGAGGGTAATGAGTGGTCTCCCACCTTGTGCCTAGAGTTTCAAAATCCAGCTTGCCCCTCTATTTTCCCTGCCTCTCTCTCCCTTTCTTGCTCTAGGAACTTGTAACCGGAGGTACTGAGGACTGGTTGTACTGTTTATGCTATAACCTTAAACCAAAGATCAGCCATGGGAGCGAAATATTCCTAACCTGAAGTGAAAGTAAACTTAACTAAAGTAGTCTGTGCTGCACATCCCACTGAGAGGAGAAGCAACTTGACTCATCTCAGAGGTGACATGACAGGATGTCTGTCTGCAGACTTTGGTGGCGTTTTATTTGGGAGGGGAGGGAGGCAATTTCCTTTACAGCAGCAAAGGCAAGAGAGATTGTTAACAAAGCATGGATACTGCAGCTGCTGGCTAGGTTAACAAGGAAGTGCTCCTGCTCTGTCCTCCTGGAGATGGGCCTTTTCCAGCTCCTCGCCATGACCTAGGGATGCCAGCCAGCCATCCATTCTGGTCTCTTTTCCTTTGTGCCACATTTTTAGATGAGAAGAATAATAGGAGAGACTCTTTTCTTTGCAATGCTTTACCTTTGGCTAGGCTCTTCTGCTGCTGGTAATATTTTAGGTTGGGCATAGAAGGAAAGGGCTCAGGAGAAAAAGTACTATAGCAGAGACATCGTGGAAGGGGTTGTCACTTTTTATTTGGTAGTAATTGACTCCAAAGACCTTTGATTCTAGACTCTGAAGAGAACTAGAAATTCAAAAGCTAAGAGATCAGAAGAGGAGGTACAGCTATTATATTAGTAGTGTGTCAATAAGCCTTTCCACCAAGGTGCATGTGTGGAGTAGGTGCGAGCTGTAGAGATCTGAGAGCAAGCCTGTTGAAATGCCAGATTCCAGCCCAGATATGGGCAACAAGAACATTTTATCCAGATTTTACTGAGATTGAGGCAGATAAGATTTTTTTGTTTGTTTGTTTTTGCAGAAGGTTTCTTTATTTCTTGCTGGCCTCCTGGGAGGTTCAGCCTGACCCTCTTGCATCCTGCTATTTACAGAGCCTGGTCTTGATGTTGGAATGCAGCTGTAGTATGGTTTCAAGTCAGGAGGTGTGCGCAGGACCTGGTTGGTCCAGCTTCCAGACGAGCGAAGACTGTATTATGTGGACTTCAGTAAAGTGAATTGGTATCCCTGCTTATGGGATGAGGGGAGAGCATGGAGGTGACTATAGTCAAATGGAGCCACCCATCCACCTCTCTCCACCCTTCGGAGATATTTTTCGCCCCCTTCACTAACATTAGCCTCTGAAATGTATCAGAATTGTCTGTTTGCAGGAAGACAGATTCTCCGCTGCTTGTTATCGGAAACCGCTGTGTGTTATGGAGCAGCTCGAGGCATTCAATTTGACAAGAGAGAACTCTAAATACACGTGTAACTAGATGCTTGGCATCGTTCAGCACGCTCTGTGGGGTGTGTGTGTGTCGGGATATCCTCAGGCAGCTCCTAGGCAGAGCGTGATAGCCTTGACCCTGGATGCAGTTGTCACAGATGGAGTCAAAGAAAAGGAGGGGTTGTGCTATGCATAAGACTCCCTTTCATCCCTCCCTTGCTCAGGAATGCTCTCCAGGAACCGCGAGAGGCAGGCTGGTGACAGGAGATGTGTCACTAGAAGTCTGGCTGGGTAGCTGGGGTACTGCGTGCTGGGAAGGCTCATCTGTGCCTTTGTTTCCCGAGGCACTAGACCTCATCAGGGGGGCGTCGCGAAGAGACTGGTGCCAGGGAAACGGAATCTGAAGTGAACAGACGGCGAAACTTTCACCAGGAGATCTAATTTGATGTAATTAAAAAAAAAAAAAAAGAGTTAGCTAAAGGGTGGTGAGGTTTAGCGGATTGCTCAACAGGTTGGATCAAAGGGAAATCAGCAGGCTGGGTCAGATCATGGAAACTGCTGAAAATTGGGGTTGGCCTGAGTGTCAAAAGGAGGGCAAAGCCCTCCTTGACATGGCAAGGTGCAAAGGGCACAGGCTGTGGTTGTAATAGCAGATCTGTTTGGATGAAAACACTGCCCTTCTTCAAGAAAGAAATGAGCTGGGATGCATGGTCCTGCCGGAAGGAATCAGTGTTACGAGGGACAGACCCTTGTATTTCGGAGCACTGACCTGATCACCTATGAAGTTCAGAGATGTTATTTTTTCAATGCACAGGATTACACAGTTGATTAAATGTTTTATGGGCTGATCTACCCCTGTTTCATCCTCCCCTGAGGCTTGAGGTTTGCTGTATTTCAGCCCGAATGTGCTCTATGCAGTGGGTCATTGGAGCAAACTGGTGCGGGAAAGCCTGCATGTGAGAAGCTAAGCCAAGACCTCAGCCCTGCTGGAGCAGGTACGGTATGAGCAATAGCAGTGGAGGCGCTCTACTCTCTGTATGATAGTAACTGTATGCTTCAATCCCGGAGAGCAAAGAGATGAGCAGAGCACAGCTGTCACGGCTCCCTTTGCGACTGCTAGAGGCAGCAAGTGATTTTTGTAGGTTGGTAGCTGTAAAGTCAGAAGTGGCTGCTGAGCTGCCTGCTCTGAACTCCTGCCTTAGCACGGGTCGTGGCATTTCCCTGAGAGCTCCCTATGAACGCTTGTGGTTGAACTACAGCCTGCATTTTTGAAAGAGGCATCCACTCGCAATGGAAAGACTTACAATTTGGGATCCACCACATCCTTTGGGAAGCTGTTCCCATGGTTAATGCATTTACCGCGTAACTGTTACAGCTCCCTGAAGGCGTCTGAATCCTCAGCTGGCCGAGCGCCTGCCTTATTCAGTGTTGCAACATAGCTCTCTGCCCCCTGAGACAAAAGACTTGTTACAAAACCTAAATGACCTGCCGGAGGTCATGCAGGCAGCCTGGGAGAACTGGGGACCTGAACCTGCTCCCTCCAGCCCAGAGTATGGGAGTAAGTTTTGTGATGCGTTTGTCTGTTCATTCATCAGCAGTCTGCGGATCTCGTCTCCCCCTCTGGATGATGTATGGATTGCTGGTTTGCCCTCAGCAGCTGGTAGGTCACACGGGACTTGAGAAACGGCTCTGGCATCGTACCAAGCAGAGGCTGTGGGACGTTCACCAGTGAATTCCAGAGATAGTGTGTCATGAAAACCCAGGCAAGGCCCCCCGCTGCTGCCGGGGGCTCACGGAGGCGCTGGGAGCCCTGCCTGCTCATGGTCCCCATCTTCTGTGGAGAGCCCCTGTCTTCTCCAGCAGTTTTTGGTAGGTGTGTGTTAACTGCAAAGTTCGCAGCTCTGCTCAGGAGCCTCCCAACTGCCTTGTGTGGGTGGAGGGGAAGCCTTGCTGTCACCCCTCCGCCTGCCTCCCAGCTGTAAGGTGACAACTGAGCATGTGGCTGGGAGAACTCAGCTGTTTCCATGTTCTTCCTCTGGGGACTTGAAATCTATTTCCAGCGAGGTGGGTCTCTAGGAAGAGGAAGGGCAGCCCTTCTAAGTGGCTGCTGCCAAAGCTGGAAGGCACTCAGACGTAGCGTTGCCAGCCGCAGGCATTCAAAATACTTGAGTCAAGCGCTGGAAAAAAGCACAAGATAATCTTAGTTTCCCCTCTAAAGTACGTTTTGAGCTCTTTGCTTTGCCTTCAGTTTGTTACTTTTTGAGCCTTTTCTGGAGCCATCAGCCTTAGAAAGTTGTATTTGAAAAGAACTAGTGAAAGGATGTGTGTTTAACTTTTTATTGCCTGCTTTCTCTTGGGTTGGTCCGCAGGTTTTATATGGCAAACACCTTTGAAGCTGTTAGAGTGTTTCCTTTCTGTCTTTACCTCATGAAATGCCTTCTTTGATCTGGATCATTTGGCAAGCTCTTAATCTGCAATGGAGCAGTTTTGTAGAAGGGAAGGTAATTCTGATGGATACCCTGGCAATGTTGACCCTTCCCAAAAGCAATTAATGTAATCGAGCCCTAATTCTGGTTGTATGCCTGTTTGTAACAGTGCCCAAATGTTTATTGTCCCCCATAGTCCCACATACTGCCAGGACCGACTTTCCACTGGAAGATAATTTATTATATTCAGCCCATGCTATTTATTTACTTGCATGGCACTGCAAAGCAGCTGCTCCGCTGGGCTTCAGGTCGCTAGTTTGTTACCCGTTATAGCAATACATTTATGCTAGGGAGCCCTGAAGCTTGTTCACACTGATTTAATTTCCTGGGAACTTTCCCTTACCCGAGGTTGTCGGGCTTTGCAAACATTGGCCTGTGGAAGGCAGTGCACTTGTTTTAATCGGAGCTGTTCTTACAGCTGTCACGTTAATTGTCGAGAGGAGGAGGGGGTTTCCTCCCCTCTTGTGTCTTGGCTTTCTCACCTCATTTTGATCAAAGCCGGGCATTGATCTGATACAGTAGGAAGCTAGTGGGAGCTAAAGGCCAGGCCGTATCCGAATCATTCGCCCTGGCAGAGCTGCAGCCCCCTGCATTGCTCGGGGCTGGTTGGGAGCTGTTTTCTCAGGCTGGGGGGGTGGGAGGGGGCTTGGGATGTTAGAGCGGCCTACAGCGCCGTAGAGAGCAACATGGGAATCGCACCAGCTGCGGTGCCATCTACGCTCATTCACTTAGAAATCCCTTTAGCGCTGGAACAATTCCACTAGCAGTACTTTTTAGCCGTGATTTGGAGCAGCTTCTCTGCTGGTTAGTATTGAGTCCACGCACGCCAGTCTAGAGGGCTCATCATAGCCGGGACGTTCCCCACGTACTTCAGGGCTGCTCAGAACTGGAGTCTGAAACAAAAGAGCCGCTGTTAGACAAAGGAGAAAGGAGTGAGGAAGAATTTCTCCTTGGTTTGCCAGCAGTTTTTTTAACTGTTCTTTTTTTAAGACTTGGTCACCAGTTAAAACCATGTCATTTTGCAGGCAAAGATGTCGATGTTTTTAAGGTTGCACGGTGAAATAATTTTAGCGCCGTTAGTTCTAGCAGATCTGAATGTTCTCAAACAAATGCCTTTTAAGATAAAAACGGTCCGTGCTTGGTCCCAGCCCAGAGTTGTGGTCGTGATTGTTTTATTTGAAACGTCTCAACTGAACCCGGTGAAGTCAGTGAGAGCTGCAAGTGTTTGAAAGTCAAGTCACACTTATTTCCATGCCTAAATATGGGCGTAACGCAGGGTGTTACTCTGCGCTGCTCCAGCCTATGGCCCGAGATGTAGCCCAGCAAGTATGCAATTTGCCACAGCTACTGGTGTTCAGTAGCTTCTGGCATCTTTCCGTTCATGAGCCTGATCGATCCAGGTACCCAAAAGCACTGCATCTTTTCTTTTTTCTCCCTCCTGTTGGTGCATGTGATGTCTCAGCCTCAGAAGAATGCAAGTTTGCTGGCAACTTGTCTGCCTATGCATCTTTATTGATTTACCTGCGTCGGTTCAAAAATACAAATAGTGGAAATAGAGTACCTCCTCCACACACATAGGAGCAGCTACGCCTTTATAAAAGTTACTTCTGCTATCAGAGATCTTTACTGGAAGCGCTAAGATACCAATTTAAATGTAGCCTACCCCCTTGGAGTGGATCAGGTGTATCAGACTTGTGTTGGTGGAGGGAAATCCATGCAGAACTGGTGCATTTATCATCCCAAATAGTTTACAGAACTTTTGGAGTGGCATTAAATAGATATGAAAAGCATGAGTAATGAGAATATTTTTCTATCAGAAAATAAATGCAAGTAGTGTTTGCAGGTTCAAATTAGTCCGTGTGAAAACAGTTTAGCTCAGGAGTTCTGACGCATGTATTTTTTAACTGGGAGTGTTTTAGTAATTATTTATAAGCTTCCCTTCCCCCCCAGCTATCACAAGCTTATCTATCTAATTGTCAGCGTCACCTTGTTTTTCTACAGCATAATAAACGCGAATGTTTAAAGTACATTGAGAACTTGTTTAGGGGCCAGCGCATATGCAGAAGTTGCATCACCTTTAACAGCAGGCACGGTTGGATATGCTTTTGCGAGGCTTGGAGAGTTACTGCTCGCCTCGAAGAGGGCACGGTGCTGGACCAGGTCGGTGTTCTCAGCACGCTCCCATGCAAGCCCAAACCGCGTTCAACTCTCCAGCAGTTGGAGCAGATCTGTCTTCCCTTACGCAGATGCCCTGGAAGGAGAGCTCGCGTGACGAGTGGCTCTGCCTCCCCGACGGAAGTTACAGCTTCCAGCTGGGAAGGGGCAACTGCTTCTGTGTTTGGCTGCAGTTGTGGTGCCGGGCTGTGTTAACAGGGTCATAGAGCTGGCTGGAGACCAGGTCCCAAGTCACAGGTTCTTACCCGTCAGCAGACTAGCGAAGCCATCAGACAGGGCTGGTTAGCACTGGCTTGGAATCGTTAACGTCTTTATAATATCAGAAGTCATTTGAATGCTGCAGCTCTTTCAATTAAGCTCCTGTTGAGCTCCATACGCAGATACTGTAATGTAATTGGCTGGCCCACTGCAAGTGCATTAGAAGAGTCTGCTACTGAAACAGCCTCCGTCTGTGCTCTGTGCTGGAAAGGAGCCAGAGCGAGCCATGGTCTCCACACAATGTCACACTGATTAGAAGGGTGTGAGATTTTGTTTTTGCTAAAATCGTTCTGCCAGTACAACCCGGAGGGCAGCTGCAGTTATACTAGTACAGAGGGGCTTTATGCCACTCTAAATTGTTCTCGGTTCTCACGGCAGTCGGTGATGCGGCTGGGAGTACCTTTATCCTGCTGTAACAGCCTGTGCATGGCGTGTACTGCTCAACTCCACAAGTGCAACTTTATTTTCTTGACAACCCCATAGCAACTATGTCTCAAAGGCATAAGGAAAATATTTTCCTTCCTCTGGCTGTTAGGAAATGGGCTTTCCATGGCAGCAGTCCCTGCACAAAGGGTTTGGTCCTGAGCAGGAAACTCTTGTCCATTCCCTAACGAGGTCTTCCTGCTGATAAGGGAGCCAGCCTCCAGGTCATGGGCCCTGGCCGAGCTAGTGAGCTCCCCAAGAGCTGATGTGCTTCTTGAGCCTGTCTTCCAAAGCCTGTGAAACGAAACTCCAGCCCCTGCTTCTCTGCCAGGCCTTACAGCGAGGTGCTATATGAACCTCGGTGCCTATAGCATGAGAGCTGCTAGCTCTGGCAGAGCTGTACACCTGTGTTATTGTTGCATGAAAGGGGAAGTAAATGAACTGCATCCTCCCTGTTTGCAAATCTGGGGGAAGTTCTTTCCTTATGTTTGTGATTCAGTGTGAGATCTCTGGGTGATCTGTTGCCTTTCTCGCACCCTGTTCGCAAGAAGGCGTTCTTCAGATGCAGGGAGCAACAGCTAGGAATGCGTCTATGGCTACTGTCTCCTGCTCCTGTGCCAAGGCATCTGATTTGTCCCCTGCTGAGCAAATATGCCTCTTGGTGTACCTGGAGGCCCAACTCTGCCGCTTGCCTGGCCTGGTTGTATTCTGGGAAGAACTGTATTTGTGTGTGTAGTATTGCTCTGCATCTACACTCGGGTCATTCCCCAGTTTGGGGAGCAGAGAAGAAAACAAGATGGTACTGCATCTGTGCTGTCCTGTTTCACAGCATAGCAGCTCTTAGGTCTGTGTGTGTCCAGCCCCCTACTTCAGAAGGGGCTAACCAGCACGATTCATGAAGTGGAGATGAGTGCCAAGTGTTTGTGCGTCTTGGGGAGCGCATGAGAAAAGTTAGTGCCTGGGATCTCTGCTGACTCTCTGCTACGTGATGCTCTGCAAAGCCCTTTACCACATGCCACTTCAGTTTTGCTGTTTGCAAACTGATAATCGTGGCACTTACTCCTCTTTTGAAGGTGAGGTGCAGTCTGCCATAGCAAAACAGCATTGTGCAACTTGTAAAGTTCCACACAAAATCACTGCACTGGATTAATAATAAATCTAGCAATAAAATAATAGTTGGAATATTAGAGCTTAGCCCTTTGACAGGCCATTACTCATCACCACTGGGAGGTGGGAATGACATGGTTTTTTTCCCTGTGACAAATCTCTATTCCCCATTGACTATATTAAGACACAAATGCATCCAGCCTTGACTATGCCCATGGCAAGCTCTGCCACTAGCAGTCCTCACCGAGGTAACGTCAAGCTTGCCGTTAGACTATCACATCTGTCCTTGCCTCTCCGCACCGGTGGAGCACGTGCCACCTTGGCCAGGCTTGATTGCTGGGCTGTTGAGGTGTCACAGTCTGGTTGTCCTTGCCTGGTTGTCCCTTTTATTGCTATCTCAAATTTCTTAAACTCTCTTCCTTGTAGACCCAGCCTGCTCAAGGCTGCAGGAAGGGCAGGCAGGGCGGTGCGTGGGAAGGTGGGATATTACTCTTGGTTCTTGCTCAGCTTCTGCTATGTCCGTAGTTGCTTTTGGGTCCCGAGTGGGTTAATTCTCAAGGGAAAGAAGCCTGTGTGGTTTTGATGGTTATGTGAACATTCCTCTCTCCAACCGCTGCTATCCGCTGGGGGAAGTTAGCATACACACGCATTGTTGTCAGCCTCCTCGTGCATTTGTAGAGGAGTATTCAATGTGGGGCTAAAGATGGCCAGGGCGATTGGAGCTGGAGGATGGGACGTATGCATTATTATTGTTATACAACAATCTCCTGCTGGGCCTAAAGGCTTGGCTAGATTAACCCTGTCATGCCTGGTGCTTTGCAGACGTGCAGCTCTTTAAAATAGGTTGCTGTAAACAGGAGCAGCATGAGTTCCTCTTTCGCTTCAGGCCCTCTGTTTCTGTAGAGTAGTGCCATTGCTATGGTATCTCATAGGGATTTAGAAATTTGCTCTCTGCAGATGCTTGTGCACGTAGAGACTGTTTTGTGGTGTGCGTCTGTGTTGGAAAAAATGGCAGTAAAGCCTTCTTCAGCCCCATGTGTGAGTTACATTTGAGTGCACCTGTGATTGGAGATTGTGGAGGGGAAGAGGAGGTGCTTTTAGAGGTGGACGGCTGTTGCTGGTGGGATGACATCTCCGCGTGGTTCAGGAGGCTGATAAGGAACATCGGCACGTGCAAACACGCAAGCTTGTGGGCTTACCTGGGTGACAGCTCAGGAGCAGGGAGAAACGGGCATCTTGTCTAAAGCAGCAGGGTGTGTTGCTGCACTTTGGAGAAGTTATGCCTTCTCTTGCTTCCATACGTATCTGATAGAAGTTGCCTTTTTTTTTGACAGTAGTTCTACCGCTCTCTGCTGCAGTCCTGGATTATCTCCTTGATTCAGCAGAGTTGGCGTGAAAGACTTCCTACAAGTGGAGAGAAGCTGCAAGCAATGCTGGTTACGTGGGGGTCTTTGTTATGGGGCTGTCCTGAGGCCTGGGAGAGTCCAGGTGGCTGGCCAAAAACAGACTGTCACAAACCAAAAAGGACTCTAGTCTCAGCTTAGCTCTTCAGGTTTTGCCAGTTTGGGTTGCAGCAGTAGTGAGGACAAGGTAACTTGGGGTTAACTTGGGTTGACAGGGCTCATGCCGTCAGCTAGAGTTGAAACCCACGTTTCCTGGTCGTTGTTGTAAGTGCTTCAGGCTGGCCCTGCTGCAGCAAGAGCAGCCACCTTTGGCAGGGGTGATCTTACTCCGGGTATTTCCCCTGGGAGCTGCTGTCAGCAAAGCCCTCCATAGACTTAAAGTAGAAATAGGTTTGTCTCAGTCTGTTGGCAGAATCACACAGCGCAATCGTGTTTTGCCAGCTTAGTTGCGTCTGCTGCTTCATTAGGATTTAGCAATCTCTGCCGCCTGCTCTGTGGTGTCGAGTAGCACTGCGAAATGTTTTTTGCCCCAGGCATGGCTGCTTTTCCATGCTGGTTTGTTGCACGTCACCCTGAGAAAGCAGAGCACGTAGTGGTCTTTGCTATGGAGATGCTGTTTTATACCACAGCTCAAAAATCACCGCTTTTGGAGCGTTTCAAGAGGGCTCGATGCGTGCATGCTTTAGTGATATATATGCTGAGTATCTGCTCCCACCTGAGCAAGCAGAGCGTACGGATGGGCACCAATGCCTGAACTGGCAGTGTGCTCTTCAAACTAACGCTGCCCTGGCCAGACAGGGGGAATCGGGCTGGCCTCTCTTCCCTGCCAGGCCTGGCCTGCGTGAGCTCAGCCCTGGACGCTGCCATCCAAACAGGATCATCACCACTTTTGGCTATCCAGCAGCATCCACCCTGCCTTTTATCTTTGTTTCCTCCTCGTTTGCTTTTTTTTCCACCTGGGATTTAAGTGTGTGTGCGTTTGGCTTTGGGGAGGCTTTCTCTTTTCAAATGCCTGTTGTGACAGGCAGGCTTGAGAAAAAGCTGATCTGTTCTCCACATCCCTCCGAGTGCCTGCTCAGGAAACGGTGCCAAGGGAAGAAAAGCAGCGCTGTTGGGTTTTGTCTGGGAGACTTTTCAGTCCTCATGGCGATGCACGGACAGCAAGCTAGGAGCCAGAACAGGAACTCAGGAGTGCTCTACCTGACTGCCTCAGCCGGGCAGGGCAAAAAAGGGGGAACACTGGGCATTTTGGGGATCTGCAGACCTGTTTTATCGTTCTAGGGAATATTTCTGCAAGCTTGCATGCCCCTGCATGCAGCCAAATGACTGTCGTCGTTTGACTATAGCCTACTTTACTTCACTGACAGGCCCGGCCGGACCATCCCGACCTTAAAGAGCAAATGGGACTGCGCTTCCCTTGTGCTGGTCATCTTCCCCGTGGGTGCTCCTGCTCCCGTGTCCAGGGAGGCAGTTCGGAGAGGCTGGGAGTGAAAAGCAGAGCTGGCGTATAGGCCGTGAGCCAGACTTCTGCGTACGTTCTCCTTGGGTATGATTACAGAATTGCTGGGGTGTGCGTCTTTGTCATACCCATGCACGTTTTTATTTGAAAGGAGGACAGTGAGGTGGGTGATCTGTGGTGCACTGGGTAGGAATCTTCCACTTATTAAAATAAAAGTATTTACTGGCTGCATTGATTGCCCAGCTGTGGTTAGTTTGTATGAGAACCATTTCCTGCTGTTAAGGAAACTATTCAGCTTTACAGCAGTTCATGGGTAGGAATAGATATTACTATTTACAAAACCTTACGTGCTCATCTTTTTGGGCATAGTTTCTCACTGTTGTGTTTCCCTACCATCCAAGTATTTAGGAGAGATCTCCCTGTTTGCATAACGCTCTCTCTGTTGCACACCAGACTTGCACCAGTGCTGTGCCTGAGAGGGAGCTCTCGGCTAAGTGTTGACCACCTGTAGCACTTGCTAAGAGCAACTGTGCCATGTCCTTGATGAGGGCCCTGTGGTGCCGGGAACCCAGCTGCCACATCTGTGCTGCAAGCAAATACTCCAGGCTCTAGTGGGAAAAGGGAGCTGGGCAGGAGAGGGGCTACAGGAAGAACGAAGGCTTGATGATGAACACAGTCCTGCTACCTTTTGGCACTCCATGTCGTTTAATTACTGATATCCTGTTATAATAGTGGGATCTGATGTCCTCCAAAGGGCTGCTCTGCGTCACAGGGAGCCAGCAGGGAAATGGTTCACATGGCAGCTTGCGTATGGGTTGTTTTTTTCTGCTTGAAGATCTGCAAAGCCTTTGAGCAGTACTGTTCACCACACCCTGGTGGGAGTCCAGTTCCGTGCAGAGGGAAAGCTGCCAAGTGAAGACCTGAGATTGGATACCTCCAGCTTGTCCTCTTGTGCCAGACAGTGTAAGTGCTCTTGCCCGTTGCCCTCTAACACACAGCAAACTATTTGTCTATCTTTGGGTGGATTCCTGGCTCTGAACCTCCCTTGAGGTTCAGAACCTCCCTGCTTCATTGGCATCCTATCTTGTGTTCAGTGTTTGCTTCTTATGTACTAAGCCCATTTAAGAAGTATTGATACAAGACAAAAGTAAGACCTTCTTGCTAGAGAAGTTATTTTCCACAGTAAGGAGGCTGATGCAAGGAGGACGGGAGAAGCAGTACAGGATTTGTGGTCTGCCTGCTTCCGAGGAGCCAACAGAAGCAGAGCAGTGGAGAGCAGACGGCTTATGATCTTGAAGGCAGAGGGTACCGCAGAGCTGCTGGAGGTTAAGCTGCTCTTTGGAGCTGAGGAGGCTGCTGGCTCCATGATCAACATCTGAGTAGGTTTCCTTTGGGCACCTTTGGGTGGTGTCAGACAAAGTACTTTCACAGCTCATCCTGCAATCTGAGCCTGCTAGTCCCTGCCTCCTGGCTGTTGGCTTGATCTTGTTTGGCCAACTGGTGCTTGTTCAGCTGCTGAGTTGCCTGCGTAGGTATTTCAGAGAGACAGGAGGTGCTTTCCCCAGTGTTACTCTTCAACAGCTGTGGCATGGTGTTGTGGAGGAGAGAGGCTGATTGGTGAAGGCGTCTGAGATCTGCTGCATCAAAGGAAACATGACGGCAAGTAGAGGTAGCACAGAAGAACCAATGTGAAGCTGTACATTTGGGTAGCAGCAATCATCTACACAAATTGGGGAAGGAAATAACTGCCTTGGCAGCAGTTGAGCAGATCTGAGTGAATCACAGGCTCAACATGAGTCAACAATGTCACACGGTTGTGAAAAAGGCACACATCACAGGGGGCTGTGTAAGGAGTTGCATGTTCCACAAGGCATGTGAAGTATTCCTTTTGCTGTCCGTGCTGGTAAAGCCGCAGCTGGAGCCCTTTCCCGTTTTGGACGCTGCATTTCAAGGAAGAGGTTGACCAATAGGAGAGAGTCCGGGGAGAGCAGTGAGAACAGTCAGAGGGCTGGAAACCATGAGGAATGAGAAAAGCTTGAAAGAACTGGGATTGTTTAGTCTAGGAGAGCGAAGGCTGAGGGGGGATACGAAAAGTTTTCAACGACATAAAAGGCCACTGCAAAAAGTAAGAGAATGATCTGTTCTCAGTAGCTACTAGGAAGAAGATAAGTTATATGCTTAGGCTGAGCAAGGAAATTCAAGTTAGACATTGGGGAAAACTTACGTAAGTGAAAGGCTAATGAAGTACTGAAATCTCTAGTGCGTGTGGGATTGATGTCAGGAGGCCTTTCAGAAGAGAGAGACTGATCTGGCTTGGGCTGCAGGGATGGACTAAGAGACCCTTTTAGTCCTGTTTTCCTATGGCTCTAAGAGTATTTTGTAAAACTAGTGATTATGAAGTCAGACTCACGTTTACGAGGCAGACTCACATTTCCAGAATGCTGCTGACCTTCCTGTTGCGAGACAGCAGAGATTATTTGTGACAGTGCCACTTAATCATTTGTATTGCAACAGTTCTCAAAGATGCTGGTCGGGCTCCTGGCTTACACTGAAATGGGAAGAAATCTAATTGTTAAGGAGAGGAATACAGAGTGTTTTTGCCAGTGTCTGGATAGCATTGGAGGCTTTTGCTTGCTCTTCGTCCCTGTGTCCAGCTGCAGTGGGTACCGCTCGGTCCGTGTCCTAAAGACATTGGATGGGTGCAGGGGAATCCCTCCACCAAGATGGAGCTCGCCAGCGTATTTGTTTACTGGTTCAGGGGCTGATTGGGGATGCACTTTTTAATTGCGGGGAAGTAAGAGCATGTCTTTGTGTCCTAAATAGACGATTGTCCTGATTGTCACCCCCAGGATCCATTATGCTTAGCAAATTACTTTCTCTCTTTTAAATGCCTTAGTGATTAAAGATGCCACAGCAGATACCCTTAATGAGTACAAAAAGGGTAATAATTCCTTTTGTTGGCACTGAATGCAATTAATCAGGCCCCTTTACTTGCTTTTGAAACAGATGAGGCATTTAAGGCCAAGCAAGTTTTTAATTGGACTTTAATGTCTCTCATTTACTTCATTCTGGCACAACCATAGGAATTCCCACCCCCAGGTTTACTGTTGGATTTTTTTCAGGGTGTTGAAAGGCTCAGTGCAGAATGAAGAAATGGCAGCGGATTTGAACATGTCCTTCAGACCATGCCTGGCTCTGTCTCATTGCCTGGCCTGTGCAAAGAGCACAGAATTGGCCAGGCAGGAGCAGAGCTAAGGATAATCTAGCCCAGGGGCTGTCTCCAACACGGGGCTGACACTAGCTGCTAGCAGTATTTTTGGAACAGCCGTGAACTCAAGGGTGTAGCATTTTCCATTAGGCTCCCCTGCTTTGAAGGGACCACTGAGTTGAAATTCTTCTTAAGGCTCTCCAGAAGCTGCTGACGGAGGTGCGTGTTCATATGCTCACCCCTGTAGCTTCAAAGATGAGGTAAATTGTATCTTATAAGGGATGTTCCTGAGATCAATGGCTAAGAGGAGGCATGGAGACCTAGAACAACATGCTCCTCTGCTCCTTCCACCAAACCAGTATTTCTCCTGCAGTCTCCCATGCCCACCAGCTGCAGCTCCCCTGCCCTGTCCTTCCATTACACCTCACCCTGAGATCCTTCCCCTGTGGTAGGAGAGAAGGCTGCACATCATGGTAAGAGAAGGGTGACAAATGGACATGCACGTCGACGTTAATGTACACCAGGAATTCCCATGGGAGACTAAGCCCAGCCTTCGTCCAACCCACAGACTTTGCTCCCTGCTGTGAAGCCCACGCTGGCTCTGCTTCCATCTCCAGGCCCGAATCATCGGTTCGCTTCCCTCCGCTCCTGGTTATCCTCCACTGTGGTTTGAGCAAGGCCAGTTGTCCCTCAGCGTACCCCAGTTTGTGTTTTGTGAAGGAAAGCGTGCTGCAGCCCAGCCTGGCTGCTTGCTGCAAGCAGCTTTTCCCTGCTGACAGCTGCCCAGGCTGACAGCCGGGGGCACTGGGGAAAGACATCAGACCTGGCATGCGTAAGCTTGCCTTTGAGCCTGTTTGTCACTCTGTAGGGCAGGCATTCCTTGAGCAGCCAGTAGAGAGCCCGAGGCTGTTTCAGGTAGGTTTTCCAGGCACATGCTGTCTGTTTTGCAGAGTTGGGCTTTGCCGTAGTGCAGTTGAAAGTGACTGTAGGCTTCCACCTACAGAAAAGCTGGCAGGATACAGGTGAGCTGTGACTGCCTTGGGCAGGTGAGATGGCTCTCTTACTCCACAAGTTCTTTTCTTCCAAACAATTTTGGATGCACCTGGGGACAACTGCCTGTGTCTCTACGTCCCTGTTTCTTCCACTTCAAAGGCAGGCAGAGAAGTGTATTTTTGGATACCTTGTGTTCATTCAAATGTCTTCTCCCCAAGAGAGTTGGGGAAGAGCAACATAACAAGCTGGATCTGACAGAGCACTTCTCCAGGTCTGTCTCTGGACTTCTTTACTCTGTCCTTTGCTAAAAAGCCAAGGTCTCTGGCTGCTGGGCAGATCCTGTGTCATCTCCTAGCTGTCTAGCACGTGGTTGTCTCTCTTGTGCTCAACATTGCCCTAATTATCTCAATGAATTAGCTTTATTCAAAACAGTTGTCTGAGATATCAGTGTGTGGCAAAACTTTGTCTTCCATCCTTTGGAATATCTTCAAATGAAAGCTGTGTGTGTGTTTCTCTTCTCCTCAGCCTTAGTCCCGTGCAGCACGGTGAGCCTTGTAGTCTGTGCTGAGAGCAAAGGCGACAACGCATTTTCCCAGTGCGGTGTAATGAACTGCCTTACGCAAACACGGGGCTCTGCGTTCCAAGCTGTTGCTCAGCGGGGAATGCTGCGAGGGATGCTTGCCCAATATCGTGTTTGTTTTTTCCTTCTTATTTGTCATAGTCCTCTCCTCCCCCTCCCGCCCCCCCCACAATTTGAACACGCATCCGATACTAGATTTGGCAGTTGCGCGAGGCTCACCTAATCATAGATAGCTAGATGTGAGAGCAGAGTCTCTCTGTTTTTATCATGCGATGAGGAGGTTTTTGCGCAGGCTGCTGGGCCAGGTGCCCCCTTGCACCACTTTCCTTTCCCCCACTACCTGCAGATAAGGGCCCTCAGAGCCATCAGGTCTTGCAAAGTGAGGGAGAACTTGGGGGCTGAGCGAGGGTCTGGGTTTTATTCTGTGGTCGTGATATGAGGGCTGTAGACTTCTCGATGTGATGTTTGGGGATAAAGGTGACCGATAAAGCATTTGGCTTGCTCTACGTCCCTACAATGTGAAAAGGGCTCTCTTGGCACATTCCCCTGCAGTGGGCAAGGGGAGATTGGCATGACTGGAAAGAAACGTGACCAGGTCCTTGGACACTTGCTTGTCTGGCTTGGCAGTATGAGGATGGACAGGCAGTTTTATCGAGCTGCTATGGAGCCTGCCAAGGTGCCCTTAGTCCAGGGTCTTGCAACTCATACCAGCAGTGGCAGGGAGCTGCAACCCCAAGTGACCGTGGCCAGTGCAGCCATTCTTGCTCTGAGAGTCTTCTGGCTGAAGCTTATAGAGATGTCATCTTCTTTGATTTAATTCCATATAAACTGTGGAATTATTTTTCTGTAGAGGCTTGCAAATTATGGAAGCATAAACTACTTTAATGCTCCGATAAGGACAGCTTTGGATGCTTTCCCAAGAACAGCTATCCACGGGCAGAGCATGCTTGCTTTCTGCCTGGAGAGTACTAAGCAAGAGCAGCCTGCTGCATTCACCTGGCTGCCTTCCTTGCGCCCCCCCCCCCCCCATCCCAAATTCCTCTATCTCCCTGGAACGAGAATCATTTCCTCTCGGGGTTTTTGCAGAGGCAAGGGCTTTGCAGACCTGAAGTTATCTCTGGAATGTGTGTAAACAGGGAGTTCAATGGGATGTTGTTTGCCCCCTTCTCTTGGGGGTGATTTAAGAACGGGTTAATATGAGTTTGTTTTACTGGTTCCTAGCTCTGAGAATCGTCTTCCTCAGACGGTGACCTAGCTGACCCGAGTCCTTCATGCCATGTGTGTGTGTTTCCCAGCACAAAGCGGAGATTCGGGGGCCCTGCCGCGTGGGTGGAATTTCGGTCCTCGTCAGCGCTGAACAGATGGGAATGCTGCTGTTTCGTGTCTCACCCCGGGCCTGGCAACAGGCAGCACCCCGCTGCCTGCGTTTGGCGTGGTGGTGGGTGGCTAACTGCAAACTGTTCATCCGAGAACAAGGAGATGTGAGCCGAAGCTGGTCTTCCTGCTAAATGGGGACCTGGCAAAAGAGGCAGGATCCCAGCGCACGTGCTTTGGGAATCAATGTGTCACATGATGGTGTAGCTAACGGGATTTATGCTATCCTTGGACAGAAGCAGACAATTGCGTTCAGAAAGATGTCTTACTTGGGGCAGGAGATTACACGCAGTTCTGGTGTCCCTGGTTTCAAAGGCTGTTGAAGCATAGGGGGATAAAATCTGAGAAATGATGCATGGGCTAGGATAAAATGCATTTCAATGAGAGGCATAAAGAGCTCCATCTGTTTGTCAAAAAGAAGATTCAGATGCACCTTCATTATGGTGTGTGAGTACGTTACTAATGAGAACAGCCTGGGCACCAGAGGGCTTTTAGATTTAGAATAAGCAGTGGCAGCCAGAAACTAAAGCTAGACAAAAATCAAGTTGAAATAGGCTTGTTTATAACAATGAAATGGTTAAATCCTAGATGTGTTTTCAGTGCCAGTGACGCAGTGAAGCTGGATTCCTTCCAGAAAACGATGCTTTAAACTGAAGACAAAGAGTTGGGCTTAGCACTGAGGTGATCAGTGGAATGGCTTGGCCTGAGATACGCAGCGGGTCAAACTAGATGATTTAATGATCTCTCTTGGCCTGAAAGCTTTCTGTTCTCTTTACAAGATAAATGAAAAAGCCCTTTTACAAAAAGATAGTGCTTGAGATGGGCATCTAATGAACTCTGAGTACAGGGGTACAACAGAGTAGGATCCGCAGGAAATGCGACTTTGCTGTCTGGAGGCTGCCTGAAGTTGGCAGCCATCTCTTTAGTGGAGATAGCTCACCATCATGAAGGCTATCACTTTTGCGTGTCAAATTTATGAGCTCTGTTTTTAATTGCTAACTGATGTCTCCTCCCTATACTGAAGTAGGCTTTGCTTCCTTGTCTCCATCAGGGTGAAGAGGCCAAGTGGTATGAGCAGCCTCCTGGGAAAGATTGCCTCCAAAAAGCAGAAGATGAGCACGCTAGAGAAATCCAAACTGGACTGGGAGAACTTCAAGGAGGAGGAGGGCATTGGGGAGGAGCTGGCAATCCATAACCGAGGGAAAGACGGGTAAGAGAGACTTTGTCTGATAATAGTCCAGCGTTTCCCACTGCTTCCTAGCATGCTGGGATTTGTTAAGAATTTACAGATATATAAAGGCAATAGCTGTTCCTGGTATCTTGGAAAGACTGGTGAGGTCTGCAGTAGCTGGAGGCAAGCACCTATTGCTCTTTCCAAACAACCTTCATAAGTTCAAGTCCAACTAAGGTGGAGTCTGGCTGTGCTTTAACTGCACTCCTGCTAGTGGCACAGATGCAGTATGAACCAGTCTAGTGCAGCACTGTCATGAGGAAACGCAATTGTCTGCCCTGTTTTTTTTTTTTTTTTTTAAAAAAAAAAAGGTCTCAAATTTGAAGGCATGGTTTTTATTCCATTCTACAAATGGCGTGTTCCAGCTGCATCCAACCTCCCTCCTCCTGTGTAAAGATGTACACAAGCCCAGAACAGCTGGCAAGGTGCATTGCAGATTATGACAGCGCTGGGTATTGATTGTGTGCATCAAGCAATGTTCACTCCAATGAAGTTAATAGAAATATCATAAAAGTAAATGGTGACGTTGTAAATAAAGCAGAAAGTTAATAACATGCACTGCAGGGAAGGATAATGAGATCAGAAGCAGCATTTCCACTACAAGTGCTTTTCTAGGCTCTGGGAAAATATAACCAGCTTAGTGGACAGCTCATAAAATGTATTTTTATTGTAAGCTGTCCTTTTACCCCGTCTGCAGGAAAGCTCAGAGCTTCTGAATTCCAGAGATTTGAGTTTATTTTTCACATAGATATTTTATAACCACTCCCTTTTCAATTTGCTCTTGCACCCTTCCATAACACCCCTCCTCCATTAAATCTATCCTGATCCGTGTCTGGAGACTTGCCGTTTAACAAATAGAGCAACAAAGCTCTGTTGCTAAAGGGATGGAGGCATTCCTTTGAGATCCCTGAAGCCAAAGATGATAAGCAATTTACGTTACATACAGACGTGGCAGAGAACGCATGCGGCAGATCATCACTGACGCTATTGGTGACTGCAGCGTGGCAAAAGTCACGTTCACGGTCCCTTAAATGAGGCTCCCCGTTGAAATGGTCTGTGCCAGGAGTGCGTAGGCAGAGTCAGCTCATGTACTAGGCTGTCTCCAATCAAGGTGGAGAAGTAGAGGGTGGGCTTCTTCCATAGAGCCCCATTAAGAGCTGAAGCCTTCCATAGAGCCCTCATCAGGAGCTGAAGCCATCATCTCCAGGGTTAGGAGGGAAGGGTCATGTTTGTCTGGTTGGTTGATCCTGATGGGATGTGGAGTGAAAATTTGCCATATGTAGACATCGGAGCAGCTGTGAAGTGTATTAATGGCTTTGGACCTCCACTGATCTGGACTGGACTAATACGAGTAGCATCACACTCAAAAACCAGCCATCTCCTATCCATTTTCATTTTTCTGGGACACACTATTCCTCTCCCAAAGTGACACCTTCCCAGTTTGTGAAATCAGCCTGAATTGGGGACCTTTAGTCTTAGCTGAAGTGTTCAAGCTCCAATCCAAAGGGTGGCCTACATGAATATTCTGTGGCATCTCTTTCTTTTTCAGACCTAAGGTGTCCAGCTTTCTTGGAAAGCATTGTTTTCTTTCCCACCCCATACAACCACCCCATACAACCATCCCACCCCATACAACTTTCTCAGTGCCTGGCAAATCTTTCCAGAGATGCAAATGTAATGGTCCTTGAAGGCTGAAGAAGGGATCAGCACATAGAAAAGATGAGCAAAGCAGAGCAGCAATTTTGAGAGTATCTATAAGCTTGAAGAGCTTTGGCTTTCGGTGCCCATCAAATCCCACGCTAGAGAATCCACTGGGCTATGGGCAAGTGGATTTGTCATTAAACAGACAAGAACCGTTAGTGCAATGATAAATTCAGATACTTCTTGAAAATCTGTTTGTGCTAGTCAGGACGTGAAAGAGGAGGGGATCATCCGAGTATCTGCTCACTGTGAATGAAATCCACCTTCAAGGGAAAGAAAGGGAAAAAGGGAGGGGAGGAGATGTGCAGCTCACCACATTACTGGTTACAGGCTACTTGCCAGTGCACGTGATGTGTAACATGCTGCACGTCTACGGAGCAGCTTGCAGGGAGAGCGCACAGACACGGCTGCCGCTGGCTTCGGGTCGTTTTGCATGAGCCTGCTGCCCCTTTCATAGCCTCCTGTTCGTCTTCAACGAAGGCTGAGAAGCCCCTGCTTCGATGGGCAGTCTCCATAAAAACATAACGAGTGGTTGTTAGCCCTTCAAACCAGGCCAGGTGGGAGTGGGGCGCTGCCTGTATCCCTGGTGCTGATGAACTTCAGTTCCCCTTTGCGGTACAAGCCTCTGCTCGCTGTTTGTCACACGTTAAGTCCCCGTGAGCCCTGCTTTGTGATCGAAAAGGTCTGCCTGGGGAGGAAAGCCACAGCTCGCTCCTGGAAAACTAGGGCCCGGACTGTCTGCTGAATGTCACACATACCCGAGACGCTACAGAAGTGGTCGCCATGTGTTGTGAGGAAGGCGGGAGGCACCTTTGGCTGGCGAGAGAAGGCAGGCTGCTTTTATCTTTTGGTGATACCCTTGCAGAAGTCACTGCTCGCAGCTCAGAGCCGCTCGCGCGAGCGGTGCCCTGGACCTCCCCGCGGCGGCAAGCGCCTTTGGCTGGCCCGACAACTGGGCTGCCGCTCCCGTCTCCTGCTAATGCCGCTCGTCAGCTGGTCGCAGCCTGGCCCCCAGGATTCCCAAGGCACAGGGGGACACGTGCTGCCCTGGGGCTATGTCTACCCTGCCCTTGGCTCTGATTTTCTGCCCCTTGCATCACCGTTTCCAGACTGCGGTTTTGTTTTTCCTGAGCAGCAGAATCTGGGCTTGCGCAGCCTGGTTGTGTCAGATCCCGGGGGCCTGTCCTGGTTTTAAAAGGAGAAGCTGAAGTAAGGCGAGGCGGCAGCTATCCCATTTGCTGCGGATCTGTCGTTCCGATGTATTTTCAAAGTGGAAACGCGCAGCAGCCTCTAAGCTGGGCCGCCTTTGTAGGGCAGGCCCGGTGGGGAAGCAGCCCCGCTCTGGGGCCGGGGCAGGACCGGTGCAGTCGCGCACCGCGTGATTGATGGTGGCTGGCAGGGGACGTAAAGTACCGACGCGACCCTCCCCGAAGCAGTTTGCAGCTGCCCTGATTAGCAGAGGCAGCCTCTTCTCCCAACAGATTTACCTTGGCTTGGCGTGGATCACAACTGTCCTGTTTCCGAGCCTACTGATTATTTACAGCATGTATCGATTAGGGTAATGAAGGTTATTTAGACAAACAGATCCTACCGTACAATCAGTGCTCGGGCCTCATTCATACGCTTTGTACTGCCGTTTGGCAGCATGGTGCTGCTGGCTGCTCAGTGACAGGCTGGGGATTGATAACGCAGCTGTGGCTCGTGCAGGGGCACAGAGGGGTAGGGAGGCTGGTGTCTGCCCTGCAGACCTGGTGCTTCCCTGCCCGTGTCCGTCAGCAGCTCCAGCATGAGAGCGCCTGCAGGATAAGCCAAACGAGCTTGTTGTTCCCAGGCTGCCTGCCCCATTAATCCAGGTGTGTGCACAGAGACAGTGGATTGCAATGTCCCCAGCTGATCTGCTGACGCGTTCAGCTTTGGCCCCTACAGCACTTTTCTCTGTCCGGCCAAGGACAGCTCCGTGGAGTCATGGTACAGTTCCTGGCTGATGTAAAGCCACTGGCTATGGCTCTGGGCTGCGAAACAGCATTCCTGGTTTGCGATCCGTATCGCTTACCCCCCAGGAAGAGACTCCCTGCCCACGTGAGAGAGACGAGGCAGCTGCAGAGGAGGAGGAAGGCGTTGACTCCTTGGTGGAGTTGGGAGAAGCAAGTCATGGAGGGGCTGAAGGAGCGGGTGGGCCTGCTTTCAAATTTGGGAGCTCTTGCTCCCACGCCCCATGCTCCGGGCTGTCATCCACGCTAGCCTGGGCCCCAGCGCGGGCTGCCCCGGGCCAGCAGAGCCGGGTGGCACGTAGGCAGCAGCTGAGGCTGGGTCTGTCTGAGCAATGGCAGCGTTTCCCCCCGGGGCACCCGTTATTAGCAGCAATAACCATGTTCCTTGCGTTCTCGGCCGTCGGTCGCAGCGGTCAGGCTAAGCGGTCTCCCCGTATGCGATGGAGGCGCCCCGACTTGCTGCTCGTTTCCCCGCCGGGAGCAGAGGGTTAGCGAGGCAGGTTGGACCCAGACCCCGGATCCGGGGGGCCGTTCTCCTTCCCTGCGGAGCGCCGGGAGGCAGGCTGGCTGTCTAGCCGGTCACACGCCCAGGCAGTATGACACATTGTAATATATAAGGTTCACTATTTCTCCCCCCCCCAGTTTCCTTCCCGTGGCCTGTCCTAGCCCCGCTTCAGGAGCGCGTTACCTCGGCGCTCGCGGGGAGAAAGGGAAACGACACTCCCCTGGCCACCTTCCGGAGCCGGCGGGAGGAGAGAGGGCCTCCTCGGGCCGCGAGGGCAGGTGCTCAGCAAAAGCCTTCTCCGAGACCAGCCAGCGGCTCTCTTACGTCGCGCGTGCCGGCCGGGCCGCTGCCCCTCGCAGCGGCGGAGAGGAGAGGAGCTGACCCAGTTCTGTCCGCGCGCGAGCCAGGCTCGGGCGGAGATGCAGACGGGGGCGATGGCAGGGAGGCGCGGGACTGGCCGCACCGCTCTGCGGTTCGGGGACAGAACCGGGGAGGATCAGTCGTTGAAACGAATCTGAGTTAACTCGTTTCAAACGCCGGCTGGCCGGCTGGCCGGCCGGCGATGCGGCGCAGCGAGGGCGAAGGCGCCCTTGGCCATCGGAGCACCTTCGGTCCGTTCGGACGGCTGCGGCAGAAAGCGGAGGCCTCGTCCTCAAAGGCAGAGCAGCCCCTCCATCCCAGAGGGCCTGTTCCTGCAGATGAGAGGGGGCTTTCACATGCAGTTCGGTCTTCAGGCAGCTTCATGCAAGGTGCCCCTTCCTTCAGCGAGCAGCCAGCCACCCAGGAGCTCCGAAACCCCGCAGAGCCTGCGATATCCATCTTTCCTCCCACCCGCTTCTGAGCGGTTTGCGGTGTTCGATGTCGCTTTCGGAGCGCGGGCGTCTCCGTATAGTGGGCACCAGCCGCTACGCGTGAAAAGCGGTCGCCGGCAGAGAGAAGCCGAACGCAGGGGCTCATGTGCCGTTCCCAGGGCCGAGTGTAATGACCTTGTCAGGACAGCTGAATGTTTGCCGCTGTGGAACAAATGCAAAACAATTGTGATGATTCAATTACAGCTCCTGTTTTGAATTGCAATTTCGCTCCCTCTGTAGGTTAATTAGTAGCACAGCCCCAGGCTATCTGTGGCAAGGGTTTGCAGCAAAGTGCATTAAAATTCAGCTGCGTGTCAGTAATGAACGGCAAGGTGCTTTTCGCAGGCGCACGCGGGCTTGCTTTCTTCCTTGCAGCCGTCTTAGGTGCCTCGCTGGGAGGGGGAAGTAGATATTCTGCAGTGGTTAGGGAGCTGGGCTGGGGCAAGGAAACCCCAGGCCTAAATCCCTGTTGTGCTGCAGACTTGCCAGCTGCTAGTTTGTGGCCCCTGGTGCTCCTCGTGCCTATTGTGCGTTCGCCTTGTGGGTGGTGCTGCTGCGGTCGGGTTTGAGAGAGGTGCCCGGCGGGATAAGCTTGGAAGCAGGGAGCGCAGCATCCGAGCTATCTCCTGCGGAGGTTTTCCAAGGACCGGCCCTGAGCCTGTCCAAGCTGTTGGTAAGGGTCGTTTCTCAGGCGCAAGAAGCGTTTGAGCTAGGAGCACCCAGCGCGTAGCTCCAGGCAGCCCGCAGGCTGCGGCGGTGGCCGACAGCCACAGCTCTGATGTGTCGCGGAGGGGAGACCGGGAGCGTGGCCGCTGCTGTGGGACTGTGCGCCAGGCTGCAGGGTGCGGGGCCCTCGCGAGCCCAGGACCGCGGCTGGGCGCGAGCAGGAGATGCTGAGCGCGGGGATCGGTGCTTGCAGAGGGAGGGGAGACGGATGACGTCTTCTCTTCCTGCTCTTCCCTTCTGGCCTTCCTGCGTCCCAGGCTGGGGGCAGCGCTCGCCGCTGCGGGCGCCGCTCACGGCGTCTCTGCCTCTCTCTGCTTCCCCGCAGGTACATCGAGAGGAAAGCGTTCCTGGAGCGGGTGGATCACAGGCAGTTTGAGATCGAACGCGACATCAGACTGAGCAGGATGAAGCCCTGAGGTGCCCGCGGGCGGCTGCGGGGGATCCTGCTCGCTTCTGTGCCTGAGCGCCGGCTGGGGGCCGCCCGCGAGGCACAGAAACTGTTCTCTACCCAAGACTCAGCCTGTATGTCTTAGCAGGTTTTTTCTTTTACTGTAACAGTTTGGGGAGGGTGTTTGTCGGTGGGCAGGGGGCACTTTGAGGGTTAAATTGCCCAGCAGCTGACAGAAGCGACTGGCATGATTCTGGCAAGCGGCTCTCCTAAGCGCCGGCTCCCGAGGAGTGACTGCGACCCTCGTCCTTTGCCAGCTCCGAGCGCTGCTGGCAGAGGGAGGAGCTGGCACGGCGCCGAAAGCCACGGCCTGGCGCTCGGCGTGGGGAGGGTGGGCACGGCGTCTCGCTCTGGTGGGCGCTGGTGCCCGAGTGCCTGCAGAGCCGGAAAAGCCAGGAGCGGCCCAGCCAGCGTGTTTGACAGCGAGAGAGCCGCTTGGAGCCGCGGGAAGGTTTCGTGGCCGCTGTGCGTGCGCGAGCGCTGGGATTCAGGGCCGGAGCCCTTCTCGAGCGCAGCCAGCCCCGCAGCCTTCCCAGCCCCTCGGTGCTGTGCTCTTGCCCAGACAAAGCCGGACTGTCTGTACTTGTTTATGGGGTCTGACGATACCGGGGGATTTTTAAGCAAGCTGATGAAGAAATCCTTCCTTGTTCACTCTGTCCAGAAGATGGGAGCAGCTGCCGCGGTCAGGACGGGCCAGGATCCGAGCGTTTACGTGAATAAAGTGTTCCAACCCGATGGTGGTGCGCGCCTGCAGCGTGGCTCATTTGGGAAGCGCGGTGGAAACCTAGATCCTCACCTTGCTGGGCGTCTGGGAGGAGAGTTGTCTTGAAACTGCTTCCAGCCAACGGACCGAAGGCATAGCCTTGAGTTTCTAGATGGGGAAAGAAACTAAGGGTCAAATATGGTAACGTGTGCCCATCGCAGACTGCGACTGTGAAAATCCCGGCTTAGAGGTGCCCAGTCCCCCAGGTCCCAATGTGGGCCTGCACAGCTGAGTAACGATGTCCGCCTTGATAGCAGCCTGATGGTTAGAGCAATTGCCCTGAACAGGAGTAAGGAAACCCATGGCAGCGCAAGAATATTCTTGCTAAATTCAGCAGCTCCTGATGCTCGCTCTGTGCCTGTCATTAGGGTAGAGGCCCTTTCCCGACGGCAGCCTCTGAGCCGCCTTGGCGGGGCAGCGCTGGCCATCGCGTGTTTTCGCTGGGCCAGGAGGAGAGAGGCACGAGCCCCATCCTGCCCGCTGCCAGCGCGCGCCGGCGGAGCGAGCGATGCGCGCCGCCGCTGGCCCCTTGCCCGCGGCTCCGAGCACGGCCTCTGCTTCGTGAGCTCCTGGGCCGGCCCTTGGCGGCGCGCGGGCGAGATGGGAACAAAGCAGCGCGTGCTAATGGGGAGCCGCAGCCTTTGGCGCCTTGTTATGCACCGAATAAACTATTATTGACCTGCTTAAACAAGCCTGAAATTTGACAGAAACAAACAAAGCAGCCGATGAAGTGTTTTAAGCTCCAGATGCTATTGAGCCGGCTTTGTCGCCGTTTGAAAAATCCACGGCCCCCCGCCGGCCAGGTTGCCCAGCTGGGCGCGCAGGGAGCCTTTGCGGGGAGGCTGCAGCATCGTGGGCAGCCAGCTGCTCTCTGGCTCGCTCCTGCTCGGGCTGGCCAGCCTGCCGGTGCTGCGCCGGCGCAGAGCCGAGCGGGGGGAAAACTAGGTTCGAAACGAAAGATAATCCTGTGCGTTATAGGTGAGCGTCAGCTGAAGTGAGAGGGAACGGGGGATGTTCGGAGATCCCGCGGGACAGGCCGGGGCAGTCGGTCGTGTAAAACTCCCAGTACGGAGGGCATGATGCAACTTTCCCATCCCGCCTGCGCCTGCCTTCCGGCAGCTCAGGCAAGAGGCCTGTGCAGGCGCCCTGGGCCCTGCTCCGGGTCTCATCCGTCACTGCATCTTTCCTCGGAGAAAGCCCCAAGGGACCCTCCTTATGGCATGGCAGGGACCTCCCTCGGGGACCCTCCTTATGGCACGGCAGGGACCTCCCTCGAGGCCCGTGCTGGGAGCCGAGGAGCGTAAGGCAGCAAGAGGGGAGTGAGAAGCCCTGCGGGGGGTGGCTGTGTTAGTGGGGTCCAGTCCAGCCTCCTCCGTCCCCACTGGCACGCTGTTAATTCGGGAAGGTCGGCAACCCCCAGTTTAAGAGACCCTGCCTTCCAGCTCTGCTCGCCAGCAACGCTCCGCGCTTTCTTCTTCCAATTTTTTTTTCCCTCCTTTCTTCTTTCCTTAAGCTGAGCAAAAGTGGAAATTTTTGAAATCTTGGAAACAACTTGACCTGCTGGAAAGCTGCAGTTGAGTCGCGGTGGCTCAGAGCCGCAGCTCCCCTCTCTGCCGAGCTGAGTCTCCGCGAACGCCTGCTGCTCCCGGCACCCAGCCCCGCCGTGCGCGGCGGCGGCCAGGCCAGACGTCCTCCCCGCGGCGCCCGCCCTCGGAGCCGGACTCGCTCCCAGCACCTCGCGAGGCCGAGACGGGCTGGCGGTGGGCACGGCGGAGGAGGCAGCGGGAGGCTGGGAGAAGAGGTGCGTCCTCAGGAAAGCGGAGGCCGGCAGGGAAGCTTCCCACGGCCAGGCTGGGAGCACAACCAGCCCTTGGGCCTCTCCCCCGGCCCTTGGCCGCGGGCCTCCCCGCAGCGGCGGCTGGGACCCAGGAGCCCAGCCGCCTGCTCTAACCACCCGACCGCACAAAAGCTAAAAATAGAGCTGAGCACCCGGCCGAACCGCCCCGTGCGCTAACCACCAGAGTCTGTTGCGTCCGCAAGCCGGGAGCGGGAGAGCGAGCTCTCTCCTGGCACGAGGGACGGCGGCCAGCTGGTTTTGGGGGGCCGAGTGGAGATGGCGAGCATCACCACCGACTCAGCCGGCAGGCACGGGGCTGACCGCCCGAATCGCGGCCGCAAAGGCGTTGGGCCGTGCCGGCGCGGCCTCCAGCCGGTGCTCCCGCTCCAGGCGCCCGCCGCGCGGGCTGGCGCGCCGGCCGGCCGGCGCACGGGGCTGGCGGGCGCCGGCTCCCGGCCCTGCAAGCTCGGACGGGCTCGGCGCGGCGGCTGGGAGGCAGCTTCCAGCCTTCGCTTGATTCCTGGCTTCCTCCGCCTGCCCTCCCAAGCGGCCTGCGTTTTTTCTCGGTTGAATCATGGATTTCTTGCCTCTCTCTCTCTCTCTCCTGAAGACGAGGAGTGATTTACAGGTCTCCAGAAAACAGGGCCTCGGCTGCTTAGGGGGAAAAAAAAAAAAAAAACCCACTCCCGCTCGCTATTTCCGTCACCCGCCCGCCTTCCCACGAAGGGGGGGCGCTGGGCCGCGGCAGCCGTCTGCATGGCGGGGGAGAGCTGGGGCCTCGCGCTGCTGCCCGGGGCCGCGTCCTCGTCCGGCGTGGGGGGGTCTTGGCCCTCCCCGTCTCTAAATCGCGCTCCCAGCCGCGCAGAGCCCGCCGGGACCCCTGGCAAAAGCCCCCCCGGGGAGGGGGGGGGAGGCTGCGGGTCGCTCTGTGGCGGCCCGACCCTCACCTCGGCCTGCGAGCCGGGCGCCGAGGAGCCGGTCCCCGCCGCTGCTCCCCCTCCCCGGCCGGCTGAAGGGGCCCCTTGTGCGGCTCGGCCTCGACACAAGGCGCCGATTGTGCAGGACGGGTTTCGGGAGGCTCGGCGGGGCCCGGGGCAGGGCGGACAGCGGGCTGCGCGCCCCCGTCGCCGCCGGGCTCTCCTCGCCTCGCCGGGCCGGGCCGGGAGAAGGGGGCTCGCCGCGGCGCTTGGCCGCCCGCGAGGCGCTCACCGCCCGGGCGGCCTGCTGGCTTCGCTTTATCGAGGCGCTGAGCCGGCTTTGATAAGGCAACCGGCGGAGAGGAAAGGGGGCCATCACGGACTGAGAGGTGCTGTCCTGGCCCGCGTTTCAAGCTGCTTCCGCAACAGGCAGCAACGCGCCGGAGGTCAAGAGCGGCTGCCCAGCCGGCCGCGTCCCCGCCGGGCCCTGACAGCGGCAACGATGGCATTCGGGCCCGGCAGAGCCGCCACGGGGCCAAGCCGCGAGCGGCCGGCGCGGGGGGGAGAGCGGCGCGAAGCCTCGCGGCCCGCGGAGGGAGGGAGGGAGGAAGGGAGGAAGGGAGGGAGGAAGCAGAGCTCAGCCCCGTCGGGAGCAGCCCTGCAGGCCTCTCCCGGCGGCAGGAGAAGCAATTCCCGGCGGTGCGCGCGGGGCCGGGGCAGAGCCGGGGGGGCCCCACGGCTCCTGCGGCCGCCGAGCTTCGGGCTCATCTCCGGCGGGGACGGGGATGGCGGAGGAGATAGGCAGGGTCCCGCCGCCGCCGGCACGGGGTCGTCAGTTTTAAAGCTGGTGGCCTGCCCTCCGCCTGGGACAAGAGAGGGCTTTTCTTTCGGCCAGGGGGAGGAGGAGGAGGGGGGGGGACGACGCGCTGGTCCTCTCCTAGAAAAGTGCCGCGAGGGCCCGAAGCCACAGCGAGCGGCTGGCGGCGGGCAGAAGCGCTCTCGGCTCCGCGTCGCCGCCGAAGGTGGCGGGGAAGCAGGAAACAGGCAAGCGACGTGAGCAGAGCGGACAGCATCTTCCCCGCGGGGCCGGCTGCCCGCCCGGCCCCCCCCTCCGCCGCTGCCGCCGCCGCCGCCGGCCCGGATCCTGTTAAACCTTAAAGGACCAGGTCTGATTTGAATCTCATGAAAGGCTTGCGTGTGCCTTTTCCTGCCCCCTCCGTTTCATGTCAGGAGATGAAAAAGCCACCCGATGCCTCGGAAAGGTGTCGGGATAAATCCTTGTTGTGATCCTGTTGGGTCCCATGCTATTACAAGCCAGGAGAAATGTCCTAATTATTTCCAGGATATTGAAGTCTAATAAATCCCGTACTGCCTTATAGGATTTATTTCTCCCTTCACTGCTAGGAGACTCAGGCCCGTGTAATCCTATTGCTGCGGCAGGAGGCGGCTTTCAAACGGCCAGAGCTGGCGGGGGCCGCGCGCAGGTGCCGCCGGCGGGCGGCTTTGGGCCGCGGGGCCGAGCCGGGCGAAGCCCCGGCCCTCGCCGCCTCGTCCGGCCGCGGGGAACGAGGCCCCGAGCGCTGCCACGGTTCGCTTGGCCTTAAACGGCACCGACGATTTTGAGCAGCTCCGGCTCGGCCGCCTCCGTCCCGCCAGCAGCCGAGGCTCCCCGGCTTGCTCCACCCCTGGCTGCACCGGGGAGCCCGTCCCCTCCTGGCATGGCACGCCGTCTCCCCCCGGACCCTGCTTTTGGGGTCCTCAAACACCTGCCCATGCCCGGGCACAGGGGGGAAGGCAGGGAAAAGGCAGGCGAGGCCGAGAAAATCCTTCTCCTGCTTCTCCCGCGAACAGCACGGCAGCCCGCCCCGCGCGCAGCCGGCCGTGCCCGGCTCGCCAGCACGCAGGGGACCCTCCGGACGGCAGTGATGGACACATGAATATGCCTGGAAATTTCGCTGCTGAGTGTTTTCTATAGCAACCGTTGCTGGGGCAACCTGCATCCCGAGCAGCATCGCCCGAAACTCCCCACCGCATCGGCCTCCACCAGCGCCGGCGAAGAGCGGCGACGCCACGAGTTCACCGGCACGCGTCGGGGCGAGCTCCTCCCGGGGCGTCGCCGACCGAAAACATGCACCCCCCCCGCTCGCTCTGTCTGCCGGCTCCGGTGGATTATGGCCGCGAAACGTTAATCCGGGGCGATTAGCAGGACAGAGGGGACTTTGTGCGGCCCCCCGGCCAGGGAAGGCGCTGGCTGGGCCGAGCGCCTTCGCCGTAACTCGCCGCCGCCGGCTGCGTCCTCGCCGCGGGGACGCTCCGGCTGCGCGAACGCGGCTCCGAGCGTATCTCGGAGTCGCAAGGCCCTAATGCTGCATTTTTTGTTTTCTTTTTGGCATTCGATTTTCTTGGAGGTGGGAAAAGCAGAAGGGAAACCTGTCCTTGCCTGTGCCCCCGGCGGGTGCTTCACAGCAGCGCTGCCACGACGGAAACCGGGGCGTTGCAGGGAGCCTTTGCCAGCGCCGGGTGCTCGGCAGCTCCCGGCAGCGATCTTGGCTCCAAAGCAGCAAAAGCGGCATCAAATATAGCCACAGGGCGCTTTGATCTGAGGGGAGCGTAAAATATTCCTGGTGCTTTTAAGCACCAAAGCTCCTGGGCTCGGGCGCTCGGCCACGAGCCAAACCCGGAGCCGCTACCTGCTCTGGGCAGAGGCTCCTGCAGATCCAGGAGCCGCCGGATGCCCACGAGCTGCGTGCACGGCGCGGCCCGGGGGCCGGTCTGCATCGTTTGCGATCTGCTGGGGACCGGGGCGGGTGTATCAAGGACGGGAAAGGGTTGGTGGGGGAGGACGGAGGAGTTAATCGCTGGCAGCGGCCGCTGCAGGCCTTTGATCAGGCTGCCGGCTGCTCCGAGCCGCTCCCCGCGCCGCCGTGCCCGGCCGGCTCCCGACTGAAGCTGTTCCAGCGCGAGGGAGGCCGGAGCCAGGCCCGACCCTCCGGCTGCCCGCGGGCCCCCGCGCCGGCCGAACCGAACTCGCTCCTCCCCAGAGCCAGCCGCGTCCCCCCCCCCCGCCCCCCGCCACGGGCTGGCCCGGGAACTGCTGCTCGCAGATTTATTTAATCAATACGTGACGCCTATTGCAAGCGGCACATCAGCCCGCGCGGGAGGCACCCGCCGCCGCCGCCCGGTTCGGCTTTGTTTGGTGTTTGGAGCCTTGTGGCACCCGATCGCGCCTCGGAGCGAGACTTCAGACGAGCATGAATGAACCACGCTGCTGCTGCTAGCCCTGGCCCCGGCCAGCGGGGAGCTCTCGGCCGGTCGGCGCTGGCCCCCAGGCTGGGGGGGGGGGGGGTTGCAGGATTTGGCCCACTGGCAGCACCCCCCCCCCAGCTCCCCCTCTCCCAAGGCAGTGATTTCCCGGAGAAGCCCCATGGGCTGGCCAGATCCTGCTCCATTAGAGGGTGGCGCTGGGGCAGGTATCCCCAGGCCGTAGCAGCAGGAGCTTTTACGCCGGAGCACCCGGACAGCGTTTCTCCGGGGCTGCCGGGACCTGGGCAAGCGCACAGCTGGGCACAGCTGGACACGGGGCAGATGTGGAGCAGAGAGGCGGCTGGGGCGGCAGGGAGCAGACGCGTGCGCGCGTGTGCGTGTGTGTCCAGGTGTACGCGCACGTCCTTGCGCGTTTATGTGGCTCTGTGTGTGTGTGTGCACACGCGTGTTCGCGTGCACGGCTGTGCGCGTGCCCCGAGCGCCGGTGCATGCAGCAGGCTGTCCCTCCGCCCGGCCACGCGCAAGCAGAGCCAGGAGCAGGAGCTCCGCGGGGCAAGGCGGAGGGGCACGAGGAGCCGGGGATGTGCGAGCCCCGGCGAGAGCAGCCCGGGAGAGGCGTTCGCGGCCTCCCCGCCTGCGCTCAGAGTTTCCAGGGAAAACCCGCCAAGGCCTCGTCCGCTCTGCCGCGGCGGCAGAAGAGCTGGTGGCGAGCTTTCAACTGCGAGCGCCGCGCTGCAGCGCCCGCCAGCTCTGGACGCGCAGACGGAAAAACGGGAGGGGAGGGGGAAAAAAGGGAAAGGAGGAGGAGAAGAGGCCGAGGGCTGCTCCTCGGGAGCGCAGCCGGGGGCTGCACCGCCCGCCGGGGCGCCCCTCGCCGGAGAAAAGGCCTGCTTGAGATGCGCCTGAAGACCCGCAGCTATTTATAGCTTGAGCGACCCTCCTGCCCGGCCCCTCGCTGCCTCTTTTCTCTCTCTTTCCTGCAGGGAGGGCTGGGACCCCGAGGATCCCAAAACGGGGGTGTCCTGGCGGAGACCGGAGCCTGCCTTCGGGGCTGCGCTGGGGCAGGGGCCAGCGGTACGGCCTTGCCCCGTGCGCCGCGTCGGCCTCGCCTGGCCCCGGGTGGCCGCCCGCCGCGGGGCCGGGAGCTGCCGCGAGCCGGAGCCGCGGGACCCGGCACTCGCCGGGGCGCCCTCCAAACCGCCAGCGCCTCCTGTCACGGGGAAGAGGAAACCATTTGCCCGCTGGGGTGGCTGCGGTTTCCGGCGCGACCGCAGCCCCCTGCTCTCGGCGGATGCTGCTCGGACCCGGCGGCTGCTGCCACGCTTCGCTCTGCGCCTCCCGTGCCTCAGTTTCCCCAGGCAGCAGCAAGGGGCAGGGGGGCGACTCGAAGCACAGGGAGCGCCGCCACAGCGAAGCGCCCGTCGCCAAGGGGAGGGTGTCGGGGCGCCGCCGCTGCCCGGCGCTGCTGGCGAGGCCAGGCCACGCGGCGCGAGCCGAGCGAGCCCGGCTCTTGGCAGCGGGGAGGGGGGCGAAGGGAAGGGGGAGGGCGGCGTTTGCAACGCGGCCTCGACGCCGCTGCTCCCCGACAAGGAGCAAAGGTAACCCCGGAGGGTGAGATTTCCAGCGAGGAAATACCATCGCTGGGGAACGCGTGGCCGGGAGGCATGTTCGCGGGAAGAGGTGCATTCCTGGCATGCCGCGGCGAGAGCGCCTGCTCGCTCGCCGCCGGGCCGCTCACGCACGCCGGCCCGCCTGCTCCGCTCGGGCGCAACGCCGCTCGGGGCCGCCGGCCGGGCTGGGCTGGAGGCAGGCAGGGCTGCCGCCTCGGCTCCGCCGAGCCCGGACCGGCCGGCCGTCGGGGCGCCCTGGCGGGGGCTCAGTCCTTCCCGTCGGGCTGCGAACGTGCCGGAAAGGCGCCCCCGGGGCTGAGCGCACCCCTCTGCCCGCGCAGCCTTGCCAAGGCGTCCGGGCTTGCTGCTGGGGACGGGGGCGACGAGGGGCGGCTGCGATGCCGCACCGGCCGGCCGGCCGGCCCCGCACGACGCCCCCCTCGACGCTGCCGGGGCGCCTCGGCGGGAACGCCAGCGCGGCGGCCCTGGGGGTGCCAGAGGGGACCCGGCGTCGCCTGCCCGAGGGAGCCAGGCAGGATTCGGGCCGAATTGCCCTAAACAAGCCAAGGTAAACAAACACACCTAGCGCTATGATGACTTTATCGAGCGTATCGCAGGCCGCGCAAGCTAAGCAACGCCCGTCGCTGGCCGCTGGAGCTCCAGCTGCCCTCCTGCCCTTTACCCGGAGAAAGTCCCAAACGGTTTCTTCCTCCCGACGCTTCCCATCGCCGGCGTTTCCCGGTCTGGTCGCCTCCCCGCCCGGCGCTGCCCGCGGGGGTAACTGCTCCCGAGGCCGCTCCCGCAGGGCGCTCGCTCCTGCCCTTGCTGTTCAGCAGCACGAGGCCACCGAAGGCACGGGGCCGGGAGCCTCGGCGCTCCGCTCCTGCCCGGGACTCGCGGGGCGCAGGCAGAGCACGGCGCGGCTCGGGGCACCCCAGACCGCCAACCGAGAGCCGCCAACCCCGAGCCGCCGTCGCGGGGCGGCAGCGGGCCAGGGCCCTTCCCGGCCGGCGCGTCACCCCCCCCGCGGGACGCCGCGGCGTTTTGGGACGCCGCAGGGCTCCGGCCGCCACCCCCCGCTACCTGCCCGGCGTACGCAAAGCCGTAGCGCTCCCGTTAGGCACACACGCCCCTCGCACGCCCCTCGCACGCCCCCGGCGCGCACCGCCCCTTACCCCGCTCGGTACCTGCCGTGCCCATCGCCCGCCGCCCGCTACAGCCGCGGTACACCTTCTTCACATGCGTTGTGCTTCACACCCCACCCCAACACGCGCTCCCTGTTGTGCGCACACACGTTACACGCACCCTGCCCATTACACACCCATTGCACACACAGCCCCGTTACACACCCGTTACACACCCCTGCCCCTTGCACACGGGTTACGCACACCCTTCCTGTCACATGCCCATGACATGCCTGCTACACACACACACACACACACGCCGCCTGTTAGACCCCCGTCACCTACACCCACACACCTTCCTGGCACGTGCCTGTAACGCGCACGCACTGCTGCCAATTACACGTCGTACACGCGCACGCACTGCCTGTCACACCCCCGTTACACGCCCCGTTGCACACACACTCCTGCCCCTCACACCGGGGTCACCCCCCCGCCTGTTACACACCCCTCGCACACACGCACACCTGTCACGGAGCCGTTACACCCCCGTGGCGCACCCCCCCGGCCTCCACAGCCCCGTGGCGCACACACGCGTGCCCGTGGCGGGCCCGGGGCAGCCCCCGCTGCACCGCCGCTCCCTCCCCCGGCCCGGCCCGGCCCGGCCCCGGCGGCGGCGGGCGCAGCAGCGCCGCCTCCCGCTCCGCGGCGGCGCCGGCAGCCAATGGGCGGGCGGCGGGGGCTGCCGGGACCGGGCTGGGCACCGCGCTATAATGTTACCTACGGCGCGGCCGCCGCCAGAGCGCCGCTCGCCCGCCCGCGCCAGGCCGCGCCGCCCGCCGCCGCCCCGGCCCCGGCCCGCGGGGGCTCCGCGCTAGGGCAGCCGCGCCGGCACCGCCACCGGCACCGGCACCGCCACCGGGACCGGGGCCGGCGGGGAGCCCGAGCGCAACTTTTCCTCCCTGCCGCCCGGCCGGGGCCTTCCCGCATCGCCGCGGCAGGAAAATGAACTACTTGGTGAGCGCGGGCGGCGGGGCGGCGGCGGCGGCGGCGGCGGCGGGGGACAAAGGGGCGGCGGCGGCGGGGAGCGCGGCCGGGCCCGGCGGGGTGACCTTGGCGGCCGCCGCGGCGGGGAGGCCCCGCGCCGCCCTCGGACGTGGCAGGCGGGGGGGGGGTCCGGCCGGTGCCCCCGCGGCGGCGCGTTCCCGCTGCCCCCGGCGCCGCGTGGCGCGGGGCGGCCGCGCAGGGCAGCGGGCGGAGGGGCGCGGGAGCGAGGCCGAGGCGGGCGAGGAGGCAGCGCGGCTGTGCGGCGGCACCAGCGTAACGAGCTCGCGCGTTCTCAGCCCCGCTGCCGCCGGGCTGCGTGCGCGGCCCCGGGCCGGCGGGCAGGGTCCACGGGGGGCGCAAGGCCGCGCCCGTCCCCTTGCTCCCCCCCCCCCCGCCCCGGCTCGCCTCCTCGGGAGCCTTCAGGCCGGACGTCGCTTTGGAGAGTCCCTTTCCCCAGCCGCTGACCTCAGGCCCGCCGGGGCCCTGCCCGGTGCCGCCGGGACCCCGGCAGCGGACTTGACCTTGCGGGCTCGGTCCCCGCGGGACGCGAGCTGCTCGCCGGGGTCGGTGCCGGCCCCCGGGGCTCCCTGCCGCACCGCGCTCCTCCTCCGGGCTCGCGCCAGCTGAGCTGACCCGAGATGCTCCCCGCAAGGCCAGCCCTGCGGTTTCCATCCTGCTCGCCCAGAATCAGGCAGGACCGAGGTCCCCAGCCCTCGTCCCCGGCTGCGGGCCGGCCGCAGGTCCCGGTTTTGTGGTGCAGCGGGGAAGGGCCGTATCAGGGCTGTCGCCTCAGCACTGGGGGTCCCTATGAACCGCCGGGTGTTTTTCGGTAATTGATGGCCCTGCCGGACGGGTGGGGGTGAGGTGGGACCCAGCCGGTGGGACAGCATCCTTGGGGGGGGGGGGTCAGTGGAGGCGGTTGCACCAGCCTGGCTCCCTATCCTGCCTCGGGGCCGCGCCACGCAGCCTGGCCCGCGGCGGACGCTCGGCCCCCCGCACCGGCAGCCCTCGGGAGTTCGGCCGGCCTCCGCAGGAAGCCGCTCGCTGAGGGCCGGGAGAGCAGAGGGAGCTCGGCAAGGCCGGTCTTCCTGTGGGCGTGCGAATGCCCTTCCTGTGCGCGTCAGCCCCGCGGCCCCGCCGCTGTTAATGATTCACCGGGAGCTAATCAGCGCAGCGAGGCCAAGGCTGGGGGACAGGACGGGATGGGACGAGGGGACGTGCCGGCCTTGCAGCACCCTTGCCGTGCTGGGCAGTCCCCGAAGCGCGGCGGCCCTGCGGTCAGGGTACCCGCTGCCTCCCCGGCGGTGCCACCGAGCGCCACCGCTGCCTGGTGCGGGCGGACGGGTGGCACGGGCAGCGTCACCCACGGAGGTGGGCCCGCTCCATAGGAGCGCCGTGGGGGGCTTCGGCAGCCCCGGGGGTCCGTGGCTCAGGATGCGCCCCTCCTGCCTGCTCGGCGGGGGGGAAGGCGCCCGCGCTCCCCTCTCCAGGCAGGAGTTTCCCCTGGCAGCCGGGATGGGCCCAGGCAGGGCACAGTCCGCAGCGGGCGGTTAAGCCAGGCGTCATGCGGGCAGGTTGCAGGCAGGAGGTGGAAGAGCCCGGAGCAGAGTCCTCTTCCCACCCCTTTGCCTTGGCGAGAGAGAAGCGCAGCGCCCAGGACACGCGTCTCTCCTGGAAAGCAGCGCCCAGCGTGCCAAAGGCACCCGCCGTTTTCGTGCCCTACTGGCACGGCTTTTCCCCTCCTCTCTAACGTCGTAGACGTGGGTGCCGGCTGGAGGCTGCCGTCTCCCCGGCTGCTTTCCCGCGTTGTGCCGGCTTAGGGCCCTGGGCTGGGACTTGCGAGCTGCCACCCCCCTCCTCGCGCAAGCTTGGCCCTGTCATTGAGTCTGCCGTGCCCTGGGTTCCCGGTGGCAGCGGAGCGGGGTGGCTCCTGGGGAGCAGCCTGGCTTGCGGCTCGTCGGTCCCAGGGCGCTCGCGCTGACAGCGGTGACGGGCTGGAAAGCGGAGGTGCCTCGGCCGTGCGGTCACCTGGTCTGCTGGGGCCACAGACCTGCCAGTCTGCGGCCAGCGGGTGATGGCAGCGCAGCGTCGGGTGGAGAAGGGGTGCCGGGGGGTCTCGTAGGCCGAAAGCAGCGCTGGGGGCCCTTTTGCTTCTCCGAACAGCTGGCCTTGGACACCTGGGGTGTTTGGGCAGCTGGAACTGGCCCCACGTGGGCAGGCCCCATCAAGACTGTGACTTCTAGCCCTGCCTGTAAGCTGAGCACCCTCTGGGCTGGTCCTGCTGCTCCTTGGGGCTCCCTGCAGGTCCCTTCGGTTGGGGGCCCCCACAGGCGCTGAGCTCTAGGAGGGGAAAGCACCGTGGCAGAGGGAGATGTGCTGGAAGGGTGTCTGCTGTGGGTGCCGCAGGGTGCTGTGCCACGCAGCTGTGGTCTCGGCTGCTGCTAGCCCGCTAGCCAGGCCCCGGCCCAGTGCTGCGCTGTAAACTGTGACCGCACGCCCTGAAAGCCCCTCCGGCCAAGGAGACTGTCTAAGCACTCGCTCCAGCCAGGGACCTGCCTCCGATGGCTCTGTTGGCTCCTGATGGCCATGATCCTGCCCTACGTGTCACAAGCTTGGCGGGCTCAGCCTGCACCTGGCAGGAAGAGCCCTGCGCTGCTGAAAGCTCCCAGCTGGTTGTGCTGGATCTTTCTGGTAGCTGATACCAGTTTTCTACCAACTCTCTGAGCGAAGGGCCAGGAGGCAGAGGGTGAGGTGGACGCACAGCGGGGCTGGAGGGCAGCGCCATGCTCCCTGCTCCGGCAGCTGGTTCAGTGAGCTGGCGCTTTGGTCCTTGTGTCCTGGCAAGGCTGCTCCGTGCTGGCACCCTCTGCCAGGACACAGGGAGGGACAGTTGTCACCAGTTCTGCCCCAGACACAGTCCTCCTGCCTCTCCTGTTGGCATCTCCTACGGCATGACATAGCCAAGTTATTTCCCTGCAAATCCCATCATGTCCCATCGCCCTTGCAGTGCTGAGGACAGGAGCTGGGGCCACCTGCCAGGCTCAGGCCTGGGTCCCCGTCTCTCCTATCCCAGTGTGTGCTGCTGGGGGCCTTTTGGATGGGGTGAACATGGTCATTGGAAAACCCCAACAGCCATCAAGCTAATATGGACAAGGGTCCATGGACCTGTGCTGTTCCCATAGAGATGTGGCTCCTTCACCAGCCCGGCAGGCCACGGTGCTGGGAGTGCGCAGGATGGGTGCACAGGCTTCCTGGGTTGCTTTACTAGCAAGTCACTGGGGCATATATGGGCTGGCGGTGGTGTGGTTAGCAGGGCCAGCCTGGTCGGAGGGCTCGGGTGGCTGGGCCACTGGGGTATCGCATCCCGAGGGCGTCATCCAGGACGGTCCTGGCGCTGTGGGAGCAGAGTCTGGCACAGACGGCCACTGCTCCCTGGGGTAGAGCCTGCCCACGGGGCCGAGCCCGCGGGAACACGTGCCTGCACCGGTCCACGTCTGGGGGAAGCGGGGAGAGCCGGCCCCCCTCCGACACGCAGGGCGCTGCGGCTCCTCTTCTCCCACGCGCTGCGTGAGGCCGTGGCCCCGTCCCGTGGCTTTCCCGCGGCGCGGATTTGAGGCAGCTGGCGTCGGAGCAGTGGCAGAGCTAGTCGCTGGTCCCCAGAGACCCCGGACGGCCGTCCGCAGAGATGGCACGGGGGCACGGCAGTTCTCCCGCTCTTGGAGCGGTTCTGGCAGCTCTCGTGGCCCGAGGCCACTTCTGTCCCTTGTGCACCGGCTCGGGGCTGCCTCCGTGCATGGGAGAGGCAGGTGGTAACGTGCGCGTCCTGGCTCGTGGAGCCGGGCTCCAGCACCTTTGCCCACTGCGTGCCTCAGTTTCCCAGCCAGCCCGTGGGTGCGGTGGGGAGGGGGGGAGTGTGATTGCCGCTGTGTGCTACAGCGGGCAGCAAGAAGGTCCCCGCGGGTGGCGAGGCGCTGCGAGGGCGCCCGCGGCTCTGTCGTGCGGCAGCTGGCTCGGGCGCGGGGAGATGAGGGAGCCCGGCGCGTTTGGCTGTTGGGATGGGGCTCCGCTGGCTGCTCTTTCACGTGGTCTTGCGAGTCCGGGGCAGCTCGTGGCCAGTCCAGCTGGGCCGCTCCGGCACTGGCAAATCTCCGCATGTTTCTGCCTTCCTGTCCCCATGGCTTGGAGGAAACAAGCCGGCGCTGGCTGGGCACGCTCGGGCAGCGGTGGGTGCAAAGAAGCCGTGGTCGTGGGGTGAACGCCGGTGCGGGCAGCGCCCGGGGCAGGCGGGCAGCGGTTGCCCTCTGCGAGCTCTTGCAGGTGCATCCGTGCCACGGCTGGTGCGCGGTCAGGGCTGTAGCATCTCCGCTAGCCCGATGTCTGCCGCGGTGACGGCCGGCGCCACCAGCTCTGTGCTTCTCGGAAAGGGCAGAGCGCCTGCCGCCTTCCCCTGCCCTAAACCCCTGTGCCCGGGGTGCTGCGGTGCTGGCAGGGAGCCGGCCGGGTGTGCTGCAGGCTCCGTGCCCGGCGGAGCGGGATGGGGCCGGCGGGCAGGAAACCGGGTGTGCTCGCGTGCCCTCCGCCTGGCAGCCGGCGGGACGGTGGCCGGCCGGCATGGAGAGTTCTCCGGCTGCGGCTGACTCACCGCCCTGGCACTTCCTGCCTAGCGGGAAGGGGAGGGAAAGGCAGAGAAAGTCCCCAAACTAGGGAGGGACACAGAAGGGTCCAGCATGTCCCCTTCCGAGCACCACCTCCGGGAAGGATGTGATGAACTGGAGCGGGGACGCAAAGTCAACCAGAGCTGTGTTAGGGAGATCTGCCCGGCAGGACCCCACTGCCTCTGCCCTGGGCGCTGGGGAGAGAGGGGGGAGCCCAGGAGTTGGGGAGAGCGTCAGCATTAGTCCCCACGTGCACCCCAGGCAACTGGGCGCTCCTCCACGCTTGTCGCTCCCAGTGCCCTCGCGGCTCGAGGCACCCGAGGGTGGGCAGAAGAGGCAGTGGCAGAGTTGGGAGGACTTTTCCCATGGGCTTTAGCCTGGCTTTGGGGCGCTGCTGAGATCTACTGGGCATGGCCCTTGGCTGATGGGATGATTTTCCCTCCCGGTGCGATCGGGAGAAACCTGGCTGAGAGGACTTTTAAAGGCTGTGAACCTAACAGGAAGGAGATAGGGGCGTTGGGGCCTATACGTCTGCCTACGCCTCTTGGTGAGCCCTGGGGGCTCCTGGCCAGGGCCACCAGGCTTGCGTGGCCTCTGGGACAGCAGCAGGCATCAGCCACCCCTGGGGAGGGCTGAGGAGCAGGGATCCCGTTTACTAGCCCCCTCCTCCCAGTCTGGGACAGGCAGGAGCATCGCCCAACTCCGGTGGTGGGCACTTCGGGCGGGCAGGGCGTCCGCAGCAGGGGCTCGCGGTGGTGCCGGCTCACGTGCCCCCTGTGCGGCTCTCTTGCAGAACGTGCTGGCCAAGGCGCTGTATGACAATGTGGCCGAGTCCCCGGACGAGCTCTCCTTCCGCAAGGGTGACATCATGACGGTGCTGGAACGCAACACGCAGGGGCTGGACGGCTGGTGGCTCTGCTCTCTCCACGGCCGTCAGGGCATCGTGCCTGGCAACCGCCTCAAGATCCTGGTGGGCATGTACGACAAGAAGCAGCAGCAGCAGCAGCAGCAAGCGCCCAGCCCGGGACAGGGGCAGGCGCCACCCCAGCCGCAGCCTCCAGCGCCCCAGACCGCTCTGCCTTATCACCACCAAGGGGGCTACACCCCGCTGTCGCCCGCGTCCCAGTACACCCCCATGCACCCTGCCTACCCACCCCAAGGGGACAATGTCTACCTGATGCCGGTCGCCAGCAAAGGGCAGCAGGGCCACTACTCGGGCTCGGCACCCGCTGGACAATTCCCGCCTGCTCCGGCTAAGCAATCGTCCACCTACCCGAAGCAGACTCCTTCCCACGCCTTCCCCAGCCCCGGCCAGGAGATCTACCAGGTGCCCCCGTCCCTGAGCCAAGTCGCAGACACGTACCCAGTGGGCTCTGCCAGCCCCCCCCAGGATATATACCAAGTTCCTCCCTCAGTTGGTCTGGCTCAAGAGATCTACCAGGTGCCCCCATCATTGGACATGAGGAGCCGGGATGGGCACAAGCCCCAGGGAAAGGTAGGACGGGGGTCCGGGTCCTGCTTTAGGTGGGTCTGAGGGGGTGGCGGGGATGTGGGTGGGGGTTGCTTGGGCTCTGGTTTCTCTGTGGCGCACAGCGCCAAGTGAACGCCAGGGCAGCTGGGCTCCCTTATCAGGCTTACCTCCCTGTTGCTGTCTCTTGGACTGGGTTGGTACCTTATGCCCATCGCTGCGGCTACGTGGTCACTGTTTCCTGGTCCAACGGCAAGGGTAGAGGCAGCAGGAGTCCCTGCTCCAGCTGCGATGCCCTGGTTGGTATGGGCTGTTTGTCTCACGCCTGGCCCAGTGTTTGGCTCTCAGGTCCTCTTGTCTCTCAGTGGTGGCTGTTTGTGCGGGCTCTGCGGGCATCATGTAGGGCACCTCAGCCGTGTGTGGGGCAGACTGGGGGCGCTGGGCGCTCTGCCCGTGCAGCTAAAGAGCTGTTTGGAGATCCCCCTCTGCCCCTTGGTCTGGCTCCACACCCAGGACAGAGAGGTACCTTTGGTACCCAGCAGATGCTGAGATGTTTCTTTGGGCTCCTCGGCTGAGCACCAGTGCCTGTGACCCTAGGGGCTCCCTTCTGGGGGCATAGATGAGGAGCAGGCTGGGCTGGGCAGGGGCCGGTATGCTGTGTCAGCAGGTCAGCCGTGCCAGGGAACGTCTAGAAGTTGCTGTTGGGTTTGCAACCAAGGCCGCTGGGGCGAGCAGCAGGCACAGGTGAGCCACGTGCCAGTCTGTCCCCAGAATATCTCCCTGGCTGCTGGGGCCCTGGCACAGTGCCCTTGAACCCTGCCTTGGCACCGCCTGGCCGGATCCTCCCTTGGGTGGGGTGGGTTGGCTGCAGCGAGGCCATGAGCAACGGAAGGGCCCTGCTGCCACCTCCACCTCGCTCGCGCGCTGCCTGAGCGGCCCATGCCCAGGGAAGAAGATGCATCCTCCTCGTGCGTTGCTGCCTGCCCCTGCCTAGGACGGCTTAGTGGCTGCAGCCTGGACACCTGGTTCCTTCCCGGCTCAGCTTCTGCCCTGGCACACGAGCTTTCTGTTCACCGGGGAAAGGAGTGAGGTGCCTTCACCAGGCGGCATCGTAGCGTGTTTTCCAGGAAGATGGCCCTTCCTCCAGCCCTGACTCATGGCGCTGGGAACCAGCCGGTGAGAGGGGCTGCCAAACCCCGTGACTCACGGCCTGGGCACTCAGCCGGGCAGGCAGCCCCGGCAAGCCCTCGTCTCTCCCCAGCGCGCGCGGGGCAGTGGCTGTAGCCAGCGGTCAGCACGTGAGCAGGACGGCGCTTGGGTGCCGGTTGAGGTTGGGCAGAGCTGGCTGCTCCCAGCCACGCCGTGGCCCAGGGGCCAGGCGGGGGCCGTTTGCCTGCGGCTGCCAGCCGGGAGAACCGTCCCGTTCCCTAGAGCATCCTGGATGTGCCGGGGCTCCTCCGGCTACCCCGCACAAGGAAGGCCTTGCCAGTACCTCTCCCCTTTGCAGGGTTTTCATCCCTTCTTGCCCTATGGTGCCAGCTGGGCAGGATGCCTGAACCCTCCGGATTTGGTTATGCTCCAGCTGCTATTGTGTCCTGCAGCCTGGCAGCTCACCTTGCCCTCGGCCGGCACGGGGCAGGCGTGTTGCGTGCCCTCCCGTGCCCCTCCGGGCTCAGGGCATGCCGTCCCCTGCGCTGCCTGGCACGCCGGGGCTGTCCCTACTGGCGTCACCACCTCTCTGTCCCTGCTCGCAGCCACCCGGTGCTGCCAGCGCCCGGATGCCCAGCTGGCCGTGCCACGCTCCTCCTGGATCGCTGCCAACAGGATGCCGCCACCCGGCGGTGCTGAGCGTCCCCAGCCGAGCCCGCATCCGCTGCTGGCGTGGCGCTGCGGGTGGCGCGATGGAGGTCGGGAGCCCTGCGCTGCTCGCGGCGTGGCGTGGTGCAGCGGGCACCGAGCCGTGGGCAGGGATCTGCCAACGCCCCACGGGCCTTGGCAGATCTCCGGGCCGCGCGTGCCCGCAGGGCCGTTGCCATCTGTGGGGCCCGGCCGTGCCGGCTGGGCTTTGTCTCTCGCCGAGGCCCTGCCGAGGCTCGCTGCTATAAATAACCAGTGATATCATCTCCGTCCCTGGCGTCGGCTGCGAGGAGCGTGGCGACGGCGGCGCGGCACGCGTGGCCGGGCAGCGCCCTCCCGTGGGCATGCACCGCTCGCTGCCGGGCGGGCCGGGCAGCCTTGTCGCGCCCCTCCTCGCCTGGCACGTCTCCGGCACCCGTCCTCTTCTCGAGCCCCCGCCAGGCCTTGGCGTCAGCGTCTGGGGCACGGACCGATCCTCTTTGTCTCGGGGACGCTGAACCCGAGGTGCTGGATCGTTTTGGTGCCCGAGGAAGGGGACAGTCAGGCTGAGGTCTCCGGGACTCTGCCTCATGCCCCTGCCCATTCGGTGGCTACTGTAGAGTGGCAGGAGATGGTCTTGCCCCCTCTCCAGCCTGTCTTTTTGTGTGGTTACAGCCAGATGCCTGCAGGGCTGTGGTGCGCCCTGGCCTTGGCTGTTCTTGCGTAGGTGAATGTCTCCCGTCCTCCCCGGGAGGCTGGGTGGGGAGACCGAGGCATGGAGAGTCTTGCCCAGGGCTGGGGAGGCAACCAAAGGGGATCTGAGCGCTGGGCGCTGGAACAGATGGCTGGGCAGGGGTGTCGCGCTGGCGGGCACCTGAGCTGCGCTGGCTCCATTTAGGTGCCCATTGCCCACCTGGCATTTCCCAGCCACGATGGGCATGGCTGGGCAGGGGGAAGGCAGCCTGGTGGTGACCCAGGGCAACCACTCGAGGTGCCTCTTGGCAGTGCCCACCTCGGCCCCTTCCCTCTTGCCAGGTGCTGGTGCCCACCCGAGTGGGGCAGGTGTACGTCTACGACTCCCCCAAGGGCGAGCAGGATGAATATGACTTTCCTCGCCACCTCCTCTCCTCGGGCTCCCAGGAGATCTACGATGTGCCGCCTGTCCGCGGAGGGCTCCCGAGCCAGTTCAGCCAGGAGGTGAGTCCCTGCAGGGTGGTGGGGCTGGTCAGCTGCCCGTGTCTACCCCCAGAGCGGGAAGAGATGCTCTGGTACAGTATGGGATCCATACCTGGAGGAATTAGGCCTATGGCTGAGCCCGTTAATGAGCCAGAATCCTTGGGGCTGCTTCTGGTTCCTCTGTCCTTCCAAGCAGGTCCCAGCTTCCTTGGGATGAGGTGAGGGCCCATGCTGTTCCTGACTCCCTCTCCTGTCCTCCTCCAGGTGTATGACACTCCCCCCATGGCCGTGAAGGGTCCCAACGGGCAAGACCCAGGGCAAGAGATCTACGACGTGCCCCCCAGTGTGGAGAAGAGTCTGCACCACACTGTAAGTGCTGCTAGCAAACCCCTCTATCCCAGGGCCACCAAAGGGGACATGGCAGAGGCAGAGGCACCACGGCCTCAGCAGTACGGCCATGCCAGCCTGCCTGAGGGAAGGGACACCCATGGGGTGCGTACTCCCTTCCCAGCGCCCCCCGCCTGGTGCGCCGCCCATGCCATCTCGCCTGCTCAGAGCTGGCTGCTGCGTGCACCATGGCACAGCTTAACCCTCAGGCGTGCACACGACTCAGCCTCCCTCCCACGCACGCGGTGCTCCCGCGCGCAGGGCTGCCTCCGACACGCACACGCCTGTGCGCGGCTCTCCCATGCTGGCACATGCCACCACAGGCTGTCTGACGCGCATGCAGGGCTCTCCCACGTGCGTACGTGTGCCTGCAGGGCCGTCTCCCCCCGTGCACGCAGCGCTGTCTTGGCCTCGTACCCCACCCATGTGCAGGGCGCCGTCTGATCCCAAGCGGCGCTGTGGGCAGCCGTGGGGCTGGCGCGGGGAGCCTGGGCGGTGCTGATGGTGCCATTGCAGGTATACGACATCCCGCCTTCAGTGAGCAAGGACGTGCCGGATGGCCCTGTGCGGGAGGAGACCTACGACGTGCCCCCCGCCTTTGCCAAGCAGAAGGCCTTCGACCCCTCCAGACACCCCCTCATCCTCACGCAGCAGGAACCCTACCTGCCAGAGGATGTCTATGATGTGCCGCCGGCAGCTGGGAAAGGTGTGCCCGAGCCATCGCTCTCCCACGAGATCTATGACGTGCCCCCTAGCCTCAAGAAGCTGGGAGGGTCGGCCTTCACCTCCCAGGAGGTGTATGACGTGCCCCGGGACCTGCATGCCCCAGGCAAGGGCTCGGTGGACACCGAGGGTGAGTACATCTATGACGTCCCACCGCAAGTGGACCGTGAGGCCAAGGCCACCGACACCAAGCGTCTCTCGGCCTCCAGCACTGGCAGCACCCGCAGCAACATCTCCACATCCTCGCTGGACATGGTGCCCGTGAAGGAGTCGGCCAAAGGGGCTGGCAAGGAGTTCTCCTTGGACTTGGACGCTGCCATGGAGATGCTGGCCAAACTCCAGCATGGCGTTGGCGGCGCCGTCTCCTACCTCATGTCCTTCATCAACGCCAACTGGCGCAGCCCTGAGCACATGGAGGTGAATGCTGCCAGCATCCATGCGGCGGCTGAGGGCGTCCAGACAGCCCTCCGGGACCTGCTGGAGTTCGCCCGGGGGGCAGTGAGCAACGCTGCCCAGGCCTCAGACCGCTCCCTCTACGCCAAGCTCAGCAAGCAGCTGCAGAAGATGGAGGAGGTGTACCAGGCCCTGGCGCGGCACAGCCAAGCTCTGGACAGCTGCCACTGGGCCCCTAATGCTTTGGTCGGTGGCAAGGCAGGCACAGATGATTTGGAGCTCTTCGTTATGTACTCACGCGGTGTGCCTGATGATACCAAGCAGCTGGCCTCCTTCCTGCACGGCAATGCCTCCCTCCTCTTCAAACGGACAAAGCAGGCATCGGAGGGCAATAGCCATGGGCCTGCTCACCCCTCCGACAAGGCCAGTAGCATCCAGTCGCGGCCCCTGCCCTCCCCGCCCAAGCTGCTGGCGCAGGAGTCGCCCGACGGGCCGTACGAGAACAACGAGAGCGGCTGGATGGAAGATTATGACTACGTCCATCTCCAGGTGGGCACGGGGAGGGGGATGCGATGGCCGAGCACACGCGGTGCGAGGTCAGGCTTGGTCCCCTGCATTGCTGCGTTGTGTCTGCGGCTCCCCACGGTCGCAGGGCAAAGGTCATCAGCAGTTTGCTCCTGGCGAGGAGCCCAGGGGACCCAGGCTGCCCTGCACTGACTGCAGTGGCAATTCTGCCCATGCCCCGCGGGCACATACTGAGGCTGATGTTTCCAGGTCTTGCCTTTACCCTCCTGCTTGAGGGCTGGGGGAAGCAGGGTCATCCCAGTGTTGGAGGGGGCTCGTTCCTGGTGAGGTTTGTGTTGCTTGCCCCACGTCATGCCCTTTCCTTCCCTTCAGGGCAAGGAGGAGTTTGAGAAGACCCAGAAGGAGCTGCTGGAGAAAGGCAACATTATCCGGCAGAGCAAGGACCAGCTGGAGCACCAGCAGGTAACAGAGCTGGGGAAGGCAGGCAGGCATTTCTGCCCTGCATGGCCCTGGGCACAGCTCACTGGGGTCCCGGGCTCAGAGAGCGCAGCGAGCTTCAGCTTCTGCTCTCCCTGCACCCACGCTGTCCAGTCCAGACCATGGCTCCCTCTTCTGTGGCTGTCCACATGGCAGTGTCTGGCATGACTCCAATGGCTGCGCTGTGCTAACGGCGAAGGGCATCAGCACTTTGCTCCCGGCGAGGAGCCCAGGGCAGCCATCATCTGCCTGGGGGTGGCACTCTCCTGTGCCTGCTTCCCCTGGGGCACGGCTGGGCACCTTGGGGCCGCCTGGCCGTGGTGCTTGGTTCTCGTGTTAGCAGCCACAGCGAACCCAGGCCTCCTTCCTCAGGGCTGTGCAGCCCCAGAGGAGACAGTGGTTTGAAGGCCGTCCTGCCATGGCCCTGCGCCCTCATGCCTGTCCCTCCCGCAGCTGAAGCAGTTCGAGCGGCTGGAGCAGGAGGTGACGCGCCCCATCGACAACGACCTGTCCAACTGGAGCCCCCCGCAGCACTACGGCCCGGCGCGGGGCGGCGGGGCCCTGTGTCCCGCTGACCGCCAGCTCCTCCTCTTCTACCTGGAGCAGTGCGAGGCCAACCTCACCACGCTCACCAACGCCGTGGACGCCTTCTTCACTGCTGTCAGCACCAACCAGCCCCCCAAGATCTTCGTAGCCCACAGTAAGTTTGTCATCCTCAGCGCCCACAAGCTTGTCTTCATTGGCGACACGCTGTCCCGCCAGGCCAAGGCCCAGGACGTCCGACACAAGGTCACGCATTACAGCAACCTCCTCTGTGAGATGCTCAAAAAGATCGTGGTGACCACAAAGGCGGCTGCTCTCCACTACCCCTCGCCTGCGGCCTCCAAGGACATGGTGGAGCGCGTCAAGGACCTTGCCAACAGCACGCAGCAATTCAGGATGGTGCTGGGCCAGCTGGCAGCCATGTGATGGCCCCACACTGTTTCCCCCTCCCCATGGCCCTCCTGCTGTCCTCAGACATGTGCCCCCCTCAACGAGAGCCCTCTCTGCCTGGTGTAAACGGACCTGTACATAGATAGAGACTGCCATGTGCACCGGGCACCTGGGGCTCCACTGAAACAGGGGTGATGGGCTGCAGTGATTGTCCCCCTTCCTGTTCTTCCTCTCTCCGGACAGAGGACAAGATTGGTTTTAGAGCTGTGCCCCTGATGAAGCAAAGCTGGGAGATGAATTCATGCCCTGTCCTTCCCCACTGACCCCTCTCCACCCAACACCTGCTCTGCCAGGGCCGGGCTTCCTGGCTGGGAGTGATATGGCTGTGTCCCATGCTGGTCACTTGAATCGAGTTGGGGGCTGCACAGCCCAGCAGTTTGGGGTGATGCTGTGGCTGCTCCTGTCTCCAGGGGGCTCTCGAGTGGTCTCGTTTGGCACATCGGTGGGCAGCTCTTAATGGTGTGGAAGCCACCCTCGCGGCAGACAGAAAACCGTGCTGGGTAACAGCATTAGAGGACCCTGCTGCGCTATGTCCCGCTGTAGGCCAGCACCTGGCAGGGGGTGTCTAAAGGGTCCCAGACTGACAGGGGAAAGGGTGAGGGGTGGGCTAGGGTTGGGGGGGGGGGCGGGTGGGTCTAACCTTTGCATTTTCATGTCTCGGGTTTTGCTACCGTACCAGCTGTAACCGAAACGCAAACTGAAATTGGTGCCTTTTGAACACTGGGGAAGCTTCTGCCGGTTCCTGGAGCTACGGAGTCGCAGCCCGCTGAATCTCAGCCCCGTGTCCCCCAGCAGCATAAAGATTTGCCTAGAATCCCTCCATCTCGTGGGTCTCTCTGTGTTGCACTGCCCCGGGGGACAGCCCCCCCCCGCCCTCCGGCCAGGACTCGGCCATCTCTCCTGAAAGATGGCGTGGCTCTTTGAAAGCATGTATGCAGGCATATTTTATTTGAGGTCTCCAGGATCTGTGACCTACCCCACCTAAGCAGTGGGGCCACTGAGCCCGGAGCGGGGGTCCCAGGGCAGCTGGCAGTGTGGGGCAGTGAGGCTGTGGCTGTGCCAGCCCTGGCCTGGCAGGAGCAGGACAGGGCTGATTCCCTGCGGCTGAGGGACTTTATGAGCAGTCGGGGGCAGCCAGGTGATTTTGGGGTGCCCTGGGGCAAAGGGGTGCCCAGACATGGTCACAGCACCTTCCCAGCGTTCGCGAGGTTCTTGGGGTCCAGTGCTCCTCGCCGGCAGCACCACGCGCAGGTTGAACACGATGGGCCTCATGGTGCTGTAGCACATGCCGTTGACCACGCTGCACAGCACGGTGTCTGCCCCCAGGTCTGGTGCCATGGCAGAGGCCATGGGCACTGGAGCCACCTGGCTGCCCTGCCTACCCCTCCCGGCAGCCCCAGCCCCAGCAACACCCCTGCCCCCCAGTCCCCCCAGGTCCCCCTGCTCTGCCACCGACACCCCGGGGCCCCAGCGCCCGTGCGGTACCGACGGGGAACCAGAGCCCGCTGGCGCGCAGGTAGCTGTTGAGGGCCTTGCGCGTCACCCCGGGCTCCACCGCCACCGTGAAGTCCTCGACGCGCAGCTCCGAGATGCGGTCCATGCGGCTCAGGTCGAAGCACACGCCGCCCTGGCGCCCACGGCCCACGGCCGGCTCAGACGGGCCCGCGCCGCGGCTCAGCCCGGCCGCCCGCGGCGCTGCGGCCCCGTACCTGCACGGCGGTGACGCCGCCCTCGAGGCCGGTGCCCGTGCCGAAGGGCACCATGGGCACGTCGCAGCGGTAGCACAGGGCCGCCAGCTCCTGCACCTGCGCCACGTCCCGGGGCCACACCACGGCGTCCGGGGGGGCGCAGCTGCGGCGACAGAGCGGGCAGAGCTGCCCCCGCCGCCGGCCACCGCCGGGGCGGCCGCGGGGCCCCTGCTCCGTGCCCGGCGCTGCCCGCCCCGGCGCTGCCCGCCGGCCGAGCTGGGGCCGCCGCCGCCACCCGGGGCCGGGGCCGGGGCCGCTCCCCACGGCCGGGGCCGCAGCCCGTGGGGCCCCCGGGACCCGCCGCCTCCCGCGGGGTCGGGGCGCGGGGATCCCGCCCGGGCCGCAGCCGCTGAGCCCCGGCGCTGCCCCGGCCGTGGGGGCGCCGCGCGGGGGGCCGGGCCGGGCCGGGCCGCCCGGGAGAGGAGCCGCGTGGGGGGGGGGAGATGGGCCGGGCCGGGCCGGGCGTGGAAAGAGCCGCGCGGGGAGGGGAGGCAGGGCAGGGGAGGAGCCGCGCGGGGGGGAGATGGGCCGGGCTGGGGGAGGAGCCGCGCGGGGGGGGGAGAGATGGGCCGGGCCGGGGGAGGAGCCGAGTGGGGGGGGGGGAGATGGGCCGGCCCGGGCGTGGAAGGAGCCGCGCGGGGGGGGGTGAGGCGGGACGAGGAGGGGGAGGAGCCGCGCGGGGGCGGGGGGCGAGATGGGCCGGCCCGGGAGTGGAAAGAGCCGCGCGTGGGGGGGAGGCAGGGCAGGGGAGGAGCCGCGCGTGGGGGGAGATGGGCCGGCCCGGGCGTGGAAGGAGCCGCGCGCGGGGGAGATGGGCCGGCCTTGGCGTGGAAGGAGCCGCGCGGGGGGGAGATGGGCCGGCCCGGGCGTGGAAGGAGCCGCGCGGGGGGGAGATGGGCCGGGCTGGAGGAGGAGCCGCGCGTGGGGGGGGCGAGATGGGCCGGGCTGGAGGAGGAGCCGCGCGGGGGGGGGGCGAGATGGGCCGGGCCGGGGGAGGAGCCGAGTGGGGGGGGGGAGATGGGCCGGCCCGGGCGTGGAAGGAGCCCCGTGGGGGGGGTGAGGCGGGACGAGGAGGGGGAGGAGCCGCGCGGGGGCGGGGGGCGAGATGGGCCAGCCCGGGAGTGGAAAGAGCCGCGCGTGGGGGGGAGATGGGCCGGCCCGGGCGTGGAAGAAGCCGCGCGTGGGGGGAGATGGGCCGGGCCGGGGGAGGAGCCGCGCGGGGGGGGGGAGGAGCCGCGCGGGGGGGGAGATGGGCCGGCCCGGGCGTGGAAGGAGCCGCGCGTGGGCGCCGCCGTTGCTTTTCGCGGCCTCGGCGCCGGCCCGCGCCCCGGGCACCGACCTGTGCACGGACTCGTCGCGGCCGTGCTGCTCCCGCACCGCCGCGGCCGTGGAGACGTGGGGCGCCCCGGCCACGGCCCTCAGCGCCTCCACGAAGTCGGCGGGCAGCGGGCGCTGCGGGGCGGCGCGGGCCCCGGTCACGGCGGGCTCGGACCGGCCCCGCCCCGGCCCCCCGGCCCCGGCCCCCCGCCCCGGCCCCCCGGCCCCGGGCCCGAGCCGAGCCCCGGCCCACCTTGGCGCAGCAGCCCCGGCGCCCGCCGGCCCCCGCCAGCCCCAGCAGCCGCCGCACGGCCATGCCGGCGACGCCAGCGCGAAGAGCCCCGGCCCGAGCGGCGGCGCCCGCGGCCCGGCCCGGCCCCTCCGGCCCCCCCGTGCGGCGCCGGCCCGCCCCGGCCCCGGCCCCGGCCCCGGCCCCGGCGCCGCCGCCTTAAGGTGGCCCCGACCCCGGCCCCGGCCCCGGCCCCGGCGCGAGCAGGCGGAGGCGCCGGGCTGCTGCAGCGCTTTATTGCCGGCCTCAGTTGGCCGCCAGGATGGAGTCGATCCAGGCGCGGAGCGCGGTGACGCGCGCGTAGACGCCGGGCACGGAGGGCGAGCACGAGCTGCTGCCCCACGACACGATGCCCACCAGGGTCCAGGCGCCGTCCTTCTGGCACACCAGCGGGCCCCCGGAGTCGCCCTGCGGGGAGCCGCGTGAGCGGGCCGCCGGGCCAGCCGGGCGCCGGGCCGCGGCGGCCGCGCCGGCGGGCACGTACCATGCAGGAGGAGGCGCCGGCGCCGCCCGCGCACACCATCACGTCGGCGATGCGGTACCCCCAGTACTGCTTGCACTGCGCGTTGGTGAGCAGCGGCAGGGCCGCCTGCTGCAGCACCGCCGGCGTCTGGGCGGCTGCAAGGCGACCCGCCGAGCGGCGTCAGCGCCCGCCGCGGCCCCGCCGAGGGCGGCGCGGGGCAGCGGGCGCGGGCCGCCGGCGCCTTACCCTGCGGGTCGGTGAGGCCCCAGCCCGTGGTGACGCACGTCAGGCCGCCGGGGAAGTCGTCGGAGGCCTCGGGCAGGCACACGGGCGACACGCGGGCCGTCAGCCGCGCCGGCGTGGCCAGTTTGAGCAGCGTGATGTCGTTGCGGATCGTCAGCAGGTTGAACTTGGGGTTCTTGAAGACCTGGGGCAGGCGGGCACCGCTCCCAGCACCCCGGCACCCCCGCGACACGGCCCCCGCCGCGGGGCGTCCGGCCGGGCCGCAGCGCCGACCGGGGCCCCCTCCCGGGACTGAGGGCAGCCGCGGAGCAGACCCCGCGACCCGGGGCGGACGGCGCTCCGCGAGCAGACCCAGCCCGGCTGGGTCTGAGAGGTGCCAGGGACATGCGAGCGGCCAGGGCACCCCGGGGACTGACGGGGCCGGACGGGGCGCGACCCCAACGCTCAGGACGGACGGGGGCGCCGGGCACCAGACCTCCCCGCCGCCAGGGCTGGCACAGCGCAGGGACCCGTTGGGCTGCTGATGACCCCGGGAGCAGACCCCAGCCCGGGGCTACTGGGGACCACGGACACCCCAGGGACACCCCCAGGGCCTGCTGGGGACACTGGCGGCCAGACCCCAACCCCAGGCGCTGACGGGTGCCAGGGACACGGGCAGCAAGCAGAGCCCACAGCTGGGGACCGCGAGATGGGGCCGGCGAGGAGCCGCTCTCCTGGCCCCGGCCCCGGCCCCGGCCCCGGCCCCGGCCCCGGCCCCGGCGGGGCTCTTGGCCCCAGCACCCACGCGGGATGCCCGACGCAGCCTGGCGTGCAACGGTACCTGCTTGATGGCCATCACCTGCACGTCCGCGGAGGACGAGGCCTGGTCGTACTCACCCAGCACCACGCTGTCAGTGGTCCTGGGCGCGGGGCGGGCGCTGAGCACCGGTGCCGGGCCAGCCCTGCCCGACGCCCGGCCCCCGGTGCAGCCCCGCGGCTCCTGCCCGGCGCCGCGGCGCGGCCGCTGCCTACCTGACGTTGCAGTGGGCCGCGGTGACCACCCAGTTCTCACTGATGAGCGACCCGCCGCAGAAGTGGAAGCCGTTGTTGCGCTGGCGGGGAGCGCTGCGGTGAGCGGCCCGGCCCGGCGGCCCCGGCCCCGCTCCCGCCTCCCCCAGCCCGGCGCCGCCGCGGGGCTCTCACCTGCAGGGAGACCTGCCAGGGCCAGGAGCCGGGCACCGCCGGCTCCCCGTTGACGATGCGGCTGTAGCCGCGGATGACGGGTGCGATGGCGGGCACGCCGCAGCCTGCGGGGCAGAGGCAGCCGTGGGCCGGGGGCTCCGGCCGCGCCGGCCCCGCGCCCCCCCCGCCCGGCCCCTGCGCCCCACGCACCCGCCTTGGGCAGGGAGTCGGCGGCGCGGGCAGAGCCCGCCAGCGCCAGGCAGCCCAGCAGCCACAGCAGAGCCATCGCGTCTCTGGCAGGAGCAGGCCCGGCCTGGGGCTCGCCGCCCCTTTATCCCCGGGCTCTGGGAAGGGCCCAGGTGCCGGCCTTCTGCGCCCCGGCCTTGGGAGATAAGCGAGCCCCCGGCCCCCGCCGCGGCGCCGTGCCAGGGCTGGCAGAGGGGTGCCCACGTGGCCCAGCTCCGAGATGCCCTGCAGCCCAGGGACGGCTCCAAGACAACCGTCCCGGGGGCGCCTGGCATTGCCCCCGCAGCCCTGCCCGCTGCACCGCCTGCGTGGCCGAAGCGGGCTTGTCTCCCCTTCTCCGGCCTGGCACCCTGCAGCCGTGCTGGCCAGGGCCGCGGCCGTGCCGCGGTGTCGGTGGCCCTGGGCGCGGGGCGCCCCACTCCCTCTGCCGCCTGGTTCTCTCCCCCGCTTTGCTCCAGCCCTGAGGTTCCCGGCCGCCCTCTCTCGCAGCAGGGCTGAGCCGCGGAGGGGCTGGCGGGGTCAGCGGTGAGGGGAGAGAGGAGAGAGGTGTGAGCTGCCTGGTTGTCTTGGAGCCGTCCCTGGGCTGCAGGGCATCTCGGAGCTGGGCCACGTGGGCACCCCTCTGCCAGCCCTGGCACGGCGCCGCGGCGGGGGCCGGGGGCTCGCTTATCTCCCAAGGCCGGGGCGCAGAAGGCCGGCACCTGGGCCCTTCCCAGAGCCCGGGGATAAAGGGGCAGCGAGCCCCAGGCCGGGCCTGCTCCTGCCAGAGACGCGATGGCTCTGCTGTGGCTGCTGGGCTGCCTGGCGCTGGCGGGCTCTGCCCGCGCCGCCGACTCCCTGCCCAAGGCGGGTGCGTGGGGCGCAGGGGCCGGGCGGGGGGGGCGCGGGGCCGGCGCGGCCGGAGCCCCCGGCCCACGGCTGCCTCTGCCCCGCAGGCTGCGGCGTGCCCGCCATCGCACCCGTCATCCGCGGCTACAGCCGCATCGTCAACGGGGAGCCGGCGGTGCCCGGCTCCTGGCCCTGGCAGGTCTCCCTGCAGGTGAGAGCCCCGCGGCGGCGCCGGGCTGGGGGAGGCGGGAGCGGGGCCGGGGCCGCCGGGCCGGGCCGCTCACCGCAGCGCTCCCCGCCAGCGCAACAACGGCTTCCACTTCTGCGGCGGGTCGCTCATCAGTGAGAACTGGGTGGTCACCGCGGCCCACTGCAACGTCAGGTAGGCAGCGGCCGCGCCGCGGCGCCGGGCAGGAGCCGCGGGGCTGCACCGGGGGCCGGGCGTCGGGCAGGGCTGGCCCGGCACCGGTGCTCAGCGCCCGCCCCGCGCCCAGGACCACCGACAGCGTGGTGCTGGGCGAGTACGACCAGGCCTCGTCCTCCGCGGACGTGCAGGTGATGGCCATCAAGCAGGTACCGTTGCACGCCAGGCTGCGTCGGGCATCCCGCGTGGGTGCTGGGGCCAAGAGCCCCGCCGGGGCCGGGGCCGGGGCCGGGGCCGGGGCCAGGAGAGCGGCTCCTCGCCGGCCCCATCTCGCGGTCCCCAGCTGTGGGCTCTGCTTGCTGCCCGTGTCCCTGGCACCCGTCAGCGCCTGGGGTTGGGGTCTGGCCGCCAGTGTCCCCAGCAGGCCCTGGGGGTGTCCCTGGGGTGTCCGTGGTCCCCAGTAGCCCCGGGCTGGGGTCTGCTCCCGGGGTCATCAGCAGCCCAACGGGTCCCTGCTCTGTGCCAGCCCTGGCGGCGGGGAGGTCTGGTGCCCGGCGCCCCCGTCCGTCCTGAGCGTTGGGGTCGCGCCCCGTCCGGCCCCGTCAGTCCCCGGGGTGCCCTGGCCGCTCGCATGTCCCTGGCACCTCTCAGACCCAGCCGGGCTGGGTCTGCTCGCGGAGCGCCGTCCGCCCCGGGTCGCGGGGTCTGCTCCGCGGCTGCCCTCAGTCCCGGGAGGGGGCCCCGGTCGGCGCTGCGGCCCGGCCGGACGCCCCGCGGCGGGGGCCGTGTCGCGGGGGTGCCGGGGTGCTGGGAGCGGTGCCCGCCTGCCCCAGGTCTTCAAGAACCCCAAGTTCAACCTGCTGACGATCCGCAACGACATCACGCTGCTCAAACTGGCCACGCCGGCGCGGCTGACGGCCCGCGTGTCGCCCGTGTGCCTGCCCGAGGCCTCCGACGACTTCCCCGGCGGCCTGACGTGCGTCACCACGGGCTGGGGCCTCACCGACCCGCAGGGTAAGGCGCCGGCGGCCCGCGCCCGCTGCCCCGCGCCGCCCTCGGCGGGGCCGCGGCGGGCGCTGACGCCGCTCGGCGGGTCGCCTTGCAGCCGCCCAGACGCCGGCGGTGCTGCAGCAGGCGGCCCTGCCGCTGCTCACCAACGCGCAGTGCAAGCAGTACTGGGGGTACCGCATCGCCGACGTGATGGTGTGCGCGGGCGGCGCCGGCGCCTCCTCCTGCATGGTACGTGCCCGCCGGCGCGGCCGCCGCGGCCCGGCGCCCGGCTGGCCCGGCGGCCCGCTCACGCGGCTCCCCGCAGGGCGACTCCGGGGGCCCGCTGGTGTGCCAGAAGGACGGCGCCTGGACCCTGGTGGGCATCGTGTCGTGGGGCAGCAGCTCGTGCTCGCCCTCCGTGCCCGGCGTCTACGCGCGCGTCACCGCGCTCCGCGCCTGGATCGACTCCATCCTGGCGGCCAACTGAGGCCGGCAATAAAGCGCTGCAGCAGCCCGGCGCCTCCGCCTGCTCGCGCCGGGGCCGGGGCCGGGGCCGGGCCGGGCCGGGGCCGGGCCGGGCCGGGCCGGGGTCGGGGTCGGGGCCACCTTAAGGCGGCGGCGCCGGGGCCGGGGCCGGGGCCGGGGCGGGCCGGCGCCGCACGGGGGGGCCGGAGGGGCCGGGCCGGGCCGCGGGCGCCGCCGCTCGGGCCGGGGCTCTTCGCGCTGGCGTCGCCGGCATGGCCGTGCGGCGGCTGCTGGGGCTGGCGGGGGCCGGCGGGCGCCGGGGCTGCTGCGCCAAGGTGGGCCGGGGCTCGGCTCGGGCCCGGGGCCGGGGGGCCGGGGGGCCGGGGGGCCGGGGCGGGGCCGGTCCGAGCCCGCCGTGACCGGGGCCCGCGCCGCCCCGCAGCGCCCGCTGCCCGCCGACTTCGTGGAGGCGCTGAGGGCCGTGGCCGGGGCGCCCCACGTCTCCACGGCCGCGGCGGTGCGGGAGCAGCACGGCCGCGACGAGTCCGTGCACAGGTCGGTGCCCGGGGCGCGGGCCGGCGCCGAGGCCGCGAAAAGCAACGGCGGCGCCCACGCGCGGCTCCTTCCACGCCAGGGCCGGCCCATCTCCCCCGCGCGCGGCTCCTTCCACGCCCGGGCCGGCCCATCTCCCCTCCACGCGCGGCTCCTCCCCAGGCCCGACCCGCCTCCTCCCCCCCCACGCGCGGCTCCTCCTCCAGCCCGGGCCATCTCGCCCCCCCCACGCGCGGGTCCTCCTCCAGCCCGGCCCATCTCCCCCCCGCGCGGCTCCTTCCACGCCCGGGCCAGCCCATCTCCCCTCCACGCGCGGCTCCTTCCCCGGCCCGACCCGCCTCCTCCCCCCTGCGCGCGGCTCCTCCTCCAGCCCGGCCCATCTCCCCCCCACGCGCGGCTCCTCCCCCAGCCCGGCCCATCTCCCCCCTGCGCGGCTCCTCCCCTGCCCCGCCCCGCCTCCCCCCCCCGCGCGGCTCCTTCCACGCCCGGGCCGGCCCATCCTCCCCCACGCGGCTCCTTCCCCAGCCCGGGCCGGCCCATCCCCCCCCACGCGGCTCCTTCCCCAGCCCGGGCCGGCCCATCTCCCCTCCACGCGCGGCTCCTCCCCCGGCCCGACCCGCCTCCTCCCCCCCCCCGCGCGGCTCCTCCCCCGGCCCGGCCCATCTCCCCCCACGCGCGGCTCCTTCCACGCCCGGGCCGGCCCATCTCCCCCACGCGCGGCTCCTCCCCTGCCCCGCCCCGCCTCCCCCCCACGCGCGGCTCCTTCCACGCCAGGGCCGGCCCATCCCCCCCCACGCGGCTCCTTCTCCAGCCCGGGCCGGCCCATCTCCCCCCCACGCGCGGCTCCTCCCCAGGCCCGACCCGCCTCCTCCGCCCCCCCCGCGCGGCTCCTCCCCCAGCCCGGCCCATCTCCCCTCCACGCGCGGCTCCTCCCCCGGCCCGACCCGCCTCCTCCCCCCCCCCCGCGCGGCTCCTCCCCCGGCCCGGCCCATCTCCCCCCACGCGCGGCTCCTTCCACGCCCGGGCCGGCCCATCTCCCCCACGCGCGGCTCCTCCCCTGCCCCGCCCCGCCTCCCCCCCACGCGCGGCTCCTTCCACGCCAGGGCCGGCCCATCCCCCCCCACGCGGCTCCTTCTCCAGCCCGGGCCGGCCCATCTCCCCCCCACGCGCGGCTCCTCCCCAGGCCCGACCCGCCTCCTCCGCCCCCCCCGCGCGGCTCCTCCCCCAGCCCGGCCCATCTCCCCTCCACGCGCGGCTCCTCCCCCGGCCCGACCCGCCTCCTCCCCCCCCCCCGCGCGGCTCCTCCCCCGGCCCGGCCCATCTCCCCCCACGCGCGGCTCCTTCCACGCCCGGGCCGGCCCATCTCCCCCACGCGCGGCTCCTCCCCTGCCCCGCCCCGCCTCCCCCCCACGCGCGGCTCCTTCCACGCCAGGGCCGGCCCATCCCCCCCCACGCGGCTCCTTCTCCAGCCCGGGCCGGCCCATCTCCCCCCCACGCGCGGCTCCTCCCCAGGCCCGACCCGCCTCCTCCGCCCCCCCCGCGCGGCTCCTCCCCCAGCCCGGCCCATCTCCCCCCACGCGCGGCTCCTTCCACGCCCGGCCCGGCCCATCTCCCCCCCCCCCCCCACGCGGCTCCTCTCCCGGGCGGCCCGGCCCGGCCCGGCCCCCCGCGTGGCGCCCCCACGGCCGGGGCAGCGCCGGGGCTCAGCGGCTGCAGCCCGGGCGGGATCCCCGCGCCCCGACCCCGCGGGAGGCGGCGGGTCCCGGGGGCCCCACGGGCTGCGGCCCCGGCCGTGGGGAGCGGCCCCGGCCCCGGCCCCGGGTGGCGGCGGCGGCCCCAGCTCGGCCGGCGGGCAGCGCCGGGGCGGGCAGCGCCGGGCACGGAGCAGGGGCCCCGCGGCCGCCCCGGCGGTGGCCGGCGGCGGGGGCAGCTCTGCCCGCTCTGTCACCGCAGCTGCGCCCCCCCGGACGCCGTGGTGTGGCCCCGGGACGTGGCGCAGGTGCAGGAGCTGGCGGCCCTGTGCTACCGCTGCGACGTGCCCATGGTGCCCTTCGGCACGGGCACCGGCCTCGAGGGCGGCGTCACCGCCGTGCAGGTACGGGGCCGCAGCGCCGCGGGCGGCCGGGCTGAGCCGCGGCGCGGGCCCGTCTGAGCCGGCCGTGGGCCGTGGGCGCCAGGGCGGCGTGTGCTTCGACCTGAGCCGCATGGACCGCATCTCGGAGCTGCGCGTCGAGGACTTCACGGTGGCGGTGGAGCCCGGGGTGACGCGCAAGGCCCTCAACAGCTACCTGCGCGCCAGCGGGCTCTGGTTCCCCGTCGGTACCGCACGGGCGCTGGGGCCCCGGGGTGTCGGTGGCAGAGCAGGGGGACCTGGGGGGACTGGGGGGAAGCCGAGCGCCTGCGATTGCCCTTGGGGCTGGCGGTGGCAGGGGAGCGGGGATGGTGCCGCTGGGGCACCAAGACCAGGTGTCCCCAGCCGCCACCCGCCGGTTTCCTGTCTCCCCAGACCCGGGGGCGGACGCCTCGCTGTGCGGCATGGCGGCCACGGGCGCCTCGGGCACCAACGCCGTGCGCTACGGCACCATGAGGCCCAACGTAGTCAACCTGCGCGTGGTGCTGCCGGACGGGCGCCTGCTCCACACGGCCGGCCCCGGGCGCCACTTCAGGTACCGGCGAGGCTGGAGCCGGCCGGGGGGGCCAGGGCCATGGGTGCAGGGGGGCGGCCGCCCTCACCCGGCCCCCGTCGCCCGCGGCAGGAAGAGCGCAGCCGGCTATGACCTGACGTCGCTCTTCGTGGGCTCCGAGGGCACCCTGGGCTTCCTGACGCGGGCGACGCTGCGCCTGCACCCCGTCCCCGAGGCGGTGGTGGCGGCCGTGAGCGCCTTCCCCAGCGTCCGGGCGGCCGTGGACTGCACCGTCAGCGTCCTGCAGGCCGCCGTGCCCGTGGCCCGCATCGGTGGGTCCCCGCGGGGGCCCGGGCTGGGAGCGGGACGGCCAGGCGGTCCCCCGTCCCCCCACCGCCGCTCACGGCCGCCCGTCTCGCCCCAGAGTTCCTGGATGAGGTGATGGTGGGCGCCTGCAGCCGCTACAGCGGGGTCGAGCTGCCCGCGGCGCCCACGCTCTTCCTGGAGCTCCACGGCTCCCAGCACAGCCTGGCCGAGCAGGTCCGGCAGACAGGTAGGGCCGGGGAGCGGGGGGATGCGCCCGGCGGCGGCAGAGCCCGACGGCGCGGCCGGCCCTGGTGACCGCGGCCGGGCCCCGGCGCCGGGCTGGCCGTCCCCGCCGCAGAGGAGCTCGCCCGGCTGCACGGCGGCTCCGACTTCGCCTGGGCCCAGGAGGCGGAGGAGCGCAACCGCCTCTGGGCCGCTCGCCACAACGCCTGGTACGCCGCCCTGGCCCTGCGGCCCGGCTGCAAGGTGAGCGGGGCTCCGCGGCCCCGGCCGGGCCGCCGCTGCGGGCGCCCAGGGCCGCCGGGGCAGGGTCCGGCCTGCGGCGACAGCTGTGCCTGTGCCCCTGCCCAGGGCTACTCCACAGACGTCTGCGTGCCCATCTCCCGCCTGCCCGACATCGTGGTGGAGACCAAGAGGGACCTGGAGGAGTCTGGCCTCACTGGTACGCTGGGGCCACCCACCTGCCCCCCGAGCCCTCCCGTGTCCGAGCCTGGGGGGGGGGTCACAGCCCCCGAGCCGGCCACCCCTGAGCCTCGCGTGTCCCCGCAGGGCCCTTGGTAGGACACGTGGGTGACGGGAACTTCCACTGCATCCTCATCTTTGACCCTGAGGACCCCGACGAGACCCGGCGCGTCAAGGACTTCACCGACCGCCTGGGCAGGTGGGTGTGGGCAGCGTGAGGCCGCGCTGGGGCCACCCCTGGCCCTTCCTGATGCCACACGTGGCCCCTCCTGATGCAGGCGGGCGCTGGCCCTGGACGGCACCTGCACCGGGGAGCACGGCGTGGGGCTGGGCAAGCGGGCGCTGCTGCGCGAGGAGGTGGGCGAGGAGGCCCTGGCCACCATGCGCCACATCAAGGCTGCGCTGGACCCCAAGAACCTCATGAACCCCGGGAAGGTGCTGTGACCGGGCCTGGGCACCCCCAGTCCCGGGGAATGACCCCCATCCTGCTCCCGCCGGGCTGCCGGCCCCCTGTCTCCCCCCCGGGGGCCCCCACTGCTGTGGTCTGATGGGCCACGGACCTTGGAAACCTCAAATAAAGCATGCGTGTTTTATCTCTGCGGCCCTCTGTCGTGACGTTTGGGCACCGTAAAGGGCCTCGGGCCCCGCCGCCGCCGCCTGCTCGGCGCCGCGCAGCTGGAGCCCCCTCGGCCGTGCCAGGCGCAGCGGCGGCGGCTGTGCCCAGCCGCACCAGGCGCTGCCAGCCGCCGCGCCGCCCTGCCGCACGCGGCCCGGCCCCGCCACGGGGCTGCCGCCCTTGCCGCCCGCCTGCCGGCCCGCGGGAGCCGAGCCGAGCCGCGCCGAGGGCGGCGGGCGGGCGATGGGTGCCACGGGAAAGCGCTCGGGCTGCAAAGGTTGAATCGCCCCCCCGCCTCCGCGCGCTCAGCACCGCGAGCGTCGCCAGAGGGTCGAGGGCCCGGCGCTGCAGCCCGGCAGGCAGCGTCTGCTTCACCAAAAAAGCCAGTGAAATAAAATAACAGTGAATATTTTATTGAACATTGTTTTAATACCATATCAAAACACCTTGACTAATGAAGGAAGCTCCCCCCAAGCTCTGAACTCTTGGTTTTTTTTTTTTTTTTGTTTTCCGGTTTCCGGGATTTTTTTTTCATATATAAATACAGAAAGTTTCCCGCAGGGGCACGGCCACCGGCGGGGGAGGTCTCACCAAAGAAAACATGCCCGCCGCGCTGGGAGGGGACGGGGACGGGCAGGGGGCACGGCAATAAAATGACTCGGCTTCAGCATCTCCTGGAAGGGGGGAAACACGTCAAAGCAACCCTCACGGGCCGGATAGGAGGCCACCGGCGTCTGGCCGAGACACTCGCAGTCACGGGGCTGTTGGGAGACTCCCCCCCCCCCCCCCCGCCATCCCCTTCCTCCAAGCTTTCAACTCACAAGGCGACGGAAAGAAAGGGGGGGGGGCGTTTTTGGCAACAGGAGTCCGACGGCGACGGGACGGGGGGGCGGCGGGGATGCTGCGGCTGTTCAGTCTCTGAGTGGTTATAGCTGAGTTAAAGAGTGACCAGTCTGTAAACATCACCGGGGCAGGGAAGCTCAAATCGAAGAACACGCCAGTCAACACGAAGCTTCGTTTTTTGTTTTGTTTTTTTTTGTCTTGTTTTTGTTGGTTTTCTCTTTTTTTGTTGTTGTTGTAAACACTTGAAAGACAGGACCCCCCCCCGCCCCCGCCCAGCGCCTCTGCAGGGGAAGAGCAGCGGCCCCGCTCCCGGCGTGGGGCAGAGTCCCTGGCTCACCCTGCCAGGTCCGGGTTGGCGATCTCCAAAAGGGAGACGGGACAGAGGAGAAAATTCCCGTTAGTCAGTGCAAAAGAAACCGAGCAGAGCCCCCGGGGCGCCAGGCGAGTCCAGGTGGGAGATGAGGGTGCCAGTGAGAAATACCGCGTGCTCCGTTTGGCCAGCTGTCCCCTGGCAGCTTTTCCATTCGTTTCGGGAAGAAAAGCCAAACATCATGGCAGGGTTTTGGCCGAGGGCGGCAAGAGCATTCCCGTGGCCTCCCTGGTGGGCAGGTCTCTCCCCACGCCGGCAGGTGCAGAGGCGAGAGCAGGTCGCTCTGCTTTTCTGACACTGTCTCTCCTGGATGTTATTTTTTTTTTAAATCCTTTAAATTAAAAAAACAAATAAAAATAATAAAATAAAATAAAAAAATTCGCCGTTGTCCCAAGTGGATTCAAGTTTCTGGGTTGTTTTTTTTTTTTTTTTCTTCTTCTTGAGGAATTTAAAGTCAGCCCAAAACTCCAGACGGGGCGGGTGGGACAGGGAGAGGAGGTACAGCAGGTATAGCAAGGTGCCCTGCGAAGACAGAGACAGAGACGAGCCCGTGTGAGCGCGGCCTGCAACGCGGATGCCGGAGCGACAGCCACCCCAGCCCACCCCGGGCCGGCGGGGAGAGCGGGGAGAAGCAGTTGTTCTTCGAGCTCTGCTTTGGCCGGCACCACGCCACGCATCAAAAGCAGCGCGCGTTGGCGGGGGCGCGGAGGCGGACGCAGCCGGCGATCCCGCTCGCTTTGCTGCGGCCGGGCTCACGTCAGAGCACTGTGATCCCTGCCGTCTCCCCGCAGCCTGCCCTTCTGCCCGGACCCCTGCTCGCCCCCAGCAAGGGGGTTTCCTGCTAGTGCAGCTCTCGGCACGTTGCCTGCCCCTCGCTGCCTGCTTCAGACACGTGTCCGTTCCCCTCCAGCGGCCAACACGCTTTGGAGCATGCTTGAAAAAGGACCCGAGACGCTCTACCCTCCTGTCTGCGCTGCGAGAGCGCAGGTCCTTCTACGAAAACCTCTTCTGGGTTAGCGTAGCTAAAAAAGCCCCACCGAAGGCCCAGGGCGAACACTACGTAGAAGAGAAAGCCCTGGAGCTCAGAGCAGTCAAGCGAAACGGGCTCATCACAAAAACAACCGCTCTCCCCATCCCCGCCACGAGGACGAGGCGGCGCGCAGCCAGGCTCACCTTAGAGAGAAGTCAGCAAGCACGCCCAGTGGGTCAATCAGAAGGATGCTCTGGGCAAGATCTGTTCACTTCAAACCATGAATCTATACAGCTGGAGAGAGGAGAGAGCGTCACGCGCCACACCGCACAGCGCCAGCCCTCGGGCTGCCCCCCCAAACCCCTCTGTCCGCTTGGGCAGGCCGCTTGGTGCTTTATGTGGACACCAGGGAGGAGCAGGCAGTGGCACGTGCCACCTGCCTGGCTGCTGTCCCCTTCCCGCAGCCAGCGTGGGCCCTGTCCTGTGTCCCGTCACCCCGGTGTCTCCCAGGACAGAGCTGAAGCAGGCGTGCTGCCTGCGCGGTACCTTTTGTGATAAATGCAGAGGCAGGGCAGCCTGGCTATCGTGTCCCCCTGCAGCAGCTCCTCCAAGCAGATCACGCACTCGCCGGCGTCCTTGGTCAGCACGTCATCTAGGAGGAGAAGAGAGGGGAGCGAGGTGAGATGCGCCACGGTCCCCTCCCGCGGCCGCCCGGAGGTGGGAGGCAGGGCCGCGAGGAGCCCCAGGCACGGCCCTGACGGAGGGGAGGCCGTGGCCACATCCGTGGAGGCAGAGCGGCTGGAAACGAGCAGCCGAGCGGCGGCGGCAGCACTATGCTGGCGGGAGGCCCAGGTGCGGACGTGGAGCGGAGACGGGGCTGGGGCGATTGCAGCACCCCGGGAGGGGGTGCCGAGGAGGGCGCTGTGAAAGGGGGCCCCGGCAGCAGCGGGGCAGAGGTGCGCCGAGGGCCAGCTCGCCCGGGTTTCCTGTTGAGCCGGGCCTTGCTGGTCCCCCATCAGAAGGAGGAGGTTGTGCTCTGTGGATGTGCCAAGCTCCAGCCCAGCGGATAAGCGGCAGCAAACACAACCCCTCTCCCTGGTTTCCAAGAAAGCGTCACCATGGAGGGCGTGAGCATCACCCCTCCCTGAGCAGTCGGGCAGAGCACAGGAGATGCAGGGCAACTGAGCCGCACCGAGCGAGAGCGTGTAGCAGAGCCTGCAGACCCCGCGCTCGACCCACTAGACCTCTCTGCCAGCCGGGCAGGGTTTAAATTATCCCCAGGAGGACCCTTGGAGCGTCAGCCTTGGAGGAGGACACACGTCCCTGCCCTCACCAGGCAGGACGCCCGCCCAGGACGGCTCCCTCCGGCACGGCACGCCACGGTGAGCAACACGGGGAGGGGGCAGCGCTCCCCGTGCCCCAGAGCAAAAGCGACAGGGCAAGGCGAGGAGCAGAGCGGTGCAGGGACCAGCGAGCTGCGGCGGTCAGCTGGAGCACGGCCCTCTTGGCACGCCCGCAGCGCCCCGAGCCGAGCCGTCTGGCCGAGCTGCCTGTGGCAAGCGTCTCTCTCTCTAGCCTGCTCGGAGCCGTCCCAAGCCAGCAGGACGCTGCGTCCCCCGCGCAGCCTGGCGCGGGCCCTTACCGTTGTAGGAGAGGCGAGGTTTGCTCAGACACATGATAAAGTGCATTTCCATCTCGTCAGAAGCCACGGATTTGGAGCAAATGGGGCACTTGAAACCTGGAGGGAGAGCAGAGAGAAGAGCCATGAGCGAGGGCGGGAGGAGAGCCCGGCTCCAGCTCGTCCGCGTCCGGGGAGGCGCCGAGCCAAGCGGCGGGCGGGCGGCCTGCGCCCTGGCCGCCGGCGGGAGGCCGCAGCGGGCAGCCCCCTCACCTGCCGCCTGCATGCTGACGCGCGCGACGCCACGCAGCACCCGCCGGCGGCCGGGCGCATGCTCATCCCGGGCGCGCGGGGGCCGGCCGCCCGCCGCGGCCCGCCGGCCGTGCCCGCGCCCAGCTCGCAGAGGGCACGGGGAGCGTGCCAAGGCAGCGCGCACGTGGCCATCAGCTGTCGCTGAGCCTTAAAGGGCGAGCAGCAGCCACGGCCGCAGCACGCAGGGGCAGCGAGCCCGTCTGGGAGCCCGGCGTTTGGGGGGGGGGGGCACGTCCCCCCTGCCGAGGGTACAGCAGCCGCCTCCGCAGCGGTCACCAGCGCTGCCCCATGCCGCCACACCGGGAGGTGGTCGCAGCCGTCCCGCGGCGGGTCGCTGCTGCCCTGCGCCGAGCCCTCTCCCGAAGGCGGCACCCGCCGCCGCCGCCGGCGCCCCGGGCCCAGCCTGACCGTCCGCCCGGGCTCGGGGCCCTGCCGCTGCTCCGCGCTCGCCCCCCGCTTCGCCCCCCCGCTCTCCCAGCCTGATCCCATCGCCCTCGGCCCCGCTCGCTAATCTCACCCCAGCTCTTTGTCTCATTTCTCTGCTCGCAACCGAGAGCAATTAAGAGCCAGCTGGGAGCTGCGTTTTGCCCTTTGCTTCATCCCAACGCTTTTTTTTTTTTTTTCCCCCCACCCCGTTCCTGGCGGCAGTTTTACACTTGCAGCTCGCAGGCGAGGCATGGCACCCGCGCGGCGGGGCCAGCGCGTCCGCACGCGACACCCCGGCGCTCAGTGCGGCCCTTTGCCCCCGGCTAAGCCCGGCCCGTCACCGGCAAAGCAGCTGAGCTGCGATGGCCTTGCGCAGAGATCGCTGCTGGGGACCCTGCGAAGGGCCCCTGCGGCCAGGGCAGCGCTGCCGGGGCCCCGGCGTCACGCGTAGCCCAGAAAGGCCCTGACCCGCCTCCCGCGGGCCGCCCGTGGCCCCTGCCCGCGGCACGCTCGCCTCCCCGGCCCCGTCCGCGGCGGCGCAGCCAGCGCCTGTGCCCCCGCCGTTAAGGACCCGACTTCTCAAAGCAGATCAGGTTTGACTGCAGTGCTGCTTTAAGAGCTTTCTTCATAGCTACGCAAAGCCTGGCCAGGAAAGACGAGCAAAGGAACGTATACAAATTATCGGAGGATGAATCGCATTTCTGTTTGCCGCCCGACGGCCGTGGGGAGGGCGCTTCGCCGTCCTCGAAGGGAGAAAGGACTCGCGGCTCTAACTGGAGCCGGTTCAGACCTTTGCTGCGCAAAGAGCCAGGATGACCCCTGCGCCCGCTCTCGTTAGCCACAGCGATAAATATAGATTACTTTGCAGTGCCCCGAATGAGGAAGCCTAGGACGGAGACGCCGACCCCCCGGAGGGTGGCTCTCTCCCAGGATTGCCCAGCAATGGTTTCGGTTACGGATGGTTTTGCATTGGGAAGAAGAGGGGGAAATCAGTGCTAAAGAGACCTGCAAAAACAGGGAGCCTCTCGAGTCTGGCAACCGGTGGCAGATAACCCCCAGGCCGGGGGGAGCAGCGGCCCCTCTGCATCCAGCCAGGGCGACAGGCTGGGCTGCAGCTTGATCCGGCACACGGCCACGAAAAGCCCCCCCCCGACCCAACTCGGGGCGGGGGGCACCGTCGCTTCCCCGCTTTTCACGCCGGCCGCCCGCGTCCCCGCCTGCCCGGGGCCCCCCGCCGCGAGTCCTGCCCCGCATCGGCGCGCCGCGGCCGAGCCCCAGCCCAAAGGGCAGAGGCGGGAGCTCGGTCCCAAGCCTCGTGGACGGCAAGGGTCAAACTGTCTTATCTCCAGCCTAAATTTACTCCTGACCGATTTATACCTGTCTCTTCTTGTGTCAGCAGCACCCATTAGCTTAAATAGCTTTTTTTTGCCGCCCAAGTGTTTACCCTGGTGGTATATTTATAGAGGGAGCTCAGGTCGCCGCCAAGCCTGCCTTTTGCAGGCCTGAACTAGCCGCCGCTTGCGAGACACGCTCCCCGGCCCCTCGCAGCCCGTCCCCGGCTGAACCGCTCCCGCACGAACGCAGCGGCCCAGGCGCCGGGCCCCGCGGCGCTGGCCCGGGGAAGTGGCAGGGACCAATTTCCGACAGCGGAGTCCCTAGCCCGAGCCTGCGCGGGCTGGAAAGGGCCCAGCGAGGGTCTCCGAGACCCTCCCCGCTCACCTCGCTGCCGAGCGAGCATCTTATCAAACCTGGAAGCTTCTTGCTTTCCCGTGGGCTCAGGCTGGGAAAGGATTTTTAAGGTCGGCAGCTTGCTGCCAAGCCAGAGCGCGCTTCGGGCTAGCGCTCGCGCGCCGATGCCGCGCGCCGTGCCGAGCGCCCGAGCGAGCCCCCACACGGGACGTGTTCAGCGAGCGCCCTAACGCAGGCCGCCAGCCGTCGGCGCTCGCCGAGCGCCTGGCAAAGCCCCGGCCGGGCGCTAGGGCTGAGCCCGGCAAACGGCCCTTTAAGACCTCATTTTCTCCGGAGCTGGCGGTTGGGAAACAGCCCTTTGTAGCCCCGGTCCCCCCCTTTTTCTGTGCCGATGTACTATTTTGAACAGCTGCCCCAGATCTGCCGGCTCCGGCAGCACCTGCAGGGATCGTGCGAGACGGGCAGCCGGGAGCGGGCTCCGGCGGGGGGGACTGCCGACCGCATCCCTGCCTCCGGTGCGGCCTCGCACCTTCGGGGCGAACCCGACACGCGCAGGAGTCAAGGAAGGAGCACGGCTCTTTGCAGGCACCCGGCGAGCAGCTCCCCAGCGACGGGGGACGCTCGCCTTGGGCAGCCCGTCCGTTTTGCTCGTCAATGAGCAGGTCGGAGCCGAGCAGCGGCAGCGGAGGCGGGCGGGCGGCTGCGAAGTAGCTCCCTTGCAGGAGCATCTCGCACGCAGAAGTCGGAGGCCAGGACGTGCCACGGGGAGGGGTTTCGCCCACCCCTTCTCCCCGGGGTGAACGAGGGGCCGTTGTCCCTCTCTCAGCTCATCCCTCCTCGGGGCTCCGGCCCCAGCCCCAGCGGCAGAACCGATCCGTCGGGGGGGTCTCGGAGACCCTCGCTAACCCCTTGACCACCTCGGCGACTCCCCCGGGGTGCCAGAGCCCTGCGCGGGGCGGGCGTGGGGCGACGCAGGGCCCCGTCCCCCCGCCGCTGGCTCTCAGCGTCGGCCCGTCCGCGGCTCGCGGCGGGCTGCCCTTTCCCCGCGGCACCGCAGGGAAGAGACGTTTCGGGAAGGGGAGGCTGGATAAACAGAGCTCATCTCCCGCCGGGGCTAAAAGGAGCAAGTGAGCCCGGTTCGAACCCAGGACGCAGCCCAGCGGGTTTATTTTGGAGATTTACTGCTGCAGGTCACGTTGCAGGAGGCACCGCATGGACGCAACGGAGCGAGCACGGACGCGCGCACCCTGTACGAGCCCCCAGACCCAGGCGGGCAGCTCCTCCGAACTTATGCCCGTTCGCCATAGGAGACAGGCTGGGAGAGCGCAAAGATAACAGGGTCGCAGGGCCCCGGGATGGGGGGACGAACACCTCCCCGCCAGCACGGCAGGCTGCAGCCGCGGCGCGCGGCAGAGAGCGCCCGTGACCGTCCCCCCAGCCTCTTCGGTGCCTGCCCCCGTTCAGCTCTTTTATCGCACCCAGCTGGCTCAGGCGTCGCCCAAACGGAGGGTGCCACGTTCAGACCTCAGCAGGCCGAGCCACTGCTTTGCACGCGGCGCGAGAAGACGGCCAACCCTGCCGAAGAGGGACCGGCGGCTTGCGTGACGCACCGACCCGCCGGGGCTTTGCCGCACGCATCTGCACTCTGCTGCCCGTGAGAAGCTCTGCGCGTGGTCACAACCCTGCTTTACAGCCCCGGAAGAAACGCACGCCGAGGTCGGTTAGGAGCTCGGTATGGATGCTACGGTAGAAAAAAAACACCCAAACGTTTGACATCCCACATACCCGGAAAACAATGCAGTACAGGAAGCAACGGCACCGCCGTAAATAGGTCCAACCGCTCCCGAGGTCTGCTCGATACCCGTGAAAGGCAGCGCGCAGCAGCAGCGTGCTCCAGCCGGCGACACGGGCTGCCGGACGGCTCGCGGGGCTGAGCCAAGCACAGCCTTTCCTGGCTCTGCGGTTTTGCGAGACGGGGGGGGGCAAAAAAAAAAAAAAAAAAATCTCAGGAAAACGCAGTCGGGCAAATTCCCGCGCCTGAGCCGGAGCGAGGGACGGAGCAGCCGCGCGCGGAAAGCCTTCCAGCGGCAGGGGCCCGCTCCGCGCCCCGGCTCGCCGCGCAAACGCTTGGCATCGCAAAAGCAACCGTTTGCGTCGCCCTCGACGCCAGAGAGGGGACCAGGAGCGGGGCTCGGCGCGATGAGGAGCGCAGCCTGCGTTTCCGGACGCAGGGCCGCGAGGGTCGGCGCGCGGCCCCCTGCGGCGAGGCTGCCGAGCGCAGCGCGGGGCAGAGCAGAGTTAAGCCGCCCTGGGGCTGGCTGGCTGCCAGCCGCCGTCCAACAGGATGTCTGTCCAAAACCCAGAGGTCACTGCTTCCTGAGTGACACGGCGGCTGTGACAAACGCCGCCCCGTGGGGGCCCCGGGGAGCTGGCCCTGCTGCAGCCACCCAGCCAGCGGGTGCGCGGCCTCGCTGGGCTGCCGCCGGCCCCAGGCACCCGCAAGCACCCATTCCCCGAGCTGCCAACAGCCGGGTTGCACGCACCGTTTGGTGGCACCTGAGGCACTTGGGGTGGGAGAAGTGGTCGGGGGCTTTCTATAGCACTGGGAGATACTGGGAGGGACTGGGAGGCAGAGCTATGGCAAAGGGAGGGCTAGAGCATCCCCATGCTTGGTGTCTCTGGGGAAATCACAGGTGGTGGGACAATGGCCTGGAGCTGGTGGCCCAATTAGCAGGATGCCACCACTCTACACCATGCTGGGAGTCTAGCAGCGAGTAGGCATCACGCACATGGAGGGGGTCTGGGAATGCCTGGGGCCTCCGGCACGGCAAGACAGGGAGGCCGGGACTGCTGAGGATGAGGCAGAGCTGATGCTCTTGAGGGTTTTCCCCATGAAGGGATCGGGCTACCTAGACAACACCTCCCCACCGCTTCGTGACAGCCCGGCAAGGGGGCTCGGACCGGCCAAAGAGCGCAGTGGGACTTCCGACCCCGCTCACCTGGCCCCACGTGCCGGCAAACGTGCTCCGGATGCAGAGCGACCTGCAAAGCTGCACGCGCTATTTGTACAGCTACATCCTGCCCGAGGCGAGAGGAAACGGGAGCTGGAGGCACCCCGCGCCCTCGCCTCCCGAGCGCAGGAAAGGGAAGGCAGACGAGGGGTCGGGCTCCTTTGCCCCATCAGCGGGTGACCTTTCAGGGAAGGCGGTGGAAGGCAAACCCCAGCCGGTCAAGCCCCTGGTTCGCAGGGACGACGACCCCCAGGGAGGAAAGGGTGCATCTGCCCGGGGAGTCTCATGCGAACGGGCACCCTGCTTGCGGAGCCAAACAGCCCCGACCACCAGCGCCGAGGCGAGAGCAGCCCGCGGGATCCTGTCTGCAGCTGAGTGGCAGCAGAAAAAGGACTTTGGCCCCGGGGACGCCGAGCCGTGGCCAGCAGGACAGCCGCCACCTGCGTTTCTCTGCCTGACAACAGCACAAGCTGAGCCTGGCACGTCGGAGCGTCCGTCTCCGTTTCAGGCAGCGAGACAGGCGTTGGGGCTGGGTCTCGGAGCCGGTCCGACAGATGAAAGCAGGCGCCCCTCGGGACCGTGGTATTTTCCACGTTCTCCGAAATCCCAGTTAATTTATCCTGCCTAAGCCGCCAGCCCGAGCGACACAGGAGATTACATTTTGACAGCTGCTCATGGAAAATTCAGCTCCCTCCCTCCCCCTGGAGCCTTTTCCGCCCTCCTCCCGCACACCTAAAAAAAGAGAGAGGAAGGACCCAGCTATTTCTGCTCGCCGGGGCCCCGTAGGCTGGTGCGTGGGCTCCGCGGATGCCCGTCACCCTCCTGCCCCCGGGGCCTGCCCCCCCCCGGCACAAGCTGGCACGGCTTCCCCGCGCGGAGGCAGATGTGCAGGCAGATGCCCGCGCGCGGCCGGCGCCGGCCTGGGATGTACGCGCTGCCAGCGCTCCTCCCGCTCGCCCTGCAAGCCGGGCGCCCCAAAGGGGAAGGTGGGCACCGGCGGGGAATACGGTGCCATCCCGCCAGCTGGCTCCCACAAGGCAGAGAGCCCCCAGGGCACAAGCTTGCAAGAGGGGACGCTGCCAGGCAGGAGGGACACTGGTCACCAACAAGACATTGATAGCTGGGGACAGATAAGGAAAGGGTTTGCTGGGGGAAGAGGCAGTGGGGCTGCTCGCAGGGCACCAGCTCCCTCCTGCCCCATTCGCCAGCAGCGGGGAGAAGGAGGAGACAGGGAAGAGGTGGAAGAGGGCATTTGGAGGCAGAGAAGACATGCCAGAGGGGAACAGGAGGAGACCACGTGCCCGAGTGGCCACCCTGCTCACAGCTCTCCGGGCCATTTCCCCTCTGGAGCAGAGAGATCTGGACACAGGCAGCAGGTTTCTCCATGATCTCCCCCTCCAAGCCTCTCTGTCTCCTAGCAAAGTGCCCCGAGTAACCCATAGGGCCACTTCCAAACAGCCTCGGGGCTGGCGGGGACCTGCTGCTCTCGGGTCCTCCTGGGCCCCACCAACACAAACTTCACAGGCGGTCTGTGGCACTCCCAGCTCCAGCCTCCCTCCACCGCCAAATCTCTCCTGGAGCTGCTTTTTCCCACGTGCCGGCTCCTGAAGGACAGATGACCTGTGAACACGCTGGTGGCACGCAGGATTTGAGGACAAGGTACGCCGCAGGAGACTTTGAGAAAGCCAAGGGCTTTCCAGGGCTGCAGACATACATTGGCAGGTGATATCATCTCTCCAATGGCTTGGTCTAGAAACCGTGAGCAAGCAGTACTTACGCTCTCTGAGGGCTAGTGCACTCTGAGTATTTTTAGGAAGGTTAGATGGTTAATTTTAGAGAGCCACATGAAGCAGAGCTGGGAACCTCTGAAGCCTCCACCAGGTCCTAACAGAGCTGAAAAAGCCCAACAGTTAACCCTTGTGGTGCCAAAAGTATCATAGCTCAGGCCGGGGTTGGGGGGGGGGTTAGGGTAGTGGGAAGCTAAAGAAACATTTCCAGCAAACACGGCCTTAAAAACACAGCCAAGGTTATACTTGATTTGAAATGGTTACTAAAGCGGGGATAGGAAACGCCTGCCTCCTCCAGCCTGCCCTCTGCCTTTCTCCACTGGTAGTCCATACCCAGTGAGTCCACCCCACAAAGCTGTACCCCAGCCATGCCCACACAGTGCTTATTAAGGACACTGGCAAGCCCCAAAATGCAGGGCCCCCCCACAGCGACTCAAAGTTTTCCTCGGATGCAGGGAGAAGTGCAGCAGACGGAGCAGTTGTGCTGCCACGGTCGCCCAGAGCCCTCGAGAAGGAGCAGACCTGACGTGGCGCGGCCCTGCACATCTCCAGGCGCTGCCATTGAGTTTGTGCTGACGCCCAGGAAAAGCAACACTTTTGCCCAGGAACACGGCTCACCGTGCCCCTCGTCCTGGGGCATGGGCTGGCCGGCCTCCCACTGATGCAGCCTTCTCCCCACGCTTTTCTCTAGGCTGGGCCACATCCACCTTGCCCAGCCAGGCCTGCTCCTTCTGGCCACCGAGCTTTGGGCCAATGAGGAATGTCTGAAATAAAGAGCTATTTTGGTGCAGGTTATTCTGCAATGGCCATTTCCATCAGTGCTTCAAGGAACTGGCACACATCTTCCCTGGGAAGAGCCACTGCCTGCAACAGGGACACACATGAACTTCTACATCGGTGACATATCATGCAGAAAACACATGACCCGTACAGTCTACTCGGTCCTTGCAACACAAAGGTAGGGATTTCCACGTGGCAGTAAAGCCAGGTCCCCAGGGCGCTGTGTTTCTACAGGTGATGCCTGCAGCAACCCCCATGGCTCAAAGAAGCTACCAAGCACTGTGATGGGGGTCAACTGCCCTCTGGCTGGCCTTCTCCTTCCCAAAGCCCTCGGTGGATGCCTCGCCTGGGTGCCACACGCTGAAAGACCAGAGCAAAACCCCCAAGCCTGCATGACAAAGTGACACAGATGCCATCCGCTTCTTTCCCAGGCAGACATCTGGAAGAGAGCAAACAGGAAGGACGTGACAGCCCATCACCTAGATAAAACAGACAGCGCGGCAAGACAAGAAGCACCAGGCAGCCCTGACAAGAGGATCAGAGGCGAACAGCGAGGAGTCAGCACGCCTGCCACGAGCGCTCGGCAGCACAGGTTATCTCTGGAGATGCAATCTGGGGCACATCCGTGAACGGAGCATCACCTTCACCTCTTGCCCTAGTTGCTGAGCACCAGCCCACACGGCGTCCCGGTTTGCAGCTTCCCCTCCGCCGCGACAGCGCAGCCTGCTCCCTCCGATCCCCAGCGAGGGGTCCCCACCCAGGCTAGCCTTGGCCAGGTCTTGTCGCTTGGGTTCGTTCCTAGCAATGCCAGGCTAGGCCTTGGGAATGGAAAATGCTGTGCCCGACCTTTTGAGAAAGGCTCCCTCTTAGGGGACAAGAGAGATGCCATCCACGAAAGCCGTAACACCATTCCCAACAGCAGAGAAAGGCACATACAGTATTTGCACACACTCTCCAAACCCTCTGTTAGTTAGATGTGCATCCAGATGGCCTATAAATGTAATCAGAGGCAATTTTATTAATAATTCCTTCCTTTATTTCTGAAATCACATCAGATTCCTCCGGAGAAGATGAGGCAGGGAGCTTCCCTGAGAGCACAGCGCAAAGCATCGTGATTATAACCCCTCTGCCAATGCTTTTGCTGTGCAAGGAGGCTGCTCCTTTCTCAGGCGAACGCAGCAGAAGAGCACACAGGATGCGCAGCGGCAAGAGAAAGCCTTCACGCCCACAGGCTGAGGCAGCACCCTCCAGCTGCAGCCCCGTAACCTGGGTACCGAGTCCCTGAAGTAACCTGGCGCAGAGCGCGAGGAGGGGGGTAAAGGGACCTCACAGGGGGATGAAGAAAAGGCTTCCCAACAGTAATATCTTTGGTGGTACCATCCGACACTTTGCCCTTGAAGCTTCACCTTGTGCAGGAGGCTGCGCAGCCACGCAACGATCCCAGGCTGCGCAGGGGCCTCTTTGGTCAACAAGGCCACAAAGTTTCCAGCCTTGCCCGCTGTGCCCAGGCTCTCCATAGATCACTTACAGGTTGAGACTAGGTCACTTCAGGATCATTTACAGCACTGGCAGGAGAAGGGGCATTGCCCAGGCATCAGGAGACCCTGGATCTATTTCTAGCAGATGGTCTAAATGCAGGGAACAGCATCTTCACCGCTGAGCTGCACCCTGAGCTACAAGAGGAAAATGCTCAAGTCAGAGCTTGTGGGGTATGACCAGCTCCGAAAGGAGGAGGAAAGCAGGAATCCCTGAGAAACCTGGCCAGGAGAAGGATGCATGAAACCACTCATTAACCATTTGCAGCCCACAAGCAGATTTGCTCCGTGATGCAAGGTCCAAGCGAACAGATACAACACAGGCTGGACACAGCCAACGCACAGCCTGGAGCCTCTCTCACTTTGGCTCAGCCTGCTGGTGCCTCCTGCCCCAGCCTGCTTGGAAGTGCGGGAGATGTAGGAGTGAACCAGCAAACAGAGCAGGAACTAGGAAGGGCTAGCTCACTGCAGAGGGGCCGGGCATACCCCAGCCCGCTCAGTGCTGGGCTGAAGCTTAGGTTAAAGTGTCATTAGGCACACAGGAGTTCAGCCCCCAGCTCCCAAACCGTTGACGACAGACTTGAACCTCGGTGAACCGTGAGCACCATACAAGACAGCTGTATGCAACAGGCATGAATTTGCCGTTTGACTTGCAGAGGTTTCCAGGTTCAGTCTCCTGACGCATCGCAGGGAACAAGTGAAAGAGCTCTCCAGCGTGGACTGTGGTGCCAGGGAAATCTTCCAACATGGATGCTCAGGAAGAGCATCCCCAGAAGCAGTCTCTGCCCTCTCCAGAATCCACAGGGAGAAGACATCCCAGCAAAGCTGCTGAAATGAGGATCAGATTCTGCTCTGTGCTCTTCTGCAAGGGTATTTCTCATTCGCGAAGGAGCGGCAGCTCTCGCAGCCTTTCGGTACTCGTTGTTCCTTGGAGCCTCTGGGAGTCTGTGCACGGCTGCAGGCGGTTGTGCGACGCAGATGTGTGTACTTACCAATCCCATGAAGTACAGAATAACATTTACAGAAGGGATTACTGACTGCCCAAGATCCCACCTACCGCAGCGAATGAAGCTAGGAGCCTTGCGAGCCTTGCTCAGCAGGCGCTGGCTAAACACACTCTGAAACAAGGCTGGCCAAAATACCCTCGCCCCAAGAGCAGTGCCTGGCAGCCACGTCACTCTCCCTGTGCCCCGTCACCCCATAGGACATGGCAGCAGAGGGACATCCTTTGAGCTCCTCCTCAAGACAGTTTAGGGTAAGCCTCAGGCTTTCAGACGTCTGTTGGAGGTCTGGTAACCTCGGCCAACCAACCCATGTCTTCAGAGAGCATCCTGGGCTCCCATCCATGGGCCTTCCCTCCAGCAGCTCCTTGGCTTCATGGTAGCCCTGCCCATTTACACCAGGTGAGGATCTTTCCTTACCCCTCAAGAGCACAAGTGCAACCCAGCACAGACCAGACAGGCTCTGCTACATCCTAGCTCCATCCCTGGCTCCCAGAGTCCCTGGGGCCTGGCAGGGGTCAGACAGCCTAAGTTCTTGCATATAGAAAATGAAGCACTACACGGGAATGGGAAGTAGTACTGGTGCTGGGACACATGCAGAGGTTTAACTCCACTTTTGCTTTTGCATAGTGGAAGTAGATATAGAAAAAGGAGATGACAAACATGATCAAAACAGAGACACGCTCCAACAGTGACAGGAGCTTGACAGGATCCTGCTGCAGCCCAAGGAGGGAAGTGATCACGGAGGAGTCATCCTCCTTGCTAGCTGAGGGAAGGAAATCGGCAGAGCCAAGATACTTAGACCCAACCTCTCCCACTTGGCTAGAAAATAAATTCCCTATTAGTTTAAGGTGGTCTCATTGTTTCAGAGCAATGGTCCCAGGACAGCACGTGACAAGGCACATGAGCAGAGCACGTCTCCATCAAGACATTTCCAGCACTACAGCAAAACCGCTTTGGCATCGCAGGGATCTGGTAGCTGAGGACCTCCACTGGGATCCTCTTCCTAGAGCATCACTCAACATCAAAGTGACATTCCACCGACCCCTGGACATCTGGCTGGGTCACTGAGTACTTAACATTCAGCTGCAGCTTCAGAGGAGGTGCAGGCACAGCACCTCCTCTGCACCTGGAGGAACAGCCACCAAATGTCCCGCCTAGAGAGGACATCCACCTCAGTCCTAGCTGCCACCCAGCCATCCTCTCAGAAACACTGAGCCTCCTCCCTACCAGCCCCTCATCACATCACCAGGGGGTTCATGACACTTGTTCATCCAGCTACACTCTTGTTAATTCATGCATGGCGTCACAAATATCCACCCAACGCTATCCTCCACCAGTGGCCTTCCATTGAGCCAGCCCAGCGTGCCTTTCCCGGAGGGTGAACGGCATCTCCCCACCAGCTGTCTCTTCCTCTTGTACAATGCATCCTGCATGGCCTCCGTGCCTGCCAGGGACCTTCCCACGCCACTAATCATCCCCTGCTTCATTCTGGACCGGCTCCTTCTCCCACTCTATCAATCACTGTTAAATCAGCTTCTGCGGGGACCTGTTTTCTTATCATGCTGGCTTGACTTGCTGTGCACAGTATTCCCCAAGAGCACAGCTTAGTACTCGCGGGGTAAACTAGCCACCTCATGCAAAGCAGCCCTCATGCAAAGCAGCTCAGAGAACAGAGAGCGGCGTGTGCTAACGGCGAGGTCGGGCAAAGAGCGCAAATCAGGGAGGGAGGGCAAAGAAGGAAGGACTTTCACTACAATAACTTTTGCAGTGACTCGGGTTTCTCCCGGAAGAGCCTCCACCGCAGAGTTTGTTTTCACATCACTCAAAACACTGATACATTACCTGGCCCCAAAGACTAACAGAAATAAATGCTGCCTGGACGAGCTGGGCGGCGCAGCACAGAGCGTTGGCAGCACCCAGGCTTCCCCGGCTGCACGCGCTGCTTCGGCCCAGGGCTGGAGGGCAGCAAATCCCGAGCAAGGCTGAAACTCTGCGGCACACGCCTGCCTTGCTGGGGGAGCAGTGGGCCACTGCCTGCTCATGCAACGCGTGGGAGGTGAGCACAACCCAGCACGCCTGCTTCGGTTTTCGTGAGCGGCAAGGTTCAGCCAGCAAAGCGCAGCACTAAGGAACGAGCGCATGGGAAACCATGCTGGTTCACACCGTTCCTCCACGCTGCAGAGCACCTTTGGTCTCCGTCTCTGCCTAACAGGCAAAAGCCCGAGCTGTTTCAAGATGAAGCTAAAGAAGCTCTCGATCCAGCTGTGCCAAAGCCAGGAACTACAGGAAAAAGCTAAGGCCCTGAGTGCAAGTCAGCAGCTAAGCAGGAAGTGTCTTCATGCCAGTCATGCCCAAGAGCTGAACACAGCCTTTGGGGACCAACAGGCTGAGGTTCAAGCCTGCCCGTGGCCGCGGGGCACTAGACAGCAAGGGAGGAGACCTCAGATCTAACCCTGGCCCCGCCATGGCCTGAGTCACTTCTGCTCCACACACCTGCTCGCTCCCATGTGAGCCGAATTTGTGAGCCGAGCTGGGCTCTCAGCAGCTGCGTCCGCGCCTCCCATACCATCGCCTTGGCCCATTTGCACCCCTGCGGAGCCCGGCGCTGGAGCGAAGCAGAGCAGCCAGCGACGCTGCACCACAGCAGGGCCCGCAATCCTGCCGCACGGAGAGCGGAGCAGCTCCGCGGGGCCAGGGCAACTGGCCGTGCAGGGAGGTGAACGCCGGAGGAGCCTGTTGCTCCAGGGCTCTTCTTGGTCTGCAGAAAGAGCCTGCAAAGCCCTAGGACTGAGCATACTTGCTGGCTGGCCAATGCCAGAGTTAAGAACAAGCATTCCTGGAACAAACGGCCAGAAATGGAGGAACTGGTTAAAAGCAAAGCTGGGCTCTGCTGCTTTGGGCATGTCATTGCTAACTGGAGGGGGATGCACAGTACAGACACATTTCTGCACGATTGCTGGAGTTGGGGGAGGCCAGGAAGCAGCTTGCAGCTGCACCAAGGCCCTATCCTCCAAAATGCTGAGCTCCCTCTGCCAGTAAAAGCTTTGTATTAATTGCTTGGAAGCCAGAGCACTCCGTGCCACGCAGGATCCGGCCTAAGCCCACTTCCCCTTGTGCAAGGAAATGGTATCAGCTGCAAGGTGCAGATGCAGGAGCCGGAGCCTGCTCAGAAACTGCTCCTTCGGCCAGAGCCCAGCACAGCCCAGCTTTCTGCAGGACATGGCGGCGCCAGGGACGCTCGCAAACGCTACGCTGGCGCTTGGCTATTGTGCTGTTGACAGCGGCAGCAAAAGGGTTCACGCGAGCGGCGACACGTAGGCAGGAAAGAGTAAAGCGCTTAAGCAGCCTCATTCACCGGCTCCTGAAAAGGGCCATATAAGTGTCCTTCCTTCCAATTCAAGGTTGCAGGGAGGTGGGGAAAGCGTAAAGAACAGGTCCACAGCAGAAGCAAAACATCCCACTTTCCTGAGCCCGGAAGGGAGGCAGGGCCGCGTGGCTGCCCGCCGGGGGGCCGTCAGTCGGACGGTCCCGGGTGACGAGCCAGGTAGAGCGCTCACTGCCTGCGCCGGTCCCTTTGCCCGTGCTCTGCTTTCGCTGTTGAGACAAAACCGAACTGTTCCTATCGCTGTGTGAGCTGCGTCTCCCAGGAGGAGGCTCTGGCAGCGAAGGCTGGGCAAGTCCCGCAGGGACGCAGCCGAGAGGCGGGACGTCCACGGCTTCCAGCCCCGGCTGCGCGTGAAGCAGCGCTCAGAGAGAAACCCAACGGCGCAGGCAAAGGTGAAAGGGACGGTTCTGCTCCGTCCTCATCCCACCCCAGGGTTTCCTCGCACCAGAATGAGTCAGTTCAGCTGGCTGAGCCAGCAGAGAGCGAACGTGGTTGTAACATCAAGCAGTACCCCAAGGGACGTGCTGCAGACTACAAAGCTGGACGAGGCCCATTCTGCCCTAACGCTCGAGGCATCAGGTTGTAGAGATGCCTCTGCCCGCTCCCACCCACCCTAACCCAGCTGTGTGTAAGAGATGCCGCAGCAAAAAGAGAAAAAGGAGTTGGTGCTTCGGGTATAACATGGACAAGTCACAAGGGCTGCATCTATCCACCGCCAGCAGGTTATGTTAAGGGTTTCCTTGTGCTCGCTCCTCAGTCCCTTACGGAGGGGATGGGGAGGGAAGAAGCAGCATGTCCCATGCACACACCTCAGTTTGGGGCAGAATCTGTGCTGCCTGACAGCTCCCAGCATTTCTCCCTCCAGCATATGCCCAGCACCATCGCCAGCCCTCCTCCTCCTAGGGCAAGGTGGCCTTGCAACCTGGCTGCAGGATGAATGGGGAGACTCCTCCAGTTGGTCCCTGCAGAGCAGGGACGGGAGAGCAAAGGGAGGACAAGAGAAGGGCCACGGACAACACCTGCAAGCAGGATGCAGGATTTGGAGCAGAGCGGATGGGTGGCATCACGTCACAGAAGCCCAGGACCAGGTTGCTGCAATTTAGGATGCAAAGATTTTTTTAGCCAGCTGGTTTCTTATGGGGGTGGCGTGGGAGGAAGAGAAGAAGCAGAACAGATTGCAGTACTGGAGCTGAGGAAAGCCGGAGAGTTGGGAAGGGGCAGGAGATGTAAGAGGAAAGAGAGAGAGCCCCTCAGGGACATTCGCTCTAGAGCATTCAAAGACATCAAGCCTCGGTACTCTGATACACCAGAGCCCCATAAGACACCTGCAGCACTGCACAAGGACACCAAGAAGCAGGAGAGCTATAATAGTCGCATGAAGCATGCGGTCCAGAGCCTTCATCCTTGCACGCATATCCTCAGGGAAGATGTGCAAATGGCCTCTCCACCCTTAGCACCCCTCCCCATGCCTGCACTTGAGTGTTGCCCCTTTTATGGCTGCAATTGCAATTTTTGGCCAAAATCACTGACAGGAGCGACCCAGTAGCTACAGGTGCAGCAAGCTGGGCTCAGCTTTCAGTGCTGGGGCCTCCCCGCTGGGAGCACGCAGCTCTCGCTCCCCCTTCCTCCATGTCTCCAGCCAAGAGCCTCTCTGGGATATGTTGCAAGATCAGTTCCCCCAGCTGGAATGAATGAGAAAAGCAAGCCTGGGGTCACCCTGCCTTTTAGTTAGTCCTATTTTATTGTAGAAACACTCCTCTGGCCCCTGAGAACAAACTTGATAAGGAATAGCATGTAGCCAAATGCTAATTTTAGCATCCCAGAGAACAGCAAGGTTAAGCAGAGGGTCCTTGCTGACAGCACAGCAAAAGCATTAACACCTTAGATGCCCACAGCTGGGCAGCAGGGCTTGAATGTACTGAATTACAAATTCATCTAGGGCGCAAGCTAATCACAAAACTGGCCTGAGGACATTTCACAGAGGACACGGCCCAGAAGAGCTGCAGGGCTACCCTAGCGCTATCTCCCTGCCTCAAGGGATGTCAGTGGCTGGACTCACTGGGCGAGCACTTTTAGGGGGCATCTTTTTAGAGGGGCATCTTTTAGGGCAGCCAAGGTAAGTCCAGCATCCCCTAACACCGGCTGGCTGCACATCTCTGCTTCTCTGGCACAGCAGCAAGGTACCAACCTCTGGGCTCCCAAGCAACCTGCAGGCATGCCTGGCAATTTCTAGAGTCTGTGTACCCACTTTTTTTTTTTTCAGGCACCAGGTATCTCAGCTGTTCCCAAGTCATCCTCCAGCCTCAAGGGCACAGACTTTATATATTTGCTGGTACCTCCAGAATATTTTATGAAGGGAAAGGTCTGACTGCAAGCCCTGCTGAGGACAGCAATCTTTGGTCTGTGCTCATTTGCGAGACTCCTGGAGCCACAGGAAGGGCCTTTGGGTCCCAACAGAGAAGGGCAGCACCGGCTCCGGGCTTGGCCAAGGCAGGAAGAGTGCACGGGATTCTCCGGAAGCCCAGAAGGATGTGATGACTTGGAAAGCAGAACAGAAAGGGAGAGAGCTGGACTTTTCCACTTGGCACGGAGCTGCAACTGGAAGAGAGCAGTAAGATGACATCAGATGGGGAACTGCGGCGTGAGTCACTTTTCTGACTAACCCATCCTTTCAAGAGGAACCCACGGAGTTCCTGTCTGCAAGGTTAAGTCACTGTGGAGCTCCCACGGAAACTCCTACTTTTGGAAAGTCTTAAGTGCAAAACCTGTAAGATCACGTTTCTTTTGGCCTGACTTGAGCCCCAGGGCACGACTCCCAAACCCAATCAGATTCAGTCCTGCAAGGCCCAGCGGCAACTTCCTGGCTACCTCCCTCTTGACCCTTGGTTTCTTTCAAAGCAAAAACGTGCCAAGGAAGGGAGACTTGGTGCTGCAGGGACATGGAGGCACTTCTGCCTCCTGCTCTGCCCTGGGATTCCCAGCTCCCTCAGGCCTTGGCACGTCCCTCCCAGAAAGCTGCTGGGAGATCTGCTGCTGATGGCTCTGGGAGCGGGCTCAGATCACTTCAGGATGAAGGGACGTTTTACCAGAGATGCACAACAGCAGTGACTGTGGCAGAGGGAGCAGGGCCAGGGCTACCGACCTTGCTGGCTGGGCTCCAGCAGTGCCTGAGCACAGGCAGCTCTCCCCAAGGAGCACGCAGGAAAGCTCATGTCAGCGGAGGGGAGACTTGGGCGCCTCCAAAGCCACGGCAGTGGGAGCTGCTGCAGACAAAACCAGCCTGAGGAGCAGCCAACATCTACCCGCGTCCCCCAGGGAACATCTACTGCTCTGACGGGACAGCCCAGGGCAACTGTGACCCGAGAGGTCCTGTTCCAGGTGACAGGAACGCACCAGCTCGAGCATCCCGGCTTCCCTTTGCTGAATGGTTGCAGCCTGTCGCACCCCTGGGGCCCTCAGCCCACATATCCTCTCTTGCTGGGAAGTGATCCCATCTGGCTGCTTGGGAGACACTTGGCAAGCTGCCTCCCTCCACAGGCCCCGTGCATCCCACAGCAACACCGCACAAATGGCTTGCTCGAGGGTCTCCCCGTGGCACTTCATGCCTGCGCCATGGGATGCTCCGCGCAGGTGGCAAGAGTTACTGTGGCAACTCATTTTCATAACTGTGAGCTGCTCCAACCTCCCGGAGAGCGTGGGAAGGACGGAGGTGTGCTGCTCTGGCCGCCAAAGCACTGCTTTTTCAGGGGAGAACACAGAGAAATAGGATTTTTTAATGTGGTAGGCAAGAAACAGAGCACCAAGGTAATGACAACAGGTGCATGGAGAGCCATCTCCACTTGCAGTTGCTCCCAACGGCAGCGCAAGGCTGCGAAATGCTTAGACCAGTCGACATGGGATGTCTCTGCAGTAAGAAAGATACCTTTCGAAAAAAAGTCTACGAGGGCATACACTGCAGAGCATGTCCTCAACCTCACCTGTGCCCAACCCCTTGCGCTGCAGGAAGGGAAGCACGGCAGAGAGAGCAGGCCTTTCCTCCCCGCTCCCTTGCGCAGTGGGACAGCAGCCACCCCGCAGGGCTGCCAGCTGCTCCCCTGGAGGCAGACAGCCCTCTGCAGCAGTCCCCGGCAAGCAGCAAAGAGTCTCTCTGCTGAGGAGCACCCGGTGAATCCCCGCAGGCCAGCAGGAAAGGAAATCACGCAGGGCACAGCCCTTCATGATGCTCACACACCTCTGACTTTCCCCATTGCCCCGCACTGTGCTGGGAGGGGAGGGATGCTCGATACCACTGTGCTGCCACCCCAAGCGTCACCCCCCCCTTCCCAGGGAGCGGGCGGCAGCTTCCCCCATCCAGCTGGATGCTCCTCAGGATGTGGGCTGGCGGTTTCAGAGATATCCTTGGACCACACCGTGCGACTCTCTCTCACCTCGGAGCAGCCCTGCCTTCTCAGCACAAGTGAGGCCTCCGGAGGTGGCTCCGGCAGACAGAGCTCGCTTGCAGACGCGCAGAGAGCCGAAGCCTCCGAAACACAAAGCACAGCATCTCTCTCGGAGGCAGGTTCAGCAGAACAATCCCTCCGCCTACGCCAGCTCCTGCCAACATGATGGCAGGGAGATATTGCCTCAAATAACCGGCAGCAGCTGGACCACTGCGCAGCCAACGCCAGGCTTGCTCGTGGGGTACAGTTACCGTTAGCGTTCACGCGGCGCTCCCAGCCACTAAACTCGACACGCATCAGTCACCGGCAAAGCAGTGTCCTTCTCTGCAATGGAAATGACTTCTCTCCTTGCATAAGGCACGGCAAACGCCCCCGCCCACAGCACCTGCCAGCTCCCCCCAGAAATAGATGCTGGCACCAGGAGCTGCTGCTAGCACAAAGCCCAGAGCTTCCTGCAGGAGACAGGCTCTGCGAGTGAGAGTCAGAGCGGTTTTTACCTGCCTCCAAACCAGAGGCCGTTCTCCAAAGGCAGGCACGCTACGCCGGCTGCGTGCTGCCCATGGCTCATCTCATCTCTTCTGTCCGCTTTGTTTCCCCGAAAGCGGAGGCAGGGGGTCAGGAAGGGTTGTACACCGTGCCGCTCGCAGGAACAACCAGGCCCGGCTCTCTCGCTCTCCGCCCCTGCCTTCAGCTCTGCTTCAGAACGTGCCATCCTCTAACCCGGGAAGAGGCTAAGCCATCTATCGTCCAGCGTTCGCTGGGAGCGGGAGGGAGCTACCGGGGCTGCAGGGCAGCAGAAATCCCAGCCCTGGGATTTCCACTCCTCTCCGTTGGCCTGGGGAAAGGAAAAGCAGCAAGGGCACACTCAGAGAAGCACCGCAGAGACAATCCAGCCAGGACACAGCCCAAACTGAGCCCAGATTAAGCTGAGCCTTCTCCCACACAGTCTGAGACTGAGCAGTTGGACCTGCAATTCCAAATAAAATCTGCCTACTGCTAGCAGGGCTGACTCGCTGGTCTGCCTTCTTGCCAAAGCCAGGCTCGGGCTCAGAGAAGACCTCTCACACAACTGCAGAGCACTCCAGTGCACGCAGCCCAGGGCAAAAAAGCCTGCAGCTTACCCCCGTCTCCAGAGCTGGGCAAGGCCTTGGGAAGCAGACGGACTCCCCCCTTGACACTCTCATCCACGTTACCCAGAGTGGAAGAGGAGTGGGTAGGCTGAAGTGGCGTGATGAGAGCCCACCCTCCAGGACCGGCCGCAGGATGCTGCCCGCACTGTGCCTGTCTACGGGGAACAAAGAGAAGTCAAAGGCAAGTACTAAAACAGGCAGAAGCATAAGATCTGGGCAAACCGTTAACAGTGGCAAACATCAAGGGCCATCAAAGCAACGTTGCAGTAAATAAGGGGTGGACAAGGGCTTCACACAGTGACCACCCTGCTGCCCATGGCACGCGTTGTGTGCGTGCTGCAGCCCTGGTTGGCCCAGAAAGGCAACTAAGAGATGCCAGCAGAGGCCCCTACAGAAACTCCACTGCTGTTTTCTTCCTCTTGTGTTGCAGACAGCTGGCCTCTAAAAATACCCAGCCATTGTCCACGCCGTCCTTCCTGCTCGGGCCAGATTACATCTCCGAGCTGCTTTCAGATAAATTCTTCATCTGTGCCTGCGTGCCTCCCCCTCCAGGACCTGCCCTAGCTTCATTCCTACGCTCGGTAGATGACGGTCTCTCAGGAACCGGGGCCATAACCCGACACAGCCTCAAAGAGCAAGAAGCCAATGGGAATTTCAGCCCTTGGAAAGTTCTGCTAGCATTGCTAAAGCTAATAATAGGGTAAAGGTTTCCATTGCATCTTTCTGATCTACAAAGCACCGTGAGAGCACCGCGCAAAGCGCATGGTCTAGTTTATCCGGCGGCTATCGGAGCAGTGTGATGAAAGGCCCACAGCTGCAGGGCGAGGGTGCGTGACAGTGGAGATCCGGGAATTTCCCGAGGCAATTCAGCAGGTGCCCTTCCAAGAGACACGACACCACAGCTATCCCAGGAACCCAGACCCGTCGCCGACGCGCCGGCCAGCACAGCTCGGCTTTGCGGGTCCCTGGGGCCGTGCCACGCTGAGAAGTCAAGAGCGGGGAAGTGGGGGAAGAAACGTCAGCCCCGCTTTGGAGGCAAATGCGGCAGGAGAACATGATGGAGCGCCACATGGCAAGCCACCATCCCTGCCACCAAACTATATCACGTAGCCAAACGCCAGCCACTCAGGGACACATCTGCTCGAGCGCTGCCGGACACACGCAGTGCTCCTCAGCACTGTTATCTTGCTGGTACAGAGAGAGGGGAAGGGCAGCAACTTTGAAAGCACCAAATGCCTGACACCCCTGTGATGACAGGAGCTCTAGCAAGCTCTAACCGCCTCTTGATTTTGTTCCCAGCCCCCAGGCATTAGCAAGCCTGTCAAGTCCACCCTTTCCCTGCCGCTGCCTCGGCGTCCCCTCCAGATCAGGCTGCTCCACAGAGAACGGCCCTGAGCCCCAACCGTCCCCGCAGTGGGGTGCCACACGTCTCCAAGCCGCACGGAGGGCCAGCGGCACGTCGCCCAGCCCCTGCAGCGCCCCGGCACGGGGCCGTCTCCCCGGTGGGGAGCACCCAGGGCTCGACCGCAGCTCTGCGGGACCAACACCCAGCCCAGCGGCCCGGAGAGCAGCCGCAAGGACCCTCCACCTGCCTGCAGCCGCCTGAGCTCTCCCCGCTGCCCTTCCCAAACCCAGCCCAAGGCCAGGCCTCCAAAGCGCTGGGCGCTGCTTTACTCGCTGCCAGCACCACCTTATCAGGCTGGCACACGTCAGGAGCGGAAAGCTAAATCGCATCAAGAGAAAAGCAGCCCCCGCCGCGGCCTCTCCGGGAGCCTCCGCGGGCGCTGCCCTCCCCTGCACGCAGCTCGGCAGCACCGGAAACCCGCCGGCAGCCCGGCTCTGCCCACGGGAAGCGCAGTGCAACGGCATGAGAAGAGGCCCCAGGCAAGCGGCGGCTTCCTGCAGCTGCACCTCCTGCCGCACAGCGCCCGGCCCGGCCGCGCTCCCCCCAGGGCAAAGGCTTGCCACTGGAAAACACGGAGCAAAAGCACTCAGCGCAGAACGGCTTCTGCAAGGGGACCGCTCCCCTCTCTGGAGGGGAAACAGCTGGCACCGGGAGAGGGACCCGGCCCGGGAGCGGCAGAGCGGGAGCCTGCCCGCATCCAAAGGATGCCCGGTGGGGACCGCTTGCAAGCGAGCCCCTTCGGGTCTCTCACCTGGGTGGAAGAGCGCATCGCAAGGCAGACGACGCTGCCCTCCTCACACGCTACTTCTCCTGGAGAAGAACCCGCTCCATGCCCAGCACGGGCACACCATCGCCAAGCGCCGCGCAGACCGGGGCCGGGGGAAGCCCCGCGGCACGACGCGCGGCAGCTCGGCCGCCGCTCCAGCCCCTTCACCTCCCCCTGCCACAGCTTCCCTCCCCGGCGTCGAGCTAAGCGACCACCCAGCAACGCAGGGGACCGCGGACACGGCACCACGGCCGCGCTCTAACCGCTCGCCTGCTATCAAAAGTGAAAGGATGGCTCTGCCTCTGCGCAAAGGGTCTTGTTTTACCCCGATGCAAAGAAAAATTGAGAGTAGGTGCATAAAACACTCCGCATTAGGGACTGCTGTGGACAGGCTCTTTTACCCCGTCACTCTAACCCTTCTTTCACGCAGTTTTCAGTAGGCAAGTTAAATTCAGCCGCTCGTGCAAATTACTCGCGAGTCCTCATGATCCAAGATTTCGATTTTCAAGAGAAATAAGAGGAAGCCGGCTCACATTCATTCAAATCCACATATTAGGCACATCTTGGGCTTCGACGTAGTAGCAGTCGGCGACGAGATGTGCCTTGTGGTCACCCACTGAACTGCCGGGGTGCCAAGAAATTGCTTCTCGCAGAGGGAATTCATTAAAACAAAGAGCTCTTTGCTGCCTGTCTGATTTGTCACAGAGGAGATTACATTGGAGGAAAAAAAAGCTATTTTTTTCCAAAGTGGATTTTTCTCCCTCCCTGCGACTTCCCTGCATTTCTCTTGAAATTAATTTTCGGCATTTAACAGCTTTTTCCCATGATTCTCAGGGGCTTCTCTGGCTGGGTGCCAGCTCTGGTATCATGCCTCCACCAAAGACATCTGCGTTTGATTGATTCTCAGGCCAGCGAACAAGTGAGAGGAACCCTAATAGCACATTAATAAATAAGAGAAGCCTTTACGGTTATTCCAGTCCTCGGAACAAACTCATCTTAGCAAAACAAAACAGCATGGGATAAACGTACGTCACGGGCCGGGAAGACAATCCTAGCTAGGAAGTGGGTCAGCCCAGAGAGCACGAGAGCATCGTCTGCAGCATCTCTGGAGTATACGTGTGTGGAAGAGGGAGAGCAAACACAGCTCTCCTGCTCTGATTCATGCACAGGTTTCAAGAGGAGCGAGCCAAGCCAAACCAGTTAGCGCGCACATCAATTAGCACCTTTTTCCTCAGCAAAGCAGCCAAGAGATTTCACAGGGCGCTAGAGCGGCAAGGCAGCGCAGCAGAAGCCTGCGCTAGCGCTCGCTGCAGAGCCTGAAGATAACCACTGCTGCTGGCTTCTCATGCACAATGCCACACGTTGACACACTTAAACTTCTGGTATATATTAAAGCGATGTTTGAATCTCCCATTTTCTACCCCTCAGTGCTTCTTTCTTCCGAGGCAGCTGTTGCCTCTTCTCCCGGCCCTGCCACTGGACCAGGGTCCACGCTCTCCTGCGGCCAGCTAGGAGAAAGCAAAAGCAGATGGGGCAACCTGTCTGGATGGCACCAAAACCAGAGAGAAGGCAGCATCCAGGAGTCCAAAAGCTGGATATTGTTAGTGTGGGGCATCACCAGGACCTTTCCTGCACTGCATCCCAAACAGCCTGGAAAAGCTGCAGGTGCCTGACCTGGCTAACAGGTAGTCATCAGCGCCAAGCCAACTAAAGGACTGAGCACAGTCTCCTTTGGAAACTTCTGCTAGCAAGAACAGATTCACAATGGCAAGTTTCTTTAGACCTTGGAGTGTCCTTCCCCTACTGTAGCCTCTCTAGAGGGAGGTGGGTAAACAGGTACTATGTCTGGATGTTGAAAAGTTGGAGCCAGGAAAGTCCATCAGCTGAGTGAGCACGGGCTCCCTGCCCACCGCCTGGCAAGCTAGAATTAAGTCTTCCCTTTTTGGTTTAGAGGCTGCAAAGACAGGACAAGCTCATGAGTGAGGATCATTAAACAGCAAAGAGAAAAGGCTCAGGACTTGAACTTTACAGAGCACAGTAAGGATATACTGCAGACATGCCTCTTCCCCAGCTGGGCAGAGAAGGCCTGCCTGGACTTCCCGACCCAGATGTTGTTACGTACACCTTCAGCTTGTCTTCTAACACGTGATCTTTATTTGTAGTGGATCCTTTACTCCAGAGTTGGATCAAACAGTGCTTCAGGCTTGTTTCACTATCTAACCCCTAGGTGTAGCACTGCCTGCAGAAGGACCCAACCCCTCACCCTGCCTGTTGTCTCTGCTCTGGATGTTTGTCTTCCCCACAAGCACACAGCCCAAGGCTGAACCCTCCTGCTGAGGTCCAGGAGACGCCGAGAACTCAGCAGCTCACTTGGCAAATGAGACCTCAAGATCTTCCCTGGCAAGACTTTGCTGCTTCCAGCATCCCAGACAACAGCTTATTTTGTCAAGTGCACAGAAAGCTTGTGATATTCCTGATGGCATTTCAAAGAAAGATGAGCTAGGCATCTCCTTGGGCTAGCTGACAGACAGGGAGATATGGATTTACTGGAGCTTCAAACACCCAAGGGCTTTGGGTGATGAGGGGGCTTTCCAGATAAACTTAAGCTACTTACAGTCTCTGCAAACACCCTGAGATCCTGTGATGAGGATGGATAACAAGACCAGTACTAAGAGAACCACAGAAAGCTGAAAACATACTGGTAGACCACACGCATCCTCCTTCTGTGTTCTTCCCGTTAGCCTGGGCTTTCCTGAGAAGATCTAGGCGTCACAGGGTCGAGTGCTAAAAGCAAACTCCAAAGTTGCAAAAGCTATTTTGTCATCTTCCACCAGCATAAAACACAAAGCAGATCTCAGAAAGTCTGGGCAACCACGGAAATCCAAGAGCAATTCCAGGTGGACCGCAGCAGTTATTTTGTCTTTTATTTGGCTGGCGGACACACCTAGGAAAGTCCCCCGTCAGGAAACTGGAACTACCTAATAACAAAGGGAGGTACCGTCCCCTAGGAGAGAGGGACTCGATCCAACACAAAGGTCAGAACCCTCTAGCTCACCCTCGCTGTTTGAAAGAGGCATTTAGGCTTCACTAGTCATAAAAGCAGCATCCCTCCTCGTCCAGCTCTGGAAGAGCTAAAGGGCTGTTGAGGACCTAACACTGCTCCTGCCTTTCTCTGTGCCTTGGAAGCTGTGATAGAGCAGAGAGTGATTCAGCAGCAGTCTCTCCTCACAGCACTGTCACGAGGGGACTGAACACACAGGAAGTCATTTCAATCAAGCGGGGCAGCCCTGCTCGCCACGAGGATGTGCAGGGACTGAAGCAAGCCCTCGGCTCATGTGACACCTCTTGGCACATAATAACGCGAGTCAGGCCTCCGTGGTAGCAAGCCATTGCAGAAGGAGAGATGTTGTTATACGTGGCCCCTCCTCAGCAGCCAGGAATATTGATGGAAGACACCAATGCTTGCACAAGAGACATGCTTGTTTTCTTTCACACAATCAGATACGGCAACAGTGCCAGTGTGCCGGGGGATTGGTATTTCTCTCCCATGACTAGCCTGTACTTCTGAGACAGTCTCAATGCAGGAGGTTAAGGGAAGACATCAGGATCTGTTCCTGGGGAACTGCCCCCTAAAATTGATACTGCAGCCCATGCTGGCCCTGGGGACCACTTCCCCACCTCCCTCAGCACAGGCTTCATAGAACGACCCTCCTCTCTCCTTCCCCGCACATACCTGGCTCTACTGCAAGCCTTCCATCATCGTGGGGAGGGGAAGGAGTGACACCAGTCAAGGAGAAGAGAGCTCAGTTCCTCCCCCAGCCCAGTCCTCTTGGTCCCTACTCATGGAGCAGCTGAGCCGTGAAGTAGCTCTATCCCAGCCCTGGGGAGTGTGTGGGAGGGGAGGCGCTGGCAGGGACGGCCAGAGAGACGCACAAAGCCAGCATCGCAGATAAAGAAGGTGGTGAGGCGCCAATCTTATCTGGGTGCTCCTATTACCACGGATGCTTCGCTGCAATGATAGCACCACATCACCAGCGTTAAGCCAGGGCTCCTTATTGCCCCACTGAGGTCCCCGCAGAGCCTGGGTTGCGATTTGAGGCTCCTGGTTCTTCCCCCTAACTCACATACTCCCAGAAGACCAAGACCAAGCATATAGCCTTCCCTGCACGCTGAGATCGGCACCATTCGGGTTTCAAAGCCCCTATTCCTTTCCTCCAGTGCACAGGCAAGAGGAAAGAGGCAGGCAGAGCAAGGATCCGCTCCCTAGGCCTGTTAGCCACAGAGCTTGAGAGGCTCCTCTCCTCAGCACAGCAACTCAGGTGGATCCTCAGCGGGGCCCAAGACCCCCAGCAACTGCAGGGACACATCCTCCCAATATAGCTCAGTGTGTCAGCAGGTCTCCTTATCCCCACTCTCAAGTCATTCTTCTGAGCAAGCAGGGAAAGTCACGCACACCAATGTCAAAGCTCCTCTTCATTTACCGAGGCGCTGCTGCTTCAGCACTTTCCAGTGGCTAATGGAGTGGTTCAGCTCTGCAAGAGGAGCAGGACGATGGGGGAGGCAGAAAGGAAGAAGTGAATACCTCATAACTGCCCTGCTGTAGCTTAACCATCTGCAATGGAAGATTAGCAGGAATTTTAGTAATCTTGAGGTAGCTTACTTCCTCTTTCCCTCTCCCCAAGGTCTCCAAACCATCCATTAACCTCTTGCACGGAGAAGAAAAGCGCAGAAGTTTAATAAGCTCCGACAAGTTTTCAGAATGGTTTAAGTGTCCTCCGCTCCTTCTTCTATTAATTAGCAACAAGGAAGAAACACCACCAGGAGAGTCTTCAGCATGGACTAAACAGCTCTCACCGTTGCCCGTGCACACTTCAGCGCAGCTCAAACGCTCTCAAGGGGCCCCAAAAGAGATACCAGAGAAACCCAGTTCCTGCAGCATTTCCCACAGCCTGCACTGCAATCTTTCAAGGACAGGGGGTTTAGCTTAAGTGTCTCACTAATTCACTCAAGTGACCGGAAAAAACTTACTCTATTTTGCAGTTGGTTTATTTTTAAGAACAGGTTTTGCCTCTCAGAGTTGTAGTTTGAGAACTATAATTTAAACGTAACTGATAGCATCTGACCCGTCACCTCTACATACAAATTAGCTATGCTGCACTTCTCTGATGAAACCTTACAAACAGTAGCCCTCATGCCAGCACCTGGCTTGCAAGAAACCTTGGCTGAAGAGAGGAGAGGAGAGGAGAGGAGAGCCTCTCTCCCCTCTGAGTGGGCTCAGAAGGCTCCATGGCACTCCGAGCACTGCACAGAAGCTTGCAGAATACCTGGAAGGATTCTGCACCTTGATTTCCTTTTGTGTTTAAAAACGAGAGCGGTGGCACAGTCTGTGCAAGGTCACGGATCAAGAAAGTTTGCAAAAGTGCTCAGTCTCAGCTCCCAGTCCCTCACGCCAGCTAGCTCTCTCCATCTGCCAGAGGAACGTAAACATCTTGCTTATCTGAATCAACAGGAACTGGGATTGGGACATTCTGCAATTGAGGTTTCAGTGAGAGACACACAGCTTCGATCTGACTGGTAACAGCAGCCCCAGAGACTGGGTAAAGAAAAAAAAAAAAGATGAAAGTAGGAAAATAGGCCTCAGAAGTCTTGTTTTGCACTTTGCTCTCATCCACTGTCTCGGTTTCAAGCCTTCCTGAAAATGAGGCATTGTCCCAAGACGTATTATGAAATTCCCAGAACCACGTCATGTAACGAGAACACTTGCAGGGTTTGAAAGGGAACACAGGGGTCGGGTGAGAGAGAAATCCCAGACTATTCCAGGAAATACAAGGAGACATCCCTGAAATGACTTCCCCTCCAGCCAGGAGGGGAAGGGAGGACCTCCCACCTCGCTCCCTGTACCCAGCCAAAACTAGGTCAGTGACACAGCCCTGCTCACAGACAGAGCTTCTTTCCAGACTGCAGGATGCAGGTAACGGCCCAGCAGGGAGGGTTAGGATGGGGGAAATCTTGCCCCCTCTCTTAGCCAAACGTGTTTCCTGTGAGAGTGCCCAACCAGCTCCCCGGCCCTGTTAAAGAGACAAGCAGTTCCTCCCCTGCTTCCTCCACAGCACCAGAACGGTGCCAGCTGGCATGAATGAGAAAACCCGCTTCAGCCTCTCCCTGGCCCTTTATCAGACGAAACAAAGGAGAAAAATTCCCACCTCTTATTTCTAAAGGCTTCCTGCGTCCCTTTCCTCAGTATCTGAGATATGAGAACTGCTGTACCTTACTGATCCCCTCACCATTCCCCTTCAGAAGAGGCAGGAGAAGCTCAGGGTGCTTTCCCCCAAGCCCTGGGGGGATGCCACCTCCCCGGCTCCCCATTGCAGGGCCAGAACAACATCCTCTCTCGAGGAAGCCTCCTCTCTTCACAACCTTTTCCTGCCTTGACCTTGACATGAGCGCGGCGTGGGTGCCAGCCCGGGGCATTCGCCCGCAGGGCAGGAGGCGGGCTGCGGCAGCCCATCCTTCGGCTCTGGGGACCAGCCAACCGGGGGGCAACCAGCCTCCGTGGCCAGCCGCAGGCCCCGCGGCCGCCTCCCGCACCCCTCCCCGCGGCGCTGCGGCCTCGGGCCCCCGGAGGCAGGTGGCTGCAGCGGGGCCGGGGAGGCCGCAGCACCCAGGGACCCCCTTTGGCAGAGGGGGGTTGGGATCCCCAGGGATAGAAGGGGCCGGGGAGGGACAGAGGAGCCGGGGGAGGGACGGAGAGGCCTGAGGAGGGACAGAGGGGCCCGACCCCCGCCCGCCCCCGGGGCCCCCCGCACTCACCGCTGTGCGAGCTGAACCAGCGAGGCGCGATGTGGAGGGGCAGCGCGTCGGCCAGCGAGGCCCTGGCGCCCAGGTAGAGCATCCCGTCTCTATGGTGACCGCCTCCCGTCTCCTGGTAACCGTTGCCATGGGCGTACGTGGAGTCGGCGCCCGGGCCGCCGCCGCCCGGGGCCCGCTCGGCCTCCCCCGCCGCCCGCGCCGCCGCCGCGTACAGCCCGAAGGGGACGGCGCCGGCCGCCGTGGGGTCCATGCCCATGCCGGCCACCGAGCTGACGGAGCGGCTGCGCAGCCCCATGGCGCCGCCGCCGCCCGCCCGGTAATGGCCGAAGTGGGGCGGCCCCCCCGGCGGCGGCACGGCGCTGTCATCCGTCGACACCCCCGGGAAGGGGCCCCGCGAGCGGGCCGCCGTGCTCTGCTTGCCCCCCATGGGCGCCGCCGGACCGGAGGGAGCCGAGCGACAGCCCCCCGCGGGGAACGGGCCGCGCCGCCCCCGCCGCCGCCGCTGGGAGGCGAGAGGGGGAGGAAGGAAGCGGGTGGGCGCGGGGAGCTAAGGATTAAAACTCATCCCCGCCCCAGGCATCCCCCCCCCGCCCGGCGCCGGGCCCGCAGGGGCGAGGGCGCCCCGCAACCGCCGCCACGGCCGGCGCCCCCCCGGAGGGGGGGGGGCGGCTAGGGCTGCGGAGGGCGCCGGCGACACGGGGCCGGGAGGGGGGAAGCCGCCCGGGTCCGTCCGCCCGCCCGCCCGCCTCACTTCTGCCTCGGGGCTCGGCCGGCAGCCGGGGAGACGCTCAGCGGCGGCCCATGGAGGGGCAGGGGGGCGGCCGGGGGGCGGCGCGCCCCGCTCCGCGCTGCACCGGCCACGGCCTCCGCTGCCGGCCGCCAGCCGCTCGGTGCTCGGCGCCGCGGTGGAGACAATAGAGGCCGGCAGCACGCATGCTCCCGCCCCCAGCCCCCCCCCCGCCGCGCCGCGCCGCGCCGCCCTTAACCCCCGCGCTGCCGCCGCCGCCGCGCCGCCCGGGCCCCCACGGCCGCGCGTGGGGTGGGTGCGGGGCCTGGGCTTCCTCGGCCTGCCCTGGCCCGCGCCGCGCCGTTCTCCGGCTTTGGAGACGCGGCTGTCGGGCTGGGTCACGCTTGGTCTGACTTTTCCCTACAGAGGCGAGGCGAGGCCGTTCCCCCCTCGCCGCGGAGGTCACCGGGGGGAGCATGAGTGCCGCCAGCCCGGGTAGCGGGGAAGCCTGGAAAGGAGGGCAAAAGAGCACGTTTCGCTAAGGAGAAGCTGCTCTCGCAGAGGCCGACAGGCAAGTCAGCGCTGCCGTGGAGGAGCCGAGGTTTCACCCACGGCCCGTGAGCTCCTCGGCTCCCTTCTCCCAGGGCGTCGCTTCGCGCACCACCACCGAACTCCCGAGCGTCGTGTGAGCCCCCCGCCCCGGCTCCTGCCCCTTGCCTGGCCGCCTCGCGGCCGGGGCCGGGGGCGGCGTGCCCTGACACCCCGCGCCCACGACAAGCCGCTGAGGCTGCTGAGGGCCCTCCCCGAGGGCCCCTCCGGGGGGCTGGGTCCCTGCAGGGCCCCCTCCCGCTGTGCCTGCCCGGGGCAGGCTGGCGGCCCGACTGCCCCGCGGCGGGCAACGGCAGTCGCGCTGCGGCCGCCGAGGACTACATTTCCCAGCCGCCCCTGCGGGCGCCTCCCCGCGCGCACGCGCGGCCCCCGCGGCTCCTCCCCCCGACCCCGCCCGCCGGGGCCGGCGTCGGGGGTTGCTGGGGCGGCGCAAGATGGCGGCGCGCTGGAGCAGCGAGAATGTGGTGGTGGAGTTCCGCGACGCCCAGGTGCGCGGTGGCCGCCGGGGGGGGCCGGGCGCAGGGCAGCCGCTCCGCCCCGGCGGCCGCAGGCACCGCTACCGCGAGCGGCCGGCCGGCCGGCCGGCGGCGCGGGGCTCCGCTGGGCGCCTGCGGCGGCCGGGCCGCGGCCCGCGGGGGCTCGGCTCCTGGTTGCGGGCCGCGGTTGCCGCCCCGGGGGCGGTTTCGCGGTGCGCGCCGCTGCGGGCGCGGCGAGGGGCCGCTCTCGGGGCGGCGGCGGCGGCGGCGGCGGCGGCGGCTGCCTTAACCCCCGTTTGGAGCAAAGCGCGCGCAGCCCTCCGCCGCGGAGGGGAGCTAGGCGCAGCGCCGTCTGGCAGAGAGCCCTGCCCTCGGTGCGGGGGGCCAAAACCGGAGCAGCGTTTTGGCTGCCTCCCCCTCGCCTTTTTTAAAAATCTATTTCCAGACAACTTTCTCTCTTGTTCCCTTTGTTCCCCGCACCCCGAAACCTTCAGTCATGATGGGTGCCCTGTGGCTTGGCCTCGTTTCTTTAGATTTCTCATGCAAACGTGTAGAGACGGGAACCGCCTTAATGTCCGAGGCAACCGGGCCTGCGAAGCTCCAGGTGTGATCTTTTGGGTATGATCTTTTCTGAAACTCGTCACCGCTGCTGCCAGTAAAATGAGGTGTCTCAAACTGAGAGCAGGTGGTTGCTAAGCACTCTGTTATGCTGAACACCTAAAGATAAGTACATATAATTGAATGTAACAAATTGAGGCCAAGTCTATTGCTTTGTGCAGTTGCTGGTTATCTGTCTATTTTGTTAAAGAGGTGGTAGCAGGAGTACGTTTTTTCTTCTCTAGTCCAACCGTATAAAACCTGATGTGCAAGAGAGCTTCTTTACAAGCTCGTGACCTAGCTGCAGTCAAAGCCAGTAAAATTTTAACGTGACTGTTCATTGTTTTTGTTAGCAGCGTTTTAGCAGTAGCAGTGTTTTAGTCTGGCTTATGGGGAAAACATCTTATTTCACGAGGCAGTTTATTTCTAATCTTAATTAGATTTTTAACATGTGTCTGTTTTTTCCAACTATATTGGCAGGCCTAATAGAAGACGTTACTTCTTCCCACACATCTTACCTTATTTTTCCTCTGAGGCCATCACAGCGACTTTCATGGCTGCAAGTATGAATTATTGAATATAGCTTGGTTAGCAGGAAAAGCAGTTTAGGTTTTTAAATAGCAAAAAGGGCAGCTTTTATTTTTGAAGTTGTTTACAGTAGAACTCCCTTAAGAGTTTGCTTATGTGCTTTCTTAGAAGCTATTCTAAGAAACAGAGGGTGTGTTTCTTTCTTTCTTTCTTTCTTTTTTTTTTTTTTTAAGATATTGGCAATTGTTTCACAAAGCTGAATAGAGTATGTGAATTATTTCAGTAAGATATCTAGAAAAATAAAAAACAGGTTTGCAGAATCTCTTATCTTGTAGTTCGTCCTCTTATGCTAAAGCAATATCCAGTCTACGTTCACTGTTCCTGATAGACGCATTGAATACTGTGTTGGTTAAATCCAGCCTACAATTTGTAAACTAACAAGTCTTTTCGGTTTTATGTCTGAAAAACTTTACATTAGTTTTGTTTTCCTCCTGAAAGAAATTCTTCTGTCTTGTCTAGAGACTATGACTCTGTTTTTAAAGATTTGCTCTCAAGAAACTAGTAACAAGATACAGAAGTATTTATTCCTGGATCACAGATTAAGCTCTCATCTGGCTCAGGAAAGTCACGGTCTTATCACTTGATTGCTTATTCATAATGATTTGTGTGTGGGAGCAAAGAGGAGAAAAGAGAGGAAGAAACAGGTGTTTAAATCCTCTTCAGCAATTGGTGTCAGTCTAGCTGTTGTGCTGATTTATGCCTTAAATAGGGAGGTATTTCAGTTGCTTCAGTTTACTCCAATGGTCATCCTTCTAGAATGGCTCTGACCTGCCTGTCCCCTCAAATGAAATCAGAGGGCTTCAGTCTCTTGGGCTGCTAGACTATTGCTTTCAAACTAATCTCATTTATATATGTTTGAGCTTTAGCTTTTTTAGGAGTTTGCATGCATGAAAGATTTTTGCAGAGCGGAAACCTGATCTTCAGAAGGAGAAATGCCTTGGCTGTGATCATGTAGGCCTGAGTTCTACCTATAGGCCATGCTGCCTCCAAAATCCCTATCCCAAACTAATATAACTGCAAAGAGAGTCAAAGAGTGGCCGGCTGTTGCATTTATAGGCTGTACTTGTCTGCAGGAACTGCAGTTACCTTCATTTCCAATGCCGAAAGCGTGTCGTGTGAAAACTACAGCACCTAATCTGCAACACTCCATCCAAGCAGAAAACCTTATGGTAGTTTGGGGCGAATGTTGTCTAGAAGTGACATTTTTTCTATAGAAACCGACAGAGGCAGCAGTCTGTGCTCTCTTCCAATTTAGATATGACCCACAGGCTCTTGTCAGGCTGTCAATACTGTCAAACGGAGAGTAAAACTCACCGTATCTGACTATGAAATCGTCAGAGCAACTCAGCGTGCAGGCGAGAAGTTATACTATGCAAACAGCTGATCTCTCTCACCAACAATTTGCAGTCTAAAAATCAATGTAGCCTTGGCAAATCTGTTGCTGTTCAGGTGAAGGTGTTTTCTGTGACTTGTCTAGCAGAAGTCAAATTAAATGCTAAGGTAGACGTTTGAAGTCTGAGAAGATACTCCCTGGGCTGTAGGCTCAGAGTTGGTTTTAACTGTGCAGTGCTCCTAGCGTTCACAGAGCTGTTACTTATAAACAGCAACTCTAGCTATCCTGATTATTGTTTTAGGATAAAAACTGTTTTCAGGTTGGTTGGTTGATTTTCAACCGCACCTTCTGGAAGGTTGTGCTGCAAAGACACATGTATCCGTATACAAAGCACATTAAATGCTGATTTTTTTTTTTCCTTCTGTTGCCTAGATAAGAGGCTGTAATATTGGAGGAAAGATCTTGCCATAAACTGACTTCATTTCTGACCCAGCAGAACAGCAGCCTGACACACAAAGCTTTCTACTGTCCAGTAATTAGTCATTACTTTTTATGATGGACAGTGCCTGGAAAAAAGTTTACCAGTGTTCATTATTGAAAAACAGTTTATAAGGATTTATGATATCCTTGTGCCAACACCAGGAAATAAACTCCGTATATGCAATTATCAATCACTTTAAATTGACTGGTAGATTTCTCCTATCTTGGGGAAAGATGGCCAAAGCTGAGTGAAATATGTCAGCTGACTAGCTCTACGTCACATGAGAAGGCCCTGATTTCAGTAACGTCTTCAGTGAGCCTCAATTTAATTCATCACAAATGAGATGTTTATCATCTGACAAAACGCTCCTCCTCTTTATTTTGTTATAAATGTAATAACTCACTTAGAACATTTTGCAAACGACATTTCCAGAAATCTGGGAAGCTGGAGTTGTTTCTTCGCCGTTTAGAGGTTTAAAAACTGGCCTCTTATTTAGAACATTAGTTTCAGGACTAGGAAAACCTTGCCGGAGGACTACATCTGCCGTCTAGAAAAAAGCAATAAAAGCAGGTAGTTCCTGAAACAGCAGAACTGATGAAATTTGTCTTGATAGGGTATCGATACAGGCATGTGGTATACTGTGGACTCCTACTGAAACTCTTCCTGGGGCATCTGTAGCTCTTTTCCATGTGCACTTTTGATCTCTAAAGAGTGAAGAGAGAGCTCGCATTGCAGTCTTTCCCTCACCTGGGGCGCTTGCGAGGTAGCGATGGGGCCTCCCTCTTGTACCTGACAGGCTGTTTTCACAGTGCTTGAAAAAATTATGTTTTTGTGGTGATTATACTCCTGTCAAATCTGGTTGAAATGGAATGGGATTGACATACTGTCTGTCTGATTTTAGTGATGCTTATAAGCAGTCACTGTGGAACGTCTTAAAGACTTGTTAAATCTGTACTGAGAATGCTTAGCAAAATCCTGAACAGCAGCAGAGACATCCTAAGCTTTCAGAGAGGTAGCTTTGAAGATGACAGTAGTTAGTTTGAAGTTGAGGCATGTTCTCATTTTTGTACTGTGAAGGCTAAAAACTCCATTGAAGTCAAATCTGCTTATGGGCTGAACTGCTCAGCTTTCCAAGTAAAATTTCCCTTTATTCTCTTGGCAAATAAATGAGGTGTTTGGCCAATACGATTCTAGAGGAAGAGGAGGATGGTATTCAAACAGTTTTTGGTTTTTGAGTTGGTTTTTTTTTTTCCCCCCCTCTCTTGTGGCACTTAAGTGATCTCTCAGCCTTCTGTACAAGCACCTCCAAAGTAAATTCTCATGCCTCTTAACCATCTCTCTTTTTTGGAGATCAGCCATACACAAATGGTTGCACTTTTATCTCCTGGTACATGTATAATTAAATCTGGCTCTGGAATGGAAGACAGAGAGACTGAGAGCGCTCCTGAGGGGGAACAGAGGCTGATTAATAAGGATTATTAGAGGCTGCTGATTGAAAGGCTGCAGCTGTGATTGCCACAGGAGGGAGAATGTAGCAAGGTCTCAGTGCTTACAGTGGTGCCTGCCATGTCTTGTTGATTTACTCTGACCGAAGACATTTTTTCTGTGCTATCCTGCATCCCTAAATCAACTGCTATACCCCATCACCCATCTGTGGTCCTTTAAGGGGATGTTGCATCTGCCATCCATGATGGATATCGGGTTTGACTTTCACCATAGCAGTTTATGCCTTGAAGATAAGCTGGCAGGTTTTCCTGAACTCCTCCCCAAAGCTGTGTGTTTGACTGAGAAGCTGACCTGACAGGTGTAATTTAGTTTTGTTCTCTGTTTCTCTTTAACAGGCAACTGCTATGTCAGTGGACTGTCTGGGACAACGTGCAGTACTTTCGGGGTGAGTGTGATGATTCCTATTAGAAATGTACGACAGCCATTTCCACAAGCCATTTCCACAAGCCAATCGGCGACCTTCAGGCTGACCTCAATTGAAAAGCTGATGTATAGTTTCAGAAAGGTGCAGCTGAATTCTAAGGCTTCACGAAAAGGATTCTGGGTCACGTTTCCAATGGGATACAGAGTTTAAAAACAGCAGCAACAACAAAATGAACTACTGCTGTGGCTTTCCTGATGCATGCTTTCCTGAATCCACTTGCAGGGGAGTGGAGCATCAGTTATTGCTGTTTGGCTTGTGTTTGAAATACAGATTAAAGCATTTCTGTAAGACAAAATTTACCCCAAACCTTCCCATAGTGCATTTGGGCAGAGGAGCCAAGCTCTCTGACGTGTTCCTCTGTTGATTCAGCGCGGGACAGTACTCGACTAGAGCCAAACTTCTGCTGCTTTGGCTTTCTCAAGATTCTTTTCTACCCTTTGTTCTCCCATTTCCTTTTATTCAATACATCTTTGTCACCTCTATCTGAGATGTAAGCAGAGCTGATCTGGCAGTAGCGTGCTCCTGTGAACATTAGTCTTTGCCTTATTTGCCTCTATACCTTAGATAAATCTGCTGTAGAAGGACTTTCTGAGGGACATGGGGTGTCCGTGGACGCTGAGGGACCGCAGTTGTTTTGTGTTGGTTATGGTCTTGCTGCTGAAGATGCGCGTGGTCCTGCAACCAGCAGCTCCAGTCGTGGAGGATCCCCTTTGCATGGCGCTGCAGTAGGTGCTATAGACTTCAAGCTGCTCAAGCTCCCAGGAGTGCTTGGCGTTATGTAGCTACCTCCAGGGCAAGTCTTTAAACTGCTCGGCTGGTGCCTGCCCAGCTGTCACCTTTCTGTGCTAACAGCAACTGCTGTCCCACTGCCAGTGACACAATTACCGCACCAATTAGGATGCTCATTTCACATTCAGAATCATGTGGATGCAGCTGACCTTTGGCTGTGCTCTGTTCCCCCCACCCCCCCTTCCCCAGTCTCTGTTTTAGAGGATATGGGTCCTTTGGTACAACTCAGAAGCCTTCTTGCTTCCATGCAAGCCTCTGTCCCCCAGTTGCAGCTCCTCCTGCAGCATGCTCAGAAGCCCTTTGGAATTTGCCTCCTTTCTTTTAATACCATGTAACAGCCTCAGAGGGCTTATCGTCTTCACACTTTGGAGTCGGGAGCCCTGAGGACTTGGTCTGAAAAGGCAGCAAGGATGTTCTTCCTGTTCCTTTTCTTGAGAAAACTCACAGAGCTTAGAGCTGTTATTTGCTTGCTATACAGGTGACGTACCTGATGCTTTTGCAGTTAGTTGTATATGGTTCAATACATTTTGGTGCTGGTCTTCCATTAAAGTTCAACTGGCTCTCGGTTATCCCTGGGCAGTTTATCTTGCCTGTAGATTAATCACGCTGTGGAAGAAATGAAACCTTAACTAGCTTCATGAGGAGTCAGCCACATGCAGCAGGATGTATTCGCTCAGGTTCGGCAGCATGCAAACGTATCTTTGCTGCGTGAAGGGTTATCTCAGGTAAGTAATCAGTGCAGTGCTGTGTCCATGTTAATAAACTTTGTCTCAGCTGAGCCAGCTCTGTGCAGGTGTATTTGTGGTGTCTGCAGAACCAAGCCCGCTGGACAGTGTGGTGTGGAAGCTCTCAGCCATGTAGAATCATCTTAGGTTTGTGAGGTTCATTAACTCTTGCTCAGAGCAACCTGTCCAAACTGAAGCTGGCTCCTGTGGAGCCACTGCACTGCACTTTCAGTCCTGAGCCACGTCAGCTCTGGTGCTGCACTAGACCAGTGAAGCATATTCATATGTCTTTGCACCATTTCCCAACACTTCCTTTTGTATCTTAGTTATCTGAGTTTCTCTGTGGTCTGGGTGCCCCATTAGATTTGCAGAACCTGACTAATTTCAGTGTCTCTTTTCCTTTTTTTTTTTTTTTTTTTTTTTTTTTAAATACAACCCTTTTTGAAAGATATGGTCGGATGTAGCATTTTCAGGACTAGTATTTTCCTCTGTCTTGTCCAGTGCTTCTCCGGTGCTCTAGGCAGAAGGCTGTAAGCTGCATGTGAGCTCGGAGTTTGGAAATCAGCCGTGTGATGCGGCCGCTTTGTGTCTGTGCCTTGCAGCCGCCGTTTCCTCTACATAGTTAACCTGGATGCGCCAAATGAGGGTCATCGAAAGATCTCCCGCCAGAGCAAATGGGACATTGGGACAGTGCAATGGAATCCGCACGACAGCTGCGCGTACTACTTTGCAGCTTCGGTAAGTTCACTCATTTAAAAGCTGAAACTCTTCGTCTTCCTCAGTCTTTCAGGGGTGGAATTCTGCAGGCTTGGAAGGCTGTACGTAGCTGGCAGAGGCATGCCTCTGTAAATCATATTGCAAGATCAAGGCCTAATTTTGATTTACTACCAGTGAGGTGTTTGGCTTGATGCTTTTCAGTTACTGGTCAGTAAGTGTTGAATCTAGGTGTTGCTTGTTTGTGTTCCGTAGAACGCCTTGTCAAATAAATCAGGCATCCAAATGATCCTCTTCCAGAAGGAAGGGTGGATGGGCTCCAAATGTTTTTAGCCTCCATTCTGTTATGAGATTTGTTTGCTTATTGAATTTCTTGCTCTGAACTGTTTTGTTTTCGGTTCCCTCCGTTACTGGTAGGATGTGGTGCACCAGGCAGTCTGTAAATAGCACAAGTCGATACTGGCTCACCACTGGAACAATCTAGGTTTGCAGAAGGGCCAGGGACCAAGTCAGTGAGGAGTTCTTATTCAGTGTGTGAAGTAAATAAGCTGGTCTGAAGAAGCAGTCATGCAAACCATGTCTAAACAGGGCTGATGTAGCAGTCACCTGAGGGTTGAGTTCAGTTTTTAGCTCTGATCTTTACTTGGTCTGTCGTGCTCTGTAACTTCACCTGGAGTGCCGAGTTTCTGCTAGCAGCAGTCTTTGCAGCAGCGCTGAGGTCGATGGCTAAAAGTACTAGCTGGACACGTACTATTCTCCTGGTGAGATTCTTTTCTGCCATGTTCCACCTGATTTTTTTAGACTGATAATTTTGGAGTAGCTGGGGATGGAGAGGTTTCCTCTTTTTATTTGTTTATATTTTTTTTTTGAGCAAGCTCTTAGCTGAATGTTGTTTCCTGGGGTTTTGGTTCCTTTTTCTTCCTGAACTGGCTACAACTGATATTAAAGATGGTTTTAAGAGTAGACTGGTGTTAATTAGGAACCTTTGCTTGTTAATTCCCAGACCCTCCCCCCCTCCTCCTCCTCCTCCCCCCAGCCCTAGTACATGACTGGCATCTTAAAGGTGCCTTCAGCAGCCCTCTGCTTCTGAGTGGGGAATTTAATAAAACTTGCAGAAAGGTGTCCTTTGGTGCCACTTCTGGATATAGTTTATGAAAATCAGAAGCAAATAAGGAAATGTGCTGTGCTGGCTGCAAGCGGAGCAGGAAAGCTTCTCAAACACATGCTGAAAGCAATATCCAATGATAGTTAATACTGAGTTGAGCAGGAACCTGTTTCAAAGCAGGGCAGTGCTGATCTCACCCCTGCGAGCACCCCTGTCTCTTGCTGCCCTGAGTGGACACAGGAATCTGTCTCGTTCCAGAACGATGATATTGAGGTTCTGCCTGTGCATATAAGCCTTCAGGAGCCATCCTTTGCTTAGAGTAGTAGTAGCTGGCATCAAACCTTGCCGTTCCTGTTTCCAAATGAAGATGTTAAGATGCTCTGGTGATTCAGATGCAGTTGCTGACACAGGTCAAGTGAGGAATCCCCAGGATGAGATCAGGCAGCTTTCCCACTTTGGGTCAGAAATGCCTCCTTCCCAGCCGTCTCGCAGGTGGCTGGCATTTTGCTGTTGCTGCAGTATATGCCTTTCCTGGAACTAGAATTTAGCCTGCCTTGCTTAGAAGGGGAAAGCAGACTTGTACCATACGCTCAGGTCTGCGTGTCCCAGGTCAGGTCTGGAGGCGGTGTGGGTGTGTTATGCAGTGCCATATCTAAGGAGTGAAGTTGTATGGAAAGGCTAAATTAGCTTGGATTCAGCACTGTGGAGATGCAGTTTTGCTACTTCTGGGCTCAAGCTGACTCTCATTCTCCAGAGAGTCTGCTGCTGAGGTGGTCCTGTGGGGCTAGCTCAGGTATACCACACAAATCTTGTAGACAACCCCAGGAGTCCTATCCCTCTGCATCCCTGTAGGTGGAAAAGGGATGTAAAAGACTACCAGTCTGATTGCAAACAACTTTACTGGGTTTGCAGTGCAGTTAATTAGAAGTGGTGCAGGCAGAGGGGAAGTCTGTCCTTGTGTTTGCATAAGGGCTTCTAATTTTTTGGCTTCTTTCCAGCAGAACATCATCTTGCTGTGCTTGGCTGTGATTGCTCTCTGGCTCAAGCACATTTCTGAGGACTCCTAAGCTGTTGTTTCAGAAATGCCATTGTTTTCCCTTCTAGGTCCCTCTTAGTCCTTTTGTGTGGTCACAAATGCTTGAACAAGAGAGTGATGAAACTGTAGGAAGTAAATGCTGATACTTATTATGAGACAGGCTTTTTAGAAAGTGCTCCTGACGGAAGAGCTGTCATTCTCCCACATCTGGTGCTAGAGACAACAATTTGCACATGAGAAGCCCCTCTAAGAGCTTGAGAAGCTTCTGATGATCATTATCTTTTATCATCAACCTTGGAGCTGATGGGGGTTGATTTAGATTGATTTAGATTTTAGCTGATGGTAGAGCTGATTTCACTCTACCTCCTTAAATCCTTCTGTCAATGAGAAGCTTGCAAGGAGTTTTCCTTGCCCCAAGCTTTTGTGCAGCCCTGCTGTGAGCTGTTAGAGAAATGCCATATATTATTGCTGAGTTAGGAGGAGACCTTCCATTTCAAGGAAGGGTGGAGTTTTTTATCCTTCTGCAAGCTCATATTCTTATGAAGTAGCTTTGGGGTAAAAAAAATGCTGCAAGAAAAGGAAGATAAGTCTGTTCTCTATTACCTTTTCCCTCATCTGTGTGTGCACTTGGAAATGAGGGGCTCATGAAGATCAAATTTTGAAGTGTTATTTCTGTTTTGCAAAATCACCATGAATTCCCACAGTGCTTGGTGCTGTATATGCACCCAAAAGGGCGCTTTCTGCTCCAGAAAGGTTAGAGCTGACCTGGACTACAGTGAACTTTGATTCAGGCAGAACATAAATTTAAAGTACAATATCTAGTTTCAAGTAGCTTTGTGTGTAGCTGCATTTTGGGAGGGGTGAGAGCGGTTATTCCTGGAAAGAGTGAAGAAGCCCTAAATAATCTTGTCATTGATCCATCTGGTTTGCTTCTGTTCTTTGCAGTTAGTGATAAGCACTTAGGCTTTTTGGGGGGAGGGGCAGGGGGAGGCTGGCAAGAATGGAAGTACCCTGGAGGAGGTGACCCTGAAGCCATTAGACCATACTGTTCCTTGTTTGGCAGTGGCCCTGATTAGTACAGAAGGGAATGGAGTGAGAGTTGAGAAGGACCAGTGGTGATCCATCATCCCCCTCACTGAAAACTCCAGTTGTTTAATCTGAACAGACTGGCAGGATATTTTTGCAGGGAGAATTTGGCTGCCTGTTGCCTGCAGTCATAGCATGTTGTTAGGAAATAAAAGCTCTGAGAACATCATTTCACAGAAACCTTTTGCAATGGGATTTTTCCCCATTCCTGTTTATCTCCAATTTTGAGTGGATGTGATCAAAGTTGACGCTTTTGAGATTCCTTGCAGTGTGTAGGTTCATTTTTGTTTTGCTTCTGCTTTGAGCGAGGACTTGGCTGTTCACAGGGTGATGCAGCGAGTAACTGAGGTTGTTCAAAGAGAAGGGAACCTGGTCCCGACACACGTGGATTCCTGTCCTACCTTGTTTGCCTGCCACCATTTCCTTTCTTCCATTTAATTTCAGAGCAATCAGCGAGTTGACCTGTATAAGTGGAAAGAAGGTAACGGGGAAGTTTGCACATCGTTGCAAGGACACACACGTGTGATCAGGTGAGGAACAAGCGGTGCTGCAGACTACTGGTTCAGTTCTGGCCCTCCTCAGGCTCTGCTCTGAGAAATTCAGTCTGTTTTTACTCACTTGTCTGACCGGTACTGTTTGCCCCTCTGTCCTGCCTTCCCGTTTGGAGATGATGTCCGATGTGAATCGGTTCACCCTCTCATGGCTCCCACCAGTATATCAAGTTAACCTTTGATGGCAGGGGTGTCATTGCCCTAGGCAGCTGTTCTCATAATGAACAGCAACCGTCATCTGGGAAACAGATAGCAGCATGATTATTAAACTGCATCCCAGCCATGTTTCCCAGTGACAGCAGATTAATTAAAGTAGGTCATCCCAAAGACTAAGTTCATAGCGTGTTACGCTGGTGTGTGGGAGGTGTTTACCAGTGGTTCTAAGGGTGCACTTTAGCTCTGGCCTGGAGATGCAAGTGAAGCAACGTTTTTCCTCGTGTTCCAGCTCCCCACTGTGAAAGGTAGTCACCGTCCCTGAAACGACACTTGCTTGGGCTGAGTGGAGACTGTTTGTGTGCTAGGTACACTTGGTGAGCCCAACAGGAAGGCACGCCAGAATGAAGGGTTCATCAGGCCAAGAATGCCTGATAATTGGGAACTCACTGCTATAGCGTCCCTTTCCCTGTGGAAGAAAGTGCACAGATATGATAGCTGTAAAGTTCAAGACTAGGAGGATTCTTCATTGTTTTATCTTAAAAGTTTACTTAGAGAAATTATTAAAATCTTGCCTTTTACTTAAAGGGGTTTCAGTGGATATTACGGAGTTGACATGAATTTATTGGAGAAATGTTTTGGAGAATTGTGAGAAGTTGATGCAAACTGTACTTTTCTCTGGCCTAATACGACTTTGCATTTGCAGTGACTTGGACTGGGCGGTGTTTGAGCCAGACCTGCTGGTCACCAGTTCTGTTGACACATACATCTACATTTGGGATATCAAGTAAGAATCTGTGCTTCTGCATTGCAGGGAGATTATTGGACTCCTTTCTGCAATTGGTAGCTTGAAGGGCAAAACACCCACTGATGGATGCTGTTTTTTCAGCTACGCTTGCAGGAGCGTCAACTGCTTCCCTTAATCTCAAAGGTGTTTTCGATTCCCATGCTTTCAAGCCAGTTCGGAGTCAATGCAGGGCAGTAGAGTGCTAAAGTTAAGCCACAGTCGTATGCTCTTGACTGGAAGGAATACCAATTGGCTTCACTTCCCACCCACTTCAGAGCTATCCTTGGGAGCTTTTTCTGGATCCCAAGTGTTCAACTTTTTTTTTTTTTTTTTAAGCTGAGTAAATGAGCAGATTCACAGTCCTGCAGCCATTTTCTTTTCCTCTAAATTCAGTGATTGCTGCTGACTCTGCCAACAGTGGGAGGACTGGAACTAGTAATTAGGAACCTTTTTCTGTTCACTCATTCCCTTGATTCCTGGTGTTTTGTATCGTCTGATTAATTTCAAGGTAACAGATCTTTCTAAAACCAGCGATATTAAAACCCAGCATTTGACACCTGAGGAGCAAGGAGCTGGCATTGGGACTCGGGAATTCTCTTGCTGTCTGTACAGCAACTCCTTATGACCCCTGGCAAGTCACTTGTTCCTCTCTGCCTCCCTTGTTCAGTTATAATAGGATAATTATATAACCCCACTGCACGAGGGTGCCCTGAGGCTTGTTTAGCTCATGTGAAGCACTTAGATCCTTGGTTAAATGGTGCTTGAGAATCACAATATATTATTAATGTGTAATTAAAAGACATAGACAGTAGCTGCCGGTTGTATTTTCCCATGGTGCTATCTTTAATGCCAAGCAAACAGACTTGTCTGAAGGTTGTATCAGAAGCCCCTGCTTGAACTGTATTGTGCCCTCCCGTCATTTTGTGTCTGCATGTATCACTTGTCCAGAGATGCTTGCTCATGCAGTCTGACTAGCCCCTAGATCCTACTTGTCCTAGAGGTCCTAGGGCTGCTGGCCTCCAGCAAAGGAACCTTTTGGTGAAGTGGCAGCCTCTAATGGCACCCTAGGGAGATAATGCTGCAGTAATGGTTGCTGGAAACTCCCCACTTCATTTTTCATACAAAATAACTGATTAAGTGGAAATTTTTAAGAGGGAAAGGTGCAGTCCTTTCCAGTAAATGTTCTGCTTTTCGGCAAACCTAAAAAGCTGAAGACCAACTTCCTTATTTTCCACTGACATTTTTCGTTAAATGGCAGGTGACTTTCTGAGGAGCAGAGTCAAGAATTGAGTTATTGCCTTGATCCAAGTCCTGGCTGCTATGAGTTGTCATGATGCCACACTGGCTTATACCGCTGCAGGATTTGGTCTGTAGAGTCTGCCCAGCTGGATTTATTTCCTACTAATGTTGTTATATCCTGGACATGAAGTCTTTGCTCTGAAGTCACTGTTCTGTGTTCCCCGCCTTCAGTCGGGGTCTGCAAAGGCTGGACAAACTCATCAGCAGGTTTTCTGTCAAATTCTCCCACAGCTCTGTTTGTTCTGTTTAATCCTCCTGGGAAAGGCTGTTTTGTTGCTTCCTGCAGCAACACTCAGTGAACCCAGTCTTTCTGTTGCCTGTCTGGTAGCAACATGCCACGCTGTGTGCCTGCCTTCCTCCCTCATGCCCCCTCCCACTCTGTCCAATGTCATACACTTGCTGCTGTAGGTAATGGCAAGACAGAACAGATGTTGTTCTCCAACTGGTCCCCTCTGTGCTGTATTCCCTTTAACTTGATGTATTTTAGCTCTAGATTTGCACTTTAAGTAAGCAGGAGGCATATTAACTTCCAAGGGCCAGCAATAGTTGGTCTTGAAGGAGCAAGGAGCTCACTGGAGAAGCTGGACCTGCGAGGCTGTGCCCTGGGTACTCACATGAGCAATATTGTGTTTCAGAGACACCAGGAAGCCTACAGTCTCACTCTCTGCAGTTGGTAAGTATGGTGTGTGCATGATATAGGCCTGTTTAATACCTACATTTAGTGTCATGTGCCCCTGCTGTTCCTCCTTCCCTTCATGCTCCTACGCTGAACATGGCAAGAGTACAGAACTGCCACCATGTGTAATTGTCCCATGTAGTAGCAGCCTGGGAGGCTGCAGCTCACAACAACTTTTGGAGGAGCAGAATGCAAGATGAGATGTCAATAAAGATGAGGAGGAGAGTTTGGTTTGTTTGTTTTTGGGGGGGGGTGCTACTGATTTGTAGGGGTGGGTGAAGGTACATTAGAGGGATGAGAGCAAGTTGAAGAAAGAGGCAAGTTTCAGCAGTGGCAAGTGAGCAAAGGGGGCCTCAGCCCAGTGACTGCCTGGCCTGTACGTCTCCATGAGCCTGGCAGTGGAAAGGGCAGTGTCCCACTGGTGTGTGCTGAAGGGGAGCTGCTTGCCTACCTGCCAACCAAATAGAGTTATAGGGCTTGCGGTGTGGAAAGAGGAGGCAAAATGAATTCATGGGGATGATTTAAAATGTGTGAAAAGAGTGGTAAAATGACGGGGCCAGGGCCTTCTGCAGGCTGGCCGCAAGGTGGGTAAGCCCTTGCCCCAGGTTCTTGTCTCAGCTCTTATTGACTCTCCCTTAAGCCCTTATTCAAGTTGCTTTTCAGAGTCTCCTATGGCTTAGTGCCTTGCAGTGGGACTGCCTTTGCTGTGTCTCCAGCCCTTGGATGTCCCTGGGCATGGAGAGCAGTGGCAGTGCCTGGGCTGGCTGTCCTGAAATTGGTGGGCAGTCACATTGTAGTTGCGCCATCTAGGCGTAAGCAGCTTCCGCCCTGCTTAACCACCCTGCTGCACTGCTCGTCTTCTCTGTGTTGCCTGTTCGCAATTTCTCCATGGCCTTTTGTGTTTGAATTAGCTGAGAAACTAAATCGCACCCAAAGTTGTGGTTTTGAATGATGCTGACTGCCCAGCCTGCCGCCCTACTTGCTGAGGGATTGGGTACATTAACAGGCTGTGTCATGCTTCTCTGGAGCGCCTTCAGCATGCTGGAAGCTGCAGCAATAACACAAAGGTGCTTTCTTTGGGCTGTACTTGCTTTGGAAAGGCATCTGTCATGGCTGTCAACAGCATGACTGTTCAGATGTCTTTAATACCACCTGCTGGCAGGTGCTGTGTGGACAGTCCTGACCAGCTGTTTGTTGAAAATGGGCAAAGTACAGATGACCAGAGGAAAACATGCCCTTTTCCTGAGTTACCGTTCCTGCTGTTACAGCAATGCTCCTAACACTCATTTCTTATATTCTGCTGCTTGGATCTCCTTAGGGTACACATTTGCAGTGGCTCCCCTTTCCCCCTCAGCTATTAAGTCACTGGACCACAGTGATGCAAAAAACTTACTGATCCGGAGCGGTGTTCTGTTCTTGTGCTTGGGGTGAAGTTTCATGAGTCAGCTGAGCTAGCCCAAGAGAAAGATTCCCTCCTCCCATGCCTGATTCTCTTTAGTGCTGGTCCATTTGTGTACCCCTCAGTGAGCCTGGATCAACTCAGTCAGCTGGTAGCCTGTTTGCTTTCCCCCACCCCCGACTAGTTTTTTGCAAAATCAGCAGGACGAAACAGCTCACCATGCAGCAGGAGGTAGGTAGTGAAGGGTGGGCATGGCAGCAGGCTGTGGGATTCGCGTTCACCTCTCTCATGGACCTCACCTTTGGTGCAGCTTTCCGATAGCTTAACGTCTTTTCAAAGTACTGACGGAATAAGAAGATAAGGATAAGGGAGCTATGTGTATTTCTCTTGCAATATCTGGACAGTCCACATCAACCTAAGCCTTATTTTGTTTCTCATTAGAAACAACCAACTTCTGATTTTAGGCTATTCCCAGGTCCCTCGTGGTATCTTGGACCATCATCCAGTTTCTTTGCAATTCCATTGATATCGTTGTTTTCTGTGTTTTGGCAGTGAGTTTCTTAGAGGGGTTTTCTCATTCACCAAGAGCCACCCATTGTGCACCCCTCATCTGGCCAGGCATGTGATCGACCTGCACTGTAGCCTTCTCTCACGTCTGTATTTTAGTAATATACAGGAAACCAGTGTTACTGGTCTAACCTCAGATAGTACGGAGGGAGTTGGGAGGTACAAATGAATCCTAGAGCATCAGGGAGTAGCTTGAATAAAAAGGGAAGAGATTTGGGGTGGGATGTGTTTGATGCAGCTGCAGTTTGTGTGTGGAGGAAACTGCTCCATCTGAGTTAACGGAAGTGAACGTTTTAATCGGGTACAAGCCATGGCTAGAAGTTGCAACGGACATTTCTAAGCACGTATGTAACTGCAACATGCTGGCGTTGAGGTCTTTGGGACACAAACGCTAAGCCGCAGAAGCAAGAACTAGTCATTTTTTTAAAGACAGCAGGATGCTGCTCGTCCACTCCCAGGCCATGAAGCAGAGTCATCTTTCACACCGACTCCTGGGATGTCTTTCCTCTGAACTACCTTTTCAGTGCTAGGGAGAGCTCTGCTGACAGGTCAAGGGTTTACTGTGCTGCTTTCTAATTGCTTGTCTTGACCTGCTCTCTTTGTGTTGCAGCTGGAGCTTCCCAGGTCAAATGGAACAAGAAAAATGCCAACTGTTTAGCAACCAGCCATGATGGGGACGTCCGAATATGGGACAAAAGGGTGAGTTGAGGGTCTCTTGAGCAGCCTGTGCATGTTTCCACTTAATGAATACAGGCATCTCTCCGGTTACAGATAAATACCCAAGGAGAAAAATGCACATCTTCATCTCCCATCTCTCTTATGGGTGGATTTAAAGTAGAGGCACTTGGGAGCCCAGGATATTGAAGAGAGCATATAGCCTCCTTTCCCAGAAATTGTACCCATTAACGTTTTGGCTTTGATTCCACAATACTTAACTATTTTACTGAGTATAAAGTATGGTGCAGGGCTGTACTTGGTGACTGTGGAATTTGTCACTGCCTTTCACAGGACCTTTCCTTCAACTACTCTTACTGAGCTATTAGCCTTTCCCCAGCAGGTGGGTGTTCTACCTCTTGCCCTTGTTGAAGTGTGTCCTTCTACACCAAAGAACTAGACCAAATTTCAGGAGTCCTGTGGTGAGAAGGAAAACATCTCTCCTTGCAGAAACCCAGCACTGCAGTGGAGTACTTGGCAGCTCATCTCTCTAAAATCCATGGTCTGGACTGGCATCCTGACAATGAGTACACACTGGCCACCTCCAGCCAGGACAACTCTGTCAGGGTAAGTGTTGCTTCTGGGCCTCCTACTTGGAAGATGTCAGGATGGTGATGCAAATCCCTTTCTCCTCCTGCTGAAATCTTTAAAAATGCTTGATATTGGCAAGAAGAGGATCAATTTTGTTTGTTTGTGTCTGCCATTCTGTGTGTGTGTGTGTGTGTGTGTTGACCCAGGGGTATGCTCCCAGAGCAAGCAGAGAAGTCATTGGAGGATGGGTGCACATATGCTTGCCATAGTTAATGTAGCTGTGATGATTTGGGCAGTACTGAAGCTGAAAACAACTGCCTCTGCCTGTCACTTGCCAGAGGGGAGCTGGCCACGCATGTCAGAAGAGTCTTCTCCCCAAAATCCAGTGACGCCAAGCCTCAAGCTGATTCCAGCAATTTGGCAGGAGACATACTCCAGCCCCTGAGGTTCCCAAATTTGTGTCAAATTGGGTTATCAATAAGAGACTGCCTGCAAGTATTACTATGCAGGGCCTTTTACCTCAGGGGAAATAGCATGCTTGATATGTCAGCCAGCCTGAGTTCATTCACATTTAGCTAAGCTCAGAGGTGAAACCAATTCATGTGTATTCTAGCAAAGCAAAAGGTTAGATTCTTCATTACAAAATTAACAGTAACAGCAGGGTGGGTCTGCCTCCAGTCTGGACTGGCACATTGGCTAGAAGCCTGCAGGGTACCTTTTCGATTTGAAAGTCCAAGCAGGCTGCCTGTCTCCCCGCTCTAATCACTCAAGCTAAGATCACTGTGACCATGACCCCAAGTCACTCGTTGTCTAAAAGATGCTGCTAGATGCTAATAGCTTGGTATTCATCCTTTGGGGCCATCTCTGCTGTTAATGAATGAGGTTACTAATGATGCTGTGAGCACGCTGGCATGTTTGTGACTCTCTCCTATCTGTGAGTCACATGGAAACTGCAGCCTGAAAGTATAGCCAGCTGACTGGTGCCTTGGCTTGTCTTTTTGCTTTGTTGAAGTTCTGGGATTACCGTCAGCCTCGGAAATACCTCAATATCCTTCCCTGCCAGGTTCCAGTCTGGAAGGCAAGATACACGGTGAGTGAAAATCGCCCACCAGCTGTGCTTGTGCTGTGAGAGTAAATGCGCAAAGGGACATTAAATAAAGAAGAACTGCTGAAGGGCTTCTCACCACTTCTGCTGCCGGACATCGTGAATTTGATTTTGAAATCCCTCTTGGTGCTTGAAAGGCCTAGAAAAGCAATGCCCATGACGGGGCGCTTGGGAGAAAGAATTACTAGCAATGTGAGAGCCCAGGCTTTGGCATAGCCCTCCTGTGGGGGAACCACCCCTGTGCAGGTGGCAATTGCCTTGGACCGCCCCCCCCGCCCCTCCGTCCTTGTTTTGAGCCTGATTCTGTTTAATGCTGAGCTCCGTTAGAGCCCAGGCGTTCTCGTCAATGTGGAAGGGAAAGAATTACAGAAAATGATGATAGCAGTGTGGGACCGTAACTCCCCAGGGCTGACCGAAAGGGTCTTTCTCTCTTAAGCCTTTCAGCAATGGGCTGGTGACAGTGATGGTCCCCCAGCTCCGTCGGGAAAACAGTCTCCTTCTCTGGAACGTCTTTGACTTGAACACACCTGTCCACACGTTTGTGGGGCATGATGACGTGGTGCTGGAGTTCCAATGGAGGAAGCAGAAGGAAGGTGAGTTCAAGGCTGAATGTGCTCTCTCCCCTGTGCTGCTGCCCTTGGCTTGCTGTGGGTGTGTAGGCTTGGCCCCTGACTGCAGTGCTCGTGCTATCACCCTTTGATCCTTCCCTTTCCTTGAAGTACCTCCTATCTGCTTTCCTGGCCTCACGAAATTACAGCTGCTTTGTACTTGTGTGATAGCAGTGGCCGCAGAAACATTACCCTATTGTTTCCATGCTTAAAAAAAACCAAATTTTTTTTGCTAAAAGCAAATCCACTGAATGCCGAGTGGGTCAACAGTGACTCTAATTGCCTCTGCTTTCCTTTGAGTCTATTTTAAATAGATCTTTCAGAATGAATTGTACAAACTATTAGATGGGAACCCTCCCCCTGTTCAGAGCTGCCTGCCTAACCAGCAAACCCCTCACATAAGTGCTTGAGTCAGCAGCCTCAGGCATGTCCTCCACCAGAGCACCAGTGAACCCGCCTTATCTGTGTGCTGGCAAAGGTAGGGAGGGGAGAGCATGGGATACAGAGGCTGCTGTCAGTTCAGTCCTGACTAAATTTTCCAGTGTAGGCAGTTAAATATAGGAAATTCCATATTAGGGGTTGGATAACCACACAGAGCACAGCTTTGTTGCCAGAACCTCAGCTGTCATCGACAAAACAAGCGCGTCTGACTTTGGTGTCCCCTGCGGTACTGCTTTGCAGCGCTCTATGTTAAAGTGCACGAAGCTAATGGGAGAGTCCAGATGAGCAGCGTGTTACCATGTGCCACACACAGCACCACCGGGGTGGCAGGACTCTAGCTCAGTGTTAAGCCCCCAGTTGATTTCCTCTCTGCACTATGGAGCTATCTGTGACTGCAGATTCCTGTACTAGCTCTTAGAGATGTTCAGTAATGTAATCTTCCCTACCCTTGGAGCCTGCACACCAACCAGTTATCAGTGGTGAAGGTGACAGCACTGGACTGGGATTTAGGACAGCTGAGTTCTGGTCCAACTCTTCCAACCAGCTGCTGGGGTAATTAAGTCACTTTTTTCTCTATGCCTTGCCTTTTTTTTTTTTTTTTTTTTTTTTTTGCAAAAGAGGAGAACAGTACAGACATGTTAGTATCTGGAGGCACGGGGTAAGACAGCTTGTGTGAATGTTCAGAGAGGCTAAACCCTAGTTGTGTTGTCTTAGGTAAGTTAACAGATAAATATCCAGGGCTAGTAGTCACGCTCTTAAGCAACGTGAGTCAATCATATGAGCATTCAGAGTCCGCTTTGATGCCGAGACTACCGGTAAAGATAGCTCAAATCAGAGCTCAAATAGAGTCTGCTATGCTGTGCTGAATTAGATAGCCACTGTGTCTCAGCTGAAAGGCGTAGGAAGCAGCTGGGCAGTTGTGAATTCTTAAACTGCGGCAGCTGTTTGACAAGGGAAGCTTTAGCTGTATCACATTGCCTAGACAAACAAGTCCGTGTACCTTTGTGCATTGATAGATAGTATGTGGCTTGATCCATTTCGTTACACCTGAGCTTATCTTGGCAGCATCCAGGTCTTTCAGAAGGAAAAGGGAGAAGGGTAGAACCAGCTGTTCTTAGCTTAAAAATGTATTAAGATGCCTGCATCTTAAAACAGTTATGAACTAGATCATATTTTGACTTTACAGTTGTTTTAAATGTAAATCCATTTCTCAGCTGTTATTTCTTCTGTTCAAATAGGTGGTGTAATAGATGTTGTTCATTCCAGATTTGAAAGCTGACATCACATTCATTATTTTTTCCATTGTGCTTTTCATCTGTAAACCATACCCCATTTAGAGGTGAGGTAACTGTGGCACAGGGAGGGCTGATGCATGTAAGTCAGTACAAAGCAGAGCAGGACTCGAGTTCTGCCTTCCCATTTGATGCCTTGTTCACTGGACCTCCCTGATGGCTTGCTGCAGCTTGTTTACACCAAATGCAGGGTTGAGATAATGTGTTTTCATCTGGATCCATAGGTTGTTTCTGTTCTTTTAAGGTTCTAAAGACTACCAGCTGGTTACGTGGTCCCGTGATCAGACTCTGCGGATGTGGCGGATTGACTCTCAACTGCAGAGGGTATGTAAACGCATCTGTTAAATTGTAGACAGATATCTTGCAGGATGAATTCACCTCCCTTTCTTTGCACTCCTGGTCACTCCTGTATCCTAGAACTGCAGACAGAGCAGCCAGCTTCCTCCTCAGCTCCAGCCCAGCTCTGTGCTTGAGGCTTCTTTGTGTCTGTCTCTCGAAAGCTTCTGCGGAAGTACAAGGCTGCTTGGTGGTGTAACAGTGAGTGGGCAAGTCCTTCAGGAAAGGGGGAGAGCAGTTACTGTCTGCATGGCCTCTGAAGATGCCACCTCCATGGCTGAAGGACTCTATGACTCTTTTTGGGGCATTCCAGGTATCAGATAAATGCAGAGATAGTGCCCTCTGCTTCCCCCCTTGTTTCCATTGGTTCTTGGCCCTGGTGCAGGCAGTGTGAATCCTGTTGTTGTGCTGTCTGGCAGCAATTACAAATTGGCTAATGTGGTTACTAGAACAGCTATGCTGGGTCAGACCAAAGGTTCATATAGCCAAGGTGGCCTGTATTGGCCCATCTATCTCATCTGCAGCTGTGGATATCTTGGAACAGAATAAGAATGAGGCAAGTGTGTAGTGACACTTCTCTCAAATACCCTCCCAGCCTCCAGTAGCTTGCAGCTTAGAGGTTTCCTAAGCCTTCTGTCTTTGTATTTGGTAGAGTTTGGTGGACTTCTCTTCCATAGACTCGTCCCATCTTTCCTTCAGCCTGTGTAAATTTTTTTTTATCTTAAACATCCTGCAACAAGGAGTTTCATAGCTTGTCTGCATGTTGTGTGGAAGAAACAGCTCCTTTCATTTGGTGGGTTTTGTTTTGTTTTGTTTTTCTACCTGTTAGTTTCATTTGATACATCCTAGTTCATATATTGGAAGAAGAAATGGGCAGCCAATCCTGTACCATCCTGTCTGTGCTACTCTTCATTCTGTAGATCTCCATCATATCCCTCAGCTTCCTCCTTTTCAAAGTCAAAAGGTCTTAGCTTCATCCCTTGTACAGGAACTCTGGTTTTTCTTGTTGCCTTTCTTGACCTTTTTCCAATGCCACTATATCCATTTTGGGATGGAAATCAGAACTTTGTTCGTTGTTTCTTCCCAAAGAATTCTGAACATTCAGTTTGCTTTTTAGATCATTGGGCATAATTTGATGAAAACATCAGCTTAGTTTGACCTCTACATCTCAGTCAGAACTTGCCATTTTTCCCTGTATACATTGCTTTATATGCATCTGTATTGAAATTCTTCCTCCGTTTTAAATGCAGTCACTCTTATAAGGTCCTTCTGTGATTGTTTGCGGTCAGCCACTCTCATCAGTACCCTAAATTACTTGGTGCATCAGCAAACTTGGTCACGTCACTATTCACCTCCTATTGCAGGTTTTTAATGAATATGTTGAGAAGCATGTGTCCCAGCACAGATCCTGCAGGAGTCCTGCAGGTCTGTAACCTACCTCCCCTGTGAAAAATAACTCTTTATTCCTAGCTGATATATTTGTACCAATTACTTTTCTATCCTTAAACCAACTGTTTATCTGTGTCGGAGCCTTAACTCTTCCTCTGCCCTGCCTCTCCACCCCAGTTTTTGTTCTTTGTCTTTGTCTCAGCCAAACTACACGCATGATGGTATGATGCCTGTGACCAAGGCTGTACTTTGCTATGTCACAATTTTACTCTTTCTTCTCCCTAACCTTGTTCTCCTCATCCTCCCTGTTTTCTTGTGCTGAACTTGAAACACAAGTTTTTGTGGTCTCTCTCTTTTTGAGACCGTATCTAGAGTGCTGGGCCCTTAGTATGTATCTGGGCCTCTAGATCTTATTGGACTGTAAATATCAAAATGAAAAGCATGCTACTATCGTATCTGTTCAAAAAAATGAAACAGGTTTTGACACACACTAATTCAAGTAATTACAAAAGGCAAATCAGCTTTAGTTTAGATTAAAGTAGAACCTCTGCTGTCCTAACTGGTCTTGTCAATTGAGGGGCTTTGTAAGTGAGCAGGAGAATTTGCAGACCATCTGAGGTGACAGAGATGAGGAGGCTGGAAAGTGGAAAATAACCTGTCTTTGTCACAGAAACTGTGCCAAGGTCTTAAAGCCATGACTGTTGCATGGACAGACCTACCTTGCAAATCCGGCTCCCTGGAGAAGTGAGTTATTTGATGAGGGCTCTTCCTGCAGTTTGGTTTCTGTTGTGCAGCGTGTGTCTGTGCTTGTTCTTTTCAGCTGTGTGCTAATGATATCCTGGATGGAGTTGATGAGCTCATCGATGGGATTTCTCTTCTGCCAGAGCCAGACAAGACCCTTCACCCCCAGGACTCGGAGCCCCAACATAACTCTGGACACGGCGATGAGGAAGGTGAGGCAAGTGATGGCTTGTGGAACTTCACCCACCAGCTCTTTCAGTGTTGGGAACAAGATGCATCTTGGCAAAGAAAATAACACTCTAGGCAAAGCACAAATTGATGCTGTTTCAGGGGTTAATGGATACCGTGTCTGGGAGGAGGGAGAGCACAAGGGACTTCTCAGGATGGTCCTACCAAAAAGGTTGTTTTTCTCTAACAAGATGATGTTAAACATTCTAGCTATAAATCAAGTCTTTTCCCTGTCACTAGTAGCTTTAGTTTCATTGTCTTTGGGTTGTAGTTGTGTCGTGCTGCTGAAAAAGTTAGATAACCAGAAAATCAATTCTGCCTCTTAAGAATTTAGTTCAATTTAAGCTGAGAAGTAAGCCCCAAGTAGGAAGAGGGTGTATGGATAAGGCACTCTGACACATGCTGGTTACATCACACCTGTATTTAAACATTTCTGTTGCAGTTACTACATGAACTGATAAAAGAAGGATGTGGAGTGGAAGGAATGTCTTTTCCCATCTACTAGAAGCAGTTTGGGGAGGTCTCCCACATTTTTGTTCATTTGTTGATAAGATATGTGGTTGAAGGCTTGCAAAACAGAGGGGGAAGGATGGTATCTCTAGCCTGTGAGTGCCAGACAGTTGGATGGGAATGGGTAGAAGCATTGAATTGGCTTTATGGAAGAGAAAGGGCAAACAGTGAAGCGATGTGAGTGAGGGTTTGTCTAGTTAAAGCTCTGGCCAGGGAAAACATTCAGGATGATGGTGTCTGAAGAACGTAAGTAGGAAAAATGAGGCTCACTCGAGGCCGGAGTAGAAGAGGTTGTAGCAGCTGAGGCCCAAGGTAATGATGCGCATGTGAAAAAGCGCTCTAAAGAGATTTCTGTATCTGATGCTGAGGAAAGGCAAGAAGAATTGGGTGCTCCAGTGCATGTGTGTCAGCCTTGACTTAAATGGACAGTTCCCTTATGCATTGTAGTAGGATGCTACAGTAGACTCCCATGTGGTAGTTTCCCATGGGAAAGCAGAGTAGCTCTCCCTTAGGAGAGAGGCTTGCCAACTAGCTGGATCGAGGTGGAGCAGGTGGTCTAATAACTGTCCTCTGAATAGAAGGAGCCAGCTTCAAGGTGCCTTTGGGAAGGCAGCTCTTCTTAACTGGAAGTTTCCTGCCCAGCAAATCCCAGTGGAGTTCTTCTCTGCTGCCTGTGTGGCAGCAGTACAAATCTCTTCCTAAAAGCTGTCAGTGTCTCTGTACACGTGAGGGTTTTGCAGCACGGCAGCAAGAGCCCTGGTTACCTGCGTTCACCATGCACAGCACTGCCTGGAAGCACAGCATCTCTTGCTCTAGGTGGGAGCCGTAAGAGAAATGTTCTCATTCCACCTGCCGGATCTCTCTTTTTCCATGGGATGGAGTTAACTCTTTCACTTTCCCTGCTGAGGTCACATTCATATGTCCTGTGCGGTCTGGGTTTAGTTCCGTCTCGTAAGGTTTCCTTTGTGGCCAAAGGGAATGAAAATTGCTTTTCTGTAGCAGAGTAGATTTTGCTGCAAATCCTCTGCAGGATCAATGTGCAAGCACGTCCCTAGGTAGGAATTTGAGTCCTTTCTAGCCTAAAACCTGTTGTGGGCTGCTGATGTACACTTAAACACTGCTGTTCACCCTGGAGGTGGCTTCATTTCGGCAGCAGACAAAGTCTCTGTGTTATATTAGTAGAGCACTTTGGGGGATCTTTGTAGCGAGCAGGGCTCTGCAGATAAGTCAGAAAGCCTACCAGCTGGTTTTCAGAATAAAACTCTCCCCACAGGCTGTTGTCTATAAAGGATCCTTAGGAATCTAGACAAATATGTAGGTTTTTGAGGATTTAAAAACTAATTGGAAGGGAATGGGGGAAGAAGAGGAAGGGAGGGCACTTCCCATATTGGGAACCTCAGCGATGGCATTTCAGTGGGTTGTATTGTATCTTGAGCTAGAAATAATCACTGTCTTCTCTGAGAGCCACTGATCTTCTTTTGATCCTTTTTTCAGCACCCTATTGTGAAGTCTATCTAAGCAATATAATAAAAACACAAATAGGAATGAGGGAGCTAAGCATCCTACCCAGTCAAATCAGAAGCCAGCTGGGCAGCAATAAAGCTAGATATGTTTGTCGCAGCAGCAAAGTTGGTAACTTTCAGGTAAACTCTTGTAAAAGGACAACTTCTTGTACTCCCCCCGGGAATAATCTGTAAAATATCAAGGAAGAGCATGACAGCTGAATAAATGGGACTTTCCTTGTGTCCTTGGAGCTATCATCAAAGGCTGCTTTTGGCCTCCTTAGGAAAGGGTGCCACAGCCAAAGCCCCTTCAGGATGAGGTGTCCCTGCCCTAATGGGGATATACAGCAGGAGTCAAGGCAAGCTAGGCGCAATAATAGGCAGAGAGCAATTATTCTGAAACTCAGTAAATAATTCCTTGTGTCCTGCAGGACTTGCCTCGCTGTTTTAGTGTACCCTGACTTTGAGGGGGTTTTTGTCCTCCTGAAAACCTGCGTTAGGAGAACTTGTCAGGTAGACTCAGTGTTTAGATGGGTGTGGAAAGATTGTTCACTAGATTGCTTTGCAGCATTACATGCAAACTGCTGCTACAAATGAATTAAGCCTCTCCTAGGGCCGGAAACATCCTCTTCTCTCTTCTGAAACCTTATTCATTAGATCGATTTGCAAGCACTTTCTGAAAGCCAAGATCAGTGGGGTGTGAATCCCGAAGACCAGAGCTCCTCCTGGAGAGTGCTTTGGCAGCAGTTTCTTTCCTGCTAGACCAAGAGGCTGCAGTTCAGTTGTTTGTGACTCTGGCAGTACTGCATGAAGAGGAGAAGGTTTCTCCTTCTCCTAAGTAGAGACAGACCATTTAGGGCCATGCAGGCTTCAGACAGCTTCTGCAGCCTTCCTGGGAAACCAATGTGCAGCCAGATTTGCTTCTTCAAAGAGCAAGGCTTCGCAGCCTTCCACTGAACAACAGCTGTGACTGTCTAGCTTGCAGGTCTTTCTCTGGTAAAACTCATACCTCCATGTGTCTAAAGAGCAGAGGAAAAGCTGTTCTCTTGGCTGCCTCCTGGTGTTGCATGCTGAAGGATCATTTATTATACCTTGTCTCAGCCTGTACTCCATCTTTCTTGTCAGCCTTAAAAGAAGATTTCTTGAATGACCTCCTGGTAGGAAAGAAAACAGACCAGCTGGGACTGCCTCAAACACTGCAGCAGGAGTTTTCACTGATCAACGTGCAGATCCGAAATGTCAATGTAGAGGTAGAGAGTTTTCTTTTGCTGGCTTAGTAGGAGGGGGATGTGGGTGGGCTGGCTCGTCAGAGCTTTTTGAGGGGAACCTCTTTGCTGTACAGTGACTGTTGGCTGTAAACAAGATTTATTTTGGGCTATAGAGATCCTCTTGGCCAGGGGTAATAAGAAAGAGTTTAATCCCAGACACCGGAGGTGAGGGAAGTATTTCGGCATGGTAAGTACACTGGCTCTTGTCCGAAGAAAGCTGGACCGTGTTTTCCTCTCTGTTTAGACTCCAGAATGGAAAGTGAATTGTTCCAGTATGTGCAGATCATCTAGTTTCAATTTCTTCTGAGCTCAGTCTGCTGAGCCCTCCCTGTCCTCAGTTTTGGCATCTCCCTTGCACAGCAAACCCTCCTCTGTGCATGGAAGCTTTTGACTGGAGACACAGCGCTGTTCTGGGGTGGGAAACTTGAGGCAGCCGCCTGTCTCCCTCCCTGCTCTATCCGATTTTACAGCTCATGGCATGCTCCTGATGCAACTTTTGAATCAGTGGTTTATGAACTTATGTGCAGCTTATTAGTGCTCCTCTGGGCCTGGAGCTCGCCACGGCCCAGTGAAGTGGGCTGGGGTGCCATGGCTGTTGGGAATGGAGCCTGATGCCTGCCACAGCCCCCTCAGCAGGCTGGGCTGGCTATAGTCTCCAGATGGTTGGTTGCTGGACTGGCAGTTTGCTGGCGAACACTGGCGCTGTCTCTGCCTGGTGTTTTTGCTGTCACTGTGTTCACTGCCCTTGAGAACAGCATGACTTCATCTTATGGGTGTGTAGAGGAATCAGCCCCTCAGCATGCATTTAAGCTACTATAAATTTGAAGGTCCTTGGAGATCTAACTACAGAGCATTGTTTTTCTTCACACAGATGGATGCAGTGAATCGTAGCTGCACAGTGTCAGTGCATTGCGGCAATCACAGAGTCAGGATGCTGGTGATGTTCCCTGTGCAATATCCCAATAATGCTGCGCCATCCTTCCAGTTCATCAACCCGACCTCGATCACAGCTTCAATGAAGGCAAAGCTGCTGAAGGTGTGTGGGGAGTGTATGCAGGCTGTATAAATATGCACAGGCTAGACACTTGACATCTAGACTTCTGGCATAGTAAAACGTTTGGCCTCCCAAACACACAGGTGGGCTGCTGAAGGCATACTGCAGAGCACTGCTTGAACTGTTATATTGTGGAACTTCTAGGTTGAGTCTTTGTTGGCCTTGCAGCCCAGCATTTGTGTTTCTCAACTGATGCTTTTTGAACACGTGCTCTCCAGTGCTGCTGTCTTCCTCTTGGTGATCTGTATTGCCTGAGGATCCCTAACAGCTGCCTCCTCATGCGGCTACATCCAACCATTATAGATAAAAAAAAAAAAAAAAAAAAAAGCTCAGCACTCTGCTGCAGAAGGATATTTCTGAGCTTGGATGTTGATTCCTGTACTCCCTTTTCATAGACTGCTTTTAAAATGTGGGGATTTTTTACATGGGTCCTGTTAATTCCAGACCAGGTGTTTGATCATCTGGTGCAGGAAGTCCTATTGCTGCTGAAATCCCCTGTCCAGCAGCAAGAGCTGCCATCCCTTGCCTCTCCTATAATAGTACTAGGAGCACACCTAGCACCTCTAGTTACCCTAGAACTGGGGAGAATGGGTGAAGCGGTGAGCTCTCCCTTCATGTAAAACAGATAAGGGCAGTGAGGTAGAATACTGCTGACTTTGTTGTGCTTTCATTCACTGTTTCATTGTATTCTGCCCTCAAAGCTGAGGGAAGGACATTTTCTGTTGTGCTTGCAGAGGGGAGAGAAGCCTTTTTTTTTTTTTTTTTTTCCACTCTGCTGCAGACCATGGGAATGGTCAGTATTTACTGAATGGAAAGGGATAATGAGAGTTGAGGAAGCAAGGACTAGGGATTTCTGAGTTTAATACATCAACGCATCTGGGTGCTTCAGATTTCAGTGCTTCCGTCCTCACAAATCTAACAGTGCTGTGTGCTAGGCCAACAACTGTGCTGACCACCTTGAAAGCAAGTTTAGCCTCAGGCTGAAGCTGAGTTTGGCCTCAGGTAGATGGATCAATCTAGTCTCCTTCCTGGAGCCTAAATCCTTATTCTGTTTGCTACAAATTGGTATGGGACATATAAGCTATAGTGAAATGGAAGCCCGAATCCTGGATCAGTGTGCTGAACCTAGGTGAACTCTCAGTGCCCTGACTTACAACTCAGTCTTTCCTCAAAGCAGGTAGCACATCTTTGGACCAGTGTGCCTCCATTTGGTGTTATCGGGTGGCTTTGACCGTTCAGGATCTCTGGAGCCTGGCAACTTAGCTGTTCTGCAAACAAAAAGAATGTGGGAAGATGTGGATGTAACCATGATTCAAGCTGCATCTTGTCTGTGTTCCAGATACTGAAAGACACTTCTCTGCAGAAAGTGAAGCGGAATCAGAGCTGTCTAGAACCCTGTCTGCGTCAGCTGGTCTCCTGGCTGGAGTCTGTTGTGGTATGGAGAACTGCACGGGCTTTCTGCCCCGGTTTGTTGTCTTCTCCCACATCCTGTGTTTCTGACTCTGAAGTGCAAGTCCAGCCTTGTTAGACATGTAAATAGACTGTTGTAACTGGCCATTACGTTTTGTAAGCACTTGTAGTTAGCGTTGGAGAAAGCTGATCAGACAATCAGTTGCGTTTTGTTTCTGAAAATCAGGCCCTGAAGGCTTGCCGCTTTGGGGAACTTGGCGTACTCACTAATATTCATGCTAGCAGGAATTACTGGGGGTTGGAACACCCTAGTGATGTGCGGTAGCTTCCCAGCTCTGAGGTGATCATACAGGGCATGGTTGTCAGCTGTGAAAGAAGGTGGGAGTCTTCAGGGAGCTGATGGTTTCATTCTCGTCTGAAAGGCACTGGCAGATGTCTTTACCTCCTTATTTCTAGCTAAAGATCCTGCTAGTCCTATTCTAGGGGTTTTGTTTTCTTCTTTTAAACAAAGCTGTGAAAATCTGTTTTTGCTGAATCCTTGTGCTGAGGTTTTGTACTGATGGTACTGCAGATAAATTGAAGTCACACTCTGCCCTTAGCTGTGAGATCTATGATACCTACTCAGCCTCTCTGTGTCAGGTATCAGGTCTGTGTGTGGGTGGAGTGTACTGGAAAGGGTGCTTTAAGCAGGAGAAGGCTAGGGAGTCTCCTCAGTTTCTTTTCCAAGAAGCCTTGTTTTGGTCACAAAGTAAGGACTTTTTATGGAAAGGCTGATCTTAATGTTGTTTGGTTTCAGCAGTACCGTTTTAAGAATGAGAACTGTCACCATTGTATGGAAATCTGATGACTTGAGCGCGATGCTGCTGCCTTTAAAGAATTCCTTTAGTCCTGAGCTGTAGTACTCTACCATACGTGCAGACTTCTGCCAAAATTCCTCTGGACAGGCCTGAGGTCCCCTGGTATCTCACAGGGGACAGTATTGTTGTGTGAGATATCCAGGGTCTGAAGGTCAGATTTTCTATACAGTCTTGCCTTGAGGCTTTTGTTCCCCCCACTAAGTTAAGCTCTGAATTTCAGCACAGCTGTGGTGGGAGAGCAAATCTCTGAGCAAGCAGCTGGAGAAGCACTTTCCTCAAAGGTAAATGTGCTGGTGAGTGAAGCTGATGTTGCCTTTGTAGCCAGACCAGTAGCCATGCTCTGTGCTTGATCTCCTTTGGCACCTGCCCTGAGGCTGCTTGGCATTACGATGCACGGTGTTGCGACTGGATTTCCTTTCTGTGGCATCAGGAGCGTGACCTTGGGTAACTTTTGTTTCAGAACCAAGAGGACAGTACCTCCAGCAATCCCTACGCTTTGTCAAACTCTGTAACACCCCCCTTGCCCACATTCGCCCGGGTCTCCAATGCCTATGGCTCCTACCAGGACTCTAACATCCCATTTCCACGGACCTCTGGAGCCAGGTTCTGTGGTGCAGGTTAGTGCCATCGCTGATATGTTTCAACATCTGCCAGGGGAATGGCCCTTCTAGTGTCTTGGGGAACACTTGCCTCTGAACAAGGCAAGGCTTTGGTCACTGCCCTACAAGAAATTAAGAAAATGTGTTAGAGTGGCTGTACTGTGATAACCTTATAGACAATCGCCCTTATTAGTAACTCTTACAGGAAGTGTGGCATGGAGTATTTTAGTATCTCCATCTGGAAATCCAGGAGTAATTGAACAGATGGCCTTTGGCTTGTGGCATGCCAGAAGCGTTGACAAACCTCTGTTTTGCAGAAGCTTGGGAGTTAGTATTTCCTCGTCTAGTCCCCTTCTAACAGCATCAAACTGCTGGACATGCTCTGGCTCTCAGTCTTCAGAAAATTCCTGTGACTTAAGGCTGAACTTACCCCTTGCTGAATCAGTATTTGTGTTATTAACCACTCCTTTTTCATTCTGCATCCTTCCCCTTGTCCAAAATAAATTTCCCGGGAGGTCAATGGGAAACTGTTCCCCCAAATGGAAGTTAGGGAACAGCCATGTTCAGGTTTCCAGGAGAGTGTGTACAGTGCAGAGAGCATCCTTAAGGAACCAGTCAAGGTGTGTGTAAGAGTGACTAAGTTTCACTGAGCTGTTTCAGATGCAAGCATGACTCCTCTGGATCTGACCACATTTAAATTTGAGTATGTTTTGAAAGATGCTTTATGTTCTTAGAGGCTACACTAGATTCCCAGCAAAAGTGAAGCCAAATAGTGCATTGAATTGGCTCAGGAAAACCTACTAAGCCCTGAAACTCTTTACAGCGGAGTGGGTGACTGGAGACATTTGAGATGCTAACAAGTGGGGTAAAGCATGTGAGAGCATGTTTTGGATTTGGCTTCAGATGACTGGGGTTATCCTTTTGAAGAGAAGAGTCTTACCAGCTGTAACAGTTTCTCTGCATAGCTGTTTATCACCACACTTTCCTGTGGAGCATCCAAGTGCTTGACAAATTCTGGTGAAGAGTTATAACACAAGAGTATGTACTTGTTTGCTCTTTTTCTTTTGCTTTCTTTTCTCTAACACCTGTAAGCCACTTGAGTTAGTGCTTTTAAGACAGTCACCTCCACGAAACGTGCTCTTTAATTTAGTGGGTTTGAAAGGAGAGGATTTGGCTTGAGAAAATTGGATTGTCCACTTGTAGTTTAGAAGTGCTCAGGATGATGGACAGGCAACCACCTGCCTGACTCTGATACCTTAAACCACCGGATTTCCCTCTGTAAACCACCCCTGCTTCTTGTTGTGTGATCTTCATGCAGTGTTCTGTCTCTGCAGGGTACTTGGTGTATTTCACGAGACCGATGACCATGCACCGTGCGGTGTCACCCACGGAGCCTACGCCCAGGTGAGTATCTTGTGTCACGTTTGAGATGTGCCACTGTCATGCCACAACCTGACGATGGCAATGGATGAGAAGGCAGGAGAATGTCAGATCCTCCACTAGAGCTCTACTGACCTTCAGAAAGTATTGACCTTCCCTGTGCCCTGGCCTCGGAGAGGCTGGGCCCTTCTTTCACTGGCTCTCAGCAGAGACCCCCTTCTTTCTACACGCCAACTGACAGCGTGGTTTATTGGAGCTTTTAACTCCACTACAGTTTGGATGCAAGCTCCTGAAAGTGTATGCTCTTGTTTCTAGGTCTCTGTCAGCTTTATCAGCATACCATAGTGGCCTCATTACTCCAATGAAGATCCGTACGGAGACTCCAGGCAATCTGCGTTTGTACAGTGGGAGTCCCACACGTAGCGAGAAGGAGCAGGTCTCCATTAGCTCCTTCTACTACAAAGAGAGGGTAAGTACCAGACCAAAAATCCTTTCTTCATGTTTTAGCTTTAATGACATGCGTTCCTTTTGTATGGCTGTGAGCGTTGCTGCTATGCAGCGTGCAGTAGTAACAGAAGCTTCATGTTCTTCTCGAGAAGGCACCCTTTTGTAAGCAGCTCTGTCAAAATGTCACATTGATTTGTCTTCTTTTAGTAACTTCCTTACTAATCCTCTCTAGCATTTGACCTGTTTATTTTGATATCTGTCTAGACTGACCATCAGAGCTTCCTTCAGTGCTTTACACTGTCTCCTCTTGTGTTACGTAGGATTAAAATCTCACACTTAAATTACAGTCTCCAGTTAAATACACATAGGCTGTTCTGCTTTCCTCTGCCCTCCCTGATAGTTGGAAAGGTTTGGGGCTCTCTGCACCTTACTGACAACCTCTCCTGGATTCCAGGGGGGTGTATTTGGGTTATTTCTGTTACAGGTGTCTTTCAGGGGCATGTGCCCCTTCAGACTGTTGTAAACAAAAGTAATTCCTACGTGATTCCTGCTCCAAAGAGCTTCCAATCCATGTACCCCTGTTTTAGGTATAGTTCTTGTTATCATTGCTGTGTACAAGTTAGACTTGGGAAGAGAGTGGGGTTGTTCCCTTTTGGGAGATAGGGGGTGAGGAAGACCAGCTGGTAATTGTAGGGTGGCCAAATAGTTCTGAACCAGTTGAGCGCCCAGTGTGCCTGGAGCAGACGCTATGGGAGTAATCGGCCATGCGGTTTGCTCAGAAACAAACTCTCTGCGCTTCAGCAGGGAGGGGTGTGGAACGGCTTACAAAAATATGGTAAGCTTCTTCCCCTGAGAGCCTGAGAATTCAGGACTTTCAAGTAATCTGCTGCCTGTCTGCATTGAGGAGGGTATATGTCTTCTGCAGTGACAGAGTTTCCAGGTATCCCAAGGAAAGCCAAGTGCTGTCTGCAGTCTGCTGCAGTGGAGCCTGGGAACCCCTGTCGTGGGAGCAGAGGGAGAGCCCTGAGCTCTTGTCCTTCCTTGGTACTGAAAGAGGTCTTGATTTTTCTGTAGTCTTGGACTTGACAGCTAACCCCTCTGGGGCTGTCCCCTGCTTTTAGTTGATCTGTGTCAGTCAGTATATCTGCCAGCCGTGGGAAGAGCCTCCATCCCCGCTGAAAGCTTTACCTCCGCACAGACTCCAGAAGATTCTTGGAGTCCCTGTCCTGTTCTTACTCCACACACACTTTTGTGATGAGAAAAGAAAATGGTGCTTGCCTGATAAAAGAATTAGTCTGATCTAGTCTATGCAGGAGAGTTTATTTAAAGAGCTACCTCTATCCTCTGCAGTGTGCTTGTCTCTGACACGTAGCTCTCTAAGATGACAGACAAGGCTAAAAATAACGTGTGGAAGCAGCTTGGTGCAATTTCATGTGACCTGTCTCCCCAGCCCTTGTATTGATGGTGACAAGATTTTTGTTGGGGGGGGGGGGAATCTGCAGAACAAAGCATATGTGTAGCCATGTCTGCTGAAAGCCAGAGAAAATTCCTACATTCCCCTTCCCCTGCCAAGCTGTCTCTTCACAGGTTATGTTAGAAGAAGGATAAGGGCCCTAACAGGGAGCTAGCTCAAATGTTCTCGCAGATGAAATCGTTTTTAAAAAAAAAAAAACTCTATCTCCCTCCAACAAAGGCATGGAGAAAGGTTTCCTGACTCTTCAGGAGTTGATCTCACAGCCTTTGTTAGATCAGTGCTAAGTATTTTTATATTGTTTCTTTGCCAGGATTTTAAGCCTTTAAAAAGTCTGAGTCTTGTTAGCTCCTTTCTCTGAAGCTTGATTTTTATGCTTGTTATTAAGTAAAAAATGAAATTTTGTGTGGTCAGCTATCATGTTATGTAACTTTAGCCGCAAAGCTGAATTTCTCCGAGAGAGAACCACGTGTTTAAACCTAAATCCCCTGATAACAACCACTGGCATTGCTACCATTAACAAAAAAAATGTAATTTTGCTAGACAGGAAATGTTCTCATGTTTCCGTAGAGGCAGGTGAGCTGCTGAAACCACCAGATCTCCACAGTGATCCAAAATGAAACTAAATCTGATGTTGAGCCTCTCTGTGCTCATTTAAATATGCATACACCCCCCCCCCCCATTTCACACATCCACACTCCTTTCTTCCTCCCTCTTTTTCACTCCTTCAAAGAAAAAAACACTGAAGAATAGTAGTCAGCAGAAAGGAGAACCTATATCTATACTTTGGCAATGCTATCAGGATTTCAAACCTAGATTTCTCTTAAAGAAAAATTACTGTTGTACTTGGTTACTGGGAACTAGAAACCTTAGCCAGGAAGATTTCCTTGTGCTGGAAGCTATGGTAACATATAGTGTTCTCCCTGAGAAGCTTCCAGAGAACCAGCCAGCTGGACTTCTGCATGGCCACAGAGCAGAGGTGCGTTTGCACAATTGGCGTTACAGGGCTGGGAAGACAAAAGAGCATTGCTCCTATGGAAAGCCAGCTCACTCCTGTCTTTGGCATTAGGGCTACTAACTGCCCAAATCCATCCCAGGTATAGACATTAAGCCCCCTCGATGCTCACAGGATGGTGAATGCCTTTTCCTGTGTCGTTTCTCCTAATCTGACAGCCTGCTGCCTGTTGAGTTTGAATCAGAGTTAGATGTTGGCGGTGCCCAATACTGTTGTCATCTCTGATAGCTCCCTTGCCCCTTTTGGGCAGAGTCTCTGAAGCCAGGCCATGAGCCATGCCTCTGGTGCCTTTTGGAGACAGAGTAACCATTGCTTGTTGCTGCACAGTTAGCAGGGCGTGGGTGCAAGGCTGTGCTTTTCCCCCTGCGCCAGTTACAGAGTAGTGCCAGTAGGAACCTGGGGACATCTTGACCTTGCCAGAAGGACGGCCATACACACAGGTGGTGACTGTGGTGTCCTTTCTTGGGCCTCCACATCATGCTTCTTCGCTGTGTGGAATCTGGCAGGGCCTGGAAACTGCTGCTTCTCAGGACTTCCCTCAGGCTTTGTCCTTGTGCCCACCTGTTTGCAGACCTTTCAAGCTCAAAGCCTGTGGGAGGGTAGCCATGAGTCCCATGGGCTGGCAACAGTGGGCTTCCAACAGGAGAATAGGACTTTGTGGGGGGATAAAGTTTGGTTTTGCTTGTGCTCTGCTATATTGAATCTCTTTCTACTAATCCTTTTCTCCTTCTCTTGTGAGTCGTGGTGGAGGAACACGCAACACAAGGTCTTCTCCTTGTCTCTGTTTCTGCAGAGCTGTACAACCAGCAGCCAACCAGTCCCTGAATGGAGCCTTGACCCTAGGCTCCCTGCCCTGCAGGGTTCTCCCAGCAGTGAGATGCAAGGGAAAGTAGAGGTTCAAGGCTGATGGTGCTGACTACCTGTTGTCAGCTAAAAGAAAAATTGAAATACATTGCACATCACACAAATAAGCCTGATCTTGCCCTTTTTACTACATTGTCTCTTACTGAACTATAACAGAAAATATTTTTTATTCAAGTAAGCGCACAATGTGCTTTGAAAAATCCAATTTGTTTTTAGTAGCTTTAAATACTGTGTTCAGTACTTAAATGTGCGCAAGTTTGGAAAATTAAAACCTACTCTGGAGTTATTCTGCATAGTCAATCAGTTAGTTTGATTGCTAACCCAGCTTGAGTAAATTCCTCAACCTGTAATGGCAATTTTCTCGTTGCCCTGCCAAGTAGCAAGGTCTCTAGATCCTTCCTAATATTCTGGCATTTGGCTTTTGTTGTTTAAAATGAAAGTGAACAGTTGCAGCAGGTTCCAGTGAATGAAGTCCTGGAGGATGCTGGACTTTAAAGGGAACGTCTGAGGAAGCAGGAGTATTTGTTTAGCTTGCTGCAGATCTCTGTGCCATGGCACTGGACAGCTGCAATAAAAACGATAGGACTGGCATAGCACTTAGCTGCCTGCCTCATCAGCCAGGAGGGAGGAAACTGGTTAAGGCAGGAGCCTGGCATGTGGAGCACCATGGTGTTGTCTTCTGCTCCACCACCGATCCACTGCAGTTCAGCGCTTGTTGCAGTGAAACAGCTCCACGTGGAAGACTTCATTCATGCTTGTAGTCGCTGAAGTCTTCCACAGAGGCTAGCGTGGGGCACAGACACAGCAGCCCACGCTTTGCCAAGGCTGTAGGTAATGTTGTGCAGTGCAATTGTGTGTGGATGAAAGGGGGGAATCTTGGTTTGCAACTGTCCGTTGTGTAACAAGAACCATTGGGAATGATGTCTTTTACTCTGCTGGTTCAGGGCACTTTTCATTTCAGTTTATTTACCTTTGTCTTTAATTTTCTTGGTGTCTTTCTTCCCTTTTCTTGGGTATAATGTTTTCACATACAGATGTCTCCTCGCTCTGCCCGGCGACGTTGGTCCATACAAGCAATTAACGACTTCCCGGTACTGTGTGCTGTGCTAATGCTGTCCTTGATATAACCCTGTCTTCTGCCCAAGGGCCCAAGAATAAAGTGCCACCTGCCTGACTTTGAGTAACCTGTACAAGAGGTCATTTCACTATTAGAATCAGTGCCAGAAGACAGACTAGGTCACAGAGGTGGGGGACTTGCACTCCACACAGGGCTTAGGATTCAATAAGTGTGCATGCATGTATAAGTGGACAGGAGCAGACACTAGTTGGAGGGTTACAAATCCTGAATTGTAACATATCTATTGTACCTGGCCTCGCAGTCAGGAAAGGATGCCGTGGAGTAATTTGAAGTGTAAGATAGGATCAGCCTCTCAAGAAGCAGAGTGCACTGCAGAGAAGTTAAATGATTATTATACTTCATCAACCAACTGATGAGACTGACATTAGAGCACCTCATTTCTGAAAAAAAGGAAGCCCTGCTGGAGAAGGAGTTGTTGCTGGAATATAACGTTAAAGAGCAGCCAGCCACTGGCTGGCATGGCATCCCATAAAAACTGGGGAAGAAACAAACTGATTGAGTTGCTGACAATGATCTGTCATCTCATTATAATGAGCTGCCTATTCTCAGTGCAATGCACCATAAACTCTTGTTTCCTGGAGCAATAAATAGAATTTCTCCCTAATTTGTGATCTTCTCCCAGCCTTTGGAATTGCACTGCCCTGCATTCTGTTTGAGTGGCTGCAGTTGCAGCTGCCCTGGCAGGCACTCCCTCCTGCTGGCACCTGTCCTTCCACAACTGCTTTCACAGACGTTTTCTATGAGTCAGGTCCACATGTCCCTCAAGTTTGAATTTCATTCATGTGAATGTCTTGATGACATCAGCATTGCTCAAGCTGTGCTGTAAATTTGTGCAATTACCTTCTCATCAGTCATCTGCCAAGCACAGGCAAAGCTTAGAAATCTCTATTTCAACTTAAAGATGATCTCTTTAGGTCCTATTTTCTTAATGTCCATGTGAACAACTGTTTTTTCACAGCTGCTGGCCTTCCTGCTTATCTCTTTATAAGACAGCAGGGAATAAAATAGAATCCTGTAACACCTGATTGAACTCGGTATAATAGGATCAAGCCTTCCTAATTGCTACAGCTCGAAGACTATACTGGTGAGAGAAACCAGAAGTAATTTACTTGACTCCATCAAAGGTTTTCTTGCGAAGAGCTAATAAAGAAATGTGAGCACTGGAGGCAAGAAATGAAGCTCTGTCTTGAATCAGGAATTGACTCCAAGAGAGGAAACCAAGCAAGAAACTTGCAAGCTTTTGATGTGGTAAACTGTGGTGTGCAAGCAGCCGCAGTTTAATTCACTTACCACTGATTTGGAAGGAAGAGTGTGTAGTGATGTGATGAAGTTATTTTGTGTAATGCATGCTTAAAAATGATATGTGAGTGAGTCAAAACCCAAAAGACCGTATTTGTGACGAGCCTTTGGAAGAGCCTAAGCCTACTTTGTAAGTGGGCAGTAGTGGCCAGGACGATGACACGGGTGTGCATGAATGAAGATGTGGGTTTTTCATGCAGACAAGGGTGCCTTCCTTCTGGAAGAAGAGCTCAGCATTGCTCAAGGTGCTCAGGAAAACAAGAGCTTAGCAAGATGAGAAGCAGAAATAATTCCTTCTTCCTAGATAATGACTAGCCTCCAATTTAGAAATGCCTGCGCTTCAGGGCATGTAACAGCCACTAATAGCTAGAAGCTCTAAAGAAATATTCCTGCTGTGGGACACTTGATTCAAAAGTGCCTCAGATTTCTAGCCCTTTTGTGGAAGTTGCCTGGTACTGTGGGAGATGCTGTAAATAGTAAATGTTGGTTATTTTTAAGAGAAACTCCAGACAGTGCTGCATCACCTACACAGGGGGTTAATCTGTAGACACTTGTTCAGAGTGCCAGGAAGATAGCTTTTGCAGGGAAGCAGCAATTTTTAAGCATAGTGCTCCTCGCTAGAATTTTTTTTAGAAACAGCTTGAACCTGATTTTGAGCTGGTTTAACTCTTTTATTTTGCAAATGCCTTAACGCAGCTTAATCTTTGGCATCAAGTCTGTACCCTTCTGTCCGCAGCCCTTCCCTTTGCCCTACTACTACCAGTTTATACCATGAACCCGGAAATTTTGCATATAAATTGTGAAACAGGCGCTTCACAATTCACGATGCTCCTTGCAGCACTGCCTGCCTCAGCAGGATTCAGAGACACACACCCAAGCATTCCGCATCCTTTCCAAGCAGGAGGGCAGCGTTTTGTAACCAGTTCTGCTGAGTGTGCAGTGATAATGGTGGTTGCTACGAAGCAGTTGGTGGCTTATTCTTGGGCTGTCTGTTTCTACATGTAACCCATTTACTGCCATCGTTATCACCTCAGATTGCAGCAAATTACAGCCTTGGGTACAGTAGTGCAGGTGCAGGCTGGCTTTTTTAGTCATTATTCAGTGCTGTTCCCTGCTGTCACCTCCAACCCTGTGATTGTCATAAACGCTCTGGTTTCTTTCTTTCTTTCTGGTGCTCTGCGGAACTGATGAGTCTTAATTTGCTGTCACTTACAGCTATTTTCTTTCTCTTCTTCCTCTCCTCTTAAACTCTCAGGAGCAGCTGGGTAGACGCAGTTCTCCCTGGTGTGGATTCTAGATTGCAGAAACAGCTAGAAATGCTGAGGGCAATACAAAAGGCCTGTGTTTTCCACCTTTAGCAATCAATAGAGTTAGCTTGGTGCATGCATGCTGATTTCTGCTTTAGCTCCAACCATTATGTTCCCTGCTCCCCTCCATGACCTGCACTCCAGCCCATAGGAAGAGATGTATTTTTTGTTCTATCCTAACACGTGAACCTCAGGGGCACTTTTCGATAAAGCCATAGTGAAAAATTCTGGGAGAAGAGGTAGGGCAGAAGGGGAGAGAGGAACCTTGTGGTGAATCTTGAGTGGGCAGGCCCAAACTAGAGCTCTCCTTGCCTCTGGTAACCCCAGTTAAAAGTACCCAAACACTGCCTGGTGGAGAGCTGCTCTGGTAACACACCAGTGATTATTTGGTTCAAAGTGGAACTTCCTCTGCTGTTAAAGGTGATGAGCTTTACCTCACCCGTGATGTTCCCATACTTCTGATTGTAGTTTTCTTCCCTGCGTTTCGTTGCTGTATCTATTGGAGGCAAACCTGAATTCTAAAAAACATTGAGATTTTTAGTGGTGAATGTACATGCAGCCTAATGATTTGCTCCTATCACAGCTCCATGGGCAGGAAGTGGTGGTCATGGAAGCGCAGAGTTGAGGGCATATGGCTGTTGTCTAACTCCACCCTTGGAGCTGCACCAAGAAAGAATTAGGGCTTCCCTTTCTGCCAATAAATAAGCACTGCTAGAAGGAAGAAATGAGGAAGATTTGGTTGAGAGTCCAAGTTTTCAAGAGGCTCTGATACATTTAGTGTCTTCATTTGTCTGGTGATATGCAAACAGTGAACAGTGGAAACCATTCACGGGATCTCTTTTTTCCATTCTCACCCTCATCTGTTGTCGTTCTCCTCAAATCAATAAGTGACTGAATTACTTGTGGAAAGTGATATGTGTTGTCCGTGTTTCTAGTCTTTGAAATGCCTGTCAGGAGGCTTCTTCAGTCCGTTCTTGCTGAAGGCGGGAGCAGGTTGGATCTGTTCCTGGTAAGAGGGCAGTGAAACTGCCTTGGTCAGAGGGAACTCCCCATCAGCTGTGGGTGCAGAGTAGGTTGAGTCCTGGGGGGCAGCTGGCTTACAGACGGTCCAGGAGGTGGCAAGTTGCTCTCCAGATTACCTCCCAAGCTACAGAAGGCCTTGGTGTTAGACTGGCAGAACGTGGTTCTGCTTCTACAAGCCTGGGTCCAAATACCTGTGCAGCGACAGCACAAATGAAGGCTTTTGATGGGCAGTGTTGTGAGTGAAGCCCGCTAGCCCTTCCGGGACAGCGTCTGCACTCTTGCTCTGCTGGCATGTTGTCGTGCTGGGGTTCTCAAGCTTACTTTGCTTAAGTATTGTTTTTGGCAGCATCAGCACATAGGAGACAGCACTTGGCTGCTCTCACAGGGAATGGGTACAGGTACCACAGTTATGTGGGAACCTTGCTGTAAAACAGTCCACGTCCTTCAGCATGGAAGAGGTAGCTGTTTCTAGATACTTTCAGAAGAGGTATAGTCTTCCTACCTGGGTAAGAGTCAGAGCTGATCCAGACAGTGACTTGATTAGAGAACTGATAGTTTGAAGAGAGTTTGACCTCCTCTCAGATCACGTTCTAGCTCACCTTCCACTGCATAGTCCTGTTTGGGTTGAGTGTTGTAGCAGGTAAATACTGAAAGCAAATTCTGCCTGGATTGGTTAGGACTTGAGGGGAGGTAGCTGAGAACAGAATTAGGCCCTGGTCAGCCACCTTTTCCGAAGCATTGAGTGCTGATAGTCCTTCTCCCACCAGCGTTTAGTGCCTCTGAATCCTGGGCAGCATGTGTGCTCTGCTCCTCTTTACTCTGGGGAATGGTGAAAAATTCCCCCCTCAATTTCTTCAAGTCTAAGACACCTCCTTTACTTACTGTCAAGCCTATGCCTAGGCCTCCGAGCCTCAATCACCTGCAGTGTCCAGAGCAATGGAAGGAACACATGCTCTTTGCTTCTTGTGGCACGTGCTAGCAGTATAGTCAACTATGTCAAAATTTCCTCAGCACGTTGGCCTAAGCTTCTGCCAGGCAGATGGTGAGGAAGGAATTAATTTCTTAAAATTCTTTGTTATGTGTGTGTGGTTTGGTGTTTTTTTTTTTTTTTTAGATGTTTTGTATCTGTGATATGCCTGCTCAGGTTCCTGTAGGATGGCAAAAATGATAGTCAAAGGCAAGTTGGCACCCAGCCATCCCAGAGCCTGCCTGGCATCCACAGTCCAGATGACCTTCCTTGCAGGCCCAAGTTCTGCTCTTCTTCTAGTCCAGCCTGCTCTTCAGGAGCATTGAGGTATTGCCTGAGCGGGCTTTGCCTGCCTTGCAGAGCTGTTGGTACAGGGATGCTCTGCTAGCCTGTTCAAAGGGACTGTTCTGCTTCTGATGAGGTGTAGGAAACCCCACCACAAGAGCATAGGAGACCCTCCGTAATTGACTACTACTAGGAAGCTCTTCTGTGTAGGAGCATCAACACCTTGTGTCAGTGAGAGAACACACCACAGGAGGGCGTTACAAAGTGTCCTTTGTTCTTCCTAGGAGCCCTGCGTAGCAGCCAGTGCTTCCCTCAGTAGATCTCCAGTGCCTTCTGCCCGTCATGCTGCACCATGTCCTCTCTTCCCTCCTCACCACTGTCCTAGAGAGTGAGGGGCTGGAAGAGGCCAGGATGCCAGCCAAATACTCTATTGTGTTTCATATGGCCAAGGTAACTTTATGCAGCTTGGCATAAGATGGCCTCTGTGTCTATCATGGGGAGTATTTGGGATCTTGGCTTCTTGTTTTTGTTCCCTTGTGTTGATTCCTCTGCTTCACCCTCCCCCACCCCCAAGTCCTGAGCCAGCAATAAATTACTCTGTGGTAGCTCAGCATCTTTGCTAGGAAGACCTGGGCCCGGCTTTATCATCTGCCAGTTATTTGTTTGAAGCTGTTGATAAAGCAGGAGAGGAGGGAGTCTTGTCCTGATGCTAAATAGAGGTGTACTCAGACCTTGAAAGCAGAGACTGAAAGAGAGAATCTGGACCTGTCAGCTTGTCCTGAAGCTCCAGGCTGAAGCTAATGGCAAACAGAAGCTGCCTCCTACGTGTTTCTGTGCTGAGTTTTGGCTGAAGTCAGTGGTGGCCTGCGTGCAGAGGGTTCCCAGACCAGATCTCTAATGAGAACAATAATTGAATGATCCTCCTGTCAAACCTTTCTGGGTTTGATTGGCGTCCTCATGCTGATTTGTTCTCTTATTGGCTTTCACAGGGGAACTCACAAAATATTTTTTTAAGTGAGTTAAACCTTGAGCTCGCTGCCTTGACCTGCTTTTCACTTCCTACAGATGGAGGTGCTTGTTCTCCTGGGCATGTCATGGATGTTTTCCAGGGTAACACAGAGCCTTCTGAAAGGCAGGTTTGGGTGCTGCTTGCATTATTCTTGACCCTAGTGCATTGTTCCCTGGCCCAGGAAGCCTGCTGCCCTGCTCCCTAGTAATACGTTGCCATTTGTTCTGCAGAAATCAAGGAGATGGAAAAGCAAGCGAGAAGGGACAGATGCCAACAGCCGACCAATCAAAGCTGCCGGGAAAGTTATTATCCAGGATATTTCCTGCCTGCTGCCAGTGCACAAGTTGCTAGGAGAACTCTACATGTGAGTACAGGCTGCGACCCTTTTGCGAATGAAAGCAGCCATCAGTGGCACTGCTGTGCTTTGTAATCCTGAATTGAGTCCGCACCGATCTTTGAATGTTTCCTTTCCCTCGTCCTCTGTTCCTGCCTTGCTGCTTTTTATGGTCTCTCTCTGCCTGTGAGAGGGGACTTGTTTCTTATAAATCTGAAAAGTGTGACAGGAAATTAATGATGGTGTATTGTATTCAGAGCTTGTAGAAGGGCTCCGGCATAATCGCTGCAAATCTTACAGGTTCAGATTTTCATCAGATAAAGAGAGAAATTATCAGTGCAAATTCTCTTGTAAAGTGTCACGTTAAAGAACTCCACAGTTAAATGCACAGGTTTAAAATTCCCTATAAATGCATATTCTCATACTCTAAAACTGTTCATAACGCAAGGATTTTTAACTTCAGAAGTTTTTGGGATGCCCCCTACTCTTGGAGATTTGTTTGTACATGCCAGCGTCTATACTGTGGGTTCTCCCACTTTAATCAAAAGGATGGAGAAGTTCTGTTTTTGAACAAGGAGACTCTTTTTCCAAAGTGTCCACTTCAGCTACTGAAATTCAAAAGCAGCAGCAAAAACAGTTAAACAGTCTCTGTTCCTCAATTCTTACTTCCTTAGCTTTGGTAATACTGTCTGGTCCTTCATAAAATTTTCCAGTTTGTACACATTCAGGGAAGAAGCAGGCTTCCCTTTTTAAAGGAAAAAAAAATTGAGAAACTCTCTTCCTTCTCTCTTTCCTATAGTATTAAAAAGATAGTCCTTCAAAAAGACCTGCTGGAACTTTCTTCTGGAAATCTCCTGTGTAAACTGCCTGACTTTGTTCTGTTTGCCTGTAAGAGTAAAAGTAGTAAAAAAAAAAAAAAAAAAAAAAAAAAGTAGTAAAAAGTAGTAAAAGTTTCAAGTGTCCAAGGAACATTTCTGATGAAGAGCAGGAAAGCCCTTGTGTTTCCTCAACCCACCTTACCTCCCTCTCCATCCTGTCAGGAGAGGGAGATGTGTTATCCTGTGCAGGATCAGGCTGAATACTAGCCTGCTCCTCCGTGGTGAACAGCTGTCTCCTTCCAGGTCAAGCAGAGTGGATGAACAGGTTGATGAGAACTGTACCTTGTAATTGATGGCACCAGCTTCTAGGGGCAAGAAAAAAATCTTGGCTGGATAGTATGCTGGCACAAGTTTGATGCGCCACTTCCAAGGAAATATTGCATCTTAGGATCAATCTCAGCTAGTCTGGAGCTGGACTTGATGCAATAAGCAGTCTGTTAGAGAAGCTGAATAGTGCGATTTGCCAGAGGGAGGGCAGTGATCCCTGAATTATGGGGGGAGGAGGGATGGGATCCTGATCATCTTGCAGGCTCGTATGGAGCAGGGAGTTCTGGTCTATTAGCTCTTGCCAGTACCACATCCCTTCCATCCCTCCCTGTTTCCTAGGTAAAATGCCAATCGGAGCTGAGCTATCTCCTTTCTTTTTAGACTGAATGTGAATAATATCCAGGAGACTTGCCAGAAGAATGCTGCCTCAGCCTTGGCAGTTGGACGGAGGGATCTCGTACAGGTATTACGTTGAACTGGAGCACTTTCCAATGTGGTGTGCTAACCTCAAATGGCTTACACTGTCACCTCGATGCCAGAACCATTACACAGCCAGGCGAGTGCAGCGGTTGTTCCAGGGAATCTCTGAAACGGTTGATAAACTGAGGCCTGGGGAGCAGCTGAGGAGGAGATGTTCTCCACCTCGTTGACTCTTGGCATCAAGAGATCCCTTGCCAGGGCTGCAAGTCGATTGTTTCATGCCCTTTGACAAACTGATTGAAGCGCGTTTTTCAGGGGATTCCTGCAGGCAAAGCTAGGAATGCAGCCTGCTTTTGAGTCAGCAAATGAAGTAACTACACACAATTGCCTAGCTGCTGTCAGCATTTTGATCAGTGATTTTCTATTACTTATGTAATCATTCCTGTTGTAATTAGCTCAGCATTCATCTGTGCTGGCACTGGGTGCTAACTGCAGCTAGCTTCTCCCCAAGAGAGCTTACAGTCTGAATCTGGGGACCCAGCTGCAGGAATGGGTTGGGTGATGACCTTCACCTAGTAATATGAGAAAAACGCCTATTGTGGCCCAGCCTTTTCCAGATGACCAGTCCATCGCAATGTGCAGCATATTTGACAGCGCTCAGGAGTGCCTTGAGAGATAGGAGTGGGCTAGTGCTACTAGAAGTTAAATGCTCCTGAGCATTTAACTCTCCCTAGATCGGGGAGAACAAGACATAGAGCCTAGAGCCTGGCTCTCCCTGCAGCAGGGAACAGGCATAGGCTTGCCTGGTCTAAGCAGAAATAAACTCAAACTGTCGTCTTGCTGTGGGATTGTTAGCTTCATGGTGGGTTCTGCTAGACCAGCAGAGAGAGGCTAGATCTAGTTTCCCTTTGTTTGTGCTTCGTTTTACTGTCTGGTTTGCCCATAAGTAGTGACTTTAGGATATCTAGTTCCTTCTGTTAGCTGCTTCAGACTTTTCCCTATCTTGTAGGTGAACTTTCCCATCGATTGAATTAAAAACAAGAACTGATGTTTAAGCATAAGACCTAGTGAGGCTACTTTTAGTGTTTGAATGTCAGTTTGTGTGTTTCTTGATTTGCTCAAAATATTAAAAGATCCAGTATGTAGTCAAGGGAAAACTAATTACTGGAATAACTCCAGCAAGAGTTTCTGTGATATCTCTGCTCCTTGCTTGTTTTCCCTGCCTCATGTAACTTAAGCCTGTATTGCATCTTGCCTTTTTCCGAGGCTTGAGCTGTAGTTAAACTTGCTCTGTAACAGCATAGGAAGGGGCCATCTTTGCAACTTCCTTTCTGTGCTCTCTTGTACTCAGGCCTGTCCTTGTGTTGTTTCTCTGCTTTTTTTTCAGTTCACAGTGAGCAGTTGGGGGCTTACTGTTCTGGGTGGCTGTTCTTTGTACTTGGAGCACTTCCTTCTTCTCTACTACTTTTCTGTGTTATCCAGTTGTCTCCTCTCTAATTCTCTTTCCAGCGCCACACGCCTTTTCCTTTCCTGTTCTTTTCTTGTGCCAAACTAGGAGCTTTGCTCTTCCTGGGATAGCTTGTACTAATTGCCTTATTTTAAAAAAGCATAGCAGAAAAAAACAGTTCTAGATTGAATGTAGTCACACACATTCAGTGGCATAGAGACTGAGAAGAGGGAACTTTTTTCAGAGGAGAGGGAGATAAGCGAAGGAGGAACTTGGCATATGAAATAGTTAAACTGTTGGGGTAGAAATGACAAACTGTACTCCGGTCTACACTGAGCTGCACTAGGAGAACAGAGGTGTTCAGTAACACTCACAGTGAATCAAATGATATTTTTTATGCAAGTAAGGATTCACCAGTAAGCTTTCTGCCACCAAGCATCTCTGAACCCAAGAACAGTATCAAATGTAAACCCTTCTGAGGTTTGTGAGTATAAAATACACTAATAGGTCTATTAAACTAAAGACTATTATTTTTCAAAGTTTAACCTAACTTCGAAACAAGTGCGACAGCGAGAGCATTTCCCTCCTGTTCATGTTGTTCTATATATTGTCCACCATAGAGAGGCTGGAACTGCTGCCTGTTATAGCAAAGCTCCATTATCTATCCGTGAGTAAATTTGTGTACGCTGATGCTCTGGGAGACTGGCTACTTCCTTTTCTAATTGCAGGTTTAATGCTTTTTTTTTCCTGTTTACCAGGTTTGGTCGCTAGCCATGGTAGCCACTGATCTCTGTCTTGGACCAAAGTCTGACCCAGATTTGGAGATACCCTGGGCGCAACATCCTTTTGGACGTCAGTTACTGGAATCCTTGTAGGTCTCTGAAAGCTGGGGAGGGAATGGGGGAACGTTCTCTGAAGCAGAGCCTTCATAACTGTGTACATAGCACAGCAGCATTTCAGACTTGGAGCCCTGCTGCAGTTTGTATTTCTTCTCTCTCAAGCCTGAGATGCATCAAGGAGCGAAGCTGCAGGTGCAATTTATGGGAAATAGGAGGCAGCAGTTGGCCTCTTATCAAGCAGCTGGTTGAGCAGTAGGTGAGGTGCGGCTGGAGTTCTGCTTTGCAGCATGTCCACAAGGCCTGATGTAGAAGTTACGGTTTTGGTTTTCCACTCGTCACCTCTTAAACGAGCGTTTTGGTTCAGCTGCTTGGTTCACCATCAGATCAGATTCACTGTTGCCATATAGCATATTGAGAAGTCATTCCACTGGTCTCTCGGATGAGTATTAGCCACAAGTGTCCTCCTGCCGGTGAATCTGTTCAGGAGGGGGAATAATTAGTAACTAACATTATCTGTTGATAGATTCCATTCAGAGGGGCAGGATTTGTGTGACGTGCTTTACATACTGTTGCTTGTCCTAGCCCTCTCCTGCTGTGAGGCACAGGTGGGAGAGGAGCACAGTTCTTGGTCGCTCTCGAACAGTCTTCATAGCAGACTTCATAACAGTCTTCATTCAGAAAACCTTTGGTGGAGTTTTGCCTTGTGACCTAGATGGGTGATGCTTGTGTGTCTCGGGTCTTCTCAAAAAGATGTCGTGCCTGGGAGTGAGTCTAATGGCTCCAGATTTACATCCAATTAAAATCGCTTTTGTGGTCCTTGTTCTTGAAGCTGCACAAACCTGAGATAATCAGGCCAACCAATACTGCAGAGGAATAAGAGGAAAAGATTAGATGCTCAGAATCATCTTTCTCCCACCTGTAAGGCCATGAGTGTTATCAGAATGAGGATTCAGCTTCTCAGGAGGGTGACTGAAAAGACAGCCCGGTCCTGCAGAGCGCATGTGCCTCCTGCGGGCAGTAATGTGCCCAAAATTAGTTTATGCAACAGGCTTGAAGTTAGTTACACTGGATTCTCTCTGCTTTTTCCACTCAACTCTGCCCAGTCTCATACTCTCTGTCTTTTTTTCTTTCCCAGGCTGGCTCATTACTCGCAGCTACACGATGTGCAGACCCTTGCTATGCTATGCAGCGTGTTTGAAGCCCAATCCAGGCTACAGGGATGCCTGAATTCCTATGGCCCCTTTCCTCAGCGTGCCTCCAACCTGGCCTCCCACAGCCGCTATGTATGACAGCCATTTCTTTCCTGTTTGTCTTCAAAATCTTTGAACATCTGTCATGTGGATGACGTAATTTCCTCTCCTTTCCACCTCAACAGCCCAGCTTTACTTCCTCTGGCTCCTGTTCCAGCATGTCAGATCCTGGACTTGGCACTGGAGGCTGGAGCATAGGTACAGAGACGGGGGTAGTAGACAGAGGAATCTGCCTCCCTTCTGGCCTAGGTCTTAGATGGCTCCTGTGGTGGGGAAGGAGGGGAATTAGTACTGGCAGTGATTGCAAGTGCTTTCTGCAGCTGGGCACGTGGGGTACCTGATGCAACTCCTTGGCCGGAAGCGAGCAGAGCTTGCAAACTGCGTTGATGGTCCTGCGTTCCTGCCCCTTCTGACTTCTGTAGCATATTCTGTCAGACTGAGTTTTGGAGGAACTGCTAGAAACTCTCTAGACATACTGAGCTAAGCCCCTGGATGCCAGATCAATCCAGAGCCAAGAGCTGCTTCTGCCACCTTTTCTGGTTGAAAGCAAGTAAAGAGAGAGACCAGTTTGTGCCATTTTGCTTCCAGCCTGGCTATAGCTAGCGCTCAGGGTGACTACCTTATTGCTCTCTGGTGACATAAGCTCTCCCCTGCCCTAGCACTTGCACGGTTTGAGGTTGTTAACTCTGTGCAGTGATGCCATAGTTTTCAACAGGTAGGATGCTGCCAGAGGGCTACCTTCTCTCCTGTTGCACAGGGTTCAAGGGGGGAAAAGATCTCTGTGCTTTCTCCAGTTGCTGGAACTCAAACATCGGCAGTTGGGAAGGCTGGGTTGTTGGTGACATGGATACCTGTGGGCCTAAGGACGTTTTTTGCTGAGCTGTAAACGTATCAAAGACAAGTCACTCTTAAGGACGCCTGTGTCGGAGAGAGCTAAAGCTGCTTACTGATTCCTAGTGATAATGCATTGCCTAGGGCAGCATCAGCCTGTTAGCAGCAAATCTGCAACCTTTCAGTGTAGTATCGAGGCATCTATGACATAGGGAAGAGTGCAGAGTTAATGGTGATGGTCCATCAGGTTAATGGACCTGATGACGTCCTGTAGCAGTTAATATCAGTCTTCTCCCTGCCCCCAGGGCAATGTCTTACAGACCAAGGCCCCTTTACGTTGACAGCGGCCCCGATGATGATGAAAATCCTCCCTGTCTGGGGAAGAGGAGCCCAGGCTGGGTTAACCTTGCCAAGCAAACTCCATGAGATTACCTGAAGTGGAAGGCAAAAGGGGTTCCTCCATGTTAGATTGATGAACCCCATTCCCATGCTATCATCAGGAGCCCAGGAGAAGCATTGGCAAGTAGAGAGGTTAGCTCTTAGTTTTCTGAGATGGAGTAGTGTTTGTAGGGGTGCGGAAAGTGATACAACAGTGTCTTAGAAAACCAGAGTGTGCGCTCTTCCGTTTGACTTTCACGTCTCTGCCCCCCGCCTCTACTTTTGACAAGATTGTGCTCATGAGTATTATGCTTTATGGTATGCTCATCGTCTTTTGATGCCTGCAGCAAACAAAGACACAGAGCAGGCCTCCACTCCCTGGTGCGAGTCTTCTCCAGATGACTTCCGCTATGGAAATCTAATGTATCCTGATCATCGGGAGCGTGAGAAGGATCAACATGAGAAAAACAAAAGGTAGCTTATAGCATGCCTCCAGGTTATTCAGGAATACGTGACTCCATGCTCAAGTCAACCAGTCTATAGCCAGTCACTCCTGGTGCTGTGAAAACTAGCAGAAAGCAAGTAACAAGCCTGCTTCTAGACCTTTTAATTCAGTAAGTAATTCGGAGAAGTGTCATACTGCAGATCAGTTCTGATAGGACTGCATATGATAAGTCTATAAGATGGCTGTGGTGAGACCCCGAGAGGACAGTCCACCCATATGGCACACCCTCGAGCATAGAACAAACGAAGGGCAGACCAGTCGATGTGTTAACAGTATTTCAGCAACACATGGCAAGTAATATGCTGCTCTTCTAGTGATGTGAGCTGGTTGTGTAGCCATCGTTGCGAAGAGTATTGCAGCCAGGGTCTCAAAGAGTAAGTCAAGCGGATGACATTGCAGTCTGTTCCCCCAGGCTCCTGGACCCTGCCAACACCCAGCAGTTTGACGACTTTAAGAAGTGCTATGGAGAAATCCTTTATCGCTGGGGCCTGCGAGAGAAGCGGGCCGAGGTTCTAAAGTTTGTCTCTTCTCCTCCTGATCCCCACAAAGGAATCGGTGCGTGCATGCTTCTGTCTTCTCCAGCTACCCAGGCCAAATTGCGACTCTGCCTCAAGGGTTTGGGAGCTAGCAGTTGGTGGGCATGATGAAAGTTATCTATGAGTCGGCACAGAGGTCAGCTCTGCCAGCAAACTATCAACTTCTTTGCAGCTCAGAGTGGAGATGAGATTTGCAGATGTTGGTTCAGTGGCTTTGTAGGCTGTAACATCTCTCTAGCGCACCTGCAAACACATGTACAGCTAATCTAGAGATGTTTGGCTAATTATGCTGGTGGCTGTTCTTTATTTCCTCTAAATAGGAGCACAGGCGCACAGTACCCTAGTCTCTGATTCTGGGTTGAGGTGTTCTTATAGTTCGTGTGTAAAATTGCAAGATCTCTAGCTGTGGGTGAACTAGACAGGAAATAGGCAAATAAAACGTTTCTTCCAAATTATTTTCAGCAATGTAGCTGCCCAGAAGCGCTACTCGAGGGCAGTTGCTAAAATATCTTCTTACTAGGCCCCTGGGAAAAGATGCACTTAGCCTGGGAGGAGAGAAGCAGGTGAAGGATGCCAGAGAAGCAGCGGTTGCTTGTTTAGCTCTTGTTACACTGTCTCACCTTATAATGTGGAATTCCTTCTGGAATGAAAATTGGTGACTTCAGCCGTTGCCTTTGCTCCTCCATGGCCAGTGGTCGCAACACTGATAACATCCACATTGAGTGTGCTATGCAGAAACAAAGGCTGTTCCTGTTCTTAGCTGCACTTCAGAGATGTGGGGTGCAGATGAGAACAGCTGGAAGCCTTCGTCTCCACAGCATGTGTCGGTATATCCCAAGCTAGAAATCTGAGGCTGAGGCACATTCCCAGCAGACAGCTGTTTAGCTGTCAGGGGAACTGGTGGGCCAGTCTGTGTCCCAGCACACTAATTGCCCATATTAATAGTGGCTGGCGATATCTCTTTGCTCCTCCTTGGAGGTCAAAATGAGATCTGTAAAACATACTGTTCTCCTACTCTGAAGGAGGATCCCTTCTGGGCTGATCCGAGGTAAATCTCTTGGGCAGTGGGTTCAGGGGGCTTTTGTGTACCTGCTGAATGTAGGGTTGAATGGAGGATGTTTTTGTCTGCAACTCTGCCAGGCTGATTGTCTTGCTCTCCATTTCTTTCCTCCTGCCAGAGTTTGGTGTGTACTGTAGCCACTGCCGCAGCGAGGTGCGAGGCACCCAGTGTGCCATCTGCAAGGGCTTCACGTTCCAGTGTGCTATCTGTCACGTGGCGGTGCGAGGCTCCTCTAACTTCTGCCTGACATGTGGACACGGAGGACACACCAGCCACATGATGGAGTGGTTTCGCACCCAGGAAGTGTGCCCCACAGGCTGTGGATGCCACTGCCTGCTCGAGAGCACGTTCTGAACAGTCGTGAGAGCAGAGCGCCCATGAACTGGATTTGATATTTAATTCCCAAGCCATGTTGAATCAGCTCTGCTGCGTGGTGTCTGGAGGAGGTGCTACAGGCTGCTGCACCGAGATTTCCTGGTGGTGCACTGCGGTGGTGTTTACGCGTGCTTCCAGTATTCAAACACTTCCCAGGTTGCTTTCAGACTGATTTGACCAAACTCCCTGTGTCCATTGCTGGCAATGGATGCCAGACCAGAAAAATCGCTCCCTCCTGCAGAAGGATATGTGAATATTGACTGGTCATTTTTTGGGCTGAGGGGATGTTTAAAAAGTTCCTTTGGAAAACACTCAACGGGCAGAGCCAAATTTGCTCCAGCTACATAGTGTCTTTCCAGATACCTCCTGACAGGGGCGGAAAGTGAGCAAAATAGAGAGTGGTCTTTGCACAATGAAGGTGGAAATAATTCACAGGCAGCAGTGAGCTAAAGAGGCTAATTACAAACTGTGTTTGAAGAGCACATAGTCCGTGGGACTTGCTCAAAGTTACTGAGGCGACAGGGTCCTTAATTTGCTGTTTACAGTGCTCTGGTTGTCCCATAAAACACAAGTATCAAACTACACTTTTCAGGATTATTTCCTAAATAGCTTCCTACTCACTGGTCAGTATCTGCAGCTGGTATCAAAACCCCAGCCATGTGGCCAAAATTGCTAGGATTAGTTGTTTTCTTCCAGCAATTTTAATAGTGTTACTCCTAAGGTGTCTCCGTTTTGCTGTTCTGACTGGGTGATACGATGCACTTTAACTTGCCCGTCCCTGCCTTGTCAGTGACACGTCCTGGTGGCTGGGAAAGGCCATCTGCCTTTTGATCTTTGGATCCACACGGTGTTTCCATGGATGGTGACGCTGCCTCCTCTGGTCCGGGCCTGGGTCTCTCGTTGTGCGTCAGGGAACGTATGAGAGCGTTTTGGAAGGCCCGTCGTTTCCTTGCCAAGAAAACTCGAGGGAGAGGCTCTTGGCCATGAAACTCCTTTCAGCTATTTTCTCCAGGCCAGCCCACCCTGTTCGTATGGGGGATCTCAAGGAGCAATTTGAGATTCGCTACCGAAACTGAGCTGTCGGTGTGCTTGAGTGACTAGGCCGGCGGGCCGGGGAGGCAGCAGCTTCAAGGGGGAAAGGGGTTTTGCCGGGTGGTGGGATTCACAGAGGCGAGAGGTTTGTACCTCTTCTCTCTGTGGCGCTTCGCTTTGCGAATGTGCTTGCATGGGCCGTCTGTTTTGTGAGGCTCTGCCTGCCGGCTGCTGGGATGCTGTTGTGCCGCTGTCCGTGCAGTTGTGCGCACGCATCGGGCGTGCAGCCCAGGCCTCTCCTAAGCAGGCTTCCGTCTTGAGCTTTGATTTTGGGCAAACGTGTGGTCAGGGGCTGACCCCCTGGAGTTACCCCCTTCCCTCCGCTGGCACCGGTCCTTTCCTCCTGCGCTCGCCTGCTGAGCAGGGCCGCCTGCTGCGCCCTCTCCGACCCCTTGCACCGACTGAGGCGGTGGGATCCTGCTGTCGAATAAACAGATGGTGTATCTTAAACATTAAAATTATTTTTGTAAGCACTCTTCTGATGAGAACTGTTGTCGCTGTGCTGGTTCTCCCTTCATGGGGAGCCCTGAGCGGCTCTTCCTCCCTGCGCAGCCCGGCGCCGCGTCGGTGGTGCCGCCAGGCTGGCCCGTGGCCCCCAGAGCCCTGCCGTGCCCTCCCTGGTCCCCTTACGAACGCCCGTGCTGGTGCCGCACGGTGGCAGCAGAGACCTGCGGTAGCTGGGGGGCTCCCTGGCTGCTGCCAGCACCCTCAGCCCCCTCCGCCTGGCTCTGGCGCGGGCCCTGCCGCTGGGCCGGACCGGGCCGCGTCGGGCCAGGAGCGATGCGACGGCGCGTGGGCACGGCCGCGCCTGGGGCCCCCCTGCCCGGCCGCGGCCTCCTCCGGGAGCTGCCCGCAGGCTGCGATGCAGCTCTTGCAAAACGAAGCCATGTGGTTTCTGAGCTGTTGGCCAACCCTGCATCTTGCGACTCAAACAGGCCCCGGATGACATCTGTGCCGCCAGCCTTCCCAGGACGGAGACGGGCCCGCTGGGCTCCTGTCTCGCGCCGTGGCCCTGGCGCGGGCGGGACTTCTCCCCATTGCTAGGCGAAGGTGCTCTGCTGGGAGCTCCTGAGCCCTCTGCCTTTGCAGAGAGAGGGCTCCCTGCCTCTGCCTCTGTACGTGGCAGCCCTGCAGCTCGGAAACGTTTTCATTTCCATGCTTGAGCGTGCACGTAGGTTGGAAGGGAAAGGAGACTTGTCATTTAAGGCGATGGACTGACAGATAATGGTACTTATGTGCATTATTACAGTTCATTACAGCATGTCTCTGGTATCTGAATACCTTCAAGGTGGAGGATGGCCGATGCTCCAGAGGAAGGCGGAAAAGCACTTGCCGTGGCTGTTTGTGCAACTCGGCATGTGTAGGTGGATTTCTTCCCTGTCGCTGTAGGCGTTTGTCTCACGCCCCGCAGCAAGCGTCGTGTGTGCTTTGGGAGTGATCTTGCTCGACGCAGAACGGACTACTGCAAGGAAACGGGAATGGCTTATTCTCGCCTGCATGGAGCTGGATTAGGCCAGAAGCGCATTGCCTTAGCTTGACACCCCCTGTCTGGCATAACCGATCAGAAAGGGGGCTTGCTGCTATACCCACACCAGCGTGTCCTGTTTCTGTCCTCTTACCAGCTGGCTATTTGGAATAACCTGATAAAGTGCAAAAAGCTTCACAAGCTGGCCGCATTTTAAATACTGTCTGAATTTCAGGCTTTAGAGAATGCAGCACCAGCGTTTGGCTAACCGGAGAGAACTGGTGGCATCCGAGCTGAGCAGTAAGTTTGGGAGGGCACTCGCTGTTGCAGGAGGGCAAGAGCGGGTAGTATCGTGTCCCGGGCAGGCGCAGCTCTGAGGCTGCGGGAACCAAATCTCCCGGCACAGAGAGCAGCAGCATTGCTCCCAACAGGCTCTCGGGACGCAGGAGCAAGTCAAAACAGGCAAATCAAATGATGGCGATTAAGAAAGGAACAGAGAATGAAATGAAAATACCATCATGTGAGTGTCTAGTGCGCCTGTATCTGGTACGGTTCTGCCTCTCGCATCCCCAGACCTGAATGCAGTTTGGGGGAAAGCAAAGGGCTGCAACAAAGCGTCCATCCAAGGGATGACTCAGTAGCCCGGGATGTTGCAGTTGGGAAGGACACAACAGGGGGGAAACAAGGTAGGGGCGCGTGGAGCAGGAGGCTCAGCTCATGGTTTCTGCTGGCACAAGAGCTGGGGGGGAATCAAGTTAAACTAGTTCGAAGCTGGTTGAAAACGAGCAGGCAAGAGAGTTCCTCGCACGATGTGTAGGAAGAGTAGGAAACTGCTTCCTTCGGGGCATTGCAGCCTCTGCAGGTCTGAGGGTTCCCGTAGACAAGTCCATAGAGGAAAACGATCCGGAGCTGGCAATGCTGCTCCCCTGCCGGGGCGGGAGAGCCTTGCCCACGCGACCCCGAGCTGGGAGCACCTGGGGGAGGTGTCGCTGCACTGTCAGCCTGTTTTTACGCTCTTCCCTACCCATCCGCTGCTGCCGTTGCAAAAGAAGATGCTGAGCTTGATGGACCTTTGGGCTGACCCGGAGCAAGTCCTTTGGCAGGATTTGCTGTGAAATTGTAGCAGCTCCCTGCTTAACACATGTGCAGGGGTGTTAACAGCGGCGTTAGAGCAGATCTGCTCAAGGATGATTAAAACCAAAAGCTCCCACGACAGCCCTCTCTGCCCCCGAGGTCGCTGTCGGCTTTTAAACCCGTTTTGCGCAGTGCAGAGAAATTAACAGGTTCTCTGCGGGACGAGCATGGGATCTGCTCTGCTCCCTTATTCGGAGAAACACCTTCACTGTTCTTGCTGGAAAGAAAAGCCGTTCTTGCTCCCTAGAAAGAGCAGGGGAAGTTTAATCCCCTGTCATCAAAAGTTTGGCGGAGGTATGAGCAATGATGGTATTGCAGAAGGTGCCAGGGAAAACCCAGCTGTAGGTAGTGCTACTGGCAGTGGCTGCGTGCCCGCCGAGCAGCCAGCGGGAGGGCGCAGGGCAGGACGGGGTGCGAGGACAGTGTGGGTGGCCGCAGCGCCGGGTGAGCGGCACCCTGCAGCCTGGCGCGGAGCCCTCCCGCAGCCTCGCTGCCCAGCAAGCTTGTTCCAGGAGCCACCCAGTCACCTTTGCTCCTACACCGCCGCGGCCCTGAAGGATGCCTTGGACCCACACCCTGCACGGCGCCATCACAGAGTCCAGCCGGGCTCGGGTCCCCGGCGCTGGCAAAGTGCCGTCTGCCAGCACCGTGCGTTGCTGATGGCCGCGGAGGGGGCTGCGTGGGGGCAGCCGGGGCCTGGGCTGCCCGATGTGGGGTTTGCACGCGAGCGCGTAGAGCCACCCCGCGTGCTGCCACTGCAGGCCCCAGCTCGCCGGAGCGGGGCACCGCGCAGGCCTCCTGCCACCCTGCAGCGTGGCCGTGCCCGCTGCGTCGGCAAGGCCTCGCACCCCCGGCCGTGCTCGGGGCCGCCGGCTCCAACGTGAGGCCCCAACAAGGGAGCCTCTTTCTCCACCTCGGTCTGTGGTGCACGGTGGGCAGGGTGCCTGCCTGCCTGCCCGCGGGGTGCCCCGGCTCTGGGACGGGGCCCGGGGTACCCACGGCCCTGCTCCCCTGCTCCGTCACCCAGTGGGAAGCAGGGACCTCCTTCCCCGGTGGGGACGGCTGGTTCGGGCCTCGCGCTGCTGCCGCCGAGCGAGCCCGGGGGGCCGGGACCGGCTGCGGGCAGCGCGGTGTCAGCGCTCCCGGGGCCGCGTGGCCGTGGCACAGCCACTGCCGCCTGTGACACTGCTGGTCGTGGTGCACCCAGCAAAACGGGACGGGAAGAGATTTGTGTCAGCATAGGGCGGTGGGTGTTCCCGCTTGGTGGCCGCAATCCCCTCACCGGGATCCTCCAGGTCCCCCCCCCCCATCACAGGATTTATAAAGAAACAAGGCGGTGAAAGAGGAGAGGAGCAAAAAAATCAAAATCATTTAATGGAAAATCAAAGCAGAGGGCAGGAACCTCCCCTTCCCCCCCCCCCCCCCCAGGCTGGAAACCTCCCCGGCCCACGCGGAGAAATTCCTGCGATGTCTCAGCGGGCGCCTGGGAGGAGACGGGCCCTGGGCTGGGGCCGGGCTCCCCGTCCCGGCGCGGCGGCAGCGCCGCGGCCGCAGGGGCGAAGCCGCATCCGCCGCTCCCGGTGACGAGGCGCTCGCCTGGATTCCGGGATTAATTAGAGAGGACGTTACACGGTGGCTAATGGGAGCCTTTTAAATCATCCCGACCGGCTGCTTCGCCCGGAGCGCAGGCTACGCTGGCGTTTTCTCTTTCTGCGTCGGCGCAGCATCGTTTCTGCTGTCAAACCGACAGCGCCGGCTCGGGGAGGCTGGCTGCGACGCCGCGGGGAGAAACGCCGGCCGGCGGCAGCCGAGAAAATACCCGCGGCGTAATTAAAAGGTTGCTAATACGCGGTTATCGAGGGAGCAAACGCGAACGCGCTGGGGCTGGCGGCGGGTGGCGAGTGCCATCCCCGGCCGCCCGCGCGGCCTCCGCGCTCCCGGTCCAGCGGCGACCCTCGTTTAACCACCCGCCCCGCCGGCTCGTTTGCTCGTAGCCTGCAAAAAAGAGGCCAAAAAGGGATATTGCCTTGGCGCAGGGGCGCCCTGCGGGTCGGGAAGCGCCGCCGCACGGGGTCTCCAGAGACGGCGGCCCGGGAGGAGGCGTCCCACCGCCGTCAGCCCTCGGGGGGACCGATGGGGCGACGGGGAGGGCTCGGGGCAGGCGGGAGCCCAGGGCGCAGGCGGGGGGGGTCTGAGCCGACGCTCGGCGCCAAGCCCGCTGCCGGGTTTCGCACCCGTCTTTATTAAAGGGTTTGTTTAACGTCCGGCCAAGCGATAGCGCCGGCCGGCGCTGCCCGAGGGACGGCGGCGGCTCTGCGGCGCCTTGGCGAGTCAGCGGGGGAGGCCTCCAGGACGCTGCCCGCGGCGCCCTCGGGCTGAGCTCGGCCGCGGAGCAGCCGCCAAGCGCGGCCTCGGCGCGCAGACCCGCGGGAGGCACCGGCCGGCGCTGCCCGACCCCTGCGGCCCGGCGCGCTTTCGCTCTCCCCGTTGCGTTTCCAGTACTAGACTCGGCGGCGCTCGGACGGGCGGGCATGGGGGGTCGCTCTATACCCCACGCCATACCCCACCCCGGGCTGTCCCCGTACCCCCCTCCGTTACTCCACCGGCTGCCCCATAGCCCCCCCCCGTTGCCTCACCCAGGGTGCCCCCCACATCCCCACCCCATTACCCCATTACTGTCCCCGGGGTGGCCCATATCCTCCTCCATCCCTCCCCGGGGTGCCCTATACTCCCCCATTACTGTCCCCGGGGTGCCCCATGCCCCACATTACTGTACCCGGGGTGGCCCATATCCCCCTCCATCCCTCCCCATGGTGCCCCATACCCCCCCCCATTTCTCCCCGGGGTACCCCATACTCCCGCGTTACTGTACCCGAGGTGCCCAATAACCCCATTACTATATCCGGGGTGCCCCAAACCCCTGCCATTCCCCCTTGAGGTGCCTCATACCCGCCCATTAGTGTCCCCGGGGTGCCCCATAACCCCTCATTCCCCTCCCAGGGTGCCCCATGCCCCCCATTAGTGTCCCCGGGGTGCCCCATACTGCCCCATTCTCCCCCGGGGGTGCCCCATGCCCCCCATTAGTGTCCCCGGGGTGCCCCCCGGGTGCCCCCTCACACCGCTGCCCTCTCCCCGCCGGCTCCCCCTGCCCCAGCCCGTCCCTCCCGGGCACTGCACCTGCCGCGGGGCGAGGCCCCGCCCCCGGCCCCGCCCCCTCCAGCGGGGAGGCCAATGGGGCGCGGGGGCGGGGCGGGGCGCGGCGGCCGCATTGAGGGGGGTGTAGGCGGGTGAGCAGGTGGCGGCAGTGCCGCGCGGCGTCGGGGCTCCGCAGCGGCTCGGCTCGGCTCGGCTCCGCAGCGGCTCGGCTCGGCTCGGCTCGGCTCGGCTCGGCTCGGCTCGGCTCGGCTCGGCTCGGCACCGGCACCGGCACCGGCACCGGCACCGAGAGCGGCGCGGCCGGGCCAGGCCATGGCAGCGCCGCGCTCCTTCAGCGCCGCCGAGGTGCGGGCGCGCTGCGCGCAGGGCGCCTGCCTGGTGCGCTGCCGCCGCCGCCTCTACGACCTGACGGCCTTCGTGCGGCTGCACCCCGGCGGCGAGCAGCTCCTGCGGCGCCGCGCCGGCACCGACGTGAGCGCCGCGCTGGACGGGCCGCCGCACCGGCACTCGGCCAACGCCCGCCGCTGGCTGGAGCAGTACTACGTGGGCGAGCTGGAGCAGGTACCGCGGCGCGGCTGGGAGCGGGGTCTGCGCCGCGGTGGGGGTGCCCTGGCTCTGGTGTCTATGGGGCGTGGGGGGTATGGGGCACCCCGGGTCCAGCCTCTGCAGGGTGTGCAGGCTGTGTAGGGCGTATGGGATGCCCTGGGATGGAAAACTGAGGGTCTGTGGGGTGCAAGGGTTCAGGGTGTATGGGACCCCCCCGGGTCCAGGGGGGTGTATGGGGCCTGAGGTGCACAGAGTGCCTAGGATCTGTGGGGCCTGAGGTGTGCGGGATCCAGGATGCACAGGACGTGCCCGGGGTCTGGGGCCTGCAGGGCCTGGCATCTATGGGGTAGTGTGGGTGGGTCCCGGGTGCCTGGCTCCGCTCCCGCCCCACGGTCACGTCTCCACCAGGGCGCTGGCTGCGCTGGGGAGGCAGGATTGCTGGGTGCCCCAGGCCTGCCTGGGTGGCACGGAGGTGTTGGGGCCTCTGCATGAGGCCGCGCAGCTGGGGGAAGGCCTGGCATCGCTTTTAGCGAGACCACGCGGCACGGGGCGGGCGGTGGGGCGGGACACCTGCAGTGGTGCCAGCGCTCCCGGCCGTGGGGACGGTCGGCTGGGGAGCGGGGCTGGGCCCCCGCGCGCTCTGGGCTGCCTGGTTCGCCCACGCCACCCACGCGCCATGGGTGGCCGTTGCTCGGGAGAGGTGACGAGCCGCTTCGTCACCTGTGCCGGAGCGGCGCCGCGTCCTCGCCGGCCCTGCGCTCCGCCGCGGGAGAGGCGGAAGGGAGAACGCCCAGCCGGGAAGCGCCGGCAGCCGAGCTGGCAGGCGGCAGCGTGGCACCGAGCGCCGCGGCTCTAATTACCGGCCTTCGGGCAATGGGCGCCGGCGGCCGGGACCGCCGCAGGCAGCCTCCGTGGGCCAGGATGGATTTGCGCTTGGGCTGGCGCCTGATCTACCCCCGGGCCTGCCGTCCTTGCATGGAGGCCTGGCTGATGACCTGCCCGGCACCCAGGGCACCCTTGCCAGGGAGCGCTGGCCGGTGCCCGTCGCCCGTGGGGGCGAGCTGAGCCCCTTTGCCAGCACAGCTGATACTTTTCTTTTCATTTTTTCCTCCCCCCGCTCTCATTCGGGGCCTGCCATCGTAGGACACCCCGGCGTGGGTCAGTGACCGGCAGGCTGTGCCTTGTGTCCCTCCTGGGGTTTTGTTTGCACTCGATGATTTTTTTTTTTTTTTTTCTTCCTCCTGGCCCTCGCGCCCAGCTCCGAGCGCGCCGCATAAGCCCGGCTTTATCGATGGCTTTATAGACGGGCCTTTGTTCGCTGCGCCGGAGGGCTGCTGCGAGCGTTTGATGCAACGCTCTTCCCCCGGGCTCCCGGCGAGGGTAACAGCTCTGTCGGGACGCCCTTGGCCGTCTCCCGCCGCCGGTGACTCCTCGCAGGCCCAACGAGCCCGACGGGTTCGGGTGAATGAAGTTACCGGCCGAACGAGTTCTTGCGCTGCAGCCCCGCTGGAAGGGCAACGCTGCTGCGCAAATGCAAACACGCGGCGTGATAAAGCCCGAGAGGAGAGCGCCAGCAGCGCTGCCTGGCACTAGATAAACTGTCCCCGCGCTGTAACCGGGGACAAAGTTGCTCGCGGTATGGCGGGACTCGCCTCTGCCGCGTCTCGCCGGCAGGCAAATTACAAAATTATACGGCCGGGCTCACAGCCCCTCTCCTAGAGACCCCGATAAGAGGGTTGTGGCAGAGGACCCCCGAGCGAGGGTCCCGAACTGCCGCGCTCTCCACGGCCTCGAGCGCCAGGCCGGTGGCTGGCCGGCACCGACCTCCTTGCACCGCGGGCGCCGGAGGCTCTCCGAAATCTAGCTGAGGGCCTGCAGGCTGCACAACAGGTTGTGATTAAACCAGGCGTGAAGCCGCCAGGCTCGGGAGCCCAGGGAAACCCAAGTTTATTAAATAGGAGCCTGGCTTAATTACAGAGCCGGACGGCTGGGTCGCTGGGGATGGCGTCGGCCTGCGGCTGGGGTGCCCGCGCCGGCCGTGTGGCAGCAGGCACCTGTCCTGGATGAATCACTGAGCCCAATTGTGCTAAACAGAGATTAACCCTGGGCTTATTTTTTTTAATCGATGCAAACAGCGTTTCAAGAGATTAAAGCAAAGTGTGATAATTATCCGAGCTAGACCGTGGATTTTAACAGCCTCGCTAGAGGGGAGACGGATCATATAATTATCCCTTCAATTTAAGCCACGGGAGACTTTCATCACAGCCTCTCTGGGGCTGTGTGACATATCCATGAGTCACTAAAACTCTCCTTTCCCTCTTACTGGCTACTGTCCTTCCTCTCGCCCATCCTCTTCGTGCGTAGGCTTCGCTTGCCTTTGCTCTCGTTCACGGCATGATCTCACTTGTAGGTAGGCGCTTGCACAGTATTTGACAAAGTGTTGTAATAATCAACCGTACATTTTCTCTCTTTATTTTTTTTTATTGGTTCAGCTACCTTTAACCTCCTTTCAATAGTTCGGCTGCACCCAGTATTTAATGCTGAGCCCTGGCATGGGGGAACCGCCGCTCGCGACCGGCAGAGCCACCGCCACCTCCCCGAGCGGCGCCTGGCTGCGCCTGGAGGCCGCCGGCTCCGGCTCGGTTTGGGGCCTCGCCAGCCCTCGCCCCGGCCGTGGGAAAGCAGGTTTCCTCGCGGGGCCGCCGCGTCCCGGGCGGGCGATGCAGCAAGGCGGTGGTGCGTGGGTCTCATTTTCCCTCCGTCGCATCAGGCCTCTTGCGAGCGCCCGCCGGCAGGACCCGTTCTCTCGGGGATGAGTCGGGCGGATGAGCATCACCCGGCCCTGAGCCGCGCTGGGCAGCGGCTCCTCGTCCTCCTCCGGCTGCCGGGACTGGGAGCAGCCACGGCGCCCCCGAACGCTCCTCGAAATGCTTTTGGGCAGACATGTCTTTGCCCGTTCCCGAGGAAGGCATGCGGGAGGGTGACGCGCTGCGAGGCGGCAGGGTTTCTGCAACGCCGGCTGCGTCTCAGCGCTGCGGCAGCAGCCGCGCCGTCTCCCGTGTGAGCTTCTCGGGTGCCAGCTCGGTGCTGGTTTTTTTGCAGGCACCTGCAGCCAGATGTTGGTAAAAATCCAGCTAGCTTGCATTGCAAAGGGCTTTGGGTGCCTAGCTTAAGCCTCGCTAGTGGCCGCCCAGCGACCCGCTGCTCCTCGCCCAGGCCATCGCCGCTGCACGGGCGCCTGCATCCTCGCCCTGCTGCGGGGTTCGGACCCTCCTCGCCGGCCGGCTCCGGGGCCAGGGTGCCCGCGGGGCAGAGGCGGCAATGCCAGGGATGCTCGGATCCATGTCTCGCTGCCGGCCCATGGCAGGAGGTGGACACCCCTCTCTGCCGGCACCGGCCGGCCCGAGCTCCCCCAGCCGCCTCCCCGGCCTCTCTGTCTGCCCCCTCTTTTTTTTTTTTTTTTTTTAGCTGTAAATTCCCTTTCGCCATCGCTCAAACGCGCAGCCGGTCTGGACGGGGTCGTCCCTCATCCTTCCCACCCTCCGCACTCGCCCTCCTCGAGCGGCCGCCGGAGGCTCGCGTCTGGGGTGGCGCGTCCCGTCCCCCCTTGTCCCAGGGAGGTGGCAGGGGGACGAGGAGGAAGAGGTGACGAGGAAGGGGAGGGGGCAGGCGGGGACGCCACGTGGCACGGCGGTGGCACCCGATGTTTGTGTGGCACCCGCGGCTCTGACCTGGCTGCAGCGTCAGTGGCTCCTCTCCTCCTAGGACTGCTTTTTTGGGGTGTTTGGGATTTTTTTTTGGTTTGTTGGGGGTCTTTTTGTTTGTGTTTTGTTTTGTTTTTGAACAGATCACACCGAGTCGTAGTGCAGGAGAGCCTCGTGCAGGCGGTGAGATTTTGGTTGCGTCGCTGGCTTGCAGACCCCATGGCAGCAGGGGGGCTGCCGGGAGGGGGCTGCGCTAGCCCCTGTCCGAGTCCCCCGTCATCCTCCCTGACTTGGGATACCCTGGGAAAAAGCTGAAGGTGCCGAAAAGCAGCCTGGTCCCTCCAGGAGGCTGCCTCCGAGGCAGGAGGAGCCGCCTCTGCGGTCCCGGCGGATGGGCAGAGCGAGCGGTCCAGGGCGGCTCGATTTCCCCGGTGAGGTGCACAGCTTGGAAGTCGCCGGAGCTCGGCTAGAGCAAAGCTGTGCTCAAGTGCTGCCTTTTAATCGGATCTTTTTTGATGCACGTAGCCCATGGATCCAATATCCTTGGGCAAAGCCGTCCGCTGCTTTGGTTGCTCCGGCTGGAAGAGCCGGGGCGAGGAGGTGCAGGCTGCCGCCCGACGCGCTCGCGTCTGGTGGAGGGGCCGCGTTCAGGGACGATGCGGGCAGAGGAGTTGCGGTCACAGGGACGTTTCGGAAAGGGCAGGAGAGGAGGGATGCTGGGCTGGTTGCATCAGCCCGGCTTTCTTAAGCATCCTTCCTGCCGGCGGTTGGGTGCAGAGGCAATCTCGCTGTGGGGCCGACGGCGCAAGCGTCGAGGCCGAGAGCACGGTCCCTCGTATCTCGGCGCTTCCTCTCCGGCATGGAGAAGCCGCCTGTATTTTAAACCAGATTTTTCTCCCAAAGCATCTGTAGGGAGCAGGGTAACCACAGCGCAGCTCTGCGGGGATAACCTGTAACTCAGCTGCCCGCCCTGGCTGCCTTTCAAGGGATGTTTCTCTCCTATCTTTGCATCTCGGCATGTGGCTGAAGGAAGGAGCGTGGGAAGCGTGAAATATTGGTGGAGCCCTTTGGAAACGCGAGGAGGGAGTTGTGGGCAGTCCACAGCGTCGGGTCTCGCTCCGAACCGGCGTCGCAAAGCACTCGCGTTAAAATTGCTGCGTGCTTGAGGCCAGCCTGGCGGGAAATAGCTGCTTTCCTGCCAGCGCCCGGGTGCCTCGAGGCAAGGGGCTGCCTCGGGGCTGGGTAGTGCAAGTCGCCTACCGGTTTTGCACCTTCTGGGATGAGGCTTAAATTCTGCCTAGCCGCGGAAATGGGTTGGGAGCCCGTCCGGCGAGGAGTGTCTGGTATCGGCAAACAGTCCCGAGGCCGTGCGTCAGCGTCGCGAGGAAGTTACGGGGTAAAGTCCTATCCGCCCCGTCAAGGTGACGCTGCTACTCCTGCATCCCCGGCTCCTCCGCGGCTGCTGGGGCTGGTCCTGCCGCAAAGGGGCTCGGAGCGGGGTTGTTCCCCTGCGGGGCCTTTCGGTGCCCGGTGCCGGCTCCCCTCGCCTGCAGCGGCTCCCCGGCTTGCTGGAGCAAGGGTTTCCGCGGGCTGCCCGTCGCCCCTCTCTCCCCGTCCTTCCCATTTAACTCTTCTCCCTGCCCGCTAGGATACGTGCAGCCTCGCTCTGGCTTAATTGCGGAGGCGAAACGCCTCCGAAGGGATGCGGAGGCTCTTGCTGTCCCCGCTCACGTGCGGGGACCGTCCGGCATCTCGTGACGATGCCCCGTCCGGGAAGGGCCGCCCAGAAAAATCCTTGCTCTCCGCAACCAGCCCACCTGGAAAACCGAGCGGGCACGGCACAGCCGGGCTGCTCGGCCGGGCCGGCCCCGCGGCCGGGTTAATGGGTAACTCGGAGAGCTGGAGAAAAGGCACGTTTGGCATGCCCCGTCTCGGAGCCGGGGCGGCTGGCTGCGCCCCCGCGAGGGGCACGGCTGCCTGGGGCTCGCGTCGGCAAAAGGCCGGGCTTGGCAGCGGCCTCGCCAGCAGGCGGGCAGGTTTCTCCTGGTTTTTCCATCTTGAGGCCGCGCGCTTGGACCGACGGGTCCTTCTGGGGCAGCTCGGCCCGGCGGGGGCCCTGAGCTGGTCGGCGGGGGCCCTGCGGGGTTAACGCCCGCGAAGCGCGCCGACGGCCCCGGCGAGGGCGCTGCCATGCGGCGCCGGGCGCGGGCGGCCCCTCCTCGCCCCGCTGGCGATTAGGGAGGCTTTGCAGCCCTCTGACCTTGACGAAAGGTGCCCTTAAGAGCCGCTGCCGGCTGCGAAGGGCGCTCTGCCTCCTTGGCCGCTGCGCGGTCCCGTCGCCGCGCTCGCCCGGCCCCCTCGGGGCTCTCGGCACCCCCCGGGGGGGGGGGGTGGCGGCGCTGCACGGGCCCGCGGGCTGGGGGGAGCGAAGCTTGGGCCCCTTTAGGGTAAATACCGGCTCGGTGGCGCCGAGCAGCGCAAGCCGGGCTGGTTCGGACTGGTGCTCGCCGGGCTCTTCGCCCGCGGGAAGGTGATCCGCCGCCTCGCACCGGCGCCTGGAGGAAGCGGCAGCGGAGCACCGGCAGCCTCCCCGCTCGGCACCGCCGAAGCGCCGCCCGGGGCCCCCCGGCACGGCTCTGCCGTGGGCATCGCCGCGGGGGGCGGCCGGCTCGCGCCCTGGCGCCCCGCTCTCCCCAAAAAGGCAGGCTCCTGCCGCGCTCGGAGCTTCCCCGCCCTTCGCCCGGTTAGGAAGCGAGAGGGACGCCGAGCCGCGCAGACGGGGCGGCGGTAGCCTCCCGCCCGGGAGCCCCTGCGCGCCTGGGAGCAGCGTCGCTCCTGCAGGCGCCGGCTCCGGGCAGCGCGGCTCCCGAAAGCGCCGCCCCTTCCCCCGAGAGCCCGGGGCGCTGGCGACGGGCTGTGCCCCAGGGTTCAAAGCGTAGCGCCGTGCGCCGCCGCCGGGGACCTGCCCGCAGGGATCGGGCGAGTGACACCGGTCAGGCTTTTCCCGTAGTCACTTGGCGGGCCTTTGCTCCCGGCTGGCCCGGCTCGAGCTCGCCACGATCCGAAACCGCGTTTGCCGCTGCCGCCTTGCCGCTCGAGGCGGGGTGCTCGCACCTCCCCTCTTGTTGCGGGGGCTCTTTTTGGGGTAGCTTTTTTTTTTTTCCCTCCTTTCTTTTGGGCTGGGGACTGGAGCGCTTCGCCCGCGTGGCCCTCGGCGCCCTGCCGCCGCTCCGCCTGCCGCAGGAGGACGCTTCGGCCCGAGAGCGAAACAAGGGGCCAATTGTTCCCGGGGCGTTTTCCAGCGGGGCGGCAGCCGTTCCCGCCCGCCTCGTGCCCCCCGTGGGGGTGTTTGGCTGGAAGATACCTCGCGTTTTATGCTCGGGTAACAAGGCAATCCTTTGTGGGGGGGGGGGGGGGGTAATGGTGAACTTTGTGGCTAGGCTTTTTTTTTTTTTTTGCAGTCTAAAACCAAACACAAATATTAAATTAACTCTCAGCACTGCGAGTGTGCAAAGACTTTGGACAAGTCTTGCTGGGAGCGAGTGCCCGGAGCGGGGAGCCGGCCCTGCCTGCCTCGGTGCGCCCCCCCCCTTGGTTTTAGGTGGCGAGCGGGATGGGGCGCGTGGGGGAAAGGTGCTCTCGGGCGCTCGGTGTTGCCAGAGCGAAAGCCGGAGCCGGGAGGGTTGGCTGGGCCCGTGCAGGCACTCTGCTTCGGAGGCGACGCGGAGAGGGTTTTGCAACCCGGCTTTGGGCTGCCTCCCGCCCCCTTTGCAGGAGCGAGGAAGCTGGCAGGGCGCAGAGGCTTCCCCAAAGCCCGGGTGTCGCGCGGGGCAGAGCTGGCGAGCTCGGCTGCGGCTCGTTCCAGCCCTTTCGTCCGCCGGAAGGGCAAGACGGCACGGGAGCGTGGAGCGAGGCTTTCCCAGGCGCCGGCCCCCGTTCAGCCCGTGGGGGAGTCTCGCCTTGGGGGGGGGGGAGACAGCGCCCCAAAAACGCAGGAGACCCACGGCGTTTTTCCTCTTTTTTCTTTTTCAGAGCCTCCTCGAGGAAGAGAAACTAGCGGATGTCGCGCCTCAGAGGACCAGCAGGATGGATCCGCGGTGTAAAACGGTGGATCTGGACACGGTAAAGGCTGGGGACGGGTCACGAGCACCCACGGGTGCCGGCACAGCGCGGTCTTTGCTGGAGGGCTCTTGCAGGAGCCCAAGAAGTGAGGGCATCGGTCCACGATGGCTCTGGGAGCTGAAATCCTGCCCGTCGCGAGGGTGCGGCGCTGGGGGAGGCTGCGCTCCGGTTTGGGCCCTGCCTCCCGCAGGGAGGCGAAGGGACGGGCGCCACGAGCAGGGCGCCACAGCTCGAGGAGGGGACGGTTTCTGGCCCTAGGACGGCAGGCGATGCTTCGGAGGGTGCCGGAGGGAACGGGAAGGTGAGGAGGGGGCCGAGCTCGCGGGACGGCGCGGGGCCGGCACCGCGCGGGCGATCCGGGCTGCGCCCGAGCTGCTCGCGGCCAGGCTGGAAACACGTCCGGGGCGCTCGGCGGCGCGCAGGTGGGATTGCTCTTGCTGTATCGCCCAGGTGCGGCTAGGCGGGGAGGCTCCTGGAGCCCGAGCGGGTGGCTTTCTCGGACAGCGGCTTCGCCCTTGGAGGCGGTCGGCGCTGCCAAGCCTCGCGCGCCTGCCTGAGCGCAGGCACGCGGCAGGCAGCGGTGAAGAGACCGCGTGCCGGGTGGGCTCGCCCCGGCGGCGTCGAGTGGAGGAAGGTTGAGCCCAGCCGTTCGGGGACTGAAAGGGGCTGGGAGTGGAAGCTGGTGCCGGCCGGGGCACCCGTGGGTCCTGCCGGTGGGTCTGAACTTTGCCTCTTCCCGGCTCGCTGGAGCCGGAGAAACCTGGATCTGCAAATCTCTGCAAGCTCCGGGTTGGGATTGAAGCTGCTAATAAAGCACAAGCTGAGCTACCGGTTATTCAGACAAGCAGCGCGACGGGTTGTCTCTGCGGCGCCCCTCCGAGACGCGACGGCGGCTCTCCCCCGAGGACGCCAGGCGTGGCTTTGGCAGCACGCGGGTGTCAAGCTAGCTCTACGGAGACCGGTGGGGCTGACGTCCCTCTGACCGGCCGCATCCAGAGCTGGGCTCGTCGGGAAGGAGCCGGGCTCGTTTTTTGGGATGCACGTGAAGCTGCCCTCGCTGCGGGCTCCCCTTGCCCGTCGGCCGGTACATCACCTGGCAGCCGTAGCTTGCACGGCCACAGCTCTTTCATGAGCTTCGGCGACTGTTTTATCCCTCGAAAGGTTTTTTGAGGGAGGCAAAAGCTTTCACAAGCTCATCCTAGTGCTTGGCCACTGGTTGCCTTTGAGAGGAGAGGAAGCACCCGTTGCTGGGGGAAGAGAAAATCTTCCCTTTCGGATTTTTCCCAAACCAGCTTTTTGGCTCTGGAATTTTCCTCTAACCCACCGTGGCTGGCGGAGGGCATCTCCGTGTCCATCCGTGCGCTCAGCGCGGGCTGTGGTTGTTTTGGCCCCGCAAGAGAGCGTCCATCCGCCCCCGGATGCCTGCTGTAGGTATGGGCGCTGGCGGCCGAGTCGGCCTCTCCCCACGCCTGCTTGTGGCTTTTTTGGCCGAAACGCTGCGTTCTTGCTAGGCAGCAAAGCTGTCTCGCTGCCGCTGCAGCGCTCTTCCCCGGCCCGTGGCGGATGCCCGCAGCCGGACGCCAGCCGCACCGACGCAGCCCAGGGCGCGCGAGAAGCCCGTTGAAGCCTTGATTGCCGCTTTCCGCCGGGAAGCCCGGTTCCTGGAGGAAGGGCTGGCGGAGGCCGCGCTTGAGCGGCGCTCTCCTTGATGGCCGACTTGAGCAAGTGGCCGGTGAGTCAGGCGGCAGCGACCCTGCAGCCGGGCGTGGGAACGGCGCCGGCGCCGCGGGCTCAGCTGGAAGTTGCCACATCTCGCCGGGCCCGCGCGGCAGGAGCAGGCGGTGTTGGGTGCTGGCGTTGCCGCTGCCGGATTACTCAGGGCGCAGCCCCGGCTGCGGGGTTCCTGCCTCGGCCCTCTCGCCGCTCCGAGTTCCTGATGGAAAACTGGCGGGTCCAGGGCTTGACCGCGCTTGCGCAGTATCTGTCCTGGGGCACAGGCGGGACGGAGAAACAGCCTTATCTAGCTCGTTTTGTGGAAGAGGCATCTTGGGAGCTGTTGAGCAATTGCAAAGGCTTCGGTAGGCAGCGTTGCTGGTTGGGCCTCTCTATTTTTGGCCCAGAGCTGGTTGCACTTGTGTGCACGTAATGGTGTGCACATACGTGCACACAACCATGGATGCCTGGATTCCTTCTCGCTTTGGAAGACGGGTTTGTTAGGGGCATGCAACCGTGTGCAGCGAAGAGTGATTTGAATTTTCCTTCCCGTCCCATGTCCTCTTCCCCCCCATCCCTTTTTGCTTCGCTCCTGGCAAAGCGAAGCAAAGCAACGACCCCAGGCCTGAGCGCACAAGAGTACTAAAACGGTTGTAGTCACTGCGTGCTACTGGGCCTTCTCCAAGGAGAAAGGTCCTTGGCTGGGAGAGCTGTCACAGGGACGTGTCCTTAGTCCTCCTGGCTGCTTGCCGGCCCAGCGACCGAGCAGGGAGTATCTCTGGTGGCTTATTTGACCTTGATAATTCAAGGGGAAGAGAGCTGTGGTTGCTGGAGCCGCCGCTGAGCCCCGGCAGCGCGGGGCAGGCCGGCCGTGGTACGGCGGCGTTCACCTTGAGCCGGCGGACGGTACCGGGGAGCGCAGCTCCATCTGCGCGGGAGGAAGAGCGCGTGAGCCAGCTCAGCCCTGCCTTTGCGGGAGACAGAGCCAATGTTTGACTCTGCTTGGCCGCTTTCTGCCTCTCGCTAGTGCTCCCGGCCAGGACCAAAACCCCACCGGGGTGCTCGGGGCTGGTTAAAGCAAGGAACAGCCGCCGGCTGGGAGCAGGGCGGCCACCCCCGAGCGTGGGAAGGCATTTGGGCCCCAGAAACGGCGAGGATGCCATGAAGCAGCCCCGGCGTCGCTGGCGGATCGCACCTGCGAGCGGGACCGTGTTTTCCGGGGCAGCGCAAAGCGGAGGGTGGCGTCGGGCGGGCGCAGCCACGCGGCTCGGTAGCGGCACCGGTAAAAACCCTGCCCCGTTCCCTGCTCTCCCAGGACCTGGTGGACTGGCGCAAGCCCTTGCTGTGGCAGGTGGGCTACCTGGGCGAGAAGTACGACGAGTGGGTGCACCAGCCCGTGGATCGGCCCATCCGCCTCTTCCACTCGGACTTCGTGGAGTCCCTCTCGAAGACGGCATGGTGAGTGCCCGCGGCCAGCCGGCTGCCCCTGCCCGCGGCTGGCCCTGCGCGGCGGGAGGGTGAACTCTCCCTCCGGGGACCGGTGCTGGAAGCTGCGTGTCGACCCTGCTGATGTCTCCTGCTATCCTCTAGGTACGTGGTCTTCATGGTGTGGACTCCTGTGGTGCTCTATCTCAGCTGGGTCAGCTACACGTCCCTCGCTCAGGGCAACACCAGGCTCTTCTCCTCCTTCACGACAGGTATTGAGCCTGCAGCAGCGCGAAGAGCCGGGCCCAAGCCGCGGCGCCTGGGCAGCTGCAGGAAAGCGTTGGGAGGCCAGCTCTGCAACAGGAGATGTTACCCTGTGGGCCTGGCTGGTGATAAAGGGGTGGGAAAGTGGTGGCGGGGGAGCTGACGTGTTGGCATCGCTTCCCCATCGCTTCCTTCGCTGCATGTTTGTGAATAGTTGCATGCAAAAAGCAGTGAATTAACCCCCCTATCCATACCCGGCTGTCGCCAGCATGCAGTCTCCCGCACGGCATTGCCTGCGCCGGTTTAGAGGCCGAGGTCGCCTGCCTCCGTCGTGTCCTCTTGCCTGAATGTTTCCAGCTTGCGCCTACGCCCAGGGCTGCCTGCCAGCTCCGAGCTCCCGCTGGGAATGCTGCCGGTAGGGACGGGGCGATCCCTGCAGACGAGGAGAGGGAGGATATAGGGATCAGTAGCTGGCACCGTGGGCTCACGTGCAAGAGCGAGACCCAGAAGTTGGGAAGAGACTGCAGATCTCAGCATCCTTTCAGGGGTAGGGAGGTCCGCGCCTCTCCCAGCACAGCTGTCCCCGAGGTTTCACGATCAGAAGTGCGGGGAGATCTCTCTCGTACTTCTTTCCGCCATGCCCGAGTAGCCCTGGGGGCCTGCAGGGCCCGGCTTGCCGTCCTCCCGTGTGCCACCCCGCGCTGACGCCCACGGCGGGCGGCAGCTGAGCGCGGCGCTGGGAAAGGGAGGCCGGCGCGCCGCGGCGGGGGAACAAACCCGGCTCTCAGCGCCGCTGGCGGGGCCGCCGGCTCGGCACAGTGCGGCGCTTGTTTGCCCCGAGCGCCTGCCCTTGAATCTGCCACTGTCTGCTCGGCCGGGAACAACAAGCGCCGCGGCGGCGGGGCGGCCGGGGGCAGGCTGTGTCCTTTGTTTTTTAGCGCCCTGTTTGCAGCCCCGGCCGCTCGGCTGCTTTTTGCGAGGTGCCACGCGGTGCCAGCGGCAGCTGTGCCTTGGTGGTGGGGGGGAACGACCGGAGAGCCGGTCCCCTCTCCTCGCCGCCGACCTGCCCCGCTCCGGGCACGCAGAGGGGTGCTCAGAGATAGCCAAAAATCAGAGCTGCTGGAAAGGGGCTCAGGGTCTTTGCTCAGCAGGTTTTGCTGTTTTATATTCCTTTTTGATGCAGAGTTAAAACCAGGGCATCTAAGCTGCTTGCAAGCCTGCTTTCAGGCAGGAGACGCCTTTGCTCCGTTAGCCCAGCGTCCGCCGCGGCGGCGCGAGATGAGAGGCAGGTTGGAGTTGCTCGTCCCCAGAGTATAAATTTTTGAGCCCAAACTGAGCGCAGTCAGGGTCCGGAGGCAGGACCTGCCACGTGCCCGACCGTGAGCGCTCCGTCACCCCGCGTCCCGGGCTGTGCGAGCAGGCTCAGCGAAGCCCAAGCGCTGTCAGGCAAGGGACGCAAACTGCGGATGGGTTTTTCTTTGCTCTTGAGATCATCCCAACCCGCAGGCCTCGCTAGCGTGGGTGAAAGTGGTGGAAAGGGTCTGCTAGCCCTCTCCAGGTGAACGCTGAGGCATCGTAGGGCTCAGAGGAGCACGCCTGCTCTAAGGAGATGTGTGTTTACAGGCAGGGTGGCATTGGTTTCTGGGCTGATTTCCTAGAAAGACATGGGAAAGGCAAGCTCAGGGGAGGAAGCAAAGGGCCAGGTGCTTGGTTTTGTTAGCATGGATCCCATAAACATCGGAGGAGCTGATCAAGAGGGGAGCGTTCGTCTCTCGGGAGGCAGGGATGAGGGTGGATGGGGTGCAGCGACCCTTGGAAAGGAGGCTCCTGCTCCATGGAAAGTGGAGTGGAAATGCCATGAGGAAAAAAGGGCCTCAGATCTGCGCGGTGGCGTGTATGACGGCAGCTGCAGCCTCCCTGCTCCGTGAAGGGAGAAATCGGCATCTGGGACCTCGCTGCCAAAAGCTTATTTTTTCCAGCTGCCAAAATGTACAGATTTGGAGGATCAGAAGTTGCTAGTGAAGAAGCAGGGCTGGCAAGGAGGAGGTGGCTGAAAAACACTCTTCAGGGGAAAGCTCCCAACAAAACCATTCTCTGCAAAAAGACAAGCCAGAAATACTGTCTTGCTATAGTGTGCGTTGGTTCTGAAATGTCAGCGTAGGTTAGGTACCTCCTGCTTGGTTTTTGTGGGCAAAGCAGCTTTGTGAGCACCAGGTTCTCCCCCGAGGCAGTCAGGGCCCTTCCGGAGCAATGACAAACCCCATATTTGGTGCATTTTCCCCAAAAGCTGCAGTTCTGGCCCATTTAGCAAAGCAAGGCTCTGGAGCAAGAGCCACTTGTTCATGAGCATATCCGGGCTGCCTGCTTCTAGCCCGTTTGGTATCTGCGATGTCAGGAGAGCTTGCCTGGGGGCTCCTTGTTGCAACAAGAAGTTTTTGCAAATAAATTATTGGGACCAAGCAAAGGCGTGATCGGGGCAATGCTTGGGGAAAATAGTCCTCCCATCACCACTGGCTGGGCAGAGTAGCTGCCTCCATCCATGTGCGGGGGGATCGTGACACTCTCTGGCGTGGCTGGAGCATGCCCAGGAGGTGGAAAGAGGCTGGCACAGATGGCAGGAGCTGCCATCAAGCTGTAGGTGAGGCTGGAAAGGCCTCTCGCCAGGTGGCCGGGGGGATCTCTGCTCGGGGAGATGCCGAGTGCTTCCTGCTGGGAAGACAGTGAATCCGGGTGCTGTGCAGGAGGGATGAGGGAAGCACTGAGGTGCAGAGCAGCTGTGTCTCCAGGGCTGTCCGTCTTGCTGGCTGCTGACTGCTGCATGTCTTGTTGTGTAGAGTACTCCATCCCCGTGCACAAATACTACTTCCCCTTCATCTTCCTCCTGGGGATGTTCCTGTGGTCCCTGCTAGAGTACCTCATCCATCGCTTTGTCTTCCACATGAAGCCACCTGCTAGTAACTACTATCTCATCACCCTGCATTTCTTGTTGCATGGCCAGCATCACAAGGTGAGTAGCTATGCCTGTGCCGGCTGCCTGCTGCCACGGGGAGCCCCGGGCGTGGGAACGACGGACTTTGCTCAGGCGGAGCCTGTCTGTGCGTGTTCAACGTGACTTGTGGCATCTTTGCCCTGAGCGGGGCCCTTACGTAATGCTCGGGAGAGATGGGCTCGGAGCGACGAGCTCCCCGAGAGCCAGAGTTAAACCTACCAACTCTGCTGACAGGGTGCAATGGAAAGACATAAAAGCAATGGGCTCCCTCTAGCTTCGTTGGAGGAAACGTCCCCGTTAGAGCTGGGCCGACCTGCGAGCCGAGAGCCGCCAGCCCTGACGGCCCCAGCCACCTTCCTCCTGCATGGGCAGGGGCTGATCGGCTGCCAGTCTCACCCCTAAATAAATCTGCAGGGAGAGGCTTCTGAGTGCTGCTCTGCTGTTGGCTTTTCTGAAAAAAAGGAGCGTCCTAAGTGCACGTACATAGGCCCGGTCCCTCGGCTGGGGTAGGTTGGCGCTGCTTTAGTGCAACCAGAGGAGTTGTCCCCTGCAGCACCGTGCCTCGCACTGGAGCCTGAAACTGGGCTCTGGTTTGGGGTTATCTTAAATACTTGCTGGTGCTGGACTGCTGTGTTCTCCCCTGTTTTTTTTTTTTCCTTCTTGGGACCGCCAGCAAAACAGTTTTCTGGGAGGCCACTGCTACGACTGCAGTGAGCTCCAGTTTGAACGTGCAGTGGCCAAGAAAGAGCTGTTTGGGGACAGGGTTTGCCCTGGGCTGCCCCAGTCCTGGCTGGGGTCCGCAGCAGGCTGTGCCCGATTCCCCGGTCGTGCTTTGCAAGCCGCCGGGCAGGACGTGCTGGGGGCTTGGGAGGGGGTCAGCCTGCTGATCGTGGGCTGGGTAGCTGGGAGCTCACTTTCTCACCATCTCTCTCTGCTTCCAGTCTCCCTTTGACAGCTCCCGCCTGGTCTTTCCTCCCGTGCCGGCGTCGCTGGTGATCGGCTTCTTCTACGGGGTCCTCCGCCTCCTGCTGCCCGAGGTGCTGGGGCTCTCCGTGTTTGTCGGGGGGCTCTGCGGCTACGTGGTCTACGACATGATGCATTATTACCTGCACTATGGCTCGCCAAAGAAAGGCACTTACCTGTATGGGCTGAAGGCTTATCACGTGAAGCACCACTTTGAACACCAAAAATCAGGTAATGGCGTGTTTCCAACACGCGCTGGTGTGGCAGCCCCATCGCGGGGGGAGCTCAGAGGCGTTGGAAACCACGCTTGCCTTCGGTCCTGCGGATTTAGCTGACACACTGAGATGTTTGAAGCTTAGCACCCGGTTGGGTCTCTGGGCTGGGAAACGCTGCACAGAGATGCCTGGCTGAGCTGGGGAATGGCGTGGGCTTGCAAGGGGAGGTGTGGCGTACCTGTGCTTCGAATTTTCCATCCGGCGTCCCTCATAGAGGCTTGTACTTGGGTTTATCATGCTGCTCTTCCAGTTTCTGCTGCAAGGCTGAGGTTAAGGTGTGGGTTCCCCTTTCTCCTCCCTGCCTGCAGTTACCCGAAGGGATGGCAGGCAGTCTGCATGGCTTGGGGCACCCCGGCATGGGCACCCCATGGTCGAGCCTTTGCTGGCCAGTGCAAGTGGGCACCTCAGCACTCGCAGTGCAACGCTAAAGTTAAATTTAGGAGCTGGTGAGCGTGCATCTGATTAGCATGTCAGTGATGCTCTCGGGGGGTCACGTTTGTTGGGACGGGGGGGGACGATGTGCTCCTTAGTCTTCCCCAAGAATCATGCATCAAAGGCTTGAAACCAAGCTTGGTTTTGGAGTCCTGGGTGTGCAGGTGGGGTATCCGGACCCAAGCGCTGCACCGCTTGGTCAGCAGCGTATGGGATGACATAGCTGCATGAGCCCGTTTATCGGCCCAGGAGCTGTGGGAGGGGGAACCGCAGCAAAGAGGCTTCTGGGCAGAAGTTTCCCTGGCGTTTCTGAACGTGTCAGCTCGGTCAGCGTTGAACGCGAGCCCGCAGGGCACGCTGGTGCGTTGCAGCGGCCGGGCGGGAAGCCTCTCCTCGGCCTGGCCGGCCGGGAGCAGCTCTTCTGCTGGCCGGTGCTGGCACCTAGGGGATGCCGTCGCGGAGGCAGAGCCCCAGGGCTGGGGGAGGCACCGTGGAGAGGCGTCGGCGGGTGCAGGGTGAGGCCCCGGGCTTCCCTCGGCCTGCCCCGCACCTTCCCCGGGCCTGGCACTTACTCAGCCTGCCCTTTGCCCGGTTTCCTAGGAGAAGGCACCCCGTTCAGATAAGTTATCGTGAGTGGGGCTGGTGGCGTTTCCCAGCCACCTCCTGCGAGCAGCCTTTGTTCCCCCCGCTCTTCCTCCTCGCCCTCGCTCGTCACCCCAGGGCTGGGCCGGGCTCGCGCCGTCCTCCCTCCCTGAAACACCAGCCTTCCTCGCCCGGCCCCCGGGGCAGCCGCAGCCGGCAGCCTCTGCGCCGAGCCGGGGACCTCCCATTCCGGCATGTGCCACCCCTCTGGGCCTCAATCCTCCCGGGGGAGGGCGGCGGGGCCCCGTCGGCACCGCCGTCCCCCTGAGCGCTCTCTCCCCCCTGCCCCGCAGGCTTCGGCATCAGCACGCGCTTCTGGGATCGCCCCTTCCAGACGCTCATCCCCGAGGAGACCTTTGAGAAAGAGGACTGACCGCCCCGGCGCGGCGCCCAGCTCGACAGCAGCGAGCGAGCGAGCCGCCTCCTCCTCGTCCGCCCCGCTGGCATGGGGTTCGCGTCCCTCCCCGGCAGCCGAGCGGCGCCGGCGGACCTCGGCCAGCTTGCGGTGAGGCGCCCTGCGGCCGGCCCGTGCGAGCGGGGCTGGCCCTGCCTCTCCTTCCCCCGGGGCTGCATGGAGAAGGTCGTGCCCAGACCGTCGCGCACCAGCCTGAGGGCGCACCGATGCCCCAGCCTGGCCTCCAGCCCGCCCGGGGCGGTACCGCCGAAACCGCTCAGCGGGTGGCCCTGGGTTTCCTAGCGCGGGCTGTGCTAGGGACCAGGCTGGCTCATCCGCCCCGTGTCCAGCCGCCCCAGAGCGGCGGCAGCGTCGTCCGGGGAGCCAGGAGCTGCTCTTGCCGGGGTCCGGCAGAGCCAGGCGGGGAAACACTGTGCTGCTGAGGTCTTTCGCCGTCTCTCGTCTTTCCCCCTCGCCCTTCCGGCTGCTTCTGCACTGACAATGGGGAGGAGGAGCTCGTAGGACTGGGCTCAGCGAGCCAGGGCACGGGCTTCCCCGACGCAGCCTCGCTCCGGGGCCGGGCGCTTGCCGTGGTTCTCCTGCTCCGCGTGAATCCCTGGGGCTGCTCCTGCCGTGCCAGCGTGCCCCTGAGCCCTCTGCTTTCCTCCCTGCCCTCCTCTCTTGTGCCACTGATGCACGGGCAGCTCTATGGCCTGGCAGCTGCCCGAGAGATGAAGTGCCAAACGCTTCTTGCTCGCCAGCCTTTTCTCCTCTGCCTTGCGCCTCCCCGCAGACGCCTGGAGCAGGGGCCCGACCTTGCGGCTGGGTTTCCTCCTTGTGGTGCAGCAAAGCCTCTCGCCCAGCGCTGGGGTGAGCAAAGGCAGCCGGGGCCGCCCCGAACCGGGCACCGGCTATCCTACCCTCGGGAGGCACCAGCAGATCCCTGCTCCTCGGCTCCCTGCAGGATGGAGGCTTCATGCTGCTGCACTTTTTTTGGGCTGAAGCCCTACCGCTCGCTGCCGGCCTCCCGGAGAGCAGGCAAGCTGCTGCCATGGTTAGCACAGCCCCGACCCACGGCAGCAGCTCCTCGCTCCTCCTCGACGCCCGGTCCTGGGTGTCCTCCCCGAGATGTACAGCACTCTGCGTTTCACAGCATCACTTAACTCTCCCCAAGGGGCTTTCATATCTCGGGTCAGTTGAAAAGCCAACGTCTCTTGCCCTGCTCCCAGCGTAGGGTTTTCCGGGGCCTGCCGTTCTCGGAGTGGGGATAGCGCAGATCTGTATTTTTGCCTTTTTTCTAACCAGCGCACTGTATCACTATGCCAGATTTATCATGTTAATGTTTTTTGTAGACATTGACTACTTGAAACTCAAACTCCAATGAACAGAATTGCTAAGAGATGCCTTTTTTGCTGATCCTGTGATTTGTTTTTTTTTTTTTCTTCCTAATGTTTACTGCAGATATTTAAAGGTTTGGAATAAAGTTATATATAAAACTGTAAACATTACAATTGTAAATAAACTGTATATTTTGAAAAATAAAACCTTTTAAAAAGGGCACGGCTGCGAGCATGGGTGAATGTAGCATGCAGGTACCACCCACCAGCGTGGCATCCAGGCACAAGATGGGCTTTTCGGAGGCTTTGGAGCTTGCGTTACACCCAGCTGCGGAGCTGGAGATGGTTTTTCCCGGGCGAGCAGCTCTCCTTGCGCAGGAGAGCCTCAGTGAACAAGAGTGACCTGAGTTCTCATTACCTGGAAGCTGGCCAGGGCTGTGGTTCCCTTTCTTGATTTCTCCGAAGTTATGCAAGGGCGTTACGTGCTGCCCTGGGCTTCCCAACATCAGGCCGTCTTTCGGATGAGCTGAGACGCTGAACTGCAAAATTTCCTGTGCTCCCGGCAGAGGTCAGACACCATTTCCTGCACTCATGCGCATGGATGGCCCCAGGCTTGCGGGAACCTGGGAATGGTGATCAGCACCCTGTTTCATCACTTAGTTTGATGCTGAGCAGTCCAGGAGCTAGTGACAGCAGGAAGGTCACAGCAGGGACAGGAGGCATTGGAAGGTCCCAGAGGTCTCTGGCATTTTACTGTCCAATATCCCTCGTGTGGGGACGGGTTTGGTTGCTTGTTGCTCAGCATGGAAAGGCCAGCAGGGTGCAGAGCTGGTGCAAAGCGTGTGGCAGGGCCTTGGATAGGCCCCATCATGGCTGGTGGGAAAGGGGGTGCAAGGTCCCCTGAAAGCACCACGGGCCCTATCGTCCAGCAAGCGCCGTCCCCCGCCGAGCCAGCACGGGCAGCGCAGCAAACCCCCAGCCCCTTCTCCCTCCCGGTCTCTGCTGTGCTTCCTGCGTGCAAGTCCTCCTGCTACGTAAAAACTGATGCAAGCCGTTTGGGGCTCCCACGGGCGCCAGGTCTGCCTTGTCCCCTTCCTCCACCACCGAAAGCAGCCTTCCTGGAAAAGCGTGGCTGCTCGGGGGAGCCGGCCCGCAGCTGAGGGCAGTGCGAGAAGCCGCGCAGGCTTGCACAATGCCCCTTCCGCCACCCGCAGGAAGAGCGGCTTGGGAAAGCACCCTATAAACTTACGTTTGCCCTTCGTTTCCTCCGCAGTCTGCGGCAGCAGCTGAGACGGAGGCGAGCGAAGCGGGGCCAGGTAAACTCGGGTGCTTTATCTCGGCAGGGAGCGAGCCTTTTACCTTGGGGGAAGTGTTGGAGGGAGCCGGAGGGGAAGGCAAAGCAGTCGCAGCCACGGGAGCACGCAGAGAGAATTTGTTTTAAAATCCAAAGCGGGCGATGCTGCGTGTGAATCCAGCGCAAGGCTGCAGGGAGAAAACACGAAGAATTAGGTGCGCTGGGGCTGCGAATGTATGACCGCTCTAATAAGGTGGGCACCGAAAGAGAGAAACGTCAATTAGGAAGGAAAGCAGATCTTTATATGTAAGATATATGTGCTGCAGGCAGAGCCGGGGAGCGCTGCCTTGGGATGACGCTCCTCATGCTATCGCTGCCCTTGCTTGTCTGTAGGTGAGCTACCTGGGTGTTGTTAATACTAAATTAAGTCACATAAAACGAGCACGTGCTCTGGGGGACAGGGTGCCGTGCTGAGGCTTTACGAAGGTAGCGAAGCAGCCGTAGGAGATTCAAGGGGCGATAGGAGACTGGGAGGGTTGCATGCCACGTTAAGGCTGTTCCTTAGGGCCCACGAAAAGCCTGCGGCTTGGCGTCCCGCTTATCACCGCGCGGTGCTGAGGCTCACCCCCCACGAGACACTGCTGGCCGGCAGCCCCGCTGGGCACCCACTTCGCATATGGACATGGACATCGTGGAGAGGGTCTTCGTCGTAGCCCAGGGCATCTACACCCAGTTCGAACAAGTGAAGTGCTGCAAGCACCAGTGCCAGCGCCTGGTGGAGCGCATCCACATCTTGCTGGAGCCGGTCAGGGTCCTCAGGGCTCAGCCAGCAACACACATCTCCCACCACGAAAAGGAACTGCTGAAGAGGCTGCTGCGGGTGCTGGGGGAGGCCCAGAAGCTGGTGACGAAGTACAGCCAGGCGAGCTGGATCCAGAAGTTCCTGCGAGCCCGCAGCAGCGGCGAAGAGTTTGTCTGGGTGAACGAGAGCCTGGAGGATATCGCCCAAGGGCTCTCGCTCCTGCTGCAGGCAGAGCAGAAACAGGCTTTCCTGGAGGCCTTCCAGGCAAAGACCTGCCGCTGGCAGGACGCCGAGGACCTGAGAAATGACAGGGATTTCTTGGACGAGGTGATTGCAAGTAAGTGTGCATTCAACAAGTGTTTTTTTTTTTCCCGAGAGAAGAGAGGCCAGCTGGAGATTGGCATCCCTCCCCAGCCACTGCTCAGCCTTGGCCTCCTGGTGATGGCCAGGGAGAGCCGAAGGGCTGGTTGTCTGAGCAGAGCTGCACTTCAAACTGCCAGAAAGATTAACAGCGCCCATCCTGCGCCTTCATCTGACATCTGTTTCTCTGCCTTTCTCTCCACAGGTACCGAAAACCCCACGGATGTGGACATCCATCTCGATAGGCAATGTGTGGAGAGTAAGGTAGACTGGATGCAAAGCGAGCTGAATAAAGTCGTGCACATGATGGAGTGTAAGTTGGTGGCGTGCCTCTCTGTGTTCTCCTCCCTCCTGCGTTGCTGCCATGCTCAGAGCCGGCCGGCGGCTCGGCCATTCCCACCGCGCTGGGTACCATGGTGCAGCCGGGCTCCTGGCTTGCTCAATCATTTGGCTAACATTGCAAAAAGGGAGCAGAAAAAGCCTTCTTAGAGCAAAATGCTTCCTCCCAGCTAGCAAACGATGAGCCAGCAGGTGATTTCATCTGCCCAGTGGATGTGCAGAGAGGAGAGAAGTGCAACTGGTTTCTCTGTCCTTAAGTGCATCAGAAAAGAAGGTGCTGGGGCCATAAACTAGGAAGAGATCTGTCCCTGTGCAGTGTCCCAGGCCTTTCTTCTTGGGGAAGAGGTCTGGGTTGACCACATCAGCACCACCGAACACTTTCCCCATCAAAAAGATTAAATGTCTGTGTAAGAAAACATACTCTCTGGCCGGCCTGAGCTGTGGCCTGTCCGTCCTGCTGAGCACTGCCTAACCTGGCCCTTGTTCCCTCGTGGGGAGCAGGTTTGAAGAAAGTCGATGTAGGTAAAAGAGAGGACATCACTGAGATTCAGCGGGAGCACCTCACCTTCCGCCGGCACCTGCAGGACACCAACAGCTACGACCTCTATGAGGGAGAGTATCTCAAGTACCCCGTCGCCATCAAAACGTTCAAGAGGCCACTGACCACCGACCCTGCGTGAGTTGGCCGAGGCAGGCTGCCCTGTCGCATGGGAGCGGAGCCAGGCAGTGCAGGGTGTCTAGGATGGTGGGGGGGGGGGGGCAGCTGCCCTGCTGCTGCCCACACCACTTTGGGTGCCACTGGCAGAGGTCAGCGGGAAGGTGGTGATGCTTTTCCCAGGGCAGAGCTGTGGTCCAGAGGGGAGAGAGGTGCACGTGCTGCAGAGGAGGTACCTCCTTGCAGGGATGCCTCGGCTCACTGGGACGGGGATGTTCGGGCAGGACGTGGTTTCCTGCAAGCGTTGGGGTATCAGCCAGGGTGCCAGGCAGGAGCAATGTTGCATCTTGCTCCGGGACACTCACTGTGCTGCAACTTTCTGCAGGAAGGTGAGGGACATTTTTGAGAAGGAAATTCAAACCCTGAAGAAGTTTGAGTCTCCAAACATCCTGCGCATGTATGGCATCTGCATCGAGGAGCAAGGTAAGGATGTAGCCTTAATTTTGCCCTTTCTCTGCCCTGTCTGTCCCTGACGCTGGCTGGCAGCAGACGGCTTGTGGCGGCATGGTCCCGCCCGAGAAGTGGCACAGTGGGCACAGGGGTGCTCGGTGACTTGCCTCAGCTTCTCCCCCTGGGAACGCAGTGCCTCCCGCACCCTGACAGAGACAGGGCAGGTCCTTGCCATCACCCAACATTGCTATAAAGTGCAAAAAATATTAAAAAACCATATGGGCCTAACTTAGCCTGTGGGGGCAGAGCACGACAGCAGCAGAACCAGATCCCCAGTGGACTGATGGTTTCATACCCACTCCACCAATAATTTCCACCATGCCTTTCACTAAGAGCAACACTCACTCTTCTGCATTAAGTGTCTGGGATGTTGCTGGTTATTTCATACATAACCTGAAAATACATCCTGGGCCAAAAAAAAAAATCAAATGCACGTGGCCAGTTCTGCTGTGCCAAGTGGAGCCCAGGAAGCACTGGCTTGCCCCGGGTGGCGCAGACCCCAGGAGATGTGGACGGCTGCCAAAGCCACCACCTCACTGGCTAGTCCTGGGCCAGCTCCTCCTCAGACACCACCACCAATGGACGTCTCTTTGGGACAGATCGGAGCCCTTGTTTCTCCATTGTTATGGAGTACTGCGAGCATGGCACACTACGCGAGGTGCTCAGCAAGCAACAGCAGCTCTCCTGGGAGAGGCGCCTTCAGATGGCCCTGGGAGCCGCAAGAGGGCTTTACCGGTGAGTTCCTGTCTGCGGGCGAGTAAGTCTGCTTCAGTCTGCAAGCCTTGCTTGGATCTCTGACACCTGTAAGCCAGCAAAGTGGGCAGTTAGACCCCATTTCTCCCACTTGCTAGGCCTATGACATTTGGAAAGGTGGCTGCTGGAGGCGTAGGAGGTGGGATGGGATATGGCAGTGCCCATCTCCCCAGGGTTGTTGGCCCATATGTATGCCTTGAAGCCTGAAAAGCCCTGGAAGGAAGAAACCTCCTCTCCTCTCTCCTGCTCAGTACCGCCAGGCAGCTTTCAGGAGTCCCTGCAAAATAGCAGTGGCAGTTCCCCAAACGGGCACTAAACCTGCTCAGCTGTTGCCCTCTGACAGCAGGCTGCTCCTCAGAGCCCCGTGGTGCCCTGCTTATTCTGCACAAAACCTCTGTGGCTTGTTATCTTGCATGTGGCAGCTCTTGCAGGGGTTGCTGGAAAGGTCAGCTTGGCAGGGCCATTGCACTGAAGCAGACACTGCTGCTAGCTTCCCGGGGCGCATGTTGGTCCGTCTCCAAGGCTCTCCTGCGCGGGAGGAGGGAGCCTGGAGACAGAGACAGGTCCATTACCAGTACTTATTGCCCTTGGCTCTGGCTGGCCGCAGGTTGCACCAAACAGAAAAGAAGTCCAGACTGCACGGATGCATTAACAGTAGCAAGTTCTTGGTGGCTGGAGATTACTGTGTGAAGGTAAGGACCACGCTCTGAGAAGCTTCGGGTAGTTTTGTATGTTTTTATGGATGTTTCCTCCCACTAACACAGAAGAGAATTATCATAGTCCAGAATAACAACTGGAGGAGATTCATCTCCCCTGTCACCTTAGACACTTAGGTCTCAGTTCATCCTTTGGCTCTATCTTACCACCAGTAGAGAACAGGGAGTGTTTCTGAACCATCCCCCTTGGGGTGAGATGGCGCTAGGGGAGGTGAATCCCCTACCTCCAGCTCAGGTTTAGCTGACAGAAAGAGCTGCGTACCCAGCAGCATGCACGGCTGCCCAAGGAACCTCGCTCCGTTTTCTCCAACTCAGGTCAGTCCCCAGCCACGCCAGAGGTTTCTGCACTGGGTGCTGTATTATAGACGCTGCCAGGGGTCCTGCACCTCTTCTGAAAATCAGGCCAGCTAACAACGATTAAAATTAATTTGTATTTTTACCAGGGGCCTGGCTCAGGACACTGGCTCTAGGTGCAGAGTAGAAAGATGGGGAGGTTACATTTAGCTGCTGACCATGAACATATGTGCCTCAAGGGCTGGCCTGAGTGCAGACGTCTCCATGTCAGCTGTCATTGCAAAACTGCAAGAGGGTTGTGTCCCTGGCGATCAGGTGTGTATCCAGGCTCACGGGGTGCAGCTGCACAGAGACGCCAAAACCACATAGGGCTCTCTGGCCATGGCTGGGTGCTGCAAAAGCAGTGCAGGTCCCGGAGCCACGCTCCAGGAAACCATCCCTGCAGCCTGCCACTGGTAGCTGCGGAGACCCGCCTGCTCTGCAGTGTGTCCCTCAGGGGAAGCCTGCTCTACTTGACAAGGGGAAAGGGAAGACCCACCACGTAACATAACCCAAAGGAAGTCAGGCCAGAAAGCTCAAGCTAAGAACCGGTGTCCAGCCTAGAGTTTATCCCTCTTTTCCCTTTCTCATCCTCTCAATCAGCTGTCAGGATTTGAGCTGTGTGAAACAGAGTCGTCCATCAAGAGGAAAGCCAAGAAGAACTGGAAACAAGTCTCTATGTTGGCTTACGTTGCCCCTGAGAACCTGAAGGACGTCTACTACCCCTATAAGAGGCCCTGTGAAATATACAGGTGGGTCTATCGCAGCCAGGCCTCTCCCAGGAGAGGTGGCCGTAAGCAGCTAGGTGTCTGGCAGAGCAGCTAGCAAGCTGTGGAAGGAGGCCATAATCAGACATGTACCTGTCATGCAGCCATCTGAGGTTGGCAAGGCCCGGCAGTCCCCTCCGTGAGAAGGGAGGAGGCAGGACAAGGTAGTGGGGGTCATTGCTGACGAACTCTTGCTTGTCTCGTTTCAGCTTTGGGATCGTGCTGTGGGAGATCGCCACCTCCAAAATCCCATTTGAAGGTGAGATAAAAGCATCTGGTCCCCCTGTGTGAAAGCAGCGGGGCCCAGCTAGATCGCTGGCCAGGGTCAGATACTTGTGCTCCATTGCAGAGCACCCAGAGGCATGTGGGTCCCCATGGCAGTGCCCAGGATGCCTGGGTCTGCCCAACCTGCAGCACAACAGCCTCTAAACGTGGCTTTTCCCAGGACTCCAACTCCAGCACAGTAAAGCTTTTCAGCACATGCTTAAACCACAAGCGTGCAAATGATTCTGTCTCTGTTTGATGCTCCTATGCGCTGAAGCATAAACACATCGCCTTGCTTCACTGGAGCCCAGTGGCGTTATGGCAGAGAAGAGGGGTTCACTGCAGACACAGTTCGGGCGGTTTCTGTGCTGGCTCCTCTGCGCTGTAGGCTGCAGGAAGGCTCTCAAAGTGGCCTTGCACTGGCTTCCCTGCCCAGCAGCCTCCTGTGGCAGCAGAGCTCTGCCATGCCGGCCTGACGTGGTTGGTGTGTGTGTGTTGGTTTAGGCTGCACTCCCCAAGAGATCAGGGAGAAAATCTGTGAACACCATTATCGGGAGCCTGTTGGGGAAGACTGTCCCAAAGACCTGGAGAAAATCATTGACCAGTGCCGGGCCTTTGACCCTTCCCAGCGCCCTTCTGCTGAGCGTAAGTGTTTCTGCGCGGGCTCATCTCCCTAGCTGTCTGCTCCTTCTTCCAGTCCCATGCTACCACATTTCCACATTGCTGGGCTGTCCTGCACTTCCGCTACCCAAGCCGAAGGGACCCATGTCTTCTGCTGCTGCAGCAGATGATGGATGTCTGCTCAAGAGCAGCAGTAACGTGAGCTTTGCCCCCTTGATGGGTGTGTGGGGGGGGGGAGGGGGCGAAGACAAATGCCCAGATTTGTCTTCTTTTCAGCAAATAGCTGAGCCCAGCTTTCTCAGGGCCTCAGGCTGCCAAGGTCAGCAATGCATTTAAAAGGGCTGTCCTGCTCTCCTGTCCCACTGGTGTGTGACACAGGGCTGATGGTCCTATGCAGATAACCCTCCTGCCTGGCCATGCTGCTTGCCTGACTCTCTGTCTTCTCAAAGAGCACGCTTCTCTTCGCAACCCCATCCATAGCCTGTTTCCTGGACAGGACCCGGTTGGGAAGGAATGGAGGATCAGTGGCAGCAGCTAACTCAGTGCTGTGGCCCCTGAGAGCACCAGGGCACCCAATGTGAAAGGGTTTTTTTCAAGTTGTCCTGTTACCCAGGGTGCTGCAGCCTTCATTGACCGGTTGAGTGAAAGCACATACAGTTTTAGGGCTAGCCTAAATCCTGCGCTTTCCAGCCTCTGTTTGCATGCAGACGTGTCGTGTAGGTGTCTCCAAGGATGCGCTTCCCGTGCTTGCTCAGTGCCAGCAGCACTCCAACTCCTCCCTGTCCAACAGATTTCCCAAGCCGACGGCAGCCCTGCAGCATAGGAGACCAATTGCAGGCAGGTGCCTGAGGCTGAAAGATTTTTTTTTTTTGCTGTTCACACTAGCAGTGGTATTTAGTGATAAACTCAGTCCTTGATCTCCCGGGGCAGAACATTTGTCAAGTGAGGCCTGGCCATCAGAAGTTTCCAACTTGGGCCAAAGGAAGAATTCTTACTAAGCATAGTCTAGATTTTAAACCCAGGAAAAAAACGCTGTGATCCCTGATCCTGTGCTCTCAATAACACAGAGGGTCAGATCCAAGAATTCCCTTGACAGGATCCTTTTAAAGGGGTTGTCCTGTCATGTCCGAGAGCTTTCAAAGGATGGCAAATCCATTCTGTCGCTCAGTGGTTCACAGAATCACAGAATGGCCACGGTTGGAAGAGACCTCTGGAGAGCATCTTGTCCAACCCCCCTGCTCAAGCAGGGTCATCTAGAGCACATTGCCCAGGATCACGTCCAGGCAGGTTTTGAATATCTCCAGAGAAGGAGACTCTTAATTTGTCCCTTTCTGCTTTCTATTTGAATTGGACTGGGTTTCTCTTTCAGCCATCACTCCTTGTCCTACCTTGTTATGCTAAGGAGTCCCCTAGCAATAAAAGTCTCTTTCTCCTGTAGATAGCATGATGGTTCACCCAGTTAACATTTGTCCATGCCATGAAAATAATCACTAGGCTATTCATTAGGCATCATGAAAGAGTAAGCAGTCTGTCAGACAAGCACTGGGCTAGGAACAGGAGCCATGGGTTGATCCTCGCTCAAATCCTGCAGCTCCTGTAAGCTGGAGGAGCAGTCACAACACAAGACAGGAACATTTCCTGCCTTGGGCTTTTAGCAATAAATTGCAATTTCAGGAATTGTTCTGCTCTGGGGATGATTTCACTGCCTCTGAAGCTGGTCTATGTTTGCATCAGATAAATAATTGATCTCAATCATAAGACTTAACAGATGCAGCAGAAAAAGATAAAGAAACCTTTCTGCTGTGCTTGAAGGCACAAGTGACTGAGATGATAGTACCTTTTCCTCAGTCCATCATCTTTCCAGGGGGAGAAAGCGTCCTTTAATCACTCCCACCACTACCAGCTCGATATCTACACAAGAGATTTGGAGAGTTTGGGTAAGAAACCCCCCCCAGCTCTTGCTGTGCTCTCTGCATCTCAGCCTCTGAAGAGTGGTTTTCTTAGGAAACCCTGCCTCAGGGAATGGCCCGCTCTGAGAGCTGCTGCTAGGAAATGCTGAAAATCCTCAGGTTTATTGGCTCCAGCAAAGTTAAACCGAAGACACACTGTGTCTTCAATACTCTAGTCCTACCCCATGCCCCCAGCCCGTTGCTCAGCTGTGCCTGCATGGTGCTGAGCTGAAGGAAGTCTTCTCACAGCTCTTTCCAGGCATCTGTCTGTGTCTACGCCTGCTTCTCTCTGAACTGTGCTCACGCGTGCCTCTCCGTTCAGGGAAGTCACACCTGCAAGGAACAGCACAGGCGCGCTGGCGCAAGGCGGCTGTTAGGCTGGCGCACAGAGCGATTTCACCTGCTAGTTTTTGTCAGCCAGGAAGAACTATCTATCTCATGAGAGAAACCCCCCCCCTGCTGACAGCGGATACTCTGTTTCCATTCAGACGGTCCTTGTGTTTTGCAGAAATCGTGGACTGGCTGGCTGACCTCAAGAGAAGCAGAAACCAAGGAAGCTAACTGCAAAAGACAGGCTCAAGTGACCCCAGGAAACCAGCCAAGCAGCTTCAAAAGCAAGAGAAGAGCAACGGTGTGCCTCCCTCCCGTAGGCCTGACGCGTGAAGCTTGCCCCTCTGCCCCCTAGTTGCAACGATCGATTGTTCAATACACCTTTTATGTATTTATATGGCAAGACTCGCAAGTCTGCAAGTAGTCGTGCCTGCTAGTTTGCGCCTTGGTTTCGCCACGGAGGTGGCTGGCGAGCGCTCGGCCACTGGCTTCCCGGTGCCTCCAGGTTTGCCGGCGGCAGGCCTGCGCCACGCTGCGCCAGGGAAGGCCAGGGGCCTCCGAGAGGATCCTTTCAGCCCGGGCGAATCAGGGGACCACGATGCGGCCAGCTCGGGGCTCCCTTCGCCGAGGAAACCGCGGCAGGCGCGGGCCGCGTGTCCTGGGGGAAGCGCCGCCACCGAGCCAGGGGCTCGCGACGGGGAGAGCGGGCCCCGCCGTCGCCATGGCAACGCCCCCGCCCTCCCGGCCCCTGTTTGAATCCGCTCGGGCTCCCGCTCATTTCGTCTGAGCTGCGGCTCCTCCAGTGAAAACGCACTTCCTGGCTCTTGGCCGGCCCCCCGCCACGCGCTGCCCAATCAGCACGCCGCTCCGCAGCCCCCCTCCATCGGCTGGCCAGACACCCGGCCAATCAGGGCACCAACCGCCTCTCCTCCCCGCCCCGCCCCTTCTCCCGCTGTCTCTCGGGCAGACGGACAGAGCGGCTCGCCAATAAAAAAGGCTCGTCTGGCTTCGGCTCGCCCAATAGAAAGCGTCTCTGCAGGTGCGGGAGAGGCAGCTGGCCAATAGGGCGGCGGGGGTGGTGCTCCAGCGGCGCGGCGCTCCAGCGGCGCGGGAGGGGCGGTTGGGGTCCCGGGAGGTGAGTGCGGGGCGGCCCGGTCCGGCCTGGGCCGCTGGGCCCCCCTGCAGCGGGGGCGGCCCGGGGGCGACGCCGCCCACGCCGCCGCCCTGGCAGGGCCCTCCCGGGCCTGGCCCCGCCGGTGACCCCGGGCCGGCGCGCCGCGAGGCCTGGGCGCCGGCTGTGCCCGGGGCGGGGGGCTTCACGGCGGCCGCAGGGCCAAGGGGGCCCGGAGCGCTGCGGGCCTGGCGCGGGGCGCGGCCCTGGCGGCGCTGCCGAGCGGGGCGCAAGGCCCCTGCCGCCGCGGGGTTTGTCCCGCGCCTTTTGCCAGGGCCCATCGCAGTTGCAGTATCCCCTCAAAAGGCACAAAGAAACCCCGTCATAGAGGTCGAGTTTCGCGGCGTGCTGAGTTTTGGTTATCTTTGTGTTAAAGCAGCCGTGGAGGAATAAAGGCTGGCGATGTGGAGGCAAGCCTGAAGGTCCGTCAGAGCAGCACGGCGCGCTGCGGCGGCCAGAAGCCCCTGCGCAAGGGGAAGCTTGTGCTTCAGCGTTAAGCTCTCGGGTTAGTATTACAGCCGCCTGTGTGAAGCAGCCTGCTGTGCTGGTACTCGGGCTTCTCTGCGCGAAAGCGCTCCGACTTTTGTGACCTGGGCCCAAGAAGCTTGGCTGTGGGGACATGTAGGCCCTCCCTGCTAGTGCCAGGTGACTGGCTGTCACGGGGAAGCACTGATCTTTACGCCTTTCACGAGGCTCCAAGGTTTAATGGTGCAGATGCCAGTATTACCTCGTCTTTTATGAGGAAATATGAATGGCGAGTTAGCCCAGGATGGTTAATTTATGTAATATTTTTAAGCCTCAGTGTTAATTTATGAGAAAATAAGGAGTCTCTTGTGCTTTTGGGTGGCAGTTTTATGAGTTTAGTGCTAGAGAAGCAGTATAGCTGAATGTTATCACAGGAACATGTGGTTGAACTTTATTGTATCTTGATTATATGACTGTTTATTCTCGTGGGGGGACAGGGTTTGGCATCTCCTCTTTGCCTAGCTTGGGTCGAAGTGTTATTTAGGTTAAGACTTATAAAATGCTTCATAACTTAGAGTTTACAAAAAGGTTTATAAAAATACATTACCATTAGTACATCTCCCTCTAGTAATTCATGTATATATTTTCCTAGCTATCCCTTGTGCTAGAAGAAGTCTTTGCTCTGTTTGCACACGGCCTAGCCTAATAAGTTTAGGTGTGTGCTTTGGGCTCTTAAATTTAAGGCTAAAGGTCTACCATCTTCAAGGCCTTTCAGATTTATGGTTGCCTAAGTATCTTTTGAAGATACAAATAACCTTCAGCATTTTGCAGAACTTGACCCACCCTCAAAAAAAGAGGATTGTTTGGTATACTTAATTATTCAGTTGAAAAAATCTTGCTTTCTTGTGTTGTAAGACTGCAGAACCACAGGTCAGCTAATGTGCTCTAATTCTGTGGCAGCTTGATTATTAGCAATGCACAGCCTTTTGCCTCTTCTTTTTTCCTTCAAAGCCTAACATACTACCTCTTTTTAGGAGGTTACCTGCCGTCTTCATCTCAAAGGTGTTTGGAAGGCAACCATGCTTAAATAACACATGAGTTTTATTGCAAAGTTTTATGTTTTTTTAGTGTCAGACTGGATATGGCTCCACAAATACTGATACTGTAGGTGCCTTACTATCCACGGTGTCTCTGTTTTGGGTTCTGGTATAATAAATACCCTTATTGGATTTGTATGGTGTTGATGAAGTAATTAAAAGGTGGGTAAGGTTCCCAGTGAGCTGTTATTGTAATGGAATTTTATTTATCTATGAAAAAACTTTAAAAAAAAAAAAAAACTCTCCTCCAGAAGGAGCAATGCAATGGACAAAGGACTGTGCTGTTCAGCTGGTTTCTGGCTGTGTTTGTAGGTGTCTGTGTAGCGCCTGTCGCTGTAGAGACTTTAGAGCGTGAAAGCATTTTCCAAACTCTGTACTCCAAGACCCAAATGTGTTTACCAGCAAGTAGATGATACCAGCAAGAAATCCCTAACTGTCCACTTTCATCTGAAAGCTAACTTAAGTCGACTAGGTAGTGTTGAGCCAAGGGCTTCAAAATCAAGGACCCTGGGAGGGCGCTGCCTTCTGTGTCAGCTAACATACAGCTTTCGACTTGAGACAGCCAGTTTAGCTTTGCAGCGTCTCTAAAGCAAAAGGACCTATGCTTCTCTAGTCTGAATTCTAAAGGTTTTTGTAGTGACTGACTGATGCACCCAATTCATGCCACCATAATGCTACAAGCAGGCACAGACTTGCAGGTACTAGTTGTTTTTTATCAACTCTTTACAGAAATGGCTCAAGAAGAGATGGAAGTTGATCTGCAACCAGTGGCTGGTTACCACGTAGAGAACCACCGGGCGCTTCTCTCAGAGCCCTCTCATCACAGAGTACCACATACTGCAGCGCACAGTGAAGAAGGAGATGTTGTTACAGTTCTTCCTGCTGATGGAGCTGTTGTGATATCAAACGCTGATACTACAAGGACTGCTGCTGACTCTGACCAGCGGTTGGGTTCTGCCTCGGCTCTCCGTGGACTGCAAAGGCTACGGGGAGCATTTGATCAGCATCAGGTATTGCCTGGGCTGCAGATCACGCAGCGTCCGCAAGTAAGAAGAGCTCGCAGGCAACAAAGAATTGGTGGTTCCCAGAGGACAGTCAGTAGCAGGTAAAGCAGAAATGGAATTGGGTCTGAACCCTGTCTTATCACACCTGTGATACCGGTTTAAAAAGCGTTGTGCTTCCCGGCTTACGGAGCCCAGCTCGGTCCAGTGTGTGATTATGGCCGAATTCTGTGCACCTCGCATCTTTTGACCTGTGTAATGGCACACTGTTGTCTGATCTCTTCTTGCAATCTTTTGCTCCTCATTAAATTAGTTCCTCGCTGTCTCTTAGGTTGGCAGTGTTATTGTTGACTTTTGAGCCCTTCCACTCTCTCTGACTTGCAGAGCTGCTGCTCCCTGAGATCTCTCTGCCCTGCCAGATTCCTGTTGGTATATCCTGCAGCAGTACTGACTCTCAGCAGTACCAGCCAGCATTTAGCTCAGTGGCGTTTGTACTGTTTTACATTTCATCTCTGATTTGGGATTGTCGGATTTAGGTCTTCTGATGATGACTGCAGAAACTTTTACAGACACTCAAACTAATATTTTTTTGTATAGTTTTTGTTATCTTCAGGCAAAGAAAATAATTATATGCCCAATACCATTTGTGATTGACTTTAAAGTGTGATGAGTGGGGATGCAATCCAGCTACAAAGAAATTCCTGTTTCTGTTTTTTGTTTGTTTTTGTTTTTTTTCCTTGTCTTTGTATCTCTTGTAAATGCCAAGGGTGAAATTCTAATTAACTGGAGAATTGCTTTTAAATTCAGTGAGGCCAAGATCTCCTCTCCTCCCAGACAATTAAACATAGCTGTAGTATTTGCCCTTGGATTGCTTGTGAAGGTCACTGCAGTTCTCAGGGCTGGAAGGCAACCTGACAGAGTTCTGCTTTGAAACTGAAGAATAACTGAGATGATAGCTGAACTGATGGAGGGGAGGGGATGGTGTTTCTTCCCTGGGAAGAACAATAGAAAGGAGGAAGATGGAAAAACTAGGCATAAAGTAGTAAATGGGATGAGAGTCTGGTACAACCCACGTGTATCTAGTATTACCAGTGTCTACAGGAGCCAAGTTGGAGTTCCAGCTGTAAGTACAGGTCAGTAGTTTTGTAGGCTATTAATGAGCAATACTTATGTCTCCCTCTCTTTTCTTTGCATCTCTACTGACCCCACCATCATGCCACCACAAAAGAAAACAGTAGTACTGCTGTAATTTGAAGGAGATTTTTTTTTTTGAGCTGAGCAAAATGAATGATTGCACTTCACTGATAAAGTGGGCAGTTCACTGTAGGAGATTGTTTGGTTGAGGGGCAAGGACTTTTTTTGTACATACGAGGGTACCACAATTATCCAATCAGCGCCTAGAAATCTTACTGCAGATTCACTTAGAGAAACATACTGAGAACATCTTCAGTTTACCTGAAATAACTATGTGGCTTTTGTTTTTTTGCTTTTCTGGAATCAGGGCAGCATTGGACAGTTACTTTCAAATCAGCAGGACTCAAGAGCCAGCTGCAGTATCAGTTCCACATCTGGAGCCTTCGCACATTCCAGGAGACAACCAGGAACACAGCTCAGATGAAACGATAGAAGTGAGTGACTCTGACAGCAGCACTTCTGAGGAGGAGGAAGAGGTGGATGCTGGAGCTCCACTGGTACCATCAGCCCAGGAGACACCTGCGCCAGCTAGCTTAGCAGGTTTGTGCTATATTTGCATTGTGTGGAGTCTTAGTTTTAGAAACTCGTCTCCCTGCTCCCAAACTCAGCAGGGAAATCCTTTTGAGCTTCACAACAGACGGTGCTAAGAGATCGTTATGCCCACAGCTGACAGGAGCAGGTTGCTACCACAAGGCTTTCTGGCAAGCAGTTCCAAAGAGCAGTAGCAGAAACGGGTGATTGTTGCTGTAATCTTAAATATAGTCTTATTCCTATTTGAAATAATAATAATCATGGAAATGTTGAAAATAACTTCAAGTTGAGAGATTGTTACTTAGAACACTTCCTCCTTTATTTGTTACCAAGGCATGTTACTGAAAACATCATCACATCTCTGGAGATGAGCCATGCTTTCAGTTTTCAGAGAAGGATCTGATCCAGAATTTTTTTAAATTATTTGGGACTTCATCTGCTTCAGTTAAGAGTTTTCTCTTCTTTCCTGTAACTTCTTGTAACACTTAGCTGAGGAGATCCTGAGGTACTTAGGACAGTGGGTGTTTTGTTTCTCTTCTTTCATCAGCTTTTTCTGGCTGGCAATTTGCAAGTCAAACTTATGTTCAGACTTCCACACGCTTTAGTGAAAATAAGAATGACAAATAGTTGTTTTGGTATTCAAGGTTAACTATGCCCAGAGAACATGCAGACAAGATTTTCTTTACTTCAGGCTCTAAGGAATGCCTCTGTTCTTCACTTTCTGCCCTCAGTTTTCCTTTTGATTGGCCAGCTCACCTTGACACCTTTTTGGGGTACATCTATGAGGTGCCTTTTGAACAGATTCATGCCAGTTGCTCTGAGTTAGTCTTACAAGTGACATGAGCTCAAACTGTTAAGTGATGTCATGTGCATGATACCACGTGAACATATGCTCTCTCTTGGGTTCTCTGGAATCCCCTTGTCTTTTTTTGCTTGTATAAGTACTGGTTTCTGTTCAACCAGAACTACAGAGGCTGAAAATCTCTTACTGACCTTAGCCAGGGTAAGGTGATACCTCCTTGCTGATTTCACAGGATCTGCCTTGGGTACTAATTGTGACTCATCTTGTGTTCCATCAGGAGATGGTGGGGAGGAGGCAGTGATTTCTGCTCCTTTTTTAGTATGCTAGTGATGATAACCCAAATGTAATGCTTCTGTGTGTCTGTGCTTCTGCAGAAGGGCTAACAGAGGCCAGCCACAAAAACATATGGCCCAGCAGAATTGATGGTTCAGATAACTCCTAGCTAGAAAACTGTTTAAGATAGGGTGAAGGAACAGACAGCACATCATAAATGCTTTCTGGGCACAAGAAACGTTCATGCTTTGATCTCCTGGCGAAGTAACTTCTACATATGGGCGCCTGTCTTTGGGCACAATGATCCAGGGTTGTAACCTTAACATCAACCTGGCTGTAGGCCTATATGAAGATGTGCTTGTTTTCAGCAGGTCAGGAAAGTCCTGATAACAACAGCTGCCTTTAAAAAGACCTCTCTCTTGTCAGTGAGCATGCTGTAATTCTGCTTCTTTCTATAAAAGAAAGCACAAAGTTCTTTAGCACTAACTTTGCGTAATAGAATGGCTTACACACACGCACTGCCAGATCTGCTGTATCCAGAATGTTAATCTGAAGCTTTGTATGTAACCTGTGTCATTATTGCATGGCTTGTCTGGATGCACTCATGATTACCAGTCAAGTCAAGGAAACTCTCCCCCTGAGAGAATATCTGTCAGTTCAATTAATGCTTTTCAATCAATGCTTTCTTTAGTTTCCAATCAGGGCCAAGCAGACCCACTTCCAGCTCTGCCTTCCTCTGCAGAACATGGAAGTCATGAAGGTGAAGAGGCTGACATCCAGCGAAAGCAGGTAAAGTTACCTAAATACTTTTAGGGACAGACTAAAGATGGTAAATACTGCATTTGTCTAAATTTTTCTCTTTTTTTTTCCTTTTTTTTAATTTTTATTTTTTAATCTTAGAGAACTTCACCAAAGAAACTGGAACCATTGGTTCCTGTTGCACCCTTGGATGAGGAAGAAGGTGATACCTGCGCCATCTGCTTTGAGCAGTGGACCAATGCTGGGGGCCACCGTCTCTCCGCATTGCGGTGTGGACACCTATTTGGATACACCTGCATTGAAAGGTGGCTCAAGGGACAGGCAGGAAAGTGCCCTCAGGTAAAAATGGACGTGTATGTGCGTTGAAGAGGACTTGCTATTGGGTAACTTTTGCTCCAGGCATGATCACAATAATGATTACAACTGCTTGCTGCATAAAGAATCCACCTTTGCATGCTGTCAGAAATAACAAAAATCACCATTATTTTGATGCAACTAGGTCAGGAACAACTAGCACTATTTGAAAGGGAGAATTTTACCATGGATTTCCTCCCTGAAGTAGAGTATTTGTGAGTAGCAGACTCAAAAGTTTGAGAGTTCAAGTGCTAAACCTGTTACTGGTTTCACAGTGGTCCTGGAGTGTGGGAATGGGAGAGTACACAGATTCCTAGAAACAATTAGTTAAGCATGAAGAATGTGTTATTGGACTAGAAATTTGTTGGAGGGAAGCATTTGCAGTAGATTAATCTTCTATTTTGAAGTGCATATGCTTTTGCAGCCTTTAAGCACGTCAGGTTGTTTAGGTAGTTTACAGAGAGGGAACTGAGAAGCAAGCTGCATCTTTTAATGTTCGATTGCTTTTTTTCCCAGGGGGGTGTGTGTGTGTGTGTTTTTTAGACTTATTTTTTTGTTTGTTGTTAAAGTTTTTGTTTGTTTGTTTCTGTCTTGAGTAATATTGATCCCTTTTGAGTAGGTCTACGCTCTACTTCCATTCCTAATTCCTTTTCTCTAGAAAGGAATGCTAACAAAAAATAGGCCAGAGTGCCTTGTAAATAGAATTAAATTCTGCTGCTTTCCAACTCTGTGGCTGGAAGCCCAGGATTTCTCTGGCTTTTTCATTTTGAGATCTTCCATAGCCTTGCCTGACTTTCTGCAGGATTTCCTCCTCCGAACAAGAAAATTCCTGACATGCGCTGTGGTTATACGTAACAAACTGCTGTTCTCATAGCAAAGGCCCCAGATCGTGTTTTTTTTTCCTCATACCTCTCAATTCTGTGTAAGTTTTTTGGAGTTCTGTGACTTCTTTCTTCTCATTTATTTACTCCTATTTTGAAATAAGGGGAAGTGCTCCAGGAAACAGCGCCACTGCTATACTGATTCTGCTGTGTTTTGTCAAATGTAATGTGTTGTTAAATAATCATCTGAGGGATGAACCCTAACAATTCGTAAGGGGTACTTGCTACCTGTTTCTCTTCTAGGGATGTAACTACTGAAACTTTCTTCAGATAACTTCTTGTTCTGGAGGGAACCTTGCAGCTAAGTCATTTTCTCTTCATTTTCAATTGCTGTTCTTTGAGTATTCTCTAATTGAATGGCAGAAAGTTGCTGTGCGTGTCGCTCTGTGTACTAAGTGGCTTGAGTGCAAGTTACTGTGAAATTGCAGCATGCCAAATCCTGCTAGTGACAGCTGTCGGCTGCCAGGAGAGCTGTCTTAGCCACTTGCTGCTTTACAAAGCAGTTTCTTGGGGGGGGGTGGGGGGGGGGTGGTTCAGATCTGGGACTACAATCCATATCTTCTTGCTGCTAAATAATAGATAAGTGTACCTTTTAAGCACACATAGTAATTCAAGGTTCAGAAGTAATTTAAGGTTCATTTGATCTCAGAGTTCACTGCCTCTTTTGTAATCAATAAAGCTTATTTTTGAAACAATAGACTTGCAGATATCATAATTTTCTCCAGGTCCCCAATTCAGGGAGGTTTTATCTCATTTCTGTAATAAAGAATCTAAAGTACTAAATGGTCACAGCCAGATGCACAAAAATCATTTAAATATCTGAACCCCCTTATATCACTGAAATTGGTGGGAGATCAGTGTTTCATATTGACATAAGAATGCTTTTGTGAATTTGGGCCTATGGGATTTGATCAAAGGAGTATAATAAGCAAATGATGGAGTTTAGATTCAGGGGTGCCTGAATCCTTGTCTGTTCGGTCGGAGCAGCCAGTCTTGATGCTCTCAAAGTAGAGGTAAGACTGGTCTTTTGTTTTGGACTTCTTTGTTTGACTTGTTTGTAGAATTTGCCTGACTATTCTGTGTCCCTGGTGCTTTAGCAAAGCAAATTTAGTGGGAATCAAGGAGATGCATTATTAAACATACAATAGGATATAGGACCTAAAATGTTGTAGTAGCCCTGATGAGAGCTCTAATGCTCTAATGTCTGTGGGAAGAAGTGCCTAGTAAACATCATGTGTTACCTTTGTTTCTATGGTGGTTTTTTTTGTTGTTTGCTTTTTGTCTTTTTTTGGTAAACAACCTCTCCCTTCAAAACTATAAGGCTATCAAAAGAATACCTAAGAGCTTGTAAGGCTGCGTCGTTTGGATTTAAATGAGATGTTTAATTCTTGTAGGAAAAGCTAATGCTTTCTTTTATTTTAGTGCAATAAGAAAGCAAAACGTTCGGACATTGTGATCCTGTATGCTCGAACTTTGAAAGCGCTGGATACCAGTGAACAGGAACGCATGAAAAGGTATGGAATCTCCACTCACAGATAAATCCTCACCTGAGTAAAGATCATACGTCAGGCTGCGGCTTTCTTTGACTCTTACTTCATGCTTTAATTTGCTGTATGTTCTATTTGTGCATTCCCTAACTGGGCTTATCATGAGTATGGCTTTCATAGCATACCAAGATTTTGCTATGTTTTTCTTGTGTTACTTGGAAGGAAAATTTCCTTTTTAGATAGGAATCATGGTACCTCATGGCATTGGAGTTGCAAAAGCTATCTTGTGCTGTATCCTGAAATGCCACCACAGGAGAATAAATGCAGAGCTGTTGCCAAAAAGCTGTATGTTGCTAATTCATCATTAGATGAGAAAAGCCAAGCATACATAGAAATGTAAGGAGGGTGAATAACTGACCTTTTCTGCTATCTTTTTCTGTATGCATTAAACATAGTAATCTCTCATATGAATCACTTTCCATCTTGCTTTGTCAAACTCTTCAAGTAGCTTTACTTGTAAAAGGTCAGCAGGCATTACTGTGACTCTGCTCCCCCCCTCCAACTTAAATGTAGACTCTTTACTGAAAAATGGGAAAAACAGTATAAAAACTACTACTGATTTCTGCTCTGTAATTTATGTTGCTAAACTTTGGTAAGACGCTGTCACAGATACTATCCTGAAATTAAAAGGCTGCAAATTTCTGAGTTCTCCTGAATCTTGTATTGAATAGAATTTAATTGGGGTCTTAACACGTGTCCCTAGGCACACGGCTATTCTTCTTTCAACATGGTCTGCATTTAGAGTACTACGGATATAGAAACCTCGCTATCCTAGTAATTATTAATTAGAAATATTTGTTCTGTCCAGCTTGCCACTGCTTGATGGTGTTTGAACTGTACCTTTAGAGGGATCGTGCCTCTTGTACTGGAGGAACGTCACAAAACAAACCATAAACAAGATTCTTTTCAAAAGGACAGAAGGCATTTGGGTATTTAAGTCTTGTTATTTCTCAAGGAGAGTTAGTTACCCAACTGCTGCTAATGCCTCAACCTTGCTGCTGCTCTTCCCCTTATCTTTGCCTCCTGTTTCTGCTGGTAGGCAGACAGCAATAACTGGCTGTCAGTCCAGCTAAGTTGACAATGGCCACTTTGTGGCACATAGCCACAAGTGGAGGAAGAAGGTGAGCGTTAAGGAAAAAACACATCAATATTTAGCCTCGAATAAGGTGTAAGATCCTGGTTTTGTTCCTCAGATGCAGTAAAGCACCTCTTCAGGCTCTGGGTACTTGTGTAAATAATGTATTTGTGATGGTTAAATATAACATTTCATCTGTTCTGAAGAACATAAAATGCATAAATGCAACAAAATGTTGCATAAATGCAACAAAAATCATGTGAAGAAGCTATAGTGAAATGGCAGAATCTTGTGCTGGGTAAACATGTAGGATCAGGTCTGCATATTTAAAAGGTGCTTAGGCAAGCCAGATCTTTCTGCACGTGCAATACTGAAATAATTGAATTACTGCAGCTTTTGAAGCGCAGAATGCGGTGGTTACGGTTGTAGGCCAAATGTGCAGATAACCTGAGGGAATCCTGGCATTTCTCTTCCCCTCTTTAATCATCCCTTTGTATGTAAAGCATATGTGAAAGAAATTGAAGTATGTTATCAAAACTACTTCTGTAACATTGCATATATGTACCTTTTAGGTTTGAGGTGAGGTAGTAGTAAGTATGGCTTCTATATAGGCCTTGCACAGAGAAATTATCTGTATCTGTATATTTTCTGGCACAGCTGTATCTTCCTGAGATACAAAATTACTTATTTGTAGTAGAAACAAGCTTGAAGAACTTCCTATGTTGTGACTTGCTGTATTGCAGGCCTAGTATGTTACATGAACACTGATGGTGTAGAATTTGCTGAACTGTTTCTGTAGAAAACATGGTGGTTTCTTTCCTCCCCTCCTCACTACTGAATTGGCATGTTCAGAGAGGGTGAGGAGAAAGGCTGTTCTTTCTTTAGAACAATACTTGAGTGAGTCATTCAGTACAACTGCATAACTGAGAACATCTTGAGGGGAATGCGCTGGGTGAATGTTGTATCAGATTTTCTATTACTTTTAAATTTACCTGAGCGTGACCGGTGTTGAAACAAAGCCTAAGGATGGGGGCCAACAGCCCAGAGAAGCATTCTAGGTAATATCTAGTCCTAAAGATTTCTTTTCTTCTTTTCTTCCTCCAGTTCTTTAGAAAAGGAGCAAATGTTGCGGAGACAGGCTGAGCTGGAATCTGCACAGAGCCGTCTCCAGTTGCAGGTTTTGACAGATGAATGCAGCAAACTCCGCAAGCAAGTTCAGGTGAGTCTCGCTGCTGCTGCTAATAGTGGGCTCCCTTCGTCTTCGACCTCTCTTCTTTCCTTGCTTCTTTAGGAGAGAGAAGGCAGGCTTCCAGCATTGACAAATGATGAGATTTAGTAAACAGAATTGGTGAATCATCAGGTGTATCCTAAGCATCCCAGGCTGCAGCGCTCTTATATAGCATGTGACACTGACTTTTGTTGCTTCTACGACTTAAGGAAACCTGCAAGTAGAGCTTAACAGTAGGGTTTTTGGGCTGCTGCTGCAGGTCCCTTGGGCTTTGTGGATTCCTGGCAAGTCCTGGTAACACAGCACCAATTTATTCTTTCTTTATCTTTCTCTAAATGTATGAAAATAGCTTTAAAAATCTTCATAGTAAACCTGCTGATGGGACCTACTATCACTAGATAGTGGAAAGCCTTTGAGAAATGGTTTATAAAGAAGTTTGCTTGTGGCCAGTTACAAAAAAAAATCTTGTAATTTTCTACTGTAAAATGGCTACTGAAGCAGACTACTCTCCTGCAGCATAAAGATTCCTATATAAAGTTGGTTTTTAATATCTAAGCGCCTTCCGTAGGTGCTTCCTTTCTTCCTTCAATTCTAGGCATCATCTGCTACCATCAGACGTGGGCCTGTTGTTAGAGTAGGCTGTATGTATAGGTTTGTGATGGTTAAATATAACCTTTCATCTGTTCTCTATGCAAAAAAAATCACGTGAAGAAGCTACAGCTACAGGCTACCTGCTAAGAGGCACCTCCATCCCCTTAGAACACAAAGTACTGAAAATAAACGGCAGGTTGCAAAATGACTACTTCCTTTCTGGATCGTGCAATACAGTGATACTTTGTCACCTGTCACAGCTGCTTGTGCATGTTTCCTATAAATTGTGGACTTTTCTGGTTCTTTCAGCAGTGAATTATCTGGCACGTTTGACCAGTATTAAGTTTTTCCAATGGCCTGCTTCACAGACAACTTACTACTTCTTGTATGTTGAATGAAGTAGATTATATCCTGTCTGATCTCTTGCTTAGTTTTATGCTGTTCTCTACAGCCTCACTGTTCATGTCTGTCCATTAAGCAGCATCCTCTTTGCTGAAGTCTTCCTTTGCGACGTACCATAAGGCTTTATACATTAATTGGCTAAATTCCTGCGTAAGGTTGTACGCTTATCGGGGCTGATGAGAGAATTGGCCCACTTAAACTTTGGCTTAAGAAAAATGTGACTAAGGTAAAACTGCAGGTTCCATAAGGTCTTTCTGCAATTCTATTGGTGTTAAAATGATAAAGTATCTGGTTTAACTGAATTGAAGTCACATATTACAAAGATTAAGCACCTTGTGTTCTTAAGCTCTGTTTCGGTATTTATACTGCATTCATCACTGTCCTGTAGTGGTTAATGTGAATGCTGCAGGCAATTTTAAGGTGCTTGTTTAGGCTATGAATAAACTGTTTGCTGGGGAGCAAGAAATCGGAGGGAAGCCTGGTATAAGTTTCCAGGCTGTTCAATTGTATTCTGAGCATATGTATAACTAATTCCTTATTTTATGAGAGGTCATCTAGTAAAGCAGCTATTTGCAAAGAATTGTTTAGGTTGGATGGGATTTCTGGAGGTTTCTAGTCCAACTCCCCTCCTGAGGGCATGGCTAACTTAAACATTGGCTCAGGCTACTCAGGGCATTGTCTTGTCAAGTTTTGAGTGTTTTTAAGTAGCTTGCAGAACATCACTGGGCAATCCGGTGTTTCGCCATCTTCACTGAAGGGGAAAATGTTTTTCTTTCCTAATAATCTCATCAGAATTTGCCTTGCTGCAGCTTGAGCCGGTTGCCTTTGTCCTTTCAGTAAGCAGTGTTACTGAACGCACAAGAAAACATGTTTAATTGTTTTCTGTGTTTGTTTATGACTGTGTGTGCCAAAGTGTTGTGTGGTTGCAAAAGAAATCCATGAAATGCCTTTATGTCCAGAGGGATATTCAATAATGCAAAGTTCAATTGCGTAGAACGTTATTGAAAAAAATTACACTATGTTCCCTGGTTGCACACAAGCCTCAGTATTTGAAGTCTTACGGAAAATAAATGCCATCTTTTTCCTCCAGAAAGTCATTGTGTGAACCCTTTTTTGTTACTAATATGTTTGAAAGCTGTGGCTCATCAGCAGTCATGTTTGACTGTCCAGTGTGCTAATGAAATTCTGTGTGCCAAGTCGATTTCCAAGGGTAAAGGGAGAGTTCCGCTTAATTTATAAGACCTGTTGCTGAAGTCTTTCAGTTTCAAGAAGACTGCTGTTGAGCTGAAAACTGAGTCTTGGAGCACAGAGCTTGGGTTTTCTTGTGTTTTGAACATTAAAAATTGTTAGAGAGTGTATTAATTAGCTGTTAGTATGCATAGCAAAGAGAACTCTACTTGTCAACTCCTGCCTTTTCTCTTTATTGAGACTGTGTCTACAGTAAAACTTCCTGCTTCTCTGAGGTTCATCCATTGCATTTAAATGTTAACCTTGAACTAATAGTCTTTGCATTTTTAACTATCTAGCTTTCTTTTAATGAATAACTTGCATATGCAATTCACAAATGACAACCCCAAATCTTGAAAATTCTGCACAGTTTCCTGTGGGGGCGGTGGGTGGGTCTCTCTCTCTCTCTCTCTCTCTCTGAACAGTCCGCCTTGGTGGTGGGAGACCCGTTAATTATGACTTTTTGTTCATTGGTATGCTTTTACCCTCTCTTGTCCATTAGTCACAAAAATAATTTATCTTCAGCTTTGTTATAAAAGTATTTAAGATGATTTAGACTAGAAAAGGAACATGGCTTTTTATCTTTAGGTATATGGAAGAGTATGAGGGAAGGATCTTTTAAGTTGCAGGGAGAGAGAGTAACTATAAAAGCTCTGGAAAAAAGTTCTCGACAGCGTTGCTACTGCAAGTGAACTTGTAGAGGATGCAGTGCTGAGCTATACGCTGCCCATTGCGTAGCAGGTCCAGGCTCGAGTTTTGGAAACGCTGCTGCTGAAGCCCTGCTTTTGCCAAAAAAACTTGTCCTCTGTTAGCGCAAAGGTAACATTTTCTCTGGGGATCAGATGTGAACTACAGTAGTACTCATCCTGATTCTGCCAGAATTTTTAGTGAAAGTTAGTTAAGGATGATAAGGAAGCCATCTCTAGCCTCCAGCCTTAATACCCAGTCGGATGGACAGGAGTAGGGGGCTCATTTTTGAGGGTGGGAAGCAATATGGACCAGTCAAGGGAGGATTGGCAGGGAGGTGCCAGGAGACTGCAAGCTGCCGTAGAGAAGACAGCAAGCGTAAAAGTAATCCTCACAAAGGTGAGTTTATGCTGCAGAACTGTGCTTGATGTAACAGAAAAGCTTTTACTTAGAGTGAGGCCTATTAAAAATGCTCTGTGTCCCTTTCCTGACTTCCTTTGAACCTGATCCAAAGGGAAGTGTAAGGTGGGTAATGCCTGTAGTGTGGCAGTGCAGCTTTAGGTTATAGGGTCACACACTTATCTCTAATCACAAGGCTCAGGCCATGTAGTGCGACATAGTTGGCGTGTCCTCTCTAAGAGGCCTGTGGGAGCACAGCCGAAAAGTGACAGTTATCTGTTAACTGCCTTTGTCTTCAAAGCTTCCTACCAGCTATTGAGACTGTAACCAGATGCGCGAAAGCAAGCTGTCTTGAATTTGTTGTAGCTGTTTCACTTTTCTTTTCAGTGCACTGTCCTGGATCTGCTTCTGATTCACACTCCTCAAAGAATTTTTGAATATCTTTTTTCTTTCCTTCAGCCATCTGACTGTGTTCACTCATCACAGCAGTAGTGTATGCAGGCAGAGATGTGTGCCTACAGGACCTTCAGTCCACAGCAAGAATTGGGAAAACTCTTCAAAAAGTGTTTTAAGGAACAGAATAGACTTATACTACCAGAAGAGCACTCTTTTGGGCAAAGTTGAAGAGTTAACTCATAACATGCCAATGCCACTACTCCTATACCCACCTCACCCCTGATGTGTCTATGGAAAGAAGAATTCTGGCCATACTGTGTTAAGTTGCTCTTGGTGGGCTACCAAAAGCTCTCCTTGACGTGGGCTCTGCTGAGCATCCTTGAGCGTAAATCAGTTGAGGTCAGGGAGAGTGGCAGGAGAAACGAGGCTGGAGCTCTGAAAAGGGGTGTCATTCCTAGAATTTGGCCAGGGTTTACAATAATAGGGTCATCTTCCTTGAATAGACTGACTTGTTTCCTGCAACACACTTTGTGTTGAAACTAGGAATTTTATTTTTTTATGGGATAGTCTGGGAAATAGTTCTAATTGACTTTCTCTTGAGGTTGGATTGCTTGTAATACTTGGCAGCTCTTTAAACAGCACTGATCTGGTAATAATTGTTGTTGACTTCTATGTGTTGCCCAAGAGCCCTTTCTTTTTCACAGGGTCTAATACATACAACAACAGACTTTGAGTAGATTTTTGCCAGAACTTGCATAGCTCTTTGGATGCTTTTGTTGCTCTCATAGTCAGTGGACTTGGAAATCCAGTATTTCAACAACAGCATGGAAATGGGAGCAGTCCGTGTTCTCTGCCCTAATCTGGGGACAAGTACACTTTGCATAGCTGGAACAGGTAACGCACAAAGTTACATCTCTAGTGATGCATTAAAGCTTTCTGGGGTCTTTTTCTTTGCAGGAGTTGAAGGCTTTGGTGGCCCAACACAGCGTGACTGCTTCTCAGCAGCCTGGCAGCTCCCGCACCTGCTTCCCAGGTGGTCTCCCCTCCAGTCAAAGCCAGCACAAGTACCACTTTGAGAAGGCCTTTGTGGTGTCTCAGGCTGGAAGCTGCAGGGTTATGGCATACTGTGACTCACTGAGCTGTCTCGTGGTATCACAGCCTTCTCCACAGTCAACTTTTATTCCTGGTAACTAAGCAAATCAAGATTTGGGGGTTTATATGTGGTATTTGGAGGCTTACAAAAATTAAATGTGTTCTTTGCTTGCTCCCCACTTCCCTCTTCTCTAGCCTGAGCTTTACACTGCCCTGTAAACTGGGAGTGCTTATAAGACTTCCTCTTAATTGTCTGGCCCCTGCTTTGGTAACTCTTAACTAGTGAGGTGACTTGTCTCCCCCCTCGCTTCTGTGGTAGACTGCTAGCAGAGGATCTCTGACTCTCTCTTCTGCCTAAATATCATCTCCATAGGAAAGCAAAAGGTATGTCTGGTACTTCTTGCAAAAATGAGTCCTCTGAAAGAAGAGGCCGGTACACAAGGGCATGCGGAGAAGTTTTCAGTGCTTGAATGAGAAACATTGCTTTTCCAGTTGTAGGTGGATTGACCTATGTGCCACAAATTGTAAATGCGCTCTAAAAAACTTTTTAAAATGAGTGAATCAAAGCAGTTTCCCAGTGGGGAGAAAGAGGAAGCCAAGAAGCCATGGACAGCCCCTGTTTCTGACTTACTGTTGTGGCCATGGGCAAGTGAACTGATGGCTAGACCTACATCAACTTTTTGTTTAAATGAAACAAATGTAGCATTAGAAGTCTGAGAGACTTTAATTGCAAAGTGTTTTGATGTTTTCTGAATGATGAAACTTAAAGGTTTGTTTTGTTTTTATTTGGATAACGGTTTGGAAATTGATATTTTATCTGGGCATGAGAAAATTGTTCCCTTAGTTCAGCTGACGTTTTTTTCTTTTTCTTTTCCCTCCTGGCTTTTTGAGGCAGGGAACCGTCTTGACATGAATCTCTGAATGGAGGCTTTGTGGTGACTCTTGTAGCACACAGGTTAAGTTCACCTGTAACTGTTCTCTGCAGTGACATTTTCTCTCTTAAATAGCCAGCTAATCCCACTGTGCATGTATTTATCTAGGCCAGAGTGTCTTTGAAGGAATTGAGTGAAGAGCAGAAAGGCTCTTGTAAAGCTATTTGTGTTACAATTCTTGAGTTCTCTCCTGCTGGTTGGGATCCTTAAGGATTTTGTGCTGCTGCCATTCAAATAAAAGAATGATATATGTTTTGGTTCCTGTCCAGAACAACAAACAGATTTGACATGTATATCCCACCACAATTTTTGTTATGGGCATTGTAGTTCTGACATGAGATTGCTAGTTCCACACTCCTCAGCAGTTGATTGTGGGTGGTGTGCCTTACACATATATAGCTTCTCAGTAACCTGCTTTATCCTTCTCCTGTGACAGGTTGTGGTGTTAAGATGATGAGCGCGGCCAACCTGAAGAGCAGTCAGTACATCCCTATCCATAGTAAACAGATTCGGGGACTGGCTTTTGGCAGTCGAGCAGATGGCTTGCTGCTGTCAGCTGCTCTGGACAACACTCTCAAATTAACCAGGTGAGTCCTGCTGGAGAAGAGCAACTTATCTCAGCTGAGCTTTGCTCTGTACAAGAGGCTGGATTTTGTTCTGTGTCACTCTAAATGTGCTTTGCAGCCCTTACTCTTTGCTTTTTAAAAGATGCTGGTAAAATGGCATTAGGGCTGTGTATTCTTCTTGAACATGGGCACTAACAGAGGCAAAGCCTTGCCCTTGCTTTCTGATCTTTTTTCCTGCTTCTGTCTGAAGTGCTGTGGAGTTACCTGTCTGTGTGATGTTCTCCCCATGGAGAACTCTGTGGAAGACAAGTAATTCAGCACAGATTGGCCAAGTTATGTTGAGACACAAGCGTAGCATAATGCATAGATGTGCTATTTCCTGTCTGCTTGGTTGTCTGTTGCTACAGTGAAATGTGGAGCATGGGGACTTATATGGCATAAAACAAACTGCTGGGAGGTGGTTTCTTTTCTTTTAGGGGAGTGTCTCTCTTCGTTGCTCTAATGTTGATTTCTCTGGCTAAACTTCTGGTAGATCATGGAATTAATCTAGCATATGAAGTGTGTTTGACAGGATCACTGAGCATGTGCTAGAACAACAGTGGTTCTGTAGAGCTAGAAGAGACTTAAAAGAAGCACGTTGGAGGCTAATTATACAGATGCTGAGAGAGAAAATTCTCCAGTCCTGGTGGAATTTACGGCAAATTAGTGTATTTCTTGCTAATCTGTACTGCTCTTCAGTCTTAAGATGCTTCAAAACTTTGTTGGCTAACTGAATCTTAGTGAGTTACAGGAACATCTTTATGCATCTCTGCCTGTCTGTTAGGATAGGGTTAGGCAGGATATGTGTCTATTATGTGAATGATTAGTCCCAATTCTTTCATGTGAGCATAAAGGTAACGGAGAGAACTTAATTCTGCAGCGAGAATTTCAGCAATGCTTGCTCTCCCATTCCTGTTGTCATGTCGAAATGTTTGCCAGGCTAGTTCAAAGTAAACCGAATGGCCTGTCTGTGATGCTAAAGCTGGCAGGTCAGATATTTAACTGATGAGTTTGGCACCTTTTCACAGCTTAATCTGGAGAGCGGCTTCTCATCACAATATCTGTTCAGACACTTGACTCCCAAATCTGCCTCTCATGACCTGATTGGATGTGCCAGAACTTGTGGTTTTCTTGCCTTTGCGCTTAATCTCAAAATGCGTTGGAAATGAGTGCTTGCTTCAGCAGCGCCTTCATACTTCTTTCAGTTCCCCCAGTGATGCTCTTGGTTCTGTTGCCTCTTTCTTCTCTAGTTACTAGGAAATTCTCTAGTGACCTCCTATTTCCATATTTCCTGGTTGTGCCACCAAAATGAATTATCCAGCATATCATTAGGTCTCCTGTTCTGGCCTTGGTGTTCTTCTGTTGTGGGTTTTTTTTTTTTTTTTTTTGCTGATCTGATACCAAAGTCCCCGTTATTATTTTTCACCAGTTAGTTTTGTCTTTGTGGTTGTTCCTCTTATGCTTACCTGGGAGCAATATCTGGGAAGTTGCTTCTCTGGAATTCTGAACGTAATCGTCCTCCCCAAGGAGAAACCTACATGTTGTAAAAGATATCCAGATTACTTTGTTAACGCACTCTCTTCTGTCTCGCGCTAGTGTCAATGCGCTGAGCCTATATTGATGATACCTCCCTTTAGTGTCAAAGTAGAACATATTTGCAGTTTCATCCACTATTTTGGGTTGTGCCCCCTATATACGTGCCCCCCCCTTTTTTTTTCCAGCCTTCCACAAATTGAATTTCTAAAGATTTAACAGTATACATTGAATGCTTTTAACTGTCTCTCTTTACCCCACTTAGTGGCTCACTCTTGTTTAAATTGGATTCTTTTGAGACATAAGTGCTGATCCTCTCATACAAAAAGACAGAGGGAAACAATTAGCGAGAGGCGTAATCCAAAGAGATGAGACCTGTGATCTCAGGAATATGCAGTATTAGGGGATTACACTAGAGTGGCTTCTCCTAATTGTTTCCAGAAAAGTAATTTAACTCTCCCTTTCCGGTAAGGCAGCTCAGACCCTGCTGTGAGATTTCCTTTCCCAGTCTCCAAAGATCAATCTGAAAAAGGAAGTATCCTCTTAGAAGAATTGTAAATCACTTGACAACTTCAAAGTGATGATTCTGTCTAGATTTTTTCAAATTCATATCTGGAGTACTGGAGGAGTTAAACTCAGTCTGAAGAGAGATATGCTTCTTTCTAAAGACTTTAAAAAGCTGCGTTTACTTACCTTAATTATGCTGTTTTCCTCATCAATAGATGCTTGTGTGAAGGGCTAACGCTTGGCTTTCCTCCTGCAGCTTGGCAACAAACACTGTGGTACAGACATACAATACTGGTCGTCCTGTCTGGAGTTGCTGCTGGTGTCTTGATGATACAAACTACATCTATGCTGGGCTGGTTAATGGCTCTATCATGGTATATGATTTGAGAGACACAAGCTCTCACGTCCAGGAGCTGGCCCCTCAGAAGTCCAGGTAGGGCTTAAGAATTTTTCACTGTCTCTCAGCTTCACTAGCCTACATTAAACACTGCTTCCTCCGTAAATCATACAGCAATTGTAATAGTGTGAATTGTTTTACGAGCATGTGCATCTGTTGTTCAAAAAAAACCTCAAATGAAGCACAGATGTGCCAACGCTTTCATAAGGTCACATGGTACATGCAGAATTTAGTATGAGCACGTGGCTCCTGCATCTTGTTAAGGCATGCAGTGGTCAGAAATGGACTCACCAGAGCAGCCTAATGTAGTATTACTATTACAGTTCTACTACTTTATGTTTGGGAGCTGGGTCTACTGTTTAATTTGGCGGGGACAAATTATAAAGAGATCTGAGAGACTCTGGCACTTCCATCTCTTGTACTCAGGGGATCAAATGCTGATTTAAAAGTGTATCTCGGAGGGATTTCCTGTAAGCTGTGTGTGGATCTACACAGTGCGAACACCAAAGTAGGCTGGCTTGCCAAGACGGAAACGGGCTGAAAGATTTAATACAAGGCAGGCTGAGGTGAGTCTCTGAGCTGTCAGAGATTCCCCATTTAAACCTCTTGCAGGAGCTGCTTTTGTCACTCAGTCGTTGGCCTGCCATTCATTAAAGGGAACACCTACAAGTACTGCATTGATGACTGCTGGAGCCTGCTGTCCATTGCACAGGTCTAGGGTGTTAAAGCTGTGAATTGTGCCAAATCTCATGTATGCTGTATGATGCTTCTTAAAAACATAAGGTTCAGTAGTAGTACTGAATTCCATAATCTTATTCTTGACAAACCCATTGGAGTTCCTTTCTCTAAGGGCTGTTTTGTAGCCACTCGTCTTATTAAGAAATGAAACCAACCAAATTAAATTAGGGCACGCTTTTTCTTCAAGCGTGCTGTAGATCCCTTCTCTGTAAAGTCGTTGGAAGGAGGGTAGCTCTGAAGCGGCGAGGCAGAACGCTGGCATTCCTGCAGCTGGCAGCACTGAGTCCTGCCTATTGTACTTCCAGGTGCCCCATGGTGTCACTGTCCTACCTGCCACGCATGGCCTCAGCATCATTGCCTTATGGTGGAATAGTAGCTGGGACCTTGGAAGGAGCCTGCTTTTGGGAACAGAAAGCTGGCACCTCTTACCGGCCTCATCACTTGCCACTGGAACCTGGAGGATGCATTGATATTCAAACGGAGATCAACACACGGCACTGCCTTGCAACATACAGGCCTAGTATGTAACGGGATGCTTCTACAGCACCTTTTTGGTGTCATTCTGTCCTGCCATTCATTGAGTTCAACAGCAGCTTTGGTGTGAGGTGCAGCGGAAATGTAGTACCTGCCTTGGCTGCAGTAATGAGCGTCTGCCCATAGATCAGAAATGGGGGGGAAGGAAGCTGCAAGGTGGTGATGCTTGTATTCCTACTTAACTCTGCATTGGCCCTCTCTTCACTGCAGTTTAACCCTTTTGCTGGGTTTCTTGTGCGAAAACTTTTGGGTTGGCAATGAAAATTTTCAAAGACTGCCTTTTTATTTCTACGACACAGGTAAAAATAATCCTTGCCTGCGTTGCGTGATGATGGAACTGACCTGCAGCCCACTGACAGAAGCCTCTGAAGATGTGGTGTGCTCCTCTAACCCAGTTCAGACTTTCAGTGCTGGGCCCACTTGCAAGTTGTTGACCAAAAATGCCATTTTTCAGAGCCCAGAGGAGGATGGCAGTATTCTTGTGTGTGCTGGCGATGAGGCCTCTAATTCTGCCATGGTATCTCATTTTCTTTTCAATGTGGTAGAGGGTTTTTTTGCAATGTTTAGGGGCAAGGCCTTATCAGGCACAGCATTAGTGTGTTCTGGTGGCAATTAGCTTGGCAAAAACGTCGCTGTGTGCAGGTTGGCAAGTATATGGGTTTTTCCTGCTTGCCTATAGCAGAGTAACTTCCTAATAGCATGGGATACCCGATATTAGCCAAGGCCCACTGTCTGCTTTCATGGAAACAGATGTAAGCAGCGAGCCCCAGCTGTATATCAGAGGAACACAACTTGGGCACATTGACATAATTGAGTGCTATAACATCACTGGAATAATTGAGACGTGGCAGGATAGCTAATGTGGTAAGTGCTGTGATGGATGGGTGCAGGCTCTTTGGGGAAGACAAGGTTGGTTGCCATTTATATGAAGGAGCAGCTCGGATGTTTAGAGGATGGACTGCATGAGAGGCTTACGAGTCAGGATCAGGGGAGAGGCCAGTAAGGGTGACATCATGGTGGGAGTCTGTTACAAGCCACCAGCCAAGCAGGGTGAGAAAGTGAACAAAGTAGTCTTTAAGTAATTTGAGAGTCTGCAGATCACAAACCCTGGTTCTTAGGGAGACTTTAATCTCCCTAATGTTTATGGGAAGGGCAACACAGCAGGGCTCAGACATTCCAGAAAGTTTCTGGAGAGCATGAGGAACACAGTAACACAGGTGGTCGATGGGTTGATACTTGCTAGGTCTGTACTTCAGCAAACAAGGAAGAATTAGACAGGGACGTGATAATCAGCAGCAACCGTGGCTGTAGTGACCCTGAAATAGTGGAGTTCAAGGTCCTGAGAGGGTATGGGGAAGGCAAGTAGCAGAATACAGAACCTGGCCTTCAGAAGAGGCACCTTGGCTTATTCAGGAAACGGGCAGAGAACTGATCCTGCAGAGGTGGCTCTTTAGGACAAAGATGGTTGGGAATGGCAGATTTTTAAGGACATCCACCTCCAGACACAAGATCTGTTAGTCTCAATGCTCAGGAAAATTAGTAGACAGGTTAGAGGCTGACTTGAGCTCAGTTGTGGGCTCCCTGTTTAGTCCAATGCAAAAAGGACCTTCAGTTCTAGTGCAAACCATTAAACGCTACCTTTAAAGCCCGTTGAGCCAGCCAGTTTATCAGCCATATAGACTGTAACATCAGGTACTTGCAGTTTGGGTAGAAGAATGCTGTGAGAGGCTGCGTCAAAAGCCTGCTAAAGTCAAGGTAGGTGACATCCGCTGCTCTCCCCTTAGTACAGGGGAGATTTAGTCATGTCATCGTAGAAAGCAATGAAGTTGGTGAAGCATGATTTACTTGTGTTAAATCCATGCTGTCAGTACAAAGGTACATCTAACCCAGGCTTGGGCAGGATGGCCCAGAGTTCCTGCCTTTTGCTTAGAGATCTCTCGGAGGGGCTAATGGCAACGTTTGCTCTTCAGGGGCTGAGGGGAACAGCACGGCACTGCCTCAGGGTGAGCAAGGGCTGAGGAAATGGCTGTGCTGTGGGGGGAAGGCAAGTCCTTTCCCTAGAGAAAGGGAGCTGTGTTTCGAATGGGAGAGGAGGATCCAACAGTCTTCGACTTTTTCTGTCCCCCAGTTATGGGATGCTGGAAGTGGCACCTTACTGCAGAAGCTGCAGGCTGACCTACCTGTGTTGGATATCTGCCCCTTTGAAGTGAACCAAACCCACCTCCTGGCTACGCTCACTGAGAAAATGGTCAAGATCTACAAGTGGCAGTGAAAGTAGTCTGCACACCTTTCGCAGAGGAACTTTCCAAACATGCTGCTGATTAACCAGCCCTGTTGGCCTACAGCAACAGCACAGTCCCAGATTTAGCTTCCCTGCACGTGCTGCTTACAGGAGATGGGAACTGCTGCAGCACCTCTCTGGCAGTAGACAGCAATTGGGACACAATGATGCCTGGAGCACTTTTCTTCTTCCTCCATCCTCCTTTTTAGGTCTGTCCTTGTTTCTTCTTTGGTCAATTTTCTTCAGTCAAACTCGGCAATTATTACTCAGCACAGTAGTAATTCTTGGACTCTCTCCAGTGTGCGTTGCTGCAGTCTTTTCCAGTGTGAATACAGTACAGGGACTTGCAAATCTCCTCTGTGCATCAACAAAATAAAAGGAACTTGAAGATCTGATGCTCCCACTGTACTTTCTCGTGGAGTCCTGCTGTGATTACTGGGTAATGAAAAAGTAGCGATTTTCGCATCTCCCTTGAATTGTTGATACTTAATGTTTAAAAAACAACAAAAGCCACCACCAAGTTTGCTGCTTTAGAGAACATAGTCCTATGTTCTTCCTTTGAAGGTCTATGGCAAAGGAGGCTGGCAGTTCTTTGCTCATGGGGAAAGAGCTGTCTTGCAGCCATGGAGAGGACAGGCATGGAAAATCTAGAGGGAATCTTTTTGTGTTTTGTCATGAGCATCTAATTTGCACTGTATCCCCTTAAATGTCTGTCCCCTGTTTACTCTCCCTTCTCCCTCTCCCCAACAGCCAAGGAAACTTGGACAATTCGATTGTGGAAAATGAAACCTCTGTAATACTAGAGAAATACAGATAAAAGGAAGGAGAACTTTTTTGTACTTCTGGCTGTTGCATCCATGATGTCCTTTCTTAAAGACACTGATGTACTGAAACAGCCAGTAACATGGAAAGAGAATACTAGCTGCTTCCCCCCAATAGAAACTAGTGGAAACTCAGGAATTTCATCAGCTTGCTTTCGCTGACTCTTTTTTTGCCTTCCTTAAATCATAGTTGTCAGCTCACCAGCAGGTCACAGACAGCTTCCAGCTATCTTTGCGTGCAAGCGTGCTGCGCTCTTGCTGGTATAAATCTGAGAGACAGTCCCCTGTAGAGCATTGGGTGGGATGACAAGTCATGAGATGAGTGTGTTGGGCAGCTACAGTGGGTTCTTAGCATCTTTACAGTAAACGTGCTATGGGGTATGAGAATGTTTAAGTCAGATCATGAAACAGGATTTATGTTTTGTTTTTTGTTTAACAAAAGCGAAGTTGCAAGAATCTTAACGTGTCTTGCAACTTCTTTCCCTCTACTGGAAGCCTCTCCCTCGGCACTGCTCTGCCCCAGCTGTGGAAAGCAGCATCTCTTGTTTTCACGTTCAGTGTTTTACCACTTAAACCAGCAGAACATTTTTTCTTTCTGAAATCTGGGATGTGCAGGTTACAATCCTGCTTGTTTTACCTCTTAAAAATGAGATTATGGGAAGATTTCTGCTTAACTTTATATATTTCTGTGTAATATTTTGTTCCTATATTTTTATATACTATAAAAATAAAGCATTTATAGTTACTAAATATAACTGGTGCTACTGTACCTTATGCAATGAATACTGTTGAGATGAACTTCTATCCTGTGAACATAAACAAGCCTCCCTGTATTCAGATAAGGTTTCTCATGTTTTGTAATATTTCCAGGGTGCATTGAGCTTCAGGTTGAAATGATATGGAGGCTTTTAATGACTGGAAATAGAATCCTCATCAAGCTGTATTTCTTCTCAGATCAGTTGAGGGGAAAAGAGAGGGCTGAGCAAAATCAGGTCTAATGGGTGTAAGAGGACTCTGTCTTGGGAGGATCCTATTTTCCTTTCTAGGCCTTTTTCTACGGTGGATACGTGGGAAAGGTAGGGGGAGGAAGGAAAAAACGGACAAATCTCTTGAAGCAGGCACGCTCCAAGTTCCCTGCTTATCCCTTCGAGAACGGTGTCAGCCCCTTCTCCTGTCCCAGGTTTCTCCTGTTTGGGAGATGGAGAGGGGTTTCCTGCAAGCTTCCTGCTGAAACGCTCTGGCTGCAGTTCCCACCACCTCATCTTTTGTGGAGGAGGCTGGTGTGAGTGTAGATCCCACACACACCTAAGTCTTGCTGGACTAAAACTCATGCAGATACCAAGTCTTTTCCTCTTGCTGCCTTGCCAACTCCGGCCTGGCCAGAGCCACCTTTTGCTGGTTCTCACAAGCCCGCGGGAGGTTTGGATTTCTGCTGGCGGAAAGGGAACCCAGCTCCCAGCACGTCCACGCGTGCAAGGTGTATTGTTGTCGCTGTTCCCACACAATTGGGGCTATGCCGTACCCCTGCCCCAGGTGCAGAGGCAATAGGAGCTCTCCTGGTGACCCATTACCAACCTGCCTGCCCTCCCTAAGGAGTCTCTCTGCGGTAGCTTTGCTTTACTTGCACCTAGGACATCCTTTTAACTTCCACTAGACTTACTGGCTTGAGCCTTTTTGGCATTTTAACAGTGATAGGAGCAAATGGTTAATATAAAGAATAATACTGTCAGAAGGGTCTTGGGTAATGCCTAAACTAAGCTAAAACGGAAGGGGCAGGCTGCTCTCCGTGAACTCAGTGCAATGAGCTTGTCCTTCACAAGCATCATTTAGTCTTGGTCCCATCCAACCCTTTCCTCCCAAAATTGTGAAAATTGAAAAGCCTATGGGAAAGAAAAGAAATAAGGCCTCCTAGCTTCTGATTTTATAAGTAGCACTTATTTTCTATGCCCTACAGGAATAAGAGTTAAAAACCTAAAGTCTGTTAAAAAAATAAATGGAAGATGATACGTCAACGTTTCAATTTTCAAACCCGGACTTCAAGAAAAATTCCAAAAATTTCAGACAGAAGGACATTGCCTTGTAACATTGCCTGAGTCGCAGGTTTGCAGCAGGCTCCCGAAAAGACACTTCAGTTGCATGCGGGAAGCTGTTAGCGTCAAGGAACGAAAAGGACGAATGAGTTACTTAAATATTTGCTCCTTCCAGCAGTCAAAGGGGCAGAGTCTGTAAAAATCAGCACCTCTGCAATATTCAAGGTGTGTGTGAGTAGAAGGGGGGGGGGGGGTTCATGGGTATTGTAGGCAATAAGCTACTGCTGTGGATCATTCTGCTTCTAGCTCTGCTGGGGAAGGTTTTGCTATCAAAGATCAAGGTGGCCCCTTTGCAATTCCTACTGTAGATTTGATGTGCAGGGCAGCACTGCGGTCCCGGCAGGTGGTGCCTTGCTGTTAAACTGTGCCTGCACGTGCCCGGCTGTTGCAGGACAGCACCTTTCCTGATTTTAGTTGCAAAAACGCCGGCTGTGGTGCGAGCACGGCAGGAAACCTGGAGGCCCCTCTGCTGCTTCCACACGCTGTGCATCAGATTGGAGATGGGCAGTCCCCTGTATGGGCAGCCCATCTTCGTCCGAGAGCCCATCCAGCAGGAAATTTGGACAACTCCTTGCTGATGAACCCACTCTTTGGAGCAAATAGATGGTTTGTAGCTGCTATGTACATGAGCAGAAATTCTGCTTGGGCTGGAAATACCGTGGTAAAGAAAGAAGAACAGGAAAAGGATGAGTTTTGCTTTAGCCTGGGAGGATTTGCCAAGCGAACGGGAGGCAGCCATCTTCCTGCCCGTTCCTGTTCTCTGCTCCCCGAGGACTTCATAGCATCACACCTCGTGTCTTAGCTTTCGGCTTGCAGTGACTCAGTGGTGAGATTTCAACAGAAATAATCCAAAATGTCATAGGTCATAAAAGAAAGTAGCTCTACAAGTTAAAGCAGGCGGCTAAGGAGTGAGAGCAGCCCAGTGTGCATGCGCGTGAGCCTGCTGCTTCCCGGAAGGAGGAGAAGGGGCTGCTTTGTTACGTGTCCCAAATCGCTTTGGATGAAAACCGGGCAATGCAGTAACTGAAATGAGAAGCTTAATCTGAATCTTGTTTCACTGAAGCAGCCAGAGCATCCTCCTGGGAGCTGGTTCTCCTTTTGTGCTAACGTAGATTAGTAGATTTTCCACTCATTTAGTGAATTCCTAAAGAGACCAGGTTTGAGGTGTTTTATGATGGATAGTGAATGTGAGGAAAAGGAGTTTGGGGAGGAGGAAGAGGAGAGAGGAAAAGGAAGGACTGAGCAAGCAAAAAGAAATGAGTTTTCTACTTGGTCTGACCCACGTCACCTCTTGGCAGAAGTGACAAATGCTACGGCTAGCAATGGGGAAAGGGCGGTTGTGCAGCAGAGGGTAGCAGGAAGGGAGGGCAGCAAGAGCTCCCCGCTTTGGATAGCATCAAACTGTTCTGTTTTCTTAACTCTTCAAGAATTGCAGGCTTCACCTAGGGCAAGAAAAATTTGTTTTGGGGGGGGAGGGTCTTTGGGCTATTCATGCATTTTACCTGGTTAATTGAAAGTCAAGGGTGACCAGTCTCCAGTAAAGGCTTTTTCCATCTAAAAGGTAAATTAGTTGAGTTGTTAAGATACCATCTGAGTCCAGCTACATCCCTCACCCTTGCAGAGGTGCCCGAGTCCCATCGCCTTCACAGCAGCACTGCCCCAGGAACAAAGCTGCTGTCGTCAGCGCATTAGCGTCAACATTTGAACCACCTTATCATCACTTAAGTTAGTTTTACTTGCTTTTGAACGGTCAAAACATAGTTAGCGATAACGCCGAGAAGGCAGAAACGCCTCTTTCTTTGTCTACTTGCCTTCACCGGAAGCTCAACAGCTCCCAGGCGGCCGGTAGAGCTTTTGCTGCTGGCAAAGGGGCTACCTGTGGGATACTCATGCTCAGGTACTTAATTCATAGATGAAATCTTGGAGATGGTAGTGGCATCTTTTGGGAGCACGTAGGGGATGGGGGATGTTGCTCCTAGTTGCTCCGCGCCCTGGGGTGCTTATCTGCAACCCTCGGGGCAGCGACAGAGTGAGCGGTGAGTACTTAGAAGGTGCCAGCGATGGCCAGGCTGTGCCGGTCAAGAGGGAAAATGCCTCAGACTGATTTCTGTGATTATTCCACCTACTGAAGCATAATTAATTTGAAGGTGCATGAGGGTCAGCCTTGCATCAAGTCCGATTCGATGTTTCCGCTAGCGGCAGAGGTCAGGGAAAGGAGAGGAGCCCCGCCGGCCTCGGAGAATGGCTCGGGAAGAAAATTGCAGTTGTGCTTGTGAAGGTAAAAGCAGCTCCTTTCTGCTCTGATGGGAGCTGCGCAAATGCAGGTGGGGGGCAGCGGGTCCACGGCCAGCAACCTGGGGCTTGCGATGCTCTATGGAGCGGAGATGTGTCAGCAGCGTCGCGCTTTGGTGCAAAATGCAAATGTCATGTCAGGCTGCATAAGCAGTTGTGTGTAAGAAGCATGAAGGTCCCCCTTGTACTTGGCACTCGTAAGGTTGTAGCTGCAATATTGTCTCCTGTTTGTCTACAGGAAAATAAATACTGCGATGGTCTTCTGATTATTTCCTAACAGAATGAGGCAAGGTACAGCGCTGTGGCCTAGGAGGAAAGCTGAAGCAAAATGGGGCTTTTTGGAGAAGGGGGTAAACTTCCGCGTGTTCTGCAAATAAAACAAGAAATGACAGGCTAGTGCTACAGCCTTTGTCATCGAGAAAAAATGTTGAATGTTAAGGGCAATGAAGCACCAGAGGAGGTTAGCTGGGGAGGCTGCAAAGCCTTCATCGTTGCAGAAGGTCATCGGTCAGGAACGGTACCCACGCAGCTGAAATTTGGATCCAGAAGGGTCTGACCCAAAGCTTTGGAGAGGGAGAGTCGAGCTAGGTCTCCATGCAAAGGAGAGGGCTGCAACAGCCCGTCGCTCCAGAGGCTGCGCCAAGATGCTGAGCGGCGCAGATTGCTGCAGGGGAGCGAGCGGTCTGCATCCAATTAAAAATTGGAGCCCTCCTCTCCCTGTAGACTGAGGAAGAGCTTTTATTTTCCCCGAGGTGGCAAGCTGGTGAGAGAAGAGATTGCTGGGAAGGAATGAGATGCATTGTAACAAATAACAAGGGGCACATTTACCCCTTCCTCGCTCTAAGTTAGTTGGAGGCTCGATAAAGGCGTTTTATCACTTAAAGCAGCAACTGAGACTGGCATCTGCTGTGCACTGCAAAAGCGGATGACTGCAAGCACCTAGTGCAGCACCTGGCCTCCGAGGGCCTTCCTGGCAACACGCTTAAAATGTTGCGATAAAGGAATTTCCACCGAGCCTGTGCCGAAGCGGAGGGTGCGCAGCTGCAGTGAGCTGCCGGGGCTCCTGCATGAGCAGAGATGTCGCTATAAGCAAAGAAATAACTCTTCTTTGTTTCACTTGCTAGGCGGACGCAGCGAGCATAGGGTTCTTCACAAAATGCTTATTTAACGCTGGATTACGTGGTACGTTAAAACAAAAGATTGGGGAAGAGGTTTCCAATGAAGCTTGGCTGATGAGCTGCTCAGCCAAAGGAAGCAGGCGGCTGCTCGTCCAAAAGCAATTCTCCGGCGAGCTCCCAGGGCTGCAGGACCCCAAGGGAGCCTGCGCTCAGGCTCTTTGCCCCAGGGCTCTGTTTTCCAGCTCTCTCATACCTTTTGCAGGAAAAAAAATGGCCTAATCGTAGTGTACCGGCCAACCGGTAGTTTTGATGCTGTGCTCGCTGCTGGGGCCAGCCCTCGAGGAAGGGAACCCGCAGGGGAGCCCCGGCCAGGGCTGGCCGCACGCCCCATTGCGTAACCCGGCTCTGCCACTCCCCTCCATCCTTAGGGAGTTTCCGTTCCAGTGAGTCCAGACGGCGTCTTTGTCCTCCACCACGTTGCAGCCTTGGCCAGAACAAGGCTATTCTGGGCTATTTCCATGTTGTCTTCTCTTGTGCTTCTCTTTATCCCTCCCGATGCTCGTGTTGTGCAAACTAATTCCCAGGGAAGAAGCTGCGAAGCGACCTGGCCATGGCTGCTGGCCAAGCAATTAGCCTGGGAAGGACCGAGGAGGTTTAGGGCTCGCGCCTCGCAGGATTATTACCATTGCCATAAGTGGCGCTGAATAAACGTGACCTTGTCGCGTCCCTCCTTGCGCTGGGTCTTCTGCACAGCTCGAGATGGAGCGGTCAGGGCCGCGTCGTCCAAAGCCGAGGAACAGGCTGCACAAAAAAAGCTTCTGGGGTCCTGGGTCACCCTGAACCTTTGCTCAGGAGAACAACATCAAACGACCCCATGGGACAGTGCAAAGGACTACGGCTGTGCCCCTGTGCGGGAAAGGGGAGCCGAGCCCTTCCGCTGAACTTCCCAAGAGCCATCAGCTCATGGACGCCCACTGGGAGCGTGCCAGGAAGGCAAGCGCCAGGGCCCAGGGGCAGTGGTGGGTGATGACGGGCTGGAAGATGCTCGATACAAATGTTGAGGGTGCTTATCCACTGCCTTTCCCTGTTTGCACAGGTGCTTTATTCCACGGGGGCATGGATTTGGTTGCTGCTTTTTTTTTTCTTTCTTCTTTCTTTTTTTTTTTTTTTTAACAACAACGATTGCTCCCTTTCCCTTCACATATTCTCATCTACGTGCAGCCTTGGAGCTTGGAGCTTATCAAAAAAGAAAGCAGCTGTATAGAGGTTGGTCCCTTTTGCAACCAGGGCAGGAAAACAGAGTTGTTCCTGTTCTGCGGTGGGGGGCGAGGGCTAGGCCAGGTCCCCAGGCCAGCAGGCGATGGAGGCCTGGCCACCCTTTTTGCAGGGCTACGTCAGCTCTTTTGGTGCATCCTATCTGCGCTCCGGCTCTGCATCCAGCTGCCCCAGCCGCTGGCATTTCGGACCAAAACCAGCCAACGTGACCCAGCGCTGGAACGAGGGTGAATTAGTCATCTTGCATACAAAAGACAAATTAAGTATCACAGCCAGCCCTGGCAGCTTTTTTGTAAAAATTATTGTATCACCTTGTACCCGGGGATAATAACACCGAAGCAGTCTCGGAAAGCTTTTTGGATTGGTCCGCTGGGTCTTGGGGGGAAACACAGCTAAAGCAGCCCTCCTGCAGGCTGGAGTCCTGGACGGTGGCCGCTCAGCCTGCGCTGGCGGGGTACCTGCGCCCTGAAGGACACGAGGGCCACACCACCTCTGCTTCTGCTATGGGTCTCCCGAGCAATCCTGCTGCAAACGGTCCTGGCATGGGTCAGCCCGGCTCCTGCTCTCACTCGTTCAGTGCAGGAGAGCTCCCAATCAGGCCCATTCCTGTGCTGATTTGCACATCTGCGTTGTGCCTCCAGCTCCCCAGGCACTGATTTTATGGGTTTTGTTTTCATTTTCTTTGCTAGCTAGACCCAGGGAGCTCCTACCCTGCGTGGCTGCCAGCAGTGCTGCAAAAGGGCTACTGAAAAGAGCCTTTTGCTCACTAGTGCGTGCTGCCTTGCATCGTGCGCGGGCAGGAGCTGGGAGCCTCGTCCCAGGCAAGCAGGTCCAGGGCTGACGGCCAGCAGTGAAGGTCCAGCGGCTTCAGGCCACTTGCGAGGGAAGTGCGTCAGGTCTCAAACCTAGGGCCAGAATGGGAGCAGCCCTGCGGCTGTTGGGAACAGAGGCTTCCTCCCCGCAAAGCCGGGCATTGCGCCTCCCCGAACCGTGCCAAATCCACCAGATTCCCAGAGGGAAGGTGTCTGTGGTCAGACACAGCCTTGTGCTGGGGAAACCGCTCCTGGAATCGATGGTGATCTCCCCCCATCTGCCATTGCCTTGTGACGGTGGAAGCAAAGCTGAGGTTTCAGAGCAGGGATGCAGCCAGCGGGGCAAAGCCTGGCCTGCGAGGTTGCCGTGAACTGGCCCGGCACGATCCTGCCTCTGGGCGACTTGGAGGACACTGGAAAAGCTACGATTCCTGAGCTGGCGGTGGGCCTGGGGCTCGCTGCTGCCGACCCATCCCTGGAGATGAGGGCCCGGGGGGAAGCTGGCATCTCGGGTAAGATGCGTTTGTGAGGTTATGGAAGGTTTCTTTGCGCTTTACAAGCATGTGCTCAAGGCGAGGCGGCTTTGAAGCCTCCTATTGCATTGCAGATGTTACAGGGCGACAAGGCTTCGGGGCGGGGAAAAACAAGAAAACCCCCAAAACTAACAAATGAAGCCCCCCCATAGCAGAGCAAGGGGTACAGGATGGCATTAGCCCATAGCCCAAAACCTTCCCAGGGAAGGGGGCAAGCGCCAGGCCTGCTCTTTGGCTGGGCTTTAACCTTGGCTCTGAGAGGCGGCTGCTTGCGGGTCATTTCGTTTTAAGCAGTGCTCGTTAAACATATTTTTGTGAAATTCAGAGGTTTGGCTCCTGGGAAAGAGCATTACCAAAACGGTGCTCCCAAAGGAAGCTGAGCGGTCGCCAACGCTGCTTTTAGCTGAGCCGATGCTGAATTTAGCGGGTGACTGGACAGGTTGTAATCGGGTGCCACTCAGCCCAACCAGCCATTTCGGTTAGACGGCTTTGCAGAGATTAAACCGGCAGCAAGAAGGGGAACGGCCAAAGCTTTCTGGGGAGCTGCCGAGGGGTCCCGGTTAGCTCCGATGTTTTAATTTCTCAGCTGGCAATACCAGGATAAACTGCCATATGGGGCTGTTGGGAATACTGACACTCTCATGTGGGGAAAGGGCTGTTTCCTGGGGTGGGAAAGGCTGCAGAAAAGAGCCGTTCGAAAGTCCTCCAGCTGACATCTGCTTAACGAAACAGCCCCTTCCCAAAATAACAGTGGAAAATTGCGTTTGCGCCGATTTCTTGGGTGGCAGCAGGTCTGGGAGGCGAGTGTGGATAGGAGGCAGCACCTAGTGAGCGGGAGGTGGCTTTGGCAGGCTTTTTGCCGTGCTTTCCCCTTACCTGGCTGCCCTGCTCCGACGGGACGTGAGCTGCGGGGACCGGCCTGCCAGCCGCAGAGGGGCAGCTGCCCCCAGCCAGCGGGAACGCGTCCGTGTGAAGCGCTTAATCCGGAGGGACTGCTGACATACGCAATGTGGCAGCCCGTTTCCCGGATTTTCACGCAGCCTCTTTATCCATCCAATTAGAGCCCTGTCCAAAGCCTGGGGGAGGGAGGCGAGTTGCACTTTAACTGCTACTAATCGCTCTCTTTTCAGCTCCTGAGCTTCATAGATCCTCTTTGTTATAGCTCCTTCCCTCCTCATTTCCGAGCCCCTGGTTTGATGGCTGCCTGTGCACCAGAGCTGTTGGCCAAGAGGAGGATTTGCTGCTGAAGTCTGGGCTGGAAAGAATACAGCTTTATTTCCAAACACCGACAAAGCAGGGCAGGCAGAAATCCAGTTTTTCTGTGAGCTGGCAGCACAGAGCCCGTACCCTGAACGTCCCAGTCCCTTTTAGGTGGGCTTTTTCTCGTGTCTCCCACCTTCCTGTTCTCGCACTCTCTGTAATTGCTTTCTTTTTGGCCCACTTTATTTTCTCTTGCAAGTGCCTTCCCATTCCACCTCCCACTCAGCAGGGCACAGCTGATATCTCCAGTACATGTCTTTTTTTTCCTTTCATCTTTTTACCCAACCTCCTTAATTCACATGAGACTTGAAGTCAGGCTGACAGGATTCGTTTTGCCTGTCTTTCAATGCTGGCATCTGGGCAAGTCATTTTGACCCCCTTTACAGCCAGCGGAGAGACCGGGGACCTTCTAGAGCTTGACTCCTCTTAGGTGTTCCAGATCCCTGCCTTGAGCGCAAGGCGAGTGCCGACTCTCTCCATCACTACGAAGGAAGCCTGGACGGAGCCTTAATGGAGCCATGATAGAGTGAGAAATGCCCAATCCCAGCCCAGAAACCTGGAAAACGGAAATCCCATCTGTTTTACACTGGTGTTTTACTAAGAGAAAGCCCCTTCCTGCTGAAATACCTCAGAGGAAGACTGGAATATGCCAGCTTTTGCGGCACACAGCTCTGGAGCTGGGTGCTGTCTTCTTCCTTGGCTCAGCGGCTCTCCCAGTGAGGACAGGGATGCCCCCAGTCCAGCCCCTTCCTGCAACAGGAGAGAGCTGCGGCCCAGCCTGGCAGGAAGATAGATGCTGGTCAGGGAGAAAATACCAGTTTGGCAGCAAACGGGCTCAGTAAACCTGGGTGATTTGCAGTGGAAAGGTGTCTTGCCAACAGCCCAGAGCTGCCCCAGCCTCATCGGCTTGCAGGAGATGCCCCGTGGCCGAGGCTTTTGGGCCAAGTCGGCTGTCCCGTGAGCTGAGCAGCTCTCGGCCGCGGAGCCGCGGCGCAGAAGGGCTGTGCTGCCCCTGCGCCCGCATCCTCTGCACCTCGCACCCCCCAAAATCTGTGCTCTGCCCTGGCTCGCGTGCCTGCTGGTTGGGGTTGCCAAGGTTGCAGCCGGCCGGGATAAATCCCAGCTCTCCCGCGTCCCAGCCCCTGCGGCGCTGCGGGCCCGCGGAGGGGCCGAGCGTCTGCTCACCCGTCCCTATGGCTGCCGCCGGCACGAGCAGAAGAGGACAGGAGTCGCGAGCTCAGCACCTCGAGTCAGGAAATGCCAGAATTAACGTTGTCTTGTGTCAATTTGTTTTGCCGCGTCTCTCCAGGATGATGCGATCTCTAATTGTGTGATTGCATTCCTTGTTTTTTTCTTTTTACCAGTGCCCTTGCCCATAAGCGTCCTGCTGGATGGCAGTCACTTAATGAGCAGCTATTCAATATTTTGTTTTTTCTTCGTTGTCCAGTATTCGGCCCCAGGTTTTGTTTACTGCGCGCTAGTCAAACCTTCCTTCGAGCACCAAATTATTCATTTCCTCATGGGCTTTCCTGTGGCCTCCACCAGCCTGGTAGCCAAGTGCTTCACAAACTTTAATTAATCTCCACAACATCCCTGTGAGGAGAGTGGGTGGCTATTGTCGTCTCCATTTCACAGATGGGAACTGAGGCGCAAAAAGACTGAAGTAAAAAAGTCTGGACGCTCGGCGCGGGCAGAGCTGGCTTGGGCGCACCCCTTCCCTGCCGAGCCGCGCTGGGCTCGGCCCCGCTCCGCTCCGCCCGCCTGGCAGGGGCCTCTCGCCGAGCCATCGCTTTCCTCATCGCCTCTTCTTGCCTTTACTGCCAGTCTTCCCAGGAGCCGCTTTTTCTTTCCTCTGCTTCCCTCCTCTCTGGTTGTAAATACAGCTGGACCTGGAAAGCTGCAGATTGAGCGCAGGCAGGCTTCCAGGGCGGGGAGAGCGCCTTCGGGAAGGAAAACAGCCAGGCGCCACGTCTTGATCATTCGGTTTCCCCGCAGCGAGGGAGATCGCTGCCCTCACGGCACGGGAGGTGAGGGAGTTGTGGCAGGGCCGCCGGCCCCAAATCCGCCCTGGCCTCCCCGAGCGACTTGGGCGGCGCTGAGCTCCCTGCCCTCCGGGCCCGGCCACGACAGAAGCGGAGGCGAGGAGCTGCCGCCGGGCCGAGCGCGCCGCGCCGGGTGCGCAGGCCTTCACGCCGCCCCGCTCGCCCTCGCGAGGTTGGCTGGGCCGAACCGATCCCGGCGCGCCGGCACCCGCCGCGGCAGGCACCCTCGCCTCGGCGCCGGCGCGACACGCCTGGCCGGCGGCTCCCAGGGCCGCGTGCGGCCCGCCGGGCGCCTCGGGGCCGCCGCCGCGCCGGCTCGCGAGGGCGGTCGCGGGGGGTTTTGGCGCGCGACGCGCCCGCGTGAAGGCGCCCCGGGCTCGGGTGCGGCGGGGGGCCGCGAGGAGGCGAGGGTGGCGCTGGTGCCGGCCCGGCCGGGCGCAGCAGGGGCGGCGGGTGCTGGCTCCGGCCAGGCCGGGGCAGCGGGGGGGAGGGGGGCGAGCGGAGTCACCCCGGCTCGTGCCGAGACACGGCTTTGGCACGAGCAGCAGGGAGGGGCCGGTGAAAAAGGGGGGTTGTGCCCTAAAACTGCAGCCGACGAGGCCGGGCACGAAGAGCGCCGCAGAGCAGCGCGCCAGGCTGCGCCCCGCAGCGGGGCCTGCGCGGCCGTTGCCGGCCGGGCGCCCGAGACCGCCCGGGCGGTTGGGCGGCGGAGCGGGGGGCGGGGCGCGGGAAGCCCCCGCCCCCTTGGGGGTGGAGCTAAATTTACATACGCCGTGCGTGCGGCGGGGCGGGCGGCCGCGCCGGGGGTGGCGGATCCAAGATGGCGCCGTGCGGACGTGTCCGGAGCCGCTGGCCGGGCCCGGCGCTCCTCCTGCTCGTGGCGCTGGCGGCGCGGCCGGCGGCCGGCGGCCCTCAGCCCGCGGGGCCCGCGGCGGCGCTGGCCTTTGTCCCGCCGCAGGGACAGGCGGCGGCGGGCGGCGGCCCCGCGGCGGCGGGCGGGCGGGGGTCCCGCGGCGGCGGCGGCTCGGGCGGCGGGTGGAAGCTGTCGGAGGAGGCGGTGTGCCGCGAGGACGTGGTGCGGCTCTGCTCCAAGCACAGCTGGGCCAACAACCTGGCCGTGCTCGAGTGCCTGCAGGACGTGCGCGAGGTGAGCGGCCGCGCCGGGCCTAGCCGCGGCCGCCCCGGCCGGGCACGGCGCCGCGAACAAAGAGCCGCCGGGCCGGGGAGGGCAGCGCCGCCGGGGCGGCGAGCTCGGGGCCGGCGCTGGGCCAGCGGCGCTTCTCGGAGCCGAGCCGGCGCGGGCCCGAGGCTGCCGCTGTGGAAGGAGGCGCCGGGCCGGGCCGGGCCGCCGTTGCTTGTGGCCCCCAAAGGGGCTGTTGGCCGCCGCGGTTCCGAGGGGGCCAGGCCCGGGCCGCCGCCGCTGCCCTGTGGTCGTGCTCGCACGCGCCTGCTCGTCTGTGTGTGTGTGTGTGGGGGGCTTCTCGCACCTCTCTGTACCCTTGGGCTGGGGTCCTGGCGGCTCCCTCCTTCGCAAACCTGTCCCTCCCACAAGGAAGGAAAGAGTTGTAGTGCAATGGCTTCACCCCCCCCCCCCCACCCCACACTTTGATACCTCACAGGTTTATTCAGCTTTCAGAGATCTTGGGAGAGTTTGGCAAGAGGATCTTTTACAAAGATCACGCGCTGCCCACTTAATGCCGAGGAGAGGTATCTTATTGATAGCAGTGGCGACTTGAGAATACTTTTTCAGCGTTAGTTTCCCACCTTCGCGTAGAGGAGAGTCCAGCTGCAGAGGTGACTGCCTTCTGCTGCCGTTGTGTGTTTGTGGATGTATGAAATTAGATATCCGAGCTTTAGGCCTGGATTAGTTTTTGCAGGGAGATTGACTGGGGCATCTCTTTTGTTACTAAATATCTGTCATGAATGATTTAGATGTAGTTCAAGAAAGAATTAGTTGTCTTCTCTGAGTCTTTTCTAGCCCCATCTTCTGACTGATAGTTCTTCCCCAGATCGAAGAAGCTTTTGGAGGAGCTGCCTTTGAGCTAAGGAGAAAGGAAGATTCAGTGCTGCGTCTGTTTGGTTCTTGGCTTCTCTGCTGTGAAGTCCAGGAATGTCAGGCTGCGTCAGTTCTAATGGTGTTTTATCAAGTGGAAACGTATTCGGGAAAAACCTGTGCTCATTTCTCATCAGTTATTGCAGAGACAGCAGATGGCAGTGACTTAATGGTTGCGCTCATCAAGGGGAGTCTTGAACTAATATGTCAGTGATTAATTCCTGACTTAAAGAACTTAGATTTTTATCTAACTTCACATTTTCATTGTGGACAGATATTTTAATAAGAGTCATGGCAGACTCATTAAATGAGACCTGATGCAACACTTATCGCAGTTCTGAAATGTTCTGGTATTTGCTTATTAGTAACTTGTCCCTTATTGTTTCTTCTGCTTGCTGCTGCCTGGAAAAGACCCTCTGGATTCCCTGTCAGGGAGGCACTGCCTCTGAGATAATCTCAGAAACTGTACTTTCAGGAGGTGCAGTGAGCTAGCAGCCTGCCACCAAAAGGACAAGGTCTTGTTGTTTGTGTGTGTTTTTTTTTTTCTTCCCCTTCCCAGTTGTGTGGCCACTCCTCTCTCTATTCATAGTTCAAGTACTTCTTGGTTATCAGCCATTTTAGTGAAGTAGACCTTTTTCTGGTCTAGCTTATCAGCTCTCTGCTGGGATAGTTTTGTTGTTTTAGTGAGTTGTATGCACTCCCGGAGGAGCATGAGTGCAGGAGCTAGTGCAAAAGAGTGTGCAGAAGGAAGCAGAAGATGAAGGGAGGTCTTGCATCACATTTTTCAGCGGATGCAAGCCCGTATGTTGGCTCTGCATAGTCTGGTGAAACTCCACTTTCTCTTTTAAATCTCATGTTGGCTTATGGTTTTCGTTTTTCAAGTTTCTTTCTCTTTCAAAGTTTGCCTGTATCTCAATGGTTTGCTTGTTGTTGATCTGATAGCCAGTGTGGAAGGTGAATCCTTCACTGGGGTGGTATCCCAGACAGCGGCAGGACATCCGGGGATTGTTTTGGATTGAGATTTCTCTCCTAAGGTGCCTGTTTGCAGCCACAAAAGACTCTTGTCCTTATTTGTCTTTCAGCCTGTAAAAAAAAATGTTGTCAGCTGGGCTTAGACTCAACAGTTAGCCTGCTGTAAAACTGTTCTGATGGGCTCTATCCTGGCATAAAAATAACTTCTGCAGAGTGCTACTCCGAGAAATGAATTGAAATAACTAACTTTTTTATATTGATATTGTTTAACTATGGGTACTTAAATTCTGAGTAAAAGTAATGAGTTGTCAACATTGGGTGGCACATAGTGTAAAGTGGAATGCATCTGTTATCTTCTCAGGCGTTTCCTTTGTGTTGGACGCAACACCTGAGGAAACGGTGATCTCTTTTTAGCTGTTATTATTGAAACAATTTTTAATTTTTACCCTAGGCCGTCTGACAGTATGTTTGGACAGTCCCAGAAAAATGATAGCTATGTTTGAAAACTGATGCCTGGCAAAAGGTGTGGGGGGGAACTAGTCTTTGCAAGTTCTATGAGCCCATATTAAAAAAAGTCAGAGTATAGTAAATAGCAACTTTCCAGAGTGTTTTCTGTGTGTGTGAGAGAGAGAGAGAGCGCCTCAGTGGTTTTGGACAGTCAGAGTTTTTGGACAGTACTTCACTACAGGTAGCAAGAAAGACTGTAAATACAATTTGGCTGCAGAAGCAGCCTTTTCTTCATGGGCTGTGTAATCTTACTTTTCTCATAATGAATGTTCCTCTAAAGTGGATATGCTTTGAAACCAAGAGCTTTTAAGCGCCTCAGTTGGTTTTTCTTCATAGTGTGATATGGAAGAGTTAGAACACTTTTAAATTAGAATAATTGGGTGGCGCAACTACTTAAAACTTTTTTTTGAGTTCATAAACTATAGGGGAAAGAGAAGATGTGCCTGTCTTGTTAGTCAGTGTGAATGTGATATGAACACTGCATTTCAGTATCTGCTGATTTGTTACCTTGGATACCTTCGAAGTAAGTCTTCCTGTTTTTTGCTGCGTAGTTCTGAATCTAAAGAACCAGGAGTGTTGAGTCCTCGGTAGATTAGGAGGATCTCTCAGCCTTTATAAGGTCAACGCTTGAGAGAAGCTGTTTTACACAAGTGTTTAGCAAAGAATAGCTTGGAACAAGATAGACTAGTCAAAACCAAATCATGAAAAATTTAAAACTTAGGCTTTTGAAAGGTTACTGGTAGATTATCAGTTTAAAGGATTTCTTAATTCACATATTTAAGCAATACACGTTTTTAGAAACGGTTACAAAATCGGACTATCGAACTGATTCCAAATCCTTTACCACGGATTTAGTGAAATGCTAAGTTGGCCTAGACCATTTTCCTCTTTTGCAGGTGCAGAACTCTTCTTCATTTCAGGTTGCTCACCTGTTTGAAAGCTAGACACGAAATGGTAATCATGCTTTCTTGCTTTCCTTTCTTAATACATGAATGAAAAGGGTGCTCTTAAGTTGGAGGATATGGTGATCAGAACTGGCTGGCTTAATCATCTTTATAATTGGTAAATGGAAGTAAAAACATGTTTTGAGTTTTCCTGCTGAATCTATTTTCTTCTAGTTAAAATTTTGTGCACTGGATGAGTTACTGTTTTGAGTTGCTTAAATTTTGTCATCAGTTTAGTTTCTACCTGAATAATTTTATGCCAAGATATAGAAGTGATAGAACAGGGGGTGGCGTACACTTTTGCTTTTGAAAAAGGTATTTTAAAGTTGATTTCAAAGTGTTCTGGTTGCCACTCTGTTTCTAGAGAAACTTCGGAGCTTGCATGTCATTTAGCATAAAAACTGCAGTTGTTAAGCCCTTTTTTGTGCCATGCTTATTAAACTAATTTTCATAGTGGTTATAGTATAAACCCATGAAATATTAATATATTTATTAGGTAAAATTTTTGCGTGATTAATGATGTTTTGCATTTAAAGCAGAACTAAGCTGTTAATGTTGAATTTTGAGGTAGGAAGATTTAGCAGGTATGAAAATATCTTAACCAGCGTAGCCTGCTTTTCTGGCTTATTAGTGAGCATAATTTTACTCTTAAAACATACCTTAAACTGATTATTCAGTGAATTGACTTGATACCATAATTGTTGAGCTTTCTTTGCTTTACGCTTGCAAAGATTATGTAATATTTAAAGCATTTTTGTGGGATAGCAATAGCAGTATATATTCATCTATATAATGTTACTGAGGCAGAAGGCTAAATAATTTTTCTGCCATCAGACAGTTGTGGCTAAATTGGGATTAGAGATCAAGCTCTTGGCCTCCTGCTACTTTCTTCATCCTGAATGGTTCTGTTTCCTTTGTAGCAGCTTTATGGCAGTGACAGTGTAATTGAGTCTAAATACTGTGCTTTCTGGAAAAATTATGTCTGTCTTAATGTTGAGGACTGGATTGAGAACAAAATAAGTTAATCTTACCATTGTGTGTTTTGAGAATAGTAATTTTCCTATTTCAAATGCACAGTCTGTGTCAATGTAAAAGGTCGGAATGTTCGTTTGTTGCAACTTAACAGCACAGAAAGCTTGTAATGTTTGGCAGGGGGCTGGGGACTGACGCTTTTCTTTCACGTAAAGTTGTATTCCTTACTGTTTAAATACCTGGCTCTTTAAACGGTCCATTACACTTCTGAGATGCCAGTGAAGTTACCAAGATCTTAAAACTGTAGACGGAAAAGAGTGCTTTCATTGCTCCAAGCAGTAATGCTCGCTTGGAATCTCCATCTCTTATGGTAAGACTGTAGTCGTCGAGAAAGGTCTTGTGCCTTCGGTCTGCATATATGTTGTCTAGTCTTTCTCAGCTGGAAATTTGAAGGCCTGCCTGGGTAGTACTGTGAAGTGGATAAACCTGATCTCTGGTAGCTTGATCTTTTTCTTTGCCCTTTTTTTTTTTTTTTAACCTCAGCAATTCGTCAAGTTAAAGGAGGTGGTTTTGTTTTGCATCGGCATCCAACATCTTCTTTTATTTGAGCAAATACTGGTGTTATTTCAGCTTCTTATGGCTTGTACATGCACAAGTGGTGGCTAGACTTTAAAGTGTATTTTTGAAACATCTGGGCTGTGGCAGCAAATGACTGTTTACCTGTCCGAAGATGTAAGTATAATTGAGGGTTGTGGATTAAACATAGCACATGGGTGGGTAAGTTTTAAAAAACTGCACATTGTGAAGACTTACCGTTGACTGAATTGGCCATCTCCTGCAATGATTGTAGTTCATTTTATGCTATTAATTCTGTAGGTGGCAACAGTCAATCTCACTTGCAGGTGAGCCCCTCCAAATAGGGGCATTTTCTTTACGGCGGTAAGTCGATAGGTGGGGGGTGGGCGCTGTTCTGGTTCTCTGATGCTTACTATTGCAAAGGAGAAGGCAGTTAGTATTGCAGTGATGGGCTCACAGTGCTTACAGCACTATCGTCTGGTTTGGATATCAACACACACAGGGATTTTTTTTCTTAAGGCAGCGATCAGAAAGCTGGGAAATATACTTTAAGCCTTGCCAAGGGCTTTGCTTACCCCCTCACTTTTTCTAAGGGAGATTGACTTGGTGAGGATCCAAAGCCACCTGTATGGGGCGCAGGGATTTGGAAACTCTGACATCCCTCAGAAAAAAGGGATAATTCTTTCCGATAGTTGAAGTTGAGCTAACTTAGAATAAAAATACAGTGCAATTTTAAGAAATGTTGTAAGTCAATTACAGACTTGTAACCTGATCCTTGATTCTCTATGAGTTAAGTCTTTGTTTGCACTGGAAATCTCCCTGCAAGTTATGATTCTAGCTCAAACGTGCAGGAGTTTGAACAATTCACAGTGGTTTATGGCACGCGTGTATTGGAACAGTCAGAATGGTCCCTTCTGCTTTTAAAATCTATAAAATGGGAGAAGGATCCACCAAAGCCTAGGGAAGGGAATGATTGGGCCTAGGAGAAAGTGATTGAAAAGATTAAGGTTTGAAAACACAGGAATGGGCAGCAACAAGAGGAAAATGGTGGAGACAAGGTTAGAACAGCCCCTGAAGCTTTTCTCCTAAGGCTTGGCGGCTTAACCAAGATTAGCCAAACTCTTATCATTAAGCTCTTGATTTTTTTTTTTTTTTCTGGTGCTTAGATAGTTAGATAGTGAAGGCCAATTTATTACTGGCTTTTGCAGCTAACTCTTACAAGGTAAAACTCTAAATACATTTTAAAAGTCTTATATGTAGTCGAATTACTTCCTTTGCCATCTGTGTCTTTGGCTTACGTATTGCCACATTCTGAGATGAAAAGTACCCTTTTCACCTCCATAGAGCTGCATGTGAGCTGACTAGAAAGCAGAGTGTAAAACGTTCTCTTGCCTGCTGGATCCTGCACGCTTGTTTTAATGTGAACAAAGTGTTAAGCCTAGGTTCTTAGTTTCCCCTGTCCTTAGCTGTCTAACAGCTTCTGCACTTCTACTGGCCTGGGATGTTTCCTTTTTTTTTTTTCTTATTTGGTTTTGGGGTTGGGTTTTTTTTTTTTTTTGGAGTTTGGTAATGCTATTGTGCTGTTCTTGGCATGCTGCTGCTTGTGGTAGCTGGTTATTTACCAGTTTGGCCTCCTGGGCTGTTTGGCTTAATAAAAAGGATTATTTAACAAATCTCTTTCCTTTGGTGAACTGGCACTTCTTGCCTCTTACAGTTCTTTGGAGGAGGATCAGGAAATACTTCAGGCTGAGTTTATGGCAGGGATGAGCTAATATAGCACAAACCACTTTGTATGACAGGTTTTGCGTTAGACATGTTAGTGGAAATGCTGCCTGAACGTGGAAGCAGTTGGAGAGTACGTAATGGATTATTTCAGGGAATTCCTGTAAACTTGGTGAAAGGCATGTTAAGTGCTTTGAAACGAAGGATAAAAGCTGCCAGCGTGTTTTTTATTTGGTTTTTTTTTTTCTCTCAGGTGTGGTCATGATAGGGAAAACGGGGGCAACAGGAGTGGATGAATGTCAAAGTAAGAGATGAGATGGAGAATGACTGCAAGAAACAGTAGGAGTAGAGAGCAGACTGAAAGACCACTGAAAAGAAATGCACTATAAAAAGTAGTGCTGAGGAGGGTGGGAGAAAGATGCTAATGTAAGTCGTAGCGGAGAGCAATGGGAGAAAACTGAAAAATATTGCAGAGGAACAGAAGTACAAAGGGAGAAGTAAAATTTGATGCAGGGAAGAGTGGTGCCAGCTGAGCAGTCCGAACCTGGCTGGCCTCTCTGGAGGGACAGAGGCAGCTGTGTTACGTGGAGCTCCTGCTATGAGGAAAGTGATTTTTTTTTTGGCCGGACAGTTGAATGTATTGAAAAGCAGAGACTTGGTCAATTATGAGAGTAGAAATAGATATTGGATAGTTTGTGGGCGTTCCCCCCCTCCCCGTCTCACATTCTCCTTTCCCTGAGGCTGGAGGAGCTGAGATCTCAGTGTCTCTGGTTCTGCTTTAGGTTGTCACAGTTGGAGTTGAGTGATCTGAAGAATTTCATAGCCAGATTGTGTGCTGTCCATATTTTCTGGTATGAAGATGATGTCTAGATGATCTTTATTGTACTGTAACTTTCCTGCATATGAGTATCAGTTTTCTCAGTGGACTCTGATTGTTTTGGTCTTTGGAAAACGTGCCCCTACTGTTGAAAAAGCTTTGAAGTTGTTCTTCCTATTTTTTTTTTAATGTGCAGAAATTAATGAAGCCCAAAGAACTGGATGAATAAAATGACTAAAAATAATCATTTCATTTTAAATCTTGCTTCAAAATATTTTTTTAAGCTTTTGACTGAATTAGTTTTAAGGCCTGTGAAGTTGGTTGCTGTTGCATAATTTTTTTTAAATTTTCTTCTGTTCTATTAGCTGATGGTTTTCAGTGATCACAGGATATTTTCACTTTCTGGTATGTTTAGTTCGTAAGTATCCATAGTACTGTCTTGGGTTATGAACAGAGATCCTCCCTTCCCCAGGTACCAGGTTATAGTGTAATGAAGCCCTCCTCTCCTCATCAAGACAGTACACGAAAAATCATTCTTTTGTTTTTGAAACTGCTACTTCAGAGCAAAGGTAGCACTCCTAAATACTGTGTCCTGGCATGCTGGTGTCTGGAAAACCTGCAATTTGGAGCTGAGGAATTTGCCTTCAGTAGTTAGAGAGTGCTCTTTCTTTGTGATGGTGTATCTTTTGGGGGTGAGGTGTTAATTTTATCTTTCCTGTAGATAAGTGTCTCTCTCTGCCCTGTCAGCTTTGTGACCCTAGATTTCATGTGTTTACATTAGAGAACGCATTACTTGGTTATAATATCTAAATTTTTGCCTTAACTTGAAATGTACATTTGAAATATTTATTGTCGGTGCTGTGGTTTAAGAGAAGTGGAACGCATCTGGTGTCTTTTATGCCAGACAACATAGGGACAAACCAACCTAAGAAGACCTAGAGGGGAATGTATACTTTCTGCGTTTGTTTTTATTTGCACCTTTGCCTGAAACAATGTATAAGAACTGCAGAGGTGACAAAAGAGCAATAGTTAATATATAAAATACTGGTGGTTGCTATACATGACTGCAGTTTTTTTAACCCCTTTTAAACTGCCAAAAGAGTAGAATTGTGTACTGTTCTGTGAAAAATTTCTTGTCTGAACCGTACAGGTGAATTGCTGTTGCCTAGATCTGCTGGGTGACAACTTTGCTGTCTAGAACTCTTGAATCTTACTTGGAGGCTTGCCAGCCGCCTTCATGCTCGGTAGTTTGATTATTGAGACTTAATTTTCTAACTTTTTCTAAATCCAGTCCTGTTAGTGCAAGGCAAAATACTTTCCACTAAGTGAGCTGCAAAACAAACTCAGCGGAGCATGCATTCTTTTAAGTGTTGAAGCAGTTGCCCTACAAAAAAGTGTGGATGGAATTAAGAAAAAAAACCCCAAAGTTTGGCTTGTACACTTAGAGTAACAGTCCAGACTTGATTGGAGCTGAGTCAACTTTTGTTACGCTATTCTTCAACTGAGTTGAAATAAGATTTGGAAAAAGTTGACAGGAAGTTCTTTCATTATCTGATTTATTTTCACTTGTTACACTGTCTCTCTGTGGACTATGTACCTATGTCCTGAAATCAAGAAAACTAATCATCTTCAGGTAAAAACCCTGCAACAACTCAATTGTCATAATTTACAACATGAATTGTATGTGAACTTTAACCAAGTTCATGGTGATTTAAACAAATTGATATCAATGTAATCCTTTTATTGTAGAATTCAGACAAGCTAGACAAAATCTGCTCTCCGTTGGTGCAAATGAGAGCAGTCTGAACTCTGACAAATATAACTTGCTGTAAGCCTATTTTATATTGTTATTCGCATAGGAAGTTATGTTGACCCTGCTACTTTTTAAATTCTGAATTTTGAATTGATGCTGTGAGTCCTTTCATATTTTCAGTGCTTTGATATTTGAGACCCATTACAGATGGGAACCTAGGCCTTTCACGATAGTATTGCCATTCAAGTTCAGTATGAGATACAGCTCGGCTGCATTAGTGATAATGGGAAGTACACGTTGATTGTATTTTAAGATGTTTTAATGAAGAATTTCCAAAAGCCAAATTTGGCTAAACGGCTATGTAGCTAATACTTGCTAGGTTCAAGGTAGAATTACAGTTGCTTTTTGAAATTTCATTATCTTTGCTAGTAGATAAAAATGCTACGCTTTTCCGTAAGTGTATTGGTAGTGCACTGTGACCAGCAGTACAGAGATCTTAGAGCTTAATTTTTACTGAAGTCCATGGAGTTGATTGTGCGTAAGCAACAAGTATGCTGATGCAGTTTTTTGTGCTGCCAGTCGTCTTCGGTCTGCTTTTTAGTAATGGAAATACGTTGCAGCTAGTGGTGGCAGAGAATTGTGGAAAAGTCTTTGATTTACATTTTATAGTTGACAATCGGAACTGCGTTCTTAATGACTATTGTATTGCACTATATATAGGAAAACAATTGTTTTAGTGTGGAGCTGGAGAAATTCAGTATGCTGTAAAGTGAAATGTGATTTAAATAGGAATTTTTATGGCAACTTTAAACATCCATTTTTTTCTCCTTAAAATAGCAACAATGAATCTTCTGCAACTGCCTGCGTTTCAGACAAGGGTTCAGCTAGGTGTCGGGTTAGTGCTTGCTGGAGGGATATAAAGGTTAGAAAATGTTTGAGGAGAGGCAGTCTTTGCTGGAAAGTACAGAGCTATTTGAGTTGCTAAATTGTATCACTATCTGCAGCACAAACCAAAGATCTTACGAATGTAGTAACACTGCTTATTTTTTAACTGGAGACTTCCAGATAGTGACTGGCGGCTGTTTTCACTTACTTTTTTCCTACTTGGTTGTATGAAGCAACCCTACTTTTTAAAGCAGAAAAAGCTGAAACGAACTTATGATGTGCTGCTTCCCTGCGTCTTAATTGAAGCAAGTGAGTACTGGAGTGAGACTGTCGTGGTGAACCGTTGTCCTGTGCCTGGAATTCCCATCACCTGTGAGAGCAGCATCGTAGAGGAAAGTGTTGCTTTAGGGAAATAACCCTTCTTTCAGCAGCATCACAGCTTTTACACTGTATGCTCCTTTCAATGTTATTGTCGATAGTCTTAATTAAAAGTATGTATGTAACATACTAAATGGAGGAGAGAATTGATTCTGTGCTCTCTCACATAGCACTAACAAAACCTGCCTTACTTTGTGTTTCATGCTCTTGCTTGATGGCTCTTTACTTGTGCTTTAGCAGGAAATGACTGTATGATGAACCATCGCTGATAATGCTCTCATCTCTGACTAGAGTAATAACAGCAGTATATAGGGCAAACTTGCCTTGAATAATGCAGAAGTTCTAGCTCGTATAGGACTCTTTCAGCAATGAGGCTTGGGCTTGTCCACATCAAACCCCTTCTTGTGGCCTCTGAAGCTACATTGGCTGCCTTTCTGTGAGCTGCTCAAAGGTAAGGCCGATGCAAAGGGGAAAAGCATGCAACAAGGCAGCAGCCTACCAGGTGTTTTGTTTCCCTCGCCTCCTTCAGGCATTTGTGAACTCTTCCAGCGTCCTGTTGTATAAAACTGTAGTCTAAACTTGTTCTGTTAGGGAGAACGCTGATGGAATTTAAGATCTCCTCTTTGTATGTCAGCTCTTCCCAAAATAATTTCCCAAATAATTCCCTCTCTTGAGACCTTCCAGTGAAATCCATCGTGAATTTGTCATGCCCTCAAAGGTTATTAATAAATGGTGTCTTGTAACGTCTGTTTTACTCGACGGGGCTCACAGCATGTTAAAGTTAGTGTACTGGCAGAAAGCGTTTTCTGCCAACTTCTTTACAGTACTGGAAAGCTCAGCTAACCTGGGTGGTATTAGCATGCAGCTGGGATGAGTATGGAACATGGAATTCTCTAGTGCTTAATTAAAAGAATCACTGTACAGTATTAGTGCTCCAGTCACTTTCCTTGCTGGTCGTTGGCCTGCTACAACTATATATTGTCTAATGTGTGGTCTGAAATGGATTAAGACAAATAGAAATAAGCAGAAATCCCCCTGTGGCTTGCAGTCGGATAACATGAATAACTTGAATTAACATGGCAGCCTGTTGTTGCCTTCCTAAGAGAAATTTTTGATAATGGTCTCTTGGGAGATGGAGTTTGATCTCTGACTGTAATCGCTTGTGCATTAACTTAAAGGGATGACTGAATTGGAATTCTGTTCAGGTTATCAGAGGTTTGGCTAAAAAAAAAAAAAAAAAAAAGAAAGCCCCTCTGTAAACCTAATATTGAGTCATTCGAGCAGAATGATAAAAAGGAGGGGGCTACAGACAAGGTAGCACAGTTGGTATCTAGCCGCTCCATAAGTTAAATATTTGAGGTTCTCTGTATATCTTCAACATTTGATTGCCTCAAGTGTGAGGTTTTTAAGTTTATTATTTCATACACCTTGATTGTTCAGATCTCAAACTGGGCCAGAAGAGTCTTTCCCAACTGGACTTTTGTTCTCAGAAACCACTTAAAATAAACTTGTGGATGTTGTCTGGTATTGCTCTTCGCTATCCTGGGGAACCATATTACTGAAAGCACTTCTGAATAACCCTTTTGGGGTTTGATGTTGGTTTTCTTTTAGCTCTTTGTTTGTATGTTGCCTGCTTTTCATATCATTAAAAGCCATAAAATAAAATTAATCAAGAGGTCATCTTTGAAAGGGTATCTAAAACAATACCTCAGAGCTCCTGAAACGTTCTATGCAAGTAATCTTTGGACAGTGTGAGTACAGTCCTATCTACTTCCATATTTACAGAACTCATTGTTTTGTTTTGCCCTGTAACGGTGGATGCTTCTGACACGTTCGTTATTTTGGGTCCCATCCTTTGATAGAACTATTTTGGATATGTTTTACTACACGTTCAGGGCTGAATCCAGGACTTCAGCACTGGGCTTCCTGTCTGTGCACATTGAACCTCAAGTGTGTGTAGGGTCGTCCAGAGAGGTGAGCTGTACCTAGAAAGCCGTAGGGACTGTCAGTAACCGTGTGCTTCTGGGAACACATTGGGGTGAATGAGGAGTTGAACAGCACTGTCGCTCTGCTGGGCCTGGAGCCTGCCTTCTGGAAGCAGAAGGAAGATGTTGGGACATTTGTTCTTCTCTCTGATCCTAGAAGCCTTTGGGCAGAAACCAAGAGGAGGATAATTCTCAGTCAGGCTCTGGTCTCAGGCAGGCACTGCTCTTTGCCACTGCTTCCTTACTGGGACTTTTATAGGATAAATGAGAGCAATGAATCGGTAGGCTTGTCATGCTGAGCATTTGGGCTTGTAACAGGCTTAATCGTCAAGGTAGACATTGGTTTTTCTTATCCCTTATTATTCAAATATCAAACCAAAGCTTTGCTAACCAAATCATCTTAAGTCTCCCCAGGACGAGGTACAGGAGCTGTTTTTCTAATTTGGTCTCATGTGGAAAGGATCTGTTTTCTTAGAAGTAGATTGTAATGTTCTATGAAAATCAGGTAACGTTCTGATACTGATGAAATCATAGAACTGGCCTGTTGACAGTAAATGCAGTAGTTGGAAAGAATGGATGATTTCACAGAGAAGCAAATAAGGTTTCTACTAGAACATCTTAATTTTTGGATTGCCTGGAATGTTGCTGGGATTTTGACCATGGAATTATTTGTCTTGAAGTTCTAATGTTTTTGGTTTTTGGCTGGGTATAATAATAGCAGAAAGATGCCTTCTGTCCCCGGTAGAGGTACGTGAACAGTTGAATCTGCTAGACTAATAATTTGGATAGGATTTCTCTTTTAGCTTTCCAGATAGCGGAAGTTGTTAGCAGCCACCTTCTAAAGCACACCCCACATCTTGTTCCAAGGATGGCTCTAGTCTTGGTGCAAGGGAAGAATAGCTTCTTCCACATCAGTTGCAATTCCTGTCGATGTACCCTGTGGATGGTCTCTGTTTGGGGCCTTGTGGTTGTTTCTGGTCTTATTAGATTGCTTGCATTTGTTTTTTTTTCCAGGTCTGGCTCTCCTTGCTGAAAAGTTACTGTAAATCTCAAAGGGCAGTGACATAGCTGAGGTTGGTAATGTTTTTTGGCTGGACTTGGATGAGAACCTCTTTTATGGTCCTGTGTTGCTTAAGGAACTGGGAGTTGCTGGTTAAAACAATTCTGCTTTGGTATTCTCGGCTACAGTAGTATAACGTACAGGCTGTATGCTATACTTTAGGCAAAGCAGTGAGTCTGTCTTGGCCTCGTGAGAGGAGGTGAATTTTTTCACTTTTCAGTGTTACAAATTCCACCGAAGTTGAGCTTGGCCTGTATAATCTTTGAAATGAGTAGCATCTCTCAATGGCTAGCAAATGGCTATTTTTTAAGACTAGTCTCTCAACTGAATGAGAGGTGGTAGCTATATTTGTTCTTCCTTGCACAAAAAATTGAACATATGCTTAATTCTTTTGCTTGCAAGTCCTGCAGTATCAAAAGAAAACTGTGCAGTGCACGAAGATCTGAATTACTTGATGTTTCAGGTATTATCTTATTGTCTGTTGCTAGCTCTAACGCATAGAAAGGGCTTTGCAAAGAACACGTAAGAGCTGCTTTTGTCTGTAGGCTCTGAGTCTTAAGTACATTGTGTGGGATTGAGATGTTACTTCACCCTTTTTTTTTTTTTTCTCCTTTGGAGCAAAACTGACTTGTTTTAGTCCAGCAGGAAGGAATTCTATGACTAAAAGAACAGCAATATTCTACATTTGTACAAATGCCTGAGGCGCTCATCAAAGAGAACTGCGGTATGGAGTAGGCTATTACTGCCCTGAAGAGCTTATCTGTTCCTAGCTCGGATCCTCACGTGCCTGGTAAGTATTCAGGATTCTCTCATCCTAGGCATTTGTCCTTCAAGAAAAACTGGAAATTCTCCTTTTAATGGAGTAGAGAGCCTAGGAGCAGCTGGCGAGGAGGGAAGGGGCACAAGCAGTTTGCCCACAAATTCTCCAGGTGAAGTTTCTTGCTCAATTTGTCTGGTAGCTATAGTAATGATGTCTATAAAGTCTCACGTAATCTGTAACAAGCTGTGGATGTGTTGGAGATGGTAAGAGTCTGCAATGTATGTGGTGAATAGCAGTTATGGCTTGGAGAATATTGTAACGCTCCGTCCTCTGCTTAGCTTTAAGACTGTTGAAATAGTTGGATAGCTTTATGAATGAAACTTGGAACCCGTTAGGTTGAGAAGAAAGTGCTTATTGAGAAATACAGCAGATTATCAGTTATCAAAATAACCCTTGCTCTCTGGAGAGATGCCAAGGAAGCGGAGAGGAAGGCCTCTCAGTCGGTTGCATTTGAATAACATGAAATAACGTAACATAAAGCAGGGTAGGATAAAGGGAGCAGGAAGACTAGACTTCCAGCCCCTCAGGCTTGCTTTGTATTTACAGTTTAGTCACTTGGGTGGGGTGTGTGCGATCTGAACAAAAAATTAAACATAACAGTTTTAAATCTTGGCATGTATTGGACTTGTCCAAGCTTAAGTAAATGGAGTATAGCATTAAAATGATGCAAATCTTTCATGTGGATGTTTTGTAGTTGACTACTAATGTGAGGCGACCTCTATGACTGCGGCCTAGTTTTTTCCCCCCTGAATTTTTACTAAAAGTCCTAACGAACCTAAGCTGAAATTTTCTGAGATGTTTAATATATTACTGTGTAAAACAACGTAACCTCCTGACTGACTTCGTTTAGACCATGTTTCTCTCCATCGTTAGAGATGAGGAATTAACATCCTGACTGATGATTTTGGTGGGTGTTTCAACTAGTTTATGCTGTAATTTTGGGGCAATCATAGCAGATAACATGAGGCATTGGACCTAGCTGTGAAGTGGCATGAGGGGGCATGTAAGCACACCTGATTTTGAATATTGCATCTAACAGTAGGTAATTATTATATTTAAGAGCTATGTAAATAATTACAGCTAAATCACTGTGTGAGGATTTGAGATTTCCCCTTTCCCATAAGAGGAAACAGGATTAGGTTGGCTTTCTTTATTAATGATTATTATTATTTTTTTACTGTTTCGGGAATAAAATGGCCTGTCTGGTCACTCTTCAGAAATGTTTCAGTGTAATAGTTGCTCAGCTGTTCTCCAAGGAATGATGTCTCTGAATAAAATGCTGCACGTTCAGTGTAACTTCCAAGTTGTAGATGTAGCTCGTGCACCCTAAGATCTTACTGCACTTGACTTACCTCATTTGTTCCCAGGCTGTTTTATTACAGTGCTTTTCTGTTTTAACACCCATTTTTGAAGAAGGGATTATCTCAGGAATGTATTTGGCTCGTAATGAGGATGGGAGGATAGCATGTGTTTCAAATTAGAGAAAACTTAATTTTTGCTCTTTGTAACACTGCGTTTGAAAGACACTGAGGTATTCAGTAATGACAGTAATATATGGGCTAATTATACATACATTTTTAGGTTTTTCCTTTCTTGGCTGAGCATTCTCTTTGTCTAGTGTTAAAGGACAATTAAAAGGTTTTAATCAGCCTTCCCTAGAGGTTTTCTGTGCTTCTTTAAATGCCTTGTTTGTAAGGTCAGTGTTCTTCGGGGATTTGCATGCCTCAGCTAACCCTCGATATCTAGCTCTTGTCCCGCTTCTTAGGTTGCCTTTGAGATGGGTTAAAACCTCAACATAAGAGCGTTCTCCTAAAAGCCGTGTCTCGCTTTATTCCGTCATACTCCCAGGAAGAGTGTTTTCAGGGATGACTCCAGTGTGATGGCTTGTTTGGTATGGATGAGGTTTGGTGTGGCCACTTCGGAGAGCGTGTAATGTGGAAAACCCTGCTCGGTACTCTGGCAGAAAGAGCTTCAGAGCTGCTAGGATAGAAATGAGACAAAGATGCTAAAAAAGATCTGGTCTCATTAGCATGAGCATCTGTATATAGGGAAGTAAAACTGAGGCGAGATCCGTTTGTGGCCACTCCATATTATTAACATAAATCATGGGGACAGGGTGCACTCAGGTTAGTATTTGACGCAGTTGGTGAACTGAGCACTGATTTGACTCTCAGATGCAAATTAAATCTGGGAGTAAAAAGTTTCTAATGCTTTGCAGTAGAAATAGAGTCAGGATCTGGTGAAGCCTTGATGGGAAAAGCCACCCATGGTATGGGAAACTGGGTGTAAGGGGGTTAAAATTTTGCACCTGTCGCACAAGGCTCCTGCAATGAATTCAGATTAGGTATCTAGGGAGGCTAATGGGAAGCATGTTTTAATGAACCCTGGCTAATTACTCTAACTTTTTGATCAATACACAGGAGACCTCAAACTACTTGTAGATAGTTTAAAATATATATATATATAGAGAGAGCGCGCAGAATTTTTAATCTTCTGCATATAATCAAAACAACTGGAGGCCCTTGGCTTGCAGTTTTCTGCTTCGCGTGGCTTTATATATTTGGAAGCCATCTGTAACTTAAAGCTCAAGACTTAAACACTTCCAAAAATATCAATTGTGAAATTTTTGACAGGAAACTCAGATGAATAAATGAGTTTGAGAGAGCAGATAGGAGAGAATGTGAGGTTTTTTAGAATAATTTTTCTGTTATAAATGTGCTGAAATGTGTGGGCCTGTTTAACTGAATTGTTTTAACGTGGTCTGTTTTCTGCTCTTGTGCTGGAACCTGTTTCCTATGCTCAGTGTAGACCAAAACCAGGCAGATGTATGTGGTTTTCTGAAAGAGGAAATAGGTCTTGTAAATATTTGCTTGTATATGTTGCATTCTTAGTGTCTATATTAAGGACCATCTCTAACATTGTCTCAAACTTGGTTTCTCTAGACTTTTGTATATGGATTTCAGTGGACTCAACGTTAATATGAAATAAAAATGTGTCAGGCAAGCAGCCAATCCTTTAAGGGATGAAGTACTGTGTTTAAATTGGTTTATATTTAGGAATATGTTTAGACTTTTCTTGCTGAGGTAATTGGCAAAACTGTATTGCATATTCATAGTTAATACATCAGTATGTCCAAAGGGATAATGAACGCATAGCTCAGATTCAAGAAAAGCAACCTGTTAGCAAACAGCTTACATCTTCCTCTCTTACAGAGTTTTCTTTCGTGAACTCTGTGCAGAATTCGGTTAGAAACGCCAAGTCTGATGTCGCACAGATGGCTTTTATGCTTGCGTGTACTCAACCCGTTGCAGCTTCTGGTCTGTGAAGCTGGTAGCAGGGCTGCAGATTGTATCAATAGAAAAGTACCTGTGCAAACTGCTTTGACTTGAATTGTGACTACGTGGCTAGGTAGACTACAGGTTTAGGATCCCTGTCAAACACGTTAATGTTACACCACTTAAAGGCTTGCCCTTTTCCTGTACTTCAAGGGTGGCAAAGGGGTAGGAGAAGAAAGGAGCCTTATGAAAGTAGTTAGGAGCCTAGTGGTCTCATTAAGGGAACTCCAGGGAGAGTGCTCACTCTCTAAGTGAACATCGGGTTGTGCTAACTTAATCACGTGCACGCACCTCCACTCCGTTGTGGCTCTCGCTCAAGATTATAAGCCCTTGCTGACTCAACTAAAATGATTTTGCAGTTAATTGACTGAATAGATCCTCTGCCCTGGAGCTTTTCAGAATTGAGACTGGTAGGCCACTAGAGGAGTGCGGTTCCCATAATAGGAACAGTCCACTTAAAAGCCTGTTTATTACACCCGAAGAGTTTGTTATTGTGGTAGAAGCCTGAAGAGGGAGGCTGTCGTTTGCAGCCAGTGTGATGAGCGTGGCCAGAGAAAGCAGAGCGTAGCTGGGTCACAAAGTTTATAAAGGAGGAGTCCCTGGAAGCAGGTGGTGTTTGCAAATGGAGTCAAGAGATAGCATGGAAATGACAGGGATTTTTTTGGACAGAATCCAGTTTTTCCTCTTGCAGATAACCAAACATATCCTGTCCGTAATTTGAGACCCTCCTGTCTGTACTGCCTGAGAGTAGCAGTTGCCTAATGTTATGTTAGCATACTGTTTCCTTGAAGTTTTCGGAAAGATCACCACACTGAAAAGGAGCAAGCGTGCTTTATTCTCTGTATTCCTTCAAAAATGATAGGGGGAAGGTTGGAATTCTATGCTTTAGCGTAGTTGAATAGTATATTTTCCTTGGTCTCTTATCTTCCCTTAAGTATTTTGCTGTTGTGCCTAACACTCAGTGTGCTTTGTTTCATTGTTCATACAGCTCTTGTTGGAAAAGCTGTTTTTATATGTTATCAGGAGATTGTTTAAGCGTGACTAGAGATAAAATTACCTAGCAAGTCACAGTGCTGTGCGCCCTGAGGAGTGGCTTGAAATGATAGCACACATTTCCATGCTCAAAATGACCATAGGCAGTGATATAAAAAGACAGTTACAAGAGAAGGAGTGGGCAAGGAGTGGAACTTCTCACCCAGTGATGGGTAAAAAAGGATACGATCCAACCTTAAAAGTAGTTTGGTGGAAGGGTGCCTTTTTATGCCCAAGTTTAATGAATAATTACTCTAGTTATCGCTCCTCAGTGTTTTCCACGCTCGTACGAGGCTTAGCTGATCTGGCTTGTGGCCTGGTTATTCAGCCTGTGCTGAACAGCTTCAGTAAACTATTGCCATCACTAAGGAAGCGTTTGTTTCCTGCAGTCTTGGAGTTAGGTGCTGTCAAGAAGGTGGGCATCAAATACGATGAATTGGTGCTTAGTAGCATTTTTTTTTTTTTTTGGTTAATACTCTTTTCACTTAGGTTTTGCAGGCTGTGCTTAAAGGAAAAGTAACAGCTGTTGAGCTGTGGAGGGTGTTAAGACTTCAGCTGTGCTAGGAAACTTTTTGAGCACAGGTAAACCCATTCCAGAGTTTGACTGTGGTAAGTACCTAGTGTAGATCCCTTATACTGGCTGAAGGATTTTCTCCCTGTGTAACTGGGTGTCTGCTTAGATTCTGACAGCACAGCTGTGCTGGCGAAGAGTCATTTGTCTAGTTCATGTCATCCTAGCAAAGATCTAGAAAGCAGGCATGCCATAGTCCTTCAGGCCTCGAAGGAGCAGAAGTGATGACATTTATGTGGTAATAGTAAAGTACTTTCATATAAGGAGCTCCGCTTGCTTTTTTCTCTAGTTCCTGGCTGATGACAATTCAGTTTTCATTTTTCAAATACCTTTTAGGTACTTGAAACAAAAGCAGATTTTATTTAATCTATTGTTGGCCATTGTATTCATTAATGTAAGCATTAACAACGCAGCTTTGTGGTATATTGATGGTTGTGTTCAGAAGTCTACTTAATTCTGTGTTAAAATCAGGTGCCTGGATGTGTTGCTGTATACAGGTGCTTTTGCCGGCTGTGTGTATTGTTCAAAAGCTGTTGCTAGTTGAACCACGCAGAAGCTTGCAGCCAGCTGACCTGGCATAAAGTACTTTCCTTGATCTCCCAGCAGCTTTTTATCCTCCTGCAAGGATGTCCTGGACCAAATAATAGGAGTTCACTTAATGCATTCAAACAGAATATACTTAAGTGAAGTGTCTTCTTTGCTCATGCTGGTTTAAGAGGTTCCTTCCTCTGCCACAAATTGCTGCTGTGCGCTCACTTACACCACCAGTACAGTGGAGTAGGGTAGATGCTTAAGCCAGCTTTGTCATGGAAGCTATGAACTGTGCTGTCTTTTGAGCTGCCTCACTTCAGATAGTTTGGTCTCCAGAGCAGCAGGCAAGATCTAGCGAGTCCCACACACATGTAGTAGTTAGTGCAATCAAGGAGCAAACAATTCCCTGAGATGGGGATATTGCTTTCGCAGAAGTGATCGTTGTGGTGTGCTTTGACATCCCTCCCTGGTTCCTGAACAAGCCTCTCTTACTTAGTAGAGCACGTGTTATAAGCGTGCAGGTGTATGTGAAGCTCACCATCTGGAGGTCTTATATATGTAAAGCCTGTTGGCTATGACTTTGTAATAACTGAAAATTAAAAGTACAACGTAATGTTCAACTGTGATATAGCCTTGCAATAGTCTTGCTCTCTGGTGTTGAGCCATGTGTTTATTGCCTAATAACTTCAAGTAATCAATCCTGGAGCTTCTGGATAAAATAAAGTGGCTTTTCAAAACTTGAGGTGCCTGTGAGGCTCACATGAGAGAGCACAGCAATGAGTTAGCTCTATTAGACCTGGTAATGTAAGACCCCTAAACTTCAGCTGAAGGGGCATTTGATTTATGCCATAATACTACAAGCATTAGTCTCTGCTTAATAATTAGAAACTGCATTTCCAAGAGGTTAAAATGTCCATGATGCCTTCTTTCCTTGCTTCTGCCTCTTCTCTTTATCGTCAGTGAATGTGAAAAGCGAGTGTAACTGGGTGAATGTGCAGACTTGATAGTTGCACCGGTGTAACTGCTTGCGAAGCTTTCACAGTAGCATAATTTGCATACACTTTATACTTAATTCTGTTTAATTTTGCACTTTGGTGAAAGTAGGAGGCTTTCTGGCTGGAACTATTTTGCAACCTTTTCTCTCGTCTATTTATTTGCTTTTCAAGTCTCAAAAACGTCTGATCTTAGCACGGTTTTAGTAGTCTGATACGCATGTATTGAAATGGATGTTCTGTCAACAAAACGAGTGCTTTGATTTGCGGTGAACTTTTGGGTGATTCGCCAGCAGATGGAAATAAGCTTAAAAGGGATATAGACTTTATGAAAATACTTCCTTGTCCTTTCTAGTCAATGTAGGAAGGTTGTCTGCAATTTTCTGGTGACCTATTTCTAATTAACATGCAAATTAACATGCAAATTAACTGCTGGGTGCTGGAGACCAGGTTTGCAAATACTAAATGCTAATGTGTATTAGACTGGGAAATCCCCGGCATATGTTAAAGCACCACCGCTGTCTACCTTTTTTTTGCAGCAACTGGGTATTTTCAACGCTTGTTTTCAGTGCAGAAATGAAATGAAGGATAGTGCTACCTCTAAAGAAAATTGTGAGCTTCAAACCACTGTAATGTGGCTTGTGGGAGATGAAGGAGCACTTAATGTGTGAATGGTGAGTGGGAAATGTTTAAGGTTTTAAGAATAGGATTTTGGTGGGAGGTACAGTGCCCCAAGTACGCACCGTGCAGTTTTATGAAGGCAGAACAGTTGCATCTGGAGGAAGGGAACCAAGGCAACTTGCTATCAAACGGCTCCTGTGCTTCGCTTTGAAAAGAATGATTTTTAATCTTATGTTTGATGCTTATGGCCTCCTGTAGGGAGTTATTTGAGTGTATTTCCAGACTGGTTCACCAAAACTGGCTGTAATGAAAATTAACAAGAGGGACTGCTTTAAATAGCCTCTCTGGAGGAGTTGCAGTTTTATGAAGTAACTTATTTTTTCATACTGGTGTTTCTACTTCAGTTGGCGTTTTTAGCGTATTCATTCCTGTTAGCGGTTACTTAACGTTTAATAAAAACTCAGTTTTGATAACGCAATTTACCTTCACTAAGCGGCTTTGATTTGACAGGTAGAGACAGTTAATTTAGTGAAGGAACGGTCCAAAAGTGATGATGTAAAAATAGCACCTTTGTCCTTGAGGCATTTGCTTATTTTGATGTCGCAAAACATCTCGTCTTTCCTCTGCAGCACCCTTGTGCCAACATTCCTCCTTACCAAAGATCGTAACGGGGGATTTAGTAACATTTTGGCACAAAGTGTATAAATATAATAAAGCCCACCCTGATCTTTTCAGGTCAGAGCTTGTTTCTAGTGTTGACTCGAGCAAGGAGAGGGTGGCAGGGTGCAGCAGGGCCAAGAGAGGAGGTAGGACTGGGCAGGCTGCACTCAGATCGGCTTTAGCACCCGCGTCCTCCTTCACACCACAAAACTGCACATCGCCACCAAGGCAGCCAGACGTGAATCTGCCTGCAGCTCTCTGCTGACTGTGGGACAGTGCACTGTATTGATAACATTGACTTGTGTCAAAACTTGTAGCTCAGATTAGGATAGAGACTTTTAGTGTATCTAATTAAAAGGAGAGAAATCTGAAAGAACGGCGAGAATGACTCTTAAGCTCAGGGGTGTTCTTGCATAGACTGTGCTTCATTTATTCAGGAGAGGCCTTAAATCTTCCTTCTAAGAAGAAATAAAGCATTTCAGCAAACTGCCTATCAGCACTTTACATTACAGCGCTGCTGTGTAAAGCCTGAAAGCCGGGCAGCTTTCGCGACTCTCCTGCCTTTCTAGTGTAAAGCATCGCTCTACTAATCCTACTTCCGTTGAAACTTCAAATAGAAGTTGTGGAAGAAAGAGCAAGTCTTCTATTCAAATAATTGATGGATTAACTCTGATTTGCTTATCTCCAAGGGCTGTAAGAACTGGCTTCTAGCTGTGAGCCCCACCTGCCTGAGTAGGTCTGGCTTGTTCTGACAAGGTTTCCCACCGCACAGCAGAGTTGCTTAAGGAGGCACGCTTCCAGAAACGCGTGGGAAAGCACCTCGTTTTTTTAGAGCATGTCTTAACGCAAAACGTCAGCAATCTTTGTGTCCCATCAGGAATGGAGTCTGTGAAATTGCTCTGGTTTTGGAGAGATGTATGGGAAGTTGGCCGCTCCAGATGCGCTGTAGTTGCTTGGAGAATCTCTTCCTCCAATTCTGAGGCCAAAGTGACCTGTTGTGATAGACTTGCAAAGCCTGCTGTTCTGAGGTGAGCTGAGACTAGCAGAGTTGTTGTTTGTCCCTTCAGACTGGACAGATCATGTTGCACCCCCCTGCCGCCCCCTTCCCTGAAGGCAAACCACAAATAATCTGTTTGCAGAAGCAGTTTATATTACCTCGCCACTGAGTTCTCATCGGCATGCTGCTGTGGATGCCGTGTTCAGCAAGTTACCCTCTTTTGGCCCTTTTAGGAATGGAGAGGCTGGACTCGATCAAGGACTGTTGACTGAAAAGCATTGGGGTCTTTAAGAGAGGAGTACATACTTTAATAGTATTTTTTTTTTCCCCTCAGTTCTGCGTTCCGCAAACGAGTAGAACAACTCAGGTTTTCTGAAAGCTGTTCTCTTGCTGTGCGGTAACAATAATTACTGGAGGATGCTAGGGCTGTCATCACTGAAATGGTGAGATGATGAAAAACACGGGTTACGCTCTGCGAAGCGGCTTTGCAAGTTCAGATGGGCAGAGGCCTTTCTTGTCCTAAACTCCTCCTAAATGTGTGAACCTGTGGGAAACTACGGTGATAGCTTGTGTAGGAACAAGCTTGGAAGCCTAGTCAGATCAAATCAGGCTCCATACTGCAGTTCTGGTCAGGTTTGATGTAGGGCAACGTAGCGGTTGCCTGCAAAACACTAGATTTGCAAGTCTTGGACTCTAAAATACGATCACAAATGCAACTGATTAGGAACAAGTTAGGTGTATTTTTTTTTAACCTCTGTTTTTTTAGAGGAACGCAATACACCCTGCACAGGAAAACGTGTACAATATTATGGTGAAGACTTCAGAACAAAACCTGAGATTTCCTAACGTTAATCTGTAATTCGCTATCACTTCTTGTCCAGATTGCCTGAGAAATTGGCAGCAGCTCTGGCAGAGCAGGATTTTTATTTATAAAAACTATTCTTTTGAGAGTCAGCCAAGCTGCTCTGTTGGCCAGTAAGTGTAATTTCCTAGCAAGATCGGGCCCTTCTTTGTTCTCTTACGATAAGAGCTGCTCCCAGGACTTGAATGTTAACATTGCAATTGTCTTATTGAATGTGGGAATTTTTGCTATCTCCTTGCCTCCTGTTAGGCTTTATTTGGGTATGTCTGGCTTGTGTCCTGTCCCCTCCCCCCCCCCCCCAAAAAAAAAAAAAAAAAAAAGAGGGAGGTCTGTGACAGCCCAGGTTGACTGAAGTTAGTCAGTCAACTGCCACTGTCCTGTGTCATTCTTCCCCGCAGCAGCACTGACTCTTGTTCAAGTCTGTTGTGAGCCACTTCAGCTCAGCAGAAAGCTCCTCGCAGAAGTTGTTAACTAGAAGGAGGAGGATGGTTTTGTGTTTTTTGCTGACATAGTCAACTGATGCAGCTCATAGGTGAACTGTTGTAAAACTACAGCTTGAGGTTTTGATAGGCTTCACCTAAATGACCTAAGTAAATCTAAAAAGAACTAAAGAAAAAACCCAAACATACTAAAACCCAAACAAACTTACTTTGTAATACAGGTACATCCAAAGCTCGTACCACTGAGAATGGGTGCGTGGACACTTAATTGTATTGCCCCTCTGTACATCTTGGTAGGGATCCTCCTGGTGTTTCCCACTGAATGCATGTAGCAATGAAATGACAGTGCTTTAACAGTGTGAGAGGCATGAAGACAATAGACTTGTCTAAATTCAGATTCTCTGCAGGACAGTTATGCCACTTAGTGACGTTGAATACTTTATGCATATCTTAATTTGGAATTAATTGTTTTACAGTGTGTTATGGAAATAGGATAAGCTATAATGGGAGACTTCCTCTTGTGCAGAAGTCGATTGAACTTGAAGTTACTCTCGGTATCTTCTCTACTGACACCAGTGTCAAGGCTAATTTAGTAATTTGCTAGATTAATAATATTAAAATAATGTTATTAATTTGGTTACTTCAGGTAATCTGGTACATGCTATGTTATTATCTACAAATCTAAATCTGAATTTACTGAATCCAGTTTTGCAGGCCTGAGGAAGCCTGAAAATGTTGCTTTTGGAATTCTTGGCCCGTGATTAAGTGAAAATTGTCTGAATGTGGCAGTTCTTAACTTGCTTTAGTGTGTTTCTGTTCTTGCTTCCTGTATTTTTAAGAGCAGTGAGGATGGAGAAAATATATTACTAAGCCCTACAGACTGTCTGGGCCAGGACAGCCAGCCATTTGTGTTGGTACCAAGCTTGGCAGTCATGGTGAGCTACACTTATTTTCAAAATGCATCTGATAACACACTAAAATCTCGCTCTCCTGTGCAAGGCTGTAATGTCTCCTTATTGCACCATCTGAGTTAAAATGTAGTTTATTGAAATCTGCGTGCAATAACTTTGCATTTGTTGGGGGATTGCATCTGAATGCTCAGTGATCACTGGAGAAGATCTTGCTGTTGGCTTTCTCCATCTGCTCTCATTTTCAGATGTCTCAAACTCTTGGCATGGCACTGAGCTCTTGCCCAAATGATGCTAACGGAGATTAGAATGCTCAATTCCAGTATATATTTTGCTGAGGCTTAGTTTTCACTTAATAAACAAACACAGTAGCACGTGTGTCATAACAGAGGTAGTATTAGCTGTTTCTGTGCCCAGTGTTGCTCTTTTGCTTACCGTGTGTTGCCTGGAAATATCAGACTTGTTTCGGGAGATCAGGAGAAAAATAGTTGCTTTTGGTGGCAACTCCGACCTACGCCTAAAGCATTCAGATCTCGCCTTGTTGTTGCAAAAGTTGCACTTCTCCACCGTTCTCTTCTTATCATTCGGCTAAAATCTGCACACAAGGGCTCGCATCGGGCAGAAAACTGTTCAGCTGAGAATATAGCTGTCAGCTTTTCCCCGGCAAGTCCCCAGAAGTATGTCACCGCCTCATTTTGGACGTGCTACCCACATTGTATTCTTGTGCTGTGTGATTAAGAATAGATTAGACTCAAAATGTTAAAGGGAAAACATGGAAGTGATTGATAGGAACTTCATTCTACTTTGGTATACTGAACTTGATCTTCAAGTGCTGTTCTCAAATGTCTGCTAAGGAAAATATGCTCGATTTCCTTCTTGGTCATGACAAAATAGTCTCTCCGTGCTAGCAGGTCCAGCAGTGGGGGCCTTCTCTGGACTTTGCCATCAACATAATGTGTAGCCATAAACTTGTTGTTAATGCATTGCTGGATACAGATCACCACCGTTGCCTGGAGGAGAAAATATTTTCTATCAAGTGACCATTGTTACCTACATGTGATAATGCTTAACAATTCTGAAGTCCTGCTTTAGGTATAATTGAAAAAGCAAGATATGGCAAGAAGTAGGTCTAGTGTTGCCCGTGCACTCGCCTGCAGCCCTGCTGACCTACTCTTGATGATACAGGTGACTGGGTCCTTTTAGGCCTATAATTGATTTTTTGCTGTTTGTCAAAGGTCATCAGCAGGAAGAATAACCAACTGATTCTAGAGCAATTGAAATGTTGATTGAATTCCAGCATTTTGACAGGTGAAAACTGTTCAGCAGTGATATTCCTGGTGATAACTGCTTGCTCTGTACCAAGACGCAATGCAATTCTCCAATCTGCAGTGGCAGCGTAGCACGGCAATGAGATTTTTGCTTTTTTCCTCTGTGCTTCCCTCCCCTGTTATTTTCGCTCTATAGGTATTAGCAGAGAAGCTGGAAGTACGCTCAGTGTTTTTAATTGTGGTTTGTCTTTATTCGTTCCTAGCTATTTAAGTAGGAGTTATGGAAACAGTCATTTGAAGGATTTGCATGCAGCTGTCTGGCTCCTCTGCCTAGCAGTAAGGCATCTTTTAAACGTTTCCTTCCAGAAATCTCTTTAAGCTCACTTTTAGGATCCATTATCAAATAAACCTTTTTTTTTGTTTTTTTGTTTAAGCTGCTCATCTGTGTAAAACTAGTTAGATATATTTTCTTCCTTTACCCTAAGGCAAAACTGTTTCTGATCTGGCTGCTTACCATGGGGTCACTTTAAATCCTCTGAATTACCATTATATTCCGAGTTTTAAAGCAAAATGCTTAGCTGACCCTATATAGCTATTGAGCCAAACAGTTCAAGCTGAAAAAGCCTAGTGCTCTTTGGAAAGGAGCTCTCAAAAATATGAAATCCACCAAAAGCTAAGCTGCTGAGCCAGAGGGGACAAGTACCTCCAGGGAAGTGTGCTGTAACTCGGTGCTCCTATCTTCTCTTGGGAGTGAGGCTAAATCAGACCTGTCTGACCACTGCAGGAAGTGCAGAGCATATACAGGGTTTTTTTTTTTTTTTTTCCATTGTTTTAATTCTTTTCTCTCTCCTGCTGTTTCTGTAGATAAAATATTTTCTTAGACCAAACTCGGTCAAATGACCTCATGTCTAGGAGAAAAGTCCATGCTAACGGAGAGGTCCTGCTTGGCCCCACTGAAGACAGGGCTTGCTGCATAGGAAGGCTGCAGTGTGTAAGCCCCTTGTCTCAGGGTGACATCTGCACTCTGAATTTGACTACTGCTTTCTGAATAATGCTGTGGTTATTAAAAGAAGGAAATAAATCAAAGGAAGAAGGTTTTAAAGCAGACTGTTTAATCAATATGCAGTCTGGCAGACTGACGAAAGAGCTTGGCTTCAGTACTGTGACAAGGCTTTTGTTTGCATGCTCTGAAGGCAAGCAGAATTTCTATTTGGTAGTTTGTTAATAATCCCATGGAAACCTTATCTTAGCAATGTCTCTAAAGACTTATTCATGTTGAATTTTCTGTTGAACAAAATCCAAGCAATTTAAACCTAGGTTAAAATAAACATTAGAATTTGCTTTTCTTCCAGTAATTTAAAGAAAACAGCATGATTCACCCAGGTTAAAAAGTTCTACCGACAGCGAGTGCAGTACCGCACTGGTGCTGTGCTTTTGAAGAAAGTCTGCCTAAAAACAGAAGACGAAAAACAAATGCATTTAAAGTAGTTTGTGTTTACATATAGTCTCTTAAAATGACTTGTAGCTTGCATCTGCCTTTTGCTTGTATTGTGTACGCAGATTCCTAAATAGCACAAATGCACAGTGTGCTCTACATCAGTCCTGCCAGTAGGTTGATGACTCACTTCCTTGTTGGTGCAGATGTGTATAGTAAAGGTTTCTGGATAACTCTTTTCACATGAAATGCAGTTCCCCTGTGAAAAGTGAACAGATAGCAATCACTTTCATTCTGTATGCCCCAGTACTCATTTCTTCTTAAGAAAAGCCCAAATGTTAATGCTTACTGAAGGCCACATGCTTAGTTCATAACAAATGGTAAGTCTTGCAAAGCGCTGCATGATGCTGCTTTAGGGTTTTTAGTCTAGTTTATCTTACTTCATTGTGAAGCTTAAAAACAAGCTGCCATTTATACCAGCACAATTCTTCTTCTGCTAAATGCTCCAAGCATTTATTTAATCCAGTGTTTCTTGCTTTTCAGCAAGTGCGTCTTTTGAATGGAGTGTTCTCACCTTTTGGCCGGGTAGAAATGAAATAGCACTATATTCTTCACTTCAGTAAAGGCATTAACTCTGTCGGCTTAAAAATATTTGTATACTGGATGTATACAGTCTAGGTGTGCATTGCTGAAGTATGGTGGTATAGCAAAGATTCGGCCATTGTGTAAAAAAAAAAACAAAAAACAAAAAAGGCATTAGCCATGCAGCATTGAATGAGCCTCCAGTTAAAAAAAAGTCCTTTCTGACTTTTATCCTGCTGTTGAGCACTGCAGCTGAACACTCCCCCTAGCAGTTCTGCTGTGTGCCCGAGGTCCCCTCTCACTGTGCCTGCCTGTGACCTGCCCAGTTGGCTTTCCTTGGTTAGATATTCAGAACTGGGTTTAATGTTGTAATGTGTAATCTGTCTGAATACAAAATCCCTAACGATGTTGTGAATCAGCTGATTTCACCTTGTCTTTCTGGTCTCTTCCTCTTTCAGTTTGTGGCTTTTAGAAAGGAGAACCAGACGCTAGGGAAATCAATTTACCACAATTTTTGTGTCTCCCAGGCAGATTGATTTAAGTAAGCAAGAAGCTTAGATTTGAATAATTTCAGTCTTGCTTGAATACTGTAGTAATTTTCTAGAGTTTTCTAGTCTAGTTAATTATTTTGTAGCTAATTTTAGCTTTTATATCTAAACTTGGTGTTTATTTTTGCTGACTAAATTGATATGCATTGTAATTGTTTAAGTGTTTGCATTTTAATGTTTACATCTTTAATGCTTCCATCTTTTTTAATATTGTTTAAAAATGACAAGACGTTATCTACCGGATTACTTTTTCATGCATCAAAGCTGCTCTTGGATAGAAATGGAAATTTAATTAAAATGCAGAAGAACAGTATTGTTAAAAGTAGAACTGAAATACTGGGCTTAACTACCGAATTAGAAAAATTGTTTTCTGTGGGAAAACTTCTTAAACTTTTACATGTATCAGTCTAGCTTTCTGGTCATGATGACCTTTGAGAGTTGACAGTAGCTAATTTTTTTAAAAAATGGATTAGGAACCCAAAAAAGTTTTTTCTATGTGGTGTTCAGCTTTGAGATATTGAACTGAATGCCATTGTCGCTGCAAACGTGTTTTGTCTGTACATGCAGAACAGGCTTATGTTTGTCAAAAGTTGTTCCTCAGTTCCAAGAGGAAGAAACTAAAGGTTTGAAATGGCAACATGTTCCTGAGCTATATACCGATGGTTTTAATAAAGAATAACCCATGGCGAGTCCCCTGTGACTTAGCTGTTCTGCTGCTAGTGCTACAAGAAATGTATTTTCACAAGCATCCTTGTGCGTTTTCAATCTGGTGTGTCTGCCTGGTCTTCCAAAGTTGGTCTTCCTGGTTTCCACAGTTGTCATTTATCAGACACTGTTCCAACCTAGGGTCTCCGTTTCTTGGAGCCAGTTTCCTTAATGCGTTCCCCCTGGATCTGTAAGTTGTGCTTTCAGTGGCATGTTTTAGCTCCCTTGTTTTTGTTTTTCAGTATACGTAGAAAGAGAACTAACGCTTCAATTCCTCAGTCAGAGAGGGGTAGTAGCTACCTTATCATGGCGAAGGCTTCTGTTGGCAGGTCAAGGCTGACTTCTTTTGTCTGGCTCTGTTTACGTTTAGCTGTAGTTCCTATTTCTGGGAAGAACTGCAAAAGAGGTAGCCAGATTGGTTTAATTGTGAATGTGCCACCAAAGGTGCCTTGCTCTGCAATTTCAAGGTCTGAAACTTCTTACATGCCCGCTCATCAGCTCTTTATAATGATGAAAGACAAAATTGGTGGTGGATTGTTCTCAGTTACCGTTTGGCAAACTCGACTCAGTACTGCTCTCTGAAATTGCCTCCTGAAATGCAGGAGAGCAAAGGGAGCAGGAATTCTTTTGAAACATATATTTCCCGACAGCTCTTCTAATATGTGATGTGAGGAGCTCTAAATGGAAGCAGGACATTGTGCGGTTTCTAGCACTGTCTAAAAATAGCCTACAGGCTTTTCCTCCGAAGTTCAGCTGGTGATGCTGAGAATCTAGCGAAACCAATCTCATGTGGGCAGGCGCTAATTTACGGTTGGAAGTGTCCTTTGAACCGTCAAGGCAGCGTTTAGCTCTCTGTTGGAGGATGTGATGCTTCTTGCAAGCCTCCATTGTGGGCTATGCTGTAAACCCTAATGCCCATTAACACTTTGTGCTTATTCCCCCTGTGGAGAATGGCAGTACTCTTCCTTAAAGGAGTTTATAGTAACCTTTGTCTGCAGTTTTTGCCTTTATGTTGTAATAGATGGGATGTGCTTTTTTTGCATAACCCAAAAGTTAGCTTTTTGAGTTTGTTAACAAGGTGTTTCTTTAGGAGGATTCAAATGACTAATGTGGGAAGTTGGCTATTTTCTGGCAGAGGTAATCTCTTCAAGTATTTTAAAACCCAAACTTATAAGTGGTGTTGAGTCAAAGAGCTTGCGTGCAGCATGACTCTTCTGAGCTTCCACATGCGTGAGAAACCTAAAAATGTTTGACACGACAGACTTTTCTCATGTTGCAGTGTGCCCTACCAGTGTTTTAAATTGCTGTTCCCAGAGCATTCAGATGCCTCAGGCCATCATCGTGTTTAGTGGGGTGGTATGTGAAGCATTTTCCAGTGAGCTTGCAAGTGAAGTGTTACAATAAAGTAAGAGCTTGTGGGTGCTTGTGGATTCCTGCTGTAAATTCTGTCACGTTTTGGCTGGTACTGTGACCGAACTGACACTTACTGGTAGTCATAAAGTGGGCGATGATGGTTAACCCTGAAGCGTGAGAACTGCAGTTGGGTATTGTGACCTGATTATTGCCCTGCTCGAAGGTCCTTCTTTACCTGCCTGCCGCTGTGGAAGAGAAATGAAGGATGTGGTGAGGCCCTGCAGATCTTCTGAAGAAAATTCCAATGTTTTCTTTCAAATCCAGCTGCTGGAAATGGCTGGAGACTACCTGTGCAAAGGCTGCTCTTGCTTTTTCGGCCACGGGCATAGCACGTATTCTCTCAGGAAGGTGGCTGGACTGACAGCCGGAGTCCAAAAGACTTCCAGCTTGCAGGAAACCTCTTAGTACGTCTTCCCCCCTGCTTTGGTGTTGCAAGATAGGAGGTTGTAACAAAAGAGATGTTGAACATTGCAAGGGAATTCAGGGAAGCAAACTTTATATGGAAAGCTAAAACACTCCCTTTCTTGTAGCAGTAAAGAACGTGGCCTTGTAGGTGTGTGCGAGAGCGTAAGATGGGATGAAGAGAAGTAGTGTAAGTACAGCAAGTACTATGGGCCTGGACTATCTGCCATCAGAGTAGGACTGTGGTTTGGCATTACACTTTTACATCTAGAAGGAGGGGTAGAAAGACTGCTGGAATAGGGGGGCTGGTGCTGAACATTGTGCAAGAACCTGCAGGCCTGTTTATCCATTTATAATGTCCAGCGGTTTATGGAAGTACTGATGCTGAATGTAATCATTCCTTTGTTGCTCTAGTGTGACATACTGATAACTCTCCTAGAGGTACCTCAAGCCTTATTCTGTCTCTAGCCTTAAAGAATTGAGGGGAAAAAGGAGAAAAAGAGTAAGGATCTTACTGGTGTCCTAAAGGAAAGAAGTAAGACTTCAAAATAAAACCACTTCTTGTGGTTTGTGGTTAATGTTGGAGCAACTTCTTTGAGGTATTTGATTTCCATTGCCTCTAAGTAGAAGAGCTGGCAGGAGCTAAAATTAGCATAGTTTACTTCCCACCTGTTTGGATGCTTCTCTTATTTTGGTTCTGAAGTGGAATGTGTGAATATAAATCAGGATTAAAGCCCTGCTGGTCTTGCCCCGAAAGATAGGCATACGAGATGCGTATCGTGTCTTGGTGAGGACAGAAGCCCTGATTGATTAGACAAATGGATCCTGCTGAAAGGGTGGTGGTGGGTAAACGCTCCCGAGCGTCTTGGGGAAAAATCTTTGGAAGCAATCTCTGGCTTTCAGTGTGGAAAACAGAAGTCACGAGGCCACAGGTTGAATAACAAAGATAAATGTGAATATCGGGTAGTTGTCTGTCTAGAGCGTTGTTCGCTGCTTATACTGAATGAAGCAAGAGGCTTTGGTGTAGAGAGGAAGCATGGTAATGATTAGGGATGCTATCGAAACGCACGAGCACTGGGAGGAGAATGGAGGTGTCCATGAATCGTGATTGTCAGAACTTGATTGCTTTACTTTGGGGACGGGAGTGAGCAGAGCAAAGCTCTGAAACCTGAAATTGGAAGCGCTGCACTTTATGCCTTTGGGACACGTGGTTAAATTGTAGTTTAGTATGAACTTTTCTCTTAGCTTCTGTACAAAGCTAATTTACCAAGGATTTTTGGAGATCCAGACCTTGTGCATCCAGAACGTTGTTCCCTGATAAGTAAAGGAGTATATTGAAGGCAATACACTCCTCTTGGGAGTTAGGGCTCTGTCATGCTAGCAGCTTTATATTTTGTGAAAAAACTGAATCTTCCTTATTGAGCTCTCCTTGGCTTTTTGGAAGTTTTATGTAGAGTTAAGCTCAACCTGCATTCCTACAGAGGAAACGCAATTGAAAAATGTGCAATCTCTGTATTGAGAACTAGAGATGAAGTTGGACTTACTAAGAGTTGATGATAATTACTTACCTAATAAGCACTTTTTCATTAGCTGTTACAATGCGAATAATTTGCCTGGGGCTCCATTCCTTTCCTAGCTACACTCATTTCTTCGCATCCGCCTGTGAGACGCTGCACAGCACTGGTGAAACCTATACCGTTCATTGTGCCTCTTCATTGGAAGAGTTATTCTGGGATGTTTCTGGTTTGGAGTTAAGGTGGAGTGTCTTCCTGGAAGGTAGTTTCAGAGACAGGGTGTCAGTGTAGTTGCATCTCTGCTTTAGCAGAAATATGGTCTTGCAAATGCTGCAGGTGGAGATCCTCACTGTCTCCCATCACATCCTCGTAGGTAAACTCAGGAAGTGTGGGTTGGATGAGTGGCCGGTGAGGTGGATTCAGAACTGACTGAATGGCAGAGCTCAGAGGGTTGTGGTCAGTGGCACAGAGTCCAGTTGGAGGCCTGTAGCTAGTGGTGTCCGCCAGGGGTCAGTCCTGGGTCCAGTCTTGTTCAATGTATTCATCAATGACCTGGATGAAGGCACAGAGTGCACCCTCAGCAAGTTTGCTGATGACACTAAACTGGGAGGAGTGACTGATACTCTGGAAGGCTGTGCTGCCATTCAGAGGGAGCTGGAGAGGTGGGTGGAGAGGAACCTCCTGAAATTCCACAAAGGCAAGTGCAAGGTCCTGCACCTAGGGAGGAATAATCCCATGCACTAGTACAGGCTGGGGGCTGACCTGCTGGAAAGCAGCTCTGCAGAGAAGGAGCTGGGAGGGAGTGCTGGTGGACAACAAGTTAAGCATGAGCCAGGAGTGTGGCCTTGTGGCCAAGAAGGCCAAGGGTACGCTGGGGTGCATGAGGCAGAGTGTTGCCAGCAGGTGGAGGGAGGTGATCCTGCCCCTGTCCTCAGCCCTGGGGAGGCCTCACCTGGAGTGGTGTGTGCAGTTCTGGGCTCCCCAGTCCGAGAGAGACGTGGCGCTACAGGAGAGAGTGCAGCAGAGGGCTACGAAGGTGACGTGGGGAGTGGAGCAGCTCTCTTATGAGGAAAGGCTGCGAGAGCTGGGCCTGTTGAGCCTGGAGAAGAGAAGACCGAGAGGAAATCTGATCAGTGGGTACAAGTATGTGAAGGGGGGGGGGTGTCGAGAGGCTGGGGCCAGTCTCTTCTGCGTGTTGCCCAGCGACAGGACAAGAGGCAAGGGGCATAAACTGAAACAGAGGAAGTTCCGTCTAAACCTGAGGAAAAACTTCTTTGCTGTGAGGGTGACAGAGCACTGGAAGGGGTTGCCCAGAGAGGTAGTGGAGTCTCCTTTGCTGGAGATATTCAGAACCCGCCTGGACGCGATCCTGGGCAATGTGCTCTGGAGGACCCTGCTTGAGCAGGGGAGGTTGGACTAGATGATCTGCAGAGGTCCCATCCAACCTCAGCCATTCTGAGATTCTGTGATCCTGCTGTGCTTTCCCAATATTGGCACTGGTCGGACTCCTCTGTAAGCCAATTCTTGCTAGCCTGGCAGAAAACTATAAAATATAAATTTTTCTCTTGAGTTGCTGGAGTTTTTGGACTTTTCTGTGAGCCAGAGCCAGCAGAGGAGGATGATGATGACTGAGCAGAATCCTCCTCACCTTCTGTATCAGGTTGGTTTAGCAGTCTTCGGTGACTTCACCCTAATCTTGAGTCAGTCCTCGTTCTCTTTTCTTCCTTTTTTTTTTTTTTTTTTTTTTTGACGCTACCAATGCCTGTGTTTAGATCTTTGGTAAGTGTTTTTGCTAGCTAGTTTTGTAGGATAGCTTTCCAGGCCCAGATGCAGCAGCCTCCTTGTTTTATCTGGACCTCTGTGTCAGTGCTATGCTTGGTAGCAGAGCTCTGCTGTGGAGGAGTGTTACGGGAAATGTTATATCTGGAAACAGTGCTGCCAAACTTCTGTGGCAAACAAATAATTTCAGTGTCTTGCTCCACGATGCATCAGAACTGGCTGGAATACCTCCAAGAGGATGATGAGAGGGGAGTCAGGGCAGAGCAAATGGAAGCATCTGCGATGAGTTTGCTTTGATCATGCTGAGTGCTAGACGTATTGAGATGCATGAGTTGGTGTTGAAATGAAAAAGATCCCTGCTAAGAGGGCTTAAGGGCTTGAAAGTCCCCTGTGCAGGGGGAGACAGAAGCAACAGGGACAAGAATAGCTTGTGTGAGAGGGCTGTTCTGCACACAGCTTTTCACTTTGTGCTTGGAGCAGCTGTGGCAGCAGTAAGCCTCAAACAAACCACCTTGCAGCTTTTTGCAGCAATAGCTGCAAGAAAATGACCTGCTGGTAATAAAGGATCACAATCAAAGATGTTTTGTTTTATGTGAGGTTAATGGAATCGGTGTATTTGCTTTAATTGCACCATAAAGTGTGGTCAATCTTCATGCATTGGAAATAAAACTTATGCATTTTCTGTCACCATCTTTTGTATTATGTATACAAAGTTCTGTATACATTCAGGAGGCGGTTGTTTGGTATTTGCATATAACTTGTATTGCAGTATTAGGTGTGCATAAACGAGGAGTGCCTAACCAAGGTGAAGAATGATGATTCAATCAAATGATTTGCAGCACTGCAGACCTTAGCTCTCTGTTTGTAGGTGGAAAAACTTACTTATGTGAAATAACCAAAGTATATGGAAGCTAGGAGCTTGATAACTTCATGCTAGTGCACGAAATATGTACAGTGTCATACTTCAGACTGGCTCTTTTAAAAACATGAATGATCAAATTTAGAGGCTTTTTGCTGACACGACAGCGTGTGGAGTTGTTTTTAGTGTTAACAGTTCAGTGGCGTTAGAAGATGTCTCAAATGCACCTTAGCCAGTTGAACTTGCATCATGTACTAAGCATAATTGAATGAGTCTTTTCTCATCTGTTTTTGACTTGAATATTATTGCCGGTTTAACTTTATCACATGTGACTCTTTCAGTGCTGCAGGATGTGTGAAAATGGTTTACCACAGCCGTATGCTTGCTGGTGCAGCACTCCAGCAGGTTTGAAGCATGAGGGGTTTTGTGTGTGGGGGGGGGGGGGGGGGCTTTTTTTTTAAGCTATACTTTTTTTTCTTGCTTAGAACACTATCTGTTCATGTTTCCCCTGCCTAGTCCGTATCCAGTGGTTAACTTGGGAAGAGAATTGGGTTTGGATCAAGTTTCCTGTACTGTAGGTCCCCCAGATCTCTCCTTGATCCCAGCCTTGCGTCCAGCCTTGCATCCAGCCTGTACGCTTTTTGGGCATCGTAAGCCTAAGATAGGTTGATACCTGAGGGTCGGATTGCCCAACTTACTGTGAGGTTTCCCAGCCTGGCAAGGTGCGTTCAGTGCAAAGGGATTGCTGTTGGCTGTGGGAAGGGCACAGCCAAGAAGTTATTTTCCCTTTCGTCAGCTTGATAGCCTCCTTGGTGGATGTTCTATGTCTGCAGGCCTGCTCTGCCATATTCCTGTGGGTAGTATTAACACATGTTTGCCTGTTTAAGTGAGAGTGGAGAAATGCAACTCTGGCAAAGAACTGAGCCGCCTGTACTGCGTATGCCTTGTGCTCTGCCGTGTCGTATATGTAACAGTGCAGTAAACTGGGAAACCCCCACATGCTGGCTGGACTTGTACCTGTCTTCTCTGTTATTGAAAAGTAGCTGGCTTCCTTTCCTAATTGACCTGTTTGATCTCTCTGCAATCTATTTCTGAATTTAAGGGAGAGAGCTGCCTGGCCTCCTGTCTGCAGCCAAATTCCCTCTTATTTTGTTGGTTTACTCCATGCTCGTTCTTGTTGGTTCTTGTTTGTGTCAGTGCAAAATGCATGGTCCTCAATGCCTAAAGCTTATCCATAGTTAGTATGTGCTGAGATATGGCTGATCGTTCTTTTCCACCAAGTGTACTGTTACTCTTGCCTCAAAAGGATAGTAGAAATGGCTGTTGTCCTCCCCTTTTCCCAGCTTTAAGAAGAGATTAAGATCTGGGAGTGAAGGCACCTGTGCCTTCAGAGTCTTCTATTTGCATGATATTTGCAAGGCAGTGAGGAAAGGAAGGTCAGGTAGCTGCCAGTGATTACATAGACAATTCTTCCAAGACCTCAGTGTTTCATCCACAGTAGCTGGTTATGAACCTTGCCTGCTGCCTTTTCAAAATCTGTCAACGAGAATTGTTTTTTTGAACTTGAAATGAGAAGACTAAATCAAGCCTCTTCTGTATAGGCAGCTGAAAGGGACTCTGCCTCCCAACCTGTTGGGGTGACAGTAGCCGCGTCCCAGGTGGTATCTTCACTAGATGTTAATGCCTGACACTGGCTGGTTCATGATATAGCTGTGACTAAATAAGCATTATTGGGTACCAGCATGACGATGGTCTGCTTCTGAAGCTGAAACACAGATGCTTTGTGCCTCTTCTGTGCTTGGTGGTAGCTGGCTGGTTTTGCTGTGTAATTTTGACCAATTTTCTCTCTGCTTCAACAGAGTTCTTTAAAATAGAGATGGCTGCTTTAAAAGGCCGTCATGGCTTGTTGTTTCAGTGAGTTGAGATGTGGATGAAAAAAGCCACCTTTAAACGTAGCAGCATTGATATCAATCTTGTCATGATACTACTTTATACAAATGTTTTGGTTTCTCTTTAGTGCACAATGCTAGTTCAGTATAATTTGTACCTGTTATATATGATTGGGTTGAAAGAAATGCTTTTCCTGTTCGAGTTGCCTATAGCTGGTATTTGTCCTAAACTGTGCTTTTTCTGGGAGGTAGGAAGCAGTATTCGTAGTTTGGAATATGCGTGTTAGTATGTGAACAAGTCTGTGGAGAGCTTTTTAGAGAAATGCAAAGAGATGCAATGTCATATGCCCATCAAAGCCGCTAAGCAGCGAGAGCTCCTGGAAGCCCAGCGGGGTATGCGTTTTCTGTAAAGCCTGTTTTTAATTCTTCAATTAGGAGATTTTAGAGGAGTCCTCTTGGCTCACTAATTAGTAGAATGTTCTTGTTTCCATCAGCCTCCTGCCCTAAACTGCCTTGTCTACCATGAAGTCCTGGTCTCCACTGTTCTCTTCCTTCCCCCCCCCGCCCCAGGGATCTCAAAGCATTCGTGTTTCTCAGGCTAACCGCATGGGAATAAAACAAGGCAGCTTTTCTTGCTCGTCAGCTTTTCTTAATAGTAATTTGAAGCTGATCTTTTTTCATGACTGTTACTTACTGCACAAGTTCCTGTTTGGAAACTGCTCGCGTGTGGAAGTTTTCCTGGGTGAATGAAGCTGATGGAGGGTCTCAGAATGAATATCTCCTTAGAAAGGGAGAGCTGGTGGTTGCACTGGGGAGGCTTGCTTTGATTTCCCCTTCCTCAGAATCAGTCCTCTGGTATATGAGAGAGAGAAAAAAATTAACTTTTATTTTGCTTTACATAAATTGGGAGGATCAGGTCAAGAGTGGCCCTGTACCTGCCTCTCCTACACTTCTCTTGCAATGGTAAGAGGAAAGGATTGGTTATGAGCTAGTAGGTGGTCACCTTATCCCACATTTACAGGGTTATCAGCTAGGTCTTATGTTTTTCTGCCTTTAGTACTACTGCACACATTCAGTTTAGTCTTTTTAAAGATCAGATAAGTTCCCATTTAACTTCCCTTACTGTTCCCAGAAGAGTAAGACTTGATTTTTGCAGAGCTGAGGTTTACTGCAGAGTACAGGGAAGACCAGTACTCTAATGCTGTGTATTTCAATTAAAGCTTGTTTAAATTTCCTACCTTAGTGAGAGCCACTGTTACCTTCTTGGGTTCGTCTTCACATAGGAGGTGAGCCTGAATCCTTGGTGGGTTTGAAGCAAAGGTCATGAGGCTGGAGCATGCAGAAACAACTGAATTGACCAAGAAGCATTTTGGGAAGGTGCTCTCTGGCCCTTGCAAATTCTGCAAATTCTGCAAATTCTTTCACTTGCCAGACATGTTGGATCAGCCTTGTCCACTGCAGGAAAATGACAGTGCTAGCCTGTATCCTTTTACAAAGAAACTGTCCTTGACTGAAAGACCAAGACAGCAACTTCAGTCAAGGGCATTCTGACTCTCTGCTTTTGAAATTAGCTTGGTCTGAAACTTCCAGCTGTTGCTGAATGGTTAGGATGGGTGCAGAAAATCCGGGAAAAGTCACCTTGTAAGGAATATATGTTGACCTTGGAGAGGTCCATCTCTGGATGCCTTGTTGTCTTAGCTTTGAGTTTCGAGCATCAGTTCTGCAGTCTGAGGATAACGAGCAGGCTTCTGTTGGCCTTTAAAAGAGGTAATTTTCACATTAGCAAAACTTTGGGAAATACTGTTTTAGATGGCAGCAGCCTGAGCAAGCTGTAATTAGTTATGTGATCCTCCAGGTACTGTTTGTTACTTGTATTCTAACTGGAGAGGTACTTTCTGCTACTTCCTGCTATACACAACCAAAGTGCTTTAGTTAATAATGGCTGTAATTAAGGACTTGGAAGCTTCTACTGTGCTCCTTTTTTCCCCATAAACTTCTGTTTGCTTACTCTGAAGCAACAATAGTGCAGGTGTTGGCATAACATGTCATGCAGCAGGCGAACGCTCAGACTGAAAAGCTCTTTGGGATGTAGGCTCTTTGCTTTCTGAAACATACTGAATGCTAGTTCCCTCAGGTCAAATAGCTGAGGCCTAACGTGTTAGTGTCAATGATGTTTTTAACTTTTGAATGGTTTTGAGTGTCTGCTGAAGAGCATGTCTGTCATGTTGAGCGTCAGTAGAAATCAACTGAGCCTGCGTGGTCAAGGTGGGCAGGTGATGGTATCCTGTGTTTGTACTGTTTTGCAACAGAGAGGAGTTAGGGATGTGTATAACTGGAGAAGGGCTCTCCATTGTGAGAGAGCAACTCGGGCTGAAAGGAGAAGATGATTTGTAATCAAACCTGTTTCCCAAAGTGGCTCCCTTTAGAGAGTGGATGTTTTCTGTCGAGGGCGTTAACGGAACGGGTATAGACCGTGCAGTTGTACTTGTCACTTGGATTGTCACGAGGACTTACTATCTTTATTACTTTAAAATCAAAAATGCAGCAAGTATCTTGAAAGGATGTGTGAATATTGGATGTTATCAGTATCTCAGCGTATATCTCAGGTCTATCTCTTTTTTCAGAGATACAGATGAAACTTACTTTTCTTTAAAACTCTACTACAACATCTTTGTTTTCCCACAGATGCTTTTTGGCTCCTTAGTTCAGGCAATTGGGCCAAACACAAGTGCATCCATTATGTCTGTGTTTTCTAATAAATGCAACTCTTGTGCAGTTTGCATGCTGTAGAGTAAGAAAGCATTGTGTCTAAAGTACCTGCTATTTCTATCTTTTTGGTACTAAGGTATTATCACTCTTATTATGCGGCTCTTAAAATTTCGTATTGCTTGTGTCAAATTGTTTCTTAGGTTAGAAAACAGTTGACACTGTATTAGTTTCTACAAGTTGATGCTCTTTTGTACCTTAAGTGCATCACATCAGTAGCGAACTGACGCTTCTTTTTTCTTTTTTCAGCCAGATAATGAAATCTCTTCAGACTGCAATCACGTAAGTATTGCTTTGCTTTATTCAGTCTCTAGTTGACTGCATTTGCACCTTACTTCCCTTATCCGCCCTAGATGTTTTGCATAGAGTTTGCAGAAGGAATTGGTACACTTTTGAGTTCTGGATGGCCCTACAGTGGAAGACAACCAACAGGGCAACTTCTTTAACCCGGTATAGCCAATACAGCTTTATTGGAGACTGCCGAATGGAATGTAGCTAAGATCTTTATACCTTACTTCTGTATCAGAGAGGAAGATAACAGGCATCTTTCCTATTTTAGGGGTGGAGGGTGGTTCCCGTGAGTTACTGGGAGCAATGCAATATGCTCTTTTTGGGAAAGATGTGAGCAATACTGAATTTAAATGCTCTTTAATTTCAGCTGTTGAAGATTGAGCCTTCTCTATTGCTTTCACAGCTGCTAGATTCTTAGGTTCACTTGGAAAATGCTGGGAGGGGGGTGTGATATTTAGAGGCAGTTTGAACCACTTGGCTAGTTTTAGAACAGATTTCCTCCCATCGCCTTATTTAACAGCAAGCAAACTGTTAGGCAGTTTTCAGCCTGTCGAGCTGACGCATAAAATCCTGAGATCTACTAGAAAAAGCGGTAGTAGATTTCCTTTGTCCTCCCTCATTGGCATTCTGGTAGAACGCACCACATCGGGATCCTTAATTGTTTGCTTAGCCCTGGACATGAACAGGCAAGCGCACACCTCAATGACAAGCTTAGTTTCAGATGTTTGAACAGCTATATTTTGGTTTATTGTTGGAAGATATACTCCAGAAATAAACCCAGCCATGCTGTACAACTGGTAATTTCCAACTGTGTTTATAAATTAACCTTTAGCACTGTGCTGCCTGATTTTGTGGCAGTTATAATTCTCTGTTGCTGGGAAGGTTTGGATCAGGTGAAGGGCACATAAAGTTTCAGTTTTAAGTTCTTGTGATTTTTGGTTTTTTTTTTTTTTTCTCTTTAAGAGAAGACTTAAGTATTAAAATGTATCTGACATGTAATTCATCAGTTATGCCAACAAATTACCTGAATGAGGGAAAAAAATGAGAATTTTAGGAATCAAAATTGGACCTTTCTTCTGCTAGATTAAAATGGCCGCTGCTTTGTCACAAGACACATGTTAGGCTATGCGGATTATAGAAGCCATTCACAAACAGGGAGTGTGGGCAAAGTCTTAGCCTCCCAGGCAGAAGTTGATGGGGAATGATTGAAAGCTAGATCACAGAGGTAATTCCATATCCAAACAATAATTTCTTTGCTTCTTTCTGCAGTCTTTGGTAGTCTGGGAAATGTTTCTCTTGGGAAAACATTGCCTACGTTTCATGTACAATTCAAATTTCATAGTCAAAGTTTGACCAAACTATTTACCATTTTTATATTAATTTGTTTTTCTTACAAAGGTAGAGTTATTGAAATGAATTTCAAAACTGACTTATCCTTTATTTTCATTTAAAATGTTTAAATGTAACATAGGTTCCTAGAGGGAGAAAGAAAAAAAAAAAAGAGCTAATAGGTGAGATGTTGCCCAAGAGACCCTCTATTAGTTTGCTGAGGTTTAGATATCCTGCCTTGTGTTTTTCACTTTGTGGTGCCTCAGGAGGAAACCTGGGACGTGTATATACATGCAGAGTGCAACTTGAGCAAAATTAGATGCATTAGATCAGTGTGCAAGAATTAGACTTTTAAATGAGCTAATCTCGTGACTTTTAGAGGAACAGTCATCCTTACTGAGGCGTTTTGCAGCCTAACATCTAGTGTATTGTGCTTAGCAAGACAGGAAGCCTATAGGTTTAAAGTATGTCTGTGTCTAATCACAGCCCTTCAAAGAAGGAAGTGAATAAGGGGCCACCTGCATTGTCTGCTTCCTTTTATGATAAATTTTTGTTAGGTTTTCAACATGACCTCTGCTCATGTCAATGGCATCCATTTTTGGTAGATCAAGTGTTGTGCAAATAAGCCATAAAGCAGGAGGCTGTGGTGGGCTAAAGATACTGCTAAATACATAGCAGGTGGCAGGCTAGGGCTTTCATTGTCTTATCCTTTCAGTTATGAGAGTGACTTCATTAGATATATTTTCTTTAAATGAGTCAGCTCATGACCTGATGGAGAGAACTTTAGCAGTCTGAATGTCTTCAAGATAAAATTACTGTGGAAATAGTTGTTGTCAAGGAGATTTTGCTTTGCATTGATTGTTGCACTGTAGAAAGATGATGATGATGCAGATTTGGAATAACTGATGTTTCATTCTTCTCTGAAACAAAATATCTATTCTTTCTCAATGGGAAGCTCTTAAACCTTCTTCCTACAAACAATCTCTCTCCAGCTCTTATGGAACTACAAGCTGAACCTGACTACAGATCCAAAGTTCGAATCCGTGGCCAGAGAAGTCTGCAAGTCCACTATTGCTGAGGTGAGCTGGAGAAAAGGAACGGACGCTGTTGCGGCATTGGGGGATTTTTCCATTTCTTTAGAATTTCTGTGGGATGGTGAATGAGAAAAATATTTTTGGGCTTGGGAAAGCTCTAGCCTTATAGGTCAAATTCCTGGGCATACTATACTTCATTCAGTCTTCTTCCAAAAAAGTAGAAGTCTAGTTTTGATTTTTTTTTTTTGTCTAGCAGAAAGGATAGACACATAGACATAAATAATGAGTCAGCATACTTGTTTATTCTAAGTTCAAAGTAAATTACTCCAGGGACACTATATTGGGTATTTAAAGTAGGCTTCCTTAGAAGAGAATTGGTTGCATGAATGGCAGGTTCTCTCCCCAGCCTGTTTGTGTCAGCAGTTTATTTTCCATCGGTCTAGTTTTCAGCAGTCGCTTGCTTGTCACATCAGCCTGTTAGGCATAGGGAATGTGGCAGCGCTCAGTGTAGATTTAAGACAAGTAGTTTTCCCGAGGCCTCAAACATTTGGAATCGCCTTCCTTGTTCCCTTTCCTTTACAGTGTTTTCGGTTAATTTGAGAGGAGCACGCAAAGCAGTCTGGCTCCAAAAGTTTGGGAAATAGTAGTTTAAGTGAGGGGTACTCAGTAGCTAGTTCCTCCTACCCTGTTTAGTCTTGTGCTTCCACTTCTTTTAGCACCATTTGAGTTGCAGTAACTGTAACGTTAGGAGGAAAACCATCATTTAGAAAGCTAGAAGATTAAACAGTGGCAGGTAAGCAGCTCACATTCAAGGATTATGCTGTGTTTGGAGTTCAGTAGCTCCCAAATGAAAGCGCTGCCAAATCTATTGAGTCTCAGTCAAGGAAAGACAAATGTTTTCTGTTGGCAACTTTGTTTTATGTCATGGAACTGCTGCAGAATTTATTTTGCAACCTAGGCATTCTTGAAAGCGCTCTCTTAACAGTGTTTAGTTACCATTTTTGTACAATGGCAGCCTGCTATTATCATAAACATTGTGTGCCGAATGTTGGATATGGTCTCTAAATGCAGTGGAAAAAGCACAGAATTTTAGCTATCTGCTAATCACCAGTATTCCTCTTATAATATTTGGTGGTGAATGATGGCCTGAACTGATATTTTGCCATTTGGTGAGTAGTTTTCATTTAAAAAAAAAAAAAAAAAAAAGTGAACTGGATAAGTAACAGTAATTGTAAATGCTTGATCAGTTGATTAATACTGATAAATGCTAAGGCAAGTGCATAAACCATTCCACTGAATAGTTTTTAGTAGAAATGCCTTAAAATCTTTAAGAACTAACGTGCACAATACTTGCCTATTAACATTTTTATTTAGTTCAAACTAACAGGTAGGTATTTTCTTGTTGTGTGACTGAGCTATTGATTTTAAGTATTGTCTCTTTTTTTTTTTCTTAAGAACAAAGTACAGCTAGAAGAATAAATTCTAATGATAGTCACCTGTGAATTACTGACTATCTCAATTCAGTGCTTTCTGAAAAGCCCACCTTTAATATTATCAACTAAATACCAATTTAGTGTGAATGTAAACATTGTTCTCGACTGTTACAACTTTGTGACTTCTACTTCTGGCTATAGTTTGAATTCAGAATTACAGTTGGCTAGCAGATAACGGCGGTTGCTTTCAAAGTGGCCAGCCAATAGCACACGTGACTGCTTGATCTTTTACACAGTTCCCTGACTCAGGCCGTAGAGCTCCGGATCTGTTTCTAATGCCAGGCTCTTCTGAAAACAGCGTGTGGCCGTTGCACGCTGGTTTGGCTCGTGATACGTCTTCTGAAGTAGGGCCAAACCCAAGACGTAGTTTTCTCAAAGCTTGCTCAACTCTCTCCCTTTCACCCTGCAGTGAACCACATGCGTTTTCACCTAAAGTAAAGATGAAGTTTATGCTTCCTCTGTAAGAGGAAGATCAACCTTTAACTACGTTTTTCTGATATGGATTAAATAGAAAGTGGTCTACCAGCCTATGTCTGCCTTCAAGTCATGTTTTTAAAATGTTGCATGACTCTTGTCTCTTTCTAGCAAGATCTTCCCCCTCAGCATAGAGATTCCCACTTGGTATTTGAGAAACAGATAAAATGGTTCACTATATGCTCTCTTAGCGTTATCCCTGTTTGGCATCTGAACAAGCCCAGCTTACTGGTTGTCATTGGTCTCCTTTTAGTTTGAGCCCTTTAGTATCAGTACAGGAGCAAAAACTCTGATGTAATCAAGTCAACCCCTGTATCTCTTGCTTGAAAAACTGTAGTTTCTGAACTCTAGTCTCTACTCTTTCTGCTTCATTCTTATGGCTTCGTTTTCCAGCATCCTCCTTTAATAGGGGACATCAGAACTGGACAAATATTTCAGAACAGGGTCTTCCTGAGGTTCAGAGAGGCTGTGTAATCCTGATGCTTCTTGGAGCGTAGAGCAAGGCATTGCTTTACTGCTCCTGATCGCAGTATTCCTCTGGGAGTGTCCTGAACAGATAGGCAGCTGTGTTTTTCCACGGCCTGTACCTTTTAGTTCTAAAGGTGACATTTTGGCCTTGTTGTCTGCTTTCCTGGGCAGTGCAGACTGTGATTTATATTGGGGACCTGTCTGTTTGTGTATACTTCTCTCCCAGTCTCTGCACAGCTTTCAGCTTTTATTAGCGATGATTTTTTTTTCAGACCACTGAATAAAATGGTTTAGTACCAACAATCAGCCTCTGTAAGAGCTTGATAAAAACAAACTTGATGAGGTTTTTCCTTTTAAGTAATGTTTTCAACTTCTAGACAGTTATAAACAGTTCAATAAATATGGTATTGACTTTTGAATCAATCTCACTTCTAGCCAAAATGTCGTACTGTACAAGGTCAAATGTTAATGGGGGCCCAAGTACAGTTTAGTAATGCTATAATATGCTCAGTTTTCTAAATAAAGGTCGTCAAAGTAGCATTTTTCCTACCAATCCACTTGATTGCAGGGATTCAGTATGATTATTACAGAAGATGATTATTGGGTCAGAAGACTGATAATCTTCAAGGTCACTGCATTTACATTCTCCAGATATTGGCACAAATGAGGCATTTCAGAAATATTCAAGTATTCTAACTTGCTGAAAATGAACCTTAGGTCTAGAGAGCTCTTTTGCCAGCAGTTTTTGAAACTATAGATGCAAGTTTCTATGCCTGAGGATATTTTAAGATGTTTAAATTCACTAGCTGCAGCCACTATAGTCTTAATTTTTTTTTTTCTTTGAACAGATCAAAGAGTGTGCAGATGAACCAGTTGGTAAAGGTTTCTTGGTGTCTTGTTTGGTGGATCACAGAGGAAACATCACTGAATACCAGTGCCATCAGTACATCACTAAAATGACAGCCATTATCTTCAGCGATTATCGCTTGATTTGTGGCTTCATGGATGACTGCAAGGCTGATATCAATCTCCTGAAGTGTGGCAGCATTCGACCTGGAGAAAAGGTATCCAGAGAACGTGTAGATTGTCAATAGGCTTGTAAAAGTGATTCGCTTGAAGAAGCTTACACGAGTCCTGCAACACTATATTATGGTGGTCTTAACTTGCAACTGTGAAAATCCATGCAATACTTAAGTTGTATGAAGAGGCTGATGTTGTGATTCTATATAGTTCCTTTATAATAAGGTGCATTCGTTGCTTTGTGAGGAACTGCTGTTCAAAGAGATGACTTTCTTTTGCCTGTTTTTTCCTTACCATACCACAGGTAATCCAGTAAGTAGTTGTCTTTTTGGTTACACTTGCTTAGGCTTGCCTTGATGTGATGAATCCAAACAATAGATTTAAGTGACCCATTGCTAAACTTATTTCAGTGTTGTCGGGTCTGATGGAAGAAAGTGATTGAGGTAACGTGGCCTGTGCTAACCTGTTCTGCTTTCTCCATTTGTAGATGATAGAATGGATCAAGAGTCTTTTACTTGTTCCCTTTCCTTTCCCCTGTCCACCCAAAAAGAAAAGGGTTGAAGGGCACTTAATCTCTAATGTCAGATTTTAGAAGTACTGAGGCTTTAATACTGTACTGGTTTTACTGAATAAATTGGTGTCCTTTTGCCCTATAAGAGTTAAGTGGAGGTCTGTTGCTGTTGGCTGTGGTGCTCTTGTAATTCTGCACTCTATTTCTAGAGTTGCATGTACCAGTTTGACTGTCCTTGTGTTTATGTTCATTAGTCCTCATTAAATCTTTCAGCTTCTGCAGCAGTCCCATTGCACTAGGAAGCCTCACAGGAAGTAAGGGGCAGTGCCCAGTTTTGAAAATCTGTATGTGTTAGGTATGTTATTTAATGACTGCACAGAAAATGCAAAGAGTTTGTGGTAAATAGAAGCAGGGTGATTTCAAGGCACTGCCTTTCCCCCTGTATTTCAGTGTAGCTAATGCAGGCATAACTATGTGATGCTGCGTGAATGAGTGGCTTGTTTTATGGTAAGGTTTTATGTTTAGGGATAAAGTTAAAATTAGACTATAAACTTTTTACAATGCTTTTTAATTATAGCTCTTACGTTTTTAAGAATTAGGTTCTTAAATCAGCTGCCAAGAAGGTGAAAAGCTTTAATGAAAAATATACCAGTTTTTTAGATAACAGAAATTGGATGCATCGCTATCTAATTGTTAGAAATTTTGTTAGAGTGAGAAATTCACTGCTATAAGCAAGTGCATCCATAATGTGTTAACCTGAAGTGCAAAGATACTCCGAAAGACTTAGCACAATTCGTGTCAGCAGAATTGTTTGTTCTTTCAGAAATGGGGATATGTGGATACAAAACCCTACATATGTCTATACTGCAGTATCAGAATTCAAATGTAAAAAAAATACAACACTACTGTTACCTGTGGTCCTGATTTTAGCTTTATTCTGTGCGCACATTGGTATCACTTAATTGTGCAATGGTGTAGCGGTTCACTTCTGCACTGCTTTTGCTCTTTTCAGTGCCCTGGATACAAGCTGGTATGTGATGAATGAAAGCTTTATGCGGGTTCCCCGCCTCGCTGGCTGCTGACGTTAAGAAGTATGGGAGTAAGACTGGAGGCTACAGCAAAAAAGGTGGCCTGGGTGGCTAAGGTAGTCAGACGCAAGGCATCTGGGAGAAACGAATGCAAACTTCTAGTCACCGAGTTTCTGTGGGAGAGCAAAACAAGTCGATAACTAACCTTTTACGGGGATTTGTGCAGTTTGTGCACTTTCCTCACTTTCTAGTACCCAACCCGGAATATTTTGCCTTGGTTTGTAAAAGTGCGAGTCTGTCGTATGATTTCTTTTGTTATGTTGTCATCTTTGGCACTTAGAGCAATTGAAGTATTTTATACTGCTATGGAAACAGCTATAAATGGCTACGCAAGCGTTTCTTTTGTTGATGTTCTGTTCTATCTCGTTGCTGCTTGAAAGAAATCTCATCTAATTTACTCCCATCAGACGCTCGTTCAGGTTTTGCCTCTGTATTGTAGCTTCTGAGAGTTGCCTGTAGAGAAATAGTCAATAGTCCTTTTGTGCGACTGAATATATCTGAGCACCTGAGGAAGAAGACGGGGGGAAAAAGATTCTTCTGGTGTTCATGGAGATGAGCACTGCTAGACCACTAGCTCCATCAACATCAGGCTACTAGTAGATGTTTCCTATGGTAACTTCGTGGTAACTGGGATAAACTCAAATTTTAACTGTAAAAGGCGCTTCACTGGGTGTCTTTTGGAATTACGTTGCCTCCTCAAGCACCTATGCTAGCTAACGATTTCCTATAATTCCTTAGTTTTTGTCTTAGGTTTCTTTCTACTTCCTAATTGAATATTGTTCCTGGTGGTGGGATTCCAGTGTGATGTTTCCTGTGTTTTCCCTTCCATGTTTCTTGTTGGCTTTCTGTTCTGTAAAAGCAGTGAAGTAGAGCTTAGTTAAGCTGCTTTAGACTGCAGACTTCGTTTTGTTGTATATAGTAGAAAGGATGTAGATGTGGTGTTTGAAAGCATTAAGTATCTTTTGTAACATGCCTGCTTTTTTTTTGGCTAATGGAGAAATGCTTAAGAGTGGCTTCTGTCACCCCTCCAATTGCCTGTTGTGCTTTTTGTGAATTTGGTCTCCTGGTATTTAAACCTTGCTTTGTTTTCATGCAATAGGAATCTAATTTGAAGTTGAGATGAGTAATTGCAGCTGAGCTTTTCTTGAACTGCCTCTCAGAATGAGCTTGTTGCTTTCCTGATGCTGGTACAGTAGAGGGGTGCATCAGTTTGATGCGTTTAGTTGGCTAGCTTGGATTTAGCCGTGCTGTCTGAGCTGGAATTGATTATTTGCCACGTTAAAAGGGACATAAACTTAAATTGCACATCTGTCATAGCATTTTTCCAGATAATAGTATTTTCCAGATTCCTAAAATGGATGCATTAGGAGAGCATTGTTTTCTCTTGTTTTGTTTTTTTCCCCAAGTGCTTTGACGACAGTTGGCCTCACTCTTTCCCTGGTTTCATAAAAGTTCTGGGCATAGAGGGGAAGCACGTCGAAATTGGAAGGTGTGATAGACTTTAGTTCGGTCTATTTACTTAGCATGGTATTACAGCGGTGTACTATCAACGCAAGTACTGAGAATTACCTAATCTAAGAGCAATCCCTGTAATCTTGGCCTCCCAGTTAGCCCCGTGATGTGCCAAAGTGAAACTTGAGATACAGCCACTAAGTACAGAGGCTACTGGTTTCTATAGCCTGACTGTTCTGCTTCCAGCAAGTCGGCACTGGCTGCTCAATGCAAGATGCTATTTGATAAAACAGGTCATGTTTTACCCTCCTGGGTGCTGCTACTTTGTCCTCTGACTCGTGTCTGTTCACTTCCCTAGTTTATCTGTGTAACTCTGCAATGACAACAATAGCAAGCTCAAGGCATGACAAATTTCAGACAGAGTAAAGTCTTTCTGGAGATCTTCTGAAAATGACAAACGGGAATTGCAAAGCCTAAACTATATTTAAAAAAAAAATCTCATGTGAGAGATCCCCAGACCAGGGATAATTATCAGGGATAATGTTTTACAGATCTCCGCATCTTTCAGACAAAATTCTCTATTTAAGAACGGTAGTGCTGGTGAGGCAACAGTTAACTTGTGTGGTTTTTTTTTAGACAGAAATCTTCTGTATTTCAGTGTGGTTTACTGGAGAAATGAAGCCTAGACTGTGTCAGTCCCCCACAGCAATTTTTGGAAGTCCTGACCTGTGAAAACAACTTAGAGATGGAAGTATTGAGTGTTATATAGGTTTTCTGACAACAGGGTGCTAGGTAGAAGAAAAGCTCATTAGAGCTCACCGGATGGAGGAGCTGCAGCAGACCTTTACTCCTTATTATGCAGCAGGGAGCTGGTGCTGGAGCAGGATGGCGAGGGCTCGCGGTGGGAAGCCGGCTCCCTTGGCATCGGCACTCCAGAATTTGAGCTGGCCCTGGCAGGACCGCTAGCAAGCGGAGTGCAGGTGGGAGTATGTGGCTGTGCGTCGTGCAGAGCCCCTGAAGAAATACAGTCGTTGCAAATGGGTGCCAGAGCTGTTGTGCCACCCTTTGGATGAGTCTGTCAAACTTCTGAGTGCCAGCTGCTGCGGAAAAAGATGGTTGTGTGCAGCCATATGCCCGTGTTTGCTTTCCCCTCCAGACTGCAATAAGAGAATGTACAATCTTAAATACAGTATATGTTAGCCTGTAATTAAAGCCTTGTGAAGTGGAGAGCAGTTATAATATACTTCAGTGTGGTAATAGGCATACGTCCTGATTTGGATTTTTATACGCCTTTTTGATCTGCGGTACAGATACAGTGATCTGGCAGTCTTTCACCTTGCTCAGAGCTCATATTCAGTATTTAGTTATGTTCACTCATGCTAGGCATTTGAGCGCAAAGCTTTGAAAACTCAGGTCACTTAGTTCAGTGTTTAAAACTAGTAACTGAACTGATGGCTCTCTCCAAGCTGCGTTTTAAGTCTTGTCTATATTCTTTGCTTGACCAGTAGCACGGCTGCCTTTGTGCACTTTTGAAGAAACAAGACTGCAGGTCTGTGATCTCCTTAAGCTGATGTAACTTGGTGCTGCCTCTCAAAGGAGTATGCTGTTCTGGTCAGTGCTAGCTCTTAGGGACCTGATCGGCCTGAAAATGAACCCCAGCTTAGCTTAATAAATCTCCCGAACGCTTGTCAAGTGGGCACAGGAACACTAGTGGCACCGTGAGAAGGTATGTGAGTGCTCAGGGGTAGGAGAACAGGCAAGATTGCCTCTTTCAGGAGCCAGCTATGTGGTCTTATATATATTTCCATTTTTACTGAGTCTAATATGTTTTTAAATTACTGTAATACATGGCAGCAGAGTAGCCAGCACTGCAAGATGATCTACCCAAATCTAAAAACTATATTTGTGAAATCGTGCAAAAAAATTAGTGATTTTATACTGTATCCCTGGAACGCAGCAGTGAATGCTCAATATCCTGCATATATAAATCAGCTTCTACGAGCTTTTACTTTCATGTACAGTATGAATCTGTTGACTAGGAATCTAGACCCACGCTGGGAGAAACCTGGAAACTCCTGCCCTTCCTAGCAGGAAAAGCTTGCCTCGTGCCCTCCTTGCTTGGTTGCAAGGGAAAGCCTGCAGGTGAGTGAATAGTCTCGGCCTGCCTTGCCTCCCAGCTGCAAGCTCAGCTAGGCTGGAGCAGCAAACTGCTGGAGTTTGTTTTCAATCGTTTAGTCCTGCCAACTTCCTTGCTGTAATTACTACGTATGAGTGACCACAAGGGTTTGAGAAAAACAGAGTTTGTGTTTGACGTGGTTATGGATAAATGGCAGTTTTAAGTAATAACATGGCAAACTTACTACTAGAATCTGTATATAATGAGATTTCTTTGAAGGTGCTGATGCCTGGCCAGTGTGTACACTTGGTAAATTCCCATTCAAAGCAAAGAGTGAACCAGAGTAGGATTTTTTTTTTGTGTAGTTTATTTTTGTTAGAAAACTTTCAGCTCTTAAGCTGCTGATACTTGCGGATTTTGTTTATTACACTGTAATTGGCCTATTCTGCTTGCGCTCCTCATGTAGCAGAGTCAAACTGGAATCACAGGCTGCCTGTCTGAGAAGTGTCACAAAAAGACTTGGAAGAATTGCACAGCTTTGAATAGTCGTGGCCATGGTTTATGGAGACTGTTCTCTTGCTCATGCTGCTACGGCAGTAATGGATGAATCTTAAATGGTTGCTGCAGATGCCAGGTTGAGTGATTCAGATGTATGCAAATGTTCGTGCTTTGTTGCATCCCTCAGATAGTAGCAATATCCTCTCACAGCAGAGCAGCATAAGTTAAGGAGTTGGATTTAAAATAGAAGATAGTCCTTGTCACACACACAACTTGCAGAAGCTGTGAGAAAAGATCTGTTCTGGAAAAATTCTCGATTTTAGAAGAATCAGACCTTTTGTAGGGATATATGGATTAGTTCTCTTCCTAACCACGTCAGAAAGATGTAGGAAGCTAAATGGAGTTTTGGTCAGCTTTATGCTGCCTTTTCCCTGTTTTTGCACAAAGCACAAGCTTGCTAAGTTTATCTGCAGTTGCTGGTCGTAGTCCGAAGTTGTCTTCAGGCTCTATTAAACTTGCAGGACAGCGGGCATGGGTTATAGTATGGGGTCAGAACTGCTTTGTCTGAGACTTCAACTGCTGCTGAATGCTTTGAATTTTTTAATTCCCTTTAATGGAAGAATTAGCATTGAGAATCCTAGATTGGTCAGTGCTTCCGTGTGGCCTTTTAGCGTTGCTAATTATCACTGCCCAAACTGACGGCTTGTCCCAGCGTGGAGTAACTATAATTTTTTTTCTCCCCAAGTATGTTCTTAATGTGATGCTGTTGCTTGCTGTTGCCATGGTGCTGAGAGTGCTATGTCAGATTAAAGATAATTTGGCCGTTTTGGTAAGCTGCTCTGAGCAGTGTGACTAAGGAGTGATAATCTCATTAAGTCACATCAAAACAAGCAGAGCGCATTGGAGGGGGTAATAGCACTCTGACCATCAGCAAGATGGTGATATATAAAATTGGGGGGGGGGGGGGCAGTGCAGGTCAAGGTGGTTGAAATAGGTGGGGACGGTGAAAACACAGTAGATCATCTTTGTTTGTTTGGCCAGCCGTGGCTTGCAGCGTGGCTGTAACTCCTCAGTTCTGACTGAGATGAGGACTCTCTCATGAGGTTTTTTTTTTAATTGTCGTTTCTGTGCCATGCATGAATGCACATGCAGTAGGACTGACATGTTCAAGTCTGAGTAGATGATCTGTCTGTCTGTCTATTTCTGTGGTGCTTATCTGGACTCATGGATCACTTGTTCGTGTATGTAGTCGGTTACAGGTATGCTCTTTCTCTTTTCATGTAGGATGCACACTCACAAGGAGAGGTGGTGGCATGCCTGGAAAAAGGCCTGGTGAAAGAGGCAGAGGAGACTGACCCTAGAATTCAGGTTTCTGATCAGTGTAAGAAAGCTATTCTTCGTGTAGCTGAGCTCTCTTCAGATGACTTCCACCTGGACCGGCATCTCTACTTTGCATGCCGAGATGACAGAGAACGATTTTGTGAAAATGTGAGTATTTTCCTCTTGCCTTCCATTCTACGTTAATCCATTAAAAAGAAATGGAAAAAGAATGGAATCAGAGTGGAACCTGAGCACGATTTTGTAATACTGAAAACTGGCACCTCTTAGCTGTCGCTTTGCAATAACTCTGGTATTCAGTTCACTAACCCAACAAAAGTGTGTTACAATTTTTACTGAGTTAATGAACTGAATTAGCTTATAAATGGTTTGATGGGCATCAGATTTGGAGTGAAATGTATGGAGCCGCTCGAATGGGTGAGGGAGGCCAGGGTGAGCAACTCCCACTTTCTGCAGTGGTAAGCTGTTGCACAAGATTAACCTCTTCTGACTTTACTTGCAGCACTCCTTACCACTGGAGCGATGAGCTGGAAAGCTGCATTGTTCAGTCTGTATTAGCTAGTATCAGCTGAGGGGGTTTCTCACTAAAAGGTTGATGAACCAGATCAGAGTAAAAAAATAAAAAATTGTCAGCAAGATTTTTTTTTTTTTCTTGGTAGTACAGAAGCCACCACAATCGGTTCAGGTGCTAGCTTTAATATATTTCTAGCTTAAAAAGAAATCTTTTTGGCATAGTTCAGCCTGCTTGTTAAGCATAATGTGTCTTATCCTTAATGGCTCATGTTACTGTTCTGTTTCACAGACTCAGGCTGGGGAAGGCCGAGTTTACAAGTGCCTCTTTAACCACAAGTTTGAAGAATCAATGAGTGAAAAGGTAGGTATCTGTCTCAGTGGGACAAATTCTTAATGCAGAAATGATCAGATCTTTCATCAGTCCAGACTGCATTGTTATTTTCCAGCGTTGAGGAAAATCTGTCCATCACCTTCGTGGCCAGATAAGACTATTTTAACAGATGCCTTTGCTGTGATAGGTTTTTGTTTCCAGCTACATGCTGATGGCTTGAATTAATTATGTTCAAGTTACAGCCTTTAAAGTTTAAGGATGTAAATAAATCAAAGCTTCTCTTGGGTGGGTAATTTGGGAAGGTAGACTTGGAGCTCAAGTAGCAGTGTGGTGATTAAGTGTTTAAAGTAGAAGTAGCATCATGCTGAGGTAAGCCTTGTATAAATCTTATACTGTACAGGTTAGAAACAAATTGTCTAAATGTCTCAAGGTAGGAAGCTGTATGGGTGTTTCACTTTTTTGTTTTCTAGGCTATAATTATCTGACTATTAAGTAGCAAATCATGTGGGGAAGATGTACAATTCAAAGTTAATGGAGTTGTGCTTAGGCTCTTCTACCTGAAGACACAGATTTTAACAAAAAAGTTGATCTGTAGAGTCAATCCCGAGAAGAGTTTCCTCATAGCTGTAATGGTGTGGGTGTTTTAGGAAGGCAGCAATGCCTTCAGTGATTCAGAAGCAGCATCATAGTGATAGGAACTAAATAGAACTATAGTCTGAAAGGATACGAAGCTGTATATCTGTAAAGCCCTTCTCGAAGAAGCTCTGCTGAAGGAGCCCAGTTCAGAGGCCTGCAGGGATCGGACTCATTACCTTTTCTTTAAATGCATTAGCTATATGAAAGCTTAGTTCCAATTAACAAATTCAAAACTGAAGGAGGAGTCCCTGACGGCTTGAAAAAAAGTTTCGTTTTATACAAGGATGGTTCCTGAGAGGGAGTGCTATTTTTGCTTAGTTTGTTTTTGCTTGTAGAGAGATAGTATTTTGCAGTGGGGTCTTTTCCGTGATGAGCTGTGTTACTTAAGATATGAATATGAAATGTTAGGAGTTTGGACAAAGCTGTGGCAAATTACCTGATAAGAAGAGAGAAGTGGATGCCCCAGGGTGGAAGAGCAGTTTGCAGAGCAGGAGGAACACGCAGTCTGATTTTTTTTTTTTGACCCTCGTAGCTGCCAAGGCTGGACCATGTGCAAAGTCTCTTCAGTTCAGAAGAAGCTGTTAGTAAAAAATTGCTCCTTGCTGATGGTGTCAGGTGCTGCACACACATAGGAGACAGTAGTTGATTGGTGGGTGACTTGTTTTGTTCAATTTGAAACTGCTCACCAGGCTCTTTTTTGAGACTCTTTTTGAATGAAGTTAGGGGATTGTTCTTGCAGCTCCTGGGACGTGTGGGTCAGGTTTGGTCACAGTGCATCCTCCTGAGTCTCACCAGGTTTGGAAAAATGGCTAGAAATTCCTGTGGGTAGACTGCATATCTGTGCTGTCATCTGTTTGGCACATTACAGTACAAATCCAAAGAACATACTCCTTTGTAAATGGGACTGGAAAAAAGTTGTTTCTTGAGGGCATGGGGTGAGAATGTACCAGAGCTGGGATAAATGTCAGCTACTGATCTTGGTTACTGAGAATGAGTCATGCTTTCAGCCATAGCTCTTCACAAAAAGCTAGATGAATGTGCAGTTTTAAAGGCAACAGTCCTCTGCAGATCATTTCTTAAAACCCTTGATCTGTTGACCTCAGATGTGGATTGTTTATTGTGCAGCTTCTATGAGACGACCAAACTTAACTGCAATCCAACTTAAGCATGTGAATTGTAGAGCACCTAGAGTTTTTTGAAATGCAAAGAACTTGAAAACCTTATCAGTAGCTGAGCTAGCACTCTGGCAGGAGCTGGCACGAGCGTGCTGAGGCTCATTCAGCTGTCCTAACGTGTCTCCTACAGTGTCGTGATGCGCTGACAACCCGCCAAAAGCTGATTGCCCAAGACTACAAAGTCAGTTACTCACTGGCAAAGTCCTGTAAAAGCGATCTGAAGAAGTATCGTTGTAATGTGGAGAATCTTCCCCGGTCTCGGGAAGCCAGGCTTTCCTATCTGTTGATGTGTTTAGAGTCTGCTGTGCACAGAGGTAAGAGGAGCTGAACTGAGTGATGTGTGGTTTACTGAGGTCTTGATTTTAAAAGTTTGTGTGAGACTTTGAACTAGCAGCTTCAATAGGCCTTTGTAGCCACCTTCTCCAAGTAAGCTTCTTTAAAGTTTTGGGTCAAAGAAAGGCACATTTCCTCATCGTGCTTTCATCACTGTTATTTTGAAGATTATCTAAAAATAGCTGAGGAAATGTCTGACAACAGCTCTTATTGTGTAGGCAAGAAGCTTAAAATGCAAAATAGCAAATCCCACTTGGACTGATGATGTGTAATTGCAAATCCTTCTATTCACTGTGAATTCAGACAGGCTTTTTCCCCCTCCTTCATGAAGTAAACATTAAGTATGCTACTAGTTTAAAACAGAGTAGGCCACTTGCTCATCATCACTCAGTGAAAGCCAGGGATGTTCCATCTCATGCCTCTTATGTTTCTTCAGTAGCTTGAGTAAATGCTTTAATTTCTGTAGCTCTTACCTAGTTTTTCCTGTGTAGAAGGAAAGTAAGTGCAACAGTGCAACGTTTTTTTTTCTATGCGTTTAAGTTACTGCAAGCTAGAGACATCCTAATGCCCATGGCCATCCCAAAGGCATTAGAGGGCCCTATTACAGTAGCACCATGTTAAACGTCCTCTGTGAAATTGTTGTAATGTGTAAAATGACACGTATTATATCCTCTGCATCTGTATTGGAGAATTGTTTGTTGCGAATGAAGGATTTGTGCTTCTGTGGCAGAGCCGCGTGCTGCAGTGCTGCAGACGCCGTAGGGAAAGGCTGCCATAGCACCGTAAGCAGTCTGTGCGTCTGTGAGTTTGATTAACTCATCCCTGCTGATTGATGTGTAAATGATGTGTGCTGTCTGTGGGGAAAGGTTTTTCTGCCCCCTGCAGTAGAGCAGGTGCGTTCCCGAATTACGTGCAGGAAACTGCTCTTCGGTTATTAACCTCCGCTTTTGCAGTGGAACGGGTTCGGCAGCGCATGGCTCATGCGTGAAGCGTAGCCCGAGAGGAGCGCTGTTATTCGCCTCCCCTCCACTTATTGGTATTACAATATCTGGGAGCCCCTGTAGCGGTGCAGGACCCCCACTGTATGGGGATTGTACCCCTATGAATAGGTGAGGAGGCACACAGCAAAAAGCTATCCCATTCCTTTTGACTTAAAACTGTTTTCGTGGGATTCTAGTAAAGCTTCTCAGTAGCAAATATCAGTATATATTAAAGCTAAATTTCTGTATGACTACAGTTGATTTGTTTCGGTTATGTCTTTGCTTTTGTTTCTTGGCTTCTGAGCAAGCGTGTGTTGTTGCTCTAGAAAACTTTCCTCTGTGTGGGAGCGTTTAACCTGCTGTCCAGACTAATTCCCCCTCGTTACCTAGAAAGCTGGAGGTGCTTCCGTTTCTACAGTGAAAAAATGATCACCTGAATGTACAGGGAACAGATAACCTGTACTACAGAACTAGAGATCCAGTGAGGGTTTTCAGTTATTCTTCAGAAGCAACTCCTGCCTGTAACGTAAAGTCCGCAAGAAGATTCTCCTAATCTTCCACAAGTTCTCTCTTTGAAAGCCTTGCATTGAGTCCAGAGAATGATTCGTTTACAAGTTGTATTAAGCGACGGAGCAGCAGTAGCAATTGGCTTAATCTCCAGCAAGTCTGCTCAAGTATGTTTGCTAGTCTAATATTATCCAGAATGTGGACATGGTCCCCAATCTTTTGATATTAGGGTAGCACTAAGACCCCTGATCAAGAAGGGCTCCGCTAGGCATTACTGCTAACTCATGTCTTCCTTTCTTGGCTTAGGTCGACAAGTGAGCAGCGAGTGCCAGGGTGAAATGTTGGATTACCGGCGCATGCTAATGGAAGACTTCTCATTGAGCCCAGAAATCATCCTGAGCTGCCGAGGGGAGATCGAACACCACTGCTCAGGCCTGCATCGGAAAGGTCGCACTCTGCACTGTCTGATGAAAGTAGTACGAGGAGAAAAAGGAAACGTCGGGCTGAATTGTCAGCAAGCAGTAAGATGCTTTTCTGTCATTTCAGTTCTAGGTTGTCAAGCTGGTAGAAGCAGTGATTTGTCTGTTAACGTTTTGCCTTGCGAAACTAGAGAATGCTGGAGGCAGTTGTGTAATTATCGTGGTATGAAGTGTGACTTGGTATCTAGCTGCACATTAGTAAAGCTCTTTTTCTTAAAATTCTTTTTCTGGTCTGGATTTCATGCTCGATCTCCAGTAGTTCTTTTCCAGCAGTTCTCAAGTCAACTATTTCTCTCCTGGGTGTAAGATATGGGGAAACTTGTTTATGTAAAATTTAAAATATTCTCTCCTCACGAGCCCTTTCCTTGAAAATGCACAAAATCTTCACAGAGCAACTTTCAACTGTTTTGACTTTTTTCTATTTCACTCCTCTTGAACGATGGGAATGGAACTTCAGTGACCGGTGTGATGAACTGCTGTTCATCGTTTCAGTTGCAGCTACTGAAAGGAATGGTCATTCTTCCCTAAAATACTTGTAAATAGGGCCTTTTGGCCTTTTTAAACTTCATTTTGACCCGGATTTGTCTTGTGTTTAGTCTTTTTAAATTGAAAGCAATTACTTCATATTTCTTCCAACTCATTAATGCTACTTCATGTGATTTTTACCTTGGGACTTAATACCTGTTTTTAATGACCCTTCAGCCTGTGTATATGACATGAGCCTGGAAAAGGGACGCCAATGCAAACATGGCAGAGGAGGGATGTACAGAATCTGTTATTGCTGATGCAGCAATTTGAGGAGATATATGCTCCTGACCATCTGCAGCATACGGAGCCACTGCAGCCCATTTTCAGTTTAAATGTAGCTTAAAGCCTGAGGCCAGAGTATTCCCGTTGCGTGTGTGTGTGAGCAAAGATAAATTAATGAAGAGCTGATGACATTTTATTTTCAGGCATTGGATGATTTTATGCTGAAGCTTATTCTGTATAAACACCAGGTGTATCGGTGCAGCAGCTGTGTGTTTTGAGTCATATCTGCAGTGAACTATAGTGAGTGATGCTTTGCAACATTTGTGTGGAAAAACTGGATACTTTTTTCCGTTTTTCGACTATGAAGCAGAACTTGCTGCCTCAGAACTGGCTTATCCAAAAATTATTAGAAGATTGGTTCTGCTTGGGAGTGAATTGCAGACCATGAAATGCATGGTGAGAGTAAGTCCTAAGTTAAGACAGGGAATTTCCCAAAGTGGGAGATTTCAGACTTCTGGGTGGAGAAGAATCTCTGTAGAAACCTATAGGTTTTTTTTCCAGATCTCTTATTAAAATACTACTTTATTTTTGTACAGGAAGTTGATGTGGTAGCAGGGCTTGCCAATGACTATCCTTTAAACTGAATGACCTGTGTTCTGTTCTCTGTACAAAAGACAGCAGGAGCAAATTAAATGCTAATTTTGTAAAATATGATTAGCTTGTCCATATTTTTGTGGACAGGAGGAAATAGATGATTGCAAGAATAAGATAAATGTTCCAATATTCTGGGTTCCTGAGGAGTGACATAATGCTCTTACATAGCTGCCTTCAACTTCTGAAGAACCTAAATCATTTATTGTTGATATTTTGTATGGGAATGGTGATGGCTGGACTGGTGATGGTTGTCTCAGCTGTCAGATTTTGTTCCATTATGATTTATGGTGCTAGAATGAGCTTCCCTGCTTTCACCTTTTGCAGTAGGTAAATTAGTTTCTGTGGAAGAGAATATTGTCTGAATGGCTTCCAGCTTCTGGCCTTCTCATGCGAGAGACTTGAACTCCCCTGTCGTTTGAGACTGGCCCATGTGACAGGCCACGAAGGTGGCACCTTAGAAGTCCAGCCCTTCCTAGTAGCTAGAACTACTTGAATTCTTTTCTGATACCTCAAGGGTCCATTTGATGATGGATAATTCTGCTGAGCCACTGCTGCTCTTTTGGAGTTGCTTTCTCAGATTCTTAGTTCGCGTGTATCAGTTGATGGTAGTACTGCTGCTCTGTGGTATCTCTACCTTTCCACCTGTGGAAATAGAGGACGACTGAGCAAAGCAGGCAGCGAAATGCTGGGTTTGGGTTGGTCGCGGGAGAGCTGGCTTCCAGTAGTGCTTTGAGTCCATCTCCGAGTATTGTCTTTAGTCTGCTGAGTCCAAATCTTCTCTCCCAGCAGAAGAGCTGGATAGTTCACCTCTGCTTTTAGTTGCTTCATAGGTAACACTAATACAGCATGCGCGTCTTGCCTAGCTCAAAGTGGTAGGGCTGCTTCTGAGAATTTTCGATGTAGAAGCTGTATGACGAGACCCACTTGCCTAGAAGGCTCGCTCGAGAAATTTAGAACTGGAAGTGTCTGATCTGGATCTCTTTACCTGGACTCTCCGGAATCTGTCAAGATGGGCTCTGATTCTGCTTGCCTTGCCTGATGAAAGGAAGATGTTTGTCCATCTACGCAAAAACAACAACAACAAAAACCCCAGTGCTTTTATTTTTCTGCAGGGGCATCTGCTTTCCTGCATTTGAGTGATTCTTTGTGCTTAAAACTGTCAACTAAATGCACATAAGGCCTTCTCAAACCCTGATTTCTCACTCTGACGGGTTTTGTTTCTTGTGACGTACCCCAACCAGACTGATCTCACATATGGGATTCTGTGCTCACAGTTAACCATAGCACTGTGAAAGAGGCATGCCTAGCCCCAAACTTCTAAATTGTGCTTTCCCCATCTTTGCTTTGCATGGTGAACTTGCCAAAATGCTGAAGTGCTCTACGTGGCAGGAATGGTTGCTTTGTGTAACAGAAATAAGACAGCGTAAGTTCAAAAAAAATTCCTGTTCTTTGCTCAGCCACCTTTGCCTAGCTGTAGGCCTGAATGTTTTGCTCACCCAAGGGTGACGCGGCAGCGTTTCACAGGTACGCTCCTGCAATGTGCCCTCGTAAGGGCCATTTTGCGGTTTGGCTCTGCCATTGCAGTGTCCTGTCAATTCAGAAGTGAAGGCAGGGACCGAATTTGAGGGTAGGGCTCCTGTTACTTTTTAAAAGTTCCTTGTCCTCAACAAGGCAACAAATACTTTTGATGTAGCTACATAGTAGCATGCATTTTATTAAAAAATAAATATATTTTTATATATATATGTAAATCTCTCTCTCTCTCTCTCTCTCTCTCTCTCTCTCTCTCTCTCTCTCTCTCTCTCTCTCTCTCTCTCTCTCTCTCTCTAAAACTTTTACATACATGTGTGCATTTGTTTGTCAAGAGGAGATGTTCCTTCTAGAGCATGCCTCTCAGGACAAAACAAGCTCTTTGCTTTGGGGATACGTCTAGAGCTTGGGTATACTCCGGTCATTAGGTTGTCTTCTGCAAATAACATTATGTTATCATTTGCAAAGGAGTTCCTGTGCATAGGGAGGGTGGGTCTGGGATGCTGTAGCACTTGGGCCATAGGCTGTAGGTCACTGGGAAACAAACATACGTGTCCCCTAATTGTGAACACCAACCCATAAAGGGTCTACAGCAGCCAGACGTTAGGTTACACATGATGATGTGGCTCCATGGAAGTAATATTCTGTACTAGAGCCACTGCTGACAAACTCCTTTTCCAATATGTTTTCTGTTGCTCTGGCCTCTGCTTTGTTTTTTCTGTTTATCCCTTGGGCATGAAAAACTATAGTTACTGCTAAAAGGGCTGATATCTCTGCTTTCAGCTTCTAATGCAGCTAATAAATTGATAGTTAATTGTTAATTTAGCTTCAATTCAGGATGAGAGTTCAGCGGATTATAAGGCTTATTCCAACTGCATTTCAGCAGCAGGCTAATTGTGGGAGGGAGGAAAACTCTATAAACTTCCACTTTTATCACCAGTGCCAAATTACTCACCTCGTCCCTTATTCGTGGGTCAGGGCAGCTGGCTCCCTGCAGTTTGCACTTGGTTGAGAATTTGATTCAGGAACCCTACGGTAGTTCCTGAAACGGCATTGCAAGGAGAAAGAGTTGGAAGCAATTTGGTACCTCTGAAACGCTGCCTCGCGGCCCGACTGCTCCCTATTGGGAAACAGGCTTGGGAGAACCGTCAAGTCCTTCTGCTCGTCCGGTTCGCCCCATCAGGCAACCGGACGGTTTCGTGAGCAAAGGAGATTCTCTGCGGTATGAAAGCTGTGATTACGAAGGCCATTTTTGCAGAAAACGGTATTTCAAGGAGACACAGATTTTGAAATGCCACATTGGTAGGACTGAAAAAAAGTGTTTTTAGGTGCTTGGAAATTGCTGGGTAAAATACTTTTTTCCAACATTGTTTGTGCTTTTCTTTGTATACATCTTTCATATCTTGCCCTGGGTTCTTGGATAAAAATAACCATAAACACCTAGAGGACTCGACATCAGGTGACGAACCTAGCTTTATTCAAGCTTTAAATGCCTCTATTTCAGATCAAGTATCCCTTTTAACTACTGGGAAGTGACTGCATGGCTATAAACCTGCAAACTGAATAAATGAAAATAATGCTAGGTTTATCTACTTAAGCAGTGTTTTCCTGGTAGCTAGACTGGTGCAGAGTCACGGGGGAGAACAAGACTTCCCTCTTGTTGCTCTTCCATTTGCAGTGCTGCAGGGAGAGGGAGCAAACTCTATACAAGCAGCTCATGGGAGCCTCCCTGTGAATTGGTATCCCAAGACAGGCCCGGTCTTCCCTTAAATGTCCAAAGTATGAAATTGTGACCTTCCCTACGTAGGGAAATGTGAGCGTATTGACTCGTGCAGTAGGATAAGCTATTTTAAATATTGAAAGAACTAAGAGCAGGGGTATGCACCTACATTTGCAAGTAAAGGTTGGGAGACTCTGATGGAGACGAAATACCCGGACTATGGTTGTAACGGTTTACTTCAACTCTACCCAGGGTATATTCTCTATTCACTTTGGCCTCTTCCACTTGATAGCAACCAGAATACTTTGAGGAGGAGTCTTGCCTATATAATGCTCTGATACACTCCAACTAGGTGGCTTATGTAATCTGCGCTTGTTAGAAAATGTCAAGTTTAGAGGTTTTATTCTTCTGTTCCTCCTTGAAGGAGTAATTCAGTAATTGTAATACTTGATCCCTTTTTATATTTAAACATGTGGCTTGAAGTGATCACAGCATTTTACGTACAGTGTGTGCACGCCAACAGAATTCCCGTCGTCTTCGCTATTACACTGACTCTTCTGAGGCTTTTAAGGTTGTATCACTTCTCAGTTCTCCAGCTGATTAAGGTGTATTTTTCTACTGTGAAGTGGGTTTAGATCCTGTGCTCTCTTCTATTTGACCCTGCCAGATTCATATAAAACTTGGCCCTTTTTTAGTGTTGCTCTTTAAAAAAAAAAAAAAATAATAATAATTTTTGCATCAGCACTTGTTTAATCTGGTTTGTGCCTGCCAGACAAAGTTCTTTCAAGTTGCCTGCGTCCCTTGGAAGCTGAGACTGGGCACAATGAACTTTGGGCCAAGAAGTTGCAGGGAAACTTATGCTCCTCCCAGGCAGTATGTAGTCTGTCTTCTCGATTACAAGCTTCCTATTGGATCAAAATAGTAATGCTAGCTTTTTTCTGCACTTCTGTGATGCTTTGCTCCTCTGGGTTCTGTGATGCTAGGGCCTTGCCCAGCTGTGCTTTTGATTTAGTGGGAATGAGGGCCAGTGACGAAAAGTCATGTAAGTAATTGTCCGGATGTTAAGTGTAGACCGTTTGATGTTGGCACGAGGTTACCTTCTAAATAAGCTCTCGTTTTTTTTACTCTAAATTGGTTGGCTAAAAGTGCTTGCCTGTAGGCTGATGATATCAGTCTGCCCGACATCTGTTTGCTCAGTCTTTGACAATTCATGGCTTGGTGGGAAACGAAGTGAGGCAGGAGTATCCAGGACTGCGTGGTGGCAGAGAAGGCTATCCTTCCCCTCCAGCACTGTCACTGAAATGTAATTCTGAGCTTCATCCAAATTCCATTTCCCTGTGCCCAGCATATCCTTCCCAAACTCGCGTTCAGATGCTGTGGGCTGTGTGAAGACCACTTGTATCAAACCTCATTTTGAACTTAGTGCTGTGGTCACTAACTGGTGTTTCTATGTGGAGACGGTTTTTTTCCAAAGCTTTCATCAGAATAACTGGCAACAGTGAGACAACTTGATTAAGTTATTCATACTGTACTTACCTATGAGAGTTTAAAGTATTTAGCGAGAAGACAGAGGTTGCCCATGGATATCATAGCATCCTTGATCTCTGAATCTGTGAAAAGTTTGCTTTCACTTTTGACTTGCACCATGACTTCTGTTAACAAGTAGTTAGAGATGGAAAACTGCTGCCTTTCTTAAAAGAGCGTATATTTTGTGTAGTATAGACGAAATTATGGTTACCTTGGTTTCCAAATGCTTGAGCTAGCATCCCTGAGGAAATCGTACCTTGTAGGTCTGCGGAATGGGACTTCGTATCCTGTATTGTCAATGAAACTTTTGGCTCCCCTCCAGCCAATTCAGAAATGTTTTAAAGCTCGGCTTAAATTTAAGCAACTGGTCTTTAAATGTTGATTTAGGTTTCGGTTCAGAACGGTAGGTAAGTTTCATGGAAACGTAGCAAATTTGCTTTTTTTGGTGTTATCAGCCTTGGTCACAACCTCATCCCATAAGATGGACCAAACCCACAATATTCAAATTTTACTAAATCTGTTTTGTAAATTGGTGTATAACAACATCAGGTTCACAGTTAACCTTCAGCACCTAACAGGTCTTGTCAAATGTACCCGGGCTGCTTCATAAGTAAAGTTAGGATTCAGCAGCCCTGGACTCCTGTGTCTTACAATCAAGCGGGCAGTGCAAAGTTTTCTAGTGCACGCAATTTGCCAGCACTTAAGTAACTGTAGAATAGAGTTCATATCTGCTAGTGTCATCATCAACATGGAACTGCCAGATTGAGAAGCTTTCAAGCATTCTGATTTAGAGCTTTATAATTCATGTTCTCCTGTCCACGTTTCTCCTCTTCCAGCTTCAAACGCTGATTCAAGAAACTGACCCCGGTGCAGATTACCGCATTGACCGAGCTTTGAATGAGGCTTGTGAATCAGTTATACAGACTGCCTGCAAGCACATACGGTCTGGAGATCCAATGTAGGTTGCTGTCTGTTACAATTGATTTTGTTTCTGTTGGGCATCCGTAAAGGTTATGTGGCTCACCAGTATAGATATTAATCTGTCCAGAAATGAGACTCCAAGCTAACAATTCGCACAGAGCTGAAGATGTGAACCAGGTTCTATCTTCTGTTCTTGCTGCATAAGCAGGCTAGTGTGTGTGTGGCAAGGCTGGTTTAGCAGCGGGGAAGGATGTAGCTATCTTAGGAGCTTAGATTAAATTCATAACACTTAATGTGCTGATTTCCTCTTACTATGTTAGTCTTTAGCAGTACTGCAAAGAGAAGTAACAAGCCTTGCAAGGCTAGTAACCCATATTGCAGAGACACATCTCCTTTATCTCAAGTCTGATATATATTGTCTTCTGAGCTAAATTTTGTATGAAACGTTCTTATGATTTTATCACATGTCAGATTTGAGTTAGTTAAATCAGTGGGTTTTAAGAGGGTGTGAATGTGGTATGTTGTTTTTGATGTAACCTCCTTCTTGAAGGAGGAGAAAGATTATCTTTGCTGTGTTTGAACCTCTTATCCATGGTTCGTGGGAAAGGCTGTTGATTTGGCAGCACCAGCTATTATGAGGAAGCTCAGCATGATTCGAACAGTCTCTTGCCTAACTTCTTCGTCTGTTTGCAGGATTCTGTCTTGCTTGATGGAGCATTTATACACGGAAAAGATGGTAGAGGATTGTGAGCATAGGCTCCTGGAGCTCCAGTATTTTATATCGCGTGATTGGAAGTGAGTACTGTAAAATAAGATTAATTCTTACTTTTCTTGATGCCTGTATCTAGCATGCATATGCATTAGCAATTCCTTGCATACTTGTATAGCTTATTTGTCTTCAAATGAGAAAGAGCTCTTTTAAGCAGGCCAGGTCTCTAGGGTATTAATATCTGTCTAGAACAGTAGAAGTAAGGGTGATGCCCGCTTAAATCAGATACTCATTTAGAAGAAATAGTGCAACCCTAAAAAGCCTCTCAAGTTTGAGCTCTGAAGTTCAATGCATGTTTAAAGCAAGGTTTTGGCTGAAGGTAAAGGTCACTTTCTGTGTAGGAGGCAGCTAGTTTTGTCTGCTTTGCGTGCTACTGCATGGGAGTTAAGAAAACCAAGCTACTAAGTGTAACAAAGAACTACTGTCTTAAGAGGTTCCCTGCTTCTTTCTGCCTTGTTTCAAATCCTGTTGGTGTTATTGCTTGTGGAGTGGATGTAATTCCCTTCAGAGCACTGCTTTTCAAACTTTTTTTTAATCAAAATATTGCAGTGCTTTGTTTTAAATATCCACAGAGCCCTTTGTGTCTGTTTGGGTTAAGATGAGTGGGAGGAGGATATAAATTTGGCATATTTGGTAAACGTGATCAATGAGGGAAGAATGAACGTTTGGCTTTTCTTCTAAAGAAAACTGAGAGGCAAGGAAGTCAGAGTACATCAAATGGGGTTGCCGCAAGGAAGGGAATAATTGTTCTGTGACTCTTAAGGAGTAAGTCAAGAAGCCATTGCCTTAAATTGCTGTGCAGGGTGTTCAAAATAGACATTAAGAAAATCTGACTCATAGCTGTACCTGTGGGCAGCGTCGCCAGTGGTTAAGAGCTGACAGATGCTCTGCAAACCATTTTTAAAATACAGGAGGTTCACAGACCACAGAATTTAGGGCTTCGTTACTGTTTGTTTAGTCATCTTGATAACTGCCTACTTTTTTTTTTTTTTCCTCCTCTCTTCTTCCCTGTTTCTTTTCCAAGGAAGAACCTTGCACGTTCCTCCTGCCTATGCCATGTTTCTGGCAGGGAATTAGTTACTTGAGCCCAACTTAAGTGATCGGAAGAAGGAAAACTGAGTGTTTGCATTTTGCTAGGAGTAAAGATTATTCTAATTCATATTGTGGGCTAGGCAAAATGGGCTCAGCTTTGTTGTTTAACCACTGTTCCCTAGAGCGGACTAACAAAAACCTTGATTTTAGACTTCTAGAAAGAAGCAGAGAATAGAAGTCTTCATGGTTCTTTTTACTTACTACTTTTATAATTATCTGTGTAACTTTATTCACAGATCCCACCAGATGTTTGCCTTCTAAAGTATCATAGTCTGAGGCTTGCATTTCAAACAGTTGGCAATATCTCTCTTAGGTTTAATGTAATTAAACATCATCTTAATCAGAGCAATTTTCTTGCACGCAAAAGCGAGGGGTGCTGAGTCTTCAGTTAAATCAGCCCAAATCCAGAGGAGAAGATAATTAATCTAATTCAGATTTTTATGAAACTGACATTTCAAAATGGCAGCAGTACAAAGTACACATAGGATATTATACAAGCAAAATGCTATGTACCTGCCTTTCTGCTGCTGTAGCACATCAAGGAGATGGTGTTTTTTTTTTTTTCTCATGTGTCAGCATTTGGCTGGCATGCTGTAGGAAAAAACAAGAGGTGCTTCAAGAGGTGTTGAAGATTTGATTTGTAATTAAAGATCCTAGTATATTTTTGCAAGATTAGGAAGGTAATTTCAAATTGAGTGACAGGCATTTTGCCCCCGATGGTTCAGTTGGCTCGATACTGTTGCTAAATGATGCAGCGGTGTGCAAAACTTAATGGGTTTATCTGCATAGAAAGTGTTTCAAAATATGAAAAACATGAGCCGCTTGAGTGCAGAAGGCACCACAGAAATTGAAGTGCTAGTGATAACTTTTCTGTTTGCAGGTTGGATACGGTCCTTTATCGTAAATGTCAGGGAGATGCCTCGCGACTCTGCCATACCCATGGCTGGAATGAGACTAGTGAGCTGATGCCTCCGGGGGCTGTTTTCTCCTGCTTGTACCGGCATGCATACCGCACAGAAGAGCAAGGAAGGAGGGTGAGCACTAGAGTTCAACTCCCTGCTGTTTCATCTGTGGTGTAAGAGTTGGATATATATTTGGAGGCTGGGCACACTGTCTACGAGGGCTCACAAAAGCTAGTTAGAAGCATTTGCTGTAGATATTTCTTGCGCTAGTGCACATGCCCAACTCCTCTTTCAGTGTGCCTTTGAAGGCTTATGTTGTTGTTCTGATAGGGCAAAATGGCTGGGTCAAGATGTGACAATTGCCTGCAGTGGAAACTGTGCTGACAGCTGCTTGTGTGTTAAGACACTGTGTAAACCCCCCCCCCCCTTCTCTTTCCAAAGAGTAAGTTGATTCCTTGCAGCTAGCCAGCTTAGTTGTAAAACTGCTTTTAAAGAAAAAAGCTTTCCAAGCCCAGCTTTCCTAAGCTGTTTCGAGTTATGTTTTGATTTGAGTGCAACTTAAGATTACACTCTATTAAACTCTTTCTGCTGGTGTAAAATGTTTTCAGTTCTTTGTACTGTACTGGTAAATAGGCTTATGCTGTCTTTAAAGAAGACAGATCTGCCTTGCAGTCTGGAGATCTACACCATAACCACATTTGTTTGGTTCAGAGCTTCTCTTTTCAAGTCTGCTGCCCTCTCGTGTCTCTGTCAAGGCACTGAGCCTACTGAGCCTCCAGCTCAGTACTTGGTTCCATTTCTTTTGGCGTTGTAATGTACGCAGCTCCTTGGAGTTGGTGGGATTACACAATGGCCTGGCTTAAAAATTAATTCCTACAGCTTGATATAAAAGGTCCTTTGTGGCAGAGGTCAGCTATCGATTGAAAGCTTCTCTTTTAGGAATAATTTTTTTTGAATGCAGTCTCTTAGTGTGCTGAGTTGACTTTTTAATTCCATTTTATATAGTGCTGACCAAAGAAATCAATAGCCCCCCTGCAAATAGTCTATCAGAGAGAGAGGGAGCGAGAAAAGACTCTCAAATGTATTTTTCTTGTAGAAAGTAGGCTAAGGGAGCAGCTGTCACTTTGAAATTTAGCATCTGAAAGCAAACTCATCGGATCAGAGCTGTCCTCTTATTTCCAGTGCTGTCTACAAAGTACTAGATAACTTTCAGTGCTTTGGATTTTTGAAATATGTCAAGTTTTTCGCTTCTGTCATTGCCTTTTAGGTCTGGCGAGCACCGTACTAGTGTCCCTTGATTTTCTACAATGTGTCTCTTTCCTTTGTCTTGACAAATACTGGCTCTGCTATGCTGCAACGGGGATTGCAGGAAGGAAATTGTAGCTGGACTATATTACTTGGTACCCTTTTGGTATCGAGGACGACATCAGCTTTCTTCTCCACATGTAGTCTGTAGCTCTGAGTGAAGGTGGCAGTGCAGTAGTTAGTTTAGGGACCCACTTTGACATCTCGTTTAAGAGCAAAGTGAAGGTTTAAGAATATAAAGTTTCCCTTACTGGAATGAAAGGAGCCTTCCTCCAAACTACAACAAAAGTCCAAACTCTTTTGGAGTCTGGATTGTTTGCCTGGGTACCGGTGTCATGTAACCAGTAGGCTCATGTTGAGCAGTACCGGACCTTTTAGGTACTTTTTGGGGTTGGTGGTAGCGGTCTGTGGTCACTTTCAGTAAGTCAGCTGTGAATATTTTGTGTGTGTTGTATGAATTTAGATACACCGTATGCTAAAAGCTCTTTCCTCTTTGCAGCTATCACGAGAGTGCAGAGCAGAAGTCCAGAGAATCCTCCATCAGCGAGCCATGGATGTGAAACTGGACCCGGCCCTCCAGGACAAGTGTATGACTGACTTGGGGAAATGGTGCAGTGAAAAAACAGAGACGGGACAGGTATGGCATACAGTACAACCATTTTGTTTGCAAAACTTAGTGGGAGGGGAGGGTGAAAGGGGGATGAAGGACCGTCTTGTAGCTAGCTGGGCTCTTTATAGTTGAGAGTATATTAAAAATGCATGCGTTTTGAAACGTGAACTACGTTGGACTGAAAGATGGCGGTGATATAAAGAAGCTTTGTACCTACAACATGGTTTCAGTATATTCCAATGTGTAGTGGAATGAGATGGGGAAAGGGGATAGTTAACATGAAGGACTTTGCTTCAGTAAAGCAATGCCGCCCCCCCACCCTGATTCTTATTTGTAATATCCTATTACAAGTTTGACGTTTCCCACATAAACTTTATCCCGTTTCCATTTGGCAAATACTGACATGCTTCCTGTGTTTATAAAGAACTGAACTAACATCTGCTGCTCTTTAACAAAGTTTCAGCAAATACTTTCACGTTACATCGCTCCGCCCTAGCATAGCTGTAGGGAGAGAACCATTCGATAGCAGATGCAGTAGAGCATTACACCACTGTCTTTTTGAAGCGTCTGACACAGATTGGTAGTTTGGGTAGTTAACCTTCGGTAAAGATAGTGGCAAAGGCAAACCGTAAGTGGCGTTCCAGAAGTGAAAGCACATCATGCAACTTTTGAGAGCAAGCTGCAAAAACATCCTAGCCTCACCTCCTCAGTCACTACTGTGTTTGTATCCACCCCTGTGCGAAACAAACCAAAATAACATTCAGGAGACGCTAATTAGGGAAATTCAAACTGGCATGGTTGCACTGTGTTTAAAAAGTTGTGTGTGTGTGTAATTGTACTTATAGAGGGGGGAATACTTTTGCATTTTTTAATTTGAATAGAAAAAATATGACTTTGCTTAGAGATGATATTATTTTCAAAGAGAAAAATGCCACATTTCCCATATTCAGAACAGTTTGAATAAACACATTTATTGAAGCTATGAAAGAAATTGCTTCAAAACAACCGTTTAACTGCTTTCACAGAGTACGCTATTTTGGGAGGCTGCTGCTTTTAGAGAAATGAAGGATCAGGACGGTGCTTGAGCGCTAATACGTACATTGCTAGGGTGCAGATTTTTGCTTGTAATATTGCTTGTAATCCTCAGTTTATCGTGGAAAAGAGGATCAGTAGTTTTACAACTTTTCCAAAGGATCTTGTAAGACACACAGGCAGGAAAGAAAATGGTACCAAGATACTGGTTGCAGAGCCTGAACTATGAAAGTGATGCTGTCTGAGGAGGATGATGAAGAAATGTCTTAACATAGTTCGTCAGCTCTGAAATTCTCATCAGCTCGTTTAAGTCTTTAGACCCTGTTTAAGGCCCTTTGCTTTTCAGATCAACCCAAACAATAAGATTTCCTGTCGGGGAAGGTCGCCTGATGCAGTGATTGTTCTGGGAGTGCCGGTCGAGGGGTAGAATTAAATGAGATTCTTCGTTTTTCAGAGGGGGGCAGTTTCACCTATGTGACTATTTCAGACCCAGATTTTGAATTTGGACTCTCAGATCACATACTAAATGATTGTCTTTATAGGAACTAGAATGCCTTCAGGACCACCTTGATGACTTGGTGTCTGATTGCAGAGACATAGTGGGAAACCTTACTGAGCTGGAGTCTGAGGTGAGCAGTTTTCAGCAGAGGATGAAGGGAAGAATAAAGTATGCCATTTTGAAAATGCTGGGAAAAAAAGAGAGATCAGAGTAGCTGCAGAAATGCAGCTCGCTGGGTTGAAGCAGGGGCCACCCTTTTTATGCTGTACAATTTTAGTTTTCATGGGGGGTTCCTGAGGAAGAGAATTGAACAACGGTTAAAGATTGTAAGCAGGAGGAAAAATGCAAGCACCAGCCTAAAAGTGGTGATGGTACTGAAGCTAAAATTTTTTGCACAGATGTTGACTTGTACTGAAAACAGGGTTATATGTTGGGGGGATTTAGTTTTTGGTCTTACCTGCAAGAAGTTTAGTACCATATTGCAACTTCCTTCTCCCTATCTCAAATGTTGTGCAAGAATAACAGCTAGGTGCACTTAGTGATGTGTGTGTTGGGGGGGGCGGGGGGGGGCATGTGTATGTGTTTGTTTTTAGGAATTTGGGTATTTTGAGTATCTTGACCAAAAGTGTTCCCTGTATATCTTAACTTTTACCTTGTGCCGTAGGGGGCACTTCCTTCCAGTGGTTACAAACCATTTTGCTCAGAACTATCATTAATTTTTAACTCCTGCCCCGATCTAATGGGGTTTCTAGTGGTGTAGTATGAGGTTTGGAGGAGGCTGGCCGAATTACCTGAGCAGTGAGTTTCTATCTGTGGAGACCAGGTTCTTCCCTTCAGTTGGAAGACTTGTCTTGCATTTGCCACGTTGTTGACAAAAGCGAACCCTGGATATTTCAGAACTGAAGAGTGAAGCTCTCTGGGTTGCATCTTAAAGCCCTGTAAACTGAATTGAGTTCAACTTGGATTGCAGTGTGGCAGAGCAGTTTTCCTTGTGTGCTGTCTGTTCACTGTGAGAATGAAATATTGCATGTTTTCTGCAGGACATTCAAATTGAAGCCTTGCTGATGAGAGCGTGTGAGCCCATCATCCAGACGTTCTGTCACGTGAGTTCTCTGTGATAATCTGAGTGGTACTGGGAAAGCACGCTGTGTGGAAAAGACTAGAGGTTTTTAATATTTGGTTCCTTGGTGTACTTCCTCCACTTCAGAAGTAAAACCAGAGGTAAAAGAATCACAGAAGTCTATGTTTAAAAGAAAAAGGAAAAACCCTAAATTGAGAATTCTTGGCTCCATGCGGTGCTGCTGCTGCTGTTGCGGAGTCCTTGCGTGGGGGCTAGAATAAAGGTGCCCTGTAATTAAAAAAAAAAAAGCTCTTCATAGTAGGTCAGACTACTTTTTCCTTCCCTTCTGCCCCCAAGCAGTGTGTCTAGCTGCTCTACTTTGTGCTGCTGCTCAACATTGCTGACGTAACTTCTTACATTGCTGTAGGATTGAATAGTCAAATAGCAGCGTAGGCACTGAACTGTAATACTTCATGTAAGCATTGACTCTCTGCACTGTGGTCCCCTGTCTGAATCTAACATGTGCATGTGTCTGAGATGATTCTTTTCTGAACTGTGTAAGTATATGCATGCAGCCACAAGACAGTTAATGGTGTGCACAAGTGCACAATAGAGTGGGATTGTAAATTCCATTGCTCTGAATTATTCCCTGGTCACGGTGGACTAAAGGAATACAAAAGTCATGGCTTGTAAAAGTAGCTTGTTTTTTAAGCCTTTCCTCCATCCTTCAGGAGGTTGCAGATAACCAGATTGATTCTGGGGACCTGATGGAGTGTCTGATACAGAACAAACACCAGAAGGAAATGAATGAGAAATGTGCAATTGGAGTTACTCATTTCCAGCTGGTAAGTAACACTTTTCTACACTATCAGCTGAAACTTATTGTGTTCATTGAGGTTGTTGATGGGAATTAGCTACTTGAGAAGCTCCTCCTTTTTTCCCCATTTTGTTAAAGGTGGTTTTCTGAATTTAGACAATAGTACTGGTATGCCTGCTCATAAATGGCCGCTTCTGGAGATTACTTCTTTTCAGGCCCTCCTCCTTACTGGTGCATGGTAGATAGGGTCCCAGCTTTCTCAGCAGTGCAGCTTCTCCTTTGCTTCCCCACAGATAAGTTGTGGCATTTACTGATTTTTGTGATTCAACAAGTGTTCTCTTGTGCAGCACTGATTTTTCCCATTTTTCCTACAGATGACCTCTCCTCGTTTCTCTTCTCTTGCAGGTTCAAATGAAAGATTTTAGGTTCTCTTACAAGTTTAAAATGGCTTGCAAGGAGGATGTGCTGAAACTTTGCCCCAACATCAAGAAAAAGTAGGTAACGCCTGAGCAAACAGCTATGTGATTATAGAAATGCAAAATAAGGTTACAACATTGCTTCCTGGTCTGTCAGGAAACCTTACACTTCCTCTACAGACTGGTGCTTTGTGTGTGTGTGTATTTTCCTATAGTGACTCTGTTCTGCAGATGCTTAAGGTAGAGGCATTGCCTCCCTCTTTATAAAAGTATTTCTTTTTTAGTCTTACATAAGATCATGTCCTCTTAATTGTCCTCCACTGGCTATTTTCATAGCAAAAATAATAATTAGTGGTCTGCATGCCCCAGGATGTTTTACACCCTTGCTAAATTCATTGTCTTCTAAGATGCAAGTTAAGTGTTACAGTTGCTGGTCTGGGAAAGGAGAAATCCCACTTGTTTTAGCAGACTTGTTCATTTCAGTAAAAGGATTTCTTGTTTAGTAGCCTAATCCAATAATGTAGGCCTAAACTGCACACAGGGTCAGTCCTGTTTGTGGATAAGACTGTATGTGCATTTTATGATATAAGCACCCTTCCCATAGTGCAAAGGGCTGTTTGCAATGCCATGTGTGTATCCGCTGTTGTGATGTATTCCTGAGATTAAGACTTTCTTAGGTGTTTCTGTGACTCAAGGGCATGTCTGCTGACCCACACTACAATTAAGACATCATCAGGTTTAGAGGGTTTATTTGGGATTCACATCCCAATGTGTATTACTTCACATAAAGCTTTACCCAGGCTAGAAGTAACCTTTGCACCAAGACTTTATGCTGTGTTTGGATTCCTGAAGTCAACTACTTTCTTCTGTAATGTGGGGATCCAATGTGTCTGTCTCCTCTCCCCTTCCCCCCCCCCCCCCCCCAAAAAAAAAAATCTTAGTTGATATAAATGAAGACTATATGAATAAGAAACTGTTTTATTTTCTGCAGGGTGGATGTAGTGATCTGCCTGAGCACAACTGTGCGCAATGATACTTTGCAGGATGCCAAGGAGCACAGGGTATCTTTGAAGTGCCGCAAACAGCTGCGTGTTGAGGAGCTAGAGATGGTAAACATGCATGAAACTTTTGATCTGCCTGCACTTCCAGTGAGGTCTTTCAATTATAGCTTCCTGTTTTGTCCATCTTGGGGCAGGGGGAAAGCTCATTCATAAGATGTGCCTAATCCATTTTTTTCCACTGGGAGAAAATCTTCTAACGACACCAGGCTGAGTTGCCTTTCCACAGTGAAAGTAATGATTGTCTGCTTTAATACCCTAAATATAGTCTCATGTTTATTGTTAGAGAGCAGCATGCTATGCTTGCTGACATCCCCAAGTCCTCTAGAATATAAGCTTCACTTTACACAGTGAGGAAACAAGCACAGATCAATCATTTTGACTACAGCTGCTGTAAGGTGTTCAGCGGCTAAAGAGGAGCATTTGTTCTGCTGGGTGATGCTGTCTCTCAGCTTCTTGGTGCCAGTACTTGTGGCAATAAACTCCCGAAGCCTTTGTCCAGTAGATTTTCTTTAAATGTTAAAGCTTGACCTTAAGTAGGCTCACCTCTGAACAGACAGCACTCTTGTCTTTGCGTGGAGGAATTTGAATGCTAGCCATCACTAAAAGCTGGAGACTCCATTCACGTACTTCAGATCATACTACAAATGGATGACTGTCAATACGTCCTTTCGCTTTCATCTGAAAAGACTTTAGCTATCTTAGACCTCTGTGTTGATGGAAAGCGGTGCCCTTTTAGGAGTAGTGAGAACAACCTGCCTGCTCTAGAATTTTGTTTAAATGGAGAATCCTCTCTTTAGCAGAAAAAGAAACTGATCCATTGCATGGATTTGCGTAGCTGATTTCCCGCTAACCCCTTTTTTCCCTTCTTACCCCCAAGACCCTTAAATTCAAAGAACCTGACCTGCCTGTTGTAAAAGTTGCTTGCTTTTTGTGAGCAGCGGGTTCTAGTTAGTAGACTAACAAAGCAAACTAGTCATCTTTTTTTTTAATGTCCTAATTAAAAGTTTGTGCTGTAATTTGGTCCTGCAGACAGAGGATATCAGACTTGAACCAGAACTGTATGAGGCTTGTAAAAGTGACATCAAGAATTACTGCCAAAATGTAGCCTATGGCAATGCTCAGGTAAGGGATCTTATTAATAATTCAGTTTAATTTTTACTTTCATTTTGGAAAAAATTCTGAAGAACGCTTTTGTCTCTGAATGCAGCTTTGGATTTTCATTTTTAGATATCACTAAAACCTTTTGTCAGTCTTGGAGCTTTTAAATGGTTTTCTCTGGTTCACAGGCAATAATAGTGAATGTAATGCTGTGAGCAAGGCATTCCTTCGTTAACATTAGTTCTAAACTATTAGCTGCTGGTTACTGCAAAGATTGTTAAAGAGATCTTAGCTGTAATGTCTGCAAAATGAGATTTGGGATGTGAGGAGTAGGTCCAGGTGGTCACCTGGACCACCTCTTCATCTTATTAAATCTCTTTGTAAGAAGAGGTGAGCTTTAAAACAAGTGCTCGAAATCAGCACTGGTCGTGAATTTTTTGATAAAAACCTAGGCATTGGAAACTTCAACAACTGCTGTCAAGGGAGCACAGCAGTGTTTTTGACTAGCATATGACAGAATCATGTCAACAATACATCTATCTTGGTTGTAATACTGGGTTCTAGATTATTGAATGCTTGAAGGAAATCAAGAAGCAGCTGAGTACCCGGTGCCACCAGAAGGTGTTTAAACTGCAGGAGACAGAGATGATGGATCCAGAACTGGACTACACACTCATGAGAGTCTGCAAGCAGATGATCAAGGTGATGGTAGTGTGCTGACTTAAAAGGATGAAGTTGGGTTATAAGAGTGTATTGGTGTTGTATCTTAAATTATCGGTTTTGAACTTCTCATAAAGACTCGTTCCAAAACTGCTAGGTTGTTTTGGAATATGACTGCCTTTATGCAGAATAACCAGATTCTTAACTCTGAATCAGGCTGAGGCTTCTTCAGGGCACTTCTCTTTCAACTTTACTTCCTCCAGATGCCTGTCTGATTAAAGCCTGTGCACAAACATATTTGTCTCTCCAAGTGCCAGCAGCATTAGAGGAGGAAGTCTGTGCTGAGGCTTCTAATACAGCTTTGATCTCATCAGTCCTCTTGCGGCAGTAGGTTGGCTTTTAGCAAAGGTAGAGAAGTTATCATGATTACAGAGGGGAGTAACCTCTAAAATTCACTGTTGGCCTAGTACAGACTTTTATCGAACTGACAGAGTAGACAAAATGATGCAAAAACTTTGATACTTAAGATAAGAAATGCTGGCTTAAAGTGGTGCCATGTAAGAAACAGCCGTGAATGTTAATACAAAACACTTCTGCACCCTGGCTAGAATTGCAAGCCCTGAAAAACTGCTGAGTATGTGTGTACTCGGTAGAGTACTTTGACTCCTTATTGTGGCTAAAGCATAATATCTCGAGTTTGTGGCTCTCCAAAACAGATTTATACTTTAAAAACCTATAACATCTTCAAAGGTGGTGAGGATTATCAGAATGCAGTAGCTCTGTCTTACAGCCACAGAATTAGTTTTGAACAGAAGGAACAAGTGACTCTAGTCTGAATTTTCAGTCAGCTAACTCACTTATGACTCTGGTTTAGGACAGGAATGGACAAATTAGTGTCAGGGAGTTGTTTGCAGCTCTCTGGTGCTACCCGCTCTTACCTTGTCCTGAGCGTAACCCATGGAGTATTTACCTGTCACTTTGTCCATCCAGCTGTTACAGAGAACAGCAGTATATGGAGTTAAAGCAGTAGTATATGAGAGATGATTTGATGGTGGTTTCTCACAAAGACACGTGGTAAGTTATGAATGGAGAATAAAGGCAAATTGCTTTTGGTACTATCAGTGCAAACTACAGCCTAGAACCTTAGCTAGTCAAGACTCTACTGCTCAGCTCACGCTCCATAAATGCAGATGTTCATGTCCACAGCAAGTTTAGAGAATGGCACTGTTCTTCCTAATAGGAGATGTTGGGGAGAACTGACTTCTCTCTATCCTGCAGGTGGATATTCTGTTTCGTGAATGTGATTTTTCAAGTGCTCAGTGATGAAACTTAGTCGGTCGGTCTGTCTGTCTGTCTCTCTCTCTCTCTCTCTCTCTATTTTTGTAGCGATTTTGCCCAGAGGCAGACTCAAAAAACATGTTGCAGTGTTTGAAACAGAATAAGAACAGTGAAGTGATGGATCCTAAATGCAAGCAAATGATTACCAAGCGCCAGATTACACAGAACACAGGTATTCTCTTCTTGTGGCAAGGGGGAAAAATTAACTGCTTGCCTGAGCTGATGGGTGATCTGCATGACTGGAGGACTGTTCCCTTCATTTTATTCTACTTCACAGTTGTCAGTGCACGCGCTTCTCTTCAGCCTAGTTGCTGAGAGCCAGCGTGCATTACTGAGTGAGAGCCAGCGTGCATTACTGAGTCTGCTTTACTCCTCTGAAGCACTTATTGCCAGTTAAAATTCTTCTGTAGGGGGAAAAAAATATTTTTTCCCCCTAAAAACAATGTTTCTGAGACATGGCCATTCAGGAAGCTTCTGTTAAAGCTTTTTTGGAGCGTTATGCTCCATCTGCAGAGATGAAGTTCTGCTGTGTTTTCTTTCCTGGTTAGATTATCGCTTAAATCCAGTGCTCCGGAAGGCCTGCAAAGCAGACATACCCAAATTTTGCCAAAATATCCTGAGTAGAGCCAAGGATGATACAGAGTTGGAGGGGCAAGTCATCTCATGCCTGAAGCTGAAGTACGCGGATCAGGTGAGTAGAGATGATGCGCATAAATGGAGACTGTGCAGGAATGTGCTGAGTGACACTCATTGAATACCAAATGAAACGTGGACTTGTATGTTCAACCTATGTAATGTACTGTATCTAAATGAGGTTTTATACTGCTGTACAGTTACTACAGACTGCATAGATTAAAATGCAAGTTGATTGATTTATGAAAAGAAAGCTCTCATGGAGTGGGTTAATGACTTTCTCCGCTTAATAGCGTCTCTCTCCAGACTGTGAGGACCAAATCCGAGTAATAATCCAGGAATCAGCTCTTGATTATCGGCTGGATCCCCAGCTTCAGATGCATTGTTCTGAAGAGGTAGGAGAAATAACTCCTCAGCTGCTTATTCAGGGTGAAAACTCTCCTCGGGAGCTTGGAATTGAGAAGTTTTGTCATGAAACAGACTTCATGTTTCTTAAAACGTGAACTCTGCTAATATAAAAACAAACAAAAAAATTTCAGCTGCTTCTAGCTAGTCAGGTTCTCTGCTTGTGACCTTTGCCTAATGTGTAAGAATTGCAGGTTCCTGTGCAGTACGAGTATGAAGTAGAGTTTGGCATTTGGCATCTCATCAGTACTTAGAACCATGGAAATATGTTGCGTTACTGTTGTGAAAAATGGGTATGTTCTCTGGCCTTGTCGGTTTTAACGGGAATACAGTCAGATTTTGAGCTTTTACTTTTAATAGCCTAATAATCCCTGTCTCAAGTATTGCTTATTTCATGTCTTAACAATATTTCTGTGCTGTTTTTCTCCTCGCCTTCCTCTCAGTACAGCGATACTGACTTCTTGCTGTTGGGTTAGGAAGGATATGCGTATTGAACGAGCCAGGCTGTGTTTGGCTCTGGATATTAGCCCTGTGATGGGCTAATGTGTTGAGATAAAAATGTGTTGAAAGGCAGAACGATTGTTGTGTACGACATATATTAATATTAAAATACTTCTTTCAAAATAGATTTCCAACTTGTGTGCAGAAGAAGCAGCAGCTCAGGAGCAGACTGGGCAGGTGGAAGAGTGTCTGAAAGTGAATCTGCTGAAAATAAAAACTGAAATGTGCAAGAAGGTAAAGGAATTAAATTGAACGTATGCCTAAAAGGCATCCCGGCCCTGCAGAAGTCAGTGTTCTTAAATAGTCTTCCAGATCACACCCCAGACCATGTTCTAGCTAGTGTGAAGCCAAAGCTCTGCAGACTTCTTTGCCCATCTCAATTCTGGCCTGCAGCAATTCAATTCAATTTCAATTTGCCAGTGAAAATTGTGCCTACAATGCAGTATACTTTGCTGCAGTATACTTTGCTGTTCCAGAACTTGGATCCTTTCTTGATTATGGTTGCCAAAGCTTCTTGTTACTAATCTGTTTTCTGCTGCTGTCTCAGTTGCAAGCTTCCTGAATGCTAAGTATGGCCTAGGCCCTGGCTGTGATCAAGTTGTGTAAACTGCCCCGATAGCTGTGGCATTTATTTCAATTCTAACTAAAGTAGCTCTGGTATACTGAGTTTGTATCTTACATTAATATGGGTATTTAGTGAACTTAACTATGCTCACCCTTATAAAGCAGGACGTTTAATCCAGCCTAGACCAGCATTTGTACTCTCATCTGGTAATGGCATTGTTTTTCTGTGATCATGGATTAAAAGAGTTGATCCACCTTTCAGAAACATTGAGTGGTATGATCTGTGTTGTTTTGTTCTCCCTCCTTTCTTGAGATGCACTTATTTCTCCTTCCCCAGGAAGTGCTCAACATGCTGAAGGAAAGCAAAGCAGATATATTTGTTGACCCAGTGCTTCACACAGCCTGTGCCCTAGACATCAAACACCACTGCGCTGCCATTCCACCAGGAAGAGGACGCCGTAAGTGTTTGTGCTTTACTCATGCAACCTGTTTATCCTGAGGGCCTTAAGCTGTATTCCCTTACCAGCATTATCTTAAGTGCCAGATATTTCTGCCAATCCTTTGCGGGTGATGCAGTGGAACGGCTCCAGAGGTGGTAGATGCCCTTGTTCGAGTCATGGCACTAGAAGGGTTGTCAGGAAGTGTTCTAGTTCTCCTTTGTGTCCAAGGCGGGAATCAGTTCTTCAATCCTAATATAATATCCTTGCAGGCTTATCTGCAAATTTAATAAGTACATGTTCCCTCATTCATGTCATTACTGAAAACAGTGCATGATACCAAATCTATAACCCTTCTGTAAAATCCCGTCTCAGTAAATCCTTCTATTGAAAAATGAGCTCTTAAGTACGTGGACTGAATTTTTCAACCATGTTTATCTCCACTGTGTATCAGTTTCATATAGGATACAGCTCCCAGGCTGGCTTATAACAGTGCTATATCAGACTCTCGAAAGCTTTCCTGGAATTAAGTTTTTCCTCTTTCAGAAGCAAGTCAGATTGGTTTCACAAGATCTGTTCTTGGCAAATCCCTCTTGATCCTTCTTTGTGTCAATAATTGTTCCTAGTTTGCTTTTTTGTTTCAGAATTTTTGATAGATAAAATTAAGTTGAAGTCTTTTTTTGATCCTCTTTTTTCCCTCCTTGCTTAAAGATGCATATTTTTTCTTCTCCAGTCTGCCAGAAGATAGGCAATCTTTCCTATGTTTTCTAAGTTCATGTAGCTGCTGAAGGCTTGGAGATTTCATCAACCATTTCAAGTCCCCTAAGACAGAGTTCAGCAGCTTCAGGCCACTTGAAACATCATTTATCTAAATATTTCCTAACCTGTTTCTCTTCTGTTTGGGATCACCCTCTTGCCTTTTGTTACTGCTGTTGTATTAACAGCTAGTATGTATGGCTGTTGAAGAAAAGCTAGTGCCAAAAAAAAAAAAAGTTTTAAACATTTCTATCTTCCTGAGTTTGTAGTCACTAGAAATAGCAGGCCACGTATTTTCCTGGTCATTATCTTTCTTTTATGATGGTTATTGAATGCCTTTCTGAAATTTTGCATTATCCTTTGTTTATTTCTTGTTTTATCTTAATTCTTTGGTGTGTGTTCTGGTGTGTTTGCACTGAAGATATGCAGAAGTCTAGCTTAGAGAGGGATCTGCCACTGGGTGTTTGAACTAACAATTGTGTTTCAAAGTCTGGGGTTAGTTTAAAGTTTACAGCCTGTTTGCCTGCTATGAACGAAATAACTCTTCATTGTAAAGCAGAAAACATCCAATTAGGGATTATTCAAGTAAGGCAGCATAAGTATAAAGGACACACGAAATGTCAGTGTCTCATATTTGAACTCGTAAAAAAGCTTATGAATTAGCCAAGACGGTCTGTAGGCACCCAGTGCGTTGTGATTCCGTTTCCTCTGCACAGGACTGTGAGAATGCAGGAAGCGAAACCTTTCCAGAGCGTTCTGTTAACCAAGAAAAATGCCTAGCAATCCTAGGCAGATCCTGTGGTTTTCTTCCTGAATTGGATCTTGGTTCTCGCTAAAGGATAGTAGCACAGAATTTGGAGAACAGCTCAATAAAGGTTCACGTTTATAACACTTAACCTCATATAAATCATATCAAGGATATATAATGTCAGACTCTTGGAAGTCAAAATTCCTTGCCTCTCAAAACATCTTAATTGTAAATCTTTGCTAAATTGCTAGCTTCAAGAGTAAAACAGGGTTTGGTAGACAGTTTATCAGATTAGCTAGTCTGTTTAAAAAGCTATGTAACTGTCAGTCTTTAGAATTGGAATGTCCCTTTCTGGCAGCCTCTTCATAGCATACCACTGAAGGCACTGTTTCTAGTTTATAATACTATCTTCTACACATTGCAGAAATGTCATGCTTAATGGAAGCTCTGGAAGATAAGCGCGTGAGGTTGCAGCCTGAATGCAAGAAACGCCTTAATGATCGCATTGAGATGTGGAGCTATGCCGCAAAGGTGAGTATGTAAAGCATTTCAGTAAACCATTTTTTTGGCATTGGTTCTTTCATTAAACCGATCTGTTGTAAACTGCTTATTAAAAGCCTGAGCTGAGCTGTAGTGAAATTCATGTGTCTTTGAAGGAAGTACAGCATTGAGTTTTAATTCAGAAATGTGAAATCTGGCCTCCTTTTTTTACTTATTTATATATTCTTTTTCTCAGTGTCTGGGATGCATCTGCAACAGTGCAGAATTAAATTGTCTTCTGGGCATGCAGGGCTTGGTCTCCTGCAGAGAAGGTCTAGGGCAATGAATGGGGTCACCAGAACTTCCTGTTGGAAAGCTGTCTCCCTGAGTGGTTGTTCACTTAGATGAATCATTACAGGCCCGCTTGTTTGTGGTTCAGGGCGAGTTTGACTGGGGGAGGAGGCAATAGCGGTAGCAGAGATTAAACCTCATAAATGACCTGTGTGAGAGTCCCGTGCAAAGCACAGTTCTTTGGCTCATTTGTTCTCTTCTCACCACTAGGTTGCCCCAGCAGAAGGCTTTTCTGACCTTGCCATGCAAGTTATGACCTCTCCGTCCAAGAATTATATATTGTCTGTGATCACAGTGGGCATCTGTGTACTCTTCCTGATCGGCCTGATGTGTGGACGCATCACCAAGCGGGTGACAAGAGAGCTCAAGGACAGGTAGAGCCTGGATTGCCTGCTGAAGAAATGCCTGCCCAGTGCCCAGTTTTGTACAGCCCTCCTCTGTATAGTCTACCCACCCCCTCTTGTGAGAGGAGAATAAAAAAAAAAAAAAAAAATAGAACAGCAGCAGGTGTTGGCTCAGTTTTCCCATCCTGGATCTCATCCACGGCATCTTCATCCTATGAAAGTTTGTGTGCAACATTGGCAGCCCAGCCAGCAGCTTTCGTTACCCCTTTGTTAGCAGACTCTCGTTTACCTGCCTGTAGACAAGTCTCTATTGTACTGTTGGAACTGCCTTCACTCTCCAAACCAGACTGACATGACCTGCAGCTCAAGCAGTTTTTAAGTAAATTTTTAAAGAAAGACATATATCTGCATACCAACTATATGATTTAGGTAATGGTTATATAGTCATTCTCTGTGGCTGGGTGAAATTGAGGCAGGAAATTAAAGGGTAAATTGCATTTTACACCACAGTTGGCCTTGTTTTGGACATCTTATGTTATGTAAAGCATCTTCAGAGCATAGTCTTGGACAACCTAAGGACACCAGTCACTGGTGTCATCCTCTAGTGACTATCGTGCTTTTGTTACTGTGGATTTTTTTGGCTGAAAAGATGTCCTCCCTTTCGTCCTCTGCCACTCGCAAGATAGAATAAAATATTGACCAGGATCAAATACCGTGCGAGCTGTACAACTTGCATTTCAGTAGATCAAAGACATGGTGTAGACACAAGGCATATAGAGCCTGTCAGTAGTGTACAGTGCTGCTGTCAGTGGGCATTAAGTGCCCTGATCAGTTACTCAGTCAACTTTATCAGTGATGATGCAGACAAATTTTAACACTCCATTTATTTTACTTTGCTGCTGCTAAGCTGTTACCCTTCTGAATTAACTGTCTACAGATGGTATTGACATACTGGCAATAGTGCGCTTTGCCAGTGATGTGGGACGTGATTGAACGCTCAGCATCTCTAACTGTAGAACAGTTGCTTGGGGGTTAGTGCAGTGGTTTGTAACTGACCTGTCTGGGTCTTAATTGCTTGAACTGAAGCACTGAAGAGTATTTTTAGTTTCCACAGCTACAGTTGATTAAGGATAGAAACTGGCATTTCCTGGGATGTAGGACACAGGTGCTGGTCTAGGATATCAAGCAGGAGAGGAGGGGGAGATTATAGTGTTGCACGAAGGGCAGAAACATCTGGATCTTTAAGGGAAATAGCTTTCGAGTTGTTACCACCAGTGCGCACACTTAGGCCATATATAGTTACACTTCCAAAAGCTGATAGTCATACCTGAAAGCCCAAAGAAGGTGTCTTGAAATAGCTACACCTTTAGTTGTGAAAGCTACTTACCACCATCTCTGTTCCTCAAATACAAGGAGTGGAGGTCTTAGACCACATGCTGTGGTTGAAACCTGAGGAGTTAGGCTGAGTGTGGTGCTGAAACCTAGAAGTGACTGCATGAGAGTCGACATGTACAATAGGATGTACATGTACAATAGGATGTTACTAGCCTTTTAGATGTGCTCACTTGTGTGTGCTGCAGTAAAAATCATGTGCCTGAAACTGTCCAATTTAGGCTGAAGCTTGAACTTGTCCTGAAGCTTAGGCTGAAGCTTTCTTTTCCCACTTAGTGCACTGCTAGGTAAGATCTGACATTTCCAATCCTCTGTGCTGTTCTCTAGAGGAGCAGCAGAGATGATCTGAGACACTTTGGATGTGGACCAGGATGTGTTAATGATGCTGTGAGTACAGAACAATGCGTACAAAATACTGTGATGGCTTTTGCTGCCTTTATGAAGTGCTAGAAAGGTGTACAAAATTAAGTTATTCACCAAACAGGTCTTTGTTGTCCCGCTCTGAGGATGGACAGCAAATGATTAGCGATCTAGCCGTAGACTTACAATGGGAGTCTTTCATGAGCTCTTCTGTTTTTAAGTCAAAGTGTTATGAACGCAAGGCAAACAATAGAGAAACTCTGAGCAAGGAAGATTCAGCAGAGAGCTGGTGTGTATGATAGGATCCCAGTTAAGTGGTAAGTAGAACAGAAATTAAGCCTCAGTTCCTTCACTCACCCCTGTTCCCTGGTGCCTAATGCAGGTTAACTGGCTCTCTGTAAACATGAAGTGGAAGAGAAAAGGAATGGTTGATCACACCTCTTGAGGTAGCACAGGGGTGTAACACTCAGATGTTAGTTTGGTGATTATAAAAGTCTACAGTTTCACTTGACAGTCAAAGTGCTGAAATGAATTACTATTGTAGAGATGGGGAGCGTGTTCACAGAGCTGCAGGGAAAGGAAATGGAATCTGTGCACAGAGTCTTGCTTGCTTGGCACAAGTCCTGCTTTTTGAACATCTATCAAGCCTAATTAACTTGCTCTTCAGTGGGGGAGGGTTTAACTGTTGTGACTTTTGAGGAAGTGTTTTGTAACCTGATTAGCCTGAAAAGCCTAGTTAGGTAGTGTATCATCTAGAAATAGCGTTTTTCCCTAAATTTCAAATGGCACCGCAATGAAGCGTTGCAAGTTTGTAGCCATAGTTCTGAACGTAATCCCTGTTTAGCTCTGAAAGTAACTGCTGTCTTTACTTTCCGATATAAGGCCTCTAGTTATTTGCTTTTTAATTGGAAGACGGTTAAGATATAGGAAGCAAGTTTCCTCTGTTTTTGTTGGTTTTGGAAACAGTGCAGTGATGTATTTTTGGCATGACACTTAAACGTTAGGTGAGTAAGAGCGGTGCTCTAAATGGTTTTAGAGTATGTGTTATTCCCCAGAACGTGTGGCTTCTTCTAGCCAGCACATGCAAGCCCGTGCAGTCGTGTTCTTTAAAGCAGTATTCTCAGTCCTTAACTGCCTGCAGTCACAATCCCTGCTGGATGACTTATTGCTGAGACTTTCCTCTTAGCTGGGCCTCTGTACTGCTAAGGAGATTTCTTAGCAGAGTTTCACACGGATGGAACAAGCAACAGACTGCCCCGGTGCCTGGGGAGCTGTGTTAGGAGGCTCCAGTCTGCGGTGTTTCTTACTGTCAGTAGGTTCACCTGGGAATTGGGTTTCACTGAGAGTGCTCAGTGGTGTTATGGGTATGCAACAGGAGGCCTACAAAGCAGAAGGTAGAATACCAAAATTTCTGCATGATTCCCTCAAATGCCCATTGTTGCCACAGGGGCAAAGACCCACCTTTTAAAGGTACGACCCTGGTCAAAGGACCCAGGCCATTTTGTCATTAAGCATTACACTATTCACATTTTAGAAAAGGGACCTCCTGACACTGCTGATGACCAAGTATGCTTTTTTTAATGACTAGAAATCTACCAATCCCAGTCTAGAGATGTTTGCCTACTTTTCACATATACCTAAACATCTAGAGGTCTTAAAAGCACAAGAAAAACCCTCACACAAATGCTCTTCCAAAAATAACCTGCTTGTGCTGTTGCCAGCACAACTTCTTGCCTGCAGGCAACCACTTTCCATTGCAGGAAAGAAATGCATGGTGGTAAGAAAGGTTGCTCTTTAGCTGTTAATTTAAGGAAGCCTTTTAACTTTAATGATCTATTTGAGTACTAGAAATACCTGTGTCATCCAAGAAAAACAGTTGGGGCAAAACTTCTGGTCTGCCTTCCTCCTTATGACCCTCGCCTCTTAGTGGAGAAGGCTGTGTTCCACCACATACTGCATGAGTCTCTCCCTGTCATAGGGACACCTTCTGTTTGAGAGCTTATTCTAGGTATGGTTATGCTGATGCTCCTGGGGATGTATGGAAAGGGTAGATGACTGATAACCAGCATGGCATGCAGCTCTCCTTTTCCCTCCTGCTACAAGGGCTAACAAGTTAGCTTGCATTTCCTAATTGACAGCATGTGTTTAGATGACATGGGCAAGGTGGATTGTGCATCATGTGCACCTCATCACTCCACTCTGCTAGCCCTTTAGTGTTTGTCCTTGTTGACTTTAAGGAGAAAAAAAAACCTTATTTATTGTTTACCTAGTCGGTCAAATCAAGTTCTTTGCCTTCGTTCCGACTTTGGATTCCCCTGCCTTGCTTTTGTCATTCAGGCTGTTGTAACTGATGTGGATAGGAACCATTTTTCTTAGACTTCGTGTAATGTCCAGCTAGTCTGAGAGTTGAGTACCCATGTGTCTGTGTCACAGAAAAGGGTCTGAAAAGCCCTCTTGAAGTTCAAATAATCCTCTAGCAAAGTCATTTAAGAATTTTGCCTGGAATCTGACATTTAAAATCCACGCAAATACAATCATCTTGCTCTGAAAGAATCCACAGTAGGCATATTGTGTGCAAATATCGGAGAGGGCTCTGGCACAGCAGTCTTCAAGTCTCAGCACAGAAACTTATTGTGTGTGGGTACAGTAGGGAGGAAAGCGTGACAGGTCCGAGATCCCTTGAATCTGTTGTGGAAGTGTGTTCAGGGTGGACGGTGACTTCTGTTAAAACACAACTTGATTATTTAGTTGGAAGGAGATTGTAGTGCTTTTTTTTTCCTTTGCCAGCTTTGATTTACAAGGGTAGTTTTGAGGTGTGTGCGTAAGCGTGGTACAAGATCAGAGCATTTCGTCTAACACTTCTGTCCCCATTAAAATAGCTCTGTGGACTCCCAACTGCTTTAGCGTTGGTTTGTATAAAAATACATTATTGCGTATGGTTTTTAGACTCTTACGAGCAGCTCCCAGGTACTGATCTTTGCACAGGCTTTCCACCTTGAGGCCAGAACTTAAGCTGATGGGTCCCTGCGGCAGGGCAGGTACGAATACCCAGGACCCCGCTCGCAGCGTGGGCTCGCCCGAGCGGGCAGCAACACGGACCCGCTCGGCGCGGCTGTCCCTGCCGGACGCGGGTCGCGCTTTGCCTGGCGTCGGCCGCGCGGGGCCCGGGCGGGCAGGGAGCGTCTCGCCGCTCGCGCTGGCGACGAGCAGCTGCCACCGCCTCTCTGCAGAGCGGCGGGGCTGGAGGTCGGGGCCGCCCCGAGGAGCGGTTCCTGGGCGGACGGCGGCACCCGAAACCCACCGCGCTGCCCCAGAACGATAAAAGCGCGTGCGTACAGAAACGGGCGAGGAGGGAAAGGCCTGACTTCTGCCCGTAGATGATGCTTTGACGCTTGTGCGTGCCGAAGGGGAGGTGATCGGAAACTGTGACTAACGTTTGTGTTGGACCGAAGGGGGGGAAATACCAGAGAAACTAGAAATGTTTGTCTGTAGGGGAGGGTAAGAGGGGGGTAATACAGGTACACTTAGTGATCTGACTAGCGTATAGGGACGATATTGCGAGCCTCCCCAGCTAGTGTACAAAAGAGACCCAGCAAATTCATATTGTACAGCAAAAGCTGTTTTGAACTTAGTCTTTTTTTTTTTAAATGTGACATTAACAAGACTTTTTTGTAAATTGTTTTCCTTTCTGTGTATAAAATCCTGGCCGTTTCTTGTTTTTACATGTTCATGCTGTGTAATTTTGAGATGTTACTGAGATTCTGAACATAATGTGCATTTTTTTCTGTACAGATGAAATGGGAGAATTTAATAAAAAGAGTCTGCAGGTTTTTACTTGTTGTTTTGGGATTTTATTTTTAGTTTTAATTTTTTTTTTTTTAAACGAGTCACCGCCCCTTGAACCTCAGCCTGGTCCATCTCGCTCATGGTTTAATTGCGGAAAGCCCTCGGGCCTCTCTAACGGCGCCTCCGGCCTGTCCAAGGGCGCCGCGGGCGGGCGGCGGCCCCTCGGGGCGGGGGAGGGGCCGGTCTCGCGTGGGGCGGGGCTTCTCCCCCCGCCCCCCGGCAACAAGCGCACGCGGCGGGGGGGAGGGGGGGCGGTGGCGGGCTCGGATTGGCGCTTGCGCGGTGACGCAGGGCGGCTGTCGCGCCCCGTGTGCCGGCCGTAAAGCGCGGAAGGTCAGTCAGGCCTCCCCCCTCCCCCAGGTGAGCCGCCGCCCCCGGCCCGCCCGGTGCCGGCGACGCGTACCGCCGCCGCCCCCCCGCCCCGGGCCCCGCCGCCCCCTCACCCGCGGCGGCTCCTCGGCGCTGGGCCGTGGGCCTGCCCGCCGGGGGCCCAGGCGAGGGGGCGGCCCCGGCGCGGGCGGCCTGCGGGCACCGCCGGGCACCGCCGGGCAGCGCGGAGCCTCCGCCGCTGCCCCCTGCCCGCGGGCGCTCGTCCGAGGCCGTTTCTCTCTGAACGCGGAGGGTTGGAGCGGGGCGCCGGGGGCAGGAGCCGAGCGCTGGATACGCGCGGGGGACAGCGGTAGCCTGGAGAAGAGGAGAAACGGGATTTTGGCTGCCAAATTCCGGCTTTGACTGCTGTCAGCTGTACGCTCTTGGCGGGCTAGGAGTCCCTGGGTAGCATCTTGCGAAACCAGCGCTGTCGGAAAGCGCCTCTCCAGCCCCTTGCCCTCGCTGCTGAGATCGCACCGTTAACGTCGCGCTTCTTTGCTCCCTGTTCACCTTAGCCTTTTAAAGAGAGTCCGTGACGAATTCCAGTGTATGCTCTGTGTGTGCTCATTGACCCTCTCTAATCTACCTGTTATTGGTATGAGAGCATTCTTGCTCCTTTTTTTTCAGCTCTCGTCTTGTTCTTTGGTCATTGTCAAGTTGTGCTGCCATCAAAAATAAAGGTGTGATACTCTATATCCATTACTTGATCTATCGAAGTTTACATTTTAAAAGCAGTACTGTTCCCCGGGGACTAGATAACTGCTGTCCTGTTTGTTTACTCATCAGCGTTCACATGTTCGCTTATACCCAGTACACCATGTGATATTTGCCACTGCCAACCTTGTATATAATAAGACAAGCAGGAATGTGATTCTCGTCTTTCCTTCCTAGAAGGAGTGGTACTGAGCTAACGTCTGAACGCATCTAGGGTGGTACTTTAAGAAAACTGACCAAAAGCTGCCAGGATGTTTCTCCGATTACTGTCAGATGTCCGGTGGCGGGCAGCTAACCCAAGATGGAGAAGAATGACGACGTGCTCCCGGCGAAGTACCTCAAGTACAGCAGAACCTCACCCACTTTCCTTGCCAGCACAGGCGCAGGTTGTCATCTGTGGTGGTGGAATCATGGGCACATCAGTGGCATATCATCTTTCCAAGCTGGGTTGGAAGGATATAGTCTTACTTGAGCAGGGCAGGTAAGGATTAAGGTTTTCTCCTCACAGAAATAAACAGATAGAATGTGCATGTATAGCAGCATCTTACGTAATGTGTTATTTTTACCTGTTATCTGGTATTGGAGCCACGGAATAGGCTTTTACTGAACATTAGTAATGAGACTTACTGCTTCTTCACACGCACAGGGCAGACCTGCCACGCACAGGGCAGTCTTGCAAGGTAAAGGCTATCCCTTGTATGATGAAGCCATAAAGGTTGCTTCTAAAAAATCCTGTCGCTCCCTTTTCCCTCCCCTCCACCAAATGAGACAAGAGGTCACAAACTAAAAAGACCTGAAATCTGAGCTTTCGCATTCCCACTAAGCTTCTACTCAACCAGCATTATGATCTTGCTAACTTCTCAACTGACTCCTAAGTAAAGAGACTCAGAGTATAAGGTATTTTCGTTTACTAGACTTTCCTCTGCAGACTCCCAGCCGTGAATGTTGAAGGTACGTGCGTGTAGGCGTGGGAAATAACAGGACAGGCAAAATTACTTGCACTTTTTAATGTGTGTATACGTTTGGAGGAGGTTTAGATTTACATTCAGGCCTGCCTGATGTAAGAATTTGAGCTGTAAGAATTAGAACAGCTTACATGCTTTTGCCCTATGAGAAACATACTGGCATTAGGAGTAGCCCAAGAGTGATATGACTGAAGTTTGTCTGTGTTTTACTCACAGGTGTTGAGTGTGCCAAAAATAAAAATAAACATACACAGCTTGCAAAGATGGAACATTTTAACAAAACATTTATAATGAAGTTAGAAGACCTAAAAATCTGTAGACACCATGCAGCCCCTAGTGACCTTCTCTATAACTGGGCTGGGATAGGTAAATGAAATGTGACACCACTAGCAAGACTTCAAAGAGATTGCAGGAGATGTGGAGGTTATACTGTAGAAACAACCTAACCATAGCCCTGTAAACTGGTTAAAAGCTTTATTAGAGGGATTTAGTGCCTCTCTGTAAAACAGTTAAGCCCGTTACAATTTGGTTGAATACAAGGTAGAAAAACGACTTTGTATACTCTTTGGCAAGTTGGATCTGAAGTCTGTGCCAGAGTACACAGGTCCTGTTTCAAGTTTGCTGTCTAGCCTTTTCCTGTTGTCTAGATTTCTGCTTCAGAAGTGAATCCTTGGTGTTTTCGTTAAGGAGTCTGGGGACTTTGGCGTGAGATATCGTGCTAACTTGTGTTTGGGGCTTTCAGGAGGTGTTTACCACAGCAGCTTCCACCACCCTAAATACATGCTGGACCGAGAATTTTTACCTTCTAGCTCAGAGCTTCCCACCTGATGCTGCTTTCAAGAGTAATTAGCTGTGGCTTCCTGACTTTGCGTTGCTGGGAAGCAGGGAGCGTCAAGGTCTTCACAGTTGCAAAGACAGGAAATTGGGTAGTCTTCTCTGAGACCTTGTAAGCAGTGTGTTTCTGAGTGAAATTAGCTGCTAAACTCCATTTGTGAGGGAATGTAGTCCTTACTGGTTTAGGTTGGGGCATGAATACCCCATTATAGCTCTTAATTGAGTTACATGCTGCACAAGCTCAGTCTATGTGCATGCTCGAGGAAGAAGAACAATCTTGCGTTAACCAAACCTTTAGCATTAAATTATGGTACGCATGGTTAACCATGCTTCCACTGTTTCTGTTGTGACTGACTTAAGGACATAGGAAAAAGAGCACTTTTCGCAACTGATTCTTGTGCTGAGTTTCTGTAAGAATGTGCAGATGCTAGACCAAAAGTAATGTTGTCAAAGGTTTGTCTAGCAAACGGGAAAGTACAGGATTGCTCTAGCAACAGGTAAGATGGCTTGGAAGTGCTGTGGAAGCAGGTTGAGTGAGAGCTATGCCTCAGTCTAATTGTCTTGTCTTCACTTGTTTCTGCTGCAGAGAGTTTTTGGTAGGTCTTCTATCTTTGCAGCAGCTCTTCACCACATAGTTTGATAGACAAGCGTTTAAGGGCAGTTTAATGAGAGAAAAGAAATAGGTGCATCTGTCTCATGGTAATTGTTGCACAGTAAGAGGGCCAGCAGAGATGTAAGACCCAAAGAAACCCAAGTTTATTTCCATTCGAAAGAAATCCCACTTTGGAAGAAGAAACAATCAGGTAGGCTTGAGCTTATGATAGAAACTTTTCTGTGTAAAATTACAGAAGTGAGCTAAACCAAAAGCGTTCTAGAGGTTGCACCTAGCCCTGCATCATCCCACTTACAGTTTTTAAGTTTCTCCCATGTGACAGACCTGTCCTGAGAGGCAAAGTTGACTAAACTGGTTAAGCAGTGGCATCATTTGACTGTACATAGTGGTATTTAGCTTGCAGTATGGACAAAGGTGGGAATACCCTTTTTCCTTCTTTTAGTTACTTCATTTTACTGGTAGGTACTTGGATATTTGTGCTTAATTAATGGCATTCTTTGTTTATTGATCTCCTTTGTGTCGCATAAATTTGCGGTTAGGGGAGACTGAGCAAGGGAGAGGCCCGGTCTTGAAGGGTGATCGTTAAGTGCGTGTTAGTCAATACGCTAATGTGTTTTTAACCCCTACTATAGTTAAGGCAAAGTTAGCACCAAGCTTAAGTCATGCTTTAGACAAGTCTAAGCAATTTTAAACAGAATTGTCAAAGGCTCAGCTGCCATCTTAGAATCTAGGTGTCCTGGGTTTCAGCATCTCTGTCTGCTTACATGCTGCTCTCCCAGTGGTATTCGCTAATGGTCCCAGCTAGTCTCAACTGACACCTTACTGCGTAAAAGAAGTAATGATATAGTACTTTTGTGACTGAATTGGATGACTGGAGAAGGAATTAAACACATGAATTAAAATAGCAGCAAATAGAGGGAGAAAACGGCTGCCTTCATTCTTTTTTTCCCAAAGGAACTTGGATTATGCTTGAGTACAACATACAACTTTTGTTCCAGGCCCGTGATTCTTTATATATTTTGTGTTGCTTGCTTGTAATAATTTTCTTTCAAGTAGAGGGTAGAGTTTATTAGTGTGTTAAACTCTTATCACCATAATTTGGTCTCTGAAGAGTTTATCTGTATGCTAGCAATTCTACTTGATGCAGTTTATGTGAGGCTATATTGTTTTCCAAAGCCCCTCTCATGTAGCTTGGCCTTTGTGCTTTGTGTTACTCCATGGCACAATGGGATGCTTCACAGCTAACTCAAAGTCTCTCTTGCTTTGGCTTGAAAAGAGTTAGGGTTTTATTGCCGTAGTAAACAGGTATCTGAAATTTGCTAGAGGTGACTGCTTTTCAACTTGTTAATTCTCAGAGGGGCTTATTTATGTACTCCTGGCTGTGAATTTCCATCTCTGTATTAAGTAGGTGCAGTTACAGGGTTTCATGCTTCTGTGGTGGACTCCCAGGCAGATTGTCACACTTTGGATTTTAACAGGGGAGCTTTTTGCAGTTTGCACCTGAGAAGTTGTCTGTACTGTTCAGTGCAGTGGGATGCTCGCATAACCGATTCAGGAGATCTGTGCTAGCCCCAAGATCACAAGGAGAAGAGCTGTCTTGCTTGTAGCGTTGTGCTGCTGTGGATCTGTGCCTGCACCACAAAAACGCCCTGGGCTAGGTTAGTAAAGGGGAGATGTGTCCACAGCAAAATACGAAGCTACGGGAGAGCTGCTTTTATCTGTAACAAAGAAAAAGTCTCTTTCCCATATACAGCTAAAACTAAGCTGGGTGTCAGGAATGCGTGAAAGATTTCACCTTTATCTGGGAGTGCAAGCATCTGATTATGGTATCTGTGGCTAATAGTGTATTCCAGAGGGAGAAGATTCTTGATCCATGATGCTTTGTGTAAGCTCCTGCCACCTGAGAACAACGCTGTCTGCTTCAGGGACAGTTTTTGGCCTCATACCTTTGAGGGAGAGGTTGTTGTTTGGCTTGTGCCGTCAGTAGAGCTGCTGGAGCAGCATCCTTGGGGAGGTTTGTTTGCTTCCCCACGTTAGCCAGATGAGGCCTTCTTTGCAACTTCTCTTGCAGATTGGCTGCTGGGACTACTCGATTTTGTGCTGGCATTGTGAGCACAGCCAGGCCAGTGTCCATAGAGCTCAAGATGGCAGACTATTCCAACAAGCTGTATCAGCAACTGGAGCAAGAGACGGGAATAAAAACAGGTACTGAAAGTGTAATCTTTGTGTAATTGAGGAATCTTTGTGAAGTTCAATCGAAGCGTTAATACTGAAATAATGTAATTTTACACTGTCTTAGAGTTGGTAGTTCCTGTTCCAAGATGATATACTTAGCCTGAATCAGATGCAAAGGAACGTTACTGATGTGGTTGGAAGAATGGGAGGAAGGGTATCAGATGCTCAGACTGAAGGCAGATTACTTGCAAACTGTGATCATCTTTTTCTGTTGTTTGTAAGGTGGACAAAGGTAGATGAATTTTTTCAAGGAGACTAAAAAGTGTACTGCAGAGACTGGAGCAAATGACCCAGTTTCTGCACCAATTCACTTGTCAGAAAACCAAAAGGGTTAACAGAAGTGCTAAACATAGGCAAAGCAAGTTACTATACCCTAGTCTCACTCCTGGAAACCTCAAGGAAACATTGTGTTGAAGTCCTCCCTCTCACTCTGGCCAAAATGCTGAGGCACACACCTGATATGGAGAACTTCAGCACTGATAGTTTCCTGGTTACAGGGACTTGTGATATGTGTCAAACTCACCACAGGTTAATAACTGTGCCTGTAATTAAGGTTAGTATTTAGAGGTCAGTATAATCTATTGCAGCTGGTGGAGTTGCCACAACATGTCATGCTTTTAGTTCTTAAGGTTTTCTTCTGATTGAGTAGTTATTAGATGACATTTTCTCTTTTTGTCAGTAACCTCTCTTCTCTTTTAATTGGTAGCACATGTGCAGTTTAATTGTTTTTATAAACACAAACAAAGGTAGTGCAATGGAGGGTTAGAACATAAGTCAAAATTAAGTTGCCTTTTTGAAATGTTGACTAAAGTTGTTGTTGATTACTAGTTGATGAGTGAACGCAGGGATCTGGGTTTCCCTGGCTCCTGCGTAATGGAAGCAATGGGTCTAAAGCAATGGGTCTGAGATTGGGACAGGATCTTTGAATTATTTTAATCTGACTTATCTTTGGTCATTGTCATAGGGTACATGAAGACAGGCTCTATTTCACTGGCTCAGACTCAGGATCGACTAATCTCTCTGAAACGCATTGCTTCATCGCTGAAGTACGTATAAGCAGGAAATATACCTGATCTCGACTTTGCACCAGCTCTCCTGCAGGACTAGTGACAGCATTTTCCTTGTGTTCTGTGGCAGTGTAATGGGAATACCTTGCGAAATTATCACCCCAAAGCAAGTGGCACAGCTCCACCCACTTATCAACATTCACGACCTTGTGGGGGCCATGTATGTGCCAGAAGATGCACTCGTGTCATCTGCCGATGTGAGTCTGGCTCTGGCAACTGCTGCCTCGCGGAATGGTATGAGGTCTTTTTTTAAATCTATAGAATGCTCTCCTGCGTGATAGGTGCCTTGTTTCCAGAAAAGAATATAATTTTCTGCATGAGGGTGCCATTGGTTTTGGGGCTGTAACTGGGCGTCGAAGACCAAAACTTGGTTATTTCTGTAAGGTTCATATTCTTTAAAACTCATTTTTTTCCTCGAACAAAAGCCAGGCTGTTTTTTTTTTTTTTCCTTGACATTCTCAGTCTGCTTTGATGGATCAAGCACCAGTTTACTGTACTCATTGCTTACATGTTTTTTTGAATAAACACACGCTGTTTTGTCATAAATACAATCCTTAATAGGACCTTAGTCAAAATTTCACATCAGAAGAGTTTAGTTATCTACAAAGCAAAAGGCATGAGACTCTTGTTGAATATTTCATTGGGCACATATGCCTTCAGTGGGTTTGGAAGTGAAGTGGTAAATGCTGTTTGGACAACACTGGCAAATTTGGAGAGGATTGGAGAGGATTAAAAGTGGAGTAGAGCGTAGATTCAGTGGCAGGGATTAGGCTCATTAAGCATGACAATCTGTCAGATTGGAAGAAGCTACCTTGGAGGAAGTTAGGTAGAGTCAGCAGTGGAGACAGGCATATAGAGCATAGCCGTACTATTTCCTGCATAGGGACTCTTGGGGCTGAAAACCAGTTGCTTTTCTTGCTCTTAAAGTGTTACTCAGCTTATGTGCTTTTTGTTGGGCTTTGGGGCTTTTATGACTTGATGCCCTTCTGAGGGAGGAATAAATATTTGGAGGCTAAAATGTTGCAAAGCTTTTTTTGTTGGCTAGGTTTTGTGTTGGCAAGTAATGGTCTTTTAGTACTGCTTTTTTCTGAATACTGTTAAACGATTTTTTCACAAAATGACTGACTTCCCATAAAAGAGCAAGCAGTCTTGCCACCTGAAGCCTCAGACTTTGTGGCATAAAGGAATTCTTGTTGAAGGAAGTCTATAGCTTAGAGATCTTTTTGTCATGTTGTTGATACTGGGGTGTATTTATCACCCAATGTCACATGGGAAAGAACACTGTAACTCTTCACACCCTAAGGCTTTCAATTATGCCCGTACAAGTTACGTGTATGCTGCTTTACAAATGACAGGGTTTCACTTGGGAATTATCGGGTCAAGCGTAAAAATTTTGTCTTAAGGAGAATATAAGCTTTTAAATTGGATCTAAGCTGGTGGTACGCTGACTTTCTTATGTCTTCTCAGGCGTCCAGATTCATGAACGGACAAGTGTCAGTCATGTCTTGGTCCAGAAGGGTCGCGTGACTGGAGTAGAGACTGACAGAGGACAGATTTCATGCCAGTACTTTGTCAACTGTGCTGGCCAGGTAGGATTATTAACATTTTTCTTTCTTTTTTTCCCTTTGGTTTAGAGTCTTCTGTATTATTAAAGGAGATCTTTCAGAGAACTCCAGAAAAAAATTATAAAGCCACTTTCTTTCCGTCAGACTCGGCAAACTACAAGCCAAAACTGTTTGCTCCACAGAACAGAAAAATGTCCATTTGTAGATCAGACTACCAAAAGGACAATAGTAGTCCTCCCACAGGACTGCCAGCATGTTGCAGTCTGAATTAATTCTTGGAGTAGCCACAAACGGTTTTAGTGTTGTCTCTTTTCCTCTCTCTGAAGAAGCGTTGCTCTAATTAGTAGAACTGAGTTATTGCTGCATAGGTACTGGATTCGAGCAAATTTTCTGTAATTAAAAAAAAGGAAAGAACACGTGCACGTTCTTCAGAGTGGATTTTTTTTTTTGTACTGTTTGTGCTTTGGCTTGATTTATTGAAGTACATCAAAGTCGTGTTATTTAGCTTCTTTGAGCAGCAGGGGTGTAGAGGAGGAAAGCAAGCGCTTGCCGTTTGCTTGGCATCATAGAGTGGATGTTAACCTGCTGAGGAGCACCCTGCAGTTTGGTGGTGCAGCTCTGCCTTTGTCCTCCCTCCTGGGAGGGACGCATGCTTCTGCCTTGAAGGATTTTGCTTTAGCCCATAGTGAGACAGTTCAGTCTCTCCCTATCCTTCATCCCACTGCAGGAAGCTTTTTTTTCTTCTTTTTTTTTTTTTAAATATTGTTACTTCTCTGCTGTGAAATCTGACAATTGCTGTTTCTCAGCTTGCAACTGGCTGTCTAGTTAATATGGGGTCTTAGCGGTACAGGCACCTAAATCTTGTCTATTATGCTTTTAGAGGCTGAGTGTAGTGTTGACATTGCTGTATAAATCTTATTTGCTTTTGTATTGTAAGTTGATGTTTCCTAGTCTTGAGTCAGGGCCTTGCTTTTCTAAATGTTATATGACGAACAGAAAAACAATTTTTGTCCCAAACAGTTCAAATTCTAAGAAAGCAGCAGAAATCTTCTTCTGTTTGAGGTTTAAGGGACTGAACCAAATCCGATTTGGTCTTTTATGAAAGTGAAACCACAGAGGTGATCTGTTTACTTGCTTTCTTTCTGCCTTTTTAAATTGAGTAATTGAGTTAGTTTTCTTTCTTTGTGCATTCTAACATGCTTTTTTTTTTTCCTTCCTCTCTTTTTGTTTCAGTGGGCCTATGAGTTGGGTCACTCTGGGGAGGAACAAGTCAGTATCCCAGTCCATGCCTGTGAACACTTCTACCTCCTGACGTATCCTTTGAAGGAACCTCTAGCAAGCAGCGTACCAAGTAAGGATTCTTGAGCTCTATTCCACTTTTCTTGATGAATTATATCTGCCTTTCCAAGAGGAGGTAGGTGTATTATGACAAAAAAACGTAACTAAGGGCTATCAGTTCTCAGCTCAATTGGGATTGTGAAGAACATTCCAGCTGACTTGCTCTTAGTGTCCTCTTTCAGTGGTAGGAAGAATCTCTCTCCTTATTCGTGGGAAAACTTTTACTGCAGGAATTGAGATTTTCAGAGTTTGTCAGTTTAGGGAGGAGAATGACCTTAACTCTAGCTTGACAAGCCAGTGTGTTTGAGACTTGGATTGTTGCTTTTGTCGGCTGGAGAGAGGGTGCTAGCCTTGCCACTATGTTTTCCTTTCAGGCTGCTGTCCCCAAACGGCCCATCTATTCCTTTCCTCCAACTGAAGCTAAGGCTTTACAATGGCATTTACATGTCTTTGAGCTGTAGGGGCAACCAAAGCACTTGAGGTAATTGCTCCTCCTCCCCCATGTTCTGGCTTTTGGCTTTCTTAAAGAAAAGCCCTTGTGCTTGAAAACTGTGATTGGGAAGTGGAAAGCTTTGCTTATTCACTCTCAGTCTTTAGCAAGAGCTGCTACTTCTGGGGAGTAATGTTTATGCTCTCCAGGGAATTCAGCTCTCTGACCAGAGGCTCTGAGTGCTTTGCTTTACTTGATTGTGTAAATTAAAAAAAAAAAAAAATCAACTTTTCTGTATGTGGAAAAGCTAAAATGGAACATATCAGGTGGAATTTCAAAAATGCTTCCAAGTTGACACTACCACTGAAAGAAGCCATCCTCACCTGGCTGCTTTTCCTTACCCCAGTGCTGCCCGCTTTCTTTGTGCTGGTATCCCTGCAGCAGCAGACTGGATCAGTGACGCGTGGCCATTAAAATTAGCTGTTCTTAACAAAAGAAGAAAAAGAGGGGGAGGACAGACTTCTGTTGGTGGACGGTCTGGTCTTGGGTGCAGCTCCAGTGGAGCTAAGCCAGTATAACAACTTCTTGGCGCCAGATGGATTATGACTCCCTTTTGTGTCCTCCTGCTCCTGGTAACACTGTCCTGCTGGCTTTAGTGCTCTTTAGATTCAATCCCACTTACTGTGCTGCCCGAAAGTTAACGTGCATGGTTGTGAAGGGAGTTAATGCTGGTTTAGTAACCTAAACTGGCTCACTAGAGGGTGACATGAGAACCAGAACTGATGTGGAAGTGGGGGGCTGGGGAACTGAGACTATCCCTTCCCATGGCTGCTAGTTTGGCCCAGTCTATCACCAGATCTCAACACAGTGTTTGTGCAACTGTGGTCTGAGGTATTTATCCCTCTCTCAATTCCCTTTGCACATCTTTTCTTTCCTCCCCAGCTATTGTAGACCCAGATGGCAGGATCTACATACGCAACTGGCAAGGTGGCATCCTCTCAGGAGGCTTTGAGAAAAACCCCAAACCTCTCTTCACAGAGGGACGGAACCAGCTGGAGATTCAGCACCTCCAGGAAGACTGGGATCATTTTGGTATGTCAGAGGGAAAAGAACCACTGCAGTGAAACATGTGGCTTCAGCAGAAGGCAGAGTTAGCAACAGGCAGGCTGTTACAGACCAGTTAGCATGTGTGTCTGCCTTTATCTGAAAGGTGTGGGAAAGATGAATGTTCTTTCAAATTCATTTATCTCTTCGTTTGTCAGTAACCCCTTTACCAAGGACTGCAGCAACATCTGTGTAGCATTTAAGAACACCCACTCACCTTCAGCATATATTTGTTTCCTCTAGTGCAGTGAAGTACCAAATAAACTTTCCAGCATTGTTCTTCCATCGCATTTGATTTTTGACTGTCAGTGCTGCCTGCAACTCCTCTTGTGACCCTGCTGATGAGCGCTGGTGACCTGCCATGTAGCCCTGGTATTTTGTTTCTGCAGCTCTCTTCAGCAGTGACTGCCAAGTGTGTTTCCACTGGTGGAAGTTTCTTTGTGGGTAGAGCTGTGTGGTGTTGCTTCCCAGACTTCATCCCACCATTGACGATATGGTGGTTTGTTATATTCCAAATGTTCTGTCTTCTTCTCCCTATATTATTTGATTCTATTCATATATTCTGTACGTACTTCTAAGGAGAGGGCTGTTTCTGTAGGAAAGAACATAGCTTGGTCTTTTTTTCCTCTCTTATGCCTCATAAGTTCACATGTGCCCTCTCATCTTCAAATTTGCCTTTTATTTAGGGGCAGAGATCTCCGATTCCCTTCTGACTGCCCATGCCTTTGTCTGTGACTCTAAGCACAAACAGACTTTCACTGAGCTCTTTCTGCATTCTTGCAGCTTCTCCCCAGTTTAAATTGATTTATCTTACTTTTCTGGATGGCACATACCTTACTGATACCATAAACAGCTTGAACTCCAGGGTGATGGGGCACAGCCAGAATGGGATGTGCTTTTGTGCTGGAATATGCTGAAAATGTTTAGATTTACAGATGACTACAGGCTAGCTTGAAGATACAGTTTCACTCATGAGTTGCTTGAGCTCTGCTCCCAGTTCTTCCCTTTTGATTTTGTAGATATTACTGAAACAAAAAGGCACCGCTCACTGGCACCCACAGATCACCTAAGTTTTTTGGAAGCAACTGCATGCTGTATTCCGCCATTACCCTTTTATAAATTCAAACATACTGGCAAGTTGAGCAAAGTCATAACTTACTCAGCCACTATTTGATCCTTTTCTAGGGCTACGGTTTCCGTGGTTTGAGCTCTTGTATTACTGCTTTGATCTCTTTGGTTGGAACACCTTTTGATTTTTAAAATAGCCTGCAAAGTTGTTTAAACATTGAGCTGGATATAAGGACAAATTTAACGCTGATCCATAACTTCAGGCTCTCACTCTAGAATTCTGTGCGTGAGAGAGGGAAGAAAAAGATCGGGTCAGAAAGACTATTTCTGTTTGTAACTTCTTAGGTTATGTGAAATCTGATTATCTTAGTGCTTGTATCTAAAGCAGAGGAGTGTTATTAGTGCTGAATCCTGAGAGCTTCTATCTAGAGTATTAGGCAGAGGTAACTTCTGGACAAGAAGAACAAAGCAGGTAGCTTATCCCCTTATTAATGCTCTCAAATATCAGGCTGAAGATTTTCAGAAGGACCTTTCAAGCGTGACTGGGTGATAAAGCGGCAAGGAAATTCAATGAGGATAAATATGAAGTGATGCACATGTGTGTGTGTGGTGGGGGTGGCAACGATCTTCAGCATACAAACTGATGGGCTTTGAGCTGACCTTGGGGTTATATTAGCTCCATGAAGACATCAGCTCAGTTAAAGCAAATGGCATGTTAAGAATTACTATGAAAGGAACAGAAAACAAAATAGAAAACCTCATTATGCAAGTCGAAATCCTTGGCTTGCCAGATACTAGGTAGTGTTCTAGGCTCCGAACCTTCAGAGGGTATCGTGTTACTAGAAGGGCCTTGAGGAAGGGCAGCAAGAAGATGATCAAAGGTTTGGAGTAGTTTCCAGATGAGGAATGATTGAGGGGGCTGGGAAAGAGCGATGACCAAAGGGAGGTAAACAGAGGTGTATGAAATCTTGAGTGAGATGGATAGAGTCGCTGGGGATCTCCTGTTCACTGTCTCTTCTTCTTTGTCAGCTAGGGGGCATCAAACAAGTTGAGCATGACTTTCAAAGCCAAAGGAAATGATTCTTCAGATAACAAATAGTAGACCTGTGCAACTCCTTGCCAATAGGTGTAAGATATTTTTGTGGGTTTGGGGAAGACTGGTCAAGTCCTTGGAAGGGAGATCCATTAGGGGTCGCTAAATAGACAAACTGTATCAGGCTTTTAGGAAGTCCTCTAAGCTGAAGGTAAGTGGAGATTGGTAGAATATGTGGGACAAGTGTCATAGATTTACCTGCTCTTATTCTTCCTGAGGCATCTATTTATGATGTCTGTTCCCGTTGTTTTCCCTAGCAAAACTAAGCACTCTCCTCCACTGTTGAAAACAATACTGGGCTAGATTAACTCATGGTCTGAATCAGTATGGCTGTTTTAATGATATGCTGCGTGATCCGTTTTGGGTAGTTTGATTAGGTCTGCTCATCTTCTAGTACAATCCAGCTGGTGCACTGTTTATCCTGTGAAGGTATTGAAGCATGGAAGCCATTTCCATCTGTTCAGATAATAGCATGCCCTCTTTGTCATGGTTTATGTAGACTAGTTTGTGTCCAGTTTGACGATGAAGGTGAAATAGCTGAAATGCTTAGATACTGAAGGCGGTGACTTTTTGGGTTTTTTTGTTTGTCTTTGATACCAGAGCCACTTCTGAGTGCCCTTCTGCGCAGGATGCCAGGTTTGGAGGCTTTGCAGATCATGCAATTGGTGAATTGCCCAGAAACCTTCACGCCAGATATGCGGTGCATCATGGGAGAGTCGCCCACTGTGCGGGGCTACTTCGTTCTGGCTGGAATGAACTCAGCTGGTATCTCATATGGTGGGGGAGCAGGCAAGTAAGTGGTTTATCACTCTTATACGTATAAGTAAGGTTTTAATGAAGAAAAGAGGCTGCTCAGATGATCCTTCTATGTAGACTGTTCTGGTCAGTATTTGAGACCTGTTCTCTGCTACAGAAAGAAGACTTTTTTTTGTTTCCCACTTGAGTGAAGGAGGGGGACAGTTGCCATAGTCTGATTATGTTCTCCTGTGTGTGTTCCAAATCGGTGTTGGACTTTTCTCCTATCCTGTACACCTCTCTTTAGGAACCACGTTTCAGTGGTCAGCAGTCTGCTGAAGACTGATAAGCTTCTTGTGGAGTTAGCTGGTTTAATTTTTTATCTACTGCAAAGAGATAAAATTCCCATATTCTCTCATCTTCTGTACTTCATGATCCCCTTTAATTTTTTTAATTGGCTGAAGTCCTTACGGCATTCAAGTTGACACTACAGTTAATTTCTCTGAAAACAGAGTGAACCTGATGCTAATGAAACACTGCATATGCCATGCAAAGTGCTGCCAATATAGTTAAAGATTGTCCTCTGCCAGTGAGCAAGGAATGTAATCATTTCCCAAAAAATCCAATTCCTGTGTTAATGCAAATACTTTGACAGGCGTATAAGTGCCATTCAGCAGCAAAGCGGCCTGCAAAATGGTCATGACTTCCTCTGACTGTCATTTGGTTTTGGCAACCCAGCATCCCTTCTGTCATACAGTCTTCTTAACAAGCTGCTTGTTTTCCATGGGTGATCTCAGTATGCATTTGTTTACACTAGTTTCTGTCTGTTGTCTAATAGCTTAATTCACCAGGGAAGGAAATCATCGTTTTTCTTTCTCGTAATAAAGTACAGAGAATCTTTGCAGTGAGGTTCTCTAAGAATTAGAATCACTTTTGAAGGTAAAACAGTACTTGTCCATGTGTTGCTACAGCCTCAAGATAAGCAGCTTAGCTTGCTAATGTAACTTTTAATGATCAGTTTCAAACCCCTTTGTTTTTCTGTTTACTGACTGTGAACAGATCCTTCTGCTCTGCTTTGGTCTGAGCTGCCTTTGTCCTTTAGCTCTGGAGCATGCCTTCCTCCTTCACTGCTAGAAGTGTAGCTAGACATAACTTGGCTGGTACCTCGTGCTGAAATGAATGCTGTCACTGATGGTTTGTGGCTGAGCCTACACCAGGTACTGAAAAATGACAAAGCAGTCGGCCTCCTAACTCCAACTTAAACATATTCAGCACTCCCTTTTGTAGTGTAGCCTGAGGACTTGACAAAGTGTCTGCCAGGCTACCTGTCCAGTCTCTGGCTTCATTTACCCTGTGTCCTTAACTTCCTGCTTTTCTGTACGTTTCGTCTTAATGGGAGATTAGTAATTTGGATATCTGGTGGATGGGTTTTATAAAAGGGAAACCTTCCAGATTCTACTAGTGTTTAGAAAACCATGTTAGTTGTGTTCTCTCCCTATTGCAAGAAATTCTCATGCCCAAATTGCCTTGCTTCTGGGCTTCAAGACGAGACTCTTGTTCGTAAGACATTGACTAATATATCAGTCTTTCTTTACTTCTCCAATCAGGTACCTGGCAGAGTGGATGGTAAACGGTTATCCCTCAGAAAACGTCTGGCCTCTGGATTTGAAACGCTTCGGTACTCTCCAGAGTAGTCGCACGTTCCTCCGTCACCGTGTGATGGAAGTAATGCGTAAGTGAGGTCTCTCTGAATTCAGCACTGCTTGCTGCGCTGTCTCCCCTCTGTCAACTGTCGTCATTCTGAGAACCATTTTCCTTGCTCCTGCCCTCCCTTGTGACAGTACAGCCTGTTCCCAGGAGAAAGGGAAAGGACGGTCTTGTTGTGTTAGCAGCGTTCTTAGTAACCTTTAATCTTAAAGAGATGCTGTTGGTACAGTGCTTTTTTCTATTTATGCGCTATGCCTTTGGTATGGGGCAAAGTTGTACATGTCTGGGTTGGACTCCAGCCTAATAAAACTGTATCACGGTCTTAACTGGGAATGTTATGCTGTCTCAAGCATCCTTATATTTTGAACATCACAGCAATGTGGAAATACCATCATGTCTAACTTAGGAATGTGTAACCCAGTTATTTTAAATGATTCAGGGAGTCTTGGTAGACACGTTCTGCTTTCTCACGTCAAAGTTTGTGATAAGTACCTTGCAGGACAGATTTTAGATGTCATTGTTCCTGTCTAAAGCCAAACTTAGTTTCATCCTGTTTGATTATCTTTCCTGAAATAACCTGGATGCTTCTTTATGAGCTTCTGTTAGAAAGTGTGAAGTACGCCATGAGTAGCAAAACAAGAACAGCTACTTGAACGCGAAGTCTGAACAATAATGGTGTGTTCAGGTGGAGGTAGAGAAGTTGGGTAAAGCTCTTAGACCAGATATATCCACGAAACAAAACAATCATGCTTTTGCCTTCCTCCCTTAAAAAAATCACTTTGTACTCTCTTGGCATTGTTCTGCAGTTGCTTTTCAGTAAATCTTGATTCTGATAACTACAGAATCTCTAGCCTTTACAAGGTAAGTACTGTGTTCAGTTTTGGTGTTGTGTTCCCATACTAATCCATACTTCCCTTTACCCACTCTTTCAGGGATAGCAATCCAATACCAAATAATGATAATAAAATAATTAGTTATGAGGCAAAACAGTAGAAGTATTCAGTAAGAATTATTGGGCTATCTCGTCTTCAGTCTTAAGTAGTTTTTGACCAAAGGAGATCTAAGTACAGTCTTAACATTTATAAAGCAGTATTCAAGCATCCTTGAGTATTGAGAACTGTGGATTGAGAACTGGCTGGATGGCAGAGCTCAGAGGGTTGTGGTCAGTGGCACAGAGTCCAGTTGGAGGCCTGTAGCTAGTGGTGTCCGCCAGGGGTCAGTCCTGGGTCCAGTCTTGTTCAATGTATTCATCAATGACCTGGATGAAGGGACAGAGTGCACCCTCAGCAAGTTTGCTGATGACACTAAACTGGGAGGAGTGACTGATACTCTGGAAGGCTGTGCTGCCATTCAGAGGGAGCTGGAGAGGTGGGTGGAGAGGAACCTCCTGAAATTCCACAAAGGCAAGTGCAAGGTCCTGCACCTAGGGAGGAATAATCCCATGCACTAGTACAGGCTGGGGGTTGACCTGCTGGAAAGCAGCTCTGCAGAGAAGGAGCTGGGAGGGAGTGCTGGTGGACAACAAGTTAAGCATGAGCCAGGAGTGTGGCCTTGTGGCCAAGAAGGCCAAGGGTACGCTGGGGTGCATGAGGCAGAGTGTTGCCAGCAGGTGGAGGGAGGTGATCCTGCCCCTGTCCTCAGCCCTGGGGAGGCCTCACCTGGAGTGGTGTGTGCAGTTCTGGGCTCCCCAGTCCGAGAGAGACGTGGCGCTACAGGAGAGAGTGCAGCAGAGGGCTACGAAGGTGACGTGGGGAGTGGAGCAGCTCTCTTATGAGGAAAGGCTGCGAGAGCTGGGCCTGTTGAGCCTGGAGAAGAGAAGACCGAGAGGAAATCTGATCAGTGGGTACAAGTATGTGAAGGGGGGGGGGTGTCGAGAGGCTGGGGCCAGTCTCTTCTGCGTGTTGCCCAGCGACAGGACAAGAGGCAAGGGGCATAAACTGAAACAGAGGAAGTTCCGTCTAAACCTGAGGAAAAACTTCTTTGCTGTGAGGGTGACAGAGCACTGGAAGGGGTTGCCCAGAGAGGTCTCCTTTGCTGGAGATATTCAGAACCCGCCTGGACGCGATCCTGGGCAATGTGCTCTGGAGGACCCTGCTTGAGCAGGGGGGTTGGACTAGGTGATCTGCAGAGGTCCCTTCCAACCTCCACCGTTCTGGGATTCTGTGATTACTCCCCAGTAGTAACCAGGGAGGCCATTAAATGTTTATTGATGTAACTTTTTTTTCTAAATAAAATATTGGGTGAAAAGGTGTAGGAGCCATTTCGAAAAGATTAGAATTGGAAAGAGCTGAGCTGCCAATATTTGAAGAAAGTGAATTAGATGATCCTTGTAGCAGTGGGCTGTCTGCTCTAGTGTTGATGTTGTCAGAATGATCAGAGGCTGCTACAGTTGTCAAAATGATCAGAGGCTGCTACAGTATGCTGTCAGTGAAGAACTAGGAATAATTAATGCTAGTCAGCATGGCTTCATGGGGTAAAAAAGAGTTCTGTTAAGTTATCTTGACAGCATTGTCCTGAGACCACAAGTATTTGTCAAATGTAATTGTTTTGTGCACATATTGTTACTCTGATTTTGAATAGCTATAAATGGATCAAAACAGTTTTGCTGATTTCCAAAAAATAAAAAAGGAAAGTCAGAAGTGTTTTGAGGGAATTTCATTGATGGTTCAACTATAAGTAAATATCTTTATAGGTAATCTGGAAGAAAATTTTAGGTAAAATAATCACTTTACCTAGTAATGGATCTTTGTGACTGTTGCAGCTCTCATTTGTGATCTGAAAGTTCCCCGTTGGGACTTCCAGACTGGCAGGCAGCTGCGCACTTCACCATTGTATGACCGTCTGGATGCACAGGGAGCTAGATGGATGGAGAAACACGGGTTTGAGAGAGTCAAATATTTTGTCCCACCTGGGAAAGGTGAGATCACATTTTCCTCTGCCTAGTGCATCCATATTGGTCTATGTGAGCTTTTAGTTCATTGAGTTTATGAATTGTCCCTTTGATTCTTCTTTACATTAGATCTACTGGATTTGGATCAGAGCAAAACCTTTTACAAACCAGACTGGTTTGACATTGTGGGTTCGGAAGTCAAGTGCTGTAAGGAAGCAGTTTGTGTCATTGACATGTCATCTTTTACTAAGTTTGAAATAAGCGTAAGTACCTCGGAAGTAACAAAGCTTCAGCCTCGTAAAGGCGGCCTTTTATTTTGCTATCAGCTGCTTTCCTAAAATGCTATGTCCTATTGACGATAGATAGAGGAAACCAAGCTGTATGACCAAATCCAGACTGTGCCACAAGATTTAGCTTAGAATGTTTTTTTCTCGTCCATCTAGGACTTAGTTTATAGAAATACCAGCTTAGTCTAAAAATGGAATTAGACTGACCTTTCTGAAAGCTTTGACACTCTGTCACCGTTGTATCCTATTAAGCTTGAGACATCAGTGTCCCGGTCATTATCAATTGAAAGAATTTGGGCCAAAATTTTGGGGCGATCGTAAACTGCCCCAGTGAATTTATATTGCTGAGGCAGCTTGTCTGACTTTCTCTCCCTTTCAATTCATGTAGTCCACAGGAGACCAGGCACTGGAGAGTCTACAGTATCTCTTCTCAAATGACCTGGATGTGCCAGTTGGGCATGTTGTGCATACAGGCATGCTTAATGAGCAAGGAGGTTATGAGAATGACTGCAGCATAGCACGACTGAACAAACGCAGGTATGTATGCACACAGCGTCTTTATCTGTCCATCACCCTTTTGATGTTAGGACCTCCAAGAGCCTCTTAGTGAAGATCGTTAGCTTATTTTTTTTCACCTGTAGTAGGCTTTTGCTTTTAAAAAAGTATTGATTCTTTGCATACATTCCTAATTCAGTAACCCAATGAAAGAGGGAGCCCCTGAATTTACCATTATTGGGAAAAATGCACCTTTTTCTGGTACCACAGGTAAAACACAAGATTTCTACAAAGTGTTAGGCCTTCAAATGTTTCTCAGTTGAAAAGGCAAATTGTTTTCAGCAGTCATTAGAGTTACTAATGTATGTAATCATTTAAAATGCAAACAGAATGTTTACATATTGGCCCCTGGGCATTAATCTCATTGGTATTCCATGCTGAAGGTGCTTCTTTGTGATTATTTCAAGTTGTGTTGCAGTGTGGTTACTCTGATTCTCAGCTCTGCACACTCTCGTGGTTCTTGTTTGTGCTCTCTAATGCAAACTAACATGATCACCTGACCTAATCATTAGATTCACTGCTTTGGGCTCTCTTGGCAATTTAATAAAAGCCTACTCGTTTTAAAAACTTTTTCACGGTCCAGCTCAGTGTTGGTTTTATTTCTCTAGCCCATTTTCTATGTATATTTTCACTGTGTTGGTGTAAAAGCATTCTCCTTTGTAGCTCTTAGAAACAGCTTTTCTTTCTCTTCCTCTTCTGTCTGTATTCATCTATTACTTGAAAGTATCATCCTACTCTGTGTGAAACCCTCAGCTTTCCCCCTTGTTAATCATTTCTGGAGATGTATTGTCTGTGTCAATAATAACTGTGAGCTACAGCATTACATGAAAGACACTGTAGAGACTTGCACTACAAATAACTGTCATTTTCACATAACAAATGGAGTTCTGTTTTGGCAAACTGTTAATAGGCACCATTGTGTATGAAAAGATTCTTGCTGAAACGAGAAATTGTTCTGAGAGCGAAGCTCTCTTTTTGACAGAGTAGCTAGAACCACTGGTCTTAAAGAGCTGCAAATACTTTTGCAAAATGATTGTGACTTTCGGGACGCCCTTGGTTCCTCAGAACTGCCTGCAGTCCATTCCTAGTACTTCTGTTCCCTTTTGTCACCAGGCTACGGCTGGTGCTTGAAGGCTGGGATTTGCTGTCGTGACATGCGATGACGTTGGTCCAGAGGGATATTATTCATGGTCATAGCAAACCAGCTTGTTTTGATCTCATGTTAGCTTAGAAGTTGCTGAATGGCTCCAGTAGATCATTGGCAAAGAATGAAATGAATCATGTTGTGGCTGTCCATTCATTGTTTCCTGGTTTCAATTTTTCTATTACAGCTTCTTCATGATTTCCCCTACTGACCAACAAGTCCATTGCTGGGCCTGGTTGAAGAATCACTTGCCCAGCGACAGCAACCTGACTGTGGAAGACGTGACCTGGAAGTACACGGGTAAGAAATCACCAAAAGCACACCTTGTTATGCCGACTGAAATCACAAATGGTGCTTTGTGCTGCATGCCAATTAATTGTTTAAGGTGTCTACAGTGGTACTTGAGTCTCTTTTCCAAACAGCTGGATGAAAACAGCAATTCACTCTTCCTTCCAGACAGCACAAACTGTATGACAGCTTTTCTTTCCTGCAGACTGTCAGGAGAGCCTAACTGAACCCCGTGACTCTTTCCTTCATTCCTGAATGTAAACATACCTATTATTTCGGTAAACCCTAAGACTTGCCCACGGCACAAGCTGCACAACTTCCCAAGGAGCAATAGAAATTGGGGCAAGGATATACACAAGTCAGAGACCTGGTAAGACCTGTCTGCTCTCATCCTAATACCCTTACCTTCCTCTTTCTAGCTCTCAATCTGATCGGTCCTCGTGCTGTGGATGTCTTGTCAGAGTTGTCGTATGCCCCAGTAACTCCAGAACACTTTCCCTCTCTCTTCTGCAAGGTGAGTAACTGTGCTTCGTTTCTCCTCACCCTATTAGGTTTTTTGAAGCATGGGTGGGAGAAGGGGAAGCATTCTGTTTTGGATAGTCAGAGGTGAATTTACAAACATACATATTTACTGTAGTAACTGAGCTAAATTGGTCGTGAGCTCACTAGGCTCACTTTCTTAACTACTTTTCTTTAGGTTCTATTTGCTAAACATACAGGTGAATACAAAGTTGTTTTAAGTATTGCCCTCGCTGTAGGCCGGGTGCTGTTTGGTATCTTGGCATATTTCATGTAGTCAGTTATGAAGCTATCAGTCAGAGGGGCAGCTGGGATCAGCCACTGTGCAGTCATTGTCTCCTGTTAGCTTAAAAGGCTAAGCAGATATGTATTCAACCTCTGTCTTGTCTTTAGAATACAAGCCTTTGTCCTGACCTAGTTCAAAGGGTTACTGCTGAGCGTTATGAAGTGATTATGAAGTCTGAATAATGTGGTTTCACTATTTAGATTCTTAAATTTTAATTTTTTGCACGTAGGCCATTGGTAAACTGCAGTGAGGAAGGGGCAAGGGCTGGTCGATGTGGTTTGCGTGATGGATTATGCTTCTTCTGGATCTCTGTACTGTGTTCCAGTTTGGATGTTTTCACCCCCTCTGATTCCGCAGGAGATGAGCGTGGGCTATGCTAATGGAATCCGCGTGATGAGTATCACTCACACAGGAGAACCTGGATTTGTGCTGTATATCCCTATAGAGGTAAGAGTGCACTGTAGCTGGAGCTACTTAAGGCAGTTCTGTGCATGCATAATGAGTAACGTTTTCAAAGTTGACTCAGGGTAATGAAATGCCTGCTTTTACAAGGGGAGAAGTCAAGCGGGAGGGTTTCCATGTTCTGTACTGCATTCTGACTGGCCAGACCTCTTGGGCTGCAGAGGCAGGACGCAGTAACGTCAGTGGTGGTGTGTTAGGTCCTGTCTGGCTTTCCTGGTGTTTGTCTGCAGCTCTGTGTTTTGCCCTTCACTCACAGTACGCCCTCCATGTGTACAATGAGGTGATGAACATGGGACAGAAGTATGGGATTCGGAATGCTGGTTATTATGCGCTCCGCAGCCTTCGCATCGAGAAGTTCTTTGCATTCTGGGGCCAGGATCTGGATGCCTTCACCACTCCTATGGAGTGTGGACGTGAGTTCCAGGTCAAGCTGGAAAAGGTACAGTGGAAACCTGACACTAACTCCTGCAGGGGGGTCTGCCAAAGCAGTAGGGATGGGCAGAAGAGCCAGACTACTAGACTGAAAGGCTACCATCTAAGGGGATATATCTTTTTTGTGGTGGAGCGATGTGAAGTGCCTAGCTACTTTATAAAGGTGCTAGAAGTAGCAAAAACAGTGTCTTCCTGCTTCTTGTGCGACTTCCCAAGCGCGCATTCCCATGCTGTGTAATGTGTTCTGCCTTGCTGATGTGCAGAAAGCTCAATAGAGTGGAGGTGCTGTTCAGCTTATAAGTGCTCAGAGTTCATGTTTCTCCCAGCTGTTTTCCCAAAAGCCAACTTGTGCACCGAGTGGCATTTGATGAAGTCAAAATCGTATGAGGGTAGGCACCAAGGGTAGCAGTTCTCTATTTTTTCTAAAACATGGAACAACATGGAGCTGTATCCTGCGTGTTTGTGTAGGCAGATGCCATCTCTCTCACTTGCTTGTTTTCTTCATTCTCATATCTTTGGACCAGCCAAAGCAATTGCTTGCATCAAATAATTTAGAGAAGAAAATGTAGTGGTTAGGGATACAAATTTCATGTGCTGTTACTGTTTTCCTCTAATTTTTAAAACATAGTGTACTTCAGGTGCCAGTAATATGGTGAAAACTAAAATGAATTTTTTTAAAGGCCCACTTCAAAAATATATTTTGGTGTCTTTTGACACAATTCAGTATCTGTAACAATAAACATGGCTGAAAAACCTCTGTCTGAGCTGGGTTTCTTGCATATAGAAGCAACCTGTCTTGACAAAGCATGAATACCGAGCTTAAATTACCTTGTATCAGTCAGCAGCAGCTGCTACAGTTCATATGCCTTTCATCAGCAGATGCTTCCTTCTCTCCATAGGGAATGGAGTTCATTGGCCAGGAAGCATTGTTAGAGCAGAAGCAGAATGGTGTGTACAAGCGTTTTACTATGTTCATTCTTGAGGACCATGACACAGATATGGACCTCTGGCCCTGGTGGGGGGAGCCCATTTTCCGCAACGGCCGCTACGTGGGCAAGACCACCAGCAGTGCCTACAGCTACACTCTGGAGCGCCACGTCTGCCTTGGCTTTGTGCACCACTTTGATGAGAAGACAGGAGAAGAGCTGGTGGTGACAACTGACTTCATCAACCAGGGCGACTATGAGATCAACATTGCTGGACAGCGCTTCCAGGCCAAAGCCAAGCTCTACCCCTTCAGCTCTCTCTTTACACACCGTCGCCGCAAGGATGAGATGGAACTGAGTGGCTACCAGAGGGAGTAATGCTGACTAGACCCATTCTTTTTCCCAAGCTGGAGTCTTCTGCCGTCATCTTCCAGGCCCTCTCCTCATCCCATATTTCTTTCATCTCCTTTCTGGTCTTGCAATTTTTAAACTTTTTCCAGTGTGTTGCATTTTGTACGTTTTAGAACTTTTAATTTTCAAGCTTTCTCAGCCCTTTGCCCGGTCTGTCTCCCTCCTTCAACCCTTCGCTTGCCAGGCTCCCCCCTGCCCCAGTGGATGAAGGGCAGTGTTGAGCATGCATCCAGAAGTCTACGGGAGTATACAGCGGGAAGCCTGTGTAGGAGTGAACACCAGAGGCCCTAGCCTTATGGTGATGGGAAGGGTTGAGGTGAACTCCTGAGGACTGTGCCCTTTCTGCCTCCTCTTTGGTGGAAGGCTTGCAACAGCAGGTGTTTGCTGCCTGTAGTTCAGGTTTCCTGTCCCCTTGGCTCAACTCTGTGTGACTTCACCTTGCTCTCCACATATCGCTTTGTAGAGGAGTCAGTGCATTGACACACACAGCAATAGAACGATCAGCTACCTCACTGGCACAAGACATAGCATTGCGTGAGCAGCAGCGAAGAGGCGGGTCTTGGTATATTCCAGCCTGTCACTGCCCTCATTTGTCCATCGTTTTTTCCCTAACAGGGAGTCAAATAGAGTTAATCATCAGATCACTGAAGTGACAGTAGTGCCGGTAAGCTTTTTGATTGTTATTGTTCGGATTGGGTTTTTTGTGTGGGGTCACTGAAACTAAACGGCTTTCTATAAACATAGTTGAAGATCAACATGTGTGTTCTACTTCTATAAAGGAATAGGTTTTCTGGAGTTTTTATTAGCAGAAATACTTATTTCTAACAAGGGCAGATGTTAGTCTTTAGTATTAATAGCACTGTTGAAGCGCTGTTTCTGTGTCAGCTGCACAGCGCACAGTCTCTTTGTGGATTCTCTTTCACTCTCTTTTGCTTATGTGACTCGATCAAGCCCCTCTGGCAAGGTTCATGCGGCAAATGCAAGTTTCGTATGAAACTTGTGTTAGTTTGAGGGACTTGAGCAGCAGGAGGGAACAACATCTTGTGTTTTCAGCTCACTGTGGCTATTTTGAAATTAGAGCAAAAGACCCAGCATTTGTCTCACCTGTGGTGCTGGTAGTACAGCAAGAAACGCTGTGCTTTTTCTGGGGGTGAGAGAGCATCTCCTGCAGGACTCAAGGAAATTGTGTCCTGTTTCTCCCCTCAAGTCTGTCACACTTCTTACCTCTCAGTCTTGGTAATACCTCAGCTGAAGGGAGTGAGTTTTTGTGCCAGGTCCTGAGTATAGAAGAGGAATTTTAAATTGCTTTTCTTCAGTAAAGCTCTTTGCCGTCATGCTCATAGAGATGCTTCAGACTCTGCAGTTGGGATTCACTCCTCCAAGTGTCAAACTATGCCCTGATTGAAACACTAATGGCAAATGGCAGAGAAGTGGGGGGAAAGCCATATTGTACTGCACAGATTTGCCTCTCTTTTTTTTTTTTCTTTTTCCTCTTCCCATTGTGAGCTTAATCAAAAGCAACGATTCTCTTTATTTACTTGAAAGAGATCTTTTGAACATTTTCCCTGTCTCTGGCACGTGCTTATTCTCCTCCTTATTCTCCTCCTGTCAAAGCTAACATCCTTCTGTCTGGAGTTCAGCCTTGCACTGATGTCTGCCCTGTCAGCCACGTGAGCTCTTTCCCCTGTCATCTAGAACCTTTTTTGGGCACTTCCTTTTCCACTGAATGGGGGAGCATCAGTAAGGTAAATGGGAGCAGATCAGTGCCCAAGACCTTACCAGGTTCTTGTTGTTTTAAGTTTGTTTCCTACTGTTTCAATTGCTTCAGATCATGCCTTGAGTTGAGTCGGATCTGCCAGTATGCAGTACTTATGAGCTAGACGTTCTCAGTATACAAAGGGGGTTGGATGGCTTTAAAGGCAGAAGAGGTGAAAGTCCAAAACCTTTACGCCTTATAATAGGTTGTCAGAGCAAGCTCCCCCATGCAGCGTGATAAAGAAGCTGTGCAACCTAGGAATGAAGAACTGGGGAAAGGGTGTAAGATGAAAAGAGAATTAAGGATTCAAGCATCTGGTGACAGGAGATGTAATACGTTGAACATGGATGTCACCTCTTTGCGCATGCTCTCCTTTGTAAATAGTGGATTCCTTTGTAGTGTGTGTCATCGTTAAGGATTTCAAACTTGTTTTCAAATTGGTTTGTAAAAATTCCCCTACCTTTGAAGTGCAGTGACTATGGTAGGATAGCAGTTTGAGAGCTCACAGGAAAGAGATGGCCACATGACTGTAGAAGGTGGAGATTCAACTTGAGTGTCATTCCTTCCAAATTCCTCTGTTACTGCTGTCTGAATTGAACTTCTGCCTGCCATGTCAGGATTAATGGCCTGTTTCACCTAAAGCGTCATAAGGCATCTAATAGCAAGTTAAAGTCCAGAATCACTTTTTTCCTGTCCTTCCTCCTAGATATTACAATCCCGCTATTTCCATCCTGGGTATGTGTACCAAAGAGGGCCTCTGCTCTACCAGCATGTTAGGTGGGAAGAATGCACAAGGTCTCAAAAACACTTGTTGGTTCTCTCCTCTCTCTGCCTGTTACATGGGACATTGCTGTGCCTTCCTTATCCAGGCAAAGAGGTGATAGACCAAAGAAAGAGTTTTATACTTGCCACTTAGGATGTGTCTTAGAGCGGCCCTTCAGATTAGCATTTATTGGTCATTTGTTGTCACTGGTGAGACATGATAGTTCTTCAGGAGAAAATAAAGTGTATTTCTGAGGCAAGCTAGAGTACTTAATGCAGCTGCTGACGAGAGATGTTAGCTTAAACCGTTCAGTTTGTTCTCTGGAGAGTTATGACTAGTTAAGACCAAACTGAAAAGTTAGCAGCATGTTGTCCCCTAACAACCATTCCTTCTTGAAGTATCTTTTAAGCTACAATCAGTTACATTCCTTGCTTTTCCTAAATTATGGGTGCCTGTTAGTACCTCACGTAACTCACATAATGTTACATCCCTCCCTAAGCTGTCGCGTTTTGTCGATTCCTTGAGTGGGTGCTGAAAGACTTGAGTAAAATCTGTATTAGAGAAGGACTCTATTGTTCATATTTAATGATCTGAGGATAAAACTAAAGCTGTCTATTTAGGAATGATGTTTTCTGTTTCAGGAAGGTGTATTACAGTGATTTTTTTCACATCTAACTTTGCCAGACTTATTTTCTTTGTCTTTTCTCTGTGCTGACTCCCAGTGTCCAGATTTGATGTGACTTGATGGGCAGTTTCTTCTTTTTATTTTGTGGCAAGGAGGGGAGGCTATGCAGTACTTGCACCAAGACTTGGAGATGAAGTGGAAGCTTGTATTCCTCCTTTCTGCTGTAGCGTTCAAGCTGTCTTAGTGCTTGTTGCTTTTTCTGTAACACCTCTTAATTCCAGCCTGTGGCTGTTGTAGATCCTCTTGTGAGCAAGGTTCCCCTCTTCGTTCTACCTGGTGCTTCATCATCTGAGCTAGGTTTGCTCTAAATCTGTCTCTTTGTGTCAAGCTTAAGCTCTTCAACTTTTCGATGCTGCGGATACCAGTGTCGTGACTCCCATGTGGATTTGTGGCTGCTGTCACCTGCTCCAGCAGGCCCTGCTCCGAGCTGCTTTACCCTGCAAACCTCTTCCCCGGCGGCTGCAGAACTCATTGTGTGGCAACCTGGACTGAGACCTGGTCGAGGTGAAAAGTAACCTGGAAATTCTTTTAATCATATCGGTTGCTTGATTCAGTCCAGCATGCAGCCTCTCTACTGGCGCAGGCACAATAAAAGAGGCATCTGGGGATGCCAAAAAGAGATCTTTTTAACAGCCTCAACCTTTTCATTCTGTTCCCGCCACCTTCTGTAATATAGGCCATGCTTCCACTGTTTAACCCTGCCTTCTTCCTGTGCTAGTATTTTCCTGCTGTCCTTAACACCTTTTTAATGTCCTTCCTCTGCTGGTGGAGCACATTAATTCCTTTTGCCACTCTGAGAGCAGGGCACGACGAGGTAGAAACAGAAAGGGGGATGGAAACCAGATGAGGTGAGAGGGAAGGAGAGGCATGATTGCAGTTGCGTCCTTTGTCCATTACTCATCCTCAACCACTTAAGACCGGTCTTGGAGAGACTACCAGCCATGATTTCCCGCTCAGGAAACGTGTTGCTCTGCAAAGCTCTGCAGACTTAGTGCTGGCCACACACTGTGAGTGATAGCTATGACTATAGACAGAATCAGGACAGCGTTATCTAGGAAACAAGAATGGCAGTGGCATCTGTTTTCCAACATAAGTTTCGCTCTATCACTTTTCATTCAGAAGAAAGTAAGCACGCCAAACTGGAGGCAGTGGTGAATTTGTGTAGCAGATTGCTTGAAGTACTTGTCTCTTTGGCACGTTCTTGCAGGTAGCGTCTAACTGCAAATGTACAGCATTGACAGTTGCATGCCCAGAGCTAGCCTTCGCCTTCCATCCCGCTTTAACTGAAAGGTCTCTTTTTCGTGAAGAACTCTACAAACAAAGTAGTTTCCATGTTTGAAAAAGAAAGTTACTTGCAAACACAGAATTCTTTCTAGTTTCAAAGCCACTAGTAAAGTTTCTAGCCACTGGTAAAGTTGAGCAAAAAGTTCACAATCTTCAGATTTGTCCTACCAAATGATTTTATTATAGTACCTGTTCAGGTTAATTTTAGACCAGTTTGGGATGTATTTCTGTTTTAAACTACCTTTTCCTTAAGCCATTGTTAGTTTGTTTTTGTTTGTTTGTTTTTAATGGAGGCAGGGAGCGGGGCTGGGGGAGGAAGGGGTTAATGTCATCAGACCGCTTCCACCTGTCTGCAGAAGGCATTTGGAAATTTTCTTTGCACTTTAAACTTTTCTTAAAACATTGTAATTGCAGCGTGCTTCTAACCCTCAGCAAGACTAGTCTTTGCGTTAGATGAGGGAAAAACTTGGAATATTTGTAAATGCCTTAAAGCTTTAGGTTAGGTACGTGTGCACTGATGGTATGTGCCATTTGATTTCTTACTGAAGGTCGGTGCTCTGAACGTACAGAGCAGATACAAACGTCAGCAGATATTTTTGAGAAAACACTGGGGAGGGTGGAAGCTAATGTTCTAGTACGTTGCTCATCTGCAGACTGGCGTTTGTCTTGACCTGAGATAAATCCGTTGGGAGACCCTGTGTAAATGCACCGTTTCTGTGCCTGTGCGACTTGTTTGTGCTGACACATGTTCCCCTTTTTCCCAGAAATGTATTTATTCAGTATATTGCTCATGCTGTAGTGGGTTTTATCCTTTGCTTAAAGGAAGAAGCCCTGGTTGGTTTAGAGTACGAGTGTCTCGTGGCATTAAAGGAAACAAAATTCTCTGCTTGAATGCTTTCTTTGCTGTATTAGCTAACATTTGCAGACCTGAGTCAGGAAATGTGGGAGCTAAGGCTTTTTCAGCAGTGGGGATCTTTTTGTGTTGCCCTTAGCGTTTGTTCAGATGACTCTGAGACTTCTCATCTCCTGTTTGTTTTAAAACTCTCTTGTATGGCTAATGTCAGGTTTGCTTTTGAGTGACAGTGTAAAACATACCACTTCTCTGCAGGTATGACAAACTAAGCTTTGTTCCAAAAGTATTGCCTGTTCAAAATAAGGTGTCTTCATGAAGAGGAGTGGGAAATTATAAGGAAAGAGGCACTCGAGAAAGGTGTTCACGGTCATGTTTATTAATTTGTTGATACTGATAAGAACTGATCTTCCCACACAAACACTTGGTGCCTGCAAGTTTAGTAGTTACTCGGAGCTGTCAGCCAGCCCAACTAGTGAATTATTCCATTTTGTATCTACAAAGAAAAGTCCTAAACTTTAGCCTTTCACTGTGGCACAGTTGGGATTTCTTCCGTGCTACAAATAGTTTTTCCTATGTGAGGCCAAAATCTGGCTTTCCTGTGGTGAGACGAGTTACATTTATACCTTTATCCCTACGCTAGCGATGTAATCTGAGGCAGATGGATTTTCCTGAAGTCGCTGGCTGATTCGTTTGCATCTGTGATGGTCAGAATTATAGCAGGGTAGGTGTCTGATATCCTGTATGATCTTCTGCAAGACAAAGGACGCAAGCTGCATTTGGGGGAAGCAAGCCTACTTCTGCTACTGAGCCTACTGCCTCCCGGTCAGCTGAATGATAACAACGTTTTGTGGCTCTTTACTAACAGTTTGGGAAAGCCCCTTTTAGCAAGATGTGGCCCAGATCGATTCCTTGCTGCTCTTAAGACAGCGTGCTTTCTTTTTGCCACTTTCCGTTCTGCTCCTGGCTGTGCGTGTGTGACGGCTCCCACTGCCGTTGACGCTGCTTTTGGAGGAGACCTGAGTTGTGTGGGAGAAGCACTTCCCGTTCTTTGACAGATGTCCAGTGTAGGATGTTAGTCTCCTGAGCAGAGACTGCCATCTTGCGAACCGCACACAGTACTGGACATCCCTTCTCAGCTGATAATTTATCTGAGTATCAGATGCACCTTGGTTGCCCAAAGTCGCTTGGTGCTTTTAGCAGTCTCCTGAGAGCTGATGTTAAAGGGCTGGGAGGACTTCTAAAATATTCTACCGCATAAATTTTAAGAACAACTGAAGCTTGAACCTGTGAAAATATTTTCTAGTGCCTTATTCTTGTGAATGTTGTGCAATTGATGTAACTGAGATGGGACAGAGCAAGGAGCAACTTCAGGAACGTAATTCCTGACCCACTACAAACACGTCCCTCTCCCCGTGCAGGGTCTCAGCAAGCAAACACCAACAGATCATTTCGGGCAGTACAGTGATGCTTTTTAATCCGTTTGAACTTTGGGATCGACGTAATGTTAGATTGTACAGTATCGCGCCGCATAGTCTGCCTTTGTGAGGAGCAGTAGCCTCACTTCTGTTGGTTTTGAATTTGAAGGGGTTTATGGAGAGACAGAAGCTGCTTTGATTATTGGACCCAGTTGGGGGGGGGGGGGGGGGAGACATGGACAATTGTTCCCAAGCGCACAAATAAGGGTGAGCTTGCTGCTGTCCACTGAGGCCATGTTATTATATATGCTGTATTTATATCATGCTTTACTTCATTTAATATTTTTGGTTGGCTTCAATGTTGCTCGGTTTGTATATTAATAAAGGGACATTTTAACTACTCTCGCTACTGGATTTTGACTGGCAATTTGTTACTCAAGAGCCTTGTGTATCTCTCAGGATCCAAACTGTGCGGTATCTGGATGGTTTTCTGTAGGGAGGCTGGGCCTGTCGCAGGCTCCCTGCTCCTGCCGTTGAAAGTGTGACCTGGAAGGTGGAGCAAGCCTTGGCTCTGCTCGGTCACCTCAGGCAAAGGGGCTTCCTCTGCCTGCACCTCCTTTCAAAATTACTTCCTTTCAGCCTAGTGAATCAGTGGTGGGGTGAAAAGGGAGGGCTTCAACACCGTCCTCCCATACACGTGTAATTCTGCTCCTGTCTGTGGCACAGAAGCCAGTTCTGCCTGCCCCCCAGTACCCACCACGATCGCTGCAGCAAGCTTGCGCTCTGCTATATCTCAAGAGGCAATAACTAGTGTAAGCCTCCTGGCTGACACTGTTCCCCCAGAGGAGGCTTGGGAGCGAGGATCCGCTTCAGCAGCGTCCAGGCTGTTATACCCTCTTGGCAGCATCCTCCAAGAGTTTCTCCATGACCTACCTATCCTGAGCTCATGCGTGCCCTGCTGGGGCTCAGGGGCATGGGCTGCGTGGGCTCGGCGCCTCAGGCAGGCTGAGCGTGGCAGGCTAGGACCACCTCTGTGTCTCACTGCAGGGTTTCAGCCCCTCTCTAGGTGACGAGTGGCTTTGCTTGGCAGGAGAGCTCTGTTCCCTTTCTCTCTGCCCATTTCAGAGCTCTTGAAGCAGATCTGTTACTGGAGAAGGCTGTTGCCCTCTGCCAGGGCACAGCTGGAGCAAACCTCTGGAGATGGACGTGGCATGTACCTGCTGGACCCTCCACGTTGAAAGGTGAGCGCTCTTTGCCACCATGAGGTGAGCTGATCACTGAGGTTGGAAGGGACCTCTGGAGACCGTCTAGTCCAACCCTCCTGCTCAAAGCCGGGTCAGCTAGAGCAGGTTGCTCAGGGCTGTGTCCCGTCGAGTTTTGAATATCATGGATGGAGACTCCACAGCCTCTCCAGGCAACCTGCTTCAGCATATGGCCACCTTCCGAGCAAAAAAGCTTCTTCTTATGTTTAAATTAAATGTCCTTTATTTCAGTTTGTGCCTATTGCCTCTGGGCACCACTGAAGAGGGTCTGGCTCTTTTCTCTCTCCCATCCCTAACAGGACAGGAATGGACGTTTGAGCATCCCTAACCAAAATCCAAGCTGAGACCCCTTGAGAGCTTGCTGACCAAGAGATGGTCCTCGGCAAAGGGCAGCTCAGGACGTGGCTGGTGCTATGAGACGACCACAGCTCCAGTAGGAAGCAGGCTGGGAGCTGGGAAGGGGCTCAGTTCACTGCGACACCATGACCTCAGCTTTGGCTCTAAGCTTTGGCTCACTGGGCACCTAGGTTGCAGGGAGCTGGGTTGGCTCCCTTGGCCAGGGATGACGGTGGCAGCGCCCGGGGCCAGCTCCATGTCCATCCAGCCTCTGTCCCCACCAGGGAAGCTGCTGTGGCACCCAAAAGCCCCAAAGAAAAATCTCCAAAACTGTTTCTGAGCCAGCAAAAAGACAAACGCTAAAGTCTGTCTCCCAGGGGAGAGGTAGGATGTATCTCGTCCCTCCACACGTCTCTCCCCTGGAAAAATGGACTGAGGATGGACACAAGCCCACTCAGCTGCAGGTCAATGCAGCTGCTACCTGGGGTAGGCAGACTGGGGACTGGGGCTGGTGCCAGCTGCCTTCATCCTGTGCCCTGCAAATGCTGCCTCCTCTTTCTCAGGCACTGAAGAGGGCCAGGAGGGCCGTGCAGGTCCTGGGCTCCCAGGGGAGCTGATCACAGCCTGCGGCTGATGTCTGGCACAGCCACAGCCCGCAGGAGAGCATCGTTCCTGCTCCCCCTAGCCCTGCCACCCCCCCGTCCTTTCCCCCTCCCTATTGCCCCCCCAGCCCCACCAACGGGCCAGGCTCGGGGCCAGGCATGCAGCTCCCGCAGGATGCTGCTGGGGAAGGTGTGACAAAGGGGACCGTCCTTTTGGCTCATAAGACTGTTTTTCCCTTGCATCAGACAGCAGCAGCTTCTGGCCACTGAGTCTTCAGGGGAGCTCGACTGCCTGCCAGAAGGCACAGACAAGCTTTTGAGCTGTACAACACAGAATCAAGGTAAATCTCACATTTAATTTCTAGGGGACGAGACAAACCGCAACTGCCAGCTCCCAAAACGCACCGGTGAGTGCACAGCACCCTGGACCTGAGAGTAAGGTCTAGCCCACGGGGCTGGGCTCCCCGCCTGCCCCAGAAGGAAAGCACAGCGCAGTTCTGATGCATGGTGTTTATTGACTAAAAAAAAAGGTTGTTTTAAGACAGTTGTGTGCAGAAGTACCCATGTAGACAGAGGCTATGGGAAAAGCTACCCAGCTGCTCCTAGCCCTAGGTCAGAGCACTGGTCTCCCTCTCCCAGCATGGCACCACATGACAAAGATGACCCCAACCCTCGGTTTCTCCCACCGTGCCGGGTGCCAGCGCGGTGTGGGCCAACCGCTCCTCCTCTGCGGGGAGGGCAAGGCTGGCAGCCCTGCGGCCTGGGGGACCCGGCTCATCGGCCAGAGAGCCAGCGGCCCCTGCCCGGGGTGCGCCTCAGCCCGAGCCCGACGGAAACCCTGGAAGCGTGAGTGCCGATGGCGAGAGAGGCCAGGGATGGGGAACCTGGCGCAATGGCTGGCGGGGGAGGCCTGGCTGACCCCGGGCCGCCAGCGCTTGCACCTTCTCCCACCCCGCACGCCTTGCCCGTAGCCTCTGCCTACATCTCCTCTATGTACAGTACAGTGGTACTCGTAGGCAAAGCGCCCGCGGCCCCCTCCCCGCGGGGCTTGCAGCATGCTCGTGCGTGTGTTCGTTGGCCACTCTGCCAAAGAAACCGAAGTGGTTGCAAGTCCTCATAGCAGGACAGTTTAAAAAAAAAAAGGGGGGGGGGCAAAGGAAGGAAATTAGCTGAAAAATACTGTCTGTGAGGGCCTCCTCTTTGCTGGGTGCTGGGCACAGCGCGGCACACGTGTTTGGCACCCCATGCCTCCTCCCAGCCCATGATTGTCTGGCCTAGCCTGGCTCAGCTCAGGCAGAAGCAGGCCCAGCCTTGTCAAACCTCAACAGCTGGATCCCCAGCCAGCTGTTCCCCCCAGGACGCCCGCTCTAGCAGCGTCTCCACCAAAGAAGCAAAGGTGCTTTTTTGTCACCCCCTCCAGCAGCATTTTCCAGCTAACGTCCAACCCAGCAGCACAGGGATAAGGAAGGAAGCAGATACGACTGCCAGATAAATCAGACCAACGCCTACAGCCCCCGCTCGCAGGGCAGACCAGCCCAGAGCCAGCGGGAGGAGCAGGCACAGTCCAGCATAGCCAACAGGAGATGGTCAAGGCACTCGTTGTTGCTCATGGTTTTGTTTTTTTTGTTCTCCTAAAAAAAACCCCTAGGACGGGTGGAGACCAGCAATAACCTTGCAATAACCTGCCTCTGAGTCCCAGGGTGACAAGCCAGGGGAGTGAGGACTGCGTTGAAGGTTGACCATCCTGACAGTCCTTCTCCGGAGCTGGTCTGCTCTTGTCCGTGCGGCCGGCACCGGGCAGGGGCAGCCAGCCACAGGGCATCACAGAACCTCTTCAAATAAAAACCTTCCGAGAAACTCGTGGATTTAAAGCCCTGTGGACAGAAGAAAAGACAAAGGTCCCCAGCCCAGGGGATGCTCAGTGCCTGTTCTAAGTGACCTGAATGCTTGTGTTTCATGATTGCAGAGAGAAATCTCAAAAAAGAAAAGGGAAAAAAAAAACACTGAAAAAACAAACCAAACCAGTGAGACAGGTAAGAGGTTGTTACAGAAAAGCCAGATACAAAAAGAAAAAAACTCAAGCCCAGAAATTATGGTGCTTGTTCCTTAAATAACTATTGCAACAAGGAGCTGGGGGCCAGGCAGGGCTTTTCTCCAGCGACCCCCCCCCCATTCAGCTCCAGCCCCACCGGCTCCGGCAGCCTCCCGTGCTGGTGCAGTCCGCTCTGGACAGCGGTAGCTTTGCCCCGGTGGCAGCGCTGCCATACCAGGCATCCCCGGGGTTTGCCCAACCCAGGCAGAGGACTGCCATTGCCTCATGTCCCCAGCTGTGCAGCTGAGGGTCTTTCTCCAGGAGAGACCTGGCCATGATATAGAGGTGCAGGCTTTTTCTGTTTGATCCCATTTACCACGATTGCCTTTTTATTGAACCTTCCAGCATCTCTGAAAGACATCTGACTGATTGACCGAAAAAAAAAAAAAAGTGTTTTCAATCACAGTTTCCCTATGTGCTTCACCCCTGTCCTTCCCGGAGGCTTGGCTTGCAGCCTGGCCCCGGGCTCTGCCTCCCTCCTGCCCTGCACCCACCGCCAGGATCTGCCACCTTTGCCTGCGACCCCAGCGCAGAGCCCTGACCTCTGGCCACGCTCCCAACACGGGCCCAACTGACCCCAGCCCATACGTGGGGATGGCAGCGTTGGCCCCAGGGACCGGGAAAGTCTGGGGCACACCTGTAAAACACTGCTGTAAAAGAGCCCGTGTGCCTCTGCCGCTCCTTCCCGCAGTGCAGCCAGGGAGCCTTTTCCACGAACCTCACCACAGCCCAGACCGACACACTCAAGTCCAATCCTGCAAGTCGTCCATGATTAAAAATGGAGCAAAAACTTTGGGAATACAGCTTCTTGACAAAGCTGTCCATTTATAACAAAACAACAACAACAAAAAAAGCACATTTCATTCACCCACTAAAGCTACCTCTAATCTGTTTTTCCCATTCTGAAAGCAAAAGGAAATCTTAACTTTTTTCTCCCCCTTCACTTGCAGCGCAGGCGAAGGCCAGCCCCAGCCTGCAGCATGTGCCCTCAGCATGGCCAGTCCCCACTGTCGCCTCTTGCATCCTGCAGCTGGTGCATCCCACGTCCCACAGCAGCATCCTCCCAGTGCCTGCGGGCAGCTCGTGCGTGCTGGCCCGCCTGCCTCTGCCGGGACGAGGAACCGCAGCAGCTTGAAGATGGTAAGTGACCCCGTGTCATGTTGGCCCCCCTCACAGCACAGGCACGTGGGACCTGATCCAAAGCCCTCCCTCTCGCGCCCTGGCTAGCCACGGCTGCTGTGCCTGGGGTCCCTGCCTCTCCTTCGAACCTTAGGATTGCCATAAATCAGAAGCAGGTCCTGCAGAGATTGGCTGGAGGGATCGGGACACCAGTCCTGTGGGATTTTAGCTGCCTTTTGCCTTTCCCCTCTAAACCGTCCTACCATTAATCAATCCTTAGACAAGGGAGCGCCCGTCCCGCTCCTGGCAGGAGGGGGAGACGCTAGCCCCTAAAGCAGCGTTTCTCCCGGTTCCTCTCCTTCCCTCCCAGGAGGCAGGTACCCCCTCAGCTGCAAACACTCGCTCACGCCAGCAGACGCCAGTCTGCAGCGGAGCATCGGCTTGGAGCCAGTGGCCAGCTCTTGGCTGGGCCGGCTTTGCCCTCTCGCCGTGCAGGAGTATCTGAATCCCAGATCCTCCTCAGCAGGCTCCCAACAGTCTGATGCAAACAGGCCACAAGAGTCCAGATCACCCCCCCCCCCACCTTCTCCAGCGCCAGAGCCAAACGATTGCAACTGCGCATACAAACAGATGTCTCCAGGACCTGATTGTACAATGGGAGGCTTCCTCTGGGAAAGCCACTGCGGCTGCCCAAGAGGGAAAAAAATCAAAACAAAGGAAGAACGAAGAAGCCAGCTGCTGCCACACTTGTGCTCAAGGACCAAGCAGAACCGGAGGAGGTCTCGGTGAGCTCAGCAGCAGCACGCGGGGTTAAATAACTCAGCCCCTTTCCTCAGGTTAGCCAGCGCTGGTGTCTGTAAGACACTAATGTCATTGCGTTGCGAGACGGTGCCATCAGGGAGGGGAAAACTGATTGTTCAAAAATCATTTCTACCTTGTCCCGGGACATGATTGCTTGGAGTTTCCCCAAAGTCGCCGGGTTTCTTTTTTTTTTTTTTTTTTCTTGTTTTAAAAAGAGCAGCATTTGGTTTGACTGTAAAGAGATGCAAGTCGGACGCTCCCGCCGTCCAGTCAGTCACTGATTGTGTTTGTAAATCCTTCTCAGCTGAAACAGGTTTCTTAATAATAATAATATTAATTAAAAAAAAGTCTCCTTTTTAGCTCTGAACCTGATTGGCTGGAGGCACCAAATACCCCGTGGGGCAGCTCCATCGCCCGGGGCTGTGCAAGGGCCACGCTGCCGATCCTTGCACTCCCAGTGATTGCTTGAGGATGCCATGGCAAGATTCACCCTCTGCCCTCGCCAGGGCAGGCGGCTGCGGGAGTCCCCCCGCGCCACGGAAACCTGATTGGCAAAAGCAAGCTGGAGGACTCGCAGTCGTCAGGCCCCTCAGTTGCCCCGGTAAACCTCGATCTTGCTGGTTTTGGCCAGCATGTCGATGATGTGAGCCTCGAAGTCGGCATCGTGCACCCCGGTCTTCCTGAACTCCCCGGCGTAGCGGTTGTTCTCCCAGTAGTGGTGCCAGTTGCCTCGGCTGTCAGCACCGAACCCGAAGACGTTCACCTGCCGGTGGCAAGGAGGGGACGGTCAGCCACATGCAGCCCTGCCGGCCCGGCGGGCCCCGGGAGCCTGGCTGACCGGGCAAAGGCACTCCGCAGGCGATCTGCTTGCTAAAGCCAGATGCCGGTTGCTGAACGAGCATCCACTTCAGTGTGGGGGCAGGATTTGGCACTGTACCGCGGGAGCCGAACATGCAGTTTCCCCCACACGGCCTTCCTGGATACCGCTGAAGCTTTAAAGATATTCACAGGCTGCCCATCGGCATGCTTTTAGGCAAACGGACCCTGCAAACAAGACCCTGCTCTAATTTTACCCTACAGCCAGTGCTGCCTCCCTCCTTAGCCCTGCAACAGCAGAGGCAGAGCTCACCCCTTCCCCGGGACTGACCGGCTGGAGCTGTGGGTGTCCCGAGGCAAGGGCCCGGGTGCTGCGGTTACGGGGGAGCTCCAGGAAACAGCTCAGAGGGTCTCAATCAGTGAGCAACGCCAAGGCGATGGGCCCTGGAGGGAGTGCTCTTTCCCAGACGTAGCACAGCAGGGAGCTGCCCGTGTCCAGAGCAAACCCACCCTCCCAAAGCAGGCCACTGCGCAAGGGTGAGCCTGGTAGAATCGGGGTGACCTTAGCAATGCCATGGCCCAGGATCCTGGTCAGGATCATGCAGGCCCTCCTGGCCTGCTCATCCCTCCCAGCGCAGCATGCAGGATGACGAACGTCCAAGAAGGAAGCGCACCAAGGAGCCCCATGGCATACGCTGAGCTGTCGGGGCTCAGGCCGTGACCTACCTCATCACAAACATGAAGCGCGAAGAAGAGCACCAACATGCCGGTGGAGGGGTATCGCCCATGGTGCTCCGTCCAGCGGTCGTGGATGTACTTGAAGAAGGCAGGGTTGTAGATCTGCACCTAGGAGGACAGGCCGAGTTAAGCTCTAGAGCAGTGTGTGAGGACTGTGGTGGGCACAGACTAATGGAACAGCCCAGGGTGCTGTCCCTGGCCACCCCCAGCCTGTCCTCCCGAGGGAAGACCCTGGCCACTGGGCCGGCCCAGCACCACCTTCCCTTCCAAAGCCAGCGGCTCGGGAAGGAGAGCCAAGAAGTTTGTCGGAACCCAAGGGGAAGATGCAGCTACTTCTGCAGAGCTTCTCTGCATGCGGGGAAGCCATGGAGAAAAGTGGGCTTGTGCCAACCTGGCAGCCCAGGCAGCCGCAGTCCCTGGGGAAGAGCTAAGCAGTGGGGCTCATCTCGGGAGGAGGCAACAGGCAGGACACTCTCCTGAGGCTTTCCCCACCCCAGGCAGCTGGCATGGTGGAAGAGAAGAGCCCGTGGAGTTGGCCTTACCTTTTCTTTGTCCACCCGCAGAAAAGGCTTCACGGGTGCATACGTGCTGGAAAAAAAAAGCAGAGACAGGTTATCTCCTTTGGGACGCAAGCCTACCACAGCCCCGACCCAAGCTAACAAGAGAAGGGAGACGCTTCGGTACAGGCGCTCAGATGTTCCTGGGGGAAAGGAGAGGAGAGAAACCGGTTGGAGCCCCAGCCAAAGCACCAGCAATGCATATTCATTGCTCCCAGCACGGTGAGCCAGTGGAAGAAGCTACACAGCCACTAGGCAGTGCTGCCTGCATGATCTAACACGGGGAGCATACAGAGGCAGGTACCATGAAAACCTGCGGCCAGCCGGGGCTGTTGCTGCCCCGTGCCTTGCCAGGTACTTACAATCTGATCTGGCCAGTGGAGAGGGCACTCGCAATCCAGAGCAGGTCCAGGGTTTTGAAGGGCACCAGCACAAAGCTGACATTGGCAGGCAGGTTCTTGGCACTTTCCGGGTACATGAAGTGATGAGTGGTCCGACTCCCCACGTCGCCTTCGAACCCCACCGTGGGGGCCTGGTTCATCCTGGGGAGAGTCAGGCACATGGCAGACACTGAGGAGGAGGATCTGGGCACAGGAAAGCAACGGGGGCCATCTACACGTGGCAGCTACATTTGGGCACGATCTGCATGCCGCTTGTGACGCTCGGAGCACCCCGTGTCTCTGCGTCACAGCTGCAAAGTGATGGGGCATCGCAGGCAGCGAGCGAGCTCAACCTCGAGGTAGGTTCAAAGCCCAGGGTCGCTTCTGCACGCACCGTGGTCCCTGGGGACGGTCTGCCGCACAGGAGTTACCTTTGCGGCCGCCACGAGCGCTCGCGTGGAAACGAGCAGGCACGGCACTTTACTACCCTCCCTCCTCAGTGCAGCTGAGTAATGAGGAAAAAAAAAATCACATCTGAGTATAAAAATTTACACCCAGTTGTGCCTCAGTTCTTCACGTTTCATTCACTTTTCTTTTCTAAACAGCTCCCATTTAGAACCAGGCTTGTGCTGTATTTCCAGGCACCGACTTTTCAATTGCATGTGGAAGTTTTAGGAACAAAAGAAACCTCAGCCATGACACAGACGTATTATGAGCTGAAAAATGGCAAAATTGGTACCAATACCGGCATGGAGACACATTCAGTCTCTGCTCTGTGTTTGGCAAGCAGCAAGATGATTTACGCTTCCCACCCAGGTGCACTGAAGTGCTTTCTAGCCCATTAGCAAGGGAGGAGGATGTCAGATCAGCTATGAGAGATAAATATTTAAAATCAGCAGGTCTAGGCTCGGACCCAGGAGCTCAGCTGATGAGAATTTTTAATGAAGAGCAGAATACCAGGGAAACTGGAGGACACTGCAAGACAGCTTGCGTTTCATCGCAGGGAGGGCGGAAGCAATGACCTGGATCTGGCTGGACAACAGAAATGGGAATGGGATGAAGGTGGATGCATTAGGGAGGCCAGTGATCCTGTACTGCACACGGTCCCGAGGAAGATGGGGTGGCAGAGGTCAGGATACGGGGCACAGGATGGGGCAGGGCCTCCCTGACGTGCTCTAGGGAAGATCTTGGGTTTTGCTTGGGAATGGTGCTGGTGAATCAGACACCAGAAGCACTGTGCAGCACTTGTGGGCTGGGCTTTTAAAGGAAAAAAAAAAAAAAAAGAGGACATTCAGCAATCCAAAAGTTGCAAGAAAGTCATAAAAATAATCTAATGGCGCTAGTGCCCAGCAGTGAGAAATGTAGAGTTTAATACGGCTCACCAAAACAACTGAGAAGTGGCTTGATTACTGTGTATGGAAGCCCCCATGGGAAAAAAAAATACAAATCCTGGAGGGCTCTTTATCTAGGGAGGGAAGGCAACCTCAGTCTGAGCCAAAGCCAAGCTGGGAAGAGGCACATTTTTCTGAGACTGCAGAGGAGGAACAGCCGGGCCCAGCTGTTACATCTCGGTGGGGCTTTGCAGGGACGTCTTTCCTCGAAGATGGATGTGTTACAGATACGAGCCGTTGAATGCAATCAAGGAGCGCTTCCCCAGATGGCTTATGTGCAGGGGGTCATGAGTTGAGGTAAGGGTTTCCTCCATCCTTTGGTCCCTTGGAGCAAGAGCCAGACGGCCCTTTCTGCCAGCCTAGGGGACCTGGCAGGCTCCCAGGACCAGGCTCCTGCCCCTAGTCCAGCCCAGTCTGATTCCAATTTCAAGCTACCTTTCACTGTTGCAGCCACTGTGGGGCAGCATCGGCGCTGGAGCGAGCCGGACTGGTGTGAGAAGCTGGGCCACAGCCAATTTTGGTGTCAGCAGAGGTCCTTGTTGCAGGCTCCTTGCACAGTCCTTTCCCCAGCAGGGCCTGCATGCACTGCCAAAGCAGCTGGCAGAGCCAAGTGCTCACAAGCCAGGGCATCGCCTGCATGCCACATCGTTCATGGCTTGCAGACGCTCGTCAGAAGACCTCAGGGCACCCTGTCCTTCTGCCAGCACCCCAGGGCTCTGCCCCGTTCCAGTGCCCAATAGGCCGTCAGGCTTCCTTGAACAAGGGGCTGTTACCTGAGCTTGTCCGGCCACAGTCGAGGCGATGGGAAGGGGTTCCCGTGATTTTCACATACTCTGCAGGAGCGCTGATCTTGGCCCAGTCTTTGCATCTATTCAAATGCATCTCCATGCCGTGGAGAAAAGCCTGCCTCGGACGTACAAGAGATCTGCCTCGCTGCAGGCGACAGGCACGCACACGGTCCTCACGTTCCAGCCCTGCTTAGCAGCTTGCTTTTGATATTCGGGTGAAGCAGGGGACCCACCGACCTCTCCAAGAGATTTGGGTTGGCAGAAAGGCACCGATGTCCCGAGGTGTTTTTGGAGCTGGGCTGTTGCTGTGGCCACAGCGTAAGGCACCAGAACAAGCTCCTACATCTTTTGACTGTCACGTCGAAGAAGGGGCCGTGCAGAGGGCCTCAGAGGCACAGCTGCACAGGAGCACCTCGTGCCGTGCTCTCATTAACCTGGACCGGTACCGCCGCCGTCCTCGAAACAGGAGGTGTCTCAGGGCAGGCACCAGGGTCCAGCTTGCAACATCCATTTTTTTGGTGCCGGGCAGGGCCAGAGCTTTGCAGGATGCCCACAGAGAAGCTGCTGGGGTGTGGAGCAAGGATGCTCAGCACCAGATGGTTCAGCAGGAAGCCTGCTAGCATCACCTGCTCCCTCCTAGTAAAGTCAGGGCTGCAGCTGCCAGGGGAAGGGAAACCCCACCAGAAAGACTGCTCAGGTCAAAGAGCCACTGAGGCTCCCGAGAGGCAGGAACAAGCTCCCCTTCCTGCACGTTTTTGTGACAGGGCTGTGACTTAGGAGCACGCTCCTGCCTGAGCATTAGTACGGTTGGGGCTGACAATCCCACACCAAGCCTGGAAGGGAGCAGAAGATGCCATCACACAAAACTAGCACACAGTTTTATTTTGGGAAGCGTGGGAGGGAGCCTACAGCAACAGTGCTGCCGAGTCCAGGGGAGTGGCACAGCGAGCCGCGCACAGAGCCGGGGCTGCCAGTGGGCGCTGCCATGCCAGGAGCAGCAATTCAGGTCACAAGGATGGCTTGCGTGGTTACGGGAGGGGTGGCGGGAGGCTGCCCAGCACTGCATGGGAGGAGCGGGGTCGCCCAGCGCTGCTACCCTTGTGGGAGCGGCAGGGAAACTGAGGCAGGGGCCGGGCCACGTCCCACCTTCAGATGTGAGCCCTAACTGAGATGCTCTGGGAGGGTTTTGCAGGGTAGGAGGGCCCTCAGTCAGACCATTTAAGGATGTCTGGCTTTGTTTCTTCCCTCCAGCTGATGACTGCCAGCTGGGTGGCACCTTCTGTTCACCACGTTCACCACGTGCAAGCTGGGCTGCTCCCGGCCGGGAGCAACCCAGGTGAAACACAGCATCAAGGGCGCTCCCGGGGGCTGGCCCACTTCAGCAGCAGCGTGCCTGACTGCCGCAGCTCCCACAGTGAACCCAGACAGCTCCGACGCCAAATCGGGACGAGCGGGTCAGACGCCTCCCGTGGGATCAAGGACCAGGTGGAGAAAGGCACCCCGTCCAGAAGGTAGGATCACAGGCCCAGTGCACCCCGCTGGTGCCGCATCCTGCTGTCACAGCCTTCCCGGGGCGGGGGGAGAAGCTGGCCCTGGCCAAGGAAACCTGTGCTCCTTCCTGCTGCCTCCAAACAGCCAAGAAACAAAAGGATCCCGCTAAGCGATCTAGCTGGTTTCCTTCTGTGCTAGCGCTGGACTATGCCCGCACGCGGTAGTGCTGGGGGTTAGCCGGCGAGAGCTAGCTCAAAGATACAGATGCAATCAAAAAAAAAAAAAGGTCACGTTTCTCCTTTCCCACTGGGCCTTTTGGGCTCACTTTTAAGGCGCGCATATGACGGCACAGTGTCAGCAAACCCCGTTGTCCCTCCCCAGGCTGCCACCTCCTCCGGCTCGGTCAGCAGCCTGCACACCTCCTGCCTTGGCGTTTGGCCGGATTGGAGGAGCGGGGCTGGCGACACGCTGCGGCCCGGGTGTCGCCGCCTCGCCTCCCACGCCGTCCCCGCCGGCGGCGCAGCCCTCACCTCATGATGAAGTCGTGCGCGTCGATCTCTCGCCCGTAGCCGGAGCCGCGCAGGTTGCCCGAGTTGCCCACCACGGCGCAGCGCCGGCACCGCCGCGGGTCGCGGGAGCTGTACGGGTTCTCGCCAGGCACGATCTGGAAGAGCTTGCTCAGGACTTCGTGGGTGTTGTGGGATTTGAACTGGGGCTGCAGCATCTGCGAGGGGCGGAAGGAAGGCGGTGGGATGTCAGGTAGGGCTGCGGACGCCCCCCCCCCCCCACCAGCGCAGACAGCTGCCCTCCCCGACCCTGCAGCCCCGGAGGTGCTGCTACTTCAGCAGGATGCTCTAGGAAATGTGTGGCCAGCTACAGGGCCCCGAAATAGCCCCAAATGGGTGATGGGTTTGGGGCAAGAGAGCCTGGGCAGTGAGCACAACAGGCCATAATGAAGAGATACCCTTACTCCCAGGCCATCTCGCGCTCGGCCTCCCTCCTGCTCATCCCTGCAGGCTGGGGAGGACTTAGCAAGGCCCTCGGGTCCCTCGGCCGGGCTCTTTCACTCAATACTGGATTAAAGCCATTGACGAAGGAGATGCCACAGTGCCCTGAAGTATTTTGGCACATCCTGTCCTCCTCCCCAAAGCCTCCAGGCTGCTGCTGCAGAGCAGCGTCAGCATGGAGCTGCTTCACCAGTCCGGGAGGACACCAGCGCCACGCCGAAATGCTGGGGTTTGTCAGCTGGGAACCGGTGGCCTGGGGCAGGAGCAAAGCGCGACGGTGGGGGAAGCCGGACTGAAAACCCTGGCTCTGCTACAGAGCAGCCGCACGCTTAACCCCCTGCCTGGCAGAGGCAATGCCCGGCTCTGCCACGACGCGGAGCGGAGCAACTCGCCGGAGCGCGCAAGGGAGCTCTGCGGGGCAGCGGCAGCCCGAGGGATGTCACCCGCCCGGCTCGCCCGGCCCAGCGCTTCGGGGAAGCCAGCTGCAAGCCTTGGGAGCACGAGAGCGCTGGTCGGGGGGGACGAGAAGGATGCGCCGCCCTTCCTCCCCGCTAGTGCCCAGCTCTTCATCGCTGGCACCACGTGGTGACAGCGGGCTGAGGACGGGGGAGCAGTGCTCAGACTCCGTGCCGAGGCTCAATTTCGCCAAGCTTTGGGCAAGCAGCCCATCCCAGTGGCGCCCCACGCCTCCAGCAAGAAAAGCCTTACATTTCGGTGCCACCTCGATGCCTCCGGCAGGAGACCCGTGAGGGTGCCTGCCAGCAGAGGGAAAAGCAAGCAGAAGAGCAAGCCAAAAGCCTGAAGAAGCTGCAAGTGTAAAAGAAAAAAAAAAATCCAAAATGTTGGGCCTCCCCCACACGACAATAAAGCTGTTTCGAGCCTGCACAGCAGCCAGCAAGGCATGAGAAAAGTGCTGCTGACAGGAAGGATGAATTTTCAAACAAGGAGGGAACCGGGACTGCCGGGACCGGCGATCCCACGGACAACGCATGGGGGTGGAAGCGGAGAGGGGACGGCCAGGGCTGGGCTCGGGACCCGACTAGCCCCGCTCCCCGAGAAGGTCCTTCCCAAAGGCTCCTCTCGCCCGTGGTGCAGCGGCATCTCGCCGTGGCCGTCCTCAGACAGCTGCGACTCGCTCAAAGCCCTTCTCGTTGCCTGCAGCCGGCCACCCTTCGAGGGCTGGATGTGCTTTGGCCCAAGCGAGCGCTGCTGCTCCTTGCAAGTAGGGGGTTTTACGTGGACCAAGCTGTGGCTGAGTGAGGGGAGACGAGAGGGGCCAAGCCTGCTCGCAGAGATGGAGATGAACCCCCAAAGGAGTCGGACGAGGGGCTTCAAAGCCACCCCTGGGGCTTGGAGCTGCCCATCTCTCTCCTGCGGCACCATGCTGGGACAGGGCTCGTCATGGGGAGGGCTGCCACCCGCCACGGCGGGGGACACCTCCCGCCCGGCTCTCTGGAGAGGCGCCCATGCTCGCCACGTCCCCGCCGCCACACACCCGGGCTCCACCGCGGCAGCAGCTCAGCCGGGGGCCATCCCGGAGCTTCGGACACCAGGGCTACGTGCTCAGCAGGGCCGGGAGCAGCGCGAGGCGCCCGGACGCCCGCCGGGCCGGTGCAGCTCCTCTCACAGCCGGCGGGCACGTCGTCCCGAGCTGGCGAGAGCGATGCGCCGGCGGCGCTCACTCACCATCCACCACCTCTGGACGTCCAGCGGCAGGTCCATGTTCTCCTTGGTCCACACCGGGGAGATGTTGCTGTCGTAGTGGCTGTCAAACCACTCGGAGGCTCCCGCGTCCTCCGTGCACCGGCGGCAGGCGCAGCTCTTCAGGTAGAGCCCCGCTTTGCTGAGCCGCTGCATCCCCGCGTAGCCGGGCACCAGCTTGACCCGGTGGATGCCGCTCAAGCCGCCGGGGTCCAGGTAGGTGATGCTGTGGTGGGAGTAGGTGAAGAGGAGGGACATGATGAAGACAAGCAGGAAGGCCGTCGAGAGGAAGCAGAAGCGCAGCGAGCACTTCATGGTCGGCAGGCAGGCAGGGACGACGCTGCCGGGCCGGGGAGGGCGTCACCGAGGCCCCCGCGGGCTGCGGATGGGCATAGGGCGGCCGACCGCGGTCCGGCGATGGAGTCAGCCAGCCAGTCCGGCTCCCTGGAGGAGAAAGAGCCTGAAATCACCGCGAGGGTCTCGCGGCTCGCCGGGGCCGCAAGGCCGGGCGGCGGCGTGCGGCCAGCGAGGAACGTGGGTGCCTCGGGGGGGGGGGGGCGGGTAATGCGACGCGCGGGGCCGGGGGCGGCCTGCCCGCACCCCGGCGCCTACCTGGCTGGCTGCAGCTTTCCATCCGCCTGGCCCGGCGGCGGCGAGGGCCCCCTCCGTCCCCAGTTGCCAGGGAGACAGCTGAGCGCCCGCCGCGCGCCACATCTGCCGCAGGCCGGGGGAGCAGCTGCCTCTCGGCGCGCGGGGGGCCGCGGCGGCGGCGCGGGGAGGGCTGGAGGAGGGGGCGGCCTCAGCCGCGGCCGCGGCTCCGCTGCTCGGCTGCACCGCGGGCTTCGAGGCACGGCCCCGGCTGGCTGGCGGCTGCCACGGCGCTCATCCTCCCCGGGGACGGCTGCCTAGGCCTTTAGCTAATGCGCTGGCACTCGGCCCTCGGCCGCTCGCTCGCTCGCAGACACGTCCGCGGTGATGCCGGCCTGCAACGGCAAGGAGGGGTTGGGGGAGGGGGGGGCGTCGAATTAAAAGACAGCTCCGGGCGCGCGGCAGGGCGATCCCCGAGCCCCGGCTCGGACCGCCCTCCGAAAGGGGGAGAAAGCCGAGGGGGGCCGGGCCGGGAGGGAGCAGCAGCAGCAGCAGCAGCAGCAGCAGCAGCAGCAGGAGGAGGGCTGCCGGGGCCGCGGCTCGGCGCGGAGCTGGCACGCGGTGCCGCGGCCTCCCCGTGCCGCCCGTTTGTTGCCCCTCGGAGACTGGGGAGAGCTCCCAGGGCCTCCCCAACACCGCCCGCGCCGCCAGCCCCCCGCGCTCCCGCCAGCGCGCCGCAGCCGCCCGCCGCACCCAGCCGGGCTCCCGCGGGGCCCAGCGCGGCCGCCGCGAGGGAAGGCCCGAAACGCCCGCACGCCGCCCCCCCGACGGCAACGGCCCGGCCGACGTTGGCTGAGAGAGTTATTCACGACTTCTGGGCGCTGTAGGTTCATTATATTTGGCCGACCAAGGCTAAGCCATTAACTTGCCTCCAGAGTCGAACACCCAGCTCCTTTCTGTCGCAACCAGCAGCTCAATCCTCCTTGGCCAGCCAAACGCAATCGACCCTCCGAAACGCCGCTCGCGGCTGTTGCCGCCGCGCACACCGCCGGCGCCAGGCTCTTTCCCGGCGCCGCGCGTTGCGCCGTGCCCCGTGCGGGCGAGCAGCAGCGTATCGCCGATTGCCACGCTCGCGCCTCCGAGTGCCGCAAAGCCACCCGCCCGGGCGTCCCCGGGGTCGGGGCGGCCGAAGGTCACCCGCTCGCTCGGGAGCCCGCCGGGTTAAGAAGAATAGCTCGGCCACCAGGGGAAGAGGAGCACGTGGCGAAGGCGGAAAGGACCGACATCGCCTTCTTGAGCCCGGCGCGCCAGCCGCCGAGCCGTCGCGGGCCCGTTAAGGCGGCGGCGAGGCCGTCCGCGCCGGCCCCGCTGGCACGGCTAACGAGGAGCTGGCAAGCCAGGGGTGCCTCTTTGCCACAAAAAACATCCTCCGGAAGAAGCTGTTTGGCTTAGCAGAGCCGAGGGCTTCCTCGCCCGCCGCCCGCTCCCGGGGCTCTCCAAGGCGCCGCGCCGCGCGCCACAGAGCAGAGCTCGGGGCGAAAAGCTCCCCCGCCGCCCCCCCAAACCAAAGCCACCGCTCGGAGAGGACCAACAAAAGAAGCCCCATGTACCCCGGCCCGTCACCTCCTTCCCGCCCGCGGCAAAACCAAGCGGCGGCGCTCGCGCGTCCGCAGAGCGAGCGGGCAGCCGGCCGCGCCGCTGCCTCTCCCCCCGCCGCGGCGCCTGCCCAAATTATTAACCCGCTTCCAAATATTTGCCTACACTTCAGCAGCCTTTAAACGAAGGAGCCAAAAGGTGGGTCAACACCCCCCCCACCCCCCCCCAAAAAAAAAAAACCTCCGCTCCACTTTCGCAACTGCTTTGCGAGCATCTTTCCGGCCTCAGCTGAGCACGGTTATGGGGGGGGGTAACCCCCCCTGCGGGGCACACGCATCTCCGCGGAGCAGCGAACGCTATTTTGCAGGCTCAACGTCGGCGCTTGCTCCCGCGCGGGACGAGCACTAGGTGCGTGCGCGCTGGGCGCCGGGCCGAGCAGCGCTCTTTGCTCGCCCCAGGGTGCACCTGCAGCAGAACAAGCTTCGGCGAAAGCACTCGCCCCCGTTCCCCCCCACCCCGGCCAGGAGCCAAGATCCTTCCCCAGCTCCACATCCCCGTGCGCGGATAGCCCAGGGCTGCTGTTGGCCCCCGCCAACGCCTGGAGAGCGGCGTGCAAGTCGGTTACCGCACGAGCACCAGCGAAACGGAGAAGCGCGGCGCCGCCTCAGCCCTGCAGACTCCAGCCGCCTGCTAACAGCCCCAAAGCGTACAAAATCTTGGGCTGGGAGCAAGCGCAGCTATTTTCACGTTGATTTTGCCAACGGAAAAGTGGCGGCGGCGTTTAAACAGCGGGTTTGCATCCCGGGGAATGTGGGATAAAGCCGTTAATAAAAAAAAAAAAAAGAAGAAGAAGAAGAAGAAAAAAATCAGACATACGATACTGGAGGGTTTCGAGCAGGGGAAAGAAAACGTGGGGCGGTTGCGCCGCTGAAACGGCCTGCGCTGCGTCAACAGCGGGATAACCTGATCCAGCCTCCCGCCGCAGCCGCTTCCCGCTGCTCCTGGGGCACGAAGGACTTCGCGAGGCGAAAGGAAACGGCGCGGCCCGTGCCCAGGCCTCGGCGGTTCGTTGCTTGGCCGGCCGGCGGAGGAGCGGCTCGCCGAAGGCCCCGGCTGTTTCCTCCCTCGCGGGAACCTGAGTCTCAGAGCCAAAACAAGAAGCACGAAGCAACGCCGGAAGTGACGGCTCCTCGCCGGCATGGCCCCGCGCTCGGGGCCCCCCCGGCTGGTGGCTGCAGCGCCGTCTCGTTCTTACAACTCTTTGAGCAGAGCTTGGCAGGCTTTTTTCAGACTGAGCCGTCCCGCCGAGGCCGCCGAGCCTCTGACCCGAGCGGGGCCTCTGACCCGAGCCGGGTCGAGCTGCGCAGAGAAACAGCGCGTGCACGCACGGCCCTGCGCCAGCACGACCCGCGCGCCCGCCGCCAGCTTCCACGGCCAGCGTTGATCGGGTGGTCACGTCTCGTCAGCTCGCTGCTTTTTTAGGGGGACGGCGATCAGACATTTGCCAGGGCCGCGGCAGGAAGGAAGGATGTTAGCGTCCCTTCTGCATCGCTCTGTCTGCAAGGCGCAAACGAGGCCCGGGCAGGAGAGGGGGGCCGGGCGCAGAGCCCCGCGCGCGCTCCTCGGCGGCCGCCGCCTGCAGCTCCCGGGCTGGCGGGGGGCCGGCGCGCGAGACTGCGCCGGGCTCCGGATGCTGCATGTCGCCGAGCCGCGCCTGGCCCCATACGCATTTGGGCCTTCCTGGCCCACGCGTGCCTTGTCCTCCGGGGCGCTTCGCCAGCCCGGCTCGGGACCTAATTAAACATTTATTTTAGCCTTGCCGTGCTATATGCAAAGCTCGGTCGCAGCTCATTAAAAAGGAGCCCCCCCCCCCCCCCCCCCAAATCCAGCCGGTACATTTTTTCCCCATGATTTACATTTTCCTGCCTGCTAATTTTGGAAGCCAAAACAGAACATGGGAAAGAAGTAGAGGCCCTTTCTCGGCTAATTGGCGCGTTGGCGTAACGGCGCTGCTCCCGGCGCACGGAGCTGAGCGATCCCATGAAAGATTTACGGCCGACCGTAGCTGGGCAGCAGGTATTAAGGCGCGAAGCCAATTTCATGGGTTTAAGCTGGGCTCCAGCAGCGCCGCCACACCGTAACAGAACCGCGAGCCTGGGAACTTCTTCTTTGTCCTTTTTAATTAATCAAACGCTTATCATCCCGCTCCATCAGCTAATTGCACTAAGTTAAATTGGTTTCCCACGCTTTAAACCATCCTTTCGCCCTTATTGGCAACACGAGCCTCAGCTCGGGAAGTTTTATTTAAGTTCCACCCCGAAGCGGTGGGGCAGGTAAGCAGCACGGGAGGCCAAATCGCCTTGGTTTGAGTAGTGCCGGACCCAGCGCGGAGAAGGACACCAGGGCGAAGCATTCGGGAACTGCCCCGGAGCAAGGGGACGGACAGACCCTCCCCAGCCCCGGAGGAGAGGGGTGCAGAAAACAGGCAATAAGGTCAAGGAGGGAAGTATTTTAAGCTGCAAGAGCGTGCCGGGGCGGCTGCGGCATGCTCCTCCTCTGCCCGTGCCACCGGGGAAGGCTGCCGGGCTGCAAGCACCGTGAGCGCGCGCGCACGTTTCGCACAGCAGCGAAGCTGCGGGAGGCTCGGAGAGGCGGTGGCGCAACGGCAGCTGGGACGCAAGCGCCCGGCGGTTTTTTCCCGCTGCAAAATGAGCTGTTTTGCCACCTTCGATGAATCAGCCCCCGGCGTTCACGTTGCTCAAGAGGAGCCGAGGCCGGCTGGGGTTGCAGCGGCCACGGGGTCAGGCTGCCCTGCAGCACGGCCAGGTCGAGCACCCCGAGCATCACCTCCCGCGCAGCCCCGGAGCCTCTCCCCGAGCCCAGAGAGGTCCCTTCCTCAGTGATTGCGGGGTGAAAGGGAGCTGCCCGGTGTGGACAGGCTCAGAAGGGGGTTCCCGCTGGAGCCGGGGTGGGGGACGAGGCTCGAGGGGGCTGGCCCAGCAGCGCCCCAAGCCACCCGCTCGACTGCAGCGGCGCAGCGCGGCGGGGATGCCGTAGGCGCCCGTTCCTGCGAGCCCAGCGGAAATAACCTGTGCCCCTTAGGGGCAACGTGCAGGGACGCCTGGGTGCAGAAGCTCCTGGGTCTGAGACCCTGCCCAGCTGCCTGCCCCCCCCCCCCCCACACCCATGCTCTTACAAGCAGAAGAGCCACCGAAGGAGCCCCCAGTGCTCGCACACAACTAGTCAAGACAGGATTATCCACGCGCACACAGCCCCCGCAGCTCCTATCCCATCGCCGCACAGGCAGACGCCTTAAGAAAGGACGCGGCTTGGCCATCTGCCAGCGCCGAGGCCGAACAGCCCGCTTCCCCCCGGCGCGGCCCCCTCCGCCGGCGCCCGGCCAGCCCTGCATCCTGCGTCCCCTCCACGCCCTAAAGGAGGGGAGCTGCTCCCCGGCGCTGCCGAGCGGGGCCAGCAGCCGGCCCGGGGCCACGCGCGCAAGCGAAACGCCGGGGAAAAGGGGACACGCAGCCCCCGCGCCTCAGCTCCAAGCGGACCTCGGGGACCTCTCCTCCCCCTCGCAGGCCGATAAGCCCAAGGCTGCGCTCGCTGCACGGCCCCTTTGCCTGGCAGCGACGCCTCCCACTGCAAGGACGAAAGCAGAAGCCTCCTCCCCGAGATGGGAAATTGCACAAGAGATGGGAAAATTCAGGCACCGGAGGCAGCCTCCAGCACCCACCACCCCTGGCCAGGCTACTCCCACGCAAGCCCCGGCCAGGAGGAAAGGGGCAATTGCTGCTCAGCCGGATAGATCAGGGATCCTCTCCCCGCCCCGACCCCAAATGCACACAAATGCGGCCAACCTGGCCCTGCTGCCGGCACCCCCAGGCACCCAGCCCAGACCCCCGTCTGCACCTAGCTGCCTGAGCTAGGCTGGGTACCGCCGAGCTGGGTACCACCGAGCTGCTGGATTGGGTACCACCGAGCTGGGTACCACTGAGCTGGGTACCACCGAGCTGCTGGATCGGGTACCACTGAGCTGGGTACCATTGACCTGGATACCACGGAGCTGCTGGATTGGGTACCACTGAGCTGGGTAACATTGAGCCCCCAGACTGGGTACCAGCCAGCTGGGTACCACCAAGCCTCCAGATCGGGTGCCACGGAGGCAGGTACCACTGAGCTGGGTACCACCGAGCCCCCGGATCAGGTACCACCAGCCAGGTACCAGCCAGCCCCCAGATCAGGTGCCACTGAGCCGGATACCACCAAGCCACATACCTCTGAGTCTCCAAACCGAACAGCACCGAGCAGCGGGTCGAGGTGGCTCCCGCGAGGGGGCCGGCAGTCCCCGGCAGCGGCAGCAGCCCAGGCAAAGCAGAGCGTGCAGAGCCTGGCGCCGGCGGTCTCCCGTGCTGGAGGGAAACGCTGCCTCGGCGTCACCTCCGGCATCCCCCGCGGCTCCTTGGGGCGGGAAGCCCTGCGGCCTCCCGGGGGCGCGTGCATCTGCGGGGACCCCGCTCCCGGCCCGCTTCCCGTTTCACGGGAGCCCGCCGTCGGCGCTCGGCTCTCGCGAGCCGCTCTCCCGAGGCGCGGGCGGTGGGGAACGGCACGCCAGGGAGCTGCTAACGGCAAGACGATGCCGCTTCGGTGCTAAAAGCAACCCTTCCCCCCTTTTCCGCTCCCTCCCCACACGGAGACCCGCAGCCGCTCGCCAGCGCGCTTCGGCAGCTGGGAGAGGTGGCAGCTGTGAAGCCACCCTGCTCCAGCATCCCACGCCCTGCTGCATCCCCGCCACGAGCTCACCAGTAGCCAGGGGACAACGTAACCCTTCGCAAGAGCAAAACAAGCTGCCGGGAAGCTTTTAAATACGACCCTGTGGGCTGCTGAGGGCCGTTTACGGACCTTGGGCTCAAAGTCTGTCTCCCTCCTCCATGGCAGCAAAAAGGGGCGTAGTTCAAGATCGATGCAAAGAACTGCAAGCTCAGTGCATGTGCTTCCCACCCCACGCCGCCTTGCCCACCTTTGGCAGGACGGCACCTTAAAACCAGCCGATTTCAGCCGCTGACAGCAGCGGCTAGAGCACTTCCTCGCTGGGCCTAACGCTTTTTCCTTTCCTGAAGAAGAGACCTGCGTTAGCCGAAACCCTCTCTGGTTTTTTAGCCTCTTCCTCCAGGCTCGGCAGAGGGGGAGCGGGCGCAAGGGGAGCAGGCGATGACGGCGGCGGGCGCGAGCGGGCAGAGGCGGCTCGTTCCTTCCCAACACGCTCCTTCAGCCGAGGGTTGCTCTCTTTCAGGAAGCGGAGAGCACTGGCGGCAGAGTGTCCTCATTAGGAGAACTTTATCTACGCGATTTCATGCGGGTGAAGCGATGAAACGCTCCCCTGGCAGAAGGGCGACAATTGCGACAAAGCCACAAGTACTGCCGGGGAGCCCATTTCAAAAGAAAACGAGATGAGCTCTACTCACAAGGGAGGCCGGCTGCGGAGAAGACCCCGACGGCCGTTAGCTGGAGACCAACCCATCCTCTTCCCACCTCCTCGACGGACGGCACGTGGCCACAAAGCCATCGCGTCAGCAAAGCCCCTGCGGGCGCCAGCCTCTAATTTGCTCGGCTGTGACTTGCACTGAGCCGCGTTCACGCAAGAGCGGGCGAAAGGAGCCCAAGCCTTGCGCTTGCATGTGACTTTTTTTCCTGCGGTAGCGGAAATGGCTTAGAGCGATGCTGCTTCTCCTGCCAGCAGGGCTTGGGCGGCCCCTTGGCAGCCGGGCAGGGACTCGGCGTGGCCTCCCTGCATCCCGCCCCGGGAGCTGGGATGGCGGCGGGACACGCGTCCGGAGCCTGCTGGAAGCAAGGAAGGAGAGAGGCACCGGGATCCAGCGTTTTCCCATGGCCCGCGGCGGGATGGGACGGCCACGGGGATGCCTTCGAGGTGCCTCTGCTGCTGCTCCCGCCAGCCTGAGGTGCTCCGGACAGGTGCTCCTTTTCGAAGGAAGCAGGTAGCTCGGCTGTCGCTTGGCTGGGGAAAGGAGCAAAGGCTCCTCCGGGTGAGTGTTTTTGCGACACTCCTGCAAGGCGGATGCGTGCGCCGGCTGTTTCTATGCACGAGCTGAGGCTCCGCTCTGGACACCCAGGGAGAAGTAAGGAAGGGGGAGCAGTTGCATTTTATTAATTAGCTAAATTACCGCTGCAGCTCAAAGGCCCTGCAGTGGATACTGTGTCGCTGGGAGCAAAATGACTGTCCCAGCCTTAGAAAGCGGCTCGCTCCAGTTTCTGAAGAGCTACTGTTTCAGGTTGCGTTGCAAAGCCTCAGCACTGAAGTATTCATGCAATAAGAAAAAAAAAAAAACATGCATATATATTATATGTGTATTGATCACACCTATATGTATTAATTCATGACCTACGTTCACCGCGCATCCCCGTGCGTTTTCGCGCGTGCCGGCGGGAGCCCCGTGACGCAGCGCCTCGCTCCCAGCCGGAGCATCCCGCCATCAGCTCCCTGCACGCGCGGCGCAGGGGGGAAGCGCTCGCCAGCGGCTGCGAGGAACCCGCTCGGTGGCCGACGGAGACGGACGGGCATGCGGGCCGGAGGAGGGTGGCCGAGGCGGCCCCCCCACCCCGCCCCGGCGCAGCCCCCGCATGAGCGCCGCCACCCTCGCCCCGCTCCCGCCTGCCGTCGCCGCAGAGGCAACGTCTGGCCCTGACGAAAGGGGAAAGGGAAAAAAAAAAAACCTGCCGAGCAACTTCCAAGCTGCACTTCCCGTCCCCGCTGAGCCGCCCCGGCCGCCGCGGCAGGCGCTGCAGTTTGCGGCGGGGAGGGCGGCGCGCGCTATCTGGGCCGAAACAGGCCCCAGTTTCAGGGCACCCTGCAATCGCTCTGCATTGGGGCGACAGACGCCCAGGCAGGCGGGATGCGCAGCCCGACTTCATCTGACGGCAGCGAGGTCTCCTGCCCTGCGCCCCCAGATGGGATCGGGTAATGCGGCAGTCCCAAACACCGCCCCCCCCCCCCCCGAATTCAGGCCCGCTTCCCCGGCGATGCCCCGCCAGCGCCCATCAGCGCCCGCCGCTAGGAATTTTTTGAACTGGCTGGTCACCGTCCTCCAAATTTGCCAGGGCGGAGAGAGTCTCCGAGATTAAATTTCCAGCTCAGAGGCAGGGAAAGATGAAGCCGGGCAGAGCCCAGCCGCGGTTTCCTCCGCTGGCGGGGAAGAGGTGAGGGCAGGAGTTCGCCCGCCCGAGGCGGCCGGGAGCCACCGAAGGAGGGAGGCTGCAGAGGGCGGGCGGCCGCCCCGCGCGGCGCGGGAACCCCGGGAGCTCGGAGCCTCGTGAACCAGCTGCCTGTCTTGCTGGAGGGAGCTCAGCGAGTTCTGCTGGTTGATTTATTTTTTAAGCAAGCTTTTTTTTTTTTTTTTTTAATTTATTTTCAACAGGAGGGAGCGTGTTCCCTCCTACGGCTATCGCAGCCCGTCAGAGCACGCTGGCTTGCGCGAGGGCCGTCTCGCCCCGCCAGGACGGACAGCCGCCGACGCAGCCGCTCGCTCCGCCGCCGTGCTCTGCCCGTTGGGAGGTTTCCAACAGCCAGCCCAGCTCTGCTGCCGGAGCCCAAACAAAACCTGCTCTTCCCGCCCCAGGACGAGCGAGCACAGAGCTTCTGCTCAGCTCAGCACAAACGCCATCAAACACAGCCCGAGCGCCCTTGCAAATCTCAGCCGGAGGAGGTCACGCTCACCAGCAGGTCGGACGCTGCTCTGAGATCGCGCAAACGGCCGTGCTGGCGCCACGAGCGAGTCCCCCTGGCCACGGACTCGCAGAGCAGAGGACATTGCCCTGCCCGGTGACACAACGTCCTGCCCCGTCCCCAAGGATGCTCGCGCCGCGTCCGTGAAAACCTGGCTGCCGCCACCCAGGCAAGGGACGCCGTGTGTCACGCCGCCTCTGCGGGACCTTGCACGCTGCCAGGCACCAGTGGGGACTGGGGGTTCCCGGTGGCACTCGCATCCCCAGACACCTACTGCACAGCCAGCGACGCCCACTGCAGCCACCCCAGTGTCCCCAGTGGGGGTCCGAGCCCCAGAAACGCAGCACCACCCCGGGGTGCCCAGCTGGAGATGGGAGTAGCACCACGCAGCCCTGGGGTGCACCCAGCCCGTCCTCCCCAGGGCCAGCGCGTCCTCCCAGGGCCAGCAGCCAGGGCCAGCACATTCCCCCGTGGCCAACACCAAGGGACGCAGGCCAGCACCGAGGGCCAGCGCATCCTCCCAGAGTCAGCACCCCGGGCCTGAGGCCCAGGGCCAGCACATCCCCGCGGGGCCAGCACCCCCAGACCTGGACCAGCACCTGCGGTCAGCCCATCCTCCCCAAGGCCACCGCATCCTCCCTGGGGCCAACACCCACGTCCTGTCTCCCCAGCCCGTAGCCTGTGCACCCTCTCTGGGCCAGCAACGCAGGACCCGGGCCAGCACGGAGGGCCACAGCATCCTCCCAAGTCAGCACCCTGGGGCCGAGGCCAGCACCCAGGGCCAGCACCCCGCGGCTGTGGCTAGTGCATCCTCCCCGCGGCCAGCGCACCCCCCCGCGGCCAGCACCCCGGCCAGGCTCCCCAGCCCGTCGCCCGCGCCCCCACCCTGGCGCCGGGCCCCCGGGCCCCGGCCGGCGCACCCCCCGGGCCAGCACCGCGGGGCTGCGGCCAGCGCATCCCGGCGCTGCGGCGACCGCATCCCCCCGCGAGCGGCAGCGGGGCCGCGCCCGTTCCCCCCCCTCCCCCCCCGCGCCCGCTCGCCGCCGCGGTACCTGGCGCCGCTCCCGCATGGCCCCGCCGCAGCGCAGCCAGAGCCGCGCCGGGACCGCCCGCCGCCCGCAGCCGCCGCCCGGAGCCGCCCCGCGCCGCGCCGTGCGGGGCCGCCGGCGCCGGCCGGCAGCCTGGGAGATGTAGTCCGCCGCCGCCGCCCGCCGTGCGGGGCTTGTGGGACTTGTAGGAGGCCGCGGGGCCGCCCCCCCCCCGCTGCCCCGGCGCCGCCGCCGGCACCCGCCGCCCCCGGCGCCGGCATCCGCGCGCCGGGCCAGCCGCTGCTCCGGGGCGCAGGGGCGCGGGCACTGGCCCGGCCCGGTGGGGAGCAGGGCTGAGGCCGGGGCCTGGCAGGGATGACCAGCAGAGCTGAGGCTGGGGGTGCTCGTGGCAGCAGTGACCAGCAGGGCTGAGGCTGGGGGTGCTCGTGGCAGGCAGGAGCAGCAGGGCTGAGGTGGGGCATGGCAGGGATGACCGGCAGGGCCAAGGCTGGCTGTGCTCATGGTAGCGATGAGCAGCAGAGCTGAGGCTGGGGGTGCTCGTGGCAGCAGTGACCAGCAGGGCTGAGGCTGGGGGTGCTCGTGGCAGGGATGAGCAGCAGAGCTGAGGCTGGGGGTGCTCATGTCAGTGATGAGCAGCAGGGCTGCAGCAAGGGAGGCTTGTGGAGTGGGTGAGCAGCAGGGTGAGACTGGAGGTGCTCATGACAGGGAGGAGCAGCAGGGCTGAGACTGAGCATGCTCATGGCAGGGATGAACAGCAGAGCTGAGGCCGGGGGGGCTCGTGGCAGGGAGGAGCAGCAGGGCTGAGGCTGGGGGTGCTTGTAGCAGACAGGAGCGGCAGGGCTGAGACTGAGTGTGCTCATGGCAGGGATGACTAGCAGAGCTAAGTCTGTGAATGCTCGTAGCAGAGATGAGCAGCAGAGCTGAGCAGCAGGGTTGAGACTGGGGGTGCTCGTAACAGGGATAGGCAGCAGGGCTGAGACTGGGGTTCCTTGTGGTGGGGAAGGAAAGCAGGGCTGAGACTGGGGATGCTCGTGGCAGGGATGCCTGGCGGGGTTGAGGCCAGGCGGGCTCGTGGCGGGGATGACTGCCATGGCTGGCTGGCCAGGGGATGCACAGGAGGTCCCCATCAGCTGGTGCCTGGGGGGACCGTTCCTCCGGCACCGCCCCCCACGGCCGCAAGATGCAGCACTGCAGCCCGGGAGCAGCGGCGGCTGGGTGGGGCGGGGCGGGGGGGGGGGGGAAGGGGTTGCGCTGTGCCTTTAAGGGGCCGGCGGGCCGCGCGCCGCAGGGCACACTGGGAGTTGCAGTCCGGCGGGGGGCGCCCGCTGCGCGAGGAGGGCGGCGGAGGAACTACAGCTCCCGGCAGGCCCCGCGGCGGCGGCAGCGAGGCCGTGGCGCGGCGCGAGGTGAGCGGGTTGCGGTGGGCTACATGTGCGCTGAGTTTGCTTGTGCGCAGCTCGGCTGCTCCTCCGCCGTGTGTCCGCGACGGCCGCGTCCCGGCGCTCGCTGCCAGTTGTCTCCCAGTGCCTGGTCAGGGCCGAGCCTGTTCCCCGTGGGTGACTGTGCCCTGGCGCCTCTGCGGCTTTTTGAGGCCAGGCTGACGGTTAAGGTGTGAGCAAGCTGCTCGGGCGCCTGGGTGCCCTGCGCCTCCGGCGGCTCGCACTGGCCTGCGCGTTTGGGTTGGAGGGAGCTGGCTCGGTGCAGCGCTGCTGCGGCGCCCCGATGGCGCCCGACGGGGTCGACTGGACGGTGATCGTGCTGACCTGCCAGCCCCGCGACTGCGTCTCGGCCTTCCAGCAAGGCAGGTGCACGGGCCGGCGGGGCCGACGGCGAGCCCTCGGCGAGCGGCCGTGGCTCCCGAAGGGGCGGCCGGCGTGGCCCGGCCCGCAGCTCCGGCGTGCCCGGCCTCAGCGTCGCGGCCTCTCGTTGCGCAGAGCTGGAGACGCGCCAGCGCCGCGGTGCCCTGGGCCGCCGCGCCGTGCTCCTGGCCGTGGAGGACCCCTCGGCCCGCGTGGGCAGCGGCGGAGCCACCCTCAACGCCTTGCTGGTGGCGGCCGAGCACCTGAGCGCCCGGGCGGGCCGCACGGTAAGCGGCGCGCGGGGCCCCCTGGCCTCGCCAGCAGCGCGGGGCGCGGGGGGGTCGGGCCGCGGTGCCGGCGTCGCCCAGCGTGCCCGTCCTGCCCGCGCAGGTGGTGACTGCCGACGTGCTGAAGGAAGCCCGGATCCTCGTCCTGCACATGGTGAGAGCCGGGCGGCGCTCGCCCCCACCTCGGTTAACGGAGCCAGCAGCTCCTCGGCGGCGTTTGGCGTGGGGCCCGTCCTGGGAGAGGAGCGGGGGGCTCGGGGTCCCCCTCAGCCGCCCCCCGCCCCGAGCATCCCTCTCCCGCCAGGGCCGCGACTTCTCCTTCGACGACTGCGGCCGGGCCTTCACCTGCTTGCCCGTGGAGGAGCCCGACGCCCCGGCCGAAGCCCTGACCTGCAACCTGGACAGCCTGCTGGAGACCTTGACGCGCCGGGTCGGTGGGGCCGGGCCGGGCTGGGAAACCTCCCGCCTCCCTGCCGGCGAGAGGAGGGTGCCGGCAGCCCCGCGGCGGTCGAGCCCCGTCTGCGCCCTGCCTGAGCGCCGGCGGGGCCTTTCTCTTGGCAGCTCTGCGTGGGCTCCCCGCCGGGCATGTGGGTTTGCAGCACGGACATGCTCCTCGCCGTGCCCTCGGTGCCAGGTGAGCGGGTGCCAGCCTTGCCCGGGCCCAGGGGACCCGGCAGCGCTCCCCTGCGCCGCCAGCTGGCCCCGTTTCGGCTCGGGCGCGCGGGATCGGCGCCCAGGCTGCCTGGAGCTGAGCGCCCCTCTGGGGCAGCGCTGGGAGGGCTCGGCGGGGCGCTCGGCACCCGCGAGCCTCGGCGCGCTCGCAGTGGGGGCGCCGCTGCCGGCGGTCCGCACGCCGCCCCAGCGGGGCGCTGGTCTCGCTGCTCCGCTCCCCAGGGATCGCCTGGGACGGCTTCCGGGGCGTCCGAGTGATCGCGGTGCCCGGCAGCCAGGCGTACGCCAAGAGCCACGGAGTCTACGTCGCCGACGGGCAGGTCCGTAGGAGCCGCTTTTCGGAGGGGGCGTCCCCGGCCTGGCGCCCCGCCGTCGAGGGGCCGGCGTTCGCCGCCGGGGGCCGTGCTGGGTGGGTCATGGCGGGCTTCTCGGGTGCGTTGGGATATGGGGAGGGCAGGGACTTCTCCCCGGTACCCCCGTCCTGGGGGACGCTGCCCCTTCGGACCCGACCGGCAGCCCGTTGGCCACCGGGGGTTGGCTCCGGGCGCCCCGAGAGCTCACGGGGGACCGTCTGGCTCCCAGGGGATGGTGAGCAACATCGTCTACAGAGGTACGGAGGCCCAGATCCAGCAGTGCGCGGGCCCCGACGGGACCGTCCCGCTGGTACGGCGCGGCTCACGGTGTCGGGAGCCCGGGCGTTGCGTGGCCGGCGGTCAGGCCGGCCCGCCCCGGCGCGCGCCCCAGCCCCGCCGTGCCCTCGCAGGTGTGCGGGGTGGTTTTCTTTGCCGCCGACGCTGCCGAGCAGCTCCTGGCCACCCACGTCATCCCTCCTTTGGACGCCTGCACCTACATGGGCCTGGACTCGGGGGCGCCACCCATCCAGGTGACACCCGCTCCGGAGGGCCCGCGACCCCCGTCGCCCCCCCCCCTTCCCCGTAGCAGCCCTGAAGGGCTCGTTTTCCGCCGCCGGCCTCGGGTGGCAAGGGTGGCCGGGGTGCACTGCGCCGGTCCCTTCTCTCCCCAGCTCTCGCTCTTCTTCGACGTTGTGCTGTGCATGGCGAGCGGGGTGACGGAGGAGGACTTCGTGCGGGGGGCGGGCGGCGCCGACGCCAGGAGCGCCCGCTCCGTGCTGTGGAGGGCCCTCCGCCCCTTCCCTCTTAGCATGGGTGAGCCGCGCTACGCCGGGCGTGCGGGACGTGACCCGTCCTGGGGCCTTTCCCCTGTGCTCGGAGCCCTGCATGGGGAGAAACGGGGTGCTTTTTGGGCTGGGTACCCCGTTGTTTCACCCCTCCCCGACAGCGTGTCCCCAGGTCTTCTCCCCTGCTCCAGCTTCCAGGCAAGGGGTGTTCAGGCCCGGCTGCCTCCCTCGGCTCGGGCAGGGACCCTCTCCCGGCCCCATGTTTTGCCACCCGCGCGCTGAGGGCTCTCCCGCCTGCCCGCAGCCTGCGTCCCCGACGGATCCTACGACTACCTGACGGCGGCCGCGAGCGACCACATCCGCAGCCTGACCTTGCAGCCCGGCTCCGCCAGCCACCTCCGCTTCCGCAAAATAGCCCACTCCCACGTGGACGTAGGTCTGCCCGGCCCTGGCCTCGCTCGCGCCTGCGGGCGTGCTCGGGGCGGCGCGTGCGGCCGGGCGAGCGCCGAGCCCACGCGCCTCCCCGCTCCCCGCAGCAGCCCCGGCTCCTGGCGGACGGCTCGTCGGTCACCAACTGCCTGCTGGAAGGAGCCGTGCGGCTGGCGGCCCGCAGCGTCATCCAGCACTGTCACCTCCAGGTGCGGGGCCCCCCGAGCCCTCGGCGCACCGAGCGGGACCTCCGCCAGGCCTGGGGCGGAGGAGCGAGGCCTGCGCGATTTGCGGCGCCCTTCCTGTCCCCTTTTGGCTGCCAGCTGGGGACCCTGGCGGCCGTCACCTGGGCGAGGTGGCACCACTGGGCTGCCCCTCAGGGCCCTGCCGCCATGTCCGCAGGGTCCTCTGGAGATCGGCCCCGGCTGTCTCCTCTCAGGCCTGGCCGCAGCCTCCTCGGCGGCCCTCCGGAGCTGCCCGCTGCGCGACGTCGTCCTGCAGGGCCACCACGTCCAGCTGCGGGACCTGCCCTGCCGCGTCTTCACGCTGACCGGCCGCCTCGACCGCTGGCAGGTGCGGGTCCGCCGCGGGGCGGGAGGGTGGCGCGAGGCCCCTCAGGGCTGTCCCTATCACGCCGCTGCTGCGTAACCGTCCTCTCCGTCTCCCCTCAGAGCCCTGCCGAAGAGGCCACCTACTTGAACGTGCCATGGCCTGAGTTTTTCCGTCGGACGGGCGTAAGGTAGGGGCCGTGGTTGAGCCCGGAGGGCGGGAGGAGGGCCGCACTCAGCACTCCTGGCTCCCTGGAGCGCCAACAGCATTCCCGACCTTGAGGGACAGCAGGAGCCGGGACAGCCACCCCGACCCCTGCCATGACGCCCCGGGGCCCGGCGCGGTGCTGACGGCATCTCCCTCGGGCAGGGAAGGGGAAGTGTGGGACGCCGAGACGCCGCCGAGGAGCCGCTGCCTGCTCAGCGCCCGCCTCTTCCCCGTGCTGCACGCCTCGGAGGCGCTGGGGCTGGAGGACGTGCTGTGGCTGCTGGCCCCGGCGGGGGCAGCCGGGCGGCTGCAGCGCTGGCGGGCCGCCTGGCGCATGTCCTGGGAGGAGCTGCTGCCCTGCCTGGACAAGGCGGCTGAGCTGGGCGCCCGCCGGGCCCTCTTCTTCCGGCAGGGCCAGCGCAAGGTGCGCCGGGTGCTGCTGGGGCGCCAGGACGGCAGCCTCCTGCCGCTGGCCCGCAGCGCCGTCCACGAGGGCTACTACGAGGCCGTGCTGGGCACGCTGGACGAGGGTGAGCGTCCCGGGACGGGGTTGTAGGAGCAGAGCGGGCACCGGCTGCAAACTGCTTCTGGAGAGCTGTCACGGGGGCTGCTCGTCCTGGGGGGGCCGCTCAAGCTGTCTTGCGTCTCCGGGTGTCAGGGCTGGTTGTTGCAGCCCAACGGCTCCTATAAACCCCTCCAGGGCTAGCAGCCCCTTTGCGGGAACGTGCCCACGGGGATGCACCTCCAACGGGTCCAACAAGCCAGGGTTGGGCCCTCTCCTTGGCAGTGGGGGCTGGAGCCAGGCCCGTTGCAGAAATTTGGGCCGCACGGGCTGGTTCGGAGCCAACATGCAGCCCGGCTACCGCCTTGCGGCCTCCCTTTGCTTTGCAGTTGCCTCCACAGCTGACGACGCAGGCATTGCGGCCCGGGCGCTCGCGTGCATCGCTGACGTGCTGGGCTGCATGGCACGAGGGGAAGGGGGCTTGCGGAGCGGGCCGGCTGCCAACAAGGAGTGGGCCTCCGCCTTTGGGCGCCTGGAGAGTGGGGACATCGCCGGGGGTGTTCGGGAGCTGGCCGCGGAGCGGAAGAAGTGGATGAGCAGGTGAGATCAGGGCTGGCGAGCAGAGAGGCCGGACCTGTGGCCACTGCCTGAGCCCGTCCTTTCCCTTCTGACCCCTTCCCGGGCATCGCCACGCTCGGAGAGGTGGTGGCAGGACCCTGCCTTGGCCTCAGCGCCCCTCTCTTCCCAGGCCGGCCCTGCTGGTGAGAGCGGCTCGGCATTATGAGGGGGCTGAGCAGATCCTCGTGCGCCAGGCTGTGATGTCCTCGTGCCAGTTTGTCACCGTGGGGCAGGCGGAGCCACCGCCCTTGGGATGCTGGGTGCGGGTGACATGTCCAGCCCGCCTGGACCTCTCCGGTGAGTGCTTCTCCCTGGGGCAGAGGATGCTCTTCCAGCCACCTCGGCTTCATCTGATGTCAGCAGAGAGGAGTTGGGCTTGGAGCTGGTGGGATGGAGGGGATGATGAGGCTGGGGGGTGTGATCCTGGCTTTCTGCTCCTTGGCACCATCTCAGAGGTGGAGAGGGTCAAGCCGGCAGGTGATGCTGGGAGGTGCCGGGAGGAGGGAAAAGCCCCAGGGCTGCCGCAGGGGACTGACAACGTGCCTCGGCAGGCGGCTGGAGCGACACGCCTCCCATCACGTACGAGCACGGTGGGGCCGTGGTGGACGTGGCGGTGCTGGTGGACGGGCGCCGGCCAATCGGCGCCCAGGTCCGGCGCATCGGCGAGCCGGAGCTGCGCCTTGCCTACGTCAGCGGGACGCCGCGAGGCGAGGTGGCCATGGAACTGGTGTGCCGCGAACTGGAGCACTTGCAGGATTACTGCCAGCCGCACGCGCCAGGTGAGATGCCGATCAGCTGCAGGGCCTGGCTCTGTATCCGGGTCTCCATCCAGGGGACGGACACGCATGTCCCCAGGCAGTCCTGCAGTGCAGCAGATATGGGGTTGACTTGTTGTGCCATGCCAGAAGCAACTTGCTCGTGGCCCTTGGGGACTAGAGCATTAAGGAAGCAGCAGGTAAAGCAAAGCTAGTGCCTTCTGTGCTTTCCGTTCCTCTTTTTTTTTTTCAGGAGCCTTGCTCAAAGCTGCCTTCATATGCACGCAGATCGTGCAGTTCCCCTCGCAGAAACCCTTACGAGCCCAGCTGATGGAGAGCTTCGGTGGTGGCTTCGAGGTGCACACCTGGTCTGAGCTACCCCACGGCTCTGGCCTGGGTACGTCTGCTGGGAAAGAGCTGGCGAGGGCAAACCCAACCCCTGCCAGCGGGTTGGGGACGTCCCGTCTGCTCCAAGCCCCAGGACAGGGCTTCCTACTCGCTGCCACGCGGCCGTAAGCTCAGCCCCGGCTCTTGCAGCCTGGCACGTGGCTGCTGTCAGGCCCAGTGAGCCTCTGTGCTGCCTCCCCGTGACCCACCGTGCAGCCCAGGGAGGGTGACGCGGGGATGCGCAATGCGAGTGCTGCTCCCTGCTGCCCTAGCCCTGCTGTGCTCCCTGCAGGCACCAGCAGCATCCTGGCCGGAGCGGTGATGGCATCGCTGTACCGGGCGGCTGGGAAGGCTGCCAGCACTGAGTCCCTCATCCATGCCGTGCTGCACCTGGAGCAGAGACTCACGACAGGTAGCGTCCGGGAGGAAGCATCCTTGCCCTTGCCCGCAGGGCAGGATGCGGCCCGTCCATGGCAGCTAGCAGTGGCTGAGGACCCTCTGCCTTGCAGGAGGTGGTTGGCAGGACCAGGTAGGTGGGCTCGTGCCAGGCATCAAAATCGGGAGGTCGAAGGCCCAGCTCCCACTCAGGGTGGAGGTAGAGGAGATCCCGGTGCCTGAAGGCTTCGCCCAGACCCTGAACGATCACTTGCTGCTGGTGTACACGGGAAAGACTCGCTTGGCCCGCAACCTGCTCCAGGTAACGCATGGGGCCTGCGGGCAATTTGGGCTCTGGCCTCTGCTCCCTGACAAGAAACACAGGTTGGCATTGCTGCCCCTCAGCCCCTTCGCAAAGTCCTGGCTCCCTCCATGGTCTCCGAGGCAAGATGTCATGCTTTACCCTCTGCCTGCGTGGCCTTTACATTTGGTGCCCGTCCCCTTTTTTGCCGCAAAGCTACCGTGTCCCACCGGGAGCCAGCGCTGAAGGCATGGCCACCGCGGGGGCCCAGGTGCTGCCAAAACCGGCTGCCTCCAGCAGCGTGCCCGTTTTGCAGGACGTCTCCTGTTTTGCAGGACGTGGTGAGGAACTGGTACGCCAGGCTGCCCTCGGCCGTGCAGACCGCCGACGCGCTGGTGAGCAACGCCGAGGAGTGCGCCCAGGCCTTGCGGCAAGGTACGGGCCCCCCTCCCCGGGCCGAGCGGGCTCTTCGCGCCATGGGGCCGCTTGCCTGCCCTCTGCTGACGGGGTAACGGCACGGCCTAGGAGGGAGGTGGCGGCGTTAGGGCCGGCCGCGGCACGCGGGCTGGCTCGCCTGTCCAAGCGGGGCTGGCAGCGGGCCAGGCAGCTCGGAGAGTCTGCGTTGCCCTCTGGGCCTTGAAGCGTGAGCCAGGCGATTCCCTGCCCAGCGCTGGCTCCCCGCGACGCCGGCTCGCCTCCGCTGCTTCCAGCAGCGCTAGGGAAAACCTGGCAGATCCTTATTAACGAGCAGAGAAGCACAAAGGCCCCGGGGGAGACTCAGTGCAGACCGCGGATGGCGGAGGCGTGGGGGCGCGCGGGCGATGCTGGCTGGCGGCCGGGAGCCGTGCTCAGGGACTGCGGTGCCGTGGGCTCTTGCGGCCGCTCTCCCTGCCCTCCTCCGAGGACTCCCCAGGCCCGCCAGCGTTTTTACAGGCAATGCCCTGAAATTGAGGCCACAACTGAGATGTGGCTGTTTGGGTGAGGGGGGGCGGGTTAGAAAAGACCGCAAGGGACAGGCTGCGTCTGATTGATTTTCTGCGAGTCGCCTGTGATGGGGCTGGGGGCTGAGCATTGCTTGTGAAGCAGATTCATTTGGCCTTTGGCTGCTGGGGTGTTGGCGGGGTAGGGGGAGATGCTGGAACATTAAAGCAAGCAAATCCTCCCCCTGTGGAGGATTAAAAATAAACAGCAGCTCAATAATGTTGGGTTTGCTTGCATGTCTAGCAGAGCCGGGAGGAATAGGGTTGATGAGAAGGCATAATTTAGCTCAGATTGAGCAGGGGAGGCATGCTCAGGCCTCTGCTCCTTGGGAGGGAAACGGAGACAAACCCTCTCTGTCTTGACGTGTCTGCCGTGTCCTCTCTCCACCAGGTAACCTGCCGCTCATCGGCGAGTGTCTGAACCGCTACTGGCAGCAGAAGAAATGCATGGCCCCCGGGTGTGAGCCGCTGGCCGTTGGGCGCCTGATGGATGCTCTCCAGCCTTATGTCTATGGGCAGTGTTTGGCTGGGGCTGGTGGCGGTGGGTTCCTTTACATCTTAACCAAAGCCCCGCGGCAGAAGGAAGCCTTGCACCAAATTCTAGCAAAAACTGAGGTGAGATGTGCGCTCCCACCCGGTTTGCTGTCGCGAGAGCCGCTTGCTCCTCACCAAAGCCTAGCAATGCAGGCAGTTGGTGGAGCCTGCCTTACCTAGCGGAGGAGCTAGGAGCATCTCCCCCTGCTGCCAATGGGGTGAGATTGCTTCCTGTCCCCTTGGCCCTCCCCCAGGGCCTTGCAGGCATGAGCCATCCTGAAAGGCCATGCGAAGCTCCCTTGCTGACTCCTGCCCCAACCCTTAACTCTGTTCCAGGGCTTGGGCAACTTCAGCATCCACAGCATCAAAGTGGACACAGGTGGTTTCTCTGTGGAGGTGGGGGGAAGCGATCCTAAAGGCAGTGCCCACCCTGGAGAGGACATGGCCTTGTGAAGGTCTTCAGCCCTGGACTGTTGCTGGTGGATACGTGGGGCAGAGGGAGGGAGCAGCCAGCTGCCCCTCCGAAGCAGCGAAATCCCCATGCTGGAGTCTCAGCAACCTGCACCTGCAGCCAGGACTGGTTCTGGTTTGTATGCTGGCTCACTGACTGCGGGACTGAGAGAGCCAGAAGCCCCTCGATTCATTCCTGTACACCAAGGCCAAGCCCCATCCAGGTCCTGACAGCAGCCCAGCAGAGCCAGGGGTACCCCTCTTGGGAACGGCGGCTGGACCTCAGTTACAAGTCAGCCGGAGCTGCCAGCCCTCAGCACAGGGTCCTGCCCTATCTGCTCTCTCCAACAGCACTCACATGCTGTTTTAGAGCCTGCTCCTTCAGCTGGTTCCAGCGTGTGCCTTAGCCTTTGATGTGGCCTTCTTGTGCTGATATCTGCCCCAACACACACTGCAGCTGGAGGAACTGTGCTGAGCTGGGCAGGAAAACCTTCCTCTGAGGAAGGACTCGGTGGACAGACTGGCTGCTAGCCCCGCAATCTGAAGAGCTCCAGGCTGATTCTGGGGGTTTGACCCAGGTTTTTAACGGTTCTCCAAAGGAGGAAGAATAGCATTTGTGACATACCCAAGAGCAGGAGCAAGGTTATTGTTACTGCTGGGCCCTCCTGTTGTTCCAGCAGCAGTGGCCCATGCTGCCTGTTAAGGGTGCACCAAGGTCCACCCTGCTCATTTAAGAGACGGTACCAAGAGATTATTTCTGCAGTGAGTTCCTTATCCCTGCCACTGTCTCTTTGAATAAAAGATTGCATGTTCCCAGTATACGTTTATTCCCCTCTGTCCCTAGCAGCGCTCTGTCTACCACTACTCCATGCCTGCAGGCCAGCAAGGGCCTGGGAATGCTAGGGCAAAGCTCAGCCCTCCCAGCAGAGGGTAAGGCAGAGATCACAGGTGGGTGCTGGTCATCTCCCGCTACGACCCCTGCTTATGGTGGGGGGAGGTGGCCTGGGAGCGCTTCTACCAGAGGTAGCGGAGCATTGGGCTGGCAATGCTTGTACTGGTACTGTCTCAAGGGTGTTTGTAATCACACTGTGCCAATGCCAGCTGGCAGGCAGGGAAGATCCTCCTGATGCCATGGCACAGGGTAGAAGAGAAGAACTGGCAGTGGGCTTGTCTACCTTCTCTCCAGCTCCCTCCAGGCACATGTGCACACATACCACCTGAGGTTATTGTTCAGCTGGGTGAGATTTATTTAGGGAGTATCTGTACAGGCCACGGAGAGCCAGCAGGAACAACATCCAGCACCATACCACCCCCTTACCTGAAGCAAATCATTTCTTCCTCTCAGCAGTCTGCCTCTTCCACAGAACAGTCCCCACCACCAGGGAGAGAGGCACTGCTTGGGATTTTTGTAAGACTGCAGTAGCTAACTAACTCAGAAACTATTGCCACTGGTGCAGCCTTCCCATAAAAGTCTTCGGGCAGCACAAGATGTGTGGGGTGCGGGCAGACCCATATCTGGGCCCTACCACAACAGCTCCAAAACTTCCTACCCCCTCTGTGGCCACCCAAAGGAAAGCAGAATAAAAGCAGTCACAAGCTAGCACCAGCTCGTCTCTCAAACTAGCAAGTTTTTCCAAATTAGTGTCACACTACTCTCAACATGAGAGATTTCTGCTGCCTTATTTCTGGTCCCATAAAAGGTTTGAGGCTCTTCTTCCCAGACCAAGAAAAGCCCTTTGCTCTGAGAAATATGAGCAGGATGGCAGACATCACCAGGCAACTACACCATATTACTGCCAGCTAGCCCCAGGGCAGGATGTGGACAGCCTCCATGGTTGTAGTGTTCATGCCATTACGTCCAGGGTGGTGCTCATGTGCTGAAGAAAGCACAAACCAACTACAGGCGCAGCCGCTTGATGTCCTCACTTCGGAAGTCAATTCGGAGAGCCAGCACCTGCCGGACCTCTGCAGGAGTAAGGCGCCAGGTGAGCGGGCCTGAGTTTGGGCCCCAGTAATCCAGGATCTCTGTCACCTGAAGAAAGATGAGAGCTGCAGGAAGGAACTCAGCAGAAGCCGTCTTCACACATGCATTCAAACCCTGCCTAAGGTTGTGGATGCGCCACGGAACAGTGGGGGGATGAGGGCTGGGCAGTATCTCCTGCCAGTAACCCCTGCAACTAAACAACCATCAGGCATGGGGCAAATTCCCTAGCTGCCCTCCCACAGTATGCATGACAAAATTTGGACAAGGCCAGTAAATCCATGTGGAATCTGGCTGGGCCTCCTGCAGTCCCTGTAGTAAAAGCAGACAAAGTACAGCTTACCCTTTCCAGATTGAGGATGGTGGCCATCTGGGAAAGGCGGGCAAACTTGTCACGGATAGTCCAAGTAGTGACTGTGGTGAGATAGGCGATGAGAGATCTCAGCTCCTTGTCAAACTGCAGACCGCCAAGCTGCAGGGACCAAGGAAGCTCTGTTAAGTCTCCAAGCACACCTGGGGTTGTGCCAAACCATGCACTGAAATAGATATTACAGTGGTGGTGGTGGTGGGGGGGGGTGTCTCTGAATAGTTAGACCTCCTGCTGTTGCAGATGATAGTGGCTCCTCTTGCACCCACCTAAGAGCTAGCCCCTCCTCTTGAAGCAAGCCCCATCATTAAATGTACCTTTTTCCTGCGTGCACTAAGGCAAGGCCTCTTTGAGCTGGCTACCAGCCATGGCAGAGCATTTCTGAGAGAACTATTTGCCCCTGCCCTGCCCCATCCTTTGGAAGGTAACGGAGGGTTTCATGGTGGAAGATTTGCAGACCAGCCAGACTACGGGGGAGAGGACAGTGTTTGTTTTGCTTACCCTGCTGAAGGTGGATTTGAGAAGCACTTTCTCCAATTCGATGGCTATGAGACTGGTCATAAGACCAGTGAGGGTATCATAAATCACTGGAGACAGTCCAGCCTAGAAGCAGAAACCTGTGTCATTCTTCTCAGGCTAAAAACTGAGCAGAGGGCCCCAAAACCCATGCCTATAAGAGCTTTCAAATAAAGACCCATCACTTCCATGCTCAGTGAGGGGACAGCACTGGCCAAAGCCATCGGTTTCCAGGAGGCCTGCGAGGAATCAGAGAACATCACTGTCTACTGTTCCCCTGAGCAGGGAGGAAGAGTTAGAAGATGCTGTGCAAAGATCTAGCTGAAGCCCAGCAGGCTGCCACGTCTGCTTCCCCTCACCTTGAACTCTGTCATCTGCTGTTCCAAATTGATGATGAACTGCTGGACCCAGGGATCATTGGCTTCATAGTCGCTGAACTCTTCCTGACATTGAAAGATAAGAAAAAAAAAAAAGTTGTTTATTTGGCCTATTGTCAACAGCAGTAATTAGCCCTGAGGAAAGGGAGGGTGGTGCCTCCTAGGGCAGCACTGCACCCCTTCCATTTTCTTAGGCTCCTCTCAAGCCAAGTGCCGCTGGTCAGGATGGGATGCAGAGCAAGTTCTGGGAGTTTACCTCCTTTTCTGTGCTGAGGAAACAGCAGAGAATGAGAGAGTGGTTGCTCCGATTGCACTGCTGTTCAGAGGATGGACAGTGCAGGAGTACAGCTGGAACGAGAGAACGCTGAGCCTTACCTCCTCGATGTTATGGGAGACGGAGAGGAACAGGTTGATCCAGGGCTTCACCTGGGGTTTGATGGCTGTGCTGTTCAGCTCATTGAGACCTTCCTGGGGGGGGGGGGGGGGGGGGGGGGGGACAGGAAGAGGACATGAGAGCAACTGAGCATGCTTAATGTCCAACAACACAACTGAGCCAGCCAAGCCATCCTGATGCTGCCTCACATCCTCCCTGCAAGCTGAGGAAACCGACCCGCAGACTTGCACAGGAAACTGAACCCAGGTGTCCTAGTGCCAGATCCCACATTCTTCTGATGCTGGATGGCCCCAGGGACATTACTGTGGCAGAAGGTGGAAAGATAGGCCCAGAAGCTGCCCTTGTGTTGACTTGCAGCCTGTCTGAAGGATTCATACTTCCCGTGCAGCTGCAGGGGGTTTCCCAGCAGGAGAGAGGCGCTCAGTGCACATCCCACTGAGACAGGAAAGGACGCAAACACCCGCATTTCCATTCAGTGCCAGCCAATAGGACACTGTGATTGCACTCAACTCATACCTCTCTCCTCCAGTGCAGCTTAGCTCAGTAGGAGGAAGCTAAAAGAAGAGATAGAAGCTGTAACCACAGTTAGTTCCCTAAATTAATCATAACCCTAGCACACGCCATCTCCCCCGAGCCGCAGGTTGTCAGCAAAGGCTGTTCTATCTGCTCTAATGCTATAGAACTCTCTAAAAACCCTCTCCTGCCAACCACCCCCATTTGGCTCAGCAAGATGTCAAGAAAGCTCACCCAGCATGAAACCATTCAGGTACTAACACTGCCTGGCATTTGATGAAAGTTTTTAACTAAAATTGGCGTTTCTGAGCAGGCCGTGCTGGCAATTGCCCTTTTCCAAGGCAAATGCAATGTGTGTGACTCAGGCAGTGCGGGAACTGGTTGCCTAGCATCTTGATTACTTTGTAGCCAGTTTTAATACTGCACCAGCACTAGACTGGAGTTTTACTGCTTATTCATGAGCTGTTTGGTTTCAATATTGACCAGGAGCCTCAAGAGGGTTCACCTGCAGTACCAGTCTGAAGGCATCTGATTGCCATGTAAAAAATTGTCTCGCCTCTCTGTGAAGTAAGATGATAGCAAACCTGGTTCAAAGTGGTCTCTTTTGCTTGGCTTCTTTCCACAGGAGTATTGGGCCTTCCTGCTCCCCTTCCTGTCAGAGACCACTGTGAAAGTCTAGAGGAAAAGGTTCCAGCATGCCACATGAGAGAATGACTTTAGCCAAAGCACCTTCTGTCCTAACTAGGGGAGCATTTCCACTTGGGGAAAGGAGGTGGAACCTGAGTGAAGAGCAGCTGCTTCTCCACCACCGTCCCTTCTAGAGTGTTGACTAACGAGGCTCCGGACCTCTCAGCAACATGCCAGACCACAAGGGAGAACAGAGTAGATGGGAATGCTATTAATATTTCTTATCCTTGAAATGCTGAAATGGCTACTACTGTGTACTGAGCGAAGACAAAGGAACATCCCTTCCGGCTCTGCAGCTGCTTCCAGAGCTCTTATGCAGCTCCCCAGCCAATGTGTCTGTACAAAGGGGCTGGATCTGTTCACAGGTCCCAAAGTGGACTGATTTGCCTCCTTCTGTCCCCCTACCCAGGACTCCTGGAGTCAGACATGGCCCAGGCCATGATTCCTGCCACCATGTGTTGGAGGCCGGCAGTAACGACAAAATACTCACTTGCAGGAGGTCACGGAATTTGTTGGAGACTGCAGCCATGTCAGAGAGGCAACTGTCAATCTTGGCCTGCGCTTGTTCCCCCCCAATACCTTGGCTGAGCAGTTTGGTGCAGTCACTCTGCAGGGAAGAGATCCATGAGCAAGTCGCATTAATAACCTGGGTTGCTTCTATCCCTTCACACTGCTGTGCTCTGGCTGCCTGCCAGCATGCTTGCAGGCATGGAGAACCACTGAACTCTCACCCTTGTGAAGGCAGAAGCTGCTGGCTCCAGCTGGAGAGAGAAGAGTGGGAAAGAAAGCCAAGGGCCATGCAGCCCAGCACCAGAGAACCATAACCTCTCAATGATGCACATTTTAATCAATTGACTCCTGTGCCAGGTTGGTCAACCTGGAGGAAGTGGTACTTCCAGCTAGACCAAGTTACACTACTAAATATTAGCTAGAGCTTGCTCTGGCAGCCCAAAACCGCTTTCCTAAGGCAGGAGGGCAAAGATCTCAGGAATTTGGGCAGAGGGAAGTCCAGAAGGTTTATTTGACTCCCTCAGGCAGGTTATGGTTACGGGAAAAAACAGTAAAGAATCCAGATCGCACCTCCAAAGTCTTCTTTAGGGTCATGATGTTGTCACTGCAGACTTCAACATTGTTTAAGGTCACCTGGGGGAAAAAAAAATAGAATTCACTGAAGTTTCTCAGCACATCAGCCACAAGTCTGCACATTTACTCTATGCCTTGCTCAGTCTACAGACTGAAATGCAAATGTTTAGGGGGACAGAGGTGCTCCCACGTGATCAAATCACTGCAGATTCAGAGAGTTATGTCAAGCTGAACCACAGTAATGGACCATTTGTGTGCTGAACCTGTAGCTGCTGCAAAGTCTGAATTAGTTCGGTCCACTTCTCTTCCTCGCCATTCTGCCTATGATGTTGCAGCCAAGCCCCAGTCTTGGGTGACTGACAGAAGAGAGGATGTACCCCCAACTTCTTTGCTCATTTCTATGACAGCGTCATGAAGAAAACACGCCAGGAGCAGCTGGAGATGATGGATTATACGCAGCACATCCAGAGAAGCACAGGCAGCAGGAAGGCACTCTCATCTAGGCAGAAGGAATATCTGTTCTTCACTGAACAGGCTGTTCTTTACCTGCTGAAGCTGAACTAAATGTCAGCATAACACTGGGGTTTGTGCAGACAGGGAAATGCAGCAAGCTGACAGGTGAATGAGGAATCCAGTGGGAGAACTGACATTTTAAGCACTTTGCTTCAAGAAATCCAGAGACCTGTAACCAAGAGTTTAATGAAATGAGTGTTCAGTCCATCCCTCTCCCTTTGCTGGTGCCTTTGGCGCCTTCTCTCCTGGCACAGAGAAAGTCCCAAGGAGCCTCTTCAGCACTGGCTGCTCACAGCAACTTACAAGGAGGGGGACAAGTCAGCGTGAGCCAGCCCCTCTTCAGTGCTCTCAGCGTCTCTGCCCACATGTCTGCACAGCATCAATATGCAGCAGGGCTGGCTGAAAGGAGACAGCAGATCTGGACAGAGGACAGGAGCGACAGCTCTTCAAATGCTCTCCCGCAGCCTGTAACACTCTCAGCTGCGCTCAGGCCTGCAGAGAACTGCAGCGCTGCTACTAGGAGAAAGTAACAGGAGGATCTTGCACACTCAGTGGAGCAGAGAACCCTGCTCTAATAGTAACTCTCTCATCTGATAAGCAAGGATGAAGGAGCTCTGAGCTTGGATCGCAGAAACTTTCCCATCCAGGGGAAGATGTGGCTGAGACATGCTCCCACAGCCTTTGTGCTGAGCCTGTGAAGTAAAAGGTTGATGGCCGTTTCAAAAGAGCAGAGACTCTTCCCTAGCCCGGAGCATTATCACAGCAGCCTAAGAGGCAACCACAGGTTCATGCTTGGACAGGCCTGGTGTGTAAGCCCTACAGACACGAGGTGCAGTAGCAGCATTGACCAGATGTCCAAGGTCAGGCCACCCATCACACCTCAACAGCTTTTCGGGTTCTCTGAATATGCGATAGTCGCATATATCCTTCTCTCCTGCTCCCCATCGTCATTGTTTTCCCCCCTACCCCAACTCATCGTACACCAGGACAGCTATCAAACCCACCAGAAAGGACTGCTTGGCCTCGTCGGTGCTTTCGATGCCTTTGGTATCGAACTTGCCCTGCTGGAGGCTACTGTGCATGATGCTCACGGCACTGGTCACCCCTCTCTGGAAGTCCTGGAAGGTGGTGGCTGGAAAGCCCTGCTTCAGCTTGTTGTACAGAACCTCCCTATGGGGCAAGCAGAAAATACCAGGGCTCACAGTAAACACAGCAGGCCGGGACTGAGGCAGCCATAGTAAAGTCATGCTCTGTGACACAGGACAGCACTTTGCCTGAGCTGTGACCTGACCACGGAAGTGGAATTTTTAGAAGGGCAAAGGAAGGCTGGCAAATATCTAAAGGATGCAAGGCTGAAATGGAAGAGAAATAAACAGCCCAATTTCTGAGCTTTCCTCAGAAAGCTGTCTGCAGTTGTCTGCTGAGCTCAGTTTTCCACTCCCACGTTGCAATGAAAAACAAGAACAGGCCAGTTCTGCGGGCTCACTCCAAGGTACAGCAGGCAATCATTCAAGTCAAAACAGAACAGCAGTCTTAGGCAACCCAGAGAACAACTGGCAGCGACCATGTACCATCAAGCCGCATATCACTCACCAACATTGTGTGGTGCCTCAATCTCACAGGGACTTCGGGTCTCAAGGTTCATCCCTGTTTCTCTTTTAAGCCTGTCTGTCCTACAGGTGACTATCACTGCTGTGACAAAGGTATGCCTAGCTTCAGCCTGCCACACCAAACCTAAGCCTGCTTCCTGCTGGCATCTTCCAAAGGCAGAGAACACAAGGAAGGCCGTTTGACATCAAATACTATTTGCAGAACATCAGGAAGAGACAAGTTACTATGAATCCAGTGTCTTTTCATTACCTGAAGTCGGACTCCAGCTCTGTGGTGGAGTGGTTGATCATGGCACAGAGACAGTCTATGCTGGAGCTGGATAGAGCGCGCCCAATGCACTTTTTCACGATATAAAACACATCATCCACCATGCTGGAGGTGAGCTGGCCCTTCTCGTAGCTGTCCATGGCAACAGCCTACAAGGAAAGCCGTCTTAGTGCTCTGAGCTCAGCGAGTGAAGGCACCTTCTCAGAGCAGTGCTGTGAGACCAAACTGTAAAGAACTGCCAGCCTTCTTGTTTCACCCTGAGCTAAACTGAACCAATGTGGCCTGGCACCACTCATTCTAGTTTTCAGTAGCCCATGGCAGCTTGGGGAAGATCTCCAGAACCTCCCACCTCTATGACTGGTCCGAAAAGTCTTTCCACTCAGTAGAAGTAGCTCTTCTGAAGCCAATAAACAAGCATCAACTAGGAAAATATGGGCTTGCAGAAGTGTTGCTCCTTCTCCTGCCAGGCAACAGTTTGTCTTGCTGCAGCCTTCTCACTCAGATTCCAACTAAAAACCCAACACTACACTGCTTAACGACAAGAGCCAGGTTGGGGGCTAGTCCACCGGCGTGGGCATTGCATGGCACCGACTCTCCCCACAGGATGGCAGCTGGAGGACCTGCACTTCCCATTGCTAGAGGGATCTTCAACCTAAGGAGCCAGCCTATCTCACAAGCTACATTTGGAGCAGTTACTTTGTGCCCTCCTGAAATAGCTCTGGCTCTGCAGCTCCTGGTGCAGCGTAACCCTCTAGCATAGGAAGCAAGGAAGAGCAGCGCGAGGCTGACGGAGGGACGTGACTCGAAACAGTAGCTACATTCTGCCAAGCACCTGGGAGGTGGGTCTGGCTGCCAGCCCTGCCCAGGCACAGAACCAGCCACTTTCCATACCCAAGGGTATGGTTTGGAGGCAAAGTTCAGAAAGGACTGCTTGCTTTACAAGGCCAAGGGAAACAACAGGCCTTTCAAACTGCTGCAGACCTGCGACATAGCCGTTTCCCTCCCTCAGGGCGCTAAGCACAGGACTGTGGAGGAGACACGAAGGCCTCAGGCCCTAGCAGAGAGCCCAGGCTGCTGCAAGCAGCAGGCTGAGCCCTACCTTGTTGACAGTTTCCCTCATGAAGTATTCCTCCATGGTGATGTAGTAGCCAATAAGCTCTTGCATGGTACGGCTCAGCAGACAGTTGTTGAGGAGCTTGTCCAGGTATTTCTGATGCTCTACAGAACACAAAGGAGAACTATCAGCAGGGATTGTGCGCCAGAAATGATTCCACATCATCACCTTGTTGCCTAACAAGCACCCAATGGACACGTACTTGCAAAGCCCAGCCTGCAATAAATCACAGGTCTTATCTGTGGATCTGAAAGAGCTGAGCTGACTTTTGCAGGTGACAGAAGAAGTGATTTCTAGAGCTTCCTGGAGTGCCAAAACCCCCAGCGTGTTTTCCCCGTGGCCTCCGCCTTTAGGATCTGTGCCTGCAATTACCAAAGGGCCTTCCCTCTTTTTCGGGACCTTGTTTATTATCCTCTGCAGTCATTGCTATGAGGTTAGTTTTGCTCTCCTTTTAGAGGGGAGCAACTTGATCCGTCGGACTAGAAGACTGAACACTGAATATTTCCTGTACCAGTGACATTAACTGTTGGTCCAGATCCTTTCCCAGAGGGTTACCCTTCTATCTGCCCTGCTCCACGGTTACATGCTTCCTGAATATTGCTTTTCTCATGCAGGCATCTGATGTAGTGGTCACAGGAATTTTTTCCCAGCAGAACTGTAGTGGCCTGTGAAGTCATGACTTAAGCAGCTTCTTCCCCCACAAAGACGTGCCAGAGTATGAAAAGCCCCAGTGCAGAGGATGGTTATGGCAGGACTTTGACAAGAAGCCCAGTGCTGAAAATGGATTTGGGGAGGCCAAATACTCTTCTGCAGAGTGCTCCCACAGTGCCTTTGTGGAACCTGTGCCACTCAGCTCTTGACACTGACTCAGACACGTCTCCTCTCTGAGCACCTTCAAGGAGCAAAGAGCCTGCAAGTGTTGGTATTCAAGGTGTTACCTTGCTTTACCTCCTCTGAGGCCATGGAGTCTCCCACCTCAAAATCAGATATTATTCGTCTCTTGATAAACCTCAGGTAGAGCTCACTGCGGGCATTCATCAAGGTTACCTCTGTTAAAATAGGGTCAAGTTCCCTGCAAGGGACACAGAAGGCATAAAGGTAGCAAGTCTACAACAGGAGGGGCACTAATTTAACTTGGTAAAGTAGTGCGTTCTCTGTTCTCTCACTATGAGATTAATACCGCCCATCTCCATCTGTGCCGCTGAGCGGCAAAGCTCAGCAAAATCACTGTTACGTGCACGTAGTCTCAAGTCTGTTTTCAGATATCCTTGGGAGTTTGTTTCTGCTGAGACTTGCTTCTAGCCTTGACAGCTCTCCACCATAAGCTGAGTTAAACGGAGACAAGTTATGCTGGGTAGCAGATAAGTGCTGCCAAACGGATCCGATCAGCACTTCATCTCGTCAGTCACACTGTGGCAAACAGGGGCCAAACACCACCTGTTTCAGAGAAGGGTTCCCCGACTTAATTTGCTTGGCAGCACCAGCATTTCCTTGCTCTGTGCCTAGCCACATGGGGGCACAGGACTCGCACCTGCCTGACCACTTTGAAGCAGACTGCATGCTACCAGCATTGAGTACCACAGCTTGGGATCTCTACTGCGGAAGAGTCAACAAAAACCTCCAGTGAACAAATCCCAGAGAGATCTTCCTGAATAAGAGATGCTAGTCCACCTGGGGGTTACTTTCCCTTATTATAATCATGGTCACCTGGACAGCCCCCATCCAGGGGATTTGTTATGTACGCTAAACATCACAGATGTACCTAAAACCCATAACTTGTCAAAACAGTCTCTTAAAAATCATTACAGAGAAGCTTCTTTTTTTTCTTCAACGATGTAAGCACAGCCATATTAAAATGACAGTAGTAAGGACTGCAAGAGTCCGAAGAATCTGATCCAACTTCAAAATTAGCCCTGTTTTGAGCGGGAATTTGGTCTAGGACCTTCAGCACTCCCTTCCTACCTCTATTTTGCTATGATTCTATGAGCCTTACATGCCAGTGTTAGAAATTCCTGGTCCCTGCCACCTCCATACATGAATCTGGACACAAGAGCACATGTTTGTCTGAAAATGATGAAGGATCTGTTTGAGCTCAACAGCCCAAGAAACGTGAAACCAAAAAAGCACGTGACAATGCTGAACACACACAGTGTTCCAATCAGAGATGACTTCGCATTTAACAATGAAAAGAAAGACTGTCGCATCAGCAGCTTTTTCATCAGTTTGCACAAAAGCACGTTACAAACACTGCTCAAAGCCTCACAACAAACAAGTGGGGTAAGGAATCCTTATTTTTATTTTATGGATGAAAAAGCGAAAGCTCAGAAAGCCTGAGATGCATCCACAGTTACCCAGAGCAAGTAATAAGTGGTTTCGTGTATTACCACAGAAGTAACTGGTCCTATAGGATCACAGATAGATCTTGCTTTAGGAATGTAAGCCTTCTTTCAAGGCATGTTTAGAAGCCATACAATGCCAGATGGGCTGGATGCGTTTTCAAATGGCCTTACTTTAGGACTTTGCAAATTCTCAAGATAAAAAGAGGAAGAAGGAGACTGAAAGCAGTTCAGCTCATTACCAAGAAGTTGATTTTACAAAATCTCTACAGCAGCAGTATAGATAAGTAGGACCCAAAGATTTACTCCTGATTTTGCCACCAATTATTTGCCCAGGGAATTGCTCCATTTCGTGGGCTCCAAGGATTGTACTCTGACCATCAGCAGGAGGTGGGCAGAGCCATGTAAGTCTCAGTCCTTTGTGTGCCATGATATTCCCAATCCTCCAGCAATGACCAGGGCCATGACTTAAAAGTAATGAATAAGCAAAATAAAGCAGCACTGAAGCTGCCCTTATACAAGGGCAGTGAAGGGCACCTAACAATTGGATTGTATGCTTTAGTAGCCACAAAGCCTCTGGAAGATGGGAGAGTTATCTAAATGCTAAGTAGTGTTAATGACAGATCAAGGACGGAAGGTTAGAGAGCAGAAAGGGTTTTGTTTGTACCTTGGCTCAATCTTCTCTGTAGAAGAACTTCTCATCATGCTGTTCTGAACCTGCTGGAACTACAAGCACAAAAACGGGAGATTCATCAAAATCTTTGTTGGTGAAGAGAACAGCCCCTTCTCATGCTATAGCCTAAGGAGGTGCCTGCTCAGGGATGGCAACAGGAATGCTCTGTGGGAAGCACCGCCAGGAAAAGGAACTGCCTCCCCTTCAAGACGGAGCCCAGCCTGCCAGGAAGGGCTACAGGACGGGAACTCCAACAGAGGCACCGAGGTGCCTGACCATAAGACAGCTACAGCAGTCCTGCATCTCATGGGCAGGAGACAGCTCGTGGGCAGCCACAAGGCAGTGGGGAAGGTGGGCTGAAAGCACCCTACAGACCTGCAAAGGACTCTGTGCCCAGGGTCTAATTATTGTGCTCGCAATGAACCCTTCCCTGCAACAGAAGAGATAACTACAGGCTGGACTCCTACAGTCATCAGTGCAGATATGGAGCGAAGCAAGATTTCTCTCGACGCGCACGGCCAAACTTGCCACCTCTGTGGCAGTTGAAGAGCTGGAGGCTGCAGCTGGCTGTGTCAGACAGCCTCATGCACTCTTACCTGCCTGTGATAGTCCCTCTGTTTGATGAAGTTGTCCACCACCTTCTCCACCTGCCGGTCACACTCCACTTGCAGGTGCTTGATGAGAGTGTACAGCCTCCCTGGACCATAGTAAGTCTCCACGATGGGTTGGTGGGTCTCCACAATGCGAGCAATCCCTGCAGGGAGAGGGGCAGCCGTGCTGGGGAATCTGTTCTGCTCTCAGGCACATGAGACAGCCTCAAGCGAGACAAATCCCATCCAGTCTGGACCCAGAGCAGAGCTGTAGGGGTTCTCAGACAGGGCTTAACATAGGATCATTCATTCCCCAGAGGAACAGTTCAGACTGCCCAGCCACTCTCCAGTGGCCTACCGGAGGTCAACCATCACCACCCCCTGTTCCATGGCACCTTTATCTCTGCATATGGTTCCCTCTGTCCTCTCCCCAGTTTATTTCAAGGCTATAATGCAGATCTCCCGGGGTAGAAGCCACCTTTCTTCTCAGAGAGCTCTTGCCATGGGATGTATGTCAGCTGCCATGTTACCCAGAAAGATGCACGGTGTTCTGAAGATACGAAGCTTTCCCAGGAGAAAGCCACGCTTTGGAATCACCAACTAAATCTGACAAAGGACAAAACTATCGTCCAGATCTAGTCTCAGCTGTCAGTACCTGCCAGGTTACAAGAGAAGAGCAGTGATAGGAAACTCAGCCCGGAGCAAGCTCTGCTCTTACCCATCACATAGATGCCCAAGAGAGCAGGCATAAGTGAGGGCTGAATCTCCTTGGAGAGAAAGCTCATCTTCAGGGAGGTATCTCTCTGAGATTGCTTTCTTCTCACCAACTCTCTGCTCCAAGAGGTAGGAACATCCCCCCGGCACTCCTGCCAAGAAAGCCCCAGCAGCTCTGAGGACCTTCAATAGCATCAAGGGTGCCAGGCTGGGAGAGTGACTTGGCAGTGGTGCAGCCTGGAATTACAGCAGACATAACAGAGAAGGCAGTTAATCACCACGGGATCTCAATGACTGTCTTTGGTGACATTCCCACAGAGCGCTCATATGCTGCCGTGCTGCTTTCAAGCTGCCATGGTCCTCCTCGGAGAGCCAGGCCAGGAGGCAATAACAGCTGCTCAGTCTTAAGGGATCGGATTTGTTTGCCTGGAGAGCTGCAGGTCTCAAAAATCCTTTAGGGAACAGCCATTTGTTTTTAGGATGAAGGAGGTGTCTGATCCAGGTCTCATGAGATCCTCAAATCCAGTGGGTTATCTAAGGAGAAATCTACAACTCTCCCAGGAAAACACTTGTGCAGACCCTTCAGCTGAGAAAGCTCTTTATGTCATGCAGAAAGCCTGCCTCCTGAGGACAAGGGCGCCTTTGCAAGTCCACTTTGTATCTGCACAAGCTGAACAAAGGAAAGCTTATTCTAATGCCCTCTGCTGGCTGGGAAAAAGCCCATTAGTCGTGTCTCTGTCCCTCTAACATGACATTCCCATAGCTGGAAGGGGGAGGAGGCATTTTGCACCATCTTGGAGCTAGAATTTAAAGCTTTGAAGCTGATGGACAACCTTATCATGGATCATTTTCCATCCATCAGCAAAGAAGTAAAAGAGAAGATTACCTTCAAAGAGCAGTGTCAGGGTATCTGCAAAGATGACAGCAGCTCGACGGTCACTCATGTCTGTCCCCATCACCAGCAGCAGGTTCTCCTCTGCTTTGCTGGCCACCTGAATGACAACGGGACCAGTCAGCTGGTAATACTCAGAGATATTCTTCCTCCCATAGAGTGCTTTTGCTGGCCCTCCCATTGCAAGAGCTATTGCTGTTTTCCCTCTTGAAAACAGGGATCCTTTGCTCCTTCCTCTCACATGCAAAACTCAAGGATCAAGGGAAGGCAGAAACTTGTTCTTCTCTGTCTAGCCATAGTCAGAGCATTGCTTCCTTGTATGAGCTATACAGCAAGCCGAGAGCAAAACAGGGAAGGACAAACTAGACAGCCAACCAGTGGGATCTATATTCAGACACCAGAGAGCCCATCCTAAGGCACAACAAGCAGAGAGAGAGTTGAACAGACCAGTGCTGGTTTCAAAGATGATTAACATGCCAGAGCCAAGATCTCATTCCATAACAACTATGGACAGAAATTAGATTTCTCTTTCCCCTAAGAGACCAGCCAGGTCTTAGCCAGTATGTGTCACAGAATGTGTCACCTGCTTGCAGAGGTACTCCGAGAACTTGCTTAGCCCCTCTTCATGTAAGCCTAGCAGAGGAAATATCTTGAAGAACCGTTCCACCTGGGGCAGGTCTCCCTGCCTCATAGCCATGTCAAATTTCTCTGTGACAATAGTCTTCAGACGCTGCTCTGCTTCCTGCAGGAGCTTCAGGTTGGCATCAATTATGCCCCCTGGTCAAAAAGTAGGAGAAGAAAGGGAAAGATGGCAGGACAATGTTAGTGCTGTGTCCAGTACTTATTGACCCAACGGAGAGATGAAAGCTGTGCAGTCCTGAGGTGACAATCATGAGGCTGAAGGCCAGGAGGGCAGCAGGCACACTGGAATTCTTCTCCAGGCCATAACAAAGAGAGCTGGGTCTGTGTGTGACGTACACCCCTCTAATGTCACGGTCTCACATGGAGAACGCAAAGACGTCCACAGGATACCACAAGAAAACTCCAGCCCAACCCAAATTGGCAAATTACACCCTAGCTCCAATCCAGGGACATTTCTTTTAGGCATCAGGCAATTTCTTCCTTGTTTCTTCATGTCCAGCTGCTTTGCTTGGAATCGCACTGCAACACTGCAACAGCTCCCAGAGCCTTCTCTGTCTCACTTCTCTCCTACGCATTTTGTCCTTCACCCAGTCAGCATCTGATAAGTTACTGAGGCCTTCTGCCAGGAACTGTCCCATCAATTAATGATAATTCAAACCTAATGACACTTCAAAGCTTTCACCCCTGCATTACTATATAACATATTAATATCTTTGGCTAGCATTGGATCTTCTGCTTTGGTCTACCAGGCTGAGGCAATCTGTCATAGGAAATCAGGCAGTTTCTAGTTATCTTACTGGAAAGTAAGAAAGTTATCTTACTGACTTATCAGCTCCTCCTCATGACCAGTACTCACCTTCCTTGCCCTGTCGACTGAGCTCAATGACTGATTTATCCAGAGACAGATAGCGATGGATATGAGCTGCTGCTTGTTCATAATCTTCATTTCGCAGGGCTGTCTGAACTCCATCCATGCAGAATTTTAGGTCCAGGATGTCATCAGCTCTCTGAATTGCCTGATAGAGTCGATTCTGCAAGAAAAGCAAACACTAAGGTTTCCTTCTGATGGCTGGACGAGAAGAATAGAATTATGAAGACGGCATGGAAAAAAAAGAGGGAAGAAACAGATCAAAGTGATACTTCTGTACAAGATAAACAACTAAGTAAGCAGAAAACCCCAAACTACTTAAAAAGTCATAACAACGAGGACTCTGAAAGAGGAACAGCAATTTCCTATCGAAACTTGGCTCGATCTCACAGGCTATACTCCAGCCTGTGTCAGGTAACAAACAGGGCAAAGACTACAGACACAACCACACATGCTCTGTTTCAATTTGAGCAGAAGGTTTGCTGGGTGCTGGGTCTTGAAGTCTCTTAGCCTATCTCTGTACAAAGAACATGACAGCTTAGATTCCTGCTCAGTCTCAGATGACTACGACCATCTCTGCTGTCCTCAGTGCTGCAATCGCTGGATGACAGAAGGCTAATGAAGACTAATCTCAACTTATTCATCATATTTCACCAGGAGCTGCAAGGAGAGAAGGGAATATTGAGGAGTCAGCTGCTGTATAAAAAATCACATGCATTATTTACTCTTGTATCCTGCAGTGTCCAGGAGCCAGCAAGACACCATTGCCTAAAAACACTAGATAATGCCCAAGCAAAGGATACAACAACTTCCAGCCTCTCTGCCCACCCAAGAAAAGAGCACATTCCTCTATTTGACACTTGTGCTGTGAGGACATGAGCAGGTGCAGAGGCAGAATATGTCTCGGTGCTGACAAGCCCCAAACACCCGTTGGTCCAGTTACCTTGGCAAGGTCAAGCTGACGGACTTTACTGCTGACGTTCTCAGCCAGGTTGCAGGTGAAGGTGATCATCCCTGCCAACTGCTGGGCATCCCCCTCAATAAGCTGCAAATTAGGGCTGGAAACACACGCAAATTGAACACATGAGAAGCAGATATGAAGTAGTAGGATGGTCTAGAAAAGCCAGATGTTTCTTTCCCCAGACCCAGTTGCTCCTGTCAGCAATGGTTTCTCTCATTTCATACCCCTCCTACACGATCAAATCCCCCAAAATCAAACAGTTTGCTTTGGAAGAGGCTGAACAGATAGACTAATCGCTATCTCAACACCAGTAAGAGCATGAATGAGCTGCTGAGGGCTTAAGGAACTGTCCGCTTCTGAAGTGGAAGATGAAGTCTGTGAACTTGAGCTCTAAATTTTTGCTAGACTTGAGGCCACTTATAATGGCTTTCCAGACTGCTAGCACAAACTCATCATAAAAGAGGCAGTAAGACTTGCTCACGCCTGCAAACAGCCTGACACAACACATCTGATCAAAGGGCTGATTCTGACACCTGACAATAGCGGGGGTGAGATACTGTCTCACCTCACTGCTCAACCTACACCAAGAGGGATCAGTCACTGTAAGGGAGTGTAAGGCATCTACTCTGTCAGTCCTGCTGAGAACTGAGAGTCCTGGGTGACGATCCAACTACTCTTCCCTGCCACAAGCTGATTTATGAAAAAACAGTTTATTTAAACTCTCTCACGTCAGATATGAGAATGAACTGGTTTCCCTTGCTGGAATGAATTTTCACATCCATGAAGCAAGCAGAGAGATGCTGAAAAGTGCACAGCAGCAGAAAGTAGGGGAGGGTACAGTGATCACTAACCCCATGCGATGAAGCGCTACCATCTTGTTCTCTATAGTGCTTTGCTGTTCCAAGAGGGCATCCAGCTCTTCTTGCACAACTTTCTGAAAAGAAAAAGAAAAAGAAAGTCCTGAGTGACTTTGAGTCCTCTGTAGACTAGCAACAGTTATTACAGATTGCATCAAGCCACAGACACGCAGCTAGCAAGGTTTTAGCACTTGCAAGAGCTCAAATGACAATGAAATCCTCCCTAAGTTCTCATTCGAATCTTGCAATATTTATATTCATACAATATTAGAACATCAGTTATAAAACTTCCTCTTTTTCAACAAAGATAACCCACAAACTCCCCCTGAGGCTGGACTTTCAATATGCCAAGATCCTAAATCAGCAAGCGGCTTACAGTCCCGGGATACAAATTCCGCAGAGGTGACACCACACTTCATCGGGCCTGGGGCTATGGGTTAAGGCAGCATTTAATATCTGTGTGAAAGATCTGGACAACCGCGGCGGCTGTGACAACGAGGCGCCCGATCTCCCTGCCACCACAGCAGCGCTTCGAAGGGAGCTGGGGCGGTGGTGACCAAACTGGAGCCCGGCTTTGGCGAAGGAAAGCTGAGGTCAGAAATGAGAGCATTTTTCTGCTGCTGACCCCGATTCTGTCTAAATTTCTAAGGCATAGCACAAGCAGCGGGGAAGGCAGGCAGCGCCGGTGCTTGGTGCGGAGGCCACGTCGCTCGTCGGCCCTCCCCGCCGGGGCACCGCCGCCTGACAGACCCGGCGCCGCACACCTCCTCCTCACACAGCCGGCCGTAAGCGGCCTCCAGGTCCGACAGGTCAGTGAGCGACCGAATCCGCTCCATGGAAAGGGAGGACGAGGACGAGGACGAGCCGCCGCCGCCGCCGCCATCCCCACCCGGCACCCTCGGCCCCGGCCCGGCGGCCGCCGCCATCTTGGAACACAGGTGACACCGTTCCTGCCACCGTGGGACCACCCCCCCCCTCGGGTTGTCCCAGACTGCCTGAAAGCTGGCGGCCGTTCGGTTCAGCCTGGCGGAGCGCGAAGCTCATCCCTCCCCGGCGCTCCGTGGTGGAAGAAGTCTGAGAGAGTTTTTCGGAGGCTGTGGGCAAGGGGAGCGGCTCCCATTGCCCCGCGGCTGTTCAGGCGCCGCGGCGGGCAGCCGCTCCCCTCAGGCCGCGCGCGCGCCGGGCCTCGCAGAAAGCCCCGGCGAGGAGGCGCGGGAGGGCAGCGCGCAGGCGCGGGGCTGATGGCGGAGCGGGCCGGCGGGGCACCCGCCTAGGCAGGAGCCGCATCCGCCGCCATCCGCCGCCATCCGCACGGTAGGGGCGGCTCCACGGCGCCGCGCCCGCCCAGCGGCGGCCCCTGGGCCGAGGAGGCGCGGGGTGGGCCGCCGTTTCCGGGGGGAGCGCCTCTCGGGGCCTGGCCTGCCAGGGGCCGCCGGGCCGGGGGTTGGGCCGCGGCCGGTTACCGGAGCCTGCGGGGCGCGGGAATCCGCTCGGGGCCCGGTCGATGCTGGGCCCCGGCTCTGGGAGAGCCTCGGCAAGACCCAGGACGGCTGCGGGCTGGTTCCCGCTGTCTCGGGGCTTGCAAAACTCGGCGAAGCGAGCGCGGCGGCGGCTTGTGCGGAGCTGGGGTTCCCTCCCGCCTTGTGCCCCGGGGAAAGGCACTCGCGCCGAGCAGCTGCGGGTAGCCGGGCGAGGTCAGTGCGGTGTAACGGCGTAGGGCGGCGTTATGAAGATTCGCTGGCTTGCTTTCTCCTGGTTGTGGAGAAGCAAAAGTTGTAAGTGGCAATTAGCTAAAAGTCCTGAGCAATTACATGACCGTCAGGGATTCAGCTGACACATGGCAGCCTTGTTACCTTCAGGAGAGTTCCTTGCCACTTTCTTGCTCTTATTAAATACAAAATAATTGGAGGTAGTTGAGTGGTAGTAAGTCCTCTGATGTTGCTGGAAATGAATAAAATTATATATGCTGATAAATGAAGAGGCCAGCAGTTCTCTTTCATATGATAATTTGTTTTTCTTTATGAAGTATATGTTTTTGTTCTATTTGTTGCAGGCTTAGTGGCACTAATATACAGTGAAGCAAACTCGTCAACATGTTTCTCTACAACCTAACGTTACAGCGTGCCACTGGCATTAGCTATGCTATCCATGGCAATTTCTCAGGTAATGTTTTCCTCTCTAAGCATATTTTGGCTTGAATTCTTTCAGGTAGTAGAAGGAGTAAAGTACTTGCTTTTGGTTTTGATTGGGTTTGGTTACTGAAGCTGATCTGCTTCAGTATAGTGTTAGTTTTTTATTTTTGGTGGTATATTATCTTTAGCTGTGCTTTCCTGATCACCTCCATCCCTGGAAAGGTGATGGAACAGCTCCTCCTGGAGGTCCTCACTAAGCATCTGGAGGACAAGAACGTGATCAGGAGTAGGCAGCATGGATTCACCAAAGGGAAAGCATGCTTGACCAACCTGAGAGCCTTCTATGATGGGATGACTGGCTGGGTAGATGAGGGGAGAGCAGTGGGTGTTGTCTTTCTGGACTTCAGCAAGGCTTTTGACACTGTCTCCCATCACATCCTCCTAGGTAAGCTCAGGAAGTGTGGGCTAGACGAGTGGACAGTGAGGTGGCTTGAGAACTGGCTGGATGGCCGAGCTCAGAGGGTTGTGGTGAATGGCGCAGAGTCAAGTTGGAGGCGTGTAGCTAGTGGTGTCCCCCAGGGCTCAGTCCTGGGTCCAGTCTTGTTCAATATATTCATCAATGCCCTGGAGGAAGGGACAGAGTGCACCCTCAGCAAGTTTGCTGATGATACTAAACTGGGGGGAGAGGCTAACACACCAGAAGACTGTGCTGCCATTCCGAGGGACCTGGACAGGCTGGAGAGGTGGGCGGAGAGGAACCTCATGAAGTTCAACAAAGGCAAGTGCAGGGTCCTGCACCTAGGCAGGAATAATCCCATGCAGCAGTACAGGCTGGGGACTGACCTGTTGGAAAGTAGCTCTGCCGAGAAGGACCTGGGAGTGCTGGTGGACAACAAGTTAAACATGAGGCAGCAGTGTGCCCTTGTGGCCAAGAAGGCCAATGGTCTCCTGGGGTGCATTAGGCAGAGTGTTGCCAGCAGGTGGAGGGAGGTGATCCTGCCCCTCTCCTCAGCCCTGGGGAGGCCTCACCTGGAGTACTGTGTCCAGTTCTGGGCTCCCCAGTACAAGAGAGACATGGCACTCCTGGAGAGAGTCCAGCGGAGGGCTACCAAGATGATTAGAGGGCTGGAGCATCTCTGCTATGAAGAAAGATTGCAAGAGCTGGGCCTGTTGAGCCTGGAGAAGAGAAGATTGAGAGGGGATCTCATCAATGCATACAAGTATCTGAAGGGGGAGTGTCAAGAGGATGAGGCCAGCCTCTTCTCCGTGGTGCCCAGCAACAGGACAAGAGGCAATGGGCAGAAACTGAACCACAGGAAGTTCCATCTGAACCTGAGAAAAAACTTCTTGACTGTGAGGGTGACAGAGCATTGGAACAGGTTGCCCAGAGAGGTGGTGGAGTCTCCTTGGCTGGAGATATTCAAAACCCGTCTGGATGTGATCCTGGGCAATATGCTCTAGGTGACCCTGCTTGAACAGGGAGGTTGGACTAGATGATCTCCAGAGGTCCCTTCCAACCTAAACGATTCTGTGATTCTGTGATCTGTTAAAAGATGCTGCAGTGGTGGGGATAGCGGCATGTTATGTGGTGGGGTAAGTTGTTTGAGTACTTCCATAAAAATAAAAACTCCGCTTGCAGCGGTCATAAAGTTTTCTATTTCTTATAGTGCTCTTTGAAATTGCTTGTTCTGCTGTGCTGTTGCTAACTATTTTTTACGTTTTGGGTTCTTCAGGAACCAAACAACAAGAAATTGTTGTTTCCCGGGGCAAGATCCTGGAGTTGCTCCGCCCTGATCCCAATACAGGAAAGGTTCACACCTTGCTGACAGTGGAAGTGTTTGGAGTAATTCGCTCCCTCATGGCCTTCAGGCTGACAGGTGGGACCAAAGACTATATTGTTGTGGGCAGCGATTCAGGACGCATTGTTATTCTGGAATACCAGCCCTCGAAGAACGTGTTTGAGAAGATTCATCAGGAAACCTTTGGCAAAAGTGGGTGTCGCAGAATTGTTCCAGGCCAGTACTTGGCTGTAGATCCAAAGGGCCGAGCTGTCATGATCAGTAAGTCAATTTCTGGGCTTGTTTGTTTTCGTGGTGGTGGGTTTTTTTCCTGTCTTGGGATATTTGTTTTGAGGCTGGTTTCTGCCAGGTGTAATTGCAAGTGTTTCTTCTCTGGCGCACGTTAAGGAGAACGTAGGCATTCAGAATTTTTCCTTGACAATCGATGGAATTGCCCAAATGAATTCTTAACACTGAGCCAAAACAATCTGGAAAGAAGCCTGCTTGCCTGAGGGTGAACAGACACCTGACGTGCGATGTCTGGAAGAAAGTTCAAGATTGTAGGCATTCGTGCTGTAGCATAGTCAGTCAACTTCTGTAGCCTGAAATGATGATATGAATTCATGTCTCTTCTCTGAAATGTATTGTGGAGACAATTAAATGCATTTCTGATCGGGCTTCACAGATAGAACAGTTGGGTTATGTTGTTTTATAAGATTTGCTGTCTTAGTGACTTGGTTTGCTCCCCAGTATTGCTAGCAGCTGTGCTTGTGCAGCCAAAGGGACAATTAACTGCAGAGTGAGAACCGTGGTATGTGAACTTCTCCGCCTGCCAAGGCTGGCTTTGTGTGACGTTGCTTCTCTAAATACTGAGAGCAGGGACTTGTAATGATAAGTAGTTTTACAGTTTCTCTGTGTTCGATATAACTCATTGTTTCCTTTCTGACTACTTACATTTTCACTGTTGATAAGGTAGTGCAATCATATTTGTGCCATTCAAATTGAGAGCTAAGAGTGTTAGATGTGCAGTAGGCTGTATAAGAAGTATATCAGACAAGAATGCATTTTTCAGTTAAAGTATTTCTAAGGAAATCTAAACAGTGTCTTCTTGTCAAGTGGCTTTCGTTAACCAATGGATCATCTGGCTGCTCTCTTAAATTTTCTCTTGCCCCCCTGCAGTACATCATACTCTGTGTGGTGCAACGAGTGAGTAGATCTGCTTGTAGCCATTGGACTGGACAGACCCTGAGTCTGATCAAAAAGAGTCGTTCTCCTGCCTTAAGGGCTGTTTAGAGACATTACTTGTGCTTTCAGCCTGGAACACTTGAATGGAGATATTTAAAGTTAAATAGGTTGCACAGATATAAACACCAATGGTTAGTTTCAGCAGGAGAACTAACACTGACATTCTCTTGCAAAGTTCTCAGTTTGTGTTGGTGTGCAGCTGTCCTTAGCTTTCATCAGGATGATGTGTCTTAGCTGCTGTGGTCCTCTTCTGGCAGGTGCTATTGAAAAGCAGAAGCTGGTATACATCTTGAACAGAGATGCTGCTGCTCGTCTCACCATTTCCTCCCCGCTGGAAGCCCACAAGGCCAATACCTTGGTCTACCATGTGGTGGGAGTTGATGTAGGATTTGAAAACCCAATGTTTGCATGTCTGGAAATGGATTATGAGGTGAGAAGAACTTGGTCCCGTTTGCTGTCTTCTGGGCTTTGTCGTTCCCTTTCTGTTCTTTCTACCTGGTCTTTCTGTGGAGGCGCAGAAAGTTGGCTGCCTGTGCTGTGTGACATAATCTTCGTTTGTCTAACTTGCTTGCCTTTAATCTTACCTTCAGTCAGAATAGTAAAATCTCTTCTTGTCATGGTGATTCTTATTCAATTTTGGCTGTTCAGCTATGAATGTACGTGCTTTCTTCCTTTGAAGCTTTTTTGTACATCTTTCAATAAGTCTTCCTTTTGACTTTGCTCTAGTGTTATTTAAAACCGTTTCCTGATGCGTTGGCTTCGCACCTCCTTTAGTCTCTTTCTTGAAAGACACCTTGTTTGCATGCCTTTCGTTGGGGTAGTCCATGAGGACCTTTCCTTTTTAAAATACTGTCTGAATTCTGAGGAGGGAGTTTTGTCTGCTTTGGTCTGTGTAGCCGTAAGCCCTCTGAGTAAGCACATGAGGAAGAGTGCCTGGGTACCGAGGCTAAAACTTTATTTTGTTAAGCCAGACCTTCGTGCTGTAGTTTAGATGTGCCCTAAAATCTGTTTGATCTCAAGAGTGGATGGAGGTGTGATTGCCAGGTAGAAGTTCTAATCCTAATTGTACTCTAGGGGGGGATATCGGCCGGTGTCTCTCAGTACATCCAGATGCAAAAGCTGCCGTTGCAACACACAACGGTAAAAGTTTTGGTGATTTTACAAGAAGTCTATGCTGCCCTTGTGTTTAATGGCAAACTTTGTTATTGTACGGTGGCAGACTGGTGCTGACGATGATCTTGCTCCGTGGAGATATGGAGCTCCTGCTGCTGCAGTAGGCTTCATCCTCTGAATGTTTTTAAAATGCTACTTTTTTGCTTATACCTAAAATATTCCTGACATGTTTTAAGTCTGAAGGTTATTTTCTCTACCTGAATGGATGCTATCATTGGCTTGAATGAAATATTCATGTGCTGCATTTTAGGAAGCAGACAATGATCCAACAGGAGAAGCAGCAGCCAACACGCAGCAGACCTTGACGTTTTATGAATTGGACTTGGGTTTGAACCATGTTGTTAGGAAATACAGTGAGCCCTTGGAAGAGCATGGCAACTTCCTTATAACAGGTACTGCCTACCCAGTCACTACATCGTTTTATTGTTGATCGACTTAGTTCCGGTTCCCCAGGGAACCAGTATCGATATACTATAGCCCTTAAGAGTTGTTTCAATGGTAGTCTGAGCTATTAGTATGAATTAATTCATCTTGGAGTCAGTAAGGACTAAAGGGTCACGCATGGAAATATGCAAGAGTTTTTAGAGATACAGTTGCAGCTTGGAGAGTGCTCTCTATCTCTGTTCTTTGAGGTTTCACCTGGAGAGTCTCATCAGTCGGAAGCTAGGAGATGTTAAGTGGTAGCTTAGTTAACTGGTAGCAAATTCAAAAGAATGTGTTTTTATGTAATGCATGTGTAACACATGCTGTGGAACTCTGTCATGTGAGATGCCAGAATTTTATATGCCTTTGAAAGGTTAGCAGATAACTCCATGGACTAAAATCTCACAGGGGTTGGATGCAAAGCTACTACCTTTAGCTTGGAAAACTTCTGAACTGTAGATGTGCTCCTGAGTAGGATGGACGCTAGGAGCTAGAGCATCCCTGTATACTTGCCTTATTCTTATGTCTTCTCTAGGCTACCATCACGCACTGTATACTGGGCTAGATCTGACTAGCGTTACAACTATGATGATATCCTCTGTTATTCTGGGATAGTAGAAGCGTTTTTTAAAAAAAAAACATACTCTAAAAATGAAAGATGTATCAGAAAAACCATCTGCTAGATTTTTTTTGACAGCAAGAAGTATGTCAGTAACCCAAGAGTTGTATTCAACTGACAAGTTGCTCATATGGTATTTTGAGCATGTCATGTCTTTCTAGACAAGAATAAGACATGAAGTATAAAAACATAAGCAACTTATCTTTCCCTTTTGTCTTTCCTGGTCCCTTAGTTCCAGCTGTCCTAATGCTGATTTTGATGCTGCCCCCTTATGTTGATACCAGGAATTGTACTCAGAGTTTTTTGTCTCTCTCTTCAGTAAGAGCTGGTTCGTGTATGTAGGGGAATATAGAGTAACGTGAACTATGCTGTTTTAAAGAAAATTGAGATAAAGGTGTTGCAAACAGTAGTCAGATACGTGATAAGGCCTCTTCTCACAGTATGTTTCTCTGTTGCATTTCAGTTCCTGGTGGCTCTGATGGCCCTAGCGGTGTGCTGATCTGTTCTGAAAACTACATTACCTATAAGAACTTTGGTGACCAGCCTGACATCAGATGTCCAATTCCCAGGAGACGGGTGAGAATTTTGGGATTCTTACCTCTTTTAAAAATTACTTTTGCCAATGCTAAACAAATATTTGGTATTTTCTTTTTTGGGGTTAAAGGCATGAGTGACGTTTTCAAGTGAGGGAAAAAATGCCTGTCTGCCTAAGGTAGATGGTAATCTGTCTTACTGGCTGCGTTTGTTTTCTGCGAGGGAAGGCTAGGGTAGGTGCAGCCTGAAGTGATGAGTTTGGTTCATGTCTCTTCTCTGAGATTTGTGCTGGAGATAGTCCAATGACTCTGATCAGGTGCCAGTGTGGCAGCAGTATCTTATACTGCCAGTATAAGATAGGATCGCTTGAGGTAGCGAGTCATGATTATCATCACACATGCAGGTGAATTTGATAGCTGCTCTATTGCATCTAATGCTGCCTCCTTCTCCTCCGTTATTGTGTACTTTTGCTGGTGCTTAAAGCACCATCAGAGGGCAGGTGCGAAGAAACAGCTTTCTTTTGATTGCAGCCCTCACCTTCTGTGGTTAGGTTTGATATGCAAGAGTTGTCTGGGGAGGACAGTGAAAGAAGTAGGGGGAATGCTTAGGCACGGTGCCTTAGAAGTGTATTTCTCCCTGGAGGAGAGGTCTACTAAGGCTATTCCAGGTGTGACAGAGGGGATGTGATTTGAATTGAAAGCCTGAAAACCTCTTCACGTACTCTTAGGCACCTGCGAAATGGAAATGCTTCAGTCAGTGAGACTAAATCTGTACTTGCCAGCTAAGTCTTTTCTGCCAATGACCTCCAATTTTTTTCTTGACAGAATGATTTGGATGACCCAGAGAGAGGTATGATTTTTGTCTGCTCTGCTACTCACAAGACCAAGTCCATGTTCTTCTTCCTGGCCCAGACAGAGCAGGGAGATATCTTCAAAATTACTCTAGAGACTGATGAAGACATGGTAAGCATCAGTTGAGGAGGAACCAAAGCACTCACTGAGAAGAGTCCTTAGTCCATTGTTCTGCCTCGTTCTCTTAAGTGATAAATGTTTAATACTGTGTCTTTAGCTGGTGTATGTTCTATATGATTTATAATACAGTTGCGCCAACAACTATAACTTCTGTTTGTTCGTATAGAGAGGTAGGGTGAGGTTTACAAAATCATGAGATTAAAGCTACGCTGTCACTTGGGCATATTCTAAATGTTCTACAGGCAGTCCTTTCTCCAAAAGATGTATTGCAGAACATGGCTCATGAACCTCTTAGAGGGTATTCCGTAATTTTGGGGAGCTTAACTTCACTTGATCACAGTAGCTGCTTTCAGTTTCATCTCTTAATTGATTATTTTCATGCTGCAATCAATTTTCCAAAAAAATTGATGTAGCTGTCTTGGTAGAGGTAGTCCACATGTTGAAACAACAAACTGATACTGGAGCAGCTTTCTGCTGCTTGTCCTAGTATTTGGCAATAAAAAAATCTCTGTTGCAGAGAATCAGTTGAGTTTTGTGATATTAGTTCCTCTTCCTCTAAACATATCAAATCTGGTACAAAGGTTGAAAGTGTAGCACCTTTAATAAGTGGCTTTGTATTGTTCTTGGATGCTCTGCTGAGAGCTATTATGACCATAGTGAATGTAGAAATTTGCTTGGAACAGTTACTTTTCCACGTGTTGGGGAATGGGTGATGTTAAATGCTGTAGAAACTGCAGAGGATTTCCTCTTCCTTGAAGAGAGCTTGCTGTCTTCGTAGCTGTTTCTTCAAACTGACTCAGCGTTTCAAAAGACAGAAAATTTTAGATAAAAGAAGGCCTGACTTGCACATTCAGAATAATCTGTTGAGTTTTGTGAACTAGAACCTGCTGCTCCAAACTAATGATATGGTTGTGCTTGAAACACTCTCTTGCTTCCTTTCTTTGGAGATGATTCCTGGGAAGCTATTCGTACTAAATCATGCTCTAGTATTTACATCACTAGTGCAGTCACTTCTTTTTTGGACGTTTTCAGGTAACAGAGATTCGACTGAAGTACTTTGACACTGTTCCTGTAGCTGCTGCCATGTGCGTGCTGAAGACAGGGTTTCTCTTTGTGGCATCTGAATTTGGGAACCAGTGAGTAAACAATTTTACTTCAGTGCTTTCCTCCTGAATCTGACTGTTTCTGTTTATGACCGCAACCGGACCTTTGACCTTACTCAACAGATAAAGACAACACCTCTGTTTCAGTAGGTCACTCAGTGCTTTGTTCATATGCTTTGAGCGGAACGATTGGCTTAGACTGTGACTGAACGGGGAATTTTCTTGTCTTAACACAAACTAAATATTGTAGCACAGGGAACAAAAGAATACGTGCTCAGCTTAATAGGTTTTGGAAGGCTTGAACACTTGCTGTTCACGTAGTTTTCAAACCATTCTGATTGATGCAGTATCTTTAAACTAGTTTGATCAGCTTTTACCTGAACTGTCATGTGTATTACATGGTCTCTCAAAACGTTATGACCGACGCAGAAGCAGATAGGTTTTTTTAATCAAGTAGCTACGTGGTGCTTTGCTTAATAGATGTGTTCTCAGGAGCTTTCTCACTTCATATTTGGCAGTCTGGAGTGTTCTTAAGACTCAATGACTTTGCATGCTTTTGAGCGTGACTTAATGTGCAAATGTGGGATTCACTTGAATGGAGATTAATACTGTTTTCCGACTACCTCTGCGGAGTCAGCCAGCTGGGGGAGCTCCAGCCAGTTTACTAGAGTGAATCTAACTTCAGTTGCATAAACCAAGCTTTTGAAGAAGCCCTATTTGATTGAGCTTTATTAAAAACAAGAAGTAAATCACTCTTTCTGAATTGATTTTTTTTTTCCTCCTCTGATGTTTAACCTGATGATTGTAATATTTAGGCTCATAAATTGGAATAGGGAGGCGTTTAAAAATAACGAGGTGAAAGTATTCCCATAAAACACCTAACTGAGGAGATGGAGTCTTAGCCACTGGCCTTGCTCTTGGCCGATTAGTGCTTTGGCTCTAACACAAGAAAATCTGGAAGACTCAAGGGTAAGCAGAGCAAACACTGGGACTCTTAGCTACCCTGCCCTGACAGCTACAAATGAGGAAACTTTGATTTTTCTTGCAGGCATCTTCTCAGGTTCCCTTTTAACGTTCTTTCTGTCACCAAGGAAATGATCTTCAAGGCTAAATGTTAATAACTATATAACATAAGAAAGGATTTTTTCCTCCATCCCCGCCATCCCCACCCTGAATATTTGGCTAAGTCTCACTTAGAGAAGGTTTAATGAGCTTTGCACTGAATATCCTGTTGCTCTTGCTTTCTGTCTGAAGCTACCTGTACCAGATAGCTCACCTGGGTGACGATGATGAGGAGCCGGAGTTCTCTTCTGCCATGCCCCTTGAGGAAGGAGATACTTTCTTTTTTCAGCCACGACCTCTCAAGAACCTGGTGCTGGTGGATGAATTGGACAGTTTGTCTCCTATTCTATGCTGTCAGGTATGTTGTCCCATTTACCCAGTAAATAAATCAGGGCAACTGATGATAACTAGGTGATTTTGTTATCCCCACTTTTCTGTGGGGTGTTTGCCGGTAGGCAGTGTAACCAGAGCTACGTTGTTCTGGGTTTCCAAAAATACTGTACTGTACTAAATACTGGTAGAAAAGCAAGTCTGCTAAAGTCTCAGGCAGTTACTTGAGACTGGTGCCAGGCCTGACATCCTTTGGTTCCTGCGACAGTAAATGTGCATTTGGAAATAGAGCGTGAGCCAGCGGTCCTGTGCTGGTCCTCTATGTTGACTGTTCGACCAGTTCTCCATCTGTTATGCAGAAAATTTGGTTAAAATTTGGCATTATTTCAGTGCAGCAGATGGCACATGCTGGCATCGTCACTGTTTTCAGTGGTTGCATTCTAAACGCAATAACGTGGCATATATAGTTTGATTTGATTTTCTTTTCCTGTGGGCATTGTTTGACACTTTCTCCATGCAGATAGCAGATCTGGCCAATGAAGACACACCCCAATTGTATGTGGCCTGTGGTCGGGGGCCCCGGTCATCTCTGAGGGTTCTGAGACATGGACTTGAGGTAAGGCTTCCAGTGCTTAGCAAGAGCAACTTTAGAGGTATGGACATTGGAAGAAAATCCTTGAAATAAGGGTGCTGAACTGAAAGGGATTCTTCTTTGCTGTAGTCTGGAAAGAGAGCAACGTTCTCCAGATATGCTTCCTGGAAATAGAAGAGTGTTGCTGCTTACTCTTAGTCTCGAAGGCTTTTTGTTTAGTTGACTTTAATCACGTGCATATGATCTCTTCTACTGTTTGAATGCTTTGAGTTGGAACATTCCAGGTGTCTCTGCCAGCTGCTGCTGCTGATCTCTGCTGGCGGTGGTTGAGCTTGTTTGAAAGCCGATCATTGGGAGCTTTAATATGAGACTTTATAACCTCTGTGATGAATGTATTCTACCCTGTAGCCCATCTGGCATGGGGAGAGTATATCAGAACTAAGGATTTGTTACGCTTTCCTGCCTAGTTGTGTAGAGTACTAACTGCTGATTGTTCAGTGACTTATTCGAATAAGTTTTCATCTGAACAGCTGTTCTCAAAAAACACTGGTTCTTGTTTCTTCTTAGGTATCTGAAATGGCTGTCTCAGAGCTGCCCGGTAACCCCAATGCTGTATGGACTGTGAGGAGACATGTTGAAGGTATGCAGTATTTCCCAAAGCGCAGAGAGGTGATAATATTTTTCTATCTGAGGAGACGGGAAAGGGGCTGCATGATATTTGTGTGCTGTAACAAAAGTTCTGATCTGAATCAGTAACCTCCAGTTTGTACTTAGAAGCTACCCTCTGCTCCCCTAAAATTGTCAGCTGACACTTGGACAAAGAAGCACCTTCCTGCAGCTGCATCTGTCACCCAGTGTGCTGCATCACATGTGCATTTCCAGCCTGAAGCTGCTGAACTTCTTATCCTTTCCCACTTCCCATAAGTTCTTGCTCTGACATCAGTAGGCGCTGACTGTGCTTTTTGTTGGAGCATACTTGCTATTCTGTATGTGCGCTGACAACTGCAGTAATCAGCTCTTTGTGAGAGAGTGGGATTCAAGTTATAGAACAAAGAAGATAAGTAAATCGGCAACAGTATCTGTATTTTATTACTTCCCTCTGTGCATATCTGCAAAGAAAACATTCTACTTAGGCTAGGACACACTTCCTATTCAAAAACCCAGCAGTGTATAAGATGCTACTAATTCCAGGAAGGTCAAGATTTGAAATGGGCAGAATATATATATATTTTTTTGTTCCTGATCTGAAACAATGGGTTTGTCTTACTAAAGCATAAGAGGAAGTATAATCTCCAGTCCTGCCTTTCTCTTGGAGGCAAGAACAGAGTTCCTCAGATATAAAAGCCCAAAGTGAAGTTATTCTGATTACTGATAGTCTCCGTGATTATTTCTGAGGCAGCACTTTGTAAAAATCTTGCAAAGATGTCCTGTAATTTCGTGCACCAGATACAGAAATGTCACATTGTTGCAATGGAGACCTTAGCCTGCTGTGGTGACATGATAGCTTGTTTTAAGCAGTCTTAGCGAGTAGCATGTCTTCCAGTGAGCCAGGAGCCCTGTAGGAATTCCAGGTACTGTTGTGGGATTTACCTTGCCATCTGAGAACTGCCTTCAATTCCTGTACTCATGTTCTGAAAGTAGTATACGGCCTGAACAAACCCAGGCTCCAGCCTTCTGGAAAATGAGTTGGTAACATTCGTTTCCTCTGAGAGACTGAGGCTTCTGGCATCGCCTTTGTTTATAGTTTAAAATGTTTTCTAGTGGGTCTTCAGAGGATGGCTTTGACTTTTCAGGAGATAAGAGGACCGCTGCTAATACACATAAAACAGACCAGTCTTGCTCCTTTTTTTTTTTTTTTTTCCCTTCCCCCCTCCCCCTTTCTTCTCTATTACCAAATTCTCCGGGTTCCAGCATGAAGTTCTTCTGTTTTCTGTTTGGAAAGGCTAGAATCTGTAGCTGTTGACAGCCATGCTGCTTTTCAAATGTAGTTTGTAGTTTAAAATTATGGAAAACTGTTCCCCAAGGTTGGCTTCTGAAACAGTTTTAATGGGCTTTATCCAAAAAGACTGCAGAACCCAACCCTTTTGAACACGTGTCTAATCTTGAAACTGCCCGAGTGCTGTTTCTTGAGTGTTCAGTTGGCAGTATCAGGTCGCCTGGCTTTGCCTGGATGCCACAGCGTGCACATGCTGCAAGGCCTCTATAAGACACATACGGGTTTGCAGCCTTCAAAGCGAATACTAACCCTGGCTGGTACGTGGTGATACACACTACCAATACCAAGCCTCTTTTTCTCTTCCACAGGTGGCTGGTGGTGGAGGTGCTGATCACCACAGGTGTGTACTTACTGCTAGGGGCTACTGTGCTGTCCCGCAGGTTACCCACAGAAAGTCCCAAAATTGTGGGGCTACTTTTATGCTGAGCTTTCCAGTAAATGAATTCCAGGAGCTGTTGTGTAGTTGGAGATTGTTGCATTTGTACTTCAGTAGCTGAGAAATATAAAACGACTCCCATGCCATTTCATGATTTTTTGGGAACAAAATAATTGACTCTCTCTGCAGAGTAGGTTGTTTTTTTTGTTTTTTTTTTTTTGTTTTTTGATAAAAGTGGAGGTGCACGTTTCAAGGGTGTTTTCAGCTCCCTTCTAGAGTTAGAGGTTGGCTTCCAACCAGTTTGTACAGCCTTCCAAGAGAAAATGATCAAGCGTGCTGTGAGCATCTGTAGGGATTGCTGGCATGAGGTTGCCCTGTGTGCCCTGTGGTTATGTGATATGCCTGTCCATCAGACAAAGAAGTGGTTGGGAGATGGACTAAGCACTCCTAGTCAACTGCAGTTGCAACTGAATATAGAAGTCTGGGGAGTTAGATGGCTGTGTGCGCTCTACTGTGCGCATGTATGTGAGCTGAGGCTTAGCAGTCTGTGCTCGCTACCTGGCAGTCCAGCATGAAAAGCAATGTGCAGTGAGTCACAGCCATGGAGTCTCCATGAAATGGTAAACAGAAGTCCAGGAAAATGTGCTGTCATCCCATCAGAATCTTGAAATGAGAATAATCCTGAATTTTGTCACTGTTCATCTATTTGTTCACTGAACCTATCTGAGCTAGTGGTGCCCGCATTTGTATCAGCGCAAACTCAAATGCTGTGACGCATGTAAAAACTGGAATGGGGCATGGCCTGGCTTAAAAGAATAGAATTCTAATGGGAAAACTCAAACTGAATTCATGACAAATGACAAAAAGGACGGTGTATAGGTCACAGACTGAAATGTGATGTTTTCATAACTGATCACGACGGGTCCATGAAGCTACAGAAAAACTTGTAATGAAGGCACAAGAGAATGAGTCCAGCTGTGATTCTTGAGAGTCATTAAAATCTCTCTCTTACCAGCTCTGTGTGCTGAAAGGAGCTAAGTGGAGCAATTATAACCGTAATAAGCATCACTGCAGTTTTGTGTCTGCGTACAAAATAATGTGTATCTATTCAGAACTCTGGGCAGTGTGATGTTATGCTTGGGATTGTGCAGAGCTAAGTAGATATCTTTTCATATTAAAATAGATAGCTCTTTTCTTTTTCTAACTGAGAATACTTCTCAGTGTGCCCCAGAGGTTTTAGTCCCCTTAATTTTCAGCTAGGCTGCTATATTTTCTAAAGCAAAATTGTATTGTCGGAATCGAGATGAATGCATCTTATTCACTGACTTCATTCTGCTAAATCAAACCCTTTATTTCAAAGGCTCCAGCAGAGAAGGCATTAAGCAGCACTACTAGACTTCAAGCAAAAATGCACTTGTCAGTATTATTGACACAGAATTAAAGGCGTGCTCTAATATAACGTAGACTGGTGAAAAGAAAGAGCTAAAAGTATTAAGAGGTAGGAATGAGTTTGGCTTGAAGTAGAACTAAGGGAATCTGTTTCGCTTTCAAATGGGAGTTCTTTGTCCTGCTCCAGATCACATGGCTAAGCCTCCAGCTGGGACATGGTGGTTTATCATGAGAATGACAGCCCCCAGGGAGAAAGGCAGCAGCTCTCAAGAAGTTTGGAAAACAATGATCTTCTCTGAAATGGAATTTTTAGAACATCCTTTCTACAGGGTATTTATGAATTAAGGGCTTAGCCAGTAAACTATTAGAATTTCTTTTAAAAGCAGTCGAGGAATTCTTGTACACCTCTAGTGAAAATACATGCAACTTTCAAGAGGAGCTGTTAATTTAGCATAGAAAATAAGCGGTGTGTAATGGTGGATGTTCTACTGATCTCTTACCATCTGCTGTTACAGTAGAGAAATTGTCCTGTTAAGCCAAGTATTTAAATAGCTGGCCTTACCAGTCATTTTCTGGGTACAGACTCAGATTTTGCTTTCTGATCCCAGAAGTGGACCTACTCCTGTTTGTGGGGTTTTGGAGCAGCCTACCTACATGAACCACGTTGTAGGATTTAGGCTACAGTCACTTAATAAACTACTAATGGAGTTCATGCCACAGGCCAGTACTGGAATGGCTTTAATTACATTAAGCTCTTCAGTCTAATCAGAGTTGTGGCCTGTATACCAGATGTTGAATAGAGATCCTTTTTTTTTTTTTTTTTTTAAACTTGCATATTTTCAGATCTATGTAAGAACTTTTTCTTCTAAGTGTGACACAGCAGATTTGGCTGTACCTCCCTCTAAACAGGGTGGGTAAGAGAAGGATCGGTTCCTAAAAGCGTTTGTTTCAATTAACCCTGTTCAGTTTCTTCTAAGCTGCTTTGTGGTATTTGCTGGCATCCTGTATTCATCCCTGTGAGAGTTCTCTGTTTTGTCTGCACTTAGAGGTTCATAAATCACTTTTGCATATATTCCACATGTGCCAATTGTGGGGAAGCTCTGCTCAAGGGCCAAAATTGTGACAGCTCTATTGAGCTCTCACCTCTGCTAATTGTCTTGTACTGTGATGTATAAGTCTGAGGTTTGGGGTGAATCAGTTAAACTGGGGAATTCCTCCTTTTTAAGAAACAGTGATTGCCTAACAGCAGCATCAGAAGGGTCATGTTGCTTGTCTGAGGCAGTATTGCTTCTCTACTGAGGCTCCTGGCTCCGTTTCCCAACAGGCTTCCTTGTTTCTGTTACTTTCGTTATTCTATTTTAATGAGGCTGTCCTCTCCTTCTCTTTAATCTCTATCACTTTCTGCAGAATGAAGATGGACCACAGTAGACAGGGACATCCCCTTTATCCAATCCTGCTACCCTTGTTTCCATGTTTCCGTGTGAGCTCTTCAGACTGTTTTGGTTAGCATAGCTCCTCCACCTCCAAGTTACTGTGCTCATAGCTATCCCCTTTGGGAGAAGCCAGCACTGGAGATAATAGATGAAATACTGTCACTTATTCCAGTAGAAATAAAGGCTAATGTTTGCTCTGTTTTTAAAACAGTTTCTTATCCCAGGAGCATGTAAGGGTAGCTTTATGACTGTAAAGTAGTTTAACTTCTGAATGAGGATAGAGCAGGCGAGCCCCGAGCTTATGCTCTAATGGCTCGTTCTCTGCAGCCTTTGATTGCGTGGGTTCTAGATGGAGAGGCGGTCCTGCAAACTGCTGTTCGTGGGATCCATGGTGCGGTTTCTGCAGATAAATTCTGTGTGTTGAGGTTATTGGAGCAGACCATTTCATTTGACTTCACTGGGTGTTAAATCTGGATTCAGTTCCTCGTGTCAGGTGGGGCATGTGTCTTAAATGTTTCTGGACCTTTTGCTATCAGTGAAAAAAGCAGACAGGAGTGTTGTTACCAGAATCCAGAGTATCATGAGTTGACCCTGTATCTGAATCATCATTTGATCCCTGGCTCAGTGTTGCTGGAGTTTAGCGGTGGCTGGCTTTTGTGCAGTGTGTCCTAGAACGAACTTGCATAATATTGCTGGCAGATGTAATTATTGCTGGAATTCTGTTGAAGAGTAACTGCTAAACATCTGTCAGACTTCTGATTTTTGTTGGGAGACTTGACATTTATTTAATCAGCAGCCTTTTTTCCCCTGTTTCCTTTGACCAGATGAATTTGATGCCTATATCATTGTGTCCTTCGTAAACGCCACGCTGGTGCTGTCTATCGGAGAGACTGTAGAAGAAGTGACTGACTCTGGGTTCCTGGGTACAACGCCCACCTTGTCCTGCTCCCTTCTTGGGGATGATGCTTTGGTACAGGTAATGAATAGCTTTTTTTGACACGTCTGCTCGTGTCTGCCACATCTGCTTGCTGCAGTGCCATGATTTCTACAGTAGTGCAACACATGTCATGCCAAAAGTTGTGGATTGGTGGAGAATGCCACTTACTCAGGTTTCCCCCTTTTATATCTCGCTAATGAGGCTGGACTACCTGAAGGTGGTCCTAAACTTCAGTGAGAACGCAGTGGTTCTTTGCTGTAGTTCAAAGGTGTGATGCCTCCAGCTGGGAGGGCCTTTGTCCTCGTTTAGCCTGTATTAGAACTAAGAGGTCAGTGCTGCCAGGAGTGGTATTTGCCTTTGGTTTTTCTGTGTCAGAATCACAAGTGAGGTGGGAGTTATAAAGGGATGGTAAATGCAGGAATCAGTGTACGACCTTTTCTCCTTTAGGTTTATCCAGATGGCATCCGCCACATCCGAGCAGATAAGCGGGTAAATGAATGGAAGACCCCAGGGAAGAAAACCATTGTAAAGTGTGCTGTGAACCAGAGACAAGTAGTGATAGCACTGACTGGAGGAGAACTGGTTTACTTTGAGATGGACCCGGTATGTGTGCTAATGTTATGAACAATTTCAGAGGAACAAGGCAGAACATGGGGCAGGCTACAGATTGATCCTCGAGCAAACCTGTAGAAGAGGATTCTGTAGTGAAGAGTCCTTCTAGGATGGGTTGATCAAAGCCCTACACGGTCTGGGTTGTGACTGTCTGATTTAAATGGGTTAAACTTCAGAGATTTTAATTAGCCGTTATAACTGAGGCTGGAAATCCTGAACCTCCCTGTTGCTATTCTGATTCTCCCAGTTGTAGCTGAAATGAAGCTGGAAAGAAATAGTAAAAAAAAATAGAGATATAACATAAATTTTATTTTAAATCAAAACAATATCTTAAGCAGCAGGGGAGGGGAGGCTTAGAGTTGTCTTGGAGCTAGTTTGCCCCATTGACTAGTTAGTAAGTTTCTAGTGGTTTTGTTTGTTTTTGCTCAGTCAGGACAACTGAACGAATACACGGAGAGAAAGGAGATGTCGGCCGATGTGGTTTGCATGAGTTTGGCCAATGTTCCACCTGGGGAGCAGCGCTCCCGGTTCCTTGCTGTCGGGTTGGTGGACAACACTGTCAGAATAATTTCTCTTGACCCTTCGGTGAGTAGTTGTTTTGGTTTTGCCCCTCTGCCTCTTCCATTGGCTTAAAATCTTCAGATTGGTATTCTAGAGCTGGACTCTGTCTGTCCATGTTCAGCTGGATGGTCAGGAATGAATAGCTTGCGTATGGCCTTTTTCCTCTGCTGAGTTGGATAGAAGCATGGCCCTTGAGTCTATTCTGTAACTGATTCCTTTGTTTTATCCAGTCTTACCCCATGCCCAGAGGCTCAGCTGATGAGGAGCAAAAGCATCTTCTCATTTCTCTATCTCACTGTTCCAACCTGTAGTGAAAGCAGACTCGTTCTGTAAGCAAGTTAGCAGCAATTCAGCCTTATCTTTCCTGTACCTGCAGCATATGAGTGTTTAAAGGATAACTAAAACAGCGTCAGCTTTGCTCAAGTGTCTCCATGCTAAATAGCTGTAAATTTTATGCCAGGACAGTTTGGAGGTCTTCTAAAATCTTGCGTTTTACTGCCCGTCTTCAGCTGAAGCGTTTGTAGCTAAGCCCTGTTTTGAAAAGCATTCATGCTTGGCTGGGCCCAACTCCTTATCTTGCATGGCCCCCAGGGCTGCTACCGCTGTTTGCTTGCTTGCCAAAATACACAGAGCCAGCAGAGCTTATTAGCTTCCCCTAACTCAGCATGCTATGAGAGCTGTCTCCATGGTGGATAACATTGAGTTTGAGGGGTGGAAACCCAGTGTAGCGTAGTTCGGGACTGTTGGGCTGGCTCCCATTAGTGAATAAAAGTGCTTTCGGAGGTGCGATGAACCTGCAGCCCTTGTGTGCTAGGAAACCAGAAATAAGTCTGTTGTGATTTTTCTGTGCTGAATACTTCCTTCTGCAGATCTAAAAGGGAATCTTTAGGTTCCTTAGAAGCAGCTGTGCTCCTCTCTGGCTGTGGCAAGCCTTGCTGATTTTTGTGATATCTCTTTTCTGCCTCCCACAGGATTGCTTACAGCCACTGAGTATGCAGGCCCTTCCTGCACAGCCTGAATCACTGTGTATTGTGGAGATGGGTGGCACAGAGAAGCAGGATGAGCTGGGAGAGAGGGGCTCCATTGGCTTTCTGTACCTGAACATTGGACTGCAGGTGAGAGATGCCTGCCTGGTTCTGAGAGGCCTGTCTTGGTGAGCTTTATTTAGCTTGAAAGATGTGTTGCTAAATAGCCTTGTCATCACGCAGTGAAAAACTATAAAGCCTGACTGTTCCCTGTGTGTTTCAACATGCTTAACAACTGCAAATGGGGAATTCACTCTGACTTAGAGGTGCAGATTTCCTCATGCATTCCTAGCCTTGAGACTAGTCAAAGCACAGCATATTCTTTCAGACTTAATGTAGGACGAATTGTACTTTTTCCCTCCCAGAAAGAGGGCAAGTCCTAAACGTTTCTGGGTAAAATGTTGTTGCCTAGTTTTTCAGAAACTGCCTGTAGAGCAGAGTATCAAAGAAGTGAGTGCCCACAACTACAGGCTCTGCTCTAATAACTCTGCTGTTGCACAGTTGTTATTGTATCCAGGACTAAAGCTGTGATCTTTGACCAGAAGAAGTTTTGACAATCCAGCATATGGTAAAAATAATCGGAGCAGTCTAAATTCTTTCACGTGCCTTGCGTGTGATGTCAGAAAGCAAATTTTTCTTAAGCAGCATTGAGATTTTGGGTAAATGCTTTGCAGTGGGAAGGATTAGGGTCTGGAGTCAGTCCCCAGGTTCTTCAGGGCTTACGTGATGTACTAAATTTTTTAATATTAAGAACCAATTTAGATACAGCGTGGTAGAAGTGGGTTGTATCAAAAGCCAGGAAGATAAAAGCATGATTCTTCAGAAATTACTTCTTCTGTTTTGACTAATGTAATGACTATAGTATTTTTTCTCTGTAATTATGACCTAACCTTCCGATTTACTAATGTCAAGAATGGTGTGCTGCTGCGAACTGTCCTGGATCCTGTTACTGGTGATCTTTCTGATACCAGGACCAGATACCTTGGCTCACGGCCCGTGAAGCTCTTCCGAGTCCGAATGCAAGGCCAAGAGGCGGTGAGTGAAGCAAGGATCCCACAGGGTGCAGATCTGATCCCCAGGCACGCTGTCCCAGTTTTCCTCAGTGGTGGGCAGGGTGGGGACGCATCCTTATAGCACAGCAGGACCCTCTGGGTAAGGGTGGGAAGTAGAATGACTTCATTGTGGAGCTGCCTGGCTCGCGGCTTGCTCTTTCATAAACAGCCTTGTTCGTGTTGGTATTCCCCTCACCGCTTTGGAAGCGACGAGTAGTGCTGCTCTGCCTTCTCCGAACCAGGACCCGTCTGACCTGTAGGTTGTGTTTGCAGTGTGCCTGCAAAGCCCTGAGCAGACTCTTTGAATTAGAGACGCTGAAAAGGCCTATCTCACTTGCCTCAGTGCCCAGAGGCTGAGGAGGCCCGTATAGACGTTTTCTTAGTCCTTGACTGCTTGATGATGCAGTTCATGGTCATCTCTGAATGCTGAGAATGGTTCAACCAAGGGCTACTCAGCTGACATGCATGGTTCAAGGAAAATATTTGCAGGATTTGGCATAAAGGGAAGGACATGTTTCATCAGCAGTGCCATTTGCAGCCCTCCTGATGTGACACTGGGGAGATCAGCCACCTCTTGCTTGACTCATTTTTGGATGACACTTTCAGGGTTGAGAAATACTGCTGGTCAGTGTAGGGGGCTGCATCTGGAAATCTGAGCTCTGCTTTAAGGTTATGGTACATGGTGTGAATCTGTTCAGCCTGTTCCTGCTGATCTGCCAGCTGTAACTTGGAAGTGAGATGCTCCGCAACCCTAGTAGATAATGCTTGCAGAAAAGCTGAATGCTTTTCTGCTTTGAGACCAGTCTCACTTCCTTGTCTTACAGAATGGAAAAGAACCATATTGCTTGTGGCCAGTGAGTGATGCACTCAGAGTAGCCTGCGAGTATTTCAGTTCAATTCCAGCTTTTATCTCTCGGGCAGAGAGTGAGGCCGTATTGAAGTCGATTTGGCCAAATGTATAAAGCTTGAAGGGCTTAGAAGTGCTTAACTTGATTGAAAACAGGCCATTGATTTCATTTTTCAGTTAAGTTTCACTTATTAAAATGAAGCCCAATGCTAAGGCATTGGGATTGTAACAAAACAGTAAATATTTATTTTAAAAGACCTATTCCCATTTGAATGTGTTACTGCAGAAAGGAGAAAAAAAAACACTATGGAAGTATTTGTTGATCTTGGCGTTTACAGATAAAATAGTTTTCATAGCGTCTTGGTGTGAGTTTCCATTGTCTTGATAGTAGCTTCAAGTTCCTCTTTGTGCCATACACAATTTCCAGATTAAACTATCTCTTGAAAGCAAGCAGTGTTTCTGAAGGTATGCTGTGAGCAGGGTGGAGTCCACCTCTAAGAATTAACTTTTTCTAGGGGTAAGAATCCAATTACTGCGCTCTGCATTCATCCATATTGCAAGGAGTGAACTTGCCCCATTCCTAGATTGGATAAATTTGCTGTATTGTCTGTCTTTCGCAGGTACTGGCTATGTCAAGCCGCTCCTGGCTCAGTTATTCCTATCAGTCACGTTTTCACCTGACCCCTTTGTCTTATGAAACGCTGGAGTTTGCATCCGGTTTTGCTTCTGAGCAATGCCCAGAGGGCATTGTAGCCATTTCCACAAACACACTAAGGTAAGGACTGATGGGGGAACACTAACATTTCTGAGCTGGGGTGCCAGGCAGAGGGAGAGGTGGTGATCTCCGACTAGACGTACAAAAGGATAAAGGGAAAGCGTCTTGCCTTAAGAGCAAAGGATTTGCAAGGTTATTTGGTTTTGGGTAATGAAAGTTCTAGAGCAGAAACGCTTGAATGCGTTTCAGAAAACGAATGGGAGACAAGGTAGTCATGCTGTCAACAAAAAGTAGGATGCGCTGCACTTCCCTGATTTGTATTTTCTAGTTTGTTTTAAGGAACAAATGTAATTCAGGCCATCCTTAAATCCTCTAATTTTTGGAGAGGGAAGTTCTTAATATCTGTGAATCTGTTGTGTATTAGGATCTTGTGGTTTATGATCTGAAATGGCTACTTTGCAGAAAATAGGGCATGTGATTTAAGATATCAGAGGCGTGACAGTAGTGTATTTGTTGCCTATTTTACATGTCAGCTTAGATACTTAATAAAAAGATAACTGAAAATAATAAGGGAGCACAAATTCAGGAGCTCTGCTTTATGTACTTGAACAGGCACTTTTTTCATATCTTTCCTCATTGGAATATTGCAGCATTCATTGCTTTTAAAGGAGTCTTTCTTCCTTGAGAGACTTGTGGTTTTTTGGTCACCAAATGCCAGAAGAGCTGGCGTTTCAGCTGGCAAGTCGCAGGAACTTGGCCATTCAGGCACTGGCGTTTTTCATACCCTTGTAACTAAAGCTCCTCAGAGGAGGATTTGATTACTTGCCAGACAGAGTCTCTGTCACGTTTAGGTTCAGATGACGTGTTCCCCAAAGGTGCCCTTTCGCCCTTTAATGTGCTTTTTGTTCCTCTCGGGATACATTTGCTTCAGCAGCACAGTACTGTGCCCAAAAGGGACGAGCGCTCAGAACCTGCCCTGAGACAGTGAGAGCGCCCAAGTCAAAGATGTAGGACTGCAGGGCACACCTGTCCGACAGCATAGGCTCCTATTTAGGATGCTAGTTTTACTCCACTTACTAGAACTGTTTGCTAGTGGCTGTCTGGCCTGAGGGAGGACTAGCGGTCATCTCCAGCACTGGCTAATTTCACGGACCTAAAGCTCGACTCCAGCCTTGTTTTCTTGGACAGTTGCTTTTGGAACGTGTTGAACGTGTGTCACATCTTTGCCCCCCAGGATTTTGGCACTGGAGAAGCTGGGGGCAGTCTTCAACCAGGTTGCCTTCCCCTTGCAGTACACACCCCGAAAATTTGTCATTCACCCTGAGAGCAACAACCTGATCATCATTGAGACAGACCACAATGCTTATACTGAGGCCACCAAAGCCCAGAGAAAGCAGCAAATGGCTGAGGTAATCGGGATGGGGGATGAGTACATATATCCTTTCCCCAGAGCTGACTTCTGCAGCTAGTCCTCAGCTGCCGTTGCCTGCGAGCTTTTGTGCCCAATGGGAATGCAGGGTCGGATGGGAATGCAGCGCAGTGCTGGTGCACAGGTGTAGATGTTTTGGAAGCTCAGTCCTGAGTTGTCCCCCTCTGCGTAGGGGGGAGCTGACTGCATTGTGTGATCTGTTTCTCAGTCTGCCTGCTGTTCAGCGTTAGTTGTTTCTTAATAGCAGACTGTGGCATCACATTATCTGGCCTCCCAGTTCTTCTGAAGATCTGTCTCAAAACCCAAATTTCAGCAGAATACGTTACTGCTCGATGCTCCTTTCTTTGCATGTTAGTATGGCAGGCTTTAAGAACCGCATATCAGAGGACAGTCCTGCTTGTGTAACGCTATTCCCTGGGTATTCTGTGACTGAGGATGTTTGAATTGCAGTGGATTATTTTTTTCAGTTTCCCCAATGTAGTTCCCAGAATTGTCGCTTTGGAGAAATAGTTCCCCAGACAAATTCCTTGTGGGCAGGGAAGAGCTGATAGTCCTGTGCTGTGAGCTTCAGAGACCTCCTTGGGAATAAGCTCAGGGCAGGTGGAGTCTCTTTAGAAAGCCTTAGGATTCAGTGGCTTTCATATGCTCAGAGGCAGTACCTTGCCTTGGATTGCCTGCACTTAGGGGGAGAATCTTCTACATGGCGCCTCAGTATGTCTGGAAAAGGAATTCTCTGAGCTATTTCTTTTCCCCACCCTTTAATGTGCCATAGGAAATGGTGGAGGCTGCAGGTGAAGATGAGAGGGAACTGGCTGCAGAGATGGCTGCAGCCTTTCTGAATGAGAATCTTCCAGAGTCCATCTTTGGTGCTCCCAAAGCAGGAAATGGACAGTGGGCCTCTGTTATCAGGGTGATGAACCCCATCCAGGGAAATACGTTAGATCTAGTCCAATTGGAGCAGAATGAAGCTGCCTTCAGGTAAGAAGCCATGGCAGATGCAGCAAGGATCTCTGTCTGTGATAAGTCTTAACGTATTTTTCTTTGTTTTGCTCAACTGTTAATGGCTTGAAAGCCAAATGTACATGTTATCAAGAGACAGGGTTTAAATGCCAGAAGTGATTTCCATGTGCTTAAAGCTTTTGTCTTGCCTTTCCTTCCCTTCCCACCCTGATCTGTCCGCATGTTGCACTAAGAGCTGGTGTACCCCTCCAAACGTGTTCCCTGGACTGCAGTGGGTGAAGAACAACACTGGGATGTGAATGATAGATAAGAGAACTGGGAACATAAGAATTTGCTGCTATCCCTCACTTCCTCCTCTTTTCCAGATCGTCTGAGGATAGACTAAATGGGAAGGAAGTGTTGGAGGGGCAGGGTAGAGAAGGCCAACACAATTACTGTAAAGAATAGTGAGTGGGTAGGAGGGAAATGCTTCAGCAGGTGGAGCAGAGTTAGATCACGCTAGTCCGAAAGGCTGACTCTGTCTTGTTTTGTCCAGGACTCCCAACCTGGCTGAGCTAAGCACTGGGCAGGAAATATCGCTGATGTATGTATGTGCCCAAATTGGAACAGCCTTTGAAAAACAGTTTCTAGTGCAGCCTTGTACGCTGCTGGGCAGCGTCCAGCCTGTAAAGGCATCAGAGTAATGCGTTGGGCATATATGACAGTTGGAGCCCATCTTTTCTATGGGGAGGAGGGAAGAATGAAGGAGTGGAATCTGCTTTAAAAGTTTCTGCAGGGGTGAAAAATGACCACTGAAAATTAAAATGTCAGTGCTTGAAGGTTGGGCTTCCAAACCTCTGCCTGGCCAGATGTGAGTCATGCTGTCAGAGAATCGGGTCTGTGTGGCACTGGTTTCTGTGTCCAGATCACACTGCTGTGTCTTGTCATCCCCAGCGTGGCTGTGTGCCGGTTCTCCAATACTGGTGATGAGTGGTACGTGCTGGTGGGAGTCGCCAAGGATTTGATTCTGAACCCACGCTCTGTTGCTGGGGGATTTGTCTATACATACAAGCTGGTGAACAGCGGTGAGAAGCTGGAGTTTCTGCACAAGGTGAGAGGGATAAACAGTTTTGTTTGTGTCTGGGGTGACTGGGACATTTGTGGGCAGAGTGTTGGAATAGCTATTTCTTCACCCTGAATGATACAGTAGCATTGCCGTACTCTCACTGAATCCTGGGTAAGATTGTCGGCGTTACACACACGCGCACGCACACAGGAAAGAATCTCAGAGGAAATAAGTTACCTCCTCCAAAATCGATTGGGACATCTTTTGCAGAGCTGGGATTTGAACAAGGATCTCCCGAGAGTCCCAGCCCTTTGCCTTAGCTACAGTCTCATCCATCTGATTGGTAGCTGGGACAGAAGCAGTGTTTCCCATGTCACAGGGAGAGGAGAGAAACAGCTCTGTTTCCATTTGGGAACATGAGCTCAGAGAGCTGCTGTGAACATTTGTTTACAAAGGAAATTGGGCCTTGGTGATGAAGGCTCTCAGTCCTTGGCTCAGCACACTGAGCTAGTGTGATCTGTCATCTTTCCTGTGATGCTGTTTTGGTTGCTTGTAGAAATAATTATTCTCCTAGTGATAAACTCACTTGGTAGGTCTCTGGGGCTTTAGTGAGGGTTTCAGCAAAAACTGTGTTAAAACAAAATTCTGGTTTTTTTTCCCCACGTGCTTCAAGCTCGACCGGGACTTGAGCAGATCAGCACGTGGAAAGGAATGTTGTGGCTTCCTTCACTTCCTATGGTCCTCAGGCAACAAGTCTGTTCCGTCCTGGAGCGGGGCCTTTTCTGGTGCCATTGAACACCCACTTTGGAGTTGACAGAACTGATCATATGAAATAACTGGTCTTAGCTAATGCAGTCAAACTAAGAACACTGTAACTGGAAACCCCCAACAAATTCGCTTTCTCCACTGTGGCTGATCCTTTTGGATTAATTATGAGTATGCTCTAATGATAGGAAATTTTCAGCCCTATCTGAGTTAGTATAGCTGTGGGGACGCTGAAATTGTTCAGATTTAAGGCTTTCTTCTGTGGCAGCTCCAGAGCATCCGTGACAGATGCTGAACTAGATTCATGCCTTTGTTTTAAAAACGGACAATCTGGATGGATTTAGGCAAAGGAGAAAATCTTTCTGTTGAGGATAAAGTAAAGCTAGCAACTGACGTAACAAGATCTTCCTCACTTTGCTGCCTGTTCAGCGTGACGTTCTTGCAGCAGTCCTGTACTTCGTTTGAAGGTGCACTGCCAGAATTGTGTTGTCTGTGTAGTACCCAGAGCTCTGTTAGAACCAGGTGTGGTACGTGCCCTTGTTGAAAGGCCTGCAGAGGACTGACCTGTTGCCTCTCCTGCAGAAAAAGGTTATGATTAGCCTCTTGCATTGAAAGCCTTGGCACAGGACAGTGAGCTTCAGCTGAGCCACTGGATGGATCTGGTCTGAAGCTTGGTGTGGGGTTAGTTTTGGTAACGGGGTCTCACATGTGTTCCTCTTATCTCTTTGTAGACACCTGTGGAGGAGGTTCCTGCAGCAATTGCCCCATTCCAAGGTAGAGTCTTAATTGGAGTTGGAAAGCTTTTGCGCGTATATGACCTGGGCAAGAAGAAACTGCTTCGGAAGTGTGAGAATAAGGTAATGGCTTATGTTCTTGGCTAGGGCTGTTATTAGGAGCGAGTAATGCCTTGCAGCATGAGTGGAATAAGGCTTTAGCTGCTGTTCCAGCCCACGTGAGCCTGTGCACTTAGATTTCAACAAGGTGCCTGTGCAACACAGGAATGCCTTGGGCATATGTATCCAGAGCAACATGGCCGCTCTGGTTGGACAGAACTGTTATACTGCCACTTCGCATCCCAGGCACGCATCATTTTTCCCGACCGTCCAAATAGTTGCATTTTCTTTTTCATACCAGCTCAATGCAGGGCTATTAATGGAGTTGTGCAGGAGTTTCACAAGTCTGCAGAGGGGATGGCTTTTGGCCATCTGCTGCTATCCTGTTGTAAATGTGAGAGATGTTATCCAGATACAAAATGATAACTGCTGGAAATCTTCCCTTAGGTTAACTGAGCAGTAGGCTGGGAGCCAAAGTTGGAGGATGCATGAGAGTTCCTCTTAAGATCACCATAGTCCTGAAAAGGGGCTTTGTCCTCTTAGAAATAGGTGGTCCTTCTTGCTCACCTTCTTGGATATTTTAGGAAAAGAAATTGCAGAGCTTGGTTTTCTAACACTGTTGCCTGCTCCTTCCTCCCTCAGGCGAGTTATACAAACCTGTAGCAGTTGCTGCTTAGCCACTACAGAAAGGAACTCCAGCAAGCCCACAGGCAGACTGGGGTACTCCCCCCTCCCCCCCCCCCCCCCCCAAAAAAAAAAAAAAAAAAAAGACTGAGAATACTCATGACAAGTTGAAGCTTTCCTTCTTGGGTCCTTCATGACCAGAGCAGAGAAGGGACATAAGCAGTGCTTCTGACCTCTGGCCTGCTTTGTTTGCAGGACTGTCTCCAGCATGTCTTCACAGGCTTACCAACAGCGTGTGTTCTCTGGGCCTGATTCATATAAAGCTAGCTGAGAATGATGCCTGGTGGATATTATGTTGCATGGGCTCTGCATTGACAGTATATTTGGGTTGGAGCCATAGTATGCCATAAATGAGCAACTGGTGTTGGAGAAAGCAATGGGGAATGAGGGATGAGCCATATTTGAGAGGGAAACATGGTAAAAATTGAATTGAGTAGAGTGGAGTTCGTAGGTAGTGGAACGCCTATGCTTCCCTCTTTGAAGCGCTCAGGTCTTGTCTTTCTCTCAAAAGCACATTGCCAACTATATCTGTGGCATCCAAACCATTGGGCACAGAGTGATTGTTTCAGATGTTCAGGAGAGTTTCATCTGGGTGCGCTACAAAAGGAATGAGAACCAGCTCATCATCTTTGCTGATGACACCTATCCCCGATGGGTCACTACAGCAACTCTCCTGGATTATGACACAGTGGCTGGAGCAGACAAGTTTGGCAACATCTGCGTGGTGAGTGCGCCTCTGAGTAGTTGGGGCCTTTCGGACGCAACACGTTTTTCCTTGGAACATCCATGATTCGTCTTAAACGAATGAGAATCTGCATAGTTGGAGACAACGCCCTGTACCATTCACTTGTTTTTATGGGATGACTAGCTTTTAAAATCATAGTGGCCTGCTGGAATTTATCAGTTCGTTAGTTAAAGCAAACAAGTTAAAAACCTCAGCAGGTCAAAAAACACTTTATTTCTGAAGCATTCAATAACTTGTGTTTTTAAAAAAAAAAAAAAAAAAAAAAAAAAAAAAAACTTAAAGCTTAAAAGCCCTAAAACTTGCTGTGAATGAGCCTTGAAACCAAGCTTACAGCTGTGAAAGAGCCCAGGAGAACTTATATTAAGGTTATCAGTCTTACTTTCCCTGGCTAAATCTCAGCTCTGGCATTTAGCTTTCTCTGTCACTTCCTCTTGAAAGCTGGCTTTGTCTGTGCTGATACTTCCCCAGTTGGCTGAATTTCAGCTGGGGAGGAGGACAGAATAGATGGTTTTTCTGCCAGAACTTTGATCTCTTTCTGAAGCCTGCTTGGGTGCTTTGGAGTTCAGAAAGGGCCAAATGCTGCACCTGCAGGATTTGGCCGACTCATGTAAATCCATCTTCTTAAGTTTTCCTGACTCACATCCATCAGACTGTTTCATTAGTGGGACCTACCTTCAAAACAGTACATTTTGACCTTGCCCCCCAGGCTGATCCGCAAATTCCAGGCTAGGCAGGGGCCAGCACCTGTCATCAAGTCCTGTCCATGTTTTTTTGCTCTTCTGAGCTCTTGACAGCATGGTTGTCTTTCAACTCTAAAGGCTTTGTTGGAGAGGGGATGAATGATCTTACTGTGAGTGGTTTATAAGTGACCCCTTTAAAAATGATTCTTTTATAGTCCACCAAATGGGTATATTCAAGCACCACAAGGATTTTCCAAAAATGAGATGCTTCTGCAACTGGCTATCTCTTTTCTTCTCTTTCCAAAACAGGTGAGACTGCCGCCCAACACGAACGATGAGGTAGATGAGGATCCCACGGGCAACAAAGCTCTCTGGGACAGGGGGCTGCTTAACGGAGCGTCACAAAAGGTAGTGTTTCATGGGAAGCCTGTGGTTATTGGGGGGGGGAAAGGAATGTGCTGCTTTTCTGTGAAGTCCTCTGCAGTGGTGTCCAGCAGATGTCCTGGCAGTTCTGTACCTACCCTGCTGTGCTGTGGATGATCAGTCTTCATTGTCGCTGGGAGCCAAGTTCTGTCTCTGAAATCATGGTCAATGCCTATTCAGTGATGTTGGATTGAAGCAGCATGTTCACTTTCTTTTCCTGCTTTTCTTCATTACCTGTATCCGTTTGTCAGCTCAAGAGGGTAATTCAGCAGCATGCTGAGTTTTGCCATCTGGTCACAGGTGGAAGGCACTTCCTCTTTAGAAAGCAGTCTCAGAACTAGCAGGTGGTTGAATTTATTCTGCTCTCTTCTCTCAAGCCTTTAGTCTTTTGATGTTTTTATATAAGCTAAAGAACAATGATTCTTGCTGTCTTTCTGTGTTGGCTTGCAGGCTGAAGTGATTATGAATTATCATGTGGGAGAGACAGTGCTTTCCTTACAGAAGACCACACTGATCCCAGGAGGCTCTGAATCTCTTGTCTATACCACGTTATCAGGAGGCATAGGAATCCTGGTCCCTTTTACATCCCATGAGGTAAGCAAGCTGCATCATTTTACTGCAGACTTACACTCTTCCGTGCATTCCTCCACAGCCAGTATATTATGTGCTTTATCTCTTGAGGGTAACTCTAGGGCTCTGCAGTGCATTAAAACCAGGGCCGCAGGAAAGCTTGCATCTGTGGGACAAGTTCAGATGCAAAGGGAAAGAGAAGGAGCTTGTAAACTGTTTTCTTCTACATCTGTTTCTTTCAGCATTGAGAGCTTTTTGTGTTGCACTGCTGTTCCAAATCTGTTCGTGTTCCAGAGGAGTAGCTCTTGGGTGACTTAGTGTCTATGAGGAGAGTGTCTTATGGCCTGTTTCCTGTGTAGGGGTGTGTAGCCTGTAAACTCTACTGACCACACACTGGTGCCTCTCAACTCCTATTGTATGGACTGCATTCACTGCTCAGTTTGCTGTGGCCTGCTGGAGCAGCGTATGCGAAAACATTTGCTCCTTGTACTGCACCTCCAGGCTGCACAGCCGCTATGCGTTCCAACTCATGGGAGTCTGAGCTTGGCCACAGTGGCATAGTGGCTCTTGAGCTCTGTTGTAAGTGCTCAAAGGGTGGAAGTGGTGAGGGAGTAACTTCTGAGACCAGAGGTTGGCTGCAGTGTACAGGGGGCTGCTCTGGCAGAACCTGATTGTGGCAGTGTTATAGCCAGCACAGGAATGCCTGACTGATGGGCATATTGCCTTGGCATCAGCATGATAGAAGCGTATAGCAAACTGTTCTCTCACTGATTCTTGTCCCCTCAGGATCATGACTTCTTCCAGCATGTGGAAATGCACTTGAGGTCTGAGCACCCTCCTCTCTGTGGACGAGATCACCTCAGTTTCCGCTCCTACTACTTCCCAGTGAAGGTAGGCCTGAGTGTTTAGGATCAGTTGATCACTAGGGTTCAGAGGCTTGCTGTAGGACATAGATGCATTGCATAAGCAAGTCAGGGCTGCTGTTTAGTGGGGAAGACGGGGGCATTGTAAACCATAGCTGATACAGCAACTGTGGCAGTAACTGGAGCTAGAGTAGCACTCTAGCTACTCTCTAGCACTCTCTAAGGAGAGGAGTATAAGCACTTCATACAGTGTCTGTTTTGGTTTCTTAACCCTTATAATGAGTCTTCTGAGGGTTGGTTTTGAGACCCAAGCCCAGAGGTGCTGCTGCAGTGCTGCTCTGCCTGCCAGAGCATCTCCTTTTTCCATCCGAAAAGGCATTACATAGCTTTTTGTGTGGCTGGGTCAAACTGGATGTTTCCTGGGGGGTTATACTTTTTCACCACGATTGAAAAGCTTAATCTCCTCAGAAATGTGCAGGATTAACTATTTCTTATTTCAAGGAGGCATGTTTGAAGCTGTCAAATGCTGCAAGCAGAGTAATGTATATAGTAGCAGTCAGGAAACTGGACAGTTTCAGTTGCTGGAACAAACAGAGAGGGCGTTCTTGTTCTTGATGGCCTTGAGGCCGATTTGCAACATGCAGGACTTCAGAGGCCTTTGACATCTCACTAGAGATGTTTGCCTTTTGCTTATCTTTTCCAGCCTCCTCCATCAGCCTTTCCAGCACAGTGCTTAGACCCTGTGCTAGCTGAGGCTTGCTGGCCTGTCAGATCTGTCGCCTTTTCCCTTGTGATTCTTCAGCTGAACCCAGGCTTTCTGGGTTTCTCCTTCGTTAATCAGGCTGGCCAGTTTGACACTAACTGCTGCTATTCAGCAGATGAGGTCACTGAGCATGGTCTTGTTTCCAGGATGGGATTAAGAAACTCTCGGGAACAAGCTGTTTGTTGCCGATTTTCCCCATTTAGGTAGGGTTCAGTGCCTCTTGTGTTGTGTAGATTGAATGCTCTCCTCCCTTGTCCCTCCAGAATGTGATCGATGGGGACTTGTGTGAGCAGTTTAACTCCATGGAGCCTAACAAACAGAAGAATGTGGCCGAAGAACTGGACCGGACCCCACCAGAGGTGTCCAAGAAGCTGGAAGACATCCGCACGCGCTACGCTTTCTGAGTGGCAGCTGGCAGGAGCGGAACTTCTTGCTGGGTTCCTATGGACTCTCTTCCAAGCACAGTTGGAAGGAGGAATGTGTGCTTTTTTTCCTTTTTAAATAGTGGTTTGCTCCTCTTGGTTTATGCTCCAAAGTAACGTGATTCCTGTAAACACAGTATCAGAAATTAGGTCTCCCAGCACATCCTGCTGCTTATGTGAAGGCTCCTGACCCTGGGGTTCCAGCCAGCCAGACTCCCTCTTGGGAAGTGCCCAAGGAAGAGTGGAGACTGACCCTCAGCCCCATCTCTGGGTCAGGTCTGTGGCTCCCTTCTCCCTTCCGAATGAGGGAGTCTGAGGCCTCTTGTGCTGGCCTTTCAGCGGCCTTGCAGAGGGGACCTATAGGGCAGATCCAGCCGAGCCTCTGGGTTCAAATGGATTTGGGAGTTTCCCAGCTTTTGGGTAAAGGAAACAGCTGCAGCCTGACTCAGGGTTGCCCAGGCTCATTTTAGTAGTTGGTAGTGAAAGGATCTGGGCTTCCTCTAGCCCTAAGAGCAGCCTATGGGAAGCCTGGCTGTGTGTACTGTGTGTGACTGTCACGCTTGCCCTGAATGTTTCCTTTTGAATTGCAAGGGATTTTCAGACTCGCCATTTTTGACTGTTTTCCCTGTAAATAGAGTTTTGTACAATGTTGACTCTCTTGGGGGTGGGGAAGAGCAAGGCCTGAGTCTGGGACTTGATTTGTTTCATAATAACTTTGGCAAAAGCAAAGTCCTGTCTCCAAGCTGTGACTGTGAGCAGCACATGAAGAATAAAAGCCTGTTTTTTAACTAGTCTGACTCTGGGGCTCCTCTCCTTTGCAGCAGCTGTTCCCGACCTGGTGGGAGCAGATGCAGGGCGGAGGAGTTGAGCAAGAGCGCAGGAATCTGCACACCCTCAACCCTGCGCGTTGCGTGGATGCTGGAGCCCTGCAGCAGCCCTGCAGGTGGTAGCTTGAAAGCCCCTCTCCTGCCTGCTCCACCTGGAGCTGGCTGCAGGCTTGGCAGCATGTCCAGCAGCCAGAGCTGCGCTCCTGCAGTGTCTGCCTGCCCTGGCTGATTTTGCTGCTTCCGCAAAGTAGCGGAAAGTGCAGGCCAGGGATAGGATGTGCACGGAGAGAGGAGAGAAGGAGAAAAGATGGGAAAAGCATCGAGTGGGCTGGAGAAAGATGGAAGGAAGTGTCTTTCCTGCAGCTACTCCTTCCCCTGTCCTTCCAAGGCATGGCTGTGGCTCAGGGCTCCTTGCGTTGCACTGCGAAGCAGCGTGCAGCTCCAGGAGCAAGAGCCGGCTGCCAGGATTGCTGGCGGAAGGTCTTTCTCCTTGCTGCCTGCTACCTCACTTCAGCAAAGGGGCTGGGTTCCTCCAAGCCCATTGCCACTCCCCACCTTGGCATTGGAAATGGGTCTAAGCCCCTGGCCCAGTCACCCACTTGAAACAAACTGTGGTTTGGGTTCCTCATTTGGCCTGTGTCTGCAGTACTGGGTAATGGTAAACACATACCAACTTACACTGTCCCTTGGACCCTTTGCTTTGCTTTCCTGTTGCTTCGTTGCTGCAGGACTGTTGGTTCTGATGTGTCACTGGTTCTTTACCACCAATTTACCAGTGCTTCTGCCTGGGCTTTGAAGAGCTCTGTACTGTGTTCATGTGCCTTATTGGAGAGCGCTACATGTGGAAAGCTATGAATACGCGAGCTAAAGCTGGTGTGGTGCCCTGAGCTGTGGTCCTGCATGTGGCTTGTAATGCTCTGGGAGTGTGCTTGGGTGCTGGCAGCACCCAGTGCTCCCACGCCTGTACTTCCCATACTCATCCTCCAGCAGGCTGTGGCTCCCGTTTGGGGTCAGAGAATACTTCCTCAAGGGCCCCAGCAGAATTCAGCATTTGACACACCACCTCACCTGAAGTCAAGGGTGAAATCACACCTGAGGTGGTTCTGGGTGTTCCCAAACTGGTTTCAACACAAGGTTTGCTTCCTTGGCTGGGCCTAGGTAAACATCTTCCTTTAGTACAGTGCAGAGCGTGGTGAGGAGGAGCGACGAGGCAAAATGCTGATTGCAGTACGGAGGGGACGTCTGCCCTGTTCTGGGCCTGTTCCCCTGGTCAGGAAGGGTTTCAGAGGCTAGATGTGTCTCTGCACTGCTGCTCATCTTCCCCCAGTCCTTGCTGGGCACAGCGAGGCTCCAGCCAGGGACCCAGGAGAGCCCCTGGGAGCCAGGGTGAGCTTGGAGAGTTGAGGGCTCATCAGAGCAAGGTGGGATGACTTTCCAGATGAGAGGAGAGCAGTGACTGAGCCTACAAGTGTGCCCTTGGGCTACCTTCACTGGGCAAGCTACTGCAGGGAGGGAGGGAAGGCGGCTAAGCAGTGCTGGGGTGATGGTGTTTTGGGGGCCCTGACCAGGGGAACCCGAGGACCCAAAAACGCTCACAGGATGAACTCTGCTCCAGGAGCTGGCTGAGCCTCCTTTGCCTTTTCCCTGGGGCTTCCAGCAGAAAAGACCTGGGGATGCACCAGGGCGGCGGCAGCAGCGCGGAGAGGCGGAGGCCGGCTGGGGTTTCTCCCCTGCCCTTTGCACACCTGCAGCTGCCCCAGCTCTGCTCCTGCTGCTGCTTGAGAGAAAAACTCCCAGGGCTCCTGTTGCGTGCCAGAGGTGTTGCATGCTGGCTGAGGCTGCGTGGCTTGGGATAGCACCAGCGGTGATTTCCAGCCTGCTGCAGCCAAGCAGAGCAAACTGCCTCCAGCACCATACTGTAAAGCTCTGCGTTTTTTCCTTCTCTTCCTAGCAGTGACGGGGCTGCCAAGCCAATGACTATGTGGGCAGAGGTTACTATTAAATGGTTTCCTCTGATGCCTGCAGCAGATGCTAGGCTTGCTGCAAGCAAAATCCCTGTGGATACTGAAACAAGCTGGAGCTGGTCCTTCCCCTGCTAGGAGACAGGAGCCTTGCACCTAGCTCCCGGCTGCCCCTTGGGTCTCCCCGGCTGTGGCACTCTGGGAGGTGGGAGCTGAAGACGGGAAGCAAGGGCTGTGCCCAGGAGCTGGCCGGGGCTTGGGGAAAGCTTGGCAGAACAAGGGCCTCGGCCCTGACTGGGTGCCAGGGGAATCCCAGAGCGCGCTCCTCGCATGCAGAACCGCATTCCTTCCCACGCGTTTCCCTGGGAGCGCTGACCTGCTCTAGGATAGTTTGGTTCACGGAGCCCTGGCTCTCGCAGACCCACTGAACACCCAGCAGCCATTAGCGCGGAGGGCAACAAACTCTCCCAGGGGCTTTTCTCGCGGGCGGGGAGAACAGTGTCCGTCCCCTCGCAGCTCAGACCTGGCAGGGATTCAACCGGAGAAAATAGCATGGGCTTAGGCTGCAGGGAGCAGGTCTCCTTTTGGCCTCCGTTCAATGCCCCCTGCCCCTTTGAAACAAGTCTCCGCGGACGTGGCCTCCCTCGAGCCCGGCCTCCCTACAGTCTGTCCTCGGCACCGACGCGACTTCGTGCCCGGCAAGCACCATGCCGGCTGCTGTTTTGCGGCCCGCTGGGCCTCGCTGCATCCAAAACGCCCCCGCGGGCGCTAGCGAACCCGGCGGAGCTGTGTTGGCTGGGGCAGCTCCTCCTGGCCCGGGGATGCGGCAGGGCAAGCCCGGCTTTCCGAGGGCCGGAGGCAACAAAACGCGGCAGCGGCAAAATCCAGCGGCGGCTGGCTTGCCCCGTGCCTGCGGCGCTGCTCGCCCAGGTCGGTGGCGCGGCTGCGCCGCGGTTGGACGCCGTCTTGCCGGCAGCTGTCGCGGCCCGCGCCCGAGGCTGCCGAATCTGCCCATCGTTTCGGGGCTGTGTTTAAAGTCTGGCCGCCGGGCCGGGGCGAGGGAGAGGGGCCTTGGGGTCTCCCGCCTGGGCTTCAGTCGCCCTCGCCCTCCTGAGCCGGGCTACCACCCCCCTGGGAGCAGGTGGGTGCTGAGCCAGTTCAGCCAGCCCTGGGGAGCGTGTGGGCGCCCAGCCCAGTCAGCCGAGCACCCTGGGGCACCCAGCCAGGTGAGCTGAGCAGCCTCGAGGGGCCTAACCTGGTGGGCTGGGTGGGCACCCCAGGGAGCACGTGGGCACCCAGCCGGGACAGCCGAGCAGCCGGGGAGCAGAGGGGAGCCCAGCAGGGTTAGCGGAGCACCCTGAGGGCACCCAGCTGGATTAGCCAGGCATGCTGAGGAGCAGTGGAGCACCCAGCTGGGGGCAGCTCAGCACCCCAGGGAGCAGGGGGGCACCGGGCTGGGTCCGCTGAGCACCCCGAGGGCATGCGGTCGGGGCAGCCGTGCACCCCGGGGGCGAGGGGGCGGGGGGCACCCAGCCGGGCCAGCTGAGCATCGTCGGGGCGCGCAGCCGGGCCGCTGCCGCGCCGCTCTCGGCCGCGCCGGGCCCTCCCGCGCGGGCGGCGCCCTCCGCCCGGCCTCGGCGGCCGCCCCCTCCCGCCTCCCGCAGCCGCGCCGCGCCGCGCCGGCCCGGCCTCCCCGCCCGCCTCCCCGCAAGCGCGGCCCCGCCGCCGCCGCCGCCCGCGGGGAGACGCGTCCCGCGCGCCCGGGGCCCCGCGCGCCGAGCCAGGTGGGTCCGCGCGTCGCGTCGCGCGTGGGGCGGGGCGGGGCGCGCGGGGGCTGCCGCGCGGCGAGGGGAGGGCAGGGGAGGGGCGGGCGCTGCCGTGGATGCCCTCCCCGTGGCGGCCGCGCCACAGCACCGGCAGCGAGCAGGGCCGGGTGGCGCCGGGACAGGGCCCCGGGGCAGGACACGGGCCCCGGGCGCGGGGACACAGCGTGGGGGCATGGCACAGCCCCCTTCGCGTGGGGACACAGTGCAGGGACACGGCCCGGCCCCTTCCCGTGGGGATGCCTACAGCCTCCTTCAGGTGGGGACGCGGCACAGGGACATGGCCCGGCCTCCTTCCCATGGGGACCCAGCATGAGGACACGGCCCACGCGGTGTATGGCGACGGCGTGGCCCCTTTCACCAGGAGACACGGTGCAGGGACATGGCACAGGTCCCTTCACCGGGGACATAGTGTGGGGACATATCATGGCCCCCTTTGCATGGGGACACAGTGCAGGGACATGTCACAGCCCCCTTCAGGAGGAGACACGGTGCAGGGTCATGTCACGGTCCCCTTTGCATGGGGACATGGTAAAGGGGTGTGTCACGGTCGCCTTGGCATGGGGACACGGTGCAGGGTTATGTCACAGTTCCCTTCACCAGGAGACACAGTGCAGGGACATGTCACAATTCCCTTCACCAGGAGACACAGTGCAGGGACATGTCACAGTCCCCTTCACCAGGAGTCATGGTGCAGGGACATGTCACAGCCCCCTTTGCATGGGGACACAGTGCAGGGACATGTCACAGTCCCCTTCACCAGGAGTCATGGTGCAGGGACATGTCATGGCCCCCTTTGCATGGGGACACAGTGCAGGGACATGTCACAGTCCCCTTCACCAGGAGTCATGGTGCAGGGACATGTCATGGCCCCCTTTGCATGGGGACACAGTGCAGGGACATGTCACAGCCCCTTTTGCATGGGAACAGTGCAGGGACATTTCACAGTCCCCTTTGCATGGGGACTCGGTGCAGGGACATGTCACGGTCCCCTTCAGGAGGAGACATGGTGCAGGGACATGTCACAGCCCCCTTTGCCAGGGGACACAGTGCAGGGCCACGGCCCGGCCCCCTTCGCATGGGCCAGGCGATGCAGGGCCACGACGCAGCCCCCTCGGCCAGCCCCGTCCCCGGTGGAGCGCAGCGTGCTACCGGACTGCTGCTGAGGCCGCCGCGCTCGTCACAGGCCGGGCGCCCGCCGCTGCTGCGTCTGGACGGCGGCGGGGCGGCTGCTCCGGGACCTCGCAGCCCCCGGTGGCGCGGCCGCCGCTGGCTCCGCTCCCCCTTCCGCGGGGGCTCGGGCTGGCGCCGGCAGGGCGCCGGGCAGCAGCCTCTCTTTTTTTTCGGCGGAGGCCCTTTTTGCCGCCGCTCGGGCGCCGCCGCTGCTGCCGCCGGCCGAGCCGCCGCTCCCCACCTGCTGCTGGCGCGGCCCCGACGCACCCAGCCTCCCTCCCTGCCTCCCCGCGCCGGGCTTTGCCGTGTCTGTGCCCGTCTCCCAGGGGGCAAAGTCCCCGGCTGCGCTCCCCGCCGGGGCAGGGCTGACGGGCATGGGCCGAGCCCGCAGCCGGCCCTGGAAATCCCCTTCCTCTCCGAGTGGGCTGGCGAGGGAAGTCCTGCCCTGCGAGATTGGGTACCTGCGGGCGCCGCGGCGCAGCCAGAGCCGTCCCCGGCCGGGCGGCGCGCGCGAGGCGCCCGGCAGGACTCTGCACCCCAGCGCCTGCCTCTGCCCCTCGCGTGCCATGCGACGCCCGGGCCGGCACGGCGCTCCCAGCGCAGCGCCCGAGGCTCCGTGAGCGGCGCGTCGTGTCCCCCCGCCGGCCGGGGCCCACGGCTCCTGCCTCGCGCCCGCCCTGGGTCTGCAGCCGGGTCTTTCTCGTCTCGCGTCGCAGCTCGGAGCGGGCAGAGCTCGGCGGGCGATCCTGCGCCTCCAGCCCATGGAGCACCTCCGTTCCTCCCCTCTCGACACCCTGTGATGGACCGAGGACCTGCCGCCTCCCTGCGTCCCACCGGAGAGCAACCGGAGGCCAGCGCGCCCGCGGAGGGGAATTAGCCCCTCCACCCATGGAAGGGGGCAGCTGCCCGCGGCTCCAGCAGATCAGCCCGGCCCCCCAGCCCCGCGCCCGTCCCCCGGCACCCCGCCGCACACAGAGCGCTGCCCAGGAGGCTCCTGGCACCCGGGAGGCCGGTTGCCCCAGAGCGCTTTGGCCATGTAGGTCCAGCCTGTGGCTCCGCTGACTGCCGCGACCCGACTCTCACCATGCAGCAGGGATACGTGGCTGTCCTGTGTGAGTACAGCGTGGGGAGGGGGCCTCGCGTACCCGGGCAGGGGGGCAACGGGGCAGCAGCTGGGGCTGGACCAGGGCAGCGGTGCTGCATGGCTCCCTGCTGCATGCCCTGTCGGGGGACATAGCCCATCCACCTGGCCAAGGCAGCGCCGCTGAGCTGTGCTCGTCCCTGCCTGTCAGGGCTGTGCAGGGGCCCTGCGTCTCCCCAGGGCCGGCGTGGGGCTGACACTGCTCCTTCCCGGCTGCCCAGGTGTCCTGGCTGTGATGGGGCTGGAGGCTGCTGCACTGGACGAATGCGAGATCACCCGACTTCTCCAGGACAAGCTGCAGTACGAGATGCGCCTGCAGTACATGGTAACCCCTTCCCTGTGCCGGCGAGCCGTTCCCCCGCTGGCCCAGCTCCCGCCGCCGGTGCTGCAGCCTGGAGGGGCTCAGTTCTGTCCCCAAGCCCTGGCTTTTGGCACATAGCTGGGAACCACGGGCAGATATCTCTGTGTGGTGGCCCTGAAGAGCTGACCGGAGCCAGCCCCAACTTTTGCGTTGCAGACCCAGGACTTCTCCTGGATGGGGAATGCCAGGGCCAAGCCCTCTGCTGCTGCGAGATCTGGGGCTTGGGGTTGGTGGGCACTGGGTGATGTTTCTGCCCTGCTACGGTTGAGCTGTGCTGGATTGTGCCCAACACTATCTCTGCTGGTGCTTCTCATCTTGGAGCGGTGGCCAAGCCAGAGGGCTCCGTCTCTGATGCTCCTTCCTTGATGTCAAACTGCAATGGGTGTTGTAGCCTTCAAACAAGTCCAAGGGCTTTCCCACTGTTTCCCCTTTTCAAATGAGGCTGGTGGCATGTTCCTGTCCCCACTGGCACAGCCCAGAGGACAGGCTAGAGACCTTTGCTCTTTGCTGCCAGCCTCTGTGCTCTCTCTCGCCTTTCCAGAAACACTATTTCCCCATCGACTACACCGTGCAGGTCCAGTACGAAGAGGTGCTGAGGCCGTCCAACATCACCCACCTGGTAAGATGCCAATGTTGGGCCTGGCACGACAGCGCTGGGTCCCGGGGTGCTGAGGCTGGGGGTGCCCCCCCTGCCATGTACCAGCCCGGGCGATGGAGCCAGCCGCTAGTTTGGACTCTGGTGGCCTCACCAGCATCGGGCAGGCACTACCCTTGCACTGGGTCGGGCAGCAGGATGGCCCCACCGTGTCCTCAAAGCAGGGGGCGCTCCGGGGAGGGCGCTGAGGGGCTGCAGGCGTCGGGGCTCTCCCGTCCTGCTGGGACCCATCCCGGCTCTGACGCGGGGCATCCTCTCGCCTGCAGCGCAACGGGACAGTGTCGGAGGCAGCGCTGCGGTACCTCTGGTTCCACGTCAGCTCCCAGGCGCTGCTGAGGATCCGCGAGGTGCTGCTGGAGAAGCACCCGTCCTGGAAGTACACGCAGGAGCTGTGCCAGCTCTTCGACGCCCTGGGCAGGGAGTACAGCAAGTACCGACAGGTGGGGAGCCCCCGGCCCATGCCCGACACCCCTGCCCCGACACACGTTCGCACACCCGAGAGGTGCATGGGTGCTGTGTGCACACGTAGTGTGCAAACGCATGGTACCTGCACTGATGCATGTGTGGTACATGAACACACACAACAGTTGCTCATGCACAGATGTGTTTGGCCCATGTGCACACACACGAGTGCTTGGTACACGCAGCACCGACACGTGTGTGGTGCACAGGCACGTACAGTACATACAGTACAGGCGCCTGCATGGTGCACAGACACAGTGCATCCATGCACAGCGCATGTAATACAGGCATGTGTGTGGTGCACAGGCAGACACGTGCACAGAGGTGGTACATGGACACGCACATGGTACATGCACGCACATGGTGCATGCACAGGACCACACATGGCACCCAGACACATTCGGTACATGCAACACAGAGCCGTGTGTGGAATAGGGACACAGGACAGTACATGTGCACGTGCTTGTGGCATGCAGACCCACCTCCAAGCGCAGGAAACGCACCCCCAGGGCATGTCACCCAAGGATGGGACATGCTCAGACACACACACTACATACACATGCACAGGACACACAGAGTCAACACAACACATGGCACAGGCACGTGTGTGCCACACGCATACGTGGTCCCTGCACGCGTGTGGTGTTTAGTGGCGGTGCTGTGCTTGACCAGGAGTGTGTGTGGGGGGGGGTCCCCAATGCCATGTCCCTGCCATGCTTGGGGCAGCAGCTGGCATCTAGGGCACCCGAGCAGAGGGGCCGTGGGGCAGCTGTGCAGAGGGCTGCACATCTGGCATTGGTGGTTCAGTGGTAGAATTCTCGCCTGCCACGCGGGAGGCCCGGGTTCGATTCCCGGCCAATGCAGCCCTGCTTTTCTGCCCTTCACCCGTGCCCCTCCGCCTGGCTGGGCTGCCCCACTGCAGCTGTGCTGATGCTGCATCCCAGAGGCAGCAGCGTGTTTTGGTCCTGGGAGCCCTGGGAGCGGTGGCTTGCAACTGTTTGGGCTTCAGCGTGAGCCCAAAGTGGTGGTGTTTACCTTGGGGGCAGGTCCTGCAGCCCATCTTGGGGAGCCTGGGCTTGACGCAGTGTTAGCTCTGGAGCTGAAGGACAACCCCGTTAATCATGGTGATGTCTCAGGTAGCAGAAACTGGCTCCTTCGTGGCTTGAGCCCCTGGAATCAGACCTGTCTGTCTGTGTCCCCCTCTCTGGGGGCTCCCAGACAGCAGTGACCATCCCCACTGCCCTCAGACCTGCTGCCCCAATGCTACAGGGCCATTCTGCACCCAGAGGTCATCTTTATCGTAGACAGGGCCTTTCCTTTCCTTGTTTCTTCTCCTGTTAAAACACCCCGGTGCACAGGAGGAGAGGCCCAGCCTCGGCTCCAGCGGCTGAGGTGGGAGGGGAGGGCACGACTTGCCGCACCACGTCCAAGAGGCGCTGGAGCTGCTCACCCTGGGGGTGCACGGGGTCCCCTGGTTCTGCGCCTGGGCAGCAGCAAAGGGCCAGCAGGACTGCATAGCTGGCAGGAAAGGCAGCCTTGTCCCTGGTCAGCACCAGGGGCGTGCAGGTGTGGGGCAGCTGTGCAGAGGGCTGCACATCTGGCATTGGTGGTTCAGTGGTAGAATTCTCGCCTGCCACGCGGGAGGCCCGGGTTCGATTCCCGGCCAATGCAGCCCTGCTTTTCTGCCCTTCACCCGTGCCCCTCCGCCTGGCTGGGCTGCCCCACTGCAGCTGTGCTGATGCTGCATCCCAGAGGCAGCAGCGTGTTTTGGTCCTGGGAGCCCTGGGAGCGGTGGCTTGCAACTGTTTGGGCTTCAGCGTGAGCCCAAAGTGGTGGTGTTTACCTTGGGGGCAGGTCCTGCAGCCCATCTTGGGGAGCCTGGGCTTGACGCAGTGTTAGCTCTGGAGCTGAAGGACAACCCCGTTAATCATGGTGATGTCTCAGGTAGCAGAAACTGGCTCCTTCGTGGCTTGAGCCCCTGGAATCAGACCTGTCTGTCTGTGTCCCCCTCTCTGGGGGCTCCCAGACAGCAGTGACCATCCCCACTGCCCTCAGACCTGCTGCCCCAATGCTACAGGGCCATTCTGCACCCAGAGGTCATCTTTATCGTAGACAGGGCCTTTCCTTTCCTTGTTTCTTCTCCTGTTAAAACACCCCGGTGCACAGGAGGAGAGGCCCAGCCTCGGCTCCAGCGGCTGAGGTGGGAGGGGAGGGCACGACTTGCCGCGCCACGTCCAAGAGGCGCTGGAGCTGCTCACCCTGGGGGTGCACGGGGTCCCCTGGTTCTGCGCCTGGGCAGCAGCAAAGGGCCAGCAGGACTGCATAGCTGGCAGGAAAGGCAGCCTTGTCCCTGGTCAGCACCAGGGGCGTGCAGGTGTGGGGCAGCTGTGCAGAGGGCTGCACATCTGGCATTGGTGGTTCAGTGGTAGAATTCTCGCCTGCCACGCGGGAGGCCCGGGTTCGATTCCCGGCCAATGCAGAGCTGGAGTTTTTGCCACTTTTTCTGCGGAGAAGCTCATGGAGCACTGCAGGCCCCCATAACATGGACCGGAGCACTGGTGCCTTCCTGCGCCACCTCTTGCATTTGGGGCCAACAGGGGTGACCAGGGTCAACCCAAGGATGCTCACCCTGCTCCCAAGCAGAATCTGTCCCGGGCATCCTGGTTTTGCTCCCCCCTCCTTCTGCCTACCCCTGCAACTCCTCTGTGGGCACACAGGGCTCACAGCGTGGCATCAACAGCCAGGCAGAGCCAGAGCTGTCCCTCAGTGCCCCTCTGTCAGCCAACATGGCTCCTGCTGGGTTGTGGCAGGGCTGGGTGGCAGGGAGCATCCCTGGTTTGGTGGCAGTGAGTGGTCCTGGCTCAGCGGCAGGGAGCTGTACTGGTAGGGGGACAAGGTGCTGATGGGAGGGAGCCGGGGACCCCATCCTATTCAGATAGGGGTTTCATCATGTGGATGGACACTGTGGTGACTTGCATATGCAGGTTCTGTTTGTCCACGGCGCCTGCACGGGAGCCACCAGAGACATGGGCATGGTGGCAGGTGCCCTTGGACCTGGCGGGGGCCCTTGGTGGCTGGGGCGCCCAGCTGCAGAGCTGCCCCCTGATGTCAGCTGTGTCCTGTCCCTGCAGACGGATGTGGACGTGGTGGTGGCCGACCTGGTGAAGCAGGTCCACAGTGCCAGTGCGGATAGCCGGAGGAAGGCTGTGCGCCCCAAGGCCCTGCTGGACAACTGCCTCAAGGTCATGAGGATGCTGTATGGCAGGCCCTGTAAGTGGGACCGGGGAGCTGGGGCCAGGGATGCTCCGAGGGCAGGAGGAGCCTCGAAGCGGGTCCTGGTGGCCACGCTTGGGAGGGTGGGGGTCCCAGGGCTGGTGTCCTTTCGTGCGCAGTGACAGGTGCTCCCCTCTGCCCAGGTCGCTGGGACTCCACCTAATGCCGTGGAGGGCAGCAAGCTCGCCGTTGCCCGCCTTTGCCCTCCGCACAGCTCGGTGCCTCCCCTGGTGCCTCGCCAGCCCACTGCAGCGAGTGCCTCCCTCCTGCTTCCCTGCGCTGCCCCGGGGACCCTGCTTGGCCTCCAGTGAAGAGGAGAGGCTGCAGCGAAGGATGGAGGGGAGCTGCAAAGAAAACATCTCCCACTGGTGCCCGTCCCACACGACGGGCTCAATGCCTTTTGCTTTTGCTAGGCATGAAGAAGCTGCCTCTCCTCTCCTGCCTAGCGGGGATGTGGCTATCCAAAGAGGACATTTTGGGTACCCCTCTCCCTGGCTGTCCTGGGGGCATGCGGGACGCCTGACCCAGCCGTGGGGCTGCAGGCCTGCCCTCCGCCTGCGCCCATGGTTGTTGCAGGGAGGGAGCTGCTGTGCCACGGCAGGGAGCCATAGTACCCTGGTCCCTGGAGGGTGCTGGGGACCATGGTCACCAGTTCCTCGTCCAGCTCAGCTGCCTCACCCTGCCCACAAATGGAGGTGCAGAGGGGCACCGTGCCACCCTGGGAAAGGCCACCCTATGCGGGACCCTGGGACTGTGCATGGCCAGGGAGGCTGTGACACAATGCCCAGCTGCTGTCTGAGCAGCGTCCGGTGCTGGCTGGGCTTGATCTGAAACACCCAGCAGCCCTGCAAGCACCTTGCGGTCCTTCTGCATGGGTGCAGGCTGGAAGCGGGGACCCAGACCCACATCCTGTGGGAAGGGGGTCCCCAGCCAGGTTGAGAGATGCCGCCTTGTCCTGTTTGCAGTGGGTGTGATTTTTATCACCAGTTTCCTGTTGTTTTGTATTTTTCCTCAGCTTTCATTAAAAAATGAATAATTTTCTAGCGCTCATTGTTGCAGATAAGCTTCAGACTGGGTCACCTAAAAGCTCAAACCTTAACTGAAATAAAAGACAAGCAGACAGAAGCCCAGCTGCCTTGGCTGCCTCTTAATTTTGGGAGTCATTTTCCTCCCTCGGCTTTTCATGGGGGAAACATTCAGAGCACTCGCTCTGGTGACGTCTTGTTCCAGGTCTAACTGGCGGAGGCAGGAAAATAGCTCCCCTTAGCATGTGTCTGCTGCAGCAAACTGATTCCCTGCGGCCTTGGTGACAGCAATGGGGCCACCGGGGCCGAGGCTGGGCTGGCGCCTTGGCTCGGCTCTCTCCTTTAGCAGTGCCTCCAGCACGTCGTGGCAGAGCTGTGCGGGCGACAGTGGCAGCCCAGCCTCCTCTTCCTCCTGTCCCATCCCGTCCTGTCTGGACAAAGGGCCGAGCCGCTGAGCTTCCTCCTTGCCTCTACCCCAGCAGCCCCGTTCTTGCTTTTTCCTCTGTAAGAAAACATCTGGGTTTGGTTTGTTGTGTTTGGCTGCGTGAGCTCAGAGGCACGCTGGAGGGGAGAAGGGGCTGGCAGACACTCACCGTGCTGACTTCCCCCTCTGAGGTGATTGAATTAGCTTAATCAGCTATTATATACCTTAACTGGTGTAGTCCTTGCTCCAGGCTGCTTACCCTTAACGATCTTCTGCCGGTGTGCAGGTGAAGCTTCATTAAGTAATGGCCTCGTCCAGCTATACTTGCTTTTCCGAAGTCCTTCCTGGGGGATCCCAGTGCAGGGCTATGTCCAATGCCCCAAATAGGACGCTCCCGTAGTGCCTTCGCCTTCACAGCCGCCCAGCTCCGGGTTTGAACACCTGGAGTATTTTACTTTGGGGCTGGGGGAGGAGGATGTTGGATGCAGAGCCACTCTGCGGCCCCTGCCCAGCCGGAGATGGACAGCTCGTGGCGGGGGTAGCTGCGCACTGATCCCTGGCATCTCCCCCGGGCACCTCAGGCTGCAGGGCTGTGAAGGTGCCGTGGTGCACCGCCTGGCACCCTGGGGACCAGCCTGGGGTGCACAAACCCCTTGGGCCTGGCTCCTGGCAGGAGCGCTGCGATGCTGCCTGCTCCAGCGGCAGCCTGGATGCCAGCACCGGCATTGCTCGGGGCCGCTTCCTCCATAACCCCCCCGCGCGTTTGCCAGGAGCAGCCCTCGATCCAGCTTGTGTGGCGAGGCAGAGCCAGCCACGGGCAGAGTCAGCTGTCCTGAGGCAGCAGAGAGATAGGACGAGACTAAAACAGACCTCGCCACGGGGAAACGAAAATGCAAACTAATTGCTTTGGCGACCCGAGCGTTGCCTGTTCATTGCCCAAGGGGCTGCGGGGGAGCCGGGAGGCACAGGGGGCTGAGGATGGAGGCCAGGAGCTGGAGGCGCTCCAGCCTGGCCAACCCCCCAGATTGGGAGCTTGGATTAAATCCACGCGGCCTTAAATGCCATTTCCTGCGGCCCCCCACATCTCCGGGGAGCCCGAGCTGCCACTCCGACCGTCGCCAGCGGCCTGGGTGCTCCCTCCGCCTGCCATCGTGTCATCGGGTCATCGTGTGCCACCGTGGGGAAAAAGGAAAATGCCCCAGCGTGATGCCCCCGGCCAGGCTTCCCAGCGTGCCGCGGGACCAGACAGTTTGCTTCAAGGCCTGCCAAAATGCTCCAGCTCAAACACAAGTGCCCACTTGAGATGTTGCGACATCTTCTGGCCCCTCTTTCTAGGGAAGGTTGCAAAATGTCAAGTTTCTGCTCCACCCAGAGTCCAAAGCAGCTATGGAAACACACAGATTGTTTTTTTCCCCCGCAAGGCAGGGAGTTATAACTGCCCATCTGCAACATCCTCTGCTCTATCTTGAGAAGTGCCACAGGCAGGGAGGACCTGCCCAGGGGAAGGTGCTGAGGCCTGGCTATAATCTGATCCCCAGCATGAAACCCTCTGCTCCTCTTCCCTGCTTTGAATTAGCAGAGAAGAAGAAAAAAAAAAAATCTGCATCATCAGTAAAACGAGAGGGACATTAGAAGGCTTTCTGCTTTCGGGGGAGCTGGGTTCAGCGTGGTCGCACCACGGAGCGAAGGGGTGGCCAGGAAGTGGGATTTCCCAGATGCACACGGGACTGGTTTGGGGGACAGTCTGCTAAAAAAACAGAGTGGGGCTACAAACTTTCCCAGCTCGTTTTCATCTCTCAGCTGCCACCTCCAAAAAGAAGCTAAAAGATAGGGTCGCTGATTTGGCCTGGTGCAGAAAATAGCCGGGACAGCCACGGCTGTTTGCACCTTGCGATCAACAGTGCCGGGATGCTCCGACTTCTTTACAGCCCTGGTGGCTATCTGGGGTGAAGGCAGAGCTTTCTCACACCACAGAACAAGAGAGGCTAGAAAAGGCCTTTAATCAGGTTTACAGAGCTTGAGTGGAAGCCACTAGCACACCACAGCCAAGGAGGATCGCCACTAAAGCGCTGGCGCTGCTCCTCACCAGGGAAGGCTCTGCCCTTTCCAGTCCAAGAAGGTCCCGTTGCTGGCGGCTGACAGCGTGGCGAGCACATTCAAGATGCCCTGCGTGCTCTCCTCCATGGTCACGGGGCCCTGCGGGATTCAAGGGAATTGGGAAATGAGCCAAAAACCTCCACTTGGCCCTTCAGTCCTAGGGTTAGTTACAGTGGAGGGGTGGGATGACTGGTGGACACTTTGGTTTGGGTTGACAGAAAGCTCCAGGGGATGCTATTCCTGTAAGGAGAAGCTCCTGATTCCTGTTTGGGGCATACAGGGAAGGGTGCAGCTGGGGCAAGCCTGGGAGAGAAGCAGAGCCTTGCCGGAAATATTTTGCAAGCTGAGCAGCAGAGAGGCCTCAGCACCAAGTCTGCCTGGGACGTGGTGGAAATCAGGCTTTGCAAAGTTAATCTGTACCTGTGGCATAATTTGGGTGTTAAGTTCCTACAATCCAGCATGCGTTAAGTACAAACACAGAGTTTGCGGCTTCAGGGTAAAGCAACACGAGTAGGAAGAAGAGCTGCTGCTTTGCAAAGTGCTCGGCTGCCCCTGCTCGAGCTCGCCTCTCTCAAGCTGAAGGAAGAAGGCTGTGAGTGTTAAGATCTGCTAATGATTTAGTTTTATTAGAAAGTTTACGTAATGGGTAGTAATGAAAAGTGACTCACTGTTTTCCTGTGCGAGCCAGCACTATTGGGTAATATCTGCCCGGCTACTGCTGCCTTGACTGGTCTCTAACCTCAGCTGCCTTCACTTGGCCTTTTCAAAGCCCAAAACCACTAAAGCAGAGGTATTTTACACCGTGTCTTTCTTGCCCACCCTGTGCCTAACCTTGCCGGCTCCCGGGGATACCCAGGGCACCTTCGCGGTGCTCCGGAGGCAGCACCCTCAGCGCTAACCCCCAGCTGGAGCTGAGTATGGTGGGCCCGGGGTGCCCTCTGCTGACACACACACACACACACACACATACAGTTGTTATGGGAAATGCTTGGCTTAAAATAGATTTTTTTGGGGGGGCAGAGCCCAGGATGGCCCCCCGGCCGCGTGTGGAGGGTGGCCCGGCGACCCCGCGAGGCGGAGGTGCTGCAGGGAGGCAGCCGGGGTGATGCCCCTCACTTGCCGTCCCTGCGGGGCTTTTGCAGAGCCGGGGTGGTGGCGGTGGCTGAGCACGTGTCCCCTTGCTCACCTTCTCCCATGCCACGGGGGGCATCACGCTGCCGGGGTCCATGGACACGCAGAGGATCCCGCTGCTGCCATACTCCAGGGACAGGCACTTGGTGAGCATGTTCAGAGCGGCCTGGGGGCAGGGGGAGCGTTACTGTCACCGTCACCATGGCTGGGGGCAGTCCCACCATGAGACCACCGCGGGCGTCCCCCAGGGGACAGGAGAGTTGAGCCAGCAAGGGGCTGCACAGAGGGACGTGAGCTGAGCAAAGGCGGGGGGGGCCTGAGAGCCAGGAGCACCTTCTGGCAGGGCAGTGCTGGAAGAGCTGAGCGAGGAAGGATCGTGGGAGTCGGGGGTGATGGGACACAGGAGAACAGCTCCCACATCTGTGAAATGTGCTATTAGGAGGAGTGGGGTGAAACTGGCCAAAAAAGTGGGGCCTTTGGGCAGGAAAAGTGTGGGACCTGAGCTGCAGCAGGATCAGCTGGTGCCTGGTGAATCTGCCACCCGTCTCTGCAGTGACGGGGCCCGGCTAGGACAGATCCTGCCGAAGGTGACCCAGGGCCTGTTCTAGGCACAGCGGGTCAAGGGAAAGCTGGGGTAGCACTAGAGGGACTCTGTGAGCCCTGGGGCCGCACGAGTGAGCGAGCCCTGAGGCTTCCTCCCCATCCGCCCGGTGGCAGTACCTTGCTGCAACGGTAGCAGACGTCTTGTCTCTGCTCCCAGGCTTCACCCGCTTCGATGGAGCCCAGGATGCTGGAGATGTTCACGATGGCGGCTTTGCTGCAGCTCATGCCGCTCCGGCTGTTAGCCTGGGCAGCCTCCTTCAGCAGGGGCAGGAATGCCTGCGGGCATACGGGGTGCCCAGCTCTGAGTGGGCATCGGTGGCCCAGCTTGCACAGACGGCAGGGAACGCGCCTTCCCCAGCCTCACCACCGCAGCGGGGTCATCACATCTCCGAGAGCTTGGTGGGAGGGACCCCTTATCTGAGCTTTTTGGGATGCCTATGGGGATGTTGTCCCCCGTGGGCCATGGCCTTACCTGGCTGATCTGCAGAGGCCCGATGGTGTTGGTCGTGTACGTGAGCATCATGTTCTCCACGGTCTCGGTCTCCAGGGTGCTTTGCCGCGTGGTGCTGGCGTTGTTAATCAGGAGATTGAGGCCAGCACCTTGCACATGCTCCTCCACCACCTTGACTGCGGCCTTTATGCTGTTGGGGTCTGTGGTATCTATACGCCCCCCCCACCCCCCAACCGAGAAGCGAGGGATCACAAGCAGCCCGGCAGCAGAGCCATCTCCCAGCTGGACCCCTGCCTGGAGTCCTTAAACCGAAGCAGCATGGCTCCTGGCCTCGGGGAAGCCTCCCAGTCCCAGCAGCAAAGGCCAGGTTTGGCTTAGTGCGAGCGACAGCCCCAAGCCCTCCCGGTCCCTATGTGGACTGCTTGATATGGGGCAAAATCAAGGGGTTTTGGCAGAGCAGCCCCAACACCTACCTAGAGGCAGGACCACGACATTGGGGCAGCCCAAAGCCATCTCATTTATAGCCTAAAAGGAGAGAGGTTCACAGAATCACAGAATCACAGAATCATTTAGGTTGGATGGGACCTCTGCAGATCATCTAGTCCAACCTCCCTGCTCAAGCAGGGACCTCTAGAGCATATTGCCCAGGATCGCATCCAGACGGGTTCGGTCATGGAGGGGGGCTCGGCAGCGCTGCAGCTCAGGTTTGGTGGCTCAGCTCCCCACTGCTGCCCCCTCCGTCCCTGCGCCTTCATCCTGGGGGATTTTGGTGCCCGTTTGGAGGAAGGGTGCTTGGCACCGGCCTGCCCAGGGCTGGGCGCACGCCTCGGCTCGGCGCGCCGTGGGCCAATGCAGGGGACGGGTTTAGGCGCGCCACGGTGGGTGCCGTCGGGAGCGCGTTGCTGCTTCTCCGCCCCCGGGAAGGGAGGAGGCAGAGCCCCTCGGCTCCAGGGTGCGCACCCAAGGTGGGAGCCCTCAGCATCTCCCCTGTACCCAGGGTCTCCTGCTTAGATATGCCACCGGGGGGGGGGGGGGGAGGGACTTTGCGGTGCTGGCTCAAACCCGGTGCCTCCTGCCCGCTCTCCGGGAGCGTCGGCCCTCCTGGCCTGTCCTACCTTCCCGTCGGGGTCCCGGCAGGCGGCGAAGAGGTGTTGGGGAGGCCTGCGCTGCTCCAGGAGGCGCTTCACCAGCCCCAGCCCGATGCCGCCGTCGCAGCCCGTCACCAGCACGCTGCCCCCCTCCATGCGCGGGACTCGTGGCGTCGCCGGTGCCTCCGCGCCGCCCGTGCGACAGCTTCTGTGGCACGGCAGCCAGGCGGGATTGGGAAATCGCCGCTTGATTCGCAGGGCGGCGGCGCTGCAGCTGCCAGCGTGGCGGCCGGGGGCTGGTGTTCGGCAGCGCCGAGGCAATTTCGGGGGTCCGGCACCAGGGCGGCAGCCACAGCAGCGGGGACAGGGACCTGCCTGACCCCCTGTCTGGGCCAGGGCTCTGCAAGCCAGGCTGGACCCTGCTCGGTGAGGGGCTGGGCTGCTGGGGGACATGCGCCACGCCGGCGTCGGACCTGGCCCCCCCACCATGGCCCTCCCCGCCACGGCGCTCCTCGGGTGCCTGCGAGGCTGGGCCGTATTAGCGTTGTATTAATCTCGTAGCACAGCGAGGCTATTAATTACAGTACAACTTTTATTAATACTGGAATCTTCACAGTGCATTCGTTACTTGTAGCAGTGACTATTCAAATCAAGGGCTGGGTGGGAAACAGGATAATTACCACCAAAAAAAAAAACCCAAAACAAAAGGAGGGAATAAAAGAAAGAAAAAGAAACCCGGATGAGGGAAGGGGAGGGAAGCGGAGGCAGAGACAGGAGCACTGAGGGGAAAAAAATAAATTAAAAAAAAAAAAGGAACAAGTTAACAACAGCACCAGAAAAGTTACTTCGGTCGAAAGACAATTTTTTTTTCCTTTTCCAAGGAATTTTTTTTTTTGTTCTCTGTACAAAATGAGAAATAAACCCAAAAAAACCCAAACATTTGTCACTTGTCATCAGCATTTCTGGTCACGATGTGGGGGGGGGCGGTCATGGAGGGGCGGGGGGGAGGAGGATGGGCGAGGTTATAACTAAATTGTTATTCCTAAGCCAGAGTAAGAAGGGGGCTGCGCTGCGACACACACCGGGGGCGGAGGGCGAGCTATGTACACGGCGGCGGCCGCCGGGGCGGAGGAAGGCGAGGTTGTGCTTTCTTCAAGGCTCGTCGCGCCTCCGCGGGGCAGCGGCGCTGCCGAGCCGCGCCGGGAGGCTCCGGCCCCCGCGGCGGGCGGGCGGGCGGGCGGCAGAGCGGGGCCCGGCGGCGGCGCGGCTCCCGCGGCGGCGGCGCCCCCCGCCCGGCGCCGCCTCCCGCTGCCCGCGGCTCCCGCCCTCGGCCCGGCCGCCCCGCGGCGGAGCAGAGCCCCGCGGCGCCGCCCGCTCCCGGCCCCGGCCCCGCCGTGCCGCCCCTCCGAGCCGGGGAAACCCGCCCACGCCGCCGGGGGAGGCGGCCAGGGGGCAAGGGGGAAAGAGAAAGTGCAAGGAAGAGAGAGAAGGAGAAAGAGAAAAAAAGAAAGAGGAGGAGGAGGAGAGAAAGAGAAAGAAAGGAGCGAGAAAGAGCAAGAAAGAAAGGGAAAAAGAAGAAAAAGAAAGCAAGAGCAAAAGAGAAGCAAAGAAAGACAAAAATGAAAGAATGGAAGAGCAAAAAGAGACGCTGCGAAAGTGAAAGAGCAAAAAGAGCCAAAGAAAACGAAAGAAATGTGAAAGAGTGACAAAGAAAAAGAAAGAAGTGAAAGAAAGCACAAGAAAGCACAAGAAACAGAAAGTGAGCAAGAGAAAACAAAAGCAAGAGAAAGTGAAAGAAAGAGCAAGAGAAAGCAAGCAAGAGAAAGCGAGAGAAAAAGCAAGAAAATACAAGAGAAAGAGGGCAAGAGAGCAAGAGAAAGAGCAAGAGCAAGAGAGCAAGAGAAAGCAAGAGCAAGAGAAAAAGCAAGAAAGCAAACGAAAGTGAAAGAAAGGAAGAGAAAACAAAGGATCAAGCACACAAGACTAGAAAGAAAGAAAGGAGGGAAGGAAGAAGGAAAGAAGGAAAAGATAAAGAGAAAGAAGGAAAGGGAGAAAGAGCAAAGGAAGGAAGGAAGGAAAGGCAGACGACAGCCAGCCCCTGCCAGGAGCAAGAGGGAGCGCGAGGAGGCTGTGCGATGCCCGCAGGGCCGTCAGCGCCTTGCTGGGGGCCGGGGGGGCTCACAGGGAGAGAGGCCGGTGACCCCAGCGCGTTTGGGCTCCGCGCCCCCGCCACTGGGGACCAGCGGCTGGCCAGAGGCCGCGAAGAGCACCGGGGAGGCTGCGGGCGAGCGGGAGGGGCGAGGAACAAAGTATAAAACGGGCTCCAAACCCAGTTCAGCGCCTAGGCTGCGTCCTTGCGAGTTTGCTAGCGAAGGCTTTCAGTTTCCGTGTAAATCCAGGCTCTGCCTCTACCTCCGAAAAGTGGCTTCGGCGCTGCGGTTCCCGACGGCGTCTCTCCTCCTCGGGGCGCTGCGTCGATCTCCCAGGGACGTGGGGAGCAGGGCGGTGGGACGGCATGGCACGGCACGGCATGGTGCGGGACGGGGCCGGGAGGGACCGGGAGCTTCATCACAATATCCGTGGGGCCGATCTGTCGTTGGTGATGGTCCTCCGCAGGCGCACCCCACGCCGGATGGCCACCAGCATGTCTTCGGCCGGGGGGTCCATGGAGGCCGCCGGGGGTGGAGTAGGTGTCTCCTCGCCAGGGCCGGGGCCCGAAAGTGCCGTAGGGAAGGGAAATTGGCCTTCACCCAGGGCATGGGCACTGGCCACCAACTCGCCAATCTTCTCCACCAAGCTGTGCCGGTTGGCTGCCAACTGCTGGTCCTCCTCTTCCTCGGCGGAGAGGTGCTGGCCAGCACCAGGGTACACAGCGATCTCCATGACATTGCTGCCCCAGGCGGTGTTGGGAAGGCTCAGCCGCTTAGGCGAAGCTTTGGCAAAATCCATGGTGTTTGGCGAGCCATCGTCAGCGTAAAACACGCACTCTTCGCTGCCCACTCGCGTGGGGCCGGTGTAGCTGGGGGAGTCGGGCACCGTGGGAGTCTTCACAGGGACAATGGGGGGCCGGATGGGGATGGGGCCTGCGTTGGAGAGAGTGCGGCGGACCGAGGGCTTGGTGGAAGGTGTGCGGCGGATGGTGGCAACCCCCGGTGTGGTGCCAGCTGGCAGGTTGGTGCCCGTAGGCAGCCCGGCAGTGGACGCGGGACGCTTGGTCTGGATCATGCGTCGGTAGTTCTGGGCAATGTTGCTGTTGCGTGGGATGGTGGAGGACTTGTCGAACTCGCTCTGGGGGTCGCACTCCACGTCGCCGTTCACCGAATAGCAGTCGTAGTCAGAGCCTGGGGAAGGTAAGTCCAGTCAGCGCAGCTGAGTGGGGTGGTCACGGCCCACCTGCCACTGCCTAGCCCAACTGCCTCCTTTGCGGCGTGATCACCGTTGCAACATAACCACAACCAAACCCAACGGTCACCACTGCAACATGATCACAATCAGCCCCAACCATTGCCATCGCAGCTCGACCACAAATCCGACCATCACCATCAATGAAATCACAGCTGGCCCCAACTGTCACCATCACATGATCATTACTATCATGTGATCACAACCAAACCCAACCATCACCATCACAACCATCATCATCACCATGAGAACGCAATTACACCCCACCACAACTGTCCCCATGGTTACTTTATCTCCGGCCACCACATCTGTTGCTACTCCAATCCTCTGGTACAAAATCACTGCGCACAAACACATCGCCTCAAACCATCCCCTTCACACAACGCGTGATGCTGTCATAGTTACACACTGCCTGGCATAACGGTAGCCATCAAGGCACACACAGCACAGCCACAGCCACCATATGTAACAGTCATTACTACTACAGCTGCTGAGCTACCGCACCATGGGTGACCCAACCACAACTGGCCCTCCAAATAATTGGGAAACAATCATGGTTCTGCTGCACGTTACATGCCACACTACAACTGCACAACACTGTTGCACACCCAGCTCCCAATATGTGTGATCATTAAATCTGCCCAGTCTTAACACAGGCAGCCCACGCACAGTGCAACCACAGCCCAATGCTGCAACGCTCAGCGTGGTCTCAACCGCCGCACAACACAGCCACGAGACCACAGCTTCTCCACCCCCAGGCAGCTCAGGCCCAGGTTGTTCAGCAGGCAATCCCGATAATCATGCAACGTGCCCAAACCCCTCATCCTACACAACTGAAATAACCTGTTTTGTGCTGCAACCAGGAAAATGTTGGCTCACAGAATTAACAACACGCTCACACCCACTTGGGAAGCAAGAGCGAAGCCAAACAGCCGGGCAGGAACGGGGCCTGGTTGTGTCACTGTGCAGGTGTTGATCACAACCCAGTGGAAACATCCATGGGAGCCAGCAGAGAAGTCAGCACGCCCCTGTTCAAACCTACCTACTGCAAGGGAGGACCAGCCCAACATCATGTTCGCCCAAGGATACCAACAGCACTGAGCAAAACAGCGCCTCCAGCAGCACAGCCTCTCAGAAGGGCTCTTGCCATGCTCTTCCCCTGGCCTTCTGCTGACCCTCCAGGTGAAATACTGGGCTGCCTCCACTCCATGTCCCCCTTCCCACAGGGGATGAGGCAGGCCCGCAGCGCCGCTACCTTGCGAAGGGATGGTGTCCTCAGAGCAGGACGGGGTGGTTGTCTGCGTGCTGTAGCCGCTGGAATACTGCAGCGAGTCCCGGCTGCTCTTCTGGTGCTCCAGACTCAGCCCCCGGGTCAAGACCATGGCCAGGTCGCTGGCAGCAGGGGACACCTCCTCGCCGTGCTATGGGGGGGAGAGGAGCCACCCGTCAGTGCCCCGATGAGCTGGCCATGCTGCCATGGTGGCATTGGCCAGGTCTCAGAGCCACATGGTCCTCCCTGAAGAGCCCTTTGCCTTGGTGCTTGACCCCCCAGGCCCTCAATCCCCAGCAGCTGGTACCTTGGCAGCAATCGTAGCTGGCGACATCCGGGGCCTGGGAGCTTCTTCGACACTGATGCCTGGGTACCCCATGGCAGCCGAGGCCATCTCTGCTTCCCGCAGGTGCTCCACGCGGTCCTTTCGCCTCTGCAGGGTGTTCACCACGGGCTGGTCGTAGGGACTGGCTTTGGACCAATCCTGCAAAAAGCGAGGTGCCGGCGGGTGAAGCCAGGGTGCATCGGGGCAGGGGAAGGATCGGCGGGGTGGGAGAAGCGAGGTGGCCAGGGAGGCAGGGACAGCAGGGAAGGGGTTCACGAGGGGGGTCCCTCTGGGCTCCCCTGGGGCGATCCCTGCTCTGGGGACCCCAGGGAGCGGTGGTGGCCGGGATGCTCTGCCCCACAGGGCTGCGGCATGGGGCGGGGATGCCGGCGCCGCGGGCCAGCCCGCAGAGGGGCACACGCCGAGGGGCGGCAGCGGCCGAGGGGAGCCTGGTACATGTCCCGTGAGGTCCGGGCAGCGCTCCGGGCCACCGGCGGGGGACCCGCGCGAGAGACGTAAGCTGGCAGGATAGAGGGCAGAGTCGGAGAGAACTGGGGAGGGGAAGAGAGGAAGAGGACGACTTTGCTGATGAAGGCTTCACCTTTTCGCCACCTGCCCGTGCCCCTGCGGTAGAGCTAGAACTAACCGAGGTGGGGGAGCTGCATTCGCTAACTGACTGGCAGGTTTCCGAGGCCTCCGAGGATGCCGAGCTGGAGGACTTCTGCCGTGCCCGAAGGCCGAGGAGCGGCAGCGAGTCGCACAAACACAGAGAAGGGAGAGAACAGAGCTGGTTAACAAGCCGGAGGCATGCAGCAGGAGGAGAAGCCGAAACGCGGCGCCAAGCGGCGCCCAGGCACGGCCCGCGCGGTCCATGCGCCGGGTTAGAGGCAGCACGTGCAGGCGGGCACGCACGCAGCAGCACACGCGCGCGTGGGTCCCCCCCACCCCCCCGCCAAGCGCAGCCGAGGGATGCCTGCAGCCGGCCGCGACGCAGCTTCGCCCGCACGGCGGCCCTGGTGCGGGCGGAGGGCAGGGTACGGGCGCGCTGCCTGAACGTGAGCGTGCTCGAGGGCGGGCTGCCTGCATGAGCATCGCTGCGCGCGGGGGACGGCTCCTCCGCAAGGCGCACGGCAGGGGTCCGCGCCAGCGCAAAAGGGCTTTTGTAGGTCCCGTGTTGCAGCTGCGCCGTAAATCCCGGCACGGTGCATGGTGCTAAGGGGATCTGCCTTTGCGTGGTGATTTCCGCAGCAGAAACGCACTCCCACGCATGCTCGCACCCTGCCTCCTGCCCTGCCGCCCACACCCCCTTGCCCACGCATGCCCCCGGCAGGGGGGGTGAGCAGATTTGTCTCCTTTTTGCCCCAGAAACAGGGATGAGGCGGTGCCCAGCAGCGTGGTCTGCAGAGCGCAGGGAGGTGCAGGATGGCTGAAGCCCTCCCAGATGCTCAGCTCCAACCCAGGCCTGCTGACCCTGGCCCTGGCCAATGCCTATAGGGTCCAAAAGGCGTTTCGGAGGGTTGGAGCAGCCCCTCAGCCCGCAGAGTTTTGGGGGCCGCCAGCTGCCCCAGGCACGGTGCTCCCGTGGGTGCTCCCGCCTGCTCTGCGCAGGTGCCGCACCAAGCAGCGCCGCGGCCGCGGCAGCTCGCGGCTCGGCGCACCTAGCGAGTGCGAAGCGGAGCGAGACAGAGCGAGAGGGGCGGTGGGGCATGGCGAGGCCAGTCCTGGCTGCCTCCGCGGCTGCTCAGGGACGGCACCTGCCTCCGGGCTTGCCAAGGAGGGGAAAGCACCCGGGTGCATTGCCCCGAGGTCTTTGCCAGCAGCTAGCTCCAAAGCAGGGTTCACATGCCCACACTTTTGGGCAGCCACTATGTTTAAGGCTTGCTCCTGCACTGCTCCGGTGCCACCGACGAACCCGGGCAGGCACCAGTGCAGGCAGCCAGCGGCCAGGCACGCGGCGCGGCTCAGGCCAGCGCTGACGACCGCTCTCCGCCAGCATCTCGCCCTCCTCGGCATGAGGGATCCGCGTCTCCGGGCGTCGCAGGATCCCAAGGATGCAGGGCCGAGGAGAAAGCCCTGCTGTCCACCCCGGGCTGCCCAAGCACTGCCGGCCTGGCCTGGGAACGGCACAAAGTGGCCTCTGGCTCATTACAGGGCTCAAGGGATTGGGAAATACTCCGTTCCCTGGCTATGGGGTGAGCGGCGACCGCCTTGCCTGGGGGAGCAGCTTTGCTTGAGCACGGTGGGCATCCCACATACGTTTTTCTCCCGTGATGCTGATGCCCACCCTCCGCACCTGGAAACATGCCCGGGGGTGTCAGGGATACACCGCTGGATGGGATCCTCGCATTTCACCTGCTCCTTTTACGGGGGGGGGGGAAACTGAGGCACAGGGCCCCAGGGAGGCTACGCCGGCCTGAGCCTCGCGCCCGCTCCCTCCTCCCTTACCTGGCTGGTGATGTCTGAAGGCATCGGAGAAGGCGGCTTGGAGTAGGTGGCGTCCTGGGAGATGAAGCCCGAATCGTGCGAGGAGACGCTGGACAGACGCGTGCTCGTGTTGACCGGCTGCGCCAGGCTGCGGTAGCGATAGGTGGAACTTGGTGAGCAAGTTTGGGACCCACCGGGCCACGGGATGCCACCCTTGGCACCGCTCACGCTGCTGGGGTGGGGTGGGAGGGTGGCGGGGGGGGGGCGGGAGAGACGATGCACGTTAGCGGGGGGAGAAGGGCAAGGAGGACAAAGGAAGGAAAAGACAGTTTAAGACAAAGGTTGGCTACACGAGTTCATCTGGGAGAGGAGCCGAGCGTCAGTGGGAGGGAGGGACAGAGGGGCGAGGCAGGGGCCGGGTGGCGGGTTCCCCTTGCGGCACGCGTGGCCCCCTGCCCGATGTCCCCGCCGCGGGGGCACGCTGCCCACCCGCAGCCCCCAGCCCCGCTGCCGCGGACCATGTTGGGGAGGGGGTGCTGCCGGCGGGGTGTCCCTGGGTGAGGAAACTGAGGCACGCCGCCCTCGGGACGTCCCTTTCTCTGCCGGAGAGCCCAGCCTCAAAGGACGGCGGCAGGGGACAAGCCGGACACCCTGCCTAGCCAAGGGGACCTGTCTGCCCTGAGCCCCTCCGCGCGGCTCACTTTGGCCCCCCCCCAGCCTGCAGCCAGACCACTGATTTAGAGCATCGTGCTGGCTGCCGATCCTGCCCGCTGGCAGCGCTCAGGCCCTAGGGATGCACTGGCCCTGCTTCTGCCCAAGCAGAGACCAGTTACTTGGTATTACTGGGCACTAGCTGGGCACTTGGAGGCTGAGCATCATCATCTAAGTATCTCCAAAGGGTCATGAGCATCATTAGCCAGCTGGGTTAACGAAGGCCCAGGGGCGGAGGAGGGGATGATTGGCTAAAGGAGCTGAGCCCAGCCCTCGTGGCCTGGCCACTGCTCATGGGGACACCCAGCTGCGTCCCCAGCCTCACGTACGAGCAGCCCGTCACGCGCTGGGGGACGGGCACGTCCGCTCCCGAGGCCCCAGGTGCGCGCGCACCCCGACCTACCTGCACATGCTCGACTTGCGGGAGCTGGAGCTGCTGGGAGAGGACGGCGGGGTCTGGTAGGACCAGCTGTAGTCAGAGCCCTTCAGGTCCTTGATCACCTGCAGAAGAAAGGACCGGGTTTAAGCCCAGCAAGAAGCCTTCACCCTCCCCCGCTCGCAGGGCCAGCGGCGTCCCCGGGGCTCACCTGCTCGCTGGCGGGGGGCAGCTTGTGGGGCTCAGCCGTCAGCACCACCAGGTCGTCGATGATGCCTTGCAGGTGCGTGATCTCTCCCAGCATGGTGATCTCCCCGTTCTGGAGGCAGCAGGAGGTGTCAGCACCCTGCCCTCGGGTGGCAAACGCCTTCCGGCTCCGCTCCGCTCGCCTTGGAAAACCCTCAGCCCCAGCGCCCCACAGCCGGTAGGACACCCCGGTAGCGCCCCACGCTCCCCACTCCGAGGGCACAGATGGGATCTCCATGCCTTTGGGTGTATTTTTGGGGGTCCCCTGCAACTCCCAGAGCTCAACTGAGTCAGACCAGCATAGAGACGAGCTGGGGCCGTCCTTGTGTCCTTGGCCAGGCTCGGAGACCGGGGCCGAGGCTGCACAGTCGGGACGTGTCCCCATCCGGAAAGCCCCGGCCGCGGTGCCCCAGCCCTGGCACTTACCACCACAGGCTGCAGGAAGGTGATGAAGGTGCAGAAGCGGCCCCGCTCCTCAATGAGGGCCTTGCGCACCGCCTGCTTCTCCGTCTCCTCCAGCAGCAGGTACATGTCGTTGACGTCCTGCAGCGCGTTGTCCAGCTGGGGCTGAAGGTCCCCCTTCCCTGAGAGCAGAGAGAGGCGCAGAGCCATCAGCGCCGGGGTGCCGTGGCCCCCGCGACTGGCTCCGGGCTGAGCTCTGCCTGCTGGGCGCCCTGGGAAAGGCATGGTCACCCCGGGGTCTGGCTCGTACCCCGGCCGGGCCGGGCAGAAAAGCAGTGCCCAGGTCTGGCTGGCACAGCACCATGTCCCCGCAGCCTGGGGCTGTTCCCCGAGGGGCAGAGCGGTGGGTTCGCCCTGCGCCCGGTTCCCCAGGAGGGTTTTGGAGCACCAGGACCCGGAGGCGTCGAGCGATTCCCGCACGAGCCGCTCACCCTGTGGCAGCCGCCCCGGCGGCATCTTCTCCCTCCCCGTCCCCGTCCTGCCCCGGCGTTCGGACCAAGGGATTGGAGCCCTTCCCGAGTGCCACCGCAGCCGGAGAGGGATGTAGCCCGCTCCGACAGAGAGAGCCACAAGCTAAGCAGGACGAGGAGCCACCGGCGAGCGGCACGAGAGCGCGCCGGGGAGGAAGAGCGGCAGAGGGCCGGCGGGAGGCTTCACGCAGACAGACAGACATACAGACGGGTGGGTGGATGGGATCAGGGGGCGCAGCCCCCGGGAAGCAGCCCGGCCGGAGTCCCCGCGTGCGGGGAGGGGACGGGCCACCCCGCGGGCACCCAGCCGCCCGTGCCCGCCGCTGCCCGGCCCCGGGGCGAAGCTGGGGACTTCGCTCAGCCCAAAGGGGAGACACAGATGAAGGAAGCAGAGAGGGGGCAAAGGCGGGGTGGGGGGGGCGCATGGCCGGGAGCGAGCCGGCGAGCGAGCCGGGGAGGGCACCAGCGGTTGACTTACCCAGTAGCTCTACAGGAAGGATGTGGAAGGGAGGAAGGAGAGAAAGAGAGAAAGAGACAGAGAGAGAAAGAACGTGTGAAAGACAGGCGGACGTCCCGGCGCCTCTCCTCCGCCTCCCCGGTGCCCCTCACCCCGACCCTGGCCACGCTGGCGGGCGCCGCTGCGCGGCCGGCGGCTCGCGGTGCCCTTCGCGCGGGTGCAGCAGCAGCCCGGGCACCCCTCGGCACGGCCCCGCGCGCCAGCCCGCTTCCGTGCCCGCGGCCCCCTTCCCAAATCCCGGGCCGTGGTGGGGGACGTGCCGGCCCACGAGCGCCCCGTCCTCGGGCCCGGGACCCCGCCAGGACGCGGGGCCAGGCTGCTGCGAGGGGGGACGGGACCGTGCCCCGGGGCTGTGCAGCGCGGTAGCCTCTTTACCTTTGCGGGCCTTTTTCTGGAGCTTGAGGGTGTCGGAGGATTTCTTCTTGATCTCGTGGCGGGCTCGCTTGTACTCTGGGGGCACAGAAGCGGAGTGAGAGCGCTTAGCCCCAGGCCCCGGCCCTATCTCCTGACCGTCGCCTCGCCGTGCGCCCTCCAGCCTCCACCACTACCTTTTGCATGGTCCTTGTCCAGCTGGTTGGCAGTTTTCTTCCAGTCCTCGATCCTGTCCTGCAAAGGGTTTATGAGGCTCTCCATGAGGGCGCTGGAGCAGGGAGAGAAAAAGCGAGCACGTGTGAGTGAGCAGCTCAAGCACCAAGCCCTCAGCCGGTCGCTTAGCCGGTTTCCTCCTTCAGAGAGTGAGAGCTGAGCCCGGCCAACTCGTGTCACTGGTGCCTGGCGGCCTTACTTGGTGAACTGCCTGAGCTTGGCCTCGATGCTGCGGTGCCTCATGCACATGCGGGTCAGCGCTGAGCCGATGTCCCTCGTGGCCCCTGGAAGGCAAAGCGAAACGCCGCTGAGCGCGAGGAGGCAGCACTGCGGGATGCACCAGCGCCGGCCCCGGCACCGGCCAGGCTGGCGATGGGGAGAGCCCGCGCTGGAGCGCCCCGGGCTCCTGGGGTGGTTTGGGTCAAGGGCGGCTTGCGTGCGCCCTTGATAAATCCACTAAGGAAATCAATCAATATCCACTGATAAATAAAGCCATAAATACCACTTCTCGTTGCTCTGTCAAGCTCGGCAAAGCCAAATCCCAGCGGCACGCTGCCGGCTGGGGGGATCCTGCTCCGCAAACCTGCTCCTGGGGGCGCTGAGGACTGACCACTTCCTTGCCACAATGCCCAGCTCTGCGCGTGGCGGCGGCGGCTCGCCTGCGCAATGGGGACCGGTGGTCCAGCCGGGGAGCCTGCCCCACTCTGGGCAGACCCCGCTGTCCCGGCCTTCTGCCTCGCAAATACGTTTGGGCCCCGCAAAAGAACAAAACCTGCCTCCCCTATTTCACCTCAAATCCCTTTGCCAGCCGCCCTCCACCCCGCTCTCTGCCCCAGGACGGCGCCTGCCCTGCTCCGACTCTGCTGTGGCTCCGGCTCCGCGGGAAGCCAGGCTGCCACCGACGAGCAGCCCCAGCACAGGCTGCAAAGCCACATGGCACCGACGCTGGCTGGGGACGCCTCCGTGCCTCGGTTTCCCAGGTGGGGAAGAGGATGCACGCCGCCTTGCCGCGGGGTGGTTCGACAATGCTGGAGGAGTCTGAGCCGCAGGATCTGCGACCCCCAGCCTCTCTGCCCTGTGAAGGCACTGGCAGCACGGAGGTCCTGTGCACGGGACGCTGAGGATGTGCTTTCCCCCCAAATCCGATCCCCCCTTAAGCTCCTGGGCGCCTTTCGGAGGATGTACGGGTCCATTGGCTCTCCCACGCCTTTGCCTGGCAGCTGGGGGTGTCCCGGAGAAGGAAGCGGTGAGATAAACCGGCCGGCCCTGAGCTCCAGGCCGTCCCTCCCCAAGGCCAGGCTGAGTCCTTCCCCTCCAGGCTCAATCATGAGCTTACAGAAAGGGCGGCAGAGCTCCCCTGGGGCAAAACATCCCACCAGCACCGGCGACTGGTGCAGGGACGTTTCCCAGCGATCAAAAGCAGGAGCGCCCCCTTGCCAGTGAAACAGCTGCTAACTCTGAAGCCTAAGGATGGCCACACAGTGGCAGTGCTGCGGACAGAGGTGCTGCCAGCACATGCCGGCAGAGGAAGCAAGGTGACAACCACAGACTCCCAGGGTGCAGGCAAGGGACTCATATTCTGCCCTTCTCTCCCCAAAAAGTTTCGAGAGACACCGCTCAGCCATCCTGTGACTCCCCGGGGCTGTGGACAGGTTTTCCTGGAGCACCGAAGGAAGGCGATGCAGCCACGATGAGAGCCGGACCCCCGTCGCTGCTCGCCAGTGTGCTTCCCGGCCCCGGCCCAGTGAGCCGACCCGCTGCCCTGGACACGCTCCTGGCCCCACTGGCGCCCTGCGGAAGAGGGGCTGCGAACCTCGGCCCTTCCTCCTGGTGCCACGGCAGTCCCTGCTCCCTTGCTTGGGGAATTCTCCTAATCTGACTCCTAATGCTCTTATTCCGGATCCTCCTGCTCCTAATCCGATTCCCTGCCCTGTGCTCACACATGGAGGCGGTCAAGCAGTTATCGAGCACACATCGGAAAACACCCTGGAGCAGAAAGATGGTGGGGAGGGAGCGAGGGTCAGGCCTGCAAGCCAGGGCTGGGCGGGATGCAGCCCACCAAGCCATTACCCTGCGACGACCCCCCCCCCCCCTTATCAGGGTGTGAGGCTGCCCGGCCACCAGTTGTTATCACCCCAGCGCCAGCAAGCCACGGGTGAGCCTTGCTCCCTGCCTCAGTTTTCCTACGCCAACAGCACAGCTCCATCTCCCAGGAAAAGGGCAGAAAACCCATGGCTGGAAGGAAAACTTTGGACGATGCACAAAACCCCAGGGACTGTGATTCAGAGCTGCAGGATGGCACTGAGATGTTGCAGCCTGGTTTTACTGGGAGGGCAGGGGGGTGGTCTGGAGCCTGCAGGGATAAAATCACTGCCCTGCACAGGGCTCCCTTGGTGTTTCCGCCCGGCATGCTGGGAGCACCGTCCGACCAGGGGCTCCCACGGGTGTGGGGGAGGACCAGCACCTTGGCTCTCCAAACAAGTCCAAGTTGTCCTGGCGAAAGCCCATGCCCACAGCCAGCTTCAGCAAGTTCTCCGTCTGCCACTGGCCTCCCTGCCCTGCTGCTTCCTTTCCAGCCTGGGGAAAAGCATCTGCTTTCACATCACAGTACTGCAGAGGTAGTGCCATGAAACCCAGCCGGCTCAGCTGTCAGGGTGGCCCGCTGGCTGGGGGAGCTGGGCATCCTCCTGCTACGTCTGAAGATGCTACATCCGAAGCCTCTTGCCTTACTTCGGCACTCTGTGCCAAAAATCTCAAGCAAAGGCATCCGGCACCCTGGACCATCAAACCGAAGGTACAGACAGCCCCTGTAGGAGACATCTGGGGAGCTGGGGCCATGCACTTTGAGATGTGGAGACATCTGAGGAGGCAAAGCCGGGAGGACTCCAGGCCTGGCAGGGAAGCCGGGGAAGCTGAGAGGCCCCTTAAGAAGCTGGGAACTGGAGTAATGCAGCGTTGTCTCATGTCCTGAGCTGGCTTCAGAGCATTAAGTGCTGATCCTTCTGCGATGGGAAGGGCTGGCACTGCCCTGGGGGCTGCCCGGCTGCTGGCTCCCGCGGGAAACTCACCCTCCGTCCCGATGGCGCCGCTGCCGTTTGGCTTCCCTTCAGGGTGCTGGATTCGCATCGCTCCCCAGGAACAGAAAAGTCAGGCTGGAAGAGCCTGCCTGTGGGCATCCTCCTGCAAGCACCGAAGGAAGACCAGGAGCCTCCAGTCGCGGGGTCAGAGGAGCAAGGCTCGGCTGCCGGGCGCAGAGCTGGAGATTCCCACTTGCAAAGGCGGAGGGTGCCCACGGCCAGGGCTCAGCCTAGGGACCGTGATGGTGGCCCTGGGACGTAAGTCTGGCTCCTCCTGGGCCAGATCAGCTTGCGAGGGACCATTTCCCCCGCAAAAGGGCTCCGACGTGCTGCTCGGGGGGGGGAAATCCTTGGAAAGGGCTGAACAAATGGCCTGGGGTGCTGCCTTCCCCATCGTCCTGGTACTGCGCGCGGCAGCGCTATCGTCTCCAGTGCAGCCCACCTGCCAAAGCTGGCCACCGTCTGGGCCCCTGGGTGTCCCCTGGCCCGCATCCCATCACTCCAGGCGCCCACCCACATCCTTAAGGCCCCTTCCCAGCCCACGCCGCTCCCGGAGGTTCGGCGTCTCTGGGTGCAAGGTGGGATGGGGATGCTGTTTCTGCCTTTCCGGCTAATTGCCAAGGTAACCGGCTGAGCAAAATATTGCATCCTCCTCCTGCTTCCTCTGCCCAGCTCTAGAGCTGTGCCAGGCAGGGGAAAAAAAAAAATCCCTGCTGTGCCTTGCTCTGCATCTCCATCCTTCCCAGCCAGACGGACCCCGGGCTGCACAGCTCCCTGCGCCCCAAGCAGCCTTGCACGGGCCGCGTCTCTGCTCCACGAACAGCCAGGCATCCTCCCCCCCTCCCCCTGGGGCTGCTGCCCCCCTGCATTTCTCCTCCCAGCCTTCTCTTTGGGCACCAGATGTTGCCCGCTGCCTGGTCCGGAGGATGTGGGGATGGGGTGAAGGACGTGCTGGCAGCCGTGGCACCCAGCCAGGCACCCGAGGCAGCGGAGGGGAGCTAGGGGAGCCTTAATCCTCGTGGTGCAGTAGGCTAGTGTGTTTGGAGACAAATCTGATCCCTGCTCAAGCTGCCTCCTCCTCCTCCTCCCCGCACAGCTCCAGATGGCCTGCATGCCACGAGTCTGCAAAACAGGCCGGGACCATCTGCTTGGCAGAAGCCGAGCGGTAGGAAGCGGGCGCCTGGCTGCCAGGGTGGGAGCGGGCACCCCAGCGAGGCTGCCGAGGCCTGCTGTGACAAGCAGGGCAGAGGTGGGTCCGGCCCCACAAAACGCCCCCGCAGCAGCAGCCATGGTCCTACAAGGGCACAAAGTTACCCCAGAAAGACTGCCATGCCGGGGCCGATGGCAGCACGGGAGCGTTACAGACAATGGGGGGCCAGACCCACAATCTCAGCTTTTCACTCTGCCTCTCACAGCTGGGGCTGAGGGACAGATCACCCTCACAGTAGACCTCAGGGTGGGCCCCTGTCCCCAAATCCTCCCTCTGCAGCTCCATGACCACCTAATTGCCTAACTGCCTCCCCAGGAGTGGCCAGGAGCCAGCCGGTACCTCCCAAAGTGAGAGCAGGGAGCAGCCCGCCCCGGGTCTGAGAGCTCGGCCTCGGTGTGACCGTCTCTGGCAGGAAAGCGGAGGCAGGAATTTGGGGGGAGCCACGGCCCAGGTTGCCGAGAAGGTGGCTCTGGTGGCCAGGCCACGAGACCTGTGCTGCCCTGGCATTTTTCCTTAGCCCCGCAGAGAAGCATCTGTATCCCAGGAGCCGTGGCCTTGCCGCAGCCAGGAAAGGAACCGAACTGAGGGAAAAAACACGCGGCAGGACCTGGCTGCTGAAGCGCTGCGCGGCGGGATGCTCAGCCCCGCCTGCACCGGCCACCAGTACTCCTGCTTGGGCCACGCTCTTGCCTCAAATCCCGCTCGGCTGGGAAAAACATGGCACCGCTGCTTCCCTGCTTGGAGGAACCAGCTCCGTGCACCGGAGCGAACGGCGTTGAGAGCCCATCAACGCTCAGCAGGTCGGCAAATTGCCACACGGGGTTCGTGGGGTGCCCTCGGCTTGGCTCCTCCGGCCAGCTGCGGACACTTCATGGTACCCCCACTACTGGCCTCCGTGGCTCCCACACCGGCCCTATCGCAGGCGAAGCCCCAGTCGCGCCGCTGTCTCCAAAGCGGGTTCGCTGGCCAAGCGGCAGCCAGCGGAGCAAATCCCGACAGCTCTGCGCAGGCAGGAGCAACCGAGCGGGCGAGGAGGGCCGAGGAGCTACGGGAGGAAAGCTCAGCCTGACACCTGCCCAGGCCAAATTGCCAAGGATGCAATTTGTCAGGACACGCTGGGGACTTGGAAAGGAAAAGCAGGGTCGCTTCCAGGGCCACCCCATCCTTATGCCTGCTCGGGGCAAGAAGATGAGCAGAAAGAGGTGCAGCAGCCAACGGTGGCCCGCGGCAGGCTCGTGTCACCTCAAAGCTCCTGCCCACCACCCAACCTGGCCCCAGGTGGCTAAGCCGGGGGGGAAGAGCCCTGGGGCAGCGAGAACCAGCACCCACACAGGTGTCCCAGATGGTGCGCCCGGTGCCCAGGGGTGCCCTCCCCAATTTCCCCCCGTCCCCACTCCCCAGCCTCAGCTGCAGCTGACCTCTTTTCCCAACCACAATCCTGCTTTGCTCGCTCCCTGAGTTCCCGCACGCCAATCTCCTGTAATCATGCTGCACATCTGCATATGGCTTCCCTTAATGCCTGCAGAGCTCGCAAGGGGATGCTCCACCTCGGGGGGGGGTGGTGCATGGTGGGCACAGAGGCAAACGCAAGTTCAGCCCTGTTTGCGTCTCCAGCGCTAACGCCAAAATTGCTAAAGCAACTTGTGTTGGGAGGGAGCGGGGGGAGCCCAGCCCCGGTTCCTGGGCAAGCTGAGGCCACAGAGTGCCTCGAGGGGCAAAGCCAGGATGGGGACCCAGACGCCCTGCCTGGGGCACCCAGCCCGCGCCCAACACGCAGGGACGCGGTTCCTCACTGTGAAACCGTGAGCTCACCTTGCTGAGCCGCTTGGGCGCTCGTGACTACGGCAAAGCTGCGGCACGAGATGCACCAGCCCTGATGCCCCTTGGCCACGGCAGGGGACAGCCCCGCGCAGGAGACACTCGCGACCCACGCGATAGGCGATGAGACCAGCAAGCCTGTGGCCTGTGGGGGTTTCCGTCTGGGACCTACCTCGGGTGTTGGTGGCCATGTCGGCCACTTTCTGGAAGGCATCCAGGAAGGCGACTGCAGCCAGCACCGTAGTCCTGGGGCGGGAAGAGAGGGACAGAGCTCAGCTGGCCACAGAGCAGGCACATGGGCAGTCTGAAAATGAGCAGGGTTTGGGCCCCCCCCCAGGTCTGGGCCATGCCCGTGGAAAGGGGGAACCCTGGGGGGACACAAGACAAGGCGAGACCAGAGACCCAGCGGGGAGGTAGGTGCAGCAGGGTGCCCGGAGGAGCACCCGAGTGGCCACCATGGAGGGGCAGGGCACCGATGGGCTGTGCGAGCCCAGCCAGATCATGGCTCTGCCTCAGTTTCCCCTCCTAGAGCAAACACCGAGGCAGGGGCCGCATCCAGGCAGGCTCCCCCGGCTCAGCGCCGTCCTCATTAGGAGATGAAGGTGGATCGAGGCTGCTCAGGGACGCCCCGCAGCCCAGCGAGGCCAGGGATCACCCTCCTTGCATGGGCTTTGGGCCACTCACCTGAGCTGAGAATGCAGCTTGGTTGCCTTGGAGTTGAAATCTTCCCAGATCGGGTAGGAGCTCTGCAAGGAGGGAAGGCAAGCGTGAGGCAGAGAGGAGCCGCCGGCTCGGAGTCGCTCGCCCCAGGCACCCGCGCCCCGGGCAAACCCCCCCGCCTTGGGGCACACGGGGCTACCAGCTATGGCTGGACGGTAGCCAGAGGTGGCCGCAGCCACCAGGGATGGTCCAGGTCCCCACCTCCAGGCCATACAATGGTATACGCCAGCAGGCCCTCAGAAGCCAGCTCAGCTCGTTAGCCCAGCAGTAAACGAGCCCGCTGCCCCTCCAAGGGATCACTGCCGGAGGAGCGAGCCGAATCGGCTCCGCAAAGGGCCCGCAGGCTCCCACGGGGGCGACGGGGGCGAAGAGGGCGCTTGAGCGGCTGGCGGGACCATCGCCCCTCCGACCCCTTGCAAGGCCTACTGGGACGAGGACAGCTAGGTCACCGCTGTGGCCACGGGCAGATATACGCGGGCACATGTGGATTCTCTGATGGCTAATAAAGGCTGCGCTCCTCCCTTCTTGCTTTTCTCTGCTGGGTTTTTCCCGGGCTCCAGCCCAGCTCGAGGGACTTTGCCCCAACACAGCGGATGGTTCACCCTGACGGCCCTCATCTGAGCGCAGGCTACCTGTGGCACTGCAATGGGCTGCCAAAAACCACAGGGGCAGGCATGGTTGGCGGGGGCTATCCCTATCAAATTAAGGTGAAAGCAAAGATGCTCCCTCCACCACCCCATTTCCATGCTGCCAGGTGACAGGATGCAGCAAAGGCGGGCATGCCCATTCCAGCGAGGGACAAGTGCTCACACAGGCAGCGCCCCGAAACCTACGGGGAAAATCAAACTGACGGCACCTGCTGCTGGCCTGCAGGTAGGGAAACCGAGGCAGGAGGCACGAGGTGGCTTACAGCCATCAGCACAGGGACGGGGCTGGAAGGAGAAGGCTGGGCCCTGGGAACCTAATTCCTGCTGCTGGGGTCCGATGGCAAAATCCAGGTAAGAAAACCCAGAAAAGGTGAATAAAAAAAAGGCCACTCGTGAGCAAACCCATTCGATTTGCTCAGGCCATCCTGGCGCAAAGGGCACAGTGCCTCTGCCCGGCGAGCGGGGCCCCCAGCATCCCGACGTGCCTGAGAACCCCCCGAGCCCTCCATCCCACATGCCCAGTGCCCTGCACCCCATGCCGGCAGCGGCCAAAGCCTTTGGGGGCCTTCAAGAAACACCCAAAGGCCAAGTGGGGCTGGAGAGGAGGTCGGGGGGTCTCCCAAGCCCTGAACGGACTGGTTGTGGGGTCAGAAATGCCACTCGTGCTGCCCCGCAGAGGCCAGCCCTTGCTGCCAGGTGAACAGGGGACCGGGACGGGCAGCGGGTGCTGGAGAGGCCATCCTGATGCTCTGTGCAAGGCCATCCCGGCAAGACCATCTGGGTGCCATCACGACATTGCTGTCCTGGCAAGGCCATCCTGCTGCCATCCCAGGAAGGCCAGTCCCAATGAGGCTAATCCCAGTGCCTCCTCCGGCGAGGCCGGTCCCGGTGCCATCTTGGCGAGGCCATCCCAGTGCTGTCCAGTGCTGCCATCTCAGCAAGGCCATTCCCAGTGAGGCCACCCAGTGCTGTTCCAGCAAGGCCATCCCTGTGAGGCCATCTGGTGCTATCTTGACAAGGCTGATCCTGGTACCGTCCTGGCGAGGCCATTTTGGTGCTGGCTAGCATCCTGGTGCCGTCCTGATGCTGCCGTCCCGGCAAGGCCGCGCTGGCGCCATCCTGGCGAGGCTATCGCAGCAAGGCTGTGCTGGTGTTGTCCCACTTAGGTGGAAACATGTGCAATGAGCTCCAAGGGCAGGGGGTGGATCTGCTCTGAGAGCTGGAGCAGCTCCAGCTTTTGCAGGGGCTGGGAGGTTGCTCCCCTTGTGTTGCCTGCGTGGTCCCCAAACCCCGAGGACGATGGCCTGTGGCTGTGCTGCCTGCCCCGAGCCCTCCAACCCGCCTTGAACAGGCCTCCAGGGCTGGTGTGGTACCTGGGTAGCCGGGACCCCAAGCTGCAGTAGGGCTGGGGGCCCACAAACCCCCCAGGCTGTCTGCCAGCCCGACCAAGCACCCAAGCTCCTGCAGAAGGCTGGCTTTCAGGGACGCTGCTGGGTGCACCGGGGACTTTGGGGGCCTCTCGAGGTCACCCTGCACCAGCCTGATTTTGCTGTTTTTTTTTTTTTTTGAGACCGGCCTTGCAAAAGCCCCGATTTCACCGTGTGGGGGGCGCTCAGCCCTGCTGGGGCAGCCTGAGCACTGCACGGCGCTGCCGGCGGCTCTCTCAGCAGCCCGGATACAACGCATGCCCTTTAAGCCAAAAAACAGGTCAATAAAGGAGGGCTTTGAGGCTGCCGCTTTGCATGTGATGTCCGGCCACTTGTGGCAGCAGCCTGACACACGGCTGTGAGTCACAGGGGGATACGGGGACTGCTGTTGCTGGAGGGCAGGGGCACCATCCCTGGGGCACCCATAGATGCCCTGGCCCTTCCTAAAGTGTCCCGGGAAGGGAGAGCGGAGGCGTCCTCTAAACGAGCAGGAAACAGGATGCCAGGCAGTGATGGCCTCCAGGCCACCCTCCCACCCATGCCACCTCCCGTGCCAGCCCTGCGTTTCGGTCCTTGCGTGCCAATCCGGGACGCCGGATGCCGCGGCGGGGCGGCCGGGGTGGTACCACCCGCTCCGGCAAACCCATCGGGACGTGCCGGTGTCTCCCGCTCCCCCCCGCAGCAGAGCCCCCGGGACAAATTCCTCTGCAGCAATGGGCGCCGCCGTGATGCTCAGCAGGAGGAGGACCAACGGCACAAGGACACGCCAAGGTCGCCCGGGGCCGCCGAGCAGATAGGAAGAGAGGCAACGGGAATGAAGCGGGCTCCGGCTCGACTCCTCCCGAGGGGAGGCCGTGGGGTGCCGAAAAAGCCACCTACCATCCCCTGGCCAGCACTGAAAAGCAGTGCTTTTCGGCCCGGGGCCACGCTCGGTGCAGAACTTGCTGCGGCCGACGGGGTTAGCACGGACCGGCAGCGCTGGCAAAGGGGCTCGGCCCCGCGCGGGAACCTCTGCCGGAGTGGCAGTTCCCGCGGCACGGGGGGCCGGCGGCTGCCCTGCGCGGCCCGCGAGACGCTGGCCCGCTGCCTCCGTGCTTCGCAGCGTTCGATGCCTTAATCTCTTTGCAGCAGGTTATTATTTCTCCCCATCCCCCCGACTACGATTTAGCCGCAAACAAAAAGCTGAGAGACGCCACAAGAACGTCCCTTCTCGGGAGAAAGGGCATCCCCGAGCTGGGGCCGGGCTCGCTGGCCACCCCGGAGCGGCTCCAAAGCAGCACCGGGTGGCTGGAGCCTTCGGCCTCACACGAACCTCGGCGGAGCGGGGAGCTCGGGGAGCGAGCATCCCCGCGCGCCAGCACCCAGGGGCTGTGCTGGGCAGCGCAGCCCCCCGCTTCGCCTCGCGGGGCACCCCTCCACCTCGGCGATGCGCCAAAGAGCAGCGCCGCAGGGTGCTTCCCGTTAGCCCGGCACGCCGTTAGCCCTAATTATGCTGCCTGGCCCATAAACAGGAAGCGCCCGCAAAGCTTCCACCGCCTAGCTCAGCGCGCCAGCACCCCTTCCTCCCGGGGCTGGCTCCCCGAGGACTGCCCTGCTCGTGACACATCAAGGCTGCCCCCCCCCGCGCCGCCCCGCTCCTGCCCCAGCCCATCCGGCCGCACCGGGAACCCCCCGGGGCCAGCGGCCGAGGGCAGCTGCGGGGGGGCCGCGCCGGCCGGGGGGCCGGGGCTGGGGCCGGGGACGTCCTACCTTTGGGACGTCTGCGACACGGACGTCCGCCCCCGCCTGCGGATCCGGCACCGGCAGGGCGAGCGCGATCGCCCGGCAGCTCGCCGCCGCTTTCCGTCGGGGCAGCGCGGTGCGAACCCGGCACAAACCCCCACTGCCAGGGTTAAGAAATAAAAATCAATAGGGATCTGCCCCGCTCCCCACTGCGAAGGCTTGAGGCCAGACCGCGGAGCCGGTGCTGCTCCGAGAAGGCTGGGGCCGCGCAGGATGGGAGCAGAGCGTAAGTTGTAACATGATTTACAGCACCTTTTTTTGTTTTTTTTTTTTTTTTGTTTTCCACACCAACAAGCAACGTGAAGATGAAGCCAGCCCGGCTTCCCGCCGTTGCTGAAGGAGTGAGCGGAGGCAGGGCCTGCCGGGGTGGGTCTCCGCCGTGCCCGCGCGGGAGGATGCCCGCTAGCTCCCTCGCTGCAAGGGTGAGGGTCTCCATCAATGCGGGGAGGGGGACAGGATTCTGGTTGAGTCCTCATCCCCCTGTCCCAAAAATGTCCTGCCGGGGCTGGACTCCCTGGCCGCATTGGCACCAGCTGGGCCGGTTCGACCCTGCCGCAGCCTGTGCCCCTGTCGCAGTGAACACATGGGGAAACCGAGGCACGGGGTGTCCCACCGCCCTGGAGGGTGGCACCTGGGTACCAGCTCCGGGCGGATGCTGGCCGGGCCTCCGTCAGCACCCGCTTGCGCCTCCTCCAGCTCTGCGGAGCCGGTGTGGGGGAGGCAGCGGAGACCCCACACCAACTCGGGTCCCGCTCTCTCCCCTCACCCGAGCATCCTCAGCGCCGCCACACTCGGGGCCGTTTCGAGGGCACGGGGCACGGGGCTCGGGGCGGTTGTGGGTGCCCGGCTGAGGTGCCAGCGGGCCCCCGCACGGTTCTGGCATCCCTCGGCTTCGCGGGTCTTCACCGAGCAGCTCTGCCGTTTCCAGCCGGCAGCCCATCACTGCTGACCGCCATGGCGCGTGACGAGCGCCCCCGCTTCCTTGCTCCCGTTCCCCCCGCCTCGCCCCCGGCCGAGCTCTCCAAAACCAGCCGGGGCCCTGGACCTGGCTGCTCCCCTCGGCACACGGGAATCTTGCAGGCCGCTGCAAAGACCGGCTCAGCTTTCCCAACCTTCCCCTCCTCCCCTCCATCATCTGGGAACCGGCTCCAGGGCCCAGAGTCACCTGGGGACTTTGCACCCCACACACGGAGGGGGGGTGTGCGTGTGCCACCCTGGGGTGCAGCGGCAGCACCCCGGCACCCTGCCCCGCCAGCCCCGGCCTTCCCGGCACGCTGCCGCCCTGCGGCCGCTGGCGCCCCGGGGCCAGGCTGCTGGGAAAAGCTTGGATTTTCACGCTCGAGGGCTTTTTTCCCACCGCCCCCCTGCCCAGCCCCTCGCTGGAGCCCAGGTCCAGCATCGTGAGCCTGGCGGAGACACCGGCCGCCTCCGAAGGGGTTAATCTCTTTCTCAGCGAGGCTTTTATTTTTTTTCCTCCCCCCTCCCCTGCTTTGGCAATGACAGCATTGTCTGGACTCAGGCTGCAGCAAGAAGCTAGAGGAAGAGGAGGAGGAGGAGGAGGAGGAAGAGAGCTTCGCCTCCTGAAGCGAATGTGGCTAAAAGAAGGCAAGCCCAGAGGCAGGAAACGCTGCACCCCAAAACCCTCCACACCGAACGATTCCTGTCCTCACCCCCTCCGCAAGGAAAAACGCCCCCAGCCCTTCATTTCGCCTCCTGCCTCTGCTTGGGTTCAAACCAAACCAAAACAACAACAAGAAAAATCCCCGTTTTCAAAGGCAGCCCCATCCTGCCCCCCGGGGAGGGTGGCGGCGATCGCCCGCTGCCCCGGCTGGGGAAAGGGGCACCGAGGCACAGAACCGGCCGAGGAGCCGGGAGCCCTTTTTGTTTGCTTGGCGCAAAGCCGAGCGAGTCGCTCGGGAGCGGAGGGTGGCAGGGGGCAACGCGATGCCGGGAGGGGCCGCGACGCTCGCGGTACCCAACGCCGGCCGCGACAGCCAGCTGCGATGCCCGACGTGGGGCTGATAACCACCACGGGACCCCGACGACGGGGCTGATGCGGGGCTCCCATACCCCAACGCGGGGTCCCGATACCGCCACGCGGGGCTCCGAAACCCGGTGCGGGCCCCCGACGTGGGGCTGACGCGAGGTCTGACACTTGACGTGGGGCTCCGACACCTGATGTGGGAGCCAGACACCTATGGCAGGGCTCCAGCCCCCGGCGCGGGGTTCAGCAGCGGGACCCCGATACCCGCCGCGGGGCTGCTGCGGGGCCCCGGTACCGGTGCGGGCTGGCAGCTGCCCGCCCGCATCCCCCGGTGCCGCTACCCACCGCCGCCCGCTCTGCTGCCGGGGCGCCGGCAGCTGCTGGGGAGCGCTGTCACGACGAATTTGGGGCGGGGGGGAGAGTCCTACCTTCATGTCGTTGATGATGGCTTGGAAGAGGCCGCCGAGGGCTCCGCACTCCTTCTCCGCCGTCTCCATCGCGGCGCGGCGGCGGGCGCTGCGGCAGCCCGGGGCGGGCGGCGCCGCCGGGGGAGGCCGCGGCGGCGGGCCAGGCTCAGCGGCGGCGGGGGGCGGGCGGCGCCCGGGCGGCGGCGGCGGCGGCGGGGCGGCAGCGGCGAGGCGGCGGCGGGGCCGGGCGGGGCGCGGGCGGGGCGGCGCGGTGCATCGCCCCCGGGCGCCCGCAGGGCTCAGCGGGCCCGCGGCCCCGGGCCGCCCCCCTGGCGGCGGCGGAGCGGGCGCGGCGGGGCGCGGAGCGGAGCGGCGCGGAGCGGAGTGGCGCGGAGCGCGGCGCCCGGGGCGGTGGCGCGGGGCGGAGCGGGGCGGGCTCTGCGCGGCACATGCGCCGCCCGCCCGGGGCCGGGGGCTGCGCTGGCGGGGGGGCGGCCCCGGTGATGCTCGGGGGCTGCCCGGGGAGCAGCGCCAGGAGCCGCGGGAGGGGGGCCGCGGGCAGCGGGGCAGCCCCGGGAGGTGCTCGGGGATGCCGGGTGTGGGGGGCAGCCTGGGAGCCCTGGGGGAGTTCCGGCAGGGCATGCTGGATCGGCGGTGGGGGCAGCACCGGTAGCCCTAGGGGATGCTCGGGAAACGTCACTGGGACCCCTGAGGCATGCTTGGGGACCCTAGAGCTGGGGGGAAGCCCCAGTGGTCCCGGGGGATGCTCAGGAGGGAGCCCCGGCAGCCCGAGGGTTTGCATGGGGGGCAGCGGGGGAGCCCCAGGGGCTGCTCAGGGCATGGGGGGCAACTGCCACAGGAGCCCCAGGGGTGTTTGGGGGTGCTGGGCCCGGGGACAGTGCCGAAGGGGCCTGCCTCCAGCCCAGGGCTCTGTTTAGCCTCTCTCCAAGGGCTGTTGGCTCCCAGCTGCCTTCCTTACCTGGGATGGCTCATGCCTAGGCGTACTGCAAGGAATCACCTTGGTGTGGGTTTATTTTTAACACCCTGCAGGGAGATTGTAAGGCAGCTCTGAAATGTTTGCGAGCACTTGATTCCAGGACAACCTAAAACCCGTGGGAAATTCACACCCTCCCTGTGGACAAGCCCTTCCCCAAATTGTCCTCCCACCTGCAGGGATGCTGGAGAGCTGGAGACGCAGCAGGGCTGTGCAGAGCCAAATCCAACAGGCGCTGGTGGCAAATGCCCCTCTGCTCCCTGGAGCTGAGCCCCAGCCCCTGTCCCAGCCAGTGCAGGGTGTGGGATATGCAGGTGTTGAGGAGCACCTAGCACCCTTTCTTTTAGCACCAGCCTCTCTGCAAGCCCCATATCCACCCTCCAAGCCTGCCTGGTCAGGATTTGGGGGGCTGGGTTGAGCCCTGATAAACCGAGTTGTGCCTCAAGGTGAAGCGTTACTGTGCAGGCTTGAGGGGGCCGGCGGAGGGGTGTGAACAGCCAGGCATGCCCGGGAGGAAGGCTAACAGCACCCAGGGGAGCAGGGACCAACTCAGGGCACACACCACCCACGGGAGCCTCCGTGATGGCCGCAAAACACCACGGCTCTCCAAATAGCATAATGCTGGCAAGCCTGGGGCTGCCGCGCTGAGGAAGGGGGGGTCTCACTCCAGTCCCCCACAGCAACGCTCTCCTTCCAGCCACCTTTGGCAGTGAGCAAGGTGCTCCGGAGGCGACCCATGCCCAGCAGCCAGGCCACCACGCTGCCGGAGCAGGCAATGGGCCCTGCGCCCGGCTGCAGAGCTGCATCTGTAGGGATGCTCACTGGGAAGCGTGGGCACCCTGGGACCTGCTCGGCCTCGGCTGGGACGGTGGGGAGAGAGTGGGGCTGGGGACCCCTTTTCCTCGATTCTCTCCCAGCTTTGGGATGCATCCATTGCCCTCACCGATGCCCGGCTGGCGAGACGTGGCTGGCGAGACGTGGCTGCCTCTGCTTTCCGGGGGGAGGACGGACCGCAGCGGTCTTCTTCCCAGCTGCTGTCCACAGTCTTCCCTCCCCAAAGAGCCCTTTGCATCCGCTTATGCCTGCTCTGGCAGGCTGCAGGGAGGGCCCGGGACCCAGCGTGGGGAAGGTGCTCTGGGCCCCTTGGCCCATCCCTGCTGCTCTCCCGTAACCACAAGATCCCTTGTGCAAATCCCGGCTGTGCACAACCACAACCCCGGCTCCTCGCAGGCCTCAGGGTTACAGAGAAGACAAATCCTGCCCGCAGCTGCAGCACAGCCCCCAGGCACGCTGAGCATCCCAGCAAGACCCCGGAGCAGCCCGCCGTCCCGGGCCCATGTCTGCTGGGAGCACTGGAAATACCCTGCTGCTCCTACCCCTGGGTCCAAGTGAATGGGGGGGTCAGTGCCCTCCAGTTCCCCCTCCTGCTTCAGGCCGTAGAACCAGCCCTGCTCTCCTGCTGGCAGTGCCCCGGCTGCACCGGCAAGCGCTGGTCAAGAGACATCCATACGGAAATGATTAAAGCTCGGCACTCTGGCAGCCGCCTGGAATTTCTCCCCATAAACTCTGTCCCTCGCCAGCCCCGTGAGCATGGAAAGAGGCCGCTGGCGGAGGTGAGCCCGACGGGAGGCGTGGGGCTGCGCCGGGAGGCTGCGGCACGGCTCCGGGCAGATCGTTGGCCCCAGCAGCAGCCCGAGCCCGCGCTAGCTGCCACTGGCGGCAGCCGGGGACAGCCGACAGCATCCTGCACGCAGTCCGGCCGCCCTCTCCGCACCTCGGGCGATTGCCAGGCTCAGCAAGTGAGATCCCCCCATGCTGAAGGGCTGGCTGTTAAAATTAACCTGCCATGACCGGGTTTGGAAAGCCCTTTCCCGGGAATGACAGGAATGTCTTTATCCCGGCCAAAGCAACCCTTGGTGCAGGGCTGTTAAAGAAACCCACTGCCAGAGCCCAGCTCTGCTGTAAACAGGCCAGAAGCCATAAAAGCTCGAGAGAGGCTCAGTGCATTCCTCCGGCCCCCTCCGCGGGATCAGGTGAGGGCCTTGGGGGCAGGGAACGGGGTTACAGCCCAGAGCCCTAAATCACAGCACCCCAGTGCACGGCTCATGGTGTTTCACCCTCGGGCCCCCACTGGGACCGGGTCGGACGGCGCTACGGCCGTCGCAGCTGCTCGGCGCAGCAAAGGAAGGCAGGTCCCGCCGAGCTGCTGGGCAGGCGAAGGCAGCGCCAGGGGCTGCAAGGGGCCAGGAAAACGCTTGTCATTGCACCGCGGTTCTGCGAGCGCCGGCTGTTAGGAGCTTTGGCAGCGAGAGAAGGCAAGCGAGGGAAGCCCTGCTCGCCGGCGGGGTGGGGGGATCAGCCGCGGGGCCAAGGCGGCAGAGCGGGCTGGAGCGGGGCAGCGCAGGCGGGCCGCAGGCACCGTTCGGGACGCGCGATCGCGGCCTTGCAGCTCGCCCGCCTCCCTGGGCACGCGCGGAGCCGCGCACTGGGAGGAACCGCAATCCGGGCAGCAGCGCCAGACACGTGGGGAAAGGGCCTGCTTGTCCCCGTCACGGCGGGCCAGATCCGAGATCGGAGCGAGGGTGCAGAGACCCGGCCGGAGGCAGCGAGAGCCGTCCCTGCTGCGGAGGCCTCCCCCAAGGAAGAGCACACGCCACGGCCATACTCTGCATCGCTTTTTTTATTTTGTCACAGGGAGCTTAACATGGGAACAAAGAATCGATTCCCCGGGCTACAAATCGGCCGTGGAGTGAGAAGGTCTCATCCATTACACACGCACATAGCACTCTGGGGGCAGCTGCGAGTTAAGGCTGCGTGACGGTCCGCGCCAAGAGGTGGGGGCTCGTGAGCGCGCGTGCGCACGTGGGAAGCGGCGGGGGGGGGACGACACACAAGCGTCACCGCCGGGAACGCGAGTCCCGGGGCCGGGCGAGATGCCGCAGGGGGGCCGCGAGCACTCCAGGCAGCCTGGCCTGCGGGCGGGAGACCCAGCACGGAGACACCGGCGGGCAAGGGGTGCCCCAACATCCCGCCGGTCCCGCAAGCCCACGGCCACGCGGGCTCGTTTTTTCGGCAGGGAGCACGCAGTATGTTCCCTTCCCCGTGTGTTTCCCCTCTGGTCTCTCTGGCAGGCGGCTAGGCCCTCAGCTGACAGTCACGGGGAAGGCATTAGTAAAGCAAAGGGGAGCTGGCTCACTCTGTCTCAAAAGAAAACACGTGTTCTCGGCGCCCCCCCCCCCCCCCCCCCAGCGACCCTTCCCCACGCGCTTGCTGCAGCTCGCATTGAATTTGGGAGAAGCTGGGCACAGCCCGGGCTCTCTGGGGGTCTCCCCATGTGCACACCCACCCACACACCCACACACACGTGTACACACACACCCACACCCACCCACACACACAGAGGCGAGGGAAACCCGCCCCTTGCTGAGTGCTTGCCCATCTCCGTCTACTGTTAAAACCATCAGATCTTCTGGATCCGGCTGCAGCGAGCACCGTCCCTGTGCCCTGGTCCCTGCCCCAGCGCTGCAGCCGCGCACGCCGGCGGCTGCCTCCGGGGACGCTCAGAGGACGACCCGTCGCTCCAGCTGCTCTCCCCGGCCAGCCCGCTGGTGCCGCGCTTCCAGGTGCTTGTTCTGCACCTTCTCGAAGTGCTGCAGCAGCTCCGTGTAGTCGATGTTGGACGCCGCTGACCTCTTGAAGCCTGCGCTTGACTTGGTGCCGTCCCTGCGGGGAGGAAGCAGAGTGTGAGCGGAGGGAGAGGCACGAGTCTCCCGTATCGGACAACTGGAAATCACTCGCGGGCAGCACCGAGCCCTCGTGCTCTTCCTTAAGGAACCATACCCAGCTGCGATCAGCTCAGGAGTTGGGCTGGTTGCGAGGATGCCTTCTCCTTACAACACCCGCGCTGAAGCAACCAAATCCATGGCAGAGGGTGAGGAACCGACAGCACCCACCATGTGCCGGGGTGCTCAGGTACCCTCCCTGCCTCCATCCCACGTCCGAGCCGGGGAGGCTGGGCAGGGGCATCCTCCAGCAACAAGGGCGAGGAAGGAGGCCCCACCGGCACAGCCAACACTTCCCTGGCCATGAGACCTGGGGAGCTGCGCCCACGCTGGTCAAGGCCGGGCCTCAAAAGACCTAGGGGCTGGACCCCATTAACCCCCCCCCCCCCAAATGCCTCCCAGGATCTGTTTCCCAAGGGAATTAGTTGTCCCTCTGGGTTGGAGCCCGAGAGGTCCTGGAATAGGAGAGAAGGGAGCTGCCATGTCTGCGCCTCTGCCTCGCGCTGTTACCGAACGTGTTCATGGGGCGTCCTGGGAGGCAGCGCCCAGCCCTGCACGCTGCTTCACCGCCGCGGCCGGGGAGGGCAAGGCGTGAGCCGTGGCGCAGCATGGGCTGCAAGGCATTTCCTGTTTGGGAGGCTGCCCCACGCCAGACGAGGAGCGAGGCAGGAGCTGCGCCGCGGGGCAGCATGCGGGGCGGCGGAAGGAGCAGCCTGGCCTGGCCACCCTTCCCGAGCTGCCCCGCTCCCCCCGGGGCTGCAGCCTCTGCACGATCCCATCCACCTCGGCGACGCACATCCATCACCCGCCGCAGCCTTCCCCGTCCCTGCTCGGGGTGGCTGCCCTCCCCTGCATGCTCCCAGCCGGGATGGACCCCGGCTGTTCTGCCAGCTGTGCCGACATCCTGGCCTCCCCGGCCACCGAACCCTGCTGGCGCTCGCTCCGGCCAGCCCACGCTTGCTCACTCCCTGGAAAGCGTTGGCGGGGGGCAGTGGCTCGGGATTTTGGTTTGAGCTCATCCCCCAGCGGCGGTGAGCAGCCCAGCGCGTCTCCCGCCGCCGCTGCAGCACTTGGGCCGAGTCTCCCCCAGGAATGGAGGCCCGGGCTCCTTCCCCATGCTGCCGTCCCGCGGGAGGAGGGAGAGCACCCGCCAGGCACCTGGCCATACGCAGAGCCCCGCCAGCCTGGCTGGGAGCCTCTGAGTAGCTGTGGAGTCCTGCGGAGCACAACTAAGCAGTGATGCAGGGTGAGTGCGGCGACCACTGCCACCCCAAAGAGAAGATGGAGGAAGGGGATGCCCAGCCCAGGGATGTACGGGATAGATGCACCGCGCTGGCAACCTCTCTCCTGCTCCAGGCTGGATGCCGTGATCCCACCCATTTCTGCTGAGGGGACAGAGGTGTCCTGGTGCTGGGCCACAGCCTGGACATGTCCCTTGGGGACTGCATGCCCGTAACAGCCCACCCTGCTGCACCGGTGGCAGTGCCTGCTCACGTGGCAGGAGAGATGCTTCCTGAGCAATCGAGGCCACCATGCTCAACCCTAAAGTGTCTGCACTGGTTTGGAAAGATGGCCAGAGAAAAAGAGGGTGCAAGCTCGGGAGCGGGGGGGACTATCTACCCTCTCATGGGAGCCTTTATCGTTTGGGAAATGTCACTGGAGAGGGAGAGAAACTCCCTGGAGTGCCCCCTCCGGCACCCTGGGGACATCCTGTGCTGAGGGGAAGGGAGGTTAGGGGATCCCACAGTAACAGAAAGATGCAGTCAGGCTGTGGCACACGTTGCACAAAGCATGGAAAGCATGAGGGGAAAGGGCAGAGATTCAAGGCATTAACAGGCTAGTATTAAAGGTAACTTTCCAAAAGAGCAGCAAAACCCCTGCCCCTCTCCTCCTCTCCGCACCCCCAGCTCACAGCCCCACTGCCTTCTCTCTGCCATGTTCAGAGAGTGTCCCCTCAGCTTGGACTGGGCCCATCCCAAACCTCCAAAGAGTTTTTTCTCCTTGGGATTAGAGGGATTTGGGAGCCAGAGGAGCCTGGTTCTTCCCCTGCCAGAGCAGGGAGGGACCACGGCCCAGGAGCTGATGGGAGGCGAGGTTTCCCCTTGGCAGGATATTTTTGGGATGGAGGTCACTCCCTGGAGCCTTGCATTTGGCAGTTCAAAAACCACACAGACGCATATGCACACAAAGGTGATTACAGGGCTGGGGAAGGAAAAAAAGAAAACAAGCTTGAATATATGGCTTGGAGAAACAGGAATAGTGTCCTGCCTTCGAAGGTTTAACCCCTCCATTGCAGATGCCCCCCTCGCCCCAACCCATTCCAGCCAAAAGCAGAGAAACCGTCCAAAATTGCTCCCCCAGTCAGTGCCACGTGTCTGAGCTCTCTCCACGGCACTGCTCTCCCGGATCAGACATGGCTGAAGAACAGTCTTCCTGGGAGCAGGCTGCAATCTGCCCCAAAATGTAGGAGCCAGGCTAAGAGGTGGTGCTGGGGAGGAGGAGCAGGGAGCCTGGTGTCCATCGGGACGGCACTGGGGCTTGCTGCCCTCTGCTCCCATCAGCCCAGGCTATTGCCCCAGCGCAGGCTCCCCAGCCAGAGCATCGCCCGCACAGGCTGGCAGGAGCTGATACAAGCACGGCCTCTGGCTTCGCGGGGCTCTGGCGAGGGTGGAAGGAGCTGCTCTCCGAACGTGGCTGGTGCCGAGCTCTTCCTCCTCAGGCAAGGCTCTTCCACAAATGGTCCTGCACCGAAACCCATACTGCTGGGGAAAGGCAGCTCAGGGAGAGGAATCGAGCTTGGAGAAGTGAGATCTATGCCCTGCCCTGGCTGGGTGACCCGCTACTCCATGCCTCAGTTTCCCTGCCTGGTGTACTGAGAAAGCAAAGCTATTTTCTGCGCTTCATCTGGCTGCAAATGGGAAAGAAGTGCCTCTACGCTCAGGATGAGGGAGGTGCTCCAAAGGATTAACGGCCAGCACATGGACAGAGCCTGGGAAACCCGGGGGAATTCACAGCTGGGGATGAACCCAAGTGTTGGCTCCGAAGGGAGGCATGTGGCATCACGCTGGGGGCCACAGGAATCAGACACATGAGGACAACATGTCCCAGTGCTGGGGGACACGAAGGAGCCCGCACGCTGGGCGTTTCTGCTAGGGCCAGCGGGTCGGTGCCTCCCCATCGTGGCTCGCTCTTGACCCCCCGATTTTCCCCAGAGAGGGGGCAGCCTGGACTCGTCTGTTATGAAAGCAGGCTTCAATGTTTAAAGGAATGTAGGTCAGAGATAATCAGATGCTCCGGCTGTCTGACAGCTTTGATTGCACTAAAAACCCGGCTGTCGGGGCCAAGGAAAAGAGGGAAAAAAGGGGAAACAAGCACATGTGCAACTCCCCCTCGCCCTCCAATTAAAATCAAGTGCAGGACTGTGGGCACGAGCTCAAACTCCGGAGTCCACAACAGATAAAAGCCAGCCCAAGGGACTAGTTAAAAGGAACGGAGTGAGGCTGGTGGGGTTTTAATTCAGAAAGCTGCACATCTTGGGAACTTTTCTTTTTTTTTCCAAAGCTTTGCAAAGGAAGATTAAGCCTTTAATGTATCCAGAGGCGTGCGCCATCACCGGGGAGCCACCTTCCTTGCTCATTAGCCAAGGCCTGAAGAGCAGCCCTACTGCCAGACAGAGGAGTCTGGCCAAGCCAAAAAGGGCCAGCCAGGCAGCAAATCAATGCGCGTAGCCGGGGAGCACTCCTTCTTGATCTACTGGAAATGAGGGATTTAGGAATATCCCAAGAGCTGTCTCCAGGCAGGTCTTGGAGCCTGCATAGACATCACCTACTGGAGATCCTAGTGGGCCAAAGACTTGTGATCCACCACGCTTCCCCGGCCCTATTTAGCTTCAGAGACCTCATGCGCAAGCACAGAAGTGGGGTAGAAGGCTGGTCTGTGACCCCAGCCGTGCCTCATTCCTTGGGGTTCCCTGCAATCCAGCCTCCTCCAGCAGGACCCTCCTCTGTCAAGGGGCTGAAGATGTTCCTCCTGCCCCAGCACTGCCAGGGCAGAGCCTGCAGCCTCCCGCCAACACACACACGCAACCGCAGGCTGAGCAATGCATCACAGCAAGCCCTGCTCTCTGCCTCCACCTCGCTACCCAGGACCAGTCCCCCCTCCCTGAAACAAGGCTGGCATGAAGCAGCACTAGAAGAACGGTGCTCATTGCTAAGCGCTTTCAAAAGGCCACTGCTGGCCCAGGATGGACAGCCCAGACCTGGCAGGGCCATCCCTGCCAATGCGCGTGCGGGTGACCAATCCCAATTTGGGCAGGGGGCTGAGGCTGGGGCCAGCAGAGCCTGTCACCCTGCACAGATGCCCACCAGCCCCGGCAGCCACAATGGCTTGGCTCCGCAGCCCACGGGGACACTTCCTAAGCATCCCGTGGCAGCCGCTGGGAGCTGTGCCTTCTCTCGCCGTAAACCTCCTTCATGGCTCTGCTTGTTTCCATAGCGACCCCACAAGTGAAATTTTCCATCCCAGATGCCAAATGCCTGTGGATGAGGCACAGCCCTCCCAGGGTTACCAAATATAGACAAAAAACCCCAAGCGAGCGCTCCCGGACACAGGGCAAGGAGCAGCCACATCCACAAAGGAGCCACGGTGCGAAAGCAGACTGTGGGCCTGACCTCAGCTTTCTAGCGAGGCCCGGAGAGGAGCTGTCGCTGCAGGGCGAAGCCTTGTTCTGCCACTGCAGAGATGGCGCCTGCCCGGCCAGCCAGTTGTACATCTCGGACAGGAGCCTGCTGCACATGCATGGCATCCGGCTGCTCCAGCCACGGCACTTACGCAGTCTGCATGAGCTCGGGGTTGGGCACGCACTGCAGCCGGTGGGAGAGGAGCTGGAAGGCACTGCTCTGGGGCAGCAGCATCAGTAGCCCGTAGAGAGCCTTGATCAAGTAGGGGTTGTTCTTCACATCCAGCAGCTGCAGACGAAGATCTGGAAGCAGAGAGGAAGAGGGTAAGGAGGCAATGAAAAGCATTTTGCCTCCATCCAATGGAGCAGACTCTTCCCAATCTATTCGGATGGTCCTGGCGAGGTTACAAGCCTCTGCCAGTAGGTCTGAGCGCACCATCAGCATTGCTCCAGCCAACCCTTTCCACTTATCTGCCTTGGTGTCCCAAGCCCCTGTCCAAAAAGCCCCTGTCCTCAGCCACAGCTAACAAAGAGGGCAGCAGCTCCCCAATCCTCCATCCCTGCTACAGCAGGGCAAAGGATGTTCATCCCAGAGCCTCAAGGCTACGGGAGCTAGGCTAGCTACCTAAAGGGCTAGTTAAAAGGAAAGCCTGCAACATGAAATTGCTCCTCAGCTTCTGCACAATTAGCAAAACTACAAGCCTGGAGCACCACATGTCAAGAGGGCTGTGTTACACCCTTCCGTGGCCTCAGTGGAGTGGAAGGGATCCTCTTCTATTCCCCCTTGGGCAAGTCCCATCCCTGCCTCACCTAACAGCAACTCACACTCGCTCAGCAAAGGGAAAACAACCTTCCTGCTCCATCCCTTGGGGTACTCAGGGGTGGAAGGACCTGGCTATCTCTATAACAAGATGTAGATTTTGTTTCCTTCCTTTAGGACTCATTTTAGCAGCATGTTTGCAGGGCATTTTGGGAGGGAAACCACACGATTCCTTCTGGAGCCCTAAAGACAACTAAGCCATGTTCCAGCCGGCCACAGCTGCAAGTGCAGCCCAGCCGTGCAGACGCCTGGGCAGCCCCACACAGCAGAAAGGGTGCTGTGCAAAGAGCTTCTAGTACCGAGTGCACCCAGCTGGCTAGACACCCACAGGCTCCCGGGGCGTATTTTGTTTTGCAGATGGGAGCCCATTTGGTTTGTCCAGCCAACACGAGCATGAGTGCTAGCTAAAGGCAGGCAGTGATTCACTTTGAAAGCAATGTCTACTCTTGGTGGCCAGCAGCTGAATCCTGGTTGCAGATCCCTGCATTGTTCCATGAGCATCCACCTGCTGTGGTGAGTGAGCTGGGTCAAATCCCAGCTGCTGTGTGGCTGAAGCAAGCTACCATCCTCCTGGTGCCTTAGTTTCCCCAGCTGTGATCCAGGGAGCAGTAGGGCATCCCCCACGTCCATGGGGTCCCATGCGCCAGGGGCACCTCCCAGCCTGATGCTCCACTCCCCAGCCTGCCTGTCCCCAGCCAGGCCAGGGCTGCAGCAGCGGCATCGGTGCTGGCCTCCTGGAAATGCTCGTACTTCCTGAGCTCCTGCACAGCTGCCACACTGGCGAGCTGAGCATCTTTCTCGTCAGGCTGGGTTGCAGTGCACAGCACAGGGCAAGGCTTCCCACTCCGTGCCAAAGCCAAATTCCCTTCCTTTGCCTGCCTCCTGCCAGCTCCTGCCATTCCCTTCCCAGTGACAGACCCTAGGAGCCCACCACTGCTTAGTGCTTATGCTGCTCCCAGCTTTCCTCCCCACCTGTGCTGAAGTGACTGCAGTTTTCAAACAAATTGGTGACCCTTTAATTTAACCCAACTCCTCTCAACCCCTCTCTCCATTCCCAAAAGCAACCAAGACCCTCTTCCTCCCATTCACCCTCTCCTCAGCTGGTGAGCCACAGTCCTGGATGCAGGCTGTGGCGCAACTCCCATGACAACAGGCTGGCATGCTGCGAGCGAAAACCCTGCTTCTCCTGCCCGGCCACAGATAGCCAGCAGAGAAGACACCCGGGGCTTGGCCAGCTTCCCAACGGCCCGAGGGGCAGCAAGGACCCTTACAATCAAAACGTAACGTGGTGCATCTCTGTGGGGCTGGCGTGCAGAGTAGAGGCTGAGATCCTATCAGGATACAAAATCCATCTCCTCTGTGTGCTGGACATGTGGCAGAGCTCCAGATGGGGCACATGCTGCTTCCATAATGCCCCGAGGCATCCATTTCCCAGCACATGGTGCTGACACAGCCCTGACTCCACATCTCGGCTATCTCACACAGCTTCTCAGCATCTGCTGTCCCACAAACACGTGAGTTTTCTTGATTCTGCCCCAGCTTCAGAGCCTCCTAGTGCAAAAGGACCACCATCCAGCTGCCACAGCAAATACAAAACTCAGGTTCATGAGCATGGCCCTGCTAGCAGCTCAGGAACTGCCAGCAGGAAGGCTTGATGCCAACCCTACCTTCAGGGCAAGAACACAGCCCGAGGCCACGCTGTAACGCTGCCCCATCAAGGCATGCACGGCCAGGCTCTGCAGACTCAACATCCTGGTGGAACGGGGCCAGCAAGGCAAAATTCAAAGGTCGCGCTGTGCACGGCTTGAGCAGTGATGCTCGGCAGTCTGCTGTGAAGCACTGGGGCCGGTGCTGCAGGAGAGCGGCCGCCGGGGAGATGTGCCAAGGGCAGAGCGGGGCCTGCGTCTGCCTCCTTGTGTCTTTGGTTTACACTAATTTTGAGTCACCATCTGACTCTCTTCCTCTAGAGGAACATTTCTGTCCCCTACACAGAGATGGCGTCACTTGGACATTAATGTGAGCACTCTAGAGAACCTCCCAGGAATAGATTCACTGGGTCTTGAAGATGGCTCTACCCTCTGGTGGTGACACCCACAGTCACGGGCATAACTCTGGGAGATACCTCCCTGGCACCCCAGGGCTTCCCCAAGGCTAGTGTTGCCATCACTCCTTGCTCCTCAGCTTGCAAACCTGAGAGACCCAAGGCTCCTCCTGTGAGTGGCGGGAGCAAGACCTGCTACCCTTGCCAAATTTCACACTACAGCTATCTTGTGCCTGGCTGTAGATGCTTCCCTCTGAGCAGGGGACAATCTCCCCTTGAAATCACTCCCATATTCCTCAGTCACAGGCCTGTGGACCAAGACCACTCAGCGCCTCCACCTACAGCCCTGCTGTAAGAGAGCGTGAGCACCAGTGAAGGAGGGTGGACTCTTCCTCTGGTCCCTACGTGCAGCGCCACCGCAGCCTCCTGCAGCACCACTGTTAGAGATGGCAAAGGGGGACAGAGATCAAGCAATTGTATCGCCTTTGCTACATTGTGGGCGGGTAAAACAGATACCACATTGCTAAGGCTGACCTAACGCCTAAGGGCACAGAGCTTTCTCCTTTCTCTAACATCACAGGAGGGAACATGACCAAGGACCAGCCCAAGTCTCCACTGCCCATCTAGTCTAGTCTTCTTCCCACAAATACTCTTCGGCCTTGGAGCTGCATAGTCCTCTTCCAAAGTCCTTCCTGGGAAATTTTCAAATGCCCACAATGTCCAGCCCACACAGCCACAGCCTTGAGGGAGAAGAAGCTTCAGGACCAAATCAGCAGGTGGGATTGCTCAGCACTTCAAACACTTACAACCTTCAACCCAGCAAGGACCCATTGCCCTCACACGCTCTGAGGCTGGGCTAGCCTTCCCCAGGCCAAGAGGCAACCAAACACATTTGCTGGTATGAGAAAAATACAAGCCAAGAATCACCCCGTAAGTTCCCATATTCTCTCATTCCCACTCCATCTTCCCCTATCCCATCTCCCAGCACAGCACCCCCAAGCTCCATGTCCCCGAGTCCTTGGCCAGGCTCCCACAGAATGGCCAGCTCAGCTGGCACGAGCAGCTCACGGAGAATCGGGAGGCTGTGTTACATTTCAGTTTTCGAGGACTTATTCCCTGTTTCTAGAAGAGCTGCCTTCTTCAGAGAAAAGGGCCACAGCACCGCTTGCAATGCCACTCCACTATAATATCCCCATGTGTACAAAGGTATCTGCTTTGCTGTGCCATGGCCTTGAGTGGCTTTCTACAGCTGATGCCCTACGCATGCACCACTGGAGATGTTCAGTCTGGCCCCGACTCCCCCTGTCCTTTCCCATCCTTTTGTTCTGTGCCAACGCTGCTCGCTCTGTTAACCTATATATTCGGGGCAAGCTGCCTCCTCTGCAGCCAACCAGCATGCCTGCTCCTGATAGACAGCTCTAGCGGAGGTCTCGGCACAGCTCACAGCAAAAAGTCTCATAACTTCTGCTCTATTTATTTGTGCTGTGCTGCCACTTGCAATGAAGGAGTGGGCAGGGGACGTGCCTGCGGTGACTGAGCAAGCGAACCTGCCGCACGCACTCGCCGTCCCTTCCCCAAGCTCCCCCCAACACACATTCAGCCTCTCCAAAGACAGCTAGAAACGGTTGGTTTGAGCCTTACATGTGAATATTGGACACTCGATGAGCTGCACCAGCTTGTCCACCTCGGTGAGGAAATCCACTGTGACCTCCAGATCCCCGCTGGACATGGCTGTTAAGGATGCTATTTTGGAAGAAGGTAGCATTTCACAACCTCTTCTGGAGAGCACCTTCCCTGAGCTGACCTGTCTGCTGGCAATATCATGCAGCAGCGGCTAGCTCTCCCAGGAGATGCCCGCTGTAGCAGGACCCCAAAGAGTGGTCCCCCACACTGCTCTCCTCCACGTGGGCTGACAGGAACTGGCTTAGCCATGTGCACAGACCTGATTTGTGCAGCACACCAAGCAGGGGCTCCCCTGCTGCCGCTTAACCTCTTGGTTATTCTCTGTGCCAACATTCCCCTGAGCCCATGGTGACAGCTCTCCCAAACCCTCCCTTGCATCCGCAGCTCCTTTGCTTGCAGGAAGCAAACGGGCAGGGAACGTAGGGCTTGCACGGAGGCAGCGCAGCAAGGGGAAGAAGCTGCCCTGCAGGATAGAGCAGCATGGTCAGCTCAGGGCTGAAAGGTCTGCAGGGTGGTCAAGGGCAGATGGGAGGAAACATGACAGTCAGACAGAGATGAAAGAAAGTCAGGCTGCCCTTCAAGCCAGCAGCAGCTTTTACAGTGAGCAAGCCTTACAGATCACTGCGACAGAAAGAGGAAGCGAGAGGCGAGAGAGTACACTTGCTTTTACACCACTGGCCCATGGGGACGGCACCGAGCTGATGCAGAGCGCTCCTGTCCCTCAAGATAAATGCCAGTGTACATTAGAAAGGGTAACTGAGAACGTTATTAAGCTTTTTCGTATGGAAATATACTTAGGGAGTCTCAGATTTTGCTGGCACATGAAAATAATCATTACACTCCGCACAAATGGTGATCTCACTGGAACTGCTCGAGAACCACACAACGCTGGCTGGGGTCTGGCTGCTGCCTCTGCCTTGCATTTGCTAAACAAGGATGCGTTTCTGAGAAGCTCACAAAAGGTGCCAAAAACACAGAGGGGCTGAGTTCAGAAAACCTCCATTTAACAGACGATGGAGGCTGCACCCTGGCTGGAGGGGAAGGAGCCAGGATTTCAGAGGGAAGGGAGGTGACTTGGAACACACCTCTCCTTCCTGCAGCAGAGTCGCAGAAAGCCGAACAGCAGATCCAGTGAGATCCCAAGGGGCCAGCGGGCTCAGCTGATACCATGGGAGGAGAAACAAGTAAATGTGACAAGAAAAGGGGCATCGGTGTTTCGTTTGTCTGCGTGAGCAGAGGTGGGAGCCCTCCTCCATGTAACCTATGTGGGCCACAGCCATGTTGAGTCAGAGCACCAGCTCTGGAAAGGTTGCCTGGAGGTATCCGCTGCCCCCACACACATACTAAGTGCCTGGCTCTACCGTGATGGCAGTGATTCGGGGTCAAGCCTGTGCTTTCCTCTTCTGTCTCTGCAGAGGATAGCAATCAGGGCCTGGAGTAAGCTACAAACAGGAAGGCAAGGATCGGCACAGCTGCTGCAGAGCCCTGAAGCTGAGGTTCAGCTGGGAGCTGCCTGATGGTCACTTCTTGGGGTGCCCCAAGAAATGGATTGAGGGCAGGGGTTTTAGGGAAACACAGGGAGGTGGAAAAGGAGAAGAAAAGAAACCATCTCCTCTGCATGTGTTACTGGACATCGGCCCAGGAGGCTAAAGCCTTCATCTTCCTGGGAGGAAGGAGGTGCTAGGGAGCCTCCCCTTCTGAGCTGTTCCTGGGAAGAAAAAGGTCAGCACTCAGCCATCACATGCTTTCCTCTTTTTACACCACAAAAACCAACACAAGGGAAAGAGATATGGCCTTCATCCAGGAAACGCTGTCCTGTCCTGTCATCAGCCTGCTGGTGGAGGGACGCGCCTCGGTAATGATGGGCTGTGGGAGGGCGGCAGGCGAGAGGCTGTAGAGCCTGGGCCAGCCCAGTGGGTGCCCACTAGACAGCCCAGAGGTACTATGGGTCAGGCAGGGCTCCAGGGCTGCCAGGAGAGCTCGGGGCCCTGCCCAGCTGCTCGAGTGGGCAACGCTCCCTTTGACCCTGCCCCTGGGTGGGCACCACACTCCAAGCCATGAGAGACCAAGAGCAGAAGGCAAACCCAGCTCTGCTTTCAGGGAGGGGGCACCGGTGATGAGGGGTGTTTTCTTACACCCCCATGGACTCTGTTTAAAACAACCAACTGGAGTCTGGCATCTTACTGCCGATCCCTTGGCCACAGTGGTGAAGCAGCACATGGAGAAAAGCAGCCTGCTCCTGACCCAGCGCACTGTAACCATCTTCACCTGGAAGCTCCTGAGCCCCCATCCAAATTGACCACCCTGCGACAGCTCCAGCCTTGGAAGCCAAGGTCTGCAGCCTGTGATGGTTACGGGCTAGTCTCTGCTGCCTGTGGGCTCCCTCTAGCCTGAGTCTGCTCCCCTCCATGTAGGTGTCCTGCAGAAACATCCTCAAAGGATACAACTTCTGGATGAGGTCGTAGGCGTGCTTGTAGTTTTGGGTAAGGAAACACAGGGACACAGTCGTCACAGGGTTGTGACACCAAGAACGGTACAGGCAGCAGAACAGGTTACGGCTCTCCTGGGGAAAGAGGAATCAGGAATCAGGGGTTAGGCCACTAGCTGGAGCATGAGACGACTGGATATAGGGAGCCACAGGTCCCCAACACCGACTGACACCACCAGCCCAGCCAGACTTGGAAGCCACAATCCCAGCCCTGCCAAGGTACGACGGGACATTTCTGGACTTCTGAATATACAAACGGGCTCTAAATGACACATAAACTGACCACAGACCTGGGTCACAGTTGCCTTCATATTCCTGACTGCCCTCACAGCAGCTGCTGTGGCTGGACATAGGCTGACAAATTCGGGAGATATGAAAAAAAGTGGTGTGTGTTTGTGGGGGAGGGGGCAGCTGGAGATGCAGCCCCTGGGACGCCTGTCAGCACACTTCCTCAGCTGCCATGCACACCGGGGGACACCTCACGGCCCACAAGTCAAAAGCTCTGAGGAGCCAAGTGGCACCCTTTTGACTAGATTTTAGGTGTAAGACAGTGACACAGCTCCCAAGCTCCCAGATACGGGCTGCAAGGACACACCTAGAGATAAAAATCCCTGAACAAGGGGCCTGAAGGCTCAGCCAGCAACCACACAGGGCCACCAAGACAACGGGCTGGGGGACTGCAGCTAGTCCAGCCAAGGAGAGACTTGCGCTCGCTGGCCTTCAGCAAAAGGCCTGCGGTACCTACAAGGAAAAGGCCTTCTGCCTCTCTGCCTCACTTGGACTTTACCATTGCTGGCAGCAGCAGCAGCTGCTCTGGAAACACTGCAAGCGTTCTCCAGGGATGAACAGCTGAGGGACCATCAGGGCTTTGCGGGGAACTCGCCTGCCGTCAGCTGTCTCCTAGTGAGCGTGTTGGGGGCACAGGAGGGAGGTGGCAGCTGCTCGAGGGCTCGGGTGGCCATACAGGAGCTGCAAGAACACGAGGACTTTGTGATCAGCTTACACAAGGACTGCTCTCTGACGTAGGGGGATAGACCTGAGTCTCCCTCAGGGAGAGTAAAGCAGACTTGGACATGTCCTCCTAGGGCCCCTCAATCCATCGTGCTTGCCTGAAGCCACTACACACTGCTTCTTGGAGAGCATGACTGTGCACCGGTTCTCACCGCCAATCATTGTGCACTCAAATACCTGCCCACAGAACTCGCATCTCAGCCAAGAGCTGGACCAGGACTCTGGGGAATGGGAGCTCAACTGATTCCCAACCAGCTTCAGGCAAGTCTCCTCTCTGCCTCAGTTTCCCGTCTGTAAAATGGAGCTGTTCTGTCCCTGCAAAGGAGCCTGGAAACACCGTTATAATTCAGGACAGGCAGTGCCCAAAAGGAAGGTGTTCAAGAAGGGAAGAAGAAGACACTGCTCCGTTTGGAAGAGCTGAAGCATGGAGAAACTGATTTTTCTCCAGGAAAGCAAGGAACATTCAAAATGAAGCTAAGATGAAACATCCAACAGCCCATCAATGCTCAATAACGTTGCCTTTAGTCTCCAAAGGCTCTGGACCCCGGCCCATGCAGCCTACCCCGGAGTGAATGGCACTGGAAAGTTGAGTATTTTGCGGCTGCTAATTATCAAGGATTAGGTTTCACATTCAGGACAAGCCTTTGGGAGGGAGGCTCATGAAGCACAGGAATGGATTGCTGGGCAGGCCTGGCATCTCCAGAGCTAGAGATTCGTAAGAAAGCATTAGATAAGCATTGAACCAAGAAATCTAGCCAGTTCTGTTTCAGGGCAGGGTGGACAGCCTCCCAGACCCTCTCTGGCCATGCTCGCTAGGATTATTGGCATTCTGGGCAGAAGACAGTGACATGCCACCACAGATCAGCTGCCAAACTCACGTGGGAGCCATTCCGCCTTTAAGCAGTGGCAGGGAAAAGTTCTTCCTTTGTCTGACAAGGGCCAGATGTTCGGCATGTGGATGGCTTGCCACCCAAGGTCCTGCAGCACTTTAACATGAGGCCTCAGCTGTCTACCAAAGCTTGAGCAAGCCATAAACTCATCCAAAACAGGCAATTGCCCTGACCTCCTCTTAAATCTGAATAGCCCAGGGAAATGCTGGGGTCAGGTCCAGGAAATCGGAACCTTAACTACTGCATGCTCACTTCCTCATCCGCTGCTCCTCCCTCAACTGTGCCCAGCTGGAACAAAAGCATTGAAGCCACAGAGTCTTTGGTGCATGCCAGCAGACAGCCATAAGAAAAAGAAAAAAATACAAGGACTCCCAGGTTCATACTTCTGCAATCCAGGTGGAGAGAAGATGAAAGTGCCCCTCTTCCTTCTGCAGAAAGAGAGAAGGAATGAAGGAGCCAACCCAAGGTGAGCTGTTGAGATCAGCCAGACAGGGACTAAATGCAGTCCCAGGCAGCTTTCAGTTCACTGTCACCCTCATCACATCCCCTGATATGAGTGTAAGAGGTAGCTGAGCCTGCTCTCACAGATAGTGCTCCCACTCAACGTACCGGTGTCTTCAGGTCCTTCAGTTGATTTCTCAGCTGGAAAAGCTCAGAGGATGTCAGCAGGATGGTGTTCAGGGTATGGACCATCGTAGAGGCAAACTTGAGGTCCTCTTCGCGAAGCAGTATGTCTGCCATGGAGTGGAAGATATTTTCTGCATTCAGAAGTAGACAGAGCTGCCTGTGTATCACAGAGAGTTAAAAAAAGGGCAGAGGGGAGGATGGTTAATTAGTTCAGCTGAGAACCTGAGACCATACATCATATCCTTGCTGCAAAAAGGTTCATGAATGATAAACCTGGGGACATTAGCGGCTGGAAAAACTTGCACACTGGCATCACAGTTGAGCTGTTACAGGGCAGGATCAGACTCTGTGTGTATAGGGTACAGATATTCAGACTAGGACAAAGCCAAAAGAGGAACTGTGCCCCTTCCTTCTTGCCGCTGAGACGCATCCTCAAACAGGCAGGCTGAAGACCTCCCTGGCACCTGCTACCACGGCTTGGTGCCGACTCAAGGTTCCCGTTGATCTCTCTAGAGGCGGTTTTCAGCATTGCTTTCCAGTCTCTACCCTGACATCTGCTAGGAGCATGCAGTAGCATGGCTATGGATGAAATTTTAAGATCCAGCTAGGCCAGCATCCCTCTGACACCAGCAAACTGGTAGGGAGGAAGCGTAAGCACCGTGATAAACCTAGAGCAACCCTTTGGGAGTATTCCCTCCCAGCCTCCAGCACTGTGAAATTTGGGACCTCTGGAGCCACAGACCGTCTTTCTTTGTACAAAATCCCTTTCTTAAAGCAATCTGCTTGCTTTTTGAACTCCTCCACACTCTGGCCCCACAAAATCCTGTGACGAGGAGTTCCAGAGTTCAAATCAATGAACCTGGAAGATGCCTCTGCTTTGAACATGCCTCATTTGCTGCCTCCCAGCTCTTGTGAAAGGCACTATTGTTCCTTGCTGACACCCCCACACCACCGCAAGGGCTTTTAGTCCTCTCTCATGTCTCCCTCTCTGCTCCCTTCCGCAGGCTGAAGAGTCTAACTCTGATTTTGCCTTGGGCTGAATTGCTCCAGGCCTTCGAGCTCTCCCTATCCTGCATCTCTTCCAATTCTACCAGGCCTTTTTTTGTAATGGTGGTGGGAAAGGGACCAGAGCAACGCACAGTATCCAGGGCGCCAGCAGGCTGGGAGTTTATACAACAGCGTAGCGATATTTTCCGTTTTCTTTGCTACTCCCTCTCTAATTACTCCCAACACTCGATTTTCTGTTTTGATCGCTGCTGAGCAGTTCGGCTGACGTTTCCACAGAGCTAGCTACAACAACTGCACGCTGTAGACATGTAAGCCAGGACTGTAACATCACAGGCATGCACCAGATTAGTGGTTAATGCTAGCTGCATTAGGACAGCCCTATCCAGACGCTGCAGAAGCGATTAGGCTTGTTTTACAACCAGGGAAACTAAGGCAGAGGCAGGGCAAGTTGGAGAGGAGCCAAGAGCAGGGTCAGCAGCCCACCCTGCAGTCCTCGGCAAGGCCCACCAGCCCAGGGGTCTCAACAGATCCCAAAGCATTGCGTACCCGGCATTGCAGCTCCACACCGCTCTGCCTCTCCTCAGCTCTGCCACAGGGGTTCGGCAGGTCACAGCAGGAATGTTCTGCTTAATAAACTGAGGCATTCTCAGGGTTTTAAACATTTTAGATGAGAAACTGAAAACCAGATTTTCCTCAGCGTTTGTTTGGATTTTATAATTTCCTGTTTTTCTGCACCGTGGCTCTGAGGCTGCCGAGCTCCTGTGTTTTCAGATGGTTTGTCTGAGGACACCTGAAACGCTGCCCATTGCGGGCTCAGCCCTTCAGGGCTAGTGCCAAAGAAATTGGGGAAGGCTGATCCAGCTCCTCCAGCACCTACACTTTGCTGAGCCCCAATGGAGAAGATTCTTGTCTTATTCTTGGACAGAGGCCAGGGATGCGTGTAGTTGAGAGTGGGGAAAGGGAAAGAGCCTGGGATGATAAGAGCTTCCAGACCTCTGCAGCATCCCTGCACACACACACATTCCTGAGCATGGGCGTCATGAACTCCCATCTTCCAAAACTGGGATGCTCCATGTGCATCAGTGCTGGGGGCATCACCTCCTCTGCTAGCTTGTAGGAAACCTCTGCACCTGGGAAAGGCACTGGCTTCCCCCAGAGCTCCTGTGCTTCTGCCCCAGCTGCCTACAAAGCAGCGTTCAGCATCAGATAATCTGAACTGGCAACTGAATTCCCCCAGGGGCATCTTAGAGGAATTTAAGAGGGAAAAGAAGCAGCATCCACTTTGCCAGGCGGGTGGGAGAATAGCGAGGCCCTCGCTGGCTGCTCCGTGTGTCGCAGTTTGGCCAGCTTGTCACGAGACACGGGAGGAACACCTGAAACTCCTCCAGGGCCAGGGCTGGGGTGGTTTGCACCCTGAGGAAGGGCAGGAGGAGAGTTTCCAGCCCTCCACCACCATGGTCAGTCCTGGGGCAACATGTGAGACCTGCCAAGAGCGTGCTCTGGGCATGCAGAAACTATTGGCCTCAGTGTCGTGTTGGCAGCCACAGGAAGAAGAGCCACTGATTGCTGCTGAAAGCAAGGACTTGCCAGCATTGCTTAAACGTTTCCCTCTCACCAAACCTATAGTGTGTTTGGGGCCATACAAACTTGTACTGCATGTAGCTCCTGCTACACAAACAAGATCCTGGCTATAAGAAGATATCTAAGACCATATCCTGAAGCGTGATATTGGCTAGTAGGTGTTTTGGGACTACCAGCTAGAGGCTGCAACCACAACTTGTGTAATTATTCCTTTAGGACAGGTCACATAAGCTTTCAGAGTGCTGGAGTGCCCCTTCCAGCTTAAGAAAAAGGTTGGTTCTCACGGGTGGAAAGAGCACCAGCCGTGCTGGTGGCCAAACAGCTTTCCTGCACAATGTGAAGTCGGCTGCGAATCAGCCAAATGTGATACTTGAGGTAGAAAGTCCCCAAACGAGGTCAAGAGCCTAGTTCAGAGGAGGAAGCAGTGGTCAATCTGGTTTCATGCCCTTCGCAGAGTCACTATGGGCAAAGGACAGAGGAGAGCCTCGTGGGAGGCATGATTTACTTGGATTGCCACAGGCTACTATGGGAATAAACCCAGCACAGTGGAAAGCACAGGTGTCCTGACATGCATCCAATGCCCTCAGAAACCCAGCAGCAAGCGGCTGCCTCCGAGCACAGGGGGGTTAATAGTGCGGCGCCCTGGGGACCAGCTTTCAGTGAATTAATTACTAATTTGGAGGAGGATGCAGGCAGGGAGGTGATGACACCTGCTGCCAAGCGAGCTCCTCCCAGCATGAGAGCAGAGAGTCTCTGGGGCCTCCTGCGTTCCCTCAGCATGCAGAGGCCATCAATTAGCACCGTCCTTGAAAGCCAGGACACAAAGAGCCCCCACGGGCACCTCAGAAAAGGCTGATAAAGCTGAACGGGGAACGGAGAAATGGTTTTTCTGTCCACCTTTGCCCACAGCTCTGCCCGCTGGGTGCCCAGGCAGCTGTCCTTCAGCTGGAGCAGGGAGGACATGGCCCGCAGACAGCCCTCATGCTGGAGGATGCCCGCGGGCTGCCGAGCTGGTGAACGTCAGGCGCAAGCTGAGCGCATTGAGCCCTCCTGCCTGACGCTTTCGTCGCACCCGAGTCCCTGCGAGATTTTGGAGAAACACGTTCAAAACAAGGTGGTGGGGGAAGAAACCCCTCGCATCATCCTCCCAATTCCTGGCTCTAGCAAGCAGCTTTGCATTCCCAGCACAGGCTCTGCAAAGCCCTAGCACCCAAGAGGCTCCTCTCCACCAGTGCATGGCAGCGGGGACGTGTGGAGGGAGCGAACGGGCCCCACTCCTGCAACTAGTGACGCAGCCGCTGCCTGACAATGAGATTCACTGTGTGGGGGTTTATGTAACCCAGTCTAACATTCGTTATGGATTGGGTTAAAATAGAGCGGGCAGTGATAAATAAGCTCATTTATCCCAATTATTCTTACGTAAGTGGCTGCATTCACAGGCTGCTGGGATGAAACGCTTCCCCAACTTCTCGCAGCTCCAGCACGGACTTGCTGGAGGACGGAGAGAAATGAGACAGTGAAATGAGGCATCGAGGGAAAGACGGGGAAGAAGAGAGCAGCCCCTGAAGGAAGTGGCTGGGAAGTACCTGAATGTGCACCCAGCTGCCCAGGTCTAAGGGTCCTCATGCAGCAAACAGGAGCTCCCAAGAGCCCCTGAAGCTGGTGGAGAAAAGGGAAACCAGCCCATTCTCTGAGATACTTTTAGTCCAGCCCGATGGAGCGAAAGGCAAATCAATAGCTGAGTCCTGCAGCCAGCTTCCCCAAGGAAGCTTGGCATTACAGGCGGGCAGGATCGCTCGGCAGTGCTGTGAGGGTGGAGCCAACCCAAAAAACAAGTCCAGCCTGGGCGTTTCCAACCTGAGCACGTGACTGTCAAGCAGGATGTTTCAGTCTCCTTCATACCCTTCTCCAACACCCCAATGTCCCATGTCCACCCTCCCGGATGATTAACTGCGTGCCCAAAGAGGGGATGACTCCTTCAGACCCACAATCCAACATACCCAGGGAGAAACAGCGTTTCCAGGACATTTCAGCTCTGACTGTTCCCGAGACCACCCTGCAGTTTAACGATGAGAGAGTTTTTAACAAGATGAACTTGAACAGGACTAATTGCAAAGTGTTGAACATCTTCCATCTCTGCCTCTGCAGCCAGTACAGCTGGGAAACTGCTCTTCTGCTGCCTGCAACCTGTGTGTCTTGCTTCCCTGCAGCTCCCTGGCTCGTCTCTGCGCCCACCCAACAGCTGCCTTGAGACACACAGCTGAGCCTAGGTGTGCATCAGCCTGGAGAAAGCTCTAGATGCATCTGTAGACAGTCTAACCCAATTAAATCCTTGGAGGAAAGAGGAGGAAAGCCCAGGCTTAAACTTTCCATCTCTTGGTCCTTCCTGCCTCTTGCTGTTGCCTCGGCTGCAGAAGGACATCATCCCTCTTCTCCACCCTGCCAAAGATAACCCAGCAGACGCAATTTAGCAAGGCTGAGTCCACTCTGCTTCACAGGGCCAGTGGAGAGCCTGTTTTTTATAGCTCCCAGGCATAAAGGCTACGAAGCAACTCAAACGAGTGCAGCCAAACAAGAATCAGGCTGGGAAGCTTTCTGGGACGCTCTCAGCAAAGCACCAGGGAAGGCAGCTTTGAAGGAACTTCAGTGACCTCCAAAGCTGCCCTCATACGCCTACGCTCCAGAGCAGGCATTTTAAGGAAAATATTCTGGTCCAGCCCCCATTCCCCCCACCTCCACCGTCCCTTGATCAAAAATGAGGAATCATTTTCCATAAATAGAAGCTCTGACATTTTGCTGGCTAATGCCTTGTTCCCAGCAAGCAGGAGTCTGAATACAAACTGCTTTCTAATTTCAGGCCTGGTTTTGATTAGTGAGGAAGGATTTTTTCCCCCCTTTTGGTGGCATTGGGAAATTGGAAAACATTATGCATTAAAGGAACAGCTACGCACATCGGATCACCCCTTCCCCCAGCAGAGACCCACGTATCCACCTTTGTTTTATTTCCTCTTTCCTTCACCAACTTCTGCCTAGGACTTAGCTTAAAGGTGGGAGAGGAAAGCTCCAAGGTGTCTGTCTGTGGGCTCTGTCTGGGTTTTCTTACACAGAGCGGGGAGGAAATTAAAAGCTCTGGAAGGAAAGAGCCAGCCCAGGTGAAACTGGGTAACCTCAGCCCCTGCTCAACTCCTGCCTCACCTTCCTGGCACTGATGGAACGTGATGAAGCACCAGCTGCATCTAGTCCAACCTTCTTCCCTCTCCTGGGGAAGAGGTGTCACCCCCAATCTGTCCGCCGGATTGGAGTGCTTTGGTAGCGGGAGACCTGCCTGGCTCCCGGGCGATGCTGCCGCACCAGGGTGCCCTCGTTGCAGCCACTCCCATGCAGGAGCTCTGCAGGAACCCGTTGGAGGACGCCCCCCAGGCTTCTACCAAGTGAGTTTGCCCGTTCTCAGTACTCGGAGAACTGTGGGCATGAGAAAGCCAGGACAGACGGCAGGCAACAAGACAAGGCACACGCCAGGCACATACTGCTCTGTCCCACGCACCGCTGGTGCAGCCAGATACACGCATGTACGAGCTCTGGTTTCCAGCCTGACCGGCCGGTTTTGCTCCTTTGCTGGAGTGGCTCAGGTTTACATTCCTGTCCCTCCAACCCAGCGTTATACTAGCTTTACAGGCAAACCCTCAACCCTAAGCCAAGCAGCGTGCCTGGAGCTCGCGGGGACCGAAGCGCACGGGCAGGGGCTGGCCCAGCGCCCCGTTTCACAGCAGCCGGGAGGCTCCTCGCCCCCCCCCCCCAGCCCCAACCCCCAAAAGTGATGGGGGACTGGGTGGCAGAGGGGACAACTGGCCAACCGCGCAGCTGCCGGCCTCTGTGACAGCAGCCAGCAGCTGAGGCCAACTGCCAGGAGCGGGCAGATCGCGTGTCGGTGACATGGGAAACGCCACGCGGTGCCGTTCCCGGGCAGGCTTTCCATGGCGCGAGCAGAACGCAGGAGGGAGGAGGGCAGGCGAAGGGGGCCACAGGCGGACAGGTGCCTTCGACTAAGCAGGCAGCAGCCGAGATGCCAGAGGACGCCGGGGGCCTCTGCAAAAGGGGCCGGGGCAGCGGGCATGAGGGACAGTGCTGCCTTTGCTGGCTGTCCGCAGCCTGCGTCAGCAGCCGTCGACTGTGGCTAACAGCAGGAGAGGGCAGGGAACCGACCGCCTGTGGCATCCCAGCTCTCAGCTTGCCTATGCCAGCTTTTGGCTCAGAGCGAGTGAGAGCCACGTCTGGGCTATCTGCCCCGCTCCCAGTCCCCCCCCAGGCCCTCCCAGCACAATGCATAGCCCAAGGCAGTGCTGCAAATTGCTCCTCACCTGCAAATTTTAGGAGCTTGTTGCCCCATATACATCTCCTGCAGCAGGAAGAAGAAGAGATGCACCTCAAACCCTTTGCTCTCCCCTGTCTGCTGGAGCTGGAGGCACCAAGGAGCGTTCACCATGGGGCAGGTGACGGGTCCCCAGCAGGCTCCAGCACAGAGCCGTAAGCAACCGGCTTCTTAGCTTCGTAGACCCAGCACATCCTGGAGCCAGCCATGCCGAACCACGTGCTGACTTGGGTCACCCCCGGAAATCCAGACCTGTACTTGAAGCCATGATTTCTACTGACTTTTCAGCACACGAGGCAGTTACTTCTGCTGCAGTGACATCAACTATAACCAACCAGATGTGATTTTTTTAACAGCTGTAAGACTTAAAAACCTAACTGCTTTCTTCCCTGGCCCCATACAGAGTAGCGCGGCTGCCGGCAGGCTCAGAAGTACTGCATGCTGAGCCGTGGCGCAGGAGAGGAACGGGCTAGACCTCGCGCGGGCTCTGTTGCTTTAAGGACCACTTTCAACCCCCAAATCTGTTCAGCAGGTCTGGCAGCGGGAGTCTCAGCTGCTTGTCATTTTGCAGCTGGATCAGCCAGCAGCAGCTCCTGGAAAACTCTGCCTTGAAAGCTTGTTTCAGCACAGCTTTAGAGGCCTGATAAGACGTTTCATTATAACAAAGCAAACACCGCAAACAACAGCCTGCAACGCCTATGTTGCCTGAAAGAAGCGGTGAGCCCTCAACAGCCTGGCTTGCATGCCCAGTCCAGCCCCTAGCATGGACCTACAAGAGTCACGACCCAGGCAGTGCTCGAGGGAGGGAGATCGCGTCTTCCAGAGGCATTTTACGTCTGCCTCATACAACCCATCTCTGAAACCAGAGGCAGGGGAGGGAACTCATGGCCACACAGACGCAGCAGGGCCAGCACAGGCACGCTGGGCCTGCGAGGAGCCGCCATCAGATGTGTCAGCATGGTACCCAGCAAGGCACCTCACCAAGTGTTGCAAGGAGCCAGAAGGTGAGCCCAGACGAGACTGAGGGTGCCCCTGCAGTGCTCTGCCACGAGAGCTGCGGGCACGCGTGGTGCCCCCAGCCCCTGTTCTTGTCCTGCCCACCCTTGTCATGTGTGTCTGCCAGGAGAAAGGCGGCCGTGAAGCAACTCACCCACAGAGCCCTTCCTGCTGGCAACGGGACGTAGCAAACTCTGTCCTGCCCCAAGCAGCAGTGGATAAACTCCAGCTACCCTGGCCCATGTGGCTGAGATGCAGTGAGGAAATTCCCCTCCGGTGATCAAACGTGCCACCTATGGGCATCACGGCTGCAATGATACCAGACTCAACCTGGCCAGACAGCAGCTCCTTCATGAGAAACTCTCCTCTAGCTGGCATTCATGTTGCAGACATCAGGAAGGCGACAAGGACATGAGCAGGGGCAGCCAGGAGAGCCCAACAAGCCCACGTGTGCAAGGGTGCAGCACAAAACCTGCTTGAGATCCCCAGGAGATGAGACCCTAGGGATGTGGAGCACAAGCATCTTTAGTAAAAATGTTTACTCTCAACAGCAGACCCGGGCTCAGTCCGGCTGCTCCACTTTCCAAAGTGCTCCAGGTGGGAGCAGGGACCACTGGAGAAGTGTGATTGCATCAGCTGTAGCATTAAGTGATGCTCCAAGAGAAAGCACCCTGTAGCTGAAAGGCATTGGGACCCACTCATGCAAGTTCCAGACCATCAGTTTTGGTCTCAGATCCCCACGTCAGCGCCATTTAGTGAGCAATGTACCCTGTGCCTTCAGAGCACGCAAGCGAGTTGTTTTCCTCTGGCCATCCTGCGCTCCGCTAATTTCGGCCAAAAAACCCCCAGTAACAATACACCCGAGATGCACGCCAGGCACAATCAATTCCTAGCTACACACCAAAGGAGCTATTAGCCCTGTCACAAGCCTGCTCCCCCAAAACACACATGCGTGCACTGTTCTTTTTTTTTTCGCTTTGCTGCCGCAGGAGAACAGTGTGTGAGAGGTGGTGGGAGCTGGACGCGGTTGCCTGCGCTGCATTTCAGCCGGCTATTAACCACGCTGGCTGCAGCTTGCCCATCGATCCACCTGCCGTGCGATGGGAAGCCGCAGGTGCTCCAACGGGCCGATCGAAGGGCCCGTCTAGTTCCCCTGCAGCATCCTCCCGGGCAGCTCCTGCATCGCACCCAGCAGCCCTGCTGCATCCTTGCTCCGTGCCACAGCCTTATTTTCTGAGATTTCAAGGAAATCACCCAGCTGGGTGACAGACCTCAGGAACCCCCCTGCAGTCTCTGAGAGCAAGGGACTGATTCGAGAGGGGCGAGCAAACGAGACACGTGCGCTGTAAACAGGAAATCAGGTGGCCGGCCCCGGGGGCTGTCTGCCCCAGCAAGCCCCAGGGATCTGCTCCACGCAGGGAAGAAATGCCCTGCTGGAGGCTGCAGCCATGGAGAGCCTCTTCACACCGCACTGCCTTATTCCCAGGAAGCCGTGCCCACTAGGCAGCCATCAGCTCTTCGGCAGCAGCAGGCACATGGCAGCAATAATGAAGTATGGTATTTAGGCCATTAAAACGTAACTCCTTAAATTAAAAGGGTTTGTCAGCCTTTTAAACAGAGACAAGGCAAACGGCTGTGGGCAGACGTGGCGTGGCAATGGGATGCCCCCCTGCCCATTGCCTTGGACTAACATTGAAGCGCCAGGGCAGCAAGACAGATGGGGGCTGAGCAGCAGCAGGCACCACCCGAAGGATCAGCATGGTCAGCCAGGTCCCAGCGGGTCACCTGCAGCTCTGCGATACAGAGGGGACACCATGGCCAGCTACAGAGGCTGGAGGGCTGGAAAAGGTTGGGTTGCTGGTTGCAGAGAGGCTCTCAGGGCGAATGCTGGTGGCTGCAGCATGCTCCCAAGTGCCGGGGGTGAAGCATTTCCCTCTGCTCCAGAAGCAAAATTCATGTGCAAATGGGAGCTTATACTTTCAAAGGGCATGGTGAGAAATGGATGCACAGAATGTGACAAATCCTACCCTAAAGGACCCCTCTCCAAGATGGGCCTGACCACAGGAAAAGAGACATGGAGGTCACCACCCACCCAGCCAGGATTTGGGCGCCAGCTCTTCAGGGACATCACTGTCCCAGTGCCTTCCAGCACTGCCCTTCATCAGGGCATGTCCTCCAGCACCTGACCTGCATGGTGCACCCAGAAGAGATGAGGGAGAAGGTGGAGGGACAGGCGAGATTCCCACAGTCCCTGCCTGGACCTGGCTTGCCTTGCTGGTGACGCAGGTACCCGGGGGTGCGATGGAGCTCTCCTTGTGCCAGCTTTGCAACAAAGCTATGACCGTGCTCCGGCAAGAGCATGAGAAATGTAGCTGCGGCGGTCCCCCCTGGCAGAATAAACATGCTGGCAGCGGACCAAGGCGGGTAATTGCTCAGCAGCTGGGCAGGGAGCGGAAGGGAGTGGAGAGGGCAGCCTCGTGGATGCCGGGTGGGTGCTGTGCCATCCAGCCCTTCGCCCATCCTGCCTGCCCTGTGCAAGCAGCACGGGTGCAACAAGCCATGCGTGCCGTGATCCAGCTGGAGGGGAGGGATCACTGTTCACAAGGCCACTTTGTGCGAGTCTCAGACTAGCACTGCTCTGCCACCCACTCTCGATGGCCTCAGGGCTTGGGGACCATGCAGCAGCAGGACCAGATCACTAATCGAGGCAGCTAGTCGCCTTCTTTAAATACAGCAGCTCAGAGACAGAGCTATGTGCTGTGCCACTCTCAGGCAGGAGTGAGCCCTGGGCTCCTAATGGGTCCCCACCTCGACCCCAGGCTACACTCAAACATCGCTCTAGAGCCAAATGCCCCGAGATTCAGAGGTCGCTGAGTCTCCAGTGCTACAAAGTCAACTGTAACAAATTCCCATCAACCTAACGATCGCTTGAGCAGTAAGCCCACGGGACAGGATTATGAGGGGCAGCCTGGTGTCACTGTTTGCCTATAAACACTGGGAAAGGGCAGAACATGAGCAACGTGACAGGGCAGGCAAAGCCTTTGGGGACCAATGTGCCCGGGATTTCCCTCCCATCATCCAAACTAACATGTGCTGTATTAACACCTCGGACAAGGAGGTCGCTTGCTCCCATGAGGGCCACGCTCAACCTGAAACATTCAGGCGATGAAGGCTACAGCCAGGAACCCAGAATGAGGGACGTCTCCCGGCAGACAGGAGGACTAGCCGTGGCCACTGTGCTCTGTCACGCAGTGCCCCTGAGGCTCAGAAACAGTCCGTGGTGCTGCTTGGGCAGCCGTGAGTGGCAGGGAAGTAGGAGGACTGTGCCTTAAGCCAGTGAGGGAAGGACTAAGGTCCGAGAGAGCAAACATCAAGTGGAGCATCTCAGATGCTTCCTCAAAGAAGGAACTGGATGGATGAACTAACTGGGGCTCCAGGGGGGAAGGAGATAGGCAGAAAGCACAGGCAAAGGGAAGGGAGCTGTGGAACGGCACACCAGGACGCAGGACAACTTCAGACCAGAGCTACAGGCAAAGGTAGGACCTACCTAGGGCCTCCCTGCTGATGGGGTGAGCATGCAAGGCCTGGCTGGCGGGCTTAGCTCACGGGCCAGTGCTCACGGCATTGCAGCCCAGCTGTGGGAAGCTTGCACCCGTTTCGTCACTCTCCCACGTGGCTTGTTGGAGGACCTGCAGCCCCCACCATGTCTCTGCCCCACCACACAGCCCTCCCCGGGGAGCAGATAACCACCGGGAGGCCATCTCGACAACCCTGTCCTCCCCCCATCCGTGGCGTGGGGCTCTGAGACGGCTCGCTGGGATCAGTCTGGATGAGAGACACATCTCCAATTAAGGACAGAACCTGACTTCCCTCCCAGCCCTGTTGCTTTGACAGCGCAACGCCTGGAAACGGGGCTAATCTAAACATTGTTGCTGTGAGCTGTCAGAGCTCCCATCCCCACCAGCTCGCCCCTTTAACCGCTTCGGCCCCTCGGCCCCCGAGCGCAGCCACCCCGTGAGAACGGCGGCCGGCCGTGCTCTGCAAAGGGCCGGCGGTTTGAAGCAGCACAAAGCTGCCCAAAGGGGCCTCCGACAAGGCTGAAACTCTGGTTTCCCCCAAGGGAAACCCTGCACACATTGACCAAAAAACCCCACCCCTAGCGACGGAAACACCTTCTCCTCTCCCGGGCAGCGAGAGCTGCCGTGATCCATGAGTCCCGCAGGGTGGAAGAGGGCTGCTCCCCCCGTCCCCGCCTCAGTCACACTCAGCAACATCCTTCTGCATTAACACAACCGCAATTTTCATTTTAACGCAACGAATCGCTCCGGCATTTTATTACTAATCGCACCATGACAAATATGCAGCGACTGTAATAAAATACCCGCAGTCCTCGCAGCAAATTCCACTTAGGCTCCCCCCCTTCTTCGCCACATGCTTAAATAAAGCAGGTGATTCTTTATTAAGTACCAGTTAGTGCTCCAGTAATTTCTTTTATTAGTGCTATATATACACTGGGGGCCCAGCATAGATAGGATAATTTCTTGCCCCACTTAAAGCAACTGGGACAGCATGCTGTCACACTGGCGCATGGAGAGGGGTTGACCTGCTTGCCAGCCCCAAAGTGGGCAATGGAGGCACGAGATGTCCCACCGCGCTGACCGAAAAGAAGCAGCCATCAGCGGCTGGTCCGGCTCTGCTTTCTCCGTGTCGAGCTGCCGGCATATCCGTGACGCCGGCAGCGGCTCGCAAGGCAGGCCCATTCCCTTCTGCCGTGCTGGAGCATCTTGTGCTCTGCTGCGAGGAGGGCAGTGCCCTGCCGTGCTTCCTCCCCCACCCTCCTCTTCCTGTGCTCCCTTTTCCTCTCCTCCAAAGGCGTTTTGCCACCCTTCCTCCCCGCCATAGCCAGGGCAGAGCCCTCCTGCCATTTCCTCCCTCCTCAAATTGCTTCAGGCCGGACGGGCTGCCCTCGCTGCCGGGCTGCCCTCGCTGCCGGGCTGCCCTGGCTTGACCCATGTGCCTGGGACACCTGCAGCCCCGTGGCCGCACGCTGCAACGCCAGTGTCAAACGCAGGGCAGAGCAGCTCCATCCCCCCAAAGTCATCCTGCTGGGAAAAGCGGCATCCGTGGCTGGCTCAACAGCTGGGATCCTTTAGGAATTTGCAGAGGAAGCAGCCTTCAGAGCCCAGATAAAATTAGGCCGGTGAGGGGAGGGGAAAGGGAGGGGAAAGCATGAAAGCTGGGATGATGCTATTCCCCCTTCCTTCCCCACTGCGGTGGAAAAAAAATTCCAATCCTCTATTTTTCTCCCCCTTTCCAGAATCAGTCCTCAGAAGCGTGCTCCTCAGGGCAACGGAAACCATGGCAACCCCAGCAGCTCATGCTTTTAAAAATTCATAGTGCTTAATGCAGGAGATTTCTAACCACTTTGAAAGTTTAAGAGAACTGGGTCTCATTTTGCAGGCCTTGGAGAGGCAGGTCTGGGAGGGAGAAGGGATTCTCTGCCTCCCCCACCTCCTCTCTCCCAGGCACCAATTTACATCTAAAAGCCTCTACCAAACCTGTGCCCAAATGAGCTCTGCTGCCTCCTTCAAGCTAGGTGCCACTCGCTGCGGCCCCCACGGGGTCTGCCTCCCAGGGCCGAGCCTGCAGGTGCCATGCGCTAGGATGGAGCGAGAGTGTAGCCCGCATTCCCAGCAGCAAGCAAAGACAGAGGGGCAGGTAAGCAGGAAGGCAGCGAGCGGCATGGGAGGCTCAGGCACAAGTCCTGTGTCTGTTGTCTTGCCCCAGGAGGTGAGAATCAGCCCCAGAGTGGCAGGTAGATGGACAGGTTACATCTATATCACAGTGGAAGGCACAGAGAGGAGGAGGAGGAAAGACCAGCAAGATGTTGGATTGGGAGCGCTGCATCCAGAATGGCATCTGCTGGACCATGGGAAGATCACCAAGTGTGACCCAGGCAAGTAAAGCAATTGGGGCGGCACAAGCGAGTCCTTCGGAAGGACAGCTCTTGAGCTGGAAGCTGTCACGGCTCTCCCCAGATGACCAAAAAGCTTGCCCAAGCCACAGGCGGCACCAGGAAGACAATGTGAGCAGAAGCAGGACTCATGCCAGTGGGTGGCATGAACCTCCTTCTTCATGTGGTTTTTGGACTCTTCTTGATGTCTTGAGATTGAAGCCCTTGGGCTTCTAACAGCTTAAGCCTTGCTCTTTAAGATGTCAGGTCAACTAAGAATAAGAGCATTAGATCAAAGGGAGCTGATCAATGGGAACAGCGAGTGCATTTCTGGGAGACCTAGTTTACCATGCAAGTATCAAGCCCAGCAAAGAAAGACAGAACTTTTTTTCCCCTATCACTACGTTACAAGCTCAATCCCCACCACTTGCACTGGTCACCCAAAGCCATGCCCTGCGGCTGGCACTTCCCGGTGTACAAACCATCCAGCTTTCCCCAGGGCACCCAGGTGCTTCCTGGCTGGCCAGATTGCTAACAGCTTGCGACAGCCACCTCCTGCCCAGCTGCAGCCCTGGAGGTCAGGTAGAGATCAGCTTTCTAACGCTAGCCTGCCTTTGTGCATCCCGGTACAGTGAAGACTATGAATGCTGCCTCCTGACACCCTTCCTCGACAGCTTCTTCCTCTGCTGCTGCGGCCACTGTATCTCTGCTTTCCGTCTCTCCCAGAGCCAAAGGCATGTTGGATGTCTCTTTTCTCTGGGGTACTGCATGGGGCAACTTCTTCAAGAAATAAGTCTTGCTGGGGTGACTCCTGGCATTAGCCACCGGGGCTTCCTCCAGCCAGACCCTGTGGAAGATAAGACCCACGGCCAAAAGCTCACCATCCTAACCACAGAGCATCCAGCTTGTCAGGATGACTATCACATTCCTCCGGCAAACTTAGTTAAACCTACGGCCTCTCTTGCCACCAGCTTGGGCCTGGCATTGCCAGCCTGAGGACTGACTGACCGCAGCTCTCCAAGCGGCTGCCAGGACCAGCATGGGGAGAGATCTGCATGCTCTGCCTCCACGAGAGGCTATGTGCCAGATCTTGAGAAGCCAGAGACAACCTCTAAGACAGTTTTGCTTGAAAAAGAAAAGGTGCAGAGTATTTCACGGCAAACAAGAAAACCCTCCCACGGAGTGTCTGCTCCGGAGAAGTCATTAACATAACAACTGCTGAACATGCTGCAGTGCCAGCTCAGCGCTGGGCCAGAGCTGTCTCCTCCGTAATGCACTCCGCAGGGATCCCCAGCAATCCCAAAGCACAGCAGAGAGGAGCAGATGGAGCTCCCCAAGAGGAGCACAGCTACTGCTCACCTCCGCTGGTAGACACCTCCGCAAACACTCCTGTGGCAGCCAGAGCTCCTCTCTCGTGGGGAAGAAGGGCAATGCTAAATGGTGTCAACCACTTGCAAGTACCCAATCAGACCCCACCTTTCTCACCTTGCTGCCCTCCCCTGCTTTCTCCCTCTGCCTAGGCACTGCGGTCCCTCTTTCCTACATTTTCTAGGTAGCACATGGCAGTGCCTGTGAAAGTGCGCTTTGAAAGCGCTCACCAACACTGCAGCCTCGAGAAAGACAGGGGCAGTAAGGCTGACAACTTTCTCTACTATTAGCCAAGGGCTCTGCAGCCCATGGCTTGGCAACCACCGCAAGGCAGAACTCCTTTCCTAATGCAACATATATATTCAACTCTAACCACCACAAGCAAACTTAAAAGCAGATGAAAAGCTAGCGGATATCTGGACCCACAGTTGATGGGCTTCTGAGGACAGGAGCCTGTTCGTAAGGAGGCAAAAAGCAAATTCACGCATGTCACAGAGCCACCTGTGCATGGGGACTTTCTAAGAGATTCTTTTCATCTGATGGAAAATCTTGGACTGCACAAATTGAAATCCACTGGTCTATATACAAGGATCACAGATTCAAGCCCAGTGAGGCCAAAGCTACCCTTTGTCTTCCTGCAGGACAAATGTACATCAGCCTTTTGCACAAACCAGCTGAGAGTGGAGGTCCTTCATGCTTCACACAGACGTGACGACAGCACAGCCCCTCAGCGAGGCTGACCTGGTATTTTATCTTAAGCCGTTCATGAAACTCACAGAAACCAAGTCTCTCAGATACTCACCCTGTCAGACTTGATTGGAACCAACACAGTCAGGAGCTACTCACAGGAAGGAGAAAGATGATGAATCCCACAATGTGACTGCATAATCCTTATTTCCTATGGAAAACAGGCTAAATCCAGCCTCCCTGCACACTTAATGTGCTTGTAGCAGCTTGCTACCCCAGAGACGGTTCAGCAGTGCTAGGCTGTGCTCAGATAATACTCTGGCAGTTAGAGAATTGCAATACACATGGACAGAGTCATGCTCGAACCTGCTTCGCTTCAGCTAGCTTGCAAAGAGCAGCTATGATAGCCCAGCCCTTGCAGAGACGGATTTGAAGAGAAAGAGAGTTTAGCTAAAGTGGAGAGCGCACATCTGCCCTGAATCCTCTGCATGGAGAAAAAGGGGGATTAAGGTTACAACTGAAATAGCTTCAGTGAGATGCTCTACTTTGTGGTGCCTCCTTGCAGAGCCCTCTAAAGGGCTCTATTCCCAAAAAAGCCTTTCCACTTGCATTTGCAGGGTCAGGGCAGAAAACTGTCATACCTTGACAAAGCGCAGTGAGTGCTGTCTCCAGCGGTAGCTGCCTGAGTTCAGCTAAACCAGGTCAGTTTGCCGGAGGCCATATGGCAAAGAACTGGTGTTCAAGGACCTTGGCGCCAGCGTGCAGAGGGCAGCAGCACATAGAAGCCTTGCTTCCCGGAGGTGAGCTGGGTTCACGTGCCGGTCCCACAGCACAAGGTGCTCTGTGCCTAGCAGACCCCTCAGGAAGGCAAGCAAGTACAGTTGTGCCCACCATATGGATGGGCAAAACCAGGCAGAGGCAGAAACAAGTTGTTTGTTTTGGAAATGAAAACAAAATCTAGGTCCTGCAGAGCCTCAGTCCTTTGCTTCTGCTCCTTGTTAGACTCTTCGCTGACACCAAACTGCATTGGAGCTCAGCTAACCTGCCCCTGAGCACCGTCCTGGCCGGCAGCACGCTTTCGCCCACTTCCCATACGCTTACAAAAGGTGCGAGCATCTCGCAGCCCACCTTCACCTCTTGGCTACGCGCACCTTGACTTCAAACCCACAGAGCTGTATCAGAGATTGGAAAGCAGCAGACAAAACCAAACTTGTCTCCACCCGAGAGTCCTCCTTCGACTGCCATGCGCAGAGCCCCTTTGAGTTTTCCCCAGTGGCACAGAAACGGAGCAAATGTCCAGAGCTGGACTATCCCCGAGCAGTACTTCTGCTCCCAAGGGCTACACTGGCTGGGGCACTCAAGGAGATTTAGATCTCAAGCAGGACTGTAGCTAATTGCAAAAGCTGTCTTACTGAGCAGCAAGGAGGGGCAGATGCCTGAAAGCACTTGCTGGCTGCCACCTCCACTGCCAGAGCAAGGCACTGCACTGAAAGATGCCAAGTACATGGCAATCAGTCAGTTTGTTTTGATCTTTTGGACTGGAAGAGTCAAGGAACAGAAGGTACTGAACGGGGCAAAGATAAGCATCAGCCTGAAAGCTCTTGAAGTACTGCTGAAAGCCCTTGTGGAAGTATTTCTACTCAAACACAGGGAGTCCAAAGCACATGCCTTGTTGTTCTCTAACACACAACAGCGCCCTTCCAAGAGGCCATTTTCAGTTTATAAAACAGATATCCAGCACCTCCAGCTGATCAGCAAAATAGCCACAGCTCCATGCAGAACAGGAGGGGAAACAGAACTATACCAAGGAGAAGAAAGAGCTTCTTCAGAGACAAAAGCACAGATGATGATGACCAACTGCTAATATCCTCTCAGATAGGCCAGAAGCTAGAAGATAACTAAATTTGGAAACGTAATGGTCCACTCCACCCAAAACATCACTGAGACAGCTGTAACACAGATGAATGCAACAACCCCTCCAAGGTTGAGCCCACACATTTAGAATCACCTCCAGCTGCCCAAATTCATGTATCCCAAGAGTACACGCTCAAGGAAATCTTACAATGACCCAAGTATAAAGTTACCCTGGCTGCAAGTACGCAGTGGTCAAAGACCTGTACATCTTCCAAGATGCTGTAGGAATAGCTGAGCACCTACAGAAGGCTCACCGGTAAAACAGGCAGCTGTTACCCTCTGAACCCTCCAAGAAAGCAAAAAAATATAAAGCTCGAGACATGCCTTCTCTGATTTTTAAACCAAGCAGATACTTGACAGCAAACCAGGCAGCAAGATTCATGCCCAGAACCGGGGGGGGGGGCGGCAGGATTTCAAACTTCACATTCATAGGAGTGTTCGGTAGTCTAATGTGGTCACTGAGAAGAGAGAAATGTTAACATTAGCAGGTCCCAGCAACGACCTATGGCATCTACCACAGCTAAGGAAAGCTGATCACCTTGCAAGTCTTGCCGCCACTAAAGAAAGCAAAGTGACAGTTTGCTGGTAGTTGAATTCAGAGAGGCTAGAGCACTTGCACCATGCCATAGCAAGGCATGCTGCCCAGGGCTCTTGGAGTTCAAGCTACAAGGAGGAGGAACAGATGCAGAAGCATTACAGCATGTGCCTGGCAGGGCTGAAACTTTGGCTCCAACAACATGTGCCTGGAAGAGCAGAAACTCTGGCTCAAAACCATCTCCCCAGGTGAGGAGAAATGACTCATGTACAATTGAGGTCTCCAGAGCACCTGTCTGAACCCAAAGGGATACTTAAACCAGCCTACTTTGAACACACAGAAATGTTTTTGGGGAAGCATAATGCTTCACGTACCTTCGTGATGCAAGTTACTGCTACAAGACGCTTCTCCTCCCCTTCTCCGAGTTTCTTTCCTTCCACTTGAAGGCACACAACCCTTATCTATTTTTAAGGGGATGAAGGGCAGGGGGATGGGAGGGGGAGATGTGTAAAGCAATGCAGCTCTCAGAAGATCCTTCCTTTGAGATGTATACTTCCTTTTCAGGCTGACAGCTGTGGCCTAATTTTCAAGAAAACTGACAAGCGTCTTATTTCTACCCCTATAATTTCTTTTCATTGCAAATAAAATAGGTTAAAGGAGCGGGCTCAAAGCTATGACAACAAGAGCTGAGAGAGGCTGATCCAGTTTTGGGCGTGCACAGATTTTAGAGATGGGAGCTGCAGTCTCTTTACTCGCCCTCCCCTCCCCATCACTTTGAGGAGAAATAAAGAGAAGAAATAAAACACGCTTGCTCCTTCCCATGGAAGCGCAACCGACAGCCAGACGGCTGCGCTTGTTTTTCCGCGGCTCTCTGCAGTACAGTGAGGAGCAGATTGCTGTCCTAGAGGCAACACGCTTGAAGAGTTTCCGCATTCACCCTGTAGGGAAAGTTAAATTTTCTCTTCTCAGCCACAGCGTGGAAGGAGGCGAGCTTCCCACTGTGGGGTAGAGAGCAGAAGGGCCTCTCATGGCTGAGGAGCTCACTCCAGTGGCTAAGCGCAAGCTAGGACATGCCTTAGGGAGCTGAAGCCAGGAACGGAGCTGGTTCCTCTGATCAGGAACTGGAGACCAGGATGCAGATACAAGCCGAATGGGGCTATGGGCCCTCCAGCAGGAGGAGGGTTGGGTGTGATCGACTGCAAATGCTGCCCTACAAACTACCTCAGAGCAGGGATAAAGGGTGCCTATGCCCATAGGAACCTCAGCTCAGCCCAAAGGATCGCTCTTCCCATCCACGGGGGAGTGCTGGGGCCCGAGCGCATCAGTAACCCATGCAAGGGGGCCACCACGTTCAAGCAGTCTGCAGCAGGCTAGGACTCAAAACTGCTGCTCAAAGAGCCGTACCTTTCTTCAGCTTAGGCCAGCAGTTTTAAAGCTCAAGAGGCACCAATGGATATGTTGCAACTAAAATTAGGGGGCAGGCAGGCTGGCTTTGAGCCCCCCGGGGTGGAGGCTATGGTGCTATTTCGCAGAAGATGGGCAAAGATGGCATCACTAGACCTCCAAAGGCAAAGGGAACGGTGCAAACCATAAAGACAGAGGGTAAGAAGACAAGGGGAATCCCATGGGAGGGCTGGGCAGCAGGCATGTCAGCAGCTCCCCCAAAAAAGGCCCAAGTGTTGCCTGGCCTTGGGGGAGAGGGGGCTCTGGCTCTGCTCCATCCCTCCCACCAGCTCGAAAGCCTGATGGCTAGCACACGCTTGGGAGGCAGAAATGGGGGAGGGGGACCAAGCAATTTGGAGTGGCAGGCTGGGAAGGGAGCTGGCAGGCAGGACCCAGCACAGCGCTGAAGGAATATTAAAATGAAGCAGGCTGTCAGGGCCTCAGTCACTGATGGCCACAGAAGCAGAGGATTTTGGCAACGGGAACAGTGCAACGCATTTGACAGTGAAGCTTTCTGATGGCTTGTGCCTAGCTAGAAAGACTGGGTGCATTGTCGGCCACCACTTTGGGGTTAATGGGTCTCCCGGCGGGAGTCACACAAAAGCCAAGAAGCCCAGAGAAACAGAAAAAGAGAATATACGCCAGCGGCGCTGAGCGTCATTGACAGTGTCACGCTGGTGGCGGCAGGCAGGGACCACCAGCTGTGTAAGCTGCAAGGCTGCCTGTCGGACGTGGGGCTCTGGGACGAGCGTGCCCGAGGACAGCGGCAAGACTAGGAGGTGGAATTATCACCCGGAGGCCACAGGCATTGGCCAGGCACCAAAGGTGGCCGATCTGGCACGGAGAGCAAGAGCACGGGATCCAAGAGACCGCTCCGGGGGAGAAGGAAGGGATATGCCCCGAGATGGGTGTTGTGCTGTGCAGAGACACCTCTAGCCCTTGCTCAGCTGGAGGACACAGCAGGCAGGACAGGTAGGCAGGCACTGCAGAGATGAGCGCCAAGTAGGCGCTTTCTGGGCCTTTCCTGCTATCACCTGCCACCACGAAGGGCAATGCAGGCCTACAGTAGGGCCGCCTTGATTTTTAAAATCAAGCTGTTGATAGCTAGGATGCCTCTGTGGCTTTGGGACAGACTCCCTTCCCTGTGGGAGAGCCTGAAATTGGCTGGTGGGATCACGTGAAGGCCAGCTGGGGGCAAGGACCACCTGCCTCCTTGGGCCACCCATAACTAAGTGCCTCGCTGGGGCTCATGGAGCACAGAGACGAACTCGCACCTCCAGCGCTGCCGGCGGGGAGCTCAGTGGCACCGGATCATGCCTTCTTGTGCTGAACAGCAGGCAAAAACCTCTGCTCAGCAGCCATGAAGCTGGAGCAGGAGAGGGGTCAGGAGTCCTTGCAGCGCCACTGAAAGCAGCCACTATTCCTGCCTACAAACTGCGGGGTACCAGTGAGGACGATGCCAGCTGGCGTCTCGCAGGCCACGGAGCATTGAGGGCCCCCAGGTGGCTGAGGACAGCAGGCAGGGTGAAGTACCCCCAAAGGGGCACAACTTTTCTCAAGTTGGTTTGTCCATCGATGGGCCTTGCTTGCCCAGGAGCAGGCTTGCCAGCCGGGATGAGAGAGAAACAGCAGGAAGAGGAAGCTGAATAATGTTCAGTCCCTCCCCATCCACAGCTTAAATCCTCAGCAGAGTAGCTCTTTTCTGCCCATATCCTGACTCTTCTCTTGCTCATACCTAAACCCCAGAGCCTCTGCTGACCTCTGCCTTGCTTAGGTTGAGCAACAGGAAGTTTCAAAACGGCCGAATCCTCGTTCTTTCCCACTCGTGCCCACCCCAACCCCAAAGCATCTGTCCAGATTTGCGAGATTCCTTGCAGGCAAAGGGGAGGGAGGATATCAGCTTTCCTGAATCAATGCAAGCTCACGCGCAGTCGCCACCGGCATCGCTGCTTGTGAGTACTGCACACGGCACAGTCTGATCACAAGATAAGAGACACTCCTGAGCTTTAACTGTTACTTGGCTTATGCACTCATGCTAGGCCCTCCGCCACCTCTGACTCAGCCTGCCGCGCTTTGAAGCGAGCGCTCCTTTCTGCAGAGTCATCTCCTCCCACTCGCTGCAGCTGTTACTGGCCCCCTGGTCTTGCTGATCTCCATAGCACTTGCAGAAGCTGGAAAAAGGCAGAGAATATGGTAAACCCTCTGCTTGGTTGTGTAAGTCCTAGTGACAGCTCTCAGCTATCAGTTCATTTCAAAGGAAATCACTTTCTTGGCACAAGTAGAGTGTGAAGCACTTGTGCTACCAGCTTCTTTTAGGAGTGCTCCTCTATGGCGACCCAAAAGATGCTTTTCCTCGCTGCAAGGGGAAGTGGGACCAGAGATAACGCTCTGCTCTGGGGGTGGCAATGACTGCACAATGGCTTTCTCGCTGCAAAAATAGTGTGCCTTGCAAGGGCCAACGGAGGAGGAGAGGCTATGGACCGCTTTGCACCTCCTTTCCCTAGGGAGCACATCGCAAGAGAGGATGAAGCAGCTGCTCAGCCACACACATCAACTCAGAAAAATGTCTTTCAATGACCCTTCTGCACCCCATGTCGAAGGGTCAAATCGCACCGTTCCCGTGCATGAGACCTTGCCTACTCAGTGCATGGGGCTGCCTCTCAGTCCCTTCTCCCATTCCACCATCTGGGCTACTGCGTCAGCCTGATCTCTAGCTCTTCTAAGCTGAGCGAGGCACAAGAAAAGGATGTTCCCCAGACATCTCTGAATCAAGCCACCAACACAAGGTCCCCTCAACCCCAGAGAGCGGATGTGCTGACCTACGCGATCCAGTTTGCTCTCTACCAGCCCCTCCTTTCACATGCATGCTTTGGATGGGGAGCCCACTTTTGGGCCACAGCCTCGCTGGCCATACACGCTGACAGCACCTTGCAGGGGAAGAACCAGCCCCATGCCAGGCATCTGATTTTCTCTCTCCTACACAGAGACGGCTGACAAGGCAGGCTAGGAACTGTCTGAAACCTCCTTTCATTATCCACTCTGACAAATGGGAATTTCCCCAGGTTTTATATTGTTCATTCAATTATTGCAATCGCTCCCACATTCAGAAGAGAGGGAAGCATTTCTTTCCAGTACATCTATTTATCCAAGAAGCTAACAGCTCCAGAGAAGCCATTACCATCTCCAATGCAAACAGGCGGCTGAGCTGTACACGTTCTCCCTATAGACCACACCAGCTACTTTGCAAGCAGTTGAGGCCTGCCACGTAAAACTGGATTGAGGGTTTTTTCCCATCTTGGTTAAGGTCTAATCGCATCAATGGCAACAGAGACCACTTAACTAACTGCCTGCATTTTGCTAGACCAGAATCAAGTGCAGATACACCTTACGTGGTATTAATCCTTGCGTGACTTTAGGGGAAGGGATGATAGGAGCAGTAGGAGTGGGGAGATGCAGGCATTAGAGCAAATCTAAGGGATCAAAAAACAAGGTATCTGTAATTCTCTGAAAGGTACTAGGCTGCACTCTGGACTCCAGGCAAGGGTTTAGCTAAAAAACATATATATCCTTGTTTGCAGTGGCTGCATTTTAGGACCCCCAGATGTTATTGCAGTGCACGCGCTGCTGGGCTTTCCTCTGCAGCTGCCACCTCTCCCACTGCAGTGGCACAGAGCCGTGCCAGCGTGCAGTGCAGAGCCACTGCGTGGCTACGGCTGCGTCTGAACCCCCCATCAGCCCCATGGAGGACAGGGAAACCAGCCATGTCTCTCCAGCCACCCTGGCTCCCTTTCAGCATTGCACAGTGGATGAGAGGTGGGACTAGGTGCCCTTCCTGCTTTTTGAGGACTCCACGTCAGCTGGCTTCGATGGATCTTACCTAGATGGACACCAAGGGGGGATGCAGCCTATCATACATCAGCCTGGTTCCTGTGGTCCAATGTCCGTATGTAACTGGACATACTTGTGAAGCTTGAGCAGTTGGCTGCTCCCTCCCCTTCCCTGCAGTGCCGGGACCCTCCCTGCTCTAAGCTGGAAGCTGTTGACCTAGCAAACCCCACGGCCAGGGCAGAGCGCAAAACTGAGAGCGTTTGGCATCAAAGAGCCAAAGGGGATTTGCTCAAGTGAATGCACCGCAGGTGCAGCTGAGCAGAGACCAAACACATAGCAGCTCACATATGCGAGACATGTAAGACATTCAAGGCATGGAACCGTTCATAGAAAGTTATACCAAGAGAGAAATGTTTTCAGCTGGGAGTTGGACATGTCACATCCGGAAAGCTAGCAGACTTTACGGATAGATAACTCCACCAGCAAGGGCAGTGACTCAGAGGAAGGGTGAGAGGGGCTCCTGCTTGGCAAAGGGGAGAAGGCCAGGCAGTGGGAGCAGACGCCCAGGCAGATGCACCAGCAGGAGATAAGGAGCCTGCTGCAGAGGCGAGCGTTTCCTGGGGCAAGCATCTGGCCTTGAGCAGAGCCTTCAGGTTTTGATCGAGACCTTCTGAAAACTGTGATTGTGGGAGATGCCAGAGCATCCTCAAAAGAGCTGCTGCAGCAGCTTGCCTGCCTGCCTGTTGTGCCTGCAATTGGTCGGCTATGCGTGACGAGAGGGGTTGTACAGTAATCTCCAGCTGAGAGCGATGGGCTGGGAGATGCTCAAAAGCAGCCAGGAATGGAAAACCTTGATGAGACCAGCAGACACAAAACACTCACTCAGCTTTGCCTTGAGGTTTTTAACCAAGCATGCCCTGTACTCGCAGGATAATCCTGGGCAAGATCCCCTGTAAGAAAGACACAAAAATATCATTATTCGCTCTCTCCCAAACTGCCTGTTCTGGCTTTTCACTCCATGGTGATTAATAAGCCAAGGAAGAGCAAGGAAGAGAAGAAAACACAACCAGAAACTTCAAGTCCTGACAAATCAGATCAGATTAGTAACTTAACAGTTAATGCAGAAGGCAAACCCACTCGATTGTACTGAACACCGTCTCTGGCCCCTTGTGAATAACTCCCCTAGGGAACTGCTGCCTGCCCAAGATTATGGAAGGAGTCCATTCTCACACAATTAGCCAGGCAAGGAAAGCTTGGAAGGTAGCTTGAAAGTCACTCGTGGGAACTTATGATTAAACTCTGCTTCAGGGAAACGAATGTTTAGCAGCCCAGGTGCAGCTCCTCCATGGGAGCCAGCCGCGACCCGGGCTGCAGTCAGGAATGGCCAGCACGGATGAGGGAGGACTCAGGCCTGGTTTAATCTTGCCTGCATGTGGCCAAACTCTGTTAGAAGTTGCTCGAGCAAGTGGCCTCCCTCCCCAGCCGCAGGTCAGCTCCTTGAGCTCCTCTCTCCATTTGCCAGCCCACCTTTTCCTGGAGCCCCCTTTCCCAGCACGCTCATCCGGACCTCATGCTGCACTCCTGCTGCGATCCCAGGGAAACCACTGGGAGCGACAAAATGTAATCATGCAGGACCTGCCCTTTAAAGGAACTTGGACATTTTGCAAGGGTTTTTTTCCCCTACGCACACTTCCTCTTCCTCCCCTCCACTCTTGCTGACCTTAATTAGTCCCAGCCCACTCGGACGCTGCTGATCACATGTGTTTTCCATTTTTCTACAGGAAAACGCATCGAATTCTTACAGGCAGCTCTGAGTAATCCGGGTCCCAGAGCAGCTTCAGTGTGTAGGACAGTGAGCTCATTTCCAGATCCCGCTGGGAGGCTTTGGAGAAGGAGCCGGCCTGCATTGCTCCCGCAGCAGCGCTATCCACGGCTCCCTTGGCTTCTCCTTCTCCCGAGAGGCTGCCTGTGCTTCCTGGGGGAAGCCCGCAGGACTCTCCGGGGGAGGACCAAGCCCAGGAGGGGCCTCGCATGGGGTGGCCCAGCTGCTTTTATCACTGCAGGCATATATGCTCTAGGCAGGGTGACCAGGCTCCTCTGGACAAGGTCACGCTGCCGATCATCTCCAGTGCATTATATACAGACCTCCTACATCCAAGTGCTAGACCTGGTGAAACAAGGGGTTTTTCCCCACCCTCCCCTGGGAGGCCTGGGATTCTTCCACTCACCCAGGGAGTCTCGCACTAATTTGAGCTCTGCTGAGTTGATGTTGCCCCTTACTGCTCCCTCCCTGCCCCACGCACAGGCCGGCTGACACTGCTCTGTTTAAGAGATCGTGCTCGGTTGCCATCAGGCTATTGAATAACAGCTTCCCACTCCAGCACACGCTACAGGAGGCCACGGAGGATTGAGGAGAGCTGAGCACGGTGGCGCTGCGGGCTCCCGAGTGCCCACCCTTCTGCAAGCGTGGCCACCGGGACTGCACAGCAAATGCCTCCCTGTGAGATATCTCCCCTGGAGACAGCGTGAGGACTTGGGTGCTGCCTGGTTAAAACACCCCTGTCTCAGCAGTGGTGCCGCAAGGACTAGGGAAATTAAGAACTGGTTTGGCACTGGTTAGGCACATGCGCTCCTGGGCTCCGGGCTTGCTGAGCCCATTGCATCACTGAAAACAGCCAGTTCAAGAGTTGGGCCTTTCAGAGTTAAAACTGAGTTCCCGACTCCCACCCTGAATTACCATAATCCATCAAAGCCCAAGAGGAGCCATTCAAGGCATTCTCCTGGCGAGCCTGGAACAGCACAAGCAGCAGCAGGAGAGGCATGAAATCAGAGGCCGGTTGTCACAGCGCCACTTAATAAGCACCGCTCTTTATCCACGGTCGCCAGGGCTCGGGTTTCTCACCACTGCCCAGTGGAGGCAGTGGTGAAAGCCAGGGAGAGGAGTTCCTGGGGAGCAGGCAAGGATTGAAAAAACGTGCAAGGAAATGAATCTGAGGTGAGAGATCAGAAGAAAACCAGGAGCAACCAAAGTTGTTAGCCTGCTACGTTTGCGCCGACACAACGATTAAACAGGAACATCCATTCAGGGCAAGAACGTGCCAGCCCTGCCGAACTGCAGATTCCCCCCAATTAATTCATGAAAAGCAGGTTCTTCTCACAGAGCAATTACAAGCGGAGCCAACTTCTAAACGACATGAGCATAACGCACGGATCACTCCCGCTTCCCTTCGCCGATGGGTTGGAAACCAAGCCAGCCTCACGGCATGCTAATGGCTCTTACATAAACACCCAGCCTTGAATATCAGCGTTGAGCTGAGAGCTGACCCACACAGGGGGGCTCCGGGGCAGGCAGCCTGAGCTTGGCAGCTGAGTCTGCTCCAAGGAGGGTCCAAACCAACACAAGGTCTAAACCTGAATCGTGCTGACACCTGAAGAGTCACGGGACCCTTCATGGGCTGAACATGACAGCCTGGATCTTCAGTCCCCAGGCTCCGCCTCTCTATCCCCATTCGAAGACCTCAGCTACCCTCTGATTTTGACGATGCCTCTCCATGCCCGCGACTTCTAATCCCCTGCAGTGCACACTCCACCCCATCCGGTGGGATTCCCTGACCCTATCCTATGCCCTGCAGCTCACTGCACCAGCCTGGAGGCTTTGGAGGAAGGGAGGATTGCTTACTGTTTTTAAAGCAGGAGCAAAAAAATAAGGGTTTTCTCCGGTTACTCCTTTCTGCAAGGCAACAGGAGAGGGGGAGAAAGTGCACAGTTCATTAAAGCAAAAGGGCAGTCGGCCAGAGAGCATCCTGGCAGGCAGAGTAGTGTATTTTCACAGACTTGCTGCCTCCCAACACAGAAGCTTCTCTTGTAAAGATCACAGCTGTTTGGATTTTACCCGAGTTCATATCACAGTTTATCAAAGGGACTAGTTTTTTTTTTTTTTTTTTTTGCACTTTACTGAGTACAAGCAGAACAGTTCACACAAATACAAACCCAGGTTTTGTTCTGCATGTCGCAGTTTGGAGGGTGGGAAAGAGGAAGAAGTGACACGCACAACCCCCCTCCCTGACTCACTTGCCGATGGGGGCAGAGGGAATTTCTGTGCACGGGTTTCTTGACGAAAGCACTAGGCTGAAGGAGGCATCGTGGTACCAACAAGCCCGAAGGAAGGAGGCAACAGGAGGTGATCTCACGTCACAGCTCTGCCAGCTTCTAGCGCAGCAGGAGGCTGAAGGAGGCTCATCAGAACGTATCAAAACGTTTGGCCAAGCAACTATGCCTTCAGAGGAGCTGCCAGAGCCTGGGAGAACGTGAGGGCACACATGAGGATTCTGCACTGGCCTCCAGGCTGCTGCAGTCATGGACAAGAGCTGGTTGAGCTGCTGAAGACAGGCAGGTGATGAAGCTGGAGAGTGGGACAGCAAGCCAGGAGGAAAGGAGAGGTTAACAACTGAGCAGGGGAGCCAGGACAGGGACGGGAGACAATGCGATGGTGGATCACTGGAGATAGTGGCAAAACAGAGCTTACACCACGCCTCCTGGGGCTTAGGCATCCCCTAAACACCAGCTGCCTCCATCCAAAGCAGGCATGCTGCACAAAAGTTGCCCTTAGAAAAGCAACAGCCTTTTCTTCATCCCTAGACCCAAAGCCTCCAGTCAGAGGGGCCCCTGCAGTGCTCTCAGTGCTGGAGAAGGGTCCAGCTCTCGTAGGTCCCTCATCCCCAGCCCGGTCCTCATGTCCATCCCTGCAGGAGGGCATGCTCTGCCAGCTCCCTCCCCAGAGGCTTTGGCACTGTGCGCTAAACCAAAGAGACGCACGCTGTCCGGACCTGTGCAGCATCCCCAGTGCATCTCTCATCATTTGAACCTGCAGAGCCAGCAGAAACCAACTAACCCACCAAACCCCAGGCCCCTCGTCCCACTCACTCCCAGGAGCCTTTCTCACGATGATACTTTTGGGCTGCCCTTCCCACCCCACCCAAGCAGACACAGCCATGGGAAAATTACACAGACAGAGCAAAAAGCGATTTAACATGCTCCTCACTCCCCATCTGCCAAGAGCATCAGATGTCTACACAGTGGAGCAAATCCAGTTGCTTCTCTCTCTCACTCCCTCGCCGCCTCCCTCAAACTCTCCATCTTGGTTAGCAGGTTGAGCCTGCTTGGCAGTCTTTGCTCCCTTTCTCCTGCTTTCCCCTTTTGAGGAGAAAGTGGTGCTTCAGGGCCAGCCCCAGCCTCTCAGCTTTGCTGCTCAGAGGCAGAAAAGTCCCCCCTGCCAGGAAAGAGGGGACAGTCAGCTACAAGGGAATGGCTTCACCCCAGCCATCGGTACTGTAAGAGCCTTTCACACACCCATAACATGCTGGAACAACACAAATGTTTGTCCCCAGCTCTGCCCTCTTTGCTATCCCACAGCTAGGATTTCCCCAGCAGCCATTGAAGCCATCAGGCATCTTTAAAACTCCCTGCCCAAGCCCTTCCAGGCTGTGCATTGCTCCCTAAGTGTCCCAAGCCATGCCGGGTTGCATCAGGCTGGCTCCCCACTCACAAGATCATGGCAGGACTAAGAGACTTCAAGAAAAGTGCAGGATTTACAGCTAGTTCTGCAAGTGAACTTTTCCCTTCTGCATTAGCAATAAACGAGCAGCCCATCAGGAGACTCGGGATTTCCAAGTCCCCCAGCTAATGCCGTAAATTGGCTGAATAACCTTATTTGCGCTAGCCTATGTCTGTCAGAGCAGATGTAAAACCAAGCCTCCCGCCTGCCCCCCCCTCCCCCCCCCCCCCCGTGTTAAAGTGTCCCCTAGAGCTAAATTGAAATCACGGTAAAAGCCAAGCCAATACAACACCCTGGTCAAACATCAGCTCCAGCAGCTTCACTGTCATCTCTGCTTCCCACCCAGCCCTGCAGCATGTTCCTTTCCATCGCTGATGAGGTGGCAGAAAGTCACCCCCGAGTGCAGTTCAATGCAGTTTAACATCAAAAATGCCCTCCCCATCAGAAAGGTGCCGCACAGAAGGGAATTTTAATAGATCTGCAAAACAAGCTCAAACAACGCGTGCGAGTGGGCCCTCTGCCCACAGGTGCCTGGAAAGCACACTGCTGACTCAGGCACCTCTCTTGCCCGAGGGTGCGATTGTTCAGAGACAAAAAGGCCTCCACAGGCTTAAAACCTAAGCTCTGCACTTCAAAACAGCCACATGCAATATGCACAGGGACATCTCCGACCACTAAAAAACATCCTGTACACCCAGAAGGGTTCGTTTATTGACATAGTTTAATTCTGCAAATCTATACTGGCCACAGACACCTGGGCTAATTCATCTCAGAAGCCAGCCAAAAGTTTGCTGCTGTTGTGACAGGTTCAGCTTAGGGAGCTAAACGGGCTCCCAAAAGTCAGACAAACTCCATGGGCAGGAGAAGGGCTGCACAACCAGGACTGAGAGAGAAGATGGCTCCTACCAGCAGCAGCAAGCTAGTAGATTAGTCAGCCCTTTCCTCAAATTGTGCTCTGAGTAACAAAATTGATGTTTAGGGGGTCGTGCAAACACTTTCACTTAATCTCTGCACCCCACAGAGATGCTACCAACAGGCAGGCCTTACATTCAACCCCCTAAATCTTCTGATGGTGGGGGCTGGACACCTAGGTACCACTTTGTGCTCAGTTGTTTGCCTCCCTCCTGACCCAACAAGACTTAGCAGAGACGCTGTTCCTCTCCAGGGTTCTTGCTTTGAGGATGGCTGCGTGGATCCAAGGAGACATGTGATGCTTTGGAAGCTCCTCTGCATTTTTGTGCTGCTCCAAAGCCATAATCAGGAGGTCAGCAGCTGAATGTGAATATTTTGTTCTTGCTTAAGGGCTTGGTTGAGTCCAGGACTGCTTCAGCTAGGGCAGAGAGGCAGAAATCTCCTAATTAGTGGGAAGGCTGGAAGGTCTCAGGTCTGCACATGGAGGTGAGAGGTAATAATTGCGAAACTGCAAAAGATTGACGCTCCTGCCTCGGACAACAATTTCTGAGCTACCTCCAAACGAAAAGAAATCTGGACTGAAAGGAAGGGGCAGCCTTGGAATTCAAAACAAGGTTTCTAAGGCAGAATAACTTTACTGGCTTTGAGCCTAAAAAAACCCACGAGTGATAATTAGAGACACCAATCCCCATAGGAACCCCCTGTCTCCCAAGATGCACAAAACTGACTCCAGGCAAAGAAATCCTTGGAAGAGACCATGAAGTCAGGTTTGCTGCCTTTCTGGTTCTTCGAGGGGTAGAAAGTTTGAAAAGGCTTTTCTTCTCAAGAGAGAGTGCTGTGTAAATAAATATCCCTTCTGGTCTTCTCCGGAGGATTCTGGATGATTATTACCACTGTAGCTCCCTCAATGAAGCAGCAGGAGTCCTTGCACAAAGAGGGTCTCTCTCCTAAGTGGTTATGAGGCCCCAGAGTCAAGTGTGCACTAAGCAGCTTTGAAGAGCCTGGAAGAGCCCTTTCCCAGATGCTTCGCTTCCCTTCGCCTTCTCCCGGGGCCCAGCCTGGCTCACCAGCTCTGCCGTGGCCGCAGGCTCGCGAGGTCTCCCGCGAAGAGCGAGGCCTCCTCGGGCACCAGCCCCGCGGCACGGGGCCGAGGGCAGCGAGGACCAGTAGCTTGCGCTGTGTCGCATCCCTCCAGGGAAAGGCAGCAGGTCAGGAACGGGCGCCTTCCAGGGAGATGGCATTTTCCTTCATGCTGACGGCACTGCGTTACCAGTCAGCCTGGCACGTGGGGGCCAGGGAGAGGAAGCATTCTGGATTTTTCGCTACGAACTGCAGAAGCTTTTGGGGCTGCTTGCCAGTTATTTTAAAGATAGTCTGTGCTTCCAGTTAGCTCCACCCTGTCTTCTCTGGCCTCCCTGGAAAATCTCTCGAGTTACCGGTGGGGTGGGTGACCGCCTTGCACCCTCAGGCAGACCCGCTGTGCTCAGTAGAGAGCAGCAGGTAATGGGGGAGCAGTGGCGGCTGCCAGGCGTCCCCTAGTGAGACAAGGACAGGAGGATTCACATGGATCTTCTTTTCTACAGGAAAACCCAAGGGAGTGGCAAACGAGACATGGTCCAAGGACTGCTGTGAGCATGGAGGACGCGTGGCTGCTCCCCAGAGCACCCTGCCTGCCCCAGGAGAGCCGTGCAAGGCCCACAGCACCCCCAGGAAAGACTCAGGGAGAAACTGGGTCTTCCCTATCTGCACAGATGGGTGGCAGCGTCAGCTTCTGCAAGGAGATCATAAGGCAACCCTTGTGCATTAGCCCCACTTGACAAAGGCAAAACCACCCAGCTCCTTGGAGGGAGATCCAGCAAGGCTGGGGATCAAATCACGTTCCTGGTCTTCAGGCACACAGCGTACCATAACCTCTGCCTCTGGGACTCCGAGGACCTATCAGAAGAGAGACTAAAGTCCTTTTGGAGTCAGCAGCTGGACATCAACAAGTACGAGTTGGGTTACAAAATAAACCACCTTTATTGTGGACCCTCCATCTAACCTCATGGACCTTCATCTTTGCCCAGCCTTGACAGCACTGGCAATACGACAGGAAAAATTGCTGTGCTATGTTTTAAAACTCTGTCCCATAATTCCTTTTCCACTAAGCACTTATCCCTCGACTGGAAATAATTGCCTAAATTTTACTGGTTTATTTTCCTTCACTGCTGCGCCAGCCTGGATACAGAGAATTGCCAAGCGGCAGGTTGGTCAAGCTGCGTTATTCCTGCGCCTGCTGGCCATCAGAAAAGGCATCAGTGATTTCACTGAAGAGAGGAGAACGAAGGGCACAAGGGGAGCAAAGACACTTGTATCAGCTGGAGGGAAGGATCGCTCTTTAACATAGCCTGTTCAGGTCTCGCAAGTATTCACTCTGTGCTCTCCAGGCAATGATGAAAAATCATCAGCATCTCCCAAGTCAAACATCAGGCTGGCTTCTTACCCCACCCTATGTAACAGCTAACTTGCTTGCGGACAGTGGCGAGAGATACTGTAGGAAAACACATATGGCTTTAATTTGAAAAGTGGCTAAAAATAGCACCATGAGGCTCCCACGTTAAGTGGGTCTCTCTGGCAACAGATCAATCTTTTCCATAGAGTCCTGCAAACTTTTCCTGTTCTATTCCCATCTTGCTTTTTTGGAGGCAGCAGAGATGTAGTTAACACCAGCATTTTAACAGTTTTCGTTAGGTTTCAGAGTTAGTCATGAGCGCCCGAGGGCTCATCCCTCCCAGAACCACCACTTTGGATACACACCAAGACACCCCTGGATCTATTACACGCGCACCACAATGTGACTGACTTCAGACAAAGACTAGAGTCTTTTTTTTTTTTTTTTTTTGCACTAATCTGGATTTTTTGCAAGTGTGGATTCTGGAGCATTGAGTCATCGCTTGCTGAGCTGCCGTGAGCTGGTCCAATTACACTGCTGGCTATGGCCTGGGAACAGCCTAGCCTGCCTTGGTAGCCAAGGGACTTATCCTCCTGGAGCTGGAGGGAAGAATCTGAGATGACTGCGATACAGGAGAACTTTTAAAATGCGGCACGGTCCACGCTCACTTTGCTCACCAGACCCAGCTGCCCTGCCCATTTAATGAGAAATAGGACCACTTTGCCTCTCAAGGGCCGCTCATTCAAACCATGGGCTGTGCTTCCATTTTGCGGACCGCAGAGAAGAGGGAGAACGCTAAAAATGGCATTTTTTTTCTTGTCCTATCCTTAGATCCCCATGTGATTAAACTCAACATTTCCAAACTCATAAGAGAAGGCTAAAATCATATACTAAGCTAAATTTTTTTGTTGGGGGGGGTACTTTTTTCAGTGGGTCTTGGGGATAAGGCACAAAATTTTAATGTAAGAAGGTGGTGGGGGGAATCTCCTAAATCCCTGCACTGCAGATTAAACAATAGTTGCAATCCTGCCCTGCCCACATTTCATCTTGTTTTTGTAGCAGTATTTCACATCGCAATCTACCACGCTTCATCTCAACATTAATTGCTCACTGAGATGAATCTAGCGCTAACTTTTCAGCGCTTTCAGGCTGCCTGAAGACTTGGGCACAGATTGCTGCAGTGAGTCAAATTCAGGACACATTGCTAATACAAAGCAGTTACATCTTATTACCAAGTTTCCCTTAGCTCTCAGCTGGTGAGGCGATTAATCTTTCACTTGGGACCCTTGACCAGTACTTTATGCATACCTCCCCCCTTTGAAGAGGCAGCTGTCTTCTTCCATGGGAGGGTGTTTGGGCTTCATGCTCTTTCAGCATGTTTCGATGCCACCTCACTGAAAGCAAGGAAGGAAAAATACAGAGTCCCGCCCCCTTCTCCCCCCAGACTCCTAACTGATTTTTTTTTTTTTTGCCTTGACCGTTAAGTCAACTATTTCTGAGCTGAGGAATTTGCATCCCTTGCCCCAGATTTCATTGCATTAAAGATTACATTCTGCCAGCTGTCCCGAAGCTTGTTTTTCCGGCATCCACCACCTAATCATAGCTCCTTAAGAAGTGGAATTAAAACCTGCACGAGAGACCGAGATGTTGACTACCCCTCCTCTCCTACCCTTTTCTTCCCTTCAAGCGACAAGGCTGGCCTGGGGCTACCAATTGCATGACTTCGTGAATCAAAATACATGGCTTTCGTGGATGAGGGGCTTCCACTGTGCAAACGTCACGTGCCCAACACAAGTTGCGCTTATTTGCGGCACCCTGAACCGACCCAGGTGAAAGAATTCAGTTGACTTGACACTCTGAGTAAAAGCCTGTCTTCATGCTCCAGCTGGTCTGTTTGTGCCTTAACAAAACGGGATCTGACAACACTATTTAATAAGGAGATACTTTGCCTCAGGGGATGGGAGCAAAAAATATGGTGTCTCAACACGTGAAAGGCAAGTCCATTTGCTCTAAAAACGTCAGCCTCGACTACCAGCATGCCAAGGAGGCTTGCAGACATGGTTTTGGCTCCTGGTGATCCAAGAGAGCTCAGCACTCGCCTGGACTGTTCAAACCCTTCCTCCCCGGCCCACCCTGCCAGGGAGGCGCTTGAGGGTTTTGGCAAAGCTCGAGGAGGAGCAGGGCACTCTGACCTGATGATGAATGCTCCTCTTGTCTCCAGGAGTTTCCGCTCGCTGCTGAATCTCTTGAGCAGGTTGATCATGAACTTGTAGAAGTAGGAGTTCATGGTGGGGGTGGAGGGAGAACACTCCATGCCTTTCGTACCTGCATAGAAGAGAGGGAGTTATGGAACAGTCAGGTTAGGGATGTGAATGCAGTCGGGGTCAGAGAGCGGACCCCCAAAACACACTGACCAGAGAAGGGAAGGGGCACAAAGGCAAGATTTCTAAATGTTCTGCTTTGTTCAAGCAGAACTATCCTGGCCACAGCTCTCTCCATCTCAGGAGAAAGCATCTCGCAGTGTTGCCAGCCCGTGAAGAACCAGCAAACAGGTCCTTTGGGGAGACTGCCCCCAGGGATGTTCAATTTTAGTAGCTCATAGGAAAAGGGGTGCTCGAGGTTCCACATCAGCCCTATTAACAGCGAATCCCATATCTGTGGATACAGCATTTACACTCTTCCCCCAAAACACAGATTGCTTGTGAACTGCAGGGGTTTTTAATCCAGTCCCCACATGTTTCAGAAGCCCCAAACACAGCGTGCACATAACAGCGCATAGACACACAGAGGTCTGGCTCACAGGAAGACTGCAGGTTCAAGTTCAGTGACTTTATTTCCTGCAGGCAGGAGCCAATTGATGCACCAGTGCCACATGCACATGTCCCACGGCTAGTGCGGAAAGGCAGGAAGTACTGGCCAGAAGCAGGAGAGAGCTAGGCTTACACGTTATACCCAGAAATGGGCTCTTCTTTTGTTTTCTGTTTGCAAAAACCCTTTATAATAAAAGCAGCTGTATGCGGGGGAATGAAGATCACGTCTTGAGGGATAGCATCCTCATTTCAGGAGCACCTTTTAAATCTGATCTGTCCAGGAGCTCATTGGTATGAGAAACCTTCAGAGCAGGACACAATCCTGTGCACTGCTTTTATAGCGTCTTCTAGGGTTTGCCCAGAGCCTTGCTGAGAACAACAAACAAGACTTCATTTTGAGGCAGCAGCTATTACAGATCACATTGATAAATCTTAAAAGAAGCAAACTGCAGGTACTGAGCGTAGTCAGACTCTATCTAAGGAAGGTACAAGGAGGTCCACTGGCAGGGAGGTAAGGGTCAGGGTCTGAAAATGGGAGGGTGTAACCAAGCAGAGGAGAGGGAAAGGAGAGATGGTGTGGTCAGGAAAGCTCAGATTCGCTTTGACCTACCAGACAAGTATTCCTTTCCCACACAGATCTAATGCATTTCCAGACTTGTAAAGGCTCTTTCATGTTTTCTCCTTAGATACCTTGCTTGGGGCTGGACAATTTCCAGTAGTACAGCAAAGGGAGCAGCGCCCTCAGTACACTCGCGTCAGGAAGGACATGCAGAGCCGGCACGCCTCTGCTCACAACCTCAGCACCAAACTGCCAACTTCCCTGGCCCATGCTACAACATGTCTCAATAGCTAAATTCAAGGCCATAAAATCCAGTCTTTGGAATAAAATTCCAACTACCTGGAAGCTGCTTGTATTACACTAAACAATGGTCCCAACTTGTGAAGCCTGGGTGGGGAGCAGAGCACTGCTGACCTGGGCAGCTCTCATGGATGTCTGTCCAGCAAGACCCAGTTGGGTGTGCCAGAGCTGCCCAAGGCTCAGTGCTCCCAGCTCCCCTGTAGATGCTTATGCGTACCCTGAGGGCAGCTGCGCCCTTGTCAAGCTGAACTGAGAGGTTTAGGTGCTTCGTTGAAGGGAAGCAGCCTGCGTGGACGCTCCTCAGCTCTTCAGAGCACAGGCAGGTCAGCTCAAACAGCCCTCATGGACAGGTTAGGCTAGGGCAGCTGACAAAACCCACTCACATCCACTCTGCTGGCTCCGCTGCACGGGAGGGCAACTTCCACCCCGCTTCTGGCCACGGCCACAGACCATTTCTGTAAAGTCACTTGGCATCAGCCCCACCGCACTTCACAATGCGCTATGAGTGCTGCACAGGAGAAGCTCAGACAGAACAGAGTACAGTAAATTCACAGCCCAACATCTTGCGTGCTAGCTTTCCTTCCCAGCTCCTCTGCACATTCACTTTGGGACCTGCAGCTATGCCTTACAGCAGGTGTTTTCTCTTACGCTCTCCTTTTCAGGTGGAACTTGAAACGGGCACCTCCTCTTCCTACGCACTTGCACACTGCCTAACTCAACAGGGCTCCAGGCTCTGCCCTGCTCCACATCTTACCAAATATTCCCGTTACGAGAATGGAGCTCTTGTGACTGGTTAACACCTCCTTACTGCTGCCCACATTGCAGAGGCTTCACATAGTCATTAGGAGAAGCCTCAGGTCACAGAACATAATCTCACAGAGCGAAAAGTTGTAACTCGATAAAAGACTACTTGCAGGGCAGGTAGCCAGAGAGGGGTGAAAAATGCATTTCCTACTTCAGGATACTCAAGACAGCATTAGAAAGAATACCACTCGGAAACCAAAACTGAAGTGTTTGAAGTGCAGGGAGTTGACAGGTAAAGATTGTTTTTCCCACAGGGAAACTTTAGGGGAGATCATTTATTTAGCAGGACAGTGCTAGAAGCAAACGCTTGACACTAGCCTTTTAAAGGGTGAGGTTGCAACAAGAAGAGATCGCTCCCTTAACTTTTTATACAAAGAGATCGAAAAGTGTCTAACCATAATACAAGCCAGCATACACAACCACCACACGGCTATTCCCAAAGAGTCCAGAGAACAGTCAGCAGTTCTGTATTTCCATCCCATCGCCAGCGGAAACTCAAAGAGTTTGATTTATGTATGTTGTCTGTTTCTATTGAGACTCAGCAGAGCATGGAGCAGCCAATTAAAAATGCAATCAAACAGCCAAAGCTCAGGTTGACGGCAAAGTCACCAGGCTGGTTTGCACAGTGCCTGTCCCAGTGCGACGTGGAGAGGTGCGGACGTGGGCGCAGACGAGGCAGCGCTCGTGGTCCCGTCGAGCGGCACGGCCGTTTCCCTGCTACGCTGCCTGCGTCCGTCCGTACTCGTTGCGCGGCAGCGCCCAAGGCGTGGGAACAGTTTGACAAGCGAGCGCTCAAGGTAGGCAGTGCCAACAGCAAACCCAAGGGGACGGCGCTGAGCGGTGAGGGACAGTGGTCACCTCCACTGCCTCAACTTGACCCAGACTAAGACCTCCAGAGATTCCACATCCAAAAGAAAACATACAGAGAACAGGGAAACCGTTTTGCACCATAACCTGCCATAGAGAAACGGGTGCCTCTTTCCCACTGAATCTGAGGATTAAAATTCCCTCTTGGTGCACGTGAAACCCCAAACCGTGCTTTGTAACTGCCATCTTCCAGAGAACAAATGTTAACTGTAGCACTGTGTTTCCTCTCAGCTGCAGGTAAGATGATCTGGACAAAAATATTATATTGCTGAGACGATATATGCCAAAACAAAGGTGCATTTGTTCAAAGGTACAGATTACCCAGAGTGAAAATACAGCCATGCTCTACATGTAATCATTACAGCTGTTCAGCATTGTTTAAAAGCAGGTTGAAAATAGAAACAGTCCAGACAACACCACATGCAACAGCTCTGCTTTTAAACCACAGTGCTCTGCAAGTTACACTTTCTGCCCATTACTCAGTGCGGTTTACAGCTCTGGTTTGCATCTCCCAATCTGTAAAACGGGCAGAGCCTCAAAAGCAAACATTGTTTGTCTTTCTGGTGGGGAGGGAGGGAAGGGGGAGATGAACAGCAGATGGACGCCTGCTTTTAAAGCTGGAGAAGTTGATCTTTTTTTTTGTTTGTTTCTTTAAGTAATGCCAAGATATGCAATCCAGAGGTGCATGGAAACCCAAAAGCTAACAGCAGGCAGGAAGGACATCACATCTTCATTCCTATCAGATATTAAGGCCCTAACCTTGAAGCTGTCCAGGGGAAAGTCTGACCTTGAGGTTTCTCCCTTCTCGGGACTCCAACAAGGGTGTCTCCGATCCGGCTGTTGGACCCTGACAGCTCCAAGGACTGCACTGCTACCGGGGCTGACCTTTCCTAGCAGCAGCGCAGGTAGCAGCCCTCCTGCCTAGTTCTTACAGCAGATCTGGATTAACTCTCACTGCATGGCAAAGTAAGCTTTATTTCTTATTGCCTTCTTGCACGACTTCCAGTGATAGCTATTGAAAGTCAAAAATATTGCAAATCTTAAATGTATCCCAAGTAAAGAACAGGTGGAGGCAGCAATTTTTATGCTACCCAAAGGTGCAGCTCTCCTGTTGCTAGGGCACCAGCAGTGACATGTACAGGACAAAGCCAGAAGACTTGTGGCCAAGCATGCAGGCACGAGACAGGTCAGCGGCTGAGCTGGAAGCACCACCAAATCAGCACTCTGGCGTGGCGCAATATCTCCCACATCTCACACTGGAGACTTGGAAAGACCCTCTAGAGCAACTGGGCATCCAAAAGCCAGAATCACCTTTGAGATCAGATCAGGCCTGCAATCTGCAGCATTATGAAACTCCAGGCTCCAACTCTGTCGTCTTCAGCCTTTGAATCACAGCTGGGTACAGTTTGCCAGAACTTTCTGGGTATGCACATCAAATGCAGATCACTCCTGGGGACTGAGCAGGGGAAGCAGACACAGCCTGTACTACTAACAGGCAGAAGCAATGGATTTAATAAGCAATTTGCTGTGCTAAGTAGCCCAGAGATGAGAATTAAAGCGGTACCTGGAAGCAAGTTTAAAAGTCAGCCACTAAGGTAGTTAACTATTTTAGTCCATGCTTATTCAGAAACAGTGGCTCCTGAAAAGCAACATCCCTTTCCCTTGGCAGGCTACTACCTACTACCTTCCTGCTCAGTTTGGAGGAAGCTGGCCAGGGGGTGAGGGAGCTGGGAGGAAAGGGGAGTGCAGGGGGACCAGGACACAGGGTTGGCAACAACACACAGAAGACTTAGCCCTGTTTTCTCAACAGAAGAAAGCGTGATGTTGAGGTTTGCATGCCTCAGGGAACTTCTCTTATCCTTTGCCTCTGGGAACATTGAGACCGAATTCAAAAGGGAACACACAGTTAGTACATCCTCATTTCTTCAGCAAGCTTCAGCTCTCTTGCCTACCTAACGCGCAAGCAGTTATGTGCATCCCTAAGGAACATTTCCACCAGAGCATGCCCCAAGTTTCAGAGCAGCACCCTGGTGGAGCAGTCTATCTTGCTAGTGCTCCCGAGGGCCACTCAAAGCAGTCAAGCATTATCTGCAGCCACTATTAAGCTTTTTTATGGGAACTGCTACCTTTAAATATGAAGACTCACTTTCGTAGCAATGAGAGGTGAGTTCAGTTGGGTCTCCAGGCTCCTCTGCAGGAGGGTTTCCAGGAGGCAAATGCTGGGGAGTTTCACCACACTGGCCGTGTGTGATCTTGCTTAAGTGCAGCAGAGGTTCACTCTGAGCTCCCAGTGCTGGTTAGGCATGTCTTCCCCTGCCCTCTTCCCCTCCTTCTCCGAGCTGCACACAGGTAGGCTCGGAGGGCTCCCACGTCAAGTCCCGCAGCAGCCCCCATGCTGCTGCCTTTCACTCACTCACTGCCCTACAGAGACGCCACACTGCAATGCCACACAGCAGCTCTGCCTTCAGGTTTTGCTTTGATTCGCAGGACCTCAGGGAAGGGAGCCAGAGCAGATTGCTAGCCTGCACCCACACATCAGCTTGACATCGATAGGGACTCGACAATACTTCTGCAAGCAGGCTGCTGTGCAAGATGTTTCTCTTGCAAAGGCTCCCCACCCTCCAAACTTCCCATTTGCTCAAAAGCCCATCTGCCCTGGATTTACAGGACATCTAGGAACTGGCTCGCACCCTGTTTTCCATCATGTCACCTCTAAATGGAACTTGCGGCCCAGGGCTTGGAGTACAGCTCTGGTGCTGCTCAGGCTGTGGACCCACGGGTTACCGTGCAGCATAGCACGACTGCTGTACACGCAGCACGGCAGAATTGCAAGATCAGCTTTTTGAGCATTTCTATGAAGCATGAGAGACAAGCAGAGAGAAGTGTTAAGAAAACTGTGGCTTAATTAATTGAAGTTTGCACCTCCCCCCTTCTCCTAAAGTGAGACTTTGCAGATTCGTAACCTGGCAGATCGGCTGCTAACATACCATACCACAAGCGGGGCTGATGAAACACGACGGCTCTGCTGTCTTTTTTTTTTTTTTCTTTTTTTTAATTGGTATGGAGGGGGAAGCTGGGAGAAGAAAGATCCCTGCTCAGAGGAATGACAGAAGTCATCCCTAGATATCAGCTGTAACAGGAACAAATGGGAATTTTTGGCGCCCAGGAATATCAGAGCAGTGACACTAAGCATGGGCACTGCGTGCAGTCCCAACTTCTTCCTCTCAGCAGAGCTGAGAGTCTCCAGGGCAGATGCACAGTCGCATCCCAAACAATTTTTCTCCACCTTCCCTAACATGATTTTAAAAGGCTACAAAATGAACTCATGGGCCAAGGAATTCACAACTGCTATGGCAGAAAGCAACCACTGAATGTGTGCTGAACCAGGCCAAACCAGTAGTAGCTGCAAGGAAGGAGAAAAGGAGGTTTAGCAGAAGATAAAGCTTTTTCATACCCCTCCCCTCCCCCACCTGAATGCAAAGGCTGTAGAAAGCACGCCTCCCCCTTGAAAGGGCTGATCTGCCTAAGACCTGAAGGTTAAGACTCTGGAGCTGCCGGAGGAGAATGGAGCTGCTGCTCTCCCCGAGCCCTGGCCCACTGGAGCCTTGAGCTCACTTTCCCATCTCTCCTGGTCACAGCAAAAGGCTGCTTCTTGCAGCGATGCAGCCCACCAGATCACTGCATGACTGTGGCAAAGGGCACTGCAGGTTTCTATAATGCTCCTCTCCCCTTTCAGCTGCCTGCAAGACTCGGTAGAAACAGCCCTCGAAAGACGCGTGAAAAGTGCGGCGGCCAACTCCTACAACCACCATATCACAAATTAGTCTTTGCACCATGCCGCAAGCTGGGATCCTCATTGCTTTCCATGTGACAGACCCAAGATACCTCCTAAACAGCCCATCTCCCTGCTCGCTCGCCTGCTGAGGTCTCGTGCAGCCTGGGCAGCTCCACAGGCTCACCTGTGGTTCATGCCATTGGTACACTCCAATCGCTCATGTGGCCGCGTGATAAATCAAAAGAGACAGGCAATTAGGAATCTATATTAAGGCCCTTATAAATATATATTGTATAGCCAACTAGAACGTTCAGACAATTCGCCGGCTTGATGGACTGAGCAGTCTCAAAACCTACAACGGCCAAAGCAGCATCCCCGAATTGCTCTTGGAGAGGCCCGACAGAATCAGACATTAACTTGTTTTTTTTTCCCCCTTGTTCACTAAACACCAAAGTTCACCACTGTGGAAGACACAAGTTCCACTAATTTAACCGTAATTGGTTTCAAACTGGTCTTAATTAAAACTGGTGTGGACTCGCTTAATGCCATTTAAAACAAATTTAAATGAGATTTGACTAAAATTGATTCCTTTCTGAAGCGAGCTAAAGCTGTATAAGCTGTTTAAAGAATATCCACAGGGGCACTTGCAGCGGTTGAGCTAAAGTGATTTACCTCAACCCATAATTGAAGCAATTTCAGTGCAGACCAGAACTCAAAAATATGGGCGGTATGGGGAGAAGCCTGGTTTGTTTTAATGCTTGCATCTGAGAGCGCTGTTAGCCAGGATCGAAGCTGCCCAAACGCTCCTCCGCAGAGCCAGCCCCAGACAAGAACCTCTGCAGCACCCGTTCATTAGGGTAGGGCAGCCACCAGCCGAAACCAGAGGGTAGTAGCAATAGCAGGTGGGTGCTCTTGCCCGCTGGCCCAGACCCTGCCTTTCACACGGGTGGCAGAAGGGTGAGAGGTGGCATCGGAGCTGCAAAGGCAAGCCTGCAGCTGGGATGTTGGGAGGAAGCAGCCATCCCCGCAAACCGCATCGTGCGGAGCAGATTTCACCCCAGCGCCAGCCTCGAGGAATATGGCCATGATTTGAGGAAGCAGATTATGTGTTTGCAGGGATTATGTAGCTCTGGCTTTCCAAAGCTACACACAAGCTTGCTCTGAGCTGAGAGCAGGCGTGGTGGAGATCAGTGAAATTAAGAGCTTGGCAATTCTTCCCATTATGGGGAGCGAGGGAGCCAAGGGCACCCACATGGGGATGTGTGTAGGCCAGAGCGGAGTGGATGCCGCATCTATATTGTCACGAAAAGGTTGGAAGGGCAGTATCTCAATCCTCGGTGATCCTCCTGCCACAGCACTGCTCAAGAACCAGGCAATCCTTAATGCATTTAACTGCAAGCCCTCTGTAAAGCGAGGATGCGCCTTCATCCTCATCACTACCAGGAAGAGATTAAACAACTTGTGCAATGTCGCACAGGAAGCCTGTAGCCCGAGATCGCTCCTTCCCCTGCTCACACCGAACATCTTTCCTATCCAAGCACCTTCCCCAAGGCCTCACACTTCCAGCACGGCCCTGAGAAGAAACTCCTTTGGCTCCTCCATAAGCAGCCAGTCCAAATATTCCAGCAGACAGACCTGGTTGTGAGCATTTAACACATGCAGAACCCTGCTCCAGTGCCGTCGCCGGCGTGGGAGTCAGTGCTGACAGATGTTGCTAAGTGAAACCCAATGTGGAGACATGAGAATCTGCAGAATGTCTCCCCCAGCAGCCTTCCCCAGGATGTTTTGAATTTTAGCTTTTGCAAATACGACGCAGAGAACCCTCACAGAGCAGGATAAAAATAGAACTGTAAAAAAGACAAAACCGAAAAACCCAGCGCAAGTCATAGTTACAAACAGATGCAAACATGTCGGCAGCTCAGCTGGGCTCTGAGAAACGTCAGCTCTCCCCTCTCTGCATCGCAGGATGCTACTGAGGAAATAAACCCACTAGAACAACTGACCATGCACAAGCTTAGGGGTTGTGCTCAACCTATTTCTGCAGCACATGCGTTGCTCCCTATGCAATGCAGCCCGGGCACACAAACACTTCTCCCCATCGCTCCTGGCTGCCCTTGGGAGCAGAGAGGTTATGGGTCAGTTAAATGCCTCGCAAAACAGGCGCTGTTTGCAATTTCTGAGATTTCAGCATCACACCCACATTGTCAGAGACACAATGGGCAGTCCCCAAACTGGCCATATAGCCTCATTTGCCAGGAGGACCGAGACACGGAGGCTCGAGGTGCCCAGGCCCTCCCGTGGCCTGCGGATGGGCCTCATCTCGGGCGTTGCAAGAGGTTCGGCACTGTCTCTAGGACAGAAGTATTTCTGCTTTCAGCAAGATCTATGCAAAACTTTTCTCTAGCCCTAAGCCCCCTCTGTACAGCTGCTGCAATTCCCCCGAGCCTTGCACTTTACTTTGCCATGTTTTTGCAAACCTTTCGTGCTGAAGTGGCTACCAGACCTCCTCTCTGGAGTATAACGCACTGGCTTTCTCCCCACTCACCGCCTGGACCCTGACGCAGAGGCCTGGTGAGCACAGCACCCTCCCCAGCAAGAGCATCAGGAAGTTCTCAGGCCAGCAAAAAACATGACCTCGCAGTCACCCGGTGACGTCAGACCTTGACAGCTACATCTCCTGCAGCTTGAGGGGAGGAAGCAGTGTGCAGGGAGAGATCTTCCCGTCTGAACATATTGTGACAAAGTGCAAGAACAGGGCTTTCCCTGGGCTGAAGGTCAGGGCAGGGAAGGACATAGAGGTATTTTGACAGTTTTTGCTGCACTGATCCTCTGGATCTCCCCACTCCAAGGGTGACAAGCAGAGACTCCACCTGACCGTGCCTTGAATGAACATAATAGGCACTGATAGTGCTTATCTTGCCTAGGAAATCTATTTGGGTCCGCTCTTGGGTCATTTTTCTTTGTCAAGGTAAATCAATAAGCAAGAGTGCAGCAGGGGTATAGCTCAAACAAGGTACAGCAGAAGAAAATAGCCAGCAGAGCTGCAGGAAGGAAAGCTGTTAAGTGTGGTGGTGAACTTAAAGTGGGCCAAGGCTAGAATCACTGTAGTATAGGAAGGACTAGAGAAGGGACGCCAAAATCCACAGGTCTACATAGAAAGGTGAAGCACATGAAAGACAATCAACCTGCAAGTGGGAACGAGAAGTAATGGGCTTTTTCGGGGTGTTTCTGATCTACACTACAACCAGGAAAAATGGAAACAAAGGTCACAGATCTGCACCTGAAGGAAAATCCCTTCCCGCCCATTTGAGCTCTATGCCAAACTGTCATCTTCCCTTCTCTACAACAGGGAAATACGAGAGTTTCTCAACACTTTATTCCCATGAACCAATGTTTATTTTGCTAGTTGAAATGTGAAACCTTCACCTTATTCCTCCCTCCACCTCCAAATTCTACGCTACTGCTGGGGAAACTGAGGCAGCCCCGCAAAGCATCTGCACACTGGGTGTTTGGCTGGAAGTCACAGGTATCTTATCTATATGACCAACATCTCCTTAACGTATTTCAGCCTCTACAGACCAGTAATCCAGGCCAGCACCACTGCTTTCAGTGGCGAATCCCCTCCCTAAGTTTTCAGCCAGCAGTGTGCTGTCACAGTCAGTCTTAGGAGGGATCTAAGCCTGAAGGCACGCCACATACATTACAGCTACTACGTGGACAGCTGTATCTCCTGGAGTTTTCCATGGCATCCTATCACTGCTGTTCCAAAGTATTATCTTGGGCAGTGCCAGCTGGGAACACCATCACACAGCACTGCCGGATGCTGTGATCTCCTAATCCTCTTCTCTGTTCTCCACATTACACAGCAACCCCTCACTGTTGGGAGTCGTCATCTCTCCCTTGTTCCACCTTGTCCACAGCAGGTGAAGTCCTGCAGTACTAGTAGCACCCTTTTCATCATGGCCTGATTACACTAGCACCTGGAAATAACAGGAAGTAACATCTAATAACACTTCATGGTGTTTCACTAGGATTTCTGAGACCCAAGTCCAGTTTCAATCAGATCAGCTCCATTCAGAAACTTCCCAGGCTGGATTAGCCAAAAAACAGAGAAGGGGTCTTTGCGAGGCCCAGAAGAGCATTTGCAGCCTGCTCTGTGCCAGATTTCAATGCTGCTAGGATTCTTCAAGAGCCTACCTCACAGGGAAGCAGTCAAGCCAATAGTTTTCAACTCTGAAATCTGCAGACCCTCTAAAAATGTTCCCGCCATTGGAAACCTTAAGTTCAACAAATCTAAGCCAACTGACAACAGGCCAGCTTCTCTTTGCTACCCTTCACAGACCCCCAGCAGCCTACAGACTCTTGCCTGGTGTTTCCAGATGCCAACCTAATATTTTCCAAACCCTCTGGAGGTGGGACTTTGTCCTACACTGCCACTTCCCCAGACCTGTGAATTACACAAATTGAGAAGCCGGGTGACAGAGAAGTTGAAGTGAGTGGTTTGGCTCACTAGGAACTGAATCCCTCAGAAAATGTGCATGGGAAACCCTCATAATAGCAATTCTCAAGTTTTTTCTGGGCTCTGGAGTCCTGCAAGTTTTCCAGGGAGCATAAAGCAAGCTTAAACTCAACAGACTAGCTTTCTCAGTCACTTTTAGCAGTCTCCTGAGGAGTAATCCACGGGCTCCTGGGATGACCATGGACCACCAGTTGAAAGCAATGACCTAGAGCATATTAGCACACCCACACATCAAGTCAGCCTCCCAGTAAACATCCTATACTGTTGAATGGTCAGAGGGTACGCTACTGTCCCTGAGACCTCCGGCAGGAAGCCAGGCAGGAGAGAATGGAGCAAACTTGAGAGGAAAGTGCCTCCTGCAAAACAAAGGGCCATAACTGTTTCTCCTTACAAAACTCTGCAGACAGGAAGGAAGAGATGCGTGCAAAGGAGTTAACTGTATACGTGGCAGCAGGCGGTGCCGGCATCCTTTCGGGGGGGGGGGGGGGGCTCTCTCCTCTCATGCAGAACAGAGCTGGAACCTACACTGGAGGGCTCACACCTACGTCATCCACGGTGATAACCTCTCATGGGCCACTGGCTGGCTACTTGACTTCTGCATGGTTGGCAAAACACTCCCAAATAAAGCTGGATTTGCACCATGGGGAACCTCTTTGTGCAAACCAGACGGGTGCTTGTACCATCACCCCAAAGAGGTGTGGGGAGCCCTGCCGCACTGCTTCCAGGGCACAGCCCCAGCCTCTCTCCTGCAGGTCTTACCGCTGAACTCATCATGGGACCTACTTGCCACTCTGGGGCAATCCTGGATTTACTGCCCTGACCCAGGAGACCATGGCACTTGGGGACAAAGAGCATTTGGTGAGAGGGCTTGTTTTATCTGCCAAGTGGTATTTCAGTATCAGGTGTACCTCTCTGTTTATCATCTTACAAGGCTCGCTCTCCAGGCTCCTGAGGAAGCAGTCCTTGTAGCTGGGCTGGGTATGCAAGTGGCATTTGCTGAGTCTGTATCCTTCTTCCCTGCAGGGGATATCGTGAGTTACCAGGCCAAGAAAATTACCTCCCAAAGATCCAGATACAGACCTGTCACCAACTATGTGACATTTGGAGCTTTTCCCTAGGTTTTGGCTCCAGTCCCTAAACCAAGATACCTGATGCATTGCTAGCCACCTACCTCCATATCGCAGGTAGGTGGCTAAGGCCACCAAGAACAAGTGGACACCCCAAGAGTAGTTCAGATGTTTTGGATGAGAATTGTAATAAGTCGCCATGAGCAGAGCCCTTCAACCTGCTGCGCTGTAAGTGTCCAACTCCCTTCAGCGTCAGAAAATACAATTTTCATTCTAGTTTTCTCCAGCTAGGTCTCCACAGAGTCCTGGGAAAGCCAGGCAGGAGATAACTGAGCACAGACTCATGGACCACGTTACATTTAGTTGGCCAAGGTGAGCAGTCACTCATCCTCCCAAGGGCAGCCAGAGCAGGTCTTCCTCCATGCAGCTCCGGAGGAGGGACTTTGGGACTCACACGCACCGTGCAGCTCAGGCTCCTCGAGTCTCCATGGTTCATTGTGTTTGGGGAAGCTGTCAGAGGGCAGCTAACCTTATGTAACTGCAGAACAAAGCAGCTAAATAAAAACTCAAGCTGGGAACGAGCTGCGGAAGTGGGACACTGCTTTCCTGACTAATCAACGAACGTCTGAAGGAAACCAAACTCAATAGCAGGGAAACAACTGCATAAACACATCCTGAGGAAAAAAACGGAGAGAGCGGAAGTGGGGGAAAGACCACAACATGGCATAGGCCCCTTTTGCCTCCCTTGCTGCCCTTACTGCTTGTCTTGGGGGGCAGAGCTTGGAGTACAAACAGTGATGGAGCGTGCACAGTGAAAACCTGCTGCGAACTCAAGAGTTTTAAAGGGTGTCCATGTTCATTACGTACAAAGCCACCACCAACACACTTGGACAGGCCTTAGATCGAGGAGAGGAGCAGATCTGAGATTACTCAGCCAGTGTAACTGTCTCTCCTCCTGCTGACATTTCTGATGGCACGTCAGTCAAAAGCGTGCTGAAGGGAATGGAGCAATTTAACCTTGGGGAGAAGCACTGCTACCTTGCAACCTTCCCTCCCTTCCAATGCTAATGGTACAATAGCATCCTGCTTCTGAGAGTACTACAAAAGTACTCAAAGTACTACTCAAAGTGCACTGCCTAGCTGCACAGAGAAGTTTGCTTGGGGAACATTCTTGCATGGTCCCAATACAAATCTAGTCACACTTGCACTGGTGGAGTGGCCCAGCCACTCAGCTCCTCACAGGGTACACCTCCTCTTTGGTGGTGCCTGACATCATGGTCTCAGGTGCCTCTTTTCTCCCTGGGAAAGGTCGTACTTATGTACTCCTTGGTCTGCAAGGCAGAGTTTGGATTCACTCTTTCTAACAGTACATCATTACCCTGGGAACATGCACAGACATAGGAATTTCTACTAGCCACACTCCCACTTAAAAACAAAACAAAACCTCCAAACAACAAAAACCGCCTTCTTCAAGAGCCTCCATTCTTGTAGCTGAAATCCAGGAGGGTCCTAGCCTAGCCATGACCCCTCACTCCTCTAAGAGCTGAAGCCAAGCAGCCAGCATTCAGTCACCAGACTTGGGTGAGTATGAAATCTGGGTGGTCAGAGTCAGATGAGAGAGGGGCCATATTCCTCCCCTATAAAAGTCCAGGGTAAATGAACATAACTGGCTCATTTTCCCCTCCCCAAAAGCATCTACTTTTGGGTAAAAGCCAACAATTTTGCAAAGCTCAGCCTGAAATAACTTTAAAAAAAAAAAATCAATTTTCTGATGTGTTACAAGGAAGAGGAAACAGGGTGACAAAGTGAGAGCATATTACAACCTGTGTGGCGTTTCAGCCATTTCCACGCTGGGGCAACTGGAGCTTTGGCTACAACAGATCTCCTAAACGTGGAGAGAGACAGATTCTTTTCCAATGTTACACTTGAATAACTGAAGCCAAGCTGCTCTTCCAGATAGCTAAAAGGGGCCACAGCAGCCGTTAGGATATACGCCATCCAGCACGCTATTTTTAGATAATCCACAAGGAAGGAAACCTCAGACAGCCATCAGCATGATCTAAACTGCAGCTCTTCAGCTGTTTGGCCAGCACTGCAGGAGCTGCTCCACCCACACCGTCTGACTTCTGACACCAGAAGGATCAATAACACTTGCAGAGCGCTTCATTAGGTTGCCAGCACTGCACCCCCGCCCCTTCATCAGAGAGGCCAGCCCGGCTATGGATATAAGGGTGCAAGCGTAAGTCGGGTAGATCTGCCAAAAAACAGCCCAGGGATTCTCAAAACCTGAGCTGGTTCCTAATACGGACCCTTTCAAGCCCAGGGAGCAGCAAGGTATCTGTGACCTTTGAAAAAGAGAAAGTCCAGGGAGGACTAAGGGCAGCAGACTAGAAGCTCTCCATTGCTAGTGGTGAATTTGCAAGGCACTGTATGAGGAGAGTCAGCCTTGGCTCTGCTCCGAGTTTACAATCCAAAGCTGACATGAAATGTGTCTTTGGCCAGGAGGACCTGGCTTGCAGAGTGCAATAGGGAGGCTCTTAAATAGCAGCAAAAGAGAAGGGACAGCCAACCAACTGCAAAGGATGAGCCACAGACAAGGGAAAGTGAAAAAAGTTCTTGATGTGCTAGGATGATTATGAAAGGATTTTTTTTCTTCTTTTTTTCTTCTTCTTTTTTTTTTCTCCGAGTCACCAAACAATAGAATTGTCCCTCTTCATCTCTTCTCACCTCTTACCAGACACTCAGAGCAATGTAGCAGTTTGTTCTTCACGTCCGACATACGCAGCCTCAAACAGGCAACACGCTGCATGCATCACAGGCACAGGCTAAAACCCTCTGTAAAAGTGCCTAGGTTTTTGGGCACCTTAGCTTGCAGACCATATCTTGACCCAAGCCACCTTTAGGTGCTCTGAGGACTTTTACAAACAGTGAAGAGAATAGCACCCAGGGTCAGGGGACATCTTCAGTGATTCTGACCTTTGTGTTCCTGGGGCACCTGAGACATGGGTGGCTTCCTCTCTGCTTTCTCCTAGTCCTGTGTGCAGGCAGGGCAGTAGGAGCTAGCTTTATGGAGGACCATTTAGTATTACAGTAAAAAAAAAAAACTGTCCCATAATAAAGGACAATAATGGTATCCCTCCACTGGCATCTGCAGTATACTGCTACTAAACAGACTCTTACTGTGATCAAACCCCAAACAGGGAATAAGAAACAAGCTAGAGGAAAGAATAATAACATAAAGACAGTTCCCTGTCCCGCTTCATGGCGGACTCCTTAATTCCCAAGTGATGGGAATTGAATGGCCTGAATTGATATATTGATTTGCTAGTGCAAGAGAAGCCTTTCTTTCTGCCAGACCACATCTGACAGGCAGGTGCCACTTAGCATCAAGCGCAATGAAGTAACCTGGAAGCAACAGCATACTTTGCAATTTAGATCATTGTCAGCGAGATGTAACACGGAGGGCACTTACCAGAGGAGCTCAGCTGGCTGGCTTTGACGGGAACATGGAGCTCCACCTGGCTCGATCGTGCATCAGGGCCATCAGAGGGGCCGTGGCCCTCCGTCTGACCTGCAGGAGAAGAAGCGATCTCAGCCAGTACTTCTAGGTCCTTCAGGATAACCTGCAAAGAGACAGATAGTGCATGGTGAACAGGAACAAAGCGACAAGGAGGCAGGCACAGGGTGAGCCTTCTTGTTCAAAATCATTGCTAGAGCAGGTGCGACTGGAAGGCCAGAACTAAATCCCTGCACATCAAGAAAGGTGGCCCTGTTTTCCCTTCATCTACAAATTTCAAAGTGTGAATTTCAAACAGTTGCAGAGGAGATGAAGCAGAAAAGAGAAAAAGGAAAAAAAACAAGAGTTTGTTCTGCAAGTCACAAGGGAACACGTGAACTGAAGCCAAAACTTATGCAATCAGCACCAAGGCTTGCTTCTCCTGTTTCCCACTTAAGGGAGGTCTGGGTTTTGCTTTCTCAATCCCCTTCATAACCAGAGAGTTGGGATAAACTCGACATGCCGAGCTGGATGCTCTCTGTGGCAGCAGCAGAGGTAACAGGGCAGCTGCATGAGAAGCCAACATTAGAGCAGAGCGAGACGTGTGCTGGGAATGTCCCTACATCCCAAGACCTATCCAGGCATTTCAACTATTCAACTATTTTTTTCTTTCTTTAAACAGCACATTTTCTAACTGAAACCCTACCAGCCTTGCTGCCTGCAAAGGAAAACCTTTCAAAGCATGGGCCAGCACAAAGCTGTCTCAACATGTGCAGCCATACTTCATACAGCTACAAACTGCAACCAGCTCTGAAGGCTAGTGACTGCTGTCAAACAGCCAGTATTCGCTCTCAGCTGACGAGCACCCAGCAGAAGGGCATCCCTAATGCTAAGTGCAGCCTGTCAGGTGGAAAGGATTTTACACTGCATGGCAATTTTGGGCTTCAACCAACACCAGCTTGGTTATCTGCCTCCCCGTGTTCCCCCATGGCCCTGGGCAAGGCCTACTGGCTTGGACCACCGTCCCAGCTCACCCAAGCCTGCCTGACAAGGGCTGGGGCACACGTTCGGGGAGGTATTCAAGACCAGCACACCCTGCCACTCAGCAGTCTTCAGCTCAGGATTTTGAGGCAGAGTTGGCATCTATATTTAATAGCTCTTTCCTTCCAGAACAAGTTAAATGAGTCTATGCTACCTATATATAGCATTTCTGGGGAAGTTGTATTACAGAGTTTTTTTTCCCAACTCTTCTCATGTCTCAAGCTATTTTGGGTCCATCTTCATCTAAGTGTCCTTGGGCCTGCATGTTTCATCAGCCCTCCCTGACCCTCTGAGTGTACCAAGCATACATGGAGCAGACAAGCTGCCAAAAAGGGCTGATTGCCACGTCTAACCCATCAGCATTTAGTATAATACATTCCCGAACATCCCTTTCCCACCAGCACAACATCACAGACTTCTTATGTGTTCTCACACAGCCTTGGGCATCTTTCCGATGAGATGCAATTCCTGCAGTTATCTGGGAATTTTAGCTTTAGAGCTATCAAAGAGACCTCCCTGCCAAACAAAAAAAGCCAAGTACATCTTTTTGGATTGTGAACTTGAAAATGTGACTCCTAAGAATCTGAAAGATAGAAATCTCTAGTTTTCTCTGTTGTACAGATATCTTAAGCCATTGACAGCAATGCAGAATTTTGTAATTCCAGTTGATTTGTAAGCCCGCAGCCCTCTCTGAGTATGCAGGGCAAGCAGATCTGTGCCCAAACGCTGGAGGACACAGGCAGGATGGGAACAGCCATGCTCTAAGGAGAGAAAGAGGCTCTTGGCACACAGAGGCAGGAAAGAGGGCAGCTCCACTGGGCCTCTGCCAGGGTGTCACCCCCTTTCAGGTCTCTCACCCTGCTCCCCCGAACAGGCCAGCCTTATACTCCAGGCAGAGTTTCTCCTGGCTGTGTTATTTCAGCCTGATTCAACCATCACCAGCTGCGAGGAGCACAGGCAGGAGATAAATTGAGCTGATTTAGTGAGCACATGAGTGGCAGTTACTCTCTGATTACAGCCTGTGTTTCCTTTTACAAAAGCCATAACAGCAGCCTTGGCTAAAGGGGAACACAGCTGACAAGGTACAAGTCCACCCACGCCCAGCAAGACCCATGGCCCAGGAGCAGCTCAGCTCTCCTGCGGCCCCAGCGGGCAGGGAGCCGCGCAAGAACTGCTCTGCTGCTGGCTCGCCAGGAGGCCCAAAACACGAGGAGCTCTGCAACTGGACTGCCACCTCACCAAACATATTGCCCCTTTGGATAAACTCTTATCTCTTGGTCCTGCTGGGTCATATCCTCTCCCGCTCTCATGCAAACACCTCTTCTGCATCAGGAAGACTGTGAGGGAAGGCAAAAACACCTGGTGGCTGCAGAGCTGGCTGTGGGGAAAGGCTGGAAAGAGCCTATGAACCGTCAGCACCAGCAGCTCTGCAAGCTGATAAACAAGAGGCCCCAACACGCTTGGGAAGCCCCTGTGCATACAAACATTATTAAGTCACAACCTGCAGTTCCTCTGGGGAGGGAATAAAAGACAACAACAACTTTTGCAATAAGGAGCCACACTGCTGCCCCCAAGGACAGGAAGAATACAGTCCAGCTCCTTTAGCCTATGGCACTTGCACGACCCCGTCAAGGATGGGAGCTCATTGCCGTCTTCGGCTCTCCTCCTCTTACGGGGAATGGAGGCCACAATCCAGCTCAGCCCACGTCCATGGGAAGCAGAGAGGAGGTCTGGCAGCTCTGTTTGGTGGTGACCCTTGCAGAGGAAAGAACTCATTCCTATTTTTCCTCCTGGTTATGCAGGTTAAAATGAGGCTGATTGTGTTTCATGTAAAGCAGAGTAGCCCTCTGAGCAGAAGAACTTATAATGCCTGGTTTCCTGAAATTCATGCTTATATAGATTCTCTGGTGTCTAATCAGATGGTTCAGCTGAATTTGCAGCTTTCAAACAGGGGAAGGCGCTAATTTGAGTCTCAAGTTCTCACAGCTGGATAAATAACATACTTGGAGATTTCCAAGCCTCATCGTATTTGGCTAAAACTGGCAAAGAGACACAAAACTTATCAGCAGCATGGGAATGGGAAGAGGGACATAGACAGTTCTCATAGCCTCACTGTTTGGAAACTAGTCTAATAATTGATTCCTTCGAGGAGGAGGAATTTGAGAAAAAGAATCACTTTTAGTCTCACAGTAAATTATGCTTGGGCGTCTGTTTCAACACGCTCTTCGCATCCCCAGCAGAACGTGGGCCTGCAGTAATAACAGTAGTATGAGAAACAAAGCTAGCACGATTTTCTCGCGGATGCAGACAAGGTGGTGCAGGACGAGAACGCGGCCAGGTCACAACACTGCTCACTCACTCTTGCTTGTAGCACACGGGGCCATCCTCAAGCCTTGCCAACGGTACGTATTAGCAGAGCATCAAATAGGACAAGGCTTAGCTATGGGGGAAGGTAGGTGGGTGACAGCTGGGATGTGAGCTCTCAACGTGCAGGCTGCCAGGCAGCTCTCCGCTTCCCAAGAGGAAGAAGCTGCTTTACCCAGCCAGCAATAACAGTGCCTCTGGAGCAACCTGCAGGCTGTAAATGCGGGTGCTCCCTCCCTGTGCAGCAACCTCTCCTGGGGAATACATGGAGGCAACACGGCTAGCTCTGAATTGATCCCCCATAACCATGACGGCAGGGCCCAAGACGCAGGCCAGTGCTGAACACCACAGCAGCTTGAGGGAAGCAGGGCAAACTGTTTCCCAGCTCCTACACAGGCATGGAGGTGCTCTCCCAGGGCAGATCCTCTAGCCTGGCACCAGCAAAGGGCAAGCAAAGCTCACCCTTCCCAAGGGTACACTGATCCCCATGCAAGTAGCCAGGCTGAGGAAGGTATGAACACATAGTGGTTTGGAGGTGCGAGGAAATAAGCAGCTGCTCTGCAGACACAACTGTTTCATACTACTTATTTGCTAGCACCCAGCACACGTGCCCGCACAACCAGGAGGGCATGTTCCACTGGGCCAAGGCTGTATCAACACACAGCTGATTTACGGCACGAACCAGCCACGTACCATGCCACCCTGCTGTATTCCCTGCTGCCACAATGACCCTCCTGCACACCATCCCAAAGCATCCCCGCCAAAGGTGCGCTTGCTCCAACAAACGGCACAGAAAGGGAGACATAGATTTGAGTGCAAGTGCCTTGCTTGGACGATTGCATTAGCTGCCCAGAGTAGCAAGAGCAGAAGCAGACTCAAGATGCTGAACAACCACATTTCTCTGCAGAACATTGCTACTCACAGAGCCCTGCCTCGTTTGGGTCTTGTCCAAACACCAGAATAGCTCAGCCACCATAAGGATCAGTTAACACTGCCATAGGCTGGTGCTGCTCTGCAGGAAGAGGGCACAAACCACTACAAGTGCTGAGACCAAGTTGGGAATTACGTGGCCAAGAGAACTACAGTCCAGTGCAGGTGCCATCATATACCTCATAGCCCTGACACTGTCTGGCCCCAGCCGAGTGAATTAAAGCCATTTTCCACTGGTTGCACAAATGTGCGCATTGTTGTAGCGCATACTGGGACAAAAGCAGCAACCGGTCAGGAGCACAGGTCAGACTCAGCCCCCAACTGCTAACCAAAGCACTGCTGCTAAAGGTACCTTCCACCCGGTCGAGCACCCCGGCTCATATCCAGCACAGGCAGTATTTCACTACACAAGCAGCTGCTGCAGTATCAGAAAACAGGAGCAAGACACTGGGCTGAGCAGAACTAAAATCACACCCGTTGCCTCCCAAAACACTAAGAGCCATATCCTGTTCCATGAGGTCAGATCCTTAATCCGCTAGGGAGCCAAACTCCCAGCACCTCATGCCAAACCCTGTCTCAGTGATGCTCCCAAGCCTTGGGATGCTCACTTTGGGTGCAGATCAGCAGGCACCTTGGACCTGCACTCAAGGGTGCTGTCCTTGGGAGCAGGACAGTAGTGAGAAGCAAGCAGCCACCTTACAGGTGGTGACTGGACCTCCTTGTGGGCACCCGCTGTGCGTATGGCTGGAGTTTCCCTAGCTTTACAGAGGTTAAGGGAGAGGGTGTCCCCCAACCTTACTATGTGAGTTACAGGCAGCAGGCAGAAAAACCACATGGGCTGGATTTCTCAATTGAGAAAACATGGAGGAAATAAGAACCAGGAGGGAAGGGTGCATGAGCACCCAGAGGAACAGGCAGCCACAAAGACCTGGGGTTTACCCATCTGCGGGAAAGAGGCCGGAAAGCCTGTCCTGTGCTGCTGCTTCCCCATACGGCTCTCTGCGCGCTCCAGAGGCAGTTCCCAGCCTCTGGGGAAGCAGTGAGGGATGGAGGAGAGCCCGGGGCGTTTGGTATGCACTGCACATCCCTGCACAAAGCAAATCTGGAGCGCTTGCTTTCTTTGTGCGAGCGAGAATGGAGTGAGGAGGTTATAAGAAAGCAATATCCTGCAGGAGCCCGAGCTGCCTGTGATTGCCATGGCAACGGGCTGGCTGCCGGGGAGGAGTATGAGCCGGTCCCATCCGTCAGGAGCTCAGCTGCCATCAGAATTGACATTATTGGAAGCAAAAGGGCTGGAGCCATTTTCATCTGCTGGGCAAGGGCACGCAGACTTTGAACTCTAGGTTCCTGCACCCAGGAGAGCCACGTGATGGACGTGGAGGTGAAGTGCTAGATCCCTGAGGGATCCACTTCGGGAATTTTTAGATGCTTTGCACCCTTTCCAGCAAAGATTACTGGAGGATGAGAACTGCTTTGCTTCTCTAGGATCCGCGTGAGATGGGTAGACCACAACCCTTCCTCTAGACGGGGATTATAAACGCTGACGTCAAAGAAGCATCGCCCTAGTGCTTGCAGCCATGGCCCTGGGGCACAGCTAGCAGAGGCCGCAGCGCCGCCAGGACAGACCCGTGACATGACGAGGCGAGACTGTGGCAGAGAAGCCCCGTCGTGCTGGAAATCCTGCTGAACTGGTTGTCTCTTGCTTAAACATAAGTCCTCCTGCCAGCCACCCGAGCAAATGCCAGGGCCCTTGCTGCCAAGGTCGGCGGGGAGCCTCTGCATGCACCAGCCTTCCCCGTGCCCCGCTCGGTACATGGTGCTTGGCCCAGCCTCAGCTCTCCCTCGCACATCTTAGGTCCAGGCAACAGTCCCTGCCTCCTGAGCTGGGCCTCTCCACCTCAGCACCCCACTCGTCGCTCAGGTGGTGGGGACCTCCATCGGGCGCAGGACGGTGGTGGCAGACCTGGCACTGGGATGCTGCTCCCGCCTCTTCTCAGGGGAGATGCCTCCCTTACCCGTCTCTCTCCTCTACATGAACATAATCCTGAGAGCCAGACCAGAAAAAGAGCCACTGAGCTACTTAACAGATTTTCCCAGTCCTAGTCCCAGACCGATTTTCATGAAAAGGTTTCCAAGAGGTGATGAAATTTAGAGTGGTGCATTCCCTGCTCCGGGCTAAAGTCGTGCTTATTAGCATTAACTGGAACTAGCATCTAAAGGAGAACAAGGCTCGCAGGAAATGCAGTTTTATAACCGGGCCAAGCCGTACGGACAGACAGGGAGAACCTTCTGGCTGACATTTAATGCTGGCCTGTCTCCTATTAGCACAGCCCAGCGCAGGGGGATTACTGCAGTGTACTCCAGAGGAAAGCTTACTCTTCCGCATGGCTGCGGACAGCCCTGGGGACAAGAAGTCGATTATAAGATAGGGTGGTTGTTATAAACAAGGAGCTAGGTCTCTGCAACTAGTAAAGATTTCTCTCTCTACATTGTCTCCACTGATTTTTGAGGCCACAGAAACCAGGGATTTGTAGGTCCCTTCTGTTACCCAGATCTAGGTCAGGTTAATTTGCCTCTTGTTCTGGTTGAACTGATTTGATACCAGCTTCATTGCCTTCTGAGTAGACTCTTTGAGGCAGCGTGCAGAGGAAAAGCAGCCCCCACTTTTCTCTTTCCCCTTTAAAAAAAGGGCTTCACCCTTCCCTCCAAAGTAACGAGCCATGACATGTCAGCCATTCCCCAGCGAAGCAGAGGCACATCCCACCGCCCTGGTGGGCAAGGGCGAGTAGGTAATCCCAGCAGCAAGAAAGGTCCCATTGGCCACTTCCTGGCTCATCAGGCCCATAGAGGACTGCTGCAGCTCGGTGGTTTGCCGAGAGGCACAACATGGAGGAGGCTGGCTGCTGCGCAACAGGCTAGGCTTCAAAGTGGCTTTGGGCCGAAACGAGCCCGTGTCCCCCACAAAGGGAAAGACGAAAGCCTATTGCCATCTCGCCCTCTCTCCAGCCCCGCTCCCAGCACAGTGTTACCTGAGTGGTGTAAAACCCAGGGGCACAGGCTAAATCATGCAGAAGGAAACAGGCTGACCCAGGATGTGATGTTCCCTAAAGGATTCTTGCTTAGCCCAGAAAGCAGCAGCAGGAAGGTGCCGACACAACCCCTGGCCAGGTCCACGAGCTCAGAGCGCTCCTGGCATGCCTGGGGCACCTGAGCTAAGAGCAGTGGCTCCAGGACACTTAAGAGACTCCACCTAGGGCGTTCACTGGTAGTGCTGAGTTCAGTTGGTGCTCAGTAACCACCACACCGCTGGCTGGGGTATGCAGTGCCCCTGGTCAGACAAAGGACGTGCCTGCTCCACCTTGTCCCTGCTCTCAGCTTACTACCCTCTCCAGCAGGGCCTGTGCAAGAGGTCTGGTTCCCCAAGCTATCGCTGTGCTTCAGGCCATGCACTCCCAAACTCATCTGTCCCCTCCTTGGGGGGAGAAGCAGATAAAAGAGCACTGGGGAAGCGCGCCATCCCATTTCACCTCTGTCCCCACACACTGATGCCCACCACACTCTCACATCAACCCTACCTACTTCTCTTTCCAGCCTGCTGGGAATGAATGATTGGAGAGCTGCACTGAGCAGAAGAAAGGCACCCAGGACCTCTAGCGGCCAGTGTGCTGGTGGAGCCCCACCATGGTTAAAAACCAGGGCACACATCAGGCTGAGGGTGCTGGGCTATTCATCTTGCCGGGAGGCTGCCTGCTCTGTGACTTGAATGCAGCCTCATTCTGTAGCAGTGTGCAACGAGGACTCTGCAAGGCACTAGGAGGCCTGAATTTATTTTATTTCTTTCTCCCTCCAAACCTTTTAAATGCAACTGGGGGACGGGAAGAAACCATGGGAAGGCAGCCCCAGAGCCAAGAACAGAGAGCAGCAAGGCTGGCGGGGCCCCAGACAAACACAGCGTGAAAAGTAAACTTGTGTTCCCCCTCCCGCCAGCTTTAAAGACAGAGAGAAAACAAAACAAAACAAAAAACTCCAGCTATTAATCTTCCCACATGGATTTAACTGGACCTCTTTTCAGGTCTCCAGCACCAGGAAGACAGACAACAGCAACTTTTGTCCTCTGATCCTTCCCAGACCTTTTTACGGCCACCAGATTTCAGCCTGCAGCTGAGATAGGAAAGGCAGAGGTGAGCGAAGGCAGCGTTCTCCTCTCCCCCATAGGGACCGCTCCTCAGACCTCTGTAACATTTACTTAAGTTAGCACAGGGGAAAAGAGGGCTGTTCTCCCTGCTGAGGGCCAATCCTTCCAAAAGACATGCAAAAGCACACGCTAACTCACCTTCACACTGTCACTTAAGACAGCAGGCAGTGCCAGAGACAGCACGGCCACAACCATCTGAAACCAACCTGAAAGCTCCCCCATCCTTCCTCCTGCGCCCACAAATCCCCAATTTGCACCTGCACTTGGGCGCAGGGCATGCAAGCCCCAGGCCTGAAGTGCGCTACGCAGTGGGAGCAAGAGCGTTTTGTCCCCGGGAAGGTCGTGACCACCTCGGGCCTGGGACAAACCAAGCGGTCCCCAAGGGAACACATAACACTCTGCCGAGTTGTCACATCTCAGAGCAGCTCTTTCAATGTGTTTAATTAGCGTACGGGGAGCTTAACACGCCACCTGATGCCAGACGCTGCACAGGATGCCTAAGAGGTTGTTTTTTCCAGCTTCTTCATAAGGGAAGCAGCAGCCTGTTACGGTGCAAGGAAGGAAAGGAGGCACAGGCAAGGAGGGAGGAAAGCCAAATCCAGCAATGGTCCCACAGTGTGACAGACCCAGCAAGCAGGATGGGGCTGGAGGGAGCTGTGCTGTGCTGCTCTGTGAGCGACGTTGCAGGGGGCTGAGTGCCTGCCAAGCCTCACCAGTCAGCAACACCTTAACTTCTGGGACTGGCAGCTGGTACTGAACTTTATGACAGGCAAAGGGTTTGCTTTCATTTGCTATCCTATCTCCTGTCCAGCACCTCCCTCCAGGCCCAGGGAGCCCCTTCAAGAAGCAGCTTTCTGCAGATAGTGAGGCTAGAACTGGACAGCAAAGGCTGAGCACAGTATGTGCCCCACGTGACAGGTTAGGCACATGCTACACCAGCCCGCAGAGTGTCTTGGTTTCTTAAACAGCCAAAAAATAAGCACTTGCAGGTCCCTTTGGTGAGCAAGGAACATCTTCTACAGCTTCTCTCTCTGCTCTTTGCCTCTGACTGGGAGTCAGCACAGAAGAGCCCGCTTAGTCAACTCTTATCCCAGGGCACACAGACATCCAAGGATTCCCAAAGCCAAGCTCACCAAATCCTGTGTCCCTTATCTTCATCCTACCTTGAGCAAGCTCGCTGGTGCAGGGATTGCCTACCATTATTTGTACAGCAACTGGCAGAGCTTTCCCTTACAGCTATATTGAGACATACCTGGAAATTGCCTTGAGTCTAGACTGCCAATGTACATATTCCAAACAACCTGTGGTAGGTATAAACTGCACGTACCGCAACCCTTTTTTTTTTCCAATCAATAGCAATGTAATTACAGTCCTAACCTAGTGTTGAGCCAAGAAGCTCCCTGCAGATCCTGGTTCTCCAAGAAACTTCTTAGTCCTGCATGAAGAGGTGCACAGATTATCTTTCAAACCAGTACCCCTGTATTTTCCTTGAGTCCCTATGGTATGGAAGAAGTATCACTCCACCCTGCTGCATCAGTCAGAAAATTCTCTGCTTAAGGGCTGCTTGCAAGTATGCAAAGTTGGACTGAACATATTATCCATGATCCAACCTAAATTACATACCTCTCTCTATGCCCCACCACTAAAGGCAAAACCCTAAACGTAACTTCCATCTTGAGAACAGATAACCTCCCAACCTCAGTATCTAGTAACTGTGAGTCTCTCTCCAGAGAAGCTTTACCACCAAAAAAATTAGAACAAAACCCAAACACATGGGTTGATGAACTTCACATCCACTTCTCATCTAGTTAGCAAAGCTGCATGCAGCTGAACCAGAGCACAGCTCTGGCAGCGTTCAGCACCTGGCCTGAGGGGAGATACCGTACTGCAGCTGCTGAATGAATCACGAGCTCACATCAGCTGCAGCAAGATGCGAGCTTACCTCCTCCTTGCATAAGCAGGAAATTATCCCACCTCAGTACAAAGTGAGCCTGTGCGCACACTGTCCATCCCAGCAGCCGAGTTAACCAGCCCCATCTGCTAGCTTTCATGGAGTCAATCACTTTCTGGCTGTTTGTTCTCACTCCCACCCAGCAGCCTACAGGTTTTGTTTGGGACAGGATCCTGGCACATTGTCACCGAAAGCGCTTTAGGTGCCCCAGCAATAAATAAAGCTGTACCCAAGGCTTGAACAAAAGAGCACGGAAGTAAATTGCAGGTCATGTTAAGTTCCCCCATGTTCTCTTCGCACAGCCTTTATTTTATGCTCCTTGCTTTGCATGAGGTCGCAATACTTCGGCCGTGGCAAATTAAAGGCTGAGAGCTGGAGCATAATGGACCTAAAACCAACAGAGCAAAACTAAAAACCAAACCAAACTAAGACAGCTATTCACGTTGGCACAATCTTTTGTTCCGCTTCATTGTACTGGGAATCAGAGGCACAATGGGAGAAGTTTGCCAGGATTTAGTGTGACAGCAAAGCTCACAGAACAGGCCAGAAACCAGGTCTTTGCAGGAGTAAGACATGTAGGAAGGGGGCTGCAGGGTAGAGATGTTAAAAGTAAAGGAGAGATATGGATATTGGTATACCGCCATATAGAAAAAAATCTGATGCCTCATCAAAATGTCAATTAGCTGGGATTCCTCCTCTTCTCTCCTCGCCTCCTAATCTAATACTGGCAACCTGAAAGAGGGACAAAATGTTTCAGCCTGTCGTGGAGACGTTGGCTTGAGCACATGAGAGTTATGCATACATTCAAGATCATCATTACCTTCACAGCAAGAATGTGAAGTCTGATGGATGTGAACTAGCCACATTAAACGTGACATGCAACAACTCCCACTTGGCTGTGTTGCCCTGCCTCAAATACCACCATTGGTTTCCAGCTCCAGCTCCTCTTTAAGAAGTTTCCAACTCCAACAGAGATCAGAGATGGCAGAAAGCTTGTGACGACAGTGAAGGACTGATGTGGTGAGAAGTGACAGAGCCAGGCAGGTAAGTGCAGGATGCAACTCACAGCAGGATTTCCTGGCCCAAGAGATCAGCACTGCTGGCGCACTTCTCTGGACTCCTTGTCTGATCAGGAAAAGGCACGTGTTGCCACTTGCTCCTTTTTGACACCACAGCCATTCTTTGGTGTCCCATTTCCTCCATCCTGCTCTCCAGTCGACCAGCTCATGTGACAGAGGAGAGACTGGCATTTGCAGTACTTCCTGTACTCAAAGCTATCTCAGCGTTTGTCTTCACATCAGATTTCTGCCAATGGGGAATAAAATACACACTTAACTTATCCAAGACCACAGCAAGTGCCTGTGGCAGGACAGCATCTACTTCTGCCCAGGTTCAGATAACCCCTCTCAGTGAAAGGGTACCCGCTTTCCTTTGTTTTAATGGTGCCAGGAGCAGTCTTCTGAAGGTTGGTCTGGGATATACAGTTACAAACAGCAAGCTAAGAAATCATTCGGCTCTTCTTGCTGTATTCAGAGCCACTGCATAAATGTAGGTAGGTTTTCAGATTAGCAGAGCTTAGAGGAAGCCAGGAGTCTATCCTGCCTCACATCACACACCAACTCCACCTTCAGTACGTCATTTCTATATGAGTCAGACAAAAGTTCCAGCACAGCTTCCAACCCACACCAGGATTGATGGGAGCAGATAAGGAAAAAATGAACGTGTTCAACGGTAGGGAAACAACTCAATTTTGGAGCTGGAGAAAGGGAAACAAAGCAAACCAAGAAAACGAAAAATGCCATTGTTATAAGTTTTTCTCAGAAATCCCCACGCTGCCTACTGCACTCATCCGGACACAGTGTCTGTGATGCAGCTGGGGGGAGTACCAGGTGAACTTAATAGCTATATTAGAAACTACCTTTGCGATAGGTGCTTACAGAGGCAGAAAACCTAAAGAGCAGGACTTCCTTTAAGCAGTGCCCATCAAGCAGCAGTGCATTTAACCTGAGAGTGGAAAGGTCCAATACATGTCTTCCCAAAGGGCATTTGGGTTTTGACAGTAAAAATCCTCCATTTCACTTTTTCTACCATCTCCTTTTCAAGCTCGCACAAGCAGGTGTCAGGGCTGCAAGATCTACACGGTACTACTGATGGAAGGAACAGCTTGTGCAGAAAAAAAAGCATTTTCACCAGAATTCTGTTAGTCTTGGATTTGTAGGAAAGTTTTTAACCACATCAAATTTTAACCAGTGCTTTTAAAGACTGCCTTCAAAGCCAGACTTCAAACATATGCAAAAATGCAGAAAAGGGCATCTCCCTGCCAAGGAAGTACGTGTTGAACCTGTGTGAGGTGACGCAGTGCAGCAGTGTAAGATCTTAGAGCTACGAATTTTGTATCCTGACTATTGTCTGCTGCTTCCTCATATCAAAGGGAATTGCTTGCTTCAGCTTCACTCCAACTTTTCTGTGCTGTACTGCATTTCTGAATCTTAACTAGATCTCTTGACCATTTCTTTACTGGCACTAGAGAACTGGGTAAGAAGAGGAACAACAGAGAAGGCAGAGATGACTCAGTACGCTGCAGATGTCTCATGAGATACTGGCCTCTTCAGCATGGTGGAGGTGGTGCAACACCTTGTGCTACTCAAACATTAAAAACATGCGTGACAACTTAAAGGGCATGGATCCAGCTCCATTCAGCGCGAGTCTCTCCTTGCTTTGGGCCAGATGATTTGTGGCAAGTGCACAGATGATTGACTCGGAGCAGCTCAGGAAGACCAGCCTGAAAATAAGGCACCCAGGCTTTCAGACTGACACCAAACCCTGATTGACACTGACTCCCCAAAGCCAGATTCTCCTTTGGTAACAAGCTGGTGAAAGATAACCGCTCCAAAACATCTCGAGCGTGCATCAGGAGAGTGTCAGCTAGCCTTTAAACTGTGCAGGAGGGTCAGAGGCTCTGCAGATGCCCCAAGAGGATGTTCAGCCTTGCTAGAGAGAACACGGAGCTAAGTTCCCTAGAGGAGGGCAGCCTAACAGGATGAAGAAATAGCGAAAAAGCTCAAGGTGTGTGTACACCTGCAGGAAATAACACATGGAGCATAACCTGGAAGAAGGATGGATTTCTACCACAAAAATCTGATGGGGAAGCGCACACAACGCTGCAGACAAACCCCCCACACTAATCTGGCAATCCCCAGTCCATTAGCTAAGAGCTCCTGGGATCCCAATCTGCTCCAGAACAACCAGAGGATGCATACAGATACTGTGAAGTTTCCGAGAACAAGGAATAACCCGAGACAGAGCTATCATGGTTTATAGAGCACCCAATACCCCCAATTCCAATAGGCACAGACATTTCAGGTTAGCTTTCTCAATTTATCCTCATTGCTACCAAAAATGCCTACCCCCCAAAACCCTACTATTTTGGTCATTTCTATTTCCTCTATAGAGAGCAGCAAATCTGGTTGGGAGCCAGCTGAGCCATGATGTTTAATGGATTGACGCTTCTATGGATTTCCTTAGAAAAAAAAAAAAAAAGATTTAAATAAATAGAAGACAGGATTAAATAAATCAGCTTAGAATTACTTTTGAGCTATTCCCAGTTATGTCACATGGAGGAAATACATCACCAGGGTCCTTTCTTCACTGTTTTTTTTCAAATATTAATAAGCAGTGTAATTGCAACATGACTCATTGCAATCTCCTGCCAAGCTGGAGAGACTATCTGCAAGATGCAGGCTTTCTAGAGCATTGCAAAGGCAGATGTGTGCTTGGGAACTCTTTTGGAAATGTTTGCATCGTAAGCAGCAGGGTATGGAAAGTGGCCAGGCAGTCACTTGCCTTTGCAAGTGCAAGTCATTCCCTTGCTATTACTTAGTCCCTTCCCCCCCTCTCTCAACAATCCCCTTATGCATGGGATTTATTGTGGGTTAGGGTACTATGCTCTGAGCATGCAATCCAAAGCAGATATTGCAATAATTTTTAATCTACCAGCAAAAGTCTGGCCTGAGAGGCTGTCAAGGACCATTTGCAGCTCTGTGCAATATGTATTTAAATGCAGGCCAGCTGATGGTAGAAGTGCTACCACCGTCTGGGCCAACTGTGTGCCAAAACTGCCAGTTACTCTGTCCAAACACTATAAATGCTCTAGAATGTGATGGGGAGGGGGAGAAAAAGAAAATGAGTTTTGAAAAGAATGGAACGAGAGAAAAGGGGCGAGAAACAAAGGAAAGGAAACAGAAGAGCCACGGCATCTCAGGAAGGGGAGCATCCTGAGACATGCGAAGCACCGTACCGGGAACGCCAAGGCAAGCACCAGGAAGCAAATCAGGGAGCCAAGAAAGCTGAGCCACAGCAAGGGGCCAGAAGCTGGGCCCTCACTTATCAGTAACTGATTATTTTTGCTCACTTCTGAGCTGAGCGATTGCTAACCAACCTGATGTCACTGCAAATTGAACGGAGAGGTGGCAAACAGCTAGCCAGGAAACTATCTCCTAAAGCACGGGGCCACAACAGGCTTGGGGCAGATCATCACAGACTGAGATTTATTCTTAGTTTAAGAACTTCAAAATGGAGCACAAGAGTTAAAACCCCATCCCAGTCTCCCCAAGGGGAGTTCATAAAGGGGTGAGGATCAAGTATATTCCCCATTTTCCCCAGGAGCCAGCATTTGAACCCAGCGCCTGAATCTCAGTGCTTCCCCTCTTCAAGGGGGACCGTCCGTTTGTGTGATTACGCTGGCCATGGGTCCCCTCGAGCAAGGGGGCAGCAAACTGGCTCCTCTACCCACTTTGCATAGGTCTACCCACAGAGAACGCCCGCTCGTAAAGCGCTATCTAATGGGTAAATGTAAGCCCCAGACACTCATGTGACAAGTTCTCCTTAGCTCTGCTCCAAACCTCAGTATGGGGCCAACACAACTGTGTTGGCCAAGCTCTCCCCTCACGTGGCTGTTCACACCAGTCAGGCCCAGCATGGTTGCTCAGAGGATGTCTCAAAGGCATGTTGATACAGACTATGAGGTAGCGTCTGATTTCTGAGTCAAAGGACACTGAAAGGGGCCTAAAGAAAAAAAGTGTAACCCGGAGCATGAATCACGTGGGTCTGAGTAACGCCTTGGGCATCACAACTCTCACACTGCATGCAAGTGCTGCCTTTTCTGTCAAACTGGAGAAGGGGCACGTGTCCTGCTAGCAGGGTAGCTCGGCAGCAAGTCTCTGGGGAAACCCAAGCAGAGACAAGGCTCTTTGGCATTTACTACAGCTCCAGACAGGCAAAGCTGATACTGTGCCCTGCAAGTGGTGGGCTCTGCTTAACTACCTCACATGAAAAGCAGCAGTGCCTTGTCTCTACTCAGATTTTAGCAGGAAACACTTTCCCTGTCTCGATCTCGAACTGTCATAAGGCCATCCAAATTCCCAAACTCACCAAGAATCTGACCAAGAATCAGCCATGCACCTGGCACCTGGGACTTGAATCCCAGCCATAGCTGTTTTTCCAGAACAGGCTGTGGCAAAAATCAACTGTTAATAGCAGGCTTTTAGGGAAGAGCGCTCAAAGGAGGAAGGCTTATGCAGTCAGACACACGCTTGTCTAACTGAGACAGTAGGACTTCCAGCTGGGTATGAGTGCAGCCTGTTACCTGTGGGCTCAGGGAGGCCAAGATGCATTGCGTCATGCTTCCTTCAGCCAAGAGGTCTAAACTCCCCAGTGCCAACACTGGCCAAATCCCAGGAAAGCCCTAGGTTCAATCCAACTGTACCAGACAAAGCTGATCCAAAGTTTGGATGGATATAGAGGTGGCAAGCTCCCAGGAGGACTTCTGTAGTACTCACCTCATCTGACTCATCTGAGAGGGTCCGTAGCAAAATGGGGAAGAGGCTGTCGGTGTGTCGGAACATCTGGAACCAGAAAGATAAATGGCATCTGTCACACAGGCCAGATCACCACATGCCAAGGACCCCCTGGCACCATGGGAAGCTGGGGAAAGCTTCATCAACATTTTCCATCTTCCCTGGAAAGCTCCTCTCCCTTAAGCTAGCTAGGTATCTAGCAGCCTCTGCTAAGAAAACCTTCACAGAAAAGGCACGCAGACAGTTGGTTATGTTGCTACCAAGATAATTACAGCCAATTCAAAGGCAAAATTTTTAGCCTAGGATACAACGTCACTTCCTTCCCCTGCCCAGGAGGGATTCACAGTGATTTCCTTTCTAAAAACTTGCACTGGGCCACATACAGGAACTTAGGCTGTTTGGGGTACATCTGCAGACAGACCTGCTTTTGGGGCAGCGCAGCACAGCTGTACCAGTTACGTGTTCAGAGTGATAGCCACAAGGCCCATGCTCGAGAGTTGCTAAGGCTGATAATTAAAAGGAGGATCAAGAGCCATCACCGGAGCCAAGCGTCCAACTCTTTCCCTGTACAACTATGCCAGAGCTATATCCCACTGACTGATTTCAACCTTGGGGCTTATTGCCAGCCCCCCACAGTCCCACATTTTATTTCTAATCCTCCAACAATGCTGTGCTACTCCAGCAATGGGTGCCCCATGGTGATTCAGCCTGACTCTTCACCCTCCTGTAGTATCTCCAGGTGCTCCAGACCCAGGTCCCAGCGGAGCAAAGACCAAAGGCTGAGTCTGGGTACCCCTCTCCATCACAAATATGCTGGGAGGCGTAGCTCAGCCCCATGAGGAAGCAACACGCTCACATGCCAAGTCCCAGACTTACCTTACGAGGAGTCTTGATGTACAAGTGATAGAGCCATTTTAGGACTGCAATTCTAGTCATCATCCCAATAGACGTGTCATGAAGATGGCAATCTAACACCTGAACTATTCCATCCAGGTTCAGGGTCACTGGGATCCTCTCGGAGCTGCACAGAAAGGAGAGGGGAACTAGGAAAAGAAAGTTGCAACACACAGATGGCTACAGTGAATAGCTCTGGCCTGGCTGCCCTAGCTTTTTGACCCCTCCAACTATATAGCCTCACCCACATTTGGTCTGCTGCTCCCTACCGCTGCTATTCATGAGTCTTTACACCTTTCTAATATCTGCTCTGGGCTGAAGGGAAGTACATGAATAGCAAAAATGCCCTAAGTCAAAAGAGCATAGATACACCCATATAAGTAGTTTCTGACTATAGTTACAAGAATGGGAAGCACAGTGAGAGATATAGCAGCACACCAAAAACAACAAGAATTTAGAAGAAAAATTAAGGTCCAAAAAAATGCATTCCGAATCCAAGTTAAGCTAACCAGTTCAAACATCTCCAGAGAACATCACCTCAAACTTCACCTCATGGAGCCACCCAAACAGGCAAGAGCATTCAGTTTCCACTAATCCCAGCACACTCCCACCAAGGGTTGCAGATGGTGCCCTGGCTGTCAGTGGTTTGGGGGATATAACTCTTGGCTACAAGGCTGCTTTGAGAATGTCATCTTGTTTCCCAAAAGCCACTGCCAAGGTGAGTGATGAGGACAAGTTTGGGCATCAGCTGGGGACAAAAGTGAACAACAACTTCAGTTCACCAGGACATTGCTTTCTTTATAATGCTTATGGAACTGCAGACCCTTAGGTCACACTGTGCTGAAAAACTCTCCAGTTTTTCCCCCAAACAGTTGGGACCCTGTTAACCAAGAGCCTGTGTTTAATTTGGACAGGAAATCCCAAAGCAGAAGAGGTCATGTTATATTATTCGTTTTCCAGCTTCTGATCCTTACGTCTACTGTACAGTTTTTGCAATGCCTCCTACCCCTGCAGCCCACGTCCCTGGGCCTTTCTGCAAGGGTCCTACAAAAGCCCTTGCAACCTAGGAGGTGGGAATTACTTGTTGCATGGGATCAGCTGGCCTCAACAAGAACTTAGTTAAGACAAGAGGGTTGAAACAGACCTCCAAGAGTTAGCTGCATTGAAGAGCAAGGGCTAAATCACTTCTGTTACCTAAGCTAACAAATTGCTCAAAGCTGGGCTGAACTTCTGCAGACTTTCTAGCATGTGCAGAACTCCTCTGCATCTTGTTTGATAAGAAATCCTAAAGGGCAAATTTCTCATGCTATAATTGGCAAGTAAAACTGCTGCTTAATAGGAGTTGATCTTCCCCAGGACACATGTTACAAGGGCAAGACGATGAGGCCCTGTCCCCTAATAGCTCTGCATATATCAGGCTCCTTGATCTCTATCACGTAACAGATGTTTCAGCCTTCAAATTGCATTTTGAGTTTGAATGAGTTTAGCTTTGATGTTGCAAACAACAGCCAAGGGCCAAATGATCAAACATTCAGAATCAAGAGGAAGGAGGGCTGGGTTCTGGCCATTTAGGAAGTTTCCTGTTAGAGGTCCCAATACAACCAGAGTAAGCGGAGCTTGGAAAAGGGGATCTCTAAGGGAGCAGCATCACAGGCAATTTGGCCAGTCTTAACCTACATTTCTGAACCTGCTAAAAAGAGCAGTCCGGCACATCTTCCTCTCACCCCAGCTCTGTATTCCTGCTCCTTCCCATCTCCTGGCGCTACTGTCCACGCAGCCATGTGGCAAGTTCAATCGTGAAGCTGATCTCACAAAGCCATTTTTGGTAGGGCTAGTCTTCCTGCAGAATCAGCTCCCTTTTACAGCAGCGGAGCCTGTGATCCACCTGACACAAGTGAGAAGCTCCTGACTGAAGAGGAGTACGAATCCTTGACCTGAGTACACCTCTACACCAGAATATGCTTTGCCTGTGCATGATAGAAAAGTCCCAGGATAACAAGGGAAACGTGCCCAGTATTTTCAGAGGAAAGATGCTGGAAAGGATGGTGCGGGGAGGAGCATGTGGGTCACGAGGCTGGCTGATTTTGCCCTCAGCACTGCCACATCTATCAGCTCTGTATTGCTCTAAGGTATGCAGAGAGGATGGGGGGAGCACAGCCACTGCTTGCAGCACATTTTGGTGTGCGCCACAATTAAAGGAGGAAACTACTTCTGTCAGCACAGAAACAACAACAAGCCATTTCCAGGCCTGCTTGTACAGAAGGCTTTCAGCTCACCAAAATCCATTTCCAAGTGATGTGGCACACACAAAGGGCAGTGCTACGGGCAGAGACGGGGTGGCTCAAGTCAGGATCCACCTGCTCAGGAAGCCATTGCAGACCCTAAGAGGTGGCAATGCCACCACTGAGGCTCCGCTGGGGCCAGCCAGCCCCAAGCAGTACGACACACTGATGTGCAAGGCTAAAACCCAACACCACACACCCATGGGCCTGCAGTTCCTCTGGGCTCGGCCACTGCCAGAAGACATCACAGCTGGGCAAAGCTCCACACAACAGCCTTCATCGACTATTCACTCCCTCCATCTGTCAAAAGAAACAGTCCTTTTGGGGGACTGTGGGCAAAGGGGAAGCCTATTTAGTTAGACCTGAAGACAAGGTCAGTTGAACATCTGAAATTCAGCTAAGATTTATTCTGTCCAGCAAGATTTTACTTCTAGTAGGCCTCTGTCAGCCCTCCCCACAAGCCCCCAGCATGCTTCCAGTGACTGTGCTCCTCCACTGGGTGGCTCTGAGGTGGAGGGGCACTGGATTCACATGGGCCACCGCCACTCAGGGGAGGAGGATGCCAGCCAAATATAGTAAGTGCTGCTGCAGCTCTGAAGCAGGCTCCACAGCTTGCTTGAGCATCCCCGTTCTTAATCTGCAGCCAGCCTGAAGCAGGAGCTTGAGAACAGCAGTAATGGCATTGCTTTAATACGATCCTCTTGGCCTGTCACACAGGCTTCCAGCGTCAACATCTGTGGCAGGGCAGATGTCAGATGCAATCGCTTCCGTCTAACCCACTACCCTAGTTTCTGTTCTGCTGCTTCAGAGGGCTAATGCAGCCCTGGCACCTCCTCCAGGGTTAGCGTGTTTCAGCGAGTATGTGTCTGCTGGTGATTTTACCAACGGTGAGCTACACCAGGCTCTCACCTCTGGATCCTGGTGCCTTCTATTCAAGCTGGGTGGTGGCAGGGTAACCTCCCAGCAAGTCCCCTGATCTCAGGAAGCATCTTCCAGCAATGGGAATGGAGCTCCCTTTCCAAGCGCATTAAATCCCTCCACTGTAAGCAAGGTCTCCCAGTAGGTGCCTTTGGTGGCACGTAGCTGGCACCATCTGGAAGGGAACGCAATCAGGCTTTCCAGCAAGCTCCTTAACGGTGGTGGCTGTCCAAGGGGACCAGCCCTACCTCCCAGCTACTTCTGGACAAGGCTTAACACTTTCAAACAAACCACTAGTGTTATGCTGCCCTCCCCCTGCAACACTGCACAGCAACATTTTTCACTCCGTTTCCCTCATCAATTCATTTTCTCAGTCCTTCACTTTATTCAAGCGCTTGTGCCATATCGCTCTTCAGCGGTTGTTTTTTCTCTGCCAATGGCTGAGCTGTCATCTCCCTGCTGGCCTGCTGCCCTGCCCAGCTGCTTTCCTGACCTCATTTGGAAGTTAAGGTCCAGGCCAGGCCCTAGCCTTTAAGCAGGCCCAGCAAGCTGACTTGCCAAGGGTGCAAATATCCAGATCCTTTCGTTGTGGTCCAAGTCACAAGGGCATTTCCCCTAAGGGCTGGCAGCTGTACTTCTGAACCGGCTTGAGCCAGTGGCCAGGAGATAAATAGCAGCTCTCTGCTATTGGTCCCACAAGCTGTTACTCTCTGATACTCTGTCATTCTCATTTCAGTGCTCTTGGCTTCTTTCTACTTACCGCAATTTCCAGCCTCCAAGTATTGGAAGTGCTCATAAAACAAGCACTAGCTGCCCTCCCAGTAAGTTATGAGGCTCAAGGGGAGGTCGAGGCAGAAGCACCCAGTCCAAAGAGCTCACGTGGTAAATCAAGACAGCAGCTGGGGGTGAGGTGCCCATGGTCCCCTGGCTGGGTATGGGCAGAGCTGGAGTCCAGCTCCCTGCTCAATGCCTCATCCACTCGACTGGCAGCCGGCGGTTGTTAACTCTTCAGGATAGAGAAGGAAATCCTTCTTTTTGGTCCAAGCTGGAGAGGAGGGACAGGTGGAGTCTCCTCAAGAAGCTACAGCGGACCCAGAAGCTGCAGCAAGGCCTTGCAACTTGTGTTGCCTTGGGAAGCTGACACTGAGAGCAGGCCTCCAAGGCAGGTGTGGTATGAGAGTACAGAATGAGCCACTGTGCTGCCTCCAACCAGCCATCCCCATTGTGCTCTTGAGCAGCTGGTCCCATTCATACCATTCACCTCTCTTGCACCGTCTCAAGCACAGTGTGTTTGCCACCTTGAGCCTTTATTCAAAGAGCTCTTGCAAGCTGCTATGGCATGGGCCCATCGCTTGCTGGTTGCATCCTCAAGGCATGCAGGCCTCTGGCCATCAGGCTTCAGCCCCTTTCAGCAGCAATTTTAGCTTCGTACTGAGCCGTAACTACAGTAACTAAAAAGTCCCATCTAAGCACAGCCATGGACAGTTCTGCCACATGGCAGCAATTTGCCCTCTCCGCAGAGCAACACACTGCGAGAATGACATCTGGCCATACTAGAGAAGACAGTGTTCCCAGTCCCTGGGGAGACAGCCCATGATGCTTCTTCTCACAGCTTGCATATGGGGCACTTGCATTTCGAGCTTCCCAGAAGCTGGCAGCTCAGCTCAAGGGGCATGTCAGATCACAGTAATAGGCTACTGAGCTGGGATCTGAAGCAATGTCCCAGGGTTACCAGGCCTGCCCAGGTAGGCAACACAGTCCCAGCTGCAGGGCTGGGGAACAGCACAAAGCAAGAAGACAAGAGACAACACCACATGCTTGCCAGCCAGCGCACACAGCAAGCTTAAAGTGCCTGGATGATTCAAACTGTGTTACCCCAGATTGGGGAGACAAAAAGCTATCCACCCAGGGAGCACACCCCCCTCTGAGGCCTTGTAATAGCATGACTAGACAAGTCAATTGGGGCAAGGACTGCAGGAGCTCTGAATTAGAGCCTTGTATTTCACTGCCTACCCAGACCTGGGGCAATAGGCTATGCCACCTGAGACCTCCTTCTTTCAACGCATCGCTCTGCGTGTCCATGTAACCCTGAACACCACCCAAAACAGAAAGCCTTCCTTGAATCAGTAAGAACCATAAAGGCTGTTCTGGAGGGCCCCTGTGCCTTATCTAGCTTAGCGTAGGATCGTGGTCCCATCACCCTTGTTTAACTTCTCTGTATCTAACCCAGGCCACACCAGCAGCCCTTCTGAATACTTGCCAGCCATGCCAGCCCATCGGACCAGCAGCCTGGCTGGGAAGTGGTCTCAAACTGATCAAATCTTGATCTATTGAAACACTGTGCTTTAGGCTATTCTAACTGCAACAGTTTCCAGCTGTTTCGGTCCAGAGATGCAGGACAGACATCTGTATCTTCTCTTTTAGGACTTCAGACCGAAGGAAGGAAACCAGGATTCTGTTCCAGCAGCCACATTTTGACCTCCCTTTCCTCTTCTGGGCTCAGATAGTCATCTCTGGACCAAGAGTGTTACTTAAGTAACACTCCAGTTTCTCTGAATCACAGTTCTGGTTCACTTAGATCAAACTACAGTTTCTACAGAAGCCAGGAGCAGGGATCCCAACCCACTGGGGTAGCCCTCTAAGCCCCTCCAGTCCTCCCTGCACAGCCAGGCTCTCCTGGGAACCAATTTCTGTCTCAGCAGAGAGACAGTCCCAGTTTTCTAGAGAATGCCACCAGGAAGCTCCCTCCAAAGGAAGCTGGCAATTGCTGTGGAAGCATTTTCGATCGCCAACAATGTGGAGTGTGTGTGTGTGGGGGGGGTCACTTTGTTGCCATAGGAACATGCCCAACATCCGTCTATCAAGTATTCAGACCTAGTCATTTTCTACATTCTTGGAAAGCATCTTCAGATGCTTGGACGTAACGCTATACAGTTTTCTTCTGCTCCTCAACTAGGTACTCCTCCTTTCACTGTTACTTCAGTGTTATCTTCCTAAGATGACTGCATGGGGAGGTAGGAGAAGGGGGCGTGAGAGCTGGACATTTGGCACAGTGCCACGCTTCACCACTTGCTCTGGAAGAGGACTGGGGGAGGAGGGGGGAAACTATCAAAAACAAGCAAGGAGTGACTTCAACTGAAAAGGCAGCTGCAACTTCCTCAGTTTGTACACTTTCCAGCTTTTAAAAGGAACAAAACTGTTTCCTGCAGTCCTGCTTTGACACCCAGTGGGCATTCGGCATACAGGCTGTTTCATTTATGGTTACAGCTGCCTACAGGTGCCAACTCTCTCCTTCCTCCAGCTCAAGGTCCAGGCCAGACAGCCTGACCCTGCAAAGTGATAGCACTGGCATGCACCTGGTCCTGCAGGGCACATCAGCAAGCACAGCATCGCAGAAACACGACCATCCTGTTCTAGCTCTTGAGTTAACTGTGCACTACTGTAAATGCATGTACCAAATTACTGAGCCCTCCCAGAGCTCAGGGGAACATGGAGTCATGGGATCTCTGGAGATCTACAGATTTCTGCTCCTGCAACACTAGATGCGCCCGTCAGCTTAGCACCAGCCCTCACATGTTCATGCTCCCAGGAGTGGTCAGATCCCTCCAGTTGGCCGATTCCCTGCTTCCTTGGAGCCAGAAGCAGAGGAAAAAAGCAGGTCCACTGCAGATGAATGCCCCATTTCAGATGCCCACCAAACCTGGGGCAAAACCAAACCATGGCTGCCTTTGCCCACAGCTTAGTAGCACAGCACAGCCCCAGGAGCCCCTGTAGGAGCTGAAGCTGCCTGGGAGAGGCTCCTCAGTTACCAATTTGGAGGGCCACTTTGGCAAGTATTTGAGCAAACTCCTGACTCCAGAAATTGCCCAAGGAGGCTTGATTTCAGTCCTGTCCATAATAAAGCCCAAGCTCTTAAGAAGAAATGTTCCTGCAAACCAGAAGCCCTAGTTTTCAGAGCCTGAGCTACCTCAGCAGACAGGTAGGGAAGCACCAAGGTAGGAGCAATATTTGAGCCAGAGGCAAAAGACAGAGCACCAGGCACATACCCAGGAGTCCTGCTGGCCACTTACAGCCCCCATAACCCCTTGCCAATCCCCCACAACTCGTGCCCCACGGAAATTCTTTTAAGCCCCTGCCTTGGGCCAGCAGAGAATTCACACAAGACGGGGAAACAGGTTTCATAACAGCTAAGTGCCATTATAAAATCTCCCTGGTATCTCCTGTTTAAAAGGGCTTAGGAGAGCTCATATACAAGTCTCCTTGCAAAACTAGCTCACTCATCTTCACTCAGCTAAGGCAGATCCCTGCTCTGCTGCCTACATTGCTTTGAAAAGAGCTCACATCATTGTGTGGTTAACATCATCCCAAGATGATGCAGAGCAACACGCAGCATTCTTGCTGCGTGTTGCATTAACACATGCACACTGGTCAACAGGGATGGGAACCCTCCTTCTGGAAGCCAAGGATACCCACACTGTAAAGGCAGTCACCAAGCATGGGATATAGGGGCAACAGAATCACAGAATGGCCAAGGTTGGGAAGTGACCTCTGGAGATCATCTAGTCCAACCCCCCTGCTCAAGCAGGGTCACCTAGAGCACATTGCCCAGGATCGCGTCCAGGCGGGTTCTGAATACCTCCAGCGAGGGAGACTCCACTACCTCTCTGGGCAACCCCTTCCAGGGCTCAGTCACCCTCACAGGAAATAAGTTTTTCCCCATGTTTAGACGGAACTGCCTGTGTTTCAGTTTGTGCCCGTTGTCCTGTTGCTGGGCTCCATGGAGAAGAGTCTGGCCCCATCCAATTGACACTCTCCCTTCACATACTTGTAGACATTGATGAGATCACCTCTCAGTCTTCTCTTCTCCAGGCTAAACAGGCCCAGCTCTCTCAGCCTTTCTTCAGAGGAGAGAGGCAACAGCCTCCCTCAGGCATCTGGTTAGGTTTAGAGATGCAAGGAGGCCTCTGAAGTAGCCGTGCCTGCTGTCACTAGTGGTTTTCCCTGATGCTTGGGGACCCAGCAGAACGCTTCAGCTTGGGCAGTTATTCTTCTTCTGGCTCTGCAGTGATGCTGTGACCAAATCAACTTCAGTTCTCTCTGCTTCTGTCCCCCTTTAGCCTTCACTCTCTCTCTCCCCCAGGTGCAAGGTCTCCAGAACAGAGACTCCATTAACACAAGAAGGAGAGGGTCCATTCGTGTCCTCTTGATTTACTGCCTCTCTTTTCCTCTCCCTTTCAATTTCAACCTTATGCACACCCACTTATGCACCTGCTAAACTTTAAGGGCTGAGTCTTCAGCATGGTGGGAGGCTGGCAAGCATTGCAAGGAACAGGGCCAGAACTCAGTGATCACAGTAAAACTGAGGAAACCGTTTAACAGCCATAAAATGAAATCTAGAAAGACAAATGAAAAGATGTGTACTTTTGAAAGAGGAAAAAAATTAAGTGGACCAGTAAGAACATGAAGTAGCTGGGTAGGTAGCAAAAAGGCAAAAAAGCACTATTGCAGGAAGGCAAGCATTGCTCTGGGATGCGTTAGGAGCCATACTGTGTGTACGACATGCTAGTGAGGATGCAGCTGGAGTAACGCATCTTATTTTGGGCACGACAGCAAAGGATACATATAGACATCAGAGCACAATAAAGTTTTGAAAACCATGAACCATGGGGAAAAGAACTGCAGGTAACAAAAGAAAGGAAAGATGGTTACAAGAACAGAGGGATTTGCCACCAGATCCACTGACAGCTGGATGGGAAGAACTATATTCGTGGGAGAAATGATTTAGATGAGATATAGGGAGAGATCATGCTGGGTGTGAAGTTGTTCTCTGCAGGCATGAGTCTGACTGATGCCACATGCCTGGCAGGGGAACAGGCTGGCAGCAGGTACTGCCAATACTCCTCGTTTCTCAAGCAGCTGGAGTTGGACTGCACTCAGCTCAGGTACATCCAAACACTTGACCTACAGCACCATGCTGCGATGGGCTGCCAGGACTGCACCACTGCTCAGAGAGGTTTGTGGTGGCAAGGAATGGGGAGTAACACTATCTACACTCTCTAGCCAGATCTGCATCTTTGACTGAGCACTGCAGAAGCCAGACTAGCGCACAGCCATTCCTCTACTTTGGAGCACCGTGGTTCCCTGCAAGGGAAGGAGGGAACCAGGTTTTTCCTATTTTGGCCAAGCTAGAAGGGCCATACTTGAGCTAACCTTCCACCTTCTCCCCACCTTCACCCTTTCCACTAGTTGGAGTGTCCAGGAGGGGGCCTGAAGGCAGGAGAGGGTGCAGCACCCCAAGTGCATGAGACACCCACTGCCTCACCAGACCTGCTCCAGGAAGACAGAACTGAGACATTTTGTTGCAAATACATCAGAAAAACCTCAGGGAGAAGCAGCCAATCCCTAGAGCAGCCCCAGTCATCCATCCCACTTTGACCCATGAGAACCCTCCGCTTTCCAGCCCAGATCATGATTCACCCACAGCTTTGTCATCTGTGGTGTGTACCCCAAGAAGTCTACAAGTCTCTTGTTCTCAAGTCACTATGAAGCAGTGAATAGACTCTACCTGGTGACTGTGAAGACACTGGTGTTGCTGAAGTTGGAGTCACTAGAGGCATCCAGAGATCCTGGGGGAAGACAAAAAGGAGGCACAGTTAGTGGGATGCAGGGAAGGCAGAGAGCAGGACTGGGAGGCTAGAGAGCAGCATGGCCTTGTGCAAAGACATCATCACCAGAAATCTATCAGCAAGGGGCTGTTGGGATTTTCAGAGAGCTCTGGTTCCTAGTTGTGCAGTGGTGTACATAGGACTGCTAAGCAAGTAAAGAAGCCTACGCTGGCCACCATCAGCAATTGGGTCTTATAAGCATAGTGACAAAGTGTGACAAAATTAACTTGTCTCTTTATGCCCCCTTGTGCCAACTGACTCTACTTACACACAGTGAAGCTGCCACATCAGCAGAAAAATGGAGATGAGCTGAGATTTTCAGCTGTAAAAGCATCAAAGGTTTATCTGATCCGGCATGCTTCAAGGTGCAGTATCATCTACCCAAAGGAGAATAACTGCAACATTAAAGCAATTAAACTTTGTGTTGGTATTTTTATTACAAAAGCTGTTTTCCCAATGCTTGCATTGAAATTTAACAAAAGTAGACCTATTCAGGACAATTAGGGAATTAAAAACAACTCACTGCTGCAATATGGCAATAATTTTCCCCTCCATCCCTTCAAAAAAACCTAAGCTTTTGCATTGGCCGGGAATCGAACCCGGGCCTCCCGCGTGGCAGGCGAGAATTCTACCACTGAACCACCAATGCTGCGCTGAGAGCACTCCCTGCACCAGCCACTCTGCTCAGACGGGGTGTCCCCGAGGCAGCTGGTGACAGCCTGCTGGGGCACATGCAGCCCCAGGTGTCTGCTCCTTAGACCTGGCTGCCAGTTTACAAGAAAACCTTTCAGCTATTTAATTTACACCTTCTTGCTCCCTCTCACAAAAGGGTTTTTTCAAAAGCCATTCACAGGCATGTTACAGAGAAGCACTGGCCTGAACATGCAGAAGGAACTGCAGGAGAGTAAAATGGATTGGCCAGTGTGATTTAAATGTTACACGTATTTCATATGCTTGGCCAACACAGATGTGCCAGAAGCAGCATGCTACCACTTACTCATCCTGGGACAAGAGCATCTGTCAAAGGGATGCTGGAATGCTAAAGCTGCTGCTGCCTCCAGGTGTCAGCCCACTAGGACCCTCTCGGTGCAGTTTCTTTTCACTTGAATACTCCTCCACTCCTCCCACTGAGCTGGTCACCTTCTGCCTTTTCTCTTCCCCTATAGCCTTTTGGAAATTTCAGAAGGACTGGATGATACCTGCCTGCAGGTCTCAGGAACATCACGAGTTTAGAAATGACCAAAAAAAATCTTCTCCCTTCTGCTCTCTACCTCTCTGCAACACACACCTCCTACATGCACTTGATCATCTCTGACACTCTCCCAGGGCTAACACATCTATCTGAGCTCTCCTTTAGTTGAGGTTAGCTCCTCTCAAGCCAGCCACTGCAGGATAAATGGGCTATTCTCTCCCCCTGTGCATTGGCTGTTGTGTAGACAGATCCTAAACGTGTAACCCTAAATGATTTTTTTCAAGTCAGCTTAATTGCTAAGCCAAAGTGAAACGTGGTGAGGAGTGGGGGGTGCTTACCAGAGAACGCAGCGCTATAGTACCACTTGGACTCCAGACCGAATCAGCAACCCTGCTGTGCAGAAAGTTAGCACCAAACACATGTTTCTGTCTCACCAGAGGACCATCTATGCCACAGGACTCCAAAGCTCAAAGCAAGTACAGTGGCCCCACGTGCCTGAGCTGCCCTAGGGAACCAAACCAACTCAAGGACTTCTCTTGAGGACTCCTCCCTTCTCTTAGCCTTTGCTGCACACCTCAGATGGCCCAGGCAAACAGGGACTCACCACCAGAGACTGCCTCTGACTTGGAGAGGGACTCCTCTGAGGCGGGCTCTGCTGGCAGGGTCATCGACTGCTTTGCCTCATCCATGTCGTCGTCCTCTGGGATGACCAGCTTCATCAGACTCTGGTTGCACACGTTCGCCACCTCTTTGATGTCTGAAGAGAAGCAGTGTAAGGAACACGCAGTCCCACACGTGGCTAGGTACCATATCTGGCCAGCCATGGAGAAGCCATCGCAACAAAACCAGGGCTGTCCCAGCCCAATTATTGCAACTCCCCTCACGTCCAAGGGGACACTGGGGCTTTTAGCACTCAGGAGGGAGGACTCCTCCTAGCCTGCTGCAGCAATCAGCTGCCCTTCTGCCTTTGTTTTTCACAAGGACAGGAGTCAGAGGCTTCCCTGCTGGTTGCTGTAGCAGGAAGGAGAAGCACTGCTGTTTGTAAGCTCAGATGTTAGAGCTCGTCCAACCTGCACTGCAACGACTGTAGGCCCTACAGCAGCTCAGAGTTACAAGGATACTTTTCTTGCGGTCATCATAGGAGAGGCATGGCAGGACAGCGGTCAGGATCCCTGAGGAGTAAGGCAGCATCACCCGGCCGGCCAGCTGGATGAACTCCCTCATCCAGCACATGGCTGTCAGCTGGATCAGATCATCTAGAAGACACAGGCCAAGCAGACATGAGGGAAAGCACAGCACTGCCAGCTATGAAAACTCAACAGGATAAGTACCATGTGAAACTAGAGAGCTGACTGGACTCTAGCAGCACTCTAAAGGGGCTCTTTTCCATCTCCCCTCCAGTTCCAGCGAAGCTAGACTTGAAGCTGCAGTGAGGGTAAGAGATTAAATGCAATCATCAGGTTACCCCCGTTCAATCCCCGAGAGCATTTTCCTCATTTATAAGTATTCTGTCATGCTCCCCATAGCATAAGGATATTTGCTCTGTCACTACTGTAACAGTTGTGTGTCTGGGTCAAGCATCACTCCTCACTCTTACACCTGCGGATTTATTCATCTCTCCGCGTCCCAACAAAGGGAGCATTTCACCATTGGGACAGTTAAAGGATATAAGGGCAATTTTTAGGCTTAAGCAGCATGAATTCATATAAGCACAATGACAGAGAGTCCTTTGTCTAGTAAAGTTAGGAGTAACCTGTTGGGACAGAGGCATCAGCAGAATCCCCACAGGCAAAAAGCAGTGCTATGCAGCCTCAACAAACTAACATTGGATCCAAGCAGCCTCCTCTAAAGTGTTACCACCTGCCAGTCATAATCACATGATTCCCTTCACCTCAAACATACTGCATACCTAAACAAGACAGGAATTACCAGAGCCCTGAAGGAAAGCTCCTTCTCATTAAAAAAACACCTCTCGTGACGCAGGACTCTGCAGAGGTCCAGCCACAAGTCTGTCTACCTTAGAACAGCGCCGCGAATATTGGGGTCTCCAGTGTCTTCTTCAGACACAAGGAAACTGCAAGTTTGCAAGCTTGTAGCATGGTTGGTTAACTGCCCATTAGACAAGTCTGGGCCTGAATCTGTGGTTGGCTCCAACAACACGGAAACAGAAACTACAGCTCTGTGACGATTTGGCTGCTGCACACTCACCAGAGGCCTGGCAGTGGATCACTAGGATATTGGCCATTTCTGCAAACTTCACGCTGGAGGGGTTCTTCTTGATCTCCTTGAGGAACTCCCCAAGAGCTACCTCACACCTGGAAAGAGGCAAAACAGCCAGTTGGCATTCCTTTACTGTGGAAAGAGAAGTTATAGAGACCAGCCTTCTACATGCATATGAAGAGAGGACACTGGTGACACGATGCGTATACATTCATCCTGCTGGAGAGGCTGGTGCTGTCCCCCTCTTCCCCAGGCCCAGATCCTCACTACAGGACAAGATCTGTGCCTGCACCTCAGTGCAATGCCCAGCGTTTTTGCTTTATATTCACTGTGAAGGGGGTCTAGGTCAAGATACTGCTCTTGGGCTGGGGACAGGGGTACACACTCCTCTCTGCCACCCCAGTTAGGGAATGCAGCCTCCACACAGGGGCAGGGCCAGGAAGAGTGAGGGGGATGCAATGTCATCATCCTCCATTTGTCACAGCACTCGAGTTACACAACAAGCTCACTCTGCCCCAAACCAGAGACCACAGATCCCACAGGGCGTGGACACCCACAGCAAACGAAAGCCTTACCCAGATGCTAGCTGAAGGACAGATTTTGGAGCAAGGGCAAGAAACGGGTTAATCCTAGGCTAGAGACCCTGGTTTATCTACTCCATTTTTGGTCCGAGTACACAGGATGGAGGGCACAGAGGGGAATGGGGCAGAGGTGAGGGGAGGAACAGACAATCCCTTGCATTTTCAGCACTGCAGAACATGTCCCCAGACATGTGCACACTGGAAAACAAAGAAGCAGGGAGGATTCAGTAGGGCCTGGCAGCGGCATAGACCTAACCCAGTCTCTCCACTTATGCCCTGCAAAACAGGTACAGTTACTCTCTCCCAGTGCACAGAGCCAAGGTGCTCTGATCTCACTGAGAACACTCAGCCATTCCTGCATTTCAAAAAGCCTCTCAGTTTGGAAACTCAGCAACAGATCCGAACAGCAAGCTTGTAATTCTTGCTTCTCCTTCACCACCCAGGAGACTCTGGTTTGGTGCTGTGCCTCACAGAGAGAGGCCTTTGTGCTCCAAGCGTGTTCACTGACTTACCAGAGCTCATGTCCCAGCCTAGAAGCGCAAAACAGCCTGTACAGCTCAGATACTGTGTGCAAGGGCTGGGAAGGTAATGAGTGAACTAAGTGAAAACAGGCAGTTTGTGCCACAGCCCCAGCAGACCATGACGTGCCTCCGGCCGCTCCAGCCACAACAACTTGGGGAAGGGAGACCCTTGGCAAGGACCCTTTGATCCACCAACCAAGCCAGCTTGATTGCTCTGCCTCCCGCCTCATATGGTTTTGCTACAGTTATAAACATGAATTGCAAACAAACGAAGTGACTGACAGGCACTGCATCAGCCTGGGGCAGGGAAACACATGCTAGCTCCAGAGCAAAAGACAGCCTTGCACCTGGCCTACCTCTGTACTCACATTTTCCGTATCTCTTTGCTGTTGTCTCCCAGGATCTGGAAGAGCCCATCAAGGATTTCTGGCAGGTAATCCAAGAGGTTAATGTCAGGCACAGACTCTAAGACCAGGATCTAACTCAGAGAAGCAATAAAAAAAATAGGACAGGTGAGTTTCAAAGAAGCTAACACCACCAGCACAAATCTGGTAAAGTACTGAGGAACACAGAGGCATTGACTGCAAGAGCTGGGCCTGTTCAGCCTGGAGAAGAGAAGATTGAGAGGGGATCTCATCAATGCATACAAGTATCTGAAGGGGGAGTGTCAAGAGGATGAGGCCAGCCTCTTCTCCGTGGTGCCCAGCAACAGGACAAGAGGCAATGGGCAGAAACTGAACCACAGGAAGTTCCATCTGAACCTGAGAAAAAACTTCTTCCCTGTGAGGGTGACAGAGCATTGGAAGAGGTTGCCCAGAGAGGTAGTGGAGTCTCCTTCCCTGGAGATATTCAAAACCCGTCTGGATGTGATCCTGGGCAATATGCTCTAGGTGACCCTGCTTGAACAGGGAGGTTGGACTAGATGATCTCCAGAGGTCCCATCCAACCTAAACGATTCTGTGTGATTCTGTGATTCTGTGATTCAACATTGAGCTACAGTAAAAAGGGGGAGCATGGCTGTCTGTGTGGGGCTGGGAAGGAAGAAAAAGAGGATGGTATGGAGCTGCCCATTTCCGGAAAGATGCTGGCCTAGCATATGAGGCAAGTGATTGTTCTGCAGAATTGATGCATTTCCAGTCATAGCTCTGCCTGGTCACTCTAGAAAGCAGAGCAGGGATCAGGAATGACTGCCAAAATACATGCAGGAAGACCTGGAGTTGCAAACTGTATGGCTGAAAGAGAGAGCACAGAGACACATGAGGTCCCATCTCTCCCCAAACCCTGGTCTTTGTAGGAACCGAAAGCTCTTGCCTTGCAGAGAAATGAGGAAGCAAATGGAGATATCTTGTCTCCTTGAGAGCAGCATCTCTTCATTGTGGCTTGGTGTGCAGCAGTACCTTAATCTTACAATCTGAAAGCAAATAGCCTGGCACTGCCCATTGCAAGACTCTAGCCTCTGGACCACAGTGTATCCATTTATATAAGCAATGCTGAGACTGTAATTCGTTACCCTGATGTGCTAAGCCCTGAACTAGGTTGGTAGAAGTACAATATGATGGGGCTTGGCATTTTAAAGAAAGAGTCTGCTGGCTTGAAAAAACTGCCCAAGCAAATTCAGGTGCCAGTGTTCACACATCACTGCAAACATCTGCTGTACGCCCAGACACAGGGTGCTGATGGGCCGCAGCTGCTGGAGAGTTTAGGCTGGCAGGCACACATGGCACCATGCGTACTTACCCAGGATATGATGAACTGACGGGCGTACTGGTTGTTGGAGTAAATCCTCTCACGCAGCAGTGGGATAAAGCCTACCAGGTCAAACTGGTTACTTTCTGTCACGATGTCCTGCAGAACCCAAGCAGAGAGGGTCAGAAGGGATAGCCAGCACGTGGTGCACTCCCCACACCCAGTCACCCCGACTCTGCCTTTTTCAAGACACGTGACAGGAAAAAGGTCAAAAGCAGATGATGCATGGATCTGCCAGAGAGCAGCAAGGTCTCCAGGCTGTTGGATCCTGGGAGAAAGAATCATGCGGTTTGCTCAGGCAATGAGAAAGGAATATCCCCTCTGGCAGCAAGTAACACTGAGCTGTATCCACAGAGGAAGGCTCCTACTTGCAATGTGCCAGCCTGGCTGGACAGAAGGGTAGTAGCTTCTTTGATTCATGCATCATTGGTGTGCTGCACACATGATCAAACAACTTTGATATAATCATACGTGTCAGTGGTCAGAGAGTCCCCTGGCCTTCCTTTAAAGCTCCTCCCACACACTTGGTGGATTTTGCTGCACAGCTAAGTCACTTGCTCCAGAGCTGCAGAGCAGATTCCCTGCTCTGCAGAGGGTCTCCCAGCAGGAAGGTTTGCAGCAGGCTATAGGGCACCTGTGTTAACGGCTCTGCTAACAAGGAATTGGGGGCAGGACCTGGCAGAGAGCCATTTACCTCCAAGGAGCAGAAAAGGAACTGGGAGGTCTGTGCAAGCAAGAACTCATCAACAGATAGAACAGAACTGAAGGCACCATCAGAAGCAGCAGCTCTGCTCTTCACAGAGCAGCTCAGCTCACTTCTCTTGGCCACTCTTTTAGGCAAGGGAGAGGGGAAGAAAAGCAGAGAGGAGGCAAAGGAGGCAGTTTTGCTGCCTGGGATGGGGGCCCAACCCTGCTCAGATGGAAACCTTGCTTCCCCAGAGATCTGGCTCCCAAGAGCTAAACACACGCATTGCATTGCGAGCCCCTCAACCCAGCCGCCTGAGATTGCCACCAAACTCCGTTAGCTACCAAACTCTATCTAAGAGGCTAAGGCCAGTGAGAGAAAGAAACACTTTAAAAGTAGCCACAGGACCAAGCTATGGGCTAGCTGGGATGAGCTTAGCAGCTGCACCCTCAGAGTGTCAAGACATCCCAAGAACTTTGTCCAAACACACGCATCAGGGAGCGTGCAGCTCTGAGGCACGCGCAGACACGGGTGCAGGCTGCATGTCCATGCCCGTACTTGCCAGCGGTGCCTGACCCTGCAGAGTGTCACAGCCTGTACCAGGGCTTCTCAGCTGCAGGCGGAAAAATACCTTGAGAAGTCGATCCAGGAGCTCAGAGCCACTTTTGACATTTGGGTCAGGATCAGCAGCCAGCTACGAACAACAGAAACAAGAGCCATTACGAGAGCAGGTCCCAGGCCTTCTCCCAGAGCGAGTTCATCGGGACTGTTGCTCCAAGTTGGCATTGCTGGGATGGACAAAGAGAGAAGTCCTTTCATCTCCAACTGCTAGTTACCCTCCAAGACACTCCTCAGAGAGACTTCCAAAGGGGGAATGAAGTGCTCATCACCTTGCCAGGCTGGGCAGGTTTTCATGTGCCAGCAGCCACGTTCTCAAGCGGCAGAGAAAGAAGTTTCCAGGGATAGGCTGCAGACACAGGCACGTGCAGACATGGTTCTGACCCTATAGACCCAAAAAAGCTGTAGTGGTGCAGAGACACCTGGCCTGCAGCAGTTCTGTCAGCCTCGTTTCCTAGAGCCACTGAACAAGGAGCAGGAAAACACATCCTGGAGGTAAGGGTGGACTATAACGTACTTTAAAGCGAGCTCTAGCATCCACAACACCAACAGCCGGTATGCTGTTGCAGAAACCATTCATGCAGTCCTTCAAACCTGCCTGGATCAAAGCAAACCAGTTTGCTTGAAAAGTAAATCTTGGCTAATTTGGTTCATTCGATCCAGAGAGAAGAGGAGTACTGAACCAGCCTTAGTACTCTAGTGTAGTAAAGAAAAAAGCAGGGTAAAGAAAAAGGTTGAGAGCAAGCTTCTTACCTTACTGAGGCCATCAAAGAGCACATTGAAATGTGGGAGGACAGAGCCCCTGGCCACCTTGACAATGTTATAGAGGGCCTCGCAAGCATAGTACCGCAATCGACTATCAGCATCGTTGAAACACGTCAGCACTGGCTCAATCAGCTCCTTCAGGTAGAGCCCAGAGTCCTGATGGGTCACAATGAGACTGGTTAGTTCAGAACAACATCACAGGGAGACAGCAGAGATGGCACTGCCACAGTATGGGCCCTGGAACAGAGCACACTGCAAAAATTCAGGTCCATGATGGCTTAGTGCCTCTATGCTGGACAGGCTTGGCCCAATATCACTGCAGTTTTGACTCGCTCTGAACCACAAAGGCATCCGATTTTGGAGGATGCCAGGCAGGCACAGGCTTCTTGCCTGAAGTCTCAGTTTCAGGAAAGTATTAGTGCATTTTCTGGACTGAAAGCACACCTCATCTTGGCTCCTCAATAAGGCCATCAGCAGTATTTACACTAGGCTTGACTTACATGCTTGAGAAAGACACAAAAACGTCCTACTTCAGGACAACAACTAGCTGCACTGAAAAAGCATCCCTGTGACACACTGCCTGCATCAGGGGAGATTGCATGACTGATGTCCAAGAGCAGATGTGGCTGAGTTTATGCCAAGAGTAGGCCAAAACCAAGCAAGCACCTCTCTTGTAATTCAAGCCTGCTACAGAACTGGATCCCAGGTTATTACGCCTTTACACCCAATTCATCAGTAATATGCACTCTGATTTTATTCTCCAGGTATGGTGGCAGTCATTTGAGCAAGTCAAGAAAAGTGTCAAGTAATTACTCCAACCGCATGCGGCTAATTTTGATTCCCAGAGATATGCAAGTCTATGGAGCTGTATCATCTATTTCAGCCACCTGCTCCAAGCACCTTTCAAAGCAAGAGGGGCTTTCTTCCACCGCAAGCCATTCCTCTTCGCTGGAGGTAAGCCCACAGAGAAATCTAGTGCTACTTTCCTCTCCCCTCCAAGCCAGAACAGAGGCAGATTCCCAGTAAAGCCAATGATCACCAGCCCTCACAGCAGTCAGTCATCAGCCAGGATTTATGTCACCTGCCTATACTCAGGCCAGCCGGTTTCTTTGTAAGCCCACAGAGGTTTTTAGGGCCAGAGAGAACATCCCAGACACCAAACAGCAAAGACCAAGTCTAGGCCCACCTTCAGTTAAGCAAAGCAACGCACCTCCCAGCAGCTGGAGCTGCACATATCAGAACCCCTCAGTCTATAGGGTTATTCTTTGTAACACTAGAAACTGGACAGCACGAAGGCGTTGGTTATACATATATACATATACCTATGTATATACATATATACATACATTTATATACATATATACATGCCTTCCTGCCTTATTGACTCCAGAAACACCAACTCAGCTGGGGCTCAAACTACCGGAAAACATGCAGTTTCAGGGCGTGCAACTGCTTTAGGACAGGGAGCCACAACAGCTGAAGGGGTTAAGTGAAATACATTCTGTAAGATGAAGTTTGTCCTCTTGCACCATAAGAGAGCCACAGTAGGCAGAACTTGACTCTGCCCACAAGTGAACAAATTCACTAAATAGCCCTCCCTCCTCTCCAAAAGACTTTCGTTTAAGGATTTGCCAGCAAAATAGGAGTTTCAGACAAACACATAGGTGGAGGCAGGAGGCTGGCTTGTTTTGAAGTTAACAAAACCTACTTCGGAGAAACAGTCAGCATTTACTAAGCATCTAGCAAAAGGATCGGTATGAAAATCAACAGTGTCCAGACTACCAGATTAAAGAGTTCAACTCAAAGTTTTATCAACATTCTTCAAGGCCACCAAGAGCAACTCCTCCATCCCTTGGAGCTAGCTGTGCTGGCAGCTTTTGCAGCACTGACTACCCTGACCCAGTGCTGTGCTGTGCGGGAGGTGAAGGTGGGTTACACTTCTGTCTGCACCTTTTAGGCCTTTTTGGGGTGAAGGCAGAACATAGCATTGCTGATGCAGGAAAGCAGTGTTTTGCTATAAGTCTCAGCAGCGTGAACAGCTGAGCTCTAACAAGAGGATGAAGACGAGAACATCGCTCAGAAGCACACTGTGATCCAATTAAAGGCAGTTAACGTAAGGCCTCAAAATATCCTTTCCAAACAAACATGATGCTCATTGGAACGGAATTAAATGAATTGAAATCTACCTCAGCTCTTCCAACAGGGGTGGTCTGCTCTTCCCAAGTGCTGCGCTTTCTTTCACATATATCCTACTCCATACCAAAATCACTCCTACCCTTGCAGGCATTTTTGAAAAAATCAACCACATGGTTTAATTTCAAAAGCCTGACAGAGCTCTTCACCTGCAGAATGCACACTGTCCTCAGTAGGCATCTGGAAGCTCTGGTCGAGCCCTTGAGGCAACTTATGGAGCTCGCTCTTTTTAATGAGAGGAAAGATACAGATGAAGCCCTTAAATGGGATGGAAATCAACTGGCTTCTCTCTACATGTGAGGGATACAAAGGGCATCCATACAGTGCCTCCACAACTGGACTGAGTGATCCATGCATTCAGCAAGTCCAAAAGTTTAGCAAGTCTTCCCTGTTAAGTCCAAAAGCAAGTCTTTGGCTATGTGGCTATGGGTAATGCAGCCCTACGTCTTACCCTGAGTGCTTGCTTAGTCTGACTAAGACTCTGGCACAACTTGGCTCATACCTTAACCACGCTTCCCAAAGGCCTGGCCTGTGCTGCAGGAGTCTACTGAGCTGTGGGTAGCAAAAAGTAGGCTCTGCCTCTTGTCAGGTCTTTTAATACAGATTAATATCCCACATCTACCATCTTGTGTCCAGACACTGCCAAAACCAGCTGCACATGCAAAATGGGAGACTACGTCAGCAGTCTTCAGCAGATAAACATATTTGTCTTTTGCGCTTTCAAAGGACTTAAAACAGGAACAGAGGTTAAACAGGAGATTATCTGAGGTTAAACAGGAACAGACTTCAGCTGCAACATGTTGAGTCTAGTCCTGTTTTCAGCTCAGCATCAGTGTTCACTCAAAACATAGCTACTGGACAAAGGATAGATGGATGCACTTAGACCATTTCTGTGGAGCTGCCAAGATGTGACCCAGGCCTGCACACAACCCGGTGCTGAAAGGACATGGCTGGGGCCATTAGGAAAGCTTTCAAACACCCTTGTCACATGATGCAACACAAGATGCAACTCTCACATGTGGAAGGAAAGGGAGGCCTTGGAGTAGCGAGTGTGTCTCTTCCAGCAGGCTGGCCCAGAAGGAGTAGCGGTTCTTCCACTACAACGTGTGCAAACCAAAAATGCCCATGCCTACCTTGCCCAGGGCGATGGAGCAAGCAGCCAGGCCAATGAGCCCTCCTTTTCGGCTGTGGGGGTGCTGGGAAAGTGCAAACTCCTGCGACAGGATCTGGATCACATGTTTGATCTGGGATGTGTTGTTCTGAGCCACAAACTCTCGCACCAGCCTGGGGAGAGAAGAGAAAAGCAAAAGGCAACTTTAGATTCTACCTGATGCAAATACCTGGGCCGGAAAGCCTAGTTCAGCAAGCTAGATCGCCTCACGGGTCAGCTCCCTGCTTCCTTCATCCAGAAAAATTCCCTGTGGCTGTCTGTAACAGGGATTTTGAGCTTTGGCTGTGACAAACATCAAAGCACAAAATGATACCAGAACAGGTAACGTTGAAGGAACCCACAAATGAAACCTTCCTGTGCCAAGGCGGAGCTCTTCTCACCTACCCTTTCATGTTTAACTGAAGTTACCCATCCATGTACTGCCCCCAGACCTCTGGAAAGAGTGCAGGGGGCTGTGCCCACAGCTGCAGCCTCATTTGCAGTTTGTGAACCTGCAGCCCAAGAACTAGAGTCCTGAATTAGCTCAGTATGGGCGCTTGAGGGCCACCTCACCAGGGCTTCATGCCTGCTGCAGCAGCACTTTCAAAGGCGGATGTGAAACCAGGCCCGAGCCAGAAGTGGGATTTCTTCCCCTCACAAGAGCCAGAGGAGAAGTCACTATGCCCAACAGGGCTGTACATAACGTCTCAGGTTGATGCTGGGAGAACTATCATGTGCCCCCTGCCCAAGCCTCATCCAGAAAAATGACAGCATCCTCTGCTCAGGAGGACCACCCCAGCAGAGCCGCTTCACAGGAGCATGATGATTTAGCGTGACAAGAGTAAACAAAGACAATCGCTTCATTTGGATGAGATCTGCACATGCTCCACTTGCCAGGGACCCGCCCATAGCAACTGGGAGGCTGTGTCCAACTGAGTGTGTAATCACACTGACACTAGCATTTTGCACGCAACAGCCCTGTAGGTGGAGGTTAACCACACTTGCATGGAAGTGATCCCGGAGCCCAGTCAGAGCTGCACAAAGCATGGAGGAAGCCGGTGCTGCCCAGGGCAGCGAGTGGGCGAGGACAGAGGATCTGCAGTGCCCACACTAATGGGCCCCATCTCCAGCCTGCACCTGGGCAGTTCTGGCAGCAGTGGAGAGCCCGTCCCAGCAGCAGCTCCAGCTGCCTTCAGGTTTCCTCCTCACTCTGGAGATAGCGGGAGAGATGTGCCCTCCTCTCCAGGGCTCCTGGAGAAGAAGAGCTGCAGAGGATGGGGACAGACATAGGGGGCTGCAGAGGAGAACAGGGAGTCCACAGGTCGCAAGAGGGTGCTGAACGCCCTGGCTGAAGAACTCAGCTTAAGGAGAAACCTTCAGTGTTGGAACCCTTCATCTTAGGAGGGTCCCAACCTAATCAGGTTTGACCCCCACTTTCCCTTCTCGACATGCTCATCCACCTGCACCCTGAAGGGTGCCACTAACACAGTGATACCGACACCAAGGTCTTCAACTTTCCTGCCAGCATGCTGTCTCCTGCGTGGTAGAACAGGCCAGTCTGCCATACAGTTATGCCAGCAAGCGTCCCTTCTCCAGGACAACCTGCATCCGCACTATCAGTTGCATCAGCAAGTCCTCAATCTTGTGCAAAGCCGAGGACAAAGCTATTAAAACACAAGTACCTTGTGAGGGGCAGCAGTGGCTAGTTAGCTCCCTGCAACTGCTGCAAACCCAAGAGCACTTAGAGGAAAAAGGGGAAGGCTCTGCTCAATCCAGACATGTGCTGTTCTGTGGGTTACACGGGCCATCACCCCTGATCCAGCACCAAAAGACAGCAGAGCATTGCTTGGCACACACTGGGAGCATTGGTTGCACAGGGGCAAAATTCTTGCCCACCAGCCAGGATGCCTGGGTTTGACATCTGCCCAATGCAAAGGAAAGATTTTGGGCCCTTCCAGCTGGCCACCCACTGCTTCAGCTGATAGTCCTCTTGACATTTTTAACATGCTATTGAAAAAGAGACCAAGATTCCCGTCACATGCAGCACTGTTCTTAACAATAAGCAAACAAGATTAGCGCATGAAATGCCTACTCCTCCCCAGAAACTTGCAGCTCATTGCCCAACTGCATTTAATGCTTCAGCCACATTTAAATCCGACCTGAAACCCAGAGAGCTCAGGCAGAGCCACTCCAGTCTACACAACTACTGAAACGTCCCAGGGCGCCTGCCCTGCCCTTCAACCAAGGCTCTCCCTGCTCCCGACAGCTTCTTCCTGCTCCTCATGCGCATTGCAGCCACATCAGACCCACCAGCTGCTTTGTGATACTGTGGGAGATGCTCTAGTGCAGGAGCTGAGGCAGCTGTGCACACAAACACCCACAGCTGGAGCATTGGTGGTTCAGTGGTAGAATTCTCGCCTGCCACGCGGGAGGCCCGGGTTCGATTCCCGGCCAATGCAAGAGCATAATCTTTTCCTTTTTTTGGGGCCTCTGTACAAGAAGCATGCACGTAAGTCATACAAATTTAGCCTAAACAGGGATCATGTTAATCCCCAATGAAGGCACAAAAGCTTCCAACATCTAACTCTATAAATGTCTTGCTTTGACACTACACTTAATTCAGGCAACTTTGACATGCAGTATTTCACCTAGCAGCACTCTTGAATTCACAGACACTCCTCATGCGTTAAAACCTGTACTGCTAGGCCTAGCCCCAGCCACACAGAGCCAGAAAGCTGCAGAGACACTGAAAAATATTGCACTGTCCTCTCCTAGATGGGCGTCACTAGCCAGTCACCCACTTTGTAGCCCAGGAAGATCATTACAGAACAGGTTTACGAAATTTTTTCCCCGCAGGATTAAGACTAGCTCCGTTCTCACCTTGCTTTGAGCAAAGCCGTTGCCCTCTTTCTCCTTTAGGGTATCATGAAGTCTCCCCCTCACGCTTCCCCACCCAGAAGTTGAGTTTTACAATAGCCCCAGACTGAACCACTCTCACAATCTGCTGTCTTAGGGCAAACAGCTTTGATTTCCAGTCCTACCCTGACACATGCTGAGCTCCAGCAGCACAGACCACCAAGACAATCCTTTAACAATCTGGAATTAATGAACACAGTATTTTCTTTTCTTTGAACAAGAACAACTTTATGTACTTTCCTCACAGTGTAAAGGGTAAGGGAAAACCTAACCAGCAAGGCAAAAAGTACCCAACAGCAATGTACCATGTCAGAGTCTGCATTTAGTAGGAGCTGCTCGCACAGCGCTGCTCAGAGGACTAGGAAGGTACCTTAGCTAAGTGGGAGCAAATTCTCCCTCACTCGATGCAGTAGACATAGGAGCAACATTTATGGGGCTGTTCTGTGACTGATTTAAGCTGATCTAAATCTGTGCAGCTGTGGAAACGGTTGGTCCTCCTCATACCCTTCTCAAACTGGGTTTTCAGCTGGATTGGCTGAATTAGCTGGTCCCAAAAGACAGGACAGCACTGCCACAAAACAGTAAGTACTAGTGAAGAGGCTGTGGGAGGCAGGACTACGCACATCAACAGAGATTTTGGTTGGCTTAAGCTCATCATGAAACCATCACTCTGGGGCAAAATAAGTCAGAGTAGAGCTGCTTGGATAAAATTAGCACAGCAGTACCATCCTGAGCAGCAGCAAAAGGGCAGTTACTGAAGTATCCTTGGGGCCTGAACTGCTGGGACAGTGCAGCACATTTACCACAACTCATCCTGAGGGAACCATTCCTGTGTGGGAGGGAGAAAAACAGGAGAAAATAAATATGCAGAAATAGAACAAGGGGCTGAACGAGATAGATTAGTACCTGAGCAAATGCTTACCCCATCCTCAAGAGCCATTTTTCTCTGCTGCCGTGACCCACCCTCCATTGAGAGACCCTCTACATTAGAGGCACACCACTGACACCTTGCATCTCTCCCACGTTTCCCATCAAAGTCTCCGTAAAGCGGCTCTATCGTCATCTCAATCACTTTTCCAGGTGGAGGCTGCTATGAAGAGTTGGCCTCTCTCCTCAAAGCTCTCTCAATAGCTGCATCTCCCACGGGAAGTTCAACTACAGGTTCAGATCATCGTTCCAGCCCCACACAGGGCTGTCCCTAGAGTAGACGTTTTGGATCTCCTAGATGTACCGAGCTCCCAGGTGTAGCCAGAAGGAGATACAGTACTTTACAGGCAAAGCCATGGACCGAAACAGCACAGGGCACCCAGCCCAACACAGTGAGAAGTGCGGCTGTAAGACAAGTGAGGAATGCAGACTGATAACACTAGAGGGGGCACAGCAAAGCCAGCAGACTCCTGCAGACCTTTCCTCCCGTGCTTTGAAAGGAAGGCCCAAGTGAGATCAAAACAAAGATGACACAGGAAGAACTAAAGGAAATGCCCAAAGGCCAGAGGTGACGGGAGGAGCTTTCCACCTCTGCAGCTCAGAATGAACACAGGAGGGTTCAGGCCAGCTCAAGCAGACCCTAGACCGCAGAGCGGAGATTACATCTCACCGTCCTGCAAGCAGGGTGATGAACCGGGTATGTTCACAGGTCAGTCGCATTAACACGGCTCTGCACGCTGACAAGAGAAGGGCTCTGCACGGGCACCGCTGCTCTAGTGCCAACCTGCTGCCCCTGCCAATGATCCTCCCTGCAGCACCGTGAGACCCCAGTGTGCCCCAGCCATGGTCCAGGGCCGCGGCGGGCACCGAGCTGGCTACCCGTGGGTGCCTCAACACGTAGCAGAAGAGCTAACTCTGCATTTCTGAAGCTTTGACAGGTTTCTAAAGTTACACTGCTCACGTGTTTCTTCCGCACGATGCTTTAGCTATGTTGCACAACACAGCGAGGGACTTCTGGTCAGAAAAGGCCTTTTGCAACGGGTTCACTCAAACAACTCCTTTCCCCAGGACATGTTGTCCAAAGTGGCGCATCTCCCGTTGCACCCAGAAACCAACGGGCTCGGACAGAAACTTAACCCGGCGGCGCAGGGATGGGGAGGCACCGCACAGCTTCGGGGCAGAGCCCTTCCCACCCGGCCGCCACCACTCTCCCCTGGTGCTGTGTCCCCGTGTCCCTGTGTCCCCCGAGTCCGCCTGGGTCCAGGCTGGTGCCGGGCCCCCACCCTCCCCTGGAGCCACCTAGCTCCCCCCGTGGCCCCTCGTCTCCCTGGGCCCCCAACGCCCCCCCCGGAGCTCCCCATCTTCTCGCCGGGCCGCCCAGCTGCCCCCGGGCGGCGCAGGGAGCCCCGAGCAAGTCGCTCCGGCCCCGGCCGCGGTCCCCTCACGGAGCCCAGCGGCCGCTGAGCCCCGGCGGCCGCAAGCACCGTCCCGCCGCGGCCGCCGCTCACTTCTCGATCTCGAGGGCCGCCACCTTCCTCTTCTCGTAAAGCTTGTCGTTCAGCGCCCGCACCACGCTGGGCGCCAGCGGCGCCAGGTCCCGCTCCGCGTTCATGGCGCCGCCGCCGCTCCCGCCGGCTCAGCGGCGCCCCGCGGCCGGGCGCCCCGCCGCTGCCGGCGGCGGCCAGGTCAACCCGCCCACGTGACCGCCGCCCCGCCCCGCCCCGCCGCACGGCGCCCCCGCGCGGCGCGGAGGAGGCGCCCGGCCCGGCGAGCGTCCTGCCCCTCCCACCCCCGCGAGCTGCGCCTCCGAGCTCCGTCAGGGCCTCCCGCACTCCCACCGCGGCCCTTGGCTTCCAGAGCTTTATTGCAAACATGCCCCCATACAGGAAGGAACGGCAAACCGGGTGCCCCGCCACCAGCCCTGGCCTCCGGGACCGGGGCTTGTTAGCGATCTCCCGGCCCCGTGCTGCCAGCAGGGCACTTCTCGGGAGTGATGCCCCGCAGGTAGTACACCCAGGAGACTTCTGCCCCCAGGCCGGCTGCCCGAGCGCAAGAGACCACCAGCTTGCTCGTGACGGGGGCCTCGCTGTCAGCTGGGTTGCCCTCAAACGAGACAGTGATGTAGACGGTTTTCTTAGGGCGTAAGTTCGTGGTAGCCCTGACGGTGAACGCTGGGTTCTCCACGTCGTACCTGAAGGCCATGTGCTGCAAGAAGACATTTTTGAAGGGGATGGAGGTGCTGCAGCCAGCCTTAATTTGGAAGGGGCCCTGCGGCTTGGGTGGGACGGAGAGGCCGAAGAGTGGGATGCTGTACTCCCCGCCGAGCGGGGAGGAGAGGAGCAGCGTCGCTCGGGATTCGCCCAGCTGGCAGGGCTCATAGGTCACCTCCAAGCACACCTCGGAGCCTCCCACGCTGGCGGGGGCCACACTGATGGTTTTCTCGGTCTGGAAATCTGCACAGTCGATCTGCAAGGGGGATGGAAGAGATGATGGGGGGGGGGTCACAAAAGCACACCCAGCCTCAGGGCCCGCAGCTCTGAGGGCAGGAATGGAAACACCTGGGCAGAGGCCAAGGGTCCCCCACATCATGCAGCACACTGGCTGCAGTCGCCCTGCTCCCGTTCCCAACCTCAGGTGAGTGCCCATGATGAACGGCTATATGAACACCCAAATGTTCCCAGTAAGGACAACCCTGCACCCCAAACCTTGGGGGACCTTAAACCCCAGAAGTCCAAGCTCCAGAGGACCTGCAATAGCAGCTCCAACAAGAGCATCTGAGAGGGCCTGAGAGGGAGGACAGTGCAGATGGGGATAGGCCCAGCTTTGGTGGGAAGACCCTCACGCTCATATGGCCACCCTGGTTAGGCCAGGTCAAGCTAGAGGGGGCAAGATCCCCCAAAGGAGAGCAGTGATGCCGGCAAGATGAGCTGCCTCCCTCCCCTGCTGCCCAGCAGGGCTCCTTCTCTCCAGCAAGGGCCCGGGGGAAGCGCACGGGGCAGGCTGGGGGCACCTGGAGGACATAGTCTGTCTTCTGGCGGGCATAGTTAATGAATTTGGTGGTGATGGTCTGGTTAGAGCCCAGTGCGGTGCAGAAGTAGAGTGGCTTCTCAGGCCTGCTCGCAGTGGCTTTCAGGTTCAGGTCATAGTAGAAAGTGCCCAAGTCGCTGCTCTGGAGCACCAGGCGCCCGGTGCTCTCCCCCGTTTTCAAGGGCTGGTACTCAAAGACAAGATTGGCCTGGGAGGAACAGAGGGAAGAGCTGCTGAGTCAGGCAGAGAGGGGGGAAGCAGGGCCTGGGACAGGGGGAAGGAGGATGGCAGCCGAACACCCTTTGTCACTCCAACTAGCAGGGTAGAGCCATGCTGCAGCTGGGGGATAATTTACTCCAGGGACTGTCCCCAACAGACGAGAGCCCTCCAACACTATCCCAGCAGCTTCCCACCCTGAAATACTCTTCATCCATCACCCCCGCATTAGGAAGCTCAAGTAGTTGTCCCCTTGCTGTGCTCACACACCGCAGCCCCAGCCCAACACACCTCTGAGGACCCTAATAGCTCTGCGACCTTTGCCATCTGTCAAATTTGAGTTTCAGAGAGGAATCTGAGGCATCCCAGCAGCCTTCCTCAGGAAATCAAGGTGAAATCCCCAACTCCAGACAACATACTCATGTGTTTCAGCAAGCTCTATGGTATTAGAGTAAGATTTTTATCTTTAGAGCTCATTTCCAACTGTTCTTAGGAGGGCTGGACAGCCCTAAAGGCAGTGCTGGTGAGGCTGGCACAGGAGGGCATGGGAGGCCCCACTGACCCTGCACAGAGGCCCTGTCCCAAAAAGGAATCACGAATAACACTCGGGTGATGACCTGTGGGACACAGGTTGGTGTTTTTGCATATCACAGAGGGTAGCATGGCAGACTTGATCAGCGCAGGGCAATTCCCACTGGGGATGTTCTCACACACTTCTTTCCTCTCCGCTTCAGTTTGATCCCAATTGTGTTAAATCTCTCTTCTGAACAAACTATTAGCAGGTGGGAACTGTTACCCTTGAAAAGCAGCCCCATATAGAGCATGGAGGGCACCACTCAAAAATCAGGACCCTCAGAGAGCACCTGCTCCCAGAAAGGTTGCAGAGAGAGAAGAGTGTGTTGGATGAGCTTTGTGCCTACCTCTGACAAAGCAGGAACAGTGAACAGTGGGGGAACGTTAATGTCAGGCACTTTGCAATCTGTGGTAAATATCACTGAGACAGACAGAGGGTTGTCCACGCTGATGGATGAGGACACGCTCTCCCGAATAGGGGTGACCAGTTCAATAGTGCTGATGGGTCCTGAAGCAGTAGCCTTGAAAGTGGCCATGTAGAACAAGTATTCCTCGGTCACCTCATTGAGGAAGGTCACCTGAATCAGAGTGAAATGGAAGTACGAGTCACTGTGCACATAAAAATACACTGGCTGTGTTGAGCCAGCCAAAAGGGCCTCTAGCTCAGCACGCTTTCCTCAAGAATGGTTGCGAGCAGCCACCTAGGAAGAGCGCAAGACCAGGGCAAGCACGTGTGGTATTTCTGCTTTGTATTCTCCCAGTTGCCAGCTGCTTTCAGCTCAGAAGCATCCTGACCCACATGTGCTTAGCAGCCCTCAATGAATCTCCTCTCCTGGACCCTCACTGAGGCTGACAGCATGAGAGGTTTGTGCAGAGAGGAGATGCCTTCTGTTCAGTATCGACCTGGGATCTACAATCCCACAGGTGGGCCCAGAGGTATGAAAACAGACGCCTAGCTTCTCAGTGAGCAAGCAGCTCCATGAAGGACCCAAGGCCCAGTGTCCATGTTTACCATTGTGCTAAAGACCCCTTCCTTGTAGGAAAGGAACGTGAGCTTGTAGTCCTTCTGGGTGGAGCCAGGCACATCAATGTATTCCAGCCCCTGCAGCACAGAACTGCTTTCCAGCTTTTCTGGTTTGAGTATATCCACTACCACGAGAAACCTGTGGGTGAGAAGGATGTGGGAGAGGTCAATGGGACTTTCACAGGATACTATCACATAGGGGTACAACACAGCCCCTCTCATCCTCAATACCTGAGGGAACCAGCTCTGCCCTACCCTGGAGAAGAGCCCTCCAGACGGGTCTTTTTTAGGCAATACATGGGTAGTATGATCCCAGACATCTCTGGCCAGAAATGGCCAAGGACAGTGAAAAACTTGCTGGAAGGAGCTTCCAGGTAGGGGAAAGCCCTTCCTTGCACGGCTGCAGGGACTGATGGTGAGACGAGACTTCCTGGCCCTAACTCACCTCTGTGGTCTGTTCAGCCAGTTGGAGACGGGGATGAGCTCAGTGTAGGGAGTCCTGCACGGTACCTCCCGGAAAATAGATCCTGAACACTTTGGGGCCTCAGCAATCCCCTGCAGGAGGTACTGCAAGCCTGTCCCATCTGGGAACGGGAAGAAGATGGAGCCCTAGAGAGAAAGAAGAAAGCTGGTGAGCTCTCCTGCTTTCTGTCCGGACCTGTTGCTGGCTCTCGAGCACACCCAGGCAGCCCCATACCTCAGGCTGTCTCTCGAGTGGCTTTGACCAGGTCCAGCCGGCTGAGCTGTGACTGCAGCCCTGTGGCCTGTCCAGGTGGAGGGGGTGGTGTGGTACCCGTTAAGGCTAGCACAGCCATAGGGAATGGAGACAGCATGTCCGAGACAAAGCAAGAAAACGCTGACTCTGCTTTTGGCCCTGGCAGCAGAGGTGGTCTGGCCCACATGAGCTATATCCTAACACCCCTTTTCTTGCCTGCCTAAGCTGGTCACATCAGCTGCCAGCCCCCTCTGCCCCTACAGGGACAGCTGTGCTAAGGGGGTGGCAGTCCCTGCTGAGCCCCACTGCCCAGATATCAGTGCTGGGACTGTGCTGGCTCTGGCTTTCCAGCTCTGTCACCCTTCACTCAAGCCCCAACACTATCACCCAGAGAGCAGCTGTGGGCTTGCACAGCAAATTCCTGCCAGCCAGGGTAGGCGATGAAAAGTACTTGTCTCGGATGCCCATGGGTCACAGCCAAGTTCCCTCTATGGCACCTCCTTTGCCCCCAGAGGGGCTGATAACCGTGGGACTCAGTGCAGGGCTGTACAACGTTAAAAGAGATGCTGAGCACACCCAGGACAAAGCATTGTTCAGCACCCTTGAGATTCCGCCCAGAGATCTCTGGCCTCCTTCTCTGGCCTTAATTCTGGCTTACTGTAAGGTCAGCTAGAACAGGGAATGGGGCAGGTACCTGACACACACCTCCAGTATCCCAGAGCCAATCTGGACTGACCCTCTTAATTTAGAGGCTGGTCCCCGCTCTGTCTCAGAAACAGCCTATGGAAGCAGCTGGGCCAGTCATCCCCATCTGCCCAGCCTGAGACCTGGAGGAAGGGCTCTTTCCAAATCCCCCACATTACCAAAGGTGATGTCAAGAGAGATCGCTGTATCGTCTCCCACTTGACAGAGTACTCTTAGCCAGGGCCGTACCAAGAAACGGCAAGGCAGGTTGGCCCCTCTTGCTGCAAAAGAACCCTAAGCAGCAATGGGGTTCAGCAGGGCAGTGCTGGCCAAACTGGCCAGGCCAAGGGCTTGGGGAGCCTGCAGAGCCCACAGGGCTGAGCACAGGGGTCTCTGAGCCCCCAGAGCTACACAGGCAAAGACGAGGAGCTGCACAGAACAAACTTTCACTTCCTGGAGCCTTGGGCAACCTGGCTTTTTAGCTTAGCTCCTCTGATATATCTAGCTGTCAGTGCAGACTTCCCACCTACACTTTCCCTATGTTGAGCCTCTAGCCACCAAGAACTCCAGCTTCCAACATAGGAGCATAGGGTAATTCAGGCTGGAGGAGACCTCTGAAGGTCATCCAGGCCATACTGCTGCTCAAAGCAGGGTCAACTACAAGGCTCATATTATGAAGTTCAGCCTGCTGGCGCAGCTCACGTACCTCATGTTTCTTGTTCTCGGAGGTCATAGTTAGGGGTTTGTAAGTGATCTCGTAGGGCTTGTTTTGTTGATTGGCATCTAGATGGAAAAATTCAGGCCCTTCCCAGTGTTGCCCCTCGATGACAGGCTGCATGGTCCAGGCCTCATTGCTCGGGTTGGACAGGAGGATGGTCTGGCTCTGCTTCTCGCGCACATCACATGTGAAATTCAGTGTCTGCAACAGAGGAGCACAGATGCTTGGTCTTATTGAGGAATCCTTCCTGCTCTCACGGGGCTGGTACCTCCTCACCCCCTGGCGGAGATATGGAAGGAAGAGAGGCAGAACTTGGAACTGGGGGCGGAGCTGTGGGACAGCCAGTCTGATTTGACTATTAGCCCCAGCTGGAAAGGGAGCCCATGCTGCCCAGGGGTGCTGGGAAAGCTGGAAAGGGCTTGGACTCACTCTACACTAGGCCCTGTAACAGAGGGAAAAGCTTTTCCTAGTCATATACAAAATTTTGCTTTGGGTCATGGTTTTCAGTGTGAATCCATTTGTTTGTTCTTAAAGAATGGCTTGACAGAGATTGGAGAGGAATGAGTCTTTTGCCTGCTAGGTGAATGGGGCTGCAGCCTGACAAGGAGCAGAAGAGAAAGAAAATGGGGAGTCCTAGAAGAAAGCCTCCCCTGTATGAGGACAGGACCACTTCTGCGGCTGGTGCCACACAGCCGGAGGTGTGCAAGGCCCCTGTTGTGGGCGGGCTGAAGAGCAGGTCTGTGCTCTGTCTTGGGAGCTTGAGCCCATAGCTCCCAGCTGCACCCTCCTGCAATGCCTGTGAGGGCGAGGAGTCCTCCACGCTGCCTCCCTATGCCCCAGGAGCCGAATGCAGATGCTTTGCTCACTCCTAGTGTTGAATGAAAATGCTGTGCACTGTCACTGCTCCCCTGCCCCGACAGGGAGGAAGAACATGGCTGTAGGTGGATATTGTGGGTATATCTGGTAGCTCCATGAAGAGGGAGCCTCTAACAGCCTCATGGGGCATCCCCACAGCAGGGGTGTCACAATGCAGAGCCAGGACAGCCGAGGCACTAGTTGGAGGAGCAGCACTTTTCAGCAGGGGAGGAAGGAAATGAAAGGGCTCCAAAATTTTGGAAATCCTGCCTGATAGTTTTTTCAGCTCTCTGGGATACCCAGGCAGGATGATAGGTAGGAGTGTACTTGGCCTTTGCCCTTCCCCAGGAGAGACATGGTGTGGATGCTGAGGTTGGTGGGGTAGGACCCGTCCTGACTCTGCTCCTGTTTACCTCTTTGGTCGCTGGGACCTCCATGCAGCATCCTGCCAGTGTAAGCCGGAGCGGCTCACTGCCTTGGATGAAGCACTGCAGGCCGTCATACTGGATAGCCTGGCTTGTCTTAGAGGGGTGGAAGGTCACAAGGAAGGGGACATCCATTCCTGGGGAGATGTAACCCCTTGTGGGGCTGATGGAGAAATCCGGCTTGAAGCTCTTGACAATCCACTTAAACCTTTCCAAGGAAAGCACAAGGACAGAAAGGAAGGATTAACAACTGGGAGGCTGCAAATGCAGCATGCTGTTTTCTAAGGGCTTCAAGCTGGGCAAGACCCAGCTGCACCTATTTGCAAACAAGCATTTGGTGTAACCCAAATGCTAAATCCCAGGGCTTGACTGCATGGCCTCTGAGCAGGCCTGCAGCACTGGATGTCCCCCAGCACAGTGCAACTCGGATGAGGGTTCTCAGGAGCATGTGCTGCAGCAGAACTGGCTGATGGGCAGGCTGAGTGTCCTTTGCAAGGCTCTGCCAGCTGGCCCCAGCTCACAGGCTGGTCCTTTCCAGCCTGCTGCCTTGTCTCTGAGAGGATAAAGGAGAGGAGAACAACTGCCTGGGCAGCCACAGCCCCATCCTGCCCCCAGCCCTCATCCAAGCTCCCAGGCACTTAGGCAGGGGCAAGGTTTTGCATTACCTGACTCCTATGTCGCCTGTGTTCTGCATGATGATGCGTTGGCAAGCACAGCTCTGCTGCAACACCGCTCCAAAGTTGATGTGTTCCCGGTCCAAGCTCACGCTGATGCCCTGGCAGGAGCCCTGTACCATGAAGAGGGAGCGCACCAGGCCGTGGCACTCCAGCATCACCTCTTCAGTGAAGGGCAGGATGCGGCGCTTTGGGGAGAAGATCACCTCCACTTTACAGGTATCTCCTTTGGGCTTCAGACTTATTTCATTGGTGGGGTTCAAGCAGAGAACCTGTCCAAAGAAATGAATGGAGGCTACTTCATCTGGCAACTGAGCAGTGAATCCTTCAGAGCTAGAGTTAGAGGAGATTCTTCCAATCACGCTTAGATTCGTTCCTGTTCTGTCCCCACCAACATTACTCCAGTCTTGTTCAATCCCTGATATGCATCCTTAGGTAGCAAAGATGTTCTCTTGTAAGATGTCCATCTGGCCATGGGGAGCTGGACTATGACTTCCCAAGTCATTTCATGTAAGCCCCAAGAGAGCTGTAACTCTTTGTCGTTAAAGTTTGGTTTACTTCCCTTAACTTTACATGCCTAGAATATATGGCCACAACCATAATGTAGGTGTCTGAAACGCGTCAGAGGGATTATGCCTACTTCTCACTTTTGGCTATTAAGCCTGAAACCTAGCTCACGTGAGACATCTACGTTGCAAGCATCTACTGGTAGATCGTTAGCCTGGACAGCATGCAACTGTAATCAACCCTAATTAAACCATCCCAGTCCCATCTGGTAGCAAACATTACATAAACCATTGAACAATATATTTCTGCAGGTGAAAGAAGATATTCACTCTCAGCTTCAGAGTTTCTTCTCTATGGGTCAATGAAACCATATTCTGCTTTAACCCTTTGGGATCTTTGATTACTAGTACCCACAATGGGGGGAAAATTTCTTCGGAAAAAGGTTTTGGGCTATTTTTGCCTGAGAGAATATTGATATATTGGATAGAAGAGGGCTGATCAGTGCTGTTTTTCCCTTACACACTACTATGTCCAGAAAGGCAGAAATCTGATCCTGGAGTCTCTAGGCAATTTTGATTCAACTACCAAGTAGATTCTGGGGATGTCCATGAGGAAGCTAAGGACACACGACCTGCCTGTACCCCAAGCTCTCTGGGTCTGCTCCAGCCTGGAGCTTTGTAGTCATTTTTACACAGTGCTAAATTAGAGCTAATAAGCTCTCATGAGTGAAGGGAGATGTTAGCTTGGACACAGCAATGTGCTAGAGCAAAGCTAGCTCCTGTCCAGAGGGACTCACAGCTACCTGCAGACATCCCTGGAGGCACAGTAAAGTGTTCTCCAGTGAAGGAAGAGGCCTTACCCCAGCTTCTTGCAGCTCTGGCATAGTGTACATGAAATTGAGATTAAAAGTGAGAGGGGCAGCACTGTTGTTTGCTATGGTGACAATCTTCTTCACTGTTTGTCCGATGGAGAGGGCTCCCAGCTTCACCACCTTTCTTCGCGGTTCCACAACATCAACCTGAGGCAGGAGGGATCAGTATGAAGTGAAAGGAAAGAAGGACTCGAGTGGCACAGAACCAAAACATGGCAGATTGGGGAAGAGAGATGAGGAAAATGAGAGAGAAAGCCATGCTGGCTGGCTGATATCTGGAGTTTTAGGATTTGGGTTTTGTCTCACCTTCATTTCTGTGCCCCTTCCTCGGACTTCAACAGTTTGTTGGGAAAGACCATTGATTTCAAAAGGGACAAGCTCATGGTAAGACACAGCCTCTCTGGGATAGAAAGTGATGGGCACCTCCACTGTCCCTCCTGGGGACAGCACGTAGCCTGGGAAGTCCACCTCCAGGTGTGCGGTGCTGGTGAACAAGCAATTCAAACTGGGAGAAAGCACAGCAAAGAGGAGCAGAGGCGTCACAAGGTTGTGAGCTCAGCAGGCAACATCAGGGCTTCCTAGGGCTCTCCTGTCCCCTTTCACTGCTGTCTCCTTTCAGGCTGTCATCCACAAGTGTCATTAGCGCCCACTGGCTGTGTCCAGGGGTCTGTTTATCATAGGAGCTGGCCATCTTCTGCTCAACAGACAGGGGGAAATAATCTGAACAGGACCCTTGTGTGAACAGCACGCAAGGAGAAGTAAATACAGGCAAAATGAAAGACTCAAATCAGCCTGGGCCAGCACAGTTGGGGCATGAAGGAGGCTGGTAGTGTTACATACTAGTGTAAAGCAGCTCATAAGCTCAATGAATAGATGGTGTCTCCCTGTTGCCAAGCAGGATGCCCATGCTCAGCATGCCACCTGGGATGGGGAGACCTGTGCTGAACTGCCTGCTCTGCAGTAGCCTCCCTGTGATATCCTGGCCAGGCTGTTCTGGGCCTTGCTCAAACTCAGGTAACAGAGGACTGGAGAGCAGAGTGATCCAGCCTCCTTAGCTTGCCTGTGCTGCCAGACCCTGTCTTCTTATACAGCCAAAATAGATGTGTGGGCACACAGGTCAGGAGGACTGACACAGGCATGCAGTCCCCACTGGCTCCGAAGGTCTGGCTGCTGCGAGGAGTCAGTGGCAACGCTGTCAGTCCATTGAGCCTCAGGGCAGGTGGTCAGAATACGGCCCCGCTTCCTCACCTGTGGTACAGGCTAAGAGCCCTGCTCACCATGAGGGCATGGACCAGTCACGTGCTGAGCAAGGGCCAAAGGAGTGAGCAGAGAAGGCCTACCTGACATCCTTGTCTGCCTTGTTAGTGATGATGAGGGTCTGCTGGGCAGGCAGCATCCCGGCGTGGTAGACAAAGCAGGCCCCAAAATTGAGTTTGGTGAAGGAAAAGTGGACAGTGGGCACCACCACAGTAGCCAGCAACATGCAGATGAATGTGGGGCCCTTGCTAATCTGAGGTGGGGGGAAAAGACAGCATGAAGACAACATGAAGAGGCGGGAATCGCACCTGGAGTGGAAACTGAACACCAGATATGGCTGAGGAAGGGGATGGGGACTGCTGGTTGCAGTGACAATAAGGGAGAGCAGGTGCCAAAGGACCCCAGAACGGATGCAGAAAGTGAAAGGCTTGGGCTGAGGGGGTAAGGTTTTAGGAGAGTCATGGCCCTGCTTTGTACGGGTGCCTAGAGCTGCCATTCAGCAGCATGGCTACATGCCAGCAGGGCCTCTGTGAGCTGTGGGACTTGGCTCAGTGGGGCCCTGGCAGAGAGGAACAGGCCCATCCCCGTGCACATCTAGGGTTCCCCCTCCCCCCCCCCCAAATTAGGGGCAGAGAGGGCCTGGAGGAAATGTCCTGCCTCAAAAGCAAGTGAGCCTGGGTCAGCGCTTCTTGCAGCATTCACTTCAGGAGTCAGGCTCTTCAGTTTGGTGGCAAAAAGCCTCTCTGCCAAGTTTGGCTCTTTAGTGATGGAGCTCATGCCTATCTGTGGGCTCCTGCTGCCAAGTTGGTGTGCAGGGAAGGAGAAGGCCACATACTAAACCTTAGCCCCTCACCTGCAGTGTCAGCTCTACATCCTTTACAGAGCACATCTTCCGTGGGTGGAAAGTCAGCAGGGCCTCTGCTTTCCCCTCGGCCTCCACGGTGCCCATCTGAGGGGTAATGGTAAGGAACTGTTTCTGAGCTGGGGGGCCGCTAAGTTCCCATGAGAAGGTGAAGCTCAACTTCCCGGTATTGCTGATGGTGAAGATGTTTTGAATGTTTTCATTTAGCTCCACCTGTGGGGAGAAGGCAGTGGGGACTAGGTGAAGGAAAAACATTCCTTCTTCTTCAAGCATATTTGCAAAGCTTCTGGTTAAGAGACAGCCTTGCATGGCTTGGGTTCAGGGAACCAGTGCCACTCACCTTCTTGAAGTCAATGACGTTGGTCTCCTGTGCATTGAGCTCAGCAATGCAGCCATCACTGTCCTCAAACCTGACAGTTATGTTCATGCTATAGGCGGTGGCCTTGATGTTCAAGGAGAGGGGTTGGGGCTTCCTCTTAACATCACACATGAGGTTGAAGACCACCTCTCCTTCTAGTATTGGTATGAAGAAGATTGTAATGGCACACCTGGGGAGAGAAGACCCTTACTGCTCCATTCACTGCTTCTTATAACTTTCTTGGCCCCAAATTGTTTGGTTCACAGGAATGCAGGCTAGGGTGGGACCCTAGGCCTGGGAGAAATCAGGAGCAGCGCCCTGCTGTATTGGCACCTTCTCTTATGGAGCAAATCCTGGTGAGAGCTCTTTTGGGTATGATTACCCTAGGCAGTGAAATGACAGAGGTTATAACAACAGGGAAACGATCTCTGAACTAAAGAGGAATATAATGCTCTGTCCATGTGACATGGGGCAGCATCACGCTGAGATCCCTCTTTTGTCCTGAACACAGAGTAGGGCATTCCCAGAGACCCCCAATCTTTCCCTATATGACAGGGATAACGCCCTTCTTGCAGAGAGGAAACATCCAGTTCCCATGGCAGTTGGCAGTGCAATGGGGACTCCCCTGGACTGCCTCTTTGTAATTTCTTTGTGGGGCCTGGGTACATGATCTAACACCATCAAACTGCAGAGGCTTAAGGAGTTGGGGCTTGTCAGGTGAGCCACAGTAACTGATGCAGATGCTCTCTTATCCTGCACTCAATGGCAAGCCAAAACGCAGCAGCTTTTTAGCCACAACAAAGATGCCCGGAGCTCATGCGTTCTCTTTACACCCAGGCAGGCTATGAGCATGCGTGATGGGTCCTGTCACTAAAGCACACTGTGTCACTTTCACACTTAGGGCTGCTGGCTCAGGGTATCACAGGGTTCAAACACAAAAACATGCAAGATCCAACCTTGAATTTCTCCAGAAAGGGGGCCTAGAAGACCTGGTTACCCAGACACAGCCATTTTACAGAGACAGCAACAGTTAACTGTGCCTGCCTTTTGGGACAGAATTAAACAAGGCATATGTCTGCTACTGCTGAGAGTCCCCTGGTGACTGCAGGGGGGAGACCCTCAAAAGCGAAATCGACAGTGCAACGTTTGGCACTTCGGAATCTGACTGCGAGCCCATGATGGTGCCTGTGAGCCCTGGTACCTTGAAAGGGGTGCGATGGAGCCTTGCAGGGGCTCTACTTTCAGGGAGGCGTTGCATCCCTCTGGGAAGAAAGAACTTTCTCTGAAAGCAAAGCTGAAGGCCTCTTTCTCGCTGTTGATCATGTAGATTGTCTGGTACATCTCGTGCCCTGGGGTAAGGACAGAGCAGCAGCTGAAAACCCTCAGTTTCTCTGGCAACCAGGCCACCAATGCACAACATGCTCCTGCCTGCCAGCTGAGCCAAGCAGGCAATTTGCACCAAGGGGCACTGCCTGCAGCGTGGCACGCTCAGGACATGGACACACTGCCTGTGACAGTGGCCTGCCCGCTGGGGTTAGCTCCAGCACCTTCGGCTGTGCACTCAGAGCTGAAATCCAACTTCCTCTGCTTTTCCTGAGCACCCACCAGCCACCACAGGATCAGTAAACAGTAAAATCTGAGATGTTTGAAAGATAATTCAAAGAAACCATCTTCGAAAGGCCTAACCCCCAAATAGTTCTGCCCCTACAAGAACTGAGATGCTGCATAGCTGGTCAGGACCCCACAGGGCAGGAGTATTATATCCTTCAGGTGAAGGCATTTGGTGGCAGCGGAAAGGCAACAGTCTTCAAGGACATCCCTTCCAGGAGAAGGCAGACCCCATTTCTGAAATCCCCTCCTCACACTCACATGCTCCAGGACACCAGAGCAGTGACATGGGGGTTCTGCCAGGCTGAGGTGGCTCACAGGTACTTCTGACCTCACCAGGATCCACTGCCCTCTACCCAACTCTTCCCTTGGAAACAGCTCCAACCGCATGCCTTCCTCCTTTCCGCTTCCTCTCCCTCATACGCTCGGGTGCTGGCGGATCTGCTCATAAGTGCTTGTTTCCACTTCCAGCTTCCTCTTTGGAGCCTGCCAGAGTAACAGGACTGCGGGGGTCCTGGAGTGGTACGTATCTGCAAGGCTCTCACTGTGGTACTCACCGACTAACAGCGAGTGGAAGTTCAGGTGGGATCTGTCCAGAGACACTAATGGATCAGTGGCATTGCCCACCAGCAGGAACGGGATTGAAACACTCTGCTCAGGGATTGTAAAGACCCAGAATGATTCTGTGATGTCCAGGTGCTGAGGGATGAATTGAAACTTGATCTGGGGGAGAAAGAGGCAAATGAAGGGTAGCTGCTGCCCATGGCAGGGGTAAGGAGAGAGGGCTCTACCATACAGAAACCCCAGAAAAGCTCCATCTTTTGTTGCCCATGTGCTGCCAGCTCTAAGAGAGGCCACTGTGCCACTTACAGCCCAAACACATCAAGACATGGGGCACAGCAGGAGAATAGGTTTCATATTCTGCCAGGTCATTACTCTGTAGTCAAAGGTTTCTTCAGGAGCTTGGCTAAACCAAGCCCTGGGTTTTCCGAGGAAGTGTAGACACAGCTGGTATTAGACTGGCACACATGTGAACTGGACCCACCTTCTTCATTTTTCGTACCCACCTCTACCTTCTTCTCTGGCTGGATCTGACCTCTCTCTGTGAGGCAGGAGAAAGCTGGCTGTTCTCTTGGCACTTTGGGGTCTTGGCAAGTCCACTGGAAGGAATACGTGCAACTGGTTGGGTTCATAAGCAGGAAGGTCCTGGGCACACAAAGCAGAAACAAGTCTAAGGTGGGTTTGAGTTGTTAATGAACGTCCTGCAGCAGACATCAGGCACTGCCAGTCCTGGACACAACACAATCTGGAAGGGGTTGTTGGGTATGGGCGGACAACACTGGGAGCATGGATGCTTCATCTGCTTCTTGGGGGCCCTGTTTGTCTCCTGGCTGGATACAGGTAATAGCTATCAAAAAAGGAATTAAGCAGGGTATAGCTGAACTCTTGCACCTAAAAATGGTAAGATGCAGTAAAATGAAGTCTAAAGAGACTCTTTTGGGAGACGGCATTCGTTGCTATGGTTGCAGCTTTCACTGACCCTGCCTGACTGGTACCTCGAAGGAGCAAGAACGTCCCAAGGACACCTTCCAAGGAACAAAGGATGTACTGGCCACAAAGCTGGGGATATGGAGTCCTCCCAGACTGACCCATCCCAGCTAGCAAACGCTGCCAGCTGCTCTTTTTGAAGGAAGGAACAAAGAGAGCAAAAATGGCCAGTTAGTCTTCGCTGACCAGCTTGTTCCAGCCCCAAAACAGACTGACGGCCAAGTGCCAACAGATTACAGACAAGGTACAGATATGTTGCGGGGGCTTGGAAGAGGGGCTGGAGAGTTCTCTGGATAAGGGAGGGTGACCAAGCAACCATCAACAGGAGAAGCCATGTCCACACCTACCTGCTGTTCCTGCTATACACGCCAACTGCTGAAAACTCAATCACTCTTGTGTTGGGATCTAACGTTGTCCCCTGAGGTCCCCGCAAGTCTGGGTTGCGTCTGTTTGCAGTGACGTAGTCAGAGTCTTCCAATTCGAAGTGGCAATGTGGCAGCAGGCTTCTCCCCCTCACAACCACTTCTGGGCCCTTCTGATTTGGCTTCAGGTTAGGAATACTAGGCAGAAAGGGACCAGTATTAGCCACGCTAACACTTCCAGGCAGCCAGCTGTTTATCTGTCTCCTTATACAGCAAGCAGTGTTGCATCCTCTCTCAGTACAAGCATTGCTCAACAACCAAACAGTCCCTGCCACAGAGGCAGCAGAGGTGAAATGGCAGAAACACGAATAATTATGTATCTAGAGACCAAAAGCAGCGTGTAGGTTTCTATGTAGATAAGGAGGCTGTGCTGGTCTGGTAAGGAGAAATAGCTAGGGACCAGCTGGCCCCTTGACAACCTTTCTGGATCTCCCAATCCAGATTTTGCAACCCCCGGGCAACCTTGTACACTTCTCCAAAAGCCAGTGTCCAAAGATCTAAACCTTATGGGGCTGGAGGGATTCCCCAAAGCTGCCCAAAGATGATGCTAGTCACAACATTGCACCGATATAGCACAGAAGAGAATGAGGAGTTATTTTCCATTCCTCTGAAAAAGGCTGTGTAAGAATCCCTGAAAGAAGGTTAATGTTTCATAAAATGTCTTTTCCCAATGCCTCTGTACCAGCTTCTACCAAGCCAGATGATCCTCTCTCTCTGCTCCTATGTGTTGGTTGTTTCTGCTGCCTCTCTGGGACTGGCTCTTCCCACCTCTCTCACAGGCAATACCATGACTGTCCTCCAGCAGTACGAGTCAAAAAGTGACTGGGCCTGGACGTTTCTTACCTGCAGAGCATACAGCTCTCAAACTCCCCCACATCCACTGGAGAGAATTTCATCTGGAAGAGCTGCTCCTGACCAGCAGGGATGGTGCCACTGCAGGGCTCGACAGCAAACTGTGGAGTGGCGTTGACAGTGCTCAGAGAGGAGCCCAGAGAGGAGGAGATGTGCTCCAGAGTGCAGCCCATCTGGCTGGAACAGCAGCTGGCCTGGAGTTTCACAGAGGCACCAGAACTGGAGGAGTGGAAATCCCCTGTGATGAGGAACAAGTTAGTGGGACATCTTCCAAGAAGGAAACCCTCTGTTCTCAGCACCTTTCCCTCCTGCTTCAGAGGGAGGGAAGGGAAGCTGGGATGCACCTGGCTTAAAGCCGTTGGCAAGGAAACCTCTCTGACCAAATGCTTTCCGCAGGAGGATTCCCACTGAGAAACAATGAGAGCTGTCAGGTCACTTTTTGCTTTTCCTCTCTCACTGCTTACTAAATTCTGATCCCAGAAAGTCTTGGGGGATAGGTGGAAAAGTGAGGACAGGCAACAGACAGCATTGGAGTAAGGGGGACAAACGTAGTGAAGAAGTCCAGTAGAGACCCAGAGAACTGCTTATATCAAAAGATACCACTGAACATCACTCTGTGCAAGAGGCTTGGATGAAGGCCAGGAAGCTATGTCTACGTTAGTAAAATAAATGGGCCCAGAACTGAAGCCAGCTGCTTCAGTCCATGCAACTAAACTCTCTCCACCTCCAGAACTGGGGAGCTAGATGCAAATTTCTCCCGGGGAATAGCTCCTGGCCAGTGTTAATTCTCAAACCATGTCCAGGAACTGCTGGGAGAGTGTCAGTTGGCTTGTGTCAAAACTGCACCAACTAACAGCACAGAGGACCATCCAGGAAAATTCTTGGGCACTGTTTCATGTCCTGGTATAGACAACCTCAGTGCTTAGGGACAGTGCTAAGTCCTGCTCCCCTGTTGCCTACAGAACTGAATTTAGGTTGTTGTGCATGCTGGAGAAAAGGGTTAATGGACTGTTCTTTATACCTTCTTCCTCCTTCCTCTTTATCAGACTCTTCTAACTGACAACCAGACAGCTAACAGCACAGCCAAATGCTCCAGCTTCAGTACACGTGTGCCCTCTGCCAGGGAAGAGCCAACACAACAACCCACTGGGGAGGGAGTTAAACACATTCAGGGACTGGGCTGGGCTCTTCCTTCTTGACCCAGCAGGTCAAGAAGGGTGTCAAGATGCCTGTGCCCAGAAGCACGAAGCTTGACAGACCTCCCCATACCTATTTCTGCTGAGATGTCTTAGAGACCCTGTCTCCCTGCAGGAAACCACTCTGGTCCCATGTGCTCAGACACAACCACGCTAGGGCAAGTTTAATGAGTCACTCCCCAGCTGCTGAGCTCCAATAGCTGCCTGTGAGCGGGGTATCAGCCTGTGGCAAACACTGCTGTGACTGAGTCAGGAAGGTTAATTTTAGACAGTGACTTTGCATTTGCTCTGGACTGAGGAACTGCATGCAGAGAGTGACTGCAGGCCAGCTGATGCATAGCAACTCATTACACCATCGTGGCTCTCTGTCTTGATTTTCTTAGTCTCTGAGACTTCCCAGATAGATGCCCCGATGGTCTCTTCCAGGTCTTGATCCACCATGTGGCTCTACCCTGAGCCAGCTTTGAGCTCAGCCTGGCTCTGCTCCTATCAGGAGTGCAAATGTCAGAGCAAGCGTAGGACTGTCTGAAAGGGAGAGGGGGACAAGGAGAAAGTCTTCAGCTGCAGTTTGGAAGATGCTGATGATGCTGGAGGCCTGGACAACTGAGAAGAGGCAATTCCTGCTGTGGCGTGAAGTGTCTGGACTTTTCCTTCAGTCAGCTGCTCTCAGCAGCTGACTGAAATCCTGGGCAACCCCAGCTAGCACACAGAGATAGTGCCTTACCTTCAGGGCTGGTCAGGAGCAGTTCCCCAGTATAGCTGACTGCTCTTTTATCCTCCACATCTGCCATCCAGGTGTATTCTAGGGCCACATTCCCTGTATTGGACAGCTGGAAACTGCAAAACAGGGCAGAAGGAGAAAAAAAAAAGAAGAAAAGAAAAAAACCCCTATACATGCTTGCTTAGCATGTATAACATGCTAAGCAAGCATGAGAAACAACAGTGTAAGGTGGGCTCCTGGCACTCCGTTCTTTGGGGAAGGACATACTCCTCAGCATAAACAGCTGTACTGTGTCTAGTACAGTAGAGGGGGGCTGCCTGGAGACAAAGTATTTACATGTTTGGCAGCTAAGGAGTGTCCAGACACACTGCCATGGGGCTTATTCCAGCCTTGTACCTCAATTTAACATTGTTTTGACTGCAAACCTCTCCTCAGGCAGATAAAGACAGGCAAGATGCAATGAGGGCAAAACCACTGTTGTTCTCAGGAAAAAAGGCTGGTAGAAATGGACCCTCCTGACACATCTGGGGCGTACTTGGCTTTGTGTGCTTTGTGCACTCCAGCACCCAGACAGGACTCGGAGAGGACAAAACAGTAAATGATTTGTTTAAAGGGAAGAACAGCATGTGAGGCTGGAAGTAAAGACCTAAAAGGGATTCTGGTCCAGATGTGAGGGATCTGCAGGCCTTTGGTCTGTGCCAGGGGATGTGTGGAAGCTGAGACCTCAGACCCAGCAGGCAGCAGCATCCCAGTCCAAGGCTGATTAGCCTGTTGGATATCAGAAGAGGTTTATTAAATGGCCCAGCAATGAGCATGTCAGTGTGAACCTTCTACTGGCACAGAAGCATGGATAGAGGGAAAAGCAGCGGCCACTGGAGAGCGCATTGTGGCTCTGGGGGAGCAGAAACTGCCTGCGTAACAGACTCCTGGGGCAAAGGCAGTTTGCACTTGCTGGTCCTGCCTGGCCTCCGTTACTCACGTGAAGGTCCTTGTTTGGAAGAGCAAGGTCTCCTTGAACTGAATCAAGTCCGTATCCAGCTTGAACTCCGCATAATCAACGACAGCGCTGAGGCGAAGCTCCACCTCGCGGCTGCTCTCCTCCAGGACAGTGTGAGCTGGCTCCGGGTCTGTCTCAATCACCTCCAAACAGAACAAGAAAGAGAGGGAAGAGCCACTGAGCAGAGCCCAGAAAGCCAGACTGAGCAAGGAGTTCTTTGGGTCAGGTATAGGAAGGACTGATCCCCTTTATTTCCCTGGAAGGAAGACAAAATCTGACTGTTCCTTCACAGCATTCATTCCTCCCTCTCAACCAAAGCTATGGGGAAGCATGAACCATGACGATGACTGTGAATACATCCATGGGGAGTGTGACCAGGTGGCAGTCCCTGTGCTTCAATCCTGGAGAGTGTCTGATCTTTTTTCTGCCCCCCGACAGAACCATCAGGCCTCTAAATTGGAATTAAGTCCCCCTGCTGGAGCTCTGTGGATGGAGAAGCCCAAGAATGAATAAACCTAGAAAGCATCTTTTCTTCTTGTTTTAGGAAAAGGTTATTCACTGATGTAACGTGTGGGGCATTATCCACTTTGGGGCGGACAGGCATTTTGGAATGAGAATGAACTCACTAGGAAAGTCACTGACTGCTGGTGCTGTGATGGAGAAACAGCTTACTTTAGAGGTCTTACAGTGGTCTAGAAACTAGGAAAGAGTCATCACCCAAGATGAGAGAGCTTGACCAATAATGACAGTAAAGAGAGTTTCTGGAGACAATACTTCTCTGGACTCCTATACGACTGCCATAATATACCTGGGCATAACGAGATATCTCCTGCTTTCCAGGAACCACATGTGAAATTTCAGATATCGTTGCAGACAGAGCTCACTAGCCAGCATACACAGAAGGGAGCTAGTGTCAGCCTTCACTTCAAAACGAGAGGCAGAGCACAGTGGGTTTAACTCCTTGTTGGTGCAAAAGGCACTGAATCAGATGGAGAGATTTCAACACTAATTAAGTCACCTTAGGAATCATAAAATGTGACTTCCAGTATAACACAGGCTGCAACACTTTCAGCACTGCTTTTGGTTGAGACCAATAGCTTGTGCTTGACTGAAGCATCTCTTGTAGAAAGACGTTTCATCTTGATGGATATCAAGTCATCATGTATCCAACTCTCCCTTAAAATGCACTGCTAGTTAAGCTCACTGATGGATTAAATTTCAGGAGGAAGCAAGACCTGCTTAGCCAGCAGAGAAGGCAGCCTGCTGCCATGGGCAGCTCTTTTCTTGTAACCTACGTTAGCATTTGCTATCTTGCTTCTTACCTTCTTCTTGACAGGCCACACAGTTGGCTGGCTCCTTGTGGCATCTACCCACTTGACAGTGTGCAGGCGGTCGTCCCAGTCAGGAACCTGGTCTGCTGGCAGCTGGAAGGCGATCCTAGCCACCTTACACTTCACAGGGTGCATTTTGAAGGTGACTGCAACATCTGATTTTAAGGTCACTGTGATGTCCTTAGCACAGCCAGCATGGAGGTGTCCCACCTACGGAGGGACCAGAGAGCCAACACCAAATTGGAATCGCTAGCAAGGGCATGACTGGCAGCAGAGGAACTGATATGGTGAGCAGCTTTGCCAAAAATTCTGCATTTTGCTATGTATTTATCTGAGGTAAATTCAGGACCTCTGTCACCTATGTTTATTTACAAGCTGGGAAAAGCTGGTCTTTGCTCCCCAAAATAACCCCTGAACCAACAGGAGGAGGCATCTTTAGGGACTGGACTAAGGAATTCACCTGGGTTCAATGGAGAGATGCACAAACGAATGATACCATCTCCCATAACAAGGAACATTTTCTGTGGGATTGGCAGCCCTGCCCTTGCAAAGCTCTGAGCCCAGCAAAGCCAGAGACTCCTCATGTGTGGCATTGAAATGGGCTCTCATCAGTATGTGGTAACCCCCGGCTAGCTCCAGGGAACCCACCTGGCAGGGTTTGAGCAGTGGGAAAAGGCAGAACTGTCCACACTAACCTGGGGGGAGAAGTGAAATGGGGTGCCTGCCATCCACTCAAACCGCATCGCCTCCATGCTGCTGTGATTGGTGATCGTGAAGGTCACCTGGTAGGGTGTCCCAATATGACAGCCCCCAAACTGGATGTGATCCGCTCTGGCAGCTGTTAAGAACGAGGGCAAGGGATCTCAGTGTGCAGTAATGTCCGTCTGTCCCCCTCATGCACACACACACATGCGTGCCCAAGCCTTCCTCCCTCTGGAAGATGCAATTCCTTATCCTCCCTCTGTCCTTCACAAAGGTATACACTGACATATCCTTAAACCCGGGGCCATCTCTATGCAGAGGGACACACGTTACAGCACACACCGTATCTCTGCACAAAGCAGGCAGACGCACAGGCTGCCAGAGTCAGGTGGGTGACAACATAGCCTGTTATGTATATGACATGCATTTTCATATATGGTCTTCATCTCCATAGGATACCATGGGCTGACAGACTTTCCATGTGCCTTTTAGAGATACTCAGTTGAATGCTGGTAACTGTGACTGTTCTTTCCTAGCCTGCATGCTTTTCCCTTGACACAGGACCTTCTCCCCTATTTTCTCAAGTGTGGCTACTCTGCAGCCTACAAAAGGCAGCAGGATCTATCCACTGAGGCTGGACTACAACTGCACTGGCATAGGACAGACAAACAGGTATTTTCCTCTTCCTTGCTCCATCTTGACAGCTTCTCCTCTCTTACCCTCAACTATGTCTTCCTCCAGATTGTCCTCTGTGTTCTCCTCATCGCTGTCTGCCACTAGTCCATGGATGTTATCCAGCGTGAAGTCATCCTGGTAGCCTTCACCCACCAGCAGAATGTTGGTCTCCTCATAAGGGTTGTCCACTACGGACAGGCGTATCTTCCCTTCCGCATGTTGGGTCAGGTTGGGTTTGAAAAGCACATCAAACTCTGCTGATTCCCCATTGTTCAGGACCAGGGAAATGGTGTGAGGCTTCCTCCCTGCAGAGCAATGGAAGTCAGGGACAAGTGATACAGCCATATATAAGAAATATTCCCATGGGGTATAAGAGGCAAAATATGTTGAAACTGAGCTGTCTCTAAACCCAGGTTCTCCCAGCAATGGCTCTGGACTCTCCTCCTATGTTCACAACACTATGATGACACCATGCGTGTTGCTGCTTAAGTGTCTTAACTTCAGGTTAACCCCACAGTTTTACTCAGGCTGCCTCCCACCAGCTCTTACAAAGTTGAGTCGAACGATGTTTTCAGCTTCCATACGCTGACTGGGGGCTCAAGGGCTGCCTCCATTCAGGCTGGCAACACCCCCCCCCCCTCCCCACAGTGATGAACCCAGATGGCCCATTCAAGTGCTTATAGCCCCCCAAGGCTTTCCCACAACTCATCCCACTGTGTCCAGAAGAACAGAAAAACTCCCTGCAACTCACTAGGAAGAAACTCTGGAGCAACACAACTCTCTGCAGTGCAGAGTCTACATGGAAATCCGGGATGCAGAGAGCCCCAGGGAAGAAACCATAAAACTAACGTTTGGCTGCTGCTGCTGAGGCTTGGCCCAACTGAAACACACATCTTTCCTACACATCTTGCCAGGGCACACATCTCCCCCATCTGGATGACCTAGTCACATTTCATGGTTAATGCATTTACCTTTTCCAGCAGAGCCCTCCTTTGTGCCTGGAGCCTGGGAGATGCAGTGTGTGGTGGGCCTGGCTTTCAGGAAGAAAACTCCCTCTTCATCCAACAGGTCTATCAGCAACTGAGAAAAGGGAAGACAAAGCATGACCATACTGGTGTGGATACGGGACACCACATGAATCAACAATGTCCTGGCTGCTGGTCCACTGGGAACCCAACACACTACTTCATTTCAAACAGAAACTCTTAGCATAAAGTTTATCTAAAATCAGACATAAAGAAAAATGTGTTCAAAGGCAATGGAACAGAACATAATTAAAATACAATCCAATGGGACAGAAAGTATTAAAAAGTAATGAATAGAACGTAATTAAACTTACAACTGAGTTTAATTAGAATGTAGTAAAATGTGATCAAATAAAATGTAACTATGACATAACACATTCCCACAGGACAACCAAAACATGAGAGGACAGAGAGAGAAAAAAAACCCTGTAACTTTCTTGTGTTGTTATTAACTGAAAAGGACAGACTGGTGAAAAAAAAAATCACATTTCCAAGGGGAACACCATTATTGGAAAGTAGAAGTCAGTGATTTATTTAAACAGAGTTTCTGAGACCCATTTCCACAGTGTTCATTAAGGCACAGAGTGGAAAGATAACAACGCAAAACCCCAAGGGTGGATTAAGACTAGAGAATATGGCAGCAGTGTCTGAAAAGGAGACAGGACAAGCAGTGAAAGGCTGATGGAAATGCCCTATAGGGATTTGGGTGAGAAGTGCAAACCTTTCCACTGGTTTGCCAAAGCTTTTTCCAGAAAGTAGGAGGGAGTTACAGTCCTGCGATGGAGTGGTTCTGAACTAGAGGGAAAGGATTTCATTTGGTGTGCAATTGCACACACAGTGTAAAGACATGTCCGTGCAGGTCTACCACGTTCTTCAGGGCCTTTCTTCCATGGGACAAGGACTTGTTCCCAGATCAGATGAAGCATTCCCTGGGCAGGTCCTCACCTGGACAGGTATGATGCCACTGTTATGAAGGATCAGAGGAAGTTTCTCCGAATGACCTAGCAGCAGCTTCTTAAAGAGGAGCAAAGGGTTCCCTCTCTTGTTGTGAAGGACTGGGCGCAGGATGGTCACCCGGGGCAGATTCCCATCTCCACTGATAGTGAATGTCAGGCTTTGTGGTTTAAACACTACAGGGCTGTGGGAGGGGCAGAGAAGAAATTGTTAGAGCTGGCACTAACCCCTTTTCCATGTGGAAGGCAATGAAGAGAGTGCTACCCACTGTGTTTTCCCTGCCTGGCCCAATAGCACTCCTGCCCCCCACTGCACAGCTCCCCCTCTCCCTTCCCCTTCCAGTCAAATCAGGGTCATGCACAAGAGTTTAAGCAATCTGCTTTGAAGACACTGTGCCTTTCAAAATAACAGTTAAAAATCATTTCACTTAGTCAAAATTTCACTTAGATGCATCTTATCTAAATTCAGTGATTTATGAGTTTGAGAAGAACCAGTTAGAGCCACTGCACAAACAGACAGAGGATTGTCCCAAGTTTACACCCAAGCCTATCGGATATGATCTTCTCATCTTAATATAAACAAGGTGCAAATAATGTATACTGGCCTCCTGACACAGAAGCGGCTTCATCTAACCCTTTGCCCTCGGAAAGCCCCAACTCAGCTGTTTCACAACTCCATTTTTTTCTGATTCACTAACTTCTGATTAGCTACCTAATGTTAAGCTGTCTTCATAGTTACTCATATAGGCTAAACTACGACTCATTCTTCTGCTATGCTATATCTAGTAGTTACTGCTTCCTGTATTATCTAATGCTAAGTCCTCTATCTAAGCCTACTAAAAGAGTTAGGATTAATGACAGGTCTACATCCTCCTAAAAGAGAGCGAGCTATCAAAAAGTTCACCCCAGGATTTTCTGGCATGAATTACCTTGCCAAGACATCAAGGGAAGCCTCAAAAGTGCACTGGTAGTTCTGCATTGTCTGTGGAGTGAAGGTCACTGTAGCAAAGGCATGGGAGCGACTGGGCACGCACATCCGAACAGGGTCCACCTTAAAAACGTCGCCCACGTGGGTGCTAAGCTTGGGGGAACCCACAAAGCAGTGTTAGGAGGAAACACCCTTCAGTGTGATGCAGTCTTACCCACATGTGCATCATAGGGAACAGCCCCAGGACAGCGTCCTTCTTCCTGCTCCCAAGACACATTAATTTCATCTCAGGGTGATCCCAAAGTGGTGCTGCCCTTTTACAGGGAGCTGCCATGAAGCCCAGAAGTGCAACTGCTTGCTCTGAGCACTGGCAATGTCAGCAGCCCTTCCAGCATACACGGGAGGTATGGACTGTACAGAAAACCCTGCAAATAATCTAGAACTGTCCTCTAAAGAGAAGGAAAAGGCCAGAGTCTCACGAAATGGCCTGCTTTGAGTCTTGGCAGGTCAGCACAGTAGTGCCCCCGCTCTGAGTGTGCTACCACCAAGGGATATTCACAGAGCAGTTCTGGACTCCCTCTGCAGACCCAGAGGGATGAGCCAAAACCTTGCTTGAGATCCACTGAATTCAACCCAACTGTCACCCTGGGGTTGCTGCTCTCCCCTATAGTTCTGCCTGCACTGTCTAGCAATAGAAGTCATGCCTGAAGGATGGTAGCCAGATTGGCCCCTGGACTTTTGGCTTAACCCTGTCACAGCATTTGACAGCAGAGGAGAGAGATTAGGGGTTGCCACCAAAAGCATCTGGGGCATTGCCCCCACTGCGGGAGGTGGTGGCTCCTCTTCTCTCTCTGAGCTCGTGGGAGAGAGGGACAATTCCTTCATCCCCCTACAGGAATGTCCCAGTTTGCTCCTCCTCTTCTCAATGAGAGATGACAGCTTCTCTGCTGCCTTGCGTACCTACCCAAGGGGAAATTGAGAGGCCCCAAAACTTAGGATTGGCCCAAGCAGAAGTCTGTTCTGAACAGCAGTAAGGGAATGATGTGCTCTTGTTCTGAACTGGCCTAGACTGGGCAAGGTGAAGCAATGAATCTGGAGAACAAGGCAGGCTACCATGAGGTCTTAAAAGAACAGTCACCTTGGCCTCTTATTCTTACCTTACTGGAGGTCGGTTTGATGGAAAGGACCACGTCGCAGGGGATTTTGTCCACATTGCAGATCTTGAAGCGAGCTGTGGCCTGGTGCCCAACCAGAACATTGGTGAAGATGAACGTGTTCTCGTCTGTGACAAACACACCCTTGTCTTGCACAGTCTGCAGGATGTGGCAAAGGTTGATGTTGCTGCAGATACGATGCTCCTCGAAGATGGACCCTATGTCGTCAACCACGAACGCTGTGAGCAGACAGAGGGAGGACTGAGATGGAGAAGCCTTCCTGCTGAATTTATCTGGACTCTGTTGGCCTCACAAAAGGCTGGACCAGCCCTTTCTGCACAGGTCACTGCAATACCCACCCTGGAGGAGGAAGTTGGCTGTGAGGATGGAGCCCAGTCACCCTCAGTCTTCAAGGGTATTGCTTTCCTTTCATCCTTCCACATATCCCTCCTTGCCTCTCCCCACAGGGACTGTGCCCCCACTTTGAAAGACACTGGCTGAGTGGAAGAGATCTGGAGCCCTTGTGGATTTTAAGATGGGACTTTAGGGTCGGGGTGGCTCTGTGTCCCAGCAGTGAGTTTGGATGCAGATCGGCAGCAGGTCTGGCCATGAGAACCTGTGGATGGGGTGTACAGGCATACCTGGGAGGCAGGATTCGGCAGCCAGGGTATAGGGGATGCCAAGGGGATTGTCCTTGGGATCTCTGTCACTGATATCGATGGACAGGTATTCTTCACACGTCCCCAGTGGATCTGCGTAGCAATCCACCGTGATCACCTGATGGCCACCCGGAGAGATGGACCCAAAGCCAGGGTACACCGTGAACATGCCTAAAGTGATGCGAGCCTGCAGAAAAAGTCCCAAAAGAGGCCAATGTCTAATGGCGTTCCCTTGAGCATCCCTAGCAGGGAGTATGCCACTCCTCAGCCTCCAGCCGAGCTCAGGCCCCCAATCTCAGGGCAGGGAGAGATGACTCGACAGCCCAGAGGCAGGACATGGACAAGCTGGGAGGAGGCACTGGCTTGTCCCAAGTAGCATAGAGGAGGGGGTTTAGGTGTAAAATGTGAGGAAGGCAGTTGGGATCCTTCAACCTCCAGAGGTAAAACAGGAAAGCAGACACAACTAATCTGGTGAATGTGAGAAATGACAGGAGAGTGGGGAGCAGGAAGAGGGAGAAGAAAACAGAAAGGGAGAGAGCAATTGCATATCTACAGACTGCGAACAGGGACAGGGATGTTCTGTGTCTGTTGTGCTTGTGGACCTCTTTTGCCTGGCATCGACCAAACATGGGACCTGGCTCCCTCTCTTGGTCCTGCTCCAGGTCTGAGCCAAAGCATGAATTTGTTTGTGGGACAGAGCAGTCTCTTGCCTCTGCCTGTGGGTGGGAGATGGTGGCTTTAGCCCTGATCTCAGGACCTCCAGCTGCCACTGCCTGGGCCACATGGACCATGTCCCATCCTGTGGTGATGAGCCCCCAGCCCAGACATAGCAAAGTCCTCCCACACCAGCTGCAGCAGCGTGTGTTGGGAAACTGGAGTCACCCACCTGTGTAACAGGGTTCAGGTCCTTTTGCAGAGAGTCAGTTTGCTTGCTTTGCTTGACAGAGGGAAGGATTTTGCTTGAGGTCTCGCTTTCGTGGGAGCGGGTGTATTTCACTGGAGATGTGCTGAGAGGAGAAAGCAGAAATATCTGTCAGGCTGGGCTCTCCCCACCATTCTCCAAGGCCAAAAGCTGGCCTGAGGAAAGCCTTCCTGAATGCATCTTCCTGATGGCCCCAGGAGGGCCGCCTGCAGCACCTACTGCTATAGGTTACGGATAGACCAGCCGTATCATTAGCTTTGTCCTACACCTGGCGATGTGACTGAGGCACTGCCCCCTGTTCACAAGTCAGTAACACAAATAGACAAGAACCCAGGTGCCCTGACAGCCTATCATATACTGTCGCACACCAGCCACGCTGTCATGCCTCTTTGGGCAGAAAGAGTGGTGTAGGGCTTCTCTTACCCTTTCCTTGGCAAGATAGGCACATCCCGGATTGTTCTGCAGATGAGGAATTTAAAATCGAGGATGCCTTTGTTCTCCAGTGTGAAGGTGCAGCTTTTCTTGGTGCCGCTCATCATGGCACCAAAGTTGATGACTGAGGCAGGGTAAATGCTGTACTTGGTGAACAGAGCATTTGCTGACACCCTCACTGGGATGACAGCGATGATCTCTCCTCCTTCACAGACATTGGGCTCAATCAGCTGCAACCGGAGGAGGGGTTGGCAAATAGAGCAAAGAGAAGAACCCCTACACCTGTCCCCTAAATTCACCCCCAAGCCCCCTTCAGCACATCCCCCATATTTAAACACAGCTGTTCAAATGCTTCCTCCCAAACTAGCTTTTCAGCTCCGCTTAGGAAGCATCACAAATATTTCCTAAAAGCCTCTGCCATGTGTGGGTATGAGAGAGCATGTGTGTGTGTGAGGTGTCACTGGATTCCCCAGCTAAACCCTTCCTTCCAGAAGACACATGTCCTGCTTACACCCAAGGCAAGCAGCAGCCTGCCTCAGGTACCTCACCTGGCATTGCAGGATAGGTTTGTCCTCAATTTTTATCTCCCTCTTGGGGTGGAAGACCATCTGGACCTGTGCGGGGCGCTCAGAGGCAGTCAGCACACCCTTCTGTGGCTGGATACTGAAGTGTGAGGTCAAGTCTGGTATGTTTGTACCCGCAGTTTCCAGTCTGAAACTGGGGAGAAAGGGAAGGAGTAAAGACCTCTCCACTTAAAAGTACCAGTGCCAGTAGAACTGGCAGAGACCAGCACAGGACCATTAAAAAAAAAAAAAAAAAGAGTTCAGCTGTGCTTGGGGAAATCACAGCACAGATCTTTTCACAGACTGCAGACTATGAAAAGTGCTGTAAGCTTACTTGGATACAGATTTTTTTTTCCATTTTGCCCTTCAAAGAATTTCATAAAGAGAAATAAACAGACCCTCAAAGTAAGGAAACCAAAGCAGCGGGGGACTTAAATTTCAATGCCTCTGCTTCTGGTTCCTGCTGGACAGTGAAGATTGCTGGTATCTGACTGGATTCGCTGTTAACATTTGAGATCGGAGAGCCCTGATTTTGTATTTACCCTGTCTGCGAGCTAGCCAGCATGCAAATGGTTTGAGCCATGAGAACAAGGGGAACACAAGCCTGGAGGCACCATACATTTACTGACCACGAAACTGAAACAGTAACTTACCTGTATGCAATCTCGTACTTCCCTTTGTTTTTTAGATTCAGCGTTATCTTTGCTTCATCCATGACTTTAAGGATCCCAAAATCCAGATTACTATCTGCAACTGCAAAAATCCCAGAGAGAGAGGTAAGAAGGGGTGAATATTTGAGTTGCTGTAGAATACATCTAGCAACAAGATTCATATTTGAAGTTCTTAAGAGGCACAAAGCCCTTCTTAGAAAGTTTCCCTTCCTGGAAGTTATCTCTAGTTATTTCGCTGTCCTTTCTCTTACTCAAAGAATACCTGCAGTGCTTAGCAGCTAAGGAGCTCAGTTTCCATATCTTTGCTTCCAAGCACAGATTGAACAACTCTATGTGCAGTTCTGAGCCTTCAGGAGTTGCCAACTACTTGGTCATGCTGCTGTCATTTCAAGGGACCCAAATCAAACAGCATGGCCTTCTTTTTACAAAATAAATCACCTCCTAAACAGGCAGCTTGAAAGCACGTTATGCTGAACGCTTTGGAGTTAGGAGGCAAGAGACTCAAGGCTGCTTTAGGCCCTGACAGCGTTCCCACTCCACACAGCTTGCCAGACACGCTTTACTGCCATGCTTGCACGCTATCCCATCCCCATTTTGGTCGCATGCCTACCAAGGTTATGCGAAACAGCTGGACTACTTTGTTTTGGGGAACCCACTGACCTTTTGGAAAAGTGATGTTCAGAGCAACATCATAGGCCTCCGCAAAGATTTGGATGTTTTCAATCTGAACGATCCCCAAGATGTTTTCTGCGTCTGAAACCTGAGGCAGTGAGAAACAAACACTGATTAGACTATTCTCCCAAAATCTTTCAGTAGATGACGTGCAAGCCCTTGTCTCTGCCAGTTGCCTCCCCCTGGGTTTCCTATGCTTGGCGAGTGCTTGGGGACTCCCAAGCCTCCCTATGCTGCTGATCTCATGGGCTGACCCAGCAGGATTCTGCTGTAGTACGAAACGTGATCAGCCTAACTCGTCACCCCTACAGCAGGGAAAACTTGCTGCTAGAGAAGACTCTGAGAGTCCAAGTGATGTGAAAACAACCATGAAACGTGGTTGTGGAACTGTCCCACAACACGTGGCATTGATAATCAACCCTCTCTTCTGAGCAAATGCTGTTCCCATGGCTTGGACTTCCCTGGCTCAGAGATTGGGATCCATTCTTGGATGGCTCTTATAACCCAACAGTTGACCCAACGGTCAGTTTCCCTCAGTTGACCCAACCTAGGGAAACTGGGCTTGCCTTGATCCTGGGTCGAGAGATGGGTGGGGAGAGTCCACTGTGGAGACCCAAGTCTATGTCTAAGCCCGTAAATAAAACAGGCCAGAACCTGTATTGTAGCCCTAAGGGCAAAAAGCATACATATGGCTATATTCTTTTCCCCCTCCACTCTAGAACTGTGTGTGTTCACCTGCACAGCCTGCTGGAAGCAGTTCCTGGCCTCTGTTAACCTGCCTGCTTGTTGTCTGGCAGGGTGCCAGGGAGTGTGCCAAAGTCTGGACAACCAAGAGACCGCACTCAGCTTTGCACAGTGGCCCTGTCTACTGCAGTAGAAAGGCTCAGGATGCAGCCTCATGATCAAGACTTGAGCCATGCAGAGTTAGTACCTGGTTGTCCGGGGTGGCATGGATGCTAAGGGATGCATGACATATTCTGGCAAATACAGTTTGAGGCAGTGGAAGTTGGGGAGGTAGCACCTTTGTTTCTGGCAGGTACATCTCTTCCTGACTCCACTGTATACTTACCTAATGAAGCTCAGCTACAAGGGCACCTTTGTGGTTGCTTAGTTTCCACAAAACTATCCTTCAGCGAGAGTTCCCTGCTGCTAATGGTCTGGCCCCTCAGATGATGCAAGAAGAAAGGAATCTCACTGAAGGCCCATCCCTCCGCCCTGTTTGCAGGGGACCCTTCAACTACAGAGCCTCCATCCCTAGAAAAAGGTGGATAAGCAGGCACAATCCACCTCACCTCTAGTCGGATGGTTTTCTTAACATTGAGAGCCTTCGTGGCCTTGAAATGTAGCTTCAGACTAAACTCCGTATAGGGGCCAATGGTGCCGTGGTCTTGTGACACAGAGAAATCCTCGCCAAGGCTCTCCATCCCACAAAGCCTCCAGACCGCAGGCAGCGGGTTGCTATTTTGCAGGACCAGAGTCTTGCTGGCCTTCCTGCAGAGACAAGAAGATGCTCAGCACTGGTTCCTCGAGGGTTACTTTGAAAGCAGCTTAGAGGCAGCCCTATCACATGTACGAAATCATCCAGCCTCACAGTAGTTAAGTGTCTTCTGTTTCCACATAACAAGCCTGGGAGGTGAGGTTCTGGGAGAGAGCTTGGCATTAAAATTGTGTCCAACAGAAGGGAGATAAGGAGGAGCAACCGGCCCGTTGCTGTGTTGTATCTTGTCTGCTGGTTCAGCTCTGGCTCTCCGATTCCCCAGGGAAACAGAGCGACTCTGAAGCAGCTGTGGGACAGGGTGGCTCAGATCCCATCAGAGCATATGGATGAAAGATTCCTCCAGCTCGTCTAGCTGGAGCGAACTAATGTGAGCTTTGGAGTACACACAGCTCTGGTGTGGACAAGGATGCCCATCCCAGAGTGTTCCTGGGGGGTACAGAGCCAGGGGCCATCGTGGCATATCCAGGCCTCAGTGAGGAGTGGTTAGCAAGGGACTGGGAAGAGCTGGAGGAGGAGGGATGTCAGTGCAGCCTCCAACCCAAGCGGCCGCACAGGCAGCAAGAGAAGCTAAAGAGGAGCTGGCTGACAGCTGTCATCCCAGGCACAGTGGCCCATGTGACCTGTGCAGAAGCAGCTTGTCAAAATGCAGCTGTTTGCAGTTGACTCCCAGCTCCAGCCGCACTCCGTGGCAGCAGAGGCGGAAGACCACCGGCTTAGGGTTGTCCTTAATGCAGCAGACAAGGTTGTCTTCCACGATGCCAGCGGAAGTGGGGTATGCCCAAATGGTCAGCTCCTGGTCCAGCCCCCCAAAAAGAAATAGAGAAATGCATTCAGTGAGCAGGAGGAACAGCTGCCGGGCTGAGCTCCTGCAGCCCGCCTTATCTGCTTTCTCCTACCTGCTTCTCATTAGGTTTCAGCGTCATCCTGGGAGGCTCGAAGAGGAACGTGTCTGCATTGGCATCGTGCTCCAAGAAGAAATGCACTTCCGCTTCCAAGGGGGTGATGTTGAGGATGGTTATCTTCTCACAGTTAGCAGGATAGCAAAGCGCCTTGTAGCTGCCCGCAAGAGGAGAAAGGGCTGCAACAGGGACCCTGGGACCGTTGCCTTCCCCACATATCAAGGCAAGCACCATGTCTTGTCAGCAGGAGGCTGCTCTGAATAGCCTCACCAGGAAGACCCTGGTCTAACAAGCAGGCTAAAAAAAAGAAGCACTTTGGGGGGGCACATTGTGCTGTCTCTGTGTGCTGCACCCTCTTCCTTTACTTCAATGTCTGTACCATTACCAGGTGCATTTATCTCAGAAGCGTGACACAGGCCACTTAAAGAAAGAGCGTTTTGCAAAATACAAATTCAGAGTTGACTGGAAAATAAAAATAAGTCAGGCACATGGGGTTTTTTCTCCTTCTCCTTGTTTGGTTTCCTTCTCTGCAGGGTATAAAGAAATGCTTTTGAAAAGAGGTTTTAAAAATAGTTTAGCTTTTCTGCTTCAGAAAAGAAATGAGATTCCCTTATGTTTCAAGGGTTTTCTCAAAATCTTATGGGAAGAAAAAGAAAGGATGCATTCCCAGGAGGACTGCTGAATTTAACAATGCCCCTTTTCTGAAGTGTAAAATAGTATTTGGAGATAAATGGTTAAAAAAGCAAACAGAAGCCCAAGTCCATTCATCAGCCTGGCTAAAGATCCTCTTTTGTTTTTAAACGGTTTTGATTTCATTTCCTTGGATTGTCAAAATACCACTAGCTCTCCAGGGCTCCCATGAAGACAAGAACGTCACTTCTAATACTAAAAAAGTTAAAAATAGAAATAGGCCAGCAGCCTACGATGACAACTTTTTTAGGCAGACTTTATCCAGTAGTGAGGATCAGGAAAATGTAAATCTCATTTTTATTCCTCTGCAGGTCACACACACACACTGGCAGGCCAAATCATAAAGTCTCACTAATATTAGAGATTAATCAATGGTTTATAACAGCATCAGCAGAATAATTGCTACTGCAGTCTATCAGTAGAGCTCAAAACACTTTTAAAAAGCACCATAAGGTTCATTTCCTAAGTGGGGAAGTGAGATATGGAGGGAGGACACAAGTTGCCCCAACCATTAGGCTGGAAGGAGAGCTGGGACCCAAACAAACCTTGCAGGTTGCAGCATGGTGCTCTGGTCCCTGTGACACCCCACCAGGTAGGAATATCAGCTCCATTGCTCCCCAGCTCCTCCAAGACATGTGCACCTGCTATTTGCTAAAGTTTACATATCTGTGGCCCTTCTCTGTTATCTCCCAGGTCCCTTCCTGGGCCCACCCCGAATTCTGCCATTGCATCAGCCTCTCTCCAAACGTATCCACCACCACCTGGCAATCCCCAAAGCTCACTCTGAGCAGGCTGCACATTGCGCTGCTCACTAGTTGGCTGGGGGGAGGCACGTACCAGTGTCTTGACTTCCCGCAGAGCAGTGGCCCAAAGTGGAATACGCCTGTGTCCATGACATACTGCTTGAAGATGATGTCATGATGTGCCTTGCTCTTCCTCCGGTGAGGAAACACCAGCCTGGGGAGAAAAAAAACGGAGATGAACATAGGTCAAAAACCTGGTCAGAAGGCCATAACCCCGTTCCTTAGTATTGGCTGAGCTCCAAGCATGGGAAGAGATGCTTGGCTGCTCAGGCAGCACACGCTACCCAAACTGCCACTTCCGGCCTCCCCAGTGTGAGGTGTCAGACCAGATGGGCCTGTCTCTGGGAATGGGCAGGCCAGAGGGCCTCTAGGGAGACGCAACATGGTGGGGAAGGTGGTAGCTGAGCTGCAACCTCTGAGTTTGGGAGGATCTGTCTGAAGGAGGCAGTGCAAGCAAGCAGGCCTTACCGTGGGTCCTGGCTGATGGTGGGATACATGCACGTGCCCCTGCAGTACAGCTGGTACAGTCGGTGTGTCCCCAGGATCTCAAAGTTAAACGTCTGATCAAACTGTCCTGGTATGATGGAGCTGAAATGTATCTTCAGGACAACCTCCCCATGGGCTGGCACAATCCACCGGAAGTCGGTCAGTCTGGCCATTTAAAGAGAAAATTTCAGACCTTCTTAAGGAGGAGGATTGCAGACACACCAGCCCCTGGCCCAGGCATCTGCTCATCCTGCTGCCCTAGCATCAGAGTGAATGGCCTGGCGGGAGCAGCCCACTGCAGAGGGACTGGCAGAGGCCCCCCACCTAAGCTGAGGAGACCGGCCCAGGCGGGACAGCCATAGGGACCATTTCCTCCCTCTGCTCTCATAGCTCACCTGACAATTTTCCCCAGGGATGAGTCCCTGCTGACATTGCTTTGGTCTGCATCAGGGTGACGTGCCGGCACTGCCGACGCCGGTCCCTGCAGGCCTCTCCTGCCCCGGCCGGTGCTGCGCTTATCCCTCGAAGATTCCCGGCTGCCCTCCGCTTTCTCCTTCCTCACCCTGCCTCTTGGGGGGGTGATCTGCTCCTCTGGTATCTTAGCACCACAGGGGAAAAGACAGTGGGAGAGAGAGGTGACACCAGCCCCGAAATAGCCCCATCCTGGAGAGGAAGGTGCAAGTTTGTTAACAAACAGAGGAGAGAATAAACAGCCAGGCTCTACTCCACACTGGTTTCATGTTTCCTGCCCAGTTCTTTGTTCTTCCTCATCAGACTTTGTTCTGCCTAGGAGAAATCTTTCCTTGCCCGAAACCTCTCCTTGACCAGGAAACTCAGCACAGAGCTATGGGGCTTCCTGTGCATTATTCTTGAAGTGATTTGAATGTTATTCTGCTTTTCTTCCCTTTCCAATCCACCCCTACCTTTGTGAGCTGACTTTGAGAAACTGAGCTAAACCACAGCAGTTTTGGAAAGGGAAGCTGACAGCGGGTTTCGGTGAGTTTCTTCTTCTTTACAGAACTGCCCTATGTGTCAAACAGAGCTGCTGTTCTCAAACAGAGGGTGACATCAGGGCTGAGGGGAAGGGGGGAACTCAGCTGGCCGTTTTGGGCCAGTTGGGCACCCAGCCTGTGTCCCTGTGAAGCTGCAGCTACTGTCCTCGAACTGGGCAGCCAGCAGCTACGCGTCGGGGTTTCTGGTCACGCCAAGGCCTATGTCCTCCCTGAAAATTGAGATTGAGCTCTTCCAGTTGAATCAGGCCATGCTGATGCTGGCCTGGATCCTGGCAAGCATGCAGCCTGGTCATTTTTCCACTACTCATCTCCCTCTGCATCTCAACTGCCCCTCCCTGCCCCCTTCCAGTCTGGCCCTCATCCTGCTACCTTTGCTGCAGGCGTGACAGGGGTATCCACGAGACTCTCTGTATCCTTCTTCTCTTCTTCTGCAGTCGCACCTTCTGGTGCAACAAAGACGAAGTGCTGGAGGGCTTCACCCACCGCAGGGACTGTCCGCTTCTCTGGGTAGTGGATCACAGAGTAAAAAGCAGTAGGAGGAATGGGAGGTCCTGAGCGACCCAGTCCCAGGCTATCCAGGATCTAAACCATAAGAGAAAAATCCCATTAATACGCCAGTCACCATCATCCTCACGCTTCTTCCTTAAGGCACTGAGCTGCTGGGGACATTTTTTAATGGAGTACGGTGCTTTTTGCTGCCTAGTGAGGTGGACAGGCTCCAGAGCAGTGCCAGGATCTGCCAGCGGGACCTAGAGAGAAATCTCTCTTTGACTAACACAACTGTAAGAACCGGCAGCCATGACTCGCCCTGCCCTGAGACCATTTCTACTGATTCCTCGACCGCGAAAGCCCGTGAGGGAGGAGCAGACAGGATGCTTGAACAGAGAGCGTGGGGCATGAGTAAAGGCAGAAGGAACACAGAGCGAGCAAAGAGGCGTGTGAGGAAGTGGGGAACAAAAGGGGAAGAGCAAGGACTGGGATGGTGATAAACAATATCACTTCTCACTCATCTGAGCGGTTCAAAGGCCTGTCCCATCTGGGTTAGTTTCCTCATCCCTCTGTGCCAAGACAGCTACCATTTTACACAGGGAGATGAAGCAAGACCACCGTTGATATGCCATGTTCTCAGCCACACAGGGCAACAAGCTCTCCCTTTCTTCCTCTCTAGGTTTGCTAAGAACTGCTCCAGCCACATGGCTGCTGCAGAGCCCTTATGGAAGAGGATCAGCAGCCTGGACAAGGCTCTGCACCATTTTCACCTGCCCAGAGATGATGTGCCAGAGCCTAGATGATGGCTGGCTTGGCATCCTTACCTGCTCTGCGTCTGGCAGCTTGCCACTCTCCAAGATCCTCTTCCCACTGGCATCTTCCGAGCTCAGCACCTGGATGTCCAAGCAGGACACCCCAGTATCCTGATCTTTGCCTGACCCTTCTGCACCTTCTTTTTCTTGCTCAGATAACTTGGAGTCCTCAAGGGCCTTCAGTTTTTCCAGGCGCTCTTTCTCCAGGCGCTCCTTCTCCAACCGTTCCTTCTCCAGCCGCTCCTGACGCTCCTTCTCTCTGTCCTTCCGGCTCCTGCGGCTGGATGAAGGATGGCGCTGCTCTTCTACCTCATGCTGGACCTCCTCTTGGTTCAGAGGGGAAAGCAGGATACCCTTAACCCGGTTCCAGAATGACAAAATATGAGTGATGTCCTTCTGTGAGGCCTCATAGAGCTTAAACCTCAGGGCCAAGCTCTTCTCTTTGTCACTGAGAGCCTCTTTTTCAGTTTCGTCCTGTTCTGGGTCTGCAGGTGACACAACCACCACTGGGGAGGCATCTAGCAGACCAAACTTGTTCCGCTTTTTCTTATCTTCCTTGTTGACTGGAACAGAGTCTGGGTGCTCCTTTGCAGACCCCCTCCTGTCATCCCCTTCGTTCAGCTTGATATCTGAGCTGGTGGAGGTGCTCATACCCTGGGAAGGAAGAGCGAGGAAAGGAAGTAAGCATTTCAAAGCACTAACTCAGGCACCGTGGGATGGTGATGATCTCTGCTATAGTGTCCCAGAGCCTCAGGTGAGGACTGTGCTATATGCTGAACACATCCTGATTCAGAACGCAGTCCAGTTTACCTCAGCTGAAACCAAACTTTCCCACAGCCAGATTGATGAGGAGTCCTGCAAACCAGCTGAAAAACAGAAGAGCTTTCCCAAACCAAACATGGAACTTAAGACAACTCCTGTTCCTAGGTAGGACTCTGGGCTCATTTCTGGAGTGCTGAGCATCCCTGTGGCTGGCTGACACTTTGGAAAGTCTAGCTGCTAACGAATACCCAGGCCTGGCAGTATCTCCTGCCAGACCCATAGGAAATAAACACCATGTCCCAGACAGATCATGCCCCAGAGATGTAAGCCACTTGCATGTGGAGTGGGGAAAAAGGTCAACTAACTTGCCAGGACTAAAACTATCCAGGGCTTGAAGATGAATGTATGGAATTACGTGTCATGACTCAAAGCCAGCATGATCCCAGAAGAGAGCTCTGCTACAAAGATGGGGGAAAACACCCTCAGTGAAGAAGCAGCACTAACACCAGCTGCTGTTCCCCTGCAGTCCCACATCTTGCTCACTGCCAGGGCCCAGCACTGTGTGTGACTGCTTGCAAGCGACTGGGCTGTTGGCTTTTTGTGGAATGGGGCAACTCAGTGGTGAGGTCCCAAGGACTGTTACTCATCTCTATAAACATAACCACCCACCTGCCTGACTCCAAACTGGCTTTTCCTCCCCGAGGTATTGTCTTTTTCTTTTCCAAGATCTTTCTTCCACCGCTTAGCCTTCTTCTTCAGCTCTTCTTCCTCCTTCAGGCGTTCTAGTTCCTGCTGGTGCTTCTTTTCCTCAAGCTCTCGAGCCAGCTTCTCCATCTCCCTTCAGCAAGTCAAACAGAAAATATCCCTGAGAGTCACCACTGGGAAATCTAGACTCGTTCAAATGCCAGCTGGTTATGGGCTTCGTTCATTGACCCTGCAGCCAGGGAAAACTGTTAGATCACCTCAATGGACTTCCCACAACCTGGGGAGGTTGAGTACAGCCAAACTGAGGCACCTCCGGGGTCAGCAAGTCCCAGCCTTGCTGTCATAAGCTCTAAATTTTGCACCTCCTCTGATAAGGTTGTGCAGGTCCACCTGGACACCTCCAGCGCACTGCCAAAGACCAAGTCACCATCTGCACTGCTGGCTGAAGCCCTCTCTTGATTCCCAGTCTTACACCAGCTCACAAAGCACTAACAACTACTTATCCTGGCACCAGTACGTAGTTGGTTTATCCAGCCCTTCTCCTTGGGCATAGCCTGCTCCTTGGTGAGAATAATCATATCACTTCAGCCTTAGTTTTCCAATTTATTTCACTCATTCAAAACAGGCTCTGAACAACCAGGTTTCCTGCCAGCACTCAGCTGTTAATGCTGAAAGCTTGTGCTCTCTGTCCTGGAAGTCACGGCAATTTGAAGTAGCCCTAGTGATCTCCTTCAGCTTTGACTGAAAGAAGTGCTGAAACAGATAATCATGTAAGCAGGTCCCTGTGTTCCCCCTAATTTTGGTGAGGAGGAACAATTCAGAGGAACAATACAGGCTTACACTTGCCATATACACCCTCCTGCATATGGCTGCTTTGCTGAGTGAGAGCCTCTCCCATCCTCACCTTTGGCTACAGGTATGTTTTACGGCTGGCGTTACTCACTAAGGACAACCCCATGAGACCAGTATTGCAAGGACTTAACCTAGGGCAGGACTCGTATCCAAACTGAGCCAGTACAGCAGCGCCTCACAGGGACCCATACCAGGATCCCTTTTGTTAGGGGAAGAAGGAGAGATGGGGAGTCAACATAATTGACTTAGAGACGTCCAGCAGCAAGGCAAGCACAATGCCCAGCTCTCTGAAGCCAGTGTCTAAGGCAGAGGGCTTTCGGCTACACCAAAGAGATGTTTCACATCTCACTGGAGGAAGCCCTTCCCTCTGTCAGGAACCAGTGAGGTGGAACAGACCTTCCTTGTGCCATCTGTGAGAGAGGTTTTTGGCCTTCCCTCCACACCCCCTCTGAGTCCACCCAAGGTCTCTGGCAGACTGGCTGTAACCAGCATAGCACAAGGAAGGGAAGAGGGGAGCAGGCCTATGCTTGGGGCTCCTGTGCGGAGACAGGAACGAGTGCTGGGAAGTTACAGAAGGGTCACAGACCTCTTTTTCCTCTCACGCAGAACATGTCGCAGCTCATTATCAAACTGACTTTTCTGCTCCTCGGTAAGGGCATCGTATGCTTCCTCATCCATGTCCTGGAGACGGGCCTTCTCCCTCATGGCAGCTTCCTGTTGCTCCCGTTCTTCAACACAGACCAGAGGAGAAATCATCAGTAACAGCAGCCAGAGCTTACTGTTCTGGGTGGGCTGAGGATTCACAACTTCTGCCCAGCCCCAGCTCGTCATCCACCCGTAACCCTGCTCTGATTACTGAATCCAAAGTTCAGTTAATCCCCCAAGCTGTTTCCAGGCAGTAGGTTCCTGTGCCTTGTCTGACTCATGTGCAGAGCCCGGAGACCATGGGACCCGCCTTGCTCCGTGGACTCACCTGGACCAGCACCGTGGCACAGCTGGCCTGTGGCTAGGTATTAAGCCACAATAGTTTGCACTTGTGCCCGACCTTTAAAATTAGAGACTATGAGATAAGTCTTACAGCCTCACGTCTAATGCATTCTGCACACTGTGAAGCTATATTTTAAGCAGCCATTGAAGGATGGCTATGCTGAGGCAGAAAGTTGAATTACAAAAAAAATTTCTTAAGATCTCTACTGGTAATGTCCAGATAGACACATGGATAAGGTTGATGGCTTGAAAGAGAACGTTTGAGAGGTACTGAGAGGAAGAGTCCCACCTTCCTGCTCTTTTTTGGCCTTCTCCTTGGCTTTCATGGTAGCATAATCCTGGAATAGGTTCACAAAATAGATGTAAGGCCGATTGTTGATAGCTTTGAGCAGGCAGAGGAGAGCAGAAGGCATGTTGTGTGCAAAGAGGGTCTCCAGGCCATCAAACACCACTCCCTGGTAGCAGTCACTCAGCTGTGAATGAGGTCAAAAAGGAAGAGAAAGTCAACAATAGTGCATGTGTGCAGCTTTCAGCTAGCCAACAAAACCAAATGTCAAAGGACATGAGCCGTCATTGTCCCAACTGTACCAGCTCTGACCTTTCCCTGCATGCTACCAACTTACAGCACAGTCTGAGGATCGGTGCAGCCCAACTCCCTTCATCCATGGCTCCCTGCACTCAGCCCAGGACTCCCACTGCCAGCGAATACAGACCTTTTCTCTCTGTGCCTTGCTGTCCTGCCTTGTCTCTCTATAGCAGGAACATGTTTATACCAACCACCCTGACTTAGATGGCAGACCAGGTGAGACCTGCCATACCTGCATCCTCTCCGAGAGGATGGTCACCAGCAGGTCCTCAGGAAGCACACAGGTCCTAGCAGCCATCTCTCCTGCTATGCTGGCATTGGGGCTGGGTGAGGCCTGCAACAATTATCACAATAAAAATAAAATACTTTTGAGAACCCCAAACAATCCCAGCTGCTGTGTCTTCTGGCCTTGGAGCTGGTATCTCTTGCTAGTGAGAGAGACCTGCTAGAGGCAAAACTGCGTGCCAGCAGCTCCAGGAGGGCACATCCCTGGACGAACGTGGACAGAGGGCACTCAGGCTGGGGACTGCCCTCACTCTGAACAGCCTCTTCACTTCTCAGTGCAGTTCAAACGCAACTGAAATCTCCCATGGATTTACCAATGCAGACCCCTTTTTGCATGTGAGCCAACCTGATCCGTTTGGAGCTGCTTTTGGGGCTGGGGTATGTGGCCCTCTGTCTTCCCCTTGCCCCCTCCCAGGCTCCCCGGGCCTCGGGCAGCGAAGGGCTGCAGGCTGGTTTTGCCATTGGAGCTGCACGAACTGCTGTTGGGGCTGCGCCTGGCCTCTGCGCCGAGTGGCAAGCTGCAGAGATCTGCACGTTGACCTGCAGAGGAGATGATAGAGCAGTTAGGAGGGTGGTGATGGGTGCTGCAGGTGGGCGCTTCAGGATAAAACCTGGAGTGAGCAGGCATGTTTCTCCACGGCTTTGCCTGCTCATATCCCAACCCAGGACCCTCGCAGAGACACAGCGAGTGCATCCTCAGTGTCTGTTCCTGGTGGGAGGAAGGTCTGCCAGGCACTAGCTGGCTGCCAGCATCAGGGACTGTGTAGAGATTAGCCCCTGAAGCTTTCCAGAAGAAGCTCCCAGCCTGCTTCCATTTTTTTCAGCACGATGAAATACACCACTGGATACTGAGTTGTAAAGCCAGAGACTTTTTAATGCTCCCTCAATCATGAGATCAGAGTTACAAAAGCCAGTGTGAGCAGGGAAACAGCAATGGAGAGGGAATACACACATGCTTATTTGTAAGGCAGTCATCGCCCTTGCCTGGAAACCGTAAATCAAAAGGAAATAAACCTTACTGGCTGGCCAGGGATCTGAAAAGGGCCTCACCCTGCAGGGCTTGGAGCAGCAACTGCTCACTAAAAGTCACTAGGCTCATGAGGAAAACAGCATAAGACTCATGAGCCGCATGACCCGGAGAGCATATATAGGAGCACTGCGGAAAATCTCCGGAGATGGGGAAAATAATTGATCTGCGCTTTTAAACTATATGTCTCTCATCTGAAACTCCTCAGAGAGGTTATTCTTCGTTTCCTCTGATGTTTGTGAAACGACAAGGTCGGTCATCTAGCGCTTAATGAGCCACTTCAGAGGGGTTTTCCTTGTTAAAATGGGCAGCATTTCTGCCTGATGGCCATGAGAAGCAGACTGGCTTTAGCCCTGAGGAAATACAAAAATCCCTGAGAAAAAAATAGGTGTGCTTCACTGCTCTTCAGAAAAGGAAAACAGGCCAAATGCTGCATGAAATTAGGGGCAGGAAAAGGTGCCCCTATACAAGTCCCTAAAATAAGAGAGTTATTTTATTACCAGAGATAGTTTATGAAATGGCTTTGCATGTTTGCAGACACTGCACCACTGTTCCCCAGGACAGGCAGGAGCTGTCAAAAGCTCCTTCTCCTTATGGGGAGAAAATGGAAAAAGTGGATGATCAGTGAAACACTGGGCTGAAGGCTTACCAGCATCCTCTGTGTCCTTGTGGGCCTGACCTACTGCAGCCCTGAAATACAGCTCCCGTGCGTTGAGCCCTGCCAAAGTGGTCCTCTCAGAGATGGCTTCTTTCACCACCGAGTCGATGGACAAGCAGGCAGCACCATAGTATTTAGACAGGGCAACTGCTGCTGACGTCTTTCCTTTAGAGAGAGGAACACTGCTTGGGGACACTTGTACATGAGGCATTTTCATGTACATACACTCGGAGAGGTGCTCTGAAAGGCCTCGGAAGAGGATTTCAAAGTTTCAAGGGTAGTCAGAAAGCAATTGCCACTTTAGGAGAAATCAACAGGGAGGTGGCTAGAAACATCATTCTCCAGAGACATGTGGACCATCTCCAACTCATGTTCAGCTACTGCGACCTGAGGACATTATCACTTGGGGTTACCTCAATCCTGGGCCAGGGCCTGATTTCAAGCCCTATCCCAAAGTCACCCAGAAAGTTTACTAGCCTGCACCAATTGGCACTTTCTCGGGCAATGCCTGGGCATTGTTTGGGGGCCAGTACAGGCTAGGGACTGCTCCCAGTAGGCAGTTTGGACATGACCACCCTGTCTGGAGGAATGAGAGCTTAGCTGCATGGGCACAAGATCTGCTGTGCCACTTGCGCTGGCTAGACAAAGGCCTGCGACCTTTTAATGGACTAGCAGAGCTGTGGTCTACCTCACTTCATGCTGAAAGAAGTCAATCAAGTGCCAGGGCCCACCAGGATGTCTCTTGCCCTGTCCCCTTTCTCGCAGCTGAGGGCTACAGCCCACACACCTGTCAGGGGCGCCCCGTGGATGATGACGACGATCCCTCTGCGGTTTCGGGCCGCACGGCCTTCTGGAGAGATATCGATGCCAAGGTGGCGAGCAATGGCTCTTGTGACAGGGCTGTTGTCTAATTCTCCCACGGCCTCCTTGCTACTGGAGTGTTTTTGCTGATCCTCCGCTACAGAGAACCAAGTGTAAAAATGAGCCTCCTACATACCAGTGATTCTGATCATCTTTCCCATCCCCTCAGATCCTGGGGAAGTAACTGGGGAGAGGAGACTCTGCCAAAATCAGTGTCACACAAAGGACCTCCCTCTGCCGTTTCCTTAGGCTTATACAGATCAGGGTCTGCCCTAAATACTGTCAAAGATTCCTGTGCTGGCTGTTGAAGTGTAGTAAATGGGGCAGCCAGAAGGGGAAAGAACAGGCACCCAGCAATACCTAAAAGGACTGGACCAAATCTCTTTCTACAAACTGGTGCATTGTCCTCATGTGAGTTTTGGCTTGGGACCTGCTGAGTAAGTGGGGGACATGCAGAACCAGGCATTTTAAGCAGTCACAAAGGAGAGGCTCTGTTTAGGGGACCAAGTGTTTCTCCTATCAGGGCAGGCAGGCACTGGGGACTTCTCCCAGCACAAAGCAGCTCTCCTCCTGCAGGGCTCCTTTGCCATAGAGCTGGATGCTTCAGCACCAGGAGATCTGACTGTGCTTTTATTTTACAATCAACAGCATGTGCAAAGAGCTCTTAGGAGGCCACTGAAAGGCATCTCGGTTTGCAGTATCATATAGGACAGAGAAAGCGCTGCCCTGCCTAGGACAAGGTCACTCTGAGCCCTTTATTGCCCAGCAGGGCAGAGGTGCTCATTTGGCAAATCTGAGGAAATCCCCCCCTTGCCTCCCACTTGTTCCTGCTTCAGCCCCTTCCCAGAATCCTACATGGCCTTCAGATGCAAGAGAGGATTCAGGGTCACAAGAGCAAAGATGACACAGAAGCAAGGCTGCAGTGAAGGGATGGAGATGACACTTGAAGTCCTCCACTGAGGTCCTTTTGCCACAATTCACTTGAAACAGGTGAAAAGCTCTGGGTTATTACCTGGCCTGCTTCTTTTCTCAACATCTTCCTCCGCCTCTTCTTCATGTTCCAATTTAAAGTCCACCTTGTTCAACTTGCTTTCATCAAAAAAGGAGGAGGGAATGATTGAGGTGTGGGATGAGACAGTACGAACAACGCCAGCAGAGTCCTTTCCTCCTTGATCTGAGAGAGACTGAATGTCTTCAGAGTTTTCTGAGGAGAGAGGACAGAGGGAGAGAAGAAGATTATGAGCGTGGCCATGCAAGGCTGCTCTTTGCCATTTGCCACTGCACAACTGCATGCAAAATATGGAACATTTCCCAATGGGAAATGGGAGACTATCAAAGTGCTCAGAAGCCTGTCCAGGCCTCAGCTGGAGGCCTCTGCCTTTGGGGGAATTTTGGTGCTGTGTTTTTGTTGCTGGGAAGGAGCAGATACAAAACATGACAGCTGGTGCTATTACACCTGATCTTACAATTGGCCAAAAAACTCAACCAGTCCTACTCTTTGTGCCTGAGAGACACAAGGGAATATTCTGATCCTTCAGAGGTTATTTTCCCAGTACACAGAGATGAGCTTGCTCTGGTGGCACTCAAGGCTGGCAGGATGCATATTACAAGCTATCGAGTTTCACCCTGGAATACTCCCATCAAGCCCAAGTGCTGAAGGCAGACAGGAGCGTGCCTTGGAGACATCAGTAGAGTTTAGCAGCATTTGCCTGGTGGGGTTTGAGAAGGCATTTTTTTTTTGCTAGTAGCATCTCTTCAGCTGGCTGCTTTTTGTGGTGTGCAATCAAGCTGCCAAAGCTGTCCTGCCACCCCAAGTGATGCTCCACCTGTAAATGCAGGGAAGTTTCTAGTGTGCATTGCCCTGTGGGTCACAGCAGTGTGAGGTACCACACTTGTATCTCCTCAGTGTGAAGTGGGGAGGTGTCTCTGCTTGAGCACCTACAGGCTCAGAGACAGACTCTGACCTTCATACAGGGGGTGCATCACATGAGTGCCTTGCAGACCCATTTTCTAGCTATGCCTCAGTGCTTCCTTCCACAGAGAAGAAGCTCATGGAGAGCTCAGGGTAGGTAGACAGCACTTTCCTCTGTGGCCATGTTCAGGACAGCCAGCACTATGCGTGTCAGCGCTCCCTCACAGGAGACACAGTGGCTGGCTCACACCCTCACCATTCTCATGACCGACTGGTTCCACAGGCTTGGACTTTGCCTGCTCGTCCTGCTGCCTCTTCTGGTCCTCATAGTACTCCAGCACCTCTGGGGGCAGCTTCTCGCCTGGAGCACGGGGCGGCAGCAGTAAGGTATTGTGGCAATCATAGTCCTTCAGCATCCGCAGGATCTGTGCATGCAGGGAAGAGAAGCCACAGATACAAGATGTGCTGCTTGATCTCCATCACATGAGAGAGCCCCCAACCAACCTATCTTCTTCCCTCTCCTTCCTTCCTTCCTTCCTTTCACCAACATGGACTATCCAAGTCCTGTTCCGCTAGCACAGCTGGCTGACCCTGCAAGGCCACCAGGCTTTACCCTAGAGCCTGCCTCCATCTCCCTGGTGCAAGCCTGGGAACGCTGGAGCGCTGTGAAGCCAAGGGAGCCCCCAGTGGGGCGTCTCTTCTCACCAGCTCCTCAGCAAGGTACTGCTGGTCGAACTCCAAGGAGTAGAACTCAATGGGAAACTCGCACGGGTTCTTCACCACCACGGTGGCCTGCGCCCCGCTGCTGTATGGCAGCAGCGGGCCCAGCTCGAGCACTGGGGGGTTGAACTCCAGTCGTGGCTCCAGCCCACGCCCTGAGAGCTGCAGCTCGGGGTGCTGGTTGCTCTTGCAAATGTTAATCTTCAGATGGGTGCTGTAGGACCTCTGGGAAGAGAGAAATGCAAAATACTCCTCCATGAAGTCCTAGGTAACAGGGATTCAAACCCAGCCCTTACCCAATGCCAGAGGGGTTATCAGTTCCTCTGAGGTGAACAGGAAACAGATGTTCCCTTACAGCATGGGGGAGGTGGCCTGCAGCAAATAGCATCTGCATGCCGGCTCTGCGTAACTGGGATCAAGCCTGGTGTGAAGTGTAGCTGGATACCTGCGTAACAGATGGATCTAAAATGGTCTATCAGATGATTTCACCAAGTCTGGAGTGAGTGCAATGTGGCACCCAAGAGAAAGGTCCTCAGGAGGTGGGCTCAGCTCCCAAATGGCTCAGGGGCTGCTTCACCTCATCCCTAGAGACATGTTGCCTAGACACAGGGTTGGCACTGCTGTATCAGGCAAACATCAGCTGTAAGATACAGGCAGATGAGCTCACACTGGCTAGAAACAAGGATCTTCCACTCTACTCCTGGCTCTGGTCAAAGCCAGAGACCTCTCTACTAGCACCTCTCTACTAGTAATTGAAACATTACTGGGACTGTTCCCTGGTGTAGCAGTACCTGTGTCCACGCTATCACACACTAACTTTCCATACCACAGTGGCCATGTGGAAAGCGTCTTTTGGGAATGGTCCCTTTCTTGTGCTGACTCCCAAACTGGGCCTGGGAGTGCCTGGGAAAGTGTAAGCTGGCCTGGGCCAGGACAAGAGGGGCTGTTCTGGCAAGGTAACAGCACAGATGACTGTACTGCAATAGAGCCTGCAGAAACGCGCCTGGATGCTGTTTTGTCTACTCGTACCAGCAGCGGGGCTCGCCCAGATCAGCCCTTCCACGTTTATGACCTGAGCGTGTGCCAGCTGGTTTGCACAAGCACATTGCAACCTGCAGATATACCACTGTGAGGAGGAAGGCTGCAGGAGAAAGGGGCAGATTTCCCCCACGGTCCCCCCATGCACTGAGAGGTAGCCATAATTGCAGTGTCTTGCAGCTCTCGGTGCAAGTTCCCCAATGAGATTTCAAAGCACTTCTCAGAAGAGAGTGCAGTGGGGAAACTGTGGCATAGTGGGTATGGGACACTGACTTGCCCAGAGCCGCATGTGGAGGCAATGACAGCAGTGGACCCAGACCTCATCTTCTGCTGCCTGCACTGGGCTCTCGTGACCACACTGCCCTTCCTGTTCTCTGAGAGACATCCACCAGCCTCACCTCTTCACTGGGTGAAAACCTCACTTGGAGGTTGCATCGCTGTCCTGGAGTGAGGTTTCCAGATGAGGGCAGCACCTGGAAGACGGGGGTCTTGGTCTTTAATTCCTGATGCAGCTTCCGACGCAGGTTCGCCGGCAAATGTTTGTCCACCTGAGTACACAAATCCATCCTGTGAGACCTCCTTGGTCTACAAGGACAGACCCTCAGTCACAGGAACAGTGCTCAGAGCCCACACATTCAAACCAGCCATAGCCACTGCTTGCCTAGAAGCGGAAGCAGAACATGTTAACAGCACAGGCCAGTCAGGCAGACTGGGAGGCACTCTTCTCGGTTAAGTAGGAATGGGGGGGAAGACTGCAGAGGAGTCAAGCATTAGTTAGCATACAGGTCCAGGCAATCCAGCTGAGCTTTGTATCCTAAACCGCTTCCTCATGCAAGCTCTAGCCCAAGCACTCAGGTAGCAATGGGGCAGAAAAGGCAAGAGAGGTGAAGGAAATGCAACCAAGAAGTTATGTGTTGTCTTTGCTTTACCTTCTTAACGTGCTCATTCGTGCTGATGAACCATTTACAGGCGATCTGGAGCTGATTGTGGAGCTGGATGGTTTCTTCTTGACACTGCCCACACTGGACAGCGGAGAACTCCAGTTTGTCACGGGAGAGGCAAAGGGATGGCACGGCCACCATGGCACGAAGGCATATGTGAAACGTAGGTCCTCCTGTTACCTAGTGGACAACAGAGCAACCAGCTGAGAGCCCAGGTGAGATCTGCTGCCATGTCTGACCTGCCATCCACCCTGAAATACAGTGCAGGTGCAGGAGGGCAAGGGAACATGCGGTACCTTGATAGGCAGGAGTGCTTTCACCTCTCCCAGGGGCAGGTTGGCGCTTTGTGAATCAAAGTGCACTGCGAACATTTCAGTCTCACAGAACGGCAGCTGCTTCACATGGTGCAGTCCGACACTGAAACCTTGAATAGACGAAAGCAAAGCAGCTGAGCCACATGACCAACACAAAATGTGTCACAAACAGTCTAAGGCCAGAGAGGGGTCCTGGCCTTTAGAGAGGAGATGGCCAGAGGCTCTGTAAAGGAGACCTTTGTCTCTTTGGTTTTTCCCTTGTCACCTGATGTCTACCACACAAGGAGAATGGGTTTTTCTCAGTCAGAAACCAAGGCCCAGAGGAGACAAAAAGAAACAGATCAGTTGAGGCGCACCAGCAATTCCTGCACCAGGCATCCCAGGTCCAGGGGAAGGATGCACAGATCTTCCCAAAGGAGAACTTCTAACAGAGATTCCCTGATGCAGTAGTGTTACTGGGAAAATAACTTAGACGAGGCAGTTCCCTCTGGCACCTGACCCTCTGTCAGCCCCAGTGGGTCATGGTTTGATGGTACTGCAGCCTTACCTGAAGGCCTGTTTTGGAAACCCTTTTTGATATGACAGGTGACCTCACAGACTGTTTTCTCACAAAAGGACAAACAGAAGTGCTATGACATTATGAACTCTGAACCCAAGCACAGGCCTAAGAAACCTGTCAGACAGAAATAGCTCCTTCAAGGCCACGTGAGGTCTCCCAAAGACCATTACCTGTGTCACGCAGGGCCCGTCCATCTGCATGGAAGGACACGGGGAAGTGGCCGGTGTTGGTGATCCTCACGATGTGCGTGTGAACATTACCGGGAATGATGTAGCCCAAGTCCAGGATATACTCGGGCAGCTGAGCTCTGAAAGGAATAAGGAGAGTCCTTGAACCACAGACTGGCTACGTTTCCAAGTGGATGGAAGAGACAAATAAAGTGGATATTTCCATATTCACTGATGTAGAAACTCAGCTCTAGCCAATAAAACCCAAGGCCTGAATGTCTCGTAATAAGCCTTTGGTAAGTCACTGGGAATCTAGGCCCTAGGTTTTATCAGCTAGCAATGCACAAAAGCAAACTGGTTTAAAATGGCATAAGTGTGCAGGTATACTGGTCACAGCTCCTGTGCTATGAAAAGCCATTGTGGCCAAGTCCTCCAATAGAGGGGACCTCCAATGGTCTGAGTGAGACTTGCTGAGCCTGGGGCACAGCCAAAGTCTGAAACTGCTTCAGTACATTGTGAGAACATTTGCCCCCCAGAGGAAAGCTACTCTGTTCTACAACCACATTTCTCCACAAACAAGCACCTGTAAACACAGTTATCAACACCTACAAGATCCACGGGAAGGTCCTTTTCCAGAGCAGTCCCAATTAGGAAAACATATGAATCGTGTTTTGGAACCTCTTCTTCCAGAATTGGGGCCTACTGAAGATGCCCTTGCCTCATCATGCAGGAGTAATGGGAAGGACCAAATGCAGTCCCACCAGTATCCAAGCCACTTGGCTTAGGGCTTGCCAAGCCAATTTCTGCATGATTCCCAGATCTTTTGGCTTACTGTGGTCTGTTTCTCTGCTGGGAAAAGAAGCCCCTTTCACAGCTGGTAAGTAGTGATGGTGCCCACACTGTCTGGTTGGGATTGATGGTCTGCACTGGACCCCACCACAACTCCAAGAACAGAGCCTGTCATCTGCAAGGTGCTGAGCACCCCCAAAGCTCAAGGGTAGCACTGTGGAGGTGAGGACACTCAGCAGCTCCCAAGGGAGTATGTCAAAGCTCTTAGGATCAGACCACTTCTGAAGTCCCCAGCTATTCCCAGCCAGCTCTGTAGACATAAGGAGCTCTCAAGAGCAGAGGTGCAGCACTAGGTGTTACTCCAGAGGCAGCTGGAGGTAAAGTATGGGAGCTCCCACTAACTTGACGAGCCTCTGACGAGCACGTTGGCCAAAGGCAGGATCCTCTGTGGGACAGGAGGTAAAAGCTTTCTGCACCTTCAGGGCATGTTCCTCTATGAGCGCCCGCTCCATTTCCATCAGCAGCCATGTGTTAAACTGAGGAAAGCAAAGACAGTGGCTGGTTAGTGATGATCCTTCCGAATGCACGGGCTTGCCTGTGAAAGAAGATCCCACCCCATTCTTGCTGAGATTGGTGATGGGGGTCCTCCAGTCTCACTGCACCGTGCCTGCAGCACCTCCTGTTCCCTCAGCCGGAGCCTTATCTCAAGGGAAATGAACTCCAGCATCTTTGCCTGCCCAGTCACTATTATGAAAGCTGATCCAGGCAAATACGCAGGCCAGGAAACTTCTAGGCCTCCAAGTACTTGCATGTCCCCAGTGAGTGCCAAAGCAGCCTGGACAAAAGCTCACTCTAAAGGAAAACCCTGATAAAGCTGGCACCTCCTGGAGATGAACATCCACAGATGAACATCCACAGCACAGTCCCAGAACAGAGTCAGGCAGCTGGGTGGAAATCTGTTCACCTGCTTGTGGCCAGTGATGAGCTTCCTCCAGCAGTACAGGATCTCATCTAATCTAATGCAATGGGACTGTGTTTTAAATGCTCTCTTACGTTCAAATAAAGAATGCACTGAGAAGAGAAGGATCTGCAAACTGGCCGGCAATCCTGCAGTGTCCTGGCTAACCAGGAGCAGGGGAAAGCAGGGAGGCAGAGAGATGCTGCCACTGGGGTGCTTGCCGGGAATGTAAGTCCCACCCTGAACAGCTTTTCACTTCACAAGAGACAGTGAGGAGTAGCTCGGTGGGGACGTGGGACACTCTGCTGAGGGCACCAGGGAAAGTGCTCCAATTCCACAGTGAGGCAGATACTCTCAGACTAATAGCTACTACTAGACTGCAAAAACCTGTCAGGGTTTGGGTTGTGAGCAACCAATATACCAGCAATAACTTGTTTTTCCATCACAAAGTATCATGTATTCAATGACACAAGTATGGCCTTCAGGATCTCTCCCCGCATTCTTCAGGAAGCTTGTGCATCTACGGCAAGGACTGCTCACAGGCCAGGAACTACCCATGAGAGGATGATGTGCTGCAGCATGATCTCAGCCCAGCACCAGCAGGGCATAAGCTAGCCTGCTGCAGGGTGCGAGGGGCACAGCCGAAGCAGCAGGAGGTTAGCACGTGCCAAACAGAGCACCAGCTGTTCTCACCATGGAGTCTGAGTCATCTGTGTGCGGCTCCACAGCCGTGGCCTCCCCCAGAAGGACTGCTTCCTCTCTCCGATTGTCCTTTTCCAATTTTTCTTTTGCCTCCTTGAGGAGCTTCTCATATTTTTTATTTCCTAAAGGGAGACATGCAAAAACACAAGTGTGCAAATAGCACTGATTCCACTTAATCTGGGAAGCCCCACTCAGCCTGATGTTGTCCTCTCGCACTCACATGCTCTGCAGGAAAGCTACAGAAGGTTGATGCGTCCTCTCCTCTCTGGATCATGGTGGTCACTGCCATCCATTTTCCTCCCCAAACAGATACATCTCATCCCCTCCAATCTGATACAACTCTGTCCCTGCCAAAATCCCTACCACCTTCTCACAGCTTTCCCAAGCATTTCTGTCCAGCTACAGTCTTTCCAGGCCTCTGTCAGATAACGTTAGCAAGCTCTGCAGCAGGGTTCTTGGGGCACCAGCCATCTGCTAGAGGCTCAAGAAGCAACCAGAAGGCTGAGTGTTGGTCTGACAGTCCAAAAACCTCCAGACTTAGTGGAGGTAGGTGTGCAGCTGCCCTATGGCATGGGAGAAAAACAGGGAACCCTTCTGGGGAGCAGATGGGCAGCACTTACCTTTGATGTTTCTTGGCAGATCCATGCAGATCCTGGGAAAGACCCCCTCTCCTTTCAGGGAGATTTCTTCTGGCTCAAGGTGACCCACTTGGATCCGGAAAGTCCTGTAGAAGTCTCCAGGCACTCCAGGCAGGTAATAGACTTTCAGTATTTGTTCCTTGCCAGACCCAACGTAACCCTGCAGAGTGCACGAAAAGAGGGAGGGAATGTGGTTTGATGGCTGGGTAGTCCACATGGTAGACGTGCATACTGAGAAGGGAAAGTAGATTCTCAAAGATAAGAAAATGAATAGAGTCAGACAGTGCCATCTTCTAGATTTTTTGCATCCAAAAGCTCCAACCTCTTAGGCCAGGATGCACCACCCTGAAGGGCTGTACACCCTGGGAGCTTTCAGTCTCATACTGCAGATCACCCAGAAATAACACTGGTGACTGGGGCCAGCACAATAACACTGGTCTCCTGGGCCTTCTAGGCTGGATACAGCAGATCCCAGCCTCACAACGCCCCTATTCCAGTACCCATGTTGAGGGAAAAATCACAAGAGCAGAGGAGGGATTGAGTTCCACAAGGTTATTGTGCAAAGCGACTCCCCTTGCCTTTGTAGATTCCCCTCAGGCTTGGGAAAGGGATAACTAGGAGTACGTGTTGTTCCTGCCAGAGTAGTCGGATGGATGTGTGGATGTGCACAACAGTGAGGCACAGCCAGTCATGCCGAGGGCACAGTGGGGATGGACATACTCATCGCACTTGATGCACATGTACCGCAGCAATGAGCTGTGCACGTCCTTCAGAGGAGGCGTGAAGGTGGAGTCACTTTGCACAGGCTCAGCATCAGTATAGGTCTTCTATTAAAAATGTTCACCCTCTGCCACCCAAAGCCAGACCACAAATAAATAAAGCAGCTTTTGCCAGCTGCTATAGAGGCCAAGCAAAGCGCCTGCGCCTCTGCAGGGCTGGCAGCTCCTGTCACAGCACGGCAGTGGTTCCCAGGCTGGGTAAAGGGGCCGGACGCTGTGTCTGAGCCCATATTGATAGATCACAACCAGAACGTCTCTTGCAGCGTGGCACACTTAGGGCGCGTGAGACTGAATTCGCAGTGATCTGTAAATGTATCTCTCTGGAAATGTTGGAGCAGAGCACAAATTAGGACAAGATCAAGGAGCAAAAACGTTGCAGAGACAGACACCTCCTCTCTGGGCTTCCAGAAGGGTTGTTTGAACACTGAGCTGGGCTAATGCCAGCCAGGCAGAGAGCAAATGCAAGCAGACTGCTACATTGCTATGAGTGACGGGATGCTTCCGCAGGTTTTCTCGGCTTGCATGCTGCAAGCTGGGCCAGGCAAGGCAGCCCCCTGCTCCCTTCTCCCCTCCTGCACTGCAGGAGGCTCTCCCTGGCAGGCTGCAGGGAGAAGCAGCTGAGCAGGAGCAATGCGGACACTTGGTAACTGCTCATCTCTGAAGCCATTTCTCCATGCCTCACAGCCCCCTGGAGCTGTGCGCTGTGTGTGCGCTAAATTGGGCTGGCACATAGCATCTAACCAGGCAAAGAGCTGTGGAGATCGCAGCAGGATGAGAGCGACAGCAACACACAACACAGCTGTAGGGGAAAAAAGCCCTGCCAAGCAGGCACTTGGCTGCGTTGGCTGAATGGCGGGCTGCCAGGGCTGATGCTGTTACAGCACCAACTCTGTGCGGGCCCAAACAGAGCTGTGTCTCCAAAAAGCCCACAGCCAGAGGGCATCAGCGTCTCATCCACTAAAGGAGACGGGCATCAGTGAACTCAGGAGTGAAAGCAATTTGACTTCCTATTGCAAAAAGGGACACGGATAGGGAATGCTGCTCCAGCACAAAGGTATCTGTGCAGCACCAAGTTGCTGGGGAAGGGAGAGACGCTCTCTGGGCTCTCAGGGCTCTCAGGGCTGCTCCAGCGCACAGAGCCGCACACTCTGCTCCCCATGGCGGTGGGATGCTGCAAACTCCTTTCCTTGCTATTTAAGCCCCATTCCTCCTTGGCCACCTCACTTGCCGTAAGGTCGGAAAAGCGAGAAGTGAATCAGACGGCGCTGATTTCTGCTGCCTTGAGATAGTATGCAAGGGGGAAACTGCACCTAGGGAGTGTGCCAGGGAGCATGCCTTTGAGCAAAACTCCTGCCCTGGGGTCCCACACCAGCCATGACTGGTGTAGAGCTCTAATGCAGGGTATCAGCTGCGGTATGATGCTACCAACATGCAGGGGGGGAAGACAGAGTCAGGCCTTGAAAGAAAGGCTCCTGCTCAGCATGTCAGAACCACCACTGAAGTCTCAGCTGCCACAGTTTGGTATGTGCAGGGGCAAGGAGTAAATCCTGTCTGATCGCACTCCTGGGTAAGGTGACCCTGAGAAGAGCCTGCACCTTCTGGTTCCAGTGTCAGCACAAACAGAGAGCTCAGCAGCCAGGGCCCAAAGAGCTACCAAAGCACTTGTGCCTCCTGCTGTTTGCTGTTATATGATAGCAGAGCCACCCACTGCTCTGAGTCCATTAAGAGAGTCTACTACGGACAGCGCTCGCTTGACCTTCTCTGCCCTCTCGGCCACAATTGCTTGCATCCTCTCTTTCCTGGTTGGTTTTATAACCCCTCTCCCGGGCAGCACAGCGCTCTCCCACCACCTTAAGGGCCAGGCTTAATCACTCGGGCTGCCTTCATACTCACTGTAGCAGGCACAACCAGGGGCACGCCAGGCAGAGGGTTGTCTGCAGAGGCCATGCTGAGGTTCAGCACCATGTACTTGAATCCCACCTTCCCGCTGTTCTGCAGGGTGAGCTTCACTTCAGAGACTTCGTTAAACAGCTGGGGAGAAGATGGAGGAGTGGGAAGTTGAAGACCCAGGTCTGTTGCTGGGAATCCACTCCCGCTTTCTATAGTACGCGATCAAACAAATATTTAATGCAAGTGAGAAGCAGGGAATTTAGAGCAGGTACAGGCACGGACCCTCCCAGGTAGTACGCTGTTAACCTGGGGAACCCACTGCCACAGGGCACTGCTGGGGCTAAGAGCTCCACAGAGGAACAAGCATTTATGGGAGCGCAGAGGTGCGATAGCAACTGCGTAAAGATCTGTAATAAGGAAACCAAAGAGGATACAAGCTCTCCAGCTCTAAGGTGTAATTTAAGAACTAACTGAAACACAGAGAAGCAACATTACTTCCAGTGGGAAGCTTATTCTGTAACTGGTTCCCCCAGTTCAGGGCAAGGGGTACCCAACAGTCTGGCTTCTCCTTTCTAGCAAGCAGCCTTTAACTAGCAGAGACAATCTGCTTTGCAAAGACCCTCTCAGCCTCCTGTCTGTCTGCAGCAAGCTTTGCTCCCCAGGGCTTCCTCTGGGGCTCAGACTGCTCCTCCTTTTGGGAAGTAGTCCTGCTTTGGGACCAGCCAGAGCCTCTGCAAAACCTCCACAGAAATTAAAGACAGATCAGGGCAACTGCCCCATGCAGCAATGCCAAAACCCAAGTGGCTGTTCTCCCAGTCTTTATCCTTTGACTCATTCTTAAGATGTCATTTATCTTTGGCAAAGTCACACATGCATTGTGATCCCTGGGTTCTCCTGTCACTGTCTGAAAGAAACATAAAGACGTTTCAGAAGAAAAGGCACTTGCAGACAAGTATTTGCAGAGCTTGCAGTGATAGGAGAAAGGGAGACAGACAGTGAAATACATACAGGGCAAACAGCCAGAAATATCTGTGGGGGTTTTAAGCGAAGGTAAGTAAAGCAAGGATTATTCTGGGGTTTGACTATGAGGTCTGAGTGTCCTAGGGCTAAAATTACTGAAGTCTAAGCCCAAGGGGCTTTCCAGGTTACCACCTGCCAGCTTAACCAGCAGCACTGGATGCCTGGGCAGAACGTCTGAGATCTGAGCAAGTCATTAACTGAAATGTTGCTAATGCACATTGCCATGCAATGGTAACGTAGGCTGGAAAAGAGACAGATATGCTGCCCAGCAGGGGGAGGAAACAGGTTAAGCTGCTGCAAGTGGATAGCTTTTGACTGTGCCCCTATGAAATACACTGTTCGGGCGAGAAGGCACAGCAAGAGGCAGAACGGAGCTAGAAAATGCTGACTATGTAGCAGGAAAGAGGAGAGCGCATATCACCAGCTTGGAAGAGCTATTGATCTTGCCCAGAACAACATGTGCTACTAAACCCCTCTTCTGCCTGACTGCCACTGTATGGCCTGAAGACTTTGGAAACCCTAGGACTTCCCTCATCTCGAGCAGGGCGTGCCCACGATTTTCCTAGCAAAGGCCTCTGTTGGGATGCATCTGGGAGCACAGGGCTGGTGAGAGGCTCCTGACACCTCCCCAGCTATGCTGCAGCACTGATCCAGACAGCACCATTGACGAAAGGAGGACACAGAGCAAGAGGTATCAGCCTTGCTGCAACTTTCCCAATCAGTGCTTCAGCCCTCGGAAATTTCCTCCAGCTTCAGTGACCGGGAAGCCTAAGATAACTTCTTTACAGATTTATTTTGGTCATTATCCAAGCCTCTGCAACCCAAACAACACATCTTTGGGCCTCACACTGAAGGAGCAGATCAGTGGATGGATGTCTTGAGGACACGTCTCTCTCAAAATCACTGCTGGGATCCTTTTTGCCCCAGAGAGCAGCAGAGTTACGCCACCTGCCTCCTACAAAGCCAGAGGAATCACACAACCTTGAAGGGTAGGAATTCCCATAGGACACTTTGGAGAGGCAGAGACAGCCATGAAAAAGAAACAGTCCGGATGCAAGGTGTGCTGTGCACAGGCTGTCCTGCCAGCAGCCAGAGGAAGGCCACGAGGAAAGCAGAGAAAGTGGTACACTGGACTGGAAACAGCCAGAAAGGGAGGAGAGTCTGAGAAATAAGTGGGGAGCAACAGGACAGAGGTGGTTTCAAGACAAGGACCTCTCCCAGGAGAAGTGCGCAATACCTGCAGCCCGCAGTCAATCTCCTTTACGTCAAACAGGTAGTTGATGAGTGAAGCCTCCCCACTCAGCGCGATCTCATAAGTCGGGCCACCCTCTACCTTGCACTGTGCCGTGACATGGGCGACAATGTTCGTGTGGCCATAGAAGGTGAACGTGACCCGCTGGCTCTCACCTGGCTGCAGAACACCATAGAGCGGCAGGATGTCAAAAACCTGGAGGCAGTGGAGGAGAGGGGAGATCGAGACGTTGAGCACCAAGATGGGTGCAGAAGAAGAGCCACCCTGCTCCTCTGACTCTTGAATGAGGCAGTGGGCTGAACGGCTTGGCTTGGAGCAATGGCCAGACACGGTTAGAGGGACGTATTCCTCAAACAGACAAAATTATCCTAATCTTTTCCTCCATCAATTCCACCCTCCAATGGAGGGACCATGGGAAAATCTTTTCCCATACTCACTAATTAATTAATGCATTTATTAATTAATACACTGCATTAAGGCAACTTGGGAGGTCTCTTGGCAGCAATAAATTCTCTCCGCTGTGGAACCTGCTTTTAGCAGCACATTTTACTGTCCTTAAGAAACATGAGACACGGATCTGACAGTCCTCGGAGCCAGGGGAGGACTCCAACCCAGTTCATTTGACCCCTGATACATCTCATTCTCTCTCTGGCTTGCATGGTGCTCTCCGGTAAGATGCTACAGCAAAATTCATTGCAGAAACTTCCTATTTACCGCTTGCTTAATAACAACAGGATTAATAATGCCCTCCACATCAACATGCCCTATGCAGCCTCTCCAATGACCAGCTGCTTCAGTGCTGGCAGCACAATATGATGGTGCACTTGGAGGAGTGTAAAGCCACACTGAGAGCAGCCCTGAGGGCCAGGAACTTGAGTCAGGGGCTATATAACTGCTCGCCACCCTGGAAACATGGAAGTGAGACGCAGCAACCAGTGAGATTCCTGCTTACCTCCTCTACCCCTAAGGTGAATTGCTCTGTCTCCATGACTGGTAGCAATCCCTCGATCTCCACTAGGCTCTGAGTCTCCACAGCACTTTTTTCTTCCTTAGTAGTGGATATTAGCAGCTGCAAAACAAGCACCATGAGCTCTAGTAAGCTGACTGCTGGTCCAGGTGAGACTGCAACACTGCTGTGGCAGGCTCCACATCTGCTTCCCACCCGCAGCAACTCTTCGCTGAACCCACTGAGATGACTCCTGTGGGCACTTTGACATAGAAGAGAGAACCTAGTCAAGCCAGGAGCAGCCTGACATGGTACCTGGGTGCAAATTTTGTAAGCTCATGCCATCAGCTAAGTGGGGGGTCCAAGCCCATCCTAAGATCAGGCACCACTACCATCCACTCTTGCTACACACAAACTTGCATGAGGAGGTGGATATATGCAGCGTTTACTCATGGCAGAGACATCCCCCCCCCCAAGGGCATTTTGCACCTTCGCACCAGTCTCGGCTCGCTCATTCATGCTGTGTGCATGGATGGGACACAGGCAGCATGACAGTGACAACCTTGAATTTATTCCTGCAGTTGTAGCATTGCTACTTCCTGCATTCTCAGAAGGACACAGATTAACACCGAACAGGGGAAGGCTCCCTTTCTCTTTCTCACTTGACACATCAGCACCTAGCTTGCACCCTACAAGGAAGATCCATGTTAGACACCAGTTTGGGTGATTCTGCGGTAGCCATCTGTTACCATCTGCCGCCTTCGCGACAGCAGCACGCTGACTGCTCGCACTTCAGATGCTGCATGGGGAATGCACCAAGAGCTCCAAACCCAAACCGGTCAGGTTTTCTCTCACAAAAATGGCAATGCAGCTGCCAAAGAGAAGTATTAAAAACAGTAAAATAAGGTCTTAGAAAGTGCTTTGCACGAATCTCCTGTTTCAGATGGTGCTTGAATCTCATCTGATGCACTCATCAGTGCCAGAGAGCTGAGGACATTTTTGAATGGCACCTTTCTGAAAAGGCACCTGAGATATTTTTCTGTCTTGCAGTGACTGAGAGCTGGTTCAGTGGTATTTCACCTCAAAGGTGTCATCTTGCAGAAGGACCTTGTCCCTGGGCTTTTGACTCCTATTTATAAATGAGGGCTTTGTGATTGCTCTTGAAGTTTAAGAGTATGTACTAGGAATCTCTGTGTTTCTTTATTAATGTAAAGAAGTGCTTTGTACTGTGGCCTTGACTTCAGTAGTGTCTGCAAGAATATTCATGGGTCAGCCTTAGACCCATTGCAGGCTAGACCTGCACAATAGACAAGGCACTGGTGAGGGCTAGGTCTTCTCACATTTGCTCTTAGGAGGACGGAACTGCAGAATTTGGCAAACCATGACATACTCTGAAATGTATGTATGTGACACACCACTGAAAGTTTTTGGCCTTATTCAGCAGTTAGGTTTTCATTCTACAGTTAAGTTACAGAGTTTTCAGCTAACGCACCACCACTACTGTTAGCTTTAGTAACACAGGGCTCTGAGAATAGCACTGACAACCTATAGACTCTCTATCTTTTTCCTTAGCATTAACTTACAAGAGGAAACAATACATGGATTATTAAAGGATTATTATCCTTTCCTGACCTACCGGGACCTCTCCAAACTCACAGTCCCTCATGTTCTTCTGTACTGCACACACTCCTTCAGGTTTCACCACCCTTCTGTCATCCCCCAGGTTTTCAAAACTAGCAAAGCTCTGCCAAGTGTATATTCCAAGAGACGTTAACCACACCTTTTCTAGGCTTCTGATCGTCTGTCTCCCCAGAAAGGTTACACAGATAGCACCTTGACACAGTAACATAGACAGCAGAAGAAACAGCAATATAGATGTACCCCTTGAGGCAACTTTGTATCCTACTTAGCCATGTCCAGGTGAATGTCCCTGGTTTCTTTGGGCATACACGGTAACAAAGTAGGAAATAAGGCAGACTTTATGCCTCAGCCCAAAAACATTCGGCTGTACTGTTCTTCACAGCCAGAGTTAAAATGTTAAGACTATCAGTATTTATATGTGAGCAGGTGCAACCCTTCTCCTTGAACTTAATGCTAACAGTAGCATTTCCTGAACCTCTCCTGCTTTGTCGCTTATGCTTTAATGCCCCAGAAACAGTCTCTATCCCAGAGGATGTAGAACAAGGAGCCAGTTCCCACTAACTCCTAGGTCAAGCTCCAAAGCAGTGAGGTTCACAGGGAAGGTCAATAAATCAAAGTGCATTTTCAAAGCCAGAAAGAAGAGCCAGTGACTTTGCAAGGTCTCATTTCATAAAAGCACCTGCCAGCTCTGTGGGGACTCAGACGAAGGCAGAGGTGTGAGAATGGGCAGCTCTGGCTGTGGTTGCGCCAGTGGGCAGTACACAGAGGCCAGCAGCTCGTGTGGCTCTGTGCAGACAGAATGCTGGAAGCCTCATGTGATGTTGCAAAAAAAAACCCCAAACAGTAGAATCTGAGCGGACTCCTCAAAGCAAGCAAAAGTGCCCTATTTTGCCCTTCCCAAGAGTCCAAAGGTGTGGGGCCTCCAGCCCTATTGCCAACCCCACTCTCCAGGCACAAGACAGCAAGACAGTAAAAAGGGAGGTTGGCTCGAGTGCAGTCCTGCTGTGGCAAGCTAGGGGAGACAACACAGGCGGCAGGCATACAAGAACATTTACCTTCATGTCTGGGGAGTCCTCTGTGCCTGCAGGCTCTTGGACAGGATCCCCCGCTGCCCCTGTGCCATCAGTTTGCTTCTCCACATCCACATTCCTGGAGCTTCTACAGGGAAAGGGAGGACAAGGTGAGGCTGCCAGCCCCCCAGGCTTTGCATTTCCACCCCCACGTGTGTATCTGAAGGAAGGCATCTCTGCTGCTCCCAGGCACGGGACCTGCTCTGGAAACATACCTTTCAGGCCACGGCAGTGCCCCAGAGCCCTCTGCACCCTTCCGACACAGGATTTCAGCACTAACCTCATAGAGCAGTCGTCCTCTGCAGCCGCTGAGCGCTCCATCTGGGCTTCCTTTGGTGGTTGTAGTTTGATGAGAAATGTAGGTTTTGGAGAGCTGAACCTGGAAAACAAAATGAATATGAATGTGGGCCTGCATGAGACCTCCCAGGCATAAGCCCACAGGGCCCCTCTGCAGGAAAAGTCCCCTGGAAGGAGCCTGGCAGCTCCAAAACCCAAATGCAGCAGCTAAGCAGAGCACGTTAAGGCTTTGGGCTGCAAAGAGACCCAGTGGAGCCTTGACTGAGAGAAAGCCCCATGTCGTTCATGTGTGCCCACGTGTCAGGTGTACCCTCATGTCACGAGACATCCTTGCAACAGGCAAGGCCACCAATGACATGGAAATCCATGTCAAACAATTCCAGGCAGAGATTCACAATTAACCAGGCCGTTGATCCCTGTAAGTGAGAGCTAAAGCAGCAGCAATCAGCACTGGCTTTAGGAAAGGAAGCTTTGGTCATTTTTGATCAATGGCCTGCAAATCTCATTTGATGAGATTCAACGGCTTGCTGCTCTACAGGTAATCCCTACCTGTGACATCTGCTGTAAAATGACAGCTATAGCATCACCTTTCTTTAAAAGGGCAGCAATTCTGTTACAACAAGGTTATAAACTACATAGCAGTCACTGCTGGTGTGATTACCTCCCTAGGAACTGCACGCAACAGTTCCTGCAAATGCAAATTGTTTGAGGACCAATTTATTAAACGATTCAACAAACCTGTTCAATAGCTCCTTTCATGAAAGCATCCAAGTTTTTGGTTGGGCCAACAACAATCAACAAAAAGTAACATTTAACAGTTTCACGTCTTTCTAGATGACTTAGGAACTTGAGTTCCCAGTTTTACATTGTGCTCACAGTCAGATTTGTAACTCTGCTCCTATTTCTAATATCGCAAGGATGCACCTGGAGGGATATACTCAAACCATGTCTGTCTAGCAGTGACAGTGCCTAATTGCAAGCGTTCCCCATAGTCCAACGTGGCAGATTTTTAAAGGAATCCCTATGCTTACTTCCCAAATGGGAATTAGATGCCTAACTACCTTGACGACATGCTCCCGGCTGACTACTTCTCTTGAGTTTTGTGGCTTGTTAGCTAAGCCTGGTTTTTATTTCCAGATTAGCACTTAGGTGTGCAGCTTTGATGCACACCTAGGCAGGCTGGCTTAACATGCTGCTGGAAGCACTCTGGGAGCAGCCGGCTGACTTTGCAGTGAAGAGGAGGAACAGCATGGAAACAAGCTGCCTAGGGGTGCACAGATTTCAGCTCAGGGCTGGTACAACTTGCCCACGCCCGGAGCTCCTTCAAGTGCTCCAGGCAGTTCGTCCGTGCAGCAGATCAGTGCGTTGCCTCCACAGGTCTGGCTGTCACCATGATGGCTGTGCCTACACTGCTAGCTGCAAACCATCCTAGCAAGGAGATGAAGCTGTGCCTCTTAGAGCTGCCTGTGATAGACAATGCAGGTTAATAACAGCTCCAGAGGAGAGGCAAAGCCATGAGATGGAAAAATCCATAATCGTTTATTAAATTACCTTTAGTTTCATAGAATGGTTTGAGGCAACTTCATGGGACTACAGTGCCTAGACAATAACAATATTTTTCATTCTAAAGTAGAAGCCCTCTGGGAACTGGTGCTGGGAGATGATGTGATTAGTGAGTCCTCCTGAGGAGACGCACAAAGCACACTGAGTGACTTTTACTAGTGGGGAAAAGTCAAAATGAATAACAAGAAGTGTAACATAAAACAAAGGGAGTGAGACATATGCGCACACCCCCCAGGAATCGAAGGTGTTGATAGAGAGGTGCCTTATTTCTGACTGCCGGGACAATAAAACTCCTTGGCGCTGAAGGCAGGCATGTTGTCTTAGAAAAGCAGAAGGAACAGGAAGGATAAGAGGCGAAGATAACACTAAAGTTACTCATCACGAGCCCAATCTTTAGCCAGTTCTTTTTCAGAAATGAATAGGGACTTTCCGGGCATCCCAGAAGCAGTCGCGAACACAGGAAAGACAGTGAAGGGAAGAAACTGGCTCGTGCACTTGCATGCCTCTGCTGTGGAGAGGACCCACCCCGTCCCCAGAGAGGGGCAGAAGGGTTTGGAGGTGCCTGTCGACGCACCAGCATGGAGATATGGAGCCTCCTGATTTAAGCACATCAGCCTGAAGTTGGAGGGGTTAGAAACTAGGCGTTCACTTCCCTGTGTCCATCTCCTCCAACACTGGTCACTCAACAGCCCCAAGGTTCAACCGGTTACTCAGGCTCCTCACGTTGGACCAGGAGAGAGGAAAACGGGCCTCATGTGAACACAGACCTTGTGCAGCCTAGTGAGATGCAACCTTGCTCTGGCAGTCCAGCACGGCCCTGTGGCCATGGGTTTCAGCTATGGCTGTAGAAAGCCAAAGCTCAGCAAGGTGGACATGAGCCCTTCATCCCTGATGGTACAGCACCCATACCTTCCTTGCGTTGTTAGGGAGCTGAGAGAGAAAAAGCATCCAGAGTAGAGATTTCACAGGCATGAAGGCAGACAGACACCAGGGCAAGAGGCATCCTCCCTGCTAGGCTAAGCTCTGGGATGATTGCGTGCTAGCCACCATTGCCAGCGGTGCTTAGAAAAATCTCAGTTTGCCTCCTGGTTTCTGAGCCTGTTAAGGATACAGCTTCACACTGCCTCCCACACCCTTTCCCCAAAATAGAGGAGCTGGAAATCACGCTGCTTCATAAAACCAAATGTGAAGATTCACACACAATGATGCAAGCCTGCCAGCTCCGGCTGCACAAGAGCAATCGGATGTTGGGATAGGTGCCTGAAAACTGCAGCGCTGCCCCACTAGCCAGCAGCAAATGTGCAGGGCAGAAAGCAATCACCTGTTTCTGCTAAAAGGTAGAGTTGAAATGACTTATAGTCTCAGGTAGTTTTACCAGCTACATCAGTCAATGTCCTACGTCCTGGGAGACGGCAATATTCTGGTTAAAACTTCAAGAGGCTAAAACAGCAAGAGGAGAAGTGCCAGCACTAAACAGACCAGGATGCTACTCTAACAGCTGGGATTTTGGGTTAATCAGCCTCCAATGCCTTATGATATTTTCAGCTCCTGCTCATACAAAATCTGTAAGACTCCACAAGGCTACAAATTTAAACATTAAGGAATGTACACTTTTTTCTGTTTACATGGAAAAAAAAGGAAAGAAAAGAAAAATAAAAGTGGCAATTCTAACGCCCTGAAGATAATTCCTTTGCTAGGGTAAGTTCACAGAATCACAGAATGGTTGAGGTTGGAAGGGACCTCTGGAGATCATCTAGTCCAACCTCCCTGCTCAAGCAGGGTCCTCTACAGCATATTGCCCAGGATTGCGTCCAGGCCAGTTTTGAATATCTCCAGCGAAGGAGACTCCACTACCTCTCTGGGCAACCTCTTCCAGTGCTCTGTCACCCTCACAGTCTAGAAGTTTTTTCTCAGGTTTAGGTGGAACTTCCTGTGGTTCAGTTTCTGCCCGTTGCCTCTTGTCCTGTCGCTGGGCACCACGGAGAAGAGACTGGCCTCATCCTCTCGACAAACCCCCTTCACATGCTTGTACACATTGATGATCACCTCTCAGTCTTCTCTTCTCCAGGCTAAACAGGCCCAGCTCTCTCAGCCTTTCTTCATAGGAGAGATGCTCCAGTCCCCTCATCACCTTCGCAGCCCTCCGCTGGACTCTCTCCAGGAGTGCATGTTTCTCTTGTACTGGGGAGTCAGAATTTACCTCCCTCCACCTGCTGGTAACACTCTTCCTAATGTACCCCAGGATACCCTGGGCCTTCTTGGCCACAAGGGCACACTGCTGGCTCAGGCTTAACTTGTTGTCCATCAGCACTCCCAGGTCCTTCTCAGCAGAGCTGCTTTCCAGCAGGTCAGCCCCAAGCCTGTACTGCTGCATGTAGTTATCACTCCCTAGGTGCAGGACCCTGCACTTGCCTTTGTTGAACTTCATGAGGTTCCTCTCCACCCAGCTCTCCAGCCTGTCCAGGTCCCTCGGCATGGCAGCACAGTCTTCTGGTGCGTCAGCCACTCCCCCCAGTTTAGTATCATCAGCAAACTTGCTGAGGCTGCACTCTGTCCCTTCCTCCAGGGCATTGATGACTACATTGAACAAGACTGGACCCAGGACTGACCCCTGGGGGACTCCACTAGCCACAGGCCTCCACTAGAGACTGTGCCACTGACCACAACCCTCTGAGCTCGGCCATCCAGCCAGCTCTCAAGCCACCTCACCGGCCACTCATCTAGCCCACGCTTCCTGAGCTTGCCTACGAGGATGTGATTGATGGGAGACAGTGTCCAAAGCCTTGCTGAAGTCCAGGCAGACAACACCCACTGCTCTGCCCTCATCTCCCCAGCCAGTCAGCCCATCAGAGAAGGCTATCCCGTTGGTCAAGCGTGATTTCCCTCTGGTGAATCCATGCTGACTGCTCCTGATCACCTGCTTGTCCTCCACATGCTTACTGAGGACCTCCAGGATGAGCTGTTCCATCACCTTTCCAGGGATGGCGGTGAGGCTGACAGGCCTGTAGTTTCCTGGCTCCTCCTTCTGGCCCTTTTGGAAGACTGGAGTGACAGCAGCTTTCTTCCAGTCCTCAGGCACCTCTCCTGTTCTCCAGGACCTACCAAAGAGGACGGAGAGTGGCCTAGCGATAACATCCGCCAGCTCCCTCAGCACTCGGGGGCACATCCCTTCAGGGCCCATGGATTTGTGGATGTCGAGTTTGGACAAATGTCCTCTAACCCGATCCTCCTCCACCAAGGGAGAGTCTTCCTTTCTCCAGACTTTCTGTCTTATCTCCAGGGTCTGGAATTCCCCAGGGCCGGCCTTAGCAGTAAAGACTGAAGCACAGGCAGCATTCAGCAACTCTGCCGTCTCTGTAGCCTTCGTCACCAGGGCACCCACCCCACTCAGCAGCGGGCCCGCATTCTCCCTAGTCTTCCTTGCGCTATTGATGTATCTGAAGAAGCCCTTCTTGTTGTCCTTGACATCCCTTGCCAGATTTAATTCCAAATGGGCCTTCGCCTTCCTCGTCGCATCCCTGCACACTCTGACAATGTCCCTGTATTCCTCCCAAGTGGCCTGTCCCCTTTTCCACATTCTGTGCACTTCCTTCTTCTGCTGGAGTTTTGCCAGGAGTTCCTTGCTCATCCATGCAGGGCTCCTGCCTGCTTTGCTGGACTTCTTCCTCAGAGGGATGCACTGATCTTGAGCCTAGAGGAGATAATACTTGAATATTAACCAGCTTTCTTGGATTCCTCTTCCTTCTAGGGCCCTACGCCATGAGATTCCCCTAAGTAGGTCCCTGAAGAGGCCAACGTTAGCTCTCCTGAAGTCCAGGCCTGCGATCCTACTTATTGCCCTGCTTCCTCCTTGCACGATCCTCAACTCCACCATCTCATGGTCACTGCAGCCAAGGCTGCCCCTAGCCTTCACATCTCCAACCAGACCTTCTTTGCTTGTTAGTACAAGGTCTAGCAGCGCACCTCTCCTCATTGGCGTCTCCACCACTTGGGCCAAGAAATCATCATCAATGCTTTTCAGGAACCTCTTCGTGCCTAGTTGTGCTGTGTTCCTTTGCTAAGAAGAGATTTGCGTATTTACTGAATCATCCATTGAAATTCAGACCAGGCCGTGAGTGGAGAGACAGAAAAGAGAATCAGCACTGCTGCAGTGAGTCTGAGTTTTCCATCCTCTGTTTTGTACATGCTGGAAATGATTAAACTGGATTTGGTGCTAATCTGAATGCAGTAAGTGGTCCTGTGGCTATCCTACTGTGACCAAGTATTAATTAACTAGCAGTTAATATGCGGTTTTAAAAGAGTCTTACTCAGCTGAGTCAAAATGTTACCTTTAAGAGATGAGGGAGAGTTTTTATTTCTTTCTACAAGCAGAAATTGTAGGAGAGAAGTAGGGACACTGCTACAGAAAAATAAGAGAAATATGCCATGTTCCTGGGTCAGCAACCAAAGCTCTCCAGTACTGGTGAGCAGGAGCTGCAGGATTCGATTTTTGGATGCACTGAGCATCCTCAGCTCCTGCTGAAGCCCACAGGAAAACCAGGTGCTTGGCTGCATCTGAAAAAAATTCCAAATCTCAGCTGTTCCTTCACTGTCTATGCTAAGAATCAGGGGAGGGTCTGGAGGCCCCTCAGTTCCTTCTGAAATTATACTGTGCAAGGTACAGACTTTTCTGGGTTTTGTTCCATTTATTGATTTGCCTGCTCTGGTTGCACAGGGCTCAGGCACTGGAGCTTCTCAGCCACCCGAGCTTCTCAGCCACCCTGGCCCAACGTAAGCTGTCTTGAGCCTGGCTCAGCAGCCAACCAGCAATCATAGCCACTGCAGACATGAGCTAATCTCACTCTGCATATGGGCATGAGGAGAAGTGCCGGAGACAGAAGCTATCCCTGCTCTTTTTAGGAGCTCCTTCCCCACAAATGCTGATATCTGCATGATACTTTGCTTTGCCTCGCTGCACTGCAGCTGTCCTCGGTGATCCCTGACATGGTCAACTTGGAGTTTAAATCTTTTAGGGAGCTCATCCTTATAAAGCAGTATTTTCTGCTCTCTTCATATCCCTGACAAGTTGTATCACTAGGAGATGTCTCCTCTGACTTTACTGGAGTTATTCTGACCTGCACTGACTTTACTGATGGCAAAACATTACCCATCATGCTCTGCACATCAGCCACATGACTGAGGTAGGAGGAAGTTCCTGGAGAAACGCTTCTCAATCAGACTATGGCCAAAGGTCTCTCTGAACAAATCAGTTGCTCTAACAATAAATACAGTCTGTCATCTTTGTTCAAAATTACAGAAGCCAGGACAGGTGTAATTGGGAGATGCTATTTAATCAGCCACAATTGCAATCTGACCAGCTACTCCAAATTACCTCTGGTACCACCTATATAGGTGATGTACTAACTCCTTTAACCGATATCAAAGAGGGAAAGATGTGCTCCAACAGCCTTTGTGTTGGGGACCTGGACATTAGCCATTCAAGAGGCCAAGTGCAGAGCGCTCAGCAAACAACGATGGACATGGTCACGACCACCACAAGCATTCAGAAGCAGGGGGCAGGCAAAGGACTAGCTAAGCCTAAGGCCACTATTGGACTGAGAAGGGTAGGCTAGTCCTGAGTGCTTTTAGGTAATTAGGAGAAAGCTCCTAGCCATGGGAACAGAGATGTTGTCTACCTACCCTCTCCTTAGGGTAGACAGAGAATCCTTTGTCCTGCAGAAGACCAGCAAGTTGGTCTCAACAAGTTTGTGAAATGGATGATAGAGGACAGAGCCTAGGATTGCAGGGACCAGACTCAGTGGGCTTGGGAGGCCTGCTCATCCTACAAGGATGAGCCTACAAAAGCTCAAGCCTGTGCTGAGGCATCCCGTGGGGCGAGGGCAGCATATACCTGCACCACTCTGCCAGTACTAGCTCCCCATGGCCTTCCTGCTTACAGCTGCACCACAGGAAAATCCAGCTGCAGACAGAGCCTAGGGGACAATCTGGCACAGCTGGCAGCCTTTCTGCCTGCTAGCTAGCATGACTGTCCTCCGCAGTGCTGAAGAGCAATAAAAGGAGGGAGATGAGATGATGGAGCATGTCCTGGAGCCAGGCACAGTTACAGAGCTTTCCTCACCTAGAAGGAAACATCTCTGCTCAGCTCAACCACTTCTGCTGAACCCCAGAAGGTGTCTCCATTGGCACACACTGATCCATGCTCCCCGGCACAGTGTGCCTCCACTTGTGTCTCCTGTCATCACATCTCCAGTGGGCAGTGATGCCTACAGACCAGCACCCACCCTTAACCCCATCCAGCAACTGCTCACTGTAGGGGAGGGCAGAAGTGATTAAAGAAAAAAAGACAAAGGAAATACAGAAGAAAAACCAAAACCAAAAAGAAAGAGACCTCCAGTGCATTTAACATATTTCCTAGGGTCACATCCCAAAAGAAATCAGGCAGATGCTGAAGCTCCACCCTGCTGAGCATGCCGGCCTCACAATCCATCCCCGGTCCAGAAGGAGCAGAGTTCGTCATGCCAGCAGAAATTACAGACAGATTTAAGACTGCGTGTGGTTTTTACTGAGATTTATATGGTCTGTGTAAATGGTTAGTTAACATCACTGCTGAGTTATTATTAAAGGTCACTTCCACAGTACAAGGTAATTACCCCCTGCTTTACCAAGAGCAAGACAGACAGATTCCTAGGAAACGTGCTCACAGTCTAATGGCCCATCCTTGCTCACACTGAGCTCAAGGGGATGGTATGAGGGATGACAGAAGAGGATTGGCCTGGCCCAGGAAAGACAAGGGACAGCTCAGGACACATTTAGGCAAAATTGGCAGGCAAGCAAGGCAGAGAGCATAGCTCCCACCACTGAGGCAGGAGAAGGGTTTCCAGGGAAGCCCTAGATCAGAAAAATAGCCTAGGCTGAAGGATGGCCAAGGATGTGGCCCTGGCTGGGGTAACGGGCACAGGGAAGGACAGAGACGCTCTGTGACAGGGATCGAGGTGAGGAGGAAGAGGAGTGGCAAGGGGAGCCGCACCCAAGCCTAGGCCACCCCGTGACGGCAGAAGCTGCTCTCCTACCCCAGCTAGTCCTTCCCTCAGCCAGAGCCCTACAGAAAGCACCCACACAGCCCTGCTGGGCTGATGAGCGCACACAGGAGCTGCTCAGTGCCTCTCCCAACCTGGCCAAGGGAGTTAACAGTCAGGCCATAGGAGCCAGGAAAATCAGGGGTGAAGGAGAAAAGGGGGGTGGGGGGGATCTAGCACCTAGGAACTTTGCATCCACGGTGAGCAGCCACTTCAGGGGAACTGATGGGGCTCTGCTAAACAAGCTCACATTTCAAAAGATTTCACATGGACAAGAAGGAATGACCCTCCTGAGGGCAGGATGGCTGAAAAGGAGGCATCAATTAAATTAGCCACTCTTGAAAAGCAAAGGCACACCCAGAGAGACCCTTGGGGCACCCGACACACCCCAGTCGTGCCTCCCTCTGCCATTTTCCTGGCAGCAGGATGGTCTTTCTGGAGGCACAGACAGTGAGGGAGGTCTCACATCATTCCCTTAAGCCCGTTGAGGGCATTTAATCGGGGTGCTCTGGCTCTCTCCCTTGCCACACATGCAGGGATGGGCACAAGGGCCCTGGTGGGGCCATGCTTCAGGCCAGGAGTGTGGGTGGGCACTGGAGAAGGTGACCGAGCATGGTGCTTTTATCTTCTGGAGCGTCACGCTCTTGGCCTGATGTAAGGGACAGAGAGGGGAGGAGAGATGGCCCAAAATCCGCCCCCATCAGTTTTTCTCATCCTTTGGAAGGGCTGCACTGCAGGCCCTGTTTTCTGGGAGGAGGAGGTGGCGTGTGGTTACCCATGCTGGTGTCCCAGTGCTCAGGCCATCCACCAAGCCTTACCCATTTCTGAATATCGTCCCACTCTTCCTGGAGCCCCTTTAAAGCTCCCTGTGACATTGAAGCTCTCTCAAAGCTGCTGGGCAGCAAAGAGCAAAAGGTTTCCTCTCTTCTGCAGCCGCCTCCCTCTCTGAGACAGGACATGTAGATTTATGGCGATATATCCCCTAGGTCCCCAAAATGTTCATTTGGGCTGTTTGGATACAGGCTCCCCATTTTATTAGTCCAACTGCTACTTGATTTCTGAGTTGGCAAAGACAAGCCACCTGCTTCCGAGTGCAGCATGGAAATCAATGCTCCTGCACAGCTACAAGGCAGTTCTGCAGATTGTGACTGGCTAGTTTCAGGGCTGGAGAGATGGGCCAGCTAGATGAGAGATACTATTTTTTTTAACAGGGTCATTTGACAGACTTTATCACAGTGCATGCTGGCTCCTTGCCTAAAGCGTGTGGTCTCAGTGCCATGGTCTGCCAGGCCATTGCACCACTTCTTCCCCGTTCAGCATCTCGCCCACAGTGCTTCATCTTAGCACATCTGTCCTGGGCCCAGAAAATGCTTCTCAGCTGGGTTTGGTTGGGGTTGGCACTGCCTATAGCTCTAGCACAGGTCTCAGTCCCATTGCAACATTGCAGAGCAGCTTTTTAAAGCACAAGATCACCCCTAACTTCACCCCGTCCCACACCCTGTTGAGGTGTAGGTTTCAGCACAGGTAGGCAGTCACTTTTGCACAAGGTGCCCAGTCAGTGCCTTTGGCAACAAAACCATCAGCAGACAAAACGCAGCTACCACAGGGGATGAAAGGTAATAGCTCCAGAAATGTTGGGGTAAGTGGCATACATCGTGACTGCCTTGGCCACTCGGCTTTTAGAGGACAGGCAGGCAGCGCTCCTCCTCTAAGCTGGGACAGGCTCCTGCTTCCTTAGTAATGCAAAGGGAAAACAAAGCACTGGCATACGCCTGGCAGATCCAACTCATTCTGAATAAGAAATGTGTGATGATGCATCTTGGGAAACATTCTTTCTGACCAGTGCTTTCCTCATCTGCCTTCAAAACGGCCAGTAAGCAGCAAGGGATGCAAGCATGCTGTCTATGCACCATCCCCAAGAGAAGGAAGAGCACCGGTCGCACTGTCCAGTCTCAAACAGGGCAAAATCCCAGTTGTCTACAAGGGTTTGCAGGAAGCTCCCTATCACTGTCTGACACAGGCTAGTCTGGCTGTCACGGCAGCAGCCGTCTCTAGGCTGAACACTGAGCCCACAGGAGCGTGGGACTCTCTATCATGCCTATGTTGGTAGGTATCTTTGACTAGAAAGAACTGGAACTAAAATCCCCAGGAGAGATTTGCCCTCCTCCCAGAATACATTACACTTTGATACCCGGATTGTAATACTTTGGCTTGAGTCCCATCTCCTAAACGTTTAAAGGCTACTTAGCTACCATGTGACAACAGGCCTGAGACAGGAGAAATGAGGAAAGAAGGCAATGATAGCAGAAACAGTACTCAGGCAGAGCGATGCCAGTGGATTCAAATTAATTTTCCCTTAAGGAAAACTGTTTGATGCACACTCTGCACGAATTAGGAAGAGATAGCAAAAGGAGAGAAACAGCTGAAGAAATTAAGAGAAACGAGGACTGGAAGATTATGCCACCTTACTTGTCATTGCTATGCACAGTGACAGCAGGTCAACTAACAAACAGAAATAAATGCCATACCCTGCCACTTAGATTTCATCTGACAGCTTCCCTAGTTAGTGCTCAGATAGAAACAAGAAGCGAAAGAGACCGCAGGGATTCCTGAATCAATGCTCTTGCTCAGCCTCAGCTAGGCTGGATACAACAGCACACTGTTCCCCAAAACTGAAATCAAGATTTTGTTTTGTAAATAGGCAGCAAAGCAAGTCCTGCCACAGGTCTGCAAAGACAGGCCTCGAGCTGCAGCCTCCTGCCCAGAGGGGATTAAAGCCAAAGCCACCTATATAACAGAGGCATAACGGCATTTATATGGAGAATGATGCTGTTTGCAGTGCAAACACAGCATAGGTGCCCGCTGTATGTCTTCGATAATGAAGATGTTTAGAAAGCAAATAAGTGCTCTTCAGGTTAGCTACCTTCACATTCTCAACAGATAAAAAGTCACTGGCCCAGGAGCAGAGAAAAGTCACCTTCCAGCCCAGCATCTTCTCCCTGGCTAAAAACAGAAGGCAACACCATCATCTAACTGCAGCTTACTCATGGCATGGACGACTGCTCTGCCTTGAAATCTCCCATGTTTCACCCTGATACTTTTACTCAGCCCTGGGGAGGCCTCACCTGGAGTACTGTGTCCAGTTCTGGGCTCCCCAGTACAAGAGAGACATGGCGCTACTGGAGAGAGTCCGGCGGAGGGCTACAAAGAGGATGAGGGGACTGGAGCATCTCTGCTATGAAGAAAAGCTGAGGGAGCTGGGTCTGTTTAGCCTGGAGAAGAGAAGACTGAGAGGTGATCTCATCAATGTGTACAAGCATGTGAAGGGGGTTTGTCGAGAGGATGAGGCCAGTCTCTTCTCCGTGGTGCCCAGCGACAGGACAAGAGGCAACAGGCAGAAACTGAACCACAGGAAGTTCCACCTAAACCTGAGAAAAAACTTCTAGACTGTGAGGGTGACAGAGCACTGGAAGAGGTTGCCCAGAGAGGTAGTGGAGTCTCCTTCGCTGGAGATATTCAAAACTGGCCTGGATGCGATCCTGGGCAATATGCTGTAGAGGACCCTGCTTGAGCAGGGGGGTTGGACTAGATCTCCAGAGGTCCCTTCCAACCTCAGTCATTCTATGATTCTGTGATTCTGATGGAACAAGACAAAACAGGGAGGCAGTCAGTTATTTGACAGTATCTTGGATGGAACGTGCAGTGCTTTTAATCAGAGCAACTTTTTTTCCTTCTGCTTCCCTATCCCATTCCATTGTTCTAACGTCCTGGGATCCCTAGTCTACCGAGGCAAATAAAAGCACTAGGGGTCTGTTGCCCTTGGGTACTCGAGGAGGCCCAACCTCCCAGAAAACTCAAGTGTAATAGTCAAAGCAATTCCCATGCAGCCATTTGGGGTTCCAGTCTGGGTAGGTGTCCTCCCTATGTGCATCAGCATAACCTGTGGTCAGAAACTGGCTTACAGCACTGGGGCAGAAAAAGCTGGCTCAGATCTGCAGTCACGTTCCTGCGAGCTCATGCAGGAGAGGCTGAGCCCAGGCCTGAGGACACCTGGCTGACCTGCTGGCAAGCAAGCTGGGAAAAGAGCAGCCTGGTGCTGGAAGAGGCACGGTGCCGCAGAGTGCGCAGTGAGGGTCGCTATGATGAAGAACCCAAACGTAAAGTTAAAGGAGAAGCTTACAGACATGCCACAAATAGGAAATTAGCCTCCCTCTTCCCCCTCTTAAGCATCATCATCCCACACCAAGTATCTGGGATTAGGTCTTTAATATAAACTTGGCAATTAGGTACATTTGCTTACTCCTGGCTCCAAATCCCTCCTAGGTGCTCATATTTTATCTATTTTTAATTCTGTCTGGGGGGAAGCAGCAGTAAGTTTCCAAGGGTCTCCCTCTCTGCCCATAGATCATGACGCTTCTCTCGGCTCCCCTGCATCTCTGCCACAAGCACGGAGCCTCTCATAAGCCTCCTGAGGTTTCCTCTTGACATTCGTGGCATCCAGATTGCCATTTCCAAAGCAAAGGTAGACTGACACCCAGCATGTTCGTTACGTGAGACTATCTCTGACAAATGAAAGACCATTTCCCTATCACACTGATCCATCAACCTTCTCCGCTGATGTCAAGACAAATGCAGTTGAATGATGCCTTCTGCTGGCACATTTCCATCACCACTCAGCCCTCCTCTCCTCTGTCCTCACCCTCTAAATTGCTCATGATTTAAGCAGGAAAAAAAAAATCAGCATCCATGGGGCTACTAAAGCCCAAAACATACTGCCCCAAAGGAGACTGTAATCTCAGAGACTTAGCATAGGCATGATAGCACCTGGTAGCAGTGGGGAAAAAAAAATGGGGTTTATGCTACTGTCTGTCTGCTATGTCCCCAATACCAGGGGCACGGTGAGCATGTGTGTTTCTGATGTATATTCTTGCTGCTCATGTTGCTACCTCTCCCCGCTCCGGTGGCTGACAATGCATTATTGTCAGATTTTTGCCTTGCAATATTTTTCACTGCCTATATTTTCCATTTCTTCTTTGTTATAAAAACAACAAAGTGGAGAAAAAAAAATCTAAACCGAACAAAGAATTGTTTTTGTCAGTAACAAGGCTGGAATCTGGCTCACAGGGTCCCTGCAGTGCAACCCGCCAGGGGACATGCAAGGAGAGAGGGTAGAGAAACTCAAAACTATTAATTCTATAAGGAACTCTACTTGGGAAAGATTCCTAGGTTGTGGCAGAGGAAATCCTAGATGGAAAGTAAAGACAGTCATTTTCTACATGTTCAGCTCAATAAACCCTTTCCAAGAAGAATCTGCTGGCCGTTCATTACACACGATTTGTAGCCAAGAAGTTCCCATGCTCTGGAGGTGTCAGACCAACACACGGAGTGGGTTTGACATGTGCCGCAGAGGTGCAGAGAGTCCTGCTGATCTGTCCTGGCACCTGGAGCACATGGCATTGTGTTGCACCCCAAGAAGTTTTAATCTGGCTCACAGGAAGGTGGTAAAGACAGGGACAAAGGGGTTGGGCAGGAGCAGCAGTGCTCAGAAGAAAGCTTTGCCATTTACTTTAACAAAGAATGGAAACTCTAGAGAGCAGCTAGAGTTTCCACTGACCTCTACCTCTAGAGCGTAGGCTTTAGCAGTAGCCCAAGGGGGGATTTGCTCACAGGTCTATCCAGTTATTTAAGAAGAAAACCCTTGCACATTGCTTGGATTTGATGTCTTTGTTTTGACGGGAATCCCAAACAGTGCTGAGAAGCAGGATACTTCTCTTAGAAGCAGGGATAAATCAATTATCCTTTGCAGGAGAAAACTTTAAGATAAGAAACAAAATGAAATGTTTGTATCTGGCCCTAGATTTCCTGCTGGGTAGCTCTAGAGGTCCATTCCAACCTAGCAGAAAATGATCTGGATTCAGCTTTGAGCTACCACAAGGTCCAAGGGGAGGGGAGAGATGTTCTCAGCTTGTCTTTAACCACGCAGGTCTAGAAGAGAAGTAACAGCAAGAGATTTATAGCTTAGCAGCATCAGAGAAGGAGGCATGAGTTGGTAACCTCACAGCAGTGACTGCACTGTGCTGCTTATATGTTTGCTCTGCTCACGGAAGTAGCATAATGACTAAAAAGTGAGAAGGGGGAAAAAAAGGGCTGAACAATTAAAGGGAAAAACAACAACAACAACAAAAATCTAAGCACAGTGTGTTATCCAGGCAAGGAAATAACATTTTTCTCTCCTGGCCAAAATGCTTTTATCTAATTAATGCTGGAAGTCTCTGATGATGGGTCCTGGTGACAAGGGATGGACAGTTAAATTCCATTGATCTCACCTTCATGGGACCTGATGTTTATCATCCCCAGTGTCAGACTGAGTTAGCAGCGTCTCATAATTTAGAATGAACAATACCAACAGTGCTTAATGTGGACCAGAAATAATATCTGACATGCTGCTCTTCTGCTGGGCTCTTAATGAGCAATTTGAGGTGTTAATAGCTTAGAGACTATCTTCATTTCCAGCTCTGCCATGGAGGATCACGTGGTGTCTGCTGAGGAACCCGGAGAGAGTACGTTACTGCTTAATTAACATGCAGAGCAGAAAAGGGAGCTGTCGAAACATCCACATCACTAACAAGCCAGCAAAGGGGCTACGCCAAAGCCCTTTGGAGCAAGGAGCACCATCCTACCAGATGTTCAGGACGCTCAGCTGCTACAGAGTCAGTGGAGTCGGGTGACTCAGCATCTGCTGGAAAAACAAGCACCTGCAGGCTCAGGTCCAGCCAAGCCAATTTAGGTGGAGATGGGATAATTAAAAGCTGAAAACTGATTCAGTATTCACATTTCCAAAAACATACAGAGGTTTTAAAAAGTAAAAGTAACAATAAACAGGCAACCGGCCAAAGAGTGGTCCCAGAGGAAATTAATTCCACATAGGCTTTGCTGTAATGTGCTTGTTTCTCTGTTATTATAAAATATAAGCATTTTTCTATAATCAAAATTAGATTCTCCCTTCAGGTTGTAATTAAACCCTAATCTAATTTACTGGGAGATGACAGGGGCCTTCAAGCAGAGATTACAGCCCTGCTCTTCTCTTCCCTACCCACCTCCCTCCACCTGCTTTTGCAGACTTTCCTCTGCATAACTAGAAACCTTTAGGGACTGTTCCTGAAAGCATCATGCGTCAAGAAGAGCCCCTGTAAGGACACACTCTTGCTTGGTAGGACCCACCTTTCCATGAACTACCCCAGTGCCCAAGTCTTCTCCCCCAACCCTTTCACATAACCATAGCTGATCTCCACTTCCCAGTCTCCTCCTCTGGGCCAGATCCCAATTCCCTAAACAAAACTGCTATTGATGATCTGTATTATTCAGAGTAGCAGCACTTCAATAACGCAATGGTTAGGTTTGCTAGGTTTCCTAGGGCATTATGGAAAAACTATTTGCTATTGTAATTAAAATAACTGCCCAGGCTAGGCTTTTGTACTATGCACAGAGGCCACAGTGGGAAGAATCGCTAGGGATGAGTTTATAGACGCGCTCCAGCATGACTGCAAGATCACTCCTGGGCTTGGAAACCCACAGACCAGTGCTGGATAGCTCTGCCCCCCATGGATGTTCAGACAAGTGCTCCCCCCAGCCATATGTAGCTGCACCTACAAACAAAGCAGAACCCACCATTTCATTATAAAATACTAAATAGCTGTTTTGTGAATGTGACATGCATGTTAACAGATGAAAATTCACTTCACCAAGGTGGCATTTGCCTCGGGCCACGAAAACCTGAGAAAGCAGCTTCCCAAGCTAGCTTCCCTTCCCAGGGGAACCAGTACGGGACCACAGTAAAATAGCAAGAGACTTGGGATAGCAACATATCATTCTGCTGCTGGCAGTGCCCGTGCAGGTTGATGGCATGAAATAACAACAAATAGGGTTGGCAGGGAAGGGAAGAGCTCACATTTTATATCTGCTTGCCCAAGCACCTAAACCTAAGCCAATGCACAGCTCTGTGGCTCCAGAAATAAGAAAGCATTATGAGAAGGACTGTGAGCTAATACTAGAAGTGCTAGGAGGCCATCACAGTCTCAGCTTGGCCCCTGCACAGCTTCAAACTGGTGGAGGTCACCTGTCCTCTGAGCGTCCACCCTGAGCACAACTGGTAGGCACTACTTCCAGACAGGAAAGTCAAAAGCAATCTGTCAGACCCCAAATAGTCTCAGGCTTTGCAAAGATACAAACAGCGCACCAGGAAGGAGAAGAGCTCCAGGGAGAGTGCAAAGCTGCACATACCTCATCTGTCTCACATGGCTATCTGTCAGGAATGACCAGTCATAGCGGACAGGAAGTGGGCTGCAGTTAGTCATCTCGATGTAACGCACATCTTCAGTGTCATTCAGGATGCAGCCAAAGTCGAGGGCCATGGTCTGGAAATGGAGATTTGGAAAGTACACTTCTCCTCGAAGGGCAATGCACTCCTCATGAGAGTGCTCAAGGAAGCGTATCATCAGGACTGCCTTTGCTACCCGGATATCCAAACCCTCGTGATAAGCAGGGTTAAATCTGACAGAAAGATGAAGTTCTTCCCCTACTTCCAGCTTGATGGCCTGCAGTGAGAGATAAAGAGGTATTAATCATCGGCATAATGAAGTTCCAAGGTCTGATGGCATGAAATGCGCAAATGCATGATGTTCAAATTGGGACCCCAACGTGGGCTTCTCAGTTCATCCTTCATTTTCTTTACAGTGTGCTTCTGACTGTTAGCACCACAGTCTTGTCCGAGACCATCTCAGGCTCTCATTCCTGTGCTCTGCATCAACACAAGAGGGAAGTAAATTTTGTTCTACTGAATTCTAGACCTTCAAACGCTATACAATAAAAACCAAACTAGCTCTCTGGCAAGCCTTTGGCCCCGACTCTGAGAGAACTCCTTCATCCTCACACTCAGCACATGTGCAACTGCATTAGACTCACCCTTGCGGTGGAGAAGGAAAATATGAGCTTACTTACATGAAAAATCTTTCATGCTCAGGAAAGTCTCCAAGAGACTTACAAAACTTCAGTCTTCAATGAGCTTGCCTGTCCCTGCCCCAAGTAACACATCTTGCCAGGAAACAATGTAGAAACTGGACGTGAACTAGTGTTAGGGTGGTGAGTCAGCAGACCTGAGGCTGACCTTGTCTGTCCTGGCTTCGCTTCAGTGCAGCTCCACTAACTTCAGCACAGTGCTAGTCATTGGCATGGATGTTGCTGAGCACAGTAGTGCCTACAGCAATACGTGCATAGCACAGCCTGCGTCCAGCTTCTCCCACCGGCAACGGGGCAGGTGCCAGGCAGCAGCCAGAGCACTCTGAGCCTTCCCCAAAGCAGAGCTGGCCTCAAAGAGAGCAAGCTGCTATTGGGGTGATCTGAGGATGGATACCAGAGCACTGTGACAGTTTCCCAGGAAAGACCATTACTACGTGGCTTGCAAAGAGCCACTTGGCAGCTGTTCTCCTTCTCATGTGCTGTCTTAGACGCAAGGCGTATTTCCCCCAAATCAGACAATATTTCATTTTCTTCAGCAGTTCATTTTGAATCTGATTTAGTTCAGGCCTGCTGACACTAAAGAACAAAATTCTCTACCAGAGGGCCTCCGGACCACAAGGTACCACCCCACTCCTCCCTCTTCAAACCACACCAGTAGGGAGGTTCATGGCTGCTCACCCGATCATCTACACAGATGGGCTGCTGGTCCACATCACAGAGGGAGAAGGGATGTTCTATGGACAGGACAATGTTGAGTGGCAAGGAAGAGATGTTTTTTAAATCAAGACACTTAAACTGAGGAGTTAGGACATCACTGGCTTCCTGTAGAAACACAGGAGAGGACAAAGAGAAAGAAGACCGAGGGAGTGGTTGTGGATCGCCTTCTTCTGCTGCATTTCACATCTTTCAACTCCACAAGAACAGACATCTCTACTACTCTTACCGGTTCCTGCTCTTCTAGAAGGCTTTTCTTTAAGAATATCAAACACCGTGTTTAGAACCCATAGCACCCCCCTCAAGGGACTGGGAAATGTTACCGTCTCATGAACAGATGAGGGAATAGGATCCCTAGACGGGGAAGCTGCTTGGCAAGGTGAAAAAGGAAAGAGAAAACAGATTGTTTGTCTCCAGTTTTGTCTCCTCTCCTGCGCTGAAGGGCACAAGACATTTCCACTCACATACAGTAACCCTTTACAACCTTATAGGCTCAAGCAGTCTCATAAAAAGCAGTGAGGCTAGCCAGAAGTGTAAAAAAAGCAGGTTTTAGCCTGTAGAGGAGAGACTGCATTAGCCTAAGGTTACGTTTAGACATTTGCACACACATCCAGCTGCCTACAAGCCTGGACAGCTCAGCTGCAAAGTGTCTCCTGCTGCCCCTGCTATAGTGACAAGCTGTCTATAGACTCCAATCTAAGATCTAGTCTAAGCTACTTCTTCCTGTTTATGTGTTTCTCTGGGCCTCCTGTACGGTTTATATAAACTAGATAGTGTTTGGGAAACTAGTTCTAAATGTATTGATATCAAACAGCTGCTGCAGTGTCATTGCACTCAATAAATCGGAGCGCGCGGCATCAAGCAGACTGCAGGCAGACATCAGGGATAGCTGGAAAGCATCTAATTCAATCTGAACTGCCTCCTCATAGGATTTTGTGCTACTCTGGGAGTCAGGGAGCTAGACCTGAAAATGCAGAAACTAAATTTTGACATATTTTCTCTTTTTCAGACACCTCACAGGAGAGGGCAGGAATCAGGACCTAGAGAGGAGAAGGGCAGCTGCTTTGTGCCAGTGTTATCACCACTGCAGCTAGAGAACTTCTATGGCTCCTTCAAACACTGTGAGGTTTGGGGAAATGCAAAGATCTGTTAGCGCTGGCATTCGTACCCACAGCAAAGAGGGCAGACAACAGACAAAGGGTGACAATTTTTCCTGTCAGCCTGAGAGGCTGACAAGATCCTCGATTTTTCTCAGCTTCCCTACAGGAATAATGTTCAGATTTCACCATGCCTTACAAGCTGCTGGTAAACTTCTCTTTATACTGGATATGGAAACCAGCGGCCATAAGCCCCCTCTACAGAGGGCTCAATTTTACGTAGGCAAGCAAGTCAAAAAAATCAGTCCTATCTCTAAATAGGTCTGCACCTACTTTGCACAGAGCTGCACGAGGGGTGAGATGGAGGTTTAGCATAGCTCAGCTGCAGCGATCTGCTCTCTGCAGCCCCAGGCTGCCACACGAGGTGGCTGTGCAAAGCTCACCCAGCACACCATGCTCTCACGGGTCCTACGTGTCTCACCCTGCACCCTTGGGTCAGTAGCTCAAACAATTCTGTCTCTACGCCAAGAAAGGCGGAATCAAGCTGAAAAGGCTGTCCAGGGGATGGAGGAACTGACATAAAGATCTAAGTACTAATGGGAAAAGCTCGGTCCCACTCAAATCAATAGCCAAAGCCCCACAGATTTCAGAAGAAGTTGTTTAATTTCCTTGTTTAATTGCAGGCTTTCAGTCACGAGCCATGCTGCCTATTAAATGGCAGAAGGCGGTTCAGAGACTTACCTTCTCTACCCGGAAAGTGATTTCCCTAGAAGAGATTTGCAGAACAGGAGCAATGAACTCGCACATGACATCCACTTGCATTATTTGTGTCTTCCCTGCCTTGCTCCCTACGATGGCGTGACACAGCAGTCGCTCCTTCGCTACCTGTAGGCAAGAGAGCCACGCATGACCCAGCGGATGCTAGCAGGGTATCTCAATAACACACTGTAATCGCCAGCCATCTGACTACAGACGTGTAGGATTTTGGCAGCCTGAATGAAAACCTTGCCACTGGATCTTGGCAATCATTGAACAGCGGGTATCATAAAGATACAACCACTGGTCATCAACATCTCCCCTTTCTTCTTATGCTGCGCCCCGTTTATTCAGCACTCAGATGTCCATAACGCTACGGCATACACAGAAGGCACTTGTGAGTCATGTGCTGTCTACAATCATAATAATTACTGCCTCAAATGAGTATTGTTTTCATATGTTCTGCTGCTAAACATAACACTTCCAGGAAACTGTAGGAAATCGCTACAAAAATAAAATAATTGTATGAAGGGAAAGAGGCAATGAAAAGGTCCAATGCCAGCAAACCTTTCCTTAGAAGCTTTGTGGAAAGGATGCAGAGGAAAAACCCAAATAGCCAACCCGTCTTTAAGTAAAGAGAGGCTCACCCATTCCCAGGAATGTATTGGGCCTGGTTTGAAAAAAAACCTCTCCATAAAAGAGGTGTGTCTCACTTCATACGGAAAGCCTCTGCACCAGCCAGAAGCTCTTACATCCAGATACTTTCCTGATTTCTCTCATGGTTTCACTCCAAGTTCCTCCCCCTCATTTCTCACTCTTCCCTATGGTACAACACCACAACACAACTCCTCCTTGGAGCTTACATCCTCCAAAATCAGCTGTGTTACATGTCCAATGTAGGGAGTTGGGCTTCCAACCAACCTAAAGGGTATCAAGTTCTCAATAAACAAGGAAGGTAGAAAGCCTGCTCCCAGGGTCTTGGCTTTGACTCCAGCAGCCACATAGCCAAAGCTGAGCTCACAGATCTGCTTTCAGCTTTCCATGCAAGACATTTTCTCCAGCCCTGATCATTTTGTTTCCTTTCTGGTGCCTTTTCCCTTCAGCAAAACCTTAGGGTTCAGAACTGCACAGGGATATACCCGGAGAGTCCCATCACAGTCAACTGAGTTATCAAGTCTACATCAAGCTACCCCTGAAGCAAGCCCTGAAAACACTTTCAAAAGCACTGCTATTAGCAATGGTATAATGCAGATTCACTCCTTGTTCACTTGAATGGCTGTGACCAGCGGTTTTGGAGCAAGGCAGCACAGACCAGCACAGCTGGTAGCTTCTTGACAGAACTGGATTTCCCCTGGAAGGGGGCTGGGAAGGAGAACACATAGCCACCCTCTTGCATCTCCCTCTTTGAGCTGCAGCCCAAAGGTGCACAACCTTATCACAAGACTTGGCTGCCTTTGGGATGCTGGAGCTGGCTAAGAGACTGGGGTGAGCTGCTATGGAAATATTGACAACAGTCAAGCTGTCAATTATAATGATCTCTGGGAACAGTCTCCCGGGTGGAGAATGTCGCTCTGTGATCATTAGAGCTAATGCATTGTGTTCATTTTTCTCTTCCAGGACTCAGCACTAGACAAGCCCTCGGCCTGTGTTTATACAGAGAGAAAAAAATGATGCTGCTCCCAGACACTCCCTCCCTTTGCAGGTGTATTTTGGATTACTCCCTGCTTCCCCCAGATATATTACATTTTTCTATTTACTTTTTGCCTGTGCTCCTAAACTCTCTAAACAGCTCCTTCCTCTGCCCTTCCTTTCTGCCTCAGCATGTGACACCTTATAAGCTGTCGCTTGCCCCTGAAGTAGCACCTTCTTCAGCCCATATTTTGGTATTAGCAAGTTGGGTCTATGGTAGCTATAGTAACAAGAAAAGCCTTAGCAACTAATAGTGGCCAGCAAGAAAAGCAGCTGGTGCTGCCATGGTAACTTGTGGCATTAAAACCGTTCTTGAAAGCAATTGCTCATTTTCTCAGGCATATGTCAAGGGGCTACTGAAGAAGTCCAAGCGGCAGTGATCTGATGGGAAAGGCTTGTCTCCCGCGCAGGACCTCACCTTGGGAGTCCTGGAGAAGCCTTCCAGCATCATGTCCATAGTCTTGCCCGGGGTCAGCTCCATCCTTAGCGGCCGAAGCTTAAAAACAGGAGATGCAGGTCTGACGCTCCGGGATAAATTTTTGCTTTTAGTGTGAGTGAGAGAAGGGAGATGATCCCGCTGGCGAAATGGGGCAAAGCCTTCTGTTGTCCAGTAGAGCTGATGGGTGCGACGTCCCTGGTTCGTTATCTTGAAGTGGTAATAGCAGGGTTCCTGACTAGAAGAGAAGCAGAGATGGGGAACGTTGTGGAGGCTGAAATTTCTGTGTTCAGCCAGCTTCTTCACATACTGCAAAGAAAAGTTTCATGAAGAATGACATCTCCGGCCCCAGGGCAACCCTGGGGGCAGGCTACCCTAGAGACAGAGCATCACTGGCCTTTGGCGCTTAATACTCAGAGCGTCTTTCCAATGGGTGCCCTGCAGGTCTTGCTGCATCAGCTGCTAAGCTCATCCCTACTGGCTGTAAGTGGAAGGCAGAAGTAGCTTGCTGCCATTTCACCTTTAGGAGCTGCTGACCACAAGACAAGGCTAGAAGAGATGCTCTGATCTCCAGCTTTGCCTGCTCCCTCTCTAGTTAGCATAAACCTTTAAATAAAGCTCAGTTGCCTGAAGGGAAAAGATGGAACCTTTGGCAGTGGGGCCATGAAGAGACATCACCTGAGCTGCAGTTCTTAACCGTGAGGTCTTGGCATTGCCTGCTCAAGGGCCTCGACCAGCCTTTGCACAACGGTGAAGAGGGGGCAAGCTGGTCCCCAGCTTCCCCTGCTCCTCGCAGCACTGCCAGAGAGGAAGCAAGGGCTGACCTCAGCTGCTCCATTTCATGGCATAGCTCCAGTGGTCCCCAAGACGTGCACGGGCACTTCGGCTCTATAAGGAAAAACGCAGCGTGCATCGATGCTGTTTTGGAGAGGCTTTTGTCAGCCTTTCCTTCACCTCCTCAAAAACGATGGCCTTTCGTTAAGCTGGTCAGCGCATGGCAAGACGGGCTCACAGGGCTTCAGTGTCTCCTGTGAAGATGTGATTTGGGGGCTGGAAAGTACGTAGACTCATCTGGCAATCTGGACTCTGGGTTGACCCTGGCTGCCACTGGTGAGCCTGCCCCATTTGCCTCACTGGCAGCGATGGGATGGGCCTCAGTCAGCGAGTTGCCTGCCCTGCCAGCCATGGCGTTGTGCTCAGCTCCAGCTCCCTTCCCTTCGGGAACAGCCAGCCCTTGCTGCTCTGGCAGCTCCTCTGCCTGCACAACACAGCTGGTTTGGGGCTTTAGGAAGATAAGGGTACTGTGAGCACAGACTCACTCAATGGAAGTTTTTGCAGGTAGAATGTGGCAGCAGGGCCAAGTCTAGCTATTGAGGCGACAGAGCAACATCAGGAGATAAATAACCAGAACTAGACATGAAACAAAAAGAACATTCAATGGAAATTGATTCCTTTATGTAAAGGAACACTAACTGCAGGCTAGTCAGGAGTAATTATTTTGCCTTCTATAAATCTAACTATGATCAGCAAAGAAATTGTTCCTGGAACAATTATTGTCTGTCCTTTTTTTTTTTTTTTTTAAAGGTACAAAATATGAAGCTTAGAAAATGTGTATCTGCCATAAGCAGCTAGACACCAACACAAAAGTGACAGTATAGAACAAATCAGTCTTTGAAACAAACTGTTAAGAGCATTTGATGTGCACAGGGTTAGCATGAAACTTTTCATCTTGAGGACAGCAACAGATCATAACTTTGAGAAGCTCTGGGTAGAATGCATAATTTCTAGCTCTTTAAAACCCCAACTTATCTGCCTGTGTCCCATTTCAGCTCATCTGGTTGCAGCTAACAGCAACGGCAGCTGAAATCCAAAACAAGACTGCAGGCTAGGATGCAAAGGGGGGCAGAGGCTGATAGCATGAATCATGTTGACCTGGTCTTGTCCATCATGCAGCCAATTTGTAGTTGCAGGCAGCACATGAAACGCACTGGACAAGCACAAACCTGTCTGCAGGGTCTCGACTTAGGACAGTGCCCGTTTAAAGCCCAAAATCTATCCTAAACATTCAAGGTAGAATTCATCTGGTCTAACTTAATGTCCAAAAGTTGGATTTTGAAATGCTGTGGACTTTCTTTATAGTCAGGGAAAAGGAAGAGGCACTTTCAGAAGGTGATTCCTCTCACCATGACAGGCCAGGTGAAGAGCACTTTGGAAAGTGCTAGAGGACCCTGCTTGAGCGGGGAGGTTGGACTAGATGATCTCCAGAGGTCCCTTCCAACCTCAGCCATTCTGTGATTCTGCGAAAGGCCTATTTTTCTCTTTATAAAGAGATGGCTTTGGACATGTGTGCTTCGATCATTGAACCCTCTCCTTAGAGCTAAGCTCTTTCAATTAAGACTCTCGATTTATCCCGCCCAACAGCCTGAGTCAGTGGACTTTCCTCCTCTCATTTTCGAAGCTAGTCTTTGCAGCCATGCTCCCATGCCTATGCCAAGGGGAGTGCATTTCTCCCACCAGCCTGAACCTCAGGCCTGTGCAGCTTTGATGGAGGAGATGAGGAGGAAACCAGGGAGCAGAAACAGGGAAAGAGCAACTAGGTTTAATAAACAGAAGCTCAGCAGGGCAGCCAGGAAAGACAAGCGAACTGTGGGATGATACAGGGCAAAGACAAATTCGGTTGCTCTTCCAGGACTCCTGGGCAGGAAGGAAAGAAAGTAGCATCATTAATCTAGTCAGGGAGTTGCTAACAAGCTACCATCAGGTTTTCTGCTGTTGTGAAATGATGTTCCACAGTGAGTGAAAAAGCAAGTAACATTACTGCAAAGGGAAATATGTTTATATTTGTAATGTAGCATTTTGCAGGCAGAGGCTTCCCGGACCTGCTGTTTTGCTCTAAATCCTTATTTGATAAAGGAAGGAAATAAATGCATTATAACCAAGGGCAAATTGGTGACAATTTAGCAACTGGTTTCCATGTTGGTAGCTTTTGAGGGTGAAGGTTTAATGACTCTGAAACAGTCATAAAATGTTTCTAAAGGAATTCCTGTGGCTTTTGTTTCAGTGAAATGGTGCCAGGGCCTTGAGTACTGCAGGAGAATTAGTCTGAAGGACTACAGCAAAACTTCTTGCTAAGCACATGGGAGAGACAAGAGCTGAGAGATGTCCTACCTGAAGTGGGGCCCCAGATTGAGCTCTGGAGCAAAGGCTTTGTCAGTGACGATCGTGGTGCCAATGCCAACAGCCTGGACTGGGATCTCATAGGGGCTGTTGTGCTCTATGAACAAGTTCACCTTGTCCTTGAATTTCTCGGTATCATCCAAGTGGGCTATGACAATCACAGACACCTCAGTCTCAGGGGGAACCACTCCTTCGCTGGGTTCAATCCTCCAGCGCGAGCATTTGTCAGCCTGTAAAACAACACAAATACTAATTTATGAAAGGAACCACAGAGGAAGGATTATAAGATATGAGAGAATAAAAAGCATAGAGGGTTAGTATTGCTAAATCCAAGCTGTGGCAATGGTGTCTTGAAAAAGCAACTCTCTGGAATCTTCTGTAAGCTATATTACCCCCCCCCCAACCCCGTTTAGCAGACTCACTTCATTAACCCAGTTTTGCCCAACCTGAGGGATGTTCAGCCTCAGGAGAAGGTATTCCCCTCCAGCCTCTCTTCTGGAGTAGGCACCAAGGGAGCCTGCTTTGTTTCTCCTGGCTTACTGACAATGGCCGGGTTTGCATAAAGGCCCGAGGACAGAGGAAGCCAGGACTGCTCAAATCCCACCGCAGCAGCCATGTGGCTGGGGTATACTGCTGTGAGCCTGAAGAATAACTGCAAAACTAGTTGATCAAAATCCCAAATCCAAAGTCATCTTTCTCAAGAGTTAGATAGTGTTTCTCAACAGAGCCTGAAAGACTGAAGCAGCCAGTTCCTGCTAATCATCAGCCACTGGTACCCCAGAGCCCAAGGCTTTGGAAAATTGAGCCATAAATGTTTATTTCTTTACTGCCCTGAGGTAAGCAGAAGGAAAACTGAACACAAGATGTGTGGATTTGTGGGCACAGCCTGGGCTTCCCACAAGTTCCCTTCCACTGATTTCCCACAGACCTTCCTCTACAAATGGGGCAATAAGAGCACCGGACCCCGGCCTACCTCAAGGAGGTAAGGGAGCAAGCTTCACAGGGAGCAAGCTTGCAGCATACCAAAAAAAAAAAAAAAAAAAAAAAAGCATACAACAGCCCCTAACCAGCTCTAAATGGAATCAGGAATCCCTGAAGACCGTGGTTACCTCTGTAAGTGTCGGCAGACCTCATGCGAGCAAAAAAGGATGGGCTGGTCGTTCCAGTCTGCCAGCCGTGAACTGATACCTTCAAAGGGAAAGATGCCTGCAAAGTCCTCTGCAACACCAATACCCTCCAGCTCCTGCATGAAGGCAGGCCATGCGTTCACACAACCCTCAGGAGCTGAGAGACTAAATCTCAGTTACTGTTTGCTTATAGATTTATCATTTCCAATACGGATAATATGGAAGAGGGAGGACCACAAGCCACGTCCAAAGGTACTACTGCTGGGACTGGTAGCGCCGGGCTGGGCCACGTACCACTTTGCAGCAGCTGCCGTGCTGTTGGTGGTACACGTATCCCCAATTCAGGACTGTGCGTTCTGGAAGCCAGGCACTAACCCTACCCCCAACTATACCCAAAACACCAGAGTATTGTAAAAGAGAACATTTTTGCTTTTCTTTCTTTTCTAATGAAAAGCGAGAATGTGCTCAGAGGCCTAATATGATACAAGCAGCTGCTTGATTCAAGTGCAAATAGCCTGATTTTCCATCCGTCAGGCTGGTGGCACAGGGCTCAAACAAGATGCCAGCCAGCCCAAGGCAGAAGAGTATCAGGAAACAAAGGCAGCACTTCAAAGTTGGGGAAGGCATTCTGAGTAACCCCCCTGCAACTGACCCTGGCTAACAATTAGGGTAAGACTAGCTAGAGGCCAGAGAAGCAACAACATACTGCGTGCTCAGGGTCCTGGCCTTGCGCATAGGTGCCCAGCTGTGCTAACTCCTTCCCCAGGGCTGACTGCACCCCACACAGCAGCAGGCCAGGTCTCTGCATGGTGGTCCCAGACTGAGCATGCCAAAGGCATCAAAATTATTCCAGCTACATCACACTGGCAAAATGAATAAACTCAGGCAGCTCCATTTATTTTTTTCTCCAGGGCTGCAGAAAAAGAACGTCTTTAAAAAAAGTCTTGCTTCTCCATGAAGAGCAGGCTAGGCACAAGCTAACTACCTGGCCTTTTTTTCATTCCTACACCTTTTACATTAATTAGCTGCAATGTATTCTCCATTCTTCTGGTCTGGGATCTCATATTCCCCCAGTGAACGTTCTTATATTCCCTTTGAGGTCTGACTAGTTACCATTTTGTTTTCTACACCCATGATGTTTCCTAGCCTTGCGTAGGGAGAAGCAGCAGTGCTCAAAAAGCAGCCTGAACACAGAGGGCATGCAGCTAGATTGGAAGATGGCAACCAGAGCTGCAGCCCCACTTGACCTGCTTGTCCAGAGAGACTATGGTTACCATAGCGGACCTCCTGAAACTCCATCAAAAAAATCACCACCAAATGCACTCTCATCCCAAAAATGATAACCAGTTACACGCGCACAACCACAAGCAGGTAGAAAAGAGAAGACTGACCTCACCACACATCGTCCCACCCACCCTCTCCCATTTTTCCTGCTTTCCTTGTGGAGCTGATCACTAGACTAGAGGGATCCACTGGGCTGCAATGAGCCAAAGGCTCTCCAGAGAGCACATTCATACCAAGGCAGTGGGTGTTAGCTTTTCATTGACATTAACGTACAACTTTTCCTCTGATTCATGCAGACATAAGGTAGCTAGCTTGAAAAGGAGATCTGATAGCTTTGCTCCAGAGGTGAATCTGCAAGTCTGCTACCTGACAGAGCTAATTTATCAAAGCCTGGCAATAAGCCAGGCAGTAAATTGCACCCAAGAAACTTATCACAGAGGAATAATGATAGGCTGTCTAGATGCAGCCAGAGTTTGAATTTCCTAGCGTTATCCAGTGCAGACCCACCATGTCCTGGCAGGCCAGCAACTGACTCCGGAGGACTAAGATTTGCATCCTGTCCTCATTCCTTTGGTTAGCATTTGGTGTGGGTCCAAGGGGCAGCATAATGTATCACCGAACAGAGACCTGCCAAGACCAAGAGGTTCTGCCAGGCCAGATTCGCTCAGGTTTCTAGGTCAGCTCTGCCAACACTGATCCAGGCTGATTCCCAGAGACGGGAAATCTCCTGGAGCTGGAAGAGGTCACCACCTCCTTTTCCTGCTCTGTGGACTGTAGAGGTTGAGAGAAGGCCACAATCACTTGGTCAGAAGACCGTCATGACCTGACTGCCTGGGGACACAGTGGGTTTCATTGCTGGATTCCCTATAACCCTCCAGGTGAGTCTTCAACTGTTCACAAAAAAAAAAGTGTCCCAAGTCACCATGCATTCTCCATAAGGATTACTCTTGCATAAGACTGAGGTTAAATATGTGCAGAGAGCAGCAAATTACCTGCTCACAACTGAGCATGGGGAAATGCCACGCTGACAGCACTCAGTTGTTCACCACGCAAAGCGGCTGGTTCAGTATTGCGATCAGACCAAGAACCTGGGCTCTGCTGCGAGACCAGGAGCTTTGCTGTACCTTGGATCCTCCAGCTGAAGAGAGGATTAAAAAAAAGCCTCTTTCCTCTGTAAAGGGTTTGGAAGCAATTGGTCTATGGAAAAAACACCGCTTAGGAGACCGAGTAATATCTGACTTCTGATGACATCCCTGCTACTTGCTTATCCCTGAATGCTCTGTGAAATGACGCAATAGCTGCATGCATACAATAGACAAAGATGGCGGCTATTTTTGTCTCTGTAGGAGCTTGCATTATTGGGCATCAGAGTCGCTGAGTGCTAGTCAATGGTTGGGATGAAACATTTAATCAAGAAACTCAATACAGAGATCATTAGCTTCTCCCAGGACAGACTTGCATTGTGAATAAAAGCTGCCAAAATCTGGTTATAATGAACACCAGCATGACCCTCTGACATGGATGGCAACCCTTAAGGAATGACTGGGGAGCCACCATACTCACTTCTCTTGAAGCAGCTTAAAGCTAGTTAATTAGAAGCATCTGGTCATTCTGGCCTTGCACAAGCAAAATAGGAAGCAGAACTCCATAGTCAAAATGCAGCTGTATTTCTTACCCTGCCATATGTCTAGTGACAGAGCATTCACATTGTGTTGGGCTGACCCATCGTTCCTTGTGGATGCTTCAAATGAAGAGGGAATAAATTCCCATTCTACATCAGCTGTGCACAGAGCTCTGACCCAGGTATTTTAGCAGTCTCAAGGGGGGGGCACTGGGAGCCTCTCTCAGGGCCCCAGAGGCAGTGCCAAGAATTCAAAACACATGGATAACAGTACCTGCTAAACATAAGCACCTTGAGCAGATGGACAGCTCCAGAGTAGCTGCAGGACCATCCCTTCCATCAGCCATTTTTTAAGACCAGTCAACTGAGCAGGGATGAGGCTGATGTTTTATTAGGGCCAAATAGGATCTCAGCTAGGCAGGAAAACTGCCAAGAAAACATCAGGGGTACTGTTTTCTGGCTACAGGTGCATAAGGAAAGCAACCCTGAAACAGTGCCTCCAGGAACTCAGTATTGTCTAGGTAACAGGTGAGGTGCTGTTGAAAGTATCCCTACATACATATAATTGTACATACCATGTTTTTCCACCACATAAAGCCCTAGAATTTTAACCAGGAATATCATCTTTCTAAAATCAGAGACATCTAGTGTAAAAAGGAAACTGCTTGCTCCATTCAAAAAATCAAATTCAGGAGTTTGTCTCCAAAATTTTAGAAATGCCATGGTAAAAGGGCATTCCTGCACTGGAACGACACAGACATGAGCCAGGAACGACACTGCAGAACCGGTACTGCTGACTCAAAAGGATCTTCAAGTCCTCCAAGGGAAAAATGGCAGAAGGAACCATCACATCATGTTAGACCTGTAGCAGAGAGCACCTTCCACTGCCATAGCTCCTTACAGCTATGCTACAGAAAAGCCTCTCTGGCTCCATGAAGCAACAACGTATTCCGCTCACTGCAAGCAGGGGAATGGGAGGAAGAAAAGGGAAGTGGAAGTGGGTCCACAAACTGGATCTGACAATACCAGAAGACCACTGAACTGCACCAAGAGGCCAAGCAGGAGGCTGTAGATCGGGGTGTGAGGCTGGTTATCTGTTCTTATAGACAATTAGCCCGCTGCTGCCACCTCAGCAGCAGCACCTTCATGTCAAAAGCACGGGGAGAAACCTCTGGCACGGAGCATTACCTCCGGTGGTTTCTGAGGATTTACTACCTTGGCTTCCACTCTGCCTGGAAAGAACAGCACAGGGAAAGGAGATGAACTGCTTTAGTTTAGCCTCTGCCCTAGTGCATGATCAAGGGGATGTGTTACAAAGGCAGAGCATCTAAAGCTAGTAAAAATCAAAATTAATACGTGGAACTCACTGCCACTGACAATGGATGCTAATTTGTCGTTCTTGGTACAGCTAATAGCACACTGCTCTGTGAGAAACAGAGCCAATGAAGCTTGACTCCATCTGTGTCCTCTGCCCATAGCTCACCCCGCCAGATCCTGCCTGCCCTCCCCACTGGGCAGGAGAGATGCACGCGGCAGCTCTGTCAGCACTGCGCGTGTTCTGGTTAGCCAGCAAGCACAGCTCGGCTGGCTGCTGCCAAGCATAGCATTTAATAACCAAATTCTTCCCGCCTTTCCTTTGAGAAAAGCACTCATTTGAGCCACTGTCCCTTGTAGGAACAGTCACCTTTAAGACTTTGACCTTTTAATTTGGTTGATAGCGGCCAGTGAGTGCAGGAAAGACCGTGACAGACAGTCAGCACTAGTTTCCTTAGGTGAGCAGGGATGACAATCTCTTCCATTACTGGAAGACAACAATTTTGAAAGGGCATAAATTTATCCAATGAGACACCTACTATCTCATGTCATAAGAACTTCTCCCTGTGGCCAGGTTTTGTGCACTTTTCACAATGTCTCCTTCTCCAAATCTCTGCTCCCCTTTTAAAAAGCCACAAGCCCTTGGCCCAAGCCCATGCTACACATACCCTAGGAAGGACACAACTTTCCACCCTCCTCAGCAAGTTTTGGTACAACCAATTGCCAGGAGACAGGTTACCAGGTCGGGCTGTCCACTGCTGTGACCGGGGAGAGCAGCCTCTGTGGTATAACCTGTGCCTATGCACTTCATGAAATTTTTCCTGCATGAGACTGGAAGTTCCCAGCTTTGACCCCTGTTCGTGCCTGATGCTACGTGTCGCCAGACACGGCGTCCTACCCAGAACCATTCCCTTCTGCAAGCCTGGATCCCAAGCTAGGCATAATTCAGCAAATTGGTACTGCCTTACTAGCAAAACACAACCTTTAAAAGCTGAACAAAAAGGCGAAGTCTAAGGTGAGGTTTCAGAGCACCCTGCATCACGAGGGTCTGCTGTGACAGCTCTGGAAAGAGTTAAGTCTATGATCTTATCCTCTAAATCTCTGCTCACCTTCTAAAGGACCACATACTTCAGGGCCCAGGCCAGGGCTGCCCATACCCTGGAAAGCCAAATTTAACACTCATTTCCAAACAGCACTGCAGGTATCTTTGACTACAAATGTTTGAAGGACACAGCCCTGTCTGCTTGTGTTGCACTAAGAACAAACACCAATGAGCTGGCTAATTATTCAGATGCCTGGGAGGGGGAAAGAAAAAAAAAAAGTAATTTACTGTACATTTGCAAACAACCCACTTGCCAATTCAAATCTGCTCCAACTTCAGTGAGAACAGTTGGAGAGAGCTAAGAACAACACGGACACTCTTCAAAGCCTTCCCTCCCTGCAGCCTGCACAATTCGCCCAAATGTTAACAAAATCTTCAATCAACCAGAACACACAGCAGAATCACTAAAGCAGCATCCATTTATCTGCGCTGTTTCTACGTTTATCTCTGTGTTTTGCTCTCTATCCATATGGTCATTTCTTTATTAAAGGGAATCATGGGAAAACCTTGAGATAATAAGGGGGGAATTAGTAAATGAAACTGCTGCAGTAATGAGGAGAGAAGCAAGTATGTGCCTAGGAACTGCATGTTCTCACCTCACTCGCTCTCAATTCGACTAGAAGCCTTTATATGCTGCTCTGAAAAAAATTAGTGATTTTGCTCCTGTGAACTTCAGTTAAAAGCTAACTGGTTATGGCCTTTTTTCCCCTTTCTTTAAACAAACAAAACTTGGTTCCTTCTGCAATATCAACTCCAGTTGGATCTCCAGGCAGTTCACTCTCCTGGCCATCAACTCTCTCTCCAAAGGACACATCTCCTTCAGAGGTGGCTTCTAGCCTGACCTGCTCATCAAATGGCTTCAAAGCACAGCTAGGTCTGAACGCTGGAATGTCCTCAAGCAGCTGGGTCAAGAGACATGGCTGGAAGGGCTCCTCCTGCCATGTGGGGAGTATGAAAACCCCCTGGGATATGCCCTGGGGCAGCGAGCTGGGGCATCCCCCTGGCTATTTGGAAACCTAAGGGCAATGAGCTGCTTCAGGGCAGTGCCCCGGATGAGGAAGGTTGAAGATCAGGTCAAAGGAGACAGGACCCCAAATTAGGAGGCAAAGCACCATCATTAGGAGAGGAAATCCCAAGAAAGGTTTTCTCTCTCCTCCCCAATTATAAGGCGCTACAAAGCCAACATTTGCCACCCTACAGCGGCTCAAAATAGACCCAGCAGGGTGGTTATACAGGGAGAAGAAAGCTTCCGCTGATTAACGAATTACATGCTAGGCTGGTCTTTTCTGATCGCACAGGCGTGATGTACAAGCACCTTCCGTGATGCCAAGAGATGTCATGATTAATAACTGACTAAAAGATCCCTGAGAAGACAGAGGGACAAAAGACAAGTAGCAAATGATCAAAGAGACTCTTTTCTAACACATCTCTGCCTTCCTGCAGCAAGAGCTAACACTTCCACTAATCGATACTACTGTTTTGCACTTGTCAATACAGTAAAATCATCAGACACTTAAGGAAGCAGGAAAAGATGATGACAGTAGCAGAAAGGAGGAAAAACAGCCACCTTTTTCAGCAGGTTCACATCATTCTCCCAGCAAAGCTGCAACAGCTCCTTCATGTTGACCTATTCCTCCAGCATTTTTATCTAAGGCGGGGAGGGGGGGGGAGATAATCCTCCCCCTTTCTTTTAACAGTCCAGACTGTCTGGCAGCTGACAAGATCATCATCATCAGACAGGTACAGGATTTGATGGATAGAGATGGGTTGACACACTGGTCCCATGGGGCACAGACCTGCAGACATCCTGGCAAGCAGGGAGCGATAAGCAAATAGAGAACTACAGTATGATGCCCTGTGCTCCACTTCAAACCCAAAGAAAAGCCCCATTGCTGTCCCTATGGCCTTGTGAAGCAAGGGCAGGAGAAAATGAAGTTACTACCTACAAATTGCACTAGTTCAGCCCTTCCTATCACTACCTTATGTTTCACACTTTGCCACCCCAGCTTTCCTTTGGATGCTCAATTGCTGTGTGGTAACTAAATCAGCTGGCAGTTGCTATCAGCAGCATTACAGAGGGAGGGAATCACAGGATCCATCCTGTGATCCATCTCCCCACACCACTGGTGCGGAACTGTCCTGTCAAAACAAGGAACACAAGCCAGTCAATGTCTCTGATATCACAGAATCGTTTAGGTTGGAAGGGACCTCTGGAGATCATCTAGTCCAACCTCCTTGCTCAAGCAGGGTCCTCTACAGCATATTGCCCAGGATCGCATCCAGGCCAGTTTTGAATATCTCCAGCGAAGGAGACTCCACTACCTCTCTGGGCAACCTCTTCCAGTGCTCTGTCACCCTCACAGTCTAGAAGTTTTTTCTCAGGTTTAGGTGGAACTTCCTGTGGTTCAGTTTCTGCCCGTTGCCTCTTGTCCTGTCGCTGGGCACCACGGAGAAGAGACTGGCCTCATCCTCTCGACAAACCCCCTTCACATGCTTGTACACATTGATGAGATCACCTCTCAGTCTTCTCTTCTCCAGGCTAAACAGGCCCAGCTCTCTCAGCCTTTCTTCAGAGGAGAGATGCTCCAGTCCCCTCATCACCTTCGTAGCCCTCCGCCGGACTCTCTCCAGTAGCGCCATGTCTCTCTTGTACTGGGGAGCCCAGTACAAATATCCTAAGTACAAGTATCCTAAACTGCAGGGTTATAACCACTTCCCCGCCACAGTCAGGGCTCCGGTCACTCCTCCAGCTTGCAGAGCAGCCCCGCCGGGGACACAGGAGCATGCAGACTTGGCACTGGAGCAGTACGGACAGGACGTTGAGACCCAGCGCAGACAGCGTCAGGACTCAGCAGCTACAGCTGCACTATGTTGAGCAGACTTTCTCATCTCAGGCCAGCCACACCTCCAACATTTCCACATCTCCAACATGTGCATTACGCAAGTTCTTACTTTGTCTGGGTGATTTCCCCCCTGCCTGTAACCTTGTCTAAACACGTGTTTGCTGTACTGCTGACAGCCTCTACTCTTAGCCATGTCCCCCCAAATTGATGGTATTTCTGAAACAAACATGGATTTAACTCAGGAAAAACCCGAACTGTTCAGTGCAATCAATCCAAGTTTTGCTAAACGCTGGTGCCATTCGAGCCTTGCTTCCCAGCTGGTCAGAGGGAGTCGCGGAGCTCAGCGTCGCACCTGAGGGCAGTGACAGCCTGGTGCTAAGCAGCTTTTTGGCTGGAGTTCATCCTGCAGGAAGAAGCTCGGTTTATTGGTTTCGTCCAGCTTCCCACACCCCGTCAGTGTAAGCTGCAGTCTCATGCAGAAGCAGTGCACCACTTCTCCGTCTCACACCACTCTTTTCCTCCCATTCCCTACCCTTTTTACGCAGGTTCCTTTGTTTTATTCATCAGCGTCAACGTTTCTAGGGAGTCGTGGGGCGACTGCATAAGTACACGCAGTTTGCAAAATTATCTCTCAGCAGCCGGTAGCAAGATCCCTGATCTCCTGGCAGCGAGCTGTTTGAAGTCCAGTAAACAGCCTCAGCAGCTCTGCCTCTAACACGCATGGCAAAGGGAAGCAGGAAAGGGCTTTTGTTCTGTGGATAAATCAGGAGCTCCAACTCATTTGCAGAAAGCTTTAAGTTCACTTCCTAGGGATCACAGAATTAACCTCAGCCCACTGCCTCTTCCTCTTTGCTCTGGGTGCTCCAGGAAAAGCAGCAAGTATGGAAATGGCAGGGGCAAATCCCAGATGCTACCAAGATCATCATTTCAGGACTGCCCTCAGTGCTGAGGACTGCTTGATCCTTTGCTACTAGTGGTAACCTGACATGCTCCTAATATATCCTCCAAAGCTTGCAGGAGGTAAGAGGCATATGAACCCAGGTGCAGCAAAGACTCTTCATTTGGGAGGGGTGGGGGAGGTGCAAGATCCTCTTCTTTACACTCTGCATGCAGGCAATCCTCTAACATCAGGGTGAATGCGAAGCTTCATCTTTCAGGAATCTCTAAGTATCTGCTGGCAAAGCAACTTGGCCTACTTGGGGTGTCTGGCCAGGGCTCCACCCCAGACAGACAGAGACGATGTGACCCATTGGCACGCACAGATCCTGCCCTCCTCGGCAGCCACACTCTGCTGGGAAGCCAGCTTATATAGGGGGTACCCAAGGGAGAAAATGCCTCCCATCCATCAGACCACTGGATATGGAGCAACTGAAGACAGCAGAAATGTAAAACTTGGGCATATTTCTGCTGTCTTGTGGGGAATAAAATATGCTATGGGGACCACTCTCTACTCATCCTCCCCAAGGCCTTGCGCACTCAGTCCTTGGCATACCTCTAGAGAGGGTACCCTGGCAGACCAGGGCTGACCTGTCCCTGAGAAAAAACAGTAGCCCCAGGCCATTACTGAGGGATGGTCTGCATCTCTGTAGTCAAGATCAGGCTGCTCTGATCTGTCTAAAAAGGGAACAGTAGCAACTTTACAGGAGTTTGTGGAAACTAGGTCTGTGCTCAGAAGAATTAATACAATTAAAGAAGAATAGCAGGAGGCAGAGAGGACAGAAAGGGAAAACAATCTGTGCAATCACTTCCGAGAAGCCCATCTCAGAACCCAGTTTCCTGTGTGCCAATGTACCAATGCAGCATGTGTCTTATAGGTATGTACATACACACACGTGTGCAAAAAAAAACCAACAGACCACAGGCATTCACAGTCTCATATTTTCAAACTAGTATTTTAGCACAGAGAGGATCTGCCTGCCAGCCAAGACAAGTGATGCAGCATCCCATGCTAAGCCTCCAGTCAAAGTTCTCCATGCTCCTCCCGAGCTCTTCCAGACCTCAACAAGAGGACAACACTGCCTCTTGTGCTCAGATCCACAGCAGTTCTTCCATACTGTTAGCTTTGTGCAGCCAGCAACCACTTTGGAGAAAGGCCCACAATAACCATTCCCTATAGGCGGCCAGAGCTGCCTGATCTCAATGTACAGCTTTGAAGTTAGGGGTTTTTTTGTTTGTATTGTTTTTTTTAATTTCAGTCTGACTTGCCTCTCTTCCTGGTGGGGACACATGAGCTGTCCGGCTCCTCTGGGACACTAATGTGCAGTTGCAGCAGAGCCGCGCATCATTCTGGCACAGAGATGCTCAGTGCTGCTCCCAACAATTCACCCAGCGTAGGGGGTACATAGCCATCCACATTGCAGCATTTTCCTTTTCAGTTTTGAACTAGACCACCTACCTTTTACTCGCCCTATTGTCACCCCTTAATCTAATCTCATTCAGTTTGTTGAGCTGCCAGTCAGTGCATTATAACATTGCTGACCCAATGCTCTTGTGAAAATTTCAATCAATACCTCTTTCTTTCAAGTGTGACTGTGATCTATAAGCCTAACTACAAATACACTAAGTTTCAAGATTAGCCATCAAATGGGAGACAAGGAAATCACAGCTCATTGCTCAGCAGCAATCTCCAAGCGGAAAATCCAAGCAGCAGCTCTGGCATCTCAGGAAATGCAAAACTTTTGTGCAGAAGCACGAGTGAATGAAGGACGCTAAAGTCACCCACCAGCGAGGCTAAGGGACAAGCTTGAGCTGCTTCTGCACCCCATGGACATGTATGGTTCACCCTGGCACCCAAAAGCCCTTGAAATTTTAGCTCCAAAGTTATTCAAGTCCTCTCTCCTCCCTGCCAATAAACTGCCAGGCAGCCTAAGGCAGCAGCACCTGCTTTTCGCAAAAGGCAGAGCTCCAACTGAGGCAGCAAAACAGCAAAGTAGGCTGCTGCAGAGGGCAAGAGCAGCTTGATTACATCTCACATACAGCATTGCCGCTCCCGTCAGACAGACTGAATATCACAGTGTTGAGGAGTCCCTACCTGAAGAGTCCCTGTGTAAATGACTGATCAAGCAGGTTCCCAGCACCTGCTTTGTTGGGCATCTCCATGACCCAAGCCCCTGTGCTGAGCCGTCCTGAGAAGCTGAGATGCTGACCATGGGGTTAAATGATTCTTGGGGGGGGGGGGGGTCATAGAGCCCAAGCAGGGGGACTACGTATCAGTGGAGCTCATCTTTAGCACAAGAAAAGGGATTGTCCCTGAACCACTTTGTTGTATTGTTCTATTTATTGATGTGCCACAACACTTGCAGAAATTGCAATGAACCAGGGTAGGATTTATCACCCAATTCCATAAATTAGGGGGCGGAGGGAATGGAGAGGCAGATACAAGAGCTCTGCAAGCCCCACTGGGGTAAACTGCAAGCTGCCCCGGGACAGGAAGGAAGGCATTACATTGGGACAGCAGGACCTAAACGTGGCTCTGTGCGCCAGTCATGGGTACAAACTGTATCAAAACAGCACACAAAAACCAACACTTAAAACCCCACGGCACCCACCCTGGGGGGCTTTCTCTCTGCAGAGATGGAAAGCAGATTTTTGTGCTGGAGTTAGAGCAAACTACCCTGGGAATCCTTCACTCAGAGGTTACATTTATCCACCTGCGCACAGAAAATGGAGGAAGACAGCTGGAAAACGAGCAAAAGAGACAGGGAAATTCAGCTCCTCTCCTCCTCAGCTCAAAAGCCTGAGCCTGTGCTCTCACACTGCCCGATGCTTTATCCATGGCAGCGGCCAAGCCTGTGTCTGTAGTACTGGCTCTAGGTTAACCAGCCTCAGAGGTTCAGCCTGCCTAACACAGACAAGCTCAACCCTCTTCTGGGCCCCCTGTTTCCAGCCCCCTCAAATCTCCCCTCCAGCTCTGCCCAGCAGGCAACTGGGATAAATTTCGTTGAAGAACAGGGCTAAGGATGGGGCTTGGGCTCTTATCACAACCCCCTGCTTTCCGTGGTTAGGACAGCAGAAAAGGCTCGAAAAGCAAGGCCTCAAATGCTCCAGGTTCACAAAAGACATCTCTCATTGAAAAAGCAACAAGGAAAAACAGCGCCTGACGCAGGGAGACAGCAAAAATGGCATCAATTCACACAGCCACCTGCCCCCAGATGCTGAGTAAACAGAGGGCAAGGGGCAGCGTGGTACGCACCCCAGCTGCAGCATGTAACCCCTTCCCAGCCACATCCACCTCACTCTCCATGCCCTGCGAGCAGGCCGACTCTTCTGCTACAAGGCAGTCCATCAGCCGATGCAGCCTCTAAATTAAATTGCCTTTTTCCGCAGCTAATCTCCAGAGATGCTCTGCAATGCTACAGAGTCCACAGACCCATACCTCACTCTCAATCAGTCCCAGCTGGCATTTCTTAGAAATAAAAGCTTTTTTTTTTTTTTTTTTTTTGAGTGTAAAAACCAGTGTGACCCCCCCCAGTAGGTGTGAAGTTCACCTCATCTCAAGCAGTTTAAGGACAGATCCCATTCTCTAGCTTACACGTTAACAAGAGTTTGAGGAGTGAAGGGCAAACCAGATGTAGACAGAATACGGAAACTGCAGAAACCCACATCCTTTCAGGAACCAAGGGCCACAGGGTTCTTTTGCTCTCATAGAGCTCCAAAAACTTAACTAACAGAGCTAAATAACTTACCCAAAATAAAGGAAAAGTAGATAAAGATGATCCAGAGTCACATCTGCTCACACATCTATGCAAATTCTCTTCTTTATCAGAGGGTACCCAACTAAAACTGCACACAGAACCAGAACTCACCGTGCTGCATTATAAGGGAGCATTTTGCTTTCTCTCTGAGATAATCATACGGAAATACTGTATATAAAATCAGGTCACAGGCTGCTACAGACTAGTCACATTTTGTTTGAAAATAGCCCCACATATACTTACCATCTGTGCCCAGAATGATGCAGGGATGACAGTTTGATTGGAGAGGTGGAGTGTCCGGGAAACATCTCGTAGCACTTGGATACTGCCAAAATCGATCTTATTTGGATGCACATAGACAACTGGGCCTTCTCCAGTGCTCACTAAATGAATCTTCTGCTCGAGAAAGCAGGTGGAAAGGACCAAAAAAGCAAAGAAGGTTAAAAAAAATTAGATCATTCTCAGGGTACTTTTAGACTGAGCTACAGCTGTTTGAAGCTTTTGGTGTTTAATACTGATACAGAAGACCTGGAGAAAGCCCAGGATCTAGAGTGATCTCAGCTGAAAGACATAAGCTCAGAACAGCATCATCAAGGAATAAACAAATCCAGCTTCCCACGCTTCTCACTTTCTTCACACTTGCATTCACACTTCCTCCACACTTTCACTTCTTCCTCTACCCTGTGCCCACTCCCACACCTTTTACTGCTCAGTCTTGCCCCAAACTATCCCCTCTGGCTTCTGCTGTTGCACAGCCACACTTGGAGAGGAACTCCACAAAAGTCAAAGCTACACCTGTGAAAACAAGCACAAGTCAGAAGCAAAGCAGGCTCCTCAGAGTAGAGATCATGCAAGTCAGTTGACTCTGAAGAGTACTTTATGTGTATTTGTAGTGCTAGATGAATAAGAGGCATTAATAATTAACTACATCCGTCAAACTTTATTTTTCTCTTTTGACAATCTGAGGCCCTAAGATTTCATTCTTGCAGCGCTGGAGCAGATTCAGCCATAGGAGGAATGTGGATCCCTTTGCTAAATCATCTTCTCACATCATTAAAAACAATGAGAACTTACCCAGTCTTGGTGGATTTCATTAGACCCAAACATCCAACATACAAACAGGACTTGAATGCATAAAACCTCTGACACCAATAAACTACTGTATGCTTCACTGGAGGGCACAGAGTACGATTTAACCACAAGAAACCCCAGCCTCTGTGATGGGAACTCTTTAATGATGTCTGACTCAAGGAAACAGCATTGACAGCTGTCAAAACTACTAGTCCCACTCAGCCACAAGGAGCATCATCCATAAATACTGGTGTCTCTGCAGGACATTACTGTGTGCAAATAAAAGAGCCTAACAAATCATGTACCAAGGGCGGTACCTCTAGAATAACAAGCTGAAGCCATCCATGATGATGGACCTTTTAGCCCTCAAGGAGGAAGAAGGTACAGAGAGCTGGTGTCTCAGTGACCTTGCCCACAACCTCTTCCTGGGAAGGAAGAGCTGGGGAGAAGGGGAGCTGGAAGAAAGAGTGGTGCCTCACCAGCCGGCTTTACCTCTGAGCAGTAGCAAAACCAGAGGAGCAAAGGCAGGGCAGAACCCTTCCGAGATGAGCAGACTAATGAGCCAGTACTGCCGAGCTGCCATCCCACCCAGCAGCACTCTGCAGGATGTCCAGGCTACCTGCAAGCCCATATGGGTTCAACTACAGTGCGTATTATAACATGGCACAGCCTCAGCAAGGAAAAGCCTCACTAAAAAAACCCAAAAACTTAAAAGCCTTCATCCACAGTCTTCTTGAAAGGAGAAAGAAAAATCCCACTTAACATTTGCAGGCAATGTGTTACACAGAGAAAGGGAGTAAAAGGAAACATCAACTTTGACATCAGTAATGTTGCAACACACACAAGAACAGCCTTGCTGGCTTTGTTGAAAGCTACGTCACTTCATATTTGATCATTTGGGAATGAAGAGCATCTGTCCCTTGGCAGCCAGCTGTGATTCGAGCGACCACCTATTTTGATAGCAGCCAGCTGCCAAATCCACTGCCTGTGGCATGCATTAGGCTGATTTACCAGAGGTAAACCTTGTGCCATGTTTTACCAGCTCCTTAATGCAGGAGATTATAAATAGCAAATTGAAGCTGGCATGCAGTCACTTGCAAACAAAATACCAAGCAACAGACCCACGACACAGACACAACTAGGATGAAAGATCTGTAAAAGATTTCACCCTAAAAGTCTATAAAGACTTGATCTCAACAGCAGAAGGCACAACCTAAGTCAACAGGAGCAAGCTCATATTTTTGTTTTATTGGGATATATTGCAGTGACTCCACTGAGGTCAACAGATTTATACCACTTGACCGATATGGCAAGAATTTACCTGCGGTACAGGATGTATAACAAGACAGTTAGCTGTCCTTCTAGCCCAGAAAGCTCTGGATGAGGGAACTACCAAGGAACTACTGAAGCCATACCCAAATTGCAGAGCAGTCCTATCGAAAATGCAAACTTAGCACCTAGCCTGGCAGCAAGAAATTCACGTATATGCTGTCTATATGCCCAGCAAGGTTTCTGAGCGCTCACTGGGTGCTAGCAGCAACTGAGCGTAAACGCTGCACATTAAGGATTGACTTAATGGGCACACAGATGAGTTCAGTCTTCTGCTATTCATTTCTTTAGAGACTGTTAGGATTGTCCAGTTGAAATGTTCTCCCTCTAACATGTCAATCTTTAGCCCAATCTCCAAAAAAAAAAAAAAAAAAGATTGTTAAGATAAGGCGAAGGCTGAAACTACAATTTGTTAACCCAAGGGTAAAAGCTTTACAAGAGCACTGTATTTAAAAAACAAACAAACCAACATTTAAACAACTGGGTTATTCTAGAGGGGAGAAACCCTCCTTTTAAGGGAAGTACGCCTTACATTTATGAGCAACTCCTTTGTCAAACTTCAGGCTTAACTGCAAAATTCTCCCTCCTGCATTGCCTGGTCTTCCTGTTCAGTGGTTTACATTCAGATCCACAAAGGCCCAGGTTGAGATGTTCAGTGCTGTCCAGGGGATTTAGCAGCATCTTTTCCATTCATTTTAATGAATGCTTAAACCCCTTGGACTGCTTTCAAAATGCCAACCTTCCCTCTGTTACGGAAAGCTTAAGGTTCCCAGCAATCCTCTGACATCCTATTTCATGCTCAGAGAGACGACAAGACATTTTAACGTAGCTACTTCAAAAGTTAATATCATTTTAGATTAAAGTTTAATTAACTAAACTTGCTCTAGAACTCAGCTAGATGAAGCCAACACACAATATCACTCTTCTGCCTATGTTTTGTTGTTACTGGTGTTGTTGTGTTTGCCTGAACGTAAGCAACATCTTTTAGGAGGCTTTAGTTCCAGAACGCTTTGCCCTATCCAACTCAAGTTTGGTAGAAAAAAAAGACTCTCTGTGCTCTGAATGCAGGCTGTGTGGAGACTCGCACGTTTTTGGTTTTGGCTTTCGGCAGAGAAATATCACAGAAACTTCTCAGACGTGATGGGCCTGACTTTCAGAAAAGCTTAAATCTGGTCTTGCTCAGAACATCACTTTGGCAAATGTTTCTTAAATATTGCTTGCTTTAGCGGGATTCAGGCATGTTCCTGCATCGCTCCTGAACTGAAATTTTAATGAAGCAGCAGTGGCTACTCATCTAATATCACAGCAGAGTGAGAGATTCAGGGACTGTTTTGCATTTTGGACTGGGCCTATTATCCTTTATCACATATCCACGAGAACATGCACTGTCACACATTTTGATCACCACATGTCAAAGAGGAAATTATCTTTCTTCTTCCCTAGGCATTAGCTGTTGCTTATGCCATGAATGTTGGACTCCTTCATTCACACCAGTCATCATATCTGACAGTCTTTCTGGAATCATCCTGGTTATGGCTGGTTCTGATACAATGAGTTTTACAGTTAAACTGTTGAGTGGGATTTTTCAAAAATTTCAGAGGCGGAGTTTGGTGCTTTATCCCGTTGACTTTTTTTAGCTGCTTGGGAAACTCTGCCATTGTGGCTTCACCATTTCCTTGAATGGTCCTTTGAACCAGAACTATAGAAAAAGATGTATAGAAAGGTCCAGTTGACCTTTCCTGAATAAAAGAAATAAATGTTGTAAATTCATCTTGGAAGACCCAGACTGGTGAAATGCAGAGTTCCTGCTACTTCCTCTGCTTCAAGTAGAAACAAACAGTCCTCAGCATATAGCAGCATCTGGCCCCTACCCATGTTCTCTCCCCCTTACCTGATTCTTTCCAGACCGTATTACTGATTCAGCAGCGCACGTGGCCAAGAAACATCCAGTTTCTCTCACTAGTGAAGCAGCAGGCAGGAATATTTGCAGTCCTGCCGCACAAGCCATTATCATTCCAGCTCTTGTTTCCACAGAAAGAATCCTTGGCATTAGCAACCCTCCCAGTTCACACTACGCCCTGCCAAAACCAGTCACACAGACAACAGGCATGTTTCCTCTGGGACTCACCAAAGGGGATCCTTCACTCCCAAAAACCGCGATGTGAGCGACTGTGTCCTGCTCTCCCGTCACTTGGGCTTCCAGCATAAATGGGACCGCCACTGAGCTGCGAGGCTGGATAATCCCACAAGGCAGGGGACTGAAGTACCACACAGCAGCAGCATCCTTGTGCTCCTGTAAGGGACAGACCAAATGCAGCTTCAGAATGACCTTTGGGGAAAACTCTAAACTCCTTGACATTTACACCAACAACAATTCAACACACATTTTAAAATAATTCCTAAGGGAAAGCAGAAAGATGCAAAGTTAGATGCAAAACTTCCATGCATTTGACGTTCTGAGGGAGTCCAAAAGCAGCTGTGGGGAAACACAGCTTCTATCCCACAGCTGAGGGTGCTCAGACTGCTCCATCCTCTGTTCTTGGTGGCTGTGGCGGGAAAAGCCGCAATCACCTTCAGCACCCTTGGGTGCTCTGGCTCCCAGGAGCTGCAGCCTGCATGCCATTTAACACCCCTGGGAACAGGAGGTATTCTCCCTTGTGATAAGAGGAGCTTAATTTCTCTCTGCAGTGCTTAACAAAGTCAAACAAGAGATGTCCCCCCATGTAACTCATATGGCTACTGAAACTCTCTCTGAGACTTCTTATCACCCCATGAATGACACAGAGCAGCTGTCAAAAGGCTGCACACTGTCCCCCTTTTACACCTCAGCATCCCCAGGAGCCAACCCTTCCCAGAGGCCTCTAGGAACTTTTGCCTCTTTCGCCTGGTAATTCCCTCTGTCAAAGAGTCAAGCTTTGCCAAAAAGCGCACTGTACCCATAACTGCCCACTCCTGCGCTGGGAGACTCTGTGGCAGCTTTTTGTGAATTCCCTTGCACAAAAGCAAGGACTAGAATATAAACTTCTTCAAGTCTAATGTAGATAGTTTTTTTGTTTTGTTTTGGTTTTTTTAGCAATAAGGATTTGGGCAACACTTTGGTGTCCATTATATTCCGGAAGGTTCCTATTCCCAGCAAACCCTACAGTAACGGGTGAGAAGAGGTGGCGGATGCAATGCCAAACCTGCGGAAGAACTCCATAGCAGCCTGGAAGATCACTGTCATTCACAAGAGTCAGTGTTTGCCGACAAGGGAATTTTAGAAAGCACCGTCCAAACTTCACAACGGGGTTGAGCACCCGCAGCGGAGGAACTATACATCTAGACAAAAAGACGACCAAAAGAGCATTAAAGATACCAAGAGAATGTAGAGTTTGTTTACTCCCTGAATAGGCTGAAATGAAGCAGAACACATTTGTCACTGTCAAATAGACATTTAATACCCCTACCGCAATAAATCATCTTTAACTTCTTTTTATTCACTTTTTAAATCAGCAGCCTCTCTTAAGGGAGTGACCAGCATGGCTCAGCATGGCAAAGGCTTGTCGGCATGGCTGAGTGCTAAAGTGAGGCACTGTGCCCCATCCTGGACAGCCTACTGGTGCTCAGAGCCGTCTTACAGACCCCTCGTCCCCAGCATGCTTGGGAGGACGCCTGTAACACCAGCTTCCTCCATGCTGAGCCCCTGAGGTGCATCTCAGCAGGGTGCAAGCTTTCTCCCAGGGAAATGGCCCTCACCACACCAGGCGAGGTTCAAGGGACATGACACTCCTGTGTCTCAATAAAAGCGACTCTTCTTCTTCCATAGAGCAGATGCCCTTGCCTGAAGATTCAGTCATTTGTCATAGCAATGGAGGGCATAACCCAGCACCTGCTTTACACAGTGAGCGATTGCCCATTCCTAGTTTCTATAGCTACCCTGCTCCCTCACCCCCATGGGTTCGCTGTCTGTTCCTTTTGCCCTTATTTATTTCATTTGTCAAAGCTGCAGCCCAGGCATTGACCAGACGACTCTGCCTTGGAGAGGCAGCAGCATCGCTGAACCCCTCTGCAACCGTGAGAGATCACCAAAGCACAGAGGTGATTTTTCCGGACATATAACCTCACAGAAAACCCAAAACCAGCCGGAGTGCTGGCACGAGCAGGCAGCACATCGCAAGACACTGAAAACTTATGAAAATAACATCCCTCTGGCTATTAAGCCCTCACAAATAATTAAATACATAGGGTTAACTGCATCCCTCTTGTAATTAAACTGACACCTCCTGCAGCACAACAGGATTGATTCTCTCTTTTAGCTGGCTGCAGCAAGAACAACTTTTGGCTTAAGTCTGAGAACATCAATGGTCAAAAGAACTGGAGGAAAGCAGAGAAACCTGAGTTCCTCTCTCATAACAGGGGAAAAATTTCCCTTCAATAAGACCTTGCTTTTATTTTTCCTTCACCACTTCTGCGACAGGCCTCTCCCCCATTTGCATGTGCCTTCATTAACCGAACCCAGCCCCATCTCTCAGCAGGCTGCCAGCTGTATCCCAAATGAGGATGAATGTTGCATTCTGGTCACAACCCAGTACAAGTTCAACGCTGGCAAGGGGAGGTGGCTCTTTGGCTAACAGTACAGGAAATCTGTTATACCTCAAGCATGGAAAAGCGGGCCAATAATGAATATAATTATGGTTCCCTTCAGAAAAACTCAGGGCCATTCCTGTACGTTGAGCACAGGGGCTTTTCGACATGTGCCGCTTTCAAAATGCTGCTGTTCCTGCATTCGATTTAATGCTAGCATCCAGCTAGGTAGAACAATCTCATTAAGTAGCTATTCTCGTTTGGAGCTGAACCCAGCAGTCTCTGTGCAAGGCAGCGCACTGGTGGCAGAGACACAACAAAGGAAGAGGAGCTGCAAGGGAAGTGCCAATACCTCGCTGTGAGGAGTAGCGCCAACACCTCCTTGCCAACACCGTCCACATCCACCACCAGTGCCAGCTCGTATTTTTTCACGGTATTGGAGCACAAGGTTACCTGGCAGAAGAGAAGAGCATCAGATGCTTTGTCACTCCCCAAAGCCATCCTCCACAGATGTGGAGTGCTGTAGCACTTGGGGATCACTGGGTGGACAAGGACTTTGCTCAGGGAAGTGTCACAGGCCCATACTATGCAGAACTCCCCCAAGGATTTGGGGACCTTACTGGTCTACAAAGCACTTCATTGCAGACAATTAAGGAAGCATTTTGGGAGCAAAGGGGTAAGGGACCAGAAAGCGATGTAGATGCTCCCTAGAGAATTCTCTTTAATGAAGTGATTCAGTTTTACCAACCCACATGGATGACAATAAGCGAAGAAAGACAGCTTAGAATAATTGCAGAATGGGAAATTAAACACAGACGGGCTTTGGAAGTTTATCAAGGACATGGCTCTCGCCATTAGCCTTGCTATTCGGGGCACAGATGCTCCCAGTCTCCTGAGACAGGAAGAGCCACGCTGCCACTGTGGGTTTCCACTGCACGAGGTGCAGACTCCATCTCAGAAAGCGCTACCCACTAGTCTCTGTGCCCGCAGTCATTTTGGCATGACACAAGTTGGGGAAGTCTTCTTGCCAGTTTGCCCAATACACCATCTCGTCTGTGCTTCCCACACAGCAAGGGCAACGCTTCCTGCCGCCAAACTTATTTGATAGCTTTTACTTGCTGCTCAGTACGAAAGCAAGTGTGCGGCTTCCATCTGTTTGGGGATGAGGTCACAGCTGAATAATACCTTAAAGTTTCCTGAAGATCAGAGATCACGCAGAGCTCTCAGTGGGAAAAGTTAGTCCCAAGCAAAAACATCTATAATCATCTCTCTCCTTTTTCTTTTATTTTTTTCTTTTTCTTTTAAAAAAGATTGACGAATGACAGATCTGAAATGCAGCAGACCAAACCTGGCTCTGTGTTACACAAGGGCTTTCACAGAGGGAATATCTGCAGGGAGCCACTCGACTGCCAGGAACGCCAATTCCAGCCGCATGTTCTATCAGTTGTAATAACTAAATCCTCCCGCCCAGGGTTTGCGTGTCCCCAACGTCATGCTCTGCTGGGCCAGGCAACCAGCCCAAGGGCCTCCCTGGCAAATTCTGCAGCCTGAGATGTTACAGCATAGAGCAAAACAAGAGTGCGCTACACAACACAACCCTGACCTCCCCCCCCCCCCCACCCCGAGTTGCCCTGCCTGCGGCAAGGCAGCTCAAGCCCTGACCCTCTGGTCCACATCCCATGATAAAGAAAGGGAGGATTTTGCCCTAACTCTTCTGCTGGTCCATGTATAGTACGGGGTCTCCGTGAGTAACAAAAGCCTCTGATAATCTCTGAATTGTTAAATACACCTAGCAGTTACCAGGGCATATGTAAATCAAATTAAAGCACAAATAGCTTTTCTCTTTGTATTCAGCACTGTTTTAAAACTAAGGGACCAACTTTTGCTTTTAACTACAACAGCACAGATCCAGAGGAAATCCATTGACTTTAACTGAATGATTTCAGCTTCACAATGGGAAGCCGAGACAAAACGTGGCCCAGCAGATGCTAGGCAGTTCACGGCCGCCACAGCTTTTGTTGTCCCCATTAGAGATCACTGCGGTGAATGTGACTTCCTCTGCTCAACAGGAGAGCGCAAACAAGCCTGGGAAGAAAAGATGACTCTTACTTTAAACAATGATATTTCTGTTTTCAGTGGCCACCTTCTGTCCTCTTTCTTCCTCTGCCCACTTTAAACCAAAGAAACTGCTCTGTGAAGCTCTCAAAATACATTAATGGCTTCTGTATTTGTCCATACTACACATGATCTTCAGCTTATGATTTTGGAAACAAAACCGTACTCCTTCAAAAATGTCCCAGTGACCCAGGTAACAAAAGCCTCACATTATTGTATACATCCTACTCGCATTAGGCTTAAATCCAGCAGTGCTAAAACCCTCCAATAAATCAATGAAACTTCAGCTCCACCTGCTGAGATACGCATAGCTAGAGTTTGCCCATACCTGGATGTCCAGGAGTCCCTGGGAGCGGACGGTTCCCCTGCAGGGTGTTATGGTAAATTCTGTTGGCTTGACATGACCTCGAACTCCTCTTCTCCAGGATGGCCTGGTGTCATCTGAGATCTGAGCAAAACTGCTAACACTGGGTTCTCCAGGGCCATCCCCAGGGATGCGAAGGGTGAAAGTCATGGGTACCAAGGATGTGTTATTGAGGCAACAGGATAAGGTGCATGGAAAGCCTATGAAAATGACACAAATGTCAATTTCTGCATAAATTATCCCTCGATTACTAGTGTGAATATTCCATTATGATAAAAACTGTGCTTGGAATTTTAGCTCTTTTCAATCTGAATTACAACTAATTGAGAAGCTAAGCGAGTAATTAACCCTCGCTTGGTTTCCTTTTCCATTGATCCCAGAGTGCTTCGCTGAGAACTTTCACTCTTAGTGATGTCTTACTGAGCACCAGAGGTTTTTATTTCTTTAACTGTGAGGAGCTGTTCCCCTGCCCTCCCCTCAACCAGCACCAAGTATTACTCATGTATTAGTGTACATCCAGAAAGACCATAATAGGTTTATTCTGAAAATTTAGCCAATAAAATCCAAGTTCTGCCATCCTTGCTCAAGCTGAATACTACCTTAACTCAAAGAGCAGAGACAAAGTTTTGAATATATAAAAACAGTGTATTGATATTGGGTAGAATCTGTGGTGAAAGAAAGGAAAGATGAAATTGGGAACTACAGCAACATGCAAAACACCCTGTAAGCCAGCTTCTCCTGACCCTGTCACAAAATTGTGATCAAATTCCACTCAACTTAATTACAAGTATAAGTAGATCATTTGCGTTCAGTATGATCAACGATGTCAAACCGTCTTCCTGTTGCCCACTGAAAACCGTAACCAAGGCCATCTGAACCTGAAGACGATGTTTCTACTGAGTGGTTCTGCCTGTGCTGCCACGCTGCTGCCTATTAATGTTCTTGCATATACAATATACTCATTGCATATGCTTCTCTGTGCTCTGCCAGCATCCCGGTCTGAAGGACATAAGCAAGGTTCCTCTAGTTAATCACTGCAAGCGGAACACTCCTAACAGTGTTTCCTCTTGACTGCAAATTGAGGTTTATAATATTAAAGCATAGTAATTAAAAATGCTAGCTCAGCCTGATCAAACCTTTTTTTCCCCTATCACTAATCCACCACAGTTGGATTAGCTATAGGGATTAAAATTGGCCTATAAAAAGCAGAAACAGTACCTGCTGGTAGGGGTAAAGATCTTGGTGCCTGGGCAAAGAATGACTCAGAATATGAGAACAGCCCTAGTGGGTCAGACCAACGGCCCCCTACCCGATTTCCTAACTCGGAAGGTGACCGACAGCAGATGTTTTCTGGTCTTCTCCTCCCTCTGATCACCCTTGTTCTTCTCTACCTTTCAAAGGTCTACTTTCAGCTCCTGGAGATGAGCGTGTCCCCAGACACAAACGTCTGCCCAACTGCTGTCAAATGGCTTGCAGTCTGAGCTGGGGCAGCAAATAATACCACCCCATTCATTGGTTTTCAGAACCTAACAGTGACAGTGACTTGAAAAACCATTTTCTGCCTTGTGCTGGTCAGAAAACTGCTGCTATTCCTCTATGACACAGAGCTAACTGTACAGCTGGGTCAGTTGCTGCCACATAGGCACCAAGCGACATCTTAGATGTGCCACAGGCATAGACGTGTGGGGCTGGAAAAACATAATACAGATCTCATGGGACACATGGGCCCTTCTGGAGGAAGGGCTGGAGGCAAGGCTGAATCTGTAAGGCATCTTCTATTTCGGGGCAACCAGACTTAGAGCATGACAACTTGTAGCCCACTCACAGGAGGCGAGTCTGATGTTAGCTTAGAAGTTAGCAGGAAATGTGTCTCACCTTGTCTAACAAGTGAGCACATCACATCCACACTGCAATCTGGCTTTGATTACTACCAAAGGCTTAAGCTTTCCAGTATGCGTCAGTGATACAACCACAGATGGCAGGGATGTTCCATCTTTCTGCTGAGATAGGCCCATAGCTTTGACTCCCAACACGCTCTTGCTTGGCTGGCCAGCCCTGAGAGAAGGGCCGGTCCCTCACAGCCTGGTTACAAAACGTTATTTGAATACAGATGAGGAAGAAAAATCAACCTGAGACACAGAATGCAATTCACCCATCACCGTTAACAGCGACGGGTGCCCACCTCCAGCAATTACTCTAGCAATCTAGCAGGGAGGCAGGAGGTACACAAAAAGGACAGGGAAAGACTTCACAGAACACCAAATGAGGCCAAAGTTGCCAGACACAGACAACAGTTAGCAGCACAGTTAAAAAGAAAAAAAAAAAGGCAAAAGTCTGCCTCTTCTGGCTCAAAGAGCCTTATTAAAGAAATCAGATTAAATAGGATGAAGCTTGTATTACACAACCATATTTCTTGTTTTTAGTGGGAGCTGTCTGGTGTGTTTCTTGTTGTTTTATTTATTCAAAAGGAAATAAAAGTGAAACAGTGGTGATGTAGGGAGAGAAGGAAACTGCTCAGGAAAGGCAATGAGTTTTCTTTAAAAGTCCATGAACAGCATGAAAACACAGAGGCATCTCCTGGGTGCAGAATGATAATGGCCCTTCAATCAATCCACAATTGATTTCACATTTAAACTTTAGATCATCTCAGTAAAAAGCCTGATTCTCCATCTCAGTCTCACAAAAGAATTTGTATTTCAATGGAGATGCTCTGAATGCTCAGACACAGGCTATGTCAGCAGAGCTCGGCTTTTAGCGGGGAAGGAGAAGGATCCTCTAGGAGTCTCTAAGGATAACAGTGCCTGCTGCAGAACTATTGCTTGGGTACATTACCTGGTATGTGACAATGAGGTGCCTTCACAGCACAAATTAACTTCTCATATTAAAGGACAGCTGGGTAAACTGCGTGCTTACCTTGCAACACAAACATCTACCCAGAAGAGCTCTAGGCTAGTACAGTTGAAATTCCTTTATCTTGTTGCCCCATTCCCTAGGCCCTTCTGGGACAAGGACATTCACAGTCATTCTGCTGCCAAGGATTAGGAGCCTTGGGTTAAATAGACTATGAGGGACGCTATGAAACACTGACCTTCAATTCCTTCTGTCATGATGGTCTTCACCTTCTCAAAACAATAGTGAAGGACAAAGTGCTCTCAGCACTAGCTCCACCATGATTTTATTTCCAGAACTCTCTGTGGCACAGTGCAAACTGGTGGGAATCACCAATACAAGCTGTTTAGTCATAAACCTTCTCCATCACCTAAAACCTTTAAACCTTTTGGACACTGCTGTGCTGGAGGTCTGCTCTTGCACAAAACCCAGTGTCTCCGTGTTTCAGGTCAGGAGCTCTGTTCAATGACTGCGTGTGCGGCATTTATGGCAAAAATATCATCTAAGCAACCAGCAGTCCTACTTTTAACACTCTGAAGCCTGCTACGGAGGAACACCAGTGATGGATGTTCTTATGCTGAAATGCTCCATTTTGGCAATCCACAGCCAGTGGACCAAGCTCAGTGCATACTCACCAAAAGAGACATCACCAAAATGAAGGGAAGGTACATTGAAGTGAAAAGTCGGTCCGATGACACAGCCCCTATGAGGACAAAAACAAGCAGGGGAAGCACTGGTTTGGTTAAGGAGGAGTGCACAGTGTTTAGTTCCCATTATTGCGCAGATGGATAAAAGCTGGTCTCAGAACCACTGCAGGCTTCAATCAACACATCACCCTTGCACTCAGCACAGCATCAGTGTGGACAGGAGACAACCTCAGCAAAGGAATCGACAGCTGTTAGCAGCGATGTGCCGTCTCTAGCCCCGTCATCAGCAATTCCTCTCTCCCTTGTTGAGGACAGTGAGATACAACAGTTTCACTCATCCCTGCCTTTTTCTCGCAGCACCAAATGGCGCAGAGCTCCCCTAACCCAGCAGCGCCACAGGAGAGTGATGTGATTCATGGTGCCATGTCTGGCAGGGCGTCAGGGGGTCAGCTGGCTTGCTGAAGGACCCTGGACAAGTCATGGCTCTGTGACTCAGTTTCCCCACCTGTAAAATGAGGACCCAGAGGCATATATACAAAAATACAGGAATTATTACTGCAACTAGCTTTCCCAGCTGCAGGTTCCCTGTTGCAGTATTTCTTAATTGGAAGTTGTGTTTCCATGGAGCATATGAACATTTTTCCCTCAGGGGATCTTGATCTATGCAACAAATACCCATGCAGGATTTTGAGGCATAAATCCAGGGGAGCCCAAAACTCCCATTGACCACCACCTGAAGAGCAAGAGTTCTACATAGTAGGCAGTCTTATGGAGAAATACGGCGTCCACAATTTCCAACATCACTTTCCAACCCCAAAGGAACAAGCACCTTGCAGATTGGTGACTGAGTAAAGAAAAAAAAAAAAATCACCTACAGCTTGGGCATCTTTTGAATGCAGCTGGAACGCATATGGTTAAAAAGCACTCAGAAAAACCTTGTGTAGCTCCAACCCAACTCTAATTCTCAATTCTTGGAGCTGAATCTGGTCCTGAGAATAAGCCAGGCAGCAAAGCCCTGCTTCTGACGAAGTTCCCTCTCCAAGGAGCTCACATCACCAGACCTGACCTCCCCAACCCAAACAGCTTGCTTTGGATGGAGCAAAGGGAACAGGCATGCTTTCTGCCACAGCACCTGCCAGATGACGATGGAAAGCCACCTCCAAACCAGCCTTGACTGGGGATCACACTGGGAAAATGCCAAAGATGTGCTTTGCCAGACAAATGGGGAAATGACTGCTATTTCTGCTGAGTGCACCATAGCTGTGCTCAAATAAGTTAGACCTGAACGACTGCCCAGAAGGCTCAGGCAAGGAGCCAACTCAGAACTCAGTGCACAACAGCTGATAACAGTAGAGCTTGCAAGAAACAAGGGAAAAAGCAGTGGTTTTGGCAACAACTGTGCCTTACAGTAGGATCAATTAACGCACATGAGAAGGGAGAGCAGCGTCCTTGCAGAGCCCGAAGAAAAACACAAGGTAGGAGAGGAATCACTTGAGCTCTCATCTCCACTCCTTCCTTTGCACCAAACTCCAGTGCGGTGTCCCATCATCCAGCTCTCCTCCAGTGAAAACAACTGAGAGCTTCTCTCCATGGAGGACTGAATTCAACTCACAAAGCCTCCTGAAGTAGGCTAAGCCTGAGCTGGTGGGTGGACATCTCAGGGGAATTTGAAGACAAACAGCTTGAGTTATGGGGCTAGAGAATGAGAGGTTCCAGCATGGGATAGGGATCCCTGAAACAAAGGCAAAATAGAAGTCAAAGAGGCAGACATCATCTCAGGGAGAAGTGGACTGCAACAGAAGCGCTGAGAGATGGCTGCATGGGAGCACATGGAAATGCTGGGGTTCCATCAGATGAGCTGCAAAGGAGCAGTCACCAGGGAGGAGTACCACCAGGATACAGAAGAAAAAAGCAATAGCAATGCTCTTTCACTGAGGTATAAGGTCTGCAGTGAGGCCAGGGCTGTGCTGGCACAACGGGGCAGACAGTGGCCACAAAGAAGGGGAGGAATCACAGAATCACAGGATCGTTTAGGTTGGAAGGGACCTCTGGAGATCATCTAGTCCAACCTCCCTGCTCAAGCAGGGTCACCTAGAGCATATTGCCCAGGATCACATCCAGACGGCTTTTGAATATCTCCAGTGAAGGAGACTCCACCACCTCTCTGGGCAACCTGGTCCAATGCTCTGTCACCCTCACAGTGAAGAAGTTTTTCTCAGGTTCAGATGGAACTTCCTGTGGTTCAGTTTGTGCCCATTGCCTCTTGTCCTGTCGCTGGGCACCACGGAGAAGAGGCTGGCCTCATCCTCTTGACACTCCCCCTTCAGATACTTGTACACGTTGATGAGATCGCCTCTCAATCTTCTCTTCTCCAGGCTGAACAGGCCCAGCTCTTGCAATCTTTCTTCATAGGAGAGATGCTCCAGCCCTCTAATCATCTTGGTAGCCCTCCGCTGGACTCTCTCCAGGAGTGCCATGTCTCTCTTGTACTGGGGAGCCCAGCACTGGACACAGTACTCCAGGTGAGGCCTCCCCAGGGCTGAGGAGAGGGGCAGGATCACCTCCCTCCACCTGCTGGCAACACTCTGCCTAATGCACCCCAGCAGACCATTGGTCTTCTCGGCCACAAGGGCACACTGCTGGCTCAGGCTTAACTTGTTGTCCACCAGCACTCCCAGGTCCTTCTCGGCAGAGCTACTTTCCAGCAGGTCAACCCCCAGCCTGTACTGGTGCATGGGGTTCTTCCTGCCTAGGTGCAGGACCCTGCACTTGCCTTTGTTGAACTTCATGAGGTTCCTCTCCGCCCACCTCTCCAGCCTGTCCAGGTCCCTCTGAATGGCAGCACAGTCTTCTGGTGTGTCAGCCACTCCCCCCAGTTTAGTATCATCAGCAAACTTGCTGAGGGTGCACTCTGTCCCTTCCTCCAGGTCATTGATGAATATATTGAACAAGACTGGACCCAGGACTGACCCCTGGGGGACTCCACTAGCCACAGGCCTCCAACTTGACTCTGCGCCATTCACCACAACCCTCTGCATTTGGCCATCCAGCCAGCTCTCAATCCACCTCACCGGCCACTCATCTAGCCCACACTTCCTGAGCTTGCCTACGAGGATGTGATGGGAGACAGTGTCCAAAGCCTTGCTGAAGTCCAGGCAGACAACATCCACTGCTCTGCCCTCATCTACCCAGCCAGTCATTCCGTCATAGAAGGCTATCAGATTGGTCAAGCATGATTTCCCTTTGGTGAATCCATGCTGACTACTCCTGATCACCTTCTTGTCCTCCACATGCTTACTGAGGACCTCCAGGATGAGCTGTTCCATCACCTTTCCAGGGATGGAGGTGAGGCTGACAGGCCTGTAGTTTCCTGGCTCCTCCTTCTTGCCCTTTTGGAAGACTGGCGTGACAGCAGCTTTCTTCCAGTCCTCAGGCACCTCTCCTGATTGCCATGACCTTTCCAAGATGATGGAGAATGGCCTAGCGATAACATCCGCCAGCTCCCTCAGCACTCGGGGGTGCATCCCATCGGGGCCCATGGATTTATGGATGTCAAGTTTAGACAAAAGATCTCTAACCTGATCCTCCTCCACCAAGGGAGAGTCTTCCTTTCTCCAGCCTTCCTCTCTTGTCTCCAAGGTCTGGAATTCCTCAGGACTGGCCTTAGCAGTGAAGACTGAAACAAAGGCAGCATTCAATAACTCTGCCTTCTCTGTATCTTTTGTCACCAGGGCACCTGCCCCATTCAGCAGCGGGCCCACGTTTTCCCTAGTCTTCCTTTTGCTATTGATGTATCTGAAGAAGCCCTTCTTGTTGTCCTTGACATCCCTTGCCAGATTTAATTCCAACTGGGCCTTAGCCTTCCTTGTCGCATCCCTGCACGCTCTGACAATGTCCCTGTATTCCTCCCAAGTGGCCTGTCCCCTTTTCCACATTCTATACACTTCCTTCTTCTGCTGGAGTTTGGCCAGGAGTTCCTTGCTCATCCATGCAGGTCTCCTGCCCGCTTTGCTGGACTTCTTCCTCAGAGGGATGCACTGATCCTGAGCCTGGAGGAAGTGACGCTTGAATATTAACCAGCTTTCTTGGACCCCCCTTCCTTCTAGGGCCCTACCCCATGAGATTCCCCTAAGTAGGTCCCTGAAGAGGCCAAAGTCAGCTCTCCTGAAGTCCAGCGTTGCAATCCTACTCATTGCCCTGCTCCCTCCTCGTAGGATCCTGAACTCCACCATCTCATGGTCACTGCAGCCAAGGCTGCCCCCAACCTTCATGTCTCCAACTAGACCTTCTTTGTTTGTTAGTACAAGGTCTAGCATTGCACCTCTCCTCGTTGGCGTCTCCACCACCTGAGTCAAGAAATTATCATCAATGCTTTGCAGGAACCTCTTTGACTGTTTGTGCCTAGCTGTGCTGTCTTCCCAACAGATATCAGGGTGGTTGAAGTCTCCCATGAGAACCAGGGCCTGTGATCGTGAGGCTTCTTCCAGCTGTCTGTAGAAGGCCTCATCGATGACTTCCTCCTGGTCAGGTGGCCTGTAGCAGACCCCCACAACAGTGTCACCCATGTTACCCTGCCCTTTAATCCTTACCCATAGGCTCTCAACTTGCTCTTCATCCACCCCGAGACAGAGCTCCATACATTCTAGTTGCTCCCTCACATAAAGAGCAACTCCACCACCTCGCCTTCCTGGCCTGTCTTTCCTAAAAAGCACATAGCCATCCATGACCGCATCCCAGTCATGTGAACTATCCCACCATGTCTCTGCAACCGTAATGAGATCATGGCCCTGCGACCGCACACAGATCTCCAACTCTTCCTGCTTATTCCCCATGCTGCGTGCATTGGTATACAGGCATTTCAGAGAGCCACTCAAGCACGCAGGCTTCCCAGAAGAGGTGCAAGAGGATCCTCCATAGCCACGTTGCATGCTGTCTCCCCTGGTTGTATGCACCCGCTGGAGGCATCCTGACTTGAGCGGTGTTTTACTGACTCCCCTGCCACTATACCACTCCCCTTCCCCCATCTTGCCTAGTTTAAAGCCCTCCGTACCAGGCTGGCCAATCTGTTGGCAAAGACACGCGTGCCCCGCTTGGTAAGGTGGATCCCATCGCTCCCCATCAGCTGTTGATCTTCAAACAGGGTCCCATGGTCATAGAAACCAAAGCCCTGTTGCCAACACCAGCGGCGCAGCCAGCTGTTAACTTGGAAAATTCGTCTACTCCTCCTCCTGTCCTTTCCCCTCACAGGCAAGATTGAGGAGAAAACAACCTGGGCTCCCAGACCCTTGACCACCATTCCCAGAGCTCTGAAGTCCCGTTTGATGGTTTCCAGTTTGCCTTTCGTGTCATTAGCACCCACATGGAAGATCAGCAGAGGGTAGTAGTCCGACGCGTGGACAAGCCTTGGCAGTCTTTCCACGACATCTCTTATTCGAGCCCCTGGCAGGCAGCAAACCTCTCTGGACAAGAGATCAGGTCGGCAGATAGGTGCCTCTGTCCCCTGCAGTAGGGAGTCACCCACAACAATCACTCGCCGTTTCTTCCGGGGGTTCCTGCACGGCACAGGGTCTGCCAGGCCAGTTGCCTCCCTTGGAGCCATGCCCAGCTCCTCCTCGGCTTGGAGGGCGCTAAACTTGTTCTTCAAGGGTAAGTCTTGAGGAGGAGCAAGAGCCTTTCTCTTTCTACGAGAGGTCACCAGCTTCCAGCCCTCTTCAACAGCGTTATGATGCACCTTTACACACGGTGCTGAGCCCTCTGACACCTCCGCTGCAGTGGGGACAGGGGACTCCCGGAGCTGAACAGTCTCCGAGAACGCCCTGTCAATCTCCCGCTCATCCTCTCGGATGCTACGCAGCCTACTAACCTCCTCCTGTAACTCCTTTATCTGGTGACGCAACTGGTCAACCACAGCACACCTCACACAGGAGAGGAAGCGCTGGCTTCAGGGCAGCAGGATGCTGCAGGGAAGTGGGGAAGCCAAGACCATTTCACTCAGATGTGGGGAAAACAAAAGACAACTATGCCTTGGACAGCTGTTTCCTTCCTCAGAAACATGGCCATGGCAGGGCAGAGACAGTGGGCAACATCTGAGAAAAATTGTATTCTACCTGTGATAAGCACATCTTTACAAACAAAACCTGCCCTTGCTCAAGGAGAGCGCTGCTTATGTAAAAACATCCCATGACCAATTTGGGGGAGGGACAGATGAGAAGAAGTTATTTGATAGTGAAATGTTCCCTCTTGATTTCCAAAAAAAGCAGCACTCTCCCTCCAAACAAAGCCAACATAATTGTTTCTCTACTGGAGGTCAACAGACCTACTCACCACACTCTCTGCAAAGTAATAATGGATACATTCAAATCCACCTCCCTTACCTCACTGGTGAATTGACCACAGATTCCTCTTCACCTCACCACTACTTGGTCCAGTGCTTTACCTCAGTGTCTCCCAGCAGCAGCAGCCCAAGAGGAGGTATGGCCAGCCCCAGAGCTCCTGAGCACCCAGCATCAGCTTAGGATATCATCCAAGATATTTCACCTCCTTGCCCATGGGGAGGAGCAGCTGGGACAAGTTTGCATTGCTCATTCTCTGCTCTGGTCCTGAAAGGCGAGCTTCACATTGCTTATTTTTGTTAGCCTCTACTCTGACAAGATGCACTGGAGTCAAAAGGATCCTCTGAATGCCACACTGCACTCCCCAAGCCTGTTTTTCTGTGTGTGTTTGTTTAAAGTTTTGGGGGGGGGGGGTGGGGTGGCTCTGTGAGGACAAACAGCAACAGCCTACTGGATGATCTTTTCAAACAGCAACAGCCTACTGGATGATCCATGAGTCCTTGTGGAGCTGCAGTGCTCCTGGTTTCCTGCATCAGCACTTTCCCAGCTGCAATAAGGAGGTACTGCAGCATGCACTACCCAGGAGCGAGGAAGACAGCTGGTCCCATCACGTTAGCATAGGTGATGTTGCTGAGGATATCGCTACCCCTTTTGTATGGATTATCAATGCCGGATATTAAAACATTGCTTCTGACTGCAGAACCACCCAGGCTGGCCTGTTCCTCAGCCACCTTTGAACAGCCTGTTGCTTCTGCTCACATGGTGTCCCTTCTCTGCATTTAGGTGGGATGACCAACACTATCCACTACCCAAGCAAGGCTGACATCATCACCCTGTTTGCCATGGCCTGAAGGAGAACATGAGATACTTGCAGGAAGAAGTCACTCCAGTTCCCAGGCATCTGGGACTGGGCAACAGGCATTTCCAAGCAACCAGGCCTTACATCTCCACACCTTTCCTGTACAATCTCCAGTCAAACTCTTCTTTTTTCAGCAAGGGCAATGTCACTAAAAACCCCAGTCATTGCAAAGCGTTACAGAAGGAACTTGCTGCTGCTGAATTCTGTGCAAACACTATCCTAGAAAGTCAGAGGTCTGCCCTGGCTTGACTGCAAAGAGAATACTGCTTCCCAGAGGGACCACAGACTTCCATAATTAAACTGGGTACTGAAAGCATAGGAGGCACAGTCACTTCCTCTCACAGACAGCTACGCTTCATCTGCTGCTGGCAAGCAATTGCAGGGTTCAAATTGGAGTCAAGGTTGAAAAGTCTTGGCTTTGAACCTGGCATCCCAAATATAAGACCTTAGAGACTTCCTCTTTCTCTTCTCTGCTCCACCGCAAATGAGGATACTGGTACAAGTCTCTCAGTAGTACTGGGAGAGAGAATTACCCACAGACAGCAAGTGCTACAGATATGCAAACACACAGCTCCTGTAACACTCCTTACCTGATAGTCAAGGTCACAGCTTCAGGGGATCCATTCACGCTGAACCTGAATTCTTCTGTGAACTCCCCCAGGACAGTGGACCTGAAGGAGATCTGTATGACCTGCAGCCCCTCTGCTAAAACGATGCCCTCCTGGGGGTGAAAAGTGAAGCAGGAGCCCAGAGCCGTAGCTGGAGGGACCAAGGTAAAGAAAGCATCGATGGCTCCTTTGTTAAACAGGATTGCCTACAGCAGCAAGAAAAGTAAAATGAAGAAACATAAGGAATCTTCCTTTCATACAGGAGGCTGATTTACAGATGTTAGTTGTTTAATTAGAAAACAAAAGACAGAAGATGCTGTGTATTGCTTCCTGGCAGAAACCAAAGCAAATACAGGACAAATTTTGCCTTTGCAAAGCAGCAATAACACTGTATAACAGAGTCACTCCAGGTTTATTCCAGTGACACAGAACAGTCCACTGTATTGACTTGCAGTGCAAAGTAGCCATCGGCATAACTGAGTTGATTCAGAACAGTTCCTAAGAGTAGAGTGGGAGCAGTGTTACTTGTGAATCATCACGTAACTGCTCGTGGCCAGATAAACCCAATCCCACTAAGTGCCAAACGCATTCAGCTTCCCTTGCAGCAGCCTACAAGCAGAGGTGCTTGTCACCTCTCAGGACTGCATTTGCTGGGGTATCACTTCAAAACACACTCACTCCTTATTTAAAATTGGGAACATAAGCCCCATGGCAGAGAGAAAAGCGATAGAACCTTGTGTTCTACAGCTGACGGGATAGATTAGACAGAAATAAATACAGCAATACAAGAGCAAAAGAATGATTTCATTTTGAGGGATGACCTAACAAAACACTCTAGGAACTTCATCAGTCATGCCTTTTGCTGGGGATTGGGATCCTTCTGTTGAACATTCCTGTGTTGGTCTCACTTTATCAAGTGCTTCAGATGAGAGAGATTATGGTGGAGCAGGGCAAAAATACTATACTCTCTTTTTATTTTTTCTTAACCTACTTACTTTATCGACCAGTCTTCTGCATATAAGCACCCCATATTTATTGCATAAAGCAGAACAAATACTAAGATAGCATGATAGCTAAATTCAGAAGCATTCTCAAACTCTACTACAGCACAGGTTTTAGGCTTCTTACCATTTTTCTTTAACCTGCTAATTCTTTTGTCTTTACTCAATAAGAATCGTCAGGAAAGAAAACAGGTGCGGGGGAAACCAGCTCTACTTGTTCTAAATAACTTGTTTCATAAATATTCACAGCCACCAACTTAGACTTCAAATTATTTGCAAGAAAATGCAAATTTAGAACCAATGCCATATTGAACACTCAAGAGATCTACTGCCTTGAACATGCCACAAGTTGCCCAGTGCTCCTTCAGCTTCAACTCTTTTCTACTGGTCAAGATATGTTCGCTTCTGCCAGCAAGTACTGGCAGTATATCACTGACAAACCTGCCCGAAGCACAGCTGTACATTTTCTGATTGCTGCAAGGCAAAACCCTGCCAGTTCAATGGACTCCTTTCATCTGTTCTGGGTTTCTTTCCCCTACCTTTTGTCCTTGCAAAATCTGGCAGAAAAATTTAGAAAGCAGCATAGAAATGTGCTTTGTTTTTAAATTTTGCAGCTGCTGCTGAAAATATTTTCACACATTCCAACTCCTCGACAGCAACCTGAAAATTACTCTCTCATGTATTTTACATCCTAGTGACAAATGGCACTTAGGAAGGCCATGCTGAGCTGAGGTTTACCCACAGTCTAGCTGCTTAGGACAGCACTAACAGCATCATCCACTTATTCATATTTTCTAAAGTAATGAAAATAATAAATTGATATAGAGAAAAGCAATAAAGTATCAACATTAAAAATGCATTGAGAGCAAAATATTTTTGTACGGAAGCACCTTAGCATGCCCTTCCCTGCCACAGTCAAGCTTTTGAAAATGCCTGGCATGATGTATTGCCTCATTTACTACCTCTTCAGGTTGCTTTGTTTTTCATTTTTACAGAGATTTGAGGCCATTGTGGGGGGTAGATAAATTGAAGTTTCCTTTGCTTCATTTGCAGAAATTCTCTATTCTTTCTAGAGCCTGAGATGCACCAACCCTGAAGTGTGGTGAGACAGAGGCAAGGGAAAGCACTCCCAGTTCATTTGCAAGGGACAATTTTAAGGCAGGAGACTGGATAGCATTCCTCAGACTCCAAGGAATTAGTAGGATGCACTTAAATGAAGACTGTTTGCAGTGGACTTGAGTTCAAATGCAGTATGTTTGCTGTAACTGCTTTTTAGCAGCCAGAGTATACAGGTGCATCGCATTCAGGGCAGAAACAGCCTTTGAATGCTTCCCTTATGGGCCCAATGTTCTTTTCATGTTTCAAGTTTTTTGTGTGCTGCTAAACACATCTGATACAAGACCTCCCAGCTGCCCTCAAAAGGGAGCTGGCCAAGAGAAAGTCTGCAGGGAGAAACAAGGATGGGGGCTTTGTGAACAACAGCTACACCTTTCAGACCTCATAAAAAATGCCCACAACGTGTCAAAACCCCTGAACGTGATTATTATGGGGTGCTAACTCCCCTGCCCATAATTGCACGAGTCTCCAGAAATCTTGCTGTACATGACGCTCACTGCTCCGCAGGATGCGGTCCCCTCTGGCTGCATGGCTGGACAGGGAGAGCCAGCATCCCCAATGAGCACACCGATGGCCCACCACTCACCTCATAGCTGTGTGCTGATCCGACAAAAACCTTCCCGATGTCAAGCTGGTTAAAGCTAAAGCGGAGCCTGGGTCCTATGCCTTCCCCTCTGATGCGCAGGGGAAGCCTGGTCTCGCGGCCTGGGGAGAGATTTCCATTTCAGAACCGCCATCCCCTCTGTTGCCCTGGATTTTTCCGATTACCTCAGCCCGAAGGCCTAGTGAGCCCCGGATCCCATGCTGACAGGGACCAGTTCTAGATGCTCCAAGGGAAAATGAGAGATGCTTCCCATCCCTCAGGAGACATGCAGGGAATAAGGTGCCCCTCGGGCTAGGTTTCTGATTTAGCAGTTTATACCCTGAAAAAAGGGCACTGAATTTAAAATATCATCAGCAAATTTTTTCCCATTCATTTAGATGAGTTTCGGAATTCGTTCAGTGTCTTTCACTGGCAGCACGAAACTCTTGAAACGGAAATGAAGATAAAAATATGCTGTCCATACTAATGCAATATGAGGCGATAGCATAGGACTTGAGAAGCATGAGCCCAGGCAAGGCAAAGCCCCCTGTTAACCTCGATATGTGCCTCTGAGGGCTAGTCAGAGCAGGCAGAACACCTCAGCCTCCACCTGTGCCCATGCACGTATGGCTCTGTACCTGTGTGCCCCAGGGTTTGCCTCCCATAGTAGCCCCGAAATAAGACAGGGCCTTCTGATCTCCAGAGGTGGGAAGCACTCACCTACTCCCACCATGACACCAGAGCCCAGCTCTGCAAAGACACTTTGCCTGCGGCATGCTGAGCAGTTATGGAAAACCTGCCTATTCATTACCAGCAGTTAGGTAACAGGGCATGCGTGTGCTGCTAACATGCACTTCCCTTGCTGCAAAGGTAACTGTGAGAACCCAGGTAAGATGCTAATTTTCTCCTGTAAGGCTTAAAAAAAAAAAAAGATATCACATAGTACCAGGTCTTTTAGTCTGAAGGCTGTTCTTTGGGCTGGAGCAGCCCAAAGTATCCGAATCCTAGCTGAAGTTTGGGTTGGGTCTCTCTGCCATCGCATTCTACTCTGCATGGAAAGTGAGTAGCACAAGAGGGAGATGAAAGCCCAGAAATTGTATATGATCTTCACTGTAGTTTTTTGGGGGAAAAATATTCTTCCATCCTACAAGCTTCTTTTGTGTGATGCTCACCATTTATTAAAGATGAGGGATTAAATAGTTGCTTAAAAAAAAAAAAATCAGTTGCATAGTTATTCAGAATATCCAAAATGGCTTTCTCTTGGAAGGAAGAACCCAGATATGACAACATGGTGACTATATCACAACTTGAAAAAACTCTCCTGGAATAGCCTGGGCCCCTTCCAATGATTACTGACTTTTTGATCTCACAGCCATGTTTGATAGCATCCACAGTCAGAAAATAATTGCTATGGAGATTTTGTTACATTCAATGTTTAAGTGGATGTAGTCAAAGTCTGGCTGATAGCAGAGATGAGAGTTATATTCTACAGTTTGGCTATTAATTGGAGAGCTGTGTTTCTATTTCATGGATACTGCAAAAAAGGCAGTATTTGGTGCTCACGGTCAAAAGACTTTTCTATCTTGGATCACATGTGGTTTAATTTTCATTAGAAAGAACCTCAGGTCTAAACCATCAATGCTCTTGGGAACAGGCAGAGACTTCCAAGGGGCAAGTTTTTTTCCATGATCACACTGTAAAGCTTAAATGCACAGATCAGTATGAGAGACTTGTCCCATGGCCACTGCAATCAAACAAATCGGTGGCAATTCTTCTCCTTCTGGAGCATGTCCTCAACCTCTCTTGAGGGTCCAAAGAAACTTTCTACCCCTACACTGATCCTGGAAATCCTAGACATTTTGCTCTTCTTCCTTCCAGCTGAACCTCAGAGTGGGCTTTTCCCAATGGAGGAGGAACAGACTAAGCTACAGGCAGGATCGCTCAGGACAGCTGAGAGGAGATCAAATGAGAGTGTGTCCTCCTCCTCTTTGCTAGGAGCTGGGGCTTGCAGGTGCAACCGAGCCTGCGTAGGGGTGAGCTGTGGTCCTGTGATTTTCTCACCGTAGCATGTGGCCTGAAGCACACAGACTAGCATGGACCACAGTGAGGGCACGAAGGGGCTACAACCCCCTGCTTGCCCCCCATCCCAAATCCACATCCAGCACTGGAGGCAGAAGTTGGATCTGAACAGGAATGACAGCTGGGTATGTGATACAGAATGCATGATTTGGCATTACTTTCCTACAGTCATCTCCTTGCTTTCAAATACTTGGAGGTGTAAATGGCACAACAGCCAAGGACTTTGTCGTCACTTAACTTTCACTGCTTTCTAACACCCAGGGTCCTGTTCACAGAACATCCCAACATCGAGTGACTGGTTTTGAACATGATTCTCACCTAACCATTTCACTAAACAGAGGCCCATATCTTCATATTATCAGTAAGTCCCATCACAATGTCACTTGGGATTTTGTCTCTCTATCTACAATAACCCAACACTGAGGGCATGGCCCAGGCCTATGAGAGTAGCTTAGAAGGCTTTCTAGAAGATACTGGTCATAACCCATAACTACAGGGAGTAGTTGCTGCACTTTTAACTATGCACCTCCCTAAGGACTAGGATTTGGAAATCTGTCATGTGGAGTTGATGCGAAAACATCTCTGAGTACAGTCAGACAAACTTAAAAATGAATTTTATGTGACTGACCCACACCCTCTTGTGTGCTTTCTTCCAGCACTCAAGACCCACGGTTTTATTTGAATAACTAGGAAAGTTCATTCTGAGCTTAAATATTTGCCAAGAGCAAATTTCAAATCATTTCTCTTCCTAACTGCCAGATTTGCAAGTTGCACAGTGCTGATTAGCTCAGTAAATCACCTGATGCAGAAGCATCTGCTAAGCAATTTCTGGAGACACCTGCAAAAAAAGTAGAGACCAGCAAAGCCCCTTTCCTGTGTGGGGGGAAGATCCAGCTGTATAATTCACACTGCTGCATTGGGGCCTACTGCAGCAAAACTGACAAATATTCTCAGCAAGGGGCACACAGGCCATCTGCAAATCACACTCCAAAGGGATTTGTGACTGGCAGGCAAGATGCTGGAGGAATGCAGTCACTTCTTGGAGGGATCAAGCAGCAAAACTAATTGACATCCTAGTTAAAGATCATTATTTTTCTTTAAACTTTTTGCACCAAGGGACCTTGCCTCTGACTGTGACAGTCTCAGAATCACAGAATCGTTTAGGTTGGAAGGGATCTCTGGAGATCATCTAGTCCAACCTCCCTGCTCAAGCACATTTCCCAGGATCACATCCAGACGGGTTTTGAATATCTCCAGTGAAGGAGACTCCACTAGCTCTCTGGGCAACCTGTTCCAATGCTCTGTCACCCTCACAGTCTAGAAGATTTTTCTCAGGTTTAGGTGGAACTTCCTGTGGTTCAGTTTCTGCCCGTTGCCTCTTGTCCTGTCGCTGGGCACCACGGAGAAGAGACTGGCCTCATCCTCTTGACACCCTCCCTTCAGATACTTATACACGTTGATCAGATCGCCTCTCAGTCTTCTCTTCTCCAGGCTCAACAGGCCCAGCTCTCGCAGCCTTTCTTCATAGCAGAGATGCTCCAGTCCCCTCATCATCTTGGTAGCCCTCCGCTGGACTCTCTCCAGTAGCGCCATGTCTCTCTTGTACTGGGGAGCCCAGAATTGGACACAGCACTCCAAGTGAGGCCTCCCCAGGGCTGAGGAGAGGGGCAGGATCACCTCCCTCCACCTGCTGGCAACACTCTGCCTAATGCACCCCAGCAGACCATTGGCCTTCTCGGCCACAAGGGCACACTGCTGGCTCAGGCTTAACTTGTTGTCCATCAGCACTCCCAGGTCCTTCTCAGCGGAGCTGCTTTCCAGCAGGTCAGCCCCAAGCCTGTACTGCTGCATGTAGTTATCACTCCCTAGGTGCAGGACCCTGCACTTGCCTTTGTTGAACTTCATGAGGTTCCTCTCCGCCCAGCTCTCCAGCCTGTCCAGGTCCCTCGGCATGGCAGCACAGTCTTCTAGTGCGTCAGCCACTCCCCCCAGTTTAGTATCATCAGCAAACTTGCTGAGGCTGCACTCTGTCCCTTCCTCCAGGGCATTGATGACTACATTGAACAAGACTGGACCCAGGACTGACCCCTGGGGGACTCCACTAGCTACAGGCCTCCACTAGAGACTGTGCCACTGACCACAACCCTCTGAGCTCGGCCATCCAGCCAGTTCTCAAGCCACCTCACCGGCCGCTCATCCAACCCACGCTCCCTGAGTTTACCTACGAGGAGGATGTGATGGGAGACAGTGTCCAAAGCCTTGCTGAAGTCCAGGCAGACAACACCCACTGCTCTGCCCTCATCTCCCCAGCCAGTCAGCCCATCAGAGAAGGCTATCCCGTTGGTCAAGTGTGATTTCCCTCTGGTGAATCCATGCTGACTGCTCCTGATCACCTGCTTGTCCTCCACATGCTTACTGAGGACCTCCAGGAGGAGCTGTTCCATCACCTTTCCAGGGATGGAGGTGAGGCTGACAGGCCTGTAGTTTCCTGGCTCCTCCTTCTGGCCCTTTTGGAAGACTGGAGTGACAGCGGCTTTCTTCCAGTCCTCAGGCACCTCTCCTGATTGCCATGACCTTTCCAAGATGATGGAGAGTGGCCTAGCGATAACATCCGCCAGCTCCCTCAGCACTCGGGGGTGCATCCCTTCAGGGCCCATGGATTTGTGGATGTCAAGTTTGGACAAATGATCTCTAGCCTGATCCTCCTCAACCAAGGGAGAGTCTTCCTTTCTCCAGCCTTCCTCTCTTGTCTCCAAGGTCTGGAATTCCTCAGGACTGGCCTTAGCAGTGAAGACTGAAGCAAAGGCGGCATTCAATAACTCTGCCTTCTCTGTAGCCTTCGTCACCAGGGCACCCGCCCCATTCAGTAGCGGGCCCATGTTTTCCCTAGTCTTCCTTTTGCTATTGATGTATCTGAAGAAGGCCTTCTTGTTGTCCTTGACATCCCTTGCCAGATTTAATTCCAACTGGGCCTTAGCCTTCCTTGTCGCATCCCTGCACACTCTGACAACGTCCCTGTATTCCTCCCAAATCATGGGAGGATGTCTCCATCCCGTTCATACAGAGGATCAGCTCTATTTTATAAGGGACAGAGGGTAGCCTCACAATTTAAATGACCTCCTTGAGGTCGTCCAAGGAGCCAGTGGAAAAGCATGGAACAGAGCTAAGTTCTCCCGAGGGCCAGTCTGGGGCCTTAAAGAGCAGCCTCCTCTTACCAAGTGCCGATTGTTCGCTCAGTTCTGTCCCCATAGCTCCCAGACTGGCTCAAGACTTGCATGCAAGGTACCTTCCAGTTTCTCTGCAACACAAAGTCCTCCTAGCACAACCTCTGGGTTGCTACCCTTGTAGCAAACTGATGGACGCTCCCATCACCAGAAAAAGAATCTCAGACTCAGGAGCACAACAGCACTGAGGGAAGAATCCCTTGGGAACATCTCTTTCCAAATACAGCCTTTCATTCCCCAGCTCTAACAACTGCAGCTGGTGGGCAGGAAGACAGTTTGTTAACACAAGCCCTGTGTAATTACCGTAGGTGACATTTGCCAAGTAAACCCTATGCAATTACTGTATAAATAAAAAGCTGTTTCCTGACATTTGTATCTGTCAGCTTGGAGCACTAAGGAAGGCAACAAAGCAGCCATGCTAGTGATTCCACCACCCTGCAAAACAGGAGCCTGGATGCTAGAGGACCATGGGCCTCGCATATCTTCCTATTAGATATGGAGGAACATAGCGAAACCCACAGCGTTCCCTGGACAGATGTCTGCTGGTGAACTCGCACTCTCAGAAAATACCTTAAAAAGCATCATGCTGGAGCCCGAGCGGAAGGGCATGGTAACACAAACCGCACAGCCTGGTGCAAGCATTCCCTGCCCCATGCCAGCACAGCAAAACAATCACCTCCAAAAGGGCAAAGGCAATACTTTTGGGTGAGTGAATAATTGCTCCCAGCAAAAGTTGTGACAGCACTTCTGTCAGACAGGACGAGCATAAAGCTTGCCTAGCACAGACTGCTTGGACTACAGTTTCCAGGGATGGTTTTCACTCTGCTGAGTACAGCAAGCTCTATGCATGGTTACGTGGATGCGCCATAGACCTGGAGTTACAAGGTGACAACTCCCGTGCAGGGAGAAAAGCACTGTGCTGGCAGGAGGTGGGGGCTCAGCAATGCTCAGCCACCTTAGGCCAGGCAGCGCCTGGGTAGCGGGAGGTGATTGAGAGTCAGAGAGCACGTCTGCAACTCTCTGCTTCTACTGCCTCAGGAATCTGATTATATATCCCCATAATAAAGACTCATCTTTGATGTAAACGGTCTGTAGAGGTTTAGTGCGTTCTGCTAAAGCCATTCTGCTGGGTGGTTCTTTGTTCTTTACACACACAGCAAAACAAAAGCTGGCAAACCCATGGCATCAAAATTCACCTCTTCACTGCCTTAGCTGTTCTGGGGTCAATGACAAGCTTGGAAACCAAGCATCCTGGGCCCTGGTGCCTTGGATAGGAGACTACCTGGAAATTACAGGTACAGCAGACGTGTGCCAGCACAGCCCTGCTAACCACTGGCACTTCCTGGCAATCACACAAGAACTGAGTGGGCTAGAAGACTCTTTTTGTGCCTCCTGATCACAGCAGATAAGAAGAGAGGGAGGAGGGAGTTGTACCTGAGATGTTACAGTAGACAGTTTGTTGATAGACTCTGGCCTCTCGAGGTTTAAAGATCACATTAATTTCAGCTGTAGAATTCGGCCAGACATCTCCCTCCTAAAACAGAAGAGGACAAGAAACCGTTTATCTTCAAATGTTACATTTCATGTTTTCAACCACAGCCTTATAGCCTATATTTACAGTGTCCATAAAGGGCAAGGAGCAAGTGAACGTTTGTCAGTAACATTTACAGAAGAGTTCGAGAACAGCTGCAAGAAACTGTTCTCAACCCCTTACCTTTACTAATTGCTGGCAGAGGCCTTTTGTTAAACCAGGGGTATAAATGGAAGCAAATAAGCTGGTTCACACACTAGGCCAACTTTCTCCAGTGGTACCAGCTGGTACAAAGAAGAAAATACATCCTCTCTCCTGCAAACCTTCTCTTACATCCTTGTATCACATGAATGCTTTTACTCAGATCAGAAGAGGTTTAACAATCAAATGGATTTTTCCATTCTTTCTTAAGAATATGCTACCTCCCATACACTTCACCTCTATGTGCCTGTGTGTGTATATACATACATACGTATATGCATATTATGTAGCACACAAGCGAGTCAAGGGCACTCAGCACCTAACAGAACAAGCCCTCCTGCCTGGGAATCGATGAAGAATCCACTCCTTCCTGCTGAAGGCTGCTTCTGCCCTCAGCCACAAGCCAACACACAGGCTCCCCCGGTTGATATAAGATCTAAAAAAGGACTCAAGAGTCCGCTACATCCCTGTTTGCATCCACAAGATGCCTACATTTCTATTTCCCTCTAGACAGGATCAAGCAAGAAGAAATGGGGTCTGCTCACAGCTCCACACTTTCAGCCAAAACTCAGCGAGAAAAGTTCTCCTCTTTGTCATGCTCTTGTTCAAAGATTTAAGTCTGGGCCACGCTGCCGGTGCTTTGACAACTGTTTGCTGCTTCCTTGGGGTCTTCTCCCTCTGCTCTTCTCACAGAGGAACAGAACTCCCCACTCAATACCTCGTCCTGGCACTGGTACTCTCCATCCCAGGGAACCCACAGCTCAGCTGCACCCAAGCCTCGCTGTGCATTTTGGGAGGCCTCTCTGGTCGGTAAAGGCACTCACTCGCTTCTTCCAACTATGTTTAATTGTTAAATAAAGGCACCACTTACATCCCCTCAGCCCCACTTTCACGGGCGTCTGACTCAAGCCCTAACATTACAAATAGCTGCTCATGCACTTATTGACATAAATATATGCGCCTCTGACAACTGCAATAATACTCTAGGAGAAATGAAAAATTTATCTTATAGAAAAAGACAAAGAACGAACCAAGTTATTTTTCTACCAACAAAGTTAGGCCTGATTTTGCTTGCTGCAGGGTATCCTTAGTATTTTGTCCAAAAGTGTCTTGAACTGACTGGAGCCGTCGGCACTTCTGCCCTATAAATATTAAATAACCATAATACCTCGCATTGACTTAGCACTTGCAGCTTAGAGGACTGTCCCCACAAAAATTAAAGAACTATGACACAGTGAGTTATTAGGCTGCAGCTCCAAATAATTCCCTAATGCACAGTCTGCTTGGAGTGAACAGAACAGAAAGGAAAGAACAGGCTTAGAAAAAACCGTTCTAAACACTGACAAAGGATCACCACCACAATAATAAGGAAAATCTGAAACCATAAGTCGCTGGAATTCTTCTTATAACCTAAAGCAAATAAATATTTGCCAGATCAAATGCACTTTGTGCTGTAGGTTTCTATCCAGCAAGCAGTGGATGAAGATGAAGCATTGTTATATCTCAACACACTTGCCTGAGGAAGCATACAGCACAAATCAGGGAGCATTAGCCTGCAAGCCACAATCCACATGCCTGCCTATCAGAGAGCCTTTTGGTCCCACAGGGATGCAGCACAGACTCATGAGCATCCACAGAGTTACCTTGGATTTACGGCAATACAAATATTCTGGGGGCTCAGAACAACATAAGCTCGACTATGATGCCTGGAGTTACCTAAAACAAGCCACTGAGAAGAGGCAGTTGGATGATAGATTTTCCCTGGCTTAGCTAATCAGAGTCTAATAACTCACCAGTGCTCATCACCCAGCTGCTCACTGCATGTGTAACAGAATGAATTCAGTCATCTCACCCTAGGCAGACCGTCCCTGGGGAAAGGGGCGGGGGGGGGGGGAGAGGGATGCACTATGCAGCTGATTTTGTTTGCTTCAAGCCTACTGTCTGTAGCCGAATGCACATCTCAGCTCGCTGGCTTTGTGCATTTCTCCTTAAAGGGTGCTGTACAGGCTGAGCAGTCTGGCGGTAACATTTGACTCTCCCCATCTGGCTACTGCCAACCTCAGCCTGGAGAGCTACAGAGATCACTCGTGCAGTTCCTGAATGGCAAAGGGCCTCTTGCCTGGCTTATTAGCACCATCAGCTGCACAAAGACTCAGCTGCTGCCATGCTGACGAGGAAGCATTACCAAAACGCTGCCTAGATCAGAGTGATGGTGAGGCCTGAGGTCTTCATCTCATAGAGAGGTCTAAAGCAGAGAAACATGGCATGTCCTGAGCTTTACAAACAAAATACATTACACCTGGCTTTTGGTCTGACCCCCTGAATTGTTCTTATACTTATCTAGAGAATAAAAACACGAACAATATTATTTCTTGCACTTATCCCTGATTTCTTAAGATTGATCCTTTAAAACTTCACAGAAACTTTTCAGTTCACAGTGTAGGCTGATCAGCAACACTGAATGCCTTATGTGAAAGCATTCAAGGACATCAGACATTAAAAGTCCATCCATCCTCTCCGCCACAAAACTGAAATTTCCACTACAAAATGAAACTAGTCTGTAGTTTCACTTACACCAACGGCCCTCCAACTGTTCCTGGATTTGACTGTGGTTCTGCAGTCAGGATTACAAGGGCTGCATGCAGCCAGGTTACCTGGGGGCACACAGCTTAGAGTTTGCGCTGGCCATCAGACAATGTCTACCCTAAATTGAGCACTGGATTTCCTGGGACTGTGTATTCCATAGATTTGCAAGGAATAAATCTGAAAAAGTAGAATGAGATTTTATATCATCTGGCCAACACTGGCTGCCCTAAAGCACAGTTTATAGCTGGAGAGAGGACAGCTTCACCAAGCCAGATCATGCCTGCAACGTTTAGAACACGTTCTTCCTTCCATTGAAGCCAGAAGACAAGCTCCGCTCCTTTAAGTGCAATGGAGCAGAATCAGCTTTTCAGATCAACTATCTAGCTAAGTACTCTTTTGATGCTCACTTCTGGATTACAGACTGATGGTACTCACTAGTCTATTTTTATGCACCACAATCAGACGTATCAGCCCTGTGGACCACTTAGGGGCAGTTTGGTTATTACTCAAAGGTTTACAGAGGCCATACATCTCCCATTAATGGAAGCAAGTGTAATACAATTCATAAGCAAAAACAAACCTAAGCAGGAAAGGGAGAAAATTAAAAAGAACTGTTGGCCTGATGAATATGTATCTGCTAACAACAGCGCCAGTTTTACAGCTGAGTTTAGTTGACTTTGGGATTTGATGAACTCCAAAGCCAGCACATCTGTGATAAAAATATGACTGACTGATTTTAGCCTACTGTTTTGGAGCAGAGTAACAGCAATAAATCACAGAGGCAGTGATAGCGACAGACTCAATGGCACGGGGACCCTGGAGTAGGGTGCGGAGCCACAAGGCACAAAAAGCAATGGGAGGCAGTTCAGAACAGCACATGCTTTATGCTCATGGCAGCTCTGTCTCGCTGTGAGCCACACTCAGATCAATTGTCCTTCTTTAGTCCTTGCTGAGAGACTTAAGTTTGGTGAGAACAGGGCTCCAAGGGCAAATTTATCTGTTTCCCCCACTACTGGCAGGAAGCTAGCTCTGGTAGCCAGCTTAGACTCGCAACTCTGCATGCAGGAACTCCTAACTCAACTTGCACAGGAACAATCCTGGATACAGCAGTGAACGTGAGCAGGAAGACATTGCAACTACAGCAAGGATGGACTAATAAAAAGAGAGCTTCATAAAAAAATAACGTTTTGGTGAATTCTACCGCCCCGTTTTACAACATACAGAAAGGGAGACACAGCAAGGTTTTTGCCCACAGTAGCAAAATGCAAACGCTACTGTGGTATCTCCACCACTCCTCTCAGCAGCCCATGATCTTCCAGGAGCCCTCTGTGGCAGGACTGTTTCCCAAAGGAGTTCCCAACCTATAGAAAGAGTAAGGGCTAAATCTTAAAGGCCTGAATGCCTAAGCATTCCAGATAGCAATGTGAATACCTCATGTCTACGCTTTATACATCTAACTTGAATCCCCTACAGGGAGCCACGGGATAGTTCCCCTTGAATGCAGGAGATGCTGAACAGTGCAGGGTCTCCACCAACTCGAGCAGGACTGGAGACATGAGGGGACTCTTAACTGAGACAGGAGCACCTTTCTGATAGCCAGCTTGTATTCATGATCCTTCAGTGCTAAACCAGTGTTGGCCTTGTGACTTATTTCCATCTAAACATCTTAATGTTTTATTACTTACTGACTGTAGGTACCTTCAGCTCAATACATCTAGATGCATCTTAGAACAGATGTAAAGTCAAGTCAAAACAACTCGAGCTACAACATTGCTGCCTCAACTGCTTCTTTTCAAAAAGAGACTACAAATTATCCTCTCTCAAACTATCTTTGTTCTCTCACCCTTGTTCTGAGTCAACTTACAAAGCCATAGATGATCTATCCCAGAGGGGCAAACCTGGCACAATTGCTTGCACAGCAAGCTTCTAGGCATGCCCACCTCGATGGGACCTCCCATGCTGCTTGCAGAAATGCCTGTGGGCAGCCCCAAACTGCCTGGCCATATATCACTGCCTCACCACGGGTATGGTGTACTAGCCCCAGGAGTGCAGGGGTACGTGGTGTTCCGCATGGACTGCAAAGCAGCCTCTGCAAGTGCCCCGGGCTGTGCTTGCAGAGTTACGCTGTGCAAACACTGAGTTTGATACAGAGTTGCCCCTTGGAGGAAAGCCATCCAGTTTTAGCAGCTTTGGATTAACCTGATTTGGGATTTGAGACAACAGTGCCTACACTGAACCTGTTCTCCAAGGTCATTTTCTTCTGCTGTGAACAGGTGCAATTACTACCTCTGTGGAGCTGTAGGTACTTTCAGTCCAATACATCTATCACAATCTCAGAATGGTTGAGGTTGGAAGGGACCTCTAGAGATCATTTAATCCCTGTCCTTGTCTAACCTCTGTCCCCAGCAGTCTGGGCACATCTGTAACAGGCATCAGGTAGCCAGATCACAGCAGAGCCAGCAGGGATACCTCAAGTCCCACTCGGTGCCAGGTCTTGCACCCAGCAGGTCCTGGAAAGAAAGCCCCACGCATTTTCATTTTTGCAGAAAGATTTTTGGAGACCAGCTCCCAAAGGAAGACAAGCCCCACACTACTGTTTTCCCAGCCTTAACTGACTTGCTGTCCAAGGCTACCTCTACCCTCTACTTAGAGACAAGCAGGCACAGAAGGTAGGATAGGAATATCAGGGCTTTGAATGTGCTCTGGCTGCCTGCTGGTCTCCACTGGGAAATGAGATGTTGCTTACAACACAGGAGGCTCTAACTGTCCTGGGCTCATCCCATCCCTGCATTGCTGCTGTTGGCAGAACGGGGACTGGAGCTGGGTCAGTTCTGGCAGGGTATTTATCTGGGTGGGCTCAGATTCTAAAATTTGATCCTGCCTCTTGGCCCAAAACAGCCCAAATTGAACATCAACGTGGTGACCTCTGACTAGACCCAAAAATACATCTTCAGAGACAGCCTGGGAGAACGCTGCAAATTTACATCTCCACACAGTAAAGGAGTGGAAATGAGTCTCCGCAGGCCTTACTCTGACTGGCTAAGTTCCTGATGGGGTGATTTGCTCAACGCTACAGAGACCAGAGTGACTGTTGCAATGTTGCTGGGATCTGTCTGTACCCTGTATAATTCAGTGTGTCCAAAGCTCTAGGCTCCCTAACATATGTCATTTCTTCTTTTAAAACCTAAATAGATGAGAATCTGCACACAACGCCCTTTTGCGGGGGTTGCATTCTTGCCATGCTCCAGGAAGCCGTTCAGTGACGCACCAACATCCTGATAAGGGACATATCTCCATAAACCTGAGGTGCTGCTAGATCCCACAGTGCAATCAGATGATATTTTCTTAAGACACCAGAGGAAACAAGCCTAAGGACTAGCAGTATAACTTGCATTTTCATATACATCCACATGGCTCCCTAGAATAATTCTAATGTAGTATTATTGCTGGAGTCTTGCACTCATGTCCTCTCACAAGCAAACCTGCACCAGTACCTAGTAGACTCAGTCTCTTGAGCTCCTGATAATGAAATCACTGTTCTGCAGGATTTTGTGTATTTGCAGGGAAACTTCTGGCAGTATGTACACAGAAGATTTGCCTGTACTGTCAGTGAACTTGTAAGCCAAATAGCTGGACTCCAAAGGTCAAGGACAAGAAGAAATAATCAATTATATATTATTCTACTATTCCATGACCAAACCAAATTCTGTAAGAAAAGAGATATCTATTCTGGGTCATTTTGGTCTTTTTCCCCATCATTATTGCTATATGTCAGACTATAAAACTAGAAAATATTGTGAGTTATTTCTCCTGGGAAATTAAAATAGGCTGTTGAAGATGATCCTTACATCCCTGCCACCCCATGGGAGAATGAGAACTGCTGGTTAAAAGGATATGCTTCATTACCCATCCTTTAAGGCTAGCTGCTACATGTGTACGAGCCTCGAGCCACCTCAGGAGTGAGCGGTCTGCCTGGGCTGGCATGTTCTCTACAGGACAACAGTTGAGTCAGAGCATGGAAAACAACTGTGGATATTAATCAGGACAGAAATAAAACATACAATGCAGTAAATAAGATATTGCAACACTTCTGGCTTAATGTCAGCCTCAGGCTACAACTGGCAGGTGGCATAAAATAGAGTATGGCTGTATGACGATATAGCACAAAAACCATGCAACTGTTGTACCTTGGCTTTGCTACTGCGTAAAGCAGTGAGATATGGAAGGGGATGGCATGCAGTACAACTGTCAGATCCAGAAGTGATCTCTATGCAAGAGCCTAGCCCTAGATACCTGCAGACCCATCTTCCTTCCCTCAGACTCTAAATACTGAGAGCCTGTAAGTTCTCCACTAGCCTGAGTAAGAAAAAGCTGCTCTTTGGCCTGTTGGCCAAATCCTCTGCTTTGTTTTGCAGAGAGGGAAGGTGAGCCAGAGAAAGGAAATCATTATTCAAAGCATACATAAAGAAAAGACAAAGCTGGCAATGGAAGTACAGAAATGACACCCAAAGCGCATCCTGATAGTTCAGGGTGCTTATCATGAGAAATGCAGCACCAAAGCCAACATCTGCCTGCTTCCATAAATAACTGAAGCCACAATGAGCTATGGGATGGTCCATTGCTCCCCGTGGAGATGGTGTCTTCTGCCAAAAAATGAAGTGCTCTGTAGTAACCTCTTGTTTGGATGGGCATCAATAAGCAAGTGCAATATGCTTATCACTTGGTTCTCCAGCTGAGGTGGAGATTTACAGAAACATAATGTTGTTACTTCTAGCCAAATGAAAAATAGTAGCAGTTTCACAACCTGGAAATCCTGAAGACCACCCCCATCAGCTCAGAGTTAACAGATGACACATAGGAATCACTGCAAGGCAATGACAGGACAGTGATGACTTGTCAAGGACAGTGCAATGGCAGCAAATCCTTGTCTTCCATTTCCGCTGGTGTCCATTTCCAAGGAGTCAGCGCCCAAGCATTTGCAATGTGACTCACAACTGAGCTGTGGTGGGGGGAATGCAGTAAAAAGCAAGGACATTGTCCTGTGGTAGCCACCTGGGCTTCTATCACAGCTGCTTCTGCTGACATAGCATGTCTATTTGCAAAAATAAATTAAACCAAATTTGAGATGCTCTCAGAAAGTCAGAGTTGCATAACAGTCTTTTTCCCACAGGCTTGGAAGGCTGCTCAGAATGTTTATGGTCACATGGTAATTCTGAAATCATTGCCTTTCCTCCTTTTTTGTTACTATTTTCATCAGCAAGTTAACCTTGTACAGACTGAAGTGTTCTGCCGCACCTTCCACAGATAGAAGTACCTGAAAATACTGACAGATCTGCAGGTCTCATCTAGTGGTCCACTTCCACAGCAAAGCTTCTGTTCAAACCTTGCAAAGCTACCCTGCCCAGAGAAAGTTTCCAGGACTACCATCCTCCATCTGCTTCCTAACGTCTGGAAGCAATTCATTCTGAGAATTTTTCTGACTTGGTTAACAGTAACACATCCTTCCTCCAGTCGCTTGTTAGAAGAGTTTATTTCTATACGGTGCTCTCAGAAGTCACGGGTGACAGGCAGTAAGCAGAGAGTAGCCACTACCTTCAGCCAGGTTTGGCCCCCAGCTTCGAGGGCTTCCTCCGCAGATTTACATGGCAATGTAAGAAGGATGTCTGCCAAGAAGGTTACAGGGTCATCACTGGAGGGGAGGTTATGGAAGGTGGGGACAGTTAGTTTTTAGATAAGTATTTTTTCCTTTTTTATCAAATACGTAATCAGCTGATGTAAAGGCAATGATAGGCCACAGGGAGAAAAAGATATGAACAGAAATGTGGATGTGAAGTTGGAAACTTGATAAGGTTGGACAAGACAGAAAGGGAGAGACTCATGTAGGAGTTCACTTACATTCAATCCTGGAACAAACTGTGTATCATTAACATAGCCAGTTAGGAAAGATTTCCACTCAATACTTGAGGCCTGGCTATGTTTTATGTCCATACATGATGATGCAGAGTACCAGGACTCAATAGAGTGGGCAGTCAGGTCTCTGGAAACCAGTCATCTTAATGCATTTCAGGAGCAGGTTAAGCTGTCTGCGTAGACATAGTCTGACTGTGCTGAAGCAGAAGCCCTGGGATACGCTCCAGACACTTCCCCAGTGCAGCACAGGAGGCTGTTAACACTCAGCTGACCAGTTCCCAATCTCTGCAATGTTTCTACCGACCTTACCAAGCTGCTGTCAGCTACAATGATGTGAAACTGCAGTAGTTCTGCGGACAACCGTGGCTCCCTTAACCATGTACAGGCTGTGGGAGTAACCAAGAGGACCTGTCCCCCCCTTCCTTGGAAAGATTTAGTCTCACCTATTTTAAAAGAAAGATGTTGGACTTCATATTAGAGTTTACTCCAAAGATGAGAAGAGATTTCACATGGCTCAAAGACAGCAGGAGTTTTGTTTCAGAGCACGTAAATACACAGAATCAGAGCTTTGGTTAACTGGAGGATGTGGGTTTTGTTTGTGTAAACAGAAAAGCATGATTTTTTTCCATAAGCAAACACAGTAGAACTCAAGACACCTACAGACCTCCCAGGCTTGTGTCTAGGCTCACAGACGACACTGGAAAAGAGATTCAGATGATGTGCAAGTCCAGGTTACGTGAAAATTGGTATTTCCATGATTAAACCTAGGCTGAAGTTGGCCTCTTTCCCACAAAGGACCATTTTGCTTTGGAGTCAATACATGAAATGACGGCGCTTTAATCTCTTTTGTTAATCTTCATCGAGCATATGCAAGGTGTGTCCAAACCAGTACCTCCCTGAACAATGCCAACTTCAAGCAAAATTCATACGAGTGCATGAATGAAAGGAGCTCATACTTAGAAAACAATAGCTAACTTCAAGTGGCATAATGCTGCTATCTTGCTTTTACAGAGATCTTCTAAATCACAAGGGTGAAAAGAGTAATTTCTCTTTTCTCCATTGCGCAGTAGGGAAAGTGAGGTACAGTGAGCCAAAGTGACTTACCTGAGATCATACATCAGGCCAGAGACACAACTGAACTGGCTGCCAGTGATGTGCTCCAGCCATCACTGTAGCCATGCTGCCTACAAGCAACTAATTCACAGCTCTTGCAATAGCTTAGCTTTAGGCTGGTTCTCACTGCCTCTTGGGAGTCCACAGTTCAGAAAAGCTTTTTGCAACAAGCTCTCCCAACCTCGCGAGGAACCTAGAGTTCACTCAACACATCAAACCAGCTGATGCAGTGATCTGCCAAGCGACCTCATTCAGGGAGGAGGAGGAAAGAAGGTTCTCAGCTATAGCTTACCACTGGCTCAATGCTGAAGATGTCATCAGAGAAAAGCATGGAGTCTCCTTTCACCTTTGCCTGGTGGCTCTGGAAGGTGCGGGAGAGAACGGAAAGGCGTTCTCGGAGAGTGGGGTCCATATTGCACTCCTTGAGAAAGCGATCAGTCTCATCCTCTTCCTGGCTCTGCAGTTTGCAACACAGCCTGAAGCCACAGGGAGAGATAAACCAAGCAGATAATTTGATAAGCAACATATTTCCAGAGGCTGTCATGTAAGTGCAGGGGCAGCAACACGCTCAGAGGGGAAGAGCAGGCAGCAGCAGCACAGCAAGGGGCTTACCCAAAGCCAAGGGGGTCCCAAATTAATTAGGTTATTGGTAGTTGTTCACTGGCACGGCAGGTAATTTTACTTCATGCTCGCAAGCTGAGAAGAGGTTTTTTGAAAGCTAACAGCCCTCAAAAGAGCAGGAAAGTTCCTCCTGACTCAAAGCCACTGCCACAGCTCATGGGAAGTCCAACAACCACCTCATCTGACTTTTCCTACCCACAGAGCTGCACTTGGGAGCCAGATAACAGGAAGATCAAGTTTTACTGACAGGAAACTACCGCAGCACTCATCAGAAAGGGGAGGAGGCAGGATTTCATCTGTGATTTACTGCATCAGTCTTTTCTCTTCCCTTTTGAGCTTACAGTGATAAGCACACAATATCTGCTTCCCATTCCCTATGCTGCCTTCCACCAGAGGATCCCAGAGCACTTCTAAACCAAACAAACAAACTGAGGCATCACCTTACCTTGAAGTTGATAGTATCATAAGCATAAAAACAGAGGCCCTGAGAAAGGGAGGGTCTTTTTCCAGCATCACCCAAAAAAGAAGTCAGGACAAGCACATCCGAGTCCCAACTCCTAGGTCTAGCCTTGAACAACCTGACTTTTTTTCTCTTCTGGGCTTTCTCTGGAGAACTCAATCTCTCCCTTAGTTGGCAATCAGAGCAGAAACCATTTTCTAGCACTTAAGACATTGTGCCTGAAAGACAGGGAGGGCTTCTACAGAGCAGTTGCTTCCTAGCTGGATTATTGCTGTCACCTCTTCATATTCCAGTCCTCTGGCTACGAAGAACCAGTAGGTGACAATTCTAGGGGAACAAGCAGAGGGCTCCATATGTAGCAAACTGAGACAATGTAGTATAAATAGAAGGATAATCATCACCCAGCTAAATTCAAATGCAATTAGAAAGGAAGTACAGTCAAGGCCACTACTAGCTGCACACAGACAGAGCCTCAGGCAACTGCTGCCACCAGTGCCAAAAATACTTTGGTGAGCTCTCTGTACAGTTCAATAGGAAACGTCTCTCTGTGGCTGACCTACAATGCTACGGATAGGGAGCGGTTCCAGGCACTAAGATCAGCAGCCATGAACTGAACCTCCATCAATGGGCAATAATTCCACCATTATACCCCAGAACGTCCTGCAGGATGGAGACAGAGCAGATCCCAGCTAGTCCTTCTAATGGTCCAGGGTATACTGGTTGATAACCCAGTGCTGGGTCTTGCACCATCTTTGCTGCTTCCTCTACCTGAGGCCTAAAGAGCTTCTCTACTAACAGCTCATTCCTTGATTGTAGCCAAACTGTGCAAAATTCATGCTTACTAGGCATGGGCTCAGAGCATGCTGACACTGCCCAGAAATCCCCGTGACAACCCTGAAGTTGATAGATCAGTGCCGGGGTTTACAGCTCAACCTGTGGAGTGCCATCTGAGTTCAAGACTGTTCTTAGCAGAGACAAGTTGTTGAACATCTCCGAGCATCCAACCCTGTGTGCCTAATCCAACTCCTCATGCATTTACAGATGCTTCTTTATCCCATCTATTGGCCCATGGATCCTCCACAAGAACCTCTCTGAAGAAGCCTACCCTTTGAGACTGGGTGAGCACCTGGCAAGGCAAAGAAGCAGGAACAGGGGTACAGGAATGAAGATGCAGCTAGATTTCTGGCTTCTATAGTTTTGAATCCAACTGAGTCAGGCTGGACGGCTCCAATAAGAGCTCAAACTGGCCTTGATGCCATCACTGCTATACTCTTAATTTGAAGAAGCTGCTGTCTCTTAGGGACTCAAGCACATGCCTCATGAATGGATGTAACTAGTACCTGACAGAGGCTCAAAGCTTTAAGTACCTTGCAGGGCTGGGATTTCTCCACAGGTCACAGCACTTAATTTTGTAAGGCCCCTATATTCACCTTCCGGAACGGACAACCTCAGCAAGCAGGGGCATATGTTACTGTGTGTGTAAGAAGGGCAAAGGCTGAGTACTGGCCTTTGAGCTATGACCATGCCTAAGACTTGCCACAAGGAAAAGGAACATCCTGGCCAGATGGCCAGAGTCCAGAACAGAAATTAGTACAAGACCAAATGTAATGGGGGGGGGGGGGGGGAAGGTTGATGTCCACTGTGGGGAAACCTGGCTGCTTCTGGGGGAAAAAAGGATCACTCAGGGCCCAGTCTGAGATAGGCAGGTAGGAAGAGATGGTAAAGGAATGGTTCAGGGAATTACCAAGAGAAGGTCATGAGATTTTCCTCTAACAGTCTGAGCTTGCACAGAAGTCACACTGTGTAATTAAAAATAGAGAACAGTGGAAAACTAGTTTTGGCCTTCAAGGCATCACTGACCTAATTATGTTGAACTTTATTTGCTCAGAAACCCTTAAAAAGGGCTCCAGTTTAAGGCAGTTTCCTGATCAGCTGTGGGTTCAGTGCATAACCTCTATAAACCCTGGACTCATCCAAGTTTGAAGAGTCACACAAGAATTCCTAAATCACCCAAGCTTTTAAATACAATTTCCAATTCATCCTCAAGTTACAAGTGTTTCTCTGCTGCCTGAAATGGGAATTTCAAAGCTTCATTGAAGAACATCCTTAAAAAACTTTCCCAGCCCTTGGCCCTTTCAGTATTACTATTTTTAGCTGCCCCATGGCTGTGTTAGCACCTCTCACTGCCATGAAGACACAAGGAGCTGAAGCCCAGGTACTCTTCCAGTCTTGTGCTGTCCTATCTTATCTTCCCCCAAAGAAGAGTCCCTCTTCCACCTCTGAACTCTCTTCAGACTCCAGAGAAAGGCAGAAATACCACATGTGCTAGAAACCTGGATAGCGCAAGTCAATTGGACATCCTACAGCAGGACTGCCCAAGCTTTCTGGGCCAATTAAGCACTCACTACCCTCCATATCTACTGGATGCGTGCCTGCCATCTTACCATGAAAGCTGAAACTCACTACATTGGTAGCATAACTATTATGATATTCAACAACTATGTTAAATGCTACTACTTAATGTAGTCCCAGGTAACAACTGCTGACACTTTCTTCAGCCTCACAGACCCTCTGTAGCTCAAGGATCTATGAACCTCAGTGGTCCATGCTCCCATAAAACATGAGTTTGCCACCTGAAAAAGCCAGTTATTGCAACCAAACTTATTATCCCCAGCCAGAAGAACTGGAAATAGAAAGTGCTGAGCTCCATTACCCTGGAGTTCAGCATATCACACCCTGAAGCCTTGGATGGTTAGAGTAATAGGTTATTTGTTCAAAACCATTCTAAAGCACAAACACCCCTTTGAGGCCATAAATTAGTTTTACCCATGGCAGAGTATCATACTGAAATGAATCTTTAGATGAACCTCATTTTCTGATGATCCTCCTCTTCCTGAGTAGCAAAAGCCTTCCACTGGAAGTGGGCTATGATTTCACTCCTATTGTGAATGACCACAGCTCTGTGGTTTGCCAACATGAGGTAGGTCTTCTCAATAACCAAGGAGTTCTTATCCAGCCTGATGTTAACATCTACAGCAGCTCCATAAAGGCTTGTGTGAATATCTTCACCTGAAACAAAGGAAAGGACAGTCTTTGCTCAGCACATTTGTTGCTGAAAGCACAAGGAACAGAAAAAAGCAACAGAAGAAACGTTTAGAACTTTTTGTGGAATTGCTGATCCAGCTAATCAGAATGTTTATCAAATCCTGATCGATACCCTGTGTACAACAGGAGGATGTCCTGGACAGCACCTTAGTTCTGGATGTACTTCTAGAGATTTATTCCCCAAGGTCAGTATTTACAGTGAGATTTTCAGACGTGTTCAGGTGGTCTTTGGGCTGCAGGGAATTCTGCATCTAACTCATTCAGGTGCTTCTGAGGAGTCCCACCTCAGTCACTGCTTGCCCAGGGTATCTCCTGCAGGCTTTACCACAGCAAAGCTAACCAGTATTGTGTCGCTCCTCCCCAGGACCTTTCTGCTGACAAGCAAAGATGCTGGGAAGGATGTGGCAGGAAAAAGGGGAGTTCAGAGGAACATGTGAAGTGACAACCCAAAGAAAACATGGTGGGACACAGAACAGAACTCCACTACGTTACCAAAACAACGCCATCTCCTCATTTGCTGTGGTTTTGTAGGGATGCACGAAAGTGATGTTACTTGGACAGGGCCCACACCAACCTGCCCATTACAGTCCTGCAAGCCCATTTCTTTGGCTTTCATGCTCTTGCCTATGCCCAAGCATGCAAGTTTACATTGAGTATTCCCAAACTATTCAATGACCAGAGTAAGGTCATGTTTGCTTTCCACCTCCATCCCAACTGTGAGGGGGACAGAGAACCCATGGCTGTGCACATCAGCTGATACATGATTCCAGCCTCGATGGAGTACCTGCCAGCATTTCACCCTGCAAAGACTCCCACCACAGACTGCCCCATTTCCAGAGCTTTCAAAGCTTCATACTCCCCAGTTAAGTAACTCCTGGGGTTCATCTGAGCTCAAACTTCAGTACCAAGCCTATGCATCCTCCACTCTTCCCATTGCATGTTATGGTTTTCCAGGTGAGATGCAAACAGTGAACAATAGACATTCTTTGGGGAAGGTCAGGGCCATTCCGACTCTCTCCAGAAATGGTATTTCTCAGGAGAATTGCCCAAAGCCTCAGAGACAGGCCCAAGCAACAAGTGCAGCAGTCAGGCCATATGCAGCAAAGGGGGATTCTTCTCCGCACCACACAGGTAACAGCAACTAAGCCAGTGGGTGGACTTGAAACAGCTACTGCACAGCAACACACGGAGAGGGTATGAGTGCTGGATGGACTCCTTAAACCCTAAGGCAGCCACAACACAGAAGAATGGCATTGATTCTGGAAAAGAGACCCTCTCCAACAGAACTAGGGAATGAAGTCAGGCTCATCTTCACAGGAGGGGATCTCTGCAGTCATTCATCCTTGCATGTGTGTCATTTGGAGCAGTTTGCCTTCCCAGAGTCACCCTGCCTCCGAGTCACCCTTTGCACTCCGAGGCTCTTCAACAGGCAGTCTAAAAGTTTAGGCTACTAAACAGCTGGACAACTTGACAAGGGGTAGCAAAATGACTACCAAACAAACAAATAGAGATTAAAATAGCTTCTACGTGTTGTGATGCCCTCCTGGAATACAGGCCGAAACTAAGATCAGTCCTACTTTTGCCCTACAGCTCATGCATGTTATCACCCAGGCCTCAGTGAGTGGAGAATTCAGGCTTCATGCTTAAACAGCCCTTACTTTCCCCACTCTCAAGAGTCTGCAATGGTGAGAATTTAGGCTCAGAGATGAGTTTACAGTGCCAGAAAACCAGCAATATTTCCAGTGGCTTAAGAATCTGTTTTCTATAACAAGCAGCTCAGCACATAAAAATATAAGTGACATCCAGAAGAGTCTTAGCGGTGAGCTCAGCGCTTTGGAAGTATTGCACTTTCCCCCCGCCACTGAACACTTAGGGCATGTCGTCAAGTAAAGGAACCCAAGAAATGAGTGAAGAAGGGTATTGAGCTTTGAGGTTCATGGAAACAGGAGCTAGGACTCTGGTCAAAAAGGTAAGCAATATTAGGAACTATTAGCGGTGGTCTCTTTACTTCATAAAATGATGACTACCCAACTGACAATCTGTGGCCACACGTATCCTGAAATAGTGGGTATAGCTCTGACCTGCAGATCTCAAAAAAGTAGAAGAATTTGAAAAGACAGAAGGGCAGAAAGAAAGATTCAAGTACGGAGCAGCTTCTATATGAAAAGAGATTGGCTAGGATTCCTCAACCTAGAAAACATATAGTCAACGGGGAGATAGATGAGAGAAGTCTGTAAAAGCATGAATAGCCTGGAAAATGTGCATAAGGAAAAATTTTTCATCATCTCATCATAAGACAGGAACCGGAGGGGCTAAAATAATGTTATCAGTCAAATTACTTTTTAAAAGGAAGTACTTTCTCAGGCAGCACTCATTCCCTTGGAAAATACTGCCACAGGATGCTGTTGAGGCTAACAGTTATAAATCCAAAGAGCAACTGGACAAGTTCTTGGAAGATAAAGCCATTAAAAGATATTAAACAAAGATGAGAATAAAGCCTCCAGCACAGAAAACTGCTAACTCTTGAATCCATGGGGGATAAAGAATATGCACTGCCTCTTTTTATACGTGTTGCTAAGCATCCCCTACTGCTACTCTGGCAGGCAGGAGCTGGAGACACAGTCGCTCTACAGTCTTAAGCCCGTGCCTGTACAGAGCTCAGACCTAGCTGCAAGCACTGAGGAATCTTCCAAAGGCTGGAAGGTTTGTAGGAGCACCTTCTCTACTACAAACGGAAGGGAAGCATTTGGCATCATGCTGGAGGTATAAATCCACAAATTGCTCAGCACACTATAGTGTGCACAGATGCCAGTAAGTCAGGAGGAAGCCACAGATCTGTCTGCTAGGCAGATGAACTGACACAGAGTCTAGCCGTCAGGGTTGGCCAAGGGCAGCTGCATACTTCATGTCTTGGGCACCAAACTAGATGTGACATTTCATTTAAGACTTTTTTTTACTTATATATTAAACAACCAAATCTCTGTACTGTAACAGTGATGTAGTGCTAGGAATTTCACTTGACAGGGTAATGTCCATGGAATGCAGTTTGAGATGCTGTGCTGCCATGAAAGCACATTTACTGAATTTAGACAAATCCGCCCTGTCATTATTTACACCACACAGCCTTATTATAGGCTGTCAATTCTCTCACTCTTAAAGGCTTCTGATACGTTTCCTACAGAGAGCAGAATGCAGCTTGCTCTGCAGCCTGAATGCAGCAATGCCCAAACTTGAAATCAAAAGAGACTTTTCATATAGTGCTCTGGTTTGTGCACTCCTGAAAGACACTCTCTGACACAGCAGAAACACCACTAGTTTTATTCCAACATCTTTCTGCATGACTATGGACACAGATGTCTTAGCGTATCATGACATTTTACTATCTTAAGCAGCGCAGTATTCAGTCATCCTTCCTGGGGCCTATTCTGTAGGAAAACAGACAGAAAAGGAAATAACAGAAATACTAAAATCTTTCAGAATTCTTCTAATACTACAGGAAACAGTCTTTGCAATGCAAGAGGGAATAGTTTTTAGAGCATCACAAGTTATCCTTAAATAGAAAGGTAAATTTTGCTTAACCTGAAAGCATAGCTCAATCAATGGATGAGCAAACCCTTGAACAAGATTTCAAAATGAATTTTGGGTTTAAAGAATACTTTTCTAGTAATTAACAGCTAGTACTTCCCTTCACTGATTACTACTTTAAATATTAGGAGATTGGTAGCCAGATTAGACTGAATAGAAACAAAACAGCACCCTGTTGCATCTCATCTTCACTGATAGGTATTCTTCCCTTGCTCGTATCACTTCTTTTGCTGAGGTTTGTTTTTTAAATCTTTTAGGAGAGGACCATGGGCAAATCTGGAAAGTTTGGGTAGCATGGAAAGCCAGTTACAATTTCATTTGTCCAGCCTGTCAGAAGACTGTCTTACTCATTTCTTCTACAAATGCAGCTGAAGAGACCTAGGTAAGCTAAAGTCCTACTGTTTTTTCCACTAGAAATATAAGAAAGAAATGAAGGCAGAGCTCTTCACTCAAAGAATGTTATTGTACCTCCATATCAATCTGGGTTTGATAATTCTATGGCTTCTGTTACTATCATACCCCAGACCGCCTCACCACTGCCTGTGCATTCTCATTTTTCAATGACCTGCAAAGTAGTGCTCAGTGCAGAACTGAGTCACTTCACTAGTCTAAGTGATCTCTTAGAAGTTACAGAAGTCATCTATGACACAGCAAGAGCTGGATCCAGCCCTCCCCACCATATGCTTCTCAGTGTGCTTCCCCCAGAACTACCACTAGATCACAGGCAGGAGCATTGCTTTTTGCTGTTTTGCTGTCAGGGAAGTGAACGGCATCATTTACAAGGTGCAAAGGGTCTCTGCCGGCCTGAGAAAAGGCCATCTGTCAGCTCCCATGCTTGTACTTCCAGCACCAGAGCAGAACGCAAAGCGGCAGCAATTCTGCAGGCAGGTCATTAAGTGCTTCTCTGAGCCTGCGTCCATGAACTACCTTCAGACATTGCTAGATCACTGCCTTATTTACTCCAGCCCTCAAGAGCAGCTTGGTTATAGCCTCATCACTAAATAACTGCTGATGAAAAGAGTACTCCTAAGAAATCATTCCTGGGCCAAAACAAAGATCAGAACATCCTTATCAGTACTACTTCTGTATCAATTATTGCTTTAACAGCCAGAAGTCCCAGGCATGGGCCAAGCCTCAGCAAAGCACACACTGAGCCCATACAGCACGTCACAAAAAGGCTCCATCCTAAAGACATGACAAGAACCACGAGATAAAAGACAATAGAAGGGGACAGACAGGGAGACAGGAAGTAGTGGCAAGTCAGCACAGGTCTATGTGACAAGCTGCAGGCTCTTAAGACCGCTCTTTCACACGTTAATAATCATTTCATTTACAAATCATGTAAAATAGACTCCTCAGTGACAATTTTTCTGTAATGGAACACCCAAAGTATTACCCATTACCTCCTCTGCGCCCTGCTTAGGGATACCTGTTTGTCTGTTATCGGATGAAACGTTCAGGCACAGGAATTACCGGAGCCGGCAAAGAGGCTTTGTTCTGCCCAGCGCGAAGGAATCTCACAGAATACATTGAAGAAAAGCACAATGAAACCAAAGGATGATAAAAGACAGTGCTGCAACATATCCAAGATGCTTCAGACTATTTTTAATCATTCTTGCTACTACAAGAATGGTAAGCTGGGGTACCAACTGGCTCAAACATTGTTTTTGGCCCAGAGGGAAAACAGCACAGTAACTTCCACAATGCATGCACAATATAACATTTAATAAATCAGTCACCCCTCAAGCTGCTCTTATGCTTCTCAGCAGGTACCGATTGATCCACAAGGAAGAGGCTAACACATGGTCAGTTCTGCCCTGAAAAGCATCCAGAGTTAATAACACTTAATATAGTTGTGATTTCCACTGATGACAGGTTAAACAAGCTATAGTCAAGGATGACCTACAATAAAAGATGAAAATCACATTCTTCAAGAAATCTTTCATGTGATGAAGACTGGGGATGTAGAGTGACATAGAAGTCCCAGTTTCTGTGGATATCTGGGGGATGAATGAAACTGTCAAAAGGAGAATTCAGCTTCCAAATAACCCTCGCTGTAAAGGCAACCCAGTCTGTGTTTATGCAGTCAAGCCAATGAGTTGTGTTATCAAGGTTTTGGGGGGGGGGGGGGGGAAGAGGGGTGGTTCTGTAGTTGCAGAGCTATAGAGTTGTGCCAAAATCTGAAATCGAGCACAAACTTAGGTTCCCTTCACCTGACCTCCAAGTGACAGACCATCTGTCTTGAAATATAAGGTCCTGGAGAGGGGCAGAGGTCTTAATCCGTCTGTGACAAGGAGAACAAAAACAGCATAAAAATTATTACTGCAAGTAGTTCTAGGAAAGGGGAGCAAACACAGGAAGCATTTGTTAACTACTTGCTGATTGATGTAAACTATCACTTTGGAGACCAGATGCACTCCAAGTATCGTATTGATTAGGACTATAAAAGCCCATAACCAGTCTGTTGCATAAAGGATTAGTCCCCCATTCTTGGCCTCTTGCAGTGCTGCCACTATTAAGATGCAGCAAAGACAAAATATAATTGCAGTTACTCCTATTTACATCATACTTATCTGCAATGTAGGCCTCCCTCCACTCACCTACATCTCAATTACTTTCAAGCAGACATACAAGAATAAAAAGAAAAAAAAAAACAGATATAGAAATCTGTCATGCTCCTGGGAATTCTTACCAACGAAGGAAGAAATATGCACTCACCACCTACAGCATGAAGAAAAATCCCTCAGTAAAGTTTTAAAGCACCTTTCAAATATAATTCAACAAAAAGCTAGAGAACCCTCCTAACATAAGAGCTGAAAGTGTCATAGGAGTCTGGCTTACAACTTAGGACAACACAGGAAACAAGATCCTCTTTGAAAACTTACAGAAAAAACACATTTTTAAACATGCCAGCACTGAACACAAACTAAGAAAAAAAAGTGCATCAGTTAGTGCACTCCAGTGAAACTTCAGAGTCAAAAGAAATTGCTGCTTAGGAATCAGATTTTCCGACTCTTCAACACTTGTAAGAAGCTCCTGTAAATCTGCCTGGTATTGAAGGAATCCAAAATTGCATTAAGATAAATAACTATAGACTTCAGTATCAACCCACACACACAGCTGTGACCATCAGAAGCTCAGAGTCCATCACTAAGTTTAGCTTGATGGTAACTTTTAGACTACTCGCAATGAACTGGCAATCCCATTGCTTCTCATGGCCAATACAGCAGTGCCCATTCCTATAACCAGCAGCAGAGGACCTCCTGCATCAGGAGCCATGTGACACTGACTTCTGCAGGTGATTCCCGTGACCTCCTGATTTCCACCCTCTCCACTGTGCCTGCAGTCAGGAGCCCAAAGTTCACACGTTTCTCACTCAGAGGGAACCGATAGACACAGCCCCTTTCAGGCTGCAGGTGTTACCTTGGCTTTTCATAATGGACAACTGCTATTGCTGGTATGGACAGACCAAAGCGAAAGGGCTTTTGAAACCCCTTTCAAGGACATGACCAAGTGTAGAATAGCAGCATAAAGTATCAAGGCTATCAAGAATATCTCAGTGTCAAAAAAATCTGTCTTAAGATCTCTAAATCTTGCAAAGCAAATGCTGCAATTTCTCTCCAGCTCCTCTGATAAATAGTTCATAAGGGGCCCAGTTGCAGACTGACTGACATCAAGATCAGAAAGCGATTGTGCCAATCCCATTCTGGTCTCCTGCACAGCATAGGGATCACTCAGATAAACATCTAAAGTGGTTGTGAATTTGCTCAGGAAAGTACTGAGCCCTTCTTCCATTCTTGCTGAAGTCACTACAAATTGAGAGCACTCACCAACTTGTTTGACTGGCTTGAGTGATTTCAGGGACATAAAATGCAACACAGCAAGGGCTCAGTCTGTTAAACGCTATTGCCTATTCACATCCATCAACAGATTCCAAAAAAAGAGTACCATGTCAAATAGGCAAGGCAAGACTAAAGCTCAGTCTAGCAACTAAATCAATAGGATTTTCATTTTGTTTTCAAATAAGTTCCTGGAAGCCATTGATTGCGGTACCAGCCTTGCAAGACAGATGACAAAGGCCCTTGGTAGGAAGAAGATTCTTAAAGGAAGCAGAAGAGACATGCAAAGGTGTTTGTATTCTCCGAAGTCTACGCAATAACACAGGGGAATTTCACAGCAAGGCAGTGCTTTTTTTTTTTTTCCAGATGCTTTATTCTGGGTAGCTACGACGTTCAGAGGCACACCCAGGCTACATTCACTTTTTTAGCCACAAACAGCAATGAAAAAAGGCAGCTGGGGTTTAACGAGTTTTCTGCACACATACAGTGATCGCTAACACACCGTCAAGCTCCTGCATAGGTGGCCTCATTTACTGAACTAGGCAGATTAAGCCAGCACAGGTTAAAAAAAATACGCTGAAACAAGGGATTCAGCATCCCCAAATGTTTACGGTATTAGCTGGCAACCCCATGCTGATCCATGCTGGAGCTGAACAATCACTTTAAATACTGTTCTCAATTCCCCTTTGCCCATTTGTAATGCAACAGAGTCTCTGCTATAGTTTGTCACTGTGGGTAAACTGCACACGTTTTGCTTCCCCTGCTGCCAGTCAAGCACACTAAGTTCTGTAGTTACCCGTCATCTACACCAAATCCAAATGGCTCTAATATATTATGTCAAACTTGCTGTCATTTTGCAGGAGACTCAAGAGCTCCATGGCAGCTCCTTAATTAGGCATTTTTAAATATGCCTTAATTTTTCCTGTGATCTCATGTCTCATTTTCCCTATTTGAAATTAAATGTCAAAAATGTTTTCTCAAATTGGCAGGTATCACACATGGCTCCATGGGCTTCTGCTGCTGCAATGTAGTGCAGGAAAGGGTCTGTAGGTATGCTGAGAAGGGCAGAGGCATCCCAGGGCAGCAGATCAGAGCACCCCATACAGGGCAGCAGGCCTAGATCCACCTCTGATATCACGGTCTTCTGTGGCCCTGAGTATTGCTGCAACACAAAGTATAAAAGTATAGCTTTTTTTTTTTCTTCTTTCTTTTTTTTTTTAAAAAGGAGAGGGGAAAAAAATCTATTACTCTGTTCCAGGCAAATCAGTATCTATCCTACAAGCAGGAAAAAAGAAAAGATCAGATTCGCAGATCTCTCTCACTCCAGACACTAACACAGGTAACAGCTATAGCAGCAGTCCCACAGAGGTAGAAATCAGTCCAACCGTGTTAACCCTGCAGTACTCAATACTGAAATCCCCTGCAGTGATGTACTAAGCACCTGGCTATCAGTTAACTTTGGGGACTGCCTTTCTCCCTGCAGGGAGCATAGGGACCTGTGAGGCTTCCGACTGACTACGAGTGGAGATTAGGGCACCAGGCAGGGGTTGCTGCGAGGCTTCCAGGACACAGCAACCCACGGCCCGGAGAAGCTGGGTCTGGGTCAGACCTTCCCATGCTCCCAGAAGGGCAGAAAAGGCCCGTCCAAATATCTGTCTGGGCTCCTAGCAAAACTGCCTTAGTGCTTCTGAGACATGCTATAATAGGTGTCTCAACCACAGGCTAGGGTTTAACTATATATTTTACACATTTAATAAAAAAAAAAAAATCAATACAACCTAGAGAAACTGCCTCCCGATTTCAGCAGTATGCCCATCTGTCATTGCCTTGGGACTAAAATCGCCCCAGCTGCCTCCAGCACACTGGAAAAAGCACTTTATGGGGGAGATGGGAAGACTTTTGCTTCCAGATCTGCCAGAGAGTTGGGAGCAGCCCAGCAGGGAAGAGATAGCATGGGCCAGGCTGTGCTGCTTCACTCTGCAGCTCCATGCTGGGAAACACAAGGCCAACAACAGCTTGCCCAGCACTTAGCAAGGAGCAAGCAGGAAAGGATATCGAGAACCCAGCAGTTCCTAGGCCAGGCAGCAAAGCTCAGAGGCAAGGGGAAACAAGGCAGCTAGGCTGCCCTTCCCAGATCCAGGCAGGGGAAAACTAGCACCATGCAGGGTCCAGCTCCTAGCGCACAGCACTGGAGAAACGTACTTAGTTGCTCTCTTCTTCTGTACAGGAATAACCTGAATTTGGCTGAGAGCAAATTTTGCCCCAGGGCTCAGGAGGGGACACTGCTTCATCTGCTTCCTACAGGGAACCCAGAGGCTGCAATAACTAACTCAGGGCAGCAGAACTCATCCAAACTGATTGATGACTACAGCCAGAGGAAGACACTGCCACCAGTCCTTGAAGCAGTTAAGCAAGGAGCTGAGGCCAGGCTGCCCCTTCCTTGCTCTGAGCACGCAGAGCCGCAGAGGAATGCTCTGGGTCCATGATCCACAGTGAACAAGCTGATATTTGCTTCAGAAGAGCTCTTGCTAAGGGATTGTCAGTCCTCCAGTAAACTGTGTTGGAAGCCAAGGGAAAACAGGGTATTAATCTGTCAACTACCCAGATGGTTCCTCAGCTGGCTTTTAGCACTAGGCTAGAGGCTTCCAGTGGGATTAAAACCACGGAGAACTACTGCCTGAGCCACATGCTGCCTCTCTTCTGGGGAAGCCGCTTTCCGGAGCTCTCCATCCAACAGGAGGCAGGACAGCAATGGAGCAGACGCTGCTGCTTGAGGGCTGGCTCTTCTCAGATATGCTGTCTCCTAAAACTCACCTGCAAGTCCTGTCTCTGATCTTTTACTTTGAAGAGCATGATGATCCTGCCCCTAGGCTTTTGCTCCTGCATTAGTGTCTCAGAGCCACCGAAGGAAAGTGATCTGCATAATTACTCTTCTCACTGACAGCAATAAAAGCATCTCAGCACATAGCGGCTGTCAGCCATGCACTAGCTCCGTGGGGCTCTGCTAATTACCGAAGTTTCCTGTGCTGACAAAGGAATCCCAAGGGATGAGGGGGTGGGGAGGGGGGGGAGGACACTGATGGGTAAGAGCTGCACAGAGAAATCTCAGTGCTGCACAACAGATCTCCCAGACTAGAAGCACCTTGCAACAAGGCCCTGCAGTCACAGAATCAGGTCCTACACCTTGAGGATCATTCATCATATTTTAATCAAGCTACTGTATCAGGAAGGAGTTTAATACAGATTCAGTGAGTTCTGAGCAGAGAAGCAGTTCTCCTTCCACACTTCCCAAAGCCTCTCCACCACCTCCTTTCTGCAGCAGGTCTGTCTCTGGTAGCCACCTCTACCTCAGTGGAGCACCTGCCAGAAATGTCATTGTTTCCAGACACTGTGGGACCAGTAAATTTGCTTTCCATCTCTGGCATGGCTTTGAGAAATGTCACACGCTTTCTTAGCCATGTGTTTGGGAGCACAGCTCACTCTCCTACACCAAGCTTGTGCCATACTACTAGGTTGCAGCAAACACCATGGTTGCAGCAGACTGGATCTGATGTACAAACAGCACTCAATGGAACCCGCTTGGACATCTCACTTGAGCATCACTTGAGAGCTAAAAGAAAATTCAGCCCTCACGAATATTGACTTGCCTTCGGACTTCACTTAACACCGTAATTTTTTTTTCCCCACTTCCACGTGCTGTGGGCTAAAAGTCACCTGGAAAAGGCTAAGCCACCAACTAGACTTCTAGTGGCACCGAGCGCAAAACTGCTTCCAAACCAGTCAGTATGTTTGCCAGGCAGGTTGCAGAAGCCTTCTTGATGCTATAACTTGAGGCTTAAAATTAGGGTGATGAATACGGATGTTCTGAGCTACAGAACATCCCAAGCCATTTTCATTTCTGTTTGGGGTTGGAATAATCCCAGCCCAAACTCATTTACATGGGGGAATTTGAGGAGTTTGGACATGGAAAGGATTAAAGGGCAAGTTTTCCTTGTAAGTGATTATGCTCTTTGCAAAGACGTTTTCCTCATACTTGCGCAGCATAAAAAAGTTTGTACAGCATACCCAAGGTCAGTACAGACCTTCCCAACCAGGACAGTGTAAAGGACTTGTAGTTTAAAGGCAACCAATTAATATGTAAAGGGAAAACTACAGTCACAGTGAAGCGCTCCATGTTTGCTTGAGCAATGCAAAGGACAGATTTGACCCAATGTTAGCAAATAATAAACAATATAGCATACAACTGATCCTGTTCAAGTCACACCAATGCCAGCATGATCCATTAAGAATTACTGCCACTTGTGGGTTAGCAAGTAAAGACAGACACACAGTAAAGCAAGGAAAATGCCTCCCAACATCCAAAACTGCCGTTTTGCTCTTAGCACTTTATGTCACAGTAAACAGTTTGTTGGTGGTTCTGAAAGAGTAGTACAGCTGCTTTTCATATGTGACTTGCAGGGAGCCTGACTTTGTGCAGGACAAATTAGCTAGGGGCTGCCACATGAGGTCATGTAGTATTGTTTGGTGCTCTGCACTGTACCTGCAATAGGCAGCTTTTAAGACCGATTGAAACTGAAACTTTTAATCAATTCTGCAATTAATCTCAGCAGCTTACTACTTATTTGCATGCTTCAAAGCTAAAGAGATAATCCCTTAATTCGTCCTTTGCGCTCCTTCTCAATTTGGTACTTAAGAACAAAGGTAGTACCATACTGATATTCAGGAAGTCCTGGGTTCAGCCTCTCAGGTGCACATATCACTCCTAGAAGCAGGCCAGATCCAGGGAGGTTGCCCTTCTCTTGGGCAAGCTGCTGATTTGATTACTGTGGCCTATCCATGCAAATCCCTTTCACAAAGATTGACTATGAAGAAACTGGGTGTTTCCATCTAGTAAGAACAAGATCCACCCATGTCTTCAAATCAGGCCGTGAAGATCCTGGCCCTGATTCTTAGCTCTGGCTTTTCATTCCCAAAATATAACCCCACAGCCCTAGCCTCTAGGGTAATCAACCCTGAGTTACAACAGAGAAGAACCTGTCTGTAATTTATCCTGTACTTTCTCTAATAACTCCAAAGGACAATGCCCACAGATGAGGCACTTTTTTTTGCTTGTCTGGAATTTCAGTGGTTTTCAAGAAACACTGTGATCCAAACCCATGAGCTTCTTGGACTGAGCATGAACTGTTCTCTGTGGGTATGTGAGAGCCTGACAAATACTGAACAAAGCTGTGACATCCTATAAGACTACGCAGATAGTTTGGAAGATACAGGAGCATTTTACAAGCTTGCACAAACTCAAGATAAACAACAACCAAAAACCCCACACAAGTTCACTGCTGGGCTAAAGCTTCACAGTATCAGCTAGGTTGAGATATCACACTTCCCAGGATGAAGGATCAGGAATAGGGACAAAAGGAAAGCTCTCCTCCAGGCAAAAAAAGCTGCACATAAAATACTTGGCTGCAACTGAGAAATTCTCTCGTTCAGCATCACAAGATTCTTCTGCTGAACAAAGGCTGGCAGAAACATTTTAACTGGTCCCACTTTGAGTTTTCCCATTCACTCTTAAAATAATTTAAAAAGCTGATAGCACTCCTATGCCTGACCTTGGTTTCTCGTATCCCCTTATGAACTTTACACCTGATCTCAGGAGGAAGTGAATACTTCCAGCCAAATCCCGAGAGTCCTCAAGTCCGCTGTACTTTGGATCTGATGTTGTGAAGCATAGGATGCACATGGGCAGAGGGCAATGTAAAAAGGTCTGTGGCAAATCAGAGAAGTAGTATATGGCATAGAGAGGTATGAAAGGCAGCAGGTACTGAAGAGAATGCGATAAGAGACAGGTATTTTCTATGTTACACTTCAGATACACAGCATTATCTAGGCATAAAACCACATACATGCATACACACACTGCAAAGGAGAATCAATATTTCCCTTTCCTCCACTCAAGAATTCCCAGCAAAACAGGATTCCAAGATCTCATCATCAGAAGGACCCATTTTGATGACTTCTTTATCACCAGCTACCTTTGCCTTCACTTCTATTCGAGGTAAGTTTGAGACAGGACAGGTACACCCTGACAGGTAAGCATGCTGGCTCGTAGATTACTGTCATGGGCAGGGGGTGGGTGCAGCATAGACAACATGGCGCTGACATAGGGGACCCCTAGGCAGGGACCAGGGCACAGTGGCACAGGACATACAGAACAAGGACAGACTCAGCCTACGTCCCTTAACTGCTCATTTCTTAACACTGAAACATTCAGAGGTTCTAAAACAGTTTTGGAAGTTGTTTGCAAAGCAAGCTTAACGTTATTCCGGTCAAAAAAGGGCTCCGTTTTGAAGTAAGTAGAGCGTTCACCATGCACTCACCAGCACTTACCTGTGTCATAGTGGACTATCAGGGCTCTGAAATGATCCCCGGCCTCCAGTGGGTGAAAGTCCACTGTTACTTGCATGATCTCACCAATCCCTAGAGTCCCAATGGAGGGATCGACAGAGAAAGGGCTGCAACACAAAGATATATTAGGGCTATTGTGGGAGATCTAGAGACTGCATACCTCAAGGTCTAGGACTGGTTCACTTCGGCTCACCTGTGTAAGCAAGGAGCAAACAAGTTAGTGGAGCTAAGACAAAACATATAGGATCAGAAACAGACCTCACTGACTCTCACTTCTGAAGAGACCCAGCCCTCAAAAGATCATATGCTTTAAAGTGGCCTGATGCCCTGCATCCAGTTCTATCTCCATGCAGTGATGTTCAAGAGTCCAATCGTTAGCAGTGGTAAAACAGCCACACAATCAGAGAACTGCTTTTGAAGAGCAAAGAGATCACAGCAGCTATTTGCAAAACTTGACAATGATTTCCTCAAAAGTCTTCCCAATCTTGCAACCTATAAACCTCACCTCAAAAGATACAAACATAAGTCCACATCTGTTCCAATGAGATTACAGCCATCAAATACAGAGATTAAGTCTCGCTAGAAAGACCAGAGAGAATAATTAGTATTTGCTAATTTACAGAATTCATTCTTTTTACTTGGAAATTCTCCTGTCTTAACCTAAGAAATAGCATGCTTTATCAGCATTTCAACAAGAGTTGCTGTAAAGAAAAGGAACAATCAGAAAAATCTGAATCGGTGCAAGTGCAGATTAGAGCTACTGTGATACCACAGCATCGAAACAAGACACACAGAAGAAGTATCCCATTTACAGCCTGAATGATTAAACCTCTAGCTAATGAAAGGTTATTAACAGGAACATATCGTTGTGGGTTTAACAGGAGGTTGTTATATGCATTTACAAGCAATGGAAATAGACTCTAGATTGCCATCCAAAATGGTAACTGCATTTGCTTGGCCCACTAGCCACATTGCAAGTTCCATGCAATGTGTTAGAAATTAATTATGAAAATACGTTGGCACACCTTGGACATACCATGAATGATTCTGATTTGTCACCAGGTAAAGAGTTCTTGGTCAACAGATGTAAGACTCCATACTTTAATGCCTAGAAATAGCTCTCTGGACAAGTCAGATGAAATGTGTTTCTGGATGACGACAGCTTGGTTTCATGGCTCTTGCAAGGCCCCATTTGGAAGACAGAAGTTGTTGGTTTTTAGTGCTTTACTGGTGGTCAAATTAGATGGTAGGCATGCTCTGGCCTACTTTAGATCCCCGAGGAACTGAGCATGAAACAGACTGCATCTCCTACATCTCAACCCATGCTCCATCCACAAGGCAACCCTGTTACTGCTGGAACAAAAGTTTTGTTCCCTCATGCTCACCTGAGTCTCCAAGACCCAAAAGATGCAAGCTCCATAGTTAAACTTGACTTCTCTAAGCTTCAGTCAGCACCATCAAGCTGTTCCCAGTAATCCACAGATAAAATTTGTTGGTAAGGAAACATCCCTAACTGACACCACATTGTAATGGCTAAATCAAGATGAAAACCATCGGCAAGAAATGAAGCTGTCAGGCTGAACTTTGGAGTTTTACGCATCATTTGTGAGCTGTTCTTTAAGAAAATTCTGGTCCTCTTAGATGTATCCTTTTAACAAATCGCAAGTGATCCTAAAAGGCAGAAAATCTTTTAAAAGATAACTTATTAGCTTGCTTTCTTCTGGCACACTTAAGTATATCTGTTTGCTTGGTTGTACATCCGAACTTTGGCAGGTCCAGAGCTGAAATCTCCCAATGGTCCCTTGCAGCCAGAATTAGATCCCCAGCTTGTTTAAATCAAGCTAGCCATACTATTTTAGAAGAGGCCTTCTGATTGGCACCTGCTGAGATCCAGCCTCTTATTGCTCTCCAGAAAGGGATCAATACTGGATTCGTAAACAATTTCATAATGAGATATTTCGGCATTTACATCCCACATACTTCCACCAGGCATCAGTTTTCTTTCTTTGCAGAACTGGGCAAACGCAATGTTCCATGAGGATACCAAACACTGAATACTCCTGACATAATTTAGGAACGTAACTGACAAGAGTGAAAAAAGCTAGCAAATTTATGAATCAGGCTTTCAAATCATCTTGCCACCTTTTCTCCTACAACCATGTTTAGCAAATGCATCATATAAGGAGAATACAATAACCCTTTTCAAGTCCTACCGTATGTTTAATCTACTACCATCTGCCTTTTGCTCTGTCCCCAAATTAGCTTTCTCTTTCTAATAGTGCCTTAATCTGCATTATAAAAAGTCATTTGAGTTCGAGGAAAAAAAAAAATCTGCAGCCTTTTGTATCATTTTATTGAGAGCTACCTCCTGCCCCAAGGAAGTCTCTAGTGCCAGTAAAATCTACTGGTAATTGAATGGCCTTATCTGTCTATTAAGACCTACTGGAGGAAAACCTCAAAGATCATTTAATCTGAGAATGTATTAATTTTAATAATGCTAAAGCTGTCAAAGTCGAGCAATATTATTGCTTCTGTTAGCGGAGCCTGTTGCTCAGTAAAGTATCCAAGACTCCATCTCTGTGCTGAAATGTGACTGCATGCAGTCAGCATCATCCAGCTGTCTTTCCCTCTTTCTCTGATTAGGCACCAAGTGCTGCAGAAAGGCATAGGGGAGGGATATCACAGGGTACAAAGAGCATCCAAGGATATGAATCCATGTTTAGGAGGCTGAGGGCTCAAAAATGTGAAAACAGAACCTAGAGGCAGAGACTGGACAAAGCAAGAGGTATCTCTGAAAAAGAGATTTTGAACGGAAAGAGAAAGTTTAGGGCTGAGCTTCATAACTGGACTCAAATCCGTTTTCTCTTGCTGGAATGTCCTGATTCTTACTTGCTACATTTCCCTGTGGCATCTGGCTAATTTGGTCAAATGCTCTCTTCCCTCATGCAGTGGAGCAATCACAACTCTCAAGGAGCTGAGGGGGCTTTCAAGGAGCACTAACTCCAAAGAGGACCTTAAATGTCTTTTGTTTGGAAAGGGTGATGAGGATGCTTGCAGAACATTTTTCTGAATGCAGTTGTGTACCAGAAGGGGTCCGCTGGGCCTTCTCACACAAGCTCATAGGTCTCTTTGGGAAAAGAGGAACAGAGACCTTGAAACAAAAACACTTTGCAACTTCTTCCTAAGCTATTTTCACAATGTTAGCTCTGCAATCAAGTCCAAGAAGAGTCAAGGCTCCAGCTGCAGTCTTGTGCCTTCCAGAACTTCATATTTTCAGATGGTCTGCACCCTGCACATCAGAGGTGGGAAAAAGAAACAAAGGCAAGAGCAGCACATGAGTATTATAAAGAAGGATGCAAGCGGGCTCCTGGTTCTGTGTCTTGTAGGACAATTTCCTCAGCTTTTCAGACTTTGGTAGGAACATTCCTAAATGGAGGTGCCTATCACTGAGTGATCCTCTCTAGCCCTGTAGTATGGCATAGCACAGTGCCTGCAATGTCAAAGATAGAGTTAAAAAGGCAGTGCTGCATAGAGATCTGCTTCCAGACACCATTTTCAACTCAAATGCACTGGAATGACATTTTATCTTCCTGAATGTCATAGAGAAGAAACTCATTATCCTGCCTTAACAATGAGAAAGGGAAAGGGAGAGAGTTTCTATATTTATACTATTATTATTTTTTATTACCAAGCTATGCAATAAGAACGGTGTATGGACAGGCAGAGCACAAGGAGATGACAAGACAATACCAGACTGCATAATGGATTGTTCACCAGTGGTCAAGATGTGTCATGTTCTCTGGTAGGTACCATGACAAAAGGAGAGCTCTGCAGAAGGAACTGCAGTCAGCCCCATGGATTTGCTTGAAGAGCGCTTCCCTGGAGTGAAATGCACAACAGAAGATGAATTTGAGTCCTTGCATAAATGGCCAACAAGTGCGGAACGTCGTCATGAACTGACTAGGTAAGAGCTGAGCTCTCGGTACTGACTAAGAGGAAAGGTGAGGAGGAGAGGTAGGCTGAAAATGCTTTGAAGGCAAAAGCAGATAGCTCATGCTTGATGCCGTAGAGAAGGGAATCCACGGAAAGGATGAAAAGAAACATATGAGCAGTGCAATGGACTAGGAAATAGTGGCATCTACAGCAGACCTGTGAGTGGACAAGAACCTGGATTTGTCCAGGCCAGAAAACAGAAATGGCAGTAACAAAAACAGTTTCAACTGTGTGAATGCATAATAAAGGCCATATTTCAGAGAGCTAGGCAGAAGGAATCCATAAGACAGGGGTCAGCTGATAGGTCTACACGTTCACAGAATCACAGAATCGTTTAGGTTGGAAGGGACCTCTGGAGATCATCTAGTCCAACCTCCCTGTTCAAGCAGGGTCACCTAGAGCATATTGCCCAGGATCACATCCAGACGGCTTTTGAATATCTCCAGCGAAGGAGACTCCACCACCTCTCTGGGCAACCTGTTCCAATGCTCTGTCACCCTCACAGTGAAGAAGTTTTTCTCAGGTTCAGATGGAACTTCCTGTGGTTCAGTTTCTGCCCGTTGCCTCTTGTCCTGTTGCTGGGCACCACGGAGAAGAGGCTGGCCTCATCCTCTTGACACTCCCCCTTCAGATACTTGTACACGTTGATGAGATCCCCTCTCAATCTTCTCTTCTCCAGGCTGAACAGGCCCAGCTCTTGCAATCTTTCTTCATAGGAGAGATGCTCCAGCCCTCTAATCATCTTGGTAGCCCTCCGCTGGACTCTCTCCAGGAGTGCCATGTCTCTCTTGTAGTGGGGAGCCCAGCACTGGACACAGTACTCCAGGTGAGGCCTCCCCAGGGCTGAGGAGAGGGGCAGGATCACCTCCCTCCACCTGCTGGCAACACTCTGCCTAATGCACCCCAGCAGACCATTGGCCTTCTTGGCCACAAGGGCACACTGCTGCCTCATGTTTAACTTGTTGTCCACCAGCACTCCCAGGTCCTTCTCGGCAGAGCTACTTTCCAGCAGGTCAGCCCCCAGCCTGTACTGGTGCATGGGATTATTCCTGCCTAGGTGCAGGACCCTGCACTTGCCTTTGTTGAACTTCATGAGGTTCCTCTCCGCCCACCTCTCCAGCCTGTCCAGGTCCCTCGGAATGGCAGCACAGTCTTCTGGTGTGTTAGCCTCTCCCCCCAGTTTAGTATCATCAGCAAACTTGCTGAGGGTGCACTCTGTCCCTTCCTCCAGGTCATTGATGAATATATTGAACAAGACTGGACCCAGGACTGACCCCTGGGGGACTCCACTAGCCACAGGCCTCCAACTTGACTCTGCGCCATTCACCACAACCCTCTGCACTTGGCCATCCAACCAGTTCTCAAGCCACCTCACCGGCCACTCATCTAGCCCACACTTCCTGAGCTTACCTAGGAGGATGTGATGGGAGACAGTGTCAAAAGCCTTGCTGAAGTCCAGACAACATCCACTGCTCTGCCCTCATCTATCCAGCCAGTCATTCCGTCATAGAAGGCTATCAGATTGGTCAAGCATGATTTCCCTCTGGTGAATCCATGCTGACTACTCCTGATCACCTGCTTGTCCTCCAGATGCTTAGTGATGACCTTCAGGAGGAGCTGTTCCATCACCTTTCCAGGGATGGAGGTGAGGCTGACAGGCCTGTAGTTTCCTGGCTCCTCCTTCTTGCCCTTTTGGAAGACTGGAGTGACAGCGGCTTTCTTCCAGTCCTCAGGCACCTCTCCTGATTGCCATGACCTTTCCAAGATGATGGAGAGTGGCCTAGCGATAACATCCGCCAGCTCCCTCAGCACTCGGGGGTGCATCCCATCGGGGCCCATGGATTTATGGATGTCAAGTTTAGACAAAAGATCTCTAACCTGAGATTCAGATCTCCACTTCCCTTCAACTCCATTAATTCCTCTACTTCTCTCATACGCATGTGTATTTGTACATATCAATAAAGAAGCTACTATGGGATGTTAATTTTAGCTTTAACACAACACTGCGTTCTTACTCAGCAAAAGTTAAAAATATATTTAACAAACATTTAAATTTGTTGATGAACAGGAATAGACCAAAGCTTTTCTGAATTTAAATCTTTAAGCCCAGCACTCTTTCCCCATAGCACCTAGGCTATAACTCTTGATTACTGCATATCATATTTACACTTTAAGCTCTCCAGGACAGGAAACATAACTCATTCATTTCCAAAGCTCCCGGCACAATTTTAAGTGTTCCATGATGATAATTAATCATCATCATCATGTTATTACTAAAGTCATTCAGGGGAATTAGTGGCACATTAAACCAAATCTTCACCACCTCTGCTGTTAATAATGATGCAGCCTTTGTTACACTCTCTACATCAGGGAAATTAATCCCCTGACATTAGCAGGGGAATGGCCTGTCTTTTATGGAAGCCTGTGTAGACATATTAGTTCAAAGAGAATGGCCAGCTGATGATATATTAACCTACAGAGCAGTGTATTGGCCTGATTCTCTAGCCAAGTTGTCAGACATGCTGGTGACCAAATCTTTTCTGTTCAGGTTTCTAGCACCACAAGCCTTACCTGGGAGCTCAGCACTAGGTATCTGAGCAACTCCTCATAACACTTCAAAGCATGGAACCGAACCCTGATCATTGCTAACAGAGGTAGCAGAGACTCAGTAATGCAGCAGTTGTCATGGACATAGAATAAGGCCCAGAGGCACTACCTGAGACTGCAAGAGGTGGTACAACACAGTGATGACATGTCAGATGACATGGTCCCTACTGCTGAACTGGAGTGACCACTTTTGGCACATCAGAGGCCTCAAAGACAGACATAGTCACCCAGACCTTGGGCTGCAAGGTCCAGGACATCAGGAAGGAATGCTCAAAATTTGTTGGATGATGCCAAATTGGGGGGAGCGGTCACCACACTGGAGGGCAGGACTGCTGTTCAGAAGGATCTTGACAGGCTAGAGCATGGGCCAATGTGAACTTCATGAAGCTCAGCAACAGAAAATGCAAAACCCTGCATCAGTGATGGAATAACCCTGAGTAGAACTACAGGCTGGGTACTGACTGGATAGAGAGCAGCGCTGCAGAAAAGGACCTGGGGTGCTGCTGGACAACAAGTTAACCATGGGTCAATAGTGTGCCCTTGAAGGGGAAGCAGCCAACCACATGTAGGCCTATATTAATAAGAGTGCAGCCAGCAGGCTGAAGGAAGGAATTATTCCCCTCTTCAGCACTTGATACCAGTGCTGGAATACTGTGCCCAGTTTGGAGCTCCCAGTATGAGACATTGCTGAGTAGATGAGTCCAGCAGAGACCAAGATGCTTGGGGGCTGGAGCACAGGACATATGAGGAGAGATCAAGAGAACTGAGCTTGTATAGCCTTTGAAAAGGAAGATGAAGTTAGATCTTATTGCAGTCTACAATTCCTCCAAGGGTAGGTGCAGAGAAGATGGAAGCAGGCTCACCTTGGAGACACACACAGTGACATGAGGGAAAAATGAACAAAAGTTGCAACAATGGAAAATCTGATTAGATATTAGGGAAAAAGCGTTACCATGAGGGGATCAAAAACTGGAACAGGGGCCCAGAGAGGTGGGAAAATAATCTCCATCCTTGGAGATATTCAAAGCTCAGCACAAAAAGGCCCTGAGCAATCTGACCCAACTTTGGTTGGTCTTGCTTTGAGCAAGGTGTTGGCCCAGACGATCTCCGGAGGTCCCTTCCGAACTAAATTATTCTATGATTCTATCTGTGACACTTTTAAAATGAGTCACATTCTTCTTCACATATTCCCCCAAGCTTCCCATTACATTTCCTATACTTCTGTGTATATAGGTGTATAGGCAGATGGTAGGTAGACAGACACTACAGGAATTACATTTGTAAAAGCTTCTACTGAAGAACTCTTTATGACATTGCACTGCACTCATGGAAGGCAAAAAAAAAAGATGCAGAGCACAAACACAAGAACTTCTCAGTATTTAAAAAGAAGTCTGAAAGAAAGCAGTATTTTCTTCTGATTAAGAAGTGGCCACTGCTTATATTCAAAGATGTAAATGAACTTTTGAAAACCAGATTGGAATTTCAAACAGATGATTATGAAGTGGAAGACATGACAGATTCCCTCAACTTTGACTACAAGGGAAATCTCATATCAGCTTTTGATCTTTGTACACATGCGATCTGGTTATTCACAAGTCTGCCAAGTTTTGTGTGTAGTCTGAGACTATAAAGCTTTTCTAATGCGTCACATTTCCTCACTGCAAATCAAGACTGAAACATTTGATTGCTGAACTCAGGAAACCATTTCTAAGTCCTTATTAAGCAAGATTCAACATATGCTATATCATTGACTATCAGAATAGTCATTAAGTATTGAAAAACATGTTAGATACTTACTAGGTGTTTATTTAGGTGGTAACAACTGGATCTGGAAACCCCAGAGGAAAACTGTGTATTGATTTACAAGTTCCTGCTATATTTTCCATGCTGAAAAGACACTTGGGTGCCTTTTCTCTAGTTTAGATAACCACTGGCCCTACTTGGGCAAACCCATTGTTTCTTTACCCGCTTTTCTGTCCACGTTATCTTTTTCCCCTTGCTATAAGGTTTCAGCAGAAGCAGCATATAAATGAGACCCACAGTAGGATCTTCTCCCTTTTGAGAGGGCATTATGCTCCTTCCTTTGTGACTTGATCCTTCTAGCTGAACAGGCTGATCCTTAGGAAGTGACCACAGAGAAGGAAAAGCAGCATCCCAGAAGCCCGCTCCACTAGCCTTGCCAGGCTTTGGTGGAAGCTCCTCAGATCCTCTTGGGTCACAGGAGAGCAGTAAAGTTCTTTAAGCCCTGTTTTCCTACAGCTGGCAAGAGGAAGAAACCGAAACAACTTAGGTGCACCCAGACAATGGTGCCACAGAATATGGTGCCATTTGGCTGGTACAATTGGCCATAGCACTATCTATTTCAGGCAGGTACTTACCAGCAGGTGGCTGCAAGTTAGCTAACATTTAGCACTCTCCAGGAAACCTGGGGGAGATAAAGCTCTAAAAGAAAAGGCTCCCGCTACGCACCAGATTTTTGCTGCATCTTTTTGTCTGTGCCCTCTTTAGCATTCTGGTTCAGAGCTGTAAGGCAGTTTCGAAGCATGCGCCTACACTTTTCCTGCAGTGGTCCAGTCTACAGAGCAGTTCTGCTACTTGCAAACTAAATTACTGGAAGTTCCCTCCAGGTGTGCAACATATTCCAACTCCTGAGGGTCCAAATCACTGATTTATCTTTCAGTTTCAAACATCTGCATGAGGAGGATATTCAGTCCAGGGGACCAGACCAAACATACTGCAAAGTCAAGCCCCTGGACCACAGAGTGCTGATGTAGGGGTCTCAATATCTATTGCTTTGCCCTACTGATCTCTAACTGCACAGAATTATTTGCTAACATAGACACAGCTGCTAGCTTAAATGGCTCTTTCACCAGCTTATAGCTGGCCATTTCCTAACGCTGTATTTGGTCTGCATGAACTCGAGGTCCTAGCATTATCTGCCATGCAGGATCCTAGCCAACCAAGAGCAGTCAAGCTCCCTTCCTATGTTTGTTCCTTTCAATCCAACATGATCCAAGATGCTGAGTGGTACACACACCACTGGTTTAAAACCCTGCAGCACGCAAAATTTTAATCAAAGTTTGTATCATGCTTAAAATGCAGTGAATGACTGCAAAACCCCACATCTCTGACCCATTACCAGCTAAGGCTGCAACACAGTAGCTCACACTCTTTAGTTCCTTTTTATTACTCTTGGCTAGCTCTGTACTACCATATGACAGTGTTTTGCATGGACAAGATGCCAAGCTCCTTTACCTCTGAGTGCTGATGCAGTAACGGGCCTCTCTGTTACCAATGTTGCGAACCAGCAGAGTTTTCTGGGTAGTGTACTTGACTGGACAGACAGAGAAGTTCAGCTGGTCAGGGAAGTCCAAGATAGCTCGGGCACCTATAGCTCGGATAGGCACAATAAACTTTTCCCTCTCTGTGATGCAGGTGACCTGGTGGAAGTAATCCTGCAGGGAAAGAAACACAGCCTCAGCACAGTGCACTCAGTACTGTCCCCAGGGCAGGAGGAAGCAGAAGGAAAACTATTTTTTGTGACTCCATAACAGCAGCATTTAATAATGTAATGTATTAGTACTTCGTACTTTAATGACCCTTCACTCCAGCAGCATGATGTGCGTGGGTCTGTTACCTTGCAAAGGGGCAAGATAATCCCATTGATTCACGTGCTTTCACAGCAAGCTGGCAGAACCAACTTTATGCAGCCAGAGGACAAAGTTATCCGATACTTTGATTCTGAAACACCAGAATAGAATAATTTCACATATGGGATTACAACAGTAACAAGAACTTGCTTTGATCACTACAGCAGACTTAACAACACTACTAAAAACTCAGCTGTGCTACAGCGTAACTCCAATCCCTGCAACGTAGTGGCATCTTTGTAGCTTCGCTGGGGATATTCAGGTTCATTTTCACAAGGACTCAGCCACACGCATGTTCAACAATAAGCCTTTGGTTTAGTTCTGAACACATTGGATACAACAGCAGTTGTATGGATGTCAAGCAAGCATAGGGTGCATGTGCGTTTTTCCCTCTAGAGTCTTATCGATGACAAGGCTGGGGGAAGGGGGGGAAAAAAACCCAAAAAACTTAAAAAGGCTCTCTGATCTATCTCCCTACCCCAGAAGGGGCTCAGCTCTCTACCCAAACTATTTCTCAGAGATGCTTGTCTGACACATACTTAAAAGCACTAGCAACTCCACCCCTTCTCTCAGCAGCCTCTACCCTACCCTTACAAAGAGTTTTTCCTGCATCTAATCTCAGGTTTTCCTTTATATCTCAACCTAGCCTTAGGGGACAGAGAAGATGGTTTCACTTCTATGCAGGAAATTCTGGCATGGTCTACGCCTTAATCATGTCTCTCTTGTAACTTCTCTAGGCTAAGTGACTTGGCATCTTGTTAGAGTGCCTACCTGAGGCAGGCGGTAGGCTCAAATGCCCCCCCATCACATCAAATTCAACCTTGCTATTTCAAGTCATTGCTTGTTCAGAACAGGGCTGGACATTTAATCTCAACTGTATGGCATTCAGTGATGACAAAGCAAGTCAAACCATCACAATCATTTCATTGTAGGATTGAGCAGACCACTTTGGTCTCAGGATGTATGGTGTAATACCACTATGCTGAAAATATCTTCCTTCCACTGAAATGATTGGTCAAACTGCTGCGATAGGGCCAGAAACCATTTCTCCCAGTAGCTTTGTTACTGATAAAGAAATTGCATCTTATCACTCACACATGCTGTTCTGATCCTTTTTTCTGGGTGCTTTTAACTCATTTGAGATAGCCTTCTTGCTGCTTCAAGTAAATTATGAAGATTTGATTTAGGAATCTCACACAGCTGCAAACTGTCTCAACTAGAGCTGCATTTAGATTCCTCTGCACATGGGGTTTCTGCCTTCTCTTACCTGTGCTAAGGTCCCTGAGCCCAGAAGGGACATTCAGGCAAGGGAGGCACAGACACATACAACTGCACTAAAGTAGCAGGTAACAGTCACAACGCCTACTGACTGCTCTCATCGCACACCGACCACCTGCTCAGCTGGGGTTTAAGGTTCCAGTTACAAATGCTGTCACATCCAGGACAAGACAAAGAAAAATATCTTCTATGGACACAGATCTCAAATATTCACACTGGAAACTGCAGAAGGGCTTTAGCTTCTCATATCTAGAAGGATAAAATACCAGGAAGGGAGCCATAGCAAGCTGCCCACAGAATTGAAGACTAAATGCACTGCTGAAATGTGATATTCAGCAAACCTTCCTGAATTTGCAATTTTGTACTCAATCTTGCAGCAGCCTAACTCCTCTAAAATAAAAGCTAAGGGCAGCCCATGTGAATTTAAAGCACCCGTTACATGGGTACTTTATGTTCTGGACTGTTTAGATTTTCAGAAACTGCATTAGCAACTGAAGAATATATCTTAATTTTTTTGTCATTTTGGCCATACTACTATAATATTGGCATTGTAAATCCAATTGAAAGGTACATGCCTTAAGTCTTGGCATGCCTCGTTTACTTATCTCTCCCTTCCAGACGCAAGGTGGACAGGAGGCTGCAAGGGGTTCAGATCAGCAGAGGGATAAAGAAAAAAGAAGTTTCTACAATTTGAGGTATTGGGGGGAGGGGGGGAATCAATCATTTTCAAATTCATTGTCATTGCTAAAGAGCAAGTGGATCAAGAGCAATGTAAATAAGACTGCAAGGAATAAATACCTCCCTCAGGTATAAATCCCCTCAGCGCAAACATAGGCCACCTTCCCGCCTTCATTACTAGTGAGGGGCTTTGGGACTGCCTGTACAGCAGCGAGGGGGGGTCTGCTACAGAGAAAGGGACTTTTCTGGGTACATGAAGGCAAAGTTAAGTAACAAGGATTCAGCCTCATGGAGATAAGCCTTGAGAGGGAAGGATACCTCTTTGCTGTTCGGCTCCACACATGAGCAGAGAGGTGCATTGGGTGCTGAGTCCCTTCTCCAGGGCCTCCCAGGACTTCTGACACAGCCTCGACCCAAAGTCCCTAAGTGCCTGCTAACCCTCCAGCCATGCTCTGGTACCCCAAACTGGGCAAGTGCAGTGTCAGGCCAAATGGAGAGAAAACCAATGGAAGAAAAGTACTAGACAGAACGCTACTATTAATTCACTGTCCCTTTAAGCTTTTAAAAGGGGAAATGACCCTCCCTTGTGTGAAAATGAGGGCTGCAGTACTCCCTGTGCTACCAGCACACCAAATTTGCGATGCATTTAATACAACGCAAGTATATTGTTGAAAGCAGCTTAAAATCCACGTTTATTTCACAGCTGCAACCCCCTTAAACTGTTTAAAAACAGGCTTCTAGTTAAGCATGCCTGGATGAGACAGAGGGATTGCATCACTTAAATACTTTATAGTCTAAATCAGATATAAACACAACTCTTAGATTTTCATGAAAATACGACCACATCCTCCACACACCTCCCCCAGTTCCTAGGAAAATAAGTACAGATCATTGTATGATGGCACATCCCCTCTTAACATTCAGTTCTGGTAAGCAATAACTTGCAAGTTTTAGCCTTCAAAGCATCACCACTGGCATTTGAATTAACAGCCACTGAAGTGAAAGTAACGGCTTGTATCATAGAGCTGTTCCAGGCTCTTTGCAAACTTGGACTAACTTTATTGTCCTAGTGCGATCAACCTAACTGTTCAATATGCCAAGAAACAGAGATGTCAGTTTAGCTGCATAATTTAATGAAGTATTTAGCATCAGTTATCTTTGCAGTTGCCTGCTTAGGAAAAAAAAACAGCTTCTAGCATGAGGTAATGTAGTAAGTCAAGCAGGGAATGCTGAAAACTGCCGAAACCATAACACCATAAAGGCTGGAAAATAAGGGACATTAAAAGAGAGGAGAGACAGACACTGGAGCATGAAGACAGCCTTACATGAGAATGGGTTCCCCCCCTCCCTTTACTACCTCCCTCAGCAACCAGTTCACAGAATGCTTTGAAATTAGTCATTTGCCCCCAGTTCACCTTGTGCAGGGTCATTTGCCTTGATCTTCTGTCCCCTCACCTCCTCCACAAGAGTCTTATCTCAAAAGTATACTTGGAATAGCTTCTATATGCTACAAAACATCTCTAACAGGGCTGAACTGAATTTTAAAGCAGTTAATTTCAGTAATGCAATAACTCATTGTCCTGTCACATTCCATATTAATCAGTGAACATTAATTCAGTCTCCACTGGGCATCAGTAATGAATTTCGCAAACCTTAGGCTGAACTGGTATTGCCTGAGTGCCATTGCTACAGCAAAAAGCAAGAGAAACAGAATAATCTGTGCCATATTTTTATATGTCTCTTGCTTCCTTCTTCCCTTTAAGGTAATCTATTAACAAACCTGAAGGACACACATAAATGTAAGCAAGCCTATCTGTTGTTTATTTGCCAGTCAGCTCTGCAATGGTTTCCAATTAGGCAGAGACTGTCAGACCATAATGCAAAGACACCCGGGAACACACGGTGGCACGAGAACACCCACACTATACAACTGGAGCCATAAAACAGAAATGTGTAAATCAGAAGCAGCAAGAGTAACTAATTGGAAATGTTGCCCAACAAGAAAATCAGCATTTCATATTTATAATGCAAGTGCCAATAAACAAAGATACATGTCAGCTATTTATTTACTTACTGACAGCCCAATCATGTGGCATGTTCCCAAATGACTACGAGACAATAGGAAATGGCTCGTTTTTCAAGAAAGGGCTCCATGGCACATGGCATTTCAACCACTAACAACTCATGTTCCTTTTATTTAGGGCTTAGCCACAGTTCTGCTCTGTGCTTTACTCCCATGAATCAGGAATGACTTCACTGAACTCAGACTTACCCCAGAGAGGCAATAGGGGTAAAGGGTTGTGCTCATAAGCTTTCGACAACCAAACCACACATCTCTTCCACATGCAAAGAACTGCAAGCTCAACACAGATGACTTCACAGAGCCATCTCCCATAGCCTGCTTCTTTGCTGAAGGGTTTTGTAAAGTGCTCTGCACCTCTTGGCCCCACTACTGATTCGTTTCCAGCTGAGCTGCAGCACTCCAGCGCTTTGTTGACTCATGCGTCAGCAAGTACAAGATAGTGTTTGATTTCTATAAAATTCTGTACAAATTGAGCAGCACCTCTTTCCTGATGTTCTCCACAACCACTGCAAAGAGCACAAAAAGGACCAAGAAGGTAGTTCAGAAGAAGGGGTGTGCTGCAGGGTGTTTTCTATCCTGAGATACCCCATTGGCCGAAGAAGCTGCCTTGGACTAAGCCAAGGGACATATCTGACCACCGAACCTGCTGCAGAAGGTGACCTTGCAGGTGGTCAGAGGCACAAAAGTTCAGCATGCTGTGGGCAGCCAAGTTTACCACTCCTGTTTATTGCCTAGATATCTGCCAGAACTGCAGTGGCCTCCCACTGGCAGAGCTCCCCATTTCATACTCTGGCCATCTCAAAAGCAAGACGAGGGACAGTGTTGAACATTACTGCTCTCTGGATTGAGAAGCGAGTTATTTCTCTCTGCTTCTATTTGCAGTGATGTTTGCGTGTTGCTCTGCTGCCTCTCTGAACTTGAACAGCAGTACTTTGCACTTCAGGGGCAGCAATTTACCTCTTCCACCCCCAAAATGAATACCCACTAATTAGTACTAATAAATCATATTTTAAAAGCACCAGAATACTTTGCAAAGTCTACCTCGATGAGATTAAGCTCTTGTGTCATTTGGATAGTTTGGAGAACTGCCCTAGGCCAACATACTTTTCACCCTAAATATTAATGATATTAAATAATTTCGCAGTCCCTCCAGAGGAACAAATTATTCCACAGGCATAGGGAGATGGGGACCTTGGGGCATTTCCTCTTTAATTTTCTATGTCTTTCCCATCCTCAAACAGCATATAGTGTTACATGAAAACCAAGCAGCAAATGAAAGACAAGAAAACACTTAGTCCCAAAGAGATCTTGCCCCTCTGTCCTCATGTAGGAATATTAGCTGGCTCAAAACTACCCCCAACCTTGCCTCTCCAATGAGGCCATTGGAAGAACAGTGCTAGGAATTAGTAGGATGCTGGTATAAAAAAATTTGCCTGCCTGTCTTAGTCTCCCTGCAATGCTTCCCCCACTCCTTGCTACATGCTAAATCCCCCTGCTGTACAAACAAGCCTTCAGATAACAGTATTGACCCTTCTCATCATAGCACTGAGGATCAGATTTGCCAGGGGCACAGCACTAATACTCACACCTCAAAACCGTGCTTTAGTGTATGTATGGTGTGGAAGAGGTGTCAGTTGCTAGAGCAATCACCACAATATGCTGCGTCTTCGTACAGGTACGCCAGTATTACTGGCCACAGGCTTTGGGGCAATGTGTGTTTATCTGTAAGGACACAGCAGGGCAGATTGTACCTGCTCATTTTTCCTTATACATGCTCTTTCAGGCAGATGTCTCCCAGAGCCCTCTGCAGCACATTGACCTCCCGCTGAGTTAAGGACACCTAGAGCTCAGCACCTCTGTGCTAGACTTGCTCCCTGCCATAGGCACAGCACTTCCTCTCCTAGACTCGCAGCTGGATTGCGCATAGGCAAGTGTCCTCAGGGACAGCACAGCTGCAAGGCTTGAAAATACAGGGCTTGAGAAAGCTTCTTCTTTTCTCTGGTCCAGAGTGAGGCACAGAAGTGGTTGCCAGATGGCAGAAAGAAAAGCCTTCCCTGGTTCTATTTGTTCCTGTAGTATTTTCTACCATAATAAAGCCCCTACCACTGAGTAGAAGGTTGGCTAAATTACTTTTTCCACATCCCTTGTCTTTTTCCTGTGTTCTGTGTGCATCTTCCCTCTCCAAAGCCCAAGTTCCTCAGGGAGAAAAAGCACAGCCAGCCAATCCCCCTGCAGTGTCTAACAGCATCATGCAATGCCAAGATGCAACTAGCTCAAGATCTCACAACCAGTCTACAGCAGACCTCCTCATGCAGCAGGACATGGGCTGTAACCAGCATGCATCAGGTTAAAAAAAATTGTGACTTTAGACCTAATGTTCAGCTGTCTCACTACTGGATGCCCAATACAGCAGACACTAAGCTGACTCCAGTTTTCAAAGGTGGTGACCCTCCCCCAAATATCAAGTTCACTCTGGGTCCTTCAAATAACAGGTCACAAATATAGATTTTCATTTTTATAACCTGGGGAACAAACCCAGGACCATGCAACAATTAAGTGAGGCCAGAAACCAACACTTAGAGAGGCCCCCTCCATGCACAGGGGAGGACTTCTCACCCCCAAAGCCAATAGACATTACAGTAAGTGCTCCAAGAATAAAGAACAGCCTCAAACAGGTAAGAGAGCCTCCAGCCTGCAAGAGGCTAGTCTTCACCACGGGGAGAGTTCCCCCTGTTCCGGATCCCATGCATCTCCACTGAAATTAGGACAGTTCCTCAAAACCCATGCCACATCCCCTTTCTGAATCCAGCCCTGCAAGTTCATATTCCATTGAGGCACCAAGCTCTCAGGACCTGCAGTCTCACCTTGTTCTCCTCAGGGGTGAAAACTATGCGGAAAGTTGAGGGCATGCCAGGTGCTACCTTATGACACACGTCATTGGGGCTGATCAACTTGAAGTAAGGTGAACTCTCCAAGACCACCTTCACCAGCCGAGGAATCTGCGGAAAAGATATGAAATGCAACCGATGTGGAAACAAAGAGAAAGGACTTGTCCATGCCCAGGAGACATCCTTCTTCCTTAACCACCTTTCCAAAGCACTTTTGGCCCCATTGGTATATGCACACAATACACAAGGATGGACTTGCATCCATCCCGCCTAAGCAAGACAGCTCTAGGCGAGGGGCTATCAGGGCAATGCCCTGCTGAGAGGAAATTCCCATCAGGTAAGGCACGCTGGCAGTATGGAAATCAATTCAGTATCTTAATCAGATCATCCACTTGTTCAACAAGCCCAAAGCACCCGCAGACAGCTTGATTCTGCCTGTACACAGATGCAGACATGCCTCTAGCTACAGAAATACTGCTTTGGCTTCAGATAATATATTTGTTATGCTGGGGCAAGGAAGAAATTTCACCTCTAATGCACTGGGTTTGAGTGGGGCAGCCAAGCTGATGTACTACAAAGACAAGCAGACAGACTGGCAGGAGGAGGAGAACACAGACATTGTGGCTTTACTGGGAATACAAACAAGCTGAGGGAGAAGAGTAAAAGGAGGAATACAAGAAGGCAAAGAGACAATGCAGGAAACGGGGAGAAGGAGTTGCTGCTGTAAAGCAGCAAGCGAGAAGAGGCATGACAGTCCAGGGAAGAAGGAAAGAGAGGCTGATCCAGAAGATGAGAGCAGTTGACTTGCCAGAGTGATGGAAAGTCAGACTACAATTACCTCCTACCCCCCTAGGCTGTGCCTACCAATTATGGGCTTGAAGGGCAATTTCTGCCTTGAGATACATGACCAGCACTGACTCATAGCGTGGTTTCATTATTAAAAGCCAGTCTCAGCTCTCCAGAGGCTCTTGCTGCCTGGTGATCATAGCCAGGCAGCTGTCAGTACAGGCAAACCAGATTTCTGGGTATTCCTCCCAACACCCAAGAATCCCTGCAGGCACCTTTCAGCAACTTCTGCCCTCCAGGACACTAAAAAACACAGAGGAAGCAAACAGGGGTCCTGCAGGACCCAGATATCAACTCCAGAGCACTGAATCTCATCTGGAAAAATTGCAAACAGGCAATTTTAACTGACAGATAACTTCACTGATAAACAACGAACTCATGTGAGATCCGAGGAAAATAGGGAGATTCAGTCTGTGTCACCCACTGGAGCCTGGTAACCCACAGCCAGCATGGCAAAGGCAGTCCTGAACTCTTTGAAAGCCCTCTGCTCTCAGCAACACCCTGGGGCAGTGAGTTCTAGGAGTCATTTCACACTGCACACGTCTTGGTTGCTGAGCCCCTTGGAAGGGGATCACACATGCCATCCCACCAAGACCTTCAGAAAAAGCCACTCAGAACGTCCCTTAGAGGGTGAAGTGATAAGGAGTAGCCTGAGGACAGAACAACAATTTTCCAAAACACAGATAAGAGCAGTAAGCATAGACTGAATCACTTCTGCATTTGAATGGTTACATAGCCTCCATTTGGAATACAGTCTGCTGTTAGCTGGATTTATATAGAGCAGACAAGCTCAGGCTGCTGTGCAAGTCCATATGATTTGGAGGAAACCTGGAAAACCAGTGAGAAAGTTTTATGAAGCAGTAGAGCTTTTTCTCCAGAACATTACCAAAAGCCAAAAAATTAAAATGCAATAACCACTCTTGGAATTATCATCTTTATCTTGTGTACTAAAACACCCCAAGGTTCTTCCTTAGGGCTAATCTTGCCTTTACACCAGTGCTGTCCAACGGCTGAGGTCTTACTAGCATAAAAAAAACAACTAATTCATTTTGGGGGAGAAAAAAAAATTAACAATTCACACATTGTCTCCCCCCTTGCAGAAGATGTGAATCCCAAGGTACAGCTATACAAGTTTATTATTTTTTACTGGGAATGGCAGAAATGTTGATGCAGATGTTCTTTTCCACTTGAAGAAGCATAAATAGTACAAGTTAACTGTTTGCCTGTTGGCTGGTACTTGGCAAAGACAAACATTTTGAAGTGCTGCACAGATAATGGAGTGTCTAAGGGTCAAAGGATTTAGTGGGAAGGGAGCAGAGAAGCATAAGAGAAACTGAGGCATGTTTTGTTGGGAAAGAGGATACCAGCATCAAAGAGCATCCCAGATCACAGTGCAGAGTACGTGAAAGACATCCTTTGGGAATCTGCTGCATCTTTTCAATATGCCCCTGCCAAACCCCAGGCAAGGAAGGGATCAGTACTCTCCAAGAATAACTAAAGGGGCTGCACCTGCATCCTTCCTTGCCAAAGGGTTTTCCATTTTCAACCATGTCCCTGTCAAAATCTGTTATCTCAGGGTGTACTTTGACTTCTCTTGTTTCTCTCCCACCTGCAATATCCCTTGATAAGCAGACAGACAAAAAAGTTATTTTCTCATACAGGTAGATTTGGAGGAGGGTTTATTTTCACCGTCTCCTGTACACTTCCCCCAATTCCCCTATAGTCCTCCTCTCATGCATACATCTTGCATTTGATTGCCCATTATGCTTTTTCATGACAGAACAGAATCTGATTACTTTTTACACCCTTCTTGTTCTTTCATGCTGACCTTTCTCCACTTCCAGTATACTTATTACTACGTGTCAAGCAAAACCTTTGGGTGTACAACATTCTCTCCCTGAGCACTTCCTAACTCAGCTCCTTTCCTCCCTCCTGTCTTTTCCCACCAGCTTGCCCTTGGCACATGCCTCATTTGAGCAAATGTTTCCCCCGCTGAAATTCAAAAGGTCTCAATTTTCTTCTTTACACTGGAACAAAATTGCTGACATTTTTCAACTTTTCCCTTCTTAGTTTCTTGGGAAATCTCAAAATGATCGCAAAGTTATTTCAAGTAAAGGCAAAGACCTTCAAGAGCACATCACTCTGGATGGCTGTGGCTCTCTGAATGGAAGGCAGAGAGCCACATTGCCTTAGAGAAGCCTGAGCCAGAACTGAATTAAGCTTAGCGGGGCCTAAAGTGGAACCTAAAGAACTCCCATTGCTTCTGCTAAATCAGTCTTTTTCCACTGCTGATTCAAATTACCTTTTCTGGACAGATAATGCCACTATTTGTAACTTATTTCAGCATAAGGTAGAGAAGGATCAACCCCTGTACCTGCCAATAGTGAGTGACATCTAACAGAGGCAGCATACAAACCATGCACTGTCAGCTCACATCTTGAGCCATGGTTTTGAACCATTTCCTGGCCCAGAGAGAGTCTGTGGACCAGAGTGTGTCCACAGGAGGACCAGTTCCAGGGGAGAGTGCCTTTTCTCAGCGGGGACTGTTGTATTCCCCCCCAGTTCAGTGACACTGCAAGCAGCTGTTAAATAAGCTGAGAGGCAGAGATGCCCCGGCAAAAACCTAGATAAACTGAGCCTTCTGGACACCAGACAGTGCATGCTCTTGAGGCAGGGCATGATGAAGGCAAATAAAAAGTGTGTAGCTCTCAACATTCGCATCAGCCCAGGGATTTCAAGGGGAAGGGTGCTAAATGGGAAAAGCCCCTTTGGGTTAAATCCCACCAGTGAGTGGTAAAAATCAGAGGGAGAAATCCTTTAACAACATGGAAGGGCTTCCACCCTCTTGTTTAAAAAAAAAAAAAAAAAAAAAAAAGAGGGTGAGATTTTTATTAGGACATGCTGCATGTAGTGGATAACTTGCTATGCTGTATGCTACATGAGTTAGGCTGCTCTCCTCCTCTAGCATGATGCTAAACTTCCACATCCCAGCGCTCACCTTGTCATTGTTCCTCAGAATCAGAGGCACTTCGTAGATCTCACACGGAACGTAGTTCTGAAATACCACCTCTGACGGGAAAGGCTGAAACAAGCTCTGTTCCAGGTCAAGTGCTGAGAACTGGAAATGCAAGACAGACAGCAGTGAAAGGTTCAGCTCCTGGAAGCATGATCCATGGATGAGAACAGTGAGGTGCAGCTTCTTGGTGGGGAGGTCTGTCCAGTTCACTCTAGGTAAACTGCAGTTCACCTGTGTTCAGAACTGATCAAGAGCTACCAGACCACATTAAGCAGGCTCAAGTCAAGCGATTTTGGCAGGTGTCTCTCTGGAAAGAGAACCAGAATTTATGTCCAGCTCAGCCCTGTGCTAATGTGGTCACGCAGCTCCAAAAATACTTACCAAAAGAGCCACGAGTACTCATGGAACAACTGAAATGCAAGAACATCTTTGGGACTCCAAGGGAGACAAACTAGGAAATAGTTTTACTTTGGAACAGGTCCCTAATATCTTCTTGGAATAGGAAGCCTAGAGACCAGCAGGCAGAGAACATTACTGCAAGAGGGAAGGTCAACAGGTAAGCAACACAGTAGTTAGGAAGAAGAGGTGAATGCTGGATGCCCATAAGGTTCGGCTCTTATCTCAGCACTACTGGACAACTCAAGAATGGACTTAGTATCTCCTTTTCATGAACTCTAAATTGGAGAGAGAAATGCTCTATTTCATTCCATTACAGTTGCTTTATTTAATACTGCTGCAGAAGCACATCTGAAAAATATATACAAACACAGAGCAAAGGGTTGCAGGGCAGAGAAGCATTATATTGAGAAAACTCCTCCTGCTCTTCCTCTACTTTTTCAGTTGCAGTGTTCCCACTGCAAGACACAAGTGGATCTCTTATGCCAGGACGCATAGAAATCCCAGTCAGGCTGAAATCAGTAGCTGCAGCACACTGCCAGCTATTTGTGCGCATCTGATGTGTTCTCAACCTTCTGTGATGTCTATGACAGTTGTTAACCAATTTGTTACAGGCATCTTGCTGGCAATTTTCTGCTCAGTAGTCTACCTCTGCAATTATTCCCCCTTGGGCTGTGTGTTATATATTGAGCAGTTCTTTAAGGAAAGTAGTTTTAAACATTCATCCCACTAAACGTTCATCCAACTAAAGCACATCTATTCACTCTGTCAGGGGCATATTCCCTTGTATACCTTATAGGGCCCTGTAGCCTGCAGATCTAATACGTTTTATGGTCTCAACATTTTATTCTAGCCCAAAGCATTAATGAAATTATGGCTTTAAAAAAAAAAAACCAACACCAACAACAACCTTGAGCAATGACCACACAGCCTACAGCCCTCTTTCTTCAAAGGTCAGTGTTGCCACTAGTGAAGGGGAAGCTTATGACCCTAAGTATTTGATAGTGACTACATCAAAGCAAGAGAAAGGGTGGCTATTTCAGAGGAAGGATGAGAGAATGGCAAGGTAAGCCCTCATGCTCTGTCCTATCCTCCCGCCCCAACACTGGGCTTTAGCAAGGGTAGTGAAACTCCAGCAAAACCCATGGATTTCAGTAGAGATCTTTTATACCAGCTGAATGCAGGTTAGGGCTGTCCCTTCAGCTCGTCAGCAGCGTGAGTGTCTTGCCTCTCCCCCAGCACAAGGCAGGAAGAATGCCACCACCGTCAGCAGTTTGAAAGGACAACAAGGCCTAGTCAGTGAGGTATTCAGAGAAACCGCAGGCAAGACTGCCAACATGCATGCACTCTAAACGTCACAAACAGCAAGGAAAAGGGTAGGAAAGTGCTACCTTTTGATGAGAAGTTTCACTCATGTCTAGAAGCTGGACAATCCGGGGCCGCCTCATCTCGTGAGTGCTGGCCAGTCTCTGCTCCGTGGTAAGAGACATCTCCTTCAGGAAAGCAGAGGGAGTCAGCTGAAACACAAAGCGGCAACAAGAAAAGCCTTTCTCAACATAGACATTTATACAGCTCTTGCTGGTGAAGTGCTACTGATGAATAATTTGTGATCACAGCCACTAGGATAGTCCTGGAAGTCCTCTGAGTTACCTGCTGAAATATTTAACACCAGTAAATTAATTATATAGAGCAGAATACACACACTCTAACAGAATGGCTCTATCCTATTAGCATTTCCTTCATGATTTGATGTGACATGAATGGGGATTATTGCTCTTTTGGCATTTGTTTCCTCTTTAGCTTTACTGGATTGAGCTAGTGACCTTTGAGGAGAGTTGGGGGGATTGCCAGAAATCCCCCAACTCCAACTTTACACAGTGCTCACAACCAAGATGCATGTGGAGATATCACCGCTGGGTGAATTAGAAGAAAGTAGAAAAGCCGTGTTGTGCCAAGGGCGAGGTGGAGAGGAATGGGTCCAAGTTTTCATCATGTCATTTTAATAAGTGCTTGTTTTCTCTCTGGTTTGGCCTCACAGACCCCTTCGCAGAAGTCTACGGGATGTCCCCTTGACAAAGGCTTAGTGCTGGGTCACCTCCAGTCAGGTGAGCTCCAGTTAGCAGAGGGGGCAGGTGGGGATGGGGAGGAGATTGCCCTGATTCCACAACTGTTTGCAGGGCTAGATCAGTGCTCGGCACAGCATGTGAGAGAACAAAATGACTGGTTTGGAGCCCATCCTATCTTGGACCTTGCTCCCTCAGTCTTAAGGCAGTTTGAGCAGTCCACCACATACCCTGCTGCCTCGAGGTATGGTCAGAGCAGCACTGGCAAATATATCTACATGACTGAAGATGTTACTGCCCACATAGCAGATGGGACAGAAGGGAGCATGTGTTCATGCTTCAGCTATTCTAGTACAATGTCCAGCATGTTAGCTTAATTATATGACTCTGGAGCCAAGACCCTGGACTTTCCCTTAAGCAGGACACAATCCATCCCCCACTGCACCAGAGTAGCCATCTCCAACAGAAACATGGCAGGAACCAGATGGGGAGGTGGCATCTAGCGTCATGGTGCTGCTAGACAACATGAGAGGAAAGGCAAAGGAGAGATACAGTGGGGACTGCCAGCCCTAACACAGCTCCTACTGGATAGGACACAGCAGGTACTTACAGTTACAGGCTTCTCTGCCTTTTTGACCAGCTTTGGATTACGAGGTGCCACCACTTTGCTCTGGAATCCATTAGGCATCTTGGAGGACACCACGGATTGACGGAGCTTGCTGGTGGCCATCTGTCAGCTTTCCTGGAAGAAGCAGCAATGTGACTTTTAAAACCCAGAGGGAACTCAAACTGCAAGATCTCAGTGCCAACACAGACACACACCAAGAATCACATCTACACTGTCGCCAGATCATGGTGCAGATCAAAGGGTAACGCTGAGCCTGAGCGGGAGCGCTTCCCATGCATTTGGCATAGGAGTAAGCAACAACACAAAGCAGCCCAGAGTCCCCTTTTAAAGTCAGTATTTGAGCCTCCAGACCAGATACTCCTCTGGAGCTTTGAGGTCATTATTTCAACTTGTCTAAGTCAGCAAGGTTACAGCAGGGAAACATCCACCAGAAGACGGTCATCTCCCCTAGTAACTTGCCTTATTCACAGTTTACCCAAATGCTACCCTCCACCAGTACAGAGCAAAGGCTGCAGTTAAAAAGCAGCATTCAGGAGGTTATCTGTACTTCTCAGGTGTCAGCCAGTGAGCTCAGGGAATCACTCCAAGCTCTTACTGATATAAGAGCTCAGTGTGTGCGCAGCTCTTCTACACAGATACAAACCATCTCATGTACAACAGAGGAAAGCATACAAAGTTGCAAAGGCCAGTGGTACTGGTGCAGTCCTAACAGGGATGGGAGAACAAGATGCTAGTATCTGACTTCACTTAAGTGGAAGAATACAGGAAGCACATGCTCAGCTATCCCCATCAGTAAGTGGGTCTGCTCTCCTCTTATCTGTGCTTGTGGCTGGAAAGAAAACCTAGCATCAGCTCCCAATAGGTTCATACTATTTTAAAACCCCCACATTCCTGCCACGGGTGACTGAGAAGCATGCCCTCTCCTGAACCACACAGGCAATCTATAGTCTTAGCCGGCTTTCAGTTTTGTTGCAGATCTTGAAGGGTCTATTCCTAGCACACACAAAGGGTATGCCTCTGTCTCCCTATTGTGGCATCCTTCAATAGTGGGGGGACTAAGACTCACCTGCTTCATGATTAGACCATATTTATATGGCAGAGTTAAGCTTCACAGAAGTTAAAAACCCCCATAGACATTCCTTGAGCTGAAACAGAATCAAAGAAGCCTTTTGCTGTGGGTGCAGTCTCATGAGCTCGTCGAGTTCACTGTAACCATACCAGGAGCCCGCTCACATTTCTCATCCTCCCTCACCCCTGCTATGCACCATAAGTCCTGCCCTGTTTTCCCCTTCCAGCTCTGCCTCTCACCTAACCCCTTGTTGAGGCAAGCCAGCTTGCTGAGCTGACAAAAGACTATTTGTTTATTGGGTTAGTTTTCGGCCAGGTTTTAAAGCTGAACCAGCTTGTGGAAGAGTTCGAGCCAGCACAAGGGGAAGTGGCAGGAGTTCCTGTGCCAGCAATCACTGCCCAATTCAAACCTCTCGGGGGATCAAAATCGCAATGGCCCAAAGCTTAAGATGACCACCTTTGATTACTCAGCAGCTTTGCTGATCAGCCCCAATAAGCCAAAACCTCACCAATAATCCACCAAAGCAGTTAGATTCATCCTAGCTAGCAGCTTTGGAAAGTCACATTGCCTTTCCCAGTCCAACATGCACGCTTTGAGGTTTCTGGGAAGACCATTAAGCTTGGAGTCTCATTTACTGGGATTGGCTGACCAAATCACTATGAATGCCCTTTTTACTCTTGTAAAGTTTTAGGGTGAGAGCAGAATAAGGACAGTAAGTGTCACTTAGCCACTTCATTGTGTAAAAAGTAAAGAGTTGAACCAATATAGCTTTATATCTGACCTTAACTGCTCAGAATATTACAAACTGCCTTGAACCTGGGAATCACTGCAGTTTCAGTATTAACTAAAATCAGGCCACTTTCTTACCTTTGCAAGCCAAGTTTCCACCCTTTGCACAAGGAGCCTTGTGATGCTTCCACCTAACAGAGCATAGAGACTATGAGCTCAATATTCTGATTAGGAATTATAGTTTCTCAAGCATAATTTGGTTGTTTTAAGTTGCAAAAGTTATCCAGCAAATATGACTCCTTCCAGGCATGAAATTACCACAGTGCCTAAGAGCATTTCTCCATGGAAAATCAGGGCCCTAATTTTCACTTACTAACACCCAAACTCAAGGCTCCCGAAAGGCATCACAGAGGCTATCATAGTAGAAATAAAAGCAGGAAACCATTACAAGAGGAACATGAACAATTAGCTCAAATATAAACGCAACATATGTGAAAGCAGAGCCATCTTTCAAACTTTCCTAACAGCAGTTCTCCTCCAGCATCCTCATTTTACAAGGGGCATGCATCCAGTTGTTCTCACTGTCTCCCTGCTGACCACCCCTCTGCATATCTCAGACTGAAATGTCACAGGGCGGGCGTGCAAGAAAGGGCAGGAAGAGAAGATGACTCCAGAGAGCAGGTCTCGAGCACTGGCATAATCAAAGATAAGGTATGCAGCAAAGGTGCAAGGAGGTTTGCCCACTTATTTTCTGGGATCTGATGGATCGTTATCTCTAGAACCTGGCTTTACTCTAAAACTCTCACATCCAGATGTCCAGTAAAAAATAAAAATAAAAAAAATCAGGGAGCATATTCCCCCTCTCCTACTTCCACCTGTTCTGCATGGGCTTCCTGTACAAGTAGAAGGACAAGAGACATCTATGTCAAAGCTGATCATTCCCTTCCCCTCACATTTTACCCATATCCTCCGAGAAAGGAAATAAGCTCAATCCTTTAGTCCCCAAATAACTACGCCATTTGTAGCTGTAGTGCCTGTTCGTGGTTCAGGGCCCTTTATGCTGTTAGGGAAGGGCAAACATACGACTCAATCTTGAATTCAAGAAGCACAAGGAGATATACAAGGCTGCTGTTTCCTTTTGTTTCTGTGCAAGGAAATGCAATAGAGTAGAGCACTGCCCTACAGACACAACATGCTACAGCACGACTGAGAATATAAAGCTGGAAATTATTTTTTTAAGAGAGAAATCTTATAGGAATGGTACAACATTAATCTGGATTTCAACAGTTTATTACTGGGTCTTGAGAATAACTGGATTATTTGTTCCAATCTTCTAACTGTAATTTCACTTCACTTGAGATTAATCCTGTTCATCATGCCCACAATGCTTATTTCTCTGGTGCTTCCCCACCTCCACCCCCATCCCTCTGCAACAACTTCCCCTGCCCTCCAGCTCTGAGTAAGACACATTCACAGCCCCAGGGCTCCAACTTTCCTCCTGCTTCCTAGAGCCCCTCCTCCCAGCTGAGATAGGAAGGAGCAGAACTAAATCAGCTACATCTCCCTATAGACACAGGGCAAAACAGGACAAACAGCAATTGCAATGCAGCACACCTCCAGCCCACCGCTCCTGTCTGGGGGGCCCTCTTGTCCCCGGCCCACCTCTACCCATCCCAGAAACATAAGGATGGATTGCAACTCCCCCTCTGCTCTAGGCTCAGGGCACATGCAGCTCTGACACCTCTCCTTTGGGTTCAGAGTACAAATGCCCTGAGCCTGGGCAGAGGAACTCACTGTGCATATGCTAGCGCAAGACAACTGAGAAGACCTAAAAAAGCAATGAAGAAAACTGCCTAAACTTGGGGTAGAGGCTCCCGACGTGCCTCCGGAAGCCCAGATGCCTTAGAGCAGTAAGGGCAGAGCAGAAGATAAAAGGCATCCAACCTTCAGCCTTCTTCCCTTTACTTCAACCTCTACAGCTAAGCCAGACATCTCTACCATCATCCCAAGTTGTAGTGCAACTTCATAACTCAGTAAAACCCTTCCACCACCACCCTGCGACTTGCCCCGAGACCAGGTACACAGTTAAATCCTGCTGAACATCACATAGCTGCTCCATCCCCTGCTGTTGGCCTTCCTGCCTGCAAAACTCCCCCCTTCTGCCCAAGTGTTGGACTACCTTAGGACAGATAATTCAGCCTCCTCTGGGAGGATTCACTGTGTAGTGCCCATGCTCTTGCTTCCCAAATCCCCATGGGCTGTTGGTGGCCATAGACAGCCTGGAGGGACAGGAACAGCAGGGAACCGTTGGTGTAAGCACACTTCTGGGTTGGTGATAACTGACACTGAGCTGGTGGCTTCCGAGAGCAACAGTGGAACCTGGAAGGCAACCGATGGGATGCAAACAGGGCTGCCTGGTGTCCTTCTCCTCAGCCACTTGTTACGGCCTTGTCCAGCAGAGGAGGTGCTTTTCACTGAAGCAAAGCCTCAGGGAAGGGGAGAGGTCAGTTGACAGAGCTCAATGGTAGCCAAAGTCAGCTAGTGCCTGCTGATGAGTTCCCTCCCCTGCTCTAAAGTAGGGAGCTACCTCACTGCCAAGTCTCCTGGGGTACTGTGCAGATAAACACTTCTCAAAACACAGCATCATATCCTGCAGAAAAAATCGGGACAGTGACAGAAATAGTTTCCTAAAGGTTTTCAAGAAAGTGTTTCCATTGCATTCCCTTCCCTGCTCACTCTGCCCTCCTCTGTGAGCACCACTGATTCCCTATCAAACTAGAAAACACCAGCATGGACAGGAACATACCAACTGCAATTAAAATTAAACTCAGCACCTTGCAAGTAACATAGTAAGAAAAACCCACCTACCCAGCAAAGAAAGTGGAGGTTTACTACCTTAACCAGGTTCACAACAGGGGAACAGATTCCCCTGTGCTTGTACAGGGCTGTACAAGCACTTTTGGCTTTGGGATTTCTTCAGCTCTAGCCTGGAGTGGAGACTATGCCTTCTGCCTTGAACCTTCACAGAAAGCTATTATAATTGGTTGACTTAGTCTCTACTCCTGTGGTGTACAATGTCATGGAAATCCCTTGACAGAATTACAGCCTTGTAAATCACTGTAGCCTATCTATTTCTTAAACATCTCACTCCGCAACGAACAATTGCAGCAGCATTAGAGAGAATGCCTTAAAGTAGCATTCGTTAATGATCAGAGAAATTAATTTAGTTACTGCAGCCAAGCTAATCATTTCTTTGTTTAAGGAGTAAATAAATGATTTTGTTCACTGAGGGAGGACTCCAATCATATCAATGCAAAAGGCAGAGCAGGCAAAGCACCTTGTCACTGCAGCTCCAACAATGCCTTGGGGATGTCCTCTGTTGTTGCACCTGGTGAATGCCCAATCGGTGAGCTTGTTCCAATTAACTGTGCGCGCATATGCGAACACACACACACACACACACCAGCCAAGGATACTCAACTTCACAAAAGCATCTTAGCTGCCAAGGAACTTGCAGCATTTTCAGCACAGCATATGCTATAAACAAAAGCTTCTAATGAGACTCTCAGCCACAGGCAAACCAAATCACATCTGTTGGGGAGGGAACAAGGACTCCTCAGTTTGAAAACCAACAGTCATTATTTAGGGTTTACAATGCAGTCAGGGAGGGTTTGAGTCTTGAAAACAAACTGCCTTTCCAGCTAGCCAATTAATATAGCAAAAATCCAGCTAGCTTGCCAAAATTCATTCCAAAACATCTCCCACGTGGCACCCAGTCACAAATCTGAACAGGAACTGGAGAGCTCAGGCAAAGCAGCCTCAGATGTGACACTTTCATCTGCTCAGAAACCAACCTGAAGTTGCTGTAAGGAAAGAAAACCTGATGGTGGGTGATGCTGCCCACCATCTCAGGGGACTGAACCTAGAGACAATCATCAAGATGAGAGCCATCAAGCCTCACATGCTTGCCCTGAGATGTGCTCATAGTCTCACCTAGTGATCCTTCCCAGCAGCTCCTGCATCTTGGAAGCAATGCTGGAGCCTCACCTGCCAAGCACCGAAGTGGCTCTTGTCTACTGCAAGCAAGTAGCTCACCTGGAGCATGGCTTCATGCTCAGAAGACTTGTCAGAAGTGTTGTGCTTCCCAGATGACCCTTGCCCATCCCCTGGGCATCCCCTTGTCATGGGACATACAAGGATCCCTGGGGCACCAGAAAGCCAGCAGGTCTGAGTGGGACTCACCAGCTCAGAGGCCTCCAGTGCTTAGCAAGAGAAACTGCTGGCTGCAGGGCGTCTTCAGAGCAGCATGAAAATAGTAACACCAAACCCACACAAAGTAACACCAACTCACCAACCCTGGCACTGGTACCTCAAATCTGCTGTCACTGACCTAAATAACCTTGCTCCTATGCTTTACTTTGTTACTCTGTTAAAAACAGTTTCCTCTCTGTGGCCCTGGTTCAAGCCCTCCTGCCTTCTCAGCCAGGGAGATGGAGGGGGTCAAAGCCGTGCTGGGTAATAGATTCCCATGTTAGCATGAGTTAACAGCAATAACCCTTTAGAGGGTTAATAATACTAGTTCAGAGAACACTTCCTCAAACAGGTTCTTCATTCCCACATTTCAGGGGATGGCAAAGGAATATACAAGGTCACTGATACAGCCAGATTGTGACCAGGAAGTGTGAAAGGGGAGAATTGCCCTTGTTAAATGAAGGTAGGGAATGTCGATTGGCAGGGAAACACCTGTCCCATCAGTTTAGTGGCACTCAGGAAACCTATTCAGCTTTCCATTTGGATGCATGCTTCCTGACTATGAAATAAATTTAGGGAAAGTCCTCATCTAAAGCAAGATTCACATGTTTTGGTCTGTACCCAGAGTCACCCAAGCCTGAGCCAGGCAGCAATCGAGCTACAAGCAAGGCAGTGCTTAGTCCTGCACAGAGCCTGGTGTGAAGTACCAGGGCAGGCACCCAAGTTGAGCACAGAGCAGCATCCCTGGCTGTGTGCATTCAAGGCAGAGCCCCTGTGCAACTGCCTGCTGGTGACAGCAACCCACTCTGGAAGTGGAAGAGCTTAGTTCAAAAGTTAGCCTCAGTCTGTAGTGATTTGAACCCATATCTCCCAGAAGGGTACCTCAGCCCACACAAGTTCACTTCCACATCTCTTAGCAGCACGTGCTCTCAGTAGTGAGAGAAAAGCCCTGGCTGCTGGTCGCTGCTCCCTGGATTAAGGAGCCTTTCAGCTAGTGATTATTTCACATGTGATGCATAAGCAGTCCCTAGAGCAAGTACCAGACCAGGATCATCTTCAAAAAGAAAAGGAAAGATTTGCCTCATGGCTCACAGTTACAGCACTCATACTCCCCACTTCAGATTACGCAGAGAAGGGGCTGAGCAAGAGCTCCCTTCTCCCAGGTGAGAACATGAACTACATTAGGAGCAGAGAGAAATACCTTTACTCCTTCTCTTTAGGGCAGCAAACTCTGAACACTAGCTGGTTGTCCTGAGATAGGTTGGGGTCATATAGCCAGAGTATTTAAACAGACCTATAGGCACAAGGCAGAGCTGCATGCAGCTCATTTGTGCCAGGACCTGCAAAATTCAGAAGGCTCAACAGCACAAACACAGGCACAATGGGGACCCTTCAGTGCCTGTAAACTAGGCAAGAGCTGTGTTGAGGAGAAAATGCATTCAAGCACCTAAATGTGACCCTAAAGCATCCAAATCCCTTTGTGCATCTGTGCAATGGCTTTCCTCTGTAAAGTAAAACTAACAGCTCTCATGCCTCATGATATTGTGCTGAGGAAGACAGGAAGTAGGGGATAAATAGCAAATTTCTCAGTAGACATTAAGAAAAAAGGGGGGGGGGGTTTCATATAGAAGCACAGCTCCATGATGATAGAGATTTTTGTGGCTGCCACTGTGCCATGAGCCTATTTCAAGAGATCCCACGTCACTTGTGCTGAAGCAATAGCACCAACCTCTGAGCTGGTCTGATACTAACTGATCACCTCCCCACTCCAAACCTAATTGCTGGGGATGCATCAGCACACTATCTGCATCAAAGTATATGATATCTAGCTTCTCTTACAGGAACACAGACTGGTAGCTGAATCTTTTTTCTATATACGAATAAATCCTCTCTCTTCTTCCTTCCACAAAGATAAACCACCTCTCTGGAGTAATTGCCTAATTTGCCTTTCTATTACACTTTGCTAGAATAGTGAGACAGGATATCTGTTAAAACCAAGAATCAGGATGCTATTTGAGCAATTCTGTGCAGCTAAATCATCTTGCCCCCATTCAGGCTGAAGTAGCAAGCTCACGTTTCTTGCTTAGAAATCACCTGCTTAGCTATAATCACCATACAAACAGCATTCTCCAGGAAGCCAGGAAAGAAGAAGCAGAATATCCAGGACTAACCTCTTGCCCCTCCAGCCTGCTATGCAGCTGAGTGCTTTCTAAATGAAGCCTTGCTACCCAGGAAGCCTCACTTGTCACCTTTACATTCCAGTCCCTCTACATTTTATCACTTTGGTACTGTCATCCTGCAATTCATTACAAAAGCTTTGCCATAGTGGAGATGATTGATTAGAGTTCTTGATGTATACCTTCCTGTTATTTCTTCTAACAAACTTTAACTCTCAGCTGACAGTGAGAGGGACCCAACTCTTCCATAGGTCCATTGAATATTCCACAGCTCCACATACTGTAATTAATAACTGCGGCCCCTTTAAGTATTACAGTATTTTCTCTTCCCTCCTCCTGAGGGTCTGATTTCTGCTCTTCTGGCTTTGCAACTTGCAGCAATCTCCCTTTCTATTTACTTATTATCTGGCACGAATAAAAGCAGCCAAACTCTGGAACACATTTCATTTGGTTTGCAACGCATCAGAGCTTCCATGCGGCTAAAAATTTGGAGTGGAAAAAGCAGAAGCCAACTGAATACTAACAGATCCTCAGGTCAGAAGCAAGCAGCACTATACGTGGCAGGTCAGGACTACCTCTGCAAAGGCGAGTCCGGAGGAGCAGGTTAGCAAAGCAGTACCACTCTGCCGAGTGGATAAGGTCTGGACAGTAGCCAAAGTATGTAGAAATTACAGGAAGGCTCCCATGGATATCAGACTGTTTCCACGCGTGATTTCCTAGTCTACAGGAAGCACTAGGAAACACGACTTACCTTAGATCTCCTTCGTTGCAGGCTAGTGTAAAATGAGCACTTTTGCATTCACAGGGGACTTAGAGCACATGAACAGTAACCACAGTTTTGCTGATACGCAGAAATTTGTTAATCCACCGTCTCACTGTCTCCCCAAGCTGGAACAAGGGACATTGCCAGCATCCCTACAAGCACTCAATCCTAACCTTAACTTCTGCAGTATCAATTTGCAGCAAGTGCCACAGGCTGCAAGATGTCCGCATCCTAACTAGCTGCTTTCACCAGCTGTGACCCTGAATGATCAGGTAGCAGCTGAGCTGTCAAGGACCACAACTGCAAGGAAGTGTTCAAGTCCTATGAACCTCAACCAGAAGTAAGCTGTTTTAACCTCAGTCTTCAAAAAATTGTCAGTACAATAGATGAAGTTATAAGTATTAATACCCAGTGCTCACAAGAGACTTTCAATCTCTGGAAGAACATAAACATCAGCTGAATTCAAAGATGCCAAACTGGAGATGGGTAAACAACCAAAAGCAGAGAGAGGAATATTCCCCCCTTGGCTGACTAGAGCCTCATGCTCGATTCTCCAATACACATGCACCACTGACTGCCAGGACGGTAAATACATCTTGGGGTTACAGCCAGTGAGAGTTATAGAGCAGACTTGGGCTTCACTGTGTGATCTCCTGTCCTTCAGTCAGGAGGCATGGGCTAGAGAAACCTGTTATGAGTTCTCACCCCTCTGTGCACTCAGGGAAGTCCAGCCTTTGTATTTTCTCTAGAGGCATACAGAAACCACTTCTCTGAAAGTCACCTATGGATTTTAACATACAAGGAAAAGGCAGTCAAAGTGAGCTAGTTTTGCAATCGTTCTCACCTATGGCATCCGTTGCCTTTTTTATCACAAGTCTCCCAGCATTTTATAGACAGAGCAAGAATGAACAACCTCATCCCACATTTACAGATAGGGCAACACAAAGATTTAAGGCTAAAACATGCCATTGAGAGCTTCAGACCCTGATGCCTAACATCATACACCCAGGGCTTGCACTGCTCTTGAAGAAACCGGCACAGACATCCAACTGTGGTAGGCAATACAGGACTGCCCTTCAGCTGCCTTAGTGCCAGCAGCATGCTCCAGACGACCAGGGCCAACCCAGCCGCAGAGAGGGAGTCAGTCCCCATACTCTTCACAATTGATTCACAGCCAGGTGCAGTCACACCACATCTCGGCTCCTAAATTTACCTGTGTTTGTGCTCAGTCAGAGATGACAGGAAGGGAAGAAGTTTAAGTTGTTTCCCTTCATTTGGGGAGTGAGGTTTGCTCCCTGACTCTGCAGGAGGAAAAAGGGCTCCAAACTCACAGCGCCCCCGCCCCCCCCCCCCCCCCCCCCCGCTGACACCAACAGGACCAAGGCAATCCAGAGGAGCTGCTGAAGCAGCCGCGTGCCTCTCGCCCAGCATGAGGGTCCCCAGTTCCCACGCATCGCTCCAATGGCCACCCCCAAAATCCCCTTAAAAAGGGGGCTCCGCTGCAGGGAAACGGACCCTGCAGGAAGAGGCAGGTAACATGTTGCCTCAAGGTACAAAATGCTCCCCATGCACCCCCGGCCCCCCACTTTCCCCTCACACAGGCATGTGGCCACCCCTGAGCTCACACAGTCCCATTAGGGTCAGCCAGGCCCAGGTCTTCACACAACCAGCCACCCCCTCCCAAGCCCTCTCACCTGAGGACAGGCCTGAAAGCTCTCCCCCCATTTTGGGGGGCACCCCCAACCCTTCCCGCTCCCAAGGAGGCCATGGGGAAAAGCATGGGGCCACTTACTCACTCGCCGCCACAGCCCCAAGCTCCACAGCAGGCCAGGCCGTTACCCTTGTTCCCAGAGCAACCAGGCCTGGCAGGCAGCCAACACCACCATGGCAACGGTGGACGCCTCGAGGGGAAGAGGCAGTGGCTGCAGGACAGATGGCAGATGGGGAAGCATAGCTGGTTAAAGGGCCCCCTTTAAGAGGGGGGGGTTGAACCAGGCTGAGAGGAGAGGCCCTGATTTCACAGCACTCCAGCAGGCCTCGGCCTCCTGCCGGACCTCAGCCCCACGTTCCCCACGCGTAACCTCCTTTGGGCAGAGCACCAGCCTGCCCAGCATGTGGAGGTCGGGACACTCGGTGCCCAGCCGGTGCCAGGACGGACCCTGGTCTTGCCCAGGCCCAGTGCAGCAAGCCTGCCTGTGACTCGGTGTTACATGGCTGTTTCCTAGTGCGGCACCGCAACGCAATGACACCGCCTGTGCTCTGGGGAGACTGCACAGGTGAGCTCAGCCGAGGGGGGGGTTACTTTGACCCATCTCAAAGTAACAGGGAAATCACATAATGGCCATGCCAAGCATATAGTAAAACTTCCTCCAGCAATCACCCTCCCAGCCTCAGCATAGCCACATCCCTGAGTTTGCCATCCTGAAACACACCTGCAATAAACTTACAGCAGAATCCAAAGTGCTTCTCCCAGACCTACCAGCTGTGCTGGGTCCAAGATAGAAAGGAAAAAAGCCACATACCACCTAGAAATACAGAAGACACTCAGTATGTCAGCAAGTCCTAAAAATCAAGCCCCAAGAAACACAAAGAGATGCCAGAATTGCCCTTAAAAGGGACTATCTGCTCTTCTCTCCTTGTACAGGCACTCCTCTCCTGCACATTGTCATAGCACAGACTCCAGTCCAACTGGGTCACTTGCTTTGCTGGCCTCTTGCACCTCTCAGCCTGCCCTTGACACAGACCTGCAATGCATGAAACAGCACAGATGACCTAGTAACTCTTAGGGAAGCAGCTCTTACTCTTGGAGGTGCTGTAAAAAAAAAAAATAGGCTCTGATGGAGAAGGGTTTTTCTACCACACAGCTCTAAACTCTTTACTGAACCCAGACGTTCCTTCACTTTGTCACTTAGAAGCTCCAGATGGCCACTGAGCTCCATCATATTGGGCATAGCTGTGGTCCAAACAGATATACTTCACTTGGGTGCCTCTGTTCAGTGCGCTTGCACAGGGTTGTAAGAGGGGGTTAAAGCAAGCTCAGTCCTTGCCAAGTTTTGTTTGGATTCCTTCAGTTCATTTCAAGGCCACAGATGCTTCTGCAGGTAGGAAAACACAACTGATTGACAACTCCTGTACAGTGTGCTCTAGATGACCCCGCTTGAGTAAGGGGGTTGACTAGATGATCTCCAGAGGTCCCTTCCAACCTCAGCCACTCTGCAAGTCTGACTGACAAGATTACAGTGGAAGATTGCGTTGCATAAAACAGCAAATCAGAGTATTTCCAAATAGGAATCTGGACATCAATTCCTCTTTCAGTGAGCACCACCACTATTTCATTAAGAGTCAGTCCCAGACATCTTAAACTGGCCCTTGGGCAAATGGCATAGGACTGCAAAGCCTGAGCGGGTGAAATGAGCACCTAAAAGAGCACATCATATGTGCATTTCCCTCCACACTCCCTCCCTTAAACAGGCTTCTGCCTAAATAACTAGAACTAGGAAGGTGTAGTTATTAACACATTTCACCTGAGAACATGTGTGTTGTGCTCCTGGAAAACAGAAAGAAAGCTAACACTTTCAGGCAAGGCTCACCCTGCACAACAGGAAAAGGTTATGTAGCTGTGTATTGTCAGTCTTAGTGCAAATTCTCTTCCAAGGATTAGGCACCATCGTCTGGCACTTTGCAAAAGATAAGAAAAATATTGCAGGAGGAAAAACAAAAACACAAATCCTGGCAATCTAAAATCTTGGCAGGCCGGCACTCTGCCCTGATGCTGCCTTTAGCCTAGGAAGGAGCGGGCTTGTTCTCCTCTCACCATACTTTGACCTAGGAGTTATGTTACCTGTGGGCTCATTCATTTTTCCTTATGCTTTTTAGGCCATACATCAGAAGTAAGCACATCACCAATTGTCAAAGGAAATGCATGGCTCTGAGATCAGGTTACCAGATTAAAACATGAGTTACAAGTCTTCCTTGCTGGCATTTTCCTTCCATCAACCTCAGCTCAGCAGATGAAGGTAAGTTTATTAATGCCCACCTAGTGAAATGGTGATGGAGATGCATATGCAGTAGCATGGTGTTTTCACTGTATTTGCTCATCTGGATTAAGACTGTTACCTGTCAAGGCCTCACAGATGTTAGCGTTTAGACAGGATTTCCCCCTCCTCCCCCTTCTTTCACAGGTTCATTTCAGAGTAAAGCAGAGTTAGCAGTGCAAGAGAAGCATGGGACAGGGGAGCTCAAACATACTGAATCTCTTACATATCAAGGAAAAACAAAACAAAACAGAGCATCTTCTAAACATGGCCCTTGACTTTAAAGCCTTTTTCTCCTCGGCTCCTCCTCCTATATCCAGGTTCCTACACAGGACTGCAGATAGTCAGTCACAACTAAAAGCCAGTGTCACCTTGGGAGCTGAGGTGCAGTGGTGCAGACACTCATGCAGCTGAATGATGCAAAGCCCAGGACAAGCCTATCCTACTAGATAAAGGACAGCACATGAGTATTTCTGCAACATAACTCCTTTACTTGAACTGCAGGACAATCTCCAGCTGGTGTTTGGCAGCCCTAGGGCACCAGGCTGAACTTACTCAAGCCCACCTACTAGAGGGCAACCACACTAGCACACACAGCAATATAGTTTATCACTGCAAATTCCCGATTACAGTATTTAAGAGGTCACCATTTTGTAACACGCACCAAGGCAGTCTGAAAGAGCTCATTTAAACTGCCCAGGCTAGGAAACACAAGCATCCAGAAGGCTCCATCTCTACACACTTGGCTCAGACAGGCTCTCCAGCCTTCCTGCAATGCCCATCACTAGAGGGAGCCTCCTCTTCAGCCTGGATCACACTTGCAAAACCTGCAGCCATCCCTTCCTTAACCTGGCCTGGGAAGAGGCAAGGTCCCTTCACAGAGACCTTAAACACCCAGATAAAAATCTTGCAGTAAGTAGGGAATAACTGAAATAGTCCTGGAAAAAAGAGTGCTCCAGGGCCCCTGGTGATTAAGCAGAAGAGAAGACGACTGCGTGCTCTCTGCAAAATGCTGCTTTGATTCTCTTGGTCTTTGCACACAAAGCCCTTGGGGACTCTGGTGTTTTGCAAAACACACGTTCTGCCAGAGCTGCTTAATTTTTGAGGGCAGGGAAGGTAAACATTGCAGCCTATTTTTTCCAGCTGACAGGGACTTTGAGGGAAAGGAAAACACTCACTTCCAGAGGACAATGGAAGATGGGGAAACGTCACTGGAGGTGTACACTGTCATCCAGACTGCCCTCCCGGGCTGGCAGCTGAGCAGAAGGGCCACAACCAGCTTGTCCCATAGCTTCTTCACCAGAACCATGGTTCTTGATGGCTACAGACAGCAGGCACATCAACCCTGCCAAGCTGCTATTTTTAAACAGCAATAGACCTGAAACTAAAGTTGATACAGCTGTATGTACTCTGCCCACACACACACACAAAGTTCAGGACACCCTGCAGGATGTGAAAGACTGCAGCCTGTACTCTGACCTAGCCCAGGGTCTCACTGTGCTTGGAGCTGGAAAAGCCTTTAGTGAGAGACCACTCCTCATGCAGATTTCGCTGACCAGACAAACAGGCCTCGCAGAGACAGCAAAGCAAAGGGAGAGCTGTTTGGGGGCACACAGCTAGTTTGGAGAGGAGCCAAGCCCAGTCCCTGGGCTCCCAGTACAGTACTCTACATATTGAAGCAGTTTCTCAGACCAGTTTCAGGTTCAAGGCCTCACCCATAAGACAGGAAGCCTCTCTAAGATCAGAGTTGCCTCCTCCTTGCTGACAGAAGAGCCAAGCGGTGTAAATCAAGACCTGAAAGGATCTGGGTGGGCTCATCTGTGTCACAGCACAAAGCGCAGCCCAGGGATGGCAGTGGAGTGATACGTTGGCCAAGCCCTCCTTGCTTCCTTGGAGCACCACTGCCACAAAAGCATCAACCCTGCTAGAGCAGCTGGCCTGCTCACCCACATCAAAACTGGAACTCACAGAACCAAGCCTCTTCCAAGCTCCTTCCTCAGGACAGTTCGTCAGTTCCACAGAAACGCTTGCAAGCTAACCAAAAAATGAAGCGTCTGTAGCGTCTACAGACGCTTTCAAAAGGAGAGCTCAGAAACCAAATTTATAACACTGCTGGATGCTCAGAACTGTGGGCTCATAGGAGATACTGGGTTTACATCACTGATCTCTCTCCCCATCCCAGCTGCCTTCTCATTCCTGGGGTTGGGCATCCCCACCTCTCTCCTCTGCTCCCACAGGGATTAACAAGTCCATCTCTTCTTCTCTTGCTAACACCCTTCAGGAATCCACCACCGTCTTCTTTTACAATATCTGATTCTCACCATGAAGTTCAACTTGAAGCAATCACTCCTCACTCATCCTTGGCTCCCATTCGGCTGCTTGCAATTTTGACTTGAAGGACAAGTTTCTAGTAAGGTCTGTTTTGTCGTCTCCCTCACTGCTAGATCAATTCATCTTATCAAAAATGTTACTGTTCCCCACACTGTGCTTCACTCTGCCCCAAACAGCAGAGACTGTAGCTAGTCCCAAGGAACTGGAGAGCGGATAACACTTGTGCACAGCCAGGCACAGAAGCAAACCTACCATTTCCCTTCCCACCCTGCTCCCTCAGCACTTCAGATGAGTCAACCTTCCCCATCCTAGCAGGGTTTGGCCAAACTAAGCTGTCGGCTCTGGTCCCTTTAGAGGTGCAGATAATTGCGTTAGCCCATGCGAGGAACTGCTCTACAGGGCTGAGATTCCTCCCCCTGGCCCTTGGGAAAGGCTGTTTACACAGCTTTTTATCCTTCTGCAGAAGGAAATAAGCATATAGCTGAGAGCAATAGGCAGGCGTGTTGCATTATTAACCTCTCCCTTGCTGCAACATGAGAAGGATATGGAGCACTATCAGTCAGCGTCCCCCAGAAGTCCTGCCCCCATGCTCTGGGTTGAAAGACCTGATCACATGGGCACTGTCTAGCTTATGAACACCCAAGCTAGAGGACCTGGGTGGGTTTGAACCAGGTATGTCAGAGCTGTACCCTTCCTGCCAGCAATATTGCACTAATCAGATCAAAATCACAGAGGAAACGTACACATTCAGTGTCTTGCAGAGAATAGAGCTGCAAAGGCAGAGACAAGGGCTGCAATGAGGATCGAAGGGGAGGACAGAAGTGCTGGCACAGGCACCTCACAAAGCAACCACAGGGATGCAGACAGGAATATCCAACTATACCCATTTTAACCCATGAAGAAACTCTAGTACTCAGGTGAAGAGAGTACACTCCTGACCACAACACTCATTTCATAGATGCCATCAAAACATTCCCTACTGAAGAACTGGAGTGAGATCACTTACCCATTTGCAACTTCACAAAATCCCAGATTTGTAGCCCATAATCCCCTACAGTCCTGGTAGGCTTTTTTTCCTCCTGAGAAGACGAGGGGAAAAAAGTTGTCTTCTTTTAGCCATGTTCTCCCCTGCTATTTACCCTCTTTTGAGCAATGCAATCCCACATTGCAGGAAAGAACATTGACTTTTTGGCAGCACAGACCTTGATACACAGCCCTGGGCTTGCTGTCTCCCTTTTTAATACCATGCTGGGAATCAATTTTGTTTCCTCACTTTTTGCTTACTTTCCATCTCACTTCTAAACTCTCAATAGCTCCTCTCCCCACTCTTCTCTAAATTAACATAACATTTCAAACACCTACATTTTGGAGACCCAGATATTAGCTGTGCAGCCGCACAGCCTTTAAATTTAAGGAGTAGATTGCTTTCTCTCCATCACCCTTTTAAACACAGCAAAGCCCATGGACCCCATGACTACGATGCCTCTTGGGTTCCCTTTTCCCCTTAATACTATGAAACCATTTAATCTAGCCAGCTGTCTTAGGGTATAAACACAGAAGAAAAATAAATTTTAAAACCTCAAAAAGTTAATTACAGTTCAAAGGAAATCTTTAATGTGGAGGTTAGCAAGCCAACAACTGAGACTGATCATCAAGGGATGACATCACAGGAAGACAGGCAGATTTTGGACACAGGTTCAGGCCTGATTCAGCAAGGTTATCACATAGTATCTCAGTCTAAGCAAGAGATGAGACAGACATCACAGGCACTCATCCCCCACGGTTACCGGATGGCCCAAGAACTTTTCTGGAGGTTGAAGCTACCTTCACCCTGACTGTCTTGGCCCCATGTTTCCTCTGGTGGCTAAAAATCCACCTGAAACCTCTGATGCTGATGACAGAAAGGTGCCACAATACCAGACTGTTGGCCCAGGGTCTCTCCTCCCTATTGCACAGCTCCTCCCCCAGCAGGTCCTGCCAGGGCTCTCCATCCCACCCAGTGCCACATGGCACCACAGGCAGGGGACCCCTTTCAGCACCTAGTCACGCAGTACCTCTCCTTTTCTTCCTCACTCTCCTGCAGAGTGGAAACAGCACTACCAGGCAGAAGAGGGGAGGAGGATGTGTCCTGTCTCCAGCCCCTCTCCCAGCTGTAGGGACAGGGGCTACAGGTAGCATTGCTCCAGGGAAGGGAAAAAAGTAGGAAGAGAGATAGCCAGACTAGGCAGCAACACCCCAAATCACAGAACTGGCTTCCAGGAACATGAGTGCTGCTTGGCATCACATTTAAAGTCGTAATACCTCAGCACCCATAGCCCAGCAAGACCCTGCCATGATCACTCCCAGGACCACACTGCTTCCCTCTCCTAGCTTCTCCTCCAGACCAAGGAAAAACTCTTACTTGCTTAACCTGGTCCACAACATCTTCCATCAGGATTTGCAGCTCCCAGCATCACTCGACAGCCCATTTGGGGTAAGATTGGTCCAGAGCCCATGGGGAAGGTCCCCTTAGCTCCTGACTTCACAGGACGTCTACCATCCATAGCCCAAGCAGGTTTATTATCTCTCCTGCAGAGCACTTTCAAACACCAATTCTGTTATTTAAAGCACGGGAGAGAGAGATAAGAAAGAAAAAAGCTGCAAGTGGGACGCAGGGAAGAGGTGAGCCTTGCCTGCGACATACGTTTCAACCTGAGCTCACAGGAGCTCCTAGCTCCACTACAGCAATTACAGCAGCTGCGAAGCACCATGCAGTATTTGGAAGTAGTGCTATGAAAAAGAGTAGCTCATTTTATTTATCACTTACAAAGCACTGAAGGAAAAAATAGTTTTCCTACACACAACACAGCAGTAAGATGCTGGAGGCAGTCTGCAAGCACCACACTGCCCATGAGAGCTGCCAGCTCTGCTGTGCAAGAAAGTCACAAACCAAAGCACAGACCACAGAAGAGCAAAGCTGCACGTGACCTTACTTGCTCTCAGTAAGTTGCCTTCACAGCCCCCATGTACTCACACAGTAGCTATCTCCAGACTGCCATAAGGAGTTTGAATTCATGCGAAATCCCAAGGCAATTATTGTTTTGCCTAAGAATGGACTTCTGGATTGCCTTTTATTAGTCAAATATTTGACTGTATTTGCATCTGAAAGTCTCTTGCCAAAGAGACTGGGAGTTTTTGTTAAACAGCCACACAGAGGCCACGGTGAGCTGGAACCTGAGCCACTGGTTTCCAATTCTTAAACACAGGTACCTGGTGCATCCTTAAAAAGAGGCTCTGCTGTAGAAGCTTTAGAGCCTGATGTCTCCACACTAACTCCCAGCACATCACATTCTGGTGGGGTGAGGATGGGGGGCAGTTTTATTTTCCACATACAGATGGTTCAATTCGGTTTGAAGAAAGTTAAATCTGGTAATTTAACTCCCCTCAGGTTCTCCTTTCAACCTCTCCCCATCCTTCACAAGTCCCAAGAACAACCGCAAAAATCAGATTTTTGTGAAAAACAGGAACGGCCCCAAACACCTGCAGCAGTTTCTCCCTGGGAGAAACCTTCCCATCCATGAAAGCCCAGCTTTGTAATAATTGTAAGGTTCCAAAAGCAGAGGTGAAAAACCCTCAGAACAAAGCAGGAGTGGAAAGAGGAGTTGGTCAGAAAGGCTGAGTGGTCTATGCAGGAGCAAAGGCCTGAAAGAATGAAGCTGCCAAGTCACTGATAATTTATCATTTAAGACAGCTGGGATTTTAGAAGACAATAGCCACAAAAAAATAAAATAACAAAAATTTAAAAATTAAAAACAGGCACAGAAGGTCCAGGTCTGTATTTGTGTCTGCAACCAGAGGCACATCAGCACAAGCAGAGCATCCATCTGCAAGGCAAGGCTCTAAGCCACAGGACCAACTCACCTGGCCCAGAGCCGCCAGCCTTGCTATTTCTGAAGCCTCTTCCTGCCTCACCACACAGTTCTGGTTTCCCATTATCGGGTCTGTTATAGGAGCAGCTCAAGAGGGTGCAGGCTTGATTTGAGCAGCCTCTCTGCCAAAGATGAGAGCAAGGACCTGAGTACCCCATTTGTGACTTCCTCTCATATTGAAAAATCTTCCCAATGCACTCAGGCACCTGATCTCATTATAAGGCAAAAGAGGGAACAGATGGAAACACAAAAGGAGCTGTCAGCTGTCAACCACTGACCCCATCCCTCTCCCCACTGCAGTGGAAGCATGATTGGCTGCTCTGGAAAGGATGACAAGGACAGCAGGCAGCAAGGAGGATTTCAGGTGGGCAATAAACAGCAGGAGCAGATGAAGCTTTGGTAAATAAAAGTTCCTCTTGTCAGGACAAAATTCACCCTCAGTCAGGAACGAAAGGAGACACATGAGGACTGTGCATGTCTGGGAATTCTCCCCTCCCTGCAGACAGGGAGAAGTGGTGGGACAGCTGAACCAGCCATGATGCCGAAAGCCCACTCGGCATGCCTCAGCCTCCAGGTACCAGCAAGTCCAGGAGCACAGTCCAGATAAATGAGCTGGGATCTCCAGCAAGGCCTACAGGAATCTGGCAGATCTCAGACCTCGTGATTTGGGTGCTCAAGCGCTCTCCTCAGACTCTGTTCCTGTCGTACAATCCAGGAGAGTAAGAAAAGGTACATGCCCACCGCTTTCTTCTTCTAGGTGTCTGCTCCATTCCCATCCTCGCAGGGCCCACCTCAGGCAGAGCGCTGCACAGCTTCCCTTAAAACAGGGCAGCATGGGGACTCCCAGGCAATTGGGCCAGAGAGAGAGAGCCTTCCCCTATTATTAGTGGTTCAGAAGTTTGGCTCTGCAGGCATCTTGGGTTACTCTTAAAAAAACACACAGCAACCCTACACACGCACTCCAAGGGTTTAAATTGTAAATAAATGCTCCATGGCAGGGAGAAGCCAGAACCACTCCTCTTGACCTGGAGGTCGTCACATTCACCAGACCAAAGACTTCATTCCTAACTCTTATGGTAGAAAAAAATATCTATTTCCTTAACCAATCCAAATTCTTTTCTTCTTTTAGTTCAGCTGCCACAGCACCTTAAGCACTTTGTGTGCTGCAGTTCGAAGGAATGGTCAACAAAGTGCTGCCCTATTAGCTTAGGGACCTGAGAGTTGTAGATAGAAAAAGTTACAGATAGAAAAAAAAAGATTTCCTTCCATGACAGAAACAGTGCATTAGGCAGATCAAGGATGACATAAGAGGCCAGGAACTTGCATTGATCTAACTATGGCTCTGCTAGGGACCAGAAAAGATATTTGATCTCACTGGGACTCAACTCTCCTACCTGCACAGGAAGTCCAATAGTATTTATTTGGGAAACGGCACAGTCACGAGGGGCTAGTGAACAGCTTGTGTTTACACAGCGCTGTGAATACTACAGTGCTCATCTGGCCTCTTACTATGACATTTGAACAGTTCAGTGCCTTCCATCTAGAGAATAAGGTTTTTTGGTAGAGAAGCATCTTTTATGAGACTAACAGAACCGAAATAAATTACTAAGAAAACTTAACCTGCCAATATCCTTAGACCATGCTGGCTATAGCAATGTAGCATTAGAGCACGTGAATGCAGTAGTCCTGAGAGGTAGGAAAGAATCTCAGTTTTACGGATAGAGAACTGAGAGGCAGATATTAACTGTGCAAGAAAATCAAGGTATCAGTTTACCACACATCAGCTTTTCTATGGGAACTGCCCACAGGCAGGCTCTTATCCCATAAGAGACACAAGGTGACATACTCCACATTTGCTGTGGGGCCAGATACCCAGCACATTCAGTCAGGTACAGCTGCCTACCTCTTGCCTCTGAGAGCTGCCTAAAAACATTGAAGAAAAGGGCAGGGAAAGGGAAAGGGCACTGAGTGTCCATCTGGTGTCTTCAGCCCTCAGCACCCTCCATCTCTAAAGAAAAACAGAACAGCACACAAAATTACATCCAAGCACCATGACCTTCTGGAGGCATCAGCTGAACTTTTAATTGAGAAACCAAGGTCTAACAGTTCCCCTTCAAAACAGCCACAAGGGGAATATCTTCTATTAACATCCCTGACTGCTGCTTCCACCTTTCTAATTAGGAACTGGATGCTAATTGCTCCCAGAGCCACAACATCTTGCTGGGCTGAACACAGGAAGATGGCTTGGGTTTAATTTTCCTACGGCTAGGAGACAGAGGGTTTCCAAGCCTGGTTGGAAACCTGTTTTTTCTAGCTGATCTCATCAGCCCTGAGAGCTCCTTTTAGAAGGGATATCACATGAAAGATACACCTGGGATTAACCACATCAGCTACCACAAACCTTCACAAGGAGTAGCTGGGCTGGAAGAAAGAGCTGAAGCAGCTCTCCAAGAAGCAGATTCAGACCATTTACCCAGCAACAAGGCTGGAGAGGAAGCCAACTCGTGAGTAACATCTCTCACCTCTTCACCAGGAGCCCAAGCAGCAGCAGAGCTTTGCAGGCTGACATAGCTCCTGCTCAGCTGGTTCACAAGCCCTCCCTCCCCAGACAGAGGCAACAGATTAAACAACAAACCTCTCTTCACACAGGACATTTGAGTCCTTAACAGCAGCTGGGGTCCCTGGGCTTAGCTTCTCTCCTCTGCTGCTCAAAGTTTTTCTGCCTCATTGGACACACTGGTCCCTCCCTCTCCTGAACTCCAGAGGGGGACCCTAGAGAGCTCAGACCAGCCTCTACACGCTTTCAAGCTGGCTGGGCTGCCCTTTTCTGCAGCCCATAGTCCCTGCACACAAGGGCTGCCCCTTTTTCTGTTCTCACTGGCAAGCTGAGCCAAAAAGCAGTCAGGGAGGCACATTTGTTTGGGAGGGCAGGATCTCACCTTCCCAATGAGCAGTGCTTCCAGAGTGGACAAACTGATAAATATGTGCACAGGGCTCTGAAGGCGGAGGACCCTCTGGAAATGCCTGTCACGAGTCCAGCTTTTCTTGGCCCACAAGGCTCATTTATCTTCCACAAAAGCTAACACTCACACACATCCTGTCTCCCTGGAAAGTAATCCCACCCTTGTCCTCCTTGATTTAACCACCCATTTGAGCCCACAGCAAACGGCCAAGGCCCAGGAACAGCCAGCCTGACACACGAGGGTCATAAATCAAGTGCAACTTCTCCTGGCCATGAAGCAGCTAAGCTGCCTTTCAGAGAAGCAATACAAAGAGCTCTCCAGGACATCACTCCCAAAGCCCTGCTCGGTGGCCCGCGAGGGCAAGGGCTGCCACCAGTATGGGGCTGCACGGGCTCCTGAGCTTCCCAATTTCCCCCCTCGCCACCCCGACTTGCCCCAAGCTGCCCATACACATCCATCTGGCAGCATCACAGCAACAGCAGTTGTCTCTCCAGTAAAACAGATACATCTGGAAGGGAGAAGGCAGCTAGCATCTGCTCCCAGTTGGAGGAGGCATCAGACAGATATGCTACTACATTTCTACATGTTTTGTAACACATTTTTCTCTTCCTTTCTCTCACTCCTCACAAAGCAGACAGCACAGGTCATGAGTTGGACCAGGAACAGAACTGCGAAGCAGTTTAGGTGGAAGAGACTTTTAGATGCTTCTGGTCCAACCCCCTGTGCAAAGTAAGGCCAATTTCAAAGTTCAATCAGGTTGCCCAGGGCTGTATCCAGCAGTGTAAGTATCTCCAAGGATGGAGATTCCCCACCTCTCTGGATCACATAAGCCTGTACCTGCCTTTAAAGCTACCAGACACAGACAGGTTTGTCCTTGACTATGGCATAGAGCCTGGGCGGAGAGCTGTAGCATGTTGCGATCCTGTGGAACATGTAACAGTTCTGGCCCGTCCTTCTTCTGGAGAAAAATTAGGCTTAGCACATGCCTCAAATCTTTGCCTCCTTGAATAGAAAGTCTCCTGACTTTTTTAGCAGCCATCTGCTGAACCACAGTCTGAGACTGAGATGCCAGCTGCTTCACACCAAAGCAGGAAGCCAGTGGATAGCTGAAAGGCATTGAGGTTATCTGCCTTGTGCATACAAGTGCCAGAGGATGTGCAACGTATCAGTAGTCCCATGGAAATAAGAAACACATTGCCCTGAGAAGAGATCTGTGGCAGAGTTTACCTGGGCACCCATTAAGCAGCCTGCTGGGAGGCTGGGTCATCAAAGATGAAGGGCTAGTGAAGGGTGAGGCTCACCCCAGGCACAGCATACAGACATCAGCCAAAACCAGGAGAAGCAATAGGCCTGAATGCACTCACATGTTGAGCTGGGTTCCTGTGGCAGTCTATGACTCAGACCAGTCTCAGCATTTCTGTAGTCTGGAACCCCTGGTCACACTACAGCCCGTCAGGCAGCCAAGCAAAGCTGAAATATCTGCCCCTATAGTATAAACGGGGGTGCCCTTCTCCAGCAAAAAGCAAACCACGGCTGGATTGTCCAAACTATGTTTTGATGCTGTTCCTCCACCACTGAGCAAGCTGTATCATGACTCACAATCCTCTCCTGACCATCCATATATTTAATGCACCATAACTACCAGGTGATGAACCCCAGACAGTGGCACATCTTTGTCCCTTCAGCTATAATAGCTGCCTCTTCTAATGGTCTTGCAATCCAACAGCACCAAGATGGCCAGTCACTGAGGCCATGGCACGAACACTAGCCCACTCCTCTGCGCATAGGAGGTGACAGGGAATGGTGGGCAGAGAAGCCCTTGGTTACACACCTGTCAAAGAAGGTGGAAAAATAATCAGGGATCTCAAAACTAAGGACAATACGCAGTTGGGAAAAGAATAATAAGTGTCACTGTTTGACAGAATAACTAGTTCTTTAACTAGCAGCAAGAAACATTGTATGGGCTGGATTATCTAACAGGCTCCCATGACAGTCTTTGCAGCTTGCCCTGAAGGAGTGGGTTGCAGCCAGCACAATGGATTAACTAAATCATTACTTCAGTCCAGACTGGCAACCCTGTGCTCCTTGTTGGGGCGTAAGCAATAGTGATCCACGAGTTATCCCTGTCACTAATGCTGAGTCAGGCGTGAGCATGTAACCAACAAACTCCTGATATTGGCAATCAGTTTTCAAAGGATCCTTCAATTCAGTTCTGCTGCTCCTGCATGGGAGGTACCAACCATCTTTAAGTACATTTGATTGCAACAGACTGGTGCACAATTATACCTAGTCTGAGTAGATAAGCCACTCTAAAGTGCAGTCTGCATTGGGACCTTTCCAGTAAGCAGTGCAGGAAGACATGTATTTCCAGACTTGTCCAAAAGAGAAGAGGAAGAAGCTTCAGTGTGCCTGTGACTACTGCTGAACAGAGGAAGAGTTTGATTTCCCCCCCCCCTTCCTTTTTTGGTATGTTGTGCTACTAGAAGTGCTTCTTCTCTTTCCTAAAAAAAATTAAAGGTGATCCTTGGAAGAGTAATGCAGAAAGGACAAATTCTAAACTCAGTAACAGTTGCCTATGTTACAGGAACTGTAACTTCTGGTCTTCCACAATATATCATTATGAAACCACCCAGAGCACCCTGCAGTGGCAAGAGGGGGGTTAACTGCAAAGACTCCTGTCCGCCCTGCTTCCTGGTCTATCAGCTGAATACAAACACACAGCAAGAGATGGGCACCCAGAAAGACAATTGCTGATACAAACCAGAGGGTTTCAATTCACACATAGTAAAGAGAGGCCAGAGAGTCCTAACCAACCTGGCAGGCCTTATGGTAGATGGGCTGATAAAACAGAAATAAGGAAAGGGGTTCCTGAAACATTCCCACGTATAGGTGAAAAAAGGCAGGGGAAAAAAGGTATCATTCCTGAGAGCTAGGCCAGCCAAAAGTAAAACCCAACTCATGAGCTCAGAAAGGTAGAGTCATAGCATTTAACAAGTGCCAAGATTTGCTCTGCTAATATATGCTGAAGCCCTCAATAAAACTGCAACTCTTTTTCCACTGGATGAATAATCCTTTCTATCAGGATGCAATCAGGAGCCTGACTCTGATTTGGCTGGGATAGCTTCTCCTCTGATTAGGAACTTGGAGGTCTCAGCTCAGCCACTCAAGAGTCTTGCTTCCTGGCAGATTGCTTACAGCAGCCCAGGGGATTAGGCACAACAGGGCATTCACTGCAAATCAAGGCAAAAACAGAGCTGCTGTTTGCCTGTTCAAACTGCTGCAAAATATTTTAGTTGAGGAATGGAGGAAAGGATCTCTTTTTTTGCTGATTCCTTAACAATGAAAGGTACACAACTGCTTTCCACCACTCATTTCTATGCCAATTTAAAAGGTAGAGTACTCATTTCTTTCAGGGGTCAGGGCAAAATAACAGGGACTGGTCATCTCCACATGTCCGATATGAGAGTGCACTTAGGACTTGTCCACATGTGACCAGCACAACCACTACAATAAATCAGTGCAAAAACAATAGACTGCCCTAATGCTTGAAAGTCTGCAAAACTACAGCACATGAAACAGCAGGACCAAAGCCTGAAACAAAGATCTGCCCAGTACATGGGAAAGAAAGGGGAAGACTATGCAATGCTGGAAGCATTGGGTTCCTGAGATTAACAGCAGCATGAATGTTACCTAGATAAAACCTCTATATTGTATTCCCATTGAGTAGTCAGTGGGGATGTCCAACTTGCTAAGTTTTTAAGCATGTCCTGTACCTTGCTAGAACATGGCTTGCTAGAGGGGTAAGTCTCCTACAGATCTGCAGCACAAGATGTATTTTAGTTTGCTGAGCCTAGGCAAAACAAAGTTGTATGCTAATGAGAAAAAGCAGATTTGAGTTGAGTGTGGAATGCTGTGAAAGCCACTGTCCAAAGTTCAGGACAGAAGAGTGGAGGGCTTAGGCCTCCATCAAAAGGGGCTACTTCCAAAGTGTCTCCCACCTTCTGGTCAGTAACTTGCAGACCAGCCACATCTTTGAGGAATAGTCTGAAACCTCTGCTCTAAACACAAGACAAGCCCTCAGCTGAGGCAGAGCAGGGGCAGAGTTATTCATAGCCAGGGAATTAGCTAAACTTAGTTTAACACATTAGTAGTGCTTTAGGTGAGGCAGACAAAACTCCCTTATTTTGATCTATCCCGCCAGAGAGATTTTAATCCTTAAGACCCTAGATGCTAAAAAACATTAGTCAAGAAAGAATTTTTATACCGATATACAAATATGATCTCCTTTGACTTGTCCATCATCCCTCCCAGCTCTTACTTGACAAAGGACTCGTTCAGTTCCTTCTTGTGTGACGTTTGCTACAGTACTCACTGATCAGCAAACCGCAGGCGCTCTGTGAAGCCCAAGAGATGGGTAGTTATTGGGAGATTGCTATCAGTCACTACAGAAGACACAAAAGTGCCCTGTGGCACGTGGCTTGCACAATGCACTGGGAGAGGGTTGGTCAAACCATACAGGGAACATCTGCCCACTTGCATTTTCTCTCTCATCTTCTACCAAGAAAACGGCAAAAGCCTGCACAAGCTTTAGGCCAGCCATAACCAAACCACACAGACGAGCAGTAACCAAGCACTTTGGCTTCGGACTGTCATCCAGCAGCCCATCAGTTATCAGAAACACAAGCAAAGCCAGGAAGGGAGTGGATGAGGAGCAAAGGAGCCAAGGGGCAAACAGGACACCAGCCTGACAGACAGGCAGCCAGCTCATCTTTTCTGCTTTCACCAGCCTCATTGAACATCTTCGCACAAGGAGGCCATCCTGGCCTAGAGAGATTAAAGACAGGATGAGGGCTTGGAGCAGAATGAGCAAATCCTCCTCTGCACTGAACCCAGCATTCTGGGTGCTAGAAGAGATAACTCTGCCCTGATCCTCCATACATCACACAGCCTGAATTTGTCTCTGCAAAAAAGAAAAACAGAGCGATTTGTTATCACAGATTCCTTGGTTTTGAGGCCCAGTATCCCCCTCCCAGAAGACATGTCCAAAGATACTTGGATTAAGGGAAAGTTCCTTCAACTGCAAGTAGGAACAGAGTAAATCTTCAAATTTTTCTCCTGCTTGGTCACTATAGAGCTGCCCATCAGCCCCTAGCCAGAAGGGCCCCCATCCTAATTAAAGGCAACATGTAAAAGGCCAAAGCAACAACAGAAGTAACAATTCATTGGTGGCATTTGGCAAGTGACAAAATACAGAAACTTTTGTTAATATCTTTTTGAAGGGAAAACTAAAGTTTATAGGCATCACTGCTGGAAGGCTCTTAGAGGAGAGAGTTAAATACTGCCAATTGACAGATTTAAGAATTGTCTGGGAAATGTCAAATACTGTCAAGATAACGACAAAGCACTCTGCAGCAAAGCCTGTAGCGACGACTCCTATGGGCTTGTCTGAGAGTGCAGGCTGATGGTCATTAGCCCCACCAACAGAAAAAGGTTTATTAGCAATTGGCACAGAGAATTCAGTGCCCTCAAGAGAGAGGTCAGCCCATCAAGAGAATCAGCATCTCCCTTCAGTACTTGCAGCTACATTTGCAATCCAGTCCTGCTGTCAAGAGTCCTCTCCCAGACTGATGGGAGGTCAGCACTCCCAGGCTCCCAAAACTAGTCTTTTGGAAACTGCACTCAGGCCATTTCGGGGGGGGGGGGGGGGGGGGAAAGACATTCCTTAACTCCATCAGAGGATGACTTCCGGGAATTGTCACTGCAGGAAAAAGGAAACCAAAAGGAACTTTGTTTGATTACTCAGAAGCAAAATAAAACCAACCACTGCAACAGCGAGACAGCTATCCCTGGAGTACAGATCTTCACAGCCATGAAATAGCCTTCCCTCTGGACTCCAGCTGCATGAAATTGCTTTATATTACCTTTCACAAAATCCAAAACAATGTGCCTCCTGCAAGTCAAAGAAATGACATTAAGGTTGCCCATATGATTATGCAATGGCTACTAACCCTCTATTACCTTCAGTACCTACAGCAAACCTCCAGGACTGATTCACCCCTAGCAATTTGGATTGTTTTTCCTGAAACAGTAACATTTGTGCCTTCAGCAGGATCAGAGCTAGGCCCATAAGACTTCTCTGCTATTGGATCAAACCCTGTTATCTCTGGCCAGCTTAATTTCCACACTAGCTATGTGGCCTGCTAACCGAACAGCTCCAGATCCTGACTGGAGGTACATGGCAAAGCCAGAGGGAGAGAGCCAGTTGTGAAACAGTTTGACCAAGCTAGGATAACACCAGAGGCTGATAGAAGTTATGTCCAACTGTCCACCATCCCTTCAAGAGAAGTCTACCCCTCTGACACTACAACTATAGGATCAAACACTCCAAGAAAAAGACAGATACCCCATTATTTCCAGCATCCTTGCTTGACAATTCAAGAGCGAGGTGATAGACACCTTAACTGGGTATCTCAGATGTGGTGTAAACACAATTATCCCTTGAGGGAAAAGAAGGGAAGGGAGAAAATGTGGCGCAACATACATTACCAGTGAGATTAAAAGAATCAGAGATCCATGAAACCAATCTAATCCATGATCCAGACACTTTGCACCTCCGCAGATGTTACTGTACTCTGAATGGCACAATATTAAAATCCGTGTTGCGGGGAGAACAGAATGCTTTAGAGATGAGCACATGCAAAGTCTTTAAAAGCCAGTGGAGCACACCTCCTCCCGGGGGCGGCCAGCTCTGTAATTGCCACATTGCTTCACTGTAATGATAAGGGGAAGAGTCAGGACAGCTGCAAAAATTAAATGAGACTTCTCAAAGGGGAAAAAAGAAAGAAAATAACCAAGATCTTTTTACCATACTGTTTGTGACAGGAGGCATCAAAACACAACTAGTGATGGACAGCTGGGGAGAACGGCCAGGATTAGATAAGACAGTTAGGACTGCATACAATTAGGAAAAAACCAAAAACATTCAAAAAGGTTCAAAACCATTCCTTTAGGGAACCTCAGCGTCCCCAGGCAACTGTTCCATTTTGCCACCTAGACACAGGCCACAGCCACTCTTTTCCCAAAAGAGCTTGTAGCAGCTCTAAGGGGAAGGGAGGAAGGGACACATCTCTTTTTCCAGCTGGTGAGCCTGGGCAAGAGGAGCTCTCTCCCGAGACAACACACTTGCTCTTCCTGCATTTGACAGGTGTTACAATGGGCTGTGTTGCTCCCAATCACATATGGTAGGATGGGCAACTGCTCACAGTCCCGTCAAGAGAGTCACAGTGGAAACTGCATCCAAAGCTCAGTAACCTCAGCCTCTCTCTTCTGCTCTGGTTTTATAGAGGCAATCTAAGTTTTAGAAACAACTCCATAGGATTTACCTTTTGTGCTAGTGATCTTCATTAGGCTTTGCCCTCTGTCCGTAAGTAAGAGGGAAAGGGTACATGTGAGTGGACAGAATAAATTGCTTACCTTCTGCAGGGGGCATTCCCTCAGCCCTCCAGAACCAGGAGCCAAATTATCTTTTGGTGCAAGTGTACAAAGTTCAGTTAGCAGAGAGCTTGGCTCAGGTCTCCCTTCTTGGTTACACTGCTTTTTAACAAGTGTTTCATTGCCGAGCCAGGATAAAAACTAGGAACCCACATGGAGAAAAGACCCTGGCTCCCACTCCCTCCTCCCGGCATCCAGGGCAGACCAAACACCCAAGAAAAATACGATCTGGGAGTCATTAGACACAACATCTCATTTATTCCTCACAGCTGCCCCTGTTCTCCCCCCCCCCCCCCTTTATCATTATGGCCAAATTACACAGCAATTGAGCTCCCCCCCCCCCCCCCCCCGCAGGTAACATTCTCCACTAGGTTTTGAAGTGCAGCTCTGAAGTGCAGCTCCATCAAAACAGCCTGATTTGAGATCTGCATCCTAAAGCTCAGTGGGAAGCCAGCAAGTTAAGTCCACAACAAAACATCAGCCTGCCCCAACAGGCCATCCAGGATACAGATATTCCTGCCCTTTGCCCTGTGCTCTAGCAATTGCATTTGTCACATCAAATGCCTGCAACGCTGGATGGCATAACCCAATAAATTGCTCCCTCTTGTTACTTTAGAGCACTCCTGTTGCCGCAGCATTGCCTACAAAGTTTTCTGCTTCACCTACAGAAGGAGACAGGTTACCCAGGCACTTAAGCATCAGACAACAGGTTTGCCTGATGCTTTAGTCAGCTAAGGTAAAAAACCAACACATACACCACACCAAGTCCTGTACAATTGACAGCGCTATCAGAAAGAATGAAGCACCAAGGCACCAGGCCTCTCTCCAAGAAGCTCAGTAGCACTGAGGAGCACTTAGCCCTTCATAAAAACATGTCCCTGACTGCTTTTGAACATGGGGTGCCTGGTGTTTTACTCACTGCAGCCCACTTAAAACAAGTTCTCTTCCGCTGCCCTTTGCCATTTATATACTACATGGTACCAATGTGTTCATAGGACAGAACAATTAGTGAGTCATCTTGCCAGCCACACATAGCTACACTGCAGCCAGTTGGCCAAGTGTGCTTTCAGGTGAAACAAAAATGACTCCAGATTGTGTTAAACAGGAAGCCACGGCCTCCTTTCTCCAGGCACAGCTCATCCCACCCGCAATAGCCCCTCACATTCACAGTCCGTCCATCAAGCCTGAAGATACATTTTCCACTGCCCCCGAGTTCCAAACCACAGGAGTTCCTGTTCTCTCCTTTCTCCAGACCTTCATGTACCCCAGCTATTTTTAGCAGCTCTGAGCTTCTGAAAGGAGCCTTATTCAGACTCCTGCCCTGCTGCCTGGACTCTCCTCCATCTCCATTATTCAGAGAAATGCCCCACATTTATCCCTCTCCCCTTCTCACTGCCCAAGTATTCTTAGCTGACCAGCACTGGGTTCATGTCTGCTTTTCTAAGCCTTTTTTCTAGCTCCCCCAAACAGCTCACCCAGATACATGCAGCTTTTCAGAAGAAAGTGAGCAAAGGAGTTGTACTTCAGATCCTGGAGCTGTCCCCAGACCCTTCATAGGGCCAGCTGCCCATGATACTTGTACCACACTAGCACAGTGGGTATCAAGTCCCTAACTAGTGCCCACTAGCATACAGTAGCAACACACTAGTTCTTAAATAAGCAAAGATCTCACGCATTTCTTCTTAGTGAGGAGGGGTGTGGTTTTTACACAACAGTTTTCCAGCCTGCTCACTAGAGCAAATCAGTGGCCTCCATTTCCCAGAACCTGCTGGGAACTGATTTCCTGGATCAAACAAAAGAGCCCCAAAAAATAACGTGCTTTAGTGCCCTGCTTTGGTTTTCCATTCCCAGCTAGCTGTTGGGGCAGCCTGTGTAATGACTCCTTGTGCAAGGACCATGTGGTTTAAAACTGATCCCAGTTTTATGACATGAGATGTCCCATTTGGGCTCACAGATGGTAAGTAGCAGAGTGTATCACTGATTTCCTGAGTTGCTGTTGTCCTGGAAACCCAAATCAGATAAGACTTTGCAAGAGGCACTGTGATAGCCTAAAAGGGACAACCCGTGCCCCAGAATAGTCAGGAAAAACGTTATCAGCATGATCTTAGATGAAGACATCTTTTTGCCATGAACTGCCTAATCATAAAAGAGCACAAATCCTTAATGATTTAAAAAGTGGACCAGATCTTAGACTCCAGGCCAAGGCTAGAAAGGAATGCTCTAAGGATACACTCAGAGGAGAAACTGGCTACAATAGAACCTGTGGAAATAATAACAAAAAAAGTCAGATAGAAGCTTAGCAATTCTTCCATTTAGTTCCCAGAAGTCCAACAGCAGCACAGGATTATTCAACTACTTACTATATGCTTTTCAACACAATAGCTTCTGTAAGTTTGGGGTAACTCAGTCGAGCATTTGAGTATATGCACACTCAGTGTGTACAAGCTTGTAGTTGGAAACGTTGCATCCTTTTCACGCATTTCAAAGCGTTTTGACCTCCCAACCCCAAACTATGGCTGTGCAAAACGTATTTCCCATACAGTCAAATTACAGATTAAGGCATACCCCATTATCTGTTGATGTGATCTTGAAAGTGTGACTGTTAGCAGTTCAATTTCTCATAAGAATCAATGGGATAGAGAAGGTGCGCAGGCAGTTCAGAAATGCACATAAACTAAATACACAGGGACAGCATACATGGCACAGAGGACAGAGAGACAGAAGTAAAACCCCTGGGGTTATCAGCTGCCAAATCAACATCGGATAACGACAGAGAGGTAAAGGAGATTGACTCCTTTAAAATGCCAAGAGATGACTGCTTACTTGCCTGATGTTTAGCATGGAAGATCCCTTTACAACACAAAGTTAAACTTCATAATGTCCTGGTGACCCTGCCTGACCCATCTTGGAACAGATCACTGTTCTGAAAGGTCTCAGACACTTCACCTGTGAGACTGAAGTACCTGACAAATCTTTCACTGCAAGGGATGGATCACTTGTGATCCATTACATTTTCACTGTCACCTTCAGATGCCTGCTGCTCATCAAGGTCGATGAAGGATGGAAAACAGTCAGAGCAGGGCATTAAATAATCAATAGCAGAGCTCTGAAACAAAGAGGTGACAAATAGCAAGGTGTTACTGTATATAAGTTTGCACAGCACAAATACAGCAGATACTGTAAGAAACCCGGTCCCCAGGTCTGGAAAACTCAATCCCCTCATCAGCAGCGCTACACATAGACCTACAAGGTTTCTTTTCCATGAAGCTTTAAGAGAGAGGGGCTCCACCTTGATCCAAATCCAACCCACCCAAGAGTTATATTACCATTTTGAGGTGTCTCCACAGCACTGAAGCACAAAAAAAAGAAGTCCTACATATAAGCATGCAAAGTTAGGTGGAAGGAATCCAGACATGTAATTACTCCAAGCACAAAACTACATAGTAAGAAACACTGGTTTATCTTCAGAAAGTTTGCAGTAAGTTCTAGCAATACTTCTGCTACTGCTTTTCCTTTGCAGAACTCCTTCCCATACCCACTGTTCAGTTCACTGAGCAGAAAGTGTGTACTCTGGATCAACCCCTCCTTATTTTCTTCTCTTTCCAGTATTGCCAGTCCTAGGACAGACAGTGCCCTCAGTCAAGATTTCTTTTAAAAATACTTTAAGATTCTTTATTTGCTGTGGGATTTTGTGCTGTTAGGCTGGTGTTTTCAAACTTTTTGTTTACTCTCTGCTAAGAAGCAAAGCAGAATGAAAAGCTCTCAATAGTAACATCAATAGCCAGGGATCTCATGAAAAGTGAGGAAAATGTGAAACACTGCCCTCTCCTTCAAGGAGAGCCCTCAAAAACACAGCAGAGCCATGAAGGGTGCCATCAACACCAAATACAACACCCTTATTCTTGCCTTGCTTTAAAAATAAAAAAAAGAATGAAGATCATATGAAGATCACCAGACCATCACCATACATGCCACACCTCAACAGGGACTTTCACATATCCATACCTCTTCTACTTAGTTTGCCAACAAGGCCCTATTTAATTAGCATCACTGAACCTAGTCCTGCTCTAGTGGGTCAAAAATCAGCACATGGATTTAACCATGTTTATTACTTAATGCTCTGTTGCAGAGACCTACAAGGGTCCCTGGGAAAGGCTGCTGGTATAAAGACAGCTGCTCTGAAATTAAGGCATTTTAGGCCAACATAGGACCAGGCCTTAAGATTTCAATAGGAACCAGGATTTCATGTGCTGGCCCTGTTCCAAAAAACCTTACAATTCCTGCATCACATGCACTAAACTCAAACTTCAAGCATTAGGGTTTAGCTAATTTTTCCTGCTCCGTGCACATTTCTCCATAGGCAAAAGAAACAGGCTTCTGAATTTGAAATGGGATCTCCGAAGTTCCTGCAGCAGAGCTTTACTTCCCAAAAAGCAAATATTTACATCCACTAGCACCAGCTGCTTCTTTTCTTCCTCCTCCATTTCATTCCCGGATACATTGTTGGTGCATCTGCTCTATTAATTAAAGTTGATTTACCCAAGACAAAATTGAATCCGTAATACAGCCCTTCAGTGGGAACAAATGACGTTCTAAAATTGCACTTACGTCTTCCGAAATTCCCATGTCCCATTTTCTCACCTTCACTGTTTGAGAAGTGTTTTGCTCTGTTCAAGTCCATAGGGCATTCCTATAGTTGACACCAGAAAGAAGACAGCCTAACCTAACCCTCCCAATGGGCTCTAAGCTCCTGCCATTAATGATTACATGAGGGGAAGGCAGGGGTTGTTCAGTTATTTGTTTTCACGATCTGATCATTTTTTGGGCTGATCTTTAAGAGAGCAAGGATAGGTGGTATGCTTTGGCTTCTCACCTAAATTGACCTTACAGTGCTCAGCAAGGCATAAAACAGCATATGGCTGGTAAAGCAAACTAACATGACAGATCCAAGGGGCAAAAAGCATTGCCACCATGCATCACCATCCCAGGACCGCATCCCTCTTCCTTGGTATAGTTATTGCCCTCTAACTCCCGGGTTTGCCACGTGTTAGTGCTTCGACCTGATGTTAGCATTAGACTACCAACTTAGCACCCCCTTTGGTTTCTTAAGGGGGAATAAAAAAATACCCAAGCATTTTTCTCCATCTCCTTTGAGATGCTTTAGTAACAGAACACATGGAAAGTCAGTTCTACAAACAGCAGAGTCCCTGAAACCTTGCTTCCTAGAGACGTGCGTCCAGGTCAACCACAAACATCACCTCTGAGCCACAGGAATGGCTCAACTCACACCTTCAGCAGGGACACTCACTGCATCTCATCCTTCTGATCTAGTCTTCCTTTGTCACAACATTTGTAGGAACTTGACATCTTCCACACATTGCTCAGTGGGTTCAAAAAGACACGGGATAGGAGGGAGGGAAGAGTACAGAGACAACATAATCAATTTTGACTCCCTCTGGAAACCAGACTAAGTCCTCAGCGAACTGCAAAGGAGGTTCTGTCCCTGTTTTTCCTGGTTCCTACTACATCTGAACACCTTCCCAAGATCCTGCTGGCTATTTTAACAGTACCAGTCTCCCAGCCTCCGCGTGACACTATTAACCACAAGGGCCAACTCAGTCCTCATACCTTAATGCTGGATTCAGTTTCACCTCTGCTGTGAAAAGCCACAGTAGCAGAGACCTTAAAACTTCATCTGCCTTCGGGGGGAATAAATACACAAGCTTGCTCTAAGAGCAGATGGTGTCTGAAGAAAACCATGATAATTAGATTCAGAGCTGTAGATTTCCAAGGGACTTCTACACTTCAGCACCAGACCTCTAGGCCAGAGCAGCAGTTATTAAAATTATAAATTTCACCACATTTTATTAATTGCTAATTACTGCTTCATTACTTCCACTTATGCTCCTGAGACTGCTGCTGTCACCACTTCCTTCAGGAAGCAATTCAGCTCATTTCAAAACTGCAAGAAGTGATGTGATGATTACAGTCAGGTACCAAAACAAAGCCGGTATTTTCTAAGCTTGCTACATTTGCTTATCCCCAACCCTACTCAAAGGACTGATACACATGCTAAATGCACTTTAGCAGGATCATACTAGAGGACTCGAAACAGAACCAGCCTAAAACTACAGTTCTAGCTCCACTTAGCATACCAAGACCATCTCAGCATCCAGCCTGAGGAACGATTTCTGTCTCATCCCCTCTGCAATTCACAAAGGGACAAGTCAGTAATTCTACACCTGGGCACGATTCTCCTTCTATTCAGACCCCCATAGAAATCTACCAAGTAAAATTAGGATCTGGTCTTTAGCCTCGTTTTCTCACTTACACAAGGAACACTCACTCCAAATGGAAGGTGCGGGAGCTGAGTTGGACGATATCCAGAGATTTGAAAAAGCTTCCAAATCTGAAAAACTGAATTCAAGTACAGAGGCTCATGAACTTCCACAAAACTAGTCAAGAAATTAAGAACCTTTTATATGAATATAAATTTACAGGCTTATACTACCCTGCTTCATAATGGAAATACAAAGCTAATTTAGGTTTTATCCAGCTCCAGTGCTATTAGCTGTGCATCCTAGGCATAACTACTTCTCTATAAACCTACATTTTTATTAACACCCTGAAATCAATTACTTTGTCATTTATAGTTAAGGCCACAGAACTGACAGTTATTAAACACCAAGTCTACTTTGGCTATTTCCATACAACGTGCAAGCTCCAATAACTGAAAACTAGCCCTTTCAGCAGTCTTGCAGAGCAGAAGTAAGGTTTAGATCTAGCCAGGGATGCAGCTCTTTCTCAGAACACCTTGACTGGATCCAGGCCCCTTTTAGTTCATGCTAACGCTCATTCAATGCCAGTTCTAAGAGATACACAGCTGCTAATGTGTTTTAGGTGACAGCAAGCCTCCACAACTGATCAGCACCACTGCTACTGGCCAGGAAAACTGTGGCAGTCCCAGGCCTAAGGCAGATTAGCCCCAAACACACCCTGTACTGCTGACCTACTCCATACAGGGCTTTAAAAACTGTCTGCCCAGCTTGCAGCGTGGCTTGCTCAAGCTAGCAGAGCTGGGGGTACCAGTGTAGCTGCGGTAAGGAAGGTAGGGAACCCCAATTCCCATACTGTTCCCACAATTCGGATGTCCCCATCAGTAGCAGTCCTACTCCAAACCCACGCTCCTCCGCTGAACGCTGTCATCTTCAGACAGCAATGCTCTTTGACACAAATGTGGAGACATTCAGCAGCCACCTTGGCGTTTGGTTTAATTGTGACCCCAAGACAGATTTCATTACATTTCAACTCAAGAATTATGAAGTGCTCTGTCATCAACCTGGGGCAGTCAACTGATTATAAAGACAGTATTTAATCTTCTTAATTCCCTGGAGACTTAAATGAAGGCACTTCACCACCATAGTCCCTTCATTCTTCAGTCTAATTGAGGGTTCATTACCGACTTGCTACTGGGTCATTGTTTTTGAGTCACAGGTACACGACAGTTAAGGACCTAAGGGTACCTCAGCATGACCTTTCATTTATACGAGGCAGCATTCACCCACTTATATTTCTTAGCTATACAGATAATGATCTCTAGCTTTAGCAACAAATAAGATTTGAATATTGATTCACTTCCCCGCTATCACCCAATTCAGATAAAATCAATTTGCTAACAAGTGATAATCATCTTCATTTAATAATGCACTCTGAAGATACACTTTAATGAATGCATTTTAGCTTCCTACGGAGGAAGAATATTCTTTTAATGGAAGTGGCCACTGAGGTGCACTAATTGCCTTCAAGTACGAGGAGCTGTATTACAGAAGTTTCATTTCTGCGGTTTCCCTTGAGGACACCAAGAGCCTGATACAACACAGTAAAAGTACTTGCTAGATCACAGAATGGCCAAGGTTGGAAGGGACCTCTGGAGATCATCTAGTCCAACCTCCCTGCTCAAGCAGGGACCTCTAGAGCACATTGCCCAGGATCACATCCAGGCCAGTTTTGAATATCTCCAGTGAAGGAGACTCCACCACCTCTCTGGGCAACCTGTTCCAATGCTCTGTCACCCTCACAGTCTAGAAGTTTTTTCTCAGGTTTAGGTGGAACTTCCTGTGGTTCAGTTTCTGCCTGTTGCCTCTTGTCCTGTCGCTGGGCACCACGGAGAAGAGACTGGCCTCATCCTCCCCTTTTAGATACTTGCACACGTTGATCAGATCGCCTCTCAGCCTTCTCTTCTCCAGACTGAACAGGCCCAGCTCTTGCAGCCTTTCTTCATAGCAGAGATGCTCCAGTCCCCTCATCATCTTGGTAGCCCTCCGCTGGATTCTCTCTCCAGTAGTGCCATGTCTCTCTTGTACTGGGGAGCCCAGAACTGGACACAGTACTCCAGGTGAGGCCTCCCCAGGGCTGAGGACAGGGGCAGGATCACCTCCCTCCACCTGCTGGCAACACTCCGCCTAATGCACCCCAGGATACAGGATGCACCCCAGGATGGCAGCAGTCTTCTGGTGTGTCAGCCACTCCCCCCAGCTTTGCATCATCAGCAAACTTGCTGAGGGTGCACTCTGTCCCTTTCTCCAGGGCATTGATGACTACATTGAACAAGACTGGACCCAGGACTGACCCCTGGGGGACTCCACTAGCTACAGGCCTCCAACTTGACTCTGCGCCATTCACCACAACCCTCTGAGCTCGGCCATCCAGCCAGCTCTCAATCCACCTCACTGTCCACTCATCTAACCCACGCTTCCTGAGCTTGCCTACGAGGATGTGATGGGAGACAGCATCCAAAGACTTGCTGAAGTCCAGGGAGACAACACCCAAAGACTTGCTGAAGTCCAGGGAGACAACACCCACTGCTCACCCCTCATCTACCCAGCTAGTCATTCCATCAGAGAAGGCTCTCAGATCAGTCAAATAACGCAGCTCAGTTAGGGAGAGAGTTGACTTGCACTATGGTCAGTGATTTGGCTTAGCTTTCCACACCACTTAAACTCTTGAATAATCTAGCAAGCATGCCAGCGTATTAAGATCTACCAAAATTCAATAGGATTTATAATCAATGTGGTATATAAAGTTACTTTAAGGATTGAAGAAGTCAGTGATGCAGTTTTAAAGTTTGTAACAGAATGGAAGGCAGTGTTTTTCCCTTCGTTTCCAGTCTGTCATTTTATATGTTTTCAGGCACTGTTTTTATACAGTAATATTGGGAACGCAAACATTTGAGCACTGCTTAGTGGTTTGAAGACTATTTTCAGCATTTACATTTACCTATAATGCAGTAAAACCACATTTAACAATGTTTTGACCAAACTTGACTTGACAGTCCTTCTAATAGGTTCTTCCAACCCAGTTCCCCATTTCAAAAGAACTTTCATTTACAAACTCTTTGCAATCCCCCTAAACATATTTTGAAGTTATGGTCAATGCTCGCTGCCTAGAATTTATCATTAAAGTCAAGGGAGAAGACACTGTCCTTTATTTCAGCATATGTTCAACACCACTTCTAGTTTAAGAATTTTCCCCAACAGATACCAACTGGCTCTAAGAAAACTAAGGTATCAGAACAGTATATAGTTCTTGTATCACATCATACCTCTAGGACACACGTTGGTCTTCCCCAGCTCCATAATATGGAGTTTTCCTTCACTTCCAGAGCAGAAAGGCAATAAAAACATTAGCATTAATAATTTCAATAAAAACTAGTTAGCAAGCAGTCCCAGGACAAATCAGATAGCCAAGTCAAAGAAAGTCAGCTGGAACTCGTTAGTACAGCAGAACTGACCCTGAGAAATAAGGCATGCAGCTTTTTTGTTTAATAATACAATTCAGTGAAGGCAAGAGAACAAGAAACATAGATAAGCATTAATAAATTCTGCTGACAGAAGTATATCACCTAATGGTCTACTCATACCAAATGGTCTGTTATAGCCAGGAGAAACTGAAGACCCTTAAGACAAAGTCCTTGCTGTTGAAGTAGGTTACAGTAACCACACAAGGAGGCATAGACTGTAAACGTTGGTAATAAGGCCAAGAAAGCTCCAAAAAGGCCTTCTACACCCTGCTTTGACCATGTTTGCAACTGAAGCCTCTCCCTGAAGCAGTAAACTGCTAAGGCAAAGACAGTTAAAGAAAATTTATACCAAGCACCCTCCATTAAGCAGGCCGTTCAAATACACCACTAGCCTTCATGCATTAGGATGGATCCACTTGGCAGGATGAAGAAGTTTCTGCTCAGGTAAAAATTGAAAGTTGTAAAGCTTCCTTTCCCAGTGTTTGACACCTCCCCAAGCTTCTGCAACTGTATTTCATTGTTTTGCTCCATGTTTCGATAGACAGACATTTAAAGTAATACTTAAAACCCAAAATAAAATGCTTTATTTTCCCCAGGTAAATCATTTTTCCTTTCTTTTAAAAAGGCCTTTTAACACTCATTTCCAGATCAAATGAAAAGACACAATCGCCATGTAAACCAACATCCCTTAGCATACTTATGCAAATACATACATCCTTCAAAACAAAAGCATACATTGATTAGTTATAAAACAAACCTAAGCAGAAGTGTCTGCAGCTATCAGCTAATTCTTATAACAAATTTATCTTAACATGTGGAATCAGTTTTGGAATTACAAGGAGTCACATACAAGAGCTTAATGGCAATCCAAATTATTGCCTTAAGAGTAACCAGTGAACAGCCATGGGCTGAAAATGCATTTCTGGAATAAACAGGTAGCAGCATGTGATCTTTGTGTCACCTGAAATAAACGAACAAAGAATTGGGGCTAAGGATATCAGTATGTCACTTCCAGAAGTAGCTGCAAGAATGAGACTGAGAAACCATCACCAGACAGGCAAAAAAAAAATGCGATTTCCCTGTCTTCACTCAATAATGTGCTTAAAAAAAAAGTGCACACGATTTTCAAAGAGCACAAGCAGAAACTTGGAAGGCTCTTGTTCAAAGTGAGAAATAGGGACAACTAGTACTGATAAACAAAACAATTTAGTTCCACCAAAAAAGCCAGGACAAATTGCACAGGATTTCTCCCTCTTCCCCCTTAAAAATTAATGTTCTGCAAGACATCTATAAAACAAACAGTAAGATGTCAAAAGACAGATTTCAGGAATGGTAGCAGGAAATTACAAGGATCAGAGGCTACAGCTTACTGGTCCACCTTTGCTTCCAGTTGAATCAAGTATTCAATAGTATTCCACATCCTAATTTACCCAGCTAAGCTGCCAGAAATCAGGGGTTTTAATTCCTTTTTCCAGCTGTCCAATATTAAGCCCTTCCCTTAAATCCCAAGCTGTTTTTGTAATAGACAATAATTCTGCTAAATATATGGTTTTTTTTTTTTTTTTTTTTTTTTTTTTACAATCAGTAATTTGTTAGAAACAACTTAAATTAATACGAAGAGACACAAATTAGTACCATTTTACAGGCTACTGGATTTCATACTATAAATCTCATTATGCCTTGTAGAAATTAAATTGGAAAACTAGCGGCAAGCACACATACAAGCTGTACACATCCAAATGCACCTAAACACAATATAAAATTAGTAAAGACAAGTGGCACATCTCTAAACTTTAATGTACTCAACGAAAAATATATATATATATATGTATATCACTATTTACACTTAGTGGAGAACCCAATTTATCTAACCTTCATGTGACTACTTACTCCAAAATATCATGCTGGCTTAGAACAAAACATCCAAAAAGCTTCAGAAAAAACAATGGAGCTCCTAGCTATCAGAGGGTCTAGATACCAATTCTTCATTGTGCAGTGACCATGCTGGTCTGTGTTTCCAAACTGAATTTACCTCAAGTTTGCATATTTCTTGATCACATCACAACCAACTCATTCTTTTCCCCACATGAAACTTGAAGATCCTAAATATGAAAGCCAGTAGCTACTACATCTTCAAACCGGTAAAACAGAGCAAGTTAAAAGCAACCAGGATACAGAAACATTTAATCAGGTCTCATCCCAAATCAAGTAAAAATTGGTCAAAGAAACTGCCAGCATCAAAAGCTGATGTCATCAGAGCCTCTCCAAAAAAAGTTAATGCACGCTTCCCTTGCATTCTTACATATACCAAAAGTAATAACAGAAATTAAGTGTTTTTCCTTGAAGACATCTTTGGTCTAGAGATAGCTATGACAATGCAGCATTTTCACAATTAAAAGGACAAGTATCATTCCTAACTTTGGAACTCCTGCCACGGAAAACTAAAAAGGACAAAAAAAAAGGGAAGGACTTGGTTTGGCTAGGTTAACAGAAGGGGCAGCTGCTGTCAAAGGATATTTCCTGTCATCTCCCAACATGCGGCAAGGAACAAAAAAGACAAAGCAAACTGGACATCAGGGTCCCCACCACAGTAATTCCCTTCATTTTAGGGATCTAGTTTTTCATAGCAGAGTGCACACAGATCTTTTTTGGTACTTTCTAACAGAGAGATTACATTTCTCCCCTGGCTGAGAGACTATGACAGTCCAGCATATCCTGGAACACATAGTCTTAACTCTGCCGGAAGTTTTGTTGCCATTTAAAATGTTTCCTCCTAAAAATTTAGGAAAAGAGGAAGACTGCCCAATGATATTGGGAACAACGGGATAGGAAGGAAATTCAAGGAAATCTGCATTGTCAGATGTACAGAGCAGACAGGAAAATTTGAAAAAATAAATGCATTTTCTCTCATAGACTGTCAGTCACCTCAAAATTTTACTTTACCTATATAAACAATAGTTAAAAAAAACAAATCAGACTAACATTAGTGAGGAAAAAAGTTACTTAGGTTTATCTACTGGATGAGATCCTTCTCTAGCCTCATGACCTCCACAACAGATGTTCACAATGTAAGCATCTCTACACACTTGAAATATATCATTACCTCTGCTTTAAGTCTTACAATGCTTCAGCTCAGCAGGAGTTTCAGAAACATTAATCATCTCTGAAACAGCAGCAATGAGGTGGGGGTGCCTGGAGTGGACAATACCTTTATCATGCTTTCTGTCTCAGAAAAAGAAGGCTTTTACAGGTGGTCTTTGATACTGTCCTGTCATCCATTCTTCCTCTAAAATCTCTTTCCCCTTCCTGTTTTAGTGATCATTGCTACTTTTATTCCTCAGAGAAATTTATCTGTGGCCCCGCTTGCACTCTTGAGTTAGGAGGTTCAGAAATGATGTACAGAAGAAGCTATGACAGCCCTGTATCACAATCTGTAGCCTCCCTCTTCCTGATCAGGAGGAAACATGACTCAGCTCCCTGCAAAAAAGTAAGTTCATTTAAATAAATTAAAGTGGACAATGACCAATCCCAGAAGCTTTTGTTAGGCAGATTTCTCTGCTTCTATTTACAAGCAACTGTAAAAAGCAAGATCTTTAGAAAATGTTATGAATTAGTCAGATTTGAGCCACAAACTCGCTCACCTATCAAATCCTTAAATAAAAAAATGAACTCTTAAATGCATTAAATTCTGCCCCGATCAACGTGGCAAGAAAGCCTATTAAATGTGCAGCACCTCCAGACAAAACAGTTTTTCAGCAGTGCTTTCAGTCCTTCCTAGTGATCAATTACCCTTCAACCTCCTACATCATATAATTAGGAGTGCTTCCAGAAGGTGACTGGTAATTAATCAGGGGACTGTATTTTCCTTTTTACTAACTGCACTCTTTCAGCCTTTTTCTGAGAGATCTTGCGGATGCGGATCCATCAACAGTAAAGCCATTTCTCCTTTAAACGCCATTTCTCCCTCTGAGCAGGTTTTCCCATGTAAACTATAAACGTAAAACTAAATGTTAATACACACAAGTTATATCTCAAAATTAAGGTCTTAAACAAGCAATATGAAAAATAAAACTGATTCCCTTAAAGGAACACTATCAGTTACCAATTTCCCCATTTTTATCCCAAAGGGGAACCAAATTAAAAGTTAACCATAATTTTCTAAAGAAAGTAGCATGCATTTTTCCAGCTTAATGCTCCTTCAGTGCATTTGCACATCCTCATTAATAGCCATTACCATTAAACAGGGGCGAGTCTGACTTTCACTCAGGTGTCTCAAGACAATTTAAGAAAGATCCCATAAACCATTTAAAAATAAAGTTATAATGACCCATTCATTCATTTGGGGGAAGGGATGGACAAGGCCACAAAATGACCTGTCAAAAATACAGCATACACAAAATTAAAACCTGCTTGCTCACAGGACATTTTTCCCAGTACGCCTTGCATCAGACTTGCATACTGCCAAGCGTTCTGGCCCAAACACCACATTCTGGCTTCCACAAATCCTGGTAGCTCAAAACAGCATCCCAACACTACGAATGCCACGCCAAGGTTTTACAATGACATCACAGCCACACAGCAGCGTTTCTCACAACTTCTACCTGCCTATGAAACAAGCTCTAAGAGCAGGAACTTGCTCAATTCTAAAACTTTAGAATGAAATATCGCTAGTCATTTGCTGCTGCTCAGCTTGCACAACCAAGTGGAGTTGTCTCTTTGCAATGACTGTGTTCAAATCCCACAAGAACTCCAACAGCTTCCCCTGGAGGAGAACCTCCATTGGCACAAACTGCAAAACCTGCTGCGGAGAGTCTGAGTCTAGCAAAGAGCTCATTAGTTTATTCAGCTGGTGCAGATATTCAGCAACTGGATTTGGTAGACCCTGGTAACTAATGCAGAGCAAAACAGCACAGGTCTTCAGTGGTTCATGGGAAGTCGGACAAGCAAACGTGATGCATCTGAAACAGTGATGCAGTATAAAGATGAGGCCAGCTGTGAAGCGTGTAAAGCAAGAAAGAATAGGCAGAATCAATGCATCTCCTATTTCAAGTTCATTCAACAAATGCAGAACACACTCCAAAAGCTGCTGCTGGTATTTTGGTTCTCCATCATAAAACAAAGAGAAGCTAAATGTCAGCAGCGTGGCTGAGTCTAGGAGCTTCATTTCCATGTTGGGTTGGCTTTCGATATCACAAAGGGATGGAAAGTCCACCACAAGGCACTTGAATTGGTCAGTACAACTTGCATTCAGGACCTCCTGGTGACACCTGGTAAGACTAGACAGTTCCGCCAGTATCACTTCCCCAGGAAGAACCTCACAAGAGGGACAAGGCTGCAGCATTTGTCTGCTTTTCAGCCTGCCCACTACCAATCCTTTCATAGCTTCATTAAGGCTTTCTAACACTTGACCATCACAAAATGGAGAACACTTTACCATTGGTAGCCTCTTTCCTTCCAAAATATACCACAAGCTACATTCAAGGTTAGAAGATGATCCTTCCAAAATGCACATTTTACCGGCATTATTTAAGCTGTGCTCTTCAGCCCAGTGATTAAAATAGCCCTTTGCCATTTTATCATTCCATGTTAGGGTTTCTAGCATCTTCCTTTCATTGTACGTACTAAAATACTTGTTCCTTTGCCCAAACCATTTTGCATTCATGCTGCAACCAGCCTGAGATTTCTTCACCAGCCAGTTATTTCTGGCAATAGGTTTCATGCAATATCTTTGCATAAAGAACTCCACCGCACAATCTCTTAAGCTGTTCAGTTTTGTCTGCTCTGCTTCTTCCATACACTTAAAGAGCTGGATGTTCTCAGAGATGGTCTCTACTTGGCACTTGTGGAAGAATGTGCAACATTCTTCGTGTATTTTCAGAAAAGATTCTGGTATCATATGCTGGGGAAAAAGTGCTTGGTTGACCATCTCTGATCCAAAGTTCTGTATCATCTTAGAAAGCAGCAGGTGAATGCTCTCTCTGCCCAAATAACGAAGACAAATCACATAGGCCTCTGAGTTACCAGCTTTGCTAGTGGCTGGCTTAAAGACATGGACCTCCTCAAAAGAACAGTTTAGCAGAAAGAGCAGATTGGTAGAACAGTGTTCAAACAACGTGAACATCTTCAAAACAAAGGATCCTCCAGCGCTCAGGATCATTAAAGCAGTGACTGTTTCACAGTAGAGCAGGGGTGAAACAAGAGCTTCCTGTTCACCTGGGTTTCCCTGGCAGTCAAAACTACCATCAGCAGTTACCAAGTGAATTGTGGTCATATTATTTATGAAGTGCTGAAGTCCTGTTAGATGTTTCAATGTCATCACATCACCAGTGTTATCTGGGCCAAAGTACCACCATGGCAAGGTATTTGCAATAAGACGGTCATCCATAATCATCACAAGGGTGTCATTCGCTTCATGGTATGGGTTTAGAGTATTAGCTACCCAATTCCAGTCACAAGGGATGTGGTGGGATTTCAGATAGTGATTCAGACTGGCTATAAAAGCTCCAGGTGCTTCACAGAGGTGGACAGAATTCAGTTCTCCGTCCTGAAGAGCTTCTTCAGGGAGAAGAGGAAAGCTGCACAGGATCTCATGAAACTTGCACCAAGCCTGGGTACACAGCTCAGCATTCAGAGATTTCTTCACATGAGGAATTATTTTCCCTGCTTTATTGGTAAATGAGGTGTGCTGATGCCATTCATCCAGGTTCTTATCACTCAGCTGATTCTTGACTTCATTCATTGAGTCCTTCAGAGCAAGGAGTGAGTTGAATTCCTTGTGATCACAGGTAAAAGCATCACTGGGATCTGGTAGTTGCCATTCATTATTCACAGGCTTAATGTAAGCAAACTTCTTTGCAAAAAGCTTCTCAATTTCAGCAAGTATATCAGGACTGAACTTCTCAAGTTTTGCAGTCTGGTCAACATAAGGCTTCTTACATTTGTTCATTCTTGGATTGATTCACCACCTGGAAGACAGCAGGAGAAAAGAAAGATTGTTGTTACAATTCTTATATATATATATAATAGGCAAAGTGAGAGTGTGAGTGTATCATGTATTAATGTGAACAGTAAAATAGATCACCGTTATCTTGAAAAAGGCTATTTGGAAATCAGGAGGTTCAGAGGTCCACAGTTACCCTTTATGCAACTTTCATAGAGAAAGGAAGGCTGACTTAGCTGAACTCTGAATATTCCACTTACAACATAGATCCAAACACTGATTCAGTATCTCCTCGAGCCACAAAAAAGAGTATGTCTCAACCTACAGAGGTTAAACAAGTGGGCCACAAACCTTTTCAAGGGATTATGACAATATTAACTCAAGATAGTGAAGTACAAGGAGTATGGGGAACAAGCAAAGGCAGCTTTTGAGTACAGCTGCTCCCTCTATTTCCTCCTAACTCACAACGGCTAATATTCATTCCCCTTCCACCAAACTGAGTGGGACATTAGGAAAGCTCCCTCATTACCCACCTCTGACTACAGCCACTTAGTTGATGATTCCTCGGTGAGAGGTTTAACACACACAAAACTCATATTCTGCGCTCAGCTTCATGAGCGCACACAGTTTTGGCTAGGCCACTTCAAAGCCTTATGCCTAGTTTTCCCTCCTGGAAAAGCAGAAGGGAATCCGAAATGAGAAAATAAGGTTTTCTTGGCTATTTATGGTCAATTCTAACTCGTACTTGATGTTAACAGAGTCGTGGAAAGCACTGCGCTCTAAATGGATAACGCCAGGCTAACATAAGCACGTTCTGCACAAAGCTAACAAGGCTGCTGCCATCTGCTCCATTAGCACAGAGCATGCGAGGGAGAATTTCAGTTCACTAGTGAGACAGTCAAACTTAGATTTTCAAAACTCAGATTTTCATTTAAGCAACATTATTTAAGGTGACCACAGGAGACGGGAAATTCCTTCACATACCATTTTAACCTTCTCAAAGACATCATTACCTCAGAAGAAAATGCAACTGCTTACCCCCTGAAGGGAAGCATATGGTTAAGCACACACGGGTGATAGTTCAGGCTAGACCTGCAGAACTTCACCCCTCCTTTTCCCGGGGCAATCGCCTTTTGACGGAGGCAGAAATCAGCTAGTTTCACTTTCCCTTAGGAGGCCTTTTTTGGCCTTGCACGCTGTCCTTCCACTCAACACGTCAAGAGTGGGGGGAAACTGAAGTTTTCCAGCCCTTCTCAGTACAGGCAAACACTGTGCCCCAAACTACCTTTGGGAACACCAGCTATAAGCATGGTCTTTTATTAAGGCTCGGGCCAGCAAGCCCCTAAACTGGCCGCCCAAAGCATGCGAGGGAGCAGGCAGCCGGCTAGCTCACCAGCAGCAGCCGCCTCCTTTCTCACACAGCCCGCGCGCTGCTCTCCGGCAGGGCCCCGAGCGGCGCCCCCGCCGGGAGCCAGGGTCTCCGCCGCCGCGGCCGCACGGCCCTGTTCCCCCGCGCCGCGCCGCCCGCCCGTCACGCGGGGCCGCGGCTGCGGCGCGGCCTAGCAGCCGAGGCGCCGCTCTTACCCGGCGGGCTGCGGCGGCGCGGCGGGAAGCGAGGCGGGCCGCAGGCACCGCGCCGCCCCGCTCTGCCCCGAGCCTCGCCCCTGCGCTCCCCCTCCCCCGGCAGGGCTGTGCCTCGTCCCTCCAGCGGGGCGCGGAGCCATTGGCGGGCGCGGCGTTCACCTGAAGGCGCCTGCCCTGCGCCTCCGCGCCGCTCCCCCCGGCAGGGCCCGAGCGGAAGCAGGCTGCTCACCGCCCATCGGGCGGAGCTCCGTGCCCGGCTGAGGCGGCTCGAGTGCCGCCTGCTGCTGCCCTTACTGGGAGGCGGCAGGAGCGGCTCGGCCGCCCGGCCCGGCAGAGTGCCCTTCTCTTCACACACAGGAGAACGAGGCACCTGCCAGAGCAACGGGGAACAAGCAGACAACAGCATAGTATGAGTTAGCAGAAAACCTTTAATGCCAAGTTTATTAACCTTAGCGCTCTCATATTTCTCTCTGGTAAAGTCTGATCCAGGCCTAGAACAGAACGAGCTTTAACACTTCAGGGATATGAGTACAGGGGAGTCCAGAGTTAAGGCAACTAGAGAAAGTTTTGCTGGAAGCTAAATAGTTAAAATTCAGCACATCCATTTTAAGGATCACCAAAGTAATTATTACTCCATAGATAATTAACCTTTTATCCCACTCAATGAGAGATCATGTTCCATAAGCATCAGTTAGGTACACTAGCAAGTTCATATATTACATTCATACCTTGAATGTATACATCTATAAACAGGCAGCCTCCCTCCTCCTCTTTGAGCTACTTAGTTTTTTTTTCCAAATTAAAGGAATACCACTACAGAACAGAAACAGCCATAGGTATGCTGCTTTCTGTGTAAGCAAATGCAGGTTAAAAAGCCTCACACTGCCTGTAAACACAGGCACGGGACTACTAAGCTTTTGTTCACTAAACCCCTTGGATGAAAAAGGGAAACAATTCCTCTTCAAACTCAAGCTAGCATATTCAACGCTAATACATACAGCATAACAGAGAGATACTCACAAGCTGCCCCTCAGGAAGAAGCTTTGCCTAACAAGACACAGCCCAGCTGTGGAGGGGAGATTTATCTGTGTGTATGTGGTGCCTCTTCACCCTTTGATTGGCTCCTTTGAAAATTGTTGTCTGATCAATCAACATACATAGTTTGAGGGGAAAAGCCTGAGCAAATTAAAGCAGATAAACCACTAGCTGGTTGGGTAGGTAAGGTTTTAATTAGCTCTTCGGTGTCTGTGGTGGTCTATGATTGTACAGATCATGCAGTAACAGTAATATCATTGTTAAAAATCTTACCTCGTCTGAAAGTAGGACTTTTACCACGTCAGCCCCATTCTGCTAGGCTTTCAAGGTAGCTCTTAACACCTCTGCACAACAGTCTGCTAATGTGAGCCTGAGCTGCTGAGAAGAGGGCTCTCCCAAAATACAATGCCAAACTCTTCATTGCTGAACATGCAGCGCTACAAGATTCCCAGCTCAAAGCAACACAGGCCAATAGCCACACTTAAGAAAAATAAGTTGTTTTTTTTTTCCTGAATCTGTATTTATACTGTTAAATCAGCTTGCGAACTTGGGTTTCCTCCAATCTTTTCTTAACATCTCTTCAAGTTAAAACAGAAATTCAATGAGGTGCTTTGTGCCGGATTCTAAGTCCTTTTTAGGACTCTTTGCTGTCTCTATGAGAAACTCAACATTGGAACATAACACTTGCTTACTGGATTAGCCCCACTTTCATGGGGCTAAATTTCTAGCAGCTGATAGAGAGCTCGTCTTCTGTCCTCCCCACCAATCATATGTGTGCACAGCTGGAGCACTGACAGCCCTGAACAGAGGCATTTGTCCTTAAACAGACTTTATTCACATAAACATTAGAAGTCTTCAAATTAGGAATTAAGCTAGTCCTATTTGTGCCTCTGACTTTTTTTTTTTTTTGATTTATTTAAAATAGCAGAGTACACATGCAGTCTAACCATGCTAATCCATGTAGTTGAAGGGTCTTGTTGGAGGTTTGGGAGGCTTTTTTGATCATATCAGATATGCAGGAACGGGGCCTGAAAGCATAAGCTGAGCTCTGGAAGAAAATTAATAGATTCTACAGAACACCCCGTTCTTCTCACCCTATTTCTAAAGATCAGTCACACAAATGTGTATTTTTGGATCAAGGCTCACCATGCTTTTAGCAATCATTGTATAGGATGTAAAATATCCATCAGTTAGGAAGATAACATTAGCCTTCTTAGCGGTAGGCAGGCAGCAGCCTTTTTATTTTTTGTAAGGTGCAGAGCAGATACTGCAGACCTTGATACACATTAAGGAAAGACTTGCTGTCTCCCACCTTCTCAGCCACATCTGGGGCTCTGATTTACATTTTACATGTCTTGTGGCTTTTAGCTGTACTAAGAAATTGGGATGTACCATGTGAGGTTGGGAAGGTTGGTTGCTCTTAATATAGTGGTTTGGCATGACCTTAGGGACCAGTCAGTCAGGGCTCTCATTCTGTTTTTTGGCTTGCAGTCTAAAGTCAGGCAAGTTTTGCATTTTGATTCCTTCATCTGAAGGATTGCATCTGTAATCTGCTGCTACAGCGAAAGTGTGTTGTGAGACTTAAGTCAGCAATGTGTAATGCAGAACATTAATAAAATGATCTGCAGTTTTTTAACCTTCACTTCTTAACACAAAAATCAGTGAAATGGAAATAAGAAAAACCCTGTAGACTGTTCAGTTTTGTGGCATTATTTCGTCGCAGATGAGACAACGAGAAAGCGTTGGGCCTGTTGGGGCAACGTAAATAATACCTCCTGGTGGACTGTGGTTACAAGTGATAATATGTTCACCTAGTGACCTGCAGAGAGCCACGTTCTCCAAAGAGGGGTTTTGGGGAACTGTATTTGGGAACACAGCCCAGGAGACTGGTGAATAGTTTGGACTGGAGCTCCTCTGTGTGAAACTATTATAAATTGTTGAGAGAAAACTAAATGAGAGCAAAGAATAAACTTTTGTCCTATGTGGTCTAAGTACAGGGAAGTATCCTGATTATAGTCATATTCTTCCTATGGAGAAGTATATGCAGAACTCCGGGCCAATGGTTAGGTGCAATGCCAGGATATGAACTGTATTTTACTGTATTGGACTGGAGGAATGTGTCTATTTTCGATGATCATTAGTGATATATATAATTCTGTTGTACCATTTAACCATTTGCAAATTGTTTTCTTCTATGACAGGGCTGTATAAGTATTTCTTCCTTCTTCCTTATGATTTTTTGTTCTTTCTTTTCAAGTTATTTGTGCTTATTGTAGGCCAGAGGGGTATCTGGCCTTTTGTAGTCTTTAGTCGACTAACTTCTGTGGTATTTTTTCTACATATCTTTACTAATACTTTGTTGAAAGACTCCATCGTATTTTCCCCTGAGCTATTTGATTTTTCTGCCTGCCTCAAAGCACATTCACAGCACAAAGCACATCCATTCATCCCAAACCCGACCTGCTCGTCCCCAGTTGTGCTGTTTCTATCCCTTAAGAAAGTGTGACCTCCTCTCTTAAAATCTGAAAAAGATCCTTTTCTTTTTGTCTTGGTGCTACTGAGTTCCTTGACAGGAACATTTCTGTTGTTTCCCGCAAAATTCTGCAACCGTGACCCTAGGCTTTTTCTTTAACCTTTGATGCCTCTTCTGGAGTTGGAAAGTGGGTATGCTGGCTAGTCTTAGGACATCCGGGCTCTTTTCCAAATTTCTATTGTGTCATTTGTTTTCCAGATTTGGGCAAGTCACATTCTTTCTGCCTCAGTCTTACTGACACGGGAAAGTACAGATGCTCAGTGCGCCTCATACAATCCTTTACATAAACTGATCTCCGTTCCAAAGGCCTTTTTCCTTTTCAGGAAGGAAAGCCCCTTTCAGAAGGGCTGTCCAGAACCTTACACTTGGGTAGCTAGAAACTTTCTTCTAATGTCTAGCCGGACTGAAGAAGTATCTCCCCAGCTTCCTGGTGCCAACACTGTCTTTAAGTTTATGTATCTCTCTTGCCTCTGTGGCAATGTTTTTACAGACTGCCACCAGAGCATTGCTTAGTTTTCATTTTGTTCCACTAACAGAGCCAAGCTCTTTTAGCTTCCGGATCTCCATTCCCCTGGTCATGCCTTTTTTTGCAGTCACTATAGTTGGAGTTCCTCTTTCTTGAAGATGTATAACAAGCAGTGTACAAACCACTTCAGGCAGATCTGCCCGGAGATTTCTATTAGAAGCCCTCTTTCTCTAGACAAATACCTTTTCTGGTATATTATTCGATTGTATTTACCTTACTTGTGGCTGGTGACACTCCTGTGACTGTCTGGGATACCCAGCCTATAAACATGATGAGTCTCCCAAAAGATGAGTTTCTGAATTACAGTAGAAATTCTGATTAGTTCTTAGATTGCATTTAGTTCTCTCCTTTGCCACAGATTCCCTGTATGAGTCTGGGGAAACCACTTGTGAAGTTTTCACCCCCTTTTTTTTTTTTTAAACCTGTATTTTAGCTCATGCTCTTCCCATCTGTACACAAACTTCTGACTAAGCTTGGGGGAAGCGTTAAGTCAGACTAACTTAATTGGGTGGGAGGAGTAGTGTTACACTTTGAATCGAATCTGGAACTATACTTTATGAAATTAGCAGAGAAACAAAACCTTTCCAGGTTTTTTCCATTTCACATTCCTCCAAAACACTGACTAAGATGGACTCCCAACTTTCCTAAGTACCAGAGAATCAGGAAAGTTGTCCTCAGATGGAGATAAGGCTGAGCACTGCACCCATGATGGCACAGTAAAGCCAGTAAGTCTTTGCTGTAGGGATGCAGCAAAGCCTCGACCAGGCTTACTCAGGCTAGCTACACAGTTAAGAGACCCTGTTAGTCTTTCTGCAGCTCAGTTCTCTTTCCCAAAATGCTCATGGTGTGGTACACGTGAGAAGGCTACAAGGTAATTTGATGCTGTGGTAATGTGAGCATAGAGGTACATGGGAGACTTACCCCAAAGCATTAACGAAATATTTTGACGAAATGCTTCCCAAAAGTTTCACAACACTTCCTTAGATAGAAATTGTTGTAAGAATGTAAAGCATTATTTCAAAATTATTCCCGCTCATTGCCATGCCTGCCTGCAGAAGCAGGGCTTGAATGACACCCAAGTCAATAAGATTGAGATTATAGATATATTTTGCTGCAGACACACATACATAAAGACTAATAGAAAGACTAATAGACAACTGAGATTCTTTCCGAATGAAAGACTGTCAATACTCTTTCTTTGGGACTAGGTGATCTATTCAATAACTTCATCTTTAGACAGATCTACTTTAGAGTGCTTGTACAGGAGCTGAAGTTTAATTAGTTTTTTCTCTTCCTTTCTACAGTATTATTGACATGAATGCTCAAATGCTCAAATTAATTTTGTCTAGTAGGGTGAGCCCAGCTGGACAAGCATAAAATAAAGGCACCATTACAGATTAAAACTCCAGTCATTTTTGTTATTGTTAAATCAGACCATTGCAGAAAGATAGATAAAATGGTGCCTTTGCGATAATCCTGTTTGCCATATAAATCTAAACTAGGGAGGAGATTGTCTTAGACAGAAACAAATTGGAAAGACCTCCCAGTCTGTCTGATCTCTTGTCTGCTTTGCAAAAAAAAAAAATATCAGATTAATGAACGTAATCAGATCAAAGCTAAACAAGGAAATAGATCTATGGGCATCAGAAATCTGCTGGTACCAAAGAACTATATGGCAAATCAACATTAAGGGCCTAACATTGCTCCGTCGTTAATTTAATGGGAGCAAGTAATGGCTTTCAGAAAAGTCCTGAGTGCTGGCAAGAGAAGCACGCATCTCCAGCAGGCAGAAAGACTGGCAGGAACAGGGAGGGGGCTGTTAGGCCCTACCTTTAGGCAGGTGTAGTTTGCAGTGGCCTGTGACTTGCAGAGTCCTTTGGCATATTGGCAGGGCCTCTCTGAACACAGGGCCTGATGCAATTGCGTCTACCTAAAGCCATCTCTGCAATCAGCTTAATGTGTTTTATACAAAAAATGATGATGAAGGAAAAAGTAATGAAGGGAAGGGAGACTGCACACAGAACAGACAGAGATGGCTAGGGTTCAGAAAGACAGGAATGAGAGGTAATGATAGAAAGGGGGTATCTGAAAATGGAGGGAAAACATGGTAAGAACAGAATGAGGAGGGGAAGAGAAGAGAGGGGATGGAAAGGAAAATAAGTTTAGTACTGCCACAGAAAACTACCACCAGACTGCACTGCGCCAGTGCAGTCATGTGCAGCTCCTGCTGCCTGAAGTGGTGGAGGGGAAGGACAGGAACTTGTGGGGAAAGGGCGCTTGTGATTTCTGTTTGGATCCACTTTCTAGTATCTGGCTACTTCAGTGCCATTTGTACCTTTCAACAAATAGCTCTTACTGACAGAACTTACTATTACACGATGCCTACACCCTGCATGTTGTTGTGGACTCCCGGCATGTGCTGGAATCGAGGAGATTACTGTGAGTTTCTGCCTTGGAGCAAGGGTCTTCCAACATGAAGTATATCTCTCTCTCTCTAAAAATGACCAGGCTTCTTATTGTTTGACTTTGAAGTTCTCTGAGAGAGTTGCTTGGGGCAGCCTAGGAGATTTTGACGTGTGGCCTTCAAGACCAAGAAGCAAACATGCATAGAAGGAACCAGACCTGGAACTGGGGAAGTCCACTTTTCTAGGGATTTTTATTATGTCTGGCTGATTTGTCTAAGAATTCACAAGCTCTGATTGAGGCTTTCTCCCTGCTTGGGACATTTATAAGGGCTGTTCCCATGAGGCTTTTCTGGATCTAGTAAGCTATGAATGCATATTGTAGCCTTGCACCTGGAGCAGGTATACCTCTTGTCTACCCATCACCTATTCCCATACATTTTTAAGGCACTTTATTGTCTTGGAAACATCTATGGCTTTGTTAAATGTGGTTCAAATTAGCTGTTGGGATCAGACATTGTTGCATGGACAGATACCTATGCCAAGATTGTTTTAAGTTTTCCATGTAAAACAGAACTAAAATTGGAGACGCACATGCTGGGATGCTGATTTTTTCCAGTGTCTTCCATAACATAAACAGTTGAAGAGAGGTGTAGAATAGTTCGAAGCAGTATTTTCTGTTGAGATGGGTATGACAATTAAATGTGAGTAAAAAAATTGGGGGCCCTGAAGAGACATCTCCCGCTCATTGCCATGAACGAATGGGAAGATAATGATGTGAGATGCAGAAATGTCTCATTGCTTGTCACAGGAATAGGTGGTGCAGATTGTCTGGCAGACTCTGCAGACTGCCAGTGAACTCATGGCCCACTCCCAGAGGTTTGAATTATAAAGGAGCAGGTGACTAAAGCTGCTAGCTGGTTCTCAGTTGATGCAAGTATGTGCAAATCTATGCAGATTTATTGTCAGCTGCTGTACTGTTAGGGGCTGCTAAAGTTGCGTGTGTGCATGTGAACTTTCTAGGCTTAACCTGCATTGTAATGTGAGCACACGCACGTATGTGTGTGTGCGTGTAAGCTTTCTGCATAGATCTGGAGCATATGTGCAGTGGGGGTGAGACCAGAAAAGCCGATGTCCCGAACATGCCCCTCCTACTCCAGGATTAGAGTTGCTCCGGGGAAGGCAGAGACAAGCTCGAAACACACCTCCCTGACTCACTGCCAGAGACGGCGGCAGCTTCTGCAGGTTCAGTGGGCCTCTGCTGCCTGGTCCTTCCGCCAGGCTACAAGTAAAGCCTGCAGCTCCATTTCCATCCCCTTCTTTCAGTTAACCAGAGAGGAGGATGGCCTATGCTGAGGAAGACAGGTAAGGGGCTGTGAAACAGGGGATGCATAGGCATCGAAGCTAAAAAGGGGCTAGAGGAATTGCATCACTTTTCCTTGCATTGTTTTTCTCTCCTCCTTCCTACTGGGCACTCAGTAAACATCAGGCACAGGATGCTTAGAAGTAAACATTTTATTACTGAGGAGGAATCTGGCCATCTGCCTGTGTCAGGTGCTGGTATTATGAAATATGGCAATGAGCAGGTGACCTTGAGAAAGGTTATGGGCCAGAAGATACAGGATATTGAAGAGGCAAATATCGTTGTGTTGTTCAGTGGAGACAGAGATGCATACACTGCAAATACATAGGCCATTATGACCCTCTTCAAAATGTAATGCCTTATCTGTTTATTGGGACATGTCAGCCTTTTACATGGATTTGCTTTCAACCAGCCTAGAAGCACAGTGAGAGATTTCTTTTTTTTTTTTTCATGCCATAAAAGATCTGTCATCAACAACAATCCTGTGTTCTGCAACAGATGTGTTTCTCCAGTGGGTGACAGCAATCACAATAAAGGGGATTGGATTTTCAGCTGATCCTGTGATTTAATCCAAAGCGGTGCTACTGAGCACTATTATTAGGTGTGCATTGTTGGAGATGGAATTGCTATAGGGGGGTTTGTGCTACATGTATTAATGCACACTATCAAAAAGCTTGCATAGACCTCAGGGTCATGCAGTTCCAAGCTAATTATTGCATTCGCTGACCCTTAGGGCAAACTCTTCTTCCTCTCCCGCTGAGCAAGTGTCTTCTTCCTCGCATTTAGAAATTCTCAGCACCTGCAGGTCCCCTTTAATGCTGTGCATCCAGAAGATTTGAGAACTAAACAGAAACTATTGCTGTCTGGGCACCCCAAATTTATACTCACATTTTTTTTCTATTGGTGAGTCATTGTGTGCTCAGCACCAGAGACAGCTCTGGGATTTTTGAAGTCTTTGGAGGCTAAGATGGCTTCTAAGGCCCCTTCATACTTGCTGTGGCTCCTTTCCGGCAAGTAGTTACACAGGACTGGAGTTTTATTACCCACTGTGGATAGGAAAGATTTTAACTTCTTTATTCTGCTTAGACAGAAAACATCCCTCTGAAACTCGATGCAACTCAGTCAATCCCACTGTCTTCAGCTCTCATTGAATCAGATTCATCCCACACTCCCAAAATTATTGGGGATATGGGACTAGTATTTTTATGTTATTTTGCAAGGGTGTATTCACTCTTTTTTAAAAAGGCACAGCAAAAATGGAAGACAGGGGACTAGGGAGCAAATGACAGAGCAAATACTTGGTGACCTCAGTTCTTTCCTCATGTCTGCCACAGGCACCTCGTGAGCTTGGGTATTATGTTTAAACTCTCTTGGTTCTTTCAGATTTCTGAATAAGGGTTACAGTTACTCAGAGGAGAAAGTATGAGGAATCATTCATTAATGTATGTAAAGCACTTTTAAAATATTTGTCTAGGAAAGCTATGGCTGGGAAAATGATAATATAGTCAGTCAAAGGTAGGCCTAGTTAATGTTATTTTCATATCTTTTGCTTATTTTAAGAGCTTGGAGACAGTATACTTGGAGAATGCAAAAATAAGTTATGTTAAATTAACTCTTTCTCATTCTCAGACTTTTCCTTTGAAAAATATTTCAGGTAAATATGAATTTCCATTTTAATTCATGAATATGGAAGTGATTTTTTTGTTTGGTTGGTTTTTGAGCAGATCATGAGTTTATGACATACTCTAGGCATACACGGCATCACCATTCCTGACTAGGAACATAATTTTGATGTAGCAGATATTGGACAGGACCTATTGCAGGAGCTGGGCAGCTAGGAGATGAAAAAGCTCACAGAAGATACCCACGTATTAGCTACCTGCTGTATCAGTACCAAGAAAGAAAAATGATTTTAGAGTTACCATTCTGCATTTGAATATGTAATGCTCCAGTTAGAGGAATTAGATGTACATCATCATTCAAATCCTGTTCATCGATGGTCTGAAATCTCCTGGAGTATAGACCACCACTTTGAAAGGTTTTGCATATGTGCAGCAAGGCTGCAGAAAGTGGAATCCCATTTTGGGGAAGGTTTTTTAGAAAAGGAATATCTAAGAAATGGATGCTGCTTGTCAGTGTCTCCAGTCAATTTTACATCACCTTCACCCTTGCAGTATCTGATCTTTTCACCCCTTAATAAGCAGGTCGACTTTTTACATGCAGAACATGCTGCCCCTGTTTGGGTGAGCTCACTCTGTGACCCAGTCCTCCACTAAATACCATTACTCCATTAATCAATGGCAACAATTGAGTTGCCATCAAGAAATCAAGAAATACTATCAGTACCCCTGCTTTTGAAGAGAATTTCCAATCGACCTTGATATTGACTTTCCGAAAGTATCTTCATTGTCCTATTGGAAACAGGATTATAGGATTATTCTTCTATTGATTGTATTTCAAAACTGCGATTAGTGCATCTGAAGAATACTGGAGTGACAGGGCTATATATTGAAGTCCACTCTCTTTCCATGAGACAGATACAAAACAGGCAAGGTAATGCCAGCTCCTCCTATCCCCCCTTCTAGCAATGTGCGTCAGCACGGGATAAGACCTATGTTTTGGCAAGGTATCTGAGTAGCCCCCCCTGAAATTGAATAACACAGGCCCTGGAGCCCAAATTCCTGCTTTTAATTTCTATTTTGCCATGGAGTTATGTCACCAGGCTTCTTGCCTACGGCAGACTAGAGGTGTGAGCCACTGCCCACCCTGCAGGAGAGGAAAGGATGAGCGAGGTCTCTGTGTCAACCTCCACTCGTGAAATCACGAGGTATCAAGGAGGTGGATGTTTTAGAAATGTTACCATCTCCAGAAGGAGGCACTGGGAGCTGAGGGCACTCAGCACTTGGGAAGTTTGGGTTCCCTATCTCTGTAGCTGATGTGTGACACCACCCTGCGTAGGATTACTGCCTACCCCATCGCAGGGGGATGGTGACAACTGTCTCGTCAACACAGCAACCCGGTCGTGTCGTACAGGTGCCCCTGCACTCGTACCCTCTCACATTTCCCCATCCCAGGTCAGACATCCCCATGCACTGACATATAGTTCACAATTTCTCAGACGAACGATGCTTTCACATCCCTTCAGTAGCTGCAGAGAGACCAGTGCTCATCAAAACATGAATGGTTATGCCTTGTGAGATTTCTGTGACACAGATATCATTAGCCAGTTTTTCACTGTAGAATGAAACTGGCACTGAGAATTCAAATGATTTGCCTGTGGCCAGAGCTAAAATATATGAGATTAAAAGTGGTTGCTATAGAGAAACATCTATAATAATAGCAGTGAAGCGCCTATCATTTTAGTCTTATCAAAAAAATTTTTTCTTTGCACCTTTTGGGGACTTTTGTCCTTTGAAGTTTGTTCTTTGGATGGGTTGATAGCCTCACTGACCTGTTCTTCTGCAGAAATTGCTATGAGGTGTATAAGGAAACAGCAGATTGGTTACAAGCCCATACTGCTCAGCGCCCAAAGACTGCCATCATCTGCGGATCTGGACTGGGAGGTCTGGCTGATGTGTTGGATAACAAGACAATCTTTCCGTATGAGGATATTCCTCATTTCCCACGGAGCACAGGTTAGCACAACCCAGGGCATCTGATTATTTGTAAGAGATGTTCAGTTTCCCATCAACAACTTGTAACAGAGCCCAGTGTCATCCCCATAGGTTAAGACAGCTCAAAATGGCATACACAACATACATGTTCCGCTCTTGGCACCTGACTGCAAACAGTCCTTCAGTGGTGAGATGAGCCTCCACAGAGCCACATCTGGACTTTAACTTCAGTGTCTTCTCTATGAGCCCTAATCCCAAATCATACATCAGTCTAGGTGATAACTGTAAACTGACGACTTTGCTATCACTGCAAAAAGAATTTATACTCGTTCTTAGATAGAGGGGAACTCAAGAAATGGTCATGTTGTCAGCTGTTTTTCATTTGCCAGCTGTCAATACAAATTTATCCCTGGTTGCTTTTTCCTAATATGCCATGACTTGATAGGGTCCCATGAGAAATGATGTTCTTGGACCAACTGCTAGCGAGCAGAAATCAACGTCTCTGAAGCCATCCGTCCTCACGTGACCTGACCCTCTTCTGAAGGTCTCAGCATGTGTTTGTGCCCCTGGAGTTTTCTCCAGAAGTATTACTCCAGTCGAGTTGAATGGTAGGACAGTACGGGAGATTTTGCAGAACTCAGAAAAAGCTGCTGAGCATTTTTTTCCAAAAAATCGATAATCTACCCACATATTTCTGCACGTTGACATCAATATTTATACTGAACTTTCAGTTCCCAGCTTTGCAGCGCTTGCCCTTGCTGTAGTGCATAAGCATCAATCGACAAACCCCTGCAAAATCAAAGATCTGAAGACCTATAACAAGAATGACACGCTCTTAATTTACAGTTGCAGGGCATGTTGGCAGATTGGTGTTTGGGGACCTGAATGGACATCCATGCGTATGTATGCAGGGACGTTTCCACTTTTATGAAGGATACTCTCTCAGCACGGTGAGTTTTCCTTAAGAAAATCATTCGCAGAGCAGAAGAGATGTATTTTTACAGAAAGGCAAAATCGACTGCTTGCTTTGATAGGTAGCTGCAGGAGGTTAGCTCTTGCACTGAGCATATAAAGAGCTTAGGCTTAGATTTTAGTCTGCTCCTAAAACCAAAAAATTGGGAATTCAAACTAAGAGAGAAGTCTGCTAGCTTTTGCCAGATAAAGCTGATGCTATGCAGCCATACAAACTGGCTAGCCCTACAATACTTGCAGAGTGAAATAGTATATCATACCAGGCAGATTAATTTACGTGGTTCAACTCAGTCATTTTAATCACAGTTTAAATCAACAACCAGGAAACTTTGAGTCATAAAAATAATCTATTTTAATCTTCTTTTGCATTTATTTATTTTAGGGTTTTCTTTCCCCATTAAAAAATACCTCATTGGCTAGTATAGATTGGTATATTCTCCCAGTTAACGTATAGAAACTATATGTAAATTCAAACATTTACGTAACCTAACATGCAGATGTTTACAGATGCATGTTTACAGATTTCTGCTGGGAAATGGAAATAATATTTCTTATTTACCGGCTGCTGGTTTTATGGGTTCTTTTTTATTTGGCTAGGTTTAGAATTTTGTTTGCGGCTCAGGGCAGTTTGTGTTTGGATGTAAATTGTAATACTTGGCAGCACTCTTACCTTTTAACAAAACAAAGCTATTTTAAACGTACATAATATGAAAATAGGTTTATCAAAACATGTTATTCAACTAAAATTAACTCACTTGTTAAAGAAGTGATGTTCATAGGAAAGAAGTGATGTTTATAGTTATTGCTGCTTGCAACTACCTTAGTTCTAGTTTTAGAACTAGAAGATCTCTTCCTCATTCCTTCCTGACTCTTCAAAATCAAACTTTCTTGATTTTTCAATTCCCAGTAGTTTCTTGATTTTGGATAAGCTGGTCGTTGCAGTGAACTAATGTGAGTAAACTGAAATGAAGAAAGTAATGTCTATGATTCTGCAAAATACATTGTTGCTATAAAAAGCTGGTTTGTCAGTTGAACTCCAGGTCCATGTGCGTAAGTAGTTACTTAACCAGCACAGTGGTTTGCTTTCTGCAAGACTTTGGCAGCAAGGAAAAATTATCTGCATATTCTTTTTGTACTCTGTTTATTTAACCTTAGTGAAACTGTAGTAAATGTGGGCTTAAATTTTAAAGGTACTTATTTCTAAATTAGTTTTTAATATGTTTCCAAAACATCAAAATGCTTTTTATTTAAAGTAGGGAGGGAGTTTTAAATTACAGAAAAATTTGATTTGTCTCCTCATAGGCTCACATAGCCTCCTCACTGCCTGCAGAGATGGGAAATTCCTTACTTAGGTGCATGGGAGGCCTTTAGTTCTCCTTCCCCTGCAACTAGGAGGCTCAGAAACAGATCTTTTGCTTAAGAAGGAAATGCTTTTACACAGCTATGGTATGTGAGGATCTACAGAGCTAAACTGAGGAAAAGTGACTCTTTTGAAGTCACATAGACTAAAATGGGGGAGGACTACTGCAAAGATTCTTTCTCTCCCCAAACAAGGTGGGCAGAACATTTGTATTCTACAAACTCCCCTTCTCCTTGCCTCCCCGAGAAGGCTGGCTCGCTAGCTGCTTCAAACCTTCTGCACTGTTTCTCCTTCCGCTCATCCTTTATACCCTCTTAATGCTGTTGATCATAGTCTTCACGTCTTTTCCTGCTGCTGTTTTTAACTGAGCAAGAACAATTGACCAACTACTTACTGGCTGCTCCAGCTCTGTTTTCATCACAGCTCCATCCCTCTCTGAAAAGATGCAAGAATGGAATGGAAGATATCCCACCTATGCAAAGACCAATCTAGCACCGTGCTCCTGGAATACCAGACATCTGAGCTAAGAACTGTCTTATTCATTGCACAGATGTCTTTTTTCGGTTCTTGCAGGTCACCTTTCCCATCAGGGTGTTCTATCTCCTGGGAGTGGAGATCTTGATTGTCACAAATGCTGCTGGAGGACTGAATCACCACTTCCAAGTGGGGGACATCATGTTCATTAGAGATCACATCAACATATTTGGCTTGGGAGGGCAGAATCCACTGCGTGGACCAAATGATGAGAGGTAAGAACGCATCCTCCCTCCCAAAACTGGACAGCATGCACATGCAAGAGCAGAAGAGCATTTCTCATGGTTTTATGAAAGGTTAATAGCACTAGCTTAAAGCGGCTGTGTGGCAGGTTCTTCACAGACTTCCCACACAGCTCTGTCACTGGCCCTTGCTCCTGTCCTGCTTCATCCCCTGCTGTTGCACAGCTGAGTTCCAAAGGTGCTGTGGCAAAGCAGTCTTCTCTAGTCCCCAGCTGGCCCCATGGCCCCCACATTGCCAATGCAGCCTTTCCTGCTCCAGCCTTGTGCTGAAACCACCAGGCATACCTGCTGGCAAATGTTAACTGAGAGTTAGTGTTTGGATCCAGATACCAACAAGGGAATAGCTAAAGCAATAACTGAGCGTGCTGTGCCACCTGCCCTGCTTTCCCCAAGTGCCTTCCCTGGTTGTTGCTTCTATTTTAAGTCTACAAGGCGTTTATATGCAAACCTTCAGAAGGTTTGATTTGTGAAAGCAGAACCCCGATCCTTCTCCTGACATGGCTTGCCATTCCGGCTGCAAAACAGATCTGTTGCTGTCTCTTCCTGTCAGTCCCTCTCTCTGCCCGTTCCTTCTAATTGAGTGATCTAGTGAACTGCAGTGTTTCCAGCCTGCATTTATTCTGGTGTGATAGAACTGTGACACAGCAGAAGCCAGGCAATAAGTTGGAAGAAGAGTAAAGATGAAAACTCAGAAGTTTCTGCTGACCTTTCTTATATTCAGGCCATGAAACTGAGATGCCTCTGTTAATATCATGTATTCACTGAAGGCATCAGTACAATGAGAGCTGGTTGTCTTGGCAGCCTCTCCAGAGACCTCTAGATCTAAGAGCATGACCTGCTGCTGGTTGAGCTGGCAAGTCAGAGTCTTACAGAGCAGCAGGCCAGGATTTTTGCTGTACACATCCACTGGAGCTTTGGCCTGAGCAGAGGAGAGAGCTTCAGGTGTCAGGAAAGTCAACCAGGAAGCAGGAGAGATCCAGGGTTGTCTAAGTCTTCTCATGATTTTTATGATAAGGAGGTAACAGCAGAAAGAATGATTTCCTAACCAGACAGGCAGAAAAGAGGCCAGATGAAAGCCAGGTGTGTAAAGCCAGAGGACAGGGAACAGAGGCGGTGAAGGAGGTGGCAGTTTATGAGCAAAGAGTGAACTGAGATAACAGAACACCCAAATCTCATGTTGGATTGTTAGTACCTTCATCTTAGTAAAAGGGACATGTTTGCAGGACAGACACCTGGACTCTCCTGGGATCTTTCCAGAAATTAAGTTCTGGTTGAGAGCAACATGTTCTGCTTGGTTTCCAGTTGAAGTTATTTCCTTCCTGGTCTAACATCAGATCTGGCTCCTGCTTCTGAAGAAATCTGGAAGGTGTGAGCAATTATCTCAGAAAAAATAAATGCTGTTCTACAATTCAAATGGCAAGAGGACAGTACCCATCTAAAGCAAAACATCTTTACATCTTTATAGTTATTAGTATGGGCTGGAAGAAAGACTGATCAAAAGCAAAGAAGCCACATGGAGGAATGTTGACAGCTCTCTGGAGTTGCATAATCACTCAGGAATGGGAGGAAAAACACCAACCAAACAATAACTTCATTTGCACAACATTCAAAGGCAGCATAGTTGTCTCATTGCCTCCTGAGAGCAGCCACCCAGTGAAGACTGCAGTGCTCTGGGAGATACGCCTTTTGTACTGCTGACCAGGGCATCAGAATGGGCAAAAGGACTTTATGAATCAGCTTTCAAAGTGTCACAGAGTGTTGCTTCAGCTGAGCAAACTCCTGCTAAAAGCCAGTCCAGCTCAGCCACCAGGAAGGATTTATCTAAGCACAACAGAGGGAGACTAGATGCAACGCAGGGATGTGAAAAGGGAACTTAGGCAAGAATATGAGGAGTGCATTTAATAAATTAAAGAGGTTGGCCTGTGCATTACGGGCCATCCTTCAGGAAGGAGAAGAAGCAATTCTTGAGCTGATGAATGCTTATTCCCTTAGACCAGACAGAAAAGGTTATTTTTTATTTATAATATTTTAGTGCTCACAAACGTAAAGTAAGTCAGCTGCTGCCCTGAGCATTCAGCTGGAGAAACATGAAAGCCAGCCAGAGCTTTAATAGTCTAGGTAAGGGACCAGATCCATTCCTACTGAACCAAGTTGAGGAAGATGGCTAGAAGTTTATTTTGCAGCAGCAGCAGCAGCAGCACACCAGTCCCTGACATCTACTTCTGCTCTTCTTGGGTGCATAGTATGATTTACTCAATCAGGAGCAGGACTGAGCTATTATTTTAAGATCTAAAGCAAGCTGGAGACCCAACCTTGAAGCACAGGAAGAACATTACCTAAAATTTGTCCCTGGAGCTTTAAAATGGGCCCCTTTTCCTGCAAGAGAGGGTACCAAGAACAGGACACCATTGCCTAAACATAAGCATTTAATAGCACCTGAGCCTCCATGGAGTATCCAATACAGAATCACAGAGCGGTTGAGGATGGAAGGGACCTCTGGAGATCAGCAAGTCCAACACCCCTGCTCAAGCAGGGTCACCTACAGCACGTTGCCCAGGACCATGTCCAGATGGCTTTTGAGTATCTCCAAGGAGAGAGGCACCCCAACGTCTCTGGGCAACCTGTTCCAATGCTCAGTCACCCTCACAGGAAAGAGATTTTTCCTCATGTTCAAATAGAGCTTCCTGTGTTTCAGTTTATGCCTGTTGCCTCTCAGGAGCTGGCAATTACAACGTAAGATCTACAGGATACCTGCATGCTCTGGAGTGGCAGCTGGGGGACTGGCAGGACCTACCAGGGTATCTCACATGACTCTAGAAGCCTATGGTTAGGCAACTAAATTCAGTCATATCCTAGAAAAGTGAACTGCCTTGTGTTTGGTGTGACCCTGCTGTGCCAGGAACCAAAAGCTGAATCAGGGGCTCTGTCCTGGGGTATGTTTTCTGACTAGCAATCTCTGTTCATCTGCAGAATAGGCCTTCCAAAGAAAGCCACTCCTTGGAACCTTCAAACTAGCCTAATGTAGACAGTAGAGGAGAGAGACTCAAATCTCACCTGATTTCTCTCCAACGCCTCCAACTCTGTGTTTCTATTTTCAATGTGTGGGTGTTAATGAGGCAACAGAACAGCCCTTGCTGTTGGAGAACAGGGTATCCCCGGAGCTGAGCCTGATTTAACAGCTGCCCGCTGCAGGGACTCTTAAATGTGTAGTTACCAATACTCCACCAGGCCCTGCTCCAACCTCCTCACTGGGGTAGCCTTTGGGACTCAGTTCCCCGGGGAGCCTCTCTGCCACCCAGGATGGAGGAGAAGCAAAGGGCAGCAACTCGCTGATGCCCGATTTTTGAAAGTCACTATGACCAGTTATTGGGGAGAAAGAGAATTGGCCATTAGTGTTATCTGGAGTTAGAAATTCTTGGAAAGACCATTACCGCTGGACTTGTACTGTAGGAACACAATGCCAGACCTTCCAGTGGCTATAATCTCTGCCATGCCGAGGGTCTCAAGGGATTAGATCTGGCAGGAACGTTATGGTGACAGAAGTGTCTGATGGTGAGGCTGGGATGAGACAGACTATATTCGTGGCAGGTCTGCCCTTAATCTTTCCCTTTTTCCCAAATGGTGATCATTACTGAACCCTGACGGAGAGAAGGTAGCAGTAGCAATTTCAGCCTGGCTGTGTCCTTTCCTGCCTTACAGGTTCGGAGTAAGGTTTCCCTGCATGTCAGATGCCTACGAACAAGAGCTGCTCAGCCTGGCGAGGGAGAGCGCACAGGAACTCGGCTACCTGGGTTTCATCCGAGAAGGAGTGTACTGTATGCTGGCAGGTCCCTGCTATGAAACCATTGCCGAGTGCCGCGTGCTTCAGGTCCTGGGAGCAGATGCTGTAGGTAAGCTATGTGGACCGGGCTTGTGGAGTCATTTGGACACTTTACAATGGGTTAAACAATGAACTTGGCCCCAGGCTGACTCTTTTCATTCTTTGTCTCCCCACCTGAGTCTCTTGAGCCTAGAGAAACAAGCTCTCTGCATTTCTGCTTAGTTCTGTAGTTACTTAATGCAGCTGCTAGGACCAACCTGCAAAACAGTTCTGCCTGTTTATGGCTGTCTGAGACAAGGAGCCCAACATAATGTTCCCTTTATTTTCCAAGGAACAAATTTCCCACACTCAAACGGCTTGACTTCAGTAGGAATGAGGGGAGCCCAGTCAGAAGTAAAGTGTTCTTCAGTTATTTTCTTAATTCTGACGCTCTAAGGATTTTCCCTGTGCCTCTTCAGTACAAAGCAGCCCTCCACAAGAGACTCTTGGTGCTTTAGGGGTAGCAGTTATGGAAAGCTTCCCAACTGCATATGAGGAAGGTAAGCATTATGAACCATATGATTCCTCCAGCTTGACACCTGGGTAGCTGAAGCAGCTTGTGGAAGTCTGTTCATTAAAATCTGCAGATGCCTTGTGTGTGAGGAAAGGAGCTCAGCTTCTCAGAAAGCTCTTTCTCCTGGAGATATTTTTTTAGCCAAGGAAGAGAAGAGCCAAATGACACAGTGCATCAGTACTTCTCACAGCAGGGCTACGAGCAGCCTGCCACGAGGCACTCTGTCTTAGGGACAGAGACACAGCACACAGGAATCAAACATTATGCAGAACAGAGTTGTAACTGCAGTGCTACAACTATTGCAGTCTTACAGCTGTTACAGCCTGAAACGTTGCATTGCTCAGAAAGAGAGCTGCCGAGAAATGAGACAAGGGCATGTGCTGATGATGGAAAAGTGGTTTGGAGCTTTAGAGAGATTTTGTTTTGGTGTAAATCTTGACTTTTCTGACTCACCCTTGTCCTTTTGTCTCCTACTGTAGGCATGAGCACAGTCCCGGAGGTGATTGTAGCCAGGCACTGTGGCCTCAGAGTCTTCGGGGTCTCCCTCATCACCAACAAGGTTGTGATGAGCTACAACAGTGAGGAGAAAGCCAGCCATGAGGAAGTGCTGCGCATCTCAATGGTTCGGGCTGAAGCCCTGCAGAAGTTGGTCACACACTTCATTGGCAAGCTGGGGGAAAATGCAAACTCTCCATGACCTCCAGCAGTGAAGCTGCCTCTACTGCAGCTCTGCGGGAGATCCTCAAGCCGTTCATCATAACGTGATGTGAACACTAGCAAGTGTTGGGGGAGAGCCATCGGTGAAATTCTCCCCTTCTGCTGTCTTGCTTTTGACTATACCTTTGATCTTTGTCCCTATGGTTTAGTTGGTCAGGCACAGAGGTGTGCTTTGAAGTTTGCCAGAATGATCCCCTTGTTAGTAGCCAGCCCCCTTGTTACCCTGCCAGGAAATGCCAAGACAGCTTTCTGGCACTTAAGGAAATGCAGCCTGATGGTCTCTGGCAGATTCTCAACCCCAAGTGTCAGCCCTGAGCCCCTCAGTAACATGAGCTACAGCTCTACTCTCTTTACTCTGCAGAGCATTTGGCATCTCTCGAGAGTCCATGGGCCCCTGCCTCTCTCATCTCCTGCTGTGATTCTCCTCTCCCCCATTGCACTGAGCCCCTACACTATAATCAATTTTGAGAGGTTGAGAGCTGGTCTCAGGGTATCATGGCTGCTGGGAACGCTGTGTTAGGACCTGATCCAAAGCCAATGGAAGTCCACAGAAAGATTGTCTGAGGCTTGGATGAAGATCTGGTACATAAAATGGGTTAGGCAAAAAATGAGATTAGTCTGGAACAAGCAATACTGCATAGTAGGCAGATTGCAATCAATTTTACAGCTTCAAAAGGCACTGCATCCCCATGCATTCAAATGGGGTGTGTGTTCCCCTAACATCCCCTGGAGGTCTCACCACAGAGCCCTTTCTTTGCTCGCTTCCAGGCACTGCTCTTCAAGATCAGCTGCAGAGCTGAGGACCTGTTCAGCTACAGTGCCGCGTTCCTGCAACGCGTCCCCCTCACGCCTTGCCACTCCATCTACAAGGTCAAATCAGTGTTGCCCTATTTTACAGACAAGGAAAGTGTAGCGCAGATAAAAGATGACTTTTATGCATCGTGCATAAGTGGCCAAGCTGGAAACAGAATCCAGGTCTCACTATGCCTGACTTTGTTCATTCTGTTTCTAGATGTCTCAGAGATCATTAGTCTGAGCCAATTGCACTGGCTGCACCTGAGGTGTGTTACCTCTTGTTGTCCCAAGACGGAGAGAAAATCACTTCACCCCAACTTTGTGCTGTTGCAGTCCCTGCAGCAGATACTGGAACATTAGTAATTTCTGGAGTTTAGTGATGTGAAATTACAATGGAATTTATATTGGAACAGGTAGGATATTTTTCTGGTTTCTCTGGTCCTCTTTCATGAAGAAATTGAACCTAGCTGTGAGTAAAGAACAAACAAGAGAGGCCACCGTGTTCCCTTTTACCAGCATGCCACTGATCTATCACAGAGACGTGAATATTCACCAGGACTATGCATTATTCATTATTCCCCAAAGGTCAAGGTGAGCAGTGGATGCAGCTGGATGTGAAACAGTGACTGCAATTATTAGGTAACCTTTTCCATTCATTTATCTTGGAATTTTCTATAAAGCTCTTCACTGTCATAGTTAAATGTTTTCAGATGACACAGTGGTCTAAACTGAAGACACCCAACTTGTCATGGAGAGCTTCTAATTTGGCTTCCTAAATTTAGCTGATCGATTGCTTACCATTGATGCTAGCCCTTCTGTGACATTTCTTCAGTTAAGGGTATGAAAGGACGCTGTGGCCTAGTGAGTTTTTCAGATGGCTACTATTTTGAAGCCCTGCATCTTGCAATTACTGGTCTCAACTACTGTATTACTGTTGGTGCTGATGTTGTCACCAGGAAGAGAACAAAATCAAACCATGCATATCTGGCACCATTTCATCAAATGATAGCACCTTAGGCATAGAAGAGATCTGGAGGAACTATCCAGTCCCATCCTGTTCCCCAGGGCAGGATTACCTGTAATCATTCCTGAGAAATGTCTGCCTAACCTGTTCTTTAAGACTTCTGGAGGTGGAGGGTTCACTGGAAGTGTTCTGCTGGCCTAGTCACCGTTTCAGTGCCTCTTTGCACTTGGACTAGGCCCTCTGAGACAGCACCTCTTTCCGTCCAACTGGTCTGACTGTAAAGATCGTCTCAGGGACCAATTCTGATCGTAGGCAAAGCAGAACAGACTCCAGCTCCTTCTTCTATAAGTCTATTGCCTTTTCAGGTCTAGCGGGATTGAATTGCTTGTCAACGGCAACAGCATAAGCGAGGAAATATGAAAAGTAGCAGATGTGCACAGAAAGAAGGAACCATTTTTACCTGCTGCCTTTTCAGACTACAACTCGTTGTAATACATGCTTTTTACAGGGCAGAAGGAGACCAGATAATTTCCCCTGCCTAGGAAATGGTACTTCACATTCATCTAATTAATACTTGGTAAATACAAAGTCTCTCAAGTGAGAGTGGAAGGCAGCTGTGCGGCTAGCAGTAACTAGCGAGCAGGCAGAGTAGCTAAGGCTGGGATTTCAGCAGGCTCCATTAATTAATCAGAATCAGGCTTGACTGGATCTTGACGGGAAGCATCCAAGAAGCCCACTGCTGTGCCAGTGTTCCTCAGGCTGGGCTTGAGATTAGAGGAGTTTGGCAGCAACACCTGCCTACAGTACACTCAATACGCTCCTCTTCCCAGTCAGTCCGAAGGTAGAGTGTGAGACAGAAAAACACCTTTCAGCCCCTCCCTAGGGGGAAGGGAGTATGTACTAACATCTCAGAGAGAGCTTTAAGGTGAAAACCAGGTATATAAATGCCGCACACTTATATTTGAATACAACTTAAAACTTAATCTGAAATTTTCTTCCATATAGTCAAATATGTTTACCAAATTGTACCCATTTTTAAATAAATGCCTTCTAAATAACACTTAAGTTATTTTTTTATAAGTTGTATTTTTTTATAAAAGCTGGGGGCTCTTCTTTCTGTCATCAAAGCTTGACCTGGGCAGCTCAAATTCTGTATGAACATCCAGCCTGTTGTCCTGGTTGAATAACTAGATGGACTATGGGCACTTTGGAAAGGATCTTGCTCTTGTCTTGGGGAAGAGAGGGAGGGATACAATTAACAAGTGGATTTGTCTGGTTTGCAGATTCTTTTAATCAAATGCTCTTTTTACTGCTGCTGGGTTTCAAAATGCTGAGATATAATGAGGCAAGCGTGGGGAAGATGTGTGGGGAAGAAACTGGGAGGAAATAAAACCTGCTGGGATCCTGGAAACAACGTGTTTGTTTGGTGCGCCAGGACTGTGGATGAGAAGGGAAGAAGTCCCTTAGCCATAGCTCCTGCCTTGGACCCTGCAGCCAGGAGAACAGAGCAGCAGAGCCTCAAAGCTCAGGATCTGGTCCAAGATAATTAGGACCACAATCTGACTAATACTTAGCACAGGTACTTAGCGCAGCTGATCCAGCTGAGCACTTTCATTTACTTTTGAAGTTGTGGCTTTTATGGTCATTGAGTTAACTTGAAAGATGCGAGAAAAGCTAAAGAACTAGCAAGTAAAAGGAAGAAACCCAAATTTCATGACAGGGAGGGTCGGATTTTGGCTTTTTCAGCGCTTTGGGTCAGCAGTGAGCACAGATGCCATCTGGAAGTGAGCGCCATCAGCACAGGTCATACCTAACTGCAGTTCACCCGTCCCAGGAGACTCTGGCCCCCTCTGATCCTCATGGCAGGACAAGCTAGGGGAGACGTGTGCTGTGGTTGCTGCCAGGTGGTTCATGCCCCTTACTGCAGAGCTGGTACAGCTAATTCTCTACTGTCTAGCAGCGACCATTTTGGGAGCTGGTCTCAGCCATTTCCTTTTACTTGTTCATCAGCACAAAGAAAATTTTTCAGGGCCGGGGGGTAGTCACTGAGTCCTGCTGCTTCTACTGCCCAAGAGAAGACAGAGACATTGGGGTGATACCACCATGTGTGAATCATGTGTGTTGTCAAGGGGGGAAATCGCCGATAAAACCCTTGGCCAGATTGCACTACTGAGTTTTTAGGAGAGATCTCTGCTGTTATCTGAGAAACAACCACACAACCCCCCCCCCTCCCTCCAGCAAATCTGACAGTGTGATCCAGTCTCTGTTTGCTGTGCAAGGCTCAGTTTACCACAGTATTTCTTTTACATGAGAATCATTGTTTGCACTCTTTTGCAGAACGTAAAAGTAAACCAAAAAGCTTTTAAAAAATATACTTTCAGTCTCGGCTCAGTAACTGAACATAGGCTTTGCCTTCAAGTTATCAAAGTTCCTTTAGACATTTCTCTTTACCAGAAATCTGCATTTGAATTAAGGGGTTTTTGCTATGTGGGTTTTTTTTTTTTTTTTTTTTTTTGCCTCCAAAAAGCTTTAAGTCTTCACTGCAACGATTTAGTACACTAGAAAGAATTAAACCCTTCCCTGCCATGCTGAATATGTGGAACAACAGAGAGCATCCCTCTTCGTCTGATATCGTACAAGTCAGGGCAGGCGGCTGAGCTGAGTTTGTTTAGTTTAGCTGCGTAAAAGGTACAGTTGGGACAGAAGGGTGGCTCAAGCGCTTTGCTGAACTAGAGCTCGAGGCAGCCTGACTTTGCAAGCAGAGCGATTGGTTAGGTATTTCCAAAATCTCACTTCTAGAAAGGAATTAGTTTATGGGCTGGGCCATGAGTCCGTTGGCGATGGCTGGAGGGATCCATCCAGCCCAATTTTCTCCTCGCCGTTTCCCCTCCTCTGCCAGGCTGTGCCCAATGCCTGAACACCCCTGCCAGGAGACTCCTCTAAAGGGAAGAGAAACTCCCCTTGCTTTCCTCACTAGAAGCTGCTCTTTGAGGCTTTTTCTCAATCCAGATGAAACATTTGCAAAACTCCTTCCCAGAGTAATGAACTCTTGTCTCTCAGGATGCTTCACAGAGGTCTTTCGCCCCATCCCTTTGCCCTGTCTTGGTGCATGGTGGGGGCTCCCCAGGTGCCCAGCAGTGCCTGGCTGCCCAGTGAATTTCCTGCCCAGAAGGCAAGAGCATCTTTACCAGACCTGACCCTTTTCACATGTCAGAAGTAGTTAAAAGAGAAGACAAGAGAGGGAGGAGGAAAAGAAGGAAATCAAAGCTAGCAAGCAGCGTTGGGGCCTGTTTCATCTGACTTGGGAGTCCTGCTGGGTGGTAAATGCAGCTGCAGGCAGGAATGGGGGCTGCAGCCAGCCCTGCCTCTGCCTTCTCCCAAACAGCATCTCAGCCATGAGGCCCCCATCTCCCCCTCCAGCCCCGCAGCATGCTCTCCCCTAGGAAGGGCCATCTCCTGCCAGGGCGCAGCTTGGGAGAAGGGGGAGGCCTGGCACTAGGCCAGGCAGAGTGTTGCCACCAGAAACGCACATTTTGCCTACAGATAATGAGCAGCTGCTGAGAGTTACTGGTGTCTGTACGAATGGGGAGTCGGTTCAAGGTTGTGGTAGCCCGGGCTTTGAGCAGCTACATGCCGGATGGACCTGAAAAAAGCAGTAGGTCCCTGCCCTGGAGAGCTCCTGGTCCAAATCCTTCCAAAAAAACACATGTCAGGGAATGCTGGGCTGCTGGGCCAGAAATGTCAGCTCCTACAAGCAGCTGTGGGCTCCTTCAGGTGGCAGGAAGCTTGAAAACGTTCTTGGCTTGGGCCGAGTCTATCTGACACCAAAGAGAAAGGAGAAAAAATGGAAACAATCTAAAAATTAGCCCTAGATTTTCCACTAAGTGGCCAGTCCAAGTCCAACCTGAGCAGAGAGGTGGAAGTCCCAAAGGTGGGTTTCAGTTAAAATGTCAACTGATTTCTTGGCTCCTCTTTCCAGCCCAGACTCTCTTCTTCAGCTGCCCCAGCACCCTGACCTCTCTGTGTCCATCAGTGGGGTGTCCCAGAGCAACGTGATGGTGGCGGGCTATGGATCCCAACTGCACATTGAGCCACCGCTGCTGCGGGGCTGCATGCTCAGACTCCAGTCCCCGCAGCAGCATCCCCCTCACAGGGGTGACCCACTTGCCATGTCAGGTGGGAGAGCTGGAAAACCCTGGCTAACATGCAGCGATAACCTCATTCCCAGGCAGATTTGGGAGCAGGGGCTACAGCAAACTGGGAAAACAGGGAAAATCAGCACAGAAGGGGCTGGCTACCAGCAGCTACCAGCCTTGCAAAGCAGATCAGGGGCTGAGGCTCAGGACCTGACACTTCCCCATGCCCCCCACTTCTGTCCCTGAGCTGCTGCACACGTGGGGATGTCTCAGCTGAGTCCAGCCCTTGGGATGCAGCAAGTTTCCGCTCTCAAACACCAGGAAAACTTAACTCTGAAGGGAGAGAGAAGGAAAAGCAACAGGCTCTGGCTGATTGGGGTGGGAAAAGTGAGAAAATGTGCTTCAAAGGTAAAAGAAAGCTTTTTCAGGACTCATCTTCGTGCCGGGCAAGCTGAAACGAGCACCTAAGACACCCTCAAGCATCTCCACGTGTGATTGAAGGGTGCTTGGGGCAGGCAGAGCGGGAGGAAAAGGCCATCCTGTCACAGTCACCCTCCCAGCCCGGTTCTCCCTGCAGGATGCTGGCACAGCTTTTCCTTTCCTGGGCCGGGCATCCATTGGACCATCTTGCGCCAGCCCTGCACTCAGCAGGGCACAGGGCAGCACAGCCTTCCCGCAGCACCAAAAAAGCCCCTCTGGCCACAGACGCCGGGCTGCTAGCGCTGCTCTGACTGCCAGCTCCAGGAGGGAGGAGGAGGAGCGGATATGCCAGAGAAAGGGTCGCTCTGCTCTTTCACACCTTCTCTCTACCAGGTACCGGCTCAGATGGAGCTGGGCCGCCCAGCTGGTGAAGCTGTTCCCACACACCAGGGCTAGGAAAACCCTGAGGTCCTGCTCAGGCAGCTTGTCCGTGCTCCCCGCGGCGCGACTGTCCCTGCTTCCTCCCGTGCCCTTAGCCACGCGGACGGATGGAGCCGCTGCTGTCACGCCTGGTGCTTCGGCCCCAGAGCAGCTCCTGAACGGGCTGCATGCTGTCCCGCTTGCCTTGCCACGAGCAGCCAGGCATCTGCTGAGAGACAGAAATAAAAGTCCTCAACACCCGGTATGACGTGAAGTCCACCGGATAACTCCTGGCAGCTGCCTGGCGCTGATTACGTCCATGCTCTGCGCGCAGCTGAACTTCTCTATGTTCTTCTCATCTTTAATTAAGCACTTTTATCTGCCAAACTGTCTCTCTGGATCGGGGCTTTTTTTTTTTTCCCCTCTCCCCATAACCATGGCAACGTTCCCCCCCCCTCCCGACAGGTTGCACTGGAGCCAATGACAAACCCCACATGTTGCTGTTTGTTTGGGTCTGGAAATTTCCTGGCAATTTAGGGACCAGGAGGCACCAAGAGGCAAAACCCCTGACCAACTGCCTGGAAGTGCAGGGTCACGGAGTGCGAAGTGCCACCGTCCTGCCCCTGTGGCCAACTGCAGTGGCCAATGCTGCTACCTTCCCTTAGACCAAACAGCCCGCTAGCAAGGATGGAGAAGCTGCAGAGCACCAGTCCTTCCTTGCAGTTTGAGGCTGCTTCGGCTCCACGCGGCCAGCTAGGAGCAGCCCTGCAGGGTTATTCAGCTCCTGCCTGAAAGGCAAAAAACAAAAGTCTGCGAGATGCCAAACCTCAAACAGAGATTTGGAAAGGCATGTGAGCAAAGTAAGGATGGGAGCACAGCAGCCCGCATGTTTCTGTGGATAAAAATTTCACATTTATCTAAGGACTCCTTGCTTATTCCTGCAAACAGTCAGTCCTGCCAGGAAGCCGCTGGCGAGCCAAAAGGCAAGTCTCTGGGCGCTGTGCCCAGGGCTTGCCTCCCTGCTCTGGCCAGGCTCTCACAGGTGACGGCCCCACTGCAGGCGTCATTTATGCAGCGATGAGACCCGCCACCCCCGCCAAGGTGCTGGGCTCCTGCAGCCAAGCACCTGCTGCCGCCAGCTCCACAGGACCAGGGTTACTTCCACACTGCTCCTCGTGCCTGGCCCAGGAGATCATTAGCCACAAAGCTGTTCACTGCAGCCAACTTTCCAAATGGCTGTAAATCAGGGCTGGGGGAGCTGGAGATGGCAGGGGGGCCATGGGCCAAGCACAGACCCCATCGGCACCCACCGGACCGGGCAGCATATCTGGGTGTGTGCCCCACATGTGTGTCCCCTGTACTCATGCCCATGTGTGAACGCACTCCTGCTGCAGGTGCTCCAACGTGCACCTTCCCTCCAGCCACCCCCCCAGCCAAGCTTGCTTCCCGGGGACAAGGGGTGGCTGATTCCACATGTGGAGAGGACATGGGCTGAAACAGCCTCTCAGGGTTGGCATCAGCCTCCAGCAGGTCCCAACAGTAGTCAGACCCTCTGGCACCAGGGACCAGAGCCGCCAGAGGCTGGCTCATGTGCTGGGCGGGCACATGCCTGACCTGCACCATGGATGGGGGGGTCCTTCCAGTGCTCTTGGTGCTGTGCCTAACACTGCTGAGCTGCCGAGCTGGAGCCAGGGACGTCCCCATGTCCCTGTGATGCTGCACAGCTCCCTCAGCCACGCTCGGGACACCCCCCCAGGGAGCACTGGGGCACCAGGACAGGGTGCATAAAACATTGCCAAGGCTGCTGTGGGCTGCCTGGAAAATGCCTCCTCTTCCTGGCCCCAGGAAAAGGAGCAGTGATCCAGGGTGGGGGCGTTTGGATAGGACTGAGAGGGACCGGGAGAAGGACACCCAGGGCTCCCCAGCAGCACAGCACAGCTCCTACGGGCAGGATCGGCTCTGCCACCCTCCTTGGGAATGCAGCATCCCCGCTGGCCCTGAGGATGCTCTGCTCTGGCTCCCAGATGTTCCCATGGGGTACGAGCCCCAGCGTCCAGCTCCGGCACATCCATCCCCATGCTGGAGCAAGTGCTGCCTGGGGTGGTTCCCATAGGGGTGGGTGATGCAGCAGGGATGGGTGACACAGGCAAGGACGGGTGACACAGCAGGGAGGCAGTGACAGGGGGCAGGGAGGCAGTGACAAGGAGCACAGATCCAGCGACACAGGGCCTGGCTGGCTGACGGGGCCAGGAATGCAGTGACAAGGGTAGGGTGACATGGGTGACGTGGGCAGGGCTGGGTGGCACACGCAGGGATGCAGTGATGCAGGAACGGAGCGAGAGGCCGGGGGCAGGTGCCGGGGCGCAGGGGCAGGGCGCAGCCCGGGGCCCCCGCCCGGCGGTGCCGGTGTGCCGGGGCCGCGGCGCCCCCTGGCGGCGGTGGGCGGCGCCGCGGCGGCCGCTGCTATAAAAGGCGGCGACGGGCGAGCGCAGACGGCGGCGGGCAGTGAGCGGCGGCACCGGGAGCATGGCCGGCCAGCAGCCCGCCCCGCACCTCCACCTGGCCGAGCTCACTGCCTCGCAGTTCCTCGACGTCTGGAAGCATTTCGACGCTGACGGTCAGTCCCGGCGCGGGGGACACTCGGATTCACTCGCCTCCCAAAATCGCCGCCGCGTCCTGGGGTGGGGGGGGCGGCGCTGCGCTGAGCTGAGCTGAGCTGAGCATCCCCGGGAGCGGTGGGATCGCGGGGGCCGTCGGGGCGGTGGGGGCCCGCGGCTGCGGCGGAGGGATGCGGAAAGCCCCGGCACTAGAGGGCGGTTAGTGCCCCGGTACCGGAGCCCCGTCAGGAGCGAGCCCCGTGACTGGGGGGGGATAACCGGCCCCCGAGACCGACTCCCATCTGGGCTCCCCCGACTCGGGGGATGCCGAGCCTGGGGGTGCTGTGGGTCTCCCTTTAGCTTCCCATGGGCCCCAAGTCCCCCCGAGGGCTGGGTGTCTCCTGGAGCCGGCAGCAACCCTGAGCTGTGCTGGGGGCAGTGGGTGAGAGCAGGCTGGGGGGGGGGGGAGGGCCTGCCCTTCCGGGGGTGCCTCAAGGCAAAGCTGGGTCTACCTGGCCTGGGGCTACCAGCCCAGTTTCCCCCTGGTTTGCTGGGGGGAGTGTCCCTGTGGTGCTGCTGGGGGAGGCCTGGGCTGTGGGCCCCCCATTGGGCTCATGGCAGCAGGGCTGCAGCCCTGCTCTGCTCCATCCACCACCTTGGTGGAGGCCCTTTGCTTGTACCCGGGTTGCCCAGAGGTCTGGGGGACAATGTGGATGCAGGCTGGGACCTCGAGACATACTGTCCCCTAGAGGCAGGGGATGGCAGAGGAGGTGTCCCTTGCCCCAGAGCAGGATGGGGAATGGGCTCTCCCGTGGCTCCCGAGCCCTGCTGGGCAGAGAGCTCTGTGCCATGGAGATGCAGCAGCCATGTCCCTGATGGGGACCTCTCCACTCTGCCCAGATGGCACAGTGCTGGCTGGGCATGCTTGCTACCACTGTGCAGCTGCATCCAGGGTGGGCAACAGGGCTATTGGTGGGTATCCTCTGAGCCAGCTCTGGGCAGGCCCCAAAACCAAGATCAGAATCAATCCCCGCGCTTCAAAAGAGGCTGCTCAGCAAGGACCAGTCTGGACTCTTGAGCTGGTCTGTGCCCATCCCAGCCAAGGGTCCCTGCTGGAGCTGGCAGAAAGGCTGCATTTGTCTTGCTGATGAAAGCGGGGGGGGGGGGAAATCACATCAGAAAAAAATCACTTTGCACTGAAAAACTATTTTTCTGGGGCTGTGAAGCTGGCTCAGCTGGGGCTCTCTGGGGAAACCAGCCCTTGGAAAGCTCTTGCCCATCCTTGTGCCTCCCCTCCTTCCAGGGCTGTTTGGCAAGGGAAGGGGCTGGGGCTCTCGGAAAGGCTGGCCAGCAACAAGCCCTCCTGGGAGCTGTCACGTGGCATCCCCAGCTGCTGGAGTCGGCGATCAGCCTGTTAGGTGCTGTGCAATCCTCCTAGCTGGGTGTTCTGGGCCCCTCCTGCGGCACCCAGGGAATGGTGACTGTTCCCTGCCCTGCCAGAGCAGGGACCAGATCCAGGTCATGTAGCTGGAACATCTATTGGCTGCAGCTTGGCAGGATGCAGGAGTCTGTGGCTGTGCTCATAGGGTGACAGTCACCCTTTAGTGTTACCGCTTGCAGAGCTGGGGTTTCCCCCTAACTCACCCCGCTTGGGGTGTGGGAGTGCTTGCGCGTGGGCTTTGCTGGGGCAGTGGCAGCACCCGTGGGGAAGTCTGAGTGCCACTGCCACACCTGGCTGACTGTCCCCCCTGCGGGGATAGCCCTTGGAAAAGGAGATGTCCTGGGCAGGGGATACGCTATCTTTTGCAGTGTGTTCTGCTATGCTCTTGGATGTGCTCCGTCATCTCCAAAAGGTGCAGTCAGACAGGATCCCTACTTGGCCAGCAGCCCTGAGGCAGGGCAAGGGGGGCAATTCCCCTCAGGGTCCAAGCTGCTCCCTGCTCTGGCCTATTCTTAAAACCCTCTGTGACAGGGACACATCACCACAAAGTGGTTCTTCCCACTCCGTCCGCCAGGGGTGTGGGGATCTGCTCTCCCAACAGCTGTGACCTTCCTCTCTGGCCTGGCTTTGCGGCACCAGGCGCCCCCACACCTCTCCAATGGCATGGTTTCTGGGTGCCCCAGCTCCTTTTCCAGGCCCCAAAGCAGAGGTGGGATGTAAGATGGTCCCGTTTGCACATGACTCCCGTGAGCCCTTCTTAGGGCTTTTTGTAGAGCAGGTGGCATGCGGGGATTTGGGCAGCTGGGGAAATAGCAGCCCTGGCCACGCTGCTGGGCAGCAGAAAAGGCTTTTCTCCACGAGAAGGATGAGGTGATGAAGTCCTCACTTTCCTGGCTGCCAGATCAGCTCAGGGGATGTGCTCAGGGTGTATCTGCTGGGGGGCACCAGCTTGTGAGATGGATGCCTGGCAGGCAGGTCTCCATGCAATGCTACCAGTCTCTGCTCTGAAGGGGGCATAAAAAGCCATACGTGGCCATGAGGCCTCTGGCTGGTCCTTTGACGGATCCCACAAACCTGCGTTGAGGGTGCTGCAGAAGGAAGTAGCCAGCCCGGGGTGCTGTGTGGCACCCCATGCTCAGATGCAGGCTGTGGCAGCAGCTTGGCCGTCCCAGGGACTGCAGCTCTGAACAAGGCACTTGGGCAAATCAGGACATGACAGAGCGCAGCAGTGGGCTCCGCAATGCGGGGAGGCTCTGGGGTCAGCAGCACAGCTGTACAGACCGGCCATAGCTCTCCAGAGGGGCCGCTCAGTGCAGCCCTGCTTACAGCAGGTCAGACGCTTGCTTTAGGGGAAATCCAGCTCCTGGCCATGATATTCGTTTGGGTTATCCTTCTCCCAGCTCAAGCCTATGGCTCTTTTTTTTTTCTTTTTGCAATGAAATTCAAAGGTGCCTGTGGCTCTCCTGCACGCTTTGCTGTGAAGGAGGAGGACGAATAGTGCTGCCAGGCATTTTGGGAGAAGCAAAAATCAGTTTATAGGATCTGAGCATGGGAATAAAGTAAGTGTGGAAATATTCAAGCGTCAATGGTGGGTGTGGAGGGGAGAGCAGGCATTTATGTGCCTTTTGGCTCTGGCCTCCTCATGCTTTCAGGGTAGCTTGGACCAGGCAGGGAAAGGACAGGATGGGTGGATGGAGGGTAGCAGAGGAAGGGATGGAGAAGGCAAGGTCAGCTGGTTTCTGCTGTCCCTCAGATGCAAAAGCACAGCGAAAGTGGAGCTCTGTCCAAGAGGAAAAGCTCATTTGCATCTCGGTGCGCATGACCTGCTCCCAAGGCAGCTGGGAAGGAGGTGCCATGGCTGTTCCCTCTGCCAGATGTGGGAGCCTGGCAGAAGCTGGTGGAAAAGGAAGCGTGGGGAGAAGGGGCTGTCAGCCCATGCTAAGGTGGCCACATGGCTCGACCGCTGCTTCAGGTCACTCCTGTCACCCCCTCGGGGCTCAGAGGAACCAACAGCTGCTGCCGAGGGAGCACTTCATTAGAGCTTTGATGAACCTTCCTCCTGCTACATCTCCTGAGCACAGAAAAGCACCCTGAGTGCAGAAGCCTTTGGAAGAGCAATTATAGGGAAAAGCGCCGAGATGAATCGGGCTTGGAAGAGAAGATGACTGCCCGGAAACTAATTGTGGCGGTTTCATTAAGGCGAAGAGAATGCCCCGTTGCCATAGAAACCACATCTGGACACATATATTAGTGGTGAAGGCCATTAGGTATATCTTGTGTGGCAGATGGCAGCTGGTGGCGGGGCCAGCTGCCCAGCCCGCTACCTCGGGGAGGCACCCAGACGCTGCTGAGGAGCCTGCTGTGGCCATGGGGCCTTCCTGAGAAGAAAGCTGCGGCTGGGGAAGGGGATGTTTCAGAGCCCTCAGTGCCTGGTGCTGGGTGCCCAGGCCTGTCCCCGCACCAGGTGCCCTGTCTTCTCTTCCTTCCTCAGCCCTTGGGGCTGTGCAAAGGTTCATTAAGGCACCCGACTAGAGCATCAGGTGCTGCTGACGCAGCAGCGATGGCCAACGCTGGAGGCATACGAGCCAGGAGGTGTGCAGGGGGAGAGCTGGGGTTGTGCCTGCCCTAGGGTAAAACCCAGCTGTCTGGGGCTCCTGACAAACTCAGGCAGGCATCACCAGGTTCATAATGCTCCGTGGTGGTGGTAGGCACCTCTTCCCCACGGCCATTGCTCTGGCCACAGAGGAGGCCCTGCGTGCCGCCTTGCCCCAGAGCGTCCCTTGCTCACCAACACCTCGTGTTTCATCTTCCTCCCCAGGAAACGGCTACATCGAAGGCAAAGAGCTGGAAAACTTCTTCCAGGAGCTAGAAAGTGCCAGGAAAGGGGCTGGCGTGGTAAGGCCCTCTCCTATTTTTGTTCCCTGCTTCCCTTCCATCTGCTGTTTCAGGCTCACGTCGGCGCTGTCTCGTTTGGGAATGGCCCAGATGAGCGTGACTGGAGCTGGGGCAGAGTCAGGGTGGGTTCGGCGAGCCGCGAGCATGCGTCTCGTTGGTGTGTCCTGGCCAGGTATCTCCCCAGGACCTTGCCACTGCGTCCGAGCCAAGGGCAGTGCCCTCGCTGCCATGAGGCTGGCAGCAATGGAGGCTCCCAGAGCCCGAGCACCTGGCTCTCCAGGGTTATCTGTGCCCATGAGACCCTGCAGGCAGGGAAGGGGCTTGCATGCCACCAGGTCAGTGGGAACTTGGAGTGAAGGAAATCACTCCAAGTGAATTAGGATTAGTGAATCCTAATCAAAAACATGACGGATGGCCCAGGCAGCTCTGATTTCTCAGGGTGTTTGTGGTGGGAGGATAAATGCAGCTGACTCCCGTGCCTGCTCTTTGCCAGCAGGACTCCAAGAAGGACAACTTTGGGGAGAAGATGAAGGAGTTCATGCACAAGTATGACAAAAATGCAGATGGCAAAATCGAGATGGCAGAGGTGAGTTACACTGGCTCCCAGGGACCAGCTGCCCCTGCCCCATGTGGAGGGGACAAGGCTGCAGGGCCAGTGGGTTGCCTTCACAGCAGGCAAAGCTTGGTGGTGGCAGTGATTTCTTTGGGGTACCGTGAGCAAGTAGAAATCTCCCTCTGTGTGCAACAGGCTCGTGCTGTGTCTGGGAGGGTGAGCAGGGAGCCACTGGCACCTGCTGGGGACCTATGTCCTCCTCCTGGGATGAGATGAGGCTCCTGGGGGTCCCCACTGATGCTCACTGTCCCCCACAGCTGGCTCAGATCCTGCCCACGGAGGAGAACTTCCTGCTGTGTTTCCGCCAGCATGTCGGCTCCAGCTCGGAGTTCATGGAGGTGAGCAGGGCAGGGGCTCATGCTGCCCTTATGCCGTTTCCAGCTGCAGCCTGTCGAGCATGTTTCAGTCCCCAAAGTTCTGGCACCCAGCTCTGCTGTGGAAAAATGAGCGGGAGCCAGGCTCAGGGCAGGAGCTTCCTGGTCTCCTCCAAACCTTAGGCCCAAATTGGGCATTGGTGCCTGGGGAAGCCTGGCCTGGCCCGGCCCCTGCCTGACGCAGGAGATGAGCTTTTCCAGTCCTCTGAGCTCCTCTGGCAGCTTTCAGAGCAGCTGGGCATTTCATCCCAGTCTCCAGACCGAGGTGAGCTGCCAGGACTGATAGCTGCTTCCCTAAATTTCCCCTCTGGGATAGCCGGGGCGGTCTGTCCTTAGCGCCCTGAATAAATGGGCTGTGCTGGCCCTGCCAGCTGCACCCCACACCAGGGCTGGCCACATTTCGGGAGTGAGAGAAACAGCTGCTGCATCCCTTGCCCTGCTCTGGAGGGACATGCCAGGCTTGGGTGGATGATGCTGCGACTGCCAAGCCCTTGTGCTTAGGGCAAAGCCAATCCCAGACAGCCTGGTAGAGAAATCCTGGCCAAGCTGGGTTGGGTCAGTGGTTCCCACAGCCCAGCTGGGGGCTGCCAGGCAGCGCCACACAGTGGGGGGCTTTCAAGCCATGCTTGGAAAAGCAACCCTGTGTCCAAACCACTGGCCGAGGCTGAAAGAGGAGCAGCTGTTGCAGGGCAGCTGCTAAGCGGATGCTATTGTCCACCTGGGGGATGCAATCAAATATTAAAGCCCTGCCTCACTGGCCGCTGTGGGGGATAATAACGCGCTTGAATTCTTGCCATGGTGTGTGGCTGGGCTTGCTCAACCGTCCCCTCCCGAGACAAAAGCTGGGGGGAGCGTGCAGTGCCATGGCTATTGGGGCTGCCAGTGAAATGGGAGCCATGCGATGGCCCGATCCTGGCTAGGGTGGCAGGGGGTGCTCGAGGGAGCAGGGCTAGGGCGAAGGGGGAGGTGAACCTCCCCCCCCCCCCCCCCCCAAACACTTGTGCTGCCTCCTTCGCAGGCCTGGCGGAGGTACGACACGGACCGCAGTGGCTACATCGAAGCCAACGAGCTCAAGGTGGGCTGCGAGCTGAGTTGGGGGCGGGGGGGGGGAATGCGCGCAGGCCAGGGGTGCTGGTGGGCTGTGCCGGGTGCCTGCTCCCAGTCCCACAGGGCATTGCCCCCTGGGATCCTGCTGACAGGCCGTGGGGTGCTCGGCCAGGGTAGGGACAGCCTGGTGGGACCGCACTGTGGCCACCGCCTCGCTCTCTTTCCAGGGCTTCTTGTCAGACCTGCTGAAGAAGGCGAATAGGCCCTATGACGAGCCGAAACTGCAGGAGTACACGCAGACCATCGTAAGTGGGGACCCTCGCCCCTGTACCTGGCCCTGTCTCTCTCCCGGCATGGCATGGCACAGCCCTGCTCCTACCTTGGCATGGGAGTCTCACCACCCCTTGGAGGAGCCTGCCGCAGACGGAGCGAGCACGGCCTTGCAGGGGATCCTGCCACCTTTTGGGGCCGAGCTCCAGATCCCCTGCCTTTGCCCACCCTGCTGCGGGAGGGAGGGAGGGAAGAGACAGTGGGTAACTGGCTGCTGCTCGTGTCCCGACAGCTGCGGATGTTCGACATGAACGGAGATGGGAAGCTGGGCCTCTCAGAGATGTCCCGGTAAGACCTCTCTCCTGCCAAGAGAGCTGGAGGCCGCAGGGTGGGGATGTCTCCTCGGATACTTTGGGATGCAAAGGGGCTTTGGGACCACGAATTGGGCTGCCCCTCTGCACCTCGGATCAGCATCGCTGTCAGGATTTGGGGTGCAAAACAAGCAAGTGGCAAGGAAGAAAAACCTCGAAACGTTCACATCTAAGTTTGTTTTGACATTAGCTACTGGAGGAAAGCAGGTTTTCCTCTTCAATTTGCTCATGCTGTAAGCTCACGCTGGCCACGTTCCCACTGAGTGGGGCAGCCTTGCCCTCTGCCCAGCCTCCTGCCCACAGCCTGACTCGGCTCTCGAAGCTCATCTGGCTCAAAGCTAACCTGGAGAAGGGAGGGGGGGGAAGTGAATTTTTGGCCAGATCAATTCCCTCATCTGACTTCTGCTGCAGAAATGCTGGTGCCAGGCAGGAACCTGTGGCTGGGTGCAGAGGCTCTGACCTGGCTCAGCTCTCGCCTAGCAGCATCAGGGCAGCGCTCGGCCAGGCCAGGCAGCTGCCATGAGAGCGCTGAGCCCCACGAACGCTTCCCTGGGTGTGTGGCTGACGCAGCAGCACGGCACTTGTATGCCTGCTCTGCAGCAGTTTCCTGTCTGTTGGGACACTTGGCTCATTGTGACCTGGTTGCTTCCTGCTCATCCTCTGGCCTTCTTGTTTTTCAGACTTTTGCCTGTGCAAGAAAACTTCCTTCTTAAGTTTCAGGTAAAAAAATGAATAAATAAAACAAACCATTCCTACTCCCTGTTTGCAGTGGCCTCTTTCCCCTCCCTCACATCTGTTTCTCTTGCCAGGGAATGAAGTTGTCATCAGAGGAATTCAATGCTATCTTTGCCTTTTATGATAAGGTAGGAGGGCAGCGGGAAAGGAGGACAAGGAGGTTTAATCAGGTAGAGCTGATGGCAGGGAGAGGGCTCTCAGCGCTGGGCTGGTGGTGAGCTGGGTCAGGCTCAGAGCAGCAGCAGGCTGGGATGGAGTGACCCACAGGCCTGGGGGAGCCCTGGCCTCTCATCTCTGCTTTGCTGCCATATGGAAGATGTTTTGGGGAGGCTCTGGGGAAGGTCACCTGCTTTCCAGGGGTCTCCTAGTTTTCCCATCCCCTCTACTGGACTGGGAGCAACTTGACCTGGAAGACTGCTCCAGCCAAAAATAGCTCGGGGGGGGAAAAAAAAAAAAAAGCCTTTGGATCAATTCCCTGCCCTGATGCAGGGAGGGAGTGCTGGTACCTGAGAGACAAGCAACCAGGGCAGAGACCCTGGCTGCATCCAGCAGCCCTCCACAACCAGCTGCAGGGATCCAGCTGCTGTTCCCAGGGGTGGGCTTGCCAGGCACATGTCTTTCCCTGTGCTCACATCCCTCCGTTGTTGGCCAGGACGGGAGCGGCTTCATTGATGAGAATGAGCTGGACGCACTTTTGAAAGACCTGTATGAGAAGAACAAGAAAGTAAGTGGGGAAGGGCCGGGTGGGAGGGAGAACATGCACCCCTCGGGCTCCCTGCACCTTCTCTCTGCCGCGTCGCTCATAGCAGGACTCCTCCCTTCTGCACATCCACGGGGACATCTTCCACCCCCTGTGTCCATGTTGCCCTCGGTTCAGGATAAAAGCTAGTCCTGTGGCCCAGCACATACAGCCAGAGCTCCCATGGACCACATTTGGGCTCTGAGGGACCAGGGAGGCTTTACTGGAGCAGGAGAGAGGCCGCAGCACCCAAAGGGGACATCGAGGGTGCTGGGGGTCTGCTGGAGCCCAGGGCCAAGGCAGTGCATGGGGAAATGTGGGGGCATAGCCAGTCGCTGCTACAGCCCCCATTGCCCCGCTCCTTGCAGGAGATGAACATCCAGCAACTCACCAACTACAGGAAGAGCATCATGAACCTCTCTGATGGGGGCAAACTCTACCGCAAGGAACTGGAAATTGTGCTCTGCAATGAGCCCCCCATGTAGAGTCCCCTGTGCTCCCTCTCCTCTTCCTCCTCCCTGGTCCTCCCCCTTCACCCCATCACTGCGCCGAAAGAGAGCACGAAGAGGGGATCACGGCTGCCGCAGTGCCGGCCGGGAGCTCTATGCCCACCTCGCCATGCCCTCTGCCGATGTTCGCCCACCTGCTTCTGCCTGGGGCCTGCCCCCCCCTGCGCGGGAGGGGTGCGCTGCATGGCCTCATCCACCCGTGGCCCCTTCCTCACCCTTACACGTTGCACAGGGGGCTAGCGCAGCTCTTCTTGGGTTTCTTCCCCTCTCCCTAGTTTGCCGTAGTTTGTTTTCCTGTTAAAATCCCTGCTGCTGGCGTGAACTTTTATTTTCCTCATCGGGCTGGCTGGTTTTTGTGGGGGGGGGGGATCTTCTCATTCGTTTGGTCTCTTTTGCGTTTTTATTGTTTACCAAAGAACAGTTTACAAATAAACTCAAGTACTGCTACCAGACCCCGTGCTATGCCTTGGCTGATTCGTCTCCTCTGGGTGGGCACGTGCATGGCTGGGCCCTTTGCCAGGGTGCAGCAGGGACCCCTGGGCTGGCTGCCCACTCACGCTCTCGGCCACCAGCATCAGACAGACGGCTTGGAGTGCTCTGCTCTATTTTGTGGGCTGTTAGATCAATACACAGCATATAGCTGTAGTAGGGTGGGATATGGGAGACACCTCTCTAATGATAGGTAGGTGTGACTCCTTTACTGCTCTGTGAGCTATCTTCCTCTCTCGTCTTCCCAAAGCGCTCTGAATGCAGCATGGAGAAGCTTAAAGCCTCTGGCTCAGTGGGTGCTGGCTGCTGGTGGTGCAGCCGATGGATGGGGAGCTCTTGGACAGCAGCAAGGAGAGACTTGGTTAGAAATGGAGCTGATGGAGACATCTGGTGACTTTCTCAGCTTTTTCAGAAAGCCCCTGAGCTCTGTTGAGGCTAATTGAGCTGTTATAGATGGCGGAGAAAAAAGCTTGCCAGGAGTAGATCAGAAACCCCATGCCATGGCAGAAGGGCAGAGCCATCCTTGGTGAAATTCTGTTCGTTAGTGCTGAGCTCTCCATCCTACATGTGCCCAGGCTAATCCCAAATAAAGGCTGAAGCAACAGCCTTTGCTGGGAACGTTGCGTGCTCTGCTGAGCCATGCATGAGTGCAGCAACAGGACCCAAACTGATGTACAGAAAAGCTTTAAAAACACAGGGAAGGCAGACCCACAAGCATCTACCTGGCTGCCAATGTGGCAGCAGGTGCCCTGAGTGCTTCTGGCTCAGGACTGCCCATGCACGAGGTCCTTATGTTCCTATTAAGCTGGGAGAGAAGTGAAATGGGGTGCCTGGAGAGCCTGGGAGGGCAGCAAGGCTATCCCAGGCTCCCTGGGTCTCCCCTTGACCCCTGCTGTGTGTGCCACCATCCTAGGCAAATGCTGCCACTCGCAACAGAAAGGATGGTGAAGGTATCTTCTGAGGACAAGCCTGTGGTGTGGACAGGGGTTTAAAAAAAAAAAAAAAAAAAGACACCATGGCACATTTGGCCTAAGGAAAGAAAAGTTACTCAATTGTTGCCTTGACCTGCTCAGCTCCTGCTAACTCCTGAGCCCTCTGCAGAGGGACAGCAGGAAAGGGCAGAGACCACAGCTGGATTCAGTCCCTGTTGGGCTCAGAACATTCACCCTGGGGCAAGGGAGGGTGAAAAGGAGAAGTTAGAAAGAGAAGTTAGAAAGGAGAAGTTAGGAGTAGCTTTACCCAGACCCTCAGACCTCAGTCCCACAGCGAAACGCCCCCTCCCCAAGGGCCTTGAGCTGTATGAAACCAAGCTTGAGGTCTGATACTGGCAGGACGTGCGGCCAGCGGGGACGTCTGATGGAGCCTTGTGCTCTGCCACCCTTGAGTGGGACGACTTCCTTGGCCCCACAAGCTCCGTCCCGGTGTTTGGGACAGCCGCGCTGCTCCGCGCTGCTCTGCCCACCGGCAGCCTGGGACAGAGCCCCGTCCTCTGCGCCCCTCGGCGCCCTGCGCTGGTGGAGTAGCAGCGCCACCCGCCGGTGCAGCTTCCCAGCCGGGGAGCAGGCGCGCTGGGCCCCCGGCTGCGCCAGGCGGGGTGCTGCCTGCTGCCGCCCAGGGCTGCCTCAGTCTGGTGCCCTGCCCCCGCCCCCCCCCGCCTTGGGGCAGCTAGTGCATGAGGTGCTGGCTTCAAGGCCGAGCGAGCCCTCGCCAGCCCCAAAGCCCTCGTGAGGGGAAAGCCCCCCCAGTGCCGCCTCGCTTGGTGAGAGCCTGCCGGTGAGACGGCACTGCCCTGCCTTCCGCCGCCCCTCGTAAAGGAGGCTGAGGGCTTTAACAAGCCAACGAATGCCGGGTAAAATGGCGTCGGCGTGAACGCGGTGCAAACGGTGTCACCACGAACAAGGTGCAAGCGGTGTCAGTGTGAGCATGGCGTGATCGGGGTCGGTGCGAAGGCGGTGCACACCGGTGTCCGCAGGAAAGCGGGGTCAGCGCGACGGCCGCGTAAGCGAGGTTGTCGGGAACACGAGGTGTGCACCACTGGTGGGGGGGGGGGCAGCGCGGATGTGGTATAAACGGCGTTGATGAGAAGGCGGCCCCCGAGCCCCGACGGCGCGGCAGCCCCAGCCGGGACCCGCCGAGGCGGGCGGCGCGGCTGCCACGAGCCCGCCCGGCCACCAGGGGGCGGCGCGGCACAGCGCAGCGCAGCGACCGCGGCGCATGCGCGGGGCGGGGCCGGGCCAGGCCGTGCGCGAGGCCGGTAGCCGCCCCCCGCTGCCTGCTGCCCACTGCCCGCCCGCCGCCATGGCTCTGCTGCAGTCCCGCCGGTTCCTCGCCGCGCCTCGCCTCGCTGCCGCCGCCGCCCGGGCTAGGTGAGGGCTGGCGGCGCTGGGGGTCGGCTCTCCCGGCTAGGGCGCGTCTGGCCTCCCTGGAGCGTGGCGGGGCGGAGGGGCTTCCGCGCGTCGCGGCGCCGCCGCGTGCGGGGCCGGTGCCGGGGCTGGTGTCCGCGTGGGGCGAGGAGCCGGGCCGGGCAAAGGGACTCGGGGGAGGCTGTTCGCGGGGAGGCAGCGTGTCCCTCCGCGGACCCTGTAAGTGCGGGAGAAGCCAATGACCTCCCGACACGCGAGGGGAAGAGGTTGCAGGAGGCGGACGCGCGGATTGGCTGGGTGAACGAGACGAGTCGGGGGGCGCGCGCCGTGGCCTCTCGCTGTGATTGGCTGCGGCCGGGGCCCGGGGCCGCCAACCTGCCCTTGAGGGGCCCGTTAGAGGGCGCAGCGGGGGGGAGGGGGGCGCGTGCGCCGTGCGGCGGGGCCGGGGCCGGGGCCGGGGCCGGGGCCGGCCGCGTGCAGTGGGGCCCGGCCGCTCTTGCCCGGTATGCAGTGTGCACTGGGGAGCAGGGACCCCGTGCACGGTGAAATGGGGCATGCATGTTGCCCAGCATGCACTGTGCAACGGGGCTGGAGGGACTCTGTGCACTGTGAAATGAGGCCGTGCTGGCACCGCTGCCTGGCGTGCAACCTGCAATGGGGAGTGGGGACCCTGTGCTCTGTGAAATGGAGCTGGGATGCTGCTGCCTGGTGCGCACCGTGCAGTGGGGCCAGGGAGATCCTGGGTGCTGTGCAGCGGGGTGGGAGCTTTGCTATCTGAAGTGCTGTGCTGTGCCAGAGCCACGTGTTGAGGTGTGCAACACCAGCCACGGGGAGGGGGTGGGGATGAGGGTGTTTGCACAGGACTCACTTTTGCACTGCCGGCTCTGGACTCTACCAGCAAAGAGATGGAGTTAAGGACACAGGGTGCAGCTGCAGCCCTTTGAAGAGCCCGGTGTGTCAGTACTCAAAGTACAAGTGATCCCTATAGCTGATCTGAGAGCTATAGGACACTGGCTGGGGGCACCACCATGAGCAGCACTTGGTTGCTGAGATGCAAAGTATGCCCAGACCTGCAGGGCCTTGCTGCTTTCCAGAGCCCTTTGAAGCTGACCTTGGGTAGCTTTAGGGAGGACTTCCTTGTCAGTGCTGCAGAGCAGTTCTCCCCCCCCCCCCCCCCCATTCCAGCAGGTACAGGCGTATTAGACTTTGATTAACCCTCTTTTGTCCAGCATGGCCCCAGCCTGCCTTGTGAGCTGAATGTTCCTACTCCATGCTGCTTCTGAGGCAGCGTTCTGGCTCTTATCAGCAAGTAGAGGAGCAGATATTTAGACCCTGTGTTTTCTGCCCTTGGACCCCTAGGTCCTGCACCTTTTCCATAGGGGGCCTGTGGAAGGTATGTAAGCCTACTGGCAATAGCTTTGCTTTTCTCAAGTTTGCTGTACGGCAAACTGTAGGCTATCAATTCAAGCATAGGTCTCATAGAAGAGATGCAGACCATCACTTTTGTAAGTAAAGGCTCTTTCTGCAAAGGTCAGTTGTTCCTATGCAGTAAGCTTGAAGAGTGTTTTGTTGTCAGGTAATAGGAGATGCCAAGCAGTGACTGATGGTTGTCTACATCCTTGTCTCCAGTACCTTAACGCAGCGTTCAGAGCTGTTACGATTTCTCTGTGCTGAAAATGGTCTCTCCAAAATCAGGACAGAGGTAAAGAGATATGAAATGATTAAAGTGGATCATTCGACACACAACTACTAATTAACGATGGAAGAGCAGACTGAAGGTTATCGCCCGATGTATCGCGAGACTACAATTTCAAATGCTTTTCTTAGTGGGACACTTACCATAGCTGACTGGGACAATGAATTTTTCAGGCTTGAGAGGGCTGTGGCAGCAGGAGCAGCCTATTGGCATTGTTCTCGAATAAATATTTGCTTTAGCAGTGAGATCACGGACAGAGTCGCCTTTGGCCTGTCCATTCTGCTCCAACTTGCAGAACTGCTGTAGGAGCCAGCTTTGGCAGAGGTTTTGAAATTGAGGATCTTATAGGGCTGTACCTCAGCATGTGTGTTGGATCTTTAACAATGGAAAACTCTAACGGACTTGTAAACACTTGCCTACCTCGAGGAAAATGTGCTGTATGAGCCTGGCCTTGCTCCTGCAAGTGCCACATGCATTTCCGAAGGGTGCTGCTGTCTTAGGCAGTTGCTGGCGTGCGTGCATTCCTGCTCTCTCTGTCTTCTCTGTCACATCATGCATGCAGCTCTGCACTGAACTGGCTCGGAGGACTGACCTGGCTGAAAAATAACATCTGGCAAAAACTTGTTTTTCAGCTGCATCAATTGTTTGATCACCTTTTCACAGACTGGTTGGTGGTGGGGGGACAGAGACTACTTGAGCAACAGGCCTGCTCAGCATCTAAATACAGCCTCAGGCCACCTACGTTCAAGTCCAGAAGCTGAAGAAAATGCTGTTTTTGGCTTACACTTGATGTTCCTCCAGTAGTTCAACCACAGCTTAAACTTGTTTTCCTTTGGGTCTGTGCACTGAAATACCTCCAGCCCTCGTGTGTAGGCAGAGAAGACGTGCAGTTCATAACTCTGACCTTTATTTAACAGCAGCACTCTTTTAATGGCTTGAAATAAAATACAGTGCAATGCAGAGACACCACATTAAAAAATCAGGTGCTTAGGATACCCCGGGGTAGCTATATATTACAATGTGGAGCCTTGGATCCCTATTAGATTGCTTGTCCTAACCCCCTGTACAGAAAGCTTTCAATGGGTGATCTCTCTGTGTATCCTGATGTGTTTGGACAACTCAGCCTGGACTGTTTTCTCATCTCATTGCCCACTCAACTCCCTGGAAAAAGCAGAGGAGTCTTTCTTTAGCCTTCACCCCAAAACCCTTGGGCTAAGAACAGGAAAATCAGCCCTAAACCTACCCTTTGCTGTCTTAAGCTGATAGAAACAGCAGCTCAGAATGAAAGCACTTAACTCTCAGGAGTACTGGAGCTTAGGGAAACGCTGCAGGATCAGCGTTTGTTGCAGCAGTAGCATGTTAGAGCCCAGTGACCTGCTTAAGTGTTTGCAGGACTGGGACCTAAATATCTAAAACAGTGTAAGCAGCTTAGTGAAAAGCACAGTAGGAAGATGGTACCGTCACTATTTTAGAAGCAGCAGCTCTTTGAAATAGATGGTGAGGCTACTGCAGCCCTTGGTACCGAAATAATCTTAGACCAGGTCGACTCCTGTAGAGGGGTATGCTCGCGTGCAAAGTGCATTTCTTTTCTCTCCCTGCCTCCTCCGTTGCCAGGGAGGTAGGAGAGAGTTGCTCAAAGCAGCATTGCGTGCTTCCTAAACTCACAGCAGGTTTTTGCCCAGGCAGCCCCCTCAGTGGCCTTGTCCATGTCCTGGCTGGGTTGACTCAGCTCCCTGAGCATCTCCCTCACTGCTCGCTGCAGCCCGTGTCCCTCCAGAGGGTAGGTGTCTGTGGCGTGACTGACTCATCCTCCTTTCTAAGTTGATCCTGTTCTTAACGAATCTTAATTACCTCTCTGGTTAGCGATCTAGAAAATGCTAAACGCATCTTCCATTTTTAAACTGCCTGAGGTGTCTCTGCCTGCACATGTTCACTGCCTTTTTCATAGGAATACTATAATGATGAGGAGAGCAATTAAGTTTGAACAGGACAAATGATGTCTGGGGCTCAGATGAGAGGCAATCTACATGTACATACATGCAAAGCAGGTATATACAGTGACTATACTGGCTCTAAACAGAGCTGAGTGGTGCCTGAGTGGCAGGGGAAAGTGACTTTATGAGTTCTGCTGATCCCATGAGCACTAGGGCCTTCTGCTGCCTTAACCCACTAGGCCATGCTGTCTTCAGAAGTGCTCTGCTGTTCCGTGTGTCTCTCGGTACACCAGAGTACACACAGGGTTCAACAGGCGATCTGGCTGGTCAGGGGGGTGGCTTGACGGCTCCTGCATTGCCTGCGGCAGAATCTGATCCCAGGATACCGTTCCCATATAACGCAAGGCTGTTATCTTCGCGTGAGGCTGCCTTCCCCAGGCCGAAGAACTCTGGCTGTAAAGCTGATTTGTGGTGGTGTTAGCTGCAGAAGCAAATTCATTTTGTCCTCCTCCTTTCCTCCTTTAGCTCTCGAGACTGAATCCTCCCCCGAGGGAGATGAACCACATCTGCCCTGTGCCACGTGCCGTGTCCCGCCGTGGAGCTTGGGAGTCTGGATGAGTGTCTGTGTGATGCTGGGTGCCAGGACAGTCAGAGCTGGGTTGAGTCATCTTCTGTAGTAATCCTGTGTTCGAGAGGGGCCTGCCTCTGTCGGGCAGGTTAAAAGCTACCACCCCTCTTCTCTTGCAGCATCTACAGCTTGCAGAGGTCGAGTATGGGACTGGGTAGAGACTGTGGCCAAAGAGAGAATAACAGGGTTTCTTTTTATAGCGTGGACTAGCCTGTCCTTGACATTAAGAAAGCTTCTCTGTCTTCAGGGTGGCAGTCCTGCCAACAGGATGGAGGCAGGTGGTTTGCAGAGCGGCTCCTAGGGAGTGAGGAGCGCTGACTCGGGACTTGGGCAAAGCTCCTGCTGGCACAGGGAGGCTTCACTGCGAGGGAACGGACCTTCGAATCAGAGCTTGTCACTTGTCACCCTGGCATGGAAGAGAGCGTCCTGTGCATGTTCCAGGAAATGAGCATTTAGCTACAACATCCCTCTCAAGGGAGCCAAAGTTTGTAGGGAGATATCTTTGTTAGGTCAACCAACGTTGCTGAAAAAGCAGATTAGTTTTCATGCCCGAGAGCCCTTTCGGGAGTTCGGAAGAGGCTCTGTATTCATGTTTCACACAATTATCTGGATCTGGACAAGGTTCCTTAGGGAGAACTATCCTGCAGGAATGACCCAGTCCTGGAGAGGTGGAAGTTATCAGAGTGTAAGAGGCTTATAAGGCTTCTATTTCCGGGGGGCCCTTATGGTGTCAGCACATAAGGAAAACAGGGCCATTTCTACCCATTAATGATTTATAGGAAGCCAGTTATTTTCAGCCACATTGAACTGAGGCTCTTTGCCCATTTTGCAGTCTAAAATGCACTGCCAGGTAATGGAGCATAAGGGAGATATTTTCCCCCTGGATAATTCTCTTAGCAATGCTTGTACCTTTCCCAGTAGTTAAAAAGCAAAATTTCTCTTGACGTTTTCTCTCTAGCTGTGTATGTCCTGTTGGTACACACATGAAGGGTGTTGCTTAATAGCTAATGTGTTTGTTGTTGTGCCTGGTTGGTGTGCCGCTGCCCGGGAGGGCAGGTAGGTTACCCAGCAGCACCGCACCAGCTATTATTCATCAGGCAAACCCACCCACCTTGTCAAACTACTACTGATGTGCTACTGGGTTAACTGGGGAACGTGCTCACTTGGACTCTTTGCAGACCTAGACCTGGCTTGCATGGAGCAGGAGGAAAACGTGGGCTGCTCACTTTAGGAACCAGCACCTCACTTGGGGTATTGGGGAGCCTGCTACTGCTGAGCCGTTAGCCAGGGTGTTGTGAATGGTGCTGGCTGCCAGGCCTATAAGGAGCTCAGTTCCTGCACCTAGTCCTTAGCTTGTTTTTCTCTTCAGCTCATGGTGGTCTCACGTGGAGATGGGTCCCCCCGACCCTATCCTGGGGGTGACGGAAGCTTTCAAGCGCGACACCAACTCCAAGAAGATGAATCTGGGCGTGGGGGCGTACCGGGATGACAATGGGAAGCCGTATGTCCTGAACTGCGTTCGCAAGGTGAGCCTGCTGCTGGTCACGGGGCAGGATCAGATCCAGGTGCCAGGCATCCTGGGAAGGACAAGGAGCAGGAAGGCCCCCGCATCCTAGACAAGGTTTCCCTGGTGGTCCTTAAAACATGCTTTGCCTCTAATAGAGCAGGACAGTGTTGCTGAATATCTCCATTAGCAGTACTAGTAATGCTACTGAAAGACAGCTGAGCCGGCTGTTCCAGTAGTAGGGAGAAGGATAGGGAACATGTGTCTTGCTCCCATCCAAGTAAATCTGATGTGTTGTTGCCTTCCACAAGCTCTCCAATTCAGCCGTCCTCTGAACTTAAAGGTGTTTCTTGTGAATAGCCTGATGTTCCTTGAGCCAGCCCACATGGGGAGGAGAGAGCTGACATTGTCCCTTTATTGGATTAGAAATTCTGCTGAGCCTTTCTTACCGGTTTCTCCATAAGCCAGTCTGAAACTAGCCAGGGAAGCTGGAAGCGGATGCTGCTCTTGAGGGGATTATGGAGAAGGTGGGGTAACTTTGCGTGGAGCCTTTCAGGGCTGTAAGTACAGAAATAAGCTGTTAAATAGCTGGCAGCTGACATGTATGGTGACTGGCTGGTCCCTTTGACATAGGGAGGATATCTTGTCCATGTTTCTTGTCAGCGTGGGATTTAAAGCAGTTCCTCTGCTTGCAATCCCTCGCTTTCCCTGTGTCAGAGCATACTGTAGCTGGGTCACAGCTTGGAAGCCTGTGTGGTGTCGCAGAAGTAGCTTCCTGCTAGCATCTGAATGCTGCCAGACTCTGTCCTCTAGGAGCCGGAATAGGGTTCCCAGCACACTTGGGGTGTGTTTTTCCTTAGCATGGCTTGTTGTCCACTGCTCTTGCTGCCATTGTCTAATCCTGTGTTAGATAAGAACTGGGATTGTTTTCTGATGCTAGATCTACTTGAAAAAAGTGGTAAATCAAAACTAGCTTAGTGGGTTGGGACTGAGACGAGCAAGGCTAGGGGGAGCCATGTTTAGGAGACAGGTGAGCCAGCTTTCAGGCAGGCTGCTTTCAAAATTGGCTGGGTTTTCTGGATGTTTTTTTTGACAAGCTTCACTTAGTTTGATGTCGTTACCAGCATAACAAGGCCCTACAAAGAGCTTGTTACCCTACCTAGCTTTAGGATGTGTCTCCCTATATAGAGCCAATCGTTGCTGTTCAGTAACAATCGGGTCTCTCCTTCCTGCAGGACAATTCTAGCTTAAGCAAAGAAACACATGTCCCTGTGCAGCAGCGTTAACTGCTAATGAGTGCTCTCCTCTAGCACCTGGTTACCTAGCTCTGCTGTACTGTGTTAACAACCAGTGTGGGCTCTGGTAGTTGCTGGGAACTTTGCCTTCATGGTAAGAGTGAGAAGTGTTGCTGGCTTTGGATAGGCCCTGATCCAAAGGGAAGCTCCTGTCAGACAAGACCCTTTGCCCACTTTGAGTGGCAAGTGCAAAGAGAAGAGAGCGAGCTGTGTACTGGTGATGCCTTCCATATTGAATGTGTCTCCTTCTTTCCAGGCAGAGGCCCAGATAGCGTCTAAGAAGATGGACAAGGAGTACTTGCCCATTGCAGGGCTGGCAGATTTCACCAGGGCATCAGCAGAACTGGCTTTGGGTGAAAACAGTGAGGCTTTCAAGAGTGGCCGGGTAAGGAGTGGGCTGGGAACCATGCGGGTGGGCAGTGCTGCGCAGTCTGTACGTAGGTGCCCAGGAGGAGTGGAAAGACTGGTGTGGGTACTCATGTCTCTGAGTTGCAGGCTGGCTAGACCCAAGGATAACTGCTACCTCTGAAAGCTGTGGGAAACCAGGCCTTCGCGAGGGTTCAGCCCTTGCCTGGATCCCAACTCCCTGCCCAGTTAGCATATTAACCAGCGTGGACTCAGCCTCAGAACTCAGCTCTGCTGTGGGAGATGTTTAAGGAGATGCATATGCTCATCCTGTCAGGGTTGGGAGGAGAGGGGGAACCCACATGTTTCTAGGACAAAGCTCTGGGTTAATGAGGACAGAGTAGCAAATTGGACTCACTGATCCATCCGATCCCTTCCAGTCCCATGTCCCTATTTGAAGGAGCTGTTGCTGAGGAGTGCATCTTCCAAAGCTGATGTAGGAAGCTGTTCCATTTTCTGTATTGTGCTGTGTCTGCTCAGAATCATGTATTTGTGTCTTCTCTTGCAGTACGTCACTGTGCAGGGTATTTCTGGGACTGGATCTCTGCGAGTTGGAGCCAATTTTTTGGTGAGTCTATGGCCAGTGGGGGAAAGAAAGGAATCATTTGACAGGAGCTGATGTTTCAGATTTTTCTAACTGCTTGAATCTGTTCGATCTACTTGAACGTGCTCTCTTTCTCTTGATCAGCAACGGTTCTTCAAGTCTAGTCGTGATGTGTATCTGCCCAAACCATCCTGGGGCAATCACACGCCCATTTTTCGTGATGCTGGCCTGCAGCTTCAGGCTTACCGCTACTATGACCCCAAGACATGCAGCCTTGACTTCTCTGGAGCCATGGATGACATTTCTGTGAGTTGTCTTTAAGGCCTGGATGCATGGAGGTGGTGTGGGGAGGTGCGTGAGCTTTTTGCTTTAGCCCAAATGTGATTGGGAGCCTGATGACATTGTATCAATGCTGAAGACCCTGCGTTGCTGGACCCCTCCCTTGTTAGATGCACGGGAGTAAGAGACATCTTGTATTCTTGCTCATCCAGGGTTCTGGCATTGCAGGGCCTTCTGAACCGTCTTTGTGGCTACACATGTGTCTGGGTCAGTAGCCTCATCTCAGCAGCTGAGGAGAGTGCCTAGATATCGTAGATCATTCATTCTCTGTAACATCTTCCTTAGAAAATTCCAGAGAAGAGCATCATCCTCTTGCATGCCTGTGCTCACAACCCCACCGGGGTGGATCCTCGGCAGGAGCAATGGAAGGAGTTGGCTGCTGTGGTGAAGGTGAGCAGTGGAGGGTCCCAGTGGTGCTGTGCGGTGCTGTTCTTGGAGAAATCGCGTCTCTGGGATTTCACGGGTAGCATCTGGTCTCTGCTGAGTTACTGGCTATTCCCCTCCCTGTAGCCATGATGGGCATCTTGTTCCTGCACTAAAGACAGGAGCCAGCCGAGCATACCCATTTGGGTCAAGCTTCCAGCTGACCACTGGGAGTCTTAATAGTCCAAATCCAACAGCCATTTTGCTGGCACCTTCCTAGGGAGGTGCGGAAGGGGCTGCAGGCTGAAACAGCAAGCTGAGTGGTAGCTGGGGGTTCTCCTGATGCTGCTGTGTTAGAAATGCTGGAATCTCATGTGCTTGGTGTCTACTCACGAGCTTCAGCTGCAAACAGGGGCATACTCTTCTTTCATTCCCCCCCCCCCCCCCCCCCCGGACTGTAGCCAGTGAGACTTGCTTGGCTTGGACATGCCAGGCCTTAGCCATATCCTGGTTGTAGCCTATGGGGACTACAGATAGCTGCAGGTCTGCAGCCCAAATGGAAGTGCATTTAAGTTATCTAGATGGCTAGAGACCATTGGAAGAGCTGGCACCCGCCCAGAGCGTTCCCGAGTGGCCTGGGTCAGGCTGGTCCATTACAGCTCAGCACATTTGCCTGGAAGTGGAATAGGATCCGGTGGGTTGCAGGAGGGGCAGCTCCTGAAGTGGATGATGGGTGGGGGAGGTGAAAAACTGGACTCTTGGAAACTGGTAGTACAGGAGACACTGAAATGGACTGATCCATTACTGCTAAATCCACTTCTCCTTCCTGGGCCAGGCTGTATATGCCCTACATGCACTGGGAGAGTCTGTGTGTCCTATTCTGATGCGTGGTGGGTAGCTGTGGCTTTTAGGCTGCCTTTCCTGAGATAAAGGGAATGGCTCTATGTGTGGAGGAGCGCAGTCACAACTGAGCAGGCTGCTGCCTATATGGCTCTGTTCAGCCTGCTGCCCTGCTTCCAATGGCCTGAAGGGATTTTCAGCCCCCATGACGCTCTCTCCCCTCTTCACTGGCAGAAACGGAGCCTCCTTGTGTTCTTTGACATGGCGTACCAGGGCTTTGCCAGTGGGGACATCAACCGGGATGCCTGGGCTGTGCGGCACTTCATCGAGCAGGGCATCAACATCGTTTTGGCGCAGTCCTATGCCAAGAACATGGGGCTATACGGTGAGCAGAGCGGCAGAGACTGCTTCATCCAGGATGCTGGGGGGACCCTCTGCCTTCAGCTATCGGCCAGTGTCTTTCTAGATATACCTGGCAGTCACCCAGTCTCAGCTGCTCCTTGTGCCCATCCAGTAGTATTGAACAGGGCGCAGGAGGTAACCTGCTGGGAGCAAATGAAGACCCTCTGAGAGAAGGAGGATTCTCATAAGGCTGTGTGGCTTTCAGACAGGTCCTGCCCCAGCCCTTGGTATCCAAGGGCAGAGGCTGGGACCTGACTGCCATTTGTTTAGGGGAGCGTGTGGGTGCCTTCACGGTGATCTGCAGTGATGCAGAAGAAGCCAAGAGGGTTGAGTCGCAGTTGAAGATCCTTATCCGCCCCATGTACTCCAACCCTCCCATCAATGGAGCCCGCATCGCCTCTCTCATCCTGAACAGCCCTGACCTGCGGAAGGAGTGGTAAGAGGGAACCCCTAATGTTCACGGTAGCAAGATGTGAAGTCTCTCTGTGCTAGCCTTGTGGTGTGCTTGCTGCTTGGCAGTGTCACAGGCAGTTCACCGCTTCAGGGGTACAGTCAGAAGCTTGTGCCACTCCTTTGCCCCGGAGGAATGGGAGCCTACTAAGATGCTTGTGTCCTGGCATCAGCTAGGATCAGTCCAGCCGAGCACATGTGGGTTCCCCTTGTGTTACCAGGGCAGAGCACACTAAAGGGGATAAGGCTCCACCGGGATTGAAGGCTGCAGGAGCTGCCTGTCCAAGGAGTGCAGAAGGCTGACTAACGCATTGTAGTCACTTAATATGTCTCACATGGGGGATGTGGAAGTTTAAGTCCCCTGGGAATAAGACAGAAGAATGTAACCTCCACACCCCAAGCCTGCTGCCTGGCATCAGCCTGTGCTGCCCTCCCAGGCTCTTGGTGTTGAGTCCCTGCAGGAAGCTGGCCCTGCAGAACAAAGGCTCGCTGTGTATTGTGGCCTTGCTGGGAACTGTGCTCCTTTGGCAGGCTGACGCTTGTGCCTGAGGCAGGGCCTGACAGAGACATCTCCTAGGTGTGCTGCCTTGGAGCAGGGAATGTCTGCCTGCTCTGAGAGGTCCCCCGTCCTCTCCATGTATCCCCAGATACTATCCTATGTGGTTTTGGACAGTGCTGCCACGAGCCCTCCAGGTCTCCAGCGTCTTTTGGAAGTGAGAGGTGCTGAGACCCTGTTAGCACTGTGCAGCAGCTGTGGAATAAATAAATAGCAGTCACCTCCAGATACCAGGAGAAAGGAGCAGCTCCCCAGCTGGAGCAGTAGGTTCATGCTCTGAGCTTTGCTCACCTGCCTACTGTGTGTGCCACCTAGAGAACGTGTGCCCGTGGACAGTGGTTGGGTTATACATCCTATGTTTTTGGGGGGGGGGGGAGGGTGAGGCTTCCTCAGGCTTGAGGAAAGGTTGCTTCCCAGGCAGTTGGGGAAGGAGCAGTGTCAGTGCATCCCGGCTGTGCTCTGAGTGGTTCCTGGGTTGCCTTCTCAGGCTGGTGGAGGTGAAGAGCATGGCCGACCGGATCATCAGCATGCGAACTCAGCTCGTGTCCAACCTCAAGAAAGAGGGATCTTCCCACAACTGGCAGCACATCACTGACCAAATTGGCATGTTCTGCTTCACAGGGCTGAAGCCTGAGCAGGTAAACACTGTTCTTGTGGCCTCAGGGTGTTTGTGATCCTTTCCAGATGGATCTTGACTGTGCTAAAATGAGCCCATATGAACAGTCCCCCCTCCATGAGGACCATCCTCCAAGCCTGCAGCACTGGAGCATCTTGGAGACCTGTGTCCTGCCCTGCTCCCTGCTGTGCTTATGGAGGTTGAAAGCAAATGTAGCCTGCTTATCTGTCAGAGGAAGCGATCATTTAATGCCACTCTGAGGTGACCTTGAGGGTCAGCTCAAGTGAGGTGACTGTCCTGGCTGAACATCTGAAGTGCTTGTGTGTTGCCCAAGAGCTGAGCAGCATCTTTTTTTTCCTGACATGCACCGCTGGCTCTGCAGGTAGTTGGTGTGGGTTCAGCGCCTGCTGGCATTCGGTTGCTTTTGTTTCTGGCAAACTGGATGGATTTGGACTCTGTTAACAGAGTAGAGCTTGGCCTACCTTTTGAACTCTGCTCTTTCATCCCAGGTGGAGCGGCTGACCAAGGAGTTCTCCATCTATATGACGAAGGACGGCCGAATCTCTGTGGCGGGAGTTACATCGGGCAATGTGGGCTACCTGGCTCACGCCATCCATCAAGTCACCAAGTAAAGGTGTGCCCTGGAGCTGTTGGCCTTCCCTTCCCCTGTCTCTTGTTGCTGATGGGAGAACGGGAGAGGAAGGAAGCAAGCAGAATACTTCCAACCACAGCACTTAACGCCGCTGCTGAATGTATCTTGTAGATGAATTGTTGTAGAGGCCTAGTCAAAATCACCCTACATTGCTGAGTGGGGGCACCATTGCTGGCTTCTACTCCCATCAGAACCATTCTCCCCTGCTGTTCATCCTTTCTCCATCTGCCCCAGCACCCCTCTGCAGTGGAGGAAGCAAATGGTTAGCACCCTGCTATCCTACCAGTGTAGGCACAAGTGCATCCTCACACTCATTTCTCCATGAGAAGGCTTTGTAAGGCTGTTTGCCACTTGCCAGCAGTGGAGGGGCAGCGGGGTGGGCTGAGTGGGAGAGCTGCTGAGGTGCACTCCTGTGACTTCCCCAGCCTGTCCCCGCTGTCTGCAAGTTCTGTCCTCCTTCCCCCTTCTGCTGCTAGGCTTTGGTCTAGCCAAGGGCCAGGCAGCACTGAAGGCTGCCCTCTGACAGCCAGCACAAAGGCTTTGAGGACTTTTCACTACTAAAATCTGCTGCATTCTTGGCTTAGCTCTTTCCAGCTGGGAACCTCCTCTCAGGTGTCATTCACAGTGGTGTTGGTGCGTGAGGCAGGCCAATGTCATTTCTCTAAACCTGCCTGGTTCTCCTGGCTTCGCTCCCATACTCCAAGGTGAAACAATTACTTGCCCCTCAATAAGAACATACTCTGAAAACTACTCTTTGTTGGTTTTTGCCTCTCCGAGTTTCTGTATCAACCCCATCAGTCCTCCCTGCAAAGAAGAGTCTGTGTATGTGTGTGTGTCCCCCAAAGCCATGAGCCAAGATGTGGGGCCAGCCATGTGCACCCTCACATGGGGGTGTGTACCATGGTGTCCCCCTCTTGTCTGCTGTGTTCAGCCAGACTTCGGGTGCTGTTAGAAAGCAGGGAGGAAAGATCCTGAGGGAAGTCTGAGAGCTGGTGACTCAAGAAAACGTTCTCTCTTTTTAAACTGAGACTTGAGAGGGCAAGGGCAGACCCTGCCTATAGGGCAGACCTGGACTCCAATCTTTCATCTAAAGTAAGCTGACACATGGCTGTGTTGAGTTCCTGCTATAATAGTACCGCTGGATCCCGCCCCTTCCACGTACCAAACATTCCCTCTCGGGGATGTGGCAGCACAGGGGATCTCATATGGCCAGTGAAACCCTGTCTTTGAAGGGTCCCCCACAAACAGTGCAGTTCCCACCCAACCTTGTGTCCTGAACGCGCCAGGGCACGTGGACTGAGACTGCTCCAGGTGGCAGTTAGGGTCGTGCAGCTAAAATTGCAGCCTACTCAGCTGAACGTAGCTGTTGTGTTTCTTTTTTTTTTTTTGTTTGTTTGTTTGTTCTCTCTGGGGAGAGTGTGAGTGCGCAAAGGCAGTCTGCCCTGTGCCCAGCCACTGAAGCAAGGTGGAGTTTTTGCTTGCAGCAAGCACAGGTTGGTCCCTAGGCAGACACCAAGGGGATATTTTTGTACCGAAATGAGCTTTCTCCACCCTGTGGCTCTGATCTCCCAACTGACATCTTTCTCCTTTGTGGTTGCACTAGGATGTTTAGCAGAGCAGTCCTTGTTTTTCCTTCCTTACCAGTGCAAATTTGTTCCCCTCAGAGCTGGGATGGGTCTGTCTAGCACATGCTGTCACTGCACTTTCTGGCAGAGGAGGAGCTGCTTACACAAGCCACGCAGGGCTGGAGCCTCCCGTTGCCCCAGAGCAGACAGTTTGCACTTTAACTGCAATGATTGTTTACATGGCCCGATGCCTACAGCCTCTGCCTCTCTCCAATTTGTGCAATAACCGCTTTCTGTGCTGCTGCTCTGGGTGCTGGCCCATCGTGCTGTAGGATGGTGGGTTCTTGTGCTGTGCTCCTGCGTTCTGCCCTGCTCTGGAGCCTGTCTTCCCTGGTTTCGGAGAGCCTTTTTACCCTGTATAATCATTAGGCCTTTCTGCAGCCTGTTCTCTGTTACAATAAAAATAGAGCTGGAGCACGGCGGTTGCTTTCTGCCTGTCCTTTGCTGCCGCCTCCTCTCTGAGCCACTGCCTAGGTGACGTGGCAGTGGCTTACGTTTCAGCCATAAAATGGCAACGATGGCACAGAAGAAGCTGTTTTTAGCAGCTGGGGGGGAGGGGGGGGAGACGGACTGGTGTTTGGGGGTGCTCCTGCTTCTCCTGGCCTGAGGGGCAAGGGGGCTTGGGGCCGTGTTCCCAAGGCCCTCGGATGCTGCAGCCCTGCCTGTGCCGGCGCCAGCAGCAGCTGCTTGTGGCTGCTCCGTCCCAGGGGGCAGCAAACAGAACAGCCCCTCTGTCTCCTGCCCTGCCGATGTTGAGGCCGGGCTGGGCCTGGGGGTGCTGCCGGCCTCCGACACCACACACGGAGGCAGGAGCCAGAGCCGCGGCGGGGAGCGAGGATCGCGGCAGGCAAGGAAGCTGCCTGCCCTTGCTGATGCTGCGCCCCGGCGAGCGGCTGGGAAGGGCCCCGGGCGGGGCGAGCGCGCCAGGCCCTAGCCGCGGGCGGCGGCGGCGGGCGGACTACAACCCCCGGCGTGCAGCGGGCCGGGCGGTGCCGGGGCTGCGCCGCCGCGGGGAGCGCCGGGGCCGAGCGGGCCGGAGCGGAGCGGCGCCGCGCCGGCCGCCCGGGTGAGTGAGGCGGGTAAGGGGCGTCCGCGGTCTCTCCGCCGCCGCCGGGCCGGGCTGGGCCGGGGGGACAGCCAGGCCCGTGACCGTGGGGCGGCGCGGCCCACGCCAGGGCAGAGGGGACAGCGGGCCCGTACGAGGCCTGGGGTGAGCGTGTCTCCTGCCCCGGAGCGACAGGGCAGCCGGGCAGCCCGGCCCTAGTGGGGCGGCGGCGGCGGCGGCGGCGGCGGCGGGGCGAGCCCCTCGGCTGCCAGCGCCTTTCTCCGGCGAGGAGGGAAGCGCCGGCCGCCCCTCAGCCAGGCGGCAGCTAGAGCCAGGCCCCCACGGACCCCACGCACGCCAGCCGACCCGCCAGCCTGGCGACTCGGCATCTCTCCCCCTTGCGCTCCTCCTTCCAGATGAGAGTAGCTGTCGTCCTTCTCCCTTTGCCCAGTTCTGCGGTTCTTCCTCTTTTCCCAGAAAGCTTTGAAGAGGATCTGTAGCAAACGCACGGCAATAAATTGGTTCACTTGGTCAGGAAGAGTCGAAGGAAAAAGAGATTTCTTGTGGCTCTGAAGGTCCCCGTGAGGTCCTGCCAGGCTCCCTCAGTGTCTGCGGAGGGTTTGGAGAGCTGATCTTGAGCTCAAAGAGGCAATGGGGTTAGATCTGGACTGTCCAACTCCCAGGGTCTTTAGTGATGGAAACACCAGTTCTTCAGGTGTAGGCTCTTCTCCAAACGCTTCTGAGACATCTTGTGCTGACGGTCATCCCATGGCAGGCTGGGTGCACATGGGGAGGGGAGGCTGTTTGCGGCAGCGGGTGCCGATCCTGTTTTTCTTGGTTACATGATGTGCCCTGCTGTGTGTGCGGGTCGTTCTCATTGAGCCAGTTCCTGAACTTTACCCAGAAAGCACATGCATGGCAGCTCTTGCAGAGCTTGCAGAATTTGGGGCTGGAAATCAGGAAGTGAGCTGTGACGCTGGGTCTCGTGCCTGCAGAAATGTGAGTCCTGTGATGAGGTCCCAGCTCCCCAGCTGTGTGACCAGGGCGCAATCCACTATCAAAAGGCAGTAGCGTCCTCAACCTGAATTCAGAGGACAAGAGGTGAGTTCTCCTCCTGTCTCCCTCCATCCTGTAGCATCTTTGCTGAAATTAGGGTGCCTGAGTGCAGTGGCCCATGAGCTGAGACCCAGTGAATGGATTTCATGTGTGCCCCTGTCTGATGCCTGGGTTGCTTCCTGTTAATGTAGACTGCAGGACACCAGAGGCTTTTGTGTTGATCCCGTTGGGTTGCCCATCCCCAGGCACAGAGGAGGGGGGAGCCTGCATGACAGCAAGGCATGACGCAGTTTTCCGACAATCCTTAACCAACTCATTGGGCCCCTTTTGTGTCCCTTCTAGGATCAGCAAAGGGATCTTCTGTACTTCTGCACTGCTGTGGTCCCAGCCTGGTTGTTGGCTACTACCCTGCTTGATGGAGCTAGTGCTGCTGGAAACGCTCCTCATGGCAGTTGGCTGAGCCTGGTGTGGGAACACTGGTGGGACGCAGCGGGCAGCGTGTGTTGCAGTAGGAGGGAAGGATCTTGCCACCAGACGGAAGATGGCTCAGGGCACCGGGAGCATCAACAGTGACTACAAGGACTGGGAGTGGAGTGCTGATGCTGGGGAACGGGCCAGGCTCCTACAGAGCCCCAGTGTGGAGACGGTACCCAAGAGTGGAGAGAGCCAAGGAGACAGTCTGGGGGCCACCTCCGCTCTGGGAGCTGTCTTCATCGTGGTGAACGCTGCCCTTGGGGCTGGGTTGCTCAACTTCCCCGCTGCCTTCAACATGGCTGGTGGTGTGGCTGCAGGCATCACGCTGCAGATGGTGAGAGGGCAGGGAAGGGAGGGCCCCATGTTCCACCCTGGGGAGGGGTGCACGGGTGGGAGCTGGAGATCCTGGTGAAGGATGGGAGAGACTGTGGGCCCCTGAGAGGGAGCTCTGCTTGGTGAGGTGTGGGGCAGGGCTCTGAGGGACACCAGAGGTGCTGTGTATGTTTGGGGCTGGGTATCTGGGGTGGCTTCGGGGACCTTGGCATGCCATTCCCTCACTGTGCCCCCTCCATGTTTCCTCCCCTCTCCAGTGCATGCTGGTCTTCATCATTGGAGGCCTAGTCATCCTGGCGTACTGCTCGCAGGCCAGCAATGAGCGGACGTACCAGGAGGTGGTGTGGGCTGTGTGTGGGAAGGTACCCGGAGTGCTGTGCGAGGTAGCTATCGCTGTTTACACCTTTGGCACTTGCATTGCTTTCCTCATCATCATCGGAGATCAAGAGGACAAGAGTAAGTGTCCTGAGGAAAACTCCATTGCCCTCCGTTCTCCTGGAAAGGGGAGATGTCCTTGTCTTGCACTCTGACAGCCTCAGCTCTCCTCCACAGTCATTGCTGCGCTCGTGACAGAGCCTGAGGGAGCAGGGAGCAGCCACTGGTACACAGACCGCAAGTTCACCATCAGCATCACTGCCTTCCTCCTCATCCTGCCTCTCTCCATCCCCAAGGAGATCGGCTTCCAGAAATATGCCAGGTAGGTGGGGAGAACCCTCAAAGGCTGCGAGCTGGGACAAGCTAACAGCCTGGGCCAGCTGGAACCCTCCTGAGCATGGAGACACCCTTTCTGGCCCTGACTCTCTCACCAACCCTTGAGACTTTGGACATGTCCTTCTCCTCCCTGTACCTCGGTTTCCTCACCTGGGAAACAGAGTTGCTGCTGAGCACTGTGCAGACATAACTTAATTCCTTGGGGCCTTTGTCCCTCACTTGTGCTCTCTGGAGGGAAGAGCTGGTCTCAACTGCTTTGTTTGCTGTCTTTGGAATTTGGCCACCCAGCAGAAAGGAGGGCCAGTAAAGGTCCCCTGGGACCCAGGCCCAGGCGGTCTGCAGGCCAGTGTTGCTCTAACTGCACATCCTGGTGTCAATCAGGCTGCTGGAACTGGACCAGGGCTGCCTAGAAACACTGTAGCCATTTGTTTAATACTTGCCCCTTTCTCCATCCCTGTCCAAAACCCAGGGTCAGCCTGCCCCTTTATTTGGAGCATGTCTGCTCCACAGCACAGCCCCAGGGCACAGTGAGGTTGTGTGAGCATCTCTTTGGGGGACAGTGGGTGACAGTGCCTGGCATATTTGCGTTCTCAGTAAGGAAGGAGATAGAGAGGGCAAGGGGTGGCCCTGGTGGGAAGGATTGGGGGGGTCCAGGCTGCACTGGGAGAAAGACAGGGCTGGAAAGGCTGGGAAGGAGACCCTCTCCAGCTTACTGAGAGTAACAATAGCTGACTGAGAGGCAGCGCACTGACAGGCCCACTCTCCCCTCTTGCAGCTCTCTAAGTGTGATTGGCACATGGTATGTCACTGCAGTCATTATCATCAAGTACATCTGGCCTGACAAGGAGCTTGCGCCTCTGGAGATCCCCACCAGGTACGTGCAAGAGACGTGTTGCTGGTGGTGACCCTTACTCACTGCAGAGCCTAGCAGGGGTGCTGAAATGAGGGATGCATAGATGGGAGACAGTTCCTTCCCAAGTCCCATCCCTGGTCCCAGGGAAGCTGCATATTTCTGCAGAACTCCATGAGGCTGTATTGCTGCACCTTTCATGGGAGCAGGTAGTGAAGGAGAGGAGAAAGACCTGTTGGAGGCACCCTGTCCTGGTCCCCTTCTCCCCTTCTTCAATACTACAGCATGAGCTCAATCCTTCTTAGACATCAGAGAATCCTCATCTGCCCTGCACTGAAGCACGTCTTGCAGGCTAGTGAGGAGTGGAGTAAATCCCCAAAACCTGGGACCTAGGAGACCACAGGGGCTAGAAGGACAAAAATAGAGAGGGGGCAGGACTGCCCTCATGGTTACAACTGGCTGGACAGGTAGCCATCCCTGTGGACTGCAGGGGACACTAACCGAAGGACACAGTCACAGCAGGACCCATTGGGCTACCAAAGGTGGCTGCCAACCCTGCATCCTTTGGGGGTTCAGCGTTGCACAAAGGACCCCGGAGATGTAGTCACAGTTGGAGACACTGCTCCTACGGGATCCGTGGTGCCCCTGCCAGTGGGACCCTGTCCTCTCAGATATCTGAGTCCCCAGAGCTCCATGAATGCTTTTGCCAAGGGCTAGTTTGATTTTAGCTTCGATACAGCTGGGCCCAAAGTTCCTCTTGTGGTGTTTGTGCTCGCTCGGAAACGAGGGGCCTTTTTAGGATGATTTTGGTTGTTTCCTTTGTTGACAAAAGTCTGAGTGGCTTCTCCCCTCCCTCGCTGCGTGGAGCTGTTTCTGAACCCAGTGTGGGCAAGACACAGTTATCCCAGGTGTTTTAGGGCAGGGTAAAACTTAGACCAGTTTTCAGCACTGCCCAACAGGTCCTTATTTTTTTTTCTACTGATTCTTTTACTTCAGTAATTCCTCAATTTTGGACATCTCTGACAGCTTCTAAGAGGGCCTGGCTTTATCTGAGTGAAAGGCCCTGGTCTTCAGAGTGTGCCAGATCCTGGGAAAACTTTGATCCCTGCAAAGGCGACATCCCCCCCAAGGGGGAAGTGGTAACTGAGGAGGAGGCAGATCTGCTGAGAAATGAACCCGTTACCTTGTCGTTCCTCTGAAGGGACTCTGTGAGTGGGTGTGGGGGGCCCGTTCCTTCCCTGCACAGTGTGACTGGTGGGTCTTTCTCTCCTGCCAGCCCCTCCACATGGATGGCTGTGTTCAATGCTATGCCTACCATCTGCTTCGGATTCCAGGTAAGGCTGCAAGCCTCATGGCTGCCTGCGTGTAGGACTGGTCTAGTCCCCAAAGGAACTGAGGGATTACAGCGGATCTCAGAAATGAGCGCTGGCAATCCTCCAACCCTCAGACTGTTCACCCTTCGGCCAGCACTGGGCAGCTCGCCCCTTTGCCCATGTCTACCCTTGTCTAGTCAGTCCAGAGATGTCCCAGTGGTTAAACTTTGTCCCTTCCACAGGAAACAGCTATGCAGCTAGATGCTTTTTACTTTCAGAATATTTCCCTGGACATTCAGATGGAAGCTTCTCTGTGCTCTCAGTGTATGTTTTTGCAAGGTGGCTGGAACCAGTTTTAACATCTCACCACCCCTGGAGGAGAGGCTCCCCACTCTTTGCTTTCTACCCATTGGCTCTGCAGCTGCCTGGGAAGCTAGTTCAGCTCCCTGTACTGGCAGAGAACTAACCCTGGCAGAGGGAGAGTAGTGTTTTGTTAAGCAGAGAAGAGTTGGGCTGTGAACAAGATTGGATGGGAGACATATCAATTTTATCCTAGCTGGGGAGCTGTCAGGGCCCCATCACTTTCTCCAGCGACAAACCAGGGGGCTCATGATGTCTTCGCTTCTCGGTAGTGCTTTGCTGTAGCCACGCCTAACACGTGGGAGGGATCCTGCACAGCTCTCTTTCACCCCGGCTCACCCCACCCTGTGTCCCCATGCTCTCTTTGTGTCCCTGGCAGTGCCACGTGAGCAGCGTGCCCGTCTTTAACAGCATGAAGCAGCCGGAGGTGAAGACCTGGGGGGCAGTGGTGACAGCAGCCATGGTGATCGCTCTTTTTGTCTATACAGGCACTGGTAAGTGAGGGGACTTCACGGTGGCTTGTGTGAATATGGCATGCTCCCTGGAGGGGCTGTCAGGCCCTGGAGGGCAGAAATCCCCTGGTCAGCAGAGGGTCAGCAGGATGGAGGTACAGAGAGGGAGGCAGGGGGTTCACCTGACCCCCCTCGACAGTGTGTCCTGTGTGTCACATCCCCCTGAATCTTGTCAGGTGGACACAAGTGCAGGACCCTCTTTCCCTGTCCCCTGCTAATTGCTCCCTTCTCTGGCAGGTGTCTGTGGCTTCCTCACTTTTGGGGCCAGCGTGGACCAGGATGTGCTGCTCTCCTACCCCTCCAATGATATCCCTGTTGCTCTTGCTCGGGCCTTCATCATCCTATGCGTGCTGACGTCCTACCCGATCCTGCACTTCTGTGGCCGGTGAGCAGTGGGAGGTGTTAGGGACTGGCATGGGCAGGAGGGCGTTGCCAGGAACCCTCCTACCCTTGTGTTTGTGTCCACAGGGCTGTCCTGGAGGGCCTCTGGCTCCGCTACACTGGGGTGACAGTGGAGGAGGACGTGGTGCGGGAGCGGCGGAGGCGCCTGCTCCAGACTGTCAGCTGGTTCCTCCTAACTCTCCTCCTGGCGCTGTTCATCCCTGACATTGGCAAAGTCATCTCTGTCATCGGAGGCTTGGCCGCCTGCTTCATCTTTGTCTTCCCAGGTATGGCCCCATCATTCTGGGACACTTGGCGGCCAGCAGAGGTCTCTCATCCTTGTATCTCAGGCAGGGAGCGTTCAGGATGGGGGCACAGGAACCAAGAGCCCTTTTAAGAATGATGAAAGTGCAGTGTGAGGCCGGTCAGTGTGAGCCCAACTACACTGACCTGGGCTCTCTGCCCCACAACTGGGAGTGTGGGAGAGGCAGGAGGCTGAGTGAGTCCTGGAGGGGAAATTCCTACCCCATCTGCTAGCAATGTGCTTAGACCCTCTCCAGAGCGGGCTGGGAGGTGGCTGGGGTTGCCCTGGGGTTCATCTACCTGGCTGGAAGAAGCCAAGGAGAAATAGGAGAGCACATGTCCCTCCTGCCTTCTGCAGAGCAACTCTTACCTCTCTGGATGAGCAGCTCCCTGCAGGGTGTCTGCTCAGGCTCCAGGGGACAATTCTCGTATGGATTTAATTTGCCCTCTCTCCCTCCCAGGGCTCTGCCTGATTCAAGCCAAACTCTCCGAGATACAAGAAACCAGACCAGTCAGGTAACTGAAATTCACTTCCCTTCTCCCCACTTTCCCTGCAGGCATTGGCATACAGGACTCCTCTAACTGCACCCTGTTCTTGTGCATCCACAGCTGGTGGGCCCAGGTCAGCTATGGGGTGTTCATGGTCACACTTGGAGCTTTCATCTTTGGACAGACCACTGCCAATGCCATCTTTGTGGATCTCACAGCTTGACTCCTCCTCCAGGCTGGTCCATGCTGCTGATGAGGGGAAGTAGATTTCCCATGGGACCAGAGGGGCGGGGAGAGAAAAAATTTTGGCATATTGGGGACATACAAGAGGAATGTTATAATTTGGGGCTTTGCTGAAAGAGTCCTGCAGTGACTTGTATTTAACTGTCTTAACTGACACCAGGCAGTCAGACTTGGCTTTTCAGCCCTGACTCTCTGGTAAAACCAGAGCATCACTACAAGGAGACCTCGGATCCAGCGGAGAGGAGTGCACCGTGAAACCACACGGTGGAGAGCCCCGCTCCCTCCGTGCTGACTTCCAGGTCAAATCTTTTCTACTGCTCCAGGGGCAGACATCACTAAGGGATCATGTTTGGGATTTGCACAGGCAAGTACACTGCTCTTGCCTGCCTACCTCTGGGTCAGGAGATCTCCTCTCCAGCACTTTCACAGTTTAAACTCCTTGTTCTGACGGCAACGTTAGAGGGAGACAGTGTATCTTGTATAAAGGGAACTACTATCCATGCTTTAACTTGCAGTCAGTCAGGACATGCTGTGGTCAGGAGAGTGTAAGACAAATGGTGCGTCTGCAGAAAGGGAGAGTTCTGCTTTGGCAGAAAGCAAAGGGCTCTTTGCCCCACTAAGCAGTGTGGGGAAGATGGGCCCTGGCTGGTTTGAATAAGCTATAAAGTGAGTGAGTTTTACTGTGCCTGAGTGCAGCAATTCCTCCACCATGTTAACGCCAGTAGCTTAGACAGGGTGATACCCCTGTAGTCCTCTCCTGCGTCTGTGTTTTGTTTGGTTTGAATTTGGTGTTCCTGTGACTCATCTCACCAGTCTTCTGTTCCAGCTCAGTGCTGCAGAGTTACTGTTACATCTGCCTCTGACTGGGCTACACTTTCTGTTAGAAAGTGGGAATTTTTTTGCATCGAGCCTGACGCTAACATGTGTCGTTTGCGGAAGGAGGGTCAGGAAGACCCCACGGATAGCGACACACCAGTGCAATGTTTACACTGCCAGCCCCTGCCTCCTGGCACCGAGGGGTTGCTTACTCACTATAAAAGGTGCTGTGACCACATTGACTGACTGGAGACCCTAGGCTAGAGCAAAGCTCTTCTCTGAATTTCAAATCTTGTTCTTCCAGGGTGGGTGTTGGAGGAATGGGACTGGGCCAGGTGTAGGTTTAAAGGGATGCTTGGCGGGGTAAAGCAGTCCATATTAATGCCTTTTTATATTGTCCCCTTGGCCATTTACGCTCTGTGTGGCTGATGTTGCTCTGGGCTGTTCCCCCTTCGCCTTTCTGGACAGTTTCACTTCTGTTTCTGAGTGCTTTCTTTGGGTTTGGCAGTTCCCCCAGCTGCAGATTCAGCTGGGGGTAGTTAAACCTCAGCAGAAAACTGTTCTTGTTCAGTCTTTAAGCTTCCTTGTTCTTTGTTTGGCTTCCAAAAGCCTGGGGGAGGGAGGGATTTATGTATATATATTGCTGCGTCTTTGATAAGGGTCCAGCCCACCCCGGCTCTGGAAGGGAGCTTTCTGCACATCTGGCTTTGCTCCTTGCGCGTCTTCTCGAAGCAGTGCACTCGGCAGATGTGGCACCTGGCCCAGCCTGTTGTGGTGGGAAGGTGACTCGTGATGTGTTTATGTATTTCTAACTGTGTTTCTTTTCCTCTGTGACCAGCCGGTGGTGGGTGGGAGGACAGCATGGGGGCATTTTCCAGTGGAAACATTTGATCTCTCCGTGCCAACGCTTGCTGTGTATAAATGTGCTCTCTGACAAGAGGTGGCTTCAGCCTGGCTCCCGTGTTCATCGTGTGCTGTCCCCAGCAGCTCCCTGGCAGTGCAGCAGGGCTAGCCCAGCTCTGGCTGGCCTGCCATGCAGGGGGGAAGGGCTCTGTACCCAAATACACACATTTCTCCCCAGATCCTGCTCCATGATTTGAGCTCCCCTGCCCCACCCCCAGCTCTTAGAGATGAGTTGGGGAGATCCAGATGGGGAATGAGAAAGAAATCTCATACACAGCGTGATTGTTTTGAGGGACTGTGCCAACGGCACATGTCCCTCCTGCCTCCTCCAAGGTAGCTCCAACCTTCATGCCCTTGGCTTGCGACAGAATCCATCCAGACTCCAGCAGCCCCCCACCTCCTGTTCCCCTGTGTGCTTGCCCAGGAACAGAGAAGGGTTATCAGCATGCCAGGCTCTCTTGAGATCACGTTGTGCTTCAGGAGGTACAGAGGATGTGGTGTATGTGAGCAAACAAGACTTGCTTTTCCCAGACAAAAACAGGAGATGGAAGTTGCTGCTGGGCCTCAGGTTAATGGATGGCTTATCTAAATACAGTCCATCCGTGCTCCACGCAGGACTGTGAGTGCCGCAGGCACCAGCTGCCTCCCAAGCCCCTTCCCTTGGCTCCTGCGTAAGAGCCAGACACTGGGGCGCAAAGGACCCCACTTGCACCTTGGGGTCAAGAAGAGGGTGCCCACCCACTGAGACCTAAATGTGCTGACCTGTCCTCATGGACATGGACAGCACAGAGCCACCTCATCTCTGTGGATCCCAGCAGGGATGGGGGAGCTCGGGGTTTGGCAGATGCTAATGTAGAGGTCCACCAAAGTGTTTCAGTGCCTGGTTCTTGTCAAGACAGATGGGAGTTTGGCGCCCAGTGGCTTTTGTGGCTCTGGCCTTCACTAAGTGGCTTTTGTGGTGCAGGGAGGTCCCGCTGCTGTCTTTTTGCTGAGGCACCCCAGCAGCCTCCTGCACCCTGGATCCTCCTGTCTTGGAAAAGCAATGTCTCCACTGGGTTTGCAGTTGCAACAGCATGGGCTCTTAGTGGGGAGGAGAGCTAAAGTGCAGGGTTAGGGCACTTTCCAGGGACTTTGGCTGGTACAAACCACGCTTGGGCCCAGGCCAGACTGTAGGACTTCTTTTTTGTGTCTCTCCACTGGAGTGCAGGTAACCAGAGATGCTGCTTAATTTTCTCCCCCACCTTTTTCTTCACCCCCCAGTCTGCTCAGATTGAAGTAGAGGTAGCAGAGCTGTGTCCATCGCAGGTGCCCCGTGTCTTTGATTGTCATGCACAAATACGGGGAGTCGCTAGGCTCTCTCATATCCCCCTGAGGTGACGTGTGTTTGAAAGCAGGGGTGTCTGCTGCCCCAGCAGTGGGGTAATAAGGTGATGTGGCTGTTTCTCTGTTTGCCTTACCACTCCTGTGACCGTTTACAAAACAATGGACTTTTATGTATTTTCTACGTGCAAAAATGGAAGACCTTAACTTAATAAAAGTGAAGTTGTGGTGCGTATGCCAGGCAGGTATAATGTGGTTGCTGGATGTCCACGGGGCTAGTGTTGATGGTGCTGTGTTGGGGTAGGGAGGTGTTCCCAGATAGGGCTCAGGGAGGAGGCTACATCCCAAAACGCCAGCCAGCCAGGCTCACTGTGACTTTTCTGTGCTTTAGCGCAATGAGAGCTGAGGGCTGGCAAGTATTCACCGGGAGCTCTCTGTCTTCCCTTTGCCAGCATGGTGCTGGCCGGATCTCTGCACTCCTGAGCAGCAGCTGTGCTTGTGCGGCGGCAGGTCTCAACCCTCTCATGCACGGTGGTGATGCCACACATGGTTTAGCAGCATGAGTGCTGAGGGGAGCCACTGTTCCTCCTTCCCCATAGAGGCTGTGCTTCCTCCGGGGGCTGCTCCTGCCTCCGTGCCAGATGCAATTGCTCGGAGCTGTGAGGCTGTGGAGTTGAGCCCTGCTGGTTTAAGGGCTAACCCTCTCCAGAGCCAATGCTCTCCAGGCTTCTCCCCTTGCCCTTAGGCCAAATTCTTGCCTTGGTGATAAACATTTCCTCCCATGCTAGTTCCCAGCTGGCCTTTATCTCCAGCAGTGCCGTCCCCCACTGGTCTGTAAGGGTTTGGGACAAACAGCGGCTCTGATGGTCATGGAAAGCTGCCAGCTGGGTCCTGGTACCTGCAGGGCTTTTCTGTATGAGGAAAGGCTAACAGCCTGCTAGCCTCGGAGAGAGCTGCAGCAGCCAGTTCCCTCCACCGGGACTGTCACTGATCCGTCTGGGCTCTGCTACCAGAGTTGTTCCTGTGCTTCCCTGGAAGTCCTTACAGCCCCTGGATAAGACAACTGAGTGTCCAGGGAGTAGCTCACTCTCCTGCGCCTGCTGTTGAAGGCCGTCTGTCCTTGGTTAATCAAACTCCATGTGCCTCTGGGCTGGGCAGGAAGGCCCTGCTCGGGCTGTACAGCTGCCATGCAGGTCCCAGAGGTGCAGAGAGATCAGCCTTGGGCCAGGGATGAGGAGCACCATGGGGAGACCATTGCATGTCCCTGCACTGGGATGGGAGGCAGCCTGAGAAGAGCCTCTGGCCCCTGAAAGAGGTCAGCTCTTTCTGCTGCATCTTCAGTTCCCCCCAAAGCCTCTGGGGACCCCAGCACCCCAGCTCTGCGTTGGAGCGATTGCACTGGGGCCTGGCCTGGCCCAGCCTCTGCACAGGGAACTACCCGTCTCCCATGGCATGGCATGGCATGTCCACAGGCATGGGAGCTGGAGCAGGCCCCCTTGGCCCTCTGTTTCCCCCTTTTCCAAAAGGTTTCCAGCAAGCCACAGTGGGAGAGATCTGTGCCCAGGCCGTACAGCACCAAGCACCTTCGCTGGGGACACAGAGCCACGTCACCTGCCCCGGGCAGGCTGAGATCTCCTCCCTGCGTGCTGCAGGAGCAGGATTTTCTCTGCCTCCTCCAGCAAAGTGACATTGGAGGCGGATCCCCTCCAGGGCAAACTTCACATGGGCAAGCCAGGAGCTGGAAACAACCACTCGGTTATCGCTGCCTTGGGTGACAAATGAGATCACAGTAACTTTTATCTCAAGCAAACAGAGCTCTGGTGATAGAAGGATGCTCAGCAGCACAACATGGGGAGCAGAGCGTCACCATGTGCATCGTGTGCAGCTCCATGGTCATGGGCTGCATTTGCCTAGGCTTGGTGGCAGGGCAGTATAGTCCTGACCTGGTCACCTTGGTGCCAGGCCTCGCTGAGACTCCCAGCTTCCAACAGTGGTCAGGCTACCTTGCTGCAGGATCTGACCAATGCTTCCACTACGGTAAGCGCTGGGAGGGCTGGAGGTGAAGCCAGAATAACTTTGGGGTAGCAAAATACGATGATGAGATGGGAGATGGGAAGTGTGCCACCCCACGCTAACTGCCGCAGGCACTCTGGGCAGCCCCAGCCCCCTGGCCGGTGTGACTGGTTCCCCATCCCTTTCCTCCTTTCCTTTGAGTCCTTATGGGGCACCAGTGCCCCTGAGCAAGGCAGGAGCTGGGTATGGGGTGAGATTTGCCATGCCAAGGACCATGGACATCCTGGAGGAGAGCAGCCCTAATTACACACCTGCACCCCTGCAGCTTTGACAGGGGGCAAAGCCTCCTGCCCAGCTCGTGGATGGGCCTTGGGGCAGCTTGAATCACAACTCCTGCAGCCCGGCCTCTTCTCACAAGCTCGATCCTGCTCTACCCCCCCAAGGTTTGTGAAATGGCAAGGCGATCCTGCCACCGACCTGCTGGTGATCTGGTTCAATGGAGGGCCTGGCTGCAGCTCCATGGAAGGACTCTCGGCTGAGAATGGCCCCTTCCATGTGAGTGAGGGGTGACATAGGGCCTGGGACCAGGTGCCCTGGAGGGGCGCAGGTGTCTTTCCCTGTCTGACCTTGTCTTGCCTTGGTATGCTGCCTGTGCTACACAGTCTGTGGGGTTTTCTGCCTTCCGGCTCAAACCCTGTCATTGGGGCTGTGCAGGGGAGCTGGCCTGGCTGGAACAGCTCACTGTGGGTGCCCCAGCACCTCAAGGTGCCTGGTATGTGGATGGGCATGGGTGACTTAGGGCTTTAAACTAGGAAAGACGGGGGAAGGGGAGTGGTATAGAGACAGGGTAGTCAGTAAAACGCCGCTCAAGTCAGGATGCCTCCAGCGGGTGCATGCAGCCAGGGGAGACAGCATGAGATATGGCTGTGGAGGATCCTCTTGCACCTCTCTTGAGAAGCCTGCATGCTCAATTGGCTCTCTGAAATGCCTGTATACCAATGCACGCAGCATGGGGAATAAGCAGGAAGAACTAGAGATCTGTGTGCGGTTGCAGGACCATGATCTCGTTGCAGTTACAGAGACATGGTGGGATAGCCCACATGACTGGAATGCTGTCACGGATGGCTACGTGCTTTTTAGGAAAGACAGGCCAGGAAGGCGAGGTGGTGGAGTTGTTCTTTATGGGAGGGAGCAACTAGAATGTGTGGAGCTCTGCCTCGGGGTGGATGAAGAGCAAGTTGCGAGCTTATGGGTCAGGATTAAAGGGCAGACTAACATGGGTGACACGGTGGTGGGGGTTTACTACAGGCCACCTGAAGAGGAAGTCGATGAGGCCTAGAGACAGCTGGAAGTAGCCTCACAATCACAGGCCCTGGTTCTCATGGGAGACTTCAACCACCCGGACATCTGCTGGGAAGAGAGCACAAAGAGCTAGGCACAAAGAGTCAAGGAGGTTCCTGCAGAGCATTGCGGATAACTTCTTGACCCAGGTGGTGGAGACGCCAACAAGGAGATGTGCGCTGCTAGACCTTGTGCTAACAAGGAAAGAAGGTCTGGTTGGAGACGTGAAGGTTGGGGGCAGCCTTGGCTGCAGTGACCGTGAGATGGTGGAGTTGAGGATCGTGCGAGGAGGAAGCAGGGCAATAAATAGGATCGCAGGCCTGGACTTCAGGAGAGCTAACGTTGGCCTCTTCAGGGACCTACTTGGAGAAATCCCATGGGTTCGGGCCCCTGAAGGAAGGGTGGTCCAGGAGAGCTGGTTAATAGTCAAGTATCACTTCCTCCAGGCTCAAGACGGGTGCATCCCTCTTGAGTAAGAAGTCCAGCAAAGCAGGCAGGAGCCCTGCATGGTTGAGCAAGGAGCTCCTGGCAAAGCGCCAACAGAAGAAGGAAGTATCCAGAATGTGGAAAAGGGGACAGGCCGCTTGGGAGGAATTGTCAAAGTATGCAGGGATGCGACGAGGAAGGCGAAGGCCCATTTGGAATTAAATCTGGCAAGGGATGTCAAGGACAACAAGAAGGGCTTCTTCAGATACATCAATAGCGCAAGGAAGACTAGGGAGAATGCGGGCCCGCGGCTGAGTGGGGTGGGTGCCCTGGTGACGAAGGCTACAGAGACGGCAGAGTTGTTGAATGCCGCCTGTGCTTCAGTCTTTACTGCTAAGGCCGGCCCTGGGGAATTCCAGACCCTGGAGATAAGACAGAAAGTCTGGAGAAAGGAAGACTCTCCCTTGGTGGAGGAGGATCGGGTTAGAGGACATTTGTCCAAACTCGACATCCACAAATCCATGGGCCCTGAAGGGATGTGCCCCCGAGTGCTGAGGGAGCTGGCGGATGTTATCGCTAGGCCACTCTCCGTCCTCTTTGGTAGGTCCTGGAGAACAGGAGAGGTGCCTGAGGACTGGAAGAAAGCCGCTGTCACTCCAGTCTTCCAAAAGGGCCAGAAGGAGGAGCCAGGAAACTACAGGCCTGTCAGCCTCACCGCCATCCCTGGAAAGGTGATGGAACAGCTCATCCTGGAGGTCCTCAGTAAGCATGTGGAGGACAAGCAGGTGATCAGGAGCAGTCAGCATGGATTCACCAGAGGGAAATCACGCTTGACCAACGGGATAGCCTTCTCTGATGGGCTGACTGGCTGGGGAGATGAGGGCAGAGCAGTGGGTGTTGTCTGCCTGGACTTCAGCAAGGCTTTGGACACTGTCTCCCATCAATCACATCCTCGTAGGCAAGCTCAGGAAGCGTGGGCTAGATGAGTGGCCGGTGAGGTGGATTGAGAGCTGGCTGGATGGCTGAGCTCAGAGGGTTGTGGTGAATGGCGCAGAGTCAAATTGGAGGCCTGTAGCTAGTGGAGTCCCCCAGGGGTCAGTCCTGGGTCCAGCCTTGTTCAATGTAGTCATCAGTGCCCTGGAGGAAGGGACAGAGTGCAGCCTCAGCAAGTTTGCTGATGATGCAAAGCTGGGGGGAGAGGCTGACCCACCAGAAGACTGTGATGCCATGCCGAGGGACCTGGACAGGCTGGAGAGCTGGGTGGAGAGGAACCTCCTGAAGTTCAACAAAGGCAAGTGCAGGGTCCTGCACCTAGGGAGTGATAACTACATGCCTCAGGACAGGCTGGGGGTTGACCTGCTGGAAAGCAGCTCTGCTGAGAAGGACCTGGGAGTGCTGGTGGACAACAAGTTAAGCCTGAGCCAGCAATGTGCCCTTGTGGCCAGGAGGGCCAATGGTCTGCTGGGGTGCATTAGGCAGAGTGTTGCCAGCAGGTGGAGGGAGGTGATCCTGCCCCTGTCCTCAGCCCTGGGGAGGCCTCACCTGGAGTGGTGTTTCCAGTGCTGGGCTCCCCAATACAAGAGAGTCATGGAGCTCCTGGAGCGAGTGCAGGAAAGGGCTGCTAAGATGATGAAGGGCCTGGAGCATCTCTGCTATGAGGAAAGGCTGCGAGAGCTGGGCCTGTTGAGCCTGGAGAAGAAAAGGCTGAGGGGGGAGCTGATCACTGTGTATAAATACATGAAGGGAGGGTGTCAAGAGGAGGGGGCCAGGCTCTTCTCCGTGGTGCCCAACGACAGGACGAGAGGCAACGGGCAGAAACTGAAACACAGGAAGCTCCATCTGAGCATGAGGAAAAGCTTCTTGACTGTGAGGGTGACAGAGCACTGGAAGAGGTCGCCCAGAGAGGTAGTGGAGTCTCCTTCGCTGGAGATATTCAAAACTGGCCTGGGCGCGGTCCTGGGCAATGTGCTCTAGAGGACCCTGCTGGAGCAGGGAGGTTGGACTAGATGATCTCCAGAGGTCCGTTCCAACCCCAGCCGTTCTGTGATTCTGTGATTCTGTGACTTTGGCTAGCCAGAAAGGAGCTCCAGGATGGCAGGGTGGAAGTGATGACAGAAGCTGTCCTAGGAGGGCACTGCTGTAGAGATGCTCCCAGCGTGATCTGCCAGTGATGCCAAGGAGGCTCTGGCTGCCTTTTCCCAGCTCGCAGAGGAGAATTCAGAGGCGGTTGTATGAGCCTCAGCCTGCACCAGGTCGCCTTATCAGTCCTCCAGTTACGTGATGATGGGAGCCTCTATATGATCTGTTTTAGCTGGAATAAGGTGGCCAACACGCTCTACTTGGAATCGCTGGACAATGTTGGCTACTCCTACTCCTCTGCCAGTGCTCAGTCCATCAAAGACAACCACATGAGCCGAATGTCTATGAGGGAGCTGGGGGCTACCCCGAGTCTGGCGGCGCTGCCTCCAGCGAGGCTGGTGGTTGGGGATGCTGTGAACAGGGCAGCCAGGATGGAGACCAGCCTCAGCAGCACATCAGATATCCTCCATTCCCCCTGGTGAGATGGTCTGCCCCCACAGCCAGCCATGGAGGCTAGATGAAGCCAGTCATGAAGGCCACATTGGTGGCCTTCGAGGTGGCAGGGAGCAATTACCAGGTGCTCCTCATCTTCTTTGCCAAGTTCCCCAGCTTCATCAGCAATGATTTCTATGTTTTTGGTGAGAGCTACACAGGGGGGTCTACATCCCCATGCTCAGTGCCAAGATCGCTCATGGATCAGCATCTATCAACTTTAAGGTATGGTTAGAGGGGGTGACTGACTGTGCAGCCCAGGCGGTGCAGCTGAATGCTGCTTTCTGCCCCAGCTCGGTGCAGGAAGGTGTCCCGGGGGCTGAGGCAGGGGTGGGCAGCTCCCCACATGCCTGGTGCTCCCACAGGGCTGAATGTGGTGCTAGGATAGCACAGAAATGGGGTGGGATTTGGGGCCACAGAGGGGAAGGACGTTTTGTGGTCCCTCTTGGATTACACATGCTTGGTAGAGCAGGGCTCTGCTGGTAGGAGGTGGCACATGTTGTCCCTTATGTTTTATGTCCCCACCACATGGGATTAGACCTTGCGTCCATGCAGACCCTCAGGGAGCTACTCATACCGGGGGGTTGGATCCTTCTCAAGGCAATAGGGAACCCACCCAGGATATTATCAGTTCTCTGAGCACTGGGATGGACATACCTGCTGTGGCCTGGACGTAGCTCATGCTGCCTGCACGGCCCATCATGAAGAGGGGAGCATGCGGGGCTCTCCCTCCATGGGAACGACTCTCCTCCTCTTCCTCCTGCAGGGCTTCGGCATCAGCAATGGCATGAGCAGCTACAGTCTCAACGACCTGATGCTGATGGAGTTCTCCTGCTACCTCAGGATCATGGGGGATGAGTGAGTGGGGGAGAGCAGGACCTATCTCATCCATGGGCCACGGCTTAGCTGCCTGGGACCTGTGCAAGGAAGAGGCAAACAGCAGGTGCTGCAAATGGGGGAGAGCTGGGGGGAAAGGGAGAGCAAAGAATCCAGCTGTCTCCGGGTGCGTGGGGGACACAGGGCATGGGAGGAGGCATGTATGTGCCTCGCTGGGGCCCTTATGATGGAAATGCTCATCTCCGGTAGCGGTGGTGTGGCGTGTTCCTCCTCCACCATGTCCCATCTGGGGGTATCACCTCTCCCGCCTCTGCCCGCAGGTGTGAGCTTCGCTCAGCCAACACTGCCGTGCCAGTGGTGTCTGCAACTTCTTCAACAGCAATTAGAAGAGTGCCTGCATGGCCACGGTGAGCGGCGGGCTCTGCTCGGGGGTGCTCGGGGCACAGGAGGGGATGGGGCGGCTCAGTGTACGGCACGTCCCCTGACACCCACCTTGTGCAGAGTCCCTAGTGGCTCTGATGCATGCAGAGCCCTGACAGGGGGCTTCTCCCTGCCATGGGCTAAGCCCGGCCCTTCCCTCACGCTCTCCCAGATAAAGGAGGTGTACGGGATCATCTGTGGCATTGACCTCAACATTTACGATCTCTACGCCCCCTGCTATGGGGGGGGGGGGGGGCCGCTACCAGCAACGCTCCACGGCCAACTTCTCCAGCGTTTTGCACCGGGACCGTTTTAATGTCGAGGGGCTGCTGAGTAATCCCAGGCTGGGAACATGTCACTGCCAGCCTTGCACTCAGATTTATGCCAGCTGTGAACAGGCACCACTGCAGCTCTGCTGGGCCTGCCGTTAGCAGGCGGGGCGCGGGATTGCCCCTCCTGCCTCTGCGGAGGCCCTTGCCAGGCTTGGCGGTGCTGGGCAGGGAGCAGCACAGCCTGTCTGAGCCCCGACGCCCTTGTGACACTTGCAGGCAGGCAGGGGTGCTCTGCAAAGCCGGGGCATTGGGAGGGGGGGCCAGCTGCCTCTTCCTGGTAGGAACAGTTTGGGGTGCAAAAAGATAAAAAGAGGAGGAAGGAAGAATCTGTTGGAGCAAAGCGCTTTGCAGAGGAGAGCGGGATCGCCCCTCTGGTCCTTCTGCCTCATCCTCTTCCTCACACCCTTGTGCCCTGGAGAACGCCCACCACCAGGTCCTGGGGATGCCTGGGGACAGGCTGGCAGTCTGGATCTCAGGGTCCGGAGCCCAAGGTCCTCCTCCGGGGACGCAAAACAGGTGCCACAGGGGCTGAGGCATGGAGAGGAGGCAAGAAGGGAGCAAGCATAGTGCAAGCCCTGAAAGCAGAAATTCAGGGGATTAGAGAGAGAGAGAGAGAGGGGGGGGGGGGGCTCTGGGAGCAGGAAGGTCCAGAGGTGAAAAGCAGCCCTGAGGTCATTGCTGCAGCAGGTGCCTCTTCGTGCGGTCTGCTCCGTGTGCTCGTCGCCAGAAAGCCAGCTCCGTCCCTGGCGTGCCGGCCTGCCTCGACGCTGCGGCCATACACGTTGAGCTGAACTGTGTCGATGTCCAGGCAGCTCTGCACGTCACCCGCCACCTGCCCACCTGGGAGCTGTGCGGGTGAGGCGGCCGCCGCAGACTCCCACCACAGCTGCATTCGAAGGCCACTCTCTGGCTCTGCCAGCCCTGGTACTGCAGCGACTGGGTTGCTGGCTTCTCCCAAGAGTAGAAGAGAGCAACGTGAAGGTAGGTGCTGTCCCTGCGCGCAGGGCTGCCCCAGGGCCGGGAGGGGTGCTGGCCTGGCACCGCCCTGCGCCCTGATGGCACCTGTCGTTTCCCACCTGTGCGGGGTTTGGGGCACACGGTGCAACATGTCTGGCCTGGCCGGCTGCTGAAGATGTGCAAGAGTCTCCTGTCCAAGACCTCGCACGTGTGAGTGCCCTGCACTGCCTGCTGTGGGGTCAGGCCAGCTGCTTTGGGCACCCCGCCACCGCACGCTGCGGGGCAGGGGTTCAGCTCACCTGTCTGTGTATATGTACATAGGAATAAATGTGTTGAGTGGGCAAATGGAGCAGTGGTTTTGGCAGGGATGCCATGGGGGAAAGGCAGGGCAGCCCACCTCCCTTTCCCATGCAGGACAGGGCAGGGCCCAGCACAGCTGAGGTCTCTGGGGCAGGTTGGCACAAAATGGCCTCCGTGCGCACCCCTGGGAGGGAGCCTGGGCCACTGCACTGTGCGGGGGTGGGGGGTGCAAGTGCATGGAGCTGAGTTGCTGCACTGCGGGGAGTGCAGTGGGGGAATGCAGTGCATGTGGTGGGGGGAGTGCAGGGGGCCATACCACTGCACTGTGGGGGACATGCTGCAGTGTGTGGGGCTGTTGCACTGCCAGCCAAGGGGGAGTGCTGCAGTGTGCAGGGTCATGCCACCCAATTGCAAGGGGGATGCAGCGTTTAGGCCCCATACCAGTGGATTGCGAGGGGGGGGGTGCAGTGTGTGGGGCTGCAGCACTGGACTGTGTGGGTGTGGGGGAAGGCAGTGTGTGGGGCCCTATCAGCACAATGCAAGGGGGAGCTGCAGTGCATGTTGCTGAGGGGGAATGCAGCATGCGCGGCCGTACCACTACACTGTGGGGGGGGGCAGTCCAATGCTTGGGGCTGTACCACAGTCTTGAGGGGGGTGCTGCAGTGCTCTGCATGGAGGGTCTGGACCACAGCGGGCAGCGGGTGGGCCGTACCACTGCGTGTGCTCGCGGGGAGGGAAGCCGTCCCGGCGGCCGGCCCCGGCGAGGCGGGCTGCGTGGGTCCCCAGGCGCCCCCCACGCAGGCGGGTGGGCCCTTCCGGGGTGGCCGACACTAGTGCGGGGGGCGGGCGGGCGGAGGCGGTGCTCCCCCCCATGACTCCGCGCGCCCTTTGGCGCTCCCCTTCCACTTCCCCTTCCTGCCCCGCCCCCAGCGGAGCGCCCTGCGCTCATTGGACGGCCTTTCGAGCCTTCTCCTCCCCTTGCGAGCGCTGATTGGCAGCTTATTGCGCATGCTTCGGTCAGGATGCCTTCCGGCTCTGATTGGCCAAAGCTGTAGGAAGGACGCCTCCTCCTTTCGGCCAATCGGCGCTTGGCGCTTACTCCGCGCGGAAGGCCGGGGAGGGGGGAAGATGGGTGAACGTCCCCAAGAGGTCGCGCCGTGCTGATTGGGTAGACCGAGCGCGGCGACGCGCTCTGATTGGGTGAGCCCCTGGCGAGGGGGCGGGAGGCTAAGTGGCTGCTCCTCTCCCTCCACGCCTTCCCTCCCCCCCCCCGCTGCCGTGCCGCGAGGGGACGGGGGAGGGGAAAGGCCGCGACGTGAGCGCGCGACCCCGTCCGCCATTTTGTAGCGAAACCAGCGGAGGCGAGAGGATAAAAGCGCGAGCTGCCCCAGCCCCCCGCCTTGCTCCGGCCCTGACCCACCGCTTGAGGTGAGAGGTGCCCGCTGCGGCTGGCCTCGCTTCGGCCCGCGCCCCGGCAGTCCCAGTAGGCGGCGGGTGGGGGTGGGGTGGTGGTCGGAGCACCGGAGCCTCCGGCGCGAAGGGGGGCGGTGTCGGCGGTGACCCCCCCCCGCCTCTTCCCCCCCCCCCCCCAAGGGGGACTGGTGGGCCGTGGTGTGGGCCGCGGCGAGGCCAGGCCCCGGCGGCGGTGGGAGCAGGGTAGGAGGCGGCGGGGCCGGCAGGGGGAGCCCGCGGGGCCCGTCGTTTCCGGGGTGCGCGTGGTGCTGCCGCTGGGGCGCCCGAGGCCTGGCCTGCCCCGCTCCCTGCCCGCCACTGTCCCGGTCCTCGCGTCCCCGTTGCTGCCCTTGCCATTTCTCGAGCCGGCGTCCCGCTGAAGGAAGCAAAAGGCGAACAAACTTTCAAGGGTCTCACTTCCAAGGGTTTCGCCTCACTGTCGGCTTGGGCCGTGCATGGTGGTGATAACTGATGGGAGCCGCGAGTGTTTTCAGGTCCGCGGGATGCTGCTTGCGGTTCTCGGCGCAGGAAGAAAAGCTCCACGAACAGACTGCGTTTTGATCGCTTCGAGATGACAGCGAAGTCTTCAGCCATTTATTTTGTCTTTGTTTCTGTCTACTTTCTACTTCTGTAGAGTTGATCGTGAAAGGCGAAGCTGTGAGAAATTTGAAAAGGAGCAGGCGCTGGGCCTACCCATGAGTTAGATTTGGTGACCTCCTTAGAAGATCTGTGTTGTTGTGACTTGCCCAGTGAAAAAAAAGTAATGCGTAAACAGTGGAATATAGTAGTACAATCTGGTAGTATATCCTTGCTGCAGACTACACGGAAGAGATGCATCTCAGCACTGTCATCTCGTTAAGGGCACCCTGCATAGTAGCATAGACTTGCTTATTTGAAAACTAGGATTATCAACAGTTGGCTGTTTTGACAGATACTATTTTTTTAGAAATAGGTCCTTTGCAGTAGTTGTCTTACTCTGAGTTAGTGTTACATCCTCTGTATGGATTAAGGTTAGTGGTCAGTCACGATTTAATTTCAGCAGACCACAAATATTTTCTTAGGTTGTACTTCAAACAGAAATGAGATAATATGGAAAGTTTTTGTGTGTAAATATAATGAATAGGGACTCTTAGCCTCTCACTGTGTCACAAGTTTAGACAGTGTCTGTTTCTGAGTCTGACTTTTTAGAAGGAAGTACAACATATACTCCCTGTGCATCTTGGCTTCCTTTTTTTTTTTTTTTTTTTTTTTAAGCAGGTAACAAAACAGGTATGACATTTGACAAGTCATTCTTGAGGCATGTAACTTAAATGCTTCCTATTTCTAAGGTAACTGCGTTGTCATTGACTAAAACTACAGGTAGAGCTAGTCCAGATGAGGTAACTGTGTTGTAAGCAGGAAACAAAGTTAGCAGGTAATACATAGATGTGCTTGTCCCTTCTAGAATAGTTATTTCCTTGGTTCTTTTGTCCTTATGCTTATAAGTAGGCTTTTAACTACTGATCCCATTGTCCTGATATCCCTAAACCAAACTCTTAGTAAACTTGGTGTCTGCCTATCTCCCCTCTTTGGAGAAGGACCTAATCCTTTCTATTCTTCTGGCATAGTGTTCCGAGATACATAATACTTTTTTTTTTTTAATTGATGCTGAAATGGTTACTTTTGGTATTCAAGGCAATACTGAATAAGGTGGAACAGAGACTGTGCAGCTATTAATGAGCAAAAGTGGATAGTGAAGCTTTGTGACCCTGTGATTGGTCATCAATAAATAGTGGGAGAATTGTACCACTGAGAATCATCGTTGAAGTCAGATCTCTGTTTTGTTTCATAACCCTGGCTACTCTTACAAATAGTGCAGTTCTCATTTACTTCTTTGTTATAACACTTAACTGTTCTAAAACATTTTTTGGATGGAAAAAGCAGTCTACTGCCTTTGAGAATGGGTCCTTAATTTATCTAAAATGGAAACTTTATGCTGCAGTGCCTAACTGAAGGGAAAGGAGGATGTGAAAGTTTCTTGGATTTTTTTTTTTTTTTTAGTGTAAAATGTCCTTGTTGAGATGTGAAAATACCTTGTTGAGATGTGTAAAGTTGCCATGTCATGATGTATGCCTGATGTGTTTGAGGTAGGTTCTGCACCTGAAACTTAACTGGCCTTAACTCAGGAGCATAAGCATGTGTGCTTAGTTCAGCTGTTATCTCCAAATTAGTTACCATGTTTAATCAGCATCAGTGACTTCCAGTTGATTGGAGCTGTGTGTAGTTACACAGTAAACAGAATATTCAGGTGGTTCCTCTATGTGTAAATACCTAAATTTGAACAAGTGGAATTCAGCTGTAGCTTACTGTACTATTAATGTGACCAATGCTGTAAGGTTTTCCTTTGCGTAGTTTTCATAATGACTGCCTGTAATCTAACTTAACTGTAATGTGGTTTGAAACCTTCCCCCTCCTCCCTTTAGGAGTATTTCTAACATGGGTCTCTTGAAGCGTGCAGTTCTTTCATATTTTCTATTTGTGCATGGATTTTGCAGAAATGAGTAAGAGACTTATTCTGAAGAGCAGGTTAGTGGTGTTGCTCATAGTATATTTTAGAAGATGTTTTTTGACAGGAACTTATAACTTTACCAGTGAGCCTGATGCTCTTTCAGTCACTTGAGCTGTTTTACCCTCTGCATGGAATACACATGGCCTTAAATCTGTACAGCTCTTGAAACCCAATGGGAGTAAGTTATTTAGCTTTGCAAAATATTAACAAACCAAAGGCTAACTTAAAGAAGTTTTTAAAATGATTTTCTTTGTAAGGCTGTTTCTGAATATGTATAGAGGACTTCAGATTTGTTCATATCATCCTTTGTAGTAAGACTTAGTTGCCCCTAGTGATCTGCTTGGGGTTAGTAGAGAATGTTGTATGCAACCAAGCATCATGGAGTGAGTGTTTTAACTTGCTGGGCTTGCAGATCTGTGCAAAATTAATACTAAAGTGTTTTTGCCAAACCTGACTACTGGTTACCTATCTGCCTGCTCCATTTTGTGCTTTTGGATTCTTCCCTACAAATGCATCGAACTTATTTTTTAATACTCCAACAGAACTCCACAGTTATAAGAGAATCTGCTGGAACTTCTCTGCCAAATGTTCTAAGGATGGCCTGTTGATTTCCTTACAAAGTGTTCAGGCTAGATAATACTGTGGATTTCAGTAAATATTTTTTACCTCTTTAAGATCAGCTGTATTGCACAATAGACGGTGGGGTAACCTTTTAAGAGCTCCTGAGTCTTGTGGCTGGTAGCTTAATCTATTGCTGCATCATAGGAACTGTAATTTAAAGTAGCTAATTTTATAAATTTTAGAATTAAAATTTTTTTTTTTTTAACTGGCTGAGGCCTAAATTTTCTGAACCTGTAAAGATTGCAGGTCTGCCACATGGACTGAGAGCCTCTTGAATTCTTGAAGCCGGTATAGCAAGTTTCATTCCCGTTAAGAATATATGCATCTAAAAATATAGTCTGCTTTGCGTAGCATTCATAGCTTTCTTAATCAGCACCATAGAAATTGAAGTTTAACTTCACATTGAATGACCAGAAAGATACCTGTCCACTTCCACTTTTTCTGGCAGTGCTCCCTTAATTACTGTAATTTTATATCCCATTGTAAGTTAGGTTGAACAGTTTGATGCCCTGAAACGTTGCCAGTTTGGTGCTTTTGAGCATTTGTCAAATTCTTCCCTGTGGAGCAGGGTACGTATTGTGCAAACAGTACATTTAGAACATAAATAGGAAATACTTCCTCGGACTATTGTGTTTTGTCCTTAAGTCACAATATCTGCTCAGGCACTCTAGTTCTGCTTCCTTGAAAAAGAAAATCCCGTTCTGACTCTAGCTTGGACTCTTCTTTGGCATTACCAGATTTTGCAGTTAGAAAGTGGGAACGATTGTTGTGATTCCATGCAAATAAAACATGTTGAAATGCTTTTCTTGGGAGAAAACAGTGGATGCTAATGAAGGGATGAGTGTCAGTGCTGACTGTAGGGTATTGTATAGTAGCAGTGAGGATCGTATTTACATTAGATACTGTATTTTAGCAGTAGGCCTGAAGTAGAGTTCCAGTACCTAAAAGCTTGGTTTTTTTTGTTGTTGGTTTTTTTTATTTATTTATTTTTTGAATGGAGTAGGTGTGATTGCTTCACTGTTTATATCAGTCTGAGGAACAATGGCTGGAGAAGCGTGGGTCTTCGCTTCCTAGTGGCCAGGAAGTCAAACTCTTGTTTCTTCAAACTTCAGTTATTGCCTTATAAGCGACTGCATCAGAATTTTGATTTGGTCTTGTTCCTGAATCTTGTGCCAGACTGGTGGCTGAAATCTAGTGCCCTAATAGGGACTCAGTTGCATTCCTCTTGCCAGTTGCTTAAAGTACTTTGTGGCTTTTGCAGGTGTAAGTACAAGGGAATGGCTATCTATCTCGTTGATATTTAACAGAGGTTTTTCAAAACCCTTATGTTGTCCCAGTGAGAACTGCTGAAAAGCATATACTTGCCATGCTCAGTGACACTTTATGGGTGATTCCAAAAGGGGAATCTATTTATCAGTTAGAAAGCAATCAGCTATGTGTTTCTGATGACTCCTGTGGCTGCCGTTCTTCTTAAAACACTGTTTTGCAATTTATGGGGTTTTAAAGCTTTAAATACTGGTAATGAATTGTAGCCTGTAAGATGTACAAAAGAGAAGAATTGAAAGAAGCTTTCTGCAATTCTTCTTGCTGCAAGATTTTTAAACGTGTTTAGAAGTTCTTTCATAATACAGCTGTCTTGTCTTTGAGGCAAGAACTCTGTCAATATTATAAATTTCTTGAGTTTTTTTCACCAGATCTAGGCTTTTTGCTGAAGTATATTCTCTGAAACTTTATAAGATCATACGAAGAACCGATGCACATTTTTACTTAATATAATAATCATTTACCAAAGAACAGAACAGTCTTCATCCCTGTGAATATATTTTGGCGCTCCTAATGGTTGTGTGTGTGTGTGTGGTTTTTTTTTTTTTTTTTTTTTTTTTTTTGTCTGGGAGTAGAAGAAGAAGAGAATTTGAAGTTTCCATCGAGATGTTGTGTATAAACTTGCTAACCTTTGCAAAAAGCATCTTGCTCCCTCTCCCACTGAAGTTATCACCTATATGGATTCTTTGGTGTGTGGTAGGAGAAAACAGTGAAAAATATAGGCAGATTGTGAATAAGCTGTGATTCTTAAGTGTAAGGGAATAAATACCTTTATGGTATAAAGGGGAGGGAAAAGAGTTCTATTTCTGATGAGCGGCACAGCCTTTGCAACTGATATTGGTACTATTGCCCTTTCTGATGCTTGCAGAAAGATGGCAAACATGTAGAGCCAGGCTGCTACAGGGATTGCTTTCTAAATTGTGTTGCCACGAGCATTATGCCCATCAGATTAATGCATCATTGGTGTAAACCGTATCAGCGATGAGGCAGAGGCATTGGAAATACTACTATTCTTGGTCATACTGCCAAGGTGGTAAAGCAGTAATTTTTATTCTGGAAAGGGCATCTTCAGAGTTGTGGCAAGAAGCTAGTGACCTTTATTTTGATCAGGAAGAGCTTCAATATAGTGAATCTTCAGCCTGATTCCACCCCTGATAGGTCACAGGGCTGCTTCTCAGAATACAGTTTCTGTTGGGACTATTACTCTGACCATTGATTATGCAGTTCTTGTTTTGGGATGTAATTTTTATCACATTGGTAATCTGCGATTTAGCACTTAAAATGACATCTAGTTTGTTAAATTTTGTGTTGTCATAGAAATTTATTTAGCTGGCAAGCTGTGCTATTCCAGCACATTGGAAAGCTACTTTGGTATAAGCCAGATGTTAGGATTAGCTTATTGCAATTCTTTGCATTACTCATTCACAATAGTTTGTTTTGGTGTGTATGGATGAATGCAATACTACTTTGATCGCAGTGAGACAAAATATTGCAGAGATGGTTAAATAGGACATTTTTGGGATAAACTTGTGATTGATGCTTTCAGTGATTCTGACCTCTGATTGTTGCTCTGTGGTATCTAATTTATTATGCATCTCATTTTCTTCTTTCTCACACTACTGAAAGAGTAGTCATTCTTTTGACTGAGCTGTTTGCTAGCTCTTCCAGTCTGGCAAAATGCAGAAATGAATAAATATGGTTGGGTAACGTGAAAACAGTTAAGCTTGTGTTGTGAAAACTTGATTGTGTTTCTTTTTCCTAGTGAACATAGCTTAACTATAGCTGAACAATTTGACATAACTATCAAAAATTTCCTTATTATAAATTTCTCTCTTAAATTTTATTATTCTTTTGCAATTTATCTCGAAAACAAAAAAATGAAAAACTCCAAGGCATGATATCAATTTGTCTAGGTTTTAATTTTCTACCCTGTAGTGTTCTAGTGGAAGCAGAAAATATAGAGACCCCATTAACTGCTTCAACATCATAACAAAATTTTTTGGGTAGTTTTTATAGAAAACTTATTTTAAATGTAGAATAGTGTTTGATGGCAAGATAGCAGCCTTTCAGCAATGCCTGGAACATAGCTGTAAAGTTGCTACAGAAGCTAAAGCGAATGCAATATTGTCTTTCAGGTGCCATGTTTCAGAACGGAATAAGACAACTGAGAAAGAAGAGCTGAAGGAAGTAGCACAGAAACAGATACAGGCTAACTGGGGGAAAAAAGATTAACCTGTCTCTGAGGTGACTAAAGGGGAATAATGGTGATTTTGCGCCGGGCTCGGCCGCCTGCTTCCGCCCCAACCAGCAATGAATCTTGACTCGCTCTCGCTGGCCTTGTCTCAAATCAGCTACCTGGTGGACAATTTAACCAAGAAAAACTACCGAGCCAGCCAGCAGGAAATACAACATGTAAGTAAACCAATAATGCTACGAAGGAAATCTTGGAAAGAAAAATGGGAATGTTAAATGGAGTTTGTCTCTTTGCTTGAATTGTACTCTACCGCATTTTCATGTGCATTGCTATGTGCCGTTTTCAGTACTCCAGAATCGCAGCTCACATCTCTGTAGTATTTCTGTTGGTTTCCACAGTCTGGCTGTGGAAGCAGGCAGCTTTTCCCTCCTCAGAGCTGAGACCATTACTAACTTTGTAGCACCGTATTAGGATTTAACTGCTGCTCTTGAACTGTGGTATGCAAAGCTTTCCTAAACTTCTTCAGGTCAAATCTTTAAACTTCAGTAAAGTTCCGTAAGAACGTCATGGGGTGGGAGAGGGAAGAAACAACATATATTTACTGGTCAGAGTTGTTGCATTGAAAACATGAGTGCAGTAAGGTAGTGAATTAGTTGTAGAACTTCTGGTTACATGCAAATACTCTTGCATACCTTGGATAAAAGTTTTTTGCTCTATATCTCTCTTGATGAAGAGTGGCTATCTGATGAGCTAGTCAGGTGAGGTTTCTTGGTCCTGCTTTTTAGGAAACAGGCAGAATAACTGTAAAGCTAAACGAAAAGCCTAGCCTGTAGCTAGTGGAGTCCCCCAGGGGTCAGTCCTGGGTCCAGCCTTGTTCAATGTAGTCATCAGTGCCCTGGAGGAAGGGACAGAGTGCAGCCTCAGCAAGTTTGCTGATGATGCAAAGCTGGGGGGAGTGGCTGACCCACCAGAAGACTGTGCTGCCATTCAGAGGGACCTGGACAGGCTGGAGAGCTGGGTGGAGAGGAACCTCCTGAAGTTCAACAAAGGCAAGTGCAGGGTCCTGCACCTAGGGAGTGATAACTACATGCCTCAGGACAGGCTGGGGGCTGACCTGCTGGAAAGCAGCTCTGCTGAGAAGGACCTGGGAGTGCTGGTGGACAACAAGTTAAACATGAGCCAGCAGTGTGCCCTTGTGGCCGAGAAGGCCAATGGTCTGCTGGGGTGCATTAGGCAGAGTGTTGCCAGCAGGTGGAGGGAGGTGATCCTGCCCCTGTCCTCAGCCCTGGGGAGGCCTCACCTGGAGTGGTGTTTCCAGTGCTGGGCTCCCCAATACAAGAGAGTCATGGAGCTCCTGGAGCGAGTGCAGGAAAGGGCTGCTAAGATGATGAAGGGCCTGGAGCATCTCTGCTATGAGGAAAGGCTGCGAGAGCTGGGCCTGTTGAGCCTGGAGAAGAAAAGGCTGAGGGGGGAGCTGATCACTGTGTATAAATACATGAAGGGAGGGTGTCAAGAGGAGGGGGCCAGGCTCTTCTCCGTGGTGCCCAACGACAGGACGAGAGGCAACGGGCAGAAACTGAAACACAGGAAGCTCCATCTGAGCATGAGGAAAAGCTTCTTGACTGTGAGGGTGACAGAGCACTGGAAGAGGTCGCCCAGAGAGGTAGTGGAGTCTCCTTCGCTGGAGATATTCAAAACTGGCCTGGGCGCGGTCCTGGGCAATGTGCTCTAGAGGACCCTGCTGGAGCAGGGAGGTTGGACTAGATGATCTCCAGAGGTCCGTTCCAACCCCAGCCGTTCTGTGATTCTGTGAAAAACATCTAAGATTTGGGCTAAGTTTTTGTTTGATCTCCGCTTTTAAAAATAGCTCTAACTAGAGGGATAGACTAAAAAGAGTTATCCACAGAGGATTAGTTAGGAGGAAGTGAATGTTATAGAAACTAGTTTTGTTCAGTTCTCAGCAGGCAGCTGAACTCTCCCCCACCTCCACGCTCTCCCTTGCCTTTTAATTATTATTTTTTATACACTATGGAGTCCTGCGGTGATTTGAATCAGAGTGGGAGGGCAGAGGGCTTAAGCAGTCTCAAATTCTGGTAACAAGTGATTTTTTTTTTTTTTTTTTAAACTGCATTCATTACTTTTTAGGTCAGAAAGGGTGGCTTCAGCAGTATTCAGTGCAACTACTTAAAATGATCTTGTAAGCTATGGAAATGGAATGCATCCTTTGTAACTTACAGTTGTAGTAATCAGTGATGATGCAGTATTCTCAAGGAGGAGTATTGATGCCATTTAAGTCATGAGTTTCCATTTTTGTGAGTTCAGTACGTGCAAGGGGTCACCTGAAATCATGCTGTCCTTTAAATCAATTCTATTTTCAATATAGTACTTTTGCAGCAAGGTGTGGCTGGATCATGACTTGCAGATATGTCTTGAAAATTTGCATAAAGGATAATAAATATTTCTTTGGTTCAAGAGAAGTTGGCATATAGTTTTTTTAAATGGAGATAGATTGCTCCTTAGGCTTAACTGAAGACCTCTTAGAGTTACCGTGTTAAGAGACTGCAGATGGATCTGTGGAGATGGTTGGTTTGTATATATTCACTTGTAACATGGATCTTCTGGGATTTCAAGACTAAATTCCTAAGATCTCCATGTTCCCTTAACTTTTTTAAAACTAGCTAGCATCACTTAACTTGTACCAGCAACTACACAAGTATTCATTAGATAGTTCAAGAGATTATACCTGCATGCTTTAACTAACTGCCTTTGTCTCACGGTGTGCTGCTTGGTGTAGTTTTTGGCATAACACGCTCAATTTTACAAAGATTGCATCTAAGCATACAGAGTAAGTGAAGGAAAAACAGATCTGGAGCACTTCTTTGACAACCGATAAGTGAAAGTAGTTTCTGATTTTAAAGCTCCAGGCTTTCCTGCCTCTTGCATTTCTGACCAAAATGACGCATGCATTCACAAGCATAACAACTGTGGCAAAAATTCTAAGTTCTGCAACTAAGTTCTGCTTTAACATGGTTTTGGTCATCCTTTGCCGTAGGTGATACTTTAAGACTGCTTTAAGAACGTGAAAGTTTTATGTATTTGTCAGCTGAATCCAAAATAATGGGTTGCTCTGCAAAGGTTTTTGTGGTCTTTCCCTCTTTCCTGAATTAGTGGTGAGGAGATCCTGGCTATGGAGGGGGGAAGGGCTTTGCAGACAGATTCATATAGGAAAGCAAAGCTTTATGGATGTAGAGGAGCAGAGTTATTTTTAACCTAACCCTCTGTTTGCATAGACACAATCCAACTTACCTCTGTATGATAAATCCAAATTCAGGTGATTCAAAGTTAATTCTTAACTGTAACAGTACAGCAGCTTTGAAAAGAGAATCTAAAGGCTGTCAAAACAAGCAAATCGGAGTCTTAACAGGCTTAGTTATGTTTTTGCTCAAACTTCATTCTTTTTAGTTGGTGTGAAAAGATGTACTGGCAGTTCTACTAACTATAGACTAAAACTAACTCAGTTTAACAGGTGCCAAAAGGCATCTCTTAAAGGCTTTCTTGCAAGAGCTGGATGCTGACATTTTCAGAGCTATTCAGCTGGTGATCCTCTACTTTTAATAGATCTTTTTTTGTCCCAGAGCTGATGCTTGGAGAGCATGCATGTAGTCTGAAATGATTAAGACGGCAAAAAAGCAGTCAGGGAGTAAACGTATTCTAATAGTTTGGCTTTGCCAGACTCCATTCTTAGTGTGATGTAGCCAATGCTTAGCCCTTTCCCTGAAAAACCTGCCAGGTTTCTGCTTTATTGCTGTAACGTGCTACTGTTGTTGAATTGCTCTCGTGAGATGAGAGTTCTGCTGTAACCTTCAGGGTTTAGCAGAAAACAAGCTGTGTGAGTCAGACGTTTCTTGTAGGACAGTTGCTCCTTACAGGTCATTCACTTTACGATCAGATAGCCTGTCTTATAGATGGGAAGACTGGCCAGTGTGAAGGTGGTTTTTTCCTAGCTCTTCCTACAGGAAAACTAGTAACTTTTCTGTTTCCTGGAAAAGCTTTTACATGAGCATAGTTAGAGTTGAAAGATGCTACACTGAACTTTCAGCCTTTGCTTTTTTTTCCTCTCCTCCCGTATGTTAAATTTTTCAAAATGATTAACCTTCTTAAGCTACTTGAAAACAAAGAAGCAGTCTAATTCTGATGCAGAGAAGTTGCACAGATGACTTTATTATGGAATTTTGCTCTGCTTCCATCTGCTTCTATGAATTCATCTTCAGTAGTAGCATCAAATAGGTCACTGAACAGCCAGGAGGTAGATCCTGCTTCATACCACTCTTGTTACCATGTCTGAATTTTGATGTTTAATTGAGATTGCCTGAAGGACTTGCCTATTTTCTGAAGCCTGAACTAGGTAATATAACTTGTTGTCGATTCTGTTTTGCTGCCTTTTGTACAAATCTGAGCTCCTTATTACCTTGTCATGGGAGATGGTAGCCTTACAGGCACTGGCAACGTAACTGAAGTGGGTTATTTACTCTGGGCTGATATATCATGAGAATGTGTATTCTAGCCTCTGGTCAAGATGCAGAGCTATCCCCAGATAGGGATGCTTCTTTCTGGAGGAACAAAACTTGGCAGCCACTGGAGTAAGTAAATGGGGGTGGGTACAGGAAGCATAGCGTCAGATAACAGTAGAAGAATTGACATGAGAACAATCAGGAGAATAGCAGAAGCTGAAGAGGATACAGCCTAAAGCAATACTCTTTGTCCCTTTGCACAAAAACTGCAGGGAAACAAGGATGTATATGACAGGATAAAGCAATGAGCTTGACAGAGAATCAGAGCATAGACTAGTGCGTACTGGTGTGCACTTGCTTGTTGTCTGTTGTTCAGTTAGAAAGGGGGAAACAATGGCAAAAATGTTGCCAAAAAATGAAGGTTGGGTTTGATGTTAGCTGTTACTGTTTGAATAAATTATGTAAGTTACTGATGATTAAGTGACTTCAAGCTTCTGCCAGCCTGGATTTATTTAAAAGCAAGTAATGGCAATCGGATACATGAAGGTGGTGGTGAGGGGAAACAAAGGAACAAAAAAAAAAAAAAACCCGCCACACTACAGAAGCAGCCTTGAAGGTGCTTCATGCAGCCAGCTGCTGAGCTGTTCTGCAGCCAAGAGTTAATTTTAAGGCAAATAATAGGGGTCACTAATACGGTGTTGTTAAGCTCTAATAATGAGTGAGATAGCTGTTGGAAACTAACAAATGCAGATCACCTGTTTATGACTGAGGTATGGCATTCAGTTTAATGAGCAGTGATGACAGAGGAAAGACTTGGTAAAGATGTCTCAGCTGCAGTTTTTCAGCATATGATATTCAATTTTAAAGCTTGCTAAAGAGCAAGTTTGAGCTGAACTTTTTTCTTTAGATGGCAGAAACCACTTACTGTATAGTGTTTCCTTTATGTCTTAAAAGACCCTGGAATAATGGTGGCAAAGTCAGTAATGACCAGGAAACAAGATAGAAGTTGTCTGCCAGCTCAGTGAAGATGTTGTAGAGTGGCCAGTCTCTCTGTGATAAATTCATGCTACATAGGCATATCACAGGGACGCCAGTCATTCCAAAGCTATGCTCTCGCAAACTTAGGCACAGGAGCTCTGAAAAAAATGGGTAAGAGTGAGGCCATGGCACCATATGGATTCTGGCCTGCTTCAGTGACAGAGAAGCTGGAAGTCCTCAAGGTGATTTGAAAACCACTTTTTTTGTAGGAACGCTGCTCATTAAATGCATGACTTCTATGTCAATGACTTATGTGTAGATTCTTTTCCTATCTCTTTTTTTGACGCTTTGCATTTGCAGGTAGGGTTAATGACTTATTTTATAGATTACTGATTAAAAAGAAAACACTCTCAGCAGTTTTGTTGAACAGTAATTAACTTGCTAGTGAAATTACTCCTGTATCCACAGTACTGGTCTGAGATCGTGCTCTGTAATGACTGTTTGTTACCAAGTTGGTGTTTTTTGGATTTGTTTTCTCAGATTGTGAATCGGCACGGTCCTGAGGCAGACAGGCATTTACTACGCTGTCTATTCTCGCACGTGGATTTCAGTGGCGATGGTAAAAGCAGTGGCAAAGATTTTCATCAGGTAAAATTTGCACTGAGGCGTCTGCCTTTTGGTTTTGGTTGCTAGAAATCTGCAATAGGATATGATCCATTTTAAGCATAAAGGCAGGTTAGAGATAGTAGCTTCAAGCAAACTTCTATTATGGTATATAGCCTTTGAATTACAAGCACTTTTCCAGTCCTCCAGTCAGAAGACTTAGAGTTGTTGATCTCTGACTCTTAAAACACTTTTCATCTGGAAAAACCTCTGTTCACCACATGCAGTACTCTACTTTGAAAGCCTTCATTTGTTTGTTTGTTTGTTTGTTTGTTTTTTTTTGAACTTTGTGCAGATCCACTAACTGGCGCTTTTGGTGTTGGATATGTCTGTTATTAGGAGTGTTTTTTCCATCCTTAAGCAATTTTTCCACAGACTTTTTTTTAGCTCTTTAATAAATAAAACCCAAATATTCTTGGATTGTCTCATAGCAATGGATGTAGGTGCTTACAGCAAATGAAACATAGCATACTTGCAAGTTCCATTTTCTTTGCCTTTTGATGGGAAATGTTTGGTCGCTTTCTCAATCAGAAAATGTTAATCAGAATTTGGACACTAAGAAGACATAGATACCTTTTCAGCTTTGTTTGGTGCTACTGCACATAGAGTAGAAGTTCTATTTTATCATTCTGTGACAAAACAACAGGGGTGTTAAAGTTACCTTGTTCTTTTCAGACTCAATTTCTGATCCAGGAGTGTGCGTCGCTGATTACAAAACCAAACTTTATCTCGACGCTGTCCTACGCCATTGACAATCCATTGCACTATCAGAAGGTTTGTATGCTTCTTAAAAAGGATCTCGTATCAGAATCTGTAATGAGTTGGTCTGTCAGAAACCAACCACTTTTCCTTCTCAGTTTCTCAGGGTTTTTCTGGCGAAGATTGGTTGTAGTAAAGTCTTCAAAAATTAAGCTTGCCCAGAAGTTTTGTTTTGCTAGATTAAGCAAGTTGTTCAATCTCAGAATCACTAAAGTTTAATTTTAAAGCTTACTGTGATATGAGTATAAGCTCATGGCTTGTTTGTGACAGCCAGAACCAAGATAAACCATTGGTGCTTTTGTGTTTCCTTTGGTGTAAAAGCTTTCATGAGGGTTTAATACTAAAGCTAGCTGAAGAGTGGGATATGTGGGAAGAAACTTCTAGTGTAGGTGTATCCAAAAATAGCTCTAGAGACGTTTATTTACCAATATAGGCTTCATGTGGAAGTACAGCAAATAGTTACGGAAATTCCATGCTTGCAAAGGGAATTCCATGCTTGCAGATAGATTCTAGATTACCTGGCACGTTACAAATGAGACTGATCACGTAAGCAACTCCATTTAACTCTTCTTACCTGTTTCAGAGTCTAAAGCCTTCGCCCCACTTATTTACCCAATTGAGTAAAGTCATCAAATTAAGTAAAGTTCAAGAGGTGGGTGAACATCTATTTTCAAAATATTAAAGTGTCTTTATGACTGACCTTGTTTGAAAGGACGGTTTGCTCTTACTGTGATGTCTGGCTTTGTTTATAGGTGATTTTTGGTCTCGCTTTACTGAACTCTTTCAGCTCAGATCTACGAGGTTTTGGTAAGTGAAGTTTCTAAAATACTGCAGCAGGGACACTTTTTATAGGAATGGGCTAGCAAGATGGGTGGGCATGTGCCTGCATGACCTGAGGAGGCTGCTGGATTGGAATCAGTGGATCCACTGAAGTCTAACACTGTTTTGAGAGGGGCAGTAGGCAGCGTGGTTGTTTTCCCTGGTATGAAATTGGAGGTCTCTCCTGTGACTGACTTGATAGATAATGAGTGAGATTGAGATATTATGATATTTTACCATTTAGTTGCTTATTGACAATTGAACTCTGAGGTATGGATTATGAGACTTCTATTTAAATCTAAACTGTTAAGGCTTGTGATAAACAAGAGCAAAAAAAATGCTATCTAACTAAACTGAACCTTCATGTTAAAGAAATTTTAGGTTTTAACTCTCACTTCTTTTGTGTTCAAAAGCTGCCCAGTTTATCAAACAGAAACTCCCGGATCTTTTGCGCTCTTACATTGACGCGGACGTCAGTGGAAATCAAGAAGGTGGCTTCCAAGATATTGCAATAGAGGTCCTGCACCTTCTCCTCTCCCATCTCCTTTTTGGGCAGAAGGGAGCCTTTGGGGTAGGACAGGAGCAGATTGACGCTTTCCTCAAAACATTACGTAGAGGTAAGTGTGGTGTTAGTCAGGAAGCCTGACTAAATGCAAACTTTGAAATGGGTTTTTGTAGCTTACTGTGCAGACTGCTGAAATGGAATAGAGGCAGATGAGGTGGAACTCTTGTCAAAATGTGTTCAAGCAGCTTTCATGGCTCTAAACTGAATGAGAAAAATGCTGCTTTTCTGGCATCTGGCTGTAATGTAATATTTTTCTCTTGATGAGTAGTGACATGAGACAGCTTCAAGGTTTGGATTTTTTAATAGCGTGCTTTTTGATAAATATTTGTAAGTGAGCAATATCTCAATCTGTGTTTGGTTGCTCATGTGAGATGATATTTGTGGATTTGACTAAAACAACCTCATGCACTGTAGTTTAAAAACCTTGAGCACTCTGTTGTATAAGAAATATGCTAGATTAAAATCTCACCTCCTTGAAATGATAATCACTGGGCTGTGTATATGGGATGCAAAACTAGGGGAAATGCTTGCACAGCATGGGAAGCGGCTTCGTAAGGCTGGTTTGTTTTCTGGAGGCTACCACTGTCCTTATGTGATGGCAGGTGAAATTTTCTATAGCCTATGACCTGGTAGTCTCCTCCTTTTCAAACATATGTTACCTGCAAATCCTCCTTACTTTGAAGGGTTTACACTCAAGAAGCTAAGTGAATTTAACTGAATCCACTCCTTGGCTCTACAGAGACCTAGAGGGATGCACCCTACATACAAAAGCAAAAAGCTTCTTTTTCTTTTGATATGTGTATCTTAATTAGAGCAGTGTGATCGAAGAAGATTCATGTATTAGCTTCTTTAATTCCCTTCTCCTTGTTTTGCTTGGGAAAGTTGGGTACGCTTCTGTGAATGACCCCAAAGGATATGGAGGCATTAGGCTTCATCTCTCAGATCATGCGGTGTGAGGAAGGCCCACCCATAATGTGTCTTTACTCTGCTGCTTTCTACTGTGAGCAGAACTCCCCGTTGCACGTCTGGTTTTCTCATTACCTTAAACTTTGCTTCCCTGAAAGGAAGAAGGAAGCATTCTCTCTCCATCCTCAGATCTCTGGTTTAGATTTAGCTTACTTTAAGCTGTAGGTTTAATAGCAGCTCCTGTTTTCTAACTTTCTGATTTGGAGGAGAGGTTTGCTCTACTTGCTGTATTGTTTCCTGCTCTGTGTGGTTTTTTTGTTTTGGTTTTTTTTTTTTTTTTTGAATAACTGCTCTTAGTGACAATCTGTAGTTCTAAACTTACCTCCACCACGGTTGCTAGCTTTTTGAGCAGCTCCAGTGAACCTGTATCAGCCTAGTGTGTTTTACATTCTTGTTCCATTAGAATATGTAACTGGCAGTAGAGAACCTGAGAGGTGGGATGGAGGAGTGCTGCATGAGTGTGCCGCCTTGATCTCTGCTGCAGAAGCAGGGAAAAAAGTGCACCACTCACATTATTTCTAATAGTCACTTGGATGCCATTGGTGCTTTTGGGTTTTTTTTGTTTTGTTTTTTGGACACTGATTTTTACTCTCATCTTTAGATTTTCCCCAGGAGCGTTGCCCTGTGGTGCTTGCACCACTTCTATACCCTGAAAAACGGGACATTCTAATGGACAGGATCCTGCCTGATTCTGGAGGGATAGCCAAAACCATGATGGAGAGTTCTCTGGCAGACTTCATGCAAGAAGTCGGCTATGGCTTTTGTACAAGGTTTGTAAGAAAACTTTTGCTTAATTTATTACAGGGAATCGAGCATCTTAGATGGTGGTTGTTTCCTTCTCTTTTCTTGAGACAGAAGATAAAGAACACTTCTACTAAAATGGTTGGAATTTCATTAAGTATTATGAGGACAGGAGTTTTGATTTCTGCTTTGTATTTTCTGCACTTCCAATGTTGTGTACAGCATATTTGTTGACACTATGTAAGATTTTTGCTATGGTAAGAAAAGCATTCAAATTCCTCGTGAAAATTCTATAAGAACTTGTCCTTCAACATCCTTTATTTTTAACAGAAAATGGATAAGTAAGACTGAATTCCAAATAAGTCCTACCAGCTCTTTGGGAGCACTTTAGTCTTATGACAGACTCTTGTTAGCTTAATGTCCACATGAAGTAGGTTACAGAAGAATTGAAGGCAGAATGTCACTTCAGGAGAGCTGACCAAGAGCAACTTTCTGTTATATTGGGTTTTAATCAGGGTGGTAGGCTCTGTGATAGAGATTATTTGAAGCTATAGAATCTACTCATGATACTGAATTGCTAACAAGAAAGCGGATGTTGAAAGCTGCTTTTAAAGTCTTTCTGCCCCCTTAGGCAGGCTTATTTTGGTGCAAAAAAAAAAAAACCTCGCCCTTGCTTTGTTTTATATTTGTAGCCATTCTTCACCTACATCTTCAAGACAGTGTTCCATATTCTTCTTGTGCTCTGTCCCTTGTTTGAAATTTTAGACGTGCAGATCTGTTAACTTGACCTGCTAGAGCCTTGTAAAATGGGTCAACGTTCAGAGGGCTGTGTGGGCTTGCCCGGGAGTGATATGAGCAATACTAAAAATCTTTCCTTATAGCACCTAGCACAAGTATTGTATTGAATTGGTTATGTATGTTACATAGACGCATGAAACGCTGAATAGGAGTAGTTATCATGAAAGCAGAAGAAGCCAGATTCAAATCAGAATGCGTCTATTGGAGAGCTAGTTTGAATATACTAAAAGGTTATTTCCTGTTGTAAATCTGCTATCTCTGCACAAATCCTACTTGATTTTTGAACGCAGATTTTTAAGGATGAAGGATAATCTTCTATTGCTGGTAGTGATAATGTGGGAGCTTGCAGGCAGGTGGCTGGTTTTGAAAGGGGACATAGTCTTAGCCCTTGCTAAGATCTTTTAAAAGAAGATTTACTTGAAGCCCAAGCTAAGAGAAATAAATGATTCTGTATTTGAAAAGAAAAAGAAAACTTTTGATCACTTTGGAGAAGTGATTGGAACTCAGACTATTTTGACTTAAGTTTCTGTTTACGGAGTGAGATACAGAAGCAGACAGTATAGATAGCATGTTGGAGGTATTGAACATGAATTCGCTAGTTAAAACATGCCTATTAAGACCACATATTTTTGGTCTACCCTGATGCTGTATAAATCTTAACTTGCTGGCCTATTTATGCAACGTTCACATAAAGTGAAACAAATACTGCAAAAAAGGCCTTCATTTCTAAAATAAGTACTTAACCATCTGCTCACCGTTTGCTATTTTGGTTCTGTGAAGGTTTTTGCTAGTGACCTCTGATTGGAGAAGCTATGGCTTATGATGGTCTAAAAGGCCTACTTTCACAACCTAACTTTTCCATAACGCACATAGTTTGAAATGCGCGTTGCTACGGCCTTTGCTTCACTTTTAGCTAGCAGAAAACTTCATTCTTTGAAGCTCTATGTTACAGATCAATGCATGGACCTGCTTTAATAAAAATCAGTGCCACTCCTACTCTGTATTTTCACTTTGACAGAACGTAGCCTGTAAAACATCTTTCACTGATTTAAGTAGACCTAGCTTTGAATTGAGTATTTGGCAGTATATGCTTTATGGAAAAATCATGAACTTTCTACTGAATTTCTTCTTGCTTGTCCTAGGAATTTTTTGTTAGGTTGGATCATTTGGCTAATATAACTATGAAATTGAGTATATTTTCATATTTTGTAGTGTGTGCAATTATTTTCTCCCTGCAGTCTGTCCTGTCTCAACTGTATTTACCGGTCATGTTTTGGTCCATCTGTTGTATGTCATAGTAAAAGCTGCTTTAGTACTAAGGTATATGTGTTTTGTTGTGTCTTAGTGTTGAAGAATGTCGCAACATAATCATGCAGTTTGGTGTTCGGGAGGTCACAGCTGCCCAGGTTGCCAGGGTTTTGGGGATGATGGCTCGAACTCATTCGGGGTTGACGGATGGCATTCCATTACAAGTGAGTGGCCTGCTGGTTACGTGTATGTTAATAAACAGGACGTGGGGAAGTGAAACTCTAACCTTAAATTTAAACTTTTAAAAATATATATTCAGTGTATATATACTTAACTGTTCTACAATAAATGTCTATAAAATAGTCTTGAAAGACGTTCTTGGGAGTGCACAGCTGTTATCTTTACTAATCTGAACCTATGCTTTCCTTCATGGTGCAAAAAGTTCTGTAGCTAATGGCTTTTATGATTGCTCTATCTTTAACTAGTATCTGACTGAGTCTATTTAACTTGCAGTCTATTTCGGCTCCTGGCAGTGGGATTTGGAGTGATGGGAAAGATAAAAGTGATGGAACACAAGCCCATACCTGGAATGTGGAGGTCTTAATTGATGTTCTTAAAGAGCTGGTAAGTTTGGTGAGCATCTTGCTCTTTAATGTAGAACATTTGAAGTTAGGTAGTATCTCAGTATGAATATAAGGCTTATTAGGCTCCTAACAGCAGCCAGAATGACTTTGAATCTTATCAATGGAACTGCTCTGCTGATCTTAAATGATTTTTTTTTCTCCTCCTCTTGAACAAGAATGTTTTGAGGAATTCTGTGGGAAACAAAAACTGCCTGTGCAGCTGACTTGGGTGCGAATTGAGATTTATTGCATAATGTTTGCTCTCATGTACTCCAGCGTGTGGTGTTTGGGTGTTTTATGTTTGAAGAACTTCTCTGTGCCAGTGGAAAGAGGTTGTGCAGCAGGCACCCTGCTTTCAAAAAATTCTTTCTTGTAGGCATTCATGATGAAAATGTAATGTTTTTGTTCTGTTTCTAAAATTCTAAACACTTCTTGTATATGATGAGAAATTTCAGAAAAAGGAGAAATTTTCTACCACTTAATAAATATCAACTGTTATAATTAACAGTGAAGCATAAATACTGCTTCCTCCTTTGTCTCCTTTGTGTCAGGTATTTTTCTATGTGTTCTCCTTAATCTGTGCAGGAGTTGTGCTTTCTTAACCTTAGAACATATAGCCACCTTCTCTCCATTAGGTAATAATATCTGAATCCCGTTCTGCTTTATAGATACTGGTAGGCTTTGATTGTTAATTTAGGTGTACTGTTGTAATTATTACAAAGAGCTCTCTATTCAAGAAAACCGTTTGTCATACAACGAAAAAAATTTATAGCAGAATATACATCTTAAAGAAATAGCTGTGGCTGTAGCTTACACAAATGGGACGTGCGCTCTTGTCCGTTCCTCCTGTTGTCTGGAAAGTATTTTCTATTCAGACGCTTCATTCTCTGACCACCTTCCATTTGTATCAGCGTTCTGGAGTCTTCTTTCACCCACCTGATGTGCTTCAAATTTACATTGTGTTGTATCAACTTGTCAGGAAACTGGCAGGATGAGCAGCCAGTAATTCCGGGTGCTCACCAGCCTCTAAAAGGAGGGTTCTACGTTCCATAATGGCCAAAGTTTCCTCCATCCTTGTGGTTTCATACTATTGCTGAAAATACAATGCGTGCTTGTATTACAAGTATTGGCACGGTAAATTCTTCCATAGGAAAAAAAAGTTCTGCTTGCCAGCTGGTCAGGCCCCATTGGCTCTTATTGGAGAGTGCAAGTTTATCTACAAATGGAATGAGCCAATAGGTTATAAAAGAAATGTATGTTTTTGAAAACTTAATAATTAAACATTTGGAAGGATAGAAGTTTTACAGCTGCTGACTGTAGCGCTTGAGGAAATGCAAATTCACAGGCTAGTTTTGGACATTATTAAATTGTATGAAGTTCTCAGAATTATTTAAATCAAGTTCTTTTTAAAACAAGAACTTTACTTGCAACTAAGGGTCAGATGGACGTTGTGCTGAGCAAAATACTCATGAAGTGGGGTTCTCGCTAGAAAGTACTGGAAACTAATGTTTAAATGCTGACTGATTTCTCTTGCTTTTACTGGTTGCAGAATCCTAGTTTGGACTTCAAAGTAGTAACCTATGAGTTGGATCATCCAGGATTTCAGATTCGTGACAGCAAGGGCTTGCAGATTGTAGTGTTTGGGATCCAGAGAGGGCTAGGCATGGAGGTCTTTCCCGTTAATGCCATATACAGACCTTGGAAACATGCAGAGGGCCAGGTGAGCCTACCAATGTTTTAACTATGTTTATTCAACGCTTAAAGTTGCAGAACTTCTGGAATGGAGAATTCAGGTTGGTAATGAAAAACCTAATTTCTAGACAAAGCGAATTTGAGAACTAACAATATATATAATCATTGATCTAGAACGCATAGGCCTCAGGTATATTAAAGTACAGTCTGTTAATTGAACTGTGTCTACACTGTTTGGGCGGAGTTCATCTTCACTTACTCTGCTTCTCTGACATTGTCTTCATTGTTAGTGGTGTTCTGATTTGCAGCTGGGCTTGGAACTATTCTGTAATGGCTGTGTTCTGAGGTTTTTACCTGGTTAGACAAAAAGGCTAGAGCTTTGCCTGCAAAACACAACTCTGAGCAGGTTCCCTGGGTACAGCGGTGATAGTCATCCTCAGAAATATTGAGGAGAAATTCTTTCTCTAGTGAAATTCAGTCTTACTGTCAAGGTGTTTTACATAAATCTTGGCTCACTTCTACAGCATCTGTTGATTTGTATCCCTCTTGGAAATGCATGAGTTGATGAAGTGGAACCTGAAACTGTGAAGACCTAAACTATTTTTGATATCGTTTATTCCAGCTCTCCTTCATTCAGCATTCCCTCATAAACCCTGACATCTTCTGTTTTGCTGACTACCCTTGTCATACTGTTGCCACAGACATCCTGAAAGCACCACCAGAGGATGACAATCGAGAAATTGCAACATGGTAAACCTGCTCTCTCAACCACTTTTCTTGCCTAGATTTAGAGTAAAATTACTTTTCCGGCTCGAATACGGCTTTATCTTCATGCAGTATGAGTTACTGTAGCTATGTGTACATTCCAGTAGATCAGCCATTAGTACTTGTTCTATATTTGATTGGGGAAAGCTCTTGTATTATCAGAACTTCTTATGTATTTCCATAATATCCAAAAATGTACTGCCCGTTGTTGCTTTTATTGGAGTCTTCTGATTGCCTGGAGAATTCCTACTAATATATTTTGACAGATGCTATGGGCTGAGAGGAAGGCTAGAGTAAGTATGAATTTCAGCTGTCTTCCCTAGGATGACATTAGAGAAACTTACTCCATTTATATGAAATAAGTTATGGGTTTTAAATAGTAAATTTATATAGCTATTGCTCAGTTATTGCACAAAGCTGGATAGCATAGCTTTTTCTGAGCTAACCTTTACATCCTATCTATTGACACAGTGTATGAGGTTAGTATCAAAGCCTTGACAGTTAAAAGCTGCATTGCGTTTTTCTGTCTGTAGGTTTCGTAGCTGATTGCAGTGAAGATTTGCTTCTGTTCCTGTAGTATGGACCAAAATAGGGAATCAGAGCATATGGGTAAAGTGGGACAAGATAGCAAAGGTTACTTGTCTGTGAAATAGATAAAGCAAGTAGAGCATCTTCAAGTTTCAGAGATGAGGACCGTGAGGTGTAGGAAGAGTTCCCTTTCTGGAAGTGTATTTCAGGTTGGAATTATCCAGATGACCTATCTCAAGCTAATTTTTTTGTCATTGGTGTTCAATCTTCCTTAACAAAATAAGCAGCTCTTGATCTCTTATTGATTTGTAAAATCTGAGTTACGTTTCTTAAATAAGAATGTTCTTGTAGGCTTAACTGTATGCAATAGGAGCTCCATTATTAGGCTGTAAGTCACTTGCAATGCATGCTAGTTTATATTGTCTTGCATCTGATGCTACAAAATGCTTGAATTCAGGTTCCTGTAAGTTAACTACTATTTAATTTTGGGGGGGGGGTTGTTTGTTTTTTCTGTTAGGAAGAGCCTGGATTTGATTGAATCTCTGTTACGATTGGCAGAAGTGGGACAGTATGAGCAGGTTAAGCAGCTCTTCAGTTTTCCCATCAAGCACTGCCCAGATATGTTGGTATTGGCCTTATTGCAGATCAACACTTCCTGGCATACCTTGCGCCATGAACTCATCTCCACGCTCATGCCAATTTTCCTTGGCAATCATCCCAACTCTGCCATCATTTTGCACTATGCATGGCATGGACAGGTAAGTGTTTTCACTGAACATGCATGTGATTTGCTCATGTAACTGGAAGCTTGTTAAATTGGTTGTACAGTCAGAACAACAATGCCCATATTTGCTTCTAAACAACAGAGTTTAAAACCCAAGAAGTGAATTATCAGCGCTTTATGAAAAAATGAGTTGTTCCCTCCCCCCCCCCGCCCCTGAGGAAAATTGCTGTGATTTGATTTTCTTTGGGAAAATTTATTCAGAACAAAAAGTAGTCAGAGCTCACTGAGCAGAGACTCCTGGAATACTTTTTTTTTCTTTTCTTTAAAATGAATGAACACTAAAAAACATGTGTTGAACATTTAGAAACTTCAAGCAGTAAGAGGTGAGAAGGCTTAAAATGAAATAGTCTCCAGTGTACTTGCTAAAAGATGGAGGCTATTCTAGGTAGAAAGAAACTGCTTATACCATAAAAAGTTTCGGCTATTATCCAAAATCATAGGACTGACCACAGACTTTCTTAAAGGAGAACTTCCATGCAGAGACAGGGTACTGTATATGCAAAACCTGTCCTTTTAATGGGTAAACGAGTTGGTTTTTATGGACTTGCCTTTCTCTTACAGTATAGCCTTCATCATGGTTTCCACTGGTAGTTAAGCAAATGCAAATGACAGGAAGAAACTTATCCCAGAGAAAGCCTCTGGGGTGGGTGGCAGGAGGAAATTTGCATTAGAAAATCTTCCCCTGCTCAAGCACAGTAGAGTTAAGGATATGAAGCTTGACCTCAGAGTGTCTTGCTCCACGCTGAAGCTTGACCTCAGGGTGTCTTGGTCCACATTCATTGCAAAGTCATGGTTGATTGCTAGCTGAAGTGCTACTAACTCCTTATATTTTTTCCTGATACAATTCTTAAGAATGGAAGGGGGCTGGTTCTGTGTTTGGGTTTGAGGTGATATGTTTTGTTGCATAAGGTCTTGAAGTGGCAGAATGTGCAATTTTTCAGCACTGTAGGGTACAGGTCAAAGTGCAGAATAACACCGTGTGTCATGGTGCTGCTTTACAACTTGAGGAGGTTTGACTTCCCCAGATGAGGGAACCTTACACGAAACCCTTCCTGCCATCAGAATCTTATCTGTGTTGTAATTGAAGTTTGCCCCTGTGTGAGCAAAGAGCAAGATACTGTGATTTTTTTACCACGTTAAGGTGCGGTGTTGAAATTCTCACTTAACGAGAGCAATGCAGGTATAAAGTTTTATAAGTGGTTCATGTATTTCAAAAGCCACTTTTCTGCAGCTGAGGGGAATTAGGCTTGTACAGTGTTAGGGCTAACATGGGGTATGTACATATTCATTGTTCATAGTCATTCTACATCCTTTAATTGTAAGCTCCTGGATAGTTTTATTATCTCATGGTAAGAGCCAGAATAAGAAACTGAATTCCGAAGCTAGAGGGTAAATATGTTTGCATGTTAAGATTTAGAGGTGAAATATCCTACTTAATGTTTAGATAGCTCATCTTTTTTCTAGAGATCTGAAGTACAATCCTAATTTAATTCTCCTTAGGGTCAGTCTCCTTCGATTCGCCAGCTTATCATGCATGCAATGGCAGAATGGTACATGAGAGGGGAGCAGTATGACCAGGCAAAATTGTCACGTATTCTTGATGTGGCGCAAGACTTGAAGGTGAGTTTTGCAAAACACTGTCATTGTTTTTAGCTCTGGTGTCTTGTGCAGACTTGTTCAGTTTATAACAAGGCTAAGCTTAACTTAGACGTGACTAATTTAGTAAGGATTGCTTCGTTTAAACATGTCTGAGTTCAGTTGTTGCTGTGCCTAGTCTTAAGAGTGTGCGCGTTCACATGCTTGTAAGTGCTGTTCAGCTGAGTTGTGGCATCTGACTACAGCTGCTTTCTAGCCTGCCCAATTGTGAAGCCAAGACATTTTCGCTTGGTGTTTGCGCTAGAGTGCCTGCATTAGTTGGTTACCATGGCTTAGCTGACAAGTATCTCGGTAAGCAGTATAGCTCAACTGCTTGCTGTATGAACATACTCTAAATCCAGAAAGAGCTTCAGCTATTCTAACTTTGCATACTTTTGAAATGGGAATGTAGAAAATATCCTTCAGAAATGTGTGCAAAGGTGGCACTGCTGAGCTTACTCAAACGTGGCTTTCTTAAGAATACTGCTTGCTTTTCAATTGTTTACAAGTTCACGGACGAGACTGGAAAATATGACTGATTTCTTTGAGGCCTTTATCACCCGCTAAAGATGCAAAATAATTGGGTGTCAGCACCAGCTGCTGCTTCAGATCAATTTAGTCGCATCTGTTAACTGTGTTCAGAGATGAGCACTTTGAACAGATAGGCTCAACGTGGCTCTGAAGCAGTTGGCTTCTGTTTGCAAGGAGGTGCTAGGCTATTTTGATCACTTTTGTTGTCATAGAAACTTCGTAGCTCTTGGCCACTTGCTGGTAGATTTTCCTATAAAGAACCTAAAACCACAAGCACAAGGTCACTTCAAGACAGTAGAACCATGCTTTCAGGACTAGAGCTCTTGCTTATTTGTGTTGCAAGTGAGCTATAAGTAAGTGAAGCTAATAGCACTAATCTTTTTGTTGACTAAGAAAGCATAGCAGCATGTGGTAGCAAGACTTCTTACTATAAAGTACATGGGGATTAGAGCGAACAGGAAAAAGGATATCCTTGTGTCTTCACTAGTAGTCTTCTAATTTTTTTTCTTTAGGCCTTGTCAATGCTGCTAAATGGTACTCCATTTGCCTTTGTTATTGACCTTGCTGCACTTGCCTCTCGACGGGAATACCTCAAACTTGACAAATGGCTCACAGATAAAATTCGGGAGCATGGGGTAAAGCAGGATTTTTCTTTTTATTTCTGCACTCTTATTATCAGTGACTAATTTAAGTCACTTTAACGATTTTATAAGTGGTGTTGAAGTTGTGGAAAGTGTCCATGGTCTGATAGTTCAACATTTTCACTGAACTATAATAGCTTCGTGTGATTCTTTCCACCGTGCAATTGCCAAGTTTGAAAGAGTGTCTTGGATGCAGTTTGGGAGATTAAGATAACGCTTTTTCCTCAGGAGCCCTTCATCCAGGCCTGTATGACTTTCTTAAAGAGAAGATGTCCATCTATCCTGGGTGGCTTGGCTCCAGAAAAAGATCAGCCCAAAAGTGCTCAGCTTCCTCCGGAAACCTTGGCAACTATGTTGGCTTGTCTGCAAGCTTGTGCTGGGTAAGGAAAATCTTGCATGTACTGAATGTGTAATATGCTTGAAGCTTGATTGTTGGCCTTGTATTGCATGTGTTCAAAGCTATTTTGGAATTTTGTATGGAAAACAGTCGCTGGGAGTTTGCAAGCTTGCATGGCTAGGTTCAGTAGCACGTTTAACTTTGCAATGAAACTTCTGTTGTAGGCTTAGACACAAGAGCTTGAGAGAGCATTGTTGTCTCTATAATCAAACAGGTGAGGTGATCTTGGTAACTGAGACAGCTGGCTAGTCGGATATTGGCTTGTTAATGGCTAAATGATACAGGGCTGTAATTCGGACAAAAATGAGTATAGGCCATAACTATAGAATGGGATGGCATCTTGCAAAGCAGCGATTATATAAAGGATTTCATGATTGCAATAAGCAAATGCCTCTGTGTGAGTGGTTATTACCCAGCAGCAAGGGCTAATGAAATCCTTCAGTGTAGGGAAAAACTTGATGGTTATAACTTAATTGGGACTGAAACTAGAAATACATAACGACCATTGTCTTTATTTGAAAGGCTGACAGTCACAAAAGGTAGTCAAAGGATGGAAAGCACCGAAGATCTTATGTAGTTCAGTTTATTTGCCTAAAGTCTAAAAGGAAAAAATGCTGGTCCTAGAGAGCCGCTCCATATCCTAGAGGGGAGCGGTAGACTACAGAAAGACTAGGGAAACTTAGTGGACAAAGTAATTTTGAAATACGGCATCAGTGTTTGGTAAAAGTGACTAAATTTTGAAAAATATTCAAGTGGTGTCACTTCTTGATGCTGCCAGATCAATATGATATTCATTGGTGGTAATCTTTCAGAAAGCTGTATTAGGCTACTGCAGTGTGACATGTGAGCCAGAGAGGCTGGAAGCTGTCAGTGGTGCTGCTTTTGGCCTTAAGCTCTGGCCCTAAAAGGAGCTGGCATGCAAGAGTGCATGTTACCTGGTCTGAGGCCTGTATTGTATCCCAAAGCGTATCCTTTGGTGTCTCGACAGATGTAAGAAACGTCTTTAGACGTACCCAAGAGGTTCCTTGCTCTCATGTAGACACCAGGGAATGAGTATCAACACAGAACTGTCAAGATTAGTGTTTGAACTGGAAGGGAATGTAGGAGTTACCTGGAGGATTTCAGGAGAAAAGGCTCTGCTGACTTCTGCTGGGACCACTGCAGTTAAACTTCAAAATGCTGTTGAAATATTGTTTCTAAAATGTAATTGTGTAGTCCATCTTTTGGACCGATAAGATCACTGTTACTTTTCAACTCAGAGCACGTCTTATTCTGGGACTGTAGTTCACAAGTTAACTTAAATTCCAATATTTTGCATGTTACCATGTTCAGGCTTTTGAGATCTAAGAGTTAACTGTAGACTTGACTTGCATCCAAGTTCACTGTGTTCTGAATCTTAATGTGTTACCAAGTTTTATTTGTTCATTTAATTCCAAAAGCCACCAGTTCTCTACTGGCACAGTTTTCTCAGCTTTTTGTTTCTTTTTATGGCTGCTTGTATTCCCTTTTATGCAAGAATGTGACCCACTTGCAGTCATTTTCTATTAGTTATTCTCTTTAAACTGTACAGAGAAAATGCTTAGATTTCCTTCATGATGCTTCACTTTGATTAGCTTTCTGTCACCAATGGAAATAGGCATTGTAAAGATTAGAAGATTAAAATGACTATAAATATTAAATATGGCTGAGAGGGTAACTCCACTACACCAGCTGAAGTCTGCCATTATGGGTAGTTGATTTAGGAGCAATTTCTTTAATTAGGTTGTAGATATTACTTGTTCCATTACGGGTCCGGGGAGACACTTTTCTTAGTTGCTAAGACCCTGCCTGTTACGAGAATCTTTATTTTTATGCAACTTATTTATCATTGGTGAGCCCTGCAGCTGTTGTGGAACGTAGCAGTGGAGCTTCAAAAAGAAATAAGCGTTCCTTTTACTTGTGGTGTTTTTAAATTGAAGTCAGGGTGACTGTAAGCACTGCAGGCTGCCTTGTTGAACGACCATGTGAATCGAGCTTTCAGAGGTTTTGTAACAAGCTGCTTAAGAAAAGTCTTCCACCTCAAGAAGTCAGGTTGAACTGAAAAGTAGCAGTAGTACCCATTTCATACAGCAGTATCTGGGATAGGCCCATGTTTGTCAGTGCAGAGCATGGTCATCCCTTCTCAGTCACTGCCTCAAGAACAGAAGAAACTTCTGGTTGCCTTTGCCTAGGAGAAAGAAAAGGCTTTTTCTCCTTGCCTGCATATTGGGTCCTCTCTGAAGAGGAAGGTGATAAATGCTTTTTCAGGGAGGGCTTAGAGGGCTGAGAGAGGAAATAGGAATGCGCGCTAGTGGTGGAGATGGCATATATGGATAAAGTAAAGAGAAATCAGAAACAGTAAGCAGATAGGAAAATAAATGAAAACTTGTTCATCACTGGCTTGGATGAAGGGACAGCCCTTCAGATGAGTACAGCCTCAGCAAGTTTGCTGATTAAAACAAAACTGGGAGGAGTGGCTGCTACCCCAGAGGGCCGTGCTGTCATTCAGGGGGACTTTGACAGGCTGGAGAGCTGGGCAAAGCGGAGCCTCCTGAAGTTCAACAAAGGCAAGTGCAGGGTCCTGCACCTAGGGAGTGATAACTACATGCCTCAGGACAGGCTGGGGGCTGACCTGCTGGAAAGCAGCTCTGCTGAGAAGGACCTGGGAGTGCTGGTGGACAACAAGTTAAGCCTGAGCCAGCAATGTGCCCTTGTGGCCAGGAGGGCCAATGGTCTGCTGGGGTGCATTAGGCAGAGTGTTGCCAGCAGGTGGAGGGAGGTGATCCTGCCCCTGTCCTCAGCCCTGGGGAGGCCTCACCTGGAGTGGTGTTTCCAGTGCTGGGCTCCCCAATACAAGAGAGTCATGGAGCTCCTGGAGCGAGTGCAGGAAAGGGCTGCTAAGATGATGAAGGGCCTGGAGCATCTCTGCTATGAGGAAAGGCTGCGAGAGCTGGGCCTGTTGAGCCTGGAGAAGAAAAGGCTGAGGGGGGAGCTGATCACTGTGTATAAATACATGAAGGGAGGGTGTCAAGAGGAGGGGGCCAGGCTCTTCTCCGTGGTGCCCAACGACAGGACGAGAGGCAACGGGCAGAAACTGAAACACAGGAAGCTCCATCTGAGCATGAGGAAAAGCTTCTTGACTGTGAGGGTGACCGAGCACTGGAAGAGGTTGCCCGGAGAGGTTGTGGCATCTCCATCCTTGGAGCTATTCAAAAGCCGTCCGTCCGGACATGGTCCTGGGCAATGTACTGTAGGTGACCTTGCTTGAGCAGGGGGCTTGGACTAGCTGATCTCCAGAGGTCCCTTCCAACATCAGCTGTTCTGTGATTCTGTGGAAAAAGTATTTTATTGTATAAATGGAAAAAAAATTAGTGTAGGTAGGGTGAAAGAACAGTGAGCTTATTTTTTTTCCAGCCAGCTGGAGCTTCCATCTTGTGGATGCTTTTGTTCCTCTGGAGCTGACTGACTGTATAGTCTGTGTCTCTCTTCCTTTCTCATGTTTCAGAAAATTCTTCTTTTTGCTGCTTTCCCTAGTTCTCTTCCTGGAATAGTTCTGATTATGTAAAAATATATAAAAGCATCTAACATAGAATTTGAAAAAGTGAGCATCTTGAAGATGCAGTTTGATACAGAAACTTTCACCTACTTACTGCTTCGTACCCTTTGTATCAAATGCAGCTTTTGTAAAAACCTGCAATTTTTTGCTATCAAAAAAAATTGATGTTTGCATCTTCATACAGCAGCATGTCTCTTGATATAATAAAAACATTACTTTCAATCTGTTTAGACGGCGTGCCAGAATAAAATTGGTAGTTCATTCTGGAGAATGGGTGGCCTAGCAGGCCAATATAAGCATCAAACTTTAGGATTGCAAGCCTTTCTCAGGCTTTATTTTGGACTGTCATATTATCAGTAAGCTCCAGCTATAGCAGATTGTAGAATTTGTTTTGCTAAAACATGCTGTGATATTCAAGAATAAAAACTGCAAGCTTGCTGCTACCAAGAAAAGGGAGGGCAAAGATTGAGGGTGGTAGCGGTTTGAACTCAGCTCTTGCATCCCCAGTCATGTTCTCGGGTTAGCTTTAGCATTTATTGTATGACCGTGGAGAGTAGTATCTCCTGCATGAAGAAACCTGTACCTTCTTACGTGTTAAGTAAGTACAGTTAAGCTTTGAGATCTGACACTGTGATACTGAGGCATAGGCAAATATGTATTGTAGATACTGAAGCAACCACATACTATGCTCAGAACTCTGTCTTCAGGTCTGGTTGCACTTTCTTTCAAGAAACAGAAGGTTTTCTCTTTTGGCAATTCTTATGGTCTAGGAAACAGTCTGGTCACATATCTTAAATGACAAAAAAGAAGAAATGTCTTGCTAGGCATTTATAGCAGATGCATGACTCGCAGGGTGGAAGCAGCTATAAACAATTGAAGGCTTTGTTTAGTAAAGCCTCCTAATAGTCTTTGGATTTAGAGACGGACATGAAGATACAGGACTTCTGTTTCCAGGGCATTTCTAATGACCCCCGGATGATTAGAATGAGGTGATCTGTTTGCCCAGGGTACTTGACTGTTTTCTCAGCTTGATTAGAAACAGCAGAAGTAGATGACGTTTTGGAAAAACGTAAAGGTGTTGTTCACTTTTGAATCAAGGAAGAAAGCTAAGTATTTCCATGTTTGAGCTTATTTTGAAGGTAGGTTTCTGATCACCTTTTTTTAATGTGACGTTCTGTGAAGTTCTTGACATTGGACACTAGTGAGGGAATACTAAAACTTCTAAAAGAGTCAGCTTGTGAAACTGTTGATAGAATGCATGCTGCCCTATATGTAAATTTGTTCATGTACAGTATCTCCACAGATTCTCCCGTTTGTCCTAGTAGTGCTTTTTCCTACACTGCTTTGTGGAGCACAGGCTTTAGATGGCAGTCAGAAGCCTTTAGCTCTGAATAGTCTATAACGTGATGTGATACTTGCGCAGAACTGAAGGCTAGTCTGCACTTAACTTTCCTGCTGTAATTGTCAGGATGGCTGCTCTTCCTTTTTCCCCGTGTCCCAACAGTTGTGCGGTTAAAAACTCATGAAGATTCAGTAAAGATGAGGAATGTGAGGGCCAATTTCTCAAAGTAATGAGAGAGATGTTGGTGCAGTTGCATCAAGGAAGGGATTTGCTGCTTTGGCTGTACTCACCCAAATGGCAGAACTGAAGTTCAGGAAAGCCATAAATAATAGGTTGGTTGTGTTTGCCAAAGGTGAAATGTTAGCGTTGTGTTAGGACGTTTATGGTTAGGTATGTCAGCAGCAGAGGTAGCTCTCCTTCCAGTTTGGGAACCTGGTGGTCTGATCTAGAATAATTCAGAAAGAGATGCAAAAAAACTGACTGTACAATGACTTTAAGCCTAAGTTTGAGTTTTCTGTTGGCTTTCTGATAAAATTTCCTTGAATAGTTAGTTTTCCTGTCTCTGTTTTGGTTAAACTTTAAAGTGTGTGAAGCATGCCTTTCAGCTTATGGACACAGATGAATTTTAGGGGAATCGTTGTGTGGGGATATTACCTCCCATCCTTTTGTTTTTGAGTGTCTGTAGTCCAAGCTTTAGTCTTGAGTCTCTCCTTTTAAAGAGACCCTGTGTATAACAAGATTCAGAGCGGGAACAATCATGAACTGTAAAGTCCGGGAACAAGAAGGAGCCTTGAGGCAGAGGGAGCTGATTTGAACAGAGGATTGCAGCAGAAGCTATTGTGTACTTAAATTCATGAGGCTGAGCTGCATATAGCTCATAACATGGACAGCAACAGGCAAAAAATATTGCACTTAATCTGCTCTTCTGAGGGCTGGTGGAACCATGTAGAAAGCTGGGGCATGTTATCTATCAGTCAGCACTTGTCTGGATATCTGTAGAGCAGTATTTGAGGTTTCTGAAAATCCAAGGATATTTCAGAGGCATGTAATATATTAGAAGAGGACTTGAAAATGATTGAAGGAATATACTACTGGAGATGAATTTTTAAATTGACAATTAAAAAAAAAAAGTTTTTAAAATATAGCTATCTTTCTTGGGACAAGGTTGAATGGAAGCTTTGCAAAAATAAGATGCATCTGTTATGTTTGTTTTGCAGCCTCTAGATAAATCTGGAGTGGACTTGAGTCACATAATCCCAAATGGACATTTGTGAATGGATTTTTCTAAGGTTCTGATAGTTGTGTTGATGAACTAATCATTTGTGAAATGTGGCCTTGTTCTCTGAAGAGAGAATAAATTGGAGGGGAGGGTGTTAGTTTCATGAGTGTTTTATGGCTTACTGTCCTACTCCTCTGTTTTAGGAGTGTTTCTCAGGAGCTGTCAGAGACGATCCTCACCATGGTAGCTAACTGCAGTAATGTCATGAACAAGGCTAGACAGCCACCACCTGGAGTCATGCCAAAAGGCCGTCCACCTAGTGCTAGCAGCTTGGATGCCATCTCTCCTGTGCAGGTAGATAAATAACATACTGCGGTTTCAGAAAGTGGTGATGATTAGCATTAGTTTTGCTGTGCTAGTTGAGCTCTTTCAGCAGAACCAAGTAAAACATCATCTGGCTCCCTTAGACTTTATGCTTGCACGTCTGGATAACTTGCTTATTAACTACAGAATAATGCCTGAGGGTTATAGTTCAGAGCTCTCTTTCACCTCACAAATGTTTGTAAGAAGTAACTGAAGTATGCCAGGATGGGAGCACTAAAGAGTGATAGAGATTTGGCTTATTTAAAATAACTGAAGGTTTCTTTAAAGTGCTAAAATTTACTAAGATTCTTGAGGATTAAGCACTGCCTTTGAACCTGATGTGTCTTGTTTGTAGCTTCACGGGCCAAGCAACAGTGCTAGAGCGTAAGGACTTGTTATAACTGGGGCTCTTCAGCTCTCAACTGAACTGCTCTTTAAAAGACAAGGTACATTTAAGTTACTCCCTGCCACTCACCATCCCTTCCTCCTCTGGGAGCAACACATTACAGACAGATTTTGCTTCTAGCAACTGCATTCAATGGCAAATTTTAAGAAACGATGGCAATTTTTCACGTAAAATAGTGGCACTTCAGCGTTTAAGAATGTCTGAAGCATCAATAGATTATGTAGGCTAACTATATAGAGCAGTTTCCCAGTGATTTGTTACTTTATTGAAGTTGCTCATCAAGTGTCACCAAATTTCTTGGCAACCTGCTGCAAAAACTTGATGTGAACAAGTAGAGCAGCAAGTGTTAACTCTATAGCCTTGTCATCTTTTGGATACGTAGTGCAGTTTTCTGCTGTTCCCAGTCAGGAGCTCTTAATTTATTGCTGTGTCAGCTGATACTATGCCTTTCCTCCCGCTCATCACCCAGATCTTGATGCTTTTTGTTAAATATTACATTCAGGTATCTAGCTATGAAAACTGGACATAGTGGGATCCTTCAAACAGTTGAAAATAGTCTGTAAGCTTGACATGAAATAGCCTTTGCAAATCTTGTGGTGAGATCTCAAAGTAGAGAGCATAAACTGCTCTAGCATAAAATAGTTGAGCACTGCTTCTTATCTCGGTGTTCACTGTTGTTACACTTAACTAGAGACTATGGAACAATCAGCCTTTCTGTCAAACCTTTAATATAGAGTGAGATTTTGGGGGACTGTAGAAAAATAAGTGATACAGCATTCTGTAGACAAATGGATCTTTTAGGGTAATCTGGATGACTTCACAGTTTAAAGTGACCGTGCAGAAAAGCTCCTCTCAGGAGTGTTTTAATATGTAGCTGTCTCTGTACAAAACCTGCCTAGAGTGGGCTTGATTGCAGTTTATGGCTGTCTGTATAATCTTCCTTTCTTCGTTCAGATCGACTCGCTTGCAGGAATGGCATCCCTTAGTTTAGGCGGCTCAGCTGCTCCTCATACCCAGAGCATGCAAGGCTTCCCTCCAAACTTGGGCTCTGCATTCAGTACTCCTCAGTCACCAGCAAAAGCATTTCCCCCTCTTTCCACCCAGAACCAGACAACGGGTTTCAGTGGCATTGGAGGACTCTCTTCGCAGCTTCCAGGTACTGCTATGTGGTTAGAGTGTTTGTATTTTTGACACATCAGAGCTAAGGCAATGTCACTGCCATGATTGGAAATACTGGACAAAAGCAGCCCTGTTCTGTGCTGCATGGGAGTGGATTATACAGCCCTTGCTCCTAGGTCACTGCTGAAATAGTACTTCAAAATGTTGCAACTGCTATAGATTGGGAGTTTGTGTGTCAGGAGGGTGAGTGTTTTGACAGACTAGCAGGATTGTTTTAGGGCAGAGATGAAGAATTGCTTGAGATGAAACTGCCTGATGTTGAATAGTTGTGAGGTTGCATAGCTCTAGGTTCCTGGGAATGGCAAGATACTATGGCTGATAAGTGCATGCTGTGAACGGGGCAAATGAGATGACAATGCCTTGTTTACTCTTCAGTAGGTGGTCTTACCACGGGTAGCCTGACTGGTATAGGAACTGGGGCCCTTGGCCTCCCTGCAGTGAACAATGATCCATTCGTGCAAAGGAAACTGAGCACATCTGGACTGAACCAGCCTACATTCCAGCAGAGTAAGATGAAACCTTGTAAGTGGTAGTGTTGTCTGTGATTGTGAAGTATGGCTGTGGTCTGCAGTTAATCTGCATTTCCTTCAGGGGAGGCTTGGGTCTGTAGGTGGTAAATGTTAGAAATGTGGCTCTTGTATTCTGCCATTAGCCTGAAAAAGATGCTTCTAAATTGCTATACTAAAGCTCGCCAGGTAGCCTAGAGGGGAGTTTTAAATAAAGCAAGCTGTTTAGCACAGTAAATACTACATGTTATGAATTTGTGTGACCAATGTGGTGGTGGTGGTGTTATTTTGTTGTCTTGAGCAAAAGCGGTACTCTGCTCTTTACAGAGGATTGCATACATCTTGTAAGAGCTGCTTTGTAGCAAGGTTAAGAGGGGGAAGCACTGAGTTAGACTGCAGCACTGGGAAGAAATAGACTAACAAGTTGATGGGAAGAATAAGGAAGGAATAATTTGACCCCTAGCACCTGTAGTCTTTAACTTGCTTATGCCTCTGAAGTATGCTCACAATGAAACGCTTAAGCGATCAGACTTTTCCTTTAGGAAAATCAGACTTTGCCTTTGCCTTTAGGAAAGCTGTATGCTAAACCTTCCATGTTCCTGTTACATCTGTCTTGTTTGGTAGCTCCTCCGTAAAAGCGAAGTTATAGGTCTCTACAGGTATGCAGTGGAGATTGCTCAAGCCCCTGAAGAAAAACAATGGTCACTAAAGCTCTCAGTATAAATTTGCTTGAAGCTCACTGGCTGGCCTGAAAGTTTGTGTGAAAGGTTGTCTGCATGTTAGTGTTGTGTAGCATGCTTTATTCTAGTCTGTTCTGCATTCATTTTATTTAGGTGTCAGTTGAGGTTAGCTTGAGATGCAGTGTGTTCTAGGAATACAACTGTATGTGGTTAATCCTTTCTTAAGGAATTAGTTCCGATGCATAAACACAATTTACTAAAAACAGATTTTAAATAACAATTTGTATCTACTTGAAAGAAGAAGTGAAATGTTTTTAGGAGAGCACACAGGTTCTGTAGAGACCTGTGAAAGAGCTGGAAAGGGGCTAGATAAAATCCTGACTGACTGATGTTGTTCAGAGCGTGACTCCTGTTCCGTTTTCTTTAACAGCTGACTTATCTCAGGTGTGGCCAGAGGCTAATCAGCACTTTAGCAAAGAAATAGATGATGAGGCAAACAGCTACTTTCAGCGTATTTATAACCATCCACCACATCCAACCATGTCTGTAGATGAGGTGAGTTTCCTTCTGTAGCACTTGCATCAGCTGTCTAGAGACTTGCTATATAGTTGACAGGAATTTTTTCTCCACATATTAGTTTTGGTGGAAAACGATAGAGGGCTGGTGGTAGATGCTTGCAACATTGCTTTTTGTTTTACTGTAGTAAATGAAATAAATGGAAAGCATGTGTTTTTAGAAATACGCAGAGAGCACCCTGAATTGGTCATTGCATTCAGCTTTAACTTCTGAACTGAGGATTTAAACAGTCTATTTAACTCTCCTAAAATGATGCTAACTTGGGATGACTTTAATGTGAAGTGGAAGCATGTGTGTTCAAAATAAGTGCTGAACTGTCCCTTTAGGCAGTCTGCATAAACGGTACTTTTTATCTTGAATATTTGGTGTTACAGTATCTAAATATGACTACCACTTCCACATCTATAAAAGTGTCCTCAGTTCCACTTCGTACATTTCAATACTCACATTTCCCTGTTCTTCTTGATTGCTGGTCATCAGCTAATCAGCTATGTTTTTTTTAATCTCTTGAGGGAAAACTGGTTGTAAAACCCCTAAAACATCAGTCTCAACTAGCGTAATTAACAGTCTGTGGTGAAGTTGCTCTCTGAAGTACTTTTCAAGTCTACTTTAATATATTTGCATGGTTATATATTATAAAAGACACTGAATATTTTTGTTTTTCTGATTTTGAATTAACGGGGTAGGACTTGGCAGAAATAAGTTGCACTTGAAGACAGTTGCTTAGAAGAAAGGGGAGAAGACTAAAGTCTGAGATGAAACTTGTGCTGCAGAATCCCCTGGCTAAAACGAGTGTGTGTTTGTGTGCATGTGTATTTTTTTTTGTTTGGTTTTTTGTTGTTGTTTGAAACTGTTATTTTGCAGTCTGGCTTGTGGTAGTGCACCTTAAATGTTAGTAGTTAACAAGTGCTCTTGAACCTATAGGTGTAAAAGGGCAGAACTGAAGTAAATCTGTTGGTAACAGTTTCTGATTTCTTTGTAGGTGTTAGAGATGCTACAGAGATTTAAGGACTCCAACATTAAACGGGAACGAGAAGTGTTTAACTGTATGCTGAGGAACTTGTTTGAGGAATATCGTTTTTTTCCCCAATACCCAGATAAAGAGCTGCACATAACAGCCTGCCTCTTTGGTGGGATAATAGAGAAAGGACTGGTTACTTACATGGCATTGGGCCTGGCCCTGCGCTATGTTCTTGAAGCCTTACGAAAGCCTTTTGCATCCAAAATGTACTATTTTGGTATTGCTGCACTAGATAGATTTAAAAATAGGTGAGTGTGGTTTTTTGGTAGTGCTTGTAACAGTGCATGTAATGTCTTGTTAAACTTGGGCCTGCTCTAGATGTGTGATACAAGATTACTTATACGTGCTAGAAATGTGTACGTCTAAACTTTGCAAGTTTACTGCAGGGATATGCTGAGCTGAAATGAAATGTGCTAATTACAAGGCAACTAGTTTTTTTTTTTTTTTTCCAATCAAAGTGTTAAATGCAGTGCCTGTGTAAACCTGGAACAAATTGAGATGCTGAAGCTACTTAGCAGGCTTTGTTTATGGAACTGAATGAAGTATTGAATTGACTGAAGTTGCCAACTTGTTAGAAATTGAATGAGTGTGGTTATTCTTACCAGGTGCACTCTGATGGAGTGTCACTTGCGTTGTTAATGAGTGAAAGACTGGCTAGGAATTTGGCATTAGGACTTTGATTTGAGATAGAAACCTGAAGTGTGGCATCTCAATCAACTGTCGTTCAGAATAGTCTTCATTAGCTCTGTATAAGATTGTAAAGAATGTTACTCCAGCACTGAAATTCTCCAGAAAGTCCAGTTAGTGAAGCATTTAAAGCAAACAAACCAAAAAGCTTTCTCCTAGCTTATAGTGGACTGCGGATGGAGAGACTCTCCAGGCAGGCTGTCATAGTAGGCAGGATTGTAAACCCATAGTGGAAGACCTTCCTTTTTGGAATAAGATACTTGAATTTGAGAAATACTGAGAAGTTTCTTGAAATTAGTGATGGAGATGTGACATGTTATCTTCTGTTGTTCTCCTTTCATAGTTCATCTTGTCCTGCAATATTTTAGCTGCAATAAAGCTGTTGCTTTCAACAGTTTATAGCTAGATATCCTGTTGTGAACTTAGCCTAACAAAATGAATAAACACACTTAAGACTGACATACTTGAGTCTTAACCACCTTCTTATCCTTTTCTTTTCAGGTCCCACTTTAAGTGGGACCTGAAGACTTTACTTTCAAAATGAGTGATAGCATCTAGCATTCATAAGTAGAACTATAATAATCAGCATGCCTAGTGAAGTTTCTGTCTTGGAAATTAGGGGCTGTTCTCATCTGCTGTTTCAAATGCACTGAGCCAGACTACAAATTACTTATTCAGTAATCTTACTGAAAACAGTGCATACAAATGCAGTTGTGTACTCAGTCAGAAGTGTAGACCTTTAGGATAAGATGGGTTGCTGTGAATAAATAACCTTATGTTGTGCTGTTAAACCCATTTCAAATGGATTTTGCAACAAACTACTTTGTAGAAAATTGTTTATAGCACAGCTACTGTAAACAGTCCAGAAGCAACTCTGATGTGATATGGGTGTGACGTACCAGTGTTAAATTTGTATTGCTCAGTAATACTGTTTTTATCACTGGGTACGTGCTTTTGACTAACGCATACTTTGTCTGTTGATAGATTGAAGGACTATCCCCAGTATTGTCAGCACTTGGCTTCTATTAGTCACTTTATACAGTTCCCTCATCACTTACAGGAGGTGAGTGTATTTATATTAACACTAGCTTTCTATGACGTTAAATATTCTTGACCATATTGCTCCTTTCCACTGGAAAAATAGTCTGAGCTGTCACAGTTTTAGACAGTGGCCATCTGCAGAAAGACAAAAGAGGCCCTCGTAATATCTTACGAGCAATTAAAAATTCAGATGCCTTTTCTTAAAGGTTTTGCCATGTGATGGGGGCAGTTAACTGGTACCTCTTCTGTTTCTGTAAGCCTATCTGGATTTTTTGTGTTGAAATAGATGCTTGAACGAACTGTGTCATCCACCAGGACATGTGGCTGTGCACAAAGGTTTTAAAGTATTTCCCGAGGTTCGCTTTCTGATCCCTCCTTAAGGGCTTTGGGTTTTCTTGTAAAATAGAGGGTGTTCAACGGTATGTATATGTTTTGTTACTCAGACTTGCTAAAATACCCAAATAAGGGTCAGAAGAATTTTCTTCCTGAATGTCTGATCAGAGTAATAGAAACATCAGGTAGTCCAACCAGTAAAAGCAGAGTTGATCGTGTTGTGTCCATCCTAAAGGCGCTTTCAGTGGTAGAAGAATTACAGAAAAGGTGATCCCAGTGGCAGTGCTTGCAAACATAGTCCAAATAGGCAAAAATAAAGTTCGGTCAGCTCTGACATTAACCTCTCTCTACCTTATCTACTAAGAAAAGCTGTGAAGTTCACTGGCAGTCTCTTATTTCACTTATAGGTCTCAGACTTGTCCCTTGAACCAGTATGCTTTGTCTGATGTGTTATAAATTTCTGGGTAAATGTACTGCAATGGGAAAGAAATTTTTTACTGTGGAGTTATTTTGGAAGATATAAGAAATTTAAGGTTGGACAATTCAGAACAGTTTCTGCATGTTCATTGTGAACTTCATACTTTACTATTTTTATGTTGTTGAAGGAGTCCTTGAGGAGGACTTTTTACCTACTTTGTAGCAGGTCTCTCAGCATTCATGCACCACTTTGGCACACTTTCTCCTCCTCAGCTCTGTTTCCCTAGACCTGGAGGGTTGGGGTTACTGGGTAGTGCTCCTCAAAAAAAAAAAAAAAAAAAACCAAAAAAACCAAACAAAAAAAACACCCTCCCCCCCCCTTTTTTTTTTTGTAAAGATGTCAAGCCCTGTGACACTTAACATCAACGTAATGGAGTCAGGTAGTGCTTAGGGGTCTTCTCCAGTAAGAAGGGAAGTAAACAATGTCAAGACGTGTTTTATGAGGGGGTATTTTGCTGATTCTCTGAACAGCATTGGTGTTAAGCATTTTAAAAACTTGTCAGTAAACTTTTATACTGTTAATGCTGTAACCTAGCCCATAGTTCTTTTGCTGTATGTGAATTTCTGTACGTGCTTGTTTTCCTTACTTTAGTACATAGAATATGGGCAGCAGTCCAGAGATCCTCCTGTGAAGATGCAGGGTTCAATCACCACCCCTGGAAGTATTGCACTTGCCCAGGCCCAGGCCCAGGCCCAAGTTCCAGCAAAAGCTCCTCTTGCTGGCCAAGTCAGCACTATAGTAACCACCTCAACTACCACCACTGTTGCGAAAACCATTACAATCACTCGTCCAACTGGAGTCAGCTTCAAGAAGGATGTGCCGGTAAGCATTTTGGGACACCAGTGCCCTTACTGGAGATGTAAAGGTGCTAAATTGCTGATCTGGATTGAGCACCTGGAGACAGAATCCTGTTCAATTTCTATATTACAAGTTTTCAAAGTCTGATCCTTTTTATATTTTATATACATAGCCTATAACCATATTTTATATACAAAGCCTATAACCTTCTTAAATGTGACCAGCCTTTTTTTATTGCAAAGGCTTTTTAATCAGGAAACTATAAAATTACTATGGAGTTGAATAGAAATTTATTTGTTGAGAGTTTAATTCTCAAGACAATTACAAAACCATAGTTTTTCCTAATGACTTGCAACAGGACTCTCTAATTAGTTGCAGTTTTTATTCTTGGAGCCTGAGATCATGGATTGCACACTCTTGAATCATAGTTGACCTAGCAGTTTTAGCTGTGTTAGATTTTTCTAGTCTTTAGTCATTTATGCAAACATAACTCTAAACTAGTCTGAGTTACTGCAGGGCTGGCAGATTGATAGTATTGGCCACTGTGCAGAAAGTATGTGGGCGCAGTTGGTTACCCCACAGTAAGATCTTAAGACTTTGTTTTGGGGAGGAAGAGCAGTCCTCCATGTATGCTGAGGATGTATAGAGCTGTTACTGCAGGGTAATTGATGCACTGTGAAGTCAAGTCTTCTCTTGCTTCCCAGAACCCTGTGTATTGTTTTCTACTAAAAGAAGCTCCTTGAATTGGTAGCCAAAATTGTCACGAACCACTTTTTTGGGACAGTTCAGTGTAGCCGTTAAGACTTCTTTCACGCCTCGTTATGTCAAATAAATAGTTCTTATTCTGAGGAGTTTACACTGCCTAATTTTATATGGAAGTCATGACTGATGCATAAAACTCTCTCCTCCCATAATTGCAACGTGCCAAGTGCTAAATGCTTTAGGTTCAGACCTGCAGCTGTAAGAACACGGGCTGCATTCCTGTGACTTATAGTTGGCGTGCTTTCTCATAGATGCAGCTGTGAGATTTCTCATTCCTGATTTAATACTGAAGTGTTCCTGGAGATTCACTATTGTACTGTGACTTTTCCCATGTAAGCAGTGTATGCAAGCTGTTAGCCTAATGGGTGCCGCTGCAGTGGCACCTATTATATGCGAATGGAGACGTTAAAGGGTTTTTGGTAGAGCAGTGTTCTGCTGCTGAATAATGATCACCCTTTGTAGAGGAAAGTCACTTCGCTTGATTAGGGTGCTGCTAAAAATGCATCAGACAGAGCAGATGTGACCTGAAAAGGCTTTTTTGTTTTTCTCTCACTTGACAAAATGGAGCAAAAGTTTATTTTGATCTTCCCTCTTGCTGTTGTCCGTTCTTAACTTGTTGTTCTTGCTACAGCCTTCCATTAATACTACTAACATAGATACACTGTTAGTAGCGACAGATCAGACTGAGAGAATTGTGGAACCTCCAGAGAATGTTCAAGAAAAAATTGCTTTCATCTTCAATAATCTGTCTCAGTCAAATATGACACAAAAGGCAAGTATAATAAAATAGTAATTTTAAATTTGGTTTTGTTATCTGTTTCCTGAAGTTCATTCTAACGTGAAGGGTGATGATGTTTCTACAAAAACTCCAACTTGTAAGAAGGTTGGGAAAAGCACGCTCTAAGGAAATAGTTTCCTTCACTTACTGCTTAAACCTCTTTGGATATATCCTCTTTCAGGGAAAGGAGAGCCAGGCAAAATGATAACTGCTTTTCATCTGGCTCTTTCCTGCAGATTTCCTTTTTTCCTGTAGCCAAATCCTTTGAACCAAAGTTAAGTATTGTAATTCTGAAGGCTTTGTTTTCAGGAAAGCGCTTCTAGTAGGTGGCCAAAATAATTGCTGGATAGTCCTTTCCAATGCCGTTGTCATGTGGAGGGACTGGAAAACATTAATACAAGTTGATCTGAACAAATATTCCCATCATAAAGGGGTGGGGTACCATTTGATATTGCAGGGTTAAGCTGGTGGACTCTCACATTTCAAGCTGAAATCCAGGGAAGGTTTTTTGCACTAGTACAAATGCATGGTACTGCTGCCACTTTTGCTCTCTGTCTTATGGACAGATAGCTTTAACATCAGATGCTGACCAAAGCTGAGAAGTGGAGGAGAGGTAAATCATTGTGCCTCACTCACTCTTTGATTACGTTCTTACTGATTGACCTAATCCTTAGGTAATCAAATATAATAATTTCAAAGCTATTTTTAAAGAAACAAAAAACCTTGTTTAAAAGCAACTGACTAAATGTGGCTGCATGTTGGGCAGAGCTGACCCCTGAAGTTTGTGGTGATCATCTCATAACTTCTGTGGTATGTGTTGTGTGGTTTTTTTTTTTTTTTTTCCCTCTTGTATGGAAACAGGTTGAGGAACTGAAGGAAACAGTGAAAGAAGAGTTCATGCCTTGGGTATCGCAGTATCTTGTCATGAAAAGAGTCAGTATTGAGCCAAACTTTCACAGCTTATATTCCAACTTCCTTGACACTCTTAAGAATCCAGAGTTTAATAAAATGGTTCTGAATGAAACCTACAGAAATATCAAGGTGCGTAGCGCAAGCTTTCTAACACTTATTCTATTTTTAAGATTGTTTAAAGCTGTGCTGTTCTCCTTAGGCCGTTTGTTTACTGTGCTCCTGGCCTTCAAATATGGACTATCTTTAAAATATCTGTTTACTAGCTTACAATTAAGCTCACAGGCTACCTATATGAATACTAGCATTCTTGTTTTCGATCACAAGTGTACCTAGGACTTCATTCTAATCCTCTATTTAGAGAGCAAGTCTGCATTTGACGCTTGATATAGGCAGACTCTAAATTTGTGTGAGGCTTTGAAATTGCAACCTGGGTTCTTCCTTTTCTTTTGTGTGTGTGGGAGGGAAACAAAGATAGGAAAAGCACACTTTTGGCCAAAGAAGATTGAGGGGAAAGGGGAGGCTTTAAAAAGTGAGGGTTTAAACAGGGGAAAAGATAACTAAAATTCATTAGAGGGCTGAGATCATAAGAAGGTGAGGAGGAGGAAGATGTGATAGCCCAGAAGAGATGAGTGGGCGAAGTAAGATTGTCAAGCAAGCACTATTTTTAAACCTCTTGGTGGAATTTCTTACCGCCACGGGTTACGCTGTAGTGCAAAAGAATTTCCTGGTTCTTTGGAGCATTGCTGACCTTGCTCTGTTCAGCTGATGCTACTCTGAAGCGAAGGAACAGAACTAACAGCAGAATGCTGTGATGTGATTAAGAGTCTTGAAATAAGGCCTAAATAGTTTTCTAAGGAATGCAAGTTACAGCCTTCAGGTCTGTGGTGAAGCATTAAGGAGAAGGGTTGTCTCCTGGTTGTCTAGAATTCATAAGTTACGCTTTGCAAAGAGTAGTCATAGTAATCCTGGCAGGGTAACTGGTAAGGTGTGGAAAAGCATAACCCTCTTTTTGTTTGTCTTGAAAGGAATTTTGAAATCATTACAGGATAGATTTATGGGGCTGCTGTCTTGAAAGGAAGGCTAGCATGAGTATCTCTGTTGTAATGTGACTGAAGCTCAGAACTTGGTGTTCTAAAACAGTGTCTGCTGTCTTAAAGTCAGATCAGCTCTTTGATTCGTCTTTGAGTATACGATTATCTTCTCGTTGTTACGTGGATTGCTTCTTTCATTAGGTGCTCCTGACATCAGATAAAGCTGCAGCCAACTTCTCAGACCGTTCCTTGTTAAAGAATCTTGGTCATTGGCTGGGAATGATTACATTGGCTAAAAATAAGCCCATCTTGCACACGGTGAGCTTCTGTTTTTACAGATTTGTTTGGTGCAAGCTATTAGGTTGTAGCAGGCTATTCAGGAAATTTTATCACCTTGTTGGTCTCATTCTTTGCTAAGTTCAAAATATAATTCCAGAGTTGGTCATCTAAGACTTTCTGGTAACTTTTTTTTATCAGAAAAGTTAGTAGTTAAGTTCTTGCTAAAGTGAATGAGTTAATTGCATGCACAAATGTGTATTGTCAGTCTTTGTTCAAAAAATAACTGCTTGCTTAGCACTTTAAATTCAAGGGCTGTCTTGATTCAACCTTGCTATTATGTCCTATAAGAAAGTGGTATACAAGTAGAATTTTTGCAGTGTTCATGCTGTTTTCTTTGTCCTCATCTGCTTTTTTAATTGTTGATGGTATTTTTCAGGATTTGGATGTGAAATCACTGCTTCTGGAAGCATATGTTAAGGGACAGCAGGAATTGCTTTATGTAGTGCCATTTGTTGCCAAAGTCTTAGAATCCAGTGTCAGGAGTGTGGTAAGTGATTGCGGATGTGCTGACAGAGTTGTTGCTCAAGTGACAAAATAAGTTGCAGAAATGAATTAGCTTTTTCTGCAGTTAAAATTGATTTAATTTCATGGTGGGAAAGAAAAGGGATATAAAGGCTTAAAAGTGAAAGAGTTCCGATTCAAGGGAAAGTACTTGGCTTGTGCGTTTGCAGTCTAAGTAGATGATGTTGGCTTATGGTATCCTTGAACAGAACTCTACTGAGAAATGGAAGCGTGCTGTTAAAGGGGGTTTAGGACCAATTTATTCTTTGATTTCTTTTTTTATTGTTTTATTTCCCCTCCCCTGCCCCTTTGGTCCCTGATCAGCTGTCTTGTCAGTTCTGTTTGGCATAGAGCAACGGATCTGTCAGGAGGAACAGTTGATTGTGCTTCTAGCTCAATGTTCAAGTCTTGTAACTCACTTCCTGATCCAGTTCCACTCAAATAGAGTGCTAAATTGACTCCTAACTGCTGCTGTGCAAACTTCACTTTTCCATGGCTGTACATACGCGTTGCTGTCCACGTTTCACAACTTCCTGGTCATATGTTAACTGTTCAAGAAGTTTCTGTAATGCTGCTCTGCTTTTTCTCTTATAGGTGTTCAGGCCTCCAAACCCCTGGACAATGGCCATTATGAATGTTCTAGCTGAGCTGCATCAAGAACATGATCTAAAAGTAAAGTATTTTTTGTTTTGTTTTGTTTTTGTTTTTTTCCCCTGTACTTACTGAGCATGAGCTTTTTCTTGACATACCAGTTCTAGAAAGATGTCGTTTAGGACTACAGTTTCAGTTTCACTTCTCTAGTATGGAGAGGATTAGGTATTGCTTGATTTGGTAGAATTTGCATAAAACTCTGCTCCTGTGAAGTCCACGTGCAGGATATACGTTGCTAGTAGTGTCCAGAAGACGTGGGAGTAGAATGGGAAGTTTGGGAATCAAGTGGCCAATAAATGTTTGGGATTTTTTTTTTCCTTTGTAACTTAAACTGGAATTGTTGTACAGTTGAATCTGAAGTTTGAGATTGAGGTGCTCTGCAAGAATCTTGCACTAGACATCAATGAGCTGAAACCTGGAAGTCTCCTGAAAGATAAGGATCGATTGAAAAATCTGGATGAGCAACTGTCTGCTCCAAAGAAGGATGTGAAGCAGCCAGAAGAGCTACCGCCCATCACAACAACTAGTAAGTACTCCTCAAATTGAGCCAAGAACCACATTATGCAGGTGCTAATAAGATAGGTTATACAATTTTAAGGGAAGAATATGAAGTAATGTATCCTCCTATAACAGTGTTGAATGCTTGAGAATGCTCAGACAGTTTTGCAATAGAACCAAACACTGTGCGCTTGCAATTAGGAAGGGAAAAGAGGCCGTCTTGAGGCATAATTCTGCATGTGCTGCCTGTGATTACTGCTTAGTAGGTGGGGGCAGCAGAATGGATGGTTAAAGAGACTTGAAGGTTTAAGCTGTGGTATAACCAACAGTACGGATAGCTTCCCCCCCCCCCCCATGCTAAAATGTAGTGAAGGTACTTGTCACAAAGGGGAGATGCAAAATAAAAATTGCTTGATGAGTTTAGGGGGCTTTACAGTCAAACTGCAAGACTTCGTTTCTTAACCATTTGTTGATTTAAATGGCAAGTGTAGACTTCCGTTACAATCACTTGCTTTTCAGTAATGGTTCAATATGAACATTTTTATATTCTATAGCTGCTTCTACAACTCCAGCTACTAACACGACTTGTACAGCAACGGTCCCTCCGCAGCCTCAGTACAGTTACCATGACATCAATGTCTACTCTTTAGGAGGGCTGGCTCCACATATTACCCTAAATCCAACGGTAAGTTTTAGAGTTGATTTGGTTTGCTAAAGTAATTCTTGCCACCAGCAAGAGTTAAATCGTTGGTAGGCAGAGATCTTAGGTGGTGGGAGCAGCATCTTGCAAGTTGAGGTTGGAGTTGAAGTTTCTGGGAGAGCACCCTTTCAAACTTAACGATGAAGATGAGTGCTAACAAACAGTCAGATAGAGAACTTTATGGGTTATCAGTAGTTATATTAGCTAGCAAACTCTCTCACATGGTCAAATGTTCTTGTGCTGTGACATGCAGGTTAGCATCTAATTTATTTCTGGCAATAAGTGTCAGTTCAGGACAATTACCATCACACTTCAGCTTAGAATCAGCTTAGAAAAAGCTTCCTTGCTTATTCTGGCCAGTCAGAGACTTAGCTCTTAATTTAGTCTTTGGATTGTGCTCAACTCAGACATTTGAAGAAACCAGTCAGATGTCCCCAGTCTCAGAATTATCAAATAGATAGTATATTGAGCTGAATGTGGAACACAGGAATGTGATACGATGCAATTAAGCTGTGACAGTACATTTAAAAGTTGTTTAGAAAAAGTGAGTACCTGGGGCAGATGGGATTTTTGTTTACTTTGTCTTTTCTGACTTAACTTTCCTAATCCTCTTCCAGATTCCACTGTTTCAGGCACACCCGCAGTTGAAACAGTGTGTGCGGCAGGCTATAGAGCGAGCAGTGCAAGAGCTGGTCCATCCAGTGGTAGATCGGTCCATTAAGATTGCCATGACTACTTGTGAGCAGATAGTCAGGAAGGACTTTGCACTGGATTCGGAAGAGTCAAGAATGCGTGTAGCCGCACATCATATGATGCGGAACCTGACTGCTGGGATGGCCATGATTACCTGCAGGGAGCCTTTGCTGATGAGCATAGCTACCAACTTGAAGAACAGTTTTGCTACTGCGCTGAGGGTAAGAGTCACTTCGTATAAAGCTTATTTTCCGCGTTATAGAACAGTAGACATCCAGCATTAATAAATGAGTTCTCTACACTGTAGGCTGCTTGATTAATATTGTGTGGCTTAACTTGTGTGGAGATGCATTTGGCGGATAAAAGTCTTATGACTTGTGGAAGTACATTGGAAAAAACTGTGCTGAAGTAACAGCTCATGTCAGACAGTCTTAAGATGTTAAGGTGGATCTTGTGACGTTGCACGCAAACTTCCTGAGGACCTTTGTTATTTCTCCTGATCATCTGTTTGACCTAAGTGTGCAGTTAGCAACAGTACAAGAGAAATGGAAACTTTTTTGTTCGGTTTACCCAGGTTTACTGCGAGCGTTTTGCTGACGTGATTCTGAGGTGTTAGGTACCTCTGTATTCAGTTTCCAGTGAGAGTTGCTGCTTTGCACCCTGGAAGATCGATCCATCTGTTCAGTGTTCTATTAAAGCAGACTCCTGAGAAGACGATGAAAAATCTCTATCAGAAGGCGAAGCTGTGGAAAAAGGCTTAGGACTGCTGTTCTGCATTGCTAGTGATGCCCCCTTATACCTTGTGATTGCAACGTAGGAAGTGAAAAACTTAAGCCGTGATATAAGGCTTGCTTTTCCTGCATTAATACCTGTTGTACGTGCATCAGCCCAAAGCAGGGCTTTATTATTTCCATGCCCTGGAGATAGGTTGGTGAAGAACAGGGGGAGCTTCCTGCTTTTTTGTTCCTTGATGGAACTATTTAGTGTTTTCTTGCCTATGTGTTTGATTGAAAGCTATGCGATATTAAACTTATTATTGTATATTCCATGCAAAGTGAATGCACTTCTAGGCTCATTGCTTTTTAATGCTGATGTTATGCTGGTGGTGGTGCAAATCTTGAGACTGTATCCAGTGAAAATTTACAGCTTCCATTGATTATCCTGGTTTTCAATAGGCAGCCTCCCCACAACAGAGGGACATGATGGAGCAAGCAGCTGCCCAGTTGGCGCAGGATAACTGTGAGCTCGCGTGTTGCTTTATTCAGAAGACAGCTGTGGAAAAGGCGGGCCCTGAAATGGATAAGAGGCTAGCGACTGTAAGTATGGGGCTGCTGTCTTTCCAAAAGCTTTACCTGCGCTTGTATACATGTGGGCTCAGTGTCAAACGTTTAATGTGATATTTTGTTTTTCCAGGAATTTGAGCTCAGAAAACATGCTAGACAAGAAGGTCGTCGGTACTGTGATCCTGTTGTGTTAACTTACCAAGCCGAACGGATGCCAGAACAGATCAGGTTAAAGGTGAGGATATTAACTGAGTTCTATATTCTGATGTTGCTTTTCTTCCCCGTCCTGATAATGAAGAGCTGATGGCACAGCTTTAGCTGAGCAATCTTATATTTTACATGTCTTGTTTGACAGTGCAGCTGCTCTTAGCTTGATTAGTAGCAGAGACGCATTACAATCTTGTGTTTGAGTGTTCACGTTGCTTTTCTCAGTTCCTTGAGGACGTTAAAAATCCTTTCTTTTAGTCTCTGTGCTGTTCTTTTCACGGAAAGGTCACTAGTCTGTTTCATCTTCTCTTCTCCTTTGTATTTTGTTTCCTTTAAAGCGTGTACCTGTATTTTCAGCAGAGTACTTCTCATGCGCATCAGAGAAGCGTGAAGTCTCTATTCAGTTCTTTCCGTTTCTGGCAATGTGAGGTGCAGTTTTATGGCAAAATCCTCCTGTTAAAGGAGGTCTGGCAGGGGAGATGAGACTTCAGGACAGAGAAGGCAGAATCCTATCTCTTGATGTCTAGACCGCTCTGCTTAAAAATGTGTTTAAGAATCTGTTTAAGTTTGTGCAGCTACCTGCTACACAAACTGCCTTCATTCCTGACTGCCACAGTGCTTAATGATGAGATTAATGTCTTCCCCCGCCCCTTCTTTATTTTAAAGGTTGGAGGTGTGGATCCAAAACAGCTAGCTGTTTACGAAGAGTTTGCTCGCAACGTCCCTGGCTTCCTGCCTACCAATGATTTAACTCAGCCTACGGGATTCTTGGCTCAGCCTATGAAGGTACAGGTTTCTGAACTAGATTGGTGTGAGGGTACTATAGCCCTTTGAAAGTTGCAGAACTTGCCTTTTTTTTTTTTTCTTCCCTCCCCCTTTCTCTCTCTTCCTCCCCCCCCGCCCTCCCCCAAGGCGAGCAAGAATCAGGCATTTGTAGTGCTTGGGAATACTGATTGAAAGATGCATTAGTCTTAAAAGACAAACTGATGGCAACGTAAAGCTGTCTCCATACACTCAGTCTGTGTGGTGTTGGGGAGAGGGTGGTTCTTTTCTGTAGGGGAGGTTTTTTGTGATGGGGTTTTTTTGTTTTGTTTTTTCTTTTTCCTTAACAAAAACTGGGAAAAGATTTGCAAGTTGCAATTACTACACGTGCTCTTTTAGTAGCAGTAAAGCATGTTACTTAACTTTCAGGTTACTTTTGGGGAAGGTTATGGATGGCACGCACTGATTTTTGAGATAATGAACAGGTCCTTTTCTGTGTATTTGGTCTCAGGACTGTTGGTTATTTCCACAACTAATTTGCTTGTAATACTTGTGTGTTGCAAACATAAACTGACAGCGATAGGGCAGAAGACTACGTTTCTCTGATGCTATATCTTCTGAAGCAGTCGAGGTCAATCGGTATTCAAGTTTCACAAATACAGTCTATGCAAAAGTCACTTGCTCCTGCTTTCTCTTAATCAGCAAGCCTGGGCTACAGATGATGTAGCGCAAATCTATGATAAGTGTATGACAGAACTGGAGCAGCACCTGCAGTCCATTCCACACACGCTGGCCATGAATCCTCAAGCTCAAGCTTTGCGCAGCCTCTTGGAGGCTGTGGTAGTGGCCCGTAACTCACGTGATGCTATTGCTGCACTTGGACTGCTGCAGAAGGTGAGTATTGACAACTCTTTTCCTGTTGTAACTTACCTAGAATTTATTCTTTATTACTGTTCTGGCTTGTGTATTGTGTTGGTGGTGACTGCATATCTTCATGCATCCTATGGAACCTGCTTGGTGAACAATGTTAAACACGTGCTGCCTTTTGAAATTCAGTGAGTAAAATGGGAGGAGGGGCATGTCATTCACTTGGCATTGTGCAGTCTCTGGCTAGGCTGTTGGGGGAAAGGAACAGGTACAGGTTGCTGGGATGCAAGGCAGTCGGTTTCTGTGGGGCGAGTAGAGCTGTTGCACTTAAGAGTAGTGTCTAATTTTGGAGTGGTTTGAAGCTAAAGCAAGACATGTGAATTGCACTTGTCGGGGTAGTGTTGAGCATAGTACTGGATTCCTAGTGGCAGGCTCTTGTGTTTTGCAATAACTGATATATGGGTGTACCAGTTAGGAGGACTCAGGTGGGGAGTATTACAGTGAGCTGCATGACTTGAGCTAGCGTAAGTGCCTGTGTAGTAGTGCAGAACATAAAGTGACGGATTGGGGATGGGGGAAATGTTTGGGAAGCGGTAGAAGGACACTGAACTGCCTGCACTAGGGTTAAGAACAGTGACAGAGCAAAATTAACTGAAAGCTGGAAGCCACTCTAAGGAAGCTCTCTGTTCTTGACTAATAGTGCAGATTACTGTAAGATATACTCCTGACTAGGACTTGACATTGTGCTGCCTCTGTAGAAGACTTGTCTTCTGTTTACTGTAGACTAGCACATATGTATCTTAAACCGTGATTGCTGCTGATCTTTGTCTAAAGAATTTGAAAGCTGATGTCTGATGTGTTTTGTTAACCTTTCTTCCTGTGTTGTTTGAGTCCTATGCAGAACTGCTCTTGAAAAGGCATTGACTTATAGAAGCTGCAGCACAAAATAACACAGGCTTTAATGCTACTTGGTGCATGTATAAAACCAGTGGGCTGTAGAGAGATTGTAGACTTGTTTGTGGTAGGACAGTTGTGGACCGTGAATACCTAGGTGCCTTAATAGCTGGAAAAATCTCATGCGATCTTACTAACAGGGCCAACATGGTGACCAAACTGTTTGTGGGGTGTTTGTGTTTTGTTTTGGTGTGACTGCCAAGTCTTCTGGTGGTAACTGCTGATGACTTGGTTTGCGGAAGATTTGGAAGAGGACTTGTTTTTTCCCCTGCTAATAGGTTGCATTTGCATCTGTTCTAGGCTGTTGAGGGCTTACTGGATGCCACGAGTGGGGCAGATGCTGACCTCCTGCTTCGCTATCGTGAGTGTCATCTGCTTGTGCTGAAGGCTCTGCAGGATGGCCGTGCATATGGTTCTCCATGGTGTAACAAACAAATTACTAGGTCAGTTATGAGACAATAGGTATACTGATGTAGCTTCACTCATCGGTTGGGAATTATTGTGTTATTCTAAATCACTTGCCTTGCTAGTATTTTGCACTGCTGCATCATTTAATTTGGGCAGGTCAAAAATAACTTTTTTGGCATTACAAGTAATTAGACTGATAATGCTACTTCATCCTAGAACGCGATGGGAAACTTTTATGGAATGAAGCATTAAAGGTGCTCTGGCTTTCTCATTTTATAGAGAATCTCTCTGCTTGCTGTCGCAAACTTAAGCGATACGACATGTCTATAGCAGAAATCCTAGTGCTTTGACTAGACAGATAGGCTGCTTTGTCCTCGGAAGAGAGGCTTCTTATGCTGAACAAACTGAAACTCTTAAAGGGCGGTTGCGACCAGTGGTGCAGGGCAACAAATGTTGGAGGCGGGTGACCATTTCTAAACTGTAGCATTACCTTAGAGAATGCTCCAGAGGAAGTTTCTTTTGGAGCCAAGTAACATACCACAGTTAAGTGCACAGTTTCTAGACTGTTAAATTTGAGTCATTTTCCCTTAAGATGTGTAGCTAAGTTTTAAGTACATATGAAAAGAAATCCAATTCTTCTAGGTGCCTGATTGAATGCAGAGATGAGTACAAGTACAATGTAGAAGCAGTAGAGTTACTGATCCGCAATCACCTCGTTAACATGCAGCAGTATGATCTTCACTTGGCTCAGGTAGGGGAACTTACTCTTGGAGGAAAAAGTTGTATTCCGTTGAGCGTAAGACTTCTGCTTGAATTTCATAACCTTGATTGCCTCTTTCATGTCGGCAGTCAATGGAGAATGGCTTGAACTACATGGCAGTGGCGTTTGCCATGCAGTTGGTAAAGATCCTATTGGTGGATGAGAGAAGCGTTGCCCACGTAACAGAGGCAGATCTGTTTCACACCATTGAGACGCTCATGAGGATTAACGCTCACTCCAGAGGAAATGCGCCAGAAGGGTGAGGCTGAAATACTGTGCAATGTTGTACTTCCCTGATATGATCAGTTATGATTTGAAATCATTTGTGATTGAGTGATATGACACTATAGTATGCGGCTTTCAGCTTCCTGTAGAGCTGCAGTCCTATGTTAAAACTATTTTCTTGTTCTGATGTCATTCTAATGTAATTGCTTTGATTTGATGTCAAATTGCGCAGTGCATGCGAGTACGCTTAGAGGCAGTTGCAGCATGGCTTTAAACAGAGCGCCTGAGCAGTAAAACCTTTCTTATGCACTGTGCTCCAAAATACCGTGGTACTGTGAGAAACTCACCTGAATTCCTGATTCATCTCAAATTTAGGCAATATTCTTATCCTTTTAAATTTTAAATATATATATGTTAATATAAGTTGGCTAACCCAAGTAATTCATCAAATTTACTGTCTTGTTGCTTTAGACAGTTTCCTGTTTAGAGTCTACAAAGCAGCTATCAACCAATCTCACGTGGTTTGTGGTCCCCCAGCAGTAACTTGGGCAGTGAATACTGCCACAACATCTGGAGATATCTGTGGGTCTTGAAGGTTTCCTGTTACTGAGGTGGAAGCAATTGTTGCTAGGCCTGAGGGATGTGGATTGGAGCTTAGAGAATTCTTGTCTCTTGTGAGAGCTGCCAGCAGCAGGCTAGTGGTGATGGCAGTAGCTGCTGTCATCACCACCAACTGCTAGTGGGAGGTCCCAAAGCTAAGATCATGGATGGACTGTCCTTGCTGTATTGCTATTCTAACCCAACTCTCTGGTCTGTTGTGTTAGATTACCCCAGTTGATGGAAGTGGTCCGATCAAACTATGAAGCAATGATTGACCGTGCTCATGGAGGTCCCAATTTCATGATGCATTCTGGAATATCCCAAGCCTCTGAGTATGATGACCCACCAGGCCTGAGGGAGAAGGCAGAATATCTACTGAGGGAATGGGTGAACCTCTACCATTCAGCTGCAGCAGGCCGTGACAGTACCAAAGCTTTCTCTGCGTTTGTTGGACAGGTAGAGCTTTTGGAAAGAAAGGTGCTTTTTATTCAACATAAGTAGGGTGTGATGCCCTCCATTTTAAAGCAGTGTTATAACCAGTGTTAGACATCCTTTTGAAACTTTCAGGTGTATGACAGTTGCCTATTAATATTCTCTCTTACTTTGTTGGCAGTAAAGAGTTCTATAGACACCTGTACCTGCAGCAAATAATGTGCTACTTCAAAGACTGTAGCAACAAGCTGTCAGTTCAAGCTGTGATTCTTGGTATAAATCTGATGGGAAAAGAACTTTGAGATAGTTGCAGGGAATAGTTCTGACTGTAATGAAGCTTGGCTTTTGTTATTCCCCATCAATAACAGTGAAGGCTCTGACAGACCTACAGAGGTCAATTGCCGAGAGGTAGAGATGCAGGTGAATTGTTTCAGACCACGTGAAGAATGGATACCTCTTTTTAATTGGAACCCTTACTGAGTGAGGAAAACATTGAACTTCATTAGCTAACACCTGGATTTAAAACAGCCAGACCCCCCTTGACATTTCACTCCTGGGCACATTAACAGGTGTGGTGAACAGCACATGTCTGCCATTCAGGTGTGATGGAGAAAGGAAATGCACTCAGTAGCCCAACATGGTACCGAGTAACCAAGCCTGGTACTGACTCTCTATGTAATATTTGCAGCCATCTTGTTGAAACTGTATTCATATCAGTTCCTTGGCTGCAAGGAAGCCCTCAGTTTAGTCTGCCTGCATGGTATTCTCTTTCAGATTCAGCACTATACCACAGAAATGCTACAGAGCTTGCAGCTGCCACCCAAAAGCAGTTCAAGCTGTAAAGTCCAATAAGAGTGGATGCCTCACTGCTCTGAAAGCTCTTGGTCCAGGAAAAGTTGGAGAGCCCTGATGGGGGAGCTTTTGTTTTTTGTTTTGCAAGTTACCACTGGATAGGTAGTTAGAAGTCTCTATTATAAAGTTAATTCTATTTATATCCCCTCTTGCTTGTCGCAGATGAATGGATAAAGGAAGCTCCTGTTGATAGGTATTGCCAGAGGTGTAGTATAGGCTTTGTGTACTCCTTATTTTAACTACAGGCAATGATACAGAAGAATAGTTCTGGCTGTGCTTGTCAGCTGCTCCCAGGAACTATGTGGCCTTGCTAATGTCTACTGTATCAGCTGTTTAATTGCTGGCCTGGCTCTGAACCCTGCCAGGCACAGAGGGATAGCTTGCGCAGCTCATTCTCCTGAAACACTAACTGGGCACTGTTGTCCCTTCCCTAATGGAAGGTTTTCCCCTGTTAGCTGTAAAATACAACATGGTTCACCTCTTCAGTGTGGTGATGGCAGCAACCCTCCATCTTATTGTAGCTTTTCCAGAACAAGGATTTTCTGAGCTGGAGAAGAACTGCTGGCAACTTCTGTGTGGTTCTGATGCACAGATTTTCATGCAACTTCCTTGTGTGCTGGCTTGCAGGCTTGTAGCCAGCTTTCTGTTGGTCTGACTTCTGCTGCATAGCACTGCCCCTCCCCCCCCTTTTGGAATGCTTTTATGGGTCTTGTGTTAAACTGACTTTCTAAAAGAGGCTTTACCCTTACTGATTCACACTTCACGTTACCTCACTCTCGATTTTATACCTTAACGTACGCTCATAAAGTGTACTGTAGTATGGGGTCTTTGGAATGCTGAATGCCCTTTGCACTACTTGACTGTCAAATTTGTTTGCTTACCTTTTGTGAGTACTTGATCAAATTTGAAATAACTGAAATAAATGAAATTAGCGTGTGTGTGTGTGTGTATATACGTATATAACTTTTTTCCTTACAGGCTACTGGTGTGGGTTTTTTAAAGGAGCGTTTTAAAATTTCTGCATTAAAAAAGGTTTTAATATTGGTCTTAGATTGGCCTTAATTTTGGCTGCTTTCATTCCAAAGAGTTGCTTCCTTTTCAGTACTTCCTTAGGTCAAGAAGGAGCATAGTATTTAGAAAGCAGATATGTCTTCCCTTTTTTAAAAGCTACTCCAGAAATACCAGAAGTTTTCCAAAAGTTAATAATGATGCTGTTTATGTAGCTTCATGTTTTATGCAGTGGGAGTTCTAAAGTAAGATTCCTTCTCCAAAAGCAAGAGGCTTCCTGCAGCGTAACTTTTAGATTCAGTTTGATGGCTTTGATATTGTGGTAATATATAAAATGAGGTTTCATTATGTTTGTTATAAAGAAAACAAACAAACAACAAAATATAAGCCAAACTTGTCTTCCCAGAAACCCCCAAACCCCAGGCTTTCTTTGCGCAGTCTTCCTGTTGAGGAGAACTTACTGTCCAAATGCCTCTTGCTTGTAAGAAGATTTGCAAAGACGATTTGTAAACCAACTTTCTAAAGACATCCACTGTGGTGGTAGCTGAACTCTGCCCTTCCCAGGAACTTGCGTGCACTGCGTGAGCTCCTAAAGGCCTGACAAACTGAACTACTTCTGCCTCTTGCTTTCCTTCATGCAAGGTCAAGTACTTATAGCAGAGCTGATACTGGAACAGGCTCTTCAGCTGTGCTGATGATTGAAAAAAAACTGAGCTCAAAAGACTAGTTACTTGGGAGCAGATGCCTTTGCTAACATTGTGGTGCTACCTTTAAGTTGCCTAGGAGACATCCATCTTGGAAGAGCAGCAGAGACAGCTTGCTACCCGCATCTCTTGAGAGAGTGGTAAAGGTTAATTCTACCAGGCAAAGGGGATGCTTTGTAAAGTATTTGAAGTAAGATGTATAATGAACTTTTTCATATTTGCAGTTCTGAAGGTTTTTCTTTTCCCTGCTAGATGCACCAGCAAGGAATCCTGAAAACAGATGACCTGATCACTCGATTTTTTCGTCTTTGCACTGAAATGTGTGTTGAAATCAGCTATCGTGCTCAGGCTGAGCAACAGCATAACCCTGCTGCCAACCCCACTATGATCCGAGCCAAGTGCTACCACAATCTGGATGCCTTTGTGCGACTTATTGCACTGCTAGTGAAGCACTCTGGGGAGGCAACCAACACAGTTACAAAGATCAACCTTCTGAACAAGGTTGGGAACTTTTCTGCACCCAGTGCATTTAAAGTGCATAATTGGTGTATCTCTGCTTGTATATGTGAAATGTAGACCTTAACGCAGGCTACAGCTGAAATGGCATATGAGGGCTTGAATAGACTGGTCATTAAAAAGAAACTGAGTGGAATGTCAGGTTGTCAGGTGGCTTTCTTGCTCACAGAGATTTCATATCAAACTCTAGAAACCAGTTCTCAAGTTTGTGCCCTGAAATGGAAAACAAACAGATGTTGCTTTGAGCCACGAGAAGGTATGGTTAAGGTGGATTTCTTCAGTGTCTGCTTTGATTTTTGTGAGAGCCTGTATCCTTAGTTTCTGGCTTATGGCTAGGTGCTACCTAAGACCTTCCAGAGACGCTGCTCAATCAGTCGTTGTGACTGTGGCCCATAGGACAGGGAGAGCAAAGTATAGTGGTTGGGGGGGGGGTTGCTGATGTAGATTAGAATAGTCATTTATACAACTAACTGCTCTCCAGCTGCCAGAACTTTCAGTTCTTACTGGGAGTTACTAATTTCTTTTTTTTATTTTGGTGGCTAAAACGTTATCTGTGATCTGACTTGCAAAGTAATTCTTGCTGTCAGCCTGAGAAGTGTATTAAAATGTGTTACTTTCTTTAGGTTCTTGGTATTGTGGTGGGAGTCCTTCTGCAGGACCATGATGTCCGGCAGAGTGAATTTCAGCAGCTTCCTTACCATCGCATTTTCATCATGTTGCTGTTAGAATTAAATGCTCCTGAGCATGTGCTGGAGACTATCAACTTCCAGACACTCACAGCCTTCTGGTATGTATTTGAGATTGGCCCCCCATGCTCATCTTTTCCTGACAGGATCAGGGGTTTTCATCTAAAAGCTATCTGACTAAGCTACCAGGAATGAACAAATCACATTTGGAATAACTGGTTCTAATGTAGACTGTCCACTTGCTTGTGTTAAGGAAGGTCACTGGTAAAACCAAGATGCTAAAATGCCTTGCTTTTAGGGCTGTGTATGTTTTCCCTCGTTGTTATGAAAGGTGATCTTATTGCTGTGCACTTTTAACCTGCTCTAACTTTTCTTTCAGTAACACATTTCACATCCTGAGGCCTACAAAAGCTCCAGGTTTTGTTTATGCCTGGCTGGAACTGATCTCCCATCGGATATTTATTGCAAGAATGCTGGCACATACACCACAGCAGAAGGTGTGGCTGCAGTTTATCTTTCCTAAATTAAAAAGCTCACACAGAAGGGTGCTTCTCTGGTGTGATGCTGTTTCACATCTCTTGAAGTGCACTAGTAGCATGGCTGTTCTGTTTGTGTTGCCTTCCATATGCATAGTAAGCTAACTGCATGGAGGAGAGTCTTTATGTCAAACTACTGAAGATGAGGTGACTGGAAATAAACAAACATGCGTTTGTCAAATTGCTTTTAGAGCTGTAGTCTAGACTGAACTACTGCCATCTCAGTATGGCATGCTTAGTGTTCTGAAAACACCTATAGCCTATGATGTGCAACTGAGGCCCTTGAAACTGGAGCTGTGCTGCAGTCACTGATAGAACTAGCAGTAGAACTTGCTCTCAGTACAGATTCAGATGAAGACCACTCTAATGATGGCTTTGAACTTAAGACAACTGCTCTTCCTTGCACGTTCTTCACCTGCTGTTTTTTCTTCTTGACAGGGTTGGCCTATGTATGCCCAGTTGTTGATTGATCTTTTCAAGTACTTGGCTCCTTTTCTTAGAAATGTGGAACTCACCAAACCTATGCAAATTCTTTACAAGGTAAAAAAATACACATGATCTAGTAGATGCTATTTTCAACACAACCCTTCTGAAAATAGAGGTGGATTAAAGTGGCAAAACTTGTTCTGGTAGCAAAATAGGATTTATTTTTCTTTTACAGTCTATATATGTATATATCTATCTATCTATCTCTGTGGGACAGAGACTGTACCTTACTAGATTATTTCTTCCTGTTAGTCTTAATCATGTGACAAGGAAGGATCTCTCTGCAAGGTCTTAGGACTGTTTCAGCAGGAAAAGTTAGCATCTCTTATATTGCAGGCACTGTTTTTTCTTTTGCAGGGCACCCTGCGAGTGTTGCTGGTCTTGTTGCATGATTTCCCAGAATTTCTTTGTGACTACCACTATGGGTTCTGTGATGTGATCCCCCCTAACTGTATCCAGCTAAGGAACCTTATCCTGAGTGCCTTCCCACGGAACATGAGGCTTCCAGACCCTTTCACCCCCAACCTAAAGGTAGGACTTTTGTGAGATCTATAATAGGAGATTGACCAGAGGTGTTGATGTTATCTGACTAAATCCTTGGGCATATGCCAGTCTCCTAATTGTGGAATGACTGGTGCAGGGTGAACTTTCTCATGTTTCTTTAACATTGTCCTGTTTTTCTTGATCGCATGAACTGCGCAGCATGGCAGGAGTGAAGCTGTAGTACTCACTCAGTTAGCTCTTGCTGAGACTGAAGAAGGCCGTTACTGACTTGTACGGATAGATGTTTGTTCTTTGTAAAGCTACTGAACTGTGTTGAGTTTAGATTAGGAGATGGTGACTGAACTCCCCCTTGGCCTTCCCCCTTGGGTTCTTTATCCTCTAGCCTCAATTCTTTTGAGACAGTACTCACCTACCACAGTCTGCACGTAAAAGAAGAGACCAGTTTCGTCTGAAACCTGAGAAGGGTCTAGTGTTTCCTACTTACTGCTGGTAGAAAAAAGCTATCCACAACAGTATTTGATGTAATATCACTTACAGATCTGCTTTTGAACTTTGCTCCTTTTTTAAGATCACAGATTACTTACTGTTTAGCTGACTGAGTTTTCTCTTGACAGGTGGACATGTTAAGTGAGATTAATATTGCTCCACGGATACTTACCAATTTCACTGGAGTGATGCCACCTCAGTTCAAGAAAGACTTGGATTCCTATCTCAAAACCCGTTCTCCTGTCACTTTTTTGTCTGACTTGCGCAGCAACCTACAGGTGAGTGGCTGGTTCCTGAGGGTGCTGAATACAAATAGTCTTGAGACAAATGATCTTATCAGCTGGGTCGTCATCCTTTCTTGCAGGAAGTATGTTGCTGTATAGTGAGCACATGTTCTAGACAGTAGAAAAGCCTCTGAAAATGCACCCTTCTCTGAATATTTCTTCTCCCAGGGCCTAGCAGGACACTAAGTCGCTGTGCTAAGTAGTTTCATCAAGGTTGGGGGGGGGGGGGGGGGGGACATAAGGAAACAGGAATGTTGACTTTGGCAACCCTGCAGTGATCTAATTTAAAAGCAGTTGGTTTTATCTACAGGTTGTCTTAAGGACTGACCCAGAGTGGCCAAATCTCATAGTGCAAATATAAGGTTATCTAAACCTTTATGATGCTTCTGCTCATGCCTCTGCCTCTAGTACACAACTTTACAGATCTTAAGCAGAGAAGACTGTAGTCAGAGCTGATGGCATCGAGCTCACTTTTCTGTCCCCTACCACTGAGTGATGAAGAATTGTCTGTGGCTTCCGTCACAAGTCTGGCACTATTTACCCAGGACGTGTCTGAGACTCAACATGTTTTACTGTACTTTGAGACTCAACATGTTTTACTGTACTTTGAGACTCAACATGTTTTACTGTACTTTGAGACTCAACATGTTTTACTGTACTTTGAGACTCAACATGTTTTACTGTACTTTGAGACTCAACATGTTTTACTGTACTTGACTGCAGTTTTTCAGAATCTGATTAAATTTTGTTTCCAAGTGAACTTATAGTTGCTATTTCTTGCAGCCCATGTATCCACGTGCTGGTGCTTCAGGGGAAAAAAAATTAGCTAAGTCCAGGTCAGAGTTATTGGCCAACTGCCTGTACTTAGTATTCAGGATTGAAGTTGAACTTTCTCAGGAAAATTAATTACAATTAGGCGTTCATGCAGGTGGTGTTTTTTTCAACCAGTCTGTGGTACCACTGGTGAATTCGGATGCATTGATCTGATTGTTTTCAGTAAGGAGTGCGGAAGTTGTCTGTCAGGTCTTTCAATACTTTGCTGGTACCTTTGGGTATATACCCACAATATTACAAAATGGCAAGTACCAAATTGAATGTATGGACTAAGTGTGTTGCCTTCTGCATAATCAGGAAGATATCTGAACGCTGCGCCTTCGATTGCTGAAGGCATATAGAATATTAATGCTTCTTCTGTCTTTGCTGTTAGGTATCAAATGAACCTGGCAACCGCTACAACATCCAGCTCATTAATGCACTGGTGCTCTACGTAGGTACTCAAGCTATTGCGCACATTCACAACAAAGGCAGCACACCCTCTATGAGCACCATCACCCACTCGGCTCATATGGACATCTTCCAGAATTTGGCCGTAGATCTGGACACTGAAGGTGAGCTGGAAACACTTCTAGTACATGTGATCTCTCATTTAATAGCAGATTGTCTGAGCTATGAGAAGTACGGAAGGTGCGTTTTGTGTAGCTACTAGTGAATCCGTAGTAAGTAATGATACATTAGAATATTAAATTCTAAATACAAGAGAAATATTAACAGCAAATGTTCAAGATATGCAAGGGAATGAGAAATCAGTTTGATGAAGAAGAATCAAATTTCACTGTTCCATCAACTTGGATTGATGATGTTTTTTCATATCTTCAGTTGTTTTTAATTATGTTTTGTGTAGCTGTATAGGACAGACTCACAAACCTTAATCTTCAGCAGTGCTAGTTGTTTCTTTATTCCTATTTTGTGTGTTTAAGGAAAACTATATGTACTGTACTATTCCTCTTCTGCAGGTCGGTACCTTTTCTTGAATGCAATTGCCAATCAGCTGCGATATCCCAACAGTCACACCCACTACTTCAGTTGCACCATGCTTTACCTGTTTGCAGAGGCCAACACTGAGGCTATCCAGGAGCAGATCACTAGGTGAGAGGGGGAAGGCATTTAACTCTGCCTGCATTCCTCTTCTCTTTTTCTTCCCTGTGTAGTTCAGATCTTGAGCTCTAACTGTTTTTACTTTTGGACTTCAGGGTTCTCTTGGAACGACTGATTGTAAATAGGCCTCATCCCTGGGGTCTCCTCATTACTTTCATTGAGCTGATAAAAAATCCAGCGTTTAAGTTCTGGAATCATGAGTTTGTTCACTGTGCTCCAGAGATTGAGAAGTGAGTATACTTTAACTGTTAAATCACTAAAACAATACATCTGAAACGGGTTGAGTTACACCTTGAGTTTTTGGAGCTTCGTAGTGGAGGCACCAATTGCGGCAGTAGTAAGAGGAAACATAATCTTGGGGCAAAACGTAAAGTGATTATTTGAAGTCCAGGAGCTGGCTACTAGTTTTTTCTCTGTCCCTTTGGCTATACATACAGTTTGTTTCCATATAACTTGCTTTTCTGTTACTATTTTATGAAAGTCAGTGCTGCTCTTCCACAACAGAGGGTGGTTTTGGAAAATCCCAGGCAGAGCTACTGTCTTACAACAGTGACTGCACAGCCAGCTGGACTTTTATTACTGCTTCTTCACAATAGCATCTGATATAATCAGATGTGTTCTTCAGGAGGTGAAGCCATCTGTTTGTCCCAGCAAATCTGAAATTTGTATGAAAGCTTTTGTTCCACAATGAGGTTTTAGGTTGCGGAGGAAATCTTAGAGATGCATACATGATAGTGGAACTGGGAAATTGGTGGAAATGATACTGCCCCCAGTAACTCGGTACAGATGGTTCAGAGTCGCCTCCTACCTAATGTGAACAGGGTCATTCATGGTGGTAGTGCACAAAGATGGCACCTGGCTTTATTTCTTGCTGTTCCCCCTTATTCTTATGGGGACTGAACTGAGGCCATTGCATTTCTGTGATGTAGTATCCCCCAAAAAGGGCCAAGTCTGGCCCCTTCACCCAACACAGGACTTGCTAATTCACATGCCTTTGGGAGTTTATCCTATCCTGTGGTGATGGGGACCACAGTCTCCAGATGGAGGGTACACTTAAAGCACCTAACCCTGCTTTGCTTCTGTGTTCAGGTTGTTCCAGTCAGTTGCGCAGTGCTGTATGGGGCAGAAGCAGGCCCAGCAAGTAATGGAAGGGACTGGTGCCAGTTAGATGAGCTGCATCTTGTATTTTAAGCGTGCCAGCCTGGAGGTCCCCATCCCATCGACTGACAGAAGAATCTGTAAGGCTCTTCCTGACCTTCCCAGCCCCCCGATTGGGTACATGCAACAGACCTTGGGTGAAAGTCTGTGTGGGCGCGTTCCAAAGTTTGAAACAAATTTTTGACTTTTGGCCAAAATTCAGAAGATGCTGTGAATATCATTTTGAACTAGTGTAAATACAAGGAACAGAAACGTTTGTCTGGACTTTTGGGTTTGTGCAAACTGTGTAAAGGCAGGTGGGTAACTGGTGCCTGTCCAGCTTGTAATAAAGGGGCAGCTGCTGATGCCAAGCACTTGTCTGGGGCAGACCTCCTTGTCCTGACATTCCCAGACTCCCAAAGAATATTGAAAAGCCAGTTATAATATTATGTAACTTATTTTTTCTTTATGTGGATGGGGGACCTTTAAATCACTAAGTTTTACAAAAAAGTGGATGTGTTTGGAATATGGGAATACTATGGAATAGGGGAGGGGTGAGGGAGGAATTAAGGTTCAAAGTTGCTCTCCCCCCCCCCCCCCAATCAAATGCTGACAGACAGCAAGGGGAGCAGCAGTCTGAGAATGCCTCCTTTCTGTTGGAGAAGATACACCTCAGGCCCTTTGGGAGAGGGTCAGCTGTTTTTAGTAAAGAAACCAGAGACCAGGCCTATAGTTTTTTTTCTTTTTTTTTTTTTTTTTCTCCTGACACTTGTAAATTTTGGAGGGGGGACTAAATCTAGACCTCCCCCCTGATGGCCACACAGTATAAGTTTGTATTTAAAAAAAAAAAAAAAAAAAAAACCAAAGGACCAATACAGCCCATTTTGTAAGGATTTTGAATGTTTTGTAAAGTATTGGTCCATGTGTTGTATTTTGTAGCCTTTCTAGTTCTTGGGCTTTAGTTCTCCCACTTCTTGTATGTATGCATACTGTAGTTACACATTAAAGTCATGACATGCAGCACGTGCCACTGTACTTATTCTCTTCAGTTCCACCCTGCTTGGCTAGCTGATGTCTTTCAAAGTCTGTTTCGCCCCTCCCAAAATTTGCAGTCTTCCAGTGTGTTTTAGCGGCTCCCTATCAGGAGGAATAACAGAGCTTGTTTTGTGGCATGAGGCCAGAGAGAAGAGATAGAACCTTTGTTTCAAATGCACAAGGAGAGGACTCAGTCTAGCTTCTTGGGGAGGGAAACATTTTAGTTGCAGGTTCATAAGCAGAGTTTGTCTCTGAATGTTGTGTTGGAGAGGAAATGTTAATTCTTCCAGCACAGTACTTAGTGGAGGGATAAAGAGAATAGATAAGACTTCCAGCTTCATTTCTAATGACTTTTGCTCCCTGCTATACTTTCTTCAGTGTGAATCTTTGCAAGTTTGCTAGTTAGCTGTAACAAGGCTTAGGTGGCTTTAGCATTGCTAATACTCTGAATTGCTTTAGGCTATGCCTTACAACTTATCAGATACTAGGAAAAAGAGCTTCATTGCTTTCTTTTTAGATAACATTTCTAGTTTGTTAAATCTAGTTGACTGCTATGGTATGGGTAGAGAGATCAGGGTTCCCTGCTTAGCTCTAAGGGACTGTGTCTCTGCTGCACAGAGCTTAAACTAGATCTTGGGCACCACTGAGCCAAATGTGCCAGTAGCCTGTGGCTCAAGGGGAATTTTCCACCTGTTTCTGGGCAGTGTTTTGTCAGTCCCCTCTGTCTAAAGGGGACAGAATCTCTTGCCAGTTTCTACAATCGCCTGGGCCTCCTGTTTGGTAGGTGAGCAGCTGTGCTGAAATTGAGCCTTTAAAGTAAGGATTTTTTGGTTTTGGTGCTGCAACTCCAACTTGCTCTTCCACCTTTGTTGGATTAGGATACAAGGACCTATCAGTAGTCTTTCCTCTAGTCCAGATTCTGTGGGTGTGGTTTTTTTCTTTTTTTTGCCATTTATATCTAACCAACCATAGGCAGAGCTTATTGACTATAAAGTAGTGTCCTGTCTTAATGACTGGTACTGAATATGCTAAGGCTCAAAGGTCTCTTTGGTTCTGTACTAACACCACTGTATATGCCTTAAGAACTGTTAGGGTGGGTGTAGAGGAGGGTAGAAGGTAGGACGTGGCCAAGATCCCATTAACTTCATACAGCGTAGGTTTGGTTGGTAGGACAGAGTCTCCTGCACTCTGTATCCTCTCTTAGCCAGTACGTAACCTGCACCTGAGCCTGTTACTGTCAAGGTAAATAGTGTTTGTGTCAGCTCCCCAAGGATTACCAAAGAGTCCCTGCCACAGCCGAGGCCTTGAGTATAACGCACCTCATATTTAAGGAGAGAAGGTTAACCTTTCAATCCACTGTATGCCTAGTTTGAAATCTAGCCTTTTGGAGGAAGAGAAAAGCCAAGATGGCAGACTGAACTCTAAACAGCCACTGCATGCTCCACTGTGAGACTGAAGAAGGAAGGAAAAAATAAAAAATAACCCAGGTAATGTTTAAAAACTCTCTGGCCTCCAGCAGTGCAATTAGGGCTGTAAGTGACCCCTTTTATACAGATGAATGCAGTCTTGGTTTTGCTCGTTTGCAATACTTCTAGCTCTGCAGCAGCATCAGGAAAGATCTCTTTTTAGATAGGACTTTCCACCCTGTTGAAGTAGACAGCATTGGCTGGGTAAGAACTATTGCTTTTATTAAAGGTAGCTTGGCCTGCAAACCTTCAGTGTTTCCTCATACAGGAACTGCTGAGGGGGAAAATATTAGCATAGCTAGACATGATGCAGAGCAAAGCCTGATTTCAGGGAAGAACTGTTATCTACTGGAGGGTGTATATCTAATGCTTAACCTACAGCAGTTGCAGAACTGTGACAGTGCCACTGTATAGCATATATAAACACTATGGGCCTGAGCTGTTTCTGTGCAGGCCCAAGATATATTCCATATGCTTTTCACAGAGGTAAAAGGAAACCTCTTGCTCTACTGATCCCACATGGAAACCAGACAGATGGATGTGCTGGTATATTCCTATACTGCTCACTACTAATGAAGTACAGGGGAGGAGTTTAGTTTGACATACCTATCTGCCAAATGTTTACTCTGTAAAGTAAGAGTTACCAGATGTACTTCTGCCCTAGTTCATCTGCACAAGGAACAGCTCTTGCCTTAAATCACTGATGCTAAATGAGGGAACAGGCTCATCATTGTGACAATTTATCTCCATCTTCTGCAAGCAAATAGTAGCAGATCTGGGCATTAATAAGTTCTCTAGAGGAAGATTCTCCTCCTGGTGCTGGCTGTGCTCCAGAGCTCTCACTGTATGAAAACCCTGCCCCACCCCCCAAACTATTTCTTCTGCCATAACTGTTTAAGGTTTTTCTTTATACAGAGGTAGACAAAAAGCCAGATGCCCTGGGAGGGACAAGTGGGCCCAAGTTCAATCTTGCTTTCTGTTCTTGCTGTAGTAGAAGAGATGGCCAGAGGCCCTTTCTGAGCTCAGTTCCAGGCAGTAGATTTCAAGGGGTGGTCAGGTTTCTACTGTATCAGCTCTAGTAGCTGATGCAAGATCCTTTTCTGTCCATAGCGCACATGCAAAGCGAGCTGCTCCCTTCGACTCAGTCTCTTATAAGCCTCCTCATTATTTAGCAAGTCCTGCTCTGCTTTCAAGTCTGACCTGTAGGACTCTAGAGTCAGCAGCACGCTGTCGTAAAGGAGCTTCTTGCAAGGGTTTTTAAGTCTGGAGAGAGCTTCATTAGAAAGGATAGAGTTCTCTTCTTCCTCAGTGTCGTCTTCCCAGCCATCTTGTTCCTTATACTGCTGGAATTCTTCTTCTGACATGCACAGCACCTGTAATTACCCAAGCAAGGAGACAAGTCACTGGCTGTGTGAGTACATCAGGTTTTCCTCCCTAGAAGAGTACAGTCTAAGGGCTGCGTGCAACAAGTGAATTATTCGTCAGCTGCAGTAAAGGTCAGATGTTTAAAAGACTTGAATGCCTAATCACAAATAACTTGTGGGTCAAGAGAATGTTGAAATGGTAAACCTGGGTGCTGGGAACAGTCTCAAAGGACATCTTAACTGCTACCTATAAGGGTGCAAAAACTCTAGAACAGCAGTAGCCATGAAGCCATTCAAGACCAGTACATAAGTGTGTGGCTGGCACACACACACAGGAAAGGAAGACAGTAATGCAGTACCTGAAGTCTTGGGGGGCTGGGCAGCCACATCCCCTATCACTTCTTATGCAGGAGTGTTGGTACCAAACTGCCTTTATATGCTTGTCTTCCTTCAGTTAACCATTTTGTGGTGTAGCTGTTCAAACCAGTGCGCAGTTAGTCCAGGTTCTTTCCATCATGTAGCTTTCACTGACTGGTAATCACTCAGCACTGCTCACCTTCAGGGTCATGGACAGCTCTTCTTCTGTCAGCACCTCATCCCAGCCAAGCACAAAGGCACCTTCTTCCCCCACCATTTCCAGCTGGCATAGGAAGTTCCACTGCTCTGAGACCAGCTGCTGCTCTGCTTCACTTTTGGCACCTGTTTTGAAGAGAGGAGCACATCTGCAAACCCCACCCAGCTTCCACTGGGAGGACAAATGAAGAAGGGGAGGCAGGAGACAGTAAATCTAGGCATAACCCCCAGCACCTCAAATGCTATGCAAGGATCTCATTTCCCTCTCACACTTGAGCCCTATTTAACAGGAGGGAGACCCCTGACCCATCCTTTCCCAGCGTGGCTGCAAGTGACACTCACGCTGCAGTGCTGCCTTGCGCACTGTCACCATCTGGATGTCAGCTGTATCATTGGTGTTGCCAGGGTATGGCTCTGCAAAGCCATACATGTGTAGGAGCTGCCAGTTGGCCATCTGCCCATAGGTGTTGAAGATCTCCTGCCCTTTGCTGATGGGTTGTGTTGTGACCATCTGTAAACATTTCTGCAAGCAGAGAGAGAAGCAGCTCTAAAGAAGTTATTGCAATCCTACCAGTCTCAGGAAAATGATGTTTCTTGAGGTTATGGTGGTAGTATTTCCCCACCAGAGGCTGCCAGCAAACTGATTCAGGCACATGCCATCCCTCATATACGCTCCTAGCAGGTGGTACTCTCTTCATGAAAGTAAGAAAAACAAATCTCAAGTCCAGTGCTGCAGCAAAAACATCTTCAAAGAGGCTCAGATGACCCAAAAAGCTCTTTCTAGCTAAACCAAGCAGTAGGGCAGTATGTACAATAGCCTCATACTAATGACACCCAGGCCAGGCTAGCTTGCTGTTTTCACATGGGAGTCATGCTCTCCTGGCTTCAAACGGGGAGATAGCCTTGCTACAGCACCAGTCCCAAAGGCCAGCCCTGCCTTGCAATGAACAGGCACCTGACTGTGCTGTGCGCACTGGCTTTGCACTCACCGGAGCATATTCCAGGTTGGCATTGTGGTTGGCCACATGATTCAAGATATCTGCTACTGGCACCATCATTGGAGGGTTGGGCCCCTTCTCGTCTTCATCATCTTCCTCCAGAGGCTCCTGAAAGCTAATACAAGGGAGGTGAAGACAGGCCAGTTTTACGCCTTGCAGTATCGAGCAAGCTTCAGCTTTTCCCTGAAAGGTTGCAGTACACACCAGAACGTAAGTAACACAGGCTCTGATCATTTCCTGCTCTGTAATCCTACCACTTGTCCTTTGTCAGCTTTGTATGAGATCCTGAGCCCTTCCCTTTGCTCCCCCCATTCACAGTAAAGCCCTCCCTTCTCACCTGTAGGCCATGACAAACGCTACTAGTTCCTTGTACAACTCCAGTGTGTGGAGCTTGGGGTCAAAGATGTCAGGATGGGACTCAATGAAGGGCAGGATGATGGAGCTGTACTCCAGCTGGATGTTAACTAGGTCCTTGTCCACTGCTTCTGGGATGCCTGTGCCCTGCAGAAGCCTTGTTCTCTCCTCTTCAGGCCTGTTGCAAGAAAAAAAAAAATAATAGCAGGTTTCTCTCCAGTTGCCACAGAGGGAAGAGTCTATAAATTCCTCCCTTCCTCCCTCCCTCCCTCCAAAATCTGAGCCTTGCGGGGGTGGTCTACTGATTCCTGTTTTCTGATTGCTTTCTGGAGCCAGCTGCAACCCTGTGTAGTACCTGGGAGGGGCCCTCAGGCTGCTGACACTAACAGCACAGGGCTGGAGTAGAGGAGATGGCAGAGTCATCCAGTAAAACCACATCCAACCCCCAAAACGAGCAGGGCTGAGCTAAGTTTCCCTTCCCTCTTGACAAAGCCTGGATTCAGCTGCCCACTTCACCTACTCCACAGAGCCACTTGGTTTCACTTTACCAGAACATGGGGTGATCCAAGCTCCTGAAGTCTTGCCAGAGTGAGAAATAAGGCTGCCAGTGGGAGTTGCTGTTTGTATATTCATGTAGCAGGGCCAGCAGGAGAGGCACCCAGCCAGACTGGCTCTGCAATGACTCTCGGGCTAAGGAATCAAAGAGGATAGAACAGGGTTGAATGTACACTGACTGATCTGATTTTTGTTCCTTTTCCCTGAGAACGTGGTTTTCCAAGTATCAAAGCTCACCATAGCAGCTCAGCACAAGGAATATCAACCTAGACTCAGTATCTTAAGCTTGGTGAGGAGTTGTGCTTTTAGTCCCTTAGATCTCTTAAGTCTCAGCTTTGGCCAGAGTTGAAATGGAACCGGAAGCTGCAGTGCTCTGTAGTTAAGGTCCAGCCTGTGTTGCTCTTCCCCCTGCACCACGCTGCAGCCTCATCTGGGGCTGTAGGTGCTTGGAGCAAGAAAAATAACAAAAACCACATACTTCCTCAAGGCAGATGATTCTGTTCTGGGCCTGAGACACCTTGAGGAAAGTATGGTCTCATTGGAGTAATCAGCTCTTCTATCAGTGCTCTTTGCCAGCATGGCTCCGGCCTGCCTTGGAAAGGGATGGGGCACTCAGCTCTCTCCCTACTGTCCTTGGGGAAGGGGAAGATACTCAGGCTCTCCCAGGCCACCCCTATCCCTCCTGTTCACTAGCAGCCCCGCAACCTCCTGCTCCCTCCACCTCCCGCAGTCAAGGCACTAGCTCTTCAGGGCCCTGCTTCCTGCTTACAAGGTCCTCCACTATCCTGCACAAAGCAGGAGCATTCCCTAGACTTTATTCCCAGACCAGTTTTATTCCCTTGAAAGGAAAAGTGAGCAAATGCAACTACACTGCTGAGAAAGACAGCAGGCACACTGGTAAGAGGAGGATAAAGTAGCTAGACAAGCTCTCACTGCATCCTACCCACGGTGGGGGGCTGAAGCCAGATTCCTCAGGCCTGCCCTTGTGCTCACCTTCCTGCAAGAGGGTCTGGATGGAGCTGGTGTACTGGGACAGCAGTGCAGCACGAGGGATGGTGAAGAGGACCTCTCCCACCTGCAGATCCTCAGTGGCCAACATGCCATAGTCTGCCACCGTGCCCTCCCTGCTCACGCAGACCTTGGGTGAGAGGTAACCTGTCAGGAGCGCAGGGGAGGGAAGCATGGGGCAGGCAAGGCTATGGCTGGATTCTGCACAGCTTGGCAGGGATGGCATGCAGCACAAACCCAGGCTGGGTTTGCATCACCCTCACCCCCCCCCCCCCCCATCTCATCTCTGGTGCTACTCCAGCACGTGCAGAATGTATCAATGCTCGCAGCCTCCCTGCTTGTCCCATCCCTCTTCTGACCCAGTCCATGGGCAGGTAAGGCTGGGTGGCTCCTGCTCTCCCAGCCCCACGGCCAAAAGGGTGCCCAGCTGAGCCCTGCGCCACCCCGCTCACCTTCGGGCTGAGCTCCAAGCCAACCTTCTTGCACCATGCCAGGAAGCCAGAGATGGGATCAACACTGCCATTCTTAGCGGTGCTGCTCTCAGCAGCCACCTGCAGACAGAAATATGAGGTCAAGCACAGGGAGACTCCGCAGTAAGGAAGAAAGATGGGACAGGAGGGACCCGTGGTGCCTCCGCACGGCCCCTTTGGAGTTCTAGGACCAATCAGTAAGTTCAACCTGCAGCCTTGGGTTCCCTGGCTGTCACTGAGGTACCACTTCAGCCTCCCCCGTCCCAAAGCGCGTTGAAAACGGGGAGAGGGGGCCGGGCGGCGCAGGGCCCCTGTCGGCTCTACCCGCGCCGCCCCAGGCGCGGCAGTGCCCCTCCCCCGGCCCCCCCGCCGCGGGCACAGCCGGGGCCGCGCCGGGCCCCGGTGGCGCCTCCGGGGCGGGGGGGGGCGGGGTGGAGAGGAGGGGAGGGGGACCGCGGCCGCCGCGCCGCTACCTTAGGCCGCTTGGACGCCGACGCCATGGAGCAGCGAGCACGTGGTCCGCGCCCACGTGTCCCCCCCACCCGCTCCTTCCGGGAAGAGGCCAGCCCCGCCCCCACGAGCGCACCGTCCGACGGCGGCCGCGGAGGGCCAAGCGCGGCCGCGGAGCAGCGGGCTCCGCCCCCCGGCGCCGCGCCTCTCGGTGCACCGCGGTGGGGGGTCATGGGGGCCCATTGCGGCTCGCGCCTGCCGGGACAGTTCGTGCGCTTTGCAGCCCGCCCCACAGGCCACCCTCCCCGCCACGTGGCAGAGCAGAGCTTTTTGCCGCAGGTAGACTGGGCAGGTTCAGTCTCATGTTTGAGATGATGCAAGAAACCTGCATGATGCAAACCCTTGCTGTTGAGAGCTCTGCACTTCATGACAGCACTCAGGGCTGGGCTGCCGGAAAACAGCCAGTTTTGGGTCCTTTGCAATCTCCCAAAATCTCTTTTGAGGGGAGTCTGCTCCACTTTGAAGAGTTTGAAGCTTGGCCGCAGTTTGGGTGTTGGGTGGTTGTACCACCCAGCCTCGTCCAGTTCTTTCTCTGAAGTGCGCTGCATGTTTGCAGAGGCCTTGGTGCCTCTGTAGGTTTAGTTCTCAGCTCAACTCTAGGCAGCAGCTTAGCCTAGAGCAGGCCAGAGCAGTAGGTGAAGAAACGCTGTGTGTTTAGAGAGGTTAATGCTGTTGCTCTGGCCTGGGAAAACGTGCTGGGATTGTCTGGGGGAAGCACACGTTTCTTGCTGCGCTCTGGTGCCAAAAGCTGCACAGAGCTTGCAAAAATGTACGTGCCTCTGTGTCCCAGAGCGGGTGCTGCTGTGAAGCCCTGTCCAGAGGGCCCAGGCAGGAGCATCAATCAAAGAAAAGCCTTCTGCCTTGGAGAAATGTCGCTGCTCGAGCTGAGATTCGCAGTCCTGCTTTCTGGGTGTGGACCTACTGTGCGCTGATCTGCTTTAGACCACCCTGACTTTGTATTTGACTGACTGCTGCAGCAGTCATGAACAAATCTCTGTGGGATAGAAAGCGGTGTAAACTTTATTTTTCTCCTGACATGTCTAATCTTGGTGGTGATTCTCAGTAAATTCTGTCGTGATTAAGGTGAATGGAGTTTCTTTCCATGACCCATCTTGATTGGTCTTGCCTTGGGGATAACGACCGAGTCGCTCTCCTGCGATGGCAGGGGTTGCAGCCGGTTCAGCGTGCTCCTTCCTCCTAGCTTTGGTCCTGTGGTTTCTTCTGGCTGTCCTTGCTCCCCTGATGCTGGCTGGGGCTTTGTGTTTAATCAAATGAGCCTTTGCTCGGATGATATAACCCCAGGACTTTGAGGAAGGGTTGCCCCACAGCCTCCCTCCTACCTGACGGCATTTGCTGGAGGTGCTGCGTCAGCTGTGCAGGGCAGCCCAGGCCGTCAGAGGCAGGAGGAGGCTGCTGCCCCAGAGTAGGGAGAGAGCTGTGCTGAGCCATCCCCACGGTGTCCAGCATGGCAGGGCCACGGGCAAAGGGCTCGGGAGCACGCGCAACCCTTTGGAGCTGCTCTTGCCTCCCCATACAAACCCTTTGTGACCACTGTGCCCTGGGACGGGGACAGGGCTGGGACAGTGAGGTCATCAAGCACATCAGAAACGCCTGGCGGTGGGGACACCCAGGAGTGGGGGGCTGAGGGGAGGCAGGTGCCAGACACCCAGCTGCCACAGGGACCATGAGGAAGGGCACAGAATCACAGAGTGGTTGAGGTTGGAAGGGACCTCTGGAGATCAGCTAGTCCAAGCCCCCTGCTCAAGCAAGGTCACCTACAGTACATTGCCCAGGACCATGTCCGGACGGACGGCTTTTGAATAGCTCCAAGGATGGAGATGCCACAACCTCTCCGGGCAACCTCTTCCAGTGCTCGGTCACCCTCACAGTCAAGAAGCTTTTCCTCATGCTCAGATGGAGCTTCCTGTGTTTCAGTTTCTGCCCGTTGCCTCTCGTCCTGTCGTTGGGCACCACGGAGAAGAGCCTGGCCCCCTCCTCTTGACACCCTCCCTTCATGTATTTATACACAGTGATCAGCTCCCCCCTCAGCCTTTTCTTCTCCAGGCTCAACAGGCCCAGCTCTCGCAGCCTTTCCTCATAGCAGAGATGCTCCAGGCCCTTCATCATCTTAGCAGCCCTTTCCTGCACTCGCTCCAGGAGCTCCATGACTCTCTTGTATTGGGGAGCCCAGCACTGGACACAGCAGTTGGACACCCTGTGCCCTGGGCCTGCTCTGCAGGCAGGACAGCCTACTTCTGGGGACCCACCTCTAAGGGACCCTCATTGCAACCTTTGGGCTTTCCAGCCACAACAGGTCACATCTTCAAGTCTTTCTGCGGACAAGTCTCCTCCTGTCCCTGAAAGCAGAGGGTGTCGAGGAATTGCCTGTGGGCAGGGCTGAGCAGGGAAAGGCCAGAAAGATGCTGGCTCCAGCAGGAGGGAGCAGCTACCCTTGGTGCTGGTGCGGCAGGTCTCTGGCAGAGGATCCTGGAGATGCCCACGGAGTGGGAGGCGAATGCCCACTCCCAGCCTGCGGATGGGTGTGCAGGAGCGCAGCGAGGTGAGCGATGGGGCTGGAGGGAGAGGCAGGCAATAGGGACGGGACCCACATGGTGAGCATGAGGCTGGTGGGGAAGGGTGGTGAGACAGGCAGCCCTGAGCTCCGGTGGTGAGGGGAAATTTCTTCCTGGCCCTAGGGATTTTCTCTCGGGCAGAGCTGACTGAGGATATGCCATGGCCCTGGTGAGCTCTGCCCTGAGAGGCAGAGAGCAGTTCTGGGCTGAGCTGAGCCTGGCTGTGCTTGGCCATGAGCTTCCCTTTGCAAATGTGGCTGGGGTTTTGGGCACTTCAGGGGCCGCTCGTGCCACTGCAAGTGCCTTCATTGAGCGCCTCCTTCTCACGGGTGGGCCATTGGGAGCCTGCAGCAATGTGGTGCAGCCAGTCCCCAGCTTCGTCCCACCAAACGGACAGGCTACCTCTGCCCCGAATGGAGCAGGGCGGGACCCATGACAGCAGGCTTTGAAGATGGAGCAGGAGGTGGCAGCAGGGATGAGAGTCCTGGCAGCTCTGGGGGAAAAGCAAGGGAGCACGACAGAGGAGGAAGGAGAGAAGGGGGATGCTGACAAAGGCATTTTAGAAGGGAGGCAGGTGGAGGAAAATGCCACCACCTGCATTATCAGGATCAGATCATACTGAGCTCCCTGAACCTAATGGTGCCCTACTTGCCTGGCAGCAGGGCCAGAGGCCCTGCCAGAGAAGAAGCCAGCAATTTCCAGCACGCACCTCTCCCACTGGCAGTGCCCACAGGAGCCAAGCCAGCAAATATGCCCTTGGCTGGAGCTCTTCAGGATGAAGGGAACAGCACAACCATCACCCCAGATGAAGAAGACCCAGTGGCTTTGGCCTTGCGATGAGGTGAGCAAGGAGCGCGTGGTCAGCTCTGTACATCCCAGGGAGCCAGATGTGGGAGCTGTGTGTGGTGTGTGCGTGATGGGGAGATGCCTGATGTTGGCTGGTGCAGCCTGCCGCAGGCACAAGGGCTGACACCCCCTGCGTGCCCTGCATAGCCTTCAAGCCTGGGGGACAGGTGCTGAGTGAGGAGGGAAGGGGCTGGCCCCAGCAGCAGCCCCCGCACCCCCTGCGAGGCAGCCCTTGTCTACAGCGCGCCCGCCCGGCTCCATTTGCCACTGGGGCCTGGCGCGGCGCCCAGCCCAGCCCTGCTGTTGTGGCCCACCACAAGCACTGTTCTGCTGGCGTGCCAGCTGCAGGGACCTTCCCTTGGGAAGCATCCCAAAGCCCTGCACCATTCTCCACACTTATCCCATGAAACCAGTGCCCTGAGCATCGGAACTGATGGCACATGGGGGATTTTTTGCTCTCCCTGTGCAGATTGCATCTGAGCACAACCCTGAGGCAAATTCAACCTCATCGTTCAGAACCATGTCAGAGGCTGACCCAGGTACATCCCCAGTTTACATCCATTCTGGGACAGTTACTTGGTATCAGGTTGATCTCCAGAGACAGAGCTGCAGAGAAATGTGGTCAGGCGTTCACAGTCCCAGAGCGGTCAGGCTGGGAAGGGCCTGTGGCAGGTTTCTGCTGTGACCTCCTGCTGCAAGCGAGGCCAACCAGAGCATACTTCCCAGGGTCGGGCGCCGTCGGCATGAGACTGGCTCCATGGATTCCCCCACGACCCAGGGCCCCCAGTCCAGTGCTTGACCACCTTTAGGCTCCAGTGCTTTTTCCTGTCTTGGATGGGAATTTTCCCCACTGCCGTGTGTGCCAATGCCCCTCGTCCTGTCTCCAGGCTCCTCTGGGAAGGTTCTGCCTCCATCCTCTCACCACCCTCCCGTTAGGCACATGCAGGCAGCAATCTGATCCCTCTACACCTTCTCTTCTCCTGGCTGAACAGCCCCATGCCCTCGGCCTGTCCTCGCACCTCCTGGGCTCCAGCTCCCCACCAGCTCCCAGCCCACCTCACGGTGGGTCGTGTACAGGCCACGCTCCCTTCGCGGTGTCCTTGCCCCGGTGCGGGTCCCCCACGGGCCACAGGCCCTACACAGGCATACCTCCTCTGGCATGGAGTGCCTCCTTCCAAAAGTACATCTCCAGCCCTGTCCTCAACAATGTCACAGAATCACAGAATCGTTTAGGTTGGAAGGGACCTCTGGAGATCATCTAGTCCAACCTCCCTGCTCAAGCAGGGAGGGTCCTCTAGAGCACATTGCCCAGGATCACATCCAGACGGGTTTTGAATATCTCCAGCGAAGGAGACTCCACCACCTCTCTGGGCAACCTGTTCCAATGCTCTGTCACCCTCACAGTCAAGAAGTTTTTTCTCAGGTTCAGATGGAACTTCCTGTGTTTCAGTTTCTGCCCGTTGCCTCTTGTCCTGTCGCTGGGCACCACGGAGAAGAGACTGGCCTCATCCTCTTGACACCCCCCCTTCAGATACTTATACACGTTTATGAGATCACCTCTCAGTCTTCTCTTCTCCAGACTGAACAGGCCCAGCTCTCGCAGCCTTTCTTCAGAGGAGAGATGCTCCAGTCCCCTAATCATCTTGGTAGCCCTCCGCTGGACTCTCTCCAGGAGTGCCATGTCTCTCTTGTACTGGGGAGCCCAGCACTGGAAACACCACTCCAGGTGAGGCCTCCCCAGGGCTGAGGAGAGGGGCAGGATCACCTCCCTCCACCTGCTGGCAACACTCTGCCTAATGCACCCCAGGATCCCATTGGCCTTCTTGGCCACAAGGGCACATTGCTGGCTCATGTTTAACTTGTTGTCCACCAGCACTCCCAGGTCCTTCTCAGCAGAGCTGCTTTCCAGCAGGTCAACCCCCAGCCTGTCCTGAGGCATGTAGTTATCACTCCCTAGGTGCAGGACCCTGCACTTGCCTTTGTTGAACTTCAGGAGGTGCCTCTCCACCCAGCTCTCCAGCCTGTCCAGGTCCCTCGGCATGGCAGCACAGTCTTCTGGTGGGTCAGCCTCTCCCCCCAGTTTAGTATCATCAGCAAACTTGCTGAGGGTGCACTCTGTCCCTTCCTCCAGGGCATTGATGACTACATTGAACAAGACTGGACCCAGGACTGACCCCTGGGGGACTCCACTAGCTACAGGCCTCCAATTTGACTCTGCGCCATTCACCACAACCCTCTGAGCTCGGCCATCCAGCCAGCTCTCAATCCACCTCACCGGCCACTCATCTAGCCCACGCTTCCTGAGCTTGCCTACGAGGATGTGATTGATGGGAGACAGTGTCCAAAGCCTTGCTGAAGTCCAGGCAGACAACACCCACTGCTCTGCCCTCATCTCCCCAGCCAGTCAGCCCATCAGAGAAGGCTATCCCGTTGGTCAAGCGTGATTTCCCTCTGGTGAATCCATGCTGACTGCTCCTGATCACCTGCTTGTCCTCCACATGCTTACTGAGGACCTCCAGGATGAGCTGTTCCATCACCTTTCCAGGGATGGCGGTGAGGCTGACAGGCCTGTAGTTTCCTGGCTCCTCCTTCTGGCCCTTTTGGAAGACTGGAGTGACAGCGGCTTTCTTCCAGTCCTCAGGCACCTCTCCTGTTCTCCAGGACCTACCAAAGAGGACGGAGAGTGGCCTAGCGATAACATCCGCCAGCTCCCTCAGCACTCGGGGGCACATCCCTTCAGGGCCCATGGATTTGTGGATGTCGAGTTTGGACAAATGTCCTCTAACCCGATCCTCCTCCACCAAGGGAGAGTCTTCCTTTCTCCAGACTTTCTGTCTTATCTCCAGGGTCTGGAATTCCCCAGGGCCGGCCTTAGCAGTAAAGACTGAAGCACAGGCGGCATTCAGCAACTCTGCCATCTCTGTAGCCTTCGTCACCAGGGCACCCACCCCACTCAGCCGCGGGCCCGCATTCTCCCTAGTCTTCCTTGCGCTATTGATGTATCTGAAGAAGCCCTTCTTGTTGTCCTTGACATCCCTTGCCAGATTTAATTCCAAATGGGCCTTCGCCTTCCTCGTCGCATCCCTGCATACTTTGACAATTCCTCCCAAGCGGCCTGTCCCCTTTTCCACATTCTGGATACTTCCTTCTTCTGTTGGCGCTTTGCCAGGAGCTCCTTGCTCAACCATGCAGGGCTCCTGCCTGCTTTGCTGGACTTCTTACTCAAGAGGGATGCACCCGTCTTGAGCCTGGAGGAAGTGATACTTGACTATTAACCAGCTCTCCTGGACCACCCTTCCTTCAGGGGCCCGAACCCATGGGATTTCTCCAAGTAGGTCCCTGAAGAGGCCAACGTTAGCTCTCCTGAAGTCCAGGCCTGCGATCCTATTTATTGCCCTGCTTCCTCCTCGCACGATCCTCAACTCCACCATCTCACGGTCACTGCAGCCAAGGCTGCCCCCAACCTTCACGTCTCCAACCAGACCTTCTTTCCTTGTTAGCACAAGGTCTAGCAGCGCACATCTCCTTGTTGGCGTCTCCACCACCTGGGTCAAGAAGTTATCCGCAATGCTCTGCAGGAACCTCCTTGACTCTTTGTGCCTAGCTCTTTGTGCTCTCTTCCCAGCAGATGTCCGGGTGGTTGAAGTCTCCCATGAGAACCAGGGCCTGTGATTGTGAGGCTACTTCCAGCTGTCTCTAGGCCTCATCGACTTCCTCTTCAGGTGGCCTGTAGTAAACCCCCACCACCGTGTCACCCATGTTAGTCTGCCCTTTAATCCTGACCCATAAGCTCGCAACTTGCTCTTCATCCACCCCGAGGCAGAGCTCCACACATTCTAGTTGCTCCCTCCCATAAAGAACAACTCCACCACCTCGCCTTCCTGGCCTGTCTTTCCTAAAAAGCACGTAGCCATCCGTGACAGCATTCCAGTCATGTGGGCTATCCCACCATGTCTCTGTAACTGCAACGAGATCATGGTCCTGCAACCGCACACAGATCTCTAGTTCTTCCTGCTTATTCCCCATGCTGCGTGCATTGGTATACAGGCATTTCAGAGAGCCAATTGAGCATGCAGGCTTCTCAAGAGAGGTGCAAGAGGATCCTCCACAGCCATATCTCATGCTGTCTCCCCTGGCTGCATGCACCCGCTGGAGGCATCCTGACTTGAGCGGCGTTTTACTGACTACCCTGTCTCTATACCACTCCCGTTCCACCATCTTGCCTAGTTTAAAGCCCTCCTTACCAGGCTGGCCAATCTGTTGGCAAAGGCACGCATGCCCTGCTGGGTAAGGTGGATCCCATCTCTCCCCATCAGCTGTTGATCTTCAAATGGGGTCCCATGGTCATAGAAACCAAAACCCTGCTGCCAACACCAGTGGTGCAGCCAGCTGTTAACTTGGAAAACTCGTCTACTCCTCCTCCCATCCTTTCCCCTCACAGGCAAGACTGAGGACAAAATGACCTGGGCTCCCAGATCCTTGACCACTATCCCCAGAGCTCTGAAATGCTGTTTGAGGGTTTCCAATTTGCCTTTTGTGTCATTAGTGCCCACATGGAAGAGCAGTAGAGGGGAATAGTCCGATGCATGGACAAGTCTTGGCAGTCTTTCCATGACATCTGTTCTTCGAGCCCCTGGCAGGCAGCAAACCTCTCTAGACAAGAAGTCAGGTCAGCAGATAGGTGCCTCCGTCCCCTGCAGCAGGGAGTCACCCACAACAATTACTCGCCACTTTTTCCTGGTGTTCTCGCATGGCACAGGGTCTGTCAGACCAGTAGCTTGCCTTGAAGCCATGCCCAGCTCCTCCTCAGCCTGGAGGGTGCTAAAAACTTGTTCTTCAAAGGCAAACCTTGAGGAGGAGCAAGAGCCTTTCTCCTTCTATGAGCAGTGACCAGTTTCCAACCTTCTTCAATAGTGTTATGATGTACCGTTTCACATGGTACAGAGCCCTCCGGCAACTCCACTGCAGTGGGTGGTGGGGACTCCTGGAGCTGCATGGTCTCCAAGAATACCCTGTCAATCTCTTGCTCATCTTCTCAGATGCTACGCGGCCTAATGACTTCCTCCCGTAACTCCTTAACCTGGTGATACAACTAACTGATCAACCACAGCACAGCACCTGCAGGAGAGCTGACTGTCAGCCCAGGCCTCACGGAGAGGCCCTAGGCACTCCCTGCAGCCTGACACCTTACAGCTGCATCTGCTGTCAGAGGGTCTGTCTGGGTTGAAGCTTCAGACACATGCTACTTCCTCAAAATATGTGCTTTTGTCCATTGTATCAGCTACCTATCAGCCAATTAAGCTCTGCTAAACAGAAGCCTAAAAATCTAGACATTGAGCAATAAAATGGATTAAGACAACCTTCTTCAGAAAACCGACGGTGCTTGAAACTTGATAAAAGAAACTGCACCACTGTCAATCGTAAATTAGATTTGATTGCTAATCAATTTTTAAAATGTTATCTGAATTTTGTATGTTATTCTAATCCATCAAACACTGATTTAAAATATAGCCTTTTTGTATAATACCTCATCAAATATTTAATCAACTTGAAACTAAGCACAATATATCAAAAACAACATAAAACTACTATAGTTTATACAGAAGTAATTTTATGTAAATTTTAGAATAAAGTTTATATACTTTTTAAAAAGTTTATATACTTTTTAAAGCAAAGATTATATTAAAATAACTATTCATAGTTTATATAAAAGGGAATAGTCTACTTCATTTTGTCAAGTGAAAAAGAGTCAATCTCTGTGTCTCTGAACAGCTTCCAAAAGTCAAGCTTTCACATGTTAGCCAAAATTACTCACAAATATTTTGCAAGGCTTTGGTGCTTTAAAGGCAGCAGTCTGCTCACAATAAATTTCAGAAGGCAATGAAACATAAAAAAGGGCCATAATGATATGCTACACTAAAGATTTAACATCAAGAATTACTCATTCCTCTGTTCTCATTTTATAACTCCACAGGAAACTGTGCTAAAACAGTTTTAGCACATAAATAAGAGTAGCCATTTTGTACAGCGTTTTTTTACCTGTAACAAGTAGTTCCATAGGGACATTCAGGCCAGCCATCACTGTCATGTTGCGTTACTATGTCTGTCTCATGATAATCATCACCATTAGGGTGACGGAACTGCTGAACAAGAATGGGATTCTTCCTGTGAAACAAATACATGGCAAGAACTGACTATTTCATTTAGATACGAGAAGTGGAGATAAGAAAGGAATTATACTTATTTTTCTGCAGTTACGTAAAAAGTAACCTTTAACGCTTAACTTCATGCAAAATCTAAGATCAGGTTCAGGATAAAGAGAAAAAGAGTTTTCTGTTTTAGCACATTTTATAAAGGAAATTAGAATGGGAATTTTCCTATTAGCCTTCAGTCTTAAATTTCAGACATCAAACATGCTATATGACTGCTTCAACAGATCTTCAAACACTGGTGTATCACTTCAAATGCAGCAGTTTACTGGATACTACATTGATTCTGTGGCCAAGCTTACCTCAGCTACCACAGCATTGTTTGAAATATCAAATCCCAAGCTGAACAATGACTCAGGACCTCAGCCTTGCCCAAAGGCATGCGTGGGCCCTAAGCCCGCACTGAACAGCACACAGTGGCCAAGAAAGATGCAATGAGGCACCTAGGCTTGCACAGAAAGGCACTCCAAGACCCATAGCCCACTGTGAAAGGCTAGGGCTTGTCTCGTTCTCTGGACACTGGCCTCCCTCACATCGCCCCTTCAGCAATGCTCCAGGCTCCCGGCAGACAGGAGGAGTGTGTGGAGAGACATGAGCTGATCGGGGGTAGAATTGTCCTGCTACCACAGTGTTGCAACAGCCCTGGTGTTGCCAGCAGGGATGCAGCAGAGCCAGGCCTGGCCACATGCATGGAGGACTTGCTGGAGTGGTCCAGGATGAAAGAGGGCTCTTGCGCCCAGGAGACCACTCGCTGCATGTTGTCTGTGGTGGCCAAGGCATTTGCCCTGCCTCTGGCAGAAGAGCCAGAGGATGCTCACAGGGGAGGGGGCTGGAGGGGCAGCTCTTTTTGTTAGAGATCTCGGGAGGCTGCTAAATATTGGGCTGTGGCACCTTCTGTTGCCTTCTGGCTGCTGCCAGGCAGGTTCTTTTGGGGAGCCACAGGGATCCCCGGTTCCTCCGCAGCAGCGAGCCAGGTCCTGGCCAGTGTTTGTTAGGTTGGAGTTTGCAGGGCAGAAGCCTGGCCTGCACCCTGGGGTGTCACAGAGAGCTGTGTTGGTGTCACCCTGCTTCTGCTCTCGTCTCCTCACGAGGGGCTTGTTTCAGCGCAGGCGACGCTGTGACTTTGCAACCAAGTGCCAGAAGCCCCCAGTGAGAAGCACAGCCCTGCAAATATGGGGAGTGAGGGAAGATGGGGGCTTGGGAGGAGGCATTCAGTAAGTGCCCCGAGGGACAAATGACCACAGCTAAACCCCAAAGTGGTTTGGGGGGCCTGAGCATGCCCCTCCCGGATAGTAGGTTGTGCCTGGTGCATCCGGGCAGGAGGGCTCAAAAGGGATCCCTTGCTGCCTACCAGAGGAACCGTTAAAACTGAAGAAGGAAGTCTACAGAATGTGGAAAAGGGCCCCTCAGGAGGAATAGAGGGATGTTGTCAGAGTATGCAGGGATGCGACGAGGAAGGCGAAGGCCCATTTGGAATTAAATCTGGCAAGAGATGTCAAGGACAACAAGAAGGGCTTCTTCAGATACATCAATAGCGCAAGGAAGACTAGGGAGAATGCGGGCCCGCGGCTGAGTGGGGTGGGTGCCCTGGTGACGAAGGCTACAGAGACGGCAGAGTTGCTGAATGCCGCCTGTGCTTCAGTCTTTACTGCTAAGGCCGGCCCTGGGGAATTCCAGACCCTGGAGATAAGACAGAAAGTCTGGAGAAAGGAAGACTCTCCCTTGGTGGAGGAGGATCGGGTTAGAGGACATTTGTCCAAACTCGACATCCACAAATCCATGGGCCCTGAAGGGATGTGCCCCCGAGTGCTGAGGGAGCTGGCGGATGTTATCGCTAGGCCACTCTCCGTCCTCTTTGGTAGGTCCTGGAGAACAGGAGAGGTGCCTGAGGACTGGAAGAAAGCCGCTGTCACTCCAGTCTTCCAAAAGGGCCAGAAGGAGGAGCCAGGAAACTACAGGCCTGTCAGCCTCACCGCCATCCCTGGAAAGGTGATGGAACAGCTCATCCTGGAGGTCCTCAGTAAGCATGTGGAGGACAAGCAGGTGATCAGGAGCAGTCAGCATGGATTCACCAGAGGGAAATCACGCTTGACCAACGGGATAGCCTTCTCTGATGGGCTGACTGGCTGGGGAGATGAGGGCAGAGCAGTGGGTGTTGTCTGCCTGGACTTCAGCAAGGCTTTGGACACTGTCTCCCATCAATCACATCCTCGTAGGCAAGCTCAGGAAGCGTGGGCTAGATGAGTGGCCGGTGAGGTGGATTGAGAGCTGGCTGGATGGCCGAGCTCAGAGGGTTGTGGTGAATGGCGCAGAGTCAAATTGGAGGCCTGTAGCTAGTGGAGTCCCCCAGGGGTCAGTACTGGGTCCAGCCTTGTATGGGTACTTTTCCTATCTTATGTATTTTGGTATTAGAATCAGTTTATTTTATAGTGTTGTGCAAATTTTAGGTTTGTGCTTACTCTTCCTGTGCTTGAAGTTTTACCATTGTCTGTGATAAAGAAGATTGCTTGGCCACTTCAGGCTTGCACCAGCTTTTCCAGATGCTTTTCAACTGCAGTGAGATAAGCTGGCTCAGACAATAGTGGCATGGTTTGTATGCTTGTATCTCCTATCTCATGGACAAAAATATCAGATGGCAAGTGGATATTTGCATGAGTTTAGTACGTTTTTTTGAAAATAACACATGGCGTTTTATTCTTTACTCTGTTGCTTTTCTGTGATCCAAGTCTGTTCTAGAATTCCTAAGTCTCCGTCAAATATCTTATTTGAAAGCTGCTGAAATTTGCTGCACCATAGAATGTTAACATTGGAATTACCTGAGTAATAAGTAGTAGCGTCCTGATTTGTATTCTCCTCCCCACATTTGGAGGCGTAGTGATAAAATGAAAACAGGGAATGTATTTTGGTATTAAAGGTACTGAAGTATATTTTAATGTTTAGAATGGGCATTGTGGTAAATTATTTCTACAGTATTCCTCACCCCTCCATAGCATAACATTGAGCATTGTGTATACAGGAGTGTTTTATATTTTATCTGCATAGTTTCATATCTTAAGGTTTCACATGTTCTTTTTATTTCTTTTTTTTTTTGTTAGGAAATCCTGAGGTAAACTTGTAATACTCTAAAGCAAAAAGTCTTGTAATGCTCTAAAGCAAAAATTGCAAGAATCTCTGTTTTTTGTCTAGACCAGCAAATCTATTCCTAAGACACACAATTTTTGGCATGTGTTTTCTCTTGAGGTTTGGAGACAATATAATCAAAAGTGAATGTGAGTTTTTATTTTAAAGCTTTTCTAGTCTTTCATATTCCAGTAATTGGATTCATTGAAAAAAACAAGGGAATATACTGTTTGTAATTTGTCTGTTCTTTAAGAATTCAAAGAGGCACTTTGATATATTTTTAGTACTTTTTTTGATTATTGCTTTTAGTTTTTTTTTCCCCACTTAAAATTCCAATGCAATAAACAAGACTTCAGAGTAGAACAGTTATGGAAATATAATGCCATTGTACTTTAAACAATCTAGATTATGAAGTTGCTTAAGGAGAAATTACACTTATTGAAGCAACAGTGTAAAACATTTAAATTTTTTGCAGTACTCACTCTTAAAATGAAAATATCAGTCTTGATTACATTACAGCTAGGGGCGGAATGGTTCATAATTGTACGAAAAGTTTACCTGGGGAATCTCTCAGGATTCAGTCACTATAGAACAACTTTTTTGAGGTTTTTGTGCTTGTAAATACAGCACAGTCATTGCAGCATTTACTTAAAATAAAAGATTGACATTTTAAGCAATCTCAATGAATAATCCTACTGCTAGCTTGTACTCTATCCTGACTAATAATTTTCTTTTCTTTAGTAACTGAAAGAAAAACCTGACAGAGAATATCAAAGAATGGTTAGTATGTTCTAAATTTTTAAATGGGCATATCAGCTTGGGACATAACTGATCTGCTTTGTTTTTCAGGCACTTGAAAGCACTGGAGGTACTTGTTAATACTTCCTTGAGGATAACATCATTATTTTATTTGAGTAGGACCCTGCTTACTTTTGCAAGTGGTGTAGTGCTGAAATTGAACTTTTGCTGGGCTTCCTTGATGAGCACACCTGCACTTCTCTGGACACAGGCCAAAAAAAAAAAAAGAGTACCTTTTAAGTTGGAAAGACGTATGTGGCTATACCAACTAGCCTTTTGTTACATGAGGGTCATAATAGGTCAGTATTTCATCTACAACAACTTAAAAGTTGCTCCCTAAAGATTGATTACGTCTGAAACATTAAATATTCCTTTGGCATTGTGTGGACCTCTACAGGACTTCCAAATAACGTTTGTGAATGTGCTGATGAGCTTTTCTAACACTTACTATGGGGTATCAATGCTTCAGATAAGATATTGATATTGGCTTGTCAGGGCTGAAGTGTAGAATAAGGTTAATACCTTTGAACTGGGGACAGCTGTCACTGTAAACCAAACTGTATATCCTTACTTTACTTTCAAGTCTTCACTAGAGATCATATGCTAGCGCAATCAGGTATTAGTTTCTCTTGGTTATGGAAACTGTAATACTGTATATGAATAGCTCTTCTGTTTGCTGGCAGTGTGCCTAGCTTGTTTTGCTGCTGCCAACAATGTTCTGCCAATGCATTTCTGTTGTGGGTAGACTTAAAAGGTTGCTTGTATACTTTCTACTGAGAAATCTCTTTCCATCCAATTTCTCTGCCATGTAGTGTGCGCTTTTTGCTATTGTTAAATGCTTAATGTGGTTGTACCTTTCCACCTGCCTATTTTGAGGCATAGTTGTTATCTGTACATTTTTGCACATCCTATGACGCATACCAGCCCATCTTGGTCACTGTTCCCTTTTAGAAGGTGTGCTATAACATGGTGAAAATTGTAACAGTATTGTAAGGACAATGAGTGATTAAGATTTTATAATGAAACAAGCTGGACTGGGTGTGTATCTAAAAGTCCTCCTCACTCTAAATACAAGTCCTGAAGTTTTTAAAATTGTAGGTGTGCATTTCGTAAAAGCACCTTACTTACCTGAATGGTAGATACTGTGTGTATGCCAACTGGCAGCTGGTCAGCAAGAGAATGGCTATGTATGGAAAAGTGCGTATCTTGTAAACTCCTAAAACTTTAACATGGACATCAAATTCAATGTGTCAAATTCAGTAAGAGCAAATTCTTAGTAAGAACCAGTGAAAAATGGATGTTCTGTAACATGGGGGGAAAAAAGCAAATTCATTAGTTGAAGTACTGCTAATTTGCTGGTTCTTTTTACATGTCTGGTTGAATGACTGGCTTAGTTTTCTTAAGGGCAAAGCTTGTAAAAGGTTAGGCTCAGCCTATCCATGTTGGAGGCTGTCCTACTGAGTTACGCAAGGTTTCCATTAACCATTATTATGTGCTATTTGGCACAGCTTTGCTTACTGTTAAGCATAGCAGAGTTGATATTTCCTTATACGTGTAGTTAAACTCCACCAACCAAAACCAGAAGGGTACTGACTACATGACGTTCGACATGTTCAGACTAATTGCTACCAGAGGGTTTGCAACAGCCTGCAAAGAATGAGGCTTATGCTCTGAAACATAAGCTAAGATTAGTTCACTGGGGAATGGCTGTAGGGGAGGAAGCAAAAAAAAAAGTCAACATTGATGTTGTTGCTGAATTATCACTTGTAACTTGTCACACTAAATTGTCACTATTTGGATGAATGACCTGCTGTGGCTATGGGCTGTACAGAATGCTCTTAACTTTTTTGTAGTTTTTCTAGCAAGCTAATCCTCTAACTTTCAAATATAACTCTTTGAGAGAGACGGTCAGTATCCTTTCTCCCCACTGTGGAGCAGGCACTTTCAAAGAAAGTGTCAAGGTCATCTTGCTAAATGTGGTACCAGAGAAAAAGCAGAATTGTGCTTAATGAGCTGCTTTGGGAGCTGTAGGAATAAATAAATTTTAGCAGGAAGAGGTGGAGTGTGAAGACATGGAGGGAAAACATTTACTGCTGAAATCTAAAAGCACTGAAGTATGGAAAAAAACATCATAGTATGCTCAAACATTTGTAGCAGAACAGCAAAATATAAATAGTTTGATGGAAGTAGTCAGCCTTTTGCCAGAATTACTAGTTCTGCTGTAAGAGTTGTTATCTATCAGGACTCCGAGGTCCAGCTCTGCAGAAAAGGACCTGGGAGTCCTGGTAGACAACAAGTAGACCATGAGCCAGCAGTGTGCCCTGGTGGCCAAGAAAGCCAATGGTATCCTAGGGTGCATTAGGCAGAGTGTTGCCAGCAGGTCGAGAGAGGTGATCCTGCCCCTCTCCTCAGCCCTGGGGAGGCCTCACCTGGAGTGGTGTTTCCAGTGCTGGGCTCCCCAATACAAGAGAGTCATGGAGCTCCTGGAGCGAGTGCAGGAAAGGGCTGCTAAGATGATGAAGGGCCTGGAGCATCTCTGCTATGAGGAAAGGCTGCGAGAGCTGGGCCTGTTGAGCCTGGAGAAGAAAAGGCTGAGGGGGGAGCTGATCACTGTGTATAAATACATGAAGGGAGGGTGTCAAGAGGAGGGGGCCAGGCTCTTCTCCGTGGTGCCCAACGACAGGACGAGAGGCAACGGGCAGAAACTGAAACACAGGAAGCTCCATCTGAGCATGAGGAAAAGCTTCTTGACTGTGAGGGTGACCGAGCACTGGAAGAGGTTGCCCGGAGAGGTTGTGGCATCTCCATCCTTGGAGCTATTCAAAAGCCGTCCGTCCGGACATGGTCCTGGGCAATGTGCTCTAAGGAGAGCTAGATTACCTCCAGAGGTCCCTTCCAACCTCAGCCTTTCTGTGATCTATTACAGTCCCATGATCTGTTTCCGCAGAACCGCAGATAACTTAGTGTACTTTAACTGTATTGCAAGAACAGTAGTTGTGAAAGTTATGAAATCATATTGTTGTATTTTATTTACTGGGGGAAAGGGGGCGGGGGGGGGTTGTATGTTAACCATGTAGTATCTTTGTCTGCCGGGAATGTGCAGTGCCTTACCTGGAGCTCTGTGTAGGCTGTGACATGGTGAAAAGGCTTGGATTCCAGAAAAGAGCATCAAAGATCAGATGTGCTGAAAGCATGATACATGAGGGGCAAATTAAAGAATGTGTAGTCTAGAGAAGAAAGGATTTGGGCGAAATATTAAAGGCATAAAAGATACTGCAGAGAGAAAAGGAAGAAACTTCTGGCTTCACTGTAAAAAGAGACTTTTGTTAAAGCCATTAAGGAAAACTTTCTAAGTGAGCAGACAGGTTAAGCACTGCAGTAGGTGTTTGAGAGAGATGGTACAACTTTTCATGGGATTCTTAAAATAAAGCTAAAAATTGTCAAAACTGGGTATAGTGCTTTAGTTGAGCCTTCCTTTTCTTGAGGAGAAAGATCAACTAGGTAGTCTCCTCAAGGTCTTTCTATTTCTGTAGTGATGATTCATGAATATATTCTTTTTGTTTTCCCTATAGGAAAAAAGGGTTTTGGAGGAAGACAGTGACAATGGTGGTGAACCAAATGAGTATGATCTTAATGACAGCTTTATAGATGATGATGAAGAAGAGTGCAAACCTACTGATGAAGATTCTGACTGGGAACCAAATTCAGAAGAAAAGCATAATGAAGATGTTGAAACTTAATAACATCAAAAAAACTCCCTCTGCAGTTGAGTTAAAACATGAATGCATGACAAGGGGAATTGCTTTGAAAAATGTTTTTTCCTCAGTGATGTAGGCACTACGGGAAGAATTTAGTGGGGATGATACCCCACTAAATACCTTTCTTTTCATATATATTATTTTGATCTTTGTTTTCTTAAGCTCTGGTGGCATCCAGTGATTGATCTCTGTGATTATATTCTGTGGCAACTGAAGTAGAAGTTTTTCAAATGGAAATTTCTCATCTGTTCCTTTCCAACACTGTTAGCATCTCATAGTTTGAAATACAATTTTAAAGTTGTTATGCTTCATCAGTCTGTGCTTGAAATAAATATCAGCATTAGGAACGACTTTAGTTTTGCAAAGCATAATATGTACTGTGCTGAATGAGGAGGAGTTGCACATCACACGTGCAGTAGCACAAACTAAATATTGACTATCAGTCAGTGGGGAATCTGTCTAAACCATTTGTTGTTGAGTTAGTGTAACCTTAAATTTCATGAGTCTGCTAATAGCAGACTAGGTGTTATTTCTTTGATGCTCTTGATGTACAGTAGCTAAATACAGGCTGTCTAAATAACTTGGGAACAATAGCTAAGTGTACCGAACCTCTGGTCATGTCCCAACACAAATCATGGAGTATTTGCTCTAATTACAGCAACTCTTTCAGTATGTGTGCATCACTGGTGGTGTGTTCAGTTTTACAGCAAAGATGAAATTGTAATGACTGTTCTTTTACACAGAAAACAATAAAACTTATAATTGGTATTCTGCAGGAAAAATTTGTAACTGTGTCTCTGCATGTGATTTCTAAAGAATATGCTGTAGAAACTTACCTTCAGTGTGTTCACAACTTTCCTGAACTTTGTAAAAAGAAAGTTGGTCTGTCTTGAGTTAAAAATTTTTAGTATGTTTCAGGGCAGATCACTCAAGCCATTTCTAAGAACACCATTAGGAGAAAGTAACATTTTGCTGTGTTGATCTTCCACTTTGTTTTGATATATAATACTGAAATTTGGCAGGGAAAAACATTCCTTTGTGCCTCTTGATATCCTTTGAAAATCTGCCCAATTATGGTGGAATAACAGGAATCCAAATATGCTCAAGCCTTTTAGGTTGGTGGTGAAATGCTCTCTGCAGGTGCATTTCAGGGAATACGTGTTCCCGCTCTCCTGCAGCCCAGCTGTTCACGCAGCCCATCCCTGCAGCATAGTTGAGCATGCCATGTTCCTGGGCTTCAGAAGCCCAACTTTGTAGTTGCCTCTTCTGTGTGCTGAGGCTGCTGTACAGGGTTTTGGAGAAGAAGGCCTTCTTTTTCTGTATTGTCAAAACTATCCCAGCCTGTTCTGCTCTCTTCTTTACTTGCATTAATTATGAAGCCAGTGTGGGGGCGGTGGGAAGGACATGAACTAACTGAAATAGAGGAGGCTAAAGATCAGAGGAAAGGCAGAAAGGAAACTGGAGAAGTGATGTGGAGGTCAACTAACACAAAAGATGTGTGTTCAATTTTATATTTGAACTGGCAATGAGAATGAAACTAGAACACTGAAGATCTCCTAGTGCCTGTGTGTTATCCTTAGAGACTGCATGTTAATGCCTTCCCTCTTTAATATAGTTTTGCAGTCTTACTTCCTGCCACAAACGTTTGTATGTTTGCACTGCAAGCTGATTTTAGATGGAACTAATCCAACCAAAAAATAGTTTGTTCTAACCTGAACTATTGTCCTGATTCATTTTGCTGTACACATGCAATGGGAGCAATGGTCCAGTGGTGGCTTTAGTTTGGACTTCATGAGGCTGAGACAGACGTAGACTCTACAGCATATTTCTGTGCTCTTTAGTTCAAACAACAGGCAAGTTTAAGAAAATGAATGGTTACTGAAGAATCATATCTTATATTGAAAAATGCTGATACAATCATTCTTGTAAGCGTGGGAAAGTTGCTGCAATTCTTTTTATTCAGGGGCAGATTCCACTCCTTTATTGGTATTTATGATTAAAGAACTGATACGTTCACACATTAGTTACACCTTTACAATACAGGCTAAATTTCTTTTTTCTCTTGGAACATGGGAACTTACCGGTTGAGCCAGAAGATATGAAAAGATTATTTCACTTAAAAAAAAAAAAAAGCGTAGTACCTGATCTGGTATTGGTCTCTGAGGTGTTTTGAGTGAGGCTAATTGATGACTGACATGAATCTCATTTTTGATTCTAGTTCGAATTCCAGTTGGGATGTTGTTGGTGTTTCTTTTTACTGCTGCCGTTTTTTAGGTCTTCATCTTTCTCCCTTTGGAGGCAGACTAGTGACCCGGGCAGAGATAATATACATCTTTGTGTATGAAGTGAAGGCAGAATAATTTCTCAGGTTTCTTTTTTTCTGACTTTTTAGTCAAATAGTCTACTTTTGTCATTTGTACAGTACCTTGATGGTGTATCTTCTAGTCTGGTCACGAAGCAGTTTCACTGCCCGTTTATGCCACAATTTTTTGTTAGATTTAAAAGATGACCCAAGCGTTTCCCACGGCCGCGTAAGCCCTTGAATTGACACGAGGCTCAGTATGAGAGCACCTGGCCCCCATGATTTAAAAAAAAATCTTCCTGTATTATATGAAAACGAGGAGAAAAAAAAATGTTTTTCAACCTAAAATGTAGATGCTTCAATTACGTATTACTGCATTAAGTTCACTGAGAAACACGGGTGTGGCCCTTTCAATCAATATAGGTGGATATACCAGCAGTCTGATGTATACCATCAGCTGATGGCAAGAGGCTATGCAGAAATCCGAAGTGAGTGGAAATAATTTGCACTAATGGATTTTGTTTTGCTTTGCTTTGCCTTGCCAGAATGTCATAAACCAGCTACTCTTTCTCTGTGATTGAATCAGTGACGGTTTCCTTTGTAAGCATTGCTGGCTGCTTTTCTTGAAATGAGGTTGAGATGCAAAGTGAACTAGCTGCAAATTACTTTGAACGTTTACATGGGCCTACCCAGACTAGGAAAGTGAATGAGGTTAGTCTATAATTGGCTGCAACAGTAATAGCTTTATTTGTTTTTCTAGATGTTAAAAGAGAAAGTCCTGAGCAATAACTGAAAACTGCTCTAAAGAAATCATCTGTGGAAACGTTCATCCAGAGAGCCCATGTTCTGTTTCAGCCAAGACAGAGGTGCACACCCAGCCAATGGGGTGGAACTTCTCCATAGGTAAGATGGGAACGTTACATATTTCCACTTTAAATCTTCGCTTTGATTAAGGCTTTCTTACAGGGCCTTTCTTCATGTTCTACAACTGAGACCGCAGAGATGTCGAAACTGCCTCTGCCAACAGGTTGGGCACTTGGATAGGGATTACACAGGGAGAACTGGAAGTGCGAGGGTGTTTTTCCTCTCTCCTCTCATCTTCTTTGGAGTCCTTTGAGAAGTGGGACACAGCGCTTTGCAGGAGTGGAAAAGGAAAGCTGGAAAGTGTTCTCCTGCCAATTTCAAAACAGTACAGGATGTTATTAGCCGTCTGCAAATCTTCTCCCCCACCCCAATAAATTAACTCACAAGTTGCGTGCTGCAAGGAAAATACTTCATGACGTCCCTCTAGTTCTGTGTATATGCCTGAATGCTTTAATTTTATGGTTGGAGCACATACCCTAGCTGACTGCATTTCCCTCGGCAAACCACAAGGCTCTGGTTAGCTCTCACCTCAGTTACTAATAAGCAGGACTCAGTGTAGCACTGATCCTATTCACCTGACACTGAAGCTTGATCTTACTCCTCTGATATTCTAGGATTCTCCCCTGTGCTCTACAACACGGAAGCCCTTGGCTTTTTGGCCAGATGCATACTGCTCATAGATGGATTCATTTCTTTTTTCATATCTTCTATTAGAAAATATTCTTAGAAAAACTCCTTTGAGAGTCTGCACGGTTACCCCTCAGTTAGGGATTTGAGAAGACGACAGTCGGGATAGTAGCTGGTAACTTCTCAGCTGCATATTGCTGCCCTTGCAGCCTAAACCTTTCCCCCCCCCTCCCAGCGCTCCTTCCTTCCTCCCTCCCTCCCCCCCCCACCCCCGCCGCTCTTTTCCCCTCTCTGAATAGCTCATACTTGCCAGTTAGCTTAGTCAAGATTTCAGCAAGAGCTACTCTCGTGAGCCTGTGGAAACTCCCCTGCCCTACAGATGGCAGTGGGCCCTCAGCTTCCGCTCCCATTCCTCCGAGGTGAAAAAGGCAGCTGGTAATGGGACTCCTGATGATGGGAAATGAATGGCTCTTTCGTGGAGCAGATCTCTAGCAGTGACTCTTTGGAAAGGAAACAGGTTCCTCGGCTGCTGAGCTGCAGAGGTTTTTCCTCCCTGAAATTATTCCAGAGAGGCAGCCGTGCAGGTAGCGATTAGATGGCAGCTTGGAATTTGCCTGGAGTCTTCCTGTCTCTCTCTTCCTCTCTCTTCTTTCTCTCTTCTCTCTTATCTCCTTCTCTCTTTCCCTCTCTCTCTAGCTCTTTCTCTTGCCTCCCTCTCTCCCTCTTTCTCCCTTTCATTCTTTCTTTGTTCCTCCCTAGCCCTAGCCCTCTGGCATGCCCCTAGCAGCCCCACTCCACAGGGGGCTCGATGTTTTCTCTCTCTCCTAACCCCAAGCCTAGCCCTAATCTCAGGCGGGGCCTGAACCTGAGCCCACCAGGCCTGTTCTTGGCCTGAACAAAACACGTGCGCTGGGAGCAGTGTTGGTGCAGCTGGGCATTTCCTTTGGCATGCCCCTAGCAGCCCCACTCCACGCGGGGCTCGACGCTTTCTCTCTCCCCTGACCCTAAGCCTAGCCCTAACCTGGACTCCTTTCCCCCGCTGCAGAGGTCCCCGAGCAGAGGTGCCGCTCGTCTGGAGTCCCCCAAGGAAAATGCAGGTGATGCTCACCACGCGCTGGGCTGCCGCTGCAGCCGGATAGACAGTCCTGTGGCCACGGCCCCCATCTGCTGCCCCTTCCTGGGCAGGGCAGCTGCCGCTCACCCGCAAGGTCCTGCGGCTGCTTTTGTTTCTCCAAGGTGAGACTCGGGGAGCTGCTTCGCATCACAGCGATTTCACCAGGTTGGCAAAGGCTGCAAGAAGCAATAGGCTGCTTGGCAATACTCTCCATGGTTCCTTTGCTCTGGGTCTCTCTGTTCCTCTCTCTCTCTCTTCTTCCTCTCTTTTCTCTCTCTCTCTCCTTCTGTCTTTCCCTCTCTCTCTAGCTCTTTCTCTGGCCTCTCTTTTCTCCCTTTCATTCTTTCCTTTCTTCACTTTTCTCCTCTCTCTTCTTCTCTGTTCTTTCTCTTTCTCTCTCCTCTCTCTCTCTCTCGTTCTTTTTCTTCTTTTTCTCTCTCTCCCTCTCTCCTTTCCCTTCCCCTTCCTCTGTCCCTCTCTTTTTCTCCCCCAGCGCCTGGGCCGCCATGGGGGCGCCAAGCGAGGCAGGGAGGGAGAGAGGGGGCGGACAGCGGCCACGAAGGACCAAACTGCACTCTCTGCACGCCTGTGGCAGCCCATGCATGCGCCCTGGCGCCCATCCCACCCCCGGCCCCGCCCCCACCACCACCTGTGTCACGAGCATCCACTGCAACTGCCGCCAGCTGCGCACATGGGCCTCAGCTCACCTCCGCTGAGCTGCAACAACACCGCAGGGAGGCACCGTGGGTGCTCGGCCACCGTTTCCCCTGCGGCCCCCGGTGCTCTGTGGCGCCGGACTGGGGGCAGCTTTCCCGGCCAGGAGCCTGGGGACCACACAAGTCCCCTCTCCCCGTGCCCCCTGGCTTTCGGTGCCAGCGTCCTCGGCCTGGCACCCGCGGGGCCTCTGGACAGCTCCCCAGCCCACAGGGCAGGAGCTCAGTCACCGTCACCTACCTCCCCACAAGAACGCCAGGTCCCACCGCTGGAGCCGCTCAGCTGGCGCCATGTCCAGGAGGATGCCTGGCACATGAGAAAACGCAGCCATCAGCGCACAGCCCTGGCCCCAAAACCAACCTCAGCCCCGAGGCCCAACCCTGACCCGGGGGACACAGCCAGGAGCAGCATGAGAGCCCGGTGCTGTCTCTCACCCAGGACGGTGATGGCTTCCGCCTGCGGTGCCTGGTAGCTCCCCATGCAGCAGCTCCGGGCTGTGCTGCAGAGCGTCTCCAGCAGCGCGGGGCAGTCTTGGGCCTAGGGCAAAGCAAGGACACAGGTACTCGTCTCCGGCTGCAAATGCCCCTCCGCCAACCTGTGGCCAGGCACCTAGGTGGCCCTGCGGTGCAGGAGCCAGGGTATGGCCGCCCACAGGGCCGCGGGCCGCGTTGCAGCGCTCGCTCACCAGGTGACCGCAGACCTTGTCCTGCAGCTCAGCCACGCTCAGCCCGGCACCTGCAGCGATGCGTTGCTGCACCCTCTTTGACCCCAGAAACGGGGCACACTGGTGCAGAGCGACCTTGCACGCCTGAAAAAGAGCATCGGGCCCTGTCATCACAAGGATGCTGCACACCTGCCCAGGGCGCCGATGGAGAAACTTTGCTGCCACGGTGACAGTGAGGGCCTGTGGAGATGCTGGCAGCCCTGCACGGGTGGTAGTGGCACCGCAGCTCTGCCAGCGCCGCAGGGCTTTCTGCAGCTCCACAAGGAGCCCCGGGAGCTCTTACACTGGAGACGGCTGGGGCTGGGCCCCGGAGGTGCAGCACGAGGCTGGGAAATGCCTCCTCCACTTCTCTGCTGAAAAAGGACCTCCTCCCCAAGGCAGACGAGGCCAGGGTGCCGTAGAGGGCAAAGGCTGAGAAGCGCAGGACCTCTTCCTCCTGTGACCAGTAAAACCCATCTGGCAGGCCGCTAACGCGGGCACCGCGTACAAACTGCTCTGCACCAGTGGGGCGCTGCCTGTGGGGGGCGGAGGCCCCAGGACGGCTCTCGCCTGCCCAACAGGAGAACGAGCGGCTTCACTTACCGCCCCCAAAAACGCCCGGGTGGACCTGGAGATGTCTTCCAAGGCCGAGCCCATGGCCCTCGTCTTCAGCCGCCCCAGTACCTTCGTCAGTGCCAGCAGGCACTCGGCAGCCACCTCCGTGCTGGCCGCGTCCTCCAGGCCCCTGCACAGCACCTCCATCACGGCCGCCCTGTGCCTCCGCAGCTGCAGAGCGACAGGTGCACAAGCTGCTCACTATCCCTGCCTCCCACCGCTGCCCTTCACCATGGCGCCAAGGGCTGCACTTGCTCGAGCAAGCCCAGAGCAACCCCCTGCCTGAGGAGCCCCGCTTTGCATCCACTTTCCCCTTTGCTACCCTGCTGACATCAGAGCGAGGAGCGCGGCCTTAGCACAGCCCCACGTCTGCCTCTGCTCGTCTCTCCAGGCTCCGCAAGCCCCGCACACCTCTCCACCGGCACCTCTTGAGTTCGGACTGTGCTCAGAGCGCAGAAAAGGCCGTCTCACCTTTGTGGGTGCTCCACTGGCCATGTTGCCCACGCCTCTCATGGCCATTTGCCGCACGGTGTTGATGGGGTCACGTGATCTTTGTAGTAGGGCCTTCAGCAGGGGCTTCAGGAGCTTCTTCTTCTCCACCAGATGGTCCTTCACCAGCTGCAATAAAGCCACGGGTCCACTAGCATCAGGACGCGATTCACGCTGGGCAAGACGCAGGAACTGCTCTGAGCCCGCCCCGCCCAGCCTGCTGCCTCACCTCAGCAAAGAAAGCCGTGGCCGTGAGCCGCAGGTTTGCCGAGGGTGAACCCAGCCACGGGAAGAGGCTCTGCACCAGGCGCTGCGGGACGAGCTCCGCGCGGAGCAGCACACTGCGCACAAAGCACGAGCAGGCTCGTGACACACAGTCACACAGGACGGCCACGGGCCGCGACTCCCAAATTTACCTGCTCCAATGCAGATGCTGCTCTGCACCTCAGCAGAGCTCCCGGGCATGAAGGAAGGTCCCAGCAGCCCTTTCCCTGGGCATAGCCCCCGCGACAAGGCAGGACACATCGTGGGGGCTCTCACCTCGCCAGGAGACACACGCCGGCGGTGTGAGCCTGGGAGTCTGCCAGGGACACCCACACTCCCTGCTCCCGGAGCAGCCGCAGCCAGCGCTCCTCCAGGCACCTCGCCAGCACCAGCTCTAACGCCTCCACAAAAAGCCTGCTGGAAAAAAACCCCAAAGAAATCTCCAGGCACAGAAGTTTGGGGGCAGATTTCTCTTTGGCAGAGCTAAAGCAGCTCAGCCACTTGGGGAGCTGTTCGTTCACTCATCCTAAACTCCACCGAGGGACAGGCAAAGTACTCCTGAAATGACGCTCCAAGGTCTTCAAGTCTCAAGCTAACTTAAAAACTGGCATTTTTGCCCTTTGTCCTGCCCCTAACCCACAGACGGCAGGAGAAAACCCAGGGTCCCTGGGCTGACTCCACGCCAGGTGCCCAAGGCACTCCCCAAGTGCTCTGCTAAGCAGCACTTTGGGGAGAGTGCCTTGTAGGTGGCACACAGCACCGATTTGCTCCTGCCGTTGCACAGCAGGAGCGTGGGCAGAGCATGGTGCTATGGGGAACCCCGCGACAGCCCCCCCCAGTTGGCAACACAGAGTTTATGGGCAGGAACGGCCCATGCCCACGCCATGTGCGGCGAAATGCCCAGGTGCACTGCCCTGCAACGACCGGTCCTGCCTCCCCGCGGAGGCAGCCCAGGGCCACTGGGACAGTCGGGTGCGCCTGCAGGCCACAAACCACATGAGCAGAGACCTGGGGCACAGGCCAACCCCTGCCCCTGCTGCTCCTCACCTGCCCGGCGTGTCGTCGCTCCCCAGCTCCCCAAGAGACAGTGTCATTTCTTCCCCCAGCGTCTCGCTGACCTGCCCCAGGAGGCTGGGAAGCAGGGAGGGAAGCAGGCGCTGGACCAGCGTCTCGTTCCGTAGGACTGACACCACCTCGAAGAGGCTGCAGGTGATCTACAGAGAAAGTCAACCAAGAACCACCTGGTAAAAAACAAGGGCTTTTCCCACCCTCCACGTCCCCCCGCTGGCCTGGGAGGCTTTTTGTCTCCAATTGTCACTGCGGCGACAGCCTTGCGGCCCGGCAGCAGCAAACTGTCCTGGCTCCCCACACTGCTATTGCTGCCACTGCCCCAGCACCCCGCCAGGCTCCATGGGTGCTCGCAAAGGGCATGAAACTCCCTTGCGCTGAAGCACGAGTTGGAAAGCAGACGCGAAGCAGCACAAATGCAACTGCTGCTGACCATACCGTGTGAGGCTCCAGGGCAGCCTGGCTGCTGCCCAGCTCCTGAGTGCAGCAGTTGCTCCCATGGCTGCTCTTTCCAGCTGCCCTTAATTTTTCAGTTAAGTGCACCAAGATGTGGCATCCCAGGGCACTTCTCCCCAGGCTCCTCCACAGCTCCACCGTGTCACTGCAAGGGAACAGACGCTCGCCTGTGAGCCCCTAGCCTCGGGCACCTGCAACGCCCTCACGAGAGGCCAAACGCCTTCCCTGTCTGCAATGGGGCGGGCGATGCCCAGGTCAGGACAGAGACATGAGCCCACGGTGCTGCAGCGCTCAGCCTTTCCCAAGGAAAAACCACCTGCTCCCTCGCGGGACCCCGCAGGCAGGCACGCCCTGGGGCTGGCTCTGACTGCAGAGGGAAGGGCGAGGGTACAGACCTGTCCGTGGGCAGGCGCCTCTGGAGGAGGCTGTCGAGCACCGGCTGTTGGTGAGAGCGGGCCAGGAGGAACATTGCCCGCAGCGCGAACCCCCTGGGCGTGCTCTGCCGCGTGCTCCACAGGCAGGGGGAAAGGATGGTCACGATTTTGGGCACCTGAAAGCAGGAAGGCAAGAAAGAATGGCTCGGTGTGGCCTTTCCCCATCCTTCTTCAGGGCCAACAGCCAGCAACAGAGAGCAGCCACAGGCAAATGGAAAAAAACGCCGCTCTCTGGAAGATTTGCTCTCTGCACTCCCCCAGAAAGGTGAGCATCCACTGCCCAGCGGCCCACGCACACACAGGCCTGCCACACAGCAAGCTCTCCAAAATGGTACTCGTGAAGTCTGTGGCCTGGGCTGGGGGGAAATATTTGCAAACAAGCTGGGGAGAAATCAGAAACAGAGGAGACCACGTCACAGGTTGCTCGGATGCAAAATTCGCGTCCTGACAGCAGCGCTCTCATGTACATGCACATGCACACACACACACACCATGGCCCCCTCCCCACTTTTCGGGGGCCAGTTACCTTCGCAGTGTTGGCGGAGGTCACGAGCAGAGACTCCGAGCTGATGGTGTTGAGCCTCTCACGCAGGCACCTGATCTCGTTGGGCCAGGGCGCCACGTCTGTGGTCTTGGCTGGAGCTGGGAGAAAGGAGAGTCACATTCATGGGGAGCGAACCTCCGGCCCCGCATGCGGATAAAGGAGGACCTGGGAGCGTGGCAAAGGCCACGGCGAAGGCAGGGCCCCCCCGAACGCGGCGCAGCAGGTTTGCTAGCCAGGCGAGTGGCCGGCTGCAGAGGAGGACGGTCCCTGGCGCTGGGGACACGATGTCCTGCCCTCAGACAGCAGCAGGGGACGGCCCTGCCTGCTCTCCTCACCTCCTATTTGGAGCAGGCGGCCGAGGCAGGTCGCTGCCCACCAGCGGGACGTGGCTGACGCATCGCACGTCAAAGGCCCCAGCAGTCCCACCAGGGAGCCGAACTGCTCGCACGCATGGCCTCGCTGCAGGAGCAAGAGGCAGGCAAAAAGGTCACCGGCAGCCCCCACAGCTGCTCGCCCTCTCCCGGCCATGCTGCCCCTGAGCTGTGGCCGGGAGGGGGGCAAATGAGGGGCTGCCCTGCAGCCCCGGGAGACCCACAACCCGGCACCTGCCCGGGCAGAGCTCCCTGCACGTGGGGTCCCTGCTCACCCTGTGCTCGCATCGCTCTTCATAAGCACCCAGCAGCTGGACGCAGACCTGCAGGGCCCTCTCCCGCTCGCATGCGTGGGCCGAGGTGAGCCAGCGCTGCAGGACCTGGGCACGGGTGGACCCGTCTCACCACAGGCGTCTTTCCCGCCAGGGCCCCCCTCTAGCCCCTCCCTTCCCAGCCTTGCCGCCTCCACAGCCCCAATCTCTCCGGGGGCCCCGGCCCCAGGCGAGGAGCCCTTCCCTGCGGGGCCTTACCCGCTCCAGGCTCTCGCTGTGGGCACCATTGACTTGTGTAGCACCCCTTGCTCACAGCTGCTCCTGGGGAGAAATTCTGGCTCACCTAGGAGGCTCTGCAGGACACTTTGAGCTGCCTGCAAGCAAGCTGCTGCCGTTGGGAAAAGCTTGGATGCCAAATTAGGCCAAGGGGGCCTGAACCTAGGACCATTTGCCTATTCGCCAAAGGGGGGCATTGCACCTAGTCACAGGGAAGCTCTCCTCCTCGGACCAGCCCCACGGGCAAGGATCCCCACGGCTCTGCTCCACTCTGGCAGTGGCAACACTTTCCCCGCCACCCCGGGGATACTCACCTGCACCATGTCCTTGAAGCAGACAGGGGCTGGCTCTGCCTGGAGAAGGGTTGCCATGAGTTGGCCCAGTGCTCGCAGGGACGGCGCATGCACACCCTGACACCAGAAAGGGGGACTGAGGCTGGGCACCCCACACAGACACCAGCACAGCCAGTGGCTGCCAGAACGCGGGGAGCCTGGAGCTGCACCCCCACCGAGGGGCGGCCGAGAAGGGCCAGCGGGTACCGGTGCGCACGGAGCAGCTGCCGCTGTCTCCCCTTCCTCATCCATCTGCTCCGGGTGATGAAGGCAAACGACGCCCTGGAAGCACTGAGCCAGGAGGTTGTGCTTTTCCTCCCTCCTCAGATGGGGCTTCACCTTGCTGTCAGGAGAAAAAAGGGAGAGGAGACAGAGAGCAGGCTTACTAGCACTCTCCAGAGCGAGTCAAAGGACAACTGGCTTTGTCCTGATTGACAGCCCCAAATCCAATGCCCACAGCCCCAGCCCAGCCCAGCCCAGCCAGTTGGGCTGGGACACGCAGCGACTCCCACAGCCCCGGGGACAGACCCTACCTCAACTGCTCGATGGCCACGATGGCCCGGGGGCACACCGGCGACTCCTGCGGCTCCTCCTGAATCACCTCCTGCAAGTTACAGAGGAGACATGCGCAAAGTGGGCAGTGGGCAGGGGCACAGGAGAGCCCTCCCACCTGCCCCAGCCACAGGCTCTTCTGCCAGACCCTGCAGACACCAGCCCCACCACCTCTGCAGCTCCCACAAAGGTCCCGCAGGACGAGACGGCGGCTCGCCAGCACCCAGACACACCGCACCATCCCCCCTGCCATGGCCTCATGCGCCAGCACCCAAGTGCCCCGCCACCCGGGGATGGGGCTCAGGGAGCTCGGGAGCTCACGTGCTGCCCCAGGAGACCATCCCGCCTCTGAGCAAACCCACCCCACGGCAGAGCCCACAGCTCCTCTGCGCGACGGCCCTGGCTCCGGGCACTCACCAGCAGGGTCTGCAGCAGCTCCCGCTTGCGGCAGAGCTCAAACCTAGGGCAGGCGCCCACAGCCCCGATGGCGAGGCTGATCTCAGTGACGCTCTGCACCAGGGAGAGCTTCAGCTGTGCGTCCTTGATCCCAGGGGAGGAAAACATGCTTTGAGCTCTGCAAAGGGCCGAGGGCAGAAAGCAGCGGGGCTGGGGAGAATCTGCCTCCAAGCACATCGCTGGGAGACCGCACCCTCCGGGAGCCTAGCGGACCCCAGCTTGGCACCTGCACCCCAGGAGGGAAACCTCCTCTCCCCTCCTGGGAAAGAGCCTCCCACGGGGAGGGAATCAGCTGCCCTGGCTGCCGGACAGAAAGACCCCTGCGGACCCTGGCCCAGGGGAGCAGGGCGAGCAGCGCCGGCACAGCTGCGACGGGAGAGGCGCGCACAGGAAGGGCGAGGCAAGGCCGGAGCTGGTGTCACCTGGGTGGCTTTGCCCTGCGCCCCGAGCACCCACCTGGCAGCCCTCTTGGTAGAGCCACAGGACGTTCCCTACGATGTCTCTCCTGACATGGGCCAGCAGCTGCTCCCTGGGGGCGCGCAGTGCCATCCTGCTGTAGACCACCATGAGCGCAGCACGAGCAGCGCGGGTCCTCACCAAGTTGCTCTGCTGGAGGTTCGCCAGAGAAGCACTGAGTCATCAGCCCACGGCCCCAGCTGTGCCCGGGACTCCACGCACTCCCAAGGTGGGAGTTGCCCCGCATCCGACCGGCGGTTCGTCTCCCCATGCACCTCCAGCAGCTCCCCGCAATGAGCCCCCAGGCCCTTTACCTTCTGGTGTTTCAAAGTGCCCATGAACGCCTTCACCGAGGACAAGGCCAGCTGGAAGTGGCTCTCGGCACAGCGGGACACAACTGAAATCATTCCCTGCAATGCAGCAGAAACAGGGAGTCGCTCCAGCCCCAACGCTGAGCCCTGGCCAGCTCCACCAGGACCTTTCCCACGGGAAACAGCAGTGAGCAGAAAACCAGCAAGGGCTGGAGCAGGCCACACGGAGCCCCTCTGCCCTGGGGACAAGCCGAGGACACGCGGGAAGGCAGGGCGACACAAGGAAACCTCACCTGTGCCTCCCACAGCTCCAGGTAGTTGGCTTCTTTTAGATATTTCTGTGTCTGCTCTTGCACGTGGCTGAGGCACCCACAAGCTGCCAGGGCTGTGCCAAGAGCCTTGTACAGGAAGCACTGCAAGAGAAGAGGCCGAGCCCTGGCTGTGCGGACAGCCTGACCTGGCAGGAGAGGGCCAGGCCACGGCACACCCTCCCGTGCTGGGACCTGCCAAGACGCCTGCAGTACCAGCCCCAACAGCAGCCAGCGAACTGGCCACCAGCTGGCCACTGGCGGCCCCGCCACCAGCTCAGCACGGGGGGGAAGCGCCTTTTTGGGAAAGAGAGTGGGCAGCAGGAAAACCAGCCCGCAGGGCAGAGCGCCACTGCCAGCCCTCACCCCAGGCTGAGCCTCCCAGGGCTCTGCTGTCGCAGTCCTCGGGCGCACGAGCGAGCAGCAGCGACGCCGCACAGGGAACAAACCTTCTCCCAGGACAGGCGGGGAGAGCTGCTCAGCTGCCGGCTCAGCTCCTGGCTCAGGCCCACAGTCCAGGCCTCATTCTCAATGAGCTCCAGCGATGGTTGCAGGAACTAGGGCGAAGCAGGAGATGAAGCAAACGCTCCCCTGCCCTTTGCCGAGGCCTTTGCACATCCAAATGGCCCTGGAGACTGTCGGGGCGGAGCTCCCCCTCATGGCAATCTGTCTCCCCTCCCCCCTCCCCCAACCACCCCTCCTGCAACCTGCCTCTCGCTCTTCCCCAAAAGTGCCACTCGAGCCCCCTGGGCTCGGCACATGCCAGAAGCAGGTGGTGCCACGGCGCAGGGCTGCTCCGGAGGCCTCTGCCCCGGTCTCTGGCTGCATTTGTGCTCAGCTATGCCCAACGCGCCGAGAGCGGCTCCTCTGAGCGCGCAGCACCCATGGCTGGGGCAGGCGCAGGCTGCTCGGGAAGCGCCCGTGCCATTCAGTGCCCAAACAGGGAGCCCCCAGGTTCCTCCCACCCACTTTTCCTGTCCCCTCATTTGCCCCATCCAGCTGGGGCCCCACAGGGACACTGTACCTTAAGCAGAAGGCTCTCCCACTCGGCCACGTGCAGGGAGCTTGCGGTTGTTCCTGCAAAGCCAGAGGAAGCAAAAGCCCTCGCCGTTATTCCAGCAGGCTCCACAGCAGAGCCCAGGGGTGGTCTTTGCCATCCAAAGCCCCACAGCCTCAGGCCAGCGGGCTGACAAGTGCTGGCAAACCCGGGACCATTCCCCTCCACCAGGCTGGGGAGCTGAAGGCATTTTCCTGCCCCTCCGCCCCCCCAGCCTCTCCCGCCTGCCAACACTTTACCTGCCAGGTGCTGCAGCAGCAGGGGGATCTCTGCGGCCCACTTTGCTCCCACGGCTCCATGGATCGTGCTGGGGAGCGCCTGCAGCAGCTGCGGGGCCGCCGCTCCACGGCCACCGCTCGCGTGCGGAGACACCGCCGCCACCACCTAGGCCAGGGCAGGAGAGAGACGGGCTCGCGCCTGCCCCAAGAGCCGCAGCTGGCAGCAGGCAGCCGATGTCTTCGCCTGGGCACTGCTGTCCCCCAGGAGAAGCAGGAGCCCCCAACAGGCAGGGGAGGCTTAGGCTGCCTCCAACAGCTCCTGCCTCCTCCCGGGGTGCCGGCACTGGCCTTGGCACCATCTCTCCTGGCCTCTCCCCTCAGCCCGGCCACAAAAGCTCTTTCCCCGGGGACCAGCTACTCACCAGCAGGCGAGCCAGCAGGGCCTGGGGAGCCGGCAGAGGGGCTGCGGGCAGAAAGAAAGGCTGTGTGAGACGCCCAGCCCTGCCGGACCTTGCCCACGCCATGTCCCACGTCCCACACCCCCACGCGGGGCTGCAGGGGACCCCGGCCGCGCCACCTCCACACCGGCCCTGCTGGGCTCCCGTGGCTGAACGGCTGCCGACGAAGGCAGCTCCGGCATGGCAGGAACCAGCCCCTGGACCCCCAGTGAGAGCAGGCTGAGCCCACGCAGGGGGTGCCAGGGACACGCACCGCCCTAATACCACCCAGCCTGGCACAGCGCACCAGGACTTTCTGCTCCCTACCTTGCTCCACAGGCTCCAGGGCCTCGGACGCCACCTCCTCTTCCTCACGCTCTGCGCTCTCCTGTCTCTCGGCCAGGGCACACAGGCAGCGGCAGAGCGGGACCAGCATGCCAGCGTGCTGGGCTGGCACCACATGCCGCAGCAGCCTCGGCCACAGGAGCTGCAGGCAAGAAGCAGGCCGTTGGGCATGCCGGCATTTCTGCCGCTCCCTCCCACTTCCCCTGGCATGGCTGCTCCTCCGGCACCGGCCCAGCCCCTCGGCCTCGGGTCTTTCCTAGCTCAGGAGCTCCGCTCTCGCCCTGGCTTCCTCCTCCACCTTCTCTCCCTCTCGCCCACCCTGCTTCACACCCCTTTCGCCTTCCCTTTGGCTGCCCGGTTGGGGAGAGCTGCCGGCACAGCTCCCCCAGGGGCAGGTCACCCCCCACGGCAAAGGCGCACAGGATCCCTATGGCCCCACCAGCCCCTACATCTCATGTATGGGACGCAGCCAAGACGCGTGCCCAGCGGGGCTTGCGTCAGCCACAGCACGTGCTGAACGAGCAAGTCTGGCCCCAGAGCGAAACCCCAGCTCTTCGCTGCTGCTTTAATGGCTAAGATGGGGGGTCCCAGCGCACACAGGGAAGCCTCGGGCACGCCCAACCCCACCACTCATGCAGCGCACGCACGGAAAGGACGGGCGCGTTGGCGTGAGTCATGCGCGCTCCGCAGCGTGGCAGGGGAGAGGTTCGGGCCACGGGGAAGGCGAGCAAAAGCATCCCCAGGCAAGAAGCAGCGGCAGGCGGAGGACAACTCACTTTGGCCACCCCTCCGGCAGAGACGTCCAGCGTGCCCAGCACGTGCCCGCACAGTCGCTGAACAGCCCTTTCTTCCCGGGCTTCCACTGCACAGAGGCTTCCCCGACGCCTGCGAGACAGAGGTGGGAAACACCCGTCACTGCCCCTTCCCAGGCCCCGCGGTGCCCGGTGAATGCAAGGCCACGCCAGTGCTGCGGAGGATCTGCTGCGCCCGGCTCCCCGCTGCCAGCGACACCCACGGCAGCGCGGCACAGCCGGGACGCGGAAAGCAGCCTGGGTGTCGCGCTCTGCCCTTACCAGTCTGCCCGAGGCCCGGCTGAACTCGCTGAAGATGTGTGCCACCACGTCCCACGCTGAGCAGCCCGGGGCACTGGAGCGCAGCAGCTCCCCGATGAAATGCAGAACTGCCATCTGCACCTGCCACCGAGGCTCCAGTTACCACCCCGGCCCAAAGCCCCAGGGGAGCTGCCTTTGCAGCGCTGCAGCCCTTCTGGCCGGGCCGAGACGACGAGGGTGCAGCAGCAGCCCACGCTCCACCATCGCCACCAGGCTCTCACCCCGGACCCTGCCTTTGCCTGCTGCTACAGCCCCGCCAGGCTCTGCCCCAGGGAAAGGGTGGCTCTGCCCCTGCAGCAGCACCCTCCCTGCCCAAACCAGCTCACCTGGACCGTGGGGTCCCCGCACACAGACTGCACCAACTTTGCAAACAGGGGCAGCTTCTCCCTCGTCTCGGTGGCTGCAAGGGACAAGGAGAGGTGTGCGCTGAGGCCGAGCCCCCGTTTCCGGAGGGATTCCTCACAGCTGCCCAGCTTCTCGTGCAAAGCAGGGCCAGACTGCGACATCAGAGGAAGCAGCAGCACCCCGGGGGAACTGCATTTCTCTGGCCTGGGCCACTGACCTGCAGAGCGGACCAGAGCCTGCAGCACTTCCACAGCTGCCACGCGATCAGCCTTGCTCCTGCTCCTCAGCTTGCAGTACAGGAACACGATCGTCTCCTCTGGGCAAATTTGGGCTGCGGGGAAGAAATCACGCTCGCCATTAGCGACCAGCCTCTTCCCACACGGGCAGGTTTGCAAGAGAGCTGCCAGCACACGGCAGCACGGCGCGGCCTCTCCTGCCCTTACCCTGCAGCACAGTGCAGCGGCACAGCTCTGCTTTGTGCTCTGGGCTGGGCGGCTCGATCTCATCACAGAGCTGCGGGAACAAGGTGCCGTTCAGAGAAAGCCGGATCGGCGCAGAGGGATGGAAAGGAGCCGCGCTGTCAGCTCTCGTCTCACGGGCAGCTCCGGGCGCGGACCCACGGCCAAAGCCCAGAGCCCCGGGCGCACGCAGAGCTTTGCAGCAGCTGAGGCTGCCCGGGAGCCGCAGGCCAGCGACGCGGCGTCAGGCCTTACCTGCTGGTGCACAGCAGCGTTGATGGCCAGAAGCTAGGCCCGGGGCACGAGGGTCCGAGCGCCCACCACGGCCTCTAGGAAGTAGCTGAGACTCTGCAAGGCAGCGCAAGAGGGAGAGGGGGGCTCTCACCACCAGCTGCCCGGAAAGGGAGGAACCGGCATCGCGGCGAGATGCTGCGGCCTGAGCCCACGTCCAGGGAAAGCCCAGCTCGCACGGGGCTTCTGGCTCTCCCCCCTTGCTGGTTTCTTGCAGCAAGAGCCCGCGAAGCCTCAGGCCCTGGCTCTCGCGCTCGTGCCCAAAGGGGCCGCAGCTCCTCCGGGCACCCCGCAGCTCCCCGACGCCTGCCCGGACCCCCACGGCCCCCGGCCACGCCGCACCCCACGTCACCCCTCACCGTGGTCACCGCCAAGGGCTGCCGCACTTCTCGATACTGGTGCAGCAGCCAGAGGAGCTGCTCCCAGGCGCGCTGGCAGTGCTCCTCAGCGTGCAGCAGGACGCCCATCATGGCAGCCGTCACTCCAAGGACGGCCTGCTTGACCTGCCGAGGGACGGCGCCGCGCCGCGGGCTGAGGGTCTCTCCAGCGCTGGCCTGCCCCGGGTGCCCGCCTGCCCTTGCCGCGCGGGGGCTCGGGGCGCTTTCGCGGCCCGCCTGCTCCCTTCGACTCCTCGCCCAGCGCCGCCCCGCTGGCCCCGGCCCGTGGCCCCGCGGTGGTGAGAGCAGCGGCGCTCACCTCTTCCTCCTCGCAGCCCCGCCACTTTCGGCTCGCCCAGCGCAGGAGCGGGGAGATGGGGGCGCAGAGCTGGGCGGCCCCCAGGCGAGGGAAGGCACATTTCTCCCGCTGGCCCAAGTACGCGCTGACGCCCCAGCACCACTGCTCCACAGCTGCAGCACCCGGAGGGAGACGGGATGGCAGCAAAGCCTCTGAGCGGCCAGAGACCTGCCTCGCGCCAGGCCCCAGGCCGGCGGGAGGCCCCCGCGCCAGGCCGGCCAGGCCTCGGCTCAGGAGGAGAGCTGGCTCCGGGGAGGCGTCGCGCCACGGCCGGCGACGCCGCGGCCGCAACATGGCCTTCTTCCTGCCCTCTCCCGCCCCCACGCACCGCTGCCTCTGCCCGGCCTCGCCGCCCGCGGCGGCCCCGGCCCCTTCCTCCCCGAGCGGTCGCCCCGCAGCGCCCCCGCAGGGCCCCGGCACCGACACTCACCGCCGCAGCCAGCGCGCAGCAGCCGCCCGCCTCACTCAGCGCGCCACCCAGGGCCGGCAGCGTCGTGGCCGCCAAGGGTGCGCACTGCAGGGCTGCAGAGAGGGCAGGGCGGCGCCTTTGGTCTCCGGCGCGTGCCCCCCTCCAGCCCGGCCCCGAGCGTTTGGGGCAGGGCGAGGAGCCCCTTCTCTCGCCTCTCCCCCACCGTCACCCGGAGCAGCCGGCCGGGGGCCGTACCGCAGCGGGCAGCCAGGTCGCGCAGGGTGACGAGGACAAGCTCCGCCGCCGGCTCCTCCAGGGCCCTCGCGTGGCCCTGCAGCGCCGACACCACGGCAGGCAAGCGGGAACGGGCCAGCGCCACCAGGACGCGGCTCGCGGCCGTCCTCGCGGCGGCCCAGCGCCGTCCGCTCAGCATCACCAGCGGCATCAGCGGTTCGGGACGAGGTGCGGCAGGAGGGCAGAGGCGCCGTGGGGTGACACCAGCCCACGGCACCCGGGGAAGCCGGGCGCTGCAGGGAGCCCTTGCAGCCCCGCGGGACGCCCCCCTCCGCCTCACCTCAGCGCCTTGCAGCCGGTCCAAGAGAGAAGTCACAACGGCGGCAAAGGTAGCCGTGGCCCCAGGGACAGAGCCAGCCGCCCTGCCGCCGTCCTCGCCCCGCGCAGGTCCCGACCAGCGACCTACACGAGGCAAGAAACCTGCAAGGAGAGCAGCGGAGGGCTTGCACCGCTTTGGCAGCGGCGGGGATGGCCCCGAGTCAGGGCAAACGTCTGCCCAGCTGGAGGGCGGGGCGACTGGAGGGGCTGGTGGGGCCGGCTCGGCGCCGCCTGGAGAAGAGCAGCCCGGGGGCAGCTTGGGGCTGGCCCCAAGCGCGTGACCCCGGCTCTCCCCGAGCCGGCCGCGCGGGCGCCAGCAGCTCCCCGTCCCCCCCCCAACAACGGGCCAGCGGGGCGCCCAGCGTGGTGCCGGCCCCCACCTCGCAGCGCTCGCAGCACCCCCATCGCGGCAGGACTCCCCAGACTCTCACTCTTTCTCTCTTGCTTTCTTGCTTGCCCTCCCTCTCTCCTTCTCCCATCCCTTCTCTCCCCCTTCCTCCCTCTGTCTTTCTCTGCCTAAGCCTGGCCCTAATCTCAGGTGGGGCCTGAACCTGAGCCCACCAGGCCCTTTTCTGGCCTGAACAAAACCAGGTGTGCTGGGAGCAAGGCTGGTGCAGCCCTGCATTGCCTTTGGCAGGCCCTTTGCAGCCCCTCTCCATGTGGGGCTCCACACTCTCTCTCCCCCCTAACCCGAGGCCTAGCCCTCACCTGGACTCCTCTTCCCTGCTGCAGAGGTGCCGCTGGTCTGGAGACCCCCAAGGAAAATGCGGGCCATGCTGCCCATGTGCTGGGCTGCCCCTGCAGCCTGACAGAGGGTCCTGTGGCCACGGCCCTGCCTGCTGCCCCTTCCTGGGCTGCTGCTGCTCGCCCACGAGCTCCTGCAGCTGCTTTGGTTTCTCCAAAGTCAGCCTTGGGGAGCTGACCCCCGAGGTCAGTCTTTCCCTTTTCTTCTCTTTTCCCCCTTTCCCTTTTCTTCTTGTGTATTTATTCCTCAATATTTCTTCTAGATTTCTTCTTCTCTTTCTTCTTCTACTTCTCCTTCTTTCTTTTTCTTTCTCTGTCACTCTTTCTCCCTTTTCCCTTTCTCCATCTCCCTTTCTCATTCCATTTTTTTCTTTCCCTCTGTCCCTCTCTCTCCTGTTTCTCTCTCCCATGTTCTTCCCCTCTTGTTCTCTCTAGTCTGCCCTCACTCTTTTCCTTTCTCCTTCTTTCTTGTTCCTTCTCTCTCCCTTTTCTTTTTTCTTTCTCTTCTCTCTTGTTCTCTCTCCTTTTCTCTGCCCCATCTCTTTCTCTATAATTCTCACTCACTTCTTCCTCACTTTTTCCTCTTTTCTCCCTTTCATTCCTTATTCCTTTCCCTCCCCTTTTCTCCCTCCTTCTCTTCTCTCTCCCTCCTCATTCTCTTTCCGTTTCCCTCTGTTTCTCAGCATCTCTCTTGCTCTTTCCTACTCCCCCTCTCTCCTTATTTCTCTCGCTCTCCCTCTTCTTCCTCTCCCTTTTTTTCTTGCTCCTTCTCCCTCTCTCCCCCTCCTTTGCTCTCTCTTGCCTTCTCTCCCCATCTCTTTCCCTCTTTCCCTGTCCCTCTTTCTTTCTCCTTCTCTTCTTCACTCTTCCTCTCTTTCTTTCTCTGCCACCCTCTTTCTCCCTCTACCTCCCTCTCACTTTCTCTCTTGTTCTCTCCTCTCCTTCTCTGTTCTTCTCTCCCTCCCTCTTTTTGCCTCCTTCTCCCTCGCTGTCTTCTCTTGCTCTTTCTCTTCCTCTCCTTCCGCATTGCTCTTCTTCTCTCGCTCTCTCCCTCTCCTCTCCCACTTTCTTTCTTCTTTTTTCCTCTCTCCTTCACTCTTGTTCTCTCACTTTCTCTCTCTCCCTCTGTCTTTCTCTACCTCACTTTCTCTCTTTCCCTGGTCTCTCTTCTTCCTCTCCTAGCTGGCCATCCTTCTTTCCCCTTCTGCCTTGCCCTCCTTTGGCCTCTCTCTCCTTCTCCCTTTCATTCCTTCAACTCTTTCTCTCCCTTTCTGCCTTTCTCTTAGTCTCCCTCTTGCTCTCTTTCCCTCTCTGTCTCTCTCTCACCCCCTTCTTCCCATTTCTTCTTCTTTCTCTCCCCCTTTTCCTCCCTTCCTCCCTTTTTCCCTCTGCCTTTTCCTTTTCCCCCCACTTTCTCTCCTGCTTTCTTTTTCCCCCGTCTCTTGTTCTCTCTTCTTTCTCATTCTTTCTCTGTTTCTCCATTTCTCCCTCCCTCTTTCTCTCCCTCTTTTCCCACTTTCCCTTTCTCTTTCTTTGCTGCCCGCTTTCTCTCTCTCCTCTCTCTCTCTTTCTTCTTTTCCCTCTCTCCCCTACTTTGTCTCCTCCTTTCTCCCTCGGTCTCCCTGCAGAGCGGCTCCTGCGGCACGCGAGCTCCCTGTGCTGGTGAGGGCTGGGGCCAGGGATCTCTGGGGGACCAAGTGCCCTGCGCCCTGGGGAGGGGGATTTCTGGCAGGGAGGAACAGCAGTCGCCTGTTCAGTTGTTCCTCCTCTTCAGATGGAGCTTCCTGTGTTTCAGTTTGTGCCCGTTGCCCCTCATCCTGTCACTGGGCAAACTGACAAGCCTGGCCCCAGCCTCTTTACAGCCTCCCTTCAGATATTTCAACACCTTGCTAAGATGCCCCCTCTGTCTTCCCTTCTCCAGGCTGAAGTCCCAGCTCTCTCAGCCTTTCCTCATATGGGAGATGCCGGGCTGGACAGAGGGGCCCAGACCCCCCGCCCCAGAGGGTGGCTCCTGTGCAGTCACGTGGCTGCACTCCTGCGGGGACATGCAGGAGTATTTTTCTGCTCCTTCCTATCATCCTAATCAGAGCAGCCCCCAGGCAGTAACTGCACCGCAGGCATCGCCAGCCCGCTTGCACTTTGCCCGTTGTTTCTCTTGGAGGAAGGGAACACCACGTCCTGTGGGTCTGCTCATACCCCCAGCAGCTGGTACGCTGGCTTTCACGCTCGTCTTCCATTTGTTTCTAATCGAACTACTTCCTGGGAGTTCAACCCAGTTTGACTGACTCTCCTTAAGTGTTTTAGTACTACCAGAGTGGTACTTTATTCACCACTTGCTCACCAAAAAGCAACCCTCCTGGTAGGCTCCACATTTCTTTCCTTTTCTGACTGGGCACTTCTCTCCCACAGGCTCCATTCTAGGTAATGTAACTTGAAAGACCCATGTACAATAATCAAGTCACTTCAGGGTCCCTCTTAAGATTGCAATATTTTAATAAGAACAGTTCATACAAGTAACTCACTTCCGTACAATCATGGAGTACAAAAGCTTCCCTGTCTCTAGGTACTATAGGTACTACTGCTCAGCCTTAAATATCTCTACAAACTCTTTAGATCGGTCATCGGGCATGTCGCACTCCTTACTAAAAAAAAAAAAACAAAAAAACAAAACAAACAAACAAACAAAAAAAGGGCACAGTAACAATGACACAAAGGTTATTCTACTAAAATTTAACAGCAGATGCTAATCAGGAAAAGCCTTTCATCTAAGTGGCTTCCTGACTCCTGTTCTTAACACCTGCCTCACTTGTGACAGTTAAAACAGACAGTAGCCTCCAACTGCCCTTCAGGTTCCACCATAGTCTCATGGACAAGGTACTGACAACTTGGGACCTAGCCGCCTAAATCCCTTGAGCAGGCCAGCACACTTCTCGCTTACGCACAGATTTTTATCCCGTTACTCGTATGAGCGCTCTCCTCTCCCGCTTGGGAAAACATCTACTCCTGGAGACTCTTGTACTAGCCGAACTAGCGGGAGCAACTCAACAGCTAAACAGCAATTCACTTGGCCCCACCAGCACATTCCCCATGTCAAAGGAGGCCTGCAGTTGTGAACAACAGTGACGTTTAAGCGACGGCAGAGAAAACAGCGCTGCTGATGTCTTTGGACCAACAGAAAGCTCTTTAGAAATGTTTCCACAGGAAAATGCTGATAAGCGGTCTTTCTACAAGGGGCTTTGTTACCCTGGCTTTTTCAGGAGAGCTCAAGCACTGCTTTTGGTAAAACGTTTTTACAAGCCCCAAACCAGCCTGCTGCGGCCTGAAACTGCTCTGGCACGGCCTGGAAGCTGCCCTGCCATGCCTGAAACCGGCCCACCGGGCCTGGACCCAGGCTACCGCAGCCCAGCTCAAAGTCACCCCCACCACCAACTCCAAAACCCCTCTCTCCTCACCCTGCAACTCCTCCCTCCGCTGAGCCCAAAACCACTCCCCTCCAGCCTGTTGCATGTTTGTAACACTGGTTTACAGCAGACAACTTGAACACCACAAACCCCAGGACAACAAGCGGTTTTAGTTAGTAGCCTGCAGCTGGGCAGGGAAAGAGCACTAGAGGCTGCCCAAAGGCAGCACCACAACTCGGGGAGGGAAGCAGAGCATTTCAGAGCACGACCGAGGAAGAGGCACAAAGCCCACAGAGCACAGGGACGCCTAGGGGAAATGGCCTCCCATTCTCTGAGTTGCCCCAGGCACCCTGCAGCACAGACCTGGCTGGCAGCAGAACCAGAGACCCAGACTTCTCCCTTGAGGCAGGCCTGACAAATGAAGGTTTTCCAACAGATGACCAATATCAGAAAGGCCCAGCAGGGAGCACAGATTTTGTTAGCTCAGTGCTCTCAAGGCAGCCCTTGAATTTGCTTGCTTGTTCCCTCATCATACCTTAGGGCCTGGGGTCTCTGGGAAAGCTTTCAGCTCCACAGGAGGCTGAGCTGGGGCCCCCTAAAAGGGAGGGCTAAACATGGGGCAGGGCCTCCAGGGGCAGGAGGCTGCACACTCTGGAGAAACACAGCTCTGACATGCTGCGCTGGAGCTACCCAGGCTCTGCCTTCCCTGGCCAGCATTACTGGTAATTAGGTAACCAAAGACAGAGAAATGCCATCTCTATCTTCTGAAGGGGTTGCGGAGGGCCTTGGAAATACACTTTGCTGCTATAACTGCGTGAGACTCTGCTCCACGCTTACCGAGGGTCAAACAGTTTCCATTTAAAAAAAAAAAAAAACAGCTCTGCAGGCATGCAGCTCCAAGGCCAAAAGAACCCACTCCACCAGGGCACAGCTGCTCAGGGAAACACAAAGAGCCCCTGAGCAAGCCTCCTTGGCTTCCTTTTGGTTTTCCCCTCTCTCATTTAGGCTTCTTAAGCTGGTGACAAGTAGTCAGAACTGACTGGGCTCTCCTGCCAAAAAGGCTTTCACAGCTCACCCAACACCTGAAAGCTGCACCTAGCCTATACCTTCACTGGGCAAGCACCACTCCTTCAGGGACTCAGGAGGCAACCTCAGGAAGAAACTTCCACCCAAGCTTACCAAGCCTCCTGCTCTGCACAGGCAGAACAGACCTGTGCCCACCAGGCTTGGAAAGAGTCCCAGGCTTAGTGCAAGGCAAATTCATATCACCCACCCAAGCTGAAGAGTCTCCTTTCAGAAGCTAGTGGCCTTCAAGAAGACACTTAAGCACACCGCTAGGAGTCCAAATGGGCACGCCAGAGGTGTCCCGAGCAAGGCTGAAGCGGGACACAGCTGCTTTCCTTCGCCAGGAAACCCCCAGGCTGGGCTGCAGCAGCCTCCTTGCCTGCCCTGGGGACACTGTGCTAGGAACTGCTGCTGGCAGCCTGCAAACACAAACACGGGTGCTCCCACATTAGCGGCCCTGGGGGGCAACAGCCTGCAGGCATCATGCTGCAGCAGAAAAGCCTCTCAGCTGCACCAAGAGCTACGAGGTTAAGGAAAGCACTCCCAATATGACACTGACTCGGCCCAAAGCTGCTTCAAAAGCCAAGTGTGCTCAGGGCAACCTCTCCGCTCTCCCCTCAACAGGCTCCCCCAAGTGCATGGCACAGGCAGCCAGGTGGCCACGCCTGCTGCTGCCCACCACACAGCCCCACTCACCTCCAGCGCCTTCATTTCCCCAGCGCCACCTTGGGCACCACCACCTCTTCCTTGCTCCCCAGGCACTGCTGAGTGGTGGCCATCTGCTGCTGGTATCGCTTCTGTGCTTGGCCACCACCTGGCACCTGCCCTCCCCTGAGGGGCCGAGAGCCCGGGCCCTCCACAGGGCCAGGACTTGCCCTCCCCTCCCTGTGCCAAAACGCTCCACAGTCACCACGCGCCCTGCAACCGCCCCACACCAACCCTCAACAGCCGCCACGTGCCTCAGCCACCTCGCTTTAATGGCTGCCACGCACTGCGGGCACCTGCTGTAACAGGTACCTGGTGGGTGAAACGTGACCCATTGCCCATGCAGTGATTTAGGAGCAGGTCTTCATACCAGCTCTTCTCACAGAGCTTGTGGTTTTTTTTTTCTCCTGTTAATGGAGAAGGATTTACAGGTGCAGAGAGAAGAGCCTACTCACCAGCAGGCAGTTGAAATGCTCAGTGACCTTGCCTTCCTAAGGGTCTTATTTTGCCCTTGAGCAGCTGAGGTTTCTGTCCCCTTCAGAGGGAGCTCAGCCCAGGAGTCAAGAGGAAATTCAGTGGTGAGCTGCCTCGTAAACATGTCTGGGGAGAACTTCCGTCGTGTCCTCAGGCAGCCTTTGTGGCAGTGGAGGGGGAGGCTCTGTGTCCTTGGCACAGGTGCCACCAAATGCCTGAATTGTTCACCCACCTGAGAGGCAGCTTGAAGAGGGTGCCAGCTGATGGTGGGTTACAGGACTGGGCCTGCTCAGAAGGTGTGCAGTTATTGGCAGTGGTGCAGTCTGGCTGGTCCTTGTGGGGCTAGTGTCTTCTGCTGCTGCTCCCCACTGCTGCCTGTGTCCTTGACTTCTGGGTGCAAGAGAGCTGGGGCAGCTTCTTGCAATGAATGCTGGCACACTCCCTCAGCAATCTGGTGAGGTACTCCAGAGGCACATGCTCACCCAGAGGGGCCTCCCCTTTGTCTCTGCCTTCTTCAGGCCACTCCGCAAGCACTCGTGTCCATCGCAGCCACAGTCCCTGGCGCTGCAGTCCAAAAGCATCCCCGTTATCACCAGTGCCACTAAAATTGCTTTTCAAAAAAAAAAATTTTTTTTCTTTTATTCTGTGGCAAGTGAACGGCCAGAGGTGGCTGTTCAGTGCTGTTCAAACTCAGTGAGGTACCTAGGGTTAATCCCACTTCTGTGGCATGCTCCTCGTGCAAGGTTTAGGCACTCTGCTCCTGTGCAAGCTGAAGGCTCTGTTGTTCGTGGGGGGCAGGAGGGAGCCCTGGATAGGCAGTTCTTCAGCTTGTTCTTTCGCCTGTTAAGGACAAGATACGATGTACGCGTGCTCTGCGAGTTGCTTGTGTGTCAAATGAGCCCTTATTAGAGGCAGGTATAGCGGGGTTTTTTAATGCCAGTGCCTAAAAAGAAATGGGGTTTTGTGGGTGTGACTGACCCGAAGGTGTTTGGTGGAGGATGGTATGTTTCTCCTGGAGATCTTGGATTCCTGTCCAGGCCAGGAAGTTGTTGCTCTCGGATACATGATGGTGTGTGCTGGAGAGCCTCAGTGTGAGGAGGGATGCTGTGTAGGAACCCAGAGGAGCAGGCCAAAGCAGCTAGGGGCCAAAGAGAACCATCTCCGAAGCTGCTTGCTTGGGGGACAGCAGATGCGTGGGTCCGTTTGCCACCAGCCTCGTGGCAGGAACACTATCCAGCCCCTCCACGCTGGGCTGGGTTGCTCTTGGCAGCGTTGTGTCCTGGGGACGGTAACAGGGCAGCAGCTGCAGGGCTGTTGCCAGTGGTATGCCTGCTGTGTGCACGTGTGTCATCTTCAGGCAAGCAGGGGAAGGAAGAGGAAAGCTGGAGGATGGCAATAAATTGGGAAGATGCCTTAGCACTTACCTAAAAACACGTCCTCTTCAGTGGTTGTATCTCTTGGTTTTTCGTTCTTGGTCCCCCTAACGCACACCGAGGCCCCCGTTGTTGCTGGGAAGGGTGAGCACCCAAGGGTGCAAGACACTCAGCCTCGCGTGCAAAGGAGGCCTGAGCTTTGGTGGTAGTGGCTCTCCTTACTTGTGCAGTGTGTGACAAGGCACGTGAGGTTGTAAGGTTCTTGCAAGGGATGTGAATCATGAGCACACAGGCCTTGGCAGGGCAGGCCACAGTCTGGTAATCTGTCTCAGAAACACTGGGCTATGTTGTGCTGTTTGGGCCTGAATTCATGAGCTAGCAGCTAATTGGTTAATAACCTGCAGCAGTCTGCCCCCCTCCCCTCCCTGACTACAAGAGTGACCTCTGAGGGACTCAGCATATCCCTGGTCAAACCACCTGGTGAACCTGTGAGGTGTGAATGGACAGGGAGATTCTGTGGTAACCACCTCCCATCTGTCAATCATAGTGAAGGGGCTGGAATATGCACATAAAGGGTTAGAACATACCTTCCTGATTGGCTAAAGGCCACATGCCCTAATTTGCATCAGCCTATAGAAAGAGAGTGGGGGGGGGGGGGGTGGGGTGAGGGGGACCTTGAGGTGAGCAGCTGGAGAGTGGGGGAGGTTTGGGGTGGAGGAGCCCCAGTGGCCTTTCTGAAGGCTTGAAGGAGCTTGGCAGCCTTTTTAAAGGCCGGGCTCCAGCTGAAGACATCAGGAGCAGGGGAATCATTGATGACCACAAGAGGGCCTGAATGGTGGTAGCTGACCACTGTCCCCTAACAGGGCCTTGCTCTGCCTCTTCCCCCTCAAGTCAGGCTGCTGGCTGGGACCACCATTGAATCTGACACCCAGGAGACCCCTCTCTGGGGGGCAGGCACATAAGTGTGGGTGTACCACTTCTTGAGGGTGTGGGTTTGAAGCTCCATTCTCATAACAACCTGAGACCAGTAGGGCCTTAGTGAGGTTCAGCTCACCCCTTGCCTATCAGGTGGCATGTTGTGCAGGTGTGACCCGATAGACCATCCTACTCTTTACTGTGCACTCTCTTGCTCTGTCTGTCTTCCTTTTTGGGGGTATGGGGATCTTACTTTTGAGCTAGCTAATAGAACAATGTAAGCCCTAGATATGTGGTATCTAAATGAGTTATTTGTGAATAAGTTGTTAGTGTTGTCACTCCTTCTTGCTTATTTGGAGAATCTCTGTAGACCTATGCACTCAGTAAAGCTCCCATCAGCCCCCAGGAACCTGTTAGTTGTGAGTGGTTAATGAAGTTGTTGAAGAGGCCTTTTGCTTGGCTCAGGCATGCTTCTTCATCCAACAGCACCATAAGCTTTCCAGGTGTTGTGCAACTGTTGACTCACTGCTGACTAATTGAACTAACTGAGCAATTAGCTTAGGAATGGTGGCTTGATATTGACTCCCTGGTCAATAGTGCTTCAGTACCTAGAAGCTAATTGCTTAAGTAGTGCTGAAAGTACTGGAGAAATGTTGAATAAATGCTGGACTTGGACAAGGGTGTGACCCCCCCCCCCCCCGTCTCCCCCAAAAGAACAGTTTCTGGCATGAAAGCATCTCAATGGGAGGTTTGTCCTGGTGCATGCTGGTCTCCTTGCCCTCTGGGTGCTTGCAGATGGACCCCCACCCCACCTCGAGGAGGGTCCATGCACCCTGTCCCCCACCTCAAAAAGGGCCCCCTCAGCCTCTGCTTTGGGGCTGGAAATGCCGGAGCTTGCCTCTGTTTCCAAGTCCCCACAAGGCAGGACTTAGCCCCAGTTTCCAGCCACAGAATCAGCCACCTCAGCCTCTGTTTGCGGACCCCAAAAGGCAGGACTTAGCCTCTCTTTTGGAGCCCAAAAGGCAGGACTCCTTCACCTGTTCTTGTGCTTGAAAACAGGGAAGCTTGAACACCAAGCTTCCCTTGGTGGCCCTAAAAACACAGCACTCGGCCTCTGCTTTTAGTCCCCACAACAGGCACCCTTGCCTCTGTTCTCAGAGTCCCAAAAACACAGGACTTGGTCTCTGTTTCTGGAGCTGGAAAACCTTGGACTCTGCTTGGAGGATGCGAAAGGGCCAACTACGCCTCCATTCCAGGCCCCCAAAACAGAGGCCTTAGTCGCTGTCTGCAACCACAAGCACAGCAAACTTAAAAGCCTCTGTTTCTGGCCCCCAAAATGCAGGACTTGGCCTGTCTTCAGACACAAAGGCAGCCAACTAAGGCTCCCTTTCTGGGCCTCAAAGTGGCCTAACTAGCCTGGGTTTGTGGCCCCAGGAACCCAGGATTTAGGCCCCCTTTAGGGCTCAGAAGTGGGGAACTTGCTCTCCGTTCTCAGCCAGAAACACAGCCAGCTCAGCCCCTGCTGCTGAGCTCCACAATGCCTCCCCAAGTCTCTGGTGGTGGCCCCCAAACCTCACCACTTCCTGCCTGCCCTGGCACCTGGCCCCCAAAGCCCCTGCCGTCGGGCTGCAAGTGCAGGGCTTGGGGCAGCAGCCTCCACCTGGGATGGCCCTGGGTGGCTCTGGGCTGTGCTTAGGGCCAGGGCCGGGGCGTCCCTGCTGGGAGGGCCCGGCCCCGGGTGTGGGGCAGCCTGGGGGCGTTGGGCTTGGGCCCTTCAGCCTTTATTCCCTGGCCTGGCCCCACTCCCAGCCCTGGGAGAGCGGCCCTGCCCCCTTCCCCTCTGCAGCCCCACTCACCCCCAGGGGCTCCCAGTGCCCCTCAATCCCTGCAGCCCCCACTCGCCCCTTGGGCCCTCCGCTCGCCCCGGGGCCCCTCTCAGCCTCAGGCCCCCCCTTACCCCACTGTCCCCAGTGGCCTCTCCAGTGTCTGCAGTGCCCTCCCTCACCCCATCTCTCTGCTTCCCATGGCCCCAGGCAGGGCCCCAGGCTGGGCCGGGGGCACTGGGGCCACATCCTGGGGGCAGCAGGGCCGGGGCCGGCGCAAGACCCCCACAGAGCCTGGAAACAAGCTGGCGCCTTCCTCATGCGGATGGAGCTTTATTGTCCTCCAGCCTCGGGCTACTGGGGCCCCCGGCACGGGGCACCGCTGCTGCCGCCAGCCACGCACGGGGGGGCCTTGGCGTGCCACTGCCTCTGCTGAGCTGCAATGACACCAGAGGGAGGCACCGTGGGTGCTCGGCTGCTGTTTCCCCATGGCCCCCCATGGCCTCCGGAGCTCCACAGTGCTCAGCTGGGGGCAGCTGTCCTGGTCAGGAGCCTGGGGGCTGTGCAAGTCCTCTCTCCCCATTCCACACCCCCCCCCCCCCGCCCCCCCACTTTCGGCACCAGCCACCCTGGCCTGGTGCTCGCGGGGCCTCTGGACACCTCCCCAGGACGTGGGGTGGGAGCTCGGTCTCTGTCACCTACCTCCCCACAAGAACGCCAGGTCCCATTGCTGGAGCCACTCAGCTGGCGCTGTGTCCAGGATGATGCCTGGCACATGGGGAAGTGCAGCCATCAGGGCATGGCCCCAGTCCCAAACCCAGCTCCAGCCCTGAAGCCCAACCCCGGCCCCGACCCGAGGGACGTGACCGGGAGCAGCGCGACAGCCCTGCACTGCCTCTCACCCAGGACGGTGACGGCTGTCACCTGCGACGCCTGGCAGCTCCCCATGCAGCAGCTCCGGGCTGTGCTGAAGAGCCTCTCCAGCAGCGCGGGGCAGTCTTGGGCCTAGGGCAGAGCAGGCACGTGGGAGCTCATCTCTGGCTCCAAGCGCCACCCGCTCCCGGGTGCCCTGCAGCCGGCACAGGAGCCACAGGGCAGCCACCCGCCCGCCTGCAGGGACGCAGGCCCCAGTGCAGAGCTCGCTCACCAGGTGACTGCAGATCTCGTCCTGCAGCTCGGCCGCGCTCAGCCCAGCGCTCGTGGCAATGCGCCTCCGCACCCTCTTTGACCCCAGAAACGGGGCGCACAGGTGGAGAGCACCCTTGCACGCCTGGAAAAGAGCATTGGCCCGTCACAGGGACGCTGAGCGCCTGCCCGCAGCACCAAGGGAGGGAGAAACCTCGCTGCCGCGCTGTCAGCGAGGGCCTGCAGAGACACCAGCAACAGCAGCACCACAGCTCTGCTGGCACCACAGGGCTTTCTGCAGATCTGCAGATAGCAGAAAGCTGCTTACATCGGAGACAGCTGGGGCTGGGTCCCGCAGGTGCAGCACAAGGCTGGGAAACACTTCCTCCACCTCTCTGCTGAAACTGGACCTCCTCCCTGAGGCAGACGAGGCCAGAGTCCCATAGAGGGTGAAGGCCAAGCGACGCAGCACCTCTTCCTCCTGCGAACAAAAAAGCCTATGTGGCAGGTGCTAACAAGGGTGCCGCCTACAAACCCCTTGGCACTAGCGCGGCACTGCCCACAGGGGGATGGCAGCCCCAGGACGGCTCTTGCCTGCCCAACATGAGAACGAGTGGCTTCACTTACCGCCCCCAGGAACGCCCGGGTGGACCTGGCGATGTCTGCCAGGGCAGAGCCCACGGCACTCGCCTTCAGCTGCCCCAGCACCTTCACCAGCGCCAGCAGGCTCTCGGCAGCCACCTCCGCACCGGCCACATCCTCCAGGCCCCTGCACAGCACCTCCACCACGGCCGCCCTGTGCCCCCGCAGCTGCAGAGTGATGGGTGCACGAGCTGCTTGCTAGTCCTGCCCCTCACTGGGGCTCTTCATCACAGTGCCAAGGGCTGCGCTTGCTCGAGCAAGCCCAGAGCAACCCCCTGCCTGAGGAGCCCCGCTTTGCACCCACTTTCCCTTTGCCACCCTGCTGACATCAGAGCAAGGAGCGTGGCCTTAGCACGGCCCCGCGTCCACCTCTGCTCGACACTCCAGGCTCTGCAAGCCCCGCGCACCTCTCCACTGGCACCTCTTGAGTTTGGGCTGTGTTCAGAGCACAGGAAAGGCCATCTCACCTTTGTGGGCGCTCCGCTGGCCACGTTGCCCACGCCTCTCATGGCCATTTGCCGCACGGTGTTGATGGGGTCACGTGATCTTTCTAGTAGGGCCTTCAGCAGGGGCTTCAGGAGCTTCGTCTTCTCCACCAGATGGTCCTTCACCAGCTGCAATAAAGCCACGGGGCTGCTAGCATCGGGACGCCATTCACGCCAGGCAAGACAGGACCCCTCCGAGCCCTCCCTGCCCTCCTGCTGCCTCACCTCAGCAAAGAAAGCCGTGGCCGTGAGCCGCAGGTTTGCCGAGGGTGAACCCAGCCACGGGAAGAGGCTCTGCACCAGGCGCTGCGGGACAAGCTCTGCGCGGATCAGCACGCTGCGCACAAAGCACGAGCAGGCTCGTGACACACAGTCACACAGGACGGCCACGGGCCACAACTCCCAAATTCACCGACTCCAATGCAGATGCTGCTCTGCACCTCAGCAGAGCTCCCGGGCATGAAGGAAGGTCCCAGCAGCCCTTTCCCTGGGCATAGCCCCCGCGACAAGGCAGGACACATTGTGGGGGCTCTCACCTCGCCAGGAGACACACGCCGGCGGTGTGAGCCTGGGGGTCTGCCAGGGATGCCCACACTCCCTGCTCCCGGAGCAGCCGCAGCCAGCGCTCCTCCAGGCACCTCGCCAGCACCAGCTCTAACGCCTCCACAAAAAGACTGTGGGGGAAAAAAAAAAAAAACCCAAAGAAAGCTCCAGGGGCAGAAGTTTGGGGGCAGATTTCTCTTTGGCAGAGCTAAAGCAGCTCAGCCACTTGGGGAGCTGTTCCTCCGCTCATCCTAAACTCCACCGAGGGACAGGCAAAGTACCCCTGAAATGACGCTCCAAGGTCTTCAAGTCTCAAGCTAACTGAAAGCTGGCATTTTTGCCCTTTGTCCTGCCCCAAACCCACAGACAGCAGGAGAAAGCCCAGAGTCCCTGGGCTGACTCCACGCCAGGCGCCCAAGGCACTCCCCAAGTGCTCTGCTCAGCAGCACTTTGGGGAGAGTGCCTTGTAGGTGGCACACAGCACCGATTTGCTCCTGCCATTGCACAGCAGGAGCGTGGGCAGAGCATGGCACTGTGGGGAGCCTCACGATGGCCCCAGCTGGCGACACAGAGTTTACAGGCAGCCCTGCACCAGTGGGACAGTTGGGTGTGCCTGCAAGGCCATGAACCACACAAAGAGGCCAACCCCTGCCCCTGCCCCAGCCGCTCCTCACCTGCCCGGTGTGTCGTTGCTGCCCAGCTCCCCCAGGGACAGTGCCATCTCCTCCCCCAGCGTCTCGCTGACCTGCCCCAGGAGGCTGGGAAGCAGGGAGGGAAGCAGGTGCTGGACCAGCGTCTTGCTCCGCAGGACCACCAGCACCTCGGAGAGGGCGCGGGTGATCTACAGAGAAAGTCAACCAAGAACCACCTGGTAAAACAAGGGCTTTTCCCACTGTCCACGTCTCCCTGCCACCCTGGGGGGGCTTTTACTGTCTCCAATTCTCACTGCAGCGACAGCCTTGTGGCCCGGCAGCAGCAAACTGTCCCGACTCCCCACACCACTTACACTTCCACCCCCCTGGCACAGCACCCCGCCAGGCTCCACGGGTGCCCGCAAAGGGCACGAAACTCCCTCACGCTGAAGCACGAGTTGGAAAGCAGGCGTGAAGTGGCATAAATGCCTCTGCCGCTGACCGTACCGTGCGAGGCTCCAGGGCAGCCTGGCTGCTGCCCAGCTCTTGAGTGCAGCAGTCCCTCTGGTGGCTGCTCTTTCCAGCTGCCCTTAATTTTTTGGTTAAGCACACCAGGATGTGGCATCCCAGGGTGCTTCTTCCCAGGCTCCTCCACAGCTCCACCATGTCACTGCAAGAGAACAGACGCTCGCCCATGAGCCCCTAGCTAGCCTCGGGCACCTGCAACAGCCTCACGAGAGGCCAAAGGCTCTCCTTGTCTGCAACGGGGCTGGCCATGCCCAGCTCGGGACAGAGACACGAGCCCACGATGCTGCAGCGCTCAGCCTTTCCCCGGGGAAGAACCACCTGCTCCCTCGCGGGACCCCGCAGGCAGGTGCGCCCTGGGGCTGGCTCTGACTGCAGAGGGAAGGCCGAGGGCACAGACCTGTCCATGGGCAGGCGCTTCTGGAGGAGGCTGTCGAGCACCGGCTGTTGGTGAGAGCGGGCCAGGAGGAACATTGCCCGCAGCGCGAACCCCCTGGGCGTGCTCTGCCGGGTGCTGCGCAGGCAGCTGGAAAGGATGGTCACCATTTGGGGCACCTGAAAGCAGGAAGGCGAGAAAGAATGGCTCGGTGCGTCCTTTCCCCGTCCTTCTTCGGGGCCAATGGTCAACAACAGAGAGCAGCTAAAGGCGAATAGAAAAAACACCCCCCTCTCACCTCCTCCTGGAAGATTTGCTCCCCGCGCTCCCCCAGAAAGGTGAGCATCCACCGCCCAGCGGCCCACACACCCATGGGCCTGGCGCACAGCAAGCTCTCCACGATGGCGCTCGTGAAGTCTGTGGCCTGGGCTGCGGGGCAGGATTTGCAAACAAGCTGGGGAGAAATCAGGAACAGAAGAGACCACGTCATGGGTTGCTCAGATGCAAAACTCATGTCCTGACAGGAGTACTCGCATGCAAACTCGCACACACACACACATATACCGTGGCCCCCTCCCTGCTTTTTGGGGGCCAGTTACCTTCGCGATGTTGGTGGAGGTCGTGAGCAGAGACTCAGAGGTGACGGCGTTGAGCCTCTGACACAGGCGCCTGATCTCGTTGCTCCAGGCCGCCTCATCCGTGGTCTTGGCTGGAGCCAGGAGAAAGGGGAGTCACATTCAGGGGGAGCGAAACTCCGACCCCACGTGCTGGGGACGTGAAGTCTTGCCCACTCTCCTCACCTCCTATTTGGAGCAGGCGGCCGAGGCAGGTCGCTGCCCGCTGGCGGGACACGGCTGACACGTCGCATGTCAGAGGCCCCAGCAGTCCTGCCAGGGAGCCGAACTGCTCGCACGCATGGCCTCGCTGCAGGAGCAAGAGGCAGGCAAAGAGGTCACTGGCAGCCCCCGCGGCCACTCGCCCTCTCCCGGCCACGCTGCCCCCGAGCTGTGGCTGGGCAGGGGGCAAACGAGGAGCCGTCCTGCAGCCCCAGGAGACCCACAACCCGGCGCCTGCTGGGGCAGCTCTCCCTACGCGCATGGTCCCTGCTCACCCTGTGCTCGCGTCGCTCTTCATAAGTGCCCAGCAGCTGGACGCAGACCTGCAGGGCCCTCTCCCGCTCGCATGCGTGGGCCGAGGTGAGCCAGCGCCGCAGGACCTGGGCACGGGCACACCTGTCTCACCACGGGCGTCTTTCCACCCGAAGCCCTTCGCCAGCCCCCTCCTTCCTCGGCCTTGCTGCTTGCACAGCCCCGGTCTCTCTGGGCACCCCAGCCCCAGGCGAGGAGCCCTTCCCCGTGGGGACCTCCCTGCTCTGGGCTCTCGCTGCGGGCAGCATTGACCTGTGCAGCACCCCTCGCACACGGCTGCGGCTGGGGAGAAGCTCTGGCTCATCCAGGGGGCTCGGCAGGACACTGCGAGCTGCCTGCAAGCAGGCTGCTGCCGATGGGAAAAAGCTTGGGTGCCAAATTAGGGCAAGGGGGCCTGAACCTAGGACCATTTCCCTGTCCGCCACAGCAGGGTGTTACCCCTAGTTGCAGGGAAGCTCCCCTCCTCACACCAGCCCTGCAGCAGGATCCCCACGCCTCTGTCCCGCTCTGACAGCAGCGACGCTTTCCCCGCCCCCGCCCCAGGGACACTCACCTGCACCAGGTCCTTAAAGCAGACAGGGGCCGGCTCCGCTCGGAGAAGGGCTGCCACGAGCTGCCCCAGCACTCGCAGAGACAGCGCGTGCACACCCTGGCACCAGAAAGGGGGACTGAGTTCGGGCACCCCATGCACTCGCCAGCACAGCCAGCGGCTGCCAGAGTGCGGGGCGCCCGCAGCTGGGCCCCCGCCCAGGGGTGGCCAAGAAGCGCCGGCAGGTACCGATGTGTGTGGAGCAGCTGCCCCCGTCTCCCCTTCCTTTGCCATCTGCTCCGGGCGACGAAGGCGCACGACGCCCTGGCAGCACTGAGCCAGGAGGTTGTGCTTTTCCTCCCTCCTCAGATGGGGCTTCAGCTTGCTGCCAGGAGAAAAAGGGAGGGACGACAGAGAGGGGGCTTACTAGCACTCTCCAGAGTGAGTCACACCACCACTGGCTTTGTCCCCATCGACAGCCCCAAATCCAACACCCTCAGCTCCAGCCACACCGGCTGTCTGGGCTGGGGCACGCAGCCACTCCCACAGTCCCGGGGACAGACCCTACCTCAACTGCTCGATGGCCACGATGGCCCGGGGGTGCACCGGCGACTCCTGCGGCTCCTCCTGAATCACCTCCTGCAAGTCACAGAGAGACACGCGCAAAGTGGGCAGCGGGCAGGGGTGAGGGAGAGCCTGCCCGCCCACCCCGGCCACGCGTTCTTCTGCAGGACCCTGCAGGCACTGGCCCCTCAACCCCCATGGCTCCCTCAAGGGTCCCGCAGGACGAGGCAGCAGCTCCCCAGCACCCAAATGTCCCACGCTCCCCTGCCACGGTTCCAAGTGCCAGCACCCAAGCACCCTGCCCCCTGGGAACGAGGCTCGGGGAGCTTGGGAGCTCGTGCACCGCCCCGGGAGACCATTGCTCCTCTGGGCAAACCTGCCCCACGGCAGAGCCCACAGCCACCCCTGCGTGACGGCCTCGGCTCTGGGCACTCACCAGCAGGGTCTGCAGCAGCTCCCGCTTGCGGCAGAGCTCAAACCTGGGGCAGGCGCCCACAGCCCCGATGGCGAGGCTGATCTCGGTGACACTCTGCACCAGGGAGAGCCTCAGCTGGGCATCCTGATTGCAGGGGAGGAAAACACACTTTGAGCTCCTTGAAGGGCTGAGGAACCTGCCTCCAAGCACAGTGCGGGGAGGAGACTGTGCCCTCTGGGAGCCCAGCAGACCCCAGCTCGGCACCCGCGGCCTAGGAAGGGACTCTCCTTGCCCCTCCTGGGAAGGAGCCTCTCACGGGGAGGCAAGCAGCTGCCCCAGCTGCTGGCCAGAAAGACCCACAGATCCCGGCCCAGAGGAGCAGGGCAAGCAGCGCTGGCGCGGCTACGATGGGAGAGGTGCGCATGGGAAGGGTGAGGAGAGGCCGGAGCTGGCAGCACCCGGCCGGCTATGCCCTGCGCCCCGAGCACCCACCTGGCGGCCCTCTCGGTAGAGCTGCAGGACGTTCCCCACGATGTCTCTCTCGATATGGGCCAGCAGCTGCTCCCTGGGGGCACGCAGCGCCATCCTGCCGTACACCACCATGAGCGCAGCGCGAGTAGCGCGGGTCCTCACCGTGTTGCTCTGCTGGGGGTTTGTCGGAGAAGCACCGAGACATCAGCCCACGGCCCCACTGTGCCCGGGACTCCGCACGCTCCCGAGGCAGGAGCTGCTCTGCACACGACCGGCAGCTCGGCTCCCTGCGCACCTCTAGCAGCTCTAACAACAACACCCTGGGCTCTTTACCTTCTGGTGTTTCAAAGTGCCCATGAACGCCTTCACCGAGGACAAGGCCAGCTGGAAGTGGCTCTCGGCACAGCGGGACACAACTGAAATCATTCCCTGCAACGCAGCAGAAACAGGGAGTTGCTCCCACCAGCTCCACTGGCCAGGCAGGACCTTTCCCACGGCAAACAGCAGTGAAGGGAAAACCAGCAAAGGCTGGAGCAGGCCACGCAGAGCCCCTCTGCCCTGGGGACACGCCGAGGACACTCGGCAAAGCAGGGCGACACGAGGAAAGCTCACCTGTGCCTGCCACAGCTCCGGGTAGTTGGCTTCTTGGAGATATCTCAGTGTCTGCTCTTGCACGTGCCTGAGACACCCACAAGCTGCCAGGGCCGTGCCGAGAGCCTTGTACAGGAAGCGCTGCAAGAGAAGAGGCCGAGCCCTGGCTGTGGGGACAGCCCAACCTGGCGGGAGAGGGCCAGGCCACGGCCAACCCCACCATGCTGGCACCCATGCCCAGCGACCCGAGGGCTCTCCGGCGCAGCCCTCGGACGCGTGAGCAGCGGCAGCGGCACCGCACAGGGAACAAACCTTCTCCCAGGACAGGCGGGGAGAGCTGCCCAGCTGCTGGCTCAGCTCCCGGCTCAGGCCCACCGTCCAGGCCTCACTCCCAACGACCTCCAGCGAAGTTCTCAGGAACTAGGGTGAAGAGGACGATGAAGCAAATGCTCACCTGCCCCTTACCAGGGTCTTGTGCACATCCTCTGAGCACGCAGCACCCACGGCCGGGGCAAGTGCAGGCTGCTCGGGAAGTGCCTGCCCTGCTCCGTCCTCCCACCATTTTTCCTGTCCCCTGCTTGCCCCATCCAGCTGGGGACCCCACACGCATGCCATACCTTAAGCAGAAGGCTCTCCCACTCGGCCACGTGCAGGGAGCTTGCGGTTGTTCCTGCAAAGCCAGAGGAAGCAAAAGCCCTCGCCGTTATTCCAGCGGGCTCCACAGCAGAGCCCAGGGGTCTCCTTTGCCGTCCAAAGCCCCACAGCCTCAGGCCAGTGGGCTGACAAGAGCCAGCAAACCCAGGACCGTTCCCCTCCACCAGGCTGGGGAGCTGAAGGCATTTTCCTGCCCCTCCGCCGGCCCAGCCTCTCCCGCCTGCCCGCACCTTACCTGCCAGGTGCTGCAGCAGCAGGGGGATCTCTGCGGCCCACTTTGCTCCCACGGCTCCATGGATCGTGCTGGGGAGCGCCTGCAGCAGCTGCAGGGCCGCTGCTCCACGGCCACCGCCCGCGTGCGGAGACACCGCCGCCACCACCTAGGCCAGGGCAGCAGGGAGACGGGCTCACGCCTGCCCCAAGAGCTGCAGCTGCCCCCATAGGCAGGCAGGCAGGCAGGCAGGCAGGGAGGTTGGCACTGCCCCAGCTGGCAGCAGGCAGCTGACCCAGGTGCTGCCGTCCTCCAGGAGGAGCAGGAGCCCCTGAGGGGCAGGGGAGGCTCAGGCTGCCTCCGACAGCTCCTGCCTCCTCCCGGGGTGCCTGGCACTGGCCTCGGCACCATCTCTCCCCGCCTCTCCTCTTGCCCGGGCCTCAAAAGCTCTTTCCCTGGGGCCCCACTACTCACCAGCAGGCGAGCCAGCAGGGCCTGGGGAGCCGGCAGAGGGGCTGCGGGCAGAAGGAAAGGCTGCGTGAGACACCCAGCCCCTCCGGCCCTCCTCGTGCCGCATCCCACATCCCCGCATGTGGCTAAAGGGGACCCGGCTGCGCCGCCTCCACACCAGCTCTGCCGGGCTCCCGTGGCTGAACAGCCACCGCTGAAGGCAGCCCCGGCATGGCAGGAACAAGCCCCCAGGCCCCCGGCGAGAGCTGGCTGCAGCAGTGCCAGGCGGCTCCGCCAGGGAAGGGGCACGCGGGGCAGAGCCCTCGCACCCAGCGAAGGGCACTGCTCTGCCCTGCACTGCCCCGGGCCTCCTGCGTGGGGCCGCCAAGGGACAACAGGGATATGTGCTGCCCCGCTCACACCCAGCCTGGCGCAGCATGCCAGGACTTTCTGCTCCCCACCTAGCTCCTCAGATTCTAGAGCCTCGGGTGCCGCCTCCTCTTCCTCGCGCCCTGCGCTCTCCTGTCTCTCAGCCAGGGCACGCAGACAGCGGCAGAGTGGGACCAGCATGCCAGTGTACTGGGCTGGCACCACGTACCGCAGCAGCCTCGGCCACAGGAGCTGCAGGCAAGAACCAGGCCGTTCAGCACGCCGGCATTTCCACCTCTCCATCCCTGTTCCCCCATCATTGCCACTTCTCTGGCACCGGCCCAGCCCTTCAGCCTCGGGCCTCCCCTAACTCAGAGGTTTCGGTCTCGCCCTGCCTTTCTCCTCCACCTTCTCTCCCTCTTGCCCACCGTGCTTCACACTCCTTTCCCCCTCCCTTTGGCTGCCTGGTTGATGAGAGCTGCTGGCACAGCTCACCCCCAGGGGGCAGGTCACCTCTGCACTCCAAGGGGACACAGGATTCCTATGGCCCCACCAGCCCCTACATCTCATGTACGGGATGTGGCCAAGACACATGCCCAGTGGGCTCGAGTCAGCCGCAGCATGCGCTGAACAAGCAAGTCCGGCCCCACAAAGCTAAACCCCAGCTCTTCTCCGCTGCTTTAGTGGCTAAGACAGGGGTCCCAGTGCACAGAGGAAAGCCTCGGACACCCCCAACCCCACTGCTCACAGAGCTTGCACATGGAAAGGACTGGTGCGTTTCCGTGAGCCGCACACACTCCGCGGTGTGTCGGGGAGAGGTTCAGGCCACAGGGAGGGTGAGGAAGAGCGTCCCCAGGCAAGAAGCAGCGGCAGGCGGAGGACAACTCACTTTGGCCACCCCTCCGGCAGAGACGTCCAGCGTGCCCAGGACATGCCCGCACAGCCGCTGAACAGCCCTTTCTTCCCGGGCTTCCACCGCACAAAGGCTTCCCATGGCCTGCGAGACAGAGGTGGGAAACACCCGTCACTGCCCCTTCCCAGACCCTATGGTGCACAGCGATGCAGAGCCCCCTCCCACCGTGGCACCGGTGTGGCGGCCCTGCTGCACCCAGCTCTCTGCTGCCAGGGACGCCCGTGGCAGCACAGCACAGTCGGAGCATGGGACGCAGCCCTGGCGCCTTGCTCTGCCCTTACCAGTCTGCCCGAGGCCCGGCTGAACTCGCTGAAGATGTGCCCCACCACGTCCCACGCCGAGCAGCCCGGGGCACTGGAGCGCAGCAGCTCCCCAATGAAATGCAGAACTGCCTTCCTCACCTGCCAGGGAGGCTGCTGTTATGACCCCAGCCCACAGCCCCAGGGCAGGCTGCCTTCGCAGCGCTGCAGCCCTTCTGGCTGGGCCAAGACGACAAGGGTGCAGCAGCAGCCCACACTCCACTGTCGCCACTGGGCTTTAGCCCTGTGCCCTGCCTTTGCCTGCTGCTACAGCCCCGCCAGGCTCTGCGCCAGGGAAAGGGTGGCTCTGCCCCCGCGGCAGCACCGTGGCACCATCCCTGCCCAAAACAGCTCACCTGGGCCGCGGGGTCGCCACGCACAGACTGCACAAGCTTCACAAACAGGGGCAGCTTCTCCCTCATCTCGGCAGCTGCAAGGGACAAGGAGAGGTGTGCGCTGAGGCCGAGCCCCCATTTCCGGAGGGATTCCTCACAGCTCCCTGGCTTTTTGTACACAAGTGGGACAGAAAAGCAGGGCCAGACTGCGATGGCAGAGGAAGCAGCAGCATCCCGGGGGGACTCCATTTCTCTCTCCTGGCACACTGACCATCAGAGCGGACCAGAGCTTGCAGCACTTCCACGGCTGCCACGCGATCAGCCTTGCTCCCGCTCCTCAGCTTGCAGTACAGGAACACGATTGTCTCCGCGGGGCAAATTTGGGCTGCGAGGAGGAAATCACGCTCAGCATTAGTGACCAGCATCTTCGCACCCGGGTAGGTTTGCGACACAGCTGCCAGCACACGGCGGCACGGCGCTGCCTCTCCTCTCCTCACCCTGCAGCACGGCGCAGCGGCACAGCTCTGCTCTGTGCTCTGGGCTGGGTGGCTCGATCTCGTCACAGAGCTGTGAGAACAAGGTGTGTTTCAGAGAAAGCCAGATCGGTGTGCAGAGGGACAGGAAAGAAACTGTGCTGTCAGCCCTCGTCTCACGGGCAGCTCTGGGCGCGGCCCCACCACCAAAGCCCAGAGCTCCGGGCGCACGCAGAGCTTTGCAGCTGAGGCTGCCCAGGAGCCTCAGGCCAGCAACGTGGCACCAGGCCTTACCTGCTGGTGCACAGCAGCGTTGATGGCCAGAAGCTTGGCCCGGGGCACGAGGGTCTGAACGTCCGCCACAGCCCCCAGGAAATAGCTGAGACTCTGCAAGGGAGCATGAGAGGGCGAGGGGGGCTCTCACCGCCAGCCGCCCGGAAAGGGAGAAACCGGCATCGCTGGGAGAGGCCATGGCCTGAACCCACGTCCAGGGAAAGCCCAGCCCCGCATGGGGCTTCTGGTTCGTCCTTCCCACAGAGCAGCAGGAGACCAGGAGGTCTCCTCTGCACAGCCCTGCTGGGACAGCCTTTCCTGGCACGTTTCCCCGCCCCCAACCTCTCCCTGTCCCAGGGGCAGGATGCAGCCCTGGGTGCGAGGGCAGAGCTCCTTGTGCACCCCCCCCCAGCCCGGGAAGTGGCGCAGCCTCCCGTCCTGAGCTGCTCGCTCCAGCGACTCACCGCTCCCTCCTGGCCCTCCTGCCTTGCTGATTTCTTCCAGCAAGAGCCCAGGAAGCCTCTGGCCTTTGTTCCCCATTCCTGCCCAAAGGGGTCCCAGCTCCTCCCGGCACCCCGCAGCTCCCCAACACCTTGCGGCACCCGCACAGCGCCCGGCTGCGCCGTGCCCTGCGCAACACCTCACCGTGGTCACCCCAAAGGGCTCCCGCACTTCTCGATACTGGTGCAGCAGCCAGAGGAGCTGCTCCCAGGCGCGCTCGCGGTGCTGCTCCGCGTGCAGGAGGACACCCATCATGGCACCCATCGCCCTGAGGACGGCCTGCTTGACCTGCCGAGGGTTGGCGACATGCGGCGGTGAGGGCTGAGGGTCTCTCCAGCACTCGCCTCCCCCAGACACCAGCCTGCCCTTCCCGCGCAGGGGACTGTCCCTTCTCCCTGGCCAGAAGGGCTCGCTCACCAGCACAGAGAGCATTTCCTCCCGGCACACCCTCAGCCTGCCCTGTCAAAAAGGCCCTGGGATTCCTACGCGGAGTAGCAGGCCGGGCACTGTTGCTTTCTGGCACAGAGCCGCGAAGGAGAGCTGCCGTCCTGCCTGCCAGCTGGCACTGCTGGCCCCGGCATGCTGCCCGCAGGCTCCCGGCTCGGGGCCCTTTCGCAGCCAGCCTGCTCCCTTTGACTCCTTGCAGAGCCCCACCGGCCCCTGCAGACGTCCCTGCTGCTGCCCACGGCTGCAGAAGCAGCAACGCTCACCTCTTCCTCCTCACAGCGCCGCCAGTTTCTGCCCACGTAGCGGAAGAGTGGGTAAACAGGGGCGCAGAGTTGGGCCGCCCCCAGGCGAGGGAAGGCACATTTCTCCCACTCGCGGAAGTACGTGTTTATCCCTCGGCACCACTGCTCCACAACTGCAGCATGAGAAGGGAAACAGGATCGTGGCAAAGTCTCTGACCAGCAGGAGACCTCGTTTCAACCAGGCCCCCGAGCCTGATTTAAGCCGACGCCAGGCTCGCCAGGCCTCAGGTCTGCCTTCAGGCACACGTTGCATGAGGGTCTGAGACACCTGGGTTGAAATGCTGCCTTGTTTCTCCCCTCTTCCGCCCCAGCACACCTTTTCCTCCACACAGCCTTGCTGCCCTCCACCACTGCCCGCTGCAGCCCCTGCCTCTTTCTTCCCAAACATTGGCCCCTCAGCACAAGCTTGGAGGCTTTGGCAATTCTTTCCTGTGCTCTCCCTTAAAGCCCACAAGCTCCTTGGGGCAGCCGCACCGAGCGCCGGCCCGGCCTGCCCACAGGCACCCCGGCAGCACCCGCTGCTCCTGCTCGTTCAGGGCAGTTGGGGGCTGCTGAGGCTGGAGCTCACTGCGGCTCAGCCCTGCCCTGCCTGCCCCGAGACCCCAGCGAGGCGCCCAGGGCCACCCTGGCCCCTTCCGCTCCCCGCGGGCCCTGGCCGCAGCGCCGACACTCACCGCCGCAGACAGTGCGCAGCAGCCGGCTGCTCCCCACCTCGCTCAGCACACCGTGCAGGGCTGACAGCGTCGTTTCCACGAAGGGCACGCACTGCAGGGCTGCAGAAAGGGCAGGGGCGGTGGGGCGGAGGGCGGCTGCCGTCAGCCGGAGCTGCCACGGCCCGTGGGCTCTGTCCCCCGGCAACGCTGCCAGACCAGGGCTGTGGGGCCATGCCAGAGGGCAGGGGGACGGGAGAGCTGCCGAAGCCCTGGGGGAGGCCCTGGCATGGGGAGGGTTCCTGCCAGGGCACCCATGTACCACCAGCTGCCTTCCCCGAGGGGTGCGGGGAAGCCCTGGGGCATGGGGAGGACAGCGTGGGGCAGAGCCCGGCACATTTGGTCTCCAGCAGGTTCCCTCCAGCCCAGCGCAGCCCAGACTGTTTTGGCCAGGGTGACGAATCCCTTCTCCTGCCTGTCACCCACTGTAACGCGGAGTAGCAGGCCGGGCACTGTACCGTAGCGGGCAGCGAGGTTGCGCAGGGTGATGAGGACGAACTCCTCCGACATCCCCTCCAGAGCCTTCAGGTGGCCCTGCAGCACCGACATCACGTCGTGCAAGTGGGAGCGGGCCAGTGCCACCAGGACACCACTAGCGTCCGTCCTCACAGCGGCTGTCACACCCTGAAAGACAGCAGTTTGCGCGTGACAGCAGCGTGACTGGCCGTCCCCCACAGCTTGGCCTCGAGGCAGGACAGAGAACCGGTAACTCGACTCCAACTGTCCCTCGCTCACAAACAGCCCTGCAGCCACCTCTCTGCACAGCTCCCGGGTCACTGCCCCAACCCCCTGCCAGGACCCGTCCCCGAAGCCTCTCCTGTAGGACAGACGTGCCAAGCGCAGGGGTCCGGGGTTACCCTCAGAGAGGACAAGCTCACCTGGGCAGCTTGCAGGTCCTCGAATGCCACCGCTATCACTCTGTCCACGACAGAGTTCTGCAAATGGCTCTCGTCGTGCCACAAGACGCTCTCCAGCTCGCGGTAAATCTCCGCTCTGCCATCCTGGGGACACACCGCACACGGCAGCAATGGGACGTGTCGCCCTCACATCAGCTCCGCCATGCTGACGCCAGGGACGAGCCGCCGCCACCGCTCAGCACAGCCGTCGGGAGTGGGCGAGAAATCCCACGCTGGGATTTCCCAACCCAAACCCTAACCCTAACCCCGGGGACGCTGCCACCTCCTGCAGGAAAGCAGGGTGCGCGGTAGTGTCCGCTCAGCGCCACCAGCAGCATCCGGTTTTTGGGAGGAGGCACGGCAGGAGGACAGAGGCGCCATTGAGCGAGATCAGCTCACAGCACCTGGGGAAGCTGGGCGCTACGGGGAGCCCTCGAAGCCCCACGCAGCCCCATGGGATGCCCCCACCTCACCTCGACGCCTTGCAGCCGGTCCAACAGAGAGGTCACGACGGCGGCAAAGGTAGCAACGGCCGCAGGGCCAGAGCCAGCCGCCCTGCCGCCGTCCTCACCCCGCGCAGGTCCGGACTGGGGACCTACACAAGTGAAGAAACCTGGAAGGAAAGAAGCGGAGGGTTTGCGTTGCTTCAGCAGCCGCAGGGGCGGGCCCTGAATTGGGGCAAACGTCTCCCCAGCTGGAGTACGGGGTAACAGGAGAGGCTGGCAGAGCCGGCTCTGTGTAATCTGGAGAAGAGCAGCCCGGGGGCAGCTTGGAGCTGGCCCCAAGCGCATGACCCCGACTCTCCCCGAGCCAGCAATGTGGGCACCAGCTGGTCCCCGTCACCCCCATCGAGCGGGCCGGCAGGCTGGGTGCCGAGTGCGGCACCAGCCCCCACCTCGGAGCACTCGCAGCACCCCCATCGCGGCAGGACTCCCTGGACGGATGCACTGCTCCGCCAGCACCTCCTCCCGCGGGAGCTACGAGCCACTGGGCCAGCGTGGGCCCTGGGAGGGAGAGGGGACCTGGCCACTGTGACCAGTGAGGGGCCACTGTGACCCGTGGGGGGCCCCGACACCTCACAGAGGGCTGCTGGCAACGCGGGGCTGCGGGGGGGGAGGGCAGGCACGGCCGCACCAGGGACCCCCCCCCGCCTCGCCCCAAATGTGGGCATATCCCCCAGGCGCCAGCGCTCGCAGTCACTCGTCGGCCTCCGGTGGTTCTGAGCAGTGACCGTCTCCAAACGCATCGGCCACTTTAGGTTATCTCCTAAGATAACCTCCTAAGTGCCCATCCCAAAAGAGCACCTCTTCTGAATTGCGCCACTCTTCTAAAGAGCTTCAGGCAAACCACCAGCAGCCACCCGGCAACTGCCAGCTCCCACATCATCCCCTCAGCAAACACTGCTGCAGACGAAAGCCCTAAACACGAAGAGCAAACAAAAAAGAGGGCAGGGAAAGTATGCTAGGGACGGATCTCAGGACAAGGAGAAAGACTGACTGGCGCTTGGTCAGGATCCTGGCTGGAGACACCAGGCAGTGCGTTAAGTCCTTCTGAACATGGCAAAAATTAAGATGCTTTCATCGTCCTGAGCACCACAGACAGAAATGGCAGCAGACCTGCTGTCATACCCCTTCTCCCAGGAAGCGGATGAAACAATATTGTAGCGTTAAGCTTCTGGGCAGCTGGACTAAATCCTTCAAGCAGAAACCTGGGGAGAAGGCTGTGCCTCGAGCGCCAGACCCAGGCTAAGCAGAGGGGAGCTTTGGTTTGGGAAGCCACGTGGCCTAACAGAGAATTGCTCGGGGCCTTGGGCAGCTGGAGGCATCCCCGGCCACCCTGACTGGTGGTGGGAGCCTCGGCTGCACTGCGGGGCCTCAGTACCCCTGTCCTGCATGGGCTGCCACTCGGCGGGCACCTCACACGACAAGAGAGCTGGATATTTATGTCCGTAACGAGGCCCGAAGAAAAGCACTCCTATAGAAAGCCACCTGCCAGACAGCAGCACTGCCTCTGTGCACCTCCAACCCCTCCAACTGGGTATGAAGCAGCTTGAGACACTTCCCAGCTGTCACTGGGACACCTCTGGGTTTCCACAGGTTTTATTAAAAGCGTGGCTTTTTGGCATTCCGACAGCTACTCTTTCCAAAAGGCGCTGCAGGGAGAGCAGCTGGCCTACGGAGGCCACGAAACAGCAGCGCCTGCCTTCGTGGCACCTGTAGCTCTGCACAGACCTTCCCAGCTCACGCAGAGGCACCTCCAGCTCCGCGTGCCCTTGGGACCCGCAGCAGCCCTGACAGCAGCCCCTGCTGATGCTCCCCGAGCTCCCAAAAACCAACTCTGGAGCATCAGGCCCTCTGGCACTGCCCGCAGGGACTTGCTCCGCTCTACCCACAGCTCACCCAGCTGGATGCTGGGTGACAGCTCCGTCCCACAGGTCTCCTCAGCACAGTGAGGGGAGATGACGGGGCCTTGGACTGACACTTCATTTGAAAAGTAAAACTCATCTCCACCTCTCTATTTCCTCCCTAACAGCCTCCCTTCCTGCCTCACCCTGTCACCTGACACAGCTCCTCTGCACCTCATTTCCTTCCTTTAGAGGGACAGGCAAGAGAGAAAGGCCCTTTCTTTTACTCCCTGAACTGAGAGGAAAACAAACTTTGTGTTTTCTACTAATGCCAAAGCAATGTATTAAGAGTAAATGGTTTCTCAAATGAAAGGGTAACTTCCTGTCTCCAGTTCTAGAGAAATGCCTGCGAGCGCTAAAAGGCTCATAAAAGGAGTGTGAGAAGGGACCTCAGGACCCTCAGGAGCGGGCAAGGAACTGTTGCCTCGCAACACTCCTGTTGCCTTGACAGCCAGGCTGGCCAAGGTGCAAGGAGGGAGGCCAGACTCCACAGTGTCCAGCTGACCACAGGACAGTGCTGAACTGGGATTGAGGAAGAAAGCTTTGTGCAGGGTAGCACGCTGGCAGACCAGGCCCATCATGCCCAGCATGTCGCTGTCCACCACTCCTCCATGGCGATTACAGCACAGCTCTATTTGTTTAAGGACAAAGCTGCGGGGCTGCCTGCTCCCTCTGTGTGGACCGGCCACCCAGCCGTCAATACATGGGGAGCACTGCTCTCCGGGCTCTCTCTGGGCAGCGGGGAAGCACAGCTGAAATGCGGCACCTTGGGACAGGCTCACACTCCCCAGGGCACGCTGTTCCCTGCAGGGCAGCTGACCCCAAACAGCTTGGACAGCCCAGGGACAGACCTGCTGCCCACATGGCCTGCAAAGCCCCCGGGACAGAGGCTCAGAGCTGCTCCTGCTCGAAGGCTTTTTGTGCCCCGTGACTGACTTCAGGAGGCAAAAGCTTGTAAGCACAAAAAAACGAACAAACAAGAAAAACAACCCCAGAAGGATATTTTGGTGCCAACCCTGCTGGTGCAGCTGCTAACATAACTGTTTTCCAACCAAAGTGCATTATCCCAAGCAGTGTGTCGTCACAGTTTACCCAGGAAGGCTTGTGCACAGAGAGCACGGTGTGGGGAGTGATTACCTTTGGCTGTATTGATTGGAGGTAGGTTTGCTAATTCTGCTTTGCCTCAATTTCTGCAACAATAACAAAGCCTTTCTGAAAGCCAGGCAGAGAGCTGATGTCATTGGAGCGACCCAGTCCCCGAGGAGAAATCCCACAGTACCTGACCAAAATAATATTGGAAGCACGGGCTTAGTGTTGCTGCCCACATCCCCCACTCAAAATGCCTCCGGGCTGTGTCCAGTCCCACTCCCCCATGCCTCCCCCATCCTTAGCCCACCCGTGTCTATGCTGGGAGCTACCAGAAGACTGAAGATCCTCCCTGCTCGCCCCAAGACACCCCCAGGCTGCAGAGGGTCATCTGGCAACAGCAGAGCAACTGCCCCATTGCTCAAAGGGGCCTTTCTGGAGGGCACGCTGGGCACAGAGGGCAATGACTGCCCCCAGCTGCCCTTTTGCAAAGCTCTCTGCCCTGGGGGGGTGCCAACCCAGGCAGATGGAGCAAGCATTTGTGAGAGACTGGTCTTCCCTTAAAGAAAAACAAACAAACAAAAAATCAACAACAAAACTAACTGCTTGCTGGTTCACACCACCTGAGTCCAAGAGGCCTGACGTAAACCGCATGAGGCAGTAAGTCTGAGCTCTTCCCAAGCTTGTTCAATAGCAGAAAGGGAAGATGCTCCTTTAAGAAACCCCTTTCCTTTCATTTGGGCTTTGCAAGCACTCATTCCTACGGCTGTCTGGTGACTGGGAACTGCATGCAAAGCCTGGGAAGCAGCAGGAAAAGCAATGCTGCATGACAGGCACTATCTGACCTTGGGGACTCGGGGGGGGGCAAAGCCTTTGTGGGGGACCTTTCAGCAGTAGGAAGGACAGTGGAAAAAGATGGGACGGTCTTAGAGGAGATCTTTTTCTGAGTCCTAGATGGGACAGTTGCAGTCTAATATTGCTCGCTTGAATTCGTGAGGGAGTGAAACAGGCCTTTGCTTTAAAGAAGAGAGGAAGAACTAGACTGTCTGTGTTTGCTCTGTAGCTCTGCAGGGGATGGGCTGAGCCTGTCCCTGCAGAGCACAACGCTGGGAGCAGGTTGTGGAGTCGAGGAAGACATTTGGAGGCCTGTCTCATCGCTGCTGCTGCTGCTGCTGCTGCTGCCTGGGCGGTCTGCGGCAGCTGCTCTTGCCCAGCTGCCCGGGTCCTTGCTCTGCGCCATGGCCACGGAGGTGAGGCGCTCTCTGGCGCAGGACTTCTCTCTCCCAAGGTGTTACAGCGCCTGGCACAAAGGGGCCTGGCTTTAACTACAGCCTCTTCAAGCAAAGGGAGGCAATGTTAACCCATTCTTCTTTTCTACTTTCCACCTGGCTTTTGAAGGTCTTCAGCTCCTCTGTGAGGGCTTAGACACAGTAATTCACCTCTCAGGGTGTCGGATCACTGTTTCAGTGCTTTTAAAATGCTATAGGTTTTACAGGGAGAAGCAAAGCCAGGGCAGCGAGGCCTTTTCAGGATTAAAACATTTCAACTTCTGTTTGTCCTTTCTAGTGAGCTGGTGTTAAGGGTTCCTTGCTGAGGTGCCTCACTCACATCAGGATGTGACCCTGTAGTGTTTTTGCACTTGAATGTTGAGGTGCAACTGCCTAGCGGCCCTTGAAACCACCATCTCTTATCTTGCCAAAAGAAGGATGGTGGGGGGAGGGGGGAGAAGAAGAAGTGGTATTTGAGGAAAAACAATGGGCGCGCTCTGGCCGTGGACACAATTTACCAAGAGAGCTACGTAAGCAAATGAAGACGGAATCTCAAGAGTCTGATTCTCAATTGCATTCAGCTCCCTTTGCACCACTGTGGAGATGGGATGCTCCCTTGCCAAGCGTGAACCCTAGGGGGAACCCTAGGGTTCAGCCCCATTGGGGGTGGGGTGGTATGAAGGGAACTGTGTGGAAGTGAGAATAAACCCTAGTGTTTGGAGGGGAGGGGGGGTTGTTCCTCCTCTGTGCTCAGTCCGGGCGTGTGATGGGTAGGGCTTGACTAGTTTCCTGTCAACGGGAGTGGAAAAGTACCTACTGAGTTGGAAGGAAACTCAACGAGGCTTTTGTGGACCATCTCCTTGACAAAGGAAAAGAACTCCGAATGGTGTTTCTGCGGTCTCTGGTAGCTGAACTGAAGAGCAGCTCGAAGGAGAAGCTCTTGATTCAGAGCAATGCAGCCCCAACCGTCTCTGTACAATATTGTCTGATCTGCTTTTTATGGGAAAAGCTACTTCATGACATGGAAATGCTCCAAGTTCATCAGGTTGTACCTTGAGGCAGCTTTTGCTGTGTTCTTTTCTGTTCATCTCTGACTTTCTCTGGCTGCTTTATTTTCATGCTCTTATCAAATTGTCAGCAGACAGATGTGCACAGCAGTTTCAAGAGGGGTGCCCCACAGAAAACCACTTCAAGAACTGCTGTTCCACTTGATCGCCGTTTCCTTTCACACCCTCTCATTTGTTTCATGGAAGTAGAATATATATAAAGTATGTTTGAATGTCTTACACTTGCTTGGAGAACCTTTCCCTCAGCCGACAACAGCATTGGTGAGGACCGGGACTAGAATGTGAGATGCGGGGGGAGGGGGGGGAAATCCTGTGAGCCCATCAGTGGATGAAACATGACCCGTTGCCCATGCAGTGATTTAGGAGCAGGAATTCTTGCCAGCTCTTCTCCCAGTGATTATATATATATATATATTTTTTTTTTTTTTTTTCTCCTGTTAATGGTAGAAGGATTTACAGGAGCACAGAGAAGAGCCTTCTCTCCAGCAGGCAATTGAAATGCTCGGTGACGGTGCCTTGATACATTGATGGTGTATCTTCTAGTCTGGTCACGAAGCAGTTTCACTGCCCGTTTATGCCACAATTTTTTGTTAGATTTAAAAGATGACCCAAGCGTTTCCCACGGCCGCGTAAGCCCTTGAATTGACACGAGGCTCAGTATGAGAGCACCTGGCCCCCATGATTTAAAAAAAAATCTTCCTGTATTATATGAAAACGAGGAGAAAAAAAAATGTTTTTCAACCTAAAATGTAGATGCTTCAATTACGTATTACTGCATTAAGTTCACTGAGAAACACGGGTGTGGCCCTTTCAATCAATATAGGTGGATATACCAGCAGTCTGATGTATACCATCAGCTGATGGCAAGAGGCTATGCAGAAATCCGAAGTGAGTGGAAATAATTTGCACTAATGGATTTTGTTTTGCTTTGCTTTGCTTTGCCTTGCCAGAATGTCATAAACCAGCTACTCTTTCTCTGTGATTGAATCAGTGACGGTTTCCTTTGTAAGCATTGCTGGCTGCTTTTCTTGAAATGAGGTTGAGATGCAAAGTGAACTAGCTGCAAATTACTTTGAACGTTTACATGGGCCTACCCAGACTAGGAAAGTGAATGAGGTTAGTCTATAATTGGCTGCAACAGTAATAGCTTTATTTGTTTTTCTAGATGTTAAAAGAGAAAGTCCTGAGCAATAACTGAAAACTGCTCTAAAGAAATCATCTGTGGAAACGTTCATCCAGAGAGCCCATGTTCTGTTTCAGCCAAGACAGAGGTGCACACCCAGCCAATGGGGTGGAACTTCTCCATAGGTAAGATGGGAACGTTACATATTTCCACTTTAAATCTTCGCTTTGATTAAGGCTTTCTTACAGGGCCTTTCTTCATGTTCTACAACTGAGACCGCAGAGATGTCGAAACTGCCTCTGCCAACAGGTTGGGCACTTGGATAGGGATTACACAGGGAGAACTGGAAGTGCGAGGGTGTTTTTCCTCTCTCCTCTCATCTTCTTTGGAGTCCTTTGAGAAGTGGGACACAGCGCTTTGCAGGAGTGGAAAAGGAAAGCTGGAAAGTGTTCTCCTGCCAATTTCAAAACAGTACAGGATGTTATTAGCCGTCTGCAAATCTTCTCCCCCACCCCAATAAATTAACTCACAAGTTGCGTGCTGCAAGGAAAATACTTCATGACGTCCCTCTAGTTCTGTGTATATGCCTGAATGCTTTAATTTTATGGTTGGAGCACATACCCTAGCTGACTGCATTTCCCTCGGCAAACCACAAGGCTCTGGTTAGCTCTCACCTCAGTTACTAATAAGCAGGACTCAGTGTAGCACTGATCCTATTCACCTGACACTGAAGCTTGATCTTACTCCTCTGATATTCTAGGATTCTCCCCTGTGCTCTACAACACGGAAGCCCTTGGCTTTTTGGCCAGATGCATACTGCTCATAGATGGATTCATTTCTTTTTTCATATCTTCTATTAGAAAATATTCTTAGAAAAACTCCTTTGAGAGTCTGCACGGTTACCCCTCAGTTAGGGATTTGAGAAGACGACAGTCGGGATAGTAGCTGGTAACTTCTCAGCTGCATATTGCTGCCCTTGCAGCCTAAACCTTTCCCCCCCCCTCCCAGCGCTCCTTCCTTCCTCCCTCCCTCCCCCCCCACCCCCGCCGCTCTTTTCCCCTCTCTGAATAGCTCATACTTGCCAGTTAGCTTAGTCAAGATTTCAGCAAGAGCTACTCTCGTGAGCCTGTGGAAACTCCCCTGCCCTACAGATGGCAGTGGGCCCTCAGCTTCCGCTCCCATTCCTCCGAGGTGAAAAAGGCAGCTGGTAATGGGACTCCTGATGATGGGAAATGAATGGCTCTTTCGTGGAGCAGATCTCTAGCAGTGACTCTTTGGAAAGGAAACAGGTTCCTCGGCTGCTGAGCTGCAGAGGTTTTTCCTCCCTGAAATTATTCCAGAGAGGCAGCCGTGCAGGTAGCGATTAGATGGCAGCTTGGAATTTGCCTGGAGTCTTCCTGTCTCTCTCTTCCTCTCTCTTCTTTCTCTCTTCTCTCTTATCTCCTTCTCTCTTTCCCTCTCTCTCTAGCTCTTTCTCTTGCCTCCCTCTCTCCCTCTTTCTCCCTTTCATTCTTTCTTTGTTCCTCCCTAGCCCTAGCCCTCTGGCATGCCCCTAGCAGCCCCACTCCACAGGGGGCTCGATGTTTTCTCTCTCTCCTAACCCCAAGCCTAGCCCTAATCTCAGGCGGGGCCTGAACCTGAGCCCACCAGGCCTGTTCTTGGCCTGAACAAAACAGGTGCGCTGGGAGCAGTGTTGGTGCAGCTGGGCATTTCCTTTGGCATGCCCCTAGCAGCCCCACTCCACGCGGGGCTCGACGCTTTCTCTCTCCCCTGACCCTAAGCCTAGCCCTAACCTGGACTCCTTTCCCCCGCTGCAGAGGTCCCCGAGCAGAGGTGCCGCTCGTCTGGAGTCCCCCAAGGAAAATGCAGGTGATGCTCACCACGCGCTGGGCTGCCGCTGCAGCCGGATAGACAGTCCTGTGGCCACGGCCCCCATCTGCTGCCCCTTCCTGGGCAGGGCAGCTGCCGCTCACCCGCAAGGTCCTGCGGCTGCTTTTGTTTCTCCAAGGTGAGACTCGGGGAGCTGCTTCGCATCACAGCGATTTCACCAGGTTGGCAAAGGCTGCAAGAAGCAATAGGCTGCTTGGCAATACTCTCCATGGTTCCTTTGCTCTGGGTCTCTCTGTTCCTCTCTCTCTCTCTTCTTCCTCTCTTTTCTCTCTCTCTCTCCTTCTGTCTTTCCCCCTCTCTCTAGCTCTTTCTCTGGCCTCTCTTTTCTCCCTTTCATTCTTTCCTTTCTTCACTTTTCTCCTCTCTCTTCTTCTCTGTTCTTTCTCTTTCTCTCTCCTCTCTCTCTCTCTCGTTCTTTTTCTTCTTTTTCTCTCTCTCCCTCTCTCCTTTCCCTTCCCCTTCCTCTGTCCCTCTCTTTTTCTCCCCCAGCGCCTGGGCCGCCATGGGGGCGCCGAGCGAGGCAGGGAGGGAGAGAGGGGGCGGACAGCGGCCACGAAGGACCAAACTGCACTCTCTGCACGCCTGTGGCAGCCCATGCATGCGCCCTGGCGCCCATCCCACCCCCGGCCCCGCCCCCACCACCACCTGTGTCACGAGCATCCACTGCAACTGCCGCCAGCTGCGCACATGGGCCTCAGCTCACCTCCGCTGAGCTGCAACAACACCGCAGGGAGGCACCGTGGGTGCTCGGCCACCGTTTCCCCTGCGGCCCCCGGTGCTCTGTGGCGCCGGACTGGGGGCAGCTTTCCCGGCCAGGAGCCTGGGGACCACACAAGTCCCCTTTCCCCGTGCCCCCTGGCTTTCGGTGCCAGCGTCCTCGGCCTGGCACCCGCGGGGCCTCTGGACAGCTCCCCAGCCCACAGGGCAGGAGCTCAGTCACCGTCACCTACCTCCCCACAAGAACGCCAGGTCCCACCGCTGGAGCCGCTCAGCTGGCGCCATGTCCAGGAGGATGCCTGGCACATGAGAAAACGCAGCCATCAGCGCACAGCCCTGGCCCCAAAACCAACCTCAGCCCCGAGGCCCAACCCTGACCCGGGGGACACAGCCAGGAGCAGCATGAGAGCCCGGCGCTGTCTCTCACCCAGGACGGTGATGGCTTCCGCCTGCGGTGCCTGGTAGCTCCCCATGCAGCAGCTCCGGGCTGTGCTGCAGAGCGTCTCCAGCAGCGCGGGGCAGTCTTGGGCCTAGGGCAAAGCAAGGACACAGGTACTCGTCTCCGGCTGCAAATGCCCCTCCGCCAACCTGTGGCCAGGCACCTAGGTGGCCCTGCGGTGCAGGAGCCAGGGTATGGCCGCCCACAGGGCCGCGGGCCGCGTTGCAGCGCTCGCTCACCAGGTGACCGCAGACCTTGTCCTGCAGCTCAGCCACGCTCAGCCCGGCACCTGCAGCGATGCGTTGCTGCACCCTCTTTGACCCCAGAAACGGGGCACACTGGTGCAGAGCGACCTTGCACGCCTGAAAAAGAGCATCGGGCCCTGTCATCACAAGGATGCTGCACACCTGCCCAGGGCGCCGATGGAGAAACTTTGCTGCCACGGTGACAGTGAGGGCCTGTGGAGATGCTGGCAGCCCTGCACGGGTGGTAGTGGCACCGCAGCTCTGCCAGCGCCGCAGGGCTTTCTGCAGCTCCACAAGGAGCCCCGGGAGCTCTTACACTGGAGACGGCTGGGGCTGGGCCCCGGAGGTGCAGCACGAGGCTGGGAAATGCCTCCTCCACTTCTCTGCTGAAAAAGGACCTCCTCCCCTCCTCCCCAAGGCAGACGAGGCCAGGGTAGAGGCCAAAGGCTGAGAAGCGCAGGACCTCTTCCTCCTGTGACCAGTAAAACCCATCTGGCAGGCCGCTAACGCGGGCACCGCGTACAAACTGCTCTGCACCAGTGGGGCGCTGCCTGTGGGGGGCGGAGGCCCCAGGACGGCTCTCGCCTGCCCAACAGGAGAACGAGCGGCTTCACTTACCGCCCCCAAAAACGCCCGGGTGGACCTGGAGATGTCTTCCAAGGCCAAGCCCATGGCCCTCGTCTTCAGCCGCCCCAGTACCTTCGTCAGTGCCAGCAGGCACTCGGCAGCCACCTCCGTGCTGGCCGCGTCCTCCAGGCCCCTGCACAGCACCTCCATCACGGCCGCCCTGTGCCTCCGCAGCTGCAGAGCGACAGGTGCACAAGCTGCTCACTATCCCTGCCTCCCACCGCTGCCCTTCACCATGGTGCCAAGGGCTGCACTTGCTCGAGCAAGCCCAGAGCAACCCCCTGCCTGAGGAGCCCCGCTTTGCATCCACTTTCCCCTTTGCTACCCTGCTGACATCAGAGCGAGGAGCGCGGCCTTAGTACAGCCCCACGTCTGCCTCTGCTCATCTCTCCAGGCTCCGCAAGCCCCGCACACCTCTCCACCGGCACCTCTTGAGTTCGGACTGTGCTCAGAGCGCAGAAAAGGCCGTCTCACCTTTGTGGGTGCTCCACTGGCCATGTTGCCCACGCCTCTCATGGCCATTTGCCGCACGGTGTTGATGGGGTCACGTGATCTTTGTAGTAGGGCCTTCAGCAGGGGCTTCAGGAGCTTCTTCTTCTCCACCAGATGGTCCTTCACCAGCTGCAATAAAGCCACGGGTCCACTAGCATCAGGACGCGATTCACGCTGGGCAAGACGCAGGAACTGCTCTGAGCCCGCCCCGCCCAGCCTGCTGCCTCACCTCAGCAAAGAAAGCCGTGGCCGTGAGCCGCAGGTTTGCCGAGGGTGAACCCAGCCACGGGAAGAGGCTCTGCACCAGGTGCTGCGGGACGAGCTCCGCGCGGAGCAGCACACTGCGCACAAAGCACGAGCAGGCTCGTGACACACAGTCACACAGGACGGCCACGGGCCGCGACTCCCAAATTTACCTGCTCCGATGCAGATGCTGCTCTGCACCTCAGCAGAGCTCCCGGGCATGAAGGAAGGTCCCAGCAGCCCTTTCCCTGGGCATAGCCCTCGCGACAAGGCAGGACACATCGTGGGGGCTCTCACCTCGCCAGGAGACACACGCCGGCGGTGTGAGCCTGGGGGTCTGCCAGGGACACCCACACTCCCTGCTCCTGGAGCAGCCGCAGCCAGCGCTCCTCCAGGCACCTCGCCAGCACCAGCTCTAACGCCTCCACAAAAAGCCTGCTGGAAAAAAACCCCAAAGAAATCTCCAGGCACAGAAGTTTGGGGGCAGATTTCTCTTTGGCAGAGCTAAAGCAGCTCAGCCACTTGGGGAGCTGTTCGTTCGCTCATCCTAAACTCCACCGAGGGACAGGCAAAGTACTCCTGAAATGACTCTCCGCAGTCTTCAAGTCTCAAGCTAACTTAAAAACTGGCATTTTTGCCCTTTGTCCTGCCCCTAACCCACAGACGGCAGGAGAAAACCCAGGGTCCCTGGGCTGACTCCACGCCAGGTGCCCAAGGCACTCCCCAAGTGCTCTGCTAAGCAGCACTTTGGGGAGAGTGCCTTGTAGGTGGCACACAGCACCGATTTGCTCCTGCCGTTGCACAGCAGGAGCGTGGGCAGAGCATGGTGCTATGGGGAACCCCGCGACGGCCCCCCCCAGTTGGCAACACAGAGTTTATGGGCAGGAACGGCCCATGCCCACGCCATGTGCGGCGAAATGCCCAGGTGCACTGCCCTGCAACGACCGGTCCTGCCTCCCCGCGGAGGCAGCCCAGGGCCACTGGGACAGTCGGGTGCGCCTGCAGGCCACAAACCACATGAGCAGAGACCTGGGGCACAGGCCAACCCCTGCCCCTGCTGCTCCTCACCTGCCCGGCGTGTCGTCGCTCCCCAGCTCCCCAAGAGACAGTGTCATTTCTTCCCCCAGCGTCTCGCTGACCTGCCCCAGGAGGCTGGGAAGCAGGGAGGGAAGCAGGCGCTGGACCAGCGTCTCGTTCCGTAGGACTGACACCACCTCGAAGAGGCTGCAGGTGATCTACAGAGAAAGTCAACCAAGAACCACCTGGTAAAAAACAAGGGCTTTTCCCACCCTCCACGTCCCCCCGCTGGCCTGGGAGGCTTTTTGTCTCCAATTGTCACTGCGGCGACAGCCTTGCGGCCCGGCAGCAGCAAACTGTCCTGGCTCCCCACACTGCTATTGCTGCCACTGCCCCAGCACCCCGCCAGGCTCCATGGGTGCTCGCAAAGGGCATGAAACTCCCTTGCGCTGAAGCACGAGTTGGAAAGCAGACGCGAAGCAGCACAAATGCAACTGCTGCTGACCATACCGTGTGAGGCTCCAGGGCAGCCTGGCTGCTGCCCAGCTCCTGAGTGCAGCAGTTGCTCCCATGGCTGCTCTTTCCAGCTGCCCTTAATTTTTCAGTTAAGTGCACCAAGATGTGGCATCCCAGGGCACTTCTCCCCAGGCTCCTCCACAGCTCCACCGTGTCACTGCAAGGGAACAGACGCTCGCCTGTGAGCCCCTAGCCTCGGGCACCTGCAACGCCCTCACGAGAGGCCAAACGCCTTCCCTGTCTGCAATGGGGCGGGCGATGCCCAGGTCAGGACAGAGACATGAGCCCACGGTGCTGCAGCGCTCAGCCTTTCCCAAGGAAAAACCACCTGCTCCCTCGCGGGACCCCGCAGGCAGGCACGCCCTGGGGCTGGCTCTGACTGCAGAGGGAAGGGCGAGGGTACAGACCTGTCCGTGGGCAGGCGCTTCTGGAGGAGGCTGTCGAGCACCGGCTGTTGGTGAGAGCGGGCCAGGAGGAACATTGCCCGCAGCGCGAACCCCCTGGGCGTGCTCTGCCGCGTGCTCCACAGGCAGGGGGAAAGGATGGTCACGATTTTGGGCACCTGAAAGCAGGAAGGCAAGAAAGAATGGCTCGGTGTGGCCTTTCCCCATCCTTCTTCAGGGCCAACAGCCAGCAACAGAGAGCAGCCACAGGCAAATGGAAAAAAACGCCGCTCTCTGGAAGATTTGCTCTCTGCACTCCCCCAGAAAGGTGAGCATCCACTGCCCAGCGGCCCACGCACACACAGGCCTGCCACACAGCAAGCTCTCCAAAATGGTACTCGTGAAGTCTGTGGCCTGGGCTGGGGGGAAATATTTGCAAACAAGCTGGGGAGAAATCAGAAACAGAGGAGACCACGTCACAGGTTGCTCGGATGCAAAATTCGCGTCCTGACAGCAGCGCTCTCATGTACATGCACATGCACACACACACACACACCATGGCCCCCTCCCCACTTTTCGGGGGCCAGTTACCTTCGCAGTGTTGGCGGAGGTCACGAGCAGAGACTCCGAGCTGATGGTGTTGAGCCTCTCACACAGGCACCTGATCTCGTTGGGCCAGGGCGCCACGTCTGTGGTCTTGGCTGGAGCTGGGAGAAAGGAGAGTCACATTCATGGGGAGCGAACCTCCGGCCCCGCATGCGGATAAAGGAGGACCTGGGAGCGTGGCAAAGGCCACGGCGAAGGCAGGGCCCCCCCGAACGCGGCGCAGCAGGTTTGCTAGCCAGGCGAGTGGCCGGCTGCAGAGGAGGACGGTCCCTGGCGCTGGGGACACGATGTCCTGCCCTCAGACAGCAGCAGGGGACGGCCCTGCCTGCTCTCCTCACCTCCTATTTGGAGCAGGCGGCCGAGGCAGGTCGCTGCCCACCAGCGGGACGTGGCTGACGCATCGCACGTCAAAGGCCCCAGCAGTCCCACCAGGGAGCCGAACTGCTCGCACGCATGGCCTCGCTGCAGGAGCAAGAGGCAGGCAAAAAGGTCACCGGCAGCCCCCACAGCTGCTCGCCCTCTCCCGGCCATGCTGCCCCTGAGCTGTGGCCGGGAGGGGGGCAAATGAGGGGCTGCCCTGCAGCCCCGGGAGACCCACAACCCGGCACCTGCCCGGGCAGAGCTCCCTGCACGTGGGGTCCCTGCTCACCCTGTGCTCGCATCGCTCTTCATAAGCACCCAGCAGCTGGACGCAGACCTGCAGGGCCCTCTCCCGCTCGCATGCGTGGGCCGAGGTGAGCCAGCGCTGCAGGACCTGGGCACGGGTGGACCCGTCTCACCACAGGCGTCTTTCCCGCCAGGGCCCCCCTCTAGCCCCTCCCTTCCCAGCCTTGCCGCCTCCACAGCCCCAATCTCTCCGGGGGCCCCGGCCCCAGGCGAGGAGCCCTTCCCTGCGGGGCCTTACCCGCTCCAGGCTCTCGCTGTGGGCACCATTGACTTGTGTAGCACCCCTTGCTCACAGCTGCTCCTGGGGAGAAATTCTGGCTCACCTAGGAGGCTCTGCAGGACACTTTGAGCTGCCTGCAAGCAAGCTGCTGCCGTTGGGAAAAGCTTGGATGCCAAATTAGGCCAAGGGGGCCTGAACCTAGGACCATTTGCCTATTCGCCAAAGGGGGGCATTGCACCTAGTCACAGGGAAGCTCTCCTCCTCGGACCAGCCCCACGGGCAAGGATCCCCACGGCTCTGCTCCACTCTGGCAGTGGCAACACTTTCCCCGCCACCCCGGGGATACTCACCTGCACCATGTCCTTGAAGCAGACAGGGGCTGGCTCTGCCTGGAGAAGGGTTGCCATGAGTTGGCCCAGTGCTCGCAGGGACGGCGCATGCACGCCCTGACACCAGAAAGGGGGACTGAGGCTGGGCACCCCACACAGACACCAGCACAGCCAGTGGCTGCCAGAACGCGGGGAGCCTGGAGCTGCACCCCCACCGAGGGGCGGCCGAGAAGGGCCAGCGGGTACCGGTGCGCACGGAGCAGCTGCCGCTGTCTCCCCTTCCTCATCCATCTGCTCCGGGTGATGAAGGCAAATGACGCCCTGGAAGCACTGAGCCAGGAGGCTGCAGTTTTCCTCCCTCCTCAGATGGGGCTTCACCTTGCTGTCAGGAGAAAAAAGGGAGAGGAGACAGAGAGCAGGCTTACTAGCACTCTCCAGAGTGAGTCAAAGGACAACTGGCTTTGTCCTGATTGACAGCCCCAAATCCAATGCCCGCAGCCCCAGCCCAGCCCAGCCCAGCCAGTTGGGCTGGGACACGCAGCGACTCCCACAGCCCCGGGGACAGACCCTACCTCAACTGCTCGATGGCCACGATGGCCCGGGGGCACACCGGCGACTCCTGCGGCTCCTCCTGAATCACCTCCTGCAAGTTACAGAGGAGACATGCACAAAGTGGGCAGTGGGCAGGGGCACAGGAGAGCCCTCCCACCTGCCCCAGCCACAGGCTCTTCTGCCAGACCCTGCAGACACCAGCCCCACCACCTCTGCAGCTCCCACAAAGGTCCCGCAGGACGAGACGGCGGCTCGCCAGCACCCAGACACACCGCACCATCCCCCCTGCCATGGCCTCATGCGCCAGCACCCAAGTGCCCCGCCACCCGGGGATGGGGCTCAGGGAGCTCGGGAGCTCACGCGCTGCCCCAGGAGACCATCCCGCCTCTGAGCAAACCCACCCCACGGCAGAGCCCACAGCTCCTCTGCGCGACGGCCCTGGCTCCGGGCACTCACCAGCAGGGTCTGCAGCAGCTCCCGCTTGCGGCAGAGCTCAAACCTGGGGCAGGCGCCCACAGCCCCGATGGCGAGGCTGATCTCAGTGACGCTCTGCACCAGGGAGAGCTTCAGCTGTGCGTCCTTGATCCCAGGGGAGGAAAACATGCTTTGAGCTCTGCAAAGGGCCGAGGGCAGAAAGCAGCGGGGCTGGGGAGAATCTGCCTCCAAGCACATCGCTGGGAGACCGCACCCTCCGGGAGCCTAGCGGACCCCAGCTTGGCACCTGCACCCCAGGAGGGAAACCTCCTCTCCCCTCCTGGGAAAGAGCCTCCCACGGGGAGGGAATCAGCTGCCCTGGCTGCCGGACAGAAAGACCCCTGCGGACCCTGGCCCAGGGGAGCAGGGCGAGCAGCGCCGGCACAGCTGCGACGGGAGAGGCGCGCACAGGAAGGGCGAGGCAAGGCCGGAGCTGGTGTCACCTGGGTGGCTTTGCCCTGCACCCCGAGCACCCACCTGGCAGCCCTCTTGGTAGAGCCACAGGACGTTCCCCACGATGTCTCTCCTGACATGGGCCAGCAGCTGCTCCCTGGGGGCGCGCAGTGCCATCCTGCTGTAGACCACCATGAGCGCAGCACGAGCAGCGCGGGTCCTCACCAAGTTGCTCTGCTGGAGGTTCGCCAGAGAAGCACCGAGTCATCAGCCCACGGCCCCAGCTGTGCCCGGGACTCCACGCACTCCCAAGGTGGGAGTTGCCCCGCATCCGACCGGCGGTTCGTCTCCCCATGCACCTCCAGCAGCTCCCCGCAATGAGCCCCCAGGCCCTTTACCTTCTGGTGTTTCAAAGTGCCCATGAACGCCTTCACCGAGGACAAGGCCAGCTGGAAGTGGCTCTCGGCACAGCGGGACACAACTGAAATCATTCCCTGCAATGCAGCAGAAACAGGGAGTCGCTCCAGCCCCAACGCTGAGCCCTGGCCAGCTCCACCAGGACCTTTCCCACGGGAAACAGCAGTGAGCAGAAAACCAGCAAGGGCTGGAGCAGGCCACACGGAGCCCCTCTGCCCTGGGGACAAGCCGAGGACACGCGGGAAGGCAGGGCGACACAAGGAAACCTCACCTGTGCCTCCCACAGCTCCAGGTAGTTGGCTTCTTTTAGATATTTCTGTGTCTGCTCTTGCATGTGGCTGAGGCACCCACAAGCTGCCAGGGCTGTGCCAAGAGCCTTGTACAGGAAGCACTGCAAGAGAAGAGGCCGAGCCCTGGCTGTGCGGACAGCCTGACCTGGCAGGAGAGGGCCAGGCCACGGCACACCCTCCCGTGCTGGGACCTGCCAAGACGCCTGCAGTACCAGCCCCAACAGCAGCCAGCGAACTGGCCACCAGCTGGCCACTGGCGGCCCCGCCACCAGCTCAGCACGGGGGGGAAGTGCCTTTTTGGGAAAGAGAGTGGGCAGCAGGAAAACCAGCCCGCAGGGCAGAGCGCCACTGCCAGCCCTCACCCCAGGCTGAGCCTCCCAGGGCTCTGCTGTCGCAGTCCTCGGGCGCACGAGCGAGCAGCAGCGACGCCGCACAGGGAACAAACCTTCTCCCAGGACAGGCGGGGAGAGCTGCTCAGCTGCCGGCTCAGCTCCTGGCTCAGGCCCACAGTCCAGGCCTCATTCTCAATGAGCTCCAGCGATGGTTGCAGGAACTAGGGCGAAGCAGGAGATGAAGCAAACGCTCCCCTGCCCTTTGCCGAGGCCTTTGCACATCCAAATGGCCCTGGAGACTGTCGGGGCGGAGCTCCCCCTCATGGCAATCTGTCTCCCCTCCCCCCTCCCCCAACCACCCCTCCTGCAACCTGCCTCTCGCTCTTCCCCAAAAGTGCCACTCGAGCCCCCTGGGCTCGGCACATGCCAGAAGCAGGTGGTGCCACGGCGCAGGGCTGCTCCGGAGGCCTCTGCCCCGGTCTCTGGCTGCATTTGTGCTCAGCTATGCCCAACGCGCCGAGAGCGGCTCCTCTGAGCGCGCAGCACCCATGGCTGGGGCAGGCGCAGGCTGCTCGGGAAGCGCCCGTGCCATTCAGTGCCCAAACAGGGAGCCCCCAGGTTCCTCCCACCCACTTTTCCTGTCCCCTCATTTGCCCCATCCAGCTGGGGCCCCACAGGGACACTGTACCTTAAGCAGAAGGCTCTCCCACTCGGCCACGTGCAGGGAGCTTGCGGTTGTTCCTGCAAAGCCAGAGGAAGCAAAAGCCCTCGCCGTTATTCCAGCGGGCTCCACAGCAGAGCCCAGGGGTGGTCTTTGCCGTCCAAAGCCCCACAGCCTCAGGCCAGCGGGCTGACAAGTGCTGGCAAACCCGGGACCGTTCCCCTCCACCAGGCTGGGGAGCTGAAGGCATTTTCCTGCCCCTCCGCCCCCCCAGCCTCTCCCGCCTGCCAACACTTTACCTGCCAGGTGCTGCAGCAGCAGGGGGATCTCTGCGGCCCACTTTGCTCCCACGGCTCCATGGATCGTGCTGGGGAGCGCCTGCAGCAGCTGCGGGGCCGCCGCTCCACGGCCACCGCTCGCGTGCGGAGACACCGCCGCCACCACCTAGGCCAGGGCAGGAGAGAGACGGGCTCGCGCCTGCCCCAAGAGCCGCAGCTGGCAGCAGGCAGCCGATGTCTTCGCCTGGGCACTGCTGTCCCCCAGGAGAAGCAGGAGCCCCCAACAGGCAGGGGAGGCTCAGGCACCCTCCGACAGCTCCTGCCTCCTCCCGGGGTGCCGGCACTGGCCTTGGCACCATCTCTCCTGGCCTCTCCCCTCAGCCCGGCCACAAAAGCTCTTTCCCCGGGGACCAGCTACTCACCAGCAGGCGAGCCAGCAGGGCCTGGGGAGCCGGCAGAGGGGCTGCGGGCAGAAAGAAAGGCTGTGTGAGACGCCCAGCCCTGCCGGACCTTGCCCACGCCATGTCCCACGTCCCACACCCCCACGCGGGGCTGCAGGGGACCCCGGCCGCGCCACCTCCACACCGGCCCTGCTGGGCTCCCGTGGCTGAACGGCTGCCGACGAAGGCAGCTCCGGCATGGCAGGAACCAGCCCCTGGACCCCCAGTGAGAGCAGGCTGAGCCCACGCAGGGGGTGCCAGGGACACGCACCGCCCTAATACCACCCAGCCTGGCACAGCGCACCAGGACTTTCTGCTCCCTACCTTGCTCCACAGGCTCCAGGGCCTCGGACGCCACCTCCTCTTCCTCACGCTCTGCGCTCTCCTGTCTCTCGGCCAGGGCACACAGGCAGCGGCAGAGCGGGACCAGCATGCCAGCGTGCTGGGCTGGCACCACATGCCGCAGCAGCCTCGGCTACAGGAGCTGCAGGCAAGAAGCAGGCCGTTGGGCATGCCGGCATTTCTGCCGCTCCCTCCCACTTCCCCTGGCATGGCTGCTCCTCCGGCACCGGCCCAGCCCCTCGGCCTCGGGTCTTTCCTAGCTCAGGAGCTCCGCTCTCGCCCTGGCTTCCTCCTCCACCTTCTCTCCCTCTCACCCACCCTGCTTCACACCCCTTTCGCCTTCCCTTTGGCTGCCCGGTTGGGGAGAGCTGCCGGCACAGCTCCCCCAGGGGCAGGTCACCCCCCACGGCAAAGGCGCACAGGATCCCTATGGCCCCACCAGCCCCTACATCTCATGTATGGGACGCAGCCAAGACGCGTGCCCAGCGGGGCTTGCGTCAGCCGCAGCACGTGCTGAACGAGCAAGTCTGGCCCCAGAGCGAAACCCCAGCTCTTCGCTGCTGCTTTAATGGCTAAGATGGGGGGTCCCAGCGCACACAGGGAAGCCTCGGGCACGCCCAACCCCACCACTCATGCAGCGCACGCACGGAAAGGACGGGCGCGTTGGCGTGAGTCATGCGCGCTCCGCAGCGTGGCAGGGGAGAGGTTCGGGCCACGGGGAAGGCGAGCAAAAGCATCCCCAGGCAAGAAGCAGCGGCAGGCGGAGGACAACTCACTTTGGCCACCCCTCCGGCAGAGACGTCCAGCGTGCCCAGCACGTGCCCGCACAGTCGCTGAACAGCCCTTTCTTCCCGGGCTTCCACTGCACAGAGGCTTCCCCGACGCCTGCGAGACAGAGGTGGGAAACACCCGTCACTGCCCCTTCCCAGGCCCCGCGGTGCCCGGTGAATGCAAGGCCACGCCAGTGCTGCGGAGGATCTGCTGCGCCCGGCTCCCCGCTGCCAGCGACACCCACGGCAGCGCGGCACAGCCGGGACGCGGAAAGCAGCCTGGGCGTCGCGCTCTGCCCTTACCAGTCTGCCTGAGGCCCGGCTGAACTCGCTGAAGATGTGCGCCACCACGTCCCACGCTGAGCAGCCCGGGGCACTGGAGCGCAGCAGCTCCCCGATGAAATGCAGAACTGCCATCTGCACCTGCCACCGAGGCTCCAGTTACCACCCCGGCCCAAAGCCCCAGGGGAGCTGCCTTTGCAGCGCTGCAGCCCTTCTGGCCGGGCCGAGACGACGAGGGTGCAGCAGCAGCCCACGCTCCACCATCGCCACCAGGCTCTCACCCCGGACCCTGCCTTTGCCTGCTGCTACAGCCCCGCCAGGCTCTGCCCCAGGGAAAGGGTGGCTCTGCCCCTGCAGCAGCACCCTCCCTGCCCAAACCAGCTCACCTGGACCGTGGGGTCCCCGCACACAGACTGCACCAACTTTGCAAACAGGGGCAGCTTCTCCCTCGTCTCGGTGGCTGCAAGGGACAAGGAGAGGTGTGCGCTGAGGCCGAGCCCCCGTTTCCGGAGGGATTCCTCACAGCTGCCCAGCTTCTCGTGCAAAGCAGGGCCAGACTGCGACATCAGAGGAAGCAGCAGCACCCCGGGGGAACTGCATTTCTCTGGCCTGGGCCACTGACCTGCAGAGCGGACCAGAGCCTGCAGCACTTCCACAGCTGCCACGCGATCAGCCTTGCTCCTGCTCCTCAGCTTGCAGTACAGGAACACGATCGTCTCCTCTGGGCAAATTTGGGCTGCGGGGAAGAAATCACGCTCGCCATTAGCGACCAGCCTCTTCCCACACGGGCAGGTTTGCAAGAGAGCTGCCAGCACACGGCAGCACGGCGCGGCCTCTCCTGCCCTTACCCTGCAGCACAGTGCAGCGGCACAGCTCTGCTTTGTGCTCTGGGCTGGGCGGCTCGATCTCATCACAGAGCTGCGGGAACAAGGTGCCGTTCAGAGAAAGCCGGATCGGCGCAGAGGGATGGAAAGGAGCCGCGCTGTCAGCTCTCGTCTCACGGGCAGCTCCGGGCGCGGACCCACGGCCAAAGCCCAGAGCCCCGGGCGCACGCAGAGCTTTGCAGCAGCTGAGGCTGCCCGGGAGCCGCAGGCCAGCGACGCGGCGTCAGGCCTTACCTGCTGGTGCACAGCAGCGTTGATGGCCAGAAGCTAGGCCCGGGGCACGAGGGTCCGAGCGCCCACCACGGCCTCTAGGAAGTAGCTGAGACTCTGCAAGGCAGCGCAAGAGGGAGAGGGGGGCTCTCACCACCAGCTGCCCGGAAAGGGAGGAACCGGCATCGCGGCGAGATGCCGCGGCCTGAGCCCACGTCCAGGGAAAGCCCAGCTCGCACGGGGCTTCTGGCTCTCCCCCCTTGCTGGTTTCTTGCAGCAAGAGCCCAGGAAGCCTCAGGCCCTGGCTCTCGCGCTCGTGCCCAAAGGGGCCGCGGCTCCTCCGGGCACCCCGCAGCTCCCCGACGCCTGCCCGCACCCCCACGGCCCCCGGCCACGCCGCACCCCACGTCACCCCTCACCGTGGTCACCGCCAAGGGCTGCCGCACTTCTCGATACTGGTGCAGCAGCCAGAGGAGCTGCTCCCAGGCGCGCTGGCAGTGCTCCTCGGCGTGCAGCAGGACGCCCATCATGGCAGCCGTCACTCCAAGGACGGCCTGCTTGACCTGCCGAGGGACGGCGCCGCGCCGCGGGCTGAGGGTCTCTCCAGCGCTGGCCTGCCCCGGGTGCCCGCCTGCCCTTGCCGCGCGGGGGCTCGGGGCGCTTTCGCGGCCCGCCTGCTCCCTTCGACTCCTCGCCCAGCGCCGCCCCGCTGGCCCCGGCCCGTGGCCCCGCGGTGGTGAGAGCAGCGGCGCTCACCTCTTCCTCCTCGCAGCCCCGCCACTTTCGGCTCGCCCAGCGCAGGAGCGGGGAGATGGGGGCGCAGAGCTGGGCGGCCCCCAGGCGAGGGAAGGCACATTTCTCCCGCTGGCCCAAGTACGCGCTGACGCCCCAGCACCACTGCTCCACAGCTGCAGCACCCGGAGGGAGACGGGATGGCAGCAAAGCCTCTGAGCGGCCAGAGACCTGCCTCGCGCCAGGCCCCAGGCCGGCGGGAGGCCCCCGCGCCAGGCCGGCCAGGCCTCGGCTCGGGAGGAGAGCTGGCTCCGGGGAGGCGTCGCGCCACGGCCGGCGACGCCGCGGCCGCAACATGGCCTTCTTCCTGCCCTCTCCCGCCCCCACGCACCGCTGCCTCTGCCCGGCCTCGCCGCCCGCGGCGGCCCCGGCCCCTTCCTCCCCGAGCGGTCGCCCCGCAGCGCCCCCGCAGGGCCCCGGCACCGACACTCACCGCCGCAGCCAGCGCGCAGCAGCCGCCCGCCTCACTCAGCGCGCCACCCAGGGCCGGCAGCGTCGTGGCCGCCAAGGGTGCGCACTGCAGGGCTGCAGAGAGGGCAGGGCGGCGCCTTTGGTCTCCGGCGCGTGCCCCCCTCCAGCCCGGCCCCGAGCGTTTGGGGCAGGGCGAGGAGCTCCTTCTCCCGCCTCTCCCCCACCGTCACCCGGAGCAGCCGGCCGGGGGCCGTACCGCAGCGGGCAGCCAGGTCGCGCAGGGTGACGAGGACAAGCTCCGCCGCCGGCTCCTCCAGGGCCCTCGCGTGGCCCTGCAGCGCCGACACCACGGCAGGCAAGCGGGAACGGGCCAGCGCCACCAGGACGCGGCTCGCGGCCGTCCTCGCGGCGGCCCAGCGCCGTCCGCTCAGCATCACCAGCGGCATCAGCGGTTCGGGACGAGGTGCGGCAGGAGGGCAGAGGCGCCGTGGGGTGACACCAGCCCACGGCACCCGGGGAAGCCGGGCGCTGCAGGGAGCCCTTGCAGCCCCGCGGGACGCCCCCCTCCGCCTCACCTCAGCGCCTTGCAGCCGGTCCAAGAGAGAAGTCACAACGGCGGCAAAGGTAGCCGTGGCCCCAGGGACAGAGCCAGCCGCCCTGCCGCCGTCCTCGCCCCGCGCAGGTCCCGACCAGCGACCTACACGAGGCAAGAAACCTGCAAGGAGAGCAGCGGAGGGCTTGCACCGCTTTGGCAGCGGCGGGGATGGCCCCGAGTCAGGGCAAACGTCTGCCCAGCTGGAGGGCGGGGCGACTGGAGGGGCTGGTGGGGCCGGCTCGGCGCCGCCTGGAGAAGAGCAGCCCGGGGGCAGCTTGGGGCTGGCCCCAAGCGCGTGACCCCGGCTCTCCCCGAGCCGGCCGCGCGGGCGCCAGCAGCTCCCCGTCCCCCCCCCCAACAACGGGCCAGCGGGGCGCCCAGCGTGGTGCCGGCCCCCACCTCGCAGCGCTCGCAGCACCCCCATCGCGGCAGGACTCCCCAGACTCTCACTCTTTCTCTCTTGCTTTCTTGCTTGCCCTCCCTCTCTCCTTCTCCCATCCCTTCTCTCCCCCTTCCTCCCTCTGTCTTTCTCTGCCTAAGCCTGGCCCTAATCTCAGGTGGGGCCTGAACCTGAGCCCACCAGGCCCTTTTCTGGCCTGAACAAAACCAGGTGTGCTGGGAGCAAGGCTGGTGCAGCCCTGCATTGCCTTTGGCAGGCCCTTTGCAGCCCCTCTCCATGTGGGGCTCCACACTCTCTCTCCCCCCTAACCCGAGGCCTAGCCCTCACCTGGACTCCTCTTCCCTGCTGCAGAGGTGCCGCTGGTCTGGAGACCCCCAAGGAAAATGCGGGCCATGCTGCCCATGTGCTGGGCTGCCCCTGCAGCCTGACAGAGGGTCCTGTGGCCACGGCCCTGCCTGCTGCCCCTTCCTGGGCTGCTGCTGCTCGCCCACGAGCTCCTGCAGCTGCTTTGGTTTCTCCAAAGTCAGCCTTGGGGAGCTGACCCCCGAGGTCAGTCTTTCCCTTTTCTTCTCTTTTCCCCCTTTCCCTTTTCTTCTTGTGTATTTATTCCTCAATATTTCTTCTAGATTTCTTCTTCTCTTTCTTCTTCTACTTCTCCTTCTTTCTTTTTCTTTCTCTGTCACTCTTTCTCCCTTTTCCCTTTCTCCATCTCCCTTTCTCATTCCATTTTTTTCTTTCCCTCTGTCCCTCTCTCTCCTGTTTCTCTCTCCCATGTTCTTCCCCTCTTGTTCTCTCTAGTCTGCCCTCACTCTTTTCCTTTCTCCTTCTTTCTTGTTCCTTCTCTCTCCCTTTTCTTTTTTCTTTCTCTTCTCTCTTGTTCTCTCTCCTTTTCTCTGCCCCATCTCTTTCTCTATAATTCTCACTCACTTCTTCCTCACTTTTTCCTCTTTTCTCCCTTTCATTCCTTATTCCTTTCCCTCCCCTTTTCTCCCTCCTTCTCTTCTCTCTCCCTCCTCATTCTCTTTCCGTTTCCCTCTGTTTCTCAGCATCTCTCTTGCTCTTTCCTACTCCCCCTCTCTCCTTATTTCTCTCGCTCTCCCTCTTCTTCCTCTCCCTTTTTTTCTTGCTCCTTCTCCCTCTCTCCCCCTCCTTTGCTCTCTCTTGCCTTCTCTCCCCATCTCTTTCCCTCTTTCCCTGTCCCTCTTTCTTTCTCCTTCTCTTCTTCACTCTTCCTCTCTTTCTTTCTCTGCCACCCTCTTTCTCCCTCTACCTCCCTCTCACTTTCTCTCTTGTTCTCTCCTCTCCTTCTCTGTTCTTCTCTCCCTCCCTCTTTTTGCCTCCTTCTCCCTCGCTGTCTTCTCTTGCTCTTTCTCTTCCTCTCCTTCCGCATTGCTCTTCTTCTCTCGCTCTCTCCCTCTCCTCTCCCACTTTCTTTCTTCTTTTTTCCTCTCTCCTTCACTCTTGTTCTCTCACTTTCTCTCTCTCCCTCTGTCTTTCTCTACCTCACTTTCTCTCTTTCCCTGGTCTCTCTTCTTCCTCTCCTAGCTGGCCATCCTTCTTTCCCCTTCTGCCTTGCCCTCCTTTGGCCTCTCTCTCCTTCTCCCTTTCATTCCTTCAACTCTTTCTCTCCCTTTCTGCCTTTCTCTTAGTCTCCCTCTTGCTCTCTTTCCCTCTCTGTCTCTCTCTCACCCCCTTCTTCCCATTTCTTCTTCTTTCTCTCCCCCTTTTCCTCCCTTCCTCCCTTTTTCCCTCTGCCTTTTCCTTTTCCCCCCACTTTCTCTCCTGCTTTCTTTTTCCCCCGTCTCTTGTTCTCTCTTCTTTCTCATTCTTTCTCTGTTTCTCCATTTCTCCCTCCCTCTTTCTCTCCCTCTTTTCCCACTTTCCCTTTCTCTTTCTTTGCTGCCCGCTTTCTCTCTCTCCTCTCTCTCTCTTTCTTCTTTTCCCTCTCTCCCCTACTTTGTCTCCTCCTTTCTCCCTCGGTCTCCCTGCAGAGCGGCTCCTGCGGCACGCGAGCTCCCTGTGCTGGTGAGGGCTGGGGCCAGGGATCTCTGGGGGACCAAGTGCCCTGCGCCCTGGGGAGGGGGATTTCTGGCAGGGAGGAACAGCAGTCGCCTGTTCAGTTGTTCCTCCTCTTCAGATGGAGCTTCCTGTGTTTCAGTTTGTGCCCGTTGCCCCTCATCCTGTCACTGGGCAAACTGACAAGCCTGGCCCCAGCCTCTTTACAGCCTCCCTTCAGATATTTCAACACCTTGCTAAGATGCCCCCTCTGTCTTCCCTTCTCCAGGCTGAAGTCCCAGCTCTCTCAGCCTTTCCTCATATGGGAGATGCCGGGCTGGACAGAGGGGCCCAGACCCCCCGCCCCAGAGGGTGGCTCCTGTGCAGTCACGTGGCTGCACTCCTGCGGGGACATGCAGGAGTATTTTTCTGCTCCTTCCTATCATCCTAATCAGAGCAGCCCCCAGGCAGTAACTGCACCGCAGGCATCGCCAGCCCGCTTGCACTTTGCCCGTTGTTTCTCTTGGAGGAAGGGAACACCACGTCCTGTGGGTCTGCTCATACCCCCAGCAGCTGGTACGCTGGCTTTCACGCTCGTCTTCCATTTGTTTCTAATCGAACTACTTCCTGGGAGTTCAACCCAGTTTGACTGACTCTCCTTAAGTGTTTTAGTACTACCAGAGTGGTACTTTATTCACCACTTGCTCACCAAAAAGCAACCCTCCTGGTAGGCTCCACATTTCTTTCCTTTTCTGACTGGGCACTTCTCTCCCACAGGCTCCATTCTAGGTAATGTAACTTGAAAGACCCATGTACAATAATCAAGTCACTTCAGGGTCCCTCTTAAGATTGCAATATTTTAATAAGAACAGTTCATACAAGTAACTCACTTCCGTACAATCATGGAGTACAAAAGCTTCCCTGTCTCTAGGTACTATAGGTACTACTGCTCAGCCTTAAATATCTCTACAAACTCTTTAGATCGGTCATCGGGCATGTCGCACTCCTTACTAAAAAAAAAAACAAAAAAACAAAACAAACAAACAAACAAAAAAAGGGCACAGTAACAATGACACAAAGGTTATTCTACTAAAATTTAACAGCAGATGCTAATCAGGAAAAGCCTTTCATCTAAGTGGCTTCCTGACTCCTGTTCTTAACACCTGCCTCACTTGTGACAGTTAAAACAGACAGTAGCCTCCAACTGCCCTTCAGGTTCCACCATAGTCTCATGGACAAGGTACTGACAACTTGGGACCTAGCCGCCTAAATCCCTTGAGCAGGCCAGCACACTTCTCGCTTACGCACAGATTTTTATCCCGTTACTCGTATGAGCGCTCTCCTCTCCCGCTTGGGAAAACATCTACTCCTGGAGACTCTTGTACTAGCCGAACTAGCGGGAGCAACTCAACAGCTAAACAGCAATTCACTTGGCCCCACCAGCACATTCCCCATGTCAAAGGAGGCCTGCAGTTGTGAACAACAGTGACGTTTAAGCGACGGCAGAGAAAACAGCGCTGCTGATGTCTTTGGACCAACAGAAAGCTCTTTAGAAATGTTTCCACAGGAAAATGCTGATAAGCGGTCTTTCTACAAGGGGCTTTGTTACCCTGGCTTTTTCAGGAGAGCTCAAGCACTGCTTTTGGTAAAACGTTTTTACAAGCCCCAAACCAGCCTGCTGCGGCCTGAAACTGCTCTGGCACGGCCTGGAAGCTGCCCTGCCATGCCTGAAACCGGCCCACCGGGCCTGGACCCAGGCTACCGCAGCCCAGCTCAAAGTCACCCCCACCACCAACTCCAAAACCCCTCTCTCCTCACCCTGCAACTCCTCCCTCCGCTGAGCCCAAAACCACTCCCCTCCAGCCTGTTGCATGTTTGTAACACTGGTTTACAGCAGACAACTTGAACACCACAAACCCCAGGACAACAAGCGGTTTTAGTTAGTAGCCTGCAGCTGGGCAGGGAAAGAGCACTGGAGGCTGCCCAAAGGCAGCACCACAACTCGGGGAGGGAAGCAGAGCATTTCAGAGCACGACCGAGGAAGAGGCACAAAGCCCACAGAGCACAGGGACGCCTAGGGGAAATGGCCTCCCATTCTCTGAGTTGCCCCAGGCACCCTGCAGCACAGACCTGGCTGGCAGCAGAACCAGAGACCCAGACTTCTCCCTTGAGGCAGGCCTGACAAATGAAGGTTTTCCAACAGATGACCAATATCAGAAAGGCCCAGCAGGGAGCACAGATTTTGTTAGCTCATTGCTCTCAAGGCAGCCCTTGAATTTGCTTGCTTGTTCCCTCATCATACCTTAGGGCCTGGGGTCTCTGGGAAAGCTTTCAGCTCCACAGGAGGCTGAGCTGGGGCCCCCTAAAAGGGAGGGCTAAACATGGGGCAGGGCCTCCAGGGGCAGGAGGCTGCACACTCTGGAGAAACACAGCTCTGACATGCTGCGCTGGAGCTACCCAGGCTCTGCCTTCCCTGGCCAGCATTACTGGTAATTAGGTAACCAAAGACAGAGAAATGCCATCTCTATCTTCTGAAGGGGTTGCGGAGGGCCTTGGAAATACACTTTGCTGCTATAACTGCGTGAGACTCTGCTCCACGCTTACCGAGGGTCAAACAGTTTCCATTTAAAAAAAAAAAAAAACAGCTCTGCAGGCATGCAGCTCCAAGGCCAAAAGAACCCACTCCACCAGGGCACAGCTGCTCAGGGAAACACAAAGAGCCCCTGAGCAAGCCTCCTTGGCTTCCTTTTGGTTTTCCCCTCTCTCATTTAGGCTTCTTAAGCTGGTGACAAGTAGTCAGAACTGACTGGGCTCTCCTGCCAAAAAGGCTTTCACAGCTCACCCAACACCTGAAAGCTGCACCTAGCCTATACCTTCACTGGGCAAGCACCACTCCTTCAGGGACTCAGGAGGCAACCTCAGGAAGAAACTTCCACCCAAGCTTACCAAGCCTCCTGCTCTGCACAGGCAGAACAGACCTGTGCCCACCAGGCTTGGAAAGAGTCCCAGGCTTAGTGCAAGGCAAATTCATATCACCCACCCAAGCTGAAGAGTCTCCTTTCAGAAGCTAGTGGCCTTCAAGAAGACACTTAAGCACACCGCTAGGAGTCCAAATGGGCACGCCAGAGGTGTCCCGAGCAAGGCTGAAGCGGGACACAGCTGCTTTCCTTCGCCAGGAAACCCCCAGGCTGGGCTGCAGCAGCCTCCTTGCCTGCCCTGGGGACACTGTGCTAGGAACTGCTGCTGGCAGCCTGCAAACACAAACACGGGTGCTCCCACATTAGCGGCCCTGGGGGGCAACAGCCTGCAGGCATCATGCTGCAGCAGAAAAGCCTCTCAGCTGCACCAAGAGCTACGAGGTTAAGGAAAGCACTCCCAATATGACACTGACTCGGCCCAAAGCTGCTTCAAAAGCCAAGTGTGCTCAGGGCAACCTCTCCGCTCTCCCCTCAACAGGCTCCCCCAAGTGCATGGCACAGGCAGCCAGGTGGCCACGCCTGCTGCTGCCCACCACACAGCCCCACTCACCTCCAGCGCCTTCATTTCCCCAGCGCCACCTTGGGCACCACCACCTCTTCCTTGCTCCCCAGGCACTGCTGAGTGGTGGCCATCTGCTGCTGGTATCGCTTCTGTGCTTGGCCACCACCTGGCACCTGCCCTCCCCTGAGGGGCCGAGAGCCCGGGCCCTCCACAGGGCCAGGACTTGCCCTCCCCTCCCTGTGCCAAAACGCTCCACAGTCACCACGCGCCCTGCAACCGCCCCACACCAACCCTCAACAGCCGCCACGTGCCTCAGCCACCTCGCTTTAATGGCTGCCACGCACTGCGGGCACCTGCTGTAACAGGTACCTGGTGGGTGAAACGTGACCCATTGCCCATGCAGTGATTTAGGAGCAGGTCTTCATACCAGCTCTTCTCACAGAGCTTGTGGTTTTTTTTTTCTCCTGTTAATGGAGAAGGATTTACAGGTGCAGAGAGAAGAGCCTACTCACCAGCAGGCAGTTGAAATGCTCAGTGACCTTGCCTTCCTAAGGGTCTTATTTTGCCCTTGAGCAGCTGAGGTTTCTGTCCCCTTCAGAGGGAGCTCAGCCCAGGAGTCAAGAGGAAATTCAGTGGTGAGCTGCCTCGTAAACATGTCTGGGGAGAACTTCCGTCGTGTCCTCAGGCAGCCTTTGTGGCAGTGGAGGGGGAGGCTCTGTGTCCTTGGCACAGGTGCCACCAAATGCCTGAATTGTTCACCCACCTGAGAGGCAGCTTGAAGAGGGTGCCAGCTGATGGTGGGTTACAGGACTGGGCCTGCTCAGAAGGTGTGCAGTTATTGGCAGTGGTGCAGTCTGGCTGGTCCTTGTGGGGCTAGTGTCTTCTGCTGCTGCTCCCCACTGCTGCCTGTGTCCTTGACTTCTGGGTGCAAGAGAGCTGGGGCAGCTTCTTGCAATGAATGCTGGCACACTCCCTCAGCAATCTGGTGAGGTACTCCAGAGGCACATGCTCACCCAGAGGGGCCTCCCCTTTGTCTCTGCCTTCTTCAGGCCACTCCGCAAGCACTCGTGTCCATCGCAGCCACAGTCCCTGGCGCTGCAGTCCAAAAGCATCCCCGTTATCACCAGTGCCACTAAAATTGCTTTTCAAAAAAAAAAATTTTTTTTCTTTTATTCTGTGGCAAGTGAACGGCCAGAGGTGGCTGTTCAGTGCTGTTCAAACTCAGTGAGGTACCTAGGGTTAATCCCACTTCTGTGGCATGCTCCTCGTGCAAGGTTTAGGCACTCTGCTCCTGTGCAAGCTGAAGGCTCTGTTGTTCGTGGGGGGCAGGAGGGAGCCCTGGATAGGCAGTTCTTCAGCTTGTTCTTTCGCCTGTTAAGGACAAGATACGATGTACGCGTGCTCTGCGAGTTGCTTGTGTGTCAAATGAGCCCTTATTAGAGGCAGGTATAGCGGGGTTTTTTAATGCCAGTGCCTAAAAAGAAATGGGGTTTTGTGGGTGTGACTGACCCGAAGGTGTTTGGTGGAGGATGGTATGTTTCTCCTGGAGATCTTGGATTCCTGTCCAGGCCAGGAAGTTGTTGCTCTCGGATACATGATGGTGTGTGCTGGAGAGCCTCAGTGTGAGGAGGGATGCTGTGTAGGAACCCAGAGGAGCAGGCCAAAGCAGCTAGGGGCCAAAGAGAACCATCTCCAAAGCTGCTTGCTTGGGGGACAGCAGATGCGTGGGTCCGTTTGCCACCAGCCTCGTGGCAGGAACACTATCCAGCCCCTCCACGCTGGGCTGGGTTGCTCTTGGCAGCGTTGTGTCCTGGGGACGGTAACAGGGCAGCAGCTGCAGGGCTGTTGCCAGTGGTATGCCTGCTGTGTGCACGTGTGTCATCTTCAGGCAAGCAGGGGAAGGAAGAGGAAAGCTGGAGGATGGCAATAAATTGGGAAGATGCCTTAGCACTTACCTAAAAACACGTCCTCTTCAGTGGTTGTATCTCTTGGTTTTTCGTTCTTGGTCCCCCTAACGCACACCGAGGCCCCCGTTGTTGCTGGGAAGGGTGAGCACCCAAGGGTGCAAGACACTCAGCCTCGCGTGCAAAGGAGGCCTGAGCTTTGGTGGTAGTGGCTCTCCTTACTTGTGCAGTGTGTGACAAGGCACGTGAGGTTGTAAGGTTCTTGCAAGGGATGTGAATCATGAGCACACAGGCCTTGGCAGGGCAGGCCACAGTCTGGTAATCTGTCTCAGAAACACTGGGCTATGTTGTGCTGTTTGGGCCTGAATTCATGAGCTAGCAGCTAATTGGTTAATAACCTGCAGCAGTCTGCCCCCCTCCCCTCCCTGACTACAAGAGTGACCTCTGAGGGACTCAGCATATCCCTGGTCAAACCACCTGGTGAACCTGTGAGGTGTGAATGGACAGGGAGATTCTGTGGTAACCACCTCCCATCTGTCAATCATAGTGAAGGGGCTGGAATATGCACATAAAGGGTTAGAACATACCTTCCTGATTGGCTAAAGGCCACATGCCCTAATTTGCATCAGCCTATAGAAAGAGAGTGGGGGGGGGGGGGTGGGGTGAGGGGGACCTTGAGGTGAGCAGCTGGAGAGTGGGGGAGGTTTGGGGTGGAGGAGCCCCAGTGGCCTTTCTGAAGGCTTGAAGGAGCTTGGCAGCCTTTTTAAAGGCCGGGCTCCAGCTGAAGACATCAGGAGCAGGGGAATCATTGATGACCACAAGAGGGCCTGAATGGTGGTAGCTGACCACTGTCCCCTAACAGGGCCTTGCTCTGCCTCTTCCCCCTCAAGTCAGGCTGCTGGCTGGGACCACCATTGAATCTGACACCCAGGAGACCCCTCTCTGGGGGGCAGGCACATAAGTGTGGGTGTACCACTTCTTGAGGGTGTGGGTTTGAAGCTCCATTCTCATAACAACCTGAGACCAGTAGGGCCTTAGTGAGGTTCAGCTCACCCCTTGCCTATCAGGTGGCATGTTGTGCAGGTGTGACCCGATAGACCATCCTACTCTTTACTGTGCACTCTCTTGCTCTGTCTGTCTTCCTTTTTGGGGGTATGGGGATCTTACTTTTGAGCTAGCTAATAGAACAATGTAAGCCCTAGATATGTGGTATCTAAATGAGTTATTTGTGAATAAGTTGTTAGTGTTGTCACTCCTTCTTGCTTATTTGGAGAATCTCTGTAGACCTATGCACTCAGTAAAGCTCCCATCAGCCCCCAGGAACCTGTTAGTTGTGAGTGGTTAATGAAGTTGTTGAAGAGGCCTTTTGCTTGGCTCAGGCATGCTTCTTCATCCAACAGCACCATAAGCTTTCCAGGTGTTGTGCAACTGTTGACTCACTGCTGACTAATTGAACTAACTGAGCAATTAGCTTAGGAATGGTGGCTTGATATTGACTCCCTGGTCAATAGTGCTTCAGTACCTAGAAGCTAATTGCTTAAGTAGTGCTGAAAGTACTGGAGAAATGTTGAATAAATGCTGGACTTGGACAAGGGTGTGACCCCCCCCCCCCGTCTCCCCCAAAAGAACAGTTTCTGGCATGAAAGCATCTCAATGGGAGGTTTGTCCTGGTGCATGCTGGTCTCCTTGCCCTCTGGGTGCTTGCAGATGGACCCCCACCCCACCTCGAGGAGGGTCCATGCACCCTGTCCCCCACCTCAAAAAGGGCCCCCTCAGCCTCTGCTTTGGGGCTGGAAATGCCGGAGCTTGCCTCTGTTTCCAAGTCCCCACAAGGCAGGACTTAGCCCCAGTTTCCAGCCACAGAATCAGCCACCTCAGCCTCTGTTTGCGGACCCCAAAAGGCAGGACTTAGCCTCTCTTTTGGAGCCCAAAAGGCAGGACTCCTTCACCTGTTCTTGTGCTTGAAAACAGGGAAGCTTGAACACCAAGCTTCCCTTGGTGGCCCTAAAAACACAGCACTCGGCCTCTGCTTTTAGTCCCCACAACAGGCACCCTTGCCTCTGTTCTCAGAGTCCCAAAAACACAGGACTTGGTCTCTGTTTCTGGAGCTGGAAAACCTTGGACTCTGCTTGGAGGATGCGAAAGGGCCAACTACGCCTCCATTCCAGGCCCCCAAAACAGAGGCCTTAGTCGCTGTCTGCAACCACAAGCACAGCAAACTTAAAAGCCTCTGTTTCTGGCCCCCAAAATGCAGGACTTGGCCTGTCTTCAGACACAAAGGCAGCCAACTAAGGCTCCCTTTCTGGGCCTCAAAGTGGCCTAACTAGCCTGGGTTTGTGGCCCCAGGAACCCAGGATTTAGGCCCCCTTTAGGGCTCAGAAGTGGGGAACTTGCTCTCCGTTCTCAGCCAGAAACACAGCCAGCTCAGCCCCTGCTGCTGAGCTCCACAATGCCTCCCCAAGTCTCTGGTGGTGGCCCCCAAACCTCACCACTTCCTGCCTGCCCTGGCACCTGGCCCCCAAAGCCCCTGCCGTCGGGCTGCAAGTGCAGGGCTTGGGGCAGCAGCCTCCACCTGGGATGGCCCTGGGTGGCTCTGGGCTGTGCTTAGGGCCAGGGCCGGGGCGTCCCTGCTGGGAGGGCCCGGCCCCGGGTGTGGGGCAGCCTGGGGGCGTTGGGCTTGGGCCCTTCAGCCTTTATTCCCTGGCCTGGCCCCACTCCCAGCCCTGGGAGAGCGGCCCTGCCCCCTTCCCCTCTGCAGCCCCACTCACCCCCAGGGGCTCCCAGTGCCCCTCAATCCCTGCAGCCCCCACTCGCCCCTTGGGCCCTCCACTCGCCCCGGGGCCCCTCTCAGCCTCAGGCCCCCCCTTACCCCACTGTCCCCAGTGGCCTCTCCAGTGTCTGCAGTGCCCTCCCTCACCCCATCTCTCTGCTTCCCATGGCCCCAGGCAGGGCCCCAGGCTGGGCCGGGGGCACTGGGGCCACATCCTGGGGGCAGCAGGGCCGGGGCCGGCGCAAGACCCCCACAGAGCCTGGAAACAAGCTGGCGCCTTCCTCATGCGGATGGAGCTTTATTGTCCTCCAGCCTCGGGCTACTGGGGCCCCCGGCACGGGGCACCGCTGCTGCCGCCAGCCACGCACGGGGGGGCCTTGGCGTGCCACTGCCTCTGCTGAGCTGCAATGACACCAGAGGGAGGCACCGTGGGTGCTCGGCTGCTGTTTCCCCATGGCCCCCCATGGCCTCCGGAGCTCCACAGTGCTCAGCTGGGGGCAGCTGTCCTGGTCAGGAGCCTGGGGGCTGTGCAAGTCCTCTCTCCCCATTCCACACCCCCCCCCCCGCCCCCCCACTTTCGGCACCAGCCACCCTGGCCTGGTGCTCGCGGGGCCTCTGGACACCTCCCCAGGACGTGGGGTGGGAGCTCGGTCTCTGTCACCTACCTCCCCACAAGAACGCCAGGTCCCATCGCTGGAGCCACTCAGCTGGCGCTGTGTCCAGGATGATGCCTGGCACATGGGGAAGTGCAGCCATCAGGGCATGGCCCCAGTCCCAAACCCAGCTCCAGCCCTGAAGCCCAACCCCGGCCCCGACCCGAGGGACGTGACCGGGAGCAGCGCGACAGCCCTGCACTGCCTCTCACCCAGGACGGTGACGGCTGTCACCTGCGACGCCTGGCAGCTCCCCATGCAGCAGCTCCGGGCTGTGCTGAAGAGCCTCTCCAGCAGCGCGGGGCAGTCTTGGGCCTAGGGCAGAGCAGGCACGTGGGAGCTCATCTCTGGCTCCAAGCGCCACCCGCTCCCGGGTGCCCTGCAGCCGGCACAGGAGCCACAGGGCAGCCACCCGCCCGCCTGCAGGGACGCAGGCCCCAGTGCAGAGCTCGCTCACCAGGTGACTGCAGATCTCGTCCTGCAGCTCGGCCGCGCTCAGCCCAGCGCTCGTGGCAATGCGCCTCCGCACCCTCTTTGACCCCAGAAACGGGGCGCACAGGTGGAGAGCACCCTTGCACGCCTGGAAAAGAGCATTGGCCCGTCACAGGGACGCTGAGCGCCTGCCCGCAGCACCAAGGGAGGGAGAAACCTCGCTGCCGCGCTGTCAGCGAGGGCCTGCAGAGACACCAGCAACAGCAGCACCACAGCTCTGCTGGCACCACAGGGCTTTCTGCAGATCTGCAGATAGCAGAAAGCTGCTTACATCGGAGACAGCTGGGGCTGGGTCCCGCAGGTGCAGCACAAGGCTGGGAAACACTTCCTCCACCTCTCTGCTGAAACTGGACCTCCTCCCTGAGGCAGACGAGGCCAGAGTCCCATAGAGGGTGAAGGCCAAGCGACGCAGCACCTCTTCCTCCTGCGAACAAAAAAGCCTATGTGGCGGGTGCTAACAAGGGTGCCGCCTACAAACCCCTTGGCACTAGCGCGGCACTGCCCACAGGGGGATGGCAGCCCCAGGACGGCTCTTGCCTGCCCAACATGAGAACGAGTGGCTTCACTTACCGCCCCCAGGAACGCCCGGGTGGACCTGGCGATGTCTGCCAGGGCAGAGCCCACGGCACTCGCCTTCAGCTGCCCCAGCACCTTCACCAGCGCCAGCAGGCTCTCGGCAGCCACCTCCGCACCGGCCACATCCTCCAGGCCCCTGCACAGCACCTCCACCACGGCCGCCCTGTGCCTCCGCAGCTGCAGAGCGACAGGTGCACAAGCTGCTCACTATCCCTGCCTCCCACCGCTGCCCTTCACCATGGCGCCAAGGGCTGCACTTGCTCGAGCAAGCCCAGAGCAACCCCCTGCCTGAGGAGCCCCGCTTTGCATCCACTTTCCCCTTTGCTACCCTGCTGACATCAGAGCGAGGAGCGCGGCCTTAGTACAGCCCCACGTCTGCCTCTGCTCGTCTCTCCAGGCTCCGCAAGCCCCGCACACCTCTCCACTGGCACCTCTTGAGTTCGGACTGTGCTCAGAGCGCAGAAAAGGCCGTCTCACCTTTGTGGGTGCTCCACTGGCCATGTTGCCCACGCCTCTCATGGCCATTTGCCGCACGGTGTTGATGGGGTCACGTGATCTTTCTAGTAGGGCCTTCAGCAGGGGCTTCAGGAGCTTCGTCTTCTCCACCAGATGGTCCTTCACCAGCTGCAATAAAGCCACGGGGCTGCTAGCATCGGGACGCCATTCACGCCAGGCAAGACAGGACCCCTCCGAGCCCTCCCTGCCCTCCTGCTGCCTCACCTCAGCAAAGAAAGCCGTGGCCGTGAGCCGCAGGTTTGCCGAGGGTGAACCCAGCCACGGGAAGAGGCTCTGCACCAGGCGCTGCGGGACAAGCTCTGCGCGGATCAGCACGCTGCGCACAAAGCACGAGCAGGCTCGTGACACACAGTCACACAGGACGGCCACGGGCCACAACTCCCAAATTCACCGACTCCAATGCAGATGCTGCTCTGCACCTCAGCAGAGCTCCCGGGCATGAAGGAAGGTCCCAGCAGCCCTTTCCCTGGGCATAGCCCCCGCGACAAGGCAGGACACATTGTGGGGGCTCTCACCTCGCCAGGAGACACACGCCGGCGGTGTGAGCCTGGGGGTCTGCCAGGGATGCCCACACTCCCTGCTCCCGGAGCAGCCGCAGCCAGCGCTCCTCCAGGCACCTCGCCAGCACCAGCTCTAAGGTCTCCACAAAAAGACTGTGGGGGAAAAAAAAAAACCCCAAAGAAAGCTCCAGGGGCAGAAGTTTGGGGGCAGATTTCTCTTTGGCAGAGCTAAAGCAGCTCAGCCACTTGGGGAGCTGTTCCTCCGCTCATCCTAAACTCCACCAAGGGACAGGCAAAGTACCCCTGAAATGACGCTCCAAGGTCTTCAAGTCTCAAGCTAACTGAAAACTGGCATTTTTGCCCTTTGTCCTGCCCCAAACCCACAGACAGCAGGAGAAAGCCCAGAGTCCCTGGGCTGACTCCACGCCAGGCGCCCAAGGCACTCCCCAAGTGCTCTGCTCAGCAGCACTTTGGGGAGAGTGCCTTGTAGGTGGCACACAGCACCGATTTGCTCCTGCCGTTGCACAGCAGGAGCGTGGGCAGAGCATGGCACTGTGGGGAGCCTCACGATGGCCCCAGCTGGCGACACAGAGTTTACAGGCAGCCCTGCACCAGTGGGACAGTTGGGTGTGCCTGCAAGGCCATGAACCACACAAAGAGGCCAACCCCTGCCCCTGCCCCAGCCGCTCCTCACCTGCCCGGTGTGTCGTTGCTGCCCAGCTCCCCCAGGGACAGTGCCATCTCCTCCCCCAGCGTCTCGCTGACCTGCCCCAGGAGGCTGGGAAGCAGGGAGGGAAGCAGGTGCTGGACCAGCGTCTTGCTCCGCAGGACCACCAGCACCTCGGAGAGGGCGCGGGTGATCTACAGAGAAAGTCAACCAAGAACCACCTGGTAAAACAAGGGCTTTTCCCACTGTCCACGTCTCCCTGCCACCCTGGGGGGGCTTTTACTGTCTCCAATTCTCACTGCAGCGACAGCCTTGTGGCCCGGCAGCAGCAAACTGTCCCGACTCCCCACACCACTTACACTTCCACCCCCCTGGCACAGCACCCCGCCAGGCTCCACGGGTGCCCGCAAAGGGCACGAAACTCCCTCACGCTGAAGCACGAGTTGGAAAGCAGGCGTGAAGTGGCATAAATGCCTCTGCCGCTGACCGTACCGTGCGAGGCTCCAGGGCAGCCTGGCTGCTGCCCAGCTCTTGAGTGCAGCAGTCCCTCTGGTGGCTGCTCTTTCCAGCTGCCCTTAATTTTTTGGTTAAGCACACCAGGATGTGGCATCCCAGGGTGCTTCTTCCCAGGCTCCTCCACAGCTCCACCATGTCACTGCAAGAGAACAGACGCTCGCCCATGAGCCCCTAGCTAGCCTCGGGCACCTGCAACAGCCTCACGAGAGGCCAAAGGCTCTCCTTGTCTGCAACGGGGCTGGCCATGCCCAGCTCGGGACAGAGACACGAGCCCACGATGCTGCAGCGCTCAGCCTTTCCCCGGGGAAGAACCACCTGCTCCCTCGCGGGACCCCGCAGGCAGGTGCGCCCTGGGGCTGGCTCTGACTGCAGAGGGAAGGCCGAGGGCACAGACCTGTCCATGGGCAGGCGCTTCTGGAGGAGGCTGTCGAGCACCGGCTGTTGGTGAGAGCGGGCCAGGAGGAACATTGCCCGCAGCGCGAACCCCCTGGGCGTGCTCTGCCGGGTGCTGCGCAGGCAGCTGGAAAGGATGGTCACCATTTGGGGCACCTGAAAGCAGGAAGGCGAGAAAGAATGGCTCGGTGCGTCCTTTCCCCGTCCTTCTTCGGGGCCAATGGTCAACAACAGAGAGCAGCTAAAGGCGAATAGAAAAAACACCCCCCTCTCACCTCCTCCTGGAAGATTTGCTCCCCGCGCTCCCCCAGAAAGGTGAGCATCCACCGCCCAGCGGCCCACACACCCATGGGCCTGGCGCACAGCAAGCTCTCCACGATGGCGCTCGTGAAGTCTGTGGCCTGGGCTGCGGGGCAGGATTTGCAAACAAGCTGGGGAGAAATCAGGAACAGAAGAGACCACGTCATGGGTTGCTCAGATGCAAAACTCATGTCCTGACAGGAGTACTCGCATGCAAACTCGCACACACACACACATATACCGTGGCCCCCTCCCTGCTTTTTGGGGGCCAGTTACCTTCGCGATGTTGGTGGAGGTCGTGAGCAGAGACTCAGAGGTGACGGCGTTGAGCCTCTGACACAGGCGCCTGATCTCGTTGCTCCAGGCCGCCTCATCCGTGGTCTTGGCTGGAGCCAGGAGAAAGGGGAGTCACATTCAGGGGGAGCGAAACTCCGACCCCACGTGCTGGGGACGTGAAGTCTTGCCCACTCTCCTCACCTCCTATTTGGAGCAGGCGGCCGAGGCAGGTCGCTGCCCGCTGGCGGGACACGGCTGACACGTCGCATGTCAGAGGCCCCAGCAGTCCTGCCAGGGAGCCGAACTGCTCGCACGCATGGCCTCGCTGCAGGAGCAAGAGGCAGGCAAAGAGGTCACTGGCAGCCCCCGCGGCCACTCGCCCTCTCCCGGCCACGCTGCCCCCGAGCTGTGGCTGGGCAGGGGGCAAACGAGGAGCCGTCCTGCAGCCCCAGGAGACCCACAACCCGGCGCCTGCTGGGGCAGCTCTCCCTACGCGCATGGTCCCTGCTCACCCTGTGCTCGCGTCGCTCTTCATAAGTGCCCAGCAGCTGGACGCAGACCTGCAGGGCCCTCTCCCGCTCGCATGCGTGGGCCGAGGTGAGCCAGCGCCGCAGGACCTGGGCACGGGCACACCTGTCTCACCACGGGCGTCTTTCCACCCGAAGCCCTTCGCCAGCCCCCTCCTTCCTCGGCCTTGCTGCTTGCACAGCCCCGGTCTCTCTGGGCACCCCAGCCCCAGGCGAGGAGCCCTTCCCTGTGGGGACCTCCCTGCTCTGGGCTCTCGCTGCGGGCAGCATTGACCTGTGCAGCACCCCTCGCACACGGCTGCGGCTGGGGAGAAGCTCTGGCTCATCCAGGGGGCTCGGCAGGACACTGCGAGCTGCCTGCAAGCAGGCTGCTGCCGATGGGAAAAAGCTTGGGTGCCAAATTAGGGCAAGGGGGCCTGAACCTAGGACCATTTCCCTGTCCGCCACAGCAGGGTGTTACCCCTAGTTGCAGGGAAGCTCCCCTCCTCACACCAGCCCTGCAGCAGGATCCCCACGCCTCTGTCCCGCTCTGACAGCAGCGACGCTTTCCCCGCCCCCGCCCCAGGGACACTCACCTGCACCAGGTCCTTAAAGCAGACAGGGGCCGGCTCCGCTCGGAGAAGGGCTGCCACGAGCTGCCCCAGCACTCGCAGAGACAGCGCGTGCACACCCTGGCACCAGAAAGGGGGACTGAGTTCGGGCACCCCATGCACTCGCCAGCACAGCCAGCGGCTGCCAGAGTGCGGGGCGCCCGCAGCTGGGCCCCCGCCCAGGGGTGGCCAAGAAGCGCCGGCAGGTACCGATGTGTGTGGAGCAGCTGCCCCCGTCTCCCCTTCCTTTGCCATCTGCTCCGGGCGACGAAGGCGCACGACGCCCTGGCAGCACTGAGCCAGGAGGTTGTGCTTTTCCTCCCTCCTCAGATGGGGCTTCAGCTTGCTGCCAGGAGAAAAAGGGAGGGACGACAGAGAGGGGGCTTACTAGCACTCTCCAGAGTGAGTCACACCACCACTGGCTTTGTCCCCATCGACAGCCCCAAATCCAACACCCTCAGCTCCAGCCACACCGGCTGTCTGGGCTGGGGCACGCAGCCACTCCCACAGTCCCGGGGACAGACCCTACCTCAACTGCTCGATGGCCACGATGGCCCGGGGGTGCACCGGCGACTCCTGCGGCTCCTCCTGAATCACCTCCTGCAAGTCACAGAGAGACACGCGCAAAGTGGGCAGCGGGCAGGGGTGAGGGAGAGCCTGCCCGCCCACCCCGGCCACGCGTTCTTCTGCAGGACCCTGCAGGCACTGGCCCCTCAACCCCCATGGCTCCCTCAAGGGTCCCGCAGGACGAGGCAGCAGCTCCCCAGCACCCAAATGTCCCACGCTCCCCTGCCACGGTTCCAAGTGCCAGCACCCAAGCACCCTGCCCCCTGGGAACGAGGCTCGGGGAGCTTGGGAGCTCGTGCACCGCCCCGGGAGACCATTGCTCCTCTGGGCAAACCTGCCCCACGGCAGAGCCCACAGCCACCCCTGCGTGACGGCCTCGGCTCTGGGCACTCACCAGCAGGGTCTGCAGCAGCTCCCGCTTGCGGCAGAGCTCAAACCTGGGGCAGGCGCCCACAGCCCCGATGGCGAGGCTGATCTCGGTGACACTCTGCACCAGGGAGAGCCTCAGCTGGGCATCCTGATTGCAGGGGAGGAAAACACACTTTGAGCTCCTTGAAGGGCTGGGGAACCTGCCTCCAAGCACAGTGCGGGGAGGAGACTGTGCCCTCTGGGAGCCCAGCAGACCCCAGCTCGGCACCCGCGGCCTAGGAAGGGACTCTCCTCGCCCCTCCTGGGAAGGAGCCTCTCACGGGGAGGCAAGCAGCTGCCCCAGCTGCTGGCCAGAAAGACCCACAGATCCCGGCCCAGAGGAGCAGGGCAAGCAGCGCTGGCGCGGCTACGATGGGAGAGGTGCGCATGGGAAGGGTGAGGAGAGGCCGGAGCTGGCAGCACCCGGCCGGCTATGCCCTGCGCCCCGAGCACCCACCTGGCGGCCCTCTCGGTAGAGCTGCAGGACGTTCCCCACGATGTCTCTCTCGATATGGGCCAGCAGCTGCTCCCTGGGGGCACGCAGCGCCATCCTGCCGTACACCACCATGAGCGCAGCGCGAGTAGCGCGGGTCCTCACCGTGTTGCTCTGCTGGGGGTTTGTCGGAGAAGCACCGAGACATCAGCCCACGGCCCCACTGTGCCCGGGACTCCGCACGCTCCCGAGGCAGGAGCTGCTCTGCACACGACCGGCAGCTCGGCTCCCTGCGCACCTCTAGCAGCTCTAACAACAACACCCTGGGCTCTTTACCTTCTGGTGTTTCAAAGTGCCCATGAACGCCTTCACCGAGGACAAGGCCAGCTGGAAGTGGCTCTCGGCACAGCGGGACACAACTGAAATCATTCCCTGCAACGCAGCAGAAACAGGGAGTTGCTCCCACCAGCTCCACTGGCCAGGCAGGACCTTTCCCACGGCAAACAGCAGTGAAGGGAAAACCAGCAAAGGCTGGAGCAGGCCACGCAGAGCCCCTCTGCCCTGGGGACACGCCGAGGACACTCGGCAAAGCAGGGCGACACGAGGAAAGCTCACCTGTGCCTGCCACAGCTCCAGGTAGTTGGCTTCTTGGAGATATCTCAGTGTCTGCTCTTGCACGTGCCTGAGACACCCACAAGCTGCCAGGGCCGTGCCGAGAGCCTTGTACAGGAAGCGCTGCAAGAGAAGAGGCCGAGCCCTGGCTGTGGGGACAGCCCAACCTGGCGGGAGAGGGCCAGGCCACGGCCAACCCCACCATGCTGGCACCCATGCCCAGCGACCCGAGGGCTCTCCGGCGCAGCCCTCGGACGCGTGAGCAGCGGCAGCGGCACCGCACAGGGAACAAACCTTCTCCCAGGACAGGCGGGGAGAGCTGCCCAGCTGCTGGCTCAGCTCCCGGCTCAGGCCCACCGTCCAGGCCTCACTCCCAACGACCTCCAGCGAAGTTCTCAGGAACTAGGGTGAAGAGGACGATGAAGCAAATGCTCACCTGCCCCTTACCAGGGTCTTGTGCACATCCTCTGAGCACGCAGCACCCACGGCCGGGGCAAGTGCAGGCTGCTCGGGAAGTGCCTGCCCTGCTCCGTCCTCCCACCATTTTTCCTGTCCCCTGCTTGCCCCATCCAGCTGGGGACCCCACACGCATGCCATACCTTAAGCAGAAGGCTCTCCCACTCGGCCACATGCAGGGAGCTTGCGGTTGTTCCTGCAAAGCCAGAGGAAGCAAAAGCCCTCGCCGTTATTCCAGCGGGCTCCACAGCAGAGCCCAGGGGTGGTCTTTGCCGTCCAAAGCCCCACAGCCTCAGGCCAGTGGGCTGACAAGAGCCAGCAAACCCAGGACCGTTCCCCTCCACCAGGCTGGGGAGCTGAAGGCATTTTCCTGCCCCTCCGCCGGCCCAGCCTCTCCCGCCTGCCCGCACCTTACCTGCCAGGTGCTGCAGCAGCAGGGGGATCTCTGCGGCCCACTTTGCTCCCACGGCTCCATGGATCGTGCTGGGGAGCGCCTGCAGCAGCTGCAGGGCCGCTGCTCCACGGCCACCGCCCGCGTGCGGAGACACCGCCGCCACCACCTAGGCCAGGGCAGCAGGGAGACGGGCTCACGCCTGCCCCAAGAGCTGCAGCTGCCCCCATAGGCAGGCAGGCAGGCAGGCAGGGAGGTTGGCACTGCCCCAGCTGGCAGCAGGCAGCTGACCCAGGTGCTGCCGTCCTCCAGGAGGAGCAGGAGCCCCTGAGGGGCAGGGGAGGCTCAGGCTGCCTCCGACAGCTCCTGCCTCCTCCCGGGGTGCCTGGCACTGGCCTCGGCACCATCTCTCCCCGCCTCTCCTCTTGCCCGGGCCTCAAAAGCTCTTTCCCTGGGGCCCCACTACTCACCAGCAGGCGAGCCAGCAGGGCCTGGGGAGCCGGCAGAGGGGCTGCGGGCAGAAGGAAAGGCTGCGTGAGACACCCAGCCCCTCCGGCCCTCCTCGTGCCGCATCCCACATCCCCGCATGTGGCTAAAGGGGACCCGGCTGCGCCGCCTCCACACCAGCTCTGCTGGGCTCCCGTGGCTGAACAGCCACCGCTGAAGGCAGCCCCGGCATGGCAGGAACAAGCCCCCAGGCCCCCGGCGAGAGCTGGCTGCAGCAGTGCCAGGCGGCTCCGCCAGGGAAGGGGCACGCGGGGCAGAGCCCTCGCACCCAGCGAAGGGCACTGCTCTGCCCTGCACTGCCCCGGGCCTCCTGCGTGGGGCCGCCAAGGGACAACAGGGATATGCGCTGCCCCGCTCACACCCAGCCTGGCGCAGCATGCCAGGACTTTCTGCTCCCCACCTAGCTCCTCAGATTCTAGAGCCTCGGGTGCCGCCTCCTCTTCCTCGCGCCCTGCGCTCTCCTGTCTCTCAGCCAGGGCACGCAGACAGCGGCAGAGTGGGACCAGCATGCCAGTGTACTGGGCTGGCACCACGTACCGCAGCAGCCTCGGCCACAGGAGCTGCAGGCAAGAACCAGGCCGTTCAGCACGCCGGCATTTCCACCTCTCCATCCCTGTTCCCCCATCATTGCCACTTCTCTGGCACCGGCCCAGCCCTTCAGCCTCGGGCCTCCCCTAACTCAGAGGTTTCGGTCTCGCCCTGCCTTTCTCCTCCACCTTCTCTCCCTCTTGCCCACCGTGCTTCACACTCCTTTCCCCCTCCCTTTGGCTGCCTGGTTGATGAGAGCTGCTGGCACAGCTCACCCCCAGGGGGCAGGTCACCTCTGCACTCCAAGGGGACACAGGATTCCTATGGCCCCACCAGCCCCTACATCTCATGTACGGGATGTGGCCAAGACACATGCCCAGTGGGCTCGAGTCAGCCGCAGCATGCGCTGAACAAGCAAGTCCGGCCCCACAAAGCTAAACCCCAGCTCTTCTCCGCTGCTTTAGTGGCTAAGACAGGGGTCCCAGTGCACAGAGGAAAGCCTCGGACACCCCCAACCCCACTGCTCACAGAGCTTGCACATGGAAAGGACTGGTGCGTTTCCGTGAGCCGCACACACTCCGCGGTGTGTCGGGGAGAGGTTCAGGCCACAGGGAGGGTGAGGAAGAGCGTCCCCAGGCAAGAAGCAGCGGCAGGCGGAGGACAACTCACTTTGGCCACCCCTCTGGCAGACATGTCCAGCGTGCCCAGGACATGCCCGCACAGCCGCTGAACAGCCCTTTCTTCCCGGGCTTCCACCGCACAAAGGCTTCCCATGGCCTGCGAGACAGAGGTGGGAAACACCCGTCACTGCCCCTTCCCAGACCCTATGGTGCACAGCGATGCAGAGCCCCCTCCCACCGTGGCACCGGTGTGGCGGCCCTGCTGCACCCAGCTCTCTGCTGCCAGGGACGCCCGTGGCAGCACAGCACAGTCGGAGCATGGGACGCAGCCCTGGCGCCTTGCTCTGCCCTTACCAGTCTGCCCGAGGCCCGGCTGAACTCGCTGAAGATGTGCCCCACCACGTCCCACGCCGAGCAGCCCGGGGCACTGGAGCGCAGCAGCTCCCCGATGAAATGCAGAACTGCCTTCCTCACCTGCCAGGGAGGCTGCTGTTATGACCCCGGCCCACAGCCCCAGGGCAGGCTGCCTTCGCAGCGCTGCAGCCCTTCTGGCTGGGCCAAGACGACAAGGGTGCAGCAGCAGCCCACACTCCACTGTCGCCACTGGGCTTTAGCCCTGTGCCCTGCCTTTGCCTGCTGCTACAGCCCCGCCAGGCTCTGCGCCAGGGAAAGGGTGGCTCTGCCCCCGCGGCAGCACCGTGGCACCATCCCTGCCCAAAACAGCTCACCTGGGCCGCGGGGTCGCCACGCACAGACTGCACAAGCTTCACAAACAGGGGCAGCTTCTCCCTCATCTCGGCAGCTGCAAGGGACAAGGAGAGGTGTGCGCTGAGGCCGAGCCCCCATTTCCGGAGGGATTCCTCACAGCTCCCTGGCTTTTTGTACACAAGTGGGACAGAAAAGCAGGGCCAGACTGCGATGGCAGAGGAAGCAGCAGCATCCCGGGGGGACTCCATTTCTCTCTCCTGGCACACTGACCATCAGAGCGGACCAGAGCTTGCAGCACTTCCACGGCTGCCACGCGATCAGCCTTGCTCCCGCTCCTCAGCTTGCAGTACAGGAACACGATTGTCTCCGCGGGGCAAATTTGGGCTGCGAGGAGGAAATCACGCTCAGCATTAGTGACCAGCATCTTCGCACCCGGGTAGGTTTGTGACACAGCTGCCAGCACACGGCGGCACGGCGCTGCCTCTCCTCTCCTCACCCTGCAGCACGGCGCAGCGGCACAGCTCTGCTCTGTGCTCTGGGCTGGGTGGCTCGATCTTGTCACAGAGCTGTGAGAACAAGGTGTGTTTCAGAGAAAGCCAGATCGGTGTGCAGAGGGACAGGAAAGAAACTGTGCTGTCAGCCCTCGTCTCACGGGCAGCTCTGGGCGCGGCCCCACCACCAAAGCCCAGAGCTCCGGGCGCACGCAGAGCTTTGCAGCTGAGGCTGCCCAGGAGCCTCAGGCCAGCAACGTGGCACCAGGCCTTACCTGCTGGTGCACAGCAGCGTTGATGGCCAGAAGCTTGGCCCGGGGCACGAGGGTCTGAACGTCCGCCACAGCCCCCAGGAAATAGCTGAGACTCTGCAAGGGAGCATGAGAGGGCGAGGGGGGCTCTCACCGCCAGCCGCCCGGAAAGGGAGAAACCGGCATCGCTGGGAGAGGCCATGGCCTGAACCCACGTCCAGGGAAAGCCCAGCCCCGCATGGGGCTTCTGGTTCGTCCTTCCCACAGAGCAGCAGGAGACCAGGAGGTCTCCTCTGCACAGCCCTGCTGGGACAGCCTTTCCTGGCACGTTTCCCCGCCCCCAACCTCTCCCTGTCCCAGGGGCAGGATGCAGCCCTGGGTGCGAGGGCAGAGCTCCTTGTGCACCCCCCCCCAGCCCGGGAAGTGGCGCAGCCTCCCGTCCTGAGCTGCTCGCTCCAGCGACTCACCGCTCCCTCCTGGCCCTCCTGCCTTGCTGATTTCTTCCAGCAAGAGCCCAGGAAGCCTCTGGCCTTTGTTCCCCATTCCTGCCCAAAGGGGTCCCAGCTCCTCCCGGCACCCCGCAGCTCCCCAACACCTTGCGGCACCCGCACAGCGCCCGGCTGCGCCGTGCCCTGCGCAACACCTCACCGTGGTCACCCCAAAGGGCTCCCGCACTTCTCGATACTGGTGCAGCAGCCAGAGGAGCTGCTCCCAGGCGCGCTCGCGGTGCTGCTCCGCGTGCAGGAGGACACCCATCATGGCACCCATCGCCCTGAGGACGGCCTGCTTGACCTGCCGAGGGTTGGCGACATGCGGCGGTGAGGGCTGAGGGTCTCTCCAGCACTCGCCTCCCCCAGACACCAGCCTGCCCTTCCCGCGCAGGGGACTGTCCCTTCTCCCTGGCCAGAAGGGCTCGCTCACCAGCACAGAGAGCATTTCCTCCCGGCACACCCTCAGCCTGCCCTGTCAAAAAGGCCCTGGGATTCCTACGCGGAGTAGCAGGCCGGGCACTGTTGCTTTCTGGCACAGAGCCGCGAAGGAGAGCTGCCGTCCTGCCTGCCAGCTGGCACTGCTGGCCCCGGCATGCTGCCCGCAGGCTCCCGGCTCGGGGCCCTTTCGCAGCCAGCCTGCTCCCTTTGACTCCTTGCAGAGCCCCACCGGCCCCTGCAGACGTCCCTGCTGCTGCCCACGGCTGCAGAAGCAGCAACGCTCACCTCTTCCTCCTCACAGCGCCGCCAGTTTCTGCCCACGTAGCGGAAGAGTGGGTAAACAGGGGCGCAGAGTTGGGCCGCCCCCAGGCGAGGGAAGGCACATTTCTCCCACTCGCGGAAGTACGTGTTTATCCCTCGGCACCACTGCTCCACAACTGCAGCATGAGAAGGGAAACAGGATCGTGGCAAAGTCTCTGACCAGCAGGAGACCTCGTTTCAACCAGGCCCCCGAGCCTGATTTAAGCCGACGCCAGGCTCGCCAGGCCTCAGGTCTGCCTTCAGGCACACGTTGCATGAGGGTCTGAGACACCTGGGTTGAAATGCTGCCTTGTTTCTCCCCTCTTCCGCCCCAGCACACCTTTTCCTCCACACAGCCTTGCTGCCCTCCACCACTGCCCGCTGCAGCCCCTGCCTCTTTCTTCCCAAACATTGGCCCCTCAGCACAAGCTTGGAGGCTTTGGCAATTCTTTCCTGTGCTCTCCCTTAAAGCCCACAAGCTCCTTGGGGCAGCCGCACCGAGCGCCGGCCCGGCCTGCCCACAGGCACCCCGGCAGCACCCGCTGCTCCTGCTCGTTCAGGGCAGTTGGGGGCTGCTGAGGCTGGAGCTCACTGCGGCTCAGCCCTGCCCTGCCTGCCCCGAGACCCCAGCGAGGCGCCCAGGGCCACCCTGGCCCCTTCCGCTCCCCGCGGGCCCTGGCCGCAGCGCCGACACTCACCGCCGCAGACAGTGCGCAGCAGCCGGCTGCTCCCCACCTCGCTCAGCACACCGTGCAGGGCTGACAGCGTCGTTTCCACGAAGGGCACGCACTGCAGGGCTGCAGAAAGGGCAGGGGCGGTGGGGCGGAGGGCGGCTGCCGTCAGCCGGAGCTGCCACGGCCCGTGGGCTCTGTCCCCCGGCAACGCTGCCAGACCAGGGCTGTGGGGCCATGCCAGAGGGCAGGGGGACGGGAGAGCTGCCGAAGCCCTGGGGGAGGCCCTGGCATGGGGAGGGTTCCTGCCAGGGCACCCATGTACCACCAGCTGCCTTCCCCGAGGGGTGCGGGGAAGCCCTGGGGCATGGGGAGGACAGCGTGGGGCAGAGCCCGGCACATTTGGTCTCCAGCAGGTTCCCTCCAGCCCAGCGCAGCCCAGACTGTTTTGGCCAGGGTGACGAATCCCTTCTCCTGCCTGTCACCCACTGTAACGCGGAGTAGCAGGCCGGGCACTGTACCGTAGCGGGCAGCGAGGTTGCGCAGGGTGATGAGGACGAACTCCTCCGACATCCCCTCCAGAGCCTTCAGGTGGCCCTGCAGCACCGACATCACGTCGTGCAAGTGGGAGCGGGCCAGTGCCACCAGGACACCACTAGCGTCCGTCCTCACAGCGGCTGTCACACCCTGAAAGACAGCAGTTTGCGCGTGACAGCAGCGTGACTGGCCGTCCCCCACAGCTTGGCCTCGAGGCAGGACAGAGAACCGGTAACTCGACTCCAACTGTCCCTCGCTCACAAACAGCCCTGCAGCCACCTCTCTGCACAGCTCCCGGGTCACTGCCCCAACCCCCTGCCAGGACCCGTCCCCGAAGCCTCTCCTGTAGGACAGACGTGCCAAGCGCAGGGGTCCGGGGTTACCCTCAGAGAGGACAAGCTCACCTGGGCAGCTTGCAGGTCCTCGAATGCCACCGCTATCACTCTGTCCACGACAGAGTTCTGCAAATGGCTCTCGTCGTGCCACAAGACGCTCTCCAGCTCGCGGTAAATCTCCGCTCTGCCATCCTGGGGACACACCGCACACGGCAGCAATGGGACGTGTCGCCCTCACATCAGCTCCGCCATGCTGACGCCAGGGACGAGCCGCCGCCACCGCTCAGCACAGCCGTCGGGAGTGGGCGAGAAATCCCACGCTGGGATTTCCCAACCCAAACCCTAACCCTAACCCCGGGGACGCTGCCACCTCCTGCAGGAAAGCAGGGTGCGCGGTAGTGTCCGCTCAGCGCCACCAGCAGCATCCGGTTTTTGGGAGGAGGCACGGCAGGAGGACAGAGGCGCCATTGAGCGAGATCAGCTCACAGCACCTGGGGAAGCTGGGCGCTACGGGGAGCCCTCGAAGCCCCACGCAGCCCCATGGGATGCCCCCACCTCACCTCGACGCCTTGCAGCCGGTCCAACAGAGAGGTCACGACGGCGGCAAAGGTAGCAACGGCCGCAGGGCCAGAGCCAGCCGCCCTGCCGCCGTCCTCACCCCGCGCAGGTCCGGACTGGGGACCTACACAAGTGAAGAAACCTGGAAGGAAAGAAGCGGAGGGTTTGCGTTGCTTCAGCAGCCGCAGGGGCGGGCCCTGAATTGGGGCAAACGTCTCCCCAGCTGGAGTACGGGGTAACAGGAGAGGCTGGCAGAGCCGGCTCTGTGTAATCTGGAGAAGAGCAGCCCGGGGGCAGCTTGGAGCTGGCCCCAAGCGCATGACCCCGACTCTCCCCGAGCCAGCAATGTGGGCACCAGCTGGTCCCCGTCACCCCCATCGAGCGGGCCGGCAGGCTGGGTGCCGAGTGCGGCACCAGCCCCCACCTCGGAGCACTCGCAGCACCCCCATCGCGGCAGGACTCCCTGGACGGATGCACTGCTCCGCCAGCACCTCCTCCCGCGGGAGCTACGAGCCACTGGGCCAGCGTGGGCCCTGGGAGGGAGAGGGGACCTGGCCACTGTGACCAGTGAGGGGCCACTGTGACCCGTGGGGGGCCCCGACACCTCACAGAGGGCTGCTGGCAACGCGGGGCTGCGGGGGGGGAGGGCAGGCACGGCCGCACCAGGGACCCCCCCCCGCCTCGCCCCAAATGTGGGCATATCCCCCAGGCGCCAGCGCTCGCAGTCACTCGTCGGCCTCCGGTGGTTCTGAGCAGTGACCGTCTCCAAACGCATCGGCCACTTTAGGTTATCTCCTAAGATAACCTCCTAAGTGCCCATCCCAAAAGAGCACCTCTTCTGAATTGCGCCACTCTTCTAAAGAGCTTCAGGCAAACCACCAGCAGCCACCCGGCAACTGCCAGCTCCCACATCATCCCCTCAGCAAACACTGCTGCAGACGAAAGCCCTAAACACGAAGAGCAAACAAAAAAGAGGGCAGGGAAAGTATGCTAGGGACGGATCTCAGGACAAGGAGAAAGACTGACTGGCGCTTGGTCAGGATCCTGGCTGGAGACACCAGGCAGTGCGTTAAGTCCTTCTGAACATGGCAAAAATTAAGATGCTTTCATCGTCCTGAGCACCACAGACAGAAATGGCAGCAGACCTGCTGTCATACCCCTTCTCCCAGGAAGCGGATGAAACAATATTGTAGCGTTAAGCTTCTGGGCAGCTGGACTAAATCCTTCAAGCAGAAACCTGGGGAGAAGGCTGTGCCTCGAGCGCCAGACCCAGGCTAAGCAGAGGGGAGCTTTGGTTTGGGAAGCCACGTGGCCTAACAGAGAATTGCTCGGGGCCTTGGGCAGCTGGAGGCATCCCCGGCCACCCTGACTGGTGGTGGGAGCCTCGGCTGCACTGCGGGGCCTCAGTACCCCTGTCCTGCATGGGCTGCCACTCGGCGGGCACCTCACACGACAAGAGAGCTGGATATTTATGTCCGTAACGAGGCCCGAAGAAAAGCACTCCTATAGAAAGCCACCTGCCAGACAGCAGCACTGCCTCTGTGCACCTCCAACCCCTCCAACTGGGTATGAAGCAGCTTGAGACACTTCCCAGCTGTCACTGGGACACCTCTGGGTTTCCACAGGTTTTATTAAAAGCGTGGCTTTTTGGCATTCCGACAGCTACTCTTTCCAAAAGGCGCTGCAGGGAGAGCAGCTGGCCTACGGAGGCCACGAAACAGCAGCGCCTGCCTTCGTGGCACCTGTAGCTCTGCACAGACCTTCCCAGCTCACGCAGAGGCACCTCCAGCTCCGCGTGCCCTTGGGACCCGCAGCAGCCCTGACAGCAGCCCCTGCTGATGCTCCCCGAGCTCCCAAAAACCAACTCTGGAGCATCAGGCCCTCTGGCACTGCCCGCAGGGACTTGCTCCGCTCTACCCACAGCTCACCCAGCTGGATGCTGGGTGACAGCTCCGTCCCACAGGTCTCCTCAGCACAGTGAGGGGAGATGACGGGGCCTTGGACTGACACTTCATTTGAAAAGTAAAACTCATCTCCACCTCTCTATTTCCTCCCTAACAGCCTCCCTTCCTGCCTCACCCTGTCACCTGACACAGCTCCTCTGCACCTCATTTCCTTCCTTTAGAGGGACAGGCAAGAGAGAAAGGCCCTTTCTTTTACTCCCTGAACTGAGAGGAAAACAAACTTTGTGTTTTCTACTAATGCCAAAGCAATGTATTAAGAGTAAATGGTTTCTCAAATGAAAGGGTAACTTCCTGTCTCCAGTTCTAGAGAAATGCCTGCGAGCGCTAAAAGGCTCATAAAAGGAGTGTGAGAAGGGACCTCAGGACCCTCAGGAGCGGGCAAGGAACTGTTGCCTCGCAACACTCCTGTTGCCTTGACAGCCAGGCTGGCCAAGGTGCAAGGAGGGAGGCCAGACTCCACAGTGTCCAGCTGACCACAGGACAGTGCTGAACTGGGATTGAGGAAGAAAGCTTTGTGCAGGGTAGCACGCTGGCAGACCAGGCCCATCATGCCCAGCATGTCGCTGTCCACCACGCCTCCATGGCGATTACAGCACAGCTCTATTTGTTTAAGGACAAAGCTGCGGGGCTGCCTGCTCCCTCTGTGTGGACCGGCCACCCAGCCGTCAATACATGGGGAGCACTGCTCTCCGGGCTCTCTCTGGGCAGCGGGGAAGCACAGCTGAAATGCGGCACCTTGGGACAGGCTCACACTCCCCAGGGCACGCTGTTCCCTGCAGGGCAGCTGACCCCAAACAGCTTGGACAGCCCAGGGACAGACCTGCTGCCCACATGGCCTGCAAAGCCCCCGGGACAGAGGCTCAGAGCTGCTCCTGCTCGAAGGCTTTTTGTGCCCCGTGACTGACTTCAGGAGGCAAAAGCTTGTAAGCACAAAAAAACGAACAAACAAGAAAAACAACCCCAGAAGGATATTTTGGTGCCAACCCTGCTGGTGCAGCTGCTAACATAACTGTTTTCCAACCAAAGTGCATTATCCCAAGCAGTGTGTCGTCACAGTTTACCCAGGAAGGCTTGTGCACAGAGAGCACGGTGTGGGGAGTGATTACCTTTGGCTGTATTGATTGGAGGTAGGTTTGCTAATTCTGCTTTGCCTCAATTTCTGCAACAATAACAAAGCCTTTCTGAAAGCCAGGCAGAGAGCTGATGTCATTGGAGCGACCCAGTCCCCGAGGAGAAATCCCACAGTACCTGACCAAAATAATATTGGAAGCACGGGCTTAGTGTTGCTGCCCACATCCCCCACTCAAAATGCCTCCGGGCTGTGTCCAGTCCCACTCCCCCATGCCTCCCCCATCCTTAGCCCACCCGTGTCTATGCTGGGAGCTACCAGAAGACTGAAGATCCTCCCTGCTCGCCCCAAGACACCCCCAGGCTGCAGAGGGTCATCTGGCAACAGCAGAGCAACTGCCCCATTGCTCAAAGGGGCCTTTCTGGAGGGCACGCTGGGCACAGAGGGCAATGACTGCCCCCAGCTGCCCTTTTGCAAAGCTCTCTGCCCTGGGGGGGTGCCAACCCAGGCAGATGGAGCAAGCATTTGTGAGAGACTGGTCTTCCCTTAAAGAAAAACAAACAAACAAAAAATCAACAACAAAACTAACTGCTTGCTGGTTCACACCACCTGAGTCCAAGAGGCCTGACGTAAACCGCATGAGGCAGTAAGTCTGAGCTCTTCCCAAGCTTGTTCAATAGCAGAAAGGGAAGATGCTCCTTTAAGAAACCCCTTTCCTTTCATTTGGGCTTTGCAAGCACTCATTCCTACGGCTGTCTGGTGACTGGGAACTGCATGCAAAGCCTGGGAAGCAGCAGGAAAAGCAATGCTGCATGACAGGCACTATCTGACCTTGGGGACTCGGGGGGGGGGCAAAGCCTTTGTGGGGGACCTTTCAGCAGTAGGAAGGACAGTGGAAAAAGATGGGACGGTCTTAGAGGAGATCTTTTTCTGAGTCCTAGATGGGACAGTTGCAGTCTAATATTGCTCGCTTGAATTCGTGAGGGAGTGAAACAGGCCTTTGCTTTAAAGAAGAGAGGAAGAACTAGACTGTCTGTGTTTGCTCTGTAGCTCTGCAGGGGATGGGCTGAGCCTGTCCCTGCAGAGCACAACGCTGGGAGCAGGTTGTGGAGTCGAGGAAGACATTTGGAGGCCTGTCTCATCGCTGCTGCTGCTGCTGCTGCTGCTGCCTGGGCGGTCTGCGGCAGCTGCTCTTGCCCAGCTGCCCGGGTCCTTGCTCTGCGCCATGGCCACGGAGGTGAGGCGCTCTCTGGCGCAGGACTTCTCTCTCCCAAGGTGTTACAGCGCCTGGCACAAAGGGGCCTGGCTTTAACTACAGCCTCTTCAAGCAAAGGGAGGCAATGTTAACCCATTCTTCTTTTCTACTTTCCACCTGGCTTTTGAAGGTCTTCAGCTCCTCTGTGAGGGCTTAGACACAGTAATTCACCTCTCAGGGTGTCGGATCACTGTTTCAGTGCTTTTAAAATGCTATAGGTTTTACAGGGAGAAGCAAAGCCAGGGCAGCGAGGCCTTTTCAGGATTAAAACATTTCAACTTCTGTTTGTCCTTTCTAGTGAGCTGGTGTTAAGGGTTCCTTGCTGAGGTGCCTCACTCACATCAGGATGTGACCCTGTAGTGTTTTTGCACTTGAATGTTGAGGTGCAACTGCCTAGCGGCCCTTGAAACCACCATCTCTTATCTTGCCAAAAGAAGGATGGTGGGGGGAGGGGGGAGAAGAAGAAGTGGTATTTGAGGAAAAACAATGGGCGCGCTCTGGCCGTGGACACAATTTACCAAGAGAGCTACGTAAGCAAATGAAGACGGAATCTCAAGAGTCTGATTCTCAATTGCATTCAGCTCCCTTTGCACCACTGTGGAGATGGGATGCTCCCTTGCCAAGCGTGAACCCTAGGGGGAACCCTAGGGTTCAGCCCCATTGGGGGTGGGGTGGTATGAAGGGAACTGTGTGGAAGTGAGAATAAACCCTAGTGTTTGGAGGGGAGGGGGGGTTGTTCCTCCTCTGTGCTCAGTCCGGGCGTGTGATGGGTAGGGCTTGACTAGTTTCCTGTCAACGGGAGTGGAAAAGTACCTACTGAGTTAGAAGGAAACTCAACGAGGCTTTTGTGGACCATCTCCTTGACAAAGGAAAAGAACTCCGAATGGTGTTTCTGCGGTCTCTGGTAGCTGAACTGAAGAGCAGCTCGAAGGAGAAGCTCTTGATTCAGAGCAATGCAGCCCCAACCGTCTCTGTACAATATTGTCTGATCTGCTTTTTATGGGAAAAGCTACTTCATGACATGGAAATGCTCCAAGTTCATCAGGTTGTACCTTGAGGCAGCTTTTGCTGTGTTCTTTTCTGTTCATCTCTGACTTTCTCTGGCTGCTTTATTTTCATGCTCTTATCAAATTGTCAGCAGACAGATGTGCACAGCAGTTTCAAGAGGGGTGCCCCACAGAAAACCACTTCAAGAACTGCTGTTCCACTTGATCGCCGTTTCCTTTCACACCCTCTCATTTGTTTCATGGAAGTAGAATATATATAAAGTATGTTTGAATGTCTTACACTTGCTTGGAGAACCTTTCCCTCAGCCGACAACAGCATTGGTGAGGACCGGGACTAGAATGTGAGATGCGGGGGGAGGAGGGGGAAATCCTGTGAGCCCATCAGTGGATGAAACGTGACCCGTTGCCCATGCAGTGATTTAGGAGCAGGAATTCTTGCCAGCTCTTCTCCCAGTGATTATATATATATATATATTTTTTTTTTTTTCTCCTGTTAATGGTAGAAGGATTTACAGGAGCACAGAGAAGAGCCTTCTCTCCAGCAGGCAATTGAAATGCTCGGTGACGGTGCCTTGATACATTGATGGTGTATCTTCTAGTCTGGTCACGAAGCAGTTTCACTGCCCGTTTATGCCACAATTTTTTGTTAGATTTAAAAGATGACCCAAGCGTTTCCCACGGCCGCGTAAGCCCTTGAATTGACACGAGGCTCAGTATGAGAGCACCTGGCCCCCATGATTTAAAAAAAAATCTTCCTGTATTATATGAAAACGAGGAGAAAAAAAAATGTTTTTCAACCTAAAATGTAGATGCTTCAATTACGTATTACTGCATTAAGTTCACTGAGAAACACGGGTGTGGCCCTTTCAATCAATATAGGTGGATATACCAGCAGTCTGATGTATACCATCAGCTGATGGCAAGAGGCTATGCAGAAATCCGAAGTGAGTGGAAATAATTTGCACTAATGGATTTTGTTTTGCTTTGCTTTGCTTTGCCTTGCCAGAATGTCATAAACCAGCTACTCTTTCTCTGTGATTGAATCAGTGACGGTTTCCTTTGTAAGCATTGCTGGCTGCTTTTCTTGAAATGAGGTTGAGATGCAAAGTGAACTAGCTGCAAATTACTTTGAACGTTTACATGGGCCTACCCAGACTAGGAAAGTGAATGAGGTTAGTCTATAATTGGCTGCAACAGTAATAGCTTTATTTGTTTTTCTAGATGTTAAAAGAGAAAGTCCTGAGCAATAACTGAAAACTGCTCTAAAGAAATCATCTGTGGAAACGTTCATCCAGAGAGCCCATGTTCTGTTTCAGCCAAGACAGAGGTGCACACCCAGCCAATGGGGTGGAACTTCTCCATAGGTAAGATGGGAACGTTACATATTTCCACTTTAAATCTTCGCTTTGATTAAGGCTTTCTTACAGGGCCTTTCTTCATGTTCTACAACTGAGACCGCAGAGATGTCGAAACTGCCTCTGCCAACAGGTTGGGCACTTGGATAGGGATTACACAGGGAGAACTGGAAGTGCGAGGGTGTTTTTCCTCTCTCCTCTCATCTTCTTTGGAGTCCTTTGAGAAGTGGGACACAGCGCTTTGCAGGAGTGGAAAAGGAAAGCTGGAAAGTGTTCTCCTGCCAATTTCAAAACAGTACAGGATGTTATTAGCCGTCTGCAAATCTTCTCCCCCACCCCAATAAATTAACTCACAAGTTGCGTGCTGCAAGGAAAATACTTCATGACGTCCCTCTAGTTCTGTGTATATGCCTGAATGCTTTAATTTTATGGTTGGAGCACATACCCTAGCTGACTGCATTTCCCTCGGCAAACCACAAGGCTCTGGTTAGCTCTCACCTCAGTTACTAATAAGCAGGACTCAGTGTAGCACTGATCCTATTCACCTGACACTGAAGCTTGATCTTACTCCTCTGATATTCTAGGATTCTCCCCTGTGCTCTACAACACGGAAGCCCTTGGCTTTTTGGCCAGATGCATACTGCTCATAGATGGATTCATTTCTTTTTTCATATCTTCTATTAGAAAATATTCTTAGAAAAACTCCTTTGAGAGTCTGCACGGTTACCCCTCAGTTAGGGATTTGAGAAGACGACAGTCGGGATAGTAGCTGGTAACTTCTCAGCTGCATATTGCTGCCCTTGCAGCCTAAACCTTTCCCCCCCCCTCCCAGCGCTCCTTCCTTCCTCCCTCCCTCCCCCCCCACCCCCGCCGCTCTTTTCCCCTCTCTGAATAGCTCATACTTGCCAGTTAGCTTAGTCAAGATTTCAGCAAGAGCTACTCTCGTGAGCCTGTGGAAACTCCCCTGCCCTACAGATGGCAGTGGGCCCTCAGCTTCCGCTCCCATTCCTCCGAGGTGAAAAAGGCAGCTGGTAATGGGACTCCTGATGATGGGAAATGAATGGCTCTTTCGTGGAGCAGATCTCTAGCAGTGACTCTTTGGAAAGGAAACAGGTTCCTCGGCTGCTGAGCTGCAGAGGTTTTTCCTCCCTGAAATTATTCCAGAGAGGCAGCCGTGCAGGTAGCGATTAGATGGCAGCTTGGAATTTGCCTGGAGTCTTCCTGTCTCTCTCTTCCTCTCTCTTCTTTCTCTCTTCTCTCTTATCTCCTTCTCTCTTTCCCTCTCTCTCTAGCTCTTTCTCTTGCCTCCCTCTCTCCCTCTTTCTCCCTTTCATTCTTTCTTTGTTCCTCCCTAGCCCTAGCCCTCTGGCATGCCCCTAGCAGCCCCACTCCACAGGGGGCTCGATGTTTTCTCTCTCTCCTAACCCCAAGCCTAGCCCTAATCTCAGGCGGGGCCTGAACCTGAGCCCACCAGGCCTGTTCTTGGCCTGAACAAAACAGGTGCGCTGGGAGCAGTGTTGGTGCAGCTGGGCATTTCCTTTGGCATGCCCCTAGCAGCCCCACTCCACGCGGGGCTCGACGCTTTCTCTCTCCCCTGACCCTAAGCCTAGCCCTAACCTGGACTCCTTTCCCCCGCTGCAGAGGTCCCCGAGCAGAGGTGCCGCTCGTCTGGAGTCCCCCCAAGGAAAATGCAGGTGATGCTCACCACGCGCTGGGCTGCCGCTGCAGCCGGATAGACAGTCCTGTGGCCACGGCCCCCATCTGCTGCCCCTTCCTGGGCAGGGCAGCTGCCGCTCACCCGCAAGGTCCTGCGGCTGCTTTTGTTTCTCCAAGGTGAGACTCGGGGAGCTGCTTCGCATCACAGCGATTTCACCAGGTTGGCAAAGGCTGCAAGAAGCAATAGGCTGCTTGGCAATACTCTCCATGGTTCCTTTGCTCTGGGTCTCTCTGTTCCTCTCTCTCTCTCTTCTTCCTCTCTTTTCTCTCTCTCTCTCCTTCTGTCTTTCCCTCTCTCTCTAGCTCTTTCTCTGGCCTCTCTTTTCTCCCTTTCATTCTTTCCTTTCTTCACTTTTCTCCTCTCTCTTCTTCTCTGTTCTTTCTCTTTCTCTCTCCTCTCTCTCTCTCTCGTTCTTTTTCTTCTTTTTCTCTCTCTCCCTCTCTCCTTTCCCTTCCCCTTCCTCTGTCCCTCTCTTTTTCTCCCCCAGCGCCTGGGCCGCCATGGGGGCGCCGAGCGAGGCAGGGAGGGAGAGAGGGGGCGGACAGCGGCCACGAAGGACCAAACTGCACTCTCTGCACGCCTGTGGCAGCCCATGCATGCGCCCTGGCGCCCATCCCACCCCCGGCCCCGCCCCCACCACCACCTGTGTCACGAGCATCCACTGCAACTGCCGCCAGCTGCGCACATGGGCCTCAGCTCACCTCCGCTGAGCTGCAACAACACCGCAGGGAGGCACCGTGGGTGCTCGGCCACCGTTTCCCCTGCGGCCCCCGGTGCTCTGTGGCGCCGGACTGGGGGCAGCTTTCCCGGCCAGGAGCCTGGGGACCACACAAGTCCCCTCTCCCCGTGCCCCCTGGCTTTCGGTGCCAGCGTCCTCGGCCTGGCACCCGCGGGGCCTCTGGACAGCTCCCCAGCCCACAGGGCAGGAGCTCAGTCACCGTCACCTACCTCCCCACAAGAACGCCAGGTCCCACCGCTGGAGCCGCTCAGCTGGCGCCATGTCCAGGAGGATGCCTGGCACATGAGAAAATGCAGCCATCAGCGCACAGCCCTGGCCCCAAAACCAACCTCAGCCCCGAGGCCCAACCCTGACCCGGGGGACACAGCCAGGAGCAGCATGAGAGCCCGGCGCTGTCTCTCACCCAGGACGGTGATGGCTTCCGCCTGCGGTGCCTGGTAGCTCCCCATGCAGCAGCTCCGGGCTGTGCTGCAGAGCGTCTCCAGCAGCGCGGGGCAGTCTTGGGCCTAGGGCAAAGCAAGGACACAGGTACTCGTCTCCGGCTGCAAATGCCCCTCCGCCAACCTGTGGCCAGGCACCTAGGTGGCCCTGCGGTGCAGGAGCCAGGGTATGGCCGCCCACAGGGCCGCGGGCCGCGTTGCAGCGCTCGCTCACCAGGTGACCGCAGACCTTGTCCTGCAGCTCAGCCACGCTCAGCCCGGCACCTGCAGCGATGCGTTGCTGCACCCTCTTTGACCCCAGAAACGGGGCACACTGGTGCAGAGCGACCTTGCACGCCTGAAAAAGAGCATCGGGCCCTGTCATCACAAGGATGCTGCACACCTGCCCAGGGCGCCGATGGAGAAACTTTGCTGCCACGGTGACAGTGAGGGCCTGTGGAGATGCTGGCAGCCCTGCACGGGTGGTAGTGGCACCGCAGCTCTGCCAGCGCCGCAGGGCTTTCTGCAGCTCCACAAGGAGCCCCGGGAGCTCTTACACTGGAGACGGCTGGGGCTGGGCCCCGGAGGTGCAGCACGAGGCTGGGAAATGCCTCCTCCACTTCTCTGCTGAAAAAGGACCTCCTCCCCTCCTCCCCAAGGCAGACGAGGCCAGGGTGCCGTAGAGGGCAAAGGCTGAGAAGCGCAGGACCTCTTCCTCCTGTGACCAGTAAAACCCATCTGGCAGGCCGCTAACGCGGGCACCGCGTACAAACTGCTCTGCACCAGTGGGGCGCTGCCTGTGGGGGGCGGAGGCCCCAGGACGGCTCTCGCCTGCCCAACAGGAGAACGAGCGGCTTCACTTACCGCCCCCAGGAACGCCCGGGTGGACCTGGAGATGTCTTCCAAGGCCGAGCCCATGGCCCTCGTCTTCAGCCGCCCCAGTACCTTCGTCAGTGCCAGCAGGCACTCGGCAGCCACCTCCGTGCTGGCCGCGTCCTCCAGGCCCCTGCACAGCACCTCCATCACGGCCGCCCTGTGCCTCCGCAGCTGCAGAGCGACAGGTGCACAAGCTGCTCACTATCCCTGCCTCCCACCGCTGCCCTTCACCATGGCGCCAAGGGCTGCACTTGCTCGAGCAAGCCCAGAGCAACCCCCTGCCTGAGGAGCCCCGCTTTGCATCCACTTTCCCCTTTGCTACCCTGCTGACATCAGAGCGAGGAGCGCGGCCTTAGTACAGCCCCACGTCTGCCTCTGCTCATCTCTCCAGGCTCCGCAAGCCCTGCACACCTCTCCACCGGCACCTCTTGAGTTCGGACTGTGCTCAGAGCGCAGAAAAGGCCGTCTCACCTTTGTGGGTGCTCCACTGGCCATGTTGCCCACGCCTCTCATGGCCATTTGCCGCACGGTGTTGATGGGGTCACGTGATCTTTCTAGTAGGGCCTTCAGCAGGGGCTTCAGGAGCTTCGTCTTCTCCACCAGATGGTCCTTCACCAGCTGCAATAAAGCCACGGGTCCACTAGCATCAGGACGCGATTCACGCTGGGCAAGACGCAGGAACCGCTCTGAGCCCGCCCCGCCCAGCCTGCTGCCTCACCTCAGCAAAGAAAGCCGTGGCCGTGAGCCGCAGGTTTGCTGAGGGTGAACCCAGCCACGGGAAGAGGCTCTGCACCAGGCGCTGCGGGACGAGCTCCGCGCGGAGCAGCACACTGCGCACAAAGCACGAGCAGGCTCGTGACACACAGTCCCACAGGACGGCCACGGGCCGCGACTCCCAAATTTACCTGCTCCGATGCAGATGCTGCTCTGCACCTCAGCAGAGCTCCCGGGCATGAAGGAAGGTCCCAGCAGCCCTTTCCCTGGGCATAGCCCCCGCGACAAGGCAGGACACATCGTGGGGGCTCTCACCTCGCCAGGAGACACACGCCGGCGGTGTGAGCCTGGGAGTCTGCCAGGGACACTCACACTCCCTGCTCCCGGAGCAGCCGCAGCCAGCGCTCCTCCAGGCACCTCGCCAGCACCAGCTCTAACGCCTCCACAAAAAGCCTGCTGGAAAAAAACCCCAAAGAAATCTCCAGGCACAGAAGTTTGGGGGCAGATTTCTCTTTGGCAGAGCTAAAGCAACTCAGCCACTTGGGGAGCTGTTCGTTCGCTCATCCTAAACTCCACCGAGGGACAGGCAAAGTACTCCTGAAATGACGCTCCGCAGTCTTCAAGTCTCAAGCTAACTTAAAAACTGGCATTTTTGCCCTTTGTCCTGCCCCTAACCCACAGATGGCAGGAGAAAACCCAGGGTCCCTGGGCTGACTCCACGCCAGGTGCCCAAGGCACTCCCCAAGTGCTCTGCTAAGCAGCACTTTGGGGAGAGTGCCTTGTAGGTGGCACACAGCACCGATTTGCTCCTGCCGTTGCACAGCAGGAGCGTGGGCAGAGCATGGTGCTATGGGGAACCCCGCGACGGCCCCCCCCAGTTGGCAACACAGAGTTTATGGGCAGGAACGGCCCATGCCCACGCCATGTGCGGCGAAATGCCCAGGTGCACTGCCCTGCAACGACCGGTCCTGCCTCCCCGCGGAGGCAGCCCAGGGCCACTGGGACAGTCGGGTACGCCTGCAGGCCACAAACCACATGAGCAGAGACCTGGGGCACAGGCCAACCCCTGCCCCTGCTGCTCCTCACCTGCCCGGCGTGTCGTCGCTCCCCAGCTCCCCAAGAGACAGTGTCATTTCTTCCCCCAGCGTCTCGCTGACCTGCCCCAGGAGGCTGGGAAGCAGGGAGGGAAGCAGGCGCTGGACCAGCGTCTCGTTCCGTAGGACTGACACCACCTCGAAGAGGCTGCAGGTGATCTACAGAGAAAGTCAACCAAGAACCACCTGGTAAAAAACAAGGGCTTTTCCCACCCTCCACGTCCCCCCGCTGGCCTGGGAGGCTTTTTGTCTCCAATTGTCACTGCGGCGACAGCCTTGCGGCCCGGCAGCAGCAAACTGTCCTGGCTCCCCACACTGCTATTGCTGCCACTGCCCCAGCACCCCGCCAGGCTCCATGGGTGCTCGCAAAGGGCATGAAACTCCCTTGCGCTGAAGCACGAGTTGGAAAGCAGACGCGAAGCAGCACAAATGCAACTGCTGCTGACCATACCGTGTGAGGCTCCAGGGCAGCCTGGCTGCTGCCCAGCTCCTGAGTGCAGCAGTTGCTCCCATGGCTGCTCTTTCCAGCTGCCCTTAATTTTTCAGTTAAGTGCACCAAGATGTGGCATCCCAGGGCACTTCTCCCCAGGCTCCTCCACAGCTCCACCGTGTCACTGCAAGGGAACAGACGCTCGCCTGTGAGCCCCTAGCCTCGGGCACCTGCAACGCCCTCACGAGAGGCCAAACGCCTTCCCTGTCTGCAATGGGGCGGGCGATGCCCAGGTCAGGACAGAGACATGAGCCCACGGTGCTGCAGTGCTCAGCCTTTCCCAAGGAAAAACCACCTGCTCCCTCCCAGGACCCCCCAGGCAGGCACGCCCTGGGGCTGGCTCTGACTGCAGAGGGAAGGGCGAGGGTACAGACCTGTCCGTGGGCAGGCGCTTCTGGAGGAGGCTGTCGAGCACCGGCTGTTGGTGAGAGCGGGCCAGGAGGAACATTGCCCGCAGCGCGAACCCCCTGGGCGTGCTCTGCCGCGTGCTCCACAGGCAGGGGGAAAGGATGGTCACGATTTTGGGCACCTGAAAGCAGGAAGGCAAGAAAGAATGGCTCGGTGTGGCCTTTCCCCATCCTTCTTCAGGGCCAACAGCCAGCAACAGAGAGCAGCCACAGGCAAATGGAAAAAAACGCCGCTCTCTGGGAGATTTGCTCTCTGCACTCCCCCAGAAAGGTGAGCATCCACTGCCCAGCGGCCCACGCACACACAGGCCTGCCACACAGCAAGCTCTCCAAAATGGTACTCGTGAAGTCTGTGGCCTGGGCTGGGGGGAAATATTTGCAAACAAGCTGGGGAGAAATCAGAAACAGAGGAGACCACGTCACAGGTTACTCGGATGCAAAATTCGCGTCCTGACAGCAGCGCTCTCATGTACATGCACATGCACACACACACACACCATGGCCCCCTCCCCACTTTTCGGGGGCCAGTTACCTTCGCAGTGTTGGCGGAGGTCACGAGCAGAGACTCCGAGCTGATGGTGTTGAGCCTCTCACGCAGGCACCTGATCTCGTTGGGCCAGGGCGCCACGTCTGTGGTCTTGGCTGGAGCTGGGAGAAAGGAGAGTCACATTCATGGGGAGCGAACCTCCGGCCCCGCATGCGGATAAAGGAGGACCTGGGAGCGTGGCAAAGGCCACGGCGAAGGCAGGGCCCCCCCCGAACGCGGCGCAGCAGGTTTGCTAGCCAGGCGAGTGGCCGGCTGCAGAGGAGGACGGTCCCTGGCGCTGGGGACACGATGTCCTGCCCTCAGACAGCAGCAGGGGACGGCCCTGCCTGCTCTCCTCACCTCCTATTTGGAGCAGGCGGCCGAGGCAGGTCGCTGCCCACCAGCGGGACGTGGCTGACGCATCGCACGTCAAAGGCCCCAGCAGTCCCACCAGGGAGCCGAACTGCTCGCACGCATGGCCTCGCTGCAGGAGCAAGAGGCAGGCAAAAAGGTCACCGGCAGCCCCCACAGCTGCTCGCCCTCTCCCGGCCATGCTGCCCCTGAGCTGTGGCCGGGAGGGGGGCAAATGAGGGGCTGCCCTGCAGCCCCGGGAGACCCACAACCCGGCACCTGCCCGGGCAGAGCTCCCTGCACGTGGGGTCCCTGCTCACCCTGTGCTCGCATCGCTCTTCATAAGCACCCAGCAGCTGGACGCAGACCTGCAGGGCCCTCTCCCGCTCGCATGCGTGGGCCGAGGTGAGCCAGCGCCGCAGGACCTGGGCACGGGTGGACCCGTCTCACCACAGGCGTCTTTCCCGCCAGGGCCCCCCTCTAGCCCCTCCCTTCCCAGCCTTGCCGCCTCCACAGCCCCAATCTCTCCGGGGGCCCCGGCCCCAGGCGAGGAGCCCTTCCCCGCGGGGCCTTACCCGCTCCAGGCTCTCGCTGTGGGCACCATTGACTTGTGTAGCACCCTTTGCTCACAGCTGCTCCTGGGGAGAAATTCTGGCTCACCTAGGAGGCTCTGCAGGACACTTTGAGCTGCCTGCAAGCAAGCTGCTGCCGTTGGGAAAAGCTTGGATGCCAAATTAGGCCAAGGGGGCCTGAACCTAGGACCATTTGCCTATTCGCCAAAGGGGGGCATTGCACCTAGTCACAGGGAAGCTCTCCTCCTCGGACCAGCCCCACGGGCAAGGATCCCCACGGCTCTGCTCCACTCTGGCAGTGGCAACACTTTCCCCGCCACCCCGGGGATACTCACCTGCACCATGTCCTTGAAGCAGACAGGGGCTGGCTCTGCCTGGAGAAGGGTTGCCATGAGTTGGCCCAGTGCTCGCAGGGACGGCGCATGCACACCCTGACACCAGAAAGGGGGACTGAGGCTGGGCACCCCACACAGACACCAGCACAGCCAGTGGCTGCCAGAACGCGGGGAGCCTGGAGCTGCACCCCCACCGAGGGGCGGCCGAGAAGGGCCAGCGGGTACCGGTGCGCACGGAGCAGCTGCCGCTGTCTCCCCTTCCTCATCCATCTGCTCCGGGTGATGAAGGCAAATGACGCCCTGGAAGCACTGAGCCAGGAGGCTGCAGTTTTCCTCCCTCCTCAGATGGGGCTTCACCTTGCTGTCAGGAGAAAAAAGGGAGAGGAGACAGAGAGCAGGCTTACTAGCACTCTCCAGAGCGAGTCAAAGGACAACTGGCTTTGTCCTGATTGACAGCCCCAAATCCAATGCCCACAGCCCCAGCCCAGCCCAACCAGTTGGGCTGGGACACGCAGCGACTCCCACAGCCCCGGGGACAGACCCTACCTCAACTGCTCGATGGCCACGATGGCCCGGGGGCACACCGGCGACTCCTGCGGCTCCTCCTGAATCACCTCCCGCAAGTTACAGAGGAGACATGCGCAAAGTGGGCAGTGGGCAGGGGCACAGGAGAGCCCTCCCACCTGCCCCAGCCACAGGCTCTTCTGCCAGACCCTGCAGACACCAGCCCCACCACCTCTGCAGCTCCCACAAAGGTCCCGCAGGACGAGACGGCAGCTCGCCAGCACCCAGACACACCGCACCACGCCCCCTGCCATGGCCTCATGCGCCAGCACCCAAGTGCCCCGCCACCCGGGGATGGGGCTCAGGGAGCTCGGGAGCTCACGCGCTGCCCCAGGAGACCATCCCGCCTCTGGGCAAACCCACCCCACGGCAGAGCCCACAGCTCCTCTGCGCGACGGCCCTGGCTCCGGGCACTCACCAGCAGGGTCTGCAGCAGCTCCCGCTTGCGGCAGAGCTCAAACCTGGGGCAGGCGCCCACAGCCCCGATGGCGAGGCTGATCTCAGTGACGCTCTGCACCAGGGAGAGCTTCAGCTGTGCGTCCTTGATCCCAGGGGAGGAAAACATGCTTTGAGCTCTGCAAAGGGCCGAGGGCAGAAAGCAGCGGGGCTGGGGAGAATCTGCCTCCAAGCACATCGCTGGGAGACCGCACCCTCCGGGAGCCTAGCGGACCCCAGCTTGGCACCTGCACCCCAGGAGGGAAACCTCCTCTCCCCTCCTGGGAAAGAGCCTCCCACGGGGAGGGAATCAGCTGCCCTGGCTGCCGGACAGAAAGACCCCTGCGGACCCTGGCCCAGGGGAGCAGGGCGAGCAGCGCCGGCACAGCTGCGACGGGAGAGGCGCGCACAGGAAGGGCGAGGCAAGGCCGGAGCTGGTGTCACCTGGGTGGCTTTGCCCTGCACCCCGAGCACCCACCTGGCAGCCCTCTTGGTAGAGCCACAGGACGTTCCCCACGATGTCTCTCCTGACATGGGCCAGCAGCTGCTCCCTGGGGGCGCGCAGTGCCATCCTGCTGTAGACCACCATGAGCGCAGCACGAGCAGCGCGGGTCCTCACCAAGTTGCTCTGCTGGAGGTTCGCCAGAGAAGCACCGAGTCATCAGCCCACGGCCCCAGCTGTGCCCGGGACTCCACGCACTCCCAAGGTGGGAGTTGCCCCGCATCCGACCGGCGGTTCGTCTCCCCATGCACCTCCAGCAGCTCCCCGCAATGAGCCCCCAGGCCCTTTACCTTCTGGTGTTTCAAAGTGCCCATGAACGCCTTCACCGAGGACAAGGCCAGCTGGAAGTGGCTCTCGGCACAGCGGGACACAACTGAAATCATTCCCTGCAATGCAGCAGAAACAGGGAGTCGCTCCAGCCCCAACGCTGAGCCCTGGCCAGCTCCACCAGGACCTTTCTCACGGGAAACAGCAGTGAGCAGAAAACCAGCAAGGGCTGGAGCAGGCCACACGGAGCCCCTCTGCCCTGGGGACAAGCCGAGGACACGCGGGAAGGCAGGGCGACACAAGGAAACCTCACCTGTGCCTCCCACAGCTCCAGGTAGTTGGCTTCTTTTAGATATTTCTGTGTCTGCTCTTGCACGTAGCTGAGGCACCCACAAGCTGCCAGGGCTGTGCCAAGAGCCTTGTACAGGAAGCACTGCAAGAGAAGAGGCCGAGCCCTGGCTGTGCGGACAGCCTGACCTGGCAGGAGAGGGCCAGGCCACGGCACACCCTCCCGTGCTGGGACCTGCCAAGACGCCTGCAGTACCAGCCCCAACAGCAGCCAGCGAACTGGCCACCAGCTGGCCACTGGCGGCCCCGCCACCAGCTCAGCACGGGGGGGAAGTGCCTTTTTGGGAAAGAGAGTGGGCAGCAGGAAAACCAGCCCGCAGGGCAGAGCGCCACTGCCAGCCCTCACCCCAGGCTGAGCCTCCCAGGGCTCTGCTGTCGCAGTCCTCGGGTGCACGAGCGAGCAGCAGCGACGCCGCACAGGGAACAAACCTTCTCCCAGGACAGGCGGGGAGAGCTGCTCAGCTGCCGGCTCAGCTCCTGGCTCAGGCCCACAGTCCAGGCCTCATTCTCAATGAGCTCCAGCGATGGTTGCAGGAACTAGGGCGAAGCAGGAGATGAAGCAAACGCTCCCCTGCCCTTTGCCGAGGCCTTTGCACATCCAAATGGCCCTGGAGACTGTCGGGGCGGAGCTCCCCCTCATGGCAATCTGTCTCCCCTCCCCCCTCCCCCAACCACCCCTCCTGCAACCTGCCTCTCGCTCTTCCCCAAAAGTGCCACTCGAGCCCCCTGGGCTCGGCACATGCCAGAAGCAGGTGGTGCCACGGCGCAGGGCTGCTCCGGAGGCCTCTGCCCCGGTCTCTGGCTGCATTTGTGCTCAGCTATGCCCAACGCGCCGAGAGCGGCTCCTCTGAGCGCGCAGCACCCATGGCTGGGGCAGGCGCAGGCTGCTCGGGAAGCGCCCGTGCCATTCAGTGCCCAAACAGGGAGCCCCCAGGTTCCTCCCACCCACTTTTCCTGTCCCCTCATTTGCCCCATCCAGCTGGGGCCCCACAGGGACACTGTACCTTAAGCAGAAGGCTCTCCCACTCGGCCACGTGCAGGGAGCTTGCGGTTGTTCCTGCAAAGCCAGAGGAAGCAAAAGCCCTCGCCGTTATTCCAGCGGGCTCCACAGCAGAGCCCAGGGGTGGTCTTTGCCGTCCAAAGCCCCACAGCCTCAGGCCAGCGGGCTGACAAGTGCTGGCAAACCCGGGACCGTTCCCCTCCACCAGGCTGGGGAGCTGAAGGCATTTTCCTGCCCCTCCGCCCCCCCAGCCTCTCCCGCCTGCCAACACTTTACCTGCCAGGTGCTGCAGCAGCAGGGGGATCTCTGCGGCCCACTTTGCTCCCACGGCTCCATGGATCGTGCTGGGGAGCGCCTGCAGCAGCTGCGGGGCCGCCGCTCCACGGCCACCGCTCGCGTGCGGAGACACCGCCGCCACCACCTAGGCCAGGGCAGGAGAGAGACGGGCTCGCGCCTGCCCCAAGAGCCGCAGCTGGCAGCAGGCAGCCGATGTCTTCGCCTGGGCACTGCTGTCCCCCAGGAGAAGCAGGAGCCCCCAACAGGCAGGGGAGGCTCAGGCACCCTCCGACAGCTCCTGCCTCCTCCCGGGGTGCCGGCACTGGCCTTGGCACCATCTCTCCTGGCCTCTCCCCTCAGCCCGGCCACAAAAGCTCTTTCCCCGGGGACCAGCTACTCACCAGCAGGCGAGCCAGCAGGGCCTGGGGAGCCGGCAGAGGGGCTGCGGGCAGAAAGAAAGGCTGTGTGAGACGCCCAGCCCTGCCGGACCTTGCCCACGCCATGTCCCACGTCCCACACCCCCACGCGGGGCTGCAGGGGACCCCGGCCGCGCCACCTCCACACCGGCCCTGCTGGGCTCCCGTGGCTGAACGGCTGCCGACGAAGGCAGCTCCGGCATGGCAGGAACCAGCCCCTGGACCCCCAGTGAGAGCAGGCTGAGCCCACGCAGGGGGTGCCAGGGACACGCACCGCCCTAATACCACCCAGCCTGGCACAGCGCACCAGGACTTTCTGCTCCCTACCTTGCTCCACAGGCTCCAGGGCCTCGGACGCCACCTCCTCTTCCTCACGCTCTGCGCTCTCCTGTCTCTCGGCCAGGGCACACAGGCAGCGGCAGAGCGGGACCAGCATGCCAGCGTGCTGGGCTGGCACCACATGCCGCAGCAGCCTCGGCCACAGGAGCTGCAGGCAAGAAGCAGGCCGTTGGGCATGCCGGCATTTCTGCCGCTCCCTCCCACTTCCCCTGGCATGGCTGCTCCTCCGGCACCGGCCCAGCCCCTCGGCCTCGGGTCTTTCCTAGCTCAGGAGCTCCGCTCTCGCCCTGGCTTCCTCCTCCACCTTCTCTCCCTCTCGCCCACCCTGCTTCACACCCCTTTCGCCTTCCCTTTGGCTGCCCGGTTGGGGAGAGCTGCCGGCACAGCTCCCCCAGGGGCAGGTCACCCCCCACGGCAAAGGCGCACAGGATCCCTATGGCCCCACCAGCCCCTACATCTCATGTATGGGACGCAGCCAAGACGCGTGCCCAGCGGGGCTTGCGTCAGCCGCAGCACGTGCTGAACGAGCAAGTCTGGCCCCAGAGCGAAACCCCAGCTCTTCGCTGCTGCTTTAATGGCTAAGATGGGGGGTCCCAGCGCACACAGGGAAGCCTCGGGCACGCCCAACCCCACCACTCATGCAGCGCACGCACGGAAAGGACGGGCGCGTTGGCGTGAGTCATGCGCGCTCCGCAGCGTGGCAGGGGAGAGGTTCGGGCCACGGGGAAGGCGAGCAAAAGCATCCCCAGGCAAGAAGCAGCGGCAGGCGGAGGACAACTCACTTTGGCCACCCCTCCGGCAGAGACGTCCAGCGTGCCCAGCACGTGCCCGCACAGTCGCTGAACAGCCCTTTCTTCCCGGGCTTCCACTGCACAGAGGCTTCCCCGACGCCTGCGAGACAGAGGTGGGAAACACCCGTCACTGCCCCTTCCCAGGCCCCGCGGTGCCCGGTGAATGCAAGGCCACGCCAGTGCTGCGGAGGATCTGCTGCGCCCGGCTCCCCGCTGCCAGCGACACCCACGGCAGCGCGGCACAGCCGGGACGCGGAAAGCAGCCTGGGTGTCGCGCTCTGCCCTTACCAGTCTGCCCGAGGCCCGGCTGAACTCGCTGAAGATGTGCGCCACACATCTTCAAGATGTGTGACAAGAGCTTTTGTCCCACGCTGAGCAGCCCGGGGCACTGGAGCGCAGCAGCTCCCCGATGAAATGCAGAACTGCCATCTGCACCTGCCACCGAGGCTCCAGTTACCACCCCGGCCCAAAGCCCCAGGGGAGCTGCCTTTGCAGCGCTGCAGCCCTTCTGGCCGGGCCGAGACGACGAGGGTGCAGCAGCAGCCCACGCTCCACCATCGCCACCAGGCTCTCACCCCGGACCCTGCCTTTGCCTGCTGCTACAGCCCCGCCAGGCTCTGCCCCAGGGAAAGGGTGGCTCTGCCCCTGCAGCAGCACCCTCCCTGCCCAAACCAGCTCACCTGGACCGTGGGGTCCCCGCACACAGACTGCACCAACTTTGCAAACAGGGGCAGCTTCTCCCTCGTCTCGGTGGCTGCAAGGGACAAGGAGAGGTGTGCGCTGAGGCCGAGCCCCCATTTCCGGAGGGATTCCTCACAGCTGCCCAGCTTCTCGTGCAAAGCAGGGCCAGACTGCGACATCAGAGGAAGCAGCAGCACCCCGGGGGAACTGCATTTCTCTGGCCTGGGCCACTGACCTGCAGAGCGGACCAGAGCCTGCAGCACTTCCACAGCTGCCACGCGATCAGCCTTGCTCCTGCTCCTCAGCTTGCAGTACAGGAACACGATCGTCTCCTCTGGGCAAATTTGGGCTGCGGGGAAGAAATCACGCTCGCCATTAGCGACCAGCCTCTTCCCACACGGGCAGGTTTGCAAGAGAGCTGCCAGCACACGGCAGCACGGCGCGGCCTCTCCTGCCCTTACCCTGCAGCACAGTGCAGCGGCACAGCTCTGCTTTGTGCTCTGGGCTGGGCGGCTCGATCTCATCACAGAGCTGCGGGAACAAGGTGCCGTTCAGAGAAAGCCGGATCGGCGCAGAGGGATGGAAAGGAGCCGCGCTGTCAGCTCTCGTCTCACGGGCAGCTCCGGGCGCGGACCCACGGCCAAAGCCCAGAGCCCCGGGCGCACGCAGAGCTTTGCAGCAGCTGAGGCTGCCCGGGAGCCGCAGGCCAGCGACGCGGCGTCAGGCCTTACCTGCTGGTGCACAGCAGCGTTGATGGCCAGAAGCTAGGCCCGGGGCACGAGGGTCCGAGCGCCCACCACGGCCTCTAGGAAGTAGCTGAGACTCTGCAAGGCAGCGCAAGAGGGAGAGGGGGGCTCTCACCACCAGCTGCCCGGAAAGGGAGGAACCGGCATCGCGGCGAGATGCCGCGGCCTGAGCCCACGTCCAGGGAAAGCCCAGCTCGCACGGGGCTTCTGGCTCTCCCCCCTTGCTGGTTTCTTGCAGCAAGAGCCCAGGAAGCCTCAGGCCCTGGCTCTCGCGCTCGTGCCCAAAGGGGCCGCGGCTCCTCCGGGCACCCCGCAGCTCCCCGACGCCTGCCCGCACCCCCACGGCCCCCGGCCACGCCGCACCCCACGTCACCCCTCACCGTGGTCACCGCCAAGGGCTGCCGCACTTCTCGATACTGGTGCAGCAGCCAGAGGAGCTGCTCCCAGGCGCGCTGGCAGTGCTCCTCGGCGTGCAGCAGGACGCCCATCATGGCAGCCGTCACTCCAAGGACGGCCTGCTTGACCTGCCGAGGGACGGCGCCGCGCCGCGGGCTGAGGGTCTCTCCAGCGCTGGCCTGCCCCGGGTGCCCGCCTGCCCTTGCCGCGCGGGGGCTCGGGGCGCTTTCGCGGCCCGCCTGCTCCCTTCGACTCCTCGCCCAGCGCCGCCCCACTGGCCCCGGCCCGTGGCCCCGTGGTGGTGAGAGCAGCGGCGCTCACCTCTTCCTCCTCGCAGCCCCGCCACTTTCGGCTCGCCCAGCACAGGAGCGGGGAGATGGGGGCGCAGAGCTGGGCGGCCCCCAGGCGAGGGAAGGCACATTTCTCCCGCTGGCCCAAGTACGCGCTGACGCCCCAGCACCACTGCTCCACAGCTGCAGCACCCGGAGGGAGACGGGATGGCAGCAAAGCCTCTGAGCGGCCGGAGACCTGCCTCGCGCCAGGCCCCAGGCCGGCGGGAGGCCCCCGCGCCAGGCCGGCCAGGCCTCGGCTCGGGAGGAGAGCTGGCTCCGGGGAGGCGTCACGCCACGGCCGGCGACGCCGCGGCCGCAACATGGCCTTCTTCCTGCCCTCTCCCGCCCCCACGCACCGCTGCCTCTGCCCGGCCTCGCCGCCCGCGGCGGCCCCGGCTCCTTCCTCCCCGAGCGGTCGCCCCGCAGCGCCCCCGCAGGGCCCCGGCACCGACACTCACCGCCGCAGCCAGCGCGCAGCAGCCGCCCGCCTCACTCAGCGCGCCACCCAGGGCCGGCAGCGTCGTGGCCGCCAAGGGTGCGCACTGCAGGGCTGCAGAGAGGGCAGGGCGGCGCCTTTGGTCTCCGGCGCGTGCCCCCCTCCAGCCCGGCCCCGAGCGTTTGGGACAGGGCGAGGAGCCCCTTCTCCCGCCTCTCCCCCACCGTCACCCGGAGCAGCCGGCCGGGGGCCGTACCGCAGTGGGCAGCCAGGTCGCGCAGGGTGACGAGGACAAGCTCCGCCGCCGGCTCCTCCAGGGCCCTCGCGTGGCCCTGCAGCGCCGACACCACGGCAGGCAAGCGGGAACGGGCCAGCGCCACCAGGACGCGGCTCGCGGCCGTCCTCGCGGCGGCCCAGCGCCGTCCGCTCAGCATCACCAGCGGCATCAGCGGTTCGGGACGAGGTGCGGCAGGAGGGCAGAGGCGCCGTGGGGTGACACCAGCCCACGGCACCCGGGGAAGCCGGGCGCTGCAGGGAGCCCTTGCAGCCCCGCGGGACGCCCCCCTCCGCCTCACCTCAGCGCCTTGCAGCCGGTCCAAGAGAGAAGTCACAACGGCGGCAAAGGTAGCCGTGGCCCCAGGGACAGAGCCAGCCGCCCTGCCGCCGTCCTCGCCCCGCGCAGGTCCCGACCAGCGACCTACACGAGGCAAGAAACCTGCAAGGAGAGCAGCGGAGGGCTTGCACCGCTTTGGCAGCGGCAGGGATGGCCCCGAGTCAGGGCAAACGTCTGCCCAGCTGGAGGGCGGGGCGACTGGAGGGGCTGGTGGGGCCGGCTCGGCGCCGCCTGGAGAAGAGCAGCCCGGGGGCAGCTTGGGGCTGGCCCCAAGCGCGTGACCCCGGCTCTCCCCGAGCCGGCCGCGCGGGCGCCAGCAGCTCCCCGTCCCCCCCCCCCCAACAACGGGCCAGCGGGGCGCCCAGCGTGGTGCCGGCCCCCACCTCGCAGCGCTCGCAGCACCCCCATCGCGGCAGGACTCCCCAGACTCTCACTCTTTCTCTCTTGCTTTCTTGCTTGCCCTCCCTCTCTCCTTCTCCCATCCCTTCTCTCCCCCTTCCTCCCTCTGTCTTTCTCTGCCTAAGCCTGGCCCTAATCTCAGGTGGGGCCTGAACCTGAGCCCACCAGGCCCTTTTCTGGCCTGAACAAAACCAGGTGTGCTGGGAGCAAGGCTGGTGCAGCCCTGCATTGCCTTTGGCAGGCCCTTTGCAGCCCCTCTCCATGTGGGGCTCCACACTCTCTCTCCCCCCTAACCCGAGGCCTAGCCCTCACCTGGACTCCTCTTCCCTGCTGCAGAGGTGCCGCTGGTCTGGAGACCCCCAAGGAAAATGCGGGCCATGCTGCCCATGTGCTGGGCTGCCCCTGCAGCCTGACAGAGGGTCCTGTGGCCACGGCCCTGCCTGCTGCCCCTTCCTGGGCTGCTGCTGCTCGCCCACGAGCTCCTGCAGCTGCTTTGGTTTCTCCAAAGTCAGCCTTGGGGAGCTGACCCCCGAGGTCAGTCTTTCCCTTTTCTTCTCTTTTCCCCCTTTCCCTTTTCTTCTTGTGTATTTATTCCTCAATATTTCTTCTAGATTTCTTCTTCTCTTTCTTCTTCTACTTCTCCTTCTTTCTTTTTCTTTCTCTGTCACTCTTTCTCCCTTTTCCCTTTCTCCATCTCCCTTTCTCATTCCATTTTTTTCTTTCCCTCTGTCCCTCTCTCTCCTGTTTCTCTCTCCCATGTTCTTCCCCTCTTGTTCTCTCTAGTCTGCCCTCACTCTTTTCCTTTCTCCTTCTTTCTTGTTCCTTCTCTCTCCCTTTTCTTTTTTCTTTCTCTTCTCTCTTGTTCTCTCTCCTTTTCTCTGCCCCATCTCTTTCTCTATAATTCTCACTCACTTCTTCCTCACTTTTTCCTCTTTTCTCCCTTTCATTCCTTATTCCTTTCCCTCCCCTTTTCTCCCTCCTTCTCTTCTCTCTCCCTCCTCATTCTCTTTCCGTTTCCCTCTGTTTCTCAGCATCTCTCTTGCTCTTTCCTACTCCCCCTCTCTCCTTATTTCTCTCGCTCTCCCTCTTCTTCCTCTCCCTTTTTTTCTTGCTCCTTCTCCCTCTCTCCCCCTCCTTTGCTCTCTCTTGCCTTCTCTCCCCATCTCTTTCCCTCTTTCCCTGTCCCTCTTTCTTTCTCCTTCTCTTCTTCACTCTTCCTCTCTTTCTTTCTCTGCCACCCTCTTTCTCCCTCTACCTCCCTCTCACTTTCTCTCTTGTTCTCTCCTCTCCTTCTCTGTTCTTCTCTCCCTCCCTCTTTTTGCCTCCTTCTCCCTCGCTGTCTTCTCTTGCTCTTTCTCTTCCTCTCCTTCCGCATTGCTCTTCTTCTCTCGCTCTCTCCCTCTCCTCTCCCACTTTCTTTCTTCTTTTTTCCTCTCTCCTTCACTCTTGTTCTCTCACTTTCTCTCTCTCCCTCTGTCTTTCTCTACCTCACTTTCTCTCTTTCCCTGGTCTCTCTTCTTCCTCTCCTAGCTGGCCATCCTTCTTTCCCCTTCTGCCTTGCCCTCCTTTGGCCTCTCTCTCCTTCTCCCTTTCATTCCTTCAACTCTTTCTCTCCCTTTCTGCCTTTCTCTTAGTCTCCCTCTTGCTCTCTTTCCCTCTCTGTCTCTCTCTCACCCCCTTCTTCCCATTTCTTCTTCTTTCTCTCCCCCTTTTCCTCCCTTCCTCCCTTTTTCCCTCTGCCTTTTCCTTTTCCCCCCACTTTCTCTCCTGCTTTCTTTTTCCCCCGTCTCTTGTTCTCTCTTCTTTCTCATTCTTTCTCTGTTTCTCCATTTCTCCCTCCCTCTTTCTCTCCCTCTTTTCCCACTTTCCCTTTCTCTTTCTTTGCTGCCCGCTTTCTCTCTCTCCTCTCTCTCTCTTTCTTCTTTTCCCTCTCTCCCCTACTTTGTCTCCTCCTTTCTCCCTCGGTCTCCCTGCAGAGCGGCTCCTGCGGCACGCGAGCTCCCTGTGCTGGTGAGGGCTGGGGCCAGGGATCTCTGGGGGACCAAGTGCCCTGCGCCCTGGGGAGGGGGATTTCTGGCAGGGAGGAACAGCAGTCGCCTGTTCAGTTGTTCCTCCTCTTCAGATGGAGCTTCCTGTGTTTCAGTTTGTGCCCGTTGCCCCTCATCCTGTCACTGGGCAAACTGACAAGCCTGGCCCCAGCCTCTTTACAGCCTCCCTTCAGATATTTCAACACCTTGCTAAGATGCCCCCTCTGTCTTCCCTTCTCCAGGCTGAAGTCCCAGCTCTCTCAGCCTTTCCTCATATGGGAGATGCCGGGCTGGACAGAGGGGCCCAGACCCCCCGCCCCAGAGGGTGGCTCCTGTGCAGTCACGTGGCTGCACTCCTGCGGGGACATGCAGGAGTATTTTTCTGCTCCTTCCTATCATCCTAATCAGAGCAGCCCCCAGGCAGTAACTGCACCGCAGGCATCGCCAGCCCGCTTGCACTTTGCCCGTTGTTTCTCTTGGAGGAAGGGAACACCACGTCCTGTGGGTCTGCTCATACCCCCAGCAGCTGGTACGCTGGCTTTCACGCTCGTCTTCCATTTGTTTCTAATCGAACTACTTCCTGGGAGTTCAACCCAGTTTGACTGACTCTCCTTAAGTGTTTTAGTACTACCAGAGTGGTACTTTATTCACCACTTGCTCACCAAAAAGCAACCCTCCTGGTAGGCTCCACATTTCTTTCCTTTTCTGACTGGGCACTTCTCTCCCACAGGCTCCATTCTAGGTAATGTAACTTGAAAGACCCATGTACAATAATCAAGTCACTTCAGGGTCCCTCTTAAGATTGCAATATTTTAATAAGAACAGTTCATACAAGTAACTCACTTCCGTACAATCATGGAGTACAAAAGCTTCCCTGTCTCTAGGTACTATAGGTACTACTGCTCAGCCTTAAATATCTCTACAAACTCTTTAGATCGGTCATCGGGCATGTCGCACTCCTTACTAAAAAAAAAAAAACAAAAAAACAAAACAAACAAACAAACAAAAAAAGGGCACAGTAACAATGACACAAAGGTTATTCTACTAAAATTTAACAGCAGATGCTAATCAGGAAAAGCCTTTCATCTAAGTGGCTTCCTGACTCCTGTTCTTAACACCTGCCTCACTTGTGACAGTTAAAACAGACAGTAGCCTCCAACTGCCCTTCAGGTTCCACCATAGTCTCATGGACAAGGTACTGACAACTTGGGACCTAGCCGCCTAAATCCCTTGAGCAGGCCAGCACACTTCTCGCTTACGCACAGATTTTTATCCCGTTACTCGTATGAGCGCTCTCCTCTCCCGCTTGGGAAAACATCTACTCCTGGAGACTCTTGTACTAGCCGAACTAGCGGGAGCAACTCAACAGCTAAACAGCAATTCACTTGGCCCCACCAGCACATTCCCCATGTCAAAGGAGGCCTGCAGTTGTGAACAACAGTGACGTTTAAGCGACGGCAGAGAAAACAGCGCTGCTGATGTCTTTGGACCAACAGAAAGCTCTTTAGAAATGTTTCCACAGGAAAATGCTGATAAGCGGTCTTTCTACAAGGGGCTTTGTTACCCTGGCTTTTTCAGGAGAGCTCAAGCACTGCTTTTGGTAAAACGTTTTTACAAGCCCCAAACCAGCCTGCTGCGGCCTGAAACTGCTCTGGCACGGCCTGGAAGCTGCCCTGCCATGCCTGAAACCGGCCCACCGGGCCTGGACCCAGGCTACCGCAGCCCAGCTCAAAGTCACCCCCACCACCAACTCCAAAACCCCTCTCTCCTCACCCTGCAACTCCTCCCTCCACTGAGCCCAAAACCACTCCCCTCCAGCCTGTTGCATGTTTGTAACACTGGTTTACAGCAGACAACTTGAACACCACAAACCCCAGGACAACAAGCGGTTTTAGTTAGTAGCCTGCAGCTGGGCAGGGAAAGAGCACTGGAGGCTGCCCAAAGGCAGCACCACAACTCGGGGAGGGAAGCAGAGCATTTCAGAGCACGACCGAGGAAGAGGCACAAAGCCCACAGAGCACAGGGACGCCTAGGGGAAATGGCCTCCCATTCTCTGAGTTGCCCCAGGCACCCTGCAGCACAGACCTGGCTGGCAGCAGAACCAGAGACCCAGACTTCTCCCTTGAGGCAGGCCTGACAAATGAAGGTTTTCCAACAGATGACCAATATCAGAAAGGCCCAGCAGGGAGCACAGATTTTGTTAGCTCAGTGCTCTCAAGGCAGCCCTTGAATTTGCTTGCTTGTTCCCTCATCATACCTTAGGGCCTGGGGTCTCTGGGAAAGCTTTCAGCTCCACAGGAGGCTGAGCTGGGGCCCCCTAAAAGGGAGGGCTAAACATGGGGCAGGGCCTCCAGGGGCAGGAGGCTGCACACTCTGGAGAAACACAGCTCTGACATGCTGCGCTGGAGCTACCCAGGCTCTGCCTTCCCTGGCCAGCATTACTGGTAATTAGGTAACCAAAGACAGAGAAATGCCATCTCTATCTTCTGAAGGGGTTGCGGAGGGCCTTGGAAATACACTTTGCTGCTATAACTGCGTGAGACTCTGCTCCACGCTTACCGAGGGTCAAACAGTTTCCATTTAAAAAAAAAAAAAAACAGCTCTGCAGGCATGCAGCTCCAAGGCCAAAAGAACCCACTCCACCAGGGCACAGCTGCTCAGGGAAACACAAAGAGCCCCTGAGCAAGCCTCCTTGGCTTCCTTTTGGTTTTCCCCTCTCTCATTTAGGCTTCTTAAGCTGGTGACAAGTAGTCAGAACTGACTGGGCTCTCCTGCCAAAAAGGCTTTCACAGCTCACCCAACACCTGAAAGCTGCACCTAGCCTATACCTTCACTGGGCAAGCACCACTCCTTCAGGGACTCAGGAGGCAACCTCAGGAAGAAACTTCCACCCAAGCTTACCAAGCCTCCTGCTCTGCACAGGCAGAACAGACCTGTGCCCACCAGGCTTGGAAAGAGTCCCAGGCTTAGTGCAAGGCAAATTCATATCACCCACCCAAGCTGAAGAGTCTCCTTTCAGAAGCTAGTGGCCTTCAAGAAGACACTTAAGCACACCGCTAGGAGTCCAAATGGGCACGCCAGAGGTGTCCCGAGCAAGGCTGAAGCGGGACACAGCTGCTTTCCTTCGCCAGGAAACCCCCAGGCTGGGCTGCAGCAGCCTCCTTGCCTGCCCTGGGGACACTGTGCTAGGAACTGCTGCTGGCAGCCTGCAAACACAAACACGGGTGCTCCCACATTAGCGGCCCTGGGGGGCAACAGCCTGCAGGCATCATGCTGCAGCAGAAAAGCCTCTCAGCTGCACCAAGAGCTACGAGGTTAAGGAAAGCACTCCCAATATGACACTGACTCGGCCCAAAGCTGCTTCAAAAGCCAAGTGTGCTCAGGGCAACCTCTCCGCTCTCCCCTCAACAGGCTCCCCCAAGTGCATGGCACAGGCAGCCAGGTGGCCACGCCTGCTGCTGCCCACCACACAGCCCCACTCACCTCCAGCGCCTTCATTTCCCCAGCGCCACCTTGGGCACCACCACCTCTTCCTTGCTCCCCAGGCACTGCTGAGTGGTGGCCATCTGCTGCTGGTATCGCTTCTGTGCTTGGCCACCACCTGGCACCTGCCCTCCCCTGAGGGGCCGAGAGCCCGGGCCCTCCACAGGGCCAGGACTTGCCCTCCCCTCCCTGTGCCAAAACGCTCCACAGTCACCACGCGCCCTGCAACCGCCCCACACCAACCCTCAACAGCCGCCACGTGCCTCAGCCACCTCGCTTTAATGGCTGCCACGCACTGCGGGCACCTGCTGTAACAGGTACCTGGTGGGTGAAACGTGACCCATTGCCCATGCAGTGATTTAGGAGCAGGTCTTCATACCAGCTCTTCTCACAGAGCTTGTGGTTTTTTTTTTCTCCTGTTAATGGAGAAGGATTTACAGGTGCAGAGAGAAGAGCCTACTCACCAGCAGGCAGTTGAAATGCTCAGTGACCTTGCCTTCCTAAGGGTCTTATTTTGCCCTTGAGCAGCTGAGGTTTCTGTCCCCTTCAGAGGGAGCTCAGCCCAGGAGTCAAGAGGAAATTCAGTGGTGAGCTGCCTCGTAAACATGTCTGGGGAGAACTTCCGTCGTGTCCTCAGGCAGCCTTTGTGGCAGTGGAGGGGGAGGCTCTGTGTCCTTGGCACAGGTGCCACCAAATGCCTGAATTGTTCACCCACCTGAGAGGCAGCTTGAAGAGGGTGCCAGCTGATGGTGGGTTACAGGACTGGGCCTGCTCAGAAGGTGTGCAGTTATTGGCAGTGGTGCAGTCTGGCTGGTCCTTGTGGGGCTAGTGTCTTCTGCTGCTGCTCCCCACTGCTGCCTGTGTCCTTGACTTCTGGGTGCAAGAGAGCTGGGGCAGCTTCTTGCAATGAATGCTGGCACACTCCCTCAGCAATCTGGTGAGGTACTCCAGAGGCACATGCTCACCCAGAGGGGCCTCCCCTTTGTCTCTGCCTTCTTCAGGCCACTCCGCAAGCACTCGTGTCCATCGCAGCCACAGTCCCTGGCGCTGCAGTCCAAAAGCATCCCCGTTATCACCAGTGCCACTAAAATTGCTTTTCAAAAAAAAAATTTTTTTTTCTTTTATTCTGTGGCAAGTGAACGGCCAGAGGTGGCTGTTCAGTGCTGTTCAAACTCAGTGAGGTACCTAGGGTTAATCCCACTTCTGTGGCATGCTCCTCGTGCAAGGTTTAGGCACTCTGCTCCTGTGCAAGCTGAAGGCTCTGTTGTTCGTGGGGGGCAGGAGGGAGCCCTGGATAGGCAGTTCTTCAGCTTGTTCTTTCGCCTGTTAAGGACAAGATACGATGTACGCGTGCTCTGCGAGTTGCTTGTGTGTCAAATGAGCCCTTATTAGAGGCAGGTATAGCGGGGTTTTTTAATGCCAGTGCCTAAAAAGAAATGGGGTTTTGTGGGTGTGACTGACCCGAAGGTGTTTGGTGGAGGATGGTATGTTTCTCCTGGAGATCTTGGATTCCTGTCCAGGCCAGGAAGTTGTTGCTCTCGGATACATGATGGTGTGTGCTGGAGAGCCTCAGTGTGAGGAGGGATGCTGTGTAGGAACCCAGAGGAGCAGGCCAAAGCAGCTAGGGGCCAAAGAGAACCATCTCCAAAGCTGCTTGCTTGGGGGACAGCAGATGCGTGGGTCCGTTTGCCACCAGCCTCGTGGCAGGAACACTATCCAGCCCCTCCACGCTGGGCTGGGTTGCTCTTGGCAGCGTTGTGTCCTGGGGACGGTAACAGGGCAGCAGCTGCAGGGCTGTTGCCAGTGGTATGCCTGCTGTGTGCACGTGTGTCATCTTCAGGCAAGCAGGGGAAGGAAGAGGAAAGCTGGAGGATGGCAATAAATTGGGAAGATGCCTTAGCACTTACCTAAAAACACGTCCTCTTCAGTGGTTGTATCTCTTGGTTTTTCGTTCTTGGTCCCCCTAACGCACACCGAGGCCCCCGTTGTTGCTGGGAAGGGTGAGCACCCAAGGGTGCAAGACACTCAGCCTCGTGTGCAAAGGAGGCCTGAGCTTTGGTGGTAGTGGCTCTCCTTACTTGTGCAGTGTGTGACAAGGCACGTGAGGTTGTAAGGTTCTTGCAAGGGATGTGAATCATGAGCACACAGGCCTTGGCAGGGCAGGCCACAGTCTGGTAATCTGTCTCAGAAACACTGGGCTATGTTGTGCTGTTTGGGCCTGAATTCATGAGCTAGCAGCTAATTGGTTAATAACCTGCAGCAGTCTGCCCCCCTCCCCTCCCTGACTACAAGAGTGACCTCTGAGGGACTCAGCATATCCCTGGTCAAACCACCTGGTGAACCTGTGAGGTGTGAATGGACAGGGAGATTCTGTGGTAACCACCTCCCATCTGTCAATCATAGTGAAGGGGCTGGAATATGCACATAAAGGGTTAGAACATACCTTCCTGATTGGCTAAAGGCCACATGCCCTAATTTGCATCAGCCTATAGAAAGAGAGTGGGGGGGGGGGGGTGGGGTGAGGGGGACCTTGAGGTGAGCAGCTGGAGAGTGGGGGAGGTTTGGGGTGGAGGAGCCCCAGTGGCCTTTCTGAAGGCTTGAAGGAGCTTGGCAGCCTTTTTAAAGGCCGGGCTCCAGCTGAAGACATCAGGAGCAGGGGAATCATTGATGACCACAAGAGGGCCTGAATGGTGGTAGCTGACCACTGTCCCCTAACAGGGCCTTGCTCTGCCTCTTCCCCCTCAAGTCAGGCTGCTGGCTGGGACCACCATTGAATCTGACACCCAGGAGACCCCTCTCTGGGGGGCAGGCACATAAGTGTGGGTGTACCACTTCTTGAGGGTGTGGGTTTGAAGCTCCATTCTCATAACAACCTGAGACCAGTAGGGCCTTAGTGAGGTTCAGCTCACCCCTTGCCTATCAGGTGGCATGTTGTGCAGGTGTGACCCGATAGACCATCCTACTCTTTACTGTGCACTCTCTTGCTCTGTCTGTCTTCCTTTTTGGGGGTATGGGGATCTTACTTTTGAGCTAGCTAATAGAACAATGTAAGCCCTAGATATGTGGTATCTAAATGAGTTATTTGTGAATAAGTTGTTAGTGTTGTCACTCCTTCTTGCTTATTTGGAGAATCTCTGTAGACCTATGCACTCAGTAAAGCTCCCATCAGCCCCCAGGAACCTGTTAGTTGTGAGTGGTTAATGAAGTTGTTGAAGAGGCCTTTTGCTTGGCTCAGGCATGCTTCTTCATCCAACAGCACCATAAGCTTTCCAGGTGTTGTGCAACTGTTGACTCACTGCTGACTAATTGAACTAACTGAGCAATTAGCTTAGGAATGGTGGCTTGATATTGACTCCCTGGTCAATAGTGCTTCAGTACCTAGAAGCTAATTGCTTAAGTAGTGCTGAAAGTACTGGAGAAATGTTGAATAAATGCTGGACTTGGACAAGGGTGTGACCCCCCCCCCCCCCGTCTCCCCCAAAAGAACAGTTTCTGGCATGAAAGCATCTCAATGGGAGGTTTGTCCTGGTGCATGCTGGTCTCCTTGCCCTCTGGGTGCTTGCAGATGGACCCCCACCCCACCTCGAGGAGGGTCCATGCACCCTGTCCCCCACCTCAAAAAGGGCCCCCTCAGCCTCTGCTTTGGGGCTGGAAATGCCGGAGCTTGCCTCTGTTTCCAAGTCCCCACAAGGCAGGACTTAGCCCCAGTTTCCAGCCACAGAATCAGCCACCTCAGCCTCTGTTTGCGGACCCCAAAAGGCAGGACTTAGCCTCTCTTTTGGAGCCCAAAAGGCAGGACTCCTTCACCTGTTCTTGTGCTTGAAAACAGGGAAGCTTGAACACCAAGCTTCCCTTGGTGGCCCTAAAAACACAGCACTCGGCCTCTGCTTTTAGTCCCCACAACAGGCACCCTTGCCTCTGTTCTCAGAGTCCCAAAAACACAGGACTTGGTCTCTGTTTCTGGAGCTGGAAAACCTTGGACTCTGCTTGGAGGATGCGAAAGGGCCAACTACGCCTCCATTCCAGGCCCCCAAAACAGAGGCCTTAGTCGCTGTCTGCAACCACAAGCACAGCAAACTTAAAAGCCTCTGTTTCTGGCCCCCAAAATGCAGGACTTGGCCTGTCTTCAGACACAAAGGCAGCCAACTAAGGCTCCCTTTCTGGGCCTCAAAGTGGCCTAACTAGCCTGGGTTTGTGGCCCCAGGAACCCAGGATTTAGGCCCCCTTTAGGGCTCAGAAGTGGGGAACTTGCTCTCCGTTCTCAGCCAGAAACACAGCCAGCTCAGCCCCTGCTGCTGAGCTCCACAATGCCTCCCCAAGTCTCTGGTGGTGGCCCCCAAACCTCACCACTTCCTGCCTGCCCTGGCACCTGGCCCCCAAAGCCCCTGCCGTCGGGCTGCAAGTGCAGGGCTTGGGGCAGCAGCCTCCACCTGGGATGGCCCTGGGTGGCTCTGGGCTGTGCTTAGGGCCAGGGCCGGGGCGTCCCTGCTGGGAGGGCCCGGCCCCGGGTGTGGGGCAGCCTGGGGGCGTTGGGCTTGGGCCCTTCAGCCTTTATTCCCTGGCCTGGCCCCACTCCCAGCCCTGGGAGAGCGGCCCTGCCCCCTTCCCCTCTGCAGCCCCACTCACCCCCAGGGGCTCCCAGTGCCCCTCAATCCCTGCAGCCCCCACTCGCCCCTTGGGCCCTCCGCTCGCCCCGGGGCCCCTCTCAGCCTCAGGCCCCCCCTTACCCCACTGTCCCCAGTGGCCTCTCCAGTGTCTGCAGTGCCCTCCCTCACCCCATCTCTCTGCTTCCCATGGCCCCAGGCAGGGCCCCAGGCTGGGCCGGGGGCACTGGGGCCACATCCTGGGGGCAGCAGGGCCGGGGCCGGCGCAAGACCCCCACAGAGCCTGGAAACAAGCTGGCGCCTTCCTCATGCGGATGGAGCTTTATTGTCCTCCAGCCTCGGGCTACTGGGGCCCCCGGCACGGGGCACCGCTGCTGCCGCCAGCCACGCACGGGGGGGCCTTGGCGTGCCACTGCCTCTGCTGAGCTGCAATGACACCAGAGGGAGGCACCGTGGGTGCTCGGCTGCTGTTTCCCCATGGCCCCCCATGGCCTCCGGAGCTCCACAGTGCTCAGCTGGGGGCAGCTGTCCTGGTCAGGAGCCTGGGGGCTGTGCAAGTCCTCTCTCCCCATTCCACACCCCCCCCCGGCCCCCCCCACTTTCGGCACCAGCCACCCTGGCCTGGTGCTCGCGGGGCCTCTGGACACCTCCCCAGGACGTGGGGTGGGAGCTCGGTCTCTGTCACCTACCTCCCCACAAGAACGCCAGGTCCCATCGCTGGAGCCACTCAGCTGGCGCTGTGTCCAGGATGATGCCTGGCACATGGGGAAGTGCAGCCATCAGGGCATGGCCCCAGTCCCAAACCCAGCTCCAGCCCTGAAGCCCAACCCCGGCCCCGACCCGAGGGACGTGACCGGGAGCAGCGCGACAGCCCTGCACTGCCTCTCACCCAGGACGGTGACGGCTGTCACCTGCGACGCCTGGCAGCTCCCCATGCAGCAGCTCCGGGCTGTGCTGAAGAGCCTCTCCAGCAGCGCGGGGCAGTCTTGGGCCTAGGGCAGAGCAGGCACGTGGGAGCTCATCTCTGGCTCCAAGCGCCACCCGCTCCCGGGTGCCCTGCAGCCGGCACAGGAGCCACAGGGCAGCCACCCGCCCGCCTGCAGGGACGCAGGCCCCAGTGCAGAGCTCGCTCACCAGGTGACTGCAGATCTCGTCCTGCAGCTCGGCCGCGCTCAGCCCAGCGCTCGTGGCAATGCGCCTCCGCACCCTCTTTGACCCCAGAAACGGGGCGCACAGGTGGAGAGCACCCTTGCACGCCTGGAAAAGAGCATTGGCCCGTCACAGGGACGCTGAGCGCCTGCCCGCAGCACCAAGGGAGGGAGAAACCTCGCTGCCGCGCTGTCAGCGAGGGCCTGCAGAGACACCAGCAACAGCAGCACCACAGCTCTGCTGGCACCACAGGGCTTTCTGCAGATCTGCAGATAGCAGAAAGCTGCTTACATCGGAGACAGCTGGGGCTGGGTCCCGCAGGTGCAGCACAAGGCTGGGAAACACTTCCTCCACCTCTCTGCTGAAACTGGACCTCCTCCCTGAGGCAGACGAGGCCAGAGTCCCATAGAGGGTGAAGGCCAAGCGACGCAGCACCTCTTCCTCCTGCGAACAAAAAAGCCTATGTGGCAGGTGCTAACAAGGGTGCCGCCTACAAACCCCTTGGCACTAGCGCGGCACTGCCCACAGGGGGATGGCAGCCCCAGGACGGCTCTTGCCTGCCCAACATGAGAACGAGTGGCTTCACTTACCGCCCCCAGGAACGCCCGGGTGGACCTGGCGATGTCTGCCAGGGCAGAGCCCACGGCACTCGCCTTCAGCTGCCCCAGCACCTTCACCAGCGCCAGCAGGCTCTCGGCAGCCACCTCCGCACCGGCCACATCCTCCAGGCCCCTGCACAGCACCTCCACCACGGCCGCCCTGTGCCTCCGCAGCTGCAGAGCGACAGGTGCACAAGCTGCTCACTATCCCTGCCTCCCACCGCTGCCCTTCACCATGGCGCCAAGGGCTGCACTTGCTCGAGCAAGCCCAGAGCAACCCCCTGCCTGAGGAGCCCCGCTTTGCATCCACTTTCCCCTTTGCTACCCTGCTGACATCAGAGCGAGGAGCGCGGCCTTAGCACAGCCCCACGTCTGCCTCTGCTCGTCTCTCCAGGCTCCGCAAGCCCCGCACACCTCTCCGCTGGCACCTCTTGAGTTCGGACTGTGCTCAGAGCGCAGAAAAGGCCGTCTCACCTTTGTGGGTGCTCCACTGGCCATGTTGCCCACGCCTCTCATGGCCATTTGCCGCACGGTGTTGATGGGGTCACGTGATCTTTCTAGTAGGGCCTTCAGCAGGGGCTTCAGGAGCTTCGTCTTCTCCACCAGATGGTCCTTCACCAGCTGCAATAAAGCCACGGGGCTGCTAGCATCGGGACGCCATTCACGCCAGGCAAGACAGGACCCCTCCGAGCCCTCCCTGCCCTCCTGCTGCCTCACCTCAGCAAAGAAAGCCGTGGCCGTGAGCCGCAGGTTTGCCGAGGGTGAACCCAGCCACGGGAAGAGGCTCTGCACCAGGCGCTGCGGGACAAGCTCCGCGCGGATCAGCACGCTGCGCACAAAGCACGAGCAGGCTCGTGACACACAGTCACACAGGACGGCCACGGGCCACAACTCCCAAATTCACCGACTCCAATGCAGATGCTGCTCTGCACCTCAGCAGAGCTCCCGGGCATGAAGGAAGGTCCCAGCAGCCCTTTCCCTGGGCATAGCCCCCGCGACAAGGCAGGACACATTGTGGGGGCTCTCACCTCGCCAGGAGACACACGCCGGCGGTGTGAGCCTGGGGGTCTGCCAGGGATGCCCACACTCCCTGCTCCCGGAGCAGCCGCAGCCAGCGCTCCTCCAGGCACCTCGCCAGCACCAGCTCTAAGGTCTCCACAAAAAGACTGTGGGGGAAAAAAAAAAACCCCAAAGAAAGCTCCAGGGGCAGAAGTTTGGGGGCAGATTTCTCTTTGGCAGAGCTAAAGCAGCTCAGCCACTTGGGGAGCTGTTCCTCCGCTCATCCTAAACTCCACCAAGGGACAGGCAAAGTACCCCTGAAATGACGCTCCAAGGTCTTCAAGTCTCAAGCTAACTGAAAACTGGCATTTTTGCCCTTTGTCCTGCCCCAAACCCACAGACAGCAGGAGAAAGCCCAGAGTCCCTGGGCTGACTCCACGCCAGGCGCCCAAGGCACTCCCCAAGTGCTCTGCTCAGCAGCACTTTGGGGAGAGTGCCTTGTAGGTGGCACACAGCACCGATTTGCTCCTGCCGTTGCACAGCAGGAGCGTGGGCAGAGCATGGCACTGTGGGGAGCCTCACGATGGCCCCAGCTGGCGACACAGAGTTTACAGGCAGCCCTGCACCAGTGGGACAGTTGGGTGTGCCTGCAAGGCCATGAACCACACAAAGAGGCCAACCCCTGCCCCTGCCCCAGCCGCTCCTCACCTGCCCGGTGTGTCGTTGCTGCCCAGCTCCCCCAGGGACAGTGCCATCTCCTCCCCCAGCGTCTCGCTGACCTGCCCCAGGAGGCTGGGAAGCAGGGAGGGAAGCAGGTGCTGGACCAGCGTCTTGCTCCGCAGGACCACCAGCACCTCGGAGAGGGCGCGGGTGATCTACAGAGAAAGTCAACCAAGAACCACCTGGTAAAACAAGGGCTTTTCCCACTGTCCACGTCTCCCTGCCACCCTGGGGGGGCTTTTACTGTCTCCAATTCTCACTGCAGCGACAGCCTTGTGGCCCGGCAGCAGCAAACTGTCCCGACTCCCCACACCACTTACACTTCCACCCCCCTGGCACAGCACCCCGCCAGGCTCCACGGGTGCCCGCAAAGGGCACGAAACTCCCTCACGCTGAAGCACGAGTTGGAAAGCAGGCGTGAAGTGGCATAAATGCCTCTGCCGCTGACCGTACCGTGCGAGGCTCCAGGGCAGCCTGGCTGCTGCCCAGCTCTTGAGTGCAGCAGTCCCTCTGGTGGCTGCTCTTTCCAGCTGCCCTTAATTTTTTGGTTAAGCACACCAGGATGTGGCATCCCAGGGTGCTTCTTCCCAGGCTCCTCCACAGCTCCACCATGTCACTGCAAGAGAACAGACGCTCGCCCATGAGCCCCTAGCTAGCCTCGGGCACCTGCAACAGCCTCACGAGAGGCCAAAGGCTCTCCTTGTCTGCAACGGGGCTGGCCATGCCCAGCTCGGGACAGAGACACGAGCCCACGATGCTGCAGCGCTCAGCCTTTCCCCGGGGAAGAACCACCTGCTCCCTCGCGGGACCCCGCAGGCAGGTGCGCCCTGGGGCTGGCTCTGACTGCAGAGGGAAGGCCGAGGGCACAGACCTGTCCATGGGCAGGCGCTTCTGGAGGAGGCTGTCGAGCACCGGCTGTTGGTGAGAGCGGGCCAGGAGGAACATTGCCCGCAGCGCGAACCCCCTGGGCGTGCTCTGCCGGGTGCTGCGCAGGCAGCTGGAAAGGATGGTCACCATTTGGGGCACCTGAAAGCAGGAAGGCGAGAAAGAATGGCTCGGTGCGTCCTTTCCCCGTCCTTCTTCGGGGCCAATGGTCAACAACAGAGAGCAGCTAAAGGCGAATAGAAAAAACACCCCCCTCTCACCTCCTCCTGGAAGATTTGCTCCCCGCGCTCCCCCAGAAAGGTGAGCATCCACCGCCCAGCGGCCCACACACCCATGGGCCTGGCGCACAGCAAGCTCTCCACGATGGCGCTCGTGAAGTCTGTGGCCTGGGCTGCGGGGCAGGATTTGCAAACAAGCTGGGGAGAAATCAGGAACAGAAGAGACCACGTCATGGGTTGCTCAGATGCAAAACTCATGTCCTGACAGGAGTACTCGCATGCAAACTCGCACACACACACACATATACCGTGGCCCCCTCCCTGCTTTTTGGGGGCCAGTTACCTTCGCGATGTTGGTGGAGGTCGTGAGCAGAGACTCAGAGGTGACGGCGTTGAGCCTCTGACACAGGCACCTGATCTCGTTGCTCCAGGCCGCCTCATCCGTGGTCTTGGCTGGAGCCAGGAGAAAGGGGAGTCACATTCAGGGGGAGCGAAACTCCGACCCCACGTGCTGGGGACGTGAAGTCTTGCCCACTCTCCTCACCTCCTATTTGGAGCAGGCGGCCGAGGCAGGTCGCTGCCCGCTGGCGGGACACGGCTGACACGTCGCATGTCAGAGGCCCCAGCAGTCCTGCCAGGGAGCCGAACTGCTCGCACGCATGGCCTCGCTGCAGGAGCAAGAGGCAGGCAAAGAGGTCACTGGCAGCCCCCGCGGCCACTCGCCCTCTCCCGGCCACGCTGCCCCCGAGCTGTGGCTGGGCAGGGGGCAAACGAGGAGCCGTCCTGCAGCCCCAGGAGACCCACAACCCGGCGCCTGCTGGGGCAGCTCTCCCTACGCGCATGGTCCCTGCTCACCCTGTGCTCGCGTCGCTCTTCATAAGTGCCCAGCAGCTGGACGCAGACCTGCAGGGCCCTCTCCCGCTCGCATGCGTGGGCCGAGGTGAGCCAGCGCCGCAGGACCTGGGCACGGGCACACCTGTCTCACCACGGGCGTCTTTCCACCCGAAGCCCTTCGCCAGCCCCCTCCTTCCTCGGCCTTGCTGCTTGCACAGCCCCGGTCTCTCTGGGCACCCCAGCCCCAGGCGAGGAGCCCTTCCCCGTGGGGACCTCCCTGCTCTGGGCTCTCGCTGCGGGCAGCATTGACCTGTGCAGCACCCCTCGCACACGGCTGCGGCTGGGGAGAAGCTCTGGCTCATCCAGGGGGCTCGGCAGGACACTGCGAGCTGCCTGCAAGCAGGCTGCTGCCGATGGGAAAAAGCTTGGGTGCCAAATTAGGGCAAGGGGGCCTGAACCTAGGACCATTTCCCTGTCCGCCACAGCAGGGTGTTACCCCTAGTTGCAGGGAAGCTCCCCTCCTCACACCAGCCCTGCAGCAGGATCCCCACGCCTCTGTCCCGCTCTGACAGCAGCGACGCTTTCCCCGCCCCCGCCCCAGGGACACTCACCTGCACCAGGTCCTTAAAGCAGACAGGGGCCGGCTCCGCTCGGAGAAGGGCTGCCACGAGCTGCCCCAGCACTCGCAGAGACAGCGCGTGCACACCCTGGCACCAGAAAGGGGGACTGAGTTCGGGCACCCCATGCACTCGCCAGCACAGCCAGCGGCTGCCAGAGTGCGGGGCGCCCGCAGCTGGGCCCCCGCCCAGGGGTGGCCAAGAAGCGCCGGCAGGTACCGATGTGTGTGGAGCAGCTGCCCCCGTCTCCCCTTCCTTTGCCATCTGCTCCGGGCGACGAAGGCGCACGACGCCCTGGCAGCACTGAGCCAGGAGGTTGTGCTTTTCCTCCCTCCTCAGATGGGGCTTCAGCTTGCTGCCAGGAGAAAAAGGGAGGGACGACAGAGAGGGGGCTTACTAGCACTCTCCAGAGTGAGTCACACCACCACTGGCTTTGTCCCCATCGACAGCCCCAAATCCAACACCCTCAGCTCCAGCCACACCGGCTGTCTGGGCTGGGGCACGCAGCCACTCCCACAGTCCCGGGGACAGACCCTACCTCAACTGCTCGATGGCCACGATGGCCCGGGGGTGCACCGGCGACTCCTGCGGCTCCTCCTGAATCACCTCCTGCAAGTCACAGAGAGACACGCGCAAAGTGGGCAGCGGGCAGGGGTGAGGGAGAGCCTGCCCGCCCACCCCGGCCACGCGTTCTTCTGCAGGACCCTGCAGGCACTGGCCCCTCAACCCCCATGGCTCCCTCAAGGGTCCCGCAGGACGAGGCAGCAGCTCCCCAGCACCCAAATGTCCCACGCTCCCCTGCCACGGTTCCAAGTGCCAGCACCCAAGCACCCTGCCCCCTGGGAACGAGGCTCGGGGAGCTTGGGAGCTCGTGCACCGCCCCGGGAGACCATTGCTCCTCTGGGCAAACCTGCCCCACGGCAGAGCCCACAGCCACCCCTGCGTGACGGCCTCGGCTCTGGGCACTCACCAGCAGGGTCTGCAGCAGCTCCCGCTTGCGGCAGAGCTCAAACCTGGGGCAGGCGCCCACAGCCCCGATGGCGAGGCTGATCTCGGTGACACTCTGCACCAGGGAGAGCCTCAGCTGGGCATCCTGATTGCAGGGGAGGAAAACACACTTTGAGCTCCTTGAAGGGCTGAGGAACCTGCCTCCAAGCACAGTGCGGGGAGGAGACTGTGCCCTCTGGGAGCCCAGCAGACCCCAGCTCGGCACCCGCGGCCTAGGAAGGGACTCTCCTCGCCCCTCCTGGGAAGGAGCCTCTCACGGGGAGGCAAGCAGCTGCCCCAGCTGCTGGCCAGAAAGACCCACAGATCCCGGCCCAGAGGAGCAGGGCAAGCAGCGCTGGCGCGGCTACGATGGGAGAGGTGCGCATGGGAAGGGTGAGGAGAGGCCGGAGCTGGCAGCACCCGGCCGGCTATGCCCTGCGCCCCGAGCACCCACCTGGCGGCCCTCTCGGTAGAGCTGCAGGACGTTCCCCACGATGTCTCTCTCGATATGGGCCAGCAGCTGCTCCCTGGGGGCACGCAGCGCCATCCTGCCGTACACCACCATGAGCGCAGCGCGAGTAGCGCGGGTCCTCACCGTGTTGCTCTGCTGGGGGTTTGTCGGAGAAGCACCGAGACATCAGCCCACGGCCCCACTGTGCCCGGGACTCCGCACGCTCCCGAGGCAGGAGCTGCTCTGCACACGACCGGCAGCTCGGCTCCCTGCGCACCTCTAGCAGCTCTAACAACAACACCCTGGGCTCTTTACCTTCTGGTGTTTCAAAGTGCCCATGAACGCCTTCACCGAGGACAAGGCCAGCTGGAAGTGGCTCTCGGCACAGCGGGACACAACTGAAATCATTCCCTGCAACGCAGCAGAAACAGGGAGTTGCTCCCACCAGCTCCACTGGCCAGGCAGGACCTTTCCCACGGCAAACAGCAGTGAAGGGAAAACCAGCAAAGGCTGGAGCAGGCCACGCAGAGCCCCTCTGCCCTGGGGACACGCCGAGGACACTCGGCAAAGCAGGGCGACACGAGGAAAGCTCACCTGTGCCTGCCACAGCTCCAGGTAGTTGGCTTCTTGGAGATATCTCAGTGTCTGCTCTTGCACGTGCCTGAGACACCCACAAGCTGCCAGGGCCGTGCCGAGAGCCTTGTACAGGAAGCGCTGCAAGAGAAGAGGCCGAGCCCTGGCTGTGGGGACAGCCCAACCTGGCGGGAGAGGGCCAGGCCACGGCCAACCCCACCATGCTGGCACCCATGCCCAGCGACCCGAGGGCTCTCCGGCGCAGCCCTCGGACGCGTGAGCAGCGGCAGCGGCACCGCACAGGGAACAAACCTTCTCCCAGGACAGGCGGGGAGAGCTGCCCAGCTGCTGGCTCAGCTCCCGGCTCAGGCCCACCGTCCAGGCCTCACTCCCAACGACCTCCAGCGAAGTTCTCAGGAACTAGGGTGAAGAGGACGATGAAGCAAATGCTCACCTGCCCCTTACCAGGGTCTTGTGCACATCCTCTGAGCACGCAGCACCCACGGCCGGGGCAAGTGCAGGCTGCTCGGGAAGTGCCTGCCCTGCTCCGTCCTCCCACCATTTTTCCTGTCCCCTGCTTGCCCCATCCAGCTGGGGACCCCACACGCATGCCATACCTTAAGCAGAAGGCTCTCCCACTCGGCCACGTGCAGGGAGCTTGCGGTTGTTCCTGCAAAGCCAGAGGAAGCAAAAGCCCTCGCCGTTATTCCAGCGGGCTCCACAGCAGAGCCCAGGGGTGGTCTTTGCCGTCCAAAGCCCCACAGCCTCAGGCCAGTGGGCTGACAAGAGCCAGCAAACCCAGGACCGTTCCCCTCCACCAGGCTGGGGAGCTGAAGGCATTTTCCTGCCCCTCCGCCGGCCCAGCCTCTCCCGCCTGCCCGCACCTTACCTGCCAGGTGCTGCAGCAGCAGGGGGATCTCTGCGGCCCACTTTGCTCCCACGGCTCCATGGATCGTGCTGGGGAGCGCCTGCAGCAGCTGCAGGGCCGCTGCTCCACGGCCACCGCCCGCGTGCGGAGACACCGCCGCCACCACCTAGGCCAGGGCAGCAGGGAGACGGGCTCACGCCTGCCCCAAGAGCTGCAGCTGCCCCCATAGGCAGGCAGGCAGGCAGGCAGGGAGGTTGGCACTGCCCCAGCTGGCAGCAGGCAGCTGACCCAGGTGCTGCCGTCCTCCAGGAGGAGCAGGAGCCCCTGAGGGGCAGGGGAGGCTCAGGCTGCCTCCGACAGCTCCTGCCTCCTCCCGGGGTGCCTGGCACTGGCCTCGGCACCATCTCTCCCCGCCTCTCCTCTTGCCCGGGCCTCAAAAGCTCTTTCCCTGGGGCCCCACTACTCACCAGCAGGCGAGCCAGCAGGGCCTGGGGAGCCGGCAGAGGGGCTGCGGGCAGAAGGAAAGGCTGCGTGAGACACCCAGCCCCTCCGGCCCTCCTCGTGCCGCATCCCACATCCCCGCATGTGGCTAAAGGGGACCCGGCTGCGCCGCCTCCACACCAGCTCTGCTGGGCTCCCGTGGCTGAACAGCCACCGCTGAAGGCAGCCCCGGCATGGCAGGAACAAGCCCCCAGGCCCCCGGCGAGAGCTGGCTGCAGCAGTGCCAGGCGGCTCCGCCAGGGAAGGGGCACGCGGGGCAGAGCCCTCGCACCCAGCGAAGGGCACTGCTCTGCCCTGCACTGCCCCGGGCCTCCTGCGTGGGGCCGCCAAGGGACAACAGGGATATGCGCTGCCCCGCTCACACCCAGCCTGGCGCAGCATGCCAGGACTTTCTGCTCCCCACCTAGCTCCTCAGATTCTAGAGCCTCGGGTGCCGCCTCCTCTTCCTCGCGCCCTGCGCTCTCCTGTCTCTCAGCCAGGGCACGCAGACAGCGGCAGAGTGGGACCAGCATGCCAGTGTACTGGGCTGGCACCACGTACCGCAGCAGCCTCGGCCACAGGAGCTGCAGGCAAGAACCAGGCCGTTCAGCACGCCGGCATTTCCACCTCTCCATCCCTGTTCCCCCATCATTGCCACTTCTCTGGCACCGGCCCAGCCCTTCAGCCTCGGGCCTCCCCTAACTCAGAGGTTTCGGTCTCGCCCTGCCTTTCTCCTCCACCTTCTCTCCCTCTTGCCCACCGTGCTTCACACTCCTTTCCCCCTCCCTTTGGCTGCCTGGTTGATGAGAGCTGCTGGCACAGCTCACCCCCAGGGGGCAGGTCACCTCTGCACTCCAAGGGGACACAGGATTCCTATGGCCCCACCAGCCCCTACATCTCATGTACGGGATGTGGCCAAGACACATGCCCAGTGGGCTCGAGTCAGCTGCAGCATGCGCTGAACAAGCAAGTCCGGCCCCACAAAGCTAAACCCCAGCTCTTCTCCGCTGCTTTAGTGGCTAAGACAGGGGTCCCAGTGCACAGAGGAAAGCCTCGGACACCCCCAACCCCACTGCTCACAGAGCTTGCACATGGAAAGGACTGGTGCGTTTCCGTGAGCCGCACACACTCCGCGGTGTGTCGGGGAGAGGTTCAGGCCACAGGGAGGGTGAGGAAGAGCGTCCCCAGGCAAGAAGCAGCGGCAGGCGGAGGACAACTCACTTTGGCCACCCCTCTGGCAGACATGTCCAGCGTGCCCAGGACATGCCCGCACAGCCGCTGAACAGCCCTTTCTTCCCGGGCTTCCACCGCACAAAGGCTTCCCATGGCCTGCGAGACAGAGGTGGGAAACACCCGTCACTGCCCCTTCCCAGACCCTATGGTGCACAGCGATGCAGAGCCCCCTCCCACCGTGGCACCGGTGTGGCGGCCCTGCTGCACCCAGCTCTCTGCTGCCAGGGACGCCCGTGGCAGCACAGCACAGTCGGAGCATGGGACGCAGCCCTGGCGCCTTGCTCTGCCCTTACCAGTCTGCCCGAGGCCCGGCTGAACTCGCTGAAGATGTGCCCCACCACGTCCCACGCCGAGCAGCCCGGGGCACTGGAGCGCAGCAGCTCCCCGATGAAATGCAGAACTGCCTTCCTCACCTGCCAGGGAGGCTGCTGTTATGACCCCGGCCCACAGCCCCAGGGCAGGCTGCCTTCGCAGCGCTGCAGCCCTTCTGGCTGGGCCAAGACGACAAGGGTGCAGCAGCAGCCCACACTCCACTGTCGCCACTGGGCTTTAGCCCTGTGCCCTGCCTTTGCCTGCTGCTACAGCCCCGCCAGGCTCTGCGCCAGGGAAAGGGTGGCTCTGCCCCCGCGGCAGCACCGTGGCACCATCCCTGCCCAAAACAGCTCACCTGGGCCGCGGGGTCGCCACGCACAGACTGCACAAGCTTCACAAACAGGGGCAGCTTCTCCCTCATCTCGGCAGCTGCAAGGGACAAGGAGAGGTGTGTGCTGAGGCCGAGCCCCCATTTCCGGAGGGATTCCTCACAGCTCCCTGGCTTTTTGTACACAAGTGGGACAGAAAAGCAGGGCCAGACTGCGATGGCAGAGGAAGCAGCAGCATCCCGGGGGGACTCCATTTCTCTCTCCTGGCACACTGACCATCAGAGCGGACCAGAGCTTGCAGCACTTCCACGGCTGCCACGCGATCAGCCTTGCTCCCGCTCCTCAGCTTGCAGTACAGGAACACGATTGTCTCCGCGGGGCAAATTTGGGCTGCGAGGAGGAAATCACGCTCAGCATTAGTGACCAGCATCTTCGCACCCGGGTAGGTTTGCGACACAGCTGCCAGCACACGGCGGCACGGCGCTGCCTCTCCTCTCCTCACCCTGCAGCACGGCGCAGCGGCACAGCTCTGCTCTGTGCTCTGGGCTGGGTGGCTCGATCTCGTCACAGAGCTGTGAGAACAAGGTGTGTTTCAGAGAAAGCCAGATCGGTGTGCAGAGGGACAGGAAAGAAACTGTGCTGTCAGCCCTCGTCTCACGGGCAGCTCTGGGCGCGGCCCCACCACCAAAGCCCAGAGCTCCGGGCGCACGCAGAGCTTTGCAGCTGAGGCTGCCCAGGAGCCTCAGGCCAGCAACGTGGCACCAGGCCTTACCTGCTGGTGCACAGCAGCGTTGATGGCCAGAAGCTTGGCCCGGGGCACGAGGGTCTGAACGTCCGCCACAGCCCCCAGGAAATAGCTGAGACTCTGCAAGGGAGCATGAGAGGGCGAGGGGGGCTCTCACCGCCAGCCGCCCGGAAAGGGAGAAACCGGCATCGCTGGGAGAGGCCATGGCCTGAACCCACGTCCAGGGAAAGCCCAGCCCCGCATGGGGCTTCTGGTTCGTCCTTCCCACAGAGCAGCAGGAGACCAGGAGGTCTCCTCTGCACAGCCCTGCTGGGACAGCCTTTCCTGGCACGTTTCCCCGCCCCCAACCTCTCCCTGTCCCAGGGGCAGGATGCAGCCCTGGGTGCGAGGGCAGAGCTCCTTGTGCACCCCCCCCCAGCCCGGGAAGTGGCGCAGCCTCCCGTCCTGAGCTGCTCGCTCCAGCGACTCACCGCTCCCTCCTGGCCCTCCTGCCTTGCTGATTTCTTCCAGCAAGAGCCCAGGAAGCCTCTGGCCTTTGTTCCCCATTCCTGCCCAAAGGGGTCCCAGCTCCTCCCGGCACCCCGCAGCTCCCCAACACCTTGCGGCACCCGCACAGCGCCCGGCTGCGCCGTGCCCTGCGCAACACCTCACCGTGGTCACCCCAAAGGGCTCCCGCACTTCTCGATACTGGTGCAGCAGCCAGAGGAGCTGCTCCCAGGCGCGCTCGCGGTGCTGCTCCGCGTGCAGGAGGACACCCATCATGGCACCCATCGCCCTGAGGACGGCCTGCTTGACCTGCCGAGGGTTGGCGACATGCGGCGGTGAGGGCTGAGGGTCTCTCCAGCACTCGCCTCCCCCAGACACCAGCCTGCCCTTCCCGCGCAGGGGACTGTCCCTTCTCCCTGGCCAGAAGGGCTCGCTCACCAGCACAGAGAGCATTTCCTCCCGGCACACCCTCAGCCTGCCCTGTCAAAAAGGCCCTGGGATTCCTACGCGGAGTAGCAGGCCGGGCACTGTTGCTTTCTGGCACAGAGCCGCGAAGGAGAGCTGCCGTCCTGCCTGCCAGCTGGCACTGCTGGCCCCGGCATGCTGCCCGCAGGCTCCCGGCTCGGGGCCCTTTCGCAGCCAGCCTGCTCCCTTTGACTCCTTGCAGAGCCCCACCGGCCCCTGCAGACGTCCCTGCTGCTGCCCACGGCTGCAGAAGCAGCAACGCTCACCTCTTCCTCCTCACAGCGCCGCCAGTTTCTGCCCACGTAGCGGAAGAGTGGGTAAACAGGGGCGCAGAGTTGGGCCGCCCCCAGGCGAGGGAAGGCACATTTCTCCCACTCGCGGAAGTACGTGTTTATCCCTCGGCACCACTGCTCCACAACTGCAGCATGAGAAGGGAAACAGGATCGTGGCAAAGTCTCTGACCAGCAGGAGACCTCGTTTCAACCAGGCCCCCGAGCCTGATTTAAGCCGACGCCAGGCTCGCCAGGCCTCAGGTCTGCCTTCAGGCACACGTTGCATGAGGGTCTGAGACACCTGGGTTGAAATGCTGCCTTGTTTCTCCCCTCTTCCGCCCCAGCACACCTTTTCCTCCACACAGCCTTGCTGCCCTCCACCACTGCCCGCTGCAGCCCCTGCCTCTTTCTTCCCAAACATTGGCCCCTCAGCACAAGCTTGGAGGCTTTGGCAATTCTTTCCTGTGCTCTCCCTTAAAGCCCACAAGCTCCTTGGGGCAGCCGCACCGAGCGCCGGCCCGGCCTGCCCACAGGCACCCCGGCAGCACCCGCTGCTCCTGCTCGTTCAGGGCAGTTGGGGGCTGCTGAGGCTGGAGCTCACTGCGGCTCAGCCCTGCCCTGCCTGCCCCGAGACCCCAGCGAGGCGCCCAGGGCCACCCTGGCCCCTTCCGCTCCCCGCGGGCCCTGGCCGCAGCGCCGACACTCACCGCCGCAGACAGTGCGCAGCAGCCGGCTGCTCCCCACCTCGCTCAGCACACCGTGCAGGGCTGACAGCGTCGTTTCCACGAAGGGCACGCACTGCAGGGCTGCAGAAAGGGCAGGGGCGGTGGGGCGGAGGGCGGCTGCCGTCAGCCGGAGCTGCCACGGCCCGTGGGCTCTGTCCCCCGGCAACGCTGCCAGACCAGGGCTGTGGGGCCATGCCAGAGGGCAGGGGGACGGGAGAGCTGCCGAAGCCCTGGGGGAGGCCCTGGCATGGGGAGGGTTCCTGCCAGGGCACCCATGTACCACCAGCTGCCTTCCCCGAGGGGTGCGGGGAAGCCCTGGGGCATGGGGAGGACAGCGTGGGGCAGAGCCCGGCACATTTGGTCTCCAGCAGGTTCCCTCCAGCCCAGCGCAGCCCAGACTGTTTTGGCCAGGGTGACGAATCCCTTCTCCTGCCTGTCACCCACTGTAACGCGGAGTAGCAGGCCGGGCACTGTACCGTAGCGGGCAGCGAGGTTGCGCAGGGTGATGAGGACGAACTCCTCCGACATCCCCTCCAGAGCCTTCAGGTGGCCCTGCAGCACCGACATCACGTCGTGCAAGTGGGAGCGGGCCAGTGCCACCAGGACACCACTAGCGTCCGTCCTCACAGCGGCTGTCACACCCTGAAAGACAGCAGTTTGCGCGTGACAGCAGCGTGACTGGCCGTCCCCCACAGCTTGGCCTCGAGGCAGGACAGAGAACCGGTAACTCGACTCCAACTGTCCCTCGCTCACAAACAGCCCTGCAGCCACCTCTCTGCACAGCTCCCGGGTCACTGCCCCAACCCCCTGCCAGGACCCGTCCCCGAAGCCTCTCCTGTAGGACAGACGTGCCAAGCGCAGGGGTCCGGGGTTACCCTCAGAGAGGACAAGCTCACCTGGGCAGCTTGCAGGTCCTCGAATGCCACCGCTATCACTCTGTCCACGACAGAGTTCTGCAAATGGCTCTCGTCGTGCCACAAGACGCTCTCCAGCTCGCGGTAAATCTCCGCTCTGCCATCCTGGGGACACACCGCACACGGCAGCAATGGGACGTGTCGCCCTCACATCAGCTCCGCCATGCTGACGCCAGGGACGAGCCGCCGCCACCGCTCAGCACAGCCGTCGGGAGTGGGCGAGAAATCCCACGCTGGGATTTCCCAACCCAAACCCTAACCCTAACCCCGGGGACGCTGCCACCTCCTGCAGGAAAGCAGGGTGCGCGGTAGTGTCCGCTCAGCGCCACCAGCAGCATCCGGTTTTTGGGAGGAGGCACGGCAGGAGGACAGAGGCGCCATTGAGCGAGATCAGCTCACAGCACCTGGGGAAGCTGGGCGCTACGGGGAGCCCTCGAAGCCCCACGCAGCCCCATGGGATGCCCCCACCTCACCTCGACGCCTTGCAGCCGGTCCAACAGAGAGGTCACGACGGCGGCAAAGGTAGCAACGGCCGCAGGGCCAGAGCCAGCCGCCCTGCCGCCGTCCTCACCCCGCGCAGGTCCGGACTGGGGACCTACACAAGTGAAGAAACCTGGAAGGAAAGAAGCGGAGGGTTTGCGTTGCTTCAGCAGCCGCAGGGGCGGGCCCTGAATTGGGGCAAACGTCTCCCCAGCTGGAGTACGGGGTAACAGGAGAGGCTGGCAGAGCCGGCTCTGTGTAATCTGGAGAAGAGCAGCCCGGGGGCAGCTTGGAGCTGGCCCCAAGCGCATGACCCCGACTCTCCCCGAGCCAGCAATGTGGGCACCAGCTGGTCCCCGTCACCCCCATCGAGCGGGCCGGCAGGCTGGGTGCCGAGTGCGGCACCAGCCCCCACCTCGGAGCACTCGCAGCACCCCCATCGCGGCAGGACTCCCTGGACGGATGCACTGCTCCGCCAGCACCTCCTCCCGCGGGAGCTACGAGCCACTGGGCCAGCGTGGGCCCTGGGAGGGAGAGGGGACCTGGCCACTGTGACCAGTGAGGGGCCACTGTGACCCGTGGGGGGCCCCGACACCTCACAGAGGGCTGCTGGCAACGCGGGGCTGCGGGGGGGGAGGGCAGGCACGGCCGCACCAGGGACCCCCCCCCGCCTCGCCCCAAATGTGGGCATATCCCCCAGGCGCCAGCGCTCGCAGTCACTCGTCGGCCTCCGGTGGTTCTGAGCAGTGACCGTCTCCAAACGCATCGGCCACTTTAGGTTATCTCCTAAGATAACCTCCTAAGTGCCCATCCCAAAAGAGCACCTCTTCTGAATTGCGCCACTCTTCTAAAGAGCTTCAGGCAAACCACCAGCAGCCACCCGGCAACTGCCAGCTCCCACATCATCCCCTCAGCAAACACTGCTGCAGACGAAAGCCCTAAACACGAAGAGCAAACAAAAAAGAGGGCAGGGAAAGTATGCTAGGGACGGATCTCAGGACAAGGAGAAAGACTGACTGGCGCTTGGTCAGGATCCTGGCTGGAGACACCAGGCAGTGCGTTAAGTCCTTCTGAACATGGCAAAAATTAAGATGCTTTCATCGTCCTGAGCACCACAGACAGAAATGGCAGCAGACCTGCTGTCATACCCCTTCTCCCAGGAAGCGGATGAAACAATATTGTAGCGTTAAGCTTCTGGGCAGCTGGACTAAATCCTTCAAGCAGAAACCTGGGGAGAAGGCTGTGCCTCGAGCGCCAGACCCAGGCTAAGCAGAGGGGAGCTTTGGTTTGGGAAGCCACGTGGCCTAACAGAGAATTGCTCGGGGCCTTGGGCAGCTGGAGGCATCCCCGGCCACCCTGACTGGTGGTGGGAGCCTCGGCTGCACTGCGGGGCCTCAGTACCCCTGTCCTGCATGGGCTGCCACTCGGCGGGCACCTCACACGACAAGAGAGCTGGATATTTATGTCCGTAACGAGGCCCGAAGAAAAGCACTCCTATAGAAAGCCACCTGCCAGACAGCAGCACTGCCTCTGTGCACCTCCAACCCCTCCAACTGGGTATGAAGCAGCTTGAGACACTTCCCAGCTGTCACTGGGACACCTCTGGGTTTCCACAGGTTTTATTAAAAGCGTGGCTTTTTGGCATTCCGACAGCTACTCTTTCCAAAAGGCGCTGCAGGGAGAGCAGCTGGCCTACGGAGGCCACGAAACAGCAGCGCCTGCCTTCGTGGCACCTGTAGCTCTGCACAGACCTTCCCAGCTCACGCAGAGGCACCTCCAGCTCCGCGTGCCCTTGGGACCCGCAGCAGCCCTGACAGCAGCCCCTGCTGATGCTCCCCGAGCTCCCAAAAACCAACTCTGGAGCATCAGGCCCTCTGGCACTGCCCGCAGGGACTTGCTCCGCTCTACCCACAGCTCACCCAGCTGGATGCTGGGTGACAGCTCCGTCCCACAGGTCTCCTCAGCACAGTGAGGGGAGATGACGGGGCCTTGGACTGACACTTCATTTGAAAAGTAAAACTCATCTCCACCTCTCTATTTCCTCCCTAACAGCCTCCCTTCCTGCCTCACCCTGTCACCTGACACAGCTCCTCTGCACCTCATTTCCTTCCTTTAGAGGGACAGGCAAGAGAGAAAGGCCCTTTCTTTTACTCCCTGAACTGAGAGGAAAACAAACTTTGTGTTTTCTACTAATGCCAAAGCAATGTATTAAGAGTAAATGGTTTCTCAAATGAAAGGGTAACTTCCTGTCTCCAGTTCTAGAGAAATGCCTGCGAGCGCTAAAAGGCTCATAAAAGGAGTGTGAGAAGGGACCTCAGGACCCTCAGGAGCGGGCAAGGAACTGTTGCCTCGCAACACTCCTGTTGCCTTGACAGCCAGGCTGGCCAAGGTGCAAGGAGGGAGGCCAGACTCCACAGTGTCCAGCTGACCACAGGACAGTGCTGAACTGGGATTGAGGAAGAAAGCTTTGTGCAGGGTAGCACGCTGGCAGACCAGGCCCATCATGCCCAGCATGTCGCTGTCCACCACTCCTCCATGGCGATTACAGCACAGCTCTATTTGTTTAAGGACAAAGCTGCGGGGCTGCCTGCTCCCTCTGTGTGGACCGGCCACCCAGCCGTCAATACATGGGGAGCACTGCTCTCCGGGCTCTCTCTGGGCAGCGGGGAAGCACAGCTGAAATGCGGCACCTTGGGACAGGCTCACACTCCCCAGGGCACGCTGTTCCCTGCAGGGCAGCTGACCCCAAACAGCTTGGACAGCCCAGGGACAGACCTGCTGCCCACATGGCCTGCAAAGCCCCCGGGACAGAGGCTCAGAGCTGCTCCTGCTCGAAGGCTTTTTGTGCCCCGTGACTGACTTCAGGAGGCAAAAGCTTGTAAGCACAAAAAAACGAACAAACAAGAAAAACAACCCCAGAAGGATATTTTGGTGCCAACCCTGCTGGTGCAGCTGCTAACATAACTGTTTTCCAACCAAAGTGCATTATCCCAAGCAGTGTGTCGTCACAGTTTACCCAGGAAGGCTTGTGCACAGAGAGCACGGTGTGGGGAGTGATTACCTTTGGCTGTATTGATTGGAGGTAGGTTTGCTAATTCTGCTTTGCCTCAATTTCTGCAACAATAACAAAGCCTTTCTGAAAGCCAGGCAGAGAGCTGATGTCATTGGAGCGACCCAGTCCCCGAGGAGAAATCCCACAGTACCTGACCAAAATAATATTGGAAGCACGGGCTTAGTGTTGCTGCCCACATCCCCCACTCAAAATGCCTCCGGGCTGTGTCCAGTCCCACTCCCCCATGCCTCCCCCATCCTTAGCCGTGTCTATGCTGGGAGCTACCAGAAGACTGAAGATCCTCCCTGCTCGCCCCAAGACACCCCCAGGCTGCAGAGGGTCATCTGGCAACAGCAGAGCAACTGCCCCATTGCTCAAAGGGGCCTTTCTGGAGGGCACGCTGGGCACAGAGGGCAATGACTGCCCCCAGCTGCCCTTTTGCAAAGCTCTCTGCCCTGGGGGGGTGCCAACCCAGGCAGATGGAGCAAGCATTTGTGAGAGACTGGTCTTCCCTTAAAGAAAAACAAACAAACAAAAAATCAACAACAAAACTAACTGCTTGCTGGTTCACACCACCTGAGTCCAAGAGGCCTGACGTAAACCGCATGAGGCAGTAAGTCTGAGCTCTTCCCAAGCTTGTTCAATAGCAGAAAGGGAAGATGCTCCTTTAAGAAACCCCTTTCCTTTCATTTGGGCTTTGCAAGCACTCATTCCTACGGCTGTCTGGTGACTGGGAACTGCATGCAAAGCCTGGGAAGCAGCAGGAAAAGCAATGCTGCATGACAGGCACTATCTGACCTTGGGGACTCGGGGGGGGGCAAAGCCTTTGTGGGGGACCTTTCAGCAGTAGGAAGGACAGTGGAAAAAGATGGGACGGTCTTAGAGGAGATCTTTTTCTGAGTCCTAGATGGGACAGTTGCAGTCTAATATTGCTCGCTTGAATTCGTGAGGGAGTGAAACAGGCCTTTGCTTTAAAGAAGAGAGGAAGAACTAGACTGTCTGTGTTTGCTCTGTAGCTCTGCAGGGGATGGGCTGAGCCTGTCCCTGCAGAGCACAACGCTGGGAGCAGGTTGTGGAGTCGAGGAAGACATTTGGAGGCCTGTCTCATCGCTGCTGCTGCTGCTGCTGCCTGGGCGGTCTGCGGCAGCTGCTCTTGCCCAGCTGCCCGGGTCCTTGCTCTGCGCCATGGCCACGGAGGTGAGGCGCTCTCTGGCGCAGGACTTCTCTCTCCCAAGGTGTTACAGCGCCTGGCACAAAGGGGCCTGGCTTTAACTACAGCCTCTTCAAGCAAAGGGAGGCAATGTTAACCCATTCTTCTTTTCTACTTTCCACCTGGCTTTTGAAGGTCTTCAGCTCCTCTGTGAGGGCTTAGACACAGTAATTCACCTCTCAGGGTGTCGGATCACTGTTTCAGTGCTTTTAAAATGCTATAGGTTTTACAGGGAGAAGCAAAGCCAGGGCAGCGAGGCCTTTTCAGGATTAAAACATTTCAACTTCTGTTTGTCCTTTCTAGTGAGCTGGTGTTAAGGGTTCCTTGCTGAGGTGCCTCACTCACATCAGGATGTGACCCTGTAGTGTTTTTGCACTTGAATGTTGAGGTGCAACTGCCTAGCGGCCCTTGAAACCACCATCTCTTATCTTGCCAAAAGAAGGATGGTGGGGGGAGGGGGGAGAAGAAGAAGTGGTATTTGAGGAAAAACAATGGGCGCGCTCTGGCCGTGGACACAATTTACCAAGAGAGCTACGTAAGCAAATGAAGACGGAATCTCAAGAGTCTGATTCTCAATTGCATTCAGCTCCCTTTGCACCACTGTGGAGATGGGATGCTCCCTTGCCAAGCGTGAACCCTAGGGGGAACCCTAGGGTTCAGCCCCATTGGGGGTGGGGTGGTATGAAGGGAACTGTGTGGAAGTGAGAATAAACCCTAGTGTTTGGAGGGGAGGGGGGGTTGTTCCTCCTCTGTGCTCAGTCCGGGCGTGTGATGGGTAGGGCTTGACTAGTTTCCTGTCAACGGGAGTGGAAAAGTACCTACTGAGTTGGAAGGAAACTCAACGAGGCTTTTGTGGACCATCTCCTTGACAAAGGAAAAGAACTCCGAATGGTGTTTCTGCGGTCTCTGGTAGCTGAACTGAAGAGCAGCTCGAAGGAGAAGCTCTTGATTCAGAGCAATGCAGCCCCAACCGTCTCTGTACAATATTGTCTGATCTGCTTTTTATGGGAAAAGCTACTTCATGACATGGAAATGCTCCAAGTTCATCAGGTTGTACCTTGAGGCAGCTTTTGCTGTGTTCTTTTCTGTTCATCTCTGACTTTCTCTGGCTGCTTTATTTTCATGCTCTTATCAAATTGTCAGCAGACAGATGTGCACAGCAGTTTCAAGAGGGGTGCCCCACAGAAAACCACTTCAAGAACTGCTGTTCCACTTGATCGCCGTTTCCTTTCACACCCTCTCATTTGTTTCATGGAAGTAGAATATATATAAAGTATGTTTGAATGTCTTACACTTGCTTGGAGAACCTTTCCCTCAGCCGACAACAGCATTGGTGAGGACCGGGACTAGAATGTGAGATGCGGGGGGAGGAGGGGGAAATCCTGTGAGCCCATCAGTGGATGAAACGTGACCCGTTGCCCATGCAGTGATTTAGGAGCAGGAATTCTTGCCAGCTCTTCTCCCAGTGATTATATATATATATATATTTTTTTTTTTTTTCTCCTGTTAATGGTAGAAGGATTTACAGGAGCACAGAGAAGAGCCTTCTCTCCAGCAGGCAATTGAAATGCTCGGTGACGGTGCCTTGATACATTGATGGTGTATCTTCTAGTCTGGTCACGAAGCAGTTTCACTGCCCGTTTATGCCACAATTTTTTGTTAGATTTAAAAGATGACCCAAGCGTTTCCCACGGCCGCGTAAGCCCTTGAATTGACACGAGGCTCAGTATGAGAGCACCTGGCCCCCATGATTTAAAAAAAAAATCTTCCTGTATTATATGAAAACGAGGAGAAAAAAAAAATGTTTTTCAACCTAAAATGTAGATGCTTCAATTACGTATTACTGCATTAAGTTCACTGAGAAACACGGGTGTGGCCCTTTCAATCAATATAGGTGGATATACCAGCAGTCTGATGTATACCATCAGCTGATGGCAAGAGGCTATGCAGAAATCCGAAGTGAGTGGAAATAATTTGCACTAATGGATTTTGTTTTGCTTTGCTTTGCCTTGCCAGAATGTCATAAACCAGCTACTCTTTCTCTGTGATTGAATCAGTGACGGTTTCCTTTGTAAGCATTGCTGGCTGCTTTTCTTGAAATGAGGTTGAGATGCAAAGTGAACTAGCTGCAAATTACTTTGAACGTTTACATGGGCCTACCCAGACTAGGAAAGTGAATGAGGTTAGTCTATAATTGGCTGCAACAGTAATAGCTTTATTTGTTTTTCTAGATGTTAAAAGAGAAAGTCCTGAGCAATAACTGAAAACTGCTCTAAAGAAATCATCTGTGGAAACGTTCATCCAGAGAGCCCATGTTCTGTTTCAGCCAAGACAGAGGTGCACACCCAGCCAATGGGGTGGAACTTCTCCATAGGTAAGATGGGAACGTTACATATTTCCACTTTAAATCTTCGCTTTGATTAAGGCTTTCTTACAGGGCCTTTCTTCATGTTCTACAACTGAGACCGCAGAGATGTCGAAACTGCCTCTGCCAACAGGTTGGGCACTTGGATAGGGATTACACAGGGAGAACTGGAAGTGCGAGGGTGTTTTTCCTCTCTCCTCTCATCTTCTTTGGAGTCCTTTGAGAAGTGGGACACAGCGCTTTGCAGGAGTGGAAAAGGAAAGCTGGAAAGTGTTCTCCTGCCAATTTCAAAACAGTACAGGATGTTATTAGCCGTCTGCAAATCTTCTCCCCCACCCCAATAAATTAACTCACAAGTTGCGTGCTGCAAGGAAAATACTTCATGACGTCCCTCTAGTTCTGTGTATATGCCTGAATGCTTTAATTTTATGGTTGGAGCACATACCCTAGCTGACTGCATTTCCCTCGGCAAACCACAAGGCTCTGGTTAGCTCTCACCTCAGTTACTAATAAGCAGGACTCAGTGTAGCACTGATCCTATTCACCTGACACTGAAGCTTGATCTTACTCCTCTGATATTCTAGGATTCTCCCCTGTGCTCTACAACACGGAAGCCCTTGGCTTTTTGGCCAGATGCATACTGCTCATAGATGGATTCATTTCTTTTTTCATATCTTCTATTAGAAAATATTCTTAGAAAAACTCCTTTGAGAGTCTGCACGGTTACCCCTCAGTTAGGGATTTGAGAAGACGACAGTCGGGATAGTAGCTGGTAACTTCTCAGCTGCATATTGCTGCCCTTGCAGCCTAAACCTTTCCCCCCCCCTCCCAGCGCTCCTTCCTTCCTCCCTCCCTCCCCCCCCACCCCCGCCGCTCTTTTCCCCTCTCTGAATAGCTCATACTTGCCAGTTAGCTTAGTCAAGATTTCAGCAAGAGCTACTCTCGTGAGCCTGTGGAAACTCCCCTGCCCTACAGATGGCAGTGGGCCCTCAGCTTCCGCTCCCATTCCTCCGAGGTGAAAAAGGCAGCTGGTAATGGGACTCCTGATGATGGGAAATGAATGGCTCTTTCGTGGAGCAGATCTCTAGCAGTGACTCTTTGGAAAGGAAACAGGTTCCTCGGCTGCTGAGCTGCAGAGGTTTTTCCTCCCTGAAATTATTCCAGAGAGGCAGCCGTGCAGGTAGCGATTAGATGGCAGCTTGGAATTTGCCTGGAGTCTTCCTGTCTCTCTCTTCCTCTCTCTTCTTTCTCTCTTCTCTCTTATCTCCTTCTCTCTTTCCCTCTCTCTCTAGCTCTTTCTCTTGCCTCCCTCTCTCCCTCTTTCTCCCTTTCATTCTTTCTTTGTTCCTCCCTAGCCCTAGCCCTCTGGCATGCCCCTAGCAGCCCCACTCCACAGGGGGCTCGATGTTTTCTCTCTCTCCTAACCCCAAGCCTAGCCCTAATCTCAGGCGGGGCCTGAACCTGAGCCCACCAGGCCTGTTCTTGGCCTGAACAAAACACGTGCGCTGGGAGCAGTGTTGGTGCAGCTGGGCATTTCCTTTGGCATGCCCCTAGCAGCCCCACTCCACGCGGGGCTCGACGCTTTCTCTCTCCCCTGACCCTAAGCCTAGCCCTAACCTGGACTCCTTTCCCCCGCTGCAGAGGTCCCCGAGCAGAGGTGCCGCTCGTCTGGAGTCCCCCCAAGGAAAATGCAGGTGATGCTCACCACGCGCTGGGCTGCCGCTGCAGCCGGATAGACAGTCCTGTGGCCACGGCCCCCATCTGCTGCCCCTTCCTGGGCAGGGCAGCTGCCGCTCACCCGCAAGGTCCTGCGGCTGCTTTTGTTTCTCCAAGGTGAGACTCGGGGAGCTGCTTCGCATCACAGCGATTTCACCAGGTTGGCAAAGGCTGCAAGAAGCAATAGGCTGCTTGGCAATACTCTCCATGGTTCCTTTGCTCTGGGTCTCTCTGTTCCTCTCTCTCTCTCTTCTTCCTCTCTTTTCTCTCTCTCTCTCCTTCTGTCTTTCCCTCTCTCTCTAGCTCTTTCTCTGGCCTCTCTTTTCTCCCTTTCATTCTTTCCTTTCTTCACTTTTCTCCTCTCTCTTCTTCTCTGTTCTTTCTCTTTCTCTCTCCTCTCTCTCTCTCTCGTTCTTTTTCTTCTTTTTCTCTCTCTCCCTCTCTCCTTTCCCTTCCCCTTCCTCTGTCCCTCTCTTTTTCTCCCCCAGCGCCTGGGCCGCCATGGGGGCGCCGAGCGAGGCAGGGAGGGAGAGAGGGGGCGGACAGCGGCCACGAAGGACCAAACTGCACTCTCTGCACGCCTGTGGCAGCCCATGCATGCGCCCTGGCGCCCATCCCACCCCCGGCCCCGCCCCCACCACCACCTGTGTCACGAGCATCCACTGCAACTGCCGCCAGCTGCGCACATGGGCCTCAGCTCACCTCCGCTGAGCTGCAACAACACCGCAGGGAGGCACCGTGGGTGCTCGGCCACCGTTTCCCCTGCGGCCCCCGGTGCTCTGTGGCGCCGGACTGGGGGCAGCTTTCCCGGCCAGGAGCCTGGGGACCACACAAGTCCCCTCTCCCCGTGCCCCCTGGCTTTCGGTGCCAGCGTCCTCGGCCTGGCACCCGCGGGGCCTCTGGACAGCTCCCCAGCCCACAGGGCAGGAGCTCAGTCACCGTCACCCTACCTCCCCACAAGAACGCCAGGTCCCACCGCTGGAGCCGCTCAGCTGGCGCCATGTCCAGGAGGATGCCTGGCACATGAGAAAACGCAGCCATCAGCGCACAGCCCTGGCCCCAAAACCAACCTCAGCCCCGAGGCCCAACCCTGACCCGGGGGACACAGCCAGGAGCAGCATGAGAGCCCGGCGCTGTCTCTCACCCAGGACGGTGATGGCTTCCGCCTGCGGTGCCTGGTAGCTCCCCATGCAGCAGCTCCGGGCTGTGCTGCAGAGCGTCTCCAGCAGCGCGGGGCAGTCTTGGGCCTAGGGCAAAGCAAGGACACAGGTACTCGTCTCCGGCTGCAAATGCCCCTCCGCCAACCTGTGGCCAGGCACCTAGGTGGCCCTGCGGTGCAGGAGCCAGGGTATGGCCGCCCACAGGGCCGCGGGCCGCGTTGCGGCGCTCGCTCACCAGGTGACCGCAGACCTTGTCCTGCAGCTCAGCCACGCTCAGCCCGGCACCTGCAGCGATGCGTTGCTGCACCCTCTTTGACCCCAGAAACGGGGCACACTGGTGCAGAGCGACCTTGCACGCCTGAAAAAGAGCATCGGGCCCTGTCATCACAAGGATGCTGCACACCTGCCCAGGGCGCCGATGGAGAAACTTTGCTGCCACGGTGACAGTGAGGGCCTGTGGAGATGCTGGCAGCCCTGCACGGGTGGTAGTGGCACCGCAGCTCTGCCAGCGCCGCAGGGCTTTCTGCAGCTCCACAAGGAGCCCCGGGAGCTCTTACACTGGAGACGGCTGGGGCTGGGCCCCGGAGGTGCAGCACGAGGCTGGGAAATGCCTCCTCCACTTCTCTGCTGAAAAAGGACCTCCTCCCCAAGGCAGACGAGGCCAGGGTGCCGTAGAGGGCAAAGGCTGAGAAGCGCAGGACCTCTTCCTCCTGTGACCAGTAAAACCCATCTGGCAGGCCGCTAACGCGGGCACCGCGTACAAACTGCTCTGCACCAGTGGGGCGCTGCCTGTGGGGGGCGGAGGCCCCAGGACGGCTCTCGCCTGCCCAACAGGAGAACGAGCGGCTTCACTTACCGCCCCCAGGAACGCCCGGGTGGACCTGGAGATGTCTTCCAAGGCCGAGCCCATGGCCCTCGTCTTCAGCCGCCCCAGTACCTTCGTCAGTGCCAGCAGGCACTCGGCAGCCACCTCCGTGCTGGCCGCGTCCTCCAGGCCCCTGCACAGCACCTCCATCACGGCCGCCCTGTGCCTCCGCAGCTGCAGAGCGACAGGTGCACAAGCTGCTCACTATCCCTGCCTCCCACCGCTGCCCTTCACCATGGCGCCAAGGGCTGCACTTGCTCGAGCAAGCCCAGAGCAACCCCCTGCCTGAGGAGCCCCGCTTTGCATCCACTTTCCCCTTTGCTACCCTGCTGACATCAGAGCGAGGAGCGCGGCCTTAGTACAGCCCCACGTCTGCCTCTGCTCGTCTCTCCAGGCTCCGCAAGCCCCGCACACCTCTCCACTGGCACCTCTTGAGTTCGGACTGTGCTCAGAGCGCAGAAAAGGCCGTCTCACCTTTGTGGGTGCTCCACTGGCCATGTTGCCCACGCCTCTCATGGCCATTTGCCGCACGGTGTTGATGGGGTCACGTGATCTTTCTAGTAGGGCCTTCAGCAGGGGCTTCAGGAGCTTCGTCTTCTCCACCAGATGGTCCTTCACCAGCTGCAATAAAGCCACGGGTCCACTAGCATCAGGACGCGATTCACGCTGGGCAAGACGCAGGAACCGCTCTGAGCCCGCCCCGCCCAGCCTGCTGCCTCACCTCAGCAAAGAAAGCCGTGGCCGTGAGCCGCAGGTTTGCTGAGGGTGAACCCAGCCACGGGAAGAGGCTCTGCACCAGGCGCTGCGGGACGAGCTCCGCGCGGAGCAGCACACTGCGCACAAAGCACGAGCAGGCTCGTGACACACAGTCCCACAGGACGGCCACGGGCCGCGACTCCCAAATTTACCTGCTCCGATGCAGATGCTGCTCTGCACCTCAGCAGAGCTCCCGGGCATGAAGGAAGGTCCCAGCAGCCCTTTCCCTGGGCATAGCCCCCGCGACAAGGCAGGACACATCGTGGGGGCTCTCACCTCGCCAGGAGACACACGCCGGCGGTGTGAGCCTGGGAGTCTGCCAGGGACACCCACACTCCCTGCTCCCGGAGCAGCCGCAGCCAGCGCTCCTCCAGGCACCTCGCCAGCACCAGCTCTAACGCCTCCACAAAAAGCCTGCTGGAAAAAAACCCCAAAGAAATCTCCAGGCACAGAAGTTTGGGGGCAGATTTCTCTTTGGCAGAGCTAAAGCAGCTCAGCCACTTGGGGAGCTGTTCGTTCGCTCATCCTAAACTCCACCGAGGGACAGGCAAAGTACTCCTGAAATGACTCTTCGCAGTCTTCAAGTCTCAAGCTAACTTAAAAACTGGCATTTTTGCCCTTTGTCCTGCCCCTAACCCACAGACGGCAGGAGAAAACCCAGGGTCCCTGGGCTGACTCCACGCCAGGTGCCCAAGGCACTCCCCAAGTGCTCTGCTAAGCAGCACTTTGGGGAGAGTGCCTTGTAGGTGGCACACAGCACCGATTTGCTCCTGCTGTTGCACAGCAGGAGCGTGGGCAGAGCATGGCACTATGGGGAACCCCGCGACGGCCCCCCCCAGTTGGCAACACAGAGTTTATGGGCAGGAACGGCCCATGCCCACGCCATGTGCGGCGAAATGCCCAGGTGCACTGCCCTGCAACGACCGGTCCTGCCTCCCCGCGGAGGCAGCCCAGGGCCACTGGGACAGTCGGGTGCGCCTGCAGGCCACAAACCACATGAGCAGAGACCTGGGGCACAGGCCAACCCCTGCCCCTGCTGCTCCTCACCTGCCCGGCGTGTCGTCGCTCCCCAGCTCCCCAAGAGACAGTGTCATTTCTTCCCCCAGCGTCTCGCTGACCTGCCCCAGGAGGCTGGGAAGCAGGGAGGGAAGCAGGCGCTGGACCAGCGTCTCGTTCCGTAGGACTGACACCACCTCGAAGAGGCTGCAGGTGATCTACAGAGAAAGTCAACCAAGAACCACCTGGTAAAAAACAAGGGCTTTTCCCACCCTCCACGTCCCCCCGCTGGCCTGGGAGGCTTTTTGTCTCCAATTGTCACTGCGGCGACAGCCTTGCGGCCCGGCAGCAGCAAACTGTCCTGGCTCCCCACACTGCTATTGCTGCCACTGCCCCAGCACCCCGCCAGGCTCCATGGGTGCTCGCAAAGGGCATGAAACTCCCTTGCGCTGAAGCACGAGTTGGAAAGCAGACGCGAAGCAGCACAAATGCAACTGCTGCTGACCATACCGTGTGAGGCTCCAGGGCAGCCTGGCTGCTGCCCAGCTCCTGAGTGCAGCAGTTGCTCCCATGGCTGCTCTTTCCAGCTGCCCTTAATTTTTCAGTTAAGTGCACCAAGATGTGGCATCCCAGGGCACTTCTCCCCAGGCTCCTCCACAGCTCCACCGTGTCACTGCAAGGGAACAGACGCTCGCCTGTGAGCCCCTAGCCTCGGGCACCTGCAACGCCCTCACGAGAGGCCAAACGCCTTCCCTGTCTGCAATGGGGCGGGCGATGCCCAGGTCAGGACAGAGACATGAGCCCACGGTGCTGCAGTGCTCAGCCTTTCCCAAGGAAAAACCACCTGCTCCCTCCCAGGACCCCCCAGGCAGGCACGCCCTGGGGCTGGCTCTGACTGCAGAGGGAAGGCGAGGGTACAGACCTGTCCGTGGGCAGGCGCTTCTGGAGGAGGCTGTCGAGCACCGGCTGTTGGTGAGAGCGGGCCAGGAGGAACATTGCCCGCAGCGCGAACCCCCTGGGCGTGCTCTGCCGCGTGCTCCACAGGCAGGGGGAAAGGATGGTCACGATTTTGGGCACCTGAAAGCAGGAAGGCAAGAAAGAATGGCTCGGTGTGGCCTTTCCCCATCCTTCTTCAGGGCCAACAGCCAGCAACAGAGAGCAGCCACAGGCAAATGGAAAAAAACGCCGCTCTCTGGGAGATTTGCTCTCTGCACTCCCCCAGAAAGGTGAGCATCCACTGCCCAGCGGCCCACGCACACACAGGCCTGCCACACAGCAAGCTCTCCAAAATGGTACTCGTGAAGTCTGTGGCCTGGGCTGGGGGGAAATATTTGCAAACAAGCTGGGGAGAAATCAGAAACAGAGGAGACCACGTCACAGGTTACTCGGATGCAAAATTCGCGTCCTGACAGCAGCGCTCTCATGTACATGCACATGCACACACACACACACCATGGCCCCCTCCCCACTTTTCGGGGGCCAGTTACCTTCGCAGTGTTGGCGGAGGTCACGAGCAGAGACTCCGAGCTGATGGTGTTGAGCCTCTCACGCAGGCACCTGATCTCGTTGGGCCAGGGCGCCACGTCTGTGGTCTTGGCTGGAGCTGGGAGAAAGGAGAGTCACATTCATGGGGAGCGAACCTCCGGCCCCGCATGCGGATAAAGGAGGACCTGGGAGCGTGGCAAAGGCCACGGCGAAGGCAGGGCCCCCCCCCGAACGCGGCGCAGCAGGTTTGCTAGCCAGGCGAGTGGCCGGCTGCAGAGGAGGACGGTCCCTGGCGCTGGGGACACGATGTCCTGCCCTCAGACAGCAGCAGGGGACGGCCCTGCCTGCTCTCCTCACCTCCTATTTGGAGCAGGCGGCCGAGGCAGGTCGCTGCCCACCAGCGGGACGTGGCTGACGCATCGCACGTCAAAGGCCCCAGCAGTCCCACCAGGGAGCCGAACTGCTCGCACGCATGGCCTCGCTGCAGGAGCAAGAGGCAGGCAAAAAGGTCACCGGCAGCCCCCACAGCTGCTCGCCCTCTCCCGGCCATGCTGCCCCTGAGCTGTGGCCGGGAGGGGGGCAAATGAGGGGCTGCCCTGCAGCCCCGGGAGACCCACAACCCGGCACCTGCCCGGGCAGAGCTCCCTGCACGTGGGGTCCCTGCTCACCCTGTGCTCGCATCGCTCTTCATAAGCACCCAGCAGCTGGACGCAGACCTGCAGGGCCCTCTCCCGCTCGCATGCGTGGGCCGAGGTGAGCCAGCGCCGCAGGACCTGGGCACGGGTGGACCCGTCTCACCACAGGCGTCTTTCCCGCCAGGGCCCCCCTCTAGCCCCTCCCTTCCCAGCCTTGCCGCCTCCACAGCCCCAATCTCTCCGGGGGCCCCGGCCCCAGGCGAGGAGCCCTTCCCCGCGGGGCCTTACCCGCTCCAGGCTCTCGCTGTGGGCACCATTGACTTGTGTAGCACCCTTTGCTCACAGCTGCTCCTGGGGAGAAATTCTGGCTCACCTAGGAGGCTCTGCAGGACACTTTGAGCTGCCTGCAAGCAAGCTGCTGCCGTTGGGAAAAGCTTGGATGCCAAATTAGGCCAAGGGGGCCTGAACCTAGGACCATTTGCCTATTCGCCAAAGGGGGGCATTGCACCTAGTCACAGGGAAGCTCTCCTCCTCGGACCAGCCCCACGGGCAAGGATCCCCACAGCTCTGCTCCACTCTGGCAGTGGCAACACTTTCCCCGCCACCCCGGGGATACTCACCTGCACCATGTCCTTGAAGCAGACAGGGGCTGGCTCTGCCTGGAGAAGGGTTGCCATGAGTTGGCCCAGTGCTCGCAGGGACGGCGCATGCACACCCTGACACCAGAAAGGGGGACTGAGGCTGGGCACCCCACACAGACACCAACACAGCCAGTGGCTGCCAGAATGCGGGGAGCCTGGAGCTGCACCCCCACCGAGGGGCGGCCGAGAAGGGCCAGCGGGTACCGGTGCGCACGGAGCAGCTGCCGCTGTCTCCCCTTCCTCATCCATCTGCTCCGGGTGATGAAGGCAAATGACGCCCTGGAAGCACTGAGCCAGGAGGCTGCAGTTTTCCTCCCTCCTCAGATGGGGCTTCACCTTGCTGTCAGGAGAAAAAAGGGAGAGGAGACAGAGAGCAGGCTTACTAGCACTCTCCAGAGCGAGTCAAAGGACAACTGGCTTTGTCCTGATTGACAGCCCCAAATCCAATGCCCACAGCCCCAGCCCAGCCCAACCAGTTGGGCTGGGACACGCAGCGACTCCCACAGCCCCGGGGACAGACCCTACCTCAACTGCTCGATGGCCACGATGGCCCGGGGGCACACCGGCGACTCCTGCGGCTCCTCCTGAATCACCTCCCGCAAGTTACAGAGGAGACATGCGCAAAGTGGGCAGTGGGCAGGGGCACAGGAGAGCCCTCCCACCTGCCCCAGCCACAGGCTCTTCTGCCAGACCCTGCAGACACCAGCCCCACCACCTCTGCAGCTCCCACAAAGGTCCCGCAGGACGAGACGGCAGCTCGCCAGCACCCAGACACACCGCACCATCCCCCCTGCCATGGCCTCATGCGCCAGCACCCAAGTGCCCCGCCACCCGGGGATGGGGCTCAGGGAGCTCGGGAGCTCACGCGCTGCCCCAGGAGACCATCCCGCCTCTGGGCAAACCCACCCCACGGCAGAGCCCACAGCTCCTCTGCGCGACGGCCCTGGCTCCGGGCACTCACCAGCAGGGTCTGCAGCAGCTCCCGCTTGCGGCAGAGCTCAAACCTGGGGCAGGCGCCCACAGCCCCGATGGCGAGGCTGATCTCAGTGACGCTCTGCACCAGGGAGAGCTTCAGCTGTGCGTCCTTGATCCCAGGGGAGGAAAACATGCTTTGAGCTCTGCAAAGGGCCGAGGGCAGAAAGCAGCGGGGCTGGGGAGAATCTGCCTCCAAGCACATCGCTGGGAGACCGCACCCTCCGGGAGCCTAGCGGACCCCAGCTTGGCACCTGCACCCCAGGAGGGAAACCTCCTCTCCCCTCCTGGGAAAGAGCCTCCCACGGGGAGGGAATCAGCTGCCCTGGCTGCCGGACAGAAAGACCCCTGCGGACCCTGGCCCAGGGGAGCAGGGCGAGCAGCGCCGGCACAGCTGCGACGGGAGAGGCGCGCACAGGAAGGGCGAGGCAAGGCCGGAGCTGGTGTCACCTGGGTGGCTTTGCCCTGCACCCCGAGCACCCACCTGGCAGCCCTCTTGGTAGAGCCACAGGACGTTCCCCACGATGTCTCTCCTGACATGGGCCAGCAGCTGCTCCCTGGGGGCGCGCAGTGCCATCCTGCTGTAGACCACCATGAGCGCAGCACGAGCAGCGCGGGTCCTCACCAAGTTGCTCTGCTGGAGGTTCGCCAGAGAAGCACCGAGTCATCAGCCCACGGCCCCAGCTGTGCCCGGGACTCCACGCACTCCCAAGGTGGGAGTTGCCCCGCATCCGACCGGCGGTTCGTCTCCCCATGCACCTCCAGCAGCTCCCCGCAATGAGCCCCCAGGCCCTTTACCTTCTGGTGTTTCAAAGTGCCCATGAACGCCTTCACCGAGGACAAGGCCAGCTGGAAGTGGCTCTCGGCACAGCGGGACACAACTGAAATCATTCCCTGCAATGCAGCAGAAACAGGGAGTCGCTCCAGCCCCAACGCTGAGCCCTGGCCAGCTCCACCAGGACCTTTCCCACGGGAAACAGCAGTGAGCAGAAAACCAGCAAGGGCTGGAGCAGGCCACACGGAGCCCCTCTGCCCTGGGGACAAGCCGAGGACACGCGGGAAGGCAGGGCGACACAAGGAAACCTCACCTGTGCCTCCCACAGCTCCAGGTAGTTGGCTTCTTTTAGATATTTCTGTGTCTGCTCTTGCACGTGGCTGAGGCACCCACAAGCTGCCAGGGCTGTGCCAAGAGCCTTGTACAGGAAGCACTGCAAGAGAAGAGGCCGAGCCCTGGCTGTGCGGACAGCCTGACCTGGCAGGAGAGGGCCAGGCCACGGCACACCCTCCCGTGCTGGGACCTGCCAAGACGCCTGCAGTACCAGCCCCAACAGCAGCCAGCGAACTGGCCACCAGCTGGCCACTGGCGGCCCCGCCACCAGCTCAGCACGGGGGGGAAGTGCCTTTTTGGGAAAGAGAGTGGGCAGCAGGAAAACCAGCCCGCAGGGCAGAGCGCCACTGCCAGCCCTCACCCCAGGCTGAGCCTCCCAGGGCTCTGCTGTCGCAGTCCTCGGGCGCACGAGCGAGCAGCAGCGACGCCGCACAGGGAACAAACCTTCTCCCAGGACAGGCGGGGAGAGCTGCTCAGCTGCCGGCTCAGCTCCTGGCTCAGGCCCACAGTCCAGGCCTCATTCTCAATGAGCTCCAGCGATGGTTGCAGGAACTAGGGCGAAGCAGGAGATGAAGCAAACGCTCCCCTGCCCTTTGCCGAGGCCTTTGCACATCCAAATGGCCCTGGAGACTGTCGGGGCGGAGCTCCCCCTCATGGCAATCTGTCTCCCCTCCCCCCTCCCCCAACCACCCCTCCTGCAACCTGCCTCTCGCTCTTCCCCAAAAGTGCCACTCGAGCCCCCTGGGCTCGGCACATGCCAGAAGCAGGTGGTGCCACGGCGCAGGGCTGCTCCGGAGGCCTCTGCCCCGGTCTCTGGCTGCATTTGTGCTCAGCTATGCCCAACGCGCCGAGAGCGGCTCCTCTGAGCGCGCAGCACCCATGGCTGGGGCAGGCGCAGGCTGCTCGGGAAGCGCCCGTGCCATTCAGTGCCCAAACAGGGAGCCCCCAGGTTCCTCCCACCCACTTTTCCTGTCCCCTCATTTGCCCCATCCAGCTGGGGCCCCACAGGGACACTGTACCTTAAGCAGAAGGCTCTCCCACTCGGCCACGTGCAGGGAGCTTGCGGTTGTTCCTGCAAAGCCAGAGGAAGCAAAAGCCCTCGCCGTTATTCCAGCAGGCTCCACAGCAGAGCCCAGGGGTGGTCTTTGCCATCCAAAGCCCCACAGCCTCAGGCCAGCGGGCTGACAAGTGCTGGCAAACCCGGGACCATTCCCCTCCACCAGGCTGGGGAGCTGAAGGCATTTTCCTGCCCCTCCGCCCCCCCAGCCTCTCCCGCCTGCCAACACTTTACCTGCCAGGTGCTGCAGCAGCAGGGGGATCTCTGCGGCCCACTTTGCTCCCACGGCTCCATGGATCGTGCTGGGGAGCGCCTGCAGCAGCTGCGGGGCCGCCGCTCCACGGCCACCGCTCGCGTGCGGAGACACCGCCGCCACCACCTAGGCCAGGGCAGGAGAGAGACGGGCTCGCGCCTGCCCCAAGAGCCGCAGCTGGCAGCAGGCAGCCGATGTCTTCGCCTGGGCACTGCTGTCCCCCAGGAGAAGCAGGAGCCCCCAACAGGCAGGGGAGGCTTAGGCTGCCTCCAACAGCTCCTGCCTCCTCCCGGGGTGCCGGCACTGGCCTTGGCACCATCTCTCCTGGCCTCTCCCCTCAGCCCGGCCACAAAAGCTCTTTCCCCGGGGACCAGCTACTCACCAGCAGGCGAGCCAGCAGGGCCTGGGGAGCCGGCAGAGGGGCTGCGGGCAGAAAGAAAGGCTGTGTGAGACGCCCAGCCCTGCCGGACCTTGCCCACGCCATGTCCCACGTCCCACACCCCCACGCGGGGCTGCAGGGGACCCCGGCCGCGCCACCTCCACACCGGCCCTGCTGGGCTCCCGTGGCTGAACGGCTGCCGACGAAGGCAGCTCCGGCATGGCAGGAACCAGCCCCTGGACCCCCAGTGAGAGCAGGCTGAGCCCACGCAGGGGGTGCCAGGGACACGCACCGCCCTAATACCACCCAGCCTGGCACAGCGCACCAGGACTTTCTGCTCCCTACCTTGCTCCACAGGCTCCAGGGCCTCGGACGCCACCTCCTCTTCCTCACGCTCTGCGCTCTCCTGTCTCTCGGCCAGGGCACACAGGCAGCGGCAGAGCGGGACCAGCATGCCAGCGTGCTGGGCTGGCACCACATGCCGCAGCAGCCTCGGCCACAGGAGCTGCAGGCAAGAAGCAGGCCGTTGGGCATGCCGGCATTTCTGCCGCTCCCTCCCACTTCCCCTGGCATGGCTGCTCCTCCGGCACCGGCCCAGCCCCTCGGCCTCGGGTCTTTCCTAGCTCAGGAGCTCCGCTCTCGCCCTGGCTTCCTCCTCCACCTTCTCTCCCTCTCGCCCACCCTGCTTCACACCCCTTTCGCCTTCCCTTTGGCTGCCCGGTTGGGGAGAGCTGCCGGCACAGCTCCCCCAGGGGCAGGTCACCCCCCACGGCAAAGGCGCACAGGATCCCTATGGCCCCACCAGCCCCTACATCTCATGTATGGGACGCAGCCAAGACGCGTGCCCAGCGGGGCTTGCGTCAGCCACAGCACGTGCTGAACGAGCAAGTCTGGCCCCAGAGCGAAACCCCAGCTCTTCGCTGCTGCTTTAATGGCTAAGATGGGGGGTCCCAGCGCACACAGGGAAGCCTCGGGCACGCCCAACCCCACCACTCATGCAGCGCACGCACGGAAAGGACGGGCGCGTTGGCGTGAGTCATGCGCGCTCCGCAGCGTGGCAGGGGAGAGGTTCGGGCCACGGGGAAGGCGAGCAAAAGCATCCCCAGGCAAGAAGCAGCGGCAGGCGGAGGACAACTCACTTTGGCCACCCCTCCGGCAGAGACGTCCAGCGTGCCCAGCACGTGCCCGCACAGTCGCTGAACAGCCCTTTCTTCCCGGGCTTCCACTGCACAGAGGCTTCCCCGACGCCTGCGAGACAGAGGTGGGAAACACCCGTCACTGCCCCTTCCCAGGCCCCGCGGTGCCCGGTGAATGCAAGGCCACGCCAGTGCTGCGGAGGATCTGCTGCGCCCGGCTCCCCGCTGCCAGCGACACCCACGGCAGCGCGGCACAGCCGGGACGCGGAAAGCAGCCTGGGTGTCGCGCTCTGCCCTTACCAGTCTGCCCGAGGCCCGGCTGAACTCGCTGAAGATGTGTGCCACCACGTCCCACGCTGAGCAGCCCGGGGCACTGGAGCGCAGCAGCTCCCCGATGAAATGCAGAACTGCCATCTGCACCTGCCACCGAGGCTCCAGTTACCACCCCGGCCCAAAGCCCCAGGGGAGCTGCCTTTGCAGCGCTGCAGCCCTTCTGGCCGGGCCGAGACGACGAGGGTGCAGCAGCAGCCCACGCTCCACCATCGCCACCAGGCTCTCACCCCGGACCCTGCCTTTGCCTGCTGCTACAGCCCCGCCAGGCTCTGCCCCAGGGAAAGGGTGGCTCTGCCCCTGCAGCAGCACCCTCCCTGCCCAAACCAGCTCACCTGGACCGTGGGGTCCCCGCACACAGACTGCACCAACTTTGCAAACAGGGGCAGCTTCTCCCTCGTCTCGGTGGCTGCAAGGGACAAGGAGAGGTGTGCGCTGAGGCCGAGCCCCCATTTCCGGAGGGATTCCTCACAGCTGCCCAGCTTCTCGTGCAAAGCAGGGCCAGACTGCGACATCAGAGGAAGCAGCAGCACCCCGGGGGAACTGCATTTCTCTGGCCTGGGCCACTGACCTGCAGAGCGGACCAGAGCCTGCAGCACTTCCACAGCTGCCACGCGATCAGCCTTGCTCCTGCTCCTCAGCTTGCAGTACAGGAACACGATCGTCTCCTCTGGGCAAATTTGGGCTGCGGGGAAGAAATCACGCTCGCCATTAGCGACCAGCCTCTTCCCACACGGGCAGGTTTGCAAGAGAGCTGCCAGCACACGGCAGCACGGCGCGGCCTCTCCTGCCCTTACCCTGCAGCACAGTGCAGCGGCACAGCTCTGCTTTGTGCTCTGGGCTGGGCGGCTCGATCTCATCACAGAGCTGCGGGAACAAGGTGCCGTTCAGAGAAAGCCGGATCGGCGCAGAGGGATGGAAAGGAGCCGCGCTGTCAGCTCTCGTCTCACGGGCAGCTCCGGGCGCGGACCCACGGCCAAAGCCCAGAGCCCCGGGCGCACGCAGAGCTTTGCAGCAGCTGAGGCTGCCCGGGAGCCGCAGGCCAGCGACGCGGCGTCAGGCCTTACCTGCTGGTGCACAGCAGCGTTGATGGCCAGAAGCTAGGCCCGGGGCACGAGGGTCCGAGCGCCCACCACGGCCTCTAGGAAGTAGCTGAGACTCTGCAAGGCAGCGCAAGAGGGAGAGGGGGACTCTCACCACCAGCTGCCCGGAAAGGGAGGAACCGGCATCGCGGCGAGATGCCGCGGCCTGAGCCCACGTCCAGGGAAAGCCCAGCTCGCACGGGGCTTCTGGCTCTCCCCCCTTGCTGGTTTCTTGCAGCAAGAGCCCGCGAAGCCTCAGGCCCTGGCTCTCGCGCTCGTGCCCAAAGGGGCCGCGGCTCCTCCGGGCACCCCGCAGCTCCCCGACGCCTGCCCGCACCCCCACGGCCCCCGGCCACGCCGCACCCCACGTCACCCCTCACCGTGGTCACCGCCAAGGGCTGCCGCACTTCTCGATACTGGTGCAGCAGCCAGAGGAGCTGCTCCCAGGCACGCTGGCAGTGCTCCTCGGCGTGCAGCAGGACGCCCATCATGGCAGCCGTCACCCCAAGGACGGCCTGCTTGACCTGCCGAGGGACGGCGCCGCGCCGCGGGCTGAGGGTCTCTCCAGCGCTGGCCTGCCCCGGGTGCCCGCCTGCCCTTGCCGCGCGGGGGCTCGGGGCGCTTTCGCGGCCCACCTGCTCCCTTCGACTCCTCGCCCAGCGCCGCCCCGCTGGCCCCGGCCCGTGGCCCCGCGGTGGTGAGAGCAGCGGCGCTCACCTCTTCCTCCTCGCAGCCCCGCCACTTTCGGCTCGCCCAGCGCAGGAGCGGGGAGATGGGGGCGCAGAGCTGGGCGGCCCCCAGGCGAGGGAAGGCACATTTCTCCCGCTGGCCCAAGTACGCGCTGACGCCCCAGCACCACTGCTCCACAGCTGCAGCACCCGGAGGGAGACGGGATGGCAGCAAAGCCTCTGAGCGGCCGGAGACCTGCCTCGCGCCAGGCCCCAGGCCGGCGGGAGGCCCCCGCGCCAGGCCGGCCAGGCCTCGGCTCGGGAGGAGAGCTGGCTCCGGGGAGGCGTCGCGCCACGGCCGGCGACGCCGCGGCCGCAACATGGCCTTCTTCCTGCCCTCTCCCGCCCCCACGCACCGCTGCCTCTGCCCGGCCTCGCCGCCCGCGGCGGCCCCGGCCCCTTCCTCCCCGAGCGGTCGCCCCGCAGCGCCCCCGCAGGGCCCCGGCACCGACACTCACCGCCGCAGCCAGCGCGCAGCAGCCGCCCGCCTCACTCAGCGCGCCACCCAGGGCCGGCAGCGTCGTGGCCGCCAAGGGTGCGCACTGCAGGGCTGCAGAGAGGGCAGGGCGGCGCCTTTGGTCTCCGGCGCGTGCCCCCCTCCAGCCCGGCCCCGAGCGTTTGGGGCAGGGCGAGGAGCTCCTTCTCCCGCCTCTCCCCCACCGTCACCCGGAGCAGCCGGCCGGGGGCCGTACCGCAGCGGGCAGCCAGGTCGCGCAGGGTGACGAGGACAAGCTCCGCCGCCGGCTCCTCCAGGGCCCTCGCGTGGCCCTGCAGCGCCGACACCACGGCAGGCAAGCGGGAACGGGCCAGCGCCACCAGGACGCGGCTCACGGCCGTCCTCGCGGCGGCCCAGCGCCGTCCGCTCAGCATCACCAGCGGCATCAGCGGTTCGGGACGAGGTGCGGCAGGAGGGCAGAGGCGCCGTGGGGTGACACCAGCCCACGGCACCCGGGGAAGCCGGGCGCTGCAGGGAGCCCTTGCAGCCCCGCGGGACGCCCCCCTCCGCCTCACCTCAGCGCCTTGCAGCCAGTCCAAGAGAGAAGTCACAACGGCGGCAAAGGTAGCCGTGGCCCCAGGGACAGAGCCAGCCGCCCTGCCGCCGTCCTCGCCCCGCGCAGGTCCCGACCAGCGACCTACACGAGGCAAGAAACCTGCAAGGAGAGCAGCGGAGGGCTTGCACCGCTTTGGCAGCGGCAGGGATGGCCCCGAGTCAGGGCAAACGTCTGCCCAGCTGGAGGGCGGGGCGACTGGAGGGGCTGGTGGGGCCGGCTCGGCGCCGCCTGGAGAAGAGCAGCCCGGGGGCAGCTTGGGGCTGGCCCCAAGCGCGTGACCCCGGCTCTCCCCGAGCCGGCCGCGCGGGCGCCAGCAGCTCCCCGTCCCCCCCCCCCCCAACAACGGGCCAGCGGGGCGCCCAGCGTGGTGCCGGCCCCCACCTCGCAGCGCTCGCAGCACCCCCATCGCGGCAGGACTCCCCAGACTCTCACTCTTTCTCTCTTGCTTTCTTGCTTGCCCTCCCTCTCTCCTTCTCCCATCCCTTCTCTCCCCCTTCCTCCCTCTGTCTTTCTCTGCCTAAGCCTGGCCCTAATCTCAGGTGGGGCCTGAACCTGAGCCCACCAGGCCCTTTTCTGGCCTGAACAAAACCAGGTGTGCTGGGAGCAAGGCTGGTGCAGCCCTGCATTGCCTTTGGCAGGCCCTTTGCAGCCCCTCTCCATGTGGGGCTCCACACTCTCTCTCCCCCCTAACCCGAGGCCTAGCCCTCACCTGGACTCCTCTTCCCTGCTGCAGAGGTGCCGCTGGTCTGGAGACCCCCAAGGAAAATGCGGGCCATGCTGCCCATGTGCTGGGCTGCCCCTGCAGCCTGACAGAGGGTCCTGTGGCCACGGCCCTGCCTGCTGCCCCTTCCTGGGCTGCTGCTGCTCGCCCACGAGCTCCTGCAGCTGCTTTGGTTTCTCCAAAGTCAGCCTTGGGGAGCTGACCCCCGAGGTCAGTCTTTCCCTTTTCTTCTCTTTTCCCCCTTTCCCTTTTCTTCTTGTGTATTTATTCCTCAATATTTCTTCTAGATTTCTTCTTCTCTTTCTTCTTCTACTTCTCCTTCTTTCTTTTTCTTTCTCTGTCACTCTTTCTCCCTTTTCCCTTTCTCCATCTCCCTTTCTCATTCCATTTTTTTCTTTCCCTCTGTCCCTCTCTCTCCTGTTTCTCTCTCCCATGTTCTTCCCCTCTTGTTCTCTCTAGTCTGCCCTCACTCTTTTCCTTTCTCCTTCTTTCTTGTTCCTTCTCTCTCCCTTTTCTTTTTTCTTTCTCTTCTCTCTTGTTCTCTCTCCTTTTCTCTGCCCCATCTCTTTCTCTATAATTCTCACTCACTTCTTCCTCACTTTTTCCTCTTTTCTCCCTTTCATTCCTTATTCCTTTCCCTCCCCTTTTCTCCCTCCTTCTCTTCTCTCTCCCTCCTCATTCTCTTTCCGTTTCCCTCTGTTTCTCAGCATCTCTCTTGCTCTTTCCTACTCCCCCTCTCTCCTTATTTCTCTCGCTCTCCCTCTTCTTCCTCTCCCTTTTTTTCTTGCTCCTTCTCCCTCTCTCCCCCTCCTTTGCTCTCTCTTGCCTTCTCTCCCCATCTCTTTCCCTCTTTCCCTGTCCCTCTTTCTTTCTCCTTCTCTTCTTCACTCTTCCTCTCTTTCTTTCTCTGCCACCCTCTTTCTCCCTCTACCTCCCTCTCACTTTCTCTCTTGTTCTCTCCTCTCCTTCTCTGTTCTTCTCTCCCTCCCTCTTTTTGCCTCCTTCTCCCTCGCTGTCTTCTCTTGCTCTTTCTCTTCCTCTCCTTCCGCATTGCTCTTCTTCTCTCGCTCTCTCCCTCTCCTCTCCCACTTTCTTTCTTCTTTTTTCCTCTCTCCTTCACTCTTGTTCTCTCACTTTCTCTCTCTCCCTCTGTCTTTCTCTACCTCACTTTCTCTCTTTCCCTGGTCTCTCTTCTTCCTCTCCTAGCTGGCCATCCTTCTTTCCCCTTCTGCCTTGCCCTCCTTTGGCCTCTCTCTCCTTCTCCCTTTCATTCCTTCAACTCTTTCTCTCCCTTTCTGCCTTTCTCTTAGTCTCCCTCTTGCTCTCTTTCCCTCTCTGTCTCTCTCTCACCCCCTTCTTCCCATTTCTTCTTCTTTCTCTCCCCCTTTTCCTCCCTTCCTCCCTTTTTCCCTCTGCCTTTTCCTTTTCCCCCCACTTTCTCTCCTGCTTTCTTTTTCCCCCGTCTCTTGTTCTCTCTTCTTTCTCATTCTTTCTCTGTTTCTCCATTTCTCCCTCCCTCTTTCTCTCCCTCTTTTCCCACTTTCCCTTTCTCTTTCTTTGCTGCCCGCTTTCTCTCTCTCCTCTCTCTCTCTTTCTTCTTTTCCCTCTCTCCCCTACTTTGTCTCCTCCTTTCTCCCTCGGTCTCCCTGCAGAGCGGCTCCTGCGGCACGCGAGCTCCCTGTGCTGGTGAGGGCTGGGGCCAGGGATCTCTGGGGGACCAAGTGCCCTGCGCCCTGGGGAGGGGGATTTCTGGCAGGGAGGAACAGCAGTCGCCTGTTCAGTTGTTCCTCCTCTTCAGATGGAGCTTCCTGTGTTTCAGTTTGTGCCCGTTGCCCCTCATCCTGTCACTGGGCAAACTGACAAGCCTGGCCCCAGCCTCTTTACAGCCTCCCTTCAGATATTTCAACACCTTGCTAAGATGCCCCCTCTGTCTTCCCTTCTCCAGGCTGAAGTCCCAGCTCTCTCAGCCTTTCCTCATATGGGAGATGCCGGGCTGGACAGAGGGGCCCAGACCCCCCGCCCCAGAGGGTGGCTCCTGTGCAGTCACGTGGCTGCACTCCTGCGGGGACATGCAGGAGTATTTTTCTGCTCCTTCCTATCATCCTAATCAGAGCAGCCCCCAGGCAGTAACTGCACCGCAGGCATCGCCAGCCCGCTTGCACTTTGCCCGTTGTTTCTCTTGGAGGAAGGGAACACCACGTCCTGTGGGTCTGCTCATACCCCCAGCAGCTGGTACGCTGGCTTTCACGCTCGTCTTCCATTTGTTTCTAATCGAACTACTTCCTGGGAGTTCAACCCAGTTTGACTGACTCTCCTTAAGTGTTTTAGTACTACCAGAGTGGTACTTTATTCACCACTTGCTCACCAAAAAGCAACCCTCCTGGTAGGCTCCACATTTCTTTCCTTTTCTGACTGGGCACTTCTCTCCCACAGGCTCCATTCTAGGTAATGTAACTTGAAAGACCCATGTACAATAATCAAGTCACTTCAGGGTCCCTCTTAAGATTGCAATATTTTAATAAGAACAGTTCATACAAGTAACTCACTTCCGTACAATCATGGAGTACAAAAGCTTCCCTGTCTCTAGGTACTATAGGTACTACTGCTCAGCCTTAAATATCTCTACAAACTCTTTAGATCGGTCATCGGGCATGTCGCACTCCTTACTAAAAAAAAAAACAAAAAAACAAAACAAAACAAACAAACAAAAAAAGGGCACAGTAACAATGACACAAAGGTTATTCTACTAAAATTTAACAGCAGATGCTAATCAGGAAAAGCCTTTCATCTAAGTGGCTTCCTGACTCCTGTTCTTAACACCTGCCTCACTTGTGACAGTTAAAACAGACAGTAGCCTCCAACTGCCCTTCAGGTTCCACCATAGTCTCATGGACAAGGTACTGACAACTTGGGACCTAGCCGCCTAAATCCCTTGAGCAGGCCAGCACACTTCTCGCTTACGCACAGATTTTTATCCCGTTACTCGTATGAGCGCTCTCCTCTCCCGCTTGGGAAAACATCTACTCCTGGAGACTCTTGTACTAGCCGAACTAGCGGGAGCAACTCAACAGCTAAACAGCAATTCACTTGGCCCCACCAGCACATTCCCCATGTCAAAGGAGGCCTGCAGTTGTGAACAACAGTGACGTTTAAGCGACGGCAGAGAAAACAGCGCTGCTGATGTCTTTGGACCAACAGAAAGCTCTTTAGAAATGTTTCCACAGGAAAATGCTGATAAGCGGTCTTTCTACAAGGGGCTTTGTTACCCTGGCTTTTTCAGGAGAGCTCAAGCACTGCTTTTGGTAAAACGTTTTTACAAGCCCCAAACCAGCCTGCTGCGGCCTGAAACTGCTCTGGCACGGCCTGGAAGCTGCCCTGCCATGCCTGAAACCGGCCCACCGGGCCTGGACCCAGGCTACCGCAGCCCAGCTCAAAGTCACCCCCACCACCAACTCCAAAACCCCTCTCTCCTCACCCTGCAACTCCTCCCTCCGCTGAGCCCAAAACCACTCCCCTCCAGCCTGTTGCATGTTTGTAACACTGGTTTACAGCAGACAACTTGAACACCACAAACCCCAGGACAACAAGCGGTTTTAGTTAGTAGCCTGCAGCTGGGCAGGGAAAGAGCACTGGAGGCTGCCCAAAGGCAGCACCACAACTCGGGGAGGGAAGCAGAGCATTTCAGAGCATGACCGAGGAAGAGGCACAAAGCCCACAGAGCACAGGGACGCCTAGGGGAAATGGCCTCCCATTCTCTGAGTTGCCCCAGGCACCCTGCAGCACAGACCTGGCTGGCAGCAGAACCAGAGACCCAGACTTCTCCCTTGAGGCAGGCCTGACAAATGAAGGTTTTCCAACAGATGACCAATATCAGAAAGGCCCAGCAGGGAGCACAGATTTTGTTAGCTCAGTGCTCTCAAGGCAGCCCTTGAATTTGCTTGCTTGTTCCCTCATCATACCTTAGGGCCTGGGGTCTCTGGGAAAGCTTTCAGCTCCACAGGAGGCTGAGCTGGGGCCCCCTAAAAGGGAGGGCTAAACATGGGGCAGGGCCTCCAGGGGCAGGAGGCTGCACACTCTGGAGAAACACAGCTCTGACATGCTGCGCTGGAGCTACCCAGGCTCTGCCTTCCCTGGCCAGCATTACTGGTAATTAGGTAACCAAAGACAGAGAAATGCCATCTCTATCTTCTGAAGGGGTTGCGGAGGGCCTTGGAAATACACTTTGCTGCTATAACTGCGTGAGACTCTGCTCCACGCTTACCGAGGGTCAAACAGTTTCCATTTAAAAAAAAAAAAAAACAGCTCTGCAGGCATGCAGCTCCAAGGCCAAAAGAACCCACTCCACCAGGGCACAGCTGCTCAGGGAAACACAAAGAGCCCCTGAGCAAGCCTCCTTGGCTTCCTTTTGGTTTTCCCCTCTCTCATTTAGGCTTCTTAAGCTGGTGACAAGTAGTCAGAACTGACTGGGCTCTCCTGCCAAAAAGGCTTTCACAGCTCACCCAACACCTGAAAGCTGCACCTAGCCTATACCTTCACTGGGCAAGCACCACTCCTTCAGGGACTCAGGAGGCAACCTCAGGAAGAAACTTCCACCCAAGCTTACCAAGCCTCCTGCTCTGCACAGGCAGAACAGACCTGTGCCCACCAGGCTTGGAAAGAGTCCCAGGCTTAGTGCAAGGCAAATTCATATCACCCACCCAAGCTGAAGAGTCTCCTTTCAGAAGCTAGTGGCCTTCAAGAAGACACTTAAGCACACCGCTAGGAGTCCAAATGGGCACGCCAGAGGTGTCCCGAGCAAGGCTGAAGCGGGACACAGCTGCTTTCCTTCGCCAGGAAACCCCCAGGCTGGGCTGCAGCAGCCTCCTTGCCTGCCCTGGGGACACTGTGCTAGGAACTGCTGCTGGCAGCCTGCAAACACAAACACGGGTGCTCCCACATTAGCGGCCCTGGGGGGCAACAGCCTGCAGGCATCATGCTGCAGCAGAAAAGCCTCTCAGCTGCACCAAGAGCTACGAGGTTAAGGAAAGCACTCCCAATATGACACTGACTCGGCCCAAAGCTGCTTCAAAAGCCAAGTGTGCTCAGGGCAACCTCTCCGCTCTCCCCTCAACAGGCTCCCCCAAGTGCATGGCACAGGCAGCCAGGTGGCCACGCCTGCTGCTGCCCACCACACAGCCCCATTCACCTCCAGCGCCTTCATTTCCCCAGCGCCACCTTGGGCACCACCACCTCTTCCTTGCTCCCCAGGCACTGCTGAGTGGTGGCCATCTGCTGCTGGTATCGCTTCTGTGCTTGGCCACCACCTGGCACCTGCCCTCCCCTGAGGGGCCGAGAGCCCGGGCCCTCCACAGGGCCAGGACTTGCCCTCCCCTCCCTGTGCCAAAACGCTCCACAGTCACCACGCGCCCTGCAACCGCCCCACACCAACCCTCAACAGCCGCCACGTGCCTCAGCCACCTCGCTTTAATGGCTGCCACGCACTGCGGGCACCTGCTGTAACAGGTACCTGGTGGGTGAAACGTGACCCATTGCCCATGCAGTGATTTAGGAGCAGGTCTTCATACCAGCTCTTCTCACAGAGCTTGTGGTTTTTTTTTTCTCCTGTTAATGGAGAAGGATTTACAGGTGCAGAGAGAAGAGCCTACTCACCAGCAGGCAGTTGAAATGCTCAGTGACCTTGCCTTCCTAAGGGTCTTATTTTGCCCTTGAGCAGCTGAGGTTTCTGTCCCCTTCAGAGGGAGCTCAGCCCAGGAGTCAAGAGGAAATTCAGTGGTGAGCTGCCTCGTAAACATGTCTGGGGAGAACTTCCGTCGTGTCCTCAGGCAGCCTTTGTGGCAGTGGAGGGGGAGGCTCTGTGTCCTTGGCACAGGTGCCACCAAATGCCTGAATTGTTCACCCACCTGAGAGGCAGCTTGAAGAGGGTGCCAGCTGATGGTGGGTTACAGGACTGGGCCTGCTCAGAAGGTGTGCAGTTATTGGCAGTGGTGCAGTCTGGCTGGTCCTTGTGGGGCTAGTGTCTTCTGCTGCTGCTCCCCACTGCTGCCTGTGTCCTTGACTTCTGGGTGCAAGAGAGCTGGGGCAGCTTCTTGCAATGAATGCTGGCACACTCCCTCAGCAATCTGGTGAGGTACTCCAGAGGCACATGCTCACCCAGAGGGGCCTCCCCTTTGTCTCTGCCTTCTTCAGGCCACTCCGCAAGCACTCGTGTCCATCGCAGCCACAGTCCCTGGCGCTGCAGTCCAAAAGCATCCCCGTTATCACCAGTGCCACTAAAATTGCTTTTCAAAAAAAAAAAATTTTTTTTCTTTTATTCTGTGGCAAGTGAACGGCCAGAGGTGGCTGTTCAGTGCTGTTCAAACTCAGTGAGGTACCTAGGGTTAATCCCACTTCTGTGGCATGCTCCTCGTGCAAGGTTTAGGCACTCTGCTCCTGTGCAAGCTGAAGGCTCTGTTGTTCGTGGGGGGCAGGAGGGAGCCCTGGATAGGCAGTTCTTCAGCTTGTTCTTTCGCCTGTTAAGGACAAGATACGATGTACGCGTGCTCTGCGAGTTGCTTGTGTGTCAAATGAGCCCTTATTAGAGGCAGGTATAGCGGGGTTTTTTAATGCCAGTGCCTAAAAAGAAATGGGGTTTTGTGGGTGTGACTGACCCGAAGGTGTTTGGTGGAGGATGGTATGTTTCTCCTGGAGATCTTGGATTCCTGTCCAGGCCAGGAAGTTGTTGCTCTCGGATACATGATGGTGTGTGCTGGAGAGCCTCAGTGTGAGGAGGGATGCTGTGTAGGAACCCAGAGGAGCAGGCCAAAGCAGCTAGGGGCCAAAGAGAACCATCTCCGAAGCTGCTTGCTTGGGGGACAGCAGATGCGTGGGTCCGTTTGCCACCAGCCTCGTGGCAGGAACACTATCCAGCCCCTCCACGCTGGGCTGGGTTGCTCTTGGCAGCGTTGTGTCCTGGGGACGGTAACAGGGCAGCAGCTGCAGGGCTGTTGCCAGTGGTATGCCTGCTGTGTGCACGTGTGTCATCTTCAGGCAAGCAGGGGAAGGAAGAGGAAAGCTGGAGGATGGCAATAAATTGGGAAGATGCCTTAGCACTTACCTAAAAACACGTCCTCTTCAGTGGTTGTATCTCTTGGTTTTTCGTTCTTGGTCCCCCTAACGCACACCGAGGCCCCCGTTGTTGCTGGGAAGGGTGAGCACCCAAGGGTGCAAGACACTCAGCCTCGTGTGCAAAGGAGGCCTGAGCTTTGGTGGTAGTGGCTCTCCTTACTTGTGCAGTGTGTGACAAGGCACGTGAGGTTGTAAGGTTCTTGCAAGGGATGTGAATCATGAGCACACAGGCCTTGGCAGGGCAGGCCACAGTCTGGTAATCTGTCTCAGAAACACTGGGCTATGTTGTGCTGTTTGGGCCTGAATTCATGAGCTAGCAGCTAATTGGTTAATAACCTGCAGCAGTCTGCCCCCCTCCCCTCCCTGACTACAAGAGTGACCTCTGAGGGACTCAGCATATCCCTGGTCAAACCACCTGGTGAACCTGTGAGGTGTGAATGGACAGGGAGATTCTGTGGTAACCACCTCCCATCTGTCAATCATAGTGAAGGGGCTGGAATATGCACATAAAGGGTTAGAACATACCTTCCTGATTGGCTAAAGGCCACATGCCCTAATTTGCATCAGCCTATAGAAAGAGAGTGGGGGGGGGGGGGGGTGAGGGGGACCTTGAGGTGAGCAGCTGGAGAGTGGGGGAGGTTTGGGGTGGAGGAGCCCCAGTGGCCTTTCTGAAGGCTTGAAGGAGCTTGGCAGCCTTTTTAAAGGCCGGGCTCCAGCTGAAGACATCAGGAGCAGGGGAATCATTGATGACCACAAGAGGGCCTGAATGGTGGTAGCTGACCACTGTCCCCTAACAGGGCCTTGCTCTGCCTCTTCCCCCTCAAGTCAGGCTGCTGGCTGGGACCACCATTGAATCTGACACCCAGGAGACCCCTCTCTGGGGGGCAGGCACATAAGTGTGGGTGTACCACTTCTTGAGGGTGTGGGTTTGAAGCTCCATTCTCATAACAACCTGAGACCAGTAGGGCCTTAGTGAGGTTCAGCTCACCCCTTGCCTATCAGGTGGCATGTTGTGCAGGTGTGACCCGATAGACCATCCTACTCTTTACTGTGCACTCTCTTGCTCTGTCTGTCTTCCTTTTTGGGGGTATGGGGATCTTACTTTTGAGCTAGCTAATAGAACAATGTAAGCCCTAGATATGTGGTATCTAAATGAGTTATTTGTGAATAAGTTGTTAGTGTTGTCACTCCTTCTTGCTTATTTGGAGAATCTCTGTAGACCTATGCACTCAGTAAAGCTCCCATCAGCCCCCAGGAACCTGTTAGTTGTGAGTGGTTAATGAAGTTGTTGAAGAGGCCTTTTGCTTGGCTCAGGCATGCTTCTTCATCCAACAGCACCATAAGCTTTCCAGGTGTTGTGCAACTGTTGACTCACTGCTGACTAATTGAACTAACTGAGCAATTAGCTTAGGAATGGTGGCTTGATATTGACTCCCTGGTCAATAGTGCTTCAGTACCTAGAAGCTAATTGCTTAAGTAGTGCTGAAAGTACTGGAGAAATGTTGAATAAATGCTGGACTTGGACAAGGGTGTGACCCCCCCCCCCCCCGTCTCCCCCAAAAGAACAGTTTCTGGCATGAAAGCATCTCAATGGGAGGTTTGTCCTGGTGCATGCTGGTCTCCTTGCCCTCTGGGTGCTTGCAGATGGACCCCCACCCCACCTCGAGGAGGGTCCATGCACCCTGTCCCCCACCTCAAAAAGGGCCCCCTCAGCCTCTGCTTTGGGGCTGGAAATGCCGGAGCTTGCCTCTGTTTCCAAGTCCCCACAAGGCAGGACTTAGCCCCAGTTTCCAGCCACAGAATCAGCCACCTCAGCCTCTGTTTGCGGACCCCAAAAGGCAGGACTTAGCCTCTCTTTTGGAGCCCAAAAGGCAGGACTCCTTCACCTGTTCTTGTGCTTGAAAACAGGGAAGCTTGAACACCAAGCTTCCCTTGGTGGCCCTAAAAACACAGCACTCGGCCTCTGCTTTTAGTCCCCACAACAGGCACCCTTGCCTCTGTTCTCAGAGTCCCAAAAACACAGGACTTGGTCTCTGTTTCTGGAGCTGGAAAACCTTGGACTCTGCTTGGAGGATGCGAAAGGGCCAACTACGCCTCCATTCCAGGCCCCCAAAACAGAGGCCTTAGTCGCTGTCTGCAACCACAAGCACAGCAAACTTAAAAGCCTCTGTTTCTGGCCCCCAAAATGCAGGACTTGGCCTGTCTTCAGACACAAAGGCAGCCAACTAAGGCTCCCTTTCTGGGCCTCAAAGTGGCCTAACTAGCCTGGGTTTGTGGCCCCAGGAACCCAGGATTTAGGCCCCCTTTAGGGCTCAGAAGTGGGGAACTTGCTCTCCGTTCTCAGCCAGAAACACAGCCAGCTCAGCCCCTGCTGCTGAGCTCCACAATGCCTCCCCAAGTCTCTGGTGGTGGCCCCCAAACCTCACCACTTCCTGCCTGCCCTGGCACCTGGCCCCCAAAGCCCCTGCCGTCGGGCTGCAAGTGCAGGGCTTGGGGCAGCAGCCTCCACCTGGGATGGCCCTGGGTGGCTCTGGGCTGTGCTTAGGGCCAGGGCCGGGGCGTCCCTGCTGGGAGGGCCCGGCCCCGGGTGTGGGGCAGCCTGGGGGCGTTGGGCTTGGGCCCTTCAGCCTTTATTCCCTGGCCTGGCCCCACTCCCAGCCCTGGGAGAGCGGCCCTGCCCCCTTCCCCTCTGCAGCCCCACTCACCCCCAGGGGCTCCCAGTGCCCCTCAATCCCTGCAGCCCCCACTCGCCCCTTGGGCCCTCCGCTCGCCCCGGGGCCCCTCTCAGCCTCAGGCCCCCCCTTACCCCACTGTCCCCAGTGGCCTCTCCAGTGTCTGCAGTGCCCTCCCTCACCCCATCTCTCTGCTTCCCATGGCCCCAGGCAGGGCCCCAGGCTGGGCCGGGGGCACTGGGGCCACATCCTGGGGGCAGCAGGGCCGGGGCCGGCGCAAGACCCCCACAGAGCCTGGAAACAAGCTGGCGCCTTCCTCATGCGGATGGAGCTTTATTGTCCTCCAGCCTCGGGCTACTGGGGCCCCCGGCACGGGGCACCGCTGCTGCCGCCAGCCACGCACGGGGGGGCCTTGGCGTGCCACTGCCTCTGCTGAGCTGCAATGACACCAGAGGGAGGCACCGTGGGTGCTCGGCTGCTGTTTCCCCATGGCCCCCCATGGCCTCCGGAGCTCCACAGTGCTCAGCTGGGGGCAGCTGTCCTGGTCAGGAGCCTGGGGGCTGTGCAAGTCCTCTCTCCCCATTCCACACCCCCCCCCGCCCCCCCCACTTTCGGCACCAGCCACCCTGGCCTGGTGCTCGCGGGGCCTCTGGACACCTCCCCAGGACGTGGGGTGGGAGCTCGGTCTCTGTCACCTACCTCCCCACAAGAACGCCAGGTCCCATCGCTGGAGCCACTCAGCTGGCGCTGTGTCCAGGATGATGCCTGGCACATGGGGAAGTGCAGCCATCAGGGCATGGCCCCAGTCCCAAACCCAGCTCCAGCCCTGAAGCCCAACCCCGGCCCCGACCCGAGGGACGTGACCGGGAGCAGCGCGACAGCCCTGCACTGCCTCTCACCCAGGACAGTGACGGCTGTCACCTGCGACGCCTGGCAGCTCCCCATGCAGCAGCTCCGGGCTGTGCTGAAGAGCCTCTCCAGCAGCGCGGGGCAGTCTTGGGCCTAGGGCAGAGCAGGCACGTGGGAGCTCATCTCTGGCTCCAAGCGCCACCCGCTCCCGGGTGCCCTGCAGCCGGCACAGGAGCCACAGGGCAGCCACCCGCCCGCCTGCAGGGACGCAGGCCCCAGTGCAGAGCTCGCTCACCAGGTGACTGCAGATCTCGTCCTGCAGCTCGGCCGCGCTCAGCCCAGCGCTCGTGGCAATGCGCCTCCGCACCCTCTTTGACCCCAGAAACGGGGCGCACAGGTGGAGAGCACCCTTGCACGCCTGGAAAAGAGCATTGGCCCGTCACAGGGACGCTGAGCGCCTGCCCGCAGCACCAAGGGAGGGAGAAACCTCGCTGCCGCGCTGTCAGCGAGGGCCTGCAGAGACACCAGCAACAGCAGCACCACAGCTCTGCTGGCACCACAGGGCTTTCTGCAGATCTGCAGATAGCAGAAAGCTGCTTACATCGGAGACAGCTGGGGCTGGGTCCCGCAGGTGCAGCACAAGGCTGGGAAACACTTCCTCCACCTCTCTGCTGAAACTGGACCTCCTCCCTGAGGCAGACGAGGCCAGAGTCCCATAGAGGGTGAAGGCCAAGCGACGCAGCACCTCTTCCTCCTGCGAACAAAAAAGCCTATGTGGCAGGTGCTAACAAGGGTGCCGCCTACAAACCCCTTGGCACTAGCGCGGCACTGCCCACAGGGGGATGGCAGCCCCAGGACGGCTCTTGCCTGCCCAACATGAGAACGAGTGGCTTCACTTACCGCCCCCAGGAACGCCCGGGTGGACCTGGCGATGTCTGCCAGGGCAGAGCCCACGGCACTCGCCTTCAGCTGCCCCAGCACCTTCACCAGCGCCAGCAGGCTCTCGGCAGCCACCTCCGCACCGGCCACATCCTCCAGGCCCCTGCACAGCACCTCCACCACGGCCGCCCTGTGCCTCCGCAGCTGCAGAGCGACAGGTGCACAAGCTGCTCACTATCCCTGCCTCCCACCGCTGCCCTTCACCATGGCGCCAAGGGCTGCACTTGCTCGAGCAAGCCCAGAGCAACCCCCTGCCTGAGGAGCCCCGCTTTGCATCCACTTTCCCCTTTGCTACCCTGCTGACATCAGAGCGAGGAGCGCGGCCTTAGCACAGCCCCACGTCTGCCTCTGCTCGTCTCTCCAGGCTCCGCAAGCCCCGCACACCTCTCCACTGGCACCTCTTGAGTTCGGACTGTGCTCAGAGCGCAGAAAAGGCCGTCTCACCTTTGTGGGTGCTCCACTGGCCATGTTGCCCACGCCTCTCATGGCCATTTGCCGCACGGTGTTGATGGGGTCACGTGATCTTTCTAGTAGGGCCTTCAGCAGGGGCTTCAGGAGCTTCGTCTTCTCCACCAGATGGTCCTTCACCAGCTGCAATAAAGCCACGGGGCTGCTAGCATCGGGACGCCATTCACGCCAGGCAAGACAGGACCCCTCCGAGCCCTCCCTGCCCTCCTGCTGCCTCACCTCAGCAAAGAAAGCCGTGGCCGTGAGCCGCAGGTTTGCCGAGGGTGAACCCAGCCACGGGAAGAGGCTCTGCACCAGGCGCTGCGGGACAAGCTCTGCGCGGATCAGCACGCTGCGCACAAAGCACGAGCAGGCTCGTGACACACAGTCACACAGGACGGCCACGGGCCACAACTCCCAAATTCACCGACTCCAATGCAGATGCTGCTCTGCACCTCAGCAGAGCTCCCGGGCATGAAGGAAGGTCCCAGCAGCCCTTTCCCTGGGCATAGCCCCCGCGACAAGGCAGGACACATTGTGGGGGCTCTCACCTCGCCAGGAGACACACGCCGGCGGTGTGAGCCTGGGGGTCTGCCAGGGATGCCCACACTCCCTGCTCCCGGAGCAGCCGCAGCCAGCGCTCCTCCAGGCACCTCGCCAGCACCAGCTCTAAGGTCTCCACAAAAAGACTGTGGGGGAAAAAAAAAAACCCCAAAGAAAGCTCCAGGGGCAGAAGTTTGGGGGCAGATTTCTCTTTGGCAGAGCTAAAGCAGCTCAGCCACTTGGGGAGCTGTTCCTCCGCTCATCCTAAACTCCACCAAGGGACAGGCAAAGTACCCCTGAAATGACGCTCCAAGGTCTTCAAGTCTCAAGCTAACTGAAAACTGGCATTTTTGCCCTTTGTCCTGCCCCAAACCCACAGACAGCAGGAGAAAGCCCAGAGTCCCTGGGCTGACTCCACGCCAGGCGCCCAAGGCACTCCCCAAGTGCTCTGCTCAGCAGCACTTTGGGGAGAGTGCCTTGTAGGTGGCACACAGCACCGATTTGCTCCTGCCGTTGCACAGCAGGAGCGTGGGCAGAGCATGGCACTGTGGGGAGCCTCACGATGGCCCCAGCTGGCGACACAGAGTTTACAGGCAGCCCTGCACCAGTGGGACAGTTGGGTGTGCCTGCAAGGCCATGAACCACACAAAGAGGCCAACCCCTGCCCCTGCCCCAGCCGCTCCTCACCTGCCCGGTGTGTCGTTGCTGCCCAGCTCCCCCAGGGACAGTGCCATCTCCTCCCCCAGCGTCTCGCTGACCTGCCCCAGGAGGCTGGGAAGCAGGGAGGGAAGCAGGTGCTGGACCAGCGTCTTGCTCCGCAGGACCACCAGCACCTCGGAGAGGGCGCGGGTGATCTACAGAGAAAGTCAACCAAGAACCACCTGGTAAAACAAGGGCTTTTCCCACTGTCCACGTCTCCCTGCCACCCTGGGGGGGCTTTTACTGTCTCCAATTCTCACTGCAGCGACAGCCTTGTGGCCCGGCAGCAGCAAACTGTCCCGACTCCCCACACCACTTACACTTCCACCCCCCTGGCACAGCACCCCGCCAGGCTCCACGGGTGCCCGCAAAGGGCACGAAACTCCCTCACGCTGAAGCACGAGTTGGAAAGCAGGCGTGAAGTGGCATAAATGCCTCTGCCGCTGACCGTACCGTGCGAGGCTCCAGGGCAGCCTGGCTGCTGCCCAGCTCTTGAGTGCAGCAGTCCCTCTGGTGGCTGCTCTTTCCAGCTGCCCTTAATTTTTTGGTTAAGCACACCAGGATGTGGCATCCCAGGGTGCTTCTTCCCAGGCTCCTCCACAGCTCCACCATGTCACTGCAAGAGAACAGACGCTCGCCCATGAGCCCCTAGCTAGCCTCGGGCACCTGCAACAGCCTCACGAGAGGCCAAAGGCTCTCCTTGTCTGCAACGGGGCTGGCCATGCCCAGCTCGGGACAGAGACACGAGCCCACGATGCTGCAGCGCTCAGCCTTTCCCCGGGGAAGAACCACCTGCTCCCTCGCGGGACCCCGCAGGCAGGTGCGCCCTGGGGCTGGCTCTGACTGCAGAGGGAAGGCCGAGGGCACAGACCTGTCCATGGGCAGGCGCTTCTGGAGGAGGCTGTCGAGCACCGGCTGTTGGTGAGAGCGGGCCAGGAGGAACATTGCCCGCAGCGCGAACCCCCTGGGCGTGCTCTGCCGGGTGCTGCGCAGGCAGCTGGAAAGGATGGTCACCATTTGGGGCACCTGAAAGCAGGAAGGCGAGAAAGAATGGCTCGGTGCGTCCTTTCCCCGTCCTTCTTCGGGGCCAATGGTCAACAACAGAGAGCAGCTAAAGGCGAATAGAAAAAACACCCCCCTCTCACCTCCTCCTGGAAGATTTGCTCCCCGCGCTCCCCCAGAAAGGTGAGCATCCACCGCCCAGCGGCCCACACACCCATGGGCCTGGCGCACAGCAAGCTCTCCACGATGGCGCTCGTGAAGTCTGTGGCCTGGGCTGCGGGGCAGGATTTGCAAACAAGCTGGGGAGAAATCAGGAACAGAAGAGACCACGTCATGGGTTGCTCAGATGCAAAACTCATGTCCTGACAGGAGTACTCGCATGCAAACTCGCACACACACACACATATACCGTGGCCCCCTCCCTGCTTTTTGGGGGCCAGTTACCTTCGCGATGTTGGTGGAGGTCGTGAGCAGAGACTCAGAGGTGACGGCGTTGAGCCTCTGACACAGGCGCCTGATCTCGTTGCTCCAGGCCGCCTCATCCGTGGTCTTGGCTGGAGCCAGGAGAAAGGGGAGTCACATTCAGGGGGAGCGAAACTCCGACCCCACGTGCTGGGGACGTGAAGTCTTGCCCACTCTCCTCACCTCCTATTTGGAGCAGGCGGCCGAGGCAGGTCGCTGCCCGCTGGCGGGACACGGCTGACACGTCGCATGTCAGAGGCCCCAGCAGTCCTGCCAGGGAGCCGAACTGCTCGCACGCATGGCCTCGCTGCAGGAGCAAGAGGCAGGCAAAGAGGTCACTGGCAGCCCCCGCGGCCACTCGCCCTCTCCCGGCCACGCTGCCCCCGAGCTGTGGCTGGGCAGGGGGCAAACGAGGAGCCGTCCTGCAGCCCCAGGAGACCCACAACCCGGCGCCTGCTGGGGCAGCTCTCCCTACGCGCATGGTCCCTGCTCACCCTGTGCTCGCGTCGCTCTTCATAAGTGCCCAGCAGCTGGACGCAGACCTGCAGGGCCCTCTCCCGCTCGCATGCGTGGGCCGAGGTGAGCCAGCGCCGCAGGACCTGGGCACGGGCACACCTGTCTCACCACGGGCGTCTTTCCACCCGAAGCCCTTCGCCAGCCCCCTCCTTCCTCGGCCTTGCTGCTTGCACAGCCCCGGTCTCTCTGGGCACCCCAGCCCCAGGCGAGGAGCCCTTCCCCGTGGGGACCTCCCTGCTCTGGGCTCTCGCTGCGGGCAGCATTGACCTGTGCAGCACCCCTCGCACACGGCTGCGGCTGGGGAGAAGCTCTGGCTCATCCAGGGGGCTCGGCAGGACACTGCGAGCTGCCTGCAAGCAGGCTGCTGCCGATGGGAAAAAGCTTGGGTGCCAAATTAGGGCAAGGGGGCCTGAACCTAGGACCATTTCCCTGTCCGCCACAGCAGGGTGTTACCCCTAGTTGCAGGGAAGCTCCCCTCCTCACACCAGCCCTGCAGCAGGATCCCCACGCCTCTGTCCCGCTCTGACAGCAGCGACGCTTTCCCCGCCCCCGCCCCAGGGACACTCACCTGCACCAGGTCCTTAAAGCAGACAGGGGCCGGCTCCGCTCGGAGAAGGGCTGCCACGAGCTGCCCCAGCACTCGCAGAGACAGCGCGTGCACACCCTGGCACCAGAAAGGGGGACTGAGTTCGGGCACCCCATGCACTCGCCAGCACAGCCAGCGGCTGCCAGAGTGCGGGGCGCCCGCAGCTGGGCCCCCGCCCAGGGGTGGCCAAGAAGCGCCGGCAGGTACCGATGTGTGTGGAGCAGCTGCCCCCGTCTCCCCTTCCTTTGCCATCTGCTCCGGGCGACGAAGGCGCACGACGCCCTGGCAGCACTGAGCCAGGAGGTTGTGCTTTTCCTCCCTCCTCAGATGGGGCTTCAGCTTGCTGCCAGGAGAAAAAGGGAGGGACGACAGAGAGGGGGCTTACTAGCACTCTCCAGAGTGAGTCACACCACCACTGGCTTTGTCCCCATCGACAGCCCCAAATCCAACACCCTCAGCTCCAGCCACACCGGCTGTCTGGGCTGGGGCACGCAGCCACTCCCACAGTCCCGGGGACAGACCCTACCTCAACTGCTCGATGGCCACGATGGCCCGGGGGTGCACCGGCGACTCCTGCGGCTCCTCCTGAATCACCTCCTGCAAGTCACAGAGAGACACGCGCAAAGTGGGCAGCGGGCAGGGGTGAGGGAGAGCCTGCCCGCCCACCCCGGCCACGCGTTCTTCTGCAGGACCCTGCAGGCACTGGCCCCTCAACCCCCATGGCTCCCTCAAGGGTCCCGCAGGACGAGGCAGCAGCTCCCCAGCACCCAAATGTCCCACGCTCCCCTGCCACGGTTCCAAGTGCCAGCACCCAAGCACCCTGCCCCCTGGGAACGAGGCTCGGGGAGCTTGGGAGCTCGTGCACCGCCCCGGGAGACCATTGCTCCTCTGGGCAAACCTGCCCCACGGCAGAGCCCACAGCCACCCCTGCGTGACGGCCTCGGCTCTGGGCACTCACCAGCAGGGTCTGCAGCAGCTCCCGCTTGCGGCAGAGCTCAAACCTGGGGCAGGCGCCCACAGCCCCGATGGCGAGGCTGATCTCGGTGACACTCTGCACCAGGGAGAGCCTCAGCTGGGCATCCTGATTGCAGGGGAGGAAAACACACTTTGAGCTCCTTGAAGGGCTGAGGAACCTGCCTCCAAGCACAGTGCGGGGAGGAGACTGTGCCCTCTGGGAGCCCAGCAGACCCCAGCTCGGCACCCGCGGCCTAGGAAGGGACTCTCCTCGCCCCTCCTGGGAAGGAGCCTCTCACGGGGAGGCAAGCAGCTGCCCCAGCTGCTGGCCAGAAAGACCCACAGATCCCGGCCCAGAGGAGCAGGGCAAGCAGCGCTGGCGCGGCTACGATGGGAGAGGTGCGCATGGGAAGGGTGAGGAGAGGCCGGAGCTGGCAGCACCCGGCCGGCTATGCCCTGCGCCCCGAGCACCCACCTGGCGGCCCTCTCGGTAGAGCTGCAGGACGTTCCCCACGATGTCTCTCTCGATATGGGCCAGCAGCTGCTCCCTGGGGGCACGCAGCGCCATCCTGCCGTACACCACCATGAGCGCAGCGCGAGTAGCGCGGGTCCTCACCGTGTTGCTCTGCTGGGGGTTTGTCGGAGAAGCACCGAGACATCAGCCCACGGCCCCACTGTGCCCGGGACTCCGCACGCTCCCGAGGCAGGAGCTGCTCTGCACACGACCGGCAGCTCGGCTCCCTGCGCACCTCTAGCAGCTCTAACAACAACACCCTGGGCTCTTTACCTTCTGGTGTTTCAAAGTGCCCATGAATGCCTTCACCGAGGACAAGGCCAGCTGGAAGTGGCTCTCGGCACAGCGGGACACAACTGAAATCATTCCCTGCAACGCAGCAGAAACAGGGAGTTGCTCCCACCAGCTCCACTGGCCAGGCAGGACCTTTCCCACGGCAAACAGCAGTGAAGGGAAAACCAGCAAAGGCTGGAGCAGGCCACGCAGAGCCCCTCTGCCCTGGGGACACGCCGAGGACACTCGGCAAAGCAGGGCGACACGAGGAAAGCTCACCTGTGCCTGCCACAGCTCCAGGTAGTTGGCTTCTTGGAGATATCTCAGTGTCTGCTCTTGCACGTGCCTGAGACACCCACAAGCTGCCAGGGCCGTGCCGAGAGCCTTGTACAGGAAGCGCTGCAAGAGAAGAGGCCGAGCCCTGGCTGTGGGGACAGCCCAACCTGGCGGGAGAGGGCCAGGCCACGGCCAACCCCACCATGCTGGCACCCATGCCCAGCGACCCGAGGGCTCTCCGGCGCAGCCCTCGGACGCGTGAGCAGCGGCAGCGGCACCGCACAGGGAACAAACCTTCTCCCAGGACAGGCGGGGAGAGCTGCCCAGCTGCTGGCTCAGCTCCCGGCTCAGGCCCACCGTCCAGGCCTCACTCCCAACGACCTCCAGCGAAGTTCTCAGGAACTAGGGTGAAGAGGACGATGAAGCAAATGCTCACCTGCCCCTTACCAGGGTCTTGTGCACATCCTCTGAGCACGCAGCACCCACGGCCGGGGCAAGTGCAGGCTGCTCGGGAAGTGCCTGCCCTGCTCCGTCCTCCCACCATTTTTCCTGTCCCCTGCTTGCCCCATCCAGCTGGGGACCCCACACGCATGCCATACCTTAAGCAGAAGGCTCTCCCACTCGGCCACATGCAGGGAGCTTGCGGTTGTTCCTGCAAAGCCAGAGGAAGCAAAAGCCCTCGCCGTTATTCCAGCGGGCTCCACAGCAGAGCCCAGGGGTGGTCTTTGCCGTCCAAAGCCCCACAGCCTCAGGCCAGTGGGCTGACAAGAGCCAGCAAACCCAGGACCGTTCCCCTCCACCAGGCTGGGGAGCTGAAGGCATTTTCCTGCCCCTCCGCCGGCCCAGCCTCTCCCGCCTGCCCGCACCTTACCTGCCAGGTGCTGCAGCAGCAGGGGGATCTCTGCGGCCCACTTTGCTCCCACGGCTCCATGGATCGTGCTGGGGAGCGCCTGCAGCAGCTGCAGGGCCGCTGCTCCACGGCCACCGCCCGCGTGCGGAGACACCGCCGCCACCACCTAGGCCAGGGCAGCAGGGAGACGGGCTCACGCCTGCCCCAAGAGCTGCAGCTGCCCCCATAGGCAGGCAGGCAGGCAGGCAGGGAGGTTGGCACTGCCCCAGCTGGCAGCAGGCAGCTGACCCAGGTGCTGCCGTCCTCCAGGAGGAGCAGGAGCCCCTGAGGGGCAGGGGAGGCTCAGGCTGCCTCCGACAGCTCCTGCCTCCTCCCGGGGTGCCTGGCACTGGCCTCGGCACCATCTCTCCCCGCCTCTCCTCTTGCCCGGGCCTCAAAAGCTCTTTCCCTGGGGCCCCACTACTCACCAGCAGGCGAGCCAGCAGGGCCTGGGGAGCCGGCAGAGGGGCTGCGGGCAGAAGGAAAGGCTGCGTGAGACACCCAGCCCCTCCGGCCCTCCTCGTGCCGCATCCCACATCCCCGCATGTGGCTAAAGGGGACCCGGCTGCGCCGCCTCCACACCAGCTCTGCTGGGCTCCCGTGGCTGAACAGCCACCGCTGAAGGCAGCCCCGGCATGGCAGGAACAAGCCCCCAGGCCCCCGGCGAGAGCTGGCTGCAGCAGTGCCAGGCGGCTCCGCCAGGGAAGGGGCACGCGGGGCAGAGCCCTCGCACCCAGCGAAGGGCACTGCTCTGCCCTGCACTGCCCCGGGCCTCCTGCGTGGGGCCGCCAAGGGACAACAGGGATATGCGCTGCCCCGCTCACACCCAGCCTGGCGCAGCATGCCAGGACTTTCTGCTCCCCACCTAGCTCCTCAGATTCTAGAGCCTCGGGTGCCGCCTCCTCTTCCTCGCGCCCTGCGCTCTCCTGTCTCTCAGCCAGGGCACGCAGACAGCGGCAGAGTGGGACCAGCATGCCAGTGTACTGGGCTGGCACCACGTACCGCAGCAGCCTCGGCCACAGGAGCTGCAGGCAAGAACCAGGCCGTTCAGCACGCCGGCATTTCCACCTCTCCATCCCTGTTCCCCCATCATTGCCACTTCTCTGGCACCGGCCCAGCCCTTCAGCCTCGGGCCTCCCCTAACTCAGAGGTTTCGGTCTCGCCCTGCCTTTCTCCTCCACCTTCTCTCCCTCTTGCCCACCGTGCTTCACACTCCTTTCCCCCTCCCTTTGGCTGCCTGGTTGATGAGAGCTGCTGGCACAGCTCACCCCCAGGGGGCAGGTCACCTCTGCACTCCAAGGGGACACAGGATTCCTATGGCCCCACCAGCCCCTACATCTCATGTACGGGATGTGGCCAAGACACATGCCCAGTGGGCTCGAGTCAGCCGCAGCATGCGCTGAACAAGCAAGTCCGGCCCCACAAAGCTAAACCCCAGCTCTTCTCCGCTGCTTTAGTGGCTAAGACAGGGGTCCCAGTGCACAGAGGAAAGCCTCGGACACCCCCAACCCCACTGCTCACAGAGCTTGCACATGGAAAGGACTGGTGCGTTTCCGTGAGCCGCACACACTCCGCGGTGTGTCGGGGAGAGGTTCAGGCCACAGGGAGGGTGAGGAAGAGCGTCCCCAGGCAAGAAGCAGCGGCAGGCGGAGGACAACTCACTTTGGCCACCCCTCTGGCAGACATGTCCAGCGTGCCCAGGACATGCCCGCACAGCCGCTGAACAGCCCTTTCTTCCCGGGCTTCCACCGCACAAAGGCTTCCCATGGCCTGCGAGACAGAGGTGGGAAACACCCGTCACTGCCCCTTCCCAGACCCTATGGTGCACAGCGATGCAGAGCCCCCTCCCACCGTGGCACCGGTGTGGCGGCCCTGCTGCACCCAGCTCTCTGCTGCCAGGGACGCCCGTGGCAGCACAGCACAGTCGGAGCATGGGACGCAGCCCTGGCGCCTTGCTCTGCCCTTACCAGTCTGCCCGAGGCCCGGCTGAACTCGCTGAAGATGTGCCCCACCACGTCCCACGCCGAGCAGCCCGGGGCACTGGAGCGCAGCAGCTCCCCGATGAAATGCAGAACTGCCTTCCTCACCTGCCAGGGAGGCTGCTGTTATGACCCCGGCCCACAGCCCCAGGGCAGGCTGCCTTCGCAGCGCTGCAGCCCTTCTGGCTGGGCCAAGACGACAAGGGTGCAGCAGCAGCCCACACTCCACTGTCGCCACTGGGCTTTAGCCCTGTGCCCTGCCTTTGCCTGCTGCTACAGCCCCGCCAGGCTCTGCGCCAGGGAAAGGGTGGCTCTGCCCCCGCGGCAGCACCGTGGCACCATCCCTGCCCAAAACAGCTCACCTGGGCCGCGGGGTCGCCACGCACAGACTGCACAAGCTTCACAAACAGGGGCAGCTTCTCCCTCATCTCGGCAGCTGCAAGGGACAAGGAGAGGTGTGCGCTGAGGCCGAGCCCCCATTTCCGGAGGGATTCCTCACAGCTCCCTGGCTTTTTGTACACAAGTGGGACAGAAAAGCAGGGCCAGACTGCGATGGCAGAGGAAGCAGCAGCATCCCGGGGGGACTCCATTTCTCTCTCCTGGCACACTGACCATCAGAGCGGACCAGAGCTTGCAGCACTTCCACGGCTGCCACGCGATCAGCCTTGCTCCCGCTCCTCAGCTTGCAGTACAGGAACACGATTGTCTCCGCGGGGCAAATTTGGGCTGCGAGGAGGAAATCACGCTCAGCATTAGTGACCAGCATCTTCGCACCCGGGTAGGTTTGCGACACAGCTGCCAGCACACGGCGGCACGGCGCTGCCTCTCCTCTCCTCACCCTGCAGCACGGCGCAGCGGCACAGCTCTGCTCTGTGCTCTGGGCTGGGTGGCTCGATCTCGTCACAGAGCTGTGAGAACAAGGTGTGTTTCAGAGAAAGCCAGATCGGTGTGCAGAGGGACAGGAAAGAAACTGTGCTGTCAGCCCTCGTCTCACGGGCAGCTCTGGGCGCGGCCCCACCACCAAAGCCCAGAGCTCCGGGCGCACGCAGAGCTTTGCAGCTGAGGCTGCCCAGGAGCCTCAGGCCAGCAACGTGGCACCAGGCCTTACCTGCTGGTGCACAGCAGCGTTGATGGCCAGAAGCTTGGCCCGGGGCACGAGGGTCTGAACGTCCGCCACAGCCCCCAGGAAATAGCTGAGACTCTGCAAGGGAGCATGAGAGGGCGAGGGGGGCTCTCACCGCCAGCCGCCCGGAAAGGGAGAAACCGGCATCGCTGGGAGAGGCCATGGCCTGAACCCACGTCCAGGGAAAGCCCAGCCCCGCATGGGGCTTCTGGTTCGTCCTTCCCACAGAGCAGCAGGAGACCAGGAGGTCTCCTCTGCACAGCCCTGCTGGGACAGCCTTTCCTGGCACGTTTCCCCGCCCCCAACCTCTCCCTGTCCCAGGGGCAGGATGCAGCCCTGGGTGCGAGGGCAGAGCTCCTTGTGCACCCCCCCCCAGCCCGGGAAGTGGCGCAGCCTCCCGTCCTGAGCTGCTCGCTCCAGCGACTCACCGCTCCCTCCTGGCCCTCCTGCCTTGCTGATTTCTTCCAGCAAGAGCCCAGGAAGCCTCTGGCCTTTGTTCCCCATTCCTGCCCAAAGGGGTCCCAGCTCCTCCCGGCACCCCGCAGCTCCCCAACACCTTGCGGCACCCGCACAGCGCCCGGCTGCGCCGTGCCCTGCGCAACACCTCACCGTGGTCACCCCAAAGGGCTCCCGCACTTCTCGATACTGGTGCAGCAGCCAGAGGAGCTGCTCCCAGGCGCGCTCGCGGTGCTGCTCCGCGTGCAGGAGGACACCCATCATGGCACCCATCGCCCTGAGGACGGCCTGCTTGACCTGCCGAGGGTTGGCGACATGCGGCGGTGAGGGCTGAGGGTCTCTCCAGCACTCGCCTCCCCCAGACACCAGCCTGCCCTTCCCGCGCAGGGGACTGTCCCTTCTCCCTGGCCAGAAGGGCTCGCTCACCAGCACAGAGAGCATTTCCTCCCGGCACACCCTCAGCCTGCCCTGTCAAAAAGGCCCTGGGATTCCTACGCGGAGTAGCAGGCCGGGCACTGTTGCTTTCTGGCACAGAGCCGCGAAGGAGAGCTGCCGTCCTGCCTGCCAGCTGGCACTGCTGGCCCCGGCATGCTGCCCGCAGGCTCCCGGCTCGGGGCCCTTTCGCAGCCAGCCTGCTCCCTTTGACTCCTTGCAGAGCCCCACCGGCCCCTGCAGACGTCCCTGCTGCTGCCCACGGCTGCAGAAGCAGCAACGCTCACCTCTTCCTCCTCACAGCGCCGCCAGTTTCTGCCCACGTAGCGGAAGAGTGGGTAAACAGGGGCGCAGAGTTGGGCCGCCCCCAGGCGAGGGAAGGCACATTTCTCCCACTCGCGGAAGTACGTGTTTATCCCTCGGCACCACTGCTCCACAACTGCAGCATGAGAAGGGAAACAGGATCGTGGCAAAGTCTCTGACCAGCAGGAGACCTCGTTTCAACCAGGCCCCCGAGCCTGATTTAAGCCGACGCCAGGCTCGCCAGGCCTCAGGTCTGCCTTCAGGCACACGTTGCATGAGGGTCTGAGACACCTGGGTTGAAATGCTGCCTTGTTTCTCCCCTCTTCCGCCCCAGCACACCTTTTCCTCCACACAGCCTTGCTGCCCTCCACCACTGCCCGCTGCAGCCCCTGCCTCTTTCTTCCCAAACATTGGCCCCTCAGCACAAGCTTGGAGGCTTTGGCAATTCTTTCCTGTGCTCTCCCTTAAAGCCCACAAGCTCCTTGGGGCAGCCGCACCGAGCGCCGGCCCGGCCTGCCCACAGGCACCCCGGCAGCACCCGCTGCTCCTGCTCGTTCAGGGCAGTTGGGGGCTGCTGAGGCTGGAGCTCACTGCGGCTCAGCCCTGCCCTGCCTGCCCCGAGACCCCAGCGAGGCGCCCAGGGCCACCCTGGCCCCTTCCGCTCCCCGCGGGCCCTGGCCGCAGCGCCGACACTCACCGCCGCAGACAGTGCGCAGCAGCCGGCTGCTCCCCACCTCGCTCAGCACACCGTGCAGGGCTGACAGCGTCGTTTCCACGAAGGGCACGCACTGCAGGGCTGCAGAAAGGGCAGGGGCGGTGGGGCGGAGGGCGGCTGCCGTCAGCCGGAGCTGCCACGGCCCGTGGGCTCTGTCCCCCGGCAACGCTGCCAGACCAGGGCTGTGGGGCCATGCCAGAGGGCAGGGGGACGGGAGAGCTGCCGAAGCCCTGGGGGAGGCCCTGGCATGGGGAGGGTTCCTGCCAGGGCACCCATGTACCACCAGCTGCCTTCCCCGAGGGGTGCGGGGAAGCCCTGGGGCATGGGGAGGACAGCGTGGGGCAGAGCCCGGCACATTTGGTCTCCAGCAGGTTCCCTCCAGCCCAGCGCAGCCCAGACTGTTTTGGCCAGGGTGACGAATCCCTTCTCCTGCCTGTCACCCACTGTAACGCGGAGTAGCAGGCCGGGCACTGTACCGTAGCGGGCAGCGAGGTTGCGCAGGGTGATGAGGACGAACTCCTCCGACATCCCCTCCAGAGCCTTCAGGTGGCCCTGCAGCACCGACATCACGTCGTGCAAGTGGGAGCGGGCCAGTGCCACCAGGACACCACTAGCGTCCGTCCTCACAGCGGCTGTCACACCCTGAAAGACAGCAGTTTGCGCGTGACAGCAGCGTGACTGGCCGTCCCCCACAGCTTGGCCTCGAGGCAGGACAGAGAACCGGTAACTCGACTCCAACTGTCCCTCGCTCACAAACAGCCCTGCAGCCACCTCTCTGCACAGCTCCCGGGTCACTGCCCCAACCCCCTGCCAGGACCCGTCCCCGAAGCCTCTCCTGTAGGACAGACGTGCCAAGCGCAGGGGTCCGGGGTTACCCTCAGAGAGGACAAGCTCACCTGGGCAGCTTGCAGGTCCTCGAATGCCACCGCTATCACTCTGTCCACGACAGAGTTCTGCAAATGGCTCTCGTCGTGCCACAAGACGCTCTCCAGCTCGCGGTAAATCTCCGCTCTGCCATCCTGGGGACACACCGCACACGGCAGCAATGGGACGTGTCGCCCTCACATCAGCTCCGCCATGCTGACGCCAGGGACGAGCCGCCGCCACCGCTCAGCACAGCCGTCGGGAGTGGGCGAGAAATCCCACGCTGGGATTTCCCAACCCAAACCCTAACCCTAACCCCGGGGACGCTGCCACCTCCTGCAGGAAAGCAGGGTGCGCGGTAGTGTCCGCTCAGCGCCACCAGCAGCATCCGGTTTTTGGGAGGAGGCACGGCAGGAGGACAGAGGCGCCATTGAGCGAGATCAGCTCACAGCACCTGGGGAAGCTGGGCGCTACGGGGAGCCCTCGAAGCCCCACGCAGCCCCATGGGATGCCCCCACCTCACCTCGACGCCTTGCAGCCGGTCCAACAGAGAGGTCACGACGGCGGCAAAGGTAGCAACGGCCGCGGGGCCAGAGCCAGCCGCCCTGCCGCCGTCCTCACCCCGCGCAGGTCCGGACTGGGGACCTACACAAGTGAAGAAACCTGGAAGGAAAGAAGCGGAGGGTTTGCGTTGCTTCAGCAGCCGCAGGGGCGGGCCCTGAATTGGGGCAAACGTCTCCCCAGCTGGAGTACGGGGTAACAGGAGAGGCTGGCAGAGCCGGCTCTGTGTAATCTGGAGAAGAGCAGCCCGGGGGCAGCTTGGAGCTGGCCCCAAGCGCATGACCCCGACTCTCCCCGAGCCAGCAATGTGGGCACCAGCTGGTCCCCGTCACCCCCATCGAGCGGGCCGGCAGGCTGGGTGCCGAGTGCGGCACCAGCCCCCACCTCGGAGCACTCGCAGCACCCCCATCGCGGCAGGACTCCCTGGACGGATGCACTGCTCCGCCAGCACCTCCTCCCGCGGGAGCTACGAGCCACTGGGCCAGCGTGGGCCCTGGGAGGGAGAGGGGACCTGGCCACTGTGACCAGTGAGGGGCCACTGTGACCCGTGGGGGGCCCCGACACCTCACAGAGGGCTGCTGGCAACGCGGGGCTGCGGGGGGGGAGGGCAGGCACGGCCGCACCAGGGACCCCCCCCCGCCTCGCCCCAAATGTGGGCATATCCCCCAGGCGCCAGCGCTCGCAGTCACTCGTCGGCCTCCGGTGGTTCTGAGCAGTGACCGTCTCCAAACGCATCGGCCACTTTAGGTTATCTCCTAAGATAACCTCCTAAGTGCCCATCCCAAAAGAGCACCTCTTCTGAATTGCGCCACTCTTCTAAAGAGCTTCAGGCAAACCACCAGCAGCCACCCGGCAACTGCCAGCTCCCACATCATCCCCTCAGCAAACACTGCTGCAGACGAAAGCCCTAAACACGAAGAGCAAACAAAAAAGAGGGCAGGGAAAGTATGCTAGGGACGGATCTCAGGACAAGGAGAAAGACTGACTGGCGCTTGGTCAGGATCCTGGCTGGAGACACCAGGCAGTGCGTTAAGTCCTTCTGAACATGGCAAAAATTAAGATGCTTTCATCGTCCTGAGCACCACAGACAGAAATGGCAGCAGACCTGCTGTCATACCCCTTCTCCCAGGAAGCGGATGAAACAATATTGTAGCGTTAAGCTTCTGGGCAGCTGGACTAAATCCTTCAAGCAGAAACCTGGGGAGAAGGCTGTGCCTCGAGCGCCAGACCCAGGCTAAGCAGAGGGGAGCTTTGGTTTGGGAAGCCACGTGGCCTAACAGAGAATTGCTCGGGGCCTTGGGCAGCTGGAGGCATCCCCGGCCACCCTGACTGGTGGTGGGAGCCTCGGCTGCACTGCGGGGCCTCAGTACCCCTGTCCTGCATGGGCTGCCACTCGGCGGGCACCTCACACGACAAGAGAGCTGGATATTTATGTCCGTAACGAGGCCCGAAGAAAAGCACTCCTATAGAAAGCCACCTGCCAGACAGCAGCACTGCCTCTGTGCACCTCCAACCCCTCCAACTGGGTATGAAGCAGCTTGAGACACTTCCCAGCTGTCACTGGGACACCTCTGGGTTTCCACAGGTTTTATTAAAAGCGTGGCTTTTTGGCATTCCGACAGCTACTCTTTCCAAAAGGCGCTGCAGGGAGAGCAGCTGGCCTACGGAGGCCACGAAACAGCAGCGCCTGCCTTCGTGGCACCTGTAGCTCTGCACAGACCTTCCCAGCTCACGCAGAGGCACCTCCAGCTCCGCGTGCCCTTGGGACCCGCAGCAGCCCTGACAGCAGCCCCTGCTGATGCTCCCCTCGCTCCCAAAAACCAACTCTGGAGCATCAGGCCCTCTGGCACTGCCCGCAGGGACTTGCTCCGCTCTACCCACAGCTCACCCAGCTGGATGCTGGGTGACAGCTCCGTCCCACAGGTCTCCTCAGCACAGTGAGGGGAGATGACGGGGCCTTGGACTGACACTTCATTTGAAAAGTAAAACTCATCTCCACCTCTCTATTTCCTCCCTAACAGCCTCCCTTCCTGCCTCACCCTGTCACCTGACACAGCTCCTCTGCACCTCATTTCCTTCCTTTAGAGGGACAGGCAAGAGAGAAAGGCCCTTTCTTTTACTCCCTGAACTGAGAGGAAAACAAACTTTGTGTTTTCTACTAATGCCAAAGCAATGTATTAAGAGTAAATGGTTTCTCAAATGAAAGGGTAACTTCCTGTCTCCAGTTCTAGAGAAATGCCTGCGAGCGCTAAAAGGCTCATAAAAGGAGTGTGAGAAGGGACCTCAGGACCCTCAGGAGCGGGCAAGGAACTGTTGCCTCGCAACACTCCTGTTGCCTTGACAGCCAGGCTGGCCAAGGTGCAAGGAGGGAGGCCAGACTCCACAGTGTCCAGCTGACCACAGGACAGTGCTGAACTGGGATTGAGGAAGAAAGCTTTGTGCAGGGTAGCACGCTGGCAGACCAGGCCCATCATGCCCAGCATGTCGCTGTCCACCACGCCTCCATGGCGATTACAGCACAGCTCTATTTGTTTAAGGACAAAGCTGCGGGGCTGCCTGCTCCCTCTGTGTGGACCGGCCACCCAGCCGTCAATACATGGGGAGCACTGCTCTCCGGGCTCTCTCTGGGCAGCGGGGAAGCACAGCTGAAATGCGGCACCTTGGGACAGGCTCACACTCCCCAGGGCACGCTGTTCCCTGCAGGGCAGCTGACCCCAAACAGCTTGGACAGCCCAGGGACAGACCTGCTGCCCACATGGCCTGCAAAGCCCCCGGGACAGAGGCTCAGAGCTGCTCCTGCTCGAAGGCTTTTTGTGCCCCGTGACTGACTTCAGGAGGCAAAAGCTTGTAAGCACAAAAAAACGAACAAACAAGAAAAACAACCCCAGAAGGATATTTTGGTGCCAACCCTGCTGGTGCAGCTGCTAACATAACTGTTTTCCAACCAAAGTGCATTATCCCAAGCAGTGTGTCGTCACAGTTTACCCAGGAAGGCTTGTGCACAGAGAGCACGGTGTGGGGAGTGATTACCTTTGGCTGTATTGATTGGAGGTAGGTTTGCTAATTCTGCTTTGCCTCAATTTCTGCAACAATAACAAAGCCTTTCTGAAAGCCAGGCAGAGAGCTGATGTCATTGGAGCGACCCAGTCCCCGAGGAGAAATCCCACAGTACCTGACCAAAATAATATTGGAAGCACGGGCTTAGTGTTGCTGCCCACATCCCCCACTCAAAATGCCTCCGGGCTGTGTCCAGTCCCACTCCCCCATGCCTCCCCCATCCTTAGCCCACCCGTGTCTATGCTGGGAGCTACCAGAAGACTGAAGATCCTCCCTGCTCGCCCCAAGACACCCCCAGGCTGCAGAGGGTCATCTGGCAACAGCAGAGCAACTGCCCCATTGCTCAAAGGGGCCTTTCTGGAGGGCACGCTGGGCACAGAGGGCAATGACTGCCCCCAGCTGCCCTTTTGCAAAGCTCTCTGCCCTGGGGGGGTGCCAACCCAGGCAGATGGAGCAAGCATTTGTGAGAGACTGGTCTTCCCTTAAAGAAAAACAAACAAACAAAAAATCAACAACAAAACTAACTGCTTGCTGGTTCACACCACCTGAGTCCAAGAGGCCTGACGTAAACCGCATGAGGCAGTAAGTCTGAGCTCTTCCCAAGCTTGTTCAATAGCAGAAAGGGAAGATGCTCCTTTAAGAAACCCCTTTCCTTTCATTTGGGCTTTGCAAGCACTCATTCCTACGGCTGTCTGGTGACTGGGAACTGCATGCAAAGCCTGGGAAGCAGCAGGAAAAGCAATGCTGCATGACAGGCACTATCTGACCTTGGGGACTCGGGGGGGGGCAAAGCCTTTGTGGGGGACCTTTCAGCAGTAGGAAGGACAGTGGAAAAAGATGGGACGGTCTTAGAGGAGATCTTTTTCTGAGTCCTAGATGGGACAGTTGCAGTCTAATATTGCTCGCTTGAATTCGTGAGGGAGTGAAACAGGCCTTTGCTTTAAAGAAGAGAGGAAGAACTAGACTGTCTGTGTTTGCTCTGTAGCTCTGCAGGGGATGGGCTGAGCCTGTCCCTGCAGAGCACAACGCTGGGAGCAGGTTGTGGAGTCGAGGAAGACATTTGGAGGCCTGTCTCATCGCTGCTGCTGCTGCTGCTGCCTGGGCGGTCTGCGGCAGCTGCTCTTGCCCAGCTGCCCGGGTCCTTGCTCTGCGCCATGGCCACGGAGGTGAGGCGCTCTCTGGCGCAGGACTTCTCTCTCCCAAGGTGTTACAGCGCCTGGCACAAAGGGGCCTGGCTTTAACTACAGCCTCTTCAAGCAAAGGGAGGCAATGTTAACCCATTCTTCTTTTCTACTTTCCACCTGGCTTTTGAAGGTCTTCAGCTCCTCTGTGAGGGCTTAGACACAGTAATTCACCTCTCAGGGTGTCGGATCACTGTTTCAGTGCTTTTAAAATGCTATAGGTTTTACAGGGAGAAGCAAAGCCAGGGCAGCGAGGCCTTTTCAGGATTAAAACATTTCAACTTCTGTTTGTCCTTTCTAGTGAGCTGGTGTTAAGGGTTCCTTGCTGAGGTGCCTCACTCACATCAGGATGTGACCCTGTAGTGTTTTTGCACTTGAATGTTGAGGTGCAACTGCCTAGCGGCCCTTGAAACCACCATCTCTTATCTTGCCAAAAGAAGGATGGTGGGGGGAGGGGGGAGAAGAAGAAGTGGTATTTGAGGAAAAACAATGGGCGCGCTCTGGCCGTGGACACAATTTACCAAGAGAGCTACGTAAGCAAATGAAGACGGAATCTCAAGAGTCTGATTCTCAATTGCATTCAGCTCCCTTTGCACCACTGTGGAGATGGGATGCTCCCTTGCCAAGCGTGAACCCTAGGGGGAACCCTAGGGTTCAGCCCCATTGGGGGTGGGGTGGTATGAAGGGAACTGTGTGGAAGTGAGAATAAACCCTAGTGTTTGGAGGGGAGGGGGGGTTGTTCCTCCTCTGTGCTCAGTCCGGGCGTGTGATGGGTAGGGCTTGACTAGTTTCCTGTCAACGGGAGTGGAAAAGTACCTACTGAGTTGGAAGGAAACTCAACGAGGCTTTTGTGGACCATCTCCTTGACAAAGGAAAAGAACTCCGAATGGTGTTTCTGCGGTCTCTGGTAGCTGAACTGAAGAGCAGCTCGAAGGAGAAGCTCTTGATTCAGAGCAATGCAGCCCCAACCGTCTCTGTACAATATTGTCTGATCTGCTTTTTATGGGAAAAGCTACTTCATGACATGGAAATGCTCCAAGTTCATCAGGTTGTACCTTGAGGCAGCTTTTGCTGTGTTCTTTTCTGTTCATCTCTGACTTTCTCTGGCTGCTTTATTTTCATGCTCTTATCAAATTGTCAGCAGACAGATGTGCACAGCAGTTTCAAGAGGGGTGCCCCACAGAAAACCACTTCAAGAACTGCTGTTCCACTTGATCGCCGTTTCCTTTCACACCCTCTCATTTGTTTCATGGAAGTAGAATATATATAAAGTATGTTTGAATGTCTTACACTTGCTTGGAGAACCTTTCCCTCAGCCAACAACAGCATTGGTGAGGACCGGGACTAGAATGTGAGATGCGGGGGGAGGAGGGGGAAATCCTGTGAGCCCATCAGTGGATGAAACGTGACCCGTTGCCCATGCAGTGATTTAGGAGCAGGAATTCTTGCCAGCTCTTCTCCCAGTGATTATATATATATATATATATTTTTTTTTTTTTCTCCTGTTAATGGTAGAAGGATTTACAGGAGCACAGAGAAGAGCCTTCTCTCCAGCAGGCAATTGAAATGCTCGGTGACGGTGCCTTGATACATTGATGGTGTATCTTCTAGTCTGGTCACGAAGCAGTTTCACTGCCCGTTTATGCCACAATTTTTTGTTAGATTTAAAAGATGACCCAAGCGTTTCCCACGGCCGCGTAAGCCCTTGAATTGACACGAGGCTCAGTATGAGAGCACCTGGCCCCCATGATTTAAAAAAAAAATCTTCCTGTATTATATGAAAACGAGGAGAAAAAAAAATGTTTTTCAACCTAAAATGTAGATGCTTCAATTACGTATTACTGCATTAAGTTCACTGAGAAACACGGGTGTGGCCCTTTCAATCAATATAGGTGGATATACCAGCAGTCTGATGTATACCATCAGCTGATGGCAAGAGGCTATGCAGAAATCTGAAGTGAGTGGAAATAATTTGCACTAATGGATTTTGTTTTGCTTTGCTTTGCCTTGCCAGAATGTCATAAACCAGCTACTCTTTCTCTGTGATTGAATCAGTGACGGTTTCCTTTGTAAGCATTGCTGGCTGCTTTTCTTGAAATGAGGTTGAGATGCAAAGTGAACTAGCTGCAAATTACTTTGAACGTTTACATGGGCCTACCCAGACTAGGAAAGTGAATGAGGTTAGTCTATAATTGGCTGCAACAGTAATAGCTTTATTTGTTTTTCTAGATGTTAAAAGAGAAAGTCCTGAGCAATAACTGAAAACTGCTCTAAAGAAATCATCTGTGGAAACGTTCATCCAGAGAGCCCATGTTCTGTTTCAGCCAAGACAGAGGTGCACACCCAGCCAATGGGGTGGAACTTCTCCATAGGTAAGATGGGAACGTTACATATTTCCACTTTAAATCTTCGCTTTGATTAAGGCTTTCTTACAGGGCCTTTCTTCATGTTCTACAACTGAGACCGCAGAGATGTCGAAACTGCCTCTGCCAACAGGTTGGGCACTTGGATAGGGATTACACAGGGAGAACTGGAAGTGCGAGGGTGTTTTTCCTCTCTCCTCTCATCTTCTTTGGAGTCCTTTGAGAAGTGGGACACAGCGCTTTGCAGGAGTGGAAAAGGAAAGCTGGAAAGTGTTCTCCTGCCAATTTCAAAACAGTACAGGATGTTATTAGCCGTCTGCAAATCTTCTCCCCCACCCCAATAAATTAACTCACAAGTTGCGTGCTGCAAGGAAAATACTTCATGACGTCCCTCTAGTTCTGTGTATATGCCTGAATGCTTTAATTTTATGGTTGGAGCACATACCCTAGCTGACTGCATTTCCCTCGGCAAACCACAAGGCTCTGGTTAGCTCTCACCTCAGTTACTAATAAGCAGGACTCAGTGTAGCACTGATCCTATTCACCTGACACTGAAGCTTGATCTTACTCCTCTGATATTCTAGGATTCTCCCCTGTGCTCTACAACACGGAAGCCCTTGGCTTTTTGGCCAGATGCATACTGCTCATAGATGGATTCATTTCTTTTTTCATATCTTCTATTAGAAAATATTCTTAGAAAAACTCCTTTGAGAGTCTGCACGGTTACCCCTCAGTTAGGGATTTGAGAAGACGACAGTCGGGATAGTAGCTGGTAACTTCTCAGCTGCATATTGCTGCCCTTGCAGCCTAAACCTTTCCCCCCCCCTCCCAGCGCTCCTTCCTTCCTCCCTCCCTCCCCCCCCACCCCCGCCGCTCTTTTCCCCTCTCTGAATAGCTCATACTTGCCAGTTAGCTTAGTCAAGATTTCAGCAAGAGCTACTCTCGTGAGCCTGTGGAAACTCCCCTGCCCTACAGATGGCAGTGGGCCCTCAGCTTCCGCTCCCATTCCTCCGAGGTGAAAAAGGCAGCTGGTAATGGGACTCCTGATGATGGGAAATGAATGGCTCTTTCGTGGAGCAGATCTCTAGCAGTGACTCTTTGGAAAGGAAACAGGTTCCTCGGCTGCTGAGCTGCAGAGGTTTTTCCTCCCTGAAATTATTCCAGAGAGGCAGCCGTGCAGGTAGCGATTAGATGGCAGCTTGGAATTTGCCTGGAGTCTTCCTGTCTCTCTCTTCCTCTCTCTTCTTTCTCTCTTCTCTCTTATCTCCTTCTCTCTTTCCCTCTCTCTCTAGCTCTTTCTCTTGCCTCCCTCTCTCCCTCTTTCTCCCTTTCATTCTTTCTTTGTTCCTCCCTAGCCCTAGCCCTCTGGCATGCCCCTAGCAGCCCCACTCCACAGGGGGCTCGATGTTTTCTCTCTCTCCTAACCCCAAGCCTAGCCCTAATCTCAGGCGGGGCCTGAACCTGAGCCCACCAGGCCTGTTCTTGGCCTGAACAAAACAGGTGCGCTGGGAGCAGTGTTGGTGCAGCTGGGCATTTCCTTTGGCATGCCCCTAGCAGCCCCACTCCACGCGGGGCTCGACGCTTTCTCTCTCCCCTGACCCTAAGCCTAGCCCTAACCTGGACTCCTTTCCCCCGCTGCAGAGGTCCCCGAGCAGAGGTGCCGCTCGTCTGGAGTCCCCCCAAGGAAAATGCAGGTGATGCTCACCACGCGCTGGGCTGCCGCTGCAGCCGGATAGACAGTCCTGTGGCCACGGCCCCCATCTGCTGCCCCTTCCTGGGCAGGGCAGCTGCCGCTCACCCGCAAGGTCCTGCGGCTGCTTTTGTTTCTCCAAGGTGAGACTCGGGGAGCTGCTTCGCATCACAGCGATTTCACCAGGTTGGCAAAGGCTGCAAGAAGCAATAGGCTGCTTGGCAATACTCTCCATGGTTCCTTTGCTCTGGGTCTCTCTGTTCCTCTCTCTCTCTCTTCTTCCTCTCTTTTCTCTCTCTCTCTCCTTCTGTCTTTCCCTCTCTCTCTAGCTCTTTCTCTGGCCTCTCTTTTCTCCCTTTCATTCTTTCCTTTCTTCACTTTTCTCCTCTCTCTTCTTCTCTGTTCTTTCTCTTTCTCTCTCCTCTCTCTCTCTCTCGTTCTTTTTCTTCTTTTTCTCTCTCTCCCTCTCTCCTTTCCCTTCCCCTTCCTCTGTCCCTCTCTTTTTCTCCCCCAGCGCCTGGGCCGCCATGGGGGCGCCGAGCGAGGCAGGGAGGGAGAGAGGGGGCGGACAGCGGCCACGAAGGACCAAACTGCACTCTCTGCACGCCTGTGGCAGCCCATGCATGCGCCCTGGCGCCCATCCCACCCCCGGCCCCGCCCCCACCACCACCTGTGTCACGAGCATCCACTGCAACTGCCGCCAGCTGCGCACACGGGCCTCAGCTCACCTCCGCTGAGCTGCAACAACACCGCAGGGAGGCACCGTGGGTGCTCGGCCACCGTTTCCCCTGCGGCCCCCGGTGCTCTGTGGCGCCGGACTGGGGGCAGCTTTCCCGGCCAGGAGCCTGGGGACCACACAAGTCCCCTCTCCCCGTGCCCCCTGGCTTTCGGTGCCAGCGTCCTCGGCCTGGCACCCGCGGGGCCTCTGGACAGCTCCCCAGCCCACAGGGCAGGAGCTCAGTCACCGTCACCTACCTCCCCACAAGAACGCCAGGTCCCACCGCTGGAGCCGCTCAGCTGGCGCCATGTCCAGGAGGATGCCTGGCACATGAGAAAATGCAGCCATCAGCGCACAGCCCTGGCCCCAAAACCAACCTCAGCCCCGAGGCCCAACCCTGACCCGGGGGACACAGCCAGGAGCAGCATGAGAGCCCGGCGCTGTCTCTCACCCAGGACGGTGATGGCTTCCGCCTGCGGTGCCTGGTAGCTCCCCATGCAGCAGCTCCGGGCTGTGCTGCAGAGCGTCTCCAGCAGCGCGGGGCAGTCTTGGGCCTAGGGCAAAGCAAGGACACAGGTACTCGTCTCCGGCTGCAAATGCCCCTCCGCCAACCTGTGGCCAGGCACCTAGGTGGCCCTGCGGTGCAGGAGCCAGGGTATGGCCGCCCACAGGGCCGCGGGCCGCGTTGCAGCGCTCGCTCACCAGGTGACCGCAGACCTTGTCCTGCAGCTCAGCCACGCTCAGCCCGGCACCTGCAGCGATGCGTTGCTGCACCCTCTTTGACCCCAGAAACGGGGCACACTGGTGCAGAGCGACCTTGCACGCCTGAAAAAGAGCATCGGGCCCTGTCATCACAAGGATGCTGCACACCTGCCCAGGGCGCCGATGGAGAAACTTTGCTGCCACGGTGACAGTGAGGGCCTGTGGAGATGCTGGCAGCCCTGCACGGGTGGTAGTGGCACCGCAGCTCTGCCAGCGCCGCAGGGCTTTCTGCAGCTCCACAAGGAGCCCCGGGAGCTCTTACACTGGAGACGGCTGGGGCTGGGCCCCGGAGGTGCAGCACGAGGCTGGGAAATGCCTCCTCCACTTCTCTGCTGAAAAAGGACCTCCTCCCCTCCTCCCCAAGGCAGACGAGGCCAGGGTGCCGTAGAGGGCAAAGGCTGAGAAGCGCAGGACCTCTTCCTCCTGTGACCAGTAAAACCCATCTGGCAGGCCGCTAACGCGGGCACCGCGTACAAACTGCTCTGCACCAGTGGGGCGCTGCCTGTGGGGGGCGGAGGCCCCAGGACGGCTCTCGCCTGCCCAACAGGAGAACGAGCGGCTTCACTTACCGCCCCCAGGAACGCCCGGGTGGACCTGGAGATGTCTTCCAAGGCCGAGCCCATGGCCCTCGTCTTCAGCCGCCCCAGTACCTTCGTCAGTGCCAGCAGGCACTCGGCAGCCACCTCCGTGCTGGCCGCGTCCTCCAGGCCCCTGCACAGCACCTCCATCACGGCCGCCCTGTGCCTCCGCAGCTGCAGAGCGACAGGTGCACAAGCTGCTCACTATCCCTGCCTCCCACCGCTGCCCTTCACCATGGCGCCAAGGGCTGCACTTGCTCGAGCAAGCCCAGAGCAACCCCCTGCCTGAGGAGCCCCGCTTTGCATCCACTTTCCCCTTTGCTACCCTGCTGACATCAGAGCGAGGAGCGCGGCCTTAGTACAGCCCCACGTCTGCCTCTGCTCGTCTCTCCAGGCTCCGCAAGCCCCGCACACCTCTCCACTGGCACCTCTTGAGTTCGGACTGTGCTCAGAGCGCAGAAAAGGCCGTCTCACCTTTGTGGGTGCTCCACTGGCCATGTTGCCCACGCCTCTCATGGCCATTTGCCGCACGGTGTTGATGGGGTCACGTGATCTTTCTAGTAGGGCCTTCAGCAGGGGCTTCAGGAGCTTCGTCTTCTCCACCAGATGGTCCTTCACCAGCTGCAATAAAGCCACGGGTCCACTAGCATCAGGACGCGATTCACGCTGGGCAAGACGCAGGAACCGCTCTGAGCCCGCCCCGCCCAGCCTGCTGCCTCACCTCAGCAAAGAAAGCCGTGGCCGTGAGCCGCAGGTTTGCTGAGGGTGAACCCAGCCACGGGAAGAGGCTCTGCACCAGGCGCTGCGGGACGAGCTCCGCGCGGAGCAGCACACTGCGCACAAAGCACGAGCAGGCTCGTGACACACAGTCCCACAGGACGGCCACGGGCCGCGACTCCCAAATTTACCTGCTCCGATGCAGATGCTGCTCTGCACCTCAGCAGAGCTCCCGGGCATGAAGGAAGGTCCCAGCAGCCCTTTCCCTGGGCATAGCCCCCGCGACAAGGCAGGACACATCGTGGGGGCTCTCACCTCGCCAGGAGACACACGCCGGCGGTGTGAGCCTGGGAGTCTGCCAGGGACACCCACACTCCCTGCTCCCGGAGCAGCCGCAGCCAGCGCTCCTCCAGGCACCTCGCCAGCACCAGCTCTAACGCCTCCACAAAAAGCCTGCTGGAAAAAAACCCCAAAGAAATCTCCAGGCACAGAAGTTTGGGGGCAGATTTCTCTTTGGCAGAGCTAAAGCAGCTCAGCCACTTGGGGAGCTGTTCGTTCGCTCATCCTAAACTCCACCGAGGGACAGGCAAAGTACCCCTGAAATGACTCTTCGCAGTCTTCAAGTCTCAAGCTAACTTAAAAACTGGCATTTTTGCCCTTTGTCCTGCCCCTAACCCACAGACGGCAGGAGAAAACCCAGGGTCCCTGGGCTGACTCCACGCCAGGTGCCCAAGGCACTCCCCAAGTGCTCTGCTAAGCAGCACTTTGGGGAGAGTGCCTTGTAGGTGGCACACAGCACCGATTTGCTCCTGCTGTTGCACAGCAGGAGCGTGGGCAGAGCATGGCACTATGGGGAACCCCGCGACGGCCCCCCCCAGTTGGCAACACAGAGTTTATGGGCAGGAACGGCCCATGCCCACGCCATGTGCGGCGAAATGCCCAGGTGCACTGCCCTGCAACGACCGGTCCTGCCTCCCCGCGGAGGCAGCCCAGGGCCACTGGGACAGTCGGGTGCGCCTGCAGGCCACAAACCACATGAGCAGAGACCTGGGGCACAGGCCAACCCCTGCCCCTGCTGCTCCTCACCTGCCCGGCGTGTCGTCGCTCCCCAGCTCCCCAAGAGACAGTGTCATTTCTTCCCCCAGCGTCTCGCTGACCTGCCCCAGGAGGCTGGGAAGCAGGGAGGGAAGCAGGCGCTGGACCAGCGTCTCGTTCCGTAGGACTGACACCACCTCGAAGAGGCTGCAGGTGATCTACAGAGAAAGTCAACCAAGAACCACCTGGTAAAAAACAAGGGCTTTTCCCACCCTCCACGTCCCCCCGCTGGCCTGGGAGGCTTTTTGTCTCCAATTGTCACTGCGGCGACAGCCTTGCGGCCCGGCAGCAGCAAACTGTCCTGGCTCCCCACACTGCTATTGCTGCCACTGCCCCAGCACCCCGCCAGGCTCCATGGGTGCTCGCAAAGGGCATGAAACTCCCTTGCGCTGAAGCACGAGTTGGAAAGCAGACGCGAAGCAGCACAAATGCAACTGCTGCTGACCATACCGTGTGAGGCTCCAGGGCAGCCTGGCTGCTGCCCAGCTCCTGAGTGCAGCAGTTGCTCCCATGGCTGCTCTTTCCAGCTGCCCTTAATTTTTCAGTTAAGTGCACCAAGATGTGGCATCCCAGGGCACTTCTCCCCAGGCTCCTCCACAGCTCCACCGTGTCACTGCAAGGGAACAGACGCTCGCCTGTGAGCCCCTAGCCTCGGGCACCTGCAACGCCCTCACGAGAGGCCAAACGCCTTCCCTGTCTGCAATGGGGCGGGCGATGCCCAGGTCAGGACAGAGACATGAGCCCACGGTGCTGCAGTGCTCAGCCTTTCCCAAGGAAAAACCACCTGCTCCCTCCCAGGACCCCCCAGGCAGGCACGCCCTGGGGCTGGCTCTGACTGCAGAGGGAAGGGCGAGGGTACAGACCTGTCCGTGGGCAGGCGCTTCTGGAGGAGGCTGTCGAGCACCGGCTGTTGGTGAGAGCGGGCCAGGAGGAACATTGCCCGCAGCGCGAACCCCCTGGGCGTGCTCTGCCGCGTGCTCCACAGGCAGGGGGAAAGGATGGTCACGATTTTGGGCACCTGAAAGCAGGAAGGCAAGAAAGAATGGCTCGGTGTGGCCTTTCCCCATCCTTCTTCAGGGCCAACAGCCAGCAACAGAGAGCAGCCACAGGCAAATGGAAAAAAACGCCGCTCTCTGGGAGATTTGCTCTCTGCACTCCCCCAGAAAGGTGAGCATCCACTGCCCAGCGGCCCACGCACACACAGGCCTGCCACACAGCAAGCTCTCCAAAATGGTACTCGTGAAGTCTGTGGCCTGGGCTGGGGGGAAATATTTGCAAACAAGCTGGGGAGAAATCAGAAACAGAGGAGACCACGTCACAGGTTACTCGGATGCAAAATTCGCGTCCTGACAGCAGCGCTCTCATGTACATGCACATGCACACACACACACACCATGGCCCCCTCCCCACTTTTCGGGGGCCAGTTACCTTCGCAGTGTTGGCGGAGGTCACGAGCAGAGACTCCGAGCTGATGGTGTTGAGCCTCTCACGCAGGCACCTGATCTCGTTGGGCCAGGGCGCCACGTCTGTGGTCTTGGCTGGAGCTGGGAGAAAGGAGAGTCACATTCATGGGGAGCGAACCTCCGGCCCCGCATGCGGATAAAGGAGGACCTGGGAGCGTGGCAAAGGCCACGGCGAAGGCAGGGCCCCCCCCCGAACGCGGCGCAGCAGGTTTGCTAGCCAGGCGAGTGGCCGGCTGCAGAGGAGGACGGTCCCTGGCGCTGGGGACACGATGTCCTGCCCTCAGACAGCAGCAGGGGACGGCCCTGCCTGCTCTCCTCACCTCCTATTTGGAGCAGGCGGCCGAGGCAGGTCGCTGCCCACCAGCGGGACGTGGCTGACGCATCGCACGTCAAAGGCCCCAGCAGTCCCACCAGGGAGCCGAACTGCTCGCACGCATGGCCTCGCTGCAGGAGCAAGAGGCAGGCAAAAAGGTCACCGGCAGCCCCCACAGCTGCTCGCCCTCTCCCGGCCATGCTGCCCCTGAGCTGTGGCCGGGAGGGGGGCAAATGAGGGGCTGCCCTGCAGCCCCGGGAGACCCACAACCCGGCACCTGCCCGGGCAGAGCTCCCTGCACGTGGGGTCCCTGCTCACCCTGTGCTCGCATCGCTCTTCATAAGCACCCAGCAGCTGGACGCAGACCTGCAGGGCCCTCTCCCGCTCGCATGCGTGGGCCGAGGTGAGCCAGCGCCGCAGGACCTGGGCACGGGTGGACCCGTCTCACCACAGGCGTCTTTCCCGCCAGGGCCCCCCTCTAGCCCCTCCCTTCCCAGCCTTGCCGCCTCCACAGCCCCAATCTCTCCGGGGGCCCCGGCCCCAGGCGAGGAGCCCTTCCCCGCGGGGCCTTACCCGCTCCAGGCTCTCGCTGTGGGCACCATTGACTTGTGTAGCACCCTTTGCTCACAGCTGCTCCTGGGGAGAAATTCTGGCTCACCTAGGAGGCTCTGCAGGACACTTTGAGCTGCCTGCAAGCAAGCTGCTGCCGTTGGGAAAAGCTTGGATGCCAAATTAGGCCAAGGGGGCCTGAACCTAGGACCATTTGCCTATTCGCCAAAGGGGGGCATTGCACCTAGTCACAGGGAAGCTCTCCTCCTCGGACCAGCCCCACGGGCAAGGATCCCCACAGCTCTGCTCCACTCTGGCAGTGGCAACACTTTCCCCGCCACCCCGGGGATACTCACCTGCACCATGTCCTTGAAGCAGACAGGGGCTGGCTCTGCCTGGAGAAGGGTTGCCATGAGTTGGCCCAGTGCTCGCAGGGACGGCGCATGCACACCCTGACACCAGAAAGGGGGACTGAGGCTGGGCACCCCACACAGACACCAACACAGCCAGTGGCTGCCAGAATGCGGGGAGCCTGGAGCTGCACCCCCACCGAGGGGCGGCCGAGAAGGGCCAGCGGGTACCGGTGCGCACGGAGCAGCTGCCGCTGTCTCCCCTTCCTCATCCATCTGCTCCGGGTGATGAAGGCAAATGACGCCCTGGAAGCACTGAGCCAGGAGGCTGCAGTTTTCCTCCCTCCTCAGATGGGGCTTCACCTTGCTGTCAGGAGAAAAAAGGGAGAGGAGACAGAGAGCAGGCTTACTAGCACTCTCCAGAGCGAGTCAAAGGACAACTGGCTTTGTCCTGATTGACAGCCCCAAATCCAATGCCCACAGCCCCAGCCCAGCCCAACCAGTTGGGCTGGGACACGCAGCGACTCCCACAGCCCCGGGGACAGACCCTACCTCAACTGCTCGATGGCCACGATGGCCCGGGGGCACACCGGCGACTCCTGCGGCTCCTCCTGAATCACCTCCCGCAAGTTACAGAGGAGACATGCGCAAAGTGGGCAGGGGCACAGGAGAGCCCTCCCACCTGCCCCAGCCACAGGCTCTTCTGCCAGACCCTGCAGACACCAGCCCCACCACCTCTGCAGCTCCCACAAAGGTCCCGCAGGACGAGACGGCAGCTCGCCAGCACCCAGACACACCGCACCATCCCCCCTGCCATGGCCTCATGCGCCAGCACCCAAGTGCCCCGCCACCCGGGGATGGGGCTCAGGGAGCTCGGGAGCTCACGCGCTGCCCCAGGAGACCATCCCGCCTCTGAGCAAACCCACCCCACGGCAGAGCCCACAGCTCCTCTGCGCGACGGCCCTGGCTCCGGGCACTCACCAGCAGGGTCTGCAGCAGCTCCCGCTTGCGGCAGAGCTCAAACCTGGGGCAGGCGCCCACAGCCCCGATGGCGAGGCTGATCTCAGTGACGCTCTGCACCAGGGAGAGCTTCAGCTGTGCGTCCTTGATCCCAGGGGAGGAAAACATGCTTTGAGCTCTGCAAAGGGCCGAGGGCAGAAAGCAGCGGGGCTGGGGAGAATCTGCCTCCAAGCACATCGCTGGGAGACCGCACCCTCCGGGAGCCTAGCGGACCCCAGCTTGGCACCTGCACCCCAGGAGGGAAACCTCCTCTCCCCTCCTGGGAAAGAGCCTCCCACGGGGAGGGAATCAGCTGCCCTGGCTGCCGGACAGAAAGACCCCTGCGGACCCTGGCCCAGGGGAGCAGGGCGAGCAGCGCCGGCACAGCTGCGACGGGAGAGGCGCGCACAGGAAGGGCGAGGCAAGGCCGGAGCTGGTGTCACCTGGGTGGCTTTGCCCTGCGCCCCGAGCACCCACCTGGCAGCCCTCTTGGTAGAGCCACAGGACGTTCCCCACGATGTCTCTCCTGACATGGGCCAGCAGCTGCTCCCTGGGGGCGCGCAGTGCCATCCTGCTGTAGACCACCATGAGCGCAGCACGAGCAGCGCGGGTCCTCACCAAGTTGCTCTGCTGGAGGTTCGCCAGAGAAGCACCGAGTCATCAGCCCACGGCCCCAGCTGTGCCCGGGACTCCACGCACTCCCAAGGTGGGAGTTGCCCCGCATCCGACCGGCGGTTCGTCTCCCCATGCACCTCCAGCAGCTCCCCGCAATGAGCCCCCAGGCCCTTTACCTTCTGGTGTTTCAAAGTGCCCATGAACGCCTTCACCGAGGACAAGGCCAGCTGGAAGTGGCTCTCGGCACAGCGGGACACAACTGAAATCATTCCCTGCAATGCAGCAGAAACAGGGAGTCGCTCCAGCCCCAACGCTGAGCCCTGGCCAGCTCCACCAGGACCTTTCCCACGGGAAACAGCAGTGAGCAGAAAACCAGCAAGGGCTGGAGCAGGCCACACGGAGCCCCTCTGCCCTGGGGACAAGCCGAGGACACGCGGGAAGGCAGGGCGACACAAGGAAACCTCACCTGTGCCTCCCACAGCTCCAGGTAGTTGGCTTCTTTTAGATATTTCTGTGTCTGCTCTTGCACGTGGCTGAGGCACCCACAAGCTGCCAGGGCTGTGCCAAGAGCCTTGTACAGGAAGCACTGCAAGAGAAGAGGCCGAGCCCTGGCTGTGCGGACAGCCTGACCTGGCAGGAGAGGGCCAGGCCACGGCACACCCTCCCGTGCTGGGACCTGCCAAGACGCCTGCAGTACCAGCCCCAACAGCAGCCAGCGAACTGGCCACCAGCTGGCCACTGGCGGCCCCGCCACCAGCTCAGCACGGGGGGGAAGTGCCTTTTTGGGAAAGAGAGTGGGCAGCAGGAAAACCAGCCCGCAGGGCAGAGCGCCACTGCCAGCCCTCACCCCAGGCTGAGCCTCCCAGGGCTCTGCTGTCGCAGTCCTCGGGTGCACGAGCGAGCAGCAGCGACGCCGCACAGGGAACAAACCTTCTCCCAGGACAGGCGGGGAGAGCTGCTCAGCTGCCGGCTCAGCTCCTGGCTCAGGCCCACAGTCCAGGCCTCATTCTCAATGAGCTCCAGCGATGGTTGCAGGAACTAGGGCGAAGCAGGAGATGAAGCAAACGCTCCCCTGCCCTTTGCCGAGGCCTTTGCACATCCAAATGGCCCTGGAGACTGTCGGGGCGGAGCTCCCCCTCATGGCAATCTGTCTCCCCTCCCCCCTCCCCCAACCACCCCTCCTGCAACCTGCCTCTCGCTCTTCCCCAAAAGTGCCACTCGAGCCCCCTGGGCTCGGCACATGCCAGAAGCAGGTGGTGCCACGGCGCAGGGCTGCTCCGGAGGCCTCTGCCCCGGTCTCTGGCTGCATTTGTGCTCAGCTATGCCCAACGCGCCGAGAGCGGCTCCTCTGAGCGTGCAGCACCCATGGCTGGGGCAGGCGCAGGCTGCTCGGGAAGCGCCCGTGCCATTCAGTGCCCAAACAGGGAGCCCCCAGGTTCCTCCCACCCACTTTTCCTGTCCCCTCATTTGCCCCATCCAGCTGGGGCCCCACAGGGACACTGTACCTTAAGCAGAAGGCTCTCCCACTCGGCCACGTGCAGGGAGCTTGCGGTTGTTCCTGCAAAGCCAGAGGAAGCAAAAGCCCTCGCCGTTATTCCAGCGGGCTCCACAGCAGAGCCCAGGGGTGGTCTTTGCCGTCCAAAGCCCCACAGCCTCAGGCCAGCGGGCTGACAAGTGCTGGCAAACCCGGGACCGTTCCCCTCCACCAGGCTGGGGAGCTGAAGGCATTTTCCTGCCCCTCCGCCCCCCCAGCCTCTCCCGCCTGCCAACACTTTACCTGCCAGGTGCTGCAGCAGCAGGGGGATCTCTGCGGCCCACTTTGCTCCCACGGCTCCATGGATCGTGCTGGGGAGCGCCTGCAGCAGCTGCGGGGCCGCCGCTCCACGGCCACCGCTCGCGTGCGGAGACACCGCCGCCACCACCTAGGCCAGGGCAGGAGAGAGACGGGCTCGCGCCTGCCCCAAGAGCCGCAGCTGGCAGCAGGCAGCCGATGTCTTCGCCTGGGCACTGCTGTCCCCCAGGAGAAGCAGGAGCCCCCAACAGGCAGGGGAGGCTCAGGCACCCTCCGACAGCTCCTGCCTCCTCCCGGGGTGCCGGCACTGGCCTTGGCACCATCTCTCCTGGCCTCTCCCCTCAGCCCGGCCACAAAAGCTCTTTCCCCGGGGACCAGCTACTCACCAGCAGGCGAGCCAGCAGGGCCTGGGGAGCCGGCAGAGGGGCTGCGGGCAGAAAGAAAGGCTGTGTGAGACGCCCAGCCCTGCCGGACCTTGCCCACGCCATGTCCCACGTCCCACACCCCCACGCGGGGCTGCAGGGGACCCCGGCCGCGCCACCTCCACACCGGCCCTGCTGGGCTCCCGTGGCTGAACGGCTGCCGACGAAGGCAGCTCCGGCATGGCAGGAACCAGCCCCTGGACCCCCAGTGAGAGCAGGCTGAGCCCACGCAGGGGGTGCCAGGGACACGCACCGCCCTAATACCACCCAGCCTGGCACAGCGCACCAGGACTTTCTGCTCCCTACCTTGCTCCACAGGCTCCAGGGCCTCGGACGCCACCTCCTCTTCCTCACGCTCTGCGCTCTCCTGTCTCTCGGCCAGGGCACACAGGCAGCGGCAGAGCGGGACCAGCATGCCAGCGTGCTGGGCTGGCACCACATGCCGCAGCAGCCTCGGCCACAGGAGCTGCAGGCAAGAAGCAGGCCGTTGGGCATGCCGGCATTTCTGCCGCTCCCTCCCACTTCCCCTGGCATGGCTGCTCCTCCGGCACCGGCCCAGCCCCTCGGCCTCGGGTCTTTCCTAGCTCAGGAGCTCCGCTCTCGCCCTGGCTTCCTCCTCCACCTTCTCTCCCTCTCGCCCACCCTGCTTCACACCCCTTTCGCCTTCCCTTTGGCTGCCCGGTTGGGGAGAGCTGCCGGCACAGCTCCCCCAGGGGCAGGTCACCCCCCACGGCAAAGGCGCACAGGATCCCTATGGCCCCACCAGCCCCTACATCTCATGTATGGGACGCAGCCAAGACGCGTGCCCAGCGGGGCTTGCGTCAGCCGCAGCACGTGCTGAACGAGCAAGTCTGGCCCCAGAGCGAAACCCCAGCTCTTCGCTGCTGCTTTAATGGCTAAGATGGGGGGTCCCAGCGCACACAGGGAAGCCTCGGGCACGCCCAACCCCACCACTCATGCAGCGCACGCACGGAAAGGACGGGCGTGTTGGCGTGAGTCATGCGCGCTCCGCAGCGTGGCAGGGGAGAGGTTCGGGCCACGGGGAAGGCGAGCAAAAGCATCCCCAGGCAAGAAGCAGCGGCAGGCGGAGGACAACTCACTTTGGCCACCCCTCCGGCAGAGACGTCCAGCGTGCCCAGCACGTGCCCGCACAGTCGCTGAACAGCCCTTTCTTCCCGGGCTTCCACTGCACAGAGGCTTCCCCGACGCCTGCGAGACAGAGGTGGGAAACACCCGTCACTGCCCCTTCCCAGGCCCCGCGGTGCCCGGTGAATGCAAGGCCACGCCAGTGCTGCGGAGGATCTGCTGCGCCCGGCTCCCCGCTGCCAGCGACACCCACGGCAGCGCGGCACAGCCGGGACGCGGAAAGCAGCCTGGGTGTCGCGCTCTGCCCTTACCAGTCTGCCCGAGGCCCGGCTGAACTCGCTGAAGATGTGCGCCACCACGTCCCACGCTGAGCAGCCCGGGGCACTGGAGCGCAGCAGCTCCCCGATGAAATGCAGAACTGCCATCTGCACCTGCCACCGAGGCTCCAGTTACCACCCCGGCCCAAAGCCCCAGGGGAGCTGCCTTTGCAGCGCTGCAGCCCTTCTGGCCGGGCCGAGACGACGAGGGTGCAGCAGCAGCCCACGCTCCACCATCGCCACCAGGCTCTCACCCCGGACCCTGCCTTTGCCTGCTGCTACAGCCCCGCCAGGCTCTGCCCCAGGGAAAGGGTGGCTCTGCCCCTGCAGCAGCACCCTCCCTGCCCAAACCAGCTCACCTGGACCGTGGGGTCCCCGCACACAGACTGCACCAACTTTGCAAACAGGGGCAGCTTCTCCCTCGTCTCGGTGGCTGCAAGGGACAAGGAGAGGTGTGCGCTGAGGCCGAGCCCCCATTTCCGGAGGGATTCCTCACAGCTGCCCAGCTTCTCGTGCAAAGCAGGGCCAGACTGCGACATCAGAGGAAGCAGCAGCACCCCGGGGGAACTGCATTTCTCTGGCCTGGGCCACTGACCTGCAGAGCGGACCAGAGCCTGCAGCACTTCCACAGCTGCCACGCGATCAGCCTTGCTCCTGCTCCTCAGCTTGCAGTACAGGAACACGATCGTCTCCTCTGGGCAAATTTGGGCTGCGGGGAAGAAATCACGCTCGCCATTAGCGACCAGCCTCTTCCCACACGGGCAGGTTTGCAAGAGAGCTGCCAGCACACGGCAGCACGGCGCGGCCTCTCCTGCCCTTACCCTGCAGCACAGTGCAGCGGCACAGCTCTGCTTTGTGCTCTGGGCTGGGCGGCTCGATCTCATCACAGAGCTGCGGGAACAAGGTGCCGTTCAGAGAAAGCCGGATCGGCGCAGAGGGATGGAAAGGAGCCGCGCTGTCAGCTCTCGTCTCACGGGCAGCTCCGGGCGCGGACCCACGGCCAAAGCCCAGAGCCCCGGGCGCACGCAGAGCTTTGCAGCAGCTGAGGCTGCCCGGGAGCCGCAGGCCAGCGACGCGGCGTCAGGCCTTACCTGCTGGTGCACAGCAGCGTTGATGGCCAGAAGCTAGGCCCGGGGCACGAGGGTCCGAGCGCCCACCACGGCCTCTAGGAAGTAGCTGAGACTCTGCAAGGCAGCGCAAGAGGGAGAGGGGGACTCTCACCACCAGCTGCCCGGAAAGGGAGGAACCGGCATCGCGGCGAGATGCCGCGGCCTGAGCCCACGTCCAGGGAAAGCCCAGCTCGCACGGGGCTTCTGGCTCTCCCCCCTTGCTGGTTTCTTGCAGCAAGAGCCCGCGAAGCCTCAGGCCCTGGCTCTCGCGCTCGTGCCCAAAGGGGCCGCGGCTCCTCCGGGCACCCCGCAGCTCCCCGACGCCTGCCCGCACCCCCACGGCCCCCGGCCACGCCGCACCCCACGTCACCCCTCACCGTGGTCACCGCCAAGGGCTGCCGCACTTCTCGATACTGGTGCAGCAGCCAGAGGAGCTGCTCCCAGGCGCGCTGGCAGTGCTCCTCGGCGTGCAGCAGGACGCCCATCATGGCAGCCGTCACTCCAAGGACGGCCTGCTTGACCTGCCGAGGGACGGCGCCGCGCCGCGGGCTGAGGGTCTCTCCAGCGCTGGCCTGCCCCGGGTGCCCGCCTGCCCTTGCCGCGCGGGGGCTCGGGGCGCTTTCGCGGCCCACCTGCTCCCTTCGACTCCTCGCCCAGCGCCGCCCCGCTGGCCCCGGCCCGTGGCCCCGCGGTGGTGAGAGCAGCGGCGCTCACCTCTTCCTCCTCGCAGCCCCGCCACTTTCGGCTCGCCCAGCGCAGGAGCGGGGAGATGGGGGCGCAGAGCTGGGCGGCCCCCAGGCGAGGGAAGGCACATTTCTCCCGCTGGCCCAAGTACGCGCTGACGCCCCAGCACCACTGCTCCACAGCTGCAGCACCCGGAGGGAGACGGGATGGCAGCAAAGCCTCTGAGCGGCCGGAGACCTGCCTCGCGCCAGGCCCCAGGCCGGTGGGAGGCCCCCGCGCCAGGCCGGCCAGGCCTCGGCTCGGGAGGAGAGCTGGCTCCGGGGAGGCGTCGCGCCACGGCCGGCGACGCCACGGCCGCAACATGGCCTTCTTCCTGCCCTCTCCCGCCCCCACGCACCGCTGCCTCTGCCCGGCCTCGCCGCCCGCGGCGGCCCCGGCCCCTTCCTCCCCGAGCGGTCGCCCCGCAGCGCCCCCGCAGGGCCCCGGCACCGACACTCACCGCCGCAGCCAGCGCGCAGCAGCCGCCCGCCTCACTCAGCGCGCCACCCAGGGCCGGCAGCGTCGTGGCCGCCAAGGGTGCGCACTGCAGGGCTGCAGAGAGGGCAGGGCGGCGCCTTTGGTCTCCGGCGCGTGCCCCCCTCCAGCCCGGCCCCGAGCGTTTGGGGCAGGGCGAGGAGCCCCTTCTCCCGCCTCTCCCCCACCGTCACCCGGAGCAGCCGGCCGGGGGCCGTACCGCAGCGGGCAGCCAGGTCGCGCAGGGTGACGAGGACAAGCTCCGCCGCCGGCTCCTCCAGGGCCCTCGCGTGGCCCTGCAGCGCCGACACCACGGCAGGCAAGCGGGAACGGGCCAGCGCCACCAGGACGCGGCTCACGGCCGTCCTCGCGGCGGCCCAGCGCCGTCCGCTCAGCATCACCAGCGGCATCAGCGGTTCGGGACGAGGTGCGGCAGGAGGGCAGAGGCGCCGTGGGGTGACACCAGCCCACGGCACCCGGGGAAGCCGGGCGCTGCAGGGAGCCCTTGCAGCCCCGCGGGACGCCCCCCTCCGCCTCACCTCAGCGCCTTGCAGCCAGTCCAAGAGAGAAGTCACAACGGCGGCAAAGGTAGCCGTGGCCCCAGGGACAGAGCCAGCCGCCCTGCCGCCGTCCTCGCCCCGCGCAGGTCCCGACCAGCGACCTACACGAGGCAAGAAACCTGCAAGGAGAGCAGCGGAGGGCTTGCACCGCTTTGGCAGCGGCAGGGATGGCCCCGAGTCAGGGCAAACGTCTGCCCAGCTGGAGGGCGGGGCGACTGGAGGGGCTGGTGGGGCCGGCTCGGCGCCGCCTGGAGAAGAGCAGCCCGGGGGCAGCTTGGGGCTGGCCCCAAGCGCGTGACCCCGGCTCTCCCCGAGCCGGCCGCGCGGGCGCCAGCAGCTCCCCGTCCCCCCCCCCAACAACGGGCCAGCGGGGCGCCCAGCGTGGTGCCGGCCCCCACCTCGCAGCGCTCGCAGCACCCCCATCGCGGCAGGACTCCCCAGACTCTCACTCTTTCTCTCTTGCTTTCTTGCTTGCCCTCCCTCTCTCCTTCTCCCATCCCTTCTCTCCCCCTTCCTCCCTCTGTCTTTCTCTGCCTAAGCCTGGCCCTAATCTCAGGTGGGGCCTGAACCTGAGCCCACCAGGCCCTTTTCTGGCCTGAACAAAACCAGGTGTGCTGGGAGCAAGGCTGGTGCAGCCCTGCATTGCCTTTGGCAGGCCCTTTGCAGCCCCTCTCCATGTGGGGCTCCACACTCTCTCTCCCCCCTAACCCGAGGCCTAGCCCTCACCTGGACTCCTCTTCCCTGCTGCAGAGGTGCCGCTGGTCTGGAGACCCCCAAGGAAAATGCGGGCCATGCTGCCCATGTGCTGGGCTGCCCCTGCAGCCTGACAGAGGGTCCTGTGGCCACGGCCCTGCCTGCTGCCCCTTCCTGGGCGGCTGCTGCTCGCCCACGAGCTCCTGCAGCTGCTTTGGTTTCTCCAAAGTCAGCCTTGGGGAGCTGACCCCCGAGGTCAGTCTTTCCCTTTTCTTCTCTTTTCCCCCTTTCCCTTTTCTTCTTGTGTATTTATTCCTCAATATTTCTTCTAGATTTCTTCTTCTCTTTCTTCTTCTACTTCTCCTTCTTTCTTTTTCTTTCTCTGTCACTCTTTCTCCCTTTTCCCTTTCTCCATCTCCCTTTCTCATTCCATTTTTTTCTTTCCCTCTGTCCCTCTCTCTCCTGTTTCTCTCTCCCATGTTCTTCCCCTCTTGTTCTCTCTAGTCTGCCCTCACTCTTTTCCTTTCTCCTTCTTTCTTGTTCCTTCTCTCTCCCTTTTCTTTTTTCTTTCTCTTCTCTCTTGTTCTCTCTCCTTTTCTCTGCCCCATCTCTTTCTCTATAATTCTCACTCACTTCTTCCTCACTTTTTCCTCTTTTCTCCCTTTCATTCCTTATTCCTTTCCCTCCCCTTTTCTCCCTCCTTCTCTTCTCTCTCCCTCCTCATTCTCTTTCCGTTTCCCTCTGTTTCTCAGCATCTCTCTTGCTCTTTCCTACTCCCCCTCTCTCCTTATTTCTCTCGCTCTCCCTCTTCTTCCTCTCCCTTTTTTTCTTGCTCCTTCTCCCTCTCTCCCCCTCCTTTGCTCTCTCTTGCCTTCTCTCCCCATCTCTTTCCCTCTTTCCCTGTCCCTCTTTCTTTCTCCTTCTCTTCTTCACTCTTCCTCTCTTTCTTTCTCTGCCACCCTCTTTCTCCCTCTACCTCCCTCTCACTTTCTCTCTTGTTCTCTCCTCTCCTTCTCTGTTCTTCTCTCCCTCCCTCTTTTTGCCTCCTTCTCCCTCGCTGTCTTCTCTTGCTCTTTCTCTTCCTCTCCTTCCGCATTGCTCTTCTTCTCTCGCTCTCTCCCTCTCCTCTCCCACTTTCTTTCTTCTTTTTTCCTCTCTCCTTCACTCTTGTTCTCTCACTTTCTCTCTCTCCCTCTGTCTTTCTCTACCTCACTTTCTCTCTTTCCCTGGTCTCTCTTCTTCCTCTCCTAGCTGGCCATCCTTCTTTCCCCTTCTGCCTTGCCCTCCTTTGGCCTCTCTCTCCTTCTCCCTTTCATTCCTTCAACTCTTTCTCTCCCTTTCTGCCTTTCTCTTAGTCTCCCTCTTGCTCTCTTTCCCTCTCTGTCTCTCTCTCACCCCCTTCTTCCCATTTCTTCTTCTTTCTCTCCCCCTTTTCCTCCCTTCCTCCCTTTTTCCCTCTGCCTTTTCCTTTTCCCCCCACTTTCTCTCCTGCTTTCTTTTTCCCCCGTCTCTTGTTCTCTCTTCTTTCTCATTCTTTCTCTGTTTCTCCATTTCTCCCTCCCTCTTTCTCTCCCTCTTTTCCCACTTTCCCTTTCTCTTTCTTTGCTGCCCGCTTTCTCTCTCTCCTCTCTCTCTCTTTCTTCTTTTCCCTCTCTCCCCTACTTTGTCTCCTCCTTTCTCCCTCGGTCTCCCTGCAGAGCGGCTCCTGCGGCACGCGAGCTCCCTGTGCTGGTGAGGGCTGGGGCCAGGGATCTCTGGGGGACCAAGTGCCCTGCGCCCTGGGGAGGGGGATTTCTGGCAGGGAGGAACAGCAGTCGCCTGTTCAGTTGTTCCTCCTCTTCAGATGGAGCTTCCTGTGTTTCAGTTTGTGCCCGTTGCCCCTCATCCTGTCACTGGGCAAACTGACAAGCCTGGCCCCAGCCTCTTTACAGCCTCCCTTCAGATATTTCAACACCTTGCTAAGATGCCCCCTCTGTCTTCCCTTCTCCAGGCTGAAGTCCCAGCTCTCTCAGCCTTTCCTCATATGGGAGATGCCGGGCTGGACAGAGGGGCCCAGACCCCCCGCCCCAGAGGGTGGCTCCTGTGCAGTCACGTGGCTGCACTCCTGCGGGGACATGCAGGAGTATTTTTCTGCTCCTTCCTATCATCCTAATCAGAGCAGCCCCCAGGCAGTAACTGCACCGCAGGCATCGCCAGCCCGCTTGCACTTTGCCCGTTGTTTCTCTTGGAGGAAGGGAACACCACGTCCTGTGGGTCTGCTCATACCCCCAGCAGCTGGTACGCTGGCTTTCACGCTCGTCTTCCATTTGTTTCTAATCGAACTACTTCCTGGGAGTTCAACCCAGTTTGACTGACTCTCCTTAAGTGTTTTAGTACTACCAGAGTGGTACTTTATTCACCACTTGCTCACCAAAAAGCAACCCTCCTGGTAGGCTCCACATTTCTTTCCTTTTCTGACTGGGCACTTCTCTCCCACAGGCTCCATTCTAGGTAATGTAACTTGAAAGACCCATGTACAATAATCAAGTCACTTCAGGGTCCCTCTTAAGATTGCAATATTTTAATAAGAACAGTTCATACAAGTAACTCACTTCCGTACAATCATGGAGTACAAAAGCTTCCCTGTCTCTAGGTACTATAGGTACTACTGCTCAGCCTTAAATATCTCTACAAACTCTTTAGATCGGTCATCGGGCATGTCGCACTCCTTACTAAAAAAAAAAACAAAAAAACAAAACAAACAAACAAACAAAAAAAGGGCACAGTAACAATGACACAAAGGTTATTCTACTAAAATTTAACAGCAGATGCTAATCAGGAAAAGCCTTTCATCTAAGTGGCTTCCTGACTCCTGTTCTTAACACCTGCCTCACTTGTGACAGTTAAAACAGACAGTAGCCTCCAACTGCCCTTCAGGTTCCACCATAGTCTCATGGACAAGGTACTGACAACTTGGGACCTAGCCGCCTAAATCCCTTGAGCAGGCCAGCACACTTCTCGCTTACGCACAGATTTTTATCCCGTTACTCGTATGAGCGCTCTCCTCTCCCGCTTGGGAAAACATCTACTCCTGGAGACTCTTGTACTAGCCGAACTAGCGGGAGCAACTCAACAGCTAAACAGCAATTCACTTGGCCCCACCAGCACATTCCCCATGTCAAAGGAGGCCTGCAGTTGTGAACAACAGTGACGTTTAAGCGACGGCAGAGAAAACAGCGCTGCTGATGTCTTTGGACCAACAGAAAGCTCTTTAGAAATGTTTCCACAGGAAAATGCTGATAAGCGGTCTTTCTACAAGGGGCTTTGTTACCCTGGCTTTTTCAGGAGAGCTCAAGCACTGCTTTTGGTAAAACGTTTTTACAAGCCCCAAACCAGCCTGCTGCGGCCTGAAACTGCTCTGGCACGGCCTGGAAGCTGCCCTGCCATGCCTGAAACCGGCCCACCGGGCCTGGACCCAGGCTACCGCAGCCCAGCTCAAAGTCACCCCCACCACCAACTCCAAAACCCCTCTCTCCTCACCCTGCAACTCCTCCCTCCGCTGAGCCCAAAACCACTCCCCTCCAGCCTGTTGCATGTTTGTAACACTGGTTTACAGCAGACAACTTGAACACCACAAACCCCAGGACAACAAGCGGTTTTAGTTAGTAGCCTGCAGCTGGGCAGGGAAAGAGCACTGGAGGCTGCCCAAAGGCAGCACCACGACTCGGGGAGGGAAGCAGAGCATTTCAGAGCACGACCGAGGAAGAGGCACAAAGCCCACAGAGCACAGGGACGCCTAGGGGAAATGGCCTCCCATTCTCTGAGTTGCCCCAGGCACCCTGCAGCACAGACCTGGCTGGCAGCAGAACCAGAGACCCAGACTTCTCCCTTGAGGCAGGCCTGACAAATGAAGGTTTTCCAACAGATGACCAATATCAGAAAGGCCCAGCAGGGAGCACAGATTTTGTTAGCTCAGTGCTCTCAAGGCAGCCCTTGAATTTGCTTGCTTGTTCCCTCATCATACCTTAGGGCCTGGGGTCTCTGGGAAAGCTTTCAGCTCCACAGGAGGCTGAGCTGGGGCCCCCTAAAAGGGAGGGCTAAACATGGGGCAGGGCCTCCAGGGGCAGGAGGCTGCACACTCTGGAGAAACACAGCTCTGACATGCTGCGCTGGAGCTACCCAGGCTCTGCCTTCCCTGGCCAGCATTACTGGTAATTAGGTAACCAAAGACAGAGAAATGCCATCTCTATCTTCTGAAGGGGTTGCGGAGGGCCTTGGAAATACACTTTGCTGCTATAACTGCGTGAGACTCTGCTCCACGCTTACCGAGGGTCAAACAGTTTCCATTTAAAAAAAAAAAAAAACAGCTCTGCAGGCATGCAGCTCCAAGGCCAAAAGAACCCACTCCACCAGGGCACAGCTGCTCAGGGAAACACAAAGAGCCCCTGAGCAAGCCTCCTTGGCTTCCTTTTGGTTTTCCCCTCTCTCATTTAGGCTTCTTAAGCTGGTGACAAGTAGTCAGAACTGACTGGGCTCTCCTGCCAAAAAGGCTTTCACAGCTCACCCAACACCTGAAAGCTGCACCTAGCCTATACCTTCACTGGGCAAGCACCACTCCTTCAGGGACTCAGGAGGCAACCTCAGGAAGAAACTTCCACCCAAGCTTACCAAGCCTCCTGCTCTGCACAGGCAGAACAGACCTGTGCCCACCAGGCTTGGAAAGAGTCCCAGGCTTAGTGCAAGGCAAATTCATATCACCCACCCAAGCTGAAGAGTCTCCTTTCAGAAGCTAGTGGCCTTCAAGAAGACACTTAAGCACACCGCTAGGAGTCCAAATGGGCACGCCAGAGGTGTCCCGAGCAAGGCTGAAGCGGGACACAGCTGCTTTCCTTCGCCAGGAAACCCCCAGGCTGGGCTGCAGCAGCCTCCTTGCCTGCCCTGGGGACACTGTGCTAGGAACTGCTGCTGGCAGCCTGCAAACACAAACACGGGTGCTCCCACATTAGCGGCCCTGGGGGGCAACAGCCTGCAGGCATCATGCTGCAGCAGAAAAGCCTCTCAGCTGCACCAAGAGCTACGAGGTTAAGGAAAGCACTCCCAATATGACACTGACTCGGCCCAAAGCTGCTTCAAAAGCCAAGTGTGCTCAGGGCAACCTCTCCGCTCTCCCCTCAACAGGCTCCCCCAAGTGCATGGCACAGGCAGCCAGGTGGCCACGCCTGCTGCTGCCCACCACACAGCCCCACTCACCTCCAGCGCCTTCATTTCCCCAGCGCCACCTTGGGCACCACCACCTCTTCCTTGCTCCCCAGGCACTGCTGAGTGGTGGCCATCTGCTGCTGGTATCGCTTCTGTGCTTGGCCACCACCTGGCACCTGCCCTCCCCTGAGGGGCCGAGAGCCCAGGCCCTCCACAGGGCCAGGACTTGCCCTCCCCTCCCTGTGCCAAAACGCTCCACAGTCACCACGCGCCCTGCAACCGCCCCACACCAACCCTCAACAGCCGCCACGTGCCTCAGCCACCTCGCTTTAATGGCTGCCACGCACTGCGGGCACCTGCTGTAACAGGTACCTGGTGGGTGAAACGTGACCCATTGCCCATGCAGTGATTTAGGAGCAGGTCTTCATACCAGCTCTTCTCACAGAGCTTGTGGTTTTTTTTTTCTCCTGTTAATGGAGAAGGATTTACAGGTGCAGAGAGAAGAGCCTACTCACCAGCAGGCAGTTGAAATGCTCAGTGACCTTGCCTTCCTAAGGGTCTTATTTTGCCCTTGAGCAGCTGAGGTTTCTGTCCCCTTCAGAGGGAGCTCAGCCCAGGAGTCAAGAGGAAATTCAGTGGTGAGCTGCCTCGTAAACATGTCTGGGGAGAACTTCCGTCGTGTCCTCAGGCAGCCTTTGTGGCAGTGGAGGGGGAGGCTCTGTGTCCTTGGCACAGGTGCCACCAAATGCCTGAATTGTTCACCCACCTGAGAGGCAGCTTGAAGAGGGTGCCAGCTGATGGTGGGTTACAGGACTGGGCCTGCTCAGAAGGTGTGCAGTTATTGGCAGTGGTGCAGTCTGGCTGGTCCTTGTGGGGCTAGTGTCTTCTGCTGCTGCTCCCCACTGCTGCCTGTGTCCTTGACTTCTGGGTGCAAGAGAGCTGGGGCAGCTTCTTGCAATGAATGCTGGCACACTCCCTCAGCAATCTGGTGAGGTACTCCAGAGGCACATGCTCACCCAGAGGGGCCTCCCCTTTGTCTCTGCCTTCTTCAGGCCACTCCGCAAGCACTCGTGTCCATCGCAGCCACAGTCCCTGGCGCTGCAGTCCAAAAGCATCCCCGTTATCACCAGTGCCACTAAAATTGCTTTTCAAAAAAAAAAATTTTTTTTCTTTTATTCTGTGGCAAGTGAACGGCCAGAGGTGGCTGTTCAGTGCTGTTCAAACTCAGTGAGGTACCTAGGGTTAATCCCACTTCTGTGGCATGCTCCTCGTGCAAGGTTTAGGCACTCTGCTCCTGTGCAAGCTGAAGGCTCTGTTGTTCGTGGGGGGCAGGAGGGAGCCCTGGATAGGCAGTTCTTCAGCTTGTTCTTTCGCCTGTTAAGGACAAGATACGATGTACGCGTGCTCTGCGAGTTGCTTGTGTGTCAAATGAGCCCTTATTAGAGGCAGGTATAGCGGGGTTTTTTAATGCCAGTGCCTAAAAAGAAATGGGGTTTTGTGGGTGTGACTGACCCGAAGGTGTTTGGTGGAGGATGGTATGTTTCTCCTGGAGATCTTGGATTCCTGTCCAGGCCAGGAAGTTGTTGCTCTCGGATACATGATGGTGTGTGCTGGAGAGCCTCAGTGTGAGGAGGGATGCTGTGTAGGAACCCAGAGGAGCAGGCCAAAGCAGCTAGGGGCCAAAGAGAACCATCTCCGAAGCTGCTTGCTTGGGGGACAGCAGATGCGTGGGTCCGTTTGCCACCAGCCTCGTGGCAGGAACACTATCCAGCCCCTCCACGCTGGGCTGGGTTGCTCTTGGCAGCGTTGTGTCCTGGGGACGGTAACAGGGCAGCAGCTGCAGGGCTGTTGCCAGTGGTATGCCTGCTGTGTGCACGTGTGTCATCTTCAGGCAAGCAGGGGAAGGAAGAGGAAAGCTGGAGGATGGCAATAAATTGGGAAGATGCCTTAGCACTTACCTAAAAACACGTCCTCTTCAGTGGTTGTATCTCTTGGTTTTTCGTTCTTGGTCCCCCTAACGCACACCGAGGCCCCCGTTGTTGCTGGGAAGGGTGAGCACCCAAGGGTGCAAGACACTCAGCCTCGTGTGCAAAGGAGGCCTGAGCTTTGGTGGTAGTGGCTCTCCTTACTTGTGCAGTGTGTGACAAGGCACGTGAGGTTGTAAGGTTCTTGCAAGGGATGTGAATCATGAGCACACAGGCCTTGGCAGGGCAGGCCACAGTCTGGTAATCTGTCTCAGAAACACTGGGCTATGTTGTGCTGTTTGGGCCTGAATTCATGAGCTAGCAGCTAATTGGTTAATAACCTGCAGCAGTCTGCCCCCCTCCCCTCCCTGACTACAAGAGTGACCTCTGAGGGACTCAGCATATCCCTGGTCAAACCACCTGGTGAACCTGTGAGGTGTGAATGGACAGGGAGATTCTGTGGTAACCACCTCCCATCTGTCAATCATAGTGAAGGGGCTGGAATATGCACATAAAGGGTTAGAACATACCTTCCTGATTGGCTAAAGGCCACATGCCCTAATTTGCATCAGCCTATAGAAAGAGAGTGGGGGGGGGGGGGGGTGAGGGGGATCTTGAGGTGAGCAGCTGGAGAGTGGGGGAGGTTTGGGGTGGAGGAGCCCCAGTGGCCTTTCTGAAGGCTTGAAGGAGCTTGGCAGCCTTTTTAAAGGCCGGGCTCCAGCTGAAGACATCAGGAGCAGGGGAATCATTGATGACCACAAGAGGGCCTGAATGGTGGTAGCTGACCACTGTCCCCTAACAGGGCCTTGCTCTGCCTCTTCCCCCTCAAGTCAGGCTGCTGGCTGGGACCACCATTGAATCTGACACCCAGGAGACCCCTCTCTGGGGGGCAGGCACATAAGTGTGGGTGTACCACTTCTTGAGGGTGTGGGTTTGAAGCTCCATTCTCATAACAACCTGAGACCAGTAGGGCCTTAGTGAGGTTCAGCTCACCCCTTGCCTATCAGGTGGCATGTTGTGCAGGTGTGACCCGATAGACCATCCTACTCTTTACTGTGCACTCTCTTGCTCTGTCTGTCTTCCTTTTTGGGGGTATGGGGATCTTACTTTTGAGCTAGCTAATAGAACAATGTAAGCCCTAGATATGTGGTATCTAAATGAGTTATTTGTGAATAAGTTGTTAGTGTTGTCACTCCTTCTTGCTTATTTGGAGAATCTCTGTAGACCTATGCACTCAGTAAAGCTCCCATCAGCCCCCAGGAACCTGTTAGTTGTGAGTGGTTAATGAAGTTGTTGAAGAGGCCTTTTGCTTGGCTCAGGCATGCTTCTTCATCCAACAGCACCATAAGCTTTCCAGGTGTTGTGCAACTGTTGACTCACTGCTGACTAATTGAACTAACTGAGCAATTAGCTTAGGAATGGTGGCTTGATATTGACTCCCTGGTCAATAGTGCTTCAGTACCTAGAAGCTAATTGCTTAAGTAGTGCTGAAAGTACTGGAGAAATGTTGAATAAATGCTGGACTTGGACAAGGGTGTGACCCCCCCCCCCCGTCTCCCCCAAAAGAACAGTTTCTGGCATGAAAGCATCTCAATGGGAGGTTTGTCCTGGTGCATGCTGGTCTCCTTGCCCTCTGGGTGCTTGCAGATGGACCCCCACCCCACCTCGAGGAGGGTCCATGCACCCTGTCCCCCACCTCAAAAAGGGCCCCCTCAGCCTCTGCTTTGGGGCTGGAAATGCCGGAGCTTGCCTCTGTTTCCAAGTCCCCACAAGGCAGGACTTAGCCCCAGTTTCCAGCCACAGAATCAGCCACCTCAGCCTCTGTTTGCGGACCCCAAAAGGCAGGACTTAGCCTCTCTTTTGGAGCCCAAAAGGCAGGACTCCTTCACCTGTTCTTGTGCTTGAAAACAGGGAAGCTTGAACACCAAGCTTCCCTTGGTGGCCCTAAAAACACAGCACTCGGCCTCTGCTTTTAGTCCCCACAACAGGCACCCTTGCCTCTGTTCTCAGAGTCCCAAAAACGCAGGACTTGGTCTCTGTTTCTGGAGCTGGAAAACCTTGGACTCTGCTTGGAGGATGCGAAAGGGCCAACTACGCCTCCATTCCAGGCCCCCAAAACAGAGGCCTTAGTCGCTGTCTGCAACCACAAGCACAGCAAACTTAAAAGCCTCTGTTTCTGGCCCCCAAAATGCAGGACTTGGCCTGTCTTCAGACACAAAGGCAGCCAACTAAGGCTCCCTTTCTGGGCCTCAAAGTGGCCTAACTAGCCTGGGTTTGTGGCCCCAGGAACCCAGGATTTAGGCCCCCTTTAGGGCTCAGAAGTGGGGAACTTGCTCTCCGTTCTCAGCCAGAAACACAGCCAGCTCAGCCCCTGCTGCTGAGCTCCACAATGCCTCCCCAAGTCTCTGGTGGTGGCCCCCAAACCTCACCACTTCCTGCCTGCCCTGGCACCTGGCCCCCAAAGCCCCTGCCGTCGGGCTGCAAGTGCAGGGCTTGGGGCAGCAGCCTCCACCTGGGATGGCCCTGGGTGGCTCTGGGCTGTGCTTAGGGCCAGGGCCGGGGCGTCCCTGCTGGGAGGGCCCGGCCCCGGGTGTGGGGCAGCCTGGGGGCGTTGGGCTTGGGCCCTTCAGCCTTTATTCCCTGGCCTGGCCCCACTCCCAGCCCTGGGAGAGCGGCCCTGCCCCCTTCCCCTCTGCAGCCCCACTCACCCCCAGGGGCTCCCAGTGCCCCTCAATCCCTGCAGCCCCCACTCGCCCCTTGGGCCCTCCGCTCGCCCCGGGGCCCCTCTCAGCCTCAGGCCCCCCCTTACCCCACTGTCCCCAGTGGCCTCTCCAGTGTCTGCAGTGCCCTCCCTCACCCCATCTCTCTGCTTCCCATGGCCCCAGGCAGGGCCCCAGGCTGGGCCGGGGGCACTGGGGCCACATCCTGGGGGCAGCAGGGCCGGGGCCGGCGCAAGACCCCCACAGAGCCTGGAAACAAGCTGGCGCCTTCCTCATGCGGATGGAGCTTTATTGTCCTCCAGCCTCGGGCTACTGGGGCCCCCGGCACGGGGCACCGCTGCTGCCGCCAGCCACGCACGGGGGGGCCTTGGCGTGCCACTGCCTCTGCTGAGCTGCAATGACACCAGAGGGAGGCACCGTGGGTGCTCGGCTGCTGTTTCCCCATGGCCCCCCATGGCCTCCGGAGCTCCACAGTGCTCAGCTGGGGGCAGCTGTCCTGGTCAGGAGCCTGGGGGCTGTGCAAGTCCTCTCTCCCCATTCCACACCCCCCCCGCCCCCCCCACTTTCGGCACCAGCCACCCTGGCCTGGTGCTCGCGGGGCCTCTGGACACCTCCCCAGGACGTGGGGTGGGAGCTCGGTCTCTGTCACCTACCTCCCCACAAGAACGCCAGGTCCCATCGCTGGAGCCACTCAGCTGGCGCTGTGTCCAGGATGATGCCTGGCACATGGGGAAGTGCAGCCATCAGGGCATGGCCCCAGTCCCAAACCCAGCTCCAGCCCTGAAGCCCAACCCCGGCCCCGACCCGAGGGACGTGACCGGGAGCAGCGCGACAGCCCTGCACTGCCTCTCACCCAGGACGGTGACGGCTGTCACCTGCGACGCCTGGCAGCTCCCCATGCAGCAGCTCCGGGCTGTGCTGAAGAGCCTCTCCAGCAGCGCGGGGCAGTCTTGGGCCTAGGGCAGAGCAGGCACGTGGGAGCTCATCTCTGGCTCCAAGCGCCACCCGCTCCCGGGTGCCCTGCAGCCGGCACAGGAGCCACAGGGCAGCCACCCGCCCGCCTGCAGGGACGCAGGCCCCAGTGCAGAGCTCGCTCACCAGGTGACTGCAGATCTCGTCCTGCAGCTCGGCCGCGCTCAGCCCAGCGCTCGTGGCAATGCGCCTCCGCACCCTCTTTGACCCCAGAAACGGGGCGCACAGGTGGAGAGCACCCTTGCACGCCTGGAAAAGAGCATTGGCCCGTCACAGGGACGCTGAGCGCCTGCCCGCAGCACCAAGGGAGGGAGAAACCTCGCTGCCGCGCTGTCAGCGAGGGCCTGCAGAGACACCAGCAACAGCAGCACCACAGCTCTGCTGGCACCACAGGGCTTTCTGCAGATCTGCAGATAGCAGAAAGCTGCTTACATCGGAGACAGCTGGGGCTGGGTCCCGCAGGTGCAGCACAAGGCTGGGAAACACTTCCTCCACCTCTCTGCTGAAACTGGACCTCCTCCCTGAGGCAGACGAGGCCAGAGTCCCATAGAGGGTGAAGGCCAAGCGACGCAGCACCTCTTCCTCCTGCGAACAAAAAAGCCTATGTGGCAGGTGCTAACAAGGGTGCCGCCTACAAACCCCTTGGCACTAGCGCGGCACTGCCCACAGGGGGATGGCAGCCCCAGGACGGCTCTTGCCTGCCCAACATGAGAACGAGTGGCTTCACTTACCGCCCCCAGGAACGCCCGGGTGGACCTGGCGATGTCTGCCAGGGCAGAGCCCACGGCACTCGCCTTCAGCTGCCCCAGCACCTTCACCAGCGCCAGCAGGCTCTCGGCAGCCACCTCCGCACCGGCCACATCCTCCAGGCCCCTGCACAGCACCTCCACCACGGCCGCCCTGTGCCTCCGCAGCTGCAGAGCGACAGGTGCACAAGCTGCTCACTATCCCTGCCTCCCACCGCTGCCCTTCACCATGGCGCCAAGGGCTGCACTTGCTCGAGCAAGCCCAGAGCAACCCCCTGCCTGAGGAGCCCCGCTTTGCATCCACTTTCCCCTTTGCTACCCTGCTGACATCAGAGCGAGGAGCGCGGCCTTAGCACAGCCCCACGTCTGCCTCTGCTCGTCTCTCCAGGCTCCGCAAGCCCCGCACACCTCTCCACTGGCACCTCTTGAGTTCGGACTGTGCTCAGAGCGCAGAAAAGGCCGTCTCACCTTTGTGGGTGCTCCACTGGCCATGTTGCCCACGCCTCTCATGGCCATTTGCCGCACGGTGTTGATGGGGTCACGTGATCTTTCTAGTAGGGCCTTCAGCAGGGGCTTCAGGAGCTTCGTCTTCTCCACCAGATGGTCCTTCACCAGCTGCAATAAAGCCACGGGGCTGCTAGCATCGGGACGCCATTCACGCCAGGCAAGACAGGACCCCTCCGAGCCCTCCCTGCCCTCCTGCTGCCTCACCTCAGCAAAGAAAGCCGTGGCCGTGAGCCGCAGGTTTGCCGAGGGTGAACCCAGCCACGGGAAGAGGCTCTGCACCAGGCGCTGCGGGACAAGCTCCGCGCGGATCAGCACGCTGCGCACAAAGCACGAGCAGGCTCGTGACACACAGTCACACAGGACGGCCACGGGCCACAACTCCCAAATTCACCGACTCCAATGCAGATGCTGCTCTGCACCTCAGCAGAGCTCCCGGGCATGAAGGAAGGTCCCAGCAGCCCTTTCCCTGGGCATAGCCCCCGCGACAAGGCAGGACACATTGTGGGGGCTCTCACCTCGCCAGGAGACACACGCCGGCGGTGTGAGCCTGGGGGTCTGCCAGGGATGCCCACACTCCCTGCTCCCGGAGCAGCCGCAGCCAGCGCTCCTCCAGGCACCTCGCCAGCACCAGCTCTAAGGTCTCCACAAAAAGACTGTGGGGGAAAAAAAAAAACCCCAAAGAAAGCTCCAGGGGCAGAAGTTTGGGGGCAGATTTCTCTTTGGCAGAGCTAAAGCAGCTCAGCCACTTGGGGAGCTGTTCCTCCGCTCATCCTAAACTCCACCAAGGGACAGGCAAAGTACCCCTGAAATGACGCTCCAAGGTCTTCAAGTCTCAAGCTAACTGAAAACTGGCATTTTTGCCCTTTGTCCTGCCCCAAACCCACAGACAGCAGGAGAAAGCCCAGAGTCCCTGGGCTGACTCCACGCCAGGCGCCCAAGGCACTCCCCAAGTGCTCTGCTCAGCAGCACTTTGGGGAGAGTGCCTTGTAGGTGGCACACAGCACCGATTTGCTCCTGCCGTTGCACAGCAGGAGCGTGGGCAGAGCATGGCACTGTGGGGAGCCTCACGATGGCCCCAGCTGGCGACACAGAGTTTACAGGCAGCCCTGCACCAGTGGGACAGTTGGGTGTGCCTGCAAGGCCATGAACCACACAAAGAGGCCAACCCCTGCCCCTGCCCCAGCCGCTCCTCACCTGCCCGGTGTGTCGTTGCTGCCCAGCTCCCCCAGGGACAGTGCCATCTCCTCCCCCAGCGTCTCGCTGACCTGCCCCAGGAGGCTGGGAAGCAGGGAGGGAAGCAGGTGCTGGACCAGCGTCTTGCTCCGCAGGACCACCAGCACCTCGGAGAGGGCGCGGGTGATCTACAGAGAAAGTCAACCAAGAACCACCTGGTAAAACAAGGGCTTTTCCCACTGTCCACGTCTCCCTGCCACCCTGGGGGGGCTTTTACTGTCTCCAATTCTCACTGCAGCGACAGCCTTGTGGCCCGGCAGCAGCAAACTGTCCCGACTCCCCACACCACTTACACTTCCACCCCCCTGGCACAGCACCCTGCCAGGCTCCACGGGTGCCCGCAAAGGGCACGAAACTCCCTCACGCTGAAGCACGAGTTGGAAAGCAGGCGTGAAGTGGCATAAATGCCTCTGCCGCTGACCGTACCGTGCGAGGCTCCAGGGCAGCCTGGCTGCTGCCCAGCTCTTGAGTGCAGCAGTCCCTCTGGTGGCTGCTCTTTCCAGCTGCCCTTAATTTTTTGGTTAAGCACACCAGGATGTGGCATCCCAGGGTGCTTCTTCCCAGGCTCCTCCACAGCTCCACCATGTCACTGCAAGAGAACAGACGCTCGCCCATGAGCCCCTAGCTAGCCTCGGGCACCTGCAACAGCCTCACGAGAGGCCAAAGGCTCTCCTTGTCTGCAACGGGGCTGGCCATGCCCAGCTCGGGACAGAGACACGAGCCCACGATGCTGCAGCGCTCAGCCTTTCCCCGGGGAAGAACCACCTGCTCCCTCGCGGGACCCCGCAGGCAGGTGCGCCCTGGGGCTGGCTCTGACTGCAGAGGGAAGGCCGAGGGCACAGACCTGTCCATGGGCAGGCGCTTCTGGAGGAGGCTGTCGAGCACCGGCTGTTGGTGAGAGCGGGCCAGGAGGAACATTGCCCGCAGCGCGAACCCCCTGGGCGTGCTCTGCCGGGTGCTGCGCAGGCAGCTGGAAAGGATGGTCACCATTTGGGGCACCTGAAAGCAGGAAGGCGAGAAAGAATGGCTCGGTGCGTCCTTTCCCCGTTCTTCTTCGGGGCCAATGGTCAACAACAGAGAGCAGCTAAAGGCAAATAGAAAAAACACCCCCCTCTCACCTCCTCCTGGAAGATTTGCTCCCCGCGCTCCCCCAGAAAGGTGAGCATCCACCGCCCAGCGGCCCACACACCCATGGGCCTGGCGCACAGCAAGCTCTCCACGATGGCGCTCGTGAAGTCTGTGGCCTGGGCTGCGGGGCAGGATTTGCAAACAAGCTGGGGAGAAATCAGGAACAGAAGAGACCACGTCATGGGTTGCTCAGATGCAAAACTCATGTCCTGACAGGAGTACTCGCATGCAAACTCGCACACACACACACATATACCGTGGCCCCCTCCCTGCTTTTTGGGGGCCAGTTACCTTCGCGATGTTGGTGGAGGTCGTGAGCAGAGACTCAGAGGTGACGGCGTTGAGCCTCTGACACAGGCGCCTGATCTCGTTGCTCCAGGCCGCCTCATCCGTGGTCTTGGCTGGAGCCAGGAGAAAGGGGAGTCACATTCAGGGGGAGCGAAACTCCGACCCCACGTGCTGGGGACGTGAAGTCTTGCCCACTCTCCTCACCTCCTATTTGGAGCAGGCGGCCGAGGCAGGTCGCTGCCCGCTGGCGGGACACGGCTGACACGTCGCATGTCAGAGGCCCCAGCAGTCCTGCCAGGGAGCCGAACTGCTCGCACGCATGGCCTCGCTGCAGGAGCAAGAGGCAGGCAAAGAGGTCACTGGCAGCCCCCGCGGCCACTCGCCCTCTCCCGGCCACGCTGCCCCCGAGCTGTGGCTGGGCAGGGGGCAAACGAGGAGCCGTCCTGCAGCCCCAGGAGACCCACAACCCGGCGCCTGCTGGGGCAGCTCTCCCTACGCGCATGGTCCCTGCTCACCCTGTGCTCGCGTCGCTCTTCATAAGTGCCCAGCAGCTGGACGCAGACCTGCAGGGCCCTCTCCCGCTCGCATGCGTGGGCCGAGGTGAGCCAGCGCCGCAGGACCTGGGCACGGGCACACCTGTCTCACCACGGGCGTCTTTCCACCCGAAGCCCTTCGCCAGCCCCCTCCTTCCTCGGCCTTGCTGCTTGCACAGCCCCGGTCTCTCTGGGCACCCCAGCCCCAGGCGAGGAGCCCTTCCCCGTGGGGACCTCCCTGCTCTGGGCTCTCGCTGCGGGCAGCATTGACCTGTGCAGCACCCCTTGCACACGGCTGCGGCTGGGGAGAAGCTCTGGCTCATCCAGGGGGCTCGGCAGGACACTGCGAGCTGCCTGCAAGCAGGCTGCTGCCGATGGGAAAAAGCTTGGGTGCCAAATTAGGGCAAGGGGGCCTGAACCTAGGACCATTTCCCTGTCCGCCACAGCAGGGTGTTACCCCTAGTTGCAGGGAAGCTCCCCTCCTCACACCAGCCCTGCAGCAGGATCCCCACGCCTCTGTCCCGCTCTGACAGCAGCGACGCTTTCCCCGCCCCCGCCCCAGGGACACTCACCTGCACCAGGTCCTTAAAGCAGACAGGGGCCGGCTCCGCTCGGAGAAGGGCTGCCACGAGCTGCCCCAGCACTCGCAGAGACAGCGCGTGCACACCCTGGCACCAGAAAGGGGGACTGAGTTCGGGCACCCCATGCACTCGCCAGCACAGCCAGCGGCTGCCAGAGTGCGGGGCGCCCGCAGCTGGGCCCCCGCCCAGGGGTGGCCAAGAAGCGCCGGCAGGTACCGATGTGTGTGGAGCAGCTGCCCCCGTCTCCCCTTCCTTTGCCATCTGCTCCGGGCGACGAAGGCGCACGACGCCCTGGCAGCACTGAGCCAGGAGGTTGTGCTTTTCCTCCCTCCTCAGATGGGGCTTCAGCTTGCTGCCAGGAGAAAAAGGGAGGGACGACAGAGAGGGGGCTTACTAGCACTCTCCAGAGTGAGTCACACCACCACTGGCTTTGTCCCCATCGACAGCCCCAAATCCAACACCCTCAGCTCCAGCCACACCGGCTGTCTGGGCTGGGGCACGCAGCCACTCCCACAGTCCCGGGGACAGACCCTACCTCAACTGCTCGATGGCCACGATGGCCCGGGGGTGCACCGGCGACTCCTGCGGCTCCTCCTGAATCACCTCCTGCAAGTCACAGAGAGACACGCGCAAAGTGGGCAGCGGGCAGGGGTGAGGGAGAGCCTGCCCGCCCACCCCGGCCACGCGTTCTTCTGCAGGACCCTGCAGGCACTGGCCCCTCAACCCCCATGGCTCCCTCAAGGGTCCCGCAGGACGAGGCAGCAGCTCCCCAGCACCCAAATGTCCCACGCTCCCCTGCCACGGTTCCAAGTGCCAGCACCCAAGCACCCTGCCCCCTGGGAACGAGGCTCGGGGAGCTTGGGAGCTCGTGCACCGCCCCGGGAGACCATTGCTCCTCTGGGCAAACCTGCCCCACGGCAGAGCCCACAGCCACCCCTGCGTGACGGCCTCGGCTCTGGGCACTCACCAGCAGGGTCTGCAGCAGCTCCCGCTTGCGGCAGAGCTCAAACCTGGGGCAGGCGCCCACAGCCCCGATGGCGAGGCTGATCTCGGTGACACTCTGCACCAGGGAGAGCCTCAGCTGGGCATCCTGATTGCAGGGGAGGAAAACACACTTTGAGCTCCTTGAAGGGCTGAGGAACCTGCCTCCAAGCACAGTGCGGGGAGGAGACTGTGCCCTCTGGGAGCCCAGCAGACCCCAGCTCGGCACCCGCGGCCTAGGAAGGGACTCTCCTCGCCCCTCCTGGGAAGGAGCCTCTCACGGGGAGGCAAGCAGCTGCCCCAGCTGCTGGCCAGAAAGACCCACAGATCCCGGCCCAGAGGAGCAGGGCAAGCAGCGCTGGCGCGGCTACGATGGGAGAGGTGCGCATGGGAAGGGTGAGGAGAGGCCGGAGCTGGCAGCACCCGGCCGGCTATGCCCTGCGCCCCGAGCACCCACCTGGCGGCCCTCTCGGTAGAGCTGCAGGACGTTCCCCACGATGTCTCTCTCGATATGGGCCAGCAGCTGCTCCCTGGGGGCACGCAGCGCCATCCTGCCGTACACCACCATGAGCGCAGCGCGAGTAGCGCGGGTCCTCACCGTGTTGCTCTGCTGGGGGTTTGTCGGAGAAGCACCGAGACATCAGCCCACGGCCCCACTGTGCCCGGGACTCCGCACGCTCCCGAGGCAGGAGCTGCTCTGCACACGACCGGCAGCTCGGCTCCCTGCGCACCTCTAGCAGCTCTAACAACAACACCCTGGGCTCTTTACCTTCTGGTGTTTCAAAGTGCCCATGAACGCCTTCACCGAGGACAAGGCCAGCTGGAAGTGGCTCTCGGCACAGCGGGACACAACTGAAATCATTCCCTGCAACGCAGCAGAAACAGGGAGTTGCTCCCACCAGCTCCACTGGCCAGGCAGGACCTTTCCCACGGCAAACAGCAGTGAAGGGAAAACCAGCAAAGGCTGGAGCAGGCCACGCAGAGCCCCTCTGCCCTGGGGACACGCCGAGGACACTCGGCAAAGCAGGGCGACACGAGGAAAGCTCACCTGTGCCTGCCACAGCTCCAGGTAGTTGGCTTCTTGGAGATATCTCAGTGTCTGCTCTTGCACGTGCCTGAGACACCCACAAGCTGCCAGGGCCGTGCCGAGAGCCTTGTACAGGAAGCGCTGCAAGAGAAGAGGCCGAGCCCTGGCTGTGGGGACAGCCCAACCTGGCGGGAGAGGGCCAGGCCACGGCCAACCCCACCATGCTGGCACCCATGCCCAGCGACCCGAGGGCTCTCCGGCGCAGCCCTCGGACGCGTGAGCAGCGGCAGCGGCACCGCACAGGGAACAAACCTTCTCCCAGGACAGGCGGGGAGAGCTGCCCAGCTGCTGGCTCAGCTCCCGGCTCAGGCCCACCGTCCAGGCCTCACTCCCAACGACCTCCAGCGAAGTTCTCAGGAACTAGGGTGAAGAGGACGATGAAGCAAATGCTCACCTGCCCCTTACCAGGGTCTTGTGCACATCCTCTGAGCACGCAGCACCCACGGCCGGGGCAAGTGCAGGCTGCTCGGGAAGTGCCTGCCCTGCTCCGTCCTCCCACCATTTTTCCTGTCCCCTGCTTGCCCCATCCAGCTGGGGACCCCACACGCATGCCATACCTTAAGCAGAAGGCTCTCCCACTCGGCCACATGCAGGGAGCTTGCGGTTGTTCCTGCAAAGCCAGAGGAAGCAAAAGCCCTCGCCGTTATTCCAGCGGGCTCCACAGCAGAGCCCAGGGGTGGTCTTTGCCGTCCAAAGCCCCACAGCCTCAGGCCAGTGGGCTGACAAGAGCCAGCAAACCCAGGACCGTTCCCCTCCACCAGGCTGGGGAGCTGAAGGCATTTTCCTGCCCCTCCGCCGGCCCAGCCTCTCCCGCCTGCCCGCACCTTACCTGCCAGGTGCTGCAGCAGCAGGGGGATCTCTGCGGCCCACTTTGCTCCCACGGCTCCATGGATCGTGCTGGGGAGCGCCTGCAGCAGCTGCAGGGCCGCTGCTCCACGGCCACCGCCCGCGTGCGGAGACACCGCCGCCACCACCTAGGCCAGGGCAGCAGGGAGACGGGCTCACGCCTGCCCCAAGAGCTGCAGCTGCCCCCATAGGCAGGCAGGCAGGCAGGCAGGGAGGTTGGCACTGCCCCAGCTGGCAGCAGGCAGCTGACCCAGGTGCTGCCGTCCTCCAGGAGGAGCAGGAGCCCCTGAGGGGCAGGGGAGGCTCAGGCTGCCTCCGACAGCTCCTGCCTCCTCCCGGGGTGCCTGGCACTGGCCTCGGCACCATCTCTCCCCGCCTCTCCTCTTGCCCGGGCCTCAAAAGCTCTTTCCCTGGGGCCCCACTACTCACCAGCAGGCGAGCCAGCAGGGCCTGGGGAGCCGGCAGAGGGGCTGCGGGCAGAAGGAAAGGCTGCGTGAGACACCCAGCCCCTCCGGCCCTCCTCGTGCCGCATCCCACATCCCCGCATGTGGCTAAAGGGGACCCGGCTGCGCCGCCTCCACACCAGCTCTGCTGGGCTCCCGTGGCTGAACAGCCACCGCTGAAGGCAGCCCCGGCATGGCAGGAACAAGCCCCCAGGCCCCCGGCGAGAGCTGGCTGCAGCAGTGCCAGGCGGCTCCACCAGGGAAGGGGCACGCGGGGCAGAGCCCTCGCACCCAGCGAAGGGCACTGCTCTGCCCTGCACTGCCCCGGGCCTCCTGCGTGGGGCCGCCAAGGGACAACAGGGATATGCGCTGCCCCGCTCACACCCAGCCTGGCGCAGCATGCCAGGACTTTCTGCTCCCCACCTAGCTCCTCAGATTCTAGAGCCTCGGGTGCCGCCTCCTCTTCCTCGCGCCCTGCGCTCTCCTGTCTCTCAGCCAGGGCACGCAGACAGCGGCAGAGTGGGACCAGCATGCCAGTGTACTGGGCTGGCACCACGTACCGCAGCAGCCTCGGCCACAGGAGCTGCAGGCAAGAACCAGGCCGTTCAGCACGCCGGCATTTCCACCTCTCCATCCCTGTTCCCCCATCATTGCCACTTCTCTGGCACCGGCCCAGCCCTTCAGCCTCGGGCCTCCCCTAACTCAGAGGTTTCGGTCTCGCCCTGCCTTTCTCCTCCACCTTCTCTCCCTCTTGCCCACCGTGCTTCACACTCCTTTCCCCCTCCCTTTGGCTGCCTGGTTGATGAGAGCTGCTGGCACAGCTCACCCCCAGGGGGCAGGTCACCTCTGCACTCCAAGGGGACACAGGATTCCTATGGCCCCACCAGCCCCTACATCTCATGTACGGGATGTGGCCAGGACACATGCCCAGTGGGCTCGAGTCAGCCGCAGCATGCGCTGAACAAGCAAGTCCGGCCCCACAAAGCTAAACCCCAGCTCTTCTCCGCTGCTTTAGTGGCTAAGACAGGGGTCCCAGTGCACAGAGGAAAGCCTCGGACACCCCCAACCCCACTGCTCACAGAGCTTGCACATGGAAAGGACTGGTGCGTTTCCGTGAGCCGCACACACTCCGCGGTGTGTCGGGGAGAGGTTCAGGCCACAGGGAGGGTGAGGAAGAGCGTCCCCAGGCAAGAAGCAGCGGCAGGCGGAGGACAACTCACTTTGGCCACCCCTCTGGCAGACATGTCCAGCGTGCCCAGGACATGCCCGCACAGCCGCTGAACAGCCCTTTCTTCCCGGGCTTCCACCGCACAAAGGCTTCCCATGGCCTGCGAGACAGAGGTGGGAAACACCCGTCACTGCCCCTTCCCAGACCCTATGGTGCACAGCGATGCAGAGCCCCCTCCCACCGTGGCACCGGTGTGGCGGCCCTGCTGCACCCAGCTCTCTGCTGCCAGGGACGCCCGTGGCAGCACAGCACAGTCGGAGCATGGGACGCAGCCCTGGCGCCTTGCTCTGCCCTTACCAGTCTGCCCGAGGCCCGGCTGAACTCGCTGAAGATGTGCCCCACCACGTCCCACGCCGAGCAGCCCGGGGCACTGGAGCACAGCAGCTCCCCGATGAAATGCAGAACTGCCTTCCTCACCTGCCAGGGAGGCTGCTGTTATGACCCCGGCCCACAGCCCCAGGGCAGGCTGCCTTCGCAGCGCTGCAGCCCTTCTGGCTGGGCCAAGACGACAAGGGTGCAGCAGCAGCCCACACTCCACTGTCGCCACTGGGCTTTAGCCCTGTGCCCTGCCTTTGCCTGCTGCTACAGCCCCGCCAGGCTCTGCGCCAGGGAAAGGGTGGCTCTGCCCCCGCGGCAGCACCGTGGCACCATCCCTGCCCAAAACAGCTCACCTGGGCCGCGGGGTCGCCACGCACAGACTGCACAAGCTTCACAAACAGGGGCAGCTTCTCCCTCATCTCGGCAGCTGCAAGGGACAAGGAGAGGTGTGCGCTGAGGCCGAGCCCCCATTTCCGGAGGGATTCCTCACAGCTCCCTGGCTTTTTGTACACAAGTGGGACAGAAAAGCAGGGCCAGACTGCGATGGCAGAGGAAGCAGCAGCATCCCGGGGGGACTCCATTTCTCTCTCCTGGCACACTGACCATCAGAGCGGACCAGAGCTTGCAGCACTTCCACGGCTGCCACGCGATCAGCCTTGCTCCCGCTCCTCAGCTTGCAGTACAGGAACACGATTGTCTCCGCGGGGCAAATTTGGGCTGCGAGGAGGAAATCACGCTCAGCATTAGTGACCAGCATCTTCGCACCCGGGTAGGTTTGCGACACAGCTGCCAGCACACGGCGGCACGGCGCTGCCTCTCCTCTCCTCACCCTGCAGCACGGCGCAGTGGCACAGCTCTGCTCTGTGCTCTGGGCTGGGTGGCTCGATCTCGTCACAGAGCTGTGAGAACAAGGTGTGTTTCAGAGAAAGCCAGATCGGTGTGCAGAGGGACAGGAAAGAAACTGTGCTGTCAGCCCTCGTCTCACGGGCAGCTCTGGGCGCGGCCCCACCACCAAAGCCCAGAGCTCCGGGCGCACGCAGAGCTTTGCAGCTGAGGCTGCCCAGGAGCCTCAGGCCAGCAACGTGGCACCAGGCCTTACCTGCTGGTGCACAGCAGCGTTGATGGCCAGAAGCTTGGCCCGGGGCACGAGGGTCTGAACGTCCGCCACAGCCCCCAGGAAATAGCTGAGACTCTGCAAGGGAGCATGAGAGGGCGAGGGGGGCTCTCACCGCCAGCCGCCCGGAAAGGGAGAAACCGGCATCGCTGGGAGAGGCCATGGCCTGAACCCACGTCCAGGGAAAGCCCAGCCCCGCATGGGGCTTCTGGTTCGTCCTTCCCACAGAGCAGCAGGAGACCAGGAGGTCTCCTCTGCACAGCCCTGCTGGGACAGCCTTTCCTGGCACGTTTCCCCGCCCCCAACCTCTCCCTGTCCCAGGGGCAGGATGCAGCCCTGGGTGCGAGGGCAGAGCTCCTTGTGCACCCCCCCCCAGCCCGGGAAGTGGCGCAGCCTCCCGTCCTGAGCTGCTCGCTCCAGCGACTCACCGCTCCCTCCTGGCCCTCCTGCCTTGCTGATTTCTTCCAGCAAGAGCCCAGGAAGCCTCTGGCCTTTGTTCCCCATTCCTGCCCAAAGGAGTCCCAGCTCCTCCCGGCACCCCGCAGCTCCCCAACACCTTGCGGCACCCGCACAGCGCCCGGCTGCGCCGTGCCCTGCGCAACACCTCACCGTGGTCACCCCAAAGGGCTCCCGCACTTCTCGATACTGGTGCAGCAGCCAGAGGAGCTGCTCCCAGGCGCGCTCGCGGTGCTGCTCCGCGTGCAGGAGGACACCCATCATGGCACCCATCGCCCTGAGGACGGCCTGCTTGACCTGCCGAGGGTTGGCGACATGCGGCGGTGAGGGCTGAGGGTCTCTCCAGCACTCGCCTCCCCCAGACACCAGCCTGCCCTTCCCGCGCAGGGGACTGTCCCTTCTCCCTGGCCAGAAGGGCTCGCTCACCAGCACAGAGAGCATTTCCTCCCGGCACACCCTCAGCCTGCCCTGTCAAAAAGGCCCTGGGATTCCTACGCGGAGTAGCAGGCCGGGCACTGTTGCTTTCTGGCACAGAGCCGCGAAGGAGAGCTGCCGTCCTGCCTGCCAGCTGGCACTGCTGGCCCCGGCATGCTGCCCGCAGGCTCCCGGCTCGGGGCCCTTTCGCAGCCAGCCTGCTCCCTTTGACTCCTTGCAGAGCCCCACCGGCCCCTGCAGACGTCCCTGCTGCTGCCCACGGCTGCAGAAGCAGCAACGCTCACCTCTTCCTCCTCACAGCGCCGCCAGTTTCTGCCCACGTAGCGGAAGAGTGGGTAAACAGGGGCGCAGAGTTGGGCCGCCCCCAGGCGAGGGAAGGCACATTTCTCCCACTCGCGGAAGTACGTGTTTATCCCTCGGCACCACTGCTCCACAACTGCAGCATGAGAAGGGAAACAGGATCGTGGCAAAGTCTCTGACCAGCAGGAGACCTCGTTTCAACCAGGCCCCCGAGCCTGATTTAAGCCGACGCCAGGCTCGCCAGGCCTCAGGTCTGCCTTCAGGCACACGTTGCATGAGGGTCTGAGACACCTGGGTTGAAATGCTGCCTTGTTTCTCCCCTCTTCCGCCCCAGCACACCTTTTCCTCCACACAGCCTTGCTGCCCTCCACCACTGCCCGCTGCAGCCCCTGCCTCTTTCTTCCCAAACATTGGCCCCTCAGCACAAGCTTGGAGGCTTTGGCAATTCTTTCCTGTGCTCTCCCTTAAAGCCCACAAGCTCCTTGGGGCAGCCGCACCGAGCGCCGGCCCGGCCTGCCCACAGGCACCCCGGCAGCACCCGCTGCTCCTGCTCGTTCAGGGCAGTTGGGGGCTGCTGAGGCTGGAGCTCACTGCGGCTCAGCCCTGCCCTGCCTGCCCCGAGACCCCAGCGAGGCGCCCAGGGCCACCCTGGCCCCTTCCGCTCCCCGCGGGCCCTGGCCGCAGCGCCGACACTCACCGCCGCAGACAGTGCGCAGCAGCCGGCTGCTCCCCACCTCGCTCAGCACACCGTGCAGGGCTGACAGCGTCGTTTCCACGAAGGGCACGCACTGCAGGGCTGCAGAAAGGGCAGGGGCGGTGGGGCGGAGGGCGGCTGCCGTCAGCCGGAGCTGCCACGGCCCGTGGGCTCTGTCCCCCGGCAACGCTGCCAGACCAGGGCTGTGGGGCCATGCCAGAGGGCAGGGGGACGGGAGAGCTGCCGAAGCCCTGGGGGAGGCCCTGGCATGGGGAGGGTTCCTGCCAGGGCACCCATGTACCACCAGCTGCCTTCCCCGAGGGGTGCGGGGAAGCCCTGGGGCATGGGGAGGACAGCGTGGGGCAGAGCCCGGCACATTTGGTCTCCAGCAGGTTCCCTCCAGCCCAGCGCAGCCCAGACTGTTTTGGCCAGGGTGACGAATCCCTTCTCCTGCCTGTCACCCACTGTAACGCGGAGTAGCAGGCCGGGCACTGTACCGTAGCGGGCAGCGAGGTTGCGCAGGGTGATGAGGACGAACTCCTCCGACATCCCCTCCAGAGCCTTCAGGTGGCCCTGCAGCACCGACATCACGTCGTGCAAGTGGGAGCGGGCCAGTGCCACCAGGACACCACTAGCGTCCGTCCTCACAGCGGCTGTCACACCCTGAAAGACAGCAGTTTGCGCGTGACAGCAGCGTGACTGGCCGTCCCCCACAGCTTGGCCTCGAGGCAGGACAGAGAACCGGTAACTCGACTCCAACTGTCCCTCGCTCACAAACAGCCCTGCAGCCACCTCTCTGCACAGCTCCCGGGTCACTGCCCCAACCCCCTGCCAGGACCCGTCCCCGAAGCCTCTCCTGTAGGACAGACGTGCCAAGCGCAGGGGTCCGGGGTTACCCTCAGAGAGGACAAGCTCACCTGGGCAGCTTGCAGGTCCTCGAATGCCACCGCTATCACTCTGTCCACGACAGAGTTCTGCAAATGGCTCTCGTCGTGCCACAAGACGCTCTCCAGCTCGCGGTAAATCTCCGCTCTGCCATCCTGGGGACACACCGCACACGGCAGCAATGGGACGTGTCGCCCTCACATCAGCTCCGCCATGCTGACGCCAGGGACGAGCCGCCGCCACCGCTCAGCACAGCCGTCGGGAGTGGGCGAGAAATCCCACGCTGGGATTTCCCAACCCAAACCCTAACCCTAACCCCGGGGACGCTGCCACCTCCTGCAGGAAAGCAGGGTGCGCGGTAGTGTCCGCTCAGCGCCACCAGCAGCATCCGGTTTTTGGGAGGAGGCACGGCAGGAGGACAGAGGCGCCATTGAGCGAGATCAGCTCACAGCACCTGGGGAAGCTGGGCGCTACGGGGAGCCCTCGAAGCCCCACGCAGCCCCATGGGATGCCCCCACCTCACCTCGACGCCTTGCAGCCGGTCCAACAGAGAGGTCACGACGGCGGCAAAGGTAGCAACGGCCGCAGGGCCAGAGCCAGCCGCCCTGCCGCCGTCCTCACCCCGCGCAGGTCCGGACTGGGGACCTACACAAGTGAAGAAACCTGGAAGGAAAGAAGCGGAGGGTTTGCGTTGCTTCAGCAGCCGCAGGGGCGGGCCCTGAATTGGGGCAAACGTCTCCCCAGCTGGAGTACGGGGTAACAGGAGAGGCTGGCAGAGCCGGCTCTGTGTAATCTGGAGAAGAGCAGCCCGGGGGCAGCTTGGAGCTGGCCCCAAGCGCATGACCCCGACTCTCCCCGAGCCAGCAATGTGGGCACCAGCTGGTCCCCGTCACCCCCATCGAGCGGGCCGGCAGGCTGGGTGCCGAGTGCGGCACCAGCCCCCACCTCGGAGCACTCGCAGCACCCCCATCGCGGCAGGACTCCCTGGACGGATGCACTGCTCCGCCAGCACCTCCTCCCGCGGGAGCTACGAGCCACTGGGCCAGCGTGGGCCCTGGGAGGGAGAGGGGACCTGGCCACTGTGACCAGTGAGGGGCCACTGTGACCCGTGGGGGGCCCCGACACCTCACAGAGGGCTGCTGGCAACGCGGGGCTGCGGGGGGGGAGGGCAGGCACGGCCGCACCAGGGACCCCCCCCCGCCTCGCCCCAAATGTGGGCATATCCCCCAGGCGCCAGCGCTCGCAGTCACTCGTCGGCCTCCGGTGGTTCTGAGCAGTGACCGTCTCCAAACGCATCGGCCACTTTAGGTTATCTCCTAAGATAACCTCCTAAGTGCCCATCCCAAAAGAGCACCTCTTCTGAATTGCGCCACTCTTCTAAAGAGCTTCAGGCAAACCACCAGCAGCCACCCGGCAACTGCCAGCTCCCACATCATCCCCTCAGCAAACACTGCTGCAGACGAAAGCCCTAAACACGAAGAGCAAACAAAAAAGAGGGCAGGGAAAGTATGCTAGGGACGGATCTCAGGACAAGGAGAAAGACTGACTGGCGCTTGGTCAGGATCCTGGCTGGAGACACCAGGCAGTGCGTTAAGTCCTTCTGAACATGGCAAAAATTAAGATGCTTTCATCGTCCTGAGCACCACAGACAGAAATGGCAGCAGACCTGCTGTCATACCCCTTCTCCCAGGAAGCGGATGAAACAATATTGTAGCGTTAAGCTTCTGGGCAGCTGGACTAAATCCTTCAAGCAGAAACCTGGGGAGAAGGCTGTGCCTCGAGCGCCAGACCCAGGCTAAGCAGAGGGGAGCTTTGGTTTGGGAAGCCACGTGGCCTAACAGAGAATTGCTCGGGGCCTTGGGCAGCTGGAGGCATCCCCGGCCACCCTGACTGGTGGTGGGAGCCTCGGCTGCACTGCGGGGCCTCAGTACCCCTGTCCTGCATGGGCTGCCACTCGGCGGGCACCTCACACGACAAGAGAGCTGGATATTTATGTCCGTAACGAGGCCCGAAGAAAAGCACTCCTATAGAAAGCCACCTGCCAGACAGCAGCACTGCCTCTGTGCACCTCCAACCCCTCCAACTGGGTATGAAGCAGCTTGAGACACTTCCCAGCTGTCACTGGGACACCTCTGGGTTTCCACAGGTTTTATTAAAAGCGTGGCTTTTTGGCATTCCGACAGCTACTCTTTCCAAAAGGCGCTGCAGGGAGAGCAGCTGGCCTACGGAGGCCACGAAACAGCAGCGCCTGCCTTCGTGGCACCTGTAGCTCTGCACAGACCTTCCCAGCTCACGCAGAGGCACCTCCAGCTCCGCGTGCCCTTGGGACCCGCAGCAGCCCTGACAGCAGCCCCTGCTGATGCTCCCCTCGCTCCCAAAAACCAACTCTGGAGCATCAGGCCCTCTGGCACTGCCCGCAGGGACTTGCTCCGCTCTACCCACAGCTCACCCAGCTGGATGCTGGGTGACAGCTCCGTCCCACAGGTCTCCTCAGCACAGTGAGGGGAGATGACGGGGCCTTGGACTGACACTTCATTTGAAAAGTAAAACTCATCTCCACCTCTCTATTTCCTCCCTAACAGCCTCCCTTCCTGCCTCACCCTGTCACCTGACACAGCTCCTCTGCACCTCATTTCCTTCCTTTAGAGGGACAGGCAAGAGAGAAAGGCCCTTTCTTTTACTCCCTGAACTGAGAGGAAAACAAACTTTGTGTTTTCTACTAATGCCAAAGCAATGTATTAAGAGTAAATGGTTTCTCAAATGAAAGGGTAACTTCCTGTCTCCAGTTCTAGAGAAATGCCTGCGAGCGCTAAAAGGCTCATAAAAGGAGTGTGAGAAGGGACCTCAGGACCCTCAGGAGCGGGCAAGGAACTGTTGCCTCGCAACACTCCTGTTGCCTTGACAGCCAGGCTGGCCAAGGTGCAAGGAGGGAGGCCAGACTCCACAGTGTCCAGCTGACCACAGGACAGTGCTGAACTGGGATTGAGGAAGAAAGCTTTGTGCAGGGTAGCACGCTGGCAGACCAGGCCCATCATGCCCAGCATGTCGCTGTCCACCACTCCTCCATGGCGATTACAGCACAGCTCTATTTGTTTAAGGACAAAGCTGCGGGGCTGCCTGCTCCCTCTGTGTGGACCGGCCACCCAGCCGTCAATACATGGGGAGCACTGCTCTCCGGGCTCTCTCTGGGCAGCGGGGAAGCACAGCTGAAATGCGGCACCTTGGGACAGGCTCACACTCCCCAGGGCACGCTGTTCCCTGCAGGGCAGCTGACCCCAAACAGCTTGGACAGCCCAGGGACAGACCTGCTGCCCACATGGCCTGCAAAGCCCCCGGGACAGAGGCTCAGAGCTGCTCCTGCTCGAAGGCTTTTTGTGCCCCGTGACTGACTTCAGGAGGCAAAAGCTTGTAAGCACAAAAAAACGAACAAACAAGAAAAACAACCCCAGAAGGATATTTTGGTGCCAACCCTGCTGGTGCAGCTGCTAACATAACTGTTTTCCAACCAAAGTGCATTATCCCAAGCAGTGTGTCGTCACAGTTTACCCAGGAAGGCTTGTGCACAGAGAGCACGGTGTGGGGAGTGATTACCTTTGGCTGTATTGATTGGAGGTAGGTTTGCTAATTCTGCTTTGCCTCAATTTCTGCAACAATAACAAAGCCTTTCTGAAAGCCAGGCAGAGAGCTGATGTCATTGGAGCGACCCAGTCCCCGAGGAGAAATCCCACAGTACCTGACCAAAATAATATTGGAAGCACGGGCTTAGTGTTGCTGCCCACATCCCCCACTCAAAATGCCTCCGGGCTGTGTCCAGTCCCACTCCCCCATGCCTCCCCCATCCTTAGCCCACCCGTGTCTATGCTGGGAGCTACCAGAAGACTGAAGATCCTCCCTGCTCGCCCCAAGACACCCCCAGGCTGCAGAGGGTCATCTGGCAACAGCAGAGCAACTGCCCCATTGCTCAAAGGGGCCTTTCTGGAGGGCACGCTGGGCACAGAGGGCAATGACTGCCCCCAGCTGCCCTTTTGCAAAGCTCTCTGCCCTGGGGGGGTGCCAACCCAGGCAGATGGAGCAAGCATTTGTGAGAGACTGGTCTTCCCTTAAAGAAAAACAAACAAACAAAAAATCAACAACAAAACTAACTGCTTGCTGGTTCACACCACCTGAGTCCAAGAGGCCTGACGTAAACCGCATGAGGCAGTAAGTCTGAGCTCTTCCCAAGCTTGTTCAATAGCAGAAAGGGAAGATGCTCCTTTAAGAAACCCCTTTCCTTTCATTTGGGCTTTGCAAGCACTCATTCCTACGGCTGTCTGGTGACTGGGAACTGCATGCAAAGCCTGGGAAGCAGCAGGAAAAGCAATGCTGCATGACAGGCACTATCTGACCTTGGGGACTCGGGGGGGGGCAAAGCCTTTGTGGGGGACCTTTCAGCAGTAGGAAGGACAGTGGAAAAAGATGGGACGGTCTTAGAGGAGATCTTTTTCTGAGTCCTAGATGGGACAGTTGCAGTCTAATATTGCTCGCTTGAATTCGTGAGGGAGTGAAACAGGCCTTTGCTTTAAAGAAGAGAGGAAGAACTAGACTGTCTGTGTTTGCTCTGTAGCTCTGCAGGGGATGGGCTGAGCCTGTCCCTGCAGAGCACAACGCTGGGAGCAGGTTGTGGAGTCGAGGAAGACATTTGGAGGCCTGTCTCATCGCTGCTGCTGCTGCTGCTGCCTGGGCGGTCTGCGGCAGCTGCTCTTGCCCAGCTGCCCGGGTCCTTGCTCTGCGCCATGGCCACGGAGGTGAGGCGCTCTCTGGCGCAGGACTTCTCTCTCCCAAGGTGTTACAGCGCCTGGCACAAAGGGGCCTGGCTTTAACTACAGCCTCTTCAAGCAAAGGGAGGCAATGTTAACCCATTCTTCTTTTCTACTTTCCACCTGGCTTTTGAAGGTCTTCAGCTCCTCTGTGAGGGCTTAGACACAGTAATTCACCTCTCAGGGTGTCGGATCACTGTTTCAGTGCTTTTAAAATGCTATAGGTTTTACAGGGAGAAGCAAAGCCAGGGCAGCGAGGCCTTTTCAGGATTAAAACATTTCAACTTCTGTTTGTCCTTTCTAGTGAGCTGGTGTTAAGGGTTCCTTGCTGAGGTGCCTCACTCACATCAGGATGTGACCCTGTAGTGTTTTTGCACTTGAATGTTGAGGTGCAACTGCCTAGCGGCCCTTGAAACCACCATCTCTTATCTTGCCAAAAGAAGGATGGTGGGGGGAGGGGGGAGAAGAAGAAGTGGTATTTGAGGAAAAACAATGGGCGCGCTCTGGCCGTGGACACAATTTACCAAGGGAGCTACGTAAGCAAATGAAGACGGAATCTCAAGAGTCTGATTCTCAATTGCATTCAGCTCCCTTTGCACCACTGTGGAGATGGGATGCTCCCTTGCCAAGCGTGAACCCTAGGGGGAACCCTAGGGTTCAGCCCCATTGGGGGTGGGGTGGTATGAAGGGAACTGTGTGGAAGTGAGAATAAACCCTAGTGTTTGGAGGGGAGGGGGGGTTGTTCCTCCTCTGTGCTCAGTCCGGGCGTGTGATGGGTAGGGCTTGACTAGTTTCCTGTCAACGGGAGTGGAAAAGTACCTACTGAGTTGGAAGGAAACTCAACGAGGCTTTTGTGGACCATCTCCTTGACAAAGGAAAAGAACTCCGAATGGTGTTTCTGCGGTCTCTGGTAGCTGAACTGAAGAGCAGCTCGAAGGAGAAGCTCTTGATTCAGAGCAATGCAGCCCCAACCGTCTCTGTACAATATTGTCTGATCTGCTTTTTATGGGAAAAGCTACTTCATGACATGGAAATGCTCCAAGTTCATCAGGTTGTACCTTGAGGCAGCTTTTGCTGTGTTCTTTTCTGTTCATCTCTGACTTTCTCTGGCTGCTTTATTTTCATGCTCTTATCAAATTGTCAGCAGACAGATGTGCACAGCAGTTTCAAGAGGGGTGCCCCACAGAAAACCACTTCAAGAACTGCTGTTCCACTTGATCGCCGTTTCCTTTCACACCCTCTCATTTGTTTCATGGAAGTAGAATATATATAAAGTATGTTTGAATGTCTTACACTTGCTTGGAGAACCTTTCCCTCAGCCGACAACAGCATTGGTGAGGACCGGGACTAGAATGTGAGATGCGGGGGGAGGAGGGGGAAATCCTGTGAGCCCATCAGTGGATGAAACGTGACCCGTTGCCCATGCAGTGATTTAGGAGCAGGAATTCTTGCCAGCTCTTCTCCCAGTGATTATATATATATACATATATTTTTTTTTTTTTTTCTCCTGTTAATGGTAGAAGGATTTACAGGAGCACAGAGAAGAGCCTTCTCTCCAGCAGGCAATTGAAATGCTCGGTGACGGTGCCTTGATACATTGATGGTGTATCTTCTAGTCTGGTCACGAAGCAGTTTCACTGCCCGTTTATGCCACAATTTTTTGTTAGATTTAAAAGATGACCCAAGCGTTTCCCACGGCCGCGTAAGCCCTTGAATTGACACGAGGCTCAGTATGAGAGCACCTGGCCCCCATGATTTAAAAAAAAATCTTCCTGTATTATATGAAAACGAGGAGAAAAAAAAATGTTTTTCAACCTAAAATGTAGATGCTTCAATTACGTATTACTGCATTAAGTTCACTGAGAAACACGGGTGTGGCCCTTTCAATCAATATAGGTGGATATACCAGCAGTCTGATGTATACCATCAGCTGATGGCAAGAGGCTATGCAGAAATCCGAAGTGAGTGGAAATAATTTGCACTAATGGATTTTGTTTTGCTTTGCTTTGCCTTGCCAGAATGTCATAAACCAGCTACTCTTTCTCTGTGATTGAATCAGTGACGGTTTCCTTTGTAAGCATTGCTGGCTGCTTTTCTTGAAATGAGGTTGAGATGCAAAGTGAACTAGCTGCAAATTACTTTGAACGTTTACATGGGCCTACCCAGACTAGGAAAGTGAATGAGGTTAGTCTATAATTGGCTGCAACAGTAATAGCTTTATTTGTTTTTCTAGATGTTAAAAGAGAAAGTCCTGAGCAATAACTGAAAACTGCTCTAAAGAAATCATCTGTGGAAACGTTCATCCAGAGAGCCCATGTTCTGTTTCAGCCAAGACAGAGGTGCACACCCAGCCAATGGGGTGGAACTTCTCCATAGGTAAGATGGGAACGTTACATATTTCCACTTTAAATCTTCGCTTTGATTAAGGCTTTCTTACAGGGCCTTTCTTCATGTTCTACAACTGAGACCGCAGAGATGTCGAAACTGCCTCTGCCAACAGGTTGGGCACTTGGATAGGGATTACACAGGGAGAACTGGAAGTGCGAGGGTGTTTTTCCTCTCTCCTCTCATCTTCTTTGGAGTCCTTTGAGAAGTGGGACACAGCGCTTTGCAGGAGTGGAAAAGGAAAGCTGGAAAGTGTTCTCCTGCCAATTTCAAAACAGTACAGGATGTTATTAGCCGTCTGCAAATCTTCTCCCCCACCCCAATAAATTAACTCACAAGTTGCGTGCTGCAAGGAAAATACTTCATGACGTCCCTCTAGTTCTGTGTATATGCCTGAATGCTTTAATTTTATGGTTGGAGCACATACCCTAGCTGACTGCATTTCCCTCGGCAAACCACAAGGCTCTGGTTAGCTCTCACCTCAGTTACTAATAAGCAGGACTCAGTGTAGCACTGATCCTATTCACCTGACACTGAAGCTTGATCTTACTCCTCTGATATTCTAGGATTCTCCCCTGTGCTCTACAACACGGAAGCCCTTGGCTTTTTGGCCAGATGCATACTGCTCATAGATGGATTCATTTCTTTTTTCATATCTTCTATTAGAAAATATTCTTAGAAAAACTCCTTTGAGAGTCTGCACGGTTACCCCTCAGTTAGGGATTTGAGAAGACGACAGTCGGGATAGTAGCTGGTAACTTCTCAGCTGCATATTGCTGCCCTTGCAGCCTAAACCTTTCCCCCCCCCTCCCAGCGCTCCTTCCTTCCTCCCTCCCTCCCCCCCCACCCCCGCCGCTCTTTTCCCCTCTCTGAATAGCTCATACTTGCCAGTTAGCTTAGTCAAGATTTCAGCAAGAGCTACTCTCGTGAGCCTGTGGAAACTCCCCTGCCCTACAGATGGCAGTGGGCCCTCAGCTTCCGCTCCCATTCCTCCGAGGTGAAAAAGGCAGCTGGTAATGGGACTCCTGATGATGGGAAATGAATGGCTCTTTCGTGGAGCAGATCTCTAGCAGTGACTCTTTGGAAAGGAAACAGGTTCCTCGGCTGCTGAGCTGCAGAGGTTTTTCCTCCCTGAAATTATTCCAGAGAGGCAGCCGTGCAGGTAGCGATTAGATGGCAGCTTGGAATTTGCCTGGAGTCTTCCTGTCTCTCTCTTCCTCTCTCTTCTTTCTCTCTTCTCTCTTATCTCCTTCTCTCTTTCCCTCTCTCTCTAGCTCTTTCTCTTGCCTCCCTCTCTCCCTCTTTCTCCCTTTCATTCTTTCTTTGTTCCTCCCTAGCCCTAGCCCTCTGGCATGCCCCTAGCAGCCCCACTCCACAGGGGGCTCGATGTTTTCTCTCTCTCCTAACCCCAAGCCTAGCCCTAATCTCAGGCGGGGCCTGAACCTGAGCCCACCAGGCCTGTTCTTGGCCTGAACAAAACAGGTGCGCTGGGAGCAGTGTTGGTGCAGCTGGGCATTTCCTTTGGCATGCCCCTAGCAGCCCCACTCCACGCGGGGCTCGACGCTTTCTCTCTCCCCTGACCCTAAGCCTAGCCCTAACCTGGACTCCTTTCCCCCGCTGCAGAGGTCCCCGAGCAGAGGTGCCGCTCGTCTGGAGTCCCCCCAAGGAAAATGCAGGTGATGCTCACCACGCGCTGGGCTGCCGCTGCAGCCGGATAGACAGTCCTGTGGCCACGGCCCCCATCTGCTGCCCCTTCCTGGGCAGGGCAGCTGCCGCTCACCCGCAAGGTCCTGCGGCTGCTTTTGTTTCTCCAAGGTGAGACTCGGGGAGCTGCTTCGCATCACAGCGATTTCACCAGGTTGGCAAAGGCTGCAAGAAGCAATAGGCTGCTTGGCAATACTCTCCATGGTTCCTTTGCTCTGGGTCTCTCTGTTCCTCTCTCTCTCTCTTCTTCCTCTCTTTTCTCTCTCTCTCTCCTTCTGTCTTTCCCTCTCTCTCTAGCTCTTTCTCTGGCCTCTCTTTTCTCCCTTTCATTCTTTCCTTTCTTCACTTTTCTCCTCTCTCTTCTTCTCTGTTCTTTCTCTTTCTCTCTCCTCTCTCTCTCTCTCGTTCTTTTTCTTCTTTTTCTCTCTCTCCCTCTCTCCTTTCCCTTCCCCTTCCTCTGTCCCTCTCTTTTTCTCCCCCAGCGCCTGGGCCGCCATGGGGGCGCCGAGCGAGGCAGGGAGGGAGAGAGGGGGCGGACAGCGGCCACGAAGGACCAAACTGCACTCTCTGCACGCCTGTGGCAGCCCATGCATGCGCCCTGGCGCCCATCCCACCCCCGGCCCCGCCCCCACCACCACCTGTGTCACGAGCATCCACTGCAACTGCCGCCAGCTGCGCACATGGGCCTCAGCTCACCTCCGCTGAGCTGCAACAACACCGCAGGGAGGCACCGTGGGTGCTCGGCCACCGTTTCCCCTGCGGCCCTCGGTGCTCTGTGGCGCCGGACTGGGGGCAGCTTTCCCGGCCAGGAGCCTGGGGACCACACAAGTCCCCTCTCCCCGTGCCCCCTGGCTTTCGGTGCCAGCGTCCTCGGCCTGGCACCCGCGGGGCCTCTGGACAGCTCCCCAGCCCACAGGGCAGGAGCTCAGTCACCGTCACCCTACCTCCCCACAAGAACGCCAGGTCCCACCGCTGGAGCCGCTCAGCTGGCGCCATGTCCAGGAGGATGCCTGGCACATGAGAAAACGCAGCCATCAGCGCACAGCCCTGGCCCCAAAACCAACCTCAGCCCCGAGGCCCAACCCTGACCCGGGGGACACAGCCAGGAGCAGCATGAGAGCCCGGCGCTGTCTCTCACCCAGGACGGTGATGGCTTCCGCCTGCGGTGCCTGGTAGCTCCCCATGCAGCAGCTCCGGGCTGTGCTGCAGAGCGTCTCCAGCAGCGCGGGGCAGTCTTGGGCCTAGGGCAAAGCAAGGACACAGGTACTCGTCTCCGGCTGCAAATGCCCCTCCGCCAACCTGTGGCCAGGCACCTAGGTGGCCCTGCGGTGCAGGAGCCAGGGTATGGCCGCCCACAGGGCCGCGGGCCGCGTTGCGGCGCTCGCTCACCAGGTGACCGCAGACCTTGTCCTGCAGCTCAGCCACGCTCAGCCCGGCACCTGCAGCGATGCGTTGCTGCACCCTCTTTGACCCCAGAAACGGGGCACACTGGTGCAGAGCGACCTTGCACGCCTGAAAAAGAGCATCGGGCCCTGTCATCACAAGGATGCTGCACACCTGCCCAGGGCGCCGATGGAGAAACTTTGCTGCCACGGTGACAGTGAGGGCCTGTGGAGATGCTGGCAGCCCTGCACGGGTGGTAGTGGCACCGCAGCTCTGCCAGCGCCGCAGGGCTTTCTGCAGCTCCACAAGGAGCCCCGGGAGCTCTTACACTGGAGACGGCTGGGGCTGGGCCCCGGAGGTGCAGCACGAGGCTGGGAAATGCCTCCTCCACTTCTCTGCTGAAAAAGGACCTCCTCCCCAAGGCAGACGAGGCCAGGGTGCCGTAGAGGGCAAAGGCTGAGAAGCGCAGGACCTCTTCCTCCTGTGACCAGTAAAACCCATCTGGCAGGCCGCTAACGCGGGCACCGCGTACAAACTGCTCTGCACCAGTGGGGCGCTGCCTGTGGGGGGCGGAGGCCCCAGGACGGCTCTCGCCTGCCCAACAGGAGAACGAGCGGCTTCACTTACCGCCCCCAGGAACGCCCGGGTGGACCTGGAGATGTCTTCCAAGGCCGAGCCCATGGCCCTCGTCTTCAGCCGCCCCAGTACCTTCGTCAGTGCCAGCAGGCACTCGGCAGCCACCTCCGTGCTGGCCGCGTCCTCCAGGCCCCTGCACAGCACCTCCATCACGGCCGCCCTGTGCCTCCGCAGCTGCAGAGCGACAGGTGCACAAGCTGCTCACTATCCCTGCCTCCCACCGCTGCCCTTCACCATGGCGCCAAGGGCTGCACTTGCTCGAGCAAGCCCAGAGCAACCCCCTGCCTGAGGAGCCCCGCTTTGCATCCACTTTCCCCTTTGCTACCCTGCTGACATCAGAGCGAGGAGCGCGGCCTTAGTACAGCCCCACGTCTGCCTCTGCTCGTCTCTCCAGGCTCCGCAAGCCCCGCACACCTCTCCACTGGCACCTCTTGAGTTCGGACTGTGCTCAGAGCGCAGAAAAGGCCGTCTCACCTTTGTGGGTGCTCCACTGGCCATGTTGCCCACGCCTCTCATGGCCATTTGCCGCACGGTGTTGATGGGGTCACGTGATCTTTCTAGTAGGGCCTTCAGCAGGGGCTTCAGGAGCTTCGTCTTCTCCACCAGATGGTCCTTCACCAGCTGCAATAAAGCCACGGGTCCACTAGCATCAGGACGCGATTCACGCTGGGCAAGACGCAGGAACCGCTCTGAGCCCGCCCCGCCCAGCCTGCTGCCTCACCTCAGCAAAGAAAGCCGTGGCCGTGAGCCGCAGGTTTGCTGAGGGTGAACCCAGCCACGGGAAGAGGCTCTGCACCAGGCGCTGCGGGACGAGCTCCGCGCGGAGCAGCACACTGCGCACAAAGCACGAGCAGGCTCGTGACACACAGTCCCACAGGACGGCCACGGGCCGCGACTCCCAAATTTACCTGCTCCGATGCAGATGCTGCTCTGCACCTCAGCAGAGCTCCCGGGCATGAAGGAAGGTCCCAGCAGCCCTTTCCCTGGGCATAGCCCCCGCGACAGGGCAGGACACATCGTGGGGGCTCTCACCTCGCCAGGAGACACACGCCGGCGGTGTGAGCCTGGGGGTCTGCCAGGGACACCCACACTCCCTGCTCCCGGAGCAGCCGCAGCCAGCGCTCCTCCAGGCACCTCGCCAGCACCAGCTCTAACGCCTCCACAAAAAGCCTGCTGGAAAAAAACCCCAAAGAAATCTCCAGGCACAGAAGTTTGGGGGCAGATTTCTCTTTGGCAGAGCTAAAGCAGCTCAGCCACTTGGGGAGCTGTTCGTTCGCTCATCCTAAACTCCACCGAGGGACAGGCAAAGTACTCCTGAAATGACTCTTCGCAGTCTTCAAGTCTCAAGCTAACTTAAAAACTGGCATTTTTGCCCTTTGTCCTGCCCCTAACCCACAGACGGCAGGAGAAAACCCAGGGTCCCTGGGCTGACTCCACGCCAGGTGCCCAAGGCACTCCCCAAGTGCTCTGCTAAGCAGCACTTTGGGGAGAGTGCCTTGTAGGTGGCACACAGCACCGATTTGCTCCTGCCGTTGCACAGCAGGAGCGTGGGCAGAGCATGGTGCTATGGGGAACCCCGCGACGGCCCCCCCCAGTTGGCAACACAGAGTTTATGGGCAGGAACAGCCCATGCCCACGCCATGTGCGGCGAAATGCCCAGGTGCACTGCCCTGCGACGACCGGTCCTGCCTCCCCGCGGAGGCAGCCCAGGGCCACTGGGACAGTCGGGTGCGCCTGCAGGCCACAAACCACATGAGCAGAGACCTGGGGCACAGGCCAACCCCTGCCCCTGCTGCTCCTCACCTGCCCGGCGTGTCGTCGCTCCCCAGCTCCCCAAGAGACAGTGTCATTTCTTCCCCCAGCGTCTCGCTGACCTGCCCCAGGAGGCTGGGAAGCAGGGAGGGAAGCAGGCGCTGGACCAGCGTCTCGTTCCGTAGGACTGACACCACCTCGAAGAGGCTGCAGGTGATCTACAGAGAAAGTCAACCAAGAACCACCTGGTAAAAAACAAGGGCTTTTCCCACCCTCCACGTCCCCCCGCTGGCCTGGGAGGCTTTTTGTCTCCAATTGTCACTGCGGCGACAGCCTTGCGGCCCGGCAGCAGCAAACTGTCCTGGCTCCCCACACTGCTATTGCTGCCACTGCCCCAGCACCCCGCCAGGCTCCATGGGTGCTCGCAAAGGGCATGAAACTCCCTTGCGCTGAAGCACGAGTTGGAAAGCAGACGCGAAGCAGCACAAATGCAACTGCTGCTGACCATACCGTGTGAGGCTCCAGGGCAGCCTGGCTGCTGCCCAGCTCCTGAGTGCAGCAGTTGCTCCCATGGCTGCTCTTTCCAGCTGCCCTTAATTTTTCAGTTAAGTGCACCAAGATGTGGCATCCCAGGGCACTTCTCCCCAGGCTCCTCCACAGCTCCACCGTGTCACTGCAAGGGAACAGACGCTCGCCTGTGAGCCCCTAGCCTCGGGCACCTGCAACGCCCTCACGAGAGGCCAAACGCCTTCCCTGTCTGCAATGGGGCGGGCGATGCCCAGGTCAGGACAGAGACATGAGCCCACGGTGCTGCAGTGCTCAGCCTTTCCCAAGGAAAAACCACCTGCTCCCTCCCAGGACCCCCCAGGCAGGCACGCCCTGGGGCTGGCTCTGACTGCAGAGGGAAGGGCGAGGGTACAGACCTGTCCGTGGGCAGGCGCTTCTGGAGGAGGCTGTCGAGCACCGGCTGTTGGTGAGAGCGGGCCAGGAGGAACATTGCCCGCAGCGCGAACCCCCTGGGCGTGCTCTGCCGCGTGCTCCACAGGCAGGGGGAAAGGATGGTCACGATTTTGGGCACCTGAAAGCAGGAAGGCAAGAAAGAATGGCTCGGTGTGGCCTTTCCCCATCCTTCTTCAGGGCCAACAGCCAGCAACAGAGAGCAGCCACAGGCAAATGGAAAAAAACGCCGCTCTCTGGGAGATTTGCTCTCTGCACTCCCCCAGAAAGGTGAGCATCCACTGCCCAGCGGCCCACGCACACACAGGCCTGCCACACAGCAAGCTCTCCAAAATGGTACTCGTGAAGTCTGTGGCCTGGGCTGGGGGGAAATATTTGCAAACAAGCTGGGGAGAAATCAGAAACAGAGGAGACCACGTCACAGGTTGCTCGGATGCAAAATTCGCGTCCTGACAGCAGCGCTCTCATGTACATGCACATGCACACACACACACACCATGGCCCCCTCCCCACTTTTCGGGGGCCAGTTACCTTCGCAGTGTTGGCGGAGGTCACGAGCAGAGACTCCGAGCTGATGGTGTTGAGCCTCTCACGCAGGCACCTGATCTCGTTGGGCCAGGGCGCCACGTCTGTGGTCTTGGCTGGAGCTGGGAGAAAGGAGAGTCACATTCATGGGGAGCGAACCTCCGGCCCCGCATGCGGATAAAGGAGGACCTGGGAGCGTGGCAAAGGCCACGGCGAAGGCAGGGCCCCCCCCGAACGCGGCGCAGCAGGTTTGCTAGCCAGGCGAGTGGCCGGCTGCAGAGGAGGACGGTCCCTGGCGCTGGGGACACGATGTCCTGCCCTCAGACAGCAGCAGGGGACGGCCCTGCCTGCTCTCCTCACCTCCTATTTGGAGCAGGCGGCCGAGGCAGGTCGCTGCCCACCAGCGGGACGTGGCTGACGCATCGCACGTCAAAGGCCCCAGCAGTCCCACCAGGGAGCCGAACTGCTCGCACGCATGGCCTCGCTGCAGGAGCAAGAGGCAGGCAAAAAGGTCACCGGCAGCCCCCACAGCTGCTCGCCCTCTCCCGGCCATGCTGCCCCTGAGCTGTGGCCGGGAGGGGGGCAAATGAGGGGCTGCCCTGCAGCCCCGGGAGACCCACAACCCGGCACCTGCCCGGGCAGAGCTCCCTGCACGTGGGGTCCCTGCTCACCCTGTGCTCGCATCGCTCTTCATAAGCACCCAGCAGCTGGACGCAGACCTGCAGGGCCCTCTCCCGCTCGCATGCGTGGGCCGAGGTGAGCCAGCGCCGCAGGACCTGGGCACGGGTGGACCCGTCTCACCACAGGCGTCTTTCCCGCCAGGGCCCCCCTCTAGCCCCTCCCTTCCCAGCCTTGCCGCCTCCACAGCCCCAATCTCTCCGGGGGCCCCGGCCCCAGGCGAGGAGCCCTTCCCCGCGGGGCCTTACCCGCTCCAGGCTCTCGCTGTGGGCACCATTGACTTGTGTAGCACCCTTTGCTCACAGCTGCTCCTGGGGAGAAATTCTGGCTCACCTAGGAGGCTCTGCAGGACACTTTGAGCTGCCTGCAAGCAAGCTGCTGCCATTGGGAAAAGCTTGGATGCCAAATTAGGCCAAGGGGGCCTGAACCTAGGACCATTTGCCTATTCGCCAAAGGGGGGCATTGCACCTAGTCACAGGGAAGCTCTCCTCCTCGGACCAGCCCCACGGGCAAGGATCCCCACAGCTCTGCTCCACTCTGGCAGTGGCAACACTTTCCCCGCCACCCCGGGGATACTCACCTGCACCATGTCCTTGAAGCAGACAGGGGCTGGCTCTGCCTGGAGAAGGGTTGCCATGAGTTGGCCCAGTGCTCGCAGGGACGGCGCATGCACACCCTGACACCAGAAAGGGGGACTGAGGCTGGGCACCCCACACAGACACCAACACAGCCAGTGGCTGCCAGAATGCGGGGAGCCTGGAGCTGCACCCCCACCGAGGGGCGGCCGAGAAGGGCCAGCGGGTACCGGTGCGCACGGAGCAGCTGCCGCTGTCTCCCCTTCCTCATCCATCTGCTCCGGGTGATGAAGGCAAATGACGCCCTGGAAGCACTGAGCCAGGAGGCTGCAGTTTTCCTCCCTCCTCAGATGGGGCTTCACCTTGCTGTCAGGAGAAAAAAGTGAGAGGAGACAGAGAGCAGGCTTACTAGCACTCTCCAGAGCGAGTCAAAGGACAACTGGCTTTGTCCTGATTGACAGCCCCAAATCCAATGCCCACAGCCCCAGCCCAGCCCAACCAGTTGGGCTGGGACACGCAGCGACTCCCACAGCCCCGGGGACAGACCCTACCTCAACTGCTCGATGGCCACGATGGCCCGGGGGCACACCGGCGACTCCTGCGGCTCCTCCTGAATCACCTCCCGCAAGTTACAGAGGAGACATGCGCAAAGTGGGCAGTGGGCAGGGGCACAGGAGAGCCCTCCCACCTGCCCCAGCCACAGGCTCTTCTGCCAGACCCTGCAGACACCAGCCCCACCACCTCTGCAGCTCCCACAAAGGTCCCGCAGGACGAGACGGCAGCTCGCCAGCACCCAGACACACCGCACCATCCCCCCTGCCATGGCCTCATGCGCCAGCACCCAAGTGCCCCGCCACCCGGGGATGGGGCTCAGGGAGCTCGGGAGCTCACGCGCTGCCCCAGGAGACCATCCCGCCTCTGGGCAAACCCACCCCACGGCAGAGCCCACAGCTCCTCTGCGCGACGGCCCTGGCTCCGGGCACTCACCAGCAGGGTCTGCAGCAGCTCCCGCTTGCGGCAGAGCTCAAACCTGGGGCAGGCGCCCACAGCCCCGATGGCGAGGCTGATCTCAGTGACGCTCTGCACCAGGGAGAGCTTCAGCTGTGCGTCCTTGATCCCAGGGGAGGAAAACATGCTTTGAGCTCTGCAAAGGGCCGAGGGCAGAAAGCAGCGGGGCTGGGGAGAATCTGCCTCCAAGCACATCGCTGGGAGACCGCACCCTCCGGGAGCCTAGCGGACCCCAGCTTGGCACCTGCACCCCAGGAGGGAAACCTCCTCTCCCCTCCTGGGAAAGAGCCTCCCACGGGGAGGGAATCAGCTGCCCTGGCTGCCGGACAGAAAGACCCCTGCGGACCCTGGCCCAGGGGAGCAGGGCGAGCAGCGCCGGCACAGCTGCGACGGGAGAGGCGCGCACAGGAAGGGCGAGGCAAGGCCGGAGCTGGTGTCACCTGGGTGGCTTTGCCCTGCGCCCCGAGCACCCACCTGGCAGCCCTCTTGGTAGAGCCACAGGACGTTCCCCACGATGTCTCTCCTGACATGGGCCAGCAGCTGCTCCCTGGGGGCGCGCAGTGCCATCCTGCTGTAGACCACCATGAGCGCAGCACGAGCAGCGCGGGTCCTCACCAAGTTGCTCTGCTGGAGGTTCGCCAGAGAAGCACCGAGTCATCAGCCCACGGCCCCAGCTGTGCCCGGGACTCCACGCACTCCCAAGGTGGGAGTTGCCCCGCATCCGACCGGCGGTTCGTCTCCCCATGCACCTCCAGCAGCTCCCCGCAATGAGCCCCCAGGCCCTTTACCTTCTGGTGTTTCAAAGTGCCCATGAACGCCTTCACCGAGGACAAGGCCAGCTGGAAGTGGCTCTCGGCACAGCGGGACACAACTGAAATCATTCCCTGCAATGCAGCAGAAACAGGGAGTCGCTCCAGCCCCAACGCTGAGCCCTGGCCAGCTCCACCAGGACCTTTCCCACGGGAAACAGCAGTGAGCAGAAAACCAGCAAGGGCTGGAGCAGGCCACACGGAGCCCCTCTGCCCTGGGGACAAGCCGAGGACACGCGGGAAGGCAGGGTGACACAAGGAAACCTCACCTGTGCCTCCCACAGCTCCAGGTAGTTGGCTTCTTTTAGATATTTCTGTGTCTGCTCTTGCACGTGGCTGAGGCACCCACAAGCTGCCAGGGCTGTGCCAAGAGCCTTGTACAGGAAGCACTGCAAGAGAAGAGGCCGAGCCCTGGCTGTGCGGACAGCCTGACCTGGCAGGAGAGGGCCAGGCCACGGCACACCCTCCCGTGCTGGGACCTGCCAAGACGCCTGCAGTACCAGCCCCAACAGCAGCCAGCGAACTGGCCACCAGCTGGCCACTGGCGGCCCCGCCACCAGCTCAGCACGGGGGGGAAGTGCCTTTTTGGGAAAGAGAGTGGGCAGCAGGAAAACCAGCCCGCAGGGCAGAGCGCCACTGCCAGCCCTCACCCCAGGCTGAGCCTCCCAGGGCTCTGCTGTCGCAGTCCTCGGGCGCACGAGCGAGCAGCAGCGACGCCGCACAGGGAACAAACCTTCTCCCAGGACAGGCGGGGAGAGCTGCTCAGCTGCCGGCTCAGCTCCTGGCTCAGGCCCACAGTCCAGGCCTCATTCTCAATGAGCTCCAGCGATGGTTGCAGGAACTAGGGCGAAGCAGGAGATGAAGCAAACGCTCCCCTGCCCTTTGCCGAGGCCTTTGCACATCCAAATGGCCCTGGAGACTGTCGGGGCGGAGCTCCCCCTCATGGCAATCTGTCTCCCCTCCCCCCTCCCCCAACCACCCCTCCTGCAACCTGCCTCTCGCTCTTCCCCAAAAGTGCCACTCGAGCCCCCTGGGCTCGGCACATGCCAGAAGCAGGTGGTGCCACGGTGCAGGGCTGCTCCGGAGGCCTCTGCCCCGGTCTCTGGCTGCATTTGTGCTCAGCTATGCCCAACGCGCCGAGAGCGGCTCCTCTGAGCGCGCAGCACCCATGGCTGGGGCAGGCGCAGGCTGCTCGGGAAGCGCCCGTGCCATTCAGTGCCCAAACAGGGAGCCCCCAGGTTCCTCCCACCCACTTTTCCTGTCCCCTCATTTGCCCCATCCAGCTGGGGCCCCACAGGGACACTGTACCTTAAGCAGAAGGCTCTCCCACTCGGCCACGTGCAGGGAGCTTGCGGTTGTTCCTGCAAAGCCAGAGGAAGCAAAAGCCCTCGCCGTTATTCCAGCGGGCTCCACAGCAGAGCCCAGGGGTGGTCTTTGCCGTCCAAAGCCCCACAGCCTCAGGCCAGCGGGCTGACAAGTGCTGGCAAACCCGGGACCGTTCCCCTCCACCAGGCTGGGGAGCTGAAGGCATTTTCCTGCCCCTCCGCCCCCCCAGCCTCTCCCACCTGCCAACACTTTACCTGCCAGGTGCTGCAGCAGCAGGGGGATCTCTGCGGCCCACTTTGCTCCCACGGCTCCATGGATCGTGCTGGGGAGCGCCTGCAGCAGCTGCGGGGCCGCCGCTCCACGGCCACCGCTCGCGTGCGGAGACACCGCCGCCACCACCTAGGCCAGGGCAGGAGAGAGACGGGCTCGCGCCTGCCCCAAGAGCCGCAGCTGGCAGCAGGCAGCCGATGTCTTCGCCTGGGCACTGCTGTCCCCCAGGAGAAGCAGGAGCCCCCAACAGGCAGGGGAGGCTCAGGCACCCTCCGACAGCTCCTGCCTCCTCCCGGGGTGCCGGCACTGGCCTTGGCACCATCTCTCCTGGCCTCTCCCCTCAGCCCGGCCACAAAAGCTCTTTCCCCGGGGACCAGCTACTCACCAGCAGGCGAGCCAGCAGGGCCTGGGGAGCCGGCAGAGGGGCTGCGGGCAGAAAGAAAGGCTGTGTGAGACGCCCAGCCCTGCCGGACCTTGCCCACGCCATGTCCCACGTCCCACACCCCCACGCGGGGCTGCAGGGGACCCCGGCCGCGCCACCTCCACACCGGCCCTGCTGGGCTCCCGTGGCTGAACGGCTGCCGACGAAGGCAGCTCCGGCATGGCAGGAACCAGCCCCTGGACCCCCAGTGAGAGCAGGCTGAGCCCACGCAGGGGGTGCCAGGGACACGCACCGCCCTAATACCACCCAGCCTGGCACAGCGCACCAGGACTTTCTGCTCCCTACCTTGCTCCACAGGCTCCAGGGCCTCGGACGCCACCTCCTCTTCCTCACGCTCTGCGCTCTCCTGTCTCTCGGCCAGGGCACACAGGCAGCGGCAGAGCGGGACCAGCATGCCAGCGTGCTGGGCTGGCACCACATGCCGCAGCAGCCTCGGCCACAGGAGCTGCAGGCAAGAAGCAGGCCGTTGGGCATGCCGGCATTTCTGCCGCTCCCTCCCACTTCCCCTGGCATGGCTGCTCCTCCGGCACCGGCCCAGCCCCTCGGCCTCGGGTCTTTCCTAGCTCAGGAGCTCCGCTCTCGCCCTGGCTTCCTCCTCCACCTTCTCTCCCTCTCGCCCACCCTGCTTCACACCCCTTTCGCCTTCCCTTTGGCTGCCCGGTTGGGGAGAGCTGCCGGCACAGCTCCCCCAGGGGCAGGTCACCCCCCACGGCAAAGGCGCACAGGATCCCTATGGCCCCACCAGCCCCTACATCTCATGTATGGGACGCAGCCAAGACGCGTGCCCAGCGGGGCTTGCGTCAGCCGCAGCACGTGCTGAACGAGCAAGTCTGGCCCCAGAGCGAAACCCCAGCTCTTCGCTGCTGCTTTAATGGCTAAGATGGGGGGTCCCAGCGCACACAGGGAAGCCTCGGGCACGCCCAACCCCACCACTCATGCAGCGCACGCACGGAAAGGACGGGCGCGTTGGCGTGAGTCATGCGCGCTCCGCAGCGTGGCAGGGGAGAGGTTCGGGCCACGGGGAAGGCGAGCAAAAGCATCCCCAGGCAAGAAGCAGCGGCAGGCGGAGGACAACTCACTTTGGCCACCCCTCCGGCAGAGACGTCCAGCGTGCCCAGCACGTGCCCGCACAGTCGCTGAACAGCCCTTTCTTCCCGGGCTTCCACTGCACAGAGGCTTCCCCGACGCCTGCGAGACAGAGGTGGGAAACACCCGTCACTGCCCCTTCCCAGGCCCCGCGGTGCCCGGTGAATGCAAGGCCACGCCAGTGCTGCGGAGGATCTGCTGCGCCCGGCTCCCCGCTGCCAGCGACACCCACGGCAGCGCGGCACAGCCGGGACGCGGAAAGCAGCCTGGGCGTCGCGCTCTGCCCTTACCAGTCTGCCCGAGGCCCGGCTGAACTCGCTGAAGATGTGCGCCACCACGTCCCACGCTGAGCAGCCCGGGGCACTGGAGCGCAGCAGCTCCCCGATGAAATGCAGAACTGCCATCTGCACCTGCCACCGAGGCTCCAGTTACCACCCCGGCCCAAAGCCCCAGGGGAGCTGCCTTTGCAGCGCTGCAGCCCTTCTGGCCGGGCCGAGACGACGAGGGTGCAGCAGCAGCCCACGCTCCACCATCGCCACCAGGCTCTCACCCCGGACCCTGCCTTTGCCTGCTGCTACAGCCCCGCCAGGCTCTGCCCCAGGGAAAGGGTGGCTCTGCCCCTGCAGCAGCACCCTCCCTGCCCAAACCAGCTCACCTGGACCGTGGGGTCCCCGCACACAGACTGCACCAACTTTGCAAACAGGGGCAGCTTCTCCCTCGTCTCGGTGGCTGCAAGGGACAAGGAGAGGTGTGCGCTGAGGCCGAGCCCCCATTTCCGGAGGGATTCCTCACAGCTGCCCAGCTTCTCGTGCAAAGCAGGGCCAGACTGCGACATCAGAGGAAGCAGCAGCACCCCGGGGGAACTGCATTTCTCTGGCCTGGGCCACTGACCTGCAGAGCGGACCAGAGCCTGCAGCACTTCCACAGCTGCCACGCGATCAGCCTTGCTCCTGCTCCTCAGCTTGCAGTACAGGAACACGATCGTCTCCTCTGGGCAAATTTGGGCTGCGGGGAAGAAATCACGCTCGCCATTAGCGACCAGCCTCTTCCCACACGGGCAGGTTTGCAAGAGAGCTGCCAGCACACGGCAGCACGGCGCGGCCTCTCCTGCCCTTACCCTGCAGCACAGTGCAGCGGCACAGCTCTGCTTTGTGCTCTGGGCTGGGCGGCTCGATCTCATCACAGAGCTGCGGGAACAAGGTGCCGTTCAGAGAAAGCCGGATCGGCGCAGAGGGATGGAAAGGAGCCGCGCTGTCAGCTCTCGTCTCACGGGCAGCTCCGGGCGCGGACCCACGGCCAAAGCCCAGAGCCCCGGGCGCACGCAGAGCTTTGCAGCAGCTGAGGCTGCCCGGGAGCCGCAGGCCAGCGACGCGGCGTCAGGCCTTACCTGCTGGTGCACAGCAGCGTTGATGGCCAGAAGCTAGGCCCGGGGCACGAGGGTCCGAGCGCCCACCACGGCCTCTAGGAAGTAGCTGAGACTCTGCAAGGCAGCGCAAGAGGGAGAGGGGGGCTCTCACCACCAGCTGCCCGGAAAGGGAGGAACCGGCATCGCGGCGAGATGCCGCGGCCTGAGCCCACGTCCAGGGAAAGCCCAGCTCGCACGGGGCTTCTGGCTCTCCCCCCTTGCTGGTTTCTTGCAGCAAGAGCCCAGGAAGCCTCAGGCCCTGGCTCTCGCGCTCGTGCCCAAAGGGGCCGCGGCTCCTCCGGGCACCCCGCAGCTCCCCGACGCCTGCCCGCACCCCCACGGCCCCCGGCCACGCCGCACCCCACGTCACCCCTCACCGTGGTCACCGCCAAGGGCTGCCGCACTTCTCGATACTGGTGCAGCAGCCAGAGGAGCTGCTCCCAGGCGCGCTGGCAGTGCTCCTCGGCGTGCAGCAGGACGCCCATCATGGCAGCCGTCACTCCAAGGACGGCCTGCTTGACCTGCCGAGGGACGGCGCCGCGCCGCGGGCTGAGGGTCTCTCCAGTGCTGGCCTGCCCCGGGTGCCCGCCTGCCCTTGCCGCGCGGGGGCTCGGGGCGCTTTCGCGGCCCGCCTGCTCCCTTCGACTCCTCGCCCAGCGCCGCCCCGCTGGCCCCGGCCCGTGGCCCCGCGGTGGTGAGAGCAGCGGCGCTCACCTCTTCCTCCTCGCAGCCCCGCCACTTTTGGCTCGCCCAGCGCAGGAGCGGGGAGATGGGGGCGCAGAGCTGGGCGGCCCCCAGGCGAGGGAAGGCACATTTCTCCCGCTGGCCCAAGTACGCGCTGACGCCCCAGCACCACTGCTCCACAGCTGCAGCACCCGGAGGGAGACGGGATGGCAGCAAAGCCTCTGAGCGGCCGGAGACCTGCCTCGCGCCAGGCCCCAGGCCGGCGGGAGGCCCCCGCGCCAGGCCGGCCAGGCCTCGGCTCGGGAGGAGAGCTGGCTCCGGGGAGGCGTCGCGCCACGGCCGGCGACGCCGCGGCCGCAACATGGCCTTCTTCCTGCCCTCTCCCGCCCCCACGCACCGCTGCCTCTGCCCGGCCTCGCCGCCCGCGGCGGCCCCGGCCCCTTCCTCCCCGAGCGGTCGCCCCGCAGCGCCCCCGCAGGGCCCCGGCACCGACACTCACCGCCGCAGCCAGCGCGCAGCAGCCGCCCGCCTCACTCAGCGCGCCACCCAGGGCCGGCAGCGTCGTGGCCGCCAAGGGTGCGCACTGCAGGGCTGCAGAGAGGGCAGGGCGGCGCCTTTGGTCTCCGGCGCGTGCCCCCCTCCAGCCCGGCCCCGAGCGTTTGGGGCAGGGCGAGGAGCCCCTTCTCCCGCCTCTCCCCCACCGTCACCCGGAGCAGCCGGCCGGGGGCCGTACCGCAGCGGGCAGCCAGGTCGCGCAGGGTGACGAGGACAAGCTCCGCCGCCGGCTCCTCCAGGGCCCTCGCGTGGCCCTGCAGCGCCGACACCACGGCAGGCAAGCGGGAACGGGCCAGCGCCACCAGGACGCGGCTCGCGGCTGTCCTCGCGGCGGCCCAGCGCCGTCCGCTCAGCATCACCAGCGGCATCAGCGGTTCGGGACGAGGTGCGGCAGGAGGGCAGAGGCGCCGTGGGGTGACACCAGCCCACGGCACCCGGGGAAGCCGGGCGCTGCAGGGAGCCCTTGCAGCCCCGCGGGACGCCCCCCTCCGCCTCACCTCAGCGCCTTGCAGCCAGTCCAAGAGAGAAGTCACAACGGCGGCAAAGGTAGCCGTGGCCCCAGGGACAGAGCCAGCCGCCCTGCCGCCGTCCTCGCCCCGCGCAGGTCCCGACCAGCGACCTACACGAGGCAAGAAACCTGCAAGGAGAGCAGCGGAGGGCTTGCACCGCTTTGGCAGCGGCAGGGATGGCCCCGAGTCAGGGCAAACGTCTGCCCAGCTGGAGGGCGGGGCGACTGGAGGGGCTGGTGGGGCCGGCTCGGCGCCGCCTGGAGAAGAGCAGCCCGGGGGCAGCTTGGGGCTGGCCCCAAGCGCGTGACCCCGGCTCTCCCCGAGCCGGCCGCGCGGGCGCCAGCAGCTCCCCGTCCCCCCCCCCAACAACGGGCCAGCGGGGCGCCCAGCGTGGTGCCGGCCCCCACCTCGCAGCGCTCGCAGCACCCCCATCGCGGCAGGACTCCCCAGACTCTCACTCTTTCTCTCTTGCTTTCTTGCTTGCCCTCCCTCTCTCCTTCTCCCATCCCTTCTCTCCCCCTTCCTCCCTCTGTCTTTCTCTGCCTAAGCCTGGCCCTAATCTCAGGTGGGGCCTGAACCTGAGCCCACCAGGCCCTTTTCTGGCCTGAACAAAACCAGGTGTGCTGGGAGCAAGGCTGGTGCAGCCCTGCATTGCCTTTGGCAGGCCCTTTGCAGCCCCTCTCCATGTGGGGCTCCACACTCTCTCTCCCCCCTAACCCGAGGCCTAGCCCTCACCTGGACTCCTCTTCCCTGCTGCAGAGGTGCCGCTGGTCTGGAGACCCCCAAGGAAAATGCGGGCCATGCTGCCCATGTGCTGGGCTGCCCCTGCAGCCTGACAGAGGGTCCTGTGGCCACGGCCCTGCCTGCTGCCCCTTCCTGGGCTGCTGCTGCTCGCCCACGAGCTCCTGCAGCTGCTTTGGTTTCTCCAAAGTCAGCCTTGGGGAGCTGACCCCCGAGGTCAGTCTTTCCCTTTTCTTCTCTTTTCCCCCTTTCCCTTTTCTTCTTGTGTATTTATTCCTCAATATTTCTTCTAGATTTCTTCTTCTCTTTCTTCTTCTACTTCTCCTTCTTTCTTTTTCTTTCTCTGTCACTCTTTCTCCCTTTTCCCTTTCTCCATCTCCCTTTCTCATTCCATTTTTTTCTTTCCCTCTGTCCCTCTCTCTCCTGTTTCTCTCTCCCATGTTCTTCCCCTCTTGTTCTCTCTAGTCTGCCCTCACTCTTTTCCTTTCTCCTTCTTTCTTGTTCCTTCTCTCTCCCTTTTCTTTTTTCTTTCTCTTCTCTCTTGTTCTCTCTCCTTTTCTCTGCCCCATCTCTTTCTCTATAATTCTCACTCACTTCTTCCTCACTTTTTCCTCTTTTCTCCCTTTCATTCCTTATTCCTTTCCCTCCCCTTTTCTCCCTCCTTCTCTTCTCTCTCCCTCCTCATTCTCTTTCCGTTTCCCTCTGTTTCTCAGCATCTCTCTTGCTCTTTCCTACTCCCCCTCTCTCCTTATTTCTCTCGCTCTCCCTCTTCTTCCTCTCCCTTTTTTTCTTGCTCCTTCTCCCTCTCTCCCCCTCCTTTGCTCTCTCTTGCCTTCTCTCCCCATCTCTTTCCCTCTTTCCCTGTCCCTCTTTCTTTCTCCTTCTCTTCTTCACTCTTCCTCTCTTTCTTTCTCTGCCACCCTCTTTCTCCCTCTACCTCCCTCTCACTTTCTCTCTTGTTCTCTCCTCTCCTTCTCTGTTCTTCTCTCCCTCCCTCTTTTTGCCTCCTTCTCCCTCGCTGTCTTCTCTTGCTCTTTCTCTTCCTCTCCTTCCGCATTGCTCTTCTTCTCTCGCTCTCTCCCTCTCCTCTCCCACTTTCTTTCTTCTTTTTTCCTCTCTCCTTCACTCTTGTTCTCTCACTTTCTCTCTCTCCCTCTGTCTTTCTCTACCTCACTTTCTCTCTTTCCCTGGTCTCTCTTCTTCCTCTCCTAGCTGGCCATCCTTCTTTCCCCTTCTGCCTTGCCCTCCTTTGGCCTCTCTCTCCTTCTCCCTTTCATTCCTTCAACTCTTTCTCTCCCTTTCTGCCTTTCTCTTAGTCTCCCTCTTGCTCTCTTTCCCTCTCTGTCTCTCTCTCACCCCCTTCTTCCCATTTCTTCTTCTTTCTCTCCCCCTTTTCCTCCCTTCCTCCCTTTTTCCCTCTGCCTTTTCCTTTTCCCCCCACTTTCTCTCCTGCTTTCTTTTTCCCCCGTCTCTTGTTCTCTCTTCTTTCTCATTCTTTCTCTGTTTCTCCATTTCTCCCTCCCTCTTTCTCTCCCTCTTTTCCCACTTTCCCTTTCTCTTTCTTTGCTGCCCGCTTTCTCTCTCTCCTCTCTCTCTCTTTCTTCTTTTCCCTCTCTCCCCTACTTTGTCTCCTCCTTTCTCCCTCGGTCTCCCTGCAGAGCGGCTCCTGCGGCACGCGAGCTCCCTGTGCTGGTGAGGGCTGGGGCCAGGGATCTCTGGGGGACCAAGTGCCCTGCGCCCTGGGGAGGGGGATTTCTGGCAGGGAGGAACAGCAGTCGCCTGTTCAGTTGTTCCTCCTCTTCAGATGGAGCTTCCTGTGTTTCAGTTTGTGCCCGTTGCCCCTCATCCTGTCACTGGGCAAACTGACAAGCCTGGCCCCAGCCTCTTTACAGCCTCCCTTCAGATATTTCAACACCTTGCTAAGATGCCCCCTCTGTCTTCCCTTCTCCAGGCTGAAGTCCCAGCTCTCTCAGCCTTTCCTCATATGGGAGATGCCGGGCTGGACAGAGGGGCCCAGACCCCCCGCCCCAGAGGGTGGCTCCTGTGCAGTCACGTGGCTGCACTCCTGCGGGGACATGCAGGAGTATTTTTCTGCTCCTTCCTATCATCCTAATCAGAGCAGCCCCCAGGCAGTAACTGCACCGCAGGCATCGCCAGCCCGCTTGCACTTTGCCCGTTGTTTCTCTTGGAGGAAGGGAACACCACGTCCTGTGGGTCTGCTCATACCCCCAGCAGCTGGTACGCTGGCTTTCACGCTCGTCTTCCATTTGTTTCTAATCGAACTACTTCCTGGGAGTTCAACCCAGTTTGACTGACTCTCCTTAAGTGTTTTAGTACTACCAGAGTGGTACTTTATTCACCACTTGCTCACCAAAAAGCAACCCTCCTGGTAGGCTCCACATTTCTTTCCTTTTCTGACTGGGCACTTCTCTCCCACAGGCTCCATTCTAGGTAATGTAACTTGAAAGACCCATGTACAATAATCAAGTCACTTCAGGGTCCCTCTTAAGATTGCAATATTTTAATAAGAACAGTTCATACAAGTAACTCACTTCCGTACAATCATGGAGTACAAAAGCTTCCCTGTCTCTAGGTACTATAGGTACTACTGCTCAGCCTTAAATATCTCTACAAACTCTTTAGATCGGTCATCGGGCATGTCGCACTCCTTACTAAAAAAAAAAAACAAAAAAACAAAACAAACAAACAAACAAAAAAAGGGCACAGTAACAATGACACAAAGGTTATTCTACTAAAATTTAACAGCAGATGCTAATCAGGAAAAGCCTTTCATCTAAGTGGCTTCCTGACTCCTGTTCTTAACACCTGCCTCACTTGTGACAGTTAAAACAGACAGTAGCCTCCAACTGCCCTTCAGGTTCCACCATAGTCTCATGGACAAGGTACTGACAACTTGGGACCTAGCCGCCTAAATCCCTTGAGCAGGCCAGCACACTTCTCGCTTACGCACAGATTTTTATCCCGTTACTCGTATGAGCGCTCTCCTCTCCCGCTTGGGAAAACATCTACTCCTGGAGACTCTTGTACTAGCCGAACTAGCGGGAGCAACTCAACAGCTAAACAGCAATTCACTTGGCCCCACCAGCACATTCCCCATGTCAAAGGAGGCCTGCAGTTGTGAACAACAGTGACGTTTAAGCGACGGCAGAGAAAACAGCGCTGCTGATGTCTTTGGACCAACAGAAAGCTCTTTAGAAATGTTTCCACAGGAAAATGCTGATAAGCGGTCTTTCTACAAGGGGCTTTGTTACCCTGGCTTTTTCAGGAGAGCTCAAGCACTGCTTTTGGTAAAACGTTTTTACAAGCCCCAAACCAGCCTGCTGCGGCCTGAAACTGCTCTGGCACGGCCTGGAAGCTGCCCTGCCATGCCTGAAACCGGCCCACCGGGCCTGGACCCAGGCTACCGCAGCCCAGCTCAAAGTCACCCCCACCACCAACTCCAAAACCCCTCTCTCCTCACCCTGCAACTCCTCCCTCCGCTGAGCCCAAAACCACTCCCCTCCAGCCTGTTGCATGTTTGTAACACTGGTTTACAGCAGACAACTTGAACACCACAAACCCCAGGACAACAAGCGGTTTTAGTTAGTAGCCTGCAGCTGGGCAGGGAAAGAGCACTGGAGGCTGCCCAAAGGCAGCACCACAACTCGGGGAGGGAAGCAGAGCATTTCAGAGCACGACCGAGGAAGAGGCACAAAGCCCACAGAGCACAGGGACGCCTAGGGGAAATGGCCTCCCATTCTCTGAGTTGCCCCAGGCACCCTGCAGCACAGACCTGGCTGGCAGCAGAACCAGAGACCCAGACTTCTCCCTTGAGGCAGGCCTGACAAATGAAGGTTTTCCAACAGATGACCAATATCAGAAAGGCCCAGCAGGGAGCACAGATTTTGTTAGCTCAGTGCTCTCAAGGCAGCCCTTGAATTTGCTTGCTTGTTCCCTCATCATACCTTAGGGCCTGGGGTCTCTGGGAAAGCTTTCAGCTCCACAGGAGGCTGAGCTGGGGCCCCCTAAAAGGGAGGGCTAAACATGGGGCAGGGCCTCCAGGGGCAGGAGGCTGCACACTCTGGAGAAACACAGCTCTGACATGCTGCGCTGGAGCTACCCAGGCTCTGCCTTCCCTGGCCAGCATTACTGGTAATTAGGTAACCAAAGACAGAGAAATGCCATCTCTATCTTCTGAAGGGGTTGCGGAGGGCCTTGGAAATACACTTTGCTGCTATAACTGCGTGAGACTCTGCTCCACGCTTACCGAGGGTCAAACAGTTTCCATTTAAAAAAAAAAAAAAACAGCTCTGCAGGCATGCAGCTCCAAGGCCAAAAGAACCCACTCCACCAGGGCACAGCTGCTCAGGGAAACACAAAGAGCCCCTGAGCAAGCCTCCTTGGCTTCCTTTTGGTTTTCCCCTCTCTCATTTAGGCTTCTTAAGCTGGTGACAAGTAGTCAGAACTGACTGGGCTCTCCTGCCAAAAAGGCTTTCACAGCTCACCCAACACCTGAAAGCTGCACCTAGCCTATACCTTCACTGGGCAAGCACCACTCCTTCAGGGACTCAGGAGGCAACCTCAGGAAGAAACTTCCACCCAAGCTTACCAAGCCTCCTGCTCTGCACAGGCAGAACAGACCTGTGCCCACCAGGCTTGGAAAGAGTCCCAGGCTTAGTGCAAGGCAAATTCATATCACCCACCCAAGCTGAAGAGTCTCCTTTCAGAAGCTAGTGGCCTTCAAGAAGACACTTAAGCACACCGCTAGGAGTCCAAATGGGCACGCCAGAGGTGTCCCGAGCAAGGCTGAAGCGGGACACAGCTGCTTTCCTTCGCCAGGAAACCCCCAGGCTGGGCTGCAGCAGCCTCCTTGCCTGCCCTGGGGACACTGTGCTAGGAACTGCTGCTGGCAGCCTGCAAACACAAACACGGGTGCTCCCACATTAGCGGCCCTGGGGGGCAACAGCCTGCAGGCATCATGCTGCAGCAGAAAAGCCTCTCAGCTGCACCAAGAGCTACGAGGTTAAGGAAAGCACTCCCAATATGACACTGACTCGGCCCAAAGCTGCTTCAAAAGCCAAGTGTGCTCAGGGCAACCTCTCCGCTCTCCCCTCAACAGGCTCCCCCAAGTGCATGGCACAGGCAGCCAGGTGGCCACGCCTGCTGCTGCCCACCACACAGCCCCACTCACCTCCAGCGCCTTCATTTCCCCAGCGCCACCTTGGGCACCACCACCTCTTCCTTGCTCCCCAGGCACTGCTGAGTGGTGGCCATCTGCTGCTGGTATCGCTTCTGTGCTTGGCCACCACCTGGCACCTGCCCTCCCCTGAGGGGCCGAGAGCCCGGGCCCTCCACAGGGCCAGGACTTGCCCTCCCCTCCCTGTGCCAAAACGCTCCACAGTCACCACGCGCCCTGCAACCGCCCCACACCAACCCTCAACAGCCGCCACGTGCCTCAGCCACCTCGCTTTAATGGCTGCCACGCACTGCGGGCACCTGCTGTAACAGGTACCTGGTGGGTGAAACGTGACCCATTGCCCATGCAGTGATTTAGGAGCAGGTCTTCATACCAGCTCTTCTCACAGAGCTTGTGGTTTTTTTTTTCTCCTGTTAATGGAGAAGGATTTACAGGTGCAGAGAGAAGAGCCTACTCACCAGCAGGCAGTTGAAATGCTCAGTGACCTTGCCTTCCTAAGGGTCTTATTTTGCCCTTGAGCAGCTGAGGTTTCTGTCCCCTTCAGAGGGAGCTCAGCCCAGGAGTCAAGAGGAAATTCAGTGGTGAGCTGCCTCGTAAACATGTCTGGGGAGAACTTCCGTCGTGTCCTCAGGCAGCCTTTGTGGCAGTGGAGGGGGAGGCTCTGTGTCCTTGGCACAGGTGCCACCAAATGCCTGAATTGTTCACCCACCTGAGAGGCAGCTTGAAGAGGGTGCCAGCTGATGGTGGGTTACAGGACTGGGCCTGCTCAGAAGGTGTGCAGTTATTGGCAGTGGTGCAGTCTGGCTGGTCCTTGTGGGGCTAGTGTCTTCTGCTGCTGCTCCCCACTGCTGCCTGTGTCCTTGACTTCTGGGTGCAAGAGAGCTGGGGCAGCTTCTTGCAATGAATGCTGGCACACTCCCTCAGCAATCTGGTGAGGTACTCCAGAGGCACATGCTCACCCAGAGGGGCCTCCCCTTTGTCTCTGCCTTCTTCAGGCCACTCCGCAAGCACTCGTGTCCATCGCAGCCACAGTCCCTGGCGCTGCAGTCCAAAAGCATCCCCGTTATCACCAGTGCCACTAAAATTGCTTTTCAAAAAAAAAAATTTTTTTTCTTTTATTCTGTGGCAAGTGAACGGCCAGAGGTGGCTGTTCAGTGCTGTTCAAACTCAGTGAGGTACCTAGGGTTAATCCCACTTCTGTGGCATGCTCCTCGTGCAAGGTTTAGGCACTCTGCTCCTGTGCAAGCTGAAGGCTCTGTTGTTCGTGGGGGGCAGGAGGGAGCCCTGGATAGGCAGTTCTTCAGCTTGTTCTTTCGCCTGTTAAGGACAAGATACGATGTACGCGTGCTCTGCGAGTTGCTTGTGTGTCAAATGAGCCCTTATTAGAGGCAGGTATAGCGGGGTTTTTTAATGCCAGTGCCTAAAAAGAAATGGGGTTTTGTGGGTGTGACTGACCCGAAGGTGTTTGGTGGAGGATGGTATGTTTCTCCTGGAGATCTTGGATTCCTGTCCAGGCCAGGAAGTTGTTGCTCTCGGATACATGATGGTGTGTGCTGGAGAGCCTCAGTGTGAGGAGGGATGCTGTGTAGGAACCCAGAGGAGCAGGCCAAAGCAGCTAGGGGCCAAAGAGAACCATCTCCAAAGCTGCTTGCTTGGGGGACAGCAGATGCGTGGGTCCGTTTGCCACCAGCCTCGTGGCAGGAACACTATCCAGCCCCTCCACGCTGGGCTGGGTTGCTCTTGGCAGCGTTGTGTCCTGGGGACGGTAACAGGGCAGCAGCTGCAGGGCTGTTGCCAGTGGTATGCCTGCTGTGTGCACGTGTGTCATCTTCAGGCAAGCAGGGGAAGGAAGAGGAAAGCTGGAGGATGGCAATAAATTGGGAAGATGCCTTAGCACTTACCTAAAAACACGTCCTCTTCAGTGGTTGTATCTCTTGGTTTTTCGTTCTTGGTCCCCCTAACGCACACCGAGGCCCCCGTTGTTGCTGGGAAGGGTGAGCACCCAAGGGTGCAAGACACTCAGCCTCGTGTGCAAAGGAGGCCTGAGCTTTGGTGGTAGTGGCTCTCCTTACTTGTGCAGTGTGTGACAAGGCACGTGAGGTTGTAAGGTTCTTGCAAGGGATGTGAATCATGAGCACACAGGCCTTGGCAGGGCAGGCCACAGTCTGGTAATCTGTCTCAGAAACACTGGGCTATGTTGTGCTGTTTGGGCCTGAATTCATGAGCTAGCAGCTAATTGGTTAATAACCTGCAGCAGTCTGCCCCCCTCCCCTCCCTGACTACAAGAGTGACCTCTGAGGGACTCAGCATATCCCTGGTCAAACCACCTGGTGAACCTGTGAGGTGTGAATGGACAGGGAGATTCTGTGGTAACCACCTCCCATCTGTCAATCATAGTGAAGGGGCTGGAATATGCACATAAAGGGTTAGAACATACCTTCCTGATTGGCTAAAGGCCACATGCCCTAATTTGCATCAGCCTATAGAAAGAGAGTGGGGGGGGGGGGGGGGGTGAGGGGGACCTTGAGGTGAGCAGCTGGAGAGTGGGGGAGGTTTGGGGTGGAGGAGCCCCAGTGGCCTTTCTGAAGGCTTGAAGGAGCTTGGCAGCCTTTTTAAAGGCCGGGCTCCAGCTGAAGACATCAGGAGCAGGGGAATCATTGATGACCACAAGAGGGCCTGAATGGTGGTAGCTGACCACTGTCCCCTAACAGGGCCTTGCTCTGCCTCTTCCCCCTCAAGTCAGGCTGCTGGCTGGGACCACCATTGAATCTGACACCCAGGAGACCCCTCTCTGGGGGGCAGGCACATAAGTGTGGGTGTACCACTTCTTGAGGGTGTGGGTTTGAAGCTCCATTCTCATAACAACCTGAGACCAGTAGGGCCTTAGTGAGGTTCAGCTCACCCCTTGCCTATCAGGTGGCATGTTGTGCAGGTGTGACCCGATAGACCATCCTACTCTTTACTGTGCACTCTCTTGCTCTGTCTGTCTTCCTTTTTGGGGGTATGGGGATCTTACTTTTGAGCTAGCTAATAGAACAATGTAAGCCCTAGATATGTGGTATCTAAATGAGTTATTTGTGAATAAGTTGTTAGTGTTGTCACTCCTTCTTGCTTATTTGGAGAATCTCTGTAGACCTATGCACTCAGTAAAGCTCCCATCAGCCCCCAGGAACCTGTTAGTTGTGAGTGGTTAATGAAGTTGTTGAAGAGGCCTTTTGCTTGGCTCAGGCATGCTTCTTCATCCAACAGCACCATAAGCTTTCCAGGTGTTGTGCAACTGTTGACTCACTGCTGACTAATTGAACTAACTGAGCAATTAGCTTAGGAATGGTGGCTTGATATTGACTCCCTGGTCAATAGTGCTTCAGTACCTAGAAGCTAATTGCTTAAGTAGTGCTGAAAGTACTGGAGAAATGTTGAATAAATGCTGGACTTGGACAAGGGTGTGACCCCCCCCCCCCCCGTCTCCCCCAAAAGAACAGTTTCTGGCATGAAAGCATCTCAATGGGAGGTTTGTCCTGGTGCATGCTGGTCTCCTTGCCCTCTGGGTGCTTGCAGATGGACCCCCACCCCACCTCGAGGAGGGTCCATGCACCCTGTCCCCCACCTCAAAAAGGGCCCCCTCAGCCTCTGCTTTGGGGCTGGAAATGCCGGAGCTTGCCTCTGTTTCCAAGTCCCCACAAGGCAGGACTTAGCCCCAGTTTCCAGCCACAGAATCAGCCACCTCAGCCTCTGTTTGCGGACCCCAAAAGGCAGGACTTAGCCTCTCTTTTGGAGCCCAAAAGGCAGGACTCCTTCACCTGTTCTTGTGCTTGAAAACAGGGAAGCTTGAACACCAAGCTTCCCTTGGTGGCCCTAAAAACACAGCACTCGGCCTCTGCTTTTAGTCCCCACAACAGGCACCCTTGCCTCTGTTCTCAGAGTCCCAAAAACACAGGACTTGGTCTCTGTTTCTGGAGCTGGAAAACCTTGGACTCTGCTTGGAGGATGCGAAAGGGCCAACTACGCCTCCATTCCAGGCCCCCAAAACAGAGGCCTTAGTCGCTGTCTGCAACCACAAGCACAGCAAACTTAAAAGCCTCTGTTTCTGGCCCCCAAAATGCAGGACTTGGCCTGTCTTCAGACACAAAGGCAGCCAACTAAGGCTCCCTTTCTGGGCCTCAAAGTGGCCTAACTAGCCTGGGTTTGTGGCCCCAGGAACCCAGGATTTAGGCCCCCTTTAGGGCTCAGAAGTGGGGAACTTGCTCTCCGTTCTCAGCCAGAAACACAGCCAGCTCAGCCCCTGCTGCTGAGCTCCACAATGCCTCCCCAAGTCTCTGGTGGTGGCCCCCAAACCTCACCACTTCCTGCCTGCCCTGGCACCTGGCCCCCAAAGCCCCTGCCGTCGGGCTGCAAGTGCAGGGCTTGGGGCAGCAGCCTCCACCTGGGATGGCCCTGGGTGGCTCTGGGCTGTGCTTAGGGCCAGGGCCGGGGCGTCCCTGCTGGGAGGGCCCGGCCCCGGGTGTGGGGCAGCCTGGGGGCGTTGGGCTTGGGCCCTTCAGCCTTTATTCCCTGGCCTGGCCCCACTCCCAGCCCTGGGAGAGCGGCCCTGCCCCCTTCCCCTCTGCAGCCCCACTCACCCCCAGGGGCTCCCAGTGCCCCTCAATCCCTGCAGCCCCCACTCGCCCCTTGGGCCCTCCGCTCGCCCCGGGGCCCCTCTCAGCCTCAGGCCCCCCCTTACCCCACTGTCCCCAGTGGCCTCTCCAGTGTCTGCAGTGCCCTCCCTCACCCCATCTCTCTGCTTCCCATGGCCCCAGGCAGGGCCCCAGGCTGGGCCGGGGGCACTGGGGCCACATCCTGGGGGCAGCAGGGCCGGGGCCGGCGCAAGACCCCCACAGAGCCTGGAAACAAGCTGGCGCCTTCCTCATGCGGATGGAGCTTTATTGTCCTCCAGCCTCGGGCTACTGGGGCCCCCGGCACGGGGCACCGCTGCTGCCGCCAGCCACGCACGGGGGGGCCTTGGCGTGCCACTGCCTCTGCTGAGCTGCAATGACACCAGAGGGAGGCACCGTGGGTGCTCGGCTGCTGTTTCCCCATGGCCCCCCATGGCCTCCGGAGCTCCACAGTGCTCAGCTGGGGGCAGCTGTCCTGGTCAGGAGCCTGGGGGCTGTGCAAGTCCTCTCTCCCCATTCCACACCCCCCCCCCGCCCCCCCCACTTTCGGCACCAGCCACCCTGGCCTGGTGCTCGCGGGGCCTCTGGACACCTCCCCAGGACGTGGGGTGGGAGCTCGGTCTCTGTCACCTACCTCCCCACAAGAACGCCAGGTCCCATCGCTGGAGCCACTCAGCTGGCGCTGTGTCCAGGATGATGCCTGGCACATGGGGAAGTGCAGCCATCAGGGCATGGCCCCAGTCCCAAACCCAGCTCCAGCCCTGAAGCCCAACCCCGGCCCCGACCCGAGGGACGTGACCGGGAGCAGCGCGACAGCCCTGCACTGCCTCTCACCCAGGACGGTGACGGCTGTCACCTGCGACGCCTGGCAGCTCCCCATGCAGCAGCTCCGGGCTGTGCTGAAGAGCCTCTCCAGCAGCGCGGGGCAGTCTTGGGCCTAGGGCAGAGCAGGCACGTGGGAGCTCATCTCTGGCTCCAAGCGCCACCCGCTCCCGGGTGCCCTGCAGCCGGCACAGGAGCCACAGGGCAGCCACCCGCCCGCCTGCAGGGACGCAGGCCCCAGTGCAGAGCTCGCTCACCAGGTGACTGCAGATCTCGTCCTGCAGCTCGGCCGCGCTCAGCCCAGCGCTCGTGGCAATGCGCCTCCGCACCCTCTTTGACCCCAGAAACGGGGCGCACAGGTGGAGAGCACCCTTGCACGCCTGGAAAAGAGCATTGGCCCGTCACAGGGACGCTGAGCGCCTGCCCGCAGCACCAAGGGAGGGAGAAACCTCGCTGCCGCGCTGTCAGCGAGGGCCTGCAGAGACACCAGCAACAGCAGCACCACAGCTCTGCTGGCACCACAGGGCTTTCTGCAGATCTGCAGATAGCAGAAAGCTGCTTACATCGGAGACAGCTGGGGCTGGGTCCCGCAGGTGCAGCACAAGGCTGGGAAACACTTCCTCCACCTCTCTGCTGAAACTGGACCTCCTCCCTGAGGCAGACGAGGCCAGAGTCCCATAGAGGGTGAAGGCCAAGCGACGCAGCACCTCTTCCTCCTGCGAACAAAAAAGCCTATGTGGCAGGTGCTAACAAGGGTGCCGCCTACAAACCCCTTGGCACTAGCGCGGCACTGCCCACAGGGGGATGGCAGCCCCAGGACGGCTCTTGCCTGCCCAACATGAGAACGAGTGGCTTCACTTACCGCCCCCAGGAACGCCCGGGTGGACCTGGCGATGTCTGCCAGGGCAGAGCCCACGGCACTCGCCTTCAGCTGCCCCAGCACCTTCACCAGCGCCAGCAGGCTCTCGGCAGCCACCTCCGCACCGGCCACATCCTCCAGGCCCCTGCACAGCACCTCCACCACGGCCGCCCTGTGCCTCCGCAGCTGCAGAGCGACAGGTGCACAAGCTGCTCACTATCCCTGCCTCCCACCGCTGCCCTTCACCATGGCGCCAAGGGCTGCACTTGCTCGAGCAAGCCCAGAGCAACCCCCTGCCTGAGGAGCCCCGCTTTGCATCCACTTTCCCCTTTGCTACCCTGCTGACATCAGAGCGAGGAGCGCGGCCTTAGCACAGCCCCACGTCTGCCTCTGCTCGTCTCTCCAGGCTCCGCAAGCCCCGCACACCTCTCCACTGGCACCTCTTGAGTTCGGACTGTGCTCAGAGCGCAGAAAAGGCCGTCTCACCTTTGTGGGTGCTCCACTGGCCATGTTGCCCACGCCTCTCATGGCCATTTGCCGCACGGTGTTGATGGGGTCACGTGATCTTTCTAGTAGGGCCTTCAGCAGGGGCTTCAGGAGCTTCGTCTTCTCCACCAGATGGTCCTTCACCAGCTGCAATAAAGCCACGGGGCTGCTAGCATCGGGACGCCATTCACGCCAGGCAAGACAGGACCCCTCCGAGCCCTCCCTGCCCTCCTGCTGCCTCACCTCAGCAAAGAAAGCCGTGGCCGTGAGCCGCAGGTTTGCCGAGGGTGAACCCAGCCACGAGAAGAGGCTCTGCACCAGGCGCTGCGGGACAAGCTCCGCGCGGATCAGCACGCTGCGCACAAAGCACGAGCAGGCTCGTGACACACAGTCACACAGGACGGCCACGGGCCACAACTCCCAAATTCACCGACTCCAATGCAGATGCTGCTCTGCACCTCAGCAGAGCTCCCGGGCATGAAGGAAGGTCCCAGCAGCCCTTTCCCTGGGCATAGCCCCCGCGACAAGGCAGGACACATTGTGGGGGCTCTCACCTCGCCAGGAGACACACGCCGGCGGTGTGAGCCTGGGGGTCTGCCAGGGATGCCCACACTCCCTGCTCCCGGAGCAGCCGCAGCCAGCGCTCCTCCAGGCACCTCGCCAGCACCAGCTCTAAGGTCTCCACAAAAAGACTGTGGGGGAAAAAAAAAAACCCCAAAGAAAGCTCCAGGGGCAGAAGTTTGGGGGCAGATTTCTCTTTGGCAGAGCTAAAGCAGCTCAGCCACTTGGGGAGCTGTTCCTCCGCTCATCCTAAACTCCACCAAGGGACAGGCAAAGTACCCCTGAAATGACGCTCCAAGGTCTTCAAGTCTCAAGCTAACTGAAAACTGGCATTTTTGCCCTTTGTCCTGCCCCAAACCCACAGACAGCAGGAGAAAGCCCAGAGTCCCTGGGCTGACTCCACGCCAGGCGCCCAAGGCACTCCCCAAGTGCTCTGCTCAGCAGCACTTTGGGGAGAGTGCCTTGTAGGTGGCACACAGCACCGATTTGCTCCTGCCGTTGCACAGCAGGAGCGTGGGCAGAGCATGGCACTGTGGGGAGCCTCACGATGGCCCCAGCTGGCGACACAGAGTTTACAGGCAGCCCTGCACCAGTGGGACAGTTGGGTGTGCCTGCAAGGCCATGAACCACACAAAGAGGCCAACCCCTGCCCCTGCCCCAGCCGCTCCTCACCTGCCCGGTGTGTCGTTGCTGCCCAGCTCCCCCAGGGACAGTGCCATCTCCTCCCCCAGCGTCTCGCTGACCTGCCCCAGGAGGCTGGGAAGCAGGGAGGGAAGCAGGTGCTGGACCAGCGTCTTGCTCCGCAGGACCACCAGCACCTCGGAGAGGGCGCGGGTGATCTACAGAGAAAGTCAACCAAGAACCACCTGGTAAAACAAGGGCTTTTCCCACTGTCCACGTCTCCCTGCCACCCTGGGGGGGCTTTTACTGTCTCCAATTCTCACTGCAGCGACAGCCTTGTGGCCCGGCAGCAGCAAACTGTCCCGACTCCCCACACCACTTACACTTCCACCCCCCTGGCACAGCACCCCGCCAGGCTCCACGGGTGCCCGCAAAGGGCACGAAACTCCCTCACGCTGAAGCACGAGTTGGAAAGCAGGCGTGAAGTGGCATAAATGCCTCTGCCGCTGACCGTACCGTGCGAGGCTCCAGGGCAGCCTGGCTGCTGCCCAGCTCTTGAGTGCAGCAGTCCCTCTGGTGGCTGCTCTTTCCAGCTGCCCTTAATTTTTTGGTTAAGCACACCAGGATGTGGCATCCCAGGGTGCTTCTTCCCAGGCTCCTCCACAGCTCCACCATGTCACTGCAAGAGAACAGACGCTCGCCCATGAGCCCCTAGCTAGCCTCGGGCACCTGCAACAGCCTCACGAGAGGCCAAAGGCTCTCCTTGTCTGCAACGGGGCTGGCCATGCCCAGCTCGGGACAGAGACACGAGCCCACGATGCTGCAGCGCTCAGCCTTTCCCCGGGGAAGAACCACCTGCTCCCTCGCGGGACCCCGCAGGCAGGTGCGCCCTGGGGCTGGCTCTGACTGCAGAGGGAAGGCCGAGGGCACAGACCTGTCCATGGGCAGGCGCTTCTGGAGGAGGCTGTCGAGCACCGGCTGTTGGTGAGAGCGGGCCAGGAGGAACATTGCCCGCAGCGCGAACCCCCTGGGCGTGCTCTGCCGGGTGCTGCGCAGGCAGCTGGAAAGGATGGTCACCATTTGGGGCACCTGAAAGCAGGAAGGCGAGAAAGAATGGCTCGGTGCGTCCTTTCCCCGTCCTTCTTCGGGGCCAATGGTCAACAACAGAGAGCAGCTAAAGGCGAATAGAAAAAACACCCCCCTCTCACCTCCTCCTGGAAGATTTGCTCCCCGCGCTCCCCCAGAAAGGTGAGCATCCACCGCCCAGCGGCCCACACACCCATGGGCCTGGCGCACAGCAAGCTCTCCACGATGGCGCTCGTGAAGTCTGTGGCCTGGGCTGCGGGGCAGGATTTGCAAACAAGCTGGGGAGAAATCAGGAACAGAAGAGACCACGTCATGGGTTGCTCAGATGCAAAACTCATGTCCTGACAGGAGTACTCGCATGCAAACTCGCACACACACACACATATACCGTGGCCCCCTCCCTGCTTTTTGGGGGCCAGTTACCTTCGCGATGTTGGTGGAGGTCGTGAGCAGAGACTCAGAGGTGACGGCGTTGAGCCTCTGACACAGGCGCCTGATCTCGTTGCTCCAGGCCGCCTCATCCGTGGTCTTGGCTGGAGCCAGGAGAAAGGGGAGTCACATTCAGGGGGAGCGAAACTCCGACCCCACGTGCTGGGGACGTGAAGTCTTGCCCACTCTCCTCACCTCCTATTTGGAGCAGGCGGCCGAGGCAGGTCGCTGCCCGCTGGCGGGACACGGCTGACACGTCGCATGTCAGAGGCCCCAGCAGTCCTGCCAGGGAGCCGAACTGCTCGCACGCATGGCCTCGCTGCAGGAGCAAGAGGCAGGCAAAGAGGTCACTGGCAGCCCCCGCGGCCACTCGCCCTCTCCCGGCCACGCTGCCCCCGAGCTGTGGCTGGGCAGGGGGCAAACGAGGAGCCGTCCTGCAGCCCCAGGAGACCCACAACCCGGCGCCTGCTGGGGCAGCTCTCCCTACGCGCATGGTCCCTGCTCACCCTGTGCTCGCGTCGCTCTTCATAAGTGCCCAGCAGCTGGACGCAGACCTGCAGGGCCCTCTCCCGCTCGCATGCGTGGGCCGAGGTGAGCCAGCGCCGCAGGACCTGGGCACGGGCACACCTGTCTCACCACGGGCGTCTTTCCACCCGAAGCCCTTCGCCAGCCCCCTCCTTCCTCGGCCTTGCTGCTTGCACAGCCCCGGTCTCTCTGGGCACCCCAGCCCCAGGCGAGGAGCCCTTCCCCGTGGGGACCTCCCTGCTCTGGGCTCTCGCTGCGGGCAGCATTGACCTGTGCAGCACCCCTCGCACACGGCTGCGGCTGGGGAGAAGCTCTGGCTCATCCAGGGGGCTCGGCAGGACACTGCGAGCTGCCTGCAAGCAGGCTGCTGCCGATGGGAAAAAGCTTGGGTGCCAAATTAGGGCAAGGGGGCCTGAACCTAGGACCATTTCCCTGTCCGCCACAGCAGGGTGTTACCCCTAGTTGCAGGGAAGCTCCCCTCCTCACACCAGCCCTGCAGCAGGATCCCCACGCCTCTGTCCCGCTCTGACAGCAGCGACGCTTTCCCCGCCCCCGCCCCAGGGACACTCACCTGCACCAGGTCCTTAAAGCAGACAGGGGCCGGCTCCGCTCGGAGAAGGGCTGCCACGAGCTGCCCCAGCACTCGCAGAGACAGCGCGTGCACACCCTGGCACCAGAAAGGGGGACTGAGTTCGGGCACCCCATGCACTCGCCAGCACAGCCAGCGGCTGCCAGAGTGCGGGGCGCCCGCAGCTGGGCCCCCGCCCAGGGGTGGCCAAGAAGCGCCGGCAGGTACCGATGTGTGTGGAGCAGCTGCCCCCGTCTCCCCTTCCTTTGCCATCTGCTCCGGGCGACGAAGGCGCACGACGCCCTGGCAGCACTGAGCCAGGAGGTTGTGCTTTTCCTCCCTCCTCAGATGGGGCTTCAGCTTGCTGCCAGGAGAAAAAGGGAGGGACGACAGAGAGGGGGCTTACTAGCACTCTCCAGAGTGAGTCACACCACCACTGGCTTTGTCCCCATCGACAGCCCCAAATCCAACACCCTCAGCTCCAGCCACACCGGCTGTCTGGGCTGGGGCACGCAGCCACTCCCACAGTCCCGGGGACAGACCCTACCTCAACTGCTCGATGGCCACGATGGCCCGGGGGTGCACCGGCGACTCCTGCGGCTCCTCCTGAATCACCTCCTGCAAGTCACAGAGAGACACGCGCAAAGTGGGCAGCGGGCAGGGGTGAGGGAGAGCCTGCCCGCCCACCCCGGCCACGCGTTCTTCTGCAGGACCCTGCAGGCACTGGCCCCTCAACCCCCATGGCTCCCTCAAGGGTCCCGCAGGACGAGGCAGCAGCTCCCCAGCACCCAAATGTCCCACGCTCCCCTGCCACGGTTCCAAGTGCCAGCACCCAAGCACCCTGCCCCCTGGGAACGAGGCTCGGGGAGCTTGGGAGCTCGTGCACCGCCCCGGGAGACCATTGCTCCTCTGGGCAAACCTGCCCCACGGCAGAGCCCACAGCCACCCCTGCGTGACGGCCTCGGCTCTGGGCACTCACCAGCAGGGTCTGCAGCAGCTCCCGCTTGCGGCAGAGCTCAAACCTGGGGCAGGCGCCCACAGCCCCGATGGCGAGGCTGATCTCGGTGACACTCTGCACCAGGGAGAGCCTCAGCTGGGCATCCTGATTGCAGGGGAGGAAAACACACTTTGAGCTCCTTGAAGGGCTGAGGAACCTGCCTCCAAGCACAGTGCGGGGAGGAGACTGTGCCCTCTGGGAGCCCAGCAGACCCCAGCTCGGCACCCGCGGCCTAGGAAGGGACTCTCCTCGCCCCTCCTGGGAAGGAGCCTCTCACGGGGAGGCAAGCAGCTGCCCCAGCTGCTGGCCAGAAAGACCCACAGATCCCGGCCCAGAGGAGCAGGGCAAGCAGCGCTGGCGCGGCTACGATGGGAGAGGTGCGCATGGGAAGGGTGAGGAGAGGCCGGAGCTGGCAGCACCCGGCCGGCTATGCCCTGCGCCCCGAGCACCCACCTGGCGGCCCTCTCGGTAGAGCTGCAGGACGTTCCCCACGATGTCTCTCTCGATATGGGCCAGCAGCTGCTCCCTGGGGGCACGCAGCGCCATCCTGCCGTACACCACCATGAGCGCAGCGCGAGTAGCGCGGGTCCTCACCGTGTTGCTCTGCTGGGGGTTTGTCGGAGAAGCACCGAGACATCAGCCCACGGCCCCACTGTGCCCGGGACTCCGCACGCTCCCGAGGCAGGAGCTGCTCTGCACACGACCGGCAGCTCGGCTCCCTGCGCACCTCTAGCAGCTCTAACAACAACACCCTGGGCTCTTTACCTTCTGGTGTTTCAAAGTGCCCATGAACGCCTTCACCGAGGACAAGGCCAGCTGGAAGTGGCTCTCGGCACAGCGGGACACAACTGAAATCATTCCCTGCAACGCAGCAGAAACAGGGAGTTGCTCCCACCAGCTCCACTGGCCAGGCAGGACCTTTCCCACGGCAAACAGCAGTGAAGGGAAAACCAGCAAAGGCTGGAGCAGGCCACGCAGAGCCCCTCTGCCCTGGGGACACGCCGAGGACACTCGGCAAAGCAGGGCGACACGAGGAAAGCTCACCTGTGCCTGCCACAGCTCCAGGTAGTTGGCTTCTTGGAGATATCTCAGTGTCTGCTCTTGCACGTGCCTGAGACACCCACAAGCTGCCAGGGCCGTGCCGAGAGCCTTGTACAGGAAGCGCTGCAAGAGAAGAGGCCGAGCCCTGGCTGTGGGGACAGCCCAACCTGGCGGGAGAGGGCCAGGCCACGGCCAACCCCACCATGCTGGCACCCATGCCCAGCGACCCGAGGGCTCTCCGGCGCAGCCCTCGGACGCGTGAGCAGCGGCAGCGGCACCGCACAGGGAACAAACCTTCTCCCAGGACAGGCGGGGAGAGCTGCCCAGCTGCTGGCTCAGCTCCCGGCTCAGGCCCACCGTCCAGGCCTCACTCCCAACGACCTCCAGCGAAGTTCTCAGGAACTAGGGTGAAGAGGACGATGAAGCAAATGCTCACCTGCCCCTTACCAGGGTCTTGTGCACATCCTCTGAGCACGCAGCACCCACGGCCGGGGCAAGTGCAGGCTGCTCGGGAAGTGCCTGCCCTGCTCCGTCCTCCCACCATTTTTCCTGTCCCCTGCTTGCCCCATCCAGCTGGGGACCCCACACGCATGCCATACCTTAAGCAGAAGGCTCTCCCACTCGGCCACATGCAGGGAGCTTGCGGTTGTTCCTGCAAAGCCAGAGGAAGCAAAAGCCCTCGCCGTTATTCCAGCGGGCTCCACAGCAGAGCCCAGGGGTGGTCTTTGCCGTCCAAAGCCCCACAGCCTCAGGCCAGTGGGCTGACAAGAGCCAGCAAACCCAGGACCGTTCCCCTCCACCAGGCTGGGGAGCTGAAGGCATTTTCCTGCCCCTCCGCCGGCCCAGCCTCTCCCGCCTGCCCGCACCTTACCTGCCAGGTGCTGCAGCAGCAGGGGGATCTCTGCGGCCCACTTTGCTCCCACGGCTCCATGGATCGTGCTGGGGAGCGCCTGCAGCAGCTGCAGGGCCGCTGCTCCACGGCCACCGCCCGCGTGCGGAGACACCGCCGCCACCACCTAGGCCAGGGCAGCAGGGAGACGGGCTCACGCCTGCCCCAAGAGCTGCAGCTGCCCCCATAGGCAGGCAGGCAGGCAGGCAGGGAGGTTGGCACTGCCCCAGCTGGCAGCAGGCAGCTGACCCAGGTGCTGCCGTCCTCCAGGAGGAGCAGGAGCCCCTGAGGGGCAGGGGAGGCTCAGGCTGCCTCCGACAGCTCCTGCCTCCTCCCGGGGTGCCTGGCACTGGCCTCGGCACCATCTCTCCCCGCCTCTCCTCTTGCCCGGGCCTCAAAAGCTCTTTCCCTGGGGCCCCACTACTCACCAGCAGGCGAGCCAGCAGGGCCTGGGGAGCCGGCAGAGGGGCTGCGGGCAGAAGGAAAGGCTGCGTGAGACACCCAGCCCCTCCGGCCCTCCTCGTGCCGCATCCCACATCCCCGCATGTGGCTAAAGGGGACCCGGCTGCGCCGCCTCCACACCAGCTCTGCTGGGCTCCCGTGGCTGAACAGCCACCGCTGAAGGCAGCCCCGGCATGGCAGGAACAAGCCCCCAGGCCCCCGGCGAGAGCTGGCTGCAGCAGTGCCAGGCGGCTCCGCCAGGGAAGGGGCACGCGGGGCAGAGCCCTCGCACCCAGCGAAGGGCACTGCTCTGCCCTGCACTGCCCCGGGCCTCCTGCGTGGGGCCGCCAAGGGACAACAGGGATATGCGCTGCCCCGCTCACACCCAGCCTGGCGCAGCATGCCAGGACTTTCTGCTCCCCACCTAGCTCCTCAGATTCTAGAGCCTCGGGTGCCGCCTCCTCTTCCTCGCGCCCTGCGCTCTCCTGTCTCTCAGCCAGGGCACGCAGACAGCGGCAGAGTGGGACCAGCATGCCAGTGTACTGGGCTGGCACCACGTACCGCAGCAGCCTCGGCCACAGGAGCTGCAGGCAAGAACCAGGCCGTTCAGCACGCCGGCATTTCCACCTCTCCATCCCTGTTCCCCCATCATTGCCACTTCTCTGGCACCGGCCCAGCCCTTCAGCCTCGGGCCTCCCCTAACTCAGAGGTTTCGGTCTCGCCCTGCCTTTCTCCTCCACCTTCTCTCCCTCTTGCCCACCGTGCTTCACACTCCTTTCCCCCTCCCTTTGGCTGCCTGGTTGATGAGAGCTGCTGGCACAGCTCACCCCCAGGGGGCAGGTCACCTCTGCACTCCAAGGGGACACAGGATTCCTATGGCCCCACCAGCCCCTACATCTCATGTACGGGATGTGGCCAAGACACATGCCCAGTGGGCTCGAGTCAGCCGCAGCATGCGCTGAACAAGCAAGTCCGGCCCCACAAAGCTAAACCCCAGCTCTTCTCCGCTGCTTTAGTGGCTAAGACAGGGGTCCCAGTGCACAGAGGAAAGCCTCGGACACCCCCAACCCCACTGCTCACAGAGCTTGCACATGGAAAGGACTGGTGCGTTTCCGTGAGCCGCACACACTCCGCGGTGTGTCGGGGAGAGGTTCAGGCCACAGGGAGGGTGAGGAAGAGCGTCCCCAGGCAAGAAGCAGCGGCAGGCGGAGGACAACTCACTTTGGCCACCCCTCTGGCAGACATGTCCAGCGTGCCCAGGACATGCCCGCACAGCCGCTGAACAGCCCTTTCTTCCCGGGCTTCCACCGCACAAAGGCTTCCCATGGCCTGCGAGACAGAGGTGGGAAACACCCGTCACTGCCCCTTCCCAGACCCTATGGTGCACAGCGATGCAGAGCCCCCTCCCACCGTGGCACCGGTGTGGCGGCCCTGCTGCACCCAGCTCTCTGCTGCCAGGGACGCCCGTGGCAGCACAGCACAGTCGGAGCATGGGACGCAGCCCTGGCGCCTTGCTCTGCCCTTACCAGTCTGCCCGAGGCCCGGCTGAACTCGCTGAAGATGTGCCCCACCACGTCCCACGCCGAGCAGCCCGGGGCACTGGAGCGCAGCAGCTCCCCGATGAAATGCAGAACTGCCTTCCTCACCTGCCAGGGAGGCTGCTGTTATGACCCCGGCCCACAGCCCCAGGGCAGGCTGCCTTCGCAGCGCTGCAGCCCTTCTGGCTGGGCCAAGACGACAAGGGTGCAGCAGCAGCCCACACTCCACTGTCGCCACTGGGCTTTAGCCCTGTGCCCTGCCTTTGCCTGCTGCTACAGCCCCGCCAGGCTCTGCGCCAGGGAAAGGGTGGCTCTGCCCCCGCGGCAGCACCGTGGCACCATCCCTGCCCAAAACAGCTCACCTGGGCCGCGGGGTCGCCACGCACAGACTGCACAAGCTTCACAAACAGGGGCAGCTTCTCCCTCATCTCGGCAGCTGCAAGGGACAAGGAGAGGTGTGTGCTGAGGCCGAGCCCCCATTTCCGGAGGGATTCCTCACAGCTCCCTGGCTTTTTGTACACAAGTGGGACAGAAAAGCAGGGCCAGACTGCGATGGCAGAGGAAGCAGCAGCATCCCGGGGGGACTCCATTTCTCTCTCCTGGCACACTGACCATCAGAGCGGACCAGAGCTTGCAGCACTTCCATGGCTGCCACGCGATCAGCCTTGCTCCCGCTCCTCAGCTTGCAGTACAGGAACACGATTGTCTCCGCGGGGCAAATTTGGGCTGCGAGGAGGAAATCACGCTCAGCATTAGTGACCAGCATCTTCGCACCCGGGTAGGTTTGCGACACAGCTGCCAGCACACGGCGGCACGGCGCTGCCTCTCCTCTCCTCACCCTGCAGCACGGCGCAGCGGCACAGCTCTGCTCTGTGCTCTGGGCTGGGTGGCTCGATCTCGTCACAGAGCTGTGAGAACAAGGTGTGTTTCAGAGAAAGCCAGATCGGTGTGCAGAGGGACAGGAAAGAAACTGTGCTGTCAGCCCTCGTCTCACGGGCAGCTCTGGGCGCGGCCCCACCACCAAAGCCCAGAGCTCCGGGCGCACGCAGAGCTTTGCAGCTGAGGCTGCCCAGGAGCCTCAGGCCAGCAACGTGGCACCAGGCCTTACCTGCTGGTGCACAGCAGCGTTGATGGCCAGAAGCTTGGCCCGGGGCACGAGGGTCTGAACGTCCGCCACAGCCCCCAGGAAATAGCTGAGACTCTGCAAGGGAGCATGAGAGGGCGAGGGGGGCTCTCACCGCCAGCCGCCCGGAAAGGGAGAAACCGGCATCGCTGGGAGAGGCCATGGCCTGAACCCACGTCCAGGGAAAGCCCAGCCCCGCATGGGGCTTCTGGTTCGTCCTTCCCACAGAGCAGCAGGAGACCAGGAGGTCTCCTCTGCACAGCCCTGCTGGGACAGCCTTTCCTGGCACGTTTCCCCGCCCCCAACCTCTCCCTGTCCCAGGGGCAGGATGCAGCCCTGGGTGCGAGGGCAGAGCTCCTTGTGCACCCCCCCCCAGCCCGGGAAGTGGCGCAGCCTCCCGTCCTGAGCTGCTCGCTCCAGCGACTCACCGCTCCCTCCTGGCCCTCCTGCCTTGCTGATTTCTTCCAGCAAGAGCCCAGGAAGCCTCTGGCCTTTGTTCCCCATTCCTGCCCAAAGGGGTCCCAGCTCCTCCCGGCACCCCGCAGCTCCCCAACACCTTGCGGCACCCGCACAGCGCCCGGCTGCGCCGTGCCCTGCGCAACACCTCACCGTGGTCACCCCAAAGGGCTCCCGCACTTCTCGATACTGGTGCAGCAGCCAGAGGAGCTGCTCCCAGGCGCGCTCGCGGTGCTGCTCCGCGTGCAGGAGGACACCCATCATGGCACCCATCGCCCTGAGGACGGCCTGCTTGACCTGCCGAGGGTTGGCGACATGCGGCGGTGAGGGCTGAGGGTCTCTCCAGCACTCGCCTCCCCCAGACACCAGCCTGCCCTTCCCGCGCAGGGGACTGTCCCTTCTCCCTGGCCAGAAGGGCTCGCTCACCAGCACAGAGAGCATTTCCTCCCGGCACACCCTCAGCCTGCCCTGTCAAAAAGGCCCTGGGATTCCTACGCGGAGTAGCAGGCCGGGCACTGTTGCTTTCTGGCACAGAGCCGCGAAGGAGAGCTGCCGTCCTGCCTGCCAGCTGGCACTGCTGGCCCCGGCATGCTGCCCGCAGGCTCCCGGCTCGGGGCCCTTTCGCAGCCAGCCTGCTCCCTTTGACTCCTTGCAGAGCCCCACCGGCCCCTGCAGACGTCCCTGCTGCTGCCCACGGCTGCAGAAGCAGCAACGCTCACCTCTTCCTCCTCACAGCGCCGCCAGTTTCTGCCCACGTAGCGGAAGAGTGGGTAAACAGGGGCGCAGAGTTGGGCCGCCCCCAGGCGAGGGAAGGCACATTTCTCCCACTCGCGGAAGTACGTGTTTATCCCTCGGCACCACTGCTCCACAACTGCAGCATGAGAAGGGAAACAGGATCGTGGCAAAGTCTCTGACCAGCAGGAGACCTCGTTTCAACCAGGCCCCCGAGCCTGATTTAAGCCGACGCCAGGCTCGCCAGGCCTCAGGTCTGCCTTCAGGCACACGTTGCATGAGGGTCTGAGACACCTGGGTTGAAATGCTGCCTTGTTTCTCCCCTCTTCCGCCCCAGCACACCTTTTCCTCCACACAGCCTTGCTGCCCTCCACCACTGCCCGCTGCAGCCCCTGCCTCTTTCTTCCCAAACATTGGCCCCTCAGCACAAGCTTGGAGGCTTTGGCAATTCTTTCCTGTGCTCTCCCTTAAAGCCCACAAGCTCCTTGGGGCAGCCGCACCGAGCGCCGGCCCGGCCTGCCCACAGGCACCCCGGCAGCACCCGCTGCTCCTGCTCGTTCAGGGCAGTTGGGGGCTGCTGAGGCTGGAGCTCACTGCGGCTCAGCCCTGCCCTGCCTGCCCCGAGACCCCAGCGAGGCGCCCAGGGCCACCCTGGCCCCTTCCGCTCCCCGCGGGCCCTGGCCGCAGCGCCGACACTCACCGCCGCAGACAGTGCGCAGCAGCCGGCTGCTCCCCACCTCGCTCAGCACACCGTGCAGGGCTGACAGCGTCGTTTCCACGAAGGGCACGCACTGCAGGGCTGCAGAAAGGGCAGGGGCGGTGGGGCGGAGGGCGGCTGCCGTCAGCCGGAGCTGCCACGGCCCGTGGGCTCTGTCCCCCGGCAACGCTGCCAGACCAGGGCTGTGGGGCCATGCCAGAGGGCAGGGGGACGGGAGAGCTGCCGAAGCCCTGGGGGAGGCCCTGGCATGGGGAGGGTTCCTGCCAGGGCACCCATGTACCACCAGCTGCCTTCCCCGAGGGGTGCGGGGAAGCCCTGGGGCATGGGGAGGACAGCGTGGGGCAGAGCCCGGCACATTTGGTCTCCAGCAGGTTCCCTCCAGCCCAGCGCAGCCCAGACTGTTTTGGCCAGGGTGACGAATCCCTTCTCCTGCCTGTCACCCACTGTAACGCGGAGTAGCAGGCCGGGCACTGTACCGTAGCGGGCAGCGAGGTTGCGCAGGGTGATGAGGACGAACTCCTCCGACATCCCCTCCAGAGCCTTCAGGTGGCCCTGCAGCACCGACATCACGTCGTGCAAGTGGGAGCGGGCCAGTGCCACCAGGACACCACTAGCGTCCGTCCTCACAGCGGCTGTCACACCCTGAAAGACAGCAGTTTGCGCGTGACAGCAGCGTGACTGGCCGTCCCCCACAGCTTGGCCTCGAGGCAGGACAGAGAACCGGTAACTCGACTCCAACTGTCCCTCGCTCACAAACAGCCCTGCAGCCACCTCTCTGCACAGCTCCCGGGTCACTGCCCCAACCCCCTGCCAGGACCCGTCCCCGAAGCCTCTCCTGTAGGACAGACGTGCCAAGCGCAGGGGTCCGGGGTTACCCTCAGAGAGGACAAGCTCACCTGGGCAGCTTGCAGGTCCTCGAATGCCACCGCTATCACTCTGTCCACGACAGAGTTCTGCAAATGGCTCTCGTCGTGCCACAAGACGCTCTCCAGCTCGCGGTAAATCTCCGCTCTGCCATCCTGGGGACACACCGCACACGGCAGCAATGGGACGTGTCGCCCTCACATCAGCTCCGCCATGCTGACGCCAGGGACGAGCCGCCGCCACCGCTCAGCACAGCCGTCGGGAGTGGGCGAGAAATCCCACGCTGGGATTTCCCAACCCAAACCCTAACCCTAACCCCGGGGACGCTGCCACCTCCTGCAGGAAAGCAGGGTGCGCGGTAGTGTCCGCTCAGCGCCACCAGCAGCATCCGGTTTTTGGGAGGAGGCACGGCAGGAGGACAGAGGCGCCATTGAGCGAGATCAGCTCACAGCACCTGGGGAAGCTGGGCGCTACGGGGAGCCCTCGAAGCCCCACGCAGCCCCATGGGATGCCCCCACCTCACCTCGACGCCTTGCAGCCGGTCCAACAGAGAGGTCACGACGGCGGCAAAGGTAGCAACGGCCGCAGGGCCAGAGCCAGCCGCCCTGCCGCCGTCCTCACCCCGCGCAGGTCCGGACTGGGGACCTACACAAGTGAAGAAACCTGGAAGGAAAGAAGCGGAGGGTTTGCGTTGCTTCAGCAGCCGCAGGGGCGGGCCCTGAATTGGGGCAAACGTCTCCCCAGCTGGAGTACGGGGTAACAGGAGAGGCTGGCAGAGCCGGCTCTGTGTAATCTGGAGAAGAGCAGCCCGGGGGCAGCTTGGAGCTGGCCCCAAGCGCATGACCCCGACTCTCCCCGAGCCAGCAATGTGGGCACCAGCTGGTCCCCGTCACCCCCATCGAGCGGGCCGGCAGGCTGGGTGCCGAGTGCGGCACCAGCCCCCACCTCGGAGCACTCGCAGCACCCCCATCGCGGCAGGACTCCCTGGACGGATGCACTGCTCCGCCAGCACCTCCTCCCGCGGGAGCTACGAGCCACTGGGCCAGCGTGGGCCCTGGGAGGGAGAGGGGACCTGGCCACTGTGACCAGTGAGGGGCCACTGTGACCCGTGGGGGGCCCCGACACCTCACAGAGGGCTGCTGGCAACGCGGGGCTGCGGGGGGGGAGGGCAGGCACGGCCGCACCAGGGACCCCCCCCCGCCTCGCCCCAAATGTGGGCATATCCCCCAGGCGCCAGCGCTCGCAGTCACTCGTCGGCCTCCGGTGGTTCTGAGCAGTGACCGTCTCCAAACGCATCGGCCACTTTAGGTTATCTCCTAAGATAACCTCCTAAGTGCCCATCCCAAAAGAGCACCTCTTCTGAATTGCGCCACTCTTCTAAAGAGCTTCAGGCAAACCACCAGCAGCCACCCGGCAACTGCCAGCTCCCACATCATCCCCTCAGCAAACACTGCTGCAGACGAAAGCCCTAAACACGAAGAGCAAACAAAAAAGAGGGCAGGGAAAGTATGCTAGGGACGGATCTCAGGACAAGGAGAAAGACTGACTGGCGCTTGGTCAGGATCCTGGCTGGAGACACCAGGCAGTGCGTTAAGTCCTTCTGAACATGGCAAAAATTAAGATGCTTTCATCGTCCTGAGCACCACAGACAGAAATGGCAGCAGACCTGCTGTCATACCCCTTCTCCCAGGAAGCGGATGAAACAATATTGTAGCGTTAAGCTTCTGGGCAGCTGGACTAAATCCTTCAAGCAGAAACCTGGGGAGAAGGCTGTGCCTCGAGCGCCAGACCCAGGCTAAGCAGAGGGGAGCTTTGGTTTGGGAAGCCACGTGGCCTAACAGAGAATTGCTCGGGGCCTTGGGCAGCTGGAGGCATCCCCGGCCACCCTGACTGGTGGTGGGAGCCTCGGCTGCACTGCGGGGCCTCAGTACCCCTGTCCTGCATGGGCTGCCACTCGGCGGGCACCTCACACGACAAGAGAGCTGGATATTTATGTCCGTAACGAGGCCCGAAGAAAAGCACTCCTATAGAAAGCCACCTGCCAGACAGCAGCACTGCCTCTGTGCACCTCCAACCCCTCCAACTGGGTATGAAGCAGCTTGAGACACTTCCCAGCTGTCACTGGGACACCTCTGGGTTTCCACAGGTTTTATTAAAAGCGTGGCTTTTTGGCATTCCGACAGCTACTCTTTCCAAAAGGCGCTGCAGGGAGAGCAGCTGGCCTACGGAGGCCACGAAACAGCAGCGCCTGCCTTCGTGGCACCTGTAGCTCTGCACAGACCTTCCCAGCTCACGCAGAGGCACCTCCAGCTCCGCGTGCCCTTGGGACCCGCAGCAGCCCTGACAGCAGCCCCTGCTGATGCTCCCCGAGCTCCCAAAAACCAACTCTGGAGCATCAGGCCCTCTGGCACTGCCCGCAGGGACTTGCTCCGCTCTACCCACAGCTCACCCAGCTGGATGCTGGGTGACAGCTCCGTCCCACAGGTCTCCTCAGCACAGTGAGGGGAGATGACGGGGCCTTGGACTGACACTTCATTTGAAAAGTAAAACTCATCTCCACCTCTCTATTTCCTCCCTAACAGCCTCCCTTCCTGCCTCACCCTGTCACCTGACACAGCTCCTCTGCACCTCATTTCCTTCCTTTAGAGGGACAGGCAAGAGAGAAAGGCCCTTTCTTTTACTCCCTGAACTGAGAGGAAAACAAACTTTGTGTTTTCTACTAATGCCAAAGCAATGTATTAAGAGTAAATGGTTTCTCAAATGAAAGGGTAACTTCCTGTCTCCAGTTCTAGAGAAATGCCTGCGAGCGCTAAAAGGCTCATAAAAGGAGTGTGAGAAGGGACCTCAGGACCCTCAGGAGCGGGCAAGGAACTGTTGCCTCGCAACACTCCTGTTGCCTTGACAGCCAGGCTGGCCAAGGTGCAAGGAGGGAGGCCAGACTCCACAGTGTCCAGCTGACCACAGGACAGTGCTGAACTGGGATTGAGGAAGAAAGCTTTGTGCAGGGTAGCACGCTGGCAGACCAGGCCCATCATGCCCAGCATGTCGCTGTCCACCACTCCTCCATGGCGATTACAGCACAGCTCTATTTGTTTAAGGACAAAGCTGCGGGGCTGCCTGCTCCCTCTGTGTGGACCGGCCACCCAGCCGTCAATACATGGGGAGCACTGCTCTCCGGGCTCTCTCTGGGCAGCGGGGAAGCACAGCTGAAATGCGGCACCTTGGGACAGGCTCACACTCCCCAGGGCACGCTGTTCCCTGCAGGGCAGCTGACCCCAAACAGCTTGGACAGCCCAGGGACAGACCTGCTGCCCACATGGCCTGCAAAGCCCCCGGGACAGAGGCTCAGAGCTGCTCCTGCTCGAAGGCTTTTTGTGCCCCGTGACTGACTTCAGGAGGCAAAAGCTTGTAAGCACAAAAAAACGAACAAACAAGAAAAACAACCCCAGAAGGATATTTTGGTGCCAACCCTGCTGGTGCAGCTGCTAACATAACTGTTTTCCAACCAAAGTGCATTATCCCAAGCAGTGTGTCGTCACAGTTTACCCAGGAAGGCTTGTGCACAGAGAGCACGGTGTGGGGAGTGATTACCTTTGGCTGTATTGATTGGAGGTAGGTTTGCTAATTCTGCTTTGCCTCAATTTCTGCAACAATAACAAAGCCTTTCTGAAAGCCAGGCAGAGAGCTGATGTCATTGGAGCGACCCAGTCCCCGAGGAGAAATCCCACAGTACCTGACCAAAATAATATTGGAAGCACGGGCTTAGTGTTGCTGCCCACATCCCCCACTCAAAATGCCTCCGGGCTGTGTCCAGTCCCACTCCCCCATGCCTCCCCCATCCTTAGCCCTATGCTGGGAGCTACCAGAAGACTGAAGATCCTCCCTGCTCGCCCCAAGACACCCCCAGGCTGCAGAGGGTCATCTGGCAACAGCAGAGCAACTGCCCCATTGCTCAAAGGGGCCTTTCTGGAGGGCACGCTGGGCACAGAGGGCAATGACTGCCCCCAGCTGCCCTTTTGCAAAGCTCTCTGCCCTGGGGGGGTGCCAACCCAGGCAGATGGAGCAAGCATTTGTGAGAGACTGGTCTTCCCTTAAAGAAAAACAAACAAACAAAAAATCAACAACAAAACTAACTGCTTGCTGGTTCACACCACCTGAGTCCAAGAGGCCTGACGTAAACCGCATGAGGCAGTAAGTCTGAGCTCTTCCCAAGCTTGTTCAATAGCAGAAAGGGAAGATGCTCCTTTAAGAAACCCCTTTCCTTTCATTTGGGCTTTGCAAGCACTCATTCCTACGGCTGTCTGGTGACTGGGAACTGCATGCAAAGCCTGGGAAGCAGCAGGAAAAGCAATGCTGCATGACAGGCACTATCTGACCTTGGGGACTCGGGGGGGGGCAAAGCCTTTGTGGGGGACCTTTCAGCAGTAGGAAGGACAGTGGAAAAAGATGGGACGGTCTTAGAGGAGATCTTTTTCTGAGTCCTAGATGGGACAGTTGCAGTCTAATATTGCTCGCTTGAATTCGTGAGGGAGTGAAACAGGCCTTTGCTTTAAAGAAGAGAGGAAGAACTAGACTGTCTGTGTTTGCTCTGTAGCTCTGCAGGGGATGGGCTGAGCCTGTCCCTGCAGAGCACAACGCTGGGAGCAGGTTGTGGAGTCGAGGAAGACATTTGGAGGCCTGTCTCATCGCTGCTGCTGCTGCTGCTGCTGCTGCCTGGGCGGTCTGCGGCAGCTGCTCTTGCCCAGCTGCCCGGGTCCTTGCTCTGCGCCATGGCCACGGAGGTGAGGCGCTCTCTGGCGCAGGACTTCTCTCTCCCAAGGTGTTACAGCGCCTGGCACAAAGGGGCCTGGCTTTAACTACAGCCTCTTCAAGCAAAGGGAGGCAATGTTAACCCATTCTTCTTTTCTACTTTCCACCTGGCTTTTGAAGGTCTTCAGCTCCTCTGTGAGGGCTTAGACACAGTAATTCACCTCTCAGGGTGTCGGATCACTGTTTCAGTGCTTTTAAAATGCTATAGGTTTTACAGGGAGAAGCAAAGCCAGGGCAGCGAGGCCTTTTCAGGATTAAAACATTTCAACTTCTGTTTGTCCTTTCTAGTGAGCTGGTGTTAAGGGTTCCTTGCTGAGGTGCCTCACTCACATCAGGATGTGACCCTGTAGTGTTTTTGCACTTGAATGTTGAGGTGCAACTGCCTAGCGGCCCTTGAAACCACCATCTCTTATCTTGCCAAAAGAAGGATGGTGGGGGGAGGGGGGAGAAGAAGAAGTGGTATTTGAGGAAAAACAATGGGCGCGCTCTGGCCGTGGACACAATTTACCAAGAGAGCTACGTAAGCAAATGAAGACGGAATCTCAAGAGTCTGATTCTCAATTGCATTCAGCTCCCTTTGCACCACTGTGGAGATGGGATGCTCCCTTGCCAAGCGTGAACCCTAGGGGGAACCCTAGGGTTCAGCCCCATTGGGGGTGGGGTGGTATGAAGGGAACTGTGTGGAAGTGAGAATAAACCCTAGTGTTTGGAGGGGAGGGGGGGTTGTTCCTCCTCTGTGCTCAGTCCGGGCGTGTGATGGGTAGGGCTTGACTAGTTTCCTGTCAACGGGAGTGGAAAAGTACCTACTGAGTTGGAAGGAAACTCAACGAGGCTTTTGTGGACCATCTCCTTGACAAAGGAAAAGAACTCCGAATGGTGTTTCTGCGGTCTCTGGTAGCTGAACTGAAGAGCAGCTCGAAGGAGAAGCTCTTGATTCAGAGCAATGCAGCCCCAACCGTCTCTGTACAATATTGTCTGATCTGCTTTTTATGGGAAAAGCTACTTCATGACATGGAAATGCTCCAAGTTCATCAGGTTGTACCTTGAGGCAGCTTTTGCTGTGTTCTTTTCTGTTCATCTCTGACTTTCTCTGGCTGCTTTATTTTCATGCTCTTATCAAATTGTCAGCAGACAGATGTGCACAGCAGTTTCAAGAGGGGTGCCCCACAGAAAACCACTTCAAGAACTGCTGTTCCACTTGATCGCCGTTTCCTTTCACACCCTCTCATTTGTTTCATGGAAGTAGAATATATATAAAGTATGTTTGAATGTCTTACACTTGCTTGGAGAACCTTTCCCTCAGCCGACAACAGCATTGGTGAGGACCGGGACTAGAATGTGAGATGCGGGGGGAGGAGGGGGAAATCCTGTGAGCCCATCAGTGGATGAAACGTGACCCGTTGCCCATGCAGTGATTTAGGAGCAGGAATTCTTGCCAGCTCTTCTCCCAGTGATTATATATATATATATATATATTTTTTTTTTTCTCCTGTTAATGGTAGAAGGATTTACAGGAGCACAGAGAAGAGCCTTCTCTCCAGCAGGCAATTGAAATGCTCGGTGACGGTGCCTTGATACATTGATGGTGTATCTTCTAGTCTGGTCACGAAGCAGTTTCACTGCCCGTTTATGCCACAATTTTTTGTTAGATTTAAAAGATGACCCAAGCGTTTCCCACGGCCGCGTAAGCCCTTGAATTGACACGAGGCTCAGTATGAGAGCACCTGGCCCCCATGATTTAAAAAAAAAATCTTCCTGTATTATATGAAAACGAGGAGAAAAAAAAATGTTTTTCAACCTAAAATGTAGATGCTTCAATTACGTATTACTGCATTAAGTTCACTGAGAAACACGGGTGTGGCCCTTTCAATCAATATAGGTGGATATACCAGCAGTCTGATGTATACCATCAGCTGATGGCAAGAGGCTATGCAGAAATCCGAAGTGAGTGGAAATAATTTGCACTAATGGATTTTGTTTTGCTTTGCTTTGCCTTGCCAGAATGTCATAAACCAGCTACTCTTTCTCTGTGATTGAATCAGTGACGGTTTCCTTTGTAAGCATTGCTGGCTGCTTTTCTTGAAATGAGGTTGAGATGCAAAGTGAACTAGCTGCAAATTACTTTGAACGTTTACATGGGCCTACCCAGACTAGGAAAGTGAATGAGGTTAGTCTATAATTGGCTGCAACAGTAATAGCTTTATTTGTTTTTCTAGATGTTAAAAGAGAAAGTCCTGAGCAATAACTGAAAACTGCTCTAAAGAAATCATCTGTGGAAACGTTCATCCAGAGAGCCCATGTTCTGTTTCAGCCAAGACAGAGGTGCACACCCAGCCAATGGGGTGGAACTTCTCCATAGGTAAGATGGGAACGTTACATATTTCCACTTTAAATCTTCGCTTTGATTAAGGCTTTCTTACAGGGCCTTTCTTCATGTTCTACAACTGAGACCGCAGAGATGTCGAAACTGCCTCTGCCAACAGGTTGGGCACTTGGATAGGGATTACACAGGGAGAACTGGAAGTGCGAGGGTGTTTTTCCTCTCTCCTCTCATCTTCTTTGGAGTCCTTTGAGAAGTGGGACACAGCGCTTTGCAGGAGTGGAAAAGGAAAGCTGGAAAGTGTTCTCCTGCCAATTTCAAAACAGTACAGGATGTTATTAGCCGTCTGCAAATCTTCTCCCCCACCCCAATAAATTAACTCACAAGTTGCGTGCTGCAAGGAAAATACTTCATGACGTCCCTCTAGTTCTGTGTATATGCCTGAATGCTTTAATTTTATGGTTGGAGCACATACCCTAGCTGACTGCATTTCCCTCGGCAAACCACAAGGCTCTGGTTAGCTCTCACCTCAGTTACTAATAAGCAGGACTCAGTGTAGCACTGATCCTATTCACCTGACACTGAAGCTTGATCTTACTCCTCTGATATTCTAGGATTCTCCCCTGTGCTCTACAACACGGAAGCCCTTGGCTTTTTGGCCAGATGCATACTGCTCATAGATGGATTCATTTCTTTTTTCATATCTTCTATTAGAAAATATTCTTAGAAAAACTCCTTTGAGAGTCTGCACGGTTACCCCTCAGTTAGGGATTTGAGAAGACGACAGTCGGGATAGTAGCTGGTAACTTCTCAGCTGCATATTGCTGCCCTTGCAGCCTAAACCTTTCCCCCCCCCTCCCAGCGCTCCTTCCTTCCTCCCTCCCTCCCCCCCCACCCCCGCCGCTCTTTTCCCCTCTCTGAATAGCTCATACTTGCCAGTTAGCTTAGTCAAGATTTCAGCAAGAGCTACTCTCGTGAGCCTGTGGAAACTCCCCTGCCCTACAGATGGCAGTGGGCCCTCAGCTTCCGCTCCCATTCCTCCGAGGTGAAAAAGGCAGCTGGTAATGGGACTCCTGATGATGGGAAATGAATGGCTCTTTCGTGGAGCAGATCTCTAGCAGTGACTCTTTGGAAAGGAAACAGGTTCCTCGGCTGCTGAGCTGCAGAGGTTTTTCCTCCCTGAAATTATTCCAGAGAGGCAGCCGTGCAGGTAGCGATTAGATGGCAGCTTGGAATTTGCCTGGAGTCTTCCTGTCTCTCTCTTCCTCTCTCTTCTTTCTCTCTTCTCTCTTATCTCCTTCTCTCTTTCCCTCTCTCTCTAGCTCTTTCTCTTGCCTCCCTCTCTCCCTCTTTCTCCCTTTCATTCTTTCTTTGTTCCTCCCTAGCCCTAGCCCTCTGGCATGCCCCTAGCAGCCCCACTCCACAGGGGGCTCGATGTTTTCTCTCTCTCCTAACCCCAAGCCTAGCCCTAATCTCAGGCGGGGCCTGAACCTGAGCCCACCAGGCCTGTTCTTGGCCTGAACAAAACAGGTGCGCTGGGAGCAGTGTTGGTGCAGCTGGGCATTTCCTTTGGCATGCCCCTAGCAGCCCCACTCCACGCGGGGCTCGACGCTTTCTCTCTCCCCTGACCCTAAGCCTAGCCCTAACCTGGACTCCTTTCCCCCGCTGCAGAGGTCCCCGAGCAGAGGTGCCGCTCGTCTGGAGTCCCCCCAAGGAAAATGCAGGTGATGCTCACCACGCGCTGGGCTGCCGCTGCAGCCGGATAGACAGTCCTGTGGCCACGGCCCCCATCTGCTGCCCCTTCCTGGGCAGGGCAGCTGCCGCTCACCCGCAAGGTCCTGCGGCTGCTTTTGTTTCTCCAAGGTGAGACTCGGGGAGCTGCTTCGCATCACAGCGATTTCACCAGGTTGGCAAAGGCTGCAAGAAGCAATAGGCTGCTTGGCAATACTCTCCATGGTTCCTTTGCTCTGGGTCTCTCTGTTCCTCTCTCTCTCTCTTCTTCCTCTCTTTTCTCTCTCTCTCTCCTTCTGTCTTTCCCTCTCTCTCTAGCTCTTTCTCTGGCCTCTCTTTTCTCCCTTTCATTCTTTCCTTTCTTCACTTTTCTCCTCTCTCTTCTTCTCTGTTCTTTCTCTTTCTCTCTCCTCTCTCTCTCTCTCGTTCTTTTTCTTCTTTTTCTCTCTCTCCCTCTCTCCTTTCCCTTCCCCTTCCTCTGTCCCTCTCTTTTTCTCCCCCAGCGCCTGGGCCGCCATGGGGGCGCCGAGCGAGGCAGGGAGGGAGAGAGGGGGCGGACAGCGGCCACGAAGGACCAAACTGCACTCTCTGCACGCCTGTGGCAGCCCATGCATGCGCCCTGGCGCCCATCCCACCCCCGGCCCCGCCCCCACCACCACCTGTGTCACGAGCATCCACTGCAACTGCCGCCAGCTGCGCACATGGGCCTCAGCTCACCTCCGCTGAGCTGCAACAACACCGCAGGGAGGCACCGTGGGTGCTCGGCCACCGTTTCCCCTGCGGCCCCCGGTGCTCTGTGGCGCCAGACTGGGGGCAGCTTTCCCGGCCAGGAGCCTGGGGACCACACAAGTCCCCTCTCCCCGTGCCCCCTGGCTTTCGGTGCCAGCGTCCTCGGCCTGGCACCCGCGGGGCCTCTGGACAGCTCCCCAGCCCACAGGGCAGGAGCTCAGTCACCGTCACCCTACCTCCCCACAAGAACGCCAGGTCCCACCGCTGGAGCCGCTCAGCTGGCGCCATGTCCAGGAGGATGCCTGGCACATGAGAAAACGCAGCCATCAGCGCACAGCCCTGGCCCCAAAACCAACCTCAGCCCCGAGGCCCAACCCTGACCCGGGGGACACAGCCAGGAGCAGCATGAGAGCCCGGCGCTGTCTCTCACCCAGGACGGTGATGGCTTCCGCCTGCGGTGCCTGGTAGCTCCCCATGCAGCAGCTCCGGGCTGTGCTGCAGAGCGTCTCCAGCAGCGCGGGGCAGTCTTGGGCCTAGGGCAAAGCAAGGACACAGGTACTCGTCTCCGGCTGCAAATGCCCCTCCGCCAACCTGTGGCCAGGCACCTAGGTGGCCCTGCGGTGCAGGAGCCAGGGTATGGCCGCCCACAGGGCCGCGGGCCGCGTTGCAGCGCTCGCTCACCAGGTGACCGCAGACCTTGTCCTGCAGCTCAGCCACGCTCAGCCCGGCACCTGCAGCGATGCGTTGCTGCACCCTCTTTGACCCCAGAAACGGGGCACACTGGTGCAGAGCGACCTTGCACGCCTGAAAAAGAGCATCGGGCCCTGTCATCACAAGGATGCTGCACACCTGCCCAGGGCGCCGATGGAGAAACTTTGCTGCCACGGTGACAGTGAGGGCCTGTGGAGATGCTGGCAGCCCTGCACGGGTGGTAGTGGCACCGCAGCTCTGCCAGCGCCGCAGGGCTTTCTGCAGCTCCACAAGGAGCCCCGGGAGCTCTTACACTGGAGACGGCTGGGGCTGGGCCCCGGAGGTGCAGCACGAGGCTGGGAAATGCCTCCTCCACTTCTCTGCTGAAAAAGGACCTCCTCCCCAAGGCAGACGAGGCCAGGGTGCCGTAGAGGGCAAAGGCTGAGAAGCGCAGGACCTCTTCCTCCTGTGACCAGTAAAACCCATCTGGCAGGCCGCTAACGCGGGCACCGCGTACAAACTGCTCTGCACCAGTGGGGCGCTGCCTGTGGGGGGCGGAGGCCCCAGGACGGCTCTCGCCTGCCCAACAGGAGAACGAGCGGCTTCACTTACCGCCCCCAGGAACGCCCGGGTGGACCTGGAGATGTCTTCCAAGGCCGAGCCCATGGCCCTCGTCTTCAGCCGCCCCAGTACCTTCGTCAGTGCCAGCAGGCACTCGGCAGCCACCTCCGTGCTGGCTGCGTCCTCCAGGCCCCTGCACAGCACCTCCATCACGGCCGCCCTGTGCCTCCGCAGCTGCAGAGCGACAGGTGCACAAGCTGCTCACTATCCCTGCCTCCCACCGCTGCCCTTCACCATGGCGCCAAGGGCTGCACTTGCTCGAGCAAGCCCAGAGCAACCCCCTGCCTGAGGAGCCCCGCTTTGCATCCACTTTCCCCTTTGCTACCCTGCTGACATCAGAGCGAGGAGCGCGGCCTTAGTACAGCCCCACGTCTGCCTCTGCTCGTCTCTCCAGGCTCCGCAAGCCCCGCACACCTCTCCACTGGCACCTCTTGAGTTCGGACTGTGCTCAGAGCGCAGAAAAGGCCGTCTCACCTTTGTGGGTGCTCCACTGGCCATGTTGCCCACGCCTCTCATGGCCATTTGCCGCACGGTGTTGATGGGGTCACGTGATCTTTCTAGTAGGGCCTTCAGCAGGGGCTTCAGGAGCTTCGTCTTCTCCACCAGATGGTCCTTCACCAGCTGCAATAAAGCCACGGGTCCACTAGCATCAGGACGCGATTCACGCTGGGCAAGACGCAGGAACCGCTCTGAGCCCGCCCCGCCCAGCCTGCTGCCTCACCTCAGCAAAGAAAGCCGTGGCCGTGAGCCGCAGGTTTGCTGAGGGTGAACCCAGCCACGGGAAGAGGCTCTGCACCAGGCGCTGCGGGACGAGCTCCGCGCGGAGCAGCACACTGCGCACAAAGCACGAGCAGGCTCGTGACACACAGTCCCACAGGACGGCCACGGGCCGCGACTCCCAAATTTACCTGCTCCGATGCAGATGCTGCTCTGCACCTCAGCAGAGCTCCCGGGCATGAAGGAAGGTCCCAGCAGCCCTTTCCCTGGGCATAGCCCCCGCGACAAGGCAGGACACATCGTGGGGGCTCTCACCTCGCCAGGAGACACACGCCGGCGGTGTGAGCCTGGGAGTCTGCCAGGGACACCCACACTCCCTGCTCCCGGAGCAGCCGCAGCCAGCGCTCCTCCAGGCACCTCGCCAGCACCAGCTCTAACGCCTCCACAAAAAGCCTGCTGGAAAAAAACCCCAAAGAAATCTCCAGGCACAGAAGTTTGGGGGCAGATTTCTCTTTGGCAGAGCTAAAGCAGCTCAGCCACTTGGGGAGCTGTTCGTTCGCTCATCCTAAACTCCACCGAGGGACAGGCAAAGTACTCCTGAAATGACTCTTCGCAGTCTTCAAGTCTCAAGCTAACTTAAAAACTGGCATTTTTGCCCTTTGTCCTGCCCCTAACCCACAGACGGCAGGAGAAAACCCAGGGTCCCTGGGCTGACTCCACGCCAGGTGCCCAAGGCACTCCCCAAGTGCTCTGCTAAGCAGCACTTTGGGGAGAGTGCCTTGTAGGTGGCACACAGCACCGATTTGCTCCTGCCGTTGCACAGCAGGAGCGTGGGCAGAGCATGGTGCTATGGGGAACCCCGCGACGGCCCCCCCCAGTTGGCAACACAGAGTTTATGGGCAGGAACGGCCCATGCCCACGCCATGTGCGGCGAAATGCCCAGGTGCACTGCCCTGCAACGACCGGTCCTGCCTCCCCGCGGAGGCAGCCCAGGGCCACTGGGACAGTCGGGTGCGCCTGCAGGCCACAAACCACATGAGCAGAGACCTGGGGCACAGGCCAACCCCTGCCCCTGCTGCTCCTCACCTGCCCGGCGTGTCGTCGCTCCCCAGCTCCCCAAGAGACAGTGTCATTTCTTCCCCCAGCGTCTCGCTGACCTGCCCCAGGAGGCTGGGAAGCAGGGAGGGAAGCAGGCGCTGGACCAGCGTCTCGTTCCGTAGGACTGACACCACCTCGAAGAGGCTGCAGGTGATCTACAGAGAAAGTCAACCAAGAACCACCTGGTAAAAAACAAGGGCTTTTCCCACCCTCCACGTCCCCCCGCTGGCCTGGGAGGCTTTTTGTCTCCAATTGTCACTGCGGCGACAGCCTTGCGGCCCGGCAGCAGCAAACTGTCCTGGCTCCCCACACTGCTATTGCTGCCACTGCCCCAGCACCCCGCCAGGCTCCATGGGTGCTCGCAAAGGGCATGAAACTCCCTTGCGCTGAAGCACGAGTTGGAAAGCAGACGCGAAGCAGCACAAATGCAACTGCTGCTGACCATACCGTGTGAGGCTCCAGGGCAGCCTGGCTGCTGCCCAGCTCCTGAGTGCAGCAGTTGCTCCCATGGCTGCTCTTTCCAGCTGCCCTTAATTTTTCAGTTAAGTGCACCAAGATGTGGCATCCCAGGGCACTTCTCCCCAGGCTCCTCCACAGCTCCACCGTGTCACTGCAAGGGAACAGACGCTCGCCTGTGAGCCCCTAGCCTCGGGCACCTGCAACGCCCTCACGAGAGGCCAAACGCCTTCCCTGTCTGCAATGGGGCGGGCGATGCCCAGGTCAGGACAGAGACATGAGCCCACGGTGCTGCAGTGCTCAGCCTTTCCCAAGGAAAAACCACCTGCTCCCTCCCAGGACCCCCCAGGCAGGCACGCCCTGGGGCTGGCTCTGACTGCAGAGGGAAGGGCGAGGGTACAGACCTGTCCGTGGGCAGGCGCTTCTGGAGGAGGCTGTCGAGCACCGGCTGTTGGTGAGAGCGGGCCAGGAGGAACATTGCCCGCAGCGCGAACCCCCTGGGCGTGCTCTGCCGCGTGCTCCACAGGCAGGGGGAAAGGATGGTCACGATTTTGGGCACCTGAAAGCAGGAAGGCAAGAAAGAATGGCTCGGTGTGGCCTTTCCCCATCCTTCTTCAGGGCCAACAGCCAGCAACAGAGAGCAGCCACAGGCAAATGGAAAAAAACGCCGCTCTCTGGGAGATTTGCTCTCTGCACTCCCCCAGAAAGGTGAGCATCCACTGCCCAGCGGCCCACGCACACACAGGCCTGCCACACAGCAAGCTCTCCAAAATGGTACTCGTGAAGTCTGTGGCCTGGGCTGGGGGGAAATATTTGCAAACAAGCTGGGGAGAAATCAGAAACAGAGGAGACCACGTCACAGGTTACTCGGATGCAAAATTCGCGTCCTGACAGCAGCGCTCTCATGTACATGCACATGCACACACACACACACCATGGCCCCCTCCCCACTTTTCGGGGGCCAGTTACCTTCGCAGTGTTGGCGGAGGTCACGAGCAGAGACTCCGAGCTGATGGTGTTGAGCCTCTCACGCAGGCACCTGATCTCGTTGGGCCAGGGCGCCACGTCTGTGGTCTTGGCTGGAGCTGGGAGAAAGGAGAGTCACATTCATGGGGAGCGAACCTCCGGCCCCGCATGCGGATAAAGGAGGACCTGGGAGCGTGGCAAAGGCCACGGCGAAGGCAGGGCCCCCCCCCGAACGCGGCGCAGCAGGTTTGCTAGCCAGGCGAGTGGCCGGCTGCAGAGGAGGACGGTCCCTGGCGCTGGGGACACGATGTCCTGCCCTCAGACAGCAGCAGGGGACGGCCCTGCCTGCTCTCCTCACCTCCTATTTGGAGCAGGCGGCCGAGGCAGGTCGCTGCCCACCAGCGGGACGTGGCTGACGCATCGCACGTCAAAGGCCCCAGCAGTCCCACCAGGGAGCCGAACTGCTCGCACGCATGGCCTCGCTGCAGGAGCAAGAGGCAGGCAAAAAGGTCACCGGCAGCCCCCACAGCTGCTCGCCCTCTCCCGGCCATGCTGCCCCTGAGCTGTGGCCGGGAGGGGGGCAAATGAGGGGCTGCCCTGCAGCCCCGGGAGACCCACAACCCGGCACCTGCCCGGGCAGAGCTCCCTGCACGTGGGGTCCCTGCTCACCCTGTGCTCGCATCGCTCTTCATAAGCACCCAGCAGCTGGACGCAGACCTGCAGGGCCCTCTCCCGCTCGCATGCGTGGGCCGAGGTGAGCCAGCGCCGCAGGACCTGGGCACGGGTGGACCCGTCTCACCACAGGCGTCTTTCCCGCCAGGGCCCCCCTCTAGCCCCTCCCTTCCCAGCCTTGCCGCCTCCACAGCCCCAATCTCTCCGGGGGCCCCGGCCCCAGGCGAGGAGCCCTTCCCCGCGGGGCCTTACCCGCTCCAGGCTCTCGCTGTGGGCACCATTGACTTGTGTAGCACCCTTTGCTCACAGCTGCTCCTGGGGAGAAATTCTGGCTCACCTAGGAGGCTCTGCAGGACACTTTGAGCTGCCTGCAAGCAAGCTGCTGCCGTTGGGAAAAGCTTGGATGCCAAATTAGGCCAAGGGGGCCTGAACCTAGGACCATTTGCCTATTCGCCAAAGGGGGGCATTGCACCTAGTCACAGGGAAGCTCTCCTCCTCGGACCAGCCCCACGGGCAAGGATCCCCACAGCTCTGCTCCACTCTGGCAGTGGCAACACTTTCCCCGCCACCCCGGGGATACTCACCTGCACCATGTCCTTGAAGCAGACAGGGGCTGGCTCTGCCTGGAGAAGGGTTGCCATGAGTTGGCCCAGTGCTCGCAGGGACGGCGCATGCACACCCTGACACCAGAAAGGGGGACTGAGGCTGGGCACCCCACACAGACACCAACACAGCCAGTGGCTGCCAGAATGCGGGGAGCCTGGAGCTGCACCCCCACCGAGGGGCGGCCGAGAAGGGCCAGCGGGTACCGGTGCGCACGGAGCAGCTGCCGCTGTCTCCCCTTCCTCATCCATCTGCTCCGGGTGATGAAGGCAAATGACGCCCTGGAAGCACTGAGCCAGGAGGCTGCAGTTTTCCTCCCTCCTCAGATGGGGCTTCACCTTGCTGTCAGGAGAAAAAAGGGAGAGGAGACAGAGAGCAGGCTTACTAGCACTCTCCAGAGCGAGTCAAAGGACAACTGGCTTTGTCCTGATTGACAGCCCCAAATCCAATGCCCACAGCCCCAGCCCAGCCCAACCAGTTGGGCTGGGACACGCAGCGACTCCCACAGCCCCGGGGACAGACCCTACCTCAACTGCTCGATGGCCACGATGGCCCGGGGGCACACCGGCGACTCCTGCGGCTCCTCCTGAATCACCTCCCGCAAGTTACAGAGGAGACATGCGCAAAGTGGGCAGTGGGCAGGGGCACAGGAGAGCCCTCCCACCTGCCCCAGCCACAGGCTCTTCTGCCAGACCCTGCAGACACCAGCCCCACCACCTCTGCAGCTCCCACAAAGGTCCCGCAGGACGAGACGGCAGCTCGCCAGCACCCAGACACACCGCACCATCCCCCCTGCCATGGCCTCATGCGCCAGCACCCAAGTGCCCCGCCACCCGGGGATGGGGCTCAGGGAGCTCGGGAGCTCACGCGCTGCCCCAGGAGACCATCCCGCCTCTGGGCAAACCCACCCCACGGCAGAGCCCACAGCTCCTCTGCGCGACGGCCCTGGCTCCGGGCACTCACCAGCAGGGTCTGCAGCAGCTCCCGCTTGCGGCAGAGCTCAAACCTGGGGCAGGCGCCCACAGCCCCGATGGCGAGGCTGATCTCAGTGACGCTCTGCACCAGGGAGAGCTTCAGCTGTGCGTCCTTGATCCCAGGGGAGGAAAACATGCTTTGAGCTCTGCAAAGGGCCGAGGGCAGAAAGCAGCGGGGCTGGGGAGAATCTGCCTCCAAGCACATCGCTGGGAGACCGCACCCTCCGGGAGCCTAGCGGACCCCAGCTTGGCACCTGCACCCCAGGAGGGAAACCTCCTCTCCCCTCCTGGGAAAGAGCCTCCCACGGGGAGGGAATCAGCTGCCCTGGCTGCCGGACAGAAAGACCCCTGCGGACCCTGGCCCAGGGGAGCAGGGCGAGCAGCGCCGGCACAGCTGCGACGGGAGAGGCGCGCACAGGAAGGGCGAGGCAAGGCCGGAGCTGGTGTCACCTGGGTGGCTTTGCCCTGCGCCCCGAGCACCCACCTGGCAGCCCTCTTGGTAGAGCCACAGGACGTTCCCTACGATGTCTCTCCTGACATGGGCCAGCAGCTGCTCCCTGGGGGCGCGCAGTGCCATCCTGCTGTAGACCACCATGAGCGCAGCACGAGCAGCGCGGGTCCTCACCAAGTTGCTCTGCTGGAGGTTCGCCAGAGAAGCACCGAGTCATCAGCCCACGGCCCCAGCTGTGCCCGGGACTCCACGCACTCCCAAGGTGGGAGTTGCCCCGCATCCGACCGGCGGTTCGTCTCCCCATGCACCTCCAGCAGCTCCCCGCAATGAGCCCCCAGGCCCTTTACCTTCTGGTGTTTCAAAGTGCCCATGAACGCCTTCACCGAGGACAAGGCCAGCTGGAAGTGGCTCTCGGCACAGCGGGACACAACTGAAATCATTCCCTGCAATGCAGCAGAAACAGGGAGTCGCTCCAGCCCCAACGCTGAGCCCTGGCCAGCTCCACCAGGACCTTTCCCACGGGAAACAGCAGTGAGCAGAAAACCAGCAAGGGCTGGAGCAGGCCACACGGAGCCCCTCTGCCCTGGGGACAAGCCGAGGACACGCGGGAAGGCAGGGCGACACAAGGAAACCTCACCTGTGCCTCCCACAGCTCCAGGTAGTTGGCTTCTTTTAGATATTTCTGTGTCTGCTCTTGCACGTGGCTGAGGCACCCACAAGCTGCCAGGGCTGTGCCAAGAGCCTTGTACAGGAAGCACTGCAAGAGAAGAGGCCGAGCCCTGGCTGTGCGGACAGCCTGACCTGGCAGGAGAGGGCCAGGCCACGGCACACCCTCCCGTGCTGGGACCTGCCAAGACGCCTGCAGTACCAGCCCCAACAGCAGCCAGCGAACTGGCCACCAGCTGGCCACTGGCGGCCCCGCCACCAGCTCAGCACGGGGGGGAAGTGCCTTTTTGGGAAAGAGAGTGGGCAGCAGGAAAACCAGCCCGCAGGGCAGAGCGCCACTGCCAGCCCTCACCCCAGGCTGAGCCTCCCAGGGCTCTGCTGTCGCAGTCCTCGGGCGCACGAGCGAGCAGCAGCGACGCCGCACAGGGAACAAACCTTCTCCCAGGACAGGCGGGGAGAGCTGCTCAGCTGCCGGCTCAGCTCCTGGCTCAGGCCCACAGTCCAGGCCTCATTCTCAATGAGCTCCAGCGATGGTTGCAGGAACTAGGGCGAAGCAGGAGATGAAGCAAACGCTCCCCTGCCCTTTGCCGAGGCCTTTGCACATCCAAATGGCCCTGGAGACTGTCGGGGCGGAGCTCCCCCTCATGGCAATCTGTCTCCCCTCCCCCCTCCCCCAACCACCCCTCCTGCAACCTGCCTCTCGCTCTTCCCCAAAAGTGCCACTCGAGCCCCCTGGGCTCGGCACATGCCAGAAGCAGGTGGTGCCACGGCGCAGGGCTGCTCCGGAGGCCTCTGCCCCGGTCTCTGGCTGCATTTGTGCTCAGCTATGCCCAACGCGCCGAGAGCGGCTCCTCTGAGCGCGCAGCACCCATGGCTGGGGCAGGCGCAGGCTGCTCGGGAAGCGCCCGTGCCATTCAGTGCCCAAACAGGGAGCCCCCAGGTTCCTCCCACCCACTTTTCCTGTCCCCTCATTTGCCCCATCCAGCTGGGGCCCCACAGGGACACTGTACCTTAAGCAGAAGGCTCTCCCACTCGGCCACGTGCAGGGAGCTTGCGGTTGTTCCTGCAAAGCCAGAGGAAGCAAAAGCCCTCGCCGTTATTCCAGCGGGCTCCACAGCAGAGCCCAGGGGTGGTCTTTGCCGTCCAAAGCCCCACAGCCTCAGGCCAGCGGGCTGACAAGTGCTGGCAAACCCGGGACCGTTCCCCTCCACCAGGCTGGGGAGCTGAAGGCATTTTCCTGCCCCTCCGCCCCCCCAGCCTCTCCCGCCTGCCAACACTTTACCTGCCAGGTGCTGCAGCAGCAGGGGGATCTCTGCGGCCCACTTTGCTCCCACGGCTCCATGGATCGTGCTGGGGAGCGCCTGCAGCAGCTGCGGGGCCGCCGCTCCACGGCCACCGCTCGCGTGCGGAGACACCGCCGCCACCACCTAGGCCAGGGCAGGAGAGAGACGGGCTCGCGCCTGCCCCAAGAGCCGCAGCTGGCAGCAGGCAGCCGATGTCTTCGCCTGGGCACTGCTGTCCCCCAGGAGAAGCAGGAGCCCCCAACAGGCAGGGGAGGCTCAGGCACCCTCCGACAGCTCCTGCCTCCTCCCGGGGTGCCGGCACTGGCCTTGGCACCATCTCTCCTGGCCTCTCCCCTCAGCCCGGCCACAAAAGCTCTTTCCCCGGGGACCAGCTACTCACCAGCAGGCGAGCCAGCAGGGCCTGGGGAGCCGGCAGAGGGGCTGCGGGCAGAAAGAAAGGCTGTGTGAGACGCCCAGCCCTGCCGGACCTTGCCCACGCCATGTCCCACGTCCCACACCCCCACGCGGGGCTGCAGGGGACCCCGGCCGCGCCACCTCCACACCGGCCCTGCTGGGCTCCCGTGGCTGAACGGCTGCCGACGAAGGCAGCTCCGGCATGGCAGGAACCAGCCCCTGGACCCCCAGTGAGAGCAGGCTGAGCCCACGCAGGGGGTGCCAGGGACACGCACCGCCCTAATACCACCCAGCCTGGCACAGCGCACCAGGACTTTCTGCTCCCTACCTTGCTCCACAGGCTCCAGGGCCTCGGACGCCACCTCCTCTTCCTCACGCTCTGCGCTCTCCTGTCTCTCGGCCAGGGCACACAGGCAGCGGCAGAGCGGGACCAGCATGCCAGCGTGCTGGGCTGGCACCACATGCCGCAGCAGCCTCGGCCACAGGAGCTGCAGGCAAGAAGCAGGCCGTTGGGCATGCCGGCATTTCTGCCGCTCCCTCCCACTTCCCCTGGCATGGCTGCTCCTCCGGCACCGGCCCAGCCCCTCGGCCTCGGGTCTTTCCTAGCTCAGGAGCTCCGCTCTCGCCCTGGCTTCCTCCTCCACCTTCTCTCCCTCTCACCCACCCTGCTTCACACCCCTTTCGCCTTCCCTTTGGCTGCCCGGTTGGGGAGAGCTGCCGGCACAGCTCCCCCAGGGGCAGGTCACCCCCCACGGCAAAGGCGCACAGGATCCCTATGGCCCCACCAGCCCCTACATCTCATGTATGGGACGCAGCCAAGACGCGTGCCCAGCGGGGCTTGCGTCAGCCGCAGCACGTGCTGAACGAGCAAGTCTGGCCCCAGAGCGAAACCCCAGCTCTTCGCTGCTGCTTTAATGGCTAAGATGGGGGGTCCCAGCGCACACAGGGAAGCCTCGGGCACGCCCAACCCCACCACTCATGCAGCGCACGCACGGAAAGGACGGGCGCGTTGGCGTGAGTCATGCGCGCTCCGCAGCGTGGCAGGGGAGAGGTTCGGGCCACGGGGAAGGCGAGCAAAAGCATCCCCAGGCAAGAAGCAGCGGCAGGCGGAGGACAACTCACTTTGGCCACCCCTCCGGCAGAGACGTCCAGCGTGCCCAGCACGTGCCCGCACAGTCGCTGAACAGCCCTTTCTTCCCGGGCTTCCACTGCACAGAGGCTTCCCCGACGCCTGCGAGACAGAGGTGGGAAACACCCGTCACTGCCCCTTCCCAGGCCCCGCGGTGCCCGGTGAATGCAAGGCCACGCCAGTGCTGCGGAGGATCTGCTGCGCCCGGCTCCCCGCTGCCAGCGACACCCACGGCAGCGCGGCACAGCCGGGACGCGGAAAGCAGCCTGGGCGTCGCGCTCTGCCCTTACCAGTCTGCCCGAGGCCCGGCTGAACTCGCTGAAGATGTGCGCCACCACGTCCCACGCTGAGCAGCCCGGGGCACTGGAGCGCAGCAGCTCCCCGATGAAATGCAGAACTGCCATCTGCACCTGCCACCGAGGCTCCAGTTACCACCCCGGCCCAAAGCCCCAGGGGAGCTGCCTTTGCAGCGCTGCAGCCCTTCTGGCCGGGCCGAGACGACGAGGGTGCAGCAGCAGCCCACGCTCCACCATCGCCACCAGGCTCTCACCCCGGACCCTGCCTTTGCCTGCTGCTACAGCCCCGCCAGGCTCTGCCCCAGGGAAAGGGTGGCTCTGCCCCTGCAGCAGCACCCTCCCTGCCCAAACCAGCTCACCTGGACCGTGGGGTCCCCGCACACAGACTGCACCAACTTTGCAAACAGGGGCAGCTTCTCCCTCGTCTCGGTGGCTGCAAGGGACAAGGAGAGGTGTGCGCTGAGGCCGAGCCCCCATTTCCGGAGGGATTCCTCACAGCTGCCCAGCTTCTCGTGCAAAGCAGGGCCAGACTGCGACATCAGAGGAAGCAGCAGCACCCCGGGGGAACTGCATTTCTCTGGCCTGGGCCACTGACCTGCAGAGCGGACCAGAGCCTGCAGCACTTCCACAGCTGCCACGCGATCAGCCTTGCTCCTGCTCCTCAGCTTGCAGTACAGGAACACGATCGTCTCCTCTGGGCAAATTTGGGCTGCGGGGAAGAAATCACGCTCGCCATTAGCGACCAGCCTCTTCCCACACGGGCAGGTTTGCAAGAGAGCTGCCAGCACACGGCAGCACGGCGCGGCCTCTCCTGCCCTTACCCTGCAGCACAGTGCAGCGGCACAGCTCTGCTTTGTGCTCTGGGCTGGGCGGCTCGATCTCATCACAGAGCTGCGGGAACAAGGTGCCGTTCAGAGAAAGCCGGATCGGCGCAGAGGGATGGAAAGGAGCCGCGCTGTCAGCTCTCGTCTCACGGGCAGCTCCGGGCGCGGACCCACGGCCAAAGCCCAGAGCCCCGGGCGCACGCAGAGCTTTGCAGCAGCTGAGGCTGCCCGGGAGCCGCAGGCCAGCGACGCGGCGTCAGGCCTTACCTGCTGGTGCACAGCAGCGTTGATGGCCAGAAGCTAGGCCCGGGGCACGAGGGTCCGAGCGCCCACCACGGCCTCTAGGAAGTAGCTGAGACTCTGCAAGGCAGCGCAAGAGGGAGAGGGGGGCTCTCACCACCAGCTGCCCGGAAAGGGAGGAACCGGCATCGCGGCGAGATGCCGCGGCCTGAGCCCACGTCCAGGGAAAGCCCAGCTCGCACGGGGCTTCTGGCTCTCCCCCCTTGCTGGTTTCTTGCAGCAAGAGCCCGCGAAGCCTCAGGCCCTGGCTCTCGCGCTCGTGCCCAAAGGGGCCGCGGCTCCTCCGGGCACCCCGCAGCTCCCCGACGCCTGCCCGGACCCCCACGGCCCCCGGCCACGCCGCACCCCACGTCACCCCTCACCGTGGTCACCGCCAAGGGCTGCCGCACTTCTCGATACTGGTGCAGCAGCCAGAGGAGCTGCTCCCAGGCGCGCTGGCAGTGCTCCTCGGCGTGCAGCAGGACGCCCATCATGGCAGCCGTCACTCCAAGGACGGCCTGCTTGACCTGCCGAGGGACGGCGCCGCGCCGCGGGCTGAGGGTCTCTCCAGCGCTGGCCTGCCCCGGGTGCCCGCCTGCCCTTGCCGCGCGGGGGCTCGGGGCGCTTTCGCGGCCCGCCTGCTCCCTTCGACTCCTCGCCCAGCGCCGCCCCGCTGGCCCCGGCCCGTGGCCCCGCGGTGGTGAGAGCAGCGGCGCTCACCTCTTCCTCCTCGCAGCCCCGCCACTTTCGGCTCGCCCAGCGCAGGAGCGGGGAGATGGGGGCGCAGAGCTGGGCGGCCCCCAGGCGAGGGAAGGCACATTTCTCCCGCTGGCCCAAGTACGCGCTGACGCCCCAGCACCACTGCTCCACAGCTGCAGCACCCGGAGGGAGACGGGATGGCAGCAAAGCCTCTGAGCGGCCAGAGACCTGCCTCGCGCCAGGCCCCAGGCCGGCGGGAGGCCCCCGCGCCAGGCCGGCCAGGCCTCGGCTCGGGAGGAGAGCTGGCTCCGGGGAGGCGTCGCGCCACGGCCGGCGACGCCGCGGCCGCAACATGGCCTTCTTCCTGCCCTCTCCCGCCCCCACGCACCGCTGCCTCTGCCCGGCCTCGCCGCCCGCGGCGGCCCCGGCCCCTTCCTCCCCGAGCGGTCGCCCCGCAGCGCCCCCGCAGGGCCCCGGCACCGACACTCACCGCCGCAGCCAGCGCGCAGCAGCCGCCCGCCTCACTCAGCGCGCCACCCAGGGCCGGCAGCGTCGTGGCCGCCAAGGGTGCGCACTGCAGGGCTGCAGAGAGGGCAGGGCGGCGCCTTTGGTCTCCGGCGCGTGCCCCCCTCCAGCCCGGCCCCGAGCGTTTGGGGCAGGGCGAGGAGCCCCTTCTCCCGCCTCTCCCCCACCGTCACCCGGAGCAGCCGGCCGGGGGCCGTACCGCAGTGGGCAGCCAGGTCGCGCAGGGTGACGAGGACAAGCTCCGCCGCCGGCTCCTCCAGGGCCCTCGCGTGGCCCTGCAGCGCCGACACCACGGCAGGCAAGCGGGAACGGGCCAGCGCCACCAGGACGCGGCTCGCGGCCGTCCTCGCGGCGGCCCAGCGCCGTCCGCTCAGCATCACCAGCGGCATCAGCGGTTCGGGACGAGGTGCGGCAGGAGGGCAGAGGCGCCGTGGGGTGACACCAGCCCACGGCACCCGGGGAAGCCGGGCGCTGCAGGGAGCCCTTGCAGCCCCGCGGGACGCCCCCCTCCGCCTCACCTCAGCGCCTTGCAGCCGGTCCAAGAGAGAAGTCACAACGGCGGCAAAGGTAGCCGTGGCCCCAGGGACAGAGCCAGCCGCCCTGCCGCCGTCCTCGCCCCGCGCAGGTCCCGACCAGCGACCTACACGAGGCAAGAAACCTGCAAGGAGAGCAGCGGAGGGCTTGCACCGCTTTGGCAGCGGCGGGGATGGCCCCGAGTCAGGGCAAACGTCTGCCCAGCTGGAGGGCGGGGCGACTGGAGGGGCTGGTGGGGCCGGCTCGGCGCCGCCTGGAGAAGAGCAGCCCGGGGGCAGCTTGGGGCTGGCCCCAAGCGCGTGACCCCGGCTCTCCCCGAGCCGGCCGCGCGGGCGCCAGCAGCTCCCCGTCCCCCCCCCCAACAACGGGCCAGCGGGGCGCCCAGCGTGGTGCCGGCCCCCACCTCGCAGCGCTCGCAGCACCCCCATCGCGGCAGGACTCCCCAGACTCTCACTCTTTCTCTCTTGCTTTCTTGCTTGCCCTCCCTCTCTCCTTCTCCCATCCCTTCTCTCCCCCTTCCTCCCTCTGTCTTTCTCTGCCTAAGCCTGGCCCTAATCTCAGGTGGGGCCTGAACCTGAGCCCACCAGGCCCTTTTCTGGCCTGAACAAAACCAGGTGTGCTGGGAGCAAGGCTGGTGCAGCCCTGCATTGCCTTTGGCAGGCCCTTTGCAGCCCCTCTCCATGTGGGGCTCCACACTCTCTCTCCCCCCTAACCCGAGGCCTAGCCCTCACCTGGACTCCTCTTCCCTGCTGCAGAGGTGCCGCTGGTCTGGAGACCCCCAAGGAAAATGCGGGCCATGCTGCCCATGTGCTGGGCTGCCCCTGCAGCCTGACAGAGGGTCCTGTGGCCACGGCCCTGCCTGCTGCCCCTTCCTGGGCTGCTGCTGCTCGCCCACGAGCTCCTGCAGCTGCTTTGGTTTCTCCAAAGTCAGCCTTGGGGAGCTGACCCCCGAGGTCAGTCTTTCCCTTTTCTTCTCTTTTCCCCCTTTCCCTTTTCTTCTTGTGTATTTATTCCTCAATATTTCTTCTAGATTTCTTCTTCTCTTTCTTCTTCTACTTCTCCTTCTTTCTTTTTCTTTCTCTGTCACTCTTTCTCCCTTTTCCCTTTCTCCATCTCCCTTTCTCATTCCATTTTTTTCTTTCCCTCTGTCCCTCTCTCTCCTGTTTCTCTCTCCCATGTTCTTCCCCTCTTGTTCTCTCTAGTCTGCCCTCACTCTTTTCCTTTCTCCTTCTTTCTTGTTCCTTCTCTCTCCCTTTTCTTTTTTCTTTCTCTTCTCTCTTGTTCTCTCTCCTTTTCTCTGCCCCATCTCTTTCTCTATAATTCTCACTCACTTCTTCCTCACTTTTTCCTCTTTTCTCCCTTTCATTCCTTATTCCTTTCCCTCCCCTTTTCTCCCTCCTTCTCTTCTCTCTCCCTCCTCATTCTCTTTCCGTTTCCCTCTGTTTCTCAGCATCTCTCTTGCTCTTTCCTACTCCCCCTCTCTCCTTATTTCTCTCGCTCTCCCTCTTCTTCCTCTCCCTTTTTTTCTTGCTCCTTCTCCCTCTCTCCCCCTCCTTTGCTCTCTCTTGCCTTCTCTCCCCATCTCTTTCCCTCTTTCCCTGTCCCTCTTTCTTTCTCCTTCTCTTCTTCACTCTTCCTCTCTTTCTTTCTCTGCCACCCTCTTTCTCCCTCTACCTCCCTCTCACTTTCTCTCTTGTTCTCTCCTCTCCTTCTCTGTTCTTCTCTCCCTCCCTCTTTTTGCCTCCTTCTCCCTCGCTGTCTTCTCTTGCTCTTTCTCTTCCTCTCCTTCCGCATTGCTCTTCTTCTCTCGCTCTCTCCCTCTCCTCTCCCACTTTCTTTCTTCTTTTTTCCTCTCTCCTTCACTCTTGTTCTCTCACTTTCTCTCTCTCCCTCTGTCTTTCTCTACCTCACTTTCTCTCTTTCCCTGGTCTCTCTTCTTCCTCTCCTAGCTGGCCATCCTTCTTTCCCCTTCTGCCTTGCCCTCCTTTGGCCTCTCTCTCCTTCTCCCTTTCATTCCTTCAACTCTTTCTCTCCCTTTCTGCCTTTCTCTTAGTCTCCCTCTTGCTCTCTTTCCCTCTCTGTCTCTCTCTCACCCCCTTCTTCCCATTTCTTCTTCTTTCTCTCCCCCTTTTCCTCCCTTCCTCCCTTTTTCCCTCTGCCTTTTCCTTTTCCCCCCACTTTCTCTCCTGCTTTCTTTTTCCCCCGTCTCTTGTTCTCTCTTCTTTCTCATTCTTTCTCTGTTTCTCCATTTCTCCCTCCCTCTTTCTCTCCCTCTTTTCCCACTTTCCCTTTCTCTTTCTTTGCTGCCCGCTTTCTCTCTCTCCTCTCTCTCTCTTTCTTCTTTTCCCTCTCTCCCCTACTTTGTCTCCTCCTTTCTCCCTCGGTCTCCCTGCAGAGCGGCTCCTGCGGCACGCGAGCTCCCTGTGCTGGTGAGGGCTGGGGCCAGGGATCTCTGGGGGACCAAGTGCCCTGCGCCCTGGGGAGGGGGATTTCTGGCAGGGAGGAACAGCAGTCGCCTGTTCAGTTGTTCCTCCTCTTCAGATGGAGCTTCCTGTGTTTCAGTTTGTGCCCGTTGCCCCTCATCCTGTCACTGGGCAAACTGACAAGCCTGGCCCCAGCCTCTTTACAGCCTCCCTTCAGATATTTCAACACCTTGCTAAGATGCCCCCTCTGTCTTCCCTTCTCCAGGCTGAAGTCCCAGCTCTCTCAGCCTTTCCTCATATGGGAGATGCCGGGCTGGACAGAGGGGCCCAGACCCCCCGCCCCAGAGGGTGGCTCCTGTGCAGTCACGTGGCTGCACTCCTGCGGGGACATGCAGGAGTATTTTTCTGCTCCTTCCTATCATCCTAATCAGAGCAGCCCCCAGGCAGTAACTGCACCGCAGGCATCGCCAGCCCGCTTGCACTTTGCCCGTTGTTTCTCTTGGAGGAAGGGAACACCACGTCCTGTGGGTCTGCTCATACCCCCAGCAGCTGGTACGCTGGCTTTCACGCTCGTCTTCCATTTGTTTCTAATCGAACTACTTCCTGGGAGTTCAACCCAGTTTGACTGACTCTCCTTAAGTGTTTTAGTACTACCAGAGTGGTACTTTATTCACCACTTGCTCACCAAAAAGCAACCCTCCTGGTAGGCTCCACATTTCTTTCCTTTTCTGACTGGGCACTTCTCTCCCACAGGCTCCATTCTAGGTAATGTAACTTGAAAGACCCATGTACAATAATCAAGTCACTTCAGGGTCCCTCTTAAGATTGCAATATTTTAATAAGAACAGTTCATACAAGTAACTCACTTCCGTACAATCATGGAGTACAAAAGCTTCCCTGTCTCTAGGTACTATAGGTACTACTGCTCAGCCTTAAATATCTCTACAAACTCTTTAGATCGGTCATCGGGCATGTCGCACTCCTTACTAAAAAAAAAAACAAAAAAACAAAACAAACAAACAAACAAAAAAAGGGCACAGTAACAATGACACAAAGGTTATTCTACTAAAATTTAACAGCAGATGCTAATCAGGAAAAGCCTTTCATCTAAGTGGCTTCCTGACTCCTGTTCTTAACACCTGCCTCACTTGTGACAGTTAAAACAGACAGTAGCCTCCAACTGCCCTTCAGGTTCCACCATAGTCTCATGGACAAGGTACTGACAACTTGGGACCTAGCCGCCTAAATCCCTTGAGCAGGCCAGCACACTTCTCGCTTACGCACAGATTTTTATCCCGTTACTCGTATGAGCGCTCTCCTCTCCCGCTTGGGAAAACATCTACTCCTGGAGACTCTTGTACTAGCCGAACTAGCGGGAGCAACTCAACAGCTAAACAGCAATTCACTTGGCCCCACCAGCACATTCCCCATGTCAAAGGAGGCCTGCAGTTGTGAACAACAGTGACGTTTAAGCGACGGCAGAGAAAACAGCGCTGCTGATGTCTTTGGACCAACAGAAAGCTCTTTAGAAATGTTTCCACAGGAAAATGCTGATAAGCGGTCTTTCTACAAGGGGCTTTGTTACCCTGGCTTTTTCAGGAGAGCTCAAGCACTGCTTTTGGTAAAACGTTTTTACAAGCCCCAAACCAGCCTGCTGCGGCCTGAAACTGCTCTGGCACGGCCTGGAAGCTGCCCTGCCATGCCTGAAACCGGCCCACCGGGCCTGGACCCAGGCTACCGCAGCCCAGCTCAAAGTCACCCCCACCACCAACTCCAAAACCCCTCTCTCCTCACCCTGCAACTCCTCCCTCCGCTGAGCCCAAAACCACTCCCCTCCAGCCTGTTGCATGTTTGTAACACTGGTTTACAGCAGACAACTTGAACACCACAAACCCCAGGACAACAAGCGGTTTTAGTTAGTAGCCTGCAGCTGGGCAGGGAAAGAGCACTGGAGGCTGCCCAAAGGCAGCACCACAACTCGGGGAGGGAAGCAGAGCATTTCAGAGCACGACCGAGGAAGAGGCACAAAGCCCACAGAGCACAGGGACGCCTAGGGGAAATGGCCTCCCATTCTCTGAGTTGCCCCAGGCACCCTGCAGCACAGACCTGGCTGGCAGCAGAACCAGAGACCCAGACTTCTCCCTTGAGGCAGGCCTGACAAATGAAGGTTTTCCAACAGATGACCAATATCAGAAAGGCCCAGCAGGGAGCACAGATTTTGTTAGCTCAGTGCTCTCAAGGCAGCCCTTGAATTTGCTTGCTTGTTCCCTCATCATACCTTAGGGCCTGGGGTCTCTGGGAAAGCTTTCAGCTCCACAGGAGGCTGAGCTGGGGCCCCCTAAAAGGGAGGGCTAAACATGGGGCAGGGCCTCCAGGGGCAGGAGGCTGCACACTCTGGAGAAACACAGCTCTGACATGCTGCGCTGGAGCTACCCAGGCTCTGCCTTCCCTGGCCAGCATTACTGGTAATTAGGTAACCAAAGACAGAGAAATGCCATCTCTATCTTCTGAAGGGGTTGCGGAGGGCCTTGGAAATACACTTTGCTGCTATAACTGCGTGAGACTCTGCTCCACGCTTACCGAGGGTCAAACAGTTTCCATTTAAAAAAAAAAAAAAACAGCTCTGCAGGCATGCAGCTCCAAGGCCAAAAGAACCCACTCCACCAGGGCACAGCTGCTCAGGGAAACACAAAGAGCCCCTGAGCAAGCCTCCTTGGCTTCCTTTTGGTTTTCCCCTCTCTCATTTAGGCTTCTTAAGCTGGTGACAAGTAGTCAGAACTGACTGGGCTCTCCTGCCAAAAAGGCTTTCACAGCTCACCCAACACCTGAAAGCTGCACCTAGCCTATACCTTCACTGGGCAAGCACCACTCCTTCAGGGACTCAGGAGGCAACCTCAGGAAGAAACTTCCACCCAAGCTTACCAAGCCTCCTGCTCTGCACAGGCAGAACAGACCTGTGCCCACCAGGCTTGGAAAGAGTCCCAGGCTTAGTGCAAGGCAAATTCATATCACCCACCCAAGCTGAAGAGTCTCCTTTCAGAAGCTAGTGGCCTTCAAGAAGACACTTAAGCACACCGCTAGGAGTCCAAATGGGCACGCCAGAGGTGTCCCGAGCAAGGCTGAAGCGGGACACAGCTGCTTTCCTTCGCCAGGAAACCCCCAGGCTGGGCTGCAGCAGCCTCCTTGCCTGCCCTGGGGACACTGTGCTAGGAACTGCTGCTGGCAGCCTGCAAACACAAACACGGGTGCTCCCACATTAGCGGCCCTGGGGGGCAACAGCCTGCAGGCATCATGCTGCAGCAGAAAAGCCTCTCAGCTGCACCAAGAGCTACGAGGTTAAGGAAAGCACTCCCAATATGACACTGACTCGGCCCAAAGCTGCTTCAAAAGCCAAGTGTGCTCAGGGCAACCTCTCCGCTCTCCCCTCAACAGGCTCCCCCAAGTGCATGGCACAGGCAGCCAGGTGGCCACGCCTGCTGCTGCCCACCACACAGCCCCACTCACCTCCAGCGCCTTCATTTCCCCAGCGCCACCTTGGGCACCACCACCTCTTCCTTGCTCCCCAGGCACTGCTGAGTGGTGGCCATCTGCTGCTGGTATCGCTTCTGTGCTTGGCCACCACCTGGCACCTGCCCTCCCCTGAGGGGCCGAGAGCCCAGGCCCTCCACAGGGCCAGGACTTGCCCTCCCCTCCCTGTGCCAAAACGCTCCACAGTCACCACGCGCCCTGCAACCGCCCCACACCAACCCTCAACAGCCGCCACGTGCCTCAGCCACCTCGCTTTAATGGCTGCCACGCACTGCGGGCACCTGCTGTAACAGGTACCTGGTGGGTGAAACGTGACCCATTGCCCATACAGTGATTTAGGAGCAGGTCTTCATACCAGCTCTTCTCACAGAGCTTGTGGTTTTTTTTTTCTCCTGTTAATGGAGAAGGATTTACAGGTGCAGAGAGAAGAGCCTACTCACCAGCAGGCAGTTGAAATGCTCAGTGACCTTGCCTTCCTAAGGGTCTTATTTTGCCCTTGAGCAGCTGAGGTTTCTGTCCCCTTCAGAGGGAGCTCAGCCCAGGAGTCAAGAGGAAATTCAGTGGTGAGCTGCCTCGTAAACATGTCTGGGGAGAACTTCCGTCGTGTCCTCAGGCAGCCTTTGTGGCAGTGGAGGGGGAGGCTCTGTGTCCTTGGCACAGGTGCCACCAAATGCCTGAATTGTTCACCCACCTGAGAGGCAGCTTGAAGAGGGTGCCAGCTGATGGTGGGTTACAGGACTGGGCCTGCTCAGAAGGTGTGCAGTTATTGGCAGTGGTGCAGTCTGGCTGGTCCTTGTGGGGCTAGTGTCTTCTGCTGCTGCTCCCCACTGCTGCCTGTGTCCTTGACTTCTGGGTGCAAGAGAGCTGGGGCAGCTTCTTGCAATGAATGCTGGCACACTCCCTCAGCAATCTGGTGAGGTACTCCAGAGGCACATGCTCACCCAGAGGGGCCTCCCCTTTGTCTCTGCCTTCTTCAGGCCACTCCGCAAGCACTCGTGTCCATCGCAGCCACAGTCCCTGGCGCTGCAGTCCAAAAGCATCCCCGTTATCACCAGTGCCACTAAAATTGCTTTTCAAAAAAAAAAAATTTTTTTTCTTTTATTCTGTGGCAAGTGAACGGCCAGAGGTGGCTGTTCAGTGCTGTTCAAACTCAGTGAGGTACCTAGGGTTAATCCCACTTCTGTGGCATGCTCCTCGTGCAAGGTTTAGGCACTCTGCTCCTGTGCAAGCTGAAGGCTCTGTTGTTCGTGGGGGGCAGGAGGGAGCCCTGGATAGGCAGTTCTTCAGCTTGTTCTTTCGCCTGTTAAGGACAAGATACGATGTACGCGTGCTCTGCGAGTTGCTTGTGTGTCAAATGAGCCCTTATTAGAGGCAGGTATAGCGGGGTTTTTTAATGCCAGTGCCTAAAAAGAAATGGGGTTTTGTGGGTGTGACTGACCCGAAGGTGTTTGGTGGAGGATGGTATGTTTCTCCTGGAGATCTTGGATTCCTGTCCAGGCCAGGAAGTTGTTGCTCTCGGATACATGATGGTGTGTGCTGGAGAGCCTCAGTGTGAGGAGGGATGCTGTGTAGGAACCCAGAGGAGCAGGCCAAAGCAGCTAGGGGCCAAAGAGAACCATCTCCAAAGCTGCTTGCTTGGGGGACAGCAGATGCGTGGGTCCGTTTGCCACCAGCCTCGTGGCAGGAACACTATCCAGCCCCTCCACGCTGGGCTGGGTTGCTCTTGGCAGCGTTGTGTCCTGGGGACGGTAACAGGGCAGCAGCTGCAGGGCTGTTGCCAGTGGTATGCCTGCTGTGTGCACGTGTGTCATCTTCAGGCAAGCAGGGGAAGGAAGAGGAAAGCTGGAGGATGGCAATAAATTGGGAAGATGCCTTAGCACTTACCTAAAAACACGTCCTCTTCAGTGGTTGTATCTCTTGGTTTTTCGTTCTTGGTCCCCCTAACGCACACCGAGGCCCCCGTTGTTGCTGGGAAGGGTGAGCACCCAAGGGTGCAAGACACTCAGCCTCGTGTGCAAAGGAGGCCTGAGCTTTGGTGGTAGTGGCTCTCCTTACTTGTGCAGTGTGTGACAAGGCACGTGAGGTTGTAAGGTTCTTGCAAGGGATGTGAATCATGAGCACACAGGCCTTGGCAGGGCAGGCCACAGTCTGGTAATCTGTCTCAGAAACACTGGGCTATGTTGTGCTGTTTGGGCCTGAATTCATGAGCTAGCAGCTAATTGGTTAATAACCTGCAGCAGTCTGCCCCCCTCCCCTCCCTGACTACAAGAGTGACCTCTGAGGGACTCAGCATATCCCTGGTCAAACCACCTGGTGAACCTGTGAGGTGTGAATGGACAGGGAGATTCTGTGGTAACCACCTCCCATCTGTCAATCATAGTGAAGGGGCTGGAATATGCACATAAAGGGTTAGAACATACCTTCCTGATTGGCTAAAGGCCACATGCCCTAATTTGCATCAGCCTATAGAAAGAGGGTGGGGGGGGTGGGGGGGGGGTGAGGGGGACCTTGAGGTGAGCAGCTGGAGAGTGGGGGAGGTTTGGGGTGGAGGAGCCCCAGTGGCCTTTCTGAAGGCTTGAAGGAGCTTGGCAGCCTTTTTAAAGGCCGGGCTCCAGCTGAAGACATCAGGAGCAGGGGAATCATTGATGACCACAAGAGGGCCTGAATGGTGGTAGCTGACCACTGTCCCCTAACAGGGCCTTGCTCTGCCTCTTCCCCCTCAAGTCAGGCTGCTGGCTGGGACCACCATTGAATCTGACACCCAGGAGACCCCTCTCTGGGGGGCAGGCACATAAGTGTGGGTGTACCACTTCTTGAGGGTGTGGGTTTGAAGCTCCATTCTCATAACAACCTGAGACCAGTAGGGCCTTAGTGAGGTTCAGCTCACCCCTTGCCTATCAGGTGGCATGTTGTGCAGGTGTGACCTGATAGACCATCCTACTCTTTACTGTGCACTCTCTTGCTCTGTCTGTCTTCCTTTTTGGGGGTATGGGGATCTTACTTTTGAGCTAGCTAATAGAACAATGTAAGCCCTAGATATGTGGTATCTAAATGAGTTATTTGTGAATAAGTTGTTAGTGTTGTCACTCCTTCTTGCTTATTTGGAGAATCTCTGTAGACCTATGCACTCAGTAAAGCTCCCATCAGCCCCCAGGAACCTGTTAGTTGTGAGTGGTTAATGAAGTTGTTGAAGAGGCCTTTTGCTTGGCTCAGGCATGCTTCTTCATCCAACAGCACCATAAGCTTTCCAGGTGTTGTGCAACTGTTGACTCACTGCTGACTAATTGAACTAACTGAGCAATTAGCTTAGGAATGGTGGCTTGATATTGACTCCCTGGTCAATAGTGCTTCAGTACCTAGAAGCTAATTGCTTAAGTAGTGCTGAAAGTACTGGAGAAATGTTGAATAAATGCTGGACTTGGACAAGGGTGTGACCCCCCCCCCCCCCCGTCTCCCCCAAAAGAACAGTTTCTGGCATGAAAGCATCTCAATGGGAGGTTTGTCCTGGTGCATGCTGGTCTCCTTGCCCTCTGGGTGCTTGCAGATGGACCCCCACCCCACCTCGAGGAGGGTCCATGCACCCTGTCCCCCACCTCAAAAAGGGCCCCCTCAGCCTCTGCTTTGGGGCTGGAAATGCCGGAGCTTGCCTCTGTTTCCAAGTCCCCACAAGGCAGGACTTAGCCCCAGTTTCCAGCCACAGAATCAGCCACCTCAGCCTCTGTTTGCGGACCCCAAAAGGCAGGACTTAGCCTCTCTTTTGGAGCCCAAAAGGCAGGACTCCTTCACCTGTTCTTGTGCTTGAAAACAGGGAAGCTTGAACACCAAGCTTCCCTTGGTGGCCCTAAAAACACAGCACTCGGCCTCTGCTTTTAGTCCCCACAACAGGCACCCTTGCCTCTGTTCTCAGAGTCCCAAAAACACAGGACTTGGTCTCTGTTTCTGGAGCTGGAAAACCTTGGACTCTGCTTGGAGGATGCGAAAGGGCCAACTACGCCTCCATTCCAGGCCCCCAAAACAGAGGCCTTAGTCGCTGTCTGCAACCACAAGCACAGCAAACTTAAAAGCCTCTGTTTCTGGCCCCCAAAATGCAGGACTTGGCCTGTCTTCAGACACAAAGGCAGCCAACTAAGGCTCCCTTTCTGGGCCTCAAAGTGGCCTAACTAGCCTGGGTTTGTGGCCCCAGGAACCCAGGATTTAGGCCCCCTTTAGGGCTCAGAAGTGGGGAACTTGCTCTCCGTTCTCAGCCAGAAACACAGCCAGCTCAGCCCCTGCTGCTGAGCTCCACAATGCCTCCCCAAGTCTCTGGTGGTGGCCCCCAAACCTCACCACTTCCTGCCTGCCCTGGCACCTGGCCCCCAAAGCCCCTGCCGTCGGGCTGCAAGTGCAGGGCTTGGGGCAGCAGCCTCCACCTGGGATGGCCCTGGGTGGCTCTGGGCTGTGCTTAGGGCCAGGGCCGGGGCGTCCCTGCTGGGAGGGCCCGGCCCCGGGTGTGGGGCAGCCTGGGGGCGTTGGGCTTGGGCCCTTCAGCCTTTATTCCCTGGCCTGGCCCCACTCCCAGCCCTGGGAGAGCGGCCCTGCCCCCTTCCCCTCTGCAGCCCCACTCACCCCCAGGGGCTCCCAGTGCCCCTCAATCCCTGCAGCCCCCACTCGCCCCTTGGGCCCTCCGCTCGCCCCGGGGCCCCTCTCAGCCTCAGGCCCCCCCTTACCCCACTGTCCCCAGTGGCCTCTCCAGTGTCTGCAGTGCCCTCCCTCACCCCATCTCTCTGCTTCCCATGGCCCCAGGCAGGGCCCCAGGCTGGGCCGGGGGCACTGGGGCCACATCCTGGGGGCAGCAGGGCCGGGGCCGGCGCAAGACCCCCACAGAGCCTGGAAACAAGCTGGCGCCTTCCTCATGCGGATGGAGCTTTATTGTCCTCCAGCCTCGGGCTACTGGGGCCCCCGGCACGGGGCACCGCTGCTGCCGCCAGCCACGCACGGGGGGGCCTTGGCGTGCCACTGCCTCTGCTGAGCTGCAATGACACCAGAGGGAGGCACCGTGGGTGCTCGGCTGCTGTTTCCCCATGGCCCCCCATGGCCTCCGGAGCTCCACAGTGCTCAGCTGGGGGCAGCTGTCCTGGTCAGGAGCCTGGGGGCTGTGCAAGTCCTCTCTCCCCATTCCACACCCCCCCCCCGCCCCCCCCACTTTCGGCACCAGCCACCCTGGCCTGGTGCTCGCGGGGCCTCTGGACACCTCCCCAGGACGTGGGGTGGGAGCTCGGTCTCTGTCACCTACCTCCCCACAAGAACGCCAGGTCCCATCGCTGGAGCCACTCAGCTGGCGCTGTGTCCAGGATGATGCCTGGCACATGGGGAAGTGCAGCCATCAGGGCATGGCCCCAGTCCCAAACCCAGCTCCAGCCCTGAAGCCCAACCCCGGCCCCGACCCGAGGGACGTGACCGGGAGCAGCGCGACAGCCCTGCACTGCCTCTCACCCAGGACGGTGACGGCTGTCACCTGCGACGCCTGGCAGCTCCCCATGCAGCAGCTCCGGGCTGTGCTGAAGAGCCTCTCCAGCAGCGCGGGGCAGTCTTGGGCCTAGGGCAGAGCAGGCACGTGGGAGCTCATCTCTGGCTCCAAGCGCCACCCGCTCCCGGGTGCCCTGCAGCCGGCACAGGAGCCACAGGGCAGCCACCCGCCCGCCTGCAGGGACGCAGGCCCCAGTGCAGAGCTCGCTCACCAGGTGACTGCAGATCTCGTCCTGCAGCTCGGCCGCGCTCAGCCCAGCGCTCGTGGCAATGCGCCTCCGCACCCTCTTTGACCCCAGAAACGGGGCGCACAGGTGGAGAGCACCCTTGCACGCCTGGAAAAGAGCATTGGCCCGTCACAGGGACGCTGAGCGCCTGCCCGCAGCACCAAGGGAGGGAGAAACCTCGCTGCCGCGCTGTCAGCGAGGGCCTGCAGAGACACCAGCAACAGCAGCACCACAGCTCTGCTGGCACCACAGGGCTTTCTGCAGATCTGCAGATAGCAGAAAGCTGCTTACATCGGAGACAGCTGGGGCTGGGTCCCGCAGGTGCAGCACAAGGCTGGGAAACACTTCCTCCACCTCTCTGCTGAAACTGGACCTCCTCCCTGAGGCAGACGAGGCCAGAGTCCCATAGAGGGTGAAGGCCAAGCGACGCAGCACCTCTTCCTCCTGCGAACAAAAAAGCCTATGTGGCGGGTGCTAACAAGGGTGCCGCCTACAAACCCCTTGGCACTAGCGCGGCACTGCCCACAGGGGGATGGCAGCCCCAGGACGGCTCTTGCCTGCCCAACATGAGAACGAGTGGCTTCACTTACCGCCCCCAGGAACGCCCGGGTGGACCTGGCGATGTCTGCCAGGGCAGAGCCCACGGCACTCGCCTTCAGCTGCCCCAGCACCTTCACCAGCGCCAGCAGGCTCTCGGCAGCCACCTCCGCACCGGCCACATCCTCCAGGCCCCTGCACAGCACCTCCACCACGGCCGCCCTGTGCCTCCGCAGCTGCAGAGCGACAGGTGCACAAGCTGCTCACTATCCCTGCCTCCCACCGCTGCCCTTCACCATGGCGCCAAGGGCTGCACTTGCTCGAGCAAGCCCAGAGCAACCCCCTGCCTGAGGAGCCCCGCTTTGCATCCACTTTCCCCTTTGCTACCCTGCTGACATCAGAGCGAGGAGCGCGGCCTTAGTACAGCCCCACGTCTGCCTCTGCTCGTCTCTCCAGGCTCCGCAAGCCCCGCACACCTCTCCACTGGCACCTCTTGAGTTCGGACTGTGCTCAGAGCGCAGAAAAGGCCGTCTCACCTTTGTGGGTGCTCCACTGGCCATGTTGCCCACGCCTCTCATGGCCATTTGCCGCACGGTGTTGATGGGGTCACGTGATCTTTCTAGTAGGGCCTTCAGCAGGGGCTTCAGGAGCTTCGTCTTCTCCACCAGATGGTCCTTCACCAGCTGCAATAAAGCCACGGGGCTGCTAGCATCGGGACGCCATTCACGCCAGGCAAGACAGGACCCCTCCGAGCCCTCCCTGCCCTCCTGCTGCCTCACCTCAGCAAAGAAAGCCGTGGCCGTGAGCCGCAGGTTTGCCGAGGGTGAACCCAGCCACGGGAAGAGGCTCTGCACCAGGCGCTGCGGGACAAGCTCTGCGCGGATCAGCACGCTGCGCACAAAGCACGAGCAGGCTCGTGACACACAGTCACACAGGACGGCCACGGGCCACAACTCCCAAATTCACCGACTCCAATGCAGATGCTGCTCTGCACCTCAGCAGAGCTCCCGGGCATGAAGGAAGGTCCCAGCAGCCCTTTCCCTGGGCATAGCCCCCGCGACAAGGCAGGACACATTGTGGGGGCTCTCACCTCGCCAGGAGACACACGCCGGCGGTGTGAGCCTGGGGGTCTGCCAGGGATGCCCACACTCCCTGCTCCCGGAGCAGCCGCAGCCAGCGCTCCTCCAGGCACCTCGCCAGCACCAGCTCTAAGGTCTCCACAAAAAGACTGTGGGGGAAAAAAAAAAACCCCAAAGAAAGCTCCAGGGGCAGAAGTTTGGGGGCAGATTTCTCTTTGGCAGAGCTAAAGCAGCTCAGCCACTTGGGGAGCTGTTCCTCCGCTCATCCTAAACTCCACCAAGGGACAGGCAAAGTACCCCTGAAATGACGCTCCAAGGTCTTCAAGTCTCAAGCTAACTGAAAACTGGCATTTTTGCCCTTTGTCCTGCCCCAAACCCACAGACAGCAGGAGAAAGCCCAGAGTCCCTGGGCTGACTCCACGCCAGGCGCCCAAGGCACTCCCCAAGTGCTCTGCTCAGCAGCACTTTGGGGAGAGTGCCTTGTAGGTGGCACACAGCACCGATTTGCTCCTGCCGTTGCACAGCAGGAGCGTGGGCAGAGCATGGCACTGTGGGGAGCCTCACGATGGCCCCAGCTGGCGACACAGAGTTTACAGGCAGCCCTGCACCAGTGGGACAGTTGGGTGTGCCTGCAAGGCCATGAACCACACAAAGAGGCCAACCCCTGCCCCTGCCCCAGCCGCTCCTCACCTGCCCGGTGTGTCGTTGCTGCCCAGCTCCCCCAGGGACAGTGCCATCTCCTCCCCCAGCGTCTCGCTGACCTGCCCCAGGAGGCTGGGAAGCAGGGAGGGAAGCAGGTGCTGGACCAGCGTCTTGCTCCGCAGGACCACCAGCACCTCGGAGAGGGCGCGGGTGATCTACAGAGAAAGTCAACCAAGAACCACCTGGTAAAACAAGGGCTTTTCCCACTGTCCACGTCTCCCTGCCACCCTGGGGGGGCTTTTACTGTCTCCAATTCTCACTGCAGCGACAGCCTTGTGGCCCGGCAGCAGCAAACTGTCCCGACTCCCCACACCACTTACACTTCCACCCCCCTGGCACAGCACCCCGCCAGGCTCCACGGGTGCCCGCAAAGGGCACGAAACTCCCTCACGCTGAAGCACGAGTTGGAAAGCAGGCGTGAAGTGGCATAAATGCCTCTGCCGCTGACCGTACCGTGCGAGGCTCCAGGGCAGCCTGGCTGCTGCCCAGCTCTTGAGTGCAGCAGTCCCTCTGGTGGCTGCTCTTTCCAGCTGCCCTTAATTTTTTGGTTAAGCACACCAGGATGTGGCATCCCAGGGTGCTTCTTCCCAGGCTCCTCCACAGCTCCACCATGTCACTGCAAGAGAACAGACGCTCGCCCATGAGCCCCTAGCTAGCCTCGGGCACCTGCAACAGCCTCACGAGAGGCCAAAGGCTCTCCTTGTCTGCAACGGGGCTGGCCATGCCCAGCTCGGGACAGAGACACGAGCCCACGATGCTGCAGCGCTCAGCCTTTCCCCGGGGAAGAACCACCTGCTCCCTCGCGGGACCCCGCAGGCAGGTGCGCCCTGGGGCTGGCTCTGACTGCAGAGGGAAGGCCGAGGGCACAGACCTGTCCATGGGCAGGCGCTTCTGGAGGAGGCTGTCGAGCACCGGCTGTTGGTGAGAGCGGGCCAGGAGGAACATTGCCCGCAGCGCGAACCCCCTGGGCGTGCTCTGCCGGGTGCTGCGCAGGCAGCTGGAAAGGATGGTCACCATTTGGGGCACCTGAAAGCAGGAAGGCGAGAAAGAATGGCTCGGTGCGTCCTTTCCCCGTCCTTCTTCGGGGCCAATGGTCAACAACAGAGAGCAGCTAAAGGCGAATAGAAAAAACACCCCCCTCTCACCTCCTCCTGGAAGATTTGCTCCCCGCGCTCCCCCAGAAAGGTGAGCATCCACCGCCCAGCGGCCCACACACCCATGGGCCTGGCGCACAGCAAGCTCTCCACGATGGCGCTCGTGAAGTCTGTGGCCTGGGCTGCAGGGCAGGATTTGCAAACAAGCTGGGGAGAAATCAGGAACAGAAGAGACCACGTCATGGGTTGCTCAGATGCAAAACTCATGTCCTGACAGGAGTACTCGCATGCAAACTCGCACACACACACACATATACCGTGGCCCCCTCCCTGCTTTTTGGGGGCCAGTTACCTTCGCGATGTTGGTGGAGGTCGTGAGCAGAGACTCAGAGGTGACGGCGTTGAGCCTCTGACACAGGCGCCTGATCTCGTTGCTCCAGGCCGCCTCATCCGTGGTCTTGGCTGGAGCCAGGAGAAAGGGGAGTCACATTCAGGGGGAGCGAAACTCCGACCCCACGTGCTGGGGACGTGAAGTCTTGCCCACTCTCCTCACCTCCTATTTGGAGCAGGCGGCCGAGGCAGGTTGCTGCCCGCTGGCGGGACACGGCTGACACGTCGCATGTCAGAGGCCCCAGCAGTCCTGCCAGGGAGCCGAACTGCTCGCACGCATGGCCTCGCTGCAGGAGCAAGAGGCAGGCAAAGAGGTCACTGGCAGCCCCCGCGGCCACTCGCCCTCTCCCGGCCACGCTGCCCCCGAGCTGTGGCTGGGCAGGGGGCAAACGAGGAGCCGTCCTGCAGCCCCAGGAGACCCACAACCCGGCGCCTGCTGGGGCAGCTCTCCCTACGCGCATGGTCCCTGCTCACCCTGTGCTCGCGTCGCTCTTCATAAGTGCCCAGCAGCTGGACGCAGACCTGCAGGGCCCTCTCCCGCTCGCATGCGTGGGCCGAGGTGAGCCAGCGCCGCAGGACCTGGGCACGGGCACACCTGTCTCACCACGGGCGTCTTTCCACCCGAAGCCCTTCGCCAGCCCCCTCCTTCCTCGGCCTTGCTGCTTGCACAGCCCCGGTCTCTCTGGGCACCCCAGCCCCAGGCGAGGAGCCCTTCCCCGTGGGGACCTCCCTGCTCTGGGCTCTCGCTGCGGGCAGCATTGACCTGTGCAGCACCCCTCGCACACGGCTGCGGCTGGGGAGAAGCTCTGGCTCATCCAGGGGGCTCGGCAGGACACTGCGAGCTGCCTGCAAGCAGGCTGCTGCCGATGGGAAAAAGCTTGGGTGCCAAATTAGGGCAAGGGGGCCTGAACCTAGGACCATTTCCCTGTCCGCCACAGCAGGGTGTTACCCCTAGTTGCAGGGAAGCTCCCCTCCTCACACCAGCCCTGCAGCAGGATCCCCACGCCTCTGTCCCGCTCTGACAGCAGCGACGCTTTCCCCGCCCCCGCCCCAGGGACACTCACCTGCACCAGGTCCTTAAAGCAGACAGGGGCCGGCTCCGCTCGGAGAAGGGCTGCCACGAGCTGCCCCAGCACTCGCAGAGACAGCGCGTGCACACCCTGGCACCAGAAAGGGGGACTGAGTTCGGGCACCCCATGCACTCGCCAGCACAGCCAGCGGCTGCCAGAGTGCGGGGCGCCCGCAGCTGGGCCCCCGCCCAGGGGTGGCCAAGAAGCGCCGGCAGGTACCGATGTGTGTGGAGCAGCTGCCCCCGTCTCCCCTTCCTTTGCCATCTGCTCCGGGCGACGAAGGCGCACGACGCCCTGGCAGCACTGAGCCAGGAGGTTGTGCTTTTCCTCCCTCCTCAGATGGGGCTTCAGCTTGCTGCCAGGAGAAAAAGGGAGGGACGACAGAGAGGGGGCTTACTAGCACTCTCCAGAGTGAGTCACACCACCACTGGCTTTGTCCCCATCGACAGCCCCAAATCCAACACCCTCAGCTCCAGCCACACCGGCTGTCTGGGCTGGGGCACGCAGCCACTCCCACAGTCCCGGGGACAGACCCTACCTCAACTGCTCGATGGCCACGATGGCCCGGGGGTGCACCGGCGACTCCTGCGGCTCCTCCTGAATCACCTCCTGCAAGTCACAGAGAGACACGCGCAAAGTGGGCAGCGGGCAGGGGTGAGGGAGAGCCTGCCCGCCCACCCCGGCCACGCGTTCTTCTGCAGGACCCTGCAGGCACTGGCCCCTCAACCCCCATGGCTCCCTCAAGGGTCCCGCAGGACGAGGCAGCAGCTCCCCAGCACCCAAATGTCCCACGCTCCCCTGCCACGGTTCCAAGTGCCAGCACCCAAGCACCCTGCCCCCTGGGAACGAGGCTCGGGGAGCTTGGGAGCTCGTGCACCGCCCCGGGAGACCATTGCTCCTCTGGGCAAACCTGCCCCACGGCAGAGCCCACAGCCACCCCTGCGTGACGGCCTCGGCTCTGGGCACTCACCAGCAGGGTCTGCAGCAGCTCCCGCTTGCGGCAGAGCTCAAACCTGGGGCAGGCGCCCACAGCCCCGATGGCGAGGCTGATCTCGGTGACACTCTGCACCAGGGAGAGCCTCAGCTGGGCATCCTGATTGCAGGGGAGGAAAACACACTTTGAGCTCCTTGAAGGGCTGAGGAACCTGCCTCCAAGCACAGTGCGGGGAGGAGACTGTGCCCTCTGGGAGCCCAGCAGACCCCAGCTCGGCACCCGCGGCCTAGGAAGGGACTCTCCTCGCCCCTCCTGGGAAGGAGCCTCTCACGGGGAGGCAAGCAGCTGCCCCAGCTGCTGGCCAGAAAGACCCACAGATCCCGGCCCAGAGGAGCAGGGCAAGCAGCGCTGGCGCGGCTACGATGGGAGAGGTGCGCATGGGAAGGGTGAGGAGAGGCCGGAGCTGGCAGCACCCGGCCGGCTATGCCCTGCGCCCCGAGCACCCACCTGGCGGCCCTCTCGGTAGAGCTGCAGGACGTTCCCCACGATGTCTCTCTCGATATGGGCCAGCAGCTGCTCCCTGGGGGCACGCAGCGCCATCCTGCCGTACACCACCATGAGCGCAGCGCGAGTAGCGCGGGTCCTCACCGTGTTGCTCTGCTGGGGGTTTGTCGGAGAAGCACCGAGACATCAGCCCACGGCCCCACTGTGCCCGGGACTCCGCACGCTCCCGAGGCAGGAGCTGCTCTGCACACGACCGGCAGCTCGGCTCCCTGCGCACCTCTAGCAGCTCTAACAACAACACCCTGGGCTCTTTACCTTCTGGTGTTTCAAAGTGCCCATGAACGCCTTCACCGAGGACAAGGCCAGCTGGAAGTGGCTCTCGGCACAGCGGGACACAACTGAAATCATTCCCTGCAACGCAGCAGAAACAGGGAGTTGCTCCCACCAGCTCCACTGGCCAGGCAGGACCTTTCCCACGGCAAACAGCAGTGAAGGGAAAACCAGCAAAGGCTGGAGCAGGCCACGCAGAGCCCCTCTGCCCTGGGGACACGCCGAGGACACTCGGCAAAGCAGGGCGACACGAGGAAAGCTCACCTGTGCCTGCCACAGCTCCAGGTAGTTGGCTTCTTGGAGATATCTCAGTGTCTGCTCTTGCACGTGCCTGAGACACCCACAAGCTGCCAGGGCCGTGCCGAGAGCCTTGTACAGGAAGCGCTGCAAGAGAAGAGGCCGAGCCCTGGCTGTGGGGACAGCCCAACCTGGCGGGAGAGGGCCAGGCCACGGCCAACCCCACCATGCTGGCACCCATGCCCAGCGACCCGAGGGCTCTCCGGCGCAGCCCTCGGACGCGTGAGCAGCGGCAGCGGCACCGCACAGGGAACAAACCTTCTCCCAGGACAGGCGGGGAGAGCTGCCCAGCTGCTGGCTCAGCTCCCGGCTCAGGCCCACCGTCCAGGCCTCACTCCCAACGACCTCCAGCGAAGTTCTCAGGAACTAGGGTGAAGAGGACGATGAAGCAAATGCTCACCTGCCCCTTACCAGGGTCTTGTGCACATCCTCTGAGCACGCAGCACCCACGGCCGGGGCAAGTGCAGGCTGCTCGGGAAGTGCCTGCCCTGCTCCGTCCTCCCACCATTTTTCCTGTCCCCTGCTTGCCCCATCCAGCTGGGGACCCCACACGCATGCCATACCTTAAGCAGAAGGCTCTCCCACTCGGCCACATGCAGGGAGCTTGCGGTTGTTCCTGCAAAGCCAGAGGAAGCAAAAGCCCTCGCCGTTATTCCAGCGGGCTCCACAGCAGAGCCCAGGGGTGGTCTTTGCCGTCCAAAGCCCCACAGCCTCAGGCCAGTGGGCTGACAAGAGCCAGCAAACCCAGGACCGTTCCCCTCCACCAGGCTGGGGAGCTGAAGGCATTTTCCTGCCCCTCCGCCGGCCCAGCCTCTCCCGCCTGCCCGCACCTTACCTGCCAGGTGCTGCAGCAGCAGGGGGATCTCTGCGGCCCACTTTGCTCCCACGGCTCCATGGATCGTGCTGGGGAGCGCCTGCAGCAGCTGCAGGGCCGCTGCTCCACGGCCACCGCCCGCGTGCGGAGACACCGCCGCCACCACCTAGGCCAGGGCAGCAGGGAGACGGGCTCACGCCTGCCCCAAGAGCTGCAGCTGCCCCCATAGGCAGGCAGGCAGGCAGGCAGGGAGGTTGGCACTGCCCCAGCTGGCAGCAGGCAGCTGACCCAGGTGCTGCCGTCCTCCAGGAGGAGCAGGAGCCCCTGAGGGGCAGGGGAGGCTCAGGCTGCCTCCGACAGCTCCTGCCTCCTCCCGGGGTGCCTGGCACTGGCCTCGGCACCATCTCTCCCCGCCTCTCCTCTTGCCCGGGCCTCAAAAGCTCTTTCCCTGGGGCCCCACTACTCACCAGCAGGCGAGCCAGCAGGGCCTGGGGAGCCGGCAGAGGGGCTGCGGGCAGAAGGAAAGGCTGCGTGAGACACCCAGCCCCTCCGGCCCTCCTCGTGCCGCATCCCACATCCCCGCATGTGGCTAAAGGGGACCCGGCTGCGCCGCCTCCACACCAGCTCTGCTGGGCTCCCGTGGCTGAACAGCCACCGCTGAAGGCAGCCCCGGCATGGCAGGAACAAGCCCCCAGGCCCCCGGCGAGAGCTGGCTGCAGCAGTGCCAGGCGGCTCCGCCAGGGAAGGGGCACGCGGGGCAGAGCCCTCGCACCCAGCGAAGGGCACTGCTCTGCCCTGCACTGCCCCGGGCCTCCTGCGTGGGGCCGCCAAGGGACAACAGGGATATGCGCTGCCCCGCTCACACCCAGCCTGGCGCAGCATGCCAGGACTTTCTGCTCCCCACCTAGCTCCTCAGATTCTAGAGCCTCGGGTGCCGCCTCCTCTTCCTCGCGCCCTGCGCTCTCCTGTCTCTCAGCCAGGGCACGCAGACAGCGGCAGAGTGGGACCAGCATGCCAGTGTACTGGGCTGGCACCACGTACCGCAGCAGCCTCGGCCACAGGAGCTGCAGGCAAGAACCAGGCCGTTCAGCACGCCGGCATTTCCACCTCTCCATCCCTGTTCCCCCATCATTGCCACTTCTCTGGCACCGGCCCAGCCCTTCAGCCTCGGGCCTCCCCTAACTCAGAGGTTTCGGTCTCGCCCTGCCTTTCTCCTCCACCTTCTCTCCCTCTTGCCCACCGTGCTTCACACTCCTTTCCCCCTCCCTTTGGCTGCCTGGTTGATGAGAGCTGCTGGCACAGCTCACCCCCAGGGGGCAGGTCACCTCTGCACTCCAAGGGGACACAGGATTCCTATGGCCCCACCAGCCCCTACATCTCATGTACGGGATGTGGCCAAGACACATGCCCAGTGGGCTCGAGTCAGCCGCAGCATGCGCTGAACAAGCAAGTCCGGCCCCACAAAGCTAAACCCCAGCTCTTCTCCGCTGCTTTAGTGGCTAAGACAGGGGTCCCAGTGCACAGAGGAAAGCCTCGGACACCCCCAACCCCACTGCTCACAGAGCTTGCACATGGAAAGGACTGGTGCGTTTCCGTGAGCCGCACACACTCCGCGGTGTGTCGGGGAGAGGTTCAGGCCACAGGGAGGGTGAGGAAGAGCGTCCCCAGGCAAGAAGCAGCGGCAGGCGGAGGACAACTCACTTTGGCCACCCCTCTGGCAGACATGTCCAGCGTGCCCAGGACATGCCCGCACAGCCGCTGAACAGCCCTTTCTTCCCGGGCTTCCACCGCACAAAGGCTTCCCATGGCCTGCGAGACAGAGGTGGGAAACACCCGTCACTGCCCCTTCCCAGACCCTATGGTGCACAGCGATGCAGAGCCCCCTCCCACCGTGGCACCGGTGTGGCGGCCCTGCTGCACCCAGCTCTCTGCTGCCAGGGACGCCCGTGGCAGCACAGCACAGTCGGAGCATGGGACGCAGCCCTGGCGCCTTGCTCTGCCCTTACCAGTCTGCCCGAGGCCCGGCTGAACTCGCTGAAGATGTGCCCCACCACGTCCCACGCCGAGCAGCCCGGGGCACTGGAGCGCAGCAGCTCCCCGATGAAATGCAGAACTGCCTTCCTCACCTGCCAGGGAGGCTGCTGTTATGACCCCGGCCCACAGCCCCAGGGCAGGCTGCCTTCGCAGCGCTGCAGCCCTTCTGGCTGGGCCAAGACGACAAGGGTGCAGCAGCAGCCCACACTCCACTGTCGCCACTGGGCTTTAGCCCTGTGCCCTGCCTTTGCCTGCTGCTACAGCCCCGCCAGGCTCTGCGCCAGGGAAAGGGTGGCTCTGCCCCCGCGGCAGCACCGTGGCACCATCCCTGCCCAAAACAGCTCACCTGGGCCGCGGGGTCGCCACGCACAGACTGCACAAGCTTCACAAACAGGGGCAGCTTCTCCCTCATCTCGGCAGCTGCAAGGGACAAGGAGAGGTGTGCGCTGAGGCCGAGCCCCCATTTCCGGAGGGATTCCTCACAGCTCCCTGGCTTTTTGTACACAAGTGGGACAGAAAAGCAGGGCCAGACTGCGATGGCAGAGGAAGCAGCAGCATCCCGGGGGGACTCCATTTCTCTCTCCTGGCACACTGACCATCAGAGCGGACCAGAGCTTGCAGCACTTCCACGGCTGCCACGCGATCAGCCTTGCTCCCGCTCCTCAGCTTGCAGTACAGGAACACGATTGTCTCCGCGGGGCAAATTTGGGCTGCGAGGAGGAAATCACGCTCAGCATTAGTGACCAGCATCTTCGCACCCGGGTAGGTTTGCGACACAGCTGCCAGCACACGGCGGCACGGCGCTGCCTCTCCTCTCCTCACCCTGCAGCACGGCGCAGCGGCACAGCTCTGCTCTGTGCTCTGGGCTGGGTGGCTCGATCTCGTCACAGAGCTGTGAGAACAAGGTGTGTTTCAGAGAAAGCCAGATCGGTGTGCAGAGGGACAGGAAAGAAACTGTGCTGTCAGCCCTCGTCTCACGGGCAGCTCTGGGCGCGGCCCCACCACCAAAGCCCAGAGCTCCGGGCGCACGCAGAGCTTTGCAGCTGAGGCTGCCCAGGAGCCTCAGGCCAGCAACGTGGCACCAGGCCTTACCTGCTGGTGCACAGCAGCGTTGATGGCCAGAAGCTTGGCCCGGGGCACGAGGGTCTGAACGTCCGCCACAGCCCCCAGGAAATAGCTGAGACTCTGCAAGGGAGCATGAGAGGGCGAGGGGGGCTCTCACCGCCAGCCGCCCGGAAAGGGAGAAACCGGCATCGCTGGGAGAGGCCATGGCCTGAACCCACGTCCAGGGAAAGCCCAGCCCCGCATGGGGCTTCTGGTTCGTCCTTCCCACAGAGCAGCAGGAGACCAGGAGGTCTCCTCTGCACAGCCCTGCTGGGACAGCCTTTCCTGGCACGTTTCCCCGCCCCCAACCTCTCCCTGTCCCAGGGGCAGGATGCAGCCCTGGGTGCGAGGGCAGAGCTCCTTGTGCACCCCCCCCCAGCCCGGGAAGTGGCGCAGCCTCCCGTCCTGAGCTGCTCGCTCCAGCGACTCACCGCTCCCTCCTGGCCCTCCTGCCTTGCTGATTTCTTCCAGCAAGAGCCCAGGAAGCCTCTGGCCTTTGTTCCCCATTCCTGCCCAAAGGGGTCCCAGCTCCTCCCGGCACCCCGCAGCTCCCCAACACCTTGCGGCACCCGCACAGCGCCCGGCTGCGCCGTGCCCTGCGCAACACCTCACCGTGGTCACCCCAAAGGGCTCCCGCACTTCTCGATACTGGTGCAGCAGCCAGAGGAGCTGCTCCCAGGCGCGCTCGCGGTGCTGCTCCGCGTGCAGGAGGACACCCATCATGGCACCCATCGCCCTGAGGACGGCCTGCTTGACCTGCCGAGGGTTGGCGACATGCGGCGGTGAGGGCTGAGGGTCTCTCCAGCACTCGCCTCCCCCAGACACCAGCCTGCCCTTCCCGCGCAGGGGACTGTCCCTTCTCCCTGGCCAGAAGGGCTCGCTCACCAGCACAGAGAGCATTTCCTCCCGGCACACCCTCAGCCTGCCCTGTCAAAAAGGCCCTGGGATTCCTACGCGGAGTAGCAGGCCGGGCACTGTTGCTTTCTGGCACAGAGCCGCGAAGGAGAGCTGCCGTCCTGCCTGCCAGCTGGCACTGCTGGCCCCGGCATGCTGCCCGCAGGCTCCCGGCTCGGGGCCCTTTCGCAGCCAGCCTGCTCCCTTTGACTCCTTGCAGAGCCCCACCGGCCCCTGCAGACGTCCCTGCTGCTGCCCACGGCTGCAGAAGCAGCAACGCTCACCTCTTCCTCCTCACAGCGCCGCCAGTTTCTGCCCACGTAGCGGAAGAGTGGGTAAACAGGGGCGCAGAGTTGGGCCGCCCCCAGGCGAGGGAAGGCACATTTCTCCCACTCGCGGAAGTACGTGTTTATCCCTCGGCACCACTGCTCCACAACTGCAGCATGAGAAGGGAAACAGGATCGTGGCAAAGTCTCTGACCAGCAGGAGACCTCGTTTCAACCAGGCCCCCGAGCCTGATTTAAGCCGACGCCAGGCTCGCCAGGCCTCAGGTCTGCCTTCAGGCACACGTTGCATGAGGGTCTGAGACACCTGGGTTGAAATGCTGCCTTGTTTCTCCCCTCTTCCGCCCCAGCACACCTTTTCCTCCACACAGCCTTGCTGCCCTCCACCACTGCCCGCTGCAGCCCCTGCCTCTTTCTTCCCAAACATTGGCCCCTCAGCACAAGCTTGGAGGCTTTGGCAATTCTTTCCTGTGCTCTCCCTTAAAGCCCACAAGCTCCTTGGGGCAGCCGCACCGAGCGCCGGCCCGGCCTGCCCACAGGCACCCCGGCAGCACCCGCTGCTCCTGCTCGTTCAGGGCAGTTGGGGGCTGCTGAGGCTGGAGCTCACTGCGGCTCAGCCCTGCCCTGCCTGCCCCGAGACCCCAGCGAGGCGCCCAGGGCCACCCTGGCCCCTTCCGCTCCCCGCGGGCCCTGGCCGCAGCGCCGACACTCACCGCCGCAGACAGTGCGCAGCAGCCGGCTGCTCCCCACCTCGCTCAGCACACCGTGCAGGGCTGACAGCGTCGTTTCCACGAAGGGCACGCACTGCAGGGCTGCAGAAAGGGCAGGGGCGGTGGGGCGGAGGGCGGCTGCCGTCAGCCGGAGCTGCCACGGCCCGTGGGCTCTGTCCCCCGGCAACGCTGCCAGACCAGGGCTGTGGGGCCATGCCAGAGGGCAGGGGGACGGGAGAGCTGCCGAAGCCCTGGGGGAGGCCCTGGCATGGGGAGGGTTCCTGCCAGGGCACCCATGTACCACCAGCTGCCTTCCCCGAGGGGTGCGGGGAAGCCCTGGGGCATGGGGAGGACAGCGTGGGGCAGAGCCCGGCACATTTGGTCTCCAGCAGGTTCCCTCCAGCCCAGCGCAGCCCAGACTGTTTTGGCCAGGGTGACGAATCCCTTCTCCTGCCTGTCACCCACTGTAACGCGGAGTAGCAGGCCGGGCACTGTACCGTAGCGGGCAGCGAGGTTGCGCAGGGTGATGAGGACGAACTCCTCCGACATCCCCTCCAGAGCCTTCAGGTGGCCCTGCAGCACCGACATCACGTCGTGCAAGTGGGAGCGGGCCAGTGCCACCAGGACACCACTAGCGTCCGTCCTCACAGCGGCTGTCACACCCTGAAAGACAGCAGTTTGCGCGTGACAGCAGCGTGACTGGCCGTCCCCCACAGCTTGGCCTCGAGGCAGGACAGAGAACCGGTAACTCGACTCCAACTGTCCCTCGCTCACAAACAGCCCTGCAGCCACCTCTCTGCACAGCTCCCGGGTCACTGCCCCAACCCCCTGCCAGGACCCGTCCCCGAAGCCTCTCCTGTAGGACAGACGTGCCAAGCGCAGGGGTCCGGGGTTACCCTCAGAGAGGACAAGCTCACCTGGGCAGCTTGCAGGTCCTCGAATGCCACCGCTATCACTCTGTCCACGACAGAGTTCTGCAAATGGCTCTCGTCGTGCCACAAGACGCTCTCCAGCTCGCGGTAAATCTCCGCTCTGCCATCCTGGGGACACACCGCACACGGCAGCAATGGGACGTGTCGCCCTCACATCAGCTCCGCCATGCTGACGCCAGGGACGAGCCGCCGCCACCGCTCAGCACAGCCGTCGGGAGTGGGCGAGAAATCCCACGCTGGGATTTCCCAACCCAAACCCTAACCCTAACCCCGGGGACGCTGCCACCTCCTGCAGGAAAGCAGGGTGCGCGGTAGTGTCCGCTCAGCGCCACCAGCAGCATCCGGTTTTTGGGAGGAGGCACGGCAGGAGGACAGAGGCGCCATTGAGCGAGATCAGCTCACAGCACCTGGGGAAGCTGGGCGCTACGGGGAGCCCTCGAAGCCCCACGCAGCCCCATGGGATGCCCCCACCTCACCTCGACGCCTTGCAGCCGGTCCAACAGAGAGGTCACGACGGCGGCAAAGGTAGCAACGGCCGCAGGGCCAGAGCCAGCCGCCCTGCCGCCGTCCTCACCCCGCGCAGGTCCGGACTGGGGACCTACACAAGTGAAGAAACCTGGAAGGAAAGAAGCGGAGGGTTTGCGTTGCTTCAGCAGCCGCAGGGGCGGGCCCTGAATTGGGGCAAACGTCTCCCCAGCTGGAGTACGGGGTAACAGGAGAGGCTGGCAGAGCCGGCTCTGTGTAATCTGGAGAAGAGCAGCCCGGGGGCAGCTTGGAGCTGGCCCCAAGCGCATGACCCCGACTCTCCCCGAGCCAGCAATGTGGGCACCAGCTGGTCCCCGTCACCCCCATCGAGCGGGCCGGCAGGCTGGGTGCCGAGTGCGGCACCAGCCCCCACCTCGGAGCACTCGCAGCACCCCCATCGCGGCAGGACTCCCTGGACGGATGCACTGCTCCGCCAGCACCTCCTCCCGCGGGAGCTACGAGCCACTGGGCCAGCGTGGGCCCTGGGAGGGAGAGGGGACCTGGCCACTGTGACCAGTGAGGGGCCACTGTGACCCGTGGGGGGCCCCGACACCTCACAGAGGGCTGCTGGCAACGCGGGGCTGCGGGGGGGGAGGGCAGGCACGGCCGCACCAGGGACCCCCCCCCGCCTCGCCCCAAATGTGGGCATATCCCCCAGGCGCCAGCGCTCGCAGTCACTCGTCGGCCTCCGGTGGTTCTGAGCAGTGACCGTCTCCAAACGCATCGGCCACTTTAGGTTATCTCCTAAGATAACCTCCTAAGTGCCCATCCCAAAAGAGCACCTCTTCTGAATTGCGCCACTCTTCTAAAGAGCTTCAGGCAAACCACCAGCAGCCACCCGGCAACTGCCAGCTCCCACATCATCCCCTCAGCAAACACTGCTGCAGACGAAAGCCCTAAACACGAAGAGCAAACAAAAAAGAGGGCAGGGAAAGTATGCTAGGGACGGATCTCAGGACAAGGAGAAAGACTGACTGGCGCTTGGTCAGGATCCTGGCTGGAGACACCAGGCAGTGCGTTAAGTCCTTCTGAACATGGCAAAAATTAAGATGCTTTCATCGTCCTGAGCACCACAGACAGAAATGGCAGCAGACCTGCTGTCATACCCCTTCTCCCAGGAAGCGGATGAAACAATATTGTAGCGTTAAGCTTCTGGGCAGCTGGACTAAATCCTTCAAGCAGAAACCTGGGGAGAAGGCTGTGCCTCGAGCGCCAGACCCAGGCTAAGCAGAGGGGAGCTTTGGTTTGGGAAGCCACGTGGCCTAACAGAGAATTGCTCGGGGCCTTGGGCAGCTGGAGGCATCCCCGGCCACCCTGACTGGTGGTGGGAGCCTCGGCTGCACTGCGGGGCCTCAGTACCCCTGTCCTGCATGGGCTGCCACTCGGCGGGCACCTCACACGACAAGAGAGCTGGATATTTATGTCCGTAACGAGGCCCGAAGAAAAGCACTCCTATAGAAAGCCACCTGCCAGACAGCAGCACTGCCTCTGTGCACCTCCAACCCCTCCAACTGGGTATGAAGCAGCTTGAGACACTTCCCAGCTGTCACTGGGACACCTCTGGGTTTCCACAGGTTTTATTAAAAGCGTGGCTTTTTGGCATTCCGACAGCTACTCTTTCCAAAAGGCGCTGCAGGGAGAGCAGCTGGCCTACGGAGGCCACGAAACAGCAGCGCCTGCCTTCGTGGCACCTGTAGCTCTGCACAGACCTTCCCAGCTCACGCAGAGGCACCTCCAGCTCCGCGTGCCCTTGGGACCCGCAGCAGCCCTGACAGCAGCCCCTGCTGATGCTCCCCGAGCTCCCAAAAACCAACTCTGGAGCATCAGGCCCTCTGGCACTGCCCGCAGGGACTTGCTCCGCTCTACCCACAGCTCACCCAGCTGGATGCTGGGTGACAGCTCCGTCCCACAGGTCTCCTCAGCACAGTGAGGGGAGATGACGGGGCCTTGGACTGACACTTCATTTGAAAAGTAAAACTCATCTCCACCTCTCTATTTCCTCCCTAACAGCCTCCCTTCCTGCCTCACCCTGTCACCTGACACAGCTCCTCTGCACCTCATTTCCTTCCTTTAGAGGGACAGGCAAGAGAGAAAGGCCCTTTCTTTTACTCCCTGAACTGAGAGGAAAACAAACTTTGTGTTTTCTACTAATGCCAAAGCAATGTATTAAGAGTAAATGGTTTCTCAAATGAAAGGGTAACTTCCTGTCTCCAGTTCTAGAGAAATGCCTGCGAGCGCTAAAAGGCTCATAAAAGGAGTGTGAGAAGGGACCTCAGGACCCTCAGGAGCGGGCAAGGAACTGTTGCCTCGCAACACTCCTGTTGCCTTGACAGCCAGGCTGGCCAAGGTGCAAGGAGGGAGGCCAGACTCCACAGTGTCCAGCTGACCACAGGACAGTGCTGAACTGGGATTGAGGAAGAAAGCTTTGTGCAGGGTAGCACGCTGGCAGACCAGGCCCATCATGCCCAGCATGTCGCTGTCCACCACTCCTCCATGGCGATTACAGCACAGCTCTATTTGTTTAAGGACAAAGCTGCGGGGCTGCCTGCTCCCTCTGTGTGGACCGGCCACCCAGCCGTCAATACATGGGGAGCACTGCTCTCCGGGCTCTCTCTGGGCAGCGGGGAAGCACAGCTGAAATGCGGCACCTTGGGACAGGCTCACACTCCCCAGGGCACGCTGTTCCCTGCAGGGCAGCTGACCCCAAACAGCTTGGACAGCCCAGGGACAGACCTGCTGCCCACATGGCCTGCAAAGCCCCCGGGACAGAGGCTCAGAGCTGCTCCTGCTCGAAGGCTTTTTGTGCCCCGTGACTGACTTCAGGAGGCAAAAGCTTGTAAGCACAAAAAAACGAACAAACAAGAAAAACAACCCCAGAAGGATATTTTGGTGCCAACCCTGCTGGTGCAGCTGCTAACATAACTGTTTTCCAACCAAAGTGCATTATCCCAAGCAGTGTGTCGTCACAGTTTACCCAGGAAGGCTTGTGCACAGAGAGCACGGTGTGGGGAGTGATTACCTTTGGCTGTATTGATTGGAGGTAGGTTTGCTAATTCTGCTTTGCCTCAATTTCTGCAACAATAACAAAGCCTTTCTGAAAGCCAGGCAGAGAGCTGATGTCATTGGAGCGACCCAGTCCCCGAGGAGAAATCCCACAGTACCTGACCAAAATAATATTGGAAGCACGGGCTTAGTGTTGCTGCCCACATCCCCCACTCAAAATGCCTCCGGGCTGTGTCCAGTCCCACTCCCCCATGCCTCCCCCATCCTTAGCCCTATGCTGGGAGCTACCAGAAGACTGAAGATCCTCCCTGCTCGCCCCAAGACACCCCCAGGCTGCAGAGGGTCATCTGGCAACAGCAGAGCAACTGCCCCATTGCTCAAAGGGGCCTTTCTGGAGGGCACGCTGGGCACAGAGGGCAATGACTGCCCCCAGCTGCCCTTTTGCAAAGCTCTCTGCCCTGGGGGGGTGCCAACCCAGGCAGATGGAGCAAGCATTTGTGAGAGACTGGTCTTCCCTTAAAGAAAAACAAACAAACAAAAAATCAACAACAAAACTAACTGCTTGCTGGTTCACACCACCTGAGTCCAAGAGGCCTGACGTAAACCGCATGAGGCAGTAAGTCTGAGCTCTTCCCAAGCTTGTTCAATAGCAGAAAGGGAAGATGCTCCTTTAAGAAACCCCTTTCCTTTCATTTGGGCTTTGCAAGCACTCATTCCTACGGCTGTCTGGTGACTGGGAACTGCATGCAAAGCCTGGGAAGCAGCAGGAAAAGCAATGCTGCATGACAGGCACTATCTGACCTTGGGGACTCGGGGGGGGGCAAAGCCTTTGTGGGGGACCTTTCAGCAGTAGGAAGGACAGTGGAAAAAGATGGGACGGTCTTAGAGGAGATCTTTTTCTGAGTCCTAGATGGGACAGTTGCAGTCTAATATTGCTCGCTTGAATTCGTGAGGGAGTGAAACAGGCCTTTGCTTTAAAGAAGAGAGGAAGAACTAGACTGTCTGTGTTTGCTCTGTAGCTCTGCAGGGGATGGGCTGAGCCTGTCCCTGCAGAGCACAACGCTGGGAGCAGGTTGTGGAGTCGAGGAAGACATTTGGAGGCCTGTCTCATCGCTGCTGCTGCTGCTGCTGCCTGGGCGGTCTGCGGCAGCTGCTCTTGCCCAGCTGCCCGGGTCCTTGCTCTGCGCCATGGCCACGGAGGTGAGGCGCTCTCTGGCGCAGGACTTCTCTCTCCCAAGGTGTTACAGCGCCTGGCACAAAGGGGCCTGGCTTTAACTACAGCCTCTTCAAGCAAAGGGAGGCAATGTTAACCCATTCTTCTTTTCTACTTTCCACCTGGCTTTTGAAGGTCTTCAGCTCCTCTGTGAGGGCTTAGACACAGTAATTCACCTCTCAGGGTGTCGGATCACTGTTTCAGTGCTTTTAAAATGCTATAGGTTTTACAGGGAGAAGCAAAGCCAGGGCAGCGAGGCCTTTTCAGGATTAAAACATTTCAACTTCTGTTTGTCCTTTCTAGTGAGCTGGTGTTAAGGGTTCCTTGCTGAGGTGCCTCACTCACATCAGGATGTGACCCTGTAGTGTTTTTGCACTTGAATGTTGAGGTGCAACTGCCTAGCGGCCCTTGAAACCACCATCTCTTATCTTGCCAAAAGAAGGATGGTGGGGGGAGGGGGGAGAAGAAGAAGTGGTATTTGAGGAAAAACAATGGGCGCGCTCTGGCCGTGGACACAATTTACCAAGAGAGCTACGTAAGCAAATGAAGACGGAATCTCAAGAGTCTGATTCTCAATTGCATTCAGCTCCCTTTGCACCACTGTGGAGATGGGATGCTCCCTTGCCAAGCGTGAACCCTAGGGGGAACCCTAGGGTTCAGCCCCATTGGGGGTGGGGTGGTATGAAGGGAACTGTGTGGAAGTGAGAATAAACCCTAGTGTTTGGAGGGGAGGGGGGGTTGTTCCTCCTCTGTGCTCAGTCCGGGCGTGTGATGGGTAGGGCTTGACTAGTTTCCTGTCAACGGGAGTGGAAAAGTACCTACTGAGTTGGAAGGAAACTCAACGAGGCTTTTGTGGACCATCTCCTTGACAAAGGAAAAGAACTCCGAATGGTGTTTCTGCGGTCTCTGGTAGCTGAACTGAAGAGCAGCTCGAAGGAGAAGCTCTTGATTCAGAGCAATGCAGCCCCAACCGTCTCTGTACAATATTGTCTGATCTGCTTTTTATGGGAAAAGCTACTTCATGACATGGAAATGCTCCAAGTTCATCAGGTTGTACCTTGAGGCAGCTTTTGCTGTGTTCTTTTCTGTTCATCTCTGACTTTCTCTGGCTGCTTTATTTTCATGCTCTTATCAAATTGTCAGCAGACAGATGTGCACAGCAGTTTCAAGAGGGGTGCCCCACAGAAAACCACTTCAAGAACTGCTGTTCCACTTGATCGCCGTTTCCTTTCACACCCTCTCATTTGTTTCATGGAAGTAGAATATATATAAAGTATGTTTGAATGTCTTACACTTGCTTGGAGAACCTTTCCCTCAGCCGACAACAGCATTGGTGAGGACCGGGACTAGAATGTGAGATGCGGGGGGAGGAGGGGGAAATCCTGTGAGCCCATCAGTGGATGAAACGTGACCCGTTGCCCATGCAGTGATTTAGGAGCAGGAATTCTTGCCAGCTCTTCTCCCAGTGATTATATATATATATATATATATTTTTTTTTTTCTCCTGTTAATGGTAGAAGGATTTACAGGAGCACAGAGAAGAGCCTTCTCTCCAGCAGGCAATTGAAATGCTCGGTGACGGTGCCTTGATACATTGATGGTGTATCTTCTAGTCTGGTCACGAAGCAGTTTCACTGCCCGTTTATGCCACAATTTTTTGTTAGATTTAAAAGATGACCCAAGCGTTTCCCACGGCCGCGTAAGCCCTTGAATTGACACGAGGCTCAGTATGAGAGCACCTGGCCCCCATGATTTAAAAAAAAAATCTTCCTGTATTATATGAAAACGAGGAGAAAAAAAAATGTTTTTCAACCTAAAATGTAGATGCTTCAATTACGTATTACTGCATTAAGTTCACTGAGAAACACGGGTGTGGCCCTTTCAATCAATATAGGTGGATATACCAGCAGTCTGATGTATACCATCAGCTGATGGCAAGAGGCTATGCAGAAATCCGAAGTGAGTGGAAATAATTTGCACTAATGGATTTTGTTTTGCTTTGCTTTGCCTTGCCAGAATGTCATAAACCAGCTACTCTTTCTCTGTGATTGAATCAGTGACGGTTTCCTTTGTAAGCATTGCTGGCTGCTTTTCTTGAAATGAGGTTGAGATGCAAAGTGAACTAGCTGCAAATTACTTTGAACGTTTACATGGGCCTACCCAGACTAGGAAAGTGAATGAGGTTAGTCTATAATTGGCTGCAACAGTAATAGCTTTATTTGTTTTTCTAGATGTTAAAAGAGAAAGTCCTGAGCAATAACTGAAAACTGCTCTAAAGAAATCATCTGTGGAAACGTTCATCCAGAGAGCCCATGTTCTGTTTCAGCCAAGACAGAGGTGCACACCCAGCCAATGGGGTGGAACTTCTCCATAGGTAAGATGGGAACGTTACATATTTCCACTTTAAATCTTCGCTTTGATTAAGGCTTTCTTACAGGGCCTTTCTTCATGTTCTACAACTGAGACCGCAGAGATGTCGAAACTGCCTCTGCCAACAGGTTGGGCACTTGGATAGGGATTACACAGGGAGAACTGGAAGTGCGAGGGTGTTTTTCCTCTCTCCTCTCATCTTCTTTGGAGTCCTTTGAGAAGTGGGACACAGCGCTTTGCAGGAGTGGAAAAGGAAAGCTGGAAAGTGTTCTCCTGCCAATTTCAAAACAGTACAGGATGTTATTAGCCGTCTGCAAATCTTCTCCCCCACCCCAATAAATTAACTCACAAGTTGCGTGCTGCAAGGAAAATACTTCATGACGTCCCTCTAGTTCTGTGTATATGCCTGAATGCTTTAATTTTATGGTTGGAGCACATACCCTAGCTGACTGCATTTCCCTCGGCAAACCACAAGGCTCTGGTTAGCTCTCACCTCAGTTACTAATAAGCAGGACTCAGTGTAGCACTGATCCTATTCACCTGACACTGAAGCTTGATCTTACTCCTCTGATATTCTAGGATTCTCCCCTGTGCTCTACAACACGGAAGCCCTTGGCTTTTTGGCCAGATGCATACTGCTCATAGATGGATTCATTTCTTTTTTCATATCTTCTATTAGAAAATATTCTTAGAAAAACTCCTTTGAGAGTCTGCACGGTTACCCCTCAGTTAGGGATTTGAGAAGACGACAGTCGGGATAGTAGCTGGTAACTTCTCAGCTGCATATTGCTGCCCTTGCAGCCTAAACCTTTCCCCCCCCCTCCCAGCGCTCCTTCCTTCCTCCCTCCCTCCCCCCCCCACCCCCGCCGCTCTTTTCCCCTCTCTGAATAGCTCATACTTGCCAGTTAGCTTAGTCAAGATTTCAGCAAGAGCTACTCTCGTGAGCCTGTGGAAACTCCCCTGCCCTACAGATGGCAGTGGGCCCTCAGCTTCCGCTCCCATTCCTCCGAGGTGAAAAAGGCAGCTGGTAATGGGACTCCTGATGATGGGAAATGAATGGCTCTTTCGTGGAGCAGATCTCTAGCAGTGACTCTTTGGAAAGGAAACAGGTTCCTCGGCTGCTGAGCTGCAGAGGTTTTTCCTCCCTGAAATTATTCCAGAGAGGCAGCCGTGCAGGTAGCGATTAGATGGCAGCTTGGAATTTGCCTGGAGTCTTCCTGTCTCTCTCTTCCTCTCTCTTCTTTCTCTCTTCTCTCTTATCTCCTTCTCTCTTTCCCTCTCTCTCTAGCTCTTTCTCTTGCCTCCCTCTCTCCCTCTTTCTCCCTTTCATTCTTTCTTTGTTCCTCCCTAGCCCTAGCCCTCTGGCATGCCCCTAGCAGCCCCACTCCACAGGGGGCTCGATGTTTTCTCTCTCTCCTAACCCCAAGCCTAGCCCTAATCTCAGGCGGGGCCTGAACCTGAGCCCACCAGGCCTGTTCTTGGCCTGAACAAAACAGGTGCGCTGGGAGCAGTGTTGGTGCAGCTGGGCATTTCCTTTGGCATGCCCCTAGCAGCCCCACTCCACGCGGGGCTCGACGCTTTCTCTCTCCCCTGACCCTAAGCCTAGCCCTAACCTGGACTCCTTTCCCCCGCTGCAGAGGTCCCCGAGCAGAGGTGCCGCTCGTCTGGAGTCCCCCCAAGGAAAATGCAGGTGATGCTCACCACGCGCTGGGCTGCCGCTGCAGCCGGATAGACAGTCCTGTGGCCACGGCCCCCATCTGCTGCCCCTTCCTGGGCAGGGCAGCTGCCGCTCACCCGCAAGGTCCTGCGGCTGCTTTTGTTTCTCCAAGGTGAGACTCGGGGAGCTGCTTCGCATCACAGCGATTTCACCAGGTTGGCAAAGGCTGCAAGAAGCAATAGGCTGCTTGGCAATACTCTCCATGGTTCCTTTGCTCTGGGTCTCTCTGTTCCTCTCTCTCTCTCTTCTTCCTCTCTTTTCTCTCTCTCTCTCCTTCTGTCTTTCCCTCTCTCTCTAGCTCTTTCTCTGGCCTCTCTTTTCTCCCTTTCATTCTTTCCTTTCTTCACTTTTCTCCTCTCTCTTCTTCTCTGTTCTTTCTCTTTCTCTCTCCTCTCTCTCTCTCTCGTTCTTTTTCTTCTTTTTCTCTCTCTCCCTCTCTCCTTTCCCTTCCCCTTCCTCTGTCCCTCTCTTTTTCTCCCCCAGCGCCTGGGCCGCCATGGGGGCGCCGAGCGAGGCAGGGAGGGAGAGAGGGGGCGGACAGCGGCCACGAAGGACCAAACTGCACTCTCTGCACGCCTGTGGCAGCCCATGCATGCGCCCTGGCGCCCATCCCACCCCCGGCCCCGCCCCCACCACCACCTGTGTCACGAGCATCCACTGCAACTGCCGCCAGCTGCGCACATGGGCCTCAGCTCACCTCCGCTGAGCTGCAACAACACCGCAGGGAGGCACCGTGGGTGCTCGGCCACCGTTTCCCCTGCGGCCCCCGGTGCTCTGTGGCGCCGGACTGGGGGCAGCTTTCCCGGCCAGGAGCCTGGGGACCACACAAGTCCCCTCTCCCCGTGCCCCCTGGCTTTCGGTGCCAGCGTCCTCGGCCTGGCACCCGCGGGGCCTCTGGACAGCTCCCCAGCCCACAGGGCAGGAGCTCAGTCACCGTCACCTACCTCCCCACAAGAACGCCAGGTCCCACCGCTGGAGCCGCTCAGCTGGCGCCATGTCCAGGAGGATGCCTGGCACATGAGAAAACGCAGCCATCAGCGCACAGCCCTGGCCCCAAAACCAACCTCAGCCCCGAGGTCCAACCCTGACCCGGGGGACACAGCCAGGAGCAGCATGAGAGCCCGGCGCTGTCTCTCACCCAGGACGGTGATGGCTTCCGCCTGCGGTGCCTGGTAGCTCCCCATGCAGCAGCTCCGGGCTGTGCTGCAGAGCGTCTCCAGCAGCGCGGGGCAGTCTTGGGCCTAGGGCAAAGCAAGGACACAGGTACTCGTCTCCGGCTGCAAATGCCCCTCCGCCAACCTGTGGCCAGGCACCTAGGTGGCCCTGCGGTGCAGGAGCCAGGGTATGGCCGCCCACAGGGCCGCGGGCCGTGTTGCAGCGCTCGCTCACCAGGTGACCGCAGACCTTGTCCTGCAGCTCAGCCACGCTCAGCCCGGCACCTGCAGCGATGCGTTGCTGCACCCTCTTTGACCCCAGAAACGGGGCACACTGGTGCAGAGCGACCTTGCACGCCTGAAAAAGAGCATCGGGCCCTGTCATCACAAGGATGCTGCACACCTGCCCAGGGCGCCGATGGAGAAACTTTGCTGCCACGGTGACAGTGAGGGCCTGTGGAGATGCTGGCAGCCCTGCACGGGTGGTAGTGGCACCGCAGCTCTGCCAGCGCCGCAGGGCTTTCTGCAGCTCCACAAGGAGCCCCGGGAGCTCTTACACTGGAGACGGCTGGGGCTGGGCCCCGGAGGTGCAGCACGAGGCTGGGAAATGCCTCCTCCACTTCTCTGCTGAAAAAGGACCTCCTCCCCTCCTCCCCAAGGCAGACGAGGCCAGGGTGCCGTAGAGGGCAAAGGCTGAGAAGCGCAGGACCTCTTCCTCCTGTGACCAGTAAAACCCATCTGGCAGGCCGCTAACGCGGGCACCGCGTACAAACTGCTCTGCACCAGTGGGGCGCTGCCTGTGGGGGGCGGAGGCCCCAGGACGGCTCTCGCCTGCCCAACAGGAGAACGAGCGGCTTCACTTACCGCCCCCAGGAACGCCCGGGTGGACCTGGAGATGTCTTCCAAGGCCGAGCCCATGGCCCTCGTCTTCAGCCGCCCCAGTACCTTCGTCAGTGCCAGCAGGCACTCGGCAGCCACCTCCGTGCTGGCCGCGTCCTCCAGGCCCCTGCACAGCACCTCCATCACGGCCGCCCTGTGCCTCCGCAGCTGCAGAGCGACAGGTGCACAAGCTGCTCACTATCCCTGCCTCCCACCGCTGCCCTTCACCATGGCGCCAAGGGCTGCACTTGCTCGAGCAAGCCCAGAGCAACCCCCTGCCTGAGGAGCCCCGCTTTGCATCCACTTTCCCCTTTGCTACCCTGCTGACATCAGAGCGAGGAGCGCGGCCTTAGTACAGCCCCACGTCTGCCTCTGCTCGTCTCTCCAGGCTCCGCAAGCCCCGCACACCTCTCCACCGGCACCTCTTGAGTTCGGACTGTGCTCAGAGCGCAGAAAAGGCCGTCTCACCTTTGTGGGTGCTCCACTGGCCATGTTGCCCACGCCTCTCATGGCCATTTGCCGCACGGTGTTGATGGGGTCACGTGATCTTTCTAGTAGGGCCTTCAGCAGGGGCTTCAGGAGCTTCGTCTTCTCCACCAGATGGTCCTTCACCAGCTGCAATAAAGCCACGGGTCCACTAGCATCAGGACGCGATTCACGCTGGGCAAGACGCAGGAACCGCTCTGAGCCCGCCCCGCCCAGCCTGCTGCCTCACCTCAGCAAAGAAAGCCGTGGCCGTGAGCCGCAGGTTTGCTGAGGGTGAACCCAGCCACGGGAAGAGGCTCTGCACCAGGCGCTGCGGGACGAGCTCCGCGCGGAGCAGCACACTGCGCACAAAGCACGAGCAGGCTCGTGACACACAGTCCCACAGGACGGCCACGGGCCGCGACTCCCAAATTTACCTGCTCCGATGCAGATGCTGCTCTGCACCTCAGCAGAGCTCCCGGGCATGAAGGAAGGTCCCAGCAGCCCTTTCCCTGGGCATAGCCCCCGCGACAAGGCAGGACACATCGTGGGGGCTCTCACCTCGCCAGGAGACACACGCCGGCGGTGTGAGCCTGGGAGTCTGCCAGGGACACCCACACTCCCTGCTCCCGGAGCAGCCGCAGCCAGCGCTCCTCCAGGCACCTCGCCAGCACCAGCTCTAACGCCTCCACAAAAAGCCTGCTGGAAAAAAACCCCAAAGAAATCTCCAGGCACAGAAGTTTGGGGGCAGATTTCTCTTTGGCAGAGCTAAAGCAGCTCAGCCACTTGGGGAGCTGTTCGTTCGCTCATCCTAAACTCCACCGAGGGACAGGCAAAGTACTCCTGAAATGACTCTTCGCAGTCTTCAAGTCTCAAGCTAACTTAAAAACTGGCATTTTTGCCCTTTGTCCTGCCCCTAACCCACAGACGGCAGGAGAAAACCCAGGGTCCCTGGGCTGACTCCACGCCAGGTGCCCAAGGCACTCCCCAAGTGCTCTGCTAAGCAGCACTTTGGGGAGAGTGCCTTGTAGGTGGCACACAGCACCGATTTGCTCCTGCTGTTGCACAGCAGGAGCGTGGGCAGAGCATGGCACTATGGGGAACCCCGCGACGGCCCCCCCCAGTTGGCAACACAGAGTTTATGGGCAGGAACGGCCCATGCCCACGCCATGTGCGGCGAAATGCCCAGGTGCACTGCCCTGCAACGACCGGTCCTGCCTCCCCGCGGAGGCAGCCCAGGGCCACTGGGACAGTCGGGTGCGCCTGCAGGCCACAAACCACATGAGCAGAGACCTGGGGCACAGGCCAACCCCTGCCCCTGCTGCTCCTCACCTGCCCGGCGTGTCGTCGCTCCCCAGCTCCCCAAGAGACAGTGTCATTTCTTCCCCCAGCGTCTCGCTGACCTGCCCCAGGAGGCTGGGAAGCAGGGAGGGAAGCAGGCGCTGGACCAGCGTCTCGTTCCGTAGGACTGACACCACCTCGAAGAGGCTGCAGGTGATCTACAGAGAAAGTCAACCAAGAACCACCTGGTAAAAAACAAGGGCTTTTCCCACCCTCCACGTCCCCCCGCTGGCCTGGGAGGCTTTTTGTCTCCAATTGTCACTGCGGCGACAGCCTTGCGGCCCGGCAGCAGCAAACTGTCCTGGCTCCCCACACTGCTATTGCTGCCACTGCCCCAGCACCCCGCCAGGCTCCATGGGTGCTCGCAAAGGGCATGAAACTCCCTTGCGCTGAAGCACGAGTTGGAAAGCAGACGCGAAGCAGCACAAATGCAACTGCTGCTGACCATACCGTGTGAGGCTCCAGGGCAGCCTGGCTGCTGCCCAGCTCCTGAGTGCAGCAGTTGCTCCCATGGCTGCTCTTTCCAGCTGCCCTTAATTTTTCAGTTAAGTGCACCAAGATGTGGCATCCCAGGGCACTTCTCCCCAGGCTCCTCCACAGCTCCACCGTGTCACTGCAAGGGAACAGACGCTCGCCTGTGAGCCCCTAGCCTCGGGCACCTGCAACGCCCTCACGAGAGGCCAAACGCCTTCCCTGTCTGCAATGGGGCGGGCGATGCCCAGGTCAGGACAGAGACATGAGCCCACGGTGCTGCAGTGCTCAGCCTTTCCCAAGGAAAAACCACCTGCTCCCTCCCAGGACCCCCCAGGCAGGCACGCCCTGGGGCTGGCTCTGACTGCAGAGGGAAGGGCGAGGGTACAGACCTGTCCGTGGGCAGGCGCTTCTGGAGGAGGCTGTCGAGCACCGGCTGTTGGTGAGAGCGGGCCAGGAGGAACATTGCCCGCAGCGCGAACCCCCTGGGCGTGCTCTGCCGCGTGCTCCACAGGCAGGGGGAAAGGATGGTCACGATTTTGGGCACCTGAAAGCAGGAAGGCAAGAAAGAATGGCTCGGTGTGGCCTTTCCCCATCCTTCTTCAGGGCCAACAGCCAGCAACAGAGAGCAGCCACAGGCAAATGGAAAAAAACGCCGCTCTCTGGGAGATTTGCTCTCTGCACTCCCCCAGAAAGGTGAGCATCCACTGCCCAGCGGCCCACGCACACACAGGCCTGCCACACAGCAAGCTCTCCAAAATGGTACTCGTGAAGTCTGTGGCCTGGGCTGGGGGGAAATATTTGCAAACAAGCTGGGGAGAAATCAGAAACAGAGGAGACCACGTCACAGTTTGCTCGGATGCAAAATTCGCGTCCTGACAGCAGCGCTCTCATGTACATGCACATGCACACACACACACACCATGGCCCCCTCCCCACTTTTCGGGGGCCAGTTACCTTCGCAGTGTTGGCGGAGGTCACGAGCAGAGACTCCGAGCTGATGGTGTTGAGCCTCTCACGCAGGCACCTGATCTCGTTGGGCCAGGGCGCCACGTCTGTGGTCTTGGCTGGAGCTGGGAGAAAGGAGAGTCACATTCATGGGGAGCGAACCTCCGGCCCCGCATGCGGATAAAGGAGGACCTGGGAGCGTGGCAAAGGCCACGGCGAAGGCAGGGCCCCCCCCGAACGCGGCGCAGCAGGTTTGCTAGCCAGGCGAGTGGCCGGCTGCAGAGGAGGACGGTCCCTGGCGCTGGGGACACGATGTCCTGCCCTCAGACAGCAGCAGGGGACGGCCCTGCCTGCTCTCCTCACCTCCTATTTGGAGCAGGCGGCCGAGGCAGGTCGCTGCCCACCAGCGGGACGTGGCTGACGCATCGCACGTCAAAGGCCCCAGCAGTCCCACCAGGGAGCCGAACTGCTCGCACGCATGGCCTCGCTGCAGGAGCAAGAGGCAGGCAAAAAGGTCACCGGCAGCCCCCACAGCTGCTCGCCCTCTCCCGGCCATGCTGCCCCTGAGCTGTGGCCGGGAGGGGGGCAAATGAGGGGCTGCCCTGCAGCCCCGGGAGACCCACAACCCGGCACCTGCCCGGGCAGAGCTCCCTGCACGTGGGGTCCCTGCTCACCCTGTGCTCGCATCGCTCTTCATAAGCACCCAGCAGCTGGACGCAGACCTGCAGGGCCCTCTCCCGCTCGCATGCGTGGGCCGAGGTGAGCCAGCGCCGCAGGACCTGGGCACGGGTGGACCCGTCTCACCACAGGCGTCTTTCCCGCCAGGGCCCCCCTCTAGCCCCTCCCTTCCCAGCCTTGCCGCCTCCACAGCCCCAATCTCTCCGGGGGCCCCGGCCCCAGGCGAGGAGCCCTTCCCCGCGGGGCCTTACCCGCTCCAGGCTCTCGCTGTGGGCACCATTGACTTGTGTAGCACCCTTTGCTCACAGCTGCTCCTGGGGAGAAATTCTGGCTCACCTAGGAGGCTCTGCAGGACACTTTGAGCTGCCTGCAAGCAAGCTGCTGCCGTTGGGAAAAGCTTGGATGCCAAATTAGGCCAAGGGGGCCTGAACCTAGGACCATTTGCCTATTCGCCAAAGGGGGGCATTGCACCTAGTCACAGGGAAGCTCTCCTCCTCGGACCAGCCCCACGGGCAAGGATCCCCACAGCTCTGCTCCACTCTGGCAGTGGCAACACTTTCCCCGCCACCCCGGGGATACTCACCTGCACCATGTCCTTGAAGCAGACAGGGGCTGGCTCTGCCTGGAGAAGGGTTGCCATGAGTTGGCCCAGTGCTCGCAGGGACGGCGCATGCACACCCTGACACCAGAAAGGGGGACTGAGGCTGGGCACCCCACACAGACACCAACACAGCCAGTGGCTGCCAGAACGCGGGGAGCCTGGAGCTGCACCCCCACCGAGGGGCGGCCGAGAAGGGCCAGCGGGTACCGGTGCGCACGGAGCAGCTGCCGCTGTCTCCCCTTCCTCATCCATCTGCTCCGGGTGATGAAGGCAAATGACGCCCTGGAAGCACTGAGCCAGGAGGCTGCAGTTTTCCTCCCTCCTCAGATGGGGCTTCACCTTGCTGTCAGGAGAAAAAAGGGAGAGGAGACAGAGAGCAGGCTTACTAGCACTCTCCAGAGCGAGTCAAAGGACAACTGGCTTTGTCCTGATTGACAGCCCCAAATCCAATGCCCACAGCCCCAGCCCAGCCCAACCAGTTGGGCTGGGACACGCAGCGACTCCCACAGCCCCGGGGACAGACCCTACCTCAACTGCTCGATGGCCACGATGGCCCGGGGGCACACCGGCGACTCCTGCGGCTCCTCCTGAATCACCTCCCGCAAGTTACAGAGGAGACATGCGCAAAGTGGGCAGTGGGCAGGGGCACAGGAGAGCCCTCCCACCTGCCCCAGCCACAGGCTCTTCTGCCAGACCCTGCAGACACCAGCCCCACCACCTCTGCAGCTCCCACAAAGGTCCCGCAGGACGAGACGGCAGCTCGCCAGCACCCAGACACACCGCACCATCCCCCCTGCCATGGCCTCATGCGCCAGCACCCAAGTGCCCCGCCACCCGGGGATGGGGCTCAGGGAGCTCGGGAGCTCACGCGCTGCCCCAGGAGACCATCCCGCCTCTGGGCAAACCCACCCCACGGCAGAGCCCACAGCTCCTCTGCGCGACGGCCCTGGCTCCGGGCACTCACCAGCAGGGTCTGCAGCAGCTCCCGCTTGCGGCAGAGCTCAAACCTGGGGCAGGCGCCCACAGCCCCGATGGCGAGGCTGATCTCAGTGACGCTCTGCACCAGGGAGAGCTTCAGCTGTGCGTCCTTGATCCCAGGGGAGGAAAACATGCTTTGAGCTCTGCAAAGGGCCGAGGGCAGAAAGCAGCGGGGCTGGGGAGAATCTGCCTCCAAGCACATCGCTGGGAGACCGCACCCTCCGGGAGCCTAGCGGACCCCAGCTTGGCACCTGCACCCCAGGAGGGAAACCTCCTCTCCCCTCCTGGGAAAGAGCCTCCCACGGGGAGGGAATCAGCTGCCCTGGCTGCCGGACAGAAAGACCCCTGCGGACCCTGGCCCAGGGGAGCAGGGCGAGCAGCGCCGGCACAGCTGCGACGGGAGAGGCGCGCACAGGAAGGGCGAGGCAAGGCCGGAGCTGGTGTCACCTGGGTGGCTTTGCCCTGCGCCCCGAGCACCCACCTGGCAGCCCTCTTGGTAGAGCCACAGGACGTTCCCTACGATGTCTCTCCTGACATGGGCCAGCAGCTGCTCCCTGGGGGCGCGCAGTGCCATCCTGCTGTAGACCACCATGAGCGCAGCACGAGCAGCGCGGGTCCTCACCAAGTTGCTCTGCTGGAGGTTCGCCAGAGAAGCACCGAGTCATCAGCCCACGGCCCCAGCTGTGCCCGGGACTCCACGCACTCCCAAGGTGGGAGTTGCCCCGCATCCGACCGGCGGTTCGTCTCCCCATGCACCTCCAGCAGCTCCCCGCAATGAGCCCCCAGGCCCTTTACCTTCTGGTGTTTCAAAGTGCCCATGAACGCCTTCACCGAGGACAAGGCCAGCTGGAAGTGGCTCTCGGCACAGCGGGACACAACTGAAATCATTCCCTGCAATGCAGCAGAAACAGGGAGTCGCTCCAGCCCCAACGCTGAGCCCTGGCCAGCTCCACCAGGACCTTTCTCACGGGAAACAGCAGTGAGCAGAAAACCAGCAAGGGCTGGAGCAGGCCACACGGAGCCCCTCTGCCCTGGGGACAAGCCGAGGACACGCGGGAAGGCAGGGCGACACAAGGAAACCTCACCTGTGCCTCCCACAGCTCCAGGTAGTTGGCTTCTTTTAGATATTTCTGTGTCTGCTCTTGCACGTGGCTGAGGCACCCACAAGCTGCCAGGGCTGTGCCAAGAGCCTTGTACAGGAAGCACTGCAAGAGAAGAGGCCGAGCCCTGGCTGTGCGGACAGCCTGACCTGGCAGGAGAGGGCCAGGCCACGGCACACCCTCCCGTGCTGGGACCTGCCAAGACGCCTGCAGTACCAGCCCCAACAGCAGCCAGCGAACTGGCCACCAGCTGGCCACTGGCGGCCCCGCCACCAGCTCAGCACGGGGGGGAAGTGCCTTTTTGGGAAAGAGAGTGGGCAGCAGGAAAACCAGCCCGCAGGGCAGAGCGCCACTGCCAGCCCTCACCCCAGGCTGAGCCTCCCAGGGCTCTGCTGTCGCAGTCCTCGGGCGCACGAGCGAGCAGCAGCGACGCCGCACAGGGAACAAACCTTCTCCCAGGACAGGCGGGGAGAGCTGCTCAGCTGCCGGCTCAGCTCCTGGCTCAGGCCCACAGTCCAGGCCTCATTCTCAATGAGCTCCAGCGATGGTTGCAGGAACTAGGGCGAAGCAGGAGATGAAGCAAACGCTCCCCTGCCCTTTGCCGAGGCCTTTGCACATCCAAATGGCCCTGGAGACTGTCGGGGCGGAGCTCCCCCTCATGGCAATCTGTCTCCCCTCCCCCCTCCCCCAACCACCCCTCCTGCAACCTGCCTCTCGCTCTTCCCCAAAAGTGCCACTCGAGCCCCCTGGGCTCGGCACATGCCAGAAGCAGGTGGTGCCACGGCGCAGGGCTGCTCCGGAGGCCTCTGCCCCGGTCTCTGGCTGCATTTGTGCTCAGCTATGCCCAACGCGCCGAGAGCGGCTCCTCTGAGCGCGCAGCACCCATGGCTGGGGCAGGCGCAGGCTGCTCGGGAAGCGCCCGTGCCATTCAGTGCCCAAACAGGGAGCCCCCAGGTTCCTCCCACCCACTTTTCCTGTCCCCTCATTTGCCCCATCCAGCTGGGGCCCCACAGGGACACTGTACCTTAAGCAGAAGGCTCTCCCACTCGGCCACGTGCAGGGAGCTTGCGGTTGTTCCTGCAAAGCCAGAGGAAGCAAAAGCCCTCGCCGTTATTCCAGCGGGCTCCACAGCAGAGCCCAGGGGTGGTCTTTGCCGTCCAAAGCCCCACAGCCTCAGGCCAGCGGGCTGACAAGTGCTGGCAAACCCGGGACCGTTCCCCTCCACCAGGCTGGGGAGCTGAAGGCATTTTCCTGCCCCTCCGCCCCCCCAGCCTCTCCCGCCTGCCAACACTTTACCTGCCAGGTGCTGCAGCAGCAGGGGGATCTCTGCGGCCCACTTTGCTCCCACGGCTCCATGGATCGTGCTGGGGAGCGCCTGCAGCAGCTGCGGGGCCGCCGCTCCACGGCCACCGCTCGCGTGCGGAGACACCGCCGCCACCACCTAGGCCAGGGCAGGAGAGAGACGGGCTCGCGCCTGCCCCAAGAGCCGCAGCTGGCAGCAGGCAGCCGATGTCTTCGCCTGGGCACTGCTGTCCCCCAGGAGAAGCAGGAGCCCCCAACAGGCAGGGGAGGCTCAGGCACCCTCCGACAGCTCCTGCCTCCTCCCGGGGTGCCGGCACTGGCCTTGGCACCATCTCTCCTGGCCTCTCCCCTCAGCCCGGCCACAAAAGCTCTTTCCCCGGGGACCAGCTACTCACCAGCAGGCGAGCCAGCAGGGCCTGGGGAGCCGGCAGAGGGGCTGCGGGCAGAAAGAAAGGCTGTGTGAGACGCCCAGCCCTGCCGGACCTTGCCCACGCCATGTCCCACGTCCCACACCCCCACGCGGGGCTGCAGGGGACCCCGGCCGCGCCACCTCCACACCGGCCCTGCTGGGCTCCCGTGGCTGAACGGCTGCCGACGAAGGCAGCTCCGGCATGGCAGGAACCAGCCCCTGGACCCCCAGTGAGAGCAGGCTGAGCCCACGCAGGGGGTGCCAGGGACACGCACCGCCCTAATACCACCCAGCCTGGCACAGCGCACCAGGACTTTCTGCTCCCTACCTTGCTCCACAGGCTCCAGGGCCTCGGACGCCACCTCCTCTTCCTCACGCTCTGCGCTCTCCTGTCTCTCGGCCAGGGCACACAGGCAGCGGCAGAGCGGGACCAGCATGCCAGCGTGCTGGGCTGGCACCACATGCCGCAGCAGCCTCGGCCACAGGAGCTGCAGGCAAGAAGCAGGCCGTTGGGCATGCCGGCATTTCTGCCGCTCCCTCCCACTTCCCCTGGCATGGCTGCTCCTCCGGCACCGGCCCAGCCCCTCGGCCTCGGGTCTTTCCTAGCTCAGGAGCTCCGCTCTCGCCCTGGCTTCCTCCTCCACCTTCTCTCCCTCTCGCCCACCCTGCTTCACACCCCTTTCGCCTTCCCTTTGGCTGCCCGGTTGGGGAGAGCTGCCGGCACAGCTCCCCCAGGGGCAGGTCACCCCCCACGGCAAAGGCGCACAGGATCCCTATGGCCCCACCAGCCCCTACATCTCATGTATGGGACGCAGCCAAGACGCGTGCCCAGCGGGGCTTGCGTCAGCCGCAGCACGTGCTGAACGAGCAAGTCTGGCCCCAGAGCGAAACCCCAGCTCTTCGCTGCTGCTTTAATGGCTAAGATGGGGGGTCCCAGCGCACACAGGGAAGCCTCGGGCACGCCCAACCCCACCACTCATGCAGCGCACGCACGGAAAGGACGGGCGCGTTGGCGTGAGTCATGCGCGCTCCGCAGCGTGGCAGGGGAGAGGTTCGGGCCACGGGGAAGGCGAGCAAAAGCATCCCCAGGCAAGAAGCAGCGGCAGGCGGAGGACAACTCACTTTGGCCACCCCTCCGGCAGAGACGTCCAGCGTGCCCAGCACGTGCCCGCACAGTCGCTGAACAGCCCTTTCTTCCCGGGCTTCCACTGCACAGAGGCTTCCCCGACGCCTGCGAGACAGAGGTGGGAAACACCCGTCACTGCCCCTTCCCAGGCCCCGCGGTGCCCGGTGAATGCAAGGCCACGCCAGTGCTGCGGAGGATCTGCTGCGCCCGGCTCCCCGCTGCCAGCGACACCCACGGCAGCGCGGCACAGCCGGGACGCGGAAAGCAGCCTGGGTGTCGCGCTCTGCCCTTACCAGTCTGCCCGAGGCCCGGCTGAACTCGCTGAAGATGTGCGCCACCACGTCCCACGCTGAGCAGCCCGGGGCACTGGAGCGCAGCAGCTCCCCGATGAAATGCAGAACTGCCATCTGCACCTGCCACCGAGGCTCCAGTTACCACCCCGGCCCAAAGCCCCAGGGGAGCTGCCTTTGCAGCGCTGCAGCCCTTCTGGCCGGGCCGAGACGACGAGGGTGCAGCAGCAGCCCACGCTCCACCATCGCCACCAGGCTCTCACCCCGGACCCTGCCTTTGCCTGCTGCTACAGCCCCGCCAGGCTCTGCCCCAGGGAAAGGGTGGCTCTGCCCCTGCAGCAGCACCCTCCCTGCCCAAACCAGCTCACCTGGACCGTGGGGTCCCCGCACACAGACTGCACCAACTTTGCAAACAGGGGCAGCTTCTCCCTCGTCTCGGTGGCTGCAAGGGACAAGGAGAGGTGTGCGCTGAGGCCGAGCCCCCATTTCCGGAGGGATTCCTCACAGCTGCCCAGCTTCTCGTGCAAAGCAGGGCCAGACTGCGACATCAGAGGAAGCAGCAGCACCCCGGGGGAACTGCATTTCTCTGGCCTGGGCCACTGACCTGCAGAGCGGACCAGAGCCTGCAGCACTTCCACAGCTGCCACGCGATCAGCCTTGCTCCTGCTCCTCAGCTTGCAGTACAGGAACACGATCGTCTCCTCTGGGCAAATTTGGGCTGCGGGGAAGAAATCACGCTCGCCATTAGCGACCAGCCTCTTCCCACACGGGCAGGTTTGCAAGAGAGCTGCCAGCACACGGCAGCACGGCGCGGCCTCTCCTGCCCTTACCCTGCAGCACAGTGCAGCGGCACAGCTCTGCTTTGTGCTCTGGGCTGGGCGGCTCGATCTCATCACAGAGCTGCGGGAACAAGGTGCCGTTCAGAGAAAGCCGGATCGGCGCAGAGGGATGGAAAGGAGCCGCGCTGTCAGCTCTCGTCTCACGGGCAGCTCCGGGCGCGGACCCACGGCCAAAGCCCAGAGCCCCGGGCGCACGCAGAGCTTTGCAGCAGCTGAGGCTGCCCGGGAGCCGCAGGCCAGCGACGCGGCGTCAGGCCTTACCTGCTGGTGCACAGCAGCGTTGATGGCCAGAAGCTAGGCCCGGGGCACGAGGGTCCGAGCGCCCACCACGGCCTCTAGGAAGTAGCTGAGACTCTGCAAGGCAGCGCAAGAGGGAGAGGGGGGCTCTCACCACCAGCTGCCCGGAAAGGGAGGAACCGGCATCGCGGCGAGATGCCGCGGCCTGAGCCCACGTCCAGGGAAAGCCCAGCTCGCACGGGGCTTCTGGCTCTCCCCCCTTGCTGGTTTCTTGCAGCAAGAGCCCAGGAAGCCTCAGGCCCTGGCTCTCGCGCTCGTGCCCAAAGGGGCCGCGGCTCCTCCGGGCACCCCGCAGCTCCCCGACGCCTGCCCGCACCCCCACGGCCCCCGGCCACGCCGCACCCCACGTCACCCCTCACCGTGGTCACCGCCAAGGGCTGCCGCACTTCTCGATACTGGTGCAGCAGCCAGAGGAGCTGCTCCCAGGCGCGCTGGCAGTGCTCCTCGGCGTGCAGCAGGACGCCCATCATGGCAGCCGTCACTCCAAGGACGGCCTGCTTGACCTGCCGAGGGACGGCGCCGCGCCGCGGGCTGAGGGTCTCTCCAGCGCTGGCCTGCCCCGGGTGCCCGCCTGCCCTTGCCGCGCGGGGGCTCGGGGCGCTTTCGCGGCCCGCCTGCTCCCTTCGACTCCTCGCCCAGCGCCGCCCCACTGGCCCCGGCCCGTGGCCCCGCGGTGGTGAGAGCAGCGGCGCTCACCTCTTCCTCCTCGCAGCCCCGCCACTTTCGGCTCGCCCAGCGCAGGAGCGGGGAGATGGGGGCGCAGAGCTGGGCGGCCCCCAGGCGAGGGAAGGCACATTTCTCCCGCTGGCCCAAGTACGCGCTGACGCCCCAGCACCACTGCTCCACAGCTGCAGCACCCGGAGGGAGACGGGATGGCAGCAAAGCCTCTGAGCGGCCGGAGACCTGCCTCGCGCCAGGCCCCAGGCCGGCGGGAGGCCCCCGCGCCAGGCCGGCCAGGCCTCGGCTCGGGAGGAGAGCTGGCTCCGGGGAGGCGTCACGCCACGGCCGGCGACGCCGCGGCCGCAACATGGCCTTCTTCCTGCCCTCTCCCGCCCCCACGCACCGCTGCCTCTGCCCGGCCTCGCCGCCCGCGGCGGCCCCGGCCCCTTCCTCCCCGAGCGGTCGCCCCGCAGCGCCCCCGCAGGGCCCCGGCACCGACACTCACCGCCGCAGCCAGCGCGCAGCAGCCGCCCGCCTCACTCAGCGCGCCACCCAGGGCCGGCAGCGTCGTGGCCGCCAAGGGTGCGCACTGCAGGGCTGCAGAGAGGGCAGGGCGGCGCCTTTGGTCTCCGGCGCGTGCCCCCCTCCAGCCCGGCCCCGAGCGTTTGGGGCAGGGCGAGGAGCCCCTTCTCCCGCCTCTCCCCCACCGTCACCCGGAGCAGCCGGCCGGGGGCCGTACCGCAGTGGGCAGCCAGGTCGCGCAGGGTGACGAGGACAAGCTCCGCCGCCGGCTCCTCCAGGGCCCTCGCGTGGCCCTGCAGCGCCGACACCACGGCAGGCAAGCGGGAACGGGCCAGCGCCACCAGGACGCGGCTCGCGGCCGTCCTCGCGGCGGCCCAGCGCCGTCCGCTCAGCATCACCAGCGGCATCAGCGGTTCGGGACGAGGTGCGGCAGGAGGGCAGAGGCGCCGTGGGGTGACACCAGCCCACGGCACCCGGGGAAGCCGGGCGCTGCAGGGAGCCCTTGCAGCCCCGCGGGACGCCCCCCTCCGCCTCACCTCAGCGCCTTGCAGCCGGTCCAAGAGAGAAGTCACAACGGCGGCAAAGGTAGCCGTGGCCCCAGGGACAGAGCCAGCCGCCCTGCCGCCGTCCTCGCCCCGCGCAGGTCCCGACCAGCGACCTACACGAGGCAAGAAACCTGCAAGGAGAGCAGCGGAGGGCTTGCACCGCTTTGGCAGCGGCAGGGATGGCCCCGAGTCAGGGCAAACGTCTGCCCAGCTGGAGGGCGGGGCGACTGGAGGGGCTGGTGGGGCCGGCTCGGCGCCGCCTGGAGAAGAGCAGCCCGGGGGCAGCTTGGGGCTGGCCCCAAGCGCGTGACCCCGGCTCTCCCCGAGCCGGCCGCGCGGGCGCCAGCAGCTCCCCGTCCCCCCCCCCAACAACGGGCCAGCGGGGCGCCCAGCGTGGTGCCGGCCCCCACCTCGCAGCGCTCGCAGCACCCCCATCGCGGCAGGACTCCCCAGACTCTCACTCTTTCTCTCTTGCTTTCTTGCTTGCCCTCCCTCTCTCCTTCTCCCATCCCTTCTCTCCCCCTTCCTCCCTCTGTCTTTCTCTGCCTAAGCCTGGCCCTAATCTCAGGTGGGGCCTGAACCTGAGCCCACCAGGCCCTTTTCTGGCCTGAACAAAACCAGGTGTGCTGGGAGCAAGGCTGGTGCAGCCCTGCATTGCCTTTGGCAGGCCCTTTGCAGCCCCTCTCCATGTGGGGCTCCACACTCTCTCTCCCCCCTAACCCGAGGCCTAGCCCTCACCTGGACTCCTCTTCCCTGCTGCAGAGGTGCCGCTGGTCTGGAGACCCCCAAGGAAAATGCGGGCCATGCTGCCCATGTGCTGGGCTGCCCCTGCAGCCTGACAGAGGGTCCTGTGGCCACGGCCCTGCCTGCTGCCCCTTCCTGGGCTGCTGCTGCTCGCCCACGAGCTCCTGCAGCTGCTTTGGTTTCTCCAAAGTCAGCCTTGGGGAGCTGACCCCCGAGGTCAGTCTTTCCCTTTTCTTCTCTTTTCCCCCTTTCCCTTTTCTTCTTGTGTATTTATTCCTCAATATTTCTTCTAGATTTCTTCTTCTCTTTCTTCTTCTACTTCTCCTTCTTTCTTTTTCTTTCTCTGTCACTCTTTCTCCCTTTTCCCTTTCTCCATCTCCCTTTCTCATTCCATTTTTTTCTTTCCCTCTGTCCCTCTCTCTCCTGTTTCTCTCTCCCATGTTCTTCCCCTCTTGTTCTCTCTAGTCTGCCCTCACTCTTTTCCTTTCTCCTTCTTTCTTGTTCCTTCTCTCTCCCTTTTCTTTTTTCTTTCTCTTCTCTCTTGTTCTCTCTCCTTTTCTCTGCCCCATCTCTTTCTCTATAATTCTCACTCACTTCTTCCTCACTTTTTCCTCTTTTCTCCCTTTCATTCCTTATTCCTTTCCCTCCCCTTTTCTCCCTCCTTCTCTTCTCTCTCCCTCCTCATTCTCTTTCCGTTTCCCTCTGTTTCTCAGCATCTCTCTTGCTCTTTCCTACTCCCCCTCTCTCCTTATTTCTCTCGCTCTCCCTCTTCTTCCTCTCCCTTTTTTTCTTGCTCCTTCTCCCTCTCTCCCCCTCCTTTGCTCTCTCTTGCCTTCTCTCCCCATCTCTTTCCCTCTTTCCCTGTCCCTCTTTCTTTCTCCTTCTCTTCTTCACTCTTCCTCTCTTTCTTTCTCTGCCACCCTCTTTCTCCCTCTACCTCCCTCTCACTTTCTCTCTTGTTCTCTCCTCTCCTTCTCTGTTCTTCTCTCCCTCCCTCTTTTTGCCTCCTTCTCCCTCGCTGTCTTCTCTTGCTCTTTCTCTTCCTCTCCTTCCGCATTGCTCTTCTTCTCTCGCTCTCTCCCTCTCCTCTCCCACTTTCTTTCTTCTTTTTTCCTCTCTCCTTCACTCTTGTTCTCTCACTTTCTCTCTCTCCCTCTGTCTTTCTCTACCTCACTTTCTCTCTTTCCCTGGTCTCTCTTCTTCCTCTCCTAGCTGGCCATCCTTCTTTCCCCTTCTGCCTTGCCCTCCTTTGGCCTCTCTCTCCTTCTCCCTTTCATTCCTTCAACTCTTTCTCTCCCTTTCTGCCTTTCTCTTAGTCTCCCTCTTGCTCTCTTTCCCTCTCTGTCTCTCTCTCACCCCCTTCTTCCCATTTCTTCTTCTTTCTCTCCCCCTTTTCCTCCCTTCCTCCCTTTTTCCCTCTGCCTTTTCCTTTTCCCCCCACTTTCTCTCCTGCTTTCTTTTTCCCCCGTCTCTTGTTCTCTCTTCTTTCTCATTCTTTCTCTGTTTCTCCATTTCTCCCTCCCTCTTTCTCTCCCTCTTTTCCCACTTTCCCTTTCTCTTTCTTTGCTGCCCGCTTTCTCTCTCTCCTCTCTCTCTCTTTCTTCTTTTCCCTCTCTCCCCTACTTTGTCTCCTCCTTTCTCCCTCGGTCTCCCTGCAGAGCGGCTCCTGCGGCACGCGAGCTCCCTGTGCTGGTGAGGGCTGGGGCCAGGGATCTCTGGGGGACCAAGTGCCCTGCGCCCTGGGGAGGGGGATTTCTGGCAGGGAGGAACAGCAGTCGCCTGTTCAGTTGTTCCTCCTCTTCAGATGGAGCTTCCTGTGTTTCAGTTTGTGCCCGTTGCCCCTCATCCTGTCACTGGGCAAACTGACAAGCCTGGCCCCAGCCTCTTTACAGCCTCCCTTCAGATATTTCAACACCTTGCTAAGATGCCCCCTCTGTCTTCCCTTCTCCAGGCTGAAGTCCCAGCTCTCTCAGCCTTTCCTCATATGGGAGATGCCGGGCTGGACAGAGGGGCCCAGACCCCCCGCCCCAGAGGGTGGCTCCTGTGCAGTCACGTGGCTGCACTCCTGCGGGGACATGCAGGAGTATTTTTCTGCTCCTTCCTATCATCCTAATCAGAGCAGCCCCCAGGCAGTAACTGCACCGCAGGCATCGCCAGCCCGCTTGCACTTTGCCCGTTGTTTCTCTTGGAGGAAGGGAACACCACGTCCTGTGGGTCTGCTCATACCCCCAGCAGCTGGTACGCTGGCTTTCACGCTCGTCTTCCATTTGTTTCTAATCGAACTACTTCCTGGGAGTTCAACCCAGTTTGACTGACTCTCCTTAAGTGTTTTAGTACTACCAGAGTGGTACTTTATTCACCACTTGCTCACCAAAAAGCAACCCTCCTGGTAGGCTCCACATTTCTTTCCTTTTCTGACTGGGCACTTCTCTCCCACAGGCTCCATTCTAGGTAATGTAACTTGAAAGACCCATGTACAATAATCAAGTCACTTCAGGGTCCCTCTTAAGATTGCAATATTTTAATAAGAACAGTTCATACAAGTAACTCACTTCCGTACAATCATGGAGTACAAAAGCTTCCCTGTCTCTAGGTACTATAGGTACTACTGCTCAGCCTTAAATATCTCTACAAACTCTTTAGATCGGTCATCGGGCATGTCGCACTCCTTACTAAAAAAAAAACAAAAAAACAAAACAAACAAACAAACAAAAAAAGGGCACAGTAACAATGACACAAAGGTTATTCTACTAAAATTTAACAGCAGATGCTAATCAGGAAAAGCCTTTCATCTAAGTGGCTTCCTGACTCCTGTTCTTAACACCTGCCTCACTTGTGACAGTTAAAACAGACAGTAGCCTCCAACTGCCCTTCAGGTTCCACCATAGTCTCATGGACAAGGTACTGACAACTTGGGACCTAGCCGCCTAAATCCCTTGAGCAGGCCAGCACACTTCTCGCTTACGCACAGATTTTTATCCCGTTACTCGTATGAGCGCTCTCCTCTCCCGCTTGGGAAAACATCTACTCCTGGAGACTCTTGTACTAGCCGAACTAGCGGGAGCAACTCAACAGCTAAACAGCAATTCACTTGGCCCCACCAGCACATTCCCCATGTCAAAGGAGGCCTGCAGTTGTGAACAACAGTGACGTTTAAGCGACGGCAGAGAAAACAGCGCTGCTGATGTCTTTGGACCAACAGAAAGCTCTTTAGAAATGTTTCCACAGGAAAATGCTGATAAGCGGTCTTTCTACAAGGGGCTTTGTTACCCTGGCTTTTTCAGGAGAGCTCAAGCACTGCTTTTGGTAAAACGTTTTTACAAGCCCCAAACCAGCCTGCTGCGGCCTGAAACTGCTCTGGCACGGCCTGGAAGCTGCCCTGCCATGCCTGAAACCGGCCCACCGGGCCTGGACCCAGGCTACCGCAGCCCAGCTCAAAGTCACCCCCACCACCAACTCCAAAACCCCTCTCTCCTCACCCTGCAACTCCTCCCTCCGCTGAGCTCAAAACCACTCCCCTCCAGCCTGTTGCATGTTTGTAACACTGGTTTACAGCAGACAACTTGAACACCACAAACCCCAGGACAACAAGCGGTTTTAGTTAGTAGCCTGCAGCTGGGCAGGGAAAGAGCACTGGAGGCTGCCCAAAGGCAGCACCACAACTCGGGGAGGGAAGCAGAGCATTTCAGAGCACGACCGAGGAAGAGGCACAAAGCCCACAGAGCACAGGGACGCCTAGGGGAAATGGCCTCCCATTCTCTGAGTTGCCCCAGGCACCCTGCAGCACAGACCTGGCTGGCAGCAGAACCAGAGACCCAGACTTCTCCCTTGAGGCAGGCCTGACAAATGAAGGTTTTCCAACAGATGACCAATATCAGAAAGGCCCAGCAGGGAGCACAGATTTTGTTAGCTCAGTGCTCTCAAGGCAGCCCTTGAATTTGCTTGCTTGTTCCCTCATCATACCTTAGGGCCTGGGGTCTCTGGGAAAGCTTTCAGCTCCACAGGAGGCTGAGCTGGGGCCCCCTAAAAGGGAGGGCTAAACATGGGGCAGGGCCTCCAGGGGCAGGAGGCTGCACACTCTGGAGAAACACAGCTCTGACATGCTGCGCTGGAGCTACCCAGGCTCTGCCTTCCCTGGCCAGCATTACTGGTAATTAGGTAACCAAAGACAGAGAAATGCCATCTCTATCTTCTGAAGGGGTTGCGGAGGGCCTTGGAAATACACTTTGCTGCTATAACTGCGTGAGACTCTGCTCCACGCTTACCGAGGGTCAAACAGTTTCCATTTAAAAAAAAAAAAAAACAGCTCTGCAGGCATGCAGCTCCAAGGCCAAAAGAACCCACTCCACCAGGGCACAGCTGCTCAGGGAAACACAAAGAGCCCCTGAGCAAGCCTCCTTGGCTTCCTTTTGGTTTTCCCCTCTCTCATTTAGGCTTCTTAAGCTGGTGACAAGTAGTCAGAACTGACTGGGCTCTCCTGCCAAAAAGGCTTTCACAGCTCACCCAACACCTGAAAGCTGCACCTAGCCTATACCTTCACTGGGCAAGCACCACTCCTTCAGGGACTCAGGAGGCAACCTCAGGAAGAAACTTCCACCCAAGCTTACCAAGCCTCCTGCTCTGCACAGGCAGAACAGACCTGTGCCCACCAGGCTTGGAAAGAGTCCCAGGCTTAGTGCAAGGCAAATTCATATCACCCACCCAAGCTGAAGAGTCTCCTTTCAGAAGCTAGTGGCCTTCAAGAAGACACTTAAGCACACCGCTAGGAGTCCAAATGGGCACGCCAGAGGTGTCCCGAGCAAGGCTGAAGCGGGACACAGCTGCTTTCCTTCGCCAGGAAACCCCCAGGCTGGGCTGCAGCAGCCTCCTTGCCTGCCCTGGGGACACTGTGCTAGGAACTGCTGCTGGCAGCCTGCAAACACAAACACGGGTGCTCCCACATTAGCGGCCCTGGGGGGCAACAGCCTGCAGGCATCATGCTGCAGCAGAAAAGCCTCTCAGCTGCACCAAGAGCTACGAGGTTAAGGAAAGCACTCCCAATATGACACTGACTCGGCCCAAAGCTGCTTCAAAAGCCAAGTGTGCTCAGGGCAACCTCTCCGCTCTCCCCTCAACAGGCTCCCCCAAGTGCATGGCACAGGCAGCCAGGTGGCCACGCCTGCTGCTGCCCACCACACAGCCCCACTCACCTCCAGCGCCTTCATTTCCCCAGCACCACCTTGGGCACCACCACCTCTTCCTTGCTCCCCAGGCACTGCTGAGTGGTGGCCATCTGCTGCTGGTATCGCTTCTGTGCTTGGCCACCACCTGGCACCTGCCCTCCCCTGAGGGGCCGAGAGCCCGGGCCCTCCACAGGGCCAGGACTTGCCCTCCCCTCCCTGTGCCAAAACGCTCCACAGTCACCACGCGCCCTGCAACCGCCCCACACCAACCCTCAACAGCCGCCACGTGCCTCAGCCACCTCGCTTTAATGGCTGCCACGCACTGCGGGCACCTGCTGTAACAGGTACCTGGTGGGTGAAACGTGACCCATTGCCCATGCAGTGATTTAGGAGCAGGTCTTCATACCAGCTCTTCTCACAGAGCTTGTGGTTTTTTTTTTCTCCTGTTAATGGAGAAGGATTTACAGGTGCAGAGAGAAGAGCCTACTCACCAGCAGGCAGTTGAAATGCTCAGTGACCTTGCCTTCCTAAGGGTCTTATTTTGCCCTTGAGCAGCTGAGGTTTCTGTCCCCTTCAGAGGGAGCTCAGCCCAGGAGTCAAGAGGAAATTCAGTGGTGAGCTGCCTCGTAAACATGTCTGGGGAGAACTTCCGTCGTGTCCTCAGGCAGCCTTTGTGGCAGTGGAGGGGGAGGCTCTGTGTCCTTGGCACAGGTGCCACCAAATGCCTGAATTGTTCACCCACCTGAGAGGCAGCTTGAAGAGGGTGCCAGCTGATGGTGGGTTACAGGACTGGGCCTGCTCAGAAGGTGTGCAGTTATTGGCAGTGGTGCAGTCTGGCTGGTCCTTGTGGGGCTAGTGTCTTCTGCTGCTGCTCCCCACTGCTGCCTGTGTCCTTGACTTCTGGGTGCAAGAGAGCTGGGGCAGCTTCTTGCAATGAATGCTGGCACACTCCCTCAGCAATCTGGTGAGGTACTCCAGAGGCACATGCTCACCCAGAGGGGCCTCCCCTTTGTCTCTGCCTTCTTCAGGCCACTCCGCAAGCACTCGTGTCCATCGCAGCCACAGTCCCTGGCGCTGCAGTCCAAAAGCATCCCCGTTATCACCAGTGCCACTAAAATTGCTTTTCAAAAAAAAAAAATTTTTTTCTTTTATTCTGTGGCAAGTGAACGGCCAGAGGTGGCTGTTCAGTGCTGTTCAAACTCAGTGAGGTACCTAGGGTTAATCCCACTTCTGTGGCATGCTCCTCGTGCAAGGTTTAGGCACTCTGCTCCTGTGCAAGCTGAAGGCTCTGTTGTTCGTGGGGGGCAGGAGGGAGCCCTGGATAGGCAGTTCTTCAGCTTGTTCTTTCGCCTGTTAAGGACAAGATACGATGTACGCGTGCTCTGCGAGTTGCTTGTGTGTCAAATGAGCCCTTATTAGAGGCAGGTATAGCGGGGTTTTTTAATGCCAGTGCCTAAAAAGAAATGGGGTTTTGTGGGTGTGACTGACCCGAAGGTGTTTGGTGGAGGATGGTATGTTTCTCCTGGAGATCTTGGATTCCTGTCCAGGCCAGGAAGTTGTTGCTCTCGGATACATGATGGTGTGTGCTGGAGAGCCTCAGTGTGAGGAGGGATGCTGTGTAGGAACCCAGAGGAGCAGGCCAAAGCAGCTAGGGGCCAAAGAGAACCATCTCCGAAGCTGCTTGCTTGGGGGACAGCAGATGCGTGGGTCCGTTTGCCACCAGCCTCGTGGCAGGAACACTATCCAGCCCCTCCACGCTGGGCTGGGTTGCTCTTGGCAGCGTTGTGTCCTGGGGACGGTAACAGGGCAGCAGCTGCAGGGCTGTTGCCAGTGGTATGCCTGCTGTGTGCACGTGTGTCATCTTCAGGCAAGCAGGGGAAGGAAGAGGAAAGCTGGAGGATGGCAATAAATTGGGAAGATGCCTTAGCACTTACCTAAAAACACGTCCTCTTCAGTGGTTGTATCTCTTGGTTTTTCGTTCTTGGTCCCCCTAACGCACACCGAGGCCCCCGTTGTTGCTGGGAAGGGTGAGCACCCAAGGGTGCAAGACACTCAGCCTCGCGTGCAAAGGAGGCCTGAGCTTTGGTGGTAGTGGCTCTCCTTACTTGTGCAGTGTGTGACAAGGCACGTGAGGTTGTAAGGTTCTTGCAAGGGATGTGAATCATGAGCACACAGGCCTTGGCAGGGCAGGCCACAGTCTGGTAATCTGTCTCAGAAACACTGGGCTATGTTGTGCTGTTTGGGCCTGAATTCATGAGCTAGCAGCTAATTGGTTAATAACCTGCAGCAGTCTGCCCCCCTCCCCTCCCTGACTACAAGAGTGACCTCTGAGGGACTCAGCATATCCCTGGTCAAACCACCTGGTGAACCTGTGAGGTGTGAATGGACAGGGAGATTCTGTGGTAACCACCTCCCATCTGTCAATCATAGTGAAGGGGCTGGAATATGCACATAAAGGGTTAGAACATACCTTCCTGATTGGCTAAAGGCCACATGCCCTAATTTGCATCAGCCTATAGAAAGAGAGTGGGGGGGGGGGGGGGGGTGAGGGGGACCTTGAGGTGAGCAGCTGGAGAGTGGGGGAGGTTTGGGGTGGAGGAGCCCCAGTGGCCTTTCTGAAGGCTTGAAGGAGCTTGGCAGCCTTTTTAAAGGCCGGGCTCCAGCTGAAGACATCAGGAGCAGGGGAATCATTGATGACCACAAGAGGGCCTGAATGGTGGTAGCTGACCACTGTCCCCTAACAGGGCCTTGCTCTGCCTCTTCCCCCTCAAGTCAGGCTGCTGGCTGGGACCACCATTGAATCTGACACCCAGGAGACCCCTCTCTGGGGGGCAGGCACATAAGTGTGGGTGTACCACTTCTTGAGGGTGTGGGTTTGAAGCTCCATTCTCATAACAACCTGAGACCAGTAGGGCCTTAGTGAGGTTCAGCTCACCCCTTGCCTATCAGGTGGCATGTTGTGCAGGTGTGACCCGATAGACCATCCTACTCTTTACTGTGCACTCTCTTGCTCTGTCTGTCTTCCTTTTTGGGGGTATGGGGATCTTACTTTTGAGCTAGCTAATAGAACAATGTAAGCCCTAGATATGTGGTATCTAAATGAGTTATTTGTGAATAAGTTGTTAGTGTTGTCACTCCTTCTTGCTTATTTGGAGAATCTCTGTAGACCTATGCACTCAGTAAAGCTCCCATCAGCCCCCAGGAACCTGTTAGTTGTGAGTGGTTAATGAAGTTGTTGAAGAGGCCTTTTGCTTGGCTCAGGCATGCTTCTTCATCCAACAGCACCATAAGCTTTCCAGGTGTTGTGCAACTGTTGACTCACTGCTGACTAATTGAACTAACTGAGCAATTAGCTTAGGAATGGTGGCTTGATATTGACTCCCTGGTCAATAGTGCTTCAGTACCTAGAAGCTAATTGCTTAAGTAGTGCTGAAAGTACTGGAGAAATGTTGAATAAATGCTGGACTTGGACAAGGGTGTGACCCCCCCCCCCCGTCTCCCCCAAAAGAACAGTTTCTGGCATGAAAGCATCTCAATGGGAGGTTTGTCCTGGTGCATGCTGGTCTCCTTGCCCTCTGGGTGCTTGCAGATGGACCCCCACCCCACCTCGAGGAGGGTCCATGCACCCTGTCCCCCACCTCAAAAAGGGCCCCCTCAGCCTCTGCTTTGGGGCTGGAAATGCCGGAGCTTGCCTCTGTTTCCAAGTCCCCACAAGGCAGGACTTAGCCCCAGTTTCCAGCCACAGAATCAGCCACCTCAGCCTCTGTTTGCGGACCCCAAAAGGAAGGACTTAGCCTCTCTTTTGGAGCCCAAAAGGCAGGACTCCTTCACCTGTTCTTGTGCTTGAAAACAGGGAAGCTTGAACACCAAGCTTCCCTTGGTGGCCCTAAAAACACAGCACTCGGCCTCTGCTTTTAGTCCCCACAACAGGCACCCTTGCCTCTGTTCTCAGAGTCCCAAAAACACAGGACTTGGTCTCTGTTTCTGGAGCTGGAAAACCTTGGACTCTGCTTGGAGGATGCGAAAGGGCCAACTACGCCTCCATTCCAGGCCCCCAAAACAGAGGCCTTAGTCGCTGTCTGCAACCACAAGCACAGCAAACTTAAAAGCCTCTGTTTCTGGCCCCCAAAATGCAGGACTTGGCCTGTCTTCAGACACAAAGGCAGCCAACTAAGGCTCCCTTTCTGGGCCTCAAAGTGGCCTAACTAGCCTGGGTTTGTGGCCCCAGGAACCCAGGATTTAGGCCCCCTTTAGGGCTCAGAAGTGGGGAACTTGCTCTCCGTTCTCAGCCAGAAACACAGCCAGCTCAGCCCCTGCTGCTGAGCTCCACAATGCCTCCCCAAGTCTCTGGTGGTGGCCCCCAAACCTCACCACTTCCTGCCTGCCCTGGCACCTGGCCCCCAAAGCCCCTGCCGTCGGGCTGCAAGTGCAGGGCTTGGGGCAGCAGCCTCCACCTGGGATGGCCCTGGGTGGCTCTGGGCTGTGCTTAGGGCCAGGGCCGGGGCGTCCCTGCTGGGAGGGCCCGGCCCCGGGTGTGGGGCAGCCTGGGGGCGTTGGGCTTGGGCCCTTCAGCCTTTATTCCCTGGCCTGGCCCCACTCCCAGCCCTGGGAGAGCGGCCCTGCCCCCTTCCCCTCTGCAGCCCCACTCACCCCCAGGGGCTCCCAGTGCCCCTCAATCCCTGCAGCCCCCACTCGCCCCTTGGGCCCTCCGCTCGCCCCGGGGCCCCTCTCAGCCTCAGGCCCCCCCTTACCCCACTGTCCCCAGTGGCCTCTCCAGTGTCTGCAGTGCCCTCCCTCACCCCATCTCTCTGCTTCCCATGGCCCCAGGCAGGGCCCCAGGCTGGGCCGGGGGCACTGGGGCCACATCCTGGGGGCAGCAGGGCCGGGGCCGGCGCAAGACCCCCACAGAGCCTGGAAACAAGCTGGCGCCTTCCTCATGCGGATGGAGCTTTATTGTCCTCCAGCCTCGGGCTACTGGGGCCCCCGGCACGGGGCACCGCTGCTGCCGCCAGCCACGCACGGGGGGGCCTTGGCGTGCCACTGCCTCTGCTGAGCTGCAATGACACCAGAGGGAGGCACCGTGGGTGCTCGGCTGCTGTTTCCCCATGGCCCCCCATGGCCTCCGGAGCTCCACAGTGCTCAGCTGGGGGCAGCTGTCCTGGTCAGGAGCCTGGGGGCTGTGCAAGTCCTCTCTCCCCATTCCACACCCCCCCCCGGCCCCCCCCACTTTCGGCACCAGCCACCCTGGCCTGGTGCTCGCGGGGCCTCTGGACACCTCCCCAGGACGTGGGGTGGGAGCTCGGTCTCTGTCACCTACCTCCCCACAAGAACGCCAGGTCCCATCGCTGGAGCCACTCAGCTGGCGCTGTGTCCAGGATGATGCCTGGCACATGGGGAAGTGCAGCCATCAGGGCATGGCCCCAGTCCCAAACCCAGCTCCAGCCCTGAAGCCCAACCCCGGCCCCGACCCGAGGGACGTGACCGGGAGCAGCGCGACAGCCCTGCACTGCCTCTCACCCAGGACGGTGACGGCTGTCACCTGCGACGCCTGGCAGCTCCCCATGCAGCAGCTCCGGGCTGTGCTGAAGAGCCTCTCCAGCAGCGCGGGGCAGTCTTGGGCCTAGGGCAGAGCAGGCACGTGGGAGCTCATCTCTGGCTCCAAGCGCCACCCGCTCCCGGGTGCCCTGCAGCCGGCACAGGAGCCACAGGGCAGCCACCCGCCCGCCTGCAGGGACGCAGGCCCCAGTGCAGAGCTCGCTCACCAGGTGACTGCAGATCTCGTCCTGCAGCTCGGCCGCGCTCAGCCCAGCGCTCGTGGCAATGCGCCTCCGCACCCTCTTTGACCCCAGAAACGGGGCGCACAGGTGGAGAGCACCCTTGCACGCCTGGAAAAGAGCATTGGCCCGTCACAGGGACGCTGAGCGCCTGCCCGCAGCACCAAGGGAGGGAGAAACCTCGCTGCCGCGCTGTCAGCGAGGGCCTGCAGAGACACCAGCAACAGCAGCACCACAGCTCTGCTGGCACCACAGGGCTTTCTGCAGATCTGCAGATAGCAGAAAGCTGCTTACATCGGAGACAGCTGGGGCTGGGTCCCGCAGGTGCAGCACAAGGCTGGGAAACACTTCCTCCACCTCTCTGCTGAAACTGGACCTCCTCCCTGAGGCAGACGAGGCCAGAGTCCCATAGAGGGTGAAGGCCAAGCGACGCAGCACCTCTTCCTCCTGCGAACAAAAAAGCCTATGTGGCAGGTGCTAACAAGGGTGCCGCCTACAAACCCCTTGGCACTAGCGCGGCACTGCCCACAGGGGGATGGCAGCCCCAGGACGGCTCTTGCCTGCCCAACATGAGAACGAGTGGCTTCACTTACCGCCCCCAGGAACGCCCGGGTGGACCTGGCGATGTCTGCCAGGGCAGAGCCCACGGCACTCGCCTTCAGCTGCCCCAGCACCTTCACCAGCGCCAGCAGGCTCTCGGCAGCCACCTCCGCACCGGCCACATCCTCCAGGCCCCTGCACAGCACCTCCACCACGGCCGCCCTGTGCCTCCGCAGCTGCAGAGCGACAGGTGCACAAGCTGCTCACTATCCCTGCCTCCCACCGCTGCCCTTCACCATGGCGCCAAGGGCTGCACTTGCTCGAGCAAGCCCAGAGCAACCCCCTGCCTGAGGAGCCCCGCTTTGCATCCACTTTCCCCTTTGCTACCCTGCTGACATCAGAGCGAGGAGCGCGGCCTTAGCACAGCCCCACGTCTGCCTCTGCTCGTCTCTCCAGGCTCCGCAAGCCCCGCACACCTCTCCACTGGCACCTCTTGAGTTCGGACTGTGCTCAGAGCGCAGAAAAGGCCGTCTCACCTTTGTGGGTGCTCCACTGGCCATGTTGCCCACGCCTCTCATGGCCATTTGCCGCACGGTGTTGATGGGGTCACGTGATCTTTCTAGTAGGGCCTTCAGCAGGGGCTTCAGGAGCTTCGTCTTCTCCACCAGATGGTCCTTCACCAGCTGCAATAAAGCCACGGGGCTGCTAGCATCGGGACGCCATTCACGCCAGGCAAGACAGGACCCCTCCGAGCCCTCCCTGCCCTCCTGCTGCCTCACCTCAGCAAAGAAAGCCGTGGCCGTGAGCCGCAGGTTTGCCGAGGGTGAACCCAGCCACGGGAAGAGGCTCTGCACCAGGCGCTGCGGGACAAGCTCTGCGCGGATCAGCACGCTGCGCACAAAGCACGAGCAGGCTCGTGACACACAGTCACACAGGACGGCCACGGGCCACAACTCCCAAATTCACCGACTCCAATGCAGATGCTGCTCTGCACCTCAGCAGAGCTCCCGGGCATGAAGGAAGGTCCCAGCAGCCCTTTCCCTGGGCATAGCCCCCGCGACAAGGCAGGACACATTGTGGGGGCTCTCACCTCGCCAGGAGACACACGCCGGCGGTGTGAGCCTGGGGGTCTGCCAGGGATGCCCACACTCCCTGCTCCCGGAGCAGCCGCAGCCAGCGCTCCTCCAGGCACCTCGCCAGCACCAGCTCTAAGGTCTCCACAAAAAGACTGTGGGGGAAAAAAAAAAACCCCAAAGAAAGCTCCAGGGGCAGAAGTTTGGGGGCAGATTTCTCTTTGGCAGAGCTAAAGCAGCTCAGCCACTTGGGGAGCTGTTCCTCCGCTCATCCTAAACTCCACCAAGGGACAGGCAAAGTACCCCTGAAATGACGCTCCAAGGTCTTCAAGTCTCAAGCTAACTGAAAACTGGCATTTTTGCCCTTTGTCCTGCCCCAAACCCACAGACAGCAGGAGAAAGCCCAGAGTCCCTGGGCTGACTCCACGCCAGGCGCCCAAGGCACTCCCCAAGTGCTCTGCTCAGCAGCACTTTGGGGAGAGTGCCTTGTAGGTGGCACACAGCACCGATTTGCTCCTGCCGTTGCACAGCAGGAGCGTGGGCAGAGCATGGCACTGTGGGGAGCCTCACGATGGCCCCAGCTGGCGACACAGAGTTTACAGGCAGCCCTGCACCAGTGGGACAGTTGGGTGTGCCTGCAAGGCCATGAACCACACAAAGAGGCCAACCCCTGCCCCTGCCCCAGCCGCTCCTCACCTGCCCGGTGTGTCGTTGCTGCCCAGCTCCCCCAGGGACAGTGCCATCTCCTCCCCCAGAGTCTCGCTGACCTGCCCCAGGAGGCTGGGAAGCAGGGAGGGAAGCAGGTGCTGGACCAGCGTCTTGCTCCGCAGGACCACCAGCACCTCGGAGAGGGCGCGGGTGATCTACAGAGAAAGTCAACCAAGAACCACCTGGTAAAACAAGGGCTTTTCCCACTGTCCACGTCTCCCTGCCACCCTGGGGGGGCTTTTACTGTCTCCAATTCTCACTGCAGCGACAGCCTTGTGGCCCGGCAGCAGCAAACTGTCCCGACTCCCCACACCACTTACACTTCCACCCCCCTGGCACAGCACCCCGCCAGGCTCCACGGGTGCCCGCAAAGGGCACGAAACTCCCTCACGCTGAAGCACGAGTTGGAAAGCAGGCGTGAAGTGGCATAAATGCCTCTGCCGCTGACCGTACCGTGCGAGGCTCCAGGGCAGCCTGGCTGCTGCCCAGCTCTTGAGTGCAGCAGTCCCTCTGGTGGCTGCTCTTTCCAGCTGCCCTTAATTTTTTGGTTAAGCACACCAGGATGTGGCATCCCAGGGTGCTTCTTCCCAGGCTCCTCCACAGCTCCACCATGTCACTGCAAGAGAACAGACGCTCGCCCATGAGCCCCTAGCTAGCCTCGGGCACCTGCAACAGCCTCACGAGAGGCCAAAGGCTCTCCTTGTCTGCAACGGGGCTGGCCATGCCCAGCTCGGGACAGAGACACGAGCCCACGATGCTGCAGCGCTCAGCCTTTCCCCGGGGAAGAACCACCTGCTCCCTCGCGGGACCCCGCAGGCAGGTGCGCCCTGGGGCTGGCTCTGACTGCAGAGGGAAGGCCGAGGGCACAGACCTGTCCATGGGCAGGCGCTTCTGGAGGAGGCTGTCGAGCACCGGCTGTTGGTGAGAGCGGGCCAGGAGGAACATTGCCCGCAGCGCGAACCCCCTGGGCGTGCTCTGCCGGGTGCTGCGCAGGCAGCTGGAAAGGATGGTCACCATTTGGGGCACCTGAAAGCAGGAAGGCGAGAAAGAATGGCTCGGTGCGTCCTTTCCCCGTCCTTCTTCGGGGCCAATGGTCAACAACAGAGAGCAGCTAAAGGCGAATAGAAAAAACACCCCCCTCTCACCTCCTCCTGGAAGATTTGCTCCCCGCGCTCCCCCAGAAAGGTGAGCATCCACCGCCCAGCGGCCCACACACCCATGGGCCTGGCGCACAGCAAGCTCTCCACGATGGCGCTCGTGAAGTCTGTGGCCTGGGCTGCGGGGCAGGATTTGCAAACAAGCTGGGGAGAAATCAGGAACAGAAGAGACCACGTCATGGGTTGCTCAGATGCAAAACTCATGTCCTGACAGGAGTACTCGCATGCAAACTCGCACACACACACACATATACCGTGGCCCCCTCCCTGCTTTTTGGGGGCCAGTTACCTTCGCGATGTTGGTGGAGGTCGTGAGCAGAGACTCAGAGGTGACGGCGTTGAGCCTCTGACACAGGCGCCTGATCTCGTTGCTCCAGGCCGCCTCATCCGTGGTCTTGGCTGGAGCCAGGAGAAAGGGGAGTCACATTCAGGGGGAGCGAAACTCCGACCCCACGTGCTGGGGACGTGAAGTCTTGCCCACTCTCCTCACCTCCTATTTGGAGCAGGCGGCCGAGGCAGGTCGCTGCCCGCTGGCGGGACACGGCTGACACGTCGCATGTCAGAGGCCCCAGCAGTCCTGCCAGGGAGCCGAACTGCTCGCACGCATGGCCTCGCTGCAGGAGCAAGAGGCAGGCAAAGAGGTCACTGGCAGCCCCTGCGGCCACTCGCCCTCTCCCGGCCACGCTGCCCCCGAGCTGTGGCTGGGCAGGGGGCAAACGAGGAGCCGTCCTGCAGCCCCAGGAGACCCACAACCCGGCGCCTGCTGGGGCAGCTCTCCCTACGCGCATGGTCCCTGCTCACCCTGTGCTCGCGTCGCTCTTCATAAGTGCCCAGCAGCTGGACGCAGACCTGCAGGGCCCTCTCCCGCTCGCATGCGTGGGCCGAGGTGAGCCAGCGCCGCAGGACCTGGGCACGGGCACACCTGTCTCACCACGGGCGTCTTTCCACCCGAAGCCCTTCGCCAGCCCCCTCCTTCCTCGGCCTTGCTGCTTGCACAGCCCCGGTCTCTCTGGGCACCCCAGCCCCAGGCGAGGAGCCCTTCCCCGTGGGGACCTCCCTGCTCTGGGCTCTCGCTGCGGGCAGCATTGACCTGTGCAGCACCCCTCGCACACGGCTGCGGCTGGGGAGAAGCTCTGGCTCATCCAGGGGGCTCGGCAGGACACTGCGAGCTGCCTGCAAGCAGGCTGCTGCCGATGGGAAAAAGCTTGGGTGCCAAATTAGGGCAAGGGGGCCTGAACCTAGGACCATTTCCCTGTCCGCCACAGCAGGGTGTTACCCCTAGTTGCAGGGAAGCTCCCCTCCTCACACCAGCCCTGCAGCAGGATCCCCACGCCTCTGTCCCGCTCTGACAGCAGCGACGCTTTCCCCGCCCCCGCCCCAGGGACACTCACCTGCACCAGGTCCTTAAAGCAGACAGGGGCCGGCTCCGCTCGGAGAAGGGCTGCCACGAGCTGCCCCAGCACTCGCAGAGACAGCGCGTGCACACCCTGGCACCAGAAAGGGGGACTGAGTTCGGGCACCCCATGCACTCGCCAGCACAGCCAGCGGCTGCCAGAGTGCGGGGCGCCCGCAGCTGGGCCCCCGCCCAGGGGTGGCCAAGAAGCGCCGGCAGGTACCGATGTGTGTGGAGCAGCTGCCCCCGTCTCCCCTTCCTTTGCCATCTGCTCCGGGCGACGAAGGCGCACGACGCCCTGGCAGCACTGAGCCAGGAGGTTGTGCTTTTCCTCCCTCCTCAGATGGGGCTTCAGCTTGCTGCCAGGAGAAAAAGGGAGGGACGACAGAGAGGGGGCTTACTAGCACTCTCCAGAGTGAGTCACACCACCACTGGCTTTGTCCCCATCGACAGCCCCAAATCCAACACCCTCAGCTCCAGCCACACCGGCTGTCTGGGCTGGGGCACGCAGCCACTCCCACAGTCCCGGGGACAGACCCTACCTCAACTGCTCGATGGCCACGATGGCCCGGGGGTGCACCGGCGACTCCTGCGGCTCCTCCTGAATCACCTCCTGCAAGTCACAGAGAGACACGCGCAAAGTGGGCAGCGGGCAGGGGTGAGGGAGAGCCTGCCCGCCCACCCCGGCCACGCGTTCTTCTGCAGGACCCTGCAGGCACTGGCCCCTCAACCCCCATGGCTCCCTCAAGGGTCCCGCAGGACGAGGCAGCAGCTCCCCAGCACCCAAATGTCCCACGCTCCCCTGCCACGGTTCCAAGTGCCAGCACCCAAGCACCCTGCCCCCTGGGAACGAGGCTCGGGGAGCTTGGGAGCTCGTGCACCGCCCCGGGAGACCATTGCTCCTCTGGGCAAACCTGCCCCACGGCAGAGCCCACAGCCACCCCTGCGTGACGGCCTCGGCTCTGGGCACTCACCAGCAGGGTCTGCAGCAGCTCCCGCTTGCGGCAGAGCTCAAACCTGGGGCAGGCGCCCACAGCCCCGATGGCGAGGCTGATCTCGGTGACACTCTGCACCAGGGAGAGCCTCAGCTGGGCATCCTGATTGCAGGGGAGGAAAACACACTTTGAGCTCCTTGAAGGGCTGAGGAACCTGCCTCCAAGCACAGTGCGGGGAGGAGACTGTGCCCTCTGGGAGCCCAGCAGACCCCAGCTCGGCACCCGCGGCCTAGGAAGGGACTCTCCTCGCCCCTCCTGGGAAGGAGCCTCTCACGGGGAGGCAAGCAGCTGCCCCAGCTGCTGGCCAGAAAGACCCACAGATCCCGGCCCAGAGGAGCAGGGCAAGCAGCGCTGGCGCGGCTACGATGGGAGAGGTGCGCATGGGAAGGGTGAGGAGAGGCCGGAGCTGGCAGCACCCGGCCGGCTATGCCCTGCGCCCCGAGCACCCACCTGGCGGCCCTCTCGGTAGAGCTGCAGGACGTTCCCCACGATGTCTCTCTCGATATGGGCCAGCAGCTGCTCCCTGGGGGCACGCAGCGCCATCCTGCCGTACACCACCATGAGCGCAGCGCGAGTAGCGCGGGTCCTCACCGTGTTGCTCTGCTGGGGGTTTGTCGGAGAAGCACCGAGACATCAGCCCACGGCCCCACTGTGCCCGGGACTCCGCACGCTCCCGAGGCAGGAGCTGCTCTGCACACGACCGGCAGCTCGGCTCCCTGCGCACCTCTAGCAGCTCTAACAACAACACCCTGGGCTCTTTACCTTCTGGTGTTTCAAAGTGCCCATGAACGCCTTCACCGAGGACAAGGCCAGCTGGAAGTGGCTCTCGGCACAGCGGGACACAACTGAAATCATTCCCTGCAACGCAGCAGAAACAGGGAGTTGCTCCCACCAGCTCCACTGGCCAGGCAGGACCTTTCCCACGGCAAACAGCAGTGAAGGGAAAACCAGCAAAGGCTGGAGCAGGCCACGCAGAGCCCCTCTGCCCTGGGGACACGCCGAGGACACTCGGCAAAGCAGGGCGACACGAGGAAAGCTCACCTGTGCCTGCCACAGCTCCAGGTAGTTGGCTTCTTGGAGATATCTCAGTGTCTGCTCTTGCACGTGCCTGAGACACCCACAAGCTGCCAGGGCCGTGCCGAGAGCCTTGTACAGGAAGCGCTGCAAGAGAAGAGGCCGAGCCCTGGCTGTGGGGACAGCCCAACCTGGCGGGAGAGGGCCAGGCCACGGCCAACCCCACCATGCTGGCACCCATGCCCAGCGACCCGAGGGCTCTCCGGCGCAGCCCTCGGACGCGTGAGCAGCGGCAGCGGCACCGCACAGGGAACAAACCTTCTCCCAGGACAGGCGGGGAGAGCTGCCCAGCTGCTGGCTCAGCTCCCGGCTCAGGCCCACCGTCCAGGCCTCACTCCCAACGACCTCCAGCGAAGTTCTCAGGAACTAGGGTGAAGAGGACGATGAAGCAAATGCTCACCTGCCCCTTACCAGGGTCTTGTGCACATCCTCTGAGCACGCAGCACCCACGGCCGGGGCAAGTGCAGGCTGCTCGGGAAGTGCCTGCCCTGCTCCGTCCTCCCACCATTTTTCCTGTCCCCTGCTTGCCCCATCCAGCTGGGGACCCCACACGCATGCCATACCTTAAGCAGAAGGCTCTCCCACTCGGCCACATGCAGGGAGCTTGCGGTTGTTCCTGCAAAGCCAGAGGAAGCAAAAGCCCTCGCCGTTATTCCAGCGGGCTCCACAGCAGAGCCCAGGGGTGGTCTTTGCCGTCCAAAGCCCCACAGCCTCAGGCCAGTGGGCTGACAAGAGCCAGCAAACCCAGGACCGTTCCCCTCCACCAGGCTGGGGAGCTGAAGGCATTTTCCTGCCCCTCCGCCGGCCCAGCCTCTCCCGCCTGCCCGCACCTTACCTGCCAGGTGCTGCAGCAGCAGGGGGATCTCTGCGGCCCACTTTGCTCCCACGGCTCCATGGATCGTGCTGGGGAGCGCCTGCAGCAGCTGCAGGGCCGCTGCTCCACGGCCACCGCCCGCGTGCGGAGACACCGCCGCCACCACCTAGGCCAGGGCAGCAGGGAGACGGGCTCACGCCTGCCCCAAGAGCTGCAGCTGCCCCCATAGGCAGGCAGGCAGGCAGGCAGGGAGGTTGGCACTGCCCCAGCTGGCAGCAGGCAGCTGACCCAGGTGCTGCCGTCCTCCAGGAGGAGCAGGAGCCCCTGAGGGGCAGGGGAGGCTCAGGCTGCCTCCGACAGCTCCTGCCTCCTCCCGGGGTGCCTGGCACTGGCCTCGGCACCATCTCTCCCCGCCTCTCCTCTTGCCCGGGCCTCAAAAGCTCTTTCCCTGGGGCCCCACTACTCACCAGCAGGCGAGCCAGCAGGGCCTGGGGAGCCGGCAGAGGGGCTGCGGGCAGAAGGAAAGGCTGCGTGAGACACCCAGCCCCTCCGGCCCTCCTCGTGCCGCATCCCACATCCCCGCATGTGGCTAAAGGGGACCCGGCTGCGCCGCCTCCACACCAGCTCTGCTGGGCTCCCGTGGCTGAACAGCCACCGCTGAAGGCAGCCCCGGCATGGCAGGAACAAGCCCCCAGGCCCCCGGCGAGAGCTGGCTGCAGCAGTGCCAGGCGGCTCCGCCAGGGAAGGGGCACGCGGGGCAGAGCCCTCGCACCCAGCGAAGGGCACTGCTCTGCCCTGCACTGCCCCGGGCCTCCTGCGTGGGGCCGCCAAGGGACAACAGGGATATGCGCTGCCCCGCTCACACCCAGCCTGGCGCAGCATGCCAGGACTTTCTGCTCCCCACCTAGCTCCTCAGATTCTAGAGCCTCGGGTGCCGCCTCCTCTTCCTCGCGCCCTGCGCTCTCCTGTCTCTCAGCCAGGGCACGCAGACAGCGGCAGAGTGGGACCAGCATGCCAGTGTACTGGGCTGGCACCACGTACCGCAGCAGCCTCGGCCACAGGAGCTGCAGGCAAGAACCAGGCCGTTCAGCACGCCGGCATTTCCACCTCTCCATCCCTGTTCCCCCATCATTGCCACTTCTCTGGCACCGGCCCAGCCCTTCAGCCTCGGGCCTCCCCTAACTCAGAGGTTTCGGTCTCGCCCTGCCTTTCTCCTCCACCTTCTCTCCCTCTTGCCCACCGTGCTTCACACTCCTTTCCCCCTCCCTTTGGCTGCCTGGTTGATGAGAGCTGCTGGCACAGCTCACCCCCAGGGGGCAGGTCACCTCTGCACTCCAAGGGGACACAGGATTCCTATGGCCCCACCAGCCCCTACATCTCATGTACGGGATGTGGCCAAGACACATGCCCAGTGGGCTCGAGTCAGCCGCAGCATGCGCTGAACAAGCAAGTCCGGCCCCACAAAGCTAAACCCCAGCTCTTCTCCGCTGCTTTAGTGGCTAAGACAGGGGTCCCAGTGCACAGAGGAAAGCCTCGGACACCCCCAACCCCACTGCTCACAGAGCTTGCACATGGAAAGGACTGGTGCGTTTCCGTGAGCCGCACACACTCCGCGGTGTGTCGGGGAGAGGTTCAGGCCACAGGGAGGGTGAGGAAGAGCGTCCCCAGGCAAGAAGCAGCGGCAGGCGGAGGACAACTCACTTTGGCCACCCCTCTGGCAGACATGTCCAGCGTGCCCAGGACATGCCCGCACAGCCGCTGAACAGCCCTTTCTTCCCGGGCTTCCACCGCACAAAGGCTTCCCATGGCCTGCGAGACAGAGGTGGGAAACACCCGTCACTGCCCCTTCCCAGACCCTATGGTGCACAGCGATGCAGAGCCCCCTCCCACCGTGGCACCGGTGTGGCGGCCCTGCTGCACCCAGCTCTCTGCTGCCAGGGACGCCCGTGGCAGCACAGCACAGTCGGAGCATGGGACGCAGCCCTGGCGCCTTGCTCTGCCCTTACCAGTCTGCCCGAGGCCCGGCTGAACTCGCTGAAGATGTGCCCCACCACGTCCCACGCCGAGCAGCCCGGGGCACTGGAGCGCAGCAGCTCCCCGATGAAATGCAGAACTGCCTTCCTCACCTGCCAGGGAGGCTGCTGTTATGACCCCGGCCCACAGCCCCAGGGCAGGCTGCCTTCGCAGCGCTGCAGCCCTTCTGGCTGGGCCAAGACGACAAGGGTGCAGCAGCAGCCCACACTCCACTGTCGCCACTGGGCTTTAGCCCTGTGCCCTGCCTTTGCCTGCTGCTACAGCCCCGCCAGGCTCTGCGCCAGGGAAAGGGTGGCTCTGCCCCCGCGGCAGCACCGTGGCACCATCCCTGCCCAAAACAGCTCACCTGGGCCGCGGGGTCGCCACGCACAGACTGCACAAGCTTCACAAACAGGGGCAGCTTCTCCCTCATCTCGGCAGCTGCAAGGGACAAGGAGAGGTGTGTGCTGAGGCCGAGCCCCCATTTCCGGAGGGATTCCTCACAGCTCCCTGGCTTTTTGTACACAAGTGGGACAGAAAAGCAGGGCCAGACTGCGATGGCAGAGGAAGCAGCAGCATCCCGGGGGGACTCCATTTCTCTCTCCTGGCACACTGACCATCAGAGCGGACCAGAGCTTGCAGCACTTCCACGGCTGCCACGCGATCAGCCTTGCTCCCGCTCCTCAGCTTGCAGTACAGGAACACGATTGTCTCCGCGGGGCAAATTTGGGCTGCGAGGAGGAAATCACGCTCAGCATTAGTGACCAGCATCTTCGCACCCGGGTAGGTTTGCGACACAGCTGCCAGCACACGGCGGCACGGCGCTGCCTCTCCTCTCCTCACCCTGCAGCACGGCGCAGCGGCACAGCTCTGCTCTGTGCTCTGGGCTGGGTGGCTCGATCTCGTCACAGAGCTGTGAGAACAAGGTGTGTTTCAGAGAAAGCCAGATCGGTGTGCAGAGGGACAGGAAAGAAACTGTGCTGTCAGCCCTCGTCTCACGGGCAGCTCTGGGCGCGGCCCCACCACCAAAGCCCAGAGCTCCGGGCGCACGCAGAGCTTTGCAGCTGAGGCTGCCCAGGAGCCTCAGGCCAGCAACGTGGCACCAGGCCTTACCTGCTGGTGCACAGCAGCGTTGATGGCCAGAAGCTTGGCCCGGGGCACGAGGGTCTGAACGTCCGCCACAGCCCCCAGGAAATAGCTGAGACTCTGCAAGGGAGCATGAGAGGGCGAGGGGGGCTCTCACCGCCAGCCGCCCGGAAAGGGAGAAACCGGCATCGCTGGGAGAGGCCATGGCCTGAACCCACGTCCAGGGAAAGCCCAGCCCCGCATGGGGCTTCTGGTTCGTCCTTCCCACAGAGCAGCAGGAGACCAGGAGGTCTCCTCTGCACAGCCCTGCTGGGACAGCCTTTCCTGGCACGTTTCCCCGCCCCCAACCTCTCCCTGTCCCAGGGGCAGGATGCAGCCCTGGGTGCGAGGGCAGAGCTCCTTGTGCACCCCCCCCCAGCCCGGGAAGTGGCGCAGCCTCCCGTCCTGAGCTGCTCGCTCCAGCGACTCACCGCTCCCTCCTGGCCCTCCTGCCTTGCTGATTTCTTCCAGCAAGAGCCCAGGAAGCCTCTGGCCTTTGTTCCCCATTCCTGCCCAAAGGGGTCCCAGCTCCTCCCGGCACCCCGCAGCTCCCCAACACCTTGCGGCACCCGCACAGCGCCCGGCTGCGCCGTGCCCTGCGCAACACCTCACCGTGGTCACCCCAAAGGGCTCCCGCACTTCTCGATACTGGTGCAGCAGCCAGAGGAGCTGCTCCCAGGCGCGCTCGCGGTGCTGCTCCGCGTGCAGGAGGACACCCATCATGGCACCCATCGCCCTGAGGACGGCCTGCTTGACCTGCCGAGGGTTGGCGACATGCGGCGGTGAGGGCTGAGGGTCTCTCCAGCACTCGCCTCCCCCAGACACCAGCCTGCCCTTCCCGCGCAGGGGACTGTCCCTTCTCCCTGGCCAGAAGGGCTCGCTCACCAGCACAGAGAGCATTTCCTCCCGGCACACCCTCAGCCTGCCCTGTCAAAAAGGCCCTGGGATTCCTACGCGGAGTAGCAGGCCGGGCACTGTTGCTTTCTGGCACAGAGCCGCGAAGGAGAGCTGCCGTCCTGCCTGCCAGCTGGCACTGCTGGCCCCGGCATGCTGCCCGCAGGCTCCCGGCTCGGGGCCCTTTCGCAGCCAGCCTGCTCCCTTTGACTCCTTGCAGAGCCCCACCGGCCCCTGCAGACGTCCCTGCTGCTGCCCACGGCTGCAGAAGCAGCAACGCTCACCTCTTCCTCCTCACAGCGCCGCCAGTTTCTGCCCACGTAGCGGAAGAGTGGGTAAACAGGGGCGCAGAGTTGGGCCGCCCCCAGGCGAGGGAAGGCACATTTCTCCCACTCGCGGAAGTACGTGTTTATCCCTCGGCACCACTGCTCCACAACTGCAGCATGAGAAGGGAAACAGGATCGTGGCAAAGTCTCTGACCAGCAGGAGACCTCGTTTCAACCAGGCCCCCGAGCCTGATTTAAGCCGACGCCAGGCTCGCCAGGCCTCAGGTCTGCCTTCAGGCACACGTTGCATGAGGGTCTGAGACACCTGGGTTGAAATGCTGCCTTGTTTCTCCCCTCTTCCGCCCCAGCACACCTTTTCCTCCACACAGCCTTGCTGCCCTCCACCACTGCCCGCTGCAGCCCCTGCCTCTTTCTTCCCAAACATTGGCCCCTCAGCACAAGCTTGGAGGCTTTGGCAATTCTTTCCTGTGCTCTCCCTTAAAGCCCACAAGCTCCTTGGGGCAGCCGCACCGAGCGCCGGCCCGGCCTGCCCACAGGCACCCCGGCAGCACCCGCTGCTCCTGCTCGTTCAGGGCAGTTGGGGGCTGCTGAGGCTGGAGCTCACTGCGGCTCAGCCCTGCCCTGCCTGCCCCGAGACCCCAGCGAGGCGCCCAGGGCCACCCTGGCCCCTTCCGCTCCCCGCGGGCCCTGGCCGCAGCGCCGACACTCACCGCCGCAGACAGTGCGCAGCAGCCGGCTGCTCCCCACCTCGCTCAGCACACCGTGCAGGGCTGACAGCGTCGTTTCCACGAAGGGCACGCACTGCAGGGCTGCAGAAAGGGCAGGGGCGGTGGGGCGGAGGGCGGCTGCCGTCAGCCGGAGCTGCCACGGCCCGTGGGCTCTGTCCCCCGGCAACGCTGCCAGACCAGGGCTGTGGGGCCATGCCAGAGGGCAGGGGGACGGGAGAGCTGCCGAAGCCCTGGGGGAGGCCCTGGCATGGGGAGGGTTCCTGCCAGGGCACCCATGTACCACCAGCTGCCTTCCCCGAGGGGTGCGGGGAAGCCCTGGGGCATGGGGAGGACAGCGTGGGGCAGAGCCCGGCACATTTGGTCTCCAGCAGGTTCCCTCCAGCCCAGCGCAGCCCAGACTGTTTTGGCCAGGGTGACGAATCCCTTCTCCTGCCTGTCACCCACTGTAACGCGGAGTAGCAGGCCGGGCACTGTACCGTAGCGGGCAGCGAGGTTGCGCAGGGTGATGAGGACGAACTCCTCCGACATCCCCTCCAGAGCCTTCAGGTGGCCCTGCAGCACCGACATCACGTCGTGCAAGTGGGAGCGGGCCAGTGCCACCAGGACACCACTAGCGTCCGTCCTCACAGCGGCTGTCACACCCTGAAAGACAGCAGTTTGCGCGTGACAGCAGCGTGACTGGCCGTCCCCCACAGCTTGGCCTCGAGGCAGGACAGAGAACCGGTAACTCGACTCCAACTGTCCCTCGCTCACAAACAGCCCTGCAGCCACCTCTCTGCACAGCTCCCGGGTCACTGCCCCAACCCCCTGCCAGGACCCGTCCCCGAAGCCTCTCCTGTAGGACAGACGTGCCAAGCGCAGGGGTCCGGGGTTACCCTCAGAGAGGACAAGCTCACCTGGGCAGCTTGCAGGTCCTCGAATGCCACCGCTATCACTCTGTCCACGACAGAGTTCTGCAAATGGCTCTCGTCGTGCCACAAGACGCTCTCCAGCTCGCGGTAAATCTCCGCTCTGCCATCCTGGGGACACACCGCACACGGCAGCAATGGGACGTGTCGCCCTCACATCAGCTCCGCCATGCTGACGCCAGGGACGAGCCGCCGCCACCGCTCAGCACAGCCGTCGGGAGTGGGCGAGAAATCCCACGCTGGGATTTCCCAACCCAAACCCTAACCCTAACCCCGGGGACGCTGCCACCTCCTGCAGGAAAGCAGGGTGCGCGGTAGTGTCCGCTCAGCGCCACCAGCAGCATCCGGTTTTTGGGAGGAGGCACGGCAGGAGGACAGAGGCGCCATTGAGCGAGATCAGCTCACAGCACCTGGGGAAGCTGGGCGCTACGGGGAGCCCTCGAAGCCCCACGCAGCCCCATGGGATGCCCCCACCTCACCTTGACGCCTTGCAGCCGGTCCAACAGAGAGGTCACGACGGCGGCAAAGGTAGCAACGGCCGCAGGGCCAGAGCCAGCCGCCCTGCCGCCGTCCTCACCCCGCGCAGGTCCGGACTGGGGACCTACACAAGTGAAGAAACCTGGAAGGAAAGAAGCGGAGGGTTTGCGTTGCTTCAGCAGCCGCAGGGGCGGGCCCTGAATTGGGGCAAACGTCTCCCCAGCTGGAGTACGGGGTAACAGGAGAGGCTGGCAGAGCCGGCTCTGTGTAATCTGGAGAAGAGCAGCCCGGGGGCAGCTTGGAGCTGGCCCCAAGCGCATGACCCCGACTCTCCCCGAGCCAGCAATGTGGGCACCAGCTGGTCCCCGTCACCCCCATCGAGCGGGCCGGCAGGCTGGGTGCCGAGTGCGGCACCAGCCCCCACCTCGGAGCACTCGCAGCACCCCCATCGCGGCAGGACTCCCTGGACGGATGCACTGCTCCGCCAGCACCTCCTCCCGCGGGAGCTACGAGCCACTGGGCCAGCGTGGGCCCTGGGAGGGAGAGGGGACCTGGCCACTGTGACCAGTGAGGGGCCACTGTGACCCGTGGGGGGCCCCGACACCTCACAGAGGGCTGCTGGCAACGCGGGGCTGCGGGGGGGGAGGGCAGGCACGGCCGCACCAGGGACCCCCCCCCGCCTCGCCCCAAATGTGGGCATATCCCCCAGGCGCCAGCGCTCGCAGTCACTCGTCGGCCTCCGGTGGTTCTGAGCAGTGACCGTCTCCAAACGCATCGGCCACTTTAGGTTATCTCCTAAGATAACCTCCTAAGTGCCCATCCCAAAAGAGCACCTCTTCTGAATTGCGCCACTCTTCTAAAGAGCTTCAGGCAAACCACCAGCAGCCACCCGGCAACTGCCAGCTCCCACATCATCCCCTCAGCAAACACTGCTGCAGACGAAAGCCCTAAACACGAAGAGCAAACAAAAAAGAGGGCAGGGAAAGTATGCTAGGGACGGATCTCAGGACAAGGAGAAAGACTGACTGGCGCTTGGTCAGGATCCTGGCTGGAGACACCAGGCAGTGCGTTAAGTCCTTCTGAACATGGCAAAAATTAAGATGCTTTCATCGTCCTGAGCACCACAGACAGAAATGGCAGCAGACCTGCTGTCATACCCCTTCTCCCAGGAAGCGGATGAAACAATATTGTAGCGTTAAGCTTCTGGGCAGCTGGACTAAATCCTTCAAGCAGAAACCTGGGGAGAAGGCTGTGCCTCGAGCGCCAGACCCAGGCTAAGCAGAGGGGAGCTTTGGTTTGGGAAGCCACGTGGCCTAACAGAGAATTGCTCGGGGCCTTGGGCAGCTGGAGGCATCCCCGGCCACCCTGACTGGTGGTGGGAGCCTCGGCTGCACTGCGGGGCCTCAGTACCCCTGTCCTGCATGGGCTGCCACTCGGCGGGCACCTCACACGACAAGAGAGCTGGATATTTATGTCCGTAACGAGGCCCGAAGAAAAGCACTCCTATAGAAAGCCACCTGCCAGACAGCAGCACTGCCTCTGTGCACCTCCAACCCCTCCAACTGGGTATGAAGCAGCTTGAGACACTTCCCAGCTGTCACTGGGACACCTCTGGGTTTCCACAGGTTTTATTAAAAGCGTGGCTTTTTGGCATTCCGACAGCTACTCTTTCCAAAAGGCGCTGCAGGGAGAGCAGCTGGCCTACGGAGGCCACGAAACAGCAGCGCCTGCCTTCGTGGCACCTGTAGCTCTGCACAGACCTTCCCAGCTCACGCAGAGGCACCTCCAGCTCCGCGTGCCCTTGGGACCCGCAGCAGCCCTGACAGCAGCCCCTGCTGATGCTCCCCGAGCTCCCAAAAACCAACTCTGGAGCATCAGGCCCTCTGGCACTGCCCGCAGGGACTTGCTCCGCTCTACCCACAGCTCACCCAGCTGGATGCTGGGTGACAGCTCCGTCCCACAGGTCTCCTCAGCACAGTGAGGGGAGATGACGGGGCCTTGGACTGACACTTCATTTGAAAAGTAAAACTCATCTCCACCTCTCTATTTCCTCCCTAACAGCCTCCCTTCCTGCCTCACCCTGTCACCTGACACAGCTCCTCTGCACCTCATTTCCTTCCTTTAGAGGGACAGGCAAGAGAGAAAGGCCCTTTCTTTTACTCCCTGAACTGAGAGGAAAACAAACTTTGTGTTTTCTACTAATGCCAAAGCAATGTATTAAGAGTAAATGGTTTCTCAAATGAAAGGGTAACTTCCTGTCTCCAGTTCTAGAGAAATGCCTGCGAGCGCTAAAAGGCTCATAAAAGGAGTGTGAGAAGGGACCTCAGGACCCTCAGGAGCGGGCAAGGAACTGTTGCCTCGCAACACTCCTGTTGCCTTGACAGCCAGGCTGGCCAAGGTGCAAGGAGGGAGGCCAGACTCCACAGTGTCCAGCTGACCACAGGACAGTGCTGAACTGGGATTGAGGAAGAAAGCTTTGTGCAGGGTAGCACGCTGGCAGACCAGGCCCATCATGCCCAGCATGTCGCTGTCCACCACTCCTCCATGGCGATTACAGCACAGCTCTATTTGTTTAAGGACAAAGCTGCGGGGCTGCCTGCTCCCTCTGTGTGGACCGGCCACCCAGCCGTCAATACATGGGGAGCACTGCTCTCCGGGCTCTCTCTGGGCAGCGGGGAAGCACAGCTGAAATGCGGCACCTTGGGACAGGCTCACACTCCCCAGGGCACGCTGTTCCCTGCAGGGCAGCTGACCCCAAACAGCTTGGACAGCCCAGGGACAGACCTGCTGCCCACATGGCCTGCAAAGCCCCCGGGACAGAGGCTCAGAGCTGCTCCTGCTCGAAGGCTTTTTGTGCCCCGTGACTGACTTCAGGAGGCAAAAGCTTGTAAGCACAAAAAAACGAACAAACAAGAAAAACAACCCCAGAAGGATATTTTGGTGCCAACCCTGCTGGTGCAGCTGCTAACATAACTGTTTTCCAACCAAAGTGCATTATCCCAAGCAGTGTGTCGTCACAGTTTACCCAGGAAGGCTTGTGCACAGAGAGCACGGTGTGGGGAGTGATTACCTTTGGCTGTATTGATTGGAGGTAGGTTTGCTAATTCTGCTTTGCCTCAATTTCTGCAACAATAACAAAGCCTTTCTGAAAGCCAGGCAGAGAGCTGATGTCATTGGAGCGACCCAGTCCCCGAGGAGAAATCCCACAGTACCTGACCAAAATAATATTGGAAGCACGGGCTTAGTGTTGCTGCCCACATCCCCCACTCAAAATGCCTCCGGGCTGTGTCCAGTCCCACTCCCCCATGCCTCCCCCATCCTTAGCCCTATGCTGGGAGCTACCAGAAGACTGAAGATCCTCCCTGCTCGCCCCAAGACACCCCCAGGCTGCAGAGGGTCATCTGGCAACAGCAGAGCAACTGCCCCATTGCTCAAAGGGGCCTTTCTGGAGGGCACGCTGGGCACAGAGGGCAATGACTGCCCCCAGCTGCCCTTTTGCAAAGCTCTCTGCCCTGGGGGGGTGCCAACCCAGGCAGATGGAGCAAGCATTTGTGAGAGACTGGTCTTCCCTTAAAGAAAAACAAACAAACAAAAAATCAACAACAAAACTAACTGCTTGCTGGTTCACACCACCTGAGTCCAAGAGGCCTGACGTAAACCGCATGAGGCAGTAAGTCTGAGCTCTTCCCAAGCTTGTTCAATAGCAGAAAGGGAAGATGCTCCTTTAAGAAACCCCTTTCCTTTCATTTGGGCTTTGCAAGCACTCATTCCTACGGCTGTCTGGTGACTGGGAACTGCATGCAAAGCCTGGGAAGCAGCAGGAAAAGCAATGCTGCATGACAGGCACTATCTGACCTTGGGGACTCGGGGGGGGGCAAAGCCTTTGTGGGGGACCTTTCAGCAGTAGGAAGGACAGTGGAAAAAGATGGGACGGTCTTAGAGGAGATCTTTTTCTGAGTCCTAGATGGGACAGTTGCAGTCTAATATTGCTCGCTTGAATTCGTGAGGGAGTGAAACAGGCCTTTGCTTTAAAGAAGAGAGGAAGAACTAGACTGTCTGTGTTTGCTCTGTAGCTCTGCAGGGGATGGGCTGAGCCTGTCCCTGCAGAGCACAACGCTGGGAGCAGGTTGTGGAGTCGAGGAAGACATTTGGAGGCCTGTCTCATCGCTGCTGCTGCTGCTGCTGCCTGGGCGGTCTGCGGCAGCTGCTCTTGCCCAGCTGCCCGGGTCCTTGCTCTGCGCCATGGCCACGGAGGTGAGGCGCTCTCTGGCGCAGGACTTCTCTCTCCCAAGGTGTTACAGCGCCTGGCACAAAGGGGCCTGGCTTTAACTACAGCCTCTTCAAGCAAAGGGAGGCAATGTTAACCCATTCTTCTTTTCTACTTTCCACCTGGCTTTTGAAGGTCTTCAGCTCCTCTGTGAGGGCTTAGACACAGTAATTCACCTCTCAGGGTGTCGGATCACTGTTTCAGTGCTTTTAAAATGCTATAGGTTTTACAGGGAGAAGCAAAGCCAGGGCAGCGAGGCCTTTTCAGGATTAAAACATTTCAACTTCTGTTTGTCCTTTCTAGTGAGCTGGTGTTAAGGGTTCCTTGCTGAGGTGCCTCACTCACATCAGGATGTGACCCTGTAGTGTTTTTGCACTTGAATGTTGAGGTGCAACTGCCTAGCGGCCCTTGAAACCACCATCTCTTATCTTGCCAAAAGAAGGATGGTGGGGGGAGGGGGGAGAAGAAGAAGTGGTATTTGAGGAAAAACAATGGGCGCGCTCTGGCCGTGGACACAATTTACCAAGAGAGCTACGTAAGCAAATGAAGACGGAATCTCAAGAGTCTGATTCTCAATTGCATTCAGCTCCCTTTGCACCACTGTGGAGATGGGATGCTCCCTTGCCAAGCGTGAACCCTAGGGGGAACCCTAGGGTTCAGCCCCATTGGGGGTGGGGTGGTATGAAGGGAACTGTGTGGAAGTGAGAATAAACCCTAGTGTTTGGAGGGGAGGGGGGGTTGTTCCTCCTCTGTGCTCAGTCCGGGCGTGTGATGGGTAGGGCTTGACTAGTTTCCTGTCAACGGGAGTGGAAAAGTACCTACTGAGTTGGAAGGAAACTCAACGAGGCTTTTGTGGACCATCTCCTTGACAAAGGAAAAGAACTCCGAATGGTGTTTCTGCGGTCTCTGGTAGCTGAACTGAAGAGCAGCTCGAAGGAGAAGCTCTTGATTCAGAGCAATGCAGCCCCAACCGTCTCTGTACAATATTGTCTGATCTGCTTTTTATGGGAAAAGCTACTTCATGACATGGAAATGCTCCAAGTTCATCAGGTTGTACCTTGAGGCAGCTTTTGCTGTGTTCTTTTCTGTTCATCTCTGACTTTCTCTGGCTGCTTTATTTTCATGCTCTTATCAAATTGTCAGCAGACAGATGTGCACAGCAGTTTCAAGAGGGGTGCCCCACAGAAAACCACTTCAAGAACTGCTGTTCCACTTGATCGCCGTTTCCTTTCACACCCTCTCATTTGTTTCATGGAAGTAGAATATATATAAAGTATGTTTGAATGTCTTACACTTGCTTGGAGAACCTTTCCCTCAGCCGACAACAGCATTGGTGAGGACCGGGACTAGAATGTGAGATGCGGGGGGAGGAGGGGGAAATCCTGTGAGCCCATCAGTGGATGAAACGTGACCCGTTGCCCATGCAGTGATTTAGGAGCAGGAATTCTTGCCAGCTCTTCTCCCAGTGATTATATATATATATATATATATTTTTTTTTTTCTCCTGTTAATGGTAGAAGGATTTACAGGAGCACAGAGAAGAGCCTTCTCTCCAGCAGGCAATTGAAATGCTCGGTGACGGTGCCTTGATACATTGATGGTGTATCTTCTAGTCTGGTCACGAAGCAGTTTCACTGCCCGTTTATGCCACAATTTTTTGTTAGATTTAAAAGATGACCCAAGCGTTTCCCACGGCCGCGTAAGCCCTTGAATTGACACGAGGCTCAGTATGAGAGCACCTGGCCCCCATGATTTAAAAAAAAAATCTTCCTGTATTATATGAAAACGAGGAGAAAAAAAAATGTTTTTCAACCTAAAATGTAGATGCTTCAATTACGTATTACTGCATTAAGTTCACTGAGAAACACGGGTGTGGCCCTTTCAATCAATATAGGTGGATATACCAGCAGTCTGATGTATACCATCAGCTGATGGCAAGAGGCTATGCAGAAATCCGAAGTGAGTGGAAATAATTTGCACTAATGGATTTTGTTTTGCTTTGCTTTGCCTTGCCAGAATGTCATAAACCAGCTACTCTTTCTCTGTGATTGAATCAGTGACGGTTTCCTTTGTAAGCATTGCTGGCTGCTTTTCTTGAAATGAGGTTGAGATGCAAAGTGAACTAGCTGCAAATTACTTTGAACGTTTACATGGGCCTACCCAGACTAGGAAAGTGAATGAGGTTAGTCTATAATTGGCTGCAACAGTAATAGCTTTATTTGTTTTTCTAGATGTTAAAAGAGAAAGTCCTGAGCAATAACTGAAAACTGCTCTAAAGAAATCATCTGTGGAAACGTTCATCCAGAGAGCCCATGTTCTGTTTCAGCCAAGACAGAGGTGCACACCCAGCCAATGGGGTGGAACTTCTCCATAGGTAAGATGGGAACGTTACATATTTCCACTTTAAATCTTCGCTTTGATTAAGGCTTTCTTACAGGGCCTTTCTTCATGTTCTACAACTGAGACCGCAGAGATGTCGAAACTGCCTCTGCCAACAGGTTGGGCACTTGGATAGGGATTACACAGGGAGAACTGGAAGTGCGAGGGTGTTTTTCCTCTCTCCTCTCATCTTCTTTGGAGTCCTTTGAGAAGTGGGACACAGCGCTTTGCAGGAGTGGAAAAGGAAAGCTGGAAAGTGTTCTCCTGCCAATTTCAAAACAGTACAGGATGTTATTAGCCGTCTGCAAATCTTCTCCCCCACCCCAATAAATTAACTCACAAGTTGCGTGCTGCAAGGAAAATACTTCATGACGTCCCTCTAGTTCTGTGTATATGCCTGAATGCTTTAATTTTATGGTTGGAGCACATACCCTAGCTGACTGCATTTCCCTCGGCAAACCACAAGGCTCTGGTTAGCTCTCACCTCAGTTACTAATAAGCAGGACTCAGTGTAGCACTGATCCTATTCACCTGACACTGAAGCTTGATCTTACTCCTCTGATATTCTAGGATTCTCCCCTGTGCTCTACAACACGGAAGCCCTTGGCTTTTTGGCCAGATGCATACTGCTCATAGATGGATTCATTTCTTTTTTCATATCTTCTATTAGAAAATATTCTTAGAAAAACTCCTTTGAGAGTCTGCACGGTTACCCCTCAGTTAGGGATTTGAGAAGACGACAGTCGGGATAGTAGCTGGTAACTTCTCAGCTGCATATTGCTGCCCTTGCAGCCTAAACCTTTCCCCCCCCCTCCCAGCGCTCCTTCCTTCCTCCCTCCCTCCCCCCCCACCCCCGCCGCTCTTTTCCCCTCTCTGAATAGCTCATACTTGCCAGTTAGCTTAGTCAAGATTTCAGCAAGAGCTACTCTCGTGAGCCTGTGGAAACTCCCCTGCCCTACAGATGGCAGTGGGCCCTCAGCTTCCGCTCCCATTCCTCCGAGGTGAAAAAGGCAGCTGGTAATGGGACTCCTGATGATGGGAAATGAATGGCTCTTTCGTGGAGCAGATCTCTAGCAGTGACTCTTTGGAAAGGAAACAGGTTCCTCGGCTGCTGAGCTGCAGAGGTTTTTCCTCCCTGAAATTATTCCAGAGAGGCAGCCGTGCAGGTAGCGATTAGATGGCAGCTTGGAATTTGCCTGGAGTCTTCCTGTCTCTCTCTTCCTCTCTCTTCTTTCTCTCTTCTCTCTTATCTCCTTCTCTCTTTCCCTCTCTCTCTAGCTCTTTCTCTTGCCTCCCTCTCTCCCTCTTTCTCCCTTTCATTCTTTCTTTGTTCCTCCCTAGCCCTAGCCCTCTGGCATGCCCCTAGCAGCCCCACTCCACAGGGGGCTCGATGTTTTCTCTCTCTCCTAACCCCAAGCCTAGCCCTAATCTCAGGCGGGGCCTGAACCTGAGCCCACCAGGCCTGTTCTTGGCCTGAACAAAACAGGTGCGCTGGGAGCAGTGTTGGTGCAGCTGGGCATTTCCTTTGGCATGCCCCTAGCAGCCCCACTCCACGCGGGGCTCGACGCTTTCTCTCTCCCCTGACCCTAAGCCTAGCCCTAACCTGGACTCCTTTCCCCCGCTGCAGAGGTCCCCGAGCAGAGGTGCCGCTCGTCTGGAGTCCCCCCAAGGAAAATGCAGGTGATGCTCACCACGCGCTGGGCTGCCGCTGCAGCCGGATAGACAGTCCTGTGGCCACGGCCCCCATCTGCTGCCCCTTCCTGGGCAGGGCAGCTGCCGCTCACCCGCAAGGTCCTGCGGCTGCTTTTGTTTCTCCAAGGTGAGACTCGGGGAGCTGCTTCGCATCACAGCGATTTCACCAGGTTGGCAAAGGCTGCAAGAAGCAATAGGCTGCTTGGCAATACTCTCCATGGTTCCTTTGCTCTGGGTCTCTCTGTTCCTCTCTCTCTCTCTTCTTCCTCTCTTTTCTCTCTCTCTCTCCTTCTGTCTTTCCCTCTCTCTCTAGCTCTTTCTCTGGCCTCTCTTTTCTCCCTTTCATTCTTTCCTTTCTTCACTTTTCTCCTCTCTCTTCTTCTCTGTTCTTTCTCTTTCTCTCTCCTCTCTCTCTCTCTCGTTCTTTTTCTTCTTTTTCTCTCTCTCCCTCTCTCCTTTCCCTTCCCCTTCCTCTGTCCCTCTCTTTTTCTCCCCCAGCGCCTGGGCCGCCATGGGGGCGCCGAGCGAGGCAGGGAGGGAGAGAGGGGGCGGACAGCGGCCACGAAGGACCAAACTGCACTCTCTGCACGCCTGTGGCAGCCCATGCATGCGCCCTGGCGCCCATCCCACCCCCGGCCCCGCCCCCACCACCACCTGTGTCACGAGCATCCACTGCAACTGCCGCCAGCTGCGCACATGGGCCTCAGCTCACCTCCGCTGAGCTGCAACAACACCGCAGGGAGGCACCGTGGGTGCTCGGCCACCGTTTCCCCTGCGGCCCCCGGTGCTCTGTGGCGCCGGACTGGGGGCAGCTTTCCCGGCCAGGAGCCTGGGGACCACACAAGTCCCCTCTCCCCGTGCCCCCTGGCTTTCGGTGCCAGCGTCCTCGGCCTGGCACCCGCGGGGCCTCTGGACAGCTCCCCAGCCCACAGGGCAGGAGCTCAGTCACCGTCACCCTACCTCCCCACAAGAACGCCAGGTCCCACCGCTGGAGCCGCTCAGCTGGCGCCATGTCCAGGAGGATGCCTGGCACATGAGAAAACGCAGCCATCAGCGCACAGCCCTGGCCCCAAAACCAACCTCAGCCCCGAGGCCCAACCCTGACCCGGGGGACACAGCCAGGAGCAGCATGAGAGCCCGGCGCTGTCTCTCACCCAGGACGGTGATGGCTTCCGCCTGCGGTGCCTGGTAGCTCCCCATGCAGCAGCTCCGGGCTGTGCTGCAGAGCGTCTCCAGCAGCGCGGGGCAGTCTTGGGCCTAGGGCAAAGCAAGGACACAGGTACTCGTCTCCGGCTGCAAATGCCCCTCCGCCAACCTGTGGCCAGGCACCTAGGTGGCCCTGCGGTGCAGGAGCCAGGGTATGGCCGCCCACAGGGCCGCGGGCCGCGTTGCAGCGCTCGCTCACCAGGTGACCGCAGACCTTGTCCTGCAGCTCAGCCACGCTCAGCCCGGCACCTGCAGCGATGCGTTGCTGCACCCTCTTTGACCCCAGAAACGGGGCACACTGGTGCAGAGCGACCTTGCACGCCTGAAAAAGAGCATCGGGCCCTGTCATCACAAGGATGCTGCACACCTGCCCAGGGCGCCGATGGAGAAACTTTGCTGCCACGGTGACAGTGAGGGCCTGTGGAGATGCTGGCAGCCCTGCACGGGTGGTAGTGGCACCGCAGCTCTGCCAGCGCCGCAGGGCTTTCTGCAGCTCCACAAGGAGCCCCGGGAGCTCTTACACTGGAGACGGCTGGGGCTGGGCCCCGGAGGTGCAGCACGAGGCTGGGAAATGCCTCCTCCACTTCTCTGCTGAAAAAGGACCTCCTCCCCTCCTCCCCAAGGCAGACGAGGACAGGGTAGAGGCCAAAGGCTGAGAAGCGCAGGACCTCTTCCTCCTGTGACCAGTAAAACCCATCTGGCAGGCCGCTAACGCGGGCACCACGTACAAACTGCTCTGCACCAGTGGGGCGCTGCCTGTGGGGGGCGGAGGCCCCAGGACGGCTCTCGCCTGCCCAACAGGAGAACGAGCGGCTTCACTTACCGCCCCCAGGAACGCCCGGGTGGACCTGGAGATGTCTTCCAAGGCCGAGCCCATGGCCCTCGTCTTCAGCCGCCCCAGTACCTTCGTCAGTGCCAGCAGGCACTCGGCAGCCACCTCCGTGCTGGCCGCGTCCTCCAGGCCCCTGCACAGCACCTCCATCACGGCCGCCCTGTGCCTCCGCAGCTGCAGAGCGACAGGTGCACAAGCTGCTCACTATCCCTGCCTCCCACCGCTGCCCTTCACCATGGCGCCAAGGGCTGCACTTGCTCGAGCAAGCCCAGAGCAACCCCCTGCCTGAGGAGCCCCGCTTTGCATCCACTTTCCCCTTTGCTACCCTGCTGACATCAGAGCGAGGAGCGCGGCCTTAGTACAGCCCCACGTCTGCCTCTGCTCATCTCTCCAGGCTCCGCAAGCCCCGCACACCTCTCCACCGGCACCTCTTGAGTTCGGACTGTGCTCAGAGCGCAGAAAAGGCCGTCTCACCTTTGTGGGTGCTCCACTGGCCATGTTGCCCACGCCTCTCATGGCCATTTGCCGCACGGTGTTGATGGGGTCACGTGATCTTTCTAGTAAGGCCTTGAAGAGGGGCTTCAGGAGCTTCTTCTTCTCCACCAGATGGTCCTTCATCAGCTGCAATAAAGCCACGGGTCCACTAGCATCAGGACGCGATTCACGCTGGGCAAGACGCAGGAACCGCTCTGAGCCCGCCCCGCCCAGCCTGCTGCCTCACCTCAGCAAAGAAAGCCGTGGCCGTGAGCCGCAGATTTGCCGAGGGTGAACCCAGCCACGGGAAGAGGCTCTGCACCAGGCGCTGCGGGACAAGCTCCGCGCGGAGCAGCACACTGCGCACAAAGCACGAGCAGGCTCGTGACACACAGTCACACAGGACGGCCACGGGCCGCGACTCCCAAATTTACCTGCTCCGATGCAGATGCTGCTCTGCACCTCAGCAGAGCTCCCGGGCATGAAGGAAGGTCCCAGCAGCCCTTTCCCTGGGCATAGCCCCCGCGACAAGGCAGGACACATCGTGGGGGCTCTCACCTCGCCAGGAGACACACGCCGGCGGTGTGAGCCTGGGAGTCTGCCAGGGACACCCACACTCCCTGCTCCCGGAGCAGCCGCAGCCAGCGCTCCTCCAGGCACCTCGCCAGCACCAGCTCTAACGCCTCCACAAAAAGCCTGCTGGAAAAAAACCCCAAAGAAATCTCCAGGCACAGAAGTTTGGGGGCAGATTTCTCTTTGGCAGAGCTAAAGCAGCTCAGCCACTTGGGGAGCTGTTCGTTCGCTCATCCTAAACTCCACCGAGGGACAGGCAAAGTACTCCTGAAATGACTCTTCGCAGTCTTCAAGTCTCAAGCTAACTTAAAAACTGGCATTTTTGCCCTTTGTCCTGCCCCTAACCCACAGACGGCAGGAGAAAACCCAGGGTCCCTGGGCTGACTCCACGCCAGGTGCCCAAGGCACTCCCCAAGTGCTCTGCTAAGCAGCACTTTGGGGAGAGTGCCTTGTAGGTGGCACACAGCACCGATTTGCTCCTGCCGTTGCACAGCAGGAGCGTGGGCAGAGCATGGTGCTATGGGGAACCCCGCGACGGCCCCCCCCAGTTGGCAACACAGAGTTTATGGGCAGGAACGGCCCATGCCCACGCCATGTGCGGCGAAATGCCCAGGTGCACTGCCCTGCAACGACCGGTCCTGCCTCCCCGCGGAGGCAGCCCAGGGCCACTGGGACAGTCGGGTGCGCCTGCAGGCCACAAACCACATGAGCAGAGACCTGGGGCACAGGCCAACCCCTGCCCCTGCTGCTCCTCACCTGCCCGGCGTGTCGTCGCTCCCCAGCTCCCCAAGAGACAGTGTCATTTCTTCCCCCAGCGTCTCGCTGACCTGCCCCAGGAGGCTGGGAAGCAGGGAGGGAAGCAGGCGCTGGACCAGCGTCTCGTTCCGTAGGACTGACACCACCTCGAAGAGGCTGCAGGTGATCTACAGAGAAAGTCAACCAAGAACCACCTGGTAAAAAACAAGGGCTTTTCCCACCCTCCACGTCCCCCCGCTGGCCTGGGAGGCTTTTTGTCTCCAATTGTCACTGCGGCGACAGCCTTGCGGCCCGGCAGCAGCAAACTGTCCTGGCTCCCCACACTGCTATTGCTGCCACTGCCCCAGCACCCCGCCAGGCTCCATGGGTGCTCGCAAAGGGCATGAAACTCCCTTGCGCTGAAGCACGAGTTGGAAAGCAGACGCGAAGCAGCACAAATGCAACTGCTGCTGACCATACCGTGTGAGGCTCCAGGGCAGCCTGGCTGCTGCCCAGCTCCTGAGTGCAGCAGTTGCTCCCATGGCTGCTCTTTCCAGCTGCCCTTAATTTTTCAGTTAAGTGCACCAAGATGTGGCATCCCAGGGCACTTCTCCCCAGGCTCCTCCACAGCTCCACCGTGTCACTGCAAGGGAACAGACGCTCGCCTGTGAGCCCCTAGCCTCGGGCACCTGCAACGCCCTCACGAGAGGCCAAACGCCTTCCCTGTCTGCAATGGGGCGGGCGATGCCCAGCTCGGGACAGAGACATGAGCCCACGGTGCTGCAGCGCTCAGCCTTTCCCAAGGAAAAACCACCTGCTCCCTCGCGGGACCCCGCAGGCAGGCACGCCCTGGGGCTGGCTCTGACTGCAGAGGGAAGGGCGAGGGTACAGACCTGTCCGTGGGCAGGCGCCTCTGGAGGAGGCTGTCGAGCACCGGCTGTTGGTGAGAGCGGGCCAGGAGGAACATTGCCCGCAGCGCGAACCCCCTGGGCGTGCTCTGCCGCGTGCTCCACAGGCAGGGGGAAAGGATGGTCACGATTTTGGGCACCTGAAAGCAGGAAGGCAAGAAAGAATGGCTCGGTGTGGCCTTTCCCCATCCTTCTTCAGGGCCAACAGCCAGCAACAGAGAGCAGCCACAGGCAAATGGAAAAAAACGCCGCTCTCTGGAAGATTTGCTCTCTGCACTCCCCCAGAAAGGTGAGCATCCACTGCCCAGCGGCCCACGCACACACAGGCCTGCCACACAGCAAGCTCTCCAAAATGGTACTCGTGAAGTCTGTGGCCTGGGCTGGGGGGAAATATTTGCAAACAAGCTGGGGAGAAATCAGAAACAGAGGAGACCACGTCACAGTTTGCTCGGATGCAAAATTCGCGTCCTGACAGCAGCGCTCTCATGTACATGCACATGCACACACACACACACACCATGGCCCCCTCCCCACTTTTCGGGGGCCAGTTACCTTCGCAGTGTTGGCGGAGGTCACGAGCAGAGACTCCGAGCTGATGGTGTTGAGCCTCTCACGCAGGCACCTGATCTCGTTGGGCCAGGGCGCCACGTCTGTGGTCTTGGCTGGAGCTGGGAGAAAGGAGAGTCACATTCATGGGGAGCGAACCTCCGGCCCCGCATGCGGATAAAGGAGGACCTGGGAGCGTGGCAAAGGCCACGGCGAAGGCAGGGCCCCCCCGAACGCGGCGCAGCAGGTTTGCTAGCCAGGCGAGTGGCCGGCTGCAGAGGAGGACGGTCCCTGGCGCTGGGGACACGATGTCCTGCCCTCAGACAGCAGCAGGGGACGGCCCTGCCTGCTCTCCTCACCTCCTATTTGGAGCAGGCGGCCGAGGCAGGTCGCTGCCCACCAGCGGGACGTGGCTGACGCATCGCACGTCAAAGGCCCCAGCAGTCCCACCAGGGAGCCGAACTGCTCGCACGCATGGCCTCGCTGCAGGAGCAAGAGGCAGGCAAAAAGGTCACCGGCAGCCCCCACAGCTGCTCGCCCTCTCCCGGCCATGCTGCCCCTGAGCTGTGGCCGGGAGGGGGGCAAATGAGGGGCTGCCCTGCAGCCCCGGGAGACCCACAACCCGGCACCTGCCCGGGCAGAGCTCCCTGCACGTGGGGTCCCTGCTCACCCTGTGCTCGCATCGCTCTTCATAAGCACCCAGCAGCTGGACGCAGACCTGCAGGGCCCTCTCCCGCTCGCATGCGTGGGCCGAGGTGAGCCAGCGCCGCAGGACCTGGGCACGGGTGGACCCGTCTCACCACAGGCGTCTTTCCCGCCAGGGCCCCCCTCTAGCCCCTCCCTTCCCAGCCTTGCCGCCTCCACAGCCCCAATCTCTCCGGGGGCCCCGGCCCCAGGCGAGGAGCCCTTCCCTGCGGGGCCTTACCCGCTCCAGGCTCTCGCTGTGGGCACCATTGACTTGTGTAGCACCCCTTGCTCACAGCTGCTCCTGGGGAGAAATTCTGGCTCACCTAGGAGGCTCTGCAGGACACTTTGAGCTGCCTGCAAGCAAGCTGCTGCCGTTGGGAAAAGCTTGGATGCCAAATTAGGCCAAGGGGGCCTGAACCTAGGACCATTTGCCTATTCGCCAAAGGGGGGCATTGCACCTAGTCACAGGGAAGCTCTCCTCCTCGGACCAGCCCCACGGGCAAGGATCCCCACGGCTCTGCTCCACTCTGGCAGTGGCAACACTTTCCCCGCCACCCCGGGGATACTCACCTGCACCATGTCCTTGAAGCAGACAGGGGCTGGCTCTGCCTGGAGAAGGGTTGCCATGAGTTGGCCCAGTGCTCGCAGGGACGGCGCATGCACACCCTGACACCAGAAAGGGGGACTGAGGCTGGGCACCCCACACAGACACCAGCACAGCCAGTGGCTGCCAGAACGCGGGGAGCCTGGAGCTGCACCCCCACCGAGGGGCGGCCGAGAAGGGCCAGCGGGTACCGGTGCGCACGGAGCAGCTGCCGCTGTCTCCCCTTCCTCATCCATCTGCTCCGGGTGATGAAGGCAAACGACGCCCTGGAAGCACTGAGCCAGGAGGCTGCAGTTTTCCTCCCTCCTCAGATGGGGCTTCACCTTGCTGTCAGGAGAAAAAAGGGAGAGGAGACAGAGAGCAGGCTTACTAGCACTCTCCAGAGCGAGTCAAAGGACAACTGGCTTTGTCCTGATTGACAGCCCCAAATCCAATGCCCACAGCCCCAGCCCAGCCCAGCCCAGCCAGTTGGGCTGGGACACGCAGCGACTCCCACAGCCCCGGGGACAGACCCTACCTCAACTGCTCGATGGCCACGATGGCCCGGGGGCACACCGGCGACTCCTGCGGCTCCTCCTGAATCACCTCCCGCAAGTTACAGAGGAGACATGCGCAAAGTGGGCAGTGGGCAGGGGCACAGGAGAGCCCTCCCACCTGCCCCAGCCACAGGCTCTTCTGCCAGACCCTGCAGACACCAGCCCCACCACCTCTGCAGCTCCCACAAAGGTCCCGCAGGACGAGACGGCAGCTCGCCAGCACCCAGACACACCGCACCACGCCCCCTGCCATGGCCTCATGCGCCAGCACCCAAGTGCCCCGCCACCCGGGGATGGGGCTCAGGGAGCTCGGGAGCTCACGCGCTGCCCCAGGAGACCATCCCGCCTCTGAGCAAACCCACCCCACGGCAGAGCCCACAGCTCCTCTGCGCGACGGCCCTGGCTCCGGGCACTCACCAGCAGGGTCTGCAGCAGCTCCCGCTTGCGGCAGAGCTCAAACCTGGGGCAGGCGCCCACAGCCCCGATGGCGAGGCTGATCTCAGTGACGCTCTGCACCAGGGAGAGCTTCAGCTGTGCGTCCTTGATCCCAGGGGAGGAAAACATGCTTTGAGCTCTGCAAAGGGCCGAGGGCAGAAAGCAGCGGGGCTGGGGAGAATCTGCCTCCAAGCACATCGCTGGGAGACCGCACCCTCCGGGAGCCTAGCGGACCCCAGCTTGGCACCTGCACCCCAGGAGGGAAACCTCCTCTCCCCTCCTGGGAAAGAGCCTCCCACGGGGAGGGAATCAGCTGCCCTGGCTGCCGGACAGAAAGACCCCTGCGGACCCTGGCCCAGGGGAGCAGGGCGAGCAGCGCCGGCACAGCTGCGACGGGAGAGGCGCGCACAGGAAGGGCGAGGCAAGGCCGGAGCTGGTGTCACCTGGGTGGCTTTGCCCTGCGCCCCGAGCACCCACCTGGCAGCCCTCTTGGTAGAGCCACAGGACGTTCCCCACGATGTCTCTCCTGACATGGGCCAGCAGCTGCTCCCTGGGGGCGCGCAGTGCCATCCTGCTGTAGACCACCATGAGCGCAGCACGAGCAGCGCGGGTCCTCACCAAGTTGCTCTGCTGGAGGTTCGCCAGAGAAGCACCGAGTCATCAGCCCACGGCCCCAGCTGTGCCCGGGACTCCACGCACTCCCAAGGTGGGAGTTGCCCCGCATCCGACCGGCGGTTCGTCTCCCCATGCACCTCCAGCAGCTCCCCGCAATGAGCCCCCAGGCCCTTTACCTTCTGGTGTTTCAAAGTGCCCATGAACGCCTTCACCGAGGACAAGGCCAGCTGGAAGTGGCTCTCGGCACAGCAGGACACAACTGAAATCATTCCCTGCAATGCAGCAGAAACAGGGAGTCGCTCCAGCCCCAACGCTGAGCCCTGGCCAGCTCCACCAGGACCTTTCCCACGGGAAACAGCAGTGAGCAGAAAACCAGCAAGGGCTGGAGCAGGCCACACGGAGCCCCTCTGCCCTGGGGACAAGCCGAGGACACGCGGGAAGGCAGGGCGACACAAGGAAACCTCACCTGTGCCTCCCACAGCTCCAGGTAGTTGGCTTCTTTTAGATATTTCTGTGTCTGCTCTTGCACGTGGCTGAGGCACCCACAAGCTGCCAGGGCTGTGCCAAGAGCCTTGTACAGGAAGCACTGCAAGAGAAGAGGCCGAGCCCTGGCTGTGCGGACAGCCTGACCTGGCAGGAGAGGGCCAGGCCACGGCACACCCTCCCGTGCTGGGACCTGCCAAGACGCCTGCAGTACCAGCCCCAACAGCAGCCAGCGAACTGGCCACCAGCTGGCCACTGGCGGCCCCGCCACCAGCTCAGCACGGGGGGGAAGTGCCTTTTTGGGAAAGAGAGTGGGCAGCAGGAAAACCAGCCCGCAGGGCAGAGCGCCACTGCCAGCCCTCACCCCAGGCTGAGCCTCCCAGGGCTCTGCTGTCGCAGTCCTCGGGCGCACGAGCGAGCAGCAGCGACGCCGCACAGGGAACAAACCTTCTCCCAGGACAGGCGGGGAGAGCTGCTCAGCTGCCGGCTCAGCTCCTGGCTCAGGCCCACAGTCCAGGCCTCATTCTCAATGAGCTCCAGCGATGGTTGCAGGAACTAGGGCGAAGCAGGAGATGAAGCAAACGCTCCCCTGCCCTTTGCCGAGGCCTTTGCACATCCAAATGGCCCTGGAGACTGTCGGGGCGGAGCTCCCCCTCATGGCAATCTGTCTCCCCTCCCCCCTCCCCCAACCACCCCTCCTGCAACCTGCCTCTCGCTCTTCCCCAAAAGTGCCACTCGAGCCCCCTGGGCTCGGCACATGCCAGAAGCAGGTGGTGCCACGGCGCAGGGCTGCTCCGGAGGCCTCTGCCCCGGTCTCTGGCTGCATTTGTGCTCAGCTATGCCCAACGCGCCGAGAGCGGCTCCTCTGAGCGCGCAGCACCCATGGCTGGGGCAGGCGCAGGCTGCTCGGGAAGCGCCCGTGCCATTCAGTGCCCAAACAGGGAGCCCCCAGGTTCCTCCCACCCACTTTTCCTGTCCCCTCATTTGCCCCATCCAGCTGGGGCCCCACAGGGACACTGTACCTTAAGCAGAAGGCTCTCCCACTCGGCCACGTGCAGGGAGCTTGCGGTTGTTCCTGCAAAGCCAGAGGAAGCAAAAGCCCTCGCCGTTATTCCAGCGGGCTCCACAGCAGAGCCCAGGGGTGGTCTTTGCCGTCCAAAGCCCCACAGCCTCAGGCCAGCGGGCTGACAAGTGCTGGCAAACCTGGGACCGTTCCCCTCCACCAGGCTGGGGAGCTGAAGGCATTTTCCTGCCCCTCCGCCCCCCCAGCCTCTCCCGCCTGCCAACACTTTACCTGCCAGGTGCTGCAGCAGCAGGGGGATCTCTGCGGCCCACTTTGCTCCCACGGCTCCATGGATCGTGCTGGGGAGCGCCTGCAGCAGCTGCGGGGCCGCCGCTCCACGGCCACCGCTCGCGTGCGGAGACACCGCCGCCACCACCTAGGCCAGGGCAGGAGAGAGACGGGCTCGCGCCTGCCCCAAGAGCCGCAGCTGGCAGCAGGCAGCCGATGTCTTCGCCTGGGCACTGCTGTCCCCCAGGAGAAGCAGGAGCCCCCAACAGGCAGGGGAGGCTCAGGCACCCTCCGACAGCTCCTGCCTCCTCCCGGGGTGCCGGCACTGGCCTTGGCACCATCTCTCCTGGCCTCTCCCCTCAGCCCGGCCACAAAAGCTCTTTCCCCGGGGACCAGCTACTCACCAGCAGGCGAGCCAGCAGGGCCTGGGGAGCCGGCAGAGGGGCTGCGGGCAGAAAGAAAGGCTGTGTGAGACGCCCAGCCCTGCCGGACCTTGCCCACGCCATGTCCCACGTCCCACACCCCCACGCGGGGCTGCAGGGGACCCCGGCCGCGCCACCTCCACACCGGCCCTGCTGGGCTCCCGTGGCTGAACGGCTGCCGACGAAGGCAGCTCCGGCATGGCAGGAACCAGCCCCTGGACCCCCAGTGAGAGCAGGCTGAGCCCACGCAGGGGGTGCCAGGGACACGCACCGCCCTAATACCACCCAGCCTGGCACAGCGCACCAGGACTTTCTGCTCCCTACCTTGCTCCACAGGCTCCAGGGCCTCGGACGCCACCTCCTCTTCCTCACGCTCTGCGCTCTCCTGTCTCTCGGCCAGGGCACACAGGCAGCGGCAGAGCGGGACCAGCATGCCAGCGTGCTGGGCTGGCACCACATGCCGCAGCAGCCTCGGCCACAGGAGCTGCAGGCAAGAAGCAGGCCGTTGGGCATGCCGGCATTTCTGCCGCTCCCTCCCACTTCCCCTGGCATGGCTGCTCCTCCGGCACCGGCCCAGCCCCTCGGCCTCGGGTCTTTCCTAGCTCAGGAGCTCCGCTCTCGCCCTGGCTTCCTCCTCCACCTTCTCTCCCTCTCGCCCACCCTGCTTCACACCCCTTTCGCCTTCCCTTTGGCTGCCCGGTTGGGGAGAGCTGCCGGCACAGCTCCCCCAGGGGCAGGTCACCCCCCACGGCAAAGGCGCACAGGATCCCTATGGCCCCACCAGCCCCTACATCTCATGTATGGGACGCAGCCAAGACGCGTGCCCAGCGGGGCTTGCGTCAGCCGCAGCACGTGCTGAACGAGCAAGTCTGGCCCCAGAGCGAAACCCCAGCTCTTCGCTGCTGCTTTAATGGCTAAGATGGGGGGTCCCAGCGCACACAGGGAAGCCTCGGGCACGCCCAACCCCACCACTCATGCAGCGCACGCACGGAAAGGACGGGCGCGTTGGCGTGAGTCATGCGCGCTCTGCAGCGTGGCAGGGGAGAGGTTCGGGCCACGGGGAAGGCGAGCAAAAGCATCCCCAGGCAAGAAGCAGCGGCAGGCGGAGGACAACTCACTTTGGCCACCCCTCCGGCAGAGACGTCCAGCGTGCCCAGCACGTGCCCGCACAGTCGCTGAACAGCCCTTTCTTCCCGGGCTTCCACTGCACAGAGGCTTCCCCGACGCCTGCGAGACAGAGGTGGGAAACACCCGTCACTGCCCCTTCCCAGGCCCCGCGGTGCCCGGTGAATGCAAGGCCACGCCAGTGCTGCGGAGGATCTGCTGCGCCCGGCTCCCCGCTGCCAGCGACACCCACGGCAGCGCGGCACAGCCGGGACGCGGAAAGCAGCCTGGGTGTCGCGCTCTGCCCTTACCAGTCTGCCCGAGGCCCGGCTGAACTCGCTGAAGATGTGCGCCACCACGTCCCACGCTGAGCAGCCCGGGGCACTGGAGCGCAGCAGCTCCCCGATGAAATGCAGAACTGCCATCTGCACCTGCCACCGAGGCTCCAGTTACCACCCCGGCCCAAAGCCCCAGGGGAGCTGCCTTTGCAGCGCTGCAGCCCTTCTGGCCGGGCCGAGACGACGAGGGTGCAGCAGCAGCCCACGCTCCACCATCGCCACCAGGCTCTCACCCCGGACCCTGCCTTTGCCTGCTGCTACAGCCCCGCCAGGCTCTGCCCCAGGGAAAGGGTGGCTCTGCCCCTGCAGCAGCACCCTCCCTGCCCAAACCAGCTCACCTGGACCGTGGGGTCCCCGCACACAGACTGCACCAACTTTGCAAACAGGGGCAGCTTCTCCCTCGTCTCGGTGGCTGCAAGGGACAAGGAGAGGTGTGCGCTGAGGCCGAGCCCCCATTTCCGGAGGGATTCCTCACAGCTGCCCAGCTTCTCGTGCAAAGCAGGGCCAGACTGCGACATCAGAGGAAGCAGCAGCACCCCGGGGGAACTGCATTTCTCTGGCCTGGGCCACTGACCTGCAGAGCGGACCAGAGCCTGCAGCACTTCCACAGCTGCCACGCGATCAGCCTTGCTCCTGCTCCTCAGCTTGCAGTACAGGAACACGATCGTCTCCTCTGGGCAAATTTGGGCTGCGGGGAAGAAATCACGCTCGCCATTAGCGACCAGCCTCTTCCCACACGGGCAGGTTTGCAAGAGAGCTGCCAGCACACGGCAGCACGGCGCGGCCTCTCCTGCCCTTACCCTGCAGCACAGTGCAGCGGCACAGCTCTGCTTTGTGCTCTGGGCTGGGCGGCTCGATCTCATCACAGAGCTGCGGGAACAAGGTGCCGTTCAGAGAAAGCCGGATCGGCGCAGAGGGATGGAAAGGAGCCGCGCTGTCAGCTCTCGTCTCACGGGCAGCTCCGGGCGCGGACCCACGGCCAAAGCCCAGAGCCCCGGGCGCACGCAGAGCTTTGCAGCAGCTGAGGCTGCCCGGGAGCCGCAGGCCAGCGACGCGGCGTCAGGCCTTACCTGCTGGTGCACAGCAGCGTTGATGGCCAGAAGCTAGGCCCGGGGCACGAGGGTCCGAGCGCCCACCACGGCCTCTAGGAAGTAGCTGAGACTCTGCAAGGCAGCGCAAGAGGGAGAGGGGGACTCTCACCACCAGCTGCCCGGAAAGGGAGGAACCGGCATCGCGGCGAGATGCCGCGGCCTGAGCCCACGTCCAGGGAAAGCCCAGCTCGCACGGGGCTTCTGGCTCTCCCCCCTTGCTGGTTTCTTGCAGCAAGAGCCCGCGAAGCCTCAGGCCCTGGCTCTCGCGCTCGTGCCCAAAGGGGCCGCGGCTCCTCCGGGCACCCCGCAGCTCCCCGACGCCTGCCCGCACCCCCACGGCCCCCGGCCACGCCGCACCCCACGTCACCCCTCACCGTGGTCACCGCCAAGGGCTGCCGCACTTCTCGATACTGGTGCAGCAGCCAGAGGAGCTGCTCCCAGGCGCGCTGGCAGTGCTCCTCGGCGTGCAGCAGGACGCCCATCATGGCAGCCGTCACTCCAAGGACGGCCTGCTTGACCTGCCGAGGGACGGCGCCGCGCCGCGGGCTGAGGGTCTCTCCAGCGCTGGCCTGCCCCGGGTGCCCGCCTGCCCTTGCCGCGCGGGGGCTCGGGGCGCTTTCGCGGCCCACCTGCTCCCTTCGACTCCTCGCCCAGCGCCGCCCCGCTGGCCCCGGCCCGTGGCCCCGCGGTGGTGAGAGCAGCGGCGCTCACCTCTTCCTCCTCGCAGCCCCGCCACTTTCGGCTCGCCCAGCGCAGGAGCGGGGAGATGGGGGCGCAGAGCTGGGCGGCCCCCAGGCGAGGGAAGGCACATTTCTCCCGCTGGCCCAAGTACGCGCTGACGCCCCAGCACCACTGCTCCACAGCTGCAGCACCCGGAGGGAGACGGGATGGCAGCAAAGCCTCTGAGCGGCCGGAGACCTGCCTCGCGCCAGGCCGGCCAGGCCTCGGCTCGGGAGGAGAGCTGGCTCCGGGGAGGCGTCGCGCCACGGCCGGCGACGCCGCGGCCGCAACATGGCCTTCTTCCTGCCCTCTCCCGCCCCCACGCACCGCTGCCTCTGCCCGGCCTCGCCGCCCGCGGCGGCCCCGGCCCCTTCCTCCCCGAGCGGTCGCCCCGCAGCGCCCCCGCAGGGCCCCGGCACCGACACTCACCGCCGCAGCCAGCGCGCAGCAGCCGCCCGCCTCACTCAGCGCGCCACCCAGGGCCGGCAGCGTCGTGGCCGCCAAGGGTGCGCACTGCAGGGCTGCAGAGAGGGCAGGGCGGCGCCTTTGGTCTCCGGCGCGTGCCCCCCTCCAGCCCGGCCCCGAGCGTTTGGGGCAGGGCGAGGAGCCCCTTCTCCCGCCTCTCCCCCACCGTCACCCGGAGCAGCCGGCCGGGGGCCGTACCGCAGCGGGCAGCCAGGTCGCGCAGGGTGACGAGGACAAGCTCCGCCGCCGGCTCCTCCAGGGCCCTCGCGTGGCCCTGCAGCGCCGACACCACGGCAGGCAAGCGGGAACGGGCCAGCGCCACCAGGACGCGGCTCACGGCCGTCCTCGCGGCGGCCCAGCGCCGTCCGCTCAGCATCACCAGCGGCATCAGCGGTTCGGGACGAGGTGCGGCAGGAGGGCAGAGGCGCCGTGGGGTGACACCAGCCCACGGCACCCGGGGAAGCCGGGCGCTGCAGGGAGCCCTTGCAGCCCCGCGGGACGCCCCCCTCCGCCTCACCTCAGCGCCTTGCAGCCAGTCCAAGAGAGAAGTCACAACGGCGGCAAAGGTAGCCGTGGCCCCAGGGACAGAGCCAGCCGCCCTGCCGCCGTCCTCGCCCCGCGCAGGTCCCGACCAGCGACCTACACGAGGCAAGAAACCTGCAAGGAGAGCAGCGGAGGGCTTGCACCGCTTTGGCAGCGGCAGGGATGGCCCCGAGTCAGGGCAAACGTCTGCCCAGCTGGAGGGCGGGGCGACTGGAGGGGCTGGTGGGGCCGGCTCGGCGCCGCCTGGAGAAGAGCAGCCCGGGGGCAGCTTGGGGCTGGCCCCAAGCGCGTGACCCCGGCTCTCCCCGAGCCGGCCGCGCGGGCGCCAGCAGCTCCCCGTCCCCCCCCCCCAACAACGGGCCAGCGGGGCGCCCAGCGTGGTGCCGGCCCCCACCTCGCAGCGCTCGCAGCACCCCCATCGCGGCAGGACTCCCCAGACTCTCACTCTTTCTCTCTTGCTTTCTTGCTTGCCCTCCCTCTCTCCTTCTCCCATCCCTTCTCTCCCCCTTCCTCCCTCTGTCTTTCTCTGCCTAAGCCTGGCCCTAATCTCAGGTGGGGCCTGAACCTGAGCCCACCAGGCCCTTTTCTGGCCTGAACAAAACCAGGTGTGCTGGGAGCAAGGCTGGTGCAGCCCTGCATTGCCTTTGGCAGGCCCTTTGCAGCCCCTCTCCATGTGGGGCTCCACACTCTCTCTCCCCCCTAACCCGAGGCCTAGCCCTCACCTGGACTCCTCTTCCCTGCTGCAGAGGTGCCGCTGGTCTGGAGACCCCCAAGGAAAATGCGGGCCATGCTGCCCATGTGCTGGGCTGCCCCTGCAGCCTGACAGAGGGTCCTGTGGCCACGGCCCTGCCTGCTGCCCCTTCCTGGGCTGCTGCTGCTCGCCCACGAGCTCCTGCAGCTGCTTTGGTTTCTCCAAAGTCAGCCTTGGGGAGCTGACCCCCGAGGTCAGTCTTTCCCTTTTCTTCTCTTTTCCCCCTTTCCCTTTTCTTCTTGTGTATTTATTCCTCAATATTTCTTCTAGATTTCTTCTTCTCTTTCTTCTTCTACTTCTCCTTCTTTCTTTTTCTTTCTCTGTCACTCTTTCTCCCTTTTCCCTTTCTCCATCTCCCTTTCTCATTCCATTTTTTTCTTTCCCTCTGTCCCTCTCTCTCCTGTTTCTCTCTCCCATGTTCTTCCCCTCTTGTTCTCTCTAGTCTGCCCTCACTCTTTTCCTTTCTCCTTCTTTCTTGTTCCTTCTCTCTCCCTTTTCTTTTTTCTTTCTCTTCTCTCTTGTTCTCTCTCCTTTTCTCTGCCCCATCTCTTTCTCTATAATTCTCACTCACTTCTTCCTCACTTTTTCCTCTTTTCTCCCTTTCATTCCTTATTCCTTTCCCTCCCCTTTTCTCCCTCCTTCTCTTCTCTCTCCCTCCTCATTCTCTTTCCGTTTCCCTCTGTTTCTCAGCATCTCTCTTGCTCTTTCCTACTCCCCCTCTCTCCTTATTTCTCTCGCTCTCCCTCTTCTTCCTCTCCCTTTTTTTCTTGCTCCTTCTCCCTCTCTCCCCCTCCTTTGCTCTCTCTTGCCTTCTCTCCCCATCTCTTTCCCTCTTTCCCTGTCCCTCTTTCTTTCTCCTTCTCTTCTTCACTCTTCCTCTCTTTCTTTCTCTGCCACCCTCTTTCTCCCTCTACCTCCCTCTCACTTTCTCTCTTGTTCTCTCCTCTCCTTCTCTGTTCTTCTCTCCCTCCCTCTTTTTGCCTCCTTCTCCCTCGCTGTCTTCTCTTGCTCTTTCTCTTCCTCTCCTTCCGCATTGCTCTTCTTCTCTCGCTCTCTCCCTCTCCTCTCCCACTTTCTTTCTTCTTTTTTCCTCTCTCCTTCACTCTTGTTCTCTCACTTTCTCTCTCTCCCTCTGTCTTTCTCTACCTCACTTTCTCTCTTTCCCTGGTCTCTCTTCTTCCTCTCCTAGCTGGCCATCCTTCTTTCCCCTTCTGCCTTGCCCTCCTTTGGCCTCTCTCTCCTTCTCCCTTTCATTCCTTCAACTCTTTCTCTCCCTTTCTGCCTTTCTCTTAGTCTCCCTCTTGCTCTCTTTCCCTCTCTGTCTCTCTCTCACCCCCTTCTTCCCATTTCTTCTTCTTTCTCTCCCCCTTTTCCTCCCTTCCTCCCTTTTTCCCTCTGCCTTTTCCTTTTCCCCCCACTTTCTCTCCTGCTTTCTTTTTCCCCCGTCTCTTGTTCTCTCTTCTTTCTCATTCTTTCTCTGTTTCTCCATTTCTCCCTCCCTCTTTCTCTCCCTCTTTTCCCACTTTCCCTTTCTCTTTCTTTGCTGCCCGCTTTCTCTCTCTCCTCTCTCTCTCTTTCTTCTTTTCCCTCTCTCCCCTACTTTGTCTCCTCCTTTCTCCCTCGGTCTCCCTGCAGAGCGGCTCCTGCGGCACGCGAGCTCCCTGTGCTGGTGAGGGCTGGGGCCAGGGATCTCTGGGGGACCAAGTGCCCTGCGCCCTGGGGAGGGGGATTTCTGGCAGGGAGGAACAGCAGTCGCCTGTTCAGTTGTTCCTCCTCTTCAGATGGAGCTTCCTGTGTTTCAGTTTGTGCCCGTTGCCCCTCATCCTGTCACTGGGCAAACTGACAAGCCTGGCCCCAGCCTCTTTACAGCCTCCCTTCAGATATTTCAACACCTTGCTAAGATGCCCCCTCTGTCTTCCCTTCTCCAGGCTGAAGTCCCAGCTCTCTCAGCCTTTCCTCATATGGGAGATGCCGGGCTGGACAGAGGGGCCCAGACCCCCCGCCCCAGAGGGTGGCTCCTGTGCAGTCACGTGGCTGCACTCCTGCGGGGACATGCAGGAGTATTTTTCTGCTCCTTCCTATCATCCTAATCAGAGCAGCCCCCAGGCAGTAACTGCACCGCAGGCATCGCCAGCCCGCTTGCACTTTGCCCGTTGTTTCTCTTGGAGGAAGGGAACACCACATCCTGTGGGTCTGCTCATACCCCCAGCAGCTGGTACGCTGGCTTTCACGCTCGTCTTCCATTTGTTTCTAATCGAACTACTTCCTGGGAGTTCAACCCAGTTTGACTGACTCTCCTTAAGTGTTTTAGTACTACCAGAGTGGTACTTTATTCACCACTTGCTCACCAAAAAGCAACCCTCCTGGTAGGCTCCACATTTCTTTCCTTTTCTGACTGGGCACTTCTCTCCCACAGGCTCCATTCTAGGTAATGTAACTTGAAAGACCCATGTACAATAATCAAGTCACTTCAGGGTCCCTCTTAAGATTGCAATATTTTAATAAGAACAGTTCATACAAGTAACTCACTTCCGTACAATCATGGAGTACAAAAGCTTCCCTGTCTCTAGGTACTATAGGTACTACTGCTCAGCCTTAAATATCTCTACAAACTCTTTAGATCGGTCATCGGGCATGTCGCACTCCTTACTAAAAAAAAAAAACAAAAAAACAAAACAAACAAACAAACAAAAAAAGGGCACAGTAACAATGACACAAAGGTTATTCTACTAAAATTTAACAGCAGATGCTAATCAGGAAAAGCCTTTCATCTAAGTGGCTTCCTGACTCCTGTTCTTAACACCTGCCTCACTTGTGACAGTTAAAACAGACAGTAGCCTCCAACTGCCCTTCAGGTTCCACCATAGTCTCATGGACAAGGTACTGACAACTTGGGACCTAGCCGCCTAAATCCCTTGAGCAGGCCAGCACACTTCTCGCTTACGCACAGATTTTTATCCCGTTACTCGTATGAGCGCTCTCCTCTCCCGCTTGGGAAAACATCTACTCCTGGAGACTCTTGTACTAGCCGAACTAGCGGGAGCAACTCAACAGCTAAACAGCAATTCACTTGGCCCCACCAGCACATTCCCCATGTCAAAGGAGGCCTGCAGTTGTGAACAACAGTGACGTTTAAGCGACGGCAGAGAAAACAGCGCTGCTGATGTCTTTGGACCAACAGAAAGCTCTTTAGAAATGTTTCCACAGGAAAATGCTGATAAGCGGTCTTTCTACAAGGGGCTTTGTTACCCTGGCTTTTTCAGGAGAGCTCAAGCACTGCTTTTGGTAAAACGTTTTTACAAGCCCCAAACCAGCCTGCTGCGGCCTGAAACTGCTCTGGCACGGCCTGGAAGCTGCCCTGCCATGCCTGAAACCGGCCCACCGGGCCTGGACCCAGGCTACCGCAGCCCAGCTCAAAGTCACCCCCACCACCAACTCCAAAACCCCTCTCTCCTCACCCTGCAACTCCTCCCTCCGCTGAGCCCAAAACCACTCCCCTCCAGCCTGTTGCATGTTTGTAACACTGGTTTACAGCAGACAACTTGAACACCACAAACCCCAGGACAACAAGCGGTTTTAGTTAGTAGCCTGCAGCTGGGCAGGGAAAGAGCACTGGAGGCTGCCCAAAGGCAGCACCACAACTCGGGGAGGGAAGCAGAGCATTTCAGAGCACGACCGAGGAAGAGGCACAAAGCCCACAGAGCACAGGGACGCCTAGGGGAAATGGCCTCCCATTCTCTGAGTTGCCCCAGGCACCCTGCAGCACAGACCTGGCTGGCAGCAGAACCAGAGACCCAGACTTCTCCCTTGAGGCAGGCCTGACAAATGAAGGTTTTCCAACAGATGACCAATATCAGAAAGGCCCAGCAGGGAGCACAGATTTTGTTAGCTCAGTGCTCTCAAGGCAGCCCTTGAATTTGCTTGCTTGTTCCCTCATCATACCTTAGGGCCTGGGGTCTCTGGGAAAGCTTTCAGCTCCACAGGAGGCTGAGCTGGGGCCCCCTAAAAGGGAGGGCTAAACATGGGGCAGGGCCTCCAGGGGCAGGAGGCTGCACACTCTGGAGAAACACAGCTCTGACATGCTGCGCTGGAGCTACCCAGGCTCTGCCTTCCCTGGCCAGCATTACTGGTAATTAGGTAACCAAAGACAGAGAAATGCCATCTCTATCTTCTGAAGGGGTTGCGGAGGGCCTTGGAAATACACTTTGCTGCTATAACTGCGTGAGACTCTGCTCCACGCTTACCGAGGGTCAAACAGTTTCCATTTAAAAAAAAAAAAAAACAGCTCTGCAGGCATGCAGCTCCAAGGCCAAAAGAACCCACTCCACCAGGGCACAGCTGCTCAGGGAAACACAAAGAGCCCCTGAGCAAGCCTCCTTGGCTTCCTTTTGGTTTTCCCCTCTCTCATTTAGGCTTCTTAAGCTGGTGACAAGTAGTCAGAACTGACTGGGCTCTCCTGCCAAAAAGGCTTTCACAGCTCACCCAACACCTGAAAGCTGCACCTAGCCTATACCTTCACTGGGCAAGCACCACTCCTTCAGGGACTCAGGAGGCAACCTCAGGAAGAAACTTCCACCCAAGCTTACCAAGCCTCCTGCTCTGCACAGGCAGAACAGACCTGTGCCCACCAGGCTTGGAAAGAGTCCCAGGCTTAGTGCAAGGCAAATTCATATCACCCACCCAAGCTGAAGAGTCTCCTTTCAGAAGCTAGTGGCCTTCAAGAAGACACTTAAGCACACCGCTAGGAGTCCAAATGGGCACGCCAGAGGTGTCCCGAGCAAGGCTGAAGCGGGACACAGCTGCTTTCCTTCGCCAGGAAACCCCCAGGCTGGGCTGCAGCAGCCTCCTTGCCTGCCCTGGGGACACTGTGCTAGGAACTGCTGCTGGCAGCCTGCAAACACAAACACGGGTGCTCCCACATTAGCGGCCCTGGGGGGCAACAGCCTGCAGGCATCATGCTGCAGCAGAAAAGCCTCTCAGCTGCACCAAGAGCTACGAGGTTAAGGAAAGCACTCCCAATATGACACTGACTCGGCCCAAAGCTGCTTCAAAAGCCAAGTGTGCTCAGGGCAACCTCTCCGCTCTCCCCTCAACAGGCTCCCCCAAGTGCATGGCACAGGCAGCCAGGTGGCCACGCCTGCTGCTGCCCACCACACAGCCCCACTCACCTCCAGCGCCTTCATTTCCCCAGCGCCACCTTGGGCACCACCACCTCTTCCTTGCTCCCCAGGCACTGCTGAGTGGTGGCCATCTGCTGCTGGTATCGCTTCTGTGCTTGGCCACCACCTGGCACCTGCCCTCCCCTGAGGGGCCGAGAGCCCGGGCCCTCCACAGGGCCAGGACTTGCCCTCCCCTCCCTGTGCCAAAACGCTCCACAGTCACCACGCGCCCTGCAACCGCCCCACACCAACCCTCAACAGCCGCCACGTGCCTCAGCCACCTCGCTTTAATGGCTGCCACGCACTGCGGGCACCTGCTGTAACAGGTACCTGGTGGGTGAAACGTGACCCATTGCCCATGCAGTGATTTAGGAGCAGGTCTTCATACCAGCTCTTCTCACAGAGCTTGTGGTTTTTTTTTTCTCCTGTTAATGGAGAAGGATTTACAGGTGCAGAGAGAAGAGCCTACTCACCAGCAGGCAGTTGAAATGCTCAGTGACCTTGCCTTCCTAAGGGTCTTATTTTGCCCTTGAGCAGCTGAGGTTTCTGTCCCCTTCAGAGGGAGCTCAGCCCAGGAGTCAAGAGGAAATTCAGTGGTGAGCTGCCTCGTAAACATGTCTGGGGAGAACTTCCGTCGTGTCCTCAGGCAGCCTTTGTGGCAGTGGAGGGGGAGGCTCTGTGTCCTTGGCACAGGTGCCACCAAATGCCTGAATTGTTCACCCACCTGAGAGGCAGCTTGAAGAGGGTGCCAGCTGATGGTGGGTTACAGGACTGGGCCTGCTCAGAAGGTGTGCAGTTATTGGCAGTGGTGCAGTCTGGCTGGTCCTTGTGGGGCTAGTGTCTTCTGCTGCTGCTCCCCACTGCTGCCTGTGTCCTTGACTTCTGGGTGCAAGAGAGCTGGGGCAGCTTCTTGCAATGAATGCTGGCACACTCCCTCAGCAATCTGGTGAGGTACTCCAGAGGCACATGCTCACCCAGAGGGGCCTCCCCTTTGTCTCTGCCTTCTTCAGGCCACTCCGCAAGCACTCGTGTCCATCGCAGCCACAGTCCCTGGCGCTGCAGTCCAAAAGCATCCCCGTTATCACCAGTGCCACTAAAATTGCTTTTCAAAAAAAAAAAATTTTTTTCTTTTATTCTGTGGCAAGTGAACGGCCAGAGGTGGCTGTTCAGTGCTGTTCAAACTCAGTGAGGTACCTAGGGTTAATCCCACTTCTGTGGCATGCTCCTCGTGCAAGGTTTAGGCACTCTGCTCCTGTGCAAGCTGAAGGCTCTGTTGTTCGTGGGGGGCAGGAGGGAGCCCTGGATAGGCAGTTCTTCAGCTTGTTCTTTCGCCTGTTAAGGACAAGATACGATGTACGCGTGCTCTGCGAGTTGCTTGTGTGTCAAATGAGCCCTTATTAGAGGCAGGTATAGCGGGGTTTTTTAATGCCAGTGCCTAAAAAGAAATGGGGTTTTGTGGGTGTGACTGACCCGAAGGTGTTTGGTGGAGGATGGTATGTTTCTCCTGGAGATCTTGGATTCCTGTCCAGGCCAGGAAGTTGTTGCTCTCGGATACATGATGGTGTGTGCTGGAGAGCCTCAGTGTGAGGAGGGATGCTGTGTAGGAACCCAGAGGAGCAGGCCAAAGCAGCTAGGGGCCAAAGAGAACCATCTCCGAAGCTGCTTGCTTGGGGGACAGCAGATGCGTGGGTCCGTTTGCCACCAGCCTCGTGGCAGGAACACTATCCAGCCCCTCCACGCTGGGCTGGGTTGCTCTTGGCAGCGTTGTGTCCTGGGGACGGTAACAGGGCAGCAGCTGCAGGGCTGTTGCCAGTGGTATGCCTGCTGTGTGCACGTGTGTCATCTTCAGGCAAGCAGGGGAAGGAAGAGGAAAGCTGGAGGATGGCAATAAATTGGGAAGATGCCTTAGCACTTACCTAAAAACACGTCCTCTTCAGTGGTTGTATCTCTTGGTTTTTCGTTCTTGGTCCCCCTAACGCACACCGAGGCCCCCGTTGTTGCTGGGAAGGGTGAGCACCCAAGGGTGCAAGACACTCAGCCTCGTGTGCAAAGGAGGCCTGAGCTTTGGTGGTAGTGGCTCTCCTTACTTGTGCAGTGTGTGACAAGGCACGTGAGGTTGTAAGGTTCTTGCAAGGGATGTGAATCATGAGCACACAGGCCTTGGCAGGGCAGGCCACAGTCTGGTAATCTGTCTCAGAAACACTGGGCTATGTTGTGCTGTTTGGGCCTGAATTCATGAGCTAGCAGCTAATTGGTTAATAACCTGCAGCAGTCTGCCCCCCTCCCCTCCCTGACTACAAGAGTGACCTCTGAGGGACTCAGCATATCCCTGGTCAAACCACCTGGTGAACCTGTGAGGTGTGAATGGACAGGGAGATTCTGTGGTAACCACCTCCCATCTGTCAATCATAGTGAAGGGGCTGGAATATGCACATAAAGGGTTAGAACATACCTTCCTGATTGGCTAAAGGCCACATGCCCTAATTTGCATCAGCCTATAGAAAGAGAGTGGGGGGGGGGGGGGGGTGAGGGGGACCTTGAGGTGAGCAGCTGGAGAGTGGGGGAGGTTTGGGGTGGAGGAGCCCCAGTGGCCTTTCTGAAGGCTTGAAGGAGCTTGGCAGCCTTTTTAAAGGCCGGGCTCCAGCTGAAGACATCAGGAGCAGGGGAATCATTGATGACCACAAGAGGGCCTGAATGGTGGTAGCTGACCACTGTCCCCTAACAGGGCCTTGCTCTGCCTCTTCCCCCTCAAGTCAGGCTGCTGGCTGGGACCACCATTGAATCTGACACCCAGGAGACCCCTCTCTGGGGGGCAGGCACATAAGTGTGGGTGTACCACTTCTTGAGGGTGTGGGTTTGAAGCTCCATTCTCATAACAACCTGAGACCAGTAGGGCCTTAGTGAGGTTCAGCTCACCCCTTGCCTATCAGGTGGCATGTTGTGCAGGTGTGACCCGATAGACCATCCTACTCTTTACTGTGCACTCTCTTGCTCTGTCTGTCTTCCTTTTTGGGGGTATGGGGATCTTACTTTTGAGCTAGCTAATAGAACAATGTAAGCCCTAGATATGTGGTATCTAAATGAGTTATTTGTGAATAAGTTGTTAGTGTTGTCACTCCTTCTTGCTTATTTGGAGAATCTCTGTAGACCTATGCACTCAGTAAAGCTCCCATCAGCCCCCAGGAACCTGTTAGTTGTGAGTGGTTAATGAAGTTGTTGAAGAGGCCTTTTGCTTGGCTCAGGCATGCTTCTTCATCCAACAGCACCATAAGCTTTCCAGGTGTTGTGCAACTGTTGACTCACTGCTGACTAATTGAACTAACTGAGCAATTAGCTTAGGAATGGTGGCTTGATATTGACTCCCTGGTCAATAGTGCTTCAGTACCTAGAAGCTAATTGCTTAAGTAGTGCTGAAAGTACTGGAGAAATGTTGAATAAATGCTGGACTTGGACAAGGGTGTGACCCCCCCCCCCCCGTCTCCCCCAAAAGAACAGTTTCTGGCATGAAAGCATCTCAATGGGAGGTTTGTCCTGGTGCATGCTGGTCTCCTTGCCCTCTGGGTGCTTGCAGATGGACCCCCACCCCACCTCGAGGAGGGTCCATGCACCCTGTCCCCCACCTCAAAAAGGGCCCCCTCAGCCTCTGCTTTGGGGCTGGAAATGCCGGAGCTTGCCTCTGTTTCCAAGTCCCCACAAGGCAGGACTTAGCCCCAGTTTCCAGCCACAGAATCAGCCACCTCAGCCTCTGTTTGCGGACCCCAAAAGGCAGGACTTAGCCTCTCTTTTGGAGCCCAAAAGGCAGGACTCCTTCACCTGTTCTTGTGCTTGAAAACAGGGAAGCTTGAACACCAAGCTTCCCTTGGTGGCCCTAAAAACACAGCACTCGGCCTCTGCTTTTAGTCCCCACAACAGGCACCCTTGCCTCTGTTCTCAGAGTCCCAAAAACACAGGACTTGGTCTCTGTTTCTGGAGCTGGAAAACCTTGGACTCTGCTTGGAGGATGCGAAAGGGCCAACTACGCCTCCATTCCAGGCCCCCAAAACAGAGGCCTTAGTCGCTGTCTGCAACCACAAGCACAGCAAACTTAAAAGCCTCTGTTTCTGGCCCCCAAAATGCAGGACTTGGCCTGTCTTCAGACACAAAGGCAGCCAACTAAGGCTCCCTTTCTGGGCCTCAAAGTGGCCTAACTAGCCTGGGTTTGTGGCCCCAGGAACCCAGGATTTAGGCCCCCTTTAGGGCTCAGAAGTGGGGAACTTGCTCTCCGTTCTCAGCCAGAAACACAGCCAGCTCAGCCCCTGCTGCTGAGCTCCACAATGCCTCCCCAAGTCTCTGGTGGTGGCCCCCAAACCTCACCACTTCCTGCCTGCCCTGGCACCTGGCCCCCAAAGCCCCTGCCGTCGGGCTGCAAGTGCAGGGCTTGGGGCAGCAGCCTCCACCTGGGATGGCCCTGGGTGGCTCTGGGCTGTGCTTAGGGCCAGGGCCGGGGCGTCCCTGCTGGGAGGGCCCGGCCCCGGGTGTGGGGCAGCCTGGGGGCGTTGGGCTTGGGCCCTTCAGCCTTTATTCCCTGGCCTGGCCCCACTCCCAGCCCTGGGAGAGCGGCCCTGCCCCCTTCCCCTCTGCAGCCCCACTCACCCCCAGGGGCTCCCAGTGCCCCTCAATCCCTGCAGCCCCCACTCGCCCCTTGGGCCCTCCGCTCGCCCCGGGGCCCCTCTCAGCCTCAGGCCCCCCCTTACCCCACTGTCCCCAGTGGCCTCTCCAGTGTCTGCAGTGCCCTCCCTCACCCCATCTCTCTGCTTCCCATGGCCCCAGGCAGGGCCCCAGGCTGGGCCGGGGGCACTGGGGCCACATCCTGGGGGCAGCAGGGCCGGGGCCGGCGCAAGACCCCCACAGAGCCTGGAAACAAGCTGGCGCCTTCCTCATGCGGATGGAGCTTTATTGTCCTCCAGCCTCGGGCTACTGGGGCCCCCGGCACGGGGCACCGCTGCTGCCGCCAGCCACGCACGGGGGGGCCTTGGCGTGCCACTGCCTCTGCTGAGCTGCAATGACACCAGAGGGAGGCACCGTGGGTGCTCGGCTGCTGTTTCCCCATGGCCCCCCATGGCCTCCGGAGCTCCACAGTGCTCAGCTGGGGGCAGCTGTCCTGGTCAGGAGCCTGGGGGCTGTGCAAGTCCTCTCTCCCCATTCCACACCCCCCCCCGCCCCCCCCACTTTCGGCACCAGCCACCCTGGCCTGGTGCTCGCGGGGCCTCTGGACACCTCCCCAGGACGTGGGGTGGGAGCTCGGTCTCTGTCACCTACCTCCCCACAAGAACGCCAGGTCCCATCGCTGGAGCCACTCAGCTGGCGCTGTGTCCAGGATGATGCCTGGCACATGGGGAAGTGCAGCCATCAGGGCATGGCCCCAGTCCCAAACCCAGCTCCAGCCCTGAAGCCCAACCCCGGCCCCGACCCGAGGGACGTGACCGGGAGCAGCGCGACAGCCCTGCACTGCCTCTCACCCAGGACGGTGACGGCTGTCACCTGCGACGCCTGGCAGCTCCCCATGCAGCAGCTCCGGGCTGTGCTGAAGAGCCTCTCCAGCAGCGCGGGGCAGTCTTGGGCCTAGGGCAGAGCAGGCACGTGGGAGCTCATCTCTGGCTCCAAGCGCCACCCGCTCCCGGGTGCCCTGCAGCCGGCACAGGAGCCACAGGGCAGCCACCCGCCCGCCTGCAGGGACACAGGCCCCAGTGCAGAGCTCGCTCACCAGGTGACTGCAGATCTCGTCCTGCAGCTCGGCCGCGCTCAGCCCAGCGCTCGTGGCAATGCGCCTCCGCACCCTCTTTGACCCCAGAAACGGGGCGCACAGGTGGAGAGCACCCTTGCACGCCTGGAAAAGAGCATTGGCCCGTCACAGGGACGCTGAGCGCCTGCCCGCAGCACCAAGGGAGGGAGAAACCTCGCTGCCGCGCTGTCAGCGAGGGCCTGCAGAGACACCAGCAACAGCAGCACCACAGCTCTGCTGGCACCACAGGGCTTTCTGCAGATCTGCAGATAGCAGAAAGCTGCTTACATCGGAGACAGCTGGGGCTGGGTCCCGCAGGTGCAGCACAAGGCTGGGAAACACTTCCTCCACCTCTCTGCTGAAACTGGACCTCCTCCCTGAGGCAGACGAGGCCAGAGTCCCATAGAGGGTGAAGGCCAAGCGACGCAGCACCTCTTCCTCCTGCGAACAAAAAAGCCTATGTGGCAGGTGCTAACAAGGGTGCCGCCTACAAACCCCTTGGCACTAGCGCGGCACTGCCCACAGGGGGATGGCAGCCCCAGGACGGCTCTTGCCTGCCCAACATGAGAACGAGTGGCTTCACTTACCGCCCCCAGGAACGCCCGGGTGGACCTGGCGATGTCTGCCAGGGCAGAGCCCACGGCACTCGCCTTCAGCTGCCCCAGCACCTTCACCAGCGCCAGCAGGCTCTCGGCAGCCACCTCCGCACCGGCCACATCCTCCAGGCCCCTGCACAGCACCTCCACCACGGCCGCCCTGTGCCTCCGCAGCTGCAGAGCGACAGGTGCACAAGCTGCTCACTATCCCTGCCTCCCACCGCTGCCCTTCACCATGGCGCCAAGGGCTGCACTTGCTCGAGCAAGCCCAGAGCAACCCCCTGCCTGAGGAGCCCCGCTTTGCATCCACTTTCCCCTTTGCTACCCTGCTGACATCAGAGCGAGGAGCGCGGCCTTAGTACAGCCCCACGTCTGCCTCTGCTCGTCTCTCCAGGCTCCGCAAGCCCCGCACACCTCTCCACTGGCACCTCTTGAGTTCGGACTGTGCTCAGAGCGCAGAAAAGGCCGTCTCACCTTTGTGGGTGCTCCACTGGCCATGTTGCCCACGCCTCTCATGGCCATTTGCCGCACGGTGTTGATGGGGTCACGTGATCTTTCTAGTAGGGCCTTCAGCAGGGGCTTCAGGAGCTTCGTCTTCTCCACCAGATGGTCCTTCACCAGCTGCAATAAAGCCACGGGGCTGCTAGCATCGGGACGCCATTCACGCCAGGCAAGACAGGACCCCTCCGAGCCCTCCCTGCCCTCCTGCTGCCTCACCTCAGCAAAGAAAGCCGTGGCCGTGAGCCGCAGGTTTGCCGAGGGTGAACCCAGCCACGGGAAGAGGCTCTGCACCAGGCGCTGCGGGACAAGCTCCGCGCGGATCAGCACGCTGCGCACAAAGCACGAGCAGGCTCGTGACACACAGTCACACAGGACGGCCACGGGCCACAACTCCCAAATTCACCGACTCCAATGCAGATGCTGCTCTGCACCTCAGCAGAGCTCCCGGGCATGAAGGAAGGTCCCAGCAGCCCTTTCCCTGGGCATAGCCCCCGCGACAAGGCAGGACACATTGTGGGGGCTCTCACCTCGCCAGGAGACACACGCCGGCGGTGTGAGCCTGGGGGTCTGCCAGGGATGCCCACACTCCCTGCTCCCGGAGCAGCCGCAGCCAGCGCTCCTCCAGGCACCTCGCCAGCACCAGCTCTAAGGTCTCCACAAAAAGACTGTGGGGGAAAAAAAAAAACCCCAAAGAAAGCTCCAGGGGCAGAAGTTTGGGGGCAGATTTCTCTTTGGCAGAGCTAAAGCAGCTCAGCCACTTGGGGAGCTGTTCCTCCGCTCATCCTAAACTCCACCAAGGGACAGGCAAAGTACCCCTGAAATGACGCTCCAAGGTCTTCAAGTCTCAAGCTAACTGAAAACTGGCATTTTTGCCCTTTGTCCTGCCCCAAACCCACAGACAGCAGGAGAAAGCCCAGAGTCCCTGGGCTGACTCCACGCCAGGCGCCCAAGGCACTCCCCAAGTGCTCTGCTCAGCAGCACTTTGGGGAGAGTGCCTTGTAGGTGGCACACAGCACCGATTTGCTCCTGCCGTTGCACAGCAGGAGCGTGGGCAGAGCATGGCACTGTGGGGAGCCTCACGATGGCCCCAGCTGGCGACACAGAGTTTACAGGCAGCCCTGCACCAGTGGGACAGTTGGGTGTGCCTGCAAGGCCATGAACCACACAAAGAGGCCAACCCCTGCCCCTGCCCCAGCCGCTCCTCACCTGCCCGGTGTGTCGTTGCTGCCCAGCTCCCCCAGGGACAGTGCCATCTCCTCCCCCAGCGTCTCGCTGACCTGCCCCAGGAGGCTGGGAAGCAGGGAGGGAAGCAGGTGCTGGACCAGCGTCTTGCTCCGCAGGACCACCAGCACCTCGGAGAGGGCGCGGGTGATCTACAGAGAAAGTCAACCAAGAACCACCTGGTAAAACAAGGGCTTTTCCCACTGTCCACGTCTCCCTGCCACCCTGGGGGGGCTTTTACTGTCTCCAATTCTCACTGCAGCGACAGCCTTGTGGCCCGGCAGCAGCAAACTGTCCCGACTCCCCACACCACTTACACTTCCACCCCCCTGGCACAGCACCCCGCCAGGCTCCACGGGTGCCCGCAAAGGGCACGAAACTCCCTCACGCTGAAGCACGAGTTGGAAAGCAGGCGTGAAGTGGCATAAATGCCTCTGCCGCTGACCGTACCGTGCGAGGCTCCAGGGCAGCCTGGCTGCTGCCCAGCTCTTGAGTGCAGCAGTCCCTCTGGTGGCTGCTCTTTCCAGCTGCCCTTAATTTTTTGGTTAAGCACACCAGGATGTGGCATCCCAGGGTGCTTCTTCCCAGGCTCCTCCACAGCTCCACCATGTCACTGCAAGAGAACAGACGCTCGCCCATGAGCCCCTAGCTAGCCTCGGGCACCTGCAACAGCCTCACGAGAGGCCAAAGGCTCTCCTTGTCTGCAACGGGGCTGGCCATGCCCAGCTCGGGACAGAGACACGAGCCCACGATGCTGCAGCGCTCAGCCTTTCCCCGGGGAAGAACCACCTGCTCCCTCGCGGGACCCCGCAGGCAGGTGCGCCCTGGGGCTGGCTCTGACTGCAGAGGGAAGGCCGAGGGCACAGACCTGTCCATGGGCAGGCGCTTCTGGAGGAGGCTGTCGAGCACCGGCTGTTGGTGAGAGCGGGCCAGGAGGAACATTGCCCGCAGCGCGAACCCCCTGGGCGTGCTCTGCCGGGTGCTGCGCAGGCAGCTGGAAAGGATGGTCACCATTTGGGGCACCTGAAAGCAGGAAGGCGAGAAAGAATGGCTCGGTGCGTCCTTTCCCCGTCCTTCTTCGGGGCCAATGGTCAACAACAGAGAGCAGCTAAAGGCGAATAGAAAAAACACCCCCCTCTCACCTCCTCCTGGAAGATTTGCTCCCCGCGCTCCCCCAGAAAGGTGAGCATCCACCGCCCAGCGGCCCACACACCCATGGGCCTGGCGCACAGCAAGCTCTCCACGATGGCGCTCGTGAAGTCTGTGGCCTGGGCTGCGGGGCAGGATTTGCAAACAAGCTGGGGAGAAATCAGGAACAGAAGAGACCACGTCATGGGTTGCTCAGATGCAAAACTCATGTCCTGACAGGAGTACTCGCATGCAAACTCGCACACACACACACATATACCGTGGCCCCCTCCCTGCTTTTTGGGGGCCAGTTACCTTCGCGATGTTGGTGGAGGTCGTGAGCAGAGACTCAGAGGTGACGGCGTTGAGCCTCTGACACAGGCGCCTGATCTCGTTGCTCCAGGCCGCCTCATCCGTGGTCTTGGCTGGAGCCAGGAGAAAGGGGAGTCACATTCAGGGGGAGCGAAACTCCGACCCCACGTGCTGGGGACGTGAAGTCTTGCCCACTCTCCTCACCTCCTATTTGGAGCAGGCGGCCGAGGCAGGTCGCTGCCCGCTGGCGGGACACGGCTGACACGTCGCATGTCAGAGGCCCCAGCAGTCCTGCCAGGGAGCCGAACTGCTCGCACGCATGGCCTCGCTGCAGGAGCAAGAGGCAGGCAAAGAGGTCACTGGCAGCCCCCGCGGCCACTCGCCCTCTCCCGGCCACGCTGCCCCCGAGCTGTGGCTGGGCAGGGGGCAAACGAGGAGCCGTCCTGCAGCCCCAGGAGACCCACAACCCGGCGCCTGCTGGGGCAGCTCTCCCTACGCGCATGGTCCCTGCTCACCCTGTGCTCGCGTTGCTCTTCATAAGTGCCCAGCAGCTGGACGCAGACCTGCAGGGCCCTCTCCCGCTCGCATGCGTGGGCCGAGGTGAGCCAGCGCCGCAGGACCTGGGCACGGGCACACCTGTCTCACCACGGGCGTCTTTCCACCCGAAGCCCTTCGCCAGCCCCCTCCTTCCTCGGCCTTGCTGCTTGCACAGCCCCGGTCTCTCTGGGCACCCCAGCCCCAGGCGAGGAGCCCTTCCCCGTGGGGACCTCCCTGCTCTGGGCTCTCGCTGCGGGCAGCATTGACCTGTGCAGCACCCCTCGCACACGGCTGCGGCTGGGGAGAAGCTCTGGCTCATCCAGGGGGCTCGGCAGGACACTGCGAGCTGCCTGCAAGCAGGCTGCTGCCGATGGGAAAAAGCTTGGGTGCCAAATTAGGGCAAGGGGGCCTGAACCTAGGACCATTTCCCTGTCCGCCACAGCAGGGTGTTACCCCTAGTTGCAGGGAAGCTCCCCTCCTCACACCAGCCCTGCAGCAGGATCCCCACGCCTCTGTCCCGCTCTGACAGCAGCGACGCTTTCCCCGCCCCCGCCCCAGGGACACTCACCTGCACCAGGTCCTTAAAGCAGACAGGGGCCGGCTCCGCTCGGAGAAGGGCTGCCACGAGCTGCCCCAGCACTCGCAGAGACAGCGCGTGCACACCCTGGCACCAGAAAGGGGGACTGAGTTCGGGCACCCCATGCACTCGCCAGCACAGCCAGCGGCTGCCAGAGTGCGGGGCGCCCGCAGCTGGGCCCCCGCCCAGGGGTGGCCAAGAAGCGCCGGCAGGTACCGATGTGTGTGGAGCAGCTGCCCCCGTCTCCCCTTCCTTTGCCATCTGCTCCGGGCGACGAAGGCGCACGACGCCCTGGCAGCACTGAGCCAGGAGGTTGTGCTTTTCCTCCCTCCTCAGATGGGGCTTCAGCTTGCTGCCAGGAGAAAAAGGGAGGGACGACAGAGAGGGGGCTTACTAGCACTCTCCAGAGTGAGTCACACCACCACTGGCTTTGTCCCCATCGACAGCCCCAAATCCAACACCCTCAGCTCCAGCCACACCGGCTGTCTGGGCTGGGGCACGCAGCCACTCCCACAGTCCCGGGGACAGACCCTACCTCAACTGCTCGATGGCCACGATGGCCCGGGGGTGCACCGGCGACTCCTGCGGCTCCTCCTGAATCACCTCCTGCAAGTCACAGAGAGACACGCGCAAAGTGGGCAGCGGGCAGGGGTGAGGGAGAGCCTGCCCGCCCACCCCGGCCACGCGTTCTTCTGCAGGACCCTGCAGGCACTGGCCCCTCAACCCCCATGGCTCCCTCAAGGGTCCCGCAGGACGAGGCAGCAGCTCCCCAGCACCCAAATGTCCCACGCTCCCCTGCCACGGTTCCAAGTGCCAGCACCCAAGCACCCTGCCCCCTGGGAACGAGGCTCGGGGAGCTTGGGAGCTCGTGCACCGCCCCGGGAGACCATTGCTCCTCTGGGCAAACCTGCCCCACGGCAGAGCCCACAGCCACCCCTGCGTGACGGCCTCGGCTCTGGGCACTCACCAGCAGGGTCTGCAGCAGCTCCCGCTTGCGGCAGAGCTCAAACCTGGGGCAGGCGCCCACAGCCCCGATGGCGAGGCTGATCTCGGTGACACTCTGCACCAGGGAGAGCCTCAGCTGGGCATCCTGATTGCAGGGGAGGAAAACACACTTTGAGCTCCTTGAAGGGCTGAGGAACCTGCCTCCAAGCACAGTGCGGGGAGGAGACTGTGCCCTCTGGGAGCCCAGCAGACCCCAGCTCGGCACCCGCGGCCTAGGAAGGGACTCTCCTCGCCCCTCCTGGGAAGGAGCCTCTCACGGGGAGGCAAGCAGCTGCCCCAGCTGCTGGCCAGAAAGACCCACAGATCCCGGCCCAGAGGAGCAGGGCAAGCAGCGCTGGCGCGGCTACGATGGGAGAGGTGCGCATGGGAAGGGTGAGGAGAGGCCGGAGCTGGCAGCACCCGGCCGGCTATGCCCTGCGCCCCGAGCACCCACCTGGCGGCCCTCTCGGTAGAGCTGCAGGACGTTCCCCACGATGTCTCTCTCGATATGGGCCAGCAGCTGCTCCCTGGGGGCACGCAGCGCCATCCTGCCGTACACCACCATGAGCGCAGCGCGAGTAGCGCGGGTCCTCACCGTGTTGCTCTGCTGGGGGTTTGTCGGAGAAGCACCGAGACATCAGCCCACGGCCCCACTGTGCCCGGGACTCCGCACGCTCCCGAGGCAGGAGCTGCTCTGCACACGACCGGCAGCTCGGCTCCCTGCGCACCTCTAGCAGCTCTAACAACAACACCCTGGGCTCTTTACCTTCTGGTGTTTCAAAGTGCCCATGAACGCCTTCACCGAGGACAAGGCCAGCTGGAAGTGGCTCTCGGCACAGCGGGACACAACTGAAATCATTCCCTGCAACGCAGCAGAAACAGGGAGTTGCTCCCACCAGCTCCACTGGCCAGGCAGGACCTTTCCCACGGCAAACAGCAGTGAAGGGAAAACCAGCAAAGGCTGGAGCAGGCCACGCAGAGCCCCTCTGCCCTGGGGACACGCCGAGGACACTCGGCAAAGCAGGGCGACACGAGGAAAGCTCACCTGTGCCTGCCACAGCTCCAGGTAGTTGGCTTCTTGGAGATATCTCAGTGTCTGCTCTTGCACGTGCCTGAGACACCCACAAGCTGCCAGGGCCGTGCCGAGAGCCTTGTACAGGAAGCGCTGCAAGAGAAGAGGCCGAGCCCTGGCTGTGGGGACAGCCCAACCTGGCGGGAGAGGGCCAGGCCACGGCCAACCCCACCATGCTGGCACCCATGCCCAGCGACCCGAGGGCTCTCCGGCGCAGCCCTCGGACGCGTGAGCAGCGGCAGCGGCACCGCACAGGGAACAAACCTTCTCCCAGGACAGGCGGGGAGAGCTGCCCAGCTGCTGGCTCAGCTCCCGGCTCAGGCCCACCGTCCAGGCCTCACTCCCAACGACCTCCAGCGAAGTTCTCAGGAACTAGGGTGAAGAGGACGATGAAGCAAATGCTCACCTGCCCCTTACCAGGGTCTTGTGCACATCCTCTGAGCACGCAGCACCCACGGCCGGGGCAAGTGCAGGCTGCTCGGGAAGTGCCTGCCCTGCTCCGTCCTCCCACCATTTTTCCTGTCCCCTGCTTGCCCCATCCAGCTGGGGACCCCACACGCATGCCATACCTTAAGCAGAAGGCTCTCCCACTCGGCCACATGCAGGGAGCTTGCGGTTGTTCCTGCAAAGCCAGAGGAAGCAAAAGCCCTCGCCGTTATTCCAGCGGGCTCCACAGCAGAGCCCAGGGGTGGTCTTTGCCGTCCAAAGCCCCACAGCCTCAGGCCAGTGGGCTGACAAGAGCCAGCAAACCCAGGACCGTTCCCCTCCACCAGGCTGGGGAGCTGAAGGCATTTTCCTGCCCCTCCGCCGGCCCAGCCTCTCCCGCCTGCCCGCACCTTACCTGCCAGGTGCTGCAGCAGCAGGGGGATCTCTGCGGCCCACTTTGCTCCCACGGCTCCATGGATCGTGCTGGGGAGCGCCTGCAGCAGCTGCAGGGCCGCTGCTCCACGGCCACCGCCCGCGTGCGGAGACACCGCCGCCACCACCTAGGCCAGGGCAGCAGGGAGACGGGCTCACGCCTGCCCCAAGAGCTGCAGCTGCCCCCATAGGCAGGCAGGCAGGCAGGCAGGGAGGTTGGCACTGCCCCAGCTGGCAGCAGGCAGCTGACCCAGGTGCTGCCGTCCTCCAGGAGGAGCAGGAGCCCCTGAGGGGCAGGGGAGGCTCAGGCTGCCTCCGACAGCTCCTGCCTCCTCCCGGGGTGCCTGGCACTGGCCTCGGCACCATCTCTCCCCGCCTCTCCTCTTGCCCGGGCCTCAAAAGCTCTTTCCCTGGGGCCCCACTACTCACCAGCAGGCGAGCCAGCAGGGCCTGGGGAGCCGGCAGAGGGGCTGCGGGCAGAAGGAAAGGCTGCGTGAGACACCCAGCCCCTCCGGCCCTCCTCGTGCCGCATCCCACATCCCCGCATGTGGCTAAAGGGGACCCGGCTGCGCCGCCTCCACACCAGCTCTGCTGGGCTCCCGTGGCTGAACAGCCACCGCTGAAGGCAGCCCCGGCATGGCAGGAACAAGCCCCCAGGCCCCCGGCGAGAGCTGGCTGCAGCAGTGCCAGGCGGCTCCGCCAGGGAAGGGGCACGCGGGGCAGAGCCCTCGCACCCAGCGAAGGGCACTGCTCTGCCCTGCACTGCCCCGGGCCTCCTGCGTGGGGCCGCCAAGGGACAACAGGGATATGCGCTGCCCCGCTCACACCCAGCCTGGCGCAGCATGCCAGGACTTTCTGCTCCCCACCTAGCTCCTCAGATTCTAGAGCCTCGGGTGCCGCCTCCTCTTCCTCGCGCCCTGCGCTCTCCTGTCTCTCAGCCAGGGCACGCAGACAGCGGCAGAGTGGGACCAGCATGCCAGTGTACTGGGCTGGCACCACGTACCGCAGCAGCCTCGGCCACAGGAGCTGCAGGCAAGAACCAGGCCGTTCAGCACGCCGGCATTTCCACCTCTCCATCCCTGTTCCCCCATCATTGCCACTTCTCTGGCACCGGCCCAGCCCTTCAGCCTCGGGCCTCCCCTAACTCAGAGGTTTCGGTCTCGCCCTGCCTTTCTCCTCCACCTTCTCTCCCTCTTGCCCACCGTGCTTCACACTCCTTTCCCCCTCCCTTTGGCTGCCTGGTTGATGAGAGCTGCTGGCACAGCTCACCCCCAGGGGGCAGGTCACCTCTGCACTCCAAGGGGACACAGGATTCCTATGGCCCCACCAGCCCCTACATCTCATGTACGGGATGTGGCCAAGACACATGCCCAGTGGGCTCGAGTCAGCCGCAGCATGCGCTGAACAAGCAAGTCCGGCCCCACAAAGCTAAACCCCAGCTCTTCTCCGCTGCTTTAGTGGCTAAGACAGGGGTCCCAGTGCACAGAGGAAAGCCTCGGACACCCCCAACCCCACTGCTCACAGAGCTTGCACATGGAAAGGACTGGTGCGTTTCCGTGAGCCGCACACACTCCGCGGTGTGTCGGGGAGAGGTTCAGGCCACAGGGAGGGTGAGGAAGAGCGTCCCCAGGCAAGAAGCAGCGGCAGGCGGAGGACAACTCACTTTGGCCACCCCTCTGGCAGACATGTCCAGCGTGCCCAGGACATGCCCGCACAGCCGCTGAACAGCCCTTTCTTCCCGGGCTTCCACCGCACAAAGGCTTCCCATGGCCTGCGAGACAGAGGTGGGAAACACCCGTCACTGCCCCTTCCCAGACCCTATGGTGCACAGCGATGCAGAGCCCCCTCCCACCGTGGCACCGGTGTGGCGGCCCTGCTGCACCCAGCTCTCTGCTGCCAGGGACGCCCGTGGCAGCACAGCACAGTCGGAGCATGGGACGCAGCCCTGGCGCCTTGCTCTGCCCTTACCAGTCTGCCCGAGGCCCGGCTGAACTCGCTGAAGATGTGCCCCACCACGTCCCACGCCGAGCAGCCCGGGGCACTGGAGCGCAGCAGCTCCCCGATGAAATGCAGAACTGCCTTCCTCACCTGCCAGGGAGGCTGCTGTTATGACCCCGGCCCACAGCCCCAGGGCAGGCTGCCTTCGCAGCGCTGCAGCCCTTCTGGCTGGGCCAAGACGACAAGGGTGCAGCAGCAGCCCACACTCCACTGTCGCCACTGGGCTTTAGCCCTGTGCCCTGCCTTTGCCTGCTGCTACAGCCCCGCCAGGCTCTGCGCCAGGGAAAGGGTGGCTCTGCCCCCGCGGCAGCACCGTGGCACCATCCCTGCCCAAAACAGCTCACCTGGGCCGCGGGGTCGCCACGCACAGACTGCACAAGCTTCACAAACAGGGGCAGCTTCTCCCTCATCTCGGCAGCTGCAAGGGACAAGGAGAGGTGTGCGCTGAGGCCGAGCCCCCATTTCCGGAGGGATTCCTCACAGCTCCCTGGCTTTTTGTACACAAGTGGGACAGAAAAGCAGGGCCAGACTGCGATGGCAGAGGAAGCAGCAGCATCCCGGGGGGACTCCATTTCTCTCTCCTGGCACACTGACCATCAGAGCGGACCAGAGCTTGCAGCACTTCCACGGCTGCCACGCGATCAGCCTTGCTCCCGCTCCTCAGCTTGCAGTACAGGAACACGATTGTCTCCGCGGGGCAAATTTGGGCTGCGAGGAGGAAATCACGCTCAGCATTAGTGACCAGCATCTTCGCACCCGGGTAGGTTTGCGACACAGCTGCCAGCACACGGCGGCACGGCGCTGCCTCTCCTCTCCTCACCCTGCAGCACGGCGCAGCGGCACAGCTCTGCTCTGTGCTCTGGGCTGGGTGGCTCGATCTCGTCACAGAGCTGTGAGAACAAGGTGTGTTTCAGAGAAAGCCAGATCGGTGTGCAGAGGGACAGGAAAGAAACTGTGCTGTCAGCCCTCGTCTCACGGGCAGCTCTGGGCGCGGCCCCACCACCAAAGCCCAGAGCTCCGGGCGCACGCAGAGCTTTGCAGCTGAGGCTGCCCAGGAGCCTCAGGCCAGCAACGTGGCACCAGGCCTTACCTGCTGGTGCACAGCAGCGTTGATGGCCAGAAGCTTGGCCCGGGGCACGAGGGTCTGAACGTCCGCCACAGCCCCCAGGAAATAGCTGAGACTCTGCAAGGGAGCATGAGAGGGCGAGGGGGGCTCTCACCGCCAGCCGCCCGGAAAGGGAGAAACCGGCATCGCTGGGAGAGGCCATGGCCTGAACCCACGTCCAGGGAAAGCCCAGCCCCGCATGGGGCTTCTGGTTCGTCCTTCCCACAGAGCAGCAGGAGACCAGGAGGTCTCCTCTGCACAGCCCTGCTGGGACAGCCTTTCCTGGCACGTTTCCCCGCCCCCAACCTCTCCCTGTCCCAGGGGCAGGATGCAGCCCTGGGTGCGAGGGCAGAGCTCCTTGTGCACCCCCCCCCAGCCCGGGAAGTGGCGCAGCCTCCCGTCCTGAGCTGCTCGCTCCAGCGACTCACCGCTCCCTCCTGGCCCTCCTGCCTTGCTGATTTCTTCCAGCAAGAGCCCAGGAAGCCTCTGGCCTTTGTTCCCCATTCCTGCCCAAAGGGGTCCCAGCTCCTCCCGGCACCCCGCAGCTCCCCAACACCTTGCGGCACCCGCACAGCGCCCGGCTGCGCCGTGCCCTGCGCAACACCTCACCGTGGTCACCCCAAAGGGCTCCCGCACTTCTCGATACTGGTGCAGCAGCCAGAGGAGCTGCTCCCAGGCGCGCTCGCGGTGCTGCTCCGCGTGCAGGAGGACACCCATCATGGCACCCATCGCCCTGAGGACGGCCTGCTTGACCTGCCGAGGGTTGGCGACATGCGGCGGTGAGGGCTGAGGGTCTCTCCAGCACTCGCCTCCCCCAGACACCAGCCTGCCCTTCCCGCGCAGGGGACTGTCCCTTCTCCCTGGCCAGAAGGGCTCGCTCACCAGCACAGAGAGCATTTCCTCCCGGCACACCCTCAGCCTGCCCTGTCAAAAAGGCCCTGGGATTCCTACGCGGAGTAGCAGGCCGGGCACTGTTGCTTTCTGGCACAGAGCCGCGAAGGAGAGCTGCCGTCCTGCCTGCCAGCTGGCACTGCTGGCCCCGGCATGCTGCCCGCAGGCTCCCGGCTCGGGGCCCTTTCGCAGCCAGCCTGCTCCCTTTGACTCCTTGCAGAGCCCCACCGGCCCCTGCAGACGTCCCTGCTGCTGCCCACGGCTGCAGAAGCAGCAACGCTCACCTCTTCCTCCTCACAGCGCCGCCAGTTTCTGCCCACGTAGCGGAAGAGTGGGTAAACAGGGGCGCAGAGTTGGGCCGCCCCCAGGCGAGGGAAGGCACATTTCTCCCACTCGCGGAAGTACGTGTTTATCCCTCGGCACCACTGCTCCACAACTGCAGCATGAGAAGGGAAACAGGATCGTGGCAAAGTCTCTGACCAGCAGGAGACCTCGTTTCAACCAGGCCCCCGAGCCTGATTTAAGCCGACGCCAGGCTCGCCAGGCCTCAGGTCTGCCTTCAGGCACACGTTGCATGAGGGTCTGAGACACCTGGGTTGAAATGCTGCCTTGTTTCTCCCCTCTTCCGCCCCAGCACACCTTTTCCTCCACACAGCCTTGCTGCCCTCCACCACTGCCCGCTGCAGCCCCTGCCTCTTTCTTCCCAAACATTGGCCCCTCAGCACAAGCTTGGAGGCTTTGGCAATTCTTTCCTGTGCTCTCCCTTAAAGCCCACAAGCTCCTTGGGGCAGCCGCACCGAGCGCCGGCCCGGCCTGCCCACAGGCACCCCGGCAGCACCCGCTGCTCCTGCTCGTTCAGGGCAGTTGGGGGCTGCTGAGGCTGGAGCTCACTGCGGCTCAGCCCTGCCCTGCCTGCCCCGAGACCCCAGCGAGGCGCCCAGGGCCACCCTGGCCCCTTCCGCTCCCCGCGGGCCCTGGCCGCAGCGCCGACACTCACCGCCGCAGACAGTGCGCAGCAGCCGGCTGCTCCCCACCTCGCTCAGCACACCGTGCAGGGCTGACAGCGTCGTTTCCACGAAGGGCACGCACTGCAGGGCTGCAGAAAGGGCAGGGGCGGTGGGGCGGAGGGCGGCTGCCGTCAGCCGGAGCTGCCACGGCCCGTGGGCTCTGTCCCCCGGCAACGCTGCCAGACCAGGGCTGTGGGGCCATGCCAGAGGGCAGGGGGACGGGAGAGCTGCCGAAGCCCTGGGGGAGGCCCTGGCATGGGGAGGGTTCCTGCCAGGGCACCCATGTACCACCAGCTGCCTTCCCCGAGGGGTGCGGGGAAGCCCTGGGGCATGGGGAGGACAGCGTGGGGCAGAGCCCGGCACATTTGGTCTCCAGCAGGTTCCCTCCAGCCCAGCGCAGCCCAGACTGTTTTGGCCAGGGTGACGAATCCCTTCTCCTGCCTGTCACCCACTGTAACGCGGAGTAGCAGGCCGGGCACTGTACCGTAGCGGGCAGCGAGGTTGCGCAGGGTGATGAGGACGAACTCCTCCGACATCCCCTCCAGAGCCTTCAGGTGGCCCTGCAGCACCGACATCACGTCGTGCAAGTGGGAGCGGGCCAGTGCCACCAGGACACCACTAGCGTCCGTCCTCACAGCGGCTGTCACACCCTGAAAGACAGCAGTTTGCGCGTGACAGCAGCGTGACTGGCCGTCCCCCACAGCTTGGCCTCGAGGCAGGACAGAGAACCGGTAACTCGACTCCAACTGTCCCTCGCTCACAAACAGCCCTGCAGCCACCTCTCTGCACAGCTCCCGGGTCACTGCCCCAACCCCCTGCCAGGACCCGTCCCCGAAGCCTCTCCTGTAGGACAGACGTGCCAAGCGCAGGGGTCCGGGGTTACCCTCAGAGAGGACAAGCTCACCTGGGCAGCTTGCAGGTCCTCGAATGCCACCGCTATCACTCTGTCCACGACAGAGTTCTGCAAATGGCTCTCGTCGTGCCACAAGACGCTCTCCAGCTCGCGGTAAATCTCCGCTCTGCCATCCTGGGGACACACCGCACACGGCAGCAATGGGACGTGTCGCCCTCACATCAGCTCCGCCATGCTGACGCCAGGGACGAGCCGCCGCCACCGCTCAGCACAGCCGTCGGGAGTGGGCGAGAAATCCCACGCTGGGATTTCCCAACCCAAACCCTAACCCTAACCCCGGGGACGCTGCCACCTCCTGCAGGAAAGCAGGGTGCGCGGTAGTGTCCGCTCAGCGCCACCAGCAGCATCCGGTTTTTGGGAGGAGGCACGGCAGGAGGACAGAGGCGCCATTGAGCGAGATCAGCTCACAGCACCTGGGGAAGCTGGGCGCTACGGGGAGCCCTCGAAGCCCCACGCAGCCCCATGGGATGCCCCCACCTCACCTCGACGCCTTGCAGCCGGTCCAACAGAGAGGTCACGACGGCGGCAAAGGTAGCAACGGCCGCAGGGCCAGAGCCAGCCGCCCTGCCGCCGTCCTCACCCCGCGCAGGTCCGGACTGGGGACCTACACAAGTGAAGAAACCTGGAAGGAAAGAAGCGGAGGGTTTGCGTTGCTTCAGCAGCCGCAGGGGCGGGCCCTGAATTGGGGCAAACGTCTCCCCAGCTGGAGTACGGGGTAACAGGAGAGGCTGGCAGAGCCGGCTCTGTGTAATCTGGAGAAGAGCAGCCCGGGGGCAGCTTGGAGCTGGCCCCAAGCGCATGACCCCGACTCTCCCCGAGCCAGCAATGTGGGCACCAGCTGGTCCCCGTCACCCCCATCGAGCGGGCCGGCAGGCTGGGTGCCGAGTGCGGCACCAGCCCCCACCTCGGAGCACTCGCAGCACCCCCATCGCGGCAGGACTCCCTGGACGGATGCACTGCTCCGCCAGCACCTCCTCCCGCGGGAGCTACGAGCCACTGGGCCAGCGTGGGCCCTGGGAGGGAGAGGGGACCTGGCCACTGTGACCAGTGAGGGGCCACTGTGACCCGTGGGGGGCCCCGACACCTCACAGAGGGCTGCTGGCAACGCGGGGCTGCGGGGGGGGAGGGCAGGCACGGCCGCACCAGGGACCCCCCCCCGCCTCGCCCCAAATGTGGGCATATCCCCCAGGCGCCAGCGCTCGCAGTCACTCGTCGGCCTCCGGTGGTTCTGAGCAGTGACCGTCTCCAAACGCATCGGCCACTTTAGGTTATCTCCTAAGATAACCTCCTAAGTGCCCATCCCAAAAGAGCACCTCTTCTGAATTGCGCCACTCTTCTAAAGAGCTTCAGGCAAACCACCAGCAGCCACCCGGCAACTGCCAGCTCCCACATCATCCCCTCAGCAAACACTGCTGCAGACGAAAGCCCTAAACACGAAGAGCAAACAAAAAAGAGGGCAGGGAAAGTATGCTAGGGACGGATCTCAGGACAAGGAGAAAGACTGACTGGCGCTTGGTCAGGATCCTGGCTGGAGACACCAGGCAGTGCGTTAAGTCCTTCTGAACATGGCAAAAATTAAGATGCTTTCATCGTCCTGAGCACCACAGACAGAAATGGCAGCAGACCTGCTGTCATACCCCTTCTCCCAGGAAGCGGATGAAACAATATTGTAGCGTTAAGCTTCTGGGCAGCTGGACTAAATCCTTCAAGCAGAAACCTGGGGAGAAGGCTGTGCCTCGAGCGCCAGACCCAGGCTAAGCAGAGGGGAGCTTTGGTTTGGGAAGCCACGTGGCCTAACAGAGAATTGCTCGGGGCCTTGGGCAGCTGGAGGCATCCCCGGCCACCCTGACTGGTGGTGGGAGCCTCGGCTGCACTGCGGGGCCTCAGTACCCCTGTCCTGCATGGGCTGCCACTCGGCGGGCACCTCACACGACAAGAGAGCTGGATATTTATGTCCGTAACGAGGCCCGAAGAAAAGCACTCCTATAGAAAGCCACCTGCCAGACAGCAGCACTGCCTCTGTGCACCTCCAACCCCTCCAACTGGGTATGAAGCAGCTTGAGACACTTCCCAGCTGTCACTGGGACACCTCTGGGTTTCCACAGGTTTTATTAAAAGCGTGGCTTTTTGGCATTCCGACAGCTACTCTTTCCAAAAGGCGCTGCAGGGAGAGCAGCTGGCCTACGGAGGCCACGAAACAGCAGCGCCTGCCTTCGTGGCACCTGTAGCTCTGCACAGACCTTCCCAGCTCACGCAGAGGCACCTCCAGCTCCGCGTGCCCTTGGGACCCGCAGCAGCCCTGACAGCAGCCCCTGCTGATGCTCCCCGAGCTCCCAAAAACCAACTCTGGAGCATCAGGCCCTCTGGCACTGCCCGCAGGGACTTGCTCCGCTCTACCCACAGCTCACCCAGCTGGATGCTGGGTGACAGCTCCGTCCCACAGGTCTCCTCAGCACAGTGAGGGGAGATGACGGGGCCTTGGACTGACACTTCATTTGAAAAGTAAAACTCATCTCCACCTCTCTATTTCCTCCCTAACAGCCTCCCTTCCTGCCTCACCCTGTCACCTGACACAGCTCCTCTGCACCTCATTTCCTTCCTTTAGAGGGACAGGCAAGAGAGAAAGGCCCTTTCTTTTACTCCCTGAACTGAGAGGAAAACAAACTTTGTGTTTTCTACTAATGCCAAAGCAATGTATTAAGAGTAAATGGTTTCTCAAATGAAAGGGTAACTTCCTGTCTCCAGTTCTAGAGAAATGCCTGCGAGCGCTAAAAGGCTCATAAAAGGAGTGTGAGAAGGGACCTCAGGACCCTCAGGAGCGGGCAAGGAACTGTTGCCTCGCAACACTCCTGTTGCCTTGACAGCCAGGCTGGCCAAGGTGCAAGGAGGGAGGCCAGACTCCACAGTGTCCAGCTGACCACAGGACAGTGCTGAACTGGGATTGAGGAAGAAAGCTTTGTGCAGGGTAGCACGCTGGCAGACCAGGCCCATCATGCCCAGCATGTCGCTGTCCACCACTCCTCCATGGCGATTACAGCACAGCTCTATTTGTTTAAGGACAAAGCTGCGGGGCTGCCTGCTCCCTCTGTGTGGACCGGCCACCCAGCCGTCAATACATGGGGAGCACTGCTCTCCGGGCTCTCTCTGGGCAGCGGGGAAGCACAGCTGAAATGCGGCACCTTGGGACAGGCTCACACTCCCCAGGGCACGCTGTTCCCTGCAGGGCAGCTGACCCCAAACAGCTTGGACAGCCCAGGGACAGACCTGCTGCCCACATGGCCTGCAAAGCCCCCGGGACAGAGGCTCAGAGCTGCTCCTGCTCGAAGGCTTTTTGTGCCCCGTGACTGACTTCAGGAGGCAAAAGCTTGTAAGCACAAAAAAACGAACAAACAAGAAAAACAACCCCAGAAGGATATTTTGGTGCCAACCCTGCTGGTGCAGCTGCTAACATAACTGTTTTCCAACCAAAGTGCATTATCCCAAGCAGTGTGTCGTCACAGTTTACCCAGGAAGGCTTGTGCACAGAGAGCACGGTGTGGGGAGTGATTACCTTTGGCTGTATTGATTGGAGGTAGGTTTGCTAATTCTGCTTTGCCTCAATTTCTGCAACAATAACAAAGCCTTTCTGAAAGCCAGGCAGAGAGCTGATGTCATTGGAGCGACCCAGTCCCCGAGGAGAAATCCCACAGTACCTGACCAAAATAATATTGGAAGCACGGGCTTAGTGTTGCTGCCCACATCCCCCACTCAAAATGCCTCCGGGCTGTGTCCAGTCCCACTCCCCCATGCCTCCCCCATCCTTAGCCCTATGCTGGGAGCTACCAGAAGACTGAAGATCCTCCCTGCTCGCCCCAAGACACCCCCAGGCTGCAGAGGGTCATCTGGCAACAGCAGAGCAACTGCCCCATTGCTCAAAGGGGCCTTTCTGGAGGGCACGCTGGGCACAGAGGGCAATGACTGCCCCCAGCTGCCCTTTTGCAAAGCTCTCTGCCCTGGGGGGGTGCCAACCCAGGCAGATGGAGCAAGCATTTGTGAGAGACTGGTCTTCCCTTAAAGAAAAACAAACAAACAAAAAATCAACAACAAAACTAACTGCTTGCTGGTTCACACCACCTGAGTCCAAGAGGCCTGACGTAAACCGCATGAGGCAGTAAGTCTGAGCTCTTCCCAAGCTTGTTCAATAGCAGAAAGGGAAGATGCTCCTTTAAGAAACCCCTTTCCTTTCATTTGGGCTTTGCAAGCACTCATTCCTACGGCTGTCTGGTGACTGGGAACTGCATGCAAAGCCTGGGAAGCAGCAGGAAAAGCAATGCTGCATGACAGGCACTATCTGACCTTGGGGACTCGGGGGGGGGCAAAGCCTTTGTGGGGGACCTTTCAGCAGTAGGAAGGACAGTGGAAAAAGATGGGACGGTCTTAGAGGAGATCTTTTTCTGAGTCCTAGATGGGACAGTTGCAGTCTAATATTGCTCGCTTGAATTCGTGAGGGAGTGAAACAGCTTTGCTTTAAAGAAGAGAGGAAGAACTAGACTGTCTGTGTTTGCTCTGTAGCTCTGCAGGGGATGGGCTGAGCCTGTCCCTGCAGAGCACAACGCTGGGAGCAGGTTGTGGAGTCGAGGAAGACATTTGGAGGCCTGTCTCATCGCTGCTGCTGCTGCTGCTGCTGCTGCCTGGGCGGTCTGCGGCAGCTGCTCTTGCCCAGCTGCCCGGGTCCTTGCTCTGCGCCATGGCCACGGAGGTGAGGCGCTCTCTGGCGCAGGACTTCTCTCTCCCAAGGTGTTACAGCGCCTGGCACAAAGGGGCCTGGCTTTAACTACAGCCTCTTCAAGCAAAGGGAGGCAATGTTAACCCATTCTTCTTTTCTACTTTCCACCTGGCTTTTGAAGGTCTTCAGCTCCTCTGTGAGGGCTTAGACACAGTAATTCACCTCTCAGGGTGTCGGATCACTGTTTCAGTGCTTTTAAAATGCTATAGGTTTTACAGGGAGAAGCAAAGCCAGGGCAGCGAGGCCTTTTCAGGATTAAAACATTTCAACTTCTGTTTGTCCTTTCTAGTGAGCTGGTGTTAAGGGTTCCTTGCTGAGGTGCCTCACTCACATCAGGATGTGACCCTGTAGTGTTTTTGCACTTGAATGTTGAGGTGCAACTGCCTAGCGGCCCTTGAAACCACCATCTCTTATCTTGCCAAAAGAAGGATGGTGGGGGGAGGGGGGAGAAGAAGAAGTGGTATTTGAGGAAAAACAATGGGCGCGCTCTGGCCGTGGACACAATTTACCAAGAGAGCTACGTAAGCAAATGAAGACGGAATCTCAAGAGTCTGATTCTCAATTGCATTCAGCTCCCTTTGCACCACTGTGGAGATGGGATGCTCCCTTGCCAAGCGTGAACCCTAGGGGGAACCCTAGGGTTCAGCCCCATTGGGGGTGGGGTGGTATGAAGGGAACTGTGTGGAAGTGAGAATAAACCCTAGTGTTTGGAGGGGAGGGGGGGTTGTTCCTCCTCTGTGCTCAGTCCGGGCGTGTGATGGGTAGGGCTTGACTAGTTTCCTGTCAACGGGAGTGGAAAAGTACCTACTGAGTTGGAAGGAAACTCAACGAGGCTTTTGTGGACCATCTCCTTGACAAAGGAAAAGAACTCCGAATGGTGTTTCTGCGGTCTCTGGTAGCTGAACTGAAGAGCAGCTCGAAGGAGAAGCTCTTGATTCAGAGCAATGCAGCCCCAACCGTCTCTGTACAATATTGTCTGATCTGCTTTTTATGGGAAAAGCTACTTCATGACATGGAAATGCTCCAAGTTCATCAGGTTGTACCTTGAGGCAGCTTTTGCTGTGTTCTTTTCTGTTCATCTCTGACTTTCTCTGGCTGCTTTATTTTCATGCTCTTATCAAATTGTCAGCAGACAGATGTGCACAGCAGTTTCAAGAGGGGTGCCCCACAGAAAACCACTTCAAGAACTGCTGTTCCACTTGATCGCCGTTTCCTTTCACACCCTCTCATTTGTTTCATGGAAGTAGAATATATATAAAGTATGTTTGAATGTCTTACACTTGCTTGGAGAACCTTTCCCTCAGCCGACAACAGCATTGGTGAGGACCGGGACTAGAATGTGAGATGCGGGGGGAGGAGGGGGAAATCCTGTGAGCCCATCAGTGGATGAAACGTGACCCGTTGCCCATGCAGTGATTTAGGAGCAGGAATTCTTGCCAGCTCTTCTCCCAGTGATTATATATATATATATATATATATTTTTTTTTTTCTCCTGTTAATGGTAGAAGGATTTACAGGAGCACAGAGAAGAGCCTTCTCTCCAGCAGGCAATTGAAATGCTCGGTGACGGTGCCTTGATACATTGATGGTGTATCTTCTAGTCTGGTCACGAAGCAGTTTCACTGCCCGTTTATGCCACAATTTTTTGTTAGATTTAAAAGATGACCCAAGCGTTTCCCACGGCCGCGTAAGCCCTTGAATTGACACGAGGCTCAGTATGAGAGCACCTGGCCCCCATGATTTAAAAAAAAAATCTTCCTGTATTATATGAAAACGAGGAGAAAAAAAAATGTTTTTCAACCTAAAATGTAGATGCTTCAATTACGTATTACTGCATTAAGTTCACTGAGAAACACGGGTGTGGCCCTTTCAATCAATATAGGTGGATATACCAGCAGTCTGATGTATACCATCAGCTGATGGCAAGAGGCTATGCAGAAATCCGAAGTGAGTGGAAATAATTTGCACTAATGGATTTTGTTTTGCTTTGCTTTGCCTTGCCAGAATGTCATAAACCAGCTACTCTTTCTCTGTGATTGAATCAGTGACGGTTTCCTTTGTAAGCATTGCTGGCTGCTTTTCTTGAAATGAGGTTGAGATGCAAAGTGAACTAGCTGCAAATTACTTTGAACGTTTACATGGGCCTACCCAGACTAGGAAAGTGAATGAGGTTAGTCTATAATTGGCTGCAACAGTAATAGCTTTATTTGTTTTTCTAGATGTTAAAAGAGAAAGTCCTGAGCAATAACTGAAAACTGCTCTAAAGAAATCATCTGTGGAAACGTTCATCCAGAGAGCCCATGTTCTGTTTCAGCCAAGACAGAGGTGCACACCCAGCCAATGGGGTGGAACTTCTCCATAGGTAAGATGGGAACGTTACATATTTCCACTTTAAATCTTCGCTTTGATTAAGGCTTTCTTACAGGGCCTTTCTTCATGTTCTACAACTGAGACCGCAGAGATGTCGAAACTGCCTCTGCCAACAGGTTGGGCACTTGGATAGGGATTACACAGGGAGAACTGGAAGTGCGAGGGTGTTTTTCCTCTCTCCTCTCATCTTCTTTGGAGTCCTTTGAGAAGTGGGACACAGCGCTTTGCAGGAGTGGAAAAGGAAAGCTGGAAAGTGTTCTCCTGCCAATTTCAAAACAGTACAGGATGTTATTAGCCGTCTGCAAATCTTCTCCCCCACCCCAATAAATTAACTCACAAGTTGCGTGCTGCAAGGAAAATACTTCATGACGTCCCTCTAGTTCTGTGTATATGCCTGAATGCTTTAATTTTATGGTTGGAGCACATACCCTAGCTGACTGCATTTCCCTCGGCAAACCACAAGGCTCTGGTTAGCTCTCACCTCAGTTACTAATAAGCAGGACTCAGTGTAGCACTGATCCTATTCACCTGACACTGAAGCTTGATCTTACTCCTCTGATATTCTAGGATTCTCCCCTGTGCTCTACAACACGGAAGCCCTTGGCTTTTTGGCCAGATGCATACTGCTCATAGATGGATTCATTTCTTTTTTCATATCTTCTATTAGAAAATATTCTTAGAAAAACTCCTTTGAGAGTCTGCACGGTTACCCCTCAGTTAGGGATTTGAGAAGACGACAGTCGGGATAGTAGCTGGTAACTTCTCAGCTGCATATTGCTGCCCTTGCAGCCTAAACCTTTCCCCCCCCCTCCCAGCGCTCCTTCCTTCCTCCCTCCCTCCCCCCCCACCCCCGCCGCTCTTTTCCCCTCTCTGAATAGCTCATACTTGCCAGTTAGCTTAGTCAAGATTTCAGCAAGAGCTACTCTCGTGAGCCTGTGGAAACTCCCCTGCCCTACAGATGGCAGTGGGCCCTCAGCTTCCGCTCCCATTCCTCCGAGGTGAAAAAGGCAGCTGGTAATGGGACTCCTGATGATGGGAAATGAATGGCTCTTTCGTGGAGCAGATCTCTAGCAGTGACTCTTTGGAAAGGAAACAGGTTCCTCGGCTGCTGAGCTGCAGAGGTTTTTCCTCCCTGAAATTATTCCAGAGAGGCAGCCGTGCAGGTAGCGATTAGATGGCAGCTTGGAATTTGCCTGGAGTCTTCCTGTCTCTCTCTTCCTCTCTCTTCTTTCTCTCTTCTCTCTTATCTCCTTCTCTCTTTCCCTCTCTCTCTAGCTCTTTCTCTTGCCTCCCTCTCTCCCTCTTTCTCCCTTTCATTCTTTCTTTGTTCCTCCCTAGCCCTAGCCCTCTGGCATGCCCCTAGCAGCCCCACTCCACAGGGGGCTCGATGTTTTCTCTCTCTCCTAACCCCAAGCCTAGCCCTAATCTCAGGCGGGGCCTGAACCTGAGCCCACCAGGCCTGTTCTTGGCCTGAACAAAACAGGTGCGCTGGGAGCAGTGTTGGTGCAGCTGGGCATTTCCTTTGGCATGCCCCTAGCAGCCCCACTCCACGCGGGGCTCGACGCTTTCTCTCTCCCCTGACCCTAAGCCTAGCCCTAACCTGGACTCCTTTCCCCCGCTGCAGAGGTCCCCGAGCAGAGGTGCCGCTCGTCTGGAGTCCCCCCAAGGAAAATGCAGGTGATGCTCACCACGCGCTGGGCTGCCGCTGCAGCCGGATAGACAGTCCTGTGGCCACGGCCCCCATCTGCTGCCCCTTCCTGGGCAGGGCAGCTGCCGCTCACCCGCAAGGTCCTGCGGCTGCTTTTGTTTCTCCAAGGTGAGACTCGGGGAGCTGCTTCGCATCACAGCGATTTCACCAGGTTGGCAAAGGCTGCAAGAAGCAATAGGCTGCTTGGCAATACTCTCCATGGTTCCTTTGCTCTGGGTCTCTCTGTTCCTCTCTCTCTCTCTTCTTCCTCTCTTTTCTCTCTCTCTCTCCTTCTGTCTTTCCCTCTCTCTCTAGCTCTTTCTCTGGCCTCTCTTTTCTCCCTTTCATTCTTTCCTTTCTTCACTTTTCTCCTCTCTCTTCTTCTCTGTTCTTTCTCTTTCTCTCTCCTCTCTCTCTCTCTCGTTCTTTTTCTTCTTTTTCTCTCTCTCCCTCTCTCCTTTCCCTTCCCCTTCCTCTGTCCCTCTCTTTTTCTCCCCCAGCGCCTGGGCCGCCATGGGGGCGCCGAGCGAGGCAGGGAGGGAGAGAGGGGGCGGACAGCGGCCACGAAGGACCAAACTGCACTCTCTGCACGCCTGTGGCAGCCCATGCATGCGCCCTGGCGCCCATCCCACCCCCGGCCCCGCCCCCACCACCACCTGTGTCACGAGCATCCACTGCAACTGCCGCCAGCTGCGCACATGGGCCTCAGCTCACCTCCGCTGAGCTGCAACAACACCGCAGGGAGGCACCGTGGGTGCTCGGCCACCGTTTCCCCTGCGGCCCTCGGTGCTCTGTGGCGCCGGACTGGGGGCAGCTTTCCCGGCCAGGAGCCTGGGGACCACACAAGTCCCCTCTCCCCGTGCCCCCTGGCTTTCGGTGCCAGCGTCCTCGGCCTGGCACCCGCGGGGCCTCTGGACAGCTCCCCAGCCCACAGGGCAGGAGCTCAGTCACCGTCACCCTACCTCCCCACAAGAACGCCAGGTCCCACCGCTGGAGCCGCTCAGCTGGCGCCATGTCCAGGAGGATGCCTGGCACATGAGAAAACGCAGCCATCAGCGCACAGCCCTGGCCCCAAAACCAACCTCAGCCCCGAGGCCCAACCCTGACCCGGGGGACACAGCCAGGAGCAGCATGAGAGCCCGGCGCTGTCTCTCACCCAGGACGGTGATGGCTTCCGCCTGCGGTGCCTGGTAGCTCCCCATGCAGCAGCTCCGGGCTGTGCTGCAGAGCGTCTCCAGCAGCGCGGGGCAGTCTTGGGCCTAGGGCAAAGCAAGGACACAGGTACTCGTCTCCGGCTGCAAATGCCCCTCCGCCAACCTGTGGCCAGGCACCTAGGTGGCCCTGCGGTGCAGGAGCCAGGGTATGGCCGCCCACAGGGCCGCGGGCCGCGTTGCAGCGCTCGCTCACCAGGTGACCGCAGACCTTGTCCTGCAGCTCAGCCACGCTCAGCCCGGCACCTGCAGCGATGCGTTGCTGCACCCTCTTTGACCCCAGAAACGGGGCACACTGGTGCAGAGCGACCTTGCACGCCTGAAAAAGAGCATCGGGCCCTGTCATCACAAGGATGCTGCACACCTGCCCAGGGCGCCGATGGAGAAACTTTGCTGCCACGGTGACAGTGAGGGCCTGTGGAGATGCTGGCAGCCCTGCACGGGTGGTAGTGGCACCGCAGCTCTGCCAGCGCCGCAGGGCTTTCTGCAGCTCCACAAGGAGCCCCGGGAGCTCTTACACTGGAGACGGCTGGGGCTGGGCCCCGGAGGTGCAGCACGAGGCTGGGAAATGCCTCCTCCACTTCTCTGCTGAAAAAGGACCTCCTCCCCAAGGCAGACGAGGCCAGGGTGCCGTAGAGGGCAAAGGCTGAGAAGCGCAGGACCTCTTCCTCCTGTGACCAGTAAAACCCATCTGGCAGGCCGCTAACGCGGGCACCGCGTACAAACTGCTCTGCACCAGTGGGGCGCTGCCTGTGGGGGGCGGAGGCCCCAGGACGGCTCTCGCCTGCCCAACAGGAGAACGAGCGGCTTCACTTACCGCCCCCAGGAACGCCCGGGTGGACCTGGAGATGTCTTCCAAGGCCGAGCCCATGGCCCTCGTCTTCAGCCGCCCCAGTACCTTCGTCAGTGCCAGCAGGCACTCGGCAGCCACCTCCGTGCTGGCCGCGTCCTCCAGGCCCCTGCACAGCACCTCCATCACGGCCGCCCTGTGCCTCCGCAGCTGCAGAGCGACAGGTGCACAAGCTGCTCACTATCCCTGCCTCCCACCGCTGCCCTTCACCATGGCGCCAAGGGCTGCACTTGCTCGAGCAAGCCCAGAGCAACCCCCTGCCTGAGGAGCCCCGCTTTGCATCCACTTTCCCCTTTGCTACCCTGCTGACATCAGAGCGAGGAGCGCGGCCTTAGTACAGCCCCACGTCTGCCTCTGCTCGTCTCTCCAGGCTCCGCAAGCCCCGCACACCTCTCCACTGGCACCTCTTGAGTTCGGACTGTGCTCAGAGCGCAGAAAAGGCCGTCTCACCTTTGTGGGTGCTCCACTGGCCATGTTGCCCACGCCTCTCATGGCCATTTGCCGCACGGTGTTGATGGGGTCACGTGATCTTTCTAGTAGGGCCTTCAGCAGGGGCTTCAGGAGCTTCGTCTTCTCCACCAGATGGTCCTTCACCAGCTGCAATAAAGCCACGGGTCCACTAGCATCAGGACGCGATTCACGCTGGGCAAGACGCAGGAACCGCTCTGAGCCCGCCCCGCCCAGCCTGCTGCCTCACCTCAGCAAAGAAAGCCGTGGCCGTGAGCCGCAGGTTTGCTGAGGGTGAACCCAGCCACGGGAAGAGGCTCTGCACCAGGCGCTGCGGGACGAGCTCCGCGCGGAGCAGCACACTGCGCACAAAGCACGAGCAGGCTCGTGACACACAGTCCCACAGGACGGCCACGGGCCGCGACTCCCAAATTTACCTGCTCCGATGCAGATGCTGCTCTGCACCTCAGCAGAGCTCCCGGGCATGAAGGAAGGTCCCAGCAGCCCTTTCCCTGGGCATAGCCCCCACGACAAGGCAGGACACATTGTGGGGGCTCTCACCTCGCCAGGAGACACACGCCGGCGGTGTGAGCCTGGGAGTCTGCCAGGGACACCCACACTCCCTGCTCCCGGAGCAGTCGCAGCCAGCGCTCCTCCAGGCACCTCGCCAGCACCAGCTCTAACGCCTCCACAAAAAGCCTGCTGGAAAAAAACCCCAAAGAAATCTCCAGGCACAGAAGTTTGGGGGCAGATTTCTCTTTGGCAGAGCTAAAGCAGCTCAGCCACTTGGGGAGCTGTTCGTTCGCTCATCCTAAACTCCACCGAGGGACAGGCAAAGTACTCCTGAAATGACTCTTCGCAGTCTTCAAGTCTCAAGCTAACTTAAAAACTGGCATTTTTGCCCTTTGTCCTGCCCCTAACCCACAGACGGCAGGAGAAAACCCAGGGTCCCTGGGCTGACTCCACGCCAGGTGCCCAAGGCACTCCCCAAGTGCTCTGCTAAGCAGCACTTTGGGGAGAGTGCCTTGTAGGTGGCACACAGCACCGATTTGCTCCTGCCGTTGCACAGCAGGAGCGTGGGCAGAGCATGGTGCTATGGGGAACCCCGCGACGGCCCCCCCCAGTTGGCAACACAGAGTTTATGGGCAGGAACGGCCCATGCCCACGCCATGTGCGGCGAAATGCCCAGGTGCACTGCCCTGCAACGACCGGTCCTGCCTCCCCGCGGAGGCAGCCCAGGGCCACTGGGACAGTCGGGTGCGCCTGCAGGCCACAAACCACATGAGCAGAGACCTGGGGCACAGGCCAACCCCTGCCCCTGCTGCTCCTCACCTGCCCGGCGTGTCGTCGCTCCCCAGCTCCCCAAGAGACAGTGTCATTTCTTCCCCCAGCGTCTCGCTGACCTGCCCCAGGAGGCTGGGAAGCAGGGAGGGAAGCAGGCGCTGGACCAGCGTCTCGTTCCGTAGGACTGACACCACCTCGAAGAGGCTGCAGGTGATCTACAGAGAAAGTCAACCAAGAACCACCTGGTAAAAAACAAGGGCTTTTCCCACCCTCCACGTCCCCCCGCTGGCCTGGGAGGCTTTTTGTCTCCAATTGTCACTGCGGCGACAGCCTTGCGGCCCGGCAGCAGCAAACTGTCCTGGCTCCCCACACTGCTATTGCTGCCACTGCCCCAGCACCCCGCCAGGCTCCATGGGTGCTCGCAAAGGGCATGAAACTCCCTTGCGCTGAAGCACGAGTTGGAAAGCAGACGCGAAGCAGCACAAATGCAACTGCTGCTGACCATACCGTGTGAGGCTCCAGGGCAGCCTGGCTGCTGCCCAGCTCCTGAGTGCAGCAGTTGCTCCCATGGCTGCTCTTTCCAGCTGCCCTTAATTTTTCAGTTAAGTGCACCAAGATGTGGCATCCCAGGGCACTTCTCCCCAGGCTCCTCCACAGCTCCACCGTGTCACTGCAAGGGAACAGACGCTCGCCCATGAGCCCCTAGCTAGCCTCGGGCACCTGCAACAGCCTCACGAGAGGCCAAAGGCTCTCCTTGTCTGCAACGGGGCTGGCCATGCCCAGCTCGGGACAGAGACACGAGCCCACGATGCTGCAGCGCTCAGCCTTTCCCCGGGGAAGAACCACCTGCTCCCTCCCAGGACCCCCCAGGCAGGCACGCCCTGGGGCTGGCTCTGACTGCAGAGGGAAGGGCGAGGGTACAGACCTGTCTGTGGGCAGGCGCTTCTGGAGGAGGCTGTCGAGCACCGGCTGTTGGTGAGAGCGGGCCAGGAGGAACATTGCCCGCAGCGCGAACCCCCTGGGCGTGCTCTGCCGCGTGCTCCACAGGCAGGGGGAAAGGATGGTCACGATTTTGGGCACCTGAAAGCAGGAAGGCAAGAAAGAATGGCTCGGTGTGGCCTTTCCCCATCCTTCTTCAGGGCCAACAGCCAGCAACAGAGAGCAGCCACAGGCAAATGGAAAAAAACGCCGCTCTCTGGGAGATTTGCTCTCTGCACTCCCCCAGAAAGGTGAGCATCCACTGCCCAGCGGCCCACGCACACACAGGCCTGCCACACAGCAAGCTCTCCAAAATGGTACTCGTGAAGTCTGTGGCCTGGGCTGGGGGGAAATATTTGCAAACAAGCTGGGGAGAAATCAGAAACAGAGGAGACCACGTCACAGGTTGCTCGGATGCAAAATTCGCGTCCTGACAGCAGCGCTCTCATGTACATGCACATGCACACACACACACACCATGGCCCCCTCCCCACTTTTCGGGGGCCAGTTACCTTCGCAGTGTTGGCGGAGGTCACGAGCAGAGACTCCGAGCTGATGGTGTTGAGCCTCTCACGCAGGCACCTGATCTCGTTGGGCCAGGGCGCCACGTCTGTGGTCTTGGCTGGAGCTGGGAGAAAGGAGAGTCACATTCATGGGGAGCGAACCTCCGGCCCCGCATGCGGATAAAGGAGGACCTGGGAGCGTGGCAAAGGCCACGGCGAAGGCAGGGCCCCCCCCGAACGCGGCGCAGCAGGTTTGCTAGCCAGGCGAGTGGCCGGCTGCAGAGGAGGACGGTCCCTGGCGCTGGGGACACGATGTCCTGCCCTCAGACAGCAGCAGGGGACGGCCCTGCCTGCTCTCCTCACCTCCTATTTGGAGCAGGCGGCCGAGGCAGGTCGCTGCCCACCAGCGGGACGTGGCTGACGCATCGCACGTCAAAGGCCCCAGCAGTCCCACCAGGGAGCCGAACTGCTCGCACGCATGGCCTCGCTGCAGGAGCAAGAGGCAGGCAAAAAGGTCACCGGCAGCCCCCACAGCTGCTCGCCCTCTCCCGGCCATGCTGCCCCTGAGCTGTGGCCGGGAGGGGGGCAAATGAGGGGCTGCCCTGCAGCCCCGGGAGACCCACAACCCGGCACCTGCCCGGGCAGAGCTCCCTGCACGTGGGGTCCCTGCTCACCCTGTGCTCGCATCGCTCTTCATAAGCACCCAGCAGCTGGACGCAGACCTGCAGGGCCCTCTCCCGCTCGCATGCGTGGGCCGAGGTGAGCCAGCGCCGCAGGACCTGGGCACGGGTGGACCCGTCTCACCACAGGCGTCTTTCCCGCCAGGGCCCCCCTCTAGCCCCTCCCTTCCCAGCCTTGCCGCCTCCACAGCCCCAATCTCTCCGGGGGCCCCGGCCCCAGGCGAGGAGCCCTTCCCCGCGGGGCCTTACCCGCTCCAGGCTCTCGCTGTGGGCACCATTGACTTGTGTAGCACCCTTTGCTCACAGCTGCTCCTGGGGAGAAATTCTGGCTCACCTAGGAGGCTCTGCAGGACACTTTGAGCTGCCTGCAAGCAAGCTGCTGCCGTTGGGAAAAGCTTGGATGCCAAATTAGGCCAAGGGGGCCTGAACCTAGGACCATTTGCCTATTCGCCAAAGGGGGGCATTGCACCTAGTCACAGGGAAGCTCTCCTCCTCGGACCAGCCCCACGGGCAAGGATCCCCACAGCTCTGCTCCACTCTGGCAGTGGCAACACTTTCCCCGCCACCCCGGGGATACTCACCTGCACCATGTCCTTGAAGCAGACAGGGGCTGGCTCTGCCTGGAGAAGGGTTGCCATGAGTTGGCCCAGTGCTCGCAGGGACGGCGCATGCACACCCTGACACCAGAAAGGGGGACTGAGGCTGGGCACCCCACACAGACACCAACACAGCCAGTGGCTGCCAGAATGCGGGGAGCCTGGAGCTGCACCCCCACCGAGGGGCGGCCGAGAAGGGCCAGCGGGTACCGGTGCGCACGGAGCAGCTGCCGCTGTCTCCCCTTCCTCATCCATCTGCTCCGGGTGATGAAGGCAAATGACGCCCTGGAAGCACTGAGCCAGGAGGCTGCAGTTTTCCTCCCTCCTCAGATGGGGCTTCACCTTGCTGTCAGGAGAAAAAAGGGAGAGGAGACAGAGAGCAGGCTTACTAGCACTCTCCAGAGCGAGTCAAAGGACAACTGGCTTTGTCCTGATTGACAGCCCCAAATCCAATGCCCACAGCCCCAGCCCAGCCCAACCAGTTGGGCTGGGACACGCAGCGACTCCCACAGCCCCGGGGACAGACCCTACCTCAACTGCTCGATGGCCACGATGGCCCGGGGGCACACCGGCGACTCCTGCGGCTCCTCCTGAATCACCTCCCGCAAGTTACAGAGGAGACATGCGCAAAGTGGGCAGTGGGCAGGGGCACAGGAGAGCCCTCCCACCTGCCCCAGCCACAGGCTCTTCTGCCAGACCCTGCAGACACCAGCCCCACCACCTCTGCAGCTCCCACAAAGGTCCCGCAGGACGAGACGGCAGCTCACCAGCACCCAGACACACCGCACCATCCCCCCTGCCATGGCCTCATGCGCCAGCACCCAAGTGCCCCGCCACCCGGGGATGGGGCTCAGGGAGCTCGGGAGCTCACGCGCTGCCCCAGGAGACCATCCCGCCTCTGGGCAAACCCACCCCACGGCAGAGCCCACAGCTCCTCTGCGCGACGGCCCTGGCTCCGGGCACTCACCAGCAGGGTCTGCAGCAGCTCCCGCTTGCGGCAGAGCTCAAACCTGGGGCAGGCGCCCACAGCCCCGATGGCGAGGCTGATCTCAGTGACGCTCTGCACCAGGGAGAGCTTCAGCTGTGCGTCCTTGATCCCAGGGGAGGAAAACATGCTTTGAGCTCTGCAAAGGGCCGAGGGCAGAAAGCAGCGGGGCTGGGGAGAATCTGCCTCCAAGCACATCGCTGGGAGACCGCACCCTCCGGGAGCCTAGCGGACCCCAGCTTGGCACCTGCACCCCAGGAGGGAAACCTCCTCTCCCCTCCTGGGAAAGAGCCTCCCACGGGGAGGGAATCAGCTGCCCTGGCTGCCGGACAGAAAGACCCCTGCGGACCCTGGCCCAGGGGAGCAGGGCGAGCAGCGCCGGCACAGCTGCGACGGGAGAGGCGCGCACAGGAAGGGCGAGGCAAGGCCGGAGCTGGTGTCACCTGGGTGGCTTTGCCCTGCGCCCCGAGCACCCACCTGGCAGCCCTCTTGGTAGAGCCACAGGACGTTCCCTACGATGTCTCTCCTGACATGGGCCAGCAGCTGCTCCCTGGGGGCGCGCAGTGCCATCCTGCTGTAGACCACCATGAGCGCAGCACGAGCAGCGCGGGTCCTCACCAAGTTGCTCTGCTGGAGGTTCGCCAGAGAAGCACCGAGTCATCAGCCCACGGCCCCAGCTGTGCCCGGGACTCCACGCACTCCCAAGGTGGGAGTTGCCCCGCATCCGACCGGCGGTTCGTCTCCCCATGCACCTCCAGCAGCTCCCCGCAATGAGCCCCCAGGCCCTTTACCTTCTGGTGTTTCAAAGTGCCCATGAACGCCTTCACCGAGGACAAGGCCAGCTGGAAGTGGCTCTCGGCACAGCGGGACACAACTGAAATCATTCCCTGCAATGCAGCAGAAACAGGGAGTCGCTCCAGCCCCAACGCTGAGCCCTGGCCAGCTCCACCAGGACCTTTCCCACGGGAAACAGCAGTGAGCAGAAAACCAGCAAGGGCTGGAGCAGGCCACACGGAGCCCCTCTGCCCTGGGGACAAGCCGAGGACACGCGGGAAGGCAGGGCGACACAAGGAAACCTCACCTGTGCCTCCCACAGCTCCAGGTAGTTGGCTTCTTTTAGATATTTCTGTGTCTGCTCTTGCACGTGGCTGAGGCACCCACAAGCTGCCAGGGCTGTGCCAAGAGCCTTGTACAGGAAGCACTGCAAGAGAAGAGGCCGAGCCCTGGCTGTGCGGACAGCCTGACCTGGCAGGAGAGGGCCAGGCCACGGCACACCCTCCCGTGCTGGGACCTGCCAAGACGCCTGCAGTACCAGCCCCAACAGCAGCCAGCGAACTGGCCACCAGCTGGCCACTGGTGGCCCCGCCACCAGCTCAGCACGGGGGGGAAGTGCCTTTTTGGGAAAGAGAGTGGGCAGCAGGAAAACCAGCCCGCAGGGCAGAGCGCCACTGCCAGCCCTCACCCCAGGCTGAGCCTCCCAGGGCTCTGCTGTCGCAGTCCTCGGGCGCACGAGCGAGCAGCAGCGACGCCGCACAGGGAACAAACCTTCTCCCAGGACAGGCGGGGAGAGCTGCTCAGCTGCCGGCTCAGCTCCTGGCTCAGGCCCACAGTCCAGGCCTCATTCTCAATGAGCTCCAGCGATGGTTGCAGGAACTAGGGCGAAGCAGGAGATGAAGCAAACGCTCCCCTGCCCTTTGCCGAGGCCTTTGCACATCCAAATGGCCCTGGAGACTGTCGGGGCGGAGCTCCCCCTCATGGCAATCTGTCTCCCCTCCCCCCTCCCCCAACCACCCCTCCTGCAACCTGCCTCTCGCTCTTCCCCAAAAGTGCCACTCGAGCCCCCTGGGCTCGGCACATGCCAGAAGCAGGTGGTGCCACGGTGCAGGGCTGCTCCGGAGGCCTCTGCCCCGGTCTCTGGCTGCATTTGTGCTCAGCTATGCCCAACGCGCCGAGAGCGGCTCCTCTGAGCGCGCAGCACCCATGGCTGGGGCAGGCGCAGGCTGCTCGGGAAGCGCCCGTGCCATTCAGTGCCCAAACAGGGAGCCCCCAGGTTCCTCCCACCCACTTTTCCTGTCCCCTCATTTGCCCCATCCAGCTGGGGCCCCACAGGGACACTGTACCTTAAGCAGAAGGCTCTCCCACTCGGCCACGTGCAGGGAGCTTGCGGTTGTTCCTGCAAAGCCAGAGGAAGCAAAAGCCCTCGCCGTTATTCCAGCGGGCTCCACAGCAGAGCCCAGGGGTGGTCTTTGCCGTCCAAAGCCCCACAGCCTCAGGCCAGCGGGCTGACAAGTGCTGGCAAACCCGGGACCGTTCCCCTCCACCAGGCTGGGGAGCTGAAGGCATTTTCCTGCCCCTCCGCCCCCCCAGCCTCTCCCGCCTGCCAACACTTTACCTGCCAGGTGCTGCAGCAGCAGGGGGATCTCTGCGGCCCACTTTGCTCCCACGGCTCCATGGATCGTGCTGGGGAGCGCCTGCAGCAGCTGCGGGGCCGCCGCTCCACGGCCACCGCTCGCGTGCGGAGACACCGCCGCCACCACCTAGGCCAGGGCAGGAGAGAGACGGGCTCACGCCTGCCCCAAGAGCCGCAGCTGGCAGCAGGCAGCCGATGTCTTCGCCTGGGCACTGCTGTCCCCCAGGAGAAGCAGGAGCCCCCAACAGGCAGGGGAGGCTCAGGCACCCTCCGACAGCTCCTGCCTCCTCCCGGGGTGCCGGCACTGGCCTTGGCACCATCTCTCCTGGCCTCTCCCCTCAGCCCGGCCACAAAAGCTCTTTCCCCGGGGACCAGCTACTCACCAGCAGGCGAGCCAGCAGGGCCTGGGGAGCCGGCAGAGGGGCTGCGGGCAGAAAGAAAGGCTGTGTGAGACGCCCAGCCCTGCCGGACCTTGCCCACGCCATGTCCCACGTCCCACACCCCCACGCGGGGCTGCAGGGGACCACCGGCCGCGCCACCTCCACACCGGCCCTGCTGGGCTCCCGTGGCTGAACGGCTGCCGACAAAGGCAGCTCCGGCATGGCAGGAACCAGCCCCTGGACCCCCAGTGAGAGCAGGCTGAGCCCACGCAGGGGGTGCCAGGGACACGCACCGCCCTAATACCACCCAGCCTGGCACAGCGCACCAGGACTTTCTGCTCCCTACCTTGCTCCACAGGCTCCAGGGCCTCGGACGCCACCTCCTCTTCCTCACGCTCTGCGCTCTCCTGTCTCTCGGCCAGGGCACACAGGCAGCGGCAGAGCGGGACCAGCATGCCAGCGTGCTGGGCTGGCACCACATGCCGCAGCAGCCTCGGCCACAGGAGCTGCAGGCAAGAAGCAGGCCGTTGGGCATGCCGGCATTTCTGCCGCTCCCTCCCACTTCCCCTGGCATGGCTGCTCCTCCGGCACCGGCCCAGCCCCTCGGCCTCGGGTCTTTCCTAGCTCAGGAGCTCCGCTCTCGCCCTGGCTTCCTCCTCCACCTTCTCTCCCTCTCGCCCACCCTGCTTCACACCCCTTTCGCCTTCCCTTTGGCTGCCCGGTTGGGGAGAGCTGCCGGCACAGCTCCCCCAGGGGCAGGTCACCCCCCACGGCAAAGGCGCACAGGATCCCTATGGCCCCACCAGCCCCTACATCTCATGTATGGGACGCAGCCAAGACGCGTGCCCAGCGGGGCTTGCGTCAGCCGCAGCACGTGCTGAACGAGCAAGTCTGGCCCCAGAGCGAAACCCCAGCTCTTCGCTGCTGCTTTAATGGCTAAGATGGGGGGTCCCAGCGCACACAGGGAAGCCTCGGGCACGCCCAACCCCACCACTCATGCAGCGCACGCACGGAAAGGACGGGCGCGTTGGCGTGAGTCATGCGCGCTCCGCAGCGTGGCAGGGGAGAGGTTCGGGCCACGGGGAAGGCGAGCAAAAGCATCCCCAGGCAAGAAGCAGCGGCAGGCGGAGGACAACTCACTTTGGCCACCCCTCCGGCAGAGACGTCCAGCGTGCCCAGCACGTGCCCGCACAGTCGCTGAACAGCCCTTTCTTCCCGGGCTTCCACTGCACAGAGGCTTCCCCGACGCCTGCGAGACAGAGGTGGGAAACACCCGTCACTGCCCCTTCCCAGGCCCCGCGGTGCCCGGTGAATGCAAGGCCACGCCAGTGCTGCGGAGGATCTGCTGCGCCCGGCTCCCCGCTGCCAGCGACACCCACGGCAGCGCGGCACAGCCGGGACGCGGAAAGCAGCCTGGGCGTCGCGCTCTGCCCTTACCAGTCTGCCCGAGGCCCGGCTGAACTCGCTGAAGATGTGCGCCACCACGTCCCACGCTGAGCAGCCCGGGGCACTGGAGCGCAGCAGCTCCCCGATGAAATGCAGAACTGCCATCTGCACCTGCCACCGAGGCTCCAGTTACCACCCCGGCCCAAAGCCCCAGGGGAGCTGCCTTTGCAGCGCTGCAGCCCTTCTGGCCGGGCCGAGACGACGAGGGTGCAGCAGCAGCCCACGCTCCACCATCGCCACCAGGCTCTCACCCCGGACCCTGCCTTTGCCTGCTGCTACAGCCCCGCCAGGCTCTGCCCCAGGGAAAGGGTGGCTCTGCCCCTGCAGCAGCACCCTCCCTGCCCAAACCAGCTCACCTGGACCGTGGGGTCCCCGCACACAGACTGCACCAACTTTGCAAACAGGGGCAGCTTCTCCCTCGTCTCGGTGGCTGCAAGGGACAAGGAGAGGTGTGCGCTGAGGCCGAGCCCCCATTTCCGGAGGGATTCCTCACAGCTGCCCAGCTTCTCGTGCAAAGCAGGGCCAGACTGCGACATCAGAGGAAGCAGCAGCACCCCGGGGGAACTGCATTTCTCTGGCCTGGGCCACTGACCTGCAGAGCGGACCAGAGCCTGCAGCACTTCCACAGCTGCCACGCGATCAGCCTTGCTCCTGCTCCTCAGCTTGCAGTACAGGAACACGATCGTCTCCTCTGGGCAAATTTGGGCTGCGGGGAAGAAATCACGCTCGCCATTAGCGACCAGCCTCTTCCCACACGGGCAGGTTTGCAAGAGAGCTGCCAGCACACGGCAGCACGGCGCGGCCTCTCCTGCCCTTACCCTGCAGCACAGTGCAGCGGCACAGCTCTGCTTTGTGCTCTGGGCTGGGCGGCTCGATCTCATCACAGAGCTGCGGGAACAAGGTGCCGTTCAGAGAAAGCCGGATCGGCGCAGAGGGATGGAAAGGAGCCGCGCTGTCAGCTCTCGTCTCACGGGCAGCTCCGGGCGCGGACCCACGGCCAAAGCCCAGAGCCCCGGGCGCACGCAGAGCTTTGCAGCAGCTGAGGCTGCCCGGGAGCCGCAGGCCAGCGACGCGGCGTCAGGCCTTACCTGCTGGTGCACAGCAGCGTTGATGGCCAGAAGCTAGGCCCGGGGCACGAGGGTCCGAGCGCCCACCACGGCCTCTAGGAAGTAGCTGAGACTCTGCAAGGCAGCGCAAGAGGGAGAGGGGGGCTCTCACCACCAGCTGCCCGGAAAGGGAGGAACCGGCATCGCGGCGAGATGCCGCGGCCTGAGCCCACGTCCAGGGAAAGCCCAGCTCGCACGGGGCTTCTGGCTCTCCCCCCTTGCTGGTTTCTTGCAGCAAGAGCCCAGGAAGCCTCAGGCCCTGGCTCTCGCGCTCGTGCCCAAAGGGGCCGCGGCTCCTCCGGGCACCCCGCAGCTCCCCGACGCCTGCCCGCACCCCCACGGCCCCCGGCCACGCCGCACCCCACGTCACCCCTCACCGTGGTCACCGCCAAGGGCTGCCGCACTTCTCGATACTGGTGCAGCAGCCAGAGGAGCTGCTCCCAGGCGCGCTGGCAGTGCTCCTCGGCGTGCAGCAGGACGCCCATCATGGCAGCCGTCACTCCAAGGACGGCCTGCTTGACCTGCCGAGGGACGGCGCCGCGCCGCGGGCTGAGGGTCTCTCCAGCGCTGGCCTGCCCCGGGTGCCCGCCTGCCCTTGCCGCGCGGGGGCTCGGGGCGCTTTCGCGGCCCGCCTGCTCCCTTCGACTCCTCGCCCAGCGCCGCCCCGCTGGCCCCGGCCCGTGGCCCCGCGGTGGTGAGAGCAGCGGCGCTCACCTCTTCCTCCTCGCAGCCCCGCCACTTTCGGCTCGCCCAGCGCAGGAGCGGGGAGATGGGGGCGCAGAGCTGGGCGGCCCCCAGGCGAGGGAAGGCACATTTCTCCCGCTGGCCCAAGTACGCGCTGACGCCCCAGCACCACTGCTCCACAGCTGCAGCACCCGGAGGGAGACGGGATGGCAGCAAAGCCTCTGAGCGGCCGGAGACCTGCCTCGCGCCAGGCCCCAGGCCGGCGGGAGGCCCCCGCGCCAGGCCGGCCAGGCCTCGGCTCGGGAGGAGAGCTGGCTCCGGGGAGGCGTCGCGCCACGGCCGGCGACGCCGCGGCCGCAACATGGCCTTCTTCCTGCCCTCTCCCGCCCCCACGCACCGCTGCCTCTGCCCGGCCTCGCCGCCCGCGGCGGCCCCGGCCCCTTCCTCCCCGAGCGGTCGCCCCGCAGCGCCCCCGCAGGGCCCCGGCACCGACACTCACCGCCGCAGCCAGCGCGCAGCAGCCGCCCGCCTCACTCAGCGCGCCACCCAGGGCCGGCAGCGTCGTGGCCGCCAAGGGTGCGCACTGCAGGGCTGCAGAGAGGGCAGGGCGGCGCCTTTGGTCTCCGGCGCGTGCCCCCCTCCAGCCCGGCCCCGAGCGTTTGGGGCAGGGCGAGGAGCCCCTTCTCCCGCCTCTCCCCCACCGTCACCCGGAGCAGCCGGCCGGGGGCCGTACCGCAGCGGGCAGCCAGGTCGCGCAGGGTGACGAGGACAAGCTCCGCCGCCGGCTCCTCCAGGGCCCTCGCGTGGCCCTGCAGCGCCGACACCACGGCAGGCAAGCGGGAACGGGCCAGCGCCACCAGGACGCGGCTCACGGCCGTCCTCGCGGCGGCCCAGCGCCGTCCGCTCAGCATCACCAGCGGCATCAGCGGTTCGGGACGAGGTGCGGCAGGAGGGCAGAGGCGCCGTGGGGTGACACCAGCCCACGGCACCCGGGGAAGCCGGGCGCTGCAGGGAGCCCTTGCAGCCCCGCGGGACGCCCCCCTCCGCCTCACCTCAGCGCCTTGCAGCCGGTCCAAGAGAGAAGTCACAACGGCGGCAAAGGTAGCCGTGGCCCCAGGGACAGAGCCAGCCGCCCTGCCGCCGTCCTCGCCCCGCGCAGGTCCCGACCAGCGACCTACACGAGGCAAGAAACCTGCAAGGAGAGCAGCGGAGGGCTTGCACCGCTTTGGCAGCGGCGGGGATGGCCCCGAGTCAGGGCAAACGTCTGCCCAGCTGGAGGGCGGGGCGACTGGAGGGGCTGGTGGGGCCGGCTCGGCGCCGCCTGGAGAAGAGCAGCCCGGGGGCAGCTTGGGGCTGGCCCCAAGCGCGTGACCCCGGCTCTCCCCGAGCCGGCCGCGCGGGCGCCAGCAGCTCCCCGTCCCCCCCCCCCAACAACGGGCCAGCGGGGCGCCCAGCGTGGTGCCGGCCCCCACCTCGCAGCGCTCGCAGCACCCCCATCGCGGCAGGACTCCCCAGACTCTCACTCTTTCTCTCGCTTTCTTGCTTGCCCTCCCTCTCTCCTTCTCCCATCCCTTCTCTCCCCCTTCCTCCCTCTGTCTTTCTCTACCTAAGCCTGGCCCTAATCTCAGGTGGGGCCTGAACCTGAGCCCACCAGGCCCTTTTCTGGCCTGAACAAAACCAGGTGTGCTGGGAGCAAGGCTGGTGCAGCCCTGCATTGCCTTTGGCAGGCCCTTTGCAGCCCCTCTCCATGTGGGGCTCCACACTCTCTCTCCCCCCTAACCCGAGGCCTAGCCCTCACCTGGACTCCTCTTCCCTGCTGCAGAGGTGCCGCTGGTCTGGAGACCCCCAAGGAAAATGCGGGCCATGCTGCCCATGTGCTGGGCTGCCCCTGCAGCCTGACAGAGGGTCCTGTGGCCACGGCCCTGCCTGCTGCCCCTTCCTGGGCTGCTGCTGCTCGCCCACGAGCTCCTGCAGCTGCTTTGGTTTCTCCAAAGTCAGCCTTGGGGAGCTGACCCCCGAGGTCAGTCTTTCCCTTTTCTTCTCTTTTCCCCCTTTCCCTTTTCTTCTTGTGTATTTATTCCTCAATATTTCTTCTAGATTTCTTCTTCTCTTTCTTCTTCTACTTCTCCTTCTTTCTTTTTCTTTCTCTGTCACTCTTTCTCCCTTTTCCCTTTCTCCATCTCCCTTTCTCATTCCATTTTTTTCTTTCCCTCTGTCCCTCTCTCTCCTGTTTCTCTCTCCCATGTTCTTCCCCTCTTGTTCTCTCTAGTCTGCCCTCACTCTTTTCCTTTCTCCTTCTTTCTTGTTCCTTCTCTCTCCCTTTTCTTTTTTCTTTCTCTTCTCTCTTGTTCTCTCTCCTTTTCTCTGCCCCATCTCTTTCTCTATAATTCTCACTCACTTCTTCCTCACTTTTTCCTCTTTTCTCCCTTTCATTCCTTATTCCTTTCCCTCCCCTTTTCTCCCTCCTTCTCTTCTCTCTCCCTCCTCATTCTCTTTCCGTTTCCCTCTGTTTCTCAGCATCTCTCTTGCTCTTTCCTACTCCCCCTCTCTCCTTATTTCTCTCGCTCTCCCTCTTCTTCCTCTCCCTTTTTTTCTTGCTCCTTCTCCCTCTCTCCCCCTCCTTTGCTCTCTCTTGCCTTCTCTCCCCATCTCTTTCCCTCTTTCCCTGTCCCTCTTTCTTTCTCCTTCTCTTCTTCACTCTTCCTCTCTTTCTTTCTCTGCCACCCTCTTTCTCCCTCTACCTCCCTCTCACTTTCTCTCTTGTTCTCTCCTCTCCTTCTCTGTTCTTCTCTCCCTCCCTCTTTTTGCCTCCTTCTCCCTCGCTGTCTTCTCTTGCTCTTTCTCTTCCTCTCCTTCCGCATTGCTCTTCTTCTCTCGCTCTCTCCCTCTCCTCTCCCACTTTCTTTCTTCTTTTTTCCTCTCTCCTTCACTCTTGTTCTCTCACTTTCTCTCTCTCCCTCTGTCTTTCTCTACCTCACTTTCTCTCTTTCCCTGGTCTCTCTTCTTCCTCTCCTAGCTGGCCATCCTTCTTTCCCCTTCTGCCTTGCCCTCCTTTGGCCTCTCTCTCCTTCTCCCTTTCATTCCTTCAACTCTTTCTCTCCCTTTCTGCCTTTCTCTTAGTCTCCCTCTTGCTCTCTTTCCCTCTCTGTCTCTCTCTCACCCCCTTCTTCCCATTTCTTCTTCTTTCTCTCCCCCTTTTCCTCCCTTCCTCCCTTTTTCCCTCTGCCTTTTCCTTTTCCCCCCACTTTCTCTCCTGCTTTCTTTTTCCCCCGTCTCTTGTTCTCTCTTCTTTCTCATTCTTTCTCTGTTTCTCCATTTCTCCCTCCCTCTTTCTCTCCCTCTTTTCCCACTTTCCCTTTCTCTTTCTTTGCTGCCCGCTTTCTCTCTCTCCTCTCTCTCTCTTTCTTCTTTTCCCTCTCTCCCCTACTTTGTCTCCTCCTTTCTCCCTCGGTCTCCCTGCAGAGCGGCTCCTGCGGCACGCGAGCTCCCTGTGCTGGTGAGGGCTGGGGCCAGGGATCTCTGGGGGACCAAGTGCCCTGCGCCCTGGGGAGGGGGATTTCTGGCAGGGAGGAACAGCAGTCGCCTGTTCAGTTGTTCCTCCTCTTCAGATGGAGCTTCCTGTGTTTCAGTTTGTGCCCGTTGCCCCTCATCCTGTCACTGGGCAAACTGACAAGCCTGGCCCCAGCCTCTTTACAGCCTCCCTTCAGATATTTCAACACCTTGCTAAGATGCCCCCTCTGTCTTCCCTTCTCCAGGCTGAAGTCCCAGCTCTCTCAGCCTTTCCTCATATGGGAGATGCCGGGCTGGACAGAGGGGCCCAGACCCCCCGCCCCAGAGGGTGGCTCCTGTGCAGTCACGTGGCTGCACTCCTGCGGGGACATGCAGGAGTATTTTTCTGCTCCTTCCTATCATCCTAATCAGAGCAGCCCCCAGGCAGTAACTGCACCGCAGGCATCGCCAGCCCGCTTGCACTTTGCCCGTTGTTTCTCTTGGAGGAAGGGAACACCACGTCCTGTGGGTCTGCTCATACCCCCAGCAGCTGGTACGCTGGCTTTCACGCTCGTCTTCCATTTGTTTCTAATCGAACTACTTCCTGGGAGTTCAACCCAGTTTGACTGACTCTCCTTAAGTGTTTTAGTACTACCAGAGTGGTACTTTATTCACCACTTGCTCACCAAAAAGCAACCCTCCTGGTAGGCTCCACATTTCTTTCCTTTTCTGACTGGGCACTTCTCTCCCACAGGCTCCATTCTAGGTAATGTAACTTGAAAGACCCATGTACAATAATCAAGTCACTTCAGGGTCCCTCTTAAGATTGCAATATTTTAATAAGAACAGTTCATACAAGTAACTCACTTCCGTACAATCATGGAGTACAAAAGCTTCCCTGTCTCTAGGTACTATAGGTACTACTGCTCAGCCTTAAATATCTCTACAAACTCTTTAGATCGGTCATCGGGCATGTCGCACTCCTTACTAAAAAAAAAAACAAAAAAACAAAACAAACAAACAAACAAAAAAAGGGCACAGTAACAATGACACAAAGGTTATTCTACTAAAATTTAACAGCAGATGCTAATCAGGAAAAGCCTTTCATCTAAGTGGCTTCCTGACTCCTGTTCTTAACACCTGCCTCACTTGTGACAGTTAAAACAGACAGTAGCCTCCAACTGCCCTTCAGGTTCCACCATAGTCTCATGGACAAGGTACTGACAACTTGGGACCTAGCCGCCTAAATCCCTTGAGCAGGCCAGCACACTTCTCGCTTACGCACAGATTTTTATCCCGTTACTCGTATGAGCGCTCTCCTCTCCCGCTTGGGAAAACATCTACTCCTGGAGACTCTTGTACTAGCCGAACTAGCGGGAGCAACTCAACAGCTAAACAGCAATTCACTTGGCCCCACCAGCACATTCCCCATGTCAAAGGAGGCCTGCAGTTGTGAACAACAGTGACGTTTAAGCGACGGCAGAGAAAACAGCGCTGCTGATGTCTTTGGACCAACAGAAAGCTCTTTAGAAATGTTTCCACAGGAAAATGCTGATAAGCGGTCTTTCTACAAGGGGCTTTGTTACCCTGGCTTTTTCAGGAGAGCTCAAGCACTGCTTTTGGTAAAACGTTTTTACAAGCCCCAAACCAGCCTGCTGCGGCCTGAAACTGCTCTGGCACGGCCTGGAAGCTGCCCTGCCATGCCTGAAACCGGCCCACCGGGCCTGGACCCAGGCTACCGCAGCCCAGCTCAAAGTCACCCCCACCACCAACTCCAAAACCCCTCTCTCCTCACCCTGCAACTCCTCCCTCCGCTGAGCCCAAAACCACTCCCCTCCAGCCTGTTGCATGTTTGTAACACTGGTTTACAGCAGACAACTTGAACACCACAAACCCCAGGACAACAAGCGGTTTTAGTTAGTAGCCTGCAGCTGGGCAGGGAAAGAGCACTGGAGGCTGCCCAAAGGCAGCACCACAACTCGGGGAGGGAAGCAGAGCATTTCAGAGCACGACCGAGGAAGAGGCACAAAGCCCACAGAGCACAGGGACGCCTAGGGGAAATGGCCTCCCATTCTCTGAGTTGCCCCAGGCACCCTGCAGCACAGACCTGGCTGGCAGCAGAACCAGAGACCCAGACTTCTCCCTTGAGGCAGGCCTGACAAATGAAGGTTTTCCAACAGATGACCAATATCAGAAAGGCCCAGCAGGGAGCACAGATTTTGTTAGCTCAGTGCTCTCAAGGCAGCCCTTGAATTTGCTTGCTTGTTCCCTCATCATACCTTAGGGCCTGGGGTCTCTGGGAAAGCTTTCAGCTCCACAGGAGGCTGAGCTGGGGCCCCCTAAAAGGGAGGGCTAAACATGGGGCAGGGCCTCCAGGGGCAGGAGGCTGCACACTCTGGAGAAACACAGCTCTGACATGCTGCGCTGGAGCTACCCAGGCTCTGCCTTCCCTGGCCAGCATTACTGGTAATTAGGTAACCAAAGACAGAGAAATGCCATCTCTATCTTCTGAAGGGGTTGCGGAGGGCCTTGGAAATACACTTTGCTGCTATAACTGCGTGAGACTCTGCTCCACGCTTACCGAGGGTCAAACAGTTTCCATTTAAAAAAAAAAAAAAACAGCTCTGCAGGCATGCAGCTCCAAGGCCAAAAGAACCCACTCCACCAGGGCACAGCTGCTCAGGGAAACACAAAGAGCCCCTGAGCAAGCCTCCTTGGCTTCCTTTTGGTTTTCCCCTCTCTCATTTAGGCTTCTTAAGCTGGTGACAAGTAGTCAGAACTGACTGGGCTCTCCTGCCAAAAAGGCTTTCACAGCTCACCCAACACCTGAAAGCTGCACCTAGCCTATACCTTCACTGGGCAAGCACCACTCCTTCAGGGACTCAGGAGGCAACCTCAGGAAGAAACTTCCACCCAAGCTTACCAAGCCTCCTGCTCTGCACAGGCAGAACAGACCTGTGCCCACCAGGCTTGGAAAGAGTCCCAGGCTTAGTGCAAGGCAAATTCATATCACCCACCCAAGCTGAAGAGTCTCCTTTCAGAAGCTAGTGGCCTTCAAGAAGACACTTAAGCACACCGCTAGGAGTCCAAATGGGCACGCCAGAGGTGTCCCGAGCAAGGCTGAAGCGGGACACAGCTGCTTTCCTTCGCCAGGAAACCCCCAGGCTGGGCTGCAGCAGCCTCCTTGCCTGCCCTGGGGACACTGTGCTAGGAACTGCTGCTGGCAGCCTGCAAACACAAACACGGGTGCTCCCACATTAGCGGCCCTGGGGGGCAACAGCCTGCAGGCATCATGCTGCAGCAGAAAAGCCTCTCAGCTGCACCAAGAGCTACGAGGTTAAGGAAAGCACTCCCAATATGACACTGACTCGGCCCAAAGCTGCTTCAAAAGCCAAGTGTGCTCAGGGCAACCTCTCCGCTCTCCCCTCAACAGGCTCCCCCAAGTGCATGGCACAGGCAGCCAGGTGGCCACGCCTGCTGCTGCCCACCACACAGCCCCACTCACCTCCAGCGCCTTCATTTCCCCAGCGCCACCTTGGGCACCACCACCTCTTCCTTGCTCCCCAGGCACTGCTGAGTGGTGGCCATCTGCTGCTGGTATCGCTTCTGTGCTTGGCCACCACCTGGCACCTGCCCTCCCCTGAGGGGCCGAGAGCCCGGGCCCTCCACAGGGCCAGGACTTGCCCTCCCCTCCCTGTGCCAAAACGCTCCACAGTCACCACGCGCCCTGCAACCGCCCCACACCAACCCTCAACAGCCGCCACGTGCCTCAGCCACCTCGCTTTAATGGCTGCCACGCACTGCGGGCACCTGCTGTAACAGGTACCTGGTGGGTGAAACGTGACCCATTGCCCATGCAGTGATTTAGGAGCAGGTCTTCATACCAGCTCTTCTCACAGAGCTTGTGGTTTTTTTTTTCTCCTGTTAATGGAGAAGGATTTACAGGTGCAGAGAGAAGAGCCTACTCACCAGCAGGCAGTTGAAATGCTCAGTGACCTTGCCTTCCTAAGGGTCTTATTTTGCCCTTGAGCAGCTGAGGTTTCTGTCCCCTTCAGAGGGAGCTCAGCCCAGGAGTCAAGAGGAAATTCAGTGGTGAGCTGCCTCGTAAACATGTCTGGGGAGAACTTCCGTCGTGTCCTCAGGCAGCCTTTGTGGCAGTGGAGGGGGAGGCTCTGTGTCCTTGGCACAGGTGCCACCAAATGCCTGAATTGTTCACCCACCTGAGAGGCAGCTTGAAGAGGGTGCCAGCTGATGGTGGGTTACAGGACTGGGCCTGCTCAGAAGGTGTGCAGTTATTGGCAGTGGTGCAGTCTGGCTGGTCCTTGTGGGGCTAGTGTCTTCTGCTGCTGCTCCCCACTGCTGCCTGTGTCCTTGACTTCTGGGTGCAAGAGAGCTGGGGCAGCTTCTTGCAATGAATGCTGGCACACTCCCTCAGCAATCTGGTGAGGTACTCCAGAGGCACATGCTCACCCAGAGGGGCCTCCCCTTTGTCTCTGCCTTCTTCAGGCCACTCCGCAAGCACTCGTGTCCATCGCAGCCACAGTCCCTGGCGCTGCAGTCCAAAAGCATCCCCGTTATCACCAGTGCCACTAAAATTGCTTTTCAAAAAAAAAAATTTTTTTTCTTTTATTCTGTGGCAAGTGAACGGCCAGAGGTGGCTGTTCAGTGCTGTTCAAACTCAGTGAGGTACCTAGGGTTAATCCCACTTCTGTGGCATGCTCCTCGTGCAAGGTTTAGGCACTCTGCTCCTGTGCAAGCTGAAGGCTCTGTTGTTCGTGGGGGGCAGGAGGGAGCCCTGGATAGGCAGTTCTTCAGCTTGTTCTTTCGCCTGTTAAGGACAAGATACGATGTACGCGTGCTCTGCGAGTTGCTTGTGTGTCAAATGAGCCCTTATTAGAGGCAGGTATAGCGGGGTTTTTTAATGCCAGTGCCTAAAAAGAAATGGGGTTTTGTGGGTGTGACTGACCCGAAGGTGTTTGGTGGAGGATGGTATGTTTCTCCTGGAGATCTTGGATTCCTGTCCAGGCCAGGAAGTTGTTGCTCTCGGATACATGATGGTGTGTGCTGGAGAGCCTCAGTGTGAGGAGGGATGCTGTGTAGGAACCCAGAGGAGCAGGCCAAAGCAGCTAGGGGCCAAAGAGAACCATCTCCGAAGCTGCTTGCTTGGGGGACAGCAGATGCGTGGGTCCGTTTGCCACCAGCCTCGTGGCAGGAACACTATCCAGCCCCTCCACGCTGGGCTGGGTTGCTCTTGGCAGCGTTGTGTCCTGGGGACGGTAACAGGGCAGCAGCTGCAGGGCTGTTGCCAGTGGTATGCCTGCTGTGTGCACGTGTGTCATCTTCAGGCAAGCAGGGGAAGGAAGAGGAAAGCTGGAGGATGGCAATAAATTGGGAAGATGCCTTAGCACTTACCTAAAAACACGTCCTCTTCAGTGGTTGTATCTCTTGGTTTTTCGTTCTTGGTCCCCCTAACGCACACCGAGGCCCCCGTTGTTGCTGGGAAGGGTGAGCACCCAAGGGTGCAAGACACTCAGCCTCGTGTGCAAAGGAGGCCTGAGCTTTGGTGGTAGTGGCTCTCCTTACTTGTGCAGTGTGTGACAAGGCACGTGAGGTTGTAAGGTTCTTGCAAGGGATGTGAATCATGAGCACACAGGCCTTGGCAGGGCAGGCCACAGTCTGGTAATCTGTCTCAGAAACACTGGGCTATGTTGTGCTGTTTGGGCCTGAATTCATGAGCTAGCAGCTAATTGGTTAATAACCTGCAGCAGTCTGCCCCCCTCCCCTCCCTGACTACAAGAGTGACCTCTGAGGGACTCAGCATATCCCTGGTCAAACCACCTGGTGAACCTGTGAGGTGTGAATGGACAGGGAGATTCTGTGGTAACCACCTCCCATCTGTCAATCATAGTGAAGGGGCTGGAATATGCACATAAAGGGTTAGAACATACCTTCCTGATTGGCTAAAGGCCACATGCCCTAATTTGCATCAGCCTATAGAAAGAGAGTGGGGGGGGGGGGGTGGGGTGAGGGGGACCTTGAGGTGAGCAGCTGGAGAGTGGGGGAGGTTTGGGGTGGAGGAGCCCCAGTGGCCTTTCTGAAGGCTTGAAGGAGCTTGGCAGCCTTTTTAAAGGCCGGGCTCCAGCTGAAGACATCAGGAGCAGGGGAATCATTGATGACCACAAGAGGGCCTGAATGGTGGTAGCTGACCACTGTCCCCTAACAGGGCCTTGCTCTGCCTCTTCCCCCTCAAGTCAGGCTGCTGGCTGGGACCACCATTGAATCTGACACCCAGGAGACCCCTCTCTGGGGGGCAGGCACATAAGTGTGGGTGTACCACTTCTTGAGGGTGTGGGTTTGAAGCTCCATTCTCATAACAACCTGAGACCAGTAGGGCCTTAGTGAGGTTCAGCTCACCCCTTGCCTATCAGGTGGCATGTTGTGCAGGTGTGACCCGATAGACCATCCTACTCTTTACTGTGCACTCTCTTGCTCTGTCTGTCTTCCTTTTTGGGGGTATGGGGATCTTACTTTTGAGCTAGCTAATAGAACAATGTAAGCCCTAGATATGTGGTATCTAAATGAGTTATTTGTGAATAAGTTGTTAGTGTTGTCACTCCTTCTTGCTTATTTGGAGAATCTCTGTAGACCTATGCACTCAGTAAAGCTCCCATCAGCCCCCAGGAACCTGTTAGTTGTGAGTGGTTAATGAAGTTGTTGAAGAGGCCTTTTGCTTGGCTCAGGCATGCTTCTTCATCCAACAGCACCATAAGCTTTCCAGGTGTTGTGCAACTGTTGACTCACTGCTGACTAATTGAACTAACTGAGCAATTAGCTTAGGAATGGTGGCTTGATATTGACTCCCTGGTCAATAGTGCTTCAGTACCTAGAAGCTAATTGCTTAAGTAGTGCTGAAAGTACTGGAGAAATGTTGAATAAATGCTGGACTTGGACAAGGGTGTGACCCCCCCCCCCCCCGTCTCCCCCAAAAGAACAGTTTCTGGCATGAAAGCATCTCAATGGGAGGTTTGTCCTGGTGCATGCTGGTCTCCTTGCCCTCTGGGTGCTTGCAGATGGACCCCCACCCCACCTCGAGGAGGGTCCATGCACCCTGTCCCCCACCTCAAAAAGGGCCCCCTCAGCCTCTGCTTTGGGGCTGGAAATGCCGGAGCTTGCCTCTGTTTCCAAGTCCCCACAAGGCAGGACTTAGCCCCAGTTTCCAGCCACAGAATCAGCCACCTCAGCCTCTGTTTGCGGACCCCAAAAGGCAGGACTTAGCCTCTCTTTTGGAGCCCAAAAGGCAGGACTCCTTCACCTGTTCTTGTGCTTGAAAACAGGGAAGCTTGAACACCAAGCTTCCCTTGGTGGCCCTAAAAACACAGCACTCGGCCTCTGCTTTTAGTCCCCACAACAGGCACCCTTGCCTCTGTTCTCAGAGTCCCAAAAACACAGGACTTGGTCTCTGTTTCTGGAGCTGGAAAACCTTGGACTCTGCTTGGAGGATGCGAAAGGGCCAACTACGCCTCCATTCCAGGCCCCCAAAACAGAGGCCTTAGTCGCTGTCTGCAACCACAAGCACAGCAAACTTAAAAGCCTCTGTTTCTGGCCCCCAAAATGCAGGACTTGGCCTGTCTTCAGACACAAAGGCAGCCAACTAAGGCTCCCTTTCTGGGCCTCAAAGTGGCCTAACTAGCCTGGGTTTGTGGCCCCAGGAACCCAGGATTTAGGCCCCCTTTAGGGCTCAGAAGTGGGGAACTTGCTCTCCGTTCTCAGCCAGAAACACAGCCAGCTCAGCCCCTGCTGCTGAGCTCCACAATGCCTCCCCAAGTCTCTGGTGGTGGCCCCCAAACCTCACCACTTCCTGCCTGCCCTGGCACCTGGCCCCCAAAGCCCCTGCCGTCGGGCTGCAAGTGCAGGGCTTGGGGCAGCAGCCTCCACCTGGGATGGCCCTGGGTGGCTCTGGGCTGTGCTTAGGGCCAGGGCCGGGGCGTCCCTGCTGGGAGGGCCCGGCCCCGGGTGTGGGGCAGCCTGGGGGCGTTGGGCTTGGGCCCTTCAGCCTTTATTCCCTGGCCTGGCCCCACTCCCAGCCCTGGGAGAGCGGCCCTGCCCCCTTCCCCTCTGCAGCCCCACTCACCCCCAGGGGCTCCCAGTGCCCCTCAATCCCTGCAGCCCCCACTCGCCCCTTGGGCCCTCCGCTCGCCCCGGGGCCCCTCTCAGCCTCAGGCCCCCCCTTACCCCACTGTCCCCAGTGGCCTCTCCAGTGTCTGCAGTGCCCTCCCTCACCCCATCTCTCTGCTTCCCATGGCCCCAGGCAGGGCCCCAGGCTGGGCCGGGGGCACTGGGGCCACATCCTGGGGGCAGCAGGGCCGGGGCCGGCGCAAGACCCCCACAGAGCCTGGAAACAAGCTGGCGCCTTCCTCATGCGGATGGAGCTTTATTGTCCTCCAGCCTCGGGCTACTGGGGCCCCCGGCACGGGGCACCGCTGCTGCCGCCAGCCACGCACGGGGGGGCCTTGGCGTGCCACTGCCTCTGCTGAGCTGCAATGACACCAGAGGGAGGCACCGTGGGTGCTCGGCTGCTGTTTCCCCATGGCCCCCCATGGCCTCCGGAGCTCCACAGTGCTCAGCTGGGGGCAGCTGTCCTGGTCAGGAGCCTGGGGGCTGTGCAAGTCCTCTCTCCCCATTCCACACCCCCCCCCGCCCCCCCCACTTTCGGCACCAGCCACCCTGGCCTGGTGCTCGCGGGGCCTCTGGACACCTCCCCAGGACGTGGGGTGGGAGCTCGGTCTCTGTCACCTACCTCCCCACAAGAACGCCAGGTCCCATCGCTGGAGCCACTCAGCTGGCGCTGTGTCCAGGATGATGCCTGGCACATGGGGAAGTGCAGCCATCAGGGCATGGCCCCAGTCCCAAACCCAGCTCCAGCCCTGAAGCCCAACCCCGGCCCCGACCCGAGGGACGTGACCGGGAGCAGCGCGACAGCCCTGCACTGCCTCTCACCCAGGACGGTGACGGCTGTCACCTGCGACGCCTGGCAGCTCCCCATGCAGCAGCTCCGGGCTGTGCTGAAGAGCCTCTCCAGCAGCGCGGGGCAGTCTTGGGCCTAGGGCAGAGCAGGCACGTGGGAGCTCATCTCTGGCTCCAAGCGCCACCCGCTCCCGGGTGCCCTGCAGCCGGCACAGGAGCCACAGGGCAGCCACCCGCCCGCCTGCAGGGACGCAGGCCCCAGTGCAGAGCTCGCTCACCAGGTGACTGCAGATCTCGTCCTGCAGCTCGGCCGCGCTCAGCCCAGCGCTCGTGGCAATGCGCCTCCGCACCCTCTTTGACCCCAGAAACGGGGCGCACAGGTGGAGAGCACCCTTGCACGCCTGGAAAAGAGCATTGGCCCGTCACAGGGACGCTGAGCGCCTGCCCGCAGCACCAAGGGAGGGAGAAACCTCGCTGCCGCGCTGTCAGCGAGGGCCTGCAGAGACACCAGCAACAGCAGCACCACAGCTCTGCTGGCACCACAGGGCTTTCTGCAGATCTGCAGATAGCAGAAAGCTGCTTACATCGGAGACAGCTGGGGCTGGGTCCCGCAGGTGCAGCACAAGGCTGGGAAACACTTCCTCCACCTCTCTGCTGAAACTGGACCTCCTCCCTGAGGCAGACGAGGCCAGAGTCCCATAGAGGGTGAAGGCCAAGCGACGCAGCACCTCTTCCTCCTGCGAACAAAAAAGCCTATGTGGCAGGTGCTAACAAGGGTGCCGCCTACAAACCCCTTGGCACTAGCGCGGCACTGCCCACAGGGGGATGGCAGCCCCAGGACGGCTCTTGCCTGCCCAACATGAGAACGAGTGGCTTCACTTACCGCCCCCAGGAACGCCCGGGTGGACCTGGCGATGTCTGCCAGGGCAGAGCCCACGGCACTCGCCTTCAGCTGCCCCAGCACCTTCACCAGCGCCAGCAGGCTCTCGGCAGCCACCTCCGCACCGGCCACATCCTCCAGGCCCCTGCACAGCACCTCCACCACGGCCGCCCTGTGCCCCCGCAGCTGCAGAGTGATGGGTGCACGAGCTGCTTGCTAGTCCTGCCCCTCACTGGGGCTCTTCATCACAGTGCCAAGGGCTGCGCTTGCTCGAGCAAGCCCAGAGCAACCCCCTGCCTGAGGAGCCCCGCTTTGCACCCACTTTCCCTTTGCCACCCTGCTGACATCAGAGCAAGGAGCGTGGCCTTAGCACGGCCCCGCGTCCACCTCTGCTCGACACTCCAGGCTCTGCAAGCCCCGCGCACCTCTCCACTGGCACCTCTTGAGTTTGGGCTGTGTTCAGAGCACAGGAAAGGCCATCTCACCTTTGTGGGCGCTCCGCTGGCCACGTTGCCCACGCCTCTCATGGCCATTTGCCGCACGGTGTTGATGGGGTCACGTGATCTTTCTAGTAGGGCCTTCAGCAGGGGCTTCAGGAGCTTCGTCTTCTCCACCAGATGGTCCTTCACCAGCTGCAATAAAGCCACGGGGCTGCTAGCATCGGGACGCCATTCACGCCAGGCAAGACAGGACCCCTCCGAGCCCTCCCTGCCCTCCTGCTGCCTCACCTCAGCAAAGAAAGCCGTGGCCGTGAGCCGCAGGTTTGCCGAGGGTGAACCCAGCCACGGGAAGAGGCTCTGCACCAGGCGCTGCGGGACAAGCTCTGCGCGGATCAGCACGCTGCGCACAAAGCACGAGCAGGCTCGTGACACACAGTCACACAGGACGGCCACGGGCCACAACTCCCAAATTCACCGACTCCAATGCAGATGCTGCTCTGCACCTCAGCAGAGCTCCCGGGCATGAAGGAAGGTCCCAGCAGCCCTTTCCCTGGGCATAGCCCCCGCGACAAGGCAGGACACATTGTGGGGGCTCTCACCTCGCCAGGAGACACACGCCGGCGGTGTGAGCCTGGGGGTCTGCCAGGGATGCCCACACTCCCTGCTCCCGGAGCAGCCGCAGCCAGCGCTCCTCCAGGCACCTCGCCAGCACCAGCTCTAACGCCTCCACAAAAAGACTGTGGGGGAAAAAAAAAAAAAACCCAAAGAAAGCTCCAGGGGCAGAAGTTTGGGGGCAGATTTCTCTTTGGCAGAGCTAAAGCAGCTCAGCCACTTGGGGAGCTGTTCCTCCGCTCATCCTAAACTCCACCGAGGGACAGGCAAAGTACCCCTGAAATGACGCTCCAAGGTCTTCAAGTCTCAAGCTAACTGAAAGCTGGCATTTTTGCCCTTTGTCCTGCCCCAAACCCACAGACAGCAGGAGAAAGCCCAGAGTCCCTGGGCTGACTCCACGCCAGGCGCCCAAGGCACTCCCCAAGTGCTCTGCTCAGCAGCACTTTGGGGAGAGTGCCTTGTAGGTGGCACACAGCACCGATTTGCTCCTGCCGTTGCACAGCAGGAGCGTGGGCAGAGCATGGCACTGTGGGGAGCCTCACGATGGCCCCAGCTGGCGACACAGAGTTTACAGGCAGCCCTGCACCAGTGGGACAGTTGGGTGTGCCTGCAAGGCCATGAACCACACAAAGAGGCCAACCCCTGCCCCTGCCCCAGCCGCTCCTCACCTGCCCGGTGTGTCGTTGCTGCCCAGCTCCCCCAGGGACAGTGCCATCTCCTCCCCCAGCGTCTCGCTGACCTGCCCCAGGAGGCTGGGAAGCAGGGAGGGAAGCAGGTGCTGGACCAGCGTCTTGCTCCGCAGGACCACCAGCACCTCGGAGAGGGCGCGGGTGATCTACAGAGAAAGTCAACCAAGAACCACCTGGTAAAACAAGGGCTTTTCCCACTGTCCACGTCTCCCTGCCACCCTGGGGGGGCTTTTACTGTCTCCAATTCTCACTGCAGCGACAGCCTTGTGGCCCGGCAGCAGCAAACTGTCCCGACTCCCCACACCACTTACACTTCCACCCCCCTGGCACAGCACCCCGCCAGGCTCCACGGGTGCCCGCAAAGGGCACGAAACTCCCTCACGCTGAAGCACGAGTTGGAAAGCAGGCGTGAAGTGGCATAAATGCCTCTGCCGCTGACCGTACCGTGCGAGGCTCCAGGGCAGCCTGGCTGCTGCCCAGCTCTTGAGTGCAGCAGTCCCTCTGGTGGCTGCTCTTTCCAGCTGCCCTTAATTTTTTGGTTAAGCACACCAGGATGTGGCATCCCAGGGTGCTTCTTCCCAGGCTCCTCCACAGCTCCACCATGTCACTGCAAGAGAACAGACGCTCGCCCATGAGCCCCTAGCTAGCCTCGGGCACCTGCAACAGCCTCACGAGAGGCCAAAGGCTCTCCTTGTCTGCAACGGGGCTGGCCATGCCCAGCTCGGGACAGAGACACGAGCCCACGATGCTGCAGCGCTCAGCCTTTCCCCGGGGAAGAACCACCTGCTCCCTCGCGGGACCCCGCAGGCAGGTGCGCCCTGGGGCTGGCTCTGACTGCAGAGGGAAGGCCGAGGGCACAGACCTGTCCATGGGCAGGCGCTTCTGGAGGAGGCTGTCGAGCACCGGCTGTTGGTGAGAGCGGGCCAGGAGGAACATTGCCCGCAGCGCGAACCCCCTGGGCGTGCTCTGCCGGGTGCTGCGCAGGCAGCTGGAAAGGATGGTCACCATTTGGGGCACCTGAAAGCAGGAAGGCGAGAAAGAATGGCTTGGTGCGTCCTTTCCCCGTCCTTCTTCGGGGCCAATGGTCAACAACAGAGAGCAGCTAAAGGCGAATAGAAAAAACACCCCTCTCTCACCTCCTCCTGGAAGATTTGCTCCCCGCGCTCCCCCAGAAAGGTGAGCATCCACCGCCCAGCGGCCCACACACCCATGGGCCTGGCGCACAGCAAGCTCTCCACGATGGCGCTCGTGAAGTCTGTGGCCTGGGCTGCGGGGCAGGATTTGCAAACAAGCTGGGGAGAAATCAGGAACAGAAGAGACCACGTCATGGGTTGCTCAGATGCAAAACTCATGTCCTGACAGGAGTACTCGCATGCAAACTCGCACACACACACACATATACCGTGGCCCCCTCCCTGCTTTTTGGGGGCCAGTTACCTTCGCGATGTTGGTGGAGGTCGTGAGCAGAGACTCAGAGGTGACGGCGTTGAGCCTCTGACACAGGCGCCTGATCTCGTTGCTCCAGGCCGCCTCATCCGTGGTCTTGGCTGGAGCCAGGAGAAAGGGGAGTCACATTCAGGGGGAGCGAAACTCCGACCCCACGTGCTGGGGACGTGAAGTCTTGCCCACTCTCCTCACCTCCTATTTGGAGCAGGCGGCCGAGGCAGGTCGCTGCCCGCTGGCGGGACACGGCTGACGCGTCGCATGTCAGAGGCCCCAGCAGTCCTGCCAGGGAGCCGAACTGCTCGCACGCATGGCCTCGCTGCAGGAGCAAGAGGCAGGCAAAGAGGTCACTGGCAGCCCCCGCGGCCACTCGCCCTCTCCCGGCCACGCTGCCCCCGAGCTGTGGCTGGGCAGGGGGCAAACGAGGAGCCGTCCTGCAGCCCCAGGAGACCCACAACCCGGCGCCTGCTGGGGCAGCTCTCCCTACGCGCATGGTCCCTGCTCACCCTGTGCTCGCGTCGCTCTTCATAAGTGCCCAGCAGCTGGACGCAGACCTGCAGGGCCCTCTCCCGCTCGCATGCGTGGGCCGAGGTGAGCCAGCGCCGCAGGACCTGGGCACGGGCACACCTGTCTCACCACGGGCGTCTTTCCACCCGAAGCCCTTCGCCAGCCCCCTCCTTCCTCGGCCTTGCTGCTTGCACAGCCCCGGTCTCTCTGGGCACCCCAGCCCCAGGCGAGGAGCCCTTCCCCGTGGGGACCTCCCTGCTCTGGGCTCTCGCTGCGGGCAGCATTGACCTGTGCAGCACCCCTCGCACACGGCTGCGGCTGGGGAGAAGCTCTGGCTCATCCAGGGGGCTCGGCAGGACACTGCGAGCTGCCTGCAAGCAGGCTGCTGCCGATGGGAAAAAGCTTGGGTGCCAAATTAGGGCAAGGGGGCCTGAACCTAGGACCATTTCCCTGTCCGCCACAGCAGGGTGTTACCCCTAGTTGCAGGGAAGCTCCCCTCCTCACACCAGCCCTGCAGCAGGATCCCCACGCCTCTGTCCCGCTCTGACAGCAGCGACGCTTTCCCCGCCCCCGCCCCAGGGACACTCACCTGCACCAGGTCCTTAAAGCAGACAGGGGCCGGCTCCGCTCGGAGAAGGGCTGCCACGAGCTGCCCCAGCACTCGCAGAGACAGCGCGTGCACACCCTGGCACCAGAAAGGGGGACTGAGTTCGGGCACCCCATGCACTCGCCAGCACAGCCAGCGGCTGCCAGAGTGCGGGGCGCCCGCAGCTGGGCCCCCGCCCAGGGGTGGCCAAGAAGCGCCGGCAGGTACCGATGTGTGTGGAGCAGCTGCCCCCGTCTCCCCTTCCTTTGCCATCTGCTCCGGGCGACGAAGGCGCACGACGCCCTGGCAGCACTGAGCCAGGAGGTTGTGCTTTTCCTCCCTCCTCAGATGGGGCTTCAGCTTGCTGCCAGGAGAAAAAGGGAGGGACGACAGAGAGGGGGCTTACTAGCACTCTCCAGAGTGAGTCACACCACCACTGGCTTTGTCCCCATCGACAGCCCCAAATCCAACACCCTCAGCTCCAGCCACACCGGCTGTCTGGGCTGGGGCACGCAGCCACTCCCACAGTCCCGGGGACAGACCCTACCTCAACTGCTCGATGGCCACGATGGCCCGGGGGTGCACCGGCGACTCCTGCGGCTCCTCCTGAATCACCTCCTGCAAGTCACAGAGAGACACGCGCAAAGTGGGCAGCGGGCAGGGGTGAGGGAGAGCCTGCCCGCCCACCCCGGCCACGCGTTCTTCTGCAGGACCCTGCAGGCACTGGCCCCTCAACCCCCATGGCTCCCTCAAGGGTCCCGCAGGACGAGGCAGCAGCTCCCCAGCACCCAAATGTCCCACGCTCCCCTGCCACGGTTCCAAGTGCCAGCACCCAAGCACCCTGCCCCCTGGGAACGAGGCTCGGGGAGCTTGGGAGCTCGTGCACCGCCCCGGGAGACCATTGCTCCTCTGGGCAAACCTGCCCCACGGCAGAGCCCACAGCCACCCCTGCGTGACGGCCTCGGCTCTGGGCACTCACCAGCAGGGTCTGCAGCAGCTCCCGCTTGCGGCAGAGCTCAAACCTGGGGCAGGCGCCCACAGCCCCGATGGCGAGGCTGATCTCGGTGACACTCTGCACCAGGGAGAGCCTCAGCTGGGCATCCTGATTGCAGGGGAGGAAAACACACTTTGAGCTCCTTGAAGGGCTGAGGAACCTGCCTCCAAGCACAGTGCGGGGAGGAGACTGTGCCCTCTGGGAGCCCAGCAGACCCCAGCTCGGCACCCGCGGCCTAGGAAGGGACTCTCCTCGCCCCTCCTGGGAAGGAGCCTCTCACGGGGAGGCAAGCAGCTGCCCCAGCTGCTGGCCAGAAAGACCCACAGATCCCGGCCCAGAGGAGCAGGGCAAGCAGCGCTGGCGCGGCTACGATGGGAGAGGTGCGCATGGGAAGGGTGAGGAGAGGCCGGAGCTGGCAGCACCCGGCCGGCTATGCCCTGCGCCCCGAGCACCCACCTGGCGGCCCTCTCGGTAGAGCTGCAGGACGTTCCCCACGATGTCTCTCTCGATATGGGCCAGCAGCTGCTCCCTGGGGGCACGCAGCGCCATCCTGCCGTACACCACCATGAGCGCAGCGCGAGTAGCGCGGGTCCTCACCGTGTTGCTCTGCTGGGGGTTTGTCGGAGAAGCACCGAGACATCAGCCCACGGCCCCACTGTGCCCGGGACTCCGCACGCTCCCGAGGCAGGAGCTGCTCTGCACACGACCGGCAGCTCGGCTCCCTGCGCACCTCTAGCAGCTCTAACAACAACACCCTGGGCTCTTTACCTTCTGGTGTTTCAAAGTGCCCATGAACGCCTTCACCGAGGACAAGGCCAGCTGGAAGTGGCTCTCGGCACAGCGGGACACAACTGAAATCATTCCCTGCAACGCAGCAGAAACAGGGAGTTGCTCCCACCAGCTCCACTGGCCAGGCAGGACCTTTCCCACGGCAAACAGCAGTGAAGAGAAAACCAGCAAAGGCTGGAGCAGGCCACGCAGAGCCCCTCTGCCCTGGGGACACGCCGAGGACACTCGGCAAAGCAGGGCGACACGAGGAAAGCTCACCTGTGCCTGCCACAGCTCCAGGTAGTTGGCTTCTTGGAGATATCTCAGTGTCTGCTCTTGCACGTGCCTGAGACACCCACAAGCTGCCAGGGCCGTGCCGAGAGCCTTGTACAGGAAGCGCTGCAAGAGAAGAGGCCGAGCCCTGGCTGTGGGGACAGCCCAACCTGGCGGGAGAGGGCCAGGCCACGGCCAACCCCACCATGCTGGCACCCATGCCCAGCGACCCGAGGGCTCTCTGGCGCAGCCCTCGGACGCGTGAGCAGCGGCAGCGGCACCGCACAGGGAACAAACCTTCTCCCAGGACAGGCGGGGAGAGCTGCCCAGCTGCTGGCTCAGCTCCCGGCTCAGGCCCACCGTCCAGGCCTCACTCCCAACGACCTCCAGCGAAGTTCTCAGGAACTAGGGTGAAGAGGACGATGAAGCAAATGCTCACCTGCCCCTTACCAGGGTCTTGTGCACATCCTCTGAGCACGCAGCACCCACGGCCGGGGCAAGTGCAGGCTGCTCGGGAAGTGCCTGCCCTGCTCCGTCCTCCCACCATTTTTCCTGTCCCCTGCTTGCCCCATCCAGCTGGGGACCCCACACGCATGCCATACCTTAAGCAGAAGGCTCTCCCACTCGGCCACATGCAGGGAGCTTGCGGTTGTTCCTGCAAAGCCAGAGGAAGCAAAAGCCCTCGCCGTTATTCCAGCGGGCTCCACAGCAGAGCCCAGGGGTGGTCTTTGCCGTCCAAAGCCCCACAGCCTCAGGCCAGTGGGCTGACAAGAGCCAGCAAACCCAGGACCGTTCCCCTCCACCAGGCTGGGGAGCTGAAGGCATTTTCCTGCCCCTCCGCCCCCCCAGCCTCTCCCGCCTGCCCGCACCTTACCTGCCAGGTGCTGCAGCAGCAGGGGGATCTCTGCGGCCCACTTTGCTCCCACGGCTCCATGGATCGTGCTGGGGAGCGCCTGCAGCAGCTGCAGGGCCGCTGCTCCACGGCCACCGCCCGCGTGCGGAGACACCGCCGCCACCACCTAGGCCAGGGCAGCAGGGAGACGGGCTCACGCCTGCCCCAAGAGCTGCAGCTGCCCCCATAGGCAGGCAGGCAGGCAGGCAGGCAGGGAGGTTGGCACTGCCCCAGCTGGCAGCAGGCAGCTGACCCAGGTGCTGCCGTCCTCCAGGAGGAGCAGGAGCCCCTGAGGGGCAGGGGAGGCTCAGGCTGCCTCCGACAGCTCCTGCCTCCTCCCGGGGTGCCTGGCACTGGCCTCGGCACCATCTCTCCCCGCCTCTCCTCTTGCCCGGGCCTCAAAAGCTCTTTCCCTGGGGCCCCACTACTCACCAGCAGGCGAGCCAGCAGGGCCTGGGGAGCCGGCAGAGGGGCTGCGGGCAGAAGGAAAGGCTGCGTGAGACACCCAGCCCCTCCGGCCCTCCTCGTGCCGCATCCCACATCCCCGCATGTGGCTAAAGGGGACCCGGCTGCGCCGCCTCCACACCAGCTCTGCCGGGCTCCCGTGGCTGAACAGCCACCGCTGAAGGCAGCCCCGGCATGGCAGGAACAAGCCCCCAGGCCCCCGGCGAGAGCTGGCTGCAGCAGTGCCAGGCGGCTCCGCCAGGGAAGGGGCACGCGGGGCAGAGCCCTCGCACCCAGCGAAGGGCACTGCTCTGCCCTGCACTGCCCCGGGCCTCCTGCGTGGGGCCGCCAAGGGACAACAGGGATATGCGCTGCCCCGCTCACACCCAGCCTGGCGCAGCATGCCAGGACTTTCTGCTCCCCACCTAGCTCCTCAGATTCTAGAGCCTCGGGTGCCGCCTCCTCTTCCTCGCGCCCTGCGCTCTCCTGTCTCTCAGCCAGGGCACGCAGACAGCGGCAGAGTGGGACCAGCATGCCAGTGTACTGGGCTGGCACCACGTACCGCAGCAGCCTCGGCCACAGGAGCTGCAGGCAAGAACCAGGCCGTTCAGCACGCCGGCATTTCCACCTCTCCATCCCTGTTCCCCCATCATTGCCACTTCTCTGGCACCGGCCCAGCCCTTCAGCCTCGGGCCTCCCCTAACTCAGAGGTTTCGGTCTCGCCCTGCCTTTCTCCTCCACCTTCTCTCCCTCTTGCCCACCGTGCTTCACACTCCTTTCCCCCTCCCTTTGGCTGCCTGGTTGATGAGAGCTGCTGGCACAGCTCACCCCCAGGGGGCAGGTCACCTCTGCACTCCAAGGGGACACAGGATTCCTATGGCCCCACCAGCCCCTACATCTCATGTACGGGATGTGGCCAGGACACATGCCCAGTGGGCTCGAGTCAGCCGCAGCATGTGCTGAACAAGCAAGTCCGGCCCCACAAAGCTAAACCCCAGCTCTTCTCCGCTGCTTTAGTGGCTAAGACAGGGGTCCCAGTGCACAGAGGAAAGCCTCGGACACCCCCAACCCCACTGCTCACAGAGCTTGCACATGGAAAGGACTGGTGCGTTTCCGTGAGCCGCACACACTCCGCGGTGTGTCGGGGAGAGGTTCAGGCCACAGGGAGGGTGAGGAAGAGCGTCCCCAGGCAAGAAGCAGCGGCAGGCGGAGGACAACTCACTTTGGCCACCCCTCTGGCAGACATGTCCAGCGTGCCCAGGACATGCCCGCACAGCCGCTGAACAGCCCTTTCTTCCCGGGCTTCCACCGCACAAAGGCTTCCCATGGCCTGCGAGACAGAGGTGGGAAACACCCGTCACTGCCCCTTCCCAGACCCTATGGTGCACAGCGATGCAGAGCCCCCTCCCACCGTGGCACCGGTGTGGCGGCCCTGCTGCACCCAGCTCTCTGCTGCCAGGGACGCCCGTGGCAGCACAGCACAGTCGGAGCATGGGACGCAGCCCTGGCGCCTTGCTCTGCCCTTACCAGTCTGCCCGAGGCCCGGCTGAACTCGCTGAAGATGTGCCCCACCACGTCCCACGCCGAGCAGCCCGGGGCACTGGAGCACAGCAGCTCCCCGATGAAATGCAGAACTGCCTTCCTCACCTGCCAGGGAGGCTGCTGTTATGACCCCGGCCCACAGCCCCAGGGCAGGCTGCCTTCGCAGCGCTGCAGCCCTTCTGGCTGGGCCAAGACGACAAGGGTGCAGCAGCAGCCCACACTCCACTGTCGCCACTGGGCTTTAGCCCTGTGCCCTGCCTTTGCCTGCTGCTACAGCCCCGCCAGGCTCTGCGCCAGGGAAAGGGTGGCTCTGCCCCCGCGGCAGCACCGTGGCACCATCCCTGCCCAAAACAGCTCACCTGGGCCGCGGGGTCGCCACGCACAGACTGCACAAGCTTCACAAACAGGGGCAGCTTCTCCCTCATCTCGGCAGCTGCAAGGGACAAGGAGAGGTGTGCGCTGAGGCCGAGCCCCCATTTCCGGAGGGATTCCTCACAGCTCCCTGGCTTTTTGTACACAAGTGGGACAGAAAAGCAGGGCCAGACTGCGATGGCAGAGGAAGCAGCAGCATCCCGGGGGGACTCCATTTCTCTCTCCTGGCACACTGACCATCAGAGCGGACCAGAGCTTGCAGCACTTCCACGGCTGCCACGCGATCAGCCTTGCTCCCGCTCCTCAGCTTGCAGTACAGGAACACGATTGTCTCCGCGGGGCAAATTTGGGCTGCGAGGAGGAAATCACGCTCAGCATTAGTGACCAGCATCTTCGCACCCGGGTAGGTTTGCGACACAGCTGCCAGCACACGGCGGCACGGCGCTGCCTCTCCTCTCCTCACCCTGCAGCACGGCGCAGCGGCACAGCTCTGCTCTGTGCTCTGGGCTGGGTGGCTCGATCTCGTCACAGAGCTGTGAGAACAAGGTGTGTTTCAGAGAAAGCCAGATCGGTGTGCAGAGGGACAGGAAAGAAACTGTGCTGTCAGCCCTCGTCTCACGGGCAGCTCTGGGCGCGGCCCCACCACCAAAGCCCAGAGCTCCGGGCGCACGCAGAGCTTTGCAGCTGAGGCTGCCCAGGAGCCTCAGGCCAGCAACGTGGCACCAGGCCTTACCTGCTGGTGCACAGCAGCGTTGATGGCCAGAAGCTTGGCCCGGGGCACGAGGGTCTGAACGTCCGCCACAGCCCCCAGGAAATAGCTGAGACTCTGCAAGGGAGCATGAGAGGGCGAGGGGGGCTCTCACCGCCAGCCGCCCGGAAAGGGAGAAACCGGCATCGCTGGGAGAGGCCATGGCCTGAACCCACGTCCAGGGAAAGCCCAGCCCCGCATGGGGCTTCTGGTTCGTCCTTCCCACAGAGCAGCAGGAGACCAGGAGGTCTCCTCTGCACAGCCCTGCTGGGACAGCCTTTCCTGGCACGTTTCCCCGCCCCCAACCTCTCCCTGTCCCAGGGGCAGGATGCAGCCCTGGGTGCGAGGGCAGAGCTCCTTGTGCACCCCCCCCCAGCCCGGGAAGTGGCGCAGCCTCCCGTCCTGAGCTGCTCGCTCCAGCGACTCACCGCTCCCTCCTGGCCCTCCTGCCTTGCTGATTTCTTCCAGCAAGAGCCCAGGAAGCCTCTGGCCTTTGTTCCCCATTCCTGCCCAAAGGGGTCCCAGCTCCTCCCGGCACCCCGCAGCTCCCCAACACCTTGCGGCACCCGCACAGCGCCCGGCTGCGCCGTGCCCTGCGCAACACCTCACCGTGGTCACCCCAAAGGGCTCCCGCACTTCTCGATACTGGTGCAGCAGCCAGAGGAGCTGCTCCCAGGCGCGCTCGCGGTGCTGCTCCGCGTGCAGGAGGACACCCATCATGGCACCCATCGCCCTGAGGACGGCCTGCTTGACCTGCCGAGGGTTGGCGACATGCGGCGGTGAGGGCTGAGGGTCTCTCCAGCACTCGCCTCCCCCAGACACCAGCCTGCCCTTCCCGCGCAGGGGACTGTCCCTTCTCCCTGGCCAGAAGGGCTCGCTCACCAGCACAGAGAGCATTTCCTCCCGGCACACCCTCAGCCTGCCCTGTCAAAAAGGCCCTGGGATTCCTACGCGGAGTAGCAGGCCGGGCACTGTTGCTTTCTGGCACAGAGCCGCGAAGGAGAGCTGCCGTCCTGCCTGCCAGCTGGCACTGCTGGCCCCGGCATGCTGCCCGCAGGCTCCCGGCTCGGGGCCCTTTCGCAGCCAGCCTGCTCCCTTTGACTCCTTGCAGAGCCCCACCGGCCCCTGCAGACGTCCCTGCTGCTGCCCACGGCTGCAGAAGCAGCAACGCTCACCTCTTCCTCCTCACAGCGCCGCCAGTTTCTGCCCACGTAGCGGAAGAGTGGGTAAACAGGGGCGCAGAGTTGGGCCGCCCCCAGGCGAGGGAAGGCACATTTCTCCCACTCGCGGAAGTACGTGTTTATCCCTCGGCACCACTGCTCCACAACTGCAGCATGAGAAGGGAAACAGGATCGTGGCAAAGTCTCTGACCAGCAGGAGACCTCGTTTCAACCAGGCCCCCGAGCCTGATTTAAGCCGACGCCAGGCTCGCCAGGCCTCAGGTCTGCCTTCAGGCACACGTTGCATGAGGGTCTGAGACACCTGGGTTGAAATGCTGCCTTGTTTCTCCCCTCTTCCGCCCCAGCACACCTTTTCCTCCACACAGCCTTGCTGCCCTCCACCACTGCCCGCTGCAGCCCCTGCCTCTTTCTTCCCAAACATTGGCCCCTCAGCACAAGCTTGGAGGCTTTGGCAATTCTTTCCTGTGCTCTCCCTTAAAGCCCACAAGCTCCTTGGGGCAGCCGCACCGAGCGCCGGCCCGGCCTGCCCACAGGCACCCCGGCAGCACCCGCTGCTCCTGCTCGTTCAGGGCAGTTGGGGGCTGCTGAGGCTGGAGCTCACTGCGGCTCAGCCCTGCCCTGCCTGCCCCGAGACCCCAGCGAGGCGCCCAGGGCCACCCTGGCCCCTTCCGCTCCCCGCGGGCCCTGGCCGCAGCGCCGACACTCACCGCCGCAGACAGTGCGCAGCAGCCGGCTGCTCCCCACCTCGCTCAGCACACCGTGCAGGGCTGACAGCGTCGTTTCCACGAAGGGCACGCACTGCAGGGCTGCAGAAAGGGCAGGGGCGGTGGGGCGGAGGGCGGCTGCCGTCAGCCGGAGCTGCCACGGCCCGTGGGCTCTGTCCCCCGGCAACGCTGCCAGACCAGGGCTGTGGGGCCATGCCAGAGGGCAGGGGGACGGGAGAGCTGCCGAAGCCCTGGGGGAGGCCCTGGCATGGGGAGGGTTCCTGCCAGGGCACCCATGTACCACCAGCTGCCTTCCCCGAGGGGTGCGGGGAAGCCCTGGGGCATGGGGAGGACAGCGTGGGGCAGAGCCCGGCACATTTGGTCTCCAGCAGGTTCCCTCCAGCCCAGCGCAGCCCAGACTGTTTTGGCCAGGGTGACGAATCCCTTCTCCTGCCTGTCACCCACTGTAACGCGGAGTAGCAGGCCGGGCACTGTACCGTAGCGGGCAGCGAGGTTGCGCAGGGTGATGAGGACGAACTCCTCCGACATCCCCTCCAGAGCCTTCAGGTGGCCCTGCAGCACCGACATCACGTCGTGCAAGTGGGAGCGGGCCAGTGCCACCAGGACACCACTAGCGTCCGTCCTCACAGCGGCTGTCACACCCTGAAAGACAGCAGTTTGCGCGTGACAGCAGCGTGACTGGCCGTCCCCCACAGCTTGGCCTCGAGGCAGGACAGAGAACCGGTAACTCGACTCCAACTGTCCCTCGCTCACAAACAGCCCTGCAGCCACCTCTCTGCACAGCTCCCGGGTCACTGCCCCAACCCCCTGCCAGGACCCGTCCCCGAAGCCTCTCCTGTAGGACAGACGTGCCAAGCGCAGGGGTCCGGGGTTACCCTCAGAGAGGACAAGCTCACCTGGGCAGCTTGCAGGTCCTCGAATGCCACCGCTATCACTCTGTCCACGACAGAGTTCTGCAAATGGCTCTCGTCGTGCCACAAGACGCTCTCCAGCTCGCGGTAAATCTCCGCTCTGCCATCCTGGGGACACACCGCACACGGCAGCAATGGGACGTGTCGCCCTCACATCAGCTCCGCCATGCTGACGCCAGGGACGAGCCGCCGCCACCGCTCAGCACAGCCGTCGGGAGTGGGCGAGAAATCCCACGCTGGGATTTCCCAACCCAAACCCTAACCCTAACCCCGGGGACGCTGCCACCTCCTGCAGGAAAGCAGGGTGCGCGGTAGTGTCCGCTCAGCGCCACCAGCAGCATCCGGTTTTTGGGAGGAGGCACGGCAGGAGGACAGAGGCGCCATTGAGCGAGATCAGCTCACAGCACCTGGGGAAGCTGGGCGCTACGGGGAGCCCTCGAAGCCCCACGCAGCCCCATGGGATGCCCCCACCTCACCTCGACGCCTTGCAGCCGGTCCAACAGAGAGGTCACGACGGCGGCAAAGGTAGCAACGGCCGCAGGGCCAGAGCCAGCCGCCCTGCCGCCGTCCTCACCCCGCGCAGGTCCGGACTGGGGACCTACACAAGTGAAGAAACCTGGAAGGAAAGAAGCGGAGGGTTTGCGTTGCTTCAGCAGCCGCAGGGGCGGGCCCTGAATTGGGGCAAACGTCTCCCCAGCTGGAGTACGGGGTAACAGGAGAGGCTGGCAGAGCCGGCTCTGTGTAATCTGGAGAAGAGCAGCCCGGGGGCAGCTTGGAGCTGGCCCCAAGCGCATGACCCCGACTCTCCCCGAGCCAGCAATGTGGGCACCAGCTGGTCCCCGTCACCCCCATCGAGCGGGCCGGCAGGCTGGGTGCCGAGTGCGGCACCAGCCCCCACCTCGGAGCACTCGCAGCACCCCCATCGCGGCAGGACTCCCTGGACGGATGCACTGCTCCGCCAGCACCTCCTCCCGCGGGAGCTACGAGCCACTGGGCCAGCGTGGGCCCTGGGAGGGAGAGGGGACCTGGCCACTGTGACCAGTGAGGGGCCACTGTGACCCGTGGGGGGCCCCGACACCTCACAGAGGGCTGCTGGCAACGCGGGGCTGCGGGGGGGGAGGGCAGGCACGGCCGCACCAGGGACCCCCCCCCGCCTCGCCCCAAATGTGGGCATATCCCCCAGGCGCCAGCGCTCGCAGTCACTCGTCGGCCTCCGGTGGTTCTGAGCAGTGACCGTCTCCAAACGCATCGGCCACTTTAGGTTATCTCCTAAGATAACCTCCTAAGTGCCCATCCCAAAAGAGCACCTCTTCTGAATTGCGCCACTCTTCTAAAGAGCTTCAGGCAAACCACCAGCAGCCACCCGGCAACTGCCAGCTCCCACATCATCCCCTCAGCAAACACTGCTGCAGACGAAAGCCCTAAACACGAAGAGCAAACAAAAAAGAGGGCAGGGAAAGTATGCTAGGGACGGATCTCAGGACAAGGAGAAAGACTGACTGGCGCTTGGTCAGGATCCTGGCTGGAGACACCAGGCAGTGCGTTAAGTCCTTCTGAACATGGCAAAAATTAAGATGCTTTCATCGTCCTGAGCACCACAGACAGAAATGGCAGCAGACCTGCTGTCATACCCCTTCTCCCAGGAAGCGGATGAAACAATATTGTAGCGTTAAGCTTCTGGGCAGCTGGACTAAATCCTTCAAGCAGAAACCTGGGGAGAAGGCTGTGCCTCGAGCGCCAGACCCAGGCTAAGCAGAGGGGAGCTTTGGTTTGGGAAGCCACGTGGCCTAACAGAGAATTGCTCGGGGCCTTGGGCAGCTGGAGGCATCCCCGGCCACCCTGACTGGTGGTGGGAGCCTCGGCTGCACTGCGGGGCCTCAGTACCCCTGTCCTGCATGGGCTGCCACTCGGCGGGCACCTCACACGACAAGAGAGCTGGATATTTATGTCCGTAACGAGGCCCGAAGAAAAGCACTCCTATAGAAAGCCACCTGCCAGACAGCAGCACTGCCTCTGTGCACCTCCAACCCCTCCAACTGGGTATGAAGCAGCTTGAGACACTTCCCAGCTGTCACTGGGACACCTCTGGGTTTCCACAGGTTTTATTAAAAGCGTGGCTTTTTGGCATTCCGACAGCTACTCTTTCCAAAAGGCGCTGCAGGGAGAGCAGCTGGCCTACGGAGGCCACGAAACAGCAGCGCCTGCCTTCGTGGCACCTGTAGCTCTGCACAGACCTTCCCAGCTCACGCAGAGGCACCTCCAGCTCCGCGTGCCCTTGGGACCCGCAGCAGCCCTGACAGCAGCCCCTGCTGATGCTCCCCGAGCTCCCAAAAACCAACTCTGGAGCATCAGGCCCTCTGGCACTGCCCGCAGGGACTTGCTCCGCTCTACCCACAGCTCACCCAGCTGGATGCTGGGTGACAGCTCCGTCCCACAGGTCTCCTCAGCACAGTGAGGGGAGATGACGGGGCCTTGGACTGACACTTCATTTGAAAAGTAAAACTCATCTCCACCTCTCTATTTCCTCCCTAACAGCCTCCCTTCCTGCCTCACCCTGTCACCTGACACAGCTCCTCTGCACCTCATTTCCTTCCTTTAGAGGGACAGGCAAGAGAGAAAGGCCCTTTCTTTTACTCCCTGAACTGAGAGGAAAACAAACTTTGTGTTTTCTACTAATGCCAAAGCAATGTATTAAGAGTAAATGGTTTCTCAAATGAAAGGGTAACTTCCTGTCTCCAGTTCTAGAGAAATGCCTGCGAGCGCTAAAAGGCTCATAAAAGGAGTGTGAGAAGGGACCTCAGGACCCTCAGGAGCGGGCAAGGAACTGTTGCCTCGCAACACTCCTGTTGCCTTGACAGCCAGGCTGGCCAAGGTGCAAGGAGGGAGGCCAGACTCCACAGTGTCCAGCTGACCACAGGACAGTGCTGAACTGGGATTGAGGAAGAAAGCTTTGTGCAGGGTAGCACGCTGGCAGACCAGGCCCATCATGCCCAGCATGTCGCTGTCCACCACTCCTCCATGGCGATTACAGCACAGCTCTATTTGTTTAAGGACAAAGCTGCGGGGCTGCCTGCTCCCTCTGTGTGGACCGGCCACCCAGCCGTCAATACATGGGGAGCACTGCTCTCCGGGCTCTCTCTGGGCAGCGGGGAAGCACAGCTGAAATGCGGCACCTTGGGACAGGCTCACACTCCCCAGGGCACGCTGTTCCCTGCAGGGCAGCTGACCCCAAACAGCTTGGACAGCCCAGGGACAGACCTGCTGCCCACATGGCCTGCAAAGCCCCCGGGACAGAGGCTCAGAGCTGCTCCTGCTCGAAGGCTTTTTGTGCCCCGTGACTGACTTCAGGAGGCAAAAGCTTGTAAGCACAAAAAAACGAACAAACAAGAAAAACAACCCCAGAAGGATATTTTGGTGCCAACCCTGCTGGTGCAGCTGCTAACATAACTGTTTTCCAACCAAAGTGCATTATCCCAAGCAGTGTGTCGTCACAGTTTACCCAGGAAGGCTTGTGCACAGAGAGCACGGTGTGGGGAGTGATTACCTTTGGCTGTATTGATTGGAGGTAGGTTTGCTAATTCTGCTTTGCCTCAATTTCTGCAACAATAACAAAGCCTTTCTGAAAGCCAGGCAGAGAGCTGATGTCATTGGAGCGACCCAGTCCCCGAGGAGAAATCCCACAGTACCTGACCAAAATAATATTGGAAGCACGGGCTTAGTGTTGCTGCCCACATCCCCCACTCAAAATGCCTCCGGGCTGTGTCCAGTCCCACTCCCCCATGCCTCCCCCATCCTTAGCCCTATGCTGGGAGCTACCAGAAGACTGAAGATCCTCCCTGCTCGCCCCAAGACACCCCCAGGCTGCAGAGGGTCATCTGGCAACAGCAGAGCAACTGCCCCATTGCTCAAAGGGGCCTTTCTGGAGGGCACGCTGGGCACAGAGGGCAATGACTGCCCCCAGCTGCCCTTTTGCAAAGCTCTCTGCCCTGGGGGGGTGCCAACCCAGGCAGATGGAGCAAGCATTTGTGAGAGACTGGTCTTCCCTTAAAGAAAAACAAACAAACAAAAAATCAACAACAAAACTAACTGCTTGCTGGTTCACACCACCTGAGTCCAAGAGGCCTGACGTAAACCGCATGAGGCAGTAAGTCTGAGCTCTTCCCAAGCTTGTTCAATAGCAGAAAGGGAAGATGCTCCTTTAAGAAACCCCTTTCCTTTCATTTGGGCTTTGCAAGCACTCATTCCTACGGCTGTCTGGTGACTGGGAACTGCATGCAAAGCCTGGGAAGCAGCAGGAAAAGCAATGCTGCATGACAGGCACTATCTGACCTTGGGGACTCGGGGGGGGGCAAAGCCTTTGTGGGGGACCTTTCAGCAGTAGGAAGGACAGTGGAAAAAGATGGGACGGTCTTAGAGGAGATCTTTTTCTGAGTCCTAGATGGGACAGTTGCAGTCTAATATTGCTCGCTTGAATTCGTGAGGGAGTGAAACAGGCCTTTGCTTTAAAGAAGAGAGGAAGAACTAGACTGTCTGTGTTTGCTCTGTAGCTCTGCAGGGGATGGGCTGAGCCTGTCCCTGCAGAGCACAACGCTGGGAGCAGGTTGTGGAGTCGAGGAAGACATTTGGAGGCCTGTCTCATCGCTGCTGCTGCTGCTGCTGCCTGGGCGGTCTGCGGCAGCTGCTCTTGCCCAGCTGCCCGGGTCCTTGCTCTGCGCCATGGCCACGGAGGTGAGGCGCTCTCTGGCGCAGGACTTCTCTCTCCCAAGGTGTTACAGCGCCTGGCACAAAGGGGCCTGGCTTTAACTACAGCCTCTTCAAGCAAAGGGAGGCAATGTTAACCCATTCTTCTTTTCTACTTTCCACCTGGCTTTTGAAGGTCTTCAGCTCCTCTGTGAGGGCTTAGACACAGTAATTCACCTCTCAGGGTGTCGGATCACTGTTTCAGTGCTTTTAAAATGCTATAGGTTTTACAGGGAGAAGCAAAGCCAGGGCAGCGAGGCCTTTTCAGGATTAAAACATTTCAACTTCTGTTTGTCCTTTCTAGTGAGCTGGTGTTAAGGGTTCCTTGCTGAGGTGCCTCACTCACATCAGGATGTGACCCTGTAGTGTTTTTGCACTTGAATGTTGAGGTGCAACTGCCTAGCGGCCCTTGAAACCACCATCTCTTATCTTGCCAAAAGAAGGATGGTGGGGGGAGGGGGGAGAAGAAGAAGTGGTATTTGAGGAAAAACAATGGGCGCGCTCTGGCCGTGGACACAATTTACCAAGGGAGCTACGTAAGCAAATGAAGACGGAATCTCAAGAGTCTGATTCTCAATTGCATTCAGCTCCCTTTGCACCACTGTGGAGATGGGATGCTCCCTTGCCAAGCGTGAACCCTAGGGGGAACCCTAGGGTTCAGCCCCATTGGGGGTGGGGTGGTATGAAGGGAACTGTGTGGAAGTGAGAATAAACCCTAGTGTTTGGAGGGGAGGGGGGGTTGTTCCTCCTCTGTGCTCAGTCCGGGCGTGTGATGGGTAGGGCTTGACTAGTTTCCTGTCAACGGGAGTGGAAAAGTACCTACTGAGTTGGAAGGAAACTCAACGAGGCTTTTGTGGACCATCTCCTTGACAAAGGAAAAGAACTCCGAATGGTGTTTCTGCGGTCTCTGGTAGCTGAACTGAAGAGCAGCTCGAAGGAGAAGCTCTTGATTCAGAGCAATGCAGCCCCAACCGTCTCTGTACAATATTGTCTGATCTGCTTTTTATGGGAAAAGCTACTTCATGACATGGAAATGCTCCAAGTTCATCAGGTTGTACCTTGAGGCAGCTTTTGCTGTGTTCTTTTCTGTTCATCTCTGACTTTCTCTGGCTGCTTTATTTTCATGCTCTTATCAAATTGTCAGCAGACAGATGTGCACAGCAGTTTCAAGAGGGGTGCCCCACAGAAAACCACTTCAAGAACTGCTGTTCCACTTGATCGCCGTTTCCTTTCACACCCTCTCATTTGTTTCATGGAAGTAGAATATATATAAAGTATGTTTGAATGTCTTACACTTGCTTGGAGAACCTTTCCCTCAGCCGACAACAGCATTGGTGAGGACCGGGACTAGAATGTGAGATGCGGGGGGAGGAGGGGGAAATCCTGTGAGCCCATCAGTGGATGAAACGTGACCCGTTGCCCATGCAGTGATTTAGGAGCAGGAATTCTTGCCAGCTCTTCTCCCAGTGATTATATATATATATATATATTTTTTTTTTTTTTTCTCCTGTTAATGGTAGAAGGATTTACAGGAGCACAGAGAAGAGCCTTCTCTCCAGCAGGCAATTGAAATGCTCGGTGACGGTGCCTTGATACATTGATGGTGTATCTTCTAGTCTGGTCACGAAGCAGTTTCACTGCCCGTTTATGCCACAATTTTTTGTTAGATTTAAAAGATGACCCAAGCGTTTCCCACGGCCGCGTAAGCCCTTGAATTGACACGAGGCTCAGTATGAGAGCACCTGGCCCCCATGATTTAAAAAAAAATCTTCCTGTATTATATGAAAACGAGGAGAAAAAAAAATGTTTTTCAACCTAAAATGTAGATGCTTCAATTACGTATTACTGCATTAAGTTCACTGAGAAACACGGGTGTGGCCCTTTCAATCAATATAGGTGGATATACCAGCAGTCTGATGTATACCATCAGCTGATGGCAAGAGGCTATGCAGAAATCCGAAGTGAGTGGAAATAATTTGCACTAATGGATTTTGTTTTGCTTTGCTTTGCCTTGCCAGAATGTCATAAACCAGCTACTCTTTCTCTGTGATTGAATCAGTGACGGTTTCCTTTGTAAGCATTGCTGGCTGCTTTTCTTGAAATGAGGTTGAGATGCAAAGTGAACTAGCTGCAAATTACTTTGAACGTTTACATGGGCCTACCCAGACTAGGAAAGTGAATGAGGTTAGTCTATAATTGGCTGCAACAGTAATAGCTTTATTTGTTTTTCTAGATGTTAAAAGAGAAAGTCCTGAGCAATAACTGAAAACTGCTCTAAAGAAATCATCTGTGGAAACGTTCATCCAGAGAGCCCATGTTCTGTTTCAGCCAAGACAGAGGTGCACACCCAGCCAATGGGGTGGAACTTCTCCATAGGTAAGATGGGAACGTTACATATTTCCACTTTAAATCTTCGCTTTGATTAAGGCTTTCTTACAGGGCCTTTCTTCATGTTCTACAACTGAGACCGCAGAGATGTCGAAACTGCCTCTGCCAACAGGTTGGGCACTTGGATAGGGATTACACAGGGAGAACTGGAAGTGCGAGGGTGTTTTTCCTCTCTCCTCTCATCTTCTTTGGAGTCCTTTGAGAAGTGGGACACAGCGCTTTGCAGGAGTGGAAAAGGAAAGCTGGAAAGTGTTCTCCTGCCAATTTCAAAACAGTACAGGATGTTATTAGCCGTCTGCAAATCTTCTCCCCCACCCCAATAAATTAACTCACAAGTTGCGTGCTGCAAGGAAAATACTTCATGACGTCCCTCTAGTTCTGTGTATATGCCTGAATGCTTTAATTTTATGGTTGGAGCACATACCCTAGCTGACTGCATTTCCCTCGGCAAACCACAAGGCTCTGGTTAGCTCTCACCTCAGTTACTAATAAGCAGGACTCAGTGTAGCACTGATCCTATTCACCTGACACTGAAGCTTGATCTTACTCCTCTGATATTCTAGGATTCTCCCCTGTGCTCTACAACACGGAAGCCCTTGGCTTTTTGGCCAGATGCATACTGCTCATAGATGGATTCATTTCTTTTTTCATATCTTCTATTAGAAAATATTCTTAGAAAAACTCCTTTGAGAGTCTGCACGGTTACCCCTCAGTTAGGGATTTGAGAAGACGACAGTCGGGATAGTAGCTGGTAACTTCTCAGCTGCATATTGCTGCCCTTGCAGCCTAAACCTTTCCCCCCCCCTCCCAGCGCTCCTTCCTTCCTCCCTCCCTCCCCCCCCACCCCCGCCGCTCTTTTCCCCTCTCTGAATAGCTCATACTTGCCAGTTAGCTTAGTCAAGATTTCAGCAAGAGCTACTCTCGTGAGCCTGTGGAAACTCCCCTGCCCTACAGATGGCAGTGGGCCCTCAGCTTCCGCTCCCATTCCTCCGAGGTGAAAAAGGCAGCTGGTAATGGGACTCCTGATGATGGGAAATGAATGGCTCTTTCGTGGAGCAGATCTCTAGCAGTGACTCTTTGGAAAGGAAACAGGTTCCTCGGCTGCTGAGCTGCAGAGGTTTTTCCTCCCTGAAATTATTCCAGAGAGGCAGCCGTGCAGGTAGCGATTAGATGGCAGCTTGGAATTTGCCTGGAGTCTTCCTGTCTCTCTCTTCCTCTCTCTTCTTTCTCTCTTCTCTCTTATCTCCTTCTCTCTTTCCCTCTCTCTCTAGCTCTTTCTCTTGCCTCCCTCTCTCCCTCTTTCTCCCTTTCATTCTTTCTTTGTTCCTCCCTAGCCCTAGCCCTCTGGCATGCCCCTAGCAGCCCCACTCCACAGGGGGCTCGATGTTTTCTCTCTCTCCTAACCCCAAGCCTAGCCCTAATCTCAGGCGGGGCCTGAACCTGAGCCCACCAGGCCTGTTCTTGGCCTGAACAAAACAGGTGCGCTGGGAGCAGTGTTGGTGCAGCTGGGCATTTCCTTTGGCATGCCCCTAGCAGCCCCACTCCACGCGGGGCTCGACGCTTTCTCTCTCCCCTGACCCTAAGCCTAGCCCTAACCTGGACTCCTTTCCCCCGCTGCAGAGGTCCCCGAGCAGAGGTGCCGCTCGTCTGGAGTCCCCCCAAGGAAAATGCAGGTGATGCTCACCACGCGCTGGGCTGCCGCTGCAGCCGGATAGACAGTCCTGTGGCCACGGCCCCCATCTGCTGCCCCTTCCTGGGCAGGGCAGCTGCCGCTCACCCGCAAGGTCCTGCGGCTGCTTTTGTTTCTCCAAGGTGAGACTCGGGGAGCTGCTTCGCATCACAGCGATTTCACCAGGTTGGCAAAGGCTGCAAGAAGCAATAGGCTGCTTGGCAATACTCTCCATGGTTCCTTTGCTCTGGGTCTCTCTGTTCCTCTCTCTCTCTCTTCTTCCTCTCTTTTCTCTCTCTCTCTCCTTCTGTCTTTCCCTCTCTCTCTAGCTCTTTCTCTGGCCTCTCTTTTCTCCCTTTCATTCTTTCCTTTCTTCACTTTTCTCCTCTCTCTTCTTCTCTGTTCTTTCTCTTTCTCTCTCCTCTCTCTCTCTCTCGTTCTTTTTCTTCTTTTTCTCTCTCTCCCTCTCTCCTTTCCCTTCCCCTTCCTCTGTCCCTCTCTTTTTCTCCCCCAGCGCCTGGGCCGCCATGGGGGCGCCGAGCGAGGCAGGGAGGGAGAGAGGGGGCGGACAGCGGCCACGAAGGACCAAACTGCACTCTCTGCACGCCTGTGGCAGCCCATGCATGCGCCCTGGCGCCCATCCCACCCCCGGCCCCGCCCCCACCACCACCTGTGTCACGAGCATCCACTGCAACTGCCGCCAGCTGCGCACATGGGCCTCAGCTCACCTCCGCTGAGCTGCAACAACACCGCAGGGAGGCACCGTGGGTGCTCGGCCACCGTTTCCCCTGCGGCCCTCGGTGCTCTGTGGCGCCGGACTGGGGGCAGCTTTCCCGGCCAGGAGCCTGGGGACCACACAAGTCCCCTCTCCCCGTGCCCCCTGGCTTTCGGTGCCAGCGTCCTCGGCCTGGCACCCGCGGGGCCTCTGGACAGCTCCCCAGCCCACAGGGCAGGAGCTCAGTCACCGTCACCCTACCTCCCCACAAGAACGCCAGGTCCCACCGCTGGAGCCGCTCAGCTGGCGCCATGTCCAGGAGGATGCCTGGCACATGAGAAAACGCAGCCATCAGCGCACAGCCCTGGCCCCAAAACCAACCTCAGCCCCGAGGCCCAACCCTGACCCGGGGGACACAGCCAGGAGCAGCATGAGAGCCCGGCGCTGTCTCTCACCCAGGACGGTGATGGCTTCCGCCTGCGGTGCCTGGTAGCTCCCCATGCAGCAGCTCCGGGCTGTGCTGCAGAGCGTCTCCAGCAGCGCGGGGCAGTCTTGGGCCTAGGGCAAAGCAAGGACACAGGTACTCGTCTCCGGCTGCAAATGCCCCTCCGCCAACCTGTGGCCAGGCACCTAGGTGGCCCTGCGGTGCAGGAGCCAGGGTATGGCCGCCCACAGGGCCGCGGGCCGCGTTGCAGCGCTCGCTCACCAGGTGACCGCAGACCTTGTCCTGCAGCTCAGCCACGCTCAGCCCGGCACCTGCAGCGATGCGTTGCTGCACCCTCTTTGACCCCAGAAACGGGGCACACTGGTGCAGAGCGACCTTGCACGCCTGAAAAAGAGCATCGGGCCCTGTCATCACAAGGATGCTGCACACCTGCCCAGGGCGCCGATGGAGAAACTTTGCTGCCACGGTGACAGTGAGGGCCTGTGGAGATGCTGGCAGCCCTGCACGGGTGGTAGTGGCACCGCAGCTCTGCCAGCGCCGCAGGGCTTTCTGCAGCTCCACAAGGAGCCCCGGGAGCTCTTACACTGGAGACGGCTGGGGCTGGGCCCCGGAGGTGCAGCACGAGGCTGGGAAATGCCTCCTCCACTTCTCTGCTGAAAAAGGACCTCCTCCCCTCCTCCCCAAGGCAGACGAGGCCAGGGTGCCGTAGAGGGCAAAGGCTGAGAAGCGCAGGACCTCTTCCTCCTGTGACCAGTAAAACCCATCTGGCAGGCCGCTAACGCGGGCACCGCGTACAAACTGCTCTGCACCAGTGGGGCGCTGCCTGTGGGGGGCGGAGGCCCCAGGACGGCTCTCGCCTGCCCAACAGGAGAACGAGCGGCTTCACTTACCGCCCCCAGGAACGCCCGGGTGGACCTGGAGATGTCTGCCAGGGCAGAGCCCATGGCCCTCGTCTTCAGCCGCCCCAGTACCTTCGTCAGTGCCAGCAGGCACTCGGCAGCCACCTCCGTGCTGGCCGCGTCCTCCAGGCCCCTGCACAGCACCTCCATCACGGCCGCCCTGTGCCTCCGCAGCTGCAGAGCGACAGGTGCACAAGCTGCTCACTATCCCTGCCTCCCACCGCTGCCCTTCACCATGGCGCCAAGGGCTGCACTTGCTCGAGCAAGCCCAGAGCAACCCCCTGCCTGAGGAGCCCCGCTTTGCATCCACTTTCCCCTTTGCTACCCTGCTGACATCAGAGCGAGGAGCGCGGCCTTAGTACAGCCCCACGTCTGCCTCTGCTCGTCTCTCCAGGCTCCGCAAGCCCCGCACACCTCTCCACTGGCACCTCTTGAGTTCGGACTGTGCTCAGAGCGCAGAAAAGGCCGTCTCACCTTTGTGGGTGCTCCACTGGCCATGTTGCCCACGCCTCTCATGGCCATTTGCCGCACGGTGTTGATGGGGTCACGTGATCTTTCTAGTAGGGCCTTCAGCAGGGGCTTCAGGAGCTTCGTCTTCTCCACCAGATGGTCCTTCACCAGCTGCAATAAAGCCACGGGTCCACTAGCATCAGGACGCGATTCACGCTGGGCAAGACGCAGGAACCGCTCTGAGCCCGCCCCGCCCAGCCTGCTGCCTCACCTCAGCAAAGAAAGCCGTGGCCGTGAGCCGCAGGTTTGCTGAGGGTGAACCCAGCCACGGGAAGAGGCTCTGCACCAGGCGCTGCGGGACGAGCTCCGCGCGGAGCAGCACACTGCGCACAAAGCACGAGCAGGCTCGTGACACACAGTCCCACAGGACGGCCACGGGCCGCGACTCCCAAATTTACCTGCTCCGATGCAGATGCTGCTCTGCACCTCAGCAGAGCTCCCGGGCATGAAGGAAGGTCCCAGCAGCCCTTTCCCTGGGCATAGCCCCCGCGACAGGGCAGGACACATCGTGGGGGCTCTCACCTCGCCAGGAGACACACGCCGGCGGTGTGAGCCTGGGGGTCTGCCAGGGACACCCACACTCCCTGCTCCCGGAGCAGCCGCAGCCAGCGCTCCTCCAGGCACCTCGCCAGCACCAGCTCTAACGCCTCCACAAAAAGCCTGCTGGAAAAAAACCCCAAAGAAATCTCCAGGCACAGAAGTTTGGGGGCAGATTTCTCTTTGGCAGAGCTAAAGCAGCTCAGCCACTTGGGGAGCTGTTCGTTCGCTCATCCTAAACTCCACCGAGGGACAGGCAAAGTACTCCTGAAATGACTCTTCGCAGTCTTCAAGTCTCAAGCTAACTTAAAAACTGGCATTTTTGCCCTTTGTCCTGCCCCTAACCCACAGACGGCAGGAGAAAACCCAGGGTCCCTGGGCTGACTCCACGCCAGGTGCCCAAGGCACTCCCCAAGTGCTCTGCTAAGCAGCACTTTGGGGAGAGTGCCTTGTAGGTGGCACACAGCACCGATTTGCTCCTGCCGTTGCACAGCAGGAGCGTGGGCAGAGCATGGTGCTATGGGGAACCCCGCGACGGCCCCCCCCAGTTGGCAACACAGAGTTTATGGGCAGGAACGGCCCATGCCCACGCCATGTGCGGCGAAATGCCCAGGTGCACTGCCCTGCAACGACCGGTCCTGCCTCCCCGCGGAGGCAGCCCAGGGCCACTGGGACAGTCGGGTGCGCCTGCAGGCCACAAACCACATGAGCAGAGACCTGGGGCACAGGCCAACCCCTGCCCCTGCTGCTCCTCACCTGCCCGGCGTGTCGTCGCTCCCCAGCTCCCCAAGAGACAGTGTCATTTCTTCCCCCAGCGTCTCGCTGACCTGCCCCAGGAGGCTGGGAAGCAGGGAGGGAAGCAGGCGCTGGACCAGCGTCTCGTTCCGTAGGACTGACACCACCTCGAAGAGGCTGCAGGTGATCTACAGAGAAAGTCAACCAAGAACCACCTGGTAAAAAACAAGGGCTTTTCCCACCCTCCACGTCCCCCCGCTGGCCTGGGAGGCTTTTTGTCTCCAATTGTCACTGCGGCGACAGCCTTGCGGCCCGGCAGCAGCAAACTGTCCTGGCTCCCCACACTGCTATTGCTGCCACTGCCCCAGCACCCCGCCAGGCTCCATGGGTGCTCGCAAAGGGCATGAAACTCCCTTGCGCTGAAGCACGAGTTGGAAAGCAGACGCGAAGCAGCACAAATGCAACTGCTGCTGACCATACCGTGTGAGGCTCCAGGGCAGCCTGGCTGCTGCCCAGCTCCTGAGTGCAGCAGTTGCTCCCATGGCTGCTCTTTCCAGCTGCCCTTAATTTTTCAGTTAAGTGCACCAAGATGTGGCATCCCAGGGCACTTCTCCCCAGGCTCCTCCACAGCTCCACCGTGTCACTGCAAGGGAACAGACGCTCGCCCATGAGCCCCTAGCTAGCCTCGGGCACCTGCAACAGCCTCACGAGAGGCCAAAGGCTCTCCTTGTCTGCAACGGGGCTGGCCATGCCCAGCTCGGGACAGAGACACGAGCCCACGATGCTGCAGCGCTCAGCCTTTCCCCGGGGAAGAACCACCTGCTCCCTCCCAGGACCCCCCAGGCAGGCACGCCCTGGGGCTGGCTCTGACTGCAGAGGGAAGGGCGAGGGTACAGACCTGTCCGTGGGCAGGCGCTTCTGGAGGAGGCTGTCGAGCACCGGCTGTTGGTGAGAGCGGGCCAGGAGGAACATTGCCCGCAGCGCGAACCCCCTGGGCGTGCTCTGCCGCGTGCTCCACAGGCAGGGGGAAAGGATGGTCACGATTTTGGGCACCTGAAAGCAGGAAGGCAAGAAAGAATGGCTCGGTGTGGCCTTTCCCCATCCTTCTTCAGGGCCAACAGCCAGCAACAGAGAGCAGCCACAGGCAAATGGAAAAAAACGCCGCTCTCTGGGAGATTTGCTCTCTGCACTCCCCCAGAAAGGTGAGCATCCACTGCCCAGCGGCCCACGCACACACAGGCCTGCCACACAGCAAGCTCTCCAAAATGGTACTCGTGAAGTCTGTGGCCTGGGCTGGGGGGAAATATTTGCAAACAAGCTGGGGAGAAATCAGAAACAGAGGAGACCACGTCACAGGTTGCTCGGATGCAAAATTCGCGTCCTGACAGCAGCGCTCTCATGTACATGCACATGCACACACACACACACCATGGCCCCCTCCCCACTTTTCGGGGGCCAGTTACCTTCGCAGTGTTGGCGGAGGTCACGAGCAGAGACTCCGAGCTGATGGTGTTGAGCCTCTCACGCAGGCACCTGATCTCGTTGGGCCAGGGCGCCACGTCTGTGGTCTTGGCTGGAGCTGGGAGAAAGGAGAGTCACATTCATGGGGAGCGAACCTCCGGCCCCGCATGCGGATAAAGGAGGACCTGGGAGCGTGGCAAAGGCCACGGCGAAGGCAGGGCCCCCCCCGAACGCGGCGCAGCAGGTTTGCTAGCCAGGCGAGTGGCCGGCTGCAGAGGAGGACGGTCCCTGGCGCTGGGGACACGATGTCCTGCCCTCAGACAGCAGCAGGGGACGGCCCTGCCTGCTCTCCTCACCTCCTATTTGGAGCAGGCGGCCGAGGCAGGTCGCTGCCCACCAGCGGGACGTGGCTGACGCATCGCACGTCAAAGGCCCCAGCAGTCCCACCAGGGAGCCGAACTGCTCGCACGCATGGCCTCGCTGCAGGAGCAAGAGGCAGGCAAAAAGGTCACCGGCAGCCCCCACAGCTGCTCGCCCTCTCCCGGCCATGCTGCCCCTGAGCTGTGGCCGGGAGGGGGGCAAATGAGGGGCTGCCCTGCAGCCCCGGGAGACCCACAACCCGGCACCTGCCCGGGCAGAGCTCCCTGCACGTGGGGTCCCTGCTCACCCTGTGCTCGCATCGCTCTTCATAAGCACCCAGCAGCTGGACGCAGACCTGCAGGGCCCTCTCCCGCTCGCATGCGTGGGCCGAGGTGAGCCAGCGCCGCAGGACCTGGGCACGGGTGGACCCGTCTCACCACAGGCGTCTTTCCCGCCAGGGCCCCCCTCTAGCCCCTCCCTTCCCAGCCTTGCCGCCTCCACAGCCCCAATCTCTCCGGGGGCCCCGGCCCCAGGCGAGGAGCCCTTCCCCGCGGGGCCTTACCCGCTCCAGGCTCTCGCTGTGGGCACCATTGACTTGTGTAGCACCCTTTGCTCACAGCTGCTCCTGGGGAGAAATTCTGGCTCACCTAGGAGGCTCTGCAGGACACTTTGAGCTGCCTGCAAGCAAGCTGCTGCCGTTGGGAAAAGCTTGGATGCCAAATTAGGCCAAGGGGGCCTGAACCTAGGACCATTTGCCTATTCGCCAAAGGGGGGCATTGCACCTAGTCACAGGGAAGCTCTCCTCCTCGGACCAGCCCCACGGGCAAGGATCCCCACAGCTCTGCTCCACTCTGGCAGTGGCAACACTTTCCCCGCCACCCCGGGGATACTCACCTGCACCATGTCCTTGAAGCAGACAGGGGCTGGCTCTGCCTGGAGAAGGGTTGCCATGAGTTGGCCCAGTGCTCGCAGGGACGGCGCATGCACACCCTGACACCAGAAAGGGGGACTGAGGCTGGGCACCCCACACAGACACCAACACAGCCAGTGGCTGCCAGAATGCGGGGAGCCTGGAGCTGCACCCCCACCGAGGGGCGGCCGAGAAGGGCCAGCGGGTACCGGTGCGCACGGAGCAGCTGCCGCTGTCTCCCCTTCCTCATCCATCTGCTCCGGGTGATGAAGGCAAATGACGCCCTGGAAGCACTGAGCCAGGAGGCTGCAGTTTTCCTCCCTCCTCAGATGGGGCTTCACCTTGCTGTCAGGAGAAAAAAGGGAGAGGAGACAGAGAGCAGGCTTACTAGCACTCTCCAGAGCGAGTCAAAGGACAACTGGCTTTGTCCTGATTGACAGCCCCAAATCCAATGCCCACAGCCCCAGCCCAGCCCAACCAGTTGGGCTGGGACACGCAGCGACTCCCACAGCCCCGGGGACAGACCCTACCTCAACTGCTCGATGGCCACGATGGCCCGGGGGCACACCGGCGACTCCTGCGGCTCCTCCTGAATCACCTCCCGCAAGTTACAGAGGAGACATGCGCAAAGTGGGCAGTGGGCAGGGGCACAGGAGAGCCCTCCCACCTGCCCCAGCCACAGGCTCTTCTGCCAGACCCTGCAGACACCAGCCCCACCACCTCTGCAGCTCCCACAAAGGTCCCGCAGGACGAGACGGCGGCTCGCCAGCACCCAGACACACCGCACCATCCCCCCTGCCATGGCCTCATGCGCCAGCACCCAAGTGCCCCGCCACCCGGGGATGGGGCTCAGGGAGCTCGGGAGCTCACGCGCTGCCCCAGGAGACCATCCCGCCTCTGGGCAAACCCACCCCACGGCAGAGCCCACAGCTCCTCTGCGCGACGGCCCTGGCTCCGGGCACTCACCAGCAGGGTCTGCAGCAGCTCCCGCTTGCGGCAGAGCTCAAACCTGGGGCAGGCGCCCACAGCCCCGATGGCGAGGCTGATCTCAGTGACGCTCTGCACCAGGGAGAGCTTCAGCTGTGCGTCCTTGATCCCAGGGGAGGAAAACATGCTTTGAGCTCTGCAAAGGGCCGAGGGCAGAAAGCAGCGGGGCTGGGGAGAATCTGCCTCCAAGCACATCGCTGGGAGACCGCACCCTCCGGGAGCCTAGCGGACCCCAGCTTGGCACCTGCACCCCAGGAGGGAAACCTCCTCTCCCCTCCTGGGAAAGAGCCTCCCACGGGGAGGGAATCAGCTGCCCTGGCTGCCGGACAGAAAGACCCCTGCGGACCCTGGCCCAGGGGAGCAGGGCGAGCAGCGCCGGCACAGCTGCGACGGGAGAGGCGCGCACAGGAAGGGCGAGGCAAGGCCGGAGCTGGTGTCACCTGGGTGGCTTTGCCCTGCGCCCCGAGCACCCACCTGGCAGCCCTCTTGGTAGAGCCACAGGACGTTCCCCACGATGTCTCTCCTGACATGGGCCAGCAGCTGCTCCCTGGGGGCGCGCAGTGCCATCCTGCTGTAGACCACCATGAGCGCAGCACGAGCAGCGCGGGTCCTCACCAAGTTGCTCTGCTGGAGGTTTGCCAGAGAAGCACCGAGTCATCAGCCCACGGCCCCAGCTGTGCCCGGGACTCCACGCACTCCCAAGGTGGGAGTTGCCCCGCATCCGACCGGCGGTTCGTCTCCCCATGCACCTCCAGCAGCTCCCCGCAATGAGCCCCCAGGCCCTTTACCTTCTGGTGTTTCAAAGTGCCCATGAACGCCTTCACCGAGGACAAGGCCAGCTGGAAGTGGCTCTCGGCACAGCGGGACACAACTGAAATCATTCCCTGCAATGCAGCAGAAACAGGGAGTCGCTCCAGCCCCAACGCTGAGCCCTGGCCAGCTCCACCAGGACCTTTCCCACGGGAAACAGCAGTGAGCAGAAAACCAGCAAGGGCTGGAGCAGGCCACACGGAGCCCCTCTGCCCTGGGGACAAGCCGAGGACACGCGGGAAGGCAGGGCGACACAAGGAAACCTCACCTGTGCCTCCCACAGCTCCAGGTAGTTGGCTTCTTTTAGATATTTCTGTGTCTGCTCTTGCACGTGGCTGAGGCACCCACAAGCTGCCAGGGCTGTGCCAAGAGCCTTGTACAGGAAGCACTGCAAGAGAAGAGGCCGAGCCCTGGCTGTGCGGACAGCCTGACCTGGCAGGAGAGGGCCAGGCCACGGCACACCCTCCCGTGCTGGGACCTGCCAAGACGCCTGCAGTACCAGCCCCAACAGCAGCCAGCGAACTGGCCACCAGCTGGCCACTGGCGGCCCCGCCACCAGCTCAGCACGGGGGGGAAGTGCCTTTTTGGGAAAGAGAGTGGGCAGCAGGAAAACCAGCCCGCAGGGCAGAGCGCCACTGCCAGCCCTCACCCCAGGCTGAGCCTCCCAGGGCTCTGCTGTCGCAGTCCTCGGGCGCACGAGCGAGCAGCAGCGACGCCGCACAGGGAACAAACCTTCTCCCAGGACAGGCGGGGAGAGCTGCTCAGCTGCCGGCTCAGCTCCTGGCTCAGGCCCACAGTCCAGGCCTCATTCTCAATGAGCTCCAGCGATGGTTGCAGGAACTAGGGCGAAGCAGGAGATGAAGCAAACGCTCCCCTGCCCTTTGCCGAGGCCTTTGCACATCCAAATGGCCCTGGAGACTGTCGGGGCGGAGCTCCCCCTCATGGCAATCTGTCTCCCCTCCCCCCTCCCCCAACCACCCCTCCTGCAACCTGCCTCTCGCTCTTCCCCAAAAGTGCCACTCGAGCCCCCTGGGCTCGGCACATGCCAGAAGCAGGTGGTGCCACGGTGCAGGGCTGCTCCGGAGGCCTCTGCCCCGGTCTCTGGCTGCATTTGTGCTCAGCTATGCCCAACGCGCCGAGAGCGGCTCCTCTGAGCGCGCAGCACCCATGGCTGGGGCAGGCGCAGGCTGCTCGGGAAGCGCCCGTGCCATTCAGTGCCCAAACAGGGAGCCCCCAGGTTCCTCCCACCCACTTTTCCTGTCCCCTCATTTGCCCCATCCAGCTGGGGCCCCACAGGGACACTGTACCTTAAGCAGAAGGCTCTCCCACTCGGCCACGTGCAGGGAGCTTGCGGTTGTTCCTGCAAAGCCAGAGGAAGCAAAAGCCCTCGCCGTTATTCCAGCGGGCTCCACAGCAGAGCCCAGGGGTGGTCTTTGCCGTCCAAAGCCCCACAGCCTCAGGCCAGCGGGCTGACAAGTGCTGGCAAACCCGGGACCGTTCCCCTCCACCAGGCTGGGGAGCTGAAGGCATTTTCCTGCCCCTCCGCCCCCCCAGCCTCTCCCACCTGCCAACACTTTACCTGCCAGGTGCTGCAGCAGCAGGGGGATCTCTGCGGCCCACTTTGCTCCCACGGCTCCATGGATCGTGCTGGGGAGCGCCTGCAGCAGCTGCGGGGCCGCCGCTCCACGGCCACCGCTCGCGTGCGGAGACACCGCCGCCACCACCTAGGCCAGGGCAGGAGAGAGACGGGCTCGCGCCTGCCCCAAGAGCCGCAGCTGGCAGCAGGCAGCCGATGTCTTCGCCTGGGCACTGCTGTCCCCCAGGAGAAGCAGGAGCCCCCAACAGGCAGGGGAGGCTCAGGCACCCTCCGACAGCTCCTGCCTCCTCCCGGGGTGCCGGCACTGGCCTTGGCACCATCTCTCCTGGCCTCTCCCCTCAGCCCGGCCACAAAAGCTCTTTCCCCGGGGACCAGCTACTCACCAGCAGGCGAGCCAGCAGGGCCTGGGGAGCCGGCAGAGGGGCTGCGGGCAGAAAGAAAGGCTGTGTGAGACGCCCAGCCCTGCCGGACCTTGCCCACGCCATGTCCCACGTCCCACACCCCCACGCGGGGCTGCAGGGGACCCCGGCCGCGCCACCTCCACACCGGCCCTGCTGGGCTCCCGTGGCTGAACGGCTGCCGACGAAGGCAGCTCCGGCATGGCAGGAACCAGCCCCTGGACCCCCAGTGAGAGCAGGCTGAGCCCACGCAGGGGGTGCCAGGGACACGCACCGCCCTAATACCACCCAGCCTGGCACAGCGCACCAGGACTTTCTGCTCCCTACCTTGCTCCACAGGCTCCAGGGCCTCGGACGCCACCTCCTCTTCCTCACGCTCTGCGCTCTCCTGTCTCTCGGCCAGGGCACACAGGCAGCGGCAGAGCGGGACCAGCATGCCAGCGTGCTGGGCTGGCACCACATGCCGCAGCAGCCTCGGCCACAGGAGCTGCAGGCAAGAAGCAGGCCGTTGGGCATGCCGGCATTTCTGCCGCTCCCTCCCACTTCCCCTGGCATGGCTGCTCCTCCGGCACCGGCCCAGCCCCTCGGCCTCGGGTCTTTCCTAGCTCAGGAGCTCCGCTCTCGCCCTGGCTTCCTCCTCCACCTTCTCTCCCTCTCGCCCACCCTGCTTCACACCCCTTTCGCCTTCCCTTTGGCTGCCCGGTTGGGGAGAGCTGCCGGCACAGCTCCCCCAGGGGCAGGTCACCCCCCACGGCAAAGGCGCACAGGATCCCTATGGCCCCACCAGCCCCTACATCTCATGTATGGGACGCAGCCAAGACGCGTGCCCAGCGGGGCTTGCGTCAGCCGCAGCACGTGCTGAACGAGCAAGTCTGGCCCCAGAGCGAAACCCCAGCTCTTCGCTGCTGCTTTAATGGCTAAGATGGGGGGTCCCAGCGCACACAGGGAAGCCTCGGGCACGCCCAACCCCACCACTCATGCAGCGCACGCACGGAAAGGACGGGCGCGTTGGCGTGAGTCATGCGCGCTCCGCAGCGTGGCAGGGGAGAGGTTCGGGCCACGGGGAAGGCGAGCAAAAGCATCCCCAGGCAAGAAGCAGCGGCAGGCGGAGGACAACTCACTTTGGCCACCCCTCCGGCAGAGACGTCCAGCGTGCCCAGCACGTGCCCGCACAGTCGCTGAACAGCCCTTTCTTCCCGGGCTTCCACTGCACAGAGGCTTCCCCGACGCCTGCGAGACAGAGGTGGGAAACACCCGTCACTGCCCCTTCCCAGGCCCCGCGGTGCCCGGTGAATGCAAGGCCACGCCAGTGCTGCGGAGGATCTGCTGCGCCCGGCTCCCCGCTGCCAGCGACACCCACGGCAGCGCGGCACAGCCGGGACGCGGAAAGCAGCCTGGGCGTCGCGCTCTGCCCTTACCAGTCTGCCCGAGGCCCGGCTGAACTCGCTGAAGATGTGCGCCACCACGTCCCACGCTGAGCAGCCCGGGGCACTGGAGCGCAGCAGCTCCCCGATGAAATGCAGAACTGCCATCTGCACCTGCCACCGAGGCTCCAGTTACCACCCCGGCCCAAAGCCCCAGGGGAGCTGCCTTTGCAGCGCTGCAGCCCTTCTGGCCGGGCCGAGACGACGAGGGTGCAGCAGCAGCCCACGCTCCACCATCGCCACCAGGCTCTCACCCCGGACCCTGCCTTTGCCTGCTGCTACAGCCCCGCCAGGCTCTGCGCCAGGGAAAGGGTGGCTCTGCCCCCGCGGCAGCACCGTGGCACCATCCCTGCCCAAAACAGCTCACCTGGGCCGCGGGGTCGCCACGCACAGACTGCACAAGCTTCACAAACAGGGGCAGCTTCTCCCTCATCTCGGCAGCTGCAAGGGACAAGGAGAGGTGTGCGCTGAGGCCGAGCCCCCATTTCCGGAGGGATTCCTCACAGCTGCCCAGCTTCTCGTGCAAAGCAGGGCCAGACTGCGACATCAGAGGAAGCAGCAGCACCCCGGGGGAACTGCATTTCTCTGGCCTGGGCCACTGACCTGCAGAGCAGACCAGAGCCTGCAGCACTTCCACAGCTGCCACGCGATCAGCCTTGCTCCTGCTCCTCAGCTTGCAGTACAGGAACACGATCGTCTCCTCTGGGCAAATTTGGGCTGCGGGGAAGAAATCACGCTCGCCATTAGCGACCAGCCTCTTCCCACACGGGCAGGTTTGCAAGAGAGCTGCCAGCACACGGCAGCACGGCGCGGCCTCTCCTGCCCTTACCCTGCAGCACAGTGCAGCGGCACAGCTCTGCTTTGTGCTCTGGGCTGGGCGGCTCGATCTCATCACAGAGCTGCGGGAACAAGGTGCCGTTCAGAGAAAGCCGGATCGGCGCAGAGGGATGGAAAGGAGCCGCGCTGTCAGCTCTCGTCTCACGGGCAGCTCCGGGCGCGGACCCACGGCCAAAGCCCAGAGCCCCGGGCGCACGCAGAGCTTTGCAGCAGCTGAGGCTGCCCGGGAGCCGCAGGCCAGCGACGCGGCGTCAGGCCTTACCTGCTGGTGCACAGCAGCGTTGATGGCCAGAAGCTAGGCCCGGGGCACGAGGGTCCGAGCGCCCACCACGGCCTCTAGGAAGTAGCTGAGACTCTGCAAGGCAGCGCAAGAGGGAGAGGGGGGCTCTCACCACCAGCTGCCCGGAAAGGGAGGAACCGGCATCGCGGCGAGATGCCGCGGCCTGAGCCCACGTCCAGGGAAAGCCCAGCTCGCACGGGGCTTCTGGCTCTCCCCCCTTGCTGGTTTCTTGCAGCAAGAGCCCAGGAAGCCTCAGGCCCTGGCTCTCGCGCTCGTGCCCAAAGGGGCCGCGGCTCCTCCGGGCACCCCGCAGCTCCCCGACGCCTGCCCGCACCCCCACGGCCCCCGGCCACGCCGCACCCCACGTCACCCCTCACCGTGGTCACCGCCAAGGGCTGCCGCACTTCTCGATACTGGTGCAGCAGCCAGAGGAGCTGCTCCCAGGCGCGCTGGCAGTGCTCCTCGGCGTGCAGCAGGACGCCCATCATGGCAGCCGTCACTCCAAGGACGGCCTGCTTGACCTGCCGAGGGACGGCGCCGCGCCGCGGGCTGAGGGTCTCTCCAGTGCTGGCCTGCCCCGGGTGCCCGCCTGCCCTTGCCGCGCGGGGGCTCGGGGCGCTTTCGCGGCCCGCCTGCTCCCTTCGACTCCTCGCCCAGCGCCGCCCCGCTGGCCCCGGCCCGTGGCCCCGCGGTGGTGAGAGCAGCGGCGCTCACCTCTTCCTCCTCGCAGCCCCGCCACTTTTGGCTCGCCCAGCGCAGGAGCGGGGAGATGGGGGCGCAGAGCTGGGCGGCCCCCAGGCGAGGGAAGGCACATTTCTCCCGCTGGCCCAAGTACGCGCTGACGCCCCAGCACCACTGCTCCACAGCTGCAGCACCCGGAGGGAGACGGGATGGCAGCAAAGCCTCTGAGCGGCCGGAGACCTGCCTCGCGCCAGGCCCCAGGCCGGCGGGAGGCCCCCGCGCCAGGCCGGCCAGGCCTCGGCTCGGGAGGAGAGCTGGCTCCGGGGAGGCGTCGCGCCACGGCCGGCGACGCCGCGGCCGCAACATGGCCTTCTTCCTGCCCTCTCCCGCCCCCACGCACCGCTGCCTCTGCCCGGCCTCGCCGCCCGCGGCGGCCCCGGCCCCTTCCTCCCCGAGCGGTCGCCCCGCAGCGCCCCCGCAGGGCCCCGGCACCGACACTCACCGCCGCAGCCAGCGCGCAGCAGCCGCCCGCCTCACTCAGCGCGCCACCCAGGGCCGGCAGCGTCGTGGCCGCCAAGGGTGCGCACTGCAGGGCTGCAGAGAGGGCAGGGCGGCGCCTTTGGTCTCCGGCGCGTGCCCCCCTCCAGCCCGGCCCCGAGCGTTTGGGGCAGGGCGAGGAGCCCCTTCTCCCGCCTCTCCCCCACCGTCACCCGGAGCAGCCGGCCGGGGGCCGTACCGCAGCGGGCAGCCAGGTCGCGCAGGGTGACGAGGACAAGCTCCGCCGCCGGCTCCTCCAGGGCCCTCGCGTGGCCCTGCAGCGCCGACACCACGGCAGGCAAGCGGGAACGGGCCAGCGCCACCAGGACGCGGCTCGCGGCCGTCCTCGCGGCGGCCCAGCGCCGTCCGCTCAGCATCACCAGCGGCATCAGCGGTTCGGGACGAGGTGCGGCAGGAGGGCAGAGGCGCCGTGGGGTGACACCAGCCCACGGCACCCGGGGAAGCCGGGCGCTGCAGGGAGCCCTTGCAGCCCCGCGGGACGCCCCCCTCCGCCTCACCTCAGCGCCTTGCAGCCAGTCCAAGAGAGAAGTCACAACGGCGGCAAAGGTAGCCGTGGCCCCAGGGACAGAGCCAGCCGCCCTGCCGCCGTCCTCGCCCCGCGCAGGTCCCGACCAGCGACCTACACGAGGCAAGAAACCTGCAAGGAGAGCAGCGGAGGGCTTGCACCGCTTTGGCAGCGGCAGGGATGGCCCCGAGTCAGGGCAAACGTCTGCCCAGCTGGAGGGCGGGGCGACTGGAGGGGCTGGTGGGGCCGGCTCGGCGCCGCCTGGAGAAGAGCAGCCCGGGGGCAGCTTGGGGCTGGCCCCAAGCGCGTGACCCCGGCTCTCCCCGAGCCGGCCGCGCGGGCGCCAGCAGCTCCCCGTCCCCCCCCCCCAACAACGGGCCAGCGGGGCGCCCAGCGTGGTGCCGGCCCCCACCTCGCAGCGCTCGCAGCACCCCCATCGCGGCAGGACTCCCCAGACTCTCACTCTCTCTCTCTTGCTTTCTTGCTTGCCCTCCCTCTCTCCTTCTCCCATCCCTTCTCTCCCCCTTCCTCCCTCTGTCTTTCTCTGCCTAAGCCTGGCCCTAATCTCAGGTGGGGCCTGAACCTGAGCCCACCAGGCCCTTTTCTGGCCTGAACAAAACCAGGTGTGCTGGGAGCAAGGCTGGTGCAGCCCTGCATTGCCTTTGGCAGGCCCTTTGCAGCCCCTCTCCATGTGGGGCTCCACACTCTCTCTCCCCCCTAACCCGAGGCCTAGCCCTCACCTGGACTCCTCTTCCCTGCTGCAGAGGTGCCGCTGGTCTGGAGACCCCCAAGGAAAATGCGGGCCATGCTGCCCATGTGCTGGGCTGCCCCTGCAGCCTGACAGAGGGTCCTGTGGCCACGGCCCTGCCTGCTGCCCCTTCCTGGGCTGCTGCTGCTCGCCCACGAGCTCCTGCAGCTGCTTTGGTTTCTCCAAAGTCAGCCTTGGGGAGCTGACCCCCGAGGTCAGTCTTTCCCTTTTCTTCTCTTTTCCCCCTTTCCCTTTTCTTCTTGTGTATTTATTCCTCAATATTTCTTCTAGATTTCTTCTTCTCTTTCTTCTTCTACTTCTCCTTCTTTCTTTTTCTTTCTCTGTCACTCTTTCTCCCTTTTCCCTTTCTCCATCTCCCTTTCTCATTCCATTTTTTTCTTTCCCTCTGTCCCTCTCTCTCCTGTTTCTCTCTCCCATGTTCTTCCCCTCTTGTTCTCTCTAGTCTGCCCTCACTCTTTTCCTTTCTCCTTCTTTCTTGTTCCTTCTCTCTCCCTTTTCTTTTTTCTTTCTCTTCTCTCTTGTTCTCTCTCCTTTTCTCTGCCCCATCTCTTTCTCTATAATTCTCACTCACTTCTTCCTCACTTTTTCCTCTTTTCTCCCTTTCATTCCTTATTCCTTTCCCTCCCCTTTTCTCCCTCCTTCTCTTCTCTCTCCCTCCTCATTCTCTTTCCGTTTCCCTCTGTTTCTCAGCATCTCTCTTGCTCTTTCCTACTCCCCCTCTCTCCTTATTTCTCTCGCTCTCCCTCTTCTTCCTCTCCCTTTTTTTCTTGCTCCTTCTCCCTCTCTCCCCCTCCTTTGCTCTCTCTTGCCTTCTCTCCCCATCTCTTTCCCTCTTTCCCTGTCCCTCTTTCTTTCTCCTTCTCTTCTTCACTCTTCCTCTCTTTCTTTCTCTGCCACCCTCTTTCTCCCTCTACCTCCCTCTCACTTTCTCTCTTGTTCTCTCCTCTCCTTCTCTGTTCTTCTCTCCCTCCCTCTTTTTGCCTCCTTCTCCCTCGCTGTCTTCTCTTGCTCTTTCTCTTCCTCTCCTTCCGCATTGCTCTTCTTCTCTCGCTCTCTCCCTCTCCTCTCCCACTTTCTTTCTTCTTTTTTCCTCTCTCCTTCACTCTTGTTCTCTCACTTTCTCTCTCTCCCTCTGTCTTTCTCTACCTCACTTTCTCTCTTTCCCTGGTCTCTCTTCTTCCTCTCCTAGCTGGCCATCCTTCTTTCCCCTTCTGCCTTGCCCTCCTTTGGCCTCTCTCTCCTTCTCCCTTTCATTCCTTCAACTCTTTCTCTCCCTTTCTGCCTTTCTCTTAGTCTCCCTCTTGCTCTCTTTCCCTCTCTGTCTCTCTCTCACCCCCTTCTTCCCATTTCTTCTTCTTTCTCTCCCCCTTTTCCTCCCTTCCTCCCTTTTTCCCTCTGCCTTTTCCTTTTCCCCCCACTTTCTCTCCTGCTTTCTTTTTCCCCCGTCTCTTGTTCTCTCTTCTTTCTCATTCTTTCTCTGTTTCTCCATTTCTCCCTCCCTCTTTCTCTCCCTCTTTTCCCACTTTCCCTTTCTCTTTCTTTGCTGCCCGCTTTCTCTCTCTCCTCTCTCTCTCTTTCTTCTTTTCCCTCTCTCCCCTACTTTGTCTCCTCCTTTCTCCCTCGGTCTCCCTGCAGAGCGGCTCCTGCGGCACGCGAGCTCCCTGTGCTGGTGAGGGCTGGGGCCAGGGATCTCTGGGGGACCAAGTGCCCTGCGCCCTGGGGAGGGGGATTTCTGGCAGGGAGGAACAGCAGTCGCCTGTTCAGTTGTTCCTCCTCTTCAGATGGAGCTTCCTGTGTTTCAGTTTGTGCCCGTTGCCCCTCATCCTGTCACTGGGCAAACTGACAAGCCTGGCCCCAGCCTCTTTACAGCCTCCCTTCAGATATTTCAACACCTTGCTAAGATGCCCCCTCTGTCTTCCCTTCTCCAGGCTGAAGTCCCAGCTCTCTCAGCCTTTCCTCATATGGGAGATGCCGGGCTGGACAGAGGGGCCCAGACCCCCCGCCCCAGAGGGTGGCTCCTGTGCAGTCACGTGGCTGCACTCCTGCGGGGACATGCAGGAGTATTTTTCTGCTCCTTCCTATCATCCTAATCAGAGCAGCCCCCAGGCAGTAACTGCACCGCAGGCATCGCCAGCCCGCTTGCACTTTGCCCGTTGTTTCTCTTGGAGGAAGGGAACACCACGTCCTGTGGGTCTGCTCATACCCCCAGCAGCTGGTACGCTGGCTTTCACGCTCGTCTTCCATTTGTTTCTAATCGAACTACTTCCTGGGAGTTCAACCCAGTTTGACTGACTCTCCTTAAGTGTTTTAGTACTACCAGAGTGGTACTTTATTCACCACTTGCTCACCAAAAAGCAACCCTCCTGGTAGGCTCCACATTTCTTTCCTTTTCTGACTGGGCACTTCTCTCCCACAGGCTCCATTCTAGGTAATGTAACTTGAAAGACCCATGTACAATAATCAAGTCACTTCAGGGTCCCTCTTAAGATTGCAATATTTTAATAAGAACAGTTCATACAAGTAACTCACTTCCGTACAATCATGGAGTACAAAAGCTTCCCTGTCTCTAGGTACTATAGGTACTACTGCTCAGCCTTAAATATCTCTACAAACTCTTTAGATCGGTCATCGGGCATGTCGCACTCCTTACTAAAAAAAAAAAACAAAAAAACAAAACAAACAAACAAACAAAAAAAGGGCACAGTAACAATGACACAAAGGTTATTCTACTAAAATTTAACAGCAGATGCTAATCAGGAAAAGCCTTTCATCTAAGTGGCTTCCTGACTCCTGTTCTTAACACCTGCCTCACTTGTGACAGTTAAAACAGACAGTAGCCTCCAACTGCCCTTCAGGTTCCACCATAGTCTCATGGACAAGGTACTGACAACTTGGGACCTAGCCGCCTAAATCCCTTGAGCAGGCCAGCACACTTCTCGCTTACGCACAGATTTTTATCCCGTTACTCGTATGAGCGCTCTCCTCTCCCGCTTGGGAAAACATCTACTCCTGGAGACTCTTGTACTAGCCGAACTAGCGGGAGCAACTCAACAGCTAAACAGCAATTCACTTGGCCCCACCAGCACATTCCCCATGTCAAAGGAGGCCTGCAGTTGTGAACAACAGTGACGTTTAAGCGACGGCAGAGAAAACAGCGCTGCTGATGTCTTTGGACCAACAGAAAGCTCTTTAGAAATGTTTCCACAGGAAAATGCTGATAAGCGGTCTTTCTACAAGGGGCTTTGTTACCCTGGCTTTTTCAGGAGAGCTCAAGCACTGCTTTTGGTAAAACGTTTTTACAAGCCCCAAACCAGCCTGCTGCGGCCTGAAACTGCTCTGGCACGGCCTGGAAGCTGCCCTGCCATGCCTGAAACCGGCCCACCGGGCCTGGACCCAGGCTACCGCAGCCCAGCTCAAAGTCACCCCCACCACCAACTCCAAAACCCCTCTCTCCTCACCCTGCAACTCCTCCCTCCGCTGAGCCCAAAACCACTCCCCTCCAGCCTGTTGCATGTTTGTAACACTGGTTTACAGCAGACAACTTGAACACCACAAACCCCAGGACAACAAGCGGTTTTAGTTAGTAGCCTGCAGCTGGGCAGGGAAAGAGCACTGGAGGCTGCCCAAAGGCAGCACCACAACTCGGGGAGGGAAGCAGAGCATTTCAGAGCACGACCGAGGAAGAGGCACAAAGCCCACAGAGCACAGGGACGCCTAGGGGAAATGGCCTCCCATTCTCTGAGTTGCCCCAGGCACCCTGCAGCACAGACCTGGCTGGCAGCAGAACCAGAGACCCAGACTTCTCCCTTGAGGCAGGCCTGACAAATGAAGGTTTTCCAACAGATGACCAATATCAGAAAGGCCCAGCAGGGAGCACAGATTTTGTTAGCTCAGTGCTCTCAAGGCAGCCCTTGAATTTGCTTGCTTGTTCCCTCATCATACCTTAGGGCCTGGGGTCTCTGGGAAAGCTTTCAGCTCCACAGGAGGCTGAGCTGGGGCCCCCTAAAAGGGAGGGCTAAACATGGGGCAGGGCCTCCAGGGGCAGGAGGCTGCACACTCTGGAGAAACACAGCTCTGACATGCTGCGCTGGAGCTACCCAGGCTCTGCCTTCCCTGGCCAGCATTACTGGTAATTAGGTAACCAAAGACAGAGAAATGCCATCTCTATCTTCTGAAGGGGTTGCGGAGGGCCTTGGAAATACACTTTGCTGCTATAACTGCGTGAGACTCTGCTCCACGCTTACCGAGGGTCAAACAGTTTCCATTTAAAAAAAAAAAAAAACAGCTCTGCAGGCATGCAGCTCCAAGGCCAAAAGAACCCACTCCACCAGGGCACAGCTGCTCAGGGAAACACAAAGAGCCCCTGAGCAAGCCTCCTTGGCTTCCTTTTGGTTTTCCCCTCTCTCATTTAGGCTTCTTAAGCTGGTGACAAGTAGTCAGAACTGACTGGGCTCTCCTGCCAAAAAGGCTTTCACAGCTCACCCAACACCTGAAAGCTGCACCTAGCCTATACCTTCACTGGGCAAGCACCACTCCTTCAGGGACTCAGGAGGCAACCTCAGGAAGAAACTTCCACCCAAGCTTACCAAGCCTCCTGCTCTGCACAGGCAGAACAGACCTGTGCCCACCAGGCTTGGAAAGAGTCCCAGGCTTAGTGCAAGGCAAATTCATATCACCCACCCAAGCTGAAGAGTCTCCTTTCAGAAGCTAGTGGCCTTCAAGAAGACACTTAAGCACACCGCTAGGAGTCCAAATGGGCACGCCAGAGGTGTCCCGAGCAAGGCTGAAGCGGGACACAGCTGCTTTCCTTCGCCAGGAAACCCCCAGGCTGGGCTGCAGCAGCCTCCTTGCCTGCCCTGGGGACACTGTGCTAGGAACTGCTGCTGGCAGCCTGCAAACACAAACACGGGTGCTCCCACATTAGCGGCCCTGGGGGGCAACAGCCTGCAGGCATCATGCTGCAGCAGAAAAGCCTCTCAGCTGCACCAAGAGCTACGAGGTTAAGGAAAGCACTCCCAATATGACACTGACTCGGCCCAAAGCTGCTTCAAAAGCCAAGTGTGCTCAGGGCAACCTCTCCGCTCTCCCCTCAACAGGCTCCCCCAAGTGCATGGCACAGGCAGCCAGGTGGCCACGCCTGCTGCTGCCCACCACACAGCCCCACTCACCTCCAGCGCCTTCATTTCCCCAGCGCCACCTTGGGCACCACCACCTCTTCCTTGCTCCCCAGGCACTGCTGAGTGGTGGCCATCTGCTGCTGGTATCGCTTCTGTGCTTGGCCACCACCTGGCACCTGCCCTCCCCTGAGGGGCCGAGAGCCCGGGCCCTCCACAGGGCCAGGACTTGCCCTCCCCTCCCTGTGCCAAAACGCTCCACAGTCACCACGCGCCCTGCAACCGCCCCACACCAACCCTCAACAGCCGCCACGTGCCTCAGCCACCTCGCTTTAATGGCTGCCACGCACTGCGGGCACCTGCTGTAACAGGTACCTGGTGGGTGAAACGTGACCCATTGCCCATGCAGTGATTTAGGAGCAGGTCTTCATACCAGCTCTTCTCACAGAGCTTGTGGTTTTTTTTTTCTCCTGTTAATGGAGAAGGATTTACAGGTGCAGAGAGAAGAGCCTACTCACCAGCAGGCAGTTGAAATGCTCAGTGACCTTGCCTTCCTAAGGGTCTTATTTTGCCCTTGAGCAGCTGAGGTTTCTGTCCCCTTCAGAGGGAGCTCAGCCCAGGAGTCAAGAGGAAATTCAGTGGTGAGCTGCCTCGTAAACATGTCTGGGGAGAACTTCCGTCGTGTCCTCAGGCAGCCTTTGTGGCAGTGGAGGGGGAGGCTCTGTGTCCTTGGCACAGGTGCCACCAAATGCCTGAATTGTTCACCCACCTGAGAGGCAGCTTGAAGAGGGTGCCAGCTGATGGTGGGTTACAGGACTGGGCCTGCTCAGAAGGTGTGCAGTTATTGGCAGTGGTGCAGTCTGGCTGGTCCTTGTGGGGCTAGTGTCTTCTGCTGCTGCTCCCCACTGCTGCCTGTGTCCTTGACTTCTGGGTGCAAGAGAGCTGGGGCAGCTTCTTGCAATGAATGCTGGCACACTCCCTCAGCAATCTGGTGAGGTACTCCAGAGGCACATGCTCACCCAGAGGGGCCTCCCCTTTGTCTCTGCCTTCTTCAGGCCACTCCGCAAGCACTCGTGTCCATCGCAGCCACAGTCCCTGGCGCTGCAGTCCAAAAGCATCCCCGTTATCACCAGTGCCACTAAAATTGCTTTTCAAAAAAAAAAATTTTTTTTCTTTTATTCTGTGGCAAGTGAACGGCCAGAGGTGGCTGTTCAGTGCTGTTCAAACTCAGTGAGGTACCTAGGGTTAATCCCACTTCTGTGGCATGCTCCTCGTGCAAGGTTTAGGCACTCTGCTCCTGTGCAAGCTGAAGGCTCTGTTGTTCGTGGGGGGCAGGAGGGAGCCCTGGATAGGCAGTTCTTCAGCTTGTTCTTTCGCCTGTTAAGGACAAGATACGATGTACGCGTGCTCTGCGAGTTGCTTGTGTGTCAAATGAGCCCTTATTAGAGGCAGGTATAGCGGGGTTTTTTAATGCCAGTGCCTAAAAAGAAATGGGGTTTTGTGGGTGTGACTGACCCGAAGGTGTTTGGTGGAGGATGGTATGTTTCTCCTGGAGATCTTGGATTCCTGTCCAGGCCAGGAAGTTGTTGCTCTCGGATACATGATGGTGTGTGCTGGAGAGCCTCAGTGTGAGGAGGGATGCTGTGTAGGAACCCAGAGGAGCAGGCCAAAGCAGCTAGGGGCCAAAGAGAACCATCTCCGAAGCTGCTTGCTTGGGGGACAGCAGATGCGTGGGTCCGTTTGCCACCAGCCTCGTGGCAGGAACACTATCCAGCCCCTCCACGCTGGGCTGGGTTGCTCTTGGCAGCGTTGTGTCCTGGGGACGGTAACAGGGCAGCAGCTGCAGGGCTGTTGCCAGTGGTATGCCTGCTGTGTGCACGTGTGTCATCTTCAGGCAAGCAGGGGAAGGAAGAGGAAAGCTGGAGGATGGCAATAAATTGGGAAGATGCCTTAGCACTTACCTAAAAACACGTCCTCTTCAGTGGTTGTATCTCTTGGTTTTTCGTTCTTGGTCCCCCTAACGCACACCGAGGCCCCCGTTGTTGCTGGGAAGGGTGAGCACCCAAGGGTGCAAGACACTCAGCCTCGTGTGCAAAGGAGGCCTGAGCTTTGGTGGTAGTGGCTCTCCTTACTTGTGCAGTGTGTGACAAGGCACGTGAGGTTGTAAGGTTCTTGCAAGGGATGTGAATCATGAGCACACAGGCCTTGGCAGGGCAGGCCACAGTCTGGTAATCTGTCTCAGAAACACTGGGCTATGTTGTGCTGTTTGGGCCTGAATTCATGAGCTAGCAGCTAATTGGTTAATAACCTGCAGCAGTCTGCCCCCCTCCCCTCCCTGACTACAAGAGTGACCTCTGAGGGACTCAGCATATCCCTGGTCAAACCACCTGGTGAACCTGTGAGGTGTGAATGGACAGGGAGATTCTGTGGTAACCACCTCCCATCTGTCAATCATAGTGAAGGGGCTGGAATATGCACATAAAGGGTTAGAACATACCTTCCTGATTGGCTAAAGGCCACATGCCCTAATTTGCATCAGCCTATAGAAAGAGAGTGGGGGGGGGGGGGGGTGAGGGGGACCTTGAGGTGAGCAGCTGGAGAGTGGGGGAGGTTTGGGGTGGAGGAGCCCCAGTGGCCTTTCTGAAGGCTTGAAGGAGCTTGGCAGCCTTTTTAAAGGCCGGGCTCCAGCTGAAGACATCAGGAGCAGGGGAATCATTGATGACCACAAGAGGGCCTGAATGGTGGTAGCTGACCACTGTCCCCTAACAGGGCCTTGCTCTGCCTCTTCCCCCTCAAGTCAGGCTGCTGGCTGGGACCACCATTGAATCTGACACCCAGGAGACCCCTCTCTGGGGGGCAGGCACATAAGTGTGGGTGTACCACTTCTTGAGGGTGTGGGTTTGAAGCTCCATTCTCATAACAACCTGAGACCAGTAGGGCCTTAGTGAGGTTCAGCTCACCCCTTGCCTATCAGGTGGCATGTTGTGCAGGTGTGACCCGATAGACCATCCTACTCTTTACTGTGCACTCTCTTGCTCTGTCTGTCTTCCTTTTTGGGGGTATGGGGATCTTACTTTTGAGCTAGCTAATAGAACAATGTAAGCCCTAGATATGTGGTATCTAAATGAGTTATTTGTGAATAAGTTGTTAGTGTTGTCACTCCTTCTTGCTTATTTGGAGAATCTCTGTAGACCTATGCACTCAGTAAAGCTCCCATCAGCCCCCAGGAACCTGTTAGTTGTGAGTGGTTAATGAAGTTGTTGAAGAGGCCTTTTGCTTGGCTCAGGCATGCTTCTTCATCCAACAGCACCATAAGCTTTCCAGGTGTTGTGCAACTGTTGACTCACTGCTGACTAATTGAACTAACTGAGCAATTAGCTTAGGAATGGTGGCTTGATATTGACTCCCTGGTCAATAGTGCTTCAGTACCTAGAAGCTAATTGCTTAAGTAGTGCTGAAAGTACTGGAGAAATGTTGAATAAATGCTGGACTTGGACAAGGGTGTGACCCCCCCCCCCCCCGTCTCCCCCAAAAGAACAGTTTCTGGCATGAAAGCATCTCAATGGGAGGTTTGTCCTGGTGCATGCTGGTCTCCTTGCCCTCTGGGTGCTTGCAGATGGACCCCCACCCCACCTCGAGGAGGGTCCATGCACCCTGTCCCCCACCTCAAAAAGGGCCCCCTCAGCCTCTGCTTTGGGGCTGGAAATGCCGGAGCTTGCCTCTGTTTCCAAGTCCCCACAAGGCAGGACTTAGCCCCAGTTTCCAGCCACAGAATCAGCCACCTCAGCCTCTGTTTGCGGACCCCAAAAGGCAGGACTTAGCCTCTCTTTTGGAGCCCAAAAGGCAGGACTCCTTCACCTGTTCTTGTGCTTGAAAACAGGGAAGCTTGAACACCAAGCTTCCCTTGGTGGCCCTAAAAACACAGCACTCGGCCTCTGCTTTTAGTCCCCACAACAGGCACCCTTGCCTCTGTTCTCAGAGTCCCAAAAACACAGGACTTGGTCTCTGTTTCTGGAGCTGGAAAACCTTGGACTCTGCTTGGAGGATGCGAAAGGGCCAACTACGCCTCCATTCCAGGCCCCCAAAACAGAGGCCTTAGTCGCTGTCTGCAACCACAAGCACAGCAAACTTAAAAGCCTCTGTTTCTGGCCCCCAAAATGCAGGACTTGGCCTGTCTTCAGACACAAAGGCAGCCAACTAAGGCTCCCTTTCTGGGCCTCAAAGTGGCCTAACTAGCCTGGGTTTGTGGCCCCAGGAACCCAGGATTTAGGCCCCCTTTAGGGCTCAGAAGTGGGGAACTTGCTCTCCGTTCTCAGCCAGAAACACAGCCAGCTCAGCCCCTGCTGCTGAGCTCCACAATGCCTCCCCAAGTCTCTGGTGGTGGCCCCCAAACCTCACCACTTCCTGCCTGCCCTGGCACCTGGCCCCCAAAGCCCCTGCCGTCGGGCTGCAAGTGCAGGGCTTGGGGCAGCAGCCTCCACCTGGGATGGCCCTGGGTGGCTCTGGGCTGTGCTTAGGGCCAGGGCCGGGGCGTCCCTGCTGGGAGGGCCCGGCCCCGGGTGTGGGGCAGCCTGGGGGCGTTGGGCTTGGGCCCTTCAGCCTTTATTCCCTGGCCTGGCCCCACTCCCAGCCCTGGGAGAGCGGCCCTGCCCCCTTCCCCTCTGCAGCCCCACTCACCCCCAGGGGCTCCCAGTGCCCCTCAATCCCTGCAGCCCCCACTCGCCCCTTGGGCCCTCCGCTCGCCCCGGGGCCCCTCTCAGCCTCAGGCCCCCCCTTACCCCACTGTCCCCAGTGGCCTCTCCAGTGTCTGCAGTGCCCTCCCTCACCCCATCTCTCTGCTTCCCATGGCCCCAGGCAGGGCCCCAGGCTGGGCCGGGGGCACTGGGGCCACATCCTGGGGGCAGCAGGGCCGGGGCCGGCGCAAGACCCCCACAGAGCCTGGAAACAAGCTGGCGCCTTCCTCATGCGGATGGAGCTTTATTGTCCTCCAGCCTCGGGCTACTGGGGCCCCCGGCACGGGGCACCGCTGCTGCCGCCAGCCACGCACGGGGGGGCCTTGGCGTGCCACTGCCTCTGCTGAGCTGCAATGACACCAGAGGGAGGCACCGTGGGTGCTCGGCTGCTGTTTCCCCATGGCCCCCCATGGCCTCCGGAGCTCCACAGTGCTCAGCTGGGGGCAGCTGTCCTGGTCAGGAGCCTGGGGGCTGTGCAAGTCCTCTCTCCCCATTCCACACCCCCCCCCGCCCCCCCCACTTTCGGCACCAGCCACCCTGGCCTGGTGCTCGCGGGGCCTCTGGACACCTCCCCAGGACGTGGGGTGGGAGCTCGGTCTCTGTCACCTACCTCCCCACAAGAACGCCAGGTCCCATCGCTGGAGCCACTCAGCTGGCGCTGTGTCCAGGATGATGCCTGGCACATGGGGAAGTGCAGCCATCAGGGCATGGCCCCAGTCCCAAACCCAGCTCCAGCCCTGAAGCCCAACCCCGGCCCCGACCCGAGGGACGTGACCGGGAGCAGCGCGACAGCCCTGCACTGCCTCTCACCCAGGACGGTGACGGCTGTCACCTGCGACGCCTGGCAGCTCCCCATGCAGCAGCTCCGGGCTGTGCTGAAGAGCCTCTCCAGCAGCGCGGGGCAGTCTTGGGCCTAGGGCAGAGCAGGCACGTGGGAGCTCATCTCTGGCTCCAAGCGCCACCCGCTCCCGGGTGCCCTGCAGCCGGCACAGGAGCCACAGGGCAGCCACCCGCCCGCCTGCAGGGACGCAGGCCCCAGTGCAGAGCTCGCTCACCAGGTGACTGCAGATCTCGTCCTGCAGCTCGGCCGCGCTCAGCCCAGCGCTCGTGGCAATGCGCCTCCGCACCCTCTTTGACCCCAGAAACGGGGCGCACAGGTGGAGAGCACCCTTGCACGCCTGGAAAAGAGCATTGGCCCGTCACAGGGACGCTGAGCGCCTGCCCGCAGCACCAAGGGAGGGAGAAACCTCGCTGCCGCGCTGTCAGCGAGGGCCTGCAGAGACACCAGCAACAGCAGCACCACAGCTCTCCTGGCACCACAGGGCTTTCTGCAGATCTGCAGATAGCAGAAAGCTGCTTACATCGGAGACAGCTGGGGCTGGGTCCCGCAGGTGCAGCACAAGGCTGGGAAACACTTCCTCCACCTCTCTGCTGAAACTGGACCTCCTCCCTGAGGCAGACGAGGCCAGAGTCCCATAGAGGGTGAAGGCCAAGCGACGCAGCACCTCTTCCTCCTGCGAACAAAAAAGCCTATGTGGCAGGTGCTAACAAGGGTGCCGCCTACAAACCCCTTGGCACTAGCGCGGCACTGCCCACAGGGGGATGGCAGCCCCAGGACGGCTCTTGCCTGCCCAACATGAGAACGAGTGGCTTCACTTACCGCCCCCAGGAACGCCCGGGTGGACCTGGCGATGTCTGCCAGGGCAGAGCCCACGGCACTCGCCTTCAGCTGCCCCAGCACCTTCACCAGCGCCAGCAGGCTCTCGGCAGCCACCTCCGCACCGGCCACATCCTCCAGGCCCCTGCACAGCACCTCCACCACGGCCGCCCTGTGCCCCCGCAGCTGCAGAGTGATGGGTGCACGAGCTGCTTGCTAGTCCTGCCCCTCACTGGGGCTCTTCATCACAGTGCCAAGGGCTGCGCTTGCTCGAGCAAGCCCAGAGCAACCCCCTGCCTGAGGAGCCCCGCTTTGCACCCACTTTCCCCTTTGCCACCCTGCTGACATCAGAGCAAGGAGCGTGGCCTTAGCACGGCCCCGCGTCCACCTCTGCTCGACACTCCAGGCTCTGCAAGCCCCGCGCACCTCTCCACTGGCACCTCTTGAGTTTGGGCTGTGTTCAGAGCACAGGAAAGGCCATCTCACCTTTGTGGGCGCTCCGCTGGCCACGTTGCCCACGCCTCTCATGGCCATTTGCCGCACGGTGTTGATGGGGTCACGTGATCTTTCTAGTAGGGCCTTCAGCAGGGGCTTCAGGAGCTTCGTCTTCTCCACCAGATGGTCCTTCACCAGCTGCAATAAAGCCACGGGGCTGCTAGCATCGGGACGCCATTCACGCCAGGCAAGACAGGACCCCTCCGAGCCCTCCCTGCCCTCCTGCTGCCTCACCTCAGCAAAGAAAGCCGTGGCCGTGAGCCGCAGGTTTGCCGAGGGTGAACCCAGCCACGGGAAGAGGCTCTGCACCAGGCGCTGCGGGACAAGCTCCGCGCGGATCAGCACGCTGCGCACAAAGCACGAGCAGGCTCGTGACACACAGTCACACAGGACGGCCACGGGCCACAACTCCCAAATTCACCGACTCCAATGCAGATGCTGCTCTGCACCTCAGCAGAGCTCCCGGGCATGAAGGAAGGTCCCAGCAGCCCTTTCCCTGGGCATAGCCCCCGCGACAAGGCAGGACACATTGTGGGGGCTCTCACCTCGCCAGGAGACACACGCCGGCGGTGTGAGCCTGGGGGTCTGCCAGGGATGCCCACACTCCCTGCTCCCGGAGCAGCCGCAGCCAGCGCTCCTCCAGGCACCTCGCCAGCACCAGCTCTAAGGTCTCCACAAAAAGACTGTGGGGGAAAAAAAAAAACCCCAAAGAAAGCTCCAGGGGCAGAAGTTTGGGGGCAGATTTCTCTTTGGCAGAGCTAAAGCAGCTCAGCCACTTGGGGAGCTGTTCCTCCGCTCATCCTAAACTCCACCAAGGGACAGGCAAAGTACCCCTGAAATGACGCTCCAAGGTCTTCAAGTCTCAAGCTAACTGAAAACTGGCATTTTTGCCCTTTGTCCTGCCCCAAACCCACAGACAGCAGGAGAAAGCCCAGAGTCCCTGGGCTGACTCCACGCCAGGCGCCCAAGGCACTCCCCAAGTGCTCTGCTCAGCAGCACTTTGGGGAGAGTGCCTTGTAGGTGGCACACAGCACCGATTTGCTCCTGCCGTTGCACAGCAGGAGCGTGGGCAGAGCATGGCACTGTGGGGAGCCTCACGATGGCCCCAGCTGGCGACACAGAGTTTACAGGCAGCCCTGCACCAGTGGGACAGTTGGGTGTGCCTGCAAGGCCATGAACCACACAAAGAGGCCAACCCCTGCCCCTGCCCCAGCCGCTCCTCACCTGCCCGGTGTGTCGTTGCTGCCCAGCTCCCCCAGGGACAGTGCCATCTCCTCCCCCAGAGTCTCGCTGACCTGCCCCAGGAGGCTGGGAAGCAGGGAGGGAAGCAGGTGCTGGACCAGCGTCTTGCTCCGCAGGACCACCAGCACCTCGGAGAGGGCGCGGGTGATCTACAGAGAAAGTCAACCAAGAACCACCTGGTAAAACAAGGGCTTTTCCCACTGTCCACGTCTCCCTGCCACCCTGGGGGGGCTTTTACTGTCTCCAATTCTCACTGCAGCGACAGCCTTGTGGCCCGGCAGCAGCAAACTGTCCCGACTCCCCACACCACTTACACTTCCACCCCCCTGGCACAGCACCCCGCCAGGCTCCACGGGTGCCCGCAAAGGGCACGAAACTCCCTCACGCTGAAGCACGAGTTGGAAAGCAGGCGTGAAGTGGCATAAATGCCTCTGCCGCTGACCGTACCGTGCGAGGCTCCAGGGCAGCCTGGCTGCTGCCCAGCTCTTGAGTGCAGCAGTCCCTCTGGTGGCTGCTCTTTCCAGCTGCCCTTAATTTTTTGGTTAAGCACACCAGGATGTGGCATCCCAGGGTGCTTCTTCCCAGGCTCCTCCACAGCTCCACCATGTCACTGCAAGAGAACAGACGCTCGCCCATGAGCCCCTAGCTAGCCTCGGGCACCTGCAACAGCCTCACGAGAGGCCAAAGGCTCTCCTTGTCTGCAACGGGGCTGGCCATGCCCAGCTCGGGACAGAGACACGAGCCCACGATGCTGCAGCGCTCAGCCTTTCCCCGGGGAAGAACCACCTGCTCCCTCGCGGGACCCCGCAGGCAGGTGCGCCCTGGGGCTGGCTCTGACTGCAGAGGGAAGGCCGAGGGCACAGACCTGTCCATGGGCAGGCGCTTCTGGAGGAGGCTGTCGAGCACCGGCTGTTGGTGAGAGCGGGCCAGGAGGAACATTGCCCGCAGCGCGAACCCCCTGGGCGTGCTCTGCCGGGTGCTGCGCAGGCAGCTGGAAAGGATGGTCACCATTTGGGGCACCTGAAAGCAGGAAGGCGAGAAAGAATGGCTCGGTGCGTCCTTTCCCCGTCCTTCTTCGGGGCCAATGGTCAACAACAGAGAGCAGCTAAAGGCGAATAGAAAAAACACCCCCCTCTCACCTCCTCCTGGAAGATTTGCTCCCCGCGCTCCCCCAGAAAGGTGAGCATCCACCGCCCAGCGGCCCACACACCCATGGGCCTGGCGCACAGCAAGCTCTCCACGATGGCGCTCGTGAAGTCTGTGGCCTGGGCTGCGGGGCAGGATTTGCAAACAAGCTGGGGAGAAATCAGGAACAGAAGAGACCACGTCATGGGTTGCTCAGATGCAAAACTCATGTCCTGACAGGAGTACTCGCATGCAAACTCGCACACACACACACATATACCGTGGCCCCCTCCCTGCTTTTTGGGGGCCAGTTACCTTCGCGATGTTGGTGGAGGTCGTGAGCAGAGACTCAGAGGTGACGGCGTTGAGCCTCTGACACAGGCGCCTGATCTCGTTGCTCCAGGCCGCCTCATCCGTGGTCTTGGCTGGAGCCAGGAGAAAGGGGAGTCACATTCAGGGGGAGCGAAACTCCGACCCCACGTGCTGGGGACGTGAAGTCTTGCCCACTCTCCTCACCTCCTATTTGGAGCAGGCGGCCGAGGCAGGTCGCTGCCCGCTGGCGGGACACGGCTGACGCGTCGCATGTCAGAGGCCCCAGCAGTCCTGCCAGGGAGCCGAACTGCTCGCACGCATGGCCTCGCTGCAGGAGCAAGAGGCAGGCAAAGAGGTCACTGGCAGCCCCCGCGGCCACTCGCCCTCTCCCGGCCACGCTGCCCCCGAGCTGTGGCTGGGCAGGGGGCAAACGAGGAGCCGTCCTGCAGCCCCAGGAGACCCACAACCCGGCGCCTGCTGGGGCAGCTCTCCCTACGCGCATGGTCCCTGCTCACCCTGTGCTCGCGTTGCTCTTCATAAGTGCCCAGCAGCTGGACGCAGACCTGCAGGGCCCTCTCCCGCTCGCATGCGTGGGCCGAGGTGAGCCAGCGCCGCAGGACCTGGGCACGGGCACACCTGTCTCACCACGGGCGTCTTTCCACCCGAAGCCCTTCGCCAGCCCCCTCCTTCCTCGGCCTTGCTGCTTGCACAGCCCCGGTCTCTCTGGGCACCCCAGCCCCAGGCGAGGAGCCCTTCCCCGTGGGGACCTCCCTGCTCTGGGCTCTCGCTGCGGGCAGCATTGACCTGTGCAGCACCCCTCGCACACGGCTGCGGCTGGGGAGAAGCTCTGGCTCATCCAGGGGGCTCGGCAGGACACTGCGAGCTGCCTGCAAGCAGGCTGCTGCCGATGGGAAAAAGCTTGGGTGCCAAATTAGGGCAAGGGGGCCTGAACCTAGGACCATTTCCCTGTCCGCCACAGCAGGGTGTTACCCCTAGTTGCAGGGAAGCTCCCCTCCTCACACCAGCCCTGCAGCAGGATCCCCACGCCTCTGTCCCGCTCTGACAGCAGCGACGCTTTCCCCGCCCCCGCCCCAGGGACACTCACCTGCACCAGGTCCTTAAAGCAGACAGGGGCCGGCTCCGCTCGGAGAAGGGCTGCCACGAGCTGCCCCAGCACTCGCAGAGACAGCGCGTGCACACCCTGGCACCAGAAAGGGGGACTGAGTTCGGGCACCCCATGCACTCGCCAGCACAGCCAGCGGCTGCCAGAGTGCGGGGCGCCCGCAGCTGGGCCCCCGCCCAGGGGTGGCCAAGAAGCGCCGGCAGGTACCGATGTGTGTGGAGCAGCTGCCCCCGTCTCCCCTTCCTTTGCCATCTGCTCCGGGCGACGAAGGCGCACGACGCCCTGGCAGCACTGAGCCAGGAGGTTGTGCTTTTCCTCCCTCCTCAGATGGGGCTTCAGCTTGCTGCCAGGAGAAAAAGGGAGGGACGACAGAGAGGGGGCTTACTAGCACTCTCCAGAGTGAGTCACACCACCACTGGCTTTGTCCCCATCGACAGCCCCAAATCCAACACCCTCAGCTCCAGCCACACCGGCTGTCTGGGCTGGGGCACGCAGCCACTCCCACAGTCCCGGGGACAGACCCTACCTCAACTGCTCGATGGCCACGATGGCCCGGGGGTGCACCGGCGACTCCTGCGGCTCCTCCTGAATCACCTCCTGCAAGTCACAGAGAGACACGCGCAAAGTGGGCAGCGGGCAGGGGTGAGGGAGAGCCTGCCCGCCCACCCCGGCCACGCGTTCTTCTGCAGGACCCTGCAGGCACTGGCCCCTCAACCCCCATGGCTCCCTCAAGGGTCCCGCAGGACGAGGCAGCAGCTCCCCAGCACCCAAATGTCCCACGCTCCCCTGCCACGGTTCCAAGTGCCAGCACCCAAGCACCCTGCCCCCTGGGAACGAGGCTCGGGGAGCTTGGGAGCTCGTGCACCGCCCCGGGAGACCATTGCTCCTCTGGGCAAACCTGCCCCACGGCAGAGCCCACAGCCACCCCTGCGTGACGGCCTCGGCTCTGGGCACTCACCAGCAGGGTCTGCAGCAGCTCCCGCTTGCGGCAGAGCTCAAACCTGGGGCAGGCGCCCACAGCCCCGATGGCGAGGCTGATCTCGGTGACACTCTGCACCAGGGAGAGCCTCAGCTGGGCATCCTGATTGCAGGGGAGGAAAACACACTTTGAGCTCCTTGAAGGGCTGAGGAACCTGCCTCCAAGCACAGTGCGGGGAGGAGACTGTGCCCTCTGGGAGCCCAGCAGACCCCAGCTCGGCACCCGCGGCCTAGGAAGGGACTCTCCTCGCCCCTCCTGGGAAGGAGCCTCTCACGGGGAGGCAAGCAGCTGCCCCAGCTGCTGGCCAGAAAGACCCACAGATCCCGGCCCAGAGGAGCAGGGCAAGCAGCGCTGGCGCGGCTACGATGGGAGAGGTGCGCATGGGAAGGGTGAGGAGAGGCCGGAGCTGGCAGCACCCGGCCGGCTATGCCCTGCGCCCCGAGCACCCACCTGGCGGCCCTCTCGGTAGAGCTGCAGGACGTTCCCCACGATGTCTCTCTCGATATGGGCCAGCAGCTGCTCCCTGGGGGCACGCAGCGCCATCCTGCCGTACACCACCATGAGCGCAGCGCGAGTAGCGCGGGTCCTCACCGTGTTGCTCTGCTGGGGGTTTGTCGGAGAAGCACCGAGACATCAGCCCACGGCCCCACTGTGCCCGGGACTCCGCACGCTCCCGAGGCAGGAGCTGCTCTGCACACGACCGGCAGCTCGGCTCCCTGCGCACCTCTAGCAGCTCTAACAACAACACCCTGGGCTCTTTACCTTCTGGTGTTTCAAAGTGCCCATGAACGCCTTCACCGAGGACAAGGCCAGCTGGAAGTGGCTCTCGGCACAGCGGGACACAACTGAAATCATTCCCTGCAACGCAGCAGAAACAGGGAGTTGCTCCCACCAGCTCCACTGGCCAGGCAGGACCTTTCCCACGGCAAACAGCAGTGAAGGGAAAACCAGCAAAGGCTGGAGCAGGCCACGCAGAGCCCCTCTGCCCTGGGGACACGCCGAGGACACTCGGCAAAGCAGGGCGACACGAGGAAAGCTCACCTGTGCCTGCCACAGCTCCAGGTAGTTGGCTTCTTGGAGATATCTCAGTGTCTGCTCTTGCACGTGCCTGAGACACCCACAAGCTGCCAGGGCCGTGCCGAGAGCCTTGTACAGGAAGCGCTGCAAGAGAAGAGGCCGAGCCCTGGCTGTGGGGACAGCCCAACCTGGCGGGAGAGGGCCAGGCCACGGCCAACCCCACCATGCTGGCACCCATGCCCAGCGACCCGAGGGCTCTCCGGCGCAGCCCTCGGACGCGTGAGCAGCGGCAGCGGCACCGCACAGGGAACAAACCTTCTCCCAGGACAGGCGGGGAGAGCTGCCCAGCTGCTGGCTCAGCTCCCGGCTCAGGCCCACCGTCCAGGCCTCACTCCCAACGACCTCCAGCGAAGTTCTCAGGAACTAGGGTGAAGAGGACGATGAAGCAAATGCTCACCTGCCCCTTACCAGGGTCTTGTGCACATCCTCTGAGCACGCAGCACCCACGGCCGGGGCAAGTGCAGGCTGCTCGGGAAGTGCCTGCCCTGCTCCGTCCTCCCACCATTTTTCCTGTCCCCTGCTTGCCCCATCCAGCTGGGGACCCCACACGCATGCCATACCTTAAGCAGAAGGCTCTCCCACTCGGCCACATGCAGGGAGCTTGCGGTTGTTCCTGCAAAGCCAGAGGAAGCAAAAGCCCTCGCCGTTATTCCAGCGGGCTCCACAGCAGAGCCCAGGGGTGGTCTTTGCCGTCCAAAGCCCCACAGCCTCAGGCCAGTGGGCTGACAAGAGCCAGCAAACCCAGGACCGTTCCCCTCCACCAGGCTGGGGAGCTGAAGGCATTTTCCTGCCCCTCCGCCGGCCCAGCCTCTCCCGCCTGCCCGCACCTTACCTGCCAGGTGCTGCAGCAGCAGGGGGATCTCTGCGGCCCACTTTGCTCCCACGGCTCCATGGATCGTGCTGGGGAGCGCCTGCAGCAGCTGCAGGGCCGCTGCTCCACGGCCACCGCCCGCGTGCGGAGACACCGCCGCCACCACCTAGGCCAGGGCAGCAGGGAGACGGGCTCACGCCTGCCCCAAGAGCTGCAGCTGCCCCCATAGGCAGGCAGGCAGGCAGGCAGGGAGGTTGGCACTGCCCCAGCTGGCAGCAGGCAGCTGACCCAGGTGCTGCCGTCCTCCAGGAGGAGCAGGAGCCCCTGAGGGGCAGGGGAGGCTCAGGCTGCCTCCGACAGCTCCTGCCTCCTCCCGGGGTGCCTGGCACTGGCCTCGGCACCATCTCTCCCCGCCTCTCCTCTTGCCCGGGCCTCAAAAGCTCTTTCCCTGGGGCCCCACTACTCACCAGCAGGCGAGCCAGCAGGGCCTGGGGAGCCGGCAGAGGGGCTGCGGGCAGAAGGAAAGGCTGCGTGAGACACCCAGCCCCTCCGGCCCTCCTCGTGCCGCATCCCACATCCCCGCATGTGGCTAAAGGGGACCCGGCTGCGCCGCCTCCACACCAGCTCTGCCGGGCTCCCGTGGCTGAACAGCCACCGCTGAAGGCAGCCCTGGCATGGCAGGAACAAGCCCCCAGGCCCCCGGCGAGAGCTGGCTGCAGCAGTGCCAGGCGGCTCCGCCAGGGAAGGGGCACGCGGGGCAGAGCCCTCGCACCCAGCGAAGGGCACTGCTCTGCCCTGCACTGCCCCGGGCCTCCTGCGTGGGGCCGCCAAGGGACAACAGGGATATGCGCTGCCCCGCTCACACCCAGCCTGGCGCAGCATGCCAGGACTTTCTGCTCCCCACCTAGCTCCTCAGATTCTAGAGCCTCGGGTGCCGCCTCCTCTTCCTCGCGCCCTGCGCTCTCCTGTCTCTCAGCCAGGGCACGCAGACAGCGGCAGAGTGGGACCAGCATGCCAGTGTACTGGGCTGGCACCACGTACCGCAGCAGCCTCGGCCACAGGAGCTGCAGGCAAGAACCAGGCCGTTCAGCACGCCGGCATTTCCACCTCTCCATCCCTGTTCCCCCATCATTGCCACTTCTCTGGCACCGGCCCAGCCCTTCAGCCTCGGGCCTCCCCTAACTCAGAGGTTTCGGTCTCGCCCTGCCTTTCTCCTCCACCTTCTCTCCCTCTTGCCCACCGTGCTTCACACTCCTTTCCCCCTCCCTTTGGCTGCCTGGTTGATGAGAGCTGCTGGCACAGCTCACCCCCAGGGGGCAGGTCACCTCTGCACTCCAAGGGGACACAGGATTCCTATGGCCCCACCAGCCCCTACATCTCATGTACGGGATGTGGCCAAGACACATGCCCAGTGGGCTCGAGTCAGCCGCAGCATGCGCTGAACAAGCAAGTCCGGCCCCACAAAGCTAAACCCCAGCTCTTCTCCGCTGCTTTAGTGGCTAAGACAGGGGTCCCAGTGCACAGAGGAAAGCCTCGGACACCCCCAACCCCACTGCTCACAGAGCTTGCACATGGAAAGGACTGGTGCGTTTCCGTGAGCCGCACACACTCCGCGGTGTGTCGGGGAGAGGTTCAGGCCACAGGGAGGGTGAGGAAGAGCGTCCCCAGGCAAGAAGCAGCGGCAGGCGGAGGACAACTCACTTTGGCCACCCCTCTGGCAGACATGTCCAGCGTGCCCAGGACATGCCCGCACAGCCGCTGAACAGCCCTTTCTTCCCGGGCTTCCACCGCACAAAGGCTTCCCATGGCCTGCGAGACAGAGGTGGGAAACACCCGTCACTGCCCCTTCCCAGACCCTATGGTGCACAGCGATGCAGAGCCCCCTCCCACCGTGGCACCGGTGTGGCGGCCCTGCTGCACCCAGCTCTCTGCTGCCAGGGACGCCCGTGGCAGCACAGCACAGTCGGAGCATGGGACGCAGCCCTGGCGCCTTGCTCTGCCCTTACCAGTCTGCCCGAGGCCCGGCTGAACTCGCTGAAGATGTGCCCCACCACGTCCCACGCCGAGCAGCCCGGGGCACTGGAGCGCAGCAGCTCCCCGATGAAATGCAGAACTGCCTTCCTCACCTGCCAGGGAGGCTGCTGTTATGACCCCGGCCCACAGCCCCAGGGCAGGCTGCCTTCGCAGCGCTGCAGCCCTTCTGGCTGGGCCAAGACGACAAGGGTGCAGCAGCAGCCCACACTCCACTGTCGCCACTGGGCTTTAGCCCTGTGCCCTGCCTTTGCCTGCTGCTACAGCCCCGCCAGGCTCTGCGCCAGGGAAAGGGTGGCTCTGCCCCCGCGGCAGCACCGTGGCACCATCCCTGCCCAAAACAGCTCACCTGGGCCGCGGGGTCGCCACGCACAGACTGCACAAGCTTCACAAACAGGGGCAGCTTCTCCCTCATCTCGGCAGCTGCAAGGGACAAGGAGAGGTGTGCGCTGAGGCCGAGCCCCCATTTCCGGAGGGATTCCTCACAGCTCCCTGGCTTTTTGTACACAAGTGGGACAGAAAAGCAGGGCCAGACTGCGATGGCAGAGGAAGCAGCAGCATCCCGGGGGGACTCCATTTCTCTCTCCTGGCACACTGACCATCAGAGCGGACCAGAGCTTGCAGCACTTCCACGGCTGCCACGCGATCAGCCTTGCTCCCGCTCCTCAGCTTGCAGTACAGGAACACGATTGTCTCCGCGGGGCAAATTTGGGCTGCGAGGAGGAAATCACGCTCAGCATTAGTGACCAGCATCTTCGCACCCGGGTAGGTTTGCGACACAGCTGCCAGCACACGGCGGCACGGCGCTGCCTCTCCTCTCCTCACCCTGCAGCACGGCGCAGCGGCACAGCTCTGCTCTGTGCTCTGGGCTGGGTGGCTCGATCTCGTCACAGAGCTGTGAGAACAAGGTGTGTTTCAGAGAAAGCCAGATCGGTGTGCAGAGGGACAGGAAAGAAACTGTGCTGTCAGCCCTCGTCTCACGGGCAGCTCTGGGCGCGGCCCCACCACCAAAGCCCAGAGCTCCGGGCGCACGCAGAGCTTTGCAGCTGAGGCTGCCCAGGAGCCTCAGGCCAGCAACGTGGCACCAGGCCTTACCTGCTGGTGCACAGCAGCGTTGATGGCCAGAAGCTTGGCCCGGGGCACGAGGGTCTGAACGTCCGCCACAGCCCCCAGGAAATAGCTGAGACTCTGCAAGGGAGCATGAGAGGGCGAGGGGGGCTCTCACCGCCAGCCGCCCGGAAAGGGAGAAACCGGCATCGCTGGGAGAGGCCATGGCCTGAACCCACGTCCAGGGAAAGCCCAGCCCCGCATGGGGCTTCTGGTTCGTCCTTCCCACAGAGCAGCAGGAGACCAGGAGGTCTCCTCTGCACAGCCCTGCTGGGACAGCCTTTCCTGGCACGTTTCCCCGCCCCCAACCTCTCCCTGTCCCAGGGGCAGGATGCAGCCCTGGGTGCGAGGGCAGAGCTCCTTGTGCACCCCCCCCCAGCCCGGGAAGTGGCGCAGCCTCCCGTCCTGAGCTGCTCGCTCCAGCGACTCACCGCTCCCTCCTGGCCCTCCTGCCTTGCTGATTTCTTCCAGCAAGAGCCCAGGAAGCCTCTGGCCTTTGTTCCCCATTCCTGCCCAAAGGGGTCCCAGCTCCTCCCGGCACCCCGCAGCTCCCCAACACCTTGCGGCACCCGCACAGCGCCCGGCTGCGCCGTGCCCTGCGCAACACCTCACCGTGGTCACCCCAAAGGGCTCCCGCACTTCTCGATACTGGTGCAGCAGCCAGAGGAGCTGCTCCCAGGCGCGCTCGCGGTGCTGCTCCGCGTGCAGGAGGACACCCATCATGGCACCCATCGCCCTGAGGACGGCCTGCTTGACCTGCCGAGGGTTGGCGACATGCGGCGGTGAGGGCTGAGGGTCTCTCCAGCACTCGCCTCCCCCAGACACCAGCCTGCCCTTCCCGCGCAGGGGACTGTCCCTTCTCCCTGGCCAGAAGGGCTCGCTCACCAGCACAGAGAGCATTTCCTCCCGGCACACCCTCAGCCTGCCCTGTCAAAAAGGCCCTGGGATTCCTACGCGGAGTAGCAGGCCGGGCACTGTTGCTTTCTGGCACAGAGCCGCGAAGGAGAGCTGCCGTCCTGCCTGCCAGCTGGCACTGCTGGCCCCGGCATGCTGCCCGCAGGCTCCCGGCTCGGGGCCCTTTCGCAGCCAGCCTGCTCCCTTTGACTCCTTGCAGAGCCCCACCGGCCCCTGCAGACGTCCCTGCTGCTGCCCACGGCTGCAGAAGCAGCAACGCTCACCTCTTCCTCCTCACAGCGCCGCCAGTTTCTGCCCACGTAGCGGAAGAGTGGGTAAACAGGGGCGCAGAGTTGGGCCGCCCCCAGGCGAGGGAAGGCACATTTCTCCCACTCGCGGAAGTACGTGTTTATCCCTCGGCACCACTGCTCCACAACTGCAGCATGAGAAGGGAAACAGGATCGTGGCAAAGTCTCTGACCAGCAGGAGACCTCGTTTCAACCAGGCCCCCGAGCCTGATTTAAGCCGACGCCAGGCTCGCCAGGCCTCAGGTCTGCCTTCAGGCACACGTTGCATGAGGGTCTGAGACACCTGGGTTGAAATGCTGCCTTGTTTCTCCCCTCTTCCGCCCCAGCACACCTTTTCCTCCACACAGCCTTGCTGCCCTCCACCACTGCCCGCTGCAGCCCCTGCCTCTTTCTTCCCAAACATTGGCCCCTCAGCACAAGCTTGGAGGCTTTGGCAATTCTTTCCTGTGCTCTCCCTTAAAGCCCACAAGCTCCTTGGGGCAGCCGCACCGAGCGCCGGCCCGGCCTGCCCACAGGCACCCCGGCAGCACCCGCTGCTCCTGCTCGTTCAGGGCAGTTGGGGGCTGCTGAGGCTGGAGCTCACTGCGGCTCAGCCCTGCCCTGCCTGCCCCGAGACCCCAGCGAGGCGCCCAGGGCCACCCTGGCCCCTTCCGCTCCCCGCGGGCCCTGGCCGCAGCGCCGACACTCACCGCCGCAGACAGTGCGCAGCAGCCGGCTGCTCCCCACCTCGCTCAGCACACCGTGCAGGGCTGACAGCGTCGTTTCCACGAAGGGCACGCACTGCAGGGCTGCAGAAAGGGCAGGGGCGGTGGGGCGGAGGGCGGCTGCCGTCAGCCGGAGCTGCCACGGCCCGTGGGCTCTGTCCCCCGGCAACGCTGCCAGACCAGGGCTGTGGGGCCATGCCAGAGGGCAGGGGGACGGGAGAGCTGCCGAAGCCCTGGGGGAGGCCCTGGCATGGGGAGGGTTCCTGCCAGGGCACCCATGTACCACCAGCTGCCTTCCCCGAGGGGTGCGGGGAAGCCCTGGGGCATGGGGAGGACAGCGTGGGGCAGAGCCCGGCACATTTGGTCTCCAGCAGGTTCCCTCCAGCCCAGCGCAGCCCAGACTGTTTTGGCCAGGGTGACGAATCCCTTCTCCTGCCTGTCACCCACTGTAACGCGGAGTAGCAGGCCGGGCACTGTACCGTAGCGGGCAGCGAGGTTGCGCAGGGTGATGAGGACGAACTCCTCCGACATCCCCTCCAGAGCCTTCAGGTGGCCCTGCAGCACCGACATCACGTCGTGCAAGTGGGAGCGGGCCAGTGCCACCAGGACACCACTAGCGTCCGTCCTCACAGCGGCTGTCACACCCTGAAAGACAGCAGTTTGCGCGTGACAGCAGCGTGACTGGCCGTCCCCCACAGCTTGGCCTCGAGGCAGGACAGAGAACCGGTAACTCGACTCCAACTGTCCCTCGCTCACAAACAGCCCTGCAGCCACCTCTCTGCACAGCTCCCGGGTCACTGCCCCAACCCCCTGCCAGGACCCGTCCCCGAAGCCTCTCCTGTAGGACAGACGTGCCAAGCGCAGGGGTCCGGGGTTACCCTCAGAGAGGACAAGCTCACCTGGGCAGCTTGCAGGTCCTCGAATGCCACCGCTATCACTCTGTCCACGACAGAGTTCTGCAAATGGCTCTCGTCGTGCCACAAGACGCTCTCCAGCTCGCGGTAAATCTCCGCTCTGCCATCCTGGGGACACACCGCACACGGCAGCAATGGGACGTGTCGCCCTCACATCAGCTCCGCCATGCTGACGCCAGGGACGAGCCGCCGCCACCGCTCAGCACAGCCGTCGGGAGTGGGCGAGAAATCCCACGCTGGGATTTCCCAACCCAAACCCTAACCCTAACCCCGGGGACGCTGCCACCTCCTGCAGGAAAGCAGGGTGCGCGGTAGTGTCCGCTCAGCGCCACCAGCAGCATCCGGTTTTTGGGAGGAGGCACGGCAGGAGGACAGAGGCGCCATTGAGCGAGATCAGCTCACAGCACCTGGGGAAGCTGGGCGCTACGGGGAGCCCTCGAAGCCCCACGCAGCCCCATGGGATGCCCCCACCTCACCTCGACGCCTTGCAGCCGGTCCAACAGAGAGGTCACGACGGCGGCAAAGGTAGCAACGGCCGCAGGGCCAGAGCCAGCCGCCCTGCCGCCGTCCTCACCCCGCGCAGGTCCGGACTGGGGACCTACACAAGTGAAGAAACCTGGAAGGAAAGAAGCGGAGGGTTTGCGTTGCTTCAGCAGCCGCAGGGGCGGGCCCTGAATTGGGGCAAACGTCTCCCCAGCTGGAGTACGGGGTAACAGGAGAGGCTGGCAGAGCCGGCTCTGTGTAATCTGGAGAAGAGCAGCCCGGGGGCAGCTTGGAGCTGGCCCCAAGCGCATGACCCCGACTCTCCCCGAGCCAGCAATGTGGGCACCAGCTGGTCCCCGTCACCCCCATCGAGCGGGCCGGCAGGCTGGGTGCCGAGTGCGGCACCAGCCCCCACCTCGGAGCACTCGCAGCACCCCCATCGCGGCAGGACTCCCTGGACGGATGCACTGCTCCGCCAGCACCTCCTCCCGCGGGAGCTACGAGCCACTGGGCCAGCGTGGGCCCTGGGAGGGAGAGGGGACCTGGCCACTGTGACCAGTGAGGGGCCACTGTGACCCGTGGGGGGCCCCGACACCTCACAGAGGGCTGCTGGCAACGCGGGGCTGCGGGGGGGGAGGGCAGGCACGGCCGCACCAGGGACCCCCCCCCGCCTCGCCCCAAATGTGGGCATATCCCCCAGGCGCCAGCGCTCGCAGTCACTCGTCGGCCTCCGGTGGTTCTGAGCAGTGACCGTCTCCAAACGCATCGGCCACTTTAGGTTATCTCCTAAGATAACCTCCTAAGTGCCCATCCCAAAAGAGCACCTCTTCTGAATTGCGCCACTCTTCTAAAGAGCTTCAGGCAAACCACCAGCAGCCACCCGGCAACTGCCAGCTCCCACATCATCCCCTCAGCAAACACTGCTGCAGACGAAAGCCCTAAACACGAAGAGCAAACAAAAAAGAGGGCAGGGAAAGTATGCTAGGGACGGATCTCAGGACAAGGAGAAAGACTGACTGGCGCTTGGTCAGGATCCTGGCTGGAGACACCAGGCAGTGCGTTAAGTCCTTCTGAACATGGCAAAAATTAAGATGCTTTCATCGTCCTGAGCACCACAGACAGAAATGGCAGCAGACCTGCTGTCATACCCCTTCTCCCAGGAAGCGGATGAAACAATATTGTAGCGTTAAGCTTCTGGGCAGCTGGACTAAATCCTTCAAGCAGAAACCTGGGGAGAAGGCTGTGCCTCGAGCGCCAGACCCAGGCTAAGCAGAGGGGAGCTTTGGTTTGGGAAGCCACGTGGCCTAACAGAGAATTGCTCGGGGCCTTGGGCAGCTGGAGGCATCCCCGGCCACCCTGACTGGTGGTGGGAGCCTCGGCTGCACTGCGGGGCCTCAGTACCCCTGTCCTGCATGGGCTGCCACTCGGCGGGCACCTCACACGACAAGAGAGCTGGATATTTATGTCCGTAACGAGGCCCGAAGAAAAGCACTCCTATAGAAAGCCACCTGCCAGACAGCAGCACTGCCTCTGTGCACCTCCAACCCCTCCAACTGGGTATGAAGCAGCTTGAGACACTTCCCAGCTGTCACTGGGACACCTCTGGGTTTCCACAGGTTTTATTAAAAGCGTGGCTTTTTGGCATTCCGACAGCTACTCTTTCCAAAAGGCGCTGCAGGGAGAGCAGCTGGCCTACGGAGGCCACGAAACAGCAGCGCCTGCCTTCGTGGCACCTGTAGCTCTGCACAGACCTTCCCAGCTCACGCAGAGGCACCTCCAGCTCCGCGTGCCCTTGGGACCCGCAGCAGCCCTGACAGCAGCCCCTGCTGATGCTCCCCGAGCTCCCAAAAACCAACTCTGGAGCATCAGGCCCTCTGGCACTGCCCGCAGGGACTTGCTCCGCTCTACCCACAGCTCACCCAGCTGGATGCTGGGTGACAGCTCCGTCCCACAGGTCTCCTCAGCACAGTGAGGGGAGATGACGGGGCCTTGGACTGACACTTCATTTGAAAAGTAAAACTCATCTCCACCTCTCTATTTCCTCCCTAACAGCCTCCCTTCCTGCCTCACCCTGTCACCTGACACAGCTCCTCTGCACCTCATTTCCTTCCTTTAGAGGGACAGGCAAGAGAGAAAGGCCCTTTCTTTTACTCCCTGAACTGAGAGGAAAACAAACTTTGTGTTTTCTACTAATGCCAAAGCAATGTATTAAGAGTAAATGGTTTCTCAAATGAAAGGGTAACTTCCTGTCTCCAGTTCTAGAGAAATGCCTGCGAGCGCTAAAAGGCTCATAAAAGGAGTGTGAGAAGGGACCTCAGGACCCTCAGGAGCGGGCAAGGAACTGTTGCCTCGCAACACTCCTGTTGCCTTGACAGCCAGGCTGGCCAAGGTGCAAGGAGGGAGGCCAGACTCCACAGTGTCCAGCTGACCACAGGACAGTGCTGAACTGGGATTGAGGAAGAAAGCTTTGTGCAGGGTAGCACGCTGGCAGACCAGGCCCATCATGCCCAGCATGTCGCTGTCCACCACTCCTCCATGGCGATTACAGCACAGCTCTATTTGTTTAAGGACAAAGCTGCGGGGCTGCCTGCTCCCTCTGTGTGGACCGGCCACCCAGCCGTCAATACATGGGGAGCACTGCTCTCCGGGCTCTCTCTGGGCAGCGGGGAAGCACAGCTGAAATGCGGCACCTTGGGACAGGCTCACACTCCCCAGGGCACGCTGTTCCCTGCAGGGCAGCTGACCCCAAACAGCTTGGACAGCCCAGGGACAGACCTGCTGCCCACATGGCCTGCAAAGCCCCCGGGACAGAGGCTCAGAGCTGCTCCTGCTCGAAGGCTTTTTGTGCCCCGTGACTGACTTCAGGAGGCAAAAGCTTGTAAGCACAAAAAAACGAACAAACAAGAAAAACAACCCCAGAAGGATATTTTGGTGCCAACCCTGCTGGTGCAGCTGCTAACATAACTGTTTTCCAACCAAAGTGCATTATCCCAAGCAGTGTGTCGTCACAGTTTACCCAGGAAGGCTTGTGCACAGAGAGCACGGTGTGGGGAGTGATTACCTTTGGCTGTATTGATTGGAGGTAGGTTTGCTAATTCTGCTTTGCCTCAATTTCTGCAACAATAACAAAGCCTTTCTGAAAGCCAGGCAGAGAGCTGATGTCATTGGAGCGACCCAGTCCCCGAGGAGAAATCCCACAGTACCTGACCAAAATAATATTGGAAGCACGGGCTTAGTGTTGCTGCCCACATCCCCCACTCAAAATGCCTCCGGGCTGTGTCCAGTCCCACTCCCCCATGCCTCCCCCATCCTTAGCCCTATGCTGGGAGCTACCAGAAGACTGAAGATCCTCCCTGCTCGCCCCAAGACACCCCCAGGCTGCAGAGGGTCATCTGGCAACAGCAGAGCAACTGCCCCATTGCTCAAAGGGGCCTTTCTGGAGGGCACGCTGGGCACAGAGGGCAATGACTGCCCCCAGCTGCCCTTTTGCAAAGCTCTCTGCCCTGGGGGGGTGCCAACCCAGGCAGATGGAGCAAGCATTTGTGAGAGACTGGTCTTCCCTTAAAGAAAAACAAACAAACAAAAAATCAACAACAAAACTAACTGCTTGCTGGTTCACACCACCTGAGTCCAAGAGGCCTGACGTAAACCGCATGAGGCAGTAAGTCTGAGCTCTTCCCAAGCTTGTTCAATAGCAGAAAGGGAAGATGCTCCTTTAAGAAACCCCTTTCCTTTCATTTGGGCTTTGCAAGCACTCATTCCTACGGCTGTCTGGTGACTGGGAACTGCATGCAAAGCCTGGGAAGCAGCAGGAAAAGCAATGCTGCATGACAGGCACTATCTGACCTTGGGGACTCGGGGGGGGGCAAAGCCTTTGTGGGGGACCTTTCAGCAGTAGGAAGGACAGTGGAAAAAGATGGGACGGTCTTAGAGGAGATCTTTTTCTGAGTCCTAGATGGGACAGTTGCAGTCTAATATTGCTCGCTTGAATTCGTGAGGGAGTGAAACAGGCCTTTGCTTTAAAGAAGAGAGGAAGAACTAGACTGTCTGTGTTTGCTCTGTAGCTCTGCAGGGGATGGGCTGAGCCTGTCCCTGCAGAGCACAACGCTGGGAGCAGGTTGTGGAGTCGAGGAAGACATTTGGAGGCCTGTCTCATCGCTGCTGCTGCTGCTGCTGCCTGGGCGGTCTGCGGCAGCTGCTCTTGCCCAGCTGCCCGGGTCCTTGCTCTGCGCCATGGCCACGGAGGTGAGGCGCTCTCTGGCGCAGGACTTCTCTCTCCCAAGGTGTTACAGCGCCTGGCACAAAGGGGCCTGGCTTTAACTACAGCCTCTTCAAGCAAAGGGAGGCAATGTTAACCCATTCTTCTTTTCTACTTTCCACCTGGCTTTTGAAGGTCTTCAGCTCCTCTGTGAGGGCTTAGACACAGTAATTCACCTCTCAGGGTGTCGGATCACTGTTTCAGTGCTTTTAAAATGCTATAGGTTTTACAGGGAGAAGCAAAGCCAGGGCAGCGAGGCCTTTTCAGGATTAAAACATTTCAACTTCTGTTTGTCCTTTCTAGTGAGCTGGTGTTAAGGGTTCCTTGCTGAGGTGCCTCACTCACATCAGGATGTGACCCTGTAGTGTTTTTGCACTTGAATGTTGAGGTGCAACTGCCTAGCGGCCCTTGAAACCACCATCTCTTATCTTGCCAAAAGAAGGATGGTGGGGGGAGGGGGGAGAAGAAGAAGTGGTATTTGAGGAAAAACAATGGGCGCGCTCTGGCCGTGGACACAATTTACCAAGAGAGCTACGTAAGCAAATGAAGACGGAATCTCAAGAGTCTGATTCTCAATTGCATTCAGCTCCCTTTGCACCACTGTGGAGATGGGATGCTCCCTTGCCAAGCGTGAACCCTAGGGGGAACCCTAGGGTTCAGCCCCATTGGGGGTGGGGTGGTATGAAGGGAACTGTGTGGAAGTGAGAATAAACCCTAGTGTTTGGAGGGGAGGGGGGGTTGTTCCTCCTCTGTGCTCAGTCCGGGCGTGTGATGGGTAGGGCTTGACTAGTTTCCTGTCAACGGGAGTGGAAAAGTACCTACTGAGTTGGAAGGAAACTCAACGAGGCTTTTGTGGACCATCTCCTTGACAAAGGAAAAGAACTCCGAATGGTGTTTCTGCGGTCTCTGGTAGCTGAACTGAAGAGCAGCTCGAAGGAGAAGCTCTTGATTCAGAGCAATGCAGCCCCAACCGTCTCTGTACAATATTGTCTGATCTGCTTTTTATGGGAAAAGCTACTTCATGACATGGAAATGCTCCAAGTTCATCAGGTTGTACCTTGAGGCAGCTTTTGCTGTGTTCTTTTCTGTTCATCTCTGACTTTCTCTGGCTGCTTTATTTTCATGCTCTTATCAAATTGTCAGCAGACAGATGTGCACAGCAGTTTCAAGAGGGGTGCCCCACAGAAAACCACTTCAAGAACTGCTGTTCCACTTGATCGCCGTTTCCTTTCACACCCTCTCATTTGTTTCATGGAAGTAGAATATATATAAAGTATGTTTGAATGTCTTACACTTGCTTGGAGAACCTTTCCCTCAGCCGACAACAGCATTGGTGAGGACCGGGACTAGAATGTGAGATGCGGGGGGAGGAGGGGGAAATCCTGTGAGCCCATCAGTGGATGAAACGTGACCCGTTGCCCATGCAGTGATTTAGGAGCAGGAATTCTTGCCAGCTCTTCTCCCAGTGATTATATATATATATATATATTTTTTTTTTTTTCTCCTGTTAATGGTAGAAGGATTTACAGGAGCACAGAGAAGAGCCTTCTCTCCAGCAGGCAATTGAAATGCTCGGTGACGGTGCCTTGATACATTGATGGTGTATCTTCTAGTCTGGTCACGAAGCAGTTTCACTGCCCGTTTATGCCACAATTTTTTGTTAGATTTAAAAGATGACCCAAGCGTTTCCCACGGCCGCGTAAGCCCTTGAATTGACACGAGGCTCAGTATGAGAGCACCTGGCCCCCATGATTTAAAAAAAAATCTTCCTGTATTATATGAAAACGAGGAGAAAAAAAAATGTTTTTCAACCTAAAATGTAGATGCTTCAATTACGTATTACTGCATTAAGTTCACTGAGAAACACGGGTGTGGCCCTTTCAATCAATATAGGTGGATATACCAGCAGTCTGATGTATACCATCAGCTGATGGCAAGAGGCTATGCAGAAATCCGAAGTGAGTGGAAATAATTTGCACTAATGGATTTTGTTTTGCTTTGCTTTGCCTTGCCAGAATGTCATAAACCAGCTACTCTTTCTCTGTGATTGAATCAGTGACGGTTTCCTTTGTAAGCATTGCTGGCTGCTTTTCTTGAAATGAGGTTGAGATGCAAAGTGAACTAGCTGCAAATTACTTTGAACGTTTACATGGGCCTACCCAGACTAGGAAAGTGAATGAGGTTAGTCTATAATTGGCTGCAACAGTAATAGCTTTATTTGTTTTTCTAGATGTTAAAAGAGAAAGTCCTGAGCAATAACTGAAAACTGCTCTAAAGAAATCATCTGTGGAAACGTTCATCCAGAGAGCCCATGTTCTGTTTCAGCCAAGACAGAGGTGCACACCCAGCCAATGGGGTGGAACTTCTCCATAGGTAAGATGGGAACGTTACATATTTCCACTTTAAATCTTCGCTTTGATTAAGGCTTTCTTACAGGGCCTTTCTTCATGTTCTACAACTGAGACCGCAGAGATGTCGAAACTGCCTCTGCCAACAGGTTGGGCACTTGGATAGGGATTACACAGGGAGAACTGGAAGTGCGAGGGTGTTTTTCCTCTCTCCTCTCATCTTCTTTGGAGTCCTTTGAGAAGTGGGACACAGCGCTTTGCAGGAGTGGAAAAGGAAAGCTGGAAAGTGTTCTCCTGCCAATTTCAAAACAGTACAGGATGTTATTAGCCGTCTGCAAATCTTCTCCCCCACCCCAATAAATTAACTCACAAGTTGCGTGCTGCAAGGAAAATACTTCATGACGTCCCTCTAGTTCTGTGTATATGCCTGAATGCTTTAATTTTATGGTTGGAGCACATACCCTAGCTGACTGCATTTCCCTCGGCAAACCACAAGGCTCTGGTTAGCTCTCACCTCAGTTACTAATAAGCAGGACTCAGTGTAGCACTGATCCTATTCACCTGACACTGAAGCTTGATCTTACTCCTCTGATATTCTAGGATTCTCCCCTGTGCTCTACAACACGGAAGCCCTTGGCTTTTTGGCCAGATGCATACTGCTCATAGATGGATTCATTTCTTTTTTCATATCTTCTATTAGAAAATATTCTTAGAAAAACTCCTTTGAGAGTCTGCACGGTTACCCCTCAGTTAGGGATTTGAGAAGACGACAGTCGGGATAGTAGCTGGTAACTTCTCAGCTGCATATTGCTGCCCTTGCAGCCTAAACCTTTCCCCCCCCCTCCCAGCGCTCCTTCCTTCCTCCCTCCCTCCCCCCCCACCCCCGCCGCTCTTTTCCCCTCTCTGAATAGCTCATACTTGCCAGTTAGCTTAGTCAAGATTTCAGCAAGAGCTACTCTCCTCCCTCTTTCCCCCTTTCTCTCTTGCTCTTTCTCTGTCCTCTCGCTCCTTTCCCCTCTCTTGCTCTCTCCCTTTCTCTCTCCTCACTCTTTCCCTTTTCCTCGCTCCTCCTTCTTCTTTCTCAGTCCTGCTCTCTTCCTTCCATCTTTGCTTTCTCTTCTCTCTTGTTCTCTCTTCCCCCCTCTGTTGTTCTCTGCCTCGTTCTCTATTTTCCTCTCTACACCTGTCCCACTCTTCCTCGCTTCTTCTTTCTCTTTCTCCCTTTCTTTTTCTTTCCTTTCTTCCTTTCCTTCCCCTTTCTTCCTTTCTCTACTCATTCTCTTTCTTTCTCTCTCTTGTTTGTTATATTTCTCTCTTGCTCTTTCTTCCCCTTTTTCTCTCTCTCTGTTCCCCTCTTCTTCCTTTCCCTTTTTCTCTCGCTCCTTCTCCCTCTCTCCTTCCTTTGCTCTCTTCTTTCTCTTTCTGTCTCTCTTACTTCTCTCTTCTCTGTCTCTCTCTTGCCTTCTCTCCCCATCTCGTTCCCTGTCTTTGCCTCTGTCCCTCTCTCTCTTTCTCCCTGAGTGCCTGGGCTGCCACGGGGGCACCGAGGGAGGCAGGGAGGGAGAGAGGGGGCAGCGGCCGCGAAGGACCAAACTGTGCTATCTGCACCCCATGCATGCACTCTGGCACCCGTAGTCTGGGGGACCTCCGCCTGCCATTAGGAGTGGATGGGGGAACCTCCATATGCCTTTCAGTGCACCTGGGTGGCCTCCGTGTGCCTTTCAGTAAGGCAGGGTAGCTCCCACATACCTTTTGGTGCAGTTGGGGGGCCTCCACATGCCATTCAGTGCGGCCATGAGGCTTCCATGTGCTTTTCAGTGAGGCCGGGGAGCCTCTGTGTGCCGTTCGCTGTGAACAGGTAGCTGCCTCGTGGCTCTTGGTGGGTTCAGGGGACCTCAGCGTGCCTTTTAGTGTGGCTGGGTGCCTCCATGTGCCTTTCTAGGAGGCCGGGTATTTTCCACGTGCCTTTCAGTGCAGCTGTGGTTCTTCTGCATGCCTTTCAGCGCGGCTGGGGGATCCTCCGTGTGCCTTTTGGTGAGGTCGAGGGGCCTCTGCGTGCTTTTCGGTGATGCCTGGGGGGCCTCAATGTGCCTTTCAGTGCAGCCAGGAGGCCTCCATGTGCCATTCAGTGAGGCTGGGTAGCCTCTGCGTGCCTATTGGTGCATTTGGGGAGCCTCGGCATGCCTTTCAGTGTGGCCAGGTAGTCTCCACATGCCTTTTGGTGCAGCCGGAGGGCCTCCACGTGCCTTTTGGTGTGGCCAGGTAGGCTCTGCATGCCTTCTGGTGAATTTGGGAGCTTCGGCATGCCTTTCAGTGTTGCCAGAGGTCCTCCGTGTGCCTTTTGGTGTGGCTGGGGTGCCTCTGCTTGGCTTTTGGTGTGGCCGGGGCACCTCTGCGTGGCTTTCGGTGTGGCCAGGGGGCCTCTGTTTGCTTTCAGTACAGCCAGGTAGCCTCTTCATGCCTTTCTGCAGCTGGGAAGCCTCCACGTCCCTTTCAGTGCAGCCTGTGGGGGGGAGGTGTAAGGTTTGGCAGGGGAGAAAGCCGAGCAGGGCAATTGTTTTGGGGCTGCCAAAGGCATGCAAAGGCAGATTGGCATGCCAAGAACTCTTCCCTGTGAGCCTTGGTTGGTAGAGGAGCCCTTTCAGTCCCTCTTAGAAATAAGCTGTGAGTAGGCCTGGTGTAAGGTTCGGTAGGGGAGGAAGCTGAGCAGGGCACTTGTTGTGGGGCTGCCTGAAGCATTGCAAGGCCAGAGTGGAGTGCCAAGAGCTCTTCCCTGTGAGGACTGGTTTGTTGGGGAGCCGTTTGAGGAGGGTGGCCATCCTAAGAGTAAGCTGTGAGTAGGCCTGGTGTAAGGTTTGACAGGGGAGGAAGCCCAGCAGACAACTTATATTAGCACTGCCATAGGCATGCCAAAGCCATATTGGCGGGTGAAGAGCTCTTGCCTGTGAGGACTGGTTTGTGGGGGAGCTGTTTGAGCAGGGTGGCCATCCTAGCAGTAAGCTGTGAGTAAGGCTGGTATAAGGCTTGTTCGGGGAAGAAGCTGAGCCAAGCACTTGTTGTGGGGCTGCCCGAGGCATTGCAAGGGCAGCTTGGCGTGGCAAGAGCTCTTTCCTGTGAGGCCTTGGTTGATGGAGAAGCCCTTTAGGCCCTCCTAGGATTAAGCTATGAGTAGGCCTAGTAAGGTCTGGCAGGGGAGCAAATCAAGCAGGCAACTTCTATTAGCACTGCCCAATACATGCCAAGACCATTCTGGAGTGCCTAGAGCTCTTCCCTGTGAGCCTTGGATGGTGGAGAAGCCTGTTTAGACCCTCCTAGTAGTATGCTGTGATTAGACCTGGTGTAAGTCTGGGCAGGGGAGAAAGTGGAGCAGGGAAGTTGTTGTGGAGCAGTCTGGGGAATGTCAAGACCAGACTGGCATGCCAAGAGCTCTTGCCTGTGAGGGCTGGTTGGTAGGGGAGCCATTTGAACATGCTGACCGTCCTAAGACAAAGCTGTGCATAGGCCTGGTGTAAGATTGTATGGGGAAGAAGCCACAAAGACAACAGCTTTTAGCTCTGCCCTAGGCATGCCAATGCCATATTGGTGTGCGAAGAACTCTTCCGTGTGAGGTCTGGTTTGTGGGGGGAGCCATTTGAGCATGGTTGGCCTCCTAGTAGTAAGCTGTGAGTAGGCCTGGTGTAAGGTTCGGCAGGGGAGCAAGATACTAAAGGCAGCTGTTCTGGTTCTCCCCAAAGGCAGCCAAAGTAAGAGTGGCATGCCAAGAGCTCTTGCCTGGGAGCCTTGTTTGTTGGGTAGCCCTTTAGGCCCTCCGAGGAGAAAGCTGTGAGTAGGCACAGTGTGCGTTTGGGCAGAGGAGGAAGGTGAGCAGGGCGCTTGTTGTGGGGCTGTCTGATGCATTGGAAGGGCAGCTTGGTTAGGCAAGAGCTGTTGCCTGTGAGGCTTGGTTGATGGGGGAGCCCTTTTAGTCGCTGCTAGGAGTATGCTGGGAGTGGGTGCAGTGTGCGTTTGGGCAGGGGAGGAAGCTGAGCAGGCACCTTTTACTAGCACTGGCCTTGACATGCCCAAGCCAGTTTGACATGCCAAGAACTCTTCCCTGGGAGCCTTGTTTTTTGGGTAGCCCTTTAGGTCCTCTGAGGAGTAACCTGTGAGTAGGCCCAGCGTCAGTTTTGGCAGGGGAGGAAGCTGAGCAGGCAGCTTCCCTTAGTGCTGCCCTAAGCATGCCAAGGGCAACTTGGTGTGCCAAGAGCTCTTGCCTGTGAGCCTTGGATGGTGGAGGAGCTTTTTAGTTCCACCTAGTAGTATGCTGTGAGTAGGCCAGGTGTAAGTTTGCATAGGGGAGGAAGCAGAGCAGAGCAGTTGTTGTGGAGCTGTTGAATGCATTGCAAGGGTAGATTCGCGTGCTATGAGTTCTGCCTTGTGAGCCTTGGTTGGTGAGGAAGTCCTTTTAGTTGCTGCTAGGAGGAAGCTGTGATTAGGCCTGTTGTCAGTTTGGGCAGGGGAGGAAGCTGAGCAGGGCACTTGTGGGGCTATCTGATGCATTGCAAGAGCAGCTGGGCATGGCAAGAACTCTTCCCTGTGAGCTTTTATAGGTGGAGAAGTCCTTTTAGTCACTGCTAGGAGTATGCTGTGAGTAGGCCTGGTGACAGTTTGGGCAGGGGAGGAGGCTGATCAGGCAACTTTTACTAGTGCTGACCTAGGCATGCCCAAGCCAGGTTGACATGCCAAGAGCTCTTCTGTGGGAGAGCTGGTTGATGGGGAAGGTGTCGGAGCAAGGTGGCCCTGCTTGTAGAAAGCTGTGAGTAGGCCTGGTGAAAGTTTGACAGGTGTAAGAAAACTACTGTTATTTCCATTGGCATAACCTTGATTCAACTTAGCATCAGTGCTTGGAGGCCTTCAGGCCTCAGCTTGAACTTTAACCAAACTTGTGGGATACTGCTCATAGAACAACTGCAGAACCAGCTAGAATCAGCCCTTGAAGATACAGAACACAATGGACAGAGCTATTGCTTATCCTCCAGATAAGATAAGACGCTGTGAAGCAGGAACATGCCAATCGTCCTGGGATGTACACATGAACCAATCAAAAGGATAGAGACCACCGACTCAGTAAAGAACTTTGGAAGAGACTGTCACTGGCAGGTGGGGAACTAAGACTGCAAGGAGTATAATTATCCTAGAATTCCTTTATTCTGGGTCCCTCTTCGGAGGCACCCAGCTCGAGCTGAAACAAACGATCGTATAACAGTCTGACTCCAACTTAGTGGTGAATGCCTGGGGCCCTTTTAACAGTTTGGCACCCCAGATGGGACTCAGGCTTCTCTGCTTTGTGTGACTTGTGGAGCAACTGCTGCTGGCAAATGGGTGAGTTCACCTTATGGAATGCTCCTCAGGGTTGTACCAATCCAGAGATACTAAATTTCCACCACTAGGTATTTTATTTGGGGTTCAAGTCCCTTGAAAAAGGAAAAAAAATGGGGTTTTCAGGGTTCAAGTCCCTTGAAAGGAGAAAAAGAAGAAGAAAAAGAAAAAGAAAAAAGTAGGGTTTGAAAGAGGGAAGAGGAAAAAAGTGGGTTCAAGTCCTATAGTGTGAACACTGAAGGGGATTGAGTAAAGGGGTTTGAGTTCCCCTAGGAAAAAAGAAAAAAAAAAAGAAAGAAATTTGAATATGAGTTTTGCGCCTCGGATAAAACACCTTCCGTGGACACTTCCTGAGACTGGGTGGGTACTATATTTTCTATGTTCCTATAAACTTTTACAATTAAGTGGGAGAGGAGAAGAGAAGAGAAAGAAAAATGGGAATTGGATTAAGTGCCCCAAAAGGGACACCCTTAGCAGAAATTGTTACTAATTACAAAACGTGTTCCAGGGATTGCCGGTATGTCATTGAGACGATTAATAACTTCGTGCTGGGAGGACTGGGCCTTTATTCCTCGTGATGGCAGTGCAGCTGAACACTGGCCACCGAGTGGTAGTTTTGATTCACAAGTATTAGCCTTCTTACGGCACCGTCTTGAGTATCGTTATCGTGGTCAAATGAATTACTGGTATGTGTGGGGCAACTGGGCATATGAACGCCAGAAGGATAGCACAGTCTGAACGATGATGCATACAGAAAGTAGCAGACGGTCAGTACGTGGTAGTAATAATAATGGCAATGGGAATGATAATAAGATTAGAAAGGTGAATGAGAATGGAAGTTATGAAGAATGTGAGGAAGGGAAAAATAATGATGAAGGAGGGGCTGCTTCCCCGTTGTACCCTGCACTCTCATTACCAACTGCGAATGCTGAAATAATACAAGCCCCCTTACAGGTAGTCTCAATACTGGTGTCCTGCGAGAGGGAGAAGCAGGAGTACCCCAAGTCTTTCCTGCTTGAGTTTACAGACCCTGGGGACCCCAAGATTTGATTATGTGGGGGCAACAGACCCCTCATTTGCAGGAGGATCCTGAGAAGGTCATTCGCATTGTGAAAGGCATATTTCAGGCATATGACCCTACCCAGGGAGATGTACAGATGTTAGTAGATGCTCTGTTTACACCCGATGAGAAACACGCAATTTTAGATGTCGATCGACACTGGGTAGAAGAGGGAGGGGATCCTGAGGCTCGTACTCCCTGGCCCGCTATAGATCGTGGGTGGGATTATTTGAATGATCCCAGATCCCAGATGCCTGTAGATCACAGGCAGCTTAGACAGGCTCGGAGAGGACTGGAAGAAGCTATTAGGCTTGCAGGTGTTAGACCAGGAAATTGGTCAAGGGTGAGGGAATGTCAACAACAGCCTACTGAACACCCATCCGCATATCTGTCGCGTTTGTTTAAGTAAATGTGACTGTATGGGAGTGGAGTGGACCCAGAAGCTGAAGCTAATAGATCATTAGTTGTGTCTGCTTATGTTGATCAAGCTACCATAGATATAAAAAAATATTATTCTAAACATGTGCCTGATTGACCAGGAAAGACTGTAGATGAGATTGTCCACTTGGCAACCTTTGTATGTAACAGGCATGATGCTAAGAAATTAGAGGAAAAACAGAAATTAAAAAAGGAAGAAGCAACAATTCTGGCTGCAGTCATGCAAGGAGGTACTCCCTGTGAGTGCGGAACTGGGTTTTTTAGAGGACAAGGTTGTGGATCTCTTCCTGGACAGTGGATGCATGGGATGGCAGCAGGATGAGGAGTCCTGAGGGGAGGAAGGGGAATTCCATTAACTTCTACATCTGGGTTAGGTTCTTGGGAATGTTATTATTGTGGGAACTTAGGACATATGCAGTGTGAGTGCCCAAGCCATCTACAAATTCAGCCACAGTCAGGGGTGAATCCTCCTTCGGAAGAAAATCAAGATTTAGGCCGAACTGATCAATGACTAGTTGAGGAGAAATATAATTGTCTTGTATTAAATGTGTATGTATGTTTTTGGCTGTAACCCCTTTGGAGAGTCAGGGCTGCATAACTGGGAAAGCTGCTGGAAAACAAGTAACCTATTTAGTGGATACAGGGGCTATTTTATCTCTTTTGAATTATACAGATAAACGTTTGTGTTCTGAGGAGGTCTGCAAAATATGGGGAGTGATGGGGGAGGAGAAAAACCTCTGAGCAAACCATTGCTGACAGTTATAGGTGCAAAATCAATATGGAATCAATATCTTTTGGTTGAAGAATCACCTGTGTGTTTATTAGGGCAGGATTTGTTACAAGCACTTGATGCAGAGATATGGGCAAGTCCAAACGGTATGGATTTGGTAATTATGGGTGTTTTAGAAGTTGATGTATCAGAAGTGCAAGTTCCAGTGGCAGATGTTCCTATTGAATTAGCCACTATGTGTGCTAAATTATGGAGTAGAAAAGGAACAGATGTGGGCTTGCTTTTATCTGCAGAGACTGTATACATAAAAACTCTCCAAGGTCCCCCTCTAGCTGTAAAACTATATCCTATCCCGCATGAGGCAAAGAAAAGTATTCAAAAATAAATTGATGCGTATTTAGAACAGGGGATTTTGAAGCCCTGCATTTCTCCTTTTAATACACCCATTTTACCAGTAAATAAACATTGTCTGGACAGCAATGGAGATCCTGAATATCAATTTGTACAGGATTTATGTGCTATTAATCAATATGTTGTCGCGCCTCACTCTGTAGTACCTGGCCCTTTTACAATTTTAACTCCAATTCCTGTATGGGCTAAGTGGTTTACAGTAATAGATTTAACTTCTGCTTTCTATAGTATATCTGTAGCAGAAGAGAGTCAACTTTTGTTCACATTTACCTGGAAAGGAACAACAACTGACCTGGATGTGACTTCCACAAGGATTCACTGGCTCACCAACTATTTTTGCTTGGTTGTTGCATAAAGATTTGCATAACATTGTTTTATCCTCTGATTCAGTGTTAATACAGTATGTAGACGATTTATTGCTTGCCAGCAGAACAAAAATTGTTTGTATTTCAGATACAATAATTTTGTGTACAGCCTTAGCTGCAAAGGACCATCGTGCATCCCCATCTAAACTCCAGTTCTGTCAAGAAAGAGTAAAATATTTAGGATTTATTCTAACTGAAGGAAAACGATCTATTGATCCTGAACACATGAAAGCAATTGAAGATTTACCTTGACCTGTGTCGAAAAAACAGATTAGAGGTTTTTTTAGGGTCAGTAGGCTTCTGCAGACCATGGATTCCCAGGTTGAGGGAATTAGTTAAACCATTAGTGGAAGCAACTAAACAGGAAGAAGTAGAACCTATAAAGTGGACACCTCAGAGAGATTTGGCATTTAAAAAAATTAAGGAGGCATTAAGTAAAGCCCTGGCTCTAGGGCTCCCCGATTATAAAAAGCCTTTCCAGCTGTACATTCATGAACAACAAGGAGTTGCCAGTGGAGTGCTGACTCAAATGCTAGGTCTTCAATCCAGACCAGTCACATATTATTCAGTACAATTGGAAGCTGTCCTTTTGGGGACTCCTGGACGTATCCGTGCAGTGGCTGCTGCAGCAACCATTGTTGAGAAATGTCAAACCAGAGTTCTGGGACACACTCTGACAGTAGACGTCCCACATGAAGTGGAAATGTTATTGAAGAATTTTATGTCTCAAGTTCTGTCTCCACAGTGAGCATATAAATACGAATTACTTCTGTTAATGATGGACAATGCAACTATACGACATTGTAATAAATTGAATCCGGCTACCCTACATCCCTTGCCTAGTGATGGAGAAAAACATTACCATAACTGCACTAGGGTAATGCAATTTGTGGAAAAACCTCCTCAAGCCTTACAAGAGACTTCCTTCCCTAACCCAGATTTAGTTTTGTACGTAGATGGATCTTCCTATTATCATGAGGGTAAGCGGCGAACTGGTTACGTGATAGTATCTGATTTCGAAATACTGGAAGCTTGGCCCCTAAAACCTACTATGAGTGCACAAGGGGCCAAATTGGTCACTTTAGTAAGAGCAGCAAGATTTTCTAAAGGTAAAACTGTTAATATTTATACTGATTCAAAGTATGCTTTTGGAGTTTGTCATGCAGTAGAGGCACTATGGAAAGAGCGAGGATTCTTAACCTCCAGCAGAAAGAACATCACAAATGGCCCACAAGTACGTGAATTGTTGGATGCTATTCAAGATCTAAACACATTGCTATTATTCATTGCCCTGCACTTCGCCAAGGTAGGACCACCATAGAAAAAGGGAACAACTATGCTGATTCAGCTGCCTCAGCAGCTGCCTTGCAATGGGAGGCTTTGTTATGCCCCACTGTGATGGATGGGCCAGACATGTCCCAGCTATTCAACATATATGATGAAGAATGTACCAAGGAAGAAAAGGATAGTTGGGAAAAACTTGGAGGGGGATGAGATGGAACCGGAATTTGGACAATCAGAGGTAAGCCTGTATTGTCTAGAAAATATCTGTTACCTTTGGCACGATGGTTTCATGAAAAAGGACATGGCAGAACTGAAGGTGTTGTAAAACAAATAAAAAGAGTATAGGCAGCTCCAGGGATATATGCAGTTACGAAGTTACGAAGCAAATAGTACCAAGTTGTGATCAATGTCAACGTTTTGCTGACAAACATAAAACAAAGTTTCAAAGAGCAAGGCCATGGGCTTACTTTCCTTTTCAGCATTTACAAATTGATTATGTAGACATGCCCCCAGCTTATGGGTATCATCATCTGTTGGTAATTGTAGATTAATTGACTGGTTGGGGGGAGGCATTTCCTACAAGGAAAGCGGATGCAGCTGGGGTGGTAAATGTTTTGTTAAAAGAAATTGTGCCACGTTATGGAATTCCAGAAAAAATTGATTCTGATAGGGGAACACATTTTGCAGCTCAAATATTACAAAATATTTGTAAGTCCTTAAAGATAGTATCGCAACTACATGTTTCATACCATCTGGAGTCTTCTGGACAACTAGAATGAATGACTAGAACAGTGAAAACAAAATTAGCAAAGCTGTGTGCAGAAACTAACCTAAAATGGCCAGAAGTTTAGTGTTATGGGACAGTAGAAACACACCTTGGAAAAGTGTTGATCTTACCTCTGCAGAAATACTATTTGGTAGATGTTTGGCTGTCCCAGGGACTTATTTACCTGTATAAGAAGAACGGGTGGATGGAGATGAACGTGTAACTAGGTATGTAATGTACCTTCAGAACGCGATTAACCGTTTACAGAAACAAGATGTTCTGTCACAGCCTGTATCTCTAGACTTACAAGTCCATACCTATGTACCAGGAGATTTGGTATTGATAAAAAGGTACATCTGAAAGCATACATGGGAACCAAAGTGGGAAGGACTGTATACTGGACTTATATGTTCCTATTTTGCAGTTAAAATTGCTGAGTGGGAATCCTGGATTCATCATTCGCATGTTAAGAAATACAATCCACCAGAATGCTTATCGGAAGAGTCTTCTTCATTATAGGATGTTGTTTGGAAGTGATGGAAGGATGGAGAGCAATTCGCTGGGAGGCTCTCACCAAAGATCCTTAGGTACGGCAACAGGCTGCTACCAAGAAGGCGACAGATACTACATGGGTAACTATGGTAGCCTCGACAAGGGGTCATAGAGATAATCAGATCTTTTGCTGTTTTACTGATAAAACAGTTAAATTGGAAATAGAAGAAGAAATGAGCCATAGTTTTAGTATGTTATGCTGAACAATGTTGTATAGAGGTTCCTGTGAATGCTCATGCGAGTCTTGATGAAATTTCTATGGAAGATCGACTTGTGTGTCAGGTAAAACATGATTTAACTACTCCTATGACACCTAGTAGCATTACTCCCACTATTCAACCTCCCATCCCTAAATTAAAAGTTTGGACATATCTAATAGGACCGTATGTGATGAAGAAAGGAGGTCAACAAACTGTGCTGCTTAATCCAACTTGGTCCTTAAAATGAGTAGAACTTAGTTTGCAAGTAAACATCACAGGGCTCAAACCCCAATGTGCGCCTTTCTTGCGAAATGTATACATTGGATGGGAGACATGGTTAAATAGCAGGGAACAAAACTGAAGAAAAAAGACATCACGGGCCTGATGGGTACTGGCCTAGGTGTATTAAATGGTATTGATGCAGAAGTGCTGATGAATAAAGTGGGTGCATCCACAACAGATTTGTATAAGTTGCAACATCCATTGCAGTCATCGTTGACCGCATTAGGGAAAGTACAACGGCTAATATCAGACATGTTACCTCGGTGGGAGGAGATTAATGAGCAAGATCACCAATTAATAATAGACAGGTTAGGGGTACTTCAAGGAAATATGTCACTTGCCCTTAGCTGCATACAAGCTCAACTTTGGATACAAACAATAGCAGCATCAAGAAAAGGGAAGGAGAGAATGGTATACTTCCAGCAGAAATGTGAAAATTAATATGGGAAAAGAGTACCATATTTGAACGGAAATATCAAGTTTGGTGGCAAATGCCTAAGTTTACATTCAGTAAGGAGCAAAAAGTGATAACTGCTTTTGTCCTCACTATTCAAGAAGCACTGGTATCTACAATTTATCCTATTATCCCTCTAGGCCTGATCCATGGGGATGTTACATTATATCCTTTGGAACACAGGGGATGGGTACAGCAAATTCATGATAAGTGGAACACTGTAGATTTAACCATGTGTACACTTTGGGATCAATTAGGATTTATATGTGAAGGTAATGCCCTACGAACTCAAGATATTTTTTTAGACACAGAACAAAGTGTTTGTCATTTTGGGGTGTAGACACAAAGTGAAAATGAGAATGTAACTTTGGCCTACATTGGAAAGGATTGTATATCTTTGCGGAGTCAGTGCAGAATTTTTGTAATTGTAATGTTATATCACAATAACAGTTTAAATTTGTGCATGTATAACTATACAATGGTAAAGGCATGTGGCTACAATTATTCAAGCCCAGTAACAACTCATCAGTTACTCCAGGAAAATTATTCATTGATTCATGAATTATCACCAGTACCTACTGGAATGAATCTCAGTCTAGTGAAGGAATTATTACACCATGACCAATTGCGGACATTGCTCCAAAAGGTGAAAGAAACAGGGAGAAGTACACTGACGACCGTAGAGCATTATACAAAACAAATGCAAATGGTACTTGAAAGAGTCAAAAAAGACATGGAGTGTAAATGCTGGGAAACTTTGGGTGGTCTCCCACCGCTTCTAGCTTGTATAATCATTTGCTGCATCCTGTAGTGATTCTGCTCTGTCTAGACATTGTGTGCTTTGTACTCACCTTGGGATGGTATATAAAATTATGGAGCTTGGCTGCTCATCTTGAAAAATGGATATATTACTAACATAAACAGCCAGAAAAAAAAATGGAGAATTTGTAAGAAAACTACTGTTATTTCCATTAGCATAACCTTGATTCAACTTAGCATCAGTGCTTGGAGTAGTGAAGCCTTCAGGCCTCAGTTTGAACTTTAACCAAACTTGTGGGATACTGCTCATAGAACAACTACAGAACAGCTAGAATCAGCCCTCAAACACACAGAACACAAAGGACAGAGCTATTGGTTAACCTTTGGATAAGATACAGAACACAATGGACAGAGGTAGAGGTTAACCTCCAGATAGGATAAGACGCTGTGAAGCAAGAAGATACCAATCGTCCTGGGATGTACACATGAACCAATCGAAAGGATAGAGACAACTGACTCAGAAAAGAATTTGGAAGAGACTGTCACTGGCAGGTGGGGAACTAAGACTGCAAGGAGTATAATTATCCTAGAATTCCTTTATTCTGGGTCCCTCTTCGGAGGCACCCAGCTCGAGCTGAAACAAACGATCGTATAACAAGGGCCAAATGGGGTGCCAGGAGGTGGGGGAGGGCGTATGAGGGCTGGTGGTTGGGGGAGGCGTTGGACCATGGTGGCCGTTCTGGTAGCTGGGCGCGAGTAAGGCTGGTGGCAGGTTTGGGCAGGGGAGGAGGCTGAACAGGTAACCTGTCGGTAGGGCTGGCCTAGGCATGCGCAAGGCGCCTTGATGGGCCAAGTGCTGTTCTGTGTGAGCGCTGGTTGATGGGAGGGGGCGTTGGATGAGGGTGGCGCTGCTAGTAGGAAGGTGTGAGTAAGGCTGGTGTCAGGTTTGGGCGGGGGACCAATCGGAGGCACGAGTTAGTTGTTGCAGGGTGCGAGAGGAGTGTGAAAGGCACGTGAGCGTAGCTGGAGGTGTTGCCTGAGAGGCCTGTTTGTGGTGGAGGAGGCGTTTGGGTGGCTGCCAGGAGTTTGGTGTAAGCAGGCTGGCTGTGATCTTGGCAGGGGAGGCAAGTGAGCAGGGCGCTTGTTGTGGGGCTGGCGGAGGCGTTGCAAGGGGAGCTTGGGGGTGGCCCGAGGTGTTGTCTGTGAGGCTTGTGTGGTGGAGGAGGCTGTTAGTTGCAGCCAGGGGTATGCTGGGAGGAGGCGTGGTGTGTGGTTTGGGGCGCGGGGCGGCAGGTTGTGAGGCAAGGTGTGTTAGGGCTGCCGTAGGCATGCCAAGGGCCGAATGGGGTGCCAGGAGGTGGGGGAGGGCGTATGAGGGCTGGTGGTTGGGGGAGGCGTTGGACCATGGTGGCCGTTCTGGTAGCTGGGCGTGCGTAAGGCTGGTGGCAGGTTTGGGCAGGGGAGGAGGCTGAACAGGTAACCTGTCGGTAGGGCTGGCCTAGGCATGCGCAAGGCGCCTTGATGGGCCAAGTGCTGTTCTGTGTGAGCGCTGGTTAATGGGGGGGGGGGCGTTGGATGAGGGTGGCGCTGCTAGTAGGAAGGTGTGAGTAAGGCTGGTGTCAGGTTTGGGCGGGGGACCAATCGGAGGCACGAGTTAGTTGTTGCAGGGTGCGAGAGGAGTGTGAAAGGCACGTGAGCGTAGCTGGAGGTGTTGCCTGAGAGGCCTGTTTGTGGTGGAGGAGACGTTTGGGTGGCTGCCAGGAGTTTGGTGTGAGCAGGCTGGCTGTGATCTTGGCAGGGGAGGCAAGTGAGCAGGGCGCTTGTTGTGGGGCTGGCGGAGGCGTTGCAAGGGGAGCTTGGGGGTGGCCCGAGGTGTTGTCTGTGAGGCTTGTGTGGTGGAGGAGGCTGTTAGTTGCAGCCAGGGGTATGCTGGGAGGAGGCGTGGTGTGTGGTTTGGGGCGCGGGGCGGCAGGTTGTGAGGCAAGGTGTGTTAGGGCTGCCGTGGGCATGCCAAGGGCCGAATGGGGTGCCAGGAGGTGGGGGAGGGCGTATGAGGGCTGGTGGTTGGGGGAGGCGTTGGACCATGGTGGCCGTTCTGGTAGCTGGGCGCGAGTAAGGCTGGTGTCAGGTTTGGGCGGGGGACCAATCGGAGGCACGAATTAGTTGTTGCAGGGTGCGAGAGGAGTGCGAAAGGCACGTGAGCGTAGCTGGAGGTGTTGCCTGAGAGGCCTGTTTGTGGTGGAGGAGGCGTTTGGGTGGCTGCCAGGAGTTTGGTGTGAGCAGGCTGGCTGTGATCTTGGCAGGGGAGGCAAGTGAGCAGGGCGCTTGTTGTGGGGCTGGCGGAGGCGTTGCAAGGGGAGCTTGGGGGTGGCCCGAGGTGTTGTCTGTGAGGCTTGTGTGGTGGAGGAGGCTGTTAGTTGCAGCCAGGGGTATGCTGGGAGGAGGCGTGGTGTGTGGTTTGGGGCGCGGGGCGGCAGGTTGTGAGGCAAGGTGTGTTAGGGCTGCCATAGGCATGCCAAGGGCCGAATGGGGTGCCAGGAGGTGGGGGAGGGCGTATGAGGGCTGGTGGTTGGGGGAGGCGTTGGACCATGGTGGCCGTTCTGGTAGCTGGGCGCGAGTAAGGCTGGTGGCAGGTTTGGGCAGGGGAGGAGGCTGAACAGGTAACCTGTCGGTAGGGCTGGCCTAGGCATGCGCAAGGCGCCTTGATGGGCCAAGTGCTGTTCTGTGTGAGCGCTGGTTAATGGGGGGGGGGGCGTTGGATGAGGGTGGCGCTGCTAGTAGGAAGGTGTGAGTAAGGCTGGTGTCAGGTTTGGGCGGGGGACCAATCGGAGGCACGAGTTAGTTGTTGCAGGGTGCGAGAGGAGTGCGAAAGGCACGTGAGTGTAGCTGGAGGTGTTGCCTGAGAGGCCTGTTTGTGGTGGAGGAGGCGTTTGGGTGGCTGCCAGGAGTTTGGTGTGAGCAGGCTGGCTGTGATCTTGGCAGGGGAGGCAAGTGAGCAGGGCGCTTGTTGTGGGGCTGGCGGAGGCGTTGCAAGGGGAGCTTGGGGGTGGCCCGAGGTGTTGTCTGTGAGGCTTGTGTGGTGGAGGAGGCTGTTAGTTGCAGCCAGGGGTATGCTGGGAGGAGGCGTGGTGTGTGGTTTGGGGCGCGGGGCGGCAGGTTGTGAGGCAAGGTGTGTTAGGGCTGCCGTAGGCATGCCAAGGGCCGAATGGGGTGCCAGGAGGTGGGGGAGGGCGTATGAGGGCTGGTGGTTGGGGGAGGCGTTGGACCATGGTGGCCGTTCTGGTAGCTGGGCGCGAGTAAGGCTGGTGGCAGGTTTGGGCGGGGGACCAATCGGAGGCACGAATTAGTTGTTGCAGGGTGCGAGAGGAGTGCGAAAGGCACGTGAGCGTAGCTGGAGGTGTTGCCTGAGAGGCCTGTTTGTGGTGGAGGAGGCGTTTGGGTGGCTGCCAGGAGTTTGGTGTGAGCAGGCTGGCTGTGATCTTGGCAGGGGAGGCAAGTGAGCAGGGCGCTTGTTGTGGGGCTGGCGGAGGCGTTGCAAGGGGAGCTTGGGGGTGGCCCGAGGTGTTGTCTGTGAGGCTTGTGTGGTGGAGGAGGCTGTTAGTTGCAGCCAGGGGTATGCTGGGAGGAGGCGTGGTGTGTGGTTTGGGGTGCGGGGCGGCAGGTTGTGAGGCAAGGTGTGTTAGGGCTGCCGTAGGCATGCCAAGGGCCGAATGGGGTGCCAGGAGGTGGGGGAGGGCGTATGAGGGCTGGTGGTTGGGGGAGGCGTTGGACCATGGTGGCCGTTCTGGTAGCTGGGCGCGAGTAAGGCTGGTGGCAGGTTTGGGCAGGGGAGGAGGCTGAACAGGTAACCTGTCGGTAGGGCTGGCCTAGGCATGTGCAAGGCGCCTTGATGGGCCAAGTGCTGTTCTGTGTGAGCGCTGGTTGATGGGAGGGGGCGTTGGATGAGGGTGGCGCTGCTAGTAGGAAAGTGTGAGTAAGGCTGGTGTCAGGTTTGGGCGGGGGACCAATCGGAGGCACGAGTTAGTTGTTGCAGGGTGCGAGAGGAGTGTGAAAGGCACGTGAGCGTAGCTGGAGGTGTTGCCTGAGAGGCCTGTTTGTGGTGGAGGAGGCGTTTGGGTGGCTGCCAGGAGTTTGGTGTGAGCAGGCTGGCTGTGATCTTGGCAGGGGAGGCAAGTGAGCAGGGCGCTTGTTGTGGGGCTGGCGGAGGCGTTGCAAGGGGAGCTTGGGGGTGGCCCGAGGTGTTGTCTGTGAGGCTTGTGTGGTGGAGGAGGCTGTTAGTTGCAGCCAGGGGTATGCTGGGAGGAGGCGTGGTGTGTGGTTTGGGGCGGGGGGGCGGCAGGTTGTGAGGCAAGGTGTGTTAGGGCTGCCATAGGCATGCCAAGGGCCGAATGGGGTGCCAGGAGGTGGGGGAGGGCGTATGAGGGCTGGTGGTTGGGGGAGGCGTTGGACCATGGTGGCCGTTCTGGTAGCTGGGCGTGCGTAAGGCTGGTGGCAGGTTTGGGCAGGGGAGGAGGCTGAACAGGTAACCTGTCGGTAGGGCTGGCCTAGGCATGCGCAAGGCGCCTTGATGGGCCAAGTGCTGTTCTGTGTGAGCGCTGGTTGATGGGGGGGGGCGTTGGATGAGGGTGGCGCTGCTAGTAGGAAAGTGTGAGTAAGGCTGGTGTCAGGTTTGGGCGGGGGACCAATCGGAGGCACGAGTTAGTTGTTGCAGGGTGCGAGAGGAGTGCGAAAGGCACGTGAGCGTAGCTGGAGGTGTTGCCTGAGAGGCCTGTTTGTGGTGGAGGAGGCGTTTGGGTGGCTGCCAGGAGTTTGGTGTGAGCAGGCTGGCTGTGATCTTGGCAGGGGAGGCAAGTGAGCAGGGCGCTTGTTGTGGGGCTGGCGGAGGCGTTGCAAGGGGAGCTTGGGGGTGGCCCGAGGTGTTGTCTGTGAGGCTTGTGTGGTGGAGGAGGCTGTTAGTTGCAGCCAGGGGTATGCTGGGAGGAGGCGTGGTGTGTGGTTTGGGGCGCGGGGCGGCAGGTTGTGAGGCAAGGTGTGTTAGGGCTGCCGTGGGCATGCCAAGGGCCGAATGGGGTGCCAGGAGGTGGGGGAGGGCGTATGAGGGCTGGTGGTTGGGGGAGGCGTTGGACCATGGTGGCCGTTCTGGTAGCTGGGTGCGAGTAAGGCTGGTGTCAGGTTTGGGCGGGGGACCAATCGGAGGCACGAATTAGTTGTTGCAGGGTGCGAGAGGAGTGCGAAAGGCACGTGAGCGTAGCTGGAGGTGTTGCCTGAGAGGCCTGTTTGTGGTGGAGGAGGCGTTTGGGTGGCTGCCAGGAGTTTGGTGTGAGCAGGCTGGCTGTGATCTTGGCAGGGGAGGCAAGTGAGCAGGGCGCTTGTTGTGGGGCTGGCGGAGGCGTTGCAAGGGGAGCTTGGGGGTGGCCCGAGGTGTTGTCTGTGAGGCTTGTGTGGTGGAGGAGGCTGTTAGTTGCAGCCAGGGGTATGCTGGGAGGAGGCGTGGTGTGTGGTTTGGGGCGCGGGGCGGCAGGTTGTGAGGCAAGGTGTGTTAGGGCTGCCATAGGCATGCCAAGGGCCGAATGGGGTGCCAGGAGGTGGGGGAGGGCGTATGAGGGCTGGTGGTTGGGGGAGGCGTTGGACCATGGTGGCCGTTCTGGTAGCTGGGCGCGAGTAAGGCTGGTGGCAGGTTTGGGCAGGGGAGGAGGCTGAACAGGTAACCTGTCGGTAGGGCTGGCCTAGGCATGCGCAAGGCGCCTTGATGGGCCAAGTGCTGTTCTGTGTGAGCGCTGGTTAATGGGGGGGGGGGCGTTGGATGAGGGTGGCGCTGCTAGTAGGAAGGTGTGAGTAAGGCTGGTGTCAGGTTTGGGCGGGGGACCAATCGGAGGCACGAGTTAGTTGTTGCAGGGTGCGAGAGGAGTGCGAAAGGCACGTGAGCGTAGCTGGAGGTGTTGCCTGAGAGGCCTGTTTGTGGTGGAGGAGGCGTTTGGGTGGCTGCCAGGAGTTTGGTGTGAGCAGGCTGGCTGTGATCTTGGCAGGGGAGGCAAGTGAGCAGGGCGCTTGTTGTGGGGCTGGCGGAGGCGTTGCAAGGGGAGCTTGGGGGTGGCCCGAGGTGTTGTCTGTGAGGCTTGTGTGGTGGAGGAGGCTGTTAGTTGCAGCCAGGGGTATGCTGGGAGGAGGCGTGGTGTGTGGTTTGGGGCGCGGGGCGGCAGGTTGTGAGGCAAGGTGTGTTAGGGCTGCCGTAGGCATGCCAAGGGCCGAATGGGGTGCCAGGAGGTGGGGGAGGGCGTATGAGGGCTGGTGGTTGGGGGAGGCGTTGGACCATGGTGGCCGTTCTGGTAGCTGGGCGCGAGTAAGGCTGGTGTCAGGTTTGGGCGGGGGACCAATCGGAGGCACGAATTAGTTGTTGCAGGGTGCGAGAGGAGTGCGAAAGGCATGTGAGCGTAGCTGGAGGTGTTGCCTGAGAGGCCTGTTTGTGGTGGAGGAGGCGTTTGGGTGGCTGCCAGGAGTTTGGTGTGAGCAGGCTGGCTGTGATCTTGGCAGGGGAGGCAAGTGAGCAGGGCGCTTGTTGTGGGGCTGGCGGAGGCGTTGCAAGGGGAGCTTGGGGGTGGCCCGAGGTGTTGTCTGTGAGGCTTGTGTGGTGGAGGAGGCTGTTAGTTGCAGCCAGGGGTATGCTGGGAGGAGGCGTGGTGTGTGGTTTGGGGCGCGGGGCGGCAGGTTGTGAGGCAAGGTGTGTGAGGGCTGCCATAGGCATGCCAAGGGCCGAATGGGGTGCCAGGAGGTGGGGGAGGGCGTATGAGGGCTGGTGGTTGGGGGAGGCGTTGGACCATGGTGGCCGTTCTGGTAGCTGGGCGCGAGTAAGGCTGGTGGCAGGTTTGGGCAGGGGAGGAGGCTGAACAGGTAACCTGTCGGTAGGGCTGGCCTAGGCATGTGCAAGGCGCCTTGATGGGCCAAGTGCTGTTCTGTGTGAGCGCTGGTTGATGGGAGGGGGCGTTGGATGAGGGTGGCGCTGCTAGTAGGAAAGTGTGAGTAAGGCTGGTGTCAGGTTTGGGCGGGGGACCAATCGGAGGCACGAGTTAGTTGTTGCAGGGTGCGAGAGGAGTGTGAAAGGCACGTGAGCGTAGCTGGAGGTGTTGCCTGAGAGGCCTGTTTGTGGTGGAGGAGGCGTTTGGGTGGCTGCCAGGAGTTTGGTGTGAGCAGGCTGGCTGTGATCTTGGCAGGGGAGGCAAGTGAGCAGGGCGCTTGTTGTGGGGCTGGCGGAGGCGTTGCAAGGGGAGCTTGGGGGTGGCCCGAGGTGTTGTCTGTGAGGCTTGTGTGGTGGAGGAGGCTGTTAGTTGCAGCCAGGGGTATGCTGGGAGGAGGCGTGGTGTGTGGTTTGGGGCGGGGGGGCGGCAGGTTGTGAGGCAAGGTGTGTTAGGGCTGCCATAGGCATGCCAAGGGCCGAATGGGGTGCCAGGAGGTGGGGGAGGGCGTATGAGGGCTGGTGGTTGGGGGAGGCGTTGGACCATGGTGGCCGTTCTGGTAGCTGGGCGTGCGTAAGGCTGGTGGCAGGTTTGGGCGGGGGACCAATCGGAGGCACGAATTAGTTGTTGCAGGGTGCGAGAGGAGTGCGAAAGGCACGTGAGCGTAGCTGGAGGTGTTGCCTGAGAGGCCTGTTTGTGGTGGAGGAGGCGTTTGGGTGGCTGCCAGGAGTTTGGTGTGAGCAGGCTGGCTGTGATCTTGGCAGGGGAGGCAAGTGAGCAGGGCGCTTGTTGTGGGGCTGGCGGAGGCGTTGCAAGGGGAGCTTGGGGGTGGCCCGAGGTGTTGTCTGTGAGGCTTGTGTGGTGGAGGAGGCTGTTAGTTGCAGCCAGGGGTATGCTGGGAGGAGGCGTGGTGTGTGGTTTGGGGCGCGGGGCGGCAGGTTGTGAGGCAAGGTGTGTTAGGGCTGCCGTAGGCATGCCAAGGGCCGAATGGGGTGCCAGGAGGTGGGGGAGGGCGTATGAGGGCTGGTGGTTGGGGGAGGTGTTGGACCATGGTGGCCGTTCTGGTAGCTGGGCGTGCGTAAGGCTGGTGGCAGGTTTGGGCAGGGGAGGAGGCTGAACAGGTAACCTGTCGGTAGGGCTGGCCTAGGCATGCGCAAGGCGCCTTGATGGGCCAAGTGCTGTTCTGTGTGAGCGCTGGTTAATGGGCGGGGGTGGGGCGTTGGATGAGGGTGGCGCTGCTAGTAGGAAAGTGTGAGTAAGGCTGGTGTCAGGTTTGGGCGGGGGACCAATCGGAGGCACGAGTTAGTTGTTGCAGGGTGCGAGAGGAGTGCGAAAGGCACGTGAGCGTAGCTGGAGGTGTTGCCTGAGAGGCCTGTTTGTGGTGGAGGCGGCGTTTGGGTGGCTGCCAGGAGTTTGGTGTGAGCAGGCTGGCTGTGATCTTGGCAGGGGAGGCAAGTGAGCAGGGCGCTTGTTGTGGGGCTGGCGGAGGCGTTGCAAGGGGAGCTTGGGGGTGGCCCGAGGTGTTGTCTGTGAGGCTTGTGTGGTGGAGGAGGCTGTTAGTTGCAGCCAGGGGTATGCTGGGAGGAGGCGTGGTGTGTGGTTTGGGGCGCGGGGCGGCAGGTTGTGAGGCAAGGTGTGTTAGGGCTGCCATAGGCATGCCAAGGGCCGAATGGGGTGCCAGGAGGTGGGGGAGGGCGTATGAGGGCTGGTGGTTGGGGGAGGCGTTGGACCATGGTGGCCGTTCTGGTAGCTGGGCGCGAGTAAGGCTGGTGGCAGGTTTGGGCGGGGGACCAATCGGAGGCACGAATTAGTTGTTGCAGGGTGCGAGAGGAGTGCGAAAGGCACGTGAGCGTAGCTGGAGGTGTTGCCTGAGAGGCCTGTTTGTGGTGGAGGAGGCGTTTGGGTGGCTGCCAGGAGTTTGGTGTGAGCAGGCTGGCTGTGATCTTGGCAGGGGAGGCAAGTGAGCAGGGCGCTTGTTGTGGGGCTGGCGGAGGCGTTGCAAGGGGAGCTTGGGGGTGGCCCGAGGTGTTGTCTGTGAGGCTTGTGTGGTGGAGGAGGCTGTTAGTTGCAGCCAGGGGTATGCTGGGAGGAGGCGTGGTGTGTGGTTTGGGGCGCGGGGCGGCAGGTTGTGAGGCAAGGTGTGTGAGGGCTGCCGTAGGCATGCCAAGGGCCGAATGGGGTGCCAGGAGGTGGGGGAGGGCGTATGAGGGCTGGTGGTTGGGGGAGGCGTTGGACCATGGTGGCCGTTCTGGTAGCTGGGCGCGAGTAAGGCTGGTGGCAGGTTTGGGCAGGGGAGGAGGCTGAACAGGTAACCTGTCGGTAGGGCTGGCCTAGGCATGCGCAAGGCGCCTTGATGGGCCAAGTGCTGTTCTGTGTGAGCGCTGGTTGATGGGAGGGGGCGTTGGATGAGGGTGGCGCTGCTAGTAGGAAAGTGTGAGTAAGGCTGGTGTCAGGTTTGGGCGGGGGACCAATCGGAGGCACGAGTTAGTTGTTGCAGGGTGCGAGAGGAGTGTGAAAGGCACGTGAGCGTAGCTGGAGGTGTTGCCTGAGAGGCCTGTTTGTGGTGGAGGAGGCGTTTGGGTGGCTGCCAGGAGTTTGGTGTGAGCAGGCTGGCTGTGATCTTGGCAGGGGAGGCAAGTGAGCAGGGCGCTTGTTGTGGGGCTGGCGGAGGCGTTGCAAGGGGAGCTTGGGGGTGGCCCGAGGTGTTGTCTGTGAGGCTTGTGTGGTGGAGGAGGCTGTTAGTTGCAGCCAGGGGTATGCTGGGAGGAGGCGTGGTGTGTGGTTTGGGGCGGGGGGGGCGGCAGGTTGTGAGGCAAGGTGTGTTAGGGCTGCCGTAGGCATGCCAAGGGCCGAATGGGGTGCCAGGAGGTGGGGGAGGGCGTATGAGGGCTGGTGGTTGGGGGAGGCGTTGGACCATGGTGGCCGTTCTGGTAGCTGGGCGCGAGTAAGGCTGGTGTCAGGTTTGGGCGGGGGACCAATCGGAGGCACGAATTAGTTGTTGCAGGGTGCGAGAGGAGTGCGAAAGGCATGTGAGCGTAGCTGGAGGTGTTGCCTGAGAGGCCTGTTTGTGGTGGAGGAGGCGTTTGGGTGGCTGCCAGGAGTTTGGTGTGAGCAGGCTGGCTGTGATCTTGGCAGGGGAGGCAAGTGAGCAGGGCGCTTGTTGTGGGGCTGGCGGAGGCGTTGCAAGGGGAGCTTGGGGGTGGCCCGAGGTGTTGTCTGTGAGGCTTGTGTGGTGGAGGAGGCTGTTAGTTGCAGCCAGGGGTATGCTGGGAGGAGGCGTGGTGTGTGGTTTGGGGCGCGGGGCGGCAGGTTGTGAGGCAAGGTGTGTTAGGGCTGCCGTAGGCATGCCAAGGGCCGAATGGGGTGCCAGGAGGTGGGGGAGGGCGTATGAGGGCTGGTGGTTGGGGGAGGCGTTGGACCATGGTGGCCGTTCTGGTAGCTGGGCGCGAGTAAGGCTGGTGGCAGGTTTGGGCAGGGGAGGAGGCTGAACAGGTAACCTGTCGGTAGGGCTGGCCTAGGCATGCGCAAGGCGCCTTGATGAGCCAAGTGCTGTTCTGTGTGAGCGCTGGTTGATGGGAGGGGGCGTTGGATGAGGGTGGCGCTGCTAGTAGGAAGGTGTGAGTAAGGCTGGTGTCAGGTTTGGGCGGGGGACCAATCGGAGGCACAAGTTAGTTGTTGCAGGGTGCGAGAGGAGTGCGAAAGGCACGTGAGCGTAGCTGGAGGTGTTGCCTGAGAGGCCTGTTTGTGGTGGAGGAGGCGTTTGGGTGGCTGCCAGGAGTTTGGTGTGAGCAGGCTGGCTGTGATCTTGGCAGGGGAGGCAAGTGAGCAGGGCGCTTGTTGTGGGGCTGGCGGAGGCGTTGCAAGGGGAGCTTGGGGGTGGCCCGAGGTGTTGTCTGTGAGGCTTGTGTGGTGGAGGAGGCTGTTAGTTGCAGCCAGGGGTATGCTGGGAGGAGGCGTGGTGTGTGGTTTGGGGCGCGGGGCGGCAGGTTGTGAGGCAAGGTGTGTTAGGGCTGCCGTAGGCATGCCAAGGGCCGAATGGGGTGCCAGGAGGTGGGGGAGGGCGTATGAGGGCTGGTGGTTGGGGGAGGCGTTGGACCATGGTGGCCGTTCTGGTAGCTGGGCGTGCGTAAGGCTGGTGGCAGGTTTGGGCAGGGGAGGAGGCTGAACAGGTAACCTGTCGGTAGGGCTGGCCTAGGCATGCGCAAGGCGCCTTGATGGGCCAAGTGCTGTTCTGTGTGAGCGCTGGTTAATGGGCGGGGGTGGGGCGTTGGATGAGGGTGGCGCTGCTAGTAGGAAGGTGTGAGTAAGGCTGGTGTCAGGTTTGGGCGGGGGACCAATCGGAGGCACGAGTTAGTTGTTGCAGGGTGTGAGAGGAGTGCGAAAGGCACGTGAGCGTAGCTGGAGGTGTTGCCTGAGAGGCCTGTTTGTGGTGGAGGCGGCGTTTGGGTGGCTGCCAGGAGTTTGGTGTGAGCAGGCTGGCTGTGATCTTGGCAGGGGAGGCAAGTGAGCAGGGCGCTTGTTGTGGGGCTGGCGGAGGCGTTGCAAGGGGAGCTTGGGGGTGGCCCGAGGTGTTGTCTGTGAGGCTTGTGTGGTGGAGGAGGCTGTTAGTTGCAGCCAGGGGTATGCTGGGAGGAGGCGTGGTGTGTGGTTTGGGGCGCGGGGCGGCAGGTTGTGAGGCAAGGTGTGTTAGGGCTGCCATAGGCATGCCAAGGGCTGAATGGGGTGCCAGGAAGTGGGGGAGGGCGTATGAGGGCTGGTGGTTGGGGGAGGCGTTGGACCATGGTGGCCGTTCTGGTAGCTGGGCGCGAGTAAGGCTGGTGTCAGGTTTGGGCGGGGGACCAATCGGAGGCACGAATTAGTTGTTGCAGGGTGCGAGAGGAGTGCGAAAGGCACGTGAGCGTAGCTGGAGGTGTTGCCTGAGAGGCCTGTTTGTGGTGGAGGAGGCGTTTGGGTGGCTGCCAGGAGTTTGGTGTGAGCAGGCTGGCTGTGATCTTGGCAGGGGAGGCAAGTGAGCAGGGCGCTTGTTGTGGGGCTGGCGGAGGCGTTGCAAGGGGAGCTTGGGGGTGGCCCGAGGTGTTGTCTGTGAGGCTTGTGTGGTGGAGGAGGCTGTTAGTTGCAGCCAGGGGTATGCTGGGAGGAGGCGTGGTGTGTGGTTTGGGGCGCGGGGCGGCAGGTTGTGAGGCAAGGTGTGTTAGGGCTGCCGTAGGCATGCCAAGGGCCGAATGGGGTGCCAGGAGGTGGGGGAGGGCGTATGAGGGCTGGTGGTTGGGGGAGGCGTTGGACCATGGTGGCCGTTCTGGTAGCTGGGCGCGAGTAAGGCTGGTGGCAGGTTTGGGCAGGGGAGGAGGCTGAACAGGTAACCTGTCGGTAGGGCTGGCCTAGGCATGTGCAAGGCGCCTTGATGGGCCAAGTGCTGTTCTGTGTGAGCGCTGGTTGATGGGAGGGGGCGTTGGATGAGGGTGGCGCTGCTAGTAGGAAAGTGTGAGTAAGGCTGGTGTCAGGTTTGGGCGGGGGACCAATCGGAGGCACGAGTTAGTTGTTGCAGGGTGCGAGAGGAGTGCGAAAGGCATGTGAGCGTAGGTGGAGGTGTTGCCTGAGAGGCCTGTTTGTGGTGGAGGAGGCGTTTGGGTGGCTGCCAGGAGTTTGGTGTGAGCAGGCTGGCTGTGATCTTGGCAGGCGAGGCAAGTGAGCAGGGCGCTTGTTGTGGGGCTGGCGGAGGCGTTGCAAGGGGAGCTTGGGGGTGGCCCGAGGTGTTGTCTGTGAGGCTTGTGTGGTGGAGGAGGCTGTTAGTTGCAGCCAGGGGTATGCTGGGAGGAGGCGTGGTGTGTGGTTTGGGGCGCGGGGCGGCAGGTTGTGAGGCAAGGTGTGTTAGGGCTGCCGTAGGCATGCCAAGGGCCGAATGGGGTGCCAGGAGGTGGGGGAGGGCGTATGAGGGCTGGTGGTTGGGGGAGGCGTTGGACCATGGTGGCCGTTCTGGTAGCTGGGCGCGAGTAAGGCTGGTGTCTAGGTTTCGGCTGGGGACCAATCGGAGGCACGAATTAGTTGTTGCAGGGTGCGAGAGGAGTGCGAAAGGCACGTGAGCGTAGCTGGAGGTGTTGCCTGAGAGGCCTGTTTGTGGTGGAGGAGGCGTTTGGGTGGCTGCCAGGAGTTTGGTGTGAGCAGGCTGGCTGTGATCTTGGCAGGGGAGGCAAGTGAGCAGGGCGCTTGTTGTGGGGCTGGCGGAGGCGTTGCAAGGGGAGCTTGGGGGTGGCCCGAGGTGTTGTCTGTGAGGCTTGTGTGGTGGAGGAGGCTGTTAGTTGCAGCCAGGGGTATGCTGGGAGGAGGTGTGGTGTGTGGTTTGGGGCAGGGGGGCGGCAGGTTGTGAGGCAAGGTGTGTGAGGGCTGCCGTAGGCATGCCAAGGGCCGAATGGGGTGCCAGGAGGTGGGGGAGGGCGTATGAGGGCTGGTGGTTGGGGGAGGCGTTGGACCATGGTGGCCGTTCTGGTAGCTGGGCGCGAGTAAGGCTGGTGTCAGGTTTGGGCGGGGGACCAATCGGAGGCACGAATTAGTTGTTGCAGGGTGCGAGAGGAGTGCGAAAGGCATGTGAGCGTAGCTGGAGGTGTTGCCTGAGAGGCCTGTTTGTGGTGGAGGAGGCGTTTGGGTGGCTGCCAGGAGTTTGGTGTGAGCAGGCTGGCTGTGATCTTGGCAGGGGAGGCAAGTGAGCAGGGCGCTTGTTGTGGGGCTGGCGGAGGCGTTGCAAGGGGAGCTTGGGGGTGGCCCGAGGTGTTGTCTGTGAGGCTTGTGTGGTGGAGGAGGCTGTTAGTTGCAGCCAGGGGTATGCTGGGAGGAGGCGTGGTGTGTGGTTTGGGGCGCGGGGCGGCAGGTTGTGAGGCAAGGTGTGTGAGGGCTGCCGTAGGCATGTCAAGGGCCGAATGGGGTGCCAGGAGGTGGGGGAGGGCGTATGAGGGCTGGTGGTTGGGGGAGGCGTTGGACCATGGTGGCCGTTCTGGTAGCTGGGCGCGAGTAAGGCTGGTGGCAGGTTTGGGCAGGGGAGGAGGCTGAACAGGTAACCTGTCGGTAGGGCTGGCCTAGGCATGCGCAAGGCGCCTTGATGGGCCAAGTGCTGTTCTGTGTGAGCGCTGGTTGATGGGAGGGGGCGTTGGATGAGGGTGGCGCTGCTAGTAGGAAGGTGTGAGTAAGGCTGGTGTCAGGTTTGGGCGGGGGACCAATCGGAGGCACGAGTTAGTTGTTGCAGGGTGCGAGAGGAGTGCGAAAGGCACGTGAGCGTAGCTGGAGGTGTTGCCTGAGAGGCCTGTTTGTGGTGGAGGAGGCGTTTGGGTGGCTGCCAGGAGTTTGGTGTGAGCAGGCTGGCTGTGATCTTGGCAGGGGAGGCAAGTGAGCAGGGCGTTTGTTGTGGGGCTGGCGGAGGCGTTGCAAGGGGAGCTTGGGGGTGGCCCGAGGTGTTGTCTGTGAGGCTTGTGTGGTGGAGGAGGCTGTTAGTTGCAGCCAGGGGTATGCTGGGAGGAGGCGTGGTGTGTTGTTTTGGGGCGCGGGGTGGCAGGTTGTGAGGCAAGGTGTGTGAGGGCTGCCGTAGGCATGCCAAGGGCCGAATGGGGTGCCAGGAGGTGGGGGAGGGCGTATGAGGGCTGGTGGTTGGGGGAGGCGTTGGACCATGGTGGCCGTTCTGGTAGCTGGGCGCAAGTAAGGCTGGTGGCAGGTTTGGGCAGGGGAGGAGGCTGAACAGGTAACCTGTCGGTAGGGCTGGCCTAGGCATGCGCAAGGCGCCTTGATGGGCCAAGTGCTGTTCTGTGTGAGCGCTGGTTGATGGGGGGGGGCGTTGGATGAGGGTTGCTCTGCTAGTAGGAAGGTGTGAGTAAGGCTGGTGTCAGGTTTGGGTGGGGGACCAATCGGAGGCACGAGTTAGTTGTTGCAGGGTGCGAGAGGAGTGTGAAAGGCACGTGAGCGTAGCTGGAGGTGTTGCCTGAGAGGCCTGTTTGTGGTGGAGGAGGCGTTTGGGTGGCTGCCAGGAGTTTGGTGTGAGCAGGCTGGCTGTGATCTTGGCAGGGGAGGCAAGTGAGCAGGGCGCTTGTTGTGGGGCTGGCGGAGGCGTTGCAAGGGGAGCTTGGGGGTGGCCCGAGGTGTTGTCTGTGAGGCTTGTGTGGTGGAGGAGGCTGTTAGTTGCAGCCAGGGGTATGCTGGGAGGAGGCGTGGTGTGTGGTTTGGGGCGGGGGGGCGGCAGGTTGTGAGGCAAGGTGTGTGAGGGCTGCCGTAGGCATGCCAAGGGCCGAATGGGGTGCCAGGAGGTGGGGGAGGGCGTATGAGGGCTGGTGGTTGGGGGAGGCGTTGGACCATGGTGGCCGTTCTGGTAGCTGGGCGCGAGTAAGGCTGGTGTCAGGTTTGGGCGGGGGACCAATCGGAGGCACGAATTAGTTGTTGCAGGGTGCGAGAGGAGTGCGAAAGGCACGTGAGCGTAGGTGGAGGTGTTGCCTGAGAGGCCTGTTTGTGGTGGAGGAGGCGTTTGGGTGGCTGCCAGGAGTTTGGTGTGAGCAGGCTGGCTGTGATCTTGGCAGGGGAGGCAAGTGAGCAGGGCGCTTGTTGTGGGGCTGGCGGAGGCGTTGCAAGGGGAGCTTGGGGGTGGCCCGAGGTGTTGTCTGTGAGGCTTGTGTGGTGGAGGAGGCTGTTAGTTGCAGCCAGGGGTATGCTGGGAGGAGGCGTGGTGTGTGGTTTGGGGCGGGGGGCGGCAGGTTGTGAGGCAAGGTGTGTTAGGGCTGCCGTAGGCATGCCAAGGGCCGAATGGGGTGCCAGGAGGTGGGGGAGGGCGTATGAGGGCTGGTGGTTGGGGGAGGCGTTGGACCATGGTGGCCGTTCTGGTAGCTGGGCGCGAGTAAGGCTGGTGGCAGGTTTGGGCAGAGGAGGAGGCTGAACAGGTAACCTGTCGGTAGGGCTGGCCTAGGCATGCGCAAGGCGCCTTGATGGGCCAAGTGCTGTTCTGTGTGAGCGCTGGTTGATGGGAGGGGGCGTTGGATGAGGGTGGCGCTGCTAGTAGGAAGGTGTGAGTAAGGCTGGTGTCAGGTTTGGGCGGGGGACCAATCGGAGGCACGAGTTAGTTGTTGCAGGGTGCGAGAGGAGTGCGAAAGGCACGTGAGCGTAGCTGGAGGTGTTGCCTGAGAGGCCTGTTTGTGGTGGAGGAGGCGTTTGGGTGGCTGCCAGGAGTTTGGTGTGAGCAGGCTGGCTGTGATCTTGGCAGGGGAGGCAAGTGAGCAGGGCGCTTGTTGTGGGGCTGGCGGAGGCGTTGCAAGGGGAGCTTGGGGGTGGCCCGAGGTGTTGTCTGTGAGGCTTGTGTGGTGGAGGAGGCTGTTAGTTGCAGCCAGGGGTATGCTGGGAGGAGGCGTGGTGTGTGGTTTGGGGCGCGGGGCGGCAGGTTGTGAGGCAAGGTGTGTGAGGGCTGCCGTAGGCATGCCAAGGGCCGAATGGGGTGCCAGGAGGTGGGGGAGGGCGTATGAGGGCTGGTGGTTGGGGGAGGCGTTGGACCATGGTGGCCGTTCTGGTAGCTGGGCGCGAGTAAGGCTGGTGTCAGGTTTGGGCGGGGGACCAATCGGAGGCACGAATTAGTTGTTGCAGGGTGCGAGAGGAGTGCGAAAGGCACGTGAGCGTAGGTGGAGGTGTTGCCTGAGAGGCCTGTTTGTGGTGGAGGAGGCGTTTGGGTGGCTGCCAGGAGTTTGGTGTGAGCAGGCTGGCTGTGATCTTGGCAGGGGAGGCAAGTGAGCAGGGCGCTTGTTGTGGGGCTGGCGGAGGCGTTGCAAGGGGAGCTTGGGGGTGGCCCGAGGTGTTGTCTGTGAGGCTTGTGTGGTGGAGGAGGCTGTTAGTTGCAGCCAGGGGTATGCTGGGAGGAGGCGTGGTGTGTGGTTTGGGGCGCGGGGCGGCAGGTTGTGAGGCAAGGTGTGTTAGGGCTGCCGTAGGCATGCCAAGGGCCGAATGGGGTGCCAGGAGGTGGGGGAGGGCGTATGAGGGCTGGTGGTTGGGGGAGGCGTTGGACCATGGTGGCCGTTCTGGTAGCTGGGCGCGAGTAAGGCTGGTGGCAGGTTTGGGCAGGGGAGGAGGCTGAACAGGTAACCTGTCGGTAGGGCTGGCCTAGGCATGCGCAAGGCGCCTTGATGGGCCAAGTGCTGTTCTGTGTGAGCGCTGGTTGATGGGGTGGGGGGGGGCGTTGGATGAGGGTGGCGCTGCTAGTAGGAAGGTGTGAGTAAGGCTGGTGTCAGGTTTGGGCGGGGGACCAATCGGAGGCACGAGTTAGTTGTTGCAGGGTGCGAGAGGAGTGTGAAAGGCACGTGAGCGTAGCTGGAGGTGTTGCCTGAGAGGCCTGTTTGTGGTGGAGGAGGCGTTTGGGTGGCTGCCAGGAGTTTGGTGTGAGCAGGCTGGCTGTGATCTTGGCAGGGGAGGCAAGTGAGCAGGGCGCTTGTTGTGGGGCTGGCGGAGGCGTTGCAAGGGGAGCTTGGGGGTGGCCCGAGGTGTTGTCTGTGAGGCTTGTGTGGTGGAGGAGGCTGTTAGTTGCAGCCAGGGGTATGCTGGGAGGAGGCGTGGTGTGTGGTTTGGGGCGGGGGGGCGGCAGGTTGTGAGGCAAGGTGTGTTAGGGCTGCCGTGGGCATGCCAAGGGCCGAATGGGGTGCCAGGAGGTGGGGGAGGGCGTATGAGGGCTGGTGGTTGGGGGAGGCGTTGGACCATGGTGGCCGTTCTGGTAGCTGGGCGCGAGTAAGGCTGGTGTCAGGTTTGGGCGGGGGACCAATCGGAGGCACGAATTAGTTGTTGCAGGGTGCGAGAGGAGTGCGAAAGGCACGTGAGCGTAGCTGGAGGTGTTGCCTGAGAGGCCTGTTTGTGGTGGAGGAGGCGTTTGGGTGGCTGCCAGGAGTTTGGTGTGAGCAGGCTGGCTGTGATCTTGGCAGGGGAGGCAAGTGAGCAGGGCGCTTGTTGTGGGGCTGGCGGAGGCGTTGCAAGGGGAGCTTGGGGGTGGCCCGAGGTGTTGTCTGTGAGGCTTGTGTGGTGGAGGAGGCTGTTAGTTGCAGCCAGGGGTATGCTGGGAGGAGGCGTGGTGTGTGGTTTGGGGCGCGGGGCGGCAGGTTGTGAGGCAAGGTGTGTTAGGGCTGCCGTAGGCATGCCAAGGGCCGAATGGGGTGCCAGGAGGTGGGGGAGGGCGTATGAGGGCTGGTGGTTGGGGGAGGCGTTGGACCATGGTGGCCGTTCTGGTAGCTGGGCGCGAGTAAGGCTGGTGGCAGGTTTGGGCAGGGGAGGAGGCTGAACAGGTAACCTGTCGGTAGGGCTGGCCTAGGCATGCGCAAGGCGCCTTGATGGGCCAAGTGCTGTTCTGTGTGAGCGCTGGTTGATGGGGTGGGGGGGGGCGTTGGATGAGGGTGGCGCTGCTAGTAGGAAGGTGTGAGTAAGGCTGGTGTCAGGTTTGGGCGGGGGACCAATTGGAGGCACGAGTTAGTTGTTGCAGGGTGCGAGAGGAGTGTGAAAGGCACGTGAGCGTAGCTGGAGGTGTTGCCTGAGAGGCCTGTTTGTGGTGGAGGAGGCGTTTGGGTGGCTGCCAGGAGTTTGGTGTGAGCAGGCTGGCTGTGATCTTGGCAGGGGAGGCAAGTGAGCAGGGCGCTTGTTGTGGGGCTGGCGGAGGCGTTGCAAGGGGAGCTTGGGGGTGGCCCGAGGTGTTGTCTGTGAGGCTTGTGTGGTGGAGGAGGCTGTTAGTTGCAGCCAGGGGTATGCTGGGAGGAGGCGTGGTGTGTGGTTTGGGGCGGGGGGGCGGCAGGTTGTGAGGCAAGGTGTGTTAGGGCTGCCGTGGGCATGCCAAGGGCCGAATGGGGTGCCAGGAGGTGGGGGAGGGCGTATGAGGGCTGGTGGTTGGGGGAGGCGTTGGACCATGGTGGCCGTTCTGGTAGCTGGGCACGAGTAAGGCTGGTGTCAGGTTTGGGCGGGGGACCAATCGGAGGCACGAATTAGTTGTTGCAGGGTGCGAGAGGAGTGCGAAAGGCATGTGAGCGTAGGTGGAGGTGTTGCCTGAGAGGCCTGTTTGTGGTGGAGGAGGCGTTTGGGTGGCTGCCAGGAGTTTGGTGTGAGCAGGCTGGCTGTGATCTTGGCAGGGGAGGCAAGTGAGCAGGGCGCTTGTTGTGGGGCTGGCGGAGGCGTTGCAAGGGGAGCTTGGGGGTGGCCCGAGGTGTTGTCTGTGAGGCTTGTGTGGTGGAGGAGGCTGTTAGTTGCAGCCAGGGGTATGCTGGGAGGAGGCGTGGTGTGTGGTTTGGGGCGGGGGGGCGGCAGGTTGTGAGGCAAGGTGTGTTAGGGCTGCCGTAGGCATGCCAAGGGCCGAATGGGGTGCCAGGAGGTGGGGGAGGGCGTATGAGGGCTGGTGGTTGGGGGAGGCGTTGGACCATGGTGGCCGTTCTGGTAGCTGGGCGCGAGTAAGGCTAGTGGCAGGTTTGGGCAGGGGAGGAGGCTGAACAGGTAACCTGTCGGTAGGGCTGGCCTAGGCATGCGCAAGGCGCCTTGATGGGCCAAGTGCTGTTCTGTGTGAGCGCTGGTTAATGGGGGGGGGGGGCGTTGGATGAGGGTGGCGCTGCTAGTAGGAAAGTGTGAGTAAGGCTGGTGTCAGGTTTGGGCGGGGGACCAATCGGAGGCACGAGTTAGTTGTTGCAGGGTGCGAGAGGAGTGCGAAAGGCACGTGAGCGTAGCTGGAGGTGTTGCCTGAGAGGCCTGTTTGTGGTGGAGGAGGCGTTTGGGTGGCTGCCAGGAGTTTGGTGTGAGCAGGCTGGCTGTGATCTTGGCAGGGGAGGCAAGTGAGCAGGGCGCTTGTTGTGGGGCTGGCGGAGGCGTTGCAAGGGGAGCTTGGGGGTGGCCCGAGGTGTTGTCTGTGAGGCTTGTGTGGTGGAGGAGGCTGTTAGTTGCAGCCAGGGGTATGCTGGGAGGAGGCGTGGTGTGTGGTTTGGGGCGGGGGGGCGGCAGGTTGTGAGGCAAGGTGTGTTAGGGCTGCCGTAGGCATGCCAAGGGCCGAATGGGGTGCCAGGAGGTGGGGGAGGGCGTATGAGGGCTGGTGGTTGGGGGAGGCGTTGGACCATGGTGGCCGTTCTGGTAGCTGGGCGCGAGTAAGGCTGGTGGCAGGTTTGGGCAGGGGAGGAGGCTGAACAGGTAACCTGTCGGTAGGGCTGGCCTAGGCATGCGCAAGGCGCCTTGATGGGCCAAGTGCTGTTCTGTGTGAGCGCTGGTTAATGGGGGGGGGGGGGGCGTTGGATGAGGGTGGCGCTGCTAGTAGGAAAGTGTGAGTAAGGCTGGTGTCAGGTTTGGGCGGGGGACCAATCGGAGGCACGAGTTAGTTGTTGCAGGGTGCGAGAGGAGTGCGAAAGGCACGTGAGCGTAGCTGGAGGTGTTGCCTGAGAGGCCTGTTTGTGGTGGAGGAGGCGTTTGGGTGGCTGCCAGGAGTTTGGTGTGAGCAGGCTGGCTGTGATCTTGGCAGGGGAGGCAAGTGAGCAGGGCGCTTGTTGTGGGGCTGGCGGAGGCGTTGCAAGGGGAGCTTGGGGGTGGCCCGAGGTGTTGTCTGTGAGGCTTGTGTGGTGGAGGAGGCTGTTAGTTGCAGCCAGGGGTATGCTGGGAGGAGGCGTGGTGTGTGGTTTGGGGCGGGGGGGCGGCAGGTTGTGAGGCAAGGTGTGTTAGGGCTGCCGTAGGCATGCCAAGGGCCGAATGGGGTGCCAGGAGGTGGGGGAAGGCGTATGAGGGCTGGTGGTTGGGGGAGGCGTTGGACCATGGTGGCCGTTCTGGTAGCTGGGCGCGAGTAAGGCTGGTGTCAGGTTTGGGCGGGGGACCAATCGGAGGCACGAGTTAGTTGTTGCAGGGTGCGAGAGGAGTGTGAAAGGCATTTTAGTGTAGGTGGAGGTGTTGCCTGAGAGGCCTGTTTGTGGTGGAGGAGGCGTTTGGGTGGCTGCCAGGAGTTTGGTGTGAGCAGGCTGGCTGTGATCTTGGCAGGGGAGGCAAGTGAGCAGGGCGCTTGTTGTGGGGCTGGCGGAGGCGTTGCAAGGGGAGCTTGGGGGTGGCCCGAGGTGTTGTCTGTGAGGCTTGTGTGGTGGAGGAGGCTGTTAGTTGCAGCCAGGGGTATGCTGGGAGGAGGCGTGGTGTGTGGTTTGGGGCGGGGGGGGCGGCAGGTTGTGAGGCAAGGTGTGTTAGGGCTGCCGTAGGCATGCCAAGGGCCGAATGGGGTGCCAGGAGGTGGGGGAGGGCGTATGAGGGCTGGTGGTTGGGGGAGGCGTTGGACCATGGTGGCCGTTCTGGTAGCTGGGCGCGAGTAAGGCTGGTGGCAGGTTTGGGCAGGGGAGGAGGCTGAACAGGTAACCTGTCGGTAGGGCTGGCCTAGGCATGCGCAAGGCGCCTTGATGGGCCAAGTGCTGTTCTGTGTGAGCGCTGGTTAATGGGGGGGGGGGGTGTTGGATGAGGGTGGCGCTGCTAGTAGGAAAGTGTGAGTAAGGCTGGTGTCAGGTTTGGGCGGGGGACCAATCGGAGGCACGAGTTAGTTGTTGCAGGGTGCGAGAGGAGTGCGAAAGGCACGTGAGCGTAGCTGGAGGTGTTGCCTGAGAGGCCTGTTTGTGGTGGAGGAGGCGTTTGGGTGGCTGCCAGGAGTTTGGTGTGAGCAGGCTGGCTGTGATCTTGGCAGGGGAGGCAAGTGAGCAGGGCGCTTGTTGTGGGGCTGGCGGAGGCGTTGCAAGGGGAGCTTGGGGGTGGCCCGAGGTGTTGTCTGTGAGGCTTGTGTGGTGGAGGAGGCTGTTAGTTGCAGCCAGGGGTATGCTGGGAGGAGGCGTGGTGTGTGGTTTGGGGCGGGGGGGCGGCAGGTTGTGAGGCAAGGTGTTTTAGGGCTGCCGTAGGCATGCCAAGGGCCGAATGGGGTGCCAGGAGGTGGGGGAAGGCGTATGAGGGCTGGTGGTTGGGGGAGGCGTTGGACCATGGTGGCCGTTCTGGTAGCTGGGCACGAGTAAGGCTGGTGTCAGGTTTGGGCGGGGGACCAATCGGAGGCACGAGTTAGTTGTTGCAGGGTGCGAGAGGAGTGCGAAAGGCATGTGAGCGTAGGTGGAGGTGTTGCCTGAGAGGCCTGTTTGTGGTGGAGGAGGCGTTTGGGTGGCTGCCAGGAGTTTGGTGTGAGCAGGCTGGCTGTGATCTTGGCAGGGGAGGCAAGTGAGCAGGGCGCTTGTTGTGGGGCTGGCGGAGGCGTTGCAAGGGGAGCTTGGGGGTGGCCCGAGGTGTTGTCTGTGAGGCTTGTGTGGTGGAGGAGGCTGTTAGTTGCAGCCAGGGGTATGCTGGGAGGAGGCGTGGTGTGTGGTTTGGGGCGGGGGGGCAGCAGGTTGTGAGGCAAGGTGTGTGAGGGCTGCCGTAGGCATGCCAAGGGCCGAATGGGGTGCCAGGAGGTGGGGGAGGGCGTATGAGGGCTGGTGGTTGGGGGAGGCGTTGGACCATGGTGGCCGTTCTGGTAGCTGGGCGCGAGTAAGGCTGGTGGCAGGTTTGGGCAGGGGAGGAGGCTGAACAGGTAACCTGTCGGTAGGGCTGGCCTAGGCATGCGCAAGGCGCCTTGATGGGCCAAGTGCTGTTCTGTGTGAGCGCTGGTTGATGGGAGGGGGCGTTGGATGAGGGTGGCGCTGCTAGTAGGAAGGTGTGAGTAAGGCTGGTGTCAGGTTTGGGCGGGGGACCAATCGGAGGCACGAGTTAGTTGTTGCAGGGTGCGAGAGGAGTGCGAAAGGCACGTGAGCGTAGCTGGAGGTGTTGCCTGAGAGGCCTGTTTGTGGTGGAGGAGGCGTTTGGGTGGCTGCCAGGAGTTTGGTGTGAGCAGGCTGGCTGTGATCTTGGCAGGGGAGGCAAGTGAGCAGGGCGCTTGTTGTGGGGCTGGCGGAGGCGTTGCAAGGGGAGCTTGGGGGTGGCCCGAGGTGTTGTCTGTGAGGCTTGTGTGGTGGAGGAGGCTGTTAGTTGCAGCCAGGGGTATGCTGGGAGGAGGCGTGGTGTGTGGTTTGGGGCGGGGGGGCGGCAGGTTGTGAGGCAAGGTGTGTGAGGGCTGCCGTGGGCATGCCAAGGGCCGAATGGGGTGCCAGGAGGTGGGGGAGGGTGTATGAGGGCTGGTGGTTGGGGGAGGCGTTGGACCATGGTGGCCGTTCTGGTAGCTGGGCGCGAGTAAGGCTGGTGTCAGGTTTGGGCGGGGGACCAATCGGAGGCACGAATTAGTTGTTGCAGGGTGCGAGAGGAGTGCGAAAGGCATGTGAGCGTAGCTGGAGGTGTTGCCTGAGAGGCCTGTTTGTGGTGGAGGAGGCGTTTGGGTGGCTGCCAGGAGTTTGGTGTGAGCAGGCTGGCTGTGATCTTGGCAGGGGAGGCAAGTGAGCAGGGCGCTTGTTGTGGGGCTGGCGGAGGCGTTGCAAGGGGAGCTTGGGGGTGGCCCGAGGTGTTGTCTGTGAGGCTTGTGTGGTGGAGGAGGCTGTTAGTTGCAGCCAGGGGTATGCTGGGAGGAGGCGTGGTGTGTGGTTTGGGGCGCGGGGCGGCAGGTTGTGAGGCAAGGTGTGTTAGGGCTGCCGTAGGCATGCCAAGGGCCGAATGGGGTGCCAGGAGGTGGGGGAAGGCGTATGAGGGCTGGTGGTTGGGGGAGGCGTTGGACCATGGTGGCCGTTCTGGTAGCTGGGCACGAGTAAGGCTGGTGTCAGGTTTGGGCGGGGGACCAATCGGAGGCACGAGTTAGTTGTTGCAGGGTGCGAGAGGAGTGCGAAAGGCATGTGAGCGTAGGTGGAGGTGTTGCCTGAGAGGCCTGTTTGTGGTGGAGGAGGCGTTTGGGTGGCTGCCAGGAGTTTGGTGTGAGCAGGCTGGCTGTGATCTTGGCAGGGGAGGCAAGTGAGCAGGGCGCTTGTTGTGGGGCTGGCGGAGGCGTTGCAAGGGGAGCTTGGGGGTGGCCCGAGGTGTTGTCTGTGAGGCTTGTGTGGTGGAGGAGGCTGTTAGTTGCAGCCAGGGGTATGCTGGGAGGAGGCGTGGTGTGTGGTTTGGGGCGGGGGGGCAGCAGGTTGTGAGGCAAGGTGTGTGAGGGCTGCCGTAGGCATGCCAAGGGCCGAATGGGGTGCCAGGAGGTGGGGGAGGGCGTATGAGGGCTGGTGGTTGGGGGAGGCGTTGGACCATGGTGGCCGTTCTGGTAGCTGGGCGCGAGTAAGGCTGGTGGCAGGTTTGGGCAGGGGAGGAGGCTGAACAGGTAACCTGTCGGTAGGGCTGGCCTAGGCATGCGCAAGGCGCCTTGATGGGCCAAGTGCTGTTCTGTGTGAGCGCTGGTTGATGGGAGGGGGCGTTGGATGAGGGTGGCGCTGCTAGTAGGAAGGTGTGAGTAAGGCTGGTGTCAGGTTTGGGCGGGGGACCAATCGGAGGCACGAGTTAGTTGTTGCAGGGTGCGAGAGGAGTGCGAAAGGCACGTGAGCGTAGCTGGAGGTGTTGCCTGAGAGGCCTGTTTGTGGTGGAGGAGGCGTTTGGGTGGCTGCCAGGAGTTTGGTGTGAGCAGGCTGGCTGTGATCTTGGCAGGGGAGGCAAGTGAGCAGGGCGCTTGTTGTGGGGCTGGCGGAGGCGTTGCAAGGGGAGCTTGGGGGTGGCCCGAGGTGTTGTCTGTGAGGCTTGTGTGGTGGAGGAGGCTGTTAGTTGCAGCCAGGGGTATGCTGGGAGGAGGCGTGGTGTGTGGTTTGGGGCGCGGGGCGGCAGGTTGTGAGGCAAGGTGTGTTAGGGCTGCCGTAGGCATGCCAAGGGCCGAATGGGGTGCCAGGAGGTGGGGGAGGGCGTATGAGGGCTGGTGGTTGGGGGAGGCGTTGGACCATGGTGGCCGTTCTGGTAGCTGGGCGCGAGTAAGGCTAGTGGCAGGTTTGGGCAGGGGAGGAGGCTGAACAGGTAACCTGTCGGTAGGGCTGGCCTAGGCATGCGCAAGGCGCCTTGATGGGCCAAGTGCTGTTCTGTGTGAGCGCTGGTTGATGGGGGGGGGGGGCGTTGGATGAGGGTGGCGCTGCTAGTAGGAAAGTGTGAGTAAGGCTGGTGTCAGGTTTGGGCGGGGGACCAATCGGAGGCACGAGTTAGTTGTTGCAGGGTGCGAGAGGAGTGTGAAAGGCACGTGAGCGTAGCTGGAGGTGTTGCCTGAGAGGCCTATTTGTGGTGGAGGAGGCGTTTGGGTGGCTGCCAGGAGTTTGGTGTGAGCAGGCTGGCTGTGATCTTGGCAGGGGAGGCAAGTGAGCAGGGCGCTTGTTGTGGGGCTGGCGGAGGCGTTGCAAGGGGAGCTTGGGGGTGGCCCGAGGTGTTGTCTGTGAGGCTTGTGTGGTGGAGGAGGCTGTTAGTTGCAGCCAGGGGTATGCTGGGAGGAGGCGTGGTGTGTGGTTTGGGGCGGGGGGGCGGCAGGTTGTGAGGCAAGGTGTGTGAGGGCTGCCGTAGGCATGCCAAGGGCCGAATGGGGTGCCAGGAGGTGGGGGAGGGCGTATGAGGGCTGGTGGTTGGGGGAAGCGTTGGACCATGGTGGCCGTTCTGGTAGCTGGGCGCGAGTAAGGCTGGTGTCAGGTTTGGGCGGGGGACCAATCGGAGGCACGAATTAGTTGTTGCAGGGTGCGAGAGGAGTGCGAAAGGCACGTGAGCGTAGCTGGAGGTGTTGCCTGAGAGGCCTGTTTGTGGTGGAGGAGGCGTTTGGGTGGCTGCCAGGAGTTTGGTGTGAGCAGGCTGGCTGTGATCTTGGCAGGGGAGGCAAGTGAGCAGGGCGCTTGTTGTGGGGCTGGCGGAGGCGTTGCAAGGGGAGCTTGGGGGTGGCCCGAGGTGTTGTCTGTGAGGCTTGTGTGGTGGAGGAGGCTGTTAGTTGCAGCCAGGGGTATGCTGGGAGGAGGTGTGGTGTGTGGTTTGGGGCGGGGGGCGGCAGGTTGTGAGGCAAGGTGTGTTAGGGCTGCCATAGGCATGCCAAGGGCCGAATGGGGTGCCAGGAGGTGGGGGAGGGCGTATGAGGGCTGGTGGTTGGGGGAGGCGTTGGACCATGGTGGCCGTTCTGGTAGCTGGGCGCGAGTAAGGCTGGTGGCAGGTTTGGGCAGGGGAGGAGGCTGAACAGGTAACCTGTCGGTAGGGCTGGCCTAGGCATGCGCAAGGCGCCTTGATGGGCCAAGTGCTGTTCTGTGTGAGCGCTGGTTGATGGGGGGGGGGGGCGTTGGATGAGGGTGGCGCTGCTAGTAGGAAAGTGTGAGTAAGGCTGGTGTCAGGTTTGGGCGGGGGACCAATCGGAGGCACGAGTTAGTTGTTGCAGGGTGCGAGAGGAGTGTGAAAGGCACGTGAGCGTAGCTGGAGGTGTTGCCTGAGAGGCCTATTTGTGGTGGAGGAGGCGTTTGGGTGGCTGCCAGGAGTTTGGTGTGAGCAGGCTGGCTGTGATCTTGGCAGGGGAGGCAAGTGAGCAGGGCGCTTGTTGTGGGGCTGGCGGAGGCGTTGCAAGGGGAGCTTGGGGGTGGCCCGAGGTGTTGTCTGTGAGGCTTGTGTGGTGGAGGAGGCTGTTAGTTGCAGCCAGGGGTATGCTGGGAGGAGGCGTGGTGTGTGGTTTGGGGCGGGGGGGCGGCAGGTTGTGAGGCAAGGTGTGTGAGGGCTGCCGTAGGCATGCCAAGGGCCGAATGGGGTGCCAGGAGGTGGGGGAGGGCGTATGAGGGCTGGTGGTTGGGGGAAGCGTTGGACCATGGTGGCCGTTCTGGTAGCTGGGCGCGAGTAAGGCTGGTGTCAGGTTTGGGCGGGGGACCAATCGGAGGCACGAATTAGTTGTTGCAGGGTGCGAGAGGAGTGCGAAAGGCACGTGAGCGTAGCTGGAGGTGTTGCCTGAGAGGCCTGTTTGTGGTGGAGGAGGCGTTTGGGTGGCTGCCAGGAGTTTGGTGTGAGCAGGCTGGCTGTGATCTTGGCAGGGGAGGCAAGTGAGCAGGGCGCTTGTTGTGGGGCTGGCGGAGGCGTTGCAAGGGGAGCTTGGGGGTGGCCCGAGGTGTTGTCTGTGAGGCTTGTGTGGTGGAGGAGGCTGTTAGTTGCAGCCAGGGGTATGCTGGGAGGAGGTGTGGTGTGTGGTTTGGGGCGGGGGGCGGCAGGTTGTGAGGCAAGGTGTGTTAGGGCTGCCATAGGCATGCCAAGGGCCGAATGGGGTGCCAGGAGGTGGGGGAGGGCGTATGAGGGCTGGTGGTTGGGGGAGGCGTTGGACCATGGTGGCCGTTCTGGTAGCTGGGCGCGAGTAAGGCTGGTGGCAGGTTTGGGCAGGGGAGGAGGCTGAACAGGTAACCTGTCGGTAGGGCTGGCCTAGGCATGCGCAAGGCGCCTTGATGGGCCAAGTGCTGTTCTGTGTGAGCGCTGGTTGATGGGAGGGGGCGTTGGATGAGGGTGGCGCTGCTAGTAGGAAGGTGTGAGTAAGGCTGGTGTCAGGTTTGGGCGGGGGACCAATCGGAGGCACGAGTTAGTTGTTGCAGGGTGCGAGAGGAGTGCGAAAGGCACGTGAGCGTAGCTGGAGGTGTTGCCTGAGAGGCCTGTTTGTGGTGGAGGAGGCGTTTGGGTGGCTGCCAGGAGTTTGGTGTGAGCAGGCTGGCTGTGATCTTGGCAGGGGAGGCAAGTGAGCAGGGCGCTTGTTGTGGGGCTGGCGGAGGCGTTGCAAGGGGAGCTTGGGGGTGGCCCGAGGTGTTGTCTGTGAGGCTTGTGTGGTGGAGGAGGCTGTTAGTTGCAGCCAGGGGTATGCTGGGAGGAGGCGTGGTGTGTGGTTTGGGGCGGGGGGGCGGCAGGTTGTGAGGCAAGGTGTGTTAGGGCTGCCATAGGCATGCCAAGGGCCGAATGGGGTGCCAGGAGGTGGGGGAGGGCGTATGAGGGCTGGTGGTTGGGGGAGGCGTTGGACCATGGTGGCCGTTCTGGTAGCTGGGCGCGAGTAAGGCTGGTGTCAGGTTTGGGCGGGGGACCAATCGGAGGCACGAATTAGTTGTTGCAGGGTGCGAGAGGAGTGCGAAAGGCACGTGAGCGTAGCTGGAGGTGTTGCCTGAGAGGCCTGTTTGTGGTGGAGGAGGCGTTTGGGTGGCTGCCAGGAGTTTGGTGTGAGCAGGCTGGCTGTGATCTTGGCAGGGGAGGCAAGTGAGCAGGGCGCTTGTTGTGGGGCTGGCGGAGGCGTTGCAAGGGGAGCTTGGGGGTGGCCCGAGGTGTTGTCTGTGAGGCTTGTGTGGTGGAGGAGGCTGTTAGTTGCAGCCAGGGGTATGCTGGGAGGAGGTGTGGTGTGTGGTTTGGGGCAGGGGGGCGGCAGGTTGTGAGGCAAGGTGTGTGAGGGCTGCCGTAGGCATGCCAAGGGCCGAATGGGGTGCCAGGAGGTGGGGGAGGGCGTATGAGGGCTGTTGGTTGGGGGAGGCGTTGGACCATGGTGGCCGTTCTGGTAGCTGGGCGCGAGTAAGGCTGGTGTCAGGTTTGGGCGGGGGACCAATCGGAGGCACGAATTAGTTGTTGCAGGGTGCGAGAGGAGTGCGAAAGGCACGTGAGCGTAGCTGGAGGTGTTGCCTGAGAGGCCTGTTTGTGGTGGAGGAGGCGTTTGGGTGGCTGCCAGGAGTTTGGTGTGAGCAGGCTGGCTGTGATCTTGGCAGGGGAGGCAAGTGAGCAGGGCGCTTGTTGTGGGGCTGGCGGAGGCGTTGCAAGGGGAGCTTGGGGGTGGCCCGAGGTGTTGTCTGTGAGGCTTGTGTGGTGGAGGAGGCTGTTAGTTGCAGCCAGGGGTATGCTGGGAGGAGGCGTGGTGTGTGGTTTGGGGCGCGGGGCGGCAGGTTGTGAGGCAAGGTGTGTGAGGGCTGCCGTAGGCATGCCAAGGGCCGAATGGGGTGCCAGGAGGTGGGGGAGGGCGTATGAGGGCTGGTGGTTGGGGGAGGCGTTGGACCATGGTGGCCGTTCTGGTAGCTGGGCGCGAGTAAGGCTGGTGGCAGGTTTGGGCAGGGGAGGAGGCTGAACAGGTAACCTGTCGGTAGGGCTGGCCTAGGCATGCGCAAGGCGCCTTGATGGGCCAAGTGCTGTTCTGTGTGAGCGCTGGTTGATGGGAGGGGGCGTTGGATGAGGGTGGCGCTGCTAGTAGGAAGGTGTGAGTAAGGCTGGTGTCAGGTTTGGGTGGGGGACCAATCGGAGGCACGAGTTAGTTGTTGCAGGGTGCGAGAGGAGTGCGAAAGGCACGTGAGCGTAGCTGGAGGTGTTGCCTGAGAGGCCTGTTTGTGGTGGAGGAGGCGTTTGGGTGGCTGCCAGGAGTTTGGTGTGAGCAGGCTGGCTGTGATCTTGGCAGGGGAGGCAAGTGAGCAGGGCGCTTGTTGTGGGGCTGGCGGAGGCGTTGCAAGGGGAGCTTGGGGGTGGCCCGAGGTGTTGTCTGTGAGGCTTGTGTGGTGGAGGAGGCTGTTAGTTGCAGCCAGGGGTATGCTGGGAGGAGGCGTGGTGTGTGGTTTGGGGCGGGGGGGCGGCAGGTTGTGAGGCAAGGTGTGTTAGGGCTGCCATAGGCATGCCAAGGGCCGAATGGGGTGCCAGGAGGTGGGGGAGGGCGTATGAGGGCTGGTGGTTGGGGGAGGCGTTGGACCATGGTGGCCGTTCTGGTAGCTGGGCGCGAATAAGGCTAGTGACAGGTTTGGGCAGGGGAGGAGGCTGAACAGGTAACCTGTCGGTAGGGCTGGCCTAGGCATGCGCAAGGCGCCTTGATGGGCCAAGTGCTGTTCTGTGTGAGCGCTGGTTAATGGGGGAGGGGGGGCGTTGGATGAGGGTGGCGCTGCTAGTAGGAAAGTGTGAGTAAGGCTGGTGTCAGGTTTGGGCGGGGGACCAATCGGAGGCACGAGTTAGTTGTTGCAGGGTGCGAGAGGAGTGCGAAAGGCACGTGAGCGTAGCTGGAGGTGTTGCCTGAGAGGCCTGTTTGTGGTGGAGGAGGCGTTTGGGTGGCTGCCAGGAGTTTGGTGTGAGCAGGCTGGCTGTGATCTTGGCAGGGGAGGCAAGTGAGCAGGGCGCTTGTTGTGGGGCTGGCGGAGGCGTTGCAAGGGGAGCTTGGGGGTGGCCCGAGGTGTTGTCTGTGAGGCTTGTGTGGTGGAGGAGGCTGTTAGTTGCAGCCAGGGGTATGCTGGGAGGAGGCGTGGTATGTGGTTTGGGGCGGGGGGGCGGCAGGTTGTGAGGCAAGGTGTGTTAGGGCTGCCATAGGCATGCCAAGGGCCGAATGGGGTGCCAGGAGGTGGGGGAGGGCGTATGAGGGCTGGTGGTTGGGGGAGGCATTGGACCATGGTGGCCGTTCTGGTAGCTGGGCGCGAGTAAGGCTAGTGGCAGGTTTGGGCAGGGGAGGAGGCTGAACAGGTAACCTGTCGGTAGGGCTGGCCTAGGCATGCGCAAGGCGCCTTGATGGGCCAAGTGCTGTTCTGTGTGAGCGCTGTTTAATGGGGGGGGGGGGTGTTGGATGAGGGTGGCGCTGCTAGTAGGAAAGTGTGAGTAAGGCTGGTGTCAGGTTTGGGCGGGGGACCAATCGGAGGCACGAATTAGTTGTTGCAGGGTGCGAGAGGAGTGCGAAAGGCACGTGAGCGTAGCTGGAGGTGTTGCCTGAGAGGCCTGTTTGTGGTGGAGGAGGCGTTTGGGTGGCTGCCAGGAGTTTGGTGTGAGCAGGCTGGCTGTGATCTTGGCAGGGGAGGCAAGTGAGCAGGGCGCTTGTTGTGGGGCTGGCGGAGGCGTTGCAAGGGGAGCTTGGGGGTGGCCCGAGGTGTTGTCTGTGAGGCTTGTGTGGTGGAGGAGGCTGTTAGTTGCAGCCAGGGGTATGCTGGGAGGAGGCGTGGTGTGTGGTTTGGGGCGGGGGGGCGGCAGGTTGTGAGGCAAGGTGTGTTAGGGCTGCCGTAGGCATGCCAAGGGCCGAATGGGGTGCCAGGAGGTGGGGGAGGGCGTATGAGGGCTGGTGGTTGGGGGAGGCGTTGGACCATGGTGGCCGTTCTGGTAGCTGGGCGCGAGTAAGGCTGGTGTCAGGTTTGGGCGGGGGACCAATCGGAGGCACGAATTAGTTGTTGCAGGGTGCGAGAGGAGTGCGAAAGGCACGTGAGCGTAGCTGGAGGTGTTGCCTGAGAGGCCTGTTTGTGGTGGAGGAGGCGTTTGGGTGGCTGCCAGGAGTTTGGTGTGAGCAGGCTGGCTGTGATCTTGGCAGGGGAGGCAAGTGAGCAGGGCGCTTGTTGTGGGGCTGGCGGAGGCGTTGCAAGGGGAGCTTGGGGGTGGCCCGAGGTGTTGTCTGTGAGGCTTGTGTGGTGGAGGAGGCTGTTAGTTGCAGCCAGGGGTATGCTGGGAGGAGGTGTGGTGTGTGGTTTGGGGCGGGGGGGCGGCAGGTTGTGAGGCAAGGTGTGTGAGGGCTGCCGTAGGCATGCCAAGGGCCGAATGGGGTGCCAGGAGGTGGGGGAGGGCGTATGAGGGCTGGTGGTTGGGGGAGGCGTTGGACCATGGTGGCCGTTCTGGTAGCTGGGCGCGAGTAAGGCTGGTGTCAGGTTTGGGCGGGGGACCAATCGGAGGCACGAATTAGTTGTTGCAGGGTGCGAGAGGAGTGCGAAAGGCACGTGAGCGTAGCTGGAGGTGTTGCCTGAGAGGCCTGTTTGTGGTGGAGGAGGCGTTTGGGTGGCTGCCAGGAGTTTGGTGTGAGCAGGCTGGCTGTGATCTTGGCAGGGGAGGCAAGTGAGCAGGGCGCTTGTTGTGGGGCTGGCGGAGGCGTTGCAAGGGGAGCTTGGGGGTGGCCCGAGGTGTTGTCTGTGAGGCTTGTGTGGTGGAGGAGGCTGTTAGTTGCAGCCAGGGGTATGCTGGGAGGAGGCGTGGTGTGTGGTTTGGGGCGCGGGGCGGCAGGTTGTGAGGCAAGGTGTGTGAGGGCTGCCGTAGGCATGCCAAGGGCCGAATGGGGTGCCAGGAGGTGGGGGAGGGCGTATGAGGGCTGGTGGTTGGGGGAGGCGTTGGACCATGGTGGCCGTTCTGGTAGCTGGGCGCGAGTAAGGCTGGTGGCAGGTTTGGGCAGGGGAGGAGGCTGAACAGGTAACCTGTCGGTAGGGCTGGCCTAGGCATGCGCAAGGCGCCTTGATGGGCCAAGTGCTGTTCTGTGTGAGCGCTGGTTGATGGGAGGGGGCGTTGGATGAGGGTGGCGCTGCTAGTAGGAAGGTGTGAGTAAGGCTGGTGTCAGGTTTGGGCGGGGGACCAATCGGAGGCACGAGTTAGTTGTTGCAGGGTGCGAGAGGAGTGCGAAAGGCACGTGAGCGTAGCTGGAGGTGTTGCCTGAGAGGCCTGTTTGTGGTGGAGGAGGCGTTTGGGTGGCTGCCAGGAGTTTGGTGTGAGCAGGCTGGCTGTGATCTTGGCAGGGGAGGCAAGTGAGCAGGGCGTTTGTTGTGGGGCTGGCGGAGGCGTTGCAAGGGGAGCTTGGGGGTGGCCCGAGGTGTTGTCTGTGAGGCTTGTGTGGTGGAGGAGGCTGTTAGTTGCAGCCAGGGGTATGCTGGGAGGAGGCGTGGTGTGTGGTTTGGGGCGGGGGGGCGGCAGGTTGTGAGGCAAGGTGTGTTAGGGCTGCCATAGGCATGCCAAGGGCCGAATGGGGTGCCAGGAGGTGGGGGAGGGCGTATGAGGGCTGGTGGTTGGGGGAGGCGTTGGACCATGGTGGCCGTTCTGGTAGCTGGGCGCGAATAAGGCTAGTGACAGGTTTGGGCAGGGGAGGAGGCTGAACAGGTAACCTGTCGGTAGGGCTGGCCTAGGCATGCGCAAGGCGCCTTGATGGGCCAAGTGCTGTTCTGTGTGAGCGCTGGTTAATGGGGGAGGGGGGGCGTTGGATGAGGGTGGCGCTGCTAGTAGGAAAGTGTGAGTAAGGCTGGTGTCAGGTTTGGGCGGGGGACCAATCGGAGGCACGAGTTAGTTGTTGCAGGGTGCGAGAGGAGTGCGAAAGGCACGTGAGCGTAGCTGGAGGTGTTGCCTGAGAGGCCTGTTTGTGGTGGAGGAGGCGTTTGGGTGGCTGCCAGGAGTTTGGTGTGAGCAGGCTGGCTGTGATCTTGGCAGGGGAGGCAAGTGAGCAGGGCGCTTGTTGTGGGGCTGGCGGAGGCATTGCAAGGGGAGCTTGGGGGTGGCCCGAGGTGTTGTCTGTGAGGCTTGTGTGGTGGAGGAGGCTGTTAGTTGCAGCCAGGGGTATGCTGGGAGGAGGCGTGGTGTGTGGTTTGGGGCGCGGGGCGGCAGGTTGTGAGGCAAGGTGTGTGAGGGCTGCCGTAGGCATGCCAAGGGCCGAATGGGGTGCCAGGAGGTGGGGGAGGGCGTATGAGGGCTGGTGGTTGGGGGAGGCGTTGGACCATGGTGGCCGTTCTGGTAGCTGGGCGCGAGTAAGGCTGGTGGCAGGTTTGGGCAGGGGAGGAGGCTGAACAGGTAACCTGTCGGTAGGGCTGGCCTAGGCATGCGCAAGGCGCCTTGATGGGCCAAGTGCTGTTCTGTGTGAGCGCTGGTTGATGGGGGGGGGCGTTGGATGAGGGTTGCTCTGCTAGTAGGAAGGTGTGAGTAAGGCTGGTGTCAGGTTTGGGCGGGGGACCAATCGGAGGCACGAGTTAGTTGTTGCAGGGTGCGAGAGGAGTGCGAAAGGCACGTGAGCGTAGCTGGAGGTGTTGCCTGAGAGGCCTGTTTGTGGTGGAGGAGGCGTTTGGGTGGCTGCCAGGAGTTTGGTGTGAGCAGGCTGGCTGTGATCTTGGCAGGGGAGGCAAGTGAGCAGGGCGCTTGTTGTGGGGCTGGCGGAGGCGTTGCAAGGGGAGCTTGGGGGTGGCCCGAGGTGTTGTCTGTGAGGCTTGTGTGGTGGAGGAGGCTGTTAGTTGCAGCCAGGGGTATGCTGGGAGGAGGCGTGGTGTGTGGTTTGGGGCGGGGGGGCGGCAGGTTGTGAGGCAAGGTGTGTTAGGGCTGCCGTAGGCATGCCAAGGGCCGAATGGGGTGCCAGGAGGTGGGGGAGGGCGTATGAGGGCTGGTGGTTGGGGGAGGCGTTGGACCATGGTGGCCGTTCTGGTAGCTGGGCGCGAGTAAGGCTGGTGTCAGGTTTGGGCGGGGGACCAATCGGAGGCACGAATTAGTTGTTGCAGGGTGCGAGAGGAGTGCGAAAGGCACGTGAGCGTAGCTGGAGGTGTTGCCTGAGAGGCCTGTTTGTGGTGGAGGAGGCGTTTGGGTGGCTGCCAGGAGTTTGGTGTGAGCAGGCTGGCTGTGATCTTGGCAGGGGAGGCAAGTGAGCAGGGCGCTTGTTGTGGGGCTGGCGGAGGCGTTGCAAGGGGAGCTTGGGGGTGGCCCGAGGTGTTGTCTGTGAGGCTTGTGTGGTGGAGGAGGCTGTTAGTTGCAGCCAGGGGTATGCTGGGAGGAGGCGTGGTGTGTGATTTGGGGCGCGGGGCGGCAGGTTGTGAGGCAAGGTGTGTTAGGGCTGCCGTAGGCATGCCAAGGGCCGAATGGGGTGCCAGGAGGTGGGGGAGGGCGTATGAGGGCTGGTGGTTGGGGGAGGCGTTGGACCATGGTGGCCGTTCTGGTAGCTGGGCGCGAGTAAGGCTGGTGGCAGGTTTGGGCAGGGGAGGAGGCTGAACAGGTAACCTGTCGGTAGGGCTGGCCTAGGCATGCGCAAGGCGCCTTGATGGGCCAAGTGCTGTTCTGTGTGAGCGCTGGTTGATGGGAGGGGGCGTTGGATGAGGGTGGCGCTGCTAGTAGGAAGGTGTGAGTAAGGCTGGTGTCAGGTTTGGGCGGGGGACCAATCGGAGGCACGAGTTAGTTGTTGCAGGGTGCGAGAGGAGTGCGAAAGGCACGTGAGCGTAGCTGGAGGTGTTGCCTGAGAGGCCTGTTTGTGGTGGAGGAGGCGTTTGGGTGGCTGCCAGGAGTTTGGTGTGAGCAGGCTGGCTGTGATCTTGGCAGGGGAGGCAAGTGAGCAGGGCGCTTGTTGTGGGGCTGGCGGAGGCGTTGCAAGGGGAGCTTGGGGGTGGCCCGAGGTGTTGTCTGTGAGGCTTGTGTGGTGGAGGAGGCTGTTAGTTGCAGCCAGGGGTATGCTGGGAGGAGGCGTGGTGTGTGGTTTGGGGCGCGGGGCGGCAGGTTGTGAGGCAAGGTGTGTGAGGGCTGCCGTAGGCATGCCAAGGGCCGAATGGGGTGCCAGGAGGTGGGGGAGGGCGTATGAGGGCTGGTGGTTGGGGGAGGCGTTGGACCATGGTGGCCGTTCTGGTAGCTGGGCGCGAGTAAGGCTGGTGTCAGGTTTGGGCGGGGGACCAATCGGAGGCACGAATTAGTTGTTGCAGGGTGCGAGAGGAGTGCGAAAGGCACGTGAGCGTAGCTGGAGGTGTTGCCTGAGAGGCCTGTTTGTGGTGGAGGAGGCGTTTGGGTGGCTGCCAGGAGTTTGGTGTGAGCAGGCTGGCTGTGATCTTGGCAGGGGAGGCAAGTGAGCAGGGCGCTTGTTGTGGGGCTGGCGGAGGCGTTGCAAGGGGAGCTTGGGGGTGGCCCGAGGTGTTGTCTGTGAGGCTTGTGTGGTGGAGGAGGCTGTTAGTTGCAGCCAGGGGTATGCTGGGAGGAGGCGTGGTGTGTGGTTTGGGGCGCGGGGCGGCAGGTTGTGAGGCAAGGTGTGTTAGGGCTGCCGTAGGCATGCCAAGGGCCGAATGGGGTGCCAGGAGGTGGGGGAGGGCGTATGAGGGCTGGTGGTTGGGGGAGGCGTTGGACCATGGTGGCCGTTCTGGTAGCTGGGCGCGAGTAAGGCTGGTGGCAGGTTTGGGCAGGGGAGGAGGCTGAACAGGTAACCTGTCGGTAGGGCTGGCCTAGGCATGCGCAAGGCGCCTTGATGGGCCAAGTGCTGTTCTGTGTGAGCGCTGGTTGATGGGGTGGGGGGGGGCGTTGGATGACGGTGGCGCTGCTAGTAGGAAGGTGTGAGTAAGGCTGGTGTCAGGTTTGGGCGGGGGACCAATCGGAGGCACGAGTTAGTTGTTGCAGGGTGCGAGAGGAGTGCGAAAGGCACGTGAGCGTAGCTGGAGGTGTTGCCTGAGAGGCCTGTTTGTGGTGGAGGAGGCGTTTGGGTGGCTGCCAGGAGTTTGGTGTGAGCAGGCTGGCTGTGATCTTGGCAGGGGAGGCAAGTGAGCAGGGCGCTTGTTGTGGGGCTGGCGGAGGCGTTGCAAGGGGAGCTTGGGGGTGGCCCGAGGTGTTGTCTGTGAGGCTTGTGTGGTGGAGGAGGCTGTTAGTTGCAGCCAGGGGTATGCTGGGAGGAGGCGTGGTGTGTGGTTTGGGGCGGGGGGGCGGCAGGTTGTGAGGCAAGGTGTGTTAGGGCTGCCGTAGGCATGCCAAGGGCCGAATGGGGTGCCAGGAGGTGGGGGAAGGCGTATGAGGGCTGGTGGTTGGGGGAGGCGTTGGACCATGGTGGCCGTTCTGGTAGCTGGGCGCGAGTAAGGCTGGTGGCAGGTTTGGGCAGGGGAGGAGGCTGAACAGGTAACCTGTCGGTAGGGCTGGCCTAGGCATGCGCAAGGCGCCTTGATGGGCCAAGTGCTGTTCTGTGTGAGCGCTGGTTAATGGGGGAGGGGGGGCGTTGGATGAGGGTGGCGCTGCTAGTAGGAAGGTGTGAGTAAGGCTGGTGTCAGGTTTGGGCGGGGGACCAATCGGAGGCACGAGTTAGTTGTTGCAGGGTGCGAGAGGAGTGCGAAAGGCACGTGAGCGTAGCTGGATGTGTTGCCTGAGAGGCCTGTTTGTGGTGGAGGAGGCGTTTGGGTGGCTGCCAGGAGTTTGGTGTGAGCAGGCTGGCTGTGATCTTGGCAGGGGAGGCAAGTGAGCAGGGCGCTTGTTGTGGGGCTGGCGGAGGCGTTGCAAGGGGAGCTTGGGGGTGGCCCGAGGTGTTGTCTGTGAGGCTTGTGTGGTGGAGGAGGCTGTTAGTTGCAGCCAGGGGTATGCTGGGAGGAGGCGTGGTGTGTGGTTTGGGGCGGGGGGGCGGCAGGTTGTGAGGCAAGGTGTGTGAGGGCTGCCATAGGCATGCCAAGGGCCGAATGGGGTGCCAGGAGGTGGGGGAGGGCGTATGAGGGCTGGTGGTTGGGGGAGGCGTTGGACCATGGTGGCCGTTCTGGTAGCTGGGCGCGAGTAAGGCTGGTGGCAGGTTTGGGCAGGGGAGGAGGCTGAACAGGTAACCTGTCGGTAGGGCTGGCCTAGGCATGCGCAAGGCGGCTTGATGGGCCAAGTGCTGTTCTGTGTGAGCGCTGGTTGATGTGGTGGGGGGGGGCGTTGGATGAGGGTGGCGCTGCTAGTAGGAAGGTGTGAGTAAGGCTGGTGTCAGGTTTGGGCGGGGGACCAATTGGAGGCACGAGTTAGTTGTTGCAGGGTGCGAGAGGAGTGCGAAAGGCACGTGAGCGTAGCTGGAGGTGTTGCCTGAGAGGCCTGTTTGTGGTGGAGGAGGCGTTTGGGTGGCTGCCAGGAGTTTGGTGTGAGCAGGCTGGCTGTGATCTTGGCAGGGGAGGCAAGTGAGCAGGGCGCTTGTTGTGGGGCTGGCGGAGGCGTTGCAAGGGGAGCTTGGGGGTGGCCCGAGGTGTTGTCTGTGAGGCTTGTGTGGTGGAGGAGGCTGTTAGTTGCAGCCAGGGGTATGCTGGGAGGAGGCGTGGTGTGTGGTTTGGGGCGGGGGGGCGGCAGGTTGTGAGGCAAGGTGTGTTAGGGCTGCCATAGGCATGCCAAGGGCCGAATGGGGTGCCAGGAGGTGGGGGAGGGCGTATGAGGGCTGGTGGTTGGGGGAGGCGTTGGACCATGGTGGCCGTTCTGGTAGCTGGGCACGAGTAAGGCTGGTGTCAGGTTTGGGCGGGGGACCAATCGGAGGCACGAATTAGTTGTTGCAGGGTGCGAGAGGAGTGCGAAAGGCACGTGAGCGTAGGTGGAGGTGTTGCCTGAGAGGCCTGTTTGTGGTGGAGGAGGCGTTTGGGTGGCTGCCAGGAGTTTGGTGTGAGCAGGCTGGCTGTGATTTTGGCAGGGGAGGCAAGTGAGCAGGGCGCTTGTTGTGGGGCTGGCGGAGGCGTTGCAAGGGGAGCTTGGGGGTGGCCCGAGGTGTTGTCTGTGAGGCTTGTGTGGTGGAGGAGGCTGTTAGTTGCAGCCAGGGGTATGCTGGGAGGAGGCGTGGTGTGTGGTTTGGGGCGCGGGGCGGCAGGTTGTGAGGCAAGGTGTGTTAGGGCTGCCGTAGGCATGCCAAGGGCCGAATGGGGTGCCAGGAGGTGGGGGAGGGCGTATGAGGGCTGGTGGTTGGGGGAGGCGTTGGACCATGGTGGCCGTTCTGGTAGCTGGGCGCGAGTAAGGCTAGTGGCAGGTTTGGGCAGGGGAGGAGGCTGAACAGGTAACCTGTCGGTAGGGCTGGCCTAGGCATGCGCAAGGCGCCTTGATGGGCCAAGTGCTGTTCTGTGTGAGCGCTGGTTAATGGGGGGGGGGGGCGTTGGATGAGGGTGGCGCTGCTAGTAGGAAAGTGTGAGTAAGGCTGGTGTCAGGTTTGGGCGGGGGACCAATCGGAGGCACGAGTTAGTTGTTGCAGGGTGCGAGAGGAGTGTGAAAGGCACGTGAGCGTAGCTGGAGGTGTTGCCTGAGAGGCCTGTTTGTGGTGGAGGAGGCGTTTGGGTGGCTGCCAGGAGTTTGGTGTGAGCAGGCTGGCTGTGATCTTGGCAGGGGAGGCAAGTGAGCAGGGCGCTTGTTGTGGGGCTGGCGGAGGCGTTGCAAGGGGAGCTTGGGGGTGGCCCGAGGTGTTGTCTGTGAGGCTTGTGTGGTGGAGGAGGCTGTTAGTTGCAGCCAGGGGTATGCTGGGAGGAGGCGTGGTGTGTGGTTTGGGGCGGGGGGGCGGCAGGTTGTGAGGCAAGGTGTGTTAGGGCTGCCGTAGGCATGCCAAGGGCCGAATGGGGTGCCAGGAGGTGGGGGAGGGCGTATGAGGGCTGGTGGTTGGGGGAGGCGTTGGACCATGGTGGCCGTTCTGGTAGCTGGGCGCGAGTAAGGCTGGTGGCAGGTTTGGGCAGGGGAGGAGGCTGAACAGGTAACCTGTCGGTAGGGCTGGCCTAGGCATGCGCAAGGCGCCTTGATGGGCCAAGTGCTGTTCTGTGTGAGCGCTGGTTAATGGGGGGGGGGGGCGTTGGATGAGGGTGGCGCTGCTAGTAGGAAAGTGTGAGTAAGGCTGGTGTCAGGTTTGGGCGGGGGACCAATCGGAGGCACGAGTTAGTTGTTGCAGGGTGCGAGAGGAGTGCGAAAGGCACGTGAGCGTAGCTGGAGGTGTTGCCTGAGAGGCCTGTTTGTGGTGGAGGAGGCGTTTGGGTGGCTGCCAGGAGTTTGGTGTGAGCAGGCTGGCTGTGATCTTGGCAGGGGAGGCAAGTGAGCAGGGCGCTTGTTGTGGGGCTGGCGGAGGCGTTGCAAGGGGAGCTTGGGGGTGGCCCGAGGTGTTGTCTGTGAGGCTTGTGTGGTGGAGGAGGCTGTTAGTTGCAGCCAGGGGTATGCTGGGAGGAGGCGTGGTGTGTGGTTTGGGGCGGGGGGGCGGCAGGTTGTGAGGCAAGGTGTGTTAGGGCTGCCGTAGGCATGCCAAGGGCCGAATGGGGTGCCAGGAGGTGGGGGAGGGCGTATGAGGGCTGGTGGTTGGGGGAGGCGTTGGACCATGGTGGCCGTTCTGGTAGCTGGGCGCGAGTAAGGCTGGTGGCAGGTTTGGGCAGGGGAGGAGGCTGAACAGGTAACCTGTCGGTAGGGCTGGCCTAGGCATGCGCAAGGCGCCTTGATGGGCCAAGTGCTGTTCTGTGTGAGCGCTGGTTAATGGGGGGGGGGGGCGTTGGATGAGGGTGGCGCTGCTAGTAGGAAAGTGTGAGTAAGGCTGGTGTCAGGTTTGGGCGGGGGACCAATCGGAGGCACGAGTTAGTTGTTGCAGGGTGCGAGAGGAGTGCGAAAGGCACGTGAGCGTAGCTGGAGGTGTTGCCTGAGAGGCCTGTTTGTGGTGGAGGAGGCGTTTGGGTGGCTGCCAGGAGTTTGGTGTGAGCAGGCTGGCTGTGATCTTGGCAGGGGAGGCAAGTGAGCAGGGCGCTTGTTGTGGGGCTGGCGGAGGCGTTGCAAGGGGAGCTTGGGGGTGGCCCGAGGTGTTGTCTGTGAGGCTTGTGTGGTGGAGGAGGCTGTTAGTTGCAGCCAGGGGTATGCTGGGAGGAGGCGTGGTGTGTGGTTTGGGGCGGGGGGGCGGCAGGTTGTGAGGCAAGGTGTGTTAGGGCTGCCGTAGGCATGCCAAGGGCCGAATGGGGTGCCAGGAGGTGGGGGAAGGCGTATGAGGGCTGGTGGTTGGGGGAGGCGTTGGACCATGGTGGCCGTTCTGGTAGCTGGGCACGAGTAAGGCTGGTGTCAGGTTTGGGCGGGGGACCAATCGGAGGCACGAGTTAGTTGTTGCAGGGTGCGAGAGGAGTGCGAAAGGCATGTTAGCGTAGGTGGAGGTGTTGCCTGAGAGGCCTGTTTGTGGTGGAGGAGGCGTTTGGGTGGCTGCCAGGAGTTTGGTGTGAGCAGGCTGGCTGTGATCTTGGCAGGGGAGGCAAGTGAGCAGGGCGCTTGTTGTGGGGCTGGCGGAGGCGTTGCAAGGGGAGCTTGGGGGTGGCCCGAGGTGTTGTCTGTGAGGCTTGTGTGGTGGAGGAGGCTGTTAGTTGCAGCCAGGGGTATGCTGGGAGGAGGCGTGGTGTGTGGTTTGGGGCGGGGGGGCGGCAGGTTGTGAGGCAAGGTGTGTTAGGGCTGCCGTAGGCATGCCAAGGGCCGAATGGGGTGCCAGGAGGTGGGGGAGGGCGTATGAGGGCTGGTGGTTGGGGGAGGCGTTGGACCATGGTGGCCGTTCTGGTAGCTGGGCGCGAGTAAGGCTGGTGGCAGGTTTGGGCAGGGGAGGAGGCTGAACAGGTAACCTGTCGGTAGGGCTGGCCTAGGCATGCGCAAGGCGCCTTGATGGGCCAAGTGCTGTTCTGTGTGAGCGCTGGTTAATGGGGGGGGGGGGCGTTGGATGAGGGTGGCGCTGCTAGTAGGAAAGTGTGAGTAAGGCTGGTGTCAGGTTTGGGCGGGGGACCAATCGGAGGCACGAGTTAGTTGTTGCAGGGTGCGAGAGGAGTGCGAAAGGCACGTGAGCGTAGCTGGAGGTGTTGCCTGAGAGGCCTGTTTGTGGTGGAGGAGGCGTTTGGGTGGCTGCCAGGAGTTTGGTGTGAGCAGGCTGGCTGTGATCTTGGCAGGGGAGGCAAGTGAGCAGGGCGCTTGTTGTGGGGCTGGCGGAGGCGTTGCAAGGGGAGCTTGGGGGTGGCCCGAGGTGTTGTCTGTGAGGCTTGTGTGGTGGAGGAGGCTGTTAGTTGCAGCCAGGGGTATGCTGGGAGGAGGCGTGGTGTGTGGTTTGGGGCGGGGGGGCGGCAGGTTGTGAGGCAAGGTGTGTTAGGGCTGCCGTAGGCATGCCAAGGGCCGAATGGGGTGCCAGGAGGTGGGGGAAGGCGTATGAGGGCTGGTGGTTGGGGGAGGCGTTGGACCATGGTGGCCGTTCTGGTAGCTGGGCACGAGTAAGGCTGGTGTCAGGTTTGGGCGGGGGACCAATCGGAGGCACGAGTTAGTTGTTGCAGGGTGCGAGAGGAGTGCGAAAGGCATGTTAGCGTAGGTGGAGGTGTTGCCTGAGAGGCCTGTTTGTGGTGGAGGAGGCGTTTGGGTGGCTGCCAGGAGTTTGGTGTGAGCAGGCTGGCTGTGATCTTGGCAGGGGAGGCAAGTGAGCAGGGCGCTTGTTGTGGGGCTGGCGGAGGCGTTGCAAGGGGAGCTTGGGGGTGGCCCGAGGTGTTGTCTGTGAGGCTTGTGTGGTGGAGGAGGCTGTTAGTTGCAGCCAGGGGTATGCTGGGAGGAGGCGTGGTGTGTGGTTTGGGGCGGGGGGGCGGCAGGTTGTGAGGCAAGGTGTGTTAGGGCTGCCGTAGGCATGCCAAGGGCCGAATGGGGTGCCAGGAGGTGGGGGAGGGCGTATGAGGGCTGGTGGTTGGGGGAGGCGTTGGACCATGGTGGCCGTTCTGGTAGCTGGGCGCGAGTAAGGCTGGTGGCAGGTTTGGGCAGGGGAGGAGGCTGAACAGGTAACCTGTCGGTAGGGCTGGCCTAGGCATGCGCAAGGCGCCTTGATGGGCCAAGTGCTGTTCTGTGTGAGCGCTGGTTAATGGGGGGGGGGGCGTTGGATGAGGGTGGCGCTGCTAGTAGGAAAGTGTGAGTAAGGCTGGTGTCAGGTTTGGGCGGGGGACCAATCGGAGGCACGAGTTAGTTGTTGCAGGGTGCGAGAGGAGTGCGAAAGGCACGTGAGCGTAGCTGGAGGTGTTGCCTGAGAGGCCTGTTTGTGGTGGAGGAGGCGTTTGGGTGGCTGCCAGGAGTTTGGTGTGAGCAGGCTGGCTGTGATCTTGGCAGGGGAGGCAAGTGAGCAGGGCGCTTGTTGTGGGGCTGGCGGAGGCGTTGCAAGGGGAGCTTGGGGGTGGCCCGAGGTGTTGTCTGTGAGGCTTGTGTGGTGGAGGAGGCTGTTAGTTGCAGCCAGGGGTATGCTGGGAGGAGGCGTGGTGTGTGGTTTGGGGCGGGGGGGCGGCAGGTTGTGAGGCAAGGTGTGTTAGGGCTGCCGTAGGCATGCCAAGGGCCGAATGGGGTGCCAGGAGGTGGGGGAGGGCGTATGAGGGCTGGTGGTTGGGGGAGGCGTTGGACCATGGTGGCCGTTCTGGTAGCTGGGCGCGAGTAAGGCTGGTGGCAGGTTTGGGCAGGGGAGGAGGCTGAACAGGTAACCTGTCGGTAGGGCTGGCCTAGGCATGCGCAAGGCGCCTTGATGGGCCAAGTGCTGTTCTGTGTGAGCGCTGGTTAATGGGGGGGGGGGGGGGCGTTGGATGAGGGTGGCGCTGCTAGTAGGAAAGTGTGAGTAAGGCTGGTGTCAGGTTTGGGCGGGGGACCAATCGGAGGCACGAGTTAGTTGTTGCAGGGTGCGAGAGGAGTGCGAAAGGCACGTGAGCGTAGCTGGAGGTGTTGCCTGAGAGGCCTGTTTGTGGTGGAGGAGGCGTTTGGGTGGCTGCCAGGAGTTTGGTGTGAGCAGGCTGGCTGTGATCTTGGCAGGGGAGGCAAGTGAGCAGGGCGCTTGTTGTGGGGCTGGCGGAGGCGTTGCAAGGGGAGCTTGGGGGTGGCCCGAGGTGTTGTCTGTGAGGCTTGTGTGGTGGAGGAGGCTGTTAGTTGCAGCCAGGGGTATGCTGGGAGGAGGCGTGGTGTGTGGTTTGGGGCGGGGGGGCGGCAGGTTGTGAGGCAAGGTGTGTTAGGGCTGCCGTAGGCATGCCAAGGGCCGAATGGGGTGCCAGGAGGTGGGGGAAGGCGTATGAGGGCTGGTGGTTGGGGGAGGCGTTGGACCATGGTGGCCGTTCTGGTAGCTGGGCACGAGTAAGGCTGGTGTCAGGTTTGGGCGGGGGACCAATCGGAGGCACGAGTTAGTTGTTGCAGGGTGCGAGAGGAGTGCGAAAGGCATGTTAGCGTAGGTGGAGGTGTTGCCTGAGAGGCCTGTTTGTGGTGGAGGAGGCGTTTGGGTGGCTGCCAGGAGTTTGGTGTGAGCAGGCTGGCTGTGATCTTGGCAGGGGAGGCAAGTGAGCAGGGCGCTTGTTGTGGGGCTGGCGGAGGCGTTGCAAGGGGAGCTTGGGGGTGGCCCGAGGTGTTGTCTGTGAGGCTTGTGTGGTGGAGGAGGCTGTTAGTTGCAGCCAGGGGTATGCTGGGAGGAGGCGTGGTGTGTGGTTTGGGGCGGGGGGGCGGCAGGTTGTGAGGCAAGGTGTGTTAGGGCTGCCGTAGGCATGCCAAGGGCCGAATGGGGTGCCAGGAGGTGGGGGAAGGCGTATGAGGGCTGGTGGTTGGGGGAGGCGTTGGACCATGGTGGCCGTTCTGGTAGCTGGGCACGAGTAAGGCTGGTGTCAGGTTTGGGCGGGGGACCAATCGGAGGCACGAGTTAGTTGTTGCAGGGTGCGAGAGGAGTGCGAAAGGCATGTGAGCGTAGGTGGAGGTGTTGCCTGAGAGGCCTGTTTGTGGTGGAGGAGGCGTTTGGGTGGCTGCCAGGAGTTTGGTGTGAGCAGGCTGGCTGTGATCTTGGCAGGGGAGGCAAGTGAGCAGGGCGCTTGTTGTGGGGCTGGCGGAGGCGTTGCAAGGGGAGCTTGGGGGTGGCCCGAGGTGTTGTCTGTGAGGCTTGTGTGGTGGAGGAGGCTGTTAGTTGCAGCCAGGGGTATGCTGGGAGGAGGCGTGGTGTGTGGTTTGGGGCGGGGGGGCAGCAGGTTGTGAGGCAAGGTGTGTGAGGCCTGCCGTAGGCATGCCAAGGGCCGAATGGGGTGCCAGGAGGTGGGGGAGGGCGTATGAGGGCTGGTGGTTGGGGGAGGCGTTGGACCATGGTGGCCGTTCTGGTAGCTGGGCGCGAGTAAGGCTGGTGGCAGGTTTGGGCAGGGGAGGAGGCTGAACAGGTAACCTGTCGGTAGGGCTGGCCTAGGCATGCGCAAGGCGCCTTGATGGGCCAAGTGCTGTTCTGTGTGAGCGCTGGTTGATGGGAGGGGGCGTTGGATGAGGGTGGCGCTGCTAGTAGGAAGGTGTGAGTAAGGCTGGTGTCAGGTTTGGGCGGGGGACCAATCGGAGGCACGAGTTAGTTGTTGCAGGGTGCGAGAGGAGTGCGAAAGGCACGTGAGCGTAGCTGGAGGTGTTGCCTGAGAGGCCTGTTTGTGGTGGAGGAGGCGTTTGGGTGGCTGCCAGGAGTTTGGTGTGAGCAGGCTGGCTGTGATCTTGGCAGGGGAGGCAAGTGAGCAGGGCGCTTGTTGTGGGGCTGGCGGAGGCGTTGCAAGGGGAGCTTGGGGGTGGCCCGAGGTGTTGTCTGTGAGGCTTGTGTGGTGGAGGAGGCTGTTAGTTGCAGCCAGGGGTATGCTGGGAGGAGGCGTGGTGTGTGGTTTGGGGCGGGGGGGCGGCAGGTTGTGAGGCAAGGTGTGTTAGGGCTGCCGTGGGCATGCCAAGGGCCGAATGGGGTGCCAGGAGGTGGGGGAGGGCGTATGAGGGCTGGTGGTTGGGGGAGGCGTTGGACCATGGTGGCCGTTCTGGTAGCTGGGCGCGAGTAAGGCTGGTGTCAGGTTTGGGCGGGGGACCAATCGGAGGCACGAATTAGTTGTTGCAGGGTGCGAGAGGAGTGCGAAAGGCACGTGAGCGTAGCTGGAGGTGTTGCCTGAGAGGCCTGTTTGTGGTGGAGGAGGCGTTTGGGTGGCTGCCAGGAGTTTGGTGTGAGCAGGCTGGCTGTGATCTTGGCAGGGGAGGCAAGTGAGCAGGGCGCTTGTTGTGGGGCTGGCGGAGGCGTTGCAAGGGGAGCTTGGGGGTGGCCCGAGGTGTTGTCTGTGAGGCTTGTGTGGTGGAGGAGGCTGTTAGTTGCAGCCAGGGGTATGCTGGGAGGAGGCGTGGTGTGTGGTTTGGGGCGGGGGGGCGGCAGGTTGTGAGGCAAGGTGTGTGAGGGCTGCCGTAGGCATGCCAAGGGCCGAATGGGGTGCCAGGAGGTGGGGGAGGGCGTATGAGGGCTGGTGGTTGGGGGAGGTGTTGGACCATGGTGGCCGTTCTGGTAGCTGGGCGCGAGTAAGGCTGGTGGCAGGTTTGGGCAGGGGAGGAGGCTGAACAGGTAACCTGTCGGTAGGGCTGGCCTAGGCATGCGCAAGGCGCCTTGATGGGCCAAGTGCTGTTCTGTGTGAGCGCTGGTTAATGGGGGGGGGGGCGTTGGATGAGGGTGGCGCTGCTAGTAGGAAAGTGTGAGTAAGGCTGGTGTCAGGTTTGGGCGGGGGACCAATCGGAGGCACGAGTTAGTTGTTGCAGGGTGCGAGAGGAGTGCGAAAGGCACGTGAGCGTAGCTGGAGGTGTTGCCTGAGAGGCCTGTTTGTGGTGGAGGAGGCGTTTGGGTGGCTGCCAGGAGTTTGGTGTGAGCAGGCTGGCTGTGATCTTGGCAGGGGAGGCAAGTGAGCAGGGCGCTTGTTGTGGGGCTGGCGGAGGCGTTGCAAGGGGAGCTTGGGGGTGGCCCGAGGTGTTGTCTGTGAGGCTTGTGTGGTGGAGGAGGCTGTTAGTTGCAGCCAGGGGTATGCTGGGAGGAGGCGTGGTGTGTGGTTTGGGGCGGGGGGGCGGCAGGTTGTGAGGCAAGGTGTGTTAGGGCTGCCGTAGGCATGCCAAGGGCCGAATGGGGTGCCAGGAGGTGGGGGAGGGCGTATGAGGGCTGGTGGTTGGGGGAGGCGTTGGACCATGGTGGCCGTTCTGGTAGCTGGGCGCGAGTAAGGCTGGTGTCAGGTTTGGGCGGGGGACCAATCGGAGGCACGAATTAGTTGTTGCAGGGTGCGAGAGGAGTGCGAAAGGCACGTGAGCGTAGCTGGAGGTGTTGCCTGAGAGGCCTGTTTGTGGTGGAGGAGGCGTTTGGGTGGCTGCCAGGAGTTTGGTGTGAGCAGGCTGGCTGTGATCTTGGCAGGGGAGGCAAGTGAGCAGGGCGCTTGTTGTGGGGCTGGCGGAGGCGTTGCAAGGGGAGCTTGGGGGTGGCCCGAGGTGTTGTCTGTGAGGCTTGTGTGGTGGAGGAGGCTGTTAGTTGCAGCCAGGGGTATGCTGGGAGGAGGTGTGGTGTGTGGTTTGGGGCGGGGGGCGGCAGGTTGTGAGGCAAGGTGTGTTAGGGCTGCCATAGGCATGCCAAGGGCCGAATGGGGTGCCAGGAGGTGGGGGAGGGCGTATGAGGGCTGGTGGTTGGGGGAGGCGTTGGACCATGGTGGCCGTTCTGGTAGCTGGGCGCGAGTAAGGCTGGTGGCAGGTTTGGGCAGGGGAGGAGGCTGAACAGGTAACCTGTCGGTAGGGCTGGCCTAGGCATGCGCAAGGCGCCTTGATGGGCCAAGTGCTGTTCTGTGTGAGCGCTGGTTGATGGGAGGGGGCGTTGGATGAGGGTGGCGCTGCTAGTAGGAAGGTGTGAGTAAGGCTGGTGTCAGGTTTGGGCGGGGGACCAATCGGAGGCACGAGTTAGTTGTTGCAGGGTGCGAGAGGAGTGCGAAAGGCACGTGAGCGTAGCTGGAGGTGTTGCCTGAGAGGCCTGTTTGTGGTGGAGGAGGCGTTTGGGTGGCTGCCAGGAGTTTGGTGTGAGCAGGCTGGCTGTGATCTTGGCAGGGGAGGCAAGTGAGCAGGGCGCTTGTTGTGGGGCTGGCGGAGGCGTTGCAAGGGGAGCTTGGGGGTGGCCCGAGGTGTTGTCTGTGAGGCTTGTGTGGTGGAGGAGGCTGTTAGTTGCAGCCAGGGGTATGCTGGGAGGAGGCGTGGTGTGTGGTTTGGGGCGGGGGGGCGGCAGGTTGTGAGGCAAGGTGTGTTAGGGCTGCCGTAGGCATGCCAAGGGCCGAATGGGGTGCCAGGAGGTGGGGGAGGGCGTATGAGGGCTGGTGGTTGGGGGAGGCGTTGGACCATGGTGGCCGTTCTGGTAGCTGGGCGCGAGTAAGGCTGGTGTCAGGTTTCGGCTGGGGACCAATCGGAGGCACGAATTAGTTGTTGCAGGGTGCGAGAGGAGTGCGAAAGGCACGTGAGCGTAGCTGGAGGTGTTGCCTGAGAGGCCTGTTTGTGGTGGAGGAGGCGTTTGGGTGGCTGCCAGGAGTTTGGTGTGAGCAGGCTGGCTGTGATCTTGGCAGGGGAGGCAAGTGAGCAGGGCGCTTGTTGTGGGGCTGGCGGAGGCGTTGCAAGGGGAGCTTGGGGGTGGCCCGAGGTGTTGTCTGTGAGGCTTGTGTGGTGGAGGAGGCTGTTAGTTGCAGCCAGGGGTATGCTGGGAGGAGGCGTGGTGTGTGGTTTGGGGCGCGGGGCGGCAGGTTGTGAGGCAAGGTGTGTGAGGGCTGCCGTAGGCATGCCAAGGGCCGAATGGGGTGCCAGGAGGTGGGGGAGGGCGTATGAGGGCTGGTGGTTGGGGGAGGCGTTGGACCATGGTGGCCGTTCTGGTAGCTGGGCGCGAGTAAGGCTGGTGGCAGGTTTGGGCAGGGGAGGAGGCTGAACAGGTAACCTGTCGGTAGGGCTGGCCTAGGCATGCGCAAGGCGCCTTGATGGGCCAAGTGCTGTTCTGTGTGAGCGCTGGTTGATGGGAGGGGGCGTTGGATGAGGGTGGCGCTGCTAGTAGGAAGGTGTGAGTAAGGCTGGTGTCAGGTTTGGGCGGGGGACCAATCGGAGGCACGAGTTAGTTGTTGCAGGGTGCGAGAGGAGTGCGAAAGGCACGTGAGCGTAGCTGGAGGTGTTGCCTGAGAGGCCTGTTTGTGGTGGAGGAGGCGTTTGGGTGGCTGCCAGGAGTTTGGTGTGAGCAGGCTGGCTGTGATCTTGGCAGGGGAGGCAAGTGAGCAGGGCGTTTGTTGTGGGGCTGGCGGAGGCGTTGCAAGGGGAGCTTGGGGGTGGCCCGAGGTGTTGTCTGTGAGGCTTGTGTGGTGGAGGAGGCTGTTAGTTGCAGCCAGGGGTATGCTGGGAGGAGGCGTGGTGTGTGGTTTGGGGCGGGGGGGCGGCAGGTTGTGAGGCAAGGTGTGTTAGGGCTGCCATAGGCATGCCAAGGGCCGAATGGGGTGCCAGGAGGTGGGGGAGGGCGTATGAGGGCTGGTGGTTGGGGGAGGCGTTGGACCATGGTGGCCGTTCTGGTAGCTGGGCGCGAATAAGGCTAGTGGCAGGTTTGGGCAGGGGAGGAGGCTGAACAGGTAACCTGTCGGTAGGGCTGGCCTAGGCATGCGCAAGGCGCCTTGATGGGCCAAGTGCTGTTCTGTGTGAGCGCTGGTTAATGGGGGAGGGGGGGCGTTGGATGAGGGTGGCGCTGCTAGTAGGAAAGTGTGAGTAAGGCTGGTGTCAGGTTTGGGCGGGGGACCAATCGGAGGCACGAGTTAGTTGTTGCAGGGTGCGAGAGGAGTGCGAAAGGCACGTGAGCGTAGCTGGAGGTGTTGCCTGAGAGGCCTGTTTGTGGTGGAGGAGGCGTTTGGGTGGCTGCCAGGAGTTTGGTGTGAGCAGGCTGGCTGTGATCTTGGCAGGGGAGGCAAGTGAGCAGGGCGCTTGTTGTGGGGCTGGCGGAGGCATTGCAAGGGGAGCTTGGGGGTGGCCCGAGGTGTTGTCTGTGAGGCTTGTGTGGTGGAGGAGGCTGTTAGTTGCAGCCAGGGGTATGCTGGGAGGAGGCGTGGTGTGTTGTTTTGGGGCGCGGGGCGGCAGGTTGTGAGGCAAGGTGTGTGAGGGCTGCCGTAGGCATGCCAAGGGCCGAATGGGGTGCCAGGAGGTGGGGGAGGGCGTATGAGGGCTGGTGGTTGGGGGAGGCGTTGGACCATGGTGGCCGTTCTGGTAGCTGGGCGCGAGTAAGGCTGGTGTCAGGTTTGGGCGGGGGACCAATCGGAGGCACGAATTAGTTGTTGCAGGGTGCGAGAGGAGTGCGAAAGGCACGTGAGCGTAGCTGGAGGTGTTGCCTGAGAGGCCTGTTTGTGGTGGAGGAGGCGTTTGGGTGGCTGCCAGGAGTTTGGTGTGAGCAGGCTGGCTGTGATCTTGGCAGGGGAGGCAAGTGAGCAGGGCGCTTGTTGTGGGGCTGGCGGAGGCGTTGCAAGGGGAGCTTGGGGGTGGCCCGAGGTGTTGTCTGTGAGGCTTGTGTGGTGGAGGAGGCTGTTAGTTGCAGCCAGGGGTATGCTGGGAGGAGGCGTGGTGTGTGGTTTGGGGCGGGGGGGCGGCAGGTTGTGAGGCAAGGTGTGTTAGGGCTGCCGTGGGCATGCCAAGGGCCGAATGGGGTGCCAGGAGGTGGGGGAGGGCGTATGAGGGCTGGTGGTTGGGGGAGGCGTTGGACCATGGTGGCCGTTCTGGTAGCTGGGCGCGAGTAAGGCTGGTGGCAGGTTTGGGCAGGGGAGGAGGCTGAACAGGTAACCTGTCGGTAGGGCTGGCCTAGGCATGCGCAAGGCGCCTTGATGGGCCAAGTGCTGTTCTGTGTGAGCGCTGGTTAATGGGGGGGGGGGGGCGTTGGATGAGGGTGGCGCTGCTAGTAGGAAGGTGTGAGTAAGGCTGGTGTCAGGTTTGGGCGGGGGACCAATCGGAGGCACGAGTTAGTTGTTGCAGGGTGCGAGAGGAGTGCGAAAGGCACGTGAGCGTAGCTGGATGTGTTGCCTGAGAGGCCTGTTTGTGGTGGAGGAGGCGTTTGGGTGGCTGCCAGGAGTTTGGTGTGAGCAGGCTGGCTGTGATCTTGGCAGGGGAGGCAAGTGAGCAGGGCGCTTGTTGTGGGGCTGGCGGAGGCGTTGCAAGGGGAGCTTGGGGGTGGCCCGAGGTGTTGTCTGTGAGGCTTGTGTGGTGGAGGAGGCTGTTAGTTGCAGCCAGGGGTATGCTGGGAGGAGGCGTGGTGTGTGGTTTGGGGCGGGGGGGCGGCAGGTTGTGAGGCAAGGTGTGTGAGGGCTGCCATAGGCATGCCAAGGGCCGAATGGGGTGCCAGGAGGTGGGGGAGGGCGTATGAGGGCTGGTGGTTGGGGGAGGCGTTGGACCATGGTGGCCGTTCTGGTAGCTGGGCGCGAGTAAGGCTGGTGGCAGGTTTGGGCAGGGGAGGAGGCTGAACAGGTAACCTGTCGGTAGGGCTGGCCTAGGCATGCGCAAGGCGCCTTGATGGGCCAAGTGCTGTTCTGTGTGAGCGCTGGTTGATGTGGTGGGGGGGGGCGTTGGATGAGGGTGGCGCTGCTAGTAGGAAGGTGTGAGTAAGGCTGGTGTCAGGTTTGGGCGGGGGACCAATCGGAGGCACGAGTTAGTTGTTGCAGGGTGCGAGAGGAGTGCGAAAGGCACGTGAGCGTAGCTGGAGGTGTTGCCTGAGAGGCCTGTTTGTGGTGGAGGAGGCGTTTGGGTGGCTGCCAGGAGTTTGGTGTGAGCAGGCTGGCTGTGATCTTGGCAGGGGAGGCAAGTGAGCAGGGCGCTTGTTGTGGGGCTGGCGGAGGCGTTGCAAGGGGAGCTTGGGGGTGGCCCGAGGTGTTGTCTGTGAGGCTTGTGTGGTGGAGGAGGCTGTTAGTTGCAGCCAGGGGTATGCTGGGAGGAGGCGTGGTGTGTGGTTTGGGGCGGGGGGGCGGCAGGTTGTGAGGCAAGGTGTGTGAGGGCTGCCGTGGGCATGCCAAGGGCCGAATGGGGTGCCAGGAGGTGGGGGAGGGCGTATGAGGGCTGGTGGTTGGGGGAGGCGTTGGACCATGGTGGCCGTTCTGGTAGCTGGGCACGAGTAAGGCTGGTGTCAGGTTTGGGCGGGGGACCAATCGGAGGCACGAATTAGTTGTTGCAGGGTGCGAGAGGAGTGCGAAAGGCATGTGAGCGTAGCTGGAGGTGTTGCCTGAGAGGCCTGTTTGTGGTGGAGGAGGCGTTTGGGTGGCTGCCAGGAGTTTGGTGTGAGCAGGCTGGCTGTGATTTTGGCAGGGGAGGCAAGTGAGCAGGGCGCTTGTTGTGGGGCTGGCGGAGGCGTTGCAAGGGGAGCTTGGGGGTGGCCCGAGGTGTTGTCTGTGAGGCTTGTGTGGTGGAGGAGGCTGTTAGTTGCAGCCAGGGGTATGCTGGGAGGAGGCGTGGTGTGTGGTTTGGGGCGCGGGGCGGCAGGTTGTGAGGCAAGGTGTGTTAGGGCTGCCGTAGGCATGCCAAGGGCCGAATGGGGTGCCAGGAGGTGGGGGAAGGCGTATGAGGGCTGGTGGTTGGGGGAGGCGTTGGACCATGGTGGCCGTTCTGGTAGCTGGGCACGAGTAAGGCTGGTGTCAGGTTTGGGCGGGGGACCAATCGGAGGCACGAGTTAGTTGTTGCAGGGTGCGAGAGGAGTGCGAAAGGCACGTGAGCGTAGCTGGAGGTGTTGCCTGAGAGGCCTGTTTGTGGTGGAGGAGGCGTTTGGGTGGCTGCCAGGAGTTTGGTGTGAGCAGGCTGGCTGTGATCTTGGCAGGGGAGGCAAGTGAGCAGGGCGCTTGTTGTGGGGCTGGCGGAGGCGTTGCAAGGGGAGCTTGGGGGTGGCCCGAGGTGTTGTCTGTGAGGCTTGTGTGGTGGAGGAGGCTGTTAGTTGCAGCCAGGGGTATGCTGGGAGGAGGCGTGGTGTGTGGTTTGGGGCGCGGGGCGGCAGGTTGTGAGGCAAGGTGTGTTAGGGCTGCCGTAGGCATGCCAAGGGCCGAATGGGGTGCCAGGAGGTGGGGGAGGGCGTATGAGGGCTGGTGGTTGGGGGAGGCGTTGGACCATGGTGGCCGTTCTGGTAGCTGGGCGCGAGTAAGGCTGGTGGCAGGTTTGGGCAGGGGAGGAGGCTGAACAGGTAACCTGTCGGTAGGGCTGGCCTAGGCATGCGCAAGGCGCCTTGATGGGCCAAGTGCTGTTCTGTGTGAGCGCTGGTTGATGTGGTGGGGGGGGGCGTTGGATGAGGGTGGCGCTGCTAGTAGGAAGGTGTGAGTAAGGCTGGTGTCAGGTTTGGGCGGGGGACCAATCGGAGGCACGAGTTAGTTGTTGCAGGGTGCGAGAGGAGTGCGAAAGGCACGTGAGCGTAGCTGGAGGTGTTGCCTGAGAGGCCTGTTTGTGGTGGAGGAGGCGTTTGGGTGGCTGCCAGGAGTTTGGTGTGAGCAGGCTGGCTGTGATCTTGGCAGGGGAGGCAAGTGAGCAGGGCGCTTGTTGTGGGGCTGGCGGAGGCGTTGCAAGGGGAGCTTGGGGGTGGCCCGAGGTGTTGTCTGTGAGGCTTGTGTGGTGGAGGAGGCTGTTAGTTGCAGCCAGGGGTATGCTGGGAGGAGGCGTGGTGTGTGGTTTGGGGCGGGGGGGCGGCAGGTTGTGAGGCAAGGTGTGTTAGGGCTGCCGTGGGCATGCCAAGGGCCGAATGGGGTGCCAGGAGGTGGGGGAGGGCGTATGAGGGCTGGTGGTTGGGGGAGGCGTTGGACCATGGTGGCCGTTCTGGTAGCTGGGCGCGAGTAAGGCTGGTGGCAGGTTTGGGCAGGGGAGGAGGCTGAACAGGTAACCTGTCGGTAGGGCTGGCCTAGGCATGCGCAAGGCGCCTTGATGGGCCAAGTGCTGTTCTGTGTGAGCGCTGGTTAATGGGGGAGGGGGGGCGTTGGATGAGGGTGGCGCTGCTAGTAGGAAGGTGTGAGTAAGGCTGGTGTCAGGTTTGGGCGGGGGACCAATCGGAGGCACGAGTTAGTTGTTGCAGGGTGCGAGAGGAGTGCGAAAGGCACGTGAGCGTAGCTGGATGTGTTGCCTGAGAGGCCTGTTTGTGGTGGAGGAGGCGTTTGGGTGGCTGCCAGGAGTTTGGTGTGAGCAGGCTGGCTGTGATCTTGGCAGGGGAGGCAAGTGAGCAGGGCGCTTGTTGTGGGGCTGGCGGAGGCGTTGCAAGGGGAGCTTGGGGGTGGCCCGAGGTGTTGTCTGTGAGGCTTGTGTGGTGGAGGAGGCTGTTAGTTGCAGCCAGGGGTATGCTGGGAGGAGGCGTGGTGTGTGGTTTGGGGCGGGGGGGCGGCAGGTTGTGAGGCAAGGTGTGTGAGGGCTGCCATAGGCATGCCAAGGGCCGAATGGGGTGCCAGGAGGTGGGGGAGGGCGTATGAGGGCTGGTGGTTGGGGGAGGCGTTGGACCATGGTGGCCGTTCTGGTAGCTGGGCGCGAGTAAGGCTGGTGGCAGGTTTGGGCAGGGGAGGAGGCTGAACAGGTAACCTGTCGGTAGGGCTGGCCTAGGCATGCGCAAGGCGCCTTGATGGGCCAAGTGCTGTTCTGTGTGAGCGCTGGTTGATGTGGTGGGGGGGGGCGTTGGATGAGGGTGGCGCTGCTAGTAGGAAGGTGTGAGTAAGGCTGGTGTCAGGTTTGGGCGGGGGACCAATCGGAGGCACGAGTTAGTTGTTGCAGGGTGCGAGAGGAGTGCGAAAGGCACGTGAGCGTAGCTGGAGGTGTTGCCTGAGAGGCCTGTTTGTGGTGGAGGAGGCGTTTGGGTGGCTGCCAGGAGTTTGGTGTGAGCAGGCTGGCTGTGATCTTGGCAGGGGAGGCAAGTGAGCAGGGCGCTTGTTGTGGGGCTGGCGGAGGCGTTGCAAGGGGAGCTTGGGGGTGGCCCGAGGTGTTGTCTGTGAGGCTTGTGTGGTGGAGGAGGCTGTTAGTTGCAGCCAGGGGTATGCTGGGAGGAGGCGTGGTGTGTGGTTTGGGGCGGGGGGGCGGCAGGTTGTGAGGCAAGGTGTGTGAGGGCTGCCGTGGGCATGCCAAGGGCCGAATGGGGTGCCAGGAGGTGGGGGAGGGCGTATGAGGGCTGGTGGTTGGGGGAGGCGTTGGACCATGGTGGCCGTTCTGGTAGCTGGGCACGAGTAAGGCTGGTGTCAGGTTTGGGCGGGGGACCAATCGGAGGCACGAATTAGTTGTTGCAGGGTGCGAGAGGAGTGCGAAAGGCATGTGAGCGTAGGTGGAGGTGTTGCCTGAGAGGCCTGTTTGTGGTGGAGGAGGCGTTTGGGTGGCTGCCAGGAGTTTGGTGTGAGCAGGCTGGCTGTGATTTTGGCAGGGGAGGCAAGTGAGCAGGGCGCTTGTTGTGGGGCTGGCGGAGGCGTTGCAAGGGGAGCTTGGGGGTGGCCCGAGGTGTTGTCTGTGAGGCTTGTGTGGTGGAGGAGGCTGTTAGTTGCAGCCAGGGGTATGCTGGGAGGAGGCATGGTGTGTGGTTTGGGGCGCGGGGCGGCAGGTTGTGAGGCAAGGTGTGTTAGGGCTGCCGTAGGCATGCCAAGGGCCGAATGGGGTGCCAGGAGGTGGGGGAAGGCGTATGAGGGCTGGTGGTTGGGGGAGGCGTTGGACCATGGTGGCCGTTCTGGTAGCTGGGCACGAGTAAGGCTGGTGTCAGGTTTGGGCGGGGGACCAATCGGAGGCACGAGTTAGTTGTTGCAGGGTGCGAGAGGAGTGCGAAAGGCATGTGAGCGTAGGTGGAGGTGTTGCCTGAGAGGCCTGTTTGTGGTGGAGGAGGCGTTTGGGTGGCTGCCAGGAGTTTGGTGTGAGCAGGCTGGCTGTGATCTTGGCAGGGGAGGCAAGTGAGCAGGGCGCTTGTTGTGGGGCTGGCGGAGGCGTTGCAAGGGGAGCTTGGGGGTGGCCCGAGGTGTTGTCTGTGAGGCTTGTGTGGTGGAGGAGGCTGTTAGTTGCAGCCAGGGGTATGCTGGGAGGAGGCGTGGTGTGTGGTTTGGGGCGCGGGGCGGCAGGTTGTGAGGCAAGGTGTGTTAGGGCTGCCGTAGGCATGCCAAGGGCCGAATGGGGTGCCAGGAGGTGGGGGAGGGCGTATGAGGGCTGGTGGTTGGGGGAGGCGTTGGACCATGGTGGCCGTTCTGGTAGCTGGGCGCGAGTAAGGCTGGTGGCAGGTTTGGGCAGGGGAGGAGGCTGAACAGGTAACCTGTCGGTAGGGCTGGCCTAGGCATGCGCAAGGCGCCTTGATGGGCCAAGTGCTGTTCTGTGTGAGCGCTGGTTGATGTGGTGGGGGGGGGCGTTGGATGAGGGTGGCGCTGCTAGTAGGAAGGTGTGAGTAAGGCTGGTGTCAGGTTTGGGCGGGGGACCAATCGGAGGCACGAGTTAGTTGTTGCAGGGTGCGAGAGGAGTGCGAAAGGCACGTGAGCGTAGCTGGAGGTGTTGCCTGAGAGGCCTGTTTGTGGTGGAGGAGGCGTTTGGGTGGCTGCCAGGAGTTTGGTGTGAGCAGGCTGGCTGTGATCTTGGCAGGGGAGGCAAGTGAGCAGGGCGCTTGTTGTGGGGCTGGCGGAGGCGTTGCAAGGGGAGCTTGGGGGTGGCCCGAGGTGTTGTCTGTGAGGCTTGTGTGGTGGAGGAGGCTGTTAGTTGCAGCCAGGGGTATGCTGGGAGGAGGCGTGGTGTGTGGTTTGGGGCGGGGGGGCGGCAGGTTGTGAGGCAAGGTGTGTTAGGGCTGCCGTGGGCATGCCAAGGGCCGAATGGGGTGCCAGGAGGTGGGGGAGGGCGTATGAGGGCTGGTGGTTGGGGGAGGCGTTGGACCATGGTGGCCGTTCTGGTAGCTGGGCGCGAGTAAGGCTGGTGGCAGGTTTGGGCAGGGGAGGAGGCTGAACAGGTAACCTGTCGGTAGGGCTGGCCTAGGCATGCGCAAGGCGCCTTGATGGGCCAAGTGCTGTTCTGTGTGAGCGCTGGTTAATGGGGGAGGGGGGGCGTTGGATGAGGGTGGCGCTGCTAGTAGGAAGGTGTGAGTAAGGCTGGTGTCAGGTTTGGGCGGGGGACCAATCGGAGGCACGAGTTAGTTGTTGCAGGGTGCGAGAGGAGTGCGAAAGGCACGTGAGCGTAGCTGGATGTGTTGCCTGAGAGGCCTGTTTGTGGTGGAGGAGGCGTTTGGGTGGCTGCCAGGAGTTTGGTGTGAGCAGGCTGGCTGTGATCTTGGCAGGGGAGGCAAGTGAGCAGGGCGCTTGTTGTGGGGCTGGCGGAGGCGTTGCAAGGGGAGCTTGGGGGTGGCCCGAGGTGTTGTCTGTGAGGCTTGTGTGGTGGAGGAGGCTGTTAGTTGCAGCCAGGGGTATGCTGGGAGGAGGCGTGGTGTGTGGTTTGGGGCGGGGGGGCGGCAGGTTGTGAGGCAAGGTGTGTGAGGGCTGCCATAGGCATGCCAAGGGCCGAATGGGGTGCCAGGAGGTGGGGGAGGGCGTATGAGGGCTGGTGGTTGGGGGAGGCGTTGGACCATGGTGGCCGTTCTGGTAGCTGGGCGCGAGTAAGGCTGGTGGCAGGTTTGGGCAGGGGAGGAGGCTGAACAGGTAACCTGTCGGTAGGGCTGGCCTAGGCATGCGCAAGGCGCCTTGATGGGCCAAGTGCTGTTCTGTGTGAGCGCTGGTTGATGTGGTGGGGGGGGGCGTTGGATGAGGGTGGCGCTGCTAGTAGGAAGGTGTGAGTAAGGCTGGTGTCAGGTTTGGGCGGGGGACCAATCGGAGGCACGAGTTAGTTGTTGCAGTGTGCGAGAGGAGTGCGAAAGGCACGTGAGCGTAGCTGGAGGTGTTGCCTGAGAGGCCTGTTTGTGGTGGAGGAGGCGTTTGGGTGGCTGCCAGGAGTTTGGTGTGAGCAGGCTGGCTGTGATCTTGGCAGGGGAGGCAAGTGAGCAGGGCGCTTGTTGTGGGGCTGGCGGAGGCGTTGCAAGGGGAGCTTGGGGGTGGCCCGAGGTGTTGTCTGTGAGGCTTGTGTGGTGGAGGAGGCTGTTAGTTGCAGCCAGGGGTATGCTGGGAGGAGGCGTGGTGTGTGGTTTGGGGCGCGGGGCGGCAGGTTGTGAGGCAAGGTGTGTTAGGGCTGCCGTAGGCATGCCAAGGGCCGAATGGGGTGCCAGGAGGTGGGGGAGGGCGTATGAGGGCTGGTGGTTGGGGGAGGCGTTGGACCATGGTGGCCGTTCTGGTAGCTGGGCACGAGTAAGGCTGGTGTCAGGTTTGGGCGGGGGACCAATCGGAGGCACGAATTAGTTGTTGCAGGGTGCGAGAGGAGTGCGAAAGGCATGTGAGCGTAGGTGGAGGTGTTGCCTGAGAGGCCTGTTTGTGGTGGAGGAGGCGTTTGGGTGGCTGCCAGGAGTTTGGTGTGAGCAGGCTGGCTGTGATTTTGGCAGGGGAGGCAAGTGAGCAGGGCGCTTGTTGTGGGGCTGGCGGAGGCGTTGCAAGGGGAGCTTGGGGGTGGCCCGAGGTGTTGTCTGTGAGGCTTGTGTGGTGGAGGAGGCTGTTAGTTGCAGCCAGGGGTATGCTGGGAGGAGGCGTGGTGTGTGGTTTGGGGCGCGGGGCGGCAGGTTGTGAGGCAAGGTGTGTTAGGGCTGCCGTAGGCATGCCAAGGGCCGAATGGGGTGCCAGGAGGTGGGGGAGGGCGTATGAGGGCTGGTGGTTGGGGGAGGCGTTGGACCATGGTGGCCGTTCTGGTAGCTGGGCGCGAGTAAGGCTAGTGGCAGGTTTGGGCAGGGGAGGAGGCTGAACAGGTAACCTGTCGGTAGGGCTGGCCTAGGCATGCGCAAGGCGCCTTGATGGGCCAAGTGCTGTTCTGTGTGAGCGCTGGTTAATGGGGGGGGGGGGGCGTTGGATGAGGGTGGCGCTGCTAGTAGGAAAGTGTGAGTAAGGCTGGTGTCAGGTTTGGGCGGGGGACCAATCGGAGGCACGAGTTAGTTGTTGCAGGGTGCGAGAGGAGTGTGAAAGGCACGTGAGCGTAGCTGGAGGTGTTGCCTGAGAGGCCTGTTTGTGGTGGAGGAGGCGTTTGGGTGGCTGCCAGGAGTTTGGTGTGAGCAGGCTGGCTGTGATCTTGGCAGGGGAGGCAAGTGAGCAGGGCGCTTGTTGTGGGGCTGGCGGAGGCGTTGCAAGGGGAGCTTGGGGGTGGCCCGAGGTGTTGTCTGTGAGGCTTGTGTGGTGGAGGAGGCTGTTAGTTGCAGCCAGGGGTATGCTGGGAGGAGGCGTGGTGTGTGGTTTGGGGCGGGGGGGCGGCAGGTTGTGAGGCAAGGTGTGTTAGGGCTGCCGTAGGCATGCCAAGGGCCGAATGGGGTGCCAGGAGGTGGGGGAGGGCGTATGAGGGCTGGTGGTTGGGGGAGGCGTTGGACCATGGTGGCCGTTCTGGTAGCTGGGCGCGAGTAAGGCTGGTGGCAGGTTTGGGCAGGGGAGGAGGCTGAACAGGTAACCTGTCGGTAGGGCTGGCCTAGGCATGCGCAAGGCGCCTTGATGGGCCAAGTGCTGTTCTGTGTGAGCGCTGGTTAATGGGGGGGGGGGGCGTTGGATGAGGGTGGCGCTGCTAGTAGGAAAGTGTGAGTAAGGCTGGTGTCAGGTTTGGGCGGGGGACCAATCGGAGGCACGAGTTAGTTGTTGCAGGGTGCGAGAGGAGTGCGAAAGGCACGTGAGCGTAGCTGGAGGTGTTGCCTGAGAGGCCTGTTTGTGGTGGAGGAGGCGTTTGGGTGGCTGCCAGGAGTTTGGTGTGAGCAGGCTGGCTGTGATCTTGGCAGGGGAGGCAAGTGAGCAGGGCGCTTGTTGTGGGGCTGGCGGAGGCGTTGCAAGGGGAGCTTGGGGGTGGCCCGAGGTGTTGTCTGTGAGGCTTGTGTGGTGGAGGAGGCTGTTAGTTGCAGCCAGGGGTATGCTGGGAGGAGGCGTGGTGTGTGGTTTGGGGCGGGGGGGCGGCAGGTTGTGAGGCAAGGTGTGTTAGGGCTGCCGTAGGCATGCCAAGGGCCGAATGGGGTGCCAGGAGGTGGGGGAAGGCGTATGAGGGCTGGTGGTTGGGGGAGGCGTTGGACCATGGTGGCCGTTCTGGTAGCTGGGCACGAGTAAGGCTGGTGTCAGGTTTGGGCGGGGGACCAATCGGAGGCACGAGTTAGTTGTTGCAGGGTGCGAGAGGAGTGCGAAAGGCATGTTAGCGTAGGTGGAGGTGTTGCCTGAGAGGCCTGTTTGTGGTGGAGGAGGCGTTTGGGTGGCTGCCAGGAGTTTGGTGTGAGCAGGCTGGCTGTGATCTTGGCAGGGGAGGCAAGTGAGCAGGGCGCTTGTTGTGGGGCTGGCGGAGGCGTTGCAAGGGGAGCTTGGGGGTGGCCCGAGGTGTTGTCTGTGAGGCTTGTGTGGTGGAGGAGGCTGTTAGTTGCAGCCAGGGGTATGCTGGGAGGAGGCGTGGTGTGTGGTTTGGGGCGGGGGGGCGGCAGGTTGTGAGGCAAGGTGTGTTAGGGCTGCCGTAGGCATGCCAAGGGCCGAATGGGGTGCCAGGAGGTGGGGGAGGGCGTATGAGGGCTGGTGGTTGGGGGAGGCGTTGGACCATGGTGGCCGTTCTGGTAGCTGGGCGCGAGTAAGGCTGGTGGCAGGTTTGGGCAGGGGAGGAGGCTGAACAGGTAACCTGTCGGTAGGGCTGGCCTAGGCATGCGCAAGGCGCCTTGATGGGCCAAGTGCTGTTCTGTGTGAGCGCTGGTTAATGGGGGGGGGGGCGTTGGATGAGGGTGGCGCTGCTAGTAGGAAAGTGTGAGTAAGGCTGGTGTCAGGTTTGGGCGGGGGACCAATCGGAGGCACGAGTTAGTTGTTGCAGGGTGCGAGAGGAGTGCGAAAGGCACGTGAGCGTAGCTGGAGGTGTTGCCTGAGAGGCCTGTTTGTGGTGGAGGAGGCGTTTGGGTGGCTGCCAGGAGTTTGGTGTGAGCAGGCTGGCTGTGATCTTGGCAGGGGAGGCAAGTGAGCAGGGCGCTTGTTGTGGGGCTGGCGGAGGCGTTGCAAGGGGAGCTTGGGGGTGGCCCGAGGTGTTGTCTGTGAGGCTTGTGTGGTGGAGGAGGCTGTTAGTTGCAGCCAGGGGTATGCTGGGAGGAGGCGTGGTGTGTGGTTTGGGGCGGGGGGGCGGCAGGTTGTGAGGCAAGGTGTGTTAGGGCTGCCGTAGGCATGCCAAGGGCCGAATGGGGTGCCAGGAGGTGGGGGAGGGCGTATGAGGGCTGGTGGTTGGGGGAGGCGTTGGACCATGGTGGCCGTTCTGGTAGCTGGGCGCGAGTAAGGCTGGTGGCAGGTTTGGGCAGGGGAGGAGGCTGAACAGGTAACCTGTCGGTAGGGCTGGCCTAGGCATGCGCAAGGCGCCTTGATGGGCCAAGTGCTGTTCTGTGTGAGCGCTGGTTAATGGGGGGGGGGGCGTTGGATGAGGGTGGCGCTGCTAGTAGGAAAGTGTGAGTAAGGCTGGTGTCAGGTTTGGGCGGGGGACCAATCGGAGGCACGAGTTAGTTGTTGCAGGGTGCGAGAGGAGTGCGAAAGGCACGTGAGCGTAGCTGGAGGTGTTGCCTGAGAGGCCTGTTTGTGGTGGAGGAGGCGTTTGGGTGGCTGCCAGGAGTTTGGTGTGAGCAGGCTGGCTGTGATCTTGGCAGGGGAGGCAAGTGAGCAGGGCGCTTGTTGTGGGGCTGGCGGAGGCGTTGCAAGGGGAGCTTGGGGGTGGCCCGAGGTGTTGTCTGTGAGGCTTGTGTGGTGGAGGAGGCTGTTAGTTGCAGCCAGGGGTATGCTGGGAGGAGGCGTGGTGTGTGGTTTGGGGCGGGGGGGCGGCAGGTTGTGAGGCAAGGTGTGTTAGGGCTGCCGTAGGCATGCCAAGGGCCGAATGGGGTGCCAGGAGGTGGGGGAAGGCGTATGAGGGCTGGTGGTTGGGGGAGGCGTTGGACCATGGTGGCCGTTCTGGTAGCTGGGCACGAGTAAGGCTGGTGTCAGGTTTGGGCGGGGGACCAATCGGAGGCACGAGTTAGTTGTTGCAGGGTGCGAGAGGAGTGCGAAAGGCATGTTAGCGTAGGTGGAGGTGTTGCCTGAGAGGCCTGTTTGTGGTGGAGGAGGCGTTTGGGTGGCTGCCAGGAGTTTGGTGTGAGCAGGCTGGCTGTGATCTTGGCAGGGGAGGCAAGTGAGCAGGGCGCTTGTTGTGGGGCTGGCGGAGGCGTTGCAAGGGGAGCTTGGGGGTGGCCCGAGGTGTTGTCTGTGAGGCTTGTGTGGTGGAGGAGGCTGTTAGTTGCAGCCAGGGGTATGCTGGGAGGAGGCGTGGTGTGTGGTTTGGGGCGGGGGGGCGGCAGGTTGTGAGGCAAGGTGTGTTAGGGCTGCCGTAGGCATGCCAAGGGCCGAATGGGGTGCCAGGAGGTGGGGGAGGGCGTATGAGGGCTGGTGGTTGGGGGAGGCGTTGGACCATGGTGGCCGTTCTGGTAGCTGGGCGCGAGTAAGGCTGGTGGCAGGTTTGGGCAGGGGAGGAGGCTGAACAGGTAACCTGTCGGTAGGGCTGGCCTAGGCATGCGCAAGGCGCCTTGATGGGCCAAGTGCTGTTCTGTGTGAGCGCTGGTTAATGGGGGGGGGGGCGTTGGATGAGGGTGGCGCTGCTAGTAGGAAAGTGTGAGTAAGGCTGGTGTCAGGTTTGGGCGGGGGACCAATCGGAGGCACGAGTTAGTTGTTGCAGGGTGCGAGAGGAGTGCGAAAGGCACGTGAGCGTAGCTGGAGGTGTTGCCTGAGAGGCCTGTTTGTGGTGGAGGAGGCGTTTGGGTGGCTGCCAGGAGTTTGGTGTGAGCAGGCTGGCTGTGATCTTGGCAGGGGAGGCAAGTGAGCAGGGCGCTTGTTGTGGGGCTGGCGGAGGCGTTGCAAGGGGAGCTTGGGGGTGGCCCGAGGTGTTGTCTGTGAGGCTTGTGTGGTGGAGGAGGCTGTTAGTTGCAGCCAGGGGTATGCTGGGAGGAGGCGTGGTGTGTGGTTTGGGGCGGGGGGGCGGCAGGTTGTGAGGCAAGGTGTGTTAGGGCTGCCGTAGGCATGCCAAGGGCCGAATGGGGTGCCAGGAGGTGGGGGAAGGCGTATGAGGGCTGGTGGTTGGGGGAGGCGTTGGACCATGGTGGCCGTTCTGGTAGCTGGGCACGAGTAAGGCTGGTGTCAGGTTTGGGCGGGGGACCAATCGGAGGCACGAGTTAGTTGTTGCAGGGTGCGAGAGGAGTGCGAAAGGCACGTGAGCGTAGCTGGAGGTGTTGCCTGAGAGGCCTGTTTGTGGTGGAGGAGGCGTTTGGGTGGCTGCCAGGAGTTTGGTGTGAGCAGGCTGGCTGTGATCTTGGCAGGGGAGGCAAGTGAGCAGGGCGCTTGTTGTGGGGCTGGCGGAGGCGTTGCAAGGGGAGCTTGGGGGTGGCCCGAGGTGTTGTCTGTGAGGCTTGTGTGGTGGAGGAGGCTGTTAGTTGCAGCCAGGGGTATGCTGGGAGGAGGCGTGGTGTGTGGTTTGGGGCGGGGGGGCGGCAGGTTGTGAGGCAAGGTGTGTGAGGGCTGCCGTGGGCATGCCAAGGGCCGAATGGGGTGCCAGGAGGTGGGGGAGGGCGTATGAGGGCTGGTGGTTGGGGGAGGCGTTGGACCATGGTGGCCGTTCTGGTAGCTGGGCGCGAGTAAGGCTGGTGTCAGGTTTGGGCGGGGGACCAATCGGAGGCACGAATTAGTTGTTGCAGGGTGCGAGAGGAGTGCGAAAGGCATGTGAGCGTAGCTGGAGGTGTTGCCTGAGAGGCCTGTTTGTGGTGGAGGAGGCGTTTGGGTGGCTGCCAGGAGTTTGGTGTGAGCAGGCTGGCTGTGATCTTGGCAGGGGAGGCAAGTGAGCAGGGCGCTTGTTGTGGGGCTGGCGGAGGCGTTGCAAGGGGAGCTTGGGGGTGGCCCGAGGTGTTGTCTGTGAGGCTTGTGTGGTGGAGGAGGCTGTTAGTTGCAGCCAGGGGTATGCTGGGAGGAGGCGTGGTGTGTGGTTTGGGGCGCGGGGCGGCAGGTTGTGAGGCAAGGTGTGTTAGGGCTGCCGTAGGCATGCCAAGGGCCGAATGGGGTGCCAGGAGGTGGGGGAGGGCGTATGAGGGCTGGTGGTTGGGGGAGGCGTTGGACCATGGTGGCCGTTCTGGTAGCTGGGCGCGAGTAAGGCTAGTGGCAGGTTTGGGCAGGGGAGGAGGCTGAACAGGTAACCTGTCGGTAGGGCTGGCCTAGGCATGCGCAAGGCGCCTTGATGGGCCAAGTGCTGTTCTGTGTGAGCGCTGGTTAATGGGGGGGGGGGGGGCGTTGGATGAGGGTGGCGCTGCTAGTAGGAAAGTGTGAGTAAGGCTGGTGTCAGGTTTGGGCGGGGGACCAATCGGAGGCACGAGTTAGTTGTTGCAGGGTGCGAGAGGAGTGTGAAAGGCACGTGAGCGTAGCTGGAGGTGTTGCCTGAGAGGCCTGTTTGTGGTGGAGGAGGCGTTTGGGTGGCTGCCAGGAGTTTGGTGTGAGCAGGCTGGCTGTGATCTTGGCAGGGGAGGCAAGTGAGCAGGGCGCTTGTTGTGGGGCTGGCGGAGGCGTTGCAAGGGGAGCTTGGGGGTGGCCCGAGGTGTTGTCTGTGAGGCTTGTGTGGTGGAGGAGGCTGTTAGTTGCAGCCAGGGGTATGCTGGGAGGAGGCGTGGTGTGTGGTTTGGGGCGGGGGGGCGGCAGGTTGTGAGGCAAGGTGTGTTAGGGCTGCCGTAGGCATGCCAAGGGCCGAATGGGGTGCCAGGAGGTGGGGGAGGGCGTATGAGGGCTGGTGGTTGGGGGAGGCGTTGGACCATGGTGGCCGTTCTGGTAGCTGGGCGCGAGTAAGGCTGGTGGCAGGTTTGGGCGGGGGACCAATCGGAGGCACGAATTAGTTGTTGCAGGGTGCGAGAGGAGTGCGAAAGGCACGTGAGCGTAGCTGGAGGTGTTGCCTGAGAGGCCTGTTTGTGGTGGAGGAGGCGTTTGGGTGGCTGCCAGGAGTTTGGTGTGAGCAGGCTGGCTGTGATCTTGGCAGGGGAGGCAAGTGAGCAGGGCGCTTGTTGTGGGGCTGGCGGAGGCGTTGCAAGGGGAGCTTGGGGGTGGCCCGAGGTGTTGTCTGTGAGGCTTGTGTGGTGGAGGAGGCTGTTAGTTGCAGCCAGGGGTATGCTGGGAGGAGGCGTGGTGTGTGGTTTGGGGCGGGGGGGCGGCAGGTTGTGAGGCAAGGTGTGTGAGGGCTGCCGTAGGCATGCCAAGGGCCGAATGGGGTGCCAGGAGGTGGGGGAGGGCGTATGAGGGCTGGTGGTTGGGGGAGGCGTTGGACCATGGTGGCCGTTCTGGTAGCTGGGCGCGAGTAAGGCTGGTGGCAGGTTTGGGCAGGGGAGGAGGCTGAACAGGTAACCTGTCGGTAGGGCTGGCCTAGGCATGCGCAAGGCGCCTTGATGGGCCAAGTGCTGTTCTGTGTGAGCGCTGGTTAATGGGGGGGGGGGGCGTTGGATGAGGGTGGCGCTGCTAGTAGGAAAGTGTGAGTAAGGCTGGTGTCAGGTTTGGGCGGGGGACCAATCGGAGGCACGAGTTAGTTGTTGCAGGGTGCGAGAGGAGTGCGAAAGGCACGTGAGCGTAGCTGGAGGTGTTGCCTGAGAGGCCTGTTTGTGGTGGAGGAGGCGTTTGGGTGGCTGCCAGGAGTTTGGTGTGAGCAGGCTGGCTGTGATCTTGGCAGGGGAGGCAAGTGAGCAGGGCGCTTGTTGTGGGGCTGGCGGAGGCGTTGCAAGGGGAGCTTGGGGGTGGCCCGAGGTGTTGTCTGTGAGGCTTGTGTGGTGGAGGAGGCTGTTAGTTGCAGCCAGGGGTATGCTGGGAGGAGGCGTGGTGTGTGGTTTGGGGCGGGGGGGCGGCAGGTTGTGAGGCAAGGTGTGTTAGGGCTGCCGTAGGCATGCCAAGGGCCGAATGGGGTGCCAGGAGGTGGGGGAAGGCGTATGAGGGCTGGTGGTTGGGGGAGGCGTTGGACCATGGTGGCCGTTCTGGTAGCTGGGCACGAGTAAGGCTGGTGTCAGGTTTGGGCGGGGGACCAATCGGAGGCACGAATTAGTTGTTGCAGGGTGCGAGAGGAGTGCGAAAGGCATGTGAGCGTAGCTGGAGGTGTTGCCTGAGAGGCCTGTTTGTGGTGGAGGAGGCGTTTGGGTGGCTGCCAGGAGTTTGGTGTGAGCAGGCTGGCTGTGATCTTGGCAGGGGAGGCAAGTGAGCAGGGCGCTTGTTGTGGGGCTGGCGGAGGCGTTGCAAGGGGAGCTTGGGGGTGGCCCGAGGTGTTGTCTGTGAGGCTTGTGTGGTGGAGGAGGCTGTTAGTTGCAGCCAGGGGTATGCTGGGAGGAGGCGTGGTGTGTGGTTTGGGGCGGGGGGGCGGCAGGTTGTGAGGCAAGGTGTGTTAGGGCTGCCATAGGCATGCCAAGGGCCGAATGGGGTGCCAGGAGGTGGGGGAGGGCGTATGAGGGCTGGTGGTTGGGGGAGGCGTTGGACCATGGTGGCCGTTCTGGTAGCTGGGCGCGAGTAAGGCTGGTGGCAGGTTTGGGCAGGGGAGGAGGCTGAACAGGTAACCTGTCGGTAGGGCTGGCCTAGGCATGCGCAAGGCGCCTTGATGGGCCAAGTGCTGTTCTGTGTGAGCGCTGGTTGATGGGAGGGGGCGTTGGATGAGGGTGGCGCTGCTAGTAGGAAGGTGTGAGTAAGGCTGGTGTCAGGTTTGGGTGGGGGACCAATCGGAGGCACGAGTTAGTTGTTGCAGGGTGCGAGAGGAGTGCGAAAGGCACGTGAGCGTAGCTGGAGGTGTTGCCTGAGAGGCCTGTTTGTGGTGGAGGAGGCGTTTGGGTGGCTGCCAGGAGTTTGGTGTGAGCAGGCTGGCTGTGATCTTGGCAGGGGAGGCAAGTGAGCAGGGCGCTTGTTGTGGGGCTGGCGGAGGCGTTGCAAGGGGAGCTTGGGGGTGGCCCGAGGTGTTGTCTGTGAGGCTTGTGTGGTGGAGGAGGCTGTTAGTTGCAGCCAGGGGTATGCTGGGAGGAGGCGTGGTGTGTGGTTTGGGGCGGTGGGGCGGCAGGTTGTGAGGCAAGGTGTGTTAGGGCTGCCGTAGGCATGCCAAGGGCCGAATGGGGTGCCAGGAGGTGGGGGAGGGCGTATGAGGGCTGGTGGTTGGGGGAGGCGTTGGACCATGGTGGCCGTTCTGGTAGCTGGGCGCGAGTAAGGCTGGTGGCAGGTTTGGGCAGGGGAGGAGGCTGAACAGGTAACCTGTCGGTAGGGCTGGCCTAGGCATGCGCAAGGCGCCTTGATGGGCCAAGTGCTGTTCTGTGTGAGCGCTGGTTGATGGGGTGGGGGAGGCGTTGGATGAGGGTGGCGCTGCTAGTAGGAAGGTGTGAGTAAGGCTGGTGTCAGGTTTGGGCGGGGGACCAATCGGAGGCACGAGTTAGTTGTTGCAGGGTGCGAGAGGAGTGCGAAAGGCACGTGAGCGTAGCTGGAGGTGTTGCCTGAGAGGCCTGTTTGTGGTGGAGGAGGCGTTTGGGTGGCTGCCAGGAGTTTGGTGTGAGCAGGCTGGCTGTGATCTTGGCAGGGGAGGCAAGTGAGCAGGGCGCTTGTTGTGGGGCTGGCGGAGGCGTTGCAAGGGGAGCTTGGGGGTGGCCCGAGGTGTTGTCTGTGAGGCTTGTGTGGTGGAGGAGGCTGTTAGTTGCAGCCAGGGGTATGCTGGGAGGAGGCGTGGTGTGTGGTTTGGGGCGGGGGGGCGGCAGGTTGTGAGGCAAGGTGTGTTAGGGCTGCCGTAGGCATGCCAAGGGCCGAATGGGGTGCCAGGAGGTGGGGGAGGGCGTATGAGGGCTGGTGGTTGGGGGAGGCGTTGGACCATGGTGGCCGTTCTGGTAGCTGGGCGCGAGTAAGGCTGGTGTCAGGTTTGGGCGGGGGACCAATCGGAGGCACGAATTAGTTGTTGCAGGGTGCGAGAGGAGTGCGAAAGGCACGTGAGCGTAGCTGGAGGTGTTGCCTGAGAGGCCTGTTTGTGGTGGAGGCGGCGTTTGGGTGGCTGCCAGGAGTTTGGTGTGAGCAGGCTGGCTGTGATCTTGGCAGGGGAGGCAAGTGAGCAGGGCGCTTGTTGTGGGGCTTGCGGAGGCGTTGCAAGGGGAGCTTGGGGGTGGCCCGAGGTGTTGTCTGTGAGGCTTGTGTGGTGGAGGAGGCTGTTAGTTGCAGCCAGGGGTATGCTGGGAGGAGGCGTGGTGTGTGGTTTGGGGCGGGGGGGCGGCAGGTTGTGAGGCAAGGTGTGTGAGGGCTGCCGTAGGCATGCCAAGGGCCGAATGGGGTGCCAGGAGGTGGGGGAGGGTGTATGAGGGCTGGTGGTTGGGGGAGGCGTTGGACCATGGTGGCCGTTCTGGTAGCTGGGCGCGAGTAAGGCTGGTGGCAGGTTTGGGCAGGGGAGGAGGCTGAACAGGTAACCTGTCGGTAGGGCTGGCCTAGGCATGCGCAAGGCGCCTTGATGGGCCAAGTGCTGTTCTGTGTGAGCGCTGGTTGATGGGGGGGGGCGTTGGATGAGGGTGGCGCTGCTAGTAGGAAAGTGTGAGTAAGGCTGGTGTCAGGTTTGGGCGGGGGACCAATCGGAGGCACGAGTTAGTTGTTGCAGGGTGCGAGAGGAGTGTGAAAGGCATGTGAGCGTAGCTGGAGGTGTTGCCTGAGAGGCCTGTTTGTGGTGGAGGAGGCGTTTGGGTGGCTGCCAGGAGTTTGGTGTGAGCAGGCTGGCTGTGATCTTGGCAGGGGAGGCAAGTGAGCAGGGCGCTTGTTGTGGGGCTGGCGGAGGCGTTGCAAGGGGAGCTTGGGGGTGGCCCGAGGTGTTGTCTGTGAGGCTTGTGTGGTGGAGGAGGCTGTTAGTTGCAGCCAGGGGTATGCTGGGAGGAGGCGTGGTGTGTGGTTTGGGGCGGGGGGGCGGCAGGTTGTGAGGCAAGGTGTGTGAGGGCTGCCGTAGGCATGCCAAGGGCCGAATGGGGTGCCAGGAGGTGGGGGAGGGCGTATGAGGGCTGGTGGTTGGGGGAGGCGTTGGACCATGGTGGCCGTTCTGGTAGCTGGGCGCGAGTAAGGCTAGTGGCAGGTTTGGGCAGGGGAGGAGGCTGAACAGGTAACCTGTCGGTAGGGCTGGCCTAGGCATGCGCAAGGCGCCTTGATGGGCCAAGTGCTGTTCTGTGTGAGCGCTGGTTGATGGGAGGGGGCGTTGGATGAGGGTGGCGCTGCTAGTAGGAAGGTGTGAGTAAGGCTGGTGTCAGGTTTGGGCGGGGGACCAATCGGAGGCACGAGTTAGTTGTTGCAGGGTGCGAGAGGAGTGCGAAAGGCACGTGAGCGTAGCTGGAGGTGTTGCCTGAGAGGCCTGTTTGTGGTGGAGGAGGCGTTTGGGTGGCTGCCAGGAGTTTGGTGTGAGCAGGCTGGCTGTGATCTTGGCAGGGGAGGCAAGTGAGCAGGGCGCTTGTTGTGGGGCTGGCGGAGGCGTTGCAAGGGGAGCTTGGGGGTGGCCCGAGGTGTTGTCTGTGAGGCTTGTGTGGTGGAGGAGGCTGTTAGTTGCAGCCAGGGGTATGCTGGGAGGAGGCGTGGTGTGTGGTTTGGGGCGCGGGGCGGCAGGTTGTGAGGCAAGGTGTGTGAGGGCTGCCGTAGGCATGCCAAGGGCCGAATGGGGTGCCAGGAGGTGGGGGAGGGCGTATGAGGGCTGGTGGTTGGGGGAGGCGTTGGACCATGGTGGCCGTTCTGGTAGCTGGGCGCGAGTAAGGCTAGTGGCAGGTTTGGGCAGGGGAGGAGGCTGAACAGGTAACCTGTCGGTAGGGCTGGCCTAGGCATGCGCAAGGCGCCTTGATGGGCCAAGTGCTGTTCTGTGTGAGCGCTGGTTGATGGGAGGGGGCGTTGGATGAGGGTGGCGCTGCTAGTAGGAAGGTGTGAGTAAGGCTGGTGTCAGGTTTGGGCGGGGGACCAATCGGAGGCACGAGTTAGTTGTTGCAGGGTGCGAGAGGAGTGCGAAAGGCACGTGAGCGTAGCTGGAGGTGTTGCCTGAGAGGCCTGTTTGTGGTGGAGGAGGCGTTTGGGTGGCTGCCAGGAGTTTGGTGTGAGCAGGCTGGCTGTGATCTTGGCAGGGGAGGCAAGTGAGCAGGGCGCTTGTTGTGGGGCTGGCGGAGGCGTTGCAAGGGGAGCTTGGGGGTGGCCCGAGGTGTTGTCTGTGAGGCTTGTGTGGTGGAGGAGGCTGTTAGTTGCAGCCAGGGGTATGCTGGGAGGAGGCGTGGTGTGTGGTTTGGGGCGCGGGGCGGCAGGTTGTGAGGCAAGGTGTGTGAGGGCTGCCGTAGGCATGCCAAGGGCCGAATGGGGTGCCAAGAGGTGGGGGAGGGCGTATGAGGGCTGGTGGTTGGGGGAGGCGTTGGACCATGGTGGCCGTTCTGGTAGCTGGGCGCGAGTAAGGCTAGTGGCAGGTTTGGGCAGGGGAGGAGGCTGAACAGGTAACCTGTCGGTAGGGCTGGCCTAGGCATGCGCAAGGCGCCTTGATGGGCCAAGTGCTGTTCTGTGTGAGCGCTGGTTGATGGGGGGGGGGGCGTTGGATGAGGGTGGCGCTGCTAGTAGGAAAGTGTGAGTAAGGCTGGTGTCAGGTTTGGGCGGGGGACCAATCGGAGGCACGAGTTAGTTGTTGCAGGGTGCGAGAGGAGTGCGAAAGGCACGTGAGCGTAGCTGGAGGTGTTGCCTGAGAGGCCTGTTTGTGGTGGAGGAGGCGTTTGGGTGGCTGCCAGGAGTTTGGTGTGAGCAGGCTGGCTGTGATCTTGGCAGGGGAGGCAAGTGAGCAGGGCGCTTGTTGTGGGGCTGGCGGAGGCGTTGCAAGGGGAGCTTGGGGGTGGCCCGAGGTGTTGTCTGTGAGGCTTGTGTGGTGGAGGAGGCTGTTAGTTGCAGCCAGGGGTATGCTGGGAGGAGGCGTGGTGTGTGGTTTGGGGCGGGGGGGCGGCAGGTTGTGAGGCAAGGTGTGTTAGGGCTGCCGTAGGCATGCCAAGGGCCGAATGGGGTGCCAGGAGGTGGGGGAGGGCGTATGAGGGCTGGTGGTTGGGGGAGGCGTTGGACCATGGTGGCCGTTCTGGTAGCTGGGCGCGAGTAAGGCTGGTGTCAGGTTTGGGCGGGGGACCAATCGGAGGCACGAATTAGTTGTTGCAGGGTGCAAGAGGAGTGCGAAAGGCACGTGAGCGTAGCTGGAGGTGTTGCCTGAGAGGCCTGTTTGTGGTGGAGGAGGCGTTTGGGTGGCTGCCAGGAGTTTGGTGTGAGCAGGCTGGCTGTGATCTTGGCAGGGGAGGCAAGTGAGCAGGGCGCTTGTTGTGGGGCTGGCGGAGGCGTTGCAAGGGGAGCTTGGGGGTGGCCCGAGGTGTTGTCTGTGAGGCTTGTGTGGTGGAGGAGGCTGTTAGTTGCAGCCAGGGGTATGCTGGGAGGAGGCGTGGTGTGTGGTTTGGGGCGGGGGGCGGCAGGTTGTGAGGCAAGGTGTGTTAGGGCTGCCATAGGCATGCCAAGGGCCGAATGGGGTGCCAGGAGGTGGGGGAGGGCGTATGAGGGCTGGTGGTTGGGGGAGGCGTTGGACCATGGTGGCCGTTCTGGTAGCTGGGCGCGAGTAAGGCTGGTGGCAGGTTTGGGCAGGGGAGGAGGCTGAACAGGTAACCTGTCGGTAGGGCTGGCCTAGGCATGCGCAAGGCGCCTTGATGGGCCAAGTGCTGTTCTGTGTGAGCGCTGGTTGATGGGAGGGGGCGTTGGATGAGGGTGGCGCTGCTAGTAGGAAGGTGTGAGTAAGGCTGGTGTCAGGTTTGGGTGGGGGACCAATCGGAGGCACGAGTTAGTTGTTGCAGGGTGCGAGAGGAGTGCAAAAGGCACGTGAGCGTAGCTGGAGGTGTTGCCTGAGAGGCCTGTTTGTGGTGGAGGAGGCGTTTGGGTGGCTGCCAGGAGTTTGGTGTGAGCAGGCTGGCTGTGATCTTGGCAGGGGAGGCAAGTGAGCAGGGCGCTTGTTGTGGGGCTGGCGGAGGCGTTGCAAGGGGAGCTTGGGGGTGGCCCGAGGTGTTGTCTGTGAGGCTTGTGTGGTGGAGGAGGCTGTTAGTTGCAGCCAGGGGTATGCTGGGAGGAGGCGTGGTGTGTGGTTTGGGGCGGGGGGGCGGCAGGTTGTGAGGCAAGGTGTGTTAGGGCTGCCGTAGGCATGCCAAGGGCCGAATGGGGTGCCAGGAGGTGGGGGAGGGCGTATGAGGGCTGGTGGTTGGGGGAGGCGTTGGACCATGGTGGCCGTTCTGGTAGCTGGGCGCGAGTAAGGCTGGTGTCAGGTTTGGGCGGGGGACCAATCGGAGGCACGAATTAGTTGTTGCAGGGTGCAAGAGGAGTGCGAAAGGCACGTGAGCGTAGCTGGAGGTGTTGCCTGAGAGGCCTGTTTGTGGTGGAGGAGGCGTTTGGGTGGCTGCCAGGAGTTTGGTGTGAGCAGGCTGGCTGTGATCTTGGCAGGGGAGGCAAGTGAGCAGGGCGCTTGTTGTGGGGCTGGCGGAGGCGTTGCAAGGGGAGCTTGGGGGTGGCCCGAGGTGTTGTCTGTGAGGCTTGTGTGGTGGAGGAGGCTGTTAGTTGCAGCCAGGGGTATGCTGGGAGGAGGCGTGGTGTGTGGTTTGGGGCGGGGGGCGGCAGGTTGTGAGGCAAGGTGTGTTAGGGCTGCCATAGGCATGCCAAGGGCCGAATGGGGTGCCAGGAGGTGGGGGAGGGCGTATGAGGGCTGGTGGTTGGGGGAGGCGTTGGACCATGGTGGCCGTTCTGGTAGCTGGGCGCGAGTAAGGCTGGTGGCAGGTTTGGGCAGGGGAGGAGGCTGAACAGGTAACCTGTCGGTAGGGCTGGCCTAGGCATGCGCAAGGCGCCTTGATGGGCCAAGTGCTGTTCTGTGTGAGCGCTGGTTGATGGGAGGGGGCGTTGGATGAGGGTGGCGCTGCTAGTAGGAAGGTGTGAGTAAGGCTGGTGTCAGGTTTGGGTGGGGGACCAATCGGAGGCACGAGTTAGTTGTTGCAGGGTGCGAGAGGAGTGCAAAAGGCACGTGAGCGTAGCTGGAGGTGTTGCCTGAGAGGCCTGTTTGTGGTGGAGGAGGCGTTTGGGTGGCTGCCAGGAGTTTGGTGTGAGCAGGCTGGCTGTGATCTTGGCAGGGGAGGCAAGTGAGCAGGGCGCTTGTTGTGGGGCTGGCGGAGGCGTTGCAAGGGGAGCTTGGGGGTGGCCCGAGGTGTTGTCTGTGAGGCTTGTGTGGTGGAGGAGGCTGTTAGTTGCAGCCAGGGGTATGCTGGGAGGAGGCGTGGTGTGTGGTTTGGGGCGGGGGGGCGGCAGGTTGTGAGGCAAGGTGTGTGAGGGCTGCCGTAGGCATGCCAAGGGCCGAATGGGGTGCCAGGAGGTGGGGGAAGGCGTATGAGGGCTGGTGGTTGGGGGAGGCGTTGGACCATGGTGGCCGTTCTGGTAGCTGGGCGCGAGTAAGGCTGGTGTCAGGTTTGGGCGGGGGACCAATCGGAGGCACGAATTAGTTGTTGCAGGGTGCGAGAGGAGTGCGAAAGGCATGTGAGCGTAGCTGGAGGTGTTGCCTGAGAGGCCTGTTTGTGGTGGAGGAGGCGTTTGGGTGGCTGCCAGGAGTTTGGTGTGAGCAGGCTGGCTGTGATCTTGGCAGGGGAGGCAAGTGAGCAGGGCGCTTGTTGTGGGGCTGGCGGAGGCGTTGCAAGGGGAGCTTGGGGGTGGCCCGAGGTGTTGTCTGTGAGGCTTGTGTGGTGGAGGAGGCTGTTAGTTGCAGCCAGGGGTATGCTGGGAGGAGGCGTGGTGTGTGGTTTGGGGCGGGGGGGCGGCAGGTTGTGAGGCAAGGTGTGTTAGGGCTGCCGTAGGCATGCCAAGGGCCGAATGGGGTGCCAGGAGGTGGGGGAGGGCGTATGAGGGCTGGTGGTTGGGGGAGGCGTTGGACCATGGTGGCCGTTCTGGTAGCTGGGCGCGAGTAAGGCTGGTGTCAGGTTTGGGCGGGGGACCAATCGGAGGCACGAATTAGTTGTTGCAGGGTGCGAGAGGAGTGCGAAAGGCACGTGAGCGTAGCTGGAGGTGTTGCCTGAGAGGCCTGTTTGTGGTGGAGGCGGCGTTTGGGTGGCTGCCAGGAGTTTGGTGTGAGCAGGCTGGCTGTGATCTTGGCAGGGGAGGCAAGTGAGCAGGGCGCTTGTTGTGGGGCTTGCGGAGGCGTTGCAAGGGGAGCTTGGGGGTGGCCCGAGGTGTTGTCTGTGAGGCTTGTGTGGTGGAGGAGGCTGTTAGTTGCAGCCAGGGGTATGCTGGGAGGAGGCGTGGTGTGTGGTTTGGGGCGGGGGGGCGGCAGGTTGTGAGGCAAGGTGTGTGAGGGCTGCCGTAGGCATGCCAAGGGCCGAATGGGGTGCCAGGAGGTGGGGGAGGGCGTATGAGGGCTGGTGGTTGGGGGAGGCGTTGGACCATGGTGGCCGTTCTGGTAGCTGGGCGCGAGTAAGGCTGGTGGCAGGTTTGGGCAGGGGAGGAGGCTGAACAGGTAACCTGTCGGTAGGGCTGGCCTAGGCATGCGCAAGGCGCCTTGATGGGCCAAGTGCTGTTCTGTGTGAGCGCTGGTTGATGGGGGGGGGCGTTGGATGAGGGTGGCGCTGCTAGTAGGAAAGTGTGAGTAAGGCTGGTGTCAGGTTTGGGCGGGGGACCAATCGGAGGCACGAGTTAGTTGTTGCAGGGTGCGAGAGGAGTGTGAAAGGCATGTGAGCGTAGCTGGAGGTGTTGCCTGAGAGGCCTGTTTGTGGTGGAGGAGGCGTTTGGGTGGCTGCCAGGAGTTTGGTGTGAGCAGGCTGGCTGTGATCTTGGCAGGGGAGGCAAGTGAGCAGGGCGCTTGTTGTGGGGCTGGCGGAGGCGTTGCAAGGGGAGCTTGGGGGTGGCCCGAGGTGTTGTCTGTGAGGCTTGTGTGGTGGAGGAGGCTGTTAGTTGCAGCCAGGGGTATGCTGGGAGGAGGCGTGGTGTGTGGTTTGGGGCGGGGGGGCGGCAGGTTGTGAGGCAAGGTGTGTTAGGGCTGCCGTAGGCATGCCAAGGGCCGAATGGGGTGCCAGGAGGTGGGGGAGGGCGTATGAGGGCTGGTGGTTGGGGGAGGCGTTGGACCATGGTGGCCGTTCTGGTAGCTGGGCGCGAGTAAGGCTGGTGTCAGGTTTGGGCGGGGGACCAATCGGAGGCACGAATTAGTTGTTGCAGGGTGCGAGAGGAGTGCGAAAGGCACGTGAGCGTAGCTGGAGGTGTTGCCTGAGAGGCCTGTTTGTGGTGGAGGAGGCGTTTGGGTGGCTGCCAGGAGTTTGGTGTGAGCAGGCTGGCTGTGATCTTGGCAGGGGAGGCAAGTGAGCAGGGCGCTTGTTGTGGGGCTGGCGGAGGCGTTGCAAGGGGAGCTTGGGGGTGGCCCGAGGTGTTGTCTGTGAGGCTTGTGTGGTGGAGGAGGCTGTTAGTTGCAGCCAGGGGTATGCTGGGAGGAGGCGTGGTGTGTGGTTTGGGGCGCGGGGCGGCAGGTTGTGAGGCAAGGTGTGTGAGGGCTGCCGTAGGCATGCCAAGGGCCGAATGGGGTGCCAGGAGGTGGGGGAGGGCGTATGAGGGCTGGTGGTTGGGGGAGGCGTTGGACCATGGTGGCCGTTCTGGTAGCTGGGCGCGAGTAAGGCTAGTGGCAGGTTTGGGCAGGGGAGGAGGCTGAACAGGTAACCTGTCGGTAGGGCTGGCCTAGGCATGCGCAAGGCGCCTTGATGGGCCAAGTGCTGTTCTGTGTGAGCGCTGGTTGATGGGAGGGGGCGTTGGATGAGGGTGGCGCTGCTAGTAGGAAGGTGTGAGTAAGGCTGGTGTCAGGTTTGGGCGGGGGACCAATCGGAGGCACGAATTAGTTGTTGCAGGGTGCGAGAGGAGTGCGAAAGGCACGTGAGCGTAGCTGGAGGTGTTGCCTGAGAGGCCTGTTTGTGGTGGAGGCGGCGTTTGGGTGGCTGCCAGGAGTTTGGTGTGAGCAGGCTGGCTGTGATCTTGGCAGGGGAGGCAAGTGAGCAGGGCGCTTGTTGTGGGGCTTGCGGAGGCGTTGCAAGGGGAGCTTGGGGGTGGCCCGAGGTGTTGTCTGTGAGGCTTGTGTGGTGGAGGAGGCTGTTAGTTGCAGCCAGGGGTATGCTGGGAGGAGGCGTGGTGTGTGGTTTGGGGCGGGGGGGCGGCAGGTTGTGAGGCAAGGTGTGTGAGGGCTGCCGTAGGCATGCCAAGGGCCGAATGGGGTGCCAGGAGGTGGGGGAGGGCGTATGAGGGCTGGTGGTTGGGGGAGGCGTTGGACCATGGTGGCCGTTCTGGTAGCTGGGCGCGAGTAAGGCTGGTGGCAGGTTTGGGCAGGGGAGGAGGCTGAACAGGTAACCTGTCGGTAGGGCTGGCCTAGGCATGCGCAAGGCGCCTTGATGGGCCAAGTGCTGTTCTGTGTGAGCGCTGGTTGATGGGGGGGGGCGTTGGATGAGGGTGGCGCTGCTAGTAGGAAAGTGTGAGTAAGGCTGGTGTCAGGTTTGGGCGGGGGACCAATCGGAGGCACGAGTTAGTTGTTGCAGGGTGCGAGAGGAGTGTGAAAGGCATGTGAGCGTAGCTGGAGGTGTTGCCTGAGAGGCCTGTTTGTGGTGGAGGAGGCGTTTGGGTGGCTGCCAGGAGTTTGGTGTGAGCAGGCTGGCTGTGATCTTGGCAGGGGAGGCAAGTGAGCAGGGCGCTTGTTGTGGGGCTGGCGGAGGCGTTGCAAGGGGAGCTTGGGGGTGGCCCGAGGTGTTGTCTGTGAGGCTTGTGTGGTGGAGGAGGCTGTTAGTTGCAGCCAGGGGTATGCTGGGAGGAGGCGTGGTGTGTGGTTTGGGGCGGGGGGGCGGCAGGTTGTGAGGCAAGGTGTGTTAGGGCTGCCGTAGGCATGCCAAGGGCCGAATGGGGTGCCAGGAGGTGGGGGAGGGCGTATGAGGGCTGGTGGTTGGGGGAGGCGTTGGACCATGGTGGCCGTTCTGGTAGCTGGGCGCGAGTAAGGCTGGTGTCAGGTTTGGGCGGGGGACCAATCGGAGGCACGAATTAGTTGTTGCAGGGTGCGAGAGGAGTGCGAAAGGCACGTGAGCGTAGCTGGAGGTGTTGCCTGAGAGGCCTGTTTGTGGTGGAGGAGGCGTTTGGGTGGCTGCCAGGAGTTTGGTGTGAGCAGGCTGGCTGTGATCTTGGCAGGGGAGGCAAGTGAGCAGGGCGCTTGTTGTGGGGCTGGCGGAGGCGTTGCAAGGGGAGCTTGGGGGTGGCCCGAGGTGTTGTCTGTGAGGCTTGTGTGGTGGAGGAGGCTGTTAGTTGCAGCCAGGGGTATGCTGGGAGGAGGCGTGGTGTGTGGTTTGGGGCGGGGGGGCGGCAGGTTGTGAGGCAAGGTGTGTTAGGGCTGCCATAGGCATGCCAAGGGCCGAATGGGGTGCCAGGAGGTGGGGGAGGGCGTATGAGGGCTGGTGGTTGGGGGAGGCGTTGGACCATGGTGGCCGTTCTGGTAGCTGGGCGCGAGTAAGGCTGGTGGCAGGTTTGGGCAGGGGAGGAGGCTGAACAGGTAACCTGTCGGTAGGGCTGGCCTAGGCATGCGCAAGGCGCCTTGATGGGCCAAGTGCTGTTCTGTGTGAGCGCTGGTTGATGGGAGGGGGCGTTGGATGAGGGTGGCGCTGCTAGTAGGAAGGTGTGAGTAAGGCTGGTGTCAGGTTTGGGTGGGGGACCAATCGGAGGCACGAGTTAGTTGTTGCAGGGTGCGAGAGGAGTGCGAAAGGCACGTGAGCGTAGCTGGAGGTGTTGCCTGAGAGGCCTGTTTGTGGTGGAGGAGGCGTTTGGGTGGCTGCCAGGAGTTTGGTGTGAGCAGGCTGGCTGTGATCTTGGCAGGGGAGGCAAGTGAGCAGGGCGCTTGTTGTGGGGCTGGCAGAGGCGTTGCAAGGGGAGCTTGGGGGTGGCCCGAGGTGTTGTCTGTGAGGCTTGTGTGGTGGAGGAGGCTGTTAGTTGCAGCCAGGGGTATGCTGGGAGGAGGCGTGGTGTGTGGTTTGGGGCGCGGGGCGGCAGGTTGTGAGGCAAGGTGTGTTAGGGCTGCCGTAGGCATGCCAAGGGCCGAATGGGGTGCCAGGAGGTGGGGGAGGGCGTATGAGGGCTGGTGGTTGGGGGAGGCGTTGGACCATGGTGGCCGTTCTGGTAGCTGGGCGCGAGTAAGGCTGGTGTCAGGTTTGGGCGGGGGACCAATCGGAGGCACGAATTAGTTGTTGCAGGGTGCGAGAGGAGTGCGAAAGGCACGTGAGCGTAGCTGGAGGTGTTGCCTGAGAGGCCTGTTTGTGGTGGAGGCGGCGTTTGGGTGGCTGCCAGGAGTTTGGTGTGAGCAGGCTGGCTGTGATCTTGGCAGGGGAGGCAAGTGAGCAGGGCGCTTGTTGTGGGGCTTGCGGAGGCGTTGCAAGGGGAGCTTGGGGGTGGCCCGAGGTGTTGTCTGTGAGGCTTGTGTGGTGGAGGAGGCTGTTAGTTGCAGCCAGGGGTATGCTGGGAGGAGGCGTGGTGTGTGGTTTGGGGCGCGGGGCGGCAGGTTGTGAGGCAAGGTGTGTGAGGGCTGCCGTAGGCATGCCAAGGGCCGAATGGGGTGCCAGGAGGTGGGGGAGGGCGTATGAGGGCTGGTGGTTGGGGGAGGCGTTGGACCATGGTGGCCGTTCTGGTAGCTGGGCGCGAGTAAGGCTAGTGGCAGGTTTGGGCAGGGGAGGAGGCTGAACAGGTAACCTGTCGGTAGGGCTGGCCTAGGCATGCGCAAGGCGCCTTGATGGGCCAAGTGCTGTTCTGTGTGAGCGCTGGTTGATGGGAGGGGGCGTTGGATGAGGGTGGCGCTGCTAGTAGGAAGGTGTGAGTAAGGCTGGTGTCAGGTTTGGGCGGGGGACCAATCGGAGGCACGAATTAGTTGTTGCAGGGTGCGAGAGGAGTGCGAAAGGCACGTGAGCGTAGCTGGAGGTGTTGCCTGAGAGGCCTGTTTGTGGTGGAGGCGGCGTTTGGGTGGCTGCCAGGAGTTTGGTGTGAGCAGGCTGGCTGTGATCTTGGCAGGGGAGGCAAGTGAGCAGGGCGCTTGTTGTGGGGCTTGCGGAGGCGTTGCAAGGGGAGCTTGGGGGTGGCCCGAGGTGTTGTCTGTGAGGCTTGTGTGGTGGAGGAGGCTGTTAGTTGCAGCCAGGGGTATGCTGGGAGGAGGCGTGGTGTGTGGTTTGGGGCGCGGGGCGGCAGGTTGTGAGGCAAGGTGTGTGAGGGCTGCCGTAGGCATGCCAAGGGCCGAATGGGGTGCCAGGAGGTGGGGGAGGGCGTATGAGGGCTGGTGGTTGGGGGAGGCGTTGGACCATGGTGGCCGTTCTGGTAGCTGGGCGCGAGTAAGGCTAGTGGCAGGTTTGGGCAGGGGAGGAGGCTGAACAGGTAACCTGTCGGTAGGGCTGGCCTAGGCATGCGCAAGGCGCCTTGATGGGCCAAGTGCTGTTCTGTGTGAGCGCTGGTTGATGGGAGGGGGCGTTGGATGAGGGTGGCGCTGCTAGTAGGAAGGTGTGAGTAAGGCTGGTGTCAGGTTTGGGCGGGGGACCAATCGGAGGCACGAGTTAGTTGTTGCAGGGTGCGAGAGGAGTGCGAAAGGCACGTGAGCGTAGCTGGAGGTGTTGCCTGAGAGGCCTGTTTGTGGTGGAGGAGGCGTTTGGGTGGCTGCCAGGAGTTTGGTGTGAGCAGGCTGGCTGTGATCTTGGCAGGGGAGGCAAGTGAGCAGGGCGCTTGTTGTGGGGCTGGCGGAGGCGTTGCAAGGGGAGCTTGGGGGTGGCCCGAGGTGTTGTCTGTGAGGCTTGTGTGGTGGAGGAGGCTGTTAGTTGCAGCCAGGGGTATGCTGGGAGGAGGCGTGGTGTGTGGTTTGGGGCGCGGGGCGGCAGGTTGTGAGGCAAGGTGTGTGAGGGCTGCCGTAGGCATGCCAAGGGCCGAATGGGGTGCCAGGAGGTGGGGGAGGGCGTATGAGGGCTGGTGGTTGGGGGAGGCGTTGGACCATGGTGGCCGTTCTGGTAGCTGGGCGCGAGTAAGGCTAGTGGCAGGTTTGGGCAGGGGAGGAGGCTGAACAGGTAACCTGTCGGTAGGGCTGGCCTAGGCATGCGCAAGGCGCCTTGATGGGCCAAGTGCTGTTCTGTGTGAGCGCTGGTTGATGGGGGGGGGGGGCGTTGGATGAGGGTGGCGCTGCTAGTAGGAAAGTGTGAGTAAGGCTGGTGTCAGGTTTGGGCGGGGGACCAATCGGAGGCACGAGTTAGTTGTTGCAGGGTGCGAGAGGAGTGCGAAAGGCACGTGAGCGTAGCTGGAGGTGTTGCCTGAGAGGCCTGTTTGTGGTGGAGGAGGCGTTTGGGTGGCTGCCAGGAGTTTGGTGTGAGCAGGCTGGCTGTGATCTTGGCAGGGGAGGCAAGTGAGCAGGGCGCTTGTTGTGGGGCTGGCGGAGGCGTTGCAAGGGGAGCTTGGGGGTGGCCCGAGGTGTTGTCTGTGAGGCTTGTGTGGTGGAGGAGGCTGTTAGTTGCAGCCAGGGGTATGCTGGGAGGAGGCGTGGTGTGTGGTTTGGGGCGGGGGGGCGGCAGGTTGTGAGGCAAGGTGTGTTAGGGCTGCCGTAGGCATGCCAAGGGCCGAATGGGGTGCCAGGAGGTGGGGGAGGGCGTATGAGGGCTGGTGGTTGGGGGAGGCGTTGGACCATGGTGGCCGTTCTGGTAGCTGGGCGCGAGTAAGGCTGGTGTCAGGTTTGGGCGGGGGACCAATCGGAGGCACGAATTAGTTGTTGCAGGGTGCAAGAGGAGTGCGAAAGGCACGTGAGCGTAGCTGGAGGTGTTGCCTGAGAGGCCTGTTTGTGGTGGAGGAGGCGTTTGGGTGGCTGCCAGGAGTTTGGTGTGAGCAGGCTGGCTGTGATCTTGGCAGGGGAGGCAAGTGAGCAGGGCGCTTGTTGTGGGGCTGGCGGAGGCGTTGCAAGGGGAGCTTGGGGGTGGCCCGAGGTGTTGTCTGTGAGGCTTGTGTGGTGGAGGAGGCTGTTAGTTGCAGCCAGGGGTATGCTGGGAGGAGGTGTGGTGTGTGGTTTGGGGCGGGGGGCGGCAGGTTGTGAGGCAAGGTGTGTTAGGGCTGCCATAGGCATGCCAAGGGCCGAATGGGGTGCCAGGAGGTGGGGGAGGGCGTATGAGGGCTGGTGGTTGGGGGAGGCGTTGGACCATGGTGGCCGTTCTGGTAGCTGGGCGCGAGTAAGGCTGGTGGCAGGTTTGGGCAGGGGAGGAGGCTGAACAGGTAACCTGTCGGTAGGGCTGGCCTAGGCATGCGCAAGGCGCCTTGATGGGCCAAGTGCTGTTCTGTGTGAGCGCTGGTTGATGGGAGGGGGCGTTGGATGAGGGTGGCGCTGCTAGTAGGAAGGTGTGAGTAAGGCTGGTGTCAGGTTTGGGTGGGGGACCAATCGGAGGCACGAGTTAGTTGTTGCAGGGTGCGAGAGGAGTGCAAAAGGCACGTGAGCGTAGCTGGAGGTGTTGCCTGAGAGGCCTGTTTGTGGTGGAGGAGGCGTTTGGGTGGCTGCCAGGAGTTTGGTGTGAGCAGGCTGGCTGTGATCTTGGCAGGGGAGGCAAGTGAGCAGGGCGCTTGTTGTGGGGCTGGCGGAGGCGTTGCAAGGGGAGCTTGGGGGTGGCCCGAGGTGTTGTCTGTGAGGCTTGTGTGGTGGAGGAGGCTGTTAGTTGCAGCCAGGGGTATGCTGGGAGGAGGCGTGGTGTGTGGTTTGGGGCGGGGGGGCGGCAGGTTGTGAGGCAAGGTGTGTGAGGGCTGCCGTAGGCATGCCAAGGGCCGAATGGGGTGCCAGGAGGTGGGGGAGGGCGTATGAGGGCTGGTGGTTGGGGGAGGCGTTGGACCATGGTGGCCGTTCTGGTAGCTGGGCGCGAGTAAGGCTGGTGTCAGGTTTGGGCGGGGGACCAATCGGAGGCACGAATTAGTTGTTGCAGGGTGCGAGAGGAGTGCGAAAGGCATGTGAGCGTAGCTGGAGGTGTTGCCTGAGAGGCCTGTTTGTGGTGGAGGAGGCGTTTGGGTGGCTGCCAGGAGTTTGGTGTGAGCAGGCTGGCTGTGATCTTGGCAGGGGAGGCAAGTGAGCAGGGCGCTTGTTGTGGGGCTGGCGGAGGCGTTGCAAGGGGAGCTTGGGGGTGGCCCGAGGTGTTGTCTGTGAGGCTTGTGTGGTGGAGGAGGCTGTTAGTTGCAGCCAGGGGTATGCTGGGAGGAGGCGTGGTGTGTGGTTTGGGGCGGGGGGGCGGCAGGTTGTGAGGCAAGGTGTGTTAGGGCTGCCGTAGGCATGCCAAGGGCCGAATGGGGTGCCAGGAGGTGGGGGAGGGCGTATGAGGGCTGGTGGTTGGGGGAGGCGTTGGACCATGGTGGCCGTTCTGGTAGCTGGGCGCGAGTAAGGCTGGTGTCAGGTTTGGGCGGGGGACCAATCGGAGGCACGAATTAGTTGTTGCAGGGTGCGAGAGGAGTGCGAAAGGCACGTGAGCGTAGCTGGAGGTGTTGCCTGAGAGGCCTGTTTGTGGTGGAGGCGGCGTTTGGGTGGCTGCCAGGAGTTTGGTGTGAGCAGGCTGGCTGTGATCTTGGCAGGGGAGGCAAGTGAGCAGGGCGCTTGTTGTGGGGCTTGCGGAGGCGTTGCAAGGGGAGCTTGGGGGTGGCCCGAGGTGTTGTCTGTGAGGCTTGTGTGGTGGAGGAGGCTGTTAGTTGCAGCCAGGGGTATGCTGGGAGGAGGCGTGGTGTGTGGTTTGGGGCGGGGGGGCGGCAGGTTGTGAGGCAAGGTGTGTGAGGGCTGCCGTAGGCATGCCAAGGGCCGAATGGGGTGCCAGGAGGTGGGGGAGGGCGTATGAGGGCTGGTGGTTGGGGGAGGCGTTGGACCATGGTGGCCGTTCTGGTAGCTGGGCGCGAGTAAGGCTGGTGGCAGGTTTGGGCAGGGGAGGAGGCTGAACAGGTAACCTGTCGGTAGGGCTGGCCTAGGCATGCGCAAGGCGCCTTGATGGGCCAAGTGCTGTTCTGTGTGAGCGCTGGTTGATGGGGGGGGGCGTTGGATGAGGGTGGCGCTGCTAGTAGGAAAGTGTGAGTAAGGCTGGTGTCAGGTTTGGGCGGGGGACCAATCGGAGGCACGAGTTAGTTGTTGCAGGGTGCGAGAGGAGTGTGAAAGGCATGTGAGCGTAGCTGGAGGTGTTGCCTGAGAGGCCTGTTTGTGGTGGAGGAGGCGTTTGGGTGGCTGCCAGGAGTTTGGTGTGAGCAGGCTGGCTGTGATCTTGGCAGGGGAGGCAAGTGAGCAGGGCGCTTGTTGTGGGGCTGGCGGAGGCGTTGCAAGGGGAGCTTGGGGGTGGCCCGAGGTGTTGTCTGTGAGGCTTGTGTGGTGGAGGAGGCTGTTAGTTGCAGCCAGGGGTATGCTGGGAGGAGGCGTGGTGTGTGGTTTGGGGCGGGGGGGCGGCAGGTTGTGAGGCAAGGTGTGTTAGGGCTGCCGTAGGCATACCAAGGGCCGAATGGGGTGCCAGGAGGTGGGGGAGGGCGTATGAGGGCTGGTGGTTGGGGGAGGCGTTGGACCATGGTGGCCGTTCTGGTAGCTGGGCGCGAGTAAGGCTGGTGTCAGGTTTGGGCGGGGGACCAATCGGAGGCACGAATTAGTTGTTGCAGGGTGCGAGAGGAGTGCGAAAGGCACGTGAGCGTAGCTGGAGGTGTTGCCTGAGAGGCCTGTTTGTGGTGGAGGAGGCGTTTGGGTGGCTGCCAGGAGTTTGGTGTGAGCAGGCTGGCTGTGATCTTGGCAGGGGAGGCAAGTGAGCAGGGCGCTTGTTGTGGGGCTGGTGGAGGCGTTGCAAGGGGAGCTTGGGGGTGGCCCGAGGTGTTGTCTGTGAGGCTTGTGTGGTGGAGGAGGCTGTTAGTTGCAGCCAGGGGTATGCTGGGAGGAGGCGTGGTGTGTGGTTTGGGGCGGGGGGGCGGCAGGTTGTGAGGCAAGGTGTGTTAGGGCTGCCATAGGCATGCCAAGGGCCGAATGGGGTGCCAGGAGGTGGGGGAGGGCGTATGAGGGCTGGTGGTTGGGGGAGGCGTTGGACCATGGTGGCCGTTCTGGTAGCTGGGCGCGAGTAAGGCTGGTGGCAGGTTTGGGCAGGGGAGGAGGCTGAACAGGTAACCTGTCGGTAGGGCTGGCCTAGGCATGCGCAAGGCGCCTTGATGGGCCAAGTGCTGTTCTGTGTGAGCGCTGGTTGATGGGAGGGGGCGTTGGATGAGGGTGGCGCTGCTAGTAGGAAGGTGTGAGTAAGGCTGGTGTCAGGTTTGGGTGGGGGACCAATCGGAGGCACGAGTTAGTTGTTGCAGGGTGCGAGAGGAGTGCGAAAGGCACGTGAGCGTAGCTGGAGGTGTTGCCTGAGAGGCCTGTTTGTGGTGGAGGAGGCGTTTGGGTGGCTGCCAGGAGTTTGGTGTGAGCAGGCTGGCTGTGATCTTGGCAGGGGAGGCAAGTGAGCAGGGCGCTTGTTGTGGGGCTGGCAGAGGCGTTGCAAGGGGAGCTTGGGGGTGGCCCGAGGTGTTGTCTGTGAGGCTTGTGTGGTGGAGGAGGCTGTTAGTTGCAGCCAGGGGTATGCTGGGAGGAGGCGTGGTGTGTGGTTTGGGGCGGTGGGGCGGCAGGTTGTGAGGCAAGGTGTGTTAGGGCTGCCGTAGGCATGCCAAGGGCCGAATGGGGTGCCAGGAGGTGGGGGAGGGCGTATGAGGGCTGGTGGTTGGGGGAGGCGTTGGACCATGGTGGCCGTTCTGGTAGCTGGGCGCGAGTAAGGCTGGTGGCAGGTTTGGGCAGGGGAGGAGGCTGAACAGGTAACCTGTCGGTAGGGCTGGCCTAGGCATGCGCAAGGCGCCTTGATGGGCCAAGTGCTGTTCTGTGTGAGCGCTGGTTGATGGGGTGGGGGAGGCGTTGGATGAGGGTGGCGCTGCTAGTAGGAAGGTGTGAGTAAGGCTGGTGTCAGGTTTGGGCGGGGGACCAATCGGAGGCACGAGTTAGTTGTTGCAGGGTGCGAGAGGAGTGCGAAAGGCACGTGAGCGTAGCTGGAGGTGTTGCCTGAGAGGCCTGTTTGTGGTGGAGGAGGCGTTTGGGTGGCTGCCAGGAGTTTGGTGTGAGCAGGCTGGCTGTGATCTTGGCAGGGGAGGCAAGTGAGCAGGGCGCTTGTTGTGGGGCTGGCGGAGGCGTTGCAAGGGGAGCTTGGGGGTGGCCCGAGGTGTTGTCTGTGAGGCTTGTGTGGTGGAGGAGGCTGTTAGTTGCAGCCAGGGGTATGCTGGGAGGAGGCGTGGTGTGTGGTTTGGGGCGGGGGGGCGGCAGGTTGTGAGGCAAGGTGTGTTAGGGCTGCCGTAGGCATGCCAAGGGCCGAATGGGGTGCCAGGAGGTGGGGGAGGGCGTATGAGGGCTGGTGGTTGGGGGAGGCGTTGGACCATGGTGGCCGTTCTGGTAGCTGGGCGCGAGTAAGGCTGGTGTCAGGTTTGGGCGGGGGACCAATCGGAGGCACGAATTAGTTGTTGCAGGGTGCGAGAGGAGTGCGAAAGGCACGTGAGCGTAGCTGGAGGTGTTGCCTGAGAGGCCTGTTTGTGGTGGAGGCGGCGTTTGGGTGGCTGCCAGGAGTTTGGTGTGAGCAGGCTGGCTGTGATCTTGGCAGGGGAGGCAAGTGAGCAGGGCGCTTGTTGTGGGGCTTGCGGAGGCGTTGCAAGGGGAGCTTGGGGGTGGCCCGAGGTGTTGTCTGTGAGGCTTGTGTGGTGGAGGAGGCTGTTAGTTGCAGCCAGGGGTATGCTGGGAGGAGGCGTGGTGTGTGGTTTGGGGCGGGGGGGCGGCAGGTTGTGAGGCAAGGTGTGTGAGGGCTGCCGTAGGCATGCCAAGGGCCGAATGGGGTGCCAGGAGGTGGGGGAGGGCGTATGAGGGCTGGTGGTTGGGGGAGGCGTTGGACCATGGTGGCCGTTCTGGTAGCTGGGCGCGAGTAAGGCTGGTGGCAGGTTTGGGCAGGGGAGGAGGCTGAACAGGTAACCTGTCGGTAGGGCTGGCCTAGGCATGCGCAAGGCGCCTTGATGGGCCAAGTGCTGTTCTGTGTGAGCGCTGGTTGATGGGGGGGGGCGTTGGATGAGGGTGGCGCTGCTAGTAGGAAAGTGTGAGTAAGGCTGGTGTCAGGTTTGGGCGGGGGACCAATCGGAGGCACGAGTTAGTTGTTGCAGGGTGCGAGAGGAGTGTGAAAGGCATGTGAGCGTAGCTGGAGGTGTTGCCTGAGAGGCCTGTTTGTGGTGGAGGAGGCGTTTGGGTGGCTGCCAGGAGTTTGGTGTGAGCAGGCTGGCTGTGATCTTGGCAGGGGAGGCAAGTGAGCAGGGCGCTTGTTGTGGGGCTGGCGGAGGCGTTGCAAGGGGAGCTTGGGGGTGGCCCGAGGTGTTGTCTGTGAGGCTTGTGTGGTGGAGGAGGCTGTTAGTTGCAGCCAGGGGTATGCTGGGAGGAGGCGTGGTGTGTGGTTTGGGGCGGGGGGGCGGCAGGTTGTGAGGCAAGGTGTGTTAGGGCTGCCGTAGGCATACCAAGGGCCGAATGGGGTGCCAGGAGGTGGGGGAGGGCGTATGAGGGCTGGTGGTTGGGGGAGGCGTTGGACCATGGTGGCCGTTCTGGTAGCTGGGCGCGAGTAAGGCTGGTGTCAGGTTTGGGCGGGGGACCAATCGGAGGCACGAATTAGTTGTTGCAGGGTGCGAGAGGAGTGCGAAAGGCACGTGAGCGTAGCTGGAGGTGTTGCCTGAGAGGCCTGTTTGTGGTGGAGGAGGCGTTTGGGTGGCTGCCAGGAGTTTGGTGTGAGCAGGCTGGCTGTGATCTTGGCAGGGGAGGCAAGTGAGCAGGGCGCTTGTTGTGGGGCTGGTGGAGGCGTTGCAAGGGGAGCTTGGGGGTGGCCCGAGGTGTTGTCTGTGAGGCTTGTGTGGTGGAGGAGGCTGTTAGTTGCAGCCAGGGGTATGCTGGGAGGAGGCGTGGTGTGTGGTTTGGGGCGGGGGGGCGGCAGGTTGTGAGGCAAGGTGTGTTAGGGCTGCCATAGGCATGCCAAGGGCCGAATGGGGTGCCAGGAGGTGGGGGAGGGCGTATGAGGGCTGGTGGTTGGGGGAGGCGTTGGACCATGGTGGCCGTTCTGGTAGCTGGGCGCGAGTAAGGCTGGTGGCAGGTTTGGGCAGGGGAGGAGGCTGAACAGGTAACCTGTCGGTAGGGCTGGCCTAGGCATGCGCAAGGCGCCTTGATGGGCCAAGTGCTGTTCTGTGTGAGCGCTGGTTGATGGGAGGGGGCGTTGGATGAGGGTGGCGCTGCTAGTAGGAAGGTGTGAGTAAGGCTGGTGTCAGGTTTGGGTGGGGGACCAATCGGAGGCACGAGTTAGTTGTTGCAGGGTGCGAGAGGAGTGCGAAAGGCACGTGAGCGTAGCTGGAGGTGTTGCCTGAGAGGCCTGTTTGTGGTGGAGGAGGCGTTTGGGTGGCTGCCAGGAGTTTGGTGTGAGCAGGCTGGCTGTGATCTTGGCAGGGGAGGCAAGTGAGCAGGGCGCTTGTTGTGGGGCTGGCAGAGGCGTTGCAAGGGGAGCTTGGGGGTGGCCCGAGGTGTTGTCTGTGAGGCTTGTGTGGTGGAGGAGGCTGTTAGTTGCAGCCAGGGGTATGCTGGGAGGAGGCGTGGTGTGTGGTTTGGGGCGGTGGGGCGGCAGGTTGTGAGGCAAGGTGTGTTAGGGCTGCCGTAGGCATGCCAAGGGCCGAATGGGGTGCCAGGAGGTGGGGGAGGGCGTATGAGGGCTGGTGGTTGGGGGAGGCGTTGGACCATGGTGGCCGTTCTGGTAGCTGGGCGCGAGTAAGGCTGGTGGCAGGTTTGGGCAGGGGAGGAGGCTGAACAGGTAACCTGTCGGTAGGGCTGGCCTAGGCATGCGCAAGGCGCCTTGATGGGCCAAGTGCTGTTCTGTGTGAGCGCTGGTTGATGGGGTGGGGGAGGCGTTGGATGAGGGTGGCGCTGCTAGTAGGAAGGTGTGAGTAAGGCTGGTGTCAGGTTTGGGCGGGGGACCAATCGGAGGCACGAGTTAGTTGTTGCAGGGTGCGAGAGGAGTGCGAAAGGCACGTGAGCGTAGCTGGAGGTGTTGCCTGAGAGGCCTGTTTGTGGTGGAGGAGGCGTTTGGGTGGCTGCCAGGAGTTTGGTGTGAGCAGGCTGGCTGTGATCTTGGCAGGGGAGGCAAGTGAGCAGGGCGCTTGTTGTGGGGCTGGCGGAGGCGTTGCAAGGGGAGCTTGGGGGTGGCCCGAGGTGTTGTCTGTGAGGCTTGTGTGGTGGAGGAGGCTGTTAGTTGCAGCCAGGGGTATGCTGGGAGGAGGCGTGGTGTGTGGTTTGGGGCGGGGGGGCGGCAGGTTGTGAGGCAAGGTGTGTGAGGGCTGCCGTAGGCATGCCAAGGGCCGAATGGGGTGCCAGGAGGTGGGGGAGGGCGTATGAGGGCTGGTGGTTGGGGGAGGCGTTGGACCATGGTGGCCGTTCTGGTAGCTGGGCGCGAGTAAGGCTGGTGTCAGGTTTGGGCGGGGGACCAATCGGAGGCACGAATTAGTTGTTGCAGGGTGCGAGAGGAGTGCGAAAGGCACGTGAGCGTAGCTGGAGGTGTTGCCTGAGAGGCCTGTTTGTGGTGGAGGCGGCGTTTGGGTGGCTGCCAGGAGTTTGGTGTGAGCAGGCTGGCTGTGATCTTGGCAGTGGAGGCAAGTGAGCAGGGCGCTTGTTGTGGGGCTTGCGGAGGCGTTGCAAGGGGAGCTTGGGGGTGGCCCGAGGTGTTGTCTGTGAGGCTTGTGTGGTGGAGGAGGCTGTTAGTTGCAGCCAGGGGTATGCTGGGAGGAGGCGTGGTGTGTGGTTTGGGGCGGGGGGGCGGCAGGTTGTGAGGCAAGGTGTGTGAGGGCTGCCGTAGGCATGCCAAGGGCCGAATGGGGTGCCAGGAGGTGGGGGAGGGCGTATGAGGGCTGGTGGTTGGGGGAGGCGTTGGACCATGGTGGCCGTTCTGGTAGCTGGGCGCGAGTAAGGCTGGTGGCAGGTTTGGGCAGGGGAGGAGGCTGAACAGGTAACCTGTCGGTAGGGCTGGCCTAGGCATGCGCAAGGCGCCTTGATGGGCCAAGTGCTGTTCTGTGTGAGCGCTGGTTGATGGGGGGGGGCGTTGGATGAGGGTGGCGCTGCTAGTAGGAAAGTGTGAGTAAGGCTGGGGTCAGGTTTGGGCGGGGGACCAATCGGAGGCACGAGTTAGTTGTTGCAGGGTGCGAGAGGAGTGTGAAAGGCATGTGAGCGTAGCTGGAGGTGTTGCCTGAGAGGCCTGTTTGTGGTGGAGGAGGCGTTTGGGTGGCTGCCAGGAGTTTGGTGTGAGCAGGCTGGCTGTGATCTTGGCAGGGGAGGCAAGTGAGCAGGGCGCTTGTTGTGGGGCTGGCGGAGGCGTTGCAAGGGGAGCTTGGGGGTGGCCCGAGGTGTTGTCTGTGAGGCTTGTGTGGTGGAGGAGGCTGTTAGTTGCAGCCAGGGGTATGCTGGGAGGAGGCGTGGTGTGTGGTTTGGGGCGGGGGGGCGGCAGGTTGTGAGGCAAGGTGTGTTAGGGCTGCCGTAGGCATGCCAAGGGCCGAATGGGGTGCCAGGAGGTGGGGGAGGGCGTATGAGGGCTGGTGGTTGGGGGAGGCGTTGGACCATGGTGGCCGTTCTGGTAGCTGGGCGCGAGTAAGGCTAGTGGCAGGTTTGGGCAGGGGAGGAGGCTGAACAGGTAACCTGTCGGTAGGGCTGGCCTAGGCATGCGCAAGGCGCCTTGATGGGCCAAGTGCTGTTCTGTGTGATCGCTGGTTGATGGGAGGGGGCGTTGGATGAGGGTGGCGCTGCTAGTAGGAAGGTGTGAGTAAGGCTGGTGTCAGGTTTGGGCGGGGGACCAATCGGAGGCACGAGTTAGTTGTTGCAGGGTGCGAGAGGAGTGCGAAAGGCACGTGAGCGTAGCTGGAGGTGTTGCCTGAGAGGCCTGTTTGTGGTGGAGGAGGCGTTTGGGTGGCTGCCAGGAGTTTGGTGTGAGCAGGCTGGCTGTGATCTTGGCAGGGGAGGCAAGTGAGCAGGGCGCTTGTTGTGGGGCTGGCGGAGGCGTTGCAAGGGGAGCTTGGGGGTGGCCCGAGGTGTTGTCTGTGAGGCTTGTGTGGTGGAGGAGGCTGTTAGTTGCAGCCAGGGGTATGCTGGGAGGAGGCGTGGTGTGTGGTTTGGGGCGCGGGGCGGCAGGTTGTGAGGCAAGGTGTGTGAGGGCTGCCGTAGGCATGCCAAGGGCCGAATGGGGTGCCAGGAGGTGGGGGAGGGCGTATGAGGGCTGGTGGTTGGGGGAGGCGTTGGACCATGGTGGCCGTTCTGGTAGCTGGGCGCGAGTAAGGCTAGTGGCAGGTTTGGGCAGGGGAGGAGGCTGAACAGGTAACCTGTCGGTAGGGCTGGCCTAGGCATGCGCAAGGCGCCTTGATGGGCCAAGTGCTGTTCTGTGTGAGCGCTGGTTGATGGGAGGGGGCGTTGGATGAGGGTGGCGCTGCTAGTAGGAAGGTGTGAGTAAGGCTGGTGTCAGGTTTGGGCGGGGGACCAATCGGAGGCACGAGTTAGTTGTTGCAGGGTGCGAGAGGAGTGCGAAAGGCACGTGAGCGTAGCTGGAGGTGTTGCCTGAGAGGCCTGTTTGTGGTGGAGGAGGCGTTTGGGTGGCTGCCAGGAGTTTGGTGTGAGCAGGCTGGCTGTGATCTTGGCAGGGGAGGCAAGTGAGCAGGGCGCTTGTTGTGGGGCTGGCGGAGGCGTTGCAAGGGGAGCTTGGGGGTGGCCCGAGGTGTTGTCTGTGAGGCTTGTGTGGTGGAGGAGGCTGTTAGTTGCAGCCAGGGGTATGCTGGGAGGAGGCGTGGTGTGTGGTTTGGGGCGCGGGGCGGCAGGTTGTGAGGCAAGGTGTGTGAGGGCTGCCGTAGGCATGCCAAGGGCCGAATGGGGTGCCAGGAGGTGGGGGAGGGCGTATGAGGGCTGGTGGTTGGGGGAGGCGTTGGACCATGGTGGCCGTTCTGGTAGCTGGGCGCGAGTAAGGCTAGTGGCAGGTTTGGGCAGGGGAGGAGGCTGAACAGGTAACCTGTCGGTAGGGCTGGCCTAGGCATGCGCAAGGCGCCTTGATGGGCCAAGTGCTGTTCTGTGTGAGCGCTGGTTGATGGGGGGGGGGGGCGTTGGATGAGGGTGGCGCTGCTAGTAGGAAAGTGTGAGTAAGGCTGGTGTCAGGTTTGGGCGGGGGACCAATCGGAGGCACGAGTTAGTTGTTGCAGGGTGCGAGAGGAGTGCGAAAGGCACGTGAGCGTAGCTGGAGGTGTTGCCTGAGAGGCCTGTTTGTGGTGGAGGAGGCGTTTGGGTGGCTGCCAGGAGTTTGGTGTGAGCAGGCTGGCTGTGATCTTGGCAGGGGAGGCAAGTGAGCAGGGCGCTTGTTGTGGGGCTGGCGGAGGCGTTGCAAGGGGAGCTTGGGGGTGGCCCGAGGTGTTGTCTGTGAGGCTTGTGTGGTGGAGGAGGCTGTTAGTTGCAGCCAGGGGTATGCTGGGAGGAGGCGTGGTGTGTGGTTTGGGGCGGGGGGGCGGCAGGTTGTGAGGCAAGGTGTGTGAGGGCTGCCGTAGGCATGCCAAGGGCCGAATGGGGTGCCAGGAGGTGGGGGAGGGCGTATGAGGGCTGGTGGTTGGGGGAGGCGTTGGACCATGGTGGCCGTTCTGGTAGCTGGGCGCGAGTAAGGCTGGTGTCAGGTTTGGGCGGGGGACCAATCGGAGGCACGAATTAGTTGTTGCAGGGTGCAAGAGGAGTGCGAAAGGCACGTGAGCGTAGCTGGAGGTGTTGCCTGAGAGGCCTGTTTGTGGTGGAGGAGGCGTTTGGGTGGCTGCCAGGAGTTTGGTGTGAGCAGGCTGGCTGTGATCTTGGCAGGGGAGGCAAGTGAGCAGGGCGCTTGTTGTGGGGCTGGCGGAGGCGTTGCAAGGGGAGCTTGGGGGTGGCCCGAGGTGTTGTCTGTGAGGCTTGTGTGGTGGAGGAGGCTGTTAGTTGCAGCCAGGGGTATGCTGGGAGGAGGCGTGGTGTGTGGTTTGGGGCGGGGGGGCGGCAGGTTGTGAGGCAAGGTGTGTTAGGGCTGCCATAGGCATGCCAAGGGCCGAATGGGGTGCCAGGAGGTGGGGGAGGGCGTATGAGGGCTGGTGGTTGGGGGAGGCGTTGGACCATGGTGGCCGTTCTGGTAGCTGGGCGCGAGTAAGGCTGGTGGCAGGTTTGGGCAGGGGAGGAGGCTGAACAGGTAACCTGTCGGTAGGGCTGGCCTAGGCATGCGCAAGGCGCCTTGATGGGCCAAGTGCTGTTCTGTGTGAGCGCTGGTTGATGGGAGGGGGCGTTGGATGAGGGTGGCGCTGCTAGTAGGAAGGTGTGAGTAAGGCTGGTGTCAGGTTTGGGTGGGGGACCAATCGGAGGCACGAGTTAGTTGTTGCAGGGTGCGAGAGGAGTGCAAAAGGCACGTGAGCGTAGCTGGAGGTGTTGCCTGAGAGGCCTGTTTGTGGTGGAGGAGGCGTTTGGGTGGCTGCCAGGAGTTTGGTGTGAGCAGGCTGGCTGTGATCTTGGCAGGGGAGGCAAGTGAGCAGGGCGCTTGTTGTGGGGCTGGCGGAGGCGTTGCAAGGGGAGCTTGGGGGTGGCCCGAGGTGTTGTCTGTGAGGCTTGTGTGGTGGAGGAGGCTGTTAGTTGCAGCCAGGGGTATGCTGGGAGGAGGCGTGGTGTGTGGTTTGGGGCGGGGGGGCGGCAGGTTGTGAGGCAAGGTGTGTGAGGGCTGCCGTAGGCATGCCAAGGGCCGAATGGGGTGCCAGGAGGTGGGGGAAGGCGTATGAGGGCTGGTGGTTGGGGGAGGCGTTGGACCATGGTGGCCGTTCTGGTAGCTGGGCGCGAGTAAGGCTGGTGTCAGGTTTGGGCGGGGGACCAATCGGAGGCACGAATTAGTTGTTGCAGGGTGCGAGAGGAGTGCGAAAGGCATGTGAGCGTAGCTGGAGGTGTTGCCTGAGAGGCCTGTTTGTGGTGGAGGAGGCGTTTGGGTGGCTGCCAGGAGTTTGGTGTGAGCAGGCTGGCTGTGATCTTGGCAGGGGAGGCAAGTGAGCAGGGCGCTTGTTGTGGGGCTGGCGGAGGCGTTGCAAGGGGAGCTTGGGGGTGGCCCGAGGTGTTGTCTGTGAGGCTTGTGTGGTGGAGGAGGCTGTTAGTTGCAGCCAGGGGTATGCTGGGAGGAGGCGTGGTGTGTGGTTTGGGGCGGGGGGGCGGCAGGTTGTGAGGCAAGGTGTGTTAGGGCTGCCGTAGGCATGCCAAGGGCCGAATGGGGTGCCAGGAGGTGGGGGAGGGCGTATGAGGGCTGGTGGTTGGGGGAGGCGTTGGACCATGGTGGCCGTTCTGGTAGCTGGGCGCGAGTAAGGCTGGTGTCAGGTTTGGGCGGGGGACCAATCGGAGGCACGAATTAGTTGTTGCAGGGTGCGAGAGGAGTGCGAAAGGCACGTGAGCGTAGCTGGAGGTGTTGCCTGAGAGGCCTGTTTGTGGTGGAGGCGGCGTTTGGGTGGCTGCCAGGAGTTTGGTGTGAGCAGGCTGGCTGTGATCTTGGCAGGGGAGGCAAGTGAGCAGGGCGCTTGTTGTGGGGCTTGCGGAGGCGTTGCAAGGGGAGCTTGGGGGTGGCCCGAGGTGTTGTCTGTGAGGCTTGTGTGGTGGAGGAGGCTGTTAGTTGCAGCCAGGGGTATGCTGGGAGGAGGCGTGGTGTGTGGTTTGGGGCGGGGGGGCGGCAGGTTGTGAGGCAAGGTGTGTGAGGGCTGCCGTAGGCATGCCAAGGGCCGAATGGGGTGCCAGGAGGTGGGGGAGGGCGTATGAGGGCTGGTGGTTGGGGGAGGCGTTGGACCATGGTGGCCGTTCTGGTAGCTGGGCGCGAGTAAGGCTGGTGGCAGGTTTGGGCAGGGGAGGAGGCTGAACAGGTAACCTGTCGGTAGGGCTGGCCTAGGCATGCGCAAGGCGCCTTGATGGGCCAAGTGCTGTTCTGTGTGAGCGCTGGTTGATGGGGGGGGGCGTTGGATGAGGGTGGCGCTGCTAGTAGGAAAGTGTGAGTAAGGCTGGTGTCAGGTTTGGGCGGGGGACCAATCGGAGGCACGAGTTAGTTGTTGCAGGGTGCGAGAGGAGTGTGAAAGGCATGTGAGCGTAGCTGGAGGTGTTGCCTGAGAGGCCTGTTTGTGGTGGAGGAGGCGTTTGGGTGGCTGCCAGGAGTTTGGTGTGAGCAGGCTGGCTGTGATCTTGGCAGGGGAGGCAAGTGAGCAGGGCGCTTGTTGTGGGGCTGGCGGAGGCGTTGCAAGGGGAGCTTGGGGGTGGCCCGAGGTGTTGTCTGTGAGGCTTGTGTGGTGGAGGAGGCTGTTAGTTGCAGCCAGGGGTATGCTGGGAGGAGGCGTGGTGTGTGGTTTGGGGCGGGGGGGCGGCAGGTTGTGAGGCAAGGTGTGTTAGGGCTGCCGTGGGCATGCCAAGGGCCGAATGGGGTGCCAGGAGGTGGGGGAGGGCGTATGAGGGCTGGTGGTTGGGGGAGGCGTTGGACCATGGTGGCCGTTCTGGTAGCTGGGCGCGAGTAAGGCTGGTGTCAGGTTTGGGCGGGGGACCAATCGGAGGCACGAATTAGTTGTTGCAGGGTGCGAGAGGAGTGCGAAAGGCACGTGAGCGTAGCTGGAGGTGTTGCCTGAGAGGCCTGTTTGTGGTGGAGGAGGCGTTTGGGTGGCTGCCAGGAGTTTGGTGTGAGCAGGCTGGCTGTGATCTTGGCAGGGGAGGCAAGTGAGCAGGGCGCTTGTTGTGGGGCTGGCGGAGGCGTTGCAAGGGGAGCTTGGGGGTGGCCCGAGGTGTTGTCTGTGAGGCTTGTGTGGTGGAGGAGGCTGTTAGTTGCAGCCAGGGGTATGCTGGGAGGAGGCGTGGTGTGTGGTTTGGGGCGGGGGGGCGGCAGGTTGTGAGGCAAGGTGTGTTAGGGCTGCCATAGGCATGCCAAGGGCCGAATGGGGTGCCAGGAGGTGGGGGAGGGCGTATGAGGGCTGGTGGTTGGGGGAGGCGTTGGACCATGGTGGCCGTTCTGGTAGCTGGGCGCGAGTAAGGCTGGTGGCAGGTTTGGGCAGGGGAGGAGGCTGAACAGGTAACCTGTCGGTAGGGCTGGCCTAGGCATGCGCAAGGCGCCTTGATGGGCCAAGTGCTGTTCTGTGTGAGCGCTGGTTGATGGGAGGGGGCGTTGGATGAGGGTGGCGCTGCTAGTAGGAAGGTGTGAGTAAGGCTGGTGTCAGGTTTGGGTGGGGGACCAATCGGAGGCACGAGTTAGTTGTTGCAGGGTGCGAGAGGAGTGCGAAAGGCACGTGAGCGTAGCTGGAGGTGTTGCCTGAGAGGCCTGTTTGTGGTGGAGGAGGCGTTTGGGTGGCTGCCAGGAGTTTGGTGTGAGCAGGCTGGCTGTGATCTTGGCAGGGGAGGCAAGTGAGCAGGGCGCTTGTTGTGGGGCTGGCAGAGGCGTTGCAAGGGGAGCTTGGGGGTGGCCCGAGGTGTTGTCTGTGAGGCTTGTGTGGTGGAGGAGGCTGTTAGTTGCAGCCAGGGGTATGCTGGGAGGAGGCGTGGTGTGTGGTTTGGGGCGCGGGGCGGCAGGTTGTGAGGCAAGGTGTGTTAGGGCTGCCGTAGGCATGCCAAGGGCCGAATGGGGTGCCAGGAGGTGGGGGAGGGCGTATGAGGGCTGGTGGTTGGGGGAGGCGTTGGACCATGGTGGCCGTTCTGGTAGCTGGGCGCGAGTAAGGCTGGTGTCAGGTTTGGGCGGGGGACCAATCGGAGGCACGAATTAGTTGTTGCAGGGTGCGAGAGGAGTGCGAAAGGCACGTGAGCGTAGCTGGAGGTGTTGCCTGAGAGGCCTGTTTGTGGTGGAGGCGGCGTTTGGGTGGCTGCCAGGAGTTTGGTGTGAGCAGGCTGGCTGTGATCTTGGCAGGGGAGGCAAGTGAGCAGGGCGCTTGTTGTGGGGCTTGCGGAGGCGTTGCAAGGGGAGCTTGGGGGTGGCCCGAGGTGTTGTCTGTGAGGCTTGTGTGGTGGAGGAGGCTGTTAGTTGCAGCCAGGGGTATGCTGGGAGGAGGCGTGGTGTGTGGTTTGGGGCGGGGGGGCGGCAGGTTGTGAGGCAAGGTGTGTGAGGGCTGCCGTAGGCATGCCAAGGGCCGAATGGGGTGCCAGGAGGTGGGGGAGGGCGTATGAGGGCTGGTGGTTGGGGGAGGCGTTGGACCATGGTGGCCGTTCTGGTAGCTGGGCGCGAGTAAGGCTGGTGGCTGGTTTGGGCAGGGGAGGAGGCTGAACAGGTAACCTGTCGGTAGGGCTGGCCTAGGCATGCGCAAGGCGCCTTGATGGGCCAAGTGCTGTTCTGTGTGAGCGCTGGTTGATGGGGGGGGGCGTTGGATGAGGGTGGCGCTGCTAGTAGGAAAGTGTGAGTAAGGCTGGTGTCAGGTTTGGGCGGGGGACCAATCGGAGGCACGAGTTAGTTGTTGCAGGGTGCGAGAGGAGTGCGAAAGGCACGTGAGCGTAGCTGGAGGTGTTGCCTGAGAGGCCTGTTTGTGGTGGAGGAGGCGTTTGGGTGGCTGCCAGGAGTTTGGTGTGAGCAGGCTGGCTGTGATCTTGGCAGGGGAGGCAAGTGAGCAGGGCGCTTGTTGTGGGGCTGGCGGAGGCGTTGCAAGGGGAGCTTGGGGGTGGCCCGAGGTGTTGTCTGTGAGGCTTGTGTGGTGGAGGAGGCTGTTAGTTGCAGCCAGGGGTATGCTGGGAGGAGGCGTGGTGTGTGGTTTGGGGCGGGGGGGCGGCAGGTTGTGAGGCAAGGTGTGTTAGGGCTGCCGTAGGCATACCAAGGGCCGAATGGGGTGCCAGGAGGTGGGGGAGGGCGTATGAGGGCTGGTGGTTGGGGGAGGCGTTGGACCATGGTGGCCGTTCTGGTAGCTGGGCGCGAGTAAGGCTGGTGGCAGGTTTGGGCGGGGGACCAATCGGAGGCACGAATTAGTTGTTGCAGGGTGCGAGAGGAGTGCGAAAGGCACGTGAGCGTAGCTGGAGGTGTTGCCTGAGAGGCCTGTTTGTGGTGGAGGAGGCGTTTGGGTGGCTGCCAGGAGTTTGGTGTGAGCAGGCTGGCTGTGATCTTGGCAGGGGAGGCAAGTGAGCAGGGCGCTTGTTGTGGGGCTGGCGGAGGCGTTGCAAGGGGAGCTTGGGGGTGGCCCGAGGTGTTGTCTGTGAGGCTTGTGTGGTGGAGGAGGCTGTTAGTTGCAGCCAGGGGTATGCTGGGAGGAGGCGTGGTGTGTGGTTTGGGGCGGGGGGGCGGCAGGTTGTGAGGCAAGGTGTGTTAGGGCTGCCATAGGCATGCCAAGGGCCGAATGGGGTGCCAGGAGGTGGGGGAGGGCGTATGAGGGCTGGTGGTTGGGGGAGGCGTTGGACCATGGTGGCCGTTCTGGTAGCTGGGCGCGAGTAAGGCTGGTGGCAGGTTTGGGCAGGGGAGGAGGCTGAACAGGTAACCTGTCGGTAGGGCTGGCCTAGGCATGCGCAAGGCGCCTTGATGGGCCAAGTGCTGTTCTGTGTGAGCGCTGGTTGATGGGAGGGGGCGTTGGATGAGGGTGGCGCTGCTAGTAGGAAGGTGTGAGTAAGGCTGGTGTCAGGTTTGGGTGGGGGACCAATCGGAGGCACGAGTTAGTTGTTGCAGGGTGCGAGAGGAGTGCAAAAGGCACGTGAGCGTAGCTGGAGGTGTTGCCTGAGAGGCCTGTTTGTGGTGGAGGAGGCGTTTGGGTGGCTGCCAGGAGTTTGGTGTGAGCAGGCTGGCTGTGATCTTGGCAGGGGAGGCAAGTGAGCAGGGCGCTTGTTGTGGGGCTGGCAGAGGCGTTGCAAGGGGAGCTTGGGGGTGGCCCGAGGTGTTGTCTGTGAGGCTTGTGTGGTGGAGGAGGCTGTTAGTTGCAGCCAGGGGTATGCTGGGAGGAGGCGTGGTGTGTGGTTTGGGGCGGTGGGGCGGCAGGTTGTGAGGCAAGGTGTGTTAGGGCTGCCGTAGGCATGCCAAGGGCCGAATGGGGTGCCAGGAGGTGGGGGAGGGCGTATGAGGGCTGGTGGTTGGGGGAGGCGTTGGACCATGGTGGCCGTTCTGGTAGCTGGGCGCGAGTAAGGCTAGTGGCAGGTTTGGGCAGGGGAGGAGGCTGAACAGGTAACCTGTCGGTAGGGCTGGCCTAGGCATGCGCAAGGCGCCTTGATGGGCCAAGTGCTGTTCTGTGTGAGCGCTGGTTGATGGGAGGGGGCGTTGGATGAGGGTGGCGCTGCTAGTAGGAAGGTGTGAGTAAGGCTGGTGTCAGGTTTGGGCGGGGGACCAATCGGAGGCACGAGTTAGTTGTTGCAGGGTGCGAGAGGAGTGCGAAAGGCACGTGAGCGTAGCTGGAGGTGTTGCCTGAGAGGCCTGTTTGTGGTGGAGGAGGCGTTTGGGTGGCTGCCAGGAGTTTGGTGTGAGCAGGCTGGCTGTGATCTTGGCAGGGGAGGCAAGTGAGCAGGGCGCTTGTTGTGGGGCTGGCGGAGGCGTTGCAAGGGGAGCTTGGGGGTGGCCCGAGGTGTTGTCTGTGAGGCTTGTGTGGTGGAGGAGGCTGTTAGTTGCAGCCAGGGGTATGCTGGGAGGAGGCGTGGTGTGTGGTTTGGGGCGGGGGGGCGGCAGGTTGTGAGGCAAGGTGTGTTAGGGCTGCCGTAGGCATGCCAAGGGCCGAATGGGGTGCCAGGAGGTGGGGGAGGGCGTATGAGGGCTGGTGGTTGGGGGAGGCGTTGGACCATGGTGGCCGTTCTGGTAGCTGGGCGCGAGTAAGGCTGGTGTCAGGTTTGGGCGGGGGACCAATCGGAGGCACGAATTAGTTGTTGCAGGGTGCGAGAGGAGTGCGAAAGGCACGTGAGCGTAGCTGGAGGTGTTGCCTGAGAGGCCTGTTTGTGGTGGAGGCGGCGTTTGGGTGGCTGCCAGGAGTTTGGTGTGAGCAGGCTGGCTGTGATCTTGGCAGGGGAGGCAAGTGAGCAGGGCGCTTGTTGTGGGGCTTGCGGAGGCGTTGCAAGGGGAGCTTGGGGGTGGCCCGAGGTGTTGTCTGTGAGGCTTGTGTGGTGGAGGAGGCTGTTAGTTGCAGCCAGGGGTATGCTGGGAGGAGGCGTGGTGTGTGGTTTGGGGCGGGGGGGCGGCAGGTTGTGAGGCAAGGTGTGTGAGGGCTGCCGTGGGCATGCCAAGGGCCGAATGGGGTGCCAGGAGGTGGGGGAGGGTGTATGAGGGCTGGTGGTTGGGGGAGGCGTTGGACCATGGTGGCCGTTCTGGTAGCTGGGCGCGAGTAAGGCTGGTGGCAGGTTTGGGCAGGGGAGGAGGCTGAACAGGTAACCTGTCGGTAGGGCTGGCCTAGGCATGCGCAAGGCGCCTTGATGGGCCAAGTGCTGTTCTGTGTGAGCGCTGGTTGATGGGGGGGGGCGTTGGATGAGGGTGGCGCTGCTAGTAGGAAAGTGTGAGTAAGGCTGGTGTCAGGTTTGGGCGGGGGACCAATCGGAGGCACGAGTTAGTTGTTGCAGGGTGCGAGAGGAGTGTGAAAGGCATGTGAGCGTAGCTGGAGGTGTTGCCTGAGAGGCCTGTTTGTGGTGGAGGAGGCGTTTGGGTGGCTGCCAGGAGTTTGGTGTGAGCAGGCTGGCTGTGATCTTGGCAGGGGAGGCAAGTGAGCAGGGCGCTTGTTGTGGGGCTGGCGGAGGCGTTGCAAGGGGAGCTTGGGGGTGGCCCGAGGTGTTGTCTGTGAGGCTTGTGTGGTGGAGGAGGCTGTTAGTTGCAGCCAGGGGTATGCTGGGAGGAGGCGTGGTGTGTGGTTTGGGGCGGGGGGGCGGCAGGTTGTGAGGCAAGGTGTGTTAGGGCTGCCGTAGGCATGCCAAGGGCCGAATGGGGTGCCAGGAGGTGGGGGAGGGCGTATGAGGGCTGGTGGTTGGGGGAGGCGTTGGACCATGGTGGCCGTTCTGGTAGCTGGGCGCGAGTAAGGCTGGTGTCAGGTTTGGGCGGGGGACCAATCGGAGGCACGAATTAGTTGTTGCAGGGTGCGAGAGGAGTGCGAAAGGCACGTGAGCGTAGCTGGAGGTGTTGCCTGAGAGGCCTGTTTGTGGTGGAGGCGGCGTTTGGGTGGCTGCCAGGAGTTTGGTGTGAGCAGGCTGGCTGTGATCTTGGCAGGGGAGGCAAGTGAGCAGGGCGCTTGTTGTGGGGCTTGCGGAGGCGTTGCAAGGGGAGCTTGGGGGTGGCCCGAGGTGTTGTCTGTGAGGCTTGTGTGGTGGAGGAGGCTGTTAGTTGCAGCCAGGGGTATGCTGGGAGGAGGCGTGGTGTGTGGTTTGGGGCGGGGGGGCGGCAGGTTGTGAGGCAAGGTGTGTGAGGGCTGCCGTAGGCATGCCAAGGGCCGAATGGGGTGCCAGGAGGTGGGGGAGGGCGTATGAGGGCTGGTGGTTGGGGGAGGCGTTGGACCATGGTGGCCGTTCTGGTAGCTGGGCGCGAGTAAGGCTGGTGGCAGGTTTGGGCAGGGGAGGAGGCTGAACAGGTAACCTGTCGGTAGGGCTGGCCTAGGCATGCGCAAGGCGCCTTGATGGGCCAAGTGCTGTTCTGTGTGAGCGCTGGTTGATGGGGGGGGGCGTTCGATGAGGGTGGCGCTGCTAGTAGGAAAGTGTGAGTAAGGCTGGTGTCAGGTTTGGGCAGGGGACCAATCGGAGGCACGAGTTAGTTGTTGCAGGGTGCGAGAGGAGTGTGAAAGGCATGTGAGCGTAGCTGGAGGTGTTGCCTGAGAGGCCTGTTTGTGGTGGAGGAGGCGTTTGGGTGGCTGCCAGGAGTTTGGTGTGAGCAGGCTGGCTGTGATCTTGGCAGGGGAGGCAAGTGAGCAGGGCGCTTGTTGTGGGGCTGGCGGAGGCGTTGCAAGGGGAGCTTGGGGGTGGCCCGAGGTGTTGTCTGTGAGGCTTGTGTGGTGGAGGAGGCTGTTAGTTGCAGCCAGGGGTATGCTGGGAGGAGGCGTGGTGTGTGGTTTGGGGCGGGGGGGCGGCAGGTTGTGAGGCAAGGTGTGTTAGGGCTGCCGTAGGCATACCAAGGGCCGAATGGGGTGCCAGGAGGTGGGGGAGGGCGTATGAGGGCTGGTGGTTGGGGGAGGCGTTGGACCATGGTGGCCGTTCTGGTAGCTGGGCGCGAGTAAGGCTGGTGTCAGGTTTGGGCGGGGGACCAATCGGAGGCACGAATTAGTTGTTGCAGGGTGCGAGAGGAGTGCGAAAGGCATGTGAGCGTAGCTGGAGGTGTTGCCTGAGAGGCCTGTTTGTGGTGGAGGAGGCGTTTGGGTGGCTGCCAGGAGTTTGGTGTGAGCAGGCTGGCTGTGATCTTGGCAGGGGAGGCAAGTGAGCAGGGCGCTTGTTGTGGGGCTGGCGGAGGCGTTGCAAGGGGAGCTTGGGGGTGGCCCGAGGTGTTGTCTGTGAGGCTTGTGTGGTGGAGGAGGCTGTTAGTTGCAGCCAGGGGTATGCTGGGAGGAGGCGTGGTGTGTGGTTTGGGGCGGGGGGGCGGCAGGTTGTGAGGCAAGGTGTGTTAGGGCTGCCATAGGCATGCCAAGGGCCGAATGGGGTGCCAGGAGGTGGGGGAGGGCGTATGAGGGCTGGTGGTTGGGGGAGGCGTTGGACCATGGTGGCCGTTCTGGTAGCTGGGCGCGAGTAAGGCTGGTGGCAGGTTTGGGCAGGGGAGGAGGCTGAACAGGTAACCTGTCGGTAGGGCTGGCCTAGGCATGCGCAAGGCGCCTTGATGGGCCAAGTGCTGTTCTGTGTGAGCGCTGGTTGATGGGAGGGGGCGTTGGATGAGGGTGGCGCTGCTAGTAGGAAGGTGTGAGTAAGGCTGGTGTCAGGTTTGGGTGGGGGACCAATCGGAGGCACGAGTTAGTTGTTGCAGGGTGCGAGAGGAGTGCGAAAGGCACGTGAGCGTAGCTGGAGGTGTTGCCTGAGAGGCCTGTTTGTGGTGGAGGAGGCGTTTGGGTGGCTGCCAGGAGTTTGGTGTGAGCAGGCTGGCTGTGATCTTGGCAGGGGAGGCAAGTGAGCAGGGCGCTTGTTGTGGGGCTGGCAGAGGCGTTGCAAGGGGAGCTTGGGGGTGGCCCGAGGTGTTGTCTGTGAGGCTTGTGTGGTGGAGGAGGCTGTTAGTTGCAGCCAGGGGTATGCTGGGAGGAGGCGTGGTGTGTGGTTTGGGGCGCGGGGCGGCAGGTTGTGAGGCAAGGTGTGTTAGGGCTGCCGTAGGCATGCCAAGGGCCGAATGGGGTGCCAGGAGGTGGGGGAGGGCGTATGAGGGCTGGTGGTTGGGGGAGGCGTTGGACCATGGTGGCCGTTCTGGTAGCTGGGCGCGAGTAAGGCTGGTGGCAGGTTTGGGCAGGGGAGGAGGCTGAACAGGTAACCTGTCGGTAGGGCTGGCCTAGGCATGCGCAAGGCGCCTTGATGGGCCAAGTGCTGTTCTGTGTGAGCGCTGGTTGATGGGAGGGGGCGTTGGATGAGGGTGGCGCTGCTAGTAGGAAGGTGTGAGTAAGGCTGGTGTCAGGTTTGGGCGGGGGACCAATCGGAGGCACGAGTTAGTTGTTGCAGGGTGCGAGAGGAGTGCGAAAGGCACGTGAGCGTAGCTGGAGGTGTTGCCTGAGAGGCCTGTTTGTGGTGGAGGAGGCGTTTGGGTGGCTGCCAGGAGTTTGGTGTGAGCAGGCTGGCTGTGATCTTGGCAGGGGAGGCAAGTGAGCAGGGCGCTTGTTGTGGGGCTGGCAGAGGCGTTGCAAGGGGAGCTTGGGGGTGGCCCGAGGTGTTGTCTGTGAGGCTTGTGTGGTGGAGGAGGCTGTTAGTTGCAGCCAGGGGTATGCTGGGAGGAGGCGTGGTGTGTGGTTTGGGGCGCGGGGCGGCAGGTTGTGAGGCAAGGTGTGTTAGGGCTGCCGTAGGCATGCCAAGGGCCGAATGGGGTGCCAGGAGGTGGGGGAGGGCGTATGAGGGCTGGTGGTTGGGGGAGGCGTTGGACCATGGTGGCCGTTCTGGTAGCTGGGCGCGAGTAAGGCTGGTGTCAGGTTTGGGCGGGGGACCAATCGGAGGCACGAATTAGTTGTTGCAGGGTGCGAGAGGAGTGCGAAAGGCACGTGAGCGTAGCTGGAGGTGTTGCCTGAGAGGCCTGTTTGTGGTGGAGGCGGCGTTTGGGTGGCTGCCAGGAGTTTGGTGTGAGCAGGCTGGCTGTGATCTTGGCAGGGGAGGCAAGTGAGCAGGGCGCTTGTTGTGGGGCTTGCGGAGGCGTTGCAAGGGGAGCTTGGGGGTGGCCCGAGGTGTTGTCTGTGAGGCTTGTGTGGTGGAGGAGGCTGTTAGTTGCAGCCAGGGGTATGCTGGGAGGAGGCGTGGTGTGTGGTTTGGCGCGGGGGGGCGGCAGGTTGTGAGGCAAGGTGTGTGAGGGCTGCCGTAGGCATGCCAAGGGCCGAATGGGGTGCCAGGAGGTGGGGGAGGGTGTATGAGGGCTGGTGGTTGGGGGAGGCGTTGGACCATGGTGGCCGTTCTGGTAGCTGGGCGCGAGTAAGGCTGGTGGCAGGTTTGGGCAGGGGAGGAGGCTGAACAGGTAACCTGTCGGTAGGGCTGGCCTAGGCATGCGCAAGGCGCCTTGATGGGCCAAGTGCTGTTCTGTGTGAGCGCTGGTTGATGGGGGGGGGCGTTGGATGAGGGTGGCGCTGCTAGTAGGAAAGTGTGAGTAAGGCTGGTGTCAGGTTTGGGCGGGGGACCAATCGGAGGCACGGGTTAGTTGTTGCAGGGTGCGAGAGGAGTGCGAAAGGCATGTGAGCGTAGCTGGAGGTGTTGCCTGAGAGGCCTGTTTGTGGTGGAGGAGGCGTTTGGGTGGCTGCCAGGAGTTTGGTGTGAGCAGGCTGGCTGTGATCTTGGCAGGGGAGGCAAGTGAGCAGGGCGCTTGTTGTGGGGCTGGCGGAGGCGTTGCAAGGGGAGCTTGGGGGTGGCCCGAGGTGTTGTCTGTGAGGCTTGTGTGGTGGAGGAGGCTGTTAGTTGCAGCCAGGGGTATGCTGGGAGGAGGCGTGGTGTGTGGTTTGGGGCGGGGGGGCGGCAGGTTGTGAGGCAAGGTGTGTGAGGGCTGCCGTAGGCATGCCAAGGGCCGAATGGGGTGCCAGGAGGTGGGGGAGGGCGTATGAGGGCTGGTGGTTGGGGGAGGCGTTGGACCATGGTGGCCGTTCTGGTAGCTGGGCGCGAGTAAGGCTGGTGTCAGGTTTGGGCGGGGGACCAATCGGAGGCACGAATTAGTTGTTGCAGGGTGCGAGAGGAGTGCGAAAGGCACGTGAGCGTAGCTGGAGGTGTTGCCTGAGAGGCCTGTTTGTGGTGGAGGAGGCGTTTGGGTGGCTGCCAGGAGTTTGGTGTGAGCAGGCTGGCTGTGATCTTGGCAGGGGAGGCAAGTGAGCAGGGCGCTTGTTGTGGGGCTGGCGGAGGCGTTGCAAGGGGAGCTTGGGGGTGGCCCGAGGTGTTGTCTGTGAGGCTTGTGTGATGGAGGAGGCTGTTAGTTGCAGCCAGGGGTATGCTGGGAGGAGGCGTGGTGTGTGGTTTGGGGCGGGGGGGGCGGCAGGTTGTGAGGCAAGGTGTGTGAGGGCTGCCGTAGGCATGCCAAGGGCCGAATGGGGTGCCAGGAGGTGGGGGAAGGCGTATGAGGGCTGGTGGTTGGGGGAGGCGTTGGACCATGGTGGCCGTTCTGGTAGCTGGGCGCGAGTAGGGCTGGTGTCAGGTTTGGGCGGGGGACCAATCGGAGGCACGAATTAGTTGTTGCAGGGTGCGAGAGGAGTGCGAAAGGCACGTGAGCGTAGCTGGAGGTGTTGCCTGAGAGGCCTGTTTGTGGTGGAGGAGGCGTTTGGGTGGCTGCCAGGAGTTTGGTGTGAGCAGGCTGGCTGTGATCTTGGCAGGGGAGGCAAGTGAGCAGGGCGCTTGTTGTGGGGCTGGCAGAGGCGTTGCAAGGGGAGCTTGGGGGTGGCCCGAGGTGTTGTCTGTGAGGCTTGTGTGGTGGAGGAGGCTGTTAGTTGCAGCCAGGGGTATGCTGGGAGGAGGCGTGGTGTGTGGTTTGGGGCGCGGGGCGGCAGGTTGTGAGGCAAGGTGTGTTAGGGCTGCCGTAGGCATGCCAAGGGCCGAATGGGGTGCCAGGAGGTGGGGGAGGGCGTATGAGGGCTGGTGGTTGGGGGAGGCGTTGGACCATGGTGGCCGTTCTGGTAGCTGGGCGCGAGTAAGGCTGGTGGCAGGTTTGGGCAGGGGAGGAGGCTGAACAGGTAACCTGTCGGTAGGGCTGGCCTAGGCATGCGCAAGGCGCCTTGATGGGCCAAGTGCTGTTCTGTGTGAGCGCTGGTTGATGGGAGGGGGCGTTGGATGAGGGTGGCGCTGCTAGTAGGAAGGTGTGAGTAAGGCTGGTGTCAGGTTTGGGCGGGGGACCAATCGGAGGCACGAGTTAGTTGTTGCAGGGTGCGAGAGGAGTGCGAAAGGCACGTGAGCGTAGCTGGAGGTGTTGCCTGAGAGGCCTGTTTGTGGTGGAGGAGGCGTTTGGGTGGCTGCCAGGAGTTTGGTGTGAGCAGGCTGGCTGTGATCTTGGCAGGGGAGGCAAGTGAGCAGGGCGCTTGTTGTGGGGCTGGCAGAGGCGTTGCAAGGGGAGCTTGGGGGTGGCCCGAGGTGTTGTCTGTGAGGCTTGTGTGGTGGAGGAGGCTGTTAGTTGCAGCCAGGGGTATGCTGGGAGGAGGCGTGGTGTGTGGTTTGGGGCGCGGGGCGGCAGGTTGTGAGGCAAGGTGTGTTAGGGCTGCCGTAGGCATGCCAAGGGCCGAATGGGGTGCCAGGAGGTGGGGGAGGGCGTATGAGGGCTGGTGGTTGGGGGAGGCGTTGGACCATGGTGGCCGTTCTGGTAGCTGGGCGCGAGTAAGGCTGGTGTCAGGTTTGGGCGGGGGACCAATCGGAGGCACGAATTAGTTGTTGCAGGGTGCGAGAGGAGTGCGAAAGGCACGTGAGCGTAGCTGGAGGTGTTGCCTGAGAGGCCTGTTTGTGGTGGAGGCGGCGTTTGGGTGGCTGCCAGGAGTTTGGTGTGAGCAGGCTGGCTGTGATCTTGGCAGGGGAGGCAAGTGAGCAGGGCGCTTGTTGTGGGGCTTGCGGAGGCGTTGCAAGGGGAGCTTGGGGGTGGCCCGAGGTGTTGTCTGTGAGGCTTGTGTGGTGGAGGAGGCTGTTAGTTGCAGCCAGGGGTATGCTGGGAGGAGGCGTGGTGTGTGGTTTGGGGCGGGGGGGCGGCAGGTTGTGAGGCAAGGTGTGTGAGGGCTGCCGTAGGCATGCCAAGGGCCGAATGGGGTGCCAGGAGGTGGGGGAGGGTGTATGAGGGCTGGTGGTTGGGGGAGGCGTTGGACCATGGTGGCCGTTCTGGTAGCTGGGCGCGAGTAAGGCTGGTGTCAGGTTTGGGCGGGGGACCAATCGGAGGCACGAATTAGTTGTTGCAGGGTGCGAGAGGAGTGCGAAAGGCACGTGAGCGTAGCTGGAGGTGTTGCCTGAGAGGCCTGTTTGTGGTGGAGGAGGCGTTTGGGTGGCTGCCAGGAGTTTGGTGTGAGCAGGCTGGCTGTGATCTTGGCAGGGGAGGCAAGTGAGCAGGGCGCTTGTTGTGGGGCTGGCGGAGGCGTTGCAAGGGGAGCTTGGGGGTGGCCCGAGGTGTTGTCTGTGAGGCTTGTGTGATGGAGGAGGCTGTTAGTTGCAGCCAGGGGTATGCTGGGAGGAGGCGTGGTGTGTGGTTTGGGGCGGGGGGGGCGGCAGGTTGTGAGGCAAGGTGTGTGAGGGCTGCCGTAGGCATGCCAAGGGCCGAATGGGGTGCCAGGAGGTGGGGGAAGGCGTATGAGGGCTGGTGGTTGGGGGAGGCGTTGGACCATGGTGGCCGTTCTGGTAGCTGGGCGCGAGTAGGGCTGGTGTCAGGTTTGGGCGGGGGACCAATCGGAGGCACGAATTAGTTGTTGCAGGGTGCGAGAGGAGTGCGAAAGGCACGTGAGCGTAGCTGGAGGTGTTGCCTGAGAGGCCTGTTTGTGGTGGAGGAGGCGTTTGGGTGGCTGCCAGGAGTTTGGTGTGAGCAGGCTGGCTGTGATCTTGGCAGGGGAGGCAAGTGAGCAGGGCGCTTGTTGTGGGGCTGGCGGAGGCGTTGCAAGGGGAGCTTGGGGGTGGCCCGAGGTGTTGTCTGTGAGGCTTGTGTGGTGGAGGAGGCTGTTAGTTGCAGCCAGGGGTATGCTGGGAGGAGGCGTGGTGTGTGGTTTGGGGCGCGGGGCGGCAGGTTGTGAGGCAAGGTGTGTGAGGGCTGCCGTAGGCATGCCAAGGGCCGAATGGGGTGCCAGGAGGTGGGGGAGGGCGTATGAGGGCTGGTGGTTGGGGGAGGCGTTGGACCATGGTGGCCGTTCTGGTAGCTGGGCGCGAGTAAGGCTGGTGTCAGGTTTGGGCGGGGGACCAATCGGAGGCACGAATTAGTTGTTGCAGGGTGCGAGAGGAGTGCGAAAGGCACGTGAGAGTAGCTGGAGGTGTTGCCTGAGAGGCCTGTTTGTGGTGGAGGAGGCGTTTGGGTGGCTGCCAGGAGTTTGGTGTGAGCAGGCTGGCTGTGATCTTGGCAGGGGAGGCAAGTGAGCAGGGCGCTTGTTGTGGGGCTGGCGGAGGCGTTGCAAGGGGAGCTTGGGGGTGGCCCGAGGTGTTGTCTGTGAGGCTTGTGTGGTGGAGGAGGCTGTTAGTTGCAGCCAGGGGTATGCTGGGAGGAGGCGTGGTGTGTGGTTTGGGGCGGGGGGGCGGCAGGTTGTGAGGCAAGGTGTGTTAGGGCTGCCGTAGGCATGCCAAGGGCCGAATGGGGTGCCAGGAGGTGGGGGAGGGCGTATGAGGGCTGGTGGTTGGGGGAGGCGTTGGACCATGGTGGCCGTTCTGGTAGCTGGGCGCGAGTAAGGCTGGTGTCAGGTTTGGGCGGGGGACCAATCGGAGGCACGAATTAGTTGTTGCAGGGTGCGAGAGGAGTGCGAAAGGCACGTGAGCGTAGCTGGAGGTGTTGCCTGAGAGGCCTGTTTGTGGTGGAGGCGGCGTTTGGGTGGCTGCCAGGAGTTTGGTGTGAGCAGGCTGGCTGTGATCTTGGCAGGGGAGGCAAGTGAGCAGGGCGCTTGTTGTGGGGCTTGCGGAGGCGTTGCAAGGGGAGCTTGGGGGTGGCCCGAGGTGTTGTCTGTGAGGCTTGTGTGGTGGAGGAGGCTGTTAGTTGCAGCCAGGGGTATGCTGGGAGGAGGCGTGGTGTGTGGTTTGGGGCGGGGGGGCGGCAGGTTGTGAGGCAAGGTGTGTGAGGGCTGCCGTAGGCATGCCAAGGGCCGAATGGGGTGCCAGGAGGTGGGGGAGGGCGTATGAGGGCTGGTGGTTGGGGGAGGCGTTGGACCATGGTGGCCGTTCTGGTAGCTGGGCGCGAGTAAGGCTGGTGGCAGGTTTGGGCAGGGGAGGAGGCTGAACAGGTAACCTGTCGGTAGGGCTGGCCTAGGCATGCGCAAGGCGCCTTGATGGGCCAAGTGCTGTTCTGTGTGAGCGCTGGTTGATGGGAGGGGGCGTTGGATGAGGGTGGCGCTGCTAGTAGGAAAGTGTGAGTAAGGCTGGTGTCAGGTTTGGGCGGGGGACCAATCGGAGGCACGAGTTAGTTGTTGCAGGGTGCGAGAGGAGTGTGAAAGGCACGTGAGCGTAGCTGGAGGTGTTGCCTGAGAGGCCTGTTTGTGGTGGAGGAGGCGTTTGGGTGGCTGCCAGGAGTTTGGTGTGAGCAGGCTGGCTGTGATCTTGGCAGGGGAGGCAAGTGAGCAGGGCGCTTGTTGTGGGGCTGGCAGAGGCGTTGCAAGGGGAGCTTGGGGGTGGCCCGAGGTGTTGTCTGTGAGGCTTGTGTGGTGGAGGAGGCTGTTAGTTGCAGCCAGGGGTATGCTGGGAGGAGGCGTGGTGTGTGGTTTGGGGCGGTGGGGCGGCAGGTTGTGAGGCAAGGTGTGTTAGGGCTGCCGTAGGCATGCCAAGGGCCGAATGGGGTGCCAGGAGGTGGGGGAGGGCGTATGAGGGCTGGTGGTTGGGGGAGGCGTTGGACCATGGTGGCCGTTCTGGTAGCTGGGCGCGAGTAAGACTGGTGGCAGGTTTGGGCAGGGGAGGAGGCTGAACAGGTAACCTGTCGGTAGGGCTGGCCTAGGCATGCGCAAGGCGCCTTGATGGGCCAAGTGCTGTTCTGTGTGAGCGCTGGTTGATGGGGTGGGGGGGGGCGTTGGATGAGGGTGGCGCTGCTAGTAGGAAGGTGTGAGTAAGGCTGGTGTCAGGTTTGGGCGGGGGACCAATCGGAGGCACGAGTTAGTTGTTGCAGGGTGCGAGAGGAGTGCGAAAGGCACGTGAGCGTAGCTGGAGGTGTTGCCTGAGAGGCCTGTTTGTGGTGGAGGAGGCGTTTGGGTGGCTGCCAGGAGTTTGGTGTGAGCAGGCTGGCTGTGATCTTGGCAGGGGAGGCAAGTGAGCAGGGCGCTTGTTGTGGGGCTGGCGGAGGCGTTGCAAGGGGAGCTTGGGGGTGGCCCGAGGTGTTGTCTGTGAGGCTTGTGTGGTGGAGGAGGCTGTTAGTTGCAGCCAGGGGTATGCTGGGAGGAGGCGTGGTGTGTGGTTTGGGGCGGGGGGGCGGCAGGTTGTGAGGCAAGGTGTGTTAGGGCTGCCGTAGGCATGCCAAGGGCCGAATGGGGTGCCAGGAGGTGGGGGAGGGCGTATGAGGGCTGGTGGTTGGGGGAGGCGTTGGACCATGGTGGCCGTTCTGGTAGCTGGGCGCGAGTAAGGCTGGTGGCAGGTTTGGGCGGGGGACCAATCGGAGGCACGAATTAGTTGTTGCAGGGTGCGAGAGGAGTGCGAAAGGCACGTGAGCGTAGCTGGAGGTGTTGCCTGAGAGGCCTGTTTGTGGTGGAGGCGGCGTTTGGGTGGCTGCCAGGAGTTTGGTGTGAGCAGGCTGGCTGTGATCTTGGCAGGGGAGGCAAGTGAGCAGGGCGCTTGTTGTGGGGCTTGCGGAGGCGTTGCAAGGGGAGCTTGGGGGTGGCCCGAGGTGTTGTCTGTGAGGCTTGTGTGGTGGAGGAGGCTGTTAGTTGCAGCCAGGGGTATGCTGGGAGGAGGCGTGGTGTGTGGTTTTGGGCGGGGGGGCGGCAGGTTGTGAGGCAAGGTGTGTTAGGGCTGCCGTAGGCATGCCAAGGGCCGAATGGGGTGCCAGGAGGTGGGGGAGGGTGTATGAGGGCTGGTGGTTGGGGGAGGCGTTGGACCATGGTGGCCGTTCTGGTAGCTGGGCGCGAGTAAGGCTGGTGGCAGGTTTGGGCAGGGGAGGAGGCTGAACAGGTAACCTGTCGGTAGGGCTGGCCTAGGCATGCGCAAGGCGCCTTGATGGGCCAAGTGCTGTTCTGTGTGAGCGCTGGTTGATGGGGTGGGGGGGGGCGTTGGATGAGGGTGGCGCTGCTAGTAGGAAGGTGTGAGTAAGGCTGGTGTCAGGTTTGGGCGGGGGACCAATCGGAGGCACGAGTTAGTTGTTGCAGGGTGCGAGAGGAGTGCGAAAGGCACGTGAGCGTAGCTGGAGGTGTTGCCTGAGAGGCCTGTTTGTGGTGGAGGAGGCGTTTGGGTGGCTGCCAGGAGTTTGGTGTGAGCAGGCTGGCTGTGATCTTGGCAGGGGAGGCAAGTGAGCAGGGCGCTTGTTGTGGGGCTGGCGGAGGCGTTGCAAGGGGAGCTTGGGGGTGGCCCGAGGTGTTGTCTGTGAGGCTTGTGTGGTGGAGGAGGCTGTTAGTTGCAGCCAGGGGTATGCTGGGAGGAGGCGTGGTGTGTGGTTTGGGGCGGGGGGGCGGCAGGTTGTGAGGCAAGGTGTGTTAGGGCTGCCGTAGGCATGCCAAGGGCCGAATGGGGTGCCAGGAGGTGGGGGAGGGCGTATGAGGGCTGGTGGTTGGGGGAGGCGTTGGACCATGGTGGCCGTTCTGGTAGCTGGGCGCGAGTAAGGCTGGTGTCAGGTTTGGGCGGGGGACCAATCGGAGGCACGAATTAGTTGTTGCAGGGTGCGAGAGGAGTGCGAAAGGCACGTGAGCGTAGCTGGAGGTGTTGCCTGAGAGGCCTGTTTGTGGTGGAGGAGGCGTTTGGGTGGCTGCCAGGAGTTTGGTGTGAGCAGGCTGGCTGTGATCTTGGCAGGGGAGGCAAGTGAGCAGGGCGCTTGTTGTGGGGCTGGCGGAGGCGTTGCAAGGGGAGCTTGGGGGTGGCCCGAGGTGTTGTCTGTGAGGCTTGTGTGGTGGAGGAGGCTGTTAGTTGCAGCCAGGGGTATGCTGGGAGGAGGCGTGGTGTGTGGTTTGGGGCGGGGGGGCGGCAGGTTGTGAGGCAAGGTGTGTTAGGGCTGCCATAGGCATGCCAAGGGCCGAATGGGGTGCCAGGAGGTGGGGGAGGGCGTATGAGGGCTGGTGGTTGGGGGAGGCGTTGGACCATGGTGGCCGTTCTGGTAGCTGGGCGCGAGTAAGGCTGGTGGCAGGTTTGGGCAGGGGAGGAGGCTGAACAGGTAACCTGTCGGTAGGGCTGGCCTAGGCATGCGCAAGGCGCCTTGATGGGCCAAGTGCTGTTCTGTGTGAGCGCTGGTTGATGGGAGGGGGCGTTGGATGAGGGTGGCGCTGCTAGTAGGAAGGTGTGAGTAAGGCTGGTGTCAGGTTTGGGTGGGGGACCAATCGGAGGCACGAGTTAGTTGTTGCAGGGTGCGAGAGGAGTGCGAAAGGCACGTGAGCGTAGCTGGAGGTGTTGCCTGAGAGGCCTGTTTGTGGTGGAGGAGGCGTTTGGGTGGCTGCCAGGAGTTTGGTGTGAGCAGGCTGGCTGTGATCTTGGCAGGGGAGGCAAGTGAGCAGGGCGCTTGTTGTGGGGCTGGCGGAGGCGTTGCAAGGGGAGCTTGGGGGTGGCCCGAGGTGTTGTCTGTGAGGCTTGTGTGGTGGAGGAGGCTGTTAGTTGCAGCCAGGGGTATGCTGGGAGGAGGCGTGGTGTGTGGTTTGGGGCGGGGGGGGCGGCAGGTTGTGAGGCAAGGTGTGTGAGGGCTGCCGTAGGCATGCCAAGGGCCGAATGGGGTGCCAGGAGGTGGGGGAAGGCGTATGAGGGCTGGTGGTTGGGGGAGGCGTTGGACCATGGTGGCCGTTCTGGTAGCTGGGCGCGAGTAGGGCTGGTGTCAGGTTTGGGCGGGGGACCAATCGGAGGCACGAATTAGTTGTTGCAGGGTGCGAGAGGAGTGCGAAAGGCACGTGAGCGTAGCTGGAGGTGTTGCCTGAGAGGCCTGTTTGTGGTGGAGGAGGCGTTTGGGTGGCTGCCAGGAGTTTGGTGTGAGCAGGCTGGCTGTGATCTTGGCAGGGGAGGCAAGTGAGCAGGGCGCTTGTTGTGGGGCTGGCGGAGGCGTTGCAAGGGGAGCTTGGGGGTGGCCCGAGGTGTTGTCTGTGAGGCTTGTGTGGTGGAGGAGGCTGTTAGTTGCAGCCAGGGGTATGCTGGGAGGAGGCGTGGTGTGTGGTTTGGGGCGCGGGGCGGCAGGTTGTGAGGCAAGGTGTGTGAGGGCTGCCGTAGGCATGCCAAGGGCCGAATGGGGTGCCAGGAGGTGGGGGAGGGCGTATGAGGGCTGGTGGTTGGGGGAGGCGTTGGACCATGGTGGCCGTTCTGGTAGCTGGGCGCGAGTAAGGCTGGTGGCAGGTTTGGGCGGGGGACCAATCGGAGGCACGAATTAGTTGTTGCAGGGTGCGAGAGGAGTGCGAAAGGCACGTGAGCGTAGCTGGAGGTGTTGCCTGAGAGGCCTGTTTGTGGTGGAGGAGGCGTTTGGGTGGCTGCCAGGAGTTTGGTGTGAGCAGGCTGGCTGTGATCTTGGCAGGGGAGGCAAGTGAGCAGGGCGCTTGTTGTGGGGCTGGCGGAGGCGTTGCAAGGGGAGCTTGGGGGTGGCCCGAGGTGTTGTCTGTGAGGCTTGTGTGGTGGAGGAGGCTGTTAGTTGCAGCCAGGGGTATGCTGGGAGGAGGCGTGGTGTGTGGTTTGGGGCGGGGGGGCGGCAGGTTGTGAGGCAAGGTGTGTTAGGGCTGCCGTAGGCATGCCAAGGGCCGAATGGGGTGCCAGGAGGTGGGGGAGGGCGTATGAGGGCTGGTGGTTGGGGGAGGCGTTGGACCATGGTGGCCGTTCTGGTAGCTGGGCGCGAGTAAGGCTGGTGTCAGGTTTGGGCGGGGGACCAATCGGAGGCACGAATTAGTTGTTGCAGGGTGCGAGAGGAGTGCGAAAGGCACGTGAGCGTAGCTGGAGGTGTTGCCTGAGAGGCCTGTTTGTGGTGGAGGCGGCGTTTGGGTGGCTGCCAGGAGTTTGGTGTGAGCAGGCTGGCTGTGATCTTGGCAGGGGAGGCAAGTGAGCAGGGCGCTTGTTGTGGGGCTTGCGGAGGCGTTGCAAGGGGAGCTTGGGGGTGGCCCGAGGTGTTGTCTGTGAGGCTTGTGTGGTGGAGGAGGCTGTTAGTTGCAGCCAGGGGTATGCTGGGAGGAGGCGTGGTGTGTGGTTTGGGGCGGGGGGGCGGCAGGTTGTGAGGCAAGGTGTGTGAGGGCTGCCGTAGGCATGCCAAGGGCCGAATGGGGTGCCAGGAGGTGGGGGAGGGCGTATGAGGGCTGGTGGTTGGGGGAGGCGTTGGACCATGGTGGCCGTTCTGGTAGCTGGGCGCGAGTAAGGCTGGTGGCAGGTTTGGGCAGGGGAGGAGGCTGAACAGGTAACCTGTCGGTAGGGCTGGCCTAGGCATGCGCAAGGCGCCTTGATGGGCCAAGTGCTGTTCTGTGTGAGCGCTGGTTGATGGGGGGGGGCGTTGGATGAGGGTGGCGCTGCTAGTAGGAAAGTGTGAGTAAGGCTGGTGTCAGGTTTGGGCGGGGGACCAATCGGAGGCACGAGTTAGTTGTTGCAGGGTGCGAGAGGAGTGTGAAAGGCATGTGAGCGTAGCTGGAGGTGTTGCCTGAGAGGCCTGTTTGTGGTGGAGGAGGCGTTTGGGTGGCTGCCAGGAGTTTGGTGTGAGCAGGCTGGCTGTGATCTTGGCAGGGGAGGCAAGTGAGCAGGGCGCTTGTTGTGGGGCTTGCGGAGGCGTTGCAAGGGGAGCTTGGGGGTGGCCCGAGGTGTTGTCTGTGAGGCTTGTGTGGTGGAGGAGGCTGTTAGTTGCAGCCAGGGGTATGCTGGGAGGAGGCGTGGTGTGTGGTTTTGGGCGGGGGGGCGGCAGGTTGTGAGGCAAGGTGTGTTAGGGCTGCCGTAGGCATGCCAAGGGCCGAATGGGGTGCCAGGAGGTGGGGGAGGGTGTATGAGGGCTGGTGGTTGGGGGAGGCGTTGGACCATGGTGGCCGTTCTGGTAGCTGGGCGCGAGTAAGGCTGGTGGCAGGTTTGGGCAGGGGAGGAGGCTGAACAGGTAACCTGTCGGTAGGGCTGGCCTAGGCATGCGCAAGGCGCCTTGATGGGCCAAGTGCTGTTCTGTGTGAGCGCTGGTTGATGGGGTGGGGGGGGGCGTTGGATGAGGGTGGCGCTGCTAGTAGGAAGGTGTGAGTAAGGCTGGTGTCAGGTTTGGGCGGGGGACCAATCGGAGGCACGAGTTAGTTGTTGCAGGGTGCGAGAGGAGTGCGAAAGGCACGTGAGCGTAGCTGGAGGTGTTGCCTGAGAGGCCTGTTTGTGGTGGAGGAGGCGTTTGGGTGGCTGCCAGGAGTTTGGTGTGAGCAGGCTGGCTGTGATCTTGGCAGGGGAGGCAAGTGAGCAGGGCGCTTGTTGTGGGGCTGGCGGAGGCGTTGCAAGGGGAGCTTGGGGGTGGCCCGAGGTGTTGTCTGTGAGGCTTGTGTGGTGGAGGAGGCTGTTAGTTGCAGCCAGGGGTATGCTGGGAGGAGGCGTGGTGTGTGGTTTGGGGCGGGGGGGCGGCAGGTTGTGAGGCAAGGTGTGTTAGGGCTGCCGTAGGCATGCCAAGGGCCGAATGGGGTGCCAGGAGGTGGGGGAGGGCGTATGAGGGCTGGTGGTTGGGGGAGGCGTTGGACCATGGTGGCCGTTCTGGTAGCTGGGCGCGAGTAAGGCTGGTGTCAGGTTTGGGCGGGGGACCAATCGGAGGCACGAATTAGTTGTTGCAGGGTGCGAGAGGAGTGCGAAAGGCACGTGAGCGTAGCTGGAGGTGTTGCCTGAGAGGCCTGTTTGTGGTGGAGGAGGCGTTTGGGTGGCTGCCAGGAGTTTGGTGTGAGCAGGCTGGCTGTGATCTTGGCAGGGGAGGCAAGTGAGCAGGGCGCTTGTTGTGGGGCTGGCGGAGGCGTTGCAAGGGGAGCTTGGGGGTGGCCCGAGGTGTTGTCTGTGAGGCTTGTGTGGTGGAGGAGGCTGTTAGTTGCAGCCAGGGGTATGCTGGGAGGAGGCGTGGTGTGTGGTTTGGGGCGGGGGGGCGGCAGGTTGTGAGGCAAGGTGTGTTAGGGCTGCCATAGGCATGCCAAGGGCCGAATGGGGTGCCAGGAGGTGGGGGAGGGCGTATGAGGGCTGGTGGTTGGGGGAGGCGTTGGACCATGGTGGCCGTTCTGGTAGCTGGGCGCGAGTAAGGCTGGTGGCAGGTTTGGGCAGGGGAGGAGGCTGAACAGGTAACCTGTCGGTAGGGCTGGCCTAGGCATGCGCAAGGCGCCTTGATGGGCCAAGTGCTGTTCTGTGTGAGCGCTGGTTGATGGGAGGGGGCGTTGGATGAGGGTGGCGCTGCTAGTAGGAAGGTGTGAGTAAGGCTGGTGTCAGGTTTGGGTGGGGGACCAATCGGAGGCACGAGTTAGTTGTTGCAGGGTGCGAGAGGAGTGCGAAAGGCACGTGAGCGTAGCTGGAGGTGTTGCCTGAGAGGCCTGTTTGTGGTGGAGGAGGCGTTTGGGTGGCTGCCAGGAGTTTGGTGTGAGCAGGCTGGCTGTGATCTTGGCAGGGGAGGCAAGTGAGCAGGGCGCTTGTTGTGGGGCTGGCGGAGGCGTTGCAAGGGGAGCTTGGGGGTGGCCCGAGGTGTTGTCTGTGAGGCTTGTGTGGTGGAGGAGGCTGTTAGTTGCAGCCAGGGGTATGCTGGGAGGAGGCGTGGTGTGTGGTTTGGGGCGGGGGGGGCGGCAGGTTGTGAGGCAAGGTGTGTGAGGGCTGCCGTAGGCATGCCAAGGGCCGAATGGGGTGCCAGGAGGTGGGGGAAGGCGTATGAGGGCTGGTGGTTGGGGGAGGCGTTGGACCATGGTGGCCGTTCTGGTAGCTGGGCGCGAGTAGGGCTGGTGTCAGGTTTGGGCGGGGGACCAATCGGAGGCACGAATTAGTTGTTGCAGGGTGCGAGAGGAGTGCGAAAGGCACGTGAGCGTAGCTGGAGGTGTTGCCTGAGAGGCCTGTTTGTGGTGGAGGAGGCGTTTGGGTGGCTGCCAGGAGTTTGGTGTGAGCAGGCTGGCTGTGATCTTGGCAGGGGAGGCAAGTGAGCAGGGCGCTTGTTGTGGGGCTGGCGGAGGCGTTGCAAGGGGAGCTTGGGGGTGGCCCGAGGTGTTGTCTGTGAGGCTTGTGTGGTGGAGGAGGCTGTTAGTTGCAGCCAGGGGTATGCTGGGAGGAGGCGTGGTGTGTGGTTTGGGGCGCGGGGCGGCAGGTTGTGAGGCAAGGTGTGTGAGGGCTGCCGTAGGCATGCCAAGGGCCGAATGGGGTGCCAGGAGGTGGGGGAGGGCGTATGAGGGCTGGTGGTTGGGGGAGGCGTTGGACCATGGTGGCCGTTCTGGTAGCTGGGCGCGAGTAAGGCTGGTGGCAGGTTTGGGCGGGGGACCAATCGGAGGCACGAATTAGTTGTTGCAGGGTGCGAGAGGAGTGCGAAAGGCACGTGAGCGTAGCTGGAGGTGTTGCCTGAGAGGCCTGTTTGTGGTGGAGGAGGCGTTTGGGTGGCTGCCAGGAGTTTGGTGTGAGCAGGCTGGCTGTGATCTTGGCAGGGGAGGCAAGTGAGCAGGGCGCTTGTTGTGGGGCTGGCGGAGGCGTTGCAAGGGGAGCTTGGGGGTGGCCCGAGGTGTTGTCTGTGAGGCTTGTGTGGTGGAGGAGGCTGTTAGTTGCAGCCAGGGGTATGCTGGGAGGAGGCGTGGTGTGTGGTTTGGGGCGGGGGGGCGGCAGGTTGTGAGGCAAGGTGTGTGAGGGCTGCCGTAGGCATGCCAAGGGCCGAATGGGGTGCCAGGAGGTGGGGGAGGGCGTATGAGGGCTGGTGGTTGGGGGAGGCGTTGGACCATGGTGGCCGTTCTGGTAGCTGGGCGCGAGTAAGGCTGGTGTCAGGTTTGGGCGGGGGACCAATCGGAGGCACGAATTAGTTGTTGCAGGGTGCGAGAGGAGTGCGAAAGGCACGTGAGCGTAGCTGGAGGTGTTGCCTGAGAGGCCTGTTTGTGGTGGAGGCGGCGTTTGGGTGGCTGCCAGGAGTTTGGTGTGAGCAGGCTGGCTGTGATCTTGGCAGGGGAGGCAAGTGAGCAGGGCGCTTGTTGTGGGGCTTGCGGAGGCGTTGCAAGGGGAGCTTGGGGGTGGCCCGAGGTGTTGTCTGTGAGGCTTGTGTGGTGGAGGAGGCTGTTAGTTGCAGCCAGGGGTATGCTGGGAGGAGGCGTGGTGTGTGGTTTGGGGCGGGGGGGCGGCAGGTTGTGAGGCAAGGTGTGTGAGGGCTGCCGTAGGCATGCCAAGGGCCGAATGGGGTGCCAGGAGGTGGGGGAGGGCGTATGAGGGCTGGTGGTTGGGGGAGGCGTTGGACCATGGTGGCCGTTCTGGTAGCTGGGCGCGAGTAAGGCTGGTGGCAGGTTTGGGCAGGGGAGGAGGCTGAACAGGTAACCTGTCGGTAGGGCTGGCCTAGGCATGCGCAAGGCGCCTTGATGGGCCAAGTGCTGTTCTGTGTGAGCGCTGGTTGATGGGGGGGGGCGTTGGATGAGGGTGGCGCTGCTAGTAGGAAAGTGTGAGTAAGGCTGGTGTCAGGTTTGGGCGGGGGACCAATCGGAGGCACGAGTTAGTTGTTGCAGGGTGCGAGAGGAGTGTGAAAGGCATGTGAGCGTAGCTGGAGGTGTTGCCTGAGAGGCCTGTTTGTGGTGGAGGAGGCGTTTGGGTGGCTGCCAGGAGTTTGGTGTGAGCAGGCTGGCTGTGATCTTGGCAGGGGAGGCAAGTGAGCAGGGCGCTTGTTGTGGGGCTGGCGGAGGCGTTGCAAGGGGAGCTTGGGGGTGGCCCGAGGTGTTGTCTGTGAGGCTTGTGTGGTGGAGGAGGCTGTTAGTTGCAGCCAGGGGTATGCTGGGAGGAGGCGTGGTGTGTGGTTTGGGGCGGTGGGGCGGCAGGTTGTGAGGCAAGGTGTGTTAGGGCTGCCGTAGGCATACCAAGGGCCGAATGGGGTGCCAGGAGGTGGGGGAGGGCGTATGAGGGCTGGTGGTTGGGGGAGGCGTTGGACCATGGTGGCCGTTCTGGTAGCTGGGCGCGAGTAAGGCTGGTGTCAGGTTTGGGCGGGGGACCAATCGGAGGCACGAGTTAGTTGTTGCAGGGTGCGAGAGGAGTGCGAAAGGCACGTGAGCGTAGCTGGAGGTGTTGCCTGAGAGGCCTGTTTGTGGTGGAGGAGGCGTTTGGGTGGCTGCCAGGAGTTTGGTGTGAGCAGGCTGGCTGTGATCTTGGCAGGGGAGGCAAGTGAGCAGGGCGCTTGTTGTGGGGCTGGCGGAGGCGTTGCAAGGGGAGCTTGGGGGTGGCCCGAGGTGTTGTCTGTGAGGCTTGTGTGGTGGAGGAGGCTGTTAGTTGCAGCCAGGGGTATGCTGGGAGGAGGCGTGGTGTGTGGTTTGGGGCGGGGGGGCGGCAGGTTGTGAGGCAAGGTGTGTTAGGGCTGCCATAGGCATGCCAAGGGCCGAATGGGGTGCCAGGAGGTGGGGGAGGGCGTATGAGGGCTGGTGGTTGGGGGAGGCGTTGGACCATGGTGGCCGTTCTGGTAGCTGGGCGCGAGTAAGGCTGGTGGCAGGTTTGGGCAGGGGAGGAGGCTGAACAGGTAACCTGTCGGTAGGGCTGGCCTAGGCATGCGCAAGGCGCCTTGATGGGCCAAGTGCTGTTCTGTGTGAGCGCTGGTTGATGGGAGGGGGCGTTGGATGAGGGTGGCGCTGCTAGTAGGAAGGTGTGAGTAAGGCTGGTGTCAGGTTTGGGTGGGGGACCAATCGGAGGCACGAGTTAGTTGTTGCAGGGTGCGAGAGGAGTGCGAAAGGCACGTGAGCGTAGCTGGAGGTGTTGCCTGAGAGGCCTGTTTGTGGTGGAGGAGGCGTTTGGGTGGCTGCCAGGAGTTTGGTGTGAGCAGGCTGGCTGTGATCTTGGCAGGGGAGGCAAGTGAGCAGGGCGCTTGTTGTGGGGCTGGCGGAGGCGTTGCAAGGGGAGCTTGGGGGTGGCCCGAGGTGTTGTCTGTGAGGCTTGTGTGGTGGAGGAGGCTGTTAGTTGCAGCCAGGGGTATGCTGGGAGGAGGCGTGGTGTGTGGTTTGGGGCGGTGGGGCGGCAGGTTGTGAGGCAAGGTGTGTTAGGGCTGCCGTAGGCATGCCAAGGGCCGAATGGGGTGCCAGGAGGTGGGGGAGGGCGTATGAGGGCTGGTGGTTGGGGGAGGCGTTGGACCATGGTGGCCGTTCTGGTAGCTGGGCGCGAGTAAGGCTGGTGGCAGGTTTGGGCAGGGGAGGAGGCTGAACAGGTAACCTGTCGGTAGGGCTGGCCTAGGCATGCGCAAGGCGCCTTGATGGGCCAAGTGCTGTTCTGTGTGAGCGCTGGTTGATGGGGTGGGGGGGGGCGTTGGATGAGGGTGGCGCTGCTAGTAGGAAAGTGTGAGTAAGGCTGGTGTCAGGTTTGGGCGGGGGACCAATCGGAGGCACGAGTTAGTTGTTGCAGGGTGCGAGAGGAGTGTGAAAGGCACGTGAGCGTAGCTGGAGGTGTTGCCTGAGAGGCCTGTTTGTGGTGGAGGAGGCGTTTGGGTGGCTGCCAGGAGTTTGGTGTGAGCAGGCTGGCTGTGATCTTGGCAGGGGAGGCAAGTGAGCAGGGCGCTTGTTGTGGGGCTGGCGGAGGCGTTGCAAGGGGAGCTTGGGGGTGGCCCGAGGTGTTGTCTGTGAGGCTTGTGTGGTGGAGGAGGCTGTTAGTTGCAGCCAGGGGTATGCTGGGAGGAGGCGTGGTGTGTGGTTTGGGGCGGGGGGGCGGCAGGTTGTGAGGCAAGGTGTGTTAGGGCTGCCGTAGGCATGCCAAGGGCCGAATGGGGTGCCAGGAGGTGGGGGAGGGCGTATGAGGGCTGGTGGTTGGGGGAGGCGTTGGACCATGGTGGCCGTTCTGGTAGCTGGGCGCGAGTAAGGCTGGTGTCAGGTTTGGGCGGGGGACCAATCGGAGGCACGAATTAGTTGTTGCAGGGTGCGAGAGGAGTGCGAAAGGCACGTGAGCGTAGCTGGAGGTGTTGCCTGAGAGGCTTGTTTGTGGTGGAGGAGGCGTTTGGGTGGCTGCCAGGAGTTTGGTGTGAGCAGGCTGGCTGTGATCTTGGCAGGGGAGGCAAGTGAGCAGGGCGCTTGTTGTGGGGCTGGCGGAGGCGTTGCAAGGGGAGCTTGGGGGTGGCCCGAGGTGTTGTCTGTGAGGCTTGTGTGGTGGAGGAGGCTGTTAGTTGCAGCCAGGGGTATGCTGGGAGGAGGCGTGGTGTGTGGTTTGGGGCGGGGGGGCGGCAGGTTGTGAGGCAAGGTGTGTTAGGGCTGCCATAGGCATGCCAAGGGCCGAATGGGGTGCCAGGAGGTGGGGGAGGGCGTATGAGGGCTGGTGGTTGGGGGAGGCGTTGGACCATGGTGGCCGTTCTGGTAGCTGGGCGCGAGTAAGGCTAGTGGCAGGTTTGGGCAGGGGAGGAGGCTGAACAGGTAACCTGTCGGTAGGGCTGGCCTAGGCATGCGCAAGGCGCCTTGATGGGCCAAGTGCTGTTCTGTGTGAGCGCTGTTTAATGGGGGGGGGGGTGTTGGATGAGGGTGGCGCTGCTAGTAGGAAAGTGTGAGTAAGGCTGGTGTCAGGTTTGGGCGGGGGACCAATCGGAGGCACGAGTTAGTTGTTGCAGGGTGCGAGAGGAGTGCGAAAGGCACGTGAGCGTAGCTGGAGGTGTTGCCTGAGAGGCCTGTTTGTGGTGGAGGAGGCGTTTGGGTGGCTGCCAGGAGTTTGGTGTGAGCAGGCTGGCTGTGATCTTGGCAGGGGAGGCAAGTGAGCAGGGCGCTTGTTGTGGGGCTGGCGGAGGCGTTGCAAGGGGAGCTTGGGGGTGGCCCGAGGTGTTGTCTGTGAGGCTTGTGTGGTGGAGGAGGCTGTTAGTTGCAGCCAGGGGTATGCTGGGAGGAGGCGTGGTGTGTGGTTTGGGGCGCGGGGTGGCAGGTTGTGAGGCAAGGTGTGTGAGGGCTGCCGTAGGCATGCCAAGGGCCGAATGGGGTGCCAGGAGGTGGGGGAGGGCGTATGAGGGCTGGTGGTTGGGGGAGGCGTTGGACCATGGTGGCCGTTCTGGTAGCTGGGCGCGAGTAAGGCTGGTGTCAGGTTTGGGCGGGGGACCAATCGGAGGCACGAATTAGTTGTTGCAGGGTGCGAGAGGAGTGCGAAAGGCACGTGAGCGTAGCTGGAGGTGTTGCCTGAGAGGCTTGTTTGTGGTGGAGGAGGCGTTTGGGTGGCTGCCAGGAGTTTGGTGTGAGCAGGCTGGCTGTGATCTTGGCAGGGGAGGCAAGTGAGCAGGGCGCTTGTTGTGGGGCTGGCGGAGGCGTTGCAAGGGGAGCTTGGGGGTGGCCCGAGGTGTTGTCTGTGAGGCTTGTGTGGTGGAGGAGGCTGTTAGTTGCAGCCAGGGGTATGCTGGGAGGAGGCGTGGTGTGTGGTTTGGGGCGGGGGGGGCGGCAGGTTGTGAGGCAAGGTGTGTGAGGGCTGCCGTAGGCATGCCAAGGGCCGAATGGGGTGCCAGGAGGTGGGGGAGGGCGTATGAGGGCTGGTGGTTGGGGGAGGCGTTGGACCATGGTGGCCGTTCTGGTAGCTGGGCGCGAGTAAGGCTGGTGTCAGGTTTGGGCGGGGGACCAATCGGAGGCACGAATTAGTTGTTGCAGGGTGCGAGAGGAGTGCGAAAGGCACGTGAGCGTAGCTGGAGGTGTTGCCTGAGAGGCCTGTTTGTGGTGGAGGAGGCGTTTGGGTGGCTGCCAGGAGTTTGGTGTGAGCAGGCTGGCTGTGATCTTGGCAGGGGAGGCAAGTGAGCAGGGCGCTTGTTGTGGGGCTGGCGGAGGCGTTGCAAGGGGAGCTTGGGGGTGGCCCGAGGTGTTGTCTGTGAGGCTTGTGTGGTGGAGGAGGCTGTTAGTTGCAGCCAGGGGTATGCTGGGAGGAGGCGTGGTGTGTGGTTTGGGGCGGGGGGGCGGCAGGTTGTGAGGCAAGGTGTGTTAGGGCTGCCGTGGGCATGCCAAGGGCTGAATGGGGTGCCAGGAGGTGGGGGAGGGCGTATGAGGGCTGGTGGTTGGGGGAGGCGTTGGACCATGGTGGCCGTTCTGGTAGCTGGGCGCGAGTAAGGCTGGTGGCAGGTTTGGGCAGGGGAGGAGGCTGAACAGGTAACCTGTCGGTAGGGCTGGCCTAGGCATGCGCAAGGCGCCTTGATGGGCCAAGTGCTGTTCTGTGTGAGCGCTGGTTGATGGGGGGGGGGCGTTGGATGAGGGTGGCGCTGCTAGTAGGAAAGTGTGAGTAAGGCTGGTGTCAGGTTTGGGCGGGGGACCAATCGGAGGCACGAGTTAGTTGTTGCAGGGTGCGAGAGGAGTGTGAAAGGCACGTGAGCGTAGCTGGAGGTGTTGCCTGAGAGGCCTGTTTGTGGTGGAGGAGGCGTTTGGGTGGCTGCCAGGAGTTTGGTGTGAGCAGGCTGGCTGTGATCTTGGCAGGGGAGGCAAGTGAGCAGGGCGCTTGTTGTGGGGCTGGCGGAGGCGTTGCAAGGGGAGCTTGGGGGTGGCCCGAGGTGTTGTCTGTGAGGCTTGTGTGGTGGAGGAGGCTGTTAGTTGCAGCCAGGGGTATGCTGGGAGGAGGCGTGGTGTGTGGTTTGGGGCGGGGGGGCGGCAGGTTGTGAGGCAAGGTGTGTGAGGGCTGCCGTAGGCATGCCAAGGGCCGAATGGGGTGCCAGGAGGTGGGGGAGGGCGTATGAGGGCTGGTGGTTGGGGGAGGCGTTGGACCATGGTGGCCGTTCTGGTAGCTGGGCGCGAGTAAGGCTGGTGTCAGGTTTGGGCGGGGGACCAATCGGAGGCACGAATTAGTTGTTGCAGGGTGCGAGAGGAGTGCGAAAGGCACGTGAGCGTAGCTGGAGGTGTTGCCTGAGAGGCCTGTTTGTGGTGGAGGAGGCGTTTGGGTGGCTGCCAGGAGTTTGGTGTGAGCAGGCTGGCTGTGATCTTGGCAGGGGAGGCAAGTGAGCAGGGCGCTTGTTGTGGGGCTGGCGGAGGCGTTGCAAGGGGAGCTTGGGGGTGGCCCGAGGTGTTGTCTGTGAGGCTTGTGTGGTGGAGGAGGCTGTTAGTTGCAGCCAGGGGTATGCTGGGAGGAGGCGTGGTGTGTGGTTTGGGGCGCGGGGCGGCAGGTTGTGAGGCAAGGTGTGTTAGGGCTGCCGTAGGCATGCCAAGGGCCGAATGGGGTGCCAGGAGGTGGGGGAGGGCGTATGAGGGCTGGTGGTTGGGGGAGGCGTTGGACCATGGTGGCCGTTCTGGTAGCTGGGCGCGAGTAAGGCTGGTGGCAGGTTTGGGCAGGGGAGGAGGCTGAACAGGTAACCTGTCGGTAGGGCTGGCCTAGGCATGCGCAAGGCGCCTTGATGGGCCAAGTGCTGTTCTGTGTGAGCGCTGGTTGATGGGAGGGGGCGTTGGATGAGGGTGGCGCTGCTAGTAGGAAGGTGTGAGTAAGGCTGGTGTCAGGTTTGGGCGGGGGACCAATCGGAGGCACGAGTTAGTTGTTGCAGGGTGCGAGAGGAGTGCGAAAGGCACGTGAGCGTAGCTGGAGGTGTTGCCTGAGAGGCCTGTTTGTGGTGGAGGAGGCGTTTGGGTGGCTGCCAGGAGTTTGGTGTGAGCAGGCTGGCTGTGATCTTGGCAGGGGAGGCAAGTGAGCAGGGCGCTTGTTGTGGGGCTGGCGGAGGCGTTGCAAGGGGAGCTTGGGGGTGGCCCGAGGTGTTGTCTGTGAGGCTTGTGTGGTGGAGGAGGCTGTTAGTTGCAGCCAGGGGTATGCTGGGAGGAGGCGTGGTGTGTGGTTTGGGGCGGGGGGGCGGCAGGTTGTGAGGCAAGGTGTGTGAGGGCTGCCGTAGGCATGCCAAGGGCCGAATGGGGTGCCAGGAGGTGGGGGAGGGCGTATGAGGGCTGGTGGTTGGGGGAGGCGTTGGACCATGGTGGCCGTTCTGGTAGCTGGGCGCGAGTAAGGCTGGTGTCAGGTTTGGGCGGGGGACCAATCGGAGGCACGAATTAGTTGTTGCAGGGTGCGAGAGGAGTGCGAAAGGCACGTGAGCGTAGCTGGAGGTGTTGCCTGAGAGGCCTGTTTGTGGTGGAGGAGGCGTTTGGGTGGCTGCCAGGAGTTTGGTGTGAGCAGGCTGGCTGTGATCTTGGCAGGGGAGGCAAGTGAGCAGGGCGCTTGTTGTGGGGCTGGCGGAGGCGTTGCAAGGGGAGCTTGGGGGTGGCCCGAGGTGTTGTCTGTGAGGCTTGTGTGGTGGAGGAGGCTGTTAGTTGCAGCCAGGGGTATGCTGGGAGGAGGCGTGGTGTGTGGTTTGGGGCGCGGGGCGGCAGGTTGTGAGGCAAGGTGTGTTAGGGCTGCCATAGGCATGCCAAGGGCCGAATGGGGTGTCAGGAGGTGGGGGAGGGCGTATGAGGGCTGGTGGTTGGGGGAGGCGTTGGACCATGGTGGCCGTTCTGGTAGCTGGGCGCGAGTAAGGCTGGTGGCAGGTTTGGGCAGGGGAGGAGGCTGAACAGGTAACCTGTCGGTAGGGCTGGCCTAGGCATGCGCAAGGCGCCTTGATGGGCCAAGTGCTGTTCTGTGTGAGCGCTGGTTGATGGGAGGGGGCGTTGGATGAGGGTGGCGCTGCTAGTAGGAAGGTGTGAGTAAGGCTGGTGTCAGGTTTGGGCGGGGGACCAATCGGAGGCACGAGTTAGTTGTTGCAGGGTGCGAGAGGAGTGCGAAAGGCACGTGAGCGTAGCTGGAGGTGTTGCCTGAGAGGCCTGTTTGTGGTGGAGGAGGCGTTTGGGTGGCTGCCAGGAGTTTGGTGTGAGCAGGCTGGCTGTGATCTTGGCAGGGGAGGCAAGTGAGCAGGGCGCTTGTTGTGGGGCTGGCGGAGGCGTTGCAAGGGGAGCTTGGGGGTGGCCCGAGGTGTTGTCTGTGAGGCTTGTGTGGTGGAGGAGGCTGTTAGTTGCAGCCAGGGGTATGCTGGGAGGAGGCGTGGTGTGTGGTTTGGGGCGGGGGGGCGGCAGGTTGTGAGGCAAGGTGTGTTAGGGCTGCCATAGGCATGCCAAGGGCCGAATGGGGTGCCAGGAGGTGGGGGAGGGCGTATGAGGGCTGGTGGTTGGGGGAGGCGTTGGACCATGGTGGCCGTTCTGGTAGCTGGGCGCGAGTAAGGCTGGTGGCAGGTTTGGGCAGGGGAGGAGGCTGAACAGGTAACCTGTCGGTAGGGCTGGCCTAGGCATGCGCAAGGCGCCTTGATGGGCCAAGTGCTGTTCTGTGTGAGCGCTGGTTGATGGGAGGGGGCGTTGGATGAGGGTGGCGCTGCTAGTAGGAAGGTGTGAGTAAGGCTGGTGTCAGGTTTGGGCGGGGGACCAATCGGAGGCACGAGTTAGTTGTTGCAGGGTGCGAGAGGAGTGTGAAAGGCACGTGAGCGTAGCTGGAGGTGTTGCCTGAGAGGCCTGTTTGTGGTGGAGGAGGCGTTTGGGTGGCTGCCAGGAGTTTGGTGTGAGCAGGCTGGCTGTGATCTTGGCAGGGGAGGCAAGTGAGCAGGGCGCTTGTTGTGGGGCTGGCGGAGGCGTTGCAAGGGGAGCTTGGGGGTGGCCCGAGGTGTTGTCTGTGAGGCTTGTGTGGTGGAGGAGGCTGTTAGTTGCAGCCAGGGGTATGCTGGGAGGAGGCGTGGTGTGTGGTTTGGGGCGGGGGGGCGGCAGGTTGTGAGGCAAGGTGTGTGAGGGCTGCCGTAGGCATGCCAAGGGCCGAATGGGGTGCCAGGAGGTGGGGGAGGGCGTATGAGGGCTGGTGGTTGGGGGAGGCGTTGGACCATGGTGGCCGTTCTGGTAGCTGGGCGCGAGTAAGGCTGGTGTCAGGTTTGGGCGGGGGACCAATCGGAGGCACGAATTAGTTGTTGCAGGGTGCGAGAGGAGTGCGAAAGGCACGTGAGCGTAGCTGGAGGTGTTGCCTGAGAGGCCTGTTTGTGGTGGAGGAGGCGTTTGGGTGGCTGCCAGGAGTTTGGTGTGAGCAGGCTGGCTGTGATCTTGGCAGGGGAGGCAAGTGAGCAGGGCGCTTGTTGTGGGGCTGGCGGAGGCGTTGCAAGGGGAGCTTGGGGGTGGCCCGAGGTGTTGTCTGTGAGGCTTGTGTGGTGGAGGAGGCTGTTAGTTGCAGCCAGGGGTATGCTGGGAGGAGGCGTGGTGTGTGGTTTGGGGCGCGGGGCGGCAGGTTGTGAGGCAAGGTGTGTGAGGGCTGCCGTAGGCATGCCAAGGGCCGAATGGGGTGCCAGGAGGTGGGGGAGGGCGTATGAGGGCTGGTGGTTGGGGGAGGCGTTGGACCATGGTGGCCGTTCTGGTAGCTGGGCGCGAGTAAGGCTGGTGGCAGGTTTGGGCAGGGGAGGAGGCTGAACAGGTAACCTGTCGGTAGGGCTGGCCTAGGCATGCGCAAGGCGCCTTGATGGGCCAAGTGCTGTTCTGTGTGAGCGCTGGTTGATGGGAGGGGGCGTTGGATGAGGGTGGCGCTGCTAGTAGGAAGGTGTGAGTAAGGCTGGTGTCAGGTTTGGGCGGGGGACCAATCGGAGGCACGAGTTAGTTGTTGCAGGGTGCGAGAGGAGTGCGAAAGGCACGTGAGCGTAGCTGGAGGTGTTGCCTGAGAGGCCTGTTTGTGGTGGAGGAGGCGTTTGGGTGGCTGCCAGGAGTTTGGTGTGAGCAGGCTGGCTGTGATCTTGGCAGGGGAGGCAAGTGAGCAGGGCGCTTGTTGTGGGGCTGGCGGAGGCGTTGCAAGGGGAGCTTGGGGGTGGCCCGAGGTGTTGTCTGTGAGGCTTGTGTGGTGGAGGAGGCTGTTAGTTGCAGCCAGGGGTATGCTGGGAGGAGGCGTGGTGTGTGGTTTGGGGCGCGGGGCGGCAGGTTGTGAGGCAAAGTGTGTTAGGGCTGCCGTAGGCATGCCAAGGGCCGAATGGGGTGCCAGGAGGTGGGGGAGGGCGTATGAGGGCTGGTGGTTGGGGGAGGCGTTGGACCATGGTGGCCGTTCTGGTAGCTGGGCGCGAGTAAGGCTGGTGTCAGGTTTGGGCGGGGGACCAATCGGAGGCACGAATTAGTTGTTGCAGGGTGCGAGAGGAGTGCGAAAGGCATGTGAGCGTAGCTGGAGGTGTTGCCTGAGAGGCCTGTTTGTGGTGGAGGAGGCGTTTGGGTGGCTGCCAGGAGTTTGGTGTGAGCAGGCTGGCTGTGATCTTGGCAGGGGAGGCAAGTGAGCAGGGCGCTTGTTGTGGGGCTGGCGGAGGCGTTGCAAGGGGAGCTTGGGGGTGGCCCGAGGTGTTGTCTGTGAGGCTTGTGTGGTGGAGGAGGCTGTTAGTTGCAGCCAGGGGTATGCTGGGAGGAGGCGTGGTGTGTGGTTTGGGGCGGGGGGGCGGCAGGTTGTGAGGCAAGGTGTGTGAGGGCTGCCGTAGGCATGCCAAGGGCCGAATGGGGTGCCAGGAGGTGGGGGAGGGCGTATGAGGGCTGGTGGTTGGGGGAGGCGTTGGACCATGGTGGCCGTTCTGGTAGCTGGGCGCGAGTAAGGCTGGTGGCAGGTTTGGGCAGGGGAGGAGGCTGAACAGGTAACCTGTCGGTAGGGCTGGCCTAGGCATGCGCAAGGCGCCTTGATGGGCCAAGTGCTGTTCTGTGTGAGCGCTGGTTAATGGGGGAGGGGGGGCGTTGGATGAGGGTGGCGCTGCTAGTAGGAAGGTGTGAGTAAGGCTGGTGTCAGGTTTGGGCGGGGGACCAATCGGAGGCACGAGTTAGTTGTTGCAGGGTGCGAGAGGAGTGCGAAAGGCACGTGAGCGTAGCTGGAGGTGTTGCCTGAGAGGCCTGTTTGTGGTGGAGGAGGCGTTTGGGTGGCTGCCAGGAGTTTGGTGTGAGCAGGCTGGCTGTGATCTTGGCAGGGGAGGCAAGTGAGCAGGGCGCTTGTTGTGGGGCTGGCGGAGGCGTTGCAAGAGGAGCTTGGGGGTGGCCCGAGGTGTTGTCTGTGAGGCTTGTGTGGTGGAGGAGGCTGTTAGTTGCAGCCAGGGGTATGCTGGGAGGAGGCGTGGTGTGTGGTTTGGGGCGCGGGGCGGCAGGTTGTGAGGCAAGGTGTGTTAGGGCTGCCATAGGCATGCCAAGGGCCGAATGGGGTGCCAGGAGGTGGGGGAGGGCGTATGAGGGCTGGTGGTTGGGGGAGGCGTTGGACCATGGTGGCCGTTCTGGTAGCTGGGCGCGAGTAAGGCTGGTGGCAGGTTTGGGCGGGGGACCAATCGGAGGCACGAGTTAGTTGTTGCAGGGTGCGAGAGGAGTGCGAAAGGCACGTGAGCGTAGCTGGAGGTGTTGCCTGAGAGGCCTGTTTGTGGTGGAGGAGGCGTTTGGGTGGCTGCCAGGAGTTTGGTGTGAGCAGGCTGGCTGTGATCTTGGCAGGGGAGGCAAGTGAGCAGGGCGCTTGTTGTGGGGCTGGCGGAGGCGTTGCAAGGGGAGCTTGGGGGTGGCCCGAGGTGTTGTCTGTGAGGCTTGTGTGGTGGAGGAGGCTGTTAGTTGCAGCCAGGGGTATGCTGGGAGGAGGCGTGGTGTGTGGTTTGGGGCGGGGGGGGCGGCAGGTTGTGAGGCAAGGTGTGTGAGGGCTGCCGTAGGCATGCCAAGGGCCGAATGGGGTGCCAGGAGGTGGGGGAGGGCGTATGAGGGCTGGTGGTTGGGGGAGGCGTTGGACCATGGTGGCCGTTCTGGTAGCTGGGCGCGAGTAAGGCTGGTGTCAGGTTTGGGCGGGGGACCAAACGGAGGCACGAATTATTTGTTGCAGGGTGCGAGAGGAGTGCGAAAGGCATGTGAGCGTAGCTGGAGGTGTTGCCTGAGAGGCCTGTTTGTGGTGGAGGAGGCGTTTGGGTGGCTGCCAGGAGTTTGGTGTGAGCAGGCTGGCTGTGATCTTGGCAGGGGAGGCAAGTGAGCAGGGCGCTTGTTGTGGGGCTGGCGGAGGCGTTGCAAGGGGAGCTTGGGGGTGGCCCGAGGTGTTGTCTGTGAGGCTTGTGTGGTGGAGGAGGCTGTTAGTTGCAGCCAGGGGTATGCTGGGAGGAGGCGTGGTGTGTGGTTTGGGGCGCGGGGCGGCAGGTTGTGAGGCAAGGTGTGTTAGGGCTGCCGTAGGCATGCCAAGGGCCGAATGGGGTGCCAGGAGGTGGGGGAGGGCGTATGAGGGCTGGTGGTTGGGGGAGGCGTTGGACCATGGTGGCCGTTCTGGTAGCTGGGCGCGAGTAAGGCTGGTGGCAGGTTTGGGCAGGGGAGGAGGCTGAACAGGTAACCTGTCGGTAGGGCTGGCCTAGGCATGCGCAAGGCGCCTTGATGGGCCAAGTGCTGTTCTGTGTGAGCGCTGGTTGATGGGAGGGGGCGTTGGATGAGGGTGGCGCTGCTAGTAGGAAGGTGTGAGTAAGGCTGGTGTCAGGTTTGGGCGGGGGACCAATCGGAGGCACGAGTTAGTTGTTGCAGGGTGCGAGAGGAGTGCGAAAGGCACGTGAGCGTAGCTGGAGGTGTTGCCTGAGAGGCCTGTTTGTGGTGGAGGAGGCGTTTGGGTGGCTGCCAGGAGTTTGGTGTGAGCAGGCTGGCTGTGATCTTGGCAGGGGAGGCAAGTGAGCAGGGCGCTTGTTGTGGGGCTGGCGGAGGCGTTGCAAGGGGAGCTTGGGGGTGGCCCGAGGTGTTGTCTGTGAGGCTTGTGTGGTGGAGGAGGCTGTTAGTTGCAGCCAGGGGTATGCTGGGAGGAGGCGTGGTGTGTGGTTTGGGGCGCGGGGCGGCAGGTTGTGAGGCAAGGTGTGTTAGGGCTGCCGTAGGCATGCCAAGGGCCGAATGGGGTGTCAGGAGGTGGGGGAGGGCGTATGAGGGCTGGTGGTTGGGGGAGGCGTTGGACCATGGTGGCCGTTCTGGTAGCTGGGCGCGAGTAAGGCTGGTGGCAGGTTTGGGCAGGGGAGGAGGCTGAACAGGTAACCTGTCGGTAGGGCTGGCCTAGGCATGCGCAAGGCGCCTTGATGGGCCAAGTGCTGTTCTGTGTGAGCGCTGGTTGATGGGAGGGGGCGTTGGATGAGGGTGGCGCTGCTAGTAGGAAGGTGTGAGTAAGGCTGGTGTCAGGTTTGGGCGGGGGACCAATCGGAGGCACGAGTTAGTTGTTGCAGGGTGCGAGAGGAGTGCGAAAGGCACGTGAGCGTAGCTGGAGGTGTTGCCTGAGAGGCCTGTTTGTGGTGGAGGAGGCGTTTGGGTGGCTGCCAGGAGTTTGGTGTGAGCAGGCTGGCTGTGATCTTGGCAGGGGAGGCAAGTGAGCAGGGCGCTTGTTGTGGGGCTGGCGGAGGCGTTGCAAGGGGAGCTTGGGGGTGGCCCGAGGTGTTGTCTGTGAGGCTTGTGTGGTGGAGGAGGCTGTTAGTTGCAGCCAGGGGTATGCTGGGAGGAGGCGTGGTGTGTGGTTTGGGGCGCGGGGCGGCAGGTTGTGAGGCAAAGTGTGTTAGGGCTGCCGTAGGCATGCCAAGGGCCGAATGGGGTGCCAGGAGGTGGGGGAGGGCGTATGAGGGCTGGTGGTTGGGGGAGGCGTTGGACCATGGTGGCCGTTCTGGTAGCTGGGCGCGAGTAAGGCTGGTGTCAGGTTTGGGCGGGGGACCAATCGGAGGCACGAGTTAGTTGTTGCAGGGTGCGAGAGGAGTGCGAAAGGCACGTGAGCGTAGCTGGAGGTGTTGCCTGAGAGGCCTGTTTGTGGTGGAGGAGGCGTTTGGGTGGCTGCCAGGAGTTTGGTGTGAGCAGGCTGGCTGTGATCTTGGCAGGGGAGGCAAGTGAGCAGGGCGCTTGTTGTGGGGCTGGCGGAGGCGTTGCAAGGGGAGCTTGGGGGTGGCCCGAGGTGTTGTCTGTGAGGCTTGTGTGGTGGAGGAGGCTGTTAGTTGCAGCCAGGGGTATGCTGGGAGGAGGCGTGGTGTGTGGTTTGGGGCGCGGGGCGGCAGGTTGTGAGGCAAGGTGTGTTAGGGCTGCCGTAGGCATGCCAAGGGCCGAATGGGGTGCCAGGAGGTGGGGGAGGGCGAATGAGGGCTGGTGGTTGGGGGAGGCGTTGGACCATGGTGGCCGTTCTGGTAGCTGGGCGCGAGTAAGGCTGGTGTCAGGTTTGGGCGGGGGACCAATCGGAGGCACGAATTAGTTGTTGCAGGGTGCGAGAGGAGTGCGAAAGGCATGTGAGCGTAGCTGGAGGTGTTGCCTGAGAGGCCTGTTTGTGGTGGAGGAGGCGTTTGGGTGGCTGCCAGGAGTTTGGTGTGAGCAGGCTGGCTGTGATCTTGGCAGGCGAGGCAAGTGAGCAGGGCGCTTGTTGTGGGGCTGGCGGAGGCGTTGCAAGGGGAGCTTGGGGGTGGCCCGAGGTGTTGTCTGTGAGGCTTGTGTGGTGGAGGAGGCTGTTAGTTGCAGCCAGGGGTATGCTGGGAGGAGGCGTGGTGTGTGGTTTGGGGCGTGGGGCGGCAGGTTGTGAGGCAAGGTGTGTGAGGGCTGCCGTAGGCATGCCAAGGGCCGAATGGGGTGCCAGGAGGTGGGGGAGGGCGTATGAGGGCTGGTGGTTGGGGGAGGCGTTGGACCATGGTGGCCGTTCTGGTAGCTGGGCGCGAGTAAGGCTGGTGTCAGGTTTGGGCGGGGGACCAATCGGAGGCACGAATTAGTTGTTGCAGGGTGCGAGAGGAGTGCGAAAGGCACGTGAGCGTAGCTGGAGGTGTTGCCTGAGAGGCCTGTTTGTGGTGGAGGAGGCGTTTGGGTGGCTGCCAGGAGTTTGGTGTGAGCAGGCTGGCTGTGATCTTGGCAGGGGAGGCAAGTGAGCAGGGCGCTTGTTGTGGGGCTGGCGGAGGCGTTGCAAGGGGAGCTTGGGGGTGGCCCGAGGTGTTGTCTGTGAGGCTTGTGTGGTGGAGGAGGCTGTTAGTTGCAGCCAGGGGTATGCTGGGAGGAGGCGTGGTGTGTGGTTTGGGGCGGGGGGGCGGCAGGTTGTGAGGCAAGGTGTGTGAGGGCTGCCGTAGGCATGCCAAGGGCCGAATGGGGTGCCAGGAGGTGGGGGAGGGCGTATGAGGGCTGGTGGTTGGGGGAGGCGTTGGACCATGGTGGCCGTTCTGGTAGCTGGGCGCGAGTAAGGCTGGTGTCAGGTTTGGGCGGGGGACCAATCGGAGGCACGAATTAGTTGTTGCAGGGTGCGAGAGGAGTGCGAAAGGCACGTGAGCGTAGCTGGAGGTGTTGCCTGAGAGGCCTGTTTGTGGTGGAGGAGGCGTTTGGGTGGCTGCCAGGAGTTTGGTGTGAGCAGGCTGGCTGTGATCTTGGCAGGGGAGGCAAGTGAGCAGGGCGCTTGTTGTGGGGCTGGCGGAGGCGTTGCAAGGGGAGCTTGGGGGTGGCCCGAGGTGTTGTCTGTGAGGCTTGTGTGGTGGAGGAGGCTGTTAGTTGCAGCCAGGGGTATGCTGGGAGGAGGCGTGGTGTGTGGTTTGGGGCGGGGGGGCGGCAGGTTGTGAGGCAAGGTGTGTTAGGGCTGCCGTAGGCATGCCAAGGGCCGAATGGGGTGCCAGGAGGTGGGGGAGGGCGTATGAGGGCTGGTGGTTGGGGGAGGCGTTGGACCATGGTGGCCGTTCTGGTAGCTGGGCGCGAGTAAGGCTGGTGGCAGGTTTGGGCGGGGGACCAATCGGAGGCACGAGTTAGTTGTTGCAGGGTGCGAGAGGAGTGCGAAAGGCACGTGAGCGTAGCTGGAGGTGTTGCCTGAGAGGCCTGTTTGTGGTGGAGGAGGCGTTTGGGTGGCTGCCAGGAGTTTGGTGTGAGCAGGCTGGCTGTGATCTTGGCAGGGGAGGCAAGTGAGCAGGGCGCTTGTTGTGGGGCTGGCGGAGGCGTTGCAAGGGGAGCTTGGGGGTGGCCCGAGGTGTTGTCTGTGAGGCTTGTGTGGTGGAGGAGGCTGTTAGTTGCAGCCAGGGGTATGCTGGGAGGAGGCGTGGTGTGTGGTTTGGGGCGCGGGGCGGCAGGTTGTGAGGCAAGGTGTGTGAGGGCTGCCGTAGGCATGCCAAGGGCCGAATGGGGTGCCAGGAGGTGGGGGAGGGCGTATGAGGGCTGGTGGTTGGGGGAGGCGTTGGACCATGGTGGCCGTTCTGGTAGCTGGGCGCGAGTAAGGCTGGTGGCAGGTTTGGGCAGGGGAGGAGGCTGAACAGGTAACCTGTCGGTAGGGCTGGCCTAGGCATGCGCAAGGCGCCTTGATGGGCCAAGTGCTGTTCTGTGTGAGCGCTGGTTGATGGGGGGGGGGCGTTGGATGAGGGTGGCGCTGCTAGTAGGAAAGTGTGAGTAAGGCTGGTGTCAGGTTTGGGCGGGGGACCAATCGGAGGCACGAGTTAGTTGTTGCAGGGTGCGAGAGGAGTGTGAAAGGCACGTGAGCGTAGCTGGAGGTGTTGCCTGAGAGGCCTGTTTGTGGTGGAGGAGGCGTTTGGGTGGCTGCCAGGAGTTTGGTGTGAGCAGGCTGGCTGTGATCTTGGCAGGGGAGGCAAGTGAGCAGGGCGCTTGTTGTGGGGCTGGCGGAGGCGTTGCAAGGGGAGCTTGGGGGTGGCCCGAGGTGTTGTCTGTGAGGCTTGTGTGGTGGAGGAGGCTGTTAGTTGCAGCCAGGGGTATGCTGGGAGGAGGCGTGGTGTGTGGTTTGGGGCGTGGGGCGGCAGGTTGTGAGGCAAGGTGTGTTAGGGCTGCCGTAGGCATGCCAAGGGCCGAATGGGGTGCCAGGAGGTGGGGGAGGGCGTATGAGGGCTGGTGGTTGGGGGAGGCGTTGGACCATGGTGGCCGTTCTGGTAGCTGGGCGCGAGTAAGGCTGGTGGCAGGTTTGGGCAGGGGAGGAGGCTGAACAGGTAACCTGTCGGTAGGGCTGGCCTAGGCATGCGCAAGGCGCCTTGATGGGCCAAGTGCTGTTCTGTGTGAGCGCTGGTTAATGGGGGAGAGGGGGCGTTGGATGAGGGTGGCGCTGCTAGTAGGAAGGTGTGAGTAAGGCTGGTGTCAGGTTTGGGCGGGGGACCAATCGGAGGCACGAGTTAGTTGTTGCAGGGTGCGAGAGGAGTGCGAAAGGCACGTGAGCGTAGCTGGAGGTGTTGCCTGAGAGGCCTGTTTGTGGTGGAGGAGGCGTTTGGGTGGCTGCCAGGAGTTTGGTGTGAGCAGGCTGGCTGTGATCTTGGCAGGGGAGGCAAGTGAGCAGGGCGCTTGTTGTGGGGCTGGCGGAGGCGTTGCAAGGGGAGCTTGGGGGTGGCCCGAGGTGTTGTCTGTGAGGCTTGTGTGGTGGAGGAGGCTGTTAGTTGCAGCCAGGGGTATGCTGGGAGGAGGCGTGGTGTGTGGTTTGGGGCGCGGGGCGGCAGGTTGTGAGGCAAGGTGTGTGAGGGCTGCCATAGGCATGCCAAGGGCCGAATGGGGTGCCAGGAGGTGGGGGAGGGCGTATGAGGGCTGGTGGTTGGGGGAGGCGTTGGACCATGGTGGCCGTTCTGGTAGCTGGGCGCGAGTAAGGCTGGTGGCAGGTTTGGGCAGGGGAGGAGGCTGAACAGGTAACCTGTCGGTAGGGCTGGCCTAGGCATGCGCAAGGCGCCTTGATGGGCCAAGTGCTGTTCTGTGTGAGCGCTGGTTAATGGGGGAGGGGGGGCGTTGGATGAGGGTGGCGCTGCTAGTAGGAAAGTGTGAGTAAGGCTGGTGTCAGGTTTGGGCGGGGGACCAATCGGAGGCACGAGTTAGTTGTTGCAGGGTGCGAGAGGAGTGTGAAAGGCACGTGAGCGTAGCTGGAGGTGTTGCCTGAGAGGCCTGTTTGTGGTGGAGGAGGCGTTTGGGTGGCTGCCAGGAGTTTGGTGTGAGCAGGCTGGCTGTGATCTTGGCAGGGGAGGCAAGTGAGCAGGGCGCTTGTTGTGGGGCTGGCGGAGGCGTTGCAAGGGGAGCTTGGGGGTGGCCCGAGGTGTTGTCTGTGAGGCTTGTGTGGTGGAGGAGGCTGTTAGTTGCAGCCAGGGGTATGCTGGAAGGAGGCGTGGTGTGTGGTTTGGGGCGCGGGGCGGCAGGTTGTGAGGCAAGGTGTGTTAGGGCTGCCGTAGGCATGCCAAGGGCCGAATGGGGTGCCAGGAGGTGGGGGAGGGCGTATGAGGGCTGGTGGTTGGGGGAGGCGTTGGACCATGGTGGCCGTTCTGGTAGCTGGGCGCGAGTAAGGCTGGTGTCAGGTTTGGGCGGGGGACCAATCGGAGGCACGAATTAGTTGTTGCAGGGTGCGAGAGGAGTGCGAAAGGCATGTGAGCGTAGCTGGAGGTGTTGCCTGAGAGGCCTGTTTGTGGTGGAGGAGGCGTTTGGGTGGCTGCCAGGAGTTTGGTGTGAGCAGGCTGGCTGTGATCTTGGCAGGGGAGGCAAGTGAGCAGGGCGCTTGTTGTGGGGCTGGCGGAGGCGTTGCAAGGGGAGCTTGGGGGTGGCCCGAGGTGTTGTCTGTGAGGCTTGTGTGGTGGAGGAGGCTGTTAGTTGCAGCCAGGGGTATGCTGGGAGGAGGCGTGGTGTGTGGTTTGGGGCGGGGGGCGGCAGGTTGTGAGGCAAGGTGTGTTAGGGCTGCCGTAGGCATGCCAAGGGCCGAATGGGGTGCCAGGAGGTGGGGGAGGGCGTATGAGGGCTGGTGGTTGGGGGAGGCGTTGGACCATGGTGGCCGTTCTGGTAGCTGGGCGCGAGTAAGGCTGGTGGCAGGTTTGGGCAGGGGAGGAGGCTGAACAGGTAACCTGTCGGTAGGGCTGGCCTAGGCATGCGCAAGGCGCCTTGATGGGCCAAGTGCTGTTCTGTGTGAGCGCTGGTTATTGGGGGGGGGGGCGTTGGATGAGGGTGGCGCTGCTAGTAGGAAAGTGTGAGTAAGGCTGGTGTCAGGTTTGGGCGGGGGACCAATCGGAGGCACGAGTTAGTTGTTGCAGGGTGCGAGAGGAGTGTGAAAGGCACGTGAGCGTAGCTGGAGGTGTTGCCTGAGAGGCCTGTTTGTGGTGGAGGAGGCGTTTGGGTGGCTGCCAGGAGTTTGGTGTGAGCAGGCTGGCTGTGATCTTGGCAGGGGAGGCAAGTGAGCAGGGCGCTTGTTGTGGGGCTGGCGGAGGCGTTGCAAGGGGAGCTTGGGGGTGGCCCGAGGTGTTGTCTGTGAGGCTTGTGTGGTGGAGGAGGCTGTTAGTTGCAGCCAGGGGTATGCTGGGAGGAGGCGTGGTGTGTGGTTTGGGGCGGGGGGGCGGCAGGTTGTGAGGCAAGGTGTGTGAGGGCTGCCGTAGGCATGCCAAGGGCCGAATGGGGTGCCAGGAGGTGGGGGAGGGCGTATGAGGGCTGGTGGTTGGGGGAGGCGTTGGACCATGGTGGCCGTTCTGGTAGCTGGGCGCGAGTAAGGCTGGTGTCAGGTTTGGGCGGGGGACCAATCGGAGGCACGAATTAGTTGTTGCAGGGTGCGAGAGGAGTGCGAAAGGCACGTGAGCGTAGCTGGAGGTGTTGCCTGAGAGGCCTGTTTGTGGTGGAGGAGGCGTTTGGGTGGCTGCCAGGAGTTTGGTGTGAGCAGGCTGGCTGTGATCTTGGCAGGGGAGGCAAGTGAGCAGGGCGCTTGTTGTGGGGCTGGCGGAGGCGTTGCAAGGGGAGCTTGGGGGTGGCCCGAGGTGTTGTCTGTGAGGCTTGTGTGGTGGAGGAGGCTGTTAGTTGCAGCCAGGGGTATGCTGGGAGGAGGCGTGGTGTGTGGTTTGGGGCGCGGGGCGGCAGGTTGTGAGGCAAGGTGTGTTAGGGCTGCCGTAGGCATGCCAAGGGCCGAATGGGGTGTCAGGAGGTGGGGGAGGGCGTATGAGGGCTGGTGGTTGGGGGAGGCGTTGGACCATGGTGGCCGTTCTGGTAGCTGGGTGCGAGTAAGGCTGGTGGCAGGTTTGGGCAGGGGAGGAGGCTGAACAGGTAACCTGTCGGTAGGGCTGGCCTAGGCATGCGCAAGGCGCCTTGATGGGCCAAGTGCTGTTCTGTGTGAGCGCTGGTTGATGGAAGGGGGCGTTGGATGAGGGTGGCGCTGCTAGTAGGAAGGTGTGAGTAAGGCTGGTGTCAGGTTTGGGCGGGGGACCAATCGGAGGCACGAGTTAGTTGTTGCAGGGTGCGAGAGGAGTGCGAAAGGCACGTGAGCGTAGCTGGAGGTGTTGCCTGAGAGGCCTTTTTGTGGTGGAGGAGGCGTTTGGGTGGCTGCCAGGAGTTTGGTGTGAGCAGGCTGGCTGTGATCTTGGCAGGGGAGGCAAGTGAGCAGGGCGCTTGTTGTGGGGCTGGCGGAGGCGTTGCAAGGGGAGCTTGGGGGTGGCCCGAGGTGTTGTCTGTGAGGCTTGTGTGGTGGAGGAGGCTGTTAGTTGCAGCCAGGGGTATGCTGGGAGGAGGCGTGGTGTGTGGTTTGGGGCGCGGGGCGGCAGGTTGTGAGGCAAGGTGTGTTAGGGCTGCCGTAGGCATGCCAAGGGCCGAATGGGGTGCCAGGAGGTGGGGGAGGGCGTATGAGGGCTGGTGGTTGGGGGAGGCGTTGGACCATGGTGGCCGTTCTGGTAGCTGGGCGCGAGTAAGGCTGGTGTCAGGTTTGGGCGGGGGACCAATCGGAGGCACGAATTAGTTGTTGCAGGGTGCGAGAGGAGTGCGAAAGGCATGTGAGCGTAGCTGGAGGTGTTGCCTGAGAGGCCTGTTTGTGGTGGAGGAGGCGTTTGGGTGGCTGCCAGGAGTTTGGTGTGAGCAGGCTGGCTGTGATCTTGGCAGGGGAGGCAAGTGAGCAGGGCGCTTGTTGTGGGGCTGGCGGAGGCGTTGCAAGGGGAGCTTGGGGGTGGCCCGAGGTGTTGTCTGTGAGGCTTGTGTGGTGGAGGAGGCTGTTAGTTGCAGCCAGGGGTATGCTGGGAGGAGGCGTGGTGTGTGGTTTGGGGCGCGGGGCGGCAGGTTGTGAGGCAAGGTGTGTTAGGGCTGCCGTAGGCATGCCAAGGGCCGAATGGGGTGCCAGGAGGTGGGGGAGGGCGTATGAGGGCTGGTGGTTGGGGGAGGCGTTGGACCATGGTGGCCGTTCTGGTAGCTGGGCGCGAGTAAGGCTGGTGTCAGGTTTGGGCGGGGGACCAATCGGAGGCACGAGTTAGTTGTTGCAGGGTGCGAGAGGAGTGCGAAAGGCACGTGAGCGTAGCTGGAGGTGTTGCCTGAGAGGCCTGTTTGTGGTGGAGGAGGCGTTTGGGTGGCTGCCAGGAGTTTGGTGTGAGCAGGCTGGCTGTGATCTTGGCAGGGGAGGCAAGTGAGCAGGGCGCTTGTTGTGGGGCTGGCGGAGGCGTTGCAAGGGGAGCTTGGGGGTGGCCCGAGGTGTTGTCTGTGAGGCTTGTGTGGTGGAGGAGGCTGTTAGTTGCAGCCAGGGGTATGCTGGGAGGAGGCGTGGTGTGTGGTTTGGGGCGTGGGGCGGCAGGTTGTGAGGCAAGGTGTGTTAGGGCTGCCGTAGGCATGCCAAGGGCCGAATGGGGTGCCAGGAGGTGGGGGAGGGCGTATGAGGGCTGGTGGTTGGGGGAGGCGTTGGACCATGGTGGCCGTTCTGGTAGCTGGGCGCGAGTAAGGCTGGTGGCAGGTTTGGGCAGGGGAGGAGGCTGAACAGGTAACCTGTCGGTAGGGCTGGCCTAGGCATGCGCAAGGCGCCTTGATGGGCCAAGTGCTGTTCTGTGTGAGCGCTGGTTATTGGGGGGGGGGGCGTTGGATGAGGGTGGCACTGCTAGTAGGAAAGTGTGAGTAAGGCTGGTGTCAGGTTTGGGCGGGGGACCAATCGGAGGCACGAGTTAGTTGTTGCAGGGTGCGAGAGGAGTGTGAAAGGCACGTGAGCGTAGCTGGAGGTGTTGCCTGAGAGGCCTGTTTGTGGTGGAGGAGGCGTTTGGGTGGCTGCCAGGAGTTTGGTGTGAGCAGGCTGGCTGTGATCTTGGCAGGGGAGGCAAGTGAGCAGGGCGCTTGTTGTGGGGCTGGCGGAGGCGTTGCAAGGGGAGCTTGGGGGTGGCCCGAGGTGTTGTCTGTGAGGCTTGTGTGGTGGAGGAGGCTGTTAGTTGCAGCCAGGGGTATGCTGGGAGGAGGCGTGGTGTGTGGTTTGGGGCGGGGGGGCGGCAGGTTGTGAGGCAAGGTGTGTGAGGGCTGCCGTAGGCATGCCAAGGGCCGAATGGGGTGCCAGGAGGTGGGGGAGGGCGTATGAGGGCTGGTGGTTGGGGGAGGCGTTGGACCATGGTGGCCGTTCTGGTAGCTGGGCGCGAGTAAGGCTGGTGTCAGGTTTGGGCGGGGGACCAATCGGAGGCACGAATTAGTTGTTGCAGGGTGCGAGAGGAGTGCGAAAGGCACGTGAGCGTAGCTGGAGGTGTTGCCTGAGAGGCCTGTTTGTGGTGGAGGAGGCGTTTGGGTGGCTGCCAGGAGTTTGGTGTGAGCAGGCTGGCTGTGATCTTGGCAGGGGAGGCAAGTGAGCAGGGCGCTTGTTGTGGGGCTGGCGGAGGCGTTGCAAGGGGAGCTTGGGGGTGGCCCGAGGTGTTGTCTGTGAGGCTTGTGTGGTGGAGGAGGCTGTTAGTTGCAGCCAGGGGTATGCTGGGAGGAGGCGTGGTGTGTGGTTTGGGGCGCGGGGCGGCAGGTTGTGAGGCAAGGTGTGTTAGGGCTGCCGTAGGCATGCCAAGGGCCGAATGGGGTGTCAGGAGGTGGGGGAGGGCGTATGAGGGCTGGTGGTTGGGGGAGGCGTTGGACCATGGTGGCCGTTCTGGTAGCTGGGTGCGAGTAAGGCTGGTGGCAGGTTTGGGCAGGGGAGGAGGCTGAACAGGTAACCTGTCGGTAGGGCTGGCCTAGGCATGCGCAAGGCGCCTTGATGGGCCAAGTGCTGTTCTGTGTGAGCGCTGGTTGATGGAAGGGGGCGTTGGATGAGGGTGGCGCTGCTAGTAGGAAGGTGTGAGTAAGGCTGGTGTCAGGTTTGGGCGGGGGACCAATCGGAGGCACGAGTTAGTTGTTGCAGGGTGCGAGAGGAGTGCGAAAGGCACGTGAGCGTAGCTGGAGGTGTTGCCTGAGAGGCCTGTTTGTGGTGGAGGAGGCGTTTGGGTGGCTGCCAGGAGTTTGGTGTGAGCAGGCTGGCTGTGATCTTGGCAGGGGAGGCAAGTGAGCAGGGCGCTTGTTGTGGGGCTGGCGGAGGCGTTGCAAGGGGAGCTTGGGGGTGGCCCGAGGTGTTGTCTGTGAGGCTTGTGTGGTGGAGGAGGCTGTTAGTTGCAGCCAGGGGTATGCTGGGAGGAGGCGTGGTGTGTGGTTTGGGGCGCGGGGCGGCAGGTTGTGAGGCAAGGTGTGTTAGGGCTGCCGTAGGCATGCCAAGGGCCGAATGGGGTGTCAGGAGGTGGGGGAGGGCGTATGAGGGCTGGTGGTTGGGGGAGGCGTTGGACCATGGTGGCCGTTCTGGTAGCTGGGTGCGAGTAAGGCTGGTGGCAGGTTTGGGCAGGGGAGGAGGCTGAACAGGTAACCTGTCGGTAGGGCTGGCCTAGGCATGCGCAAGGCGCCTTGATGGGCCAAGTGCTGTTCTGTGTGAGCGCTGGTTGATGGAAGGGGGCGTTGGATGAGGGTGGCGCTGCTAGTAGGAAGGTGTGAGTAAGGCTGGTGTCAGGTTTGGGCGGGGGACCAATCGGAGGCACGAGTTAGTTGTTGCAGGGTGCGAGAGGAGTGCGAAAGGCACGTGAGCGTAGCTGGAGGTGTTGCCTGAGAGGCCTTTTTGTGGTGGAGGAGGCGTTTGGGTGGCTGCCAGGAGTTTGGTGTGAGCAGGCTGGCTGTGATCTTGGCAGGGGAGGCAAGTGAGCAGGGCGCTTGTTGTGGGGCTGGCGGAGGCGTTGCAAGGGGAGCTTGGGGGTGGCCCGAGGTGTTGTCTGTGAGGCTTGTGTGGTGGAGGAGGCTGTTAGTTGCAGCCAGGGGTATGCTGGGAGGAGGCGTGGTGTGTGGTTTGGGGCGCGGGGCGGCAGGTTGTGAGGCAAGGTGTGTTAGGGCTGCCGTAGGCATGCCAAGGGCCGAATGGGGTGCCAGGAGGTGGGGGAGGGCGTATGAGGGCTGGTGGTTGGGGGAGGCGTTGGACCATGGTGGCCGTTCTGGTAGCTGGGCGCGAGTAAGGCTGGTGTCAGGTTTGGGCGGGGGACCAATCGGAGGCACGAATTAGTTGTTGCAGGGTGCGAGAGGAGTGCGAAAGGCATGTGAGCGTAGCTGGAGGTGTTGCCTGAGAGGCCTGTTTGTGGTGGAGGAGGCGTTTGGGTGGCTGCCAGGAGTTTGGTGTGAGCAGGCTGGCTGTGATCTTGGCAGGGGAGGCAAGTGAGCAGGGCGCTTGTTGTGGGGCTGGCGGAGGCGTTGCAAGGGGAGCTTGGGGGTGGCCCGAGGTGTTGTCTGTGAGGCTTGTGTGGTGGAGGAGGCTGTTAGTTGCAGCCAGGGGTATGCTGGGAGGAGGCGTGGTGTGTGGTTTGGGGCGCGGGGCGGCAGGTTGTGAGGCAAGGTGTGTTAGGGCTGCCGTAGGCATGCCAAGGGCCGAATGGGGTGCCAGGAGGTGGGGGAGGGCGTATGAGGGCTGGTGGTTGGGGGAGGCGTTGGACCATGGTGGCCGTTCTGGTAGCTGGGCGCGAGTAAGGCTGGTGGCAGGTTTGGGCGGGGGACCAATCGGAGGCACGAATTAGTTGTTGCAGGGTGCGAGAGGAGTGCGAAAGGCACGTGAGCGTAGCTGGAGGTGTTGCCTGAGAGGCCTTTTTGTGGTGGAGGAGGCGTTTGGGTGGCTGCCAGGAGTTTGGTGTGAGCAGGCTGGCTGTGATCTTGGCAGGGGAGGCAAGTGAGCAGGGCGCTTGTTGTGGGGCTGGCGGAGGCGTTGCAAGGGGAGCTTGGGGGTGGCCCGAGGTGTTGTCTGTGAGGCTTGTGTGGTGGAGGAGGCTGTTAGTTGCAGCCAGGGGTATGCTGGGAGGAGGCGTGGTGTGTGGTTTGGGGCGTGGGGCGGCAGGTTGTGAGGCAAGGTGTGTTAGGGCTGCCGTAGGCATGCCAAGGGCCGAATGGGGTGCCAGGAGGTGGGGGAGGGCGTATGAGGGCTGGTGGTTGGGGGAGGCGTTGGACCATGGTGGCCGTTCTGGTAGCTGGGCGCGAGTAAGGCTGGTGGCAGGTTTGGGCAGGGGAGGAGGCTGAACAGGTAACCTGTCGGTAGGGCTGGCCTAGGCATGCGCAAGGCGCCTTGATGGGCCAAGTGCTGTTCTGTGTGAGCGCTGGTTATTGGGGGGGGGGGCGTTGGATGAGGGTGGCGCTGCTAGTAGGAAAGTGTGAGTAAGGCTGGTGTCAGGTTTGGGCGGGGGACCAATCGGAGGCACGAGTTAGTTGTTGCAGGGTGCGAGAGGAGTGTGAAAGGCACGTGAGCGTAGCTGGAGGTGTTGCCTGAGAGGCCTGTTTGTGGTGGAGGAGGCGTTTGGGTGACTGCCAGGAGTTTGGTGTGAGCAGGCTGGCTGTGATCTTGGCAGGGGAGGCAAGTGAGCAGGGCGCTTGTTGTGGGGCTGGCGGAGGCGTTGCAAGGGGAGCTTGGGGGTGGCCCGAGGTGTTGTCTGTGAGGCTTGTGTGGTGGAGGAGGCTGTTAGTTGCAGCCAGGGGTATGCTGGGAGGAGGCGTGGTGTGTGGTTTGGGGCGGGGGGGCGGCAGGTTGTGAGGCAAGGTGTGTGAGGGCTGCCGTAGGCATGCCAAGGGCCGAATGGGGTGCCAGGAGGTGGGGGAGGGCGTATGAGGGCTGGTGGTTGGGGGAGGCGTTGGACCATGGTGGCCGTTCTGGTAGCTGGGCGCGAGTAAGGCTGGTGTCAGGTTTGGGCGGGGGACCAATCGGAGGCACGAATTAGTTGTTGCAGGGTGCGAGAGGAGTGCGAAAGGCACGTGAGCGTAGCTGGAGGTGTTGCCTGAGAGGCCTGTTTGTGGTGGAGGAGGCGTTTGGGTGGCTGCCAGGAGTTTGGTGTGAGCAGGCTGGCTGTGATCTTGGCAGGGGAGGCAAGTGAGCAGGGCGCTTGTTGTGGGGCTGGCGGAGGCGTTGCAAGGGGAGCTTGGGGGTGGCCCGAGGTGTTGTCTGTGAGGCTTGTGTGGTGGAGGAGGCTGTTAGTTGCAGCCAGGGGTATGCTGGGAGGAGGCGTGGTGTGTGGTTTGGGGCGCGGGGCGGCAGGTTGTGAGGCAAGGTGTGTTAGGGCTGCCGTAGGCATGCCAAGGGCCGAATGGGGTGTCAGGAGGTGGGGGAGGGCGTATGAGGGCTGGTGGTTGGGGGAGGCGTTGGACCATGGTGGCCGTTCTGGTAGCTGGGTGCGAGTAAGGCTGGTGGCAGGTTTGGGCAGGGGAGGAGGCTGAACAGGTAACCTGTCGGTAGGGCTGGCCTAGGCATGCGCAAGGCGCCTTGATGGGCCAAGTGCTGTTCTGTGTGAGCGCTGGTTGATGGAAGGGGGCGTTGGATGAGGGTGGCGCTGCTAGTAGGAAGGTGTGAGTAAGGCTGGTGTCAGGTTTGGGCGGGGGACCAATCGGAGGCACGAGTTAGTTGTTGCAGGGTGCGAGAGGAGTGCGAAAGGCACGTGAGCGTAGCTGGAGGTGTTGCCTGAGAGGCCTTTTTGTGGTGGAGGAGGCGTTTGGGTGGCTGCCAGGAGTTTGGTGTGAGCAGGCTGGCTGTGATCTTGGCAGGGGAGGCAAGTGAGCAGGGCGCTTGTTGTGGGGCTGGCGGAGGCGTTGCAAGGGGAGCTTGGGGGTGGCCCGAGGTGTTGTCTGTGAGGCTTGTGTGGTGGAGGAGGCTGTTAGTTGCAGCCAGGGGTATGCTGGGAGGAGGCGTGGTGTGTGGTTTGGGGCGCGGGGCGGCAGGTTGTGAGGCAAGGTGTGTTAGGGCTGCCGTAGGCATGCCAAGGGCCGAATGGGGTGCCAGGAGGTGGGGGAGGGCGTATGAGGGCTGGTGGTTGGGGGAGGCGTTGGACCATGGTGGCCGTTCTGGTAGCTGGGCGCGAGTAAGGCTGGTGTCAGGTTTGGGCGGGGGACCAATCGGAGGCACGAATTAGTTGTTGCAGGGTGCGAGAGGAGTGCGAAAGGCACGTGAGCGTAGCTGGAGGTGTTGCCTGAGAGGCCTGTTTGTGGTGGAGGAGGCGTTTGGGTGGCTGCCAGGAGTTTGGTGTGAGCAGGCTGGCTGTGATCTTGGCAGGGGAGGCAAGTGAGCAGGGCGCTTGTTGTGGGGCTGGCGGAGGCGTTGCAAGGGGAGCTTGGGGGTGGCCCGAGGTGTTGTCTGTGAGGCTTGTGTGGTGGAGGAGGCTGTTAGTTGCAGCCAGGGGTATGCTGGGAGGAGGCGTGGTGTGTGGTTTGGGGCGCGGGGCGGCAGGTTGTGAGGCAAGGTGTGTTAGGGCTGCCGTAGGCATGCCAAGGGCCGAATGGGGTGCCAGGAGGTGGGGGAGGGCGTATGAGGGCTGGTGGTTGGGGGAGGCGTTGGACCATGGTGGCCGTTCTGGTAGCTGGGCGCGAGTAAGGCTGGTGGCAGGTTTGGGCGGGGGACCAATCGGAGGCACGAATTAGTTGTTGCAGGGTGCGAGAGGAGTGCGAAAGGCACGTGAGCGTAGCTGGAGGTGTTGCCTGAGAGGCCTTTTTGTGGTGGAGGAGGCGTTTGGGTGGCTGCCAGGAGTTTGGTGTGAGCAGGCTGGCTGTGATCTTGGCAGGGGAGGCAAGTGAGCAGGGCGCTTGTTGTGGGGCTGGCGGAGGCGTTGCAAGGGGAGCTTGGGGGTGGCCCGAGGTGTTGTCTGTGAGGCTTGTGTGGTGGAGGAGGCTGTTAGTTGCAGCCAGGGGTATGCTGGGAGGAGGCGTGGTGTGTGGTTTGGGGCGTGGGGCGGCAGGTTGTGAGGCAAGGTGTGTGAGGGCTGCCGTAGGCATGCCAAGGGCCGAATGGGGTGCCAGGAGGTGGGGGAGGGCGTATGAGGGCTGGTGGTTGGGGGAGGCGTTGGACCATGGTGGCCGTTCTGGTAGCTGGGCGCGAGTAAGGCTGGTGGCAGGTTTGGGCAGGGGAGGAGGCTGAACAGGTAACCTGTCGGTAGGGCTGGCCTAGGCATGCGCAAGGCGCCTTGATGGGCCAAGTGCTGTTCTGTATGAGCGCTGGTTAATGGGGGAGAGGGGGCGTTGGATGAGGGTGGCGCTGCTAGTAGGAAGGTGTGAGTAAGGCTGGTGTCAGGTTTGGGCGGGGGACCAATCGGAGGCACGAGTTAGTTGTTGCAGGGTGCGAGAGGAGTGCGAAAGGCACGTGAGCGTAGCTGGAGGTGTTGCCTGAGAGGCCTGTTTGTGGTGCAGGAGGCGTTTGGGTGGCTGCCAGGAGTTTGGTGTGAGCAGGCTGGCTGTGATCTTGGCAGGGGAGGCAAGTGAGCAGGGCGCTTGTTGTGGGGCTGGCGGAGGCGTTGCAAGAGGAGCTTGGGGGTGGCCCGAGGTGTTGTCTGTGAGGCTTGTGTGGTGGAGGAGGCTGTTAGTTGCAGCCAGGGGTATGCTGGGAGGAGGCGTGGTGTGTGGTTTGGGGCGCGGGGCGGCAGGTTGTGAGGCAAGGTGTGTGAGGGCTGCCATAGGCATGCCAAGGGCCGAATGGGGTGCCAGGAGGTGGGGGAGGGCGTATGAGGGCTGGTGGTTGGGGGAGGCGTTGGACCATGGTGGCCGTTCTGGTAGCTGGGCGCGAGTAAGGCTGGTGGCAGGTTTGGGCAGGGGAGGAGGCTGAACAGGTAACCTGTCGGTAGGGCTGGCCTAGGCATGCGCAAGGCGCCTTGATGGGCCAAGTGCTGTTCTGTGTGAGCGCTGGTTAATGGGGGGGGGGGGGCGTTGGATGAGGGTGGCGCTGCTAGTAGGAAAGTGTGAGTAAGGCTGGTGTCAGGTTTGGGCGGGGGACCAATCGGAGGCACGAGTTAGTTGTTGCAGGGTGCGAGAGGAGTGTGAAAGGCACGTGAGCGTAGCTGGAGGTGTTGCCTGAGAGGCCTGTTTGTGGTGGAGGAGGCGTTTGGGTGGCTGCCAGGAGTTTGGTGTGAGCAGGCTGGCTGTGATCTTGGCAGGGGAGGCAAGTGAGCAGGGCGCTTGTTGTGGGGCTGGCGGAGGCGTTGCAAGGGGAGCTTGGGGGTGGCCCGAGGTGTTGTCTGTGAGGCTTGTGTGGTGGAGGAGGCTGTTAGTTGCAGCCAGGGGTATGCTGGGAGGAGGCGTGGTGTGTGGTTTGGGGCGGGGGGGTGGCAGGTTGTGAGGCAAGGTGTGTGAGGGCTGCCGTAGGCATGCCAAGGGCCGAATGGGGTGCCAGGAGGTGGGGGAGGGCGTATGAGGGCTGGTGGTTGGGGGAGGCGTTGGACCATGGTGGCCGTTCTGGTAGCTGGGCGCGAGTAAGGCTGGTGTCAGGTTTGGGCGGGGGACCAATCGGAGGCACGAGTTAGTTGTTGCAGGGTGCGAGAGGAGTGTGAAAGGCACGTGAGCGTAGCTGGAGGTGTTGCCTGAGAGGCCTGTTTGTGGTGGAGGAGGCGTTTGGGTGGCTGCCAGGAGTTTGGTGTGAGCAGGCTGGCTGTGATCTTGGCAGGGGAGGCAAGTGAGCAGGGCGCTTGTTGTGGGGCTGGCGGAGGCGTTGCAAGGGGAGCTTGGGGGTGGCCCGAGGTGTTGTCTGTGAGGCTTGTGTGGTGGAGGAGGCTGTTAGTTGCAGCCAGGGGTATGCTGGGAGGAGGCGTGGTGTGTGGTTTGGGGCGCGGGGCGGCAGGTTGTGAGGCAAGGTGTGTGAGGGCTGCCGTAGGCATGCCAAGGGCCGAATGGGGTGCCAGGAGGTGGGGGAGGGCGTATGAGGGCTGGTGGTTGGGGGAGGCGTTGGACCATGGTGGCCGTTCTGGTAGCTGGGCGCGAGTAAGGCTGGTGGCAGGTTTGGGCGGGGGACCAATCGGAGGCACGAATTAGTTGTTGCAGGGTGCGAGAGGAGTGCGAAAGGCATGTGAGCGTAGCTGGAGGTGTTGCCTGAGAGGCCTGTTTGTGGTGGAGGAGGCGTTTGGGTGGCTGCCAGGAGTTTGGTGTGAGCAGGCTGGCTGTGATCTTGGCAGGGGAGGCAAGTGAGCAGGGCGCTTGTTGTGGGGCTGGCGGAGGCGTTGCAAGGGGAGCTTGGGGGTGGCCCGAGGTGTTGTCTGTGAGGCTTGTGTGGTGGAGGAGGCTGTTAGTTGCAGCCAGGGGTATGCTGGGAGGAGGCGTGGTGTGTGGTTTGGGGCGGGGGGCGGCAGGTTGTGAGGCAAGGTGTGTTAGGGCTGCCGTAGGCATGCCAAGGGCCGAATGGGGTGCCAGGAGGTGGGGGAGGGCGTATGAGGGCTGGTGGTTGGGGGAGGCGTTGGACCATGGTGGCCGTTCTGGTAGCTGGGCGCGAGTAAGGCTGGTGGCAGGTTTGGGCAGGGGAGGAGGCTGAACAGGTAACCTGTCGGTAGGGCTGGCCTAGGCATGCGCAAGGCGCCTTGATGGGCCAAGTGCTGTTCTGTGTGAGCGCTGGTTAATGGGGGAGAGGGGGCGTTGGATGAGGGTGGCGCTGCTAGTAGGAAGGTGTGAGTAAGGCTGGTGTCAGGTTTGGGCGGGGGACCAATCGGAGGCACGAGTTAGTTGTTGCAGGGTGCGAGAGGAGTGCGAAAGGCACGTGAGCGTAGCTGGAGGTGTTGCCTGAGAGGCCTGTTTGTGGTGGAGGAGGCGTTTGGGTGGCTGCCAGGAGTTTGGTGTGAGCAGGCTGGCTGTGATCTTGGCAGGGGAGGCAAGTGAGCAGGGCGCTTGTTGTGGGGCTGGCGGAGGCGTTGCAAGAGGAGCTTGGGGGTGGCCCGAGGTGTTGTCTGTGAGGCTTGTGTGGTGGAGGAGGCTGTTAGTTGCAGCCAGGGGTATGCTGGGAGGAGGCGTGGTGTGTGGTTTGGGGCGCGGGGCGGCAGGTTGTGAGGCAAGGTGTGTGAGGGCTGCCGTAGGCATGCCAAGGGCCGAATGGGGTGCCAGGAGGTGGGGGAGGGCGTATGAGGGCTGGTGGTTGGGGGAGGCGTTGGACCATGGTGGCCGTTCTGGTAGCTGGGCGCGAGTAAGGCTGGTGGCAGGTTTGGGCAGGGGAGGAGGCTGAACAGGTAACCTGTCGGTAGGGCTGGCCTAGGCATGCGCAAGGCGCCTTGATGGGCCAAGTGCTGTTCTGTGTGAGCGCTGGTTAATGGGGGGGGGGGCGTTGGATGAGGGTGGCGCTGCTAGTAGGAAAGTGTGAGTGAGGCTGGTGTCAGGTTTGGGCGGGGGACCAATCGGAGGCACGAGTTAGTTGTTGCAGGGTGCGAGAGGAGTGTGAAAGGCACGTGAGCGTAGCTGGAGGTGTTGCCTGAGAGGCCTGTTTGTGGTGGAGGAGGCGTTTGGGTGGCTGCCAGGAGTTTGGTGTGAGCAGGCTGGCTGTGATCTTGGCAGGGGAGGCAAGTGAGCAGGGCGCTTGTTGTGGGGCTGGCGGAGGCGTTGCAAGGGGAGCTTGGGGGTGGCCCGAGGTGTTGTCTGTGAGGCTTGTGTGGTGGAGGAGGCTGTTAGTTGCAGCCAGGGGTATGCTGGGAGGAGGCGTGGTGTGTGGTTTGGGGCGGGGGGGCGGCAGGTTGTGAGGCAAGGTGTGTGAGGGCTGCCGTAGGCATGCCAAGGGCCGAATGGGGTGCCAGGAGGTGGGGGAGGGCGTATGAGGGCTGGTGGTTGGGGGAGGCGTTGGACCATGGTGGCCGTTCTGGTAGCTGGGCGCGAGTAAGGCTGGTGTCAGGTTTGGGCGGGGGACCAATCGGAGGCACGAATTAGTTGTTGCAGGGTGCGAGAGGAGTGCGAAAGGCACGTGAGCGTAGCTGGAGGTGTTGCCTGAGAGGCCTGTTTGTGGTGGAGGAGGCGTTTGGGTGGCTGCCAGGAGTTTGGTGTGAGCAGGCTGGCTGTGATCTTGGCAGGGGAGGCAAGTGAGCAGGGCGCTTGTTGTGGGGCTGGCGGAGGCGTTGCAAGGGGAGCTTGGGGGTGGCCCGAGGTGTTGTCTGTGAGGCTTGTGTGGTGGAGGAGGCTGTTAGTTGCAGCCAGGGGTATGCTGGGAGGAGGCGTGGTGTGTGGTTTGGGGCGGGGGGGCGGCAGGTTGTGAGGCAAGGTGTGTGAGGGCTGCCGTAGGCATGCCAAGGGCCGAATGGGGTGCCAGGAGGTGGGGGAGGGCGTATGAGGGCTGGTGGTTGGGGGAGGCGTTGGACCATGGTGGCCGTTCTGGTAGCTGGGCGCGAGTAAGGCTGGTGTCAGGTTTGGGCGGGGGACCAATCGGAGGCACGAATTAGTTGTTGCAGGGTGCGAGAGGAGTGCGAAAGGCACGTGAGCGTAGCTGGAGGTGTTGCCTGAGAGGCCTGTTTGTGGTGGAGGAGGCGTTTGGGTGGCTGCCAGGAGTTTGGTGTGAGCAGGCTGGCTGTGATCTTGGCAGGCGAGGCAAGTGAGCAGGGCGCTTGTTGTGGGGCTGGCGGAGGCGTTGCAAGGGGAGCTTGGGGGTGGCCCGAGGTGTTGTCTGTGAGGCTTGTGTGGTGGAGGAGGCTGTTAGTTGCAGCCAGGGGTATGCTGGGAGGAGGCGTGGTGTGTGGTTTGGGGCGCGGGGCGGCAGGTTGTGAGGCAAGGTGTGTTAGGGCTGCCGTAGGCATGCCAAGGGCCGAATGGGGTGTCAGGAGGTGGGGGAGGGCGTATGAGGGCTGGTGGTTGGGGGAGGCGTTGGACCATGGTGGCCGTTCTGGTAGCTGGGTGCGAGTAAGGCTGGTGGCAGGTTTGGGCAGGGGAGGAGGCTGAACAGGTAACCTGTCGGTAGGGCTGGCCTAGGCATGCGCAAGGCGCCTTGATGGGCCAAGTGCTGTTCTGTGTGAGCGCTGGTTGATGGAAGGGGGCGTTGGATGAGGGTGGCGCTGCTAGTAGGAAGGTGTGAGTAAGGCTGGTGTCAGGTTTGGGCGGGGGACCAATCGGAGGCACGAGTTAGTTGTTGCAGGGTGCGAGAGGAGTGCGAAAGGCACGTGAGCGTAGCTGGAGGTGTTGCCTGAGAGGCCTGTTTGTGGTGGAGGAGGCGTTTGGGTGGCTGCCAGGAGTTTGGTGTGAGCAGGCTGGCTGTGATCTTGGCAGGGGAGGCAAGTGAGCAGGGCGCTTGTTGTGGGGCTGGCGGAGGCGTTGCAAGGGGAGCTTGGGGGTGGCCCGAGGTGTTGTCTGTGAGGCTTGTGTGGTGGAGGAGGCTGTTAGTTGCAGCCAGGGGTATGCTGGGAGGAGGCGTGGTGTGTGGTTTGGGGCGCGGGGCGGCAGGTTGTGAGGCAAGGTGTGTGAGGGCTGCCGTAGGCATGCCAAGGGCCGAATGGGGTGCCAGGAGGTGGGGGAGGGCGTATGAGGGCTGGTGGTTGGGGGAGGCGTTGGACCATGGTGGCCGTTCTGGTAGCTGGGCGCGAGTAAGGCTGGTGTCAGGTTTGGGCGGGGGACCAATCGGAGGCACGAATTAGTTGTTGCAGGGTGCGAGAGGAGTGCGAAAGGCACGTGAGCGTAGCTGGAGGTGTTGCCTGAGAGGCCTGTTTGTGGTGGAGGAGGCGTTTGGGTGGCTGCCAGGAGTTTGGTGTGAGCAGGCTGGCTGTGATCTTGGCAGGGGAGGCAAGTGAGCAGGGCGCTTGTTGTGGGGCTGGCGGAGGCGTTGCAAGGGGAGCTTGGGGGTGGCCCGAGGTGTTGTCTGTGAGGCTTGTGTGGTGGAGGAGGCTGTTAGTTGCAGCCAGGGGTATGCTGGGAGGAGGCGTGGTGTGTGGTTTGGGGCGCGGGGCGGCAGGTTGTGAGGCAAGGTGTGTGAGGGCTGCCATAGGCATGCCAAGGGCCGAATGGGGTGCCAGGAGGTGGGGGAGGGCGTATGAGGGCTGGTGGTTGGGGGAGGCGTTGGACCATGGTGGCCGTTCTGGTAGCTGGGCGCGAGTAAGGCTGGTGGCAGGTTTGGGCAGGGGAGGAGGCTGAACAGGTAACCTGTCGGTAGGGCTGGCCTAGGCATGCGCAAGGCGCCTTGATGGGCCAAGTGCTGTTCTGTGTGAGCGCTGTTTAATGGGGGGGGGGGGCGTTGGATGAGGGTGGCGCTGCTAGTAGGAAAGTGTGAGTAAGGCTGGTGTCAGGTTTGGGCGGGGGACCAATCGGAGGCACGAGTTAGTTGTTGCAGGGTGCGAGAGGAGTGTGAAAGGCACGTGAGCGTAGCTGGAGGTGTTGCCTGAGAGGCCTGTTTGTGGTGGAGGAGGCGTTTGGGTGGCTGCCAGGAGTTTGGTGTGAGCAGGCTGGCTGTGATCTTGGCAGGGGAGGCAAGTGAGCAGGGCGCTTGTTGTGGGGCTGGCGGAGGCGTTGCAAGGGGAGCTTGGGGGTGGCCCGAGGTGTTGTCTGTGAGGCTTGTGTGGTGGAGGAGGCTGTTAGTTGCAGCCAGGGGTATGCTGGGAGGAGGCGTGGTGTGTGGTTTGGGGCGGGGGGGTGGCAGGTTGTGAGGCAAGGTGTGTGAGGGCTGCCGTAGGCATGCCAAGGGCCGAATGGGGTGCCAGGAGGTGGGGGAGGGCGTATGAGGGCTGGTGGTTGGGGGAGGCGTTGGACCATGGTGGCCGTTCTGGTAGCTGGGCGCGAGTAAGGCTGGTGTCAGGTTTGGGCGGGGGACCAATCGGAGGCACGAATTAGTTGTTGCAGGGTGCGAGAGGAGTGCGAAAGGCACGTGAGCGTAGCTGGAGGTGTTGCCTGAGAGGCCTGTTTGTGGTGGAGGAGGCGTTTGGGTGGCTGCCAGGAGTTTGGTGTGAGCAGGCTGGCTGTGATCTTGGCAGGGGAGGCAAGTGAGCAGGGCGCTTGTTGTGGGGCTGGCGGAGGCGTTGCAAGGGGAGCTTGGGGGTGGCCCGAGGTGTTGTCTGTGAGGCTTGTGTGGTGGAGGAGGCTGTTAGTTGCAGCCAGGGGTATGCTGGGAGGAGGCGTGGTGTGTGGTTTGGGGCGCGGGGCGGCAGGTTGTGAGGCAAGGTGTGTGAGGGCTGCCGTAGGCATGCCAAGGGCCGAATGGGGTGCCAGGAGGTGGGGGAGGGCGTATGAGGGCTGGTGGTTGGGGGAGGCGTTGGACCATGGTGGCCGTTCTGGTAGCTGGGCGCGAGTAAGGCTGGTGGCAGGTTTGGGCGGGGGACCAATCGGAGGCACGAATTAGTTGTTGCAGGGTGCGAGAGGAGTGCGAAAGGCATGTGAGCGTAGCTGGAGGTGTTGCCTGAGAGGCCTGTTTGTGGTGGAGGAGGCGTTTGGGTGGCTGCCAGGAGTTTGGTGTGAGCAGGCTGGCTGTGATCTTGGCAGGGGAGGCAAGTGAGCAGGGCGCTTGTTGTGGGGCTGGCGGAGGCGTTGCAAGGGGAGCTTGGGGGTGGCCCGAGGTGTTGTCTGTGAGGCTTGTGTGGTGGAGGAGGCTGTTAGTTGCAGCCAGGGGTATGCTGGGAGGAGGCGTGGTGTGTGGTTTGGGGCGGGGGGCGGCAGGTTGTGAGGCAAGGTGTGTTAGGGCTGCCGTAGGCATGCCAAGGGCCGAATGGGGTGCCAGGAGGTGGGGGAGGGCGTATGAGGGCTGGTGGTTGGGGGAGGCGTTGGACCATGGTGGCCGTTCTGGTAGCTGGGCGCGAGTAAGGCTGGTGGCAGGTTTGGGCAGGGGAGGAGGCTGAACAGGTAACCTGTCGGTAGGGCTGGCCTAGGCATGCGCAAGGCGCCTTGATGGGCCAAGTGCTGTTCTGTGTGAGCGCTGGTTAATGGGGGAGAGGGGGCGTTGGATGAGGGTGGCGCTGCTAGTAGGAAGGTGTGAGTAAGGCTGGTGTCAGGTTTGGGCGGGGGACCAATCGGAGGCACGAGTTAGTTGTTGCAGGGTGCGAGAGGAGTGCGAAAGGCACGTGAGCGTAGCTGGAGGTGTTGCCTGAGAGGCCTGTTTGTGGTGGAGGAGGCGTTTGGGTGGCTGCCAGGAGTTTGGTGTGAGCAGGCTGGCTGTGATCTTGGCAGGGGAGGCAAGTGAGCAGGGCGCTTGTTGTGGGGCTGGCGGAGGCGTTGCAAGAGGAGCTTGGGGGTGGCCCGAGGTGTTGTCTGTGAGGCTTGTGTGGTGGAGGAGGCTGTTAGTTGCAGCCAGGGGTATGCTGGGAGGAGGCGTGGTGTGTGGTTTGGGGCGGGGGGGCGGCAGGTTGTGAGGCAAGGTGTGTGAGGGCTGCCGTAGGCATGCCAAGGGCCGAATGGGGTGCCAGGAGGTGGGGGAGGGCGTATGAGGGCTGGTGGTTGGGGGAGGCGTTGGACCATGGTGGCCGTTCTGGTAGCTGGGCGCGAGTAAGGCTGGTGGCAGGTTTGGGCAGGGGAGGAGGCTGAACAGGTAACCTGTCGGTAGGGCTGGCCTAGGCATGCGCAAGGCGCCTTGATGGGCCAAGTGCTGTTCTGTGTGAGCGCTGGTTAATGGGGGGGGGGGCGTTGGATGAGGGTGGCGCTGCTAGTAGGAAAGTGTGAGTAAGGCTGGTGTCAGGTTTGGGCGGGGGACCAATCGGAGGCACGAGTTAGTTGTTGCAGGGTGCGAGAGGAGTGTGAAAGGCACGTGAGCGTAGCTGGAGGTGTTGCCTGAGAGGCCTGTTTGTGGTGGAGGAGGCGTTTGGGTGGCTGCCAGGAGTTTGGTGTGAGCAGGCTGGCTGTGATCTTGGCAGGGGAGGCAAGTGAGCAGGGCGCTTGTTGTGGGGCTGGCGGAGGCGTTGCAAGGGGAGCTTGGGGGTGGCCCGAGGTGTTGTCTGTGAGGCTTGTGTGGTGGAGGAGGCTGTTAGTTGCAGCCAGGGGTATGCTGGGAGGAGGCGTGGTGTGTGGTTTGGGGCGGGGGGGCGGCAGGTTGTGAGGCAAGGTGTGTGAGGGCTGCCGTAGGCATGCCAAGGGCCGAATGGGGTGCCAGGAGGTGGGGGAGGGCGTATGAGGGCTGGTGGTTGGGGGAGGCGTTGGACCATGGTGGCCGTTCTGGTAGCTGGGCGCGAGTAAGGCTGGTGTCAGGTTTGGGCGGGGGACCAATCGGAGGCACGAATTAGTTGTTGCAGGGTGCGAGAGGAGTGCGAAAGGCACGTGAGCGTAGCTGGAGGTGTTGCCTGAGAGGCCTGTTTGTGGTGGAGGAGGCGTTTGGGTGGCTGCCAGGAGTTTGGTGTGAGCAGGCTGGCTGTGATCTTGGCAGGCGAGGCAAGTGAGCAGGGCGCTTGTTGTGGGGCTGGCGGAGGCGTTGCAAGGGGAGCTTGGGGGTGGCCCGAGGTGTTGTCTGTGAGGCTTGTGTGGTGGAGGAGGCTGTTAGTTGCAGCCAGGGGTATGCTGGGAGGAGGCGTGGTGTGTGGTTTGGGGCGCGGGGCGGCAGGTTGTGAGGCAAGGTGTGTTAGGGCTGCCGTAGGCATGCCAAGGGCCGAATGGGGTGTCAGGAGGTGGGGGAGGGCGTATGAGGGCTGGTGGTTGGGGGAGGCGTTGGACCATGGTGGCCGTTCTGGTAGCTGGGTGCGAGTAAGGCTGGTGGCAGGTTTGGGCAGGGGAGGAGGCTGAACAGGTAACCTGTCGGTAGGGCTGGCCTAGGCATGCGCAAGGCGCCTTGATGGGCCAAGTGCTGTTCTGTGTGAGCGCTGGTTGATGGAAGGGGGCGTTGGATGAGGGTGGCGCTGCTAGTAGGAAGGTGTGAGTAAGGCTGGTGTCAGGTTTGGGCGGGGGACCAATCGGAGGCACGAGTTAGTTGTTGCAGGGTGCGAGAGGAGTGCGAAAGGCACGTGAGCGTAGCTGGAGGTGTTGCCTGAGAGGCCTGTTTGTGGTGGAGGAGGCGTTTGGGTGGCTGCCAGGAGTTTGGTGTGAGCAGGCTGGCTGTGATCTTGGCAGGGGAGGCAAGTGAGCAGGGCGCTTGTTGTGGGGCTGGCGGAGGCGTTGCAAGGGGAGCTTGGGGGTGGCCCGAGGTGTTGTCTGTGAGGCTTGTGTGGTGGAGGAGGCTGTTAGTTGCAGCCAGGGGTATGCTGGGAGGAGGCGTGGTGTGTGGTTTGGGGCGGGGGGGCGGCAGGTTGTGAGGCAAGGTGTGTGAGGGCTGCCGTAGGCATGCCAAGGGCCGAATGGGGTGCCAGGAGGTGGGGGAGGGCGTATGAGGGCTGGTGGTTGGGGGAGGCGTTGGACCATGGTGGCCGTTCTGGTAGCTGGGCGCGAGTAAGGCTGGTGGCAGGTTTGGGCAGGGGAGGAGGCTGAACAGGTAACCTGTCGGTAGGGCTGGCCTAGGCATGCGCAAGGCGCCTTGATGGGCCAAGTGCTGTTCTGTGTGAGCGCTGGTTAATGGGGGGGGGGGCGTTGGATGAGGGTGGCGCTGCTAGTAGGAAAGTGTGAGTAAGGCTGGTGTCAGGTTTGGGCGGGGGACCAATCGGAGGCACGAGTTAGTTGTTGCAGGGTGCGAGAGGAGTGTGAAAGGCACGTGAGCGTAGCTGGAGGTGTTGCCTGAGAGGCCTGTTTGTGGTGGAGGAGGCGTTTGGGTGGCTGCCAGGAGTTTGGTGTGAGCAGGCTGGCTGTGATCTTGGCAGGGGAGGCAAGTGAGCAGGGCGCTTGTTGTGGGGCTGGCGGAGGCGTTGCAAGGGGAGCTTGGGGGTGGCCCGAGGTGTTGTCTGTGAGGCTTGTGTGGTGGAGGAGGCTGTTAGTTGCAGCCAGGGGTATGCTGGGAGGAGGCGTGGTGTGTGGTTTGGGGCGGGGGGGCGGCAGGTTGTGAGGCAAGGTGTGTGAGGGCTGCCGTAGGCATGCCAAGGGCCGAATGGGGTGCCAGGAGGTGGGGGAGGGCGTATGAGGGCTGGTGGTTGGGGGAGGCGTTGGACCATGGTGGCCGTTCTGGTAGCTGGGCGCGAGTAAGGCTGGTGTCAGGTTTGGGCGGGGGACCAATCGGAGGCACGAATTAGTTGTTGCAGGGTGCGAGAGGAGTGCGAAAGGCACGTGAGCGTAGCTGGAGGTGTTGCCTGAGAGGCCTGTTTGTGGTGGAGGAGGCGTTTGGGTGGCTGCCAGGAGTTTGGTGTGAGCAGGCTGGCTGTGATCTTGGCAGGCGAGGCAAGTGAGCAGGGCGCTTGTTGTGGGGCTGGCGGAGGCGTTGCAAGGGGAGCTTGGGGGTGGCCCGAGGTGTTGTCTGTGAGGCTTGTGTGGTGGAGGAGGCTGTTAGTTGCAGCCAGGGGTATGCTGGGAGGAGGCGTGGTGTGTGGTTTGGGGCGCGGGGCGGCAGGTTGTGAGGCAAGGTGTGTTAGGGCTGCCGTAGGCATGCCAAGGGCCGAATGGGGTGTCAGGAGGTGGGGGAGGGCGTATGAGGGCTGGTGGTTGGGGGAGGCGTTGGACCATGGTGGCCGTTCTGGTAGCTGGGTGCGAGTAAGGCTGGTGGCAGGTTTGGGCAGGGGAGGAGGCTGAACAGGTAACCTGTCGGTAGGGCTGGCCTAGGCATGCGCAAGGCGCCTTGATGGGCCAAGTGCTGTTCTGTGTGAGCGCTGGTTGATGGAAGGGGGCGTTGGATGAGGGTGGCGCTGCTAGTAGGAAGGTGTGAGTAAGGCTGGTGTCAGGTTTGGGCGGGGGACCAATCGGAGGCACGAGTTAGTTGTTGCAGGGTGCGAGAGGAGTGCGAAAGGCACGTGAGCGTAGCTGGAGGTGTTGCCTGAGAGGCCTGTTTGTGGTGGAGGAGGCGTTTGGGTGGCTGCCAGGAGTTTGGTGTGAGCAGGCTGGCTGTGATCTTGGCAGGGGAGGCAAGTGAGCAGGGCGCTTGTTGTGGGGCTGGCGGAGGCGTTGCAAGGGGAGCTTGGGGGTGGCCCGAGGTGTTGTCTGTGAGGCTTGTGTGGTGGAGGAGGCTGTTAGTTGCAGCCAGGGGTATGCTGGGAGGAGGCGTGGTGTGTGGTTTGGGGCGCGGGGCGGCAGGTTGTGAGGCAAGGTGTGTGAGGGCTGCCGTAGGCATGCCAAGGGCCGAATGGGGTGCCAGGAGGTGGGGGAGGGCGTATGAGGGCTGGTGGTTGGGGGAGGCGTTGGACCATGGTGGCCGTTCTGGTAGCTGGGCGCGAGTAAGGCTGGTGTCAGGTTTGGGCGGGGGACCAATCGGAGGCACGAATTAGTTGTTGCAGGGTGCGAGAGGAGTGCGAAAGGCACGTGAGCGTAGCTGGAGGTGTTGCCTGAGAGGCCTGTTTGTGGTGGAGGAGGCGTTTGGGTGGCTGCCAGGAGTTTGGTGTGAGCAGGCTGGCTGTGATCTTGGCAGGGGAGGCAAGTGAGCAGGGCGCTTGTTGTGGGGCTGGCGGAGGCGTTGCAAGGGGAGCTTGGGGGTGGCCCGAGGTGTTGTCTGTGAGGCTTGTGTGGTGGAGGAGGCTGTTAGTTGCAGCCAGGGGTATGCTGGGAGGAGGCGTGGTGTGTGGTTTGGGGCGCGGGGCGGCAGGTTGTGAGGCAAGGTGTGTTAGGGCTGCCGTAGGCATGCCAAGGGCCGAATGGGGTGCCAGGAGGTGGGAGAGGGCGTATGAGGGCTGGTGGTTGGGGGAGGCGTTGGACCATGGTGGCCGTTCTGGTAGCTGGGCGCGAGTAAGGCTGGTGGCAGGTTTGGGCGGGGGACCAATCGGAGGCACGAATTAGTTGTTGCAGGGTGCGAGAGGAGTGCGAAAGGCACGTGAGCGTAGCTGGAGGTGTTGCCTGAGAGGCCTTTTTGTGGTGGAGGAGGCGTTTGGGTGGCTGCCAGGAGTTTGGTGTGAGCAGGCTGGCTGTGATCTTGGCAGGGGAGGCAAGTGAGCAGGGCGCTTGTTGTGGGGCTGGCGGAGGCGTTGCAAGGGGAGCTTGGGGGTGGCCCGAGGTGTTGTCTGTGAGGCTTGTGTGGTGGAGGAGGCTGTTAGTTGCAGCCAGGGGTATGCTGGGAGGAGGCGTGGTGTGTGGTTTGGGGCGTGGGGCGGCAGGTTGTGAGGCAAGGTGTGTTAGGGCTGCCGTAGGCATGCCAAGGGCCGAATGGGGTGCCAGGAGGTGGGGGAGGGCGTATGAGGGCTGGTGGTTGGGGGAGGCGTTGGACCATGGTGGCCGTTCTGGTAGCTGGGCGCGAGTAAGGCTGGTGGCAGGTTTGGGCAGGGGAGGAGGCTGAACAGGTAACCTGTCGGTAGGGCTGGCCTAGGCATGCGCAAGGCGCCTTGATGGGCCAAGTGCTGTTCTGTGTGAGCGCTGGTTAATGGGGGAGAGGGGGCGTTGGATGAGGGTGGCGCTGCTAGTAGGAAGGTGTGAGTAAGGCTGGTGTCAGGTTTGGGCGGGGGACCAATCGGAGGCACGAGTTAGTTGTTGCAGGGTGCGAGAGGAGTGCGAAAGGCACGTGAGCGTAGCTGGAGGTGTTGCCTGAGAGGCCTGTTTGTGGTGGAGGAGGCGTTTGGGTGGCTGCCAGGAGTTTGGTGTGAGCAGGCTGGCTGTGATCTTGGCAGGGGAGGCAAGTGAGCAGGGCGCTTGTTGTGGGGCTGGCGGAGGCGTTGCAAGAGGAGCTTGGGGGTGGCCCGAGGTGTTGTCTGTGAGGCTTGTGTGGTGGAGGAGGCTGTTAGTTGCAGCCAGGGGTATGCTGGGAGGAGGCGTGGTGTGTGGTTTGGGGCGCGGGGCGGCAGGTTGTGAGGCAAGGTGTGTGAGGGCTGCCATAGGCATGCCAAGGGCCGAATGGGGTGCCAGGAGGTGGGGGAGGGCGTATGAGGGCTGGTGGTTGGGGGAGGCGTTGGACCATGGTGGCCGTTCTGGTAGCTGGGCGCGAGTAAGGCTGGTGGCAGGTTTGGGCAGGGGAGGAGGCTGAACAGGTAACCTCTCGGTAGGGCTGGCCTAGGCATGCGCAAGGCGCCTTGATGGGCCAAGTGCTGTTCTGTGTGAGCGCTGGTTAATGGGGGGGGGGGCGTTGGATGAGGGTGGCGCTGCTAGTAGGAAAGTGTGAGTAAGGCTGGTGTCAGGTTTGGGCGGGGGACCAATCGGAGGCACGAGTTAGTTGTTGCAGGGTGCGAGAGGAGTGTGAAAGGCACGTGAGCGTAGCTGGAGGTGTTGCCTGAGAGGCCTGTTTGTGGTGGAGGAGGCGTTTGGGTGGCTGCCAGGAGTTTGGTGTGAGCAGGCTGGCTGTGATCTTGGCAGGGGAGGCAAGTGAGCAGGGCGCTTGTTGTGGGGCTGGCGGAGGCGTTGCAAGGGGAGCTTGGGGGTGGCCCGAGGTGTTGTCTGTGAGGCTTGTGTGGTGGAGGAGGCTGTTAGTTGCAGCCAGGGGTATGCTGGGAGGAGGCGTGGTGTGTGGTTTGGGGCGGGGGGGCGGCAGGTTGTGAGGCAAGGTGTGTGAGGGCTGCCGTAGGCATGCCAAGGGCCGAATGGGGTGCCAGGAGGTGGGGGAGGGCGTATGAGGGCTGGTGGTTGGGGGAGGCGTTGGACCATGGTGGCCGTTCTGGTAGCTGGGCGCGAGTAAGGCTGGTGTCAGGTTTGGGCGGGGGACCAATCGGAGGCACGAATTAGTTGTTGCAGGGTGCGAGAGGAGTGCGAAAGGCACGTGAGCGTAGCTGGAGGTGTTGCCTGAGAGGCCTGTTTGTGGTGGAGGAGGCGTTTGGGTGGCTGCCAGGAGTTTGGTGTGAGCAGGCTGGCTTTGATCTTGGCAGGGGAGGCAAGTGAGCAGGGCGCTTGTTGTGGGGCTGGCGGAGGCGTTGCAAGGGGAGCTTGGGGGTGGCCCGAGGTGTTGTCTGTGAGGCTTGTGTGGTGGAGGAGGCTGTTAGTTGCAGCCAGGGGTATGCTGGGAGGAGGCGTGGTGTGTGGTTTGGGGCGCGGGGCGGCAGGTTGTGAGGCAAGGTGTGTTAGGGCTGCCGTAGGCATGCCAAGGGCCGAATGGGGTGTCAGGAGGTGGGGGAGGGCGTATGAGGGCTGGTGGTTGGGGGAGGCGTTGGACCATGGTGGCCGTTCTGGTAGCTGGGTGCGAGTAAGGCTGGTGTCAGGTTTGGGCAGGGGAGGAGGCTGAACAGGTAACCTGTCGGTAGGGCTGGCCTAGGCATGCGCAAGGCGCCTTGATGGGCCAAGTGCTGTTCTGTGTGAGCGCTGGTTGATGGAAGGGGGCGTTGGATGAGGGTGGCGCTGCTAGTAGGAAGGTGTGAGTAAGGCTGGTGTCAGGTTTGGGCGGGGGACCAATCGGAGGCACGAGTTAGTTGTTGCAGGGTGCGAGAGGAGTGTGAAAGGCACGTGAGCGTAGCTGGAGGTGTTGCCTGAGAGGCCTGTTTGTGGTGGAGGAGGCGTTTGGGTGGCTGCCAGGAGTTTGGTGTGAGCAGGCTGGCTGTGATCTTGGCAGGGGAGGCAAGTGAGCAGGGCGCTTGTTGTGGGGCTGGCGGAGGCGTTGCAAGGGGAGCTTGGGGGTGGCCCGAGGTGTTGTCTGTGAGGCTTGTGTGGTGGAGGAGGCTGTTAGTTGCAGCCAGGGGTATGCTGGGAGGAGGCGTGGTGTGTGGTTTGGGGCGCGGGGCGGCAGGTTGTGAGGCAAGGTGTGTGAGGGCTGCCGTAGGCATGCCAAGGGCCGAATGGGGTGCCAGGAGGTGGGGGAGGGCGTATGAGGGCTGGTGGTTGGGGGAGGCGTTGGACCATGGTGGCCGTTCTGGTAGCTGGGCGCGAGTAAGGCTGGTGGCAGGTTTCGGCGGGGGACCAATCGGAGGCACGAATTAGTTGTTGCAGGGTGCGAGAGGAGTGCGAAAGGCACGTGAGCGTAGCTGGAGGTGTTGCCTGAGAGGCCTTTTTGTGGTGGAGGAGGCGTTTGGGTGGCTGCCAGAAGTTTGGTGTGAGCAGGCTGGCTGTGATCTTGGCAGGGGAGGCAAGTGAGCAGGGCGCTTGTTGTGGGGCTGGCGGAGGCGTTGCAAGGGGAGCTTGGGGGTGGCCCGAGGTGTTGTCTGTGAGGCTTGTGTGGTGGAGGAGGCTGTTAGTTGCAGCCAGGGGTATGCTGGGAGGAGGCGTGGTGTGTGGTTTGGGGCGGGGGGGCGGCAGGTTGTGAGGCAAGGTGTGTTAGGGCTGCCGTAGGCATGCCAAGGGCCGAATGGGGTGCCAGGAGGTGGGGGAGGGCGTATGAGGGCTGGTGGTTGGGGGAGGCGTTGGACCATGGTGGCCGTTCTGGTAGCTGGGCGCGAGTAAGGCTGGTGGCAGGTTTGGGCAGGGGAGGAGGCTGAACAGGTAACCTCTCGGTAGGGCTGGCCTAGGCATGCGCAAGGCGCCTTGATGGGCCAAGTGCTGTTCTGTGTGAGCGCTGGTTGATGGGAGGGGGCGTTGGATGAGGGTGGCGCTGCTAGTAGGAAGGTGTGAGTAAGGCTGGTGTCAGGTTTGGGCGGGGGACCAATCGGAGGCACGAGTTAGTTGTTGCAGGGTGCGAGAGGAGTGCGAAAGGCACGTGAGCGTAGCTGGAGGTGTTGCCTGAGAGGCCTGTTTGTGGTGGAGGAGGCGTTTGGGTGGCTGCCAGGAGTTTGGTGTGAGCAGGCTGGCTGTGATCTTGGCAGGGGAGGCAAGTGAGCAGGGCGCTTGTTGTGGGGCTGGCGGAGGCGTTGCAAGGGGAGCTTGGGGGTGGCCCGAGGTGTTGTCTGTGAGGCTTGTGTGGTGGAGGAGGCTGTTAGTTGCAGCCAGGGGTATGCTGGGAGGAGGCGTGGTGTGTGGTTTGGGGCGCGGGGCGGCAGGTTGTGAGGCAAGGTGTGTTAGGGCTGCTGTAGGCATGCCAAGGGCCGAATGGGGTGTCAGGAGGTGGGGGAGGGCGTATGAGGGCTGGTGGTTGGGGGAGGCGTTGGACCATGGTGGCCGTTCTGGTAGCTGGGCGCGAGTAAGGCTAGTGGCAGGTTTGGGCAGGGGAGGAGGCTGAACAGGTAACCTGTCGGTAGGGCTGGCCTAGGCATGCGCAAGGCGCCTTGATGGGCCAAGTGCTGTTCTGTGTGAGCGCTGGTTGATGGGAGGGGGCGTTGGATGAGGGTGGCGCTGCTAGTAGGAAGGTGTGAGTAAGGCTGGTGTCAGGTTTGGGCGGGGGACCAATCGGAGGCACGAGTTAGTTGTTGCAGGGTGCGAGAGGAGTGCGAAAGGCACGTGAGCGTAGCTGGAGGTGTTGCCTGAGAGGCCTGTTTGTGGTGGAGGAGGCGTTTGGGTGGCTGCCAGGAGTTTGGTGTGAGCAGGCTGGCTGTGATCTTGGCAGGGGAGGCAAGTGAGCAGGGCGCTTGTTGTGGGGCTGGCGGAGGCGTTGCAAGGGGAGCTTGGGGGTGGCCCGAAGTGTTGTCTGTGAGGCTTGTGTGGTGGAGGAGGCTGTTAGTTGCAGCCAGGGGTATGCTGGGAGGAGGCGTGGTGTGTGGTTTGGGGCGCGGGGCGGCAGGTTGTGAGGCAAGGTGTGTGAGGGCTGCCGTAGGCATGCCAAGGGCCGAATGGGGTGCCAGGAGGTGGGGGAGGGCGTATGAGGGCTGGTGGTTGGGGGAGGCGTTGGACCATGGTGGCCGTTCTGGTAGCTGGGCGCGAGTAAGGCTGGTGTCAGGTTTGGGCGGGGGACCAATCGGAGGCACGAATTAGTTGTTGCAGGGTGCGAGAGGAGTGCGAAAGGCACGTGAGCGTAGCTGGAGGTGTTGCCTGAGAGGCCTGTTTGTGGTGGAGGAGGCGTTTGGGTGGCTGCCAGGAGTTTGGTGTGAGCAGGCTGGCTGTGATCTTGGCAGGGGAGGCAAGTGAGCAGGGCGCTTGTTGTGGGGCTGGCGGAGGCGTTGCAAGGGGAGCTTGGGGGTGGCCCGAGGTGTTGTCTGTGAGGCTTGTGTGGTGGAGGAGGCTGTTAGTTGCAGCCAGGGGTATGCTGGGAGGAGGCGTGGTGTGTGGTTTGGGGCGCGGGGCGGCAGGTTGTGAGGCAAGGTGTGTGAGGGCTGCCGTAGGCATGCCAAGGGCCGAATGGGGTGCCAGGAGGTGGGGGAGGGCGTATGAGGGCTGGTGGTTGGGGGAGGCGTTGGACCATGGTGGCCGTTCTGGTAGCTGGGCGCGAGTAAGGCTGGTGGCAGGTTTGGGCAGGGGAGGAGGCTGAACAGGTAACCTGTCGGTAGGGCTGGCCTAGGCATGCGCAAGGCGCCTTGATGGGCCAAGTGCTGTTCTGTGTGAGCGCTGGTTGATGGGGGGGGGCGTTGGATGAGGGTGGCGCTGCTAGTAGGAAAGTGTGAGTAAGGCTGGTGTCAGGTTTGGGCGGGGGACCAATCGGAGGCACGAGTTAGTTGTTGCAGGGTGCGAGAGGAGTGCGAAAGGCACGTGAGCGTAGCTGGAGGTGTTGCCTGAGAGGCCTGTTTGTGGTGGAGGAGGCGTTTGGGTGGCTGCCAGGAGTTTGGTGTGAGCAGGCTGGCTGTGATCTTGGCAGGGGAGGCAAGTGAGCAGGGCGCTTGTTGTGGGGCTGGCGGAGGCGTTGCAAGGGGAGCTTGGGGGTGGCCCGAGGTGTTGTCTGTGAGGCTTGTGTGGTGGAGGAGGCTGTTAGTTGCAGCCAGGGGTATGCTGGGAGGAGGCGTGGTGTGTGGTTTGGGGCGCGGGGCGGCAGGTTGTGAGGCAAGGTGTGTTAGGGCTGCCATAGGCATGCCAAGGGCCGAATGGGGTGCCAGGAGGTGGGGGAGGGCGTATGAGGGCTGGTGGTTGGGGGAGGCGTTGGACCATGGTGGCCGTTCTGGTAGCTGGGCGCGAGTAAGGCTGGTGGCAGGTTTGGGCAGGGGAGGAGGCTGAACAGGTAACCTGTCGGTAGGGCTGGCCTAGGCATGCGCAAGGCGCCTTGATGGGCCAAGTGCTGTTCTGTGTGAGCGCTGGTTGATGGGGGGGGGCGTTGGATGAGGGTGGCGCTGCTAGTAGGAAAGTGTGAGTAAGGCTGGTGTCAGGTTTGGGCGGGGGACCAATCGGAGGCACGAGTTAGTTGTTGCAGGGTGCGAGAGGAGTGCGAAAGGCACGTGAGCGTAGCTGGAGGTGTTGCCTGAGAGGCCTGTTTGTGGTGGAGGAGGCGTTTGGGTGGCTGCCAGGAGTTTGGTGTGAGCAGGCTGGCTGTGATCTTGGCAGGGGAGGCAAGTGAGCAGGGCGCTTGTTGTGGGGCTGGCGGAGGCGTTGCAAGGGGAGCTTGGGGGTGGCCCGAGGTGTTGTCTGTGAGGCTTGTGTGGTGGAGGAGGCTGTTAGTTGCAGCCAGGGGTATGCTGGGAGGAGGCGTGGTGTGTGGTTTGGGGCGGGGGGGCGGCAGGTTGTGAGGCAAGGTGTGTTAGGGCTGCCATAGGCATGCCAAGGGCCGAATGGGGTGCCAGGAGGTGGGGGAGGGCGTATGAGGGCTGGTGGTTGGGGGAGGCGTTGGACCATGGTGGCCGTTCTGGTAGCTGGGCGCGAGTAAGGCTAGTGGCAGGTTTGGGCAGGGGAGGAGGCTGAACAGGTAACCTGTCGGTAGGGCTGGCCTAGGCATGCGCAAGGCGCCTTGATGGGCCAAGTGCTGTTCTGTGTGAGCGCTGGTTAATGGGGGAGGGGGGGCGTTGGATGAGGGTGGCGCTGCTAGTAGGAAGGTGTGAGTAAGGCTGGTGTCAGGTTTGGGCGGGGGACCAATCGGAGGCACGAGTTAGTTGTTGCAGGGTGCGAGAGGAGTGCGAAAGGCACGTGAGCGTAGCTGGAGGTGTTGCCTGAGAGGCCTGTTTGTGGTGGAGGAGGCGTTTGGGTGGCTGCCAGGAGTTTGGTGTGAGCAGGCTGGCTGTGATCTTGGCAGGGGAGGCAAGTGAGCAGGGCGCTTGTTGTGGGGCTGGCGGAGGCGTTGCAAGGGGAGCTTGGGGGTGGCCCGAGGTGTTGTCTGTGAGGCTTGTGTGGTGGAGGAGGCTGTTAGTTGCAGCCAGGGGTATGCTGGGAGGAGGCGTGGTGTGTGGTTTGGGGCGCGGGGCGGCAGGTTGTGAGGCAAGGTGTGTGAGGGCTGCCGTAGGCATGCCAAGGGCCGAATGGGGTGCCAGGAGGTGGGGGAGGGCGTATGAGGGCTGGTGGTTGGGGGAGGCGTTGGACCATGGTGGCCGTTCTGGTAGCTGGGCGCGAGTAAGGCTGGTGGCAGGTTTGGGCAGGGGAGGAGGCTGAACAGGTAACCTGTCGGTAGGGCTGGCCTAGGCATGCGCAAGGCGCCTTGATGGGCCAAGTGCTGTTCTGTGTGAGCGCTGGTTGATGGGGGGGGGCGTTGGATGAGGGTGGCGCTGCTAGTAGGAAAGTGTGAGTAAGGCTGGTGTCAGGTTTGGGCGGGGGACCAATCGGAGGCACGAGTTAGTTGTTGCAGGGTGCGAGAGGAGTGCGAAAGGCACGTGAGCGTAGCTGGAGGTGTTGCCTGAGAGGCCTGTTTGTGGTGGAGGAGGCGTTTGGGTGGCTGCCAGGAGTTTGGTGTGAGCAGGCTGGCTGTGATCTTGGCAGGGGAGGCAAGTGAGCAGGGCGCTTGTTGTGGGGCTGGCGGAGGCGTTGCAAGGGGAGCTTGGGGGTGGCCCGAGGTGTTGTCTGTGAGGCTTGTGTGGTGGAGGAGGCTGTTAGTTGCAGCCAGGGGTATGCTGGGAGGAGGCGTGGTGTGTGGTTTGGGGCGCGGGGCGGCAGGTTGTGAGGCAAGGTGTGTTAGGGCTGCCATAGGCATGCCAAGGGCCGAATGGGGTGCCAGGAGGTGGGGGAGGGCGTATGAGGGCTGGTGGTTGGGGGAGGCGTTGGACCATGGTGGCCGTTCTGGTAGCTGGGCGCGAGTAAGGCTGGTGGCAGGTTTGGGCAGGGGAGGAGGCTGAACAGGTAACCTGTCGGTAGGGCTGGCCTAGGCATGCGCAAGGCGCCTTGATGGGCCAAGTGCTGTTCTGTGTGAGCGCTGGTTGATGGGGGGGGGCGTTGGATGAGGGTGGCGCTGCTAGTAGGAAAGTGTGAGTAAGGCTGGTGTCAGGTTTGGGCGGGGGACCAATCGGAGGCACGAGTTAGTTGTTGCAGGGTGCGAGAGGAGTGCGAAAGGCACGTGAGCGTAGCTGGAGGTGTTGCCTGAGAGGCCTGTTTGTGGTGGAGGAGGCGTTTGGGTGGCTGCCAGGAGTTTGGTGTGAGCAGGCTGGCTGTGATCTTGGCAGGGGAGGCAAGTGAGCAGGGCGCTTGTTGTGGGGCTGGCGGAGGCGTTGCAAGGGGAGCTTGGGGGTGGCCCGAGGTGTTGTCTGTGAGGCTTGTGTGGTGGAGGAGGCTGTTAGTTGCAGCCAGGGGTATGCTGGGAGGAGGCGTGGTGTGTGGTTTGGGGCGGGGGGGCGGCAGGTTGTGAGGCAAGGTGTGTTAGGGCTGCCATAGGCATGCCAAGGGCCGAATGGGGTGCCAGGAGGTGGGGGAGGGCGTATGAGGGCTGGTGGTTGGGGGAGGCGTTGGACCATGGTGGCCGTTCTGGTAGCTGGGCGCGAGTAAGGCTAGTGGCAGGTTTGGGCAGGGGAGGAGGCTGAACAGGTAACCTGTCGGTAGGGCTGGCCTAGGCATGCGCAAGGCGCCTTGATGGGCCAAGTGCTGTTCTGTGTGAGCGCTGGTTAATGGGGGAGGGGGGGCGTTGGATGAGGGTGGCGCTGCTAGTAGGAAGGTGTGAGTAAGGCTGGTGTCAGGTTTGGGCGGGGGACCAATCGGAGGCACGAGTTAGTTGTTGCAGGGTGCGAGAGGAGTGCGAAAGGCACGTGAGCGTAGCTGGAGGTGTTGCCTGAGAGGCCTGTTTGTGGTGGAGGAGGCGTTTGGGTGGCTGCCAGGAGTTTGGTGTGAGCAGGCTGGCTGTGATCTTGGCAGGGGAGGCAAGTGAGCAGGGCGCTTGTTGTGGGGCTGGCGGAGGCGTTGCAAGGGGAGCTTGGGGGTGGCCCGAGGTGTTGTCTGTGGGGCTTGTGTGGTGGAGGAGGCTGTTAGTTGCAGCCAGGGGTATGCTGGGAGGAGGCGTGGTGTGTGGTTTGGGGCGCGGGGCGGCAGGTTGTGAGGCAAGGTGTGTGAGGGCTGCCGTAGGCATGCCAAGGGCCGAATGGGGTGCCAGGAGGTGGGGGAGGGCGTAAGAGGGCTGGTGGTTGGGGGAGGCGTTGGACCATGGTGGCCGTTCTGGTAGCTGGGCGCGAGTAAGGCTGGTGGCAGGTTTGGGCAGGGGAGGAGGCTGAACAGGTAACCTGTCGGTAGGGCTGGCCTAGGCATGCGCAAGGCGCCTTGATGGGCCAAGTGCTGTTCTGTGTGAGCGCTGGTTGATGGGGGGGGGGCGTTGGATGAGGGTGGCGCTGCTAGTAGGAAAGTGTGAGTAAGGCTGGTGTCAGGTTTGGGCGGGGGACCAATCGGAGGCACGAGTTAGTTGTTGCAGGGTGCGAGAGGAGTGCGAAAGGCACGTGAGCGTAGCTGGAGGTGTTGCCTGAGAGGCCTGTTTGTGGTGGAGGAGGCGTTTGGGTGGCTGCCAGGAGTTTGGTGTGAGCAGGCTGGCTGTGATCTTGGCAGGGGAGGCAAGTGAGCAGGGCGCTTGTTGTGGGGCTGGCGGAGGCGTTGCAAGGGGAGCTTGGGGGTGGCCCGAGGTGTTGTCTGTGAGGCTTGTGTGGTGGAGGAGGCTGTTAGTTGCAGCCAGGGGTATGCTGGGAGGAGGCGTGGTGTGTGGTTTGGGGCGCGGGGCGGCAGGTTGTGAGGCAAGGTGTGTTAGGGCTGCCGTAGGCATGCCAAGGGCCGAATGGGGTGCCAGGAGGTGGGGGAGGGCGTATGAGGGCTGGTGGTTGGGGGAGGCGTTGGACCATGGTGGCCGTTCTGGTAGCTGGGCGCGAGTAAGGCTGGTGTCAGGTTTGGGCGGGGGACCAATCGGAGGCACGAATTAGTTGTTGCAGGGTGCGAGAGGAGTGCGAAAGGCACGTGAGCGTAGCTGGAGGTGTTGCCTGAGAGGCCTGTTTGTGGTGGAGGAGGCGTTTGGGTGGCTGCCAGGAGTTTGGTGTGAGCAGGCTGGCTGTGATCTTGGCAGGGGAGGCAAGTGAGCAGGGCGCTTGTTGTGGGGCTGGCGGAGGCGTTGCAAGGGGAGCTTGGGGGTGGCCCGAGGTGTTGTCTGTGAGGCTTGTGTGGTGGAGGAGGCTGTTAGTTGCAGCCAGGGGTATGCTGGGAGGAGGCGTGGTGTGTGGTTTGGGGCGCGGGGCGGCAGGTTGTGAGGCAAGGTGTGTTAGGGCTGCCGTAGGCATGCCAAGGGCCGAATGGGGTGCCAGGAGGTGGGGGAGGGCGTATGAGGGCTGGTGGTTGGGGGAGGCGTTGGACCATGGTGGCCGTTCTGGTAGCTGGGCGCGAGTAAGGCTGGTGGCAGGTTTGGGCAGGGGAGGAGGCTGAACAGGTAACCTGTCGGTAGGGCTGGCCTAGGCATGCGCAAGGCGCCTTGATGGGCCAAGTGCTGTTCTGTGTGAGCGCTGGTTGATGGGAGGGGGCGTTGGATGAGGGTGGCGCTGCTAGTAGGAAGGTGTGAGTAAGGCTGGTGTCAGGTTTGGGCGGGGGACCAATCGGAGGCACGAGTTAGTTGTTGCAGGGTGCGAGAGGAGTGCGAAAGGCACGTGAGCGTAGCTGGAGGTGTTGCCTGAGAGGCCTGTTTGTGGTGGAGGAGGCGTTTGGGTGGCTGCCAGGAGTTTGGTGTGAGCAGGCTGGCTGTGATCTTGGCAGGGGAGGCAAGTGAGCAGGGCGCTTGTTGTGGGGCTGGCGGAGGCGTTGCAAGGGGAGCTTGGGGGTGGCCCGAGGTGTTGTCTGTGAGGCTTGTGTGGTGGAGGAGGCTGTTAGTTGCAGCCAGGGGTATGCTGGGAGGAGGCGTGGTGTGTGGTTTGGGGCGCGGGGCGGCAGGTTGTGAGGCAAGGTGTGTTAGGGCTGCCGTAGGCATGCCAAGGGCCGAATGGGGTGCCAGGAGGTGGGGGAGGGCGTATGAGGGCTGGTGGTTGGGGGAGGCGTTGGACCATGGTGGCCGTTCTGGTAGCTGGGCGCGAGTAAGGCTGGTGGCAGGTTTGGGCAGGGGAGGAGGCTGAACAGGTAACCTGTCGGTAGGGCTGGCCTAGGCATGCGCAAGGCGCCTTGATGGGCCAAGTGCTGTTCTGTGTGAGCGCTGGTTGATGGGGGGGGGCGTTGGATGAGGGTGGCGCTGCTAGTAGGAAAGTGTGAGTAAGGCTGGTGTCAGGTTTGGGCGGGGGACCAATCGGAGGCACGAGTTAGTTGTTGCAGGGTGCGAGAGGAGTGCGAAAGGCACGTGAGCGTAGCTGGAGGTGTTGCCTGAGAGGCCTGTTTGTGGTGGAGGAGGCGTTTGGGTGGCTGCCAGGAGTTTGGTGTGAGCAGGCTGGCTGTGATCTTGGCAGGCGAGGCAAGTGAGCAGGGCGCTTGTTGTGGGGCTGGCGGAGGCGTTGCAAGGGGAGCTTGGGGGTGGCCCGAGGTGTTGTCTGTGAGGCTTGTGTGGTGGAGGAGGCTGTTAGTTGCAGCCAGGGGTATGCTGGGAGGAGGCGTGGTGTGTGGTTTGGGGCGGGGGGGCGGCAGGTTGTGAGGCAAGGTGTGTGAGGGCTGCCATAGGCATGCCAAGGGCCGAATGGGGTGCCAGGAGGTGGGGGAGGGCGTATGAGGGCTGGTGGTTGGGGGAGGCGTTGGACCATGGTGGCCGTTCTGGTAGCTGGGCGCGAGTAAGGCTGGTGGCAGGTTTGGGCAGGGGAGGAGGCTGAACAGGTAACCTGTCGGTAGGGCTGGCCTAGGCATGCGCAAGGCGCCTTGATGGGCCAAGTGCTGTTCTGTGTGAGCGCTGGTTGATGGGGTGGGGGGGGGCGTTGGATGAGGGTGGCGCTGCTAGTAGGAAGGTGTGAGTAAGGCTGGTGTCAGGTTTGGGCGGGGGACCAATCGGAGGCACGAGTTAGTTGTTGCAGGGTGCGAGAGGAGTGCGAAAGGCACGTGAGCGTAGCTGGAGGTGTTGCCTGAGAGGCCTGTTTGTGGTGGAGGAGGCGTTTGGGTGGCTGCCAGGAGTTTGGTGTGAGCAGGCTGGCTGTGATCTTGGCAGGGGAGGCAAGTGAGCAGGGCGCTTGTTGTGGGGCTGGCGGAGGCGTTGCAAGGGGAGCTTGGGGGTGGCCCGAGGTGTTGTCTGTGAGGCTTGTGTGGTGGAGGAGGCTGTTAGTTGCAGCCAGGGGTATGCTGGGAGGAGGCGTGGTGTGTGGTTTGGGGCGGGGGGGCGGCAGGTTGTGAGGCAAGGTGTGTTAGGGCTGCCATAGGCATGCCAAGGGCCGAATGGGGTGCCAGGAGGTGGGGGAGGGCGTATGAGGGCTGGTGGTTGGGGGAGGCGTTGGACCATGGTGGCCGTTCTGGTAGCTGGGCGCGAGTAAGGCTGGTGGCAGGTTTGGGCAGGGGAGGAGGCTGAACAGGTAACCTGTCGGTAGGGCTGGCCTAGGCATGCGCAAGGCGCCTTGATGGGCCAAGTGCTGTTCTGTGTGAGCGCTGGTTGATGGGGGGGGGCGTTGGATGAGGGTGGCGCTGCTAGTAGGAAAGTGTGAGTAAGGCTGGTGTCAGGTTTGGGCGGGGGACCAATCGGAGGCACGAGTTAGTTGTTGCAGGGTGCGAGAGGAGTGCGAAAGGCACGTGAGCGTAGCTGGAGGTGTTGCCTGAGAGGCCTTTTTGTGGTGGAGGAGGCGTTTGGGTGGCTGCCAGGAGTTTGGTGTGAGCAGGCTGGCTGTGATCTTGGCAGGGGAGGCAAGTGAGCAGGGCGCTTGTTGTGGGGCTGGCGGAGGCGTTGCAAGGGGAGCTTGGGGGTGGCCCGAGGTGTTGTCTGTGAGGCTTGTGTGGTGGAGGAGGCTGTTAGTTGCAGCCAGGGGTATGCTGGGAGGAGGCGTGGTGTGTGGTTTGGGGCGCGGGGCGGCAGGTTGTGAGGCAAGGTGTGTTAGGGCTGCCGTAGGCATGCCAAGGGCCGAATGGGGTGCCAGGAGGTGGGGGAGGGCGTATGAGGGCTGGTGGTTGGGGGAGGCGTTGGACCATGGTGGCCGTTCTGGTAGCTGGGCGCGAGTAAGGCTGGTGTCAGGTTTGGGCGGGGGACCAATCGGAGGCACGAATTAGTTGTTGCAGGGTGCGAGAGGAGTGCGAAAGGCACGTGAGCGTAGCTGGAGGTGTTGCCTGAGAGGCCTGTTTGTGGTGGAGGAGGCGTTTGGGTGGCTGCCAGGAGTTTGGTGTGAGCAGGCTGGCTGTGATCTTGGCAGGCGAGGCAAGTGAGCAGGGCGCTTGTTGTGGGGCTGGCGGAGGCGTTGCAAGGGGAGCTTGGGGGTGGCCCGAGGTGTTGTCTGTGAGGCTTGTGTGGTGGAGGAGGCTGTTAGTTGCAGCCAGGGGTATGCTGGGAGGAGGCGTGGTGTGTGGTTTGGGGCGGGGGGGCGGCAGGTTGTGAGGCAAGGTGTGTGAGGGCTGCCATAGGCATGCCAAGGGCCGAATGGGGTGCCAGGAGGTGGGGGAGGGCGTATGAGGGCTGGTGGTTGGGGGAGGCGTTGGACCATGGTGGCCGTTCTGGTAGCTGGGCGCGAGTAAGGCTGGTGGCAGGTTTGGGCAGGGGAGGAGGCTGAACAGGTAACCTGTCGGTAGGGCTGGCCTAGGCATGCGCAAGGCGCCTTGATGGGCCAAGTGCTGTTCTGTGTGAGCGCTGGTTGATGGGGTGGGGGGGGGCGTTGGATGAGGGTGGCGCTGCTAGTAGGAAGGTGTGAGTAAGGCTGGTGTCAGGTTTGGGCGGGGGACCAATTGGAGGCACGAGTTAGTTGTTGCAGGGTGCGAGAGGAGTGTGAAAGGCACGTGAGCGTAGCTGGAGGTGTTGCCTGAGAGGCCTGTTTGTGGTGGAGGAGGCGTTTGGGTGGCTGCCAGGAGTTTGGTGTGAGCAGGCTGGCTGTGATCTTGGCAGGGGAGGCAAGTGAGCAGGGCGCTTGTTGTGGGGCTGGCGGAGGCGTTGCAAGGGGAGCTTGGGGGTGGCCCGAGGTGTTGTCTGTGAGGCTTGTGTGGTGGAGGAGGCTGTTAGTTGCAGCCAGGGGTATGCTGGGAGGAGGCGTGGTGTGTGGTTTGGGGCGGGGGGGCGGCAGGTTGTGAGGCAAGGTGTGTTAGGGCTGCCGTGGGCATGCCAAGGGCTGAATGGGGTGCCAGGAGGTGGGGGAGGGCGTATGAGGGCTGGTGGTTGGGGGAGGCGTTGGACCATGGTGGCCGTTCTGGTAGCTGGGCGCGAGTAAGGCTGGTGGCAGGTTTGGGCAGGGGAGGAGGCTGAACAGGTAACCTGTCGGTAGGGCTGGCCTAGGCATGCGCAAGGCGCCTTGATGGGCCAAGTGCTGTTCTGTGTGAGCGCTGGTTAATGGGGGGGGGGGGCGTTGGATGAGGGTGGCGCTGCTAGTAGGAAAGTGTGAGTAAGGCTGGTGTCAGGTTTGGGCGGGGGACCAATCGGAGGCACGAGTTAGTTGTTGCAGGGTGCAAGAGGAGTGTGAAAGGCACGTGAGCGTAGCTGGAGGTGTTGCCTGAGAGGCCTGTTTGTGGTGGAGGAGGCGTTTGGGTGGCTGCCAGGAGTTTGGTGTGAGCAGGCTGGCTGTGATCTTGGCAGGGGAGGCAAGTGAGCAGGGCGCTTGTTGTGGGGCTGGCGGAGGCGTTGCAAGGGGAGCTTGGGGGTGGCCCGAGGTGTTGTCTGTGAGGCTTGTGTGGTGGAGGAGGCTGTTAGTTGCAGCCAGGGGTATGCTGGGAGGAGGCGTGGTGTGTGGTTTGGGGCGGGGGGGCGGCAGGTTGTGAGGCAAGGTGTGTTAGGGCTGCCATAGGCATGCCAAGGGCCGAATGGGGTGCCAGGAGGTGGGGGAGGGCGTATGAGGGCTGGTGGTTGGGGGAGGCGTTGGACCATGGTGGCCGTTCTGGTAGCTGGGCGCGAGTAAGGCTAGTGGCAGGTTTGGGCAGGGGAGGAGGCTGAACAGGTAACCTGTCGGTAGGGCTGGCCTAGGCATGCGCAAGGCGCCTTGATGGGCCAAGTGCTGTTCTGTGTGAGCGCTGGTTAATGGGGGAGGGGGGGCGTTGGATGAGGGTGGCGCTGCTAGTAGGAAGGTGTGAGTAAGGCTGGTGTCAGGTTTGGGCGGGGGACCAATCGGAGGCACGAGTTAGTTGTTGCAGGGTGCGAGAGGAGTGCGAAAGGCACGTGAGCGTAGCTGGAGGTGTTGCCTGAGAGGCCTGTTTGTGGTGGAGGAGGCGTTTGGGTGGCTGCCAGGAGTTTGGTGTGAGCAGGCTGGCTGTGATCTTGGCAGGGGAGGCAAGTGAGCAGGGCGCTTGTTGTGGGGCTGGCGGAGGCGTTGCAAGGGGAGCTTGGGGGTGGCCCGAGGTGTTGTCTGTGAGGCTTGTGTGGTGGAGGAGGCTGTTAGTTGCAGCCAGGGGTATGCTGGGAGGAGGCGTGGTGTGTGGTTTGGGGCGCGGGGCGGCAGGTTGTGAGGCAAGGTGTGTTAGGGCTGCCGTAGGCATGCCAAGGGCCGAATGGGGTGCCAGGAGGTGGGGGAAGGCGTATGAGGGCTGGTGGTTGGGGGAGGCGTTGGACCATGGTGGCCGTTCTGGTAGCTGGGCGCGAGTAAGGCTGGTGTCAGGTTTGGGCGGGGGACCAATCGGAGGCACGAGTTAGTTGTTGCAGGGTGCGAGAGGAGTGCGAAAGGCACGTGAGCGTAGCTGGAGGTGTTGCCTGAGAGGCCTGTTTGTGGTGGAGGAGGCGTTTGGGTGGCTGCCAGGAGTTTGGTGTGAGCAGGCTGGCTGTGATCTTGGCAGGGGAGGCAAGTGAGCAGGGCGCTTGTTGTGGGGCTGGCGGAGGCGTTGCAAGGGGAGCTTGGGGGTGGCCCGAGGTGTTGTCTGTGAGGCTTGTGTGGTGGAGGAGGCTGTTAGTTGCAGCCAGGGGTATGCTGGGAGGAGGCGTGGTGTGTGGTTTGGGGCGCGGGGCGGCAGGTTGTGAGGCAAGGTGTGTGAGGGCTGCCGTAGGCATGCCAAGGGCCGAATGGGGTGCCAGGAGGTGGGGGAGGGCGTATGAGGGCTGGTGGTTGGGGGAGGCGTTGGACCATGGTGGCCGTTCTGGTAGCTGGGCGCGAGTAAGGCTGGTGGCAGGTTTGGGCAGGGGAGGAGGCTGAACAGGTAACCTGTCGGTAGGGCTGGCCTAGGCATGCGCAAGGCGCCTTGATGGGCCAAGTGCTGTTCTGTGTGAGCGCTGGTTGATGGGAGGGGGCGTTGGATGAGGGTGGCGCTGCTAGTAGGAAGGTGTGAGTAAGGCTGGTGTCAGGTTTGGGCGGGGGACCAATCGGAGGCACGAGTTAGTTGTTGCAGGGTGCGAGAGGAGTGTGAAAGGCATGTGAGCGTAGCTGGAGGTGTTGCCTGAGAGGCCTGTTTGTGGTGGAGGAGGCGTTTGGGTGGCTGCCAGGAGTTTGGTGTGAGCAGGCTGGCTGTGATCTTGGCAGGGGAGGCAAGTGAGCAGGGCGCTTGTTGTGGGGCTGGCGGAGGCGTTGCAAGGGGAGCTTGGGGGTGGCCCGAGGTGTTGTCTGTGAGGCTTGTGTGGTGGAGGAGGCTGTTAGTTGCAGCCAGGGGTATGCTGGGAGGAGGCGTGGTGTGTGGTTTGGGGCGGGGGGGCGGCAGGTTGTGAGGCAAGGTGTGTTAGGGCTGCCGTAGGCATGCCAAGGGCCGAATGGGGTGCCAGGAGGTGGGGGAGGGCGTATGAGGGCTGGTGGTTGGGGGAGGCGTTGGACCATGGTGGCCGTTCTGGTAGCTGGGCGCGAGTAAGGCTGGTGTCAGGTTTGGGCGGGGGACCAATCGGAGGCACGAATTAGTTGTTGCAGGGTGCGAGAGGAGTGCGAAAGGCACGTGAGCGTAGCTGGAGGTGTTGCCTGAGAGGCCTGTTTGTGGTGGAGGAGGCGTTTGGGTGGCTGCCAGGAGTTTGGTGTGAGCAGGCTGGCTGTGATCTTGGCAGGCGAGGCAAGTGAGCAGGGCGCTTGTTGTGGGGCTGGCGGAGGCGTTGCAAGGGGAGCTTCGGGGTGGCCCGAGGTGTTGTCTGTGAGGCTTGTGTGGTGGAGGAGGCTGTTAGTTGCAGCCAGGGGTATGCTGGGAGGAGGCGTGGTGTGTGGTTTGGGGCGGGGGGGCGGCAGGTTGTGAGGCAAGGTGTGTTAGGGCTGCCGTAGGCATGCCAAGGGCCGAATGGGGTGCCAGGAGGTGGGGGAGGGCGTATGAGGGCTGGTGGTTGGGGGAGGCGTTGGACCATGGTGGCCGTTCTGGTAGCTGGGCGCGAGTAAGGCTGGTGGCAGGTTTGGGCAGGGGAGGAGGCTGAACAGGTAACCTGTCGGTAGGGCTGGCCTAGGCATGCGCAAGGCGCCTTGATGGGCCAAGTGCTGTTCTGTGTGAGCGCTGGTTGATGGGAGGGGGCGTTGGATGAGGGTGGCGCTGCTAGTAGGAAGGTGTGAGTAAGGCTGGTGTCAGGTTTGGGCGGGGGACCAATCGGAGGCACGAGTTAGTTGTTGCAGGGTGCGAGAGGAGTGCGAAAGGCACGTGAGCGTAGCTGGAGGTGTTGCCTGAGAGGCCTGTTTGTGGTGGAGGAGGCGTTTGGGTGGCTGCCAGGAGTTTGGTGTGAGCAGGCTGGCTGTGATCTTGGCAGGGGAGGCAAGTGAGCAGGGCGCTTGTTGTGGGGCTGGCGGAGGCGTTGCAAGGGGAGCTTGGGGGTGGCCCGAGGTGTTGTCTGTGAGGCTTGTGTGGTGGAGGAGGCTGTTAGTTGCAGCCAGGGGTATGCTGGGAGGAGGCGTGGTGTGTGGTTTGGGGCGCGGGGCGGCAGGTTGTGAGGCAAGGTGTGTGAGGGCTGCCGTAGGCATGCCAAGGGCCGAATGGGGTGCCAGGAGGTGGGGGAGGGCGTATGAGGGCTGGTGGTTGGGGGAGGCATTGGACCATGGTGGCCGTTCTGGTAGCTGGGCGCGAGTAAGGCTGGTGGCAGGTTTGGGCAGGGGAGGAGGCTGAACAGGTAACCTGTCGGTAGGGCTGGCCTAGGCATGCGCAAGGCGCCTTGATGGGCCAAGTGCTGTTCTGTGTGAGCGCTGGTTGATGGGGGGGGGCGTTGGATGAGGGTGGCGCTGCTAGTAGGAAAGTGTGAGTAAGGCTGGTGTCAGGTTTGGGCGGGGGACCAATCGGAGGCACGAGTTAGTTGTTGCAGGGTGCGAGAGGAGTGCGAAAGGCACGTGAGCGTAGCTGGAGGTGTTGCCTGAGAGGCCTGTTTGTGGTGGAGGAGGCGTTTGGGTGGCTGCCAGGAGTTTGGTGTGAGCAGGCTGGCTGTGATCTTGGCAGGGGAGGCAAGTGAGCAGGGCGCTTGTTGTGGGGCTGGCGGAGGCGTTGCAAGGGGAGCTTGGGGGTGGCCCGAGGTGTTGTCTGTGAGGCTTGTGTGGTGGAGGAGGCTGTTAGTTGCAGCCAGGGGTATGCTGGGAGGAGGCGTGGTGTGTGGTTTGGGGCGGGGGGGCGGCAGGTTGTGAGGCAAGGTGTGTTAGGGCTGCCGTAGGCATGCCAAGGGCCGAATGGGGTGCCAGGAGGTGGGGGAGGGCGTATGAGGGCTGGTGGTTGGGGGAGGCGTTGGACCATGGTGGCCGTTCTGGTAGCTGGGCGCGAGTAAGGCTGGTGTCAGGTTTGGGCGGGGGACCAATCGGAGGCACGAATTAGTTGTTGCAGGGTGCGAGAGGAGTGCGAAAGGCACGTGAGCGTAGCTGGAGGTGTTGCCTGAGAGGCCTGTTTGTGGTGGAGGAGGCGTTTGGGTGGCTGCCAGGAGTTTGGTGTGAGCAGGCTGGCTGTGATCTTGGCAGGCGAGGCAAGTGAGCAGGGCGCTTGTTGTGGGGCTGGCGGAGGCGTTGCAAGGGGAGCTTGGGGGTGGCCCGAGGTGTTGTCTGTGAGGCTTGTGTGGTGGAGGAGGCTGTTAGTTGCAGCCAGGGGTATGCTGGGAGGAGGCGTGGTGTGTGGTTTGGGGCGGGGGGGCGGCAGGTTGTGAGGCAAGGTGTGTGAGGGCTGCCATAGGCATGCCAAGGGCCGAATGGGGTGCCAGGAGGTGGGGGAGGGCGTATGAGGGCTGGTGGTTGGGGGAGGCGTTGGACCATGGTGGCCGTTCTGGTAGCTGGGCGCGAGTAAGGCTGGTGGCAGGTTTGGGCAGGGGAGGAGGCTGAACAGGTAACCTGTCGGTAGGGCTGGCCTAGGCATGCGCAAGGCGCCTTGATGGGCCAAGTGCTGTTCTGTGTGAGCGCTGGTTGATGGGGGGGGGCGTTGGATGAGGGTGGCGCTGCTAGTAGGAAAGTGTGAGTAAGGCTGGTGTCAGGTTTGGGCGGGGGACCAATCGGAGGCACGAGTTAGTTGTTGCAGGGTGCGAGAGGAGTGCGAAAGGCACGTGAGCGTAGCTGGAGGTGTTGCCTGAGAGGCCTGTTTGTGGTGGAGGAGGCGTTTGGGTGGCTGCCAGGAGTTTGGTGTGAGCAGGCTGGCTGTGATCTTGGCAGGGGAGGCAAGTGAGCAGGGCGCTTGTTGTGGGGCTGGCGGAGGCGTTGCAAGGGGAGCTTGGGGGTGGCCCGAGGTGTTGTCTGTGAGGCTTGTGTGGTGGAGGAGGCTGTTAGTTGCAGCCAGGGGTATGCTGGGAGGAGGCGTGGTGTGTGGTTTGGGGCGGGGGGGCGGCAGGTTGTGAGGCAAGGTGTGTTAGGGCTGCCGTAGGCATGCCAAGGGCCGAATGGGGTGCCAGGAGGTGGGGGAGGGCGTATGAGGGCTGGTGGTTGGGGGAGGCGTTGGACCATGGTGGCCGTTCTGGTAGCTGGGCGCGAGTAAGGCTGGTGTCAGGTTTGGGCGGGGGACCAATCGGAGGCACGAATTAGTTGTTGCAGGGTGCGAGAGGAGTGCGAAAGGCACGTGAGCGTAGCTGGAGGTGTTGCCTGAGAGGCCTGTTTGTGGTGGAGGAGGCGTTTGGGTGGCTGCCAGGAGTTTGGTGTGAGCAGGCTGGCTGTGATCTTGGCAGGGGAGGCAAGTGAGCAGGGCGCTTGTTGTGGGGCTGGCGGAGGCGTTGCAAGGGGAGCTTGGGGGTGGCCCGAGGTGTTGTCTGTGAGGCTTGTGTGGTGGAGGAGGCTGTTAGTTGCAGCCAGGGGTATGCTGGGAGGAGGCGTGGTGTGTGGTTTGGGGCGGGGGGGGCGGCAGGTTGTGAGGCAAGGTGTGTGAGGGCTGCCATAGGCATGCCAAGGGCCGAATGGGGTGCCAGGAGGTGGGGGAGGGCGTATGAGGGCTGGTGGTTGGGGGAGGCGTTGGACCATGGTGGCCGTTCTGGTAGCTGGGCGCGAGTAAGGCTGGTGGCAGGTTTGGGCAGGGGAGGAGGCTGAACAGGTAACCTGTCGGTAGGGCTGGCCTAGGCATGCGCAAGGCGCCTTGATGGGCCAAGTGCTGTTCTGTGTGAGCGCTGGTTGATGGGGTGGGGGGGGGCGTTGGATGAGGGTGGCGCTGCTAGTAGGAAGGTGTGAGTAAGGCTGGTGTCAGGTTTGGGCGGGGGACCAATCGGAGGCACGAGTTAGTTGTTGCAGGGTGCGAGAGGAGTGTGAAAGGCACGTGAGCGTAGCTGGAGGTGTTGCCTGAGAGGCCTGTTTGTGGTGGAGGAGGCGTTTGGGTGGCTGCCAGGAGTTTGGTGTGAGCAGGCTGGCTGTGATCTTGGCAGGGGAGGCAAGTGAGCAGGGCGCTTGTTGTGGGGCTGGCGGAGGCGTTGCAAGGGGAGCTTGGGGGTGGCCCGAGGTGTTGTCTGTGAGGCTTGTGTGGTGGAGGAGGCTGTTAGTTGCAGCCAGGGGTATGCTGGGAGGAGGCGTGGTGTGTGGTTTGGGGCGGGGGGGCGGCAGGTTGTGAGGCAAGGTGTGTTAGGGCTGCCATAGGCATGCCAAGGGCCGAATGGGGTGCCAGGAGGTGGGGGAGGGCGTATGAGGGCTGGTGGTTGGGGGAGGCGTTGGACCATGGTGGCCGTTCTGGTAGCTGGGCGCGAGTAAGGCTGGTGGCAGGTTTGGGCAGGGGAGGAGGCTGAACAGGTAACCTGTCGGTAGGGCTGGCCTAGGCATGCGCAAGGCGCCTTGATGGGCCAAGTGCTGTTCTGTGTGAGCGCTGGTTGATGGGGGGGGGCGTTGGATGAGGGTGGCGCTGCTAGTAGGAAAGTGTGAGTAAGGCTGGTGTCAGGTTTGGGCGGGGGACCAATCGGAGGCACGAGTTAGTTGTTGCAGGGTGCGAGAGGAGTGTGAAAGGCACGTGAGCGTAGCTGGAGGTGTTGCCTGAGAGGCCTGTTTGTGGTGGAGGAGGCGTTTGGGTGGCTGCCAGGAGTTTGGTGTGAGCAGGCTGGCTGTGATCTTGGCAGGGGAGGCAAGTGAGCAGGGCGCTTGTTGTGGGGCTGGCGGAGGCGTTGCAAGGGGAGCTTGGGGGTGGCCCGAGGTGTTGTCTGTGAGGCTTGTGTGGTGGAGGAGGCTGTTAGTTGCAGCCAGGGGTATGCTGGGAGGAGGCGTGGTGTGTGGTTTGGGGCGCGGGGCGGCAGGTTGTGAGGCAAGGTGTGTGAGGGCTGCCGTAGGCATGCCAAGGGCCGAATGGGGTGCCAGGAGGTGGGGGAGGGCGTATGAGGGCTGGTGGTTGGGGGAGGCGTTGGACCATGGTGGCCGTTCTGGTAGCTGGGCGCGAGTAAGGCTGGTGTCAGGTTTGGGCGGGGGACCAATCGGAGGCACGAATTAGTTGTTGCAGGGTGCGAGAGGAGTGCGAAAGGCACGTGAGCGTAGCTGGAGGTGTTGCCTGAGAGGCCTGTTTGTGGTGGAGGAGGCGTTTGGGTGGCTGCCAGGAGTTTGGTGTGAGCAGGCTGGCTGTGATCTTGGCAGGCGAGGCAAGTGAGCAGGGCGCTTGTTGTGGGGCTGGCGGAGGCGTTGCAAGGGGAGCTTGGGGGTGGCCCGAGGTGTTGTCTGTGAGGCTTGTGTGGTGGAGGAGGCTGTTAGTTGCAGCCAGGGGTATGCTGGGAGGAGGCGTGGTGTGTGGTTTGGGGCGGGGGGGCGGCAGGTTGTGAGGCAAGGTGTGTGAGGGCTGCCATAGGCATGCCAAGGGCCGAATGGGGTGCCAGGAGGTGGGGGAGGGCGTATGAGGGCTGGTGGTTGGGGGAGGCGTTGGACCATGGTGGCCGTTCTGGTAGCTGGGCGCGAGTAAGGCTGGTGGCAGGTTTGGGCAGGGGAGGAGGCTGAACAGGTAACCTGTCGGTAGGGCTGGCCTAGGCATGCGCAAGGCGCCTTGATGGGCCAAGTGCTGTTCTGTGTGAGCGCTGGTTGATGGGGTGGGGGGGGGGGCGTTGGATGAGGGTGGCGCTGCTAGTAGGAAGGTGTGAGTAAGGCTGGTTTCAGGTTTGGGCGGGGGACCAATTGGAGGCACGAGTTAGTTGTTGCAGGGTGCGAGAGGAGTGCGAAAGGCACGTGAGCGTAGCTGGAGGTGTTGCCTGAGAGGCCTGTTTGTGGTGGAGGAGGCGTTTGGGTGGCTGCCAGGAGTTTGGTGTGAGCAGGCTGGCTGTGATCTTGGCAGGGGAGGCAAGTGAGCAGGGCGCTTGTTGTGGGGCTGGCGGAGGCGTTGCAAGGGGAGCTTGGGGGTGGCCCGAGGTGTTGTCTGTGAGGCTTGTGTGGTGGAGGAGGCTGTTAGTTGCAGCCAGGGGTATGCTGGGAGGAGGCGTGGTGTGTGGTTTGGGGCGTGGGGCGGCAGGTTGTGAGGCAAGGTGTGTTAGGGCTGCCGTAGGCATGCCAAGGGCCGAATGGGGTGCCAGGAGGTGGGGGAGGGCGTATGAGGGCTGGTGGTTGGGGGAGGCGTTGGACCATGGTGGCCGTTCTGGTAGCTGGGCGCGAGTAAGGCTGGTGGCAGGTTTGGGCGGGGGAGGAGGCTGAACAGGTAACCTGTCGGTAGGGCTGGCCTAGGCATGCGCAAGGCGCCTTGATGGGCCAAGTGCTGTTCTGTGTGAGCGCTGGTTGATGGGGGGGGGGGGGGCGTTGGATGAGGGTGGCGCTGCTAGTAGGAAAGTGTGAGTAAGGCTGGTGTCAGGTTTGGGCGGGGGACCAATCGGAGGCACGAGTTAGTTGTTGCAGGGTGCAAGAGGAGTGTGAAAGGCACGTGAGCGTAGCTGGAGGTGTTGCCTGAGAGGCCTGTTTGTGGTGGAGGAGGCGTTTGGGTGGCTGCCAGGAGTTTGGTGTGAGCAGGCTGGCTGTGATCTTGGCAGGGGAGGCAAGTGAGCAGGGCGCTTGTTGTGGGGCTGGCAGAGGCGTTGCAAGGGGAGCTTGGGGGTGGCCCGAGGTGTTGTCTGTGAGGCTTGTGTGGTGGAGGAGGCTGTTAGTTGCAGCCAGGGGTATGCTGGGAGGAGGTGTGGTGTGTGGTTTGGGGCGGGGGGCGGCAGGTTGTGAGGCAAGGTGTGTTAGGGCTGCCATAGGCATGCCAAGGGCCGAATGGGGTGCCAGGAGGTGGGGGAGGGCGTATGAGGGCTGGTGGTTGGGGGAGGCGTTGGACCATGGTGGCCGTTCTGGTAGCTGGGCGCGAGTAAGGCTGGTGGCAGGTTTGGGCAGGGGAGGAGGCTGAACAGGTAACCTGTCGGTAGGGCTGGCCTAGGCATGCGCAAGGCGCCTTGATGGGCCAAGTGCTGTTCTGTGTGAGCGCTGGTTGATGGGAGGGGGCGTTGGATGAGGGTGGCGCTGCTAGTAGGAAAGTGTGAGTAAGGCTGGTGTCAGGTTTGGGCGGGGGACCAATCGGAGGCACGAGTTAGTTGTTGCAGGGTGCAAGAGGAGTGTGAAAGGCACGTGAGCGTAGCTGGAGGTGTTGCCTGAGAGGCCTGTTTGTGGTGGAGGAGGCGTTTGGGTGGCTGCCAGGAGTTTGGTGTGAGCAGGCTGGCTGTGATCTTGGCAGGGGAGGCAAGTGAGCAGGGCGCTTGTTGTGGGGCTGGCGGAGGCGTTGCAAGGGGAGCTTGGGGGTGGCCCGAGGTGTTGTCTGTGAGGCTTGTGTGGTGGAGGAGGCTGTTAGTTGCAGCCAGGGGTATGCTGGGAGGAGGCGTGGTGTGTGGTTTGGGGCGGGGGGGCGGCAGGTTGTGAGGCAAGGTGTGTTAGGGCTGCCATAGGCATGCCAAGGGCCGAATGGGGTGCCAGGAGGTGGGGGAGGGCGTATGAGGGCTGGTGGTTGGGGGAGGCGTTGGACCATGGTGGCCGTTCTGGTAGCTGGGCGCGAGTAAGGCTGGTGGCAGGTTTGGGCAGGGGAGGAGGCTGAACAGGTAACCTGTCGGTAGGGCTGGCCTAGGCATGCGCAAGGCGCCTTGATGGGCCAAGTGCTGTTCTGTGTGAGCGCTGGTTAATGGGGGAGGGGGGGCGTTGGATGAGGGTGGCGCTGCTAGTAGGAAGGTGTGAGTAAGGCTGGTGTCAGGTTTGGGCGGGGGACCAATCGGAGGCACGAATTAGTTGTTGCAGGGTGCGAGAGGAGTGCGAAAGGCACGTGAGCGTAGCTGGAGGTGTTGCCTGAGAGGCCTGTTTGTGGTGGAGGAGGCGTTTGGGTGGCTGCCAGGAGTTTGGTGTGAGCAGGCTGGCTGTGATCTTGGCAGGGGAGGCAAGTGAGCAGGGCGCTTGTTGTGGGGCTGGCGGAGGCGTTGCAAGGGGAGCTTGGGGGTGGCCCGAGGTGTTGTCTGTGAGGCTTGTGTGGTGGAGGAGGCTGTTAGTTGCAGCCAGGGGTATGCTGGGAGGAGGCGTGGTGTGTGGTTTGGGGCGCGGGGCGGCAGGTTGTGAGGCAAGGTGTGTTAGGGCTGCCGTAGGCATGCCAAGGGCCGAATGGGGTGCCAGGAGGTGGGGGAGGGCGTATGAGGGCTGGTGGTTGGGGGAGGCGTTGGACCATGGTGGCCGTTCTGGTAGCTGGGCGCGAGTAAGGCTGGTGGCAGGTTTGGGCAGGGGAGGAGGCTGAACAGGTAACCTGTCGGTAGGGCTGGCCTAGGCATGCGCAAGGCGCCTTGATGGGCCAAGTGCTGTTCTGTGTGAGCGCTGGTTAATGGCGGGGGGGGGCGTTGGATGAGGGTGGCGCTGCTAGTAGGAAAGTGTGAGTAAGGCTGGTGTCAGGTTTGGGCGGGGGACCAATCGGAGGCACGAGTTAGTTGTTGCAGGGTGCGAGAGGAGTGTGAAAGGCACGTGAGCGTAGCTGGAGGTGTTGCCTGAGAGGCCTGTTTGTGGTGGAGGAGGCGTTTGGGTGGCTGCCAGGAGTTTGGTGTGAGCAGGCTGGCTGTGATCTTGGCAGGGGAGGCAAGTGAGCAGGGCGCTTGTTGTGGGGCTGGCGGAGGCGTTGCAAGGGGAGCTTGGGGGTGGCCCGAGGTGTTGTCTGTGAGGCTTGTGTGGTGGAGGAGGCTGTTAGTTGCAGCCAGGGGTATGCTGGGAGGAGGTGTGGTGTGTGGTTTGGGGCGGGGGGGCGGCAGGTTGTGAGGCAAGGTGTGTGAGGGCTGCCGTAGGCATGCCAAGAGCCGAATGGGGTGCCAGGAGGTGGGGGAAGGCGTATGAGGGCTGGTGGTTGGGGGAGGCGTTGGACCATGGTGGCCGTTCTGGTAGCTGGGCGCGAGTAAGGCTGGTGTCAGGTTTGGGCGGGGGACCAATCGGAGGCACGAATTAGTTGTTGCAGGGTGCGAGAGGAGTGCGAAAGGCATGTGAGCGTAGCTGGAGGTGTTGCCTGAGAGGCCTGTTTGTGGTGGAGGAGGCGTTTGGGTGGCTGCCAGGAGTTTGGTGTGAGCAGGCTGGCTGTGATCTTGGCAGGGGAGGCAAGTGAGCAGGGCGCTTGTTGTGGGGCTGGCGGAGGCGTTGCAAGGGGAGCTTGGGGGTGGCCCGAGGTGTTGTCTGTGAGGCTTGTGTGGTGGAGGAGGCTGTTAGTTGCAGCCAGGGGTATGCTGGGAGGAGGCGTGGTGTGTGGTTTGGGGCGCGGGGCGGCAGGTTGTGAGGCAAGGTGTGTGAGGGCTGCCGTAGGCATGCCAAGGGCCGAATGGGGTGCCAGGAGGTGGGGGAGGGCGTATGAGGGCTGGTGGTTGGGGGAGGCGTTGGACCATGGTGGCCGTTCTGGTAGCTGGGCGCGAGTAAGGCTGGTGGCAGGTTTGGGCAGGGGAGGAGGCTGAACAGGTAACCTGTCGGTAGGGCTGGCCTAGGCATGCGCAAGGCGCCTTGATGGGCCAAGTGCTGTTCTGTGTGAGCGCTGGTTGATGGGAGGGGGCGTTGGATGAGGGTGGCGCTGCTAGTAGGAAGGTGTGAGTAAGGCTGGTGTCAGGTTTGGGCGGGGGACCAATCGGAGGCACGAGTTAGTTGTTGCAGGGTGCGAGAGGAGTGCGAAAGGCACGTGAGCGTAGCTGGAGGTGTTGCCTGAGAGGCCTGTTTGTGGTGGAGGAGGCGTTTGGGTGGCTGCCAGGAGTTTGGTGTGAGCAGGCTGGCTGTGATCTTGGCAGGGGAGGCAAGTGAGCAGGGCGCTTGTTGTGGGGCTGGCGGAGGCGTTGCAAGGGGAGCTTGGGGGTGGCCCGAGGTGTTGTCTGTGAGGCTTGTGTGGTGGAGGAGGCTGTTAGTTGCAGCCAGGGGTATGCTGGGAGGAGGCGTGGTGTGTGGTTTGGGGCGGGGGGGCGGCAGGTTGTGAGGCAAGGTGTGTTAGGGCTGCCGTAGGCATGCCAAGGGCCGAATGGGGTGCCAGGAGGTGGGGGAGGGCGTATGAGGGCTGGTGGTTGGGGGAGGCGTTGGACCATGGTGGCCGTTCTGGTAGCTGGGCGCGAGTAAGGCTGGTGTCAGGTTTGGGCGGGGGACCAATCGGAGGCACGAATTAGTTGTTGCAGGGTGCGAGAGGAGTGCGAAAGGCACGTGAGCGTAGCTGGAGGTGTTGCCTGAGAGGCCTGTTTGTGGTGGAGGAGGCGTTTGGGTGGCTGCCAGGAGTTTGGTGTGAGCAGGCTGGCTGTGATCTTGGCAGGGGAGGCAAGTGAGCAGGGCGCTTGTTGTGGGGCTGGCGGAGGCGTTGCAAGGGGAGCTTGGGGGTGGCCCGAGGTGTTGTCTGTGAGGCTTGTGTGGTGGAGGAGGCTGTTAGTTGCAGCCAGGGGTATGCTGGGAGGAGGCGTGGTGTGTGGTTTGGGGCGGGGGGGGCGGCAGGTTGTGAGGCAAGGTGTGTTAGGGCTGCCGTAGGCATGCCAAGGGCCGAATGGGGTGCCAGGAGGTGGGGGAGGGCGTATGAGGGCTGGTGGTTGGGGGAGGCGTTGGACCATGGTGGCCGTTCTGGTAGCTGGGCGCGAGTAAGGCTGGTGGCAGGTTTGGGCAGGGGAGGAGGCTGAACAGGTAACCTGTCGGTAGGGCTGGCCTAGGCATGCGCAAGGCGCCTTGATGGGCCAAGTGCTGTTCTGTGTGAGCGCTGGTTGATGGGAGGGGGCGTTGGATGAGGGTGGCGCTGCTAGTAGGAAGGTGTGAGTAAGGCTGGTGTCAGGTTTGGGCGGGGGACCAATCGGAGGCACGAGTTAGTTGTTGCAGGGTGCGAGAGGAGTGCGAAAGGCACGTGAGCGTAGCTGGAGGTGTTGCCTGAGAGGCCTGTTTGTGGTGGAGGAGGCGTTTGGGTGGCTGCCAGGAGTTTGGTGTGAGCAGGCTGGCTGTGATCTTGGCAGGGGAGGCAAGTGAGCAGGGCGCTTGTTGTGGGGCTGGCGGAGGCGTTGCAAGGGGAGCTTGGGGGTGGCCCGAGGTGTTGTCTGTGAGGCTTGTGTGGTGGAGGAGGCTGTTAGTTGCAGCCAGGGGTATGCTGGGAGGAGGCGTGGTGTGTGGTTTGGGGCGCGGGGCGGCAGGTTGTGAGGCAAGGTGTGTGAGGGCTGCCGTAGGCATGCCAAGGGCCGAATGGGGTGCCAGGAGGTGGGGGAGGGCGTATGAGGGCTGGTGGTTGGGGGAGGCATTGGACCATGGTGGCCGTTCTGGTAGCTGGGCGCGAGTAAGGCTGGTGGCAGGTTTGGGCAGGGGAGGAGGCTGAACAGGTAACCTGTCGGTAGGGCTGGCCTAGGCATGCGCAAGGCGCCTTGATGGGCCAAGTGCTGTTCTGTGTGAGCGCTGGTTGATGGGGGGGGGCGTTGGATGACGGTGGCGCTGCTAGTAGGAAGGTGTGAGTAAGGCTGGTGTCAGGTTTGGGCGGGGGACCAATCGGAGGCACGAGTTAGTTGTTGCAGGGTGCGAGAGGAGTGCGAAAGGCACGTGAGCGTAGCTGGAGGTGTTGCCTGAGAGGCCTGTTTGTGGTGGAGGAGGCGTTTGGGTGGCTGCCAGGAGTTTGGTGTGAGCAGGCTGGCTGTGATCTTGGCAGGGGAGGCAAGTGAGCAGGGCGCTTGTTGTGGGGCTGGCGGAGGCGTTGCAAGGGGAGCTTGGGGGTGGCCCGAGGTGTTGTCTGTGAGGCTTGTGTGGTGGAGGAGGCTGTTAGTTGCAGCCAGGGGTATGCTGGGAGGAGGCGTGGTGTGTGGTTTGGGGCGGGGGGGCGGCAGGTTGTGAGGCAAGGTGTGTGAGGGCTGCCATAGGCATGCCAAGGGCCGAATGGGGTGCCAGGAGGTGGGGGAGGGCGTATGAGGGCTGGTGGTTGGGGGAGGCGTTGGACCATGGTGGCCGTTCTGGTAGCTGGGCGCGAGTAAGGCTAGTGGCAGGTTTGGGCAGGGGAGGAGGCTGAACAGGTAACCTGTCGGTAGGGCTGGCCTAGGCATGCGCAAGGCGCCTTGATGGGCCAAGTGCTGTTCTGTGTGAGCGCTGGTTGATGGGGTGGGGGGGGGCGTTGGATGAGGGTGGCGCTGCTAGTAGGAAGGTGTGAGTAAGGCTGGTGTCAGGTTTGGGCGGGGGACTAATCGGAGGCACGAGTTAGTTGTTGCAGGGTGCGAGAGGAGTGTGAAAGGCACGTGAGCGTAGCTGGAGGTGTTGCCTGAGAGGCCTGTTTGTGGTGGAGGAGGCGTTTGGGTGGCTGCCAGGAGTTTGGTGTGAGCAGGCTGGCTGTGATCTTGGCAGGGGAGGCAAGTGAGCAGGGCGCTTGTTGTGGGGCTGGCGGAGGCGTTGCAAGGGGAGCTTGGGGGTGGCCCGAGGTGTTGTCTGTGAGGCTTGTGTGGTGGAGGAGGCTGTTAGTTGCAGCCAGGGGTATGCTGGGAGGAGGCGTGGTGTGTGGTTTGGGGCGGGGGGGCGGCAGGTTGTGAGGCAAGGTGTGTTAGGGCTGCCATAGGCATGCCAAGGGCCGAATGGGGTGCCAGGAGGTGGGGGAGGGCGTATGAGGGCTGGTGGTTGGGGGAGGCGTTGGACCATGGTGGCCGTTCTGGTAGCTGGGCGCGAGTAAGGCTGGTGGCAGGTTTGGGCAGGGGAGGAGGCTGAACAGGTAACCTGTCGGTAGGGCTGGCCTAGGCATGCGCAAGGCGCCTTGATGGGCCAAGTGCTGTTCTGTGTGAGCGCTGGTTGATGGGGGGGGGCGTTGGATGAGGGTGGCGCTGCTAGTAGGAAAGTGTGAGTAAGGCTGGTGTCAGGTTTGGGCGGGGGACCAATCGGAGGCACGAGTTAGTTGTTGCAGGGTGCGAGAGGAGTGCGAAAGGCACGTGAGCGTAGCTGGAGGTGTTGCCTGAGAGGCCTGTTTGTGGTGGAGGAGGCGTTTGGGTGGCTGCCAGGAGTTTGGTGTGAGCAGGCTGGCTGTGATCTTGGCAGGGGAGGCAAGTGAGCAGGGCGCTTGTTGTGGGGCTGGCGGAGGCGTTGCAAGGGGAGCTTGGGGGTGGCCCGAGGTGTTGTCTGTGAGGCTTGTGTGGTGGAGGAGGCTGTTAGTTGCAGCCAGGGGTATGCTGGGAGGAGGCGTGGTGTGTGGTTTGGGGCGCGGGGCGGCAGGTTGTGAGGCAAGGTGTGTGAGGGCTGCCGTAGGCATGCCAAGGGCCGAATGGGGTGCCAGGAGGTGGGGGAGGGCGTATGAGGGCTGGTGGTTGGGGGAGGCGTTGGACCATGGTGGCCGTTCTGGTAGCTGGGCGCGAGTAAGGCTGGTGTCAGGTTTGGGCGGGGGACCAATCGGAGGCACGAATTAGTTGTTGCAGGGTGCGAGAGGAGTGCGAAAGGCACGTGAGCGTAGCTGGAGGTGTTGCCTGAGAGGCCTGTTTGTGGTGGAGGAGGCGTTTGGGTGGCTGCCAGGAGTTTGGTGTGAGCAGGCTGGCTGTGATCTTGGCAGGGGAGGCAAGTGAGCAGGGCGCTTGTTGTGGGGCTGGCGGAGGCGTTGCAAGGGGAGCTTGGGGGTGGCCCGAGGTGTTGTCTGTGAGGCTTGTGTGGTGGAGGAGGCTGTTAGTTGCAGCCAGGGGTATGCTGGGAGGAGGCGTGGTGTGTGGTTTGGGGCGGGGGGGCGGCAGGTTGTGAGGCAAGGTGTGTGAGGGCTGCCATAGGCATGCCAAGGGCCGAATGGGGTGCCAGGAGGTGGGGGAGGGCGTATGAGGGCTGGTGGTTGGGGGAGGCGTTGGACCATGGTGGCCGTTCTGGTAGCTGGGTGCGAGTAAGGCTGGTGGCAGGTTTGGGCAGGGGAGGAGGCTGAACAGGTAACCTGTCGGTAGGGCTGGCCTAGGCATGCGCAAGGCGCCTTGATGGGCCAAGTGCTGTTCTGTGTGAGCGCTGGTTGATGGGGTGGGGGGGGGCGTTGGATGAGGGTGGCGCTGCTAGTAGGAAGGTGTGAGTAAGGCTGGTGTCAGGTTTGGGCGGGGGACCAATTGGAGGCACGAGTTAGTTGTTGCAGGGTGCGAGAGGAGTGTGAAAGGCACGTGAGCGTAGCTGGAGGTGTTGCCTGAGAGGCCTGTTTGTGGTGGAGGAGGCGTTTGGGTGGCTGCCAGGAGTTTGGTGTGAGCAGGCTGGCTGTGATCTTGGCAGGCGAGGCAAGTGAGCAGGGCGCTTGTTGTGGGGCTGGCGGAGGCGTTGCAAGGGGAGCTTGGGGGTGGCCCGAGGTGTTGTCTGTGAGGCTTGTGTGGTGGAGGAGGCTGTTAGTTGCAGCCAGGGGTATGCTGGGAGGAGGCGTGGTGTGTGGTTTGGGGCGGGGGGGCGGCAGGTTGTGAGGCAAGGTGTGTTAGGGCTGCCGTGGGCATGCCAAGGGCCGAATGGGGTGCCAGGAGGTGGGGGAAGGCGTATGAGGGCTGGTGGTTGGGGGAGGCGTTGGACCATGGTGGCCGTTCTGGTAGCTGGGCGCGAGTAAGGCTAGTGGCAGGTTTGGGCAGGGGAGGAGGCTGAACAGGTAACCTGTCGGTAGGGCTGGCCTAGGCATGCGCAAGGCGCCTTGATGGGCCAAGTGCTGTTCTGTGTGAGCGCTGGTTAATGGGGGAGGGGGGGCGTTGGATGAGGGTGGCGCTGCTAGTAGGAAAGTGTGAGTAAGGCTGGTGTCAGGTTTGGGCGGGGGACCAATCGGAGGCACGAGTTAGTTGTTGCAGGGTGCAAGAGGAGTGTGAAAGGCACGTGAGCGTAGCTGGAGGTGTTGCCTGAGAGGCCTGTTTGTGGTGGAGGAGGCGTTTGGGTGGCTGCCAGGAGTTTGGTGTGAGCAGGCTGGCTGTGATCTTGGCAGGGGAGGCAAGTGAGCAGGGCGCTTGTTGTGGGGCTGGCGGAGGCGTTGCAAGGGGAGCTTGGGGGTGGCCCGAGGTGTTGTCTGTGAGGCTTGTGTGGTGGAGGAGGCTGTTAGTTGCAGCCAGGGGTATGCTGGGAGGAGGTGTGGTGTGTGGTTTGGGGCGGGGGGCGGCAGGTTGTGAGGCAAGGTGTGTTAGGGCTGCCATAGGCATGCCAAGGGCCGAATGGGGTGCCAGGAGGTGGGGGAGGGCGTATGAGGGCTGGTGGTTGGGGGAGGCGTTGGACCATGGTGGCCGTTCTGGTAGCTGGGCGCGAGTAAGGCTGGTGGCAGGTTTGGGCAGGGGAGGAGGCTGAACAGGTAACCTGTCGGTAGGGCTGGCCTAGGCATGCGCAAGGCGCCTTGATGGGCCAAGTGCTGTTCTGTGTGAGCGCTGGTTGATGGGAGGGGGCGTTGGATGAGGGTGGCGCTGCTAGTAGGAAGGTGTGAGTAAGGCTGGTGTCAGGTTTGGGTGGGGGACCAATCGGAGGCACGAGTTAGTTGTTGCAGGGTGCGAGAGGAGTGCGAAAGGCACGTGAGCGTAGCTGGAGGTGTTGCCTGAGAGGCCTGTTTGTGGTGGAGGAGGCGTTTGGGTGGCTGCCAGGAGTTTGGTGTGAGCAGGCTGGCTGTGATCTTGGCAGGGGAGGCAAGTGAGCAGGGCGCTTGTTGTGGGGCTGGCGGAGGCGTTGCAAGGGGAGCTTGGGGGTGGCCCGAGGTGTTGTCTGTGAGGCTTGTGTGGTGGAGGAGGCTGTTAGTTGCAGCCAGGGGTATGCTGGGAGGAGGCGTGGTGTGTGGTTTGGGGCGGGGGGGCGGCAGGTTGTGAGGCAAGGTGTGTTAGGGCTGCCATAGGCATGCCAAGGGCCGAATGGGGTGCCAGGAGGTGGGGGAGGGCGTATGAGGGCTGGTGGTTGGGGGAGGCGTTGGACCATGGTGGCCGTTCTGGTAGCTGGGCGCGAGTAAGGCTAGTGGCAGGTTTGGGCAGGGGAGGAGGCTGAACAGGTAACCTGTCGGTAGGGCTGGCCTAGGCATGCGCAAGGCGCCTTGATGGGCCAAGTGCTGTTCTGTGTGAGCGCTGGTTAATGGGGGAGGGGGGGCGTTGGATGAGGGTGGCGCTGCTAGTAGGAAGGTGTGAGTAAGGCTGGTGTCAGGTTTGGGCGGGGGACCAATCGGAGGCACGAGTTAGTTGTTGCAGGGTGCGAGAGGAGTGCGAAAGGCACGTGAGCGTAGCTGGAGGTGTTGCCTGAGAGGCCTGTTTGTGGTGGAGGAGGCGTTTGGGTGGCTGCCAGGAGTTTGGTGTGAGCAGGCTGGCTGTGATCTTGGCAGGGGAGGCAAGTGAGCAGGGCGCTTGTTGTGGGGCTGGCGGAGGCGTTGCAAGGGGAGCTTGGGGGTGGCCCGAGGTGTTGTCTGTGAGGCTTGTGTGGTGGAGGAGGCTGTTAGTTGCAGCCAGGGGTATGCTGGGAGGAGGCGTGGTGTGTGGTTTGGGGCGCGGGGCGGCAGGTTGTGAGGCAAGGTGTGTGAGGGCTGCCGTAGGCATGCCAAGGGCCGAATGGGGTGCCAGGAGGTGGGGGAAGGCGTATGAGGGCTGGTGGTTGGGGGAGGCGTTGGACCATGGTGGCCGTTCTGGTAGCTGGGCGCGAGTAAGGCTGGTGGCAGGTTTGGGCAGGGGAGGAGGCTGAACAGGTAACCTGTCGGTAGGGCTGGCCTAGGCATGTGCAAGGCGCCTTGATGGGCCAAGTGCTGTTCTGTGTGAGCGCTGGTTAATGGCGGGGGGGGGCGTTGGATGAGGGTGGCGCTGCTAGTAGGAAAGTGTGAGTAAGGCTGGTGTCAGGTTTGGGCGGGGGACCAATCGGAGGCACGAGTTAGTTGTTGCAGGGTGCGAGAGGAGTGTGAAAGGCACGTGAGCGTAGCTGGAGGTGTTGCCTGAGAGGCCTGTTTGTGGTGGAGGAGGCGTTTGGGTGGCTGCCAGGAGTTTGGTGTGAGCAGGCTGGCTGTGATCTTGGCAGGGGAGGCAAGTGAGCAGGGCGCTTGTTGTGGGGCTGGCGGAGGCGTTGCAAGGGGAGCTTGGGGGTGGCCCGAGGTGTTGTCTGTGAGGCTTGTGTGGTGGAGGAGGCTGTTAGTTGCAGCCAGGGGTATGCTGGGAGGAGGCGTGGTGTGTGGTTTGGGGCGGGGGGGCGGCAGGTTGTGAGGCAAGGTGTGTGAGGGCTGCCGTAGGCATGCCAAGAGCCGAATGGGGTGCCAGGAGGTGGGGGAAGGCGTATGAGGGCTGGTGGTTGGGGGAGGCTTTGGACCATGGTGGCCGTTCTGGTAGCTGGGCGCGAGTAAGGCTGGTGTCAGGTTTGGGCGGGGGACCAATCGGAGGCACGAGTTAGTTGTTGCAGGGTGCGAGAGGAGTGCGAAAGGCATGTGAGCGTAGCTGGAGGTGTTGCCTGAGAGGCCTGTTTGTGGTGGAGGAGGCGTTTGGGTGGCTGCCAGGAGTTTGGTGTGAGCAGGCTGGCTGTGATCTTGGCAGGGGAGGCAAGTGAGCAGGGCGCTTGTTGTGGGGCTGGCGGAGGCGTTGCAAGGGGAGCTTGGGGGTGGCCCGAGGTGTTGTCTGTGAGGCTTGTGTGGTGGAGGAGGCTGTTAGTTGCAGCCAGGGGTATGCTGGGAGGAGGCGTGGTGTGTGGTTTGGGGCGCGGGGCGGCAGGTTGTGAGGCAAGGTGTGTGAGGGCTGCCGTAGGCATGCCAAGGGCCGAATGGGGTGCCAGGAGGTGGGGGAGGGCGTATGAGGGCTGGTGGTTGGGGGAGGCGTTGGACCATGGTGGCCGTTCTGGTAGCTGGGCGCGAGTAAGGCTGGTGGCAGGTTTGGGCAGGGGAGGAGGCTGAACAGGTAACCTGTCGGTAGGGCTGGCCTAGGCATGCGCAAGGCGCCTTGATGGGCCAAGTGCTGTTCTGTGTGAGCGCTGGTTGATGGGAGGGGGCGTTGGATGAGGGTGGCGCTGCTAGTAGGAAGGTGTGAGTAAGGCTGGTGTCAGGTTTGGGCGGGGGACCAATCGGAGGCACGAGTTAGTTGTTGCAGGGTGCGAGAGGAGTGCGAAAGGCACGTGAGCGTAGCTGGAGGTGTTGCCTGAGAGGCCTGTTTGTGGTGGAGGAGGCGTTTGGGTGGCTGCCAGGAGTTTGGTGTGAGCAGGCTGGCTGTGATCTTGGCAGGGGAGGCAAGTGAGCAGGGCGCTTGTTGTGGGGCTGGCGGAGGCGTTGCAAGGGGAGCTTGGGGGTGGCCCGAGGTGTTGTCTGTGAGGCTTGTGTGGTGGAGGAGGCTGTTAGTTGCAGCCAGGGGTATGCTGGGAGGAGGCGTGGTGTGTGGTTTGGGGCGCGGGGCGGCAGGTTGTGAGGCAAGGTGTGTTAGGGCTGCCGTAGGCATGCCAAGGACCGAATGGGGTGCCAGGAGGTGGGAGAGGGCGTATGAGGGCTGGTGGTTGGGGGAGGCGTTGGACCATGGTGGCCGTTCTGGTAGCTGGGCGCGAGTAAGGCTGGTGGCAGGTTTGGGCGGGGGACCAATCGGAGGCACGAATTAGTTGTTGCAGGGTGCGAGAGGAGTGCGAAAGGCACGTGAGCGTAGCTGGAGGTGTTGCCTGAGAGGCCTTTTTGTGGTGGAGGAGGCGTTTGGGTGGCTGCCAGGAGTTTGGTGTGAGCAGGCTGGCTGTGATCTTGGCAGGGGAGGCAAGTGAGCAGGGCGCTTGTTGTGGGGCTGGCGGAGGCGTTGCAAGGGGAGCTTGGGGGTGGCCCGAGGTGTTGTCTGTGAGGCTTGTGTGGTGGAGGAGGCTGTTAGTTGCAGCCAGGGGTATGCTGGGAGGAGGCGTGGTGTGTGGTTTGGGGCGTGGGGCGGCAGGTTGTGAGGCAAGGTGTGTTAGGGCTGCCGTAGGCATGCCAAGGGCCGAATGGGGTGCCAGGAGGTGGGGGAGGGCGTATGAGGGCTGGTGGTTGGGGGAGGCGTTGGACCATGGTGGCCGTTCTGGTAGCTGGGCGCGAGTAAGGCTAGTGGCAGGTTTGGGCAGGGGAGGAGGCTGAACAGGTAACCTGTCGGTAGGGCTGGCCTAGGCATGCGCAAGGCGCCTTGATGGGCCAAGTGCTGTTCTGTGTGAGCGCTGGTTAATGGGTGGGGGGGGAGGGGGCGTTGGATGAGGGTGGCGCTGCTAGTAGGAAGGTGTGAGTAAGGCTGGTGTCAGGTTTGGGCGGGGGACCAATCGGAGGCACGAGTTAGTTGTTGCAGGGTGCGAGAGGAGTGTGAAAGGCACGTGAGCGTAGCTGGAGGTGTTGCCTGAGAGGCCTGTTTGTGGTGGAGGAGGCGTTTGGGTGGCTGCCAGGAGTTTGGTGTGAGCAGGCTGGCTGTGATCTTGGCAGGGGAGGCAAGTGAGCAGGGCGCTTGTTGTGGGGCTGGCGGAGGCGTTGCAAGGGGAGCTTGGGGGTGGCCCGAGGTGTTGTCTGTGAGGCTTGTGTGGTGGAGGAGGCTGTTAGTTGCAGCCAGGGGTATGCTGGGAGGAGGCGTGGTGTGTGGTTTGGGGCGCGGGGCGGCAGGTTGTGAGGCAAGGTGTGTTAGGGCTGCCGTAGGCATGCCAAGGGCCGAATGGGGTGCCAGGAGGTGGGAGAGGGCGTATGAGGGCTGGTGGTTGGGGGAGGCGTTGGACCATGGTGGCCGTTCTGGTAGCTGGGCGCGAGTAAGGCTGGTGGCAGGTTTGGGCGGGGGACCAATCGGAGGCACGAATTAGTTGTTGCAGGGTGCGAGAGGAGTGCGAAAGGCACGTGAGCGTAGCTGGAGGTGTTGCCTGAGAGGCCTGTTTGTGGTGGAGGAGGCGTTTGGGTGGCTGCCAGGAGTTTGGTGTGAGCAGGCTGGCTGTGATCTTGGCAGGGGAGGCAAGTGAGCAGGGCGCTTGTTGTGGGGCTGGCGGAGGCGTTGCAAGGGGAGCTTGGGGGTGGCCCGAGGTGTTGTCTGTGAGGCTTGTGTGGTGGAGGAGGCTGTTAGTTGCAGCCAGGGGTATGCTGGGAGGAGGCGTGGTGTGTGGTTTGGGGCGGGGGGGCGGCAGGTTGTGAGGCAAGGTGTGTGAGGGCTGCCGTAGGCATGCCAAGGGCCGAATGGGGTGCCAGGAGGTGGGGGAGGGCGTATGAGGGCTGGTGGTTGGGGGAGGCGTTGGACCATGGTGGCCGTTCTGGTAGCTGGGCGCGAGTAAGGCTGGTGGCAGGTTTGGGCAGGGGAGGAGGCTGAACAGGTAACCTGTCGGTAGGGCTGGCCTAGGCATGCGCAAGGCGCCTTGATGGGCCAAGTGCTGTTCTGTGTGAGCGCTGGTTGATGGGAGGGGGCGTTGGATGAGGGTGGCGCTGCTAGTAGGAAGGTGTGAGTAAGGCTGGTGTCAGGTTTGGGCGGGGGACCAATCGGAGGCACGAGTTAGTTGTTGCAGGGTGCGAGAGGAGTGCGAAAGGCACGTGAGCGTAGCTGGAGGTGTTGCCTGAGAGGCCTGTTTGTGGTGGAGGAGGCGTTTGGGTGGCTGCCAGGAGTTTGGTGTGAGCAGGCTGGCTGTGATCTTGGCAGGGGAGGCAAGTGAGCAGGGCGCTTGTTGTGGGGCTGGCGGAGGCGTTGCAAGGGGAGCTTGGGGGTGGCCCGAGGTGTTGTCTGTGAGGCTTGTGTGGTGGAGGAGGCTGTTAGTTGCAGCCAGGGGTATGCTGGGAGGAGGCGTGGTGTGTGGTTTGGGGCGGGGGGGCGGCAGGTTGTGAGGCAAGGTGTGTTAGGGCTGCCATAGGCATGCCAAGGGCTGAATGGGGTGCCAGGAGGTGGGGGAGGGCGTATGAGGGCTGGTGGTTGGGGGAGGCGTTGGACCATGGTGGCCGTTCTGGTAGCTGGGCGCGAGTAAGGCTAGTGGCAGGTTTGGGCAGGGGAGGAGGCTGAACAGGTAACCTGTCGGTAGGGCTGGCCTAGGCATGCGCAAGGCGCCTTGATGGGCCAAGTGCTGTTCTGTGTGAGCGCTGGTTAATGGGGGGGGGGGGGGCGTTGGATGAGGGTGGCGCTGCTAGTAGGAAGGTGTGAGTAAGGCTGGTGTCAGGTTTGGGCGGGGGACCAATCGGAGGCACGAGTTAGTTGTTGCAGGGTGCGAGAGGAGTGCGAAAGGCACGTGAGCGTAGCTGGAGGTGTTGCCTGAGAGGCCTGTTTGTGGTGGAGGAGGCGTTTGGGTGGCTGCCAGGAGTTTGGTGTGAGCAGGCTGGCTTTGATCTTGGCAGGGGAGGCAAGTGAGCAGGGCGCTTGTTGTGGGGCTGGCGGAGGCGTTGCAAGGGGAGCTTGGGGGTGGCCCGAGGTGTTGTCTGTGAGGCTTGTGTGGTGGAGGAGGCTGTTAGTTGCAGCCAGGGGTATGCTGGGAGGAGGCGTGGTGTGTGGTTTGGGGCGGGGGGGGCGGCAGGTTGTGAGGCAAGGTGTGTGAGGGCTGCCGTAGGCATGCCAAGGGCCGAATGGGGTGCCAGGAGGTGGGGGAAGGCGTATGAGGGCTGGTGGTTGGGGGAGGCGTTGGACCATGGTGGCCGTTCTGGTAGCTGGGCGCGAGTAAGGCTGGTGTCAGGTTTGGGCGGGGGACCAATCGGAGGCACGAGTTAGTTGTTGCAGGGTGCGAGAGGAGTGTGAAAGGCACGTGAGCGTAGCTGGAGGTGTTGCCTGAGAGGCCTGTTTGTGGTGGAGGAGGCGTTTGGGTGGCTGCCAGGAGTTTGGTGTGAGCAGGCTGGCTGTGATCTTGGCAGGGGAGGCAAGTGAGCAGGGCGCTTGTTGTGGGGCTGGCGGAGGCGTTGCAAGGGGAGCTTGGGGGTGGCCCGAGGTGTTGTCTGTGAGGCTTGTGTGGTGGAGGAGGCTGTTAGTTGCAGCCAGGGGTATGCTGGGAGGAGGCGTGGTGTGTGGTTTGGGGCGGGGGGGCGGCAGGTTGTGAGGCAAGGTGTGTGAGGGCTGCCGTAGGCATGCCAAGGGCCGAATGGGGTGCCAGGAGGTGGGGGAGGGCGTATGAGGGCTGGTGGTTGGGGGAGGCGTTGGACCATGGTGGCCGTTCTGGTAGCTGGGCGCGAGTAAGGCTGGTGGCAGGTTTGGGCAGGGGAGGAGGCTGAACAGGTAACCTGTCGGTAGGGCTGGCCTAGGCATGCGCAAGGCGCCTTGATGGGCCAAGTGCTGTTCTGTGTGAGCGCTGGTTGATGGGAGGGGGCGTTGGATGAGGGTGGCGCTGCTAGTAGGAAGGTGTGAGTAAGGCTGGTGTCAGGTTTGGGCGGGGGACCAATCGGAGGCACGAGTTAGTTGTTGCAGGGTGCGAGAGGAGTGCGAAAGGCACGTGAGCGTAGCTGGAGGTGTTGCCTGAGAGGCCTGTTTGTGGTGGAGGAGGCGTTTGGGTGGCTGCCAGGAGTTTGGTGTGAGCAGGCTGGCTGTGATCTTGGCAGGGGAGGCAAGTGAGCAGGGCGCTTGTTGTGGGGCTGGCGGAGGCGTTGCAAGGGGAGCTTGGGGGTGGCCCGAGGTGTTGTCTGTGAGGCTTGTGTGGTGGAGGAGGCTGTTAGTTGCAGCCAGGGGTATGCTGGGAGGAGGCGTGGTGTGTGGTTTGGGGCGGGGGGGCGGCAGGTTGTGAGGCAAGGTGTGTTAGGGCTGCCATAGGCATGCCAAGGGCTGAATGGGGTGCCAGGAGGTGGGGGAGGGCGTATGAGGGCTGGTGGTTGGGGGAGGCGTTGGACCATGGTGGCCGTTCTGGTAGCTGGGCGCGAGTAAGGCTAGTGGCAGGTTTGGGCAGGGGAGGAGGCTGAACAGGTAACCTGTCGGTAGGGCTGGCCTAGGCATGCGCAAGGCGCCTTGATGGGCCAAGTGCTGTTCTGTGTGAGCGCTGGTTAATGGGGGGGGGGGGGCGTTGGATGAGGGTGGCGCTGCTAGTAGGAAGGTGTGAGTAAGGCTGGTGTCAGGTTTGGGCGGGGGACCAATCGGAGGCACGAGTTAGTTGTTGCAGGGTGCGAGAGGAGTGCGAAAGGCACGTGAGCGTAGCTGGAGGTGTTGCCTGAGAGGCCTGTTTGTGGTGGAGGAGGCGTTTGGGTGGCTGCCAGGAGTTTGGTGTGAGCAGGCTGGCTTTGATCTTGGCAGGGGAGGCAAGTGAGCAGGGCGCTTGTTGTGGGGCTGGCGGAGGCGTTGCAAGGGGAGCTTGGGGGTGGCCCGAGGTGTTGTCTGTGAGGCTTGTGTGGTGGAGGAGGCTGTTAGTTGCAGCCAGGGGTATGCTGGGAGGAGGCGTGGTGTGTGGTTTGGGGCGGGGGGGGCGGCAGGTTGTGAGGCAAGGTGTGTGAGGGCTGCCGTAGGCATGCCAAGGGCCGAATGGGGTGCCAGGAGGTGGGGGAAGGCGTATGAGGGCTGGTGGTTGGGGGAGGCGTTGGACCATGGTGGCCGTTCTGGTAGCTGGGCGCGAGTAAGGCTGGTGTCAGGTTTGGGCGGGGGACCAATCGGAGGCACGAGTTAGTTGTTGCAGGGTGCGAGAGGAGTGTGAAAGGCACGTGAGCGTAGCTGGAGGTGTTGCCTGAGAGGCCTGTTTGTGGTGGAGGAGGCGTTTGGGTGGCTGCCAGGAGTTTGGTGTGAGCAGGCTGGCTGTGATCTTGGCAGGGGAGGCAAGTGAGCAGGGCGCTTGTTGTGGGGCTGGCGGAGGCGTTGCAAGGGGAGCTTGGGGGTGGCCCGAGGTGTTGTCTGTGAGGCTTGTGTGGTGGAGGAGGCTGTTAGTTGCAGCCAGGGGTATGCTGGGAGGAGGCGTGGTGTGTGGTTTGGGGCGCGGGGCGGCAGGTTGTGAGGCAAGGTGTGTTAGGGCTGCCGTAGGCATGCCAAGGGCCGAATGGGGTGCCAGGAGGTGGGAGAGGGCGTATGAGGGCTGGTGGTTGGGGGAGGCGTTGGACCATGGTGGCCGTTCTGGTAGCTGGGCGCGAGTAAGGCTGGTGGCAGGTTTGGGCGGGGGACCAATCGGAGGCACGAATTAGTTGTTGCAGGGTGCGAGAGGAGTGCGAAAGGCACGTGAGCGTAGCTGGAGGTGTTGCCTGAGAGGCCTTTTTGTGGTGGAGGAGGCGTTTGGGTGGCTGCCAGGAGTTTGGTGTGAGCAGGCTGGCTGTGATCTTGGCAGGGGAGGCAAGTGAGCAGGGCGCTTGTTGTGGGGCTGGCGGAGGCGTTGCAAGGGGAGCTTGGGGGTGGCCCGAGGTGTTGTCTGTGAGGCTTGTGTGGTGGAGGAGGCTGTTAGTTGCAGCCAGGGGTATGCTGGGAGGAGGCGTGGTGTGTGGTTTGGGGCGTGGGGCGGCAGGTTGTGAGGCAAGGTGTGTTAGGGCTGCCGTAGGCATGCCAAGGGCCGAATGGGGTGCCAGGAGGTGGGGGAGGGCGTATGAGGGCTGGTGGTTGGGGGAGGCGTTGGACCATGGTGGCCGTTCTGGTAGCTGGGCGCGAGTAAGGCTGGTGGCAGGTTTGGGCAGGGGAGGAGGCTGAACAGGTAACCTGTCGGTAGGGCTGGCCTAGGCATGCGCAAGGCGCCTTGATGGGCCAAGTGCTGTTCTGTGTGAGCGCTGGTTAATGGGTGGGGGGGGAGGGGGCGTTGGATGAGGGTGGCGCTGCTAGTAGGAAGGTGTGAGTAAGGCTGGTGTCAGGTTTGGGCGGGGGACCAATCGGAGGCACGAGTTAGTTGTTGCAGGGTGCGAGAGGAGTGTGAAAGGCACGTGAGCGTAGCTGGAGGTGTTGCCTGAGAGGCCTGTTTGTGGTGGAGGAGGCGTTTGGGTGGCTGCCAGGAGTTTGGTGTGAGCAGGCTGGCTGTGATCTTGGCAGGGGAGGCAAGTGAGCAGGGCGCTTGTTGTGGGGCTGGCGGAGGCGTTGCAAGGGGAGCTTGGGGGTGGCCCGAGGTGTTGTCTGTGAGGCTTGTGTGGTGGAGGAGGCTGTTAGTTGCAGCCAGGGGTATGCTGGGAGGAGGCGTGGTGTGTGGTTTGGGGCGCGGGGCGGCAGGTTGTGAGGCAAGGTGTGTTAGGGCTGCCGTAGGCATGCCAAGGGCCGAATGGGGTGCCAGGAGGTGGGAGAGGGCGTATGAGGGCTGGTGGTTGGGGGAGGCGTTGGACCATGGTGGCCGTTCTGGTAGCTGGGCGCGAGTAAGGCTGGTGGCAGGTTTGGGCGGGGGACCAATCGGAGGCACGAATTAGTTGTTGCAGGGTGCGAGAGGAGTGCGAAAGGCACGTGAGCGTAGCTGGAGGTGTTGCCTGAGAGGCCTTTTTGTGGTGGAGGAGGCGTTTGGGTGGCTGCCAGGAGTTTGGTGTGAGCAGGCTGGCTGTGATCTTGGCAGGGGAGGCAAGTGAGCAGGGCGCTTGTTGTGGGGCTGGCGGAGGCGTTGCAAGGGGAGCTTGGGGGTGGCCCGAGGTGTTGTCTGTGAGGCTTGTGTGGTGGAGGAGGCTGTTAGTTGCAGCCAGGGGTATGCTGGGAGGAGGCGTGGTGTGTGGTTTGGGGCGGGGGGGCGGCAGGTTGTGAGGCAAGGTGTGTGAGGGCTGCCGTAGGCATGCCAAGGGCCGAATGGGGTGCCAGGAGGTGGGGGAGGGCGTATGAGGGCTGGTGGTTGGGGGAGGCGTTGGACCATGGTGGCCGTTCTGGTAGCTGGGCGCGAGTAAGGCTGGTGGCAGGTTTGGGCAGGGGAGGAGGCTGAACAGGTAACCTGTCGGTAGGGCTGGCCTAGGCATGCGCAAGGCGCCTTGATGGGCCAAGTGCTGTTCTGTGTGAGCGCTGGTTGATGGGAGGGGGCGTTGGATGAGGGTGGCGCTGCTAGTAGGAAGGTGTGAGTAAGGCTGGTGTCAGGTTTGGGCGGGGGACCAATCGGAGGCACGAGTTAGTTGTTGCAGGGTGCGAGAGGAGTGCGAAAGGCACGTGAGCGTAGCTGGAGGTGTTGCCTGAGAGGCCTGTTTGTGGTGGAGGAGGCGTTTGGGTGGCTGCCAGGAGTTTGGTGTGAGCAGGCTGGCTGTGATCTTGGCAGGGGAGGCAAGTGAGCAGGGCGCTTGTTGTGGGGCTGGCGGAGGCGTTGCAAGGGGAGCTTGGGGGTGGCCCGAGGTGTTGTCTGTGAGGCTTGTGTGGTGGAGGAGGCTGTTAGTTGCAGCCAGGGGTATGCTGGGAGGAGGCGTGGTGTGTGGTTTGGGGCGGGGGGGCGGCAGGTTGTGAGGCAAGGTGTGTTAGGGCTGCCATAGGCATGCCAAGGGCTGAATGGGGTGCCAGGAGGTGGGGGAGGGCGTATGAGGGCTGGTGGTTGGGGGAGGCGTTGGACCATGGTGGCCGTTCTGGTAGCTGGGCGCGAGTAAGGCTAGTGGCAGGTTTGGGCAGGGGAGGAGGCTGAACAGGTAACCTGTCGGTAGGGCTGGCCTAGGCATGCGCAAGGCGCCTTGATGGGCCAAGTGCTGTTCTGTGTGAGCGCTGGTTAATGGGGGGGGGGGGGCGTTGGATGAGGGTGGCGCTGCTAGTAGGAAGGTGTGAGTAAGGCTGGTGTCAGGTTTGGGCGGGGGACCAATCGGAGGCACGAGTTAGTTGTTGCAGGGTGCGAGAGGAGTGCGAAAGGCACGTGAGCGTAGCTGGAGGTGTTGCCTGAGAGGCCTGTTTGTGGTGGAGGAGGCGTTTGGGTGGCTGCCAGGAGTTTGGTGTGAGCAGGCTGGCTTTGATCTTGGCAGGGGAGGCAAGTGAGCAGGGCGCTTGTTGTGGGGCTGGCGGAGGCGTTGCAAGGGGAGCTTGGGGGTGGCCCGAGGTGTTGTCTGTGAGGCTTGTGTGGTGGAGGAGGCTGTTAGTTGCAGCCAGGGGTATGCTGGGAGGAGGCGTGGTGTGTGGTTTGGGGCGGGGGGGGCGGCAGGTTGTGAGGCAAGGTGTGTGAGGGCTGCCGTAGGCATGCCAAGGGCCGAATGGGGTGCCAGGAGGTGGGGGAAGGCGTATGAGGGCTGGTGGTTGGGGGAGGCGTTGGACCATGGTGGCCGTTCTGGTAGCTGGGCGCGAGTAAGGCTGGTGTCAGGTTTGGGCGGGGGACCAATCGGAGGCACGAGTTAGTTGTTGCAGGGTGCGAGAGGAGTGCGAAAGGCACGTGAGCGTAGCTGGAGGTGTTGCCTGAGAGGCCTGTTTGTGGTGGAGGAGGCGTTTGGGTGGCTGCCAGGAGTTTGGTGTGAGCAGGCTGGCTGTGATCTTGGCAGGGGAGGCAAGTGAGCAGGGCGCTTGTTGTGGGGCTGGCGGAGGCATTGCAAGGGGAGCTTGGGGGTGGCCCGAGGTGTTGTCTGTGAGGCTTGTGTGGTGGAGGAGGCTGTTAGTTGCAGCCAGGGGTATGCTGGGAGGAGGCGTGGTGTGTGGTTTGGGGCGCGGGGCGGCAGGTTGTGAGGCAAGGTGTGTTAGGGCTGCCGTAGGCATGCCAAGGGCCGAATGGGGTGCCAGGAGGTGGGGGAGGGCGTATGAGGGCTGGTGGTTGGGGGAGGCGTTGGACCATGGTGGCCGTTCTGGTAGCTGGGCGCGAGTAAGGCTGGTGGCAGGTTTGGGCAGGGGAGGAGGCTGAACAGGTAACCTGTCGGTAGGGCTGGCCTAGGCATGCGCAAGGCGCCTTGATGGGCCAAGTGCTGTTCTGTGTGAGCGCTGGTTGATGGGAGGGGGCGTTGGATGAGGGTGGCGCTGCTAGTAGGAAGGTGTGAGTAAGGCTGGTGTCAGGTTTGGGTGGGGGACCAATCGGAGGCACGAGTTAGTTGTTGCAGGGTGCGAGAGGAGTGCGAAAGGCACGTGAGCGTAGCTGGAGGTGTTGCCTGAGAGGCCTGTTTGTGGTGGAGGAGGCGTTTGGGTGGCTGCCAGGAGTTTGGTGTGAGCAGGCTGGCTGTGATCTTGGCAGGGGAGGCAAGTGAGCAGGGCGCTTGTTGTGGGGCTGGCGGAGGCGTTGCAAGGGGAGCTTGGGGGTGGCCCGAGGTGTTGTCTGTGAGGCTTGTGTGGTGGAGGAGGCTGTTAGTTGCAGCCAGGGGTATGCTGGGAGGAGGCGTGGTGTGTGGTTTGGGGCGGGGGGGCGGCAGGTTGTGAGGCAAGGTGTGTTAGGGCTGCCGTAGGCATGCCAAGGGCCGAATGGGGTGCCAGGAGGTGGGGGAGGGCGTATGAGGGCTGGTGGTTGGGGGAGGCGTTGGACCATGGTGGCCGTTCTGGTAGCTGGGCGCGAGTAAGGCTGGTGTCAGGTTTGGGCGGGGGACCAATCGGAGGCACGAATTAGTTGTTGCAGGGTGCGAGAGGAGTGCGAAAGGCATGTGAGCGTAGCTGGAGGTGTTGCCTGAGAGGCCTGTTTGTGGTGGAGGAGGCGTTTGGGTGGCTGCCAGGAGTTTGGTGTGAGCAGGCTGGCTGTGATCTTGGCAGGGGAGGCAAGTGAGCAGGGCGCTTGTTGTGGGGCTGGCGGAGGCGTTGCAAGGGGAGCTTGGGGGTGGCCCGAGGTGTTGTCTGTGAGGCTTGTGTGGTGGAGGAGGCTGTTAGTTGCAGCCAGGGGTATGCTGGGAGGAGGTGTGGTGTGTGGTTTGGGGCGGGGGGGCGGCAGGTTGTGAGGCAAGGTGTGTGAGGGCTGCCGTAGGCATGCCAAGAGCCGAATGGGGTGCCAGGAGGTGGGGGAAGGCGTATGAGGGCTGGTGGTTGGGGGAGGCGTTGGACCATGGTGGCCGTTCTGGTAGCTGGGCGCGAGTAAGGCTGGTGGCAGGTTTGGGCGGGGGACCAATCGGAGGCACGAATTAGTTGTTGCAGGGTGCGAGAGGAGTGCGAAAGGCATGTGAGCGTAGCTGGAGGTGTTGCCTGAGAGGCCTGTTTGTGGTGGAGGAGGCGTTTGGGTGGCTGCCAGGAGTTTGGTGTGAGCAGGCTGGCTGTGATCTTGGCAGGGGAGGCAAGTGAGCAGGGCGCTTGTTGTGGGGCTGGCGGAGGCGTTGCAAGGGGAGCTTGGGGGTGGCCCGAGGTGTTGTCTGTGAGGCTTGTGTGGTGGAGGAGGCTGTTAGTTGCAGCCAGGGGTATGCTGGGAGGAGGCGTGGTGTGTGGTTTGGGGCGGGGGGGCGGCAGGTTGTGAGGCAAGGTGTGTTAGGGCTGCCGTAGGCATGCCAAGGGCCGAATGGGGTGCCAGGAGGTGGGGGAGGGCGTATGAGGGCTGGTGGTTGGGGGAGGCGTTGGACCATGGTGGCCGTTCTGGTAGCTGGGCGCGAGTAAGGCTGGTGGCAGGTTTGGTCAGGGGAGGAGGCTGAACAGGTAACCTGTCGGTAGGGCTGGCCTAGGCATGCGCAAGGCGCCTTGATGGGCCAAGTGCTGTTCTGTGTGAGCGCTGGTTGATGGGAGGGGGCGTTGGATGAGGGTGGCGCTGCTAGTAGGAAGGTGTGAGTAAGGCTGGTGTCAGGTTTGGGCGGGGGACCAATCGGAGGCACGAGTTAGTTGTTGCAGGGTGCGAGAGGAGTGCGAAAGGCACGTGAGCGTAGCTGGAGGTGTTGCCTGAGAGGCCTGTTTGTGGTGGAGGAGGCGTTTGGGTGGCTGCCAGGAGTTTGGTGTGAGCAGGCTGGCTGTGATCTTGGCAGGGGAGGCAAGTGAGCAGGGCGCTTGTTGTGGGGCTGGCAGAGGCGTTGCAAGGGGAGCTTGGGGGTGGCCCGAGGTGTTGTCTGTGAGGCTTGTGTGGTGGAGGAGGCTGTTAGTTGCAGCCAGGGGTATGCTGGGAGGAGGCGTGGTGTGTGGTTTGGGGCGGGGGGGCGGCAGGTTGTGAGGCAAGGTGTGTTAGGGCTGCCATAGGCATGCCAAGGGCCGAATGGGGTGCCAGGAGGTGGGGGAGGGCGTATGAGGGCTGGTGGTTGGGGGAGGCATTGGACCATGGTGGCCGTTCTGGTAGCTGGGCGCGAGTAAGGCTAGTGGCAGGTTTGGTCAGGGGAGGAGGCTGAACAGGTAACCTGTCGGTAGGGCTGGCCTAGGCATGCGCAAGGCGCCTTGATGGGCCAAGTGCTGTTCTGTGTGAGCGCTGGTTAATGGGGGGGGGGGGCGTTGGATGAGGGTGGCGCTGCTAGTAGGAAGGTGTGAGTAAGGCTGGTGTCAGGTTTGGGCGGGGGACCAATCGGAGGCACGAGTTAGTTGTTGCAGGGTGCGAGAGGAGTGCGAAAGGCACGTGAGCGTAGCTGGAGGTGTTGCCTGAGAGGCCTGTTTGTGGTGGAGGAGGCGTTTGGGTGGCTGCCAGGAGTTTGGTGTGAGCAGGCTGGCTGTGATCTTGGCAGGGGAGGCAAGTGAGCAGGGCGCTTGTTGTGGGGCTGGCGGAGGCGTTGCAAGGGGAGCTTGGGGGTGGCCCGAGGTGTTGTCTGTGAGGCTTGTGTGGTGGAGGAGGCTGTTAGTTGCAGCCAGGGGTATGCTGGGAGGAGGCGTGGTGTGTGGTTTGGGGCGCGGGGCGGCAGGTTGTGAGGCAAGGTGTGTTAGGGCTGCTGTAGGCATGCCAAGGGCCAAATGGGGTGCCAGGAGGTGGGGGAGGGCGTATGAGGGCTGGTGGTTGGGGGAGGCGTTGGACCATGGTGGCCGTTCTGGTAGCTGGGTGCGAGTAAGGCTGGTGGCAGGTTTGGGCAGGGGAGGAGGCTGAACAGGTAACCTGTCGGTAGGGCTGGCCTAGGCATGCGCAAGGCGCCTTGATGGGCCAAGTGCTGTTCTGTGTGAGCGCTGGTTGATGGGAGGGGGCGTTGGATGAGGGTGGCGCTGCTAGTAGGAAAGTGTGAGTAAGGCTGGTGTCAGGTTTGGGCGGGGGACCAATCGGAGGCACGAGTTAGTTGTTGCAGGGTGCGAGAGGAGTGTGAAAGGCACGTGAGCGTAGCTGGAGGTGTTGCCTGAGAGGCCTGTTTGTGGTGGAGGAGGCGTTTGGGTGGCTGCCAGGAGTTTGGTGTGAGCAGGCTGGCTGTGATCTTGGCAGGGGAGGCAAGTGAGCAGGGCACTTGTTGTGGGGCTGGCGGAGGCGTTGCAAGGGGAGCTTGGGGGTGGCCCGAGGTGTTGTCTGTGAGGCTTGTGTGGTGGAGGAGGCTGTTAGTTGCAGCCAGGGGTATGCTGGGAGGAGGCGTGGTGTGTGGTTTGGGGCGCGGGGGCGGCAGGTTGTGAGGCAAGGTGTGTTAGGGCTGCCATAGGCATGCCAAGGGCCGAATGGGGTGCCAGGAGGTGGGGGAGGGCGTATGAGGGCTGGTGGTTGGGGGAGGCGTTGGACCATGGTGGCCGTTCTGGTAGCTGGGCGCGAGTAAGGCTAGTGGCAGGTTTGGGCAGGGGAGGAGGCTGAACAGGTAACCTGTCGGTAGGGCTGGCCTAGGCATGCGCAAGGCGCCTTGATGGGCCAAGTGCTGTTCTGTGTGAGCGCTGGTTAATGGGGGGGGGGGGGGGGGGGGCGTTGGATGAGGGTGGCGCTGCTAGTAGGAAGGTGTGAGTAAGGCTGGTGTCAGGTTTGGGCGGGGGACCAATCGGAGGCACGAATTAGTTGTTGCAGGGTGCGAGAGGAGTGCGAAAGGCACGTGAGCGTAGCTGGAGGTGTTGCCTGAGAGGCCTGTTTGTGGTGGAGGAGGCGTTTGGGTGGCTGCCAGGAGTTTGGTGTGAGCAGGCTGGCTGTGATCTTGGCAGGGGAGGCAAGTGAGCAGGGCGCTTGTTGTGGGGCTGGCGGAGGCGTTGCAAGGGGAGCTTGGGGGTGGCCCGAGGTGTTGTCTGTGAGGCTTGTGTGGTGGAGGAGGCTGTTAGTTGCAGCCAGGGGTATGCTGGGAGGAGGCGTGGTGTGTGGTTTGGGGCGCGGGGCGGCAGGTTGTGAGGCAAGGTGTGTGAGGGCTGCCGTAGGCATGCCAAGGGCCGAATGGGGTGCCAGGAGGTGGGGGAGGGCGTATGAGGGCTGGTGGTTGGGGGAGGCGTTGGACCATGGTGGCCGTTCTGGTAGCTGGGTGCGAGTAAGGCTGGTGGCAGGTTTGGGCAGGGGAGGAGGCTGAACAGGTAACCTGTCGGTAGGGCTGGCCTAGGCATGCGCAAGGCGCCTTGATGGGCCAAGTGCTGTTCTGTGTGAGCGCTGGTTGATGGGAGGGGGCGTTGGATGAGGGTGGCGCTGCTAGTAGGAAAGTGTGAGTAAGGCTGGTGTCAGGTTTGGGCGGGGGACCAATCGGAGGCACGAGTTAGTTGTTGCAGGGTGCGAGAGGAGTGCGAAAGGCACGTGAGCGTAGCTGGAGGTGTTGCCTGAGAGGCCTGTTTGTGGTGGAGGAGGCGTTTGGGTGGCTGCCAGGAGTTTGGTGTGAGCAGGCTGGCTGTGATCTTGGCAGGGGAGGCAAGTGAGCAGGGCGCTTGTTGTGGGGCTGGCGGAGGCGTTGCAAGGGGAGCTTGGGGGTGGCCCGAGGTGTTGTCTGTGAGGCTTGTGTGGTGGAGGAGGCTGTTAGTTGCAGCCAGGGGTATGCTGGGAGGAGGCGTGGTGTGTGGTTTGGGGCGCGGGGCGGCAGGTTGTGAGGCAAGGTGTGTTAGGGCTGCCGTAGGCATGCCAAGAGCCGAATGGGGTGCCAGGAGGTGGGGGAGGGCGTATGAGGGCTGGTGGTTGGGGGAGGCGTTGGACCATGGTGGCCGTTCTGGTAGCTGGGCGCGAGTAAGGCTGGTGGCAGGTTTGGGCAGGGGAGGAGGCTGAACAGGTAACCTGTCGGTAGGGCTGGCCTAGGCATGCGCAAGGCGCCTTGATGGGCCAAGTGCTGTTCTGTGTGAGCGCTGGTTGATGGGAGGGGGCGTTGGATGAGGGTGGCGCTGCTAGTAGGAAGGTGTGAGTAAGGCTGGTGTCAGGTTTGGGTGGGGGACCAATCGGAGGCACGAGTTAGTTGTTGCAGGGTGCGAGAGGAGTGCGAAAGGCACGTGAGCGTAGCTGGAGGTGTTGCCTGAGAGGCCTGTTTGTGGTGGAGGAGGCGTTTGGGTGGCTGCCAGGAGTTTGGTGTGAGCAGGCTGGCTTTGATCTTGGCAGGGGAGGCAAGTGAGCAGGGCGCTTGTTGTGGGGCTGGCGGAGGCGTTGCAAGGGGAGCTTGGGGGTGGCCCGAGGTGTTGTCTGTGAGGCTTGTGTGGTGGAGGAGGCTGTTAGTTGCAGCCAGGGGTATGCTGGGAGGAGGCGTGGTGTGTGGTTTGGGGCGGGGGGGGCGGCAGGTTGTGAGGCAAGGTGTGTGAGGGCTGCCGTAGGCATGCCAAGGGCCGAATGGGGTGCCAGGAGGTGGGGGAAGGCGTATGAGGGCTGGTGGTTGGGGGAGGCGTTGGACCATGGTGGCCGTTCTGGTAGCTGGGCGCGAGTAAGGCTGGTGTCAGGTTTGGGCGGGGGACCAATCGGAGGCACGAGTTAGTTGTTGCAGGGTGCGAGAGGAGTGTGAAAGGCACGTGAGCGTAGCTGGAGGTGTTGCCTGAGAGGCCTGTTTGTGGTGGAGGAGGCGTTTGGGTGGCTGCCAGGAGTTTGGTGTGAGCAGGCTGGCTGTGATCTTGGCAGGGGAGGCAAGTGAGCAGGGCGCTTGTTGTGGGGCTGGCGGAGGCGTTGCAAGGGGAGCTTGGGGGTGGCCCGAGGTGTTGTCTGTGAGGCTTGTGTGGTGGAGGAGGCTGTTAGTTGCAGCCAGGGGTATGCTGGGAGGAGGCGTGGTGTGTGGTTTGGGGCGCGGGGCGGCAGGTTGTGAGGCAAGGTGTGTTAGGGCTGCCGTAGGCATGCCAAGGGCCGAATGGGGTGCCAGGAGGTGGGGGAGGGCGTATGAGGGCTGGTGGTTGGGGGAGGCGTTGGACCATGGTGGCCGTTCTGGTAGCTGGGCGCGAGTAAGGCTAGTGGCAGGTTTGGGCAGGGGAGGAGGCTGAACAGGTAACCTGTCGGTAGGGCTGGCCTAGGCATGCGCAAGGCGCCTTGATGGGCCAAGTGCTGTTCTGTGTGAGCGCTGGTTGATGGGAGGGGGCGTTGGATGAGGGTGGCGCTGCTAGTAGGAAGGTGTGAGTAAGGCTGGTGTCAGGTTTGGGTGGGGGACCAATCGGAGGCACGAGTTAGTTGTTGCAGGGTGCGAGAGGAGTGTGAAAGGCACGTGAGCGTAGCTGGAGGTGTTGCCTGAGAGGCCTGTTTGTGGTGGAGGAGGCGTTTGGGTGGCTGCCAGGAGTTTGGTGTGAGCAGGCTGGCTTTGATCTTGGCAGGGGAGGCAAGTGAGCAGGGTGCTTGTTGAGGGGCTGGCGGAGGCGTTGCAAGGGGAGCTTGGGGGTGGCCCGAGGTGTTGTCTGTGAGGCTTGTGTGGTGGAGGAGGCTGTTAGTTGCAGCCAGGGGTATGCTGGGAGGAGGCGTGGTGTGTGGTTTGGGGCGGGGGGGCGGCAGGTTGTGAGGCAAGGTGTGTGAGGGCTGCCGTAGGCATGCCAAAGGCCGAATGGGGTGCCAGGAGGTGGGGGAAGGCGTATGAGGGCTGGTGGTTGGGGGAGGCTTTGGACCATGGTGGCCGTTCTGGTAGCTGGGCGCGAGTAAGGCTGGTGTCAGGTTTGGGCGGGGGACCAATCGGAGGCACGAATTAGTTGTTGCAGGGTGCGAGAGGAGTGCGAAAGGCATGTGAGCGTAGCTGGAGGTGTTGCCTGAGAGGCCTGTTTGTGGTGGAGGAGGCGTTTGGGTGGCTGCCAGGAGTTTGGTGTGAGCAGGCTGGCTGTGATCTTGGCAGGGGAGGCAAGTGAGCAGGGCGCTTGTTGTGGGGCTGGCGGAGGCGTTGCAAGGGGAGCTTGGGGGTGGCCCGAGGTGTTGTCTGTGAGGCTTGTGTGGTGGAGGAGGCTGTTAGTTGCAGCCAGGGGTATGCTGGGAGGAGGCGTGGTGTGTGGTTTGGGGCGCGGGGCGGCAGGTTGTGAGGCAAGGTGTGTTAGGGCTGCCGTAGGCATGCCAAGGGCCGAATGGGGTGCCAGGAGGTGGGGGAGGGCGTATGAGGGCTGGTGGTTGGGGGAGGCGTTGGACCATGGTGGCCGTTCTGGTAGCTGGGCGCGAGTAAGGCTGGTGGCAGGTTTGGGCAGGGGAGGAGGCTGAACAGGTAACCTGTCGGTAGGGCTGGCCTAGGCATGCGCAAGGTGCCTTGATGGGCCAAGTGCTGTTCTGTGTGAGCGCTGGTTGATGGGAGGGGGCGTTGGATGAGGGTGGCGCTGCTAGTAGGAAGGTGTGAGTAAGGCTGGTGTCAGGTTTGGGTGGGGGACCAATCGGAGGCACGAGTTAGTTGTTGCAGGGTGCGAGAGGAGTGCGAAAGGCACGTGAGCGTAGCTGGAGGTGTTGCCTGAGAGGCCTGTTTGTGGTGGAGGAGGCGTTTGGGTGGCTGCCAGGAGTTTGGTGTGAGCAGGCTGGCTGTGATCTTGGCAGGGGAGGCAAGTGAGCAGGGCGCTTGTTGTGGGGCTGGCGGAGGCGTTGCAAGGGGAGCTTGGGGGTGGCCCGAGGTGTTGTCTGTGAGGCTTGTGTGGTGGAGGAGGCTGTTAGTTGCAGCCAGGGGTATGCTGGGAGGAGGTGTGGTGTGTGGTTTGGGGCGGGGGGGCGGCAGGTTGTGAGGCAAGGTGTGTGAGGGCTGCCGTAGGCATGCCAAGAGCCGAATGGGGTGCCAGGAGGTGGGGGAAGGCGTATGAGGGCTGGTGGTTGGGGGAGGCGTTGGACCATGGTGGCCGTTCTGGTAGCTGGGCGCGAGTAAGGCTGGTGTCAGGTTTGGGCGGGGGACCAATCGGAGGCACGAGTTAGTTGTTGCAGGGTGCGAGAGGAGTGCGAAAGGCACGTGAGCGTAGCTGGAGGTGTTGCCTGAGAGGCCTGTTTGTGGTGGAGGAGGCGTTTGGGTGGCTGCCAGGAGTTTGGTGTGAGCAGGCTGGCTGTGATCTTGGCAGGGGAGGCAAGTGAGCAGGGCGCTTGTTGTGGGGCTGGCGGAGGCGTTGCAAGGGGAGCTTGGGGGTGGCCCGAGGTGTTGTCTGTGAGGCTTGTGTGGTGGAGGAGGCTGTTAGTTGCAGCCAGGGGTATGCTGGGAGGAGGTGTGGTGTGTGGTTTGGGGCGGGGGGGCGGCAGGTTGTGAGGCAAGGTGTGTGAGGGCTGCCGTAGGCATGCCAAGGGCCGAATGGGGTGCCAGGAGGTGGGGGAGGGCGTATGAGGGCTGGTGGTTGGGGGAGGCGTTGGACCATGGTGGCCGTTCTGGTAGCTGGGCGCGAGTAAGGCTGGTGGCAGGTTTGGGCAGGGGAGGAGGCTGAACAGGTAACCTGTCGGTAGGGCTGGCCTAGGCATGCGCAAGGCGCCTTGATGGGCCAAGTGCTGTTCTGTGTGAGCGCTGGTTGATGGGAGGGGGCGTTGGATGAGGGTGGCGCTGCTAGTAGGAAGGTGTGAGTAAGGCTGGTGTCAGGTTTGGGTGGGGGACCAATCGGAGGCACGAGTTAGTTGTTGCAGGGTGCGAGAGGAGTGCGAAAGGCACGTGAGCGTAGCTGGAGGTGTTGCCTGAGAGGCCTGTTTGTGGTGGAGGAGGCGTTTGGGTGGCTGCCAGGAGTTTGGTGTGAGCAGGCTGGCTGTGATCTTGGCAGGGGAGGCAAGTGAGCAGGGCGCTTGTTGTGGGGCTGGCGGAGGCGTTGCAAGGGGAGCTTGGGGGTGGCCCGAGGTGTTGTCTGTGAGGCTTGTGTGGTGGAGGAGGCTGTTAGTTGCAGCCAGGGGTATGCTGGGAGGAGGCGTGGTGTGTGGTTTGGGGCGGGGGGGCGGCAGGTTGTGAGGCAAGGTGTGTTAGGGCTGCCATAGGCATGCCAAGGGCCGAATGGGGTGCCAGGAGGTGGGGGAGGGCGTATGAGGGCTGGTGGTTGGGGGAGGCGTTGGACCATGGTGGCCGTTCTGGTAGCTGGGCGCGAGTAAGGCTAGTGGCAGGTTTGGGCAGGGGAGGAGGCTGAACAGGTAACCTGTCGGTAGGGCTGGCCTAGGCATGCGCAAGGCGCCTTGATGGGCCAAGTGCTGTTCTGTGTGAGCGCTGGTTGATGGGCGGGGGTGAGGCGTTGGATGAGGGTGGCGCTGCTAGTAGGAAGGTGTGAGTAAGGCTGGTGTCAGGTTTGGGCGGGGGACCAATCGGAGGCACGAATTAGTTGTTGCAGGGTGCGAGAGGAGTGCGAAAGGCACGTGAGCGTAGCTGGAGGTGTTGCCTGAGAGGCCTGTTTGTGGTGGAGGAGGCGTTTGGGTGGCTGCCAGGAGTTTGGTGTGAGCAGGCTGGCTGTGATCTTGGCAGGGGAGGCAAGTGAGCAGGGCGCTTGTTGTGGGGCTGGCGGAGGCGTTGCAAGGGGAGCTTGGGGGTGGCCCGAGGTGTTGTCTGTGAGGCTTGTGTGGTGGAGGAGGCTGTTAGTTGCAGCCAGGGGTATGCTGGGAGGAGGCGTGGTGTGTGGTTTGGGGCGCGGGGCGGCAGGTTGTGAGGCAAGGTGTGTGAGGGCTGCCGTAGGCATGCCAAGGGCCGAATGGGGTGCCAGGAGGTGGGGGAGGGCGTATGAGGGCTGGTGGTTGGGGGAGGCGTTGGACCATGGTGGCCGTTCTGGTAGCTGGGTGCGAGTAAGGCTGGTGGCAGGTTTGGGCAGGGGAGGAGGCTGAACAGGTAACCTGTCGGTAGGGCTGGCCTAGGCATGCGCAAGGCGCCTTGATGGGCCAAGTGCTGTTCTGTGTGAGCGCTGGTTGATGGGAGGGGGCGTTGGATGAGGGTGGCGCTGCTAGTAGGAAAGTGTGAGTAAGGCTGGTGTCAGGTTTGGGCGGGGGACCAATCGGAGGCACGAGTTAGTTGTTGCAGGGTGCGAGAGGAGTGCGAAAGGCACGTGAGCGTAGCTGGAGGTGTTGCCTGAGAGGCCTGTTTGTGGTGGAGGAGGCGTTTGGGTGGCTGCCAGGAGTTTGGTGTGAGCAGGCTGGCTGTGATCTTGGCAGGGGAGGCAAGTGAGCAGGGCGCTTGTTGTGGGGCTGGCGGAGGCGTTGCAAGGGGAGCTTGGGGGTGGCCCGAGGTGTTGTCTGTGAGGCTTGTGTGGTGGAGGAGGCTATTAGTTGCAGCCAGGGGTATGCTGGGAGGAGGCGTGGTGTGTGGTTTGGGGCGCGGGGCGGCAGGTTGTGAGGCAAGGTGTGTTAGGGCTGCCGTAGGCATGCCAAGGGCCGAATGGGGTGCCAGGAGGTGGGGGAGGGCGTATGAGGGCTGGTGGTTGGGGGAGGCGTTGGACCATGGTGGCCGTTCTGGTAGCTGGGCGCGAGTAAGGCTGGTGGCAGGTTTGGGCAGGGGAGGAGGCTGAACAGGTAACCTGTCGGTAGGGCTGGCCTAGGCATGCGCAAGGCGCCTTGATGGGCCAAGTGCTGTTCTGTGTGAGCACTGGTTGATGGGAGGGGGCGTTGGATGAGGGTGGCGCTGCTAGTAGGAAGGTGTGAGTAAGGCTGGTGTCAGGTTTGGGTGGGGGACCAATCGGAGGCACGAGTTAGTTGTTGCAGGGTGTGAGAGGAGTGCGAAAGGCACGTGAGCGTAGCTGGAGGTGTTGCCTGAGAGGCCTGTTTGTGGTGGAGGAGGCGTTTGGGTGGCTGCCAGGAGTTTGGTGTGAGCAGGCTGGCTGTGATCTTGGCAGGGGAGGCAAGTGAGCAGGGCGCTTGTTGTGGGGCTGGCGGAGGCGTTGCAAGGGGAGCTTGGGGGTGGCCCGAGGTGTTGTCTGTGAGGCTTGTGTGGTGGAGGAGGCTGTTAGTTGCAGCCAGGGGTATGCTGGGAGGAGGCGTGGTGTGTGGTTTGGGGCGGGGGGGCGGCAGGTTGTGAGGCAAGGTGTGTTAGGGCTGCCGTAGGCATGCCAAGGGCCGAATGGGGTGCCAGGAGGTGGGGGAGGGCGTATGAGGGCTGGTGGTTGGGGGAGGCGTTGGACCATGGTGGCCGTTCTGGTAGCTGGGCGCGAGTAAGGCTGGTGTCAGGTTTGGGCGGGGGACCAATCGGAGGCACGAATTAGTTGTTGCAGGGTGCGAGAGGAGTGCGAAAGGCATGTGAGCGTAGCTGGAGGTGTTGCCTGAGAGGCCTGTTTGTGGTGGAGGAGGCGTTTGGGTGGCTGCCAGGAGTTTGGTGTGAGCAGGCTGGCTGTGATCTTGGCAGGGGAGGCAAGTGAGCAGGGCGCTTGTTGTGGGGCTGGCGGAGGCGTTGCAAGGGGAGCTTGGGGGTGGCCCGAGGTGTTGTCTGTGAGGCTTGTGTGGTGGAGGAGGCTGTTAGTTGCAGCCAGGGGTATGCTGGGAGGAGGTGTGGTGTGTGGTTTGGGGCGGGGGGGCGGCAGGTTGTGAGGCAAGGTGTGTGAGGGCTGCCGTAGGCATGCCAAGAGCCGAATGGGGTGCCAGGAGGTGGGGGAGGGCGTATGAGGGCTGGTGGTTGGGGGAGGCGTTGGACCATGGTGGCCGTTCTGGTAGCTGGGCGCGAGTAAGGCTGGTGGCAGGTTTGGGCAGGGGAGGAGGCTGAACAGGTAACCTGTCGGTAGGGCTGGCCTAGGCATGCGCAAGGCGCCTTGATGGGCCAAGTGCTGTTCTGTGTGAGCGCTGGTTGATGGGAGGGGGCGTTGGATGAGGGTGGCGCTGCTAGTAGGAAGGTGTGAGTAAGGCTGGTGTCAGGTTTGGGCGGGGGACCAATCGGAGGCACGAGTTAGTTGTTGCAGGGTGCGAGAGGAGTGCGAAAGGCACGTGAGCGTAGCTGGAGGTGTTGCCTGAGAGGCCTGTTTGTGGTGGAGGAGGCGTTTGGGTGGCTGCCAGGAGTTTGGTGTGAGCAGGCTGGCTGTGATCTTGGCAGGGGAGGCAAGTGAGCAGGGCGCTTGTTGTGGGGCTGGCAGAGGCGTTGCAAGGGGAGCTTGGGGGTGGCCCGAGGTGTTGTCTGTGAGGCTTGTGTGGTGGAGGAGGCTGTTAGTTGCAGCCAGGGGTATGCTGGGAGGAGGCGTGGTGTGTGGTTTGGGGCGGGGGGGCGGCAGGTTGTGAGGCAAGGTGTGTTAGGGCTGCCATAGGCATGCCAAGGGCCGAATGGGGTGCCAGGAGGTGGGGGAGGGCGTATGAGGGCTGGTGGTTGGGGGAGGCGTTGGACCATGGTGGCCGTTCTGGTAGCTGGGCGCGAGTAAGGCTAGTGGCAGGTTTGGTCAGGGGAGGAGGCTGAACAGGTAACCTGTCGGTAGCGCTGGCCTAGGCATGCGCAAGGCGCCTTGATGGGCCAAGTGCTGTTCTGTGTGAGCGCTGGTTAATGGGGGGGGGGGGGCGTTGGATGAGGGTGGCGCTGCTAGTAGGAAGGTGTGAGTAAGGCTGGTGTCAGGTTTGGGCGGGGGACCAATCGGAGGCACGAGTTAGTTGTTGCAGGGTGCGAGAGGAGTGCGAAAGGCACGTGAGCGTAGCTGGAGGTGTTGCCTGAGAGGCCTGTTTGTGGTGGAGGAGGCGTTTGGGTGGCTGCCAGGAGTTTGGTGTGAGCAGGCTGGCTGTGATCTTGGCAGGGGAGGCAAGTGAGCAGGGCGCTTGTTGTGGGGCTGGCGGAGGCGTTGCAAGGGGAGCTTGGGGGTGGCCCGAGGTGTTGTCTGTGAGGCTTGTGTGGTGGAGGAGGCTGTTAGTTGCAGCCAGGGGTATGCTGGGAGGAGGCGTGGTGTGTGGTTTGGGGCGCGGGGCGGCAGGTTGTGAGGCAAGGTGTGTTAGGGCTGCTGTAGGCATGCCAAGGGCCGAATGGGGTGCCAGGAGGTGGGGGAGGGCGTATGAGGGCTGGTGGTTGGGGGAGGCGTTGGACCATGGTGGCCGTTCTGGTAGCTGGGTGCGAGTAAGGCTGGTGGCAGGTTTGGGCAGGGGAGGAGGCTGAACAGGTAACCTGTCGGTAGGGCTGGCCTAGACATGCGCAAGGCGCCTTGATGGGCCAAGTGCTGTTCTGTGTGAGCGCTGGTTGATGGGAGGGGGCGTTGGATGAGGGTGGCGCTGCTAGTAGGAAAGTGTGAGTAAGGCTGGTGTCAGGTTTGGGCGGGGGACCAATCGGAGGCACGAGTTAGTTGTTGCAGGGTGCGAGAGGAGTGTGAAAGGCACGTGAGCGTAGCTGGAGGTGTTGCCTGAGAGGCCTGTTTGTGGTGGAGGAGGCGTTTGGGTGGCTGCCAGGAGTTTGGTGTGAGCAGGCTGGCTGTGATCTTGGCAGGGGAGGCAAGTGAGCAGGGCGCTTGTTGTGGGGCTGGCGGAGGCGTTGCAAGGGGAGCTTGGGGGTGGCCCGAGGTGTTGTCTGTGAGGCTTGTGTGGTGGAGGAGGCTGTTAGTTGCAGCCAGGGGTATGCTGGGAGGAGGCGTGGTGTGTGGTTTGGGGCGCGGGGGCGGCAGGTTGTGAGGCAAGGTGTGTTAGGGCTGCCGTAGGCATGCCAAGGGCCGAATGGGGTGCCAGGAGGTGGGGGAGGGCGTATGAGGGCTGGTGGTTGGGGGAGGCGTTGGACCATGGTGGCCGTTCTGGTAGCTGGGCGCGAGTAAGGCTAGTGGCAGGTTTGGGCAGGGGAGGAGGCTGAACAGGTAACCTGTCGGTAGGGCTGGCCTAGGCATGCGCAAGGCGCCTTGATGGGCCAAGTGCTGTTCTGTGTGAGCGCTGGTTAATGGGGGGGGGGGGGGGGGGGCGTTGGATGAGGGTGGCGCTGCTAGTAGGAAGGTGTGAGTAAGGCTGGTGTCAGGTTTGGGCGGGGGACCAATCGGAGGCACGAATTAGTTGTTGCAGGGTGCGAGAGGAGTGCGAAAGGCACGTGAGCGTAGCTGGAGGTGTTGCCTGAGAGGCCTGTTTGTGGTGGAGGAGGCGTTTGGGTGGCTGCCAGGAGTTTGGTGTGAGCAGGCTGGCTGTGATCTTGGCAGGGGAGGCAAGTGAGCAGGGCGCTTGTTGTGGGGCTGGCGGAGGCGTTGCAAGGGGAGCTTGGGGGTGGCCCGAGGTGTTGTCTGTGAGGCTTGTGTGGTGGAGGAGGCTGTTAGTTGCAGCCAGGGGTATGCTGGGAGGAGGCGTGGTGTGTGGTTTGGGGCGCGGGGCGGCAGGTTGTGAGGCAAGGTGTGTGAGGGCTGCCGTAGGCATGCCAAGGGCCGAATGGGGTGCCAGGAGGTGGGGGAGGGCGTATGAGGGCTGGTGGTTGGGGGAGGCGTTGGACCATGGTGGCCGTTCTGGTAGCTGGGCGCGAGTAAGGCTGGTGGCAGGTTTGGGCAGGGGAGGAGGCTGAACAGGTAACCTGTCGGTAGGGCTGGCCTAGGCATGCGCAAGGCGCCTTGATGGGCCAAGTGCTGTTCTGTGTGAGCGCTGGTTGATGGGAGGGGGCGTTGGATGAGGGTGGCGCTGCTAGTAGGAAGGTGTGAGTAAGGCTGGTGTCAGGTTTGGGCGGGGGACCAATCGGAGGCACGAGTTAGTTGTTGCAGGGTGCGAGAGGAGTGCGAAAGGCACGTGAGCGTAGCTGGAGGTGTTGCCTGAGAGGCCTGTTTGTGGTGGAGGAGGCGTTTGGGTGGCTGCCAGGAGTTTGGTGTGAGCAGGCTGGCTGTGATCTTGGCAGGGGAGGCAAGTGAGCAGGGCGCTTGTTGTGGGGCTGGCGGAGGCGTTGCAAGGGGAGCTTGGGGGTGGCCCGAGGTGTTGTCTGTGAGGCTTGTGTGGTGGAGGAGGCTGTTAGTTGCAGCCAGGGGTATGCTGGGAGGAGGCGTGGTGTGTGGTTTGGGGCGCGGGGCGGCAGGTTGTGAGGCAAGGTGTGTTAGGGCTGCCGTAGGCATGCCAAGGGCCGAATGGGGTGCCAGGAGGTGGGGGAGGGCGTATGAGGGCTGGTGGTTGGGGGAGGCGTTGGACCATGGTGGCCGTTCTGGTAGCTGGGCGCGAGTAAGGCTGGTGGCAGGTTTGGGCGGGGGACCAATCGGAGGCACGAGTTAGTTGTTGCAGGGTGCGAGAGGATTGCGAAAGGCACGTGAGCGTAGCTGGAGGTGTTGCCTGAGAGGCCTGTTTGTGGTGGAGGAGGCGTTTGGGTGGCTGCCAGGAGTTTGGTGTGAGCAGGCTGGCTGTGATCTTGGCGGGGGAGGCAAGTGAGCAGGGCGCTTGTTGTGGGGCTGGCGGAGGCGTTGCAAGGGGAGCTTGGGGGTGGCCCGAGGTGTTGTCTGTGAGGCTTGTGTGGTGGAGGAGGCTGTTAGTTGCAGCCAGGGGTATGCTGGGAGGAGGCGTGGTGTGTGGTTTGGGGCGCGGGGCGGCAGGTTGTGAGGCAAGGTGTGTTAGGGCTGCCGTAGGCATGCCAAGGGCCGAATGGGGTGCCAGGAGGTGGGGGAGGGTGTATGAGGGCTGGTGGTTGGGGGAGGCGTTGGACCATGGTGGCCGTTCTGGTAGCTGGGCGCGAGTAAGGCTGGTGGCAGGTTTGGGCAGGGGAGGAGGCTGAACAGGTAACCTGTCGGTAGGGCTGGCCTAGGCATGCGCAAGGCGCCTTGATGGGCCAAGTGCTGTTCTGTGTGAGCGCTGGTTGATGGGAGGGGGCGTTGGATGAGGGTGGCGCTGCTAGTAGGAAGGTGTGAGTAAGGCTGGTGTCAGGTTTGGGTGGGGGACCAATCGGAGGCACGAGTTAGTTGTTGCAGGGTGCGAGAGGAGTGCGAAAGGCATGTGAGCGTAGCTGGAGGTGTTGCCTGAGAGGCCTGTTTGTGGTGGAGGAGGCGTTTGGGTGGCTGCCAGGAGTTTGGTGTGAGCAGGCTGGCTTTGATCTTGGCAGGGGAGGCAAGTGAGCAGGGCGCTTGTTGTGGGGCTGGCGGAGGCGTTGCAAGGGGAGCTTGGGGGTGGCCCGAGGTGTTGTCTGTGAGGCTTGTGTGGTGGAGGAGGCTGTTAGTTGCAGCCAGGGGTATGCTGGGAGGAGGCGTGGTGTGTGGTTTGGGGCGGGGGGGGCGGCAGGTTGTGAGGCAAGGTGTGTGAGGGCTGCCGTAGGCATGCCAAGGGCCGAATGGGGTGCCAGGAGGTGGGGGAAGGCGTATGAGGGCTGGTGGTTGGGGGAGGCGTTGGACCATGGTGGCCGTTCTGGTAGCTGGGCGCGAGTAAGGCTGGTGTCAGGTTTGGGCGGGGGACCAATCGGAGGCACGAGTTAGTTGTTGCAGGGTGCGAGAGGAGTGTGAAAGGCACGTGAGCGTAGCTGGAGGTGTTGCCTGAGAGGCCTGTTTGTGGTGGAGGAGGCGTTTGGGTGGCTGCCAGGAGTTTGGTGTGAGCAGGCTGGCTGTGATCTTGGCAGGGGAGGCAAGTGAGCAGGGCGCTTGTTGTGGGGCTGGCGGAGGCGTTGCAAGGGGAGCTTGGGGGTGGCCCGAGGTGTTGTCTGTGAGGCTTGTGTGGTGGAGGAGGCTGTTAGTTGCAGCCAGGGGTATGCTGGGAGGAGGCGTGGTGTGTGGTTTGGGGCGCGGGGCGGCAGGTTGTGAGGCAAGGTGTGTTAGGGCTGCCGTAGGCATGCCAAGGGCCGAATGGGGTGCCAGGAGGTGGGGGAGGGCGTATGAGGGCTGGTGGTTGGGGGAGGCGTTGGACCATGGTGGCCGTTCTGGTAGCTGGGCGCGAGTAAGGCTAGTGGCAGGTTTGGGCAGGGGAGGAGGCTGAACAGGTAACCTGTCGGTAGGGCTGGCCTAGGCATGCGCAAGGCGCCTTGATGGGCCAAGTGCTGTTCTGTGTGAGCGCTGGTTGATGGGAGGGGGCGTTGGATGAGGGTGGCGCTGCTAGTAGGAAGGTGTGAGTAAGGCTGGTGTCAGGTTTGGGTGGGGGACCAATCGGAGGCACGAGTTAGTTGTTGCAGGGTGCGAGAGGAGTGTGAAAGGCACGTGAGCGTAGCTGGAGGTGTTGCCTGAGAGGCCTGTTTGTGGTGGAGGAGGCGTTTGGGTGGCTGCCAGGAGTTTGGTGTGAGCAGGCTGGCTTTGATCTTGGCAGGGGAGGCAAGTGAGCAGGGTGCTTGTTGAGGGGCTGGCGGAGGCGTTGCAAGGGGAGCTTGGGGGTGGCCCGAGGTGTTGTCTGTGAGGCTTGTGTGGTGGAGGAGGCTGTTAGTTGCAGCCAGGGGTATGCTGGGAGGAGGCGTGGTGTGTGGTTTGGGGCGGGGGGGCGGCAGGTTGTGAGGCAAGGTGTGTGAGGGCTGCCGTAGGTATGCCAAAGGCCGAATGGGGTGCCAGGAGGTGGGGGAAGGCGTATGAGGGCTGGTGGTTGGGGGAGGCTTTGGACCATGGTGGCCGTTCTGGTAGCTGGGCGCGAGTAAGGCTGGTGTCAGGTTTGGGCGGGGGACCAATCGGAGGCACGAATTAGTTGTTGCAGGGTGCGAGAGGAGTGCGAAAGGCATGTGAGCGTAGCTGGAGGTGTTGCCTGAGAGGCCTGTTTGTGGTGGAGGAGGCGTTTGGGTGGCTGCCAGGAGTTTGGTGTGAGCAGGCTGGCTGTGATCTTGGCAGGGGAGGCAAGTGAGCAGGGCGCTTGTTGTGGGGCTGGCGGAGGCGTTGCAAGGGGAGCTTGGGGGTGGCCCGAGGTGTTGTCTGTGAGGCTTGTGTGGTGGAGGAGGCTGTTAGTTGCAGCCAGGGGTATGCTGGGAGGAGGCGTGGTGTGTGGTTTGGGGCGCGGGGCGGCAGGTTGTGAGGCAAGGTGTGTTAGGGCTGCCGTAGGCATGCCAAGGGCCGAATGGGGTGCCAGGAGGTGGGGGAGGGCGTATGAGGGCTGGTGGTTGGGGGAGGCGTTGGACCATGGTGGCCGTTCTGGTAGCTGGGCGCGAGTAAGGCTGGTGGCAGGTTTGGGCAGGGGAGGAGGCTGAACAGGTAACCTGTCGGTAGGGCTGGCCTAGGCATGCGCAAGGCGCCTTGATGGGCCAAGTGCTGTTCTGTGTGAGCGCTGGTTGATGGGAGGGGGCGTTGGATGAGGGTGGCGCTGCTAGTAGGAAGGTGTGAGTAAGGCTGGTGTCAGGTTTGGGTGGGGGACCAATCGGAGGCACGAGTTAGTTGTTGCAGGGTGCGAGAGGAGTGCGAAAGGCACGTGAGCGTAGCTGGAGGTGTTGCCTGAGAGGCCTGTTTGTGGTGGAGGCGGCGTTTGGGTGGCTGCCAGGAGTTTGGTGTGAGCAGGCTGGCTGTGATCTTGGCAGGGGAGGCAAGTGAGCAGGGCGCTTGTTGTGGGGCTGGCGGAGGCGTTGCAAGGGGAGCTTGGGGGTGGCCCGAGGTGTTGTCTGTGAGGCTTGTGTGGTGGAGGAGGCTGTTAGTTGCAGCCAGGGGTATGCTGGGAGGAGGCGTGGTGTGTGGTTTGGGGCGGGGGGGCGGCAGGTTGTGAGGCAAGGTGTGTTAGGGCTGCCGTAGGCATGCCAAGGGCCGAATGGGGTGCCAGGAGGTGGGGGAGGGCGTATGAGGGCTGGTGGTTGGGGGAGGCGTTGGACCATGGTGGCCGTTCTGGTAGCTGGGCGCGAGTAAGGCTGGTGTCAGGTTTGGGCGGGGGACCAATCGGAGGCACGAGTTAGTTGTTGCAGGGTGCGAGAGGAGTGCGAAAGGCATGTGAGCGTAGCTGGAGGTGTTGCCTGAGAGGCCTGTTTGTGGTGGAGGAGGCGTTTGGGTGGCTGCCAGGAGTTTGGTGTGAGCAGGCTGGCTGTGATCTTGGCAGGGGAGGCAAGTGAGCAGGGCGCTTGTTGTGGGGCTGGCGGAGGCGTTGCAAGGGGAGCTTGGGGGTGGCCCGAGGTGTTGTCTGTGAGGCTTGTGTGGTGGAGGAGGCTGTTAGTTGCAGCCAGGGGTATGCTGGGAGGAGGTGTGGTGTGTGGTTTGGGGCGGGGGGGCGGCAGGTTGTGAGGCAAGGTGTGTGAGGGCTGCCGTAGGCATGCCAAGAGCCGAATGGGGTGCCAGGAGGTGGGGGAAGGCGTATGAGGGCTGGTGGTTGGGGGAGGCGTTGGACCATGGTGGCCGTTCTGGTAGCTGGGCGCGAGTAAGGCTGGTGTCAGGTTTGGGTGGGGGACCAATCGGAGGCACGAATTAGTTGTTGCAGGGTGCGAGAGGAGTGCGAAAGGCATGTGAGCGTAGCTGGAGGTGTTGCCTGAGAGGCCTGTTTGTGGTGGAGGAGGCGTTTGGGTGGCTGCCAGGAGTTTGGTGTGAGCAGGCTGGCTGTGATCTTGGCAGGGGAGGCAAGTGAGCAGGGCGCTTGTTGTGGGGCTGGCGGAGGCGTTGCAAGGGGAGCTTGGGGGTGGCCCGAGGTGTTGTCTGTGAGGCTTGTGTGGTGGAGGAGGCTGTTAGTTGCAGCCAGGGGTATGCTGGGAGGAGGTGTGGTGTGTGGTTTGGGGCGGGGGGGCGGCAGGTTGTGAGGCAAGGTGTGTGAGGGCTGCCGTAGGCATGCCAAGGGCCGAATGGGGTGCCAGGAGGTGGGGGAGGGCGTATGAGGGCTGGTGGTTGGGGGAGGCGTTGGACCATGGTGGCCGTTCTGGTAGCTGGGCGCGAGTAAGGCTGGTGGCAGGTTTGGGCAGGGGAGGAGGCTGAACAGGTAACCTGTCGGTAGGGCTGGCCTAGGCATGCGCAAGGCGCCTTGATGGGCCAAGTGCTGTTCTGTGTGAGCGCTGGTTGATGGGAGGGGGCGTTGGATGAGGGTGGCGCTGCTAGTAGGAAGGTGTGAGTAAGGCTGGTGTCAGGTTTGGGCGGGGGACCAATCGGAGGCACGAGTTAGTTGTTGCAGGGTGCGAGAGGAGTGCGAAAGGCACGTGAGCGTAGCTGGAGGTGTTGCCTGAGAGGCCTGTTTGTGGTGGAGGAGGCGTTTGGGTGGCTGCCAGGAGTTTGGTGTGAGCAGGCTGGCTGTGATCTTGGCAGGGGAGGCAAGTGAGCAGGGCGCTTGTTGTGGGGCTGGCGGAGGCGTTGCAAGGGGAGCTTGGGGGTGGCCCGAGGTGTTGTCTGTGAGGCTTGTGTGGTGGAGGAGGCTGTTAGTTGCAGCCAGGGGTATGCTGGGAGGAGGCGTGGTGTGTGGTTTGGGGCGGGGGGGCGGCAGGTTGTGAGGCAAGGTGTGTTAGGGCTGCCATAGGCATGCCAAGGGCCGAATGGGGTGCCAGGAGGTGGGGGAGGGCGTATGAGGGCTGGTGGTTGGGGGAGGCGTTGGACCATGGTGGCCGTTCTGGTAGCTGGGCGCGAGTAAGGCTAGTGGCAGGTTTGGGCAGGGGAGGAGGCTGAACAGGTAACCTGTCGGTAGGGCTGGCCTAGGCATGCGCAAGGCGCCTTGATGGGCCAAGTGCTGTTCTGTGTGAGCGCTGGTTAATGGGGGGGGGGGGGGGGCGTTGGATGAGGGTGGCGCTGCTAGTAGGAAGGTGTGAGTAAGGCTGGTGTCAGGTTTGGGCGGGGGACCAATCGGAGGCACGAGTTAGTTGTTGCAGGGTGCGAGAGGAGTGCGAAAGGCACGTGAGCGTAGCTGGAGGTGTTGCCTGAGAGGCCTGTTTGTGGTGGAGGAGGCGTTTGGGTGGCTGCCAGGAGTTTGGTGTGAGCAGGCTGGCTGTGATCTTGGCAGGGGAGGCAAGTGAGCAGGGCGCTTGTTGTGGGGCTGGCGGAGGCGTTGCAAGGGGAGCTTGGGGGTGGCCCGAGGTGTTGTCTGTGAGGCTTGTGTGGTGGAGGAGGCTGTTAGTTGCAGCCAGGGGTATGCTGGGAGGAGGCGTGGTGTGTGGTTTGGGGCGCGGGGCGGCAGGTTGTGAGGCAAGGTGTGTTAGGGCTGCTGTAGGCATGCCAAGGGCCGAATGGGGTGCCAGGAGGTGGGGGAGGGCGTATGAGGGCTGGTGGTTGGGGGAGGCGTTGGACCATGGTGGCCGTTCTGGTAGCTGGGCGCGAGTAAGGCTGGTGGCAGGTTTGGGCAGGGGAGGAGGCTGAACAGGTAACCTGTCGGTAGGGCTGGCCTAGGCATGCGCAAGGCGCCTTGATGGGCCAAGTGCTGTTCTGTGTGAGCGCTGGTTGATGGGAGGGGGCGTTGGATGAGGGTGGCGCTGCTAGTAGGAAAGTGTGAGTAAGGCTGGTGTCAGGTTTGGGCGGGGGACCAATCGGAGGCACGAGTTAGTTGTTGCAGGGTGCGAGAGGAGTGCGAAAGGCACGTGAGCGTAGCTGGAGGTGTTGCCTGAGAGGCCTGTTTGTGGTGGAGGAGGCGTTTGGGTGGCTGCCAGGAGTTTGGTGTGAGCAGGCTGGCTGTGATCTTGGCAGGGGAGGCAAGTGAGCAGGGCGCTTGTTGTGGGGCTGGCGGAGGCGTTGCAAGGGGAGCTTGGGGGTGGCCCGAGGTGTTGTCTGTGAGGCTTGTGTGGTGGAGGAGGCTGTTAGTTGCAGCCAGGGGTATGCTGGGAGGAGGCGTGGTGTGTGGTTTGGGGCGGGGGGGTGGCAGGTTGTGAGGCAAGGTGTGTTAGGGCTGCCATAGGCATGCCAAGGGCCGAATGGGGTGCCAGGAGGTGGGGGAGGGCGTATGAGGGCTGGTGGTTGGGGGAGGCGTTGGACCATGGTGGCCGTTCTGGTAGCTGGGCGCAAGTAAGGCTAGTGGCAGGTTTGGGCAGGGGAGGAGGCTGAACAGGTAACCTGTCGGTAGGGCTGGCCTAGGCATGCGCAAGGCGCCTTGATGGGCCAAGTGCTGTTCTGTGTGAGCGCTGGTTAATGGGCGGGGGTGAGGCGTTGGATGAGGGTGGCGCTGCTAGTAGGAAGGTGTGAGTAAGGCTGGTGTCAGGTTTGGGCGGGGGACCAATCGGAGGCACGAATTAGTTGTTGCAGGGTGCGAGAGGAGTGCGAAAGGCACGTGAGCGTAGCTGGAGGTGTTGCCTGAGAGGCCTGTTTGTGGTGGAGGAGGCGTTTGGGTGGCTGCCAGGAGTTTGGTGTGAGCAGGCTGGCTGTGATCTTGGCAGGGGAGGCAAGTGAGCAGGGCGCTTGTTGTGGGGCTGGCGGAGGCGTTGCAAGGGGAGCTTGGGGGTGGCCCGAGGTGTTGTCTGTGAGGCTTGTGTGGTGGAGGAGGCTGTTAGTTGCAGCCAGGGGTATGCTGGGAGGAGGCGTGGTGTGTGGTTTGGGGCGCGGGGCGGCAGGTTGTGAGGCAAGGTGTGTGAGGGCTGCCGTAGGCATGCCAAGGGCCGAATGGGGTGCCAGGAGGTGGGGGAGGGCGTATGAGGGCTGGTGGTTGGGGGAGGCGTTGGACCATGGTGGCCGTTCTGGTAGCTGGGTGCGAGTAAGGCTGGTGGCAGGTTTGGGCAGGGGAGGAGGCTGAACAGGTAACCTGTCGGTAGGGCTGGCCTAGGCATGCGCAAGGCGCCTTGATGGGCCAAGTGCTGTTCTGTGTGAGCGCTGGTTGATGGGAGGGGGCGTTGGATGAGGGTGGCGCTGCTAGTAGGAAAGTGTGAGTAAGGCTGGTGTCAGGTTTGGGCGGGGGACCAATCGGAGGCACGAGTTAGTTGTTGCAGGGTGCGAGAGGAGTGCGAAAGGCACGTGAGCGTAGCTGGAGGTGTTGCCTGAGAGGCCTGTTTGTGGTGGAGGAGGCGTTTGGGTGGCTGCCAGGAGTTTGGTGTGAGCAGGCTGGCTGTGATCTTGGCAGGGGAGGCAAGTGAGCAGGGCGCTTGTTGTGGGGCTGGCGGAGGCGTTGCAAGGGGAGCTTGGGGGTGGCCCGAGGTGTTGTCTGTGAGGCTTGTGTGGTGGAGGAGGCTGTTAGTTGCAGCCAGGGGTATGCTGGGAGGAGGCGTGGTGTGTGGTTTGGGGCGCGGGGCGGCAGGTTGTGAGGCAAGGTGTGTTAGGGCTGCCGTAGGCATGCCAAGGGCCGAATGGGGTGCCAGGAGGTGGGGGAGGGCGTATGAGGGCTGGTGGTTGGGGGAGGCGTTGGACCATGGTGGCCGTTCTGGTAGCTGGGCGCGAGTAAGGCTGGTGTCAGGTTTGGGCGGGGGACCAATCGGAGGCACGAGTTAGTTGTTGCAGGGTGCGAGAGGAGTGCGAAAGGCACGTGAGCGTAGCTGGAGGTGTTGCCTGAGAGGCCTGTTTGTGGTGGAGGAGGCGTTTGGGTGGCTGCCAGGAGTTTGGTGTGAGCAGGCTGGCTGTGATCTTGGCAGGGGAGGCAAGTGAGCAGGGCGCTTGTTGTGGGGCTGGCGGAGGCGTTGCAAGGGGAGCTTGGGGGTGGCCCGAGGTGTTGTCTGTGAGGCTTGTGTGGTGGAGGAGGCTGTTAGTTGCAGCCAGGGGTATGCTGGGAGGAGGCGTGGTGTGTGGTTTGGGGCGCGGGGCGGCAGGTTGTGAGGCAAGGTGTGTTAGGGCTGCCGTAGGCATGCCAAGGGCCGAATGGGGTGCCAGGAGGTGGGGGAGGGTGTATGAGGGCTGGTGGTTGGGGGAGGCGTTGGACCATGGTGGCCGTTCTGGTAGCTGGGCGCGAGTAAGGCTGGTGGCAGGTTTGGGCAGGGGAGGAGGCTGAACAGGTAACCTGTCGGTAGGGCTGGCCTAGGCATGTGCAAGGCGCCTTGATGGGCCAAGTGCTGTTCTGTGTGAGCGCTGGTTGATGGGAGGGGGCGTTGGATGAGGGTGGCGCTGCTAGTAGGAAGGTGTGAGTAAGGCTGGTGTCAGGTTTGGGTGGGGGACCAATCGGAGGCACGAGTTAGTTGTTGCAGGGTGCGAGAGGAGTGCGAAAGGCACGTGAGCGTAGCTGGAGGTGTTGCCTGAGAGGCCTGTTTGTGGTGGAGGAGGCGTTTGGGTGGCTGCCAGGAGTTTGGTGTGAGCAGGCTGGCTATGATCTTGGCAGGGGAGGCAAGTGAGCAGGGCGCTTGTTGTGGGGCTGGCGGAGGCGTTGCAAGGGGAGCTTGGGGGTGGCCCGAGGTGTTGTCTGTGAGGCTTGTGTGGTGGAGGAGGCTGTTAGTTGCAGCCAGGGGTATGCTGGGAGGAGGCGTGGTGTGTGGTTTGGGGCGCGGGGCGGCAGGTTGTGAGGCAAGGTGTGTTAGGGCTGCCGTAGGCATGCCAAGGGCCGAATGGGGTGCCAGGAGGTGGGGGAGGGCGTATGAGGGCTGGTGGTTGGGGGAGGCTTTGGACCATGGTGGCCGTTCTGGTAGCTGGGCGCGAGTAAGGCTGGTGTCAGGTTTGGGCGGGGGACCAATCGGAGGCACGAATTAGTTGTTGCAGGGTGCGAGAGGAGTGCGAAAGGCATGTGAGCGTAGCTGGAGGTGTTGCCTGAGAGGCCTGTTTGTGGTGGAGGAGGCGTTTGGGTGGCTGCCAGGAGTTTGGTGTGAGCAGGCTGGCTGTGATCTTGGCAGGGGAGGCAAGTGAGCAGGGCGCTTGTTGTGGGGCTGGCGGAGGCGTTGCAAGGGGAGCTTGGGGGTGGCCCGAGGTGTTGTCTGTGAGGCTTGTGTGGTGGAGGAGGCTGTTAGTTGCAGCCAGGGGTATGCTGGGAGGAGGCGTGGTGTGTGGTTTAGTGGGGGGGGGAGGGGCGGCAGGTTGTGATGCAAGGTGTGTTAGGGATTTCGAGGGCTGGCTTTTTGGGGACTGCACTTCCCCAGGCAGGCTCCAGCAGTGTTGCGTGGCCTGCCTTCGCCCTCTCGTTACGCTGCAAAGCAGCTCCTCCAGAGAAGAGCGGTGGCGAAAGCAGCCCCAGCAGCTCGGCTTGCCCAGGCCTCGCAGGGAAGGGCAGGGAGGGGTTGGGGGCCCCGTGGCGGGAGGGGAGCTGTGGCTGTGATGCGGCATGTCCCACTGTGACCCCCCCAGCCCGTGTCACCAAGAGGCTGCCAGGCCTCCCGCGACACCCTCCCCCAGGCCCTGCCAGGCTTTGCCCACCTCAGCCAAGGGCAGCTGTGCTGGCTGTTTTGGGGTGCTGCCCCCACCCCACGCCATGGCGCAGCAAGAGCCATGGCGGGGGCGGGGAGGGGGAGCTCACCAGTGTGGTGGCCCCAGATGGGGACGCTGTGCTGCCATTGCTGGCCGCAGGGGCTGTGCTGAGCTCTGCCCTGAAGGAAGGAAGGAAGGGATAAAGGAAGGAAGGAATAAAGAGGAGGGCTCTGGCGGCACTCTTCGGCCTCCGCAAAGCAAGGGCTTGTGCTGGTTAGGTATACCACAGCCTCTCTGGGCAACCGGTGCCAGCGTTCGATCAGCCGTACAGGAAAACAGATTTTTCTTGTGCTTAAGGGAGATTTCTGGTATGTCAGTTTGTGCCCACTGCCTCGCCTCCTTTCACTGGGCACCACTGAGAAGAGTCTGGCTCCGTCTTCTTTACTCCCCCCATCACGTATTTAGACACACTGACAAGAGCCCCTCTGGACCTTTGCGTCTCCCGCCTAAACAATCCCAGCTCTCTCAGTGCATCAGAAAACCCCTGTAGTGAAGACAGCCGGGGGAGGGGAGGCAGAAGAAGGACAACCGACTGCCACAGAACATCGCGCTTCCAACTCCCCACTGAAAACCAGTTCTTCTCTTTTAAACGGACAAGCACTTTTCTGGAAATCAGGGTCAGCACCACTTCATGAGTTGCATGGCCAGGGAAAGCTGCCAACTAAGCGCACAGGCAGGGCAAAACAGTACTGGCTGAGTACTCAGCTTCTGGACCTCCTTGGCAATTTGTTGGTCCCTGCAGCAGCAAGGCGGTCCAAAGCCTTTGCCTCTTTACTACGCCGAATGTCTGCCAGTGAAGCAGGTGCTTAGTAAGAGGCAGCTCTTGCAGGGAGAGTGCAGTGTTTGGAGCATCAGGCGTTACTGGGACAAGGAAGACGACCGAAGAAGAGGCTTCTCCCAGCAACAGACCGAAAGGACACCGCCATCACCCGCTCCTCTGGAAGGATCCACAAAGCCCCTTCCTGTGTTTGATGAAGGGCAGGGAAACGCTGTGTTCCCGGGTCAGAGGAGGCGCATGGACAGGCTTCAAGGAGCCCAGGATTTGAAAAAGGCTGACAGGGCTGTCAAGTAGCCGTGAGCTGACTGCAGTTTACAAGAAGCTACTAGGTGCTGCTTTGAAAACCTAATTCAAGAAAGCGCTAAAAAAACCCCACAAACCCCAACCTCAGCCATGCGGCAAGAGAGGAGGAAGGTCTAAATGAGGCACGTCCACCTCCAGGCAGCAGGCAGGAGGTGGGTGGTGGGGACACCGTGCGCCCACCAGGACATGAGCACAGCCCTGGGGGGGCTGCCACAAGGAGCAGCCAAGGGCCGACGGAGGCCCAGGGACAAACATGGCCCATCCCAGGTTTGCCTGGCTGGAGAGCACTGCAGCTGCAGAGAAAAGCCAGGCATCTGCACTCCCAGGTTGCCGCACCGCTCTACCCCACAGCAGCTCCTCCTCTGCCCTTAGCCTTTCCCCATACAATCCGGAGAAGGGCTCCAGCCCCTATAGCACCCCTGGGGCTGTGGGCCCATCAGGTGTACGTGTGTCCTGGCCACCATGCTGTGTGAGGGGGTGTGTCCGCTGTGCAGCGTCTCTGTGCGTGTGGAGAGCGTGAGCATGTGTGCGGATGCGTGTGCAGTGTCAGGGATGTGTTGGGCTGGTGCATGTGCACTCTGGCGGTGCAGTCCTGGCTGTGCGTGAGGGTCTTGGGGAGTGAGAGGTGTGAGCTCTGAGCGTGTCCTAGGGAGGGTAATGAAGGAAGAAAGGGGCGCGTGTGTGTGCGCGCGCGCTGTCCTTAGAATGAGTGAGGCAGTGGTTTGCTTGCACCCCCGCTCTGTGGCACGCGTGTCTCTATGCTGCTGTCTGTGTACGGGCGTTATTCTGTTACGGCGCTACAAAAACTGTGGAGGAGCACATGGGGGGTTTAACAGCTCTTCTGTTCATCTGTCCTGCAGCACTGTCCTTTGTGAGGCACAGGCTGGTTACTCCAGCCGTGAACAAGTACACGCCACTTTTTTTCCTTTGGCCCTTGTAGGTGGATTTTATCATCCCCTTTGCTAAGAGCTCCATGGCCACAATGGAGACAACGCTGACAGCAGCCGAGGGAGCTCCCACGCTGACAGGCCTCCACTTGGCCCTGGAGCTGCAGTGCCTTGGGATTGGTCGCTCTTCAGGCCCAGGCAGGCTTCCGCAGCTAGCAAGATGGCTCAGGACCACGCTTCCAGACTTTCCAGCAATGTTCACATGTCTTCTGCGCAGCCAGCAAGTCCTGGTATCTCTCCCTTTGATCCCGCAGAGCCATCTGCTGCCCAGTGCTAGGGCATTAAAAAGGGCATTAACCGTTTGGTTTTAGGCACAGGGAGAAGGGCGCGGAAACGCTGCAGGCCTAGGGCAGGGCGGTTCTTCTGGGGTCTGCTTCTGCTGGCATCTCTATGCTTTCTGGAACGGGACAGGGGCCCTAGTGTCCAAGGCAAGGACATGACAAGGTGCCACGTGCCGGTAATCAGCCTGCGGAGGAGTCAGGCGGGGATGGGACTTTGCACCAAGCCGGCCTCGATCCCCACAGGGCAAGGTGTCCGGGTGTGGAGCCTTGGGGAGACAAGGATGGAGCGTGCGGTTTGAAAAGGGAGAGCCAAAACGCTGGAGGAATCCTTTCATCGTCGGCAGCCACAACTTTCTGGTCCCACAGGGAAAGCCCACCGCTGAGTGCCCAGCCCCTGCCCCTGAGCTGGAAGGGTGCCTGCTCCCAGGCCACAGCCTCCAAAGCCTGTTGCTCTCCCACGAGGGGTGCCAGGGAAAGACCGGACCCCCTTCCCCTCCCCTCCCCTTGGGTGCTCCTGGGTGTGGAGGGAAGGCCAGTGCAGGGGAAGGGGAAACAGCACCCCCAGCTGGAGAAATTTACCAGAGGAAGTGCTTCTCTTGGGAATTCCGCTGCCGATTCAGCTCTACCCTCTGCTTCCACTCTTCCCGACGCACTTGGTAAGTCTCCAAGAGTTGCAGGGTGTGGCTTGCTCGTACAGAAAGCTGCCTGCAAGAGCAGGGAAAGTTCCCTCTCCCCTTCTGGCTGAGGCCCTCCTGCCTCTCCCCTCGACCAGCCCCTGCACGCACGCTCCCGCTGGTGGTACCCACAGCCTTCAAGTGGCAATGCAGCTTGGGGCTGCCTGGCACCAGGGTCCAGCCCAGGTCATTGCCATGCCAGGAGAAATCAGGGGACGCCATACCCAGCCCCATGGCTCCCAAGATGGGCTTCCTCACACCTCGGACAGGTGCTGCCACTCCAGTTTTCCAGGCCGGGGCTGGGCCTGGCGCGCACTTACTCTTTGCGCAGCCGCGGCAGCCTCTCTGGCTTCCTCCTCTTCTCCTCAGCTCGGGGCAGGAAGGCAGCAGCGCTCTCCTCTTTCCCAAGCCACGGCACTGGTGAGTGTGGCTGAACCTCGGGCAGCGTTTCCTGATGCCGCCAAGCCTGCATTGGGGCCAGAGGCTCCAAGGACAGCAAGGAGATCGACCCTTGAGCCTTCTCTTCTATGGGCTGAAAAAACATGGTCCTCTTCCTTGGACGCCACGTTCTCCAGCCCGCTGACCAGCTTGGGAGCCTCCGCTGGATTTGCTCCAGCGTTCCAAAGCCCCACCCTGGACCTGGGGCTGGCTCCAGGTGAGGTCTCCCAAGGGCTGAAGAGAGAGGACTCGTGGCGTCCTTCACTCGGCTGGCTACACTCTTGCAAACACAGCCCCGCCTGTGGTTGGCCTTCTTCCCCGCAAGTTCAAGGGAGGGGCAACCCAGCCATGCCCCCACCACAGCACATTGCTGCTCCTCCCCTTTGGCTTTTTGCAGCAGCTTCTCCCTGCCAGGCATGGGCAGGCAAGCTTGAAAGACCATGGCCACCTGGCCTGCTCTTTGGGGGGCAGCAGTACCACTCGGACTTGGAGACCTCCACGGCTCCGCTCCTCGGCTTACCTGTTCTGCCCTGTTTGGCTGCCTGCAAACAGGAATTGCAGTCCGAGGTCTGGCTTGACGAGGTTCTTGCTGCTTGCTGTCCTCGTCCACCTCAGAGGAGCTCTCCCGAACTGTTTGCAGCAGGCTGAAAACACACAAGCCGGGTGAGGTTATCGGAGTCCCGGATGAGACCGGTCTCCATCTTGTGCTCACAAGCAGCGGTGTGCCAGCCTCTGCACAGCACAAGACAGTGCTGCTGGAGCATTTGGTGTACTGGAGCCCTTGCGATCCCGTCAAGAGTGAGGGAAGAACGCCTCCAGCTGTAGCACTCACATGAGGCCCTAAGGAAAGCTCTGGATGCCCAGGTGTGGGCCCTCTCTGGATGGCACGAGGAGAAAACCAGTGCCATTTGCCACGCCCGGAGCCTGCAGAGCACGCTAGCCGCCTCCTGCTAGGGGCACTCTCAGCCTCTGCTCGTGTGACGGATGCTTCAATCCCTCAAGCCTCTCCGAGGCCTTTTGCTGGACTCGCTCCAGCACGGCCATGTCTTTCTTGTACTGGGCCCAGCGCTTGTGGTACAGGTCTCTCGCTGGCACCTGCTGGACGGCTGCTTGACCCTCCCTCATCACGACTCTAGGTGGAACTAGAGCTCCGAGCACCCTGTGCTCAGGAATGGCTGACAGAGCTTCCTGGAGCCTGTTAGAGCTTGCGAGGGGGTCACAGCTGACACCTGGCAGCTCTGGCTGCTCAGCCGTGCTGCTCCGCGGTAGAGGAGATACGCACACTTTTGCTGAAGCAGGCTTGCTGAGGACTGCTGAGAGCAGGCTGTTCAGCTGGGCAAGAAGGAAGCTTCGAGGAAGGAAGCGCTTCCCTTGGTCGGCTTCCTGCCTTGCAAGAAGGCCTCCAGCCTCCCTTAGGTAAGAGGCAGGCTGCACTCCCAGACACCTTGCCCTGTGGATCGAGGCCGGCTTGGTGCAAAGTCCCATCCCCCGCCTGACTCCTCCGCAGGCTGATTACCGGCACGTGGCACCTTGTCATGTCCTTGCCTTGGACACTAGGGCCCCTGTCCCGTTCCAGAAAGCATAGAGATGCCAGCAGAAGCAGACCCCAGAAGAACCGCCCTGCCCTAGGCCTGCAGCGTTTCCGTGCCCTTCTCCCTGTGCCTAAAACCAAACGGTTAATGCCCTTTTTAATGCCCTAGCACTGGGCAGCAGATGGCTCTGCGGGATCAAAGGGAGAGATACCAGGACTTGCTGGCTGCGCAGAAGACATGTGAACATTGCTGGAAAGTCTGGAAGCGTGGTCCTGAGCCATCTTGCTAGCTGCGGAAGCCTGCCTGGGCCTGAAGAGCGACCAATCCCAAGGCACTGCAGCTCCAGGGCCAAGTGGAGGCCTGTCAGCGTGGGAGCTCCCTCGGCTGCTGTCAGCGTTGTCTCCATTGCGGCCATGGAGCTCTTAGCAAAGGGGATGATAAAATCCACCTACAAGGGCCAAAGGAAAAAAAAGTGGCGGGTGCGTGTTCACGGCTGGAGTAACCAGCCTGTGCCTCACAAAGGACAGTGCTGCAGGACAGATGAACAGAAGAGCTGTTAAACCCCCTCCATGTGCTCCTCCACAGTTTTTGTAGCACCGTAACAGAATAACGCCCGTACACAGACCACAGCATAGAGACACGCGTGCCACAGAGCGGGGGTGCAAGCAAACCACTGCCTCACTCATTCTAAGGACAGCGCGTGTGCACACACACACACACGCACGCACACACGTGCGCCCCTTCTTTCCTTCATTACCCTCCCTAGGACACGCTCAGAGCTCACACCTCTCACTCCCCAAGACCCTCACGCACAGCCAGGACTGCACCGCCAGAGTGCACATGCACCAGCCCAACACATCCCTGACACTGCACACGCATCCGCACACATGCTCACGCTCTCCACACGCACAGAGACGCTGCACAGCGGACACACCCCTCACACAGCTTGGTGGCCAGGACACACGTACACCTGATGGGCCCACAGCCCCAGGGGTGCTATAGGGGCTGGAGCCCTTCTCCGGATTGTATGGGGAAAGGCTAAGGGCAGAGGAGGAGCTGCTGTGGGGTAGAGCGGTGCGGCAACCTGGGAGTGCAGATGCCTGGCTTTTCTCTGCAGCTGCAGTGCTCTCCAGCCAGGCAAACCTGGGATGGGCCATGTTTGTCCCTGGGCCTCCGTCGGCCCTTGGCTGCTCCTTGTGGCGGCCCCCCCAGGGCTGTGCTCATGTCCTGGTGGGCGCACGGTGTCCCCACCACCCACCTCCTGACCGCTGCCTGGAGGTGGACGTGCCTCATTTAGACCTTCCTCCTCTCTTGCCGCATGGCTGAGGTTGGGGTTTGTGGGGTTTTTTTAGCGCTTTCTTGAATTAGGTTTTCAAAGCAGCACCTAGTAGCTTCTTGTAAACTGCAGTCAGCTCACGGCTACTTGACAGCCCTGTCAGCCTTTTTCAAATCCTGGGCTCCTTGAAGCCTGTCCATGCGCCTCCTCTGACCCGGGAACACAGCGTTTCCCTGCCCTTCATCAAACACAGGAAGGGGCTTTGTGGATCCTTCCAGAGGAGCGGGTGATGGCGGTGTCCTTTCGGTCTGTTGCTGGGAGAAGCCTCTTCTTCGGTCGTCTTCCTTGTCCCAGTAACGCCTGATGCTCCAAACACTGCACTCTCCCTGCAAGAGCTGCCTCTTACTAAGCACCTGCTTCACTGGCAGACATTCGGCGTAGTAAAGAGGCAAAGGCTTTGGACCGCCTTGCTGCTGCAGGGACCAACAAATTACCACGGAGGTCCAGAAGCTGAGTACTCAGCCAGTACTGTTTTGCCCTGCCTGTGCGCTTAGTTGGCAGCTTTCCCTGGCCATGCAACTCATGAAGTGGTGCTGACCCTGATTTCCAGAAAAGTGCTTGTCAGTTTAAAAGAGAAGAACTGGGGGGAAGAGAAGAACAGTGGGGAGTTGGAAGGGCGACGTTCTGCTGCTTTGGGGGACTGCCCGCTGGCTTTTCTGGTGCGGTGACCCTTCTGTCTCGTCTGGCTCTGAGAGCTCCGTGAGGTCCCTCTTGACCCTCCCTGTGTGGAATAGCTACAAGATGCTGCTGCAGAGACTACTGGACTCTGACAGCCAGGCAGGGGTTAGGCCAGAGCCCAGATGCCCTCGGGAGCAGAGCGCAAAGCCAGAAGCCCGTTGGCTCCCCCACGAGATGTGGTTTGGGACCAGTGTTCCCTGCTGCTGCTCTCCGTGTCCTTCTTGGCTGCCTTAGCCCCTCTCCAGCCTCCACTCCCATTGGCCCAGCATGGCTTTGGCTGCTCTGGGTCTGCCCTTACTCACGGTCCCTGTGGCAGTCGGGTGTCCTTCTTCTGCCTCCCCTCGCCCCCTCCCCCGGCTGTCTTCACTACAGGGGCTTTCTGATGCACTCAATGGCCTCACAGGGCTGCCACAGCAGCGACCGCACTGTCCCAGCCCTGGGTCGCCTGTGGCCTCCCTTTTCCTGCCTCTAGCCAGCTAAACCCTGCCGAGGGGCACTTTGCCCTGGCACTCCGTGCCCTGGTGAATGTTGCAAGCCTGGCATGCAATGGCTGCTCCTTGCTGGACGAGACAAAGAGGAAAGCACTTGAGGTGCCCGGTTAATGCTGAAGAGCCATGGTGATCGCAGGCAACAATGGTTGCTCGTGGGCTCCAGTCCGCCTCTCCAAGCGTGCTCCAGTGGCGCAATGGGCCAGCGCACAGTACTTATACAGCAGTGCTAAGCGGAGGGATGCTGAGGGTGTGCGTTCAAGCCTCACCTGGAGCATGGGCTTTTGATCATGCAGTGCCTCCTCTTCCCTTGGGCGGTGCAGCTTTCCAGCAGTGACATCTGTCTCAAGCCAGACATCCCGGGACCTGCCAATACAGACACCTTGGAACACCAGAAGCGCTCGGGGCCGTTCCAGGCTTGACCTGGGCTCTGCCCGCATAGCACTCGGTTTGGGGCCCCGGAGGCAGAGCTGGGCTCTCCTCCCTTCTCTTCCGCAGAGGATCCAGACCCCACTCAGGGCGCAGATGCTAACATTTTCCTTTGCTCTTCAGCATTTGCCCTCCAGGCGGACACTCTCCCAGCACCAGCTGCCCAGCCTCACTGTGGCAGATCCTTCCTAGCCAGCCTTTCCCCCTGCAGCCAGGCCAGGAGGAAGCACTCCTGGCTCTCTACACGCGAGCACTGCGGTGGAGCTGCAGGCAAAAGCTGCTGCCTCACAGCGCCTCTCACTCTGCAGCAGGCAAGGGAGAAAGGCAGCTCTGCCTTTCCAGGGAGGGTTTCTTTCCCACAGCCAGCTTACAGCTTGGCCGGAACAGGACTTAAGACTTCCAGCATGGTGGCATAACCTCAGAAAAGTCACACGCTCCCCCTGAAGAAAAAAAAAAGCGACTTCTTTCTCCCAGGGAAGAGCTACTTGTGTGGGGGGTCTCTATGGCGTGGGATGGCAGTTGCGGGTGGGCTGGGGCTGCAGGGCAGTTTGTGTGTGGAGCTGAGAGTGCCCTGACTGCAACACGGAGAGCAAGGGCAAGGGAAAGGAAAGGTGAAAAGCTGGGCACTTTCCAGGCAGAGTCTCTCAGTTCTCAAGCTTGGCCTGGAGAACGGAGACGCTTGACTGCTTTCCCAGAAGCAGGGGTAGCTGTCACGGCAGCCCCCCAGCAGAAGACACTGCACGATCACTAGAAACCAGGAAATCATTTTAGGCACGAGCCCACTGAATGTTTGGAACAGAGAGCACAGAAGAGCTTCCTAGGCCATGGCATCTTTGGAAACAAACCCGTTGGCCCACCCTTGCAGGTGCCTCCCGTGTCTTTTCCAACTCTCCTTTTCACCCGGTGGGCTTTGCAAAACCATTGCTGTGACTCGGATTCGAACCGAGGTTGCTGCGGCCACAACGCAGAGTACTAACCACTATACGATCACAGCTGCCCATGTGATTGCCTTTCCTCCTCGGAAAGGGAGGGATTGCCTTCCCTCCTGCCTCCTGCCCTCCTGCCTTCTGCCCTCCTGCGGAGCAGCCAGAGCTGTCAGGTGACGGCAGGCTAGCAGGGAGAAGTCAGAAAATGCGAGTCTGTGTCCTTGCAGAGCAGCACCCGAACAGCGCAAGCCCTCACTCTCTAGATTCACCTTTTCAGAAGTCTCAGTTCTTGGGGATGGCAAAGAACTGGACTGAAGGAAGTTACGGGGCATGTCCAGGGGCTGGCGATGAGGAAAGGACAACTCTGCAAAGAGCGGCCCCGCGTAGCCAGCTGGACAGAGGGTGGTGTAGGGGGGAAGGCAGGTGCATAGCACAGGGGATAGGAACTGCTCCGTGCCCAGCCCTGGCTCTTTCTGCTCAAGTGTCCCTTCCACCACGCACCCTGGGGTGCAGTGTGAGCCTGTGGGCGCACCTCCACAAAGAGCGACGGTCCTTTCCCCACTTGCTCTGCTCCTGCTGCTGGGAGAGGTCCTGGCGAGAGGTCGCAGCTGCAGGAGTGCTGCGCTGGGTGGCGGAGGTGGCTCAGCAGAAGGGAGCTGCTCCTCGCCTGAGCTACGTTGCAGCCATGCCCGGCCCTGGCCGCCATGCACCTCGCTGACCCTGCCCTTCCCTGGCTGACCAGGCTCCAGAGCTTGGCCTCAGACCCGTCTCAGCACTTTGGACTTGGCTGGCAACCACTGCTCTGTGCCTGGCCCTCGTTCCTGACACTCAACCAGCTCTCCCTTCTTGCTCGGGTGCTGAGGGCCTGTGCCCTGCCAGGGAGGTCCCTGCCTCACTGGCCTTGCTATGTCCCTCGCAGCCTGCTTGCCTGCCCTCGGAAAGCAGCCCGCTCCCACTGCTGGCTGCCACCTGCAGCAAGAGCGTGCTCACGTTTCGCACTGTGCTGCAAGGACAGCCGGAAGGGGCATCGGTCCCCTGGCGAGAGGCAATCCAGACTTCCCCCAGCCCAACCCATGCACCAGGACAGGAGTGTTGCAGTCTGGTGGGTATAGGTGAGTGGTGCAAGGAGCTGGATTTTGGCTCCGGTTTCTTGGAGAGGTGGGTTTGAAGCCCGTGCTGTCGGGCTTTGTTGTCTCAGGCTGCTGTGATTTGTGCCCAGCTGTGATTTTCTGCTCAGGGACTTTCCACGGCAGCGGGTCCCTGCCGGCAAGCCTACGTGTGCCGCCAAAAGGAGGCCGTCCCTGGGTGGGCTCGAACCACCAGCCTCTCGGTTAACAGCCGAGCGCGCTCACCCATTGCGCCACAGAGACCCCCCCCGACCAAGGGCTGTCTCAGTGATGCGCCCGTCTGTGCCATGACACACCTCGGTGCTGAGGGACTGGCAATGCCCCTGATCTTGGGCCATGTCCTTGGAGGGCACGTGCACGCACCACGCGGTGGAGGCGGCTTGAGGAGAGGCCTTTTCTCAGTCTCTTCCAGCATCGCTTTCCCACACGCTGTGCGTCAAGAGAGAGCTGGTGGGTGCAGCTCTCTCCCGTGCCCGCCCGCCTGCTCTGCTCCTGGTGCTGGAGGCAGGACAGTAGCCACGCGCACAGCACTGCTGACCTGGCTGAGGTGGACTCAGGGCAAGGGATTTGCTCCGCTCCCTCTGGCCACCCCTGCCCAGAGCAAGGTGTAGCAGTGGTGCCAGCAGCTGGAGGCTCCTCTCCTGGATGGGCCCTGAGCACCTGGGGTCCACTGCCCATAGGTGCTGAGTGGTGTCTAGGCTTCCTGTGAGCCCCAGCACCATCGGACCCTGTCAGCGCCCTCCGGACCGTTTCTCAGAGACTTCCGGAATAAGAAGAGCTTGGCGCAGGGGTTGCTTCAGAGCAGGCATTTGAGTGAGGCACACGGTGGTTTCCTCTCTGCGTGGGCATCGACTGACCCTGGCAGAGGACAGACTCCCCTCCCAGGGAGCCAGCTGCTCTATGAGCGCAGCAATGTGTGAGCCCTCTTGGCTTGACATGGAAAGACGGGCAGTTTTGTCCCGCAGAGGCACACTTCTGAGAGCTGCAGCTGAATTTAATGCAGGAGGGTGTTTTTGCCAAGCTGTTAGGAGCTATGAAGCTGGACTGGTTGTGTCCTCCTGGCAGCGTGTCGTGACTAGAGCCGGGGCCATCTCAGTAGCACAAAAGGGCATTAGACCGTGCAGAAAGGGCCCCCAGGGCCCCCTTGCCTCAACCACGCTGCCAATAGCTCACGGCGCAAACCTGTGTCCAGCGGTGACCAGCCTCCCCGCCGACCGCCACCTTGCACTCCCTGGGCCTTCCCGCTGCAGGGTGCCTGCTGCCCAGAGGCTCTGGTTGAGGGCCTCGTTCTCAGAAAGAAGGAGGAATGCCTGCAGAGTTGCCTGGGAAGGCTCGGGCTGCCATGGCAATTTGTCTTCCTGACCGGCTGTGGGGGGCTGTGGTTGGAGGGGTTGGTCCCCTGCAGGGCAGGGCTGGTGCCCACCGGTGGGTGCACAGGCAGGCTGGGCCTCTCCTCCCTGGTGGTCTAGTGGTCAGGATTCGGCACTCTCACTGCCGCGGCCTGGGTTCGATTCCCAGCCAGGGAAAGGGTTAGGGTTAGGGCTAACCCTATTGCCACAGCAAGCGAGGCCTTTCACCTGGGGGGGGGGGGCAGCGTGGAAGGAAGGGGACCCTATCAGACGCACAGGAGCTCTGAGCAGGCACGAGGAACAGGGCGTTTCCTCTGTTGCAACAACAGCCATCCTGGGCTTGCCTGTGCAGCCAGCTCCAGAGCAGCCCTGTCTTCTGCCAAATCCCCTTGCAGAATACCCTTTCCTTAGGGCTCCTGGGAGGCGCTGGGTGACAGAGAAAAGGTCTCTGGGTCTGCGGGACGTGACTCACCTGCCGCAGGAGCTGCCTTGTCTTTCAGTCCTAAGATCCCTGCACTACCCAGTCCCACAGAGGCAGGAGCAGGCGACTCTGCAGTGAAGCTTTGCTCTGCACATGCCAATGAGAGACCCTTCCCATGCTTCCTGGTGCAGACGGGGCCAGAAGGCCCAGGGAGGAGCTGAAATGGGCTCCTGGGCCCATGGGCAGGGTGTGTGGAGCATTGCTGGTCAGGGCCACTGAGGCCCTCAGGGCCCTGACAGCACCCAGGTGTCGCGTCCTGCTGCTACGCCACAGGGGACTCGCAATAACAACCAGTGCTTAGGCCCTGCTGATAGTCGCAGCCTGAGCCAGCCCTTGGTTCTGTTACGTCCTGGACAACTCCGGTCACTTTGAAAAAAGCCCTGGAAACAAGCCCACCTGCCCCCCACACTCAGCCATGGCACAGGTGTTCCTCAGTGCAGCGAGATGTTGGTGCACAAGGGGTGGCGCTTAATGCTCCCAGACCCGATTTTGCATTCGCACGGCCTTTGGCACGGTTTGGAGACGGTCCTGGCGGACTCTTGGACAGTGCCCGGGGGGAAAGGAAGTAGCCGTTGCTGAGAGCACAGCTCACCGAGGCAGCACACAGGTGCAGCAGTTTGAGCCAAAGGAGGCTGTGACCTCTCGCAAGCTCTAACAGGCTCCAGCGAGCTCTTGTCAGCCATTCCTGAGCACAGGGTGCTTGGAGCTCTAGTTCCACCTAGAGTTGTGATGAGGGAGGGTCAAGCAGCCGTCCAGCAGGTGCCAGCGAGAGACCTGTACCACAAGCGCTGGGCCCAGTACAAGAAAGACATGGCCATGCTGGAGCGAGTCCAGCAAAAGGCCTCGGAGAGGCTTGAGGGATTGAAGCATCCGTCACACGAGCAGAGGCTGAGAGAGCTGGGATTGTTTAGGTGGGAGACGCAAAGGCCCAGAGGGGCTCTTGTCAGTGTGTCTAAATACGTGATGGGGGGAGTAAAGAAGACGGAGCCAGACTCTTCTCAGTGGTGCCCAGTGAAAGGAGGCGAGGCAGTGGGCACAAACTGACATACCAGAAATCTCCCTTAAGCACAAGAAAAATCTGTTTTCCTGATCGAACGCTGGCACCAGTTGCCCAGAGAGGCTGTGGTATACCTAACCAGCACAAGCCCTTGCTTTGCGGAGGCCGAAGAGTGCCGCCAGAGCCCTCCTCTTTATTCCTTCCTTCCTTTATCCCTTCCTTCCTTCCTTCAGGGCAGAGCTCAGCACAGCCCCTGCGGCCAGCAATGGTAGCGCAGCGTCCCCATCTGGGACCACCACACTGGTGAGGCCCCCACCCCCGCCCCCGCCATGGCTCTCGCTGCGCCATGGCGTGGGGTGGGGCAGCACCCCAAAACAGCCAGCGCAGCTGCCCTTGGCTGAGGTGGGCAAAGCCTGGCAGGGCCTGGGGGAGGGTGTCGCGGGAGGCCTGGCAGCCTCTTGGTGACGCGGGCTGGGGGGGTGGTCACAGTGGGACATGCCGCATCACAGCCACAGCTCCCCTCCCGCCACGGGGCCCCCGACCCCTCCCTGCCCTTCCCTGCGAGGCCTGGGCAAGCCCAGCTGCTGGGGCTGCTCTCGCCACCGCTCTTCTCTGGAGGAGCTGCTTTGCAGCGCAACGAGAGGGCGAAGGCAGGCCACGCAACACTGCTGGAGCCTGCCTGTGGAAGTGCCGAGGAGGAGAAGTTTCCTCCTCACCCTCCTGCTACAGGGCCTCATTGAGCGTGAGGGGGCGCAAAGATGGAGAACCTGTGGCCAGACGTGTTTCCAACGCTCAGGAATCTCAGCCGCTACGGTAAGGCTTGCAGGAGGTATTTCCTGACTGCTGTAGAGCATATCAGCTAGGAGAAGAGCTATGGAAAGGCTGGGCTCTGTGGGGCAGGGCTGGACAGGGCTAGCGGGTGCCACGAGAGACCAGTCTGCACGTCCCTTGGTGGCCCAGCGGTGAGTTTGGCAGCCGGGACTCCTGCAGGGGAGACACCTGGGGCTGCCCTGAGCCTGGGCGACTCCTGTGGGCACGGCACCGTCCTCTCACTGGTGTGGAAATCTAGTCCCCGTTTCCCGAGCGGGCGGGTATGCCTTTCAGGCATGCCCACCTGAAAGGACAGGAGCCTCGCTTAGAAGTGGGCAGAGGTGTCCTCGCAGCTCAGCTCTGCAGCTCCCGCCACGTGGAGCACCTTGCGTGTTTGGAATTGGGGTGGCGGTATGTTTCGTCTCACCTGCACCGGTCACCTCCTTGGTGAGCAGGGTGCTGAATGGTTGTGCGCTTGCTGACTTGGATTTTTCCCTTGCTTTCCAGCGATTGTTACCATTTGGGACAGCGTCTCTGAATACATTCTAGAGCACTTGGCAGAGAACAAGGTGGGTCTTGTGGCTCGGTCCTCCCCTCCTGAAACGCTGACGGTTTGCCTTGTCCTGGCACCCCTGTGCCACGGAGTGCCGTCGCTTCCCTCCCCTGAAAAGAGAAAGCGCGCCCCCGCAGGACACTGTCCTGGACAAATGTGCCACAGAGCAGCTTCTCTGGCACCGGCGGCAACAACGGAAGTCCCGATAAAGCAGAAGAGAGTGCTGGGCACTTTCTGGGCCTTCTCCCTTCTCCAGTGCCAGCATGGAAAAACCAAAGCCTGGCCCCTGTTCCAGGGTTGGTCCCTGCCGTTGGAAACCCCTCCGAGTGTAGGTAGGGGAGGAATGTTGGCTCTGCTGTTGCTTTCCCAAAGAGATTTGGGGGGGGGCGAGCCGAGGAGCAAGAGGAAAGAAAGGTCTGGAGTGTGTGCTTTCCCTAGTGCCCCATCTTGCCCTTTGCATGCTAGGGGTGGGCAGGGCCCAGGGCAGCATCCCCACGCTCGGGCAAGCCCTCGGTCAGTTTTTCGTCTCCAGGCTGCTTATGCTTGCTCCTTCTCTCCCGCTGCTGCTCTCAGGGTGTCAAGGTATTAGGAGTGGGGATATTCTATGTCCTTAAACACTACGAGTGCTCCGTGAACGGTGAGCTTTCGATTGTTCGGAGACCCATGTTCCGTATATCGGAGGTTGTTGCCAAGGAATACCAGGCCAGGTGCGCTCAAGAAGATGTTCCTGGTAAGAAGACACGTTAAAACCTTTGCCTGCCCTTGCGCCGAGCTTGAGGCGCATGCAAACTGCTCTGAAGACATGACTGAATGCCTCCGGCTGGCCTGAGAACAACTTCAGCTTGTTCAAGCTGCAGAGGCCAGCCAGGAGCAACTGCTCAGAAAGGCTCCCTGGGTGTCCTTTCCTGGTAATATGCCTTCAGCCGGGTGCGTGGGAGGGATAGGACGCTGGCCCCAAAAGCGGAGACATTTGCTGACTACGAGGCGGTGGGGGTGGGGGTGGGGGTCGGGGTGGGGGGTAGAAGAACCCTGTGGGCTGCTGTGCCGTCCTTGCACTTTGCTTCTTCCTTGCGTCTACTGACATGGCATAGGCTTAGCCCGAGGGCACTGACTGCGGGCACAGTCACAATGGCCTGGCACCGCGCACTTTCTCATGGGACCTGCACCCGTCTGCCCTACTTGTCCTGCCCTCCGGTAAAGTGGTCCTACCAAATGGTTAGTTTCCCTTTTTTATTCCTGCACTGGCAAAATCACTGCTGCCCCCTGAGCACCTCAGTTTGCAGGCTGCTCTGACTCTTCCCGGAAGGGACTCCATAAACCGCTCCTAGGCGCTGTAGCAGAGGATTCAAGAGCCTGCTCTGAGGCAGCGCTGTCTTGCCAGAAAGTGTTGTCGCCTTGTGATTGGAGCCCGCTGCCCTGCTGCAGAGGTGCCTTTGTTCCTCCTTTGCTGCTGTCTAGGTGACGTAAGAATCGTCCCTCTGAGGTACGAGGATCTACCCGTGTGCGCCCACATGCCTTTTACAACGGTGCAGTGCTGCATACAGGAGACCGTGATGGCGTTCTTTCGGGCCATCTCAAAAAGACAGACCGTGGACTTTGTCTTCAAGGCCATTGGCATTCTCTCCGTACGAGACCAGGAAGTGACCATGAGATTTTACGATGACTTCCTCCTCACCGTGGATGGCACTGGAAAGCTGCTAGCAGCTCTGCTCGGGGTAAGTCGAGCACTTCCCCGTGCTACGCCTACTTCTTCTGGACAGCTGTCAAAGGACGACTGAACCGATCTCTGTTGGCCTGCCAGGACCTTCCCGGCCAGCGGGGCAGCCACGGTCTCCAGCCACGCCAACTCTCTCTAGCGTCCTTCTCCCGTACGCAGTGGTCTGGGCGACAGAGGCGAACGTAGGACGAGCTGCCCCGCGTTAGGCCAAGGCTCTGGCTGGCCCAGCATCCCACTCTCTGTGCTAGAAATGATAATGGCGAGGCTTTTACGGGCTCAAAAGCAGGCAGTTTCTGGGGAAAGAGTCTACAACGCAGGCAGGTATCTGTGGCACTTCGCCTCGCAGAAAGCCATGGTTGAGTGCTGGGCCGTCTGCACTGACCAGCCCTTCCCAGTGTCCCTGGCGTCCCACTGCCATGAACGGCTCTTTTCTGCCCCAGGCCTGCGTTCACGCTCTGCTTGGGATGGTCACCCTGTCCCAGCCTGTCTCCTCATCCCAGCCCAATGCCCTTCCCCAGCTCTCTCGTGTGGCACTCCCGGTTCTTACCCACTGGGCAAAGGCAAAGCAAGGGCTGGGTCTCTCTCGCTCCTCTTCCACGCTATGGATGCAACCACCCAAATCCTTGGAGAGCCTGTGAGGCTAACACCAGGTCCGAGCCAGGTGTTCTCTTTCCAGGAGGGCTCATAGCAAGCCAACCGGCAAAACCTGGCCCGCAGAGACCCTGGCTAATCGAATGCCTTCTCCTGTGCCTGACTTCTCCACTAACAGAGAAGGAGCGTCCTCGTTGACTGTCTTGACTCTTGCCCTTGCGAAACACCTGGCAGTGAGGTCCCTCATTCTCAGCTCTGAGCTGTGCATCTTCTGCTTTCCTAGTTGAGGGCTAGCATTTGGAGAGGAAACTTTGTTTCAGGGTGTCCCGGTGGCAGCATCTGCCCTGAGCACAAGAAAGATTTGCTGCCTCTAGGAGCAAAAGGCAGTCATGTCGCCGGAACGCTCTCACGTACCTCTGTCTCTGTTTCAGGCCCCAGGGACGAGACCCCTGGTGGTTTCAGGAAGAGGAAGTGTGGCTTTTCGCATGGGTCCCGGCAGTGTCTTCGTGTTGCCACAGTACGTTTGTGGAGTAGGTCTCAGCTCCTGCTTGGTGAATAGGAGGAGGGGAGGCGAGATGGTCTCCAGGGGCAGCAAGGAGGCCTGGAGTACACTTTCTCCGCGTTAGGATAGGGAAGCCCTGGCCCAGACTGGTGGGGCCTCTCGTGTGCGCACACGCCGCGGAGGTCTGGCCTGTGCCTCTCCGGTTCCTCAGAATGAGAGTTCTCAAGGATGCTGCGTACTCTGCTTTGGAAAGCTATGGCCTTGGCAGGCCTTCTCAAAGCTCTCTGGCAACGGACTGTGAATGCGAGCGGCAAAGGGAGCGTGGTGCCTTTTCTGCAAGCTGGCCTCTTCTCCTTTCCAGATTTGATTTGACGCTTCCGGCTGAAAAACAAGAGGCGGAATCTCCCTCCCAGGGATCCCTGAAGTGCACTGAAGAAGAAGGGCAGATGGACAGAACAGGTCATGTCACAGCTGACTTGTGAGCGAGAAGGGAGTGTGCATGCGTGCGTGTGTTCCCTTTGTCCTCAGCAGTAGGTGGTTGGAGCCGTGGTCGAGATGCCGTGCCTGGGAGAGTAGACTGCCTCTTTGTGCCTCTATTTACCCCTCGCAGCAAATCTCAAGTGACTCTGGATGGCAGGAGGTCTCAGGGTGGCCCAACAGCAACAAATGCAGCTGGTGCCGCTGAAGGGCAGTTTTGCCCCGGGGCGCTGCGCCCTGGTGGATAGCGCAAGCTCCTCTTTCACTTTAGGACATTTGGCGGCGAGGTGTCTATGCTGGAGGGGAGGGGAGGGGGGGTGGTCTACCTCTCTGACGGATCCCGGGCACGTGAATGTGGGGAGAAAGATTGCCTGGAGATGACTGTCAACAGGCTGCTAACGTGTGCCAAGGACGTCCTAGGGAGCAAGACTTCTTGGAGAGCGTGGCTCCAAGGGGATCAGCCTGTTTGATCCGATGCTGGAGCACATCTGCCTGTCCCAAGTGCTCACAAAGACGCTTGCTGAAGAGCCTTCTCCTTTCCTACTTCCAGGGAGTGCTCCCGTTGCGTGCCTCCTCTCTCAAGAAAGGCCTGTGCCACCCGCGTTATCTGGCGCCGGCCGTAAAAAGCAGAAGGGGCGGAAGAGCAAAGGAAGCAAGTCGTCGGCCAGGTGAGGCTCTTGGAGAAAAGGGCTGAGGGTGCCCTTGTGCTCCTGGAGTTCTTTGAAGGGGTTGCTTCTTCCGTACACTCTGTCAGTGTGACATCTGAAGGGCGGCCAACAAGTCTTTGCATGACTTGGTCTTCCTAGATTGACGGCAAGCCTGTCGCAGGTTTCTGCGAGCCTCTGGTGTCAAGCTTCTCTCTGGTGCCTTTCTTGTTTCCAGGACGGAGACTGAGATGTTGCCTGTGAGACCAGCCTCTTCCCCCAGAGGGTCTCGGAAGGCCGCCAAAGGCCGGGAGGCAAAGGACAGAGCGCGTAACAAGCAGACTGAGGGAAAAGGTAATGTCACAGCTGACTGGTGAGAGAGGTGTGTTTGTTTTCCTTTTGGCCTCCGCAGCACGGGGCTGGAGCCAAGCTGAAAAGGCGATGCCCGGCGGAGTAGGCTGCTTCTCTTGTGCCTCTGTTTACTCATCACGGCAGATCTCAGGGGACTCCTCCTGGAAGGGGCTCTCCGGGCAGTCCTGCAGCACCAACTGCAGCAGCTGCCACTGCTGAGGGGCACTTGGCCCTGGGACTCCATGCCCTGGTGTGTCTTGCAAGCTGCTCCTTAGTTGCAGGAGTCTGTCTGTGCAGCGGCATTTAGGAATTTAGGAAGATCCCTCCGCGCTCTGCGCGGGATCAAAATCCTGCCTTGAGCTGCCAGTGGCGGAGGGGGTCTACCTTTCCCAGGGAAGCAGCACGCTGGAATGTGGGGAGGAAGACCACGTGGAGATGAGTGGCGACAGGCTGCGAAGCTGTGCCAAAACGTGGCTTCCTTGTGGAGGCTGGTAATTGCAGGCCTTGTGCTGTGCATCTCCCTAAGCGTGTCTTTGGGCTGGATGCGCCAGAAGAGCAAGTCTGTGCATGTGAGCGCCTTATAGATGTGCAGGAATCTGTTCCCCTTCTCGTGTGGCACTATGCCCTCCAGCCCGCAGCCGCCCCAAAGGAGAGGGTACCATGAGGTCACCAGCACCTCCCAGCCAAGCCCCGCTTTTTAAGCCTATGGGCTAGAGAAAGCAGGAGAACAGCCACAGTACTCCAGGGCAGACGGGTGCCCTGCAGAAGTGAAGAGCTGGACAGGATTCTGTGTCAGCAAGGGCCTAAGACCTGCTCGGGAGCAGAGCTCCGAGGCAATCGGGCTCTTTGATCCAAAGCTGGAGCACAGCTGCCTGTCCTTCTTGTTCAAACGCTCACAGAGATGCCTGCTGAGGAGTCTCCGCCCTTCCTACTTCCAGGGAGTCCTCCTGCTGAGCGCCTCCTTTCTCGAGAAAGGCTTTCTCCGCCCACGCTATCTGGGGCCAGCTCGAAGGGAGGGAAAGAATGGAAAACCCGGGGAAACAAGCCAGCTGCCAGGTGAGGCTCTTGGAGCAAAGCATGCCGGTGACCGTGTGCTTTTGGCATTCTGGGAAGGAGTTGTTTCCGTCGCACACGCCGTCGGTATGAACTCTGAAAGGTTGTCAACTCGTGTCACAACGACTGATGTCGATGCAAGAGGTGTTGCAGCAGCTGAGAAGTTGCAGCAAAGCTGTTCTGCTTTGCTAGACATTTCAAGGGACCTCATTTGGTTGCAGCGTAGATGAGAGCACTTCCCAGAGGACCGTGAAAGTCAGACCATCCTCCCCCACCAACAGAGAGCGGTGTCCGTTTTCCCTGGTTTTTAGGTTGGATTCAATTCACTAGAAGCCTCCCCTTTTCCCATTTCACCCCAAAACAGAGTCTTTCTGACCACCTCACGGCCTTTAGTGCCCCTAGCAGGAGGCGGCTAGCGGGCTCTGCAGGCTCCGGGCGTGGCAAATGGCACTGGTTTTCTCCTCGTGCCATCCAGAGAGGGCCCACACCTGGGCATCCAGAGCTTTCCTTAGGGCCTGTAGGGCCTCATGTGAGTGCTACAGCTGGAGGCGTTCTTCCCTCACTCTTGACGGGATCACAAGGGCTCAAATACACCAAATGCTCCAGCAGCACTGTCTTGTGCTGCAGAGGCTGGCACACCGCTGCTTGTGAGCACAAGATGGAGACCGGTCTCATCCGGGACTCCGATAACCTCACCCGGCTTGTGTGTTTTCAGCCTGCTGCAAACAGTTCGGGAGAGCTCCTCTGAGGTGGACGAGGACAGCAAGCAGCAAGAACCTCGTCAAGCCAGACCTCGGACTGCAATTCCTGTTTGCAGGCAGCCAAACAGGGCAGAACAGGTAAGCCGAGGAGCGGAGTCGTGGAGGTCTCCAAGTCCGAGTGGTACTGCTGCCCCCCAAAGAGCAGGCCAGGTGGCCATGGTCTTTCAAGCTTGCCTGCCCATGCCTGGCAGGGAGAAGCTGCTGCAAAAAGCCAAAGGGGAGGAGCAGCAATGTGCTGTGGTGGGGGCATGGCTAGGTCGCCCCCTCCCTTGAACTTGCGGGGAAGAAGGCCAACCACAGGCGGGGCTGTGCTTGCAAGAGTGTAGCCAGCCGAGTGAAGGACACCACGAGTCCTCTCTCTTCAGCCCTTGGGAGACCTCACCTGGAGCCAGCCCTAGGTCCAGGGTGGGGCTCGACCATGCAAGAGAGGCTCTGGAATGCTGGAGCAAATCCAGCGGAGGCTCCCAAGCTGGCCAGCGGGCTGGAGAACCTGGTGTCCAAGGGAGAGGTGGAGAGGACTGTGTTTGTTCAGCCCTAGAAGAGAAGGCTCAAGGGTCCACCGCCTTGCTGTCTGCAGCTACCCGGGGGAAAGGCTAGAGGTAACTTAGCCAGCTCTTCTCAGAGGCGCACAGTGACAGGGTGAGAGGCACAAGACGTAGAGTTGCAAAAAGGCAGATTCCGGCTAGCTGTTGGGAGGCGCGTTTCCACCATGAGGGTGGTCAAAGTTTGGAACAGGGCCCAGAGAGGCTGTGGGACTTCTACCCTTGGAGTTATTCAACCCTCAGGTGGACACAGCCCGGGCAGCCTGCTCTAACTGGCCCCGCTTGGAGCGGGGCCTTGGACGAGAGCTCTCCAGAGGTCCCCTCCAACCGACCCCGTTCAGTGGTTCCGTGCTGGGGTCTGACTGGTGGAACCCCACTGGAGCGTTTGATTTCACGGTTGCAGCGCTGAAAAACGGTCATTCCTTGCCCTCATTCACCCTGTCACGAGCGATGTCAGCAAGAGAGAATGGAGCCAGCAAGCAACGGTGGTGAATCCCGGCCAGGGTCCCTGCCTGCGGCAGTGCTTGGCATGGGGGTTTCTGAGGCCAGAGCAGAGCAAGTGTGCGGGAGGACGCACAGGCCCCGCAGTTGCTGGCTTCTCCAGGGCTGAGAGGTGAGAGCGCCTGAGGGAGGTCAGAAGCAGCCTCAAATTTGTCCTCTGGCCCCAATGCAGGCTTGGCGGCATCAGGAAACGCTGCCCGAGGTTCAGCCACACTCACCAGTGCCGTGGCTTGGGAAAGAGGAGAGCGCTGCTGCCTTCCTGCCCCGAGCTGAGGAGAAGAGGAGGAAGCCAGAGAGGCTGCCGCGGCTGCGCAAAGAGTAAGTGCGCGCCAGGCCCAGCCCCGGCCTGGAAAACTGGAGTGGCAGCACCTGTCCGAGGTGTGAGGAAGCCCATCTTGGGAGCCATGGGGCTGGGTATGGCGTCCCCTGATTTCTCCTGGCATGGCAATGACCTGGGCTGGACCCTGGTGCCAGGCAGCCCCAAGCTGCATTGCCACTTGAAGGCTGTGGGTACCACCAGCGGGAGCGTGCGTGCAGGGGCTGGTCGAGGGGAGAGGCAGGAGGGCCTCAGCCAGAAGGGGAGAGGGAACTTTCCCTGCTCTTGCAGGCAGCTTTCTGTACGAGCAAGCCACACCCTGCAACTCTTGGAGACTTACCAAGTGCGTCGGGAAGAGTGGAAGCAGAGGGTAGAGCTGAATCGGCAGCGGAATTCCCAAGAGAAGCACTTCCTCTGGTAAATTTCTCCAGCTGGGGGTGCTGTTTCCCCTTCCCCTGCACTGGCCTTCCCTCCACACCCAGGAGCACCCAAGGGGAGGGGAGGGGAAGGGGGTCCGGGCTTTCCCTGGCACCCCTCGTGGGAGAGCAACAGGCTTTGGAGGCTGTGGCCTGGGAGCAGGCACCCTTCCAGCCCAGGGGCAGGGGCTGGGCACTCAGCGGTGGGCTTTCCCTGTGGGACCAGAAAGTTGTGGCTGCCGACGATGAAAGGATTCCTCCAGCGTTTTGGCTCTCCCTTTTCAAACCGCACGCTCCATCCTTGTCTCCCCAAGGCTCCACACCCGGACACCTTGCCCTGTGGGGATCGAGGCCGGCTTGGTGCAAAGTCCCATCCCCGCCTGACTCCTCCGCAGGCTGATTACCGGCACGTGGCACCTTGTCATGTCCTTGCCTTGGACACTAGGGCCCCTGTCCCGTTCCAGAAAGCATAGAGATGCCAGCAGAAGCAGACCCCAGAAGAACCGCCCTGCCCTAGGCCTGCAGCGTTTCCGCGCCCTTCTCCCTGTGCCTAAAACCAAACGGTTAATGCCCTTTTTAATGCCCTAGCACTGGGCAGCAGATGGCTCTGCGGGATCAAAGGGAGAGATACCAGGACTTGCTGGCTGCGCAGAAGCCATGTGAACATTGCTGGAAAGTCTAGAAGCGTGGTCTTGAGCCATCTTGCTAGCTGCGGAAGCCTGCCTGGGCCTGAAGAGCGACCAATCCCAAGGCACTGCAGCTCCAGGGCCAAGTGGAGGCCTGTCAGCGTGGGAGCTCCCTCGGCTGCTGTCAGCGTTGTCTCCATTGCGGCCATGGAGCTCTTAGCAAAGGGGATGATAAAATCCACCTACAAGGGCCAAAGGAAAAAAAAGTGGCGGGTGCGTGTTCACGGCTGGAGTAACCAGCCTGTGCCTCACAAAGGACAGTGCTGCAGGACAGATGAACAGAAGAGCTGTTAAACCCCCTCCATGTGCTCCTCCACAGTTTTTGTAGCACCGTAACAGAATAACGCCCGTACACAGACCGCAGCATAGAGACACGCGTGCCACAGAGCGGGGGTGCAAGCAAACCACTGCCTCACTCATTCTAAGGACAGCGCGTGTGCACACACACACACACGCACGCACACACGTGCGCCCCTTCTTTCCTTCATTACCCTCCCTAGGACACGCTCAGAGCTCACACCTCTCACTCCCCAAGACCCTCACGCACAGCCAGGACTGCACCGCCAGAGTGCACATGCACCAGCCCAACACATCCCTGACACTGCACACGCATCCGCACACATGCTCACGCTCTCCACACGCACAGAGACGCTGCACAGCGGACACACCCCCTCACACAGCATGGTGGCCAGGACACACGTACACCTGATGGGCCCACAGCCCCAGGGGTGCTATAGGGGCTGGAGCCCTTCTCCGGATTGTATGGGGAAAGGCTAAGGGCAGAGGAGGAGCTGCTGTGGGGTAGAGCGGTGCGGCAACCTGGGAGTGCAGATGCCTGGCTTTTCTCTGCAGCTGCAGTGCTCTCCAGCCAGGCAAACCTGGGATGGGCCATGTTTGTCCCTGGGCCTCCGTCGGCCCTTGGCTGCTCCTTGTGGCAGCCCCCCCAGGGCTGTGCTCATGTCCTGGTGGGCGCACGGTGTCCCCACCACCCACCTCCTGCCTGCTGCCTGGAGGTGGACATGCCTCATTTAGACCTTCCTCCTCTCTTGCCGCATGGCTGAGGTTGGGGTTTGTGGGGTTTTTTTAGCGCTTTCTTGAATTAGGTTTTCAAAGCAGCACCTAGTAGCTTCTTGTAAACTGCAGTCAGCTCACGGCTACTTGACAGCCCTGTCAGCCTTTTTCAAATCCTGGGCTCCTTGAAGCCTGTCCATGCGCCTCCTCTGACCCGGGAACACAGCGTTTCCCTGCCCTTCATCAAACACAGGAAGGGGCTTTGTGGATCCTTCCAGAGGAGCGGGTGATGGCGGTGTCCTTTCGGTCTGTTGCTGGGAGAAGCCTCTTCTTCGGTCGTCTTCCTTGTCCCAGTAACGCCTGATGCTCCAAACACTGCACTCTCCCTGCAAGAGCTGCCTCTTACTAAGCACCTGCTTCACTGGCAGACATTCGGCGTAGTAAAGAGGCAAAGGCTTTGGACCGCCTTGCTGCTGCAGGGACCAACAAATTACCACGGAGGTCCAGAAGCTGAGTACTCAGCCAGTACTGTTTTGCCCTGCCTGTGCGCTTAGTTGGCAGCTTTCCCTGGCCATGCAACTCATGAAGTGGTGCTGACCCTGATTTCCAGAAAAGTGCTTGTCAGTTTAAAAGAGAAGAACTGGGGGGAAGAGAAGAACAGTGGGGAGTTGGAAGGGCGACGTTCTGCTGCTTTGGGGGACTGCCCGCTGGCTTTTCTGGTGCGGTGACCCTTCTGTCTCGTCTGGCTCTGAGAGCTCCGTGAGGTCCCTCTTGACCCTCCCTGTGTGGAATAGCTACAAGATGCTGCTGCAGAGACTACTGGACTCTGACAGCCAGGCAGGGGTTAGGCCAGAGCCCAGATGCCCTCGGGAGCAGAGCGCAAAGCCAGAAGCCCGTTGGCTCCCCCACGAGATGTGGTTTGGGACCAGTGTTCCCTGCTGCTGCTCTCCGTGTCCTTCTTGGCTGCCTTAGCCCCTCTCCAGCCTCCACTCCCATTGGCCCAGCATGGCTTTGGCTGCTCTGGGTCTGCCCTTACTCACGGTCCCTGTGGCAGTCGGGTGTCCTTCTTCTGCCTCCCCTCGCCCCCTCCCCCGGCTGTCTTCACTACAGGGGCTTTCTGATGCACTCAATGGCCTCACAGGGCTGCCACAGCAGCGACCGCACTGTCCCAGCCCTGGGTCGCCTGTGGCCTCCCTTTTCCTGCCTCTAGCCAGCTAAACCCTGCCGAGGGGCACTTTGCCCTGGCACTCCGTGCCCTGGTGAATGTTGCAAGCCTGGCACGCAATGGCTGCTCCTTGCTGGACGAGACAAAGAGGAAAGCACTTGAGGTGCCCGGTTAATGCTGAAGAGCCATGGTGATCGCAGGCAACAATGGTTGCTCGTGGGCTCCAGTCCGCCTCTCCAAGCGTGCTCCAGTGGCGCAATGGGCCAGCGCACAGTACTTATACAGCAGTGCTAAGCGGAGGGATGCTGAGGGTGTGCGTTCAAGCCTCACCTGGAGCATGGGCTTTTGATCATGCAGTGCCTCCTCTTCCCTTGGGCGGTGCAGCTTTCCAGCAGTGACATCTGTCTCAAGCCAGACATCCCGGGACCTGCCAATACAGACACCTTGGAACACCAGAAGTGCTCGGGGCCGTTCCAGGCTTGACCTGGGCTCTGCCCGCATAGCACTCGGTTTGGGGCCCCGGAGGCAGAGCTGGGCTCTCCTCCCTTCTCTTCCGCAGAGGATCCAGACCCCACTCAGGGCGCAGATGCTAACATTTTCCTTTGCTCTTCAGCATTTGCCCTCCAGGCGGACACTCTCCCAGCACCAGCTGCCCAGCCTCACTGTGGCAGATCCTTCCTAGCCAGCCTTTCCCCCTGCAGCCAGGCCAGGAGGAAGCACTCCTGGCTCTCTACACGCGAGCACTGCGGTGGAGCTGCAGGCAAAAGCTGCTGCCTCACAGCGCCTCTCACTCTGCAGCAGGCAAGGGAGAAAGGCAGCTCTGCCTTTCCAGGGAGGGTTTCTTTCCCACAGCCAGCTTACAGCTTGGCCGGAACAGGACTTAAGACTTCCAGCATGGTGGCATAACCTCAGAAAAGTCACACGCTCCCCCTGAAGAAAAAAAAAAGCGACTTCTTTCTCCCAGGGAAGAGCTACTTGTGTGGGGGTCTCTATGGCGTGGGATGGCAGTTGCGGGTGGGCTGGGGCTGCAGGCAGTTTGTGTGTGGAGCTGAGAGTGCCCTGACTGCAACACGGAGAGCAAGGGCAAGGGAAAGGAAAGGTGAAAAGCTGGGCACTTTCCAGGCAGAGTCTCTCAGTTCTCAAGCTTGGCCTGGAGAACGGAGACGCTTGACTGCTTTCCCAGAAGCAGGGGTAGCTGTCACGGCAGCCCCCCAGCAGAAGACACTGCACGATCACTAGAAACCAGGAAATCATTTTAGGCACGAGCCCACTGAATGTTTGGAACAGAGAGCACAGAAGAGCTTCCTAGGCCATGGCATCTTTGGAAACAAACCCGTTGGCCCACCCTTGCAGGTGCCTCCCGTGTCTTTTCCAACTCTCCTTTTCACCCGGCAGGCTTTGCAAAACCATTGCTGTGACTCGGATTCCAACCGAGGTTGCTGCGGCCACAACGCAGAGTACTAACCACTATACGATCACAGCTGCCCATGTGATTGCCTTTCCTCCTCGGAAAGGGAGGGATTGCCTTCCCTCCTGCCTCCTGCCCTCCTGCCTTCTGCCCTCCTGCGGAGCAGCCAGAGCTGTCAGGTGATGGCAGGCTAGCAGGGAGAAGTCAGAAAATGCGAGTCTGTGTCCTTGCAGAGCAGCACCCGAACAGCGCAAGCCCTCACTCTCTAGATTCACCTTTTCAGAAGTCTCAGTTCTTGGGGATGGCAAAGAACTGGACTGAAGGAAGTTACGGGGCATGTCCAGGGGCTGGCGATGAGGAAAGGACAACTCTGCAAAGAGCGGCCCCGCGTAGCCAGCTGGACAGAGGGTGGTGTAGGGGGGAAGGCAGGTGCATAGCACAGGGGATAGGAACTGCTCCGTGCCCAGCCCTGGCTCTTTCTGCTCAAGTGTCCCTTCCACCACGCACCCTGGGGTGCAGTGTGAGCCTGTGGGCGCACCTCCACAAAGAGCGACGGTCCTTTCCCCACTTGCTCTGCTCCTGCTGCTGGGCGAGGTCCTGGCGAGAGGTTGCATCTGCAGGAGTGCTGCGCTGGGTGGCGGAGGTGGCTCAGCAGAAGGGAGCTGCTCCTCGCCTGAGCTACGTTGCAGCCATGCCCGGCCCTGGCCGCCATGCACCTCGCTGACCCTGCCCTTCCCTGGCTGACCGGGCTCCAGAGCTTGGCCTCAGACCCGTCTCAGCACTTTGGACTTGGCTGGCAACCACTGCTCTGTGCCTGGCCCTCGTTCCTGACACTCAACCAGCTCTCCCTTCTTGCTCGGGTGCTGAGGGCCTGTGCCCTGCCAGGGAGGTCCCTGCCTCACTGGCCTTGCTATGTCCCTCGCAGCCTGCTTGCCTGCCCTCGGAAAGCAGCCCGCTCCCACTGCTGGCTGCCACCTGCAGCAAGAGCGTGCTCACGTTTCGCACTGTGCTGCAAGGACAGCCGGAAGGGGCATCGGTCCCCTGGCGAGAGGCAATCCAGACTTCCCCCAGCCCAACCCATGCACCAGGACAGGAGTGTTGCAGTCTGGTGGGTATAGGTGAGTGGTGCAAGGAGCTGGATTTTGGCTCCGGTTTCTTGGAGAGGTGGGTTTGAAGCCCGTGCTGTCGGGCTTTGTTGTCTCAGGCTGCTGTGATTTGTGCCCAGCTGTGATTTTCTGCTCAGGGACTTTCCACGGCAGCGGGTCCCTGCCGGCAAGCCTACGTGTGCCGCCAAAAGGAGGCCGTCCCTGGGTGGGCTCGAACCACCAGCCTCTCGGTTAACAGCCGAGCGCGCTCGCCCATTGCGCCACAGAGACCCCCCCCGACCAAGGGCTGTCTCAGTGATGCGCCCGTCTGTGCCATGACACACCTCGGTGCTGAGGGACTGGCAATGCCCCTGATCTTGGGCCATGTCCTTGGAGGGCACGTGCACGCACCACGCGGTGGAGGCGGCTTGAGGAGAGGCCTTTTCTCAGTCTCTTCCAGCATCGCTTTCCCACACGCTGTGCGTCAAGAGAGAGCTGGTGGGTGCAGCTCTCTCCCGTGCCCGCCCGCCTGCTCTGCTCCTGGTGCTGGAGGCAGGACAGTAGCCACGCGCACAGCACTGCTGACCTGGCTGAGGTGGACTCAGGGCAAGGGATTTGCTCCGCTCCCTCTGGCCACCCCTGCCCAGAGCAAGGTGTAGCAGTGGTGCCAGCAGCTGGAGGCTCCTCTCCTGGATGGGCCCTGAGCACCTGGGGTCCACTGCCCATAGGTGCTGAGTGGTGTCTAGGCTTCCTGTGAGCCCCAGCACCATCGGACCCTGTCAGCGCCCTCCGGACCGTTTCTCAGAGACTTCCGGAATAAGAAGAGCTTGGCGCAGGGGTTGCTTCAGAGCAGGCATTTGAGTGAGGCACACAGTGGTTTCCTCTCTGCGTGGGCATCGACTGACCCTGGCAGAGGACAGACTCCCCTCCCAGGGAGCCAGCTGCTCTATGAGCGCAGCAATGTGTGAGCCCTCTTGGCTTGACATGGAAAGACGGGCAGTTTTGTCCCGCAGAGGCACACTTCTGAGAGCTGCAGCTGAATTTAATGCAGGAGGGTGTTTTTGCCAAGCTGTTAGGAGCTATGAAGCTGGACTGGTTGTGTCCTCCTGGCAGCGTGTCGTGACTAGAGCCGGGGCCATCTCAGTAGCACAAAAGGGCATTAGACCGTGCAGAAAGGGCCCCCAGGGCCCCCTTGCCTCAACCACGCTGCCAATAGCTCACGGCGCAAACCTGTGTCCAGCGGTGACCAGCCTCCCCGCCGACCGCCACCTTGCACTCCCTGGGCCTTCCCGCTGCAGGGTGCCTGCTGCCCAGAGGCTCTGGTTGAGGGCCTCGTTCTCAGAAAGAAGGAGGAATGCCTGCAGAGTTGCCTGGGAAGGCTCGGGCTGCCATGGCAATTTGTCTTCCTGACCGGCTGTGGGGGGCTGTGGTTGGAGGGGTTGGTCCCCTGCAGGGCAGGGCTGGTGCCCACCGGTGGGTGCACAGGCAGGCTGGGCCTCTCCTCCCTGGTGGTCTAGTGGTCAGGATTCGGCACTCTCACTGCCGCGGCCTGGGTTCGATTCCCAGCCAGGGAAAGGGTTAGGGTTAGGGCTAACCCTATTGCCACAGCAAGCGAGGCCTTTCACCTGGGGGGGGGGGGGGCAGCGTGGAAGGAAGGGGACCCTATCAGACGCACAGGAGCTCTGAGCAGGCACGAGGAACAGGGCGTTTCCTCTGTTGCAACAACAGCCATCCTGGGCTTGCCTGTGCAGCCAGCTCCAGAGCAGCCCTGTCTTCTGCCAAATCCCCTTGCAGAATACCCTTTCCTTAGGGCTCCTGGGAGGCGCTGGGTGACAGAGAAAAGGTCTCTGGGTCTGCGGGACGTGACTCACCTGCCGCAGGAGCTGCCTTGTCTTTCAGTCCTAAGATCCCTGCACTACCCAGTCCCACAGAGGCAGGAGCAGGCGACTCTGCAGTGAAGCTTTGCTCTGCACATGCCAATGAGAGACCCTTCCCATGCTTCCTGGTGCAGACGGGGCCAGAAGGCCCAGGGAGGAGCTGAAATGGGCTCCTGGGCCCATGGGCAGGGTGTGTGGAGCATTGCTGGTCAGGGCCACTGAGGCCCTCAGGGCCCTGACAGCACCCAGGTGTCGCGTCCTGCTGCTACGCCACAGGGGACTCGCAATAACAACCAGTGCTTAGGCCCTGCTGATAGTCGCAGCCTGAGCCAGCCCTTGGTTCTGTTACGTCCTGGACAACTCCGGTCACTTTGAAAAAAGCCCTGGAAACAAGCCCACCTGCCCCCCACACTCAGCCATGGCACAGGTGTTCCTCAGTGCAGCGAGATGTTGGTGCACAAGGGGTGGCGCTTAACGCTCCCAGACCCGATTTTGCATTCGCACGGCCTTTGGCACGGTTTGGAGACGGTCCTGGCGGACTCTTGGACAGTGCCCGGGGGGAAAGGAAGTAGCCGTTGCTGAGAGCACAGCTCACCGAGGCAGCACACAGGTGCAGCAGTTTGAGCCAAAGGAGGCTGTGACCTCTCGCAAGCTCTAACAGGCTCCAGCGAGCTCTTGTCAGCCATTCCTGAGCACAGGGTGCTTGGAGCTCTAGTTCCACCTAGAGTCGTGATGAGGGAGGGTCAAGCAGCCGTCCAGCAGGTGCCAGCGAGAGACCTGTACCACAAGCGCTGGGCCCAGTACAAGAAAGACATGGCCATGCTGGAGCGAGTCCAGCAAAAGGCCTCGGAGAGGCTTGAGGGATTGAAGCATCCGTCACACGAGCAGAGGCTGAGAGAGCTGGGATTGTTTAGGTGGGAGACGCAAAGGCCCAGAGGGGCTCTTGTCAGTGTGTCTAAATACGTGATGGGGGGAGTAAAGAAGACGGAGCCAGACTCTTCTCAGTGGTGCCCAGTGAAAGGAGGCGAGGCAGTGGGCACAAACTGACATACCAGAAATCTCCCTTAAGCACAAGAAAAATCTGTTTTCCTGATCGAACGCTGGCACCAGTTGCCCAGAGAGGCTGTGGTATACCTAACCAGCACCAGCCCTTGCTTTGCGGAGGCCGAAGAGTGCCGCCAGAGCCCTCCTCTTTATTCCTTCCTTCCTTTATCCCTTCCTTCCTTCCTTCAGGGCAGAGCTCAGCACAGCCCCTGCGGCCAGCAATGGTAGCGCAGCGTCCCCATCTGGGACCACCACACTGGTGAGGCCCCCACCCCCGCCCCCGCCATGGCTCTCGCTGCGCCATGGCGTGGGGTGGGGCAGCACCCCAAAACAGCCAGCGCAGCTGCCCTTGGCTGAGGTGGGCAAAGCCTGGCAGGGCCTGGGGGAGGGTGTCGCGGGAGGCCTGGCAGCCTCTTGGTGACGCGGGCTGGGGGGGTGGTCACAGTGGGACATGCCGCATCACAGCCACAGCTCCCCTCCCGCCACGGGGCCCCCGACCCCTCCCTGCCCTTCCCTGCGAGGCCTGGGCAAGCCCAGCTGCTGGGGCTGCTCTCGCCACCGCTCTTCTCTGGAGGAGCTGCTTTGCAGCGCAACGAGAGGGCGAAGGCAGGCCACGCAACACTGCTGGAGCCTGCCTGTGGAAGTGCCGAGGAGGAGAAGTTTCCTCCTCACCCTCCTGCTACAGGGCCTCATTGAGCGTGAGGGGGCGCAAAGATGGAGAACCTGTGGCCAGACGTGTTTCCAACGCTCAGGAATCTCAGCCGCTACGGTAAGGCTTGCAGGAGGTATTTCCTGACTGCTGTAGAGCATATCAGCTAGGAGAAGAGCTATGGAAAGGCTGGGCTCTGTGGGGCAGGGCTGGACAGGGCTAGCGGGTGCCACGAGAGACCAGTCTGCACGTCCCTTGGTGGCCCAGCGGTGAGTTTGGCAGCCGGGACTCCTGCAGGGGAGACACCTGGGGCTGCCCTGAGCCTGGGCGACTCCTGTGGGCACGGCACCGTCCTCTCACTGGTGTGGAAATCTAGTCCCCATTTCCCGAGCGGGCGGGTATGCCTTTCAGGCATGCCCACCTGAAAGGACAGGAGCCTCGCTTAGAAGTGGGCAGAGGTGTCCTCGCAGCTCAGCTCTGCAGCTCCCGCCACGTGGAGCACCTTGCGTGTTTGGAATTGGGGTGGCGGTATGTTTCGTCTCACCTGCACCGGTCACCTCCTTGGTGAGCAGGGTGCTGAATGGTTGTGCGCTTGCTGACTTGGATTTTTCCCTTGCTTTCCAGCGATTGTTACCATTTGGGACAGCGTCTCTGAATACATTCTAGAGCACTTGGCAGAGAACAAGGTGGGTCTTGTGGCTCGGTCCTCCCCTCCTGAAACGCTGACGGTTTGCCTTGTCCTGGCACCCCTGTGCCACGGAGTGCCGTCGCTTCCCTCCCCTGAAAAGAGAAAGCGCGCCCCCGCAGGACACTGTCCTGGACAAATGTGCCACAGAGCAGCTTCTCTGGCACCGGCGGCAACAACGGAAGTCCCGATAAAGCAGAAGAGAGTGCTGGGCACTTTCTGGGCCTTCTCCCTTCTCCAGTGCCAGCATGGAAAAACCAAAGCCTGGCCCCTGTTCCAGGGTTGGTCCCTGCCGTTGGAAACCCCTCCGAGTGTAGGTAGGGGAGGAATGTTGGCTCTGCTGTTGCTTTCCCAAAGAGATTTGGGGGGGGGCGAGCCGAGGAGCAAGAGGAAAGAAAGGTCTGGAGTGTGTGCTTTCCCTAGTGCCCCATCTTGCCCTTTGCATGCTAGGGGTGGGCAGGGCCCAGGGCAGCATCCCCACGCTCGGGCAAGCCCTCGGTCAGTTTTTCGTCTCCAGGCTGCTTATGCTTGTTCCTTCTCTCCCGCTGCTGCTCTCAGGGTGTCAAGGTATTAGGAGTGGGGATATTCTATGTCCTTAAACACTACGAGTGCTCCGTGAACGGTGAGCTTTCGATTGTTCGGAGACCCATGTTCCGTATATCGGAGGTTGTTGCCAAGGAATACCAGGCCAGGTGCGCTCAAGAAGATGTTCCTGGTAAGAAGACACGTTAAAACCTTTGCCTGCCCTTGCGCCGAGCTTGAGGCGCATGCAAACTGCTCTGAAGACATGACTGAATGCCTCCGGCTGGCCTGAGAACAACTTCAGCTTGTTCAAGCTGCAGAGGCCAGCCAGGAGCAACTGCTCAGAAAGGCTCCCTGGGTGTCCTTTCCTGGTAATATGCCTTCAGCCGGGTGCGTGGGAGGGATAGGACGCTGGCCCCAAAAGCGGAGACATTTGCTGACTACGAGGCGGTGGGGGTGGGGGTGGGGGTCGGGGTGGGGGGTAGAAGAACCCTGTGGGCTGCTGTGCCGTCCTTGCACTTTGCTTCTTCCTTGCGTCTACTGACATGGCATAGGCTTAGCCCGAGGGCACTGACTGCGGGCACAGTCACAATGGCCTGGCACCGCGCACTTTCTCATGGGACCTGCACCCGTCTGCCCTACTTGTCCTGCCCTCCGGTAAAGTGGTCCTACCAAATGGTTAGTTTCCCTTTTTTATTCCTGCACTGGCAAAATCACTGCTGCCCCCTGAGCACCTCAGTTTGCAGGCTGCTCTGACTCTTCCCGGAAGGGACTCCATAAACCGCTCCTAGGCGCTGTAGCAGAGGATTCAAGAGCCTGCTCTGAGGCAGCGCTGTCTTGCCAGAAAGTGTTGTCGCCTTGTGATTGGAGCCCGCTGCCCTGCTGCAGAGGTGCCTTTGTTCCTCCTTTGCTGCTGTCTAGGTGACGTAAGAATCGTCCCTCTGAGGTACGAGGATCTACCCGTGTGTGCCCACATGCCTTTTACAACGGTGCAGTGCTGCATACAGGAGACCGTGATGGCGTTCTTTCGGGCCATCTCAAAAAGACAGACCGTGGACTTTGTCTTCAAGGCCATTGGCATTCTCTCCGTACGAGACCAGGAAGTGACCATGAGATTTTACGATGACTTCCTCCTCACCGTGGATGGCACTGGAAAGCTGCTAGCAGCTCTGCTCGGGGTAAGTCGAGCACTTCCCCGTGCTACGCCTACTTCTTCTGGACAGCTGTCAAAGGACGACTGAACCGATCTCTGTTGGCCTGCCAGGACCTTCCCGGCCAGCGGGGCAGCCACGGTCTCCAGCCACGCCAACTCTCTCTAGCGTCCTTCTCCCGTACGCAGTGGTCTGGGCGACAGAGGCGAACGTAGGACGAGCTGCCCCGCGTTAGGCCAAGGCTCTGGCTGGCCCAGCATCCCACTCTCTGTGCTAGAAATGATAATGGCGAGGCTTTTACGGGCTCAAAAGCAGGCAGTTTCTGGGGAAAGAGTCTACAACGCAGGCAGGTATCTGTGGCACTTCGCCTCGCAGAAAGCCATGGTTGAGTGCTGGGCCGTCTGCACTGACCAGCCCTTCCCAGTGTCCCTGGCGTCCCACTGCCATGAACGGCTCTTTTCTGCCCCAGGCCTGCGTTCACGCTCTGCTTGGGATGGTCACCCTGTCCCAGCCTGTCTCCTCATCCCAGCCCAATGCCCTTCCCCAGCTCTCTCGTGTGGCACTCCCGGTTCTTACCCACTGGGCAAAGGCAAAGCAAGGGCTGGGTCTCTCTCGCTCCTCTTCCACGCTATGGATGCAACCACCCAAATCCTTGGAGAGCCTGTGAGGCTAACACCAGGTCCGAGCCAGGTGTTCTCTTTCCAGGAGGGCTCATAGCAAGCCAACCGGCAAAACCTGGCCCGCAGAGACCCTGGCTAATCGAATGCCTTCTCCTGTGCCTGACTTCTCCACTAACAGAGAAGGAGCGTCCTCGTTGACTGTCTTGACTCTTGCCCTTGCGAAACACCTGGCAGTGAGGTCCCTCATTCTCAGCTCTGAGCTGTGCATCTTCTGCTTTCCTAGTTGAGGGCTAGCATTTGGAGAGGAAACTTTGTTTCAGGGTGTCCCGGTGGCAGCATCTGCCCTGAGCACAAGAAAGATTTGCTGCCTCTAGGAGCAAAAGGCAGTCATGTCGCCGGAACGCTCTCACGTACCTCTGTCTCTGTTTCAGGCCCCAGGGACGAGACCCCTGGTGGTTTCAGGAAGAGGAAGTGTGGCTTTTCGCATGGGTCCCGGCAGTGTCTTCGTGTTGCCACAGTACGTTTGTGGAGTAGGTCTCAGCTCCTGCTTGGTGAATAGGAGGAGGGGAGGCGAGATGGTCTCCAGGGGCAGCAAGGAGGCCTGGAGTACACTTTCTCCGCGTTAGGATAGGGAAGCCCTGGCCCAGACTGGTGGGGCCTCTCGTGTGCGCACACGCCGCGGAGGTCTGGCCTGTGCCTCTCCGGTTCCTCAGAATGAGAGTTCTCAAGGATGCTGCGTACTCTGCTTTGGAAAGCTATGGCCTTGGCAGGCCTTCTCAAAGCTCTCTGGCAACGGACTGTGAATGCGAGCGGCAAAGGGAGCGTGGTGCCTTTTCTGCAAGCTGGCCTCTTCTCCTTTCCAGATTTGATTTGACGCTTCCGGCTGAAAAACAAGAGGCGGAATCTCCCTCCCAGGGATCCCTGAAGTGCACTGAAGAAGAAGGGCAGATGGACAGAACAGGTCATGTCACAGCTGACTTGTGAGCGAGAAGGGAGTGTGCATGCGTGCGTGTGTTCCCTTTGTCCTCAGCAGTAGGTGGTTGGAGCCGTGGTCGAGATGCCGTGCCTGGGAGAGTAGACTGCCTCTTTGTGCCTCTATTTACCCCTCGCAGCAAATCTCAAGTGACTCTGGATGGCAGGAGGTCTCAGGGTGGCCCAACAGCAACAAATGCAGCTGGTGCCGCTGAAGGGCAGTTTTGCCCCGGGGCGCTGCGCCCTGGTGGATAGCGCAAGCTCCTCTTTCACTTTAGGACATTTGGCGGCGAGGTGTCTATGCTGGAGGGGAGGGGAGGGGGGGTGGTCTACCTCTCTGACGGATCCCGGGCACGTGAATGTGGGGAGAAAGATTGCCTGGAGATGACTGTCAACAGGCTGCTAACGTGTGCCAAGGACGTCCTAGGGAGCAAGACTTCTTGGAGAGCGTGGCTCCAAGGGGATCAGCCTGTTTGATCCGATGCTGGAGCACATCTGCCTGTCCCAAGTGCTCACAAAGACGCTTGCTGAAGAGCCTTCTCCTTTCCTACTTCCAGGGAGTGCTCCCGTTGCGTGCCTCCTCTCTCAAGAAAGGCCTGTGCCACCCGCGTTATCTGGCGCCGGCCGTAAAAAGCAGAAGGGGCGGAAGAGCAAAGGAAGCAAGTCGTCGGCCAGGTGAGGCTCTTGGAGAAAAGGGCTGAGGGTGCCCTTGTGCTCCTGGAGTTCTTTGAAGGGGTTGCTTCTTCCGTACACTCTGTCAGTGTGACATCTGAAGGGCGGCCAACAAGTCTTTGCATGACTTGGTCTTCCTAGATTGACGGCAAGCCTGTCGCAGGTTTCTGCGAGCCTCTGGTGTCAAGCTTCTCTCTGGTGCCTTTCTTGTTTCCAGGACGGAGACTGAGATGTTGCCTGTGAGACCAGCCTCTTCCCCCAGAGGGTCTCGGAAGGCCGCCAAAGGCCGGGAGGCAAAGGACAGAGCGCGTAACAAGCAGACTGAGGGAAAAGGTAATGTCACAGCTGACTGGTGAGAGAGGTGTGTTTGTTTTCCTTTTGGCCTCCGCAGCACGGGGCTGGAGCCAAGCTGAAAAGGCGATGCCCGGCGGAGTAGGCTGCTTCTCTTGTGCCTCTGTTTACTCATCACGGCAGATCTCAGGGGACTCCTCCTGGAAGGGGCTCTCCGGGCAGTCCTGCAGCACCAACTGCAGCAGCTGCCACTGCTGAGGGGCACTTGGCCCTGGGACTCCATGCCCTGGTGTGTCTTGCAAGCTGCTCCTTAGTTGCAGGAGTCTGTCTGTGCAGCGGCATTTAGGAATTTAGGAAGATCCCTCCGCGCTCTGCGCGGGATCAAAATCCTGCCTTGAGCTGCCAGTGGCGGAGGGGGTCTACCTTTCCCAGGGAAGCAGCACGCTGGAATGTGGGGAGGAAGACCACGTGGAGATGAGTGGCGACAGGCTGCGAAGCTGTGCCAAAACGTGGCTTCCTTGTGGAGGCTGGTAATTGCAGGCCTTGTGCTGTGCATCTCCCTAAGCGTGTCTTTGGGCTGGATGCGCCAGAAGAGCACGTCTGTGCATGTGAGCGCCTTATAGATGTGCAGGAATCTGTTCCCCTTCTCGTGTGGCACTATGCCCTCCAGCCCGCAGCCGCCCCAAAGGAGAGGGTACCATGAGGTCACCAGCACCTCCCAGCCAAGCCCCGCTTTTTAAGCCTATGGGCTAGAGAAAGCAGGAGAACAGCCACAGTACTCCAGGGCAGAAGGGTGCCCTGCAGAAGTGAAGAGCTGGACAGGATTCTGTGTCAGCAAGGGCCTAAGACCTGCTCGGGAGCAGAGCTCCGAGGCAATCGGGCTCTTTGATCCAAAGCTGGAGCACAGCTGCCTGTCCTTCTTGTTCAAACGCTCACAGAGATGCCTGCTGAGGAGTCTCCGCCCTTCCTACTTCCAGGGAGTCCTCCTGCTGAGCGCCTCCTTTCTCGAGAAAGGCTTTCTCCGCCCACGCTATCTGGGGCCAGCTCGAAGGGAGGGAAAGAATGGAAAACCCGGGGAAACAAGCCAGCTGCCAGGTGAGGCTCTTGGAGCAAAGCATGCCGGTGACCGTGTGCTTTTGGCATTCTGGGAAGGAGTTGTTTCCGTCGCACACGCCGTCGGTATGAACTCTGAAAGGTTGTCAACTCGTGTCACAACGACTGATGTCGATGCAAGAGGTGTTGCAGCAGCTGAGAAGTTGCAGCAAAGCTGTTCTGCTTTGCTAGACATTTCAAGGGACCTCATTTGGTTGCAGCGTAGATGAGAGCACTTCCCAGAGGACCGTGAAAGTCAGACCATCCTCCCCCACCAACAGAGAGCGGTGTCCGTTTTCCCTGGTTTTTAGGTTGGATTCAATTCACTAGAAGCCTCCCCTTTTCCCATTTCACCCCAAAACAGAGTCTTTCTGACCACCTCACGGCCTTTAGTGCCCCTAGCAGGAGGCGGCTAGCGGGCTCTGCAGGCTCCGGGCGTGGCAAATGGCACTGGTTTTCTCCTCGTGCCATCCAGAGAGGGCCCACACCTGGGCATCCAGAGCTTTCCTTAGGGCCTGTAGGGCCTCATGTGAGTGCTACAGCTGGAGGCGTTCTTCCCTCACTCTTGACGGGATCACAAGGGCTCAAATACACCAAATGCTCCAGCAGCACTGTCTTGTGCTGCAGAGGCTGGCACACCGCTGCTTGTGAGCACAAGATGGAGACCGGTCTCATCCGGGACTCCGATAACCTCACCCGGCTTGTGTGTTTTCAGCCTGCTGCAAACAGTTCGGGAGAGCTCCTCTGAGGTGGACGAGGACAGCAAGCAGCAAGAACCTCGTCAAGCCAGACCTCGGACTGCAATTCCTGTTTGCAGGCAGCCAAACAGGGCAGAACAGGTAAGCCGAGGAGCGGAGTCGTGGAGGTCTCCAAGTCCGAGTGGTACTGCTGCCCCCCAAAGAGCAGGCCAGGTGGCCATGGTCTTTCAAGCTTGCCTGCCCATGCCTGGCAGGGAGAAGCTGCTGCAAAAAGCCAAAGGGGAGGAGCAGCAATGTGCTGTGGTGGGGGCATGGCTAGGTCGCCCCCTCCCTTGAACTTGCGGGGAAGAAGGCCAACCACAGGCGGGGCTGTGCTTGCAAGAGTGTAGCCAGCCGAGTGAAGGACGCCACGAGTCCTCTCTCTTCAGCCCTTGGGAGACCTCACCTGGAGCCAGCCCTAGGTCCAGGGCGGGGCTCGACCATGCAAGAGAGGCTCTGGAATGCTGGAGCAAATCCAGCGGAGGCTCCCAAGCTGGCCAGCGGGCTGGAGAACCTGGTGTCCAAGGGAGAGGTGGAGAGGACTGTGTTTGTTCAGCCCTAGAAGAGAAGGCTCAAGGGTCCACCGCCTTGCTGTCTGCAGCTACCCGGGGGAAAGGCTAGAGGTAACTTAGCCAGCTCTTCTCAGAGGCGCACAGTGACAGGGTGAGAGGCACAAGACGTAGAGTTGCAAAAAGGCAGATTCCGGCTAGCTGTTGGGAGGCGCGTTTCCACCATGAGGGTGGTCAAAGTTTGGAACAGGGCCCAGAGAGGCTGTGGGACTTCTACCCTTGGAGTTATTCAACCCTCAGGTGGACACAGCCCGGGCAGCCTGCTCTAACTGGCCCCGCTTGGAGCGGGGCCTTGGACGAGAGCTCTCCAGAGGTCCCCTCCAACCGACCCCGTTCAGTGGTTCCGTGCTGGGGTCTGACTGGTGGAACCCCACTGGAGCGTTTGATTTCACGGTTGCAGCGCTGAAAAACGGTCATTCCTTGCCCTCATTCACCCTGTCACGAGCGATGTCAGCAAGAGAGAATGGAGCCAGCAAGCAACGGTGGTGAATCCCGGCCAGGGTCCCTGCCTGCGGCAGTGCTTGGCATGGGGGTTTCTGAGGCCAGAGCAGAGCAAGTGTGCGGGAGGACGCACAGGCCCCGCAGTTGCTGGCTTCTCCAGGGCTGAGAGGTGAGAGCGCCTGAGGGAGGTCAGAAGCAGCCTCAAATTTGTCCTCTGGCCCCAATGCAGGCTTGGCGGCATCAGGAAACGCTGCCCGAGGTTCAGCCACACTCACCAGTGCCGTGGCTTGGGAAAGAGGAGAGCGCTGCTGCCTTCCTGCCCCGAGCTGAGGAGAAGAGGAGGAAGCCAGAGAGGCTGCCGCGGCTGCGCAAAGAGTAAGTGCGCGCCAGGCCCAGCCCCGGCCTGGAAAACTGGAGTGGCAGCACCTGTCCGAGGTGTGAGGAAGCCCATCTTGGGAGCCATGGGGCTGGGTATGGCGTCCCCTGATTTCTCCTGGCATGGCAATGACCTGGGCTGGACCCTGGTGCCAGGCAGCCCCAAGCTGCATTGCCACTTGAAGGCTGTGGGTACCACCAGCGGGAGCGTGCGTGCAGGGGCTGGTCGAGGGGAGAGGCAGGAGGGCCTCAGCCAGAAGGGGAGAGGGAACTTTCCCTGCTCTTGCAGGCAGCTTTCTGTACGAGCAAGCCACACCCTGCAACTCTTGGAGACTTACCAAGTGCGTCGGGAAGAGTGGAAGCAGAGGGTAGAGCTGAATCGGCAGCGGAATTCCCAAGAGAAGCACTTCCTCTGGTAAATTTCTCCAGCTGGGGGTGCTGTTTCCCCTTCCCCTGCACTGGCCTTCCCTCCACACCCAGGAGCACCCAAGGGGAGGGGAGGGGAAGGGGGTCCGGGCTTTCCCTGGCACCCCTCGTGGGAGAGCAACAGGCTTTGGAGGCTGTGGCCTGGGAGCAGGCACCCTTCCAGCCCAGGGGCAGGGGCTGGGCACTCAGCGGTGGGCTTTCCCTGTGGGACCAGAAAGTTGTGGCTGCCGACGATGAAAGGATTCCTCCAGCGTTTTGGCTCTCCCTTTTCAAACCGCACGCTCCATCCTTGTCTCCCCAAGGCTCCACACCCGGACACCTTGCCCTGTGGGGATCGAGGCCGGCTTGGTGCAAAGTCCCATCCCCGCCTGACTCCTCCGCAGGCTGATTACCGGCACGTGGCACCTTGTCATGTCCTTGCCTTGGACACTAGGGCCCCTGTCCCGTTCCAGAAAGCATAGAGATGCCAGCAGAAGCAGACCCCAGAAGAACCGCCCTGCCCTAGGCCTGCAGCGTTTCCGCGCCCTTCTCCCTGTGCCTAAAACCAAACGGTTAATGCCCTTTTTAATGCCCTAGCACTGGGCAGCAGATGGCTCTGCGGGATCAAAGGGAGAGATACCAGGACTTGCTGGCTGCGCAGAAGCCATGTGAACATTGCTGGAAAGTCTAGAAGCGTGGTCTTGAGCCATCTTGCTAGCTGCGGAAGCCTGCCTGGGCCTGAAGAGCGACCAATCCCAAGGCACTGCAGCTCCAGGGCCAAGTGGAGGCCTGTCAGCGTGGGAGCTCCCTCGGCTGCTGTCAGCGTTGTCTCCATTGCGGCCATGGAGCTCTTAGCAAAGGGGATGATAAAATCCACCTACAAGGGCCAAAGGAAAAAAAAGTGGCGGGTGCGTGTTCACGGCTGGAGTAACCAGCCTGTGCCTCACAAAGGACAGTGCTGCAGGACAGATGAACAGAAGAGCTGTTAAACCCCCTCCATGTGCTCCTCCACAGTTTTTGTAGCACCGTAACAGAATAACGCCCGTACACAGACCGCAGCATAGAGACACGCGTGCCACAGAGCGGGGGTGCAAGCAAACCACTGCCTCACTCATTCTAAGGACAGCGCGTGTGCACACACACACACACGCACGCACACACGTGCGCCCCTTCTTTCCTTCATTACCCTCCCTAGGACACGCTCAGAGCTCACACCTCTCACTCCCCAAGACCCTCACGCACAGCCAGGACTGCACCGCCAGAGTGCACATGCACCAGCCCAACACATCCCTGACACTGCACACGCATCCGCACACATGCTCACGCTCTCCACACGCACAGAGACGCTGCACAGCGGACACACCCCCTCACACAGCATGGTGGCCAGGACACACGTACACCTGATGGGCCCACAGCCCCAGGGGTGCTATAGGGGCTGGAGCCCTTCTCCGGATTGTATGGGGAAAGGCTAAGGGCAGAGGAGGAGCTGCTGTGGGGTAGAGCGGTGCGGCAACCTGGGAGTGCAGATGCCTGGCTTTTCTCTGCAGCTGCAGTGCTCTCCAGCCAGGCAAACCTGGGATGGGCCATGTTTGTCCCTGGGCCTCCGTCGGCCCTTGGCTGCTCCTTGTGGCAGCCCCCCCAGGGCTGTGCTCATGTCCTGGTGGGCGCACGGTGTCCCCACCACCCACCTCCTGCCTGCTGCCTGGAGGTGGACATGCCTCATTTAGACCTTCCTCCTCTCTTGCCGCATGGCTGAGGTTGGGGTTTGTGGGCTTTTTTTAGCGCTTTCTTGAATTAGGTTTTCAAAGCAGCACCTAGTAGCTTCTTGTAAACTGCAGTCAGCTCACGGCTACTTGACAGCCCTGTCAGCCTTTTTCAAATCCTGGGCTCCTTGAAGCCTGTCCATGCGCCTCCTCTGACCCGGGAACACAGCGTTTCCCTGCCCTTCATCAAACACAGGAAGGGGCTTTGTGGATCCTTCCAGAGGAGCGGGTGATGGCGGTGTCCTTTCGGTCTGTTGCTGGGAGAAGCCTCTTCTTCGGTCGTCTTCCTTGTCCCAGTAACGCCTGATGCTCCAAACACTGCACTCTCCCTGCAAGAGCTGCCTCTTACTAAGCACCTGCTTCACTGGCAGACATTCGGCGTAGTAAAGAGGCAAAGGCTTTGGACCGCCTTGCTGCTGCAGGGACCAACAAATTACCACGGAGGTCCAGAAGCTGAGTACTCAGCCAGTACTGTTTTGCCCTGCCTGTGCGCTTAGTTGGCAGCTTTCCCTGGCCATGCAACTCATGAAGTGGTGCTGACCCTGATTTCCAGAAAAGTGCTTGTCAGTTTAAAAGAGAAGAACTGGGGGGAAGAGAAGAACAGTGGGGAGTTGGAAGGGCGACGTTCTGCTGCTTTGGGGGACTGCCCGCTGGCTTTTCTGGTGCGGTGACCCTTCTGTCTCGTCTGGCTCTGAGAGCTCCGTGAGGTCCCTCTTGACCCTCCCTGTGTGGAATAGCTACAAGATGCTGCTGCAGAGACTACTGGACTCTGACAGCCAGGCAGGGGTTAGGCCAGAGCCCAGATGCCCTCGGGAGCAGAGCGCAAAGCCAGAAGCCCGTTGGCTCCCCCACGAGATGTGGTTTGGGACCAGTGTTCCCTGCTGCTGCTCTCCGTGTCCTTCTTGGCTGCCTTAGCCCCTCTCCAGCCTCCACTCCCATTGGCCCAGCATGGCTTTGGCTGCTCTGGGTCTGCCCTTACTCACGGTCCCTGTGGCAGTCGGGTGTCCTTCTTCTGCCTCCCCTCGCCCCCTCCCCCGGCTGTCTTCACTACAGGGGCTTTCTGATGCACTCAATGGCCTCACAGGGCTGCCACAGCAGCGACCGCACTGTCCCAGCCCTGGGTCGCCTGTGGCCTCCCTTTTCCTGCCTCTAGCCAGCTAAACCCTGCCGAGGGGCACTTTGCCCTGGCACTCCGTGCCCTGGTGAATGTTGCAAGCCTGGCACGCAATGGCTGCTCCTTGCTGGACGAGACAAAGAGGAAAGCACTTGAGGTGCCCGGTTAATGCTGAAGAGCCATGGTGATCGCAGGCAACAATGGTTGCTCGTGGGCTCCAGTCCGCCTCTCCAAGCGTGCTCCAGTGGCGCAATGGGCCAGCGCACAGTACTTATACAGCAGTGCTAAGCGGAGGGATGCTGAGGGTGTGCGTTCAAGCCTCACCTGGAGCATGGGCTTTTGATCATGCAGTGCCTCCTCTTCCCTTGGGCGGTGCAGCTTTCCAGCAGTGACATCTGTCTCAAGCCAGACATCCCGGGACCTGCCAATACAGACACCTTGGAACACCAGAAGCGCTCGGGGCCGTTCCAGGCTTGACCTGGGCTCTGCCCGCATAGCACTCGGTTTGGGGCCCCGGAGGCAGAGCTGGGCTCTCCTCCCTTCTCTTCCGCAGAGGATCCAGACCCCACTCAGGGCGCAGATGCTAACATTTTCCTTTGCTCTTCAGCATTTGCCCTCCAGGCGGACACTCTCCCAGCACCAGCTGCCCAGCCTCACTGTGGCAGATCCTTCCTAGCCAGCCTTTCCCCCTGCAGCCAGGCCAGGAGGAAGCACTCCTGGCTCTCTACACGCGAGCACTGCGGTGGAGCTGCAGGCAAAAGCTGCTGCCTCACAGCGCCTCTCACTCTGCAGCAGGCAAGGGAGAAAGGCAGCTCTGCCTTTCCAGGGAGGGTTTCTTTCCCACAGCCAGCTTACAGCTTGGCCGGAACAGGACTTAAGACTTCCAGCATGGTGGCATAACCTCAGAAAAGTCACACGCTCCCCCTGAAGAAAAAAAAAAGCGACTTCTTTCTCCCAGGGAAGAGCTACTTGTGTGGGGGTCTCTATGGCGTGGGATGGCAGTTGCGGGTGGGCTGGGGCTGCAGGCAGTTTGTGTGTGGAGCTGAGAGTGCCCTGACTGCAACACGGAGAGCAAGGGCAAGGGAAAGGAAAGGTGAAAAGCTGGGCACTTTCCAGGCAGAGTCTCTCAGTTCTCAAGCTTGGCCTGGAGAACGGAGACGCTTGACTGCTTTCCCAGAAGCAGGGGTAGCTGTCACGGCAGCCCCCCAGCAGAAGACACTGCACGATCACTAGAAACCAGGAAATCATTTTAGGCACGAGCCCACTGAATGTTTGGAACAGAGAGCACAGAAGAGCTTCCTAGGCCATGGCATCTTTGGAAACAAACCCGTTGGCCCACCCTTGCAGGTGCCTCCCGTGTCTTTTCCAACTCTCCTTTTCACCCGGCAGGCTTTGCAAAACCATTGCTGTGACTCGGATTCCAACCGAGGTTGCTGCGGCCACAACGCAGAGTACTAACCACTATACGATCACAGCTGCCCATGTGATTGCCTTTCCTCCTCGGAAAGGGAGGGATTGCCTTCCCTCCTGCCTCCTGCCCTCCTGCCTTCTGCCCTCCTGCGGAGCAGCCAGAGCTGTCAGGTGATGGCAGGCTAGCAGGGAGAAGTCAGAAAATGCGAGTCTGTGTCCTTGCAGAGCAGCACCCGAACAGCGCAAGCCCTCACTCTCTAGATTCACCTTTTCAGAAGTCTCAGTTCTTGGGGATGGCAAAGAACTGGACTGAAGGAAGTTACGGGGCATGTCCAGGGGCTGGCGATGAGGAAAGGACAACTCTGCAAAGAGCGGCCCCGCGTAGCCAGCTGGACAGAGGGTGGTGTAGGGGGGAAGGCAGGTGCATAGCACAGGGGATAGGAACTGCTCCGTGCCCAGCCCTGGCTCTTTCTGCTCAAGTGTCCCTTCCACCACGCACCCTGGGGTGCAGTGTGAGCCTGTGGGCGCACCTCCACAAAGAGCGACGGTCCTTTCCCCACTTGCTCTGCTCCTGCTGCTGGGCGAGGTCCTGGCGAGAGGTTGCATCTGCAGGAGTGCTGCGCTGGGTGGCGGAGGTGGCTCAGCAGAAGGGAGCTGCTCCTCGCCTGAGCTACGTTGCAGCCATGCCCGGCCCTGGCCGCCATGCACCTCGCTGACCCTGCCCTTCCCTGGCTGACCGGGCTCCAGAGCTTGGCCTCAGACCCGTCTCAGCACTTTGGACTTGGCTGGCAACCACTGCTCTGTGCCTGGCCCTCGTTCCTGACACTCAACCAGCTCTCCCTTCTTGCTCGGGTGCTGAGGGCCTGTGCCCTGCCAGGGAGGTCCCTGCCTCACTGGCCTTGCTATGTCCCTCGCAGCCTGCTTGCCTGCCCTCGGAAAGCAGCCCGCTCCCACTGCTGGCTGCCACCTGCAGCAAGAGCGTGCTCACGTTTCGCACTGTGCTGCAAGGACAGCCGGAAGGGGCATCGGTCCCCTGGCGAGAGGCAATCCAGACTTCCCCCAGCCCAACCCATGCACCAGGACAGGAGTGTTGCAGTCTGGTGGGTATAGGTGAGTGGTGCAAGGAGCTGGATTTTGGCTCCGGTTTCTTGGAGAGGTGGGTTTGAAGCCCGTGCTGTCGGGCTTTGTTGTCTCAGGCTGCTGTGATTTGTGCCCAGCTGTGATTTTCTGCTCAGGGACTTTCCACGGCAGCGGGTCCCTGCCGGCAAGCCCACGTGTGCCGCCAAAAGGAGGCCGTCCCTGGGTGGGCTCGAACCACCAGCCTCTCGGTTAACAGCCGAGCGCGCTCGCCCATTGCGCCACAGAGACCCCCCCCGACCAAGGGCTGTCTCAGTGATGCGCCCGTCTGTGCCATGACACACCTCGGTGCTGAGGGACTGGCAATGCCCCTGATCTTGGGCCATGTCCTTGGAGGGCACGTGCACGCACCACGCGGTGGAGGCGGCTTGAGGAGAGGCCTTTTCTCAGTCTCTTCCAGCATCGCTTTCCCACACGCTGTGCGTCAAGAGAGAGCTGGTGGGTGCAGCTCTCTCCCGTGCCCGCCCGCCTGCTCTGCTCCTGGTGCTGGAGGCAGGACAGTAGCCACGCGCACAGCACTGCTGACCTGGCTGAGGTGGACTCAGGGCAAGGGATTTGCTCCGCTCCCTCTGGCCACCCCTGCCCAGAGCAAGGTGTAGCAGTGGTGCCAGCAGCTGGAGGCTCCTCTCCTGGATGGGCCCTGAGCACCTGGGGTCCACTGCCCATAGGTGCTGAGTGGTGTCTAGGCTTCCTGTGAGCCCCAGCACCATCGGACCCTGTCAGCGCCCTCCGGACCGTTTCTCAGAGACTTCCGGAATAAGAAGAGCTTGGCGCAGGGGTTGCTTCAGAGCAGGCATTTGAGTGAGGCACACGGTGGTTTCCTCTCTGCGTGGGCATCGACTGACCCTGGCAGAGGACAGACTCCCCTCCCAGGGAGCCAGCTGCTCTATGAGCGCAGCAATGTGTGAGCCCTCTTGGCTTGACATGGAAAGACGGGCAGTTTTGTCCCGCAGAGGCACACTTCTGAGAGCTGCAGCTGAATTTAATGCAGGAGGGTGTTTTTGCCAAGCTGTTAGGAGCTATGAAGCTGGACTGGTTGTGTCCTCCTGGCAGCGTGTCGTGACTAGAGCCGGGGCCATCTCAGTAGCACAAAAGGGCATTAGACCGTGCAGAAAGGGCCCCCAGGGCCCCCTTGCCTCAACCACGCTGCCAATAGCTCACGGCGCAAACCTGTGTCCAGCGGTGACCAGCCTCCCCGCCGACCGCCACCTTGCACTCCCTGGGCCTTCCCGCTGCAGGGTGCCCGCTGCCCAGAGGCTCTGGTTGAGGGCCTCGTTCTCAGAAAGAAGGAGGAATGCCTGCAGAGTTGCCTGGGAAGGCTCGGGCTGCCATGGCAATTTGTCTTCCTGACCGGCTGTGGGGGGCTGTGGTTGGAGGGGTTGGTCCCCTGCAGGGCAGGGCTGGTGCCCACCGGTGGGTGCACAGGCAGGCTGGGCCTCTCCTCCCTGGTGGTCTAGTGGTCAGGATTCGGCACTCTCACTGCCGCGGCCTGGGTTCGATTCCCAGCCAGGGAAAGGGTTAGGGTTAGGGCTAACCCTATTGCCACAGCAAGCGAGGCCTTTCACCTGGGGGGGGGGGGGGGCAGCGTGGAAGGAAGGGGACCCTATCAGACGCACAGGAGCTCTGAGCAGGCACGAGGAACAGGGCGTTTCCTCTGTTGCAACAACAGCCATCCTGGGCTTGCCTGTGCAGCCAGCTCCAGAGCAGCCCTGTCTTCTGCCAAATCCCCTTGCAGAATACCCTTTCCTTAGGGCTCCTGGGAGGCGCTGGGTGACAGAGAAAAGGTCTCTGGGTCTGCGGGACGTGACTCACCTGCCGCAGGAGCTGCCTTGTCTTTCAGTCCTAAGATCCCTGCACTACCCAGTCCCACAGAGGCAGGAGCAGGCGACTCTGCAGTGAAGCTTTGCTCTGCACATGCCAATGAGAGACCCTTCCCATGCTTCCTGGTGCAGACGGGGCCAGAAGGCCCAGGGAGGAGCTGAAATGGGCTCCTGGGCCCATGGGCAGGGTGTGTGGAGCATTGCTGGTCAGGGCCACTGAGGCCCTCAGGGCCCTGACAGCACCCAGGTGTCGCGTCCTGCTGCTACGCCACAGGGGACTCGCAATAACAACCAGTGCTTAGGCCCTGCTGATAGTCGCAGCCTGAGCCAGCCCTTGGTTCTGTTACGTCCTGGACAACTCCGGTCACTTTGAAAAAAGCCCTGGAAACAAGCCCACCTGCCCCCCACACTCAGCCATGGCACAGGTGTTCCTCAGTGCAGCGAGATGTTGGTGCACAAGGGGTGGCGCTTAACGCTCCCAGACCCGATTTTGCATTCGCACGGCCTTTGGCACGGTTTGGAGACGGTCCTGGCGGACTCTTGGACAGTGCCCGGGGGGAAAGGAAGTAGCCGTTGCTGAGAGCACAGCTCACCGAGGCAGCACACAGGTGCAGCAGTTTGAGCCAAAGGAGGCTGTGACCTCTCGCAAGCTCTAACAGGCTCCAGCGAGCTCTTGTCAGCCATTCCTGAGCACAGGGTGCTTGGAGCTCTAGTTCCACCTAGAGTTGTGATGAGGGAGGGTCAAGCAGCCGTCCAGCAGGTGCCAGCGAGAGACCTGTACCACAAGCGCTGGGCCCAGTACAAGAAAGACATGGCCATGCTGGAGCGAGTCCAGCAAAAGGCCTCGGAGAGGCTTGAGGGATTGAAGCATCCGTCACACGAGCAGAGGCTGAGAGAGCTGGGATTGTTTAGGTGGGAGACGCAAAGGCCCAGAGGGGCTCTTGTCAGTGTGTCTAAATACGTGATGGGGGGAGTAAAGAAGACGGAGCCAGACTCTTCTCAGTGGTGCCCAGTGAAAGGAGGCGAGGCAGTGGGCACAAACTGACATACCAGAAATCTCCCTTAAGCACAAGAAAAATCTGTTTTCCTGATCGAACGCTGGCACCAGTTGCCCAGAGAGGCTGTGGTATACCTAACCAGCACCAGCCCTTGCTTTGCGGAGGCCGAAGAGTGCCGCCAGAGCCCTCCTCTTTATTCCTTCCTTCCTTTATCCCTTCCTTCCTTCCTTCAGGGCAGAGCTCAGCACAGCCCCTGCGGCCAGCAATGGTAGCGCAGCGTCCCCATCTGGGACCACCACACTGGTGAGGCCCCCACCCCCGCCCCCGCCATGGCTCTCGCTGCGCCATGGCGTGGGGTGGGGCAGCACCCCAAAACAGCCAGCGCAGCTGCCCTTGGCTGAGGTGGGCAAAGCCTGGCAGGGCCTGGGGGAGGGTGTCGCGGGAGGCCTGGCAGCCTCTTGGTGACGCGGGCTGGGGGGGTGGTCACAGTGGGACATGCCGCATCACAGCCACAGCTCCCCTCCCGCCACGGGGCCCCCGACCCCTCCCTGCCCTTCCCTGCGAGGCCTGGGCAAGCCCAGCTGCTGGGGCTGCTCTCGCCACCGCTCTTCTCTGGAGGAGCTGCTTTGCAGCGCAACGAGAGGGCGAAGGCAGGCCACGCAACACTGCTGGAGCCTGCCTGTGGAAGTGCCGAGGAGGAGAAGTTTCCTCCTCACCCTCCTGCTACAGGGCCTCATTGAGCGTGAGGGGGCGCAAAGATGGAGAACCTGTGGCCAGACGTGTTTCCAACGCTCAGGAATCTCAGCCGCTACGGTAAGGCTTGCAGGAGGTATTTCCTGACTGCTGTAGAGCATATCAGCTAGGAGAAGAGCTATGGAAAGGCTGGGCTCTGTGGGGCAGGGCTGGACAGGGCTAGCGGGTGCCACGAGAGACCAGTCTGCACGTCCCTTGGTGGCCCAGCGGTGAGTTTGGCAGCCGGGACTCCTGCAGGGGAGACACCTGGGGCTGCCCTGAGCCTGGGCGACTCCTGTGGGCACGGCACCGTCCTCTCACTGGTGTGGAAATCTAGTCCCCATTTCCCGAGCGGGCGGGTATGCCTTTCAGGCATGCCCACCTGAAAGGACAGGAGCCTCGCTTAGAAGTGGGCAGAGGTGTCCTCGCAGCTCAGCTCTGCAGCTCCCGCCACGTGGAGCACCTTGCGTGTTTGGAATTGGGGTGGCGGTATGTTTCGTCTCACCTGCACCGGTCACCTCCTTGGTGAGCAGGGTGCTGAATGGTTGTGCGCTTGCTGACTTGGATTTTTCCCTTGCTTTCCAGCGATTGTTACCATTTGGGACAGCGTCTCTGAATACATTCTAGAGCACTTGGCAGAGAACAAGGTGGGTCTTGTGGCTCGGTCCTCCCCTCCTGAAACGCTGACGGTTTGCCTTGTCCTGGCACCCCTGTGCCACGGAGTGCCGTCGCTTCCCTCCCCTGAAAAGAGAAAGCGCGCCCCCGCAGGACACTGTCCTGGACAAATGTGCCACAGAGCAGCTTCTCTGGCACCGGCGGCAACAACGGAAGTCCCGATAAAGCAGAAGAGAGTGCTGGGCACTTTCTGGGCCTTCTCCCTTCTCCAGTGCCAGCATGGAAAAACCAAAGCCTGGCCCCTGTTCCAGGGTTGGTCCCTGCCGTTGGAAACCCCTCCGAGTGTAGGTAGGGGAGGAATGTTGGCTCTGCTGTTGCTTTCCCAAAGAGATTTGGGGGGGGGCGAGCCGAGGAGCAAGAGGAAAGAAAGGTCTGGAGTGTGTGCTTTCCCTAGTGCCCCATCTTGCCCTTTGCATGCTAGGGGTGGGCAGGGCCCAGGGCAGCATCCCCACGCTCGGGCAAGCCCTCGGTCAGTTTTTCGTCTCCAGGCTGCTTATGCTTGTTCCTTCTCTCCCGCTGCTGCTCTCAGGGTGTCAAGGTATTAGGAGTGGGGATATTCTATGTCCTTAAACACTACGAGTGCTCCGTGAACGGTGAGCTTTCGATTGTTCGGAGACCCATGTTCCGTATATCGGAGGTTGTTGCCAAGGAATACCAGGCCAGGTGCGCTCAAGAAGATGTTCCTGGTAAGAAGACACGTTAAAACCTTTGCCTGCCCTTGCGCCGAGCTTGAGGCGCATGCAAACTGCTCTGAAGACATGACTGAATGCCTCCGGCTGGCCTGAGAACAACTTCAGCTTGTTCAAGCTGCAGAGGCCAGCCAGGAGCAACTGCTCAGAAAGGCTCCCTGGGTGTCCTTTCCTGGTAATATGCCTTCAGCCGGGTGCGTGGGAGGGATAGGACGCTGGCCCCAAAAGCGGAGACATTTGCTGACTACGAGGCGGTGGGGGTGGGGGTGGGGGTCGGGGTGGGGGGTAGAAGAACCCTGTGGGCTGCTGTGCCGTCCTTGCACTTTGCTTCTTCCTTGCGTCTACTGACATGGCATAGGCTTAGCCCGAGGGCACTGACTGCGGGCACAGTCACAATGGCCTGGCACCGCGCACTTTCTCATGGGACCTGCACCCGTCTGCCCTACTTGTCCTGCCCTCCGGTAAAGTGGTCCTACCAAATGGTTAGTTTCCCTTTTTTATTCCTGCACTGGCAAAATCACTGCTGCCCCCTGAGCACCTCAGTTTGCAGGCTGCTCTGACTCTTCCCGGAAGGGACTCCATAAACCGCTCCTAGGCGCTGTAGCAGAGGATTCAAGAGCCTGCTCTGAGGCAGCGCTGTCTTGCCAGAAAGTGTTGTCGCCTTGTGATTGGAGCCCGCTGCCCTGCTGCAGAGGTGCCTTTGTTCCTCCTTTGCTGCTGTCTAGGTGACGTAAGAATCGTCCCTCTGAGGTACGAGGATCTACCCGTGTGCGCCCACATGCCTTTTACAACGGTGCAGTGCTGCATACAGGAGACCGTGATGGCGTTCTTTCGGGCCATCTCAAAAAGACAGACCGTGGACTTTGTCTTCAAGGCCATTGGCATTCTCTCCGTACGAGACCAGGAAGTGACCATGAGATTTTACGATGACTTCCTCCTCACCGTGGATGGCACTGGAAAGCTGCTAGCAGCTCTGCTCGGGGTAAGTCGAGCACTTCCCCGTGCTACGCCTACTTCTTCTGGACAGCTGTCAAAGGACGACTGAACCGATCTCTGTTGGCCTGCCAGGACCTTCCCGGCCAGCGGGGCAGCCACGGTCTCCAGCCACGCCAACTCTCTCTAGCGTCCTTCTCCCGTACGCAGTGGTCTGGGCGACAGAGGCGAACGTAGGACGAGCTGCCCCGCGTTAGGCCAAGGCTCTGGCTGGCCCAGCATCCCACTCTCTGTGCTAGAAATGATAATGGCGAGGCTTTTACGGGCTCAAAAGCAGGCAGTTTCTGGGGAAAGAGTCTACAACGCAGGCAGGTATCTGTGGCACTTCGCCTCGCAGAAAGCCATGGTTGAGTGCTGGGCCGTCTGCACTGACCAGCCCTTCCCAGTGTCCCTGGCGTCCCACTGCCATGAACGGCTCTTTTCTGCCCCAGGCCTGCGTTCACGCTCTGCTTGGGATGGTCACCCTGTCCCAGCCTGTCTCCTCATCCCAGCCCAATGCCCTTCCCCAGCTCTCTCGTGTGGCACTCCCGGTTCTTACCCACTGGGCAAAGGCAAAGCAAGGGCTGGGTCTCTCTCGCTCCTCTTCCACGCTATGGATGCAACCACCCAAATCCTTGGAGAGCCTGTGAGGCTAACACCAGGTCCGAGCCAGGTGTTCTCTTTCCAGGAGGGCTCATAGCAAGCCAACCGGCAAAACCTGGCCCGCAGAGACCCTGGCTAATCGAATGCCTTCTCCTGTGCCTGACTTCTCCACTAACAGAGAAGGAGCGTCCTCGTTGACTGTCTTGACTCTTGCCCTTGCGAAACACCTGGCAGTGAGGTCCCTCATTCTCAGCTCTGAGCTGTGCATCTTCTGCTTTCCTAGTTGAGGGCTAGCATTTGGAGAGGAAACTTTGTTTCAGGGTGTCCCGGTGGCAGCATCTGCCCTGAGCACAAGAAAGATTTGCTGCCTCTAGGAGCAAAAGGCAGTCATGTCGCCGGAACGCTCTCACGTACCTCTGTCTCTGTTTCAGGCCCCAGGGACGAGACCCCTGGTGGTTTCAGGAAGAGGAAGTGTGGCTTTTCGCATGGGTCCCGGCAGTGTCTTCGTGTTGCCACAGTACGTTTGTGGAGTAGGTCTCAGCTCCTGCTTGGTGAATAGGAGGAGGGGAGGCGAGATGGTCTCCAGGGGCAGCAAGGAGGCCTGGAGTACACTTTCTCCGCGTTAGGATAGGGAAGCCCTGGCCCAGACTGGTGGGGCCTCTCGTGTGCGCACACGCCGCGGAGGTCTGGCCTGTGCCTCTCCGGTTCCTCAGAATGAGAGTTCTCAAGGATGCTGCGTACTCTGCTTTGGAAAGCTATGGCCTTGGCAGGCCTTCTCAAAGCTCTCTGGCAACGGACTGTGAATGCGAGCGGCAAAGGGAGCGTGGTGCCTTTTCTGCAAGCTGGCCTCTTCTCCTTTCCAGATTTGATTTGACGCTTCCGGCTGAAAAACAAGAGGCGGAATCTCCCTCCCAGGGATCCCTGAAGTGCACTGAAGAAGAAGGGCAGATGGACAGAACAGGTCATGTCACAGCTGACTTGTGAGCGAGAAGGGAGTGTGCATGCGTGCGTGTGTTCCCTTTGTCCTCAGCAGTAGGTGGTTGGAGCCGTGGTCGAGATGCCGTGCCTGGGAGAGTAGACTGCCTCTTTGTGCCTCTATTTACCCCTCGCAGCAAATCTCAAGTGACTCTGGATGGCAGGAGGTCTCAGGGTGGCCCAACAGCAACAAATGCAGCTGGTGCCGCTGAAGGGCAGTTTTGCCCCGGGGCGCTGCGCCCTGGTGGATAGCGCAAGCTCCTCTTTCACTTTAGGACATTTGGCGGCGAGGTGTCTATGCTGGAGGGGAGGGGAGGGGGGGTGGTCTACCTCTCTGACGGATCCCGGGCACGTGAATGTGGGGAGAAAGATTGCCTGGAGATGACTGTCAACAGGCTGCTAACGTGTGCCAAGGACGTCCTAGGGAGCAAGACTTCTTGGAGAGCGTGGCTCCAAGGGGATCAGCCTGTTTGATCCGATGCTGGAGCACATCTGCCTGTCCCAAGTGCTCACAAAGACGCTTGCTGAAGAGCCTTCTCCTTTCCTACTTCCAGGGAGTGCTCCCGTTGCGTGCCTCCTCTCTCAAGAAAGGCCTGTGCCACCCGCGTTATCTGGCGCCGGCCGTAAAAAGCAGAAGGGGCGGAAGAGCAAAGGAAGCAAGTCGTCGGCCAGGTGAGGCTCTTGGAGAAAAGGGCTGAGGGTGCCCTTGTGCTCCTGGAGTTCTTTGAAGGGGTTGCTTCTTCCGTACACTCTGTCAGTGTGACATCTGAAGGGCGGCCAACAAGTCTTTGCATGACTTGGTCTTCCTAGATTGACGGCAAGCCTGTCGCAGGTTTCTGCGAGCCTCTGGTGTCAAGCTTCTCTCTGGTGCCTTTCTTGTTTCCAGGACGGAGACTGAGATGTTGCCTGTGAGACCAGCCTCTTCCCCCAGAGGGTCTCGGAAGGCCGCCAAAGGCCGGGAGGCAAAGGACAGAGCGCGTAACAAGCAGACTGAGGGAAAAGGTAATGTCACAGCTGACTGGTGAGAGAGGTGTGTTTGTTTTCCTTTTGGCCTCCGCAGCACGGGGCTGGAGCCAAGCTGAAAAGGCGATGCCCGGCGGAGTAGGCTGCTTCTCTTGTGCCTCTGTTTACTCATCACGGCAGATCTCAGGGGACTCCTCCTGGAAGGGGCTCTCCGGGCAGTCCTGCAGCACCAACTGCAGCAGCTGCCACTGCTGAGGGGCACTTGGCCCTGGGACTCCATGCCCTGGTGTGTCTTGCAAGCTGCTCCTTAGTTGCAGGAGTCTGTCTGTGCAGCGGCATTTAGGAATTTAGGAAGATCCCTCCGCGCTCTGCGCGGGATCAAAATCCTGCCTTGAGCTGCCAGTGGCGGAGGGGGTCTACCTTTCCCAGGGAAGCAGCACGCTGGAATGTGGGGAGGAAGACCACGTGGAGATGAGTGGCGACAGGCTGCGAAGCTGTGCCAAAACGTGGCTTCCTTGTGGAGGCTGGTAATTGCAGGCCTTGTGCTGTGCATCTCCCTAAGCGTGTCTTTGGGCTGGATGCGCCAGAAGAGCACGTCTGTGCATGTGAGCGCCTTATAGATGTGCAGGAATCTGTTCCCCTTCTCGTGTGGCACTATGCCCTCCAGCCCGCAGCCGCCCCAAAGGAGAGGGTACCATGAGGTCACCAGCACCTCCCAGCCAAGCCCCGCTTTTTAAGCCTATGGGCTAGAGAAAGCAGGAGAACAGCCACAGTACTCCAGGGCAGACGGGTGCCCTGCAGAAGTGAAGAGCTGGACAGGATTCTGTGTCAGCAAGGGCCTAAGACCTGCTCGGGAGCAGAGCTCCGAGGCAATCGGGCTCTTTGATCCAAAGCTGGAGCACAGCTGCCTGTCCTTCTTGTTCAAACGCTCACAGAGATGCTTGCTGAAGAGTCTCCGCCCTTCCTACTTCCAGGGAGTCCTCCTGCTGAGCGCCTCCTTTCTCGAGAAAGGCTTTCTCCGCCCACGCTATCTGGGGCCAGCTCGAAGGGAGGGAAAGAATGGAAAACCCGGGCAAACAAGCCAGCTGCCAGGTGAGGCTCTTGGAGCAAAGCATGCCGGTGACCGTGTGCTTTTGGCATTCTGGGAAGGAGTTGTTTCCGTCGCACACGCCGTCGGTATGAACTCTGAAAGGTTGTCAACTCGTGTCACAACGACCGATGTCGATGCAAGAGGTGTTGCAGCAGCTGAGAAGTTGCAGCAAAGCTGTTCTGCTTTGCTAGACATTTCAAGGGACCTCATTTGGTTGCAGCGTAGATGAGAGCACTTCCCAGAGGACCGTGAAAGTCAGACCATCCTCCCCCACCAACAGAGAGCGGTGTCCGTTTTCCCTGGTTTTTAGGTTGGATTCAATTCACTAGAAGCCTCCCCTTTTCCCATTTCACCCCAAAACAGAGTCTTTCTGACCACCTCACGGCCTTTAGTGCCCCTAGCAGGAGGCGGCTAGCGGGCTCTGCAGGCTCCGGGCGTGGCAAATGGCACTGGTTTTCTCCTCGTGCCATCCAGAGAGGGCCCACACCTGGGCATCCAGAGCTTTCCTTAGGGCCTGTAGGGCCTCATGTGAGTGCTACAGCTGGAGGCGTTCTTCCCTCACTCTTGACGGGATCACAAGGGCTCAAATACACCAAATGCTCCAGCAGCACTGTCTTGTGCTGCAGAGGCTGGCACACCGCTGCTTGTGAGCACAAGATGGAGACCGGTCTCATCCGGGACTCCGATAACCTCACCCGGCTTGTGTGTTTTCAGCCTGCTGCAAACAGTTCGGGAGAGCTCCTCTGAGGTGGACGAGGACAGCAAGCAGCAAGAACCTCGTCAAGCCAGACCTCGGACTGCAATTCCTGTTTGCAGGCAGCCAAACAGGGCAGAACAGGTAAGCCGAGGAGCGGAGTCGTGGAGGTCTCCAAGTCCGAGTGGTACTGCTGCCCCCCAAAGAGCAGGCCAGGTGGCCATGGTCTTTCAAGCTTGCCTGCCCATGCCTGGCAGGGAGAAGCTGCTGCAAAAAGCCAAAGGGGAGGAGCAGCAATGTGCTGTGGTGGGGGCATGGCTAGGTCGCCCCCTCCCTTGAACTTGCGGGGAAGAAGGCCAACCACAGGCGGGGCTGTGCTTGCAAGAGTGTAGCCAGCCGAGTGAAGGACGCCACGAGTCCTCTCTCTTCAGCCCTTGGGAGACCTCACCTGGAGCCAGCCCTAGGTCCAGGGTGGGGCTCGACCATGCAAGAGAGGCTCTGGAATGCTGGAGCAAATCCAGCGGAGGCTCCCAAGCTGGCCAGCGGGCTGGAGAACCTGGTGTCCAAGGGAGAGGTGGAGAGGACTGTGTTTGTTCAGCCCTAGAAGAGAAGGCTCAAGGGTCCACCGCCTTGCTGTCTGCAGCTACCCGGGGGAAAGGCTAGAGGTAACTTAGCCAGCTCTTCTCAGAGGCGCACAGTGACAGGGTGAGAGGCACAAGACGTAGAGTTGCAAAAAGGCAGATTCCGGCTAGCTGTTGGGAGGCGCGTTTCCACCATGAGGGTGGTCAAAGTTTGGAACAGGGCCCAGAGAGGCTGTGGGACTTCTACCCTTGGAGTTATTCAACCCTCAGGTGGACACAGCCCGGGCAGCCTGCTCTAACTGGCCCCGCTTGGAGCGGGGCCTTGGACGAGAGCTCTCCAGAGGTCCCCTCCAACCGACCCCGTTCAGTGGTTCCGTGCTGGGGTCTGACTGGTGGAACCCCACTGGAGCGTTTGATTTCACGGTTGCAGTGCTGAAAAACGGTCATTCCTTGCCCTCATTCACCCTGTCACGAGCGATGTCAGCAAGAGAGAATGGAGCCAGCAAGCAACGGTGGTGAATCCCGGCCAGGGTCCCTGCCTGCGGCAGTGCTTGGCATGGGGGTTTCTGAGGCCAGAGCAGAGCAAGTGTGCGGGAGGACGCACAGGCCCCGCAGTTGCTGGCTTCTCCAGGGCTGAGAGGTGAGAGCGCCTGAGGGAGGTCAGAAGCAGCCTCAAATTTGTCCTCTGGCCCCAATGCAGGCTTGGCGGCATCAGGAAACGCTGCCCGAGGTTCAGCCACACTCACCAGTGCCGTGGCTTGGGAAAGAGGAGAGCGCTGCTGCCTTCCTGCCCCGAGCTGAGGAGAAGAGGAGGAAGCCAGAGAGGCTGCCGCGGCTGCGCAAAGAGTAAGTGCGCGCCAGGCCCAGCCCCGGCCTGGAAAACTGGAGTGGCAGCACCTGTCCGAGGTGTGAGGAAGCCCATCTTGGGAGCCATGGGGCTGGGTATGGCGTCCCCTGATTTCTCCTGGCATGGCAATGACCTGGGCTGGACCCTGGTGCCAGGCAGCCCCAAGCTGCATTGCCACTTGAAGGCTGTGGGTACCACCAGCGGGAGCGTGCGTGCAGGGGCTGGTCGAGGGGAGAGGCAGGAGGGCCTCAGCCAGAAGGGGAGAGGGAACTTTCCCTGCTCTTGCAGGCAGCTTTCTGTACGAGCAAGCCACACCCTGCAACTCTTGGAGACTTACCAAGTGCGTCGGGAAGAGTGGAAGCAGAGGGTAGAGCTGAATCGGCAGCGGAATTCCCAAGAGAAGCACTTCCTCTGGTAAATTTCTCCAGCTGGGGGTGCTGTTTCCCCTTCCCCTGCACTGGCCTTCCCTCCACACCCAGGAGCACCCAAGGGGAGGGGAGGGGAAGGGGGTCCGGGCTTTCCCTGGCACCCCTCGTGGGAGAGCAACAGGCTTTGGAGGCTGTGGCCTGGGAGCAGGCACCCTTCCAGCCCAGGGGCAGGGGCTGGGCACTCAGCGGTGGGCTTTCCCTGTGGGACCAGAAAGTTGTGGCTGCCGACGATGAAAGGATTCCTCCAGCGTTTTGGCTCTCCCTTTTCAAACCGCACGCTCCATCCTTGTCTCCCCAAGGCTCCACACCCGGACACCTTGCCCTGTGGGGATCGAGGCCGGCTTGGTGCAAAGTCCCATCCCCGCCTGACTCCTCCGCAGGCTGATTACCGGCACGTGGCACCTTGTCATGTTCTTGCCTTGGACACTAGGGCCCCTGTCCCGTTCCAGAAAGCATAGAGATGCCAGCAGAAGCAGACCCCAGAAGAACCGCCCTGCCCTAGGCCTGCAGCGTTTCCGCGCCCTTCTCCCTGTGCCTAAAACCAAACGGTTAATGCCCTTTTTAATGCCCTAGCACTGGGCAGCAGATGGCTCTGCGGGATCAAAGGGAGAGATACCAGGACTTGCTGGCTGCGCAGAAGCCATGTGAACATTGCTGGAAAGTCTAGAAGCGTGGTCTTGAGCCATCTTGCTAGCTGCGGAAGCCTGCCTGGGCCTGAAGAGCGACCAATCCCAAGGCACTGCAGCTCCAGGGCCAAGTGGAGGCCTGTCAGCGTGGGAGCTCCCTCGGCTGCTGTCAGCGTTGTCTCCATTGCGGCCATGGAGCTCTTAGCAAAGGGGATGATAAAATCCACCTACAAGGGCCAAAGGAAAAAAAAGTGGCGGGTGCGTGTTCACGGCTGGAGTAACCAGCCTGTGCCTCACAAAGGACAGTGCTGCAGGACAGATGAACAGAAGAGCTGTTAAACCCCCTCCATGTGCTCCTCCACAGTTTTTGTAGCACCGTAACAGAATAACGCCCGTACACAGACCGCAGCATAGAGACACGCGTGCCACAGAGCGGGGGTGCAAGCAAACCACTGCCTCACTCATTCTAAGGACAGCGCGTGTGCACACACACACACACGCACGCACACACGTGCGCCCCTTCTTTCCTTCATTACCCTCCCTAGGACACGCTCAGAGCTCACACCTCTCACTCCCCAAGACCCTCACGCACAGCCAGGACTGCACCGCCAGAGTGCACATGCACCAGCCCAACACATCCCTGACACTGCACACGCATCCGCACACATGCTCACGCTCTCCACACGCACAGAGACGCTGCACAGCGGACACACCCCCTCACACAGCATGGTGGCCAGGACACACGTACACCTGATGGGCCCACAGCCCCAGGGGTGCTATAGGGGCTGGAGCCCTTCTCCGGATTGTATGGGGAAAGGCTAAGGGCAGAGGAGGAGCTGCTGTGGGGTAGAGCGGTGCGGCAACCTGGGAGTGCAGATGCCTGGCTTTTCTCTGCAGCTGCAGTGCTCTCCAGCCAGGCAAACCTGGGATGGGCCATGTTTGTCCCTGGGCCTCCGTCGGCCCTTGGCTGCTCCTTGTGGCAGCCCCCCCAGGGCTGTGCTCATGTCCTGGTGGGCGCACGGTGTCCCCACCACCCACCTCCTGACCGCTGCCTGGAGGTGGACATGCCTCATTTAGACCTTCCTCCTCTCTTGCCGCATGGCTGAGGTTGGGGTTTGTGGGGTTTTTTTAGCGCTTTCTTGAATTAGGTTTTCAAAGCAGCACCTAGTAGCTTCTTGTAAACTGCAGTCAGCTCACGGCTACTTGACAGCCCTGTCAGCCTTTTTCAAATCCTGGGCTCCTTGAAGCCTGTCCATGCGCCTCCTCTGACCCGGGAACACAGCGTTTCCCTGCCCTTCATCAAACACAGGAAGGGGCTTTGTGGATCCTTCCAGAGGAGCGGGTGATGGCGGTGTCCTTTCGGTCTGTTGCTGGGAGAAGCCTCTTCTTCGGTCGTCTTCCTTGTCCCAGTAACGCCTGATGCTCCAAACACTGCACTCTCCCTGCAAGAGCTGCCTCTTACTAAGCACCTGCTTCACTGGCAGACATTCGGCGTAGTAAAGAGGCAAAGGCTTTGGACCGCCTTGCTGCTGCAGGGACCAACAAATTACCACGGAGGTCCAGAAGCTGAGTACTCAGCCAGTACTGTTTTGCCCTGCCTGTGCGCTTAGTTGGCAGCTTTCCCTGGCCATGCAACTCATGAAGTGGTGCTGACCCTGATTTCCAGAAAAGTGCTTGTCAGTTTAAAAGAGAAGAACTGGGGGGAAGAGAAGAACAGTGGGGAGTTGGAAGGGCGACGTTCTGCTGCTTTGGGGGACTGCCCGCTGGCTTTTCTGGTGCGGTGACCCTTCTGTCTCGTCTCGCTCTGAGAGCTCCGCGAGGTCCCTCTTGACCCTCCCTGTGTGGAATAGCTACAAGATGCTGCTGCAGAGACTACTGGACTCTGACAGCCAGGCAGGGGTTAGGCCAGAGCCCAGATGCCCTCGGGAGCAGAGCGCAAAGCCAGAAGCCCGTTGGCTCCCCCACGAGATGTGGTTTGGGACCAGTGTTCCCTGCTGCTGCTCTCCGTGTCCTTCTTGGCTGCCTTAGCCCCTCTCCAGCCTCCACTCCCATTGGCCCAGCATGGCTTTGGCTGCTCTGGGTCTGCCCTTACTCACGGTCCCTGTGGCAGTCGGGTGTCCTTCTTCTGCCTCCCCTCGCCCCCTCCCCCGGCTGTCTTCACTACAGGGGCTTTCTGATGCACTCAATGGCCTCACAGGGCTGCCACAGCAGCGACCGCACTGTCCCAGCCCTGGGTCGCCTGTGGCCTCCCTTTTCCTGCCTCTAGCCAGCTAAACCCTGCCGAGGGGCACTTTGCCCTGGCACTCCGTGCCCTGGTGAATGTTGCAAGCCTGGCACGCAATGGCTGCTCCTTGCTGGACGAGACAAAGAGGAAAGCACTTGAGGTGCCCGGTTAATGCTGAAGAGCCATGGTGATCGCAGGCAACAATGGTTGCTCGTGGGCTCCAGTCCGCCTCTCCAAGCGTGCTCCAGTGGCGCAATGGGCCAGCGCACAGTACTTATACAGCAGTGCTAAGCGGAGGGATGCTGAGGGTGTGCGTTCAAGCCTCACCTGGAGCATGGGCTTTTGATCATGCAGTGCCTCCTCTTCCCTTGGGCGGTGCAGCTTTCCAGCAGTGACATCTGTCTCAAGCCAGACATCCCGGGACCTGCCAATACAGACACCTTGGAACACCAGAAGCGCTCGGGGCCGTTCCAGGCTTGACCTGGGCTCTGCCCGCATAGCACTCGGTTTGGGGCCCCGGAGGCAGAGCTGGGCTCTCCTCCCTTCTCTTCCGCAGAGGATCCAGACCCCACTCAGGGCGCAGATGCTAACATTTTCCTTTGCTCTTCAGCATTTGCCCTCCAGGCGGACACTCTCCCAGCACCAGCTGCCCAGCCTCACTGTGGCAGATCCTTCCTAGCCAGCCTTTCCCCCTGCAGCCAGGCCAGGAGGAAGCACTCCTGGCTCTCTACACGCGAGCACTGCGGTGGAGCTGCAGGCAAAAGCTGCTGCCTCACAGCGCCTCTCACTCTGCAGCAGGCAAGGGAGAAAGGCAGCTCTGCCTTTCCAGGGAGGGTTTCTTTCCCACAGCCAGCTTACAGCTTGGCCGGAACAGGACTTAAGACTTCCAGCATGGTGGCATAACCTCAGAAAAGTCACACGCTCCCCCTGAAGAAAAAAAAAAGCGACTTCTTTCTCCCAGGGAAGAGCTACTTGTGTGGGGGGTCTCTATGGCGTGGGATGGCAGTTGCGGGTGGGCTGGGGCTGCAGGCAGTTTGTGTGTGGAGCTGAGAGTGCCCTGACTGCAACACGGAGAGCAAGGGCAAGGGAAAGGAAAGGTGAAAAGCTGGGCACTTTCCAGGCAGAGTCTCTCAGTTCTCAAGCTTGGCCTGGAGAACGGAGACGCTTGACTGCTTTCCCAGAAGCAGGGGTAGCTGTCACGGCAGCCCCCCAGCAGAAGACACTGCACGATCACTAGAAACCAGGAAATCATTTTAGGCACGAGCCCACTGAATGTTTGGAACAGAGAGCACAGAAGAGCTTCCTAGGCCATGGCATCTTTGGAAACAAACCCGTTGGCCCACCCTTGCAGGTGCTTCCCGTGTCTTTTCCAACTCTCCTTTTCACCCGGCAGGCTTTGCAAAACCATTGCTGTGACTCGGATTCGAACCGAGGTTGCTGCGGCCACAACGCAGAGTACTAACCACTATACGATCACAGCTGCCCATGTGATTGCCTTTCCTCCTCGGAAAGGGAGGGATTGCCTTCCCTCCTGCCTCCTGCCCTCCTGCCTTCTGCCCTCCTGCGGAGCAGCCAGAGCTGTCAGGTGACGGCAGGCTAGCAGGGAGAAGTCAGAAAATGCGAGTCTGTGTCCTTGCAGAGCAGCACCCGAACAGCGCAAGCCCTCACTCTCTAGATTCACCTTTTCAGAAGTCTCAGTTCTTGGGGATGGCAAAGAACTGGACTGAAGGAAGTTACGGGGCATGTCCAGGGGCTGGCGATGAGGAAAGGACAACTCTGCAAAGAGCGGCCCCGTGTAGCCAGCTGGACAGAGGGTGGTGTAGGGGGGAAGGCAGGTGCATAGCACAGGGGATAGGAACTGCTCCGTGCCCAGCCCTGGCTCTTTCTGCTCAAGTGTCCCTTCCACCACGCACCCTGGGGTGCAGTGTGAGCCTGTGGGCGCACCTCCACAAAGAGCGACGGTCCTTTCCCCACTTGCTCTGCTCCTGCTGCTGGGCGAGGTCCTGGCGAGAGGTCGCATCTGCAGGAGTGCTGCGCTGGGTGGCGGAGGTGGCTCAGCAGAAGGGAGCTGCTCCTCGCCTGAGCTACGTTGCAGCCATGCCCGGCCCTGGCCGCCATGCACCTCGCTGACCCTGCCCTTCCCTGGCTGACCGGGCTCCAGAGCTTGGCCTCAGACCCGTCTCAGCACTTTGGACTTGGCTGGCAACCACTGCTCTGTGCCTGGCCCTCGTTCCTGACACTCAACCAGCTCTCCCTTCTTGCTCGGGTGCTGAGGGCCTGTGCCCTGCCAGGGAGGTCCCTGCCTCACTGGCCTTGCTATGTCCCTCGCAGCCTGCTTGCCTGCCCTCGGAAAGCAGCCCGCTCCCACTGCTGGCTGCCACCTGCAGCAAGAGCGTGCTCACGTTTCGCACTGTGCTGCAAGGACAGCCGGAAGGGGCATCGGTCCCCTGGCGAGAGGCAATCCAGACTTCCCCCAGCCCAACCCATGCACCAGGACAGGAGTGTTGCAGTCTGGTGGGTATAGGTGAGTGGTGCAAGGAGCTGGATTTTGGCTCCGGTTTCTTGGAGAGGTGGGTTTGAAGCCCGTGCTGTCGGGCTTTGTTGTCTCAGGCTGCTGTGATTTGTGCCCAGCTGTGATTTTCTGCTCAGGGACTTTCCACGGCAGCGGGTCCCTGCCGGCAAGCCCACGTGTGCCGCCAAAAGGAGGCCGTCCCTGGGTGGGCTCGAACCACCAGCCTCTCGGTTAACAGCCGAGCGCGCTCGCCCATTGCGCCACAGAGACCCCCCCCGACCAAGGGCTGTCTCAGTGATGCGCCCGTCTGTGCCATGACACACCTCGGTGCTGAGGGACTGGCAATGCCCCTGATCTTGGGCCATGTCCTTGGAGGGCACGTGCACGCACCACGCGGTGGAGGCGGCTTGAGGAGAGGCCTTTTCTCAGTCTCTTCCAGCATCGCTTTCCCACACGCTGTGCGTCAAGAGAGAGCTGGTGGGTGCAGCTCTCTCCCGTGCCCGCCCGCCTGCTCTGCTCCTGGTGCTGGAGGCAGGACAGTAGCCACGCGCACAGCACTGCTGACCTGGCTGAGGTGGACTCAGGGCAAGGGATTTGCTCCGCTCCCTCTGGCCACCCCTGCCCAGAGCAAGGTGTAGCAGTGGTGCCAGCAGCTGGAGGCTCCTCTCCTGGATGGGCCCTGAGCACCTGGGGTCCACTGCCCATAGGTGCTGAGTGGTGTCTAGGCTTCCTGTGAGCCCCAGCACCATCGGACCCTGTCAGCGCCCTCCGGACCGTTTCTCAGAGACTTCCGGAATAAGAAGAGCTTGGCGCAGGGGTTGCTTCAGAGCAGGCATTTGAGTGAGGCACACGGTGGTTTCCTCTCTGCGTGGGCATCGACTGACCCTGGCAGAGGACAGACTCCCCTCCCAGGGAGCCAGCTGCTCTATGAGCGCAGCAATGTGTGAGCCCTCTTGGCTTGACATGGAAAGACGGGCAGTTTTGTCCCGCAGAGGCACACTTCTGAGAGCTGCAGCTGAATTTAATGCAGGAGGGTGTTTTTGCCAAGCTGTTAGGAGCTATGAAGCTGGACTGGTTGTGTCCTCCTGGCAGCGTGTCGTGACTAGAGCCGGGGCCATCTCAGTAGCACAAAAGGGCATTAGACCGTGCAGAAAGGGCCCCCAGGGCCCCCTTGCCTCAACCACGCTGCCAATAGCTCACGGCGCAAACCTGTGTCCAGCGGTGACCAGCCTCCCCGCCGACCGCCACCTTGCACTCCCTGGGCCTTCCCGCTGCAGGGTGCCCGCTGCCCAGAGGCTCTGGTTGAGGGCCTCGTTCTCAGAAAGAAGGAGGAATGCCTGCAGAGTTGCCTGGGAAGGCTCGGGCTGCCATGGCAATTTGTCTTCCTGACCGGCTGTGGGGGGCTGTGGTTGGAGGGGTTGGTCCCCTGCAGGGCAGGGCTGGTGCCCACCGGTGGGTGCACAGGCAGGCTGGGCCTCTCCTCCCTGGTGGTCTAGTGGTCAGGATTCGGCACTCTCACTGCCGCGGCCTGGGTTCGATTCCCAGCCAGGGAAAGGGTTAGGGTTAGGGCTAACCCTATTGCCACAGCAAGCGAGGCCTTTCACCTGGGGGGGGGGGGGCAGCGTGGAAGGAAGGGGACCCTATCAGACGCACAGGAGCTCTGAGCAGGCACGAGGAACAGGGCGTTTCCTCTGTTGCAACAACAGCCATCCTGGGCTTGCCTGTGCAGCCAGCTCCAGAGCAGCCCTGTCTTCTGCCAAATCCCCTTGCAGAATACCCTTTCCTTAGGGCTCCTGGGAGGCGCTGGGTGACAGAGAAAAGGTCTCTGGGTCTGCGGGACGTGACTCACCTGCCGCAGGAGCTGCCTTGTCTTTCAGTCCTAAGATCCCTGCACTACCCAGTCCCACAGAGGCAGGAGCAGGCGACTCTGCAGTGAAGCTTTGCTCTGCACATGCCAATGAGAGACCCTTCCCATGCTTCCTGGTGCAGACGGGGCCAGAAGGCCCAGGGAGGAGCTGAAATGGGCTCCTGGGCCCATGGGCAGGGTGTGTGGAGCATTGCTGGTCAGGGCCACTGAGGCCCTCAGGGCCCTGACAGCACCCAGGTGTCGCGTCCTGCTGCTACGCCACAGGGGACTCGCAATAACAACCAGTGCTTAGGCCCTGCTGATAGTCGCAGCCTGAGCCAGCCCTTGGTTCTGTTACGTCCTGGACAACTCCGGTCACTTTGAAAAAAGCCCTGGAAACAAGCCCACCTGCCCCCCACACTCAGCCATGGCACAGGTGTTCCTCAGTGCAGCGAGATGTTGGTGCACAAGGGGTGGCGCTTAACGCTCCCAGACCCGATTTTGCATTCGCACGGCCTTTGGCACGGTTTGGAGACGGTCCTGGCGGACTCTTGGACAGTGCCCGGGGGGAAAGGAAGTAGCCGTTGCTGAGAGCACAGCTCACCGAGGCAGCACACAGGTGCAGCAGTTTGAGCCAAAGGAGGCTGTGACCTCTCGCAAGCTCTAACAGGCTCCAGCGAGCTCTTGTCAGCCATTCCTGAGCACAGGGTGCTTGGAGCTCTAGTTCCACCTAGAGTCGTGATGAGGGAGGGTCAAGCAGCCCTGGCTCTTTCTGCTCAAGTGTCCCTTCCACCACGCACCCTGGGGTGCAGTGTGAGCCTGTGGGCGCACCTCCACAAAGAGCGACGGTCCTTTCCCCACTTGCTCTGCTCCTGCTGCTGGGCGAGGTCCTGGCGAGAGGTTGCATCTGCAGGAGTGCTGCGCTGGGTGGCGGAGGTGGCTCAGCAGAAGGGAGCTGCTCCTCGCCTGAGCTACGTTGCAGCCATGCCCGGCCCTGGCCGCCATGCACCTCGCTGACCCTGCCCTTCCCTGGCTGACCGGGCTCCAGAGCTTGGCCTCAGACCCGTCTCAGCACTTTGGACTTGGCTGGCAACCACTGCTCTGTGCCTGGCCCTCGTTCCTGACACTCAACCAGCTCTCCCTTCTTGCTCGGGTGCTGAGGGCCTGTGCCCTGCCAGGGAGGTCCCTGCCTCACTGGCCTTGCTATGTCCCTCGCAGCCTGCTTGCCTGCCCTCGGAAAGCAGCCCGCTCCCACTGCTGGCTGCCACCTGCAGCAAGAGCGTGCTCACGTTTCGCACTGTGCTGCAAGGACAGCCGGAAGGGGCATCGGTCCCCTGGCGAGAGGCAATCCAGACTTCCCCCAGCCCAACCCATGCACCAGGACAGGAGTGTTGCAGTCTGGTGGGTATAGGTGAGTGGTGCAAGGAGCTGGATTTTGGCTCCGGTTTCTTGGAGAGGTGGGTTTGAAGCCCGTGCTGTCGGGCTTTGTTGTCTCAGGCTGCTGTGATTTGTGCCCAGCTGTGATTTTCTGCTCAGGGACTTTCCACGGCAGCGGGTCCCTGCCGGCAAGCCTACGTGTGCCGCCAAAAGGAGGCCGTCCCTGGGTGGGCTCGAACCACCAGCCTCTCGGTTAACAGCCGAGCGCGCTCACCCATTGCGCCACAGAGACCCCCCCCGACCAAGGGCTGTCTCAGTGATGCGCCCGTCTGTGCCATGACACACCTCGGTGCTGAGGGACTGGCAATGCCCCTGATCTTGGGCCATGTCCTTGGAGGGCACGTGCACGCACCACGCGGTGGAGGCGGCTTGAGGAGAGGCCTTTTCTCAGTCTCTTCCAGCATCGCTTTCCCACACGCTGTGCGTCAAGAGAGAGCTGGTGGGTGCAGCTCTCTCCCGTGCCCGCCCGCCTGCTCTGCTCCTGGTGCTGGAGGCAGGACAGTAGCCACGCGCACAGCACTGCTGACCTGGCTGAGGTGGACTCAGGGCAAGGGATTTGCTCCGCTCCCTCTGGCCACCCCTGCCCAGAGCAAGGTGTAGCAGTGGTGCCAGCAGCTGGAGGCTCCTCTCCTGGATGGGCCCTGAGCACCTGGGGTCCACTGCCCATAGGTGCTGAGTGGTGTCTAGGCTTCCTGTGAGCCCCAGCACCATCGGACCCTGTCAGCGCCCTCCGGACCGTTTCTCAGAGACTTCCGGAATAAGAAGAGCTTGGCGCAGGGGTTGCTTCAGAGCAGGCATTTGAGTGAGGCACACGGTGGTTTCCTCTCTGCGTGGGCATCGACTGACCCTGGCAGAGGACAGACTCCCCTCCCAGGGAGCCAGCTGCTCTATGAGCGCAGCAATGTGTGAGCCCTCTTGGCTTGACATGGAAAGACGGGCAGTTTTGTCCCGCAGAGGCACACTTCTGAGAGCTGCAGCTGAATTTAATGCAGGAGGGTGTTTTTGCCAAGCTGTTAGGAGCTATGAAGCTGGACTGGTTGTGTCCTCCTGGCAGCGTGTCGTGACTAGAGCCGGGGCCATCTCAGTAGCACAAAAGGGCATTAGACCGTGCAGAAAGGGCCCCCAGGGCCCCCTTGCCTCAACCACGCTGCCAATAGCTCACGGCGCAAACCTGTGTCCAGCGGTGACCAGCCTCCCCGCCGACCGCCACCTTGCACTCCCTGGGCCTTCCCGCTGCAGGGTGCCTGCTGCCCAGAGGCTCTGGTTGAGGGCCTCGTTCTCAGAAAGAAGGAGGAATGCCTGCAGAGTTGCCTGGGAAGGCTCGGGCTGCCATGGCAATTTGTCTTCCTGACCGGCTGTGGGGGGCTGTGGTTGGAGGGGTTGGTCCCCTGCAGGGCAGGGCTGGTGCCCACCGGTGGGTGCACAGGCAGGCTGGGCCTCTCCTCCCTGGTGGTCTAGTGGTCAGGATTCGGCACTCTCACTGCCGCGGCCTGGGTTCGATTCCCAGCCAGGGAAAGGGTTAGGGTTAGGGCTAACCCTATTGCCACAGCAAGCGAGGCCTTTCACCTGGGGGGGGGGGCAGCGTGGAAGGAAGGGGACCCTATCAGACGCACAGGAGCTCTGAGCAGGCACGAGGAACAGGGCGTTTCCTCTGTTGCAACAACAGCCATCCTGGGCTTGCCTGTGCAGCCAGCTCCAGAGCAGCCCTGTCTTCTGCCAAATCCCCTTGCAGAATACCCTTTCCTTAGGGCTCCTGGGAGGCGCTGGGTGACAGAGAAAAGGTCTCTGGGTCTGCGGGACGTGACTCACCTGCCGCAGGAGCTGCCTTGTCTTTCAGTCCTAAGATCCCTGCACTACCCAGTCCCACAGAGGCAGGAGCAGGCGACTCTGCAGTGAAGCTTTGCTCTGCACATGCCAATGAGAGACCCTTCCCATGCTTCCTGGTGCAGACGGGGCCAGAAGGCCCAGGGAGGAGCTGAAATGGGCTCCTGGGCCCATGGGCAGGGTGTGTGGAGCATTGCTGGTCAGGGCCACTGAGGCCCTCAGGGCCCTGACAGCACCCAGGTGTCGCGTCCTGCTGCTACGCCACAGGGGACTCGCAATAACAACCAGTGCTTAGGCCCTGCTGATAGTCGCAGCCTGAGCCAGCCCTTGGTTCTGTTACGTCCTGGACAACTCCGGTCACTTTGAAAAAAGCCCTGGAAACAAGCCCACCTGCCCCCCACACTCAGCCATGGCACAGGTGTTCCTCAGTGCAGCGAGATGTTGGTGCACAAGGGGTGGCGCTTAACGCTCCCAGACCCGATTTTGCATTCGCACGGCCTTTGGCACGGTTTGGAGACGGTCCTGGCGGACTCTTGGACAGTGCCCGGGGGGAAAGGAAGTAGCCGTTGCTGAGAGCACAGCTCACCGAGGCAGCACACAGGTGCAGCAGTTTGAGCCAAAGGAGGCTGTGACCTCTCGCAAGCTCTAACAGGCTCCAGCGAGCTCTTGTCAGCCATTCCTGAGCACAGGGTGCTTGGAGCTCTAGTTCCACCTAGAGTCGTGATGAGGGAGGGTCAAGCAGCCGTCCAGCAGGTGCCAGCGAGAGACCTGTACCACAAGCGCTGGGCCCAGTACAAGAAAGACATGGCCATGCTGGAGCGAGTCCAGCAAAAGGCCTCGGAGAGGCTTGAGGGATTGAAGCATCCGTCACACGAGCAGAGGCTGAGAGAGCTGGGATTGTTTAGGTGGGAGACGCAAAGGCCCAGAGGGGCTCTTGTCAGTGTGTCTAAATACGTGATGGGGGGAGTAAAGAAGACGGAGCCAGACTCTTCTCAGTGGTGCCCAGTGAAAGGAGGCGAGGCAGTGGGCACAAACTGACATACCAGAAATCTCCCTTAAGCACAAGAAAAATCTGTTTTCCTGATCGAACGCTGGCACCAGTTGCCCAGAGAGGCTGTGGTATACCTAACCAGCACAAGCCCTTGCTTTGCGGAGGCCGAAGAGTGCCGCCAGAGCCCTCCTCTTTATTCCTTCCTTCCTTTATCCCTTCCTTCCTTCCTTCAGGGCAGAGCTCAGCACAGCCCCTGCGGCCAGCAATGGTAGCGCAGCGTCCCCATCTGGGACCACCACACTGGTGAGGCCCCCACCCCCGCCCCTGCCATGGCTCTCGCTGCGCCATGGCGTGGGGTGGGGCAGCACCCCAAAACAGCCAGCGCAGCTGCCCTTGGCTGAGGTGGGCAAAGCCTGGCAGGGCCTGGGGGAGGGTGTCGCGGGAGGCCTGGCAGCCTCTTGGTGACGCGGGCTGGGGGGGTGGTCACAGTGGGACATGCCGCATCACAGCCACAGCTCCCCTCCCGCCACGGGGCCCCCGACCCCTCCCTGCCCTTCCCTGCGAGGCCTGGGCAAGCCCAGCTGCTGGGGCTGCTCTCGCCACCGCTCTTCTCTGGAGGAGCTGCTTTGCAGCGCAACGAGAGGGCGAAGGCAGGCCACGCAACACTGCTGGAGCCTGCCTGTGGAAGTGCCGAGGAGGAGAAGTTTCCTCCTCACCCTCCTGCTACAGGGCCTCATTGAGCGTGAGGGGGCGCAAAGATGGAGAACCTGTGGCCAGACGTGTTTCCAACGCTCAGGAATCTCAGCCGCTACGGTAAGGCTTGCAGGAGGTATTTCCTGACTGCTGTAGAGCATATCAGCTAGGAGAAGAGCTATGGAAAGGCTGGGCTCTGTGGGGCAGGGCTGGACAGGGCTAGCGGGTGCCACGAGAGACCAGTCTGCACGTCCCTTGGTGGCCCAGCGGTGAGTTTGGCAGCCGGGACTCCTGCAGGGGAGACACCTGGGGCTGCCCTGAGCCTGGGCGACTCCTGTGGGCACGGCACCGTCCTCTCACTGGTGTGGAAATCTAGTCCCCGTTTCCCGAGCGGGCGGGTATGCCTTTCAGGCATGCCCACCTGAAAGGACAGGAGCCTCGCTTAGAAGTGGGCAGAGGTGTCCTCGCAGCTCAGCTCTGCAGCTCCCGCCACGTGGAGCACCTTGCGTGTTTGGAATTGGGGTGGCGGTATGTTTCGTCTCACCTGCACCGGTCACCTCCTTGGTGAGCAGGGTGCTGAATGGTTGTGCGCTTGCTGACTTGGATTTTTCCCTTGCTTTCCAGAGATTGTTACCATTTGGGACAGCGTCTCTGAATACATTCTAGAGCACTTGGCAGAGAACAAGGTGGGTCTTGTGGCTCGGTCCTCCCCTCCTGAAACGCTGACGGTTTGCCTTGTCCTGGCACCCCTGTGCCACGGAGTGCCGTCGCTTCCCTCCCCTGAAAAGAGAAAGCGCGCCCCTGCAGGACACTGTCCTGGACAAATGTGCCACAGAGCAGCTTCTCTGGCACCGGCGGCAACAACGGAAGTCCCGATAAAGCAGAAGAGAGTGCTGGGCACTTTCTGGGCCTTCTCCCTTCTCCAGTGCCAGCATGGAAAAACCAAAGCCTGGCCCCTGTTCCAGGGTTGGTCCCTGCCGTTGGAAACCCCTCCGAGTGTAGGTAGGGGAGGAATGTTGGCTCTGCTGTTGCTTTCCCAAAGAGATTTGGGGGGGGGCGAGCCGAGGAGCAAGAGGAAAGAAAGGTCTGGAGTGTGTGCTTTCCCTAGTGCCCCATCTTGCCCTTTGCATGCTAGGGGTGGGCAGGGCCCAGGGCAGCATCCCCACGCTCGGGCAAGCCCTCGGTCAGTTTTTCGTCTCCAGGCTGCTTATGCTTGCTCCTTCTCTCCCGCTGCTGCTCTCAGGGTGTCAAGGTATTAGGAGTGGGGATATTCTATGTCCTTAAACACTACGAGTGCTCCGTGAACGGTGAGCTTTCGATTGTTCGGAGACCCATGTTCCGTATATCGGAGGTTGTTGCCAAGGAATACCAGGCCAGGTGCGCTCAAGAAGATGTTCCTGGTAAGAAGACACGTTAAAACCTTTGCCTGCCCTTGCGCCGAGCTTGAGGCGCATGCAAACTGCTCTGAAGACATGACTGAATGCCTCCGGCTGGCCTGAGAACAACTTCAGCTTGTTCAAGCTGCAGAGGCCAGCCAGGAGCAACTGCTCAGAAAGGCTCCCTGGGTGTCCTTTCCTGGTAATATGCCTTCAGCCGGGTGCGTGGGAGGGATAGGACGCTGGCCCCAAAAGCGGAGACATTTGCTGACTACGAGGCGGTGGGGGTGGGGGTGGGGGTCGGGGTGGGGGGTAGAAGAACCCTGTGGGCTGCTGTGCCGTCCTTGCACTTTGCTTCTTCCTTGCGTCTACTGACATGGCATAGGCTTAGCCCGAGGGCACTGACTGCGGGCACAGTCACAATGGCCTGGCACCGCGCACTTTCTCATGGGACCTGCACCCGTCTGCCCTACTTGTCCTGCCCTCCGGTAAAGTGGTCCTACCAAATGGTTAGTTTCCCTTTTTTATTCCTGCACTGGCAAAATCACTGCTGCCCCCTGAGCACCTCAGTTTGCAGGCTGCTCTGACTCTTCCCGGAAGGGACTCCATAAACCGCTCCTAGGCGCTGTAGCAGAGGATTCAAGAGCCTGCTCTGAGGCAGCGCTGTCTTGCCAGAAAGTGTTGTCGCCTTGTGATTGGAGCCCGCTGCCCTGCTGCAGAGGTGCCTTTGTTCCTCCTTTGCTGCTGTCTAGGTGACGTAAGAATCGTCCCTCTGAGGTACGAGGATCTACCCGTGTGTGCCCACATGCCTTTTACAACGGTGCAGTGCTGCATACAGGAGACCGTGATGGCGTTCTTTCGGGCCATCTCAAAAAGACAGACCGTGGACTTTGTCTTCAAGGCCATTGGCATTCTCTCCGTACGAGACCAGGAAGTGACCATGAGATTTTACGATGACTTCCTCCTCACCGTGGATGGCACTGGAAAGCTGCTAGCAGCTCTGCTCGGGGTAAGTCGAGCACTTCCCCGTGCTACGCCTACTTCTTCTGGACAGCTGTCAAAGGACGACTGAACCGATCTCTGTTGGCCTGCCAGGACCTTCCCGGCCAGCGGGGCAGCCACGGTCTCCAGCCACGCCAACTCTCTCTAGCGTCCTTCTCCCGTACGCAGTGGTCTGGGCGACAGAGGCGAACGTAGGACGAGCTGCCCCGCGTTAGGCCAAGGCTCTGGCTGGCCCAGCATCCCACTCTCTGTGCTAGAAATGATAATGGCGAGGCTTTTACGGGCTCAAAAGCAGGCAGTTTCTGGGGAAAGAGTCTACAACGCAGGCAGGTATCTGTGGCACTTCGCCTCGCAGAAAGCCATGGTTGAGTGCTGGGCCGTCTGCACTGACCAGCCCTTCCCAGTGTCCCTGGCGTCCCACTGCCATGAACGGCTCTTTTCTGCCCCAGGCCTGCGTTCACGCTCTGCTTGGGATGGTCACCCTGTCCCAGCCTGTCTCCTCATCCCAGCCCAATGCCCTTCCCCAGCTCTCTCGTGTGGCACTCCCGGTTCTTACCCACTGGGCAAAGGCAAAGCAAGGGCTGGGTCTCTCTCGCTCCTCTTCCACGCTATGGATGCAACCACCCAAATCCTTGGAGAGCCTGTGAGGCTAACACCAGGTCCGAGCCAGGTGTTCTCTTTCCAGGAGGGCTCATAGCAAGCCAACTGGCAAAACCTGGCCCGCAGAGACCCTGGCTAATCGAATGCCTTCTCCTGTGCCTGATTTCTCCACTAACAGAGAAGGAGCGTCCTCGTTGACTGTCTTGACTCTTGCCCTTGCGAAACACCTGGCAGTGAGGTCCCTCATTCTCAGCTCTGAGCTGTGCATCTTCTGCTTTCCTAGTTGAGGGCTAGCATTTGGAGAGGAAACTTTGTTTCAGGGTGTCCCGGTGGCAGCATCTGCCCTGAGCACAAGAAAGATTTGCTGCCTCTAGGAGCAAAAGGCAGTCATGTCGCCGGAACGCTCTCACGTACCTCTGTCTCTGTTTCAGGCCCCAGGGACGAGACCCCTGGTGGTTTCAGGAAGAGGAAGTGTGGCTTTTCGCATGGGTCCCGGCAGTGTCTTCGTGTTGCCACAGTACGTTTGTGGAGTAGGTCTCAGCTCCTGCTTGGTGAATAGGAGGAGGGGAGGCGAGATGGTCTCCAGGGGCAGCAAGGAGGCCTGGAGTACACTTTCTCCGCGTTAGGATAGGGAAGCCCTGGCCCAGACTGGTGGGGCCTCTCGTGTGCGCACACGCCGCGGAGGTCTGGCCTGTGCCTCTCCGGTTCCTCAGAATGAGAGTTCTCAAGGATGCTGCGTACTCTGCTTTGGAAAGCTATGGCCTTGGCAGGCCTTCTCAAAGCTCTCTGGCAACGGACTGTGAATGCGAGCGGCAAAGGGAGCGTGGTGCCTTTTCTGCAAGCTGGCCTCTTCTCCTTTCCAGATTTGATTTGACGCTTCCGGCTGAAAAACAAGAGGCGGAATCTCCCTCCCAGGGATCCCTGAAGTGCACTGAAGAAGAAGGGCAGATGGACAGAACAGGTCATGTCACAGCTGACTTGTGAGCGAGAAGGGAGTGTGCATGCGTGCGTGTGTTCCCTTTGTCCTCAGCAGTAGGTGGTTGGAGCCGTGGTCGAGATGCCGTGCCTGGGAGAGTAGACTGCCTCTTTGTGCCTCTATTTACCCCTCGCAGCAAATCTCAAGTGACTCTGGATGGCAGGAGGTCTCAGGGTGGCCCAACAGCAACAAATGCAGCTGGTGCTGCTGAAGGGCAGTTTTGCCCCGGGGCGCTGCGCCCTGGTGGATAGCGCAAGCTCCTCTTTCACTTTAGGACATTTGGCGGCGAGGTGTCTATGCTGGAGGGGAGGGGAGGGGGGGTGGTCTACCTCTCTGACGGATCCCGGGCACGTGAATGTGGGGAGAAAGATTGCCTGGAGATGACTGTCAACAGGCTGCTAACGTGTGCCAAGGACGTCCTAGGGAGCAAGACTTCTTGGAGAGCGTGGCTCCAAGGGGATCAGCCTGTTTGATCCGATGCTGGAGCACATCTGCCTGTCCCAAGTGCTCACAAAGACGCTTGCTGAAGAGCCTTCTCCTTTCCTACTTCCAGGGAGTGCTCCCGTTGCGTGCCTCCTCTCTCAAGAAAGGCCTGTGCCACCCGCGTTATCTGGCGCCGGCCGTAAAAAGCAGAAGGGGCGGAAGAGCAAAGGAAGCAAGTCGTCGGCCAGGTGAGGCTCTTGGAGAAAAGGGCTGAGGGTGCCCTTGTGCTCCTGGAGTTCTTTGAAGGGGTTGCTTCTTCCGTACACTCTGTCAGTGTGACATCTGAAGGGCGGCCAACAAGTCTTTGCATGACTTGGTCTTCCTAGATTGACGGCAAGCCTGTCGCAGGTTTCTGCGAGCCTCTGGTGTCAAGCTTCTCTCTGGTGCCTTTCTTGTTTCCAGGACGGAGACTGAGATGTTGCCTGTGAGACCAGCCTCTTCCCCCAGAGGGTCTCGGAAGGCCGCCAAAGGCCGGGAGGCAAAGGACAGAGCGCGTAACAAGCAGACTGAGGGAAAAGGTAATGTCACAGCTGACTGGTGAGAGAGGTGTGTTTGTTTTCCTTTTGGCCTCCGCAGCACGGGGCTGGAGCCAAGCTGAAAAGGCGATGCCCGGCGGAGTAGGCTGCTTCTCTTGTGCCTCTGTTTACTCATCACGGCAGATCTCAGGGGACTCCTCCTGGAAGGGGCTCTCCGGGCAGTCCTGCAGCACCAACTGCAGCAGCTGCCACTGCTGAGGGGCACTTGGCCCTGGGACTCCATGCCCTGGTGTGTCTTGCAAGCTGCTCCTTAGTTGCAGGAGTCTGTCTGTGCAGCGGCATTTAGGAATTTAGGAAGATCCCTCCGCGCTCTGCGCGGGATCAAAATCCTGCCTTGAGCTGCCAGTGGCGGAGGGGGTCTACCTTTCCCAGGGAAGCAGCACGCTGGAAAGTGGGGAGGAAGACCACGTGGAGATGAGTGGCGACAGGCTGCGAAGCTGTGCCAAAACGTGGCTTCCTTGTGGAGGCTGGTAATTGCAGGCCTTGTGCTGTGCATCTCCCTAAGCGTGTCTTTGGGCTGGATGCGCCAGAAGAGCACGTCTGTGCATGTGAGCGCCTTATAGATGTGCAGGAATCTGTTCCCCTTCTCGTGTGGCACTATGCCCTCCAGCCCGCAGCCGCCCCAAAGGAGAGGGTACCATGAGGTCACCAGCACCTCCCAGCCAAGCCCCGCTTTTTAAGCCTATGGGCTAGAGAAAGCAGGAGAACAGCCACAGTACTCCAGGGCAGAAGGGTGCCCTGCAGAAGTGAAGAGCTGGACAGGATTCTGTGTCAGCAAGGGCCTAAGACCTGCTCGGGAGCAGAGCTCCGAGGCAATCGGGCTCTTTGATCCAAAGCTGGAGCACAGCTGCCTGTCCTTCTTGTTCAAACGCTCACAGAGATGCCTGCTGAGGAGTCTCCGCCCTTCCTACTTCCAGGGAGTCCTCCTGCTGAGCGCCTCCTTTCTCGAGAAAGGCTTTCTCCGCCCACGCTATCTGGGGCCAGCTCGAAGGGAGGGAAAGAATGGAAAACCCGGGCAAACAAGCCAGCTGCCAGGTGAGGCTCTTGGAGCAAAGCATGCCGGTGACCGTGTGCTTTTGGCATTCTGGGAAGGAGTTGTTTCCGTCGCACACGCCGTCGGTATGAACTCTGAAAGGTTGTCAACTCGTGTCACAACGACTGATGTCGATGCAAGAGGTGTTGCAGCAGCTGAGAAGTTGCAGCAAAGCTGTTCTGCTTTGCTAGACATTTCAAGGGACCTCATTTGGTTGCAGCGTAGATGAGAGCACTTCCCAGAGGACCGTGAAAGTCAGACCATCCTCCCCCACCAACAGAGAGCGGTGTCCGTTTTCCCTGGTTTTTAGGTTGGATTCAATTCACTAGAAGCCTCCCCTTTTCCCATTTCACCCCAAAACAGAGTCTTTCTGACCACCTCACGGCCTTTAGTGCCCCTAGCAGGAGGCGGCTAGCGGGCTCTGCAGGCTCCGGGCGTGGCAAATGGCACTGGTTTTCTCCTCGTGCCATCCAGAGAGGGCCCACACCTGGGCATCCAGAGCTTTCCTTAGGGCCTGTAGGGCCTCATGTGAGTGCTACAGCTGGAGGCGTTCTTCCCTCACTCTTGACGGGATCACAAGGGCTCAAATACACCAAATGCTCCAGCAGCACTGTCTTGTGCTGCAGAGGCTGGCACACCGCTGCTTGTGAGCACAAGATGGAGACCGGTCTCATCCGGGACTCCGATAACCTCACCCGGCTTGTGTGTTTTCAGCCTGCTGCAAACAGTTCGGGAGAGCTCCTCTGAGGTGGACGAGGACAGCAAGCAGCAAGAACCTCGTCAAGCCAGACCTCGGACTGCAATTCCTGTTTGCAGGCAGCCAAACAGGGCAGAACAGGTAAGCCGAGGAGCGGAGTCGTGGAGGTCTCCAAGTCCGAGTGGTACTGCTGCCCCCCAAAGAGCAGGCCAGGTGGCCATGGTCTTTCAAGCTTGCCTGCCCATGCCTGGCAGGGAGAAGCTGCTGCAAAAAGCCAAAGGGGAGGAGCAGCAATGTGCTGTGGTGGGGGCATGGCTAGGTCGCCCCCTCCCTTGAACTTGCGGGGAAGAAGGCCAACCACAGGCGGGGCTGTGCTTGCAAGAGTGTAGCCAGCCGAGTGAAGGACGCCACGAGTCCTCTCTCTTCAGCCCTTGGGAGACCTCACCTGGAGCCAGCCCTAGGTCCAGGGTGGGGCTCGACCATGCAAGAGAGGCTCTGGAATGCTGGAGCAAATCCAGCGGAGGCTCCCAAGCTGGCCAGCGGGCTGGAGAACCTGGTGTCCAAGGGAGAGGTGGAGAGGACTGTGTTTGTTCAGCCCTAGAAGAGAAGGCTCAAGGGTCCACCGCCTTGCTGTCTGCAGCTACCCGGGGGAAAGGCTAGAGGTAACTTAGCCAGCTCTTCTCAGAGGCGCACAGTGACAGGGTGAGAGGCACAAGACGTAGAGTTGCAAAAAGGCAGATTCCGGCTAGCTGTTGGGAGGCGCGTTTCCACCATGAGGGTGGTCAAAGTTTGGAACAGGGCCCAGAGAGGCTGTGGGACTTCTACCCTTGGAGTTATTCAACCCTCAGGTGGACACAGCCCGGGCAGCCTGCTCTAACTGGCCCCGCTTGGAGCGGGGCCTTGGACGAGAGCTCTCCAGAGGTCCCCTCCAACCGACCCCGTTCAGTGGTTCCGTGCTGGGGTCTGACTGGTGGAACCCCACTGGAGCGTTTGATTTCACGGTTGCAGCGCTGAAAAACGGTCATTCCTTGCCCTCATTCACCCTGTCACGAGCGATGTCAGCAAGAGAGAATGGAGCCAGCAAGCAACGGTGGTGAATCCCGGCCAGGGTCCCTGCCTGCGGCAGTGCTTGGCATGGGGGTTTCTGAGGCCAGAGCAGAGCAAGTGTGCGGGAGGACGCACAGGCCCCGCAGTTGCTGGCTTCTCCAGGGCTGAGAGGTGAGAGCGCCTGAGGGAGGTCAGAAGCAGCCTCAAATTTGTCCTCTGGCCCCAATGCAGGCTTGGCGGCATCAGGAAACGCTGCCCGAGGTTCAGCCACACTCACCAGTGCCGTGGCTTGGGAAAGAGGAGAGCGCTGCTGCCTTCCTGCCCCGAGCTGAGGAGAAGAGGAGGAAGCCAGAGAGGCTGCCGCGGCTGCGCAAAGAGTAAGTGCGCGCCAGGCCCAGCCCCGGCCTGGAAAACTGGAGTGGCAGCACCTGTCCGAGGTGTGAGGAAGCCCATCTTGGGAGCCATGGGGCTGGGTATGGCGTCCCCTGATTTCTCCTGGCATGGCAATGACCTGGGCTGGACCCTGGTGCCAGGCAGCCCCAAGCTGCATTGCCACTTGAAGGCTGTGGGTACCACCAGCGGGAGCGTGCGTGCAGGGGCTGGTCGAGGGGAGAGGCAGGAGGGCCTCAGCCAGAAGGGGAGAGGGAACTTTCCCTGCTCTTGCAGGCAGCTTTCTGTACGAGCAAGCCACACCCTGCAACTCTTGGAGACTTACCAAGTGCGTCGGGAAGAGTGGAAGCAGAGGGTAGAGCTGAATCGGCAGCGGAATTCCCAAGAGAAGCACTTCCTCTGGTAAATTTCTCCAGCTGGGGGTGCTGTTTCCCCTTCCCCTGCACTGGCCTTCCCTCCACACCCAGGAGCACCCAAGGGGAGGGGAGGGGAAGGGGGTCCGGGCTTTCCCTGGCACCCCTCGTGGGAGAGCAACAGGCTTTGGAGGCTGTGGCCTGGGAGCAGGCACCCTTCCAGCCCAGGGGCAGGGGCTGGGCACTCAGCGGTGGGCTTTCCCTGTGGGACCAGAAAGTTGTGGCTGCCGACGATGAAAGGATTCCTCCAGCGTTTTGGCTCTCCCTTTTCAAACCGCACGCTCCATCCTTGTCTCCCCAAGGCTCCACACCCGGACACCTTGCCCTGTGGGGATCGAGGCCGGCTTGGTGCAAAGTCCCATCCCCGCCTGACTCCTCCGCAGGCTGATTACCGGCACGTGGCACCTTGTCATGTCCTTGCCTTGGACACTAGGGCCCCTGTCCCGTTCCAGAAAGCATAGAGATGCCAGCAGAAGCAGACCCCAGAAGAACCGCCCTGCCCTAGGCCTGCAGCGTTTCCGCGCCCTTCTCCCTGTGCCTAAAACCAAACGGTTAATGCCCTTTTTAATGCCCTAGCACTGGGCAGCAGATGGCTCTGCGGGATCAAAGGGAGAGATACCAGGACTTGCTGGCTGCGCAGAAGCCATGTGAACATTGCTGGAAAGTCTAGAAGCGTGGTCTTGAGCCATCTTGCTAGCTGCGGAAGCCTGCCTGGGCCTGAAGAGCGACCAATCCCAAGGCACTGCAGCTCCAGGGCCAAGTGGAGGCCTGTCAGCGTGGGAGCTCCCTCGGCTGCTGTCAGCGTTGTCTCCATTGCGGCCATGGAGCTCTTAGCAAAGGGGATGATAAAATCCACCTACAAGGGCCAAAGGAAAAAAAAGTGGCGGGTGCGTGTTCACGGCTGGAGTAACCAGCCTGTGCCTCACAAAGGACAGTGCTGCAGGACAGATGAACAGAAGAGCTGTTAAACCCCCTCCATGTGCTCCTCCACAGTTTTTGTAGCACCGTAACAGAATAACGCCCGTACACAGACCGCAGCATAGAGACACGCGTGCCACAGAGCGGGGGTGCAAGCAAACCACTGCCTCACTCATTCTAAGGACAGCGCGTGTGCACACACACACACACGCACGCACACACGTGCGCCCCTTCTTTCCTTCATTACCCTCCCTAGGACACGCTCAGAGCTCACACCTCTCACTCCCCAAGACCCTCACGCACAGCCAGGACTGCACCGCCAGAGTGCACATGCACCAGCCCAACACATCCCTGACACTGCACACGCATCCGCACACATGCTCACGCTCTCCACACGCACAGAGACGCTGCACAGCGGACACACCCCCTCACACAGCATGGTGGCCAGGACACACGTACACCTGATGGGCCCACAGCCCCAGGGGTGCTATAGGGGCTGGAGCCCTTCTCCGGATTGTATGGGGAAAGGCTAAGGGCAGAGGAGGAGCTGCTGTGGGGTAGAGCGGTGCGGCAACCTGGGAGTGCAGATGCCTGGCTTTTCTCTGCAGCTGCAGTGCTCTCCAGCCAGGCAAACCTGGGATGGGCCATGTTTGTCCCTGGGCCTCCGTCGGCCCTTGGCTGCTCCTTGTGGCAGCCCCCCCAGGGCTGTGCTCATGTCCTGGTGGGCGCACGGTGTCCCCACCACCCACCTCCTGACCGCTGCCTGGAGGTGGACATGCCTCATTTAGACCTTCCTCCTCTCTTGCCGCATGGCTGAGGTTGGGGTTTGTGGGGTTTTTTTAGCGCTTTCTTGAATTAGGTTTTCAAAGCAGCACCTAGTAGCTTCTTGTAAACTGCAGTCAGCTCACGGCTACTTGACAGCCCTGTCAGCCTTTTTCAAATCCTGGGCTCCTTGAAGCCTGTCCATGCGCCTCCTCTGACCCGGGAACACAGCGTTTCCCTGCCCTTCATCAAACACAGGAAGGGGCTTTGTGGATCCTTCCAGAGGAGCGGGTGATGGCGGTGTCCTTTCGGTCTGTTGCTGGGAGAAGCCTCTTCTTCGGTCGTCTTCCTTGTCCCAGTAACGCCTGATGCTCCAAACACTGCACTCTCCCTGCAAGAGCTGCCTCTTACTAAGCACCTGCTTCACTGGCAGACATTCGGCGTAGTAGAGGCAAAGGCTTTGGACCGCCTTGCTGCTGCAGGGACCAACAAATTACCACGGAGGTCCAGAAGCTGAGTACTCAGCCAGTACTGTTTTGCCCTGCCTGTGCGCTTAGTTGGCAGCTTTCCCTGGCCATGCAACTCATGAAGTGGTGCTGACCCTGATTTCCAGAAAAGTGCTTGTCAGTTTAAAAGAGAAGAACTGGGGGGAAGAGAAGAACAGTGGGGAGTTGGAAGGGCGACGTTCTGCTGCTTTGGGGGACTGCCCGCTGGCTTTTCTGGTGCGGTGACCCTTCTGTCTCGTCTGGCTCTGAGAGCTCCGTGAGGTCCCTCTTGACCCTCCCTGTGTGGAATAGCTACAAGATGCTGCTGCAGAGACTACTGGACTCTGACAGCCAGGCAGGGGTTAGGCCAGAGCCCAGATGCCCTCGGGAGCAGAGCGCAAAGCCAGAAGCCCGTTGGCTCCCCCACGAGATGTGGTTTGGGACCAGTGTTCCCTGCTGCTGCTCTCCGTGTCCTTCTTGGCTGCCTTAGCCCCTCTCCAGCCTCCACTCCCATTGGCCCAGCATGGCTTTGGCTGCTCTGGGTCTGCCCTTACTCACGGTCCCTGTGGCAGTCGGGTGTCCTTCTTCTGCCTCCCCTCGCCCCCTCCCCCGGCTGTCTTCACTACAGGGGCTTTCTGATGCACTCAATGGCCTCACAGGGCTGCCACAGCAGCGACCGCACTGTCCCAGCCCTGGGTCGCCTGTGGCCTCCCTTTTCCTGCCTCTAGCCAGCTAAACCCTGCCGAGGGGCACTTTGCCCTGGCACTCCGTGCCCTGGTGAATGTTGCAAGCCTGGCACACAATGGCTGCTCCTTGCTGGACGAGACAAAGAGGAAAGCACTTGAGGTGCCCGGTTAATGCTGAAGAGCCATGGTGATCGCAGGCAACAATGGTTGCTCGTGGGCTCCAGTCCGCCTCTCCAAGCGTGCTCCAGTGGCGCAATGGGCCAGCGCACAGTACTTATACAGCAGTGCTAAGCGGAGGGATGCTGAGGGTGTGCGTTCAAGCCTCACCTGGAGCATGGGCTTTTGATCATGCAGTGCCTCCTCTTCCCTTGGGCGGTGCAGCTTTCCAGCAGTGACATCTGTCTCAAGCCAGACATCCCGGGACCTGCCAATACAGACACCTTGGAACACCAGAAGCGCTCGGGGCCGTTCCAGGCTTGACCTGGGCTCTGCCCGCATAGCACTCGGTTTGGGGCCCCGGAGGCAGAGCTGGGCTCTCCTCCCTTCTCTTCCGCAGAGGATCCAGACCCCACTCAGGGCGCAGATGCTAACATTTTCCTTTGCTCTTCAGCATTTGCCCTCCAGGCGGACACTCTCCCAGCACCAGCTGCCCAGCCTCACTGTGGCAGATCCTTCCTAGCCAGCCTTTCCCCCTGCAGCCAGGCCAGGAGGAAGCACTCCTGGCTCTCTACACGCGAGCACTGCGGTGGAGCTGCAGGCAAAAGCTGCTGCCTCACAGCGCCTCTCACTCTGCAGCAGGCAAGGGAGAAAGGCAGCTCTGCCTTTCCAGGGAGGGTTTCTTTCCCACAGCCAGCTTACAGCTTGGCCGGAACAGGACTTAAGACTTCCAGCATGGTGGCATAACCTCAGAAAAGTCACACGCTCCCCCTGAAGAAAAAAAAAGCGACTTCTTTCTCCCAGGGAAGAGCTACTTGTGTGGGGGTCTCTATGGCGTGGGATGGCAGTTGCGGGTGGGCTGGGGCTGCAGGCAGTTTGTGTGTGGAGCTGAGAGTGCCCTGACTGCAACACGGAGAGCAAGGGCAAGGGAAAGGAAAGGTGAAAAGCTGGGCACTTTCCAGGCAGAGTCTCTCAGTTCTCAAGCTTGGCCTGGAGAACGGAGACGCTTGACTGCTTTCCCAGAAGCAGGGGTAGCTGTCACGGCAGCCCCCCAGCAGAAGACACTGCACGATCACTAGAAACCAGGAAATCATTTTAGGCACGAGCCCACTGAATGTTTGGAACAGAGAGCACAGAAGAGCTTCCTAGGCCATGGCATCTTTGGAAACAAACCCGTTGGCCCACCCTTGCAGGTGCCTCCCGTGTCTTTTCCAACTCTCCTTTTCACCCGGCAGGCTTTGCAAAACCATTGCTGTGACTCGGATTCGAACCGAGGTTGCTGCGGCCACAACGCAGAGTACTAACCACTATACGATCACAGCTGCCCATGTGATTGCCTTTCCTCCTCGGAAAGGGAGGGATTGCCTTCCCTCCTGCCTCCTGCCCTCCTGCCTTCTGCCCTCCTGCGGAGCAGCCAGAGCTGTCAGGTGATGGCAGGCTAGCAGGGAGAAGTCAGAAAATGCGAGTCTGTGTCCTTGCAGAGCAGCACCCGAACAGCGCAAGCCCTCACTCTCTAGATTCACCTTTTCAGAAGTCTCAGTTCTTGGGGATGGCAAAGAACTGGACTGAAGGAAGTTACGGGGCATGTCCAGGGGCTGGCGATGAGGAAAGGACAACTCTGCAAAGAGCGGCCCCGCGTAGCCAGCTGGACAGAGGGTGGTGTAGGGGGGAAGGCAGGTGCATAGCACAGGGGATAGGAACTGCTCCGTGCCCAGCCCTGGCTCTTTCTGCTCAAGTGTCCCTTCCACCACGCACCCTGGGGTGCAGTGTGAGCCTGTGGGCGCACCTCCACAAAGAGCGACGGTCCTTTCCCCACTTGCTCTGCTCCTGCTGCTGGGCGAGGTCCTGGCGAGAGGTTGCATCTGCAGGAGTGCTGCGCTGGGTGGCGGAGGTGGCTCAGCAGAAGGGAGCTGCTCCTCGCCTGAGCTACGTTGCAGCCATGCCCGGCCCTGGCCGCCATGCACCTCGCTGACCCTGCCCTTCCCTGGCTGACCGGGCTCCAGAGCTTGGCCTCAGACCCGTCTCAGCACTTTGGACTTGGCTGGCAACCACTGCTCTGTGCCTGGCCCTCGTTCCTGACACTCAACCAGCTCTCCCTTCTTGCTCGGGTGCTGAGGGCCTGTGCCCTGCCAGGGAGGTCCCTGCCTCACTGGCCTTGCTATGTCCCTCGCAGCCTGCTTGCCTGCCCTCGGAAAGCAGCCCGCTCCCACTGCTGGCTGCCACCTGCAGCAAGAGCGTGCTCACGTTTCGCACTGTGCTGCAAGGACAGCCGGAAGGGGCATCGGTCCCCTGGCGAGAGGCAATCCAGACTTCCCCCAGCCCAACCCATGCACCAGGACAGGAGTGTTGCAGTCTGGTGGGTATAGGTGAGTGGTGCAAGGAGCTGGATTTTGGCTCCGGTTTCTTGGAGAGGTGGGTTTGAAGCCCGTGCTGTCGGGCTTTGTTGTCTCAGGCTGCTGTGATTTGTGCCCAGCTGTGATTTTCTGCTCAGGGACTTTCCACGGCAGCGGGTCCCTGCCGGCAAGCCCACGTGTGCCGCCAAAAGGAGGCCGTCCCTGGGTGGGCTCGAACCACCAGCCTCTCGGTTAACAGCCGAGCGCGCTCGCCCATTGCGCCACAGAGACCCCCCCCGACCAAGGGCTGTCTCAGTGATGCGCCCGTCTGTGCCATGACACACCTCGGTGCTGAGGGACTGGCAATGCCCCTGATCTTGGGCCATGTCCTTGGAGGGCACGTGCACGCACCACGCGGTGGAGGCGGCTTGAGGAGAGGCCTTTTCTCAGTCTCTTCCAGCATCGCTTTCCCACACGCTGTGCGTCAAGAGAGAGCTGGTGGGTGCAGCTCTCTCCCGTGCCCGCCCGCCTGCTCTGCTCCTGGTGCTGGAGGCAGGACAGTAGCCACGCGCACAGCACTGCTGACCTGGCTGAGGTGGACTCAGGGCAAGGGATTTGCTCCGCTCCCTCTGGCCACCCCTGCCCAGAGCAAGGTGTAGCAGTGGTGCCAGCAGCTGGAGGCTCCTCTCCTGGATGGGCCCTGAGCACCTGGGGTCCACTGCCCATAGGTGCTGAGTGGTGTCTAGGCTTCCTGTGAGCCCCAGCACCATCGGACCCTGTCAGCGCCCTCCGGACCGTTTCTCAGAGACTTCCGGAATAAGAAGAGCTTGGCGCAGGGGTTGCTTCAGAGCAGGCATTTGAGTGAGGCACACGGTGGTTTCCTCTCTGCGTGGGCATCGACTGACCCTGGCAGAGGACAGACTCCCCTCCCAGGGAGCCAGCTGCTCTATGAGCGCAGCAATGTGTGAGCCCTCTTGGCTTGACATGGAAAGACGGGCAGTTTTGTCCCGCAGAGGCACACTTCTGAGAGCTGCAGCTGAATTTAATGCAGGAGGGTGTTTTTGCCAAGCTGTTAGGAGCTATGAAGCTGGACTGGTTGTGTCCTCCTGGCAGCGTGTCGTGACTAGAGCCGGGGCCATCTCAGTAGCACAAAAGGGCATTAGACCGTGCAGAAAGGGCCCCCAGGGCCCCCTTGCCTCAACCACGCTGCCAATAGCTCACGGCGCAAACCTGTGTCCAGCGGTGACCAGCCTCCCCGCCGACCGCCACCTTGCACTCCCTGGGCCTTCCCGCTGCAGGGTGCCCGCTGCCCAGAGGCTCTGGTTGAGGGCCTCGTTCTCAGAAAGAAGGAGGAATGCCTGCAGAGTTGCCTGGGAAGGCTCGGGCTGCCATGGCAATTTGTCTTCCTGACCGGCTGTGGGGGGCTGTGGTTGGAGGGGTTGGTCCCCTGCAGGGCAGGGCTGGTGCCCACCGGTGGGTGCACAGGCAGGCTGGGCCTCTCCTCCCTGGTGGTCTAGTGGTCAGGATTCGGCACTCTCACTGCCGCGGCCTGGGTTCGATTCCCAGCCAGGGAAAGGGTTAGGGTTAGGGCTAACCCTATTGCCACAGCAAGCGAGGCCTTTCACCTGGGGGGGGGGGCAGCGTGGAAGGAAGGGGACCCTATCAGACGCACAGGAGCTCTGAGCAGGCACGAGGAACAGGGCGTTTCCTCTGTTGCAACAACAGCCATCCTGGGCTTGCCTGTGCAGCCAGCTCCAGGGCAGCCCTGTCTTCTGCCAAATCCCCTTGCAGAATACCCTTTCCTTAGGGCTCCTGGGAGGCGCTGGGTGACAGAGAAAAGGTCTCTGGGTCTGCGGGACGTGACTCACCTGCCGCAGGAGCTGCCTTGTCTTTCAGTCCTAAGATCCCTGCACTACCCAGTCCCACAGAGGCAGGAGCAGGCGACTCTGCAGTGAAGCTTTGCTCTGCACATGCCAATGAGAGACCCTTCCCATGCTTCCTGGTGCAGACGGGGCCAGAAGGCCCAGGGAGGAGCTGAAATGGGCTCCTGGGCCCATGGGCAGGGTGTGTGGAGCATTGCTGGTCAGGGCCACTGAGGCCCTCAGGGCCCTGACAGCACCCAGGTGTCGCGTCCTGCTGCTACGCCACAGGGGACTCGCAATAACAACCAGTGCTTAGGCCCTGCTGATAGTCGCAGCCTGAGCCAGCCCTTGGTTCTGTTACGTCCTGGACAACTCCGGTCACTTTGAAAAAAGCCCTGGAAACAAGCCCACCTGCCCCCCACACTCAGCCATGGCACAGGTGTTCCTCAGTGCAGCGAGATGTTGGTGCACAAGGGGTGGCGCTTAACGCTCCCAGACCCGATTTTGCATTCGCACGGCCTTTGGCACGGTTTGGAGACGGTCCTGGCGGACTCTTGGACAGTGCCCGGGGGGAAAGGAAGTAGCCGTTGCTGAGAGCACAGCTCACCGAGGCAGCACACAGGTGCAGCAGTTTGAGCCAAAGGAGGCTGTGACCTCTCGCAAGCTCTAACAGGCTCCAGCGAGCTCTTGTCAGCCATTCCTGAGCACAGGGTGCTTGGAGCTCTAGTTCCACCTAGAGTCGTGATGAGGGAGGGTCAAGCAGCCGTCCAGCAGGTGCCAGCGAGAGACCTGTACCACAAGCGCTGGGCCCAGTACAAGAAAGACATGGCCATGCTGGAGCGAGTCCAGCAAAAGGCCTCGGAGAGGCTTGAGGGATTGAAGCATCCGTCACACGAGCAGAGGCTGAGAGAGCTGGGATTGTTTAGGCGGGAGACGCAAAGGCCCAGAGGGGCTCTTGTCAGTGTGTCTAAATACGTGATGGGGGGAGTAAAGAAGACGGAGCCAGACTCTTCTCAGTGGTGCCCAGTGAAAGGAGGCGAGGCAGTGGGCACAAACTGACATACCAGAAATCTCCCTTAAGCACAAGAAAAATCTGTTTTCCTGATCGAACGCTGGCACCAGTTGCCCAGAGAGGCTGTGGTATACCTAACCAGCACAAGCCCTTGCTTTGCGGAGGCCGAAGAGTGCCGCCAGAGCCCTCCTCTTTATTCCTTCCTTCCTTTATCCCTTCCTTCCTTCCTTCAGGGCAGAGCTCAGCACAGCCCCTGCGGCCAGCAATGGTAGCGCAGCGTCCCCATCTGGGACCACCACACTGGTGAGGCCCCCACCCCCGCCCCCGCCATGGCTCTCGCTGCGCCATGGCGTGGGGTGGGGCAGCACCCCAAAACAGCCAGCGCAGCTGCCCTTGGCTGAGGTGGGCAAAGCCTGGCAGGGCCTGGGGGAGGGTGTCGCGGGAGGCCTGGCAGCCTCTTGGTGACGCGGGCTGGGGGGGTGGTCACAGTGGGACATGCCGCATCACAGCCACAGCTCCCCTCCCGCCACGGGGCCCCCGACCCCTCCCTGCCCTTCCCTGCGAGGCCTGGGCAAGCCCAGCTGCTGGGGCTGCTCTCGCCACCGCTCTTCTCTGGAGGAGCTGCTTTGCAGCGCAACGAGAGGGCGAAGGCAGGCCACGCAACACTGCTGGAGCCTGCCTGTGGAAGTGCCGAGGAGGAGAAGTTTCCTCCTCACCCTCCTGCTACAGGGCCTCATTGAGCGTGAGGGGGCGCAAAGATGGAGAACCTGTGGCCAGACGTGTTTCCAACGCTCAGGAATCTCAGCCGCTGCGGTAAGGCTTGCAGGAGGTATTTCCTGACTGCTGTAGAGCATATCAGCTAGGAGAAGAGCTATGGAAAGGCTGGGCTCTGTGGGGCAGGGCTGGACAGGGCTAGCGGGTGCCACGAGAGACCAGTCTGCACGTCCCTTGGTGGCCCAGCGGTGAGTTTGGCAGCCGGGACTCCTGCAGGGGAGACACCTGGGGCTGCCCTGAGCCTGGGCGACTCCTGTGGGCACGGCACCGTCCTCTCACTGGTGTGGAAATCTAGTCCCCGTTTCCCGAGCGGGCGGGTATGCCTTTCAGGCATGCCCACCTGAAAGGACAGGAGCCTCGCTTAGAAGTGGGCAGAGGTGTCCTCGCAGCTCAGCTCTGCAGCTCCCGCCACGTGGAGCACCTTGCGTGTTTGGAATTGGGGTGGCGGTATGTTTCGTCTCACCTGCACCGGTCACCTCCTTGGTGAGCAGGGTGCTGAATGGTTGTGCGCTTGCTGACTTGGATTTTTCCCTTGCTTTCCAGCGATTGTTACCATTTGGGACAGCGTCTCTGAATACATTCTAGAGCACTTGGCAGAGAACAAGGTGGGTCTTGTGGCTCGGTCCTCCCCTCCTGAAACGCTGACGGTTTGCCTTGTCCTGGCACCCCTGTGCCACGGAGTGCCGTCGCTTCCCTCCCCTGAAAAGAGAAAGCGCGCCCCCGCAGGACACTGTCCTGGACAAATGTGCCACAGAGCAGCTTCTCTGGCACCGGCGGCAACAACGGAAGTCCCGATAAAGCAGAAGAGAGTGCTGGGCACTTTCTGGGCCTTCTCCCTTCTCCAGTGCCAGCATGGAAAAACCAAAGCCTGGCCCCTGTTCCAGGGTTGGTCCCTGCCGTTGGAAACCCCTCCGAGTGTAGGTAGGGGAGGAATGTTGGCTCTGCTGTTGCTTTCCCAAAGAGATTTGGGGGGGGGCGAGCCGAGGAGCAAGAGGGAAGAAAGGTCTGGAGTGTGTGCTTTCCCTAGTGCCCCATCTTGCCCTTTGCATGCTAGGGGTGGGCAGGGCCCAGGGCAGCATCCCCACGCTCGGGCAAGCCCTCGGTCAGTTTTTCGTCTCCAGGCTGCTTATGCTTGCTCCTTCTCTCCCGCTGCTGCTCTCAGGGTGTCAAGGTATTAGGAGTGGGGATATTCTATGTCCTTAAACACTACGAGTGCTCCGTGAACGGTGAGCTTTCGATTGTTCGGAGACCCATGTTCCATATATCGGAGGTTGTTGCCAAGGAATACCAGGCCAGGTGCGCTCAAGAAGATGTTCCTGGTAAGAAGACACGTTAAAACCTTTGCCTGCCCTTGCGCCGAGCTTGAGGCGCATGCAAACTGCTCTGAAGACATGACTGAATGCCTCCGGCTGGCCTGAGAACAACTTCAGCTTGTTCAAGCTGCAGAGGCCAGCCAGGAGCAACTGCTCAGAAAGGCTCCCTGGGTGTCCTTTCCTGGTAATATGCCTTCAGCCGGGTGCGTGGGAGGGATAGGACGCTGGCCCCAAAAGCGGAGACATTTGCTGACTACGAGGCGGTGGGGGTGGGGGTGGGGGTCGGGGTGGGGGGTAGAAGAACCCTGTGGGCTGCTGTGCCGTCCTTGCACTTTGCTTCTTCCTTGCGTCTACTGACATGGCATAGGCTTAGCCCGAGGGCACTGACTGCGGGCACAGTCACAATGGCCTGGCACCGCGCACTTTCTCATGGGACCTGCACCCGTCTGCCCTACTTGTCCTGCCCTCCGGTAAAGTGGTCCTACCAAATGGTTAGTTTCCCTTTTTTATTCCTGCACTGGCAAAATCACTGCTGCCCCCTGAGCACCTCAGTTTGCAGGCTGCTCTGACTCTTCCCGGAAGGGACTCCATAAACCGCTCCTAGGCGCTGTAGCAGAGGATTCAAGAGCCTGCTCTGAGGCAGCGCTGTCTTGCCAGAAAGTGTTGTCGCCTTGTGATTGGAGCCCGCTGCCCTGCTGCAGAGGTGCCTTTGTTCCTCCTTTGCTGCTGTCTAGGTGACGTAAGAATCGTCCCTCTGAGGTACGAGGATCTACCCGTGTGCGCCCACATGCCTTTTACAACGGTGCAGTGCTGCATACAGGAGACCGTGATGGCGTTCTTTCGGGCCATCTCAAAAAGACAGACCGTGGACTTTGTCTTCAAGGCCATTGGCATTCTCTCCGTACGAGACCAGGAAGTGACCATGAGATTTTACGATGACTTCCTCCTCACCGTGGATGGCACTGGAAAGCTGCTAGCAGCTCTGCTCGGGGTAAGTCGAGCACTTCCCCGTGCTACGCCTACTTCTTCTGGACAGCTGTCAAAGGACGACTGAACCGATCTCTGTTGGCCTGCCAGGACCTTCCCGGCCAGCGGGGCAGCCACGGTCTCCAGCCACGCCAACTCTCTCTAGCGTCCTTCTCCCGTACGCAGTGGTCTGGGCGACAGAGGCGAACGTAGGACGAGCTGCCCCGCGTTAGGCCAAGGCTCTGGCTGGCCCAGCATCCCACTCTCTGTGCTAGAAATGATAATGGCGAGGCTTTTACGGGCTCAAAAGCAGGCAGTTTCTGGGGAAAGAGTCTACAACGCAGGCAGGTATCTGTGGCACTTCGCCTCGCAGAAAGCCATGGTTGAGTGCTGGGCCGTCTGCACTGACCAGCCCTTCCCAGTGTCCCTGGCGTCCCACTGCCATGAACGGCTCTTTTCTGCCCCAGGCCTGCGTTCACGCTCTGCTTGGGATGGTCACCCTGTCCCAGCCTGTCTCCTCATCCCAGCCCAATGCCCTTCCCCAGCTCTCTCGTGTGGCACTCCCGGTTCTTACCCACTGGGCAAAGGCAAAGCAAGGGCTGGGTCTCTCTCGCTCCTCTTCCACGCTATGGATGCAACCACCCAAATCCTTGGAGAGCCTGTGAGGCTAACACCAGGTCCGAGCCAGGTGTTCTCTTTCCAGGAGGGCTCATAGCAAGCCAACCGGCAAAACCTGGCCCGCAGAGACCCTGGCTAATCGAATGCCTTCTCCTGTGCCTGACTTCTCCACTAACAGAGAAGGAGCGTCCTCGTTGACTGTCTTGACTCTTGCCCTTGCGAAACACCTGGCAGTGAGGTCCCTCATTCTCAGCTCTGAGCTGTGCATCTTCTGCTTTCCTAGTTGAGGGCTAGCATTTGGAGAGGAAACTTTGTTTCAGGGTGTCCCGGTGGCAGCATCTGCCCTGAGCACAAGAAAGATTTGCTGCCTCTAGGAGCAAAAGGCAGTCATGTCGCCGGAACGCTCTCACGTACCTCTGTCTCTGTTTCAGGCCCCAGGGACGAGACCCCTGGTGGTTTCAGGAAGAGGAAGTGTGGCTTTTCGCATGGGTCCCGGCAGTGTCTTCGTGTTGCCACAGTACGTTTGTGGAGTAGGTCTCAGCTCCTGCTTGGTGAATAGGAGGAGGGGAGGCGAGATGGTCTCCAGGGGCAGCAAGGAGGCCTGGAGTACACTTTCTCCGCGTTAGGATAGGGAAGCCCTGGCCCAGACTGGTGGGGCCTCTCGTGTGCGCACACGCCGCGGAGGTCTGGCCTGTGCCTCTCCGGTTCCTCAGAATGAGAGTTCTCAAGGATGCTGCGTACTCTGCTTTGGAAAGCTATGGCCTTGGCAGGCCTTCTCAAAGCTCTCTGGCAACGGACTGTGAATGCGAGCGGCAAAGGGAGCGTGGTGCCTTTTCTGCAAGCTGGCCTCTTCTCCTTTCCAGATTTGATTTGACGCTTCCGGCTGAAAAACAAGAGGCGGAATCTCCCTCCCAGGGATCCCTGAAGTGCACTGAAGAAGAAGGGCAGATGGACAGAACAGGTCATGTCACAGCTGACTTGTGAGCGAGAAGGGAGTGTGCATGCGTGCGTGTGTTCCCTTTGTCCTCAGCAGTAGGTGGTTGGAGCCGTGGTCGAGATGCCGTGCCTGGGAGAGTAGACTGCCTCTTTGTGCCTCTATTTACCCCTCGCAGCAAATCTCAAGTGACTCTGGATGGCAGGAGGTCTCAGGGTGGCCCAACAGCAACAAATGCAGCTGGTGCCGCTGAAGGGCAGTTTTGCCCCGGGGCGCTGCGCCCTGGTGGATAGCGCAAGCTCCTCTTTCACTTTAGGACATTTGGCGGCGAGGTGTCTATGCTGGAGGGGAGGGGAGGGGGGGTGGTCTACCTCTCTGACGGATCCCGGGCACGTGAATGTGGGGAGAAAGATTGCCTGGAGATGACTGTCAACAGGCTGCTAACGTGTGCCAAGGACGTCCTAGGGAGCAAGACTTCTTGGAGAGCGTGGCTCCAAGGGGATCAGCCTGTTTGATCCGATGCTGGAGCACATCTGCCTGTCCCAAGTGCTCACAAAGACGCTTGCTGAAGAGCCTTCTCCTTTCCTACTTCCAGGGAGTGCTCCCGTTGCGTGCCTCCTCTCTCAAGAAAGGCCTGTGCCACCCGCGTTATCTGGCGCCGGCCGTAAAAAGCAGAAGGGGCGGAAGAGCAAAGGAAGCAAGTCGTCGGCCAGGTGAGGCTCTTGGAGAAAAGGGCTGAGGGTGCCCTTGTGCTCCTGGAGTTCTTTGAAGGGGTTGCTTCTTCCGTACACTCTGTCAGTGTGACATCTGAAGGGCGGCCAACAAGTCTTTGCATGACTTGGTCTTCCTAGATTGACGGCAAGCCTGTCGCAGGTTTCTGCGAGCCTCTGGTGTCAAGCTTCTCTCTGGTGCCTTTCTTGTTTCCAGGACGGAGACTGAGATGTTGCCTGTGAGACCAGCCTCTTCCCCCAGAGGGTCTCGGAAGGCCGCCAAAGGCCGGGAGGCAAAGGACAGAGCGCGTAACAAGCAGACTGAGGGAAAAGGTAATGTCACAGCTGACTGGTGAGAGAGGTGTGTTTGTTTTCCTTTTGGCCTCCGCAGCACGGGGCTGGAGCCAAGCTGAAAAGGCGATGCCCGGCGGAGTAGGCTGCTTCTCTTGTGCCTCTGTTTACTCATCACGGCAGATCTCAGGGGACTCCTCCTGGAAGGGGCTCTCCGGGCAGTCCTGCAGCACCAACTGCAGCAGCTGCCACTGCTGAGGGGCACTTGGCCCTGGGACTCCATGCCCTGGTGTGTCTTGCAAGCTGCTCCTTAGTTGCAGGAGTCTGTCTGTGCAGCGGCATTTAGGAATTTAGGAAGATCCCTCCGCGCTCTGCGCGGGATCAAAATCCTGCCTTGAGCTGCCAGTGGCGGAGGGGGTCTACCTTTCCCAGGGAAGCAGCACGCTGGAATGTGGGGAGGAAGACCACGTGGAGATGAGTGGCGACAGGCTGCGAAGCTGTGCCAAAACGTGGCTTCCTTGTGGAGGCTGGTAATTGCAGGCCTTGTGCTGTGCATCTCCCTAAGCGTGTCTTTGGGCTGGATGCGCCAGAAGAGCAAGTCTGTGCATGTGAGCGCCTTATAGATGTGCAGGAATCTGTTCCCCTTCTCGTGTGGCACTATGCCCTCCAGCCCGCAGCCGCCCCAAAGGAGAGGGTACCATGAGGTCACCAGCACCTCCCAGCCAAGCCCCGCTTTTTAAGCCTATGGGCTAGAGAAAGCAGGAGAACAGCCACAGTACTCCAGGGCAGACGGGTGCCCTGCAGAAGTGAAGAGCTGGACAGGATTCTGTGTCAGCAAGGGCCTAAGACCTGCTCGGGAGCAGAGCTCCGAGGCAATCGGGCTCTTTGATCCAAAGCTGGAGCACAGCTGCCTGTCCTTCTTGTTCAAACGCTCACAGAGATGCCTGCTGAGGAGTCTCCGCCCTTCCTACTTCCAGGGAGTCCTCCTGCTGAGCGCCTCCTTTCTCGAGAAAGGCTTTCTCCGCCCACGCTATCTGGGGCCAGCTCGAAGGGAGGGAAAGAATGGAAAACCCGGGGAAACAAGCCAGCTGCCAGGTGAGGCTCTTGGAGCAAAGCATGCCGGTGACCGTGTGCTTTTGGCATTCTGGGAAGGAGTTGTTTCCGTCGCACACGCCGTCGGTATGAACTCTGAAAGGTTGTCAACTCGTGTCACAACGACTGATGTCGATGCAAGAGGTGTTGCAGCAGCTGAGAAGTTGCAGCAAAGCTGTTCTGCTTTGCTAGACATTTCAAGGGACCTCATTTGGTTGCAGCGTAGATGAGAGCACTTCCCAGAGGACCGTGAAAGTCAGACCATCCTCCCCCACCAACAGAGAGCGGTGTCCGTTTTCCCTGGTTTTTAGGTTGGATTCAATTCACTAGAAGCCTCCCCTTTTCCCATTTCACCCCAAAACAGAGTCTTTCTGACCACCTCACGGCCTTTAGTGCCCCTAGCAGGAGGCGGCTAGCGGGCTCTGCAGGCTCCGGGCGTGGCAAATGGCACTGGTTTTCTCCTCGTGCCATCCAGAGAGGGCCCACACCTGGGCATCCAGAGCTTTCCTTAGGGCCTGTAGGGCCTCATGTGAGTGCTACAGCTGGAGGCGTTCTTCCCTCACTCTTGACGGGATCACAAGGGCTCAAATACACCAAATGCTCCAGCAGCACTGTCTTGTGCTGCAGAGGCTGGCACACCGCTGCTTGTGAGCACAAGATGGAGACCGGTCTCATCCGGGACTCCGATAACCTCACCCGGCTTGTGTGTTTTCAGCCTGCTGCAAACAGTTCGGGAGAGCTCCTCTGAGGTGGACGAGGACAGCAAGCAGCAAGAACCTCGTCAAGCCAGACCTCGGACTGCAATTCCTGTTTGCAGGCAGCCAAACAGGGCAGAACAGGTAAGCCGAGGAGCGGAGTCGTGGAGGTCTCCAAGTCCGAGTGGTACTGCTGCCCCCCAAAGAGCAGGCCAGGTGGCCATGGTCTTTCAAGCTTGCCTGCCCATGCCTGGCAGGGAGAAGCTGCTGCAAAAAGCCAAAGGGGAGGAGCAGCAATGTGCTGTGGTGGGGGCATGGCTAGGTCGCCCCCTCCCTTGAACTTGCGGGGAAGAAGGCCAACCACAGGCGGGGCTGTGCTTGCAAGAGTGTAGCCAGCCGAGTGAAGGACGCCACGAGTCCTCTCTCTTCAGCCCTTGGGAGACCTCACCTGGAGCCAGCCCTAGGTCCAGGGCGGGGCTCGACCATGCAAGAGAGGCTCTGGAATGCTGGAGCAAATCCAGCGGAGGCTCCCAAGCTGGCCAGCGGGCTGGAGAACCTGGTGTCCAAGGGAGAGGTGGAGAGGACTGTGTTTGTTCAGCCCTAGAAGAGAAGGCTCAAGGGTCCACCGCCTTGCTGTCTGCAGCTACCCGGGGGAAAGGCTAGAGGTAACTTAGCCAGCTCTTCTCAGAGGCGCACAGTGACAGGGTGAGAGGCACAAGACGTAGAGTTGCAAAAAGGCAGATTCCGGCTAGCTGTTGGGAGGCGCGTTTCCACCATGAGGGTGGTCAAAGTTTGGAACAGGGCCCAGAGAGGCTGTGGGACTTCTACCCTTGGAGTTATTCAACCCTCAGGTGGACACAGCCCGGGCAGCCTGCTCTAACTGGCCCCGCTTGGAGCGGGGCCTTGGACGAGAGCTCTCCAGAGGTCCCCTCCAACCGACCCCGTTCAGTGGTTCCGTGCTGGGGTCTGACTGGTGGAACCCCACTGGAGCGTTTGATTTCACGGTTGCAGCGCTGAAAAACGGTCATTCCTTGCCCTCATTCACCCTGTCACGAGCGATGTCAGCAAGAGAGAATGGAGCCAGCAAGCAACGGTGGTGAATCCCGGCCAGGGTCCCTGCCTGCGGCAGTGCTTGGCATGGGGGTTTCTGAGGCCAGAGCAGAGCAAGTGTGCGGGAGGACGCACAGGCCCCGCAGTTGCTGGCTTCTCCAGGGCTGAGAGGTGAGAGCGCCTGAGGGAGGTCAGAAGCAGCCTCAAATTTGTCCTCTGGCCCCAATGCAGGCTTGGCGGCATCAGGAAACGCTGCCCGAGGTTCAGCCACACTCACCAGTGCCGTGGCTTGGGAAAGAGGAGAGCGCTGCTGCCTTCCTGCCCCGAGCTGAGGAGAAGAGGAGGAAGCCAGAGAGGCTGCCGCGGCTGCGCAAAGAGTAAGTGCGCGCCAGGCCCAGCCCCGGCCTGGAAAACTGGAGTGGCAGCACCTGTCCGAGGTGTGAGGAAGCCCATCTTGGGAGCCATGGGGCTGGGTATGGCGTCCCCTGATTTCTCCTGGCATGGCAATGACCTGGGCTGGACCCTGGTGCCAGGCAGCCCCAAGCTGCATTGCCACTTGAAGGCTGTGGGTACCACCAGCGGGAGCGTGCGTGCAGGGGCTGGTCGAGGGGAGAGGCAGGAGGGCCTCAGCCAGAAGGGGAGAGGGAACTTTCCCTGCTCTTGCAGGCAGCTTTCTGTACGAGCAAGCCACACCCTGCAACTCTTGGAGACTTACCAAGTGCGTTGGGAAGAGTGGAAGCAGAGGGTAGAGCTGAATCGGCAGCGGAATTCCCAAGAGAAGCACTTCCTCTGGTAAATTTCTCCAGCTGGGGGTGCTGTTTCCCCTTCCCCTGCACTGGCCTTCCCTCCACACCCAGGAGCACCCAAGGGGAGGGGAGGGGAAGGGGGTCCGGGCTTTCCCTGGCACCCCTCGTGGGAGAGCAACAGGCTTTGGAGGCTGTGGCCTGGGAGCAGGCACCCTTCCAGCCCAGGGGCAGGGGCTGGGCACTCAGCGGTGGGCTTTCCCTGTGGGACCAGAAAGTTGTGGCTGCCGACGATGAAAGGATTCCTCCAGCGTTTTGGCTCTCCCTTTTCAAACCGCACGCTCCATCCTTGTCTCCCCAAGGCTCCACACCCGGACACCTTGCCCTGTGGGGATCGAGGCCGGCTTGGTGCAAAGTCCCATCCCCGCCTGACTCCTCCGCAGGCTGATTACCGGCACGTGGCACCTTGTCATGTTCTTGCCTTGGACACTAGGGCCCCTGTCCCGTTCCAGAAAGCATAGAGATGCCAGCAGAAGCAGACCCCAGAAGAACCGCCCTGCCCTAGGCCTGCAGCGTTTCCGCGCCCTTCTCCCTGTGCCTAAAACCAAACGGTTAATGCCCTTTTTAATGCCCTAGCACTGGGCAGCAGATGGCTCTGCGGGATCAAAGGGAGAGATACCAGGACTTGCTGGCTGCGCAGAAGCCATGTGAACATTGCTGGAAAGTCTAGAAGCGTGGTCTTGAGCCATCTTGCTAGCTGCGGAAGCCTGCCTGGGCCTGAAGAGCGACCAATCCCAAGGCACTGCAGCTCCAGGGCCAAGTGGAGGCCTGTCAGCGTGGGAGCTCCCTCGGCTGCTGTCAGCGTTGTCTCCATTGCGGCCATGGAGCTCTTAGCAAAGGGGATGATAAAATCCACCTACAAGGGCCAAAGGAAAAAAAAGTGGCGGGTGCGTGTTCACGGCTGGAGTAACCAGCCTGTGCCTCACAAAGGACAGTGCTGCAGGACAGATGAACAGAAGAGCTGTTAAACCCCCTCCATGTGCTCCTCCACAGGAGCACCGTAACACCGTAGCACCGTAACAGAATAACGCCCGTACACAGACCGCAGCATAGAGACACGCGTGCCACAGAGCGGGGGTGCAAGCAAACCACTGCCTCACTCATTCTAAGGACAGCGCGTGTGCACACACACACACACGCACGCACACACGTGCGCCCCTTCTTTCCTTCATTACCCTCCCTAGGACACGCTCAGAGCTCACACCTCTCACTCCCCAAGACCCTCACGCACAGCCAGGACTGCACCGCCAGAGTGCACATGCACCAGCCCAACACATCCCTGACACTGCACACGCATCCGCACACATGCTCACGCTCTCCACACGCACAGAGACGCTGCACAGCGGACACACCCCCTCACACAGCATGGTGGCCAGGACACACGTACACCTGATGGGCCCACAGCCCCAGGGGTGCTATAGGGGCTGGAGCCCTTCTCCGGATTGTATGGGGAAAGGCTAAGGGCAGAGGAGGAGCTGCTGTGGGGTAGAGCGGTGCGGCAACCTGGGAGTGCAGATGCCTGGCTTTTCTCTGCAGCTGCAGTGCTCTCCAGCCAGGCAAACCTGGGATGGGCCATGTTTGTCCCTGGGCCTCCGTCGGCCCTTGGCTGCTCCTTGTGGCAGCCCCCCCAGGGCTGTGCTCATGTCCTGGTGGGCGCACGGTGTCCCCACCACCCACCTCCTGACCGCTGCCTGGAGGTGGACATGCCTCATTTAGACCTTCCTCCTCTCTTGCCGCATGGCTGAGGTTGGGGTTTGTGGGGTTTTTTTAGCGCTTTCTTGAATTAGGTTTTCAAAGCAGCACCTAGTAGCTTCTTGTAAACTGCAGTCAGCTCACGGCTACTTGACAGCCCTGTCAGCCTTTTTCAAATCCTGGGCTCCTTGAAGCCTGTCCATGCGCCTCCTCTGACCCGGGAACACAGCGTTTCCCTGCCCTTCATCAAACACAGGAAGGGGCTTTGTGGATCCTTCCAGAGGAGCGGGTGATGGCGGTGTCCTTTCGGTCTGTTGCTGGGAGAAGCCTCTTCTTCGGTCGTCTTCCTTGTCCCAGTAACGCCTGATGCTCCAAACACTGCACTCTCCCTGCAAGAGCTGCCTCTTACTAAGCACCTGCTTCACTGGCAGACATTCGGCGTAGTAAAGAGGCAAAGGCTTTGGACCGCCTTGCTGCTGCAGGGACCAACAAATTACCACGGAGGTCCAGAAGCTGAGTACTCAGCCAGTACTGTTTTGCCCTGCCTGTGCGCTTAGTTGGCAGCTTTCCCTGGCCATGCAACTCATGAAGTGGTGCTGACCCTGATTTCCAGAAAAGTGCTTGTCAGTTTAAAAGAGAAGAACTGGGGGGAAGAGAAGAACAGTGGGGAGTTGGAAGGGCGACGTTCTGCTGCTTTGGGGGACTGCCCGCTGGCTTTTCTGGTGCGGTGACCCTTCTGTCTCGTCTGGCTCTGAGAGCTCCGTGAGGTCCCTCTTGACCCTCCCTGTGTGGAATAGCTACAAGATGCTGCTGCAGAGACTACTGGACTCTGACAGCCAGGCAGGGGTTAGGCCAGAGCCCAGATGCCCTCGGGAGCAGAGCGCAAAGCCAGAAGCCCGTTGGCTCCCCCACGAGATGTGGTTTGGGACCAGTGTTCCCTGCTGCTGCTCTCCGTGTCCTTCTTGGCTGCCTTAGCCCCTCTCCAGCCTCCACTCCCATTGGCCCAGCATGGCTTTGGCTGCTCTGGGTCTGCCCTTACTCACGGTCCCTGTGGCAGTCGGGTGTCCTTCTTCTGCCTCCCCTCGCCCCCTCCCCCGGCTGTCTTCACTACAGGGGCTTTCTGATGCACTCAATGGCCTCACAGGGCTGCCACAGCAGCGACCGCACTGTCCCAGCCCTGGGTCGCCTGTGGCCTCCCTTTTCCTGCCTCTAGCCAGCTAAACCCTGCCGAGGGGCACTTTGCCCTGGCACTCCGTGCCCTGGTGAATGTTGCAAGCCTGGCACGCAATGGCTGCTCCTTGCTGGACGAGACAAAGAGGAAAGCACTTGAGGTGCCCGGTTAATGCTGAAGAGCCATGGTGATCGCAGGCAACAATGGTTGCTCGTGGGCTCCAGTCCGCCTCTCCAAGCGTGCTCCAGTGGCGCAATGGGCCAGCGCACAGTACTTATACAGCAGTGCTAAGCGGAGGGATGCTGAGGGTGTGCGTTCAAGCCTCACCTGGAGCATGGGCTTTTGATCATGCAGTGCCTCCTCTTCCCTTGGGCGGTGCAGCTTTCCAGCAGCGACATCTGTCTCAAGCCAGACATCCCGGGACCTGCCAATACAGACACCTTGGAACACCAGAAGCGCTCGGGGCCGTTCCAGGCTTGACCTGGGCTCTGCCCGCATAGCACTCGGTTTGGGGCCCCGGAGGCAGAGCTGGGCTCTCCTCCCTTCTCTTCCGCAGAGGATCCAGACCCCACTCAGGGCGCAGATGCTAACATTTTCCTTTGCTCTTCAGCATTTGCCCTCCAGGCGGACACTCTCCCAGCACCAGCTGCCCAGCCTCACTGTGGCAGATCCTTCCTAGCCAGCCTTTCCCCCTGCAGCCAGGCCAGGAGGAAGCACTCCTGGCTCTCTACACGCGAGCACTGCGGTGGAGCTGCAGGCAAAAGCTGCTGCCTCACAGCGCCTCTCACTCTGCAGCAGGCAAGGGAGAAAGGCAGCTCTGCCTTTCCAGGGAGGGTTTCTTTCCCACAGCCAGCTTACAGCTTGGCCGGAACAGGACTTAAGACTTCCAGCATGGTGGCATAACCTCAGAAAAGTCACACGCTCCCCCTGAAGAAAAAAAAAAGCGACTTCTTTCTCCCAGGGAAGAGCTACTTGTGTGGGGGGTCTCTATGGCGTGGGATGGCAGTTGCGGGTGGGCTGGGGCTGCAGGCAGTTTGTGTGTGGAGCTGAGAGTGCCCTGACTGCAACACGGAGAGCAAGGGCAAGGGAAAGGAAAGGTGAAAAGCTGGGCACTTTCCAGGCAGAGTCTCTCAGTTCTCAAGCTTGGCCTGGAGAACGGAGACGCTTGACTGCTTTCCCAGAAGCAGGGGTAGCTGTCACGGCAGCCCCCCAGCAGAAGACACTGCACGATCACTAGAAACCAGGAAATCATTTTAGGCACGAGCCCACTGAATGTTTGGAACAGAGAGCACAGAAGAGCTTCCTAGGCCATGGCATCTTTGGAAACAAACCCGTTGGCCCACCCTTGCAGGTGCCTCCCGTGTCTTTTCCAACTCTCCTTTTCACCCGGCGGGCTTTGCAAAACCATTGCTGTGACTCGGATTCCAACCGAGGTTGCTGCGGCCACAACGCAGAGTACTAACCACTATACGATCACAGCTGCCCATGTGATTGCCTTTCCTCCTCGGAAAGGGAGGGATTGCCTTCCCTCCTGCCTCCTGCCCTCCTGCCTTCTGCCCTCCTGCGGAGCAGCCAGAGCTGTCAGGTGATGGCAGGCTAGCAGGGAGAAGTCAGAAAATGCGAGTCTGTGTCCTTGCAGAGCAGCACCCGAACAGCGCAAGCCCTCACTCTCTAGATTCACCTTTTCAGAAGTCTCAGTTCTTGGGGATGGCAAAGAACTGGACTGAAGGAAGTTACGGGGCATGTCCAGGGGCTGGCGATGAGGAAAGGACAACTCTGCAAAGAGCGGCCCCGCGTAGCCAGCTGGACAGAGGGTGGTGTAGGGGGGAAGGCAGGTGCATAGCACAGGGGATAGGAACTGCTCCGTGCCCAGCCCTGGCTCTTTCTGCTCAAGTGTCCCTTCCACCACGCACCCTGGGGTGCAGTGTGAGCCTGTGGGCGCACCTCCACAAAGAGCGACGGTCCTTTCCCCACTTGCTCTGCTCCTGCTGCTGGGCGAGGTCCTGGCGAGAGGTTGCATCTGCAGGAGTGCTGCGCTGGGTGGCGGAGGTGGCTCAGCAGAAGGGAGCTGCTCCTCGCCTGAGCTACGTTGCAGCCATGCCCGGCCCTGGCCGCCATGCACCTCGCTGACCCTGCCCTTCCCTGGCTGACCGGGCTCCAGAGCTTGGCCTCAGACCCGTCTCAGCACTTTGGACTTGGCTGGCAACCACTGCTCTGTGCCTGGCCCTCGTTCCTGACACTCAACCAGCTCTCCCTTCTTGCTCGGGTGCTGAGGGCCTGTGCCCTGCCAGGGAGGTCCCTGCCTCACTGGCCTTGCTATGTCCCTCGCAGCCTGCTTGCCTGCCCTCGGAAAGCAGCCCGCTCCCACTGCTGGCTGCCACCTGCAGCAAGAGCGTGCTCACGTTTCGCACTGTGCTGCAAGGACAGCCGGAAGGGGCATCGGTCCCCTGGCGAGAGGCAATCCAGACTTCCCCCAGCCCAACCCATGCACCAGGACAGGAGTGTTGCAGTCTGGTGGGTATAGGTGAGTGGTGCAAGGAGCTGGATTTTGGCTCCGGTTTCTTGGAGAGGTGGGTTTGAAGCCCGTGCTGTCGGGCTTTGTTGTCTCAGGCTGCTGTGATTTGTGCCCAGCTGTGATTTTCTGCTCAGGGACTTTCCACGGCAGCGGGTCCCTGCCGGCAAGCCCACGTGTGCCGCCAAAAGGAGGCCGTCCCTGGGTGGGCTCGAACCACCAGCCTCTCGGTTAACAGCCGAGCGCGCTCGCCCATTGCGCCACAGAGACCCCCCCCGACCAAGGGCTGTCTCAGTGATGCGCCCGTCTGTGCCATGACACACCTCGGTGCTGAGGGACTGGCAATGCCCCTGATCTTGGGCCATGTCCTTGGAGGGCACGTGCACGCACCACGCGGTGGAGGCGGCTTGAGGAGAGGCCTTTTCTCAGTCTCTTCCAGCATCGCTTTCCCACACGCTGTGCGTCAAGAGAGAGCTGGTGGGTGCAGCTCTCTCCCGTGCCCGCCCGCCTGCTCTGCTCCTGGTGCTGGAGGCAGGACAGTAGCCACGCGCACAGCACTGCTGACCTGGCTGAGGTGGACTCAGGGCAAGGGATTTGCTCCGCTCCCTCTGGCCACCCCTGCCCAGAGCAAGGTGTAGCAGTGGTGCCAGCAGCTGGAGGCTCCTCTCCTGGATGGGCCCTGAGCACCTGGGGTCCACTGCCCATAGGTGCTGAGTGGTGTCTAGGCTTCCTGTGAGCCCCAGCACCATCGGACCCTGTCAGCGCCCTCCGGACCGTTTCTCAGAGACTTCCGGAATAAGAAGAGCTTGGCGCAGGGGTTGCTTCAGAGCAGGCATTTGAGTGAGGCACACGGTGGTTTCCTCTCTGCGTGGGCATCGACTGACCCTGGCAGAGGACAGACTCCCCTCCCAGGGAGCCAGCTGCTCTATGAGCGCAGCAATGTGTGAGCCCTCTTGGCTTGACATGGAAAGACGGGCAGTTTTGTCCCGCAGAGGCACACTTCTGAGAGCTGCAGCTGAATTTAATGCAGGAGGGTGTTTTTGCCAAGCTGTTAGGAGCTATGAAGCTGGACTGGTTGTGTCCTCCTGGCAGCGTGTCGTGACTAGAGCCGGGGCCATCTCAGTAGCACAAAAGGGCATTAGACCGTGCAGAAAGGGCCCCCAGGGCCCCCTTGCCTCAACCACGCTGCCAATAGCTCACGGCGCAAACCTGTGTCCAGCGGTGACCAGCCTCCCCGCCGACCGCCACCTTGCACTCCCTGGGCCTTCCCGCTGCAGGGTGCCCGCTGCCCAGAGGCTCTGGTTGAGGGCCTCGTTCTCAGAAAGAAGGAGGAATGCCTGCAGAGTTGCCTGGGAAGGCTCGGGCTGCCATGGCAATTTGTCTTCCTGACCGGCTGTGGGGGGCTGTGGTTGGAGGGGTTGGTCCCCTGCAGGGCAGGGCTGGTGCCCACCGGTGGGTGCACAGGCAGGCTGGGCCTCTCCTCCCTGGTGGTCTAGTGGTCAGGATTCGGCACTCTCACTGCCGCGGCCTGGGTTCGATTCCCAGCCAGGGAAAGGGTTAGGGTTAGGGCTAACCCTATTGCCACAGCAAGCGAGGCCTTTCACCTGGGGGGGGGGGCAGCGTGGAAGGAAGGGGACCCTATCAGACGCACAGGAGCTCTGAGCAGGCACGAGGAACAGGGCGTTTCCTCTGTTGCAACAACAGCCATCCTGGGCTTGCCTGTGCAGCCAGCTCCAGGGCAGCCCTGTCTTCTGCCAAATCCCCTTGCAGAATACCCTTTCCTTAGGGCTCCTGGGAGGCGCTGGGTGACAGAGAAAAGGTCTCTGGGTCTGCGGGACGTGACTCACCTGCCGCAGGAGCTGCCTTGTCTTTCAGTCCTAAGATCCCTGCACTACCCAGTCCCACAGAGGCAGGAGCAGGCGACTCTGCAGTGAAGCTTTGCTCTGCACATGCCAATGAGAGACCCTTCCCATGCTTCCTGGTGCAGACGGGGCCAGAAGGCCCAGGGAGGAGCTGAAATGGGCTCCTGGGCCCATGGGCAGGGTGTGTGGAGCATTGCTGGTCAGGGCCACTGAGGCCCTCAGGGCCCTGACAGCACCCAGGTGTCGCGTCCTGCTGCTACGCCACAGGGGACTCGCAATAACAACCAGTGCTTAGGCCCTGCTGATAGTCGCAGCCTGAGCCAGCCCTTGGTTCTGTTACGTCCTGGACAACTCCGGTCACTTTGAAAAAAGCCCTGGAAACAAGCCCACCTGCCCCCCACACTCAGCCATGGCACAGGTGTTCCTCAGTGCAGCGAGATGTTGGTGCACAAGGGGTGGCGCTTAACGCTCCCAGACCCGATTTTGCATTCGCACGGCCTTTGGCACGGTTTGGAGACGGTCCTGGCGGACTCTTGGACAGTGCCCGGGGGGAAAGGAAGTAGCCGTTGCTGAGAGCACAGCTCACCGAGGCAGCACACAGGTGCAGCAGTTTGAGCCAAAGGAGGCTGTGACCTCTCGCAAGCTCTAACAGGCTCCAGCGAGCTCTTGTCAGCCATTCCTGAGCACAGGGTGCTTGGAGCTCTAGTTCCACCTAGAGTCGTGATGAGGGAGGGTCAAGCAGCCGTCCAGCAGGTGCCAGCGAGAGACCTGTACCACAAGCGCTGGGCCCAGTACAAGAAAGACATGGCCATGCTGGAGCGAGTCCAGCAAAAGGCCTCGGAGAGGCTTGAGGGATTGAAGCATCCGTCACACGAGCAGAGGCTGAGAGAGCTGGGATTGTTTAGGCGGGAGACGCAAAGGCCCAGAGGGGCTCTTGTCAGTGTGTCTAAATACGTGATGGGGGGAGTAAAGAAGACGGAGCCAGACTCTTCTCAGTGGTGCCCAGTGAAAGGAGGCGAGGCAGTGGGCACAAACTGACATACCAGAAATCTCCCTTAAGCACAAGAAAAATCTGTTTTCCTGATCGAACGCTGGCACCAGTTGCCCAGAGAGGCTGTGGTATACCTAACCAGCACAAGCCCTTGCTTTGCGGAGGCCGAAGAGTGCCGCCAGAGCCCTCCTCTTTATTCCTTCCTTCCTTTATCCCTTCCTTCCTTCCTTCAGGGCAGAGCTCAGCACAGCCCCTGCGGCCAGCAATGGTAGCGCAGCGTCCCCATCTGGGACCACCACACTGGTGAGGCCCCCACCCCCGCCCCCGCCATGGCTCTCGCTGCGCCATGGCGTGGGGTGGGGCAGCACCCCAAAACAGCCAGCGCAGCTGCCCTTGGCTGAGGTGGGCAAAGCCTGGCAGGGCCTGGGGGAGGGTGTCGCGGGAGGCCTGGCAGCCTCTTGGTGACGCGGGCTGGGGGGGTGGTCACAGTGGGACATGCCGCATCACAGCCACAGCTCCCCTCCCGCCACGGGGCCCCCGACCCCTCCCTGCCCTTCCCTGCGAGGCCTGGGCAAGCCCAGCTGCTGGGGCTGCTCTCGCCACCGCTCTTCTCTGGAGGAGCTGCTTTGCAGCGCAACGAGAGGGCGAAGGCAGGCCACGCAACACTGCTGGAGCCTGCCTGTGGAAGTGCCGAGGAGGAGAAGTTTCCTCCTCACCCTCCTGCTACAGGGCCTCATTGAGCGTGAGGGGGCGCAAAGATGGAGAACCTGTGGCCAGACGTGTTTCCAACGCTCAGGAATCTCAGCCGCTGCGGTAAGGCTTGCAGGAGGTATTTCCTGACTGCTGTAGAGCATATCAGCTAGGAGAAGAGCTATGGAAAGGCTGGGCTCTGTGGGGCAGGGCTGGACAGGGCTAGCGGGTGCCACGAGAGACCAGTCTGCACGTCCCTTGGTGGCCCAGCGGTGAGTTTGGCAGCCGGGACTCCTGCAGGGGAGACACCTGGGGCTGCCCTGAGCCTGGGCGACTCCTGTGGGCACGGCACCGTCCTCTCACTGGTGTGGAAATCTAGTCCCCGTTTCCCGAGCGGGCGGGTATGCCTTTCAGGCATGCCCACCTGAAAGGACAGGAGCCTCGCTTAGAAGTGGGCAGAGGTGTCCTCGCAGCTCAGCTCTGCAGCTCCCGCCACGTGGAGCACCTTGCGTGTTTGGAATTGGGGTGGCGGTATGTTTCGTCTCACCTGCACCGGTCACCTCCTTGGTGAGCAGGGTGCTGAATGGTTGTGCGCTTGCTGACTTGGATTTTTCCCTTGCTTTCCAGCGATTGTTACCATTTGGGACAGCGTCTCTGAATACATTCTAGAGCACTTGGCAGAGAACAAGGTGGGTCTTGTGGCTCGGTCCTCCCCTCCTGAAACGCTGACGGTTTGCCTTGTCCTGGCACCCCTGTGCCACGGAGTGCCGTCGCTTCCCTCCCCTGAAAAGAGAAAGCGCGCCCCCGCAGGACACTGTCCTGGACAAATGTGCCACAGAGCAGCTTCTCTGGCACCGGCGGCAACAACGGAAGTCCCGATAAAGCAGAAGAGAGTGCTGGGCACTTTCTGGGCCTTCTCCCTTCTCCAGTGCCAGCATGGAAAAACCAAAGCCTGGCCCCTGTTCCAGGGTTGGTCCCTGCCGTTGGAAACCCCTCCGAGTGTAGGTAGGGGAGGAATGTTGGCTCTGCTGTTGCTTTCCCAAAGAGATTTGGGGGGGGGCGAGCCGAGGAGCAAGAGGGAAGAAAGGTCTGGAGTGTGTGCTTTCCCTAGTGCCCCATCTTGCCCTTTGCATGCTAGGGGTGGGCAGGGCCCAGGGCAGCATCCCCACGCTCGGGCAAGCCCTCGGTCAGTTTTTCGTCTCCAGGCTGCTTATGCTTGCTCCTTCTCTCCCGCTGCTGCTCTCAGGGTGTCAAGGTATTAGGAGTGGGGATATTCTATGTCCTTAAACACTACGAGTGCTCCGTGAACGGTGAGCTTTCGATTGTTCGGAGACCCATGTTCCATATATCGGAGGTTGTTGCCAAGGAATACCAGGCCAGGTGCGCTCAAGAAGATGTTCCTGGTAAGAAGACACGTTAAAACCTTTGCCTGCCCTTGCGCCGAGCTTGAGGCGCATGCAAACTGCTCTGAAGACATGACTGAATGCCTCCGGCTGGCCTGAGAACAACTTCAGCTTGTTCAAGCTGCAGAGGCCAGCCAGGAGCAACTGCTCAGAAAGGCTCCCTGGGTGTCCTTTCCTGGTAATATGCCTTCAGCCGGGTGCGTGGGAGGGATAGGACGCTGGCCCCAAAAGCGGAGACATTTGCTGACTACGAGGCGGTGGGGGTGGGGGTGGGGGTCGGGGTGGGGGGTAGAAGAACCCTGTGGGCTGCTGTGCCGTCCTTGCACTTTGCTTCTTCCTTGCGTCTACTGACATGGCATAGGCTTAGCCCGAGGGCACTGACTGCGGGCACAGTCACAATGGCCTGGCACCGCGCACTTTCTCATGGGACCTGCACCCGTCTGCCCTACTTGTCCTGCCCTCCGGTAAAGTGGTCCTACCAAATGGTTAGTTTCCCTTTTTTATTCCTGCACTGGCAAAATCACTGCTGCCCCCTGAGCACCTCAGTTTGCAGGCTGCTCTGACTCTTCCCGGAAGGGACTCCATAAACCGCTCCTAGGCGCTGTAGCAGAGGATTCAAGAGCCTGCTCTGAGGCAGCGCTGTCTTGCCAGAAAGTGTTGTCGCCTTGTGATTGGAGCCCGCTGCCCTGCTGCAGAGGTGCCTTTGTTCCTCCTTTGCTGCTGTCTAGGTGACGTAAGAATCGTCCCTCTGAGGTACGAGGATCTACCCGTGTGCGCCCACATGCCTTTTACAACGGTGCAGTGCTGCATACAGGAGACCGTGATGGCGTTCTTTCGGGCCATCTCAAAAAGACAGACCGTGGACTTTGTCTTCAAGGCCATTGGCATTCTCTCCGTACGAGACCAGGAAGTGACCATGAGATTTTACGATGACTTCCTCCTCACCGTGGATGGCACTGGAAAGCTGCTAGCAGCTCTGCTCGGGGTAAGTCGAGCACTTCCCCGTGCTACGCCTACTTCTTCTGGACAGCTGTCAAAGGACGACTGAACCGATCTCTGTTGGCCTGCCAGGACCTTCCCGGCCAGCGGGGCAGCCACGGTCTCCAGCCACGCCAACTCTCTCTAGCGTCCTTCTCCCGTACGCAGTGGTCTGGGCGACAGAGGCGAACGTAGGACGAGCTGCCCCGCGTTAGGCCAAGGCTCTGGCTGGCCCAGCATCCCACTCTCTGTGCTAGAAATGATAATGGCGAGGCTTTTACGGGCTCAAAAGCAGGCAGTTTCTGGGGAAAGAGTCTACAACGCAGGCAGGTATCTGTGGCACTTCGCCTCGCAGAAAGCCATGGTTGAGTGCTGGGCCGTCTGCACTGACCAGCCCTTCCCAGTGTCCCTGGCGTCCCACTGCCATGAACGGCTCTTTTCTGCCCCAGGCCTGCGTTCACGCTCTGCTTGGGATGGTCACCCTGTCCCAGCCTGTCTCCTCATCCCAGCCCAATGCCCTTCCCCAGCTCTCTCGTGTGGCACTCCCGGTTCTTACCCACTGGGCAAAGGCAAAGCAAGGGCTGGGTCTCTCTCGCTCCTCTTCCACGCTATGGATGCAACCACCCAAATCCTTGGAGAGCCTGTGAGGCTAACACCAGGTCCGAGCCAGGTGTTCTCTTTCCAGGAGGGCTCATAGCAAGCCAACCGGCAAAACCTGGCCCGCAGAGACCCTGGCTAATCGAATGCCTTCTCCTGTGCCTGACTTCTCCACTAACAGAGAAGGAGCGTCCTCGTTGACTGTCTTGACTCTTGCCCTTGCGAAACACCTGGCAGTGAGGTCCCTCAGTCTCAGCTCTGAGCTGTGCATCTTCTGCTTTCCTAGTTGAGGGCTAGCATTTGGAGAGGAAACTTTGTTTCAGGGTGTCCCGGTGGCAGCATCTGCCCTGAGCACAAGAAAGATTTGCTGCCTCTAGGAGCAAAAGGCAGTCATGTCGCCGGAACGCTCTCACGTACCTCTGTCTGTTTCAGGCCCCAGGGACGAGACCCCTGGTGGTTTCAGGAAGAGGAAGTGTGGCTTTTCGCATGGGTCCCGGCAGTGTCTTCGTGTTGCCACAGTACGTTTGTGGAGTAGGTCTCAGCTCCTGCTTGGTGAATAGGAGGAGGGGAGGCGAGATGGTCTCCAGGGGCAGCAAGGAGGCCTGGAGTACACTTTCTCCGCGTTAGGATAGGGAAGCCCTGGCCCAGACTGGTGGGGCCTCTCGTGTGCGCACACGCCGCGGAGGTCTGGCCTGTGCCTCTCCGGTTCCTCAGAATGAGAGTTCTCAAGGATGCTGCGTACTCTGCTTTGGAAAGCTATGGCCTTGGCAGGCCTTCTCAAAGCTCTCTGGCAATGGACTGTGAATGCGAGCGGCAAAGGGAGCGTGGTGCCTTTTCTGCAAGCTGGCCTCTTCTCCTTTCCAGATTTGATTTGACGCTTCCGGCTGAAAAACAAGAGGCGGAATCTCCCTCCCAGGGATCCCTGAAGTGCACTGAAGAAGAAGGGCAGATGGACAGAACAGGTCATGTCACAGCTGACTTGTGAGCGAGAAGGGAGTGTGCATGCGTGCGTGTGTTCCCTTTGTCCTCAGCAGTAGGTGGTTGGAGCCGTGGTCGAGATGCCGTGCCTGGGAGAGTAGACTGCCTCTTTGTGCCTCTATTTACCCCTCGCAGCAAATCTCAAGTGACTCTGGATGGCAGGAGGTCTCAGGGTGGCCCAACAGCAACAAATGCAGCTGGTGCCGCTGAAGGGCAGTTTTGCCCCGGGGCGCTGCGCCCTGGTGGATAGCGCAAGCTCCTCTTTCACTTTAGGACATTTGGCGGCGAGGTGTCTATGCTGGAGGGGAGGGGAGGGGGGGTGGTCTACCTCTCTGACGGATCCCGGGCACGTGAATGTGGGGAGAAAGATTGCCTGGAGATGACTGTCAACAGGCTGCTAACGTGTGCCAAGGACGTCCTAGGGAGCAAGACTTCTTGGAGAGCGTGGCTCCAAGGGGATCAGCCTGTTTGATCCGATGCTGGAGCACATCTGCCTGTCCCAAGTGCTCACAAAGACGCTTGCTGAAGAGCCTTCTCCTTTCCTACTTCCAGGGAGTGCTCCCGTTGCGTGCCTCCTCTCTCAAGAAAGGCCTGTGCCACCCGCGTTATCTGGCGCCGGCCGTAAAAAGCAGAAGGGGCGGAAGAGCAAAGGAAGCAAGTCGTCGGCCAGGTGAGGCTCTTGGAGAAAAGGGCTGAGGGTGCCCTTGTGCTCCTGGAGTTCTTTGAAGGGGTTGCTTCTTCCGTACACTCTGTCAGTGTGACATCTGAAGGGCGGCCAACAAGTCTTTGCATGACTTGGTCTTCCTAGATTGACGGCAAGCCTGTCGCAGGTTTCTGCGAGCCTCTGGTGTCAAGCTTCTCTCTGGTGCCTTTCTTGTTTCCAGGACGGAGACTGAGATGTCACCTGTGAGACCAGCCTCTTCCCCCAGAGGGTCTCGGAAGGCCGCCAAAGGCCGGGAGGCAAAGGACAGAGCGCGTAACAAGCAGACTGAGGGAAAAGGTAATGTCACAGCTGACTGGTGAGAGAGGTGTGTTTGTTTTCCTTTTGGCCTCCGCAGCACGGGGCTGGAGCCAAGCTGAAAAGGCGATGCCCGGCGGAGTAGGCTGCTTCTCTTGTGCCTCTGTTTACTCATCACGGCAGATCTCAGGGGACTCCTCCTGGAAGGGGCTCTCCGGGCAGTCCTGCAGCACCAACTGCAGCAGCTGCCACTGCTGAGGGGCACTTGGCCCTGGGACTCCATGCCCTGGTGTGTCTTGCAAGCTGCTCCTTAGTTGCAGGAGTCTGTCTGTGCAGCGGCATTTAGGAATTTAGGAAGATCCCTCCGCGCTCTGCGCGGGATCAAAATCCTGCCTTGAGCTGCCAGTGGCGGAGGGGGTCTACCTTTCCCAGGGAAGCAGCACGCTGGAATGTGGGGAGGAAGACCACGTGGAGATGAGTGGCGACAGGCTGCGAAGCTGTGCCAAAACGTGGCTTCCTTGTGGAGGCTGGTAATTGCAGGCCTTGTGCTGTGCATCTCCCTAAGCGTGTCTTTGGGCTGGATGCGCCAGAAGAGCACGTCTGTGCATGTGAGCGCCTTATAGATGTGCAGGAATCTGTTCCCCTTCTCGTGTGGCACTATGCCCTCCAGCCCGCAGCCGCCCCAAAGGAGAGGGTACCATGAGGTCACCAGCACCTCCCAGCCAAGCCCCGCTTTTTAAGCCTATGGGCTAGAGAAAGCAGGAGAACAGCCACAGTACTCCAGGGCAGAAGGGTGCCCTGCAGAAGTGAAGAGCTGGACAGGATTCTGTGTCAGCAAGGGCCTAAGACCTGCTCGGGAGCAGAGCTCCGAGGCAATCGGGCTCTTTGATCCAAAGCTGGAGCACAGCTGCCTGTCCTTCTTGTTCAAACGCTCACAGAGATGCCTGCTGAGGAGTCTCCGCCCTTCCTACTTCCAGGGAGTCCTCCTGCTGAGCGCCTCCTTTCTCGAGAAAGGCTTTCTCCGCCCACGCTATCTGGGGCCAGCTCGAAGGGAGGGAAAGAATGGAAAACCCGGGGAAACAAGCCAGCTGCCAGGTGAGGCTCTTGGAGCAAAGCATGCCGATGACCGTGTGCTTTTGGCATTCTGGGAAGGAGTTGTTTCCGTCGCACACGCCGTCGGTATGAACTCTGAAAGGTTGTCAACTCGTGTCACAACGACCGATGTCGATGCAAGAGGTGTTGCAGCAGCTGAGAAGTTGCAGCAAAGCTGTTCTGCTTTGCTAGACATTTCAAGGGACCTCATTTGGTTGCAGCGTAGATGAGAGCACTTCCCAGAGGACCGTGAAAGTCAGACCATCCTCCCCCACCAACAGAGAGCGGTGTCCGTTTTCCCTGGTTTTTAGGTTGGATTCAATTCACTAGAAGCCTCCCCTTTTCCCATTTCACCCCAAAACAGAGTCTTTCTGACCACCTCACGGCCTTTAGTGCCCCTAGCAGGAGGCGGCTAGCGGGCTCTGCAGGCTCCGGGCGTGGCAAATGGCACTGGTTTTCTCCTCGTGCCATCCAGAGAGGGCCCACACCTGGGCATCCAGAGCTTTCCTTAGGGCCTGTAGGGCCTCATGTGAGTGCTACAGCTGGAGGCGTTCTTCCCTCACTCTTGACGGGATCACAAGGGCTCAAATACACCAAATGCTCCAGCAGCACTGTCTTGTGCTGCAGAGGCTGGCACACCGCTGCTTGTGAGCACAAGATGGAGACCGGTCTCATCCGGGACTCCGATAACCTCACCCGGCTTGTGTGTTTTCAGCCTGCTGCAAACAGTTCGGGAGAGCTCCTCTGAGGTGGACGAGGACAGCAAGCAGCAAGAACCTCGTCAAGCCAGACCTCGGACTGCAATTCCTGTTTGCAGGCAGCCAAACAGGGCAGAACAGGTAAGCCGAGGAGCGGAGTCGTGGAGGTCTCCAAGTCCGAGTGGTACTGCTGCCCCCCAAAGAGCAGGCCAGGTGGCCATGGTCTTTCAAGCTTGCCTGCCCATGCCTGGCAGGGAGAAGCTGCTGCAAAAAGCCAAAGGGGAGGAGCAGCAATGTGCTGTGGTGGGGGCATGGCTAGGTCGCCCCCTCCCTTGAACTTGCGGGGAAGAAGGCCAACCACAGGCGGGGCTGTGCTTGCAAGAGTGTAGCCAGCCGAGTGAAGGATGCCACGAGTCCTCTCTCTTCAGCCCTTGGGAGACCTCACCTGGAGCCAGCCCTAGGTCCAGGGTGGGGCTCGACCATGCAAGAGAGGCTTTGGAATGCTGGAGCAAATCCAGCGGAGGCTCCCAAGCTGGCCAGCGGGCTGGAGAACCTGGTGTCCAAGGGAGAGGTGGAGAGGACTGTGTTTGTTCAGCCCATAGAAGAGAAGGCTCAAGGGTCCACCGCCTTGCTGTCTGCAGCTACCCGGGGGAAAGGCTAGAGGTAACTTAGCCAGCTCTTCTCAGAGGCGCACAGTGACAGGGTGAGAGGCACAAGACGTAGAGTTGCAAAAAGGCAGATTCCGGCTAGCTGTTGGGAGGCGCGTTTCCACCATGAGGGTGGTCAAAGTTTGGAACAGGGCCCAGAGAGGCTGTGGGACTTCTACCCTTGGAGTTATTCAACCCTCAGGTGGACACAGCCCGGGCAGCCTGCTCTAACTGGCCCCGCTTGGAGCGGGGCCTTGGACGAGAGCTCTCCAGAGGTCCCCTCCAACCGACCCCGTTCAGTGGTTCCGTGCTGGGGTCTGACTGGTGGAACCCCACTGGAGCGTTTGATTTCACGGTTGCAGCGCTGAAAAACGGTCATTCCTTGCCCTCATTCACCCTGTCACGAGCGATGTCAGCAAGAGAGAATGGAGCCAGCAAGCAACGGTGGTGAATCCCGGCCAGGGTCCCTGCCTGCGGCAGTGCTTGGCATGGGGGTTTCTGAGGCCAGAGCAGAGCAAGTGTGCGGGAGGACGCACAGGCCCCGCAGTTGCTGGATTCTCCAGGGCTGAGAGGTGAGAGCGCCTGAGGGAGGTCAGAAGCAGCCTCAAATTTGTCCTCTGGCCCCAATGCAGGCTTGGCGGCATCAGGAAACGCTGCCCGAGGTTCAGCCACACTCACCAGTGCCGTGGCTTGGGAAAGAGGAGAGCGCTGCTGCCTTCCTGCCCCGAGCTGAGGAGAAGAGGAGGAAGCCAGAGAGGCTGCCGCGGCTGCGCAAAGAGTAAGTGCGCGCCAGGCCCAGCCCCGGCCTGGAAAACTGGAGTGGCAGCACCTGTCCGAGGTGTGAGGAAGCCCATCTTGGGAGCCATGGGGCTGGGTATGGCGTCCCCTGATTTCTCCTGGCATGGCAATGACCTGGGCTGGACCCTGGTGCCAGGCAGCCCCAAGCTGCATTGCCACTTGAAGGCTGTGGGTACCACCAGCGGGAGCGTGCGTGCAGGGGCTGGTCGAGGGGAGAGGCAGGAGGGCCTCAGCCAGAAGGGGAGAGGGAACTTTCCCTGCTCTTGCAGGCAGCTTTCTGTACGAGCAAGCCACACCCTGCAACTCTTGGAGACTTACCAAGTGCGTTGGGAAGAGTGGAAGCAGAGGGTAGAGCTGAATCGGCAGCGGAATTCCCAAGAGAAGCACTTCCTCTGGTAAATTTCTCCAGCTGGGGGTGCTGTTTCCCCTTCCCCTGCACTGGCCTTCCCTCCACACCCAGGAGCACCCAAGGGGAGGGGAGGGGAAGGGGGTCCGGGCTTTCCCTGGCACCCCTCGTGGGAGAGCAACAGGCTTTGGAGGCTGTGGCCTGGGAGCAGGCACCCTTCCAGCCCAGGGGCAGGGGCTGGGCACTCAGCGGTGGGCTTTCCCTGTGGGACCAGAAAGTTGTGGCTGCCGACGATGAAAGGATTCCTCCAGCGTTTTGGCTCTCCCTTTTCAAACCGCACGCTCCATCCTTGTCTCCCCAAGGCTCCACACCCGGACACCTTGCCCTGTGGGGATCGAGGCCGGCTTGGTGCAAAGTCCCATCCCCGCCTGACTCCTCCGCAGGCTGATTACCGGCACGTGGCACCTTGTCATGTCCTTGCCTTGGACACTAGGGCCCCTGTCCCGTTCCAGAAAGCATAGAGATGCCAGCAGAAGCAGACCCCAGAAGAACCGCCCTGCCCTAGGCCTGCAGCGTTTCCGCGCCCTTCTCCCTGTGCCTAAAACCAAACGGTTAATGCCCTTTTTAATGCCCTAGCACTGGGCAGCAGATGGCTCTGCGGGATCAAAGGGAGAGATACCAGGACTTGCTGGCTGCGCAGAAGCCATGTGAACATTGCTGGAAAGTCTAGAAGCGTGGTCTTGAGCCATCTTGCTAGCTGCGGAAGCCTGCCTGGGCCTGAAGAGCGACCAATCCCAAGGCACTGCAGCTCCAGGGCCAAGTGGAGGCCTGTCAGCGTGGGAGCTCCCTCGGCTGCTGTCAGCGTTGTCTCCATTGCGGCCATGGAGCTCTTAGCAAAGGGGATGATAAAATCCACCTACAAGGGCCAAAGGAAAAAAAAGTGGCGTGTACTTGTTCACGGCTGGAGTAACCAGCCTGTGCCTCACAAAGGACAGTGCTGCAGGACAGATGAACAGAAGAGCTGTTAAACCCCCTCCATGTGCTCCTCCACGGTTTTTGTAGCACCGTAACAGAATAACGCCCGTACACAGACCGCAGCATAGAGACACGCGTGCCACAGAGCGGGGGTGCAAGCAAACCACTGCCTCACTCATTCTAAGGACAGCGCGTGTGCACACACACACACACGCACGCACACACGTGCGCCCCTTCTTTCCTTCATTACCCTCCCTAGGACACGCTCAGAGCTCACACCTCTCACTCCCCAAGACCCTCACGCACAGCCAGGACTGCACCGCCAGAGTGCACATGCACCAGCCCAACACATCCCTGACACTGCACACGCATCCGCACACATGCTCACGCTCTCCACACGCACAGAGACGCTGCACAGCGGACACACCCCCTCACACAGCATGGTGGCCAGGACACACGTACACCTGATGGGCCCACAGCCCCAGGGGTGCTATAGGGGCTGGAGCCCTTCTCCGGATTGTATGGGGAAAGGCTAAGGGCAGAGGAGGAGCTGCTGTGGGGTAGAGCGGTGCGGCAACCTGGGAGTGCAGATGCCTGGCTTTTCTCTGCAGCTGCAGTGCTCTCCAGCCAGGCAAACCTGGGATGGGCCATGTTTGTCCCTGGGCCTCCGTCGGCCCTTGGCTGCTCCTTGTGGCAGCCCCCCCAGGGCTGTGCTCATGTCCTGGTGGGCGCACGGTGTCCCCACCACCCACCTCCTGACTGCTGCCTGGAGGTGGACATGCCTCATTTAGACCTTCCTCCTCTCTTGCCGCATGGCTGAGGTTGGGGTTTGTGGGGTTTTTTTAGCGCTTTCTTGAATTAGGTTTTCAAAGCAGCACCTAGTAGCTTCTTGTAAACTGCAGTCAGCTCACGGCTACTTGACAGCCCTGTCAGCCTTTTTCAAATCCTGGGCTCCTTGAAGCCTGTCCATGCGCCTCCTCTGACCCGGGAACACAGCGTTTCCCTGCCCTTCATCAAACACAGGAAGGGGCTTTGTGGATCCTTCCAGAGGAGCGGGTGATGGCGGTGTCCTTTCGGTCTGTTGCTGGGAGAAGCCTCTTCTTCGGTCGTCTTCCTTGTCCCAGTAACGCCTGATGCTCCAAACACTGCACTCTCCCTGCAAGAGCTGCCTCTTACTAAGCACCTGCTTCACTGGCAGACATTCGGCGTAGTAAAGAGGCAAAGGCTTTGGACCGCCTTGCTGCTGCAGGGACCAACAAATTACCACGGAGGTCCAGAAGCTGAGTACTCAGCCAGTACTGTTTTGCCCTGCCTGTGCGCTTAGTTGGCAGCTTTCCCTGGCCATGCAACTCATGAAGTGGTGCTGACCCTGATTTCCAGAAAAGTGCTTGTCAGTTTAAAAGAGAAGAACTGGGGGGAAGAGAAGAACAGTGGGGAGTTGGAAGGGCGACGTTCTGCTGCTTTGGGGGACTGCCCGCTGGCTTTTCTGGTGCGGTGACCCTTCTGTCTCGTCTCGCTCTGAGAGCTCCGCGAGGTCCCTCTTGACCCTCCCTGTGTGGAATAGCTACAAGATGCTGCTGCAGAGACTACTGGACTCTGACAGCCAGGCAGGGGTTAGGCCAGAGCCCAGATGCCCTCGGGAGCAGAGCGCAAAGCCAGAAGCCCGTTGGCTCCCCCACGAGATGTGGTTTGGGACCAGTGTTCCCTGCTGCTGCTCTCCGTGTCCTTCTTGGCTGCCTTAGCCCCTCTCCAGCCTCCACTCCCATTGGCCCAGCATGGCTTTGGCTGCTCTGGGTCTGCCCTTACTCACGGTCCCTGTGGCAGTCGGGTGTCCTTCTTCTGCCTCCCCTCGCCCCCTCCCCCGGCTGTCTTCACTACAGGGGCTTTCTGATGCACTCAATGGCCTCACAGGGCTGCCACAGCAGCGACCGCACTGTCCCAGCCCTGGGTCGCCTGTGGCCTCCCTTTTCCTGCCTCTAGCCAGCTAAACCCTGCCGAGGGGCACTTTGCCCTGGCACTCCGTGCCCTGGTGAATGTTGCAAGCCTGGCACGCAATGGCTGCTCCTTGCTGGACGAGACAAAGAGGAAAGCACTTGAGGTGCCCGGTTAATGCTGAAGAGCCATGGTGATCGCAGGCAACAATGGTTGCTCGTGGGCTCCAGTCCGCCTCTCCAAGCGTGCTCCAGTGGCGCAATGGGCCAGCGCACAGTACTTATACAGCAGTGCTAAGCGGAGGGATGCTGAGGGTGTGCGTTCAAGCCTCACCTGGAGCATGGGCTTTTGATCATGCAGTGCCTCCTCTTCCCTTGGGCGGTGCAGCTTTCCAGCAGTGACATCTGTCTCAAGCCAGACATCCCGGGACCTGCCAATACAGACACCTTGGAACACCAGAAGCGCTCGGGGCCGTTCCAGGCTTGACCTGGGCTCTGCCCGCATAGCACTCGGTTTGGGGCCCCGGAGGCAGAGCTGGGCTCTCCTCCCTTCTCTTCCGCAGAGGATCCAGACCCCACTCAGGGCGCAGATGCTAACATTTTCCTTTGCTCTTCAGCATTTGCCCTCCAGGCGGACACTCTCCCAGCACCAGCTGCCCAGCCTCACTGTGGCAGATCCTGCCTAGCCAGCCTTTCCCCCTGCAGCCAGGCCAGGAGGAAGCACTCCTGGCTCTCTACACGCGAGCACTGCAGTGGAGCTGCAGGCAAAAGCTGCTGCCTCACAGCGCCTCTCACTCTGCAGCAGGCAAGGGAGAAAGGCAGCTCTGCCTTTCCAGGGAGGGTTTCTTTCCCACAGCCAGCTTACAGCTTGGCCGGAACAGGACTTAAGACTTCCAGCATGGTGGCATAACCTCAGAAAAGTCACACGCTCCCCCTGAAGAAAAAAAAAAAGCGACTTCTTTCTCCCAGGGAAGAGCTACTTGTGTGGGGGGTCTCTATGGCGTGGGATGGCAGTTGCGGGTGGGCTGGGGCTGCAGGGCAGTTTGTGTGTGGAGCTGAGAGTGCCCTGACTGCAACACGGAGAGCAAGGGCAAGGGAAAGGAAAGGTGAAAAGCTGGGCACTTTCCAGGCAGAGTCTCTCAGTTCCCAAGCTTGGCCTGGAGAACGGAGAAGCTTGACTGCTTTCCCAGAAGCAGGGGTAGCTGTCACGGCAGCCCCCCAGCAGAAGACACTGCACGATCACTAGAAACCAGGAAATCATTTTAGGCACGAGCCCACTGAATGTTTGGAACAGAGAGCACAGAAGAGCTTCCTAGGCCATGGCATCTTTGGAAACAAACCCGTTGGCCCACCCTTGCAGGTGCCTCCCGTGTCTTTTCCAACTCTCCTTTTCACCCGGTGGGCTTTGCAAAACCATTGCTGTGACTCGGATTCGAACCGAGGTTGCTGCGGCCACAACGCAGAGTACTAACCACTATACGATCACAGCTGCCCATGTGATTGCCTTTCCTCCTCGGGCCATTTGTCCCTCCTGCCTCCTTCCCTCCTGCCTTCTGCCCTCCTGCGGAGCAGCCAGAGCTGTCAGGTGACGGCAGGCTAGCAGGGAGAAGTCAGAAAATGCAAGTCTGTGTCCTTGCAGAGCAGCACCCGAACAGCGCAAGCCCTCACTCTCTAGATTCACCTTTTCAGAAGTCTCAGTTCTTGGGGATGGCAAAGAACTGGACTGAAGGAAGTTACGGGGCATGTCCAGGGGCTGGCGATGAGGAAAGGACAACTCTGCAAAGAGCGGCCCCGCGTAGCCAGCTGGACAGAGGGTGGTGTAGGGGGGAAGGCAGGTGCATAGCACAGGGGATACGAACTGCTCCGTGCCCAGCCCTGGCTCTTTCTGCTCAAGTGTCCCTTCCACCACGCACCCTGGGGTGCAGTGTGAGCCTGTGGGCGCACCTCCACAAAGAGCGACGGTCCTTTCCCCACTTGCTCTGCTCCTGCTGCTGGGCGAGGTCCTGGCGAGAGGTCGCAGCTGCAGGAGTGCTGCGCTGGGTGGCGGAGGTGGCTCAGCAGAAGGGAGCTGCTCCTCACCTGAGCTACGTTGCAGCCATGCCCGGCCCTGGCCGCCATGCACCTCGCTGACCCTGCCCTTCCCTGGCTGACCGGGCTCCAGAGCTTGGCCTCAGACCCGTCTCAGCACTTTGGACTTGGCTGGCAACCACTGCTCTGTGCCTGGCCCTCGTTCCTGACACTCAACCAGCTCTCCCTTCTTGCTCGGGTGCTGAGGGCCTGTGCCCTGCCAGGGAGGTCCCTGCCTCACTGGCCTTGCTATGTCCCTCGCAGCCTGCTTGCCTGCCCTCGGAAAGCAGCCCGCTCCCACTGCTGGCTGCCACCTGCAGCAAGAGCGTGCTCACGTTTCGCACTGTGCTGCAAGGACAGCCGGAAGGGGCATCGGTCCCCTGGCGAGAGGCAATCCAGACTTCCCCCAGCCCAACCCATGCACCAGGACAGGAGTGTTGCAGTCTGGTGGGTATAGGTGAGTGGTGCAAGGAGCTGGATTTTGGCTCCGGTTTCTTGGAGAGGTGGGTTTGAAGCCCGTGCTGTCGGGCTTTGTTGTCTCAGGCTGCTGTGATTTGTGCCCAGCTGTGATTTTCTGCTCAGGGACTTTCCACGGCAGCGGGTCCCTGCCGGCAAGCCCACGTGTGCCGCCAAAAGGAGGCCGTCCCTGGGTGGGCTCGAACCACCAGCCTCTCGGTTAACAGCCGAGCGCGCTCGCCCATTGCGCCACAGAGACCCCCCCCGACCAAGGGCTGTCTCAGTGATGCGCCCGTCTGTGCCATGACACACCTCGGTGCTGAGGGACTGGCAATGCCCCTGATCTTGGGCCATGTCCTTGGAGGGCACGTGCACGCACCACGCGGTGGAGGCGGCTTGAGGAGAGGCCTTTTCTCAGTCTCTTCCAGCATCGCTTTCCCACACGCTGTGCGTCAAGAGAGAGCTGATGGGTGCAGCTCTCTCCCGTGCCCGCCCGCCTGCTCTGCTCCTGGTGCTGGAGGCAGGACAGTAGCCACGCACACAGCACTGCTGACCTGGCTGAGGTGGACTCAGGGCAAGGGATTTGCTCCGCTCCCTCTGGCCACCCCTGCCCAGAGCAAGGTGTAGCAGTGGTGCCAGCAGCTGGAGGCTCCTCTCCTGGATGGGCCCTGAGCACCTGGGGTCCACTGCCCATAGGTGCTGAGTGGTGTCTAGGCTTCCTGTGAGCCCCAGCACCATCGGACCCTGTCAGCGCCCTCCGGACCGTTTCTCAGAGACTTCCGGAATAAGAAGAGCTTGGCGCAGGGGTTGCTTCAGAGCAGGCATTTGAGTGAGGCACACGGTGGTTTCCTCTCTGCGTGGGCATCGACTGACCCTGGCAGAGGACAGACTCCCCTCCCAGGGAGCCAGCTGCTCTATGAGCGCAGCAATGTGTGAGCCCTCTTGGCTTGACATGGAAAGACGGGCAGTTTTGTCCCGCAGAGGCACACTTCTGAGAGCTGCAGCTGAATTTAATTTTCCACAACTGCATCAAATGCTGCCATGAAAAACGCTGGAATCATTTGACTGGGACAATCAGATACTTGAACTACTGGACACAGCACAAAATGGACAACCTGAAGAGAGTAGCCTTTAACATCAGATCAGTATGGGAGCGCGAGTGCGTCACTATGATGAAATTAGACGAGGAGCTCAGAGAGTTCTTAGCCAGGACCAAACCGCTCATGCCGTAACGCCTGGAGGTGCTCTTCTCAGTGGCAGGCCAAATGCCATCTGTCTGCATTACAAAGCAGCCCCTAATGAGAAGAAAATCGTTACTATGGTTTTACTAGACTCTATCCCTTCATCACCTAAATGACATCCCCTGGGGCACCTCCATGTTATGCTTGAGAATTTCAGCACCCTGATGGCCTATTTTGGGTTGAGCAATGTAAAAGTGCAGCCACCTTGAGGGCTCTTTTTTCCTGGTATGCCCAGTGGTGGGAACGGCAAGCTACTGTTTCCCTTGTACCATATATGAGCAGAAACTTACCAGGCACAAGTGACAAAAGAGCCAGGTATGTTGAAAGACAGAAGCAGAAAGATGGCATTGCTTTATGGGCTGAGCATTTTAAGAAAAAAAAAAATCAAACCCTGAATTACCAGACTTTCCAAATTCTCTGTGGGGTAAGTTTGGGCAGAAACCCAATCCTTCCAACACCACCATCATGAAAGACCCAGAGGAACTGTACTGCTCCTTCTTTTCTCCAGCTTAGGCTGTGTGATGTTGTTGATGCAGACACAGCCATTGCCTTGCGGCAGCACACCAGATGCTGCATAACCCTTGGAGTGCCACACTAACATTGTGTGTGTAGCATTGTGTGTAACTACAGTCTGCTCTAATGCAGCACAAGCAGCTTAACAATTTCTCAGATGAACTACAAGACCATTGCTTTTATCACAACACAGATGAGGCTCATAAGTCATTCGAGGCTGCAGGACCCCCTTTCCTCCTGCTTGGTGACTACTTACATGAGCTGACAGGTGAGGTGCTGCCACACAGGAACATCACCAAGTTTGTGGCATCAGGACCCAAATCCTACAGATACCTGCTGTCTGGAGGGAAGCATTGTTTAAAAGCTAAAGGCATCACTCTAAATGTAACCAACAAAGAAGAGATCAGTTTTGAAGCCTTGAAGGACATCATTTTGTTAAGCTATGGTGTAAAATCTGATGGCGACACTCTTAGATCATGATAGAGCAGCAGTAAATCATCAGGAATAAGAAGCAGCTGATAGAAACCAGGACCTTCCAGAAGATGCAGACGGTGGCTCTATGACAAAAGGGTACTGATTAAAAACATTAACAGTTTTCCCTGTGGTTGTTGATCATAGGCATGCACAGGAAGCATCCCTTTTCTGCTACTGTGGCAGGGCCTAGCAACTGTGGGAAATGTTCTTTTTATAAAAGGTGTTTTGGAAAACACGGACTGCCTGCTTTCTGCTAGCCTGGGAATATCCTGGCATGTTACAGTTGTTTGCATCTGCTGCATTTTCAGCTGCCCCCTAAATATACTTTTATCAAATCTGTGCAGGAACTTACCTGAAAGTCTTAGTGATAACCACTTTCTTCTCTCTAATAATCATAGACAAGAGCCAGTCAAGCCTCAGCTAAGTGCCTTCCCTGATTGCGAAGGACCTGGATAATGACATGCAAGCACTTTTGCTGGTGTCTGCTCACATCTGGATGGGGAAAACTGATGTTGGAGCTAACAAGTCCTACAAATTCCTGTGGACACTGCATTTCCTAGCATCTCTCTTAGTACTAAGAGTATCTCTCTTAGTTAGCCAGGCTCTTTTCCACATGTCAGGATGACTCTGCTGTTGTTACACTTGGCAGCTGCCAGCAAACTAGCTACAGACCAGCGTTGCTCTGCCTGCCCAACACTCAAATAGTCACACTGGAAAGAAACCAACCAGCCCTGTACCAGGCCAGCACACACAGAGAGGCAGCTGTAGCTGACTAGCCATAAGAGCAAAGAAATCACGGAAAGAGATCAAGAAAAGGCAGTAAGGCAGCAGACTCCACAGGGAAGAGTGTCTGAAGCCCTGGGGCTGCTGGACAGCCATTGGGTTTCTTGATGCTCCAGGACAAAATAGTGAGCAAGGCTCAGCGTAGTACTGAGAGCAGCTCCACGCACTTCCACTCTACCAAACCATGCTAATAACCCTCCCTTTGCCCCCTTGCTTGCCTGACACGCTGCCTGGAAAGCAGGACAGTCACACTTCAGCAGGGCTGGACGTGAGCCCATATCATGGCACAGGCAAGCTGCTGCCTGTATATCCGAGCTGGCTCTCCCACACATCTTCCCCAGCATAACTCCAGCTGCCTAAAGCAAGCAGAGACTCACAAAACACACAGCTTCACACTAGCTCTTGCACATGGATGTGTATTTTAATAAAAATAATTTTGTCAATATACAGCAGAATGTTGATTTCTTTACCATATTTCCAGTAAACTTTAATATACTCAGTTCTCAGTTAAAATCCCCCCCTGTTTTGAAGTTTTCATGCGAAGCATTGGATAACTTAATTCACAAATACTAAGCTTAAACTGAACCAATGTGCACAATATGTGAAATGCCCATTTAGTCGATGTTGCACCCTCAGAAAAAGAAAAACCCTCCTTGAAAAGTGATGAAAAGTCTGGAGCAGCAGAGGGAAAACTGCTCTGTCACAGCTGAACTGTGGCCATTGTTCAGGGCTGACAGGAAACCTGCAAAGACCTCACACCCCATGCTCCAGCTGAGCGTTTCATACCTGAGTTTTGAGCAACCAGCAGACGAGAGTTAACTGCATTGCAGGCAGGTCCTTGGGTTTGCACTGCTGAATGGATTATGTGCAAGAACTTCAAGTGCCAGCAGTCACCTCCCCTGTCTGGAGAACCATGAAAAGCATGTACAGATAGGACTGAGGGAAAAATCCCAATCAAATGCCTGAGCAGAGTCCTTAGTCTGAAAGAGTTGCAACATTCCTATTTTTAAAAAATCTCTTAAAAATCATTATCCCCAGAGCCGCTGCTGCTTCTCCTTCTCAGAAACAGTCTGTGAGAAGCCCAGTCCACAAAAGCCCCTTTGTCTCTTCCTGGTTGCAGCTAAAGCCCTCCTAGGGCAAGGGATCTGTATTTCAGAACACGTGCCCAGACACATGGAGTGACCAGAGAAGAGGTGTCTCCCAGTCAGAGGAAGCTCAAAAGAAGCAGAGGTTTGCATGGCCATGCCAGGAATGTTTCTGCAGTGATGGAAGTGTAAATCCCACACAGAACTCTGCTTGCTGTTAGCAGGAGGCAGTTATATCCACCTCTTGGAAAGAAAAGCAGGCAGGAAGCTAAGGTGCATGTGTGTGTTCCTCAACCCTGGAGGTACTCTCGGCTTGCTGGGCTCTACTGCAGCTCAAGGTGGCAGGCTCTAAGCTCTGTATGGGATGCAGGGATACAGATGCACCATGCCATGCTTACTCATCTATCATCCTCCATCTCTTGTTGCACAGCAGGATAGTGGAGAACAGCTAGTGCTTCCTGTGGAAGAGGCCTGAAGGCTCTCATCTGCTCCCTTTTCTTCCCTAAGTGTTTTTTAAAAAATGCCCCAACACTTCCTCCAGCATTTTGTCCTTCCACAGCAGACAGGACATTGCTCACACACAGCTTTGGCTCAGAGTAAGAGCTGCTGGAATGCATTTTCTCTCTGCCACTCATTCTTCTGCGGGCGCAGTAGGGTCCCAGCAGCACACAGCACATGTCCTCCTACTATCCCTCAGCAGAAACATCTAGGAATAGAAGCTTACAGCTGGAGTCCCACCACCACCTTCCTGTAGGTGACCTGCTCCCATCAGAATCCACTACTCAGGTTGTTCTAACATAGACAGGCTGCAGAGTTTTAAGAAAGATGCCACTGCTGTGAAGGGGACACCAGGGCAGACCAGAACCACCTTTTCTAGAATGTGTTCATTACCTTTCCCCATGTAGGAACCCAACAATGCTGGGCAGTCTTTCCAGGCATCCTGCATAAACATGACTGTACTGGAAAATAAAGGTGTGACCAGCTCCACATGTCCTCCCTGCACTCAGGATTGAAGCATGATGGACCTCTCTGCCTCCTAACATGCATGTTGCTGCAGTTGAAAGAACTTCCTGAGGCTGTTTCGTGCGCTGTGTAACTTCATGGCATTTATGCACTGCTATATACCCTGGGTATCATGGTTAGCTTTCTCAATCAACTGCATGATGGCAGAGGGAACTCTGAAACATACATTTAGACAACATGTGTTACATGAGTACTAAAAAAAAACAGCTAACAAAGCACAGTAGCACCACAGCAATCCAACAAGGTTTGCTCTGCTGTGCAAAGAGATGGTTCATTATGTCTGAAGCCTAAGGAGGAAAATGATAAATTTACTCCCCAGAGCTAACTAAACCAGCTCTAGCTGTTCCTATTGTTCAAGTGAGTCTCAAGAACAAAGCTATTTAAAGAAAGGTAATGCTGCCGTAACAAGACTAAGTGATAAATAGCGACACAACTTGAGGACAGGTGAAGATGCAGCTGTAAAGAATCAGAAGAAACTGGAATAAGCAGGTAGATGTCCCTCCAGAGGTCCCTTCCAACCTCAACTGTTCTGTGATTCTGTGATTCTGTGAGGAGTCAACAGTTCACAAACTGAAGGGAATCCAGCAGAGGCCACTAAGCTGATCAGGGACTGGCGTGCAAGATGTATGAGGAGAGGCAGAGAGAATATGGCTTGTTCAGCCCAGAGAAGAGAAGGTGAAGGCAGGGATCTAACTGCATATTCCACTTACCTAAAAGCAGTGGGATGGTTAATGCAGAAGATGAGGCCAGACTGTTCTCAGAAGTGCCACTGAAAGGACAAGAGGCAATGGGTACAGTTTGCAACCAGGGAACCTCTGACTGGATATGAGGAAAAAATTGTTCTCTATGACAGTGGTGTAGCACTGGGACAGAGCTCAGAGAGGTGGTGACATCTCCATCTTCGGAGATTTTCCAGACTCAACTGGACAAGCCCTGAACAACCCAATCTAGCTTTGAAGCTAGGACCCTGCTCGGAGAAGAGGGTTGGATTAGAAACCTCCAGAGGTCCCTTCCAATTAAATCTTTTTAGATTTAGTGAAGTACCATCCTTGGGGGACTTTCACAGAAGCTAGCAGGTCCCTATGGAGAAGGACAACGGTTGCTTCTATTGCAGGATAAACACAGTTGCTGACCAGCAGCAATGAAAGGAATAGTTAGCTCTTGGGGCTCCAGGATGAAGGTCATGTGCTTCAACACCCTTGTATAACATTTATCAACATCAGCAGCTTGGAGAGAGGGCAGAACCTGGGGAGAAGTTTTCAGACTTTATCCAGACTCTCTCCAGAAAGAGAGGCCCTTCAAATAAAACTGATGCTTTTTCTCACCTGCTCTCACTGCCCCTGAAGGGTAAAATTTGCTCCTGGTAACCTTGAAGGAACAACAGACCAGGTCCTCCTTCCTTTTCGACACTGCCAAAACAGTTACCTCCCACACACTAAGCCTGACAAGAGCTGCCCCACACAGCCTTCTGTCTCACTTATGCTATTTTCCATGGCACAAGGCACCGCACAGAGCACCAGCTCCTCTAGCTGGACACGGAATTGATCTGCACAGGCCCCTTTGCACCTGAAACACATTCAGTGTGGTGGTCAGCAGGGCTGACATGTCACCAAGAGTACTCACTCGTTTTTAAGGGGTTCCAAGTGAAACTCCTTGGCAGACTAAGACAATCAGCTGCAGGTGATAGTTCCCTGCAGTGCTATGCATGCCTGGACATTCAGCGCTTCTTGCCTGCAGATTAGCCAGGAGGCAGCTAGAGTGCAACAGCTGTCAAGGGCCATTCCTTACTCAGTGAAGGCAACAGCAGAAGAAGCAGCACCTTTTCTGCTCTTCAGCTATATACTGCTGAAACACTGCCAGAAATCTGAAGAGCATTCTGGCATGGCATTGCAAGCTCTACATTCTCCCAAGCTGCTTTCACTACATCCCTTCCTACTACTTCCCTGGTCTCCCGTTCAACAGGTACAATCCTCTCACTTTGCTCCACGATCCACACCTGCAGCTTCCTTGCTCTTCCAGCTCTGGGCAACCTCTGCCAATATTGCTCAATGCTTCCCTTTTCTGGGTCCCAGAAACACTTATCCCAGCTATTCCAATACTTCTAACTCCTGAACTGATCCTTCATTCCACTCAAAAGTTCTCCAAAATGTTACTGTTGGTGTGGCTGCTCTCATTCACTGATTGTAGGAACAGTGCAAACCCTTGTCCACAGGGAGGAAAGCCTGGTGATATAATTTAGCTCCACAAAGCTGCCTCTGGAGAACCACTGAAGGACACTTTAACTAAGGCTTCAGGTCTGGAGTTCCCAAAATATCATTCTCAAAGGGCCACTTAACAGTGTATTGGGCTGCAGAACAGAGCTCATGATGTGCTGGGCTACAGGTGACCACCCCTGAAAGCAGGTTTCCACCAGGTCCCTGTAACATCTTATCCTTCTGAAAGGCTATCAATGCTACACAGAGTTTGACGAAAGCAGATGGAGTGGCAGGTGTCCAGAGTACACATCTGGGAGGTTCTTGGCACTCTGTAGATTATAGCTCTGTGGTGATGACTCTGGACTCATCAGATGACAGCTGAGATCCTCTGAATGTGCAGATGACTACGCAGTCATAGCAGAGCTAGAAGAGGTTTAGCTGTTAGAGCTGTAGCAGTTGGCTTGTTCTGGTAAGGACAGCAACAGTTAGAAAGCCTCTTTTGGGACTGCATGGCTAGAAAGGTTTCCTGGACTGTGAATAGTCTGTGGCTGTTTTTTGGAAACCCCTCTTCCAGGATCTGAAACTAGCACAGCAGAACAACTTATGTGTCAACCTCATGTGATGAAAGTCCCATATCCAATGCCACCAGCATTACATGCAGGGTCATGTGTCATGTACATGCTGAGACTCTGTATCTCTCACCAAGAAAAGGGAAGCCAGCAATTTCTCCAAGAACTATACAAACATGCAGGTGGCTTTACCAAAGGGCTCTTAGAGGAAGTGATACTGTGAGGGGCTACTCAGATGAAGGGGAGTCTCAGCCAGGCTGTTCTTAAGGCCTCTCTCATTTATTCATCTGCTTCTGAGCAAAGCATGAGGCACTTGGAATAACAAACTCAAAATCAATTTATAAAAGGAATTTAACTGCATGAAATCTCTTGTTAGGTCATGCTCATATTCAAAATTAAAGATCTTAATTCAGTTTAATTTTGTTAATTTTTAGAAGTGACTGCAACAAATCAAATTAAGTCTCAGCTGACATTGTGGTCAAATACAAAACACAAAAACCATCAAGGAGCAGCAAGGGACACTCAAGGACCACCAGGCTTTGAAAAATAATCTAGGAAGAACCAAGTGAGAAATCTCATATAGGAATCAACAACAGGGTCAAGCCTATGCCTACACACCCACACTCACTATAAGCACATCTTCCCCACACTGACTTATGACCACAGTAAAGAGCAGGAACATTTGTCAGAATCTAAACATAATAATTAGTGAAGCTGCAAGAACACACAAAATCACAGAACAAACAAGGGGCGCAGAACAGAGATGTCACAGCAGAAAAGCCTTGGCACGCCCCAAAAACCAGAATCAGGTCTCCAGGTACAAGAGCCTGTGAGAAGCCCACAGTATTAATGTGTGTTGATTACAGTTGTCAGGTCAGTTAGGAAGCCAGTCAAGTGAGAAAGGAAAAACAAACCAACCTACGCTCTTGCTTTGAGTATAAGAAGTGAAGAGTATCACTGCTGTTTAGTTTAGAGGGATCTGCTGCCACTAAGTGATGCATATTGCTAGTGGCAGAAAGAGTGATGCAGCCCTGCTAAGTGTAATCATTAAGACTGTGGCCTCTCAACACTAACCTCAACACAACATCAACATGGTGTTCCACCACAGCAACAGTGTCCAAGAACACCCAGAGAGACCATCCCTTCACACATTTCTTGGCACGAGAATAACCAGGCATCTAGGAGCATCTTCTGGTTCTTTGTAGCAAAGGGAAACCAAAATGAAAACAATTGCTCTAGGACAGTCAGCACTGCTTTTCTGAGAGACCAAGGGGGCATTGATATATGACAGAGCATAGACTTGCCTTAGGGAAGCACAAATTATCACAAAAAGTAGGAACAAAAAAAAAAAAAAACAAGGAAAGCTTAAAAGAGATAAAGACAGTACTGCTACAAAGATGAAAGAGGTTTGACTACAGGTAGACAGGAGCAAGTTAATGATGACCAACAGCACAGGAAGTAGTCAAATGTAAAAGGCAAAAGTCAGAGACTAGAGTATTTCCAACCTAAGTTCCCATAATGAGCCCATCAGGGTGCTCTAAGTCTTGTGCTATGAAAAAGAGAGCTTGCAGCAAGAACTCCCACCAAGGAAAGTTTACATGCTGCCTCAGTTTCAGCAACAGCACTGGTGACACTATGGGAACTGGTTATACATTAGGCAGCAGTGATAGGTCCAGCAACAGAGGCTCCAGAAAGGATGCCTGTCCATCAAGTTAAAGTGCCTGTGCAGTGGTAGCAAGAAAAAGACTCCAGGTTTGGGTAATATCCGTCACTGGGCCAACTAGCACAGTTGAAAATAAATAGAGGAGCTTTCAGGCACATAAGCTCTTCCCCAGAACTGAACAAAAGCAGCAGATTGCAAGGTTAAATTCTGCTTAGTGTCATACTCTACTTCTGTCTGTGACTAGAAGAAGGGTTTTGGTACTCACAGTTGCACCTTTTTTTTTTTTAACTATACTAGTTGGTTTAATTAAAACATATCCTCCATCTACAAACCTCATGTTCCCTGCCTCCTTAGACTATTCTGGCTCCAGCACTGACTCTACACGCTGTAGACTTTCACCGAAAGGTAGCAGCAGTAGGCATTTCCCACCACCTCCAATGCCATCTGCACATTCACAGCCATAGCCTCCAGCACTGTCACAAACAGTCCAGTTCTGCAGTGCAGGAGACAACTGCCCCCCTACTCTGCCTTTATTTCAAAGGCAGTCTGCAAATACAGAAAATCTTTAAATATCTGGGATACTTCAGAGAGGTATCCTGAAGCCTCCTCACACAGCTACAGCTCTTTGTTCCCACTGCTCATCACACTTATCACACAGAGATACAGGACAAGCCATACAAGCAGTAAAAAGACATCTTAGGTCTGAGCTCCCCTGGATCCTCCTTGCAGCTACAGAGGTAAAATTCCTTTGGTGCAGGAGTAGAATTCCTCATGTGCAGCCACACTCATCCTTAAGTCTCATAATGGAATATGCTGCATGATGCAAAGTATACAGTCTCCATACACAGCCTCACCAGTTATAAGTACACACTCATAAACACTTACAAGCAAATGGTTTGAATACAAAAGGCTTAGCGGCACTTTAATGAGTCTCTGGGCCTGATACATACAACAGCAATGACGCATTAGTCTGTTGCACTTTGAGCTTACCCACCCACACACCCTTGCTGGTCACTTTTGGACCTGAAACTGAAATCACTACCTTAAGAATCCTTACAAAAACAGTGCTGCTCCCTCCTGAATGGATCAGACCTTATGAAGCTAGTACCTATCCTCACCCACAGCCTGACCTTAGCATTTGCAACCCGCAAGGAAGAGCACGGTTCAGACTAGTGTTTTCAAGGGACTTCTATAATTTAGAGGTGCTCAATTAGGTCAATGTTACATGAGGGACCAGCAAACACTACAGAGTCCTAGTGAGAAAGCCCTCCTACATAGAAAAGAAGGGGAATTTGTGGCTTAACACAAAAACTGACCACCCAGTCTGGCAGCACTCATGAATGTTTCTTACAGGCTAACATGACCTGCTCCTACCAGTACAGTGGTAAATGATTTCCAGTTAGTCAGGCCTGTCCTGCAGCTGCTGTGAGAGCTGGATCTACCTCCTTCTCAGGGCATGAGATGCTTTTACAGTGTAGCCATTAACAAGGACTACATAGGCAACGTCAAGACTTCTCCTCTTCCCACTGACAAATACAAGTCTTGAGAGCCTTGTGCTCTTAGTGAGGCATGTACCCTGAAAGATCAAGCTCCTCCAATTCCCATCATTAGCACAAGACAGGACACAACTCACCAGTCTCCTGGGGTGATGTAAGATGCGTGTGGCTGGAACCGGGGCTGTGGGCAATAAATACATCAATGACCTTGTGGAGGTGGAAGAGACCTTTTTAATAAACAGGATTCAAAAAAAAAAATCCCTCTGATCTGCCACTGCAAGAAGAGTTCAGGTAACTAGTACAGAAGATGATGCTGCATGTGCACAGACGGAGGGAGGAGGGAAGAAAAGAACAAGCTGTCACCAACTTGATGAGCTTCCTCAGTAAATCAGCAGAAACCAGGTCAGCAAAACTCTCCAGATAAAATACTGGTGGATCCATCATAAACAATTCAAATCAAAATAAAGAGAAATCCTTACATTGGAAGGCGCTATATTAGAATAACTAGTGAAATACTGAGTGCTGCTGGAGCCACAGCAATGGCAGGGAGACAGATAAAATCTGCCAGTCACTCCTGGGGTCAGGAATGGCCATGTAGTGAGGAAATAACAATCCTTTCACAGGCAATGTGTGTGTATGTGCATGTGGGTGTGCTGGAGGGGGTGCTGGTGGCAGGGAGGTCAGGCTATAGACGAGGTGGTGTAGTGGCAGCAACGGAGGGTGAAGGGCAGCACTCAAGGATGTCAGTTCCATCTTGCTCTGGTGGCTAGTGCAAATAGTCTTCTACTCTGGCAAAGGAGCAGGAGCCCAAGCCCACACGAGCCATGAGCCGCAAGCACTCCGAGGCCTGGCCCAGGGCAAGCATCAGCGGGGGCTGCTTTGGCAGGTTCTGAGATTCTGTGGGGGCAAAAAAAGAGATCTGTTTAGAAGAGGCGCCTTGGCTGCATGGCTGCTCATCAGCATACGGGTCCCTCTATGTCCCACATGGGCACCAAGCAGAGCATCCCTGGCAGGATGCACTGGCTCTAGAAGGAAGTTTTTCCTGAGTAAGGTTGTCTTGGCATTGCTGCTCCTCCACAAACCCCACACAGGGTTGCCCACTCAGGATATGTCCCACCTGGGGCCACAGCTCAACAGGGCCTTTGGAAAGAGTTGCTGTGGGGGCCAGAACAACACAAAAGGCAATGCAGCTCCTGCTGCCTCAGTGTCTACCAGAAAACCCTCAAAGTCAGAGAGAGCAGAGCATGCAGGAGGAAGGAAAGACAGAAGAAATTGGCCCCAAATACTGAGGGAAAGGTTGCCTCTCCCTCTCCCACTTGTGCAGGTCTAGGCTGTAGTCCAAGACCCAGAAAACTCACTGGTTACAGTTTCTTTTCAACTTCATGTTTGCTACATATAGAGGCAGAATCTGCAGCTGAGCTAGTCAAGGCACCTGTCCTGTGACCTTGTGTGACAAAACACATCCACACACCATGTCCAGCCACCAGCCACCCTGCAGGACACCTGGCGACGCCGACTGTCAGGGAAAGGGACACTCCTCCCCAAATCATATTATTTCTGCTCCTTTACTCATGCAGAGCATGAGTCTTCACAGGTTTGCTCATCAAACTGTTCCTACCCCCGGAGGATAATCTCTAATTCTCCTTCTTGCACACTCAAAATGAGGTGCCTAAGCCCACCAGGAAAGATGTTTGGGCACAGCAAGGTGGATCCTGCTCAGGATTCAAATATGGGTTTCTGAGACAGAGAAGTTGTCCAGTGGATAGTGTTTGGCCAGGCATGGATGGATTGAGCTAAACAGAGCTGGGGAATGTCCTTTGAAGTTATCTGAGCAGTGACACAACATGAGCAGGGTCCAGTGACAGGATCCAGGAGCCTGGCTAGAAAGAAACAATCCCTTTCTTGCAGCCTGGTGGCAGGTCATAATCTTATTATTAATACACTCATTTTTCCACCATGGGATTTTCTATAGCTGAAGATGGCAGGAGGGCAACAATGATATAACAGCTCATTGACTGCAAGAACAAGACTTCCAATGGGGAAAGCTACTGTTTTTAGTATACGAGGCTTAATGTAGGAGAGTAATGACAAAAGCTGTTTGGTCAAGCAACATGCTTGTCTAAGGAAAATGGAAGAGCAGGCATAAACAGCCAACTCTGACAATAAAGAGGAGAGCAAGAGACTGCTCAAACCTAGATCCAACCATGGTCTATCTAGCTGACACAAAGAACAAAGCTCATCAGAAAAAGAGGAGCTGACTCACTAGCTGAAGAAAACCACACTATACACAGTGTAGATTTCCACACAGAGCAGGGTCTTCTCAGCACAGTTAAGAACAGAAGGGAAAGAGTAATAACATGGCTGGACCATCAACACAGCCCTGGTTCCAACACGGGACACCAGCAGCAAGGCTCTCTGGGCTCCAACAGGCATACCACATGATGGGAATATGCAGAGACTATGCTCGAAGGGAAGACAGATCCTGCATAACGTTTAACTCTGCATGTTCAGAGCTCAGAGTATCTGGAATCCACAGCCGCCTTTGCTTTAGGGCCAACACTACAGAAATCTGCTTCACTTGCGAGCTGCTGCAATGGAGCAACTGCATTCCTTACCAGAGAGCAGGAAGATGCCAGGACAGATCTTTGCCAACCCAAACAACCTGGAAAGGGGCCTTGCTGATGCCAGCAAACCGATTCAGCTGGATTCAATGCAAGAATGAAGAGAAGCAGAAAATGTAATGGGGAGATCTTGGTTTCTTCAAGTAAGCAGGGGATGAAACTGCTGAGAATCCTTGGAAGCAGCACTGAGGAAGACCCAAGGAAGGGAGCCAAAAGGAGATCAGATCAGGAGCATCCGTTCTCTACAGGCTCCCCTCCAGCCTCTCTTCTACATCACTGGCCTCCTGGCTGTTTCAGTCTCCAACATTTGAAAGAGAGGCAAAAGCTAAAGACAAATATTTCCAAAGTTTTCATAATACGCAAAGGCATGCCTGCCACAGGACAGCCTCTGAGAACAGGTATGTCCAGGGGGTAGTGCTCACACAGAAGCCAGGTCTTACCCAATATAGCACTATTAAGAGCAGCACACACAGGTTCCCTCTGGATTGGGTCCAGCTGCTGACCAACAGGGCAGTTCCAAGGGTCAGAGTAAGCTAACAAGCTAAATGCATCCTGTGAGAGACAACAGAAAGGCATGGTAAGGTCACACATGATGGCAAACATGCAGAAAAACCACCAGGTCTATCAGCCAGGGCACCTCCTGCAACCACCAAGGTGACAGGTGCCTACCTCCTGAAAATAAATGGCCTTTTTCTTCTTGGTAGCAAGGGACCACATTGGGCCATCAAGAGAGGATTAAAGAGGGAGCTCTCTCCACCTGGCAGGGGAGCCAGAACGGGAAAGCACGTAGAGTTTCACCTGGAGAGAAGAAGAGCATGCAGTTGCTCCAGGAAGGCAGGTGGGTGCTGCACTTCCTCTGTCCTGCACTGAGAACTGGGTTCATGTTGAATGCTTCATGTTGACTTAGTCATGACCTCTGATTCCCACACAGTCTCCCTCTTCCTCTCCAGGTACAGAAGTGGGGGCCACCCAGAGCTCTGCAAGGGAAGCCACAACTCCAGTCCTGGCCCAGAGAACTGCTGTGATGCAGCATACAGCTCAGACCTACCTGAAGCATCTTTTTGTGCATCGTATTCTTCCCATATTCTCTGCAAAGCTGCTCGCTCAGTGACTGCAACTCCCGTCCAAACTGGATCATTCGTTCCGTGGCAGCATGGTTCCCTCCACAGAGCTGCCTCTGAGGGCAGTTGTCTTCTAGAGTAAAGACACTAGAGAAGTGACAATTGTCTCTCATTCTCCACCACTGCTCACTCTGTGTCAGGCTGCCCTTTTCTTAGCCATAAATCCCCCCTCCCTCGCCTTTCAGGAGCAGGTAGATTCTCCTTGGTCTAAATTTACACAAGTGGAAGCTTTCTTTGAGTCACAAATCACAAGAGCCAGTAGGGTTTTTTTCATGGCATCTGTTTGGTACAGGGTAAAACTTGAACTCAGTTTGTTTAATGCTCAAGGAGTGTCTACAAATCAAGTCTTCCGATAAAATCATGGGAGCTTGCTACTCTGGCTCTGTTACCCTTACATGTGTGTAATACAGCACACACAACACCAAAATCCCTGGTCTAACAAACCCTGGACTCAGAAAACTTTCAGTCCTAGATACCAACAACATCAGCTTCCCAGTATCAGGTGGCCATAGGACCCACTGAAAGTGGAGGAATTCCCAGTTTCAGAGGGAGTGCAGCTGAGGCATCCTTTCCCTCTCAGCTAAAGCACCCACAAACAGGACAGATATAGCTGACTGTGAATAGACCATACTGTGTTGGGGATATTTTGCAACTGCGAATCAAACGGCTTTTTCCTCAGCTGGTAGAACCACCAAGGCTGCTCTGGGCTAGAATTCATGACCAGCACTAAACAAACCTTTGACTCCTCTTGCTTTCCCTGCTTCACAATATCACCAGAACTTCTCTGAGACTACAAAAAGCCAAATCTAGTTTTAATTCCAACACAGATTCATGTTCCCTGTGAAACAGAGATCTTGAGAACTTAATTCACTGGGGCTAGGAAAGAGACCCAAAGGGCATGTCTCTTTCCCACAACCCAATCACATCTTTAATTCTTGATACCAGCTCTTTCTAGCACCCTTTACCCCTTCAACATTCTGTGCAACAGAGATCCTTCCTGTTAGGCCCTACCCATGCTAGATTCATCCGTCTGCAGGATCTCTTCATGTTTGTAGGTGCCATTCATTATCCTGGTGGATGAGTTTTCCAGGACTCCATTGGGATAATGTTCAGCCTCCATTTCCATCTCACTGTCACTGAGGAAAAAGAAGGAAAGAAAGGCCAGATGTCTAAATTAGAAAGGGAAGAAATGAAGAGCTCAGATGACAAACGATGCCCAGCCAACAGCCAGTAAATCAGATTAGATGCCAGCTAGATTACAGAGAGCAGGATAGTCTAACTCAGTGCAGCAAAAATTGTTGCAGACTTCTGGGGGCAACTTACGAAACAGACTTTATTCTCAAAGTGCCTGTCATAATGTCAGGTGTACAGTGCTTATAACCTTTCATTTCAGGAAGCAGTCATCTCTGGAGCAGCCAGACAACAGAAAACATACTAAGCAAACAGGAGGGAAAAAATGGCCAAAGATACATGGTAAGCCACCAACCCTTACAAAAAATGCACAAAGACTCTAGGTTTAAATGTTCAAGACAGTAATCTGCAGAAGATTGCTGATTAACTCAGAAAACTGAAATGATGAGATAATCTTGCTGGGACTTGGGCTCCACATTTCAAAAACACTCAGCATAAACTCAGCATTATCAGATGATGTTGGAAGGTGGTTGGTTGAGCCCAAACAAGTGTTTCTCATTCAGTTACCAGCAGTATGGCTCTTGGGAGGTCCGGATAGAGACCAGAAACTGTCTTGCAAACTGTTCAGCAAACTACACAAATGATAAATGCCAGCTCCAACTAGTAAGAGATCCTACTAATTACAAAGATTTCCTTTGCTCCAGCAGGCCCCCAGAGAGCTCTGCAACAGCAACCTGGAAAGTGAGCCCAAAGGGAGCTCAGTTCTCACCACATACTCCACACTCCAGTACATGCAGCAGTAATTATCCTCTGCTTTCCTTGGACTGCCTACGGCTTCTTGGAGAAGAGAGGCTTTCTAAGTCTGATCTGCTGTCAGAAGTATGAAACAAATTACCACTGGTTCAGAAGCTCAGCTCAAAGGAATTGAGCAACAGGTGCAAGTGGTCCAGGAAAAACACTCAAGAGGACAATTCAAAAATCCAATAATCACTTGGGAAGCTCCTTCACCTTCTAAAGGGCAGGTGAGCTACACATCAGCAGTATTCCACTAGCTGATGGAGCAGCACCAGAAACAGGCTCAATGGGAGAGCTCCCCTGCAAACCATCATGTGGGACACTCATCAAGTTCAATAGGACAGCTTGGTGCTTGAACCAAGACCATCCATAATATTCCTCACGAGACGAGCCTCCACAGCCCAAGCCAGAACAGGGAACAGGGACAGACCTGTCTCTGCTTGGAGTAGTGACCTTGTAGCTATGAAGAGTTACTCTGTTGTTCAGAAAAGCAGGACAGATGCTCTGCTGGCTCTTCAAAAAGCAGACTGAGTTGTCTCCCATCTCACCCACATCAGGCATCAACAAGGAAAATAAAAAAAATACCTGGTTTCTTGGTTACTTGTACTACTGTGCTGCTGAGATTTGGTAGAATCTGTAGAATTGGACTCAGAGTAGTTCACAGATGAGGGGGAGGAGGAAGAGGAAGAGGAAGATGATGAACTCAGTGCTGGGTATTTACTACGGCTCTGTTTGCTTTTTGTGGACATGACTCCATTGCTACAGGTTGGACTATCTGCTCCTAAAAGCCAAGAAGGAAGGGAAAAATGAGACCAGAATAACTGTATCACTCTACTGTGAAGTCAGCAATTTAGCAAGAGACGACAACTCCAAAGGAAGGAAGCAAAGGAAGACTGCAAATCTTAAATTATGGTTCATCCTTATTAAATTTAATGGGGTTTACAGAAAACCTATTAATATGGAAGGAAACCCACAGCACACCAGCAACATCTGAGCTTAAGTAAGTATCAGAAATTTTCTGTAGATAAGAGATCAGCAGAACAAGCTCAGGCAAACACAGAAATAACACAGAAATCATTGCTGAAATATGAAGTGTGAATCTCATGTTTACAAACTCTTTTCTTCTCCCATAAACCCACATTTTCTTCCATACAATGAAACTAAAAAAGGAGAAAACTGGGCCACAAGGAGGACACTAAAAGCAGAGTAACTTCCCAGACATTCCACAACTTACCTGACATTAGTTATATGCTTGATTTACACAACACTCAGCAGTTAACAACAATTTGTTTAAAATCACAAGCTGACCCTCTTCATTCAGGAGTGACAGACATCACTGAAAGGAGGGTCATGCTTTAAATCTGATCTTATCCCACATGCAACATTTATCTTTCAAGTTGTGGAACTCCCTGCGACAGGACACAAAATGTTGGTAGTTACTGCAAGTTTTATATGGATTCAAAAATTACTAGTTAAATTTACTAAATACCAAGACAACTACAAATCACTAGGAGTTCAAAGAATATTTTGGAAAAACATCACTAATGGCTTTCCTTTTTCCTTAGACAATTAATATTGAGCACAGGATACTGGACTAGACGACTCAACCTGGCACAGATGCTCTTCCAGGACTGATGGTACTAGATTCAAGTCCAGCACTTGATCCCACAGTTACATTTATAGCTCAGGAATTTATTTATATTTTTATCACTGCAAAACACATAACACATTCATACAACAAAGGCCATTTTGTGTTATTTTAATGACAGAAGAAAACATGTAGCAGACTGCGCACAACAGCCCTTTTTAATCTTTGAAGCATTGACTGAAGAAAATATCACTATTTTGAAAGGACAAAGGTCTGACAGAGTGAGCTGTGGAAGACTGCGTTCAGTTAATGAAGACAAACATACATGAAGGCTGCCTTGCCTTTGCAGCTATTTTATGCAGGCATTTCTCAGGTGAAAACAGGTATTACCAAGAGGTTCTACAGACAGATGCAGCTAGCTCCATCTACAGACATTCTGACTACCTAGTCAAAGAAATGTAGCCATGGTTTCTGCAATATGATATAGGAAAACAAATACCGGCTTAGGAAAGTGACAGCTTGGAGGTACTCAAGTAATCACCTTCCTCTCCCTTAAATGTTTGTATAGTATGCATATCCAGAACTTTTCATGCACAGCAGCAGAAGTACAAGAAGGAAACATGCTCAGAAGACTGCGAGCAGCTCAAGGATCAGTGAAGCCACTCAAAGTGTTTTCAGCTGCCCTCCAGATCAGAGTCTTTGGCCCACTCTGTCTTCAAACCCTTAATCAGTAATTACCTAGGGAATATACTTTGTGTTTCCTTGTTTACCTTGCTCTTCCTGCTTCAAGTCCTAAAGTTTTATTCTTCAAACTGCAAAAAGCTGATGTTTCAGAGCTGAGTTTTGCAGATAGAGAATTGTTCCCATTTCACACATCCAGAGCTTATAAGATATGCTCCACAGGAGAAGGAGAAGCTCTCATGCAAGACATCCTCCTAACTTTTTGCTAAGTGGGCCAGAACAGTACATCTTCTCTTCGGCCTGAGGAGGTTGTGGCAGTTCTGGAGACTGAAGGGCCCCTACAGAAAACCAATTCTCTCTTGCAGACCTCAAGGTACAGGAGACAGGCTTCTTTTTCCAGGCCTCTGCTTACAGCTTGGTCTATGAAACACTGAGTCACATGATGGCTGCACTAGAAGACTGCCTTTAGGAGCTTCTTTATTCTGAAAAAAAATCTGCTCTGCAGACAATTCCGTAACAGCGTAGAGGCACCTATGGTAACTGTACAACATCTCAGATGGGAATCAGAAAGGTAAGGAGCATTTCACAGAATAATGCACAAAAAGTAGCAGGTAATGCATACAGCAGCCCACCTTTAATATTTGCTCCTCTCACCAGGAGACAGAGAAAAAACACTTACCAGTACTATGAACATGTGAGTTGTTTGATCCATGTCTAGGACTTAAACTGGGGGACTCAGGGTAACTGTCCTGGGATCTGGGGCTGCGGGCACTAAAACAACGTACTTCACTGTCTGTCCCATTCACCATCTCCACAAACTGCCGACACCTGATTTCATAAGAAGGAAGAGAGAAAAAAGGGACCATGACAGCCAGCATGTTCTGCATTGATGTTTCCTTAGTTACTGCTCGCAGAAGTCCTATACATTGGATAGGAGTTAAATTTCTTGGCCTTGGAAAAGGCATTGTAGATTCTTGATGCCTTTGTATTGTGAGTGCTCTGATCATGCTGCAGTAGGAAGGAGCTCAGATATTCCCACTTAAAGGCTAATGAACGCTGACATCTATACAAGGGAACAACATGCAGCAATATCTTTCAACCCCATGCTTACAGTAAATAAGTGAGCACTACTTGAGTAACTTGAGAAACTGCTCAGTGTTCAATATCAGCAAAAACAGAGATCAGGACAGCAAATACATTTGGGATCAATAGGGCCAGTGATGTATCAGCTGTCATAATATCAGGGGTGAAACACTTCACAAATTCAGAACACAGCACATTTTTTGCATGGTAAGACTGTCCCAGGGCTTTGATAATATTTCTGCAGTTAACCAAATGCTCCCAAGTCTCTACTGCTCCAAACCCAAGAGAATTCATGTGATGGTGAGCTGGCAGATGGGACTTATGACAGAGTGCAGAGTCTTCTTTGTCCCATCAAGAAAGTTTATTTCTGTTGTGCTAATAGCAAATTATTCCTTCACAGTGTGCTTTCATCCCCACTGCCTTTGCATGCACTCCAAAATTAGATTGTGGGGTTTTTTTCAGAGAGAAGATACTAAATCTGCCAATACAATAGTTCCCCCACTATCCCATCAACCTAGAAATGCTGGTGGCCAATGGAAAATAGAGAGGAAGGAGTAAAAAACACAATATCTACGCTAACAGGACAGTGAAGGCAGGTCTCATTTAGCATTATTGGGAACTGAGGCATACTCTGTCCTTACCCTAGCTCAGGAGGCTGGGAAGAGCCACTCTGTGGCTGGGAAAACTAGGACACACAAGCCCTTTTTTTCTTTAGTCTCTATCACATATATCCCTTTTCCATAAATTTGTCTTTCTAGAAACCTCCCCAGTGACCATCACAGGCTCCAGTGTTGCAAGGTCTCCACAGGACAAACAAAGGCCATCTGTGAAGGTGCTTCTAGCAGTCAGCAGGGCTAAAATTTTCTCCACCTCTGCCTGACTCATGAGACAAAGCTATTCTGGGTCTAAGCAGTGACAAAAGGGCTATGCCTATATTGCTACAAGCTCTGTGCTGTTGTTGACGAGTTGTGTCATCAGGTAAAGGAGTTACGGGAGGAAGGCAGTAGGCTGCACAACATCCGAGAAGATGAGCAAGAGATAGACAGGGTATTCTCAGAGACCATACAGCTACAGCAGTCCCAACCCCCCCACAGCAGTGGAGCTGCTGGAGGGCTCTGTGCCATGTGAAACAGTACAGCATAACACCGTTGAAGAAGGCTGGAAACTGGTCACTTCTCTTACTCCTCCTCAAGACTTGCAATTGAGGAACAGGTTTAATGCCCTCCAGGCTGAGGAGGAGCTGGGCGTGGCTTCAAGGGAAGCAACTGGGCCGACAGACCCTGTGCCATGCAGAACACCAGGAAGAAGTGGCAAGTGATTGTTGTGGGTGACTCCCTGCTGCAGGAGACAGAGGTGCCTATTGGGTGACAGAGCATTGGAACAGGTTGCCCAGAGAGGTAGTGGAATCTCCTTCGCTGGAGATATTCAAAACCCGCCTGGATGTGATCCTGGGCAATCTGCTCTAGGTGACCCTGCTTGAACAGGGAGGTTGGACTAGATGATCTCCAGAGGTCCCATCCAACCTAAACGATTCTGTGATTCTGTGATTCTATCTTCCAAACTGACCACTTGTCTAGAGAGGTCTGTTGCCTGCCAGAGGCTCAAATACGAGATGTCATGGAAAGACTGCCAAGGCTTGTCCATGCATCGGACTATCACCCTCTGCTGCTCTTCCATGTGGACACTAATGTTACAAAGGGCAAATTGGATACCATCAAACAGGATTTCAGAGCTCTGGGAATGGTGGTCAAGGGTCTGGGGGCCCAGGTCATTTTCCCCTCAATCCTGCCAGTGAGGGGGAAGGATGGGAGGAGGAGTAGACGGATTCTGCAAGTTAACAACTGGCTGTGCCGCTGGTGTTGGCAACAGGGTTCTGGTTTCTATGACCATGGGACCCTGTCTGAAGATTGACAACTGATGGGGAGCGATGGGATCCACCTCACCAAGCGGGGCACGTGTGTCCCCTTTGCCAACAGGTTGGCCAGCCTGGTAAGGAGGGCTTTAAACTAGGAAAGATGGGGGAAGGGGAGTGTTATAGAGACTGGGTAGTCAGCAGAACGCGGCTCAAGTCAGGATGCCTCCAGCGAGTGCATGCAGCCAGGGAAGTGCACACAGGACATGACTATGGAGATGACTCTTGCACCTCTCCTGGGAAACCTGCATGCTCGATTGGCTCTCTGAAATGCCTGTACACCAATGCACACCAGCATGGGGAATAAACAAGAAGAATCAAGAGTTCTATGTGCAGTCGCAGGGCCATGATCTCATTGCAGTTACAGAGATATGGTGGGATAGCTCGCATGACTGGAATGCTGCCGTGGATGGCTATGTGCTTTTTAGGAAAGACAGGCCAGGAAGGCGAGGTGGTGGAGTTGCTCTTTATGTGAGAGAGCAACTAGAATGGATGGAGCTCTGCCGGGGGGGCGGGGTGAGGGGTGGATGAAGAGCAAGTTGAGAGCTTATGGGTCAGGATTAAAGGGCAGGGTAACACGGGTGACACGGTGGTGGGTGTTTAATACAGGCCACCTGATCAGGAAGAAGTCGATGAGGCCTTCTACAGACAGCTGGAAGTAGCCTCATGATCACAGGTCCTGGTTCTCATGGGAGACTTCAACCACCCTGACATCTGTTGGCAAGACAGCACAGCTAGGCACAAAGAGTCAAGGAGGTTCCTGCAGAGCATTGTGGATAATTTCTCAACACAGGTGGTGGAGACGCCAACAAGGAAACGCGCGCTGCTAGACCTTGTACTAACAAGCAAAGAAGGTCTGGTTGGAGACATGAAGGTTGGGGGCAGCCTTGGCTACAGTGACCGTGAGATGGTAGACTTCAGGATCGTGCGAGGAGGAAGCAGGGCAATAAGTAGGATTGCAACCCTGGACCTCAGGAGGGCTAACTTTGGCCTCTTTAGGGACCTACTTGGAGGAATCCCATGGGTTAGGGCCCTAGAAGGAAGGGGGATTCAAGAGAGCTGGTTAATATTCAAGCATCGCTGCTTCCAAGCTCAAGATCAGTGCATCCCTCTGAGTAAGAAGTCAGGCAAAGTGGGTAGGAGCCCTGCATGGATGAGCAAGGAACTCCTGGCAAAACGCCAACAGAAGGAGGAGGTATACAGAATGTAGAAAAGGGGATAGGCCACTCGGGAGGCATAGAGGGCTACTGTCAGAGTATGCAGGGATGTGACGAGGAAGGCGAAGGCCCATTTGGAATTAAATCTGGCAAGGGATGTCAAGGACAACAAGAAGGCCTTCTTCAAATACATCAACAGCACAAGGAAGACTAGGGAAAATGTGGGCCCACTGCTGAGTGGGGTGGGTACCCTGGCGACGAAGGATACAGAGAAGGCAGAGTTGCTGAATGACACCTTTGCTTCAGTCTTTACTGCTAAGGCCAGCCCTGGGGAATTCCAGACCCTGGAGATAAGAGAGAAAGTCTGGAGAAAGGAAGACTCTCCCTTGGTGGAGGAGGATCGGGTTAGAGATCATTTGTCCAAACTTGACACCCAGAAAGGTGAGTGGACAGTGAGGTGGATTGAGAACTGGCTGGATGGCAGAGCTCAGAGGGTTGTGGTCAGTGGTGCAGAGTCAAGTTGGAGGCCTGTAGCTAGTGGTGTCCCCCAGGGCTCAGTCCTGGGTCCAGTCTTGTTCAATGTATTCATCGATGACACGGATGAAGGGACACAGTGCATTCTCAGCAAGTTTGCTGATGATGCAAAGCTGGGGGGAGTGGCTGACACACCAGAAGGCTGTGCTGCCATTCAGAGGGACCTGGACAGGCTGGAGAGCTGGGTGGAGAGGAACCTCCTGAAGTTCAACAAAAGGCGAGCGCAGGGTGCTGCACCTAGGCAGGAAGAACCCCAGGCACCAGGACAGGCTGGGGGCTGACCTGCTGGAAAGCAGCTCTGCAGAGAAGGCGCTGGGCGTGCTGGTGGGCAAGAAGTTAAGCATGAGCCTCAAGCATAAGCATGAGGAGTGTGGCCTTGTGGCCAAGAAGGCCCAGGGTATCCTGGGGTGCGTTAGGAAGAGCGTTGCCAGCAGGTGGAGGGAGGTGATCCTGCCCCTGTCCTCAGCCCTGGGGAGGCCTCACCTGGAGTACTGTGTCCACTTCTGGGCTCCCCAGTACAGTCCAAGAGAGACACGGCGCTACTGGAGCGAGTCCAGCGGAGGGCTACGAAGATGAGGAGGGGACTGGAGCATCTCTCCTGTGAAGAAAGGCTGAGAGAGCTGGGCCTGTTGAGCCTGCAGAAGAGAAGACTGAGAGGCGATCTCATCAATGTGTACCAGTAGCTGAAGGGGGGGTGTCAAGAGGCTGGGGCCAGACTCTTCTCCGTGGTGCCCAGCAACAGGACAAGAGGCAACGGGCATAAACTGCAACACGGGAAGTTCCGTCTGAACCTGAGGAAAAACTTCTTTCCTGTGAGGGTGTCAGAGCACTGGCACAGGCTGCCCAGAGAGGGCGTGGAGTCTCCTTTGCTGGAGAAATTCCAAACCCGCCTGGACGCAATCCTGGGCAATGTGCTCTAGATGATCCTACTTGAGCAGGGGTGTTGGACTAGATGATCTCCAGAGGTCCCTTCCAACCTCAACTGTTCTGTGATTCTGTGACTGAACCTATGTCTTCTCCCACCTGCTGCCAAAGGGATCTCCAACAGCTTAAATTCAGTCCATGGTTTGCAGCCTCACTGGATGGCTGGACAGCCTCTTATTTGTCTCCTCCAACTCCACATTTCAGCATAGGGAGTATAAAGCTATTCATACTTACTTTAACATGAAGAGCAGATTGGGATTATGTTCTAGAAGGCCAGGATAGAGTTGTTGGGTGGCTTCTATAGCCTCTCCCACTCTGCCAGCTAATACTAGCTTCTGTATTCCTAAAAGCAAAAGGAAATTATTGACACATAAGACAGACCAACAAGAACAGCCAGAGCAGTTACAGAAAGACGTTCCCGCACAGCTCCCCACTTACACCTTGCACAAGGGCTAGGGAGAGCTAGGTGACATGCATATTTTGTTTATTATGGATTAAGAGGAGGAAAAATCTGTGAAAATGAGGGAGAATCTGCTAGTACTCTTATTGGATCTGGGAGCTTAAACCAGCGTAGGACTGCTTCCTTACTCTTCCTGTCTCTAAGTAAAATTTAATTATACCATAAAAACTAGGCTTCTATAATTCCCATCATGTTCCAACAGAACTAACTTGACCTGTCCCGCAATGAAGATGTGGCACCTGTAAGCAAGCTCCAGGAATCAGGTATTGGCTAAGATAGAAACAGCTCAACAAGCTGTACATCTCTGGGAGATGCAGGGAGATAAAGCAGAAGCCATATATCAACCTGCGTGTTCATGTCCCAGGTACGTTCCTTTGATAGGACAGAAGACACAAGTACAAGACATGCAGTCCCTGATCCCATCCCAGGGAAGCTGCTAATCTGCAAAGATTCACAGTTTATTGTTTTCTAAATGTACTTAAACTAAAAATGTATTGCATTTCCCTTTCTGTTTATTCCAAGACTTCTTACAAACAACAGAGAGAAAGTTACAAATCCCTTGTGAGCTGTTTTGCAAGCAGAGGCACGATTAACAACAGGCTGCAACTTTCAAAGGTAGCACAAACCATGAGAAGTTGAACACAGAGCCCAGTAGAGCTCATTACCAATCCCCTGTAACAATCTGAAATTACATGTCTTGGCTCCCATTTCTCAATGTCTGCTTGTTTGTAATCACCTTAAAGCTAAAATCAAAGACATGGCTCTCACACCAACGTGTATTGCAGAGTGTCCTTCATTCCATTCTGTTTCTTCTATTTACTTATGCATCACTTTTCATGTCTTACTACTTTTGACAGCTCTCTTCTTTGCCTTGGTTGGCAACTTTCACGGATATCTCTGCCTTTTATATTTTCCCTTCTGTTTTCCCATTTGTTTTCCTTTGCCCACTTCTCTCCATTTCCCTGTACTTTTATAACACCTTTTATTTAAGCCCAAAACTCAGAGATCTATCTTACTTCCCTCCTCTCTGCCTGTTCTCCTGTCCTTAGGCAAACAAGATTGTGTTGTCTCATATGCTTCCTATAGGGCCTTACCAATAAAGCCTGTTCCAGTAAGAACACTGGTTGGGGTCAGGGCTGCATAATGTATGACCTGGAAAGCATAAAGCCCATAAACACCAACCATGCAAAGGCACTAGTAGACAGCAACTACAACTTATTTTGGGTACTAAGCAGAGGATTATTTAAACCTGAATGCTGTCTAAGCCCATGCAATGTATGCAGTGACAGCTACAAGGGGCATGATACACCCAATACACAACCACATGAGAAACTTTTCACAAAGGGAAGAGGAATGCATGGAGCAGGATGCAGCCTGTATTCAATGGCCAGGAGAAAGCAGAAAATGCACCAATGCTCTGTGACTCTGCAGTTTGAGTCCATGAATAGAATGAACCAAAAAAAAAAACCTTCACAGCACAAGGTGGCTGGAAGTCTTATTCTGGGGGAACCAAGAACATTTTCAGCCCTATAAACTGAGAGCAGAATCACTTTGGATGAAATAGAAGTACTCTGAAACACACTGAGTAGAATTCCATCAACTAGTGTGAGCTAAGCACTTTGGTTATGAATTTGCACAACCCTAAACATGCAAAAAATTGACCTGAAGACAAAATGCGCAAAATGAGTGGAAGACTCATTAACTCTGGCAGTTGTAGGGAGAATAAGCTGATACATTTGGATCTCTACAGTCATGCTAATGAAGCTGCCCCCACTGCCAAAGATTGAACCAAAGAACCCAAATGCAGAAGAATCTCTGGTGCACAGTAACATCAGTTCAGTTAAAGCCAAAGCAAACCACTTCTATTCACCAAATTGGTACTACCTAGAAGAAAACACTTGCCCTGGTACTAGGTGTTTATCCTAAAGTGTGAAACTGCTGGACTCAAAGCTGACAGTTGCCACATCTCTCCCAGTTAGGGCAGCAGACATTCAGGTATTCATTTTCTACAGAACTGAGAAAAAATAACCAAGCTGATCAGACAGCTTAGTCTCCTCACATCACCAGGCATGCAGGTCATTTCTCAGAGCACATAAGGAAAAGAAACAAAGAGCAGCTCTTCAGGCAAAGACGGAGAGTGCAGAGAAGACACAGTGATGATGATAAAAATGCTCAGAGGAGCGGTCCCCAAGCTCTACTGACCCACAAGCAACAACACTAAGTCAGCAGTGTGCTGTGGGCAGCTTCATACTTTATTCCTCTCCCAGCCACAGCTTTCACTTCTAGATCTGTGGTCACAGCACCAGAGAGTCCTGAAGGTAATGTGCAGCCAGCATGCCACACTTTGGGAACAGCTGCCCAAGAGACTTACTTTGTCTATTCTTTATTGAGGTCTGCTCTTCCTGGATTGTGGTGTCTGTGACTCTGGCAAAGGCAGCTGCTGTTGAACAGTACCCATGATGAACCAAATAGGAAGAAACCATACTAGAAAATAAGAAAATACAAACAGAAGAACAGACGTTAGTAAAACACGGTAACCATACCGGAGAAAAAATCACCAATATGACAGAAGTTGCCATTTCAGTGAGCAAACTCTGCTTGGCTAGGACATAATCAGGGTTCTGCTTTGGTTCTAGACAGTGCTAATTTACAAGATAGGCAATTGATGAAGATAGGCCAAAAAAAAAAAAAAAAAAAGAGAGAGAGACCTCCATAACATACAATACATAGACAACATAGACAGTATTTATTTACTGCCACCCGAGGATTATTTGAAAGAGATTGCATTGTGTTACTGATAGTGACCTGTTAGCAACACAGATACAGCCCCCTCCTCCTATGCAAACAGGAAATCCAAAACTCACAGAGAGGTTCATGGCTTTCAGGTAGATCTTAGAACTAAGTTTTCTGGTCCTGAATTTCTGTTATCACTTGTTTTGTCAGTAATTGTTCAATTGCTAATTGAATCTCCTTATGAATTCTACACATGTACAGACACTTTCATTTGCTCACTTACAAGCAGTGGACTGTTAGCATTTTACAAACATTTTAAACACATTTTTAAGTTGTGTTTCCCCAAATGTTAAGTGGGGGAAAAAAGGAAAAAGTACTATCACGGTCAGAAAATTAACACAACTAATATATCTTTCTGAACAGCCAATTCCTGAAGCATTTATTTTTGTGCCTTCTCAGGATATGTCAGGTAAATGTTAATGCTAACTGGGCTTCAAGGAAACCTGAAATCCCAGCATTTCAAAGCTTCTAGTGATGAATCCCAAATTGGGCTTCTAACAGCGAAGCTGGTATTTATTCAATCCAGTCAGGAGATGGCTCCAAACATGTGTTAAGTTTGATCATTTCAGTACAGAAAAGAAGTATTTTAGGAGTCTGCAATAACTTCCAGGTGTCTAACACTGTAAGCAGGTTTCTAATTTTTAAAACTTGCCCAGGAGTCACTGTAGAATTGCTTCTGATCACTGTCAGTACAAGGCATGCCCTTTGCATGTCTTCTTGTCCCAAAATGCACCCACACACAGATGTGGCATGGTATAAATAGGCTTAATAGAACACACATGTTTCACTGTCAAGTACAGCAACCAGGTGGCCCTGGTTCAGCTAGGCTGAAACACTGAACATACCAATCCAGCTTGGCAGGAACTGGCAGGAAAGACCAACATTCATTTCAGTTTAACTCAGTAGCCAGAGTCAGGGGCTCGCTGCTGCATGGATTTAAACACTCCACAAAGCTACATGAAAACCGAGTTCCTCCCTGCGCTCCTTCTGTCCCTGGCATCACAGAAAAAGCCTCCTCGTTGGTACAGAGCAGTGTAATAAGCTAGATTTTCCGCAATGACTTATCAGTTGGATTAGTCAGCTACTTACTATAGCGGAATGCTGTACGCTCTCTATTCAGTAGCATTTTTGCATCCAACGGTACCTCTCCTGAAGTTCTGGGGGAACATTATTGCTCTCCAATGTGGGCTACGTGACATGCTCATGCAGATAACAAAACCTTTCAGAATCCCACGTTCTCCTGTGACTTGTCTTTGGTCCCAGACAGTTAAACCTATCAATGGCCAAAGAAATAGCTTTTACCATATGGGAACCATGCTTTGAATATCCTGAGAGCAGAAGTGCCCAAATCACAGCAGCAGCTATCTGTGTGCTGCATCTAGTGGTGCTTCTTTCAGCCAGAGGGGTCATTGTGGTGGCAGAGAGGCCTATACTGTCTGTAGCTTTTCTTCTACAAAGCAGAACTGGCTGCACACTTCTCTGTATAAATTAGATACAGCTCTCCTCCTTCTGGCACGCAATCATTTAGACTCTCAAATGAACAATGCTGAATCCTCCTGAATTACCAAAAATAGGGGTCCATACAATTCCTTCTCCCACAACCAACCTAACTAGCTGATCTCAAGTTTCAGATGACTCCTATTTGGATTCTTCATGGTAAGACCTAAAAAGACTAGAGATCCTACAAGACTATAACGATACACAAAGAAAACTAGTTGTCCATTTGTCTCCCTTTCAAGGTTTCAAGCACTTAATCGGTCTGTCTAGTGATGGCATATCCAGGAGCACAACACAGATCAAAAATTCTGCTACACTAATTCTTCTTCCTCTACCCTCCACAGAGGCACCCCCTATAGCAAATTTTCCCTAGAGACAGCTTCTCTGAGATTAAGCCTTTCAGGATTTGTCAGAGAGGAAAATCCTTGAATTTGTCAGAGAGGAAAATCTTTGAAGGGAAAGTGAGTCTGCTCATGATGCTTAATTGCAGGGTTACAGAACAAGTAAGATGCAAGTAAGTAAGATGCAACCAATCCTACCAAAGTCACAAGAAAGACAATATTGGCCCAAGAGCTCTAAAGATGAAACAGCTGGACTGCTAACATGGGGTATAAGCCCCACGTTAAAACTGCTTAAAATTGCCTAGGAAGAGGAGGAAGATGTAAAATGTGATGCTGAAAGAACCCCAAAGGAGATATCAAGAGCTCTAGATCAAACACCATGACAACTCTACCAGGCAATCCACTAGCACATCAGGAGAAACAATTCTGAAGAAAACAATGAGCAAACACAGGGATAAACTGGTCCTATTGCACCGGAGTCAACACAGCTTTTGTAAAGGGAAGTCATGCCTCTCTAATGCAGCAAAATTCTTGAAGGGAATCAGGAAACAGGTAGAAGACAGATCTGGTGCAGTCTACTTGGTTGTCCAAAGGTTACACAGAATCACAGAATCGTTTAGGTTGGAAGGGACCTCTGGAGATCATCTAGTCCAACCTCCCTGTTCAAGCAGGGTCACCTAGAGCACATTGCCCAGGACCACATCCAGGCGGGTTTGGAATATCTCCAGCGAAGGAGACTCCACCACCTCTCTGGGCAACCTGTTCCAATGCTCTGCCACCCTCACAGTGAAGAAGTTGCCCATTGCCTCTTGTCCTGTTGCTGGGCACCACGGAGAAGAGGCTGGCCCCAGCCTCTTGACACTCCCCCTTCAGATACTTGTACACGTTGATGAGATCCCCTCTCAATCTTCTCTTCTCCAGGCTGAACAGGCCCAGCTCTTGCAGTCTTTCTTCATAGGAGAGGTGCTCCAGCCCTCTAATCATCTTGGAAGCCCTCCGCTGGACTCTCTCCAGGAGTGCCATGTCTCTCTTGTACTGGGGAGCCCAGAACTGGACACAGTACTCCAGGTGAGGCCTCCCCAGGGCTGAGGACAGGGGCAGGATCACCTCCCTCCACCTGCTGGCAACACTCTGCCTAATGCACCCCAGGAGACCATTGGCCTTCTTGGCCACAAGGCCACACTGCTGGCTCATGCTTAACTTCTTGTCCACCAGCACTCCCAGGTCCTTCTCGGCAGAGCTACTTTCCAACAGGTCAGTCCCCAGCCTGTACTGGTGCAGGGGATTATTCCTGCCTAGGTGCAGGACCTTGCATTTGCCTTTGTTGAACTTCAGGGAGTTCCTCTCTGCCCAGCTCTCCAGCCTGTCCAGGTCCCTCTGAATGGCAGCACAGCCTTCTGGTGTGTTAGCCTCTCCCCCCAGTTTAGTATCATCAGCAAACTTGCTGAGGGTGCACTCTGTCCCTTCCTCCAGGTCATTGATGACTGGACAAGACTGGACCCAGGACTGAGCCCTGGGGGACACCACTAGCCACAGGCCTCCAACTTGACTCTGCGCCATTCACCACAACCCTCTGAGCTCGGCCATCCAGCCAGTTCTCAAGCCACCTCACTGGACACTCATCTCAGCCACACTTCCTCAGTTCACCTGGGAGGATGTGATGGGAGACAGCGTCCAAAGCCTCGCTGAAGTCCAGGGAGACAACATCCACTGCTCTCCCCTCATCTACCCAGCCAGTCATTCCGTCATAGAAGGCTATCAGATTGGTCAAGCATGATTTCCCTTTGGTGAATCCATGCTGACTACTCCTGATCACCTTCTTGTCCTTCAGATGCTTAGTGAGGACCTTCAGGAGGAGCTGTTCCATCACCTTTCCAGGGATGGAGGTGAGGCTGACAGGCCTGTAGTTTCCTGGCTCCTCCTTCTTGCCCTTTTGGAAGACCGGCGTGACATTGGCTTTCTTCCAGTCCTCAGGCACCTCTCCTGATTGCCATGACCTTTCCAAGATGATGGAGAGTGGCCTAGCGATAACATCCGCCAGCTCCCTCAGCACTCGTGGGTGCATCCCATCGGGGCCCATGGATTTATGGATGTCAAGTTTGGACAAAAGATCTCTAACCTGATCCTCCTCAACCAAGGGAGAGTCTTCCTTTCTCCAGACTTCCTCTCTTGTCTCCAAGGTCTGGAATTCCTCAGGACTGGCCTTAGCAGTGAAGACGGAAGCAAAGAAGGCATTCAATAACTCTGCCTTCTCTGTATCCTTTGTCACCAGGGCACCTGCCCCACTCAGCAGTGGGCCCACGTTTTCCCTAGTCTTCCTCTTGCTATTGATGTATTTGAAGAAGGCCTTCTTGTTGTCCTTGACATCCCTTGCCAGATTTAATTCCAAATGGGCCTTAGCCTTCCTTGTCGCATCCCTGCACGCTCTGACAACGTCCCTGTATTCCTCCCAAGTGGCCTGTCCCCTTTTCCACATTCTGTACACTTCCTTCTTCTGCTGGAGTTTGGCCAGGAGTTCCTTGCTCATCCATGCAGGTCTCCTGCCCGCTTTGCTGGACTTCTTCCTCAGAGGGATGCACTGATCCTGAGCCTGGAGGAAGTGATGCTTGAATATTAACCAGCTTTCTTGGACCCCTCTTCCTTCTAGGGCCCTACCCCACGAGATTCCCCTAAGTAGGTCCCTGAAGAGGCCAAAGTCAGCTCTCCTGAAGTCCAGCGTTGCAATCCTGCTCATTGCCCTGCTCCCTCCTCGTAGGATCCTCAACTCCACCATCTCATGGTCACTGCAGCCAAGGCTGCCCCCAACCTTCATGTCTCCAACTAGACCTTCTTTGCTTGTTAGTACAAGGTCTAGCATTGCACCTCTCCTCGTTGGCGTCTCCACCACCTGAGTCAAGAAATTATCATCAGGAACCTCTTTGACCTCAATGCTTTGCAGGAACCTCTTTGTTTGTGCCTAGCTGTGCTGTCTTGCCAACAGATGTCAGGGTGGTTGAAGTCTCCCATGAGAACCAGGGCCTGTGAACGTGAGGCTACTTCCAGCTGTCGGTAGAAGGCCTCATCGATGACTTCCTCCTGGTCAGGTGGCCTGTAGTAGACCCCCACAACAGTGTCACCCATGTTACCCTGCCCTTTAATCCTTACCCATAGGCTCTCAACCTGCTCTTCATCCACCCCGAGGCAGAGCTCCATCCATTCTAGCTGCTCCCTCACATAAAGAGCAACTCCACCACCTCGCCTTCCTGGCCTGTCTTTCCTAAAAAGCACATAGCCATCCATGACAGCATCCCAGTCATGTGAACTATCCCACCATGTCTCTGTCACTGCAATGAGATAATGGCAGAATCCTTCTGCAAAGGCTCTCACAGAAACTATGCTACCATGCGATAAGAGGGAAGGTCCTAACACAGCTAAATATTCAGTTAAATAATAGGATGGCAAAAAATGGTCAGTTTTACCAGGGGAGGGAGAACATACTGGCGTCCCACAGGAACCTGTACAATCGCATATTCATAAAACAAAGCTAGATGGACCAGTGCTCCAACCCAGTACAGGTGGTTTTATGTTCCAAAATGCAGGGTGTATGCTTTTTTCTGAATAAGTTGCCTTTTGTGCTGTACAAACTAAGTGTTTCAGTGTTTCTATTTAAATATCAATGAAGCTCTTCACATTTCGGGGGGGAGGGAGGGAGGGAGGGCGGAGAAGGGGGGGCTGCTAAGCAAGCTTTCCAAAAGCACATCCTTAAGTCTTTCCACAGCCTGTCAAGATGCTTTATAGAGAGTGAAATGACCTCATACAGACAACAATGCAGTATGTCAGAACGTTAAGACTCTAGGCACGTCCATGCTGAGTCAGACCAAGCATCCCGTAAGCCCAGCATCTTGTAACCTTCCAACTGGCAAAAGCAGATGCCTAGAACAAAATAAAGGAACAAAGGCATATATGAAATGATACTTCTCCACAAAACCCTTCCAGCTTCCCTGATTTGCCAAAGACTTTCTGTCCTAAAGGCGGTGTCTCTAGACATGGCAGCCCCTGATAGATTTTTCTTTTACTAATCTGTCCCGTCATTTTTTGAATTCATGTAGCTTTCACAGTATTCTGTGGCAGAGAATCTTGCAGCTTTAAGTAACTGCTATATGAAAAAAATCCTTTAGCTTACTCCGAACTTGCCACCTTGTTAACTTCAGTGGATGCCCTTTAGTTCTTGCACTAGGAAAAACAGTATGGTTCCTTTGTCGCCTTCTCCAGGCTATTCAAGATTTTTGATAGACTGAGAATTACCAACAACCACCAATTACCAACAACTGTCTCTTTCGAATGCCGAGGGACAGTATACTTGTCCTTTGCCTAACAGTCATTCCATACCTTTGCAAATCCTGTTGTTTTCCATGCTTTTTTTCAGTTGTACTAGATGCTTCTGGAGCTTAAAGAAGCAAAACATCACACAGTATTCAAGTTAAGGATACCCCACAGATTCACACAGTTACAAGATGTTTTTTGTCCTCTATTTTTCCCTTAATAAATCCTCACATTCAATTTTTTCTGCTTGCTACCAAAAAAAGAGCAGATATTTCAGTGCAATGATTCATCATAACCCAAAGATCTCACTCCTGAAGGGACACAGTCAGTTCAAAACCCATCATCAGTCTATCTATAAAGTTACAAGATGTTCCACCCACCTATAATATAGCAGTGCTCTCCTGCACTGCTCTCCTTTCATTTGGGCTGAATCTTGCCTGCCATCTCACTGCCTGCTCATTCACCTTTGGAAGGTCATTCCCATAGTTCCTCTCAACACCTTTCACTTTGCTACCTCAGTAGCTCAGTATCCTCAACAAACTGTGTCACTTCACTGTTCAACCCCTTCTCTAAGTCATCTATGCATATGCTCAACAGCACAGACACCAGCACACCTCTAGCAGGACTCTACAGCCACCAATTCCACTCTGGAAATCTCTCTCCTCCCCCACCCCTCCTTTTAAACAACTCTTTATCAACATCAGAATGTTTTCCCTTAGCCTCTGGCTGCTTAGTTCCTCCCAACCTCCACAGCAAGGGAACATCCCAAAAGCTTTTTGGACTTCCAAGACAAAGACGGCAGCCCAAGAACTGTATCTACAGGCCTGGTGGCTCCTCTTCATAAGAGTCACGTCCTATTTCTCCATGTGCTCAGTACATCTACTCAGTAGCGTTCCTACAGATTTATCCAAGACAGATATTGAGGTTCTCTCAGCCCACTGCTCCCTGCTTCTCTTCTGAAAACCTTCATGCAACAGCCCATCATATGCACCACCTTCTCCTCCTCTTGGACAAAGGCACTTCAGACAGAAACTTCATTCCACAGCCAGAAGCTCACCTGTTTTCTCCTTGAGTCCCACTAGGACCCTGGGTAAATACTAGCTGGTCCCAGACACTTTGTCCTTCTGCTCACCTATTTCTTCCAGCACTTCCTTGACAGATACTTCAATCCTAGACACATCCTCTGCCAAGTCCCTCACAAAGAAGGGTCCCAGCATGACAACCTACCCTTTTTCTGCCACACCAAACACACAGGCAAAGAATTCACTTAGCTCCTCTGCTGTGGCCTTATCTTCCCCAAGGGCCTCTTTCTATACTTCAATCTTCTATTGGCCCTACAGAGTCTCTGGCAGGCCCCCAGCTCCTGACTTGCTTGAAAACAGATATTAGTATTTTCAATAGCTTCTGCTAGGTGTTCTTCAAAGTCTTTGTTGGCCAGCCTAATTATCTGCAAATGACTAATACAAGGCTGGCAGAAAACAAGAATGGTCACATGGATCCAGTCATCACTGCATCTAAGTCTCCTGGATAAGACAGTGACCAGCGTTTAGAGAAAGAATATAGTAAAAAGGGCAGAAAGCTTTGTGCAGTAACTAAACAGCAGTAATTAGCAGTTCAGTGATTTGAAACAGAAGTAATAGCTATAAATTTGGAGGTTTAAAATATAACTATAGAATGGCTTCCATGAATTAGTGTGAATGTTTAAATGTGTATCTTTTAAAATCCACTTATACTTAGACCACTATAAATTCCTGCAGCAGAAAGTCCCACAGTTTAATCATGTGCTTTGTGAAGAAGCATTTAATTCTGGGTTTTTTTTAAGCCTGGATGTGCTTGTTCTCTAATTCTTGTGTTTTGAGAAACAGTGAATAATCACTCTCTAGTCCCACTCTTCAAGGCATAAATGACTGAGAGATGACTACTGTCTGTCTTCCTCAATTACCTGTCCCAAGCTGTGGAGCCTTATTCAACATTGCCTTTTTCAGACAGAAGATACTCCTGACCTCTGATAACTCTTGTCAATTGTTTCTGAACCTGCTATAGATCCTCTCAATTGTTTTTGCAATGGGATGACCAGAGACGCATTCAGGGTTCAGAAATGTATGAAGTCTCCCAACAGTGTTTTTAGTTTGGTTTGGTTTGGGAGCCTTTGATTTGGGTTATTCTTTATTCTTTCATTTCTGTCTCCAACTAACTTATGTCACAACTTTTTTCATACAATACAGAGTTTTCATGGTTTCCTCTCCAATCCGCCTTTCCCAGTGCATCATCTCAGACTGTGTGTTCCTCCATTCCTACAAGCTTTTGAGCAGTCACTGGCTGAAAACTTCTCCCATATCCTTTAAACAGGATTTTAAACAGCAGCCATCTACACAGGAAAGACAATTAAACAGCAAAACAGGGTAAAGCAATGCACGTTACATTTAAGCAAAATGCACTGATTGGTAGTTTTTGCCTTAAGAAACTCTAAATACACATGAAAAAAGCATTTAAAGCCTAACGGAACAAAAGAAGCTGAACAGCAATGCAATGACTTACTTCTGCAGCATGGCTTGCCACTCGCCTAGTCTGTCTCCTATGGGAAACCGCTTAATGGTGCTCTGAATCTTTGCTCGCCACTCCCTCATGTAGTCCTCAATGTCGAACACAAACGGCTGCTGCCCAAAGTTGGCATCAACTATCTCTCCTGGAGTCTGGAGACCCACTGTAGGGTAGAGATTTGACTGTGAAGAAACAAAAAGAAAGGAATTTATATTAAACCTCAGCTTTCTCTTTTCTGGTTCCAGTTATGTGGTCTGGTAAGACAAAAGAGCTATTCTTTAAACTGAAACATGTGACAGAAAAGAAGGGGAAACAGGCCCTTTACAGGTAAATTTCAGGGTACCTCATGACTGATCACGCAGTTATTAAAATTTATTGCATAAAACCAGAACACTGGGTTAAATCTCCCAGCATATTATGATCTGTGCCACAACTGCTGCCTGTGGCATGTCCACTTTCTGGATTATTTTCCTGCTACTTCTACAACAGTTCAACAGCCAGTAAATAATAATAACAAAATTAAAGGGCCATGATTTCAATCAGCTGCTCTAAGTGTTCTCCATTGCTTCAGCTGAGCTCTCTTACTCCTTGACAGGAAGCCGCTCTCAGGGTATTTTGTCTTCGATGAAAAGGGAATGGATACTAGTGGGGCTGAAAGGTTAGGCCTTTGATGATCCCAAGACAGCAAGTCATCCGCATGAGAAAATCTACCACCACTGAATTTCCTTTTCAGTTTAAGAACAAGCTTATAGATATAATTTGAAGCTCTGAGTCCCCTGAAACATGGAGAAAAGAGAAAGGTTATCAGTGTGAAAATACCTCTATAATTTTGCCAATATCTGCTTCCAAAAAAGATGATCCAACTGAAAACAGGTGGCCAAAATCTGCAAAGAGGTTCACTGAACTCAGGCTATTTTAAGAACAAGCACATGGATACAAATTGAAGCTTTGAGGCTTGCCTGCCCCAGAGTGAGAAGGGTAATAGAAAAGGTACAGCATTGCCAGGTTCTCACTCTGAAACATCTTTTAACAGCATTTTCCAAAGCCACCTTATTTTTCTATAGCACACGTTACTCTTCTGTTTGCAACACAAGTATATTTCACTAATCCTCTGATTCACAGCATCCCAATTGCCTGCGGGACTGGAGAAGAAAATCTCTCCCCTGCCACTCATGAATTATTTGGTGTTAGGTTTTTATACTTTGCTCTAAAGTACTACGGACTGCTACAGCTAGAAACAAGACACCGGGCAAGGCAAATTGATGAATCTAGGGAAATTAAACCTGGAAGATACCTGGTTGAGGTGTCCTGCTCATGGTTGAAAAACCATGTCAGATTTTGGATCAGTGGAAAAGCAGACCTCTCTCTCCAGGTCAGATCAGGAAGGACTTCTTGGGGTTAGACTGCTCTCCTAAGGAAAATGAAAAGGATTCTCTCCTCTGCTATAGCACGGGACATGGGCTTTCCTAAGATTGTCTGGAAAATTTGTTAAACACATTCTTCACTATTGTAGAGACCTGAGGCAACGTAAACGATCTTCCCTTGGGACATACCTTAGTTGTGGGTTTTACTTTTTACTAAAGGTAAAGATTTTTACAAGGTGAAAATCAGCAGAATGCTGATCACATTAGCAAGAATGGAGACAGAATGTTAAGGGAAATGATTATTCCTCTCTGCTTGGCACTTGTGTGGCTTCATCTGGAATACTGTGTCCAGCTTTGCCCCTCCTTCTCCCTCAAGAAAGGCATTCAAAAATTGGGTATGGTCCAGCAGAGGCCTGCTAAGACGGTCAGAGGGCTGGAGCACATGGCATACGAGAAGAGGCTGAGGGAACTGGATTTGTGTAGCTTGGAGAAGAGAAGGCAAAATGAGAAATCTAACTGATGTCTTCCACTACCAAAAGGGAGGTTATAAAAAAACATAGATTCTTCTCAGAGATGTTCAGTGAAAGAACAAGAGGCAAAAGGCATGAGTCGCAATCAGGAAAATTCTGATGGGATGTTAGGAAGAAATTAATTGTGAGGACGGTTAAGGATTGGAACAAGTTCTCAGAGAGACTGTGGCATCTCTATCCTTGAAGATTTGCAAAACTCTGCTCAGTAAGATCCTAAACAACCTGCTCTAGCTTTGAAATTAGCCCGACTCAAAGTAGGTGATTAGACTACATAATCTCCAGAGATACCTTCCAGCCTAAATTCTTTGAGGATCCCATTATTTTGTGGGTTGTGGTGTGCAGTCAGATCAATAGGTATGCATTATTAGCTTAAATGAAATCTCTCTCTATTCTCACATAAGGGAGAAGTAAAGGAGTAATGGGAGATCCATCAATAATTAGGATCTACTGTAGCAGTACAACTCTCTGACAATAAACAGGCTACTGAGACTTAGAGGAAACATTCTTCTCATTTCGGAAAAGGCACAGCACAATTGCTAAGCAGTCCCTTCCAGCCCACTCTACTGGGGTTGTATACAGATAGTCAGATACCACTTCACACTGCTTCCCTCTTCTGTCCTCTTCAGCTTTAGAGGTGTGTGGCTGGTACTGTACATTTCTGGAATCTCAAATATCAAAGGAGGAATCTACAATTACAGGCTGGGAAATGACATCGTAAAACAGGATGACCACATTGCTACTGACCCAGCACACCTCTTCTTTTCACATTCTAACACCCAGGAAGTCGTTGGGTTACAGAGGCGTGTAAAGAAAACATGCACGATAAAATGAGAAGCCACCAGAAGGAACTATCATATCTAAAGTCAGGCTCTTTCAAATCTAGCAATATTGAGACACTAGAAGACAAAACCCCAAGCCCCAAAGTATTGCCTATTTTTCAGACATTTCTGGATCTGTTCATCTTTGAAGGGAAGACGCCTACCCCCAACTTGTCTCAACTCATCTCAGGGTTAGAATTCCATCTTGCACACATGGTACGTGTCTTCTCTGTCAGCAACTACACGAATCACCACCACCCTGCCAGACGCAGGGAGACACCATCCTAGAGCCCACTAGCGGTTGTTTCTCCTGCCAAGTTCATCAGACACACTTTCCCAGAGATTTTTGAACCACCTCTTCTCTCTGATGTTGATGGCCTGTTCTTCATATCCCCCTAGTTCCTTTTGACTTTTTTGTTAACTGCCTCCTCCTTTTGTGACCCTGCAATCCCAGTCTGGGGCTCTTCTGTGTTCTCCTTTTTCAGATTTCCTACTCTCCTCACATACTTGTTTCAGCAGACTGCCAGGCAGGATAAATCTGAAAAGGGCTTCCATAAATGAGTGAGTTAGATAGGCTTAAGTGTTAGTTTAAATTGACAAAAGAGGGGAAAATTCCCTTTGTGAGCTATCCACTTCTATCTGCAAGTAGTTATTTTCATATTAGCTTCAGCCTATGCTAAGACAAAATGCAATTTTTTCCATCAAAATAAATTCATATAAATGTAAATATTCTTCAGAGGGAACTGAAGTAGCGAACAAGCTGAAGCAAATATGCTTCACTGAGTGTCAAAATTATCACAGGGAAATGTAGGTTTCAGTGAGATCTAGAAACAGCAGGATATGGGGACGCCCTGGGCTCCGGAGGGCTTTGAATTCAACCTCAGCAGCACTGCAAGACCTTGCTACTGCAACAGCCTTTCTGCGTGTTCTGTTCCAGTGCATCATCCTCAAACGTTTATCACCTGTTTATAACAGAGACTCAACATTGCTATGAACAGCTTACAAGCATACATTAAATTTATACATCAGTTCACTGTGCACTAACTTCTGGATCAAAAAGATGCAGTTCAGACTAACAGGGGCAGATATTTCAGCCTGCCAAATCTGTACTACCAAGCACTACAACAACACTTTAGCTGTAAGTAACAAAACTGTAACTTACACTTTAGCTGTAAGTGACAGTATGTGTGTTTTAGTCTGACAGCTGCTTTTGACTGACAAGAGACTAAATAGTAATGACCTGTCTATCTCAGCATGAAGATTGTTCTTATCTCAGAAGGAGGGGCAGTCTAGCTAAATGAGAAGACAAAATGGTGAAAAAATTAGAAGGAAGATGGTAAAATAGATTATCTGGGCTGAAAGTCTTCTAACTCTTAATATAATCTATATCCAGAGTGAAAACAAAAAGCAACTAAAACAACAAAATCTCTTCTTGCTACCAGATGCAAGGCTGCCACAAGACTTTCCACCAAAAGGTTCACAAATTTCAGTTCTTCAAAAAGGTCCCAATAAACATGCACCCAATGGCAACCCACTCGATTAGAGCATACCTGAATTTTTAAAATGCTTTTGCTAAAGGTGCTTACCAATAGCTTCTTAAAGAAACTAACTGGGCAAAGGATAAGAAAGGATTGCCCCAACAATCTCCTATAAATAGGAAATAACAGAAATAAAAGGCAGCAATTAATGGACATTTTCCCAGTGGAGGAAAACTACCAGGAAAACTACCACTATTTGTTACTGCTCAGGAAACAGCGTAAAAGTTACTATGGACAAACTCTGTAAAAGATTCAGCTCATTGTCCAATGAGAAAAAAAGAGGCTCGTTAGTCATCATTGGGAAAGGAACAGAACACAAAATGTAAGTCATCAGCATGCCTATGCATAAAAAACAGCATGACCAAATATCCAGCACTGAGTACAACTCTGGTCACCCCTAATTCAGAGAGGCTATATTTGAACTAGTAGGGGTCAAGAGAAGACTATCAGAGATGATCAGAAGTTACAGAAAGGGCTTCTCTCTACAAAGGCAAACTAAATAACTGGAACTCCTTCAGGACAGACACCAAGTGGGGTATGGCAGAGATCTGTAAAGCCATAAATCACACTGGGAAAGTGAACACAGACTGCTACTCATTATTTCTTACAACACATAAGCTACAGGCAAGAAATAAATTTTTTGACAGGAGATGCAAAACAAAGAAAAGCAAGTATTTTTCCACACACCACAGAAATCTGCCATGTAACTTGATCCTTGTGGAGGTCAAAAGCATAAACCAATTATGAAGTCCAAGAAGCTCCCCAGAGGAAATTCATTTAGGGTTATTAAATACAAAGACAGGAGTGCAACCTGGAGGCCAAGAAGTTCTATGTGTCACCGCAAGACAATTGAACTCAGTGCTTAAACTGTTTTTATCTTCTTTTTCTGAACACTTGCTCCTGTTATAGACAGGATCCTTGGTCTAGGCAGACCTTTGGTCTGAAAAAAGAGCAATTTTTTTTTTCCACAATCCACTGGCTATCACTAAGAAAGCCGTGCTTTTGTAAGAACCAACTGCATGTTACTGCTTGGTGTAACTCAGCTGGTTTAACTGCATTCAAGAGCAATTCTGTATAGTGTCTGGTGAATCAGAGGAATAACTATCAACCCTGAAAGGATGCTGAATACATGCCTGTAGCAATTCCATGAGCAGGTTACTGATCATGGGTGGAGGCTTGTCAAAAACCGTTGCAATGAGCATGCAGGCCATGGCCAGCTGACTCCAAACTTCTTTCACAGAAATATTCTTCCCTAACCACCACCTTGGAAAAGGGAGGACTCCATCGCTGCAAGATTTGGGTGAGAGAGGAAGAAGTAGACAATAATATCTTAGGTATTTTTGTGCTCTCTCCTGACAGGACATGAGCGGCTACTCAAGTGTCTTTATATATGCTGAATCTTCAGTGAACAGCATACTGTGTTCCTCACTGCCAAAGCTGCATTTGGAAGACAGTGACCTGTAACAAAGTTTGAATCTTGCTTTAATTTCAGGAGAAGGTGCAATATATTCTTATTGGTGGTGAGGGAGGACAGGAGGCCTGTGAACAGCATGCATACCTAGCTGTAGAATTACAAAGTTTCAGAAAAGGGAGCACTTTCATCCATATCACTCATTAATGTGTGTTACCATTTTGACAGGGCATCAGACAAAATATATCGCACCCCCAAACCCCTTCTATTCTTCCCCCTCCCTTCTATTTGCATCCTTAGTTAAAATACTGAAAATAGGTGTACTTACAGGGAGGTCTGTAAAGGCTATACCTGTGGGGGGAAAAATATTAGAATTAAAAAGACAAAGGATTTTTTCCCTACTTGGCTACATCCTTTACATGCTACAAAAAGTTAGTACGTTTCACTAAACCAGCTCTGACCCTGCATTTTACCACCTCTCATATTTAGAACCAACTTCCCTCCCCAACCCACTCCTCTGCAATGCTTTGCATCTGGAAAAAAGATTCATGGAAAAGACTAAATTTCTCAGACATCTCTCCTAATAGTTTGAGCTTCCAAAAAGCAGCTCCTCGTTTCTTTGCTTCTCCGTCTGTTACTATGAAGTCAATTTTCAAGACTCACTTTGGTTTTAGAAACAGAGGTATTATAAAGTTGCTTTGGTTTGGTGTATAGCTACTTCTCTTACCAGCCAGTCAGAGAGATTGGTATGAACATTAAATGTTTTGCGTTACTGCTGGGGAATGGCCTTGCAACAGGACCAAGCTGCAGCCTGGAACACCTGAGAAATAACGTGCAAAGAATAGCCTCATCCTCAGTTATGCTCTTACAGTTACAAATATGAGAGATGTGAAAAAGCGTATGGTTTCCCTTTTTATTTCTATTGGACAAGGCAGAAAAGAGATATCGCTTAAGTAGAGGTAGACACCTCAAGTTGCTAAAAGATTTGCAGCCAGAGATACTGGAAAACACTCACAGCTGCAAACATAACCAGTCTACCCACTGGGTGTTTGCAGAACTCCTACATGAGCCTAAGGGTATAGATTTGCAATACTTCTCATCTGATTTAGATGTGAGCTAGCAGTTAAAAGGATGATGCCTCTCCTCCCTCCACCATGTTGTGTGACCTGCCATCTACCTGGATGTTGAATCCAGCAGTTGGGCAGCAGGATGGTGAGACAGATCAGCCCACCTTGCACCAAGGCAACCCCCAGCAAATGTACCAGAAATAACAGCTGCTTTCAGCAAGATTCATTTCCACTGTACTTAAATGCTACTGCTAAGAGAGAGGACAGAGAGGCCTAACAGCTAATATTAAGAAAGAATAGGTCACTGCCTGAGATTGGGGTGTATCAGATGGTTACACAGGAATGTAATCTATCTTGCTGTAAAGGCATAAAATAGCAGGGATCCCCAAAGGTCAGTAAAACACACCCGCAGCCACTGAGCATCTTTGAGTCACTCTCACGGACAGCACAGGAGAAACTATTGCAACGCACTCTTCACCTTATTAGGCTGAGCTTGATTAATGTTTTAAAACAATGTTTTAGAAACCACAGTCCCATACACATGCTCCTATGAATTCCTCCTGCCTCAGTCAGGGGAAGGCTGGTATCCACACCAGTATAACCAGTTCTGACATACATCCCATCTTGCAGCCACACAGGAACCCATTTTGTGTCACAGTGAGATACACTGCAGCCTGCACAGAAGCAAGAGCATACCATTCCCTGTTTTTAATTTTCAGACTATTTATGTTGAACACTGTCCAGACAGAAACCAAGAGTTGCAATATAACATTATCAGCTTGAAATGGTAGTTTAAACTCATTTTTAGGAGTCAGAGTAGGAAACAAATAATCACTATTTGAAATAGAACAAATTCAAGATCAATGCTCAGAAAAAATCCTGGACTGTGACTAAATAGCCAATAAGATTTAATTAATACTATGACATTTCAGAGCTTATCTGTTGAATACCCTCTCTACAACCTAAACAAAAAATTAAGGATCAATATACAAGTGATGCTGAATGATCATGAATCATCATGATTCTGATGACTGAGAAAAACATTTGGTAACCATTTCTCTCATCCAATCACTTTGTTTTGTCTGTCCACTTATTTTTCTGTACACTGTGTGTTTTCCCCCAGACCTGTTTTTCACACCTTTCTCCGCAGGCATAAGCTTCACAATTGTTTCATTTAGCTGGATGAAAATTTGTTTCTATCCTTAAAATAGACTGAGGCTAATCTCCTTGACTTTGCTGTCTATTGGAGTCCTCTGCCCCCCAGCATCCCCCAGAGTTAAAGGTGGCCCAGCTTTCCCAAGAAAACTCCTGCAGCTGTACATTTGGAGCTGCATCAAGCACACAGCCAAACATACAGTTTTCAAGTGGATTATAAGATGGCTGGAAAATTGGCTGGACTGCCAGGCTCAAAGGGTTGTGATTAGCAGCACAAAGTCCAACTGGCATCTGTCAGGGATCAATACTAAGGCCATTACTGTTTAACATCTTTCTTAACATCCTGGACGATGGTACACAGTGCACTCTCAGGAAATTCACAGACGATACCTAACAGGAGAGGGGTCAGTGGTCACTATGCTGGGAGGTAGGGCTGCTGTTCAGAAAGGCCTTGATGGGCTGGAGAAATGAGCCAGCACAAACCTCATGAAGCTCAACAAAAGCAACGGAAAAGTCCTTCCTGCAGATTGGAATATTCCCACAAAACAGGACAGGCTGGAGCTGAATGGACCTTAAGCAGATCTGCAGAAAAGGACACAGCGGTCCCACTGCACAAGTTGAACAGGAGTCAGCAACATGCTTGGGCAGTGAAACAGGCCACCGACATCCTGGGCTGTATTAATAAGAGTGTACCAAGAAGGCTGAGGGAAGGGATTAGTTCCCTCTACTCAGCACTTGTGAGTCTATAAATGGAGTACCATGTTCAGTTTTGGGCTCCCCAATACAAGAAAGACAGTGACAGGCAAGTCCAGCAGTGGCCACCAAGGCAGTTAGGGGGCTCAAGCTACGTTATATATGAGGAAAGGGTGGGGGAAATGGGTTTGTTCAGTCTTAAGAACAGAAGGTGAACAGGGGATCTTCTTGCTGCCTAGAACTACCTAATGGGAGGGTTCAGGAAATACAGAGCCAGACTCTTCTCATAGGTGCCTGGTGACAGGAGACAGGAGGCAACAGAGACAAGTTGCAACAAGGGAAATTCTTATTAGATATTAGAAAAAAAAATCAACATGAGGGTGGCCAGACATTGAAATGGGATCAGAGAGGCTGTGGGATCTCCATGCTTGAAGACAGTAAAAACTTGAGAAGTTTCTGAGTAACTTGATCCAGTTGGCACTGTTTTCGGTAGGAGGTTAGACGGACGACCTCCAGAGATCCTTTCCAACCTAAATTATTCCATAAATCTTTAAATAAACTTTCCACACTGCCTTTAAATTAACGCATTTATATGTTTTGCTTCCTCTATTCCATAACTAAGACCAATAAATGCTTTATTCAGTGTACAGATCTACAAATCTGCTGCACAAATATGTCTGCTTAGAGAGAGTTCATCCTGAATCTGTACCTCTACATACCTGCATCCAACAAAGTCAACAGCAGAAAGCAAAAGAATCACAGCTTTAACTAGTTAGCTGAGTTTGAAAGGAACTGAATTTAAACTGTACTCTTTCAAAACTTCTAAAACCTAGATTCAATTTAAAATAACAAACTTCAGAAATTTAAAAAACTTAAGAACTGGACAGCTCAAGAGCTCAGGAAGCAAGAGCGAGGGTGTGCAAGTGCATCTCCTGTAAGTCCATGATGTTAATCTGATCAGCATAATAGTGATAAAAAGCATTAACTTTACATGAAAGTTCAGTGCTAGTAGACAGTGTGACCAGGCACTGAGTTCCCAGGAGGGCAAACTGAACGAAGACTACCCGTTCCCTTCTCCACATACCCCAAAGGGCAGATTGTTCCAGGACAGAGATGGACCTAATCTGGGGAAAGCGGATGAGCAAAGCTATATACATCCCTCGTTCCACTACTTTCACCTACCATCTAATCAAAGGACCTTCACCATTCCGTGACTACTAAACATGTGCATGCATCCCTATGCATAGAAGCCTGGGGATCTTCCAGTCAAACCCCAGCTTCCACCCAGCAACGATCATCCTGTCTGCCTCATAGTTGGTCATTTTCTCTGCAGTACATTTCAAAATTAAATTTGCACAAGACAACATGCATCTGGGCGATTGGTCACAACATTCCACTTGGTATGCAGCAGGGCACCCCTTTGGCTTCTGTTTAGGTAAACGAGTATTTTACTTAACAGATTAACTTGGCCTTTCCAAGTACCTGCACTAGAAATCAGATGGACTACATGAAGTTGTCTATGCCAGGACTTCAGAGCATTGCATGCTTTTTTTACAGTCCTGGTGGTCTATAGTTCAACAGGATCTACTCTCAAAGTTTGAGAACTGAAACATTCACACAGCAGTCCTTGAGCAAAGTCATCCACTTAACCAGAGACCTGTAGCAGTTACATTCCCCTATTGTTTCCTGCTTCCCAGACTCTCTGCTTAATGGCTGGAGGCCCATCAGTTCTCACATTTCTCCTTCTGTCTCTCCTAATTCACACAACAGCTCTAGCAACATCTCATCATTTTCTTCTGCCCATTACTCTGCTTAGAACCTGACAAAAGTGTTGCAGACAGAAGACGATATTCAAGATATTTCCCAGGACAGAGAGTTAAGACTGTGTAAGATGTTAAAACAGCTTTCCTGTGACATCTACAAACAAAGTTCAAGACCTTGCTCCAACCAGAACATCCAAAATTTGCGATGGCCAAGCCAACAGTTCTTATATGGTGCTCCTGATAGATCTGATTAAATGGAAATATATGGAGACAATGGAAGGTTAAGAAACAGCAGAAAATTGCAAAGAAAACAAAGGAGGGGAGAGTCTAAACAACAGATGAAGAGGAGGGAAAGAAAAAGCTGAAGAGAGACTATGAGAATATTATCCTGTCCTATTCTTCAGAGAAAGAATAAAGCATTTCCCTTAAAAGTAAGACACATTCAAACACCCAGAGGCAGGGCACTGAAACCGTGCTGTCAAACTAACTGGAATCACGAAGGGGCTTATTAGCCTCATAAATATTTTTGATACCTAGAGCAAAATTACACAATGACCCTATTTCCTGAGAGGAGATATATACAGCTTCAGTGGCTAAAGATGCTGTGTCAGGGAACACCAAGGAAAAAACACATTCATTCCCTTCCTGATAAATCTTGGGTTTATATAATACAGACATGAGATTCTCAGTTTAGCATTAAGTATGAAATGTTAAAGATCTTCATGGAGATACTTCCAGCAGTGCACAAAGGGTATTGACTTCCAAATCATTGCTCCTGTCTCCCTCTGGTCTTAGATCCTCTGCTAACACGGGTCTCACCCCTCCTCTCACATTTACTCTGTTCAGTGATGATGAGAATCTGTGTTACAGCCAGCCAACTGGTATCAGTGGTTATAGAGTGCTCAGATATGCTCTCCTCAGCATCAGACGAAAAGCGCTTCTTCTTCTCTGGAACCTCATGTTTCTCTATTAGTGGCAAAAAAAGACACTCCTGGCCCTTAACAACAGTCTTTCAGGCTGAGGTTTTCATTTTGATTTTGTAAGAAGACATTAAAATGCTCCAGCAGCTGTTGTGGGGAGCAGCACAGCAATGACTGATAGCCTGCTACTCCCCAGCACTTCGATCACACTCTGTTCTACACACATCATCTCTCCTCTCTGAGTACAACCATGCCGCCACTACGACTGAAGGAGGAGCTGGTAAATGAATGAGCCAGTTGTGAAAGTTCAGGAGCTTCTCCCACCTATAATTTTCTCATATATATCATGCCTCATACCACTACATCTGAAAAGCCCAAGAGGAAGATGCCCAGGAGACGACGACACTGTTAATCCACCACTGTTCTGCAGGCATAGTATAGTTTCATTCCCTTTATTTCCTACTCCTTCCCACAGGCCTTGTTCACAGCTGGAGTAGGCTGCCCTCCATGGGATCATTTAGTGTCAGGTTAGAAAACAGAAGCTTTCCACCAAACAGAACTATCGTTGAAAGAAAAGGAGCACTAAAAATCAAGAAAGGAAGACTAAGCAATCTCACTGTGGCAAACACCTCCAAATGTTTTGAACAAAACAAAACACTGAGCAGAACCTGAGGCAAATCAGAAGACTGTAATGATGAAAAGTGATACAAAAGCCACTGAACTGTTCTCTTTGTTTGGCTACAATCTGCCCAGACACCATCGCTTTAACATGGCTTACGTGGCTATAACAACAGCATGGATTAAAGTAAAGCAAACGTCAATGTTCCCAGAGAATTCCAACTGACATTCTCTGTGCTCTGCAAACTCCTAGCAATGAAAAAGGTGTTAAATTTCAAACGAACAAATTGTTTGCATTAAATAGAAGACCTGGCCTCTTCTTGACTAGTACGCTTTCATTGTGGAGGAAAAGAACAGCACTCTCAGGCTAAAAACCTGTGAAGCTGGAAAACTGCCCGCTCAAACAAAGGAAAACAGCCAGAGTGAGCAGCACAGCACAAATCACTTTCCTACTTCTGTGTAAATACACACTTGAAATCAAGGTCAGTAACTAAAAGGAGAAATTTTGTGAAATCTCTTCAACTATTTCAGCATCTTAATCACTGCTGCATGGTGAATTTGCCTCACTCCTGAGCAACAGCTCCTGTTCTACTTCACCAGCTGTTGCTTTCATACCTCTGCTGGTCTTCCCAGCACAGGACTGATGAGGTCAATGCCCACAGACTATGAGTTAAACGTAAAATAATCCACCTCTTAGATATCTGGGCAATTCACTAATATATGGACTACAAAAGACTCCTCATCACCTTTGCAACTGGTCTTGCTAGCTGATAAGCCAGAAGTTCTCACCAAGAGCTCCCTCGCATCACACATGGTCTGCCTGACAAATAATTATAACTTCAGAAGCCAGACCAGATTCTTAAAGAAACATTCTCAACTCTGAGTAACTCCCCAGGGGGCTTCTGATGAAGGTTCCATTTATAATATTAGAATGCTAAAAACAAATCTCAAAGGATGCTTGAATTAATTTTTTATTTTTTTCCATTCGGGGCTTGAGACCTCTTGACCTGTTGCAAAGCATTAGAACTATTTGCTGAATGCACTACTACCGAATCAACACAGAAAGCTTCTGGGAGCCCATGTGCCTCATTTCTAGTCAACTATCCCCTCACCTATTAACAAATGGAGACTATGAAATTAGAGGAAAACTGAAAACCATTCTCCAAAGAAATTCTGTCTGCATGAGCTTGAGGCCTTTTTACATCTGCTTCAAAAGAAGGGGTCTTCTTGAGATACAAGGGGAAAAAAGCTCTCCATCTCAGATCCATGTCTCTGATACACCTGCAACATAGGTTGCTCCTTCTCCTGCCAAGAACTCACCAGAACTTACGCACTCTCCAGACTGCACATACTGCACTCCTGCCCTACTCCTTCCTTCTGCCCAGCCAGTCACTCAAAACAATTTCTTTTCTGATAAAGGTTTTGACTGTGGTATTTTTCTACCAGCTTCTTCATCCTGAATTCAATCAAATAGAATTGATGCAGCAAGGAGAAGCAAAGGAAAGGAGTGCTTTCCCCCTGCCAAATCAAATGAATTCCAGCTTAGAAAGTGAGATGATCTTATCAAAATATATTGCAGTGACAAAATAAATGACAAGGAATTACCCCGGGCGAGGGGGAGAGGGTCATCCACAAGGGAAAGACATTTTAGGTGCAAATGGCTACAACTTACTATTTTGGACAAATTAGATATCAGGGATGCCTGGAAAACATCTGTGAGATATTCATTTGAGCAAAATCTGAAATTCCTTAACTTTAGGGGAAATACTGAAATGGCTGTGGAATGAATCAGTGCTTCAGATTCGCTTCAGTGTAAGATGTCTTATACTGAATTAATGTCTAGCTTTGTGACTGCTTGGACCAATGAGTTAGGGCTCAAAGATACACAAGTCCCTTTAAAAAGTGAAAAGTCACTGAGTGATACAGTGGCTTTGAATTATCCAACCCTATCACCAGCTGTGCAGTAGTGGAAGAAAGGAGCAGAAGCTGGGAATGCAATCCTAAACTACTTAAAAGAAATTGAGCAGTACAGAAGTCACTTTACGTGCCTGAAATATTCATGTCTTGGAGGCACCTTACAACTCCTGACATTTGCTGAGTGTTCTTTTCTCTTCCTTTTCTTAAACCTTACTCACAAATGTGGGACAACAGTTAAAACATGCAAAGCAGTAAATGGCAGTGAGAGCAGGGTGGGAGCATTTTTCACCCAAGAATACCTTTCTCTGCTTACCTAAACTGTGGCCATTTTTTGTGTAGAAGCAGGTATTGTTGATAAGATTGACACAGCAGCCGATTACATCTCCAGTTGTGAATGTAGGGCCATAGGGCTGTCCTGTCCCCGAAGAACAGAACGAGTGCCCGTCATCACCATGATATCCATACGAATGTTTATCCCACCCTGCAGAAAGAAAAAAGAACAGGTCAACACTGAAGCTAGTTTAGAAAAATGACATAGTAACTACAGCTCTCAGGACACAACTTTCTGGTAGGAAATTTGAGATTTTGATTCCCACCCCCAATTCATTCTGAGATGGAACAGAGATTAAAAATCCTAATTTTCATAGACCAGTACCTGAAAAGAAACTAATTTTCATCAATCACAACACATCATTGATGTTTCAACCTCATTTATCATTTTAAAAAAATAATAAAAGGAATAAATTGCAAAAGAGCCATTTTGATAAGATAAAGATTTATTGTTTTAAAAAACATCAAAATCCTTTTTTTGATTCATCTTGCATGGGGTGAAACAAACTCTTCTTTGCAAAACATTTGTGTTTCCCACTAACAGAATCTTCCAGCAAAATCATTTAATAAAACAATTCTCAGCCAGCTGCAGCTGTGTCTGCAAGCACTACTCACAGGCATAATAGAATGGCTAGGGGTAATTTTTGCATTCGCACATTCCTATTTCCTTTGTAACAGTTTATATAAAGATTTCTGCGTCTCCCTCAGGCAACAACAGCTCCCTTTCTGTTCATAGCTTAAAACATAACTCTTAATGGTCACCGGAACTTTTCACAATGGTCGATTCTAACACCACTATCTTTATTTCTTTTGCCAGTAATACTGTGTCTAGGGTTAAAGGTGGGATCAAGTGATTGTTCCCTGCCTTCTTGCTCTCATCTACATCTCACAGTAATTCCATTATTCCAAGTTCCATATTTTGTTCTGGTCTATCTCAATTCTGTTCTAAATTCTTTGTGAGTTTCTTACATTTAGAAATGCAAGTATAACTGCTAACTATTACAAGAAGAGAGAGTAATCCATCCACTGAAAGCTGATGTCTTCTTCAGGTTGTACACTGGTCTTCCCTTTTCAGGACTCTGTTTCATTTTCCTCCTGCAGATGAGAGACAGGACAATGCCTCCCAGCACTGTGGGCCACAGAGTGATTCTGTGAATGCCACCTAAATCCCTTAACCCATGCCTGCCAAGTTCAGTTCCTGCAACTGCTCTAGATGGCTTACACTTTATTCTCTTAGGAGACCAGCTAAGGCAGGTAGGGAGTCAGGAGAAGCAGTTCTGTTATCATAAGTTTTAAAGAAGGTATAATATACCCTGTCTTACAGGAAGACTTCAAGAGCGATCAGGATCTTCTACAGCTCTTTGGAGGAAAGCACTCTGCATAGCCACTAAGCAGTTTCTCATGGATCTTTCTCTCCCGACGTGCTTTGCCCAAATGAAACAACCTTGACACTCTCACTCACTCTTTTCTCCAGCATATTTCCAACCAAGAGCTACACCCCCCCCCAAAAAAATTTCCCCTTCAAGGGGTCTTGCAGTCTAGCAGTATGGAGGTCTCTGTTCTCTTCTTCCACACTCCCAGTGCCTGTTTCATGGAAGGAGAAGACTCCTTTCACAGGGCTGGAAGCTGTACAGATGCCGACTACACAGCCATCTCCAGACTTGCCTCAAATCTGAAAGCAACCCAAGAAAGTAAGGGCAGAAGAAGGCTGAGCATTCTTATGAATTACCTGATCAAAATCATGTTTGGTGGGGAGATGAACTTGTATTGAAAAGCTTGAGATAGACAGACACAACATAATAAGTCACCTTTACTGTAAACAGATTAGGTTGGATCCTTGGGCAGACTATGCCAAACTGAAGCAGAAGCCAAACCGTAGCATAATGTGCTTTGACCACCTACTGGCCTTACACAACCTACAACTGAGTTGGCAGCAAAGGAGAAGAAAATCAGTTAAATGTGGAGCAAAGGTTCTGACAAAAGGACTACAAAAGAAATGGAAGGATCATCAGAGCAGATGGGTTAAAAAGCAGAACATGTGCATCCTGCAATAAGGCAGAAAAAGATTTAATACACTGCAAACCACTGAGAGGAGACACCTCTAAAGGTGGGTTGGAGTACTTCTGTAACCTATGATTTTCATACAAAACATGAAGGGACTGCAAATTTAATCCCCTCAAGAAGTGAGCAGCTACACAGGCTTAGGAATGCTTGCCATCAGAGCACCCACATGCTCCCTGCTTCTCAGAAAACAGTAGACAATCAGTGCACACCCAAGGCCCTCTGTAATTCTGTGATTGCAGCACACCACAAGAATGCCAACAGCAAAGTCATGGATTAGAGCAAGACTGAAATATGCCATGGACCAAGATTTAGAATTTTTTAGATTTCAGAGTTTGGGGTGAAAGGCATGAAGGACTCTTAGGGAAGTAAAATCTATAAACTGAACACACAGAATCATATAGAACGGTTGAGGTTGGAAGGGACCTCTGGAGATCATCTAGTCCAACACCCCTGCTCAAGCAGGGTCCTCTAGAGCATGCTGTGTCCAGGGGTTTTTTTTTTTTACCCTCACAGGAAAGAAGTTTTTCCTCAGGTTCAGACGGAACTTCCCGTGTTGCAGTTTATGCCCGTTGCCTCTTGTCCTGTTGCTGGGCACCACGGAGAAGAGTCTGGCCCCAGCCTCTTGACACCCCCCCTTCAGCTACTGGTACACATTGATGAGATCGCCTCTCAGTCTTCTCTTCTGCAGGCTCAACAGGCCCAGCTCTCTCAGCCTTTCTTCACAGGAGAGATGCTCCAGTCCCCTCCTCATCTTCGTAGCCCTCCGCTGGACTCGCTCCAGTAGCGCCGTGTCTCTCTTGGACTGTACTGGGGAGCCCAGAAGTGGACACAGTACTCCAGGTGAGGCCTCCCCAGGGCTGAGGACAGGGGCAGGATCACCTCCCTCCACCTGCTGGCAACGCTCTTCCTAACGCACCCCAGGATACCCTGGGCCTTCTTGGCCACAAGGCCACACTCCTCATGCTTATGCTTGAGGCTCATGCTTAACTTCTTGCCCACCAGCACGCCCAGCGCCTTCTCTGCAGAGCTGCTTTCCAGCAGGTCAGCCCCCAGCCTGTCCTGGTGCCTGGGGTTCTTCCTGCCTAGGTGCAGCACCCTGCGCTCGCCTTTTGTTGAACTTCAGGAGGTTCCTCTCCACCCAGCTCTCCAGCCTGTCCAGGTCCCTCTGAATGGCAGCACAGCCTTCTGGTGTGTCAGCCACTCCCCCCAGCTTTGCATCATCAGCAAACTTGCTGAGAGTGCACTCCCTAGACCTCTGTCGTTCATCCTAGCATTTTCCCCCTTATATCCTATCACTGAAATTATCTTTTCATGAAGCTATTATAACCCAAAGATCTCACTCCTGAAGGGTCACAGTCAGTTCAAAACCCATCATCAGTCTATCTGTAAAGTTACAACACGTTCCACTCACGTGCACTGCTCTCCTTTCATCTGGGCTGAATCTTGTCTGCCATCTCATTGCCTGCTCACTCACCTTTGGAAGGTCATTCCCATAGTTACTCTCCAACACCATTCACTTTGCTACCCTCAGTAGCTCGGTATCCTCAACAGACTCTACAGGCCCTACAGACTCTCTGGCAGGCCCCCAGGTCCTCATTTGCTTGAAAACAGATATTAGTTTCTTCAGAAGCTTCTGTTAGGTGTTCTTCAAAGACTTTGTTCACAAGCTTTATTGCAATTTTACATCCAACCTCTTCTACTTTCTGCATTAGGGTATCACTTCAGCTTTTTGATGGATGCCTCCTCATTTTAAATACACATCTTTACTCCACTTTTTCAACCACAATGGCATTTTTTCGCCCTTTCTCATATGTTTTTTGATATATGACATACACTTGTGTTATGCTTTTCAGTTTGGGATCTTTAAGCTGCCTATAAGGATTTAATTCCCTCCAACGACCCTTTTAGTTCCTTTTTATATCACTTTCTCTATTGTACATAATTCCCTGTTTTGAACTGGAAGCAACCTTCACCCTCATTGACTTCTCATGCTCTAGAGAGGGTGTTGAATCTAACTGCATCACAACAAAAATTGCATAGTGGTTCTTCACTTGTAACTTTACGATCAAGTACTTAAAGTTGGCATAATTTCTGGCTGGCAATTTTGAATTTAGCCACCTCATGCTTTGAAAGGCTGCCAGCTACTATCCAGGCAACTGGAATCGTGTTGACAAAGTTCAGGGCATTTTCATAGTCAAAAGGATGCAAATGTCTGAATTGATGCAATTATACTAATATAGGTTTTTGTGTAGGTTCAGCTTAATGCCGTACAGGGCAAAGGAAAACGGAAAGTTTGTGCTAATTTGAGACAGAAGGCACAACAGTAGTTATCTGCATTTGGCACATGACGTGGCTTTTTCATAACCTTTTATTCCAACAGCAGCAAATACCACAACCTGTGTTTATTCAGAAGTTAATAAGCAAGCTGTAGCTATTCTGTGAAACGGCTCCTTCTAGGGAAAACATATGGAATGGTCTAATTTTCCTGATAAGAAATTACCTCAAGTTTCACATACCAAAGGGATACCAAACTGAAGCAGCATTCTTACCGGACATGTAGCAGATAGGCTTTTGCCAAGCCGTATCTGTGCTAACTCTCAGAGCTCACTGCTGATTTACCTTGCATATGTCGTATACTACCCTTTACATTAGGATTCAAAATCAGAAACTCTTCTGTCAGCACCAGCCTATCTTAATCAAAACTAAGATTTGCTATTCTGGAATCACATATCTTCTATAGAGGACCAAGAAACAGATGAGACAGATGTTCTACACAAAGACATAGCTGACTGGTAAATAACACACTGCTTCCTTTTCCTAAATATCTGCTGTTTCTCAGACAAAGAAAGAAACATCTATAGACTAAGACTGTTTATGTAAGACTCCATCTGGACAGATTTGGCTCGACTAGCACAGTCCATTCTGATCTAGCAAGATGCAGGCAGCTACTTCTAAGAAAACCTTGGGAGTACCCATGCTTGAATGGTTTCTGACTGGTAGTTTATTCCAACATGATTGTGGGGTTTAAGTAACAATCATTTCAGTCCTTTGCTAATAGCTGACATCTAGAACAGGAGACACTTTAGATCTATGTGCACTTGAAAAAGTTTAAAAATTCCCTAGTGCAAATGCAGATTCCTTAAGAAATTTCAGAAATCGGGGCAACTATACAGGATAGAGGAAAACACTTTTCTTTTTCTTCTGAAAAGTAGACCATGGACTGCCAAAGGCCGATAGACTACAAGCTAAAATCTAGTGAGCTGGTGTGTTTGGAAGGTTGGAGAGTTTAATAAGCACAGTTCTCTCATTCGCTCCTTTTTCTTCCCCATCTTCTTCTGACAAGAGGCAACGGGCAGAAACTGAACCACAGGCAGTTCTGTCTGAACCTGAGGAAAAACTTCTTTCCTGGGAGGGTGACAGAGCACTGGAACAGGTTGCCCAGAGAGGTAGTGGAGTCTCCTTTGCTGGAGATATTCAAAACCCGCCTGGATGCGATCCTGGGAAATGCGCTCTAGAGGACCCTGCTGGAGCAGGGGGGTTGGACTAGATGATCTCCAGAGGTCCCTTCCAACCTAAACCATTCTGTGATTCTGTGATTCTGTGAAAAGCACAAAATCATTTTAAAGAGGGGAGAAAGGCAGAGAATAGAAAGGATTTGGTCATCCAGCGCATGACAGTGGTCAAAGTAGAATCTAAACATCTGGCCCCCTAAGGCTCCTATTTCAGCCATGGCTGATTTTGAAGAGAAATATACCTAGGACGTGCAAATATACAGGCAGAACTACTCTGCAAGTAGGAACCGTATGAAGACCTCAGCAACTAGTGAACAAAGAGAGGTTAAAATGCTATCATCACTTTGAATTGAACACATCAACGCCCAAATCCAAAATACCTGTATAGAAAAAACAGCATTAACAATCAGACACATACAAAGTAGTAGCTCAGACTGTGCAATCAGTAAGTAGCAAGAGTGTGGGAAGAAAGAAAAGAGGAAAAAATGCCTAAGGCTTAGAAAGACATTTTCAAACACTCAGCACCAAACTGAAGTTCTGTTTGGCCTCATAACAGCAACAAAAATAGTCAGATATGCTGGTCCTCCGGCACTGGTCAAGACTATCTTGATCCCAACATGCAATAAGAAAAAGGATAACAGCAAGTTCCATTGCTGCTGTTTGATAAACAGGCTGGAACTGTGCACTACCCAATCACATGGCAAAAAAGATTTGAGTTACTTCTAGATAGTTACAGGATCAATTCACAAATGCCCACTGCTAAGTAAGCAGGATTGTATGAAGTTGATATTTTGTTAGAATAAAGGTTAGATGAAATGTACTACCTAGTATCACAAACTACTCTACATCCATTCCCATTCAGTCACATATTGTCCATTTAATGCCAGCCCTGTTTTACTCTTGACTTTTTAGGCAGCTCCTATGACGGGTCTATTTCTGAGGTCAGTCTGCCTCAAAAAGCAGCTACTGGAAAGCAGTATTTTTGGGCTGGGATACCATTTGTATCTTAGCATTATAGAAATAGTATGTCATTTTAACTTTCCATTCGAGCAGTGCCAGCAACATGCACAGAATGTCCTTCCAGGAAGCACCGTGTAAAACTGGCATCACTGCTACACCACAACTAAGAACATTGGGAACTAAATATGCTGCTCAACACTGAAATCATGTAGCATCAGGCCATATACAACAAAGAAGAAATACAACGCAGGACAATGCCTCGATGGAAAACGCCAAGATTAACACCTTTATTGATGCCTCTGCTTTCCTGCTGCTCTTCCCACAGAGTGCAAGTTCATGAAAAGAATGCAGACTGGTGACACTGCCTCATGGTTCAAACATGCCAGAATTACCTGTGAGCACAGCAAAACTGGGAAGTCAGCATTCACAGAGATCTGTGCTGAGCGCTCCTGTTATTTATCACACCAAAGGACAGACTTGCAAGGCCCAGTAAGCTTGGAAAAGATTGTTGCTCCAGTAAGTTAGAGGTTGAGACCTCAGACTGACTGTTCTGCCACTCCTCAGGATTAAAGAGATGGCAGACACTTACTCTAGTTGGGACTTTACCCAGCGAGTAAAGTTGACACAGCGAGTGTTCCCTGTCTACGTTCATTTCAAGGGAGAAACATTCAACTATGGCTTACAGGCTATACTTTCAAGTAATCTGTACTTTGTGCGCAAGCTGCTGCAAAGGACAGGGCCTTGTTCACAAAATAAATTCACTGGCAACCTGACCTCCAATCAGGAAAACCTGAAACATCTTCTAAAGAGGGAAGTGATGTTGGTGTTTGGCCACAGAGATGGAAGTTCCACAGAAAGAATCTAAAGTATGACTTGTAAATCGTGGTGTTGTCTCTCTGATGTATCCTGAATAACATCTGTAAAAGATGAGGACAACAGGCAGGCGCAGTACAGGATCAGTAAGTCCAAGGGGAAGCACTGTGGTACCTTCAGTCATCAGAATTTAGAGACCCATTCTTCAAGCTAGGCTCTCGTGACTGCTCTACACAGAACCCTTTACAGCATTGCCATCTCTCCAGATTTTGCCTGTACCTATTTTCTTCTCTTTTGTATATAGAGCAGGCAAAAAAATGCTTTTCATTCTTCTCCCATGCCTGTTCTTGTCCAATACGTGCCTGCAGCCTCCCTCCTCCCGTTTCTCCAACCTGCAAGCCTAGCTTCCTGCAGCTGCCAGGGCAAGTAGTAAGTGCAACGACCAGCTGAAAAGGGACAATAACTTGTGCAAACACATTGAAATAAACCAATCAAAATAATTTTAATAGGATTTATTGAATCCAAAATACAGCAGAAACAGATATACCAACAATGTACAAACTGCTTGTACAGTACTTAAGGGAACGGGATATTGACAGTGAAGCCAGTGACAGAGCCCACAGTCACTGCTGGACCACATAGCTTCTGACTGAGGTAGGGTTATTTCCATGCATTGCACTGTGCACCTTGCCATCGCTTGACCAACTCAGGGGCTTAGGCTGCAGCAGAGCATGATAGGAGCAGAGGGGAAGGTACGTTAAGCAGAGGCTGAATAGATGAATAGGGTGCAGAGAGCAGGAAATTGCACGTATGAAGGGACTGCCATAGGCAAACAGAGAGGGAAGAAGGCTCCTGCAATATCCTGATATTGACTGCACGTGTTCTCAAAACCTCAGACTTCTCTTGGTGTGCAACCCTATAGAAATTTAAGGACGGGTGAGCTAGTACTGGCCCTGCTCCAAGGCTTCTGAAGAACACTCCATCCTTTGCAAGACAATCTACATCTGCCTCTCAGTCTATGACATGGATTCTTCTCAACTTCCAAGTTTTCACCACCATGCATACATTATATTCTCATCTGTGGTATGTTTGTTTCTATGCTCTCTGGGATCACGTGCAAGTACCAACACTGAGTGGAATAACAGAACTTCATCTTGTCCTTTCCACGGTTAGAGAGATAAGGTACTGCTTTTTTGTGCTAAAGGGACCTCCTCCATACAGATCCACTAGGGTCATTAGGGGTCATTTTTGCATGACAGAGAGCAGGATGTTGCTGCTCAGAGTTGGTTTTACAGTTTCCTGGACAAAGCAGTCTCAAGTAGGGACTGGTGTCAGAGGGGGGCAAGAAAATAAGAATAAAGGTGGGTAAGAAGTAATTGATTATAGTGGAGGCAGAAGGCCCCTCTACTGACAGCTCAATCATCTTGCAGAGTACTTGGCTCTGCCAGTAGTTTAACATGCCTTTGGAGTATGTCAGTCCAGGACAGCAAAAACATATCCTTGCCCCTAGCAAAGGGAAGGCTGAGCACACCCGCGTGGTCCTACAGCCTTAGGAGCTAAATGCCTGTTGCCTCAAGAAGCATCCGGGGATGTTGCAACATCTTAGCTGTAGTTCAGTTTTACAGCCTTTTTGTCGTACAATGTGAAGTTGTACAGAAGTCAGATGCTTGAGTGAAAGCAAGGGTAGAGCCTTGTTTTTTTTCATCCAGTCACACTTCATAGTCAAATCAACTAGTGCTATTGCAACGCATCTTTGTGTTTCCATGTCCAGCCTACAAAAATTGATCCTCACCGGCCACAGCAACATACGCTATAGATTCGAGGAGGCAGGAATACGGTAGGCATAGTCCTAGTCGGGAACAGGTGTCAAGCTGATTTGCATAGGAGGAGGTACAGTCACAACACCAGCTGCAGGACAGCAACAGGACCAGGGAGCAGCATGCTTAGCATCTTGCAGCACCTTCCTGGCAGAACCTCAAAGGCCTGGATATTTGCCTAGAAAACGTTAAGAAAAAAAAAAGTCCCTCACCCCCCCCCCCCCCCCCGAAATGCACTAGCAAATGAAGATGTCTCGGCTAGTAGCAACCCAATTTTTTATCCAGGCATATTCTTTATCACAACAGCTTTCACTTCTTCTGCAAGGTAGCAAAATGACTTCAAATGCAGCAGAAGCCCAAACACTGCACTGCAGGATCAACATGGAAAATAAAACCACTTCAAGCCACTGAGGACAAACTTCTCAAAGCAGAAACTGGACATGTTCAGGTCTCACGGTCCTTACAGTACTACGTTGAACCATGTGCAAAGTAATGGTGCAGTGTGTCACACCACTGCACACGTTCCCCAATGACGGACTGCTGCACAGTAGCCCCTCACTCCCTTTAGTTCCCAGCAGATCTAGCACTTCCATCCAAGCCCAGTTTGGACCTTATGGAGCAACAACAGGTTATGCTCAGGAACACTCAGGAATTTTGGTAGGCCTGGCTGCAGGCTTGGCTCAGGGACTAATCCTTGCTTTTTATAAAGTACTTTCACTTGCAACTGCAAAAGAAAAAGCTTGGACCAAATACTCATGGCAGAAAGACTAACTGTGGCAAACATCCAAAGAAAAAAATGAAACCACAACATCTGTCTTCCATTAATAGCGGGCAGCAACACAAGGACACAGTGACCCAAAGATCAAAAGGAGTGTAAGACAGACAGGTGAAAAGGCCTGCAGGAGTTTGGTAGATCCAGTAGAATGTGGGTTCTAATAGGCATTCCTTGATCCATCACAAAGTCTATCAGCATTACGTAATGCTGCAAAATTTCCTTTTAACTATACTGATCTGACATGGTGATTTTAGATGAGATCAACAACTCCTACTGTTTGACTGCTACTAAGTATTAAGTAGGCCTCAAAACAACATCAAACCGCAATCTATGTTTATTTATACAAAATGACACTACCCGATGATTCATAAAGAGAAAAAAAACAAACCAGAAGGCTCTGCTTGGCTGCAATATGGGCAAGACCACACCAACAAGAATGGTCTGTTCCACCTGCCCCAGAGATTTGGTAATGAATCCATTTGACTATCATTACTTAGCATGCAGCTCACCACAGAATGATTACTGAATCAAGATCCTACTTCCTTAAATGACTGAAGACAGCAAGCACTCCTAACTTACAAGCTTAATGTGTCAGAGAACTGCAATATATTGAAAATCTTCTGCCAGAGTCAGAACATTAGCTCCCTGAACAGCTAACTCCCTGCTGAAGTGAATATAATAAGCAAGATCCAAGCTGGACACTTAAAAGAGACAACACAGCACTTCTGGACAATCCTTCTCAGAGTACCCTGTAGTTCCCATATTACCCATGTGTTTTCATTTTCCAGGGTATCCAGGCAACCCACTACCTCAATTGAGAACTAAGTGACCACATTTAATAAGAACCACCTCTTACTCATCTGCATTAACTCCTGAGCATTTAATGGCCAGCAGAAACACTTTCTTTTATGAGTCTTCCAAATCCCGGGTTACTGCCTTGAAACACTCATCCATGTGTCTGTTCAGCTTGAATGATATATCTAAACACCTTCTCAAATATTTGATGGAAAAGTATGATTACTCAAAGCTCTGCTTCCATTCTGCTACCTCTCATTCAAACCTGAAATCTGTGTGCCCAAAAGTTAGCCTAATTAAAAAGACAAGAAAAACCTGACCAAAAATTTCTGACTGCAAACAAGCAGTCCAATTGCAAAACCAATACAAACAAACATCTGAACTAGAGTGGACCTGAAGGGAAAAAGGGAACTCAATATAATCTTAGTTTTCACATAAATAGCTACAAATAAACATGAGATTAAATTTAACCTAAATTCAGAAGGTTATTCACCTCAATTCTGAGGTTCAGGAGTTGTTTTGTTTACTCTCCAGCTCTGAACATAGCTGATAAAGTGTCAGGTCTAGCTGCATTTGAGGCCAGATCACATAAAGGGTGGACCTGATCATCACTGGTATTGTGGCTCTCAACAGCGAGTGTCATGCAGTGTTCTAAGATATCTGCCCAATTCCTCCACACCATGCTGACTTGCACCATATCAGCTCTTAGCAGAAAATTCATGTTTTAAAATGTGTCCCACCTAAACAAGTTGTATCTAGCTGTGTGCAAGATAACCCAATTAAGGGAGGCACTCCTCATGAGTGGAGCACAGGACTACATGGGGACGGTGGATTAGGCTGCTACTATATATAGCAGCCAAGAGGCAACAGAAATAAACTGGACACATTTTCTGTTTATATACACAAATGTGACTGCCAGTTTGGCATAGAGGCTAGCAACTTTGAGACTACACTTCTGAAAATCTACTGTGGAAGAAAAATTTCATCTGAACTACATGGAAAACAAGAAGTCTAATCTCCTTGAAGTCAAGAGAAAAGACTTCTTATTTTGCTGATTTTCAACAAGGCTATAATTGTGTGAATCTCAGAACAATAGGTCACAGATTCTACGCACCATAGTTCAGCACCACAACTCCAAAAAACAGATACTGTTGGAAAGAAAAAAGGGAATAGTACACAAACTGACATGCAAATTCAGATATTTCTTGTAATTCCTGCACAACATATATGTAGTAAAAGCTGGTTAAGAATCTATCTAACAAAGATAAATTAAGAGACTGGAGCATCTAAGAAAGACTGAGAAGCTGGGATTGCTCAGCCTGGGGAAGAGAAGGATCATGGTGAATCTTACCAATGCATATAAATATCTGCTGGGAGTGTATAAAGACAGAGACAGACTATTCTCAGTTGTGCCCAGTGGCAGGACAACAGGAAACGGGCACTAATTGAAACATAGAAAATTCCATCTGAATGTAAGAAAAAACTTTTTTATTGTGAGGGTGGTCGAACATCAGAACAGGTTGCTCAGAAGAGTTGTGGAGTCTCCATCCTTGCAAATATTCAAAACTCAACTGGACACAGTCCTTGGCAACCTGCTCTAGCTGACGCTACTTTGAGCGAGGGAGTGGAACTAGACAATCTCCATAGGTCTCTTTCAACCTCAACTATTCTGTGATTCTATAATCATGGGAAGTACACATGTATCACTTAGTCCTTGGACACATCACCAGAGACAGACCAGACTCAGCTAGAAGGCATTAGGCCTAGAAGTTTCCCACAGACAGGACTCTTCTCCATTACCATTTTTTCAGGTTTTCTCATGCTAACCTTTCTATAGCCTCAAGAAGCATTCACCATACTGAGACAGAAACTCGCTTTGTCTGCATTCTGCAGACACTACTAGAAGGCGACACAGCCACTATTACCATGGCTAATAAGCCCTTCTGAGCTCAATAGCTCCCCAAACTGTCAATCACTTGGATTATAAAGCATCAGATAGGAAACAGCATAACAAGCGTATGGTTTCGTTGTCATTTGTTTCATTTGTTTTCCATTTCTTTACGGTATGACTGAATAAAACAAAGTTCAGGTAAAAAAAAATTCATTTAAGTCAAGATAATTGTATCATTTTACTAATCACTGAAACAAAGGTATCCAGCCATTGTCTTCAAATAACTTGAAAAAAGGCAGCAACAGATCAAAAGTTAAAGGGATGCAGCCACTCAACTGCCAGCCAAGCTGGCTTCAGTAAGATTCTCTTTCAGAAAAATAGTCTTGATGATCAGTTGGACAACTGTAAGCTGGAGGGAACACCCAACCTTTAGTTACAGTTTTCATCACACATCAGGTAAGATTAATATCTGTTTATATAGAGAGTAATTTTAGACCTTTGTTACCCAGATATTTATTTAGAATAAAGTTTCACAGAGGAGTTGTTTCAACCTGCACCACCTGTGTGATCAGCTGGGTGACAGAACAGATCCAAGTTAATAATAAGCCTAAAATCAAGCAGCTTCCCCCATTATTATTAATGCAATTATATGATCCAGTTCACATACAGCTTTACAAACTGGTTTGCTAGCATAAATGAAAGGGTACCAGAAGTGTAAGCAAGTCTGCAGTTAGGAACTGGCACAGCCAACCAAAGGACTGCGCGTGCAACTCGGCTCCAGAAGTGTTTCCAGAAGTAGTTTCAGAGGAATGCACATGTATTTATTATTTACTCCAAAACACCAATATTGACCCTACATTTTCCTTATCCTGACATATGAAAATTAATCATCATCCTCTATAATTTTTACAGGTATAAATATGTGATGTCTTTATGAAGTTCCTCATATGTGCTACTGCTACCTATGTACAAATCACACAGGAAAGCAAGGAGTTAGGTACTATTCAAACTGGGCCTTAAATATATTTATTGCACAAATAAAATAACAGTTCTGACAAGTCAAATCTCCTTACAGCTGGCAAGAGGAAAGGTTTAAACATGGACTTGCAAGCAGAGTTGGGCTATACAGTAAGCCTGCACTGAATAATTCCAAAAGGCTACTGTATTGTTGTTACCAGTCTAGCAGAACTAATATAACAGATTCAAATTGCCATTAAAGTATTAAGATCGAACAAAGTATAGATTTTGGTATGGCTTTGATTAAATTACTCAAGTGATTTGCTTTATCCTAAAGCTCTGTTTGTATCATGCAGTACTCAAAGGCTTCCATGGTGCTTAGTGCTGAAGAGGGCCCAAAGTCTATGCCAAAAAGTAGAAGATACAAGGAAAATGAGAAAGAAAAGGGAGACCATAAGCAATGATCAGGCAAGTACTTAGATTCCATAACAAGAAATCACAAAGCTTCCTTCAACCATTTCTGAACAATTTGAGGGGTTTATCTGGAGAAGTCAATGGTCTTGAGTTCTCCCACTGGTTACAGGGGAGGTAAATCGAATGTTTCCATGCTTCCCTAGAGTATTAAGCCTTCCTTTTGGTTAATAATAGAATCAGAATTCAGGTTTCTCCGTGGTGCTACAAGGTTCCCTATACATGCTTGAGAGGCACCTACCATGAGTACTTTCCCCTCAACCCGATATGCATTAAGTGCAAAAGGCAGCCTGCCTACAGCCCGATACCGATATCTGCTCATTCAACCTTGACTCATGGACTCCAGACTCTCAGGAGCTTGTGCTGCCACTGGCTTCTCTCTCTCTTTTTTTTTTTCTCCCTTCCACCTGCATGCCTTCCTCATGCTTTAGCAAGCTGAAAATAAGGATAGACTACACAATGAAAATTACAAATCTAATCTAAAAGCAAAACTTTGATTGCTCAGCATAGCAAATAGAGAGGGTCAGAGATAATTTCCATCGTAGAATGTTAATGAAACATCACAAGGAACTGCAAATCCAGTAACAAAGACTTTTAACACATAAGCTCAATGGTAGTACCCTAATACTGAAGAGGTGCAACTGTAACATTACTTAAAATATGTTACAGAGAAATAGCTCTTTCTATATTGAAAGCAGAGGAATCAGTAGTCCCGGTACGTCAGTTCACTGGAGGAGACTCACAAGCTGATAAGAGTAAAAACAGCCAGTGCAGTCCAGGATTCATTATAGAAAGTATATTTATTAGGGAGACAAGGAAGAGTAAGTAGCATTGTATATGACTTGACTTAGAAATCTTTTGAAAATCCCATGTGCCATTTCGGTCAACTATTTTCAAGGATAGTTCTGGAACAGCTTTCCAGCAGGGCAGTGGGACAAATACCATAAGGTTTTTTAAGACAGAAGCTGATCAGCTGCATAAATCCTTAAATAAACTTAACAGAAAGTACTTCTAAAGACAGAAAAACAGCCATGACACTAATTTACCCAAGAGGATTTGAAAGTAGACTGAATCACTGTTTGTTTCCCACATACTGTTCATATATTTAATCCCATACTTCTAGAGCAACCACTAAAACTAACTTCCCTTGAAGTCCTTTTCCCAGTTAACCATTTAGCTTCTCCCCTCCCCTCCACTTTCCACTTATGCCTCAGAGATTGTCAGAATTTGGCAAGAATTTTTCTTTGCCCTTCTCTGTAGCGGGGATATGGGACACTTCTTAGGCTTGCTCTGAATTTTAATCTTTTCTTTTACTATAGGGAGCAAGATATTGGTGCTTGTGATGCGTTCAGTAGAGACAGTTCTGAAAAGATCAACGACAATTATCACAAATCAAGAAAATATGATAAATAGGGACAGAGCGAAGAGCCAGAGATGTTTGGTCTAGAGAGAAAACCACAAAGCAATGATAAAGATCTTCATGTATATAGCTACAAAGAGGAAATAAATTAATCATTCTTCACCTCCACATGGCTAGAGAACAATATGCTAAACTACAATGGAGATTTAGGTTAGCCGTTAGGAAAAGCTTTCCATCACAAACAGTGTTGGAGGAAGCTGCCAGGAAGGTAATGAAAAACTGGTTTAGACACACACCTGTCAGGCAGGACTGATGCATAATTGAACTAGCTTCAGATCAGAAGATTCTGTGAGGTCCCATCTTTTATAATTACTGTATTTACCATTAAGACTAAGTCCTTTTGCACAAGCCCTTTGTTTGTCATTGGAGTCACAGAAAGAGACTCACAGTGTGTGCTGGCAAATAGAAAAGAAGTTTTTTAGACACATCTGAATTAGAGAGATCTCATGGCAATCACAGAAGTAATTTGACTGGAAGGAACCGCCAGAGGTCTCTATCAAAACTTCTTCCTCAGAGCAGGGTTAACATTAAAGTTAGATCAGGTTGCTCAGGGCTTTGTCCACCTGAGGTTTGAAAATGTTCGAGGATAGAGACTCCACGGTCCTTCTAGCAACCTGCCCCCAACCCTGACGAGGAAAAATACTTTCTCATGTCCCATCACAATTCCCTTTATTACAACTTGTAACATTGCCTCTCCTTTCACCTTGCAATTCCGAGAAGAGTCTGGCTCTGTATTCTCTGTAAGCTCCCTTTAGATTGTAGAAGACTGCTACTAGATCCCTTCTCAGCTTCTTCTCCAGGCTGAATAGGCCCAGTTCCCATAGTTTCTCACAGGTTCCTACAACACCATCTATCCAGCCTCTCCCTTCTCCAGTCCTCCTGCAAAGGAAGCACACCCGCCTGAAAAGTGCTTGCAAAAAGCCCCAGGGGAGAGAGCAATATCTCTTTACTCAGATAAAGTTACAAGACAACAACATATTCCTCAATAACTTTGCTCCCCTGCTGCATTGCCTCCGATATCTTGCAAGACAAGCTGAAAAGAAATAAAGTCCTACCTACAAATGTCAACAGCTACCTATTAACAAGAGAAAAATGCAAAAGAAAGGAAGGTAGCTCCAAACAAAGCTAAAATGGAAAACCCACCCACCTTCTTGGTAGTTTATGGAGGGGGATTGATGGCTCTTGTAGAGGAGGGAGATTTAATTTCCAGTGAATTCATCAAGGAGATCTAATTCCCAGTGCTCATTTTTACATAATCTACAAGTCTATGGAAACACGTCATTCACCAGGACCCTTTGCTGACCAAAGACATAAGACAGCTGGACAAACTGTTCTTGGTGATCTGGTTTAAGAAATTACAGTCCCAGAAACCAAACCCCAATAGATGGTACGTTTCTGTATACCAAATTCTGATGTTTTATCTGACTACATACTTATTCAAGTTTACAAAACATTCTTGAATTTGAAAGCCTTTTATTCTACTAGGGTATTTAAAACAGGCAAACAGTGAATAAGGTGAGCAATACCTTTTAATTTCAAATCAAAGCAAAAAATAACCAAACACAAAGTTCTGTAAAGGCAACAATGACTCGTGAAAGAAAGGTGGAACTCCCCTTAACATGTGCAAGGCTGCATAGCAAGGCAAATCAGTTATTAACCAGAGGGTGTTTAAAGCCTCTAAAAGTGATTGGCCAGATCCTATCTCAGCTGTTTCAGAAACTGTAGCAAGGGTGCCTAAGGCTACAGTTTCACAACATCTTAGACTGAATCAAGACTTGACTGCTACCATAGAGAATCAGTCCTCCTTCCCTCTCAGCATGGCTACATACTCCTGCTGGGTTATCCTCAAAGAGCATGATGGACTTGAACCAAGGCAGAACACGATGTGCAGGGGAGAATCATCTCCAGCATGCACATCTCATCTATATTGAAGATAGGAACACCTCCTATCTTCTTCACTTTCTGTAGGTTAGGTGAGATCTGCAGTAAACCACCAATGTTTTCAATTGGGCTCAGAAAAATTTCATCGATTGAGGGCTAGACTCAGAAATTGACTGATCTGATGTGATGCTCAGGATGCAAAGGTAGGTGCCTTGTTTCAAGAACTGTGAAAGAAGTAGCCTGCTAGAGCTTTAACACCGTAGAAAAGCAATCAGGTTCCAACTAGGTTGGTAAGCTAGACTGTCTTGGCAAAGGATATGACAAGTGTTAGAGCTAGGGGCTTGTACAAGGAAAGAAAGGGGACTGTGCAGCTGTGCTTGGCGGCAGAGAAGGGAGAGTTCCTGTCCTTTGATGACAAGGAGTTAGATCAGTTCAGCTGTAACATGTAATTTCATCCTCAGTTACCAAAACGCTGAGCAGATATGAAAAAAAAGCTATATCTAGGGAAAAAAGTAAGCAGATAGTTCAGTGAAAGCCACTGGTTTAAAGCAGGATCTTTATTACTAAATATTACAAATGTCTTAAAAAAATCATCAGGTTCACAAATGTCAGCACTTCAATAAAAATCCCACAATAATTTCAGACTTGCTGATTGAGTTTCAAGGCATAGTTTACACAAAACTTTTGAGCAGAGCAGGGACAGGTCACTTCCTTTTTAAAAGCAGTATCTGTTTCTATTGCAGAGACGGGTAGTTTGAGAAAATGCTTAAGGTTGCCCCAGCCATACTTCAGCGTTTAGAGAAAGCTCAACACTTCCCCCATCAGCACTGAGCTGGTCTGAAGCCAAGATGAACCTGGCATAAAGCAGAAAACCTGACTTTTAACTGGATACGGCCAAAGTGTTTCCTCTCAGGAGAAAAAAAAGTTTGAAATAGAACCCAGCAACAAGATTGTTCTTCGAATTAGTAGTATACAGGCATTTTGATTCAACCCTGCCACAAAAAACTGCCCATGCAGCTCGTGGGCTCTAAAGTTTTATTAGAAGTGGGTTTGGTTAATTTTCAATCCCCAAAGGAAAAAAAAAGAAGTGCTGTCAGTGCTGTTTTAAAAGCTCAATTTCAGGACAAGCACACTTATGACATTCCATATGTGTCATCTCAGGTTAGTATTTAACTGTGTTATATTCTTCTAGGATAAGCATAGTTCCAACTAGCAGTCTACAGGCCACACATAAGACATTCCCATGCATCTTTGCCTCGCACAAGCTGGAGAGCAACTTCCTGGACAGAACATTCTCCCTTAATAGCCAGATAACTCCTCTTCCACCCAGGCAAGAGCTTAGAGCCTGGGAGGAGCAGATAGGGTTAGACTTCTGCTTCATCTTAAACATACACACCCATACAACTCTCTTCAGGGTAGAAACCTGTCAAATTGGTTGGGAGGATTGGGGAGGCGGGGCAGGGGGTAGATGGGGAAGGAGGAAAAGAGTCTGACAACTGAGACTTCTATACCTGCTGACACTGGATCATCTTGATCTGGGAATTCCAAACCCTTTTTTTAACTAAATATCACTCGAGAAAACTGGCAATGCTCTGCCCCTCGCCTTCTGTGATCTAGTTCTGAGTGGATAAGGACTTGTGACCCTAGTTTTCCCTCCAATGAGTACATGTGCTAGTTCTGATGAAAATTACTAGCAAATATAGTTCGCAGTAAGATGCAAACTCCTTAAATATGGGTGCCACTGAAACTGTTCCCCTAAAAACAGACTATTACAGAATCATAGAATAACTATGGAGGGAAGGGATCTCCAAAGATCATCTAGTCCAACTCCTGCTCAAAGCAGATCTAATTAGATCAGGTTGGTCAGGGGCACATCCAGTTGAGTACCGAACATCTTTAAGGATGGAGATTCCACAACTTCTTTGGTTATGTCAAAATCAGCAGAATTTGAGAAATATATCTATAGCAGAGCTGTAACATCACATATTTTGCTTCCAAAATAGTCAGGGATTTTGGCTCACATGTTAAGACTTTTGCAACAGGAGGTCTTAAGAAAAAAGAAAAAGAAAAAAGAAAAAAGGCTTTCTAATAATCATGTTCCACTCTTTGAATATGCAAATTTCCAATGAAGATAAAAGCAACATCCTGACTGAGAAGTGAATTCACCAGTATCTTACTGCAACTTCTTCTGAAGGTTTTCCTTTTGTTGGGAACCTGTGTTAGGAGCCTGTGTAATAAGGCTTGAACACACATTTCAACTTTAAAATCGTTTCACCAAAAGTAAATCAGGCTCAAGACAAAGAAAATACTGGGAATGAGCTGTCACTCATTCAGGCACTTAAAGAATGTTTAACTTCCTACCAAATCAGAGTTTTAAAGAGTTTAAGTTTCTAGTTTTAAACACACTGGAAAGAATTCCTGCTACAGAAGTCACTATGGTGACCTAAATGCAGACCCAAATTAACACTACCCAATTTATTAACTACAAATTATAATGAAAGATTGCAAATTATTTTAAAAAAGAAGCTGCTTAAACCAACTTAGAGGTTAAGCTACAAATAAGTATTTCAAAAAGTGGAGGCAACATATTAACTGGAAATACCACTCTATCACACATTTCTTGTTTTTTCAGAGGAGGGAAAGAAGAGAGGAGAGAGAATATGATAGGCCAATTTTCCTGCCATTTTAAGATTCCTTCATATAAATTGGTCAAATATCAATATATGAAATGTCAAAATGCTTTGCAGCTTATTTTTCAGACGTAAGAAAGCTCATCATCTTCTTAACCTTTATCCATTTGTTTAATATTAATTTCTGCTATCTGCTAAATCATCATGGCTACATTAACAATATTAGTATAACTCATTTTAGTATAGTGCTCAAGTCAAACTCCCAGATGTTAGACCTTTATAGTCATGGCATTCTATTAACAGAAATAAACATTCTTTAATTCAGATATACAAATTAAAATCTTTATTTCAAATGAGCTTTTAACAGACTGGAAGCCAAAACAAATCTTAATAGTATCTTACCAGGAAGTCTATTCATGTTGACCCCTTGAGCAGAAAGTCCTATTCCCATGTACCTTCAAGAAAACAAACAAAATATCAGTAAAGCACAGAATGGCCAAGCCACAGGACTTCCTGCAGCAGAAATACAGAAAAAAAAAAAAAAAAGTTAAGTACTTAAGGTAAGAATATAGAAGTCACTAAAGATTTTCCATTGCATTTTTATTCTTTTCTTGAATCAAAGACAAAGGCTTTTTGTTAATCTGCCCCAGTGACTGACAGCTTTCTGCTCTACAACTACAACTACTCTTTAGTTCCTAATTGGTAAGAAAAGGGAAAGGACTGAAAAACAATCAGCAATTAAATGCCTGTTTTCATATATCAGAAAAACGTAAGTGTCTACAGGTGATTAACATAAGAGTAAACAAAATGCATTAGAACAGATATCGCTCATGAGACGAAAGGTCCGTATAGCCTCGTACATTGTCGTCAGAATTTGCCAGCCAAGGATGCATAGGATGGCGCAAACATGTAATTATACTTCCCAGGAACATTCCTGCACTCTCCAAAACATATTTTACAGAATTTCCTAAGCAAAAGGTGGTCTTTTTGCATTTAATAACGCAAATAGATTTTTTCCTCCATTAATTTTACCCGTTGCTTTTTGAACCTTTGCAAACTTTTTGAACAGGCAATATCCTGCAGCAGAGAGTTCCAGTTTCATTATCATCCATTTCTTCAGTACTTGCAGTTCCTGAATTGGAAGAGATAGGAATAGCAGTTCCCTGAGCCCTCCCAAGGGCACTCAGGATTTTGAAGTCCTCATTAATGTCCCACTCCCCAGTGGTCTCTTCTCAAGGTCAAACACTCCTAATCTATTCAGTTGTTCCTCATAACGAAGCCAATCCATACTGCTGACCATTCTTGCTACACTTGCAGTCCTCTGCATCTTCTCTGAGAAGTGGGGGTAAAAAAGGAACTGCAAAACAGCGTTCACACCACTAGTACACCATGACTACAGCAAACAGTATAACAACGTTCTCCATTTTGTTCTCTATTCTTCCTCTTCTAACCTCTGGTATCCCATTTATTTTCTGGCTGTGGATGTGTGCTGATCTGATTTTTCCATGGAACTATCAATTGTAACCCAAAGATCTTGCCCCTGCACTCCTAGAGTCTGCTCAGAGACCATCCTTTGCATCAAGTTGGCATTGTTTATTCTGCTCCTACATAAATCATTTTACAGCTATCTAGCCTGAAATGCATCTTCCATTTTCATGCCCAGCCACTCACTACTGTAAGATCATTCTACAGTTCTTCACAGTTGGCCCTTGTTTTTACAAGCCTGGTTAGCTCTAGTATCATCAGCAAAAGTTATGATCTCTCTATTAATTTCACTTCCAGGTCATTTACTAATGTAGTGAACAGCAGAAGCTTAGTACACATCCCTGTGGGAATCCATTGCCTTGACTGCAAGGAGGAGATAGGGCACAACACAACACAACACAACGCCCCAGGGCTGTTAAGTTTCTCTGTTGCAAGCAAGGGTTTCCCATCTGTTAACTAATCTTTTCACCAATCATTTAACCACACAAGTACCTTCCCTTTATCCCAAGTTTCCTTAAGAATTCTTTACAATTCTTTAAGAATTGTTAAGGGTGGACCTTGTCAAATCACTTTTGCAAATCCAAGCAGACTAAATCTCACCTACATATGCGTTCAACAGGTGTAAGTCACGGCCTCTCTCTGCAAAGGCTTTTCTTCCCCACTGCACAATATATACGCACATACCCATTTTGTTTGTTCTGTTTCTATTAGCTTGCTTGGTCTGTAGTTCTCTTTATATCCTCTAGAACCAGAGAAACTGGTGCAGTGTTTAGCTTGTTTTCAACTAAATTCCACATTTTTAGGTTGCTCCTCTTTTTGAAATTGAGCAAATCTACAGTTGACTGGGGGGGCTCTCGTTCATGCAGAGATTTAAATCTATTCTACTGTTCTTTCTTTCACAACATCACCTCTCCTCCTGTGGCTTCCCTGACTACTTCCTCCATAAAACATTAATCATGTCTAAAAATGTTATTTCAGAACTGTGCCCCAAAATTACATTTCCCCGAGCTATGTGGGTTAAGACTCCCATAGCAACTGCGCTTCCTGTCTTTTCGACCCTCTGACTTCCCTCTGTGTCTCAATCGTTGTCACCACTCCAATCAAGCAGGATGGAAATGGGAATAAACTTTATTTTTCCTGTTTACATAGGAATTTTAATCCATAGAGATAGATGACATATGTTTTTCAGATTTGATTCTGAAATCTCTTTCATATATAGCACCACATCTTTACAGTTACAGCCAACTTTGTCTTTCTTGTATACTTCACATCTTGGTAATACAACCTTCCTGATTTTAAATACTTGAAACATAGTTCTATAATGCTGTAAATTAAGTAAGTCCCTTCTTCAAATATATACAATTTCAAAAGCATCCCAGCTCCCATAGAATCTGAATCTCTCTTCCTCAGACTATTTCCTCAACAACATACTAAAAACGTTCCTCCCCACCTCTCTTTCTGGTACTATGGAAAGTACAAAGGGAGGGGGGAAAAAAAGTGCAACTGCTACAGCAGAGGTCCTGGTTTTCAGATTCCTATATAACAGTTCAAGTTTTGCACATGGAACCTTCTTCCTGCTCTTCCCTATGTTCTCAATACTACACGGACCACAGCCATTAGCTCATGCTCAGCACTTCTTACAATAACCAGATGCCTTGGGAGAGATGCCAGCTTTACACCTACCAGGCAACTCATGATGCTTTTCTCCCTGATGTCACAAACCCAGTTAGCTCTGCATCTCATCACTGAATTGCTCACTCTTACATGGTCTGCTGTTCTCTTTTAGCTGGCCCCTGGCTTCTAAGGGTCATCCTCAGTGCAAAATGATACATCGTTGTCTTCTGATAGGGAGAATCTATTGCTGCAATCATAGCTCTCTTCACCAGCTTAGTTCTCCTGCCACAAGATTAGGGCTGTTCAAGCGCAAAGCTTCCTGGGGTGAACTCTGACAACTGGGCTAGGCCAGCTACAACCAAGAAGGGCCAGTCCAGGTCCTTCTGCTCTCACCATGTGTTAATTAGGTAATTAGACAAGCACCAGGAAAGTGTTACTGTTTGATAAACGTAACAGTTAAGAAGACCTAGAAAAACTCCAAAAGGAGCTTTGGCAGAAGCCATTTCAAAAGCAGATTTGAACCTCCTGATGGCAAACAAGTTTATCTTAGAACCTTGCTATTCACAGCAGATAGATTTCAGGACATTTGATTGGATCTCCTGTTTCTTGCTTGGAAAGATAAAGTAACTAAGGAGGCTTGTGAGCATTTCCAAGATACTTAGGATATACATTATTGCCTAGGAAATCTTATATGCTCCACATCTGTGCTAAAAGCCTACAGCTTCTCTACAAAAAGAAGAGCTCAAGGCACTATGATTGTTGAGGCAGAACCAGAGACGCTCCAGTACAATACAGCCTGGACACAGTGCCTGCAGTAACGCAAATAAATGCCCTGAGCTTCATTTCACACTGCCCTGAGTTCTAGGACACTGGCATGAAACACCTGCTTCCCAGAGTAGTGTCCCTGAGCTTTTAGATGCGACTGTCCTCACCCCCAAGACAATCCTCATCCTTCTTAGTCAAGATGAAAGGTGCTCAAGGGCACCTCCTTCCCCACCACAGACTAACAAGCTCCATCAACACGAACAGGGATCATTTCACCTGCCAAAGGTCACCTGCCACTGTATGGGCATGTGATCCCTGAAGTAAGGATTAGAGGCTGCCAAGAGTCATCCTAAAAAGAGACATCTCAACGGTTTATGCTGCCACATGCCCTAGAGTAGACAGGCAAGATGTAACGAAAGAGTGAAGTGGGAAGGATTTATGTAAAACTAAGTCCCGCATAGCCTACAATATATCTTGAGGTAGAAAGGTCAAAAGGTAAATACCAGCATTGTTTCAAAAGACTTGTGAACTGCATAGAAACATGGCAGGACTTTTGGGCTTTCATCCCAAAAACTAAATTTGCCAAGAACTATGGGATGAAATAACTATTCTCCTCTACTGTAACCCAGTACAAATAGAAAATCTGTTCATCTGAGAAGGGATGTGATAACTTCTAGCACCTTTGTACCAGAGTCCAAATGGTTTGGTCTTTGGTCTATGAAGTCCAGACGTTTCCTTTGAAATGCATCTGAACTGAGATGTGAAAGACAGCACCATGGCAATTAATAGCTAACACAATGGCATCTAGTCACTATTCTGATCTTACATATGAACAAGTATTCAGCTTTTTTATGAGTTGAGATCACTTGCCAGCCTCCAATATTCTGTTATGATAGAAAACATGAGCTGCAAAACACTCCTACCCAAGGTGAAAGTAGGACCCTCCAGCACCAACAACTATCATGAGGAAGACGAGAAGAACTTGGAGCAATGTAGGTAGATTACCACTTCTGAAGCCCAGACATGTTTTGATAAGGTCCTTCACCATAAGGTCTTAAAGAAATTTTCTTGGGATAAAAAGAAAGGTTAGTAACTGGTTAAACAGTAAAAGATGAATGGTAAGAAAAACGTTTGTCGCAACACAGATATGAGGCAAAGACATCATATTACAGGCTCAGAGCAAATACCTGTGACTCAGGTAAGCCAACAAGAAAAAAAAAAAAAAAAAAAAAAGACCAGCATGATTAAACAATATGACAAAAGAAGAAGTACCCAACCAAACCTTTTTCAGTTGTATTAGTAAGAATGCAGCCAGCAGGTCAAAGAAAGAGATTATTACATTATGCCCCCTATTTAGCACTTGTGAGTCTATACCTGGAGTACTGTGTCCAGTTTTGGGCTCTGCAGTACAAAAAAGACAGTGACAAACTGGAGTGAGCCCAGCAGAGGCCAAGACAGTCAGGGAGCTTAAGCCATGATATATGAGGACAGGCTGAGGGAAATTGGCTTGTTCAGTCTTAAGAACAAAAGGCAAAGGGTGGATCCTATTGCTGTCTACAAGTCCTTAACGGAAGGGTACAGGGAAGATGGAACCAGGCTTCTCAGACATGCATACTAAAAAGATAAGGAACAAGAGACACAGGTTGTAACAAAGAAAATTCCACTTACATATTACTAAAAAGATGTTCGCCATGAGGATGATCAAACATATGAACAGTGGCCCAGAGAAGCTACTGAATCTCCATTCTCAGAGATACTCAAAACTTGACTGGATATTGCTGAGTAGTCCGACCTAACTTTGAAGTTAGCCCTGCTTTGAGTGGTGAGCTGAACTGGATGACTTCCAGAGATCTTCTCCAACCTAAATTATTCAATGATTTTTTTGACCGAAGGCCATTTGGTTTACAGCCAATGAACTCTTGGGTAGCAGTGCTTTATGCGGGTTGTCACAAGAGAGGCAGACATATATACCCCAACCTATCTGACTAGCTGACCCCAGCTTTCTCCCTAGTCATCAAAGAAAATGGGTCATCCAAGAAAAGCTGGTTCATGAAGGATCCCTGAATTTACAAACAAAAAATACCACAATGACTGCTATCTGGCACGTAGCAGTGAGTCCTTTAGCTGTTTGACTGAAGGTCTCCTGAACCTAGTGCCCACTAGAGCAAGAGCAAGGAAGAAGGTTCTGCTCTGATGTAGAGATCTCTAGGATGAAGCAGACTAACAGAAGGCATGTGATCTGATTCTTCTGGATCCCTTTAACAATAAATAAATAAATAAAATCTTTTTTTTTCCTGCTGGAATGAAGACTTTTTAAATAAACATTACACGCACAGTTAATAGCTCAGCTATTTCATTCTTTAGAACTCTTGAATGAAGATCAGATGACCCTAATGATTTGCTACGTGTTTTACTGATAAATGATGTTGCTATATTAACCCTTCAACAGGCATGATATTCCTTTAAAAACAAAGTTGGGAGCCTCTGGAACATTCTTCCACAGTGAGCACATTTGCAAAATAGTTATTTTCTACCACAACCCTACCTTTTCTGAGCCCTTAATAAAAAATTCCTTAATAACCTCTTGGCCTTGCTGACTTTCTGGCTTGCTTCCCACTCCTGATGTTTCGGGAGGAAAAAACAATCTTGTTTGACATTTTAGATGTTTGGCAAGATGTTCCTCAGTCTTCTTGGTCAGCCTTAACGTGCTTTTACACTGAACTTGACCAAATTTGTTCTTTCCATTTTCCTCACCTAATAAAACTTCTGCTTTTGAAGGGCGTATCCCTATCCTCTCTTACCCTAGTGTCTAATTATGCCAGCCATTAGGTCATTTTGAGTCTTTTTAATAGCTTATATGCATTTAATCTAATCCTCCAATATGACGCCTCTTTAAACTATCTCCATAGCACCTGAAAGCATTTTACCTTTCTGGTTGCATCTTTTAATTAAACTTTTTAAACAAGTTTCCTCAATCTATATAGCTCTGGGGTTTTTTGCTTGTTTGTTTTGGGTTTTTTTGGTCATGCTTCTCAGAGGATTTTAAACATGTACTTATGGTCAGAGCTGCAGAACAACGTATAAACAGGAATATTTTTGAAGCACATCTCCTGCACTGCTCAGAGCATGAGCCAGAAGTTACATTCCCACTCACGAGTTCCCTGACTAGCATCTCTGAAGCAGTCATTTATGGTGTCTAAAAATTTAGTCTCAGCATCATGCTCTGACGTGACATACACACAATCTATAAGGACAAACTAAATTTTAAGGGTGTGCTTACAATCTGCCAGCCATGATATGGAAGATTTTTCCCTGTATCTCTAGGGTGCGCTCTAGCTCTTCCTCACCACCTTCTTATCATGTTTGCATACAAGATAGACCCTGTTTGTTACCATTTCAATTCTCATACTACTACCAAGTCTGAAATACTTTGCTGCTTAACAGCTTTCCTTGCTATGTATTGTTTTTTGCTGTTTTGATCTCTTTTCAATTCTGTCTGCTAGCAGTGAGGACTATAATCCACTGTTAAAACTACATTCTAGGTCTATATTGCTTCAGAGAGCAGTGAGAATTGCCACCTCTTCCAAGTTTTCAACCCTCAGATGAGCTATGATCCAGAGTTCAAGGTCCCCAATTGGTTGAACATACAATAAAGGCATCTGCTAAGCCTGGACCAATAATACCAGAGCACTTGGACCTGGAGTCCAGGAGTCCTTTGGCAGTCCTGGAGACACTTAATACAAAACTCTTATAGAGCAGACCACTCAATTACTGTGGCAAAATGATGTGTCCTGATCTATCTGACCGAGCTGAAGGTGAAACATCATAAAACCGTGCTCGCTTTGTCTCCTCTAGTGCAGCTTTGTCATGTGTTGACATCAACTCCTTTAGTTTCAGTATCATATAGCACAGCTCCCTTGGCATAGGGCCATTTGCCATCTCTGTGCCTTCTTACTGCCTGTGGGTGCTTGTCCGTTCCTCTGTCTCTATTCCTGTTGCTGTTGACATTAGCAAGCCTGGAATTTAACAGAGAGAGTGGGCATCACTGGTGCACACACCCGTGGCACCTAGCTTCATCAGCATCATGGCTGCAGCACTTTGATGAGGTCCCTTCTGTCTCCACCCCTCGATGGATAATGACACAATGCAATCATTGCATTGCGTTGTCACCATTCTGGTGACCCCACCAAGTAAACTGTTGGAAATTATAGCAAATAACATAATTATTGGACACAGATTAAATAGGTCATCTACCACTTCAGATCATCATGGTTAACTTTATTATTTTCTATGCAAAAATCCACCGTCCCTCTTTTCTGTCCTTAGTTATGTGAATGGGATTTGCTGTAGGGCAAAAACATATATAATAGTGTTTTTCCATTTCTATACAAAACACATTTAAATTAGGGTTGTAAGCTTTTATTTTTACAGAAAGCAAGTACTACAAATCCAGATTCTCTAAATTAAGATTACATATTAGTCTAGATAATACAACACTATGAAATGTGTTACTGCAAAAAATGAAAACGACCACAAGCCTCCCCAGTTCACATAATTTTGCCCTTCAACTTATGCTTCTGCTCAAGTTTAAGACAAACTTTTAAATCAGGAGCATGACTGCAGAACTGTGCACTGAATTTGAAGACAACCTAAAACAAAATACATCTCTCTCACCAAGCCGGATATCAACTCCACAGCCTATAGCTTATATCCAAAACTTTACATTGTCACTTATTTGATTGCTGGTTATTATTTCTGAAGATGCCAGTAAGTTTGCTTTTGCCATCTACTATCAACGTATGTGGATGAGATAATCTTCAAGACCTAAAAAGCTTCAGATTAAAAATCACTCTGTTCCATTTAAAATAGAAAGAAAAATTAATCAAATCCCCCACCATCAAAAGCCTCAGTGGCTTCCTGAACTTCATAGCGCAGAACAGCTCTTCATTTCCTAGATTCCAAATGCTCCAAACCAGTTACATGCATACAAAAAAATCCCAAACAAGTTAAATAGCTTCTGTGGGCATTATCACACACAACCTACTGCTTGTGTTTGTAATGAATAAATTATAATGTTCAATAATATTCGCTGAATATATAAACCTGCACAAAGTCTGTTTGCCTACACTATTACTGGTTTTGGAGGTTTCAGGTGCGGACAGACTCCATGTGGGGTATTCTTTAACTGGAATCAATTTTTGAGGGATTCAGGGAGCCTCCTGGAAGGGGAAGCACAGCTGCTGAAGCACCGATACCAGAGTACAGAGAAATAAGAAACATTAGCACCTATTTTCAAATAGTAAAAAAACAAAACAAAACAAAACTTATACAGAAAAGCTTTGGGGTACATTATGTTTAAGTCTATGATCCATCACATATAACAAATATACTTTAAAGGCCGGGTAAAAGAGACCTCATGACACCATCCTCTCAGCAGTGAACACCGAATGCCTGGAAGAACCCTATCCACACAATTCACTAATGCTGCAACATAGTAGATCAATTTAAAGTAGTTACAGCAGAAAAACGCACAAAAAATATACCAAATACATGCCAGTGATTCAGTCAGAGGAACAGTCTTGGCTCCACTTATCTGCAAACTACACAGTTACTATTGTGCCAAAATTTTTCAGACTTTTATTGTACACCAGCCCTGCCCAGAGCATACTGGTTGCTTTTTAAAGTTTTAACAGGCTAAATCAACCATACTTACCAGCAGTTAACATCAGCTTAGAAGGCTACACTTTGCCCCTTTAATCCATGCACCGGCTCTCCTTGACCACAGCAGGTAACTGAAGAACCTTACTAACAAGTTAGAGTTCTGGAAGATGCTGGCACCACACATGCTTCTGCACAACACAGGAACAGCAGGACTGTCAACATTTTTCACTCTGTGTCTTACAGCACTTTGAATATGGCAAGAGTAAGTGCAAAGAGACAAAGCTTTTTGTTGGGGACCCAGAAAACAATCCCCACCCAGCCTTCCCCAATCTCCGAGTACGCGAGCAGCAAACATCAGCACGTCTGCTACTCCAGCCAGATGACATCTAACTAAGACAGTATTAGCTTCTGGCTCCTAATAGAACTTGTAGTGGATTTAGCAGTGCAGACATTTTCAATGTTGCAATTTGAAATTAGTATTAAAAAAATTAATTAAAAAAAAAAAATCAAATTTTACCTCTGACTTCCCTTAGAAAAGAGGGAGAAAGACCGAAAACAATGATTGTACATCTAAATTAACTAATTCAAGTCCTACTGATAATAAAATAAAATATAAAATAAAATAAAAATAAATAAAATCAAGCTGAGCTGCTGTAGCACTCACTCAGCCAAGAAGCATTTTACATTTGTCACTGGTCAGAAATTATCCAAAAAAGCCACAAGGAAAGTTATTTCACAGGAGTGACAACATTTGGGTAACTTAAACAAAGCCTCTCTTAAAGAGGCTGTTAAAAGTGTTATACAGTCACACAAGTAGAAAAGTTCATTGATGGCTGCATTTGGTTTCTTTGCATTTTAACAAAAGGAAATTCTGTATTTGGGCATACTAGATCAATTAAGAATTTTAGTAGTTGATCATACGATATTAATCTTCTTAAATGATTCAGATGAAAAGGTTTAACTTTTTGACATGTAGACTTTGGGTTATCTTGGACTGATATATCAGTACAACACTTGCCTTGAGAATTTTTCAATACCTTGAGGTTTGCTCCGCACTGGGAAGGCTTGTACACTAAAGTTACCTTTTAGCCAGCAAACTGGATACACCCTTTAGACACAAATTGGCCAACTCTGACCCCTTGCACAAACATACCACAGAGAAGTCTTCATCTGACACACAATCCATAGCTACAGGCCAGGCATCACTGTAGGACTCCCACTGACACACACAATGTCCACAGCTGTAACTCCTAGGCCCCTGGACATGGTACAGTGAGATATCAACTACCACAAGCATGGAAGACATTCAGCACCAGAAAATGCAGCTAAATACTCAAGGTATAACAGCAACAAAAGTTCTAGCAGTGAAAGTTTCTAATATAGAGGTGGCCTCTCACAATTCATCATGATTAGCACACTGAGGCTGTACGACATGGACAAATATCCTACTAGGCAATAAAGACCAAGAATGTATTTTCACTTACTCCACCAATATAAAGTAAAAGTAACATACAGACCCACCATAATGACATTTCAGCATCACTTCAGTGATCCTACCACATCATCAATTCATAATTGAAGAGCTACACCGTATGTCACATGGCTTATCATAAGGCTTGTTTGTACCTGATTAGGAGCAATCAGATAATACCTTGAAGACTTCAGAGAACAGGGTGCTAGAGTTTTCAGATCCCATGGGCTGGATTGGAAAAAAAAAAAAAACCCAAAACAAAAGAACACACACACACACACAACATGGTTAATATTTACCCAAATCTGACACTCAGTCTTTTATTCTCCACCCCCTCCTCCCCAAACTCCTACTTCAAGCCTCTAATTCCCTAGGCCACACTTTACTATTTGCTGTATAAACCGGCTTTGCATCCCCGTTACAGAAACTGCATGACTGCTGGATGAACGTATAGCTGCTGCACTCACAGTTTCTTCCTGTTTGGTTCTACTTGTCCTGACATCCACACCAGCTAGTGGCCAGAGTATGGGAAAGGCTTAATTAGACTCAGGAGCTACTGTTTACACTTATCTGTAGCAGAACTGCTCTTCTCCATTGCAGAACTCCACATGCTAGATAAACTAGTCAAATGAATTCAGGAATTCAGTGACCAACGGTGCCTGTAGCAGACCTCAAGATGGTACAGAGGTGGCAACTTTTCTGATGGTACAGAGGTGGCAACTTTTCTGGGGTTTTGCTCTCAGAAGTGCCCCCAAGAAGGCACAGATCTAAGCTGCATATTGCATCACACCTCCTTCCTATCACACCACCCACCTTACCCATCTGACACATCAGAAGACAGACATCCAGAATGAACTAAGGACTACAGATGATGTCAAGCTACACTTGGCAGTATGGCTGAGATGCAAAGAGCTTGCATGTTCTCTGCCAGAGGTACACAAATTATAATTGTCTTTGTAAATAGCTGCATTTAGGATTTGTCAAGTTCTAGGTCTTTTTGTTTGATTTGTTTTTTTAACTTATAAGATGGGGATACATTGCTAAGCATGCAGTTTCCCTTTCCCGCTGGCTTTTGAAGTGATGGTCAAAGGCAGAGATAGGATGAGCTGAATTTCAATTCCCAATACCATGCTTAAGAATGTAAGCCTGCCTAAAAGATCTCACAGACCAAAATATATGGATTCTCAAGAAGTCAGAGGAAAACAATCCCCAGAAGGGAAATCCATCCATGTGACAAGTAATCCTTTGAGTCAAGAGAACAAACATAATACTCAGAGAGCCTGCCAAACAGTCAGTGTAAGAAAAGTTTTTTGGCTAGTCTAGAGCTACTTATGCAAGCAACCCACAGAAATCCTTGTGAGCTCAGCGCAAAAGCTGAAAACAGACCTGCCTGACAGCAAGCAGCTAACACAGAAATTCTACCACTTGCATCTACCCTGCTTCTCAAGTGCAGGAATGAAGCATTTACTAGGTAGTGGGAGGAAATGGGGGGAAGGGGAACATTATTTCAATGCACTGAAAAACAAGTCTAGCTTTAAATCTGCTAAAAAAACCCCAACTATTGTACATAAAATACCAGATTCCAGCTGTCTGACTCCTCAGTCTAACAACAAATATTTTGAAACTATATCACAATGGAACATAATGAATCTCTAAAGGGGAAAGGATACTGGTTTTATTTCTGGATATTGTGCTGTTCTGTAACAATGCTTCAGAACAGCACTGACTGGCTGCAGAAAGAATCCCAATTCCCCAAACAGTGGTCAATAAAGACAAATAATGCAAGATTGAAAAGAAACAGATAAAGGCAGGAAATAAACAGCTTATTAAAAACAAGTATCCTGAGGCATAGTGGAGTCCACGCACATTAGCCTGAAGAGAGGTGGAGAAGTTCTGGAAAAACAAATGAGCATTGGAGAAGGTGAGCGATCCGAACAAAATTAGAGTCAGTAACATGGTAACAAAACACACTATCTCGGCCCATTTATGAGTAAAGGCTGCCAAAACTATAGACAGAAGAAGAATAAAAACTTTTTCCCTTGATCAGGATATTAGATTCCCAGCTCCCTTACAACTTTAGAATCATGTTCATAAGAACAGACCACCATAAAATGAAAAACGTGTCTGTCAGCCATACGGAAGGTTAAAATGTGCCCCTTCTCTAGATGAGTTATCTTCAGGAACAGAAAGAATTGATGATGTAAAATTAACAATATATTTAGAAATATCGAAAGACAGAAGATAAAGATCAGAGATAACTACTTAACTTGAGCACCATTTAAGAAAGAATAGGTATAATACAAGCCTGCCCAGGCTGAAATCACTCTGTTGGGATCTGCCCAGAATGACTAACTACTCCACTATAAGCACTGTCCCATCCAAAAGGATCCCAAACCCTGCAGTTTTCAGTGGTGAAGACCAACTGCCTTGCAACTGTATCTGAAACTAAGGTGTCTTGCCAAGCTATCTTTCTAGCTTTAAACCTCCAGTCCTGACAGATGACTTTTCCTCTAAGTCAAAGTTCACATAAACCACATCAGTGGCAATGGTGAATTCAGTTTTAATTCAGTGTTAATTCTCTGACTATTTGTTCTGCTTGCACCCAGTTGAACAAGTAGGATTTTTGTTCAGTTTGTCCTGCTGATTAACAAAGTATACTTTGAAACATAGTTCAGTGTTGCTGAAATTTTTTATCCCACATATCAAGGAAGTTAAACAGGGTTCCATGACTGTATGGACTTAGAGTGTGCGACTGCCAGTTTAAGCAACATAACATTTTTCCTGGAATGAATGAAGTCTACAAAATAATAAAGAAAGATGCTAGAGATACAGCAAATATCTAACAGAAAGACATATTTGAATCTATGAAAGGAGGATTTACTTGCTAACACAAGTGTTCAGGAAAATCTCTATAATAAATACCTGTTTGTAAGAAGTATTTTATAATTGTGTGGAAAAAGCATTACATATAAATTAACAAACAGAAAATGGCAATGGATATACTTAGGAAATATGAATACTTTAACACAGAGACAAATACTAGGGAGAGCACTGGGAGATCAATGCACACTGAATTCACAAATCTTTATGTGTTGACATCTCCACAATAAGGAACTAAGGCTAAAAGTAGAAAACATCAATACTAAAAACTTGTTTATAAGAAGAAAGATTCTATCTCTAGTAGTGTGCAAATAGAGATCTAGCGTTAAACTGCAGGCACGCTGTAAAACCCGTTCCTAGAAAAGCATTTAAAAAATTAATCTGATCATAGAATCACTATAATACAGTTAACACAATTAAACTTTATGGGATGGTGGTAAAGCTGAAGTTATATTCAAGCTCCACAGTAAATGATAATTTCTTTAGCAGTTCATCACCCCTGAGCTTCATAAATGAAGGAAAAAATTCTTTCTATAAAACAATTATGCAACTTGTGCAATTTAATTAGTAATCAGAAAATTGCTTAGATATATAATCCTAGAACATTTAAAAAATTAGTTCCTATTACTCTGCAATTTGATTTGCACGTTATAAAAATAGTCTGAACATTTGAGGCATAATAATGCCTCAATTTTACAAATATTCTAGAAATGTTCAATTTACTCTACTAGAATATACTTTTGACTAATTCTTACCTTTTCTATAATATATTTAGAAACAGAAAGGGGGAGGGTACCTTTTCTATAGCAGATATTTAGAAAGAGAAGGGGGAGGACACTTTTCCTGAAACATTTTTTGTACTGTACAGAATCTCACAACTCTAACTGGACACAGGAAAAAAATCAATAAATAAAATCAACAGCAAGAAAGAAGTCATACCAGCAGGAAATCTAGAAGGTATCACAGACTTCAGATACAACCAAGTGCATAAATCACAAGTGAAAAAGTCACATATAGTAAAGAGAAAATCAGAAGTGATGAACAGGAAAGAAAAACTTACTAATCAAGGGAGAAAGAAGAAGATACCCTTAGGTATCTTACCAGCAGCCCATTACCATCACTAATTCCATTTTATTTCCTTATTTCACAAACTGCTTTAATAGGAAATTGATACCATTACAATGGATGGGCCCAAGATACTTCTGTAAGGTGTAGAGTTTCTGTTTCTACTTCATGGATTTTTTTTTTATACAATGAAGAAACAGCTACCAAGTGCAAATCAGATACTGCAGTCTCACAACTTGCCTTAAATTTAAAATTTACAGTATTAAATATTACTCACAGTATTATTCCAGTTTACTAGAGTTTAGCTGAGCAACAACATAAAATAACACCTAGCATGACACCATCAACTGATGTGGAATCTCCAGAGAAAATGAGTATCTGTGCACTTCCAAGCACCAAAGGTTTAGAAGACTAAGAACAGAGCTCAGTCAGTCAGTAGCTAGCAAGCAAGACTTGCTTGGGCAAGACTGCAAACGTGAACAAGGTGCGAAATATTTATTCGATTCAGTTGGGCGGGATTTATTTATGAGTTGGCTTATTTACATGAATGTCTGAGAAACAGCATCAATTCAAGTAAACAGACATACCCACAAACAGAAGAACAAGTGCTTACCAGCCACTGGTTTTGGATTTTGGGAAATGAGGTGGGGAAAAAACAAAAAGGGGAGGAAAGCAGTTATTTACAAGCTTATCAGATACAAATAAGGGATCACTCAGCATGAGCGGACAACTAGAAACCCTTAGCTGCCACACAGAATTCCTTAGCCTACACTACAGCCACATCCAGCCTCACATTACATTTATGAGGTCTCTGCAGTATAACCAGCTGATGGATGCACAAAGACAACCATGCCATTAAAGCCGCTGACGTCAGAGAGGACACAGACAGGCCCATCAGCATCTGGAAACCATTAGAGCATACTAGCAAAAGGCTTTTCAAAGAGCAATTGCATTCACCATATGCTGAAGAGAAACGGAAAGTTGGCAAGCAGAAATATAAGCAAGGGAGAAAGGAGCAGATTACTTAGTACTAACGTAAAGCTAAAGCCTGCTAAACAACCAGTACAACTGACCTTTATTTTTCTTTTTTACTCAGGGAGAAATTGAGCTATTTTAAGCCGGGGATATGGTGCACTTGGCCTAATATGATGATAATACTTGTGTAAGAAAGTAAAAAGAAAAATTTTAAATAACCTGGTACAGAGTAAGCTAGCCTAGCTCTCGAGCTTCTTTCCTCAAAGCATTCTTCCCTCCCTCTCTCAGAAAAACACCTGTGATCTAAGCTATCACTGACCGACATCTCATGACAGCAGACTATGAAACACAGTCCAAGCTGCTGCTGAAAGAAGAATACCAAGGCTCACTACTGTCCATGTCTTCCAACTCTCCCTCTTCTGCTCCCCGTTCTGACCTTCCTCTTCTCCACTTAATGCACAGAAAATACTGTAACAAGGAACTGGTCCAGCTGAAAATCAATCCAGCAAAAAGACAGTTAACTTCCTCCAGCTCACTACACAGTAACTAGTGCTGGCACAAAGAGAAAAGGGGAAAAAAAATTATAGCAGGAGGAAGAGCCAGACTGCTTCTTTCAGCAGCAGCCTACCAGAGATCAGCTTGAAGTTCTCAAGAAACTGCCTCACTCCAAAGGCAGAGGGGCTGTGCCACATAACACCTCCTCTGCCCGCAGGTCATGCTTTTTCTTTTGCACACAGCTGTCTCTACATCTAAAGCCACTGTGGACACACAGTAGGCCTCTGTAATTCCAGGAGAGATCAGATGTATTGCAAAACTCCAGCACACCAAAGTCTCTGCAAGTAAGCTCCTCTCCAAAACCAAGTAACTACCAGAAAACACAGCTGTTAACAGCAAACTGCTTTCACAAAGGCAGTTCACAAGCTGCTTGACTGCCTTCTTCTCCAGGAGTAGCTCAGAAACGAACAGAGAGAAGGCTGCAAGCCAGATGACTTTTGCTAGAATTAGGAATCTGCTCGCAATCAACATCTCCTCTGAGGAGTCCTCTCCAGTCACACTGCATCACAGCTCACCCTGAGAGTGCGGGAAGTCACCCATAAGACAGTTCATCTTGCCCCACAAGAAAGAGGATAACAAAGATGAATTGTCCTCCTGAGTCACAACAGCCTGTAAGTTGTGGATTGGCTGCCCTACTCTGATGAGTCTTCCAGACATTGTTCCTGTTTACCAGGTGGAGATCATCTAACGGGAAAACAGAAGCTTTAAGATGAGCTGACAAGTCAACAGCAAACACAAACAGAAACACAGATTTTGTGTGCATATGCACGCGTGTGCGTACACATATATATAGTGGATAAAAGTTCAGTGTGTGTGTGTGTGTGTGTGTATATATATGTATATAGTTTTAAAAATTTGAGGTTGAACTGTCATAAACACCATTGTGATAAAAGCATGAGTTATTTGTGGCAGCCTAGGAACATTTCTTCCAGTCTGTTCATCTGAGCAATGCCGGAATCAAGCCATTCACAGAACCACAGAAAGTTTTAGGCTGGAAGGGACCTCAAGAGGTCACTTACTTCAACCTCCTTCCCAAGAACAACTTTGGAAGTTATATCAGGAAGCTTGGGGCCTTGTCCAGATAAATCTGAAGATGGAGATGACATCACAGCCTCCCTGGGCAACCTGTTCTAGTGCTTAATCATTTTCATAGGGAAAAATATTTTCCTTATGTCCAGCTGGCACTTCCCTTGCTGCAACTTGTAACCATTGCCTCTTGTCCTTTTGTTCTGACAATACTCAGGAGAGACACACAATGGCACAGCAAATTAAGCCCCCAGCAAGTCTTCAGAGCGTACTTTAACAACAATTTGAACTGAACTAAACGAGAGTTACTGCAATCTTATTCACCCCTCTCCCAGCAAGCAGTTACTGACACAGTGACATCAATAGATTAAATCTTTAAATATTATCATTGTTTTGATGTGTCTGGTTTTCAGGCAGTTATCTCCTTGAACCAGCTCACTAAAGGACTGGATAATAACAGATTGCCAGTGTGAGGAAAGGTGTGGAAAAAAGGGAAATACAAAACACAGAACCACACAGCCTTGACTTGTATCATCCTAAACTGTTGTGGAACTGCTCCCTGTGCGTTTCTGGCAGACAAGGAGGTAAAAAGAGAGCTGTGGTACTACTTGCAGAGACTGTAAACTAAATTCTCTTCTGGCAACAAGGACCCATCTCCCCAAAGATAAAGCATCAAAACCAGCAAATCAATCTACTGTCAGATCTGATTTATTATGTGAAGGACATAGCCTCCTTTTCAATTCAATTTTTCAATGGTAGCCTAGCAGCCGTCCCTCTCCCAGGAAAAAAGATGACCTCTTATCAATAAAGAATAAAACAACTAGAATGAGAAATGACTACTGTTCAGCTAAAAACAAGTTTAAATCATATTTTTTTTAAATGGTGGGTATATATCTGTGCAGTAATGGTGGAAGATCCAGAGCTAAGAAAAACTGATAAACCTTAAAAGTGTCTAAAGTACATCAATGGATCCAAAGACGATGCTCTTTGCATACTATACATTGCTTTGAAACATCAGCCAGAAAACTAAGCTAGTTTTCACCAGTGCCCAGACAGAAAAGTCTGGGAATAGTGAAGAGCAAGTTGTCAAAAACAATTTCATTTGCCTCCAGAACAAAAGCACCTTTACAGAGCAGGTGCATTACAGGGCAGGGCAGAAAGACAATGCAAAAGTGAAAGCTGTTCTGCCAGCTATGGGTGCAGTGCCACAGTGATCTAAAACAACCTGTGACCATGCTGCTGTCCTCTCTCTTCTCTTGTGTTGCCACTGGGGTTTGCGAAACTGAGCAGAACACTGATCTGACTGAATATTAATAATTATTTTTTATAGCTAGGATGCAATGGAGGTTGGGAGGAAAGAAAGAAATAAGCAACCAAGGAGTGACTGCAAGAAGAGTGGACCACAGCATACCAGCTTTAAATCACCTTAACCTCCTAGAAGTAACATGTGTGAGAAGTTAGAAAGGCGGTACTGATACCTTCATAACATTTCTGTACCACAGTGAAACCACCAATCCAGAACTGCCAGTGTCTGATAGTCAATTCAAGGTCCCTCTCTTATCAGATTGTATCATATAGAGGCAACATCTCTTGTCAGGCTGCAAAATTAATCATGTGAGCTTCAGAACGGTGTTCTTATATCCCTAGTAAAAGCCACTCAGAGCTTCTATCCCACTTCTTACCTCCAACATTAATTTGCGTGGTATGTCAGCAACTGTCAGCACCTAACCTGGGTATACAGTGCTAGACTATAACAGATTTATTAGCGCAGAAAGGTATCTTGCATACTGAGCAAAATCAGTCAGAACTCCTTATGGCACACTTCTTGAAATTCATTCCACCAAAGTATTTTTCAGGTAAGTCTTGTTTTGAAACCTGACCACTCACATTTTAAACATAAATCTGAAAAGCTATCACAAAATCCAGAAACACAGTAAACAGAATCACATGATCCTTACCTCACTACTCCACGCAGCACAAATAAAATGACAAGCTACAAAGCAGGAACTTTATACCTGAAGTATCCAGAAAGACTCCTCTTCCCCTCCCCCTGCTAACGGACTTCCAGCAGAGTTCCTAGGGACATGTTTAACCACTTCAGGCACTTGAAAGCCCCCTCCCATTCCCTCCAAGCCCTTCTTCAAATTCTGGCATTTTATTTCTTTAAACTGAAGCCACCATGGTGTAACAAACACTGAAGAGTTTCACAATAAGCAAGATGTCTCTGTCCCAGTGTACAATTTCAATATACCGAGCCCCTAAAGGGCAGGCTGAAAATCAAACTATTAAAGATGAGACCATATAAAAGTACATTTTAAGTGACAGACAGGCATTAGCTATAAGGCCACAATTACAGAGCCCAAGTACTGCAATGCATAAGACAAAAACATGAGCTCTGTCTGTGCAGTTCTGTGTTTCTCTCTACCAGCAAAAGAAAAGTCAGGTACAAGAACAGTTGAGACAGAGGAGCTCTACAAAGGCTTGCCATTGCGCTGATTTCTTACAGTGCCACCAGATCATAGCTACCAAGTTTTCATGTTTATATTCCAATAAGGTTAACACATATGGTTCCATATCTCCCAAATTATTCCTGGAAAGTAATTATAATGATAGAATGCAATAAAAAAGGAGTGCTGAGACAGAAAGCTCATATCTTGGGAGACACATAGCAAATTCCATTATCTCCCCACGAGACTGATCTAGACCACAGTAAGGATTAAGTACTGCTCAGTGACCTAACATGATTTCCTTCGAAAACTATCTTGAAGTCCACTGTAAACGATTTTAATTTCAGCAGTTACATAAACAAATCAAGTGTGGGGTTTCAAAACAGATAAGCAGTTAAACATAGAGTCAGTGAACTGAAAGAACAGAGATAGTCTTTTCCCTGCATTTGTAAAGCGTTCAGCCCAGCACTCACCTCTGGAGAGATAAAAATTTATGCCCAGTATTACAAAGACAATGCAACACAATTCAAGACCCTTAGCAAGTTCCTTCTTAAATAGGCCACTTCTCAATTAACAAGGACAGTAAAAAATTTCAATAATAAGAAATTACATCTGTAATTTGGCGTCTACTAGGAATCCTTGCTGACCTTTCCTCAGGCCCCTAAATTGCCCAGAGTTCAACCTGTTTTCTTAGAGGACTGGATTAACGAATTATACTTAGCACCCTCCTTTCTGCATGGTTGTATTTGTGATGTTCATCCTTTAGCAATGAAAAAAAAAAAAAAAACACACGCACACACAGCTGGTTGGTATCTTTTTTATGGTTAAAAATCATCTATACAGGCAGCAGAAGCCCAAATCTTGTTGGTAATACCCCTTTATTATTTTCTCAAGTTTCCAAACATCCTGATAGGATATAAAGGAACTTCACATTCAACCTGGTTGTTATATTTTGGAACAGAACACTCAATTCAGTCACTGCAAGTCTGGATGAGATCCAAAACTCACTGCCAGTACAGTGAGTGCTTCTTAATTGAGTAATTGAGCTGTTTCCATGCTGCTTCTAATGCTACTGACAGGACTTGCTGCTTTTGCAATTCCTCTAGTTGCTACTGGTCTAAATAATAAGGACTGATATGGCAAATGTAGTCTCAAAGTCAGCCTAAAATATTAAATACTGTCATAAAAACAATGATCAAGTTTGGAAAAACATTCTCATATCTAGCATTCTGTTACCAACACAGTCTCCCAAGCTTGCACAGTTGTTATCTGCCAAAATACTCTGTGTTGCAATCTACTCTTAGAAAATGACTCCAAGTCCAAATTCAAGTCCTGGACAAAAGATGACAGAAGTTTCAGCCTATATTTGGAAATACCTCATTTCTCTTTCTTTGCATACCTCCTTCACTCTCTCCTGTCTACGTAAATACTAAATCCAACATCTATCCACGTTTCAATAGAAATGTGCCCATGAAAATAGTTTGGGTTACAACATGTTCATCCCCCACTGCAGGAGAAAATTAAAAAGCAGCATTTCCTCCATCTGTCATGAATTTATCTGGGCTAGGTTCCTAGGTCATCTCTGTGACACCATAATACTTCCTTTTCAGGTCCAGGAATCTGAGTGACCAGACCTAGTTAGCAAGAAAAAAAAACTATTGTAACTCAAATTGCACTGGAGACCCAAAACTCTTAAATTGTTACAACTGTCCATATCAAACAGCAGATAAAAAAACTGCATAAGTGCCTCTGAATCCAGTGCATTCTACCACCTTCACATCTATTAATCAACCTCCCAATGATATACCTGCCTGTGATAACCAACAGCCATATGACCCGTAACCCTTCCAGAAAGCAGGTCTGAGCACAGCAGAGTTGCTAAATACACATCCCCAAACGTGATGTGTATTTCAAATCAAATTGGAATACCGTACTTACCCATCTCTACCTTTACTGACAATCTTCACCTCAAAGTAATAAATGCCGCAAGCTGCAGGTATGGGGTGTGTAGCCCTGACTGAGGCAGCATCCTTATGATTTTTACCATGACCTAGGAGAGAACAGAAATTTAAGTACTTAGAGGATTTGAAGTCTCTCACGTTTTGTTCTAAAACACCACTATCTGAATGCAGCAGAGATCCATTTCTGCATATATTCAAAAATTAAAAGCTGTTTTTTTCAGAGAAATAAAATATACAACTCTGCATTGCCACCATGTACAATTCCTACGCTATGAGCACTATGGTTTTTTCCTTTGTTTCCACTCTAAAGGTACTGAGGTACTACCTCACCCCCTTCCCACATATGTTGTTTAAAAATCAATGTATACAAACAGAAAACAAACAGATTATGCAAAATAGGAATTACATCTGTATTTACCAGCCAGGTAAGAAAAGGTATGAACAGTTTTCTGTGTGTGGGGGGGGGGGGGGGGAGTAGGGAGAACAGTCTCCAATAGCAATAAAGAAAAACATCAAAGTGATTTCCCAAGTCTAAGAAGTCTGAGAGCGTCTATTTTGTATAAACTCATGTAGCAAAAGCCACAGTTATGCAATGCGTCCACTTCATCCATCTCCTTGGCCAGATTTTAAGTAGCATAACAGAGTGAATAGAAGATCCAGCTACACAGATGGGCCCACACCCCGTTTAGTGACACTGTAAAGCATTATGTATGGCACAACACACTGTCGGGAAAAAAGCCCTCAGCTCAAGGGTGCATCAGCCTCCCTGCCCCAGAAAAGACCCGGTCCGGGGTTAAACCCAGCCACAGCACCACCGCTGACCTGCTCGCCCCACAGACGTGGCAGAAGCCCCGCGGCCCCTCCACCCTGTTCCGCTCCCCGGCCGCGGCACCTCTGCCCCTGGGGGAGGCCCGGGACTGCGGCAGTCAGAGTTGTGGCCACGGCCGCCCTGCCCGCCCACGGGAGGCCCGAACTGTTGGCCTGGCCTGCCGCCCCGCTGCGCCAGCAGAGTGGCCGGGGCCGAAGGCAGGGGCAGGGCCGCGCTCCAGGCCGAACCCGGCCCGCAGCTCCAGCCTGGCACCTTTGTAGTGGACGCGAAGGTTGCCCTGCGAGAGGCCGATGTAGTTGTACTTGTCCTTGGGGCTCCAGGATCGTGGCAGCGGCGTCTCCTCCTGATTGACGGCAGGGTAGAGGCGGCGGAGGCGCTGGCTCAGCTCCTGCTCCTCGGGCGAGCACGACAACCCCAAGTCCCCCCCCTGCAGGCTCCCCGCGCCCGCATCCGCCATCTTGGATTCGCTTTGTGTCACCGGGCGGGGAGCAAGGCCCGCTTCCGGCCGCTAGCCAATAGCGTGCGAGAGCGGCCACAATAGGGCCGCGCTGCCCGACGGGAACCGGAGTCCGTCCTCTCTCTCTCTTTCTCGCCGCCGCCGCCGCTCACTGCTAGCTGGGACTACAAGTCCCTAAAGAGCCCGCGCTCCAGGCCCCACTACACCTCTCCGCGCGCTGCAGCCTGGGAAGAGAGTCCCCTTTTGCCGGGCGCGCGTGAGCATGGTAGTCCTGAACCTATTCAGAGCAGGAAAAAAAGAAATCTCAGCAGTACAGAAACACAAATCCTCTGTTCATTAGCAGTGCAGGAGACCCATGGCGGAAGCAATCCTGACTGCACAGTGAAAGAGGCTGCACGGCCGGTGCTCTCTGAGTTAAGAGGCAGTGCCAGACTTTCGCTCCCAGCAGGCCCTGCAGTGGCGCGGTCCTAAGGGGTTGTCGCGCGCTTACTGGCGTCCTGCTGTCGCCTCCGTGTAGGGGTTGGTAGCAGCCGCTCCGCCAAGAGGGCGGTAGTGCTGTTACAGCGGCCTCGTGCTGGACCCGGTCTCTTCACAGAGCCCTCTTTCCGCCGGGCCCTGGCCCGGGCCGCTCCGGAACTGCCGCGGCTCGCGGGCGCACCAGTGCGTCAGGCGTTGCCGGGGCAGCTATGGCGGCGCGTGGGGGCGTCCTGAGGGGGGCCGGGCGCCTCTCCATGGCGACGCGTGTAAACAGCGCGGACAGTGCAAGCTATGGCGGGGCGCCGCACTCCGCCGGGCGGGTAAGGGCCGGGCCGGGCCGGGCAGGCAGGCAGGGCGGGCAGCGAGTGCCGGCGTCCGCCCTCTCCTCGGCGACAGCTGAGCAGAGCCCTTCTCCTTCCCCGAGGCCGTAGTACCTCCCTTCCCTGTAACGCGTGTAGGCGCAGAGTCTGGGGCAACCCGCGGGTGCTACAGAGACAGCTTCTGCAGCGCTCCGCCTGTGTAAAATGAGCATGAAGTTAGGCCATAGGCGGGATGAATTCACTTGTCTGCACTAACAGTTCAGCAAGTATAAGTAAACAGTGAAGAAGACTTGTAAAAATTGCTCTTAGGACTTCAGTATATAGCATTTTTCTAGTAAGAGCCACATAGACAATAAAAGAAGGAACTTCTAGAGTGATTGTTTTAGTAGTTACTTTGCAAATGTTACTGCTCATAGCTAAGTTTTTTTTTTTTTTTTTTTGGAAAATAATGCCTCTTTCTTACCACTACTTTATCTAAATATCTGCCTCTACTGTTAAAGCCTTATTCCAGTTAGTTTCAATATTTGAGAATAACGAGAAAGAGGTCTCCTTTGTTTTCTTTCTTCTTCTTCTTCTTTTTTTTTTTTTTTGAAAGATTATGCTGGTCTTCAAGCATGTGGTTCTTCGTTCTGCAGGCTACCCTTTGCCTACCTTCTGAGAGTGCCTGGGAGCAGCCAGAGCAGCACTGCTCCACAAGGGAGGGTGAGCCAGGTGCCCAAGGTGACTACAGCACAGGCAGGGCCCTCACTGACCAGGTGTGGTCCCACAGCACCCAAAGAAGGATGCTGACAGCAGGATCCTTCTGTAGTCCCAGATGAAGCAGAGTGATGAATCAGGTACAAGGTCCAGCCATGGGGTCCAGTCAAGAGCAGCAGGAGAGTGAGTAAGAGACTGGCTGGAGACAAGCTTATAGCATAGGTCCAACGTGTATCCAGCAGACAGGGCTGAAGACAGGCACAACTATAGCACAGTACAAGCAAGGGATTGAAGGCCCAGGCCTGAGCTTAAATGGAGCTTCTGGACCAACAGGCAGAGGGTGTGCGAGTGGTGGTCCCAGGGGATGCTGATCAGGGTAATTAAGGCCTATTGGTGCTTTGGATGCCCTAACAGCCGACTGGACAGCCTCAAAAGGAAAATTCTGGGCTATTCTTGGCCAAGTCAACTTTTCTCTGTATATCCTGGCAGAGGAAGGTGAAGGCTTATTTTATACCAACAGATAGATTTTTATCTTTGGATCTCAAACTCAGATAATGCAGGTAGTCCAAGAGCACACTATCACTGCCTTTTCTGTTTGAGGGCTCCGCTATGAACAGCAATATGAGACGGAAGTTTTATCCAATGAGCAAGTTTTTCTTGCTTTAATTTTACTAACTTTCACAATGCTGAAAAAGCCTTCAGTTCCAAATCCAGACTGTCTGTACCACAGTCCAAGTAGCAATCAATGCCACTCATGGGAGAAGTCCTAGACCCTTCTCTTTTCACTTTGTTAAGGTAGGCTTCCTAAAAATAATCATAGCACCTGAGAACAGGCATCTTTCCATATCCAAACATGAGCCATCCCATAGTCTGAGAACCCTTGCTTTTGTCAGGAAAGTGAAAACCTGTCACATTCCTGTCTGGTAGCACACTGCTTGCTTTCCTGACTGATGTGGCTGATTGGACTGCCATTGTCTTTAAGATCCCATCCTGCAAGAGAAAACGAAGCATATGCTCTCAGGTGGTTAGTGCACTCAGCTGTTCCAAAAGTGGATAGAAGTAGAGGGTGCTCGCTACTTTGACTATAAAACTGTTAGTGAGTTTAGCTGCAAATATAAAATAGTATCATGGCATTTCCAGATAGCTAGGAATAATATTTTTAATGTATGAAAAATGCACTTCGTATTCTAAAACATGAGTTATTATATGCTTAATGATCTGTTATATATTGGAGATTTTCAAAAGATCATGCAATTCTGTGAACTGTTGGCCACTTCATACTTGTCCTGCTCCTTGGCCCAGAGTATCCCTGGATATTGTTTACTAGTGGAATCTGATATTCTCAGTCATGGCTCCCAGTTACCCCTCCTTTCCAGTGCTTCCTTATGGCTCAGCATGTAGCATGAGCTTCCACTACTTCCTCATGCTTGTGGAGTTATGCCATGAAAGCACGTTGGGCCAGGTACACTACTCTCAGAAGGATGAAGTGTGTTCTCTATGTCTGTTTTGTTGTGTTTCATTATCACTGGGCATTGAAAAGATGAGCTTGGGTTAATTTTGTGCTGGGTTGATGACTTAAAGCAGCTTATTAGGAGGTCCTATGAGCACTGGCAGCAGCACAAGGCAAACTACAGGAGAATACATCTAGAAGGAAGAGACAGGATGGGAGAACAGGACAGCGGTAAGCTGATAGGATCAGCTCGCTGTGTCTCAGGGAATCTTACCCAAACGCTGTGGTTCCTTGGGCAACTGAGCTGACACGACTGCTTGGGGTTTCTCTCCCCTTTCCATTGCCAGTCACAGAATCCTTCCCCTCCTTCATCAACGTGTGATCCTTGAGTCCTTCTGAGAGCTGCCCCCACTGAAGGGTACACTTGCATGTTATATCTTGAGCCATTCTAACCTGGTAACCTCAGAAAATGATGCAGGTTAGTTTTCCTTTGGATTAGCAAAGTAAAACAGCTCAGAGCAGTGTTCAGCGTGTACTAGAGCTAGCACTACATAGGCCTTAGGAGCCTGCTGCGGTACAGAGAGGAGCAGAACTTCCCCCTTCAGCAGTGGTGGGCTGTTACACTGACTTACTGTGTTTCACAGAGCTACAACTTGGGGCTGGCATTTTATGAGCTAGGGTGGGTGATCCAACAGCTCACCAGATGTTTTCTCCCACCCTGACTCTGTGCTGGCACTTGTTGGACTCCTCTGAAAGCTAGTTCAGCTCGTCCCACGCTCACCTCCCTCCAAAAGCAGAGAGCTGGTGACTTAAATCTGCTTAAGCACTGACACCTAACTCCCACCCAAGCATGAAACCATACTGGCAGCTGAAGCCAATTCTTAGGATATCAAACAATGTCTGATCGTGCTGTGCCAATGTACAATAAAGTGACTCTACAAATTCATTGTGATCTCTGGATATTGCATTGTTTTACCATTTCATGCAGCCCTAATTTTCTCCTAAAATACACATGCAATCATATGTTCACTTCCTAAAAGCCCTATTCTGCTATACGTATCAGTTTCTAATCTAGGAAAGAGAGCTCTAGGTTGTATCTGTTGGCTGTACGTGTTCTGTGTTTTGCTAGTTCCTCTGGTTGTTGGTCCATCTATCCTGTGGCACTACTGCCACCCCAGAGGGCTAGCTTTGCAGGCGCTTTGGGTACCCAAAATCCCAATTCTTAACTCATGGGCCACAGTCAGCTTCTCCAGCACCATTTCTTATCTTAACTCTTTAGAAGACCAATTCATTCAGGCTTGCTCAGCTGCAGAGTGCAGCTTGGCAGTCGATTGAGCAAATGGTTACTTTTATTGGAACAGTGAGGACAGTACCAAACATTGCACCAGCTATCAAATAGCAAATACCGGAGTTCAGCTGTACTACGGGCCTTATCCAAATAATCAAAGTCACCCATCTTTTTATTCAATCAGTCCCTCTGTATATGTTACCCTGTTGGGTATTTTCATCTGTTCATAACTGGCTGTTTATTTTGGGTGTATCTTCCTCTGAGATTCTCAATCTTCATACATGGATAGAACCATGTATTTAGTTCATTCTGTATATTTTGAAATGTGTCTTTCTTGCCATTGCACAGGACCTCTCTTGCATCTTCCTCTGAGACTCCAGATTGCCAAACACATATTAACAGATTGAAATACACTCTTTCCAAGACACAGAAGACTCCGGTGAGTTGAAGTATTCCAATGAAACATCCAAACTTTAACTAACTTCATGAACATTAGTGCCTTGCTGAAAGCTCAGGGACCATCCCGAACTATTAGGAAGTTAAGCAAGTTCTAGTCGTTTTAATCTTTTTTTTGATGGAGAGAGACAAAAGCTGATTGTTGCTGCAAACTCTTGCATTTCATATCTAGATGTCACTTTTGTGGATTAATTATGGAATTTTTTAAGGGTGGAGGATAAAGGAGAGGCATATAAATGTTGCTGTTGGCTACAGCTTCTTGAGTGGACATACATGCCAAATATTATAGACAGAATTGGACCCATACAGCTAAAAAGCAGACCTGAAACTACATGCTATTTAGTTGCAGGCCAGGAGCTTCCTACAGAACATCTGCTCCCTAGTATGTATCAGTGTTAGTAAATAAAGTAAATTAGTACACTGAAAAAACTGTATCCAAATTATGAGAAATCAAATTCCAGGAACACATATATCAACAACCTAATGAGAGGTTAAGGGCTGTAAAAGTCATATATTATTTTTTGGGTTTTTTTTTCATTAGCATTTTGGTTGTATTCCAGGAATGTGCCACTTCTGTAACAAGCTAAATGTGCTACATTAGTATAAGAAATTAAAGTGTATTATTTTGTCTCTAGAACTGGGACATTCTCTAAGCGCTTTCCTCATTGTACAAAAGATCTTCAAGTCTCAATAAATTGGACTCCTACTGTTTCTCCAATATAATCTCCCTACTTCTTACTGCTATTAGGCCTTTTAAACTCCTGAAGTTTTACATTTCACTGTTTCAAGACTTGACAAGCCTGAAAGCTGGCTTTTGAAAGTCAAACATCTGGAGTCAAATAGCCCATATTTAATTTTAATTTTTTTTTTTTCCTTAACAGGAAGCAATTTGTATTGGATAATCCCATGTTGATTACATAGTTGTAATAATGAAGATAAAGCAGAGCAATCCAGCATAGCTAACTTACCTGTCCCACACCCGCTGTCCCCAATATACTGAGAAAGTTCCAAAAAGGAAATTAATTAACAGGCTCAAAGATAGCAAGGGGATTCTGCTTTCAGAAGAACTTATAATTTCTGAAGGAAAATTAATTAATCTATTGTTTTCTTTTTACTGTTCGTCAGAGCTGATCTTCATTACATTTCTACACTTATGCGATGCAGGTGTTTTGTGTAGGTTCACCAACCTGGGTTTAAAACTGGTAGTCTACATGAGTTAACTTAGCCAAATGTGTCCCCACTATGGGATAGTCTGTGGACACATACCCCAGAGCAAAAATACCCAGTGGAAACAAGCCCTAAGTCAAACCTCCTGTTCTGGTTTTCATATAAATTAGAACATGTTGCTGATCTGTTGATGCGATGCTTTATTTTCCAGTGGTCCCAGTATAGACCTAGGAACTATTCTTCATCCAAAGATGTGAACGCTTTCTCGCAATTGTGTAGTCTGGGCAGCATGAACAATAGCTACCAGGGGACTGTTTAGAGGTGCATCCAATTAACAAATTGTACTAGTCTGTGAAGATTATTTCTTCAAAGGACAAAAAAGCTCAACCCAGTTTTTAGGCATGGTCAGTCCTGGCTGAGAAGAGTTTCAGGGTAGCATCCTTTTCATTGTGTTTCACTGTAAGCTTAGACAGTTGTATTAGTTCAGCATTGTGAGGCATCAGCTGGGCTATTTTCCATGTCAGTTGGGCTCTTTGCTGTGGACCTAATCCATCTTTAGATACAGCATACAGATACTTTCCTTTTTTTTTCAGCCTTTCCAGCTTTCTGCTAGAGGCCATTGGTCCACATGGCCTGCATTTACATCAGGACAGACAGTCCTACAGCATCATAAACCCTGTTGTGTCCCAAAGGAGAGAAAGTCTAGGTAAGCACAGCTTGTATTAATAGTTAAGTCACCAGGATAACTGGAAGCAGTTTTTGAAAACAAAGAATTACAGAACAGAATCTCTTCCAGCATTGTTAGTGAGAAGGCTGATGTTGGGTTATCTCACAAAACTTCAGCCTAACAGAAAATACATTGCTGGTTCTGACTAGCAGCTCTTCAGGAGACATCAAATATATGTAATAGTGAGTCACGCTTACTGAAAACGTTACCATAAAATATTATTATTTGATAATTCATTGACCTACATTATACATGACCTTGTCAGGGCCCTGAGTGCACCAACAGGCTCTGCAAGCTCTTTTCCCACCCTAGGTTGCCTGTGTTCAAGAGCAGTTCTGATATGGCCTAACTGTGTAACCTGGCATCAGGTGCTGTAAAGAGCAGTGTGAGAAACCTTTCTGGGGCCTCCTTATCTTCACTCAGGCCTTCAGCCTTGGTCCCTACTTGAGCTATGTTGCAGCCATGCCTGTGCCAACCTGATACCTTGCTGATCCTGGCCTTCTGACTTGATGTCCTAGCTTGGCCTCAGACCTTCCTCATCACTACAGACTTGCCTGGCTACCATCAGGGACCTACTCTGCTGTTCTTGTTGGGATCCTGTGGGATTGTACCCTGTAGGGACATTACTGCCCCTGCTTGCCCTGGGGTCCCAGCTCCCCTTCCCTTGTGGCTGGCACAGCCTGCTCCTGCTGTTCTCCAACAATTAGCTCAGACAAGGACCAAGGCTGAGGGCCTGAGCTTAAATGCAGCACCCAAACAAAGGGGTGTAAGCCCCTAATGAGGCTTTTCACAGCTCTATGTCACACCTTAGCTATTTCCCAGCAGCCTGATTTCAGGTTTCAGCTGTGCTATCACAGAGCTATCCTTGAATGCAGGCACCCAAATGCCCAGGGGTAGGGGAAGAGGTTGTTGGTGCCTGTTGGTGCACTCATGGCCATGGCAGGCCTGCAGGACACAGAGTTGTGAATGATGTGATAATAAGGATACTTGAGCTTTTTAGTTTTAATTCTATTTGGTTTTAATGTATGAAGTATGCATGATAAATTCCAACAAAGGGACACTTGGCCTAGAACCTCAGGAGATAAAATATACTATCAGTTCTCTTTACAAATAATGAATATTCTCCTTGATTGATTTCAAATAATGCAATTAGCATTTATCCTTTTCTGATACAGAACCCGCTCACATGGTTTTTTTAGCAAAAAGTATTGGGGGAATGCATAATGTTCTTAAACTGAAGAATAATAATAGCAGGATGTCTAGAATAGCCCCTGTTCCTGTCCCATCAATCCTCCATTGTCTACTTTATGAGCTTCTCTTGCATGAGAGAAATGTTTATTATAGTTAAAAAAAAGTCTAGTCTGAAGTAATTGGCAGTAAGGAGAGAACCAAGATCCTTGAGCTGATTGATTGTAAGTCCATACTTGTGTCCCTTCTTTTCCTATGTCTCTACAGCAATAAACAGGCTCTTCTTACCATTCCAAAGCCACGATACTTGGAGCAACTGGAGTCTTACTTAAGGAAAGAGTTGCAATCTCTTGACCTGACTAAAAAGAATTCCCAGGAACTAAAGTTACAGGTCTGATTAAAAGTTCTGTTGACTTGAACCTACATGCTGGGATGGATTTCTTATTTTAATTGATCATTCAAAATAGATGAGGTAAGGCAGTAGATAGGTGGTAGATAGGTGGTAAGGCAGTATTGGGTAAGAAATGGTTTTGCACATGGCTTTAGAGAACTTGCACAGAAAGTTATTTATGTGTTAGATTGTTTTTTCTTCACATCTTCTATAGCCGCTTCCATTTTCAAATCATCAAAGCCAAAGTTTTCAAAAAGATATAGTAACCTAAAGTGGCCTTGAAACAGAATTCATTCACTAAACTCTTGAGGATGACTACCTAAATCCATAAAGCAGCAAATGTTTAGGTTCCCAGTTTTTCATTGCAAAATCTCCCTTGTTTCTGAAGTTAGGTTTCTGCATGAGTCAAGGAGGGGCTTTCTAATCTAGCTCTTGCCTAAGTCTAGTCAGGATCCTCAGCAGTTTTTCCAAGGTCTGAGCCTGGGGGCTCTGAGCATTTGAGAACGCATGCACTGGAGAGTGAAACCCACCACTTTAACTCAAAATGTAATAGGAGTGGGTGCTCCTCATTTCATGATATTGTGCAATTAGAGCATTTACCTAGGGTGTGGAAGCTTGGATTCAATTTCCTCTGAATGAGTTAATTCAAAACTCTCATTCCCAGAGGAATCCTGTAGTGATGAGGAGGGAAAATGGTGGATTGAAGAGAATGGAGAGAAATGAGGAGAGTGACTAATGGCAAGAGAAAACAGAGGTTTCATAGATGTTTTTATGCTTTAAAATATTTTTGACTTACATAACCTGTTTAATTGTATTTAATAGTTAGGTACAGTCAGTTACTGAGAACACTGCTATTGCTAATGAAGTCTTTGCGTGGCCCAGATACAATGTGGCAGTTTGGCTGTCCTCTCTGAACAAGTTTTACCCTGCTGAGAAGGATAGAATAAAGGAATCACAAAAGAGTTGAAGGTGGAAGAGACCTTTAGAGATCATCTAGTCCAGCCCCTCTGTTCAAGCAGAGTCACCTAGAGTCACATTGCCCAGGACCCTCTCCAGATGGCTTTTCAATATCTCTGAGGATGGAGACACCACAACCTCACTAGGCAACCTGTTCCAGTGCAGTCACCCTCACAGTAAAAAAATTTTTCCTTAGATTGAGATGGAACTTCCTGTTTTTCAGCTTGCGCCTATTGCCTCTCAACCTGTCACTGGGCACCACTGAAAAGAGTCTGGCCCCATCCTCTTGACACCTCCCTTCAGATATTTGCACACACTGATAAGATACGTCCTCAGTCTTCTCTTCTCCAGGCCAAACAGTCCCAGTTCTCTCAGCCTTTCCTCATATGAGAGATGCTCTAGTCACTTAATCATCTCGGTGGCACTTCACTGGACTCTCGCCAGTAGCACCATATCTCTCTTATGCTGGGGAGCCCAGAAATGGACACAGTATTCTGGGTGTAGCCTCACCCGTGCTGAGTAGAGGGGAAGGATCACCTCCCTCAACCTGCTGGCAGTACTCTTCCTAATGCAGCCCAGGATATCATTGGCCTTTTTTGCCACAAGGGCACACTGCTGGCTTGTGGTCAACTTGTTGTTCACCAGGACCCCCGTCTCTGCAGAGCTCCTTTCCAGCAGGTCATCCCCCCAGCCTGTACTGCTGCATCCACACACCGTTCCTGCAGAGCTTGTCATTAGACTAGACAAAATAGGCAGCAGAAGCAATGCGATCTCATTGTACATCTTTAAAATCATCCATCATGCAACTTGAGCCCTTGTCAACTCCGTTTGAACATTATAATTTCCCTCTGTGGAGCAGTGCCCTGACAGACTTGATTAAAGCTTTTCTTAGGCACTGCAGCATGATGGAGAGCAAACAGGTAGATTTGAGTGAGCCAATCAACAGTGGAGATATAACTCCACTGTCATATGACATATTTGGGATCTTGGACAGAAGATGGAGACATAAATACTATGTGATAGCAATATTTTTTTTTATCCTCCCTGTCATTAGATACCATTTGTGTTGGACAAAACAGTTGTCCCTAAAATCTGAAAAATGTGCCACTGAGTGTTTTTTTCAAGCTCTCTCTTTCTTCTCTTAGCCCTACAGAGAGATCTTTGAATTCTTCATAGACACCTTCAAGACCTACAAGCCCTTACTGTCAGCTATAAAGAATGAATATGAAGTTACTTTGGGTAAGCTCTGGGACTCTGATCCACGGGGAGAAAAAACACTGTGATAGAAAAGTGTTCTTAACACAGCTGATGAGTTTTACTGGACAAATACAAGATGAACAGTTTAAATAGATATCCATATGCAAACTGAGTAAAATGAATGTTCTAGATACCTTTGTATGAACTCATAAGTCTCTTTTTGATCTACTAGCTCTATTTCCCTCATACCTTGACTGAAGTATTTTTCATCTTCAGCACATACACACTCCAGGCAAGAGCAGTGTCTCAAGGTTTGTCTGGGACAATCACATTTATAGTAGCATGTAGCATGCTAATATGTTTGGATGCACTTGCATTAGTAACTTTAAGCTTGAATTACTCCTGAAGTAAGGCAGGGGAGAACGGAACTGGCTGTTCCCAAGCCATTCTTAGTGCTCTTTAAACTTTGCTTGGCATTGAGATGCCACAGTGATACCAATACTTTGTAAACAATCATAGTTGGATAGACATAGACTGTAGCCAGCAGCTCATTTCACATTAGTCCCTGTGCAGCTGAAAACTGTCAATAGATTTCTACTGGGACAGTGTCTTAAAGGATAGGTATTGTTTATTCCAGTATGGATTCCCTGAACTAACTAATCATAGTCAACAGCATACTTCTACCTGAGTCGGTGAGTCAATTTTACTCATTACGTAAAAACATTTTTTTAAATCAGTTTTCTTTTAGAACTCTGTTGTAGACATTTCTTCACTTCGGGTTTAAGAGACGCTACTGGTTTCCGTGCTATAGCTTGGCATATATTGTACTGCTTTCTGAAGTACCTTGTATTTACCTTGTAAATACTGACTCCTCCATATTGCTTGGATGTGATATTACCTCTTCTTTTGCCCTTTGAAGTCTCTGGAGACCCAGTAAAAATGTATGTTTTATGACAAATTTATTTTCAGAAATCAATTGAATGCTAGTGAACCAGAATGCCATGGTAGCAAACAAACTTGAAGTTCTAAGAATAAAAGAAATAAAAAAAGAATTTTTGGAGGGAAGTTTTCAATTGGGGTTGGAATCCTCCCACCTTTATGTGTATTGAGGACACACTCATTTTCTTAATTACAGATTTTACCTTACTAATGAGGTCTGCATGACTTATATGCCCTTTTAACTAAGAGAATTGGATGGAGCTATCAGTAAGTGATTTCCAGTCTTCTCTTTTTCTGCATAGCACAGACAAAGGATTATCAGACTGCCCAAGGAAGCAGTGAGCTAATCTAACAACTCATGGCCACAAAAACAAGAAGGTTCCACTTCCCTAGTCCGGAAGGTGTACTCACAGTGCTTTTAATCACCTATGAGCTGAACCAACTCACCCAGCAAGAAAGAAAAAGACCAACAGCTGCCAAGTCCCCTGTTGGTTTAGTGAGTTGAATTGTTCAAAGTGTCTGTGCTGGAGGAGAGATAAGAGCAAGTGTTTAGGAGCAGAAAGAGTGTAAAAGGAGATGAAAAGGAGGGGAACTGACTCATTTGTAGAACTGCATTCCCAAGTATTTATCTTTATTCTTAAATTATATATAACTATTTATAAAACCAGTTGTTTCAAAATCTGTGCAAGATGGCCATTCTGAGGGTTCCTAACATCGGAATTTTATATTCCACACTTTACAGTCCTTTACTACAGTGCTTGCAGTTTTGAGCTGCAGCTTTGGAGCTGATAAGTGGTCTGGATTGAGTAAAGAGATGACTCGTCACTGCACCTAACATGTATACTGTATCTGTAGCATTTCAGCTCATTTGAAGCTAAAGCTAAACCTTCTCTACCACAGCACAGAATTTCTTCACTTCAGGTTTCAGAGCGACTACTGATTTCCATGCCATAGCCTGGCTTATATTGTACTGCTTTCTAAAGTACCTTGTATTTGCCTTGTAAATACTGACTCCTCCATATTGCTTGGATGTGACCAACTGACTGTTATCTTTCTAGTCTAAGTGATTTAACAGCTGTGTTTCACTCAGTCTTTTAGGCTGCAGTCATATATCCTGTCCCAGCTTAATCTGTATGCACTTCAAGATTCTTACCACGGCACCCATTGCCAGAGGGAATTCTCCTCCTAAATCTGCTGGCATAACTGCACGTTCCCAATTAGTTCAGAACAATCTGGTTTAGAAAAACTATTATTAAAAGTTGACCTAAAACTGTACTGCTTAAGCTGTATATTTAGCTGCACTTGATCATTTTGGCAAAACAAACTTTGGAAGTAGCTAGCACATGCACTGTTGAGCATGCAGACCAGAGGAGGCAGCACCCTCCGATAGGAGCAGTTGATGTGCAGTCAGCACTGGCTGCTTACAACTGTTTGTCTTCTGCCACAACTGGACATACGACTGCAAGCATAGCTCTTTTGCGTAGCAAGCTTGTGCTGGGTCAGCACTGGGGCTTTATGGCATTGTTTCTGAAGTAAATCCACATAAATGTGAAGATATTACACAGATTTTGGAAAATAGCACTGTGGAGAAGAGAGCCATCCAATCCCTACAGCTGTTATGTTGATCTGAGATACAGGTTATGTTGCTGGGAGCTCCTTTAAGACAAAGCTCAGGATAGTTCTTCACTTCATAGTGAAGTAAATTAGTTGAGTAAAATACTCAGGTCACTATGTCCCCTGGGGCTTCACACTCTCTCCTTTTTGATGCTAATACTTCTGGGTACATCCAGCAATTCTGTATATACAGTGAGCTGCACCACAGCCTGAATTCTTTCTAAGTGGGAGAATGTCTGTCCTTTCATGATTTGGGGAGAGTTATGAGAGGTCATCAGAGAATCAATGTTCTCAAATGGCGGTGGCCAGCGTCCACACTACAAAGTAATCACTTTGGCAGTCAACTAGTTGTGCTCATTCTATAACTTCTCACATCAGGCAGCTGCAATTAAAAACAGTATTACGATTAAAGAGGTTTGCTCATGGTCAGGATTCAGTTGTGGAAACACTTAAATTACACCTTAGAACAAATGTGTTGAAGTTTTAACATGGTGTCCTTGGTCTTCACTGAACAGCCAAACAGCACAGGGTAGCAGGATCCCTATGCTATGCTCTCATCTTTACCGTCTCTGGGGGAGTTGTCCCAGTGCAAGTATTACAGTGAAAGAGTTTTGCAAAACCTTTGGTATAGTTACAATGCAGGAAGGAAATTCACACCCAAGTATAATGAGAACAGTAGTTCCTGTTCTTGTATCAATGTATGAGTTTTAAGTCCTAAAGTGCAAAATCCATTGCATAATGTTTGTACATAAATACTAATACCAAGTTTTACTGAGAAGGAAGAAAACCCTAAGTCAGATTATTCAGCATTTCCATCCTTCTCTTTAGAAGAGGGAGTAGATGCATTATTCAGCAATCAAAACTCTTGCTGCAGCCTTATTTGAATCACACTGTTTCCTGTCTTTGATCATTTTATTTTCTTGGTGGAATTCTATCTAGTTATATGAACTATTGCCTCCACACCAAGGAAATGGTATCTGATGAAATCCTTCCATGTAACCATAGCTAGGATTCTGTACTCAGGTCAAGTACAGTCAGTTTCCTCAGATAAGTATCTTTAAGAAAAACTTTAAGTCAGAAGAAAGAGTGAAAAGCACAAATTAAGCAGAGTAAGCCAAGAAGAGCAATCGAATTCTTTACTAGATTCATTGGAGGGAAAAGCAAGAGCATAAATAGCATGAGCTAAGATCAAAAGCCCTTACATAATAATCCTTATGAAGTTCATATGCATGGCTGGATAAACAACAGAATATAATCCCGAAAGATAAGCTCCCACTCCTTAGGCGCTCACCAGGACAAGTAGTAAAAGCTCCATGCTCACTCCTACTTCCAACCAACACTGTTTTGGGGTTGAATATCCAACAGCCCTGCTGAAAAAAATTCAGGCTTGATCATTCATTTTGAGAACCTACCTCTGCTTTCTTTAGCTCATCAGAAGGAGATAATCCGCGCCCTAGAGCCCCTGAAGGCTATGGTCACAACTGTGTCTGAGGAGTACACCCAACAGATATTGGCACTGCAGGAAAAGGAAAGAGTTGAAATAAACATGTTAAAGCAAGAGAAACAACATTTGTTAAAGTTCATTGACAACATGAAGGAAGAGAAGAGTTCTCTTGAGATTCAGGTAACTTGGACTATGATGATGAGTCAAACATTTCCTGATTTCAGTTAGGTGCATTTTATACATCTGAGCTCTCAATTTCCAGTCTTTCATCCTCTGGTGCCGGTAGATGTTTTGGAGTGGGCACTGAACGTCTGGCATGCTGGGCATGGCATGGTATTGATGCTGGATCTTAGCCAACTCCAGAGAATATCCCATTCCTTCAGGATAGCCTGTGGTGCTGTTGTCAGAATTTTTCACCTGCATCTGTTGTCCCAGCTGGCTCTTGCAGAGTCACATTTAAAGTGGGGAGGAAAGAAATATCTTTCTGGTACTAATGCTGGATTTTTTTTTTTTTAATAGCTAATACCTTAAGTTGCTGAGAGCAGAATTTCAGTAATCGCTGAGGGAGATAATGCATTAGCAGAAAGTCAATTAGACAGTCTCCGAGAAATGTAATTGACCATATAGCTCCACAGTTATCACAGGAGTTCTTACTTTCACTCCACTCACTCCTTCACTTTTAAATTCTTACTTAAAAGTGGATGTACTCTTACACAACATTGTGCACTTACACATCTTTAAATCTGTATCTTTCACTTTACTGCAGGCGGAGCTCCGTTATATCTACAGGCAAGATTAGTTCAGTCTTTCCAGTTTGAATTTTCAGTTCTCAAGCAACTTCAGCTACTCGGGCTGAAATGATGCTACTATTAGGGAGCAACAAGAGCAGTGCTGCGTTATGGAGTAGAGTGAGCCAGCAGCACGCTCTCACAGCACCCGAGCAAATGCTGATGACCATGTACTGGGCTGTGGGCAGAAGGTGTGCAGGTGGAGGAGGAGATGAGGCTGGTCGGGACAATTAAGGACTATTAGTGCTCTCAGAGCCCTAACAGCTACTATAGCTAATTCAGAAGTATCATAGAACTGCTAACTGGACGGAACACCTGGAGTGTCCAGCCCAGCCTCCCACATGAAGCAGTATTATTACCTACAGGTGACCTGCTTCAGGTCAGCCATGAGCTTGTATGGCTGAATTTTGAAATCCTCTGAGGATAGTGATCCTCCACCTGCCTGGGCAGCCCATCCCAGGGTTGTACCACCCTCCTGTGGAAAAAACGCTTACATATCCTGAGCACCAGGAAGAGACAGAGTCCTTGTCTCACACAGCAATTCTGCTGTGGTCACAAGTGTGGTAACAACATGAGCAATCCTACCTGAACTTGTTTTCATCTACTAGTTTAGTTACTTTATGGTGGTGAAGATGAACAAGCTTCAGCACAGACTATATAGACTCCTTATAGACATACAACTAGCACTTGTTGCACCTAGAGGCTTTGGTTTCACTAGCTAGATCAAAGTGCTCATAAATATACCTTCCATTTGCAGTCCTAGATGTACACTCAGCCCTCCTCTTGTTGGTATTCACAGGCCTTCCTGCTGCATGGAACCACACAAAGCCTTCTCTTAGAAGCAAGAAATTAGAATTATCCCAATTTAAACACAAGGCAACTGAGGAGCTGTGCAAAGTTTTTTTTTTTACCTTATCTGAGAACAGAGCGCTGAAGCCAAATTTTAGCCTGGGCTATTTAAATTTTGTAATCTAGGAGGTGAAGGAGGTTGAGAAGAATAATTCTGCTAAAAGCAATATTCCATTTTTGAGGCAACATTCAAATATTTTATCTGTGTTAGACATTCAAATATTCCTTGGAAGGATCCATCCAAGCTGTTAACTTCTTTGTTGGTGACAGTGCTGCTGTGGCTATGATGGTCTAAAGACATAGGCAAAACAGCATTGCTCCAGAAAGCTTGTATCTTTATGAGACCAACACGTTTTTTCATCTTCCATAAGAAAATAATAAGAATTCTTTGAGGTAACAGCTATCTTCTGAGCAATAAGAAAAAGAACATCTTGATTCATTCCCTGTATAGCAGATGAGGCAGGCATCAGCAGTGACAGGATGTGATCATGTAATGAAAAGCACATTTTGCACATGTTTTACACATAATGCCAGTTTTTAGCATTCCAGATTTCTGTCTATTTTACTTTGCCACTAAATAATTTAAAATACAATTAAAATTTAAAGTTACAGCAAATATTGAAAAATACAACAGAAGACAACCCTGTGCTGCTATCCAAGACATTTCTGTCAGCAGTTCCAGGGGAGTAAAGTGGTAAGAGAAGCAGCTTTTTTTCTCCTGTATCACCAACAACAGGGCAGAATATGTTGCCGGAAGGTTTTCTAGATATGAGCTTATAACAGAGAAATCGTGAAACCCACAACTGTATGTAATTAATTCTCTAGAAGACTAAACACTAAAATGGAGCTCCCTTCTGCACATTCACTCCTGAGTTTGAACACTTCTGTCATATTCCCATCCAACCTATCCTTTTCTACGGTGTCATCTCTTGCCCAATGTCCTGTTCCAGTGCCTTCCACTTTGCTTCCCTTATACTGTCTTCCACTCTTCAGTTTCTGCTCTAGTCTCATCAAGCTAGTCCAAGAGTTCCCACTGATGCTGTGCTCCTGATCAATTCAAGCCTCTGTTCCGTGCAGGTGGAGAATCTTCAAAAGGGCCTCACTGAGGAGTACCTTCGCTATCTCAATGAGTACCATGCCCGTAAACTGCTTCTAGCAAACCTGAATGAAATGCATAATGAACGTTTGGGCCTGACACTTCGCCAAGTCCAAGGTAGAGAAAGTGGATCTCTGAACGAACCCATCCTGCCCAAAGACCCAGATAAAGACCTATGTGTGCAGCATTACAGGAAAAAAATAAGAGTATCTCTGAAATATCTTCAGAGACTCTTTGAATCTTAAAAAAAATTAGACAAATTCATGGACAAAAAGTGCCTAAATATTTTCTAAAGAGAATAAGCAGGAACGTACCTGCTAATAGTCTAATTGATTCAGTAAGTCGTTGCTTATATTCTTGTACTCTTTTGCTTAGCACAGCAGGTAAGTTCAAGGCAGGAGCTGCCTGATGCGAAGGGTTCTTACTTTTTTTTTTTACTTCAGTGCCAGCTGTCAGCACTTGAGAGTCTTACCCAGCCACAGCCAGCAGTTTTGCGCCTGTCCACAAGGACAGCTAATTTGCTGAGATTCAGGTGTCATAAATATCTGCATTTAAGGAATTTACTGGCATTTGTGGCATGCAGGTTAATCGTCGTGGTGGGGAGCCTTTCAGTAAATGGCCTCTCTTGAGCCACAGTCTGGATTCAGGCACCCACTGTGCTTTTGCTCTGCGCTCACTGGCTGTAGCCATTGCCTCCACATAAGGGCTTACCCCTCATTTGCTCCTTTCCATTAATCAAAACAAAGACTGGGGCTTTGAAGATGTACGTGTGCTTGGGAGAGGAGGAAGTGGATGTGAATGTACCACTGCAATATAATTCAAGAACTGCAGTTCTTTAATAATAATAAAGTCTACTTTATGCCTGTTCAGCTCCTGCAGTCACTTTGTAGGTTATAGCATCTAAGAGCTCAATAAATGATTTAGAAAACTACATATGTAATTTTACTGTCATGACCTTTAATCAATGGCTGTTGTTTAAAGATGTCAAGAGTGAAGATGTGGTGAAGTTAACTTTGGCATTAAAGATAGCTCGGCAGGACCTCACAAAAGCCCAGGTGGAGCTAAACACAATGATAGCAGACTATGGAGATGTTGTGCCCAGGAGAGATTTTGAATCATTGGAGAAAAAATATTCTGATTTACTTCAGGAGGTGAGCATGAGCTCCTAATTTTAATGCTATACCACATAAATACAAACATAATACAATGCTTCAGTGTTCAGGTTGGGATAAGGACTCAGTAAACCCAGAGCTCCCATACTGGCATTTCTTTGTTCCTTTTTACATGAAAGAAATGAAAAGCCACTGTGTGGAGTCTTCTAAACTCCAAAATTTCCCACATTTTTGGAATCACAGACTACCTGAACACTCGAAATTAATATACCATCACAAATATTTATCATCAGTTTTTAACTGAATTAGCACTATACAGGCAATGTTGGCCCACAAACCACCAACAGCCCACAAATTACAGCTTGGGAATTATTCTAAGTCATCATGCACATAATTCAATGAACTAGGTGCATCTCACATACACCACACAGTTTTCTCCAAACCATGGCTAACTGAAAATAGCACTGAGCTGGGCTGCTAGTGTGTATCTACATATATGGGTTTTTTACCTTTTCCAGTAATATTAAATGGCTTCTTTAGCCAACCAGCAACTCCAGGTTCATCAGCTCAGCACAGGCTTAGAGGGCTGATCAATGCATTTTCCCACTGTGATAAAACTGAACTAGGTTCCGCTGTATGACTAGGTTCTGTCGTGTTGTATCTGTTTGCTGTCTTTTCAGAATAAACATTTTGATGCCTGCCTTATGCTGGAGATGCCCATGAACAATGGCATGTCAGTTGCAGAACAGCAAAGGGATATCACACACTAGCAGCTAAGATGGGGTCTGATTCCAACCTGCCCAGCAATGGCAGAGTGTCAGCAGTCACACAACCTGGTCTTTAGAAGGGGCATGAGAAGGAGAACACATTGAATCCCATCATGCAGTGCACAACCATGATGGATGCATACCTCCAGTGCACCAAAAAAGTACCATTTGTCTTTGTGCTTCAGAAAGATTGTAGTGGTTTGTTTAAGATATATTTGGGTAATTGGCAGCTGCATTCCAGCCCTGACCATTAGCACAACTTGATCCAGTATGCATGTCCCTACATCATGGCTTATAGATGCAAGCACAGTCCTCAGATCCCAGATTAGAGCTATGGTTACCTCTGGATCATGATGTAATTTTGTGCTGGTAGAGCAAAGATAAATCATATCAAAAAGAAATACTTTCTAAGTAAAGGACAGTCATTCTGAAGGGGATGTGTGTAAAAATTCCTAGAAGAAAGAAATCTGTGTTTCTCCAGCTACTTCCTAATGGATTAAGATCTACTTTTTAAACAAAAAACTAGATGCAGAAGTGTCACTGACATGTTTTATCAGATATTTTTGTAAATGGTAACAGTAAAAATTAATAAATGATTTATTTTTCTTCCCATCTAAAGGCAATTAGAGGGACAGCTGTCCATAAGTCCTTGGACTATACTGACTGCTCATCTGAGCTGTCTGACAACAGAAAAATTCTGTGTTAGCGTGATGAATTTATTATCATCCCAGTTTCTCTATGCTTTAGATGAAGACCTGGCAGAAAGATTTTGATCAGCTTCATAAGGAATATGACATGCTCCTGGAAATCCACAAAGAGACTGCAGAAGAGCGAGACAATGTCTTCATTGAACTCCAACAAGTTCAGCGCAGTTGCACACCCCGGCCAAACTGGGCAAAGTGTTCAGGTGCCACCTTTCTTTAATAGTGATTTGCTTGGGACACCTCATCTTTAAATACTCTGCTGTTGTGCATTTCCTACCTGAAACAACCTATTTCCTCCCAGGCTTTTAGGGAAGAAGTGGCCTGAAAGAGATAGGAGCTTTCAGGGTATACCGTTTTTCCTTATGCAGCTTAGGAGATGAACTACATGTCTAGAGAGCTACGTTTGTTGTAAAGCTCCTAATGATCTCACACAAAACCACTATGCATGGGCATGTTCTCTTTTTCTAGCAGCTCAGTGTCTTTCTGCTGTTGCAGATGTGATTCCTGGTGGACCTGACCGGTGGAGCTCTCTGGCTGAGGGGAAATCCAGCGATCAACTAGTTGATATGCTTCTGGAAGAAATAGGAACAGGAGTACTGAAAGAGAGGGATGTCTTCCCCGGATTGGTATGTGCAAGCTTTCTTTGCTCTTTTTCATTCAGATTAATTGGTAACAAATGCCCGTTAGCAGGGTGGGAGAATGTGTTACTTCATGGCTGGACTTGATGTCTTCAATGTTCACCTTCCCATTAGTATAATCAATGACAATTTTAAGCTAGGGAAATTCAAGCGTTATTGAAGAGCAGAAACAGAATGAGTGTACCTGAAGACACAGCTGAAGCAGCCCCACTTCACAGTGATATTACATGAGTCATCAGACATGCAGGTAATACTAGTAGGCTAGAGTGCCTTACTAATGCTTTCCAATATAGCAGAGTCATTTTAACACCTTGCTGCTGCTGAAAGATCTTGCCCATCTCCCCCTGCTCCCAACCATGTTCTCTCTGCTATACATGGTTCTGGCTCTGCTGCCAGGGAAGTAGACTCTACCTGCTAACCAGAAATCCATATTCATTTTTTCCCAGGTTAGTGTGTTGATGGTTTAGTTAATGAACCTGCTTAGAGTAAGTAGCAAGAGTACACAGTAGGGAATGACTCCTTTTCATGGCATCAGGGAGTTAATTCAGCTCACACTGCCTCATTGCATTCCACCCCAGCGTGCAGGAGGATCAGGAAGTGATACAGGAACCAGGAACTGTTTCAAGAGTTCTTCACATGATACCAAATATAACTGAATACAAACTTTTTTTTCATGGGCACAGTAGCGTTTCCTTGCTCCTTCCAAGCTCTCTTCCTCAGACTTTTCAGAAGTTTAAACTGTTTGCCCTGCCATTACTGGTAGATCTTCCATTTTTCTGGGCAGAGCCTCACCCACAGCCCGATTTTGTCTAAGGACAAGGTCTATCAGCTCACTGCCACTGAGAGAAGGACCCACTTCCTTCCCCTCCACAGCTAGAGTTCCAGCCCTTCCTTGCACCTCCTCCAGTGCTCCTCTGATCACCAGTACATCTATTCAACTCATTAGGCAGAAAAGAAAGTACTTCTGTTTTCCTGTATTTCCTGGCGTTGTAGCAAGCTGAGTTGGCTCATGGAGGGCAGGGTGGGAGGAACAGGGCCTTTCCTCTCAGCAAGAGCAAGCCAAGCAGTAGCATATCTTCCTGTTATGCTTCGGCTTGCAGGACTTGCATCAGAACATTCAATGCACTAAATCAAGCAGCGTCACATGCTTCAGTAGAGGTCTGGTATAGACCTCAAACATTGCTGTTTGGCTCCCAACAGATTAGATTCATTGTACATACCCCTCATCTGAAAGTACGTATGTGTTGTACTGTACAACACAGAGGGCTATAAGCATAGTTCCACTGTAATAAAAATGTTATTGACTGCAGATATATTACACTAGTGACCAGAAATGCTAACAGCTGCCTGGACACAACAGGACACAACCAAAAAGTCACTAATGTTAGAAGATTTGAGTTGTGTTACTGTGGGGAATGAGCAATGTGATAGAGTGGGCCTCAGCTTAAGCAGGTCCACCCTGGAGCAGTTGAGACACACTGCACAGATGCTAGCAGATGTCTGTCTTATAGTGCTGAGAATGAGACCTACAAAAAGACCCGTTTATGGCTCTAGATGCTAAGAACATGGCTTTGGTACTGCATCGCTGCCAGTGATGTGAATGTCTTATCTACATCTCTGCTTCTTTTTCATTGCTTAGGGCAAAGGTGATGATGTTCCTGTGTACCTGAGGTACGAAGGTGAAGTCAAGAACAAAAAGCTGAGTAAGAAGGATGTGGTGACTATCCTAAAGGATGTCTGGAGAGAGAAAATTGCACTAGAACAACAGGTTTGTCCTATTTTCCTTTTCTGCAAACAGCATTTGGTATCACAGTCAGTCCAAATGGAATAGTTTGGGCAGACAGGGTCTCACCCATGTCTTGCTTGGTGCTCCACCTAGATTCAGCCACATAAAACATTATAAGAACAAATGGCCTGAGCTGGCAATAGCCCTGCTCCCCAGGGAATTGATTCATGAACTATAACAGCACCACGTGGATAGCCAAAGTAGCTGCATCCCAGTTCTAAGGAGTTTCTTCTCCAGCTTCTGCACCAGGGAAAGCTGAGTGCTCATGGAGTATCTGCTGCCCAGCCACAACTGCAATTTGGGAGGTATTCAGAAAACCAGAAGTTAGTGCTGGTTTCTCTGATGAATAAGGCTGGAAACTGCCATGGTCCAACTGTTGTTGCAAGAGCAGCTGAACTGTCCCTGAAGAAAGCTCCACAAGTCAGGGAGCCCAAGGGAGGAAGCAGTACAGTCACCCTGAACTAAATCAGCCATGCTCATGAATCTAAGTCCTTAGCTACACCTGACTGCTGCTATTCTGGGCTGTGGTGGTGCTCTGTAGACGAGGACCCCGCCATGACTATGCAGGTCTCTGCTCTTAAGTAATAGAAAACTTGGCAATATCTGTGCAGCCAAAGCATGTCCAGGGTTTCTTACTGGATTGATTTTAACCCAGGTCAGGTTCCCTGCACAGTCAACTGTTAAGCTCCAGAGCATCTATGCCAATGCAAGAGAGAAATAGATGGCACGCAGGACAAATGAGAGGCCAGGGACAGAAAAATTGCTTAGATTGATAAAGGAATTAGTGTAAAAGTGCTTGGCCTTGTTACAAAAAAAATAGAGTTCTCCTTTTTTGTCCAGAGTGGGTTGGCAGTGAGAACTGGAAGCCAAAAGGGTGAGGTGTGTATTCTCTGCCAAGGCAGACATTATGGGTTGCCTGACTGGTCAGATACGAGACTCAGCAACAGAAGAAAAGTGGCCATTTAACTTTTCCCATGTTAGAGATAAGTATATCATCTCCTCAGATCTTTGGCAAGCCTATTTGCTGTGCCTCAGTTATATGAGAACAACTTTCAGAGAGGCAGTGTTCTGTTACAGATTTCTTCTCTTGAGCTAGGAGCCTAAAAACATCTCTGAAATCTCCCCTAAACACCTTAATGTTTTCTATGGCAGCTATCTTTTTAATTTTAGCTCAGTTTCCTGGGGAAATGAGGTTGATGCACTCACCACTGGGCTCTAATTTTTACCAGTAACTGCTTCCCATTCTCAACCCATGAGCCCAAATCAGCTAAACCTCACAGAGGGATAGGGCCTCAAAGGTAGCAAGTTCCTATAAATTTCACAAAAATAGGCAGGAGAAGAGCAACTTTGTCAGTGGTCTCAGCAACAGAAGAGCTTCAGCATGAACTAACCCGTTTTTAGACTGTAGAGAACAAATATCTACTCAGCACTAGCACTGTGTTAGCAGAGATCCCAGTAAGACACAAATCCATTTGAAAACAGCTGGAATCAGACTGCAGGATTTGATTAAGTTCTGCTGCTTATGGGAGTTACTCACTTGTCATCCACAGACAGGGAAGCGATCCAGTCTTCCCGAGTTCTTTCTAAGCTACCTCCAGAAGAAGCATGGAGATGCCGCTGCCATGGAATGGTCTTACACCATATATGAGAACATGCGACTCTATCAATCAAACCATGTTATGAGTTTGTTCTACGACATACTCACTGGGAAGGTAGGCAACCCTCCAAACCAGGGACACACTTCTGCCCAGACATCTCTCTTGTGGCAGGCAGAAGGCAGGGGAAGCATTCCTCTGCAAAGTAGCTCCACCTCTCATTCCCACACCCTGGAACCTGCACCCTCTAGTGAGAGTAGAAGTAAACAGACACATACTAGAGAAGGGAATCATGTACATGCAAGACATGGCAAGGCTATTTCTACTTCCAAAAGAGCTCCTAGAAGACCCCATTTCTTTCAGATGCTTTTCTCACATCATATCTGCCCTCTCCAGTGAGAAGTTCCTGTTTGCAATGCTTATGCCTGTTTTTCTCAGTAGTTATTTCCTGAAACCACTCATGATTTGTCCTTATGCAGTGTATGTGAAGATCAAGACACAGTCTCTGAAATGCAGCATTGTGCAGGCCCTGGTAGCCTCGCTCCCTACCTCCCAGTTCTTTTGGTGCTGAAGAGCTCTAGCTCACCGCATCTCTCCATCATGCAGACATGTAGCCCTAGGTTCTCTTCTGGTGCTGCAGCTGCTTCTCCCATCATGTGGAAACCTTATACTGGCCCTGTTTACCTCTTGCTTGAGAGTGGAAGAGTGGCAAGGATACTGTGGAGCCATCAGGGCAGAAGGACCATCATTCTGGGGGATCCAGAGTGCCATCTGAGGGTTTAAGAGCTGCCCTGAGAGAGGTCTAAGAGCTCATCCCTGGGGCGAGCCTCTGCCCCAGGCCCCTGACATATCTGCAGAGTCATCTGCCTCAGAGGTCCTGCATGTGATGGTACATGTCCTGCTTTGGAACAAGTTTTTCAACAAGAAACTATTGTGAACAGCTGCTCTGCAAGCCACTGTGTTGCTTGCTTCATTTGTAAATAACTACAAGCAGTTCAGGTAAAAGTTTATGTAAAAGGGAGCACAGCCATTTTGCATTTCTTCTACCCTTCCGAAGGTAAGTCCAAAGGATAACAGATACGGTGTTTACTGACCTGTGAACCTTCCCTGTTTCACAGGTAGGTGAAGAACAGTACCATGGCCAGAATCAGCTGATTTCCAATCTGCAAAAGGAGCTGGCTGCCTGGGATAGCTCAAACACCGGATCCCTGACCAGTGAGCAGTTCAGGCAAGAGGCCAACTGTTGCCCACTGAGCTCTGCCCATTTGTGGCACATGTTGGATGTTTTGATACGCTGAGCCTGTTTGCCTTGCTTACCTGCCAGCACAGCTGGGAGAACATCTTTCAGAGTTAAATTCACATGAGGACAGCTGTACATAGCTGGCTTCTCTAACTGAGGAGATATGGGACCCCCATGCGGTGCTCCCATGAGCTTCTATGATAGGATATAAAGCATTTCTGTGAATTCTACTACAGATGCAAGATTTGTCAATCCTCTCCCAGTTAATCAGCTGTGCTTTCATGTGTGATACTCAGCAATAGCTAAATACAGCATTTTTTTGGGGCCATAATGCAGAAGAGAGACAGCCATTTCCAGCCCTTCAGCTGGGAACACATCATTGTAACAGATACACTTGCCAATTTGGACTAGGCTGCCAGGTAATCAATACTCACACTGAGAGTTCTCCCAAATAGCTCAGCATCCAACATGCACCTGCGGCTTGAGCTTTGGTGAAAACTTTCCCCCTGTTTCAGTATTTGGTGGGTGCATGCACTTCTTGAAAAGCTTTTCTCCATAAAAGCAATGACTTTTTGAAGATTTGGCCCCTGGAATACAGGCACACATGTGTGACCTCTGATAGGCTAAAAGACTACCAGCCATACTGGCATGCATTATCTGTGCATACTGTAACAGCATACACACCTATGTCTGTGTTGCCTGTCTCCATACAGCATGGCTCTGAGGGAAGTTTTTCCCCTGAAAAGGAATGATTCAATCCAAGAACTAGTTGATGCAAGCAGGTACAAGCTAGACAGCACTGAAGACCTCATCAACTACAAATCCTTATTCAATGAAGTAAGCTGTCATTTCTTAAATTTCCCTTTTGACTCAGACTTAAGCAGACGGTAAGCAGACAGATTGCAAGCTTATCAGATTAACATATCTGCAGCCCCCACTACAAGCTCTAACATCTGAAGGCCATCTGCAGACAATGGCAATGCAAGCTTGTTCCTTTTCGGTGATAGGAAAAGTTTTTTCCTTCTCTTTATTTGCACTTTACACTTGGGGGAAAAAAAAAAATCACAAGCATCTCCCCAAAGGTGAAAGGTTTGCATGGACATTTATTTTTGCTCCTATATTTCAGCACCTTGACTCCAAATTTGGACTCAAATAAATATCTACCCTATCCTAGCATTAGCACTAAACTGAATTATTTAGCAGGCTTAGGGAAGCATGGCTGCTGTGTGAGTTGCAGCAGTAGCAACTGACAGTTGTGGTTTACCCTCTTTTTCCTCTATGGATATGGGAGGCGACGCTTTCCACTGCTCTAGGACAGGCAGTGTAAGTTGCGAAACAGGCAGTTGAGAAACTCTGCTGAAATGAACTATGTATTCAGTCCTGTGGCCAAAGAAGCAATGCACTTTATTCTCTAAAACTCTTACCACATTAAAGGGAATCTCTTTCCAGAGGCAGGCAGAGAGGATGTCCCCCCGCCTAGTCTAAGGCAGCAGGAGATTCAATTTCTAGCATAGCTGAGTTGTTTGAATATATGTTGGGGCATGGTTCCTACCCAGACTGGGTGGAACATGAGATTCAGTGCTAATAAGCCTGTAATCTCTTTCAGGATGAGGAGGGGAATGCTGAACCTTTCATTGCAAAGATTAGGAACCAGTATGTCAGCGAGAAGCAGGAATATCTGAGAGAGCTGAAGAGCAAGCTGGGAGATTTGATGTAAGTATGAAGGAAGTGAGTGGAGCCATGCTACACAAAAGCTGACTCAAAGGACTTGCAGTCCACAGACAAGCTGTACAAGCACGTGCAAGCAGTGGGATCATACTGGACCTTCTGCTCAATCAAACTATTTTTCAGGAGTTGAGCCTTCCCCTGTTTTAGCAGCTAAATGGCATTCCCAGCTTTCCTCAGCCTAGCTCAGTCCTTTAGGGCCTGCTCTTAGTAGCTGTGAGGGACATTACTTGCACATGCAGTAGGGATCACTGGCGGTTTCTGTAACTCATCCACAGTGCTGGAAAGCTGCACCGGACTCGCACAGACCTGCTGCATCACATCTCCTTCAGTGACCTCTGACAGTACCCCCATGCAGAGACCAGGCTCCACCTTGGAAGGGCTTGGCACTACAGACCCCTGGATCTGAGGGGCTGCAGCTATTACCACAGTACATATATAGTCTGTTATTTTACTGGCCTGAATAAGGAGATAGATAGCCTCTAACGTAACCCAAACACCTCACTTTCTCAGGTAGGCAACTAACACACTTAGGCCTCTGCTTCTCTGCTTACCAGCAGGCTACATCAATCCAGTGGGAGAATAGATCCTTGAGAGCATTGGCAGTGAGAGACACAAGAGCATAAGCAACAAACTTCTGTGGCTCCAGATGTACCTGGGGTTAGTGATGGAGAACTGCTTGGCCTGCTTTGATTTCCTTAATACATGTAGCTCTGGGACAGGGATTAGAAGTCACACAGTGAGCATACTTCCCACGCTGACCCCCAACCACACAGCAGGGAGTGTGGGAGCTGCACTCATCAGCATAGGCAGCTAGAGCTGTCAGAAGTTGCACCCAGCACAGGCACAGGCCAAACTGTATTTTTGAGCTCTTACTATTGTTTATAGTCAAAGAAGCCCAGTAGCACAAGCTATTTTAAGTCCCTACATGCAACAACTTAAACTTTGTCAAAATACATATTGGGGATGATTTCCCAAGGTGAAGGTGGGGGAGCCCTACACCACATGTCTGCCAATAATGATGATTTCTGGAATATTTCAGCCAGAGCATTGTTAGTCATACCAAAAAAAAAACAGATACAGCAAAAGATGTAATCCATGTTAAATTTTTGCAGCTTCCTTTAGAAACTCATGTCTATAGCTAAAATCATGTGTCTGTTTTGGTATACTTCTTACTATCCCTCCTCCTAAAGACATCTACTGAAAAAATGACAGCTCTCAAATCCTTAGAGACTCTGGTCTAGATCCTCAGATTAATCTCAGTTTTAAACTCTGCTGCCTGTAGTAAACACTGATGCTAATGACTTGGGCCTTAGACTTTTACAGAGAAACTCGTATTTTCTTTTCACTGCTCATGTTCCAGCTCCCTGTCATCCCTCTGTAACCTTGATGTGCGCATGCAGTGGACCTGGACTTGGGTTGCTTCTGTGCCTGCAGGGACCCCAAAGAAATACCAAAGCAGTGCAGAGGATGAGTCCCCTCAGAACAACACTAGCGTAGAGGGAGCAAGAAGGGAGCAGGATAAAGGTCCTGGGAGCTGTCAGGGGTCTGCAGCTAGGGGTTAAGCATCTAAGGCTGACTTAGACACACTGCAGAAGACTGAGCTGAGCAAGGAGAACAGTGGGCAGAAACAGAGCGGCTGACCTTAGAACCAGGGAAGCAGAGGAAAACTGGTAAGAGAGGGTAGATGGGACCAACAGCTTGAGCCCAGGCAAGAAGCATGTGGAAAGGCAGTAGGCTGAGGCCCCAGAGGAGGCCAAGACCAGAGATGCTGGCACACTGGGAAGCAATATGGAAGGGGAGCAAATGGGTGGAAAGGGCAGGCAGTGCTGAGACTGCCTGGGCAAACAGGAGCATTTGAGGCCATCGGCTGGCCATGCTAACTAGAAGCCAGTAATGGCTGCAAAATCAGACTGGGGAGAGCAGTGGGAAGCCAGGAAGCACAACAGAGTATTTACTGAGGAGTGGGAATGGCAGCACAAAACCAGGCCTGGAGGAATCAAAACAGGAACTGGAAGTGCAGAAGGATGACAGGGACTTGCTGAGCAGGCCAAGATCAGGGTGAGAAGACTAACAAGCAGAGAATGAAAAGGCTCACTGAGCTGGAGAGGAGGAGCCCAAGGCAAAGAAGAGTCAGGACAGAGAGATCCTGTAAGGGACATGGCAGGCAGTGAGTAGAGAAGCTTGGCTGTACTAATAGTCCCCTCCAGTATCTGGTGTCTCACATCTCACCATTCCTTGACTCTCCAAAACCATCAGTAAAATCCTCCATATCCTCAGGGACTGTCCTAGCCACCCCCCTGCCACTCCAGATTAATTATCCCATTCACCCAAGCAGCAAAAGCTTGTGTGCTGCCTCTAAAGATTAAACAGTGATCCAAAGCAGGTCAGCCTGTGACCTTGTGAATTCAGAGTCTAGTCTTCAGGTTTTATTGCAGTGGGAGGGTGTTATCCTACATATTTACACATAAACGTCACTAAAGAAAAGTATTAAGGTTGCTAAGTCAGGTATTCACAAGACCTCATTCCAGTCACTGCACAGAAGAGACTTGGTTCTGAGGACCAGGGAGAGTGAACAGTACTGAGGACTGCAGGTTTAGAGGTGAAAATCTGACAGATAATGCTACCTTAAAACAAAATGCAGCTACTGCACAGAAAAGAAATCTTATGCCAGGCACTAAGCAATAAGGATAACACTACAGATGGGCTAGATGTCCATGAAGCAACTATTGTATTGTCCAGTGTGGGCACTGAACTAACAAGGGAAAAAATAGTTATGATGTAATGAAGGATTTCATAATGCACAAAAGAGCCAAATCAAGGATTTCCCAAGTTATCTGGCTTTTCATAGCTTCTGTTCACTTTGAAATCTTAGTGCTTAACAGACTTTATTACATATATATTTAAAAAAACCAAAGGGATACTAGTGCAGGCAAAGATACCAGTATTGAAAGGCGTTTTTGCTCTGCATTTCAAGCAACATAGATTCTCACCGTTGGACAGACACTTAAACATTCCTTTCATATAGCATAGCAGTGACTGAGTTGTTTTTGAACAGAGAAGCAAATGCAGATGATCTGAAGACAGCCTTCAGCACAATTGACCCCCATATTGATGATCAGACATTAGAGGTCTACATTGGCCTGGCTTATCAGGTCGGAAAAGAACAGAGAGATCAAGATGTTCTGCCTGTGGAAACTGCACTTGAGAGACTACTGGCTGGAGATGTAAGACGAGTAGGGCCCTCACCTAAAGAGGAAAGCCAGACAGATTGTGAAGAAGGCGAGTAACAAGACATCTAGTATTATGAATAAGAGACTGTTTGAACAAAGCTATAAGTCAGAGCTACTGTACTAAATATTGCTTTCCATGTACATATAAATCCACCTAGTAACTAACAGCTGAGAGGACAGGCTGGTTTGAACTATCAGAAGCACTTTCAGCTCACGCAGCAAAGCATTTCAATGCAGTTTCATGACCCATGTAGAGTCATTTCAGCTGAGCAAGACTTGCATGTGGCAGGCTGACTGCTCCCCAAACAGAGGATTAGCATTCTCACAGCACTGGGGCACGCCAGCAAGTTGGGCTATCTGCATGGTAACAAAATGATTATGCTCCAACAGTCATTACTTGGACTTGGGAGTCACCACCAAATTCAAGCCTGCAGTATGGTTGCTTTAGCCCTTTTGCAAAGTAGGCCTTATGGTTCATTGGCTCAGAAAAGAAAGGCAGGATTTCACAAGATGCATTTGTAAAATAAGGTGCCATCCTCATAGTTCAAAGCATGCCGGTTTGCTAGCATGTCTTTCCCCAAGGAGACATTCATCCCAGCGTAGTGGCTGTTAAGTCACTTTGAAAGAAATTCAAGTGGTGCCCCAGGAGTAGGTTTAATCAAACTCTCATCTGCAAAAATAATCCAAGCACACTGAAATCTGTTCCTTGCTTCAGGGAAGAGACCACATGTGTTTTGGTAACTGTCCTTTCAAACACAGGCATCAACTAGTCTTTCCTATTCTTTAGTATCTTCTCTACCCAGCGTATAGCTCTCTCCAGGAAGGGGAAAAAGGGTTCCTAAAGCAAAATGCCAGTAGGAAAGCAGGTCTGCTATGGTTATACCCAAATTCTTGAGCAAGTGGAGCAAACAGACTCAAGAACCAATTACCCGAATTGTTCCTTTTCTCACAACACGGTTTGAAAAGTAGAAAGGGGAAAGCTGAAAACAGAAAATGCCTTCCTGAAATAACAAAGCACTAGTTTTGTAAGCATTTGCAAAGAGACTCCTGCAAAAATGCAATGTGATTTGTGAGGTGGAAAGGCATCACAGTCTGTGTGAGGGTAAGTACCACCAAACGTATGAGGCCCTTGTGATTCCTGCCTTGAATAATGAACTTGGTGCTGTACCCCTCCAGCACAAACAAGTTGCAAAATATCAGGAAAGGAGCTATAAATGGATTAAGAAAGGAGATGCATCATATAGCTAGAAACCAAATGCCATAACTGCACATATATCTCTAGGAGTGGTCTGAAACAAGCAGCAGTAATATGGTAAAATTGAGTATATCTAAAAAGAGCAGGGAACTTGAATGCAGAGAAAGTGTTTGGCAGATGAACATTAATTGGCAAAGCTCTTCAAGAAGGCATCTAATGGGGAGGCTAGAGAAGGCACTGGGCTAAAGAGAGCAGGAATCTTCTGTTTTGATTTGTTTCACCTTGAGGATTTTAGGTTCCGAAAGGTTAACTGCTGTTCACAGTGCCAAGTATTTCTTTTGCTCTTCAAGTTACATTGTTAGGACTTGAAAGATGGCACTCTCCCTAAAAATTCTGAATTAAGTTAACCATTACTTTACTGCCATTAGAAGCTGAACACTTCTCAACAGAAGAGAAGGAACAGATAGGGAATCTTCCCTCTCCCTCTTACAACATTCCCAACTATCTAAGCACTATCATCTACTCCCTTCAACTGGAAGCTGTTCAGAACAAGAACCCAGCAGTTAATTAAGCTGGCTACAATTAATTGTGTGTCCCAGTAGCATGACTGAACAAGGAGTCAGCAAAATAAAAGAGGAGCCAAAAACTTTCTGTGAGGTTCTCTCCATTCTCTCTTTAAACGCTCTTAGGAATACAGGGGTTTTACTGTGTTTCATCAACAGAAAGAAAAGAAGATGGAAATTTCATTACTGTTTCAGATCAAAATTTTCAAACTGGCATGCAAAGCCACTCCATTCTGGACCATAATCAGGACATTGGTACTTTTCCCAATATAATTTATATGTAACTTCAATCACTTCAGCAGAAGGGTCCTAAAATATTTCAGAGCGTTCCCACTGCAATCAGTAGTTTCAACTGAGCCCAGGAATACTGTTACTTCTTCCTCAAGCCACCAGGCTCACACGGCTTAATCCCAAGTCAAGGACCAACTTTTGCAAATGGGATTTAAGAACAGGCTTATGAGGGGGAGCAATAAATATTGAGCAGCAGGCATCCTGTGTGGCCAATTTGGTGTAACCAGACTGCCTGCACCAGTGCAATCAAAGCAGAGTCTGTGCAGACTGCACCACTCTGGCAAAATCAGAAGAGCCACCAGTGTGATGATGTTTGTGCTGAGCTTTGGTTTATCCCAACTGGAAGTGCTAACTGTCTTCAGCCCCACTCTGTCCTACCTAAGGAGTTCTGCAAAGCAAGAGTCTTCAGCCATCCCTTTCTCACTGATGCCTGGAAAGTAATTAATCAATTTAAATACTAGAGGCTTGAGTTTTTCATGTCCAAGTCAGAGGAGCTAAAAAAAAAAGTAATAATTTTTCCCTACAGAAAATAAATAGTCACTTTAAGCATCTTACCTTGGGTACTACAGACTAGCTACTTGCATGCAAGTCAGACCTCCTGGGAAGACACTGAAGACCGTACTCAGTGAACAACATGCAAGAGTGTGACATCCATCCTTCTGAAAGTTGTATGAGGTGATAGAGGTCATTCTTTCCCAGCCTGTGAATTGTTTTAGAAAGCCACTGTTGTTCTTTGCATCTCACAAATCCTTGGATGTGGCTGGCCTCATTCATGGTGTGGTTTAGGTTCACTGTATTCAGTAAAATCCCCTACAAGGATTTCATTCTTCTTGTCTCCTCCCTACTTGAAGGACACAAGGGTTTTATTTCTCCTGTTTGACAACCTTCATTAGTGAACATGGTGCTGAACATCCCCTCTGTGTAGCAACCAATTGACTATATAAAATCAGCAGTAGAAAAGCTTAGTGGTGCTGTGGTTCATGCTATGAGTATAATAACAGACACCGCATGGGTGGGCTGTCGAACATACAGAGGATTTATTTTCACTTGCTAGTTACTTACACTGTCACTGCATAGAACCAGAAGATACCTGGGGGCTCTGCTGCTGCTTAGGATCATGAAACAGGCAGCCACACAATGCTGCTGTGATACATGGAGCAGGCTGACTTCTGCAGAGCAAACTGCAAATGCAGCTCTCAGAGCTGGACCTTGCTTCACACACCAGCATCTGGCACTGCTTTCCTTCTTAAGGACGCTGCCTGACTGGAGTAATGATTTTCCAGATACATTTTTGTATATATACAAATTCAATGTAAACCTTGAGGGTTGGAGAGCCACCATTTCTGATCCACAAGGGAGTCAGTGATTAAGAAATTACAATGTTGGGCTAACTGCTTGAGAAGAGACACAGTTGGTGCTTTCCATTGCTACAAGAATTCCTTGCTGCAAGTAACATGCAGTAACTCAATCTGTCTCAATCTCTCCCACTCCTTTATCTACCATGCATGAAGCAGAAGATCTGCCTTTCTCAAATGGTCTTAAATTATTGCTTGCTAATTCTCCATGAGTTTTCTTATATGTGTTTTCCGGTTGCCATTGACATCGTTAAATAGCTGTTGTCATCAACGAATTATGATCCTCTCTTGACACAGTGGACTAGACTAGACTTGAAAAGGGGGACAAGGCCTTGAGTTCGAAAGTCCTTGCGCTAGACAAATATATAGCTATAACAAGGGTATCTTATTCCTTTCATAAGACAGTACATAACTTTTCTCCTTTGAGCAAGCACCTAGTTAGTATGAAGAGCATCTAGTTAGTATGAAGAGCATCAGCACAGCTGAATGTCTATTAGGAACATTTTGAACAATGCAGCAGACAGACACCCAGTAACCTTTCAGCTCACTGGAATAAACAGCATTTTTATCATGCAGAGTACATACCACATTTTATTTAACAAAACTGTACAAGTATTCATAAGTAATATACATAAAAATATAGGATAATCAAATTACTTATAATAATAGTTGGTGAGATCCAGTAGGCTGGCATGATAGTTACAGCAGAACTTGAATCAATTCAAGAGAATCTCTACTGGCTGCTTATTGCTTATCTACGGAAAACTGTCACACTGACCAGATACATTGAGTATGTAAAGCTAGCCTCCGTGAGCAGGCAATATTCCCATCCACGGACGTCATCACTGCCAGAGGGGCATGCTCATTTGCAGGGAATTATTTTATTTCCACTCACGGCAACCGGAATCAGTAGTTTCCTGTATTCCAGAGGAAGATGACGCTCTATCAGCACACGTAACGGCATCTTGTCTGTCACCAGCCCTTGTCTTGGTTCAAAAGGAGGAAAGTAGAGAAGAAACAGAAAATTGTTAGCAAAAAGTGTTTTCACTCAAGCTTAATGTCATATTAAAGATTTTTTAAGTTTGTTTGCAGTGACATTGTTGCACTGAATATCTGAAATGCATATGCTGTGGCTGCCTGTGATAGGAAAGCTATATACTTCTATTTGCAAGCAACATTCTTGGGGGAAGATGCCAGGCTTGTTTACGCATGAAAGTGGGCCAGAAGAGTTACTGCATGCTGGCTTTCTGTAGATGTACTTGTATGCCACAGTGACAGCAATCCACCTGACATGGAAGAAATTTTATCACTTACAGACATACATAGAGGGATGTAACAGAAATAAATAATGAATTACCCAACAGATTTTTACATGCATTCACAATTCAGAGGTGGTTGACATTGTCAAATGTGTAGGCTATGTATTTTTCCTAGTAAACCATTTGGCTGATTGACCTGAAAAAATAATCTCCGAGTATTGTAGAAGGAAAAACAGCTGTACTGATCCATCTTTTCCTTATGGAAGGAAATGAAATATTTTTCTTGTTCCTGAACAAGCAACAATTCCTGATCTCTGGATGAGGCACTGGTAAGGCATAAAGACATCCAGAAAAAGGTAAAATAATAAAGGTACAGAACCCACAAACGCAGCCAGTTAACCCATCACACCTCTCAGCTTATTCATACTAATTCCAGCACACACTCATCAGATAGGAAAATCAAAATCTAAGGATAGCAACAGATTAATCTTTTAATCAGTGGCAGTAGCTCCATCTACATAGGCCCATGCAAAACCATTGTCTTGAATCAGATGTGCCCTGCAAAATCCCTGAAATTACTTTAACATTCCATTTGAAACTTCTAGCAGAGACTAGGAATAACAACTTAGATGACTTTAGATGAAGGGTGAGAAATCTTTCAGGCCCCATACTGTTTTACAGAGGAAGTCACAAGATATCACAGTTACTGTGGAAATACTGCTAGTGCACACCTATAACCTTACTAGGATATCAATGCATCACCTAATGCTCATACAGATTAATCATAGCCTTCCTTTACCTTCTCATGAGGACTTCCAGGTCAGCCACCTCCACTGTCTTCCTCCCTGCATGCTGGGTGTAAGCTTCCAGATCATTGCTTAGCTGCCTGAAGTACCTCTCAGAGCTGAAGGAGAATGGAGGAAGAAAATAAAATCAGGCTGTGGACTATGCGAAAACAAGCTATTCCCAATTCCGCAGGCCAAATTGCATTACAATTGCTCACAGTGCAGCAAGGCCTGCCAGGGACAACAGCAGAAGGAGAACCACCCTAGCCTGACAATGGCTTCTCAGCCTGAGCTCCCTAGACTCCTGGTGATGCTGAATATGCCAGATATCTGTAAAACAGCTGCACATTTAAAAATCAAAACCTGTCCCTAGATTTGCACACATACAAGCAGAACAGGGGCTAACACAAGTGACCAATGAAGATTAAGGATTACACTATTAGCTATTATGGTGAAACTGTTCAACCAATCCATGGATTTCCTTCAGGAAAGTAACATGGTCTACAGATTCAAAAACCTGAGAAAATCTGGATTTAGTCATAACACTGCACAGCTGGAACGACTTCACCCTGCCCAGCCTGACACACAGACCATTTTCCAGAACCATCCTGCTCACTGAGAGAGTACTAATGATTTTAGGGTGCCACTAGCAAGATAAGATAGTAAATGGTGCAGTTTCTACTGGTTTGGACAAAAAACAGAAGCTTCTACAAGGCAGTGTTGGTCACTGATGCCCACACAGTGACTAAGAGCACCCAGCAATTTCTGTCCCTTTTTTAATAGCACTTCTTCCTGCTTTCTCCCCAGCTGAGGTAGGGAAGGGCTGAGGGAGGGCCAAAAGCTTGTCAGCAGGTCTGCTGAGAGGTTCATTTGTTGTTTCAGGAGTGAAAAGAAAGAAAAAAGGTTGAGAAGAGGGCAAGGAGGAACAGTTGGCTGCTGCTCACCATTTTTTAACAATCCTGAACGCATCTCTGGCCACCGGCATTTTCACATAATGGCTAAATATCTTCTTTATCAAACTGCTTGCTAGTCCAGGCTCACGCATTTTCCTTTGTGATACTCCTGAACTCTTTAGAACTGGCTTAGCTCGCACTGGCTGTAGGGGAAACCTTTGAGGGAAATTGAAAATTCACACATCAAACTAGCAAATACATGGGAGAGGGTACAAACAGAGAACACCGAGCTGAGTTTGGACAAAACCTATGCTGAATTTGAAGGGGCTAAGAACTAGCTCAATCTTTTATTTGTTTTCCCCTCCCAGCCCCTCAGAACACTCATGCCTTTGCAAACAGCTCACATGGCATTATGACCTTGGCAATTCAAGCTCAAGTTTTCAGAGATAAGCATGCTGGCACAATGAATATTCAGCAAACTACAGTTCTCTCCAATGCATAAATGCAATCATGTTGTGCTACAGCTCTTTTTGTTTCTCACTCTTCAGGAATACATGAAGTTTGATGCATCCATAAGCCAGCTGCATATCTGCAGTTAAGAGAGTCTGACCTGCAAGGTTTATTCAACAATTTTCATGTGTTGACAAGACTTAGCAGATGCAATCTTCTTCCATGGAACAGATGTCCCACAACAACTTATTATAACTTACTGCTATTACAGAATCACAGAATGGTTGAGGTTGGAAGGGACCTCTGGAGATCATCTAGTCCAACACCCCTGCTCAAGCAGGGTCCTCTAGAGCACATTGCCCAGGATCACCTCCAGATAGCTTTTGAATATCTCCAGCGAAGGAGACTCCACAATCTCCCTGGGCAACCTCTTCCAGTGCTCTGTCACCTTCACAGGAAAGAAGTTTTTCCTCAGGTTCAGACGGAACTTCCCGTGTTGCAGTTTATGCCCGTTGCCTCTTGTCCTATCGCTAAGTGCCACTGAAAAGAGTCTGGCCTCTTGACACCCTCCCTTCAGCTACTGGTACACATTGATGAGATCGCCTCTCAGTCTTCTCTTCTGCAGGCTCAACAGGCCCAGCTCTCTCAGCCTTTCTTCACAGGAGAGATGCTCCAGTCCCCTCCTCATCTTCGTAGCCCTCCGCTGGACTCGCTCCAGAAGCTCCGTATCTCTCTTGGACTGTACTGGGGAGCCCAGAAGTGGACACAGTACTCCAGGTGAGGCCTCCCCAGGGCTGAGGACAGGGGCAGGATCACCTCCCTCCACCTGCTGGCAACGCTCTTCCTAACGCACCCCAGGATACCCTGGGCCTTCTTGGCCACAAGGCCACACTCCTCATGCTTATGCTTGAGGCTCATGCTTAACTTCTTGCCCACCAGCACGCCCAGCGCCTTCTCTGCAGAGCTGCTTTCCAGCAGGTCAGCCCCCAGCCTGTCCTGGTGCCTGGGGTTCTTCCTGCCTAGGTGCAGCACCCTGCGCTCGCCTTTTGTTGAACTTCAGGAGGTTCCTCTCCACCCAGCTCTCCAGCCTGTCCAGGTCCCTCTGAATGGCAGCACAGCCTTCTGGTGTGTCAGCCACTCCTCCCAGCTTTGTATCATCAGCAAACTTGCTGAGGAGGCACTCTGTCCCTTCCTTTAGGTCATTGATGAATACATTGAACAAGACTGGACGCAGTACTGGCCCCGGGGGACACCACTAGCTACAGGCCACCAACTAGACTGCACTGCTGACCACAACCCTCTGAGCTCTGCCATTCAGCCAGTGCTCTATTATGAATATCACTTTTGTGTTTTGTTTTTTCTTTTTTTTTTAAACAGCTATTTCTTACTGTAAGTACCAAAAGGAAATTACTACTGTTTTCCATTCTAAAGAGGAAAAATTCTAACACAAAAAGGGGAAATGACATCCCCAATTTCACTCAGCAGACAAGTGGGAAACAACAAAAAATAAGCTTTTAATCTCAGACTAACAAATACAAAACCCATACATGGTGTGCACATATCATTTGATTCTCTCTCCAGCTCATCTACATGTTTTTCTGTTAGAACATCAGAGACAGGTGGAAGAGATCAGCTCCAGAGATGAAGCAGGTATAGCAGTGAGACAAAAGCCAGTCGTGATTTAAGTTATCTTGGTACCGTTTCTATCCTCAGTTTACCTGCTTGTGAGTGATTATTCATGAGTCGCTCACAGGAATGGGGCAAAATTTGAATTTCAGTGACTATAGAAGGTTTTAGTGTTTTTAAATAAAAAATACTATGCTCAGTTATAACTACTCTGATATAGCTGAGCATAGTAGAATTCTACGAGTAGAAAGAGATTATTTTGTAGCACAACACCATCACCATGGTTCTCTCATGGTTTTTACTCCACTTCATAATCTAGAATATTTCTCAGGCTTTTAACCTGCATAACGTCCTCTCGGGAAACAAGCAGACCAACTCAGAGCTAGCATAGGTTACACAAAGTGCAAACAAACCATTCACTTTTTTTCCAACCACTTCCTGAAGTCTAGGCTCTGAGCCTATTATTATGAACATCTGTTTTCTCAGTGCTGCTTGAAAACCTGAAAATCTGTCAGAGTCTATTAATGTTCAGGAATTTCTGTAAAGAATGTGCATCCAAATACATGACTTTTTTTTGCCAGTGAAGACCAGCTCTCTCTGCAGAATAATTAGCATTCAGACATTCTCTAGATACAAAAAGAACATGTACCAGTACAAAATCCCAAAGCAAATCCACATTTATTCAGTTATAGCATAGTTCCACTTCAGCAAAGTATCACCAAAGGCTCCTTCTTCTATTTTATAAGTACATTCTATCATTTGTGCTTAGAACAACCATCCAACCCCTTCTGTAAGCATTGTTCATCTCTGTTCACAACAGTATATGGTACAAAAATTCATTTTTATTCTTTATTGCTTCAATAAGCAAAAAACTAAAAAGTCATGGGCTAGAAAATTTCTTCTGTTCCCTAGATCCCACTGTTACTGGTTTTGATGAAGCTTATGGCTTCATCAAACTTCTAGTTAAGTGACAAGCTTCTAATTAAGCTGGAGTAACGCAGAGAAGTTCACTTTCTGCCTCTAAGTTAGCTTCATCTTACACTCAGAAGCAATTGCATACAGCTTTAGGCTTCTAAAGTCAAAACAAATATGCCATTCAATGTGATCAGAGAAGCTGTAACCCACTTCTGCAAGGGTCTCTGCATCCCATACTGGAGTTTATGGCTCCAGGCTATCTCAGCAGTTTAGGAAAAATTCTTGGTCTTCAGCACAAGATTAAATGATCATTCATTGGAAAGGCTTGAGGCCTCAGATCTGCTCTGAAATACTGAAATTCACTTGATAGCAATTTTTATTCAGCTGCTAAAGCCAGCAGTCAGGACTCCATTCTCCCTAAGACAGCTAATAAAGCACGAACTGACAGAGCTGGGCTCCCTGCATTAAACATCAGAAGAATATGTCTTGACTCTCATCCTGATAATTACACCTCTCCAGACACACTTGTATCAGACTACTGCTGCTGGTTGCTTATACTTACTTGGGAACAGCAGATTCTGCAGGACGTGGAGATGACAGCAAAGAAAGTGGCTTGTAGGTTGCAGCGTGGATGAATGCAGGTGTCTTCATAGAAATCTCTAAGGAGAGAAAGGATGAACTACTTGAAGAACTCAATTCTATTTCCAGAGTTCCTGCTGCAAGTGCTGCTGTAGCAGCAGACAGAAGTCTAGTCAGCTTCCTATGTATCTGATCTGGTACCATACTGCCTGCACTCTGGCTGTGGCTCCATAGCACCCTAAGTCAGTGTACCTGCTGGCTGCTGCAATTCCATCCCCCCCATCTCCAGCCACGCACTTCAGCATCTCCCCTTGTGCCAGGTCCAGCCCATCAGGTTTTGATGGACTAGTAGGCTATGGGGGTGTACAAACACACATGCAGGGACAGGCTGCAGGGGCCAATGGCTATATCAGCTTAGGCTGCCAGGAAGCTGCAGCCTCAGTTCCCAGAGGGAACTTCAAAGTCTGAGAACTCCTTGTTGCCATCCTGTTAAATAAGTGTCAAATTCTCCTGATGAGCACAGCAATAAAAATCACATTACAAGGGTCAGTCTATGACTTATTGCCTGCCAGTTTCCTTTGCAGGCTGAGCACAGCCCAAGAATCCAGCATATTTGGTACTGGTTTCAACTTCACAAACCTCCCTAAGAGCCAGGGCACCACTCCCATTATAGAAGACAAGCCGAACTACCGGAGGCCCCAAGTACTAGTGAGAGTTAAACTCTATGACTTAATCGTCAAGAGTTTCAGGGAAAGCAGAGCTGGGCGAACTATTATGGTTCCTTGTGTTAGCCTCTTCTGAGCAAATATGTCAGTGCATTGGAGGGACAGGAAGCAGTATGCAGGGGAAGAGGTGAGTTACGCTCAGAGGTTTCCAAGGTACATTTTATGACTAGAGTGCATTATTCCTCATCTTCCTGTCTTTCCTCCTGTCCTCGTCCAATAAGATAAGAAAGATGCTAATCTTACTATTCCACCTTGTTGGCACTGCAGAAATCTCTTCATCCGTGCATATAGAGCTGCGCTAAAGATAAGCATGTTGGCAAACTATTCTAGACAGCTTGACTAAAAACACCTATAGCTTTCCTTTTGGCAACAGCGTACACGTCCAGTTGTCCTCTTTGTACCTTTCACACTGCACAAATGCCCATAGGCACAGATGTTTTCAACATAGCTATATCGCCCCACAATGCCTCAAGTCCTGGCAACGGGATTCTTTTGGAAATCCTCTTCTTAAGTTTCTCATTCCAGGGTTTATTGTACTTTGAAAGATTTTAAGACCAGTCCCAAAAGATATCACTGAGATGTGCTCTGGGCAATCTCAAATGTGGCCTTGAGCAGCAGAGAACTCAGTTGGAACTACAGTTCTCTGAAAAGGCATAAATACCCCTGAGCAATGCAGTAGACTGAAGCAGTGTCTAAAAAATAGAATCACAGAATCACAGAATCACAGAATCGTTTAGGTTGGAAGGGACCTCTGGAGATCATCTCGTCCAACCTCCCTGTTCAAGCAGGGTCACCTAGAGCATATTGCCCAGGATAACATCCAGGCGGGTTTGGAATATCTCCAGCGAAGGAGACTCCACCACCTCTCTGGGCAACCTGTTCCAATGCTCTGCCACCCTCACAGTGAAGAAGTTTTTTCTCAGGTTCAGATGGAACTTCCTGTGGTTCAGTTTCTGCCCATTGCCTCTTGTCCTGTTGCTGGGCACCACAGAGAAGAGGCTGGCCCCAGCCTCTTGACACTCCCCCTTCAGATACTTGTACACGTTGATGAGATCACCTCTCAATCTTCTCTTCTCCAGGCTGAACAGGCCCAGCTCTTGCAGTCTTTCTTCATAGGAGAGGTGCTCCAGCCCTCTAATCATCTTGGTAGCCCTCCGCTGGACTCTCTCCAGGAGTGCCATGTCTCTCTTGTACTGGGGAGCCCAGAACTGGACACAGTACTCCAGGTGAGGCCTCCCCAGGGCTGAGGACAGGGGCAGGATCACCTCCCTCCACCTGCTGGCAACACTCTGCCTAATGCACCCCAGGAGACCATTGGCCTTCTTGGCCACAAGGGCACACTGCTGGCTCATGCTTAACTTGTTGTCCACCAGCACTCCCAGGTCCTTCTCGGCAGAGCTACTTTCCAACAGGTCAACCCCCAGCCTGTACTGGTGCATGGGATTATTCCTGCCTAGGTGCAGGACCTTGCACTTGCCTTTGTTGAACTTCATGAGGTTCCTCTCCGCCCAGCTCTCCAGCCTGTCCAGGTCCCTCTGAATGGCAGCACAGTCTTCTGGTGTGTTAGCCTCTCCCCCCAGTTTAGTATCATCAGCAAACTTGCTGAGGGTGCACTCTGTCCCTTCCTCCAGGTCATTGATGAATATATTGAACAAGACTGGACCCAGGACTGAGCCCTGGGGGACACCACTAGCCACAGGCCTCCAACTTGACTCTGCGCCATTCACCACAACCCTCTGAGCTCGGCCATCCAGCCAGTTCTCAAGCCACCTCACTGGACACTCATCTCAGCCACACTTCCTCAGTTCACCTGGGAGGATGTGATGGGAGACAGCGTCCAAAGCCTCGCTGAAGTCCAGGGAGACAACATCCACTGCTCTCCCCTCATCTACCCAGCCAGTCATTCCGTCATAGAAGGCTATCAGATTGGTCAAGCATGATTTCCCTTTGGTGAATCCATGCTGACTACTCCTGATCACCTTCTTGTCCTTCAGATGCTTAGTGAGGACCTTCAGGAGGAGCTGTTCCATCACCTTTCCAGGGATGGAGGTGAGGCTGACAGGCCTGTAGTTTCCTGGCTCCTCCTTCTTGCCCTTTTGGAAGACCGGCGTGACATTGGCTTTCTTCCAGTCCTCAGGCACCTCTCCTGATCTCCAGGACCTTTCAAAGATGATGGAGAGAGGCCTAGCGATAACATCCGCCAGCTCCCTCAGCACTCGTGGGTGCATCCCATCGGGGCCCATGGATTTATGGATGTCAAGTTTGGACAAAAGATCTCTAACCTGATCCTCCCCAACCAAGGGAGAGTCTTCCTTTCTCCAGCCTTCCTCTCTTGTCTCCAAGGTCTGGAATTCCTCAGGACTGGCCTTAGCAGTGAAGACGGAAGCAAAGAAGGCATTCAATAACTCTGCCTTCTCTGTATCCTTTGTCACCAGGGCACCTGCCCCATTCAGCAGTGGGCCCACGTTTTCCCTAGTCTTCCTCTTGCTATTGATGTATTTGAAGAAGGCCTTCTTGTTGTCCTTGACATCCCTTGCCAGATTTAATTCCAAATGGGCCTTAGCCTTCCTTGTCGCATCCCTGCACGCTCTGACAACGTCCCTGTATTCCTCCCAAGTGGCCTGTCCCCTTTTCCACATTCTGTACACTTCCTTCTTCTGCTGGAGTTTGGCCAGGAGTTCCTTGCTCATCCATGCAGGTCTCCTGCCCGCTTTGCTGGACTTCTTCCTCAGAGGGATGCACTGATCCTGAGCCTGGAGGAAGTGATGCTTGAATATTAACCAGCTTTCTTGGACCCCTCTTCCTTCTAGGGCCCTACCCCACGAGATTCCCCTAAGTAGGTCCCTGAAGAGGCCAAAGTCAGCTCTCCTGAAGTCCAGCGTTGCAATCCTGCTCATTGCCCTGCTCCCTCCTCGTAGGATCCTCAACTCCACCATCTCATGGTCACTGCAGCCAAGGCTGCCTCCAACCTTCACATCTCCAACTAGACCTTCTTTGTTCGTTAGGACAAGGTCTAGCATTGCACCTCTCCTCGTTGGTGTCTCCACCACCTGGGTCAAGAAATTATCATCAATGCTTTGCAGGAACCTCTTTGACTGTTTGTGCCTAGCTGTGCTGTCTTGCCAACAGATGTCAGGGTGGTTGAAGTCTCCCATGAGAACCAGGGCCTGTGAACGTGAGGCTACTTCCAGCTGTCGGTAGAAGGCCTCATCGATGACTTCCTCCTGGTCAGGTGGCCTGTAGTAGACCCCCACAACAGTGTCACCCATGTTACCCTGCCCTTTAATCCTTACCCGTAGGCTCTCAACCTGCTCTTCATCCACCCCGAGGCAGAGCTCCATCCATTCTAGCTGCTCCCTCACATAAAGAGCAACTCCACCACCTCGCCTTCCTGGCCTGTCTTTCCTAAAAAGCACATAGCCATCCATGACAGCATCCCAGTCATGTGAACTATCCCACCATGTCTCTGTCACTGCAATGAGATCATGGCCCTGCGACCGCACACAGATCTCTAACTCTTCCTGCTTATTCCCCATGCTGCGTGCATTGGTATACAGGCATTTCAGAGAGCCAGTCAAGCACGCAGGCTTCCCAGAAGAGGTGCAAGAGGATCCTCCATAGCCATGTCCCATGCTGTCTCCCCTGGCTGTATGCACCCGCTGGAGGCATCCTGACTTGAGCGGTGTTTTACTGACTCCCCTGCCACTATACCACTCCCCTTCCCCCATCTTGCCTAGTTTAAAGCCCTCCGTACCAGGCTGGCCAATCTGTTGGCAAAGACGCGCGTGCCCCGCTTGGTAAGGTGGATCCCATCGCTCCCCATCAGCTGTTGATCTTCAAACAGGGTCCCATGGTCATAGAAACCAAAGCCCTGTTGCCAACACCAGCGGCGCAGCCAGCTGTTAACTTGGAAAATTCGTCTACTCCTCCTCCTGTCCTTTCCCCTCACAGGCAAGATTAGTTCAGAAAATAGATATTTCAGAAATAGTTCAGAAATAGATATTTCCTCTCAGCTTCCTGGAGAATCGGCATACTATTTTGGTTAAATGGAAAGGAAAATCTATAACTGCACATACAAAATATGGGGCTCTAAATTAGCTTACAGATTCGGAGTCATGCTAATGACTCTGAATACTGCAGTTCATCGTTCAGATGTTAAAAAGTCAGGGTAAAGTTAGGAGACGGGAAGGCAGTAAGCATAAAGTGGAAGATATCTCTAAGTCACTGTATAAACCCACTGTGCACTCAGTCTTGTATAGTGTGTGTACCTTCATCTCAAAAGTACAAGATAGTCAAGGTCTCTGGAACACCTGACAAGCCAGTAGCAACCTTCACTTCCCATTTGCTCTAGGAATAGCAGCCAACAGCTTCACTTTTACTATCTAATGGATTAAATGGTTAATCATGTTATTCATCTATGTTTTTCTGCAACTTATTGTCAGATATCAGGGAAAAAATTCCCCAACTGCCTTCTACCACTGCAAAAGTTTTCTTACCTTGACTCTCAGGCTCTTCAATTTCAGCTTCATCATCAGTTATCTCTTCTTCCAGACCCTCCATTTCTCCCATGACAGCGCTTTCTTCTAGTTCATCTGCTTGTTCAACAGCTTTTTTAAATGATTTTGTCCCAGATTTTTCAAAATACTGAGAGGAAAAAGCATGAGAATGCCTGCTCAGACTTCCAGCTCCAAAACTTCTGGTATTCTCAGGTTCTAGATTTCCGAAACAGAAAAAACACATCACCATAACAGCCAAAATTTCAGCGCACTCATAGAAATAAAAACTATTCAGAAAGAAATGAATCCCTGATAAAGTTGCCACCTATTATACTCTTATCTTCAGGGATTAGAATGTCAGTACATTAGCTTGTTATGGTAAAGCACTGATGAATACTTGATTTTTCCTTTTGCTGCACCTAGCTAGGCAGAAATCACATTAAAAATAGCCCTTGATAACAGCGAAGCCCATGAGATCTGGGTCAGATTGCTATCTGAGCCCCTTTTAAATCTACTTTTAATAAAAGGAACTGCAAAGCAGCTGTATCAAACAAAAAGATTGACCGTCTCCCTCTAGAGGCAGCAACTTTTATCTCAAAAGCAGTTTTACCAAAAAAGCCTTAGCATAGAGTATGGTTGAACAGGGAAGTCCCTGTAACTTGAGAAAAATAACTTGGGAGATCCTAGTATGCCACTGCATTCAGAAGTTTTACCAATCTCTACCTGACTCTGGAACTCCCACTAGTAAATTTTAATTAAAGAAGTTTTCTGCAATTATATATTCTAAACACTACTAGCAATACAATTTTGATTTTCACTTGAGCAGTAATGAAAATTCAAATAACAATACAGCTGCACAGGGGAAATGAACTGGAGTCTTTGAAGGGATTTGTCTGTGGAATATCTTACAGATAGACATGCCAATTAAAAACATCTCTCCAATTAACTCGTGATTGCTGTTCAAACTCACAAAAAAAAAAAGAAGCTCTGAAACACAAGATATGGAGAGCCATGTTCTAAATGTATCAGGAAAGCATAAGCCTCACAAGACAGAAATAGACTTTTGTGACTGGATGCCCTACATCAACATTCAGACGCCTACAAATACAGTCTTTTAGCTCAAATGCCCAGACTCCAGAACGCAGAGTTAATTAATAAGGCTCTCTCCCAACACTGACGCCAATGACACACCTGGAGAGGTACTAGTCTGAAGATTGTTCTCACCAGTTTTGGGAGAGTCTAGGTGTTCAACACTGCCTTCTGCTACCTTCTCTTCTTCTGAAGGAGTCATTTCTGTCTCGACTCTGGCATCTTGCACCTTAGTTATCTGTGATTCTGGGATTTTTGTCAGTTTTTTCTCCAACTGTTCAGAATATCCAGTGTTTGCATGATGCTCTGTAGCTAAAAAAAGAAATTCTATCAGTCTCCCCTCCAAAAAACCCCCACCAAATACCAGCATACAATTCAAAAACCATTGAAATTTAATCATAAGTAAACTCAGCAATAACCAAAAGCTAGAAATAAGCAAAGCAGATCCAGTTCCCTTCCAAAAATTTATGGCTGAAAAATACACAACTTCTCCTTCTATTTGCTCTAGAGCCATCTATTTAGGGTTTACGTCAAATCCTAAGGAAGGAAAGAAATGTACTTATCACTAACTGTATCTCTTCAAGATTTAACATTTACATATCTATTCTCACTTTAGGTGGTTGTGTAAAAGACCAATATATTTTTTCTTTAAAGCTAGTGATGTCTGGAGTTTGTGCTGCTATCTCCAGCTCACAGGTATAGAGGACTAAGCACACCCTTAGTTGTTCTGAATAAACAATTTTGGAAAAGACACGCTTCACTACAAAGAAGAGAGTGCTTAGCAGGGTTATTACCCATCCCAGAAAAGCCTCTAGCAGGCAGGACGGGGAGAAACCAAATACATGAATGGCATGTCTTCAGCTACTGATAAGTGTTCTTTTTCCCCTACCTACTAAAACTATAGTCCATGTCTGTTATGACACAGCTCAGTTCCAGCAGTGCCCCACAGAGATAGCTATTTGGAGAAATCTTACTAATAGCTCCATCTATTAGTAGCTAGAAATTGAGAGCATTAATGCTGCCCCCAGTGCCCTTTTAAACTTTCTTTCGACCTTTCTGATAAGTAAAAACCCAACCAGGCAGAGGGAGAAATACATACAGGAAAGTGCTCTTGCTTTACTCATAACAGTTTAGAGAGTTTGCATTCTTAGGAAACAGATAGAAAAGTCCTTGCAACTATTTTTGTCCTTGCAACTATTTTTTCAGTTCATACTGAGGAGCAATTCAACAGTAGCTACCTTTGGCAAAACAGCAGCAGAACTACGTAATCATTAGCCTTTGACATTAATGGCTCAAAAACTCCAGCATCTTTAAGATGCACTGTCATACCTCTCTTCCTCTCATCTGATCCAGTCCCCCATTCCATGTCTTCCAGGTTTCCTTGATGTTATCTGTCCATTTGCCCTGAAAGTCCCTACCATTTGACTCTTCAGACCAATTAACCTTTTTCAGTTCACCTCTCCCTCACCTTTTCAAACCATTTTTTTCTACCAAGCTTGCCACAGACAACCCTCCAGAAACACAGTATACTGCAATTGTCCTCCAGGACACCAGGCATTAGTTCATTTCTAAGCTTCCCATAACAAGAACACCTCTCCTTATTCCTGGCTTGTACAGTCCTGAATGCACCAAAACATTCTTTAAATACTTACTCGTTTCTGTGGCCCTTCTGACAAAGGGTTATAAATAAAAAACTGAATGAAAAAGAAATATTAGCTTTCTGTACTTCAATCAAAATACTGTAGGTTTTCCACAAAGAACTGCACAAAGCTATTCACTAAGCCAGACCCTGTCCTGGCTGGTTGCCATGAGGTCACTGAGCAGAAAGTCTTAGGGTTACAGCCATGCCTTGGGGCCCAGTCTATGCACAATGAGGAAAATATGCTCCCATTTACATAGCCAGCACAAGGTGTTACAGGCAAACCTACACAAAGGAGATATACTGAATATTAAAAGAAAACTGGCAAATGATGGGAATTACAAAGCACTGGAACAGTCTAACCAGGGAGGGTACTACCTCTGTCAAAAGGATTTTTAAGATACTGGAGATGGCCAAGGAGGTAGAGAAGACATATATTTGATCTAACCAGCCTAAAGGTCTAGACTAGTAACCTCCTAAGGCTCCTTCTAACTCTGTCTATAGCTCCTACATAGTTTGTGCCATCATATTTGCGACTAATTGCAGATAATATCTTCTACCCCCAAGTCCTAACCCATAGTACTCACTGCCAGCCACCACTTCCTCTGGTACAGAAAATTGCTCCATGGGGTCACTCTGGTAGGAATGACCTTGATGATCCTCTCCCTGGCTCAAAGATGTTTTCTGAGACACAGGAGTCATTCTGCCAACATGTTCATAATCAAGGATTAAGTTTTTCTCAGAATATCTTTGGGTCCTTCCCTCATTTGTGCCCATGCTGGGTACCAGGCCCACCAGCCTTGCATCCTCATGAGCTGAATCAAAAGCCGAGCTTCCTTGTGCTGGAATTTTTGATTCTAGTAGCTGTGGTTCAAGAGCAGAAAGCCTTTGTTGGCTCTGCTCACCAAACTGAGGCTGAACAAAGAGCTCAGTGTTACTCATCACAACTTCTGCGTCACTCGTCAGCGTGGCTGTTCTAATCCTGGATGCTGTTTGCAAGTCCACAAGGTAGTTCTGTGCTGTTTAGGAAGTTTTAAAATAAAATCAATGTGAAAAACTGCTCAGGGCCATTGGGAAACACATTTATTACCAGCACTTGCATAATTTGAAATCTAAGTCATTTATTCAAATTTTATCCATCCTGCATAGACCAAATAGTGAGCCTCTATATCACCACATATCAGTGCCCATAACCTTCTTTACCAAACTCTCTCCCCAGAATACACATTTATGAACATGATCCCAAACAGGATACAATGCCTGTGTTGTAGATTACCAAACTGGGTAGAGCACATATTAATGCACGCAGAATCAAAGCAACTACAGATGCAGAGTCTTGTTTCTAATTTTGCCTCCCAAATTATACTGGCCTTGTGTGAACATGTGAATAACCTATAAATCCTAAGATACAAACAACATTTCAGCAACTGCTTCTAAGACATCATCTCCTGTAAGACTCTACCTCCCAAATCCCAGGTAACAACATGAAAGAAACCTTTTCTCTGCAGCATGTTCTGTTCCACTCCACCTTCAAAAGCTTCCATGTCAACAGCTTTGCGATTTTTTGGCCTCCGGAGTAAGCCTCTCTTTTCCATAGGGTCTGGTGGGATCAAGGAGCCAAGAGACAGGCGAAGAGATCTGTAAAAAAGGGCAGAGGAGGATGGAAGAGGTAACTCTCCAAACCTACACGTTCCCCTTTTACCCTCAGACTACAGACATGGTGCCACTAAGAGTGCAACATTGCACCAATCCTTTAGCTAACAGAGATTTCCCACAAAAACTTGACGAAGATTATCTGACAGCTTATTTTAAACAACTAGTTTAACTTCCGTATATTACCTAACATCAGAACATGTATCACAGAAATCGGGAATCAAACTGGTTTTACAGTCTCCTACCCAGAAAGGGTTGCAAAAGTATATTTGACAAAAGGTTCAGGAATCTTAAGGTTTTAAATAATGAAAGAAGGAAAACAGATGTTTAGTAGAGAGTATAGTAAAGATGATGTCCTCTAGATGGGGTGGAGGAGGAGAAGGCCTTAAGAGCAAGTCTTAAGATGATGCTTAGTATGGACATACCCCCAGTATTCACAGCAAACTAGAGCTGCCAATAGACCATAAAGTTTTCAGGATGGGGGCTAAGACAGCAACACGCAAAGCACAGATGTATCTGTGTATGTATCTGAATTTTGTACCCTAAAAAGACTAGCCATGCTCAGTCATCTCTTGTCCCTCTCACTAGGTAGCCCAATCAAAAAGGGGATTCAGAAGAATTAAAAGATAGGAAGAACAGTATGCAGCCTTATAAATCAGCTGGCATAGGACCACAGGCAAAGGCTGCATTGAGAAAGGTGGAAAAAATCGATAACCATGGCCAGGATCACTAGCAAAGTACAAGGGCAACACAGGTAAAAAGTTCTTCACTTGTTAAAAGGTATTTTAAGCCCAGGAAAGCTGGACTAAAGGCTGCACTGATTTGACCGATCTGATGAGTCAACTAACAGGTAAAGATAATATTCTAAGTTATATTGTGCACTGATTTGTTGTTGCGAACATGAAAACAGGAGGAAAAAAGGAATGATTCTAAGAAGTAAAAAGAGGGACAGTGAAGTCTTTGCAGACAGGCAGGAGCAATAGTAGCAGTACAAACTAGACCAATCTGGACATGCAGTGCAAAAAAAAAAATCATCAAATAGAACTTATTAAAAACTCTCTCCCAGACGCAATTTCTGAAAATCACAAGGATGTAACACCTTCAAGTTCCGTCACGAAAGCATAAGATGATCTTGCTCTTACTAACTCTATCATGAACCCAATTATCTCTATTGTTCTTCTCAATTACAGAGATGATGAACCAAGGGAGCTATAAATTAAAACAGCCAGAAGTTAAAACATTTTAGTTTAAACTCACCTGGCCAAAGAAGTGCTGTCCAACGTTGACTGAGCTAAAAAAAGTTGGTGACACATTAGCTGAGAAATTACCCCCTACACAATGATCTACAGGAATAACCCAACAGATCTTCCACTTCTTAGAACCAGTTATGCTACAAATCTCAAAAGTTACATTTTAGTGAGAATAGAATTAGACAATAGGTTCATTTCATGATTTCTAGTCTGCATTCCAGAACTGCTTGTTAGAATTCTAGAACAATTTCTGTGAGGGAAATAAAATAGTTATTTCAAAGGCAATTTAGTATGGAAGATGTCCTCATGCTCAACAATATTAATCTCACCACACTAATAGCAAGATGCTAGGGCCTCATCACAACAATCCTTCAGTAACCCTTTACTAAATATTATATCTTTTTTTAAATATTACAAAAAACATTTTTTTAAATTACAAGGCTCTTTTTCCTCAAATAATAAATGTGACAAAATGTATGCAGCTTGTTCTATTTTCAAGTTTCTGGAACTAAGCAAAAGACAGGGACTGCTGTTTCTATTCCTTCTGGAGAAACTTTAACTCAAGAACATCAACGTGGAAAAATACTCCAGAAGTCATATACGATCGGGGTAGAGCCTGTGGCTCGGCTCAAAAAGATCTATTTTAAACTTGATAGGGACTTTTACCTTCTCTGCTATCACCCTTGCACAAGGTACTAAAGGCTTGCCCAGCTGAGATGTTACTAACAACTAAACTGCGGCAGATAAAAAGGATCAATTCACAACAAACGCAATGTTGAGCAAAATAATCCTTGACTGTGGCCTTACTCTGGTTCTGAGGAAGTCGCTTGTCTGCTGCTCTCTCAAACTCAGAAATGCTGAACTTCTTTTTCTTTCTAGTCATATGGAATTTGGTCATAGACGTATCCTCAGGAACAAGGTCTGGCAGCTGTATTTCCACCCTACCAATAGAAACCAAGCCTTTAGCAAAGGACAACATTATCACTTTGGACACCCCAGAAAGGTCCCTGTAATGTTGCTGGAAAGCAAATGGAAATTATTGTCCTTGCTGCAGGAGAAATATGGAACCAAGCAGTGATTTGTTCAGCAAATGTAGGAATGTGTCATTCCCTCCTACTAAATCAAAGTAAATTTCACAAAGTAAGAGAATCAAAACTTGAATGTATATTCAAAATAACAGGCCCGTGACACTTCAGACTAAAGTGAAATTTTGGACTTCCAAGAAGCTCCATAAATCTCTTCTTATAACAGCGCACAGCAAAAATTAAGTTTGTCAAACATTACTGTGTAAATGAAAAAGCCATCATCATGAAACAACATAAGGTATTACAAAGCACACTGGTACACAGAATACACATATAATACCATAGTCAGGCACTGGATCAGGAAAAGAAAATAAGCTTCAGAGTGTTTTCCCCCTTTAATAAGGAGTCCCAAGAACCACTTCACATGAAGGTCAAATTCAGTCAGCAAACTGCTGCCCAGCTACTCAGTTCTCCCCACTGTGTCCTGCAAAGAGTTAATCCCATAGTAAGATGACCACGTTTCGGGAGATGTAGAATTCTGTATCCTTTGCCTCAACAAAAGTGCCTTCAACATAGCAAGAAATGTCAAGTGTTGATGTTTTGGGCCTTTTTCCCTTAAAAATATACATTCTTTACCAGTTAGAAGTGTAATTGAATTTCATTACTCGTTACAAACATAAGTGTGGGTATTAGAATTAACTAGCTTGTAATGGAAAAAAATGTAAAATAGTGAGAAAAAAACCAAGATTGCTTGTTCTTTGCATCTATTCTGGAAGATATTACAACAGATAGGGAAAGCAGTGCATTCACAAGTTCAAGACAGTTCACACTAAGTAAAGGAGTGCTGTGGAGAAGGTTTTTGTTTGTTTGTTTTAAAAAGGTATAGACAGTTTTTTCCTTAACTTCAACAACTAGCTAACATATGGAATAGAAAACCCTGCAAAGATCCAGCCACGTGATTACACTCCAGGAGCATGTGACCTGTAGCCTTGAGGAGGTCCAGAAACTACTGTTTCAGTTTCCATCACAGACAAATAAGGAAAGTAGGCTTCCATCAGGAAACTTAAACTTATTGTATCCAGTACTTCCACTGGAAAAATATTAAAAGTCTCCAGATGAAAGAAGGGACTAAGCACAAAACTTAGCACACCTTAAAAATTAACATAAAAAATGCTTTTAAAGCTGGAGAGATATTTCTGAAAATCCTGCATAATAGAATGCAATTCTGATCACTTAAATAGAAGTAAGTCCTGCTTCCCAACCTCACCGATGTTATAGGAACTGCAGCTATACCTGGTAGATAAAAAAAATTACTTACGTGCTGGAAATCCTCTTAGAGGATAGTTCTAATCCAGCTTCTTCTGTTACTTCATGCTTAGATATTTGAGGTGCTAGAGGTGAAACTTGTGGTTCTGCCAACAAACCAAAACATTTCATTTCCAGAATTCAATCTAGCAAGAATGTTAAAATGTAACAAAGTGTCAAATACACACTGCTTTCCTTACATTACCTTTATTAATGATTAAAATAGAGAGCTGATGAAAACAATTTGGGATCTACTCCTAGGACAGCTGGCACATACGAGGCTAACACTGACAAAACAGCAGCAGCCAGCATTCCATACACTGCAGTAGAGGTGAACTGAAGTTTGTAGCAGTGAGTACCTCTAATTTATACATGATCTTACAGCTAAAGGCAACACTAAGATTACTTGCTTGTCCCCCAGGATAAGAAGATTGAGTGAAGAGAATTTTCAAAAATACATTTTCATCAATGCAAGACCTGGTCTTTGAAACAGAGCTGTCTCACACGACCTCATTCAGCTGCCACTACTCTTTTATATAATTGGTCATAAAATGATCTGAATGTATGTTCTGTACAACAGGATAAGAATAACAGGCTACAAATGAACACCTTCTGTTCTCAGCTCTGTCAAAGTATTGTACTTATGCTCCCTGCTTTCCTGAAAAAAGCTACTTACGGGTCCGGATAATTCTTTTGAGCATAAACCGTGGAGTGTCATTATCAAGGTCAGGCAACATGGTTGGTCTCTGCTTCAGCAAGGTACTTCTACCAAAATTGTTTTCCTTTCTTGAATCAGATGCAATCTAAAGAAAGAAATTGAAGACATGCCATTCAAAATCTCATTTTCATAATTTAAAATGAATCTTAGGATAAAAAACATTCAAAATCTATCTTCTAACAAAAAGCTAAGCTAAATAAGCAAAACTTTTGAAATTCCTCAAAAGAAATCATGTATATTTGATTCTAAAGAATGCTATCATTTCACTTTTGGATTGAATACAATTCATGATGCTATACCATCAAGATAAGTTTTGAAGCATAACTCTAAACATGGACAAAAGCCTCAAGGATTCACAAGCACAGAGTGTGTCTCTTCTTGTTTCTACAACCCTGACCTAAACAAAAACCAAGAAGGAAGAATAAAGAAAACATAGCCAAGGTACAAGGCTGTAACTGTCCTGCTTACAGCTGACCTGATCATTCTACAGCTTTGGTGAGAAGGAAATCAGGGAACCATGGACCCATCAGACTCATCTCGATCCCTGGGAAGGTGATAGACCAACTAATTCTGGATACTATTTCCAGGCCCATGAAAGACAAGAAGTTGATTGGGAGTAGTCAGCATGGATTTACAAAGGGGAAATCATGCTTAACCAACTTGAGAGCCTTCTACGATATGACTGGCTTGGTGGATGAGGAGAGAGCAGTGGACGTTTATTTCAACTTTAGTAATGTTTTTGACAGTCTGCCATAATACCCTCATAGACAATCTGATGAAGCGCAGGCTAGACAAGCAGTGACATAGACTGAAAACTGACTGAACGGCAAAGCTCAGAGGGTTGTGATCAGTGGCATGGAGTGTAGTTGGAGGGGTATAACTAGCGCTATACCCCAGGGGTCAGTACTGGGTCCAATCTTGGTGCAGCTTACACATTACTGATCTAGATGATACAAAAGTGGGAGGAGTGGCTGATACACCAGACAGTTGTGCTGCCATTCAGGGGGACCTCAACAGACTGGAGAGAAGGGCAGAGAGAGACCTCATAAAGTGCAAAGTCCTGCACCCTGGGAGGAGGTCACATGCAAAGGGCTACTCAAATGATTAAGGGACTCATATGAGGAAAGGCTGAGTGAGCCGGGATTGTTTAGCCTAGAAAAGAGAAGGCTCGGGGTGATCTTATCAATGGATAGAAATATCTGAAGGGAGGGGGTAAAGAGGATGGAGCCAGACTCTTCTTGGTGGCACACAGTGACAGGTCAAGAGGCAATTAGCACAAAGCAAAACACAGGAAGTTCCATCTCAATCTAAGGAAAAGCTTCTTCATTATAAGGGTGGTTGAACACTGGAACGGGTTGCCCAGAGAGGCTGTGAAGTCTCCGTCCTCGCAGATATTCAAAAGCCATCTAGAGTAGGTCCTGGGCAACATGCTGTAGCTGATCCTGCTTGAGCAGGTGGGTTCGACTACATGATCTCCAAAAGTCCCTTCCACTTCTCAACAACTCTGAGCACTTGGAAATCGGGCACGTTTTCCAAGTTTAGGGATTTAGTAAGTGCAAGGAAGTTTCCTTTTGTTCTCCGGTTCCTGCTCTGGGAAGGTTGTTTTCGCCTTACACCGGGCAAGGACAAATCTGGTGCAGCTCAGCCTGCCCCGGCCCTCGGCAGCCAACGCTGAGCAACCCCGGCGGGACGGCCAGCCCCAACAGCCGGGGCTCACTCTGTGTCCGAGCTGGCCCTTCCCGGTTTACTGGCCGATCACGCCGTGAATCCCCTCTCTTCTTTCGGGCAGGGCCTTTGCCTGCTCAGTGTCGGCCGCCAGCAGCCCGGGGCCTCCTGGTTTCCCCCTCGCAGCACGGTCAGAGCCGCGCTCCTCACCCACTGCGGGATCCCGGCCAGGGGAATTAGCACCTAGGCCTTGCACGGTACCTCGCCCGCGGCCCGCGGAGTCTGCCGGCCGCCGCGGCTCGCCCTGCGCGGGGCCCTGGGGAGACTGGCAGCCATGGTGCGAGGAACCCGACCCGTCCGCTCGCGCCACAACACTCCCCCGGCAGCCCCGCCGGCGTAACGGCTGCGCGCGCTCCCGCCGCTGTTCGAACCAAGTCTCGCGAGATGTCCAGCGCCACCGCGCTGCGCCCCACGGGACGGGGCGTGAGCAGGCGCAGCCTCGCTAACCGGTGGAGGACGCCTCGCCCCGCGGCCCCAGTGCATGCCGGGGGACACGGTGAGCGCCGCGATGCCCTCCGGGAGCGGTAGTCGGGGAAAAGAAGCGTAAAGCTCGCGTTTGTCCCCCGGCGCGCGGCGCAGTGTGGGGCAGGTAGTTCCGGCGCGCCGCGCGCCGGCCCGTTGCCGCGGTGCATTGTGGTCCGCGTAGTTCCGGTGCGGCTGCGGCGGGCGGCGTTGGCGGGCGGCGAGAGGCCGCGGTTGGCCTTGTGGGATCTGTAGTTCGGCGGGGCCCCGCGCCCGCTCTCCCCGCTGCCGGGGCCGCCGAGGCCCCCCGGAGACCGCCCCGCCATGCCAGGCTTCACCTGCTGCGTGCCGGGTTGCTACAACAATTCGCACCGGGACAAGGCGCTGCACTTCTACACCTTCCCCAAGGACGAGGAGCTACGGCGCCTCTGGCTGAAGAACGTGTCCCGGGCCGGCGTGAGCGGCTGCTTCAGCACCTTCCAGCCCACCACGGGCCACCGCGTCTGCAGCGAGCACTTCCAGGGCGGCCGCAAGTCCTACCTGGTGCGGGTACCCACCATCTTCCCGCTGCGCGGCGTCAACGAGCGCAAGGCAGCGCGGGCCGCCCGCCGCCCCCGCCCCGCCGCCGCCGCCGCCGCGCAGGGACCCAGTCCCGCCGCCGCCGAGGCCCCGGCAGGGGGCGCGGCCGAGGACGTGAAGCCCATCGACCTGACGGTGCAGGTGGAGCTCGGGCCCGGGGCGCCCGCCGGGCCCGGGCCCGGCCCCGGCTCCGGCTCCGGCTCCGGGAGGCTGCCGGCGGCGGTGGGGGAGGAGGCCCCGGCGGAGGGTGGGCCCCCGGACCACTCGTACTCGCTCTCATCGGGCACTACGTCGGAGGAGCTGCTACGGAAACTCAACGAGCAGCGCGACATCATCGCGCTGCTGGAGGTGAAGATGAAGGAGATGAAGGGCAGCATCCGCCGCCTGCGCCTGGCCGAGGCCCAGCTCCGTGAGGAGATCCGCGAGAAGGACCGGCTGCTCCACGCCGCCAGCGCTGGGACCCGCAAGCGCCATGGCCTCTGAGGGCCAGAACCGCCCGGGCCCGGCCGGGCCCGGCCCTTCACAGGGGTCGGGACCCGGCCTGGCCCTTTGTGGGGCTCTCTGGCCCTCCAGGGCTGGGGCCAGCTGCAGGTGGGGCTGTTTGAGCAGAGCCTCTGCCTCCCTCAGGGGAGGCAACCAGGACAGTATGAAGAAGCGATAGGTCTCAGCCCTGCTGCCCCCTGGCTCCTGCAACCCAGTCCCTTCTGCCCCCCTGCTGCTGAAATTGCCCTAACTCCAGACAAGCTCGTACTGTTGGATTCCCCAGTGTAGATGGGGCAGCCGCTGCCAACAAGATGAGAAGCCCCGTTTTGAAGCCTATCTCATTGAAGAGCTAATGCTGCTGGCAGCTGCCAGCATCTTGTCTGTGCTGGGTCCATCAGCATCCTCTTTATGCTGGCAGCAGTGGGAAATGTTTGTTTTGTTTTAGTGTAGATGGGGCCTGTGTCACCACTAAGTGGACATCAGTTCATCAGAGTATCAGTTTTCAGCAAATAAACTTGCTCTGTGTTAAGTGAGGTAGCAGCAACACTACCCCCTGGAGAAGGCATGTGTGAAAACATGGTTGGCGCTGTACCCTTCATAGGAACGAACAACAATGTTTTGTTTGGCCTCGCTCAGCAGAGGCATGAGGAAAGCTTTAGAAACCCTCTCAGGGTGATGTGTTTCTTCAGTAAATTACTGATGCCATAAAAGACTGCCAATTCTAGTGTGAAAGAATCCCCAAACTAATGAGTGCTCTTGTACTATGTAGTGTTTGCTTTCTCTGCAGTACATACATATTTGTTACAGATGTCTTGATGCTCTCAACACTAGTAAGGATTATGATCTGGTAAAATGAACCTGGTAGCATTTGATGGCTGTAGTTTATCTCATTGGCTTAAGAACTCCCTCTAATGAAACAGAGGCTTTGTAACATCCTGGGATTTAAATCCTTGGCTTTCATTCAGAGAACTTGGATGAGACAGTTGTAAGAGAAGCAAATTTATCTGCAGTGGTTGCAAACCCTTGCTGTGTAATCGTAAACTAGTTGGCATGACTAACAATCCGTACTCTAGGCAAGACCTCACTGAAATGTGCTTGTGTGTTCTAAAGCAAGATTTAACAGTATTGTAACAAATCTACATGGAATTATTGTGTAGTTTCTGTTTCTAGCCAGCATTAATCCCCTTACTTTCAGCAACAGTAAACCAAAACAAAGTTGGCTAAAAAGATGATGAGGTGACAGTAGCAAGGTTATTAGTTTGGCCTAAATATGTACTTCCAGATTAATCAGTGGAACAGATAGCTCAGTGCTTTAGAGGAGAAGGAGGAGGCTACCTGGCACACCTGTATGGCTCTATCCCGATGCATACATAGGAGGTACAGTTTAGATAGTGATATGTATTTAAAACAAAAGGCAGTTCACCACAGTGTGTCCATAATTAGAGGGAATGCCCAGAAGTCCTTTGAGTCTGTAAAATCTTTCTGTAATCAGTGTGTTACGCTCGGTAGATCAGGATGTCAATTTTACTAAATTTTGTATAAGTATTTTCTGAATGTTAAAAGTATCTTTTGAAAATATTGTAATCTTTGTAACACTGGCTAACATAGCTTTACCACTGTATACTGTTGTTGTCTGTATGACTGAACAAAAGGGCACACTGGGATTTGGTAGCTGGAGGTTTATCTATTGATCATCTAGCCAGTTCAACTAAAAGCACTGGTTGTCACAGCCTGCTATGTAATGCATGGGTCATTTCTTTATTAATGTGTGTATCGAGTTGGATGGTTGACCATGAAGATACTACAGATCTATTCATGTACTAAATACTTCCTATTATTTCATTTTAATTTATTTTCTCCAATTTGATATGTACCTCTAACGTCAGCTCTGTGATGTACTGATTTTTCTGCAATTAGAGTATGAAGCAAGGTTGGTTTTTTGGGTTGGTTTTTTTTTTTTTGGTAGGAAAATCATTAGTAAATACCTGCTACCCCATCTGATTTAACATATGTAATTGGTCCAGCAGATCTATGCTCCCATCAAGACAATAGGCAGCACAACGTCTCTCCTGACAAACGAGACCATTTGTGCATCCTAGCTTCTTCAGAATGTGCGTGTTGTAACAGTCATGGTACTTTTTTACCATTGTAAAAATGCACTTCAGGATGTTCAGCCATTTGGCCTGCTGGACTGGTTAACTGCTGGACTGTTCCACTTCTCCAGGTTACACTGAGGTGCTAACATACTTAATTTTAATAAAGTATATTTTGTTTTGTTATGTTTCCTGTTTCCATGCTGTATAATTGTGAGGGGTTCTCAGCAGGGCTGTCCCTGCAATTGGACAGCACTTGCACTGTATTCTAGTCCAAGCTAGAACTTGGCAAACTGTCCTTTGGTTAAGACCAAAGGGACTTTCTAATCACCACAAGTAACTATATTTAAATACTTAACCTAGTGCATTATTATTGACAACAGCAGTTCTACAGCATGTCTTATCTGAGGACTTCCAAGTTTCCTTTTAAATACTTACTCAATGTTTCCACACTGTCCCAGTGAGGGTAAAGCTTTATCTCTGTGATAGTTTGACTTGCTGAGCCCTCATCTCAGAGGCTGATGTATTACTGTGAATGGAAATAGGATGTCTACAGATAGGTTGACTGGATTTCTGAAAGGCTAGTGGCTGCAGCTTGCCTTCTCTTTTGAAAGGGCTTTTTATTCTTCATAAACTCCACAGCTGCAACAGTGGGGATAGCTTTCAATTCATGTAGCATGAGGAAAGAGGACTTTGAGGTCTGTTCAATGTAATTATGTGCTTGCCTACACAATGGCTATAGCTATTTCAATTAGTGAACAGCTATTAGGCCAAGGGTGCTCTCTAAATGGTCAGTGATGTGAGCAGTGAGAACCAGACTTCCCACAAGGCAGAGAGACTACATGAGTCTCACACATTGCACAAGGCTGAGGAAGGAGAAAGCATGGTTTCCTATGAACCAGTCTGGTACAGCATGCAGGAAAAGGCTAGTAGTATTTATGAATTTGTAATTGTACTTCTCAAAGTTCTTAATTTCAGACTGTTTTAGAACTGCTACTCTTGAGTAATTGTAAGGGGCAAAAAATTACAACTGGTGCCTCAAACACCACATTCTTGAGTTGCCCTAGAAACATTAAGTGAAGCTGTATGACAAAAGCGAAAAGTTTTCCTCATGCACACTTTTCCTCCACTTACTGCTAAATTAAGGTAAGTAAGCAATGGTACTGACAGTGACTTAAGGAGCTGATTCTGTAGGAGGGTACCTTAATATGTTACTAAATAAACTGTATTACTACTCAGTGAAAATGCTTTTTCTTCCATTTTAACTCCTTACCTTTCTGTATCTTCTATTCTCATCTAGCATATCTCCTTCCAATATTTTTCTTCTTCTAGCACTAACTGTTTTTGGTTGCTACATTCCTGCAAGACTCTATATTTAAAACAGTATTTATTGTTCTAAGGGAAAATCTTAATTTAATCTTGATAACAATCACCCCCAGAGATTAAGAGTAACTCCCTTTCTGGGTCTTGTACAAATTTTTCAGTTATCCTTTACCTCAGTGGGTTTATAATTTTATTTTACTTATGATTATGTATTCTTGCTCAAGGTCCTCAAGCTGCAGAGCTCAGACACTAAATAAGTCAGGTATTTTCTAAGTAGCCTATATAAATTCCTTAAGCTCAGTGCGGTGGCAGAAGTGAATGTACTAGTTCCACTTTCCAGTTACACAAGAAATCGAGAAATGTATATATATACACATTTCTATTTCATTTCCCCATCTATATCACATTTTGTCAGGATTACATGCCTATGTGGATGAGGATAATACAGCCTACCTATAACAGGAAGAACTACTACTCAGATTATCAGCTGGTTGACTGGGGTTTTTGGTGCGTGCTCACTGATAGGCCAAAGAGGATTACATCTGTAAAAAGTTTCTCGTTGTTCCTTCCCCCACCTCCCCATCAGCTTACAAAAATCACGCAATAATTGAAGCTCTACCATTAAATGCTGAACAAGGATATGCCATTGGCTAGATTGTGTGAAAAGAGTTATCAACATGCTAAAGTATTTAGTCTTTACCTAATGGCTCTGTGTATCTGTGAACCATGCAATGCACACCTCTGAATCAAATGAAAGAGCAATTCTTTTGAAGGCTGTGAGCCTTTGGCAGATGCCTAATCACTTGGCACTACCCACAATGAAGGAACAGTTTCCATTTCTAAGGTCTCTGCAATTTAATAAGCTAAAAATCAGTCTCTGTGAGAACACAGTTTGAAAAGAACTTCAACCACAAAGCCCCATAAGAGCACCTGTAGCCTGAATTCAGCCTGAATTGAGTTCTTCGTGATCAGATAAGGATGGAAAGGGTTAGAGTTCATAATGTGACGCTGCTTTTATGTGACAAGAAAAGTTAACAAACAGAACCAAACAGGAGAAAGACACAGTCAAGCATAAACCCCCTCTCTTCTGTAAATGAATCCTTAGTCCTCGTTCATGCACACACACAAGGCTTGCTCAGTTCACCTGCAAGATAAGCATTAAGATAATTTAAAGATAAGATTTAAAGATAAGCATTGCTCGTTTTAAATTATTGCCCAGATGATTTTTATTTTATTTTATTTTCTAGTACTCTGTCCAAACTGTTTATCAAAAGTTTGAGAAATTCCTTTTTCTCTTCCACTGCTGGAATCCTTTCTTATGTGTTCCCATTCCAACTCCACTTCTGGTTTCCCTATCCTATCTCCTGCCTTCAGTTTCAGAAACTGCCTTCTCTTACAGTACTTCCCACTCTTCCTACTTCTGCTCTGTTACCAGGGCCATGATGGGACAAGAAAAGAACAGAGCAGAAATTACTGTGCCAGTGAATGTCATTATGCAGAGACTGGAGACTCCTCTGGGAACTGGTGTTCTAGAAAGCACTGACTGGTAGACTGGATGGTATTTCTCTGATACAGCCTCCAGAGTCTTCCATGTGGTTTCTGCAGAAAGCAGAGGTGCTGAAATTCTGGGCTAAATCTGGGCTAAATCAAGAGAGATATAAGCAACAATTCCAACCTTCCGTTTTTCACCTTTCTTTTCCTTCTTCATCTCCCTACATGCCCTCTTTTTTCTCTCACGATGGAGGTGCTGTGGGCGCGTTTTGGGGCACCTCCCTCCTATGCAGGTTGGCTCCCCTTGGTTTTCCTGATCAGAGCCCAGGCAATGTCCAACAGGGTCCTTGTATCATTTCCAGATCCAAGGCAGCAGCTACAGCCTCCCAGTACCACTGACAAGAAGGAGGCATCTAAGGCTTTAACTTCACCCCTGAGTGGAAGGAAGAGCACTTCCAGGGTCCTCCCCAGCCTGAGTTAGCATCACAGATTCCTTATGGTTCAAAGGGCAGATTTTTTCCCAGCAGAAATACTACAGCTCAGATGGGTGTGCTGGAGTAGCTGCAGAGACCACACTGGCAACCTCAAGGCAACCAGACATACCTGCCCCTGCCCCACAACTGATCTGGAAATCACTATGCCAGCAAAGAGCACAAGCTGTGTGTTCTTGTGGATGATGCTTTTTTTACCACCTGCTGACAGACCTTCACTGCTTCACTCTTCTTCCTAGGTTAATGCATGCCCTTCTGAAGAAATACGATTTATGAACAGCTCTCATACAAGTAAAACTTCCCTGAAACCCAATTACCTCCTTCTCAGGATGCTCCATTCAGCCTTAACCATTTCATCTTTACTTTTCCTCACAAATTGCATAGCAATCCTCCCTCAAATTCTTAATCTTCCTGAAAAAATAAAAATCATGCTGCACAGAGCAGAAGAGAGCTGCTATAGCTGTGTAGTCACAACCTAAGAGATCCTTATTCCACTTTATAGGTTACTACTGGAACATTAGAAGGAAAATCAATATCATTTGCCTGCACATCCCAGACTTGGGCCCTATGTTTGGAATTGGCTCCAAACCACATTAGCTAGAAGAAGGGACACTAGATGGTCCATATAATGCAGATTATTATCCTTTTCCTTTCATATGAAGAAAAAATTAAACATGGCTTTTCCTATATTTTCACAGCTTGGTACTGGCATGCATCCAACCCAGTTCAAGGATATTCCTAAATAAGGCTGATGGCTGAGGCTTGCTATGCACAAAATGTTTATCTGTGTAAGGGAGTCACAGACTCCATTTTTTAAAAACTAGCATTTTTTCATAACAAAAATCCTTAAGCTGCGTTTATGAAGAACTCTGTTCAGGATGGTATCAGTCATTACATTGACAACTATCCCTGCAGAGACAATGTCCCTGCAGTGGCCACAAAATGCAGAATACATGAACGTATCTCAGGCTGGCAGTTAGAGATCTGATTATGTGATAAAGCCAATGAAGAAAATGTTAAAGGCAATGAAAAAGCTCATCATTTTCTACCAGGCATGAGCCAGCAGCTCAGCCACAGAAGAATGGAGAGAGAGGAAAGAATCATCTATTTATTATTCAGTTAGTCTTTGCTTGGACTCTGAAATATCAGCCACCTGCAGTCTTCATTTTCAAGGCTTGTGGGATAAAAAGCAATGAGATGGTGACAGATACAGGGCTGGTGCTCAGTTTTACTTTCTTCTTTTTTTTTTTTTTTGATATAGGAAAAGCCTCCCAGCAAGTAAGACAATTGTCAGAAGGCACTTACTCTATTAGTACCACGTTAAAACAGTCTCGGAGAGAGGCTCAGTGTTAGCCATCCATATCTCCTTTTGCTAATAATGCCTCAGCTTCCTCGGCCTTCAGCAGCAAGCCCAGACAAATGCTTTACAGACACAGCTCTTTCCAGTGTTGTGCAATGCTGTCTCTCTAAGAAGAAGAAATCAAGTTTGCCTGCAGGGACCTGGGAACCTTCAGGGCTGGGCCAAATGCAATGCTCGGCACAGCACAACTGCTGAGCTATCTTTCAGACTCAGTCCTATAATCTAAATTGCCAGGTAAGGAAGATGTCTGCACCTTTATAAACTTTCCCTGCTGCTATTTGCTGCTGCTTTACTGAATTTAGTGTGGGCTTCCAGTAAGACTAAATTCATGGTTTTTTAAGGCACTTTTCTCAAAGTAGTTATTTGAAGTATTCTTCCACTGTACCACATCTTTGTGTTCTACCTTCTTTCAGGACTCCTGAACTTCAGGGTGCACAGGGCCAGCTGCCTCCAGACAAACCACCGGTGCCCACGAGGGCAAAGGCCTCTGTGAGGCCTCCTGCCTAGGAAGCGCCTGCGGTTGCCCGCGGGTTTCCCTGGGGCAGGCAGGAGTCCTGCATTTAGCAGGGAGAGGTGAGAGGACCCTGTCGGCGAGAAGAGCCGAGCAGGGAACTGATGCTTAACTCAGACCGGGAGGGCCTCACGGAGTGGGGGGGGGGGGGGGGGGAAGGGGGGGGGAGAAGCCCACCCACCACTATCCCACAATGCTCCAGGCACAGTCTGTGGGGTCAGCAATGCGCGGTCTTCTTCCCTTCATTCAAATGAGCCACAGCGGGCGGCGGCGCGGGACACGCCGGGAGCTGTAGTCTTCCACGCCCTTCCGGAGGCGCTCCGAGCGGCGAGCTGGACTCGCTTTCCCGGCGTGCCGCGCGGCAGGGAGGCTAAGGCGGGGTCGCGTCGGGCGGGCGGGGCGGGCAGCGCGGGCGAGAGAGGCTTAGGGGATTCGCGCCGCGCAGGGTGTTGGCGCCGCTGCCGCCATAGTGGGAGCTGCGGGGTGAGTGCGGGGGGCGGGGCGGTGGCGGCGGGCCCCGAGCCGGGAGGGGGGAGCGGAACGTGGCCGGGCACAGGACGCCGCCCCATCCTATGCTCGCCAGCCGCGGCCCCGTGGCCGAGCCCCGTCGCGGGGCGCTCCGGGCAACCGTGGGCCCGGACTCGGGCGCGTCGGGGCGGGGCGCTCGCAGCGGGAGCCGGGAGGGGTTGGAGCCGCCCTGACCTTCTCCGTCTTTGAGGCGCTGGCCGCGCGGTGCCCGGTGGGCGGCGGCGGCGGCCGGGGCCCGGCGCTCGAGTGTGCTGGCGTGGGAGCCGAGCCCCGGCGCTGCCCGGGAGGCCGGGCCTGGGGTTATCTCGTCGCCGGCGGGCTGCGGCTCGGCGGGCGGCTCCAACGCTCGGTTCCATGTGGCCGGGCCCCGCCCGCCTGCCCCGTTCCGGTCCCGGCACGAGGTGCAGGGTGGCCGGGGGCCATGGCAACGGGCCGTACGGCGGGTGCTGCCGAATTTCCCCACGTGAGATTTTTCGCTGGTGGGGTCCTTGCTGCGCGGGGGACGCGGGGTACTGCTTTGGAATGGCGGAAGGGCCCCTGGCCGCAGTTTCTCCAACTGCCTCGGCTGAATTAGGGACTTCAGCTGGGGTGAGTCCAGGCGGTAGGCAAAACAATCTCTATCGTCAAGTGAGAACAGCAGTTCCTCGAGCTAACGAGGTAAATGCTGTTCTTACTTCCACGAGAACACCAACGCAGACTTTTAAAGGAAGTAGCTCTTTAGAGGAGTGTTTTTCATGCACGCTGTTCAAATGCTCCTGGGTGCAAACGATCTGTCTAGTCTGGGCCGTTTTAGATGTTGGGACTTCTTGACACGGATATGACCTCAAAGCCTGCTGCTTTGCTGATGATGCATGTCTGTGCTCTGTGGTGCTTTTGCTTTACTTTGATGTGATTTGGTATCACAAAGGGGAAAGGCAAAGGCATTAAATGCTCAGAGGAAAAACTGCAAGGAGATAATTTGCATTGCTTCAAATAAGGTATATCTGATTACGCTTTAGGCTTCGAGTATTTGATATTCTTACTGTATTACTCCCTTATCAGAAGGGTGTGCAGAGACAGCACTTAATCTGGCTAATGTGTTTGAATCACTTGTAGAAACACAAAAGAATCATGTAGAAAAAAGAAAGGTTCACACTTCCTTGGAATAAAACTAGCAAGGTACGTGTGCTCAGTGGTCTGATGTAGACATCTATTTTTTTTTTTCCTTTGCCTTATCAATTTCTGGTATGATTCTGTGAGTGCTGATTTCTTTTTTTTCTTATGACTCTGTACCTGTTGTTATTATTAGCTCTAAAACTAAGAAAGTTTGCAGAAATTTACAGTAGCAAGTATTATATGCTGCTTTTTATAATGAAGAGATAGCTTTCTGGAAGACGTTATGTCCCAAAGACACTGTTCTTATGACTCAAGTTTAACTTCCCGTCTAACGCAGCCTGTAATATTCAACTGCTTGCTCTCATTTGAAATCCATATTTCCAGAGAAATGTGTGTTTTGTGTATGGGTTTATGGTATATACATTGTTTTTCCATCTAACTGGAATGGAACACAGATAAACACTTGAAGAAAGATAGGAATTGGTTGCTTGAAAATTAAATCTGATCTTAATCAGCTGCCGCCTTAAGTTGATATTTATATTTTTTGATTTCTCCTATTCTGGGAAGAGTTGTGTTCAGGTAATACTTCCTGTATTTGTGTGTAGTGACTTTTTGAAGTCTCCTTTTATCAGGATAAAAAAAAGACATTTCACAGATTACTACATATAGAGTATCATTTTTATTAGCAAAACACATCACCTAATTTAAAGTATAGGGGTATTTTGGCTCACTGCTGAGCCATTTAATTGCTTTCCCACTGGAGTCCTAATTATTTAATACTTCTCCTTAAAAGACTGCCAGTTACTTGGTAGCTGATCAGAAATATGTTTGCTTTAACATCAGTGTTTGTTCTTTTCCTTGGAAAAATGCAACTGGTAACAACTTCTGCAGTTCTGTCTGCTGGAATTCGTCTCTGTCATATTAATAGTTTGATAGCGTAGTAGCGTGGTATTGTATCGGTAGGTTTTATGTAAGGATTGCAAGACATTCTAGTAACTGATAACGTCGTGAGTGTGACTTCTTTCAATCACCTTAACTCCCCAAATATGGCATTACAAATTTGCTGTATTTCTGCAAGCATGGACTACTGGGTGTTTGCAGGGGCAAAATAGGAGGGAAAATGTGGTTTTGGGAAGCATAAGATGAAGTGTTTGGTAGATACTACAAAAAAAGTTTCAGTAATTTTTTTTGAGGCACGTGTTGCAAGTCTGGAGCCCAGCCAAAGACCTGAGACCATATGAAGGTGAGGTTTAACAAGCTGTGCTTACGCACAGGAGAAGGTTGTAGATCATAGAATTTTTCTCCAATATGCTTTATATTTTGAATCTTGTTAATCAATAGCAAATAATACTGTGGCTAATTCTAAAATTATGGGGTGATACAATGCAGAATAGCAATGTAATCTTGGTCCTCTTGCATTTGCCACTGCATCAAAACACAGAGTTAGTTTTTAGGGATAATCACCTTTGTGGTATCTGCTTCAGGGCTGTTACTCACACAGCTATCTACTTTGTGATCCTTTTCAAAGGTGCCAAGCTTCAGTTGCAAGCAATGAGAAAATTCGCTACAGTCAAATAGTAGTTAATAGAAGATCTGTTTGTAATAAAAACTAATACTGAACATTATTATGCTGCTGAGTCATCAGTCCCCAAACAAACCTGGTTAAGTTTTAAGTAATAATTTCATAGAGGAGAAGGTGATAAAATTGATATGTGACATCTTTGCTTCCATAATTTAAAGACTGATTCCCAGTTTTCTCTTTACCTGAAAGTTATCATGACTTTTAAATTGTGATCTCTGCAGATTACTTGATATTTTAGGAGGATTAAGTGTTTTGTTACCCTGCCTATAAGGGGAAAGAAAAAGTGGTACAGCTGTCCTTCCCCCCTTCCCCCCCCCACCCCCCAACACTTTAAAGCTGACCAGTCTTTGAGTTCTTCCTGGTTAAAAGAAAGCCCTTACTTCAGCCTTGTAATTCAGTTTTTGGATTGCTCAAAAATACCATGAGAAATTACCAGACATGTAGCTTTGTGGCTTTCACTTAATGACAAGAAATTTAGTCTTCCTATCTGATTATGTCCATAAGTTTGAAAATCATCTAAACTGACTCTTTGTGACTGTCAAGTTGCCTACAGTCTGATTCTCATCCTATCTGCACAGTGAAAACTTTTCTGAAGGCTTCCCCAAATCATTTTATTTACTAGTGGCCTTGTACTTGGCCTGTAACCAAAAAATATATTTCAGGTTGGTAAAATTCTTGCATTAGTGTGTTTTAATGAATTTGGAGAGAGAAAAGAGAACTGAGAAGCAAAAAGTCAAATATCTTCCTCCTTTCTTAGAAAGATGCGCTCTCTGCCCTGTCAATCTCCCTTTCCTCTCTTTCCGTCTTTCCTTTGTGCACATACCTAGACTTAATTATCTTTAAATCAGAAGGGGTGTTTAGAATGATGTAATCTAATTTCTTGCACAAGGAAGCCCATAGCAGTGGGCTAGGTGAGAGTCTCTGAAATTGATTTCAGATTAGCCTGGAGCAGTAATTTTCAGGCTGTTAACCTCTGTGGATCTGTCGACTACTGTGGAGAAGATAAGAGAAGATAACTAAGAGAAGCACTTTTTTCAAACTCTAAATGCAGCAGTTTGTAACCTCTACTGGAAACTTGAGAGATTTGAAAACTGAGAAAGATTGATAACCACTGAGGCAGATTTTTTTAGAAAAAGATATACTGGATTTAAGATAAATGAGTGATCGTGTGTGATGTCTGAATTCTGAAGAACTAAATATATTCCAGTATTTCATCATCTCTGCTAACGTGCATTCTGTTTAGCTTGGAGAAGAGAAGGTTTGGGAGGGGACTTGATCACAGCCTTTCCTGTGAATATGGGATGAGGAGACTGGGGACAGGCTGTGTGACATAGATCACCATGTAGGATGGGAGCTGTGGGAAGTTCAGTGAGTGATGTGCAGAGGGCAGGAGAATACACTTGAGCATGTGTTGGTGTGTGGTCTGGCAAAAGTATGGAAAAAACTTGATTTAGACATCGTTAAGGAAAAGTCTCCATCTAGAGTAGTGAGCCCAGTTCTGCAGCATCAGCATATGTCTTGCCTCCGTAACCAGACTTTGAATGAACTATGGATAGAGTTGAGCTCGATGGCTCTGAGGTAGGTGTATGTCCATATTTGACAACATCAAAACATGTGCATTTTTCCTGGCTCCGGAATGAATGTTCAGTGGATGATGAAAGCCTTTTATATTAGACTTGCCTTTTATAACAGCCTGATAAATGTATCAATACAATTTTATATGGATTGCATCCGATTGAAAGGGACTAGGCTTGATGACACAGATCTTTCCTACCTTTTGTTCTTTCTAGTATGTCTCTAAGCTTCTTAATCCTGTGGTGACATGCAGAAAACAGTGTGGAGGAAAAAGAGGCAAATTAGAAAAGGGACAAAAAAAGCTTTTTTGCAGGGGGACAGGGAGAAAAGATATTAAGCAAAACTGTATAAGAATAGCACAGGGGAAAAAAGCAAGATCATAAAAAAATTAATGAAGGATCACTAATTTCAGCAGCATTTTTTTCGTGTTTGGTTCTCATTTCTGTGGCAAAATCAACATTATAACTGACCAAATTTATACTGATATTTATTTAATGGTATTTGAGCTGCCCAAATACAAGTTACTTTATGTGAGCTGGCATGCTAATTTTTAGTTTCAGAAACCATTCTACTACTTCCTGTATTTAAAATACAAATCCTTTAATTTCTTACTGTCGTAAAGCAAAGGCTTTTTCACAGCTTCAGAATGAACAGAAGGCATCTGGTGCTTGAGGGAGAGGGTGCCTCAAGGATCAAGTCTAAGTGAGATGCAGTACTAGCATACTGCTTAATCTCAAGTTCGTATGATGGTCTAGTGAGCTATTAACACATGATATATGAAAAAAGACTTCATTTAGAAAAAGCTAACCTTTTTTTAGCTTTAAGAGAATAAGCTGGTGGTTGTTTGCTATGTACTAGCTCAGCTTGCTGTTAGATGCTTGGCTATTTAACATGGGTATCTGCAACTAGATTTGCTCTTGAATGTTTAGGAAGGGTGTCTGATATTTATTTTATGAGTTCATAGTGGTGCAGTTGTACCTTTGGTTTAACAAAACTGAATGGCAGTGATTTTCACTTGGACTGCTTATTCCACCACAACCACTGCCCTTACCATTCCAAAATATGTACCTCTAGGTACCTTCAGATCTTGAATGGATGCAGCAGACTTCAAAACTAAATAGTTCTGGTTTCCCAAGCAGATCATAAGAATCTTCTCTTAATGGCAGGGTGAGCATCACCAAAGTAGATTCCCAAGAAGGTTCTGCAGCTTAGTAGAGCCTCAAATAGGGTGAATATGTATTTAAAAAAAAAAAAAAAGTGGAGAAAGGGGAATATAGCCTGGCACAGTCATGTGATCCAGGGTTTCTTCCTCGCCATGGAAAGGGCGGTTTCACGGGATCTGTGAACTGTGCCACGGGCATGCTTGGGACTGTTGCCTCGTGGAGGAATTTCTAGCTTATATCCCTGTTGGGCCATGGAACAGCTCAAACCGTGAGCTATCCCGTGAGGATTCTTTGCCTTGTGCTTGGGCATGATATGAAGCGAGGAAAGGTTTGAGGTGTGGACAAGCCAGATGTCACTCAGCATATTGCAGAGAGAAAGCTGCATGTGCAGAGAGAAAGCTACAAGGGAGACTTGAGGGATAAAAATCTGAGAAAAAGCCTTTATGGAGTTAGAGTAGATGGCTGCTTTCCCCAGGACTCTTGAGATAGAAGGCTACAGTGTTGAAGGTGATCCTCTTCTTCAGGGGCAAGTTAAAAGGGTGGCAGATGTTGCTTTCCCAGCACCTGGGATGACATGAGGCCTATCCCCTTTTGCTGATCATAGCCCAAACTGCTCTCCAGTTCTGGACATACTCAGCAGGACTATTCTCTGGCACATGTCAGGAGAAGTGGTGTGTCTGTCACCTGTGGGTGGTGAGAAGAGTTGTGCTGCAGGGGTTTAGCTACATGCCAGCTGAAATCAGTTCTTATGAGTTTGGCTAGTTACTTTTTTTTTTTTTTCCTCCTTCTCCTCTCTCTTGTGTGGTCTAAAGTGTAGACGGGATGGTATTAGGGAACAGAGATGGTAAAGGGGTTGTCTTGAGGACAAAAGACAAATCCTAGCCTGTGGCACCCCAAGAATTTGGGGGCAGGGGAGAATGGCAGAGGGAGGATAGTATATTGATGTAATTCCAGCATCTTGGAGCCTATAACTTTGGATCTCCACTAGACTTGCTCAGAATTCTAAATCCTGGGCCGCCTTCTGGACAGTACTTTGTAGGTCTGTCTTGAAATGTGGAGATGTCAAGAGTGTGTTATGAAAGAGAGTCCCCTATTGCATGTTCCTGTTGTTCATTGGTTGTAGGTCAACTAAAGGGCCATCACAATGGGCTCATGTAGACATAGTTCCCATGGGATTATTTGGTATATTCTTGAAACCTAACGTGCTTTCTGAAATGCAAGCGTAGATCCAGGAACTTTCACAGTTCTGTAGTGTGATTAAGTCTTTGTTACAGCTGGGGAGATATGCTGGCAACGTCTACTTCCGTTGTCTTTTGCACCAGGATGGCTTCTGGTAAGTTTTCTGAGGTTTAGGATGAAAGTGGCTGTGACCGCTATGAAGTGGTTTTAGGAAAATTTTCTTACCAGAGGAATCTTTTAATACAGGCTAAAGTTATTTATTTCCATGTCTGTTCCAGGTTAGGCTGGTATGTGGCAAAAATGGGTATGCAATTGGTACAATTTTTCTCAAGTAAAGAAGCGAGTTTATTTTGTTTTTTTTTTTGTTTTTACTCTGTTGCACTTGGATTGATTTTTTTTCAATTTGTGATCTATTTTCAGAGGAGTGACCCTGTTTGGTAAAAATTCCTCAGACCGAGTCATGTATTGCAAATATTCATGGGACTAATGTGATAATTGTTGATTCCAGGCTATATATTATAGATTTTCTGGAGCAGTTCAAATATTAGGTAGCAACAAGTCTGAGACTTTTGAGTCTACTTTAGCATGCAGGATTACTGGTTTTGATGCTGACCACGTTGCCTAGAAAGTTGATGTTAGATTAAAAATGTTTCAAAGATAGGATGGGTATGTTTCTCGCAAGTTCATTTCTGACCTCAGTCCCTCATCCCTGGACAAAATAAGTTTCCAAGGTGCACTTGAGAAGGAGCCTTCAGGTATCATCAGCTGTATGTCAAAAACCGTGGCGACTGTAGTCTGTTTTTGTGGCACATATTACAACCAAAGCTCTTCCTGCAGAGCTTTTCCTTCACAGGCTACAAAACATTCCTTTCTCAGAAGGGATGACCACATTGTCATACAGCTGTATGAGTAATTGACATCCAGAGGAGCCCAGAATAACTTGTCATATTTTGTGTTCAAAACAGAATTTCATATCCTTGATACTTTCTGGTCCTGCAGCGCAATACAGACTGATGGTTCGAGGGTTCCTCGTCAGGTATTGCAAAAAGAGTCTAGGGACTGACAGATCTTGACCTTCATCCAGAATAACTTAGTTTTCTTGAAATAAACTCAGACCTTAAAATGGAATGTAATAGTTTTTAAGCACACCATTTTTTTTCTTTGTGTCTGGACTTGAGCACAATCCTTCAGCTTAGGAGGTCTCTTAGAGATGGATCAGGATAAAGAAAAAATGAATTTATGTTCTTGAAAAGTTCAATGGGAATGTAGAGCCACTGTCTGTGCTGATCTTGCATGATAATTTCTAGATCTGGATCTATCTGGACTGGTGCACATGCCATATGTTTAATCCTCAAAAACTGATTTTCAGATGTTTGACACCTCTGAGATCCCAGTACCTTCATGGGGAACTGCAGATGTTCAGGACAGTGAAAAATCAGGATTTGTGTCTTTAAGTTACTACAGGTTCAAAGATGTCTGTCAAGTATACTTCAGCTGTAGTGGCAGCATAAAAGAGTAAAGCAGGTCTTAAAGTAAGCTTGTGTTATGCAAAAAGCTAGTGGAAGTGAATTAACGCCAAAGCATACCACTGAAAGGACACTGTTTATTCCTCAGAATGGTCTGTGGCTGGTGAACTATATGAGGAATCACAGAATTGTTGGGGTTGGGAAGCATCTCTGGAGATCATGCGGGCCAACCCACTTGTTCAAACAGGGTCAGGTAGAGCAGGTTGCCCAGGACTGTGTCCAGCTTTTGAATATCTCCAAGGATGGAGACTCCACAACCTTTCTGGGCAACCCCTTCCAGTATTCAGCCACCCTCACAATGAAGAAGCATTTTTCTTGTGCTCAAGTGGAATTTCCTGAGTTCCAGTTTGTGCCCGTTGTCTCTTGTCCTGATATGGGCCGCCACTGACAAGAGTCTAGCTCTGTCCTCTTTACACCCTCATCAGGTGTTTATAAATATTGATAAGATAACCCATGAGCCTTCTCTTCTCCATGTTAAACAATCCCAGCTCTCTCAGCCTTTCCTCCCATGAGGGCTACTCCCTTAATCATCCTTGTGGCCCTTCACTGGGCTTGCTCCAGTATATATGTGTCTGAGGGATTTGCCTGCTTTTTCCAAAGGTGAATTCTGGCTGTCTGAGGGGTCTGTGTTTACCTCTGTTTACACAAGCCAAATACTATGCTTATTTATGTGATTATTCTCTCTACTGACTTTTTGTTTTTTGTTTTACAGTCACTGGCTTTGGGTGAGGATTCAGAATGGGAGACAAGCCTATCTGGGAGCAGATTGGATCCAGCTTCATACAACATTACTACCAGCTCTTTGATGCAGACAGGACCCAGTTAGGAGCAATATATGTGAGTATCTGTAGAAAGGAAGTTGAGGCTCTGTCGCATAATATCTGAATTTCCCTATTTTAATGTGTGGGAATACACAGGATGGGCTAGTGGGTTTTATCCTGACTCCAAAATATCAGTCAAGCAATCGCACTTGCTGAACTCTGGTGTCTTGGCTTCCTCTTATATTTGTTGTCTATTTAGAGCTTTGTCTGCCTTGTCGATAAGCAGTCAATCTCAAAACAAAACAAACAAAAAACCCACAGTAGCTTGCAGTAGGAGAGGCTGGTGATTATCCTGTGATGAAATTCTCTGTAGAAGCAACTATGCTATCCTTAGTTTGCCATTAGTTTATAGGCTTGGATTTGCTTGGACACCTGTTAGGGTGGTGGGATGTGGATTTTTCTAAGTTCTCCTCTGTTTAGCAGTTCTTGCAGGTGTTTCTCAGATCCGATGCTGTATTTCTTTTCAGAATGTTAAACTAGGTTTAAATTTTTAAGTCTAGTTTTAAAAGTTTAAACTCAATTTAAATTAACTTTTTTAAAATTAGGAATTCTTAATTTTTTGCCCCTTATGTGAGGCAAAATAGATTTGGATTCCAATATTAAAGCCTGCAACTAAAAGGCCTAAGGGCGCATCGACCTCTGGACCTGGGGGAAGACAAGTTCTCCAGAAGCTGCAGAATGCTAGTTGAGACTACCTGTGGTGAGGAATGCTGTTGGGCAGCTGAATTGTTTCAGCAGAACACTCAAGTCTTGCAAGTCTTTTAGCATGTCCTGCTTTCCTGATCCTTCCTGGATGAATCATATGCAGCTCTGCCAAGCTCTTGAGTGTTGAAGTTGTTGCAGGAGTACCATCTGCCACCTTTCCCGCCACCTCAGCCACCTCCGCTAGCAGTGATAGCATTACTTCTTTGGATTCTTACTCCTTTGTGTATTTGATATCTGCTAGACTGTTGCCTGGTTCTGGACAAGTAGCTATGGGCAGAGCCTGTAAAGTGAGAAGAACAGATGGCCAGTATTTAATCCGCGACTCTAAATATGAAGCCTCTTAGCAGCTTCTGGCATGTTATTACCAAAACATCTTCCACCTGCAGAACACGGATTCATTCTACCAAAGACCCATTCATTTGGGGTCAGTACTGGGTCCAGTATTGTTTAACTTAGTCATCAGTGACCTGGATGAAGGGACAGAGTGCCTCCTCAGCAAGTTTGCTGATGATACAAAACTGGGAGGAGTGGCTGACACACCAGAAGGCTGTGCTGCCATTCAGAGGGACCTGGACAGGCTGGAGAGCTGGGTGGAGAGGAACCTCCTGAAGTTCAACAAAAGGCGAGCGCAGGGTGCTGCACCTAGGCAGGAAGAACCCCAGGCACCAGGACAGGCTGGGGGCTGACCTGCTGGAAAGCAGCTCTGCAGAGAAGGCGCTGGGCGTGCTGGTGGGCAAGAAGTTAAGCATGAGCCTCAAGCATAAGCATGAGGAGTGTGGCCTTGTGGCCAAGAAGGCCCAGGGTATCCTGGGGTGCGTTAGGAAGAGCGTTGCCAGCAGGTGGAGGGAGGTGATCCTGCCCCTGTCCTCAGCCCTGGGGAGGCCTCACCTGGAGTACTGTGTCCACTTCTGGGCTCCCCAGTACAGTCCAAGAGAGATACGGAGCTTCTGGAGCGAGTCCAGCGGAGGGCTACGAAGATGAGGAGGGGACTGGAGCATCTCTCCTGTGAAGAAAGGCTGAGAGAGCTGGGCCTGTTGAGCCTGCAGAAGAGAAGACTGAGAGGCGATCTCATCAATGTGTACCAGTAGCTGAAGGGAGGGTGTCAAGAGGCCAGACTCTTTTCAGTGGCACTTAGCGATAGGACAAGAGGCAACGGGCATAAACTGCAACACGGGAAGTTCCGTCTGAACCTGAGGAAAAACTTCCTTCCTGTGAAGGTGACAGAGCACTGGAAGAGGTTGCCCAGGGAGATTGTGGAGTCTCCTTCGCTGGAGATATTCAAAAGCTATCTGGAGGTGATCCTGGGCAATGTGCTCTAGAGGACCCTGCTTGAGCAGGGGTGTTGGACTAGATGATCTCCAGAGGTCCCTTCCAACCTCAACCATTCTGTGATTCCTGAAAACATGGCCTTGCATTCAGTGGACACCTGGGCTTTTTCCACCCTTGGGGTCCTGTTGCCTTTCATCATTCAGTGGAGATTCCTTTGTAAGTACAGACAGGAGAGCATTAGGCAGGTCACTGTTGTGTTTTACAACTCTTCTAAACTATGGAGGGTACGGATCGTGTTTTTGTGTGGCTAAAAAGTAGCAAGGATACAACTTCTCTAAATTAGAGGAGATTCTGTAGAAATGTTTTGCTTCTACTGAAGCCTTTTGCCTTCTGAGACCTTTTGGGATTATACAGCATGAGGAAACCCTTGTGTTTCTTTTGCATTCCCGAACTGCTGCTTTCCACCTCAAGGTTCAGTTTTTCTCCTTTAGTGGTGTGACCCATTTAAATTGAGCTTTTGCTCTGGGACAGTCACTTTTATTATGATCTGCTTGAGCTATAAGAGTTGGGACCAAGTCAAGGGTTTGTACTGCAGTTATGCTGATGCACTTGTGTCTTCCAGGAAAATGCTTAGCTGCTACTTTGTTCTGCTTTGTGTGTAAAGTTTGTTGTAATGAAGTATTTTCTTATGCCATTTTCTGATCTGTAGGACTTTTGAGATGGGGATAGAGATGCTTTTGGTTCTTGAAGCAGTTGTTCCCAGATAGTTGATGTAGAAGCTGACTATCAAGACAACCTATAGCTGGAAGTCAGGTAGATGCTAACTAGGTACAATGTAAAGTTGTAGGCTGTTTCAGGAAGACTACATTCCCTCACTAATTTAATCTGTTCCCTGTGGTGCAGGACCTTTCTGACTGTTCAGAGAGCAGCAGTGAGCTCCACTGCTGATTCCTGAAGTGGATTCAGTGAGGCAGGTCCTGGGTCTTATCTGCTTTTCTAGCTTTCCGTATTTGAAACCTGTACTTTTGAGTGCTTGAGAGAAGAATAGTGTCATCCCCTGGTACTGCTACTTTGTTTCCCAAGTTATCAAAATCAGAAATTGATGTCATATCATAAGATGTGAGTGATGTCAGCCAGTTGCTGTTGCTGAGTAACTAGTTTACACAGCCCAAGTTTGGTCCCTTCCCTTCTAAAAGGGGCATGTCTCACAAAAGGAGGCTGTGCTCAAGGACTCTTACCTGTACTGCCTCCAATGGCATCTGTAACCGAGATGCTCTGTGCTCTTGCTCTAATCTTCTGTTCTGTTCTTTTGGCTCTTGCTGTGTGTGCTCTCTATTGTGTCCTTGCCATGATTTTGTGAGAACTGGAAGCTTTCTGAGATTAACTGTGGCTGTGCTGTGCAGGTTTAATGCACCTGGCTAGAGGATGTGGCTTTCTGGTACAGCATGGGTCAAAAACAGGGTTTGGAAAACTTGCTGGAGAACGTACAAATGGACCTCTTTAGATTCCGTGTTTTTCTGCTCAAATGTTCAGAGCCTAAGTGAGATTTGAAATTTTGAAGGGGAAGAGCCAGGAATCGTGTTCCTTGAGATATTTAGACTCAAAAAGGTAGAAGGAGCAGCCTCCTGTGATAGGCTGCAGGACAACTTGGGATATTATATAGGTTAGGGTGCTGTTTGGAGATGGCAGCAGGCAGACTTAGAGCTCAGTGGAAATCAATTTTAATTTAAGTCTGTTTGCCAAGGGCTAAAGTTGGAGTTGAGATGGCAGAGCTGTGTTGACATTGATTAGAATCTTGTGACTTTGGCCTGAACAGTGGCCTAAACTGTAGAGAAAGCTTCTTACCTGTTACACCTAACACATAGCATAGTCAGAAGGTCCTTCATCATATACTGGAAGAGCTTGTAGACTGAAGCATCACAGCCATTCTGTTCCAGATGGGGCAGTCTATTAGAAAACTTTTAGACACACCACCTGCTGTTCTGGACGTGAGTAGAATATGCGAATCAGTACTTGAGGTGGAACAACCATGGAAGTGTAACTCATTCTGTGAGACTTCTTCATATATTTTTGTCTATTCATGCTTTACTTTGTGTCCATACTGTTAGATTTTCTTCTGAAAGCTAACTTGGATCCAAAGGAAGGAACTCTCTTTGCCGGTAGAATTGTGACAGTGACATTTCATCTACTTGATTTCTAATTGACTTCTCTAAACTGTTTCAGTTGCTCTTTGTGGTTTCTTACCATCTCCTTTTGCAGGTAGTTTCAGAAAAGCTGGATTCTAAAGGTTAGGCCGAGTAAACAAATCTTACAAGATTGCTTAAGAGTTACCTAAGGAGGTTGATGAATTTATTTTTCTTTCCCCTCAGATTGATGCATCATGCCTTACGTGGGAAGGACAGCAGTTCCAGGGCAAAGCAGCTATTGTTGAAAAACTGTCTGTAAGTATGTAATCCTTACTGAATGTTTTGGGAAGCATTTCTGAAGACTGTAAATTAGTTACTTTTGAAAATTTGAATTTGACTTTAGCAGCTTAAAACTCTTGAAAATGAGACTTGTGCTTCCAACTTATGGTTTTCAGAAAATGTTACCTGTGGTTTAATTCTGTGTGGTGGGACGTTACAATGGCAGCACTAATGGTGGAATATTGATTGACTTCTTTATTTTGCAAGTTTATTTTGTGACTCTGCAATTAGATTTGACATTGTTTTTTGAAAGTTAGCTAGCAATAGTCCATACTGCTGACCCCTTGATCTTTTTTAGAACAATGCTATGGAAGTAGCACAGCAAACCTATTGTTTGGATTTGCATGTGGTAAAGGCCAAATATGTTATCACTGCCAGGAGCTTTCTGTTTTCTGATACATAAGCTGCCAACAATTTCTATAACGGAGACCTTGGCTTATTCTAAACCCAGAGTTCATCAGCTATTCAGATACGAGCAGTATGGTCCAGGATTTTGGAACCAGTGCTCTCTTTAAGTGAGAGGAAAGCATTTCTTACTGTATAGTGAATGAAGCTCTTACTTTATGTTCATTTAGTTAAACATGGAAAAAAAAAATACTTCTTTTGAGAAAAATCTATGTTAATGTTCTGAAAATCGGTGTACTTGTGAGCTGTGATGAGATCAGAAAGTTTGTCCCCCTTGCAGTATCTGCAGAGGGCATGCTTTGGCTCTTCTGACATTCTGCTTAGAACATGGTACATGAGAGAGAAGAAGATACCATTCACATGCTTTATTACTCTCTGAGAAGAAAAACCTTTGTTACTTGGACACCTGTCTAGTTGCACAGCTATTGCTTTTGTGTTTTGAAATCATTGCTTTCATCCAAGTTCTCTTTAACTGTGAAGACCGTAGTCTGTCCTTGGATCTGTGTTTTAGGTGCCTGCGTTGCCTTCAGGAAGGCCATGCACCTCAGAAGTAACACAGCTTGCAGTTGCTTACGCCCGGATAAGGCACGAGAAGATACTTGGGCTCTAGAGTTGTTTGTGTACTCAGTATTTCTTAGACCTCTGGGCTAGCAGCCATTTAGACACCCAGCCAGCTAAACATTTGCTTGGCTAGTGTCTAAAACTGTTTCTTTGGATCTGTCCCAGTGCAGATCAGCCCGTTACCCTCCAGGGTGATGTTCACTTTTGCTACAGTCAGGGAATGCAAAGAAGAAAGTCAGACTTCCTGGATTCATGTACCCGCTGCACAGTCTTGCTTGGTGAGTGAAGGCACACTTCTTGGCCCCAGAGGAAGCTTTTTCTGTCTATGTCCATCTGATAAAAGCAAAGAAGAAATTCAGTAAAATTATTCAATGTCCTTCTCCTGATGTGGCTTGCTATGGAGCTTACTCTGACTGTGATGTCTTTTAGCATGGCTCTGTCTGCTGTTCAGCCTAATGTGTTTGTCTACCCCATTTCCGCTCCTGGAGCTTCTGAGAGCGTTGAGCAGGGCACTGACAAAATTTGGCACTGGACTGCTTTTGCACTTTGTGGTTTTGTGTGCCTGACCTAGTCAGTACTGCGCCCTAAGCGTCAACAAGATCTCTCCTGTGTAACAGCAACACAGCAGCACCTTTTCAACCCACTCTGTGTCAGATGATGCTAATACTATGGGACAAGGCTGGAGTGACGTTGGCTTGCCAACAGTGGTGCATCTGTAACAGAGTGGACAGTCCTTCTTTCTGGCTTAATTGGTGTTGGACTTAGGAGTCATCATCTGAAGTAGTGCCTGCCCTCTTTGGTGCAGCCTGTTTTGGCTTAAGCGTTCAAGATGCTCCTTTAGTTCTTCTAGGAGGAGTTATTCTAGGCTTCCTGGACCAGGGAAGAAGCTATGCCAAGTTGCTTTAATGACAGAATATCTCCAGACCTACTTTAGTGCATTGTGGGATTTCTTCATATCTCTTGGTGGAATTGTCACAGTGTGCACATTCTGCATTAACCAGACTTATTCAGAATCTCTTCCCATCAATAAGGCACTCTTAGATTTAGCTTACTGAGTATAATGGGCTTCTGCCTCAAGGTAGGCAACTCAGAAAATAGGTTGATGTTTTCAGGTACTCTAGGAAGTGGAATGTATTTATGCAGCACAGCCAGCTCCATCAGAGAAAACCAAAAGTGCCCTTCCCTTAAGTGAGATTGCCAAGAGGGTGGGTGCTAGAAAGGATAAAATTTGCTTCTAATGACCCTTGCTTAGCCTGCTAAAATACCAAGCACTTCTCGGCAGGTGTGAGTCTTTAAACTACTTGACAAACTTTATTTTTGCAGAATTTATCTTATCTGACTTCAAGAAAGACTTTGAAAGCCCAGGCAAGTTCTCATAAGACACTGAAAGCTTTGCTTGTTGTATGGGTTTCCCATTTGTGTCACTTCCGTTGTGTTCTGCATCTCAAGAAATGCTTCTCTCCAGTACAGGTGCATGTCCATCCTTTTGAGGGAGTTTCCCCTCTAACTACAAAAAGTGATCTTTCCTACTAGCTGATCCTACTCTGTCCAGCAGGATTTTCCCTCCTGTGTCACAGGAGAAAGTCTACTCAGCTGGATGACCATTGGGGTCTCTTTCTCTGGAGGTGATATTCAGGTACTTGAAACAGGCACCACCTTGCCCAGTCTTGTCTTTGGTTCTGTGTCACTGCTTTGGGGGATCTTGAAGGGAGGGAGGCCTTTCCTTCCTCCCTGTTTTCTGTCTCTAATCTCACCTCTTATTGGCATCTTGTCACACTGGAAGCTGGGTTCTGGGTACAACCACATTCATTTCAGTTCATCCCTCTACTCGCAGCCTTTTTAAGAGACTCTTCCTGCAGGACTTGTTCAACAGGAAGTTGATGTACTGAGGTAAGACCAGGTTTCACAGTGCTCTGCCTTTTGTCTAAGGGAAGGTGTCCAATGTCTAACTTGTATGTTCAAGTTCAGGATGATGACCCTGGAGAATCTTCTGCTGGCAGTTCAGAAAAGGCTGCTCTGGGGTTTTTTTGGGTTACAGGGTGTCTACTCCACATTATGCGCAGGTTGGCACATTTCTCTTCAGTTCGTGATAGGTCAGGATTGTTATCAATGTAGCGTACTCATGTTCAGCCTCTCTGACGTTTTCATCTCCCTGCCCCCTCCGCACTATGTGCTCGCCAAGTTGCTTGTGGTGGCCGCAGCAGACTCTTCCTTCTTGTCTTGTCATGATTGACTGATAAAATTAAGACCAGGTCCTATTTGATGCTGTTTCCAAGGCACATATATTTGAGTATTCTGGAATTGTGACTGATCCTCACTCAGCTGGTGGAATTTTGGGGCAACTTGTAGACTAACTTGAGGGCATATCTTTCTCCAGACTGTCAGCTTTGATTCAGCATGTGTTATCACAGCAGACACCAAGGGTTACTTTCCTTTCTGGCCCCTACCACTAGCAAACAAGTTCATAGTGTCCCATACCAAGCTTCAACTCAGGACCAGTGTCTTTTGTCTGTGTATGAGCATAGCGCTGCTTACTCCTTGGGTCATCGTTCCTCAGCCTTTGAAACATTCCTGTTCTGAGGGCTCAATTGTATCAGTGTCTGCAAGGAAGTACTTAATTATCCCCTTCCAGCATCTGTTGTTTGATTGCAACAGATGATGGTTGGAACTGACTTAGACAGTTGGCTCAAGGTCATGGTTCTTTGAAAAAAGTATCATCTTTGCAATAGTATTCTGAACCTCCATCCATTCAGACCACATTCAGGTCCTTGTGAATGCAGATGATTGACAGCTTGTGCTGCACAGCACACTGTAGTTCCTGGGAATCAGCTCCTCCTGCTGTGTTAGGAGGCAGTGAATCTGCTGGCTCTGACTGTATTAGTTATGCTGTACCCCTTCAGCTTTGGATCTGAGGCAGGAGGCTGAATCTGCTTCAGCAGATGTCTTCCTTGAGTGAGGGATCCCTTTGCAGATCTGTTTGCGGTCTAGGCCAAGAGGAAATGTTGCAGGCTTTATTCAAGAGTATTCTTTAATAGTGTTCTTCTGATATTCCTCTGTGATTAAAGGACTGCTCTGTGCTCTTCCTTTGCTTCCCCAGGTCTTGATTCTTCCAGTTTACTGTGTTCTCTATTTAGCCAAAGAATTAGCTTCCTAATATCCTTCCTGAAGCCTTACGCTTGTAGGGCAAAGTCTGTACTTCACGTCCTTGATAGTAGTAGAATTCTCATCCTCTGCTTTTAGGCCTAGGCTTTCTAGGAAGTCTTTAAGGCTGGCTCTTTCCACTGGAGGGAAATGCAGTGCTTGTCAAAGTGGATATCTGGATATGTCTCAACCTGTTATGAAATCGAGAAAGTGGAGCAAAGTGGTCCAAGTATATTCTACAAGTTCAAATAACTTCATGCCACTGCCCTGTGTGATGTCTTCACTCTGGGTATCAACTCTGATCACGCAGAGCTTTCATCTGTGCTGCATTGCCACTTCCATCACTAATGTGGCCTTTGATAGAAAGGTGCCAACATTTTGTTTGTGTGACAGGGCTCTGAGATCCCCTAGGTATGTACGTTCACAGCTTGGAGTCACCTCCGGTTGGAATGTCAATATGGCCCAAGTTGAAAGAGAGAAGAATTATTCCCCAGTATCTGGTGTTTCTCAAAGTGTGTACTTCACACTCTTAACTCCAGGTGTACTCACAACTGCTACATGAGCGTGGACATGAGTGTGGAAAGCTGCTGCTTTTTTTTTTTTTTTTTTTTTTCTTTTCTATGATTTGGTCACCACCTCCTCTTCCTCCCCCCTGCTCCTGCCTGGCACATGGCAAAGACGCCTGTCGCCATTTCAATTCCCCTCAGACACTATTATCTAAGAAAGACTCAAAGGGAAAAAGTGGCTCTGTGGATTTCAGGTTCTGAACACCGATTCTTGGTCAGCCACCTTTCCTTTCTGTTCATAGCCAGTTTAATGGGGAAGCATATTTGGAGTTGCCTGGTAAATTCCACCTTTTGGATCACATCATCTTCATACTGTTCAGAGCACAGAAGTTTTGTGCTTTCATCTTACAAAGTTTTAGTATGTAGATGAATGGAAGTTCTTATGGCTCAGTGTAATAAGACTAGGAAAAAAGTTTGACTTAGTGTATGTGGTAACATACTATTTCATGTCTTGGTGCTTGAAAAACATGTAACTGTCACGGTCAACCCAGCTGAGCAGTGCTGAGTTGCAACAACTCTCCCTGCAGTACTGTCAAAATATCCTAATTCTTCAAATGTTTTTTTGATCTTTCTTTTGGAAATAAGTTATGCAATGATTATACATTTCCTCATTTTACTTTTTTTTCATTGTAGAGCCTTCCTTTCCAAAAAATACAACACAGCATCACAGCACAAGACCACCAACCTACACCTGACAGCTGTATACTCAGTATGGTAGTGGGACAGCTTAAGGTAAACTCTTTCCATTACAGGGTAACAAATGCGTATGTCTTAGGGTTTCTTTTTCTTTTTTTTTTTTTTTTTTGGTAGAACACTAAATCTGATTTCTGAAAACCTTAAAACGTTCTCTCGGGTGGGGAGGGAGTACTGGTAAGCTTACATTGCAACATCAGTCTTGTGCTATTGAAGACTGACAAGATACTGTTCCTCCCTCAATAGAACTAGCACTAAGTAAAAATCTCCTGCAACTTGGCAGGCACTTCTTCCTGTCAAGCAAAGCACCATGGCCTTTATTGTGTATATGAATATAATATGGGCTCTGAAGGCATCAATATTTTCCTTACTTGGATACAATAAGGTTTGTGCCCTCAGTTGCTTTAAAAGTATCACTGTAGTGTTCTTGGACACCATAAGCACATCTAGTTAAAGTTTCTTCTGTCCTTGGATGTAACATGTGCATCATGTGTTGTGATTCTGTAGCCTTTTTTGTTAGCTGACAACCCTTCAGTAAGATCATGCTTTCCCTTTGCTGTCCTATGACAGCCACAAGTTGGATTCCAGCTTTCTTGTTGCTCACTCCTGCCTGCACATTGTCTGTTGAAGAAAGATAGCCACATGTGGTCATGGAAAGCACTGAATTCTGGGGCAGTTTGAAGTCGAGCATGCTCATCTTGTCTCTAGCTCTTGGGTGTGCACAAAACTCAGTGTGACAGACACACATTTTAACTCAATATCTTGGACTAGACTCAGCTGCAGTGGTTATGCCCACTCATATTTTTAAGGTTATTTGCATAATCATCAAACAGATCACAGCCTGCAGCAGTGTTTCTGTATTGAATCCCATGGCAAGAGATGAAGCTCTTAAAGAGATTCCGTAAAGCTTTTTGGTCTTCTTGTGCAGTAATATGGTCATTAGACTGGTAGGTGCAGTCTGGGAGCTTTCCATAAATACCATTACTTGGAGCAATATTTCTTACTGTGCCATTTTTATCCTCCTATTTCAACTTGCTGAGCCATTTTTATCCTCCTATTTCAACTTGCTGAGCCATACCTGAGTAATTCAGGGATCACATGATGGTGTATCTAGCTACTTGGAAAGAATGTTGGATTAAGTGGAATATTTACTGTTGTCATGACTTTACATAACCTGTTCATGAATTTTTAGTTGGAGAAACAACTCTCTCCTATTCCTTACATGTGTGAGTCTTCAGTCTTAGCTTCAGAAAGCAAAGTTTAATGCTTGGGGTTGCTGTGTCTCACTGAGGAATTTTCCAGAAGCTTTAATTTAAACATTCTGACTTTTTGCTTCTGCCTTGTGTGATATTCTTTGTTGCAGCTGGATAAATGAAATAACCAGTAACAGTCTATAACATGATGTGCATGGTAACCACTTCTGTTAATACATGAAACCAGTTGTCACATGTAAAGAATACTTTTTCTTGTTGTGTTAATACATGTATGTTAGCTCTGAGATGGATTAAAATTATTACTGTTCTAAGTTCAAAACAGTAACTAAAAACAGTTGGATTCAGTTAGACACTTTAAGTTGCTCATCTGGTGTTCAAGTAGAACAGGAGACTGTAGCATTCAAAGGTGGAGCTGCATGCTTCAGTTATCTAAAGGTAGCCTTCTTAACAGTATGTCTGCTCTACACAGCTCAAGTTTGTTCATCTCAAGGAAAACTTAGAGATTAACTGGCACAAGAAGAGGACTTTAAGGACCATCGGTAGCAGAGTTAGAAGGGAAAACCCACGTTTCCCACTTACTGGTCAGTTATTCTGCTCGTTGGACTATGAGGCCAGATTCTTGAAAGCTTAATTTGATTAACACATCATTTTGAATCCATCACGTTTTTTAAAACCTGCATTGTTTTATGTAGTGAAGGAACTTCCATAGGCTTTCACTGGAATAATACAAGAAAATAACTTAGACTAGAAATACTTGATGGTTGTGTAACGTGCTCTTCTTAAGGAGTCATTCTTGGTATGATATTTGAATGCATTTTTTGGAGTCTCTGAATTATTAGTCTCAAATTCAGCCAAAGCTCATTCTTAAGTGAACCGGGCGCATCTTGGCATTTCTTCCTTAAACCTTTAAATTCCGTCTTGTTTTATTTTAGGGAAAGCAAATCCAAAAATACTTGAGCAGAAAGAATCTCCTCTTCTCCCTCTATACTGTGGGATGAGCTGTTAATAATGCCTCAGCTCTCTTCTTCACTATGCTGATATATTCCTGAAGAAGTGATGGACCCAGGACTATTATTGTCAAACTCCTCATTTCCTTTACCAGAAAGAAATGCTTTAAGAAAAGATGATGCAGGTTTTGGGAGTCTTAAGCCTTTGGCTCCCCTTTTGGAGGTGGATTTAATTGATCCATTTGAAACATTACCGCCCTGTGACAAGATCAGGATGTATATTTACATCTATGCTGCTCCAGTCTATAGCCCACCATGTTAATCCCAATATGAACTGTAAAAAACCAACATCTTTTAGAGTAGGTAGTCCCCTCTGTTGAGGGGACTGGACCCAGCAGCAGCTTGGAGAAGACGATTGAGAGTAATAGAGCATCTAAGTAGGGTGGATGAAGTCACTAACAAGGGTCCGACACTGGCAGAAATGATACAGGAATTTTCTTCATTGAAAAGCGCATTTTTGAACAGATATGAAGAATCCTCTTTCACGAATGTTGGGATAGTTGGTAATGTTTTATTTAATCCTTCTGTGGAAGGATAATAAATATACCTCTATCTATTCCAATTCTCCTCATCGTTTTTTTGCTGCTATTCATTGCCTGGGTGCTTGCTTGCTTCAGCTCTTGCAAGCATCAGTCTTGAAACCTCTAGGAGTGAGTTTCACTTGGTGACACTACTTCACCAGTATTCATCCAGGATGTCATGCGGTGTTTCTAGTGTGCTTCACTTAGTAACGTATTTCTCCTCCTGTTATGATCAGGCAGACGATGACCAGGTTCTAGGCTTCCAGCAGACTTTTTTATTGAAAAGTTTTCAAGGTGCCTGGGTATGCACCAATGAAGTCTTCAGGCTAGGCCTCCACAACGTTTAACCTCTGCCTTACCTCTGTTCCATGCAGTCATCGCCGAGTAAGGAGTGCTCTCTTCTCCTCTTCTGTCAATTGAGCTTATAGTGGCTGAGAAGCATGGCTATTGCTTGCACTTTCTCAAAGCAGTGTGGCAGATCTGAGGCTCTCCCTAGAGCGTGGATTTTGAAGTGATCATTGCAGAACTAATTGTGAATAACTAATTCTGTTATGCAGTGTTTCCTAGTCTTAAAAGGGGAAGGGAATTTGCAACCAAAGTCACCTTTTTTTCATGCATGGTGAAAACAAGCTTTAAGCAATGCTGAAGTAAAATGAGGAAATTTAATATCTGAAGGTACCTGTTATCCAAAGTAAATAATTGGCTTATGCTTTGAGATGAAGATAGCTATGAGCCTGCAGTTCAATCAACAGTTGCTACAGAGTGCTGGTGAAAGGAGAATAAAATTGTCTCTGACCAGGCAAGAGGAGAAAAGTTAAGTTTTTCTACTAGAGTAAGTTTCAGAACTAAACTTGGATCACAAATGTTAGATATAACACTCTGAAACGGCCCATAGTTTCACGAGTTGAGGACTTGCCACGATTTTGGACCTGCTAATTCATCCAGTCTAAGGGTTCCTAGGTCAGAAGGAATGTAGAGAAACTGATTAAGGCGCAGAAGAGGGCTGCCAAGATCTCCAGGATTCTAGAGAGAGCTGAGCTCGTTGAGTCTAGAGAGGAGGCAGCTAAGGGCAGTCTATTAGCAGCATACAACTACCTGAAAGAAAGGTAGCTGGAAAGTAGTTAACTATTAGTCAGTACTGGAAGTATGCTTTCTCAGTGATGCCAGACAGAATAACAAGGAACAGTGGTTGCAAACTGTAGCTTTGGAGGTTCAGTTTGGACAGCGGGGAAGCTTTTTCACCAGAAGGATGAAACCCTGGGATGTTGCCTGGAGAGATTGTGGCGCCTCCAATTGCTGGAGGCTTTGAAGACTCTGCTAGACAAAGCTGTGGCTGGTGTGATGCCTCTGACAGTCCCACTGTGAGTGGGAGGCAGAACTAGAGACTTCCAGAGGTTCTTTCCAGTCTGCAATTTTGATCTTTATTCAAGGATCACATGGCATGAAAAGGAATTTGAACTGCATATAGGAAAGCTTTGTGGCGAAAAGCCAAACCCCTTATGCTTATAACGGGGTGATGCCTGGAATGCGATGGACACATCTGAATTTGTATTGGAAAGTAAGAGTAAAGGGAGTTTCAGTGAGGCTGCTTGAGCTGTGACGAAGAGCTGAAATAAAGGGATTGGGTGAGTCATTGCCTTGTAAAGCATCTCAAATAACTCAAAGTATACTCTTTGCAAATCTGGTTGAATTATTGGGCAGGGTGGTATTGTTCCTGTGTACTGTGAGAACATTACGTGAAAGAAATAAAGCAAGCTATACTATGTGACTTCATTGTGTGAACTGGCCATGCGTAGAGCAGCAAGAGGAGTTTTGAGGACAGAATTCTTTCTTTCAATCTCTTTCATACATCCAGTCCTGAATTACACAAGGAAAGAAGAAATTCCCCTCAAGCCAAAGTACTAATGACTGCAGTGCAGCTAGGCTTACCATAGACTGAGGAAACATAATCAAAAGCTAGCATGATGATTTCTCTCCCCCCCCCCCCCTTTTTTTTTAAAGGTATATTTTTAAGTATACACTCAATGAGCAAGCTTAAGTTTAGAGGGGGAAAACTATTTGTGACTTCCAGTAGGCCCCTCAGTGACATAAGAAGAAGAAGCCATAAAGCAAGTGAGAGTATATTAAATGCTTATTAATAGTTGTGATTCAGAGTGATCCAAGCTGAACGGATTCTGCTTGGCTGTAGTCCGAGCCCAGTAGAAGCCATTAGAAAGGAGCTGGCGTGAATATGAGTTCATTCAGACTTGGTCAAAAAGGTTAACTTTGACATCTTTGCGAAGGCATGTCAAACTTGGATGCATAGCTCTCCAAAGTTTCTCAGTTTTGTTAAAGATTCCTTTAAAAAATCCTTTTAAATATCCATCAAAAACTTACCTACAACCAGCTATTTAGCAGTAGTGGGACCCTTCTACTACCTGTGAGTTTCAGTGCACAAGCTACCTCTTCTTTCTAGGCAGATCTAATACTGATAGGATGTCCTCTGAAATAGCTGGTATGTCTACTGTCATACATACTAATGAACTAGATGGGTAGCTGGTCTAATCTGGCACAGTTGCTTGTATTCACATCTAGCTAGTTATTATGGAACCTCTGCCTAATGCAAAAGAATGGCTTTATCAAAGTGGCAAAAGGCTACCCAGTACATCAACCTGCTGAATAGCGATTGTGTTAGCACTTGCCTTGGTTCTGGGATTTTTTTTTTCCATAGATTTATCTACTCAATACTTCGGTTTATACTACTCTCCTACAGCCAAAAAAATAAGGCGACACCAAATAAGACGAGAATTTTCCTTATCGCTTTGTCCTTCACGTTTTATAGTAGTTTAATATATATTACCCTTTCTCCCCACCCAGACATGTTTTTTGCAGGTTAGCGTTGTGCTTAATTTGCTGTAATCAGTAGGAAACTGGATGATCTGTCTTGCCCTTCTCTGGCCATTCCTTATTCTACTGTGTAGAAATACATGCAGGATTTGATATGTGGGTGCTCTGTGCATTTATGTGGTCGCATAATTATGCATTTCTGTTCTGTTCCATTCCTAATAGCTGCTAGCACTTTGCCTTGATAGCTGTTGAGGTCTGAGGTGGTATTTCGAAAAAAAATTGTCCATAATGATTTCAGTATCACTTTCCTGAGAGACAGCAGCTAATCTTGGGGCCCTTTTTTGTTTTCCTCCATGGATTAGTCTACACATACTGATACTGCATTTCATCTACCTTTTTATTTCCTAGGCAGTTGTCACTGAAACCCTTGCAGTCAATTTTAGGGTCTTTTAGATATTAGATCTAGATTTTAGATTTGAATGTTCCTCTTATGCTTTAGTTATGCACTTAACTCTACCAGTACTCTGGCAGACTTCCTGGTTCTGATGTAACTTATGTCCTTAGGAAGTTGCTTCTCCTTTGTTTGTTTCATAGTTAATTCATCATTTGTGTTCCTCTTTAATTAGAGGATGCTTTATTTACTTCTAGCAGCTTCCTTTACTCTGTTCTTTATTCTTGGCTTTTTCGTCCACTTTTCTTGATGGACTGCAGAGAACTCAAATCCACCCAAAATTAGGTTCATTCAGCGTTTTGAGTGTTTCATGCATTCCTCTGGCTGCTGCTTTTTAATGGTTTAATGCTTTTTTCACTCTTTTCCTGGAGTTTAATAGTTGCATGCTGAAAGATTAAAGCTTGAATACTCTGGAAAATGTTGAATGGAGTATGTTATGGTCAGTATCAGAAGGGGTTTTTTTGTACCTAGGTACTATGTACTGTTCAGCTGGAGATCACACAATAAGATTTAATGCTGATGTGAGAATCAATCACTTATGTTATTTTATGGCTTTAACCCGTGCATGATGTCACTGAGGAAACTGGTAAACGTTAGATGGGAGGACTAGTCTCTCTCATACTGTTTTCTACTTTTTTTTAGTCCCTAACACCTCTAAATGTAACACAGGCACTATAACCCCCCCCCCCCCCCGCCACAGCTGAATTGTCAAAGGCAGAAGTCGAGGCACCACTACAGAGATTCACTCTGCTAGACATCCTGTCACAGCTACAGCAATTGTTTAAGTTATTTTGAGCTGTTCATGTACAGTAGAAAATGAAGTACTACATGGCTGGCCAGCTGTACATGCTCTGGGAAAGATTTCAAAAGCCTAGATCATAGCAGAGATCATTCAGGCAATATTATTGATACTGACTCCTACAAAAACTCCCTTCTATGACAGATCCATACTACAGCAATTACCAGCTAGTTTTTAAAAACATTAATTATAATTTCTTTACAAATAGTTCCTAGGCTATGGCCCAACAGAAATTTGTGACTAAGCACAATGAGGCAGGCATGTACTTATCAATGATGTGAAGCTGCTGGAATGAGACATCTGCAACAGTCTTCCAGAAAACCCCAACAAACTGCAGCAGGTTCAAATCCTGTTGCAGGATTTGTGTTGTGAGGCCTTAGGTGTTTGTTTGCTAAGCAACTTCAATACAACCAGAGGCTCTGTTCTAGTTGTTTCCTGAGGTTCTGGACATGCACATGACTTCACTGTTAGTGTTAGCTTTTTAAATATTGCTTAGAGTGTTGGAATGCATTTCTCATTTAAAAAAATTTTTTTCAAACCTTTTTTTCCCCCTCTTTCTCCACAGGCTGATGAAGATCCTATCATGGGATTCCACCAGATATTTCTATTAAAGAACATCAATGATGCCTGGGTTTGCACCAATGACATGTTCAGGCTAGCACTGCACAACTTTGGCTGAGCTGGAAACCCCGAGGCACCCATGCTTTTTTCTTCTCTCTTCTTTCTGATATTATTCACACTCACGGAACATTCCAAATATCATACACAAACCTGCAGCACTGCAGAGCGTGAGCAAGCAAGACCTGAGACCTGCCCTTCTGCCGAGTTTACATTGTCACTAGATGAGTTCCTTGTGCATGATGTTTGGAAGTTACTTAGCTGCATTTGACAAGAGAAATTTGTGTTGTACCAGCATGCCTCGGAAAGAATTTATAATGCAAAGGGTTGCTGTTTATGTACTGACAAGATGCTTTATAACCCAAAGAAATGAAAGAACAGCAGCCTGTACAGCCCAGATGTTGATTTGTTCGGATGTTTTGATGCTACATTACACAATAAAACCATGAGATTTTCTTAACAGTTTAAATTGTTTTTAGCAGTTGGATATTGAGTATATGGTACTACTTGAATTAGGTGGACACAGGGTATCCAACCTCATTGGGAAATGTTTACAAACACTTAAGACTTTCACTGGGGAAGGCTGTTCAGGTACGCCCTTGGCCATACAACTGCTTTCTCCCTCCTTCTCAGCAGCTATTGCAATGGTGGCTTCTGGCTCAGTTTTTAACATTCTGCTTGACCTGTTAGATCTTGGCTGCTGTTAGGCTTTTGCCTTTGCAAAATACAAGATACTACACAAAGATTACAGTCATGGCAGCCTGTGTTTTATCTTCATGACATTTATTATGTTAACCCTCAAAGCTAAACAAGCCAGTTCTATCTTTTTTGTAGGTAGACACAGCCTGATACTTGCCTCCAGATGTCTGAAGTACTTAGACAATCTAGTATCCTTGAATTTGCATCCAGCCCAAATGCCCTTTGGCAGCTTTATGCTCTATTATCCTTTCAGCATTCCTTCACTATAATTTGAACTAGTTGATAGTACTGCATTTGCTGTGCAGTGTGGATGTGGGGTTTTTTTCCCCTCCAACATCATTGACTGTCCTGTATCACCCTGAAGGTGGCAGCATTTCACTAGTGAATGGATTTATTAAATACTTAACTCTTTCTGGAATAAGAAATACCACATGAGCAGAATCATGTTTGGTTTACCTTCATAGCTGATTAAGCCATTAGGCCCAGACTTTTAGGAGCTTAGCATGCCTGGCTGAGGCCAGGCTTTCAAAGTATATTGAACTTGGCATTTCCCTTAGACTTTACAAGAAAGCTGGGGCTGCAGTGTGGTCAAGCTGATCAGTTCTCAAATCTGGTTGCTTTGATGTTGAAATAGGAATGGAGCTTTCTTGAAAGTTGATCTTAGGGCCTGCCTGTTTGGTATCACAACATTTCCATATGTTCCCTTTGTGCTGACTGATTTGTTTCAAATGCAGTACTGTGTCCCTGTTGCTGTTTCTGTGCTATTGAAATAGCATTCAAAATTTATCACTTGGAGAGACTATTTTAGTAGAAGGAGGCATTTTGCATGGTCAGTGCTAGGCAAAGATCTTTCTGTTGTAGACTACAGCTCTAAATGAAGTCTGGCTTATGAACCTTGCCTTGCAGGAAGATCTTGTCCACTATGTGAAAATAGTCCTTTGGTGAGTTCAAAGAGCTAAGAGAGAGGTTTAGTTTCCAGGAATGCTACATGTTGCCAGTGTTAGTTTAACAGCAAATCTAAAATGAAAATTCTTTAAACCCTTAAAACTTCTTTGAAGTTATCCCATGCAGTTGTAACTGGCTATAGGGGGAGGAAGTGGGCCATAATAATACTTTTCCACAATAGTACTTTTTTTTTCCCCTCCTTTCTCCACGGAGTCATTCATTCCTGGTTCCTTACCTGGAGGAAACAAATGCCAGTGTTTCTGAATCAGTATTGCTTAATGCTTTCAGATCTGCAGGTCACTTTTGAGGCCTGTGATATGTGAACAGGTTTGCTGCCTCTTAACTGAATGCTTCTTTCTTGTACCCTTGTCTCGGTGCAAGTGTTAGACTGAGCCCTGAACAGTCATGTTCCAAGTTAGGGGGCTTCTTGGAGAGGTGGAGATAGCTGCCTGTAGTTGGAGAAAGGGAGCATTACATGTGATGGGTTTTTTTTTCCCCCAAATGACCTGTCTCACCCCTTTCAGAGCGAAACTTCTGGAACCCTATCATGGTATTGCATGCAGTTTGGTTGGAATTTCATACTGGCTTTGAAACTAGTGCTATTCATAGCCACATTAAAAATATGTCTTAAGAAAACTCTGAATGTGGTTCTTGAAGGCAACAGGTAATCTACTTTGCAGGGAGCTATGTGAGGATAGGGAAAGGAGGAACATTTTCCTCTTCAGAAGAAGGGGATGACTTGCTTCTCTTCTCTCCTACTTAATATCTGCCTTTTAATCGCCTGAAGAAAGCGAGGCCCAGCCCTGCTCCTCCAGCTCCTCCAGGTGAGAGGAGCAAGGGTGAAGCCTGGCCCGGAGTCACGAGTGTCGGGGTGGGGGGGTACCTGGGGCCCCTGGCGGCAGCTCCCCGGCCCCTGCGCGGCCGGGTCGGGCACCTGTCAGAGCGGGGACGAAGGGAACTCGCTTCAGCCCCGCCCGCTGGAGCAGCGCCTGGGGGCCGCCGGCGGCCCTGGCCCGCGCTGTCTCCCCAGGCGGCAGCAGCCCCGGGGCGGGGCTGCTCTGCCCCTGCCGCGCCCGGAACGCGCCGGCCCGGCGGAGGTTTCCGCCCGGTGCTTCAGCAGCGGGACCGGAGGCGGAAGTGGGGGCGGCGGGCTGGGGTAGGTAGGGGTAGCGCGGCGGCGGTTGCGCGGGCTGTGGCGACAGGAACCGGGCTGGCCCCATGGCCTCCTCCTCTAGCATCGACATCGAGGACGCGACCCAGCACTTGCGGGATATCCTCAAGCTGGATCGGCCGGGAGGTGAGGGGACCGGGGCCCGAGGGGGCGCGGGGAGGCCGCTGCCGGTGGGCCCGGTCGCCGCTGTCGCCGCCGTGGCGGTGCCGGCCGCAGGTGTCAGGAACCGTGCTATCCTGCCCCAGACCTGCACCACAAACCTCTGCTCAGCCACTTGGCCCCGTTGGGGGGGGGGGGGAGGGAAGCACCTGTTCGCGGCCCACAGTGCGCTGTAGCTTTGCCGTCGTTGTTGCTCAGGGCCCTCCGTCTCGAGGCCGGGCCCTACCCGTAATTTGGGCCTCGAGCCCCACGCGACCGGAGCAGCACTGCCGTATGGTGGCCGCTGCCTGCCCGCCTTGCGCTCACTGCTGGGGCACTAGTGGCATCATTCTCTGTAGCTCGGGGTGGCTGGCTCCATCCCTCTGAGGTAAGAGCGAGGGTGGTCAGGGAGTCCCACTTGCCCTGAATCTTTTGCCAAGGAGCACAGACTTTAGTGGCAAAGTTTGTACCAGCTGGGTAAGGAGAGGACCCCAGTGACTGGTAGCTCAAATAAAATCCAGAGCAGGCCCTCGCTTACAAGAGACAGCATCTGTTGCTGAACAGGGCCTGGAAGCCGTGTGGACGCAAAGCTCACTTTTTCTAGTGAGCTCTAGTGATTTCTGAATTCTCTTTTCTAAGAGGTGTCGTTGTCTCTGAGTAGGTCAGCACAGTTCAATTCTCCACTCAAGTCTCTCTCCTTTGTTAAAAAAGTTTTGAGGTCTTTGAAGTTTTCTTACTGGACTGAGTGGATGGGGCTATTTGGTCTCTCTGAGATTGGCACTGTCCTCACCCTTTTCAGTCCCTTTTTCATTTGAATGTAAAATGGGCTTCGTGTCATAAACATCTCTCTAAAAGCAGTGGTGAATCTTCTCCCTTTGCTTTGAGCGATTATACTTCTCTGCTCTGAGTTCAGTGGATCAGTCAGTGTCTTTCTACCCATGAGAAATATCTGTAGTAGACGGCAATGGTCTTAGCAGTCAGCTGTATAAAATGTGTTCCAACTCCCTTTTAGCATAGTATCTCTCTCTCAACCCCCCAACATAGCTTTTGGACCTTCTGGACTGTTTCAGTCTAACCTGGTAGGGTAGTGAGCTGAAGAAGATTGTTCCTAGATGTTTTGCAGAAGCATAGTGTATGGATAGAGAACAGAAATTATGCCCTCTTCCTTTTCCCTCATTGAGAGCATAAAGAAGAGCTTCATTTTTTAAGTGTCCTGAGAGACAACACCCAGTCTGTCAGTACAAATACACTAATGCCAAGGCAACTACTGTATGTGCTGTCTTTTGCTTGGTCAAAACGATGAGAGGTTGGATGTAGGATTGTTGTGAGGGAAGTGGAGGCACATGGGGTGACAGATGCAAATCTGTCGTAAGCCAGGGTTTGTTAGTTTTGGTGTCCATAGAGAAACTTCTAATTAGTTGAAGTAGTTTCTCTTATTTTTGGAACACTTAGATTCCCCAGGATTTTAATACTAATAGTGTAAAAATACACTTCTCCTTTATAGTGCAAGGCTTTGTACTTGAAAGATTGAAAGGAGAACTCAATGCTGTGATGGGGAGTGTTTGTTTCATGAGCAATTCATGAACTGGAAGGATGTGTCGTAACTGGGAAATGGTTGAAGTTGTTCTCTCAAGGTGACTTGACTTCCCCCTGAAGCAGCTTCTCTTGCTGTTAGAAGCAAAGGAATTGGTCATTGAGAATGGCTTATATCTTTTCATTTTTCTTCTTTGAAATTGATTCCTGTCCTTTGCATCTCATTTTCTTTATACCTTCTCTGTCAACTCCAGCGCATGAGAAAGTAGTTAGGAGGAAAAGGAGTGAGTGGACTGCGAGTCAAGCAGTAACGCGCCTGTATTTGTGCTCAGCAGGAAGTGTTGCCTGTGTAGCAGCAGAGACTTTAAAGAGCTGGACAAAATGAAGAGCAAGAGTACTTGTTTGTTAACTGAAAGGCTCTGAAAGGCCTATGAACACAACAAAGGGAAAGGGAAATTGAGGGATTGATTCATCAAAGCTTTTGAATAGAAGCAGTGCCATGAATTGCATGTGAAGGGCTAGTCTTGTCTGGCATAACAGCTGCTGCTGTCAAGATCCTCTCCAGTTCTAGTTTCTGTTATTCGTAGCATTTACAAACTAAAATACCCCACAAAGAATAGTGTAGCTGCTTTCCAAGCCTCTGAACAGTAAGAAAGTTTTGCCTTGCAGTTATGAGCAGTATTATGTTATTCTAGGTGCTCTCCGAGCACGTGACGAGATGCTCCCTGCTCCAAAGAGTTTGCAGCTATTGTAACACTTTCTTTGTTCTGCTGTTTTTGGTGGTTGTGAAAATGCAGTTCCTCACCTGTACCCCATCTCTCTTGATAGAGGTTTTACTTGATTTCAGTGTATATCATTCAGAACTTCAGTAGCTCTTGCCTTTTTTTGGTGTCATTCCCTCAAGAAGGGAAACTACAAGATTAAGCTATTTGTCTCCCAGCTGAAGCATGACTGCTCTTCTGAGCTGTAGATAGGGTGTTGATGCTAGTGCAGGAGAGTCCCTCCTGGGGGTTCTGGGCAGAATCCTTTAATCCATGCTGAAATCTCCATTGATACTAGGTGTTACATGGATTCACCCAACTCACGTGACATTTGTTGGGGAAGTATTCTTTTTAATACAAAATAGTGTTACCAGGTGTAAGTTATGGTGGGAGCAGAAAGCGTTCTGTATCTTGCCTAAAAGGTAATGATTATGACTGGCTCTTCTTTCCCTTTGATGGCCAACGTTAGGGTGGCCAACATTTGTTTTTGTTTGCATGCTTACTGAAGATTGAGCCTCTTCCCTTCTTTTATACCTTCAGGGTTGTATGCACACTGCACCTCTGTCTGGATCCCACTAAGATGGAGTGGTGGGCTAAGCGCAGTCCTGACTTCAGTGTACTGTTACTGTGTCCACCAGCCTCTGTGGAGTGTTTTCTTTTTCCACCTCCCATGGAGCTGACATGAGTGTCCTGCTGACAAGCATAAAAAAGCTGAGATACTTATGTGAGCCTTTCCTGTTGTTGCAAATAGAGCAAAGAATATACACCTTTTGCGTCATCTCTCTCTGGCAGCCTGCAATGCTTTTGCTGCAGAGAATACTTCTCTGCTTTTGATTCCAAAGGGACAGTTGCAACTGATGGAAGTTGCTGCAACTGGACAAGTATCATGTGCTATAAGAATAATTAGCACAGTCTTAATCCTACAACAGCAAGCACAAATGCATTAGACGATTACCGGATTGCTTTCTGTGGCCTGAAGTTTCCTTATACAATGGGAGTTCAGTTGCTGTTTTATTCATGCGGTGCAGGTCAACTGAGGCCTTTGCACTCCAGCTGAGCACCCAGTCAGTTTCTCCCTTGGGTTACCCTGTAGCTGCACCTGCTTTTGATGTCCATCCATCTTGTAGTTGCTGATTTAATGTCTTTGTTCATAAACTGCGAGTTTTTAAACATTCTGGAGAATAAGTAATAGCTTCAGTTACCTGTGTAGGTAACAGCACTTATCCTGATGTATTAAAGCAATTAAACCAGTTTGGTAATTTAAAGTTTGCCATGTTTTCAAAAGACATGTCTCTTGCCCACAGTTTAGATTTAGATTTGGTAGATCTAGAATCTGTTTAGATTTGTTACATGTGCCAATAAGAGTGGAGCTTCTGGTCCTGCGAGCAGCCATTTTACTAGAGCTTAGCAGCAGTTGTTACCAAGCAACACTACGTGAAATTTCAGTTTTCAAAACCAGTGAAAATTTCACACAAAATTCTTTTGCTGAGACGAGTGGCTTTGACTTCTGTGTATTGATGCATAAGTGCAAATAGATTGGGCTTGCTTTCCGGTATGTGCTGTCAACTGTTCGCCTTGCTGATAAAATACTGATAGAGAAGATTCTCCTTCTCCCCCTGTTGTATTTGTCCCTTCTAAAAACCCTCAGAAAGTGAGGAGGGGACTGGCTCAGAAGCCAATTTTGGAAAGCAACAAATATATTATTTCCAGCTACCCCCAAACATTGCAGCTAACCACTGTGTTTACTTGCTGGACTTCAGAGAGCTCTCTGCAGCTATGATGGTTAGACACAGATCTTTCAAGAACCCTTTTATCTGGAACTCGAGTCTGAGATCGAGCAATCTGATATCAGTTCAGTCTGAGATCTTTAGTCTCTCTGATCCAAGAGTACTCACTCCTTGCTCCTGTTCATCTGTGTCTTTACTGGTCTGCTGGGGTTGCTTAACATAAGAAAAGGGCTGTGACTTAGCTCCCCTATAAGAAACTTATCTCCATGCAAACGAGCGATCTTACACATCCCTTTTTAGTGCAGAATATTTTTTCAAACTAATTAATCATATTAGTAAAATGATAGATCAGTAAAACCTAACAAAAAAAAAAAAAGAACAATTGTAAGTAATATGCTTCACACAGCAGTGTATCTTTTGAGTGGATGTTGTGCACAGGTGGTCATGCTTTTCCCTAGGTTCAGTGAATGAGAACCAGAGACCATCAAATTCGTATAACGGAGACCTGAATGGACTGCTGGTGCCTGATCCCATTGTGGCTGGAGATGGACCTTCTTTGTCTAAGCCGGTGCATCGCAGCATTTCTCTGGGAGTCCTGCAGGAGAAGCAAGTCATGTAAGTGTTGTCCAAGAAAGGTTGAGAGAGTGAAGAGAACACCATTAAAAACTATTCCTGGACAAGCATGGTGGGAATCTGACAGTGCCTTTTAGGTTGAATTGAGCTGACAGTTACGAGTTGATGCTGTTGATCACAGGTGTCAGAGCTCTGTGACTTTTGTGATGCTGGTGCATGGAGCCTCACATCCTTGCTATTCAGGAAACGAAGAGCATTGACGGAGCTATTTAGGGAGAATGGGAGCAAGACTGACCAAATGATGGACATAGCAAATCAGGATGGAGTTAAATTAGCAGAGCTCTGGGTGAAACTTAGTGTTCTTGTGTAGACCTCCAGCTAGACTGCTTCAGGCATGTAAGTTACCTGAGAGGCAACTTACGCCTGTGTGCAGGGGAGACCACATGCTTGTCCAGTATCTATTTCCCCATAACTTACAACAGAGCGACTGATCCTAAGCTGGATTCCTACCTAACTCTCTGCTGAGTTGTGCATGTAAATAGGTGTATTTTGGACTGCATACACATATTTCCTGCTTGTAAACTAAAGAGCATGTGCATGTAGAATACTTAGGATTTTTTTTTGTCATGTGAGTAATAACACAAGTCCGCCACTGCTTTCATACATCAGTCTAATCAGTGTAATACTTACCTTCATGCAGTGACTCTTTTCTTAACATCAGACCTCAAGTAAGTAGCTTTTGTTTCACTTTTCTGTTCGTAGTTCTGAGAGAGGATGCTATGAGAACCGTGAGTAACGTGCACTGCTGCTGCTGAGGTTCATCTAGTTGGCTTTGGTCTTTTTGCACTTTTTAGTGGTGGTGCTTTAACCAAGTGTAGGTCTGTGCTCAAGTCAGATTAATGAGCTGTGAGAGGAGACTGGAGGTTTTAAGCTGAGCAAGCCAGGTGCTTGACTCTCTTAGAATACCGAGAGATACATCGGGAAGGTAGACTCTGAACTAAAAATAGTTTTTGTTTTCAGTTGTTCAGCTTGGACCGACTAGATGCATAGATAAACGTTCTGCAATGTCGTTCAAAATTGCGGATACCATATAGCTAACCTCGGTTTATCTTCTTTCTGTGAATTTCTGTGTGATTTTTGCCGTTTGCCTTTCTTAAAAGCTGCCTTTCCGGTGATGACAGCTCCACTTGCATAGTGATATCAGCAAAAGATGTGGAGATAGTGGCCAGCAGTGATTCCAGCATCACCAGTAAGGCCAGAGGGAGTAACAAGGTAAGTAACAAAGGAAAGCATATTCCTGTCTCTTCTTTTTGGTCACCTTAGCTCAGTGAATGTTCCCGCTATTTTAAAACAGAAGTAACAATCTTCTTTCCTTTATTGTAGGAGCTAATAGTTACATAGAAGTTTGTCTCAGAGGTTACCAAGGGAAAAACAAATTGGAGCAGTATCTTGCAACTGGTTGTTACAGAGTCTGGCTACATTAACTTCTACTTCTCATAAATGAGTTCCATGATGTAAGCTGTAGGTTCCTGTGAAAGTGCCCTTCCTGCACTCACATGCTTCTCCTGTTGACTCTCTCTTCTCTGGTAGATCTTGACTATGGAGGGAGAGTTACTTTTGATAGCTTGTGAGCGTCAGTCTTGCTGAGGGCTCCAGCTGCAGAAGAGCCAATATGCTGAACTGGTGTTTGTAGCAGAGTACTACCAGCATGTGCTCAAAATAATTGGTGTTGCTCCGGAGAGAGAATGCTGGCCTTGGTCCTCTCAGCACTTTCCCATATTGTGTCATTTTGTTTCTCGGTATGTGCTGAATTAAGGGAACTCGGAGATCATAAATGAATACTTTACTGTATTATCCTCGTTTTCCACGGGTAATTCTGAAGATGCTCACAGGTGAAAGGGAAGATCCCTGCCATGACTTCCATAGTATTTTTTAATCCTTTATTCATAGTGGCAGTCTTTATCAAATAAGGCCAGGACTCTCAGTTTCTTGGAAAGCAGTATTAAAATTTAAGAGCAAGCATCATGCACCAAATGTGCTTCTATATTTCAAAAATATTTCGAGGAACTGGGATCCCCAGACATGGTGCTAATAAAGAGGTGAAACCTGCTTTGCTGTAGTTGAAGGTAGAGTGTTGTTCTGCAGGAACTCTGAAATTCAGTGAGTTGCATTCCTTCTTGCAATGGAATGAAGTAGTCGTCAGCCTCTAGAACTTTGAATATTTAGGCCTCTGCTACCTGAGTTTCAATAAGCAGCTCTTCTTGCCAGCTGCTGCCTATTAATTGTTACTGGTCTCTTTTTAGAGGAAGTCATGTGTTTGGCAAGTTTATTCCAGACATTTCTAATTTTTTTTTTTCCCCTCTCTTGAGCAGGTGAAAATACAGCCTGTTGCTAGATATGACTGGGAGCAGAAATACTACTGTGGCAATCTGATAGCTGTTTCAAACTCTTACTTGGCTTATGCTATTAGAGGTGAGAGATCTTCCTGTCTTGGATGTGATTTGTATTGATTTGCTCTGTGCATCTTTAAAAGAGGCAGAGTGTGCCTCAGAAGAAGGTATCTGGCAATAAGTGAAACACTTATTGTAATACTCAGATGAGAGTGCTGTTGTAGTGAGAATATAAGTGAAACTAGAGCTATAGTGGAGGGAACAGTTGGTGGTGTAAGAGTTTCCATTGAGAAGGAATGCTTTTCTGAAATTAGAAATGTGGTAAAGTGAAGGACTCGGTGGGGATGGGGAGAAGTTGAAGGATTGCATTGGTTTCACTGGACAGTAATCTGATGTTCAAATTATTACTCTAGTGAAATATCTGTAATAAACAAGTTTCTCTTTGGCTAAGTACAGAATCAGGCACATGGTAATTTGAGCAAATAGATGTTTGCAATAGATTTGCTTAAATAAATTCAGATTAGAATTTAAGGCTAAATTTGGAGAAGACAAAGAGCAATGCAGATGCACTGTGTTTTGGAGTAGAGAAGGAAAGAAAAGCAGAACAATGTAGGGAAAAATTGTTTCACAAAATAGATGAAACAAATGAACATTTGCTCCTCTGTGGTGTCTCTGGTCTCATATAACCATAGAGAGATTTTGGGGCCCAACTCTTTTCTTTCTTCTTAGAATGGCACCCCATCAGTTTGTCTGGTCTCTTACAAAATCTAATACTCTATTTCTGTGTTTTATCTAAGTGAGGTTATTCTAGAGTAGCTGTTCTTAGGATGTCTAGCCCTTTTGTATTGAAGCCTGGGTGCAGTAAAATATGGAAAGTTGAGTGATCTACCTGGGCTGACTTGGGCATCAAGAAGTGGAAACAGTAGGGTCACCATAAGCCTGCCTGTATTATAGCGATGCTTGTCTGAAATGGGAAAGTTGGAAATTTTGTTCAGATCATGCATTCTCTAGAGCTTTTTTGTTTTAGCCATGCAAGCCAAAAAGCATGACTTTTTTCCAGGTGAATGTTTATGATTTTACGTTACCCTTATAAAAGACATATCTGAGCTACCTGCACCTCCGTGACTCCTTTTCTGCAGTTACTGAAAATCAAATTGCAGTTAAATTGAATCCAGTCACTGGAGGTCAATCCTGGAAGTTTGGTCGCCTTGTCATCAGCTTCTGATAAAGATTTAGGCCTTGCATTTAATGAAAGCATCTTCCATGAGAAAAATCCTGTCCTTGGTGAGCCATGATATCAGTGCTTGTGGTAAAGAAACACTGCAGTGGCCTTGTGTTTTGGAATGAACTTATTCTACTTAAAAAGTCAATGGAACTCAGAATTTGCAGGGCTCAAGAAACTATAAGAGATGTAGGGAATTGAGCTGCCCCTTAAAAGGCTGGCAAAATCCTTCTTCTGCACCAAAGCTGAAAAGTGCAGTGAATGTTTATGCGTGTCCTGGGTCCTGAAAGGGCTTGTTAATGCGGCATCTGTTGGCATGGATTTTCATTGTGCTGTCAGTGCCAGCTTATGGCAGGATGGAAGCAGGAAATGATGGACTAGCTGCTGAAAACAAAGGCAGTCCTGTAGGGAAACTGCACAGATGAATGGTGACTTCTTCCTTCTGTCTTTTCTGCAGCTGCCAGTAATGGCTCCGCTATGGTGCGGGTGTTGAGCGTCAGCACTGCTGAGCGGACCTTGCTGAAAGGATTCACAGGCGGTGTGGCAGACCTGGCTTTTGCCCATCTCAACTCCAACCAGCTGGCATGCCTGGATGAGGCTGGCAACCTTTTTGTCTGGCGCTTGGCCATGGAGAAAGAGAAAATTCAGTATCTTGTCAAAGGAAACCTCATATCAATGTTTGTGGAATGGTTAGATGTGAATGCAGTTTCACAATTGCAACTTATTGCATAGCCTTTTCAGAATATCAGCTTGCAGGAGGGAGGTTGGTAGTTTTGCCCATCCAACAGACCTTCAAATGAACATCTAGTCAGTCAACCTGTGCCTGTACTGAAATTCTGGGAGTGACATCGCAGTGCTCCTCCTGGCAAAAGTAATTAGTGAGGAAGGTTTTAGCATCAGTGGGTCTGTGCTAGCTGGCACAGTGGACGCACACACAGCTGGGCAGTGTCAGTTTGACCACATGACAAAGCTTGTTACTCTCATTTGTCTAGTCCTAGCTCTTTTCCTCAGTTACTTTTCTGGGAAGGGAGATGTGACACTTACCTCCCACTCGCTTAACTTCCTTCCAAATCTGTCATCCCTGTTCTTTTGATGGTCTTGAAATTGATTTTAAAGTTTGATTGATTGCCATAAACCTTTTCCTTGTAATTGCTAGCAGTGACTGCTCAGTGATTTTTGGGAAGCGCCTCAGTCTATAGGATGTGGTAGTTTAGGTTGTGGCTTCTTAATTTTCTCATTGATGTATGTAGTCGTTTCAAAAGCAAACTACAATCACCTTTGCTTCAGTTAAGATTAAGATTTGTGTGGCTGAACTGGATCACTCAGCCTAGGGCAGTGTGGTAGCTTTTCTGCCTTTCTGTGGTATTTATTGTTGTTATAATGCTAGATGAAATTGTTAAACTTATCCATCAGCAGTCATTTGGATTGCACGTTCAAATATGGCTGTGTACTTCTGTTGTGATTATCGTGCTCTTGTTTGCAGCCAGCAAGTGAAAATTATGAGAATCTAAGCTGACTTTTGTCAGTTTAACTCTTTCCTGCCAGGGAGGAGAAGCTAGCCTGCCTGCTTTCTTAGAATCCTTTTAACTGATTTCTCTTTGAATCTGTGATCTGAAGAACTTTATCTCTAATGGTATTTGACTGAGGACCACAACTGAGTAGGTTATCGCTGGGCATCAGTAACACAGAATGTTTTATGTTCCTTAACCGTGGTGATCAGAGAGGAGATCTTAGTGAACATCAAACGACCTGACAATACCCCACTGAACACCTCTCGAAGAATCATCTGGTGTCCTTTCATCCCAGATGATAATGAGGAGAGTGGTGAAGAGGGAAGTCAAACATTGGCATTGTTGCATGAGGACAGGGTAAGAAAACCTTGCTTGTGAAACATTGTCCCTTTTTATTGTTAGAGGGAGAAGGGAATGAAGGGAAGAGCCCACATGGTTATAGGTGTAATGCTTTTTGTCTAATTCAGTCTGGGAATCCTCCCATAATATAAGGGGCAGGACTTCTCTCTTTGGAGGAGAGGTCACGCTGGTCTCTCTCAGTGGCTCAGGGAAAGAAAGTGATAACTTCTGGCCATCATCAAATATAGGGGACTACCAGAAACAAAATGTAGAGGGCCAGAGGCATCACTCATCTCCATTCAGGCTGAGTCAGTACCCGGCAGAGGGAGGTTGGTGAGCAGCAACTGTAATTGCCACAGCTGCCTATACTAAGTATAGCTGGGTGCGGGAAAGCTTCCCATGGCAAAATCAGTTGGAACTGGGAAGGTTTATATCACATACTTGCCATTGGGCTGGAATGTCAGGTAAGAATATAAGGAATCCTTGACTGGATGACCAGTAGTTGTAGAAATAAGCCTATGTACATACATGCTTATTTTCCAGGCAGAGGTGTGGGATTTGGACATTATTCGAACAAACAACAGCTCCTGGCCAGTGGAAGTGCCCAGCATCAAAGAAGGCTTCATTGTAGTGAAAGGTCACAGCACGGTAAAAACCTATTCCTTTTGTTTACTGTATCTAACTTCCCAGGAAACAGGGATATTTGGGGAAAAAATCCCCCTCCCTGCAAACAGCAGTGCTGAAAACAGTAGTAAGTCATCTGTCTGGCATGACTACATGTTGCAATTAAATAACTAGATGTCAATGAGTGATACAAATAAAGCAAGTGGGGCTGAGCTGAAATTCTTAACTTTTTGTTCTATTAACATAGTGCGTCCTCTGTGGGGCTGCTTACAGAAGGGACTTCCAGCTCTTTTTTGGGCAATTGTGGTGGGCAAGAGTATCATTCTTGAAATTAGTCTTACAGGTCAAACTTTTTCACGCTTTAAGACTGTGACGAGCTAAATGCACAGCAGTGCTAAGTAGTTCAACTTTTTTCTGTAAATTGCTTCTTTCATTCCCTGTTTGGCATGCCCACTGATTTTGGAACTGAAGTGAGGCATCTCATGTTTGTCATGGTTGACTGTTAACTCCCCAACCCTCCTCACCCTGCTTTATCTCAGTCTGCGAAGGCCACCTCTGGAGAGATATTGTATCAGACCATAAAAACTTTTACTAGCGTAGCTAATCAAAGAACAGTTTAAATATTCAGGCTAACTGCTCTTGGCAACTTAGTGCTCTCCCCTGTGCTTGAATTTCTGTAAAAGTTTGGAGTCCTCCTGACGTGGTATGTTACAGATCATGTAGGTTCTCTTTCGTTTTTACAGTGTCAGGAGTTGTAGTTCTTAGGATGATTGATATCAAACTTCTGGTGTAAAATAGTTTCTTAGCCAGTGGGCTGTGGGTAATAAAGGAGATGGGTATGTGCACACATAATAAGTGAGCTTTGTTTCAAGAGCCAAAGTGAAATTGTAGTCATTTCCTTTGAAAATGACTAGGAAAAAGTGCCTATAGTTCCAAGGGTCAGTTTGGCAATCTGGGCTGCATTTCAACTATTTTTTTAAAATCTTCTGATAAATGGAATGGCCGGGGGATCTGATAGGTGATGCCTTGAATATAAAGGGCACAACTGGAAAGAGTAATTTCAGTTCTTGGACAGGATGATGAGAAAGTAATTGTATCACCTAGGTAAAGCAAAGTACTTAATGACTGCAAACAGCCAGAAGATCCCAAAGCAAAATGAGGTCTGTTTGTAACGAGTGACAGTGGAAGCAGGAGCAGCATTATCTATTGCACTTAAATTTCTCTCTGGAAAGCGTGACTAGGATTAAAAATTGCCCTGTCAGTTCTGTGAAGGGGTAAGGTGCCTGGTGAGGTGTGTGTTAGAGAGATCTTGTCTCCTGTCCTACCGGGCTGTTAGTCGAATTCCTGTGTGAAGACAGTATTCTCTTTTTCTTAAAGAGCTATATAACATAACTTTTATGTGTGTGTGTTTTTTTTTTTTTTTCCTTCTCTCCTCTCTCTGCTTAGTGCCTGAGTGAGGGAGCACTTTCTCCAGATGGAACTGTGTTGGCCACAGCAAGCCACGATGGTTTTGTCAAATTCTGGCAGATCTATATTGAGGGGCAAGATGAGCCAAGGTAACTGGAGAATTAGAAAATAAGGGATCTTGGAATAGAGAACAGCAGTTTCTCTGTGAGACTTTTTCCTTGTTAGAAAATCACTCTCAGGTCATTATGAAGATACAGGGTGAACGTACTTTATAGTAGTTTGTGGCTGATGAGTGCTGTTACATCACTCAATATCACACATGCTTAAAATTTGGTGAACTTTAGACAGAAGCAAAGAGCTGTGTCTGGAAGCATGAGTCCTGTGCATTGTACATGCTGTAGCCAAACTCTGTTGCACTGTCCTGCACATGCAGAAGGCTTCTCTGAGCTTCTCCTCTCAGTGTTGATGTCTTTTATATATGGTGTCCTTGTTGAAACACCAAACCAAAGGGCAGCTTTTTTTTTCCTCTCTCTTATTTTGTCACAATCTGTGGCTGCATGGGGTGTGATCCCCTTGTCAATTTATATAAGCCTTGTAAACAGCTACCAGTTGATAACACTTGGTGACCGCTGACATAGCGCTTTGTTCAAACAAGTGATAAGATGTTCAGAGCCCACCTCTTATTCCCCCCGCCCTACCTTCACCAGTCCCTGCATTTTTGCTGTTTTATGATTCTTTTTTAGGTGTCTCCATGAGTGGAAACCCCATGATGGTAGGCCCCTCTCCTGCCTCCTCTTCTGTGACAACCATAAAAAGCAAGACCCAGAGTAAGTTTCAAATCTACTTTGAGTAGCAAAGTTCAGCAGTGTCTTCCAACTCTACCTTTGGAGGTTTCCTCATAATTGCACAAATTTAGCTTTGTGGCAGGAGCAAATCCTGTTCTGTTTTGCAATAAGTTTTCTAGTGATGGAAAAAGTATCCATTCAGAGGGACCTGGACAGGCTGGAGAGCTGGGTGGAGAGGAACCTCCTGAAGTTCAACAAAAGGCGAGCACAGGGTGCTGCACCTAGGCAGGAAGAACCCCAAGCACCAGGACAGGCTGGGGGCTGACCTGCTGGAAAGCAGCTCTGCAGAGAAGGCGCTGGGCGTGCTGGTGGGCAAGAAGTTAAGCATGAGCCTCAAGCATAAGCATGAGGAGTGTGGCCTTGTGGCCAAGAAGGCCCAGGGTATCCTGGGGTGCGTTAGGAAGAGCGTTGCCAGCAGGTGGAGGGAGGTGATCCTGCCCCTGTCCTCAGCCCTGGGGAGGCCTCACCTGGAGTACTGTGTCCACTTCTGGGCTCCCCAGTACAGTCCAAGAGAGATACGGAGCTTCTGGAGCGAGTCCAGCGGAGGGCTACGAAGATGAGGAGGGGACTGGAGCATCTCTCCTGTGAAGAAAGGCTGAGAGAGCTGGGCCTGTTGAGCCTGCAGAAGAGAAGACTGAGAGGCGATCTCATCAATGTGTACCAGTAGCTGAAGGGGGGGTGTCAAGAGGCTGGGGCCAGTCTCTTCTCCGTGGTGCCCAGCGACAGGACAAGAGGCAACGGGCATAAACTGCAACACGGGAAGTTCCGTCTGAACCTGAGGAAAAACTTCTTCACTGTGAGGGTGACAGAGCACTGGAAGAGGTTGCCCAGGGAGATTGTGGAGTCTCCTTCGCTGGAGATATTCCAACCCCGCCTGGATGCGATCCTGGGCAATGTGCTCTAGAGGACCCTGCTGGAGCAGGGGTGTTGGACTAGATGATCTCCAGAGGTCCCTTCCAACCTCAACCATTCTGATTCTGTGAAAAATAAGACACCGGAGCACAGCCTGAAGTTACCTTAATTCTACTGTCAATTTCAGGACTGTGAAGAGCTAAGCAATGAAAATCCTGAGTCACAGTCTTTTCAGGTTTGCAATATGGTTAGTTTTACCTGGCCTGTTATCAACTGCAGAAGAAATTTGATGGACAAAAAGAGCTCTTTTTTTTTTTTCTTTTTTCCTTTCGTTAGTCAGTTATGGCCTTATGGTTCTTGGGTGCTGAGAGTGCTATACTGGTTTTCAATGTGCCTCAGAAGTAGAAATTTTCTGAGAAGTTTAAGACACTTGGGCAAAACCAGCCATGGGCGGACCATGAGAAACTTCTCTGTGAAATGACCTTTTGGGAGGGACCAGATCTTCTTTGAGATAATCTGTTTGTGTTGTGCCTGCAGGGTTCCCTTCTGGAGATTTCTTATCACAGGAGCAGATCAAAATAGAGAGTTGAAGATGTGGTGCACTGTATCTTGGACCTGTCTGCAGACTGTCCGGTAGGTGTTGATATGCTGATTCTGATATGTTGATATTGATGTGTTGATATTCCCCTGAACAGTTAGATTTAGTTTGACGAGTCAGTGGATCATAGCAAAGCTCTAACCTTTTGGGTTTGCTTGCTTTGCACAGTTGTCTTAGGTGACCCTAATAGAGTCTAGCCCCAGCTAATATCTCTTCTTTTGCCAATCTGGCATATTTTTTGAAAGATATGAGGACTGTGGTAGACTGCCAGGTCAGGCTTTGGTAGTGCAGGGGAGATTGGTGACTGTTATACTGTCACAGTGGTGTTACCAAGACCTCTTGTGTTCACTTTGGTCTGCAGAGCGCAAATGTACCTGTAGCCTTAGGAGAGGCATTCCAAATAACACTCCTTCAGTGCTTTCTTCTATAAAAAATTAGCTATTCAATAACCAACTTAGCATCTCTTTCTGTTACTGCTTTTTCTGATTTAAAGAATTAGAAGCTGCTATGTTGACAGAGCTGAAGCAGTTATACAAGACTTACTTGCTGAGCCCTATAGCTCCAGAAGTTCCAATTCCCCTTTAGTCCATCTCTTCCCTCCACTTGCTAGATTCTTTGATTTTGCTGGTGGATCATGGGCTCTCAGGTCATATGCTCATGTAAAGCCATTCCTGAATTGCCCTCCTAAAATGAGAAGAATGTGGCACAGGCATGCAGCTGAGTACTGCTTTTTCCATCTCATACTGCAGAAGGTCGGAGCCCTAAGAAGGGTTCTTCTGGTTTGGTGGATCTCTGGCTTTAAACCTATAGCTTTGGGCCTTGTCCTCCTATGAATGTGGAACACGTTAAGTAATTACAGACTGTCATTTTGCATTTAAAATGTTCAGAATCCATAATTAGATCCTGTCCTGTGATCTCCCTGCTGGTCTCTTAGCTGATGTAGGCATTGATTTCTGTGATGATGCTTACATTCTAGTGGGTGGAGGCACTGTAATATGGCTGTAAACCCCTTAAGATGTTTTTTAATGAATTGAGTTTCATAGTAGTTGTTTTGATTGTGCTGATGTGCCTTACTTTCTGCATCCTGCTCTTGTTCGTGGATCTAGCTTTTCTCCAGACATCTTCAGCTCTATGAGTATTCTTCCCAGCCTGAAAGTCTGCCTTGACCTCTCCGCTGAATACCTGATACTGAGTGATGTGCAAAGAAAAGTAGGTGGCTCATTTTTTTACTGTCTGTGTGGGTAATGGTGACAGAAGGAGAAATGGCCTTCTCTGTGACTTGTTCTGCTGCTTGCGTCTGGGCTTTGCACGTTAGCGACTGAAAACGCGCAGAGGTTGGCCCCAGCTTTTCCTCTCTAAGAGGACAAATAATAACAGTTTGGCTGATTAATCTCAAGGAGCCTCAAGGATAATTTTTGAACCTTAAAGTAAAGCTCTTGTTTGCAGGAAGCTGAATGTGGCACGGTAGGATTGAGTTCCTGATCAGCATTGACTCAGAGAACAGCATGCTTTTGATAGTCTCTTGAGTGTTCTGTTTCAGATTTAAATGCCTCAGACTTTATTCCTCGTGTTATTCCTGTGGTTCCAGGTCTTCTTCAGGTGCTGAGCTTTATAGTGTGGACGCACACTCGCACACTCTGCTCTGAAATCCCTTTCAGAGGGGATTCCAGTCCCCAGTGACTTACTGTTTCTTATTCCTCCAGGTCTTGTATGTGATGGAACTGATGCAGAACCAAGAGGAGGGCAAAGCTTACTTTAGCTCCATTTCCGAGTTCCTCCTTACCCACCCAGTTCTAAGCTTTGGTATCCAGGCAGTGAGCCGCTGCCGGTTAAGGCATACTGAAGTGCTCCCAGCAGAAGAGGAAAATGACAACTTGAGTGTGGGTAGGTGACGAAGACTTTGGCTGCTGTGAGATCAGGATGTCTCTCTTGACTAGTTGTGCCTTTCTCAAAAAGGGCTCACTTTCTTCTTCTCTTCCTCTGTATGAAACTCCTGCCGTACAGCTAAAGTACTTCAGAGAAGCACAGTAGAGTTGGTTACAGAGGACTTTCTGGAGGTCTCTGGTCTAACCTCCTTCAAAGCAGGAATATTGCTGGCAGTAGATTAGGTCAGCTGTGGCTTTATCTAGTTGCATATTGAAAATGGTGGTTCTCTCTGTGCCCTGGTGTCCTGTTCCAGCTCTGCACCACTTCCTAGAGAAAATGCTTTTGTAAGAGCCAACCTGAAACTCCCAAACCACAGTTTATCACCCTTGCCCCTTACCAAGTGGAAACTCTTCTGAGGTGTTTCTGTTACTAAAATATAGTGCAGGATTGTGCAGGATTGAGTGAGTGGAAGTGACCCTTTGGTTAAGGTGTAGGATTAGCTGCCCAGGATCTGAGTGGTGATGCTTGAAGGATCACATAGCTTCCTTGCTCTCAGCAGAAACAGGCAGCATACTACCCTACCTCTGGCGTTGTAGGGCTGAGTCTCCCTTCAGCACAGACTGAGGCAGGCTTACAGGAGCAACAGAGTTCCTGGAAGAGTTGGCAGGATATATTTCTGTGACTGCTTGTCCAAGTAAACTGTGCATAATTAAATATCTGAAGTTTGAACTCGTGGTCCGAGATCCAGTTGGTTGCTTCTGAACTGTATTGTCAGAGCTGTGCCAGGATGTGGGGACGGTATGCAGTTTGAATTGCAACATTTGGACAGAGAGGGAGAGATTCCTCTCCATTGCATCTGGAATGCTTATTCCCAAGCTGTGGGTTGAGACCCACAAAACTTCTTGCAGCAGAAATGAACGAGTAACTCCCTTTAGAGGGGAGGAGATGACAAATGTGGGGTTGCAGTGCTGAGGGCTCTGCTTTAAAAAAGGCTTCTTGGAGACACGTGAGCTGTATTCTGGCAATTACTACAACGGATATGTTACAGAATCCTGTGGAGAATTCTCATGCAAGCTTCATTGTTTGCTGCTTCTCTTGGAGTGTTGGCTTGTTCCTGATCTCCTACCTTTCTGTTACTAAAGTTTGGAAAGGTGCTTTGGATAAATAATGTCAATGTATTTCCTGTTAATGAGAGTTCTGGACTGTCAGTGAAGCGTTATGATATGCTTCTCAGTGCCTATTCTGCTACATAATAATTATAGTTAATTTGTGTTATTGTCAACACAGTGACTCACTGGCTCCCAAAGCAAAGAATATCAGTACTTTTTTTTTTTTTTTTTTTCCTTTTTGTAGGGGCTCTGGCACTGAAATGTAGAAAAGATGACTGATACAAGTAACAAGTCAGCAGGCAGACTGGGGGTGAAACTTTGGGTCCCAGATTGGTGCTCAGATAATTTGGAGAATTTGCATAAGAATACCTAAATTAGCTTTTTATGGAGAGTTAGGCTTATCTTTTCTTCTCAGCCTCCTTAGCTTTCCTAGCAGCAAGGCTAATTTGGGTATTGGGTGAATGTTGTCAGTACTGGCTGATGGAAAGTTATTGCGGAGCTTTGTGTAACTACTGTTACTTAAAGCTGGGAAAGATGGTTGAGTCCCAGTCTGAACCTCTGCGTGATGTAATCGAGAGAGTGTCTTTTAAAAAGTATCCAACTAGTCACTTTAACTGCCAGAACAAGTTGCTGGCAGTTCTAGACTGCAGCTTCCTCCTGTTTTCCTAGAAAGGTGATTTCTACCTCCCCGCCCCCTTCGGGCTTATTTGACTGGATTAGAGGAAATTTGATTGCTCTCGCAGTGAAAAAATAAAGCGAGCATAGGATACATTTTCCCATAATAGGATGAATCTACCTCTGAAGTGAAGTAGTGACAAAGCTATATAGAGCTGTATTGTTCTCTGCTGCTGGCTCATCTGCTTTGAAGTTTTTCTAGTAGTTTGTTTGCGGTTTCCATCTAAGTTCACGTTTTACTTTTGTCTCGTTTCCAGAAGGTGCTCAGGGAGCTGGGGCTGTTGAGTCGGCAGCAGGCGTACTTATAAAACTGTTCTGTGTGCACACCAAGTGAGTATGCATAGAACCTACTATGGGTAGCTGTCCACAGTGATCCCTATCCCGCGCTGACCTGTAGAAATGCTGTTTACTTACCGGTTCCTTCCACTCATAATAAAAGCTACTTGAGCCCATAGAAGCTTCTAGCTGTGGTGTGTTCAGAATGTCTTTACCTGGAAGTGGCCCAGCATAGTGCCGTGACAAGCTAGTATTTTTGTTGCTGCATGCACCCAGTGACTTCAGAGTTTTGCACATATGTACGTGCCGGCAGCACCTTTCAGATGCTTTGGGTGCCAGAACTGGGTGAAGCAGCTCCATAAAGATCAGCTTCTACTTCTTCCCTCACAGGCAGAAAGCGCTAAAGTGTATTCCACAGGAATCAGTTCCAGGAAGAGCAGTCCTCTAAGCCATAGGCTTCTGTTGGTGATTCACAAGGTAATCAGAGATGTCTGATTTTTTTTTCTTCAGGGCGCTACAGGATGTACAGATCAGATTCCAGCCTCTCCATAGTCCTGACGTGGCTGCATCCATACCTTCCCATGGCTCTCATGAAGAATTTGGTGAGCATTTGTGTTCAGTGAGTCTTCAGTATTCTAGGCCTTTAATGGCTGGGGAGGGCTGACGAGAGGGGGAAGGTTGTTGGTGGTTGTGTTCTGAGTGTGGGCTAGCTGTGAAAGCAGCCCACTTGATTAGAGCCCAGTAAGAGTACAGAGCCGGGGGAGCCTGTTAAGCTAGGAGTGCTAATGCTTTGTGCATCCTTGGGTTTGCCTTCCTAGTTGATTTGGCACTGGTTCCAGAAACACGATATTTGTCTCTTCTCAGGCAGAAGAGATCTCAGTGACACCAGAGCTTTGCAGGTAGAGGAGACTGGGCTGGGTGCAGTGTGCTTTTTTGGATCATTCACCATTCTGGAATGTTGGCTGTTACAACTGGCCTTAAATTCAGAGAAGAAAGGAAGCTTGTATCGCTCTCATTATTAAAGCCTGATAACGTCCACTCTTTGGTGTACAAAGAGTAAGCAGAAGACAGGATTTCCATTGCCCTTAACTCTGATTAGTTCAAGTGGATGTTGCTGGATTTTGCTTGCTATCTTGGCATCCAGTATGACTAGCAATGGCGTAAGTTTGTACATTGTGGAATTATAGCTTTAGCTGTTGGGGGAAGTTCCTATAAACTTGTTTGTATTTATCTTTTGGAAGCCTTTCCAGACCATATGGCTGATCTAAGCACAGAAGGGCTGGGATCTGAAAAGGGATCTGTGCACGGCTCTCAACCTGACTTGCGGCGCATTGCTGATCTCCCTGTACCAGCAGACTTTCTTTCTCTCTCAAATGATGCCAAACCTAAGTTGATGACTCCAGATGCATTCATGACCCCAAGTACATCTCTTCAACAGGTAACCAGAGGAGAGCACTGTTACTAGTGGTACAAGGGATAGGTTGGGATTTTGATCCTTTTGGACTTTTTTTAGACTGTAATGACTCAGGGAGGCGGAACTAGTGAATGTCGAGCACAGAAGAAAAACTACCTGCGTAACCAACACTGAGTAAAGACATGTTGGCCTGTCTAAAATGCCAAGCTGGTCTAAGCTTATGTTGGGAGTGCTGTATTTTACTACAAAACTGCTGATGTAGCTGTATTGTATGCAAATAATGGATGTACTGAATAACTATCTATGCTGGGAGATGCTTTTCCTGGTTTATGCATCCTGTTTGGGGTTGTGGTCTAACTGTAATGGCAGAAAACCCCTGTCAGCTTGTGCTGTCTCTGCATGTCCTGTCTGACAAGATCCTTTGGGAATGCATGTCTAAAACAGTCAAGTAAGAAGATGGGACTGGAACATCTTCTGCATAAGATCTCCAAATTGGCAGTCCAATAGTGCAGTGGGTTTTTAGCTGGATTTACTTTGAAGCTTGTCTGGAGGGAAAGAAAATGGTTCCACAAGCTGAACAGCATCCTGTTGATTGCTGAGTTGGCTTGCTGTGAATCTGATGCAGCAAGCCTTAACTTGTAGTGCAGGCAGTTCTTTTGTGCTTGCCCCATGGATTTCAGGATCAGGGAGCGAAGTGTTCCTCAGGATTTGCTGTAGGAGAAGGGCACCAAAGTCTTTCAGTGAAGAGCCATAAGCAAGCATTTCCTCCTCAGTGGAGCTCCAATGGAGCAGTCAGTAAGCAGTGAATTGCTCTTAATGCTCTGTCACATGTGTGCGGCCAGTATCATGCTCCTTTGGGTCCTCCTGGGCATCTCTAGAGGCTGTCTGACACTGACAATGTTTGTCTGTCCACCTCACTGCAGGTTTCTGCTGCCTCCTCTTGGTTATGACAACAAACTTAAGAGCTGGAGCTCACTGTTTTTTGGCCAGATCTGTGTCCAAACTTCATGCTAGTTTGTCTTGAACCCATTCAGATGTTCTTGCTTTGCAGCCTGCTTGCATGTCCTCCCTTACCTCTGCATTGCATTTATGACCATTAGTTTTCCCATGTACTTTTAAAATTGGAATAAATGTATGTGAAAAAGTGTTTAAAAAATATTTTCCTTAAAAAGTGATCTGCAACGTAATTACAAGGTGTGAATTCAGTTGGTGTGAAACTGTGCTGTTGGCAAGTGCTTTTCCTGCCTGCCTGTGAGAAATGTACTGTCAGCAGTTATTTACCATGCTGACATGGTTCTTACAGGCAGCGGTGAGAGTGCTGATGAGCAGCATTCTGTGTGCCCATCCTCTGGCAGGGCTTCCCTCTCCGAGGGAGGAATGAGAGGTTGTAACTACAGCTTATGCATGTGCTGGAGGAGCTTCTGTGAGTAGGGGCAGCACATGGAAGATGTGGAGAAATGGAGTTAGTGCTGAGCTGATTGAGATACACCCACCTCCAGTGGAAAGTTGGGGAGCAAAGAATAAATTAAACTCCTCATAAAGGTTTCAAGGTTGCTAGCAAGGTTGCTGAGTACAAAAGTTAATTATGTGCCTGAGGGTGGATAGCTTTCCCAGTGCTAAGATGCACCAAGGGAGTAGAGAGATGTTGTTAATGGGTGATGGTTGCACATGCTGTTTGCTGCAAGGACCAGCTCACTTTTTATTTTCAGTTTAAACCTGGCTTTTCGTTGTTGCCTGTTTCATGGCAGGCTTGTTCCTGCTGGCACCAGCACCTGGGAGCATTCTAGTGTGGACCAGCCTTGGGTTTAGCTTAATCTTCACTATGCTGTAAACAGTGTCAAGAGTCAGAAGGTTGGCCAAATAGACTTTCACTGCTTTGTACGTGTGTGCCTGTGTTGATGACCTCTGTAGCTGTTTCTTGGTAGCCAGAAGCAGCAGAGAGGTCAGCATATCTCACTGTGCTCTACACTGTTAGCCAGCTAAGGTGAACAATACCCCTTTTTGTGCGTTTATGCATTCCCTTACCGCCTATTGGTAGTGCTTATGTAGCAGGACCCATACCTCAGGCAGATTCTGGCCTCACCAGTGGCAACAGACCTTCACAGGAGCAGTCTAGCTTGAACAACAAAATGTGGTACTGCTGAGCCCTGCAGAACGCTGGTTCATTTTGGGACTGTAAACGTGCCTGAAGTAACTTAGGTCAATATAAGCAGCCATGGTTCATATGATGGGAGTGTATTGGGGGCCTGCCTTTGACCAGCACCTGAGCACCCCAACGGTACAACTTCCAACTTTTTTATTCCCCTTTTGCCAAAGAGTCTTTGAGAGTTCTTCTGAGGCCAGCGTTCTAAGTTCTGCTGTTGGACTCTTGTCACATCCTGACTGCTGTATATTTTCTTGTAGATCACTGTATCTCCAGGCAGTAGCGTCAGTTCCCTGACTGCAGTCACAGCCATGAGTAGCACTTCTGTCACTGACACCTCTATGCCCAGGTAAATAGAGCATTAAATATTCCTTTGCAACTGAACTGATACTGTCCTGCAGGGTGGAGCAGAGCTGTAGTTTATCTTGCAGAAGAGGAGATTGTAAGCAGAGTTAGAAACTGGCCTTAGTCCCAGAGCCCCAAATGGGCAACTCTTTACATCCCTAAGGCAGCTTGGAGCATGTCTGTTGTCATCCAAGGGGCAGACAGTAGTGTTTCCTTTGTGCCTCATAGGGATTCTTTTACTGCATCTCAACTTTGTCGCTTTCTGTGCTTCTCCCGAAGGGCTGTCACTGTTTACAGGTAAGGGAACGCTGCAGGCCTCAAGGACAGAAGGGTAATTGGGACTCTCAGGAAAATCTTATGGGGGTGAGGTAGGTTCGGCTGCATAACTAATAAGGAAAAGCTTCATTTCTAGGGTCAGGGAAGAAGACCAAGGACCTTTTCTCTAGTGTCCTATTTCTCCCTAAACTCCCCACAGTGTGAACTGAAGATATAACGGGGCCCTTGTCTCACTGACCCCTCAAATTCTAACGCTTCCTCAGACAGACTACAACGCCCCTCTTTTCTTCGTTTCCATTTAGACTTTCTTTGGCCTGTATGGTGACTAGGAGATGCAGTTGCTAGTTGACAGGGAGCAGCTGACCACAGAGTAAAGAGCAGAGAGCTCAGAGAGGACTGATGAAATTTGAATTGGGCCCTCTGTTACTGTGAATTGGCTCCTCCATTGACCTGTGCGTTCATACTGCTCCGGAGCCTCAAGTGTTCAGTGCAAATCTGTATCATTAAGTTGGCCTGCCTAATTTGTTTTTTGTCTGTTTTCTGTAGGGTATCGGAAGACTTGACGGTGAGCCCCAAGATGCAGCTGGACACCAGCCTCACGCTGAGTAGCAGTAGCAGCAGTCTTCAAACCAGTCCTAGGAGCCATTCAGTTCTTATCCCTAGCCTCCCTGACAAGCTAACACCAAAGGCACCTGTTCCAGTAAGTCTCCAAATACAACTTGTTTCTTTCTCCTCCTGGGCCACGGTACTTCTCTATAGGCTTTTGCAAGCTGAAATGAGGCTCATTTGTATAATAGCAGGGCCAATGTCTACCTTTTGGGAAACGAAGCTGCTGGCATAGATCTGCAGCCTGGTTTATCAATATATTAATGGAGCTTGATTCTGCTGCAAAACAGGATGTCTCTGAAAGCTAGAGACAGCTCTAGCTTATGTTATCACTATCATGATGGTCAGAAATGGTCAGTCTGTGTGTTAGGAGACAGTGCTACCTGGAAAGGTTTCTTCCTTCTTACTGGTCTTGTGGGTCTGAAACTATCATTTCTTATCCTTAAACTTTTATTTCCAGGTGTGATGTAAAGCAGATTATGGATGACCAAAGCTTAAAGCCAAAATAAACTGTCAGTTCCAGAGGTATTCAATGTTAAAACTAACCGATTATTTGCCCTCGAAGAGGAAAGATTGTGAAGCAGATCAGGGAGGTAGAACTCCCTGTTAAATTTTATTTTGGAAGTGTGTTCAAACTAGAACAGTTAAGTGTGTTGTTAGTATGATTTTTGGGTCTAATTCTGTATTCCCTTATGTGCAAGTCAAAATTCCCTTTCGTTTAAGGAGAGTGTCGGAGGTTATGTGCTGAATGAGGGTTATGTGCTGAAGGGTCAGTAAATGTTTCTACAAGTAGTTGACAGATATGGAAAAAACGTGCTATTTTTGCATTGAGAAGTTGGAGGGATCCTGGAGCAAAAGAAGGTGGTAGCACACAATCTCATTACAAGTCTTGGGGCCCTTCTCCATCTGCTGAACACTTTGGGTGCGCAGGTATCACATGAGGAAAGGATACAGCCTGGCTGTCTTCAGAGGTGATTGTTGGCCCTGGGGCAGTTCGGCGCTTGGTGAGAGGTGCTAGGGTGTCTTGAGATGTCTCTGTGAAGGCTGAAGGCTCTTGTTTGATGTTATTTTATGTTATTTTGAATTCAGGTCACGCCGGGAAACCCTTCTCTAGCTCTGGAACTGCAGGAAATGGAGCCCTTGGTGGTGCCTCAGGCTTCTCCCACCCGTGAACGTTCGCCAGATGTCATTTCCTCTGCTTCCACAGCCATGTCCCAAGATATCCCAGAGATTGCTTCTGAGACCTTGCAACGCAGCTTTGCAGCTGGCCCATCTGGGCTCCCTGCAGAGGTGCTGGAGCCCAGTCATCATGCAGACAGTATGGCATCCGCTGCTTCAGCCTTGCATTTGCTATCTCCAAGGAACCGGCACAATTCTGATCACAGCCACCGCTCTTTGGACATGCCTCAAGTGGAGGTGGACAGACTGAACGCTCCATCATTACTGGAGACTGCTTTAACTCAGGAAAACGCATCTTCTGACAGTGTTGTGAGTCAGCCTTGGCCAGCAGCTCCTGACATAACCAGAGAAACTAGGAACAGCATGGCAGACAGGTAATCACTTGGGTGTTTCTTTCTTGGGGCAATTTCTTCACACTTCCTAGGTTGCTAGCTTGGTGAAAAGCTCTTATATTGAATTTGAGCTAGGACAGTTTTCCATCCCTCCTTTCCCTTGAAAGACCCAATGATTCAAACTTCCTGTGTACCTGGTTTGTATATACTGTGTCCTAAACTTCCTAAGTGAGCTCTGACTGTGTGTGCCCTCTCCACTTTAGTGGCCTTCGTGTTCTCCTGGGAATGAAGAACAAAACCAGTGCAAACTAAATTCTACCCCAGGTGATCCCCTTGCAGGCCCTTATTTGAAGAAACCAGTTAGCATGTAATTGTCATATATATATAATGTAATTTGATTATAGGTTAATCATATGTCTCTCTTCTGTGATTGGCTTTGTGAAGCTAGTATTAGAAATCAGACAAAAAGTACTTTAAAAGTCAGGAGATGAATGATAATGTCTCTGTGGAGTGGGCGTGCAGATTTGGGCAGCATCGCATCTGCCTACTTATCAGAGCAAACCTTTCTGCTGGTGGCAGTGCCAAGATTCATTGCAGTGTTAGTGCCGTGTCTTCTATCGGGACCGGAAACAGCAAGATGGATTTGTCACCTCCTGAGTCTCTGGGCCAAGGCTGCATGCACCATGCGAGTCAGCAAACACCTCCCTTCTGAACAGGGGTAGCAAGCTGGGAGCATCAGTGTTGTCCATCCAATCCAGAGCGGTTCTATTCCCTGCCAGAATTACAAGAGAAAGGCCTGTCCTTCTGCTCCTTCAGCTGAAGATACTGCTTCAAAAACAGTCTCGGTTCTTATGGCTTTGGGAGAGCATTGAGGCTGTGTCTTCGTGCTGTGTTTTTTTTGCTTTTGCTCATGGTTCAAAGTTCAGAAGAGATTTTTTTGGGAGGAGTTCCCAACCCCCCTCAATCCCACTCTCTCTGAATTCTTTAGGACTTCTCAGATCAGAATATCAGATCAGATATTTTTGGATCTGAGCTATTTCATTTGCTCACTGCTATTAAAATAAAAAAACAAAACAAAGGAAGGGACATGTTTCAGTCCAGTCAAGCCATCAGCCTTCCTGAAAGTAACAAGTACTCACTTCTGTTTAATGATCGTCTTGCATATTGAATTTAAATAGTCCTAGTCTTAGAAGCATGTGCAATTTGCTCTGAAAACCTTTATGAAGCTCTGACTGGATTCACTAGTGCAGTCTTGTCCTATCTGGTAGAGCTAAGCTGTCAAATTGTCATGCTTCCCTCTATTCTCTTCAGAGCTTGGGAGAACTGAGAGGCACTGAATTTTGTCCCAGTGATCAGTATTACTTAAGGAAAAACAAGCCCAAGGTGATACTATCCACTGGCATGCACTGTACCTCTTTTGAATGGTGGATTACTACTGCATGCTTGGTTGCTGGGGGATTATGTTCTTGGGTTACTGCCTGAAGCATAGCTGAGCTGCTTGTCCCTTCCAAAAGACAAGTGTGCAGTGCAGTTTGTGTTAGTATCTCCAAACACTTGTTGCTCTCTGGATCTGTGCAGCTAGAATTTTTTTTTTTTTTTTTAAAGACCTTCTAACAGTATGCCCCATGAGAAGTGGAGTGAGCAAATATCCAGCTGGAGGAGACTTACTTGATGATATTTTCATTCTTATTTTTCTCCTCTAGCCCGAGGGATGAAGTTGAAGAAAAGCACAAGAGCTCTTCCTATCACCGACACAGCTACCACCTGCTGCAGCATGACAGCCAGGATGCTAGTGCAGAACAGAGGTACCAGAGTGCTCAGCGCCCTCTCTTGCCCTGCGTGAACTCAGTTCAGGCTACATTCGTGTTTCTGTCCCCAGCAAGCCTTCATGTGAATGTTCTTGCTTTGTCTCCTGACTGAATGTGTGTATGCAGTCAAGCTTCCATAATGTCCTAATCACTTCAGCTGATCATGAGATGGACGTCTGGAAATTGTCCAGTTTATCCCCTACAGAGAAATGTTTGTCTGTATCGTTCATAAGAGCGTGAATCAGTCTTGGCTTAATTATCAGTGTAAACCTGCTAAGGGACCAGTACTGAAATACTGTGTTTAAGGTAGTGGGGTTACCTCAGTAGTCATAGCTTCCTGGTTTTGGCATCTTTACTCTATCATTAGCCACTCTGAAGCTCTGTGGCCACGTTTTTTGTGCCTGGCAAACTAGCCCTGCTTGGCAGCTGAGGGCTTGTTTGTAATCCATGCTTCAGTTCGGACCAAAGTGTGTAGCTGGCCAGCAGCTGAAAGACTCTAAGGTAACAAGGATCGCACACAATTCCTAGGCTCCATCTCGTTATCCTTTCTTACTGCAATGCTTGCTGCATTAGGTGCTTTCTGTCTGAAAAGCTGTCAGGATATGCTATGCTTGGGTTCCCCACTGGGTCAGCAGTTACATCGCAGGGCTTCTGTGCTGGTGTGCTTGCAGCAAGAACACGCATCAAACTCTTCCGCTGCCTGACCCATAGTTCTCTGTAATGCAGAGGCCCTTCAGGTCCTGCCATGCAGCACTGAAGCTTGGCCTGAGCAGTCCTGGATCAAAATGGGGCAGGCTATGCTAAGCTCTGTAGAGGTCTCTGTGTTAAAGATCAAGGTGGCAGGAATTCTTAGTCGAGTGACTTTGAACGTGTGTGGATGCAGAACAGTGTGTGAACCCCTCTCCCTTAGTACAGGCTAATGTTGTCCAGTATTGCAAATGATGTCCTCTCCCCTACTGTTCCTTCATAGTGACCATGACGATGAAGTTGCGAGTTTGGCTTCTACGTCAGGTGGATTTGGTGCCAAAGCATCTACGCAGAGGCTGCCTGTGAAGGACTGGAAAGCCAAGGCATCCCCTCGGGCTTCCCCAAAGCTAAAACGGAAGGGCAAGAAAGATGACGGGTATGCTGGGCTTGCCAGGATACAGGTGGCTATGGGAGCAGCTGTGCAGGGCCACAACCTGACAGAGCCATTAGCAACCAAACTAGGGTGTAACGCTGAGCTGTGGCCAAGTGTTCCCAACCGTTGTCCCATTTGCAAGTGACGGTAACCCCACAGAAAGCATTGTTGGCTACTTGGACACCAGCTGTTACTTAGGGGTATGGGAGTAGGACCTGTCCTACCTTTCCAGCTGGGACTTGGTCCAAAATGTAGTCTGGGCTTCAGAAGAATTTGTGGAAGGTAAATCACTGTTACACACTGCTGGAGGACACTGGATCCATTTGCCTGTTTCAGTGAAAGCTTCATTGGAACTATGACACTGTGGGTATAGCTTAACATGGCCTTGATTTCTGGTTGGCTTTTAGATGCTGGCACAGGGCCTGTTCAACAATATCTGTCCATTGTTACTTGCTTGCTACTTTTGTGCGTTTCTAAATGTGGCTATATGAATGTCTTGTAATTGAAACTTGATGACTGGAAAGATCTGCCCGTGGCAAACTTGACCTGTCTGCATTAACTTGAGAGAAGTAGCATAGCTACTGCAGATAACTTTCTCCTTTTCTCTTCCCGCCCGCCCCCTCCCCCCCAATGTTACTGGATCAGTTCAGTGTTTTTTCTGTATTCCGTTTATGCTGGAATGCATCACTGATTTCCTCACCTCAAGAGCTGGAGTAATTCTAGATGATTTGAAGCTCATTAATTCTATATTTAACAAATGAGTACTAGGTTTTTCTTTGTCAAATACCAGGAAACCTTCAAAAGCCCAAATGGCTTCTCTGGTTTTGAATTTGGACAAGGCTGAAAAATCAGTGTGCGTTTTTTCTTTGTAGCGGTCCTCGTTAAGGCTTAGCAGAAATATCTGACGTGTTGCAAGCGTCCCTGTGAAGGGACCGGTTTGTAAGGCCTGTGAATAGTGGAAATGATGGAGTCGCAGTGCTGCAGGGACTGGGCTTGCTTCATCTCCTATCATTCTCATGTTGTACTAGGCAAAACAGATACATGAGCTGAAGTATAAAATCTAAAACAGTCTATAAAGTAGGTGGTCTGTTTTGGCAGAGGATTTGGATAATCAGAGCAGGTAATTGACATAATTACATTACTGCTTATTTATTTTTATTTCAGGGATGTGAACCAGTCACCAAGATCATCTAACAACCAGGTGAGTCACAGAGCTGCTTCTGCAGTCCTTCCCGAGGGCCTGATGCTCCAGCTCTGTTTACTGGCTCACAAAACCTGAAGGAAAGAGCATCCTGGTCCCTTCAGCTACCAAGGGCATCCACTGTGCCTGGGCAAGCTGAAATGGGGCTGTGATTTGGGTGTTTGCACCTCCCTGCAGGGTTTCTTGGCATTGATCAGTTCTGTGACTTGCACAGCAGAGAAGGAGCTACTCAGTGTTGTCCAGAGCAAAGTCGTCTTACCTTCACATGTTGATTTGTATTTCTGTGCTCTCATAAGCCTCATCTCATCCGAAACCCCACCACTCTTTTTTTTTTTCCCTTTCCTGCTGAGAAGACTTGCATGTATCAGCAACAGGACAAGCTGTTCCAAAAACAGTAAGGAGCAGAATGGAACTAGCCTACTGGAATTTCTTATGCCTGTTGATAGTACCTTCCTATCAGACAGAAGATGCTGTCAGCTGAGTTATCTGCTCTTTGAACTGTCCTTGGTTACTTATGCCACCTGTAGTTTTTTGAGCAGATGAATAGACCCTGTGAACCACAGATGTGTACTTCTCCAGTTGTTTGATTATTCAAAAACATGCAAGAGAGCTGAGAAAACACTCTAGGGAAGCTCCTTCTTACTATATTGATTGGACAGCACTTTTGTAAGTGTTTGAGGCCCCTATTTACATCAGAGACCTAAATCCTTTTTCTCAGTACGTGGCCAAAAGTGAATAGGATCTGGTTTGTTCTATTCCCTTTTAGATGCCAGAGCTTTGGAGGGAGTCTTGAATCTAAACAGTTTAGGATATTCTGAGCGGCCGTTTGTAAATTCTGTGTGGGAGCTCCATGTACCTTGCATTATTAGTGGGTTTTTTTTTTTTTTTGGGGGGGGGGGGGGGGGGGGCAAAAGCCTTAGAGATACGCATTAAGTTGGTCTCGTTTTTCTGCCTTGTTTGTGTCGTGCTTCAGTCCTGAGCACATGGGGTAACTCACTACCTAGCAGAAATCTTGACTTATTTGACTTCTGATCTCGTTAGAATTGAGTGCCTGTCCTCTCCACCCACAGGTGACACCTGAGTTCCAGGATGAGCTGATGTGCATATTGAGGAGCCAACAGCGAGAGCTCTCTGAGCTGCGTCAGAACCAGATGGAGCTGCTGCAGAGACTCACGGATCACCTTGATGCCATTCAGAGCTCCCTCATGGGCCATGTGGAGAGGGTGATTGATTCCCAGCAGGAGCAGGAGCGTATCCTTCCTAGGAAACTTTTCTGTAGGTGTGCCTCGAACAGGCCAGGTATTCTGGGCTTGCTTTTCAGAGACATTGTTCTCTTTCCTCCAGGCCCTCGGCAACCTTCTACCTAAAATGTTAAAATCACTCAGTTGTTTGCAAATGTTGCTTGAGAATTAAAGTAGCAAAGGGCTGCAAGCCAAATGAGACATGAGAGGAGCTAACAGTTCAAAGATTTTAGCAGTGTGGGCCATAGGTGCATTAGAAGAAGGCCTGGCTGCAGTGCACCTATTTCAATCCCTGATTGATCTCTATCCCCTTTTCAAGGGCAAGAAAGTCAGAAATAGAAGGGAGAAGAACTGCTACTTTCTCCATGCCACGAAAGTCTTCCAGTTACCCGTTAAGAGCTCAAGTGCTGCAATGCTGGAGTAGATGAAAGGTACATCTACTACGTTATCCTGCCTTAGCCAGTGGCAGTTGCAGAAGAGTGTGTTTATGGGGTGATCCTGTCCTCCTTTCATTTGAAACAGAAATTGCATCTGACCACCATACTACATATTTACTTCTGGTGGCTTTGAGGTCCCCGGGTCCCTTACGTGTTGTCTGAAAAGTGCTTGCTTTTGTTGTTTTTGAGCCTGGTATCCAATCATTTCTTCATGCCTGTTGCTTGTGTTCCGAGTAATCAGTTCTTGTGTGTCTGTTGCTACAATAAATTTTGTCGCATTCTCCTCACTGTTGTTGAAGAGACACTGGTTTATTTCATGTCTTGTCTGAAGGCACTCTTGACTAATGATCTTTATTAGTCTGCTCTGTACCTCTTCTAGTTTTATATAAAAGATAGAGGAGCTATTGCCACATGTAAGATGTTGGTGTACTGTAGATTTCTACAATGACTTGACAATGACTTCTGTTTTTTCTGATGATTGGCCGTTTTGACCATGAGGCTGATATTTCCATAAATAACTCGCTTACCTTTCTCCTGAAGTTCAGAGTCTAGCATTATATTGTAGTATTAAAAATTCCTTTTTCCTATTTTCACAATTTCCTATCTACCTTGAATTATGCCAATAGTTGAATTGTCTTTTCAACGAATACTGAGAGATCCTTCTATGTTTTTTGCAGTCAGCTTTGGTTTTGATGATGGTGAATAATTTTGTATGGTAAGTTTTGCCATCTCTGTTTCTGGCTGGTTTGTGCTGAACAGGCCCCTATAGTGGGTCTCACTCATAAGCTCCTTTTTGTTTTGGAAAGAGACTGTATTCCTGATATTTGTTCCTGCCATCCCTTTCTTTATTCACTGGAATATCTTATCTCTTAATTCTGAGACAGCTTATTTTCTTTAATAGCCTTTGGTAGGGGATCTAGGAAAAAGGGGAATTTTGTAGTTTTTTTTTTTTTTTTGAAGTTGCACATACGTCTTCATATCTGTATGTTGATCCCTTCAGAGAATTCAGTTGTTCCATGAAGCGTGGCTAACCTTGTTTGCTCCCCTGCAGTAGATCACTTGTGTCCATGTGTCCACCAATTCCATCCTGTAGAGAAGTTTTTAACAATTTGCTTTTTATGGATACTGAATTTCTTGGCTTCTGTAGGGAGCCCTGCTGTCAAGCTTCTCTTAGCTGTTTGGCTTTTCTACTACAGCCTTATCTTCCCCCAGAGCTCTTTTCTCACCCTGGTCATTTGTTTGATAGAACCCTATTATTTACAGAAACACGTTAGTCATGTTCTAGACCCCTCTCACACCAGTGCAGCAGATTCCTTCTCATTGACCCTCTGGAGGTGAGATTAGTGTCCATCTTTGAAGGACAAGAGCGTTGGTGGAGGAAATCTGTTGTTTGTGCTCCTTAATGTGTGTACTTACTAGAGAGGAGACTAGACCGAGCACTGACTGAAGGACAGCAGCGCAATGGGCAGCTCCAGGAGCATCTTTCTCAGCAGCTCTCTCAGTCTCTCTCCACTGCAGTGTGTAATCGTCTGGAGAGAACCATTCGTGAAGAGATGAAGAAGACAGTACCCCAGTGTAAGTGTTGCTTTCTGGATTTTGAAGGTGGATCTCTACAGTTAGCCCAGTAGAGATTGAAAACATGCTGTGTAAGAGTGCTGGCATTATATGAAATAGGAATTAAGTTACAGGAAGACTAGTCCTTGCACCTTCAGCTTTTGGGGTCCCACTGGAGTCTGAGAAGAGTGTGGGGGTGGAAGGAATATGAGGCTCCCAGAGGTGTAACTTTTGGGAACACTTTTTCAGAGGGCATGGTATGACCTTTTGTGATAAGCCACGAAGCTTTTGGAGTCTTTCCTTCCTTTCTGTGACAGAAGGCACAAGGAGGCCAATGAGTTTGGAAGTGTTAAGACTTAAGCAAGCCTAAACTTGTGTTTGCCCGCCCTTGACTCACTGGCCCCTTCTTTGTAAGAAAGGGTTCCTAGAAATACTGGTGGGAGAGGCCTCTGGAATCTTTAGTATCCACACTTCTGCTTGAAGTAGGGCTACCCAGAATCCTAGATCAGGTCAGCTGTGACTTTGAACAAGTCTTGAAAATCTTCATAGGTGGAGATTCCATAGTCTCTGGTGACTTCCAGGGCTGCACCACCTTCTTGGCAAAAAAGTTTCTCCTAATGGCAGGGCAGCCGCTCTAGCTGACGCTGCTAGAGCGGGGGGTGTGTGGGGGGGAGGGGGTTGGACCAGATGATCTCCGGAGGTCCTTTCCAACCCGAACTGTTCTGTGATTCTGTAATGTCCAACCTTAGCCTCCCAAGCCAGAGCTTGTGACCATTGTGAGCTGTATCATCTGGCACCTCCTGGAAGAGTTTGACTCTGTCATCCTTCTCAGGTTTTGAAGTTTGTCTCTGGGCTTAAAGCTTCAACTTTGACCTATTTGTGTTGTGTCTAGGCATTTCCAAGAGCATGGAACCTATTGCTGGCCAGCTAAGTAACACTGTTGCCGCCAAGCTCACTGCTATTGAGGGCACACTGAAAGAGAACATCACCAAACTAGTGAAATCAAAGGTAAGGAGAACCAGACTGTAACTTTCTCTGGGGACACTGAGCTGTCATCTCCCTGGCTAATGACTCCTCATACCTCTTCTCCTCACCTGTCTCTCCAGGTAGGTCTAAGGTCTGTTTAGCTGCCAGTGATCAAACAAAGCTCTTTTCTGGCCTCATCAGGAGAGTAGAAGAGTTGTGTACTCTTCTGCCTCCTTTGCCTCATTAGCCCTTTCTTTAACCTTAGTAAGTTCTTCATTTTGTACTGAGTTGTTCATTTTGTACTGGAACAGAGATTCTCACTACTGTTGGTTGTACTGGAGTAGAGTGTCTCATTACTGTTTTTTAGGACTATCTCAATCAGTCACGTGGTTAAAGTTTGACTTGCTTTTCTGCTCCCTGCTCTGTTCTCCATTTCTCTTTACTTAGAGAGTAGAAGCTTTTTACTTTCCTTGACAGAGGGAATAGTGGATTGTGGGAGAGAAGTTGAGGGAGAAGAGAGGAGCCCAGCCTGACTGTGCTGCTTTTCCTGCTCTAGAACTGAACTACAGGGAAGCCGTGATGTTCTTGAGCAGTCTGTCAGCAGGCAGGTTATCCGCCTGCTGTAGTTGTGGTACAGCTTGGTCAATGGAAAGAGTTCAGCTGCTCAGGGAAAATGCATGACTGACTGACAGTGGACTTTCCTTTTCTGCTGTGGGTGTGTTGCAAGGATGTATGATGTTTGTTTACATCTACACCTGCAGCAGGATGTTGTTAATTTTCTGAAGCCTCTTCTGTGTGTGCTTGTAAGAACCTTACAGATACCGTTGTGAGGGCAACGGCCGATACCCTGCAAGGACCAATCCAATCAGCGTACAGGGAAGCATTCCAAAGTGTTGTGTTGCCAGCCTTTGAGAAGAGCTGCCAGTCCATGTTCCAGCAAATCAATGAAACCTTCAAGCAGGGCACACAGGAATGTGAGTAGGATTTTTTTTTTCCCTGAGTTTTCTCTCCGCAGCTGACAAATTGGCCTTTGCTTGATGCCTTTGCCTTTCAGAGTTTCGTTGGTAGCTGTTTAATCTCTTAGCCCTTCTGCATGGTCTGAAAACGCACTCCTTTTCATGCTTCAGAAATGGAAGGAGAAGAGAGGAAATCTTTGTAGGGTTTGCTATAAGAACAGGAATACACCTTTGGTCTTTGTAGCCTGTGCAGCAAAATACTTTTCCTGCTTCTGTGGACTTGTGCTTTCATCTCTAAGTAGCGAAGCCCAGCTGTGGGACTGTCCCATCCTGATATCAGGAGAATGAAGTGTGGAGAGGATAGCACTCCTACAGGTGATCCGTCATCTCAGAGACATAATAGAACTGGGGAAGGTTCCTTGCTGGAACAGGGACTTCTCTTGTTCCTAGATCTGCAGACTGTGTCCAGCTACTATTTATTTTGGTGTGTTTTTTTTTTCTTACAAGTCTCCCAGGGCTGCTACAAGTACCTAGAACGTTCTTTTTCTTCTGCTTTTTGATCAGGCCAGTTCATACAATATTTTAAAATACAACTTTTTGATCTCTGAAGACACCATTTTTTGTCAGACATGTTCCTTCTCTTTTCTCTTAGTGATTTTATTGCCATTGAAGTCTGTCACTAATGCAGATCATAACCCATACTGTGTATGAAATACCCTCACCCCCATCTTTATCTTGCACTGAACAAACAGTCCCTGTAAAGAACCTGTCACAAGAGAACCTTTGGCATTATTGCTGTGTCATGTAATGCTCTAATGGGGACCCTGGGAGCAGGGTTTCTAGGTTAGTGTGTAACACAGCCCAAAGCAAGGCTCATGCATTCGCTTCCCTGCTCTCCTGTTCTTGAACACTTGCTAAGTAATTGATCCTGCTGGAGAATGTGTATAGCCTGGCAGCTGGATCTGTGCCCTGACCATCTCCACAGCACCGATGGCATGAACATCTTCCTGGGAAGCTCTTTGGTTGTTACAGATATCCAGCAGCTTGAGACGCACATGAAGAACAAGAAAGCACGAGAACAGGAGGCCCGAGACCCACTGCTGAACCAACTTCGACAGCTCATCAGCACCTTCCAGAGCACCACTGAGCAACTGGCTTCCACCATTGCGGCCAGTGTCCATGCTGAGGTGCAGCATCAGCTGCATATTATTGTGGGCAAGTAAGTTGGCAGCTGGGCTTGTTGAAAGAGATGTCAGTGAAAGGTGTACATGTGCATGACAAAACCCCTCCCTGCTCACCTGTGGCAGCAAGCCCTTTACCACAAGTGATGTAGAGGGCTACCTGTTAGCCTTGTTTGCACAGTATGACAAAAAAGCATGTGGGCTGGTGTAACTGCTGCTCTATGAGGCACAAAACAAAGGTCACAAAATATTTCTAATGACCAGCTGAATCTCTGCTGCGCATATGAGCTTGGGGCCTGCTTTTCAAGCTGACTGACCCATGTGTATTTTGGGAGGATGAGAGAGGACCTAATGCAGGCCAAAAGCATACTCGAGTCTGCCTAGCTTCCCTGTTCCAAAATGATCTTTGGGTCTCTTCTAGGCTTTTCCTCTTTACTGTGTGTCCTTATGCATACAAACAGTTTCTGCAGGCTATTCTGTCTTCTCACCTGTTCTGCAGCAATTTGTGTCTGGCCATCCTGGTTTTGGGACAGAATCCCTGCGGTGCCTTCAGCACGTTCACACCATGAAGCTTGGGGCCGGCTGCTGGCTGGTGGTCACCTGCAGGGTAGAATGGCCTTGTCTATTTTAAGCTGTTAGAACGTATGTCAGTGTGTGGTGGGGGTCTTCAATGCAGATGAGACACACCAGGAAAGATAACAGACTAAATGCTAGTCTCATTGCGTGGGCTGGACTTGCTCACAGGGAGGTTTTGCTATTCTAACCCTTCTGCAGTAGGGCAGGTTAGATCCTTTGTACCCTTTGTAAGACAGGAGGATCCTGTCTTGGGGAAACATACAGCAACAGAGCCTGCACTCTGAATTAGCCATCTAAGGAGAGGTTACACGCTCAGGGAGGGAGGTTGTTCTTATTTTAGAGGCGTCATGTGCAGGCTGGGAAACTATATATAATTGATGTAGAAGTTTGTGTCCGTTCTTGGGTGAATGCAGAGCCTAGCAGCCTTGCTTGGAAGCCAGATTCAGTGAAGATTTAAAAAACTGTATAACGAGAGAATTGGCTCCGTAGAACACCCCTTTCCCACAAAGAATTCCAGTATCGTCTGCATACGCCCCCAGGACTGTGTGTCACTGGCTATAGAGCTTCCCTGCGCAGACTGGCCATACCTGTGCCTCAGCAAGTTGTATGAACCCTTTGGAAGCCCCACTAAAGAAACAAGCCTCTGTTCTTTCTCACTAATAAAAGCTTTGAGCAATGTAGTCCTTCCTTCAGCTCTTCGTTTTCAAAAGCTGCTTTGTGTTTGGTTGTTTGGTTTTTTTTTTTTTTTTTTTTTTTTTTTTTTTTAGCCTGCAGGAGTCTATTTTGGCCCAGGTGCAGAGAGTCATTAAAGGAGAAGTGAGCCTGGCTATGAAGGAGCAGCAAGCAGCTGTCACCTCAAGCATTGTCCAGGCGATGCGCTCAGCGGCAGGGACTCCAATCCCATCTACTCACATGGACTTCCAGTCTCAGCAAACTCACATCCTTCAGCTGCTGCAGCAAGGACACCTCAATCAAGCTTTCCAGCAGGTACACAGGCTTCCTTGCAAAGGCCGCACTGCTTTGGTGGGAGATGGACTGAGAACAGCTTCCTGAGGTGTGGACATAGTCCCACAACAACTTCTACAGGAATAGGCTGAAAAGACCTCTGGCAGCAGACCATTCAAGGGGTGCAGTTGTACCCTCATGCAGGTCAGGCAAGAGCCATGCAAGTTCCATGATTTCGCGTTTAAGTTCCTTCTTTCCTGCTGATTCCTTGTCAGGACAGTGTTAGTGCTGCTCCTAAGATTACTTCAGAGTAAGCCAGATTGTTTTGCCATCAGCAGTGGCACGTGGTATATCCCTAAAGAGCAAAGCTTCATAAGCCTCTCCAGGCAGATATACCAACTGGGGCCTGACTCTGTCGTCGTTGCTAGATGCATAGGCAAATCATTTGAGCTGTTACAGACAAACTCCAGGGCTAAGAGGTAGTGATGCTGTGCAAGTGAACTGGTAGGGGAGTGCAAACATGGGCCTGCTCCATGCTGATTGTATCCTGCTTCTGTGTCTGACTGTGGTCTGTTACTTCCCTTTAGTTTAGAACAAATGGGGGGTGCATTGACAGCCTAAACCCTGTCCTGCTTGCATGTACACCATGGTTTGCAGAGCCCTCTGCTCCCAGAGCAGGCTGGTGAGCCATTGAGCTGTCCCCAGGCAGACAGCTGTCTTGTGCTCTATCCCATGTCCCTCACCTGGCTGTTGTTTCCTCTGCATTTCTAGCTGTATCTTCCTTGCAGGCTCTAACAGCAGCTGATCTCAATCTGGTCCTGTATGTCTGTGAGACTGTGGATCCTCAGCAAGTATTTGGCCAGCATCCATGCCCGCTGTCCCAGCCTGTGCTCCTGTCTCTCATTCAGCAGCTCTCCTCAGATTTGGGTACTCGTACAGAACTGAAACTGAAGTGAGTATGATCACAGAGCCAGGTTTGAACCTATGCAGGCACATTCCTGGCTCTGGCTTTAAATTCACTACATGGAAGTGGAAGGTGGTGCTTTGACAAAGGTTAGAACTTGTTTGGCCTATTGCTGGCACCTGAACAAACTGCTAAGACTTGGAAGAAGATTTAGGTATTGCAACAGAGAGCTTTGCAGCCCAGAGGTAGTAGTAAATAGGTACCTAGCTGTAGATGCTGTTAGCTCCTGTCTTGTAGTCTCTAAATATTGTTTGCAGTCTGTGCAGCAATACCCTGTAACCAAGGAGCAATTCCCATGTGGAGGTAGAAGGAGGGATAGTGCCATGCTCCCTGGATAGCATAATATCCAGAGCAACTTTGTTCTGCCTTGTATTCTTAATCCATGACTGGACTTTGTGCTGGCAATTCCTCATCATGACTGCCAGAGAGGTTCAGTGTGAGGTGGCAGCAGGATCTTCTGGAAGAAGTGTCTGTTAGATGCTCTAAGCAAAGCTCATGTGACAAAATAGTGACTGTGCTGGTACTTGCCATGGACACTTCTAGGTTTTAAGTCAAAGCCCTGTTATCTGTCTTGAAAAACTAACTTGTTAAGTTGCCTGAAGGTTTTGACCATGGCTTCCATGTAGAATATTTTAAATCCAGTTTTTAACTCAATTTAGCATGGGGGAAGGCAGTTCAAGCTAGAAAAAGCTGGAAAAAGGCTTTGAGTTACAGAAGAGCTGATAATCAGGGTTCAAGCCACTGCTGTTGAGTTCAAGCTGGCCAGTTAGTGAATATCTCTTGCAGTGACCACATAGGCTTACTTTCAGGCTGTGAATTTGGAAGTGTGTGGTTTATCTGAACTTGGAAAGGCTTGTTGGTAAAATTCTTTCTCTTCCCGTTCCCTTCTTGCACAGACCTAGTTATGTTGGAAGCAGACCTTAAATATATCCCTACATGAAATAAACCTCACTGCTGAAGGGATTTTTTTGCGGTCAAATAAATAACTAATTCTGTTTATGCTAAAAAGCCATCAAAGAAAGCATTTACACAACTCTGACCAGGTGTAGCCTGTGGCCAAGTACCACCTCCCTCCCTCCAGGGAGCTCCAGCTTGCTGTTGTGCCTGCTTGGTTCAGGCAGCCAGGCTGTGTTGCATGTACTGCAGACTGGAAACTATAGTCTGCCCTTACATGTTGAAGAAGGGATAGCTGGACTTTGCTAGAAGTCAATAACATTTATTTTCTAATGGCTGAACTTACTGCACTGAGTGTGGTTAGATGGGGGACAGAATTTTATGTCTCCACTAAAATGAACTGAGTTGGTCTGGAGTCACTTGTCAAGTTTGGCTCTAAACCTGGTCTCTCTCCTTCAGTTACTTGGAGGAAGCAGTGATGCACCTGGACCACAGTGACCCCATTACCCGTGACCACATGGGGTCTGTCATGAACCAGGTGCGGCAGAAGCTCTTCCAGTTCCTCCAGGTGGAACCCCACAACGCGCTGAGCAAGCCTGCCCGTCGCCTCATGATCATGCTTCAGGGCCTGGTCACCCCTAGCATGACCTAGGAGAACCTTGCTATCTTGTGGGCTGCTCCATGGAAGCCCACCCAGCAGATCCAGTAGTAACTAACCATGTATGGCTTGTGTTAAGAGCTCTTGCCAGGAAATCTATCAACATGTGTGTGATGTCTCTAAGGCAAACACCATCTGTGTATAGTCCCAAATAATTGCTGAACACTCACTTGGCTTATTTTCCTAAACAGCCTTGTTTTGAGAGTTAAGTCTCCTCTTCACCTGCCCATCTGTCCCTAAGGCCTGGCTGGCAGTCCAAGTTGCATTCAGCAGAAGCCAGTGGATTTCTTACCCCTTTAGTTTGCAGTCTGTGGCCATGAGTAGAGGAGAAAGGAGGTGTGCACTGAGCCTGAGCAAGGGGGCTGGAGGAACGTGCGCGCCTCATTGACAAGAAACTTGTACCTGTACCTTAGTCAAGTAGTTGGAAACCCTCCTCAGAGGGAAGTGCTCCCTGGTAGGATTGGTAGGTGGAAGGATATCAGACAAGGACGAAGAGGGGTTTTATCTAACTCCGGGTCTGCACTGCCACAGCTGCTCCCACACAGTGCAGGCCGATATGGGCAATGGGGCTGTGCATGCATGTCTTTCTGGTTCTGGAGTGAGCTGAGGAGGTGCTCTGGGTTCAGATGGTCAGGAAGCAGCAAGCTGCAAGAGCCCCTCAGGGCCTTTGGTTCTCTTTGTATTGGAGCATGTCCATGGATCAGATATTTCCTTTAGTTTTGATTTTACACCAGAGTTTTTCTTCTTATCTAAAATTTGAATTTTTTTTTTGAAATAACATTAAGAAGAATTCAATAAACAACAAACAACTTTTTGAGAAAAACAAATTGCTGGAGTTGCTTCTGTTCTTTTCCTGAGGGAGGGAGGCAGCAAGGTTTTTGGAACAGGTCCACTGCTGGAGCATGTAAAGTGAATTGGAGAGCTCTCTGAGGATCTCTGGTCTGGAGCCTGAAGCGAGGGGGCAAGATGCCCTCAGGGGCAGCCCTTGGACAAAGTTGCACCTTGAGCTGTTGTGTGTGAGTCGGGCGTGACACTTCAGTGAAAGTCCAGGAGAGCTGAGATGGGCTGTTAGAGGTGGTGTTTTGCTGTCAGCAGAAAGTCATTAATTCCTGCTTTCACAGCACAGTGCATCTCCTGCCGCTCTAAAAGTGTCTTTCCCATCCCTAGTACTGGCTTACCCTCTGGAACAGGCAATGTCCCCAAGCATCGACTGGCAGGGCCTGTGATGCCTTTGAGCCTAGGCCGACTTGGCCTGAGCTGGTGTTAGAAGGCATGTGAGGGATTGCCAGGTGGAGAACCAGGGATCGGAAGAGGGCTGAAAGAAGTTTCCCCTTCCCATAATGGGAGCGGTGCATACTGAACAGGTTTCCCCTTCCTCTGGTAGGAGTGTCCCTCGGCACTCTTGTCCCATCCTGCTGCCTCTCCTGGCAGCAAGCTGGGCACCCTTGCCCTGTGCCTCGCAGCTCCCTGGCAGCCAAGTGCTGGCCGTGTCCTACCCGGGGCTGCCTGCACTCTTCCCACTGCTCAGCTGCCTACCCGGCCCTCCCCCCCCGAGCCGGGGCTGGTGCGCAGCAGGGCCGTGCCTCGTGCTGCTTTTCGGGAGGCCGTGCTTGAGGAGAAGCTGCTGCCGGGCCCGAGCAGGAGAGGGCCGGCGCGGCCCCCAGCGGGAGGCGGGCGGGCCACCAGCTAGGGGAGCCCCGAGCGAGGGCGGGGCGGGGCGGGGGCGGGGGCGGGGCGGCGGGGCCGGGGTTCCCGGCGGCTGCGGAGCGCGGCGCACACGGCGCGGCGCGGCGGCGGCGTCCGCATCATGGGCTGCGGCTGCTGGCGGCTGCTGAGCGTCGTGTGCCCGCTGCTCCTGCACTTCGGTGAGTGCCTCCTCTCTGGGCCAGGGATATCGGGCCCGCTTCGGGGCCCCGAGCTGCGGGACGGCTCTGGGGCTTTCGGTGGCCGCGGCTCAGACCGCCGTCCTGGGCAGCTCTTCCTCCGGAGAGCCCGACCTGCTTCCCTGCTGGTGGACCTGGGACAAAGCATCCGGGGCGGCGGCGGCGGCGGCGGGGCGAGCAGCCCCGGGCTTTCCCCGACGTGCCCCGGGGCTGGGATAGACTGGTGGACGGGAGCCTCCTTTCAAGCCGGGACTGGGCCCCCTGCCTGCCTCTATCTTTGCTGCCTCCCAGATGCCCTTTTGCCTCCCCGGTGTTGCTGGGCCCGTGGTCCTGTCCTGCCTCAGCCCTGCAGAGCAGTGTGCCTCGGTGGCTTTCCAGGTACAGCAGGGTGCTCGTGGCTGTGCGGGACTGGAATGATCACTGTGTCTCATGCCCTCTCTCAATCCTGGAGATGGAGGAAACTAGCTTTGTACAATTGCCATGGTGCCTGTCTGCTTGGACCAGGACAATCCCTGAGCTCAGAGTGGGTTTGCACCTCTGGTCCTCCTGCCCAGACCAGTGACCCCAAGCTGGCCCTTCCCGCCAACACCCTGTGCTCCTGACAACTTCCTCCCTCTTCCCCCCCCCCCCAACCTTCCTTCACCAAAGGCTTGGAGGACACCCCAGCAACTCCCACGGGCTGGAGTGACTATAAAGTAGGCAAATCCCGCAACCTTGCTTGCACCAGTGTGCTGTCTCCATGTTCTCCCATGCCTTCCAGAGCTGAGGAAGGAAACTGGCTCCAGGCACAGCGTTACCCAGCTGGTGCTCTTGCCCCAAAGAGGGGCACATGGAGCTGAGAGACTTAATGCCAGTCTGATGGTGCACTGAGGGTGGAGCATGGGGACCACTGGGCTTGGGGCTGGTGAGTGATTTCAGTCCTTTCCCAGAGGTGAGACAGCTGCATCAGTGCTTGCTTGGGAGTTGGTGATGCTCTGCTGCATCCTGGCCTCCGTCTGTGTTTCTCTTGGGGCTCTTTCTGGGAAGCACTGCTATTGTATGACCCTGCCAGAGCTGGGAGCAGGTTTGTGCCTTGTGATTTTGCTGCGGGGTAGCAGAGCTGATTTGCCCTCCTGGTTTCTCCTTCCTGCTGATCCTGCGCTTACCTAGTCCAACCTCACAGCAAGGGAGTGTGGTGGAAGCGAGCACCCTATGCCCAGGTGTTAGAGACTGGGAGGCCAAAACCCAGCTCACACAGCATGGCAGAGACCATGAGGTGCCCCTCTGGCTGGCTGACAGAAGGCGTCTCTGCACCTGCCACCCTGGCCGTGCTATTCAGCAGCTTTCCCAGGGCTGATGTCGTTGGGGTTGGTCTGATGTGCTTATTGCCCAGCTGGCCTAAAAGAAGAGCAGCAGATCCTGTTTATTCTGTTGACACCTGTGATATTTGTGACCCACATAGCTGGTATCAACCCAGCACCAGAGGTTTTTCGTGATGATGCTGTCAGGGTTTCCTGTTTTGCGAAAATCTGTTGTTCTTCACAACAGGCTGACATTTCAGACTTGACCCTGCGCTGGTCTCAGCTGCAGCCACTTTGTTCAGGGCCTTGCTTCAGGGGAACGGGCATGGGATGCCATTGACATGTCACAAGGCTCCCTGGAGACATCCTGGCTGCCTTTGTAGTTGCTGGACAGCTTTTGGCTGTCTTTGGGGACTCCTTTTTGCATGACAGCCATCTGGTTTTCTCCCTCCAGACAGCAGAGCTTCCAGTGGGGCTGGCCTAATGCCTTTTTGGCCATCTTCAACTTACAGAGTCCCTAAGCACACCATGCATAGCATTTCTGAGTCTCATGACTCCCATGACATGGCCCTATGGTGATAGTTGTCCCTCCTTGACTGACCAAGGCAGAGCTAGGGGCTTCCCTGGGAGCTGCTATGGGCACTGCAGTGTCAGCAGATTTTTCAGTTTCTGCCTGTCCCAGCATGGTGCCCACTGTCCACCTATATCAGCTTCCAGATTGTTGTGAGTCTGGGTGGGCCAGTCCCTGCTGAGGGGCTGGAGATGGAGCAGCTCTTCTTCAGAACCTGCAAGCCCAGCTCAATGTCTGTCCTGATGTGACATCCTAGTCCTGCCACTATCCCAGCAGCATGACTTGGTGGGTCTAGGGGTGAACCATCAGTCGTGGGAGTGCTATGCATGTGGGGACCCAGACTAGAGTGGGGTTCCCCCCCGCAATGTGGTGCTGGGGCAATGCAGGTTCACTTGTTCCTTGTTTTTTCCTTGCTGGATCTGCCCTGTCATCATTATGCAGGTTAAGACCAAAGTGGCTTGGATCTGCCTTGGCCCCAGAAACCTCCATGCCCCTCTAAGCTCCTGCTCTGTGGGGCTATTCCCCCAGGCCCTGGAAGTGGGAGAGGGAAGCAGAGGCATCAGATGGCCCCCAGCTCCACACTGTCCGTGGTGGCAGATCCACCACCATCCTGCCACGCGGTTCACCCAGGGCAGAGCTGAGCTGAGCACTCAGCACTTCCAAGCAGCCCAGCCACATAACGCTTTTTTGGTTTCTCTTGGCTGTGGAAGCACTAGCATTAGTCCCAAATATGCCCTATCACCTACTGTCCTGCAGCCAGCATCAGGGTTTCGCCGTTGTTTTCAGTTCATCCCTTGCAGAGCACAGTAGGGAACTGGGGCTTCCCAGGGTGAATCAGCTGGAGTTGCACTTCTGCCTCTCTCCCCCCCACCCCCTTTTTTTTTCCTGTTACAGCAGGGACTCCAGCTTGCTCAGCTAGTCAAGTCTTTGCTTTTATTTTTTTTTGTGTTGTAGTCACAAATTAATCTTTGCTATTTGGGGATAAAAAAGCTGGACAGATGGCTCTGGAGAGATCCTGGGAGGCCCGAAGCAAAGTGGGCCATCGTGCTGCCATTTGGGTACAGCTAATAGCAGTATCACTTGCAAGATCATCAGATTGTGCCACATTCTGCTCCCAGGCCCGGAGTGAAGACTCAGTCAGAGGAACGTTTAATTCGGAGGGCTCCAAAGAAACTTGCTCTTGCTCCAAGCATGGACATGAATACCACTGCTTGGGACCTCCCAACAACCACTGCCTTTTTCCCCCCTAAAAAAAAAAAAAAAAAAAAAAAAGACCTATTTTAATTATTTCACTGCTTGCTTCCTTCTGCTGGGAGGAGACTGAGGAGGATAAATTCATTTACCAGTGGTAATCACAAGGCATTAATTGTCTCTTTGTGGAGTTGGTGGTTGGGCTTGAGAAGGGTTCACAGTCCCTTTTGGAACCATTTTCTGGCTCCATTTCCATTACCTTCAGGACCCCTTGTCCAGGATGGTTTAGCCCACCCAGTGTGAGTGTGGGCTCTGTTGCCTGGCAGCAATGAGTTCGCTTTTGTATCAGCACAGCCCCTGCCACAACCAGCCCACAATGACCTGGAAAGTATACAACCTGGCCAAGCCAGAGCAGTTTTGCTTCTAGCTTTTGGGGCCCAGTTGGATTTTCACCACGCTGACTATGTGATAGTCACTTTTGCATGTCAAGACCCCTCATGCAAGCATCCAGGTCTGCTAATGACACTGTGCTGTGGAAGCGGGCACAACTGCTTCCTGTCTCCTGTGCTCCCCTTGCTTCCTCGTTTTCCTCCTCTTGCTGGTTCTTGGATGGGTTATTGCAGGTTTCATGGCCCATGAAGGGCAGTTTTTTCTACCTCTCCATCCTGTTTGTTCCTGATTGTATGGCCTGGCTCAGGCTGTGTGCAAGAATGGCTTGGGTTCCCCCTCCCTGCCCTGTCACTTGCCCTGCTTGGCAGTGCAAACTTGGGGAGAGGATGCCAAGGGGTCTGAAAGGTTGTGAAAGGGGGGTTGTGGGTCCTCACCTAGCTCACAACATTTCAAAGCCTGGCATCACCCTCTCCGCATGTACCTGGAGGTGGGCAATTGCAGCAGCCCTGCATGGCATGGAGTGGGATGGAAGCTTTGCACAGGGACAGTCCTGAGGACATGGTGGGGCCTCCCACACCACGTGGAGTCCCAGGGCTGCAGCTGCTGCAGCTGGACACTGAGCACCCCCACAGCAGGATGAATCCATGCTGCAGAGGAGCCTCAAAGACCTGGCTGGGGCATGGGTCTACCTGCTGTCAGATAAAGCTGAGGGCTGGGTTTGTATTGCAGGTATGGCCAGCTGGGGGTCTGGAGAGCAGGTTCAGCTCTGGCTTTTCTGTCCCCTCTACAGTCATGACCCAGGAGCCCATGAGCATGGTGGGGAAGTGTGACACCATCTACAAGGGCTTTGCTGGCTGCCTCATCAGCTTGGGGGACAGCATGGTGCAGAGCGTCCAGCGGCAGCAGGAGAGCGGCCAAGAGGTGCAGGAGCTGGACTCCATCTGCAAGTGAGTGGGCCACGGGCCTTGATACAGCTGCCCCATGCTTGCAGGAGCTGCCAGGATGCTTCGGTGGCAGTGGGATGCTTGCCTCGCTGCAGTGCTGGCCTGGGGCAGAGATGGTGGTTCCTTGTGGCTGGCAAGCTCCCATGCATTCCCATGTCCCCCCAGGTCCTGGGACGACTTTCATGCGTGTGCCAGTGGGGTCCTGTCAAGCTGCCCTGAGGAGGCAGCCGCCATCTGGGAGTCGCTGCGTGAGGAATCCCGCAAGATCCAGTTCCAGGGAAACCTGCATGAGCTATGCAGCACCCGGGCCCATGTGGCCAGCGCCCGGGGCTTACCAGCTGCTGAGACCAACCAGGAGACGCTGCGAGGCTCAGCTGCCCCCGTGCTCCTCAGCCTCCTGCCCTTGCTGGTCCTGCCACTGCTGGTGCCCTGGGTCTAGCCCTGTGGCAGTGCTGGGGCCCCTTTCCACCCGACCTGGCTCAGGACATCCCCAGGATCCATTTGAGGATGAGGATCCAGGAGCATCACCTCTGCTGCAGCAGGGAGGCCTGTGCACTAGGGCCGGTGGTGGGGACGTTGCCTTGCTACCCACATCGCAGCCCTCACGGCCAGCGCCGAGCCCTGGGGCCAGCCCAGCTGCAGCACAGCAGAGCTCTGCCCCAATGAGGCAGCTCAGGGGGTGGTGGCATTTCAGGTAGCCGCCTCTTCAAGTGCCACTGCCTCTGGGGATGTCCAACAGCCCTGCCAGTCCATGCTCGGGGCTGTGGTCGCCACATAGTGGAGGCCTGTCCTGAGAGACAAGGGCTGCACCCACCCTGTAGAGCCAGGCCTATTCCCAGGGCTGTTTTGGGCTCCCTCTTCCTTGGGGTCCCAGCACCACTAGGGACAGCTCTGATGCCACTGAGGGACCTGAGCGAGAGGAGGCTGCAGGGTGGCCCTTGCCCTTGGCGGGGGTTATTGCCAGCAGCTCAGTCCCTCGCTATCCCCACGCAAGGTGAACCCAGCCCTCTTGGTCCCTCATCCCCTGTGGCCTCAGTGCCCATGTTGTGCCCACCGCCAGGCCCGTTTTATGGGGGCATAGTCTTCTTTCTCTACTGGATCACTTCAGATGGATTTATATTTATATTAAAAGATGCTTTTACATTTCTCTGGTCTCTCTCTGCTTTGGGTCTAGCTTGTGCTCTTTCCCAAGGCCCCTTTTTGCTCCCTAGGGCATTAGGCAGTGCTGCAGGAGGAAGGATGAGAAAAGCTTCCTTGGACCCAGGTGTCCAGGGCAGGGGCACCTTTGCCTGTTCTATACGGTGATGGGACAAAAGAGGCTGCAAAAAGAGCAAGGGAATGAGAGGGGAGGCTCTGCAGCCCCACATCTGGGTACTTGCAGGGATCAGGATGGCATTGGGGCATCCCCCCAGGGGTGGCCTCTGGTAGCCCTGTAGGACACCTGAGGGTACCCAGGCCCAGGATGGGGGGGCATGGGTGGCTTGTGGGCCGCTGGAAGACAGCGAAAGAGCTACTCAGGTAACGTGAGCCGGCAAGGCTGGCCACAGGGCATGCGCCCAGGCATTACCAGGGATTTTTCATTTCCTCTCAAAGGGTATTAAGGGCTTTGCTGAGATTTTGGCTTGGCTTTCCAGTGAGGCTGGTCCGTAATGTAATTAATCTGCCTTCTCATTTGCATGAGCCAGAACCCTCGGCCACGCTTTGGGCTGTGGATGCCACTGAGGCACCTGCACCAGGCATGCCTGTGCCTCAGCCTGTGCCAAGCCTCAGAAAGCCAGAGCCCATGTTTGTGCCTGCACTGGCATCAGCAGCCAGCGCCCCCTCCTCCCCCCCCCCCAATCCCCGGCTGTCAAAGTTGGGCTTGAGAGCAGGCCTTTGGAGAGCTCCCAGTCCCCAGTGCTGCACCCTGGGGAGTTTGGCCCTGTGTCCTACTTCAGGGCCTTTCATGTCTAAGCATAAAAGGCCCCAGGTCCAACCTGAAAGACAGCTGCTTTCAGGGCTAGACATAAAGGGAGTAAAGAGATAGAGACTATGCTTTCTTTATTTTAAGATACATTTTAGGAATACATGGCACACACACATATATATATATATATTTTTTTTTTTTTTTGCAGCCATTAGGTTGCCTGCTAATGTATAATTCCAATGACATCATAAAATTTTTTTTTTAATTCCCATTTTTTTAACCTCTTTTTTTTTGGTCCTACATTGCCACATCTTAATAGACATCGAGGAAATTGAGGTTTACAGGGAAAAAATGGAATTTTTTTAGACCAACTGGTCTAGCTGAAAAAAAAAACAAGGAACTCGAGCTCTCCTTCAGCTCTGAAGTGGGACGTATGGAAGTTAAACTGAGATGAAGTGCTAGAGTTTTAACTTCTTGTGCCAATCAATGAAAGCCGCTGTAGAACACAGGTTGCTTGCTGTAATTCCCATCAGCACTGCTGCTACAACGCGAACTTCAGGCTTTTCTGATGTACTAAAAACCATCATGGCAAAGCAGTTCCTCTGGAGCCAGGTTAGCAAGATGACCTCCCTGCCCACAAGGAAACTATCTTCCCCCTCCTCTGCCATCAAAAAGGACATTAACATTGCAATGACCAAACCCCATTTATTGCACAGATCACCTTCTCCTTCTGGAGCACCTCTGAGGCTCCCTGCAGCTGCAGCAGGTGGATCAAGCCATAATAGCAGTACATGAGATTGCATCCAGCATGATAAATGCAATAGCATACTGGCTGCCAAAATCCTCCGGCTGAGGTGAGTGCCACGTAGCCCCAGACCGGTGACGGTTCATCTGCTGTGTGAGGCTCAAATAAAATGTGTGCGAGGCCACTCAGAGGGACCTGGACAGGCTGGAGAGCTGGGTGGAGAGGAACCTCCTGAAGTTCAACAAAAGGCAAGTGCAGGGTGCTGCACCTAGGCAGGAAGAACCCCAAGCACCAGGACAGGCTGGGGGCTGACCTGCTGGAAAGCAGCTCTGCAGAGAAGGCGCTGGGCGTGCTGGTGGGCAAGAAGTTAAGCATGAGCCTCAAGCATAAGCATGAGGAGTGTGGCCTTGTGGCCAAGAAGGCCCAGGGTATCCTGGGGTGCATTAGGAAGAGCGTTGCCAGCAGGTGGAGGGAGGTGATCCTGCCCCTGTCCTCAGCCCTGGGGAGGCCTCACCTGGAGTACTGTGTCCACTTCTGGGCTCCCCAGTACAGTCCAAGAGAGACACGGAGCTTCTGGAGCGAGTCCAGCGGAGGGCTACGAAGATGAGGAGGGGACTGGAGCATCTCTCCTGTGAAGAAAGGCTGCGAGAGCTGGGCCTGTTGAGCCTGCAGAAGAGAAGACTGAGAGGCGATCTCATCAATGTGTACCAGTAGCTGAAGGGGGGGTGTCAAGAGGCTGGGGCCAGTCTCTTCTCCGTGGTGCCCAGCGACAGGACAAGAGGCAACGGGCATAAACTGCAACACGGGAAGTTCCGTCTGAACCTGAGGAAAAACTTCTTCACTGTGAGGGTGACAGAGCACTGGCACAGGTTGCCCAGAGAGGTAGTGGAGTCTCCTTCGCTGGAGATATTCCAAACCCCGCCTGGATGCGATCCTGGGCAATGTGCTCTAGAGGACCCTAGATGATCTTGGACTAGATGATCTCCAGAGGTCCCTTCCAACCTCAACCATTCTGTGATTCTATGAAAACAAGGAGTGATGAGAAAAGCAGCTACATGTGGTGAGAAGCAACTTGCTACAGTTTCTTTGACTCCCTGTGTGACTTCAAGGCTATCCCAAAAATACTCCTGCAGTGGGTTTTTCCCAGTAACTCTCCCAGCCTGGGGCTAGCGCCAAGGAGACAAATGTGCCAGGAAGTCCATTTTGGAGTCTTTGTGCTCTGAGGCATACTTGCTCCCAGAGGAAACCTCTCCCCTTTCAATCAAGCCCTTATTTTCTTTTTGCTTGATTCAAGGAGGAACTAACATAGTTGGCAACACAGAAAACTGTGTTTTAGCTAAGGATAAATCTCAGAAGATAGTGCTGTTTAATCTGCTTCTGCACTCAGGTCAGCTGCATCGGTGACCCTAAATACATTGTGCTGCACTTCTGTTGTTTTGACTGTGGCTAGCATCCTCTCTTCTGAATTTTTTTTCATATCTCTTAGCATAAAGTTTTGCACATAAGAGTCCAAAAGCTCCTACAAGCAGTCTTGTTTTTATCCTAGAAGCCTATATCTTGTACAAGTATCTGAAGGGGGAGTGTCAAGAGGATGAGGCCAGCCTCTTCTCCGTGGTGCCCAGCAACAGGACAAGAGGCAATGGGCAGAAACTGAACCACAGGAAGTTCCATCTGAACCTGAGAAAAAACTTCTTCACTGTGAGGGTGACAGAGCATTGGAACAGGTTGCCCAGAGAGGTGGTGGAGTCTCCTTCGCTGGAGATATTCAAAAGCCGTCTGGATGTGATCCTGGGCAATATGCTCTAGGTGACCCTGCTTGAGCAGGGAGGTTGGACGAGATGATCTCCAGAGGTCCCTTCCAACCTAAACGATTCTGTGATTCTGTGATTCTGTGATTCTGTGATCTGAACGTCTTCTATGTACAAATGAGAAATCCAATTCTTGCTGTCTTTATTGAGCCAAGGAAAATTATTTCTTATTTCATTGCAGAAACTGCAAAACCTCCTCCTTCTAGGTCTGATCTCTTGGTAGAATTTTATCATGGCTGTGGTAGACACAATCCATACGGTTCCATACAGCAACCGTAGCTCAGCCAGCTCAGCCAGCTACCATTATGCACTTAAATATGTAATTCTCTTTCTCTGTACATTGGTCCGGCTGCTCAGTGCCCATACCAGGTCGGTAAATACTCCCTGGAATTTTATGCTGTGATACATCTACAGGAAGAAGAGTAATCACCTGCTATTCAAAAAGCCAAGCAGTCACTGCTGCTCCCTGAGCTCTCCTTCCCTGTTTTATAGGGGCACTCCCCTACTCCCCTACTTCAGGAGCCATGTTTCAACCAGTGGGGCTGGTTATCTGGCTGCTTTCCCCTCTTTCTGGGCTGTCTCACAGCATTGTGGCCTTCTTCACCTTTGGAAAGAGGTGGGAAACCGGCTGCATCAGATATTGAGCCCAGGCACCCCTCAGAGGGGAGGAATGTTGGGCACAGAGCTCCTGCAGCCAACCCCAGCACCGACAACCCCCCCAGCCCCGTTCCCAGCTGTGCTCATAGTCTCCGTGTCCATCCTTGCTGGCCCAGTGCCCACCACAGGTAAAGACAGCCTACCCGGACAAGCAGAGACCTTAACACGCACACTTGGGCTCTCCTGGCCACAGGTGGGGCTGGGGTAGGCTTTGGGGGTGCGTTGCCTGCCCCGTGCTGGGATCAGCTGGGCCAATGTCACTCCTGGCAGATGTCAGCCTAACATCTGTTGGTTTTAAGGCTTTTCAGTGATAGAGCCAGTGGTTCCGGCACTTTTAGTTAATACAAGCGTGGCATAACCTGCTATTTATTTCATTAGCAAGCCTGAAGCTGGCTTTGGGGAGGTGACTCACAGCTGCTGGCTGGGAAGGACAAAATATAGCACAGGCAGAAGTGGTGATGGGCTGCATGCACGTACCAGCTGCCATGTATCGGCCACCCCTTCATGGGCATGGTCACAGGAAACCCAGCTGCCATGCCCCAGCCCAGGCAGCCTTTGCTGGGGGACTGCTGCTGAGCCCTAGGATGGGCCAGGGTCCCTTTGGCATCAACCCAGTGGGGTGAAGCACCCTCTCGGCTCGCCTCTCCAGGCAGCTGCCTTCTCCCCGTGGTTAAAGCAGCCACCGGGGGATAATCTGCCTACTCTTTCATTTCCAATTTCTGACAATCCTGTGTTTAAGGGTGAATTAGTGCTGGATCCCTGCAGGATGGCTAAGAGGATAAGCGCCTGCCAGGCAGCCGCCCGAGGACTGCACGACACCTGTCACCCTGACAACTCTTGCCCAGTTGCACCTCTGAGAGGCCTGGAGAGACCATCCAAAATGATGGTCACATGCCAGCCACTGCAGGCTGCTCTCTTATTGCCTTATTTTAGGGTGGCTGGAGGTGACTGGGGATCTGCAGGCCCATCAAAGCAATGCTCTTCCAGACCATCACCACAATCATCCTCCTAACATACATCAAACTGCTCTGCTTCAATCAAAGCCACTGACTAGGAAAGGATGTTGGGAATGGGCACGCTTCTGATTGTTTGATACTAAATATTTCTTGCATTTTTGGCTAGCCCATTCCTGTTCAGGAAGAGGCAGGATGTGGCCAACACCAGGCCCTCCTGCAGGACCAAAGGCAGCTTTTCCCTCCAAGCACTGACCACAGTCTGTGGCAGTGCAAAAACGATTTTGAGGAAAGAGCGTCCAGGGCTTATTCTCCCAATCTAGCCCAAGAGATGAACAAGGCACCGCAGCTCTGCGAGTCAAAGTAGCTCTCTTTCTTTCCAAGCTACTAGTTTGTGGGGCCACACTACAAAGCTGATCGGTGGGATTGTCACAACCTGTGGTGTGATATCAGGGGCACAGTGCACAGAGTGCCACGTGCCTGTGCCACTGTGGAAACCAGCCTCCAGAGTCCAAAGCCTTTCAATGGTCTACCTGTTACAGTCTTTAAAAATCAGTTTACAGGCTGAAATCAAAGAGCAAATCTGTAAAATTTATTTCACACTGCCTAGCCTTGAAGGAGTCAACTTGGGCATTTAGAAAACACTTTTTTTTAACTACAGCTATTTTAAAAATTGTTATCGCAATGGGATTTTAAAGAGGAATTTTTCCCCTATAACACAGATGGAGGAGTAATTGCCAGTGCCTGACTAGCTGGCTGGCACTCCCAAGAGCTGTTCCTCCAACAGAGGAAGCTGGCAGTGGATGTTACTCTTCCCCAGCACTTTGCCTCCATCCGCTCCATCCCCGCAGTAGACACAGCCTCCTGGTGCTCCCACATTTGCCTGCCGGCCTTTTCCTTGAAATCCCAAACTCAGCTCTGATGATCCTTGGCAGGTTAAATATTCACAGTAGCACCATGGCCCCCTGCAGCTCACCCTTGGGATCGGATCTGGAGGACAGGGCTCAGCAGCCTCCAGCACCTCTGAGCACCCAGCATGTTGTGAAAACCCGTTGCTCTGGTTATGAAACTCCAGTGACCTACTTTACACTCCCTGCTTTTGTTCTTAATTCCCAGAAATGGCTGCTCTCCAGATTTTGCCCATCAAGGCAAATTAATTGCAGTTGATCCTAATTTGCTCTCTGCTGTTCTTTGGTCAGAAGATTAAATGCTTTGCAGACATTATCTCCCTTTCTCTTTTCTAAGAGACAAACCTGAATTATCATAAAAAAAAAAAAAAGGATAAAGGAATGGAGAGTTAGGTTGACTTGATATATAAATTCACTTTTTGTAATCGCAGAAGGGGCTGGAGAGGCTCCTGCCTCTCTGGGCAGCTGGAACCAGATGGTGACACTATTCTGGGCAGCTGTGTGACTGAGACACCACATGTGGCATGGAGAAATCAGGGCCAAGCTCCTAGCCACACCATCCTCTGCTTCTTCTACTCAGTATTTTAATCCTCCATTCCATTGTCCAAGGAATTTCCTGCTTGTGAAGGTGCCAGCAAGGGCCTGGACCCTACCTCTGTGGCGACAGGTGTGGGCTTGCCTGCAGCAAGCCAGCATCGGCTTGTCTCATGGGATGGGCTGAAATTGTGCCTAGAGGCCTTTATGCTGCAAGGGGATGGTGCTCCACTTTCTCCCTCGCTTCAATGTTTCCTTGCCCTCTCCTCTATGCCCCAGCTGATCTCAGGGGCAGTGGAGACGTGATGGCTCCATTCCCTTCCACAGCCAAAAGCAGCTACAGCTGGGCCTTAGGTGCCACCCCCCCACATGCCCAGGGTGCCTGCAGCATGCTGCCATGGACGCCTGGGCCGGACCCTGCTTCCCCACAGCAAGATGGGCAAAGCACATCTAGGCAACTGCCACAATGGACCAAGCTTCCTCCAGCACTGCAGCATCAACTGGCACCCGGGCACTCCATCTGGCCCGGGGCCTCCTCCACGCTTTGGGACTGGGCTGAAGTGCATGCCTCAGACTGGAGTGTTGTTTTCCAGTGGGATGCATCTCCAGGCCATGTGGCTGGGAGAAGGTGGCTGTTACACTGGTGGCATCTCCCTGCTGAGCCCTGATGAGCAAGTGCTGGAACCCAATGGATGCTGGGGGAGAGATCGAGCTGCGGGAACCATGCGTACCCTGGAGGATGCAGTGTCATAGGGCTGGCCTTCATCAGAGCTCACGTAGGGATTTCTACTGAGCCAAATGTCAAACTTCCTATAAGGAATATGAAAAGGCAACCTCAATCCCTGTGGATTGGATGCAGCAGGAACAAATGAGCTGGAGTCACCTCTGCTGCTGGAAGCAATGCTCAGCCCCCAGCTTGGCACCCGTAACACCCTAATGTGCTCAGCTTTGGAGCTTTTTCTCCATCAAGGTATATGGAAAGTTGGATTTCTTTTTTTAAGCAGATTTAATTGAACATCCTCCCCCTCTGACCTTTGTTCAGCCTTGCTGGGATAACCTTGAAGTCAGGCCCAGAATGGTTGCTTTTCACTATGGGTCAGGCTGGCCACTGATGCTACAGGCTCACTGCCACCTGGGTCTGGGACTTGGCTCAGATGTAATCCAGATTTCCTGCATCACTGCAAGCCCATTTGGCGGCATATAAGAGAGACCCTTTTCTCCTGCACTGCAGACTTTTTATTGTCTTGCCAAGCAGGAAGCAACGTGCTCCCTGAATTACCCCGCTGCCCTGGAAGTGCTGTAACATCACGTGCAGAGAGTTGCCCTGTTCCTGAGGGTGCACATGTGTGATCGGCCCAACCAGATGATGGCAGTGCAGGTGATTTCCACCAGCCTGCAGGAAATGATGGTTTGTTGTACCCTAGTGGAACTCTGGATTTGGATCACAGCATCCATATCAAAGCACTGGGGCTCCGGAGGGCTCTAGTCCAAGCTCCTGCTCCAAGCAGGGGTTAATGTCACAGCTGGAGCAACCTTGTCCAGGGCCTTGTCCTGGTGGGTTTTGCCTATCTCCAAGGAGGAAGGATTCACCACCTCTCTGGGTACCTGGCACTGGCCTGGTGGTCCCAGCAGGCTACCTACAGCCTGTCTTCAGAAGGTTCCCCAGGGAAAAGGCGAGGGGCCTCCTACCAGCCCTGGGGGGCTGGGCATATGGACACATTCCTCAGATGTCTGGCAACTGCAAACCTCATCACTGTCATTAACACCCACAACATCCCCAGCCCTAGGAAGTGACCCTGGAATAGGCCTGGTTTGCTGTTCCTTGGGAACAACCCTTCACAGGGTTGAACCCCCTCCAGTTCGTGTCACTTGAGGTCAGCCCCATTACAATCCTCCGCTGACCCACCACCCTCTGGCCAAACTGACCCACCCCCAGCTCTGCTTTGCCTTGTGCCATAGCTTCATAGGGACCTCAGGCCCTTCTCACCAGTACAGTATGGGAAGAGGTGCAGAAGAGCAAGCAGCCCAGGGCTGAGAGGGCCAGGGGAGTCAGCAGACTACCTCGGGAGGGGATGAGAGCCCTACTTCAGCAGCACATAGAGAAGGGTTGCAGGTATTTGGGATATAAGTGTTTGTATGGGATTTCTGAAGGAGCAGATAAGGAGGAGAAGGGTGAGGCATCCTCTCTTGGTAAAGCAAAATGCTGGAAGTGGGGAGGCAGAAGCAGGTGAAGGCCAGTCAAGAAACAACAAGGAACGCAACAAATATCCCTTTTGGCAGGCAACAGAAAAACAAGCCATTAGACCCTGTCCAAATATAAGTGCTGCTGTATGAGCATGTCAAGAACTGGCTGACTTGAACTTCCCAGAAACCCTTTATTGGTCCCCTTTTGTAGGAGAGAGAAAGGTCAGTGAGATATATGGCCAGGCATGGGCATTCCTGCAATGTAGCTCAGGAAAAGACCAAGGACAAGGACTGAGCAGCTCATCTGGCTCCATCTCACGCCTTGGCTGCGTCCCAGCAGCCTGCTCTCTCGTTACAGCTGCGCCATCGTAGAGCTGGCTGGGAGCCTAAGCATCCAAACCCTGGTAGGGGCAGAGGCTGCAGAAACTGCTCTGCTTTTAGGACCCTCACAGTCAGCACCCTCTACACCCAGTACACAAAACATTTATTTTGGTAATAAAGCATTTCTTGCTGTAGTTGGAAGAATGACTCTAGGTTGAATGACAGGTTTCTCAGATGATTTGTTTCAGGTCAGTTTTCATTTCAAGATTCATCCCCAAAAGCCATGCCTTTGTCAGATTGGCTTTAATCCTCTTTGTTCCCCTCTGGATCGACCCAGAAAATTGGCTGGAAGTCAGAGGTAGTTTGTCCCACAGCAGTTTGGCTTGTACATGAAGCAAGGTTTTTGTCTAGTTCTGGACCCACACCTACAAAGTCCTAAGTGATCCATCACCAGATGGGCATCTGCCATAACCATTCTTCTCACTAGGGGCTGTAGAACTGGCACTGTCCCTAAACTCAAAATGAGTGCCAAAAACAGCACACAGAGGATCATGTAGAAGAGAGGACCATTCCGTGAGATCTCTGAATATTGTACCTACTCTTAAGCTCCCTCAAAGAGTTCACACTTCCACCAGACCTTCTGCAGTGAGTAACTGCTCCTTGGGTAGTTTTCAGGATGGATACTGCTACTGCTGGCTTTTTGTGCATGCCTGGTGTAATATTCTTTTGGCTCTGGTGGACCTCCAGGCACTACCACGGTATAAATAATAACAAGAAAGAGCCACTCTGATTGAAGTTCTCAGAAGTCTATGGTTCTGACTGAAGAGGTCGATACATGTTGGTTCTTTGACTTTTTTTGTGCTAGCAATTAGTGGTGGTGATGGCGACCTGTAACTGCTTTATTGGATGCTCTCATGAGCCAGCCAGGAAACAAAGCTATGAGGAAACTGCTGGCAGAAGATGCAAAACCCTAAGGAAATCCATCCTTGGAGAATGGTTAGTGCTGTCAGAGCAGATGTAAACAATGTGAGGCTGTCTGTCCTGGGCCCAGTACTATATACAATTCCACTAACAGTCTGACCGATAAAGGAGAAGAACATGCTTTTTAATTTGCTGGTGGCATCAAGCTGCGATGGGCTGCAGTCACTTGGGAGGATGGGACAGGGATTGAGAATGATCCTGAGAAACTGTCTAAAATGATGGGATCAACTTTAGTAGGAACATGCTCAAGATTTTACATTTAGGCACAGGCTAATCCACCTCACAGAGACAGTGTAAAGAACCTAAGTCTGTGAAACCAGTCTCCAGAAGAAAATTGGGGGGGGGGGGGGGAACGAAGGTTAAAAGGCTGAAAACATACCTGCAGTGTTGTTAGTGTAAAAAATAATCAGGTGGCAGCTCTGTACAATTCACTGGCTCTGTCATGTACAGCCCAAGCACCCCTTCTCAGACCTGTCACTTGCTACATTTACCTACCTTTTTATCTAGAGTCCGTATAACACTGAAAAGAAGATCATGACAATAGCCTGTGTCAGCAGGTATAATTTTATTTATTATGGTATCATTTATTATGCATTTTAAACAGCTGAAGAGCTCAGATATGTTAAAATAAAATCAGTTACTTTTAAAAGCATTGTAGAGGTGTGAAAATACCACCTCCTCCCCAAATGAATTGTATCTGGAATGACATGACAGTCAAGCTGGAAAACAAGCCTGACAGTGTTGTATTTACATTTTCTCCAGAGTTACAAGTGCCATAAACAATCTCTGCAATAAGATGTAGTACCTTGTCCCTGTGCTTTCAGGTCATCTAAAGCTGCAAATGGAGTACTTGGTTTAAGGATGGGAAAAGGGTAAGAGGAAGAAAGTCCATCAGCAATTACCAAACAAGCTTTGTGTGGCTTTTGTGACACTTTGTAGCAAGGGAAAAGAAAGGGAGAAGGAAGATACTTCATTATTCTGTTGTGCACAATAGCTAGCCCAAAGGGACAGGTGTTCATTGCCAAAGAAAAGGGTCAATTCTTCCAGGCGACCTTCTTGCCAGGGGAATATTTGCCTGAATGTGCCCTGAATTCACACAGCTGAGCAATGCTGTGCAGGAGGCCCTAAGAGCCACTCATTGGGGAGCAGCATTTCCAGTCACTGCTGAGGATCATCTGGGTTTGGTTTGACTCCAAGAATCAGGCAAGAGTTTTCCCTCCTCGGGCAGTGGGTCATTGCAGCCATCCTTAATGGGCAGTAGTGTGAGGAAGGGGAAAGCTATGCTTGTTGGGGTCTTTGCTGCCCCTCACTCATGGTATGAGCAGGAACAGATCCATGGGACCGTGGGGGCAAGTTTAGCCCTGCGCCTGACATTTAGGATTGGCATGCACTGGACACTGCTAGCTTCAGCAGTTAGCCTCATTCCAGGGGCCTGCAGACCAGACTTGGAGAATGAGTGCACCCACTTCCCTGCTCGTCCCACGGCCCTTGCCTCGGTGCGGAAGGGACAGCCCATGGCTCCTCACTGCCCGTGTGGGCACTCTGTGGCAGCCATGTCCCAGCCCCCGAGGGAAGCCATCAGTGGAGCCAGAAGTCACCCTTGGGTGGGGATAGCACCCTGGGGCCTGTGTCTGAGGCCTGAGGCCTGCGCAACACATCCACATAGGGTCAGGCGCTGTGGGTCAGCCCTAGAGCCCCACACCAGGCCCGACTGAAAGGGCTACTGGTGCCTAGGCTGGGCCTGGGGTGCCAGGGGGCTTCTGGGGCATGTGGGGTCGGGGGGGGGGGGGTCCTGCGTACATGGGGCTCGGGGGACGGGGACGGTGTCGAGGCAGGCGGAGCGGGGGAACCCCAGGCCCCGGCAGGGGGCGGCAAAGCGCGGGCCCCGGCGGAACTGCGCCCCCTCCGGCCGCGGCCCCGCCCACCGCCTCCGCCAGTCGCCGGCCGCCGCGGCCACCCCGCCCTTCTACGCGCAACCCTGGCGCGCGGTGGTGACGTCAGGAGGCAGGCGTCGCGCCGCGGGTCGGGCCGGAGCGGGCTGAGGTGAGTGCGGGGCCCGGTCGGTGCCCGGGGTCGCTCCCGCTCCGCCCGCGGCTCGGCTCGGCTCGGCTCGCCTGTGGCGGGTGGCCTGGTCCCGACCGCGAGCCGGCGCCGCTGTGGCCAGGCGGCCGCCCCTCCCGTTCCGTCCCCTCCCCTCCGCTCCCCTCCCCTCCTCTCCCGGGCGTTGGCGGCCCGGCCCGAGGCTCGGGAGCCGCAGCCGCTCGCTTGCCCTCGGGGCACAGGCGGCGGCGCGGGCACGGTGGGCCCCAGCGCTTCAGCCCTGCCGCTGCCCGGGGCGAGGGGCGGCGGGCGCGGGCGGGCCAGGCGCCTGCCGGCGAGTCCCACCGGGTGGTGTGCGGGCCGGGAGCCGAGCCTCGGTCCGGCGCTGTCCTGCCGTGGAGTCGTTCCCTGGAAACGGTGATGGAAAAGTGGTCTAGATATGGATAAGCTACCGAACGACCCAAGTTGTGGAAATCTCGATTTATTCTTCCCATTCCTCTGGCCACAGGCTTTGACACGACTTCATGAAGGGCCCCATCAACCCCCAGCCCACAAACGTGTGCTGCAAAAGACCACAGGGAGCTACACTGCCATCCAGGCCATTAGTCGTGCAAAATTTATTTGAGGCAATAAAGCGTGAGATTTGCTGGGCTTTCAGAGAGTTCTCCACATGATGCTGTGTTAGCATAGGTGTGATTTAAAGATTAGAATGTGATCATTTCTTATGCTGTTTCCTCAGTGTTAGGAGCTTATATTTTCAAATTTCCCTATTGGCATCCCATGATAATGTGAAATTTAACAGCCTCAAGTTGTGTGAATTAAGAGATGGCGGAAGGCCTGCTAGGCCTTGCATGAATTAGTCAGATGACTGATGCTCCTTATCCACAGGGACGCCCCTTAGTGGCTTATTAAACCATTAAGGCTCTGATTTTTCGAAGAAGTGGCGGATCTTTCTGAATCAGCAGAAGCTGAGGTGTTGCTTTGCTGAGCAGCAACATGTAATGTGCCAGTTGTCTAAGGAAAGAAGTGGGTAGATAATTGCAGCATAAAAGTGATGTTCCTTCTCACCAGTTATAACTGTAGCTAAAGCATGCTATCATTTCTCAGGGGTGTGGGTACCTGCTGAATATAAGAATTCCTACTCTGAGGGGGCTTGTAATGCTTCATTTCTCTAATGCATTAGTTTCTTCCCCCAAAATCTTGATAATATTCCACAGGAGCATTTCCACTTATACTGATATGGAGTTGAGTAATTTGGTCTCAACCAATTCTGGCTGCTGTACACAGCTCTGGGATTCTGTAGACTTCACTGCTGTGCTGAGACCCTTATGTGTATAAGCATATGAGGAAGAGCCTTTAAAATATTATTAGTTGACGTCCAGTCTCAGTTGAAGTTATTAGCAGCGGTGGATTAATGTATAATATTTTCAAGATCAGCATTTGATCCTTTGTACTGTTTGTATTTACTGCTGGGACATTTTACAAAAGTGGTTCTCTGTGTGTGGAATTACTCTGTAATGGTCTTGCTTGTGAATGATGTGATTCCAATTCTCTGTTAACTTAATATGCTTTAAGAGTTAGGTAAGAAAGGATAAGGTACAGTAATGCTGAGAACTGTCTATGTGACGATCTTTTCAGAACTAGCAGTAGTACTTTATTTGTTTTCTCAGTACCTGGATCTGAATGAACTTCCAAGTATGGAATAGCCCTCAGTGAAATTCAAATGTCAATTAAGCTTTCTATGAAGCTGGTCTTTTTTCTGCTGCTTGCACTCTAACGTAGGCATGTTTGTATATGATTGGTGTATTTGAGTTTGCAGTACTGCCAGGAGGTGTTATGTAAGAAGTTACTTTTTTTGGTGTCTCATTTTAAAGTTGTATCTTAACAGTAGATTCACTAAAACCGTGCTTTCTTTACAGATTGAATGTAGAGTCTAAACTTCTTCCTGATGTCCCTGTGCATCACTTCTTTTTCACCTATAATTCTTCTGATGGAAGACCAGCTGGGGCTCCCTTTCTGCTGTTTGTGCTGAATATTGCATGGAGAGGTGGTGAATGAGTGAAGATACGTTTGGTGATGGTAAGACGCATTTCAAGGCTAACAGCTTTTCTGTAATCTTCTGTGAATGCTCAGACACTGTACTGATGGGCTCTGAGCCAAAGAGTAGACACTTAAAACTGCTAGGCTAGTTGCCAGAATGCATGTAGGCAGTTTCTCCCTCTCCTAGCTAGTCATTTTGTTTTAATCAGCACATAAGCCCTACTGAAAGGCAGCTGATTTGGTTCCATTAGAATACAGTGTGAGGAAGAAGACCTGTGTTTGCTGTAGTCTGGAATAGGGGGCATAAAGTCTACTTCCTCATTGCAGGTAGAAGCACTTCCACATGGAAAAACAGAAGTGCTGCTTGGTACCTGAAGATGGCAAAAGAAAGCAAAACTGGGCATTCAGATATCGAGTCAGGACGTTAGAAAACGTCAAAACCCGCCTTGATTTCCCGGGGCTTGGAGCATGGGTGTATTGTTAGCTAAAAGCTGTTCCAGTTAAATGCCTTCCTTTTTGCAGGGAATGCAATACTGTTAAAATGCATCTTAAAACCAGCATGTCTCTGTCTCCCTCTTCCTTGCCTCCAGCATTATAAATGGGAGAGAGCTCTGCTAGCTGGAATCTCAGGCAGGAGCTAATTTACACTCTCCATTTCAAAGCCTGATACTGCTTGTGCTCTGTGCTAAGCTGTTCCATTCTTGTACTAGACTAGTTAAAGGCTTCTGCGTTCTCTGGACCGTGCAGCAGCTTAGCGTAGTCTGATAGCAAATGAAGCTCGGCCAGGCTTCTCAGCTGTCTGTAACCGGATTTGGAAGTGTTCTCCTTTGCGTTTTAGAACCATCACCATCATCTGCCTGTAATGTCTTGTGCTATGAGTTAGAACAAAGGATAGTTAGGAACTGAACTGGGCTGAAGTACTGCTTAAGGTGTTGGAGGATATATTCCATGTCCAGTCCTAATTGGTATTTTAATTACAGTTTTGGAGGTTGAAGAAGTCAAACTGAATCACATTGATAGCTGGTACAGAGAGGAGGTTTCACAAATACCGTGATGGACAAGAATAGTCTGCATTATGGTTGATGTAAATGAGTGAAGTATTCCAAAAATAAGCCAAAGGAGAGCCAACAGAGTGAAGCAAGTATGTATGTGGATATAGGAGAATAATATGAGATATTGCACTGTAGGAGTAACTGGCCAGGCAATTACAGTAGCAATATGATTGGACAGAACAGATACTTGCTGACTGTGGTGATTTATTGTTTCTGTTTTGTTTTGTTTTTTGAAGGTTCAAGTGTGGGAATTGCCCTGGCTGTGGTTGCTGCTGATGTTGCCTTGGGAAAATGCCTTGATAGGGAATTAACACCATTCAGTGATGGGCTGTGGGACAAGCAAAGTGCTTCCCGAGCCCCCCAAAGATGTGCAGCTAGATCTTGTTAAAAAAGTAGAACCTTACACAGGCCACAATGACATATACAAGCATTTCATCAAGGGTGACTGTGGGGCTGTCATCAAAGCTGGCTCTCCCTCCCCTCCACGTGATACTAACCCATATCCTGGTAACCACCTGCCTACCCATGTGGACCAGCCTGAGCCCCGCAAGAACAAGGTGGCTAAGTACCGTGCTAAATTTGACCCCAGAGTGACAGCAAAGTATGATATTAAAGCCCTAATTGGAAGAGGAAGTTTTAGCCGAGTTGTGCGTGTGGAACACAAGGCTACCAAGCAGCCCTATGCGATCAAGATGATAGAGACCAAATACCGGGAAGGGAGAGAAGTGTGCGAATCAGAGCTTAGTGTGCTGCGGAGGGTCCGGCACACCAATATCATACAGCTTATTGAAGTGTTTGAGACCCAGGATCGCGTATACATGGTGATGGAATTGGCTACTGGAGGGGAACTGTTTGATCGAATCATTGCTAAAGGCTCCTTCACTGAGAGAGATGCTACACGTGTGCTGCAGATGGTATTGGATGGTGTAAAATACTTGCATACGCTGGGTATCACGCACCGGGACTTAAAACCAGAGAATCTGCTGTATTACCATCCTGGAACAGATTCAAAAATCATGATTACAGACTTTGGACTGGCAAGTGCTCGGAAGAAGGGAGACGACTGCCTGATGAAAACTACTTGTGGGACCCCAGAGTACATAGCTCCTGAGATCCTAGTCAGGAAGCCCTACACTAATTCTGTGGACATGTGGGCACTGGGTGTGATCTCGTACATCCTCCTCAGCGGCACTATGCCCTTTGAAGATGACAACCGCACCCGTTTATATCGGCAGATCCTGAAAGGAAAATACAGTTACTCAGGGGAGGTGAGTGTGGCTGGGGTTAAAGTAAGGGGAAATCAGACAAGAAGCTCTCCATACATGGGCCTGTGTGATGACCAGAAGCTGGCTGTTATGTGCAGGGTGGTAACGTAAGTGTTAAAGATTCTGGCCTCTAAAATCCTAACCTGTGTTCTCTCTCATTTACAAAACTGCAGAATAATTAAATCCTTTTAAAAATGTATGTCTGAAGAGAGAAGAGATTACTTCCTGTAGAATAGAACAGGAGGGACTAACAGACCTTGGGATGCTGGTGGGTTTCCCATTTTGGAAACCTGAGCTGCGTTATGCTACTGTTTGATGCTTTGCTTTTGAAAGTCATGTCAGAGCGAGTGTTTGAAATGTAGTGTGCACATACCTAATTTGATTTTAGATACAAATCCAAGTGTAGTCTGAAAAATATCTTTGCTGAAAGAGACGTTTATGGCACACAAAGCCATTTATGGCTTTTTAGGTCCTGAGACAGCTTTTTTGAACTTGATCTGCATTGTCTCTTGAACTTAGTTTGTGCCAAAAATGAGGAGAGAATGGTAATTCTCTTAGATAACTATGAGAAAGGGAACGTTAGGGGATGGTTTTGGGGCAGAAGATGGGTGCCTCCGCACCCCCTGGAGTCCCTTAACTCCACAGGAGTGGACATGTGGCTGGGTGCCAGGTTCCTGGTCACGTTAGGAAATCTGGATTACAAGCCAGCTCTTCTAGCACTGTTGCTAAGTACGGGCGTAACCTCAGTTTGAGAATCACACTTATCGAAAGAGGGGCTATCCAAATTTGCAAGTTGGGTTTCTGCCTATGTCCCTTACTGGAAATATTCAAAAATTAAGATTTTATAACTATTATCATAATGAGGGAGGAAAGTGTGTAGTTTCTTTAACATCATGACTTTGTGAGATGAAACTCACTGGGAAAGTGTGAATGTGTGACTAAGTTTGTGATGCAGAGGATTCTGAAATGACCATAGTTGTCAGAAAAACAGAACACGCTCCTGATTGTTCTGGTATTTTTAAGTGTGAGAGGTATGTTGGCATTTCAGTGATGGATGCGGGAGTCTAACGTGTTTAATTTTTAAACATATTAAGGTGTTTTAGGATTATAGTCACAAAAAAGTCACTCTCTGAAGGGTTTTCAAAGACGTCAGTAAGCCTTTTATCCTTTCAAGTTGCTGGGCCAACTTGGGTTAATAGTTGGAATTTCCAAATTAAATGAAGTTGTGGAATATTGGCATTTGCATTGGAGGCCAACAGGGAGAGCCCAGATTTGACAAGTTTGTGAAAGCTCTTTTTTCTTCCTGTGAGTGCTCCTGGTACATAGAAGTCTCCTGGTGCATAGAAGAAACACAAATGTGAGGGATCATAAAAACCAAACATTAACACTTTTTGGACATAATGTGTTATTTCCTTTAGAAATAGCAACGCTTGATTAGTTTCTTGCCAAAAGTATTCTATCAACTGCTTCCTTGAACTCCAAGTTTCAGCTAATTTTGGCAGCCTTTCTTTCGTTTATTAACTTGCCATACTAATATGAATTGTTAACCAGTTGCAGAATTTTAAGAAAGCAATCAAATTATCCTAATGCAGAAATAGATTAAAGATCAACCACATCTAAGATCCATAGGGTCACACTGAAGTGTAGTTTCCTAGTTTACCTTATAACTAGCAGTAGTAGATTAGATTAGAAAGCATGTTAGAAATGAGCCAATGCAGTGATTTTTCTCATGTAAAAAGGTCAGTTCATTCCAAAGTTTGTTGCCTAGCAGAACTCATTCGAGTGCATGCGTCTTCTTGTAGTTTCTTGTTCAAGCAGTAGGTAGGTCTGTTTTTGCTCAGCCTTGATCTTAGCCTCCACATTTTAGACTGTTCTAGATTGCTTGTCCAAACTCAGTTTTGGTCCTTTTTAGCTCACTCTCCTGTGTTAGTCTTGGCCATTCATTTTTTCTTCTTCAAATCCTTTTATTTTGAAGATTTTTTTGTTTTCAATTTGAAAGTTATCCCTTTCTTTTTTGTCACTTGTTATTTCTACCTTTTTGCAGATGTTTTGACTAAGTTAATTAGCATGATATCCGGGACAGATTCTTTCCTTTATTGTGAAATGTGGTAACCAGTGTCCTAGAAGCAAGTTGTAGGATACAGACTTGACACCTAACAAATTATCCTGATGATGCTGAGCTATTGAGGTTAAAAATAAAACTGTCTGAGATGCGATACAAGAAGAGGTGAGAGACCACATGACAGATTGACTGATGTGGACAAGTATGTGTGGACAAATATGAAGTGGTGCCTGTGGGAGAAAAGCCCTCCGCGTTTTCCATAAATGATGGTGGACCGTGAAATACTACTTGATCTTCAGAAGAGACAATTTGAGGTTAAAAATATTTCTAAACATCGGGTTGATACGAGTGATGAAAAGCCTATTGATATTAGGAATTAGTTTTGTTATTTCAGGAGTCCTTGCTCCGCCATGTCCATCATGTATCTGCACCTTGGATATTGAGTGTAGTTTTGGATCCTCCTGAGAATAATACAGAACTGAAAAACATGAAGAAGGGCAACATGAATAATGAAAGGTATGGACTGTCTTCCATGTGAAGAACAAGAGGAAGACTAGGGAACTTCATCCAAACAATAAAGGTTTGGAGGAGGGAATATGGTGGAGCTCAACACTGTCATAAGCAGAATAGGGAAAATGAATGGAGAACAACTGTTTTGAGCATTTTCTGCAGTAAATTAATTTGATGCTCTCTAGTCCTCTTGTCAGAGCTGAATTACTTTGAAAAATTTTATGAATTAATTGTGAGTAGGGCTACTGGATTCCTCTAGGTTCCATAAACCAAAATAGTGCTTGTGCTACAGAGAAGGCATTGGACTATATGTATTTTGACAGTGCCAGTACCCAAGCCTGAAGCATTTTACTTGTTATCCCACTAAAAATGACATATTTTAGGAGGCTCTTCTCAATACTATTTGTGATATGAGTGGTGGTTTTGGAAAGCTGTAAATTTTTTACTCTTCGGAGTGAAGTATGTGTCAGCCAACAGCCTTTATCTTTTGCCTATCTGCTTTCTATTCTTCTAGAGCCAGTAAAAATGGATGCTTTAATTTACCAGTTTAACTAAGCATATGTCCCTAAACTGCAGGAGTGTTTGTAGCCACATATTGGCAGAGATGCAGTGGCAGACTGCCCAGTTTGTGAATAAATTCTAGGTGGAAGCCAGGGATTCAGAGGTGCCTGGCATACTTCCCACAGTTTGCCAGCTTTCTTTAAGTATTCTGGACTTTAAATTCTTCCAAATTTCTGATGTTTACAGAAAATTTCTGCTCTTTCTGGTGTTACACTGGAAGAGGTGGGAAGGTGTCAGAAGTAAACCTGTTGATAATTTTTTCAGACTAGCAGGGAAATGGCAGGAGATGTAGTTGATGGTTCGTTTGGATTAAGACTGGGCAATACACTTGACTCTTGCAATAACTGTCTATCTTGGATGGATACAGAAGCATGGATTTCATGGGAACAATTGGTTTGCTTTTCTACAATGTGAACTTTGAGGATGTGAAATGGAAGAGGAAATGTTAAACCTGCAAAGTAGCGTGCTTGAGCTGTATTGGTCAGAAAAGTTTCAATAGCTGAGGAACTTACAGGAGAAGAGGGAGCCACATTCCTAACTATTGCTGTACCATGTCACACAGCAGCTGAGGCATGAGTTTGCAGAGAATCAGAGTTGAGTCCCACTTTTTGAGAGATGACCGCCCTCAAATCATGGTCAGAGAGGACAAAGCTGCATTGAGAGAGGAATAAAAGCCGAAATGCATGCTGACCTGAGAAGCAGTTCCATTTTCTTGAAAAACAAGTGAGCTCACGTCCAGCTAAAGCTAAATTGCTTTCTGACAGAGATCTACTTACCAGTGCTCTCCTATTCCTGGAGTGTGAGGTCTGTTTGAATAGGCTATTAGCAGATCAATAGATAGGGTCTCCCATAATAGCTCATTCGGATACTGCTGACATCATTGCTCTGATTATCTCTTGTATCTTCTTCTGTCCTTTTTGAACTGCTTGGAGTAATGGGTAGTGTGAGGAAGGAAGAAAAGCTAGCTTGGTAACAAGAGCATCTCTGAGTCAAGAATATGTGGCCTATTAAGACTATGTTGTTGTCTGCTACAAAATCAGTCTCTTCTACTTGTTTTATTAGAGCTCACTAAAAAGAAAAATTGGCAATATAGTAATTGAAATCTTGAGGATATAAACTGATTTTTGGGGATCTCTATGTAGCTTACAAAGTTGCCTGATGCACAAAGCTGGAATTCCATTCATAGTTACTATTGAATTTGAAACTGGAGGAATGAATGTCAGGTCATCGTTATCCTGCTGAGAAAGGTTTGTTTTGATTCAAAGCTTGTCCTTTTCTTGAATGCCGACTTTATGTTGCTTTAATACACCTGGGAAAGTTGCTGGATGAGGCAGGATCTAATATATATTATGGATAAACAGGGAAACTGAATTAGGGTGTGTTGCTGGTTCTGGTTTTGGTAATCACCATTTGATCTTGGCAAATCATTTCACCTTTTCCTGTTTCCCGTTCACAAAACAAAATCAACTTTTTGCAGTGTGTTGACTGTGGGTGAGTTTGGTGGGTGCCAGCATAGGAACCTCTCTTAATGGAGAAGTCACTGAAGGATGTGTTTTAAATTGAAGCAACTCTAGAAGATGGAGAAAACCAGCAAAAGCCATTAACAAGTTGTCTGAATCAGACAGCACTGATTCAAGGGTTCTAGAAATTCAAGGATGAAATAGGTGAATTACTGACAATGGTACATAGCCTCTCATTCAAAAGCACAGTGGTATTAGCATTAGTAAGTAGGGTAATGCTGGTTTTAAACAGAGTTCCAGAGGTTGTCTAAGGAATTTAAGTTGAATGAGCTTGACATCTCCCCTGGAAAAAATAGCTTAAAAACAAAAAAAGCTGATTCTAAATAATGACACTAGTGGATACTTTTATCAACGTGACATAGGGAGAGTCAGTAGCATTTAACCAAGTGCCTCACGAAAGGCTCTTAAAAAAAACTTTGCAGCTGTAATCCAGTAATGACTTTTGTATGGATAAATAATTTGCTGAAAGTGAGAAGCACAAAGTTGAAATAAGTGATCGGTTCCTCCATGGTGGAGGATAAACATATGTAGTTTCCAAGACATCTGTGCCCAGTGCCCTTCTGTTTAAAACTGATCTGGACAAAGCTTGCTAAACGAGGCAGCATGATTGCTGATGATACTGGTTTCTTTAGGCAGAGAAAATGGGATATGTGGACCTCCTTGATGCAGGGAGTTGTGGAACTTAAAAGTTTGCTTGGGTTCAAAGAGCAATTGGATGAACTCATGTAATCAATGGAGAGAATGACATTAGAAAGTCCAAGTGTGGATAAAGAGGTCTCTGAGGCACAGATTTAGGAGGCTTGAGAGTACTCGGGGCAGGGAGGGAGGGGAAGAGGAAGGAGGGGATACTGCAACATGCTTACTATTTTCTTCTGCTCTTTTTTAGGCATCTGCTATCAGCTAATGTTGGAGACACAGTACTGGACTCCAACCACTCTTTTATGTTCTTAAACTTTGGTTAGAGGTTAAGAGGTACCTGTAAAACCTGTTACAGATATTAGTCTTTCCTTCTCTCGTATCACTCCTTAATTTGGGGCTTGGTCCACTTCGAAGAGTTATTGATCAGGGCAGGCTGAATAATACACAGCCTGCAGAGTAGACAGTGCTCTGAGGTCAAGTGTGCCACATTTGGCACACTTGCTTGCTTGTGTGCTGGTGGCATTAGGTGGTCTCATTTGACAGTAATGGAACAGGCAGTGCACATGTTGTGCAGTCTTGTCTTGTGATTTGGAGGCAGCATTATTTCAAATGAGGTTGAGTGTCAGAAATCAATCCCAAGGCTTACCAGCTCCCACAGGTTAATTTTATTTGCTGTATAATACTCCTCTGGAAAGGCTAGAAATGTAAAAATTGAGGAGGCTAAACATTTCCCATCAAATGGAAATGTTTTTGAACTCCTTAATTTTGACCTAGTGCTGGAGTTTCCCAGTAGGTTGGTGAAAAGGCAGGCAATGTATATGGACTTATTGGTTAAAAAAAAAAAGAAGTACACTTTGTGGATGATGAAATTAGCTTAATTTCCTCTACTCCTGCAGAAGTGATATTTTCCTTGGGATAAATGAGTCTGTCTTGACATTATACATCTACAAAGGAAAATCTAATGTGAAATATATTCTTCTTGTGACTCTGCCCTTCCCTATTTGGTGACTCATTCAGACTTGAAACATGAACACAGAACCTATCCTGTTGTCCTGGCTGGCCTGCTCCCTAGTGACCTTAATATGACGGCTTCATTTTTTCACAGCTCTTCTTGCTAGTCAGTTTTGCTGTTAAGGATTTTACTTGCTTACTTTCTTTGGGCTCCTTCTAACAGGCAGGGCCAGCTCTAAGATGCTATCCCCCACAGCTTCCCCTGTTGCTTCCTCTGTTGCAGTCAGATGTGGGAGGGTGGCTAAAGTCCTAAGTCTAAGTGTTTAAGCAATGGCTTGTGATCCCTGTGAGTGTGTGGTGACTTTCCTTGCTGACTTCATGTGGAAATTTAGCCCTTCTGTAGTTTTAGAAACATGAGTGTAGTTCAGGAATGTTTCTTTTAGAACAGTGCCAGTTGAAGTGGACCTGGTTCCCTGCCCTTATTCCTGCTCTCAGTTGTGCCAGCACAGCTGTTTGTGCAGCTGTACAAGTAAACGAGTTTGAGGACCTGATTTCAGTTAGAAATAACCATTTTCTCTGGGTTATTTTTTTAATTAGCCTCGATGAGTCACCATGTGCTGGTACAAGTGGTGGTACCGCCACTGTTGAGGTTAGAGGAAGGGTGGATGGGAATGACTTTGGGAAGGGAGAGAGACTGCTTATGCTAGAACTGCTGCTGAAAGAAGCATTTTCTGCTACCCCTTTCTCACTGAACAAATCTGCCTATGGTGTTGTGCGGCATGGCATCCTGAGATGTAGAGTTCAGGATTGTGCGAGGAGGAAGCAGGGCAATAAGTAGGATTGCAACCCTGGACCTCAGGAGGGCTAACTTTGGCCTCTTTAGGGACCTACTTGGAGGAATCCCATGGGTTAGGGCCCTAGAAGGAAGGGGGATTCAAGAGAGCTGGTTAATATTCAAGCATCGCTGCTTCCAAGCTCAAGATCGGTGCATCCCTCTGAGTAAGAAGTCAGGCAAAGTGGGTAGGAGCCCTGCATGGATGAGCAAGGAGCTCCTGGCAAAACGCCAACAGAAGAAGGAGGTATACAGAATGTGGAAAAGGGGATAGGCCACTCGGGGATGCAGGGATGTGACGAGGAAGGCGAAGGCCCATTTGGAATTAAATCTGGCAAGGGATGTCAAGGACAACAAGAAGGCCTTCTTCAAATACATCAACAGCACAAGGAAGACTAGGGAAAATGTGGGCCCACTGCTGAGTGGGGTGGGTACCCTGGCGACGAAGGATACAGAGAAGGCAGAGTTGCTGAATGCCACCTTTGCTTCAGTCTTTACTGCTAAGGCCAGCCCTGGGGAATTCCAGACCCTGGAGATAAGAGAGAAAGTCTGGAGAAAGGAAGACTCTCCCTTAGGCGAGGAAGAGCGGGTTAGAGATCATTTAGGCAAACCTGACATCCACAAATCCATGGGCCCTGAAGGGCGGAACCCCCGAGTGCTGAGGGAGCTGGTGGTTGTTATTGCTAGGCCATGCTCCATCATCTTTGGTAGGTCCAGGAGAACAGGAGAGGTGCCTGAGGACTGGAAGAAAGCCAATGTTGCTTCAGTCTTCAAAAAGGGCCAGAAGGAGGAGCCAGGAAACGACAGGCCTGTCAGACTTACCTGCATCCCTTGAAAGGTGATGCAACAGCTCCTCCTGGAGGTCATCACTAAGCATGTGGAGGACAAGCAGGTGATCATGGCTTCACCAAAGGAGAATCATGCTTGACCAATCTGATAGCCTTCTCGGATGGAATGACTGGCTGGGTAGATGAGGGCAGAGCAGTGGATGTTGTCTCCCTGGACTTCAGCAAGGCTTTTGACACTCTCTCCCGTCACATCCTCATAGACAAGCTCAGGAAGTGTGGGCTAGATGAGTGGCCAGGGAGGTGGATTGCAAACGGGCTGGATGGCCGAGCTCAGAGGGTTGTGGTCAGTGGTGCAGAGTCTAGTTGGAGGCCTGTAGCTAGCGGTGTCCCCCGGGGTCAGTGCTGGCTCCAGTCTTGTTCAATGTATTCATTAGTGACCTAAAGGAAGGGACAGAGTGCACCCTCAGCAAGTTTGCTGATGATACTAAACTGGGAGGAGTGGCTGACACACCAGAAGGCTGTGCTGCCATTCAGAGGGACCTGGACAGGCTGGAGAGTTGGGTGGAGAGGAACCTCATGAAGTTCAACAAAGGCAAGGGTAAGGTGCTGCACCTAGGGAGGAAGACCCCCCCCCCCCATACACACAAGCAGCAGGACAGGCTTGGGGGAGGGAGGGAGAGAGAGTGGGGGGCTGACCTGCTGGAAAGCAGCTCTGCAGAGAAGGAGCTGGGAGTGCTGGAGGACAAGTGAAGCATGAGGCAGCAATGTGGCCTTGTGGCTGAGAAGGCCAAGGGGATCCTGGGGTGCCTGAGGAAGAGTGTTGCCAGCAGGTGGAGGGCGGTGCTCCTCCCCGTCTCCTCAGCCCTGGTGTGGCCACATGTGGAGTAGTGGCTCCAATTCTGGGCTCCCAGTACGAGAGAGAGAGAGACATGACACTACTGGAGCGAGTTCAGTGGAGGGCTACAAAGAGGATGGGGAGAGGGGGGGACTGGAGCATCTCTCCTGTGAAGAAAGGCTGAGAGAGCTGGGCCTGTTGAGCCTGCAGAAGAGAAGACTGAGAGGCGATCTCATAAACGTGTACAAGTATCTGAAGGGGGAGTGTCAAGAGGATGAGGCCAGCCTCTTCTCCGTGGTGCCCAGCAACAGGACAAGAGGCAATGGGCAGAAACTGAACCACAGGAAGTTCCATCTGAACCTGAGGAAAAACTTCTTTCCTGTGAGGGTGACAGAGCACTGGCACAGGTTGCCCAGAGAGGTAGTGGAGTCTCCTTTGCTGGAGATATTCAAAACCCGCCTGGATGTGATCCTGGGCAATGTGCTCTAGGTGACCCTACTTGAGCAGGGGTGTTGGACGAGATGATCTCCAGAGGTCCCTTCCAACCTCAACCATTCTGTGATTCTGTGCTTATCTTGTCTTCGTGGAAATGCTCTGCCAGTCTGTACCAGGGTCACCTTTAAACCCACTGGAGTGGCTGTTAACAAAAGGTATCAAATTCTGATCACAAAAAAGATGCAACGCTAGCGTATATGACTAGAATTTAGAACTAGATAACTTCTCTGTTGAGATCCCACTTCTGAACTAGTGTGAAAACTAGGAATTTTCTTGCCTCTTGCTCATGAGAGGGCAACAGCCAAATTTGGGATTATATTCTCTGCAAGCACTGAAACTCCTCTCCTGAATATTACACTGGTTTTGCAAATGAGACCAGTCTCTACCTGTTGGCTAGAACCACTGCAGTTTTCTGTTTCTTTTTTGGGGATGATCTCCTAGGAAGAGGAATAATTTGGAGAGTTCCTTTCCCCTCTGTTTTGCAGTCAAGGATGTTTATTTTTTATTATGTTGATTACCTTTGATGTGTGTTGGCAAGAGTTCTGTCATGCTAATAGCATTTCAGGTTAAAGGACCACAGAACTGAGGATGATTTTTACCAATAAAAAGGGATGTACTTTAACAAGACTAGTGTCTGTAGCTTATGCTTGTCATCAAGACTGAGATAGTGTAGCCATGGCTTTATAAGGCCTATTTACCCAAGTGACAGTTGTTTTCTTGTGGAGGGATTGTCCCTCTGACTGTCCAAAATGTCCTACTGTGACAATTCAATTGCCCATATTGAAAGAAACAGAAGTTTTTCTCTGCAGTCACTGTTGTTCATGACAAATGCTTCCCCATTTAGATTGGAGAGCCTCTTTGGATACCGGTCTTCAAATAAGTGTTATCTTCATATTGATGTCCTAGAGCTGTGAATGGTCCAAAGCCGCATGCAAGGTCTCATTTGTCATCCTTCAGACTCTTGTATACTTCCATGCAATCTACTGTATAAACAACCAAGGAGTAACAAGATCACTTCTACTTTTTCTGGAGAGGACAAAGCTGTGGATGTGGGATGTTGCTGGTCATGTCTTAGAGAAGCTGGGCAAGCAAGCAACCAACTTCTCTTATGAGATGACTGAGTAGGAGCACAGGACCATGGGTGGAAAATGGGGCCAGTGATGCTTACTTCATTAAACTGAAAAAGCTGAGCTGTTATCTTAGTCTGGTGAAGGTCCACTTCACTACCTCTGCTCTTTCCTCTCAAATCAATTGAGTTTCTGTTCTCGTATCAGTTGTTGAAAAGCATTCATTTGACTCTCCCTTTTGCTTCTCAAGCCTTTAAACTCTTCTCTTTGTAGTTAAAAAGGTGGATTTTTTTGGCTTACCACAACAGTGAAAAAGTTGGGAGAGATCAGGCACTTACGGCTGCCTTTCTATATGTTGCTGTTCTTTGAAGATGGATTTCTTTTCCCAGGATGGTCAGAGTTCTGTCTGGGATTTTAATTTTCCTGAAGTCTTACATATCCACAGCTGAGCAGCATCAAGGAGAGTGCTTTAGGGAGTTTCCTGAATGGCCTCCATTGGAGGAACATCCGTGTTTGGAGAGTCTGCAGGGAAGTGGCTCTCCAGTTGTGTGTGCTTTGGTGATGGGACTGTGGAAGAAGAGCTTTAAGTGATGGTTACAACACCTCTGTCAGAGCCCAGGTGACTTTGGTAGGAGTGTTGCTAATGTTTCCATTCAAGACCCTTCCTGTGCGTTCACCTGGATTTTTTTTTTACCTCAGTTGCATTTAAGTGCTGTCACATCCATGAAATCACAGAATCACAGAATCGTTTAGGTTGGAAGGGACCTCTGGAGATCATCTAGTCCAACCTCCCTGCTCAAGCAGGGTCACCTAGAGCGTATTTCCCAGGATCACATCCAGGCGGGTTTTGAATATCTCCAGCGAAGGAGACTCCACTACCTCTCTGGGCAACCTGTTCCAATGCTCTGTCACCCTCACAGTGAAATGTCTGGGACTGGTTCAGTATTTGGTGGAGTAGTGCTTAAGTGCTTGGTCATAGGTGGGACTCAGGTACCATCTGCCAGGTTGTTGATTCTGGGATAAGTTCCTGGAGTCTGACAGTGTTAAATGTGGTATACGTGGACTCCCACTCAAAGAATGACATCTTACCAATAATTGGTGTTTTTTGAGAGGCTGGCCCAATCTCCTGCAGTAGGTCTCAAGTACATGCAGTGTTAGGATGTGGACTGCACATCAGAAACAAGGTTAGTTACAAGGAAGTAACCTTTCTTGCTTGAGTTGGTTCATGGTTTTATGAACTCTTTGGGTGCCAGTAACCTTTTTTGGCTTAGAACAGTTAAAGCCAGTTAGGATCAAATCCTGAAGGCCCTTTTTCTTCCAAAGAAAGTGAGGCAGTTGGCCACCATTGTGTAGACTTTGGAACTTTGCAGAGTCACAGCTGTAAATAAAATTGAAGGAGATGTCCTGTCTATACTCCCATTATTGCGTCAAAGCCTTGGCTGCACTAGCTCTCTTAATGGGTGGAAGGTATGAATTTGCATTGATATTTGTTTTTAGAAGGATTTGGGAAAGTGACCTGTTGATATCTTCCCTTTCCATCTGCTTTCAGCACTGCTGATGGCTTTATGAATGATAGCAGCTTTTATCCTTTGAACTCCCTTCCCCTATCATGGGTTTAAATCACCGTGCTCTGTAGTACCCCCTGTGCTCTGTGTCTGGTGTCTGTGTATCTATTGGCAGAGAGTCTTGGAATGCTGCTGGGCCTGGGGGACATATATCTGAGGATACAAATAATTCAGAGAGGAGAAAGCTCAGTATTTGAAAGAAGAACCATGGTGTTTGGCTTCCCACAAAGCTGCATTATATAACATTCAGGAAGAAACCTTCATATGGTTCACAAAAGGCTCAGAATTCAGCAGCGTTTACATGGGTTCACAGAGCTTCAAAATATTAGGTGCTGCATATTGACACTAGATTGAACAATGACAGTATGTTTGGTCTCAACTTAAGTAATAGCTAGGCAGGGTTTGTTACCTGCCAGTATCCACTCAGATATGGAAGGACGGAGAGGACATCTTACTCTCCTGTTTTTCTCTATCTGAGTGGCTCTCCTTTCCCCTGCAGAGCTGGCTGTGGGAAGAATAGGGAGGAAGAAGAGGGGCATGGTAGCCTGGGGACGGTAGCCAAGGAAAGAGTACATCGGAGTTCTGGTAGTGTTGTAACAATGAGGGGAAAGTGATGCCTTACAACCTGTAGTGGTGGCACACATGCCCTTGGTGAACTTTTTGCTGGACTGGAAGAGCAGCAGTTCACACCAGCCCAGTAAGAAGAGCATGTTGGTGGTTAAAGAGTTTGCCATGAGACCTCTGTCATATAGAGGATTGTGGTGAAACCAGATTAGGGGAAGGTGGCATGGAAGGAACTATATGTAGTTCACCAGATCGGATCATAGGTTTCCCCTTTCTTATCATCACCTGACTTCAGCTGTCCATCAACCCACTCCTTTGTCCTTCTCATGTCTTTTACATCTTTACAAACTTCGTATCTTTTTGTCTGCCTTCAGGTGCCTTCAGTTTTCTCCCATCTTTCTCTCTCCTGTTGTATTTGAATGGCAGTAACCTAAGCATCTTTTGCAGACAGCAGGAGGCTTTACAAAGCACAGTATGCACCTTCTTGTCAAAATGACATCTCTGCCCACTTCTCCAGACCTTACTCCTTTTGCCCAGATTTGGGATGAAATTTAAGTCTGGGATCTTGTGACTATTCAGCTATCAGTTAAGCTAAACAAGTGCAGTCTTTCTGCCCTAGCACACTGCATTCTGTCTTCCTCACTTTGAGCGGTACTGTTATACTGCTTGTTACTCAGGCCTCTGACTATGTCCCCTTCAAACTAGATGGTTTTATGGATCTTCACTAAACCCTAATATTTAAGGCTTGCTCCTTCTTAATTAAAAACTGGCCTTTTATCTCTGCCTACACAGCAAACCCTTCAGCCAGGCTCTCATGTTAAGTCTTAACTTTTGCAGTATTCTTTCCTTTGGACTTGACAAATACATTCTTGCCCCGTACTCGCTCATTCAGATTTCTGCTGCATATCTCTTACTAGCTTGTTGCATTGGCCATATCCATGCAAACTGCATCTTCTCCATCTCTTTATTTGGGTTACTTGTTTGCTATCTAAGCTCTTCTGCAACCTAGGTTCACCCCAATCTGTGGCTGCTCATTTGGTAGTAAAGATCGTAATGCTGAAAGAGAGTACTATGGTCTGTTAGTCTGCTCCTGACATGAATGGTGATTTCCTGGGAAAATCAGTAAGACTAGAGACTTATTCATATACTTCAGGTGGCTGAAATATGGAAAAACAGTGGATACGTATAATGAAAATATGTAACAATTTTGTACAATTTTTGCAGTGATGTCAACTGCAGAAGTTATGTCCAATCAAATAAAGAGGACTTCTTTCTAAAGCTATATGCCATTATTTGTGATAACTTTATGAAGAAATTGCTATTATTCGTGAATTGATCCTGCATTTTGTTTTGAAACAAACTGCCAAGCTCCTGTCCTGACAGCATCAACAAACAGTTGGTCTGGCTTGCTGAAGTGCGTTGTTGCAATGCATACAGCCGAAGTTAAAATGATAGGAAGAGAGAGGCTCAAGTGACCTCAGGAAATCTCTAGTCCAAAGCCCTGCTCAGAGGAGGGTGAACTTTAAAGCTAGATGAGATTGCTTAGGGCCTTGTTCACCCAATCTCTGAAAGTTTACATTGATGGAGATGCCACCACCTCTCTGGGCCTTATCCTGGGGCTGCCCCACTCTCATGGGGAACATGCTTTTCCTTATGTCTACTCAAAATTTCCCTGGTTGCTGTTTGTGACAGTCACCACTTATCCTTTCACTGAACGTCTCTGAGATGCTTGGCGTATCCTCTCTCTAACTGCCCTGATGGTAGTGGAAGATATATTTAGATCTCTTCCCCATTTGTCATCTCTTGTCCGTGCAAAGCCAGCTCTCTCAGCATTTCCTCATGCATCACCTGCTCCAGTCCCTTGCAATTTTGGTGGTTTTCCACTGGCCTTCAGTTTCAGTCTCCTTCCTCTACTCAAGAGTCCAAAACTGGACACAGCACTCCAGATGAGGCCTCATGAAGGCCAAATAGAGGGGAATAATTGCTTTCCTTGACCTGCTGGATGTGCTCTTGCCAGTGCAGTCAGTATATCTTAATTGCCACAAAGGTGTCTGATGCCTCATGGTCAACTTGGGATCCTGGTGGATGGTGAGACATTTTCTGCAGTCCTGCTCCTCAGACAGCTACCCCAGCCTGTCGTGTTGCACAGGACTGTTCCCTTCCAGGGATAGGATGTTGCATGTGCCTTTGCTGAACTTTATGAGGTTCCTGCCAGGCCATTTCTCCAGCTATTTTAGGTCCTTCTGGATGGTAGTCCTGCCCTCCAGTGTATCGACAGCTCTTCCAAACTTGGTACAGTAACTCAAATTGAGATACTTCAAAATGAATAATGAGAGTTGTAAGGCCTAATCCATTAGTGTTTTGAGAAAATATGCAAAGAGAGCCAAGATGTTCCTAGTTTTAAAGGCAAAAACCACAGAGAAATGCAGATGAGAAAGAAGGTATGAAAAAGTGATTTACAAAATGCTTTGAAAAGTAGGTGATAGAACACAGATGTGTGCAAGTATTAGTTAGGAGTAGAATCTAAGAAGAAGATACTGATAAAGCTGTAATGTCACCGTTACCTAGAAGCATTTCAAATAATCCCCCATATCCTGGCCAAAAGTAACAATAAGCAAGTACTAAAAAGATTGTAATGAGAAAGAGAAAGGTTTGCAGCACAAATGACTTCAGAGCAGAACCAAAGGATAGACTTAATCTGCAGAATTTTTATGTGGGTAGAATTTCCTTTTTCTGTTGTTGCCTATTCGCCATCTTAACCAATGATTATCTGCCCTAGCTTGGAGTTGTGAGCTTCAAGTTAAATGCAGATATTGAGTAAACCCTGCAGATATCATTAAGGCTGGAAGAATGCAATTAATTATATGAAAACCCAGTTGTCTTAGTAGAAGTTGAGCGAAGTAGTGTGAATACTACCCCAAGAGTATCGAATGACATCCACTTAAGTAAAGAAAAGAAACACTTTCTCCCCAAACAATTTTCCTGGCCCGTCTATAGCTGATATTGGAAGCAGGAAGACACAAGAGTACTGGCAAGTGCATTAGCAAACAAATTATATGCTTGTGCTGTTAGTTGCTACCTGATAAATAACAAGGTAGTAAACGTAAAAAGCCGTTTCAAACCAGCTGATGGTTTTGATGCATGAGTTACATGATGAGTCCTTACACCAGGTACGTTGGTAAATCTGCAGCATGCTTCCAAAGTATTCTTGTAATTATCCTCATCGTGGAGGCTGGTTAAAAGACTGTGGATGACTTGTAAGTCCTCAAATCCCTCATGACACATAATGGAGGAGTCAGATAATAGTCTTGTCAACTTTTAATACTAATTTCCTGCATTTATTTAACTTTCTGAGAGAGAATGGAGTAGAACTGGAACACAGACTTGTTAGCCACTTGAGAAATGGTTATTGTATCCCGTGTTCCTCTCCAAAGGGACACATCAATACGTGTGCTATAAGGATGAAAGTTGGATTTTTCTAATAAATTACAATATTGTACTAGAAAAGGCACAAGCAACAAAAAGATGTCATGAGGCAATTACTCTTGCTAACCTCCTTCCTCTAAAAGTTGCAGGCAGAATTATGTAGAGGCAGGGATCCACAGCAAAAATCTCAACTTCCTATTTTATTTACTTTTATTTTTTGTATAGAAACTGATTTCCTGTAGGGGAGGAAAAAATATTTTCACATACCCAGGAAAATATTTTTCCACAATCCCTATCACTTTGCAGGGGAGTTCAATCAGTATAGGACAAATATTTTTACATTTTGTATCTGGCTGTTAAAAAGAGTATAAAGTTTTGTATTAATACTGCAGCAAGTGTGATCTTTTACTGTCTGGCTACCAGTCCTGGATTGGCACCTGCACCTTTGCACTTCTGGTAACTTAGATCTCTGAGTTATTTGCATATACCTATGTAACTGAAAAAAATAGCTTTTGTTTGTTATTTTGATAACAAAAAGTGCAACTGCTTTAGAAAAAATACTAAAATAAAAATATTAAGGTGTTTAATATTGTATTAGCTTTTTTCTTTTTATGTTTTATTTGCTCCATAAATTTGTCCCTGTCTTTTCCTGCAGTGCATAACTGTAGCTTTGATATGTATTATAAAAATTAATGTAATACAATATATGCAAATGAAACCTATTGTGGCATACCTTAAAGTCAAGAAAACTCTTCCATCAATGATTTCCTTCCTGTACATCTCCTGTTTAAGACAGGCAGTAAGACAGCCTGGCTTTACCACATTTGGGCTAGAGTGTATTTTCTGGAAAACATTCAAAGTAGATTTTTAAAAAATGCCAGGAATGGAGATGCACCACTGCCCTCTATTGTTTCAGTGGTTCTTTACCTCCTGTATTAAAAACAAAAAAAACCCCCAAAAACATGCATCTACAGCAGGCCAGGAAGGCTAAATCTATAACCCACTTATTGAAGATTTACCTTTACATGCTAGTCACTTTGTTCTTCTCTACTTTGGCACAGTGCCTGGTAGAATCAGAACACTGCTGGATGACTCAGTCATAGGGACTACAGCCAGTCACGCTGACTGATAGTGTCTTTGCCCTCCCTAGCTATATCAGTTAGTCTTTTGCCCCATTCGAAGCTTTTGGGGAGACACCACCATCATCATCTTTGATTTTCTGGCCATCAGAAAGAGTTTTTTCAAATCAGCAGGGGAGTCAATTTTCACTCTTCTGCCTGGAACTGAGTGTTATTTCCAAACTGTTGCAATGTAGCATAACAAGGAAAGCAGGCACAGGACAATTAAATACAAGCTTTTAAACCACGTTTGCAATACTTATTTGCGTATGAGTCTCTGGGCCCACGTTTTAGCCTCCTTAGGGGAAGAGAGAGGCCTTTTCTTATAGCAGCTGCTATGTTTGTTGTTGTTGGGTTTTTTTTTCCCGTGAGCAGCATTAGGTAGAAGTACTTTACAATAGTCCTGTTGTGACAGAAATGCATGCATTTTAAAAAAAAAATCATAGATTTTTTTCCATGTAAGAAATAATTGTTTTTTTTAATATAACTCTCAGTCCTCTGCCTGGAAAAAGAAAAAAATAACAATTTACAGAGGAATGTGCTTTTGCATTTCATATGGCTGTGAGAACGTACGTGGTGATTTTTAAGAGGAGCAAAAAGAGTGTTGGTGAGATGCAGTCAGATGGCTCTCTGTTGAAAAGGGCAGTATGCAGTGCTTTGAAGAGCTGAAACACTTCAACAGGATGAAAGTGGGCCTCTCCTAGCCTGGCACAAAACCGTGAGACCAGCCTTATAAAGGTACTTCTCTTAGCTTCTGCCCTTCTTTTCTTTTAATGCATCTGCTTAGTATGGGTGAGTACGGGTGGATTTGTGTTGCTCCATACATGTCTGAGAGCTGAAGTGTTTGTCCAGATCTCTTGTACTGCAGGAACAGGTACCTCAGGCTCTCTGAAATATTGTAAGTTGAGTTTAAACCTGGAAAATCCTTCAATCTCTTGCCAGGCATGTATCAGTGACCATGTTGCTGAAAAATTTTAGCATGGTCTATTGGAAAACACTTTATTTAAAAAACACCTCCTCCGTTAAAAGGATACTGTGCAGGCTTAAAACCAATACATGTATTTAAAAATCAATTCCCCTTCACTCTAGCTACTTCTTGAGGTTTTGAAGATTGTTTCCTCTGAGGGAATTGGTGTGTCATAAGGACCTTTATCAAAATCATTCCTGTTGCTTCTCTACCATGTACTTCAGCTTATGTTGTGACTATTACCTGTAAAGAGAACTCAAAATCCTAAGGCAGGGTAAGCAAGGAGAGAAATGATCTTACTTTGGATACCAAAAGTATTCCTTCAGTTCCATGCAGCTGTAGTCTAAAACACCTTGTTAAGATTTTATGTCTTGCAGAATCATGCGTCTTGTCAGGTCAGTGAATTTCCTGAATCAGTGTCTTGTGGCAGATGAACCGGCCAGGCTTTCCATGATCTTTGTTTTGCAGTTTGTGTAACTAGAAGCATCTATCCAAACTATAGTGAGGTGGAGATACCACAGCCTTCACTTCAATGGCTTTTTTGCACTGTGATACTCAGATTTATTTTGGTGTGTTGAGCAGAGAAGCACAGGGAGGAAGCTGTGCCCAGCCACCTAGAAACAAAGTAAAAAGTGAGTGAACCTCTGGGGAGAAGAATGCGTCTTTGCCTAGTAGTTTCCTGTATAGCCCTTGTCCCTGACACTGCTTTCTGGACATGTAGCACCTGAAGGTTGAAGACAGTACAGCAAAAGTGAAGGGCAGCAGCTGAGTATTTTGGTTAAGATTTTGGGTGCGTGACTGGGATTGGAGAAGTGGTGTTCAGCACATGACACAATTATTTTGGGGGTAGAGGAAGGAATGAGCCAGCTGTGAGGGAAAAGGACTTGAAATAATGCTGTAGTATAAAGTATTATATTTTCATTTCTGCATCTCAGAGCCCGGTAAAATCCTGTTAGTGGCAGAATAACATTTCTGGAGAATTAGGGATATGGGAATAAAGGGACGTTGTTAGGGCAGAAAAAGATTCTGTCTCCATTCAGAATATAAATTATTAACAGAAAGTATTGAAACTGTCAGCTGCCACTGATGTTTTTGTTTGACCCCTTTACAGTTCCCTGAAACTAAACAAGGCAGCTTCTCTTTTTACCTTTAGCTGATTTTACTACCTTGTTTTTTTTACTATGACTCAAATGTGTTTCCAGTAACCCCGTGGAGATATATTTCAAGTGATAAGACATGCTGTTGCGTGCTCGTTTGCTTAGGACGAAGGTGGAACAAGTAAGAACATATGTTAATTCCACAGTGAAAAGAGCTCTGATGTGCAAGAAACAGCTCTTACCCATCAGGATGATGGTTTGCATTTGACCTTGCTAGCTAATCTGAATCCAGTGTTTCACTTAGGCTTGTATATGTGTGACACTGTGGTGACAATGCAGGGGACCTGCTAACGCTTCGCTGCCTTCTCATACCTCCACCAGTGAACGTGGTAAAAAGGTTGAGTTCTCCTACAAGACTGTAGTTGGGAAGAAAGAGTAACTGCTTACTGCAGCCCTGCCCTGTGGGTTTTGAGAGATGACCTCTGCAAACCTGCCCTGTTTTAAATACAACAGCTGTCCACTCCTTCTCTTTGCTGGAGATGGTCCCTGCAGTGGGAGCCTGTGCTGCTGTCCAAACCTGTGTTTGAGGTTAAACTGCTAACGGAGCAAGGATTGAGCTAGGTGCTGAACTAGGCAGCAGGGTGGAAGCACTTGTCTTATTCTGTTATTGCTGTGACACATTGGAGGAGCTTCTAGCAGCCAATTGTAGGGCTGGGGTAAATGGAGACAACCTCTTAAACTAGTTCAGTTGGATTTGCAAGACCCAGGCAGACACAAGAAAACTAGGTTAGTGATTTTGATCAGCAAGGGGTGGCACAAGCCAACAGCAGTGCATCTGAGTTGTGGGCCATACATTGGTGTTTTGGAGCATGGGCTTCAGTTCTGGTCTCTGGGCAAGCTCCTCTGGTCTCTTCTCCCCATTCTCACCAGCTTGCTTCCTTACCCTCCTACTGCCACGAGTGAGTGCCAAGATAGAAATCCCAGGCAATGTTTTCCAATTCATTTGTTGTTTAAGTGGATGCTTTTATGGATTTTCCTGAAACCTGACCTTTTACTAAAACATTGGATTAGCATTGATCAGTGAAATGGGAGCCATGCAGACATGTCAGTGAGAGGAAGAACATTCTTGTACTGGTTGTTAAGAGGTACCTGCTGTTACCGGGTACCTACCCGGCTGTTTAGATGTATGCCTAGCTGTGTGTCTCTAGCTTCGTAAACTTCCATCAGCACAGTACAGCCCACACATTGAATGCACCCAGCATTTCAGGCATTTTGAGTGGTTAACTGAAGAGTTTGATTTGGTACCTAACAAAAGATAGAATTGAGCTTTCCTTAAGAACTGTCTGAGAAAGAAAGTATTTGCATACTTCCTATCAGTGATTTTTCTGTCTGTATCTAAAGAATATATTTCTAAGGGGTTCTTTCATGATCTGATCATTTTGAATATGTGGTTCTAGCATAAGAAAGGCTTTTCATTATAGTTGGGATGACTCAAAGGAGTTCATATATTGTTATATCAGGTGCTGACAGAAATGCCTGGAATTACGGTCTGTTATCTCTTTCCACTTGAAGTCCTCAAATTTTCTCATTTGCTTTAGCTTTACAAATTTCAGGAATTCTTACTGAAATTATTAAGCTAATTATTAAGCTTTTTTTTTTTTTTGCCTAAGAGGTTGATTTTGAAAATTTATGTAAAACTAGCTTGGCTCTCTTTACCATCTACCTAGATGAGGATGGTAAAATAATTTCATGGAATATTCATTTTCCAAAATTCACAGGAGTTCCTGTACTGGAACAGGGACTTAGCAAGGATGGATCTGGGGTTGGAAGTGTCTTTACCCATTTCATAGTCTCTGAAAAATAACTATTTGGAAATGCACTGTAGCACTTCAGATAGTCTTGCTTTGAAAACCCAGGAATATTCTCTCTGCGCTGAATGTGTGCCAGACACATGCAGCTGCTGAATAGTGATAAGTTATGTAAGTGCCATATCAGTACTTAACAAACTGAGATGATGAACTAACCACGTCTTCAGACAAAGGAGAGGCAGGGTTTGAATTGTTCCTTGTCTTCTGAAAGTGGGGGGCCTTCTCTTCTCCCTGACTTTGGGCAAGCATTGCCTCGCATATCCTTCTCCTCAGTTGATACCTTCTGTGTCAGTGTATTAGAACTACTGTGGGAGAGTGGTTTTGGCACTAGGGAAAACCACACTTCTCCACTTGCTGGTACAAATAATTTTGTCCTCATCTGCCCTTCCAGCTGAGCAGAACTTCATAGCCTAGAAGCTAGGAAAGTTATGCTCTCCAATCTTTCTGGGAACAGAAACCAGCAAACAGTTTCTGCTATATTGCATTTTGAAGATCTGTCACAGGTAATGCAGAGAGAGGCTGGGGACCAAACTTGGCTTTCTCTTGTATTTCCTAGAATCTATGTATTAAAATTGGTAGGACTTACTGGTGGCTCATCATCAAAGTGGAACACGTAGTGACCGTGGTTCTCTAGAAAATTACCGAAGAAGGTCCAGTGGTATTGGAGGCTTTCCAGCTGAAGAAAAAAAGGGTATGTCCACTGTATTTGCAGACGACGTTTAACTGGAAGAGTTGCAAACTGCATTAAATTCCAGACGGCCCTAACAGATTTGAGCCAGTTCAGTTCAATAGCAGATGCAAATTTTTTTTAAATAAGAATAAGTAAGTGCCCCAAAACAGGTGAGGAACAGAAGATTAGGAAGTGTTGGCTTCTCAGAAAAGAGTCTAAGTAAGTATCACAAACTATATGTGAGTCTGCAATATCACACTGTTGTGAAAAAAAAAATTTACTGGGATATATGAACAGAAGGACAGCCTGCGTGTGGCATAATCTTTCTCCATTCAGTGCTGGATGCAGCATGCCAAGCTGAAATTCTGACACTTCTGGGCAACATCAAAAAAATTGCAGGCCAAGTGAAGAGACTTGAGAGAAGACCAACAAAAATAATCAGGGGTCGAAAAACCACAGCCTAGGGAAGATTGAAAGAGTTTTGGCTGTTTGACCAAAAGAAGATGTGATAGGAGTTAGCAACTGTGCAAAAGTCTGCTTCAAAGAGGAAAAGGAATAATCTCTTTTCTAGACTATGGTAAATAAGGGGCTTAAGTTGCACCTAGAAAGAGTCACGTTAGATACTGTAGAACACTTTGTTAGTGCCTCATGCTCCTAAAATAAATTACCAGGAGGATTGCTGAAACTGTCTTTAAGAACAAGTTAGGCAGTCATCTGTCAGGAATGGTGTATCTGTGGTGGATTCTTTGGGGACTGTGGGATGGATTGTATGATCCCTGGGCATCCATTACAGCCTTGTTTTTACCCTTATTTCCTGAGGAAGCAAAGTTTATGCAATTGTGCTGTCTGTCTTTCAGTCTCCTACAATTAACTGTTTAACCTACAGGTCAATTTCAGCCAGATTTGAGAGGTGTGGAGAATTTAAAACCTGAAATTTCTGTGAATTTTACACAAGTCAGTGGCTTAGTAGGAGAGAGAACTAAATTCACATCCTTGCTGTAAGAAAGGTAATTAAATATCAGTCTGATTTCATCCAGACAGCTGATCAGCACATATTTATTTCTTAACCGCTTGAATCATGCTTGACCCTATTAAACACAGGATGGAGCTTGGGCAGTGGTATGCGTGGGAAGGAGGGATGAGCTCCTGCCATGTAAGGGAAGTGCCAGTACTGGCAGGGGCAGTGAGGTGAAGAGTATGGGACACAAAAGCACTGGAATCATAGAAACCTTGGTTGCATGAGTCCTGTGGGGATCTCTAGGCCCATCCTGCTTGAGATGGGACTGTTGCCAATGCTAGATCAGGTTGGTAGTGACTTTGTCTTTCTAAGTCTTGAAAGACTTCAAGGATAGAGATCCCCCATCTCCCTGCTGACCTCTTCCAGGGTTGGGCCACCCTTGCAGTGAATTTTTTTTCCTGTTGCCCAACCTGAACCTTCCAAAGTTCAGCTTCTACCCATTGCCCCTTACTATATCATCTGGCACCACTGTCTGGCTCTGTAATCCTTGTAACCACTTTCAAGGTATTGTAATCTGATATAATATTGCCCTTAGGCTTCTCTTTGCCAGACTAAACACATCCAGCTCCCTCCACCCTTCCTAGTAGGCCATGTGCCCCAGACCCCTGGCCATCATGGTAATTCTCAGCTGGATCTTCTCCACATCCTTCTTGAACTGAGATAACCAGACACCGTTAAGTCTTTTCCTGCAGATTCTTATGCAGCCATTCACTTTTCAGCCTTTACTGGTTCCTGGGGTTATTCTGCCCCAGGTGCAGAACTTCCCACTTATTGAACTTTGTGATCTTTCTCTTGAGCCAATCCTCAAGTTTAGCAGTGTCCTTCTTGCTTTTTTTTTTTTTTTTTTTAAGTTGGGTGTGACATTAGCTCAGTCATCAGGGATCTCTCCCAACTGTCCCTCTTTTTGTGGGAGGGAAGGCTTCATTAGATCCTTCACATACAGAATGATTTGTTTTGTGATGCACAAGGAACCAGTTTGACTCCCCTAGAAAAGCTGCAATGAAATGGATCTAATTCATGACTCACTTATGTAGCTGTCTGTGGACTTACCAGTGATCCCAAACACAGTATGTCATCTGTATATTTGCTTCAGCAGCACATATTAAAATTGGAACCATACAGAGAAGATCAGCATGGCTCCTACATTTCTTTTGGGGTTGGACTAGATGATCTCCAGAGGTCCCTTCCAACCTCAACCGTTCTGTCTGCTTGCAGTTGCTAACACTGTGCTGATATGTCACAGCTGCAGTAGTCAGGGTACAAGGGTGCTGCTTTCATTGGCAATAGCCCTCACACTGAAAAAGTTTGTTCTAGGATTGCTTCCCACCCTTTTTTTGCTTGTGTAGCAGCATAAATCTACTGAAGTAGCAAAGGAGAAGATGTCATCTGGTTTGTGGTCTGCAATATGTCAGACTCCATCCTAGCTCATCTGAGTAAATAACCTTGTAGGAGTGTTATATCTGATTTCTGCATTTGTCTGTGTTTCTTGTACCTAACAGAGACAGTCCTTTCTTTTAGGTGGAACCTTTTTTTCTATCTCAGAAAAAGCTCTTTAAGCTGCTTGAGTGCTGCCCTGTAGTAACTAGTGCTCTGAGAGGATAATAGCTTTCTGCTGATACTAGCTGATCCTTTAGATCAGGTTATAGAGCTTTGAGGTATGTATTTTAAAGAGCTTGTTGTTCTTGTTAACGAGGCTAGGCGACGTTTAGTATGAATCCACTTAGGAAACTGAAAACATTTGATCTGCTTTTTGGAAAAAGCAGCGTAGGAAATAAAAGTTCACATTGGTATAAGATTTTAGTTGCAGAGTTAGGTATGTATAATTTAGGGATGTTTGAGCTAAGGTTGTCCTTGCTACTTTAATTTTGCCTTCTTGTGTATATGCAGGTTGGTGCAGTTTCAATTACATGCTTAGTTGTTCAGCAGAATCTGAGTCTCCTTCACTGAGTAGTTTGGATGATGGAAGAGGTTGAAAAGATAATAAGGAGAGACACACTGAAGTGGGACTCAGAACAGTTATATTCTACTCTTGACTCTGAGAAAGACTTCCCAAATAGTGCCAGGAAAGACAACTGTAAACCAGTTATCCAGAAGTGAACTGTGGTGGTCCTAGCAACCTTATTTTTAGTATATCCTAATGTTTTGTGAACTTTGAAGTTTTCAAAATGGTAATAGTTTATATCCAACTTACCCACTGTAAACAGTGCTTTCTGGAAGAGGAAGAAGAGCAGGACATGATTAGATCAGCCTGTATTGGTCTAACTCAGGAAGCACTTAGGTACTTTAACCTGAGTTTTGTAGGAAATGCTAAAACAGGAGGAATGAGCATTTCACTTTCTCTGACCCATGCCAGGGTTGGACTCTATTTAAAATTGAAAGACTGACTACAATGAAAAAAAAGTAAGGCAGGCTGAGCAATTGGGCAGGTGCTGCTTCTCTTCTGAAACTTTAGCAGTACTGATGTTTTCAGCATAGCTTCAGTGCTGTTTGCTGCACCTGGCACTTGGGGCTGAGGAGCTTAAAAGAGCCTCTGTGCTGCCCTGAGAAGCTGAGCAGAGCTCGTGCCAGCCAGGCAGCAGGACGTGGTTGGGCTATCAACTAAGACCATCTTAGCATTTGCTCAACCTTACTAGTTCTATTCTTGTAAACACCCAGATCTTGTGCATCGACAGCTTGAAATCTGCAGAAAGGTGTGTGTCCCCAGAAGTTTATAAGTTTATCTGTTCATCGTCCAGCTGTGCTAATCAGTGTGATAAAAAAAAAAAAAAAAAGAACTCTTCCTCCCTACAACCTTTGTCTTGCCTAGATCCATAGCTCATTACAGCTACAGCAACACTACCATGCACACATAGAACACAGAGGTGCAGAAAGACGTGAGCTGTAGGGTTGAATGTGTACTGTGCCAGTGGGGTGGACAGATGGGCCACAGGCAGGTGTTCCCAGAACGCTGTTCCCAGTAATAACACATTAACAATGATTACCCTTTCCCTGTCGGAAAACAGCAGTCAAAGATAATGAACAGTGCTCTGGAAGTGCTCTGATCTGAAGGTAGTGCAATTCTTTACTTAGAATCACCTTAAAAAAGTGTGAAAAGTTCCTCTGCTGTGCAACCCCCGCAATGACCTACACAGCAAGTACAGTGCAGTATCGCAATGCAGAAACAAGGGCTTCTGCTACTGGTGTCGCTGAACCAGGTGGCAAAAGTTGCAATGTGGTTTTATGTTTCTGTTAGGGACTGTCATTTTTTATTTGAACTGTTATTCTGAACTGGTAACTAGAAACATTTATTATCTTCAGTTCCTGTTCACATCCAATAAAGGCTTAAAGATGTTAATTCAGATTGTTTGAGAGAACAGCATTCCGATCCATTTTGAGAGTTTCTTTTGAGAATAAAAGCACTAGAGAAGTCAAGATACTCAGTTGTCATAGACAGTTTGGGAAAGATATTTTCCTGTTTAGCTACTGTAAATACCATTGTGAACTGGTACTGTTGCAATACCATGGGAAGTTACTGACTGCTTCCCTTACTTAGCTTTTTGCTGGCAGTCCCCAGCAGTCTGTCCTTGGTGATCTAGTCTTTTCACATATATTTTTCTGAGTCCAGGTGTCTTAGCCATGAGCTATCTCAATGCCAAGTTTCTCAGCCAAGGTAGCGAGCGGTTAAAGATAAGACTCCCTATGCCTAGCAGTAACTTGCTGACGCATTTTTAAGAGATGGATGTGAAGTGGTGCTAGTTGAAATGTGGTGTTAACTCATTTTAGCATGCTGGTTATTTCCTTAGGCAAAGTAACAGCATTACAGTTAGGAGAGCCGTTTCTGGCTGTAGAGAAAAGCTTTGTGTTTATTGTTTTTGTAGCTGCTATAATTTTACTACATGATTCTAGCTGAATACTCTCTGTGCTTGTACAGGGAAAATCAGCTGGCTATTTCCATTCAAAAAGCTGGGTTATAGAAGTTCACAGCACCAGATGGCTGCGCATACTTATGATGCTGTGGATTATTAAAGGGCTATTTTATTTGCCTCTTTCATCCTTCCTTTATTCCTTCTCCCCACATCAACAAATTAAGGCTGAATGCTTGGGAATCTGTCCTGCATAGACTTTAGCACGTTACATCTTTTCATTGGAAACTTTTTGTTCCAACTCTTTTGAACTGTTTGGTTTTGATCACCTCTTTCCAACTGCTTTTGGGCTGAATAATGTCCTGGACCATGCAAGCCCTTCATTATTAGAGCCTAAATTCAGGCCTAGTGTGGTTCACCATGTGACATCTCATAGTTGCTGTCTTCAGCTCACTCTTCGGGAGTTGACACTTTCCATTTTCTAAAGTCATGCAGGAACCTCCTAAATCAGACAAAACAGCTACGTAAACTTGAACAGTCCAAAAACTGTGCCCAATAGTGAAATGGACCAGAAACATATTTGCCATCTGTTTTAAGCTAAAAATGAATAAATGAATAAAAAGCTAGTATAAAGCGTTTGTCTTGTTAACAGTGCAAGTTTCAGTGAACACTTGACAGGCGTGTTGGGCTAGGTGATCTCCGGAGGTCCCTTCCAACCTCAAACATTCTGTGATTCTATGTGTGCTTCCTCCACAGGCAAGAGTAAAATCCAGCATCTTTGCTAAGCCAGCCAAGGGAATTAGCTCTAATTACGTGAAAGCTGCACTCCCTAAGTAGTCATGGCTTCCACTCCCAAACTAGGTTCCTGCATTGAGTTAGGTGGGAAGACTCATGTTAGTAGTACAGGTCAGAATTTGATTTCAGGCATGCATGTTAGGAGCCCTATGCGACGTACTCCAGGTTCATGGTAGCTTCAGCTCTAAGTGAAAGAGGTGGGTTGGTTGTTCAAATGAGAGAACAATGTGCTTTTGTTCCCTTTGCGTGCCAGCATGGACTGTGCTTCAGTAGCTTTTTTTCTTTGTTTTTTGAATTTTATTCAGTAGCCAATATAAATAACAAGCAGGGATGTTGATGGGATTTAATCACAAAGGGCCTGGCACTATATGCATTCACCTAGGCTAAGTAACACTCATATAAGGATCTCTTGCTTTTCCTCCTCCTGCAGAGTAGGAGCCCCAGTTGAATAAAATATAGCACACTTGAGACCTCTAAGACATTGTAGATGAGGCTGTCTTTCCCTAGGCTTGTTATCTGGCAGGGATGAAGTTGCAGATCAGAGACGTGCCCCATCTTTTATGCAGCTTGGAAGCTGAGAAGATACTTTTGTAGCAAATGTTGCCACACCTTGGAAGCAGCTGCTGCCCTTCCTGAGGGGCAAAAACAACAATCTCTATCACAGGAGTCTCTCCCAACGCCATTATGGCTATTGGACTGTGGCAATGGTTTCATACTTGGTTGGAGTGCTGCTAGTTCTGGGCTGTGCCACATGCTCACTTGGGCTGGTGTAGTTGCTTCTGTAGCCAAATGATGAATCATATCAAGGAATGGAGGCTGAAAACGCCAGCAAAATAAGTAATACAATCTCCCTGATTTGGCTCACTTCAGTGGTTGCACGAACATCTGTGCTGGCACGATGGAAAGTGCAGCATAAAAACGAGAATGAATAGTGGAAACAGAACCTACTGCTGAAGAAATACACGTGATACTGGAGCCTGTGACTCCTCCTGTCTGAGAAGCTACACCTGCAACACGGACAGTGCTCTGCTTTAGATGAACCTTAGTGTGGTAGATTTTTAAACCAGAGGTTGCCCAGAATTTCGTGGCTTACAAACCATCTCAGCATAGCTGTCCATTGCATCTCCATCTGTCCTCTAGGGAGCAACTGCTGCAAGGAGGTGTCATTTTTGTTGTCTTAAGGCCAGATTGTGCCCGTAGTGTCCAACCCTTGTTCTATACTTCCCTATGCAGAATTCAGGATGCCTTAGCATCCTGGCTTAAGCAGTGTTATCTGTCAGCCTTCATGCTGTGTTCCACATTGACAGGGCAGGCACATTCATCTGTGGTGTAGAGCATCTCTGTTGATAGCAATAGGGGCACTATATGAAGGCTGTCCATCTGACCAAGTAAACATATTCAGCACAGTCTGTCTGTCAGGGTGGCCTGTTTCCCAGTAAATCTTGTTTCTCTTATAAAACTTGAAAGTATCAGTCTGTTACAGTTTTCTTTGGGCAAAACTATGGAATCCATCTGCTGCTGTAGGGCTTCTCAGTCTCCCTGGTATTTTGAGGCTTCTCCAGCACTTGAGAATATTCTTCCCATGAAGAATCAGTGAGGCTGGGATATAATATTTTTGACCTAACTAGAGCAATCTTTTGAATCTGTGATAACATGCTTTGTACTTTATCTTTTTGTAAAGACTGACTGGCAAAGGAGATTCAGGCCCATGCAGTTCTCTGTGTCCCTCACCTTCTTCATAATGTCGTCTTTAGAGCTCATGTCAGTTCCTACTGAAAACGATGTGTAACTTGTGTTGGAATCAGGAAATCAATCTGTATTTTTTCCCACAATGTGTGCTTCCAAAGCTGAAAGAAAGGTTAGAATTCAAATGTCTATTTTTCTTTTATTTGCACAGGACTAACCAGAAGATCCCTCTGCTGCTTTGTGTCTATAGTAGAAATGTCAAGCAGCTTGGCTATTTATGTGTAGGCTTGCGCATTGGCTCATTAGTTGAGTCAAGAACAGCTCTCAGACTGCTGTAAGAGGAATTGCCATTAGTTAGGATGCTGTAGTTGGACTCAAGCAAGGCACATGTAAGAAATGCATCTGTCTGAACTTTGCCTGGTTGCCATCTCAGGTGCCGTTCAGAGTTTCACCAGGCAGTGAGGCACAGCCAGCCTCTGAGGTCTGAGCATTTAGCAGAGTGATCCTCTGTCATTTGAGTGACCCTGTGGTCCTCCTCTGGGTTATCTACAAAGGTGCAGGGTGCTGGCAGGCATCATCCAGGGCTGGAAGGCAAGGGAACAGGCACTCTGAGGAGAAGGGAATGTTGCTAATATCTGTAGTTCTTAGATATATGATGTCCAGATACATGTTTGCAGCCCATCTTCCTTCCCCTCTTCCTGAGAGGCCTTTTAACTCTTGGATTCAGTTGCTGAATAGAATAAACCTGCACAAAAGATAGAAGTGAGGGATGGATGACTGCACAACTCATCTCAAAGACTGTGTGTTATTTATTAGTGACTGATTTTCTGCTTCATATATCTTCACACTCAATAAAGAAAGTCAACACTTTCTTCCCCCCTTCTAGGGATCTGGACATACCTAAAAGGTTCGGCTAGTTAGTAGGTAGGGTGTGGTTTTTTTCATTCAAGGGTGCTTTACAGGTAACAGCAGCTCTAGACTTTGCTGCATCTGCTTTCCTCTGAACTTGGAAGCACTGCAGTCCTGATCCTGCATAGGGAATAGAAGGGAGAGCACCTTAGAGCTGTTGTGGTGTAAACATGAGCTGAGAAGTCTTCTCCAGAGCTTTTTGATGATTGGATTGTGGAAAGCAAAATGATGCCAAGACATCATCCCTTTACTCTCTGCTGAGCCTGCACACAAAAGTAAAGATGTACTGTTGTTTCCTTTGCTTGTTGCAGGGATCCTAGTTATTCCTATGTTAGTGTGAGCTATTCAAACTTCCTGGTTAGTGCAACTCTTTTGCTCTCTTATTTTTTTGGAATCCTGCTGGATGACATTTCCCAGCATTCTGTTAAATTCTGCAGATACAGACCTTTTTTCTGACTGATTTTCGGTCCTCCAGCACAAGGGCCAATAGTTTCCAGTGTTAAAACTAATCTATATCCAGTGTTTATCTCATGAGAAATGAGATTTGGGAAATGAATGTCGCATCAGGCATGCTAGACGAAGTACCTTATTGTAGGTGCTTGAAAAGCTGGTCACCTTTATGAGGTCACCACTGACATTCAGTGAGTACTGCTGAAGTTGTGCTTGGAAGATTGTTGTTCTGCCTTTTTTAAGATACACCGAAAGATAACAGAACTACTGTAGTGCCTTTTACTTCCAAAAGAATACAGTGTAACAAAGGGAAGTATACAGCAATTATGATACTTGAACTACATTATACTTGAAATCAATTCATAGAGGAGCAGGGGTGCAAGGTGACTTCTCATTTTTGCAACATTTCTGTGCCACAAAAGAGAGGAATTTGTTATTACAACAGTGAGGTTAAGGGTAAGGTAAAGGTAAAGGGTAAAGGTAAAGCTACCTGCTGTGGTTTGAACACATGCAATTGTTCACTGCCACTGGATCGGAGCATTTTCCTCCCAAGCTGTGCTCTGGTTCTCATCTCACTGCACCATGAGCTGCACCCTGATTCAGCTTTCTAATGTAGCAGAATACTATTCTAGCAAAAAATGAGAGAAAGGGACAAGTGGAGAGGAATGATAAGGGCTGCTCCTTTCCGCACTAGCATACTGCTGCAGTTCGACTGTAATGTCTCTGCATCCTGTGATCAGGTGAATGCTAGAGCTGGTGGAATGGAAGGAGCAGAGAGGCAGAATGACCCCAGCGCTCTTCCCTGCTGACACAGAGGAGTTGTATCAGTTTGGTCATCTCACCATGTATACTGCACACACGTCCTTCTTAGAGTTCCCAAAACATGCCAATACTGTCCTTCCTCAGCCTTTACGCAAAATTCTGTTGTTGCCTTTCAGTATTAATCAGCAGGATTCATGGGGTTTTGTCAAGTTAAGACTGATGTTTTGTCAGCTGATGCAAGATTTCTGGAAAGTGGATAGAAAAATTACTAAATTCGTTCCACTTGGTGCTTTGGTTGGATGTAGTCTTATGTAGTATTTAAGGAAAGGTCTTCAGTGAAATAAAAACGAAGATATGTACAGTACAGCAAGTGAAACCTCCAGTTGCATAAACAGATCAATAAACGGATTTGCGTTTGCTGACCAGGAGAAAAATCTAATTGCAAGTACTCCATATTCTGCGCTTGTGGTGGAACTAGAGTAATTTGAATAATAAGAAATCCAGTCTGCTTTAATGTGGTGTTTATGTTTGTTCAGTTTTGATTTAACTCGACCAGTGCAATGCATGGGCCTCTCAGGGCTGAGTCTGGTTATTTATTTCCAGTTTCTAGCTCTTCGGTCAAACTGACAAATGCTTTACTGATTTCTTCAAATTCTAAATTATCAAGTTTACCATCTTTTAATAGGACATGAAAGGATTGAAGTAATATTGTTCCTAGTGTTTAGGGACTCATTTGATCCACCAGAATCTTTTTTTCTGTGTTGGGCAGCCATGAAATTTGCATGCATCTGAACAAAATAACTCTCAGATTGCTTTAAGTCCCAGTTCTGAAGGATTAATAATATCTACAAGGGAAAATAATGCTCTCTTGAAGATGTATTTCTGTGATAAGTATTGTTGTGTGTCAGTCCTCGATATTTGTTCGTTTGAATGCATCTTTTTGGATTTAAGTAAAAAAAGAGAGGATGGAAATCCTGGTATGACTCATTATATCTCTAGGATAGACAGTATTCAGAAAGATAAAAGACTTTAGAAAGATTTGAACAAATTCCCCAGGAGAAACAATCAGGTTGAAATCAGTTGGATTTATTTTCCCTTTTGAGTGGGACAAAACCCATTTCAAGATATCTAAGTCATCTCAATTGGTGGTAACAAATGAGGTAATGAAGATGGTAATAAAGAGTTGTTAAAAAACTATTACTACAAGAAAAGTAGAATTGTCGCCAGCATTTACTTTGGCTTTGAGTTAAAGTAACTTGGATAGACATAGACCTACCACATGATTTGGAGAATGGAAAAGCAGTACTTTGAGAAGGAAACAGAAGTGTATGAGCTTTCTGTCTGCTAGAAGGAAGACAAGGAAGTGATTGAAGGTTAATGGATTTTAGACAGGTAATGATGAATTTGTGATTTTTAACTGTGTGAGTAGCTGATACCTTATGTGAGTTTAAAAAAAGAGATGCAGGAAAAAAAGGGTTCTTGAAGGTGACCCTTATGAGAATGTTTTAAATATTTTAAAAAGCTGGTTTTACTATTTTTATGTAAAAGAGCAAATTGCTATTTGTAACCCACTTCTGTTTCACTTTTTCGTAGGGTCATAAGAAGATTTAGGTTGGAATGGACCTCTGGAGGTCTCTCGTCCAACCCGTTGCTCAGAGATAATCACTCACATGTGAATTAGCTTTTCTTTAGAATGATTTTGGTGAAATACCTTAAATCTCATCCATGGGGTTCAAAGGAGAAGTTTTCTGGTCCATAGATTGTGTTTTTTGTGATCCTTGTGCTATAGACAGACAAAGCTTCCCAGTTCTGCAGTTGTCACAGGAACTCCCTTACAGCTTGCTGGCTTGTCTGGGCAGTGTCATCCCACATTGTTCTCCCCTTCTCAATCTATGAATTACATAGCAGATACTGATCCAGGTTCATCAGGGACTTAACATTTAGAACTGCCTTAAAATTAAAATGCTACCTACCTAATGAGATCGGAAGGAAGGAAATCTGACAAGCTACGAGTAAAGGGCAAAAATCAGGGTCAGTGGCAGCACAGCCTAAATTCTGAACTCTTCAATGAACCACCCTTGTATAACTCTGATCTGCATCCATGAACACTAAACAGATACCCTGACATAGGCTTCTAGTGTTATTGAATGTGCTGTGGGATATCCAGGACATCCTTGTGGAGTAAAAGATACATGATGGAGGACCTCCAGGAGACCTGTGCCCTTCTGGACCAGCACCTAGAAGCCAGACAGGATAACATACAGGCTATTGGTGCCATCTGTCACGGACCTATTTGCAAGGCAAGACTGGTGTTAGAGCTGGTTTTGCTGTGGTTGTGTTCTGCCTTATCAGGCAAGGCTTTAAACTAATGTAAACAAATTGACACAAATTTATGTATAGAGTTAGTTTCTCAGTAGTAAAATGAGACAAAAGACCCGGTAGACAAGTTGTCAAGTTTTTGTAACTTAATAGTGCATGTTATGTAAACTGTTTCATTAATTTTATCATGCTGGAAAGTACAGATTAGTAAGTAGTTTTTAGCCCCTTTTTAATGTTGGATTACTCAGAGATAGTGGTGAGAGAATGTTTAACCAGACAGACCATTTTTAACTGATTGAAATGAAAATGAATAGGAACTCCTTATTTACAAGTGAGTAATAACTCCTACCTGATTCATAGTGAAGTTTTAGCTGCCCTTGGCTTATTTTGAGACAGATTATTTTGAAAATCAGTATTGAGAAGCGAGCATCCCTTGCTGAATAAATTTTGTGCCTTTTGCGTCAAGAGCCAGTGGCATGAAATGAACAGCTAAAGACCAAGTCGAGGACTAGAACTCGGTTTCATTGCATCTCCACTCATTAGACTCATAACTTCATTGGTCCAAGGACAAAAAAACCACAGAAGAGAAAGCAAAATGAAAGTAAAGGCAAAACCTCTTCTTTCTGGGTGTCATTTCGTTTCTTCATTCTGTGGAAGAGAGAACCCAAAGGGTTATCTGCTGTTTATTTAACAAAGGAAGCACCTTATCCAAAAGTCTATTTAAGAAGCCTGAAGACTTGAAATCTGGTTTATATCTCCCCATGTCAAAGGTGGATTTGGCTTTTTGGTTCTGGTGTTATAAATAGCATAAAGGCTGTGCTCTTCAAAAGGTACATAGCTCTCCTGTAAAACAGACCAGTATGTTCAACTGCAGTGGTAATCTTTATTATTGTGCTTTTTGCTACATTTCAAAAGATATTTTGTTAATTTTATTTGTCCTCTTTATAAACAAACACTTTAGTGAGTCAGCTACTCTGATCAAAGATTGTCTATATGCTATTATATAACAAGGACCTGTTTGGTTTTTTTTCCCCCTACCATTCATTGTCAAGATGCATTTCATCAGTTAAGTAAGTTATTTAATGGTAAGTCATAGCAAACTAACTATATTTGAGAGCAGTAGACAAAAAAGCTTGAATTTGATGACATTTCTTGTTAACTGATTTTGTTCTTGAAACTTGGAGGGGAGTGCGTTTGGGCTGCTTTTGCAAAATACTACACTCTTATGGAAACTTTCCTTTATAGATTGATGCCTAATGCATGGGACAATGATATGCCTCCTTCCAGAATGTTATGGCTGTAATGATTAGAGGTATTGCAATTTCTGTCCTGAATGCATTCAAGAACTTTATAGCTTTTTGTTTGTGTATCCGAATTTTCTTTTAGTTCAAATAGTTCATATCATTCTTTCTCTTCTTCCTCTCTCTCCTCCTGTATGTTTATTGACCGGGGTCCTATATTTCCTTTGACTCCTGTAGCTAAGCTAGATAAACCAGACCACTTTAGTCTTCTCTTGTAAAACAGAGAACCCTGATCATTCTTGTAGCCAGTTCCTTAGCTAAAATCTGAGTTCATCCTTCTTGGCCACGTAGGACAGCGAAGGGCGCTGAATGTAGGAAATCTAAGGCAGGGAACAGTGCTGTAGCTCTGAGACCACCCTTCCTTTCATTATGTAATTCTCCAATGGATTAGCTTAAGCTTTCCTCTTTACCAGTGGCTTCAAGTCTTTTGAAAGAGAGAATTGCTTTTGGTAGTGGTAAATTGTGGACCTTAAAAAAACCAAGACATAATTTTTTTTGGCCCTTTTGCACCATAAAAGGGTATTATATCTGACTCTACAGTTTGTGGATTCTGTATTTTAAAATAGCTGGGGTTTTCTCCATCCTCACAAGAGAGAAGAGAGGAATGAAAGACAGGAATATTGATTGAATAGCAGCCTTTTTTAATTTTTTAAATTTTTAAAAATTTTTTAATTTTAACAAGCATATTTTCAGCCAGTTACCTCTGCGCGTTTGTGTATGACTGTAGTTATTGTATCTAACTCTTCACTTCATTGCAGGAATCTACTCAGGCATTTTTTAATGCCACTTGGCATATAGTCTCCATGCACTTGAAAGCTTAAGCACTGGTGGCTTCAGGAAGTGTCAGACAGCTACACAACAGCAGGGATTGCCGAGACTTGTTGTTGCCTGGGTGCATTCAACACTTTGTTTTTATGCCAGCCACACTGTCTCCTCTATTTCACCGTTATAGTGGATTTTGCTCATAGTTTTCTTCCTAGCTTTGTCCACAGTTGTACCTCATTCTCAAGAAAAATGTTCCTCTCTCTCATGTTAGTGCTAATACAGTATTTTATCAGAAGTGATTTCAGCATGCATAGCTGTATGTTTGTACTGTTGAGTTTTATGGCTATCTTTTTGTGTATTATGGGAATATACAAGTAATGAATTATTTTCTGACTTGTATGTTTTTGTTTCTTTAAAACCATTGTTTTGTAAAAGACTTTCCTTCCTCTTTATTGATATGTATTCATAACAATTCCTTATTTCAACATTACCTGTTGAATTTAGAACTTTTTATGAAATGATTTCAAGTCAGTCTGAGCTGGCTGTTTCAAGGTTAACTAGTGGTAATGTCTTTTATATTTATATGTAGTGGTAAGACTGAGTGTCAGTGCAGAAAGATCTCCCTAGTCTTGGTTTCAGATTTGATGCAGAGTTCAGTGCTTGCTCACTAGATCTGTGCCTTGAGAGGAAGGCACAGAAGAGGACCAGGGATCGGACAGTGTGTCAGGGTCAATCCTCTGAACAAGAGGATTGCAAACAGTAACAACTTTCTCCGATTAGAAGCATTTGGACTGAGGAGGGTATACTTACTATTAATTTTGTAACAGTTATATAGTCTTGGAAGATGTGAAAATATGTGCTTTGATTAAGGAGGGAGGCGAGTGTTGTCAAGTCAGGATGATTCATTTAGGGTTTGTGAGTAACCAGCTTAAATGTGGCATCCCAAGTCTTTCTGTGAATGAAGGTGCTAAAGAATATCACCACCATATTAGTTTGTTTCTCTGTTCAGATATCTCTTAAGAAGATAGCTGAGTAGAAAGCCGAAAAACAAGAATGTTTATTTTCCTACAATTGTAGCACATTTTAAGCGCACTTTCCTTGCCCCTTTTCCCATGCTTTTATATTCAAGAGTTGACTTTTACATTTAGGAGTTGGCTTTAGGACTGGTGAGCAGTGTTTGCTTAGTTCAGGCAACTAAATACATTTCGTACCAGACCTAAGTGACCGTCAGAGAAAAGAAGCAGCTAGCTGGAAAAGGCTGGGGGACACAAGCAATTCAGTGTGAATTAGGTAGCCACTTGTGCATATTAAATAGTGAATTCAAGATTTCTAATGTTCAAATGGACACTTCATGTACAACCCATTAGCTAAAATATGATCAAATAGGTTGTTGGTCTCAGTATCCATTTTTAAAAATCAGAAAGCAGTAATGGGCAAGAGAAGTGCTAAATTTGAAGAAGGAATTGTTCACAAAATAGTGCAAGTGCTGAAGTTCCTATACTAAGTGGTTATTCATCATTGTGCCGTGTCAAGAGAAGGAATGATGAATTTCCCAATGAGTGTGCATCTTGCTGTTGAAAAAGGTGGGAGGCTTTTCTCAAATACTATTGGGTTAATGAAGGTCTAGAACAGAAAATCCTCTTTTTATGGCCAAGTATTTACCTCAACACTATACACTGAAAGCATCAATTTGTGTGTCTGTAACCTTGACAAAGAACAGTAGTACAAGCTTAAAGGCCCAGATCCTTAGCTAGCACAAATTACTGTATGTTTTGAATTAACTAAAAACTTATGCATTATACGAACAGAGAGTTTAGACTGGTGTGTTTTGGAGAGAAAGGGTATTATAACAGGCAATTTGAGTATGCCTCTTGAAGTAGCTATGTCTTATTCTCCATGGCCAGATAGTTAGAGCTTAGAAAATTTGAACATGGAAGACAGAATGGAAGAAACAGAATGCCCAGAAGGGCTTTTCTGGAATAGGAGGAGCTGATGGATCAGCAAGGTTGTGCCAAGATGTTTCACTCTAATCATTTTTCTTTTGTGTTTCAGCCCTGGCCCAGTGTGTCCAACCTGGCCAAGGATTTCATTGATCGTCTGCTCACAGTGGACCCCAGCGACAGGATGACAGCCCTTCAAGCCCTGAAGCATCCGTGGGTGGTCAGCATGGCAGCCTCTTCCTCCATGAAGAATCTACATCGTTCCATCTCTCAAAATCTTCTCAAGCGGGCATCCTCCCGCTGCCAGAGCACCAAGTCTGCACAGTCCACCCGCTCCAGCCGCTCCACCAAATCCAACAAGTCACGACGGGTACGGGAACGGGAGCTGCGAGAGCTCAACCTGCGCTACCAGCAGCAATACACTGGCTGAGCATTGCATGGGAACCTGCCAAAAGTCTTTCCAGATGCTTTCCTGGTGGTGTGGGTGTGCAGCACCCCTTGCCACCCACATGCTCAGTGAGGAACATCCAGGTTCTTCCCTCCCTTCCTTCAAGTGTCCCCCCTGTGGCCATGAGGCGTGGAGGAAAAGGAACCTTGTGGTGGTCATCGCACCTTGTGAGCACTCCTGGGTGAGTTGTGCCACAGGGTCTCAACGCAGGAAACAGAGTAGCAAAATCCTTCACTGAGTCTTTGTAGGCTCAGAGCAAAGTTCAGAGTCTCAAGTTATATGCAAATCAAGGAGCCACATAAGGAGAAGAGCTCCCTCCATAGCCCGGGAGCTTGGTTGTTCTTAATTATTTATTAATTCTAGAGTGTTAAGTTTCTCTCATTTCTGTATTAAAAACAAAATCACTTTATGTGTGTATGTGTGTACGTGCACATGTGTGTGTCCACGTATGCACATGTAGATGTATATATGTATTTAAAAATCACATATATGTACAAATTTTGAGCTGATTTAGTCAGACTTTGTGACGCCTTTGCAGTGAAGCTGGTATGAGTCACATGCAGTTAGAACCAGGATAGCTCTGACTCACCAGCATGCTACCCACCAGCTTCTCATCCTGATACAATGCTGAGGAGATGCCAGATAGCAATTTTCCATGATGGCTGTGAAGCTGAGAGGTTTCCCTCAAGAGCTACCATTGGCCCGATGATGTCAAACGTTTACTCAAGTTGTGTGAGGGTTGTTGTGCAAACTGGCAACAGTGCTGAAGTGCTGTCAGCTTGGAGCTGTGATCTAAATCCTTTTATCCTCACTGGGTGCTCCTGGTGGAGGGGTAGGAAGAGGATGATCATCCTGCATGAACTTCATTGTGCAGAGAAAGGCAGGTTTTGTAGAGGTTCCTTGCTATCCCCCTTGAATTGTCCTCCAGCAGTTCTCCATTAGGGGAAAGGGGCTTGTGAGTTGTTACAGAGCGGCTATAAGGAACAGTATGTAGGGAGGGCAGAAGGGAGAGCTCTGCGCTGTAGGGGCAGTTATTTTACATGTCTTTTGAGGTGTAAACACAAGAGCAAATGCAAGCACTCGCTTTTACTAGTAGGGGCTTTTTTCATGTGTGCAGCAGGACCAGTTCCTACTGTGCAGGGCTCATTCTTGTTGCTGTGACTTAGCCCTTTTAGTTCTGCAACCTGTTATGCATCTTGCATCCTTCAGACCTAGGTTTCTGACTCTTACTTCAGCACACCAAAACTTTACTTGTTCCAGGTATTGCTCCCTGCCTCTCGATTTTACTGCAGGGCTCCCCTGCTCTGCACACCTGTTTTGCCCCTGTGTAGCTGTTCCTGCTCTGGAAAAGTGAAATGGTGTTAGGCAGCCATTGGGATGGCCACAAATCCCTCTGTAAGATCAGGGTGGGGGCCTAAGTAGCAGGGGTCCAGTCCTGGTGTGCTAGTGGCAATAATGCTCAGGAGACATTGCACAAAAACCTTCAGCTGTTAGATCTAGCTTAAATCCAGCATGAAAATCTTCTTTTCAGGTTGCCTTGTGCTAGCAATGAGGGAGGCCTCTTGTGAAGGGCCTATCAGAGAAGATGGGTACTGTAGAGCTGAGCTTTGCACACGTCCATTGAGTTACTAGTCAGTGCAGCAGAGCAAGGCTGTTGGCCTGTTCAGTCTCAGGGCAGGTTTGGTCGCTTGCAATAGTACAAACAAGATCTGCAGTGAAGGTAAATGCTGGTTTTTGAAGATTTGCATATGAAGCTATGCAGTTTGCTTCATACTGTGCACTTAGGAAGTGCTTTCTCAGCTCTGGGCTGGAGAAGTAGTCTCTGCACATGCCTAGGGCCCTTAAGGGGCTGGCAAGCATGGCCTTTCCACGCTAGGATTGATGTCTGTACTGCTGTGTTTTAGTGTTAGCAAGGTAGTAAGTGGTCTGTCGTTTTTCCAGGAAGCTGTAACTCCTCTGTCCACAGCACTCTTGCTCAGCAAACAGCAAAGCACCACAGCTTCAAAGGGAGAAGACTTGAGTTTTCTGTGCTAAGAAAAAAGGGAATTTCTGAGGATGCGTTTTCTACCCCAGAGCTAGGATGGGCCATAACTTCTGTGAGCACATCTGGGTGTTCCCAAGCTTGCTATGGGGAACATGAGTGATGGAACCTGAGGACAGCACTCTCCCTCACACATGTGTAGTAGGAGAGAATTCTAAATCCTTTGAGTGGTTTTACATATGATTTTGGAAACTCTAGAGCCTTTGCAGGCTGCCCTTTTTCTGAGTGGCCATCCTCCCTTGTCACATATAGCCTTCTCTCTCCTCCATCAATATTAACTGATATCATCATGGAGTTATCAAAAACTGTTTTTTTTTTCTCCAGTTCTATGGACTACAAAAAAGATTTCTTTGGCTTCTTTTACCCTTTCATGTAGTTTTTCCTGTTTCATTACCATGTATTAGAACTACAAACTAGACATGTTTTCTAACAAAACAGGCAGCTCACCAATTTTCTTCATAAACAGTTCAGTGCCCCTCATTTTGCTGCAAACAGCTCTTCAAAGCGGCAGCCACTTCAAGACAAAGACAGGTATTAACTGGAAACTGATTCTTACCGTACACATTAAGAGATGGCAGAATGCTCTCTCAGAAGGCTTCTGTTTTTAAGCCGCTCTTTGTAACTGCTTTCTACAAGTATGGAGCATCACACATAGCCACTTTGATCTACATTGTCTAGCTAGGTGTTTTCATGGCCCTCCCCAGATTATCAAGCATATTTCTCCTTAAAATAGGTATTTTGCCTATGCAAGTCAGTCAAACTGATGAACTGAGCCAAGACCTCTAGAATCTGAGACCTTTCCTTTAACCACTAGACCTTCTACATGCACATTTTATACAGGCCTGTACCCACAATATTCCTTCATGCTTTCCCTTGTGAGGGATAAATGAAGGTGAAGAGAAGATCAGCGTGTTGAGTTCTGACCTGACCAAGCTTGTTTCTCTACCTTCAAAAAGCAGAACAAGGGTCTTTTCATCTACAACAGTTTTTTCTTTATTGCTCTTGAGCAATTGGATTTGCACCGGGAAAAGTTGTAAGTGATGTTGTTTATTATAAGTTTAGGGTGGAATATGTTTTTGGAAAAAAACGTTCATATCACTGTCAATTTTCTGCAGTGATGCTCTATGACCAGGAGGTCAGTTGACAGAAGAGAGGATCCTTCAGATATATGAGCGATACTGGATGGCTACAAGTTGCATCTCTGTTGTATGGAGATGCGTCTGATCCTCAGGCATCACACTGATTAGGGAACTGAACCAAAGAAGGACCACGCCAGTCCCATAAGGGGCTTTGAAATTCTTTTTCTAGAAAAGTAAATTCCCTTTATGCAATGTTTTCTCTTGCATAGAAAAAACAGTGTACACATGAGGATAGTCTTTATGTGCTCTCCTTTCATCATTTGATTATAACAGCCTTGGTTCAAACCCTCTTTTTTTTTTTTTTTAATTCAGTATTTGCAGGAACTCTTATACCCAGATAATAACATGCATAAATGGAGAGACTAGCAGAGCTCCGTCCAAGTGTCCTTTGGAGACCCCCGGTGACCTTTGTATTTTCACTTTGCCCAGAAAGCCGTGATGGTCCAAATGCGGCAATGCAAGATTCAAGTTAAGAACAATTCCTGGGGTGCTTTTATCTTTGGATCTGTTAAGGGGGAACAGCCAACGTGCTGTAATTTTGAGCACTGGTTCAGGTGCCTGCAGTCCACCCTCTAAGAAGCTCTTCACTGTGAATTGTAGTGAATATCTGTCTTCATATATATTCCACAGGCGCATCTCAGCTCTCAGTTTTTCTTGAGTCTCAGGAGTTTATGCTTTTCAAAAGTGCCTTGTTTGGGGATTTCAGAAGTTTAAATCTCTCTGAAATTTCTCCTGCTCTTAAATTTTAAATCTCCTTCTTTGGCTCTTAGTGGTGGTTCTGAGTTTGGCTCTGGTGGTTTTGGAAGACTTTCTCTAGTGCTGAATTACCCGGAAGAACGCAGGTAACAAAAAGCGCATGTCCCAGGCGATGGCTGAGTTCTGGTCTTGTGTGTTAGCTAGGGCACAAATCTCAGTAAATGAGCAATTTTATTTTCTGTACTTGTGTTAATGCAATGAAAATGAAGCTGGAATGACACCTAGTGGCAAATTGCAGCGTATCCTCATCCATTTGTATCCCCCTTCTAATTATGTTCCCCCTGTTTCAGAGTGAGATGATCTTATAAAGAGGAATCGGGGTTTGGTATGATGAATAACAGGCCTGGACATTACCACACCAGCAGTCCTAGGTGTTCAGCAACGTTCACAATGATATGTAGATGATAATGTCTTATTGATGACCCGTCACATGGCACTCCTGTACTGATCATTAATCCTGAAGAACAGGCTTTTACCGCACAAAGGTATGAGCACATATTCACGTGCACCCACAAGAAGGGGACTCAATACTGGGGAACTGACACTGTGCAGTGAGCCTGCCAGTGCCTTGAGGAGACGTTCACAACCACCCTGCCTTGGAGTCACATCTCAGGAGACACTAGGAAAAAGCAAAGACTGAAGATGCTGAGGCTAGAAGCGCAAGGATTTGGACTGTCTCCCGTCATGAGACACGATGGAGCAGCTCAGTGGTGTTGCTTTCCAGCATATTCCGCTTCAGGGAAAAGCGATTTTAAGGTGTAAAAGGAAATATGTTTATTTGTCTTTTGGAACTTAGCGGTACTGTGTAAAACAATCTCTCATCTTGACCTAGGAGTTTGCCTGCTCTCTTGGGGAAGAGAATTACAGCTTCCAAGAATATTGCCTATTGCTTCCTTGATATTTTGGAGGGTTATTGGAAATGAATGTTAAGAAGGTCTTCCAGAAATGACATGAGGTGGTCTTCAGACTATTGAGCTTTGCATTCAGGTTTTTGAATACATAATATATTTTTCTACATGTTTTGCTTAAACAGCAATCACTTGTCTATGTTTGATTTACTTCTCACCCTTCTCAGGCTTCTAAAAACTAACATGTCAGATGAGTAGCAGAAGAAACCTGCATTCCTTCAATCCAGAATAAGTCTATGTGATTTAACACTGAGATTGTGATAGCATCCAGATGCTCCTGCCAGTTCCTGGACTCTGTTGTGCTTGGAAACATACAAACATACATGAAGGACAGCTTTGTAGCCTTGTGATACATGTAAGCCCAGACAAGAGTTCTGACCCGCTGGCTTATTTAGTGATGTGGAAACCAGCTGCAGTACAGTGCCAGCATTAGATATTTGTTTTGGAAATGATAAACTCTCAGACTATTAACTTCTTTGGAATTTGGATCATTTCTTCCTTTAGTTCAGATATTTTGTGCTCTGGTAATTTACATTCCATTTGCATAGCCTGCTACATTCCTTGATCCCACTTCTACCAGAGCCGTAGTGTTTGGTTGAAATACCAATATAGTCAACTTTCATGTAATGCACAAACTAGAATATGACTTGTGGATAACTCAGCTACTGGGGCAGCAACCCTGAAATTGGTTCTACAGGAGCCATGCTCAGTCCTGGAGCAGTGACAGCAGTGTGACAGCAATTGTGTTGTGCTTTGCAGGTGGGAGAATGCTCCCTTTGAGGATCCCACAGTGCATTAGCCTTCACCTTTCTCTGTGGCCTCTCTATTATATATGTTCTTCTTGTCATTTTGCAGGTGTGCATTTACCTCGTTAGGGATTACTCCTGTTGTTCTCCTGCTCATCAGTCCCACACTGGGGCAACTGAAGCTGGCTGTATGAATGTAGGTGCTTCCCTGGGGACCCATCAGTTCTGGTGGAAATAATCTGAGAATAGTTGAGGATGAACTGAGCAGGGTTGTGCACTTTTCGTCTCACTCTGATAACTTGGTTAGAATCTAAATGAGCTGCCCAGTGTGGGACTGTCTCTGTAAGAACCCCAAAGTGAATCAGGAGTGAGTGGGCTCACTGGAGAGGATGGCCCTGCTGCTACCTGCCTGTCTCCAAGCACAACTGCTGCTATTTAAATTCGCCGCTTTACTGAGTGTCAGAGGATGGAGTGGGGAGCAGGATAGAGAGGAGGCAGGCCACTTGTTTCCATCCTGTGTTGGTGTGGTAACTGTATTATTTTACAGCAGCTATCCAGGTGGGTTCTTAGGGTGTCCTGTTCCCCCAGCAAGTGTTTTCTTGGACCGTGTCTGTGCTGTCTGTCTGGAGTACCTGGGTTATCTGTACATGCTGTCGTCATTAACGTTTGTAGAGGGACAAACTTGGGAAGAATGGTCAGCAATAATGTCATATACTGCTAGTGCAGATTGCACTGTAAACGGAGACATGAGAGTCTCTGATCACTGTTCAGACCGTGTCTTATTATATTCTTCCTCTCTATCAGCACATTTCTGGGTAGGAAGGATGTAGCTTGCATGTCAGAATACCATCTGTCTTTCCTTCTTTGCTGTCCAGCCAGCCTGGTGATGTGTGTGAGAGAAGCTGTATGTGTGTTTACCATTATAAAGAGATGATCTCATACTATGTATAACACTAATAGGCCTCTTACTAGACTGCATGGGGCCACATTCCTGTTTTAGGTGATCATACTACGGATTCTAAGGGCCTGGGAGGGGGGGGTTGATTTTTGTTTTTGTTTTACAATAAATTAAAATCTCAAATTTTTGACCTAATTTAGTAGTCTAAATGCTAAAAAGAAAAACTGAGATTGTCTTTTGGGATCAGACCCTCTGGAGGAGTCACAAAATGTTAACTGTTATTAGTGTATTCCAGATGGGCCTTTGGGTGTGCAGTGAGGATGGCTGTATACTAGTCTCCTGTGACCCCACGCTGTCTGCGGGCCCAACTCAGATCCATCCTGGAAAATGTAACAAAGTGCCTGTACCACTCGTTGCTGGATACCCAGCTCAAGGTGGTATGCACCACTCTTGGGAGGTTTTTGATGCTTTTTCTGACCGCTAAGTCTCCTCTTTCAGCCTGGATTAAAAATGCAGCTTTTCAGTGCTCCAGAGGCAGGTGCCTATGTGTCGGATATGCATTATTGAGCAGCAAATTTGCCAAAAAATGTGAAGCAGCAGGAATGTGCTGTGGTAATGCACGACAGAGCTTAGTACCCTCCACCCTTAAATGTCCCTTTGGTGGAGAGAGCATGGGAGGCAGCAGGCTGCTGTCTGCCCAATGATGTTTTTTCTTCATCCACTTGACTCCTGCTCTCCTCCTCTGTACAGTAATACTGTAGATCCCTTGTGTGTGATGGACAAGCTACTTGCTGCTGTTGCAAATGTATTCCACTGTGTTTGCTGAATGTGGAAAAATCCTGGTCCAAACTAGGTATGTGTGAGAAATGAGCACCTACCACAAGCACACACAGATGCTATGAGTTTTCCTTTTGCCTTTTACTACAGAAAGACACCTCCCAGGAAGCTCTCAGGACAGGAGGTCTTCCGGTGCTTGCTGTTATTTTTGGTTGACAAATTTCCTGTACTGGGTTGGAGCTGCTTGGAAGTACTCCTGTCATGTCCTGTTAGTCTCCTAACAGGGGCTGTTTGCCTTGAGAAGTATCCAGTTCTGTGACTTGCCTTTGACTCCTGTTTTTACACTAAGGACTGTCTTGTAGAATGAGGTCTGAACCATTGTAATTAGTCTGTAACATTATGATTAGAGTGTACAGAATTATTTATTTTGTGTACTCAGTCCGTTAAACATGTAAATGTATTCTGTGTATCTGATAACCCTTTTGTCATTACTTCTGGTTGGTGGAGCGCAGTCTGACTGCAGAAAGATGCTGCTTTCCAGGGTATGAATGTACTGAAAGCCGGGAGCTTCTCATTCCTCTTGCACCAGAGCAAGAAAGTACCGAAATGTCTGAAAAGAGTTTGCTTATTTCTCCTGGTTTCTTAACTGTACCTGCCAGGAGCTGTGCAGGGGATGGGATGTCCACTGGGGTGACTTTTAGCTAAAGCTCCTGTTTGCAGGGCTTTGAGTTGGGCACTCAGTCTCCTGTTGGAAGTCGTAGTTTGGATGCTGAGCAGGCACTCCTGGAAATTTAGTTCACTTTTCTTTGATTGCAAGGTGGCGAGCTGGGCCAGAGAAATATCTTGGCTTGCACGCAGCAACTGTTCACCTCTTCAGTTTCCATCTGAGCAGCTTCTATGGGCCAGCAGAAAAACCTGTAATACCAAGTGAAATGTGCACTCCTTTTGAACCACATCATCCAGGAAGGGAGATGGTTTTTCAGGGGCAAGGGACCCTGTCCCAGCGATGGTAGCATGACAGTGACCTGAACTCAAGGAGTGAATAGCCCGTAGTGCTGCAGCTGATAAATTCCTGTTTGATGCTCTGTGAGCCTAGGAGTTTCTTCTGCCCATATGCCCCATCCTCACATCTCTGACATCTAAGTGTCTTTAAGGCTCATTTAGGAGCTAACTAAAGCCTAAAAAAAATATGCTTGTTTTGTGTGACGAGCTTTATTTCAGGTGCCTCTGAAGCAAAGCACAGTCTCGGTGTCATGGTGGACCACTGGGGCTGGAGTGTACCTAGTGCAGGTGCTACTGCCTGCCTTAGGGAAGATTTCCTTGACTGAGATCTGCAAGAAATTCAGCTTCAGTGCCCTTTCTTCCCTACATCCCAGACCTTCTTTTCAAGGCAAATGAGTCCAAAGCTGCTACCTTCAGAGGCTTCTCACAAACCCCATTTCCCAGTTTTCAGTTTGCTCCAGTTGATCTTGCACCCTGCAAAGCACACCCCGGAAGCTGACCACCTGTGAACTGCATCTTATCAGCCCTGGGCTATTTCTTAGCTCAGCCATATGTTCCAGTCTCTTTTTGTCTTTACTCCCTGTTTGTTATCTATAACACCCCCTACCCCAGCCCCTGTAGATACAGTTTTGTGCGTAGGCTTGTGTTTTTTTCTGGGACTGCAGGATTTGAGAATGAATGCAGCATTTTGGGGGTTGTGATTCACACAACAAAGGTTTTCTATTACACTCACATCACTGGTGAGGAAAACAAACCCCGCACCTCATGCTGGGGCAGCCTGATCCTGGTCCCCTCAGTGATGTCCTCATTACCAGCTCTATTCTGAGCTACCAGGAACCAGTTGTTACTCCATCGAACAAGTGTCTTGTTACTTCACAGAATCACAGAATCGTTTAGGTTGGAAGGGACCTCTGGAGATCATCTAGCCCAACACCCCTGCTCAAGCGGGGACCTCTAGAGCACATTGCCCAGGATCACATCCAGGCGGGTTTGGAATATCTCCAGCGAAGGAGACTCCACTACCTCTCTGGGCAACCTGTGCCAGTGCTCTGTCACCCTCACAGTGAAGAAGTTTTTCCTCAGGTTTAGGTGAAACTTCCTGTGGTTCAGTTTCTGCCTGTTGCCTCTTGTCCTGTTGCTGGGCACCACAGAGAAGAGGCTGGCCTCATCCTCTTGACACTCCCCCTTCAGCTACTGGTACACATTGATGAGATCGCCTCTCAGTCTTCTCTTCTGCAGGCTCAACAGGCCCAGCTCTTGCAGTCTTTCTTCATAGGAGAGGTGCTCCAGTCCCCTCATCATCTTTGTAGCCCTCTGCTGGACTCTCTCCAGTAGGGCCATGTCTCTCTTGTACTGGGGAGCCCAGAAGTGGACACAGTACTCCAGGTGAGGCCTCCCCAGGGCTGAGGACAGGGGCAGGATCACCTCCCTCCACCTGCTGGCAACACTCTGCCTAATGCACCCCAGGAGACCATTGGCCTTCTTGGCCACAAGGGCACACTGCTGGCTCATGGTTAACTTCTTGTCCACCAGCACTCCCAGGTCCTTCTTGGCAGAGCTGCTTTCCAGTAGGTCAGCCCCCAGCCTGTACTGGTGCATGGGATTATTCCTGCCTAGGTGCAGGACCTTGCACTTGCCTTTGTTGAACTTCATGAGGTTCCTCTCCGCCCAACTCTCCAGCCTGTCCAGGTCCCTCTGAATGGCAGCACAGTCTTCCGGTTTGTCAGCCACTCTCCCCATGTCACTCAGCCACTTCCATGTCACATAAGTTTTTTTCTTAAATCAAGATGACACATGATACTGAAGCGAACACCTTGGAAAAAGCCACATACACCTGTCCAGCTGCCTTTGTCCAGCACCTGCCATTGTCTCAAGAACGTGTTTGTGTGAAATGACCACTTTCTTTTGAAATGGCCTTGAATTTTGTTTCCATCCTCAAATTTTATTTTGGGAGGGCCTTAAATTTACTGCCCTGTCAGTTTGCTAATCTGCATATGCTAACCAGCAAGTCATTCTCTGGCTACTCCCTTCTAACTTTCTGAAGAGCTAGAGCCGCCTCTGGCATTTCTCCCTTTCAGCTCTACGATCCTGGGACACAAGGTACTGCTTTAAAATCTGGGCAGTGCCCACCATCAGCCATCTGTCCTTTCATTCGATGCAAGTCCAGAAGAGCTTACAGGTGGCATGCCTGGCAGGCTGCAGCTCTGTAGCACCTTCCCAAGTTCTCCCAGCAAAAGTTTGCATGCTGGTGCCTGGATGTAGAGCCATTTGCTTGAAGAGACCCTGAGCAGCCTTTGAGCCATGGCTGGCCCTGCTCCCTGCATGCCTGTGCATTTTGTCCTGCCTTCTGCACAACCCCCTGCAGTCCTCTGACATCTCTGAGCTCAGCAGGTCTCAGCCAGGCATCATGCTGCAGCTCTGGGAGATGCAAGGATTTGGGAGAGGAGCACCCAGGTATGTTTCTAAGACACCGACCCTTTGCCTAAGAGAAGGCTGGACAAAGAGGTGATGATACAGCGGGTTAGTGGTGGAGGGCTCATTGGCACACAGCAACGCTGCATGAATGATCATCTTCTCAACAGCATGGGGAGCTGCGGCTGGGTGTGAGCCCCAGGCTTCCCCTGGCGCCTCATGTGCCATGCCATGCCAGTCTGCGCTGCACTGAGGGGAAAGGAGCAAGATGCAGTGCCTGGCACAAGCAAACACAGACACTTTATTACTCTGTGGAGCGGGGTGCCTGACTTGCAGCTCAGCTTCTTGCTGGTAGGCCCAGAGGGACTGGGAACCTCCACTGAGCTCCCCTTGCCTGAAAGCAGAGTGCAGCAAAGGGATTGCTCTGGCACCAGCTCTATTCCAAAGAGACAATGTTGTTGATCCAGTTTTGGAATTGGCTCACACGGGTGTAGACTGCAGGAATACGGATGTTGCAGTTGCTGTTTCTCCAGGAGACGATGCCAATCAAAGTCCAGATGTTCCCATTCTGGTATACGAGAGGTCCCCCAGAGTCACCCTACAGAGAGGAAACCTGCTTAGTGTGCTTCTGCCCTGCCAGCTCCTGGCAATACCAAGGTCTCAGCAGAGGCATGGGCCATGTTCCACACTGTTCCCTGCTGCCCTGAACATCCAGTCCCACTAGGTGCTACAGTTTAACCTCAGGCTTCAGGGACCCAAGACCCCGTGGATCCTCCACCTTCACCCTCCAAGTGCAGATACTGTGGTGCAGAGGGAGTTCGTCTCCTTACCTGGCAGGAGGAGGTACCAATCCCCCCAGCACAGAGCATGGAGGTGGTGATCTGGTTGCCCCAGTACTGCATGCCCTGGCTCGAGGAGATCAAGGGCAGGGCTACGTGCTGCAGGTGCTATGCCAAGCTATTGGCTGCCGGGGGGGGGGGGGGGGGGGGCGGGCAGGGGGAAGCACTGTTAAATTAACCTAGGAGAACAGGTCATCTCTAGAAGTGCTCAGGCACCTGGGCAAGCTCACATTGGTACTGCAACCCAAGCACCATGATGCAAAGCGTCTTCCCCTTCCATGCAAACCTACCCTGTCTTCCCTGTGCATGACCACCATTGTGTGAATGTGCAAGTAGGCCAATGGAAGGGAACCCTCGTGCCTAAGCACAAACACCAGTGGGGATGTACACGCCTTCACATCCTGCACATACACATGGCTGGACAAACAGGTACCTACATCCATACCTGCATCAGTGCACAGGCATGCACACCCAGACACATTCACTCCACCACACAAGCCCACGACCACCCTAACCCTAACCCTAAATGACAGGCTTATCCCACCAGGTTCCCACAAGTAATTTTGCACCTGGATGGAGCCTGCGGCCATCCACATGTGGCTGTGCATGCACTGTTTTCCCTACACTGCAAGAGGAAGCTCATGAGGACACAGAGGCTCTGGGCTGTGGCACTGGCGGACATCCTGTGCTCTGTGGCAGCATGAGGCTCCTCTGGGTGTCCTCCCCAAATCTGCTATGCTTGCACCATACATACAGTTAGGGTTGGTGCGTCCCCAGCCAGTGGTGACGCACTGGAGGTTGGCAGGCAGAGCCAGGTTGGCAGGGGGCAGGCAGACAGGGGGACACACGGGGCCCCAGCTGGGCAGGCGAGGTGAGCTTCAGCAGGGTAATATCGTTGTTGAAGATGAAGGCATCCCAGCCAGGGTGTGTGATTGCCTGCCAAATGTTGTAGTGTCTCATCCCAGCCCTCTGAGAGCAGCTGTGCCGTGGTGTGGAGCTGCAACCCCCTCCTAGAACTAGGTTGGGGGGGGGGGGGGCTACATCCACATCAGCCTGGCTCACCTTGGTTACGGTAACACCTGAATGGCCTCCGCCCCGTAGAACTGGTCATATTCACCAAGAACAACGACGTGGGCATATGGGCTGTGAGAGAGAGGGAGTCCCGGGGGGGGGGGGGGGGGGGCCTAAGGCAGCCAGCACCTGGCCCAAAGGCTGTCCAGCCTTGGGACTGCCAGCATGGGAGAGGGCAGCACTGTGGGATCCTGAGAACAGTCTGCAGCCAAGCCCTGGGGACTGCTGCAGCACCCAGTAGGGTATGGTGCATAGTGTCCCCAAGGGATGCCACCCCAGGGATAACTGAGGAGGAAGATACAGGCTGCTCAGTTCCCTTAGTGCTGGACCTAGTGCTTTAGGGCTGTCCTGAGCACTGTTCTGCGATGCCAGCAAGCCCTGGCCCTGCTACTTGTCCCTCGACTAGTGTCCTCTAGCACTGGACAGCCTTGCTTTGGGCTAGTGGGGCCTGCGGGTGCCTCCTCCGGGCCCACAGCAGCCAGGGGCTGGTGGGGGGGGGGTGGAGGAGGGCATGACTCCTCACTTGAACTCGCAGTGGGCTGCTGTGATGACCCAGTTTTCGCTGAGCAGGGAGCCGCCGCAGAAGTGGGATCCTGAGCGGGGTCTAAGGAAGAAAGAGGGAGGAAGAGTCAGGGCTGGGTGGGCCAAGCCATGCAGCCCTGTGCCCAGAGCTGGGGATAGGCAGCGAATGTTGCAGGACCCCTTTTGGGCATCCACCTGCATCCCAACTCCACTGCCCGACTTGCCAGGCTGTGCCACCACAGCACTCAGGGCACCTGGTGCTGCACCTGCTCTGTGCCCACCCTCTCTGAGGAGTGGGATGGTGACATTCCTGCAGGGACACTTGCCAGGTCCAGGAGCCAGCCACTGTGTTCTGACCATTGATGATCCTCTCACTGTACTGCACCGAGGGGCTGATGGCAGGCACCCCACAGCCTATAGATGAGGTGGAGGGGGACACAAAGGTGGCCAGGCCCAGCTCCCACCTCTGCTCAGTGCCAGAGGCTTGGCCAGGCTGGTGTAGATGGTTCTCCAAGTTGCCATCCATGGGCTGCCCAAAGCTTGCTGTGCCCCAGGGACCTCCCAGCACCTCAGCATGTTGGGCATGGCGGGGACTGGAAGGATATGAGTGCTGCAGGCCATATTGATGCCGTGCCTGGCTGGTACAGTGAGGCCTCTCCATCTGTCCTACCACAGGCAGCACTTACCTGAGACAGTGCTGGTGAAGGCCAGGCAGGTGACTGCCCACAGAAATGACATCTTGGGAGAACATTGCTGTGTCCTGGGCCACCAGCTTTATAGCAGCCAGGATTTGTGTGCCCCCCCACCCCCCCACCCCCCAGCCAGGCTGCGCAAGGTCACTGCACTCTCTGCTCCCAGCTGTGGGCAGCAGTGACAGGCCAGACCTGGCAACCACCCTGCCCTACTGCCAGTGGCAAGCCGTGGGAAAGTGCTGTGGCAAGGTGCCTGACATGCACCCTGCCCCCCCCGCCCCCCTCCCCCGGGCCAGCCCTGGCCCCAGCCATTGCTGAAACAGGTTGTGTGGGTTCTCACTGCAGGCTGCAGAGAGGCAGAGCACTTAAGGGCCCTGACAGGGGGTGGGAGGGGGCTGAGCTCTGCTTGCACATAGGTTGTGATAGCAGTGAAGCTGACAGTGCTGGAGGCTCAGGTTGTCCCATCCCCAGGTCTCTATCAGAGCTGCTTGGCACCCGAGCTAAGTTTCCTTGCATTGCCACAAAAGTGCTTGTCTGGGGCAGAGTCTGTCCCAGCTGGATGTTCCCAGGACCCAGGGCCACCCCCCCCCCTCCCCCCTCCCCAAACTGTGTCCACAGCACAGGTGAGCATGTCCCAGAGCTCACTGGGGCAGATGGGGAAGGCAGCTCCCTTCCCAGGCAGCTGGGAGACATGACCAGCCTGGAGAGCTGGACAAGGGCATGGCCAGCCCCACAGGGGACAGCAGGCACCTTCCTGAGCCAGAGGTGACCCACCAGCTTGATGGTCCCTTGCTGCAGCCACCTCCACCAGCTTGATGGTCCCTTGCTGCAGCCACCTCCTGATGCCCTTCTTGTTGGGGACAGTGCTCTGGGGAATGGTCCAGCTGCCTCCGGCCATCTCCCCCCCCCCCACAACGCAGGGGCTGCACCAGCTCCACCATCACCCATGTCCCTGGGTTATGCTCCCATGGGTGGTACTGGGTGTGAGGAGCTGTCCCTGGGGCAATGCTGAGTGTGGGGATGGATTCCCACCTTCACCTTGCCCACACATCCTAATCCCTGCCCTGGCCCACTGGGAAGCAGAGCCCAGATGCTGGTGAGTGATTGCAGAGTTCAGCCCTTTATTTCCAGCAGTGACACAGTACAAGGATAGCAGAGTTGGTCCCACAGTGAGGCAAGCACAGTAGTGCATGGAGGCCTGGCAAGAAAGCCCAGTTCTCCTGCTGCTCCAGGTGCTACAAGGGCTGGGCACAAGGATGCAGGCCAGGCACAGTACAGGACAGGAGGAGATGGCAGAGGAGGGCTGTACAGCCCATCCTGAGGGAGCAGAATGCACAGACACTTTGTCACTGACCCATGCATGGCAGCTGGGGAGGAGATGGTCACGGTGTGTACAGCAGTAGAGGACGGAGGGAGAGCCAGAGGCTGGGGTGCTGCTGCCCATTGTTGAGGATGCAGGCATAGGAGGATACACAACAAACTAGGTGCAACTTGGTTAATGTTCTCCAAGACCATGAAGAGTCTTGGACTCCAGCGTGCTCTTGGGTGCTGGAGAGAGCAGAGCCCAGGAGTTGGGCAGGGTGCCAGGAAAGCAGACAAAGCTGTCCCTTTGCACTGGCAGGGTTAGGGTTGGCAGCACTACCTAGGGTGGTGGAAACCACTGTGCCCCCTCTTCTCTGGGGCTGTGAGCCATGATGAGCTGGCTAATGTGCTGCCGCCTCCCCCCCCCCCCCCAAACATGCAGAGCCCAGGCTGGTGCAACAGGGAAGGCAGACCCACCCTCTGGTCTGAGCCAAGCAGATAGATAGAGAACAGAAGAACTCCTCATATAGCAAAAACTCTCCTGCAAGCCTGGGTCTAGCAGGGCTCCAGCTCATCCTTGAGCCAGAAGGATAACAGAGTCAAAGGCCAGGACACTCTCTGCCTCAGGTGGCTGTCTGGATACTCAGGGAAACCCAAAAATCTCTGCAGCCCCACTGTCACAGCTCGCCCCACCTATGGTCTCTGTTCCTGTCCTCTGCTGCTTAACTTTCTCCTGCAAGCAATAGGCTAGCCCAGACCAGACCCAAATTACTGCCTGAGCAGACCAGCAAAAGACCTATAGGTTGATCTTCTCCTGCCCCAGGTCTACTGGTGCTGGTGCTTGGGGGGGAGGGTGAGGAAAGGGGGTAGTGGTGAAAGCACGCTCAGTGAGGCAAGACCACAGGAGCAGGGCATGTGTCCAGGCTGTTGCTAACCCAGGCCCGGGTTGCGTGCATGGGGGAATGCCATGTATCATCTCCATTTTGCCCCACATAAAGCTTCAATGATGTCCTGCTTGGTTCGTACATCTGGAGAGGCAGGGGAGTGGGCTGCGACGCTCCCCAATCAGGCACACTTGCCCTTGCGAAGGCAGAAGGGCAGCTCTGGTGCAGGGACCAGGATTATGCTGAAGATGGGCTGGTAGCTCTCAGGCAGGGCCTGGGGGTGCTGCGCCATCATTTCCAACACCATGTGTCGCACCTCCTTAGAGACGTCACCCCGGAGATCCAGCAAGGTGGAGACATGCTCATCGCTGGGCAGAGCAGGAGGTGAGCCCGGGTGCAGCCAGCACATGGCATCATCCTTTGCGGCCTTTTGTGCCATTTGCTGGGCCCCCACAGCTCACCACCTGCAGTGCTGATGTCCCCCACCGCAAATCTCCCATGACCCAGGGAAACAGAGCTGAAGCTAAGGTAGAGCTGGCACTTTAAACCAGCCAAACTTTAATATTCGTTTGAAAAAAATCCTGCAAACCTTGTGATTTTTGGTTTTGCCATTTCATAGGTTTGGTCTGATTAAGATACTTCCAATTTGGTGTTTTGTGATTTCTCACACATTTTTGTTTTGACCACCAACTACAGTGAGGTGAAGGCCTCAGCAGAACTGCTTTTTCCTTTACAGCTTTGCCCTTGGGACTTTGCAAGAGTCCCTTAAATTTGGAGCACAGAAAAAGGAAACCTGACGGATGGGGGGAAAAAAGCCCAGGTCTCTGCACACTCTGTAGGGTAACCCCACAAGGTCCAGCCCAAGCCTGGCTCCCTTGAGCAGAGTCACATCTGTTCCATCTCATGGGGGAGCAGAGCTGGGCTTCCTACCTGACATCGGGGTACTTGGTGATGAAGCCCAGCACCTCCAGACTGAGCAGCGCTGGGTCCTTGAGGCAGATCAGCTCACGCAAGGCAAACACAGCCTCGAGGCTCTGCTGGCTCCTGTCCAGGCCCTGTGAAGGAAAGCGGGCTGTCTGGAAGGAGGCCACTATGGCAGCTGGAGCAGAGATGCAGCCTGGCCCTTGAGGCACTCACCCAGGCCCCACATGGGGCCCCAGCCTGCAGCTTGCCTACCTCCCCCGAAAGGATGCTTGTGGCTGGTGTCTCCTGGCTTGGCAGCGTCCCAGCAGTCTGGGCTGGCTTGGCTCCTAGCACAGGGCCCCAGCCCAATAAGAGATGAGGCTGTGCAGCCTCAGCAACCTGCACTGGGCAGGATGGACAGTCCTGCAGGTTCTTAATCCAGCCAATGCCTCCCATCTTCACCTCATACCCCTTTGCCTGCCCTGCCTGTAACAGCTATGCCTTGCCTGTGGGCTGATGTCCCCATTCTGTCTGCTGGGGACTTGGGGGGGGGGGGGTGGCAGGGGGCAGGGGAGGGATAGGAGGGTGATAGAGACATGCTGCGAGCTATTTGCTCTGAGCTGGGCACTGACCTCCCTAAGGAGCAGCCTTGTGGTCTGTGCCATGTCCCCGCTAGTGGCCCAACCCTGGCTCCCTGCCCCACTCAGCTGCCTCTCTCACCAGGCCATGGAAGAGTTCCCGAAGCTGTGTGGCATCCTGCAGCAAGCGGTCACAGAGCTGGCCCCGCTCCTCCTCACTTTTGCACACCATCTTCTTCTGCATGAGTGCCCGTAGGTATTGGCTTGTCACCAGGTGCTCGCTCTCCATCAACAGGAGCTGGGCACAAGGTAGGGGAGAGCCATTTGCTGTGGGCACCCTAGGCACCAGCCTGGGAGCCAGGCCTGAATTGCCTGGGAAAAGGCAGAGGGGAAGGAGACCAAACGCGATGCCAAGCAGTGGGGACAGCTTACTGGGAAGCCCCCTTGCAACTGGCCAGAGCAGACAGAGAGGCCAGCTGAGCTTGGGGGGGAACCCTGAGTAGCTCTATGCAATGGTGCCCTCTGGGCTGCTCCAGAGGAGACAGGCTCTTCAGCACATCCCTCAGTGACTGTGATCTGGAAACTTTCCTGCAAGACCAAACTGCTTCTCGAGCAGGATGCGTCCCTGAACCTCCGTTTCCCTCCCAGCATCCTGCTGGCTCTGGGCTGCATCCCAGCACGGCACCCAACTGCCCCACCCCCTAGCCCTACAGATGAGCAGCCACTTGGAGGATGCATGAGGGATGCCCTGCAGCAACTGTACCATGAAGATGGGTTTCCTGACGCGGGAGAAGTCCTTTGCATACTTGTCTATCACTTCGCACATGCTGCTGACCAGCTGGGACCCAGAGAGCCACTTGCGGGAAGGCAGCTGCATGCACAGGGGCTGAAAGAAGCACAGGCACAGTGTGAGGTGCTCTGCTTTGCACTGCCCTTGCAGTAGTTCCCAGTTAAGGAGCAGTACAACATCCCATAGCACTTGCCCTGCTGCTACCTTGCAAGCCTGTCTGCTTTGCCTTGCAAAACCCCCAAGCCTGTTGCTACAATAGGGTCCTGCCAGTCAAAAGTCAACATAAAAACGTAGAAGTGGTCTAGATTAGGTAAAGGAAAGAGATACACTGGGCGCTGCCCCTCTCAGGCCACCTTGATGCCCAAAGTTAAGCATTTTGGGTTGTTGAGCTTCGTTGCCACTGTTGGGCACCCCACTGTGGGTAGCACCTGAGGCCTGGTGCAGTGAGCTGCTCCTTGCACATGTTTCTGGCCTGCCCTGGTGTGAATTTTACTTTTAATTTCCACTTATTCCACTTTCCATGTGTAGACATAAAATACAGTTTTGGCTGAGGGCTTCAATCTCCTCTTTCCCTGCTGTCCTTGCAGGCTGCGTTTGCCCTTTCCGTGTCTGGAGGCACAAAGCTCAGCTGGGGCCATGGCAGTCTCCGTGTTGCCTGTGAGTATTTCATCCTTTAGCTGCTCCTTTGTTTTCACAGCATGCACCTTCCAGCACTAAATAGCACTGCCTTATTTTTTCCAGATTTTGTCCAGCTTCCAGGGATGCTAAATTTGACTATGTTGGCAGGAAACGACTTGGGCAGTTGCACATTAGCCCATATCCTCCACGCAGCCATTGCCTCTCTCCTGTTTGGTTTTCTGCCATGAAACAGCCATAAAAACAAGAGTGAGGAAGCTCAGGTGGGCTGTGGCTCCCAGTCTGTATAAGTTACTGGTTTGGGGGCCATTCGCTGCGTGCCCTAGTGATACAGCACAGTGCTGGCTGGCAGAAGGCACAATGTGAACTGCCTGCAGTTTACTAGGGCCCAGGGAGCCAGGCCAGCAGAGAGATATGCAGGGTCATAGCAGGCCAGATGCAGCCTGATGAGACAGGGAATGTGAAAGGTATTGTGGGCAGGAACAGGCCTGGGGGTGTTGCAGTGGTGCTGCTCTTTTGGGGGACTGGGCTGTCTCAGTCCTGCCAGCCTCTGGAGCTGCAGACACACATACCTGCAGGTCCAGGAGCAGCTCCTCCAGCAGCAGCTGGCAGACTTTCCTCTGTGTCCTGTCCAGAGCGGCCCGGAGGGACACAGGGACTTCACTGTGGGCCGTATCAGGGTGCAGAGAGCGGACAGAGGAGCTAGGAGAGAGAGAAGAGGGGGATAGGCAGCCTGGGAACCACAGTGGGGACACTGGCCCTGCAGGAAGCTTGGCAGGAGGCTGGGGAGGATATGGCCTTGCGGGTAGCAGGGTAGCTCTGGGAGGCAGCCATAGGGTGGTTGAAAGTGGGGCATGTTACCTGAGAGCCAGGTTGTTGTTGAGCACAGCGAGCAGGTAGGGGATGTAGTACTTGGGTATGGTACGGTCCCTCTGGTGCTCCTTCCCACATTGCACTAGGGCTTCCCGCAGACTGCAACACAGCAAGGGAACCATGATGGGCAGAGCCCCAGACATCTATCCACAAGTGCCTGGACTCAGGATGCCCCTGCAACCCTTGGAGGCACATAGGCCTCTCACAATTCTCCCAGCTTTTATGGCTCTTCCCAGGCCCTGCTGCAGGCTGGAGAGAGACAGGGCATTGGGCAGGGCAGGTTAAGGAACCCATTCTGGACTCCTCTGGGCAGGCTTCAGTGCTACCAGAGAGGTGCTTGGAACAGCAGGTCCCCTGAAGCTAATGGCCCCTGGAAACAAGATAATTGTCCCATAAGGTCCTGGAAGATTGGCGTTGGAGCCCAGTGTGACCTGGATCAGCACTGGGCACCGCACAGTAGATCTCGGGCACCAGCCTGCGGTGCCAGGGTGTGGAGGCCTGGAGGCTGTGAGGATGGCCAGGGCCATGAGGGGCTCCACTCACTGGCCCAGAAATGCCTCAAGCTCCTCCATGGCCATGCTGTAGACCTTCTGCTGCAGAGAGCCTGTTATCAGGGAGGCCACCTGGATATTCTCATTCAGCATCTGCAGAGGGAGAGGAGGGCAGGGTGTAGATCAATGGGAGGCTGCGAGCCACGGCCCCCTTTTTGGGGAGCTCTCAGCATGACCCTGCCCCACCTGCCCCTCAGGGAGCATTGCATATCCACCCCTCTCTTGGTGACAGCTTGGTTGGGAGAGAGGAGAGCCTGGCCACCTCTCAGAGCCACAGAGAGCATAATGTGGCCCTGGACAAGCCCCAGCACCAGGTGGATGCAGTGAGGTGCCTGGTGCCAGCCTGCAGTGCTGGGGACCCACCTGCATGACAATTACAGGCAGGGCTGACTGGAAGAAGCCCTGGTGGTCCATCTCAGGTTCTTCCTCCCTGAACCACTCCTTGAACTCCACCTCCAGGGTTCTCTGCATCCACTCAAGCACGCTGGCCTGTAGGACAGACACTCACCATGGCCAGCCCAGGGAGTCAGGTACCAACTCCCTTCAGACTCAACACATAGCATAGCATAGCTAGCACCACATCAAAAGCCTCAAGGGCCTTGTCCCACAGGTCAGGGGCTCATGCTGCTGTGGGAGCTGGCATAGTGCCCCTGGTTGTGTCCCCCTCCCACCATTGTACACACGCAACCCTGCTCACCTACCTTGACTTTCAGCACGTATTTCCTCTCTGTCTGATCTACAAGGTCAGGAGACATCAAGGGGCCCAGAGCTGAAATGTCCACTTCTGGGAGAAGGCCAGGGTGACTCATCATCTCTGGGCTGGAAGACAGAAGTGGGACAGGATTGGGAAGACTGGTCCCTGGATTGGGAAGAGCAGTTCCTGCCTCTCCCTCTGCCCTCCCGGTGTTCTTCCCCAGGCACTCAGAGCCATTCTTCTGGCCTGCCTGCATGCCAGTGACACAACCCAGCTCCATGTATGTTCTCTGCTCACAGGGCCAGCACTAGCACTGACCTGTGGTACACATGGAGCACCCACTCAAGGAGGAGGAAAAGCGCCTGTTTGTCCAGGTCCTCTTGGAGGATGTCCTGGAGGTGGCTGGTGAGGGCCTGGTGGTACATGGCAGTGCAGATGCTGAGGATGTTGTAGTGAGCTGGGACACACTGTACCATCAGGTCCTTTACCACATGCAGCTCAGCCACGACATCCCTCTGCAGTGCTGCCAGGTGTCTGGACAGCCCTGGGCCTGTGGTGTCCACACAGGCAGGGTGGAAGTGGGATCCTGTGATGGTCTCCTGGAGGATATGGTAAAACTTCTGCCTCCAGCCCTTGGGGCGGCCAGGGGGCAGGAAGGTGGCGTCCAGGAGCAGAGCGTCATCTATTTTCTCCTCCCGCTCGATGATCCTTACAGCGGAGACGAAAAGGACTGGGTCCTCCCTCACCAGCTGAAGGCTACGACCCACGATGCCCCACAGCTGCTTGGCCAGGGTCTCGTTGAGCTCCTGCAGGCCACTGAAGTAGGACAGCACAGTGGCCTGGGCACTGGAGAGTCCATGGAGGTGCAGCTGGAAGAGGATGTCATCCCGGAGGTGCTCCAACATCATGAGCTCAGCATGGGCCTCCAGGAGGTGCTGCTCGTGGAGCAGCTGCAGGGTATGGGAAAAAACTTCATGGACTGTGGGAGAGGGAGGAGAAATGACAAGATTGAGCACTGGAGTTGAAGGGGATTGGCGCTGGGGCTGTGGGCATCAGCAGGAAGATCCCAAGAAGAAGGGTCTGAGACCTGGGGCTCCGCGAAAACAGTGCTGGGACAGGTTCTGGGGAGGCAGTGGCATCTCCATCCTCAGAGACTTTCCAAACCCAACCAGACAAGGCCTGAGCAACCTGCTCTAACTTTGCCACCAAAGAGCAAAGGGGCTCTCCCTGCATGAAGCCAGAGTTGCACTTGAGCACTCCCAAGTGCCTTTCAGCCAAAACCCCCAAGGACTGGGTGAATACCTTACCTGAGAATAGCTGGGGCAGGACCTTTACCACTGAGGCCAGTTGCACATGCTCCGCCATCAGTGCCCGCATCTGCTGCAAGACCTGGAAGTGGTCAGCACTGTCGAGCAGGGCCCACCGTGCAGCCCCCAAGTCCTGGCACACACTCTGCACCTCCTCGGCCGCTGACCGCAGCTGCTGCAGCCCTGCGTTCACTCCCTCCAGGTAGGACTGGACAGTCGACTGGGGAGCAGAAGAGGATGAAGGAGCAATGGGGAAGCTCTCAAAGGATGGGGGACTCGCACACCCTTTGTTCCAGCCCTGCCAGGCCTCTGCAGCACGTGGTCTGCACTCCGACAAGGTTGCATCTGCCTCTCTCATTATGCTGCCACATCTCCCACATCTCCCACAATGTCCCTATCCCACAGCTCCTGCTCTCCCCATGTACACCCAGCCCCAAGAAACCCGCTCCAGCAACAGGAATGGCCCATTTCACCCTTTTGCTCCAGTGACAGGAATGGCCCAGATGTCTGCTTTCAGCTTTAAAATAATACTAAAATATTTGCAGGACACAGGTCCCCACTGCGCCCCCGAGACAGATTAATGGCACGAAACACCTCAGTGGCCACACAAACGTTCCTCCAAAATGGATTTCCATCTTTTCAGCCCTCCAGTGGCACTGGTACGTCTCCATGCTCTCTCCGCCCCTTTCACCTCTGGCTTCTGATATGAAGAAGCATTTTTACCCAGCATTGACAGAAACAGGTTTTCTCTGAAGCCACATTACTTAAAATTAGTCCTCTCCTGGACAATTTCCCCACAACTAGGGCAGGATAAACCATCTCCGAAATCAGGATAGCCAGGACAAGGTCCAAGGTGCTCAGACCACTCACGTCCTGAGGTCAGTGTTTCTTGAGGTCATATAAAAAAGGATCATAGAGTCACCCTGACCAGGTAGGCATGCACAGTGACCAGTTAAATCCCTTATCTCTGTGTAAAAATACTGTTTCTCCTGTGCGGATTTGCAGGCAGGGATGGGGCAGGCTGGAGCTCTTCACCTCCTCCCAGCCATAGAGAAAGGGAGCCCTTGGTGCTGGGATAGGGAAGCAACAGGGAGCACTGGTTTCTGCACATGGGATGCATTGGATATCCTTGGTATTTTGCTTCTAATTACAGAGAGAGATGCAGGAATCCCATTTTAGCACTTTAACCACACTGCAACCAAGAGGGTTAGGGCAGGAGGGGGTTCTCCTGGCTCTTTCCCCCCCCAACAACAGCATTTCTCCCATCAAAAGCCAGCACAAAGACAAGATTGTTCCAGAAGTGCAAAAAAAGTGATTTGATGCAGAAGACCAGACCCTGGCTGGGATCCCTGCATGGGAAGAGAGTCAAGCTGTGTGTGCTCATCAGGTGGGATGTGGCAAACACCCACCTTCAGCCGGGACTGGATGGAGCTGTTCCTCTGTGTTTCCCGGCTCCGGTACTGCCCAAGCCCTTCTAGTTTCTCGGGGCAGTAGAACACCCCTGAAGCCCATTTCAGAGCAGCTCCTCTTGCTAACTTCTCAGCCTTCTCCACTTCTGGCCATTCCTCATCTGGGGGTGAAGCCGGGGTTAATGAGTGAAATGTGCCTCTCCTTGTGGGGCAGGAAGGGCCCCCAGGGCCAGAGGCAGGAAACCGGCCACAAGCGGATGTTCTAGCACACACAGATGTGGGAAGCCAGACAAGGCAGCAGCAAGCAGGCCCTTCCGGGAGGGCCCCAAGAGGGATCCCAGTGACACAGGTCGGAGGCCATGCAGCAGTCATGGCAGAGGACTACCCCAAAGAGCTGCCAACTGCCCTGTCAGCTCAGGCTGTCACCAAAGTTGGGAGTGTGTCCCCTTGTTGGCCGGTGGGGGAGGGATCTCACACCACCTGGGAAGGCCTTGGCAGGGCTGAGTCCTCAGCAATGAGTCAGCAGAAGGAATGGAGGGGCGACAGCTTGCACAGTCTCTCTGCATGAAGGAGTCCCCAGAGGGGTTGATTTAGAGGGCCCTGGGGCCACCCTTGCCTGGGCAGCTCCACTACTGAAGGCAGAGTCAGACTGAGGTGAGGCCAGGAGGCTCCTGGACTTTTCAGTCTCCCACAGGCACTGGCTGCAGCTGTGTGGGGCCAGCCATTGTGTCCTGCCTTGGCCCTGGTACAGGGTATGAAGACATGCCAGTGGCCATCTTTCCAGGACTGGGGCTGAGAGTTGGCACAATTATCACATGCTCACCCCCATCCCCAGCACCTGGATTCATTGTTTTCTCCCTTCTCCAGAAGCTCTCCCAGCTTGGGACCCTCCATAGCCCCACAGGGACATCACCTAGCCCCGAGCTAGGGTCCCATGCTCCTGATGAGCCTGTCTGCACTGGGCCCGTGGACTTCAGGGGAAAGCAGCAGGTTTGGGGAAGAGCTGTGCGGCGGGTAGCACTGTCCCCAGTAAGTGCTAAAAAGATGGGCAGCTCATCAGGAAGGAGGGGAGATCACCCTGCGCAGCAAGGGATGATCCCAGCCTGCTGTGGTTATCACTGCCAGGAAGCAGGGCTGGGCTTCCACCCACCCAAAGGCAGAAGGCATTGTGCCTGGCATGGGGAAAAGGTCCATCAGATGGTTGGGCAGAGGCTGGGGGAGCACAGGCATCACTGAGAGCCCCTAGCCCTGGAGATGCACTGCCAGTAATTGTATCCCTCCCCTGCCCAGGATGCCAGCTCCGTGGGGGACCGCGCTGTCCCCATTACCTTTGGGGCTCACGGTGTGCTCATCCTCCGCAGACATGCCCATCGTCTCAGTGCTGCGTGCAAGCTCCAGGGTGCAGGGCTGGGCTGTGCGGAGGAAGCCGGCAGCCGTTTCCTCAGCGAGTGCATGCACACTCCTCAGGGGCTCATTGTGTTCTCGCAGACACACTCAGGATGTCAGGAACTGGGGGGAGCGGGGGAAGGCACTGTAGTCACTGCAGGTCGCAGGCTTTGCAAATAGAAATCATGTCCTGTGTGCCCTTCCCATCCCAACCCCCCCTCTTCCCCTCCCCCTCCCCCCCCCCCCCAGTTTGGTTCATCCTGGGCATGCAGCCAACATAGACCCAGTGCCTGCCTTGTGGGGTGGTCTCAATCACAGCTGGATGTTGCAGTGCAGGGCTGCAAAGCAGCTCGTGTGGCTCAAGGAGGGTAGTGAGGTGTCCCTAATCGGTATTGGCTGCCCAGGGGTGCCTGCCTGGGCAGTGTGAGCTGGGTTTGTGTGTTCATTGCACTTTCTGTATCTGTAGCAGGAGCCCACCAGAAGGTGGCACGGTCAGAGATCTCACTCTGCCCAGGTGAGGCTGCTGCCCTACACATCTCTGGAAACAAAACTACCAACGAACGGTTGCCTGGATGAATGCAGCCTGAGAGGACTTTCAGGGTGCAGGGGGGAAGAGGGTCAAACCTCAGCAAATCCGAGGTACGACTTGAAGGCAGGGTATACAGCAGGGACACCCAGTTCATAATCTACCGTGATGACCAAACTAAACGTAGCAGGTACCTCAAAAAAGGCTCCCAAAACACCAAAGCTGCCATGAAGTTTGAGGAAAGGTCTAATACCTGGGAGCAAACCAGAGACCACTGCGTTGCTGCTGTATAAACGCGACACCGAGTTTCCCCGAGGCTCCAAGAGTTGTTACCCCAGCGGCACAAAGTCCAGCTGGCGGCCAGACACTTGTGGTGTCCCTCAGCGATCGGTCCTGGGGCCAATGGCCGTTCAACGTCTTTATTAGCGAACCTGGCTGAGGGGACAAAGGCGGAGGGGTGCAGGGCGCGCCTCTGCGACGTCCGTGTCCGAGGCCAGCCTTCCCCGCTAGTCGGCAGCAGCCGCCCCGGCACCCAGCGCGCACCCCACCCATCCTCGCCCACCCCGGCCCCACCTCGCGCACATGCGCATGCGCGCTGCCCCGCCTGGCGCCCCCACCGCCCCCACCCCTCAGGCCACCCCGGAGCGGAAGTTCCCGTCATGCCCCGCGGCCCGGAAGCGGAAGCACGGCGCGGCCGGAGCCGGCGGCGGCGGCGGTGGCGGGCAGATGGCGGAGTGCGGGCCGCAGCCCCCCGGGGGTGGGAGCGGGGCTGCGGGGGCGCCGAGCCGGCACGAGAAGAGCCTGGGGCTGCTGACCACCAAGTTCGTGTCGCTGCTGCAGGAGGCCAAGGACGGCGTGCTGGACCTCAAGCTGGTGCGGGGCTACCGGCGGGTGGTGAGGGCTCTCCCGCCCCGCCGCACTGGGGCCAGCATCAAGGGGAGCTCCGCCGGTGTTGGGAGTCGGGAGCCGGCGCAGCTGGGGAGCTGAGGAGTTCTGCTGGAACTCCTGCGGGCACGGCTGAGCTAAGCGCCGGCAAGCACAGAGGTGGCTGGTCCTCCGGGGAGTGAAGCAGGTTTTGTGGGGGAGAGCGTAGGTGGAAATGGCGATCTCTAGTGGAGCAGGTCTAGGGAGGTGAGGCCTCCTCATCAGGCAGATAAAGAGCTCAGCCTAGGAGAGAAGTCCCCGGGAAGAGCTGGGGATGTGGCAGAGCTACCAGACTGCACATAGAACATGCAGAAGTGGCCGGGTACTTACCATCACAGTGTAGATATTCCCTCCTGCAGCTTCCTTCCAAATAGTTCTCATCACTCAGCGTTTGTATTTCTATTTGAACTGTGTTGGGCTATCTTCTTCTCTTCCACGTTCTTGGCCAGGCTTTGGAAGGCCAGGTGCAGGTGCTGTTCAGTCCAACATGCCTTCTGCCTCATGTTTGCTCTGTCACATGGTGCCCCAATCTCCCAAAGCTGCTACTTGAACACAGACGTTGTAATGATAGATCCCTGTAATGCCTCATCGGAGAGCTGCAGAAATGGAGAAACTTGCTCCTTACTGCATTTTGGCCTTCTAACATACAGCAGGAAGGAGAGTGAAATCAGATTCATCTCTGCCGGGACTGTGCCCTGATGCCTTTATGTTATGGACAAGTGTTCTGCAAGTGCACCTTGCTCATGCATTTTCAAGATCTTCACCTAGAGAAAGGAACTCTCTTAATGAAATATGCAATACTTATATCTAGGCCTCCTCTGCATATGAAGTTCTTTCAGTGTGGTTTATACCAATCTCTTATGTGGCTATGTGTGTGAGTTCACTCTGACAACCCCTGCATAGGCTCCAGGCAGGTGTGGGAAAGCCCTAAAAATGGAGGGTCGGGAGGAGTCTTCTGGTTGTAGACTACAGTCCTCTGCTATGGCAAATTGTTAGCTCTTTGGATTTTGTCAGAAGAGCAATATTTTCTTGCTCAAAATATACATTAACTAGGATTCATATTTGTCAGTGTGATTTGAGCAGTAGTGCTGTGCAGGGTCTCTAATGCCCTGGTCCATTACCGTGAAGATGTGTGAGAGAGGAAAGTCATTTCTGTGCTGACCATCTGTGTCTGACTGGCTGTGCAATGCCATCTGTAGTATTCTAGCATGCCAGCACAGTGCCAGCTAAACACCTAGTGCTGCTAAATTGCCCTATGAAAGTGGAAACGAAAGGCTCAACATTGTCTGGAGTATCCAGCAAGCTGAAGAGAACTGTAGTAGTGGAACCCTTGGGGCAAAACAGCAGCGAGCAAGGCAGGGAAGCACGAGGGTTGCTCAGGAGCTGCGTCCTTATAACTGTACTTATTCTTCCCCCAGTGGAGACTCTTTCATATAAAGAAATCTGCCTTTTGAGAAGGTGTTGATTCTCTCTATCAAATGGCATGAGATGTAGATAGAAAAGACCTTTTAAACATCCACTTTACTGAACAGTGGTCAACTGTATAGGCATCTCTCTACCTTCTCCTGTCCGTTCTCATCTGTCTTACACTGAACAAGCACTGAATTTTTAGGCTGCCAGACTAGTGTCTTCTAGCACAGCTTTATTGTTGAGGAACAATGATTTTTGCACCAGCCCTGAATGAGGTGGCTGGAATTAGATTTGTGGTTAATGGGAAGGTCTGTGGGTAAGAAAAAGAACAAAGGGGCAGTGACTAATTCTGATTGTTGTAACGATGTTAAGAACATGGCTTTGTAGTTTGAGGCGCTGGGGCAAGAGAGGCATGAGGTGGGGAGCAAGGGGTGGCTGAGAGTTTGGAGTTAAGTTTTCAACTTTTCTGCAGGCTGCAGATACCCTAGCGGTGCGGCAGAAACGACGAATATACGATATCACAAATGTCCTGGAAGGCATTGGACTGATCGAGAAGAAATCGAAGAACAGTATCCAATGGAAGTGAGTGACAGAGAAGACTAAATTGTTCATAGATCCCTTTTAGTCCAAGGTCCTATCTCACAGCTGTCTTTTCCCCATGCAGGATAGCAGGGCTTCATGTGGTTGTTGTTTAAACATTGTGGTTAAAATGCCCTGCTCAGGGAAAGCTTCCTCAGTGGTCTATGCATGCTTGTGCTTCCCCGAGCTGAGCTGTGCTGTTGCTAGTAATGAGGAAAGCTGAAGTACATGTGGCATGTCCCTTTTCTAATGGAGCTGTTATCTGAGCACAGATGAAGTATTTGTAGTGCCTTGGATTAGAAAAAATGCCTGCTGTGGCACTGGGGTGGGAGAGTCCTGTTAGCCGGTGGGATGTAGGAGGATGTGCTAAATGTTGCTATGCTAGGAAGGGTGTAGGACAGGTACAGGTAAGGCTTTCTGGGAGATCTGAGCTTGGCATATGGTAGAGATGGCAGCAAGAGAAATGTTGGAGTTGGTTTGGATGGCTCAAGACGCTGATGCATGTTATTCCTTTTTACATTGCACAGAGGAGTTGGTTTGGATGGCTCAAGACGCTGATGCATGTTATTCCTTTTTCACATTGCACAGAGGGGTGGGTCCTGGCTGCAACACACGTGAAATAGCTCACAAACTCATTGAGCTGAAGGCAGACATAGAAGACTTGGAGCAGCGGGAACAGGAGCTGGAGCAGCAGAAGATGTGGGTCCAACAGAGCATCAAAAATGTTACAGAAGACGTGCAGAACAGTCGATATCCTTTGTGTGAACTGATTACTCCATCTCCTTGTTAACTTGCTGGGCTGGAAAGCAGAGATGTGAGGGCTTGGTTGGCAGACGGCCTTGCTTGGGGGGGGAGTTGGGGATGGTGACCTTATGTTGCTAGAGGATCTACACTGAAAGGGTCAAGGAACAGTGCCTTTGTTTGCAAGCAGAGCGACTCTTTCCAGCATGGGAAACAGCTTCCCCTGCAGTGCACACAGCAGCGTGAGACAGTGAGCTCGTTGTGCACCCATGAGTCTTGTCTGGCTTCATGAAGTTCCCTGGGGCTGTAATGTTGGTGCTGATGAGAATTTTGTTCCTCTTTGAGTCATGGGTGCCACTTTCTTGCATGTGATGCTGCTGTTGCGGCTTTTCTGTCCTCTTAGGATATCAGATCTGACAAGTATGTAGCTTGCAGACCTCACCTTCAGACCACTTCAAAGGATGGCATGGGGAGCCTTCTAGGAATGGCATTTCTTGGGCTCGGAAAGGAAACAGCCCTTTGAGTTCTGCCTTCACAGGAAACTGCAGCCTTTCTCCTTAACTCTGGAAACATTAGCGTATGTGACGCATGAAGATATCTGCAAGTGCTTCACAGGTGAGGAAATAGTGCTGCATAATAAAGATGTTCATCCCCTCAGTCTATCCCAACTGCTCTCCTTTGCCCAGGAAAGAGAAGGCAGTGGACCTTGGTTTAGGTGCCAACATGGACTGCCAAACAGCATCAAGGAAAATGTAGTACCAGTTCGGAACCCATCCTCACGTTTGCATACCACTGAGCTGTAGCTTTCTCATTGCCCTCAGAGGAGTGCTGAGGGAGCAGGAGATTTTATTGTGCTCGTATTTGAAGGGGTATGTCAGCTATTCTTGAGGCAATCTTAGGAGATCTTGCTGCTGGGTGTCACTGTGCTAGTGATGCTTGCTGTCCAGAGCCTTTGCATATGACATTTCCTTCTCTTTCTACATTTCTTCCTTCTCTTTTTGTATATGTTATGTTGCAAGCATGTTACAAACCTTTTATTTTGAAGGCTTGGGTAGATAATATTCTTACAGAGAGCAAAGTTTTACTGTAAGGTAGAAATCTGGGCGTAAGCAGAAGAATAATGGAAGAAGTGTGTTTCTCTGCTGCATCCTGTCTTCTCCCAACAAGAGTGTGAAGAGGAGGTAGTAAAGAGCAGAGCAGGACCGAAAAAAAAAAAAAAAAATTCCCCATGGCCAATGTGCAGTATGTCAGCCTGTCATACATGAACTGTTCTTCCTAGCAGTGGTGGTGTGGAGCTGCAGCTCCTTTCTGCTTCAGTGAACACCTGCCCTCTCCTGACCCTCTGCAACCTGCATCTGGTTGCTTGCATCACAGCATATGAGATTAAAGCTACTTACCCTGCTTGCCCCAGCCATGCGTAATCTCACCCTTGTCTGACTCTCTCTTCATCTCTTCCAGGGCTGTTTTCTCACCCTGCTCTCTGTTAGTTCTTCTATTTTTCTTTGCCTTTGTGTGCTTTCCTTGTTTTCCAGACTTTATTTTGCTCAGGTTCCTGCTAGTAACTTGTGCATGCCACCCCTTGCTTTACTGTTTCTTGTGGTTTAAGTTGGCACTTTTTTGGGACAGGTATTGTGTTTTCAGTTCGACAGTGCTTGGGGCTAGGTAATTTGTAACAGACTGGAAGAGTTTATTGGAGACCCGCAGACAGACTATTGCTTGGTTGATTGAGTGTTTTGCATTTTATTGCACCTGTTTTTCTAAGGCAGTTTACATCTGAAGCCAGATCTCACCAAAATGTGCAGAGCAAGTCAGATCTTACTGAGAGCAGATCTGAATTCCTTCTAGAACAGTGGCTTGATCCAGGTTTTCTTCTTGGCTGATGAGCGTGTGCCTCGTTTCGCTGTATGAATATATGACTTACTGGGTAGCTTTGGTTGTATGAACATGAGAGTTATTGGGTATACGACTGACTTATGGGGTATCTGAACCTCCTTGCAGCGGTTTTTTGTTGGACCTCATGTGTCCTTGAATTGTGAGAAAGCTGAATTTCATCTCTCTTTTTTGCAATTGACTGCTATTGAATTCGCTTTCTCAGAGTGAGTTATGGCTTGAAGGTTTCCATGCTTGGCCTTTTCTCAAATATGTATTCATTATTTGGATAAAGTAGTAAGGATGTGTTAATTTTTTAGTGCCTGGGAAACATAGTTTTCCTATCTGTTACTGTAATATATTTTTGCACTTGCAGAATCACAGAGGAATTGGGAAGCGTGCGTTCCTCGTTTTGTAAAATTATTTGAGACTTGGCTATAAAGGACAATAGAAACGCAATGCCTGTACTGTTGAAACTAGCAGGTCTTGAAGCTTGAGCTTGTATCTTTGAACTTTATTACACATTTTTAATGGCTTTTAACATTTTTTTAAGCACTGACTTGTTAAAGGAATCCCATCTTACTGTGAAATTATTTTGTTTTTAATCCTTGTATCTTCTGTTGCTCTGACCTTTGATTTCCTGCCTGAAATTAAAGGATGTGTTCTGCTGTCTGTTCTCTCTCATTGCTCTGCGGATCTTCTGTGTTAATGATCAAGTTTAATGCAAAATACCAGTGAAGTGTAAAGACGTGAATGCAAACCACACAAAAGCTTACATGTTCAAAGTGAAAGCTGCTAACTGCTCAGCCTAAATATGACTAATGTCCATGGCACTGGTATTTCTTTGTTGATATTTCCCTTTTTAAATGTAAACCCCAGTGTGGAGGGGAGGTTTTTCTTCTGTGTTATATTATTAAGGATGCAGATCTTAAGGAGCTGTGGAATTTGAAAATGAAAGATGCTGTCAGCCTGGCTCCCAGCCCAGTGTTTGCAGAGCTCTGTGCATGGTCCTACTATAACTAGAACCAGGCAGCTCTCTTGCCAGTGCAGACCAGGAAGTGTTGTATTTGGGTATTGGTCCTCCAGCATGAGGTCACTGTGCTGTTAGCCTCCTGTCTCTTGAACTACACTATTTCCTCTCTGGCAGTGCAGCTCTGTGAGTTGTATGCTGTTTTGTTCACAGTTCAATCAATCAGAAACTTGTGACAACAGGATAAAGGATCCTTCCTTGGGGTCCAGGCTGTTCTTAGAGTGAATTTAAGCCTAGCCCCAGTGTGTCCTCTGAGGGGAGTCCTGCTAAGGATGCTGCTAAAATGCTTGATTTTTTTTTTTTTTCCTTTACAGTTGCTTTGGGAGAAACTTTGCAGGTTGTTTGTGCTGTTAGCAGTTGGTACGTTAGTGTGATGTGATTAGTGGCTCAGGTGGGAGGCGATTCTCCACGGAAATGAAGACAATGTGGCCTGTGGGAAATGCAGGGGATCAGATGGCTGAGGATGCCCCCGGGGTCTGTGGTAGATAGCGGAGGGGACTTTGAGGAGGGGCCCTGTGTCAGCATATGCTGTGTCGTCAGAACAGTTTGTGTCCACTGGATGTTGACCAGCCTCTTTTCACAGGAGACACCCTCCTTGCAATTCGAGCCCCATCAGGCACACGTTTAGAGGTTCCCATTCCTGAGGTGAGTGATAGATGTGTGGGCAGGGAGAAGGTGGGGAGGGTTGCTGGATTGACCAGACTGGGAGTTGGTGGTAGCGGGTGTGATGGAGTTGGAGAAACTGGCAAGCCCAAGGAAGGCCCTAGGTCTTAAGTAATTGCCATCTCTGTTGTTCAGAAGTATGTAAGTAATTGCAGGGGCACTAGAGCGAAGGGTAGTTCTGCGAGTTGGGAAGAGAACCTCTAATAGAAGAACTGTGGAACTGTCCTGAGCTGTCTGGACAGCGTGCTGTGCCTTTGGAAAATTCCTGTTCTAGTAATGTATGTTTGTGTGTTTTGCTTCTGGCCTTCTTCAGGGCATAAATGGACAGAAGAAATATCAGATCCATCTGAAGAGCACAAGTGGTCCAATTGATGTCCTCTTAGTAAACAAAGATGCTTGGAGCTCCCCTCCTGTAGTGCTACCTGTCCCTCCCCCCGAAGACCTCATTCAGTGCCAGCCAGCTGTGCCCTCAAAACCACAGATACCACTGCTTGCCCACTTCCAGGAGGCGTCTGTTCCTAGCAGCACCCAGCCCTCCACACCAACACCTACCAGCACTCAGGACCACAGTCCTCCTGCACAGAAAGCTACTAGCGCAGGTGAGAGGACGGATATGGGATCCTGATGTGTGAATCTTCCAAGCTGCAACTTGTGTCTGTTGTCCTTGTGATGTCACTTGGCACCAATGAGAAGTCGGCTTCATCCTCTTTGTAACTGCCTCTCAGGTAGTTGTAAGCTCAGCAGCTCCAGCTGCTCTGAGGTTGCCCTTAGCCTCTTATTTGCCAGACTCTGTAAGCCCAGTTGCCTTTACCCTTCATTGTAGGCCATGTGCCTCAAACTCCAGCCATTCTAGCAGCCCTCAGTGGGATCTTCTGATGGCCTTCTTGAAATGGGGGGTGGCTGAAGCTGGACACAGGGTTCCGAGTGCAGTCTCCTCCCCAAGCGGGAGGATAATAACTTCCCTTGATCTGCCAGCCATGCTTCTCCTAGTGTAGAGTGACATGTGACTTGCATTAATTGCTGTGAGAGTGTGCTCTTGGTTCATATGCGCTCTGGCACCACGAAGACTGCTCTTCAGCAGAGTTGCTGCAGGACCTGGGAGTTCCTGCTGGGAGAAAGCAAAAAGCCTTCTTCCTCTTGCCATGCAGCTGTCTGCTTGGTCAGCATTGCCCATGAGAGTTTGGTCTGTGCTGTGGTTGCTTGCTTTGGGGCTGGCAGGGCATATCTCTCGGAGGTTACATTTGTGTGCGTCTATAACTTTTTCCAGAATGCAGTGTCTCAGTGGCAGAGTCCAAAAACAGTGGTGACTTTGACCCTCTTGACTCTATGTCTGCACTGGCCAGCCAGCCAGCTGAGTTAGATACCCAGCCACTACAGTCTTCTGCCTCACTGGACAGTGGCTCCGTCCTACCCAATCCCTCTACCTCCTTTGAGCCGATCAAGCCGGATCCCACAGGAGGTGAGTATGCACCCTCATTTTGTTTGTTGCTCCAAGAGCATGCTGCTGTGAGTGAGGGAAAGGCTGCTGGCTCTGCAGAAACAAGCGGAACTCCAGTCCGTCCTTGCTGTCCGGCGGACTCTGCAAGGGATGAAAAGGCATCTCCCTGTGAGAAGGAGCTGCCTGTGTGAGGGTACTAAAGAACGGTACAGAACTAGAATACCTGCAGGGAGCACTTGCATGACACGTGTCTCTGCTGTTATATGCAGGATTATTCCCTTTCAACCTCTTCTCTAGTGTGAAGTCCAAGTTTTGAGACTGTGTAAAGCTGTAGAGTTTCCAGCCTTCACCAGGAGCACCTTTGTAACCCACAGGAAGTTTTCCCTTACTGGCAGAGCTTATGTCTCTGTTTTGTTGCTTTACTCAGGAATGCTTCATCTATCTTTAGTGATGTTGCAGTCTTAATGATCTCACAGTGTAAATTTGGGCAGCTTCCTGATGTGCTTGGTGAGGTGAAGTGGGCTTTAAATGAGGAAGGTTTAGGCTTTATGGAAGGCTGGCCAAAGCAGAGAGAAGCATCCTCTGGGTTAGGCAGTGTGCTTTGATGCTGTGGAGCCTACCTTCACTGCGGAAACACAGGGTTAGAAAGTTATGGTTAGAAGAGAGAATCTTGCCCAAATGTAGCTATACAGTGCTTTCTTCACACTTCTGACAGCCTGTCTTCATCTTGGAGTAATCTTGATTGTGGAATTACCCACTGGGATACAGTAAGGTGTATGTGCATCTGTAGTGACTATCTAGGGGCATGCCCTCATCCTACACAAGATAAATCAAGGTGTATGGAAGCTGAGGCTGCATGAGGCTTGCATATGGGCAGTTACTCTAGAGCCGCTGCCTGTGTTCATGTTCTAGGGCTCCTACAGTTATATTTTAAAGTGGTCAAGCTTTTTTATTGCATTTATTGATCGTTTGAGCAGATATAATTGACACCGTGCATGGAAGCAGAACTTTTGGATGGTACAGGCCAATTTGGGTGCGTAAGGAATTGAGAGTATAGCAGGACTATAGGTGATTATGCTGTAAAGCATGTCAGGCTCTTCATGTAATGATGCGAACGGTTTGGTTTGTTGTATTTCAGTACTGGAGCTTCCCAAAGAGCTGTCGGAGATGTTTGATCCAACGAGAGGTATGTTCCTTCCCTAACTATGGCCTTGTTCTGAGCCTACCTACCTGCAGAAGCAGGACAGTTGACTTTATTCACTTCCTTTTGGATTGTTTGGGGATGTGGTTTTGCAAGGTGCTTGTGGTCAGTGGTGGCTGCTGGCTCTCTTGCTTGTAGATGGACACTCTTAACATTACTGTTTTCTGCATGTATCTCTCTGTCTTCCTTTTGCCAACAACCTCCTCTGTAGAATTTGCCCTACGGTGCGTAGATGAGGGCTTTCCAGCCCTCAAGCCCCTGCTAATCTATACTCTGGCCTCACATGTTCCTTCTCCGATTTGTCTGCACCATCTAGAGTTACAAGAAAAATCCCTGTTAGTCTTGTTTCAACTGTAACCTTCCCAAAGCTAACCCAAGCAAATAATCTAGGGAGTTAGTCTCCTCTCCTTGAAGTATCCCTTAGTGGTTTTGGTGGTGCTAGTAATTTGGGAGTGATAACGGAGAGGATGCTGATAAATATGTTAGGTGTTCTGCCTTGGTCCACGGAACGTCTGAGAGTCACTGCCTAATGGTAGAACAGACTTCAGTGCTAAGAGTAGAAGAGGTGAAGGAAGTTATTCTAATACAAGCCTGAATTGGGAAACATTTCTCTCTCTTTTTTTTCTTCTAAATTTGCACATTTGGACTACTGATTTGCTCTTTGAATTTTGCATAGTACTTTCTAGCCCTGAAGTTATGCAGAGCTGAGTACCCACCGGCACTTTGTAGTGGTGAGAAGATTTGTTAGAAGTGTTCCCTGGAGTCCCTAGCAGGTGCTTTGTGAAAGTGTTGCCCATGTTTTAAAAAACCCACAATCCCAAATGCCATCTGCACAACCCTCTGATATGTGTGCTGGGAGCCCTGGGACAGGCTTCAGGGGAGGCCTGGAGAATAACTTTCATCCATGCTCAGCCCAGTGCTCAGAGCACCTGCTGCCGTAGACAGCGGATGAGGTCGTGGTAATGATTAAATGCATCCAAAGAGTAAATTGGACTCTTTGCAAATTGCAAGGCTCTAGCACGTGGAAAAGAGCTAGCTTAACCCTAACTGTCTGTACTATGTGACCATATGAACACTATTAAAAAAGTGATATTTACTGCTTACATTAAGGTATGTTTATCTTGTTTTATGGATTATTCCTGCCAATGTGGAAGGGAAAGGCAGAGATCTCGGAGTGAAGGAAAATACAAATGGCAATGTGAGATTTTTAACAGTGATCTTCTTTTGAATTGCCCATGGAAACTGCAGTCTGCAAAATAGAGGTGGCAGCTACAGCAGCAAAGTGCAGGACTAGAAAAAAGCAACACTCCAGAGCTCAGGGAAATGGGCTTTGTAGTGTACTTCATGCATCCTCTTTCATCCCTGTGTGATTGTAGTAATATTGCCCTGGCACTATCTGCTGCTTTAAGGCTCTGCAGTTGAAGCAGTGAGAGCCCAGAGTTCTTCCTGTCCTGGAAAAGGCAGAATTTCACACATATACACATGCTACTATCTTACTAGTCCTGAAGAAGATCAAGGTTCTGTATTTAATTTCTATTTTTTGAAGCTGGTATTATTTCCATCAATTCACTTGGCGTTGAAATTCTCCCTTTTCACAGCACCAAATTAGGTAGGTAGGTTCTTGTCCTCTAGGAAAATAGCCTGTTGTGGATAAGCATCTTGAAAATGGGATCATTTGAGTTTCTTGCATGAAAGCTCATTTCAAATGTAGGTAGCATCTCATGAGTCCAGTTAGATTGCGTTAGTTCTTCATTATTTTATCTTGGTTAAGTGAGAGGGCTACTGAGAAACTTATTTTCAAATGCATAGTTTCTTAGAGAAGAGACTGATTTGGGCATGCTTTGGCTGCCTGTCTGTTTACCCCTCAAGTGCCTCATGAACCTACTAGCCAAGATCAACTGCGCTGGAGGAAGGGATGACCTTTCAGACATAATTAAATTTTTAATAATTTTGTGTGGGCAGTAGAGGGGGGAGCAGAGTTAATGGCCCGCTGAAGGAGGGATATGCAGAGCTTGGATGTTCATTCTGTTTGGCAGCAGAAAGTCAGAAAATCTGCCTGTATGTATTGCTGAGTTAGCCGCATCTCAGCTGTTGGGCACAGGAAGAAAATTAGGGGGACAAATCTGGAGGATTTACAAAGCATACAAATCTGGAGGAAAGTGGAGATTAATTAGTTCTGCTGCTTATAGAGCAACTTTTTTGTTTTGTTTTGTTTTTCCCCCTCCACTTTATCTAAGCCAGTGGGTATCTGAGGACTGTTAATGTGTCTGGCTTTACCACTTCAACTTCAGGTGCCTTTTGAAGAGCTTCCTTTGGATGAGTTTGGGGGCATTTCTGGAAGGAGGGCGAGTTCTGTTTGTGCATCAGCTAGCACAACAATGTAGGGATAAAGCATAGCCCATCATGTGAAAAAATTGGCTTATGGTTGAGCTAACCAGGCAGAAATCTGCAGGATTTTTTGACGTTGCTTGAATTTTCTGACACAGATTTCCCTTTACCATGCCAGGAGGCCCAAGCTTCCTTTTGCCACAGCCTGCATGTACTCTTACCTGCTGCCCTCCCTTAGCCAAAGAAAGGATAATAAGGGTGAGGACCAGGAGAGGCTGGGAAGGGTGGGAAACAACACAGGCACTGACCAGGGAAGTAAAGTGAATTGCTTACCACACTCATCTCTCCCCAGAATGTATGAACTCTGAGCTACTGGAAGAGCTGATGTCATCTGAAGGTAAGTCTGAGTTTCAACCTCATGCTACAGGCTCTCTGGGGAAGGAAGACAGTCTTGTGTGACTTTACCCAGGCTGTCAGCCTTGTGCTTGCAGGCTCACTCATCTTTTCCGGGCTCTGGACGTGGACTCGGTTCTTACTGTCCTGCCAGCCCCTGAGAGATGAGTGAGGACTGAAGGAGCTTGCCTCTTCAACATTGCAAGGCTGATTCAGAGAAAACTCAAAGAAATGTTACTGTGAGGTGGCCTCCCTGTATCATAAGGAGCTCCCACAACTCTGTTCCCCTTAGCAACTCTTGGCTAGGTGCAGAAGTGCTGAACTTTGTAACCCTGAGTTTCTCTTTCCCAGTGTTTGCCCCATTGCTCCGCCTCTCCCCTCCTCCTGGAGATCATGACTACATCTATAACCTGGATGAGAGCGAAGGCGTCTGTGACCTCTTTGACGTGCCTGTCCTCAACCTCTGACTTTTCAGTGCGGCTGTGAGCCTCGCAAAGACAGACCATTTTGTAACTCTTTGGAAAGTATCTATTTTTGGATTCCTTTTGTGCTAGAGCTCGATGAGTGAGCGATTCAGAGATGCTCTCATATGGACTCAAAACCAAGAGATGTGGACTTGCAGGCCGGGAGCCTCCCTGTAGCTTCTTTCTCTCCGTGTTGCACATGCAAGGTCTTTTGACTTAATTTGTTCTGCTGCATCTCTGTCTCTCCATTGGATTCTGGGCCTCACTTCAAAGAGTCTGTGTTTGAGTGTTCCCAGTTCAGCTGTAGAGTTTGCCCATGTGCCTCCAAGTTTCCTCAGATCTGCATGCCTTGGATTTCCTGCAACCCTAGATGCACTTTGCACCTCCTAGGTACCAGCTGCTACAAGGAGCCTTTGTATTGTGGTCGGTTCACAAGCCCGGAGGTAGTTAGCTAGATTTTCAGTGTGAGCGGTTCAGATTGGGGTAGTTATGTTTTGAATGACAATGGGGGGGGGGGGGAAGGAAGATATGGCACCAAAGTGTCCATTTCTTCTAGTGATTCCAGACCAAGTTAATATGTTTTGCAAGTAAAAAGCACTTTTTTAGCCAGCTGTTTCCCCTAGTAGGATGCAGGAGTTGAGCTGAGTGTTTCTCTGCTTGTGCATCAGCAGGAATACTGTTTCTGCAGTGGTGTTCTGATGCACAAGCCCGGGGGGGGGTCCAGCTTCTCATGCAGCAGCTGTGCTGCTTCTACGGGGCTAAAGAAAGGGTGCTTTTTTTTTTTTTTTTTTTCCTCTCTCCTGAGTGGAGAGATGTTTGAAAGGACAGACTGCTTCAGCTGTTGTCTGTAAGGTACTCTAGGTACATCAGAGCCTGCTCGCATTTGCAAATAGCTATATTCTCCAACCATTGCACTTGAGCCTTCAGCTGTCTAAAAGGCCACCAGACAGTAACGATTCAGTAGTACTTTGCTGTGACAAGTTACATAGGTGTTGTCGGAATAGACAGTAGGGTTTTTTTCCCCCTTTTATTCTCTTAGCATCTGCTCAGGATCAGACTTTCTGTATGTTTGAATTTGCTCTTCCAGTGTCCATACCCATGCTCCCGATTTCTGATCCTGTGGCAGGTTGCTACCTAGCATGATGCTTTTTCTGCATCATTTTTTGCAAGCTTTTCTTCATTGTTTTGTAATGGAAGGTCTGCTGTAGGGTCTTTATGGTGATCAGGTGATACCTGTCTTGGATCCCATGTATTTTAGTTGTTGAAGTAAAAAGCCCTCATGGGTTTGTGTTGTGTTTTGCAACCCTCAGCTTAGGTCTTTGGGCAGATCCTGTATTTGAATGTCTTAGTTTTGTACATCTTCCTGCCATTGCAGTGGTAGCAGCTGTCATGTCCTTCCTGCTCAGCAAACTGCCAGAGAGGTGGCTGGGCCAGGAAGCATGGCTTGCTATTGCAGAGAGGTAGCTCTCAGCCATCCACGTAACCAGTTGATGTTTTACTTCTCTGCTCAGCTGCCTACCGTATGTGAACCACAAAACCAGCCCTGGCTGGGGCACCAGCAGTAAGGGATGTAAAGCCTTCAATTATTGGAGCTTACAGAAGTGAGGAGAGCGTATGCTTGGGACTTGTGTTCCTGCTCTGGTTCTGTGTGCTGTCATATTTTTTGTGGGACTCCTCCAGAAGAGCCGTTCCTTTCTGCAGCTTGGGAAGCTCATGGTGGCTGAGTTTTGCTGTGAAGTACCGGCATCCTCTTCAGAACAGTGTGAGGAATTCAGTAGGAACAGACAATACTGGGCATTTTCTAGTTCAGCTGCCAGCAGTGGGCAGCTAGTGCTGAAGAGACAGAGATCACGTGGGACCCCATGAGGGCAGTGAATTCAGTCTGCATGCACCAGTTTGTAAACCTTCTCTCCTTTTGCATGGAAGCTACCTGAAAACTGTTGGTCCTCCATATGCGTTAGCTAGGCTCCATGGCTTTTGTGTAGCTAGAGCTCTCAGTGTACTGCCTGACCTGTGCTCTCCTTCAAAGTGTTAATGTTTGCCATCAGTTAGACGAAGTTTGGAAAAGATATCTAGAGAAACTTTACAGTAACAAATGAACTTGGATTCATATATAAAGATTATTTTTATACTTTTTGCAAGGAAAGAAAATTGCTGTAATATTTGTACAGTGTTCTCTGAGTGAATAAACAAACCCTTTCCAGAGCTTCCTGTCCCCCCTGCTGGGCCCAGAGCCTTGGTGAGAGGGTCCAGCAGCCCTGAAGAAGTGGTGCTTGGTCCTGGGACAGCCTGCTTACCTGAGCTCATCCACTGTAATGGCACCGGTGTTTTATACTATTTCAAAACAGTGTTGTTAGATCAGAATCACCTTGTAAGCGGTGGTAGAAGCACCCAGCCGCTCCCTCAGGCCTGTGGGGCGAGGGATGAGGCCGCCAGGGCCTGGGCGCTGGCACTTGTGCCTGCGGTGGAGGCTGGTCCTGCCGTACCTCGTGCGCGGCAGATCCGGTGCGTCAGGTCAGGTGAGGGGGAAGGGCCAGGTGTGTGCGCGGGGCTGCGACTGGCACCGCGGCGTCGGGCCAGGGGTGGGTATGCCCTACTCGGGGCTGGGACTGGCACCGGGGCCAGGTATGCCCAGCGCTGAGACCAGCAGCGGGGTCTCGGGGCTGGGGCCGGGCGGGCGGTGCGGAGTAGCGACCCGGGAGGGGAGGTGGGGGGCGGGCTGCCGGGCCCGGCGCCCTCGCCGCCGGGCCTCGGGCCGTGCCCGCTTGGCTTCAGAGGCCTCGCCAGGGCGCGGGGTCGGGGCCGGACCCTCCCAGGGGCGGGAAGGAGGCGGCGGCAGCGACCCGGAACTGCGGCGCGTGGGGCGGTGGCGGTGAGTGGGGCGGTGGCGCGGCCGGCCGGCCGGCCGCCCGCCTCGGGGCCGGGGCCGGGGCCGGGGCCGGGGCCGGGGAGGAGCGGGCTCAGGGGAGGCGGCCGGGCCGGGCCGTGACGGGGGTGCCGTTGCAGGAGCTATGGCGCCGCCCAAGGACGTGGTGAAGATCGCTATCCAGATGGTGGGCGCCATCCCGCAGCTCATCGAGCTCCAGCAGGTACTGCCCGCGGCGGCCCCCTCCCCCCGCTTCCCCCTGTCGCCGCCCAGCACCGCTGCTGCTCGTCTCACGGCAGCCCTCTCCCCTTGCTTGCAGAGCAAGCCCCTGACCTCCGTGCTCAAGGACGTCTGCGATGTGTGAGTACGCTGGCTCCGGCTCCCTGCCCAGCACCCTGCCCCAGAGGCCTGTGACCAGTCTGTGGCAGGCCATGACTGACCATGGCTAGCCTGTAACAGGCTGTGATGAGGCCATGACAGGCTGTAGCAGGCCCTAGCTAAGCCATGGTGGGACTGTGATAGACCATGACTAGCCTGTGGCAGATACGTGACAGCCTGTGACAGGGCTCTGACAGCTAGTGACAGTCTGTGGTGGGCTGTGACAGGTCATGACAGGCTGTGATAGAGCTGTGAGAGACCACGACTAGGCTGTAGCAGGCCGTGATGAGCCATGACCAGCCTGTGGTGAGCCATGACAGGCCATGACCAGGCTGTGGCCAGCCTGTGACAGGCCACGACCAGGCCATACCCTGCCATGACCAGCTATGTGTTGCTGCAGGTGGAGCCTGCCCAACGCGGAGCGCTACGCCCTGCAGTACGCAGATGGGCGGCAGACATACATCACTGAGTTGGTGAGTGACTGCCTGCCCCATCCCCAGCTGCCTGCAGTTCTGCATTCTCCTAACAATTTACTTTCTCGTTACAGAACCGTGGGGAGATTAAGAACGGAAGCATTTTATGGCTGACCACCTCTCCGGTACATCCCCCTGTCTTCCTATCTCCTTCTCTGAAACATGCTCTGGTGTCAGCCTGCAGCTTCCTGCAATGGGGAGGATGAGGTGCTCCAAGCCCACCCCAGTGACACTCTGCCACTGCGTGCTCTGTGACATCTGGCTGATCGTGGCTCCTCTCTGTGCCTCAGATCCAGCAGAAATAGTGTGAGGAGACTGGTCTCAACCTTCTTTCTCCCTCAGTAGAACTCAGAGGAGTTTGAGGAGAAACTAAATAACACCTTGTGAAAGGCTTTGGACCCATGGGCGGACTCCGCCAGCTGTTCTTAGTACTGCTCCAGTCTGACTTCCTTCCTCAGTTCCTGATGGTTTCTGCTCTGATCACTCTGTGTCTCAGTCGTTCTCCTCACTGGAGCTGCTCTAGCCTGATCCTCCTTCCAAAACTTATACTTAAGCTCTCCAGCCCCTGCCTCCATCTGAGTTTCTTGCTGTCTTTCAATGAGCCGCTTTGGCTTGATTCTTTCCTTCCTGGTAGGATCAAGAAGCAGAGGGGTTGTACAACGGGATCCAGAGCAACAACGTGGATGTGAAGTCTGACTCACTGAAGAGGCTTGCAAGCCTTTCCCAAGATGTTACCTTTGCTCAGGAGTTCATCAACAGAAATGGCTTGAAACAGATTTTCTCTATTGTGGAAGAGGGGAATGAGTGAGTATCAGCAGAAGAATTTCCATGTGGTGGTTGAGTTTTTTTTCTCCCTTGTAATACTGTACAGCCTCTGCACGGGGCATTGCCTGGCTGCTTTGTTCAGTGTTCCTGGTTTATTCATCCCTGTGGCCCCTTTCTCCAGAAGCTCTGTGCTGTGGCACAGAGGGCAGCATTGGCAGCAGTGCTCTTTGTTCTGCTCTGAGGGTTTTAGCTGCCAGAGGTCTGCAGGCAGCTTGAGAAAGCCCCAATTGCCAACCTAGTGGCTCTCTGACTCTTTTTCTCTCAAGATGCGATGCTGCGTCTTCCATGAGCTCTCCTTTCACAGAGGATCTGGAGCCTAAAATTGGACAGTGCACTGTCTGGCACACTGCAGGTGGCAGGGAGAGATTTAGGAGGTTTGGGTTTCCTTAGGGCTTGTGTGTGGTCTTTGTACCACGGTAACACAGCTTTCCAGAAACTGCAGAACTCCCCCTGCCTTGACTCCTGGGGGTGACTAAGTGTGAGTTTGATTTCTGTAAGCATTCTTTCCTCCTTTCTCTCTTTATTCTCTCCGTTCTGCATTCAACTCCATCCTCTTTCCTCATTCTATCCTTTCTTTCTTCTGCTCCTCCTTCTCTGTTTTTCTAGTTGTTTCTAATGTATCCAGCAATGTGTAACTAGAGCATTCACTGTGTTTTTTCTTCTGTTTCTCCAGTACAGGGGAGATACTAGCTCACACCCTGAAGGCCTTCATGGAGCTGATGGAGCATGATTTTGTTTCCTGGGAGACACTTAGTGCGGCCTTCATCAAAAAGGTAGTACATTCCATAGATTCTGCAGCCTGCACCTTTCAGGTACCTCGTTACTCTGGTTACCTAGGCTCAGCCTGCCTTTGACTGATGTTTTTGTTCATTGCAGATAGTGAGTTATGTCAATATGAACGCAATGGATGCCTCTGTCCAGCAGCTCTCCTTGTCAATCTTGGAGAACATGGTACCTAGCAGTCGCCTGCTCTTTGAGCTAGTCAAAAAAGAAGTGACTGTGGATCGTTTGCTCACCCACCTGCAGGTGTAAGTGGAGAGGCTGGGTCCTTGTCCCCCCATATCCTAGAGCCAGTGGGATTGTGGCATTGGAAGGCAATCCCTGGGTCTTGGAGATGTGTTGCTGATTATTCCTGGTGCGACATTGTACTATGCTTTTATAAACACGTTCTGTGTGATCAATCTGTTCTGTCCTCACTGCCATGAAGCTGGGGGAGGGATAGACTGTCCTGGAATCCCACCACTTGGCAGTTAGAAACCATCCCATTTCCAGGTCAGATTCATTCACGTCCTGTTTCGCCCGGATGTTTTTATTCTTTAGCTGAAGTGGCTTTGGCTCTTCCTGCTTTTTCCTAGTGTATTTATAAACAGTAGTGTATCCCTCACAGTTTTGGGGGGCTACGCTGAATAAGCAGATTTTGTTGAATCCCTCTACTGAGACGGGTTCTTTGTTCCTTCATCTTCCTCATACCTCTGTATCTCTTCAGTTTTGAGATTTCCTTCTTAGAAAAAGGGGAGGCCTGAACTGCGTCCAGGACTCCTGCCAGACAGGAGCCTGCTGCTTGCCTTGGATTTCCTCTCAAGCCCTTCCTATGGCTCCCAAATGCTGTCCCCCACCTTTTCACAGAGATCTTGTGTCATACAAACACTTCTCCTTCATGCATAGGCTCTTCTTGGTTATTGCTTCTCAGAGCTCTCTGGGAAGCTGCACCCACAGACACGTCCAAAGCAATATCCATTGCTCTGTGTAGGGGTGCTCCTCAGTCATAGGTGTGGGGAGTATCTGTCTCCTGGACCTGCAGTGCTCCTGGTTCTGCTGCCAGCAGGTCCTTGTTGATGGCTCCAGCCTCAGGGTACTGTCTCCCCAAGTTCCCCACCTCAGTGCAGTGGAGTCTAGCAGTCAAAGGGGAAGAGGAGTCTGCCTTGGGGAGGGCAAGACCATCCTCTCAGATGGTGACTTTCTTCCTCCTCTTCCTCCTTCCCCAGGACAAATACCCAGTTGCAGCTGAAGGCGATGGCCCTGCTCATTGCACTGCTGCTGGCTGCCACTGATGCTGAGCGACGGGTAAGGGGCTGCTTTCCCTGAGAGCAGCGGGCAGGACTGTGTGGCTGCAGGGTGGTGGGTGACTGCAGGGCTGTGGGCATCGCAGGCCCGAGCACAGCAGTGCAGCCATTGCTGGGGCGCTCTGCCGAGAGGCTTCTGGTAGAGTGGAGTAGTTTTGGTGGATACAAGAATTCAAATGCTAGGATCAACATTAGGTGTGGTGCTGTCACAGGGACCGCGATGGCCCAGACTCTGAGCACAGCATGGCTGAGCTGGTGGTGCAGGGCAGGGATTCCTTCATCTGTGATGGGAGGTGTGGGCAGCTGCATTGTAGTGTTTGCATCCTCTGGGATTGCAGGACTGTGAGGGGGTGCCCAGAGACATTTAAAGTTAATCCTCCCGCTCTGCCTCTTCTCTTTGGCTGGTGCAGATTGTGTCAGTGGCCTTGTGGGACAGGGTCTGTCTGGGCCCTGCTGGAGCACGCTGGCCCTGGGTGCCAGGGTGATGGGAGCTGAGGCCAGGTTTCCTGCTCACCAGTGTCACTCCTCAAATTGCCTGTTCCTTTTTCTCCCTACCCTGCCTGTAGCCCAGAGCCTGGCATAGCAGCGGTGGGGGTCTGTAAAGGGAACACCAGCTTTTCTGGGAAAGAGTAGCGTGCTGAGCTGGGGAATGTTTCACAGTCTCTTCCCTTCCTAGGATATCATGGACTACCTGAGGGAGAGGAACGTCAGGCAGTTTATCCACAAGGTGTGAAGCAGGGGTCATACAATGGTCTGCTCTGTGCCTCTTCTTCTCTCCTTCCTCCCTAGCCTCTGCCTCTGTGTGTGCCCCCCCTCAGCTCATGCCTTTGGTGGCTCGCTGTCTGCTTGGGTTACCTGTGTGCCCCACACCCCTTCCTTGATGCCTTCTGTGGGTGCTGTTGTACCCATCTGAGGGGGCACCCCAGCTGCCTGTAGTTCCGTGCACCCAGCTCTTGCCCAGTTCTGAGAGGAGCCGCCCACCTTCTACAGCCCCATTGAGCAGCAGTGCCTGCCAGGCTTTGGCTTTTGGGCCCTAAACCTAGAGGGACTGGGGGCAGCAGCCTGGTGGAACCTTCTCACTCGCAGTCTCCTGTAGAACATCATCCACAGCTCGGAGCCACTGGGGGATGAGATGGCCCATTACCTGTATGTGCTGCAGTCCATCAGCCTCAACCTGCACGAGCGCCGCATGAGGACCCCCATGGATCCGTATTCACAGGTCTGGGAGCACACTTCTTGTGGGTCTGGCCCTCTGCTCTGTCCTGCTCCCTCTCTCCTTCTCCCTGATGCTGCTTCCCACCTGTGGAAGTGGAGGCAGGTGCTTTGCCAGGCAAAGATTTGCCTTTGGGGTGTGTTCCTTTCCCAGTGGATTTCAGTGTTAGTTTTACTCTTGGGAGACCTGCTTGCACGGGGCTTGCTGGCATCCCTTCTCTCTCCTCTCCCTTCAGGAACAGCGGGAGCTCCTCCAGTCACTGCGCCAAACTGCCTTTGAGTCGGAGAGTGAGACGCCCACCAGCAACTTCAGCACTGAGCGCCGGCGCTCCCTGTGTGCCAAGGAGTTCCGCAAGCTGGGCTTTGTGGTGCGTCTGCCCTGTGCCCCCACCCTGTCCACATGCCTGTCCTGCCACCTGGCCTTTTTAGGGCTTTCCGACATCTTCCCTGGGCCTGGTATCCCTATTGGTCCTGCCGGGCTGTTTTGCAGGACCTGCCTTCTGCTCCCTCAGCATGACTAAACAGTGAGTGCTGCAGAGCTGCCATGCACTGCAGGGACCGTTAGTACTATCCTTTGCTTTACTTGCAGCCCTTGTTTCGAAGGGCAAATCCTTAGGCAGCAGCAGGGGGACTCTGCTGCTTGGAGAAGAGAGCAGTTGCAAAAATTGCATCCTTTTGTGTCCTCTCAGAACAACAGCAACCCAGCACAGGACCTGTACCGTGCCCCCCCAGGACTCCTTGCCCTTGACAACATGGTGTATTTCTCCAGGCATACCCCTAACGCCTACAGCAGGGTGAGTTCTGTCACTTGGAGAATTTCCTGGTAGAGAGGTGCTTGTGGATCTCCTGTTTCTCGGACCCGTCCTTGACCAGACCCAGACTGGGATACCACTGCCTCTTGAGCTGGTGTCCTAGTGTTGCCCTCTTTGACTTTCAAAATGCATCTGAGTCCTTCCTGTGTGAAGCTGTTTGAGCTGATGGCACTCCACTAAAGGGCCCCTGTATATTTCAGTATTTGCTTACAGCTTGGTTTCCAGGTCTAGTCTGAGTCTAAGCAGATCTGGGCAATTTAGGCAAAACCAGTCAGTGGATCAGCGCATTAGCCACACTCTGACCTGCTCTGCCTCTGCTAAGCTCTAGCACTGAGACAGGAGGGTGAGGAGACTGGGACTAGTTTTCAAGGAGAAGCTAAATACTTCTGTTAGGTGGGGGCGGATCAACTAGAAAGTGCAGAAGGAGCATGGGGAGTCCAAGCCCTGTATTGCTGGGACACCACTCTGATTCTGTGACGTGTGTAATGTGAGGCAATGACCTTTTCCTCCAGTTTGTCCTTGAGAACAGCAGTCGTGAAGACAAACATGAATGCCCATTTGCTCGGAGCAGCATCCAGCTCACCCTGATCCTCTGCGAGATCCTGCACGTGGGAGAGCCATGTATGTGTGTGCCCCAGCCCACCCCTCTCCCTGCCCTGCTGCCTCCTGACTGGCAGGAGTGAGGGCAGGCATGGTGCCATGGCTGGAGGGCTGTGTACATGCCTGCCCAGCAGGGCACCAGGCTCCAGTATGTCTGGCACTGGGGGTAGGGGAGATAAGCCTGGGAAACATCCAGATTCTTCTCCTGGGTAGTGAAATTCCCTGGAAAAATGGGGGAGTCTGGCATCATCTGTCCTTCTCACTGCAGGCTCGGAGACGGCTCAGGCCTTTTACCCTATGTTCTTCGGGCAGGACCATTTCTTCGAAGAGCTCTTCTGCATCTGCATCCAGCTGGTGAACAAGACCTGGAAGGAGATGCGTGCTACCCAGGAGGACTTTGACAAGGTGAATGCAGATGTTAGAGCCATGGATGGGAGCCAGGGCCACAGGGTGCGTGTGTGTTCGGGGCTCTGGGGAGCATTGCCAGGCTAGGAGTGACGCTCTGCACCCCCTCCCCCCCAGGTGCTGCAGGTGGTGCGGGAACAGATTACTAGGACACTGTCCCTCAAGCCCACCTCCCTGGAGTTATTCAAGACCAGAGTGAATGTTCTGAACTACAGTGAGATCCTCAAGCTGCGGCAGACGGAGCGGCTGCACCAGGAGGAGACACTGGCTGTGCCTGTGCTGTGAGTGTGGTGTGGGCAGGGCGCCGGAGCTGTGACAGGGCTGTGCTGCTCCAGGCAGGGACTCTCAGGCAGGTCCGCAGACCCTACCTGTGCTGGGAGGGAGACTCAGTGGGGCTGGGAAGGCCCTTGGAGAGGTGATGGGTCTATGCTGGAGAGTCCATGCCACTCTTCTTCTCTCTCCTGGCCCAGAGAGTTGCGTGAGAGGCTGAAGCCTGAGCTCCTAGAACTGATACGACAGCAGCGTCTGATGCGCCTCTGTGAGGGCACCCTCTTTCGCAAGATCAGCAGCCGCCGCAGGCAGGGTAAGTGTCAGCCCTGTTCCTGCTGCCTGGACAGGGATGCCAGGGTGGAAACAGAGGCTGAAAAAGTGCCTGCTTTCCCTGCCACAGGGGAAGCCACTTCTGTGGTGGGCAGTGTGCCAGGCTTTCCAGAAGGCTGGATCCGGCTGATCTGCATGGTGCCTGGGTTGGGGGGCTGGGAACACAGGTGTGTGAATTGGGGGGGGCAACTCCATTGACCAGTGGAGACTGGGCACTTGACTGGGGGCTGAGCATATCCCTACGGCCTTTCTGCTGCAGATAAGCTGTGGTATTGCCGCCTCTCACCCAACCACAAGGTGCTGCACTATGGGGATGTGGAGGAGGGGGTGCACTCTCCCCCCATTGAGAGCCTGCCGGAAAAAAGTAGGTGATAGAGAGAGGGAGGGAGAGAGGGATCCTCCTTCCCATCCAAGCTCCAAAGTGCTGGGGATGCCAGAGGGTGGGAATTGGCCCTCTGCCCAGGTGCCGCATGTCTGACCCAGCTCCTGCTGGTGCTGTGGGGGTTCAGACCGGGGCTGGCTGGCTCTGGAAACAGCACTGCAGAGCAGCTTGAGCTCTCCTGCGTAGCATATGGGTGTGAGACCCCTTGCTCAGACTCCACTGAGCTCTGAGCATTGGGGACCTGGAGGAGACATGGTGTGGGGGCAGGTTGCTTCCTGCCACTGCCAACAGCATCTCCATGGCCTTCCCTTACTGAAACTGGCCCAGAGCCTGGCCTGAGCTCACACGTCCTTTGAGGACTGTGGCTAAGTGCCCTGCCTCCTCACATTGCTGACCTAAGAGGTCTGCAGCGGCCTGGAGTCCCTGCCCAGGGCGGCAGTTTTGTGGGTAAGGAGGGAGGACAGTAGGCACTCACAGCTCCTATGCCTGCCCCAGTTCCTGTGGCGGACATGAAGGCACTGCTTGTTGGAAAGGAGTGTCCACACACGAAGGAGAAGAGCTCTGGGAAGCAGAACAAGGTCAGCACCACCCCCCACCCTGCACGGTGCAGAGGACCCAGCATGCTCCCCTCCCTCCTCCTTGTGCACACTGGACTGCACTCTCCTGCCCTCCACCGCTTTCTCTGCACCTTCCACATGCCACCCTGGTACCCCAGACATGTCCTGAAGTACAGCTGTCTTTGGCAGCTGGCCAGGATCCAAGACTAACCATCCTCTTCCGAAAGCTAGAGGTCTCTGAAGGAGATGTGGAGATAGGCTAGTGTGTGGCAGGTTTTGGCCTGTCTAGAGAGGGGAGATTGGAGGCACGTTGGGTCTTCTGGGCTACACAGGAAGAGGCTGGGAAGGTAGCTCCCGTTGTGACCCCCACTAGGGCAGAGCATGTCCAGCTGAGAAGCCAAGGAAGCCTCTTTTGCCAACCCCTGTGCTTTTCCTGCAGGATGTCCTGGAACTTGCCTTCTCCATTGTGTATGATGTGGAAGAATACTGTCTGAACTTTATTGCTCCCACACGGTATGAGGTGAGCTCCAAGGGCCAAGGGTGCTAGAAGCATGCTGCAGCCAGATGTCCTTGCCAGGGAGAGAGCAGGCAAGGAAGGGCTGGTCTCTTTTCTCCCAGCCTTGGAAAAGAGAGCCTGCTGCAAAGTACTTGGAGCTCTCTGGTTCTCAAACATGCCAGGTGCACTCAGCAAAACAGAGGAGAGAAGGGGCTGAGGCAGGTAGCCTGGCAGTTGCTGGCTCTGCCCTGGATTTGGACACCAAAGAGTGATTTGTGAAACTAGGAGAGGACGTGCCCACTCCTGCCCTTCATTGCATAGCCCAGAAGAATTGGGATTCCCTGGCATCCAGCCAGCATGCCAGCTAATGCTGAAGGGACAGTAACTCCTTTGTACGTGTGGCTGAGGCCTCAGAGCAACATGAGGACTGCAGCTCTCCAGCTGGCTGTGAGGTTTGGGGATGAACAAAGACCCAGCCTGGCTGCAAAGGTCACACATGGAGCTCAGGGGGTGACACTGGCTTGAGGACGGGCTGTGGAGGTGGGGGTAAGTGGCTGGGGGAAGGCAGGGCTGAGACCACATGCTGGAAAGAAAGCTGATCTCTCCTCTGACTAGAGAGAAAGGCAAATGCTAGTCTCCCCAGTGGCAGCACTGCATGTCAAACGTGCCACTGGGCTTCCCCACGGCTCTGGGCCAGGCTGTGCACGGCTGGGAGCTCAATGCATGGTGGCAAGGGAGAAAAGAGCATTGCTTTTAGCTGCATGACTCTGCTGGAGCATGTGTGGCCAGGTCTTAAAGGCTGGGGCCAAGCTGCCCTTAGCCTAGGTGAGGGCAGGGTGAGAGTGGCCTGGTGAAGGAGGTATGGCGAAGGAGGAACTCAGTGTAGGGCTGCTCTGGGCACATGGCCCAGGGTGGGTGCTGTGGTGGGTGCCACATAGATGGAGAGAGGGGTTCCTTCATCACCTGGCAGGTGCTGGAAATACCTGTTCTTTGCTCCCCTAGTTCTGCCTCTGGACAGATGGGCTGAACATGCTCCTGGGCAAGGAGATGACGAGTGAGCGAACACAGACGGATCTTGATGTCCTGCTGTCGATGGAACTCAAGCTGCGGCTCCTGGACCTGGAGAACATCAGCATCCCTGACACCCCCCCTCCTGTCCCAAAGCCCCCCAGCAACTTAAACTTCTGCTATGACTTCAGCCATGCAGAACAGTGAGTTCCTGCATCCCTCCCTGTGCCCTGCTCCCCTGCCCCTCTCTTCCCTCTACAGGCTGCCCTGTTTGGCTCTGTGGTGGTTGGGCCTGGAATCATTTTGCTGTCTGCCAACAGCAAAACCCTTCCTCCAAGCTCGGTACTCCATTCCTGCCCAAAGGGATGAGCCCAGGTGCTGGATGGTGGCCTGGGCCTGTGCTGCCTATCCCCTTCCTGTGTGCAATAGGCTGTGAGCAAGCAGGGCAGTCTGTCTCCTCTTCCACACCTCCTACTTGCCCAGCCTGAGCTCACCAGCACCCCAGAGCAAACTCCCCACCCCTCTTTGCCTGTGCCCTGCTCTCCCATGAAAGAACAGGGCTCAGCCACTGGAGCTTTAGGCTCCAACACTTACCATGCTACTGTTAAATGGAGGCTGGCAGCTTGTCTGCTTTGCTCCCTTGCCATGGGCAGGTGAGATGAAGCACCTTCCAGACAGCTGAGCCCTTCTATGCTGGTGCTGCCCTCCCCCACTTTGCTGCAGTCAGGCTCTGGGCAGAGGGCAAGGAAGCCAACAGGAATAAAGGTACAGGTGTAGGGCTGTGACAGTGTGAGGACAGCATTACAAAAGTACAAATCTACGCAGCCTGACCCTCCCCTTAACAGCTCCTCAGGGTGGAGACTCCCTTTTGGAGAAGAAAGGGGTGAGAAAAGAAGAAAACACTCCTGCTGCTAAGGCTTGATGACCAGATGGCATTCTCCCGCAGGGTCAGTGTCAAGTCATGGCCAGGCCACAGCCCTTATGCAACAGGGGAGTTTATGTACAGAGCAGTATCCTAGCACCAAATGGGTCGACTGATGGGCCAGTCACTTATGTGACTGCAAATTTTCTCCTGAACCCATCTCTCCTCCTCATCCCTTCTGCAAGTGCTCCCAGAGGTCATTTAGGGCACAAGTCCCTTCTACCCAGCAAAATTTCAAACGGTCGGTCACAGGCTTATCGCCACTGTGCCTAATGCGGCAGGGAGACCCCAGTCTGCCCTTGCTGCACAACACTGAGATGCTCGTGCTAATCCTGGTGCCTTCCCCCACATTGGCAGATACTTGCACACTTCAGCCATGCTGCTGCACCACTGCAATAAAAGCTACCTCTTCTATGGCCCCAAACATCTCTCACCCTGATGCCCCTACTATTAACGGTACCCTGGTGTCCTGTGCCTCCTTGTGCTTACAGCTTCTTTAAGGGCTGTTGTACAATAAAGGATTAGCCTGTGAGCCTGTGACTGTCTAAGCACTGTAACCACACATTGCTGGGGTGGCATGGGCTGTGACTGCACCTCCACCTCCAGTGTATTTGAACAATAAACACTTGTGAAGACCTCAGTGCCATGTCCTTTTGAAAGGTTTGGGGAATGGGTCAGGCTGAATGCAGGCAGAAAGGCTAGGGTCACAGTGGAAGGGTGAGACAGGGGCTGTGTTGTAGAGCTGGACAAGGTGCAGCATCATGCTCTGCCCTCCTGCCTGCACACACCAGAAGAGACCCACACAAATAGACATTTTCTTGAAGAACAGCATGTTGGGCAGCACCTAGGACGCCAGACGTGCATTTGGAAAACACTGCTTCCTGCATTGCAGGAACAAGCTGGGCAGGAGGAAATGAGGCTGTTCTCAAAGCTGCAGCTCAGTGCTTTAAGCAGCCTGCGGGATGGCTGTCAGGAAGATTTCATTCCTACTGCTGAGTGGAGGAGCAGGCAGGGAGTCAGGTCACCTCAGAGCAAGGTGGTTGTGGGGCTACAGCTAAGGCTTACTAGGCTGGAAAGGGCATTAAGAGCACTGCAGATTGCCCAGGTTGATCTGAAGGCAGGGCACCATGTTCCTGTCCTCCACAGGGGTGTTAGGGTCTTCAACCCAGCACACAGCGGATGCTGGAGACTACTGGTCTCTGGTGTACAGTAGCTCTTCTCTCTGTCTTGAGTATCAGCCAGAGCCACAAACTACTTCCATCTGTGAGCAGGAGGCCCTAGTGAGAAGCCATTTCCTAGCTGCGTTATGCAGCAGTATCCCCAGCATAGTCTAGTGGGGCAAGCTGAGGGAGTTGCTGGTGTACCTGTAGTTTTGAGGAATTCAGCCTTTTTCAACACTGGACAGTAAGAACAATCGTGGCTGGCAGGCATAAGAGACATCTGGGCAGCATGACCACAGTCTCCAGGCCACCTCTATATGAGACTGTTAAGACAGGAATGCTTCCTCAGCTGTCTGAGGCCAGGGTCTGCCCCTCAGGATGAGGGAAAGCTCGGCCGTCCCCCGAAACCATGACGGCATGCATGTCTGCAGGGGGCACCCCAGCTTGAAAGCCCTCTGTATCTGTCATACTGATCCCACTGCACATGGAGACATCTGCACTGGTTGCTGAGAGCTGTCAGTGTCCTGCAAACAAGACAGCATTCAGGGCTGTGTCCCCCAGCAGTCTGGTCCTGGAGCCCACCCAGGCTAAGCCGCAGCCCCATTTTTGAGGCCTGTGGGGCCCACTACCTTTCCAGCAAGAAGAGGGGATGTGGGCCCCTGCCATACCCACAGGTGAGTGAGCTTGTTGCGGTCAGAGATGTTGAGATATCATTCTGTAAAAAGGCAGCCGCCTCTATAAAGTCCCCATCCGATCAAGTTTCCACAGTGGCTCAGTGACAGCTGCTCTAGGCTCTGGCAAACCCTAGCAACTGCTACCAAGCTGGTGTCAGTGATCTCTGGGACTAGGCTAAAAGACAGCTACCTCAGCCCTGGGAAGTAGAGAAGCTGGACAGAGGGCAACAGACAAGCCAGTCAGCCAGCTCACTTAGGCTCTGTGGCTGTCAATGCACCCCTGCACTTGCAGAACTGCCCTGCTTTAACCCAGACCACCACCCCTGCACACTCTGCAGGAGAAATTTGCCAGCCTTCTCTGAGGACGACAGGACCTAGAGCAATAGAACCTGAAAACCTGGCATTCCCACAATGTCACCTCTTCCTCCCCTTGCTGGACTGCTGTGTCACTGCTCTCTACAGCACCACACCCATACCTTGCAATGGGTGAGAGGCTGAAGCACCAAAGACAACACCGCAGGCTGCATGAGCCAGAGAAATACTCTGCCCATACAGCTGTGGGACCTCAGCCCAGCAAGCAGTCCACTGTCCATGACAGCACTTGCCACCTGAATATGGAGACAGCTTGGTGACAGCCCTTCTCAGAAGTTGCCATGACTCGGGAATTTACTCTAAGCAAAGAGCAGAAGGTGAAACTGAAGAAGGCCAATTTAGGCTGCCATTCTGGAGAGGAGAAAGCCTTCATCAGCTTGCTGCCACTCACTTGGCCACACTCAGAGACATCCAGGCTCTGCAGGCTCCTGAGCTCCACCATCCTCTCAAAAGCCCCCCAGGTGCAGGCTCTGGAGGCCTGGGAGATGGGCTGAGACAGTGAGGGTTGCCCTATCAGAGAGCTCCATGCATCCACTCAGGTCTAGGCTGGTCAAGCCTGGCTGATGCTCACAGAGAAAGCTAATGCTCTCATCACAGAGCTTCTGTCAGTTTTGAAGTATGAGCTGCCGGAGGCACAGTTTCTCAACGTGCTCTGGGGTTTTCACAGCTTGCGCTGTGATGGTAGCACCACTCAAATCCCAGGCCTGAAGGCTGCTCGTCCGCTCCCTCAAGAACCTCAGGAAGTTGTGGAAGGACAGTATGGCAGAGCACTTGTAGTTGTCAGGCCGGAGAGTGCGTGGTGGGCTGCAGCATGCAGCCAGTCAGGCGGCTGAAGCTGAGATCAGATAAGTAGCGCAAGTTGGACAAATTCAGCTCCTGCAGGTGAGTCAGGGCCTCTCGGGCTCAGAGGATTGTCTCGGGCTTGGAGAACAGAGTCCTGGACATAAAGGGGCTGTTACAGCCACTCAGATCCAGTGAGGACAAGCAGGGACATGCAAAGACAAGACTGGTGAAAAAGATCTCTGTGAGGCTGCTGCCCCGCTGAGCCAGGCAGGACCCCAGGTACTGCCCAACACGCTGAACCACAAACCAGGAGAGAGGGGAGCCATCAAGGGAGTGAAGGGTGATGCAGCTCACACAGCTTCGGGCCAGGCTCTTGGTGGTCAGGCAAGCCTCTTAACACCATGGGGACGCTGTAGACAACTTTCTCCTAAGAGCCAAGGAGCAGGGATGGGATCAGATGGGCCAGGGGGCCAGGATGGGAAGGGGAGGCAGCAACACCCTGAACCCATGGACAGAAAAGTGGGACCAGGGTGAGGGAGGAGGCCTGCAGGGACTCCCAGGGCTAATGGGGAGGACCCCTAGGACCAGGACAGGGGAAACCTGCAGCGACCCTTGGGGCTACTGGAGGGAACTCAGGAGGACGCCAGGCCTGGGATGGGGGAGGCCTGCAGGAACCCCCAGGGCTAGAGGAAGGGGCTCGAGGAATCCTCAGGGCGGGGACAGGGGCGGGGAGGCCAGCGGGGACCTTGCTGCCTGGCCCGCAGCGCCGCCCGGGGCGGTCGTACATGGGCCAGGGTCGCCCAGTACTAGGCACGGCTGACCAGCGCCGCCTCCCTCCCGTCCGCCGCGGCGGTTCTTGGGTCACCACTTGCAGGGAAGCGCCCGCGCGTCCCTCTGGGCCCAGCCCTTACCTCGGGCTGCAGCAGGCACCCGCCCGCCCCGCCCCGCCCCGGAAGCGCGGCGGCCCGCGGCCCCCTTCCGGTGAGGCCGCGGCACCGGAAGACGGCCGTGCTGCGGCGGGCCAGCGCGGCCATGGCGGTGAGCGGGGCGGTGCGGGGCGGTGCGGGGCCGGGCCGGGCCGGGCCCCACGCGGTGAGGCCGCTGACCGGGTCTCTTTGTTCCGCAGCCCAAGGGGAAGGCGGGCACGAAGGGCAAGAAGCAGATCTTCGAGGAGAACAGGGAGACTCTCCGGTTCTACTTCCGCGTCATCCTCGGGGCCTCCGTGAGTGCTGCCGGGCCCAAGCGGGAGCGGGGCCGGGGAGCGCGCTGCCCCCGGCCTGGGCCGAGGGGGATGCCGTGACCGACGTGGGGCAGGCCTGAGGGGCTCCGCGGCTGGAGCCGCGGCAAGGCCCGGTGCCCCTCCGCTGCAGCCTCACTGTGCTCTTTCCGCAGGCTGTGTACGCAGTGGTGAACCTGGTGATCTGCTACCCCACCGCCTCTGTCTGGACATGGGTGAGCACCAAGCTGCTCTCGCCCGCGCTGTGCAGAGGGCACGATGGGCTGGGGAGGGGGGCAGTCATTCCTTCCTTCACTGGGACCATGAGGGCCTGTTACTGGTGTGGCCCCTATGTGCACCTAGGCCCAAGCAGAAAACCTGGTCCTTTCAGGATTAGTCTTGATGTCAGTGATGGGCAAGCGCTGCGTAACAGCAGACCTGTGCTGCCCTTGCTGCTTTGCCTGGGGAGTTGTGGCTTTCGAGGCTGACCTCTGTTTCCATGTTGCAGCTTGCGTTTGTGTTCAGTTTGGTGGTATACGGCACCAGCTACCGCTCCATGAACTCCATGGCAAAGCCGTCTTTCACAGATGATGGCAGCCTTGCTGACGGAGGCATTGACCTGAATATGGAGCAGGGGATGGCAGAGTGAGTGTCCACACCTGCACGAGTCCAGGTGAGCAGGACCTGCTGCCTGAGCGTGCAAGGAGACCCGGGAGAGCACTGGAAGGATGAATCCAGACCTCAGCTCCAAATCCAAGTTGTCTCCCAGTGCATGCGTGGGAGGAGCTGGAGGCACTGTCTTTATTGCTTGTTCTGCCTTTAGCCATTTTTTTTCCCAAGAACGTACCTAACTATTCTCATTATCTGAATGCCTGGCCTGGAGTGCACTAGTAGTGAGCCACCACATGAATGTGTTAGCCTGGAATTGTCACTCTCCTTAGGGCATTTACTCAATAGCCAGGTAGAAGACTGCAAGCAGTTCAGCTGGAGCAGCTGAAGATCTTCTTTCAGTGAAAAGGCAGCGTTGACCCTATGAATACTTCTGCACACACAGTGGAAATTTTTTTTCTTTTTTAGATTACCACTGCAGATAGCATTGGACAGACCAGAAAGGCATACACTGTCAGCTAATCTCAGCTAATTCAATTGCCTTCACACTCAAAACCTCCCTGTTGTCTTAACCAGCTCATCTCACCTGCTTAGCTTTTTTTTTTTTTTTTTTTTTTTTTTTTTGTCTTCTACAGTTGTGTGTTACCCATTTCTTTCTCCAGGCAGTGCAAAGTGTTTGCCTGTTTAGTCTTCTTGGAGGTGACATTGCTGTCTTTTTCTTGGTCAAGGAACACACAACAATAACATCACTTTGCAGGAATTAAATAAAATAAGGAGATAATAGTACTGAAGTAGTAGAAAATATTTTCTAGATTTATGTATCTTCAACAAGATCCAACCTAGTTATAGAAAGCAGTCTTTTGTGCATGCTTCAAGTTTTGTTCTCAGGCTTCCCTGCCCTCAGCCTCCATCTGCTGGTTCGTTCTTTGTTAATTTTTTTTAAGCATGTGTTCAGTGATGTATCCAGAGTACTTGGTTCCTTCCCTCAGATGATGGGGTTTAGGACTTACTGTCACTTGCTGCCAGTCTTTTGAAGAAACTCAGTGGGACTACGTTCTCAGTAGATCCCTAAGGAGAGCTGTAATCCAAATGAGGCAGGGCAGGTGACGCAAAGCAGGAGGCAGCCAGCCAGTTTATGCTGGTGGATTAGCTATGCAAGTGTCTGAGTGAGGGGGCAGTACGTGAGCATTGCTGGTTTCTGTTGTGCTCTTGTTGATAAACAGCTCTCTTGCTGCAGGTTTTTACCTGCCAGTTGAGGAGTTACATAACAACCACGCTCAGGGAAGCAGCTCTGTGTCATGTCATGTTTGCAAGTTACCTCTTGCTGGGAGGGCCATGAATTGAGTTTTTTTCATTTCTGCAGCTAGCAGATCTATTGGGATGCTAACAGCAGGCTGTCTTGCGCAACACAGAACCTACTGCTCTCTCTGTGCAGGACAAAGTCTCACCTGCTGTGATTCTGTTGGAGTAGTAGATTTTCTGTGTGCAGCCAAAGTGGCTCAAAATGCCCAGTGTAAGAGATCCAGTCACAAGGAGGAGGTGGCCAAAAAGAGAGGAAATTATTTATTTCTGCTACGTGTGAGCAGTTTGCTTTTCACCCTGTTTGTCCTGTAGTAACTTTTTTTTCTGCTTGTCAGCATAGCATTTTTCTCCTGTCTTACACTTGCCAGCGATTTTGGCTCTTTTGATTTTATTATAGAAAAATAACATATTTTGGATACCTTTGTTTGTGAAAGACACAATATGGGACATTGGAGTAAGGAAAATAAATTTGATGTCATCTTGGTTATCCTACTAGTTCTGGGAGAAGCTGTTGGGTATATAAGTTACCAAAGCACACTGGGTGTCCCTGCTAACTGATCCATGGATGAGCGAGGTGGCATTGTCAGGAGAGATGACTGACGGATTTAAGTATAGGGATTCCGTTGACCTATTGTGAAAAGCCAAAAAGTGCAATTGTTACACCTCCGCAGTCCTGGTTGTAGATGCAGAACTTTCTCTGGATGGTACTGGGGCTCCAAGGTATTTCCGTCTGAGCAATACACAGTAAGGATTGTTTACAGTAGTACTGTAAAAACACAGACTGCGCAGTTGAAGTTACTGTCCCGTTCTTGCCCCACACCTTTGTTTCCAAGCCTTTTCGGAGCCCTCAGCCCTGAGAGTGCAAGTCCTTCATTGTTTTAACTCCTTTGCTCCTAGAGCGGCAGGTATACACATGTTAACTGTGAATGAATGTTCAGTGCTCCTCCCCTTGAATGTGCCCATTTGTCACATGAAGCATTCTAAATTAGCACTTTGTAAATCAGGGAACTAAGCTAGAGGTTACTTTCAGAAAGCAGTTAATGTTTTCCTGTCTTTCAGTTGACTGTGCTACAGTTAAAGCACGTTCTTTTGAAACTGTTTCTTGAACACTGCTGATTTGAAGGTATTTCCCTTATGTGTCTGTAACTGAAACAGATGCTGTACGTTGCTCCAGGACTTAGGAAGGCTAATCTTACAGCGTAGGGACTTGCTGGTCTTTGAAGAGTTGGGTCCAGTGGGAGCTCTGCCATGACCCTCTGTGTGACCTTGGGTAAATTTCTGAACCTCAGTATCCCATCACAGAGCTGTTGATAGTAAATTCTGCAGTGTCTTGAGTGCTTGATGTGGTGATGATGGTCCACTTTAAACCAGTTGTTTCTGGTGGTGACTATCTAATTTCACATTTTGCACTGTGCTGCTGTCTGTGCGTTCATTCTGACATGTTCTGCTGTGCATCCGTTCCCGCAGGAGGGTGGTATTTGAGATGTGGGCAGCTTGTCCTTGTCCGTGGCTGCTCTCAGCACTGCCTCAGGTTGGCATGGAAAATCCATCAGAGTCAGATGAGCAGGTGTAGGAGCTGCGTATTGTTGTAGCTCAGTGTGTGAATGATAGTGTGTTTGTCCTTGCCGTCCCCCAGCCATTTGGTAACAGTAGGCACAGCTGAGCGTGTCTCTCTGCAGAAGAACTAGCTGTTAGCACATGAAATGACACAGTGAAGATTCATGCTTTCCCCTAGTGCAGCCAGCCATGAGCATGTGAGCGACTACACTTTATGCCAAGATATTGTCCAAATAAACAGGCAGGTGCCTGCTATTGTTGCAGCCTGTTGGGAGGTTGGTTTTGTTGCTGATATCCCACTCACATTCCTCAGATTTCTCAATGTCCCTTTTGGGCAGGGGATCCTAGCTGCAGGCCCTAAAGAGGGCTGGACTTGTCAGATTGTGTTTTGGTTGTCACTATACTTTCTTCTAGATTAACTCAGGTAGCAAAATGGGCATAATTGTAGGGACAGCTCTTTTGGTCGGGACCAAGCAGGGTTGTTCCCTGAAGTGGAGCAGAAGGGCTCTGTTGGCACAGCAGCAGAGGCTGGAACTAAAAGGTTTTGCTTTTCTTCCCTCAGGCACCTCAAGGATGTGATCCTGCTGACAGCTATCGTCCAGGTTCTGAGCTGCTTCTCGCTCTACATCTGGTACTTCTGGCTCTTGGTAAGCCCTGCAATTTTCCTTGTTGCTCTAGGTTGTCCCTATCTTTCCCTGTTTTCAGAACTGAGGACGTTATTGATCCATTTCATTTTTTCACGGTCTGTTTCAGGCCAAAGGTGGTTTCTGATTTAAAAAAAAAAACCCCTCCCTTTTTCTGATAAAAAGTTTCCCCATCAAATCTTGTTAAAAATGAGGCCATAATACAAGGGCAAGAGAATTTCTGATCCCTCTGGGTAGACCTTACAGTAAAACTAGGCTGGTCTTGGCCTTTCTCTCTAGTCCTGTGGAAGGGCAACAGAAAGCATGTGCCAGATTAAGGCTCTCATTGTGTGTAGAGCTGTTTTCCATGCCTTTTTGTGACAGTCTAATAGACAGACTGCATCTCTTTCTTTGTGTTTGGTCTTCATGCTCATTCACTTGCATTGACTGAAGATGGGAACTGCTGGACGCTTTGCCATTCAACAGATCAAACTCTGCAGGCTTTGATAACATACCAGACACTTTTAACCCTTGAAATGTTTGTCCAGCTAAAATGTTTTTTGCAAAAGGATTAAAAATCTCCAAATAGTCAATTAAAAAACCCCACAGTTGTACAAGGCAGTCTTGGGAGAATGGAAAGACATCTTGTTTCGGTCCTTACTCACAAGTTCCTTTTGTGCTGGTCCTGGCAGAGGGCAGTCTAGACTGTGACTACCCCAGATGCTGCATGGATCATGTTCTTTCCTTCAGAGAAATGTTTTCCTTCATGAAGGAGGGAGAGGCTGGATGTCTGAGAAGCTGGATTTTTCTGGGTAATTCAGAACTGATGCTGGGATTTCCATACATGAAGCTTAAATGCTCTGCTCTGAGACATGTGCAAGTTCATAAATTTTATGAAATCAGGCCATTAATTTTGGGTGCATGCCACTGCCTTTGATTTCAGTGCAGCTTATGGTGCCCCTGATCCAGCATGTAGACATCTGCCAACTCACTTTGCTTCCTCTATAAGTCCAGCCCTCCTGACCTTACCATTACCCCTGCCAGAGCTGCATCCAAAGTGACTGAGTTTGCTGCCACATGTGTTTTGCAGGCTCCGGGGCGTGCACTCTATCTCCTGTGGGTGAACATCCTGGGGCCCTGGTTTACAGCAGACTCTTCGGCTGCCAGTCAGGAGCCAAATGAGAAGAAACAGCGCCGACAAGAACGTCGCCAGATGAAGCGCTTCTAGCCCTGGCTGGGGAGATGTGCTGTCTCTCATCTCCATGCTGTTACTTCATCAGGGACGCAACTGAAACCAATCAGAAATCATCGCAGTATCTATGTTGCCCTCTGTCATTGCTGCCATTTCACTGTTAAGGCTTGCAAGAGACTTCCCTTGGTTGGTTCTTAGTGCCAGTCGAGGCTTTGCTCCTTGTGATGACAAGGGTGGGTTATACTGGGATGTGTTTAACTACCTTTTTAATGCAGTGCTGTATTGCATTCAGGGTTGGGGATTGCAATGTTGGAGGAAATATTATATTAAAGAGCAGTCTAATTGACCTCACTGGAAGTGTGTTTGTACAGGGGGGCTTGCAGAGGGGAGCTGTTATAAATACTAACATATCCCTGGAGGCCTGGACCAGATGAAAGTGAAATCCCCAAGACAGCTGGTCTTGTCTCTTCCCTAGCTCGCTCTGTACCACAGCATCTGTTCCCTGCAGAGAGGCTTCAGGTGGCCTGTGAGATCTAGAGTGCGTGAAGCAGCTGGAGGGGCTGCGAATTGGACTCACAGCCAAACGTGGAGCTTTTGGGATTGAGACTGGGCTCTTTGGAGCCACAAGTTGGCTTGTGTGACTTTCAGGGCTCACAGGAGCTCAATGGGATAAAAAGCTCTAGCTAAAAAAGGCTAAAAGCAAGTCCTTGTTTTCTTCGAAAAAGAACTCTCCCAGGGATGGTGTAGCCAGGGTGCAGAGATGGTGGCAGAGATCACATGTATTAGAGACCAGGGACAGCTCGGGGGAACCAGGCAGGGAAAAAATTTTGAAACTAGCCTTGGCTGATGGGTTAGATTGCGACAGGCCTGGGGTACAGCCAGGCACAGAAGTAAGCTTGCTCTGCAGGTATGCCAGAATTTGAGGCATCCTGGATTGCTACAGTGGTACCAGGTTTTGAACTATGCCCTGTGAATGCATCCAGTCCTTTCTGAATCCTTCCAGCCTTTGTGGCATCCTATAGCCATGAGAGCTGTTTTTAATGATGTGAAGTGATGCTTTTTACTTGCTGAGTGTCTGAGAAACAGAGAATAGTTGTGTACTCTCCTTTGCAGCCTCAAGGCTCGGGTGATGACTTTTCTCCTGAGACATCTCAGGGTACCTGCGCTGAAGCAGGCCTTCATGCTGCAGCCACACCCTCTTGCAGATGAGCGACCATCTGCTTTTGGCTGCTTCGATTTATTAATGTTAACTCTGCTTAATACTTTGCTTTGCATGCTCCAGTGACCCCTTCCCACTCCTGACCCATGGGCTTGGAGACATGCAGCCTTGGCTAAGCAAGTGGGATGCGTGGTCACAATAGTAGCAGTGGTACCAGCCTGGCCTTTTGCATTTGATGCCCTCCGTAATCTATTACCCACAGGTAGTTTCCATTACATAGTTTTATTACAGATTTTTCCTAACATCAAAGCCCAATCCCCATCCTGAGTCAGTGCCAGGCAGAGCAGCTATGGGGGGTGGGGCAGGGGGGGAAGCAGAGTGACACTTACTTGGGGTGCTGAAGGGTCTGCAGGGACAGGGCAAATATCTGGTGTGGGGTGGAGAGCAGAGATTTTTTTTTTGGTGGGCTAAAATCCTTCTTGCTGCTAGGGGAGGGCATGAGAAAAGTGGTGAGAGAGTGGGAAGCACCTGAGTGGAGCTAAGATGTGGCTACAGGCTAGCCCTTGCTCCCTGCCAGGGCTCCCAGGCGCGTCCCAGGGCCACCAGCCTGTGTTTGCAGCCTGAATACAGCCAGAGCCTCTGCTGGGAATACCCCATGGCACCCTGAGGCCCCCTCCCCTTCAATGCTCTCTGCAGTGTGATCAGCCCTGCACAGCCCCCTGTGCCTACTCTGGGCCCAGTGTGGCTCACCTGCTCTGCCCCTATCCCTCTGAACCGTCTTGTACACCTGCTCCGGAAAAACCACACGGAGCAGTTCAGCTGTCCCTGACACGCACAGAGCTGGGGAGGTGGGGGAGCATTAACAATACCACACCACCTTCTGACTGAACTACCCTACACAGCGGTACATGCACGTTGCCCCCCACCCCTTCCCCCCGGCCCTCCTGAGTGGAGGGGACAGAGGCTTAAGCTGTGCCGTTTCTAGGCAAGGACTGGCTCAACAGCTCTAATAAATATCAAATAAATAGAGCCCAGGGCAGACAGGCACTAGGAGAGCTGTGCTCAGGCACACGCACAGTGGCCAAGAGGTGCCAGCCTCAGCAATTGAGCCCAGCAGGGTCCCAGGGCTGCAAGCTGGCACCTGCTCAGTCAGGCAGCAGCTGCTCCAGCTCCTGCTCATTTAGTCTGTTGGTGGTGACAATGTGGTCGAGCTGCTTCATGTACCGCTCCAGGTCCTGCATGAAATGGGGGATGCGGGTCCTCTCCAAGACTCCAAATTTCTTCAGGCGATTCACATCTTCATAGGACACCTAATGGGAAGCAGGGAGATGTATCAGCACCCCCCTCCCCCAGCCCCCTCGGCCCTAGCAAGCCACCAAGGCAGGGAGCTCTCGTACCTGCCATTCCCTCCAGCACATTCCCTGCTCAGCCTGGTTACCCATCCTTGCCTACCAACTCTGTGCAGAAATACTCCCTCTGGCTTATGTTTTGGGGGGGTGGGGTGGGGAACGAATCGGGGATTTGCAGGGACAAGGTTGTGTTTTCCATCACTCTAGGCACATGAGGCCACAAAGAAGGTGCATGGGATGCTCATCAACATGCCAGCTGCCACAGAGCTCAGCAACTGGGGCCCTACAGGCAGGACTAGTGCCACTCACAAGGGGAGAGCCCATCAGCCCTGGCAGAAACAGGCTAGTGGTTTTTTTTTTTTTTTTTTTTTTAATTGACCTGCTACTTCAGTGAATGAGAAGGGATGCAGTATTAGCCTTAGCTTTGGCCCACAGTAATACTACTGAGCTGACTAGAAGTGGGCATAAGCAGATTAAAAAAGAAAAAAACAACAACAAAAAAAAAGACTTGAAATAACATTAAACTCCTTTGGTGATCCTATCCAGTGTCACAATGCAGCTAAGACTAGGTCACTGACCTCTCAATTACAGAAAGGCCAGCTGAGGAATGAAAGGAGCCTCTTAGTGATGGTCCCATGGACTTTCCTTAAAACAGAAAAAACAAACTCTCTGGAATGTGCCCTTCAAGCAGAGAGTGGGGACCAGGGAATGGTCCTTCAGAGCAGCTTACCCTGCTGGATGCTTCTCTGGCCTCTTCCCAAAGGTCTCCTGCAATGGGGCTGCCACAAGCTCTTCCTCTCCTTCCTCACTTCAGACCTAACTCAGCCGTTCCTAACTCAGCCGTTAGATGAAGACCCATAAGTGCACGTAAATGCAAAGAGCTTAACGTGTTCCAGCCCAAGTGACTGCTTAATCTCCACTTCAGAGACATGAAAGAAGCGGGACATGAAATGGTCATTAAAAACTGCAGCACCTATTAGGAAGGGGAGATGCAGGTGGCCCATTAGCATGACCTCAGTGGCAGTCAAGGCTCAGGATGAATTTTTAAAGGAAAAAAAATTATAGTGACATGGGAAAAAAATGTCCATCAAGGCAAAGATGCCTGCAGTGGATGTACTGGGCTGAGCCAGGATTTATCTTTGAGAAAACACGTGAGCGAAGGAGCTGCAGTAGGCCACTGTGGCTGAGCTTCGGGGCACTGGGTGAGGAGTTAAAGCTAAACCTATGGAGCTGGAGATGCCTGAGCTCTGCAGGAAACTGAGCTGTGAAAGGGAGGCTTTCTCATGGAGCGTAGAAAAGGTGCACGAGGCTAGCCTTGTCATCCCATAGTGAGAAGAGCTGTGCGCCAGTGGCTGAGCTGCCATCTCTGTGGTGAGCACATGCAGGCTGGCAAGCAGACAGCCAGCCACGACTGTGCAAGGCCTCATGGCTGGAGGGCACAAAAACATCCTTGGGAGCTGGAGGTTGCTTGAGTGAGCACCAGGACACTAAAACACCGGCCAGGGAGCCTAGACTGCTTAAGGTAGAGCTGCAATCGAATGACTTTGCACACCTTCAGCAAGCAGTGGGTCTATGGTGTGGGTCATCTAGAAACCACGCCACCCAGGAGTTGCTCCTGTTCCCCAGAATGGGTACCATCACCTTAGAGAAAAGGCAAAGCAGAAAGGGCTCTGTGAAGAGGCTGCAGAAATAACTGTCCCGAGGAAGCGCTTCTCAACACAAGAGCAAGGGCCCAGCAAGTAACACTGCAGCTCTGACCTGAATGCAGTCCTCTGGGAGCCCTGCTCTGAACCAACAGATGTTTCCAGAGCTGCCAACACTGCTGATTGATAACAATGCTTTAATTAAAAAAAAAGTTCCCTGCTTCCTCGGCCATTCCCTGAGTGCTGGAGGCCCAGAGGAGGTGAGGGCAGTTGACCCCCTAGTTCTGGTGGAGAGGACAGCCAGGTCTCGCCTGTTCTGGCAATGACTCTGTTCCTGCTGGACCAGCTGCAAAAGTCCCTGAGAAAGGTATAATAAACTCCTAGAGATGCTGAAGAAAGTTCTCAGAGACCTCGAGGGAGATGTCTCACTCTCTGAGCTTATTTCAGCTGTGAGATGTTGGGCTCTTCTCTAGGTTATGTTTTGGGAGCGAAGTTACAAGGCTAATGGGCAGTGAGACCTCACAACAGCCCCTGTGCATCTCTGCTGGTGCTGCCCATGGAAAAGCCATGTTCGGCCTCCCACCAACCACTAGCCCAGCCACCCATAATGGCTCACAGCCCAGCGTGACCTCCAGAGCCAGGAAACAATGCCCACCCCCCACCCCAGCCCCTCAATTTGGTGCCGGACCCTGGCTCTGGCAGCTGCTCCAGCCTGTTACCTTTCCAAGTGCAGCCAGCAATGGAAAGTTGATGGTCTGACGATGTCGCAGGATCCGGAGAATCCCATCCAAGTACACCTGGTCCTTACTGAAACAACCTGGGAGAGAAGGGGGCAAACGGGCATGTGACTGGCTGCCAAGCACCCCACTGTCTGCAAACAATGCGCATACCCTTCTTTCATATAAACTTGTGTAAATCACCAGTAACTCGACTGAGTGTGCTGAACCAGAGTGAAACAAGTGTGCCAGGGCCTACACGTTGTTGGGTACTATGACCAGTGCTTGTCAGGGCGTTTAGCATGGAAAACAGGGAAATCAGGCAGGGAAAGGAAAGGATGAGACTCCTTCGGGGAACTGGGCTGAAGAGCACGTGGGATCACCAGGGAACTAAGCAAGCTGAAGAGGTAGGTAGTAGCATATGCATCATGCGCAAACAGGATGAAAAAGGTCCAACAGAGAAAGGAGTCAGAACTCAGGTTGGACCAGGTGATATCTGAAGGCGGGGATGAACCTTTCGTTCCTCTCCAGGGTACAGTGATTTCCCCAGGATCAGAGTCACGCTCCTGAGTGTGATGAGAATGGCAGGAAGGAAAAGGTCCAAAGGACAAGCAAACCCAGCTCTGTGGCTCAGTGCTGGGGAAAAGTATGGGCAGCTGTGTGCAGTGAGTCTCAAGTCTGCAAAAGGCCTCGGGTGACAGGCAATGTCCTGCCACAAGGACAGCTTTAGCACTTTTACCATTCCTTCTGACTGATGAATATATATTTTTAATATTAAACCACTGAAAAAATATAAACACTCCTCCAAAATGCTTATCTCATCTCATCTCATCTCTCCTTTGGCTGCTACCTCCCTGGAAGTTTCTGTAAGTCACGCCACTCAAATCTGTGAGACTGGAAACAAACTTGTGTGGGCTCCTCAAGGCTGCCATGACTGGCCCTGAGTGATATGGAGGAGCCAGTGTGGTGATGACCTTATATAAAATGTTAAGAGATTGCTGTCATAAAGAGATCACTTATGAGATGTAAAGCCATACAAAAGTGGAGCTGTGGATGAGGTAGTGTGGGGGATGTCTGGGGGTAGAGCAGTGCTGCTGCTTTATGGGCTGTCTCAGCTGTATGCTTCCATTTGAAATCCCTTCCCAAATCAATGCTTTCCTTTCCTCAAGCTTTACCTGGCTGGGACGTGTCTGTCTGGCCTCGCTTCGCCCGCACGCAGTACTCCCACCGGACCCCAGCGTCCTGGACGTACTGCTCCAGGTCCTGGAAGAGGGCGGAGAAGGAGAGGCGGCTGGCCTGGTGGATGGTGTAGTAGAGCAGGGCCGCTCGCCACAAGAAGGGCTGCTTGCGGAAAAGGACGCTGTGCAGGCTTGCCAGCCCTTCCTCGGTGGGGTTGGCAGGCTTCAGGCAGTACTGCTTGCGGCCCTCAGAGCTGTGCCAGGGCTGGCGGGTGTTGTTTACCCCCCGGATGTAGTGGGTGCCTGGGCAGGACAAGAGTGAGAGCCATCAGACAGCCATGTGGCCCACTTCTCTCAGGGCCTTATGTTGGCACCCATCGTGCCCGGTCCCTTCTTTGCTGCTGTGGTATTTCTGCTTTCTCCTGTACCAGGGCTGCTGGAGGAAGGAGGCCTCTCCACTGGGGCAGACCTGGCACCCACCAGGCTTATAGGGATGGGGCAGCCCTTTGAGGCCACACAGCAGGGCAATGTGCTGCCACAGGCACATGCATGCACATGGCGGTGCACATCGTGCCAGGCGTGCACCTGAACTTTCTGCCTTGCTCTCACAGAGGGAACCTGGGGCACAGCTGGCCTCAGTCCCCTCCAAAACTTGCCTGCGGTGTTATGGCCTGGGAGGATGCCTCTGGGACGCCTTGCCACAAGAAATTATGGGTATGAACAGTTTGCAGGGGCTCAAAAGGAGAGTGGACAAATGCATGGGTGGGCGATCCATGGGATCACTAAATACACAGAAACCACAAGCTCAGGAAGCCCTCGAGCAGAAAATAGCTAGGATCTGATAGAGGATTTAAGGAAGTAACATCTCTGCTTGTCCTGTGCTCCCCACTGCTGGGGAGATCTTTGCACACACCCTGCTGCTGTGCAGCCCCTCACTGTGCCTGGTTGTGGCCCCCACAGCCCTGAGCCTGGCTGGGCTCTGCTCCGGGCCCTCCCCAACAGCAATGCTGTGTGCGAGGCCTGAGGTCATTACCCTGGTGGCTGTCAGAGGATGCTCACAGCATCCTTCCTGTGCCGCCACGGCCTCTTTTCTGCCTGCCATGTCCCAGGGTGCCAGGCAGCACATCCATTACTGCAGTCAGCTCACATCACCTCCCCAGCCCCAGCCACTCTGACCTATCTCATGGCGCAGCATGCCCTCCAGCCAGTACTGCCGGGCTCCAGACAGGTTGATTGCCAGTGTTGGCCGGCTGTCCTCCACCATCATCACGGCCTGGGACAGGAGGTCATCAGTGAGCTGCACCACCACCTGTGGAGGACAGAGAAGGAGGCAAGCAGCGTCAGGACTCTGACTGGGAGGAGTCCCTGGGAGGACTGGCAGGGCCATTCTAAGCAGAGGCTGGGATCGCTGCGGACGATCAAAAAAGCCCATTACCACCATCGACAGCACCGGGCTACACAGCTAAGGTGCTGCTGTGTTATCTCTAACTCATATTACAGCTCCAAAAAAAGCACTGTGCAAGGAACAAGTGACTCATTAATGTGAAAACAGGTTAGTGCAGGAGGCATCTAGTCAGAGCCTCAGTCTGTGCTGAGCCTTTCAGCAGGAACGAGCATTCCCTCCCTCTGTCCTCCTTCTTTTTGGCCAGGCAAATAGGCTGAGCAGTCCTCCTTGACAGGCATTCAAGGGCCATTATAAGATGGTTTGGACTATTTTTCAAAAGGTTGGTATACCTAAAGAAAACATGCTAACAGTGTCTCCATTCCAAAAGGACGTACCCCAAAACCACAGACACCAGGAGACCCGCTCTGGACTAGATGAGACAGTCACCCTAACACGTATTCGTAATTTCCCTGTACCCTGGGAAAGCCATGGGAGCTGCTATTGGCACCTCTGACATCAGTTGTGGTTGGGGCATGACTGCTGCAAGGGGAAGTCTCATCATGGGAGAATGAGAAGGGAAAAGGCTGTGTAAACAGGAGAAGATGGGAGCCATGACACTTCCTTCTGTCTCCCCCAAGACCAGCTACACGTCCGCACGCTGGCAGGGAAGAGAAGCACAGCCAGAGGTAGCTGTCAGTCCTGAGCAGGCATGGTGGGGAAGTTGGCAGCTCAGGATGCAGGTTCAAGTTATTACCTTCCTAAGGAGATGCTTCTAGTGGTGCCCAGCAAGCAGAGATGCCAGACAGGAGAGAGCAAATCTCTGTCGCAGGGACACCCAGCCATGGCCCCTGATATCAGGCCCAGTCCCGGCACTTCTTCTGGACAGCCCAGCACCAGGATCCCTCTGTCTATAGGAAGCTCCCAGCTCGTTGCCAGACCTGACCATCACAGCTCCAATGGCTGCAGGAAGGATAAGTTGAGAACTTGGGTAGGTGTTTCAAGAAATCTTATCACTGTTTTGTTGTTATATAGAGGAAAGTGATCCTCCTGCTTTGTACTTTCCCATCCCCTTCAGCCCCAATCATCCTGCCTCCCTGCTGCAGTGAGCAAGGAGACCTCCCCTTCCCCAAAGCTCCAGGTCCCTCAAACTGCCACAAGTCACCCTTGTGCAGCTCTCTAAGGGGATTGTGTGTGAACTGGCCTCATCTTCCAGGCTATGTTTCTGGTAAGTGATAGCCTGCAGGGTTGAGGGTTATATGCAACTTTCTGTCTTTCTATCAGGTTGCATTATCAAATGAGGCAGCCCACTCTGCCACTGCCTCCTTTCCCCTCACTGGGGACCACAGCAATACTCACACATCCAGGTGGGCACACAGCCACCTTTCTTTCCACACGGCTCTGCAGGATTTTACAGCTACACACATTGGGAAGCCTGGGAAGCAACCCATAAACATAGAGGACCCAGCCTGCAAAGCCGCTCAAGCAGCTGCAATGGGTTATGTAACAATCCCAGCTAAAACACCATTTTTCCTTGAGACCTTTTCTTGTTCCCTTGAAGACCATTTGGTGCCAGTGTCTGTGTTCTTCAGGACAGAACTGGTGCCTGCACTCCTCACAATCCCTGGTCCCTATGCCTTTGATGTTTGACCTACAGCTTTCATAGGGAGCACTGGACATGAGACACGCTCTGACAGCTTATGGATCTCCACCATCAGGACACCAGTTACCATGAGATGCTCAGCTGGCAAAACAGGCTTTCTGCTAATGACAGCTTTGGAAGTGCTTATCTATCCCCTAGCAGCAAAATCATATTTAGTTTGGATGGTGCACCCCAGTGCTGAGACACCACTGGCACAGCCCTCAGGGCTAACTCCAACTGTTTGCATCTTACCTTCGTCTCCCCAACAGCAGCCATAGAGACCTTTCCTATGGTTGTACCCTGGCTACCCAGGGTGTTTTGCTTTCTGTGAAAAATCTGCCCAAGATGAGGCAAGTTACAAGCTCCCAAATCTCTGTTCCCACTCCTGCTAGCCCAGGACAGTTGTAAAACCTTGCCTTCAGGGCTGACTGGGTCTAAAAGGTTTCTACCTTCCCAGTCCTAAACTGTTCAGCCCTGCTCCTGCACTCTCCCACTAGCCTAGTCCTTTGTGGGGCAGTGCTGCAAATTTGGTCACTAAAATGACCCAGCTAAAACAAACAAAGAGCACGCTCCTGGGGAACCATTCTTAAGTTGGTTTGGTGATATGAGCTATAGCATAGCCTTGCAAAAAGCTGGGCCAGTCCCTCTAAATGCACGACAAACCACAGCTTGGGAGTGGAACAAGCACTGAGACTTGCACTGCTTTTGCACTGAAGAAAACTTATCGCAAAACTGCCCCTAAGTTCCCCAGAAATACTGCCTTCGTGAGCCATGCTGTGGGCACTCTGCTCTTGCATGCAAAGGCACTGCACACATGCCTCTCTGCGGTGGCAGTGAGCATGTCGCCGAGACAAACCAGGACTTTGCTTGTAACTAATTCACAGCACTGTGGAGCCTGAACACGGGGATCCTCTCTCCTTTAATGCCTGTGTTCCTTCTGCCAGTGGAAAGCAGTCTGACCCAACAGGCAGGTTGGTATAGGGAAGGGAAGAGCTCAAGGCTAGGGGATTTATGACAGGAGTCATAAAAAGAGATCAGGGAATAAACCCAGAGAAGAAGCTGGGAGGGAATCTACACGGAAAAAAAGGTGTTCAGGCCAAGACAGCATCATGCTGCACATAGAAGACAGCAGATTACATTTGCACAAACAGCATTAGCATTCCCTATTGCTTGCATGCTTGACTGTGACATTCCTACTTCCCCAGTGAATTTATCCAACGTGATGCTATGTCAAACAAAGTAAAAAAAGCACTAACATCTCCAACTACTCCATTTTATTCATCCCTTTTTTTAAGTTCTGCGCACAAGCCTATTTGCTCCTGCATAGCTGTGTGTCAGGGAATTTCTTGTTTCTCATGTGGCTTTAACTGTTTTCTTTGTTATGGGACCAACCTGTAAAGTCCTCACAGCAAATATCCCACGAAGGAACCAAGCCTCTGGCTCCATTTTCATGTCTCCAGTCTCTCCTTCATACTTTCCCTTTTAAGCAATAAGGACTGATCCACAGCAACACATACTAGCAACAAGAGCTGAGATGTGCCAGCCACATGCATAGTAGCCAGCCTTTCTATCTGTGCATTTGATGGCTGTGATTCACAGCAGGTTTATGCAATTCGTTCTCAGCACTAGTAAACCTCTTTACACAGAAAGAAATAGCTATTTTGGGAAATCTGGTCACTGTGCACCTTGGAGCCAAAATAGCTACTTACATTAACGTGAGCTCCTGCAGCCCTCATCCAGAGAGAGAGAGATACTGGAGTGAACCCCACACCTCCTCAGCCAGCGCATCTCAGGCCAAACCCTGTTCAACTGAGTATACAAGAGGAGTTTTCATTACAACAACGTTCTTCCAAAGCGCAGTGAGCAGGCTGCTTGAAAAAAAAAAAAAAACACCAGAGACAAATGTGCTGTCAAACAGTAATTTATTGACGATTCAACTTTAAGTCTGCAGCGACTTGAAAGGCACAGCAATGCGTGAGAAAGTGGGAGTCAAACAGATCCGACAAGCCAGACCAACAGCAAAGCACCTGCATCACACACTGTATCCCCAGAGGCAGACACTGCCTTGGTTGTCATATACAAGTTTTGGCAGCAGCAACAATACTTGGGACATTTGGGCACATGCCCTTTTCATTTTAAAATCTTTCCACCACATGGATATCAACTGCACAGACATCCATTCTGTGGCTGATGCTTTTAAGGCTGAAAAGTAGAAATCTGACAGCTTTGCACTCCTGAGCAAGAATTGCCTTTCAGTATCCCCAGGGTGGTGGTGGTGGTGAATCCACTAGAGCCAAACACCAGGGTGCTACCAACAGCTTGTAAACATGCACCACAGCCTCTACGCTGTACTCCCAGTAAAATAGGACCGTGCGTCACACCTACAGTTGCTGTCATTCCTGCAGAAAAGGCTGAAATCAATTCCAAGCTTTCATGTACACTTAATGAGGGACTGCTCCGTGGGATCCTATTAGGCACATCCAGAATGAGACAGGACTTTGCAACAGCAGTGCCTCTAATGGCCTCAGAGAGGACACGCTCTGTGGGTAACGGGCATTCTGGCTAACTTCTCATGTTTTGCTGTCAAGCTAGTAGCATAACACAAATTGATGTGCACATTCATACTATTACACTACAACTCTCTTTTTTTTTTTTTTTTAAAAAAAAAGGAGGGGAGACAAAATTGGTTTGTTTTAACCCAGATTTATTATCGTGTAAAACCGTTCAGTAAAGCCAGAAGTGCAACATAACAGAGCAGAAACTACTACTGGGCAAATCAACAGCACAAGACGACTACGCTGCAATTGTTTAACTGTTTACCAGAGAGAAAGACAATCCCTCTAACTCAAACGGAAAAAAGACTTGACAATTTACTTCCAACTTGTGTGCATCCTTGAGCCTTATTTCTGCTCCATTAAGCAACTGAAAATAAATAAATGTTGCACTTTTGTTGGCCTCTCCCACATCCAACCAGCACACACAAATCACATCACAGGACTATGCTCAGGCACAAGTCCTGACTTGGGACCCTGGTGAGTTGGGTCCTGCAGAAGTTAGGACACATAGCTGAAGATTGGAGACAGCTTCCCCCCACAATACATCTTCTCCATCCCTCACAACTGATGCTTCAATAAAAATATCTCCCCAAGTGAGAGGCTGCAGCTTCCACATTTCTGTAAGCAGCCTGGATCAGCACAAGTGAGCATAAGCACGCAGAGAGGCAAAGCCTTTTGCTCCACTTGTGTGATCATTTATGCATCAATGCAACAAACTGGAGCAGGGAACTGATCCAAACTAAAACTGGCTTTATTTTCTAGGTGAGTTTTCAGCAAGATCACCACCTGGCCACATGAGCTCTGACGCTGGTACAGGCTCTTGTGGGATAAAAGGAAGGATACATTTTACTATGACTTTCAGCAGTTAGCTTCTGCTAATAGCTCTATCTGGAGATACAGCAGGCAGCAAGTGTCACCAACTCATCATAACTGGAAAATAAGGAGGCACATACGAACTGAATATAGTTTTTTTTTTTTTTTAAACTTTCAAAGGCTTACCTTTGCAATCTTTATTTTAACCTTTTCTAATCTCTTAAGTCAGTTCTATGCAACAGAAAAGAGTCTTGTCATCGTACACTGCAATCCCAAATATAACTAGTTTAGGCTGAAATCCTGGGAAGTGAAGGGGAAGCAGGAGATAAAGGAGGAAAAAAAAAAAACACCCCACACAGATGAGGAGTACATTTCACTGCTACAGCACTTTTCTTGCTCCAATGAAGACACTGCCTTTTGGTGCCAGTGTCCATGTTCTTCAGGACAGAACTGGTGCCTGCACTCCTCACAGTCCCTTGGTCCCTAGGCCTTTGATGTTTGACCTACAGCTTTTATAGGGAGCACTGGACATGAGACACACTCTGACAGCTTGTGGATCTCCACCATCAGGACACCAGTTACCATGAGATGCTCAGCTGGCCGGGAGTGGCCCTCTTGCTCTCTTGTCTCTCTTAACTGCCCCTATAAGAAAAAACAAGGAAGGTTGGAATTCAGGATACTAGATCCTGGACAGATACAGGAAAACTTCTTTCCTAGGATAAATACTCTCATTCTTAGATATGCTTTCCCCCAGCCTATATTAAAAGGAAAAAAAGCACTCTGCTACTACTCTGCTTTCCTCACTTTCCAGTTGCGCATTGTGGACAATTCTTCACTGAAGAATGGGATCATTCTTCAAGGCATGATTCACGAGTGACAAATTCAAATGTTTCTAGGTCTCCTCTAAGCTCTGTCCCAATGGAAATTGCTGCTTTGGGATCATCCCAACTCGTGACTTCTAGGAGGCTGGTACTCCCATGGTATCCCCTGAAACAGCTCGTTTCCCTCATGCATCTTCAAAAGCTAACCCCGAGAACAACACTCTTCTACAAGCACTCACACAAGTGCTGGAACTATTACATAATCCTAGCAGTTTAACTATTGTGATAGAGTTATACAGATAAATTCTCCATGTACTCAACAGGACTGTGTGCTGGAAATTCAGAGCTTTTTCCCCTCCTAACTTTGATTTCCTACTCTCATATCTCACCCAATGGCAAAAAGCATATCTCACAGCCCAAACGTTGCTTAGCTCTCTCCAGAAAGCACAGGTTTCTAGAACTGCATTCATTTGGATGCAGCTTTAACAGTGAGATGAATTAGTTCTGGATGACAGGATTATGCACACTAGAGTTTGTGAAACTATGCATGCTCTCAAGTTGACATCTTCTGCTGGCCCAGCTACATCAAATGAGGAGGCAACCGCTCCCTGTTATAGGGTACTACACTCACTAGACTGCAGGGAAAATCTCCCCCCATGTATGCCAGGCAAGGTAAAACCACTGATTCGGTGCAGGTATACTACTAGGGCTTAGTTTGCCTAAAGCAAGAGGGGCCTCCCACAAACTGTTCTGCTAGCAAGGCTGTGGGACAGTTCAGTCTTTAACAGCTGATACCCATCTACTACTTCATGCCTTAGACTTCCTCCTGCAGACACACAGTTTGCCTTAACTCTAGTGTCTGCATTACAACAGATTAAGAGGAAGGATATTCTGTCCTGATAAGACACCCACAGAGGTAGAGAAATACTTGCCTTTTCATTATCAGAAAAGAACATTTGCAGTAGAGTACTCTGGATTTAAAAGATGCCCCTGCTATCTTTTTTTTCTTCCCTTAATTTATGCTACAGCACCAGTTAATCACCACCAGGTTTGGCATTCTCATCAGTTCAGTATATGATGGCCCTGGGGAAATTGCTTCATGTGTAAGCACAAAGCAGCCATCATGCCCAGATGGCATGGCACAGGACTCCAGTGTTAAAGCCAATGCACCAATGATGGTGCACACATGGCAAAATTCCAGTGTAACACAGGATGAGCCTTGGCTAAAAAAGCATCAAAGGCTAGCTAGCGGTGTCCCCCAGGGGTCAGTCCTGGGTCCAGTCTTGTTCAATGTATCCATCAATGGCCTGGAGGAAGGCACAGAGTGCACCGTCAGCAAGTTTGCTGATGATACTAAACCGGGAGGAGTGGCTGACACACCAGAAGACTGTGCTGCCATCCAGAGGGACCTGGACAGGCTGGAGAGCTGGGCGGAGAGGAACCTCTGGAAGTCCAACAAAGGCAAGCGCAGGGTGCTGCACCTAGGCAGGAAGAACCCCATGCAGCAGTACAGGCTGGGGGTTGACCTGCTGGAAAGCAGCTCTGCCGAGAAGGACCTGGGAGTGCTGGTGGACAACAAGTTAACCATGAGGCAGCAGTGTGCCCTTGTGGCCAAGAAGGCCAATGGGATGCTGGGGTGCATTAGGCAGAGTGTTGCCAGCAGGTGGAGGGAGGTGATCCTGCCCCTCTCCTCAGCCCTGGGGAGGCCTCACCTGGAGTACTGTGTCCAGTTCTGGGCTCCCCAGGACAAGAGAGACATGGCACTCCTGGAGAGAGTCCAGCGGAGGGCTACCAAGATGATTAGAGGGCTGGAGCATCTCTCCTATGAAGAAAGACTGCAAGAGCTGGGCCTGTTCAGCCTGGAGAAGAGAAGATTGAGAGGCGATCTCATCAACGTGTACAAGTATCTGAAGGGGGGGTGTCGAGAGGATGAGGCCAGTCTCTTCTCCATGGTGCCCAGCGACAGGACAAGAGGCAACGGGCAGAAACTGCAACACAGGAAGTTCCGTCTGAACCTGAGGAAAAACTTCTTCACTGTGAGGGTGACAGAGCACTGGCACAGGTTGCCCAGAGAGGTCGTGGAGTCTCCTTTGCTGGAGATATTCAAAACCCGCCTGGACGCAGTCCTTGGAAACATGCTCTAAAGGACCCTACTTGAGCAGGGAGGTTGAATGAGATGATCTCCAGAGGTCCCTTCCAACTTAAACCACTCTGTTTGATTCTGTGTGAATCCAGTGAAACAGTGATGGTGTTAGAGACTGAGGCAAGCATCGTCTGTCAGTTTTCGGTATCATGCCTGATAAACAGGAAGCAGAATGAACAGTTCAAAGCCAATTATTTTCCTTCCCTCTTTATATCAGACACTGCCATTTATAGGGTAAACAAAGAGAAACAGAGCAAACAGCTGGAAAATAAGAGTTAGCTGAGAAGGTGATGTTCAGAACTGAAACCAGGTCTTGTTGCCAAACAACAAAAGCACCTTTTTGGGCAAGCCAGCAATAGCTAAAATGAAGGATGAAGCACTCCTTGGAATACTGTGCTTGCAGAAAGATCCAAGAACACAGAAGAATGCTGTTTGCCAGGACATGCTGGGACACTGCTCAAGGCTGAACACAGAGGGAAGGGAGCAATTTAAGTGGTAACTGCTCTAATTTTTTTTTTTCAGGAATCAAAGAAAATCCCAAGCAAGGACATCTCAGAGTCTTTAGAGGAAGAATTCAAGTCACAGGGAACAGTTATTTTTCTCTCTCATGGTGAAGAAAAGCTAAGGACAACACAGATAGAGCAATACTGCACTCATATGGTCATATGAAATGGAAACTGTTTCTTCTGGTACAAGAAGATGAAATCATATGAAGTGATTAGGAAGGAGGCTCACAACAAACAAGCGTAAGTAAACTGTGGAACTTGCTGTGAGATGTTTAAAAGTGTTCAAAATCAGTTAGACACATTAACAGAAGAAAAATTTATCAAGGGTTTCTACATACAAACACCACTAAAGATTCAGGAAGAATCTGGACTGCAGTGGCTGAAGACTGGGAGAGTATGTCAGGAATAAATTACTACCTACTTTCCCTGTTCCTTTTTTCCCCAAGGATTGCTACGGATAGAGACATACACTGGGACAGAGACAGAACTGACCTGTACCACTACTATGTTCTTATGATTTTGACTGGGACTGCAAAGCATTGCTTCCTTCCCCCCAGGAAAAGCCTGAGTTAAGGTAGAATAAAAAGGAAGAGTTATTCTTATAGATGGTGAAAAGATAAAAAGAAGAAAGCAGGAGTCCCATGTTTCCATTCTCCTCTACATGCCATATGCTCTCCATGTTCCCATTCTCCTCTATATGCCACACAACATCAGGGGAAAAGGGATGAAGGTCTCTAGAAAGGCAGAAGAAAGAAAGAAAATAGAGTTGGGCAAAGGAACAAGAAGGATAAGGGGAAAAAAAAGATCGATTTGAGGACTGGGAAACAGGATTAATTGCTAGTCAGAGAGTTTGAGAACCCCTGCCACCACAGGTATAGCTGCATTACCCAGTCCACATGTGAGTTGGCAACACTGTCTCATGGAAACACACAAGGCAGCTAGGGCATTCCACATTAGAAGACAACAGGCAAAATCCACAATGTAACTAACTAACTGTTTTTCCTTTCCTTTTTAGGAAAGCCTAGTAACTTTTTAGAGGCACTGGCCTGCGATGCTTTAATTTTTTTTGTTTGTCTGAGAACGCTTTGACAGTATTGTCTTGTCCTATTAGGCAAAGCGTCCAAGAACTGCTCTGTGTGAGCCAAACCAGCTGGGTGTAAGTGAGGTCTGAGTCAGGTGGTAATAAAAAAATAAAAAAACCTTTTTGAAAAGAATTGTGTGAAAATCTGTCCAGGAATCAGAAGGGAATCCGAAAAGCTTCACAGAAGGCTGTAGTATGTGCGCTCATATTACATTGCTCATAGCATTTCGCTAGATTCGGCAGAGCACTGAGACCTGAGGCTTTCACCAGATTCATTCAAGGTCAGCCCAATTCTAATTGCCACCACTTTAGAGTCCACTTGGCTCAGCCTTTAGCATCTTAGATACAGAAACATAAGTCCTCCCCACAGCCCAAATTTAAAGTAGAAAAATGTTTTGCAGAATCAGAGGGAAAAGAAAATACATCTTCTAAGACTGCCTACTGCTGGCTGAGTAACCAAGTTAGTTCTGCACAGTAATTGCATCATACAGCCCATACACTTGATGAGCAGTATCAGTTGTCTTATTTAAGAACCACAGGACTCTCCAGTTTTGCCCTGTCACAGAAGCACAGAGGCACTGAACAGGTACTGTTAGAATAGGGGGTTATAGCTTCAGCCAAAGTCTTACTTCTGGAGCAGCAACTCCAGCTCTCCAATTCGTGATTTCTCTCATTCTTAAGGGGATTCACAGCTAAGGCCTGAATTCAAGGCATGACATCAGACCATCCAGCCCATCATTTTGATCCACAAAGCAGTCTGCTCAGTTTGTGACTGTAACAACAGGGAAAGAGCTTGTCCCCAGAAACCGAGTGAGGAAGTGGAGAGTGCTAATGGCTAGCCACAGCACTGAGGCAAAGGCTCCTGCCTTTTCCCAACTTCAGCAACACTGACAGCAGTAGGCCCATCTGCTTAGTACCTTGCACAGCAAGAAACTCCTGGCACTTGGAAGCTCTTGTGCACAGGGGCAGGGCCAACACTGCCAATTAGGATCTGAAGAGTGCTAGCTAGCACTGTTTAGACTAATGACATTTCATAACTCTGTGGATTACTATACAACACTTACCAACATAGGCAGGGATTTCTTTGCTGCAAACTGGGAGCAGCTGGGAGATCCAGGGATATTGTAAGCAGGAAGCTGAGCTCTGGCAACATCACCTCAGTCCTGAGCCAAAACAGAACCAGAACAGGTTCAGTACGTACAGCCTGAACCACACCAAAGGAACTTTTGAAAACTCAAAGTTAATTATAGTGCAAATACTTACCCTTGAGCATGCTCCCTGGGGTGCTGGAAATTGGTATCCTGCCTTCACAGATCAGCACCATCCCTCCACACCTCAAGTGCCAGGGATGAGCGCAGGGGGATAAAGGGGAGCAATCTGCCTTTGCACTGACCTGGCAAACAACGCCACCGGCTCTGCAGGCAATTGGAGCAAGGTTTGGCTCCTATTCTACCAATACCCAAGGTACCCTCTTTTTTGTAGCTACTGCCTGATAGTTTTGCAAAACCTAATCTAGATGCTACACAAAATACTTGTGCTGGGACATTACTTAGGTCAGATTGCTCTGTTTTAGCATCCCCAAATATGTTGGTTGTTTGGCAATTATCTTCAAAGAGAAGTACAAATTTCAACTTAGATAGCACTTCTTGCTGTCACATTGCTCGTTACTGAACACTGTTTCAAGGTATAGAATCCCACTGTGACAGATGGAAAGAGAGCCAGGCCAGGCAGAGAAAGCAGCAGCAATGTCTGTGCACCCTAAATTCCCTCACAAATACTTCAGCTGCACTAGCGACAAGCTTTTGTCCACGTTTTCTTCAGCTGCAGGCTATGGCCAACAGCCTGTGCTGCATCCCCAGCTCACTAAGCTCATGCCAAATAAGCAATACCGTGCAGATCCTGGAGTGCTCACAGGACCCAAGAAAGCTCTGCGACACACCTCAAACAGCCCTGGGAACTGTTCAAAGTTACAGCAGCTTTCCTAGGCCTTCCTACAAACTCGTAACTCAGGGCAGCCCCAGTGGCGTGCAGCATAGCATGGTCCCTGTATTTCTTCCAGGTGTGATGGGAAAGCCACTGCAGGGCTGTAAGACCTGTGCCAGGAAAATCCATACTGACCCCTTGTGAGTTAGAGTGCTTTCACATCCTGGCAGAGTGACACTTAGAGCCAGCAAAGGTGACAAGACACAAAAACTATATGGTGTTTTCATTTGCTATCCTAGCTAATGCAGTCTCAAACAAAGGGGTAACCTGTAGCGGCCCCACGTGCTAGAGTTTCTTTTTTAAGAAACCCATCATGATTAATATGAAACATGGGAGCAGCAACAGAAAAGCAAACAGCATTACAGAACAGACAGGGAAGCCAAGTACAGCAGATAAAAGTCAGAAGTTACAGATACAGGCAAATGGGAGGGAAGGTAGATAGATGTGTCTATGAAAACTGCCCTGCTCCTAGACAAGGCACTATATTACAAATGATGCAGAAATGGCAGAATATATAGCAAGTTAATATCCTGTACTAGGATCAGAGTTTGACGACCTTCCTGTATTATGGACATATGAAACACTTCCCTCTGCCCCAGAGAACTTCCGACAAAACTTGTAATGGGTGGTAATCTGCAAACCAATGCTCAAAAGGTCTTAAAAGTATTTATCAAGTGTTATGAAAAAAACAGACCCACATCTTACACTCATACGTGTAAACATAATAATTAAACATTTAGTGCCCTTGAACAAAGGGAAAATTCCACAGGGCTGGAAGAGAGCCAGTTGTACACTGATATGTAAGAAAATATGACTCTGGGAAATATAGATCACTTGGTTCTAAAATCACTGGAAAAGACCAGAATAGCTGAATTTATTTGTTTAATAAAAGTAAGGGATAGAACAACTAGTAAGTTAGCAAATGTTCACAGATTAAGACTTGTGATAAAAATGAATTTTTTTTTTCTTTTGTAAAAGCACATAGCTGGCTCCCAAGTAGTCCCTGTGAAGCAATGCAACTGCTGTAGATTTTAAATACATAACCACTTCATTTGTTTTTTTAAAAAGGACAACTATCCAGCATCAATCTAGCATATACAAAATAGGACTGGCTAACTGCCAAACTGAATATTGGGATGGGTTCTGGGTACTAAAAGGCAGCTAAATAATTGGAAAAAATTTGCTGAAATCCTTTCAGCTGAAAAGGCTGAGGGGGTCCAAGGTACCAAATTCACATCCTAGCCATACGTCTGTGGAAGAATCAGAGCAAACCATGGAAAGCTAGAACCGCAATTTCATCTGAGCCCTGTAGTTCCTCTGCCCATGTATTACTTCTGGGAACTGCTCACTCCCAATTTTGTGGGCGTGAAAAGTTCTGGGTGGCGCCAACTGCCAAGAATCTTAACTTCAGGGAAGTGCTTGTGAATTACTCTGCTTGGGGAGGGGGTGAAAATCAGAGGTAGGGAAATAGTCTGACCAAGAGGCAATGATGAGGGAGCCCCCTTCACTACCTAGCACTTCTGCCTGTTAACTATATGTCCTAGGGAGCTACAGCCAACAGCAGAAGGCTACTCCACAAGAAAAAGCAAGAGGAGGTCCAAACTTTTTTTCTAATCATTTGGATCTTGGACAGAGGAAGTATTTGGCACACACCCTTCAGGCAGGAGGGAAAAAAGCCTCCTCAATGAAACTGTGGCACATCCCTCAGCCCCTTACACATCCAGCTGACAGGAAACGTCCTGAAAATACAGGTAATATAAACACACTGGCAAACCTTCAAGCTCCTCGCCCTGCTTTATAACCACAGTGATCTCTATTTTGTTAAAGCACAAGAGGTTTCCAAAAAAACAACTATGACAATGGCATCAGCGGTAAAAAAGGAGCAGGCAGAGATCAGTCAGATGAATGAACGTACAAGAGTACATTTTGTTTTTCATTTTTTTATTGTGACTTAGAGATGGGAGAGAAAGGCCCAGTGCTACTGACAGAGCAGGAACCAGAAGGGAAATGACAATAAAAGTAGAACAATGTCTTTTTGCTGAGTATTTAAACCTTCAAGATTTTTGGCTTAGTTCCTTGTGATTCCACTGTTACAGAGCAGCAGCAGTTTTTCTTTCTTTGGAATGGAGGGTTCTTTGGCTAGAGTACAGAAAGCAAGCTGTAGAAAATTCCTTTGGCCTCACTCAGCCTAGACCTGCCACCTAAAAGGCACCATCAGAAAGCAGCTCAGTGCATGCAGCAAGGCAACCACTAGAAACTCTTCCCACATCAGCACTGAGGCAAGCCACAGTACGTATCATCTTCGTCAGACTAAGCTATGTCAGCAGCCTGATTTGGCCTTCTTGGGGCACAAGTAAACCATATTAGCTAGAAAGAACGAGCGATGCTGAACTTCCTACCCTCCTTCTGACCCAGCTGAGTTACTACTGCCTCCTAGCTAGAGTAGCATCATAACTGAGCATTTTCCAGTATTAAAACCTGAGCTTGGGGTTTCAAAGTACCAGAACCTGCTATGTGCCAAAGAACAGCAGGAAATCTCTCTTCCATCTTTGCTTTTGAATATGTGAATGAACCCAGCTGTCAGAGATTTCTGCCATACCACTGCCAACAAAAATAGCCTATTCTTTCCAATGGTAATTGATGCCTCATGTACACAGCAAAGTACTCCCCACCCAATTCACATGGCCACGTGGATAAGCAGCAGCTCCTGTCTCTCTCAAGCATAAAGGAAGACATTGCTGGACTGAAAAATCAGGGGAGGTTTGTGGAAAAATAGCGCCGACTTCCTAGCTCTGGGGCAAGGAATGCCGCCATCCAGGAGCCATGCCAGAGAAGCCCCAGTTCAGAGTAGAAAAGAAAACACCCTGACCCTGAGCTTGTATCAGGCAAATGCCAGGCCCAAAGAATCCTGTAGTTGTATTACATTTCTCCAAATCACATCAAGGTTCTTACACAGTGGTGGCCTCTAAAGAGCTTGGACAAAGTGGGAGCCATAAATGGCCTGAAGAAGTTACCTAGAACCAGTACAGTATTGCCAGTAGCAACACAACAATACACAGAAGGACTGTTAAAATATTTCTTCCCCATGCAACATCTTTGCGAACAAAAATGCCATCAGATTTGTTTATAGCATTCAAATTCGGGTCTCAGGTAGCTTTTACTCCTGCCCTGAGACCCGAGTTTCTCAGGTTTATCTTCCCCATGAGTATTTTTCTTCTCTACACCCAAAACACTTCTTAATCCAACTCTTTACTATCAGGATTAACTTTACTGAGTTAAAACAATGGTAAAAATATTTGCTAAGTTTATTTTAGAAATACAGATTTTGTAAAGACAACAAAGGATGATTATTACCTCTCCCACACAGCCTTCCTTCTGCATGTACTTTCGGATAACAGACCAGATTTGGCATTTGCTCAGCAGTCTTCCACCAGTAGCAACTTCAAAACTCTCATAGGTACCATACTTCTCCAGGACAGCATGAATGATCCTAATTGCCTGTCACATAAACAAATAAAATATCAGCCAAAACACCCTCTCCACTCTCAAGTACCTCTTCCACAGCACCAAAAATCCCATTGTAATGAAACTTGATTAAGATAATCCCCTATAAAGAATTCAAAAGCCTGTAGTGTCAAGTGCTTGTGAAGTGAGATAAGTTCTTATGATCTAGAAAAAGATTAAGACTGAGCCAGCCAGAACATTACTGTGGCAGAGGGGTACCCAGGACAGAGAGATACTTAACACAACCAACATGACCCACAGTAAATTCTTTCTGCATTTTATTGTCTCACTTATCCTCACAAGCATCCATTGTAGGAACTAGGCAAAGCAGAACCGAAACAGCAGTATCATGGCATGCTGCCGCTAGATGTTAAAACCATGATATATTTTAATCTTTTCTGCTTTCAATTCTCCATTCAAACTTTAGTGTTTGTAAAAGGGGACCTGTTTTACCAACATACTTATTAGTCCAAGACTTTCTTACTGCAACACTGGATTTATTTCAGGAACTGACAGCACAGAAGACATTTGACAAGGGCACATCTTTTGGCAAAAGATGTCCTCTGGCCCATTATAAAAGTAGCAAGTACAAAAATGGGATGGATACATGACTGATCTCAGAGTTATAGGAAGATCTTTATTCCCCTCAGCTAGCTAAAGCTGATAGAACCAGAAAAAAATTAGACCACAGCTAAGCTGTGGAGATTTAAAATGTTAAAGGGGAGTTAAAATGATTGTGGCAGCTCAGACTGTTTTTTCTTCACGGGCTACTGTGTCTACTTTGGTGAATCTCTGTAGAAACTGCAATTTCAACAAAGCACTTCAAGTGTTAATGCATGAAAGAGTCAGAACTACACCTGCAATCTTCCACTCTCATAAGAGACAGGCAGGTCCTGTAGTGAAGCTTAGCTGTAAAGGGAAGTGTTAGTTGCACAGTGTTGCTTCCTTTATTTCAGATAGGGTCTCAACATGACCAGTCTACCAAAAACCAGCAACATTTTAATAAAAACAGTGTGTGCCATTTTATTAGCGTTAACATTTACACAGCATATATACAACACAAGCATTTATTAGCACATTTCCTCACCGGGAAGTGAGTTTGCATCCAAGTCATTTTGAAGTAACAGTTTTCTCTAGCCTAGGGATATATATCTCTACCTAGATGACTCCTATCACTCTTCTGTACTTATTCTGGAGTTTTCTAGCAGTTCCCAGAGCAATATATATATATAAAGCTGCCTGAACTGCCACTGACAAGATGCCTGCTTACCCTCTGCTACTGAGCTTTTCAGGCCAGGATAACATGCTACTCCTGAAGTGTGCATGTTTTGCCCTCTCTTGCTGAGAGGGCAAATCCCTTTGCACAGGCAATCCCTTTGCTCTTTGTCCTCCTCTAGCTTCAGATGTTTTGCAAGTTCAGTCCCTAAAGGGAACTCTATTATTGAAGGAAGGATGTTCAACACAGGTATGTTATGGCTTGGAAAAGATCATGGTGTTAAGAGTACAGTGAACACAACAAGAAATAGCTCTAGTGCAGCTCTAGACCTAAAAACTGAACTCAGCCATATGGACCTGGGAAAGAACACAGAGGGAGCTAAGGCATAAATCAGGCCAATACTCTGCTCCAAAAAAAAAAAAAAAAAATAAAAAAAAGAGAGAAATGTTCTGGGAGACGCAGGAGCCTGGCTGCAATAGCACAGTCCTGTATGGCTTGGTTGACTGTATTAATAAGCCAGATCCATCACAGATACAGTCTCCACTCAACAGAATTTGAGTAGGTGTCGGGGGGATGAGCCGGCACATAGGAGGACATGCCGATTCAGCAAGGAATTAAACACAAAAGATATGATTATCAACAAACTGGCATTCAACACCATTGCCCACTACACAGTGGCAGTGGTTTCATTAAAACTCTTATTCCAATTATAAATAGGACCTCTTTTATTAGATTAGTACCACATCACTTAACTTCCATTAAACCTCATACCACATACAAACTAGAGACCAATTTCACAGTGTGCGTGTGAGCTTACATCTTAGATCAGACCTGTGTTGTCTGAGGCCCTTTCTCACGAGCACCAGTATCAGAGGACCAGAGAAAGACGCAAGAAAGTCTCCTGAAATACAGGCGCAGTTTGCTCTTCCTCCACCCTGATCAACAGCAAAGCAACTGGTTAGAGCCCTGCATAAGAGGTTCTATCTCCTCCTTTCTGCTTAAGGACATCCAGAATTATGATAAGAATGCTTATTGCCTACGTAAACATTCAAACCATCTAAACACTATCCCCAGTGGCCCCTGTGAAACCCTGTAAGAGGGACATTGTGTGTGTTGTGACCATCTTTCTGTACCAACACAACAGTTGTTTCTGATTTTCCTTCCCTGAACAGTCCTCTGTACACTGCTGATTTTATTCTCAAGTCACTTATTCTGTCTTCGGAGGAGAAGTTTTTTATGCTCTACTTCTATAATTGCATTCCCTTGCTCTGCGCTCTCTGGAATATTGACATGTGCGTTTGAGACGGGGAATCACTGCTTGCTACACCACAGCCCAGTCCCAGGGAGTAATGACACTCCACACCTCGTGTGCCTTCCCAGAAGCTCACTTGTTCCTAACTACCGCTCTTAACTTGGGGAGGTTTCTTTAAAGTTTGTCCCCTTTTGGGAGCTAAATAATCAAGGCTATTTTTGCACGTTCTGTCTGTTGCTCAGCCTCTTTCCCAAGCCATGAGAAGGGCACTGAGCCCCACTCATGAGAGCCATAAGGAACCTTCTGCTGACTTTGATCAAAAAAGGACCATTTCTTCCTGCCATCTTTTGCTTAGTCACGATGAAACTTTGTCTTTCATCCCATAAGGCCTGCAGCACTGAGTTGAGAGAAACTCAGCACAGATGGTCTGCAGGAGTAAGATCACAAAAAGGCATGTTTTTTCCTGACTTTTTGAACAAGCTGCAAAGAACAAAATTTTCTACAATAAAGCATTTACTTTTCTGAGAAGCTGATGAATATCACATCAGCCCTTCCTGCCCAGGCACTGCCCTATTCGGGTCTCCAGAGCAAGAGCTTATCAACTCAGTCCACAAACATGCACAATTACACACACAAAGTGATAACTCAAGCTACAGGTCAAGCTCTGTGTTGATGCTGTTCTCACTCCTGTGTGACAGCCTGGGATGCTGCCAAACAGGCCACCTGATCCGTAGTGTAATGAGTCTTAATGTGGCTAGAAGGATCTTTCTTATTTATTCAGAGAAGTTTAAGCTTCTATTAAAAAAAAAAAAAAAAAAAAAAGCACATGCAGAATAGCTGGTTCAGCAGAAGAACTGAAGGGGTCACTAAGCTCAAAATACGAAAGATAAGTGCAGGGAGCTGATTGTCATTTGTGTACTCTTGCCCAAGGTTGTTAGCTTAGCAAAAAAACCTAAATTATCTAAATTCTATGTTTAACTCAGGGTTTTAAAATAAAAGCAGCTTATAGGTAATGATTGCCATTCCCAAGAAAAAAAGTCTCCCAAAATGAAAGAGATTGGAAGTAGGTTACTGCAACATCTGAGCAAAGGAACATCGATACTAATACTGTCAGGTCCTCTATATATCTACTGTTTAAATGAGCACTCACCTGTATGTGAAGCCTCCCCATCTTCAAAGTATTTTCCTATTCTTCTCCACTTACAGAAGTTAAATATTTCTCAATAATTCCTAGCCATAAGTGGTACAGTACAGACTGTGTTTTTTCCAGAAGGCAAAAAAGCCTCTGTTCTCCCAAAATACATCATGCACTCATTGGAGAACTTGTAAAGATTGACAGAAACACTTAATACTTATCTCTCTTTGCCTGTAGAAAGATATTGAATAATCTGGATAATAATTTACGTAGAGATATATTGCAGTTTTGTCATCTCTTGCTTTCTATACGAAAATGAAAAGAAAGGGTGGGTTTAATAAGCGAATGTTCAAAAACTGAAAAGTAGATCAGTGAAGATCAGTGTTCTTTGAAACACTACATGTAAGCTCCCAAATAACAGCTGTGAAGAAATATAGCTCTGCAAGTCTGAAGTTATTTACAACAGTTTTTCATCTTCTTTATTTGAAGTAACTAAAACTGGTTACTTTTGCAGAAAGGATCTCTTGTCAGATCCAGGAAGCCCGACCCTACGGTAGAACTAGTTTCAAGGCAGTACAGGGCTCCACGTTCACAAATACAGACCAAATAAAGATGTGCGCATCTGAGAGTCTACCACCCTGCAAGCAGCCCTTTCTTAGCTTGGGATGTCATATGCCAGTGTATGTCAAAATGACACTCTAAAGGCTCCATGTAACTTCAGCAATGAACAAGTATGATTTTTAATGATTAGTCACATGCACAGTGCATCCATTTTTCCTCCCTGCACTGCTTAATTGAATATAATTAAACTTTATTTCAGTTATAAGGACACAGCAAGTTTAAAGACCTCACAGCATGGCCTGTGGGCAGTCGCTTCTTGGAGCAAGCTTCGGCTGTCAGTCGTCAGTTCCCTTCCCTGCTTCAGTTTGACAGCACCTGGGAAAAAGCTAAGGCCTGTTTTATGCACAGAGCATCAAAAAAACACACTCCCTTTTTCCTTCCTTCCTATTTCCTCTTGTTCAAATGACTGGGTGCTCTTTGTTCACTGCCCACCACACAATTATTTTTTGTGGCAGAGAGCAAGCCAGGAATATTTCAGTAGCATATGAGCAACTGAAGCAGTTAAGCAAAAAATACAGATTGCCTTAAGAGCAGTCTACAGCCAGCTGCTACCATAACCAATCAGAAATTGCTGATAGTTATATGTTAAGGTTGCTGCCACAGAAGACAACCTTTTGCTCTTCCAGAAAACAAACCAGACTTAATCCACCAAGAGACATAGGGTTAAAGATTGCTTCACACAAGTCAATCACACCAGCTCCTGCTCCTTGCTCACTACTTCTAGAGCAACAAATACAAAACCAAGAAAATCCCCCTAATAGCAAAAAAAAACCCAGCAGACCATCAGTTCTTAACTGCAACTGTGCACTTGTAAACAAGAGGCAGTTTGATGCATGTAGCAAGATCCAGGAGGCGCATGAGCCACTACCCACATCAGTTGTGGAATTTGTACTACTGCAGGTAGAGTATGTAATTAAAGATCATCTCTTCCCAAAGAGTTTAGAAATAACAGGACAAACGCGTGAAAAACAAGAAGTAAGAGACGGCAAGCAACGCAAGACCACACAAGCAGTCCAGCAGCAGAAGCCAGGAAGAAAAGCAGGATGAAGTTCTACCTCTATGAAAGATTTCACACTAAATACACAGGGCCTCAAACCATTTCCTTATCAGCCAGACCACAAAATGCTCCAGCTGTGAGGAATTCTGGAAGGAGCTGCTTCTGCATACCAGGAAAGAGAGATCCACAGAGCTACCGCTGTTCTTACAAGCGGCACTAAGACAACAGCATCTTCTTAAATCAGGACGCTAATACCTTTGTACTTGGTTTTCTTCCCATGCCATTTTCTTCACAGGGTTGGGGAAGAGCACATAATTCAGCATTCCTAAATTTCTTGTCCAAAACTGGTGTTTCAACCCATACTGTGTAGGTGAGATAGGAGAACCAATGGTGATGCTTATACCAGCAAAACAAAGGTATCTTGTAAGCTACTAAGCTGGAAATCAAAGTGCCAGAGGTTCTGACAACTCTCTAGAGCAGCACTTGCCTCCCTTGCAAGTGAGGTAGCAAACTCATACAGACTACTGGACAAGTCTTTGAGTACCAGGCATGTAAGCTGTAGCTAGTAATCCATTACCCAATATGTACTTACATACTAGCACAGTCAAGGCTGTATCTCAAAGGAAGGCACCGGATCATTGCCAAACGTTACACATCTATCATGGCCCACAGCTCCCCCAGGTCCAGAAGACCTAGGACAGCTTTCCTCGCTACACTGCGGAGGGAGCCTCGAGTACTCGGGGACTGGCTCCTATATGCAAAAGCAGCTCTGCAGGCCACAGCCCTGAGGCCACCCAGTGAACACTCACGGTGGTTATCCTGGCTCGCAGCAGCCTGGCCAGCAGGGCCTCTGGGCCTCTGCCCTGCCATCCACGGGCCCTCACAGGGCTCTTTTCCACCCAGAGCAGCGCACAGCGACAGGCAGGATCCCTGCCGGTGCACGTCCTGAACTGCCTGCAAGCTGCACAGCACAACCGCCACGGCCCGCTCCCGCTTGCGGTGGCCACCCACCCCAAGCGGCAGAGGCAAGAGGCGCTCGAGGCCCCCGGCTCCAAGAACGATGCGGGCACTGTCCTGTGCCGCTCCCGCCGTCCGCGCAGCTCGCTTTCCTCATGAGGCAGCACGCGGCCTCCCGCCTTCGAGGCTAGGCCCAGGCGCCTGCCGCGTGGAAAAAGGGGCCTCCGAAGCCACAGTCCGCCTGACAGCGCTGCTCACCACGCCCGCGGCCGCGCTGGCCTCCCTCGGGCCCTACCTGGGTGACGAAGCGATCGGAGGCGACGCGGTACTTGTCCAGAACGGCGTCGGGCACCGGCTCCGCGTATTCGAACTGCGGGTCGTAGGCGAAGCGCGCCCGGAAGAACCTCTCCCGCTCGGCCTCCACGTTGCGGGGCCGCAGCGCCACGAGCAGGCAGGGGCTCCGACGGGCGCCGCCGCCTTCCTCAGCCCGTGGCCGGGCGATGTGGGGCAGCGAGGCAGCGGCGCGCATCTGTCCGCGGGCCCCGCCGCCGCCGTTCACGGTGCATGTGCTCTCACTGCGCCGCATCCCGGCGCCAGTCTCCGACAGCCGCCGCGCCGCGGCCCCCCGCGAGCACCGCTGCGCGCCGCCCGGCCCCTGCCCCGGCCGCGGCGGGGGGGATGGGCACGAGTAGAGCCGCGAGCCATCGCGCTCCGGGAGGCGCGGGGCCGCGCTCTGTCCGCGCGGGCTGGCGCCCAGCACGGCCCGGCCCTGCTCGCATGCCGGCGTCCCCGGGTCCAGCACCATCGCCTCCAGCGCGGCGGTGGCAGCACGTGGGCTGCGCGGGCCGCGCCGCGCCGCAGCGAGCCACCACCTCCCCCGCGCGCTCCCGCCCCCAGCAGCTGCCGCGCCCAGCCAATCGGCGCCGCAGCTGGTGCCACAGAGCCAATGGGAGGAGCGAGTGGCTGGCAAGTCCTGCCCTCCCCGCCTGGGGGCCGCGCCTCTTGGTGGTCGTGCGTCTTCTCGGGGTGGAAGGGTTAGTTACGCCTGTACGCAGCTGGAGGGGGGGTTTTCCGTGGCTCGGCCTCGCTGTGGCCTCTTCAGTCGGCTTTGCCTGCCGATGGCTCTCCCTCAAGGTGGGCTGCGGGGCACTCGCACTGTGCCGCGGAGCTGGGGCTCCCTAGAAAATGGCCGCCTGCCTCCTCGGGTTTACCCCCGCCCGGCCTCAGCCTCCGCAGCCCAGCGCTGCCCTGTGTCCGGCTGCAGCTGCAGACAGGCCTGCATCAGGCTCCCCCCACCTCCTCTGCCGCTGCCCACCTCCTGTGGGCCTAGCAGGGTGGGCAGGAGGGCAGCGTTGCCCCCTGGCAGAGCAGGCAGCCCCCCTGGCAGCAGTCACAGAGAGGGCTGTGAAGCTCAGCTCTAAGCTGGGGCTCACAGGTGGTCCCAGGTGTGTAGGGCTCTGCAGCAGTCAGAGGCACCCTGACATGCAGGGCTTGTCCACCCAGGCAAAAAGGGCCTGCTGTGGCCAGCTACAGAGCAGAGCCCTTGTGTTTCTGACCAGGTGATGTGTTGCTTTAGAAAATGCAAGGTCTTCTTGTAGCAGCAGGCTGTAGGTGCAGCCTTGCAGATTCAGTTGCCTGCTACCTGTTGCTACCTGTTTTTTGCAGGTGGAGAAGACAATGTGAGACCACAGTGCATGCCAGGGATTTTGCTCAGGCCTGGCAAGTGGCAGGAGGCCTACTTTTGGTAACCGCTCTTCTAGGCAATATGTTGTGCTTGTACAGTGAGATAGCAGCAGGTGAAAGCCACCGTGGGTCAGGAGCCCACTGAGGACTCCTACTACTGAATGCACAAGTACTTTTTCTGTAAAACCTCCAGCTAGGGCTCAAATTCCCTCTCATGCCCCTTTTTGCAATCTCATGAGTATGAACTTGCCATGCAGCTGAAGAGGGTGATCACATGGACACAGTTGAACAGAGAAGCCTACGTGTCTCTGAGCAAAATCTGTGAGTTTCTGGGCCCGATTGCTGTGTTCTTTTTAATAACTACCATGTTTTTCCTTAGGGGAACCAGAACGCAGGCTGGCAGATCAGACTGAGGAAACTAATTTGCCCAGTAATACTAAATTCTTCTGTATGACTTGGTGAGATTTTGGCATGTGGGCATGCCTATGATTTTATCATGGGCTCCTAGTGAACATATTGCTTTTCTGAAAGCCCCAGCTTCTGGAGTCCTGTGAGGAATGAGAATCTTAATTTTCAGTAAAAAACAAATTGATTTCTTAACCAATTGTGCTTGTGGAGGCAAGCTGGAAAGTGTGACACAAAGGAGGCTCAAGAATTAGAAGCAATGAATGTTTATTATTTCATACATCTGATTTTAAGCCAGTCTGGCACTGGGAGCCTCGCTCATTGCCTGCATGCTGGAGGCTGGCAGAGGTACTTTTGCAGCCTATACCTGGCTTGCTACCCTGTGCCCATCCCTGTGACTGCCTGGTACCAAGTCAGAACCCACACTTGCTATGTGACTGCTCACAGACTCTGGCGAGGTCCTGTTCCAAGTGAACAGAGGCCACTACTGGCTCCACAGCCTCTAATGTGTCTAAACATAGCTTGCTAGCGATGAGGGGTTGCGTGTACACCGTAATCCGCAAGTGTGATATTAATGAACTGGCAGCGCAGTTAATTATCCATCTGCTAGTGGGAAGTGACAAGCCTCTGAAGTATCACCATTCCCAGAACAAAAAACAATCCGTGTGGAAGCAGGTGCTGGCCTGTTCCCCTGAGCTGTTGGTCTTGCTCCTTTTCACAGACACTCAGCTCTGAGGCCTTTGCTCCCCTGCATGGCAGCACTTGGGGGCTACTGGCATGGAGGGAAGCTGGCCCCCATTTCTTTCAGTTCTTTCTGGGCTCCTTAAGGACTTTGTGTCCAGGTGGGATCTTCTTCCCCCTCCCTGGCTCTGGACTGGATCTCTTCCACCCGGGCTCTCCCTGCTCCTCGGTGCCAGCCCCGACCTGTGGGCTCCCCAGCAGTATGTCATTGATGCAACTCAGCGTTAGGTTGCTAAAGACCATATTGAGGTGGTCGACGCCTTGCAGCTCCTGAACGTGTACTTTCTGCTTCTGTTGGTTGCGCCACCGCTTGCACAACTCAGAACTGCGTGTGCTGACAGTGTCATCCCCATCCCCATAAATCATGTCCACGGGGTCCTCATAAGGGAAACGCTCATCATATATGTAAGTTTCCACAGTGGGATGGCCTGTACCATAGAGGCAATAAGTGTCCACGCCAGGAGGGGGTAAGCCCTTCAGCAAGTCCTTCATGTCCTCCCACATGTACCAGCCATCCTCCAAGTTGACGTCAGTGAAGAAGCGTTGGTAGTCCCGGTAGGTGTAATTGTAGGAGGGTGTGGAGATGAAAATGTGGTTCTCAGGCCAGGCCAGGCTTGTTGGGAACATCCAGGGGCTGGTCGTGGTCATGCGCTGCTCTTCACGCAGCTTTATGTTGGACATGAGTGGTATGCCCTGGTTATCACCTGCAGGACATGCAGGGGACTCATCAGAAACAGCAGCATAACATACTCGAGCAAATGGTGCCCCTTGGGTTACCTGAGGGGTTGTACTGGGACCAGCCTGTCTATCACTGACTTACAGCTGTTTCCTGGCTGGGTTATGGCAATTGCGCCACCTCAGATCTGCCTCATGATGCCAGCAGAAAGGAGAAGAAAGATACCTAAGTAAGGGCAAGGGGACCTGTGCTTACAGTGCTGAGTAGAACAGCCCCGTGCAGCCACCTGCCCTGTCCACAGCAGGGGAAACGCTCTAGCATTTCCAAATCTCTCGGGGTGTCAGAGGGAGCATACAGGCTGTGCAGCACATGCCCAGTGAGTAAGACACATCTAGGATGCAGAGGGTCCCTGTACACATGATGCCTACAATACTCAGCATTTGTTCAAGAAGTCTGGCACCTCCTGGCCACCCTGGGCTCACAGCATGCACCTACTTTGGTACGGCTGTAGGTCATGTGGAGCAAACTTTCAAATTCTCACCTGCATAAAATATCTAGCTGGAGGAGGAGGCTGAGTCTAGACAAACCTGGACATAAAATGGCCCTGACCAAATCATCCACAGATCTTCCCTGCAACCCCTATGTCTTCACACCTGTCTGCAGGAATGTGAGTTACCTGAGGCCAAGGTGTTGACAACAGGTGGTGAGGCTGCATGTTTTCTGCAAGCCAAGGTATATTTGGTGTTCCTGGAATCCTGAGACCGTGCAAAAATCTTAATTACCTTATAAAATGTTTCTGGCCCTCATGCCGAAAGAGAAGAATATCAGAAGGTGACTAAGAGAGATGCAAGGGGCCAGATGTTAAAAGGCAAAATCTCCCCCTCTTGAAAGTTTTCAAGCACATGATTTTAAGTCAATCCCATACCTTTTGGGAGCCCAGCTTGAGACTTCTAGATATCTGGGCTATCACATTAGGCAAATGATTGTGGCTTTCTGGACTGAAAAGAGACTAAAGAGGAACTGGGTGAATGGAATTGTAAGTCTGAAGACAGAAGAGCCTATGGACTCTAAGATGGACTCTAAGATATGGGGAGATCCTAGCAACCAGTGCAGGAGTGTGTGAGAGTCCTTTAAATGGCCTCCATGTTCTCTGCTGCAAAGAGGCTGTATCAGGTTGGAGAAAAGGTCCAGCTGGCTCACTGCCCTGCAATGAAAGAAGCAGAGCAGATGCCTGTAGAAGGCAGTGAGAAGCAGCAAGCCAGCCCCAGGCTGTTACCCTGGCCTGAGGATTTGTGGCTGAGGCACTTTCTTGCCTAGGATGGGTGTTTCTGATTTCAAGGCGCACCCCTATCCCAGAAGACATTCCTGGGCTGTCTACCTCTGATTATGGTCCAGGGTGTGCTGCAGGCTACGGTGCCACAGGAACTGTGTGCGGCAAGAGCTGGTGCAGAGGAAGAGGGGAGGCCAACCTACAGCTGGCCCCTTTTAACAGCCATTTTCTACAGCCACCATTTATGTATCAGCTTGGCCAGAGACATAGAAACCCATTCAACACAATCATGGAAACACAGCAGGCTTTCCAGGGTGCAAATGGATGCATGCTCGACTTTAAAGCCCATGCTAGCACCAGAGCATGAATGCTCCATCCATAGACGTACTGTCCCCTAGCTCTTCCACCACAGTGTCCTGCCTCTGCTCCGCTGACCTTGGTCCAACCACCCTTCCATTTCTGCAGGAGAGAAAGAAAACACAGAGGTCATTGTACATAGGAAATCACTCACCAGATGCCAGGACACGCAAGGGCTTGACAGACCCTCCCCAGGGGGCACCCAGGGAGATGAAACCCCCAATATACTGATCCTTCCAGGCTTGCGTCTGCTGCATCAGGAAGTAGAGGACGTGCAGGTTGCCCATGCTGTGTGCAATGATGAAGACACGTCGCTGGTATGCATCGTGCATCTCCTCTATCAGCGCTTTCAGGTTCTGGAAGTATTCGGGTTGCTCATCTGTGGGCAAGAGGGTGGACCAGCTCTTGGCCAGTTCGCTCATAGCCATAGGGCAACAGGACTGACCCTAGGAGCCCCAACTAGAGAGAAACGTAGGCACAGATGCCAGAAGTGCCACCATGCATATTCACATGAAAGCATTACTAATGGCTTAATGCTCTAGACAACAGGTAGCTATTCTTGTCCAGGGACTCTCTTCCATGTTGTACCACCTCACTACTCTTCATGAACATATTGGCTTGCTCACTGAACCCAGATCTAGACATGCTCGCAGGGGGGCCCTCCTACTTCCCTCATGCATGTGTGACTTGGCCCCAACCCTACACTTACGGGGCCCGACTCTCCAGTCATAGGGGGCTGCCCGAACTGTCTGGTCCCTCACGTAGCCATTGTTCACCAAGTTCTGCACCAGCGTGTGCAGGTAACCTAAAGACAGAGAACAAATGGGAATTAGGTCTGTGGTCTTCCCCTGTTACCTTTTCCCACCCTGATCCTGGTCACAGATTTACCAGAATTGCCTCTGGTAAACCTCATAGCTTGATCATTCCATCTGGAAATAGCAACTCCATGTGCCCTGGAGGGGCTGTGCCCAGCGATTAAGGTTGGGGTGGATGCCTGCAGGCGGTGGGAGGACTTGGGGCAGGAAGGGAGTATGTTCCTGGGGCCAATCTTCCTCATTCCCAGGTGGACTGGGCTCTGGCCAGCTCTGCAGAACCTGGCCACGATGAACCCTATGGGCACAGGGACCCCCGCTCCACTTCAGGACTAAGAGCATGGAATGCATTGTAGCCCAGGGCACCCTGTGCCTCTCCACAGAGCTGGCTCTCTCACCTGCCAGTTTGCTCTGATCCAGGTATTCCACAGAATAGGTCTTGCCAAAGCCAGGCACACGGATGTGTACCCCAGGGGCATTGGACATTTTTCGAGAGGTTCGATTATACACCACCCTGCAGGGAAAGGACATAAAGTAGCAGCAAGGACAACTCCACAGGGGACGGGCAGAGATCACTGGGTGGCAGCTGGGATCTGGGTGGCTATTTTCAGTTTTGTGTGGAAATAGGAGGACATGGACATGGATTGCAGGTGCCAATTGAGCCAATGTCCCCATGTTGTTACTTTGGGCTCCCTGTTCGGGGATCCTTATAAGAGATTGAAGCTGTACCACTCAGGGTGCAGCTCAGCAGATCTAGGCTGAGATGAGCCCATACTACAGTGGTGTTGGTGTGTGGGGACTCAGATGGACCCACAATGCACGAGGCAAGATGGCTGAGGACCGAATGTAATCTGTGCTCTGCAGTGTTGGCCACGGCTTCCCAGGGCAGAGAGCAGGTAGCTCAGGTAGATGATGTCCTCGCCAGGACATCCCCCAGCAAGGACGGCTCCAAGGTACAGGCTTGGCCTGCCAGCACATCTCACTGCCCCTGCAGCAGTTCCCAGGAAGGATCCCAGGTACCTGAACAGCGCTTTTTTTGCTGGATGTCACAAATGCTTCCCCTTGACAGATCTGGGGGCTGTGCTGCTTGCCAGGGCCTGCCCACACCATGAGGAGGGTGTCTGGGGGTGCGCTATACTCTGGACACCTCTGGTCACCTCTGCAATGCTTGGCAAGGGTAGTGCAGACAGACACACAGCAAATTTGTTTGTGCAGCTGGTGGGAAGGGGTGCCATAGGAAGGGCTCCTGGGGGAGCTGCCTATCCCAGAGCTGGGGGCTCTTCTCCTCCTTGGGTCAGCATCATGGCACAAGGAAAATCCTGCCTGCCCTGAGGAGATGCATGAGTTTCCTCTGACCAGCTCTGAACAGCTTCTACTGTATTACATTTCCATCATTCAGATCCTCTCTCAATGACTAGGTACTTCTAGAGCCTCTTTGTCTCATCCCAGGCTGATATCTCTGCCTGAGCACATGAATTGTGATCTATGAGCGCCAGCCACCCCGGGGGTCAGGACAGGACATCTCTCTCACCCTGCTGCCCTAGGCAGGATGGCAGTGTCTCTAGTACGTGCTGAGGATAGTCTGGATGGAACAAGCACATGGCAGGGAAACGGGAAGGGGGCAATTGGAATATGTTTGTCCATGAGAGCTGGAGCCAAAGAGGTATGTTAACACACACAGGGTGTTCAGCCAGGCAGATGCTCCTGTGGTTTCCTGTGTGTGCTGGGTCGGGTCCAGGTGGGGAGGAGAGGGGAGGGAGATCCTTGGTAGGTCATTTCCCTGGGGAGCTCCCTGGGTGGGAGGTGAGTGGTACCTGGTGTTATCGATCCAGCAGTCTACTCCCACTGGCAGGAACGTGTTGAGGTTGAGCCAGATGGTGAAATAGTCCTCAGTTTTGCGGTAGCACATCCAGTTCACCACATCTGGCTTGTCCAGCTTTGCTTCCAGCTGGTTCCCAAGGCACCCAGGCACTAGAGGCACCACAGGGAGAGACAGAGGCAGTTAGACCTCATCTCGGTGGCTCTGTGGGGCTGCTTCGGCCAGGCAGTGGTCAGGGCACCCAGCACTTCCCACAGTCCCGCTAGCCAGGGCTCCCTTGAGGAACCTGCTGTTTGATGCAGTTGGAGAAGCATCCATGGAGAACAGCCTGTACAGCCCCTTGTCCTTTCAATGCATAATTTGTGTGAGGGCTGCTCAGAGCTGGGATGCAGAGTGAGCATGGAAGCAGCGGCAGCATGCTAAAAACAGGCTCTCAGGGACCCGCTTCACTGCTTTTTCCTGTGGCTCCTGCTGCACATGCTGCAGACTGGGCCACCAGGGGATGACCGTGAGAACAAGCACCCTCACCGAATGGCTCAACATCAGCCCAAAGGTGTAACTCCCTGCCAGCACATAACATCCTGGAGTATTTCCCCCTGCCTGGATGGGTTTCCATGCTCCTCTCTTCTCTCCAGCCTGAGGGAAAGAGTCAGTGCTGCTTGGACCCAGCCCTACCACCTGCCCTGAAAGTGGTTGCATCGCACCAGCTGTCACCCCAGGCATTTTGCACTGCGGTAGCAGGCCAGCTTGGGGCTGCACGGAGAGGCCCCAAAGAGGCGTCCAAGGTGAAAGCTGTCCCCGTGCTGATGCCCAAGGCCCACACACTGTTTTCCTGAACTTTAAACCCTCCACACAGGCTGAACAAGGTCCCTGAAATGATTCAGCTCTGAGCAGGACCGTACCCTGTGGGAATTCAGTGCAAATATCACTTACAGTAAACACAAAGCTGTTTTAAACAGGTTCACGGCCTGCCACATGTGACCCAGGCTCCCTCAACAGATGTAGCACCAGGACGCCCTGTCCACCTTCAGGAGGTCCAGTTTGTTTTTTTGGCAGGGATGGGGGCTGGGAAGCTGTGCTGCACTGAAATATGTCTCTGCTCTGCCACAGCCCGTGCTGGGAGGTTGTTCCCAGCCAGTGTGCAAGAGTTGAGAGCTGTCTCCGGATGTCAGTGCTGGCCCAAAGGGTTGGGCGAGCACAAGTGAAAAGACTGCAGGGCATCATGGCTGCAAGCCTGAGAGGATGGGAGCACTGGGTGCTGACTGCACCCTACAGCTGCAGTGGGTCCACCCTGCTGTGAGGGCTGGCCCTAGACACATCTGCTGAGGAATGACATATGTCTTAAAGCTGCCGCAAGCACTGTCCTCTATGTTGCTCACCATGTGACCAGATAGGGTGATTCCCCACTGCTGACTGAGTGTATCAGCAACAGAGCCTCGTGGCATTCTACGCTCGGCAGCACTGGGAGAGCATGGGGCTGGGAAGAGCCTGGTGGCATGGCTGGGACACCTGGGCTTGGCCCAGCTCCTCCACAGGCCCTGGAAGATGTGGTCCTTCACATCACTTCTCCCAAGGACACAGCAAACCGCTCTGTGGCAGCGACAACAGGACTGTGGCCAAATGTCTTTGTAAGATGCCTGCCCTGAGCTGGCCTGCAGCCTGGAGAAGGGCTCTGCTGTGGCTGCAAGACCCTACAAGTACAGCTGGATGTAAGCCATGCTCCCTGGCATTAGGGCTGAGGGATTCAGCCACAGGTGAGGCTGTCTTTGACCCAAGAACGATGTGTCCCATCTGTCAGATGCCAGCAGGACATTTCCCCCAGCTCCTGCTAGGCCCAGGTGTCCCCGTGCCCTGGGGCCTATGGGAGTGGGTGTTCGGGGGAGCTAGACGTGCCCATGCAGAAGGGTGCAAAGGCACCCTGACCAATGTTCCAGCCCCACCTCACCTATTGTGGCCCCAACTAAAAGATGCAGAACATAGTCACAGCCTCTGAAAGCCTTGTCCCATGTGAGCGGGGAATGGGATATGGTGGTTGCCTTGCTCAACCTGCTTCATAGCTCCCTAGCACCTGTTGTAGCTCCTCAGGGATACAGGAAGGGCCTAATCCTGCCTTCAGATCACCTGGTGGGGGTCAGGACATCTTTCCCCAAAGCACCTAGTGGGGGTCAGGATATCCTCCCCAGTGCCCGAGTGGACCTTTGCATATGAGACACCAGGCACAGGCAGGGGAGCGGACAGTGAGTGGCTGCCAGACCTGCTCTGAGAGCAAGAGAAGAGTCCAGGGCAGCTCCTGCGGCAGGCAATCACCCTGAGCCCCACAGGGCCACAGCAGAGGGCTAACAGCTCCCAGAGGTGCCAGGGACTGTCAGGAGCACCTGTGGCATGGGGCAGACATCCTGTTACCTTGCTGGACTGCGGCTGCAGCTGGCTCCCAGTCTGTGGGCACCAGGCCCTGTGGGCACCAGGCCCCCACGCTCCCGGTGTGCACAGCCCTGAGCTCTGCCTCACCTTAAAAAGGACATTAGGTAATTATTAAGGGAGTTCCTGTTGGGGCAAAGGGGTTATCATTGGTCCCAAGGGCACTGGGGGTTTCTGGGACGCCCGGCTGAGGGGGATGGGCTACATGTGGATGCCGACAGGCGCACAGGGTGTTTGGTCGCAGCATTCCTGGCTGACTGCATGCTCCTGGCATGTTGGCTCAGCACCAGCTGTAGGGGCAGCCCCAGCAGCCTGAGTGCCCCAGCCTTGGCTAAGGCTGAGGCTGGCACTGGGGGCACAGGGCAGAACCAGGAGCCCAGTGCCATGGGGCACTGCCTCTGCTGGGATAGTAGATGCAGGTGCTTCGGAGGAGGCAAGGCTTGGGGCTACAGGCACCTGCCCTGGGGTGTGCGGACCTGGACTCCAGATTCCTGTGGGGCCAGGCCAAGGCAGAGGAGTTGTTTAGGGTCTGGGGGAGCTGCTGGTGGGCAGTCAGAGCAGCTGTGGGGGAAGACCCAACCTGCCCCATTTTGCAGGGCCTATCAGTGGGATGGTAGAGAAGCTTTTATTGCCACAGACCATCCTGAGAAGATGCACAAGGTTACTTGTACCACATCATTCCCTGCCCTGCATGGTGACAGCCACCAGGCCTCCTTGTGTCCTCCTGACCTCTGGCATGGCTAAGCAGTGCCTGCATTGCACCACTCAGGCTCCAGATACAATGCCGTGCACCAGGCTGTGCTCTTTAATCCTGCTGCCTCTTAACCACTAAGTAAAAGAGCCTGGCAGGCCACGGCTGACCCACGCCTGCCATGTGCCAGGCTGTGGGGCTCTGTGCAGGCTGCTCTGCTGCCCCCAAGCACAGAGGCCTGCCCATGGAGAAGTGAGTTTATAGTGTCAGTCCAAGGCCATATGTCAGGCAGTTCTGCTTTTCTCTTCTCTTTTTAAAAGGGAAACTCAGTTAGTTCGATTCAAGAAAAAGGAGAAGAAACCTCTGCTCAGAACAGATTTCATGGCAAAAACTGATCTCCACCTCACTGAGGTGATTCCCCAGGCCTCTTCTTTTGCCTCTCTCTGCATCTCAGCTAAGCAGAGAAACTGCCTGCTAGTTCATCCACCCTTATGCTATTCCCCAGGCAAGAGTGGACATTTGGTCTAACATGAGGTGGATGCCCTTCAGCAGCAGGGGAGGATGAAATTAACCATCATCATGGAGCAACAAAAGACATGGGGGATTGGGACAGGTTTGGGGGCAGCAAGGTTGTGGATACAGGCTTACTGGGATGGCAGCAGCAGCAGTGGGAAGCCACAGCACTAGGGTCTCTTGCAGGCCCTGTCCCTATGCCAGCACAGCCCCCCCCAAATGGAGTGAGCCCCAAAACACCATTTTATCCAGCTCTTGATATTCTGAGCCCCACTTGCTTTCTGGGGTACCCAGCCTGCCCTCCTGGCTCTGAAGAGCTGTGGCCAGGCATGGCAGGTCCTGTATTCCCAGCACTGCCGATAGGTGCGGGATTGGGAGCTCTGTGTCACCACCCTGAGGTGGCTCCACCAGCACAGTAAGATAGCCAGAGACTGCAAAGGGGGTTGCAGCCTCCCACTGCAGCCAACAGACACGCCAAGCAGTTCCCCATGCTGCCGGGAACAATGTGCCTTGCCTCTAGCCAGCTCTGGGGCTGTGCAGCGCCCCAGCGAGCAGAGCCCAGGATGCCTGCTGTGCCCCTGCCTGGTGCCAGGGCTGGCAGGTTGTAGGCCAGCATGCGTGATCTTACCGAGTACCACGGGTGGTGTGCTGTTGGTCGGGGGTGCTTCTGGGGTGGAGGTGGGTGGAAAGAGCACGTTGAAGAGCCAGAACTGGGATGTGGGCTGCAGGAGCAGTAACAGTGTCAGCAGCGCAGCCCCAATGCCTGTACTCCCCATGGCAAACTTGGCTGGGATCCTTTCAGCGTCTCCAAGCAAACAGCCTTTTATATTTTACGCAGGTCCGGCCAGAGGCACCCAGGCTGCAGGGGAGGGGAGAGCTGCAAGGGGCTGGCCATGATGGGGAGGAGGGACGGGGAGGGCCAAAGGATTGGTCTTGCAGACATGCTATCCCCTGAAAGCACAACCCTGCTGTGCCCATGGGCTCTCTGCACCCCGGACCCCTGCCTGTGGGTGCAAGCCAGAGCAGGCAGGCAAATTTTGCAGCCTCGTGGTACCTTAGGTGGCCTTCAGCTGCGTGCTGGGATTGTGACCACTGTGCAGGTCCCTTTGCCGTGTGCTGCGGGGTGCTCGCTCTGTGTATTTGTGAACACAACACCTCTGCACATCTTTAGTGAGGGGGTAAGCGGTGGGAGGACAACTGGCACTGCAGACATGACCAGGCAGACCTCAAACCTCAGAGGTTCCCATCACAGCTGGGACAAATCAGGACAGCCCCTCACACACCATGGCAGCAGCATATCCCACAGCTCCTCCAGCATCCTCACAAGCACTGCCGCTTCCCCATGGCCACCCTTGCCATCCTGCCCACTTATGCACCTCCCTGGGCACAGGCAGTCAGACCCCCACCTTGGGACTGGCTGAGCCTGAACACGTTCCCAGGCAGGGGCCATGCCATGACTTGCTGCCAAAAACACGTTGGAAGGAACTTGTTGAACACCAAGGGCTGCAGGGCCCATAAGATATCCCTCTGTGCAGTCCCTAGGCCAGAACGATGAAAGAAATAGCCTATGGGGAGCACGGCATGAACTCGGGGACTGCTCGGGACCCCTTGCCTGGGCCTGGGCAAGGGGTGTCAGCAGGCAGGGCTCTGCCCAAACAGCCCCCCCACCATCCCACCGTGGGGCTGCCTCCCGGTAGGGTCTAGCACCCTGCGTGGCTCCCGCTCTGCGGGGCAAAGGACGGGGACGGGATGGAGTCCCGGGGCAAGGGAGCCCCGCTGCCCTCGGTGCCAATCAGGGATCCCGCAGAACCGGCCTGAGGCCGGGGCAGGCCAAGGGGCACGAAGAGGGGGGCGGGGCGGGGCCAGGACCCTGTCCCGGACCCCCTGTCCCACTCCCGGCGCCACGGGGCCGCTCCCAGGGCAAGAGCAGACCCACATCCCCCACCGCGCCCGCCCGAGCTAAGAGGGCTCCGCAGGCGCGACACTCCCCGCCGCGCCCCAGGCCCCGCCCCGCCGGCGGGGCATATCCGGCCCTGCCCCGCTCCGCCCCTTCCCGCGGAGCGGGTTCCGGGGCCCTGCGGTTTCCTGTCTCGCTCTGCGTAGGCCCGACAAGGCCGGGCCGCGGGTCGGTAGCACCGTCAGGAGCTGGTGGGGGTGTAGGGCCGCCGCGCGGCGGGAGCAGCAAGGGAAGGGCCCGGAGCGCAGGAGGCAGTGTGAGATGGCCTTTCCCCGAGGAGAGGGGCCGGAGAGGAAGGCTGGGGCCGAACCTGGGGCTGGTGGTGAGGTGCTTGGCAGCACCGTGCTGGCCTGCTGATGCTGAGGCGTAGCTGGTTTGCAGCGATTGCAGGAAATGGCCCCCCTCACCCGGAGGAGCTAGTCCCTGCCTGGATTTCCCTTGGGTCCTCTAGCTCCCTGCCCCCCCGGGGCTCTAGTGACACAGAGAGGTGCTAAGGGGGCACCGGTTGCTGGCAGCTCCCCGGGGACCCCTGAGGCCTTCCACAGGCACTTGCCTGGGCCGAGGAGGTGGTGGCTGGTGAGAGGAAAGAGTTGCTGAGAAGGAGCCTCAGAAAGGAGTTGTTTGACCCATGTGTGCATGCATGTGGGAAAGAAAAGCTTTAGGGGTCTGGAGTAGGGCACGTGGGCCTGCTGCTGTGCCCAGCCCCCTGCTCCAACCGCCCCCCTTCCTCCTTCCCCCACCCCCTGAGTGTATGAGAGCTGGGACTAGGTCCTGCAGGAGCTGGTGGCCAAGCAAGGGCCTCTGTGTCATCAGGGTCCTGGGATGACTGGGAAAAGGGGGATGTTTTCAGTACTGATGATGGTCATGCGTGCGCCTAGAAGCAGAGGCGTTGTCAGGAGAAGTCTCTTTATTGGGCAGATTCCCCAAGGCATTGTGAACTGAGCCTGGCACCCGGGCAGGGCAGGGCAGTGCAGTGAGTTCCCATCCTAGCCCTTCAGACAGCAGAGCAAAGCCTCTCTGCTGTGTAGGGCCTGGGCAGGGCTGAGCCCCCAGCAGGTCAGGCCTTGAGGAGTGCCCCTGGCTGTGTCCTGGGGATGCTGCTGTCATGCTGGGGTTGGCTGAAGTCCTGCTGTGGCCCAAGGTATGGCACAGGCCAGTGCCAGAAGGAGAAAGAAAAGGAAGAATCAGTCCTGTCCCACCTGAGCCATCACCCCCTCTCTTTCAGGCTGTACAGCACTAACCATCTGACATGACAGGAGCATGCCAGTAGCAGGCAGCTCCAGGCATCTCCCCTGGCTCCAGCGCTCTCTGCCATGACCCCCAGGAGCCCTCCATCCTGCTCCGCATGGCCTCATCCCTCCCAGCTCGGCCTGGGAAGGATGCTCAGCGATGGCTGGAGCAGCTGGCCAGATCTTGCTTTTATTGCAGACCCAGCACTGGAAACTGGAGAAACTGGTAAGAAAAAACAAACCAAACTTCCTAAATATGATCCCTTCTGCCCCTTCTGTCAAGGGCAGTGCTGGGAGCTGCCCTTCAAGAGCTGGCAGTGCTGGGACTGCCTCCCCTGGCCAGGGCAGGTTTTCTGCCTGCTCTGAACCCAGTGCAGCCCCTGTTTGTGTCTGGGCCAGGCAAGTAGAAAAAGGCTTCCTCAAGTCTCCCTCTCAGCTTTTCATCTTTTTCTTTCTCTGGTTCTTAGTAGCAGAAGTTGGGTTATTTGTATTACTTTGGTTTCCCTGCAATTATTAGCAGGCCGGTGGTTTGCTAGGAGAAGCTGGCACCCCTCAAATTTCATTTTCCCAGTAGAACCATGGCCTTATAAGGCAGCGCTTTTACCAAATGCAAATTGCTGGCTGATGCCTACTGTCTTTGGAGACAGATGTGCCCTGGTGTGCCCGAGCCTGGTCATGCTGCCTGCAACACAGGGTGGGCAGAGGAGATGTGCTCCCTGTTTTGGTCCTGAGAGCAGTATGGAGCAAGGACTGTGTGCTAGGCTGTTTGCCTAAGCAAGGGCTGCAGAACAGGCACTGAAGTGGGATGCAGGAAATGGAGCTGTTTGCTTTTATTGGTAGCACATCCTGCACAGTGGAAGTGTTAGCAGGAAGTCAGCAAGATAGGCTAGACCCATGCCTGGCCTGACCTTCCCCTAGGGGTCTGATCCTATAGCTGAGGGGAAGAGCAGCTCTTCTGCATGCCCCTACCCTGGCAAGATGCTTTCCATGTCCTGCCTGGCTGACACCTCTCAGCCCAGCCGGGGGGACCCCTGTCTCCAGAGAGGGAACAGTGGGGCAGGAGGTGGTGGAAAGCTTGGGCACACCCTGCCACCGGGCTGTTGGCCTCCCCCTGCAGAGCTGTTCCTCCAGGCAGTGGTAGCTGGGCGATGCTGGGGATGGGGCTCTGCCCAGTTTTGAGGCAGGGACGCTGCTGGGAGCCCCTGTCTGCTCGTGCCGGGTCTCCTGTGGCCCCTGGGTTTGGCACAGCCCCATTTCTATTGCCACAGGGGCAATTCTTACCCTGGCAACATGGCGCTGGGGCTGCAGCTTGGTCCCCATGCACCACTCGGGGCAGCAGGAGGGCTACCCAGCTCTTCTGTGGGAGCAGGCATCAGGGTCCATGGGGGTTGCGTGGCACCAGCTGTGGGGAGGTATCACTGAGGCTGGGTCTGCAGCATTCCCTTCTGGCCTGTACAAGGTGCTGAGTGTCCCTGGGGCAGCAGGAGGGGAGGCAGACCAGGGGCCGGTGCTGGGACAGGGCACCTGTGACCAGGGGGATGGGGTTTGGTCCTCCTTGGTCCTGCTGGGCCCAGGAGGGTGGCAGCAGGCAGGATCTAAGTGGTCCCTCAGCTGCTCTTGCCACAGCAGCCTTCTGGTCCTTTGTGTCCCTGGCTCAGCATCAAGAGCTCAGCTGTGCCCTGTTCCCTCTGCAGGACATCCTCACCCCTTTTCTCACCTTCTTGGGGACCATCCTGTGGAACTCTAGCTGCTGTGTGTCAGCCAGCTGAAGGCCAAGCTGGACGGCCAGTAGCATCCCAGTGGATGGACGGTGAAGCCCCTATGCATCTGGTTGGGTAAGAGCCTCGTGGCCAGAAGACCCAGCTCCCAGTGCCGGAGGTGACAGGGAAGGTGTCCCCAGATCCCTGGCATAGGATCTGGGGTCAGACCCTGGCAAGGTCCTTGGGGACATGGGCCCATTTTGTGATCTCCAGCACTGCACCGCTCCTTCCATGAGGACAACCTTGGCTGGCAGATGCCAGCAGTGGCAGCTGTGGTCATGGCAGCCCCACTGCATCTTGTAGGAGGCATGTGTGATCGCCACAGGCAGCCCTGGGCCTTGGACAGAGTCCTGCTCCCCGTTAGAGGAAGCTGGCTGGCTCCTTGCTGGCACAAGTCACCTCCACCTTGGTGAGCCCTGGTCTAATTTGGGCAGTGGGAGCCCCTGCTGGCACCCCATCACTGATGCTAGCTCGCTGGGTTTCCTGCAGACCTCATCTTGACCTTCTGGCCAGGGCATCCTGTGGTGATGGGCCCCAGACACATATTCCCTATGAGGTAGGTGAAAAGGCTGTTGTTTACCCTTCTTTCTCCTTTTTTGTTCCCCCATCAACTCCCTGCCTCAGTTTCCCCTTCTGGGCATGGTGCCGGCCCCCAGGCAGCTTGGGGGCTGGGTTGGAGGAGAGTCAGGCTTGAGGCTCTCCAGCCAGCAGGATTTGAGCCAAAGATGCCAGTCAAAGCACAGCTCCAGAGTGGGGCTCCCTGCTTTGTCTCCTGGCAGGTTGTACTACAGGCAGGGCTGTTGTATGGGAGAAGATAGAGCTGATGCAGTGTAACAGCATAAAAACCAGCTGGGGAAAGAGGCTTGCTCTAGAGCTGTTGTGGGTGGAGAGTCTGCACTCTCCCGGGTGAGTATAGGATGAGGGCTGTCCTGCCAAGTGCCGGTTGGAGTGGAACCGGGAGAGGGACCAGGATGAGGACCAGGGCTTGGATGGGGATGATTAGGGCAGCCGGGGCAGCAGTTGGTGGCAATGCTGGGGAGGCTGGAACGAGGACGGTCCCCCAGAAGCAGGACCATCTGCTTTGCTGTGGAGCTGGGCCAGGTGAGCCAAGACGCTCAAAATGCCCTGTGGGGTGATAACGCAAGACTAGGGGCTTTGGAAAAATGAGGGAATTCATTTAAAAAAATAAAAAACCCTGAATTGCCTCCAAAGGAACAGCGCAAAAAGCAAGATGCTTGCAGGTCACTCAAACGTCTGGCATTGAAAGCACAAATAACCTGGGTGCTATGACTGGAATGGTGAAAGGGGCACAGTGAGTGACTGCCTGGCTCCATGGGAAGGCAAAGGGGCTGCTGTGGGGCAGCAGTGGGGCGATGGGGCTGACGACAGTGTCAGGGCCGCTAGCTTTCCCTGCAGCAGCATCTCCTGTCACCCTGGGAGCCGCACGTTGTTCAGAGGGAGCTTCATTGCCTTTTGCTGAAGGCTAGATCCTGCATGTTGCAGTCCCTTACGGTGAGCAGCAGGGCGCTGAAGTCCTGCCTGGTATGGGGCTTGGCCTCTTCCCAGCATGAGGCAGGGAAGGCACAGCAGCAATGGGGTCCTGTTGTGCTGAGTACCCCAACTTGGCTGGGAGTGATCCCTGTTCTATGTACTCTAGCGCCTGAGTGCCTGCAAGAAGAAGAGATTTCCTGCCAGTCCTTCCCTTCTCCCCTCTGCACCAGGAGAGCTGAGCAGGAGGTGGCCATGCTGGAACCCCATGACACAGCCAGAACCCTTCTTGGGGTGCAGAATGCCTATCCTTCTGGGCAGGATCCATGTGTCCATGATGTCTATTCCATCTGCTGGGCTTGTCCCACCCCTGCAGTGCTGGCGGGGATGCTTCTTGCTGCACAGGTGATGCTCTGTAATGATCTACCCTGCCTGGCTTTGCAGGTCATGCATAGGAAATCCCCAAACATGGCTGGTGAGACACCTGGAGGCTCCCTGTGAAGCAGTGACAGGCATCGCCTGCAGCACACGAGATAACCATGCTGGTGAGGCCTGGGGACAGGGCAGCGCAGGCCCCTCATGCTGCCAGGGAACTCTGGGGACAAAGTGCTGTGTTCCCTGGGGAGAGCAATTTCTGGCAGGGAGGAATAGGAGCCATTAGGGAGCTGCCTGTGCCAGTGCCTGTGCCAGTGCCAGCACTGAGCATTGCAGGGGTGTGCTGGCAGTGCTTCCTTCTCTGGACCAGGGAAACTGTTTGCCTGTGGCACCTTGCCAGCCAGACCAGATGGTGGGATAGTGCTGGGGCAATTTCTGTTCGAGTTTCCAGCAAGGCTTTTGACACTGTCTCCCATCACATCCTCGTAGGTAAACTCAGGAAGTGTGGGCTAGATGAGTGGACGGTGAGGTGGATTTAGAACTGGCTGGATGGCAGAGCTCAGAGGGTTGTGGTCAGTGGTGCAGAGTTTAGTTGGAGGCCTGTAGCTAGTGGTGTCCCCCAGGGGTCAGTCCTGGGTCCAGTCTTGTTCAATGTATCCATCAATGGCCTGGATTGAAGGCACAGAGTGCACTGTCAGCAAGTTTGCTGATGATACTAAACTGGGGGGAGTGGCTGACACACCAGAAGACTGTGCTGCCATCCAGAGGGACCTGGACAGGCTGGAGAGCTGGGTGGAGAGGAACCTCATGAAGTTCAACAAAGGCAAGTGCAAGGTCCTGCACCTAGGCAGGAATAATCCCATGCAGCAGTACAGGCTGGGGGTTGACCTACTGGAAAGCAGCTCTGCCGAGAAGGACCTGGGAGTGCTGGTGGACAACAAGTGAAGCCTGAGGCAGAAATGTGCCCTTGTGGCCAAGAAGGCCAATGGTCTCCTGGGGTGCATTAGGCAGAATGTTGCCAGCAGGTGGAGGGAGGTGATCCTGCCCCTGTCCTCAGCCCTGGGGAGGCCTCACCTGGAGTACTGTGTCCACTTCTGGGCTCCCCAGGACAAGAGAGGCATGGCGCTACTGGAGAGAGTCCAGCAGAGGGCTACAAAGATGATGAGGGGACTGGAGCATCTCTCCTGTGAAGAAAGGCTGCGAGAGCTGGGCCTGTTGAGCCTGCAGAAGAGAAGACTGAGAGGTGATCTCATCAACGTGTACCAGTAGCTGAAGGGGGGGTGTCGAGAGGATGAGGCCAGTCTCTTCTCCGTGGTGCCCAGCAACAGGACAAGAGGCAACGGGCATAAACTGCAACACAGGAAGTTCCGTCTGAACCTGAGAAAAAACTTCTTTCCTGTGAGGGTGACAGAGCACTGGAAGAGGTTGCCCAGAGAGGTAGTGGAGTCTCCTTTGCTGGAGATATTCCAAACCCGCCTGGACATGATCCTGGGCAATGTGCTCTAGGTGACCCTACTTGAGCAGGGGTGTTGGACTAGGTGATCTCTAGAGGTCCCTTCCAACCTAAACCATTCTGTGATTCTGTGATTCTGTGATTCTGTGATTCTGTGATTCTGTGATTCTGTGATTCTGTGATTCTGTGATTCTGTGATTCTGTGATTCTGTGATTCTGTGATTCTGTGATTCTGTGATTCTGTGATTCTGTGATTCTGTGATTCTGTGATTCTGTGATTCTGTGATTCTGTGATTCTGTGATTCTGTGATTCTGTGATTCTGTGATTCTGTGATTCTGTGATTCTGTGATTCTGTGATTCTGTGATTCTGTGATATCATTGTTTATTTTGGATTTCTTGTTAGTATGTTTTTCTTGTCACTCTTCATTTTGCTTCTCAGTTTGCAGCCATGTTATCTGTTCCTGAATTTGACTGTTCATTGCTCGTTGTCACTGTTCATTTAGCGAATAAATTCTATTTCACTGAGTGTTTCATTTTACTTATTGGTTGTTTTACTCAGCGTTCCATTCACTGTAAAATATATCCAGTCTTGGGACATTGTTTTTCTCTATTCACTGTTCCTTTGGCTTTTTTTCTGCCATATTCTCTATATTTTCTTGTTTCTTGTGCCTATTATGACTCTTCCTTTTGCTTGTTTTCATTAAAATAATTTGACGTCGAGTTAATATGGCTGGCCAGTGGACTTCTTACAATGGAAGAAGGCTATGAGGAGACAGGCAAGGGCTTTGCACTCATGGAGCTCGGGGAAGTACATAGGGAGTGACTGCCCACTACTCTTGCAAAGAAAGCTGAAACATAGATAGGAGTGAGGGGGTGCCTTTGTTCTAGATGAACGGCTGGATGAGCAGCGTGTGTCAGCAGAGTGGGCCAGCTGGCTATATGAGTGGAGTGGATCAAGTGGCTATTATCAGCTGGGAGAATCAACTCACCGTGAAACTGTTTGTCCCTGAGCTAAATCAAGAGTGCAGACGTCTTCCTGAAATAGCCAGATCAGCAGGGGGGGGAGGTGTGTATATATATGCAGCTTAGCCCAACAAAGAATATGAAAACTGAAGAAGAAAGAGTAGTTTGAAGGGAGTAACAGGCTTAAGTTAGTTTAAACCCATGTATTCCTCCAGGCACTGGGGATGCCCAGTGTTTTGATGGTGGGCATGTTATAGAGAACAGCAATGAGAACCACATTTGTATTGTGATTCAACTGCATATTGCAATTGCTATACTCTGCTAACTGTAATTTGTACTTGTGCTGTGATTTAAGTGTGTTGCTGTACCACTCCACTAAATCAAAATCCTGTGTAATGTCAAATAAGCAAATTTGGTATTACATATTAACTATATTAATTTTACATTACACATTAAACCCTCTATATGTGGAATAGCTACAAGGCCCTGCTTAGAGAGTGCTGGACTCTGACAGTGGGGCAGGGACTGTTCCCCACAGGCAGTGTGAGCCAAGCCCACGAGTGGGTAGGGGAGAGTTCAGCTGTAAGGACAGGAGCAGAGCTGAGCTGTGTTGTGCTGCCAGGGCCAGGGGCTGCCCCAGGGGGTCCCTGTGTGCACAGAGTCTGCAAGATGCACCCTGGCTGGGGTTAGGGCAGACGCTAGGTGCATCTCAGCCCTCAAGAGCAGAGCACAAAGCCAAAGCCAGAGGCCAGTTGGCTTCCCCCACGAAATGTGGTTCAGGGTCACCATCCCCCACCCCTGCCCTCTCCATGTCCTTCTTGGCAGCCTTAGCCCCCGTCCATCCTCCACTCCCATCTACCCAGCATGGCTTTGGGTGCTCTGGGTCTGCCCTTCCTTGTGGTTCCTGTCACAGCTGGGTAAACTTCACCTACCTCTCTCCCCTCGCCCTCTCAGCTGTCCTCACTGCAGGGGCTTTCTGATGCACTTGATGGCCTCACAGCGCTGCCACAGCAGCAACCTCACTTTCCCAGCCCTGGGTTTCTTATCCCCGTCCCAGAGGACAGCAGCCACAAAGAATCTTTTGGTACTGAGCTGAGAAACTTTGGGGATTGTAGCCAACATACTCTGGGATGTTCAGGGGAAGGACACAGGAGGGGAGAGAGAAGGAATGAGGCAAATCAAGGAGAAAAAGCATGGGAAAAAAGGGGCCAGTTGGGGCAGCCTGTAGAAGAGTTTTTCCCAGGTATCTTCCCACAGAGCCAGGATCAGGCTCTCCTGCTGTGAGTGTTTCCATGGGATACATGGCTCCGGGGGTAAAGAAAGCCCAACAGGGCTCTGGAGGCTCTGGGCTTACTGTGAGCTGATGGAGTGGTACTGAGGGATCCAGTAGGCACATGGAAGACCTGGCAGCCATCGCAAGCTTCTGAGTGTGGGCTATGGGCAGCCCTTGTCTGGGATCCTGGGATCCTGGGATCCTGTATCCTGAGAGCACCTGCTTTAACATCCCCTATTTACGGGATCATCAACCAAAAATGGGACAGAAAGGCAAAGCTCAGGCTGCTCTGGGAGAGCAAAATCAAGGTAATTCCCATCTTCACTGGCGGATACGCCATTTCAGGGTGACAAGGTGGGGAGAAAGTCCCAATGAGGGATAAAGGAATGGAAGAGGGAATCAAGCTTCCATTAGATCAGCGCCTCTCAGCCAATTTTAACCCTAGCCCTTCTCCAACCACCCTCTTGCACCTCTGGGGCAGGCCCAGTCATGAAGTTGCTAAACCAAAGAAAATGCCATAAGATGAGCTTTTCTCCCCAAACCAAGCAGGAAGAAATAGACTAGCGGAGGAGAGAGGACTCAGAAATGATCTAAATCCCATCAGATCACACTGGAAGAGGGCAAAACTGGAGGGCAGGGCTAAAAGTGCCACCTTGAGGGGTGAAAATCAAGGTGGTTTGGGGTGAAAAACAAGGATTAAAAGGGAAACTTAACTGTCAGTAAAAGCCATGGAGACCCAAGCTTGGAGGATGAGGTCCCAAACTCTCTGCATAGCCAAGAGGATTGAGGCAGAGTAGGGTTGGGAGCATGACTAGGCTCCATCCCTGCCTCACCAGAGCATCTCAGCTGGGGAACACCAAGATTACAGGGCCCAACAGCTCCAGCCACCTAACAACTCCAGCAGAGGAACAGGATGCCCCACAGGACTGTTGTGAAGATGCTGGAGATGTTTAAAGCCAACCCCAAAGTTCCACTGGAGAGACATAGAGGAGGGGGGAACGTCTAGCCCTGCAAAAAGCCTTAGGGTGCTTCATGGGGCCTTCGAATTAGCACTGTGCCTTAACTGGCTTAATTAAGAGCAATAATGGGGGTGGGGGGGGCATCTACTACCACTTCCGATGGGAATAGGGTCAGGATTAATTAGCTAGAGGAAATGAGGGATGACCTTGATACTTCCTAACTTCCCTAGAGATGTGGCTCCAGGGATAGCGTTATCTCTCCACCTTAGCTACCAGCATTTCCCTTCTAGTCTGCAGTGTGCCCTGCCACTTCGTCTCCTGGGCTTTTGTGTATCTGAGCATGCTGTCTGATGGGTACCACAAAGGGAACAGCCAAGGCCAGCCTGCCTCATCTTTTGAGCAATCTCCCCCATGTGCAGTTCTGATGATTAAGCACTGACATAGAAATCCCCACGACGCTGGGGGACATGTAGAGCTTGCCAGTGAGCCCTGCCAGGGTGTCAGGGAAAGCAGTGGGAGGGCAGCAGCTTGGCAAGGATAAATTGCTCCTTCTCCACTCCAGGAGGTCAGTGCCAAGCTGCAAGACAAGGCAGCACAGCACAGTTGAGGAAGAGCCCCTGCCCTCCTCTGTGCTTGGCCCAAGGCTCACTCCAGCACTTGTGTGGCTCCTCACCCTCTCATATAGCCCAGTAGGGAGGCCCGGGGCTGGTCCAGGCTTGTGTTCCTGATGGGATCTGCAGTGTCGTGGGCCAGGTTTCTCTTCTCTGCCTCTTCTCCCATGGCTTTGAAGCTTCCCCAAACATGCAGTATCACGGGCAAGACCCCACGGTGGGAAACGGAAGATATTTGGACACTACCTGCTGACCAAGCAGGAAAGGGAGGAAATGAGGCTGCATCCCTAAAGGAGGGCTGCTCAGTAGAGAGGGGTGAGGAGAAGGCTGGAGAGAAGAGTTGTGGTCTCAGCAAAGAGCTGGAGGGCAGAGGAGGGGCCTTGCTGCTTTAGGATGCAGAAGCAGGGGTGCTCCTCGCTGGCTAACAGGGATCTTCCTGCACCTAGCCAGAGCCCTTTGGCCCTGAGTGCCCAGACTGCAAAGTTTGGAGATAGGAAAGTCTAGCAGCTGTTCCTGAACCAGAGGCAACTAAAGGGGGCTTCTGCTGGAATATGTGTGCAGCAAACGCAGCCTTGGAGGCTCATGGATCTCACAGTCTGCACCCTACCACAAACCCCTGAACCCACCTTGGCCCTCCTGCCTCTCCCCTCGACCCCTTGGCCTGTGCCCAGGGCTGCAGGTTTCACATGGTTTTGGGACTGCGCTGCCCCTCCTGAAGAGGATGGGGTGTGGCAGGATGCCATCCCCACAGGCAGCCCAGGCTTTACCCTTGGCAAAGAAGAGAGAAGTTTGAGCTGCTGAAAGCCCTACTGCTGGCATCGCTGTGCCCAGGGGACAGGACTGCAGCTGCAGCACCTCCAAGGGAGCCTTCATGGCACAGGCAAGACCCTCCAGTGCTGCAGGATGGCCATGACCCACTGCAAGGCTGATGTCTGGAGGGCTCATGGCACTGAAAGGACACAGATCGCAGGGGTCCACCAAAAGGCACGTCACTTTTAGGTAGTGTTTTAAACTCGTCCCTTTACTCTTCAGGAGACCTCAGGCCTTTGGAAGCAGGCTGATTCCTTCATTCTGCTGCTTCCTGTTCTATTTCCTTTTTTTCCTTTGTAAAATTGAATCCATGACATGGCACCATCTTGTCCCCAGTACCTCAATGCCCAGCTCCTTTTCTGACATCAGGAAGTGTCAGGGCCTGCTATGGGGAGGGGGTGCAGTGGGGGCTCAGCTCTGCTGTGCAATTCTGCCCCTTCCCCCCACCAACCCAGTCCCAGGCAATGGTGAAGAGGGGCCTTGGGAGGGTCAGGGGGCCCTAGGTAATGCAGACCTCCCTGCTCGGGGCCTCTCCAGCAACATCACACACAACCCCATGGAGATCCTCATGCATGTTTATTTAGGTGTTGTGTTTTAAACTGTATTGATACATACATGTTGAATTATACTTACTGTACTATAAACTTAACTCTATTACACACCTATTGCATAACTAGGCTAGGATGGGAACTCACTGCACTGCCCTGCCCTGCCTGGGTGCCAGGCTCAGTTCACAATGCCTTGGGGAATCTGTCCAATAAAGAAACTTCTCCTGACAACGCCTCTGCTTCTAGGCACACGCATGACCATCATCAGTACTGAAAACATCCCCCTTTTCCCAGTCATCCCAGGACCCTGATGACACAGAGGCCCTTGCTTGGCCACCAGCTCCCGCAGGACCCACTCCCAGCTCTCATACACTCAGGGGGTGGGGGAAGGAGGAAGGGGGGCGATCGAGACCAAGCTGGCCTCGATCCCCACAGGGCAAGGTGTCCGGGTGTGGAGCCTTGGGGAGACAAGGATGGAGCGTGCGGTTTGAAAAGGGAGAGCCAAAACGCTGGAGGAATCCTTTCATCGTCGGCAGCCACAACTTTCTGGTCCCACAGGGAAAGCCCACCGCTGAGTGCCCAACCCCTGCCCCTGGGCTGGAAGGGTGCCTGCTCCCAGGCCACAGCCTGCAAAGCCTGTTGCTCTCCCACGAGGGGTGCCAGGGAAAGACCGGACCCCCTTCCCCTCCCCTCCCCTTGGGTGCTCCTGGGTGTGGAGGGAAGGCCAGTGCAGGGGAAGGGGAAACAGCACCCCCAGCTGGAGAAATTTACCAGAGGAAGTGCTTCTCTTGGGAATTCTGCTGCCGATTCAGCTCTACCCTCTGCTTCCACTCTTCCCGACGCGCTTGGTAAGTCTCCAAGAGTTGCAGGGTGTGGCTTGCTCGTACAGAAAGCTGCCTGCAAGAGCAGGGAAAGTTCCCTCTCCCCTTCTGGCTGAGGCCCTCCTGCCTCTCCCCTCGACCAGCCCCTGCACGCACGCTCCCGCTGGTGGTACCCACAGCCTTCAAGTGGCAATGCAGCTTGGGGCTGCCTGGCACCAGGGTCCAGCCCAGGTCATTGCCATGCCAGGAGAAATCAGGGGACGCCATACCCAGCCCCATGGCTCCCAAGATGGGCTTCCTCACACCTCGGACAGGTGCTGCCACTCCAGTTTTCCAGGCCGGGGCTGGGCCTGGCGCGCACTTACTCTTTGCGCAGCCGCGGCAGCCTCTCTGGCTTCCTCTTCTTCTCCTCAGCTCGGGGCAGGAAGGCAGCAGCGCTCTCCTCTTTCCCAAGCCACGGCACTGGTGAGTGTGGCTGAACCTCGGGCAGCGTTTCCTGATGCCGCCAAGCCTGCATTGGGGCCAGAGGACAAATTTGAGGCTGCTTCTGACCTCCCTCAGGCGCTCTCACCTCTCAGCCCTGGAGAAGCCAGCAACTGCGGGGCCTGTGCGTCCTCCCGCACACTTGCTCTGCTCTGGCCTCAGAAACCCCCATGCCAAGCACTGCCGCAGGCAGGGACCCTGGCCGGGATTCACCACCGTTGCTTGCTGGCTCCATTCTCTCTTGCTGACATCGCTCGTGACAGGGTGAATGAGGGCAAGGAATGACCGTTTTTCAGCGCTGCAACCGTGAAATCAAACGCTCCAGTGGGGTTCCACCAGTCAGACCCCAGCACGGAACCACTGAACGGGGTCGGTTGGAGGGGACCTCTGGAGAACTCTCGTCCAAGGCCCCGCTCCAAGCGGGGCCAGTTAGAGCAGGCTGCCCGGGCTGTGTCCACCTGAGGGTTGAATAACTCCAAGGGTAGAAGTCCCACAGCCTCTCTGGGCCCTGTTCCAAACTTTGACCACCCTCATGGTGGAAACGCGCCTCCCAACAGCTAGCCGGAATCTGCCTTTTTGCAACTCTACGTCTTGTGCCTCTCACCCTGTCACTGTGCGCCTCTGAGAAGAGCTGGCTAAGTTACCTCTAGCCTTTCCCCCGGGTAGCTGCAGACAGCAAGGCGATGGACCCTTGAGCCTTCTCTTCTATGGGCTGAACAAACACAGTCCTCTCCACCTCTCCCTTGGACACCAGGTTCTCCAGCCCGCTGGCCAGCTTGGGAGCCTCCGCTGGATTTGCTCCAGCATTCCAGAGCCTCTCTTGCATGGTCGAGCCCCACCCTGGACCTAGGGCTGGCTCCAGGTGAGGTCTCCCAAGGGCTGAAGAGAGAGGACTCGTGGCGTCCTTCACTCGGCTGGCTACACTCTTGCAAGCACAGCCCCGCCTGTGGTTGGCCTTCTTCCCTGCAAGTTCAAGGGAGGGGGCGACCCAGCCATGCCCCCACCACAGCACATTGCTGCTCCTCCCCTTTGGCTTTTTGCAGCAGCTTCTCCCTGCCAGGCATGGGCAGGCAAGCTTGAAAGACCATGGCCACCTGGCCTGCTCTTTGGGGGGCAGCAGTACCACTCGGACTTGGAGACCTCCACGGCTCCGCTCCTCGGCTTACCTGTTCTGCCCTGTTTGGCTGCCTGCAAACAGGAATTGCAGTCCGAGGTCTGGCTTGACGAGGTTCTTGCTGCTTGCTGTCCTCGTCCACCTCAGAGGAGCTCTCCCGAACTGTTTGCAGCAGGCTGAAAACACACAAGCCGGGTGAGGTTATCGGAGTCCCGGATGAGACCGGTCTCCATCTTGTGCTCACAAGCAGCGGTGTGCCAGCCTCTGCAGCACAAGACAGTGCTGCTGGAGCATTTGGTGTATTTGAGCCCTTGTGATCCCGTCAAGAGTGAGGGAAGAACGCCTCCAGCTGTAGCACTCACATGAGGCCCTACAGGCCCTAAGGAAAGCTCTGGATGCCCAGGTGTGGGCCCTCTCTGGATGGCACGAGGAGAAAACCAGTGCCATTTGCCACGCCCGGAGCCTGCAGAGCCCGCTAGCCGCCTCCTGCTAGGGGCACTAAAGGCCGTGAGGTGGTCAAAAAGACTCTGTTTTGGGGTGAAATGGGAAAAGGGGAGGCTTCTAGTAAATTGAATCCAACCTAAAAACCAGGGAAAACGGACACCGCTCTCTGTTGGTGGGGGAGGATGGTCTGACTTTCACGTTCCTCTGGGAAGTGCTCTCATCTACGCTGCAACCAAATGAGGTCCCTTGAAATGTCTAGCAAAGCAGAACAGCTTTGCTGCAACTTCTCAGCTGCTGCAACACCTCTTGCATCGACATCGGTCGTTGTGACACGAGTTGACAACCTTTCAGAGTTCATACCGACGGCGTGTGCGACGGAAACAACTCCTTCCCAGAATGCCAAAAGCACACGGTCACCGGCATGCTTTGCTCCAAGAGCCTCACCTGGCAGCTGGCTTGTTTGCCCGGGTTTTCCATTCTTTCCCTCCCTTTGAGCTGGCCCCAGATAGCGTGGGCGGAGAAAGCCTTTCTCGAGAAAGGAGGCGCTCAGCAGGAGGACTCCCTGGAAGTAGGAAGGGCGGAGACTCTTCAGCAAGCATCTCTGTGAGCGTTTGAACAAGAAGGACAGGCAGCTGTGCTCCAGCTTTGGATCAAAGAGCCCGATTGCCTCGGAGCTCTGCTCCCGAGCAGGTCTTAGGCCCTTGCTGACACAGAATCCTGTCCAGCTCTTCACTTCTGCAGGGCACCCTTCTGCCCTGGAGTACTGTGGCTGTTCTCCTGCTTTCTCTAGCCCATAGGCTTAAAAAGCGGGGCTTGGCTGGGAGGTGCTGGTGACCTCATGGTACCCTCTCCTTTGGGGCGGCTGCGGGCTGGAGGGCATAGTGCCACACGAGAAGGGGAACAGATTCCTGCACATCTATAAGGCGCTCACATGCACAGACTTGCTCTTCTGGCGCATCCAGCCCAAAGACATGCTTAGGGAGATGCACAGCACAAGGCCTGCAATTACCAGCCTCCACAAGGAAGCCACGTTTTGGCACAGCTTCGCAGCCTGTCGCCACTCATCTCCACGTGGTCTTCCTCCCCACTTTCCAGCGTGCTGCTTCCCTGGGAAAGGTAGACCCCCTCCGCCACTGGCAGCTCAAGGCAGGATTTTGATCCCGCGCAGAGCGCGGAGGGATCTTCCTAAATTCCTAAATGCCGCTGCACAGACAGACTCCTGCAACTAAGGAGCAGCTTGCAAGACACACCAGGGCATGGAGTCCCAGGGCCAAGTGCCCCTCAGCAGTGGCAGCTGCTGCAGTTGGTGCTGCAGGACTGCCCGGAGAGCCCCTTCCAGGAGGAGTCCCCTGAGATCTGCCGTGATGAGTAAACAGAGGCACAAGAGAAGCAGCCTACTCCGCCGGGCATCGCCTTTTCAGCTTGGCTCCAGCCCCGTGCTGCGGAGGCCAAAAGGAAAACAAACACACCTCTCTCACCAGTCAGCTGTGACATTACCTTTTCCCTCAGTCTGCTTGTTACGCGCTCTGTCCTTTGCCTCCCGGCCTTTGGCGGCCTTCCGAGACCGTCTGGGGGAAGAGGCTGGTCTCACAGGCGACATCTCAGTCTCCGTCCTGGAAACAAGAAAGGCACCAGAGAGAAGCTTGACACCAGAGGCTCGCAGAAACCTGCGACAGGCTTGCCGTCAATCTAGGAAGACCAAGTCATGCAAAGACTTGTTGGCCGCCCTTCAGATGTCACACTGACAGAGTGTACGGATGAAGCAACCCCTTCGAAGAACTCCAAGAGTACAAGGGCACCCTCAGCCCTTTTCTCCAAGAGCCTCACCTGGCCGACGACTTGCTTCCTTTGCTCTTCCGCCCCTTCTGCTTTTTACGGCCGGCGCCAGATAACGCGGGTGGCACAGGCCTTTCTTGAGAGAGGAGGCACGCAACGGGAGCACTCCCTGGAAGTAGGAAAGGAGAAGGCTCTTCAGCAAGCGTCTTTGTGAGCACTTGGGACAGGCAGATGTGCTCCAGCATCGGATCAAACAGGCTGATCCCCTTGGAGCCACGCTCTCCAAGAGGTCTTGCTCCCTAGGACGTCCTTGGCACACGCTAGCAGCCTGTTGACAGTCATCTCCAGGCAATCTTTCTCCCCACATTCACGTGCCCGGGATCCGTCAGAGAGGTAGACCCCCCCTCCCTTCCCCTCCAGCATAGACACCTCGCCGCCAAACGTCCTAAAGTGCTAAAGTGAAAGAGGAGCTTGCGCTATCCACCAGGGCGCAGCGCCCCGGGGCAAAACTGCCCTTCAGCGGCACCAGCTGCATTTGTTGCTGTTGGGCCACCCTGAGACCTCCTGCCATCCAGAGTCACTTGAGATTTGCTGCGAGGGGTAAATAGAGGCACAAAGAGGCAGTCTACTCTCCCAGGCACCGCATCTTGACCAGGGCTCCAACCACCTACTGCTGAGGACAAAGGGAACACACGCATGAACACACGCACGCATGCACACTCCCTTCTCTCTCACAAGTCAGCTATGACATGACCTGTTCTGTCCATCTGCCCTTCTTCTTCAGTGCACTTCAGGGATCCCTGGGAGGGAGATTCCGCCTCTTGTTTTTCAGCCGGAAGCGTCAAATCAAATCTGGAAAGGAGAAGACGCCAGGCTGCAGAAAAGGCACCACGCTCCCTTTGCCGCTCGCATTCACAGTCCGTTGCCAGAGAGCTTTGAGAAGGCCTGCCAAGGCCATAGCTTTCCAAAGCAGAGTACGCAACATCCTTGAGAACTCTCATTCTGAGGAACCGGAGAGGCACAGGCCAGACCTCCGCGGCGTGTGCGCACACGAGAGGCCCCACCAGTCTGGGCCAGGGCTTCCCTATCCTAACGCGGAGAAAGTGTACTCCAGGCCTCCTTGCTGCCCCTGGAGACCATCTCGCCTCCCCTCCTCCTATTCACCAAGCAGGAGCTGAGACCTACTCCACAAACGTACTGTGGCAACACGAAGACACTGCCGGGACCCATGCGAAAAGCCACACTTCCTCTTCCTGAAACCACCAGGGGTCTCGTCCCTGGGGCCTGAAACAGAGACAGAGGTACGTGAGAGCGTTCCGGCGACATGACTGCCTTGCTCCTAAAGGCAGCAAATCTTTCTTGTGCTCAGGGCAGATGCTGCCACCGGGACACCCTGAAACAAAGTTTCCTCTCCAAATGCTAGCCCTCAACTAGGAAAGCAGAAGATGCACAGCTCAGAGCTGAGAATGAGGGACCTCACTGCCGGGTGTTTCGCAAGGGCAAGAGTCAAGACAGTCAACGAGGATGCTCCTTCTCTGTTAGTGGAGAAGTCAGGCACAGGAGAAGGCATTCGATTAGCCAGGGTCTCTGCGGGCCGGGTTTTGCCGGTTGGCTTGCTATGAGCCCTCCTGGAAAGAGAACACCTGGCTCGGACCTGGTGTTAGCCTCACAGGCTCTCCAAGGATTTGGGTGGTTGCATCCATAGCGTGGAAGAGGAGCGAGAGAGACCCAGCCCTTGCTTTGCCTTTGCCCAGTGGGTAAGAACCGGGAGTGCCACATGAGAGAGCTGGGGAAGGGCATTGGGCTGGGATGAGGAGACAGGCTGGGACAGGGTGACCATCCCAAGCAGAGCGTGAATGCAGGCCTGGGGCAGAAAAGAGCCGTTCATGGCAGTGGGACGCCAGGGACACTGGGAAGGGCTGGTCAGTGCAGACGGCCCAGCACTCAACCATGGCTTTCTGCGAGGCGAAGTGCCACAGATACCTGCCTGCGTCGTAGACTCTTTCCCCAGAAACTGCCTGCTTTTGAGCCCGTAAAAGCCTCGCCATTATCATTTCTAGCACAGAGAGTGGGATGCTGGGCCAGCCAGAGCCTTGGCCTAACGCGGGGCAGCTCGTCCTACGTTCGCCTCTGTTGCCCAGTCCACTGCGTACGAGAGAAGGACGCTAGAGAGAGTTGGCGTGGCTGGAGACCGTGGCTGCCTCGCTGGCCGGGAAGGTCCTGGCAGGCCAACAGAGATCAGTTCAGTTGTCCTTTGACAGCTGTCCAGAAGAAGTAGGCGTAGCACGGGGAAGTGCTCGACTTACCCCGAGCAGAGCTTCTAGCAGCTTTCCAGTGCCATCCACGGTGAGGAGGAAGTCATCGTAAAATCTCATGGTCACTTCCTGGTCTCGTACGGAGAGAATGCCAATGGCCTTGAAGACAAAGTCCACGGCCTGTCTTTTTGAGATGGCCCGAAAGAACGCCATCACGGTCTCCTGTATGCAGCACTGCACCGTTGTAAAAGGCATGTGGGCGCACACGGGTAGATCCTCGTACCTCAGAGGGACGATTCTTACGTCACCTAGACAGCAGCAAAGGAGGAACAAAGGCACCTCTGCAGCAGGGCAGCGGGCTCCAATCACAAGGTGACAACACTTTCTGGCAAGACAGCGCTGCCTCAGAGCAGGCTCTTGAATCCTCTGCTACAGTGCCTAGGAGCGGTTTATGGAGTCCCTTCTGGGAAGAGTCAGAGCAGCCTGCAAACTGAGGTGCTCAGGGGGCAGCAGTGATTTTGCCAGTGCAGGAATAAAAAAGGGAAACTAACCATTTGGTAGGACCACGTTACCGGAGGGCAGGACAAGTAGGGCAGACGGGTGCAGGTCCCATGAGAAAGTGCGTGGTGCCAGGCCATTGTGACTGTGCCCGCAGCCAGTGCCCTCTGGCTAAGCCTATGCCATGTCAGTAGACGCAAGGAAGAAGCAAAGTGCAAGGACGGCACAGCAGCCCACAGGGTTCTTCTACCCCCCACCCCGACCCCCACCCCCACCCCCACCGCCTCGTAGTCAGCAAATGTCTCCGCTTTTGGGGCCAGCGTCCTATCCCTCCCACGCACCCGGCTGAAGGCATATTACCAGGAAAGGACACCCAGGGAGCCTTTCTGAGCAGTTGCTCCTGGCTGGCCTCTGCAGCATGAACAAGCTGAAGTTGTTCTCAGGCCAGCCGGAGGCATTCAGTCATGTCTTCAGAGCAGTTTGCATGCGCCTCAAGCTCGGCGCAAGGGCAGGCAAAGGTTTTAACGTGTCTTCTTACCAGGAACATCTTCTTGAGCGCACCTGGCCTGGTATTCCTTGGCAACAACCTCCGATATACGGAACATGGGTCTCCGAACAATCGAAAGCTCACCGTTCACGGAGCACTCGTAGTGTTTAAGGACATAGAATATCCCCACTCCTAATACCTTGACACCCTGAGAGCAGCAGCGGGAGAGAAGGAACAAGCATAAGCAGCCTGGAGACGAAAAACGGACCGAGGGCTTGCCCGAGCGTGGGGATGCTGCCCTGGGCCCTGCCCACCCCTAGCATGCACTCTCTTCTGCTTTATCTTCTGCCCAGCACTCTCTTCTGCTTTATCGGGACTTCCGTTGTTACCGCTGGTGCCAGAGAAGCTGCTCTGTGGCACATTTGTCCAGGACAGTGTCCTGCGGGGGTGCTCTTTCTCTTTTCAGGGGAGGGAAGCAACGGCACGCCGTGGCACAGGGGTGTCAGGACAAGGCAAACCGTCAGCGTTTCAGGAGGGGAGGACCGAGCCACAAGACCCACCTTGTTCTCTGCCAAGTGCTCTAGAATGTATTCAGAGACGCTGTCCCAAATGGTAACAATCTCTGGAAAGCAAGGGAAAAATCCAAGTCAGCAAGCGCACAACCATTAGCACCCTGCTCACCAAGGAGGTGACCGGTGCATGTGAGACGAAACATACCGCCACCCCAATTCCAAACACGCAAGGCGCTCCACGTGGCGGGAGCTGCAGAGCTGAGCTGCGAGGACACCTCTGCCCACTTCTAAGCGAGGCTCCTGTCCTTTCAGGTGGGCATGCCTGAAAGGCATACCCGCCCGCTAGGGAAACGGGGACTAGCTTTCCACGCCAGTGAGAGGACGGTGCCGTGCCCACAGGAGTCGCCCAGGCTCAGGGCAGCCCCAGGTGTCTCCCCTGCAGGAGTCCCGGCTGCCAAACTCACCGCTGGGCCACCAAGGGACGTGCAGACTGGTCTCTCGTGGCACCCACTAGCCCTGTCCAGCCCTGCCCCACAGAGCCCAGCCTTTCCATAGCTCTTCTCCTAGCTGATATGCTCTACAGCAGTCAGGAAATACCTCCTGCAAGCCTTACCGTAGCGGCTGAGATTCCTGAGCGTTGGGAACACGTCTGGCCACAGGTTCTCCATCTTTGCGCCCCCTCACGCTCAATGAGGCCCTGTAGCAGGAGGGGGAGGAGGAAACTTCTCCTCCTCCTCCTTTGCACTTCCCCAGGCAGGCTCCAGCAGTGTTGCGTGGCCTGCCTTCGCCCTCTCGTTGCGCTGCAAAGCAGCTCCTCCAGAGAAGAGCGGTGGCGAGAGCAGCACCCGAAAGCTGGGCTTGCCCAGGCCTTGCAGGGAAGTGCAGGGAGGGGCCCCGTGGCGGGAGGGGAGCTGTGGCTGTGATGCGGCATGTCCCACTGTGACCCCCGCCCGCGTCACCAAGAGGCTGCCAGGCCTCCCGCGACACCCTCCCCCAGACCCTGCCAGGCTTTGCCCACCTCAGCCAAGGGCAGCTGCGCTGGCTGTTTTGGGGTGCTGCCCCCACCCCACGCCGTGGCGCAGCGAGAGCCATGGCGGGGGCGGGGAGGGGGAGCTCACCAGTGTGGTGGCCCCAGATGGGGACGCTGCGCTGCCATTGCTGGCCGCAGGGGCTGTGCTGAGCTCTGCCCTGAAGGAAGGAAGGAAGGGATAAAGGAAGGAAGGAATAAAGAGGAGCCTCGGCAAAGCAAGGGCTGGTGCTGGTTAGGTATACCACAGCCTCTCTGGGTTCTGGAGTCTGGAGTCTGCCTGGGCTCTGGAGTCTGGCTCCGTCTTCTTTACTCCCCCCATCACGTATTTAGACACACTGACAAGAGCCCCTCTGGGCCTTTGCGTCTCCCGCCTAAACAATCCCAGCTCTCTCAGCCTCTGCTCGTGTGACGGATGCTTCAATCCCTCAAGCCTCTCGGAGGCCTTTTGCTGGACTCGCTCCGGCATGGCCATGTCTTTCTTGTACTGGGCCCAGCGCTTGTGGTACAGGTCTCTCGCTGGCACCTGCTGGACGGCTGCTTGACCTTCCCTCATCACGACTCTAGGTGGAACTAGAGCTCCAAGCGCCCTGTGCTCAGGAATGGCTGACAGAGCTCGCTGGAGCCTGTTAGAGCTTGCGAGAGGTCACAGCCTCCTTTGGCTCAAACTGCTGCACCTGTGTGCTGCCTCGGTGAGCTGTGCTCTCAGCAACGGCTACTTCCTTTCCCCCCGGGCACTGTCCAAGAGTCCGCCAGGACCGTCTCCAAACCGTGCCAAAGGCCGTGCGAATGCAAAATCGGGTCTGGGAGCGTTAAGCGCCACCCCTTGTGCACCAACATCTCGCTGCACTGAGGAACACCTGTGCCATGGCTGAGTGTGGGGGGCAGGTGGGCTTGTTTCCAGGGCTTTTTTCAAAGTGACCGGAGTTGTCCAGGACGTAACAGAACCAAGGGCTGGCTCAGGCTGTGACTATCAGCAGGGCCTAAGCACTGGTTGTTATTGCGAGTCCCCTGTGGCGTAGCAGCAGGACGCGACACCTGGGTGCTGTCAGGGCCCTGAGGGCCTCAGTGGCCCTGACCAGCAATGCTCCACACACCCTGCCCATGGGCCCAGGAGCCCATTTCAGCTCCTCCCTGGGCCTTCTGGCCCCGTCTGCACCAGGAAGCATGGGAAGGGTCTCTCATTGGCATGTGCAGAGCAAAGCTTCACTGCAGAGTCGCCTGCTCCTGCCTCTGTGGGACTGGGTAGTGCAGGGATCTTAGGACTGAAAGACAAGGCAGCTCCTGCGGCAGGTGAGTCACGTCCCGCAGACCCAGAGACCTTTTCTCTGTCACCCAGCGCCTCCCAGGAGCCCTAAGGAAAGGGTATTCTGCAAGGGGATTTGGCAGAAGACAGGGCTGCCCTGGAGCTGGCTGCACAGGCAAGCCCAGGATGGCTGTTGTTGCAACAGAGGAAACGCCCTGTTCCTCGTGCCTGCTCAGAGCTCCTGTGCGTCTGATAGGGTCCCCTTCCTTCCACGCTGCCCCCCAGGTGAAAGGCCTCACTTGCTGTGGCAATAGGGTTAGCCCTAAGCCTAAGCCTAACCCTAAGCCTTTCCCTGGCTGGGAATCGAACCCAGGCCGCGGCAGTGAGAGTGCCGAATCCTGACCACTAGACCACCAGGGAGGAGAGGCCCAGCCTGCCTGTGCACCCACTGGTGGGCACCAGCCCTGCCCTGCAGGGGACCAACCCCTCCAACCACAGCCCCCCACAGCCGGTCAGGAAGACAAATTGCCGTGGCAGCCCGAGCCTTCCCAGGCAACTCTGCAGGCATTCCTCCTTCTTTCTGAGAACGAGGCCCTCAACCAGAGCCTCTGGGCAGCAGGCACCCTGCAGCGGGAAGGCCCAGGGAGTGCAAGGTGGCGGTCGGCGGGGAGGCTGGTCACCGCTGGACACAGGTTTGCGCCGTGTGCTATTGGCAGCGTGGTTGAGGCAAGGGGGCCCTGGGGGCCCTTTCTGCACAGTCTAATGCCCTTTTGTGCTGCTGAGATGGCCCCGGCTCTAGTCACGACACGCTGCCAGGAGGACACAACCAGTCCAGCTTCATAGCTCCTAACAGCTTGGCAAAAACACCCTCCTGCATTAAATTCAGCTGCAGCTCTCAGAAGTGTGCCTCTGCGGGACAAAACTGCCCGTCTTTCCATGTCAAGCCAAGAGGGCTCACACATTGCTGCGCTCATAGAGCAGCTGGCTCCCTGGGAGGGGAGTCTGTCCTCTGCCAGGGTCAGTCGATGCCCACGCAGAGAGGAAACCACCGTGTGCCTCACTCAAATGCCTGCTCTGAAGCAACCCCTGCGCCAAGCTCTTCTTATTCCGGAAGTCTCTGAGAAACGGTCCGGAGGGCGCTGACAGGGTCCGATGGTGCTGGGGCTCACAGGAAGCCTAGACACCACTCAGCACCTATGGGCAGTGGACCCCAGGTGCTCAGGGCCCATCCAGGAGAGGAGCCTCCAGCTGCTGGCACCACTGCTACACCTTGCTCTGGGCAGGGGTGGCCAGAGGGAGCGGAGCAAATCCCTTGCCCTGAGTCCACCTCAGCCAGGTCAGCAGTGCTGTGTGCGTGGCTACTGTCCTGCCTCCAGCATCAGGAGCAGAGCAGGCGGGCGGGCACGGGAGAGAGCTGCACCCACCAGCTCTCTCTTGACGCACAGCGTGTGGGAAAGCGATGCTGGAAGAGACTGAGAAAAGGCCTCTCCTCAAGCCGCCTCCACCGCGTGGTGCGTGCACGTGCCCTCCAAGGACATGGCCCAAGATCAGGGGCATTGCCAGTCCCTCAGCACCGAGGTGTGTCATGGCACAGACGGGCGCATCACTGAGACAGCCCTTGGTCGGGGGGGGTCTCTGTGGCGCAATGGGCGAGCGCGCTCGGCTGTTAACCGAGAGGCTGGTGGTTCGAGCCCACCCAGGGACGGCCTCCTTTTGGCGGCACACGTGGGCTTGCCGGCAGGGACCCGCTGCCGTGGAAAGTCCCTGAGCAGAAAATCACAGCTGGGCACAAATCACAGCAGCCTGAGACAACAAAGCCCGACAGCACGGGCTTCAAACCCACCTCTCCAAGAAACCGGAGCCAAAATCCAGCTCCTTGCACCACTCACCTATACCCACCAGACTGCAACACTCCTGTCCTGGTGCATGGGTTGGGCTGGGGGAAGTCTGGATTGCCTCTCGCCAGGGGACCGATGCCCCTTCCAGCTGTCCTTGCAGCACAGTGCGAAGCGTGAGCACGCTCTTGCTGCAGGTGGCAGCCAGCAGTGGGAGCGGGCTGCTTTCCGAGGGCAGGCAAGCAGGCTGCGAGGGACATAGCAAGGCCAGTGAGGCAGGGACCTCCCTGGCAGGGCACAGGCCCTCAGCACCCGAGCAAGAAGGGAGAGCTGGTTGAGTGTCAGGAACGAGGGCCAGGCACAGAGCAGTGGTTGCCAGCCAAGTCCAAAGTGCTGAGACGGGTCTGAGGCCAAGCTCTGGAGCCCGGTCAGCCAGGGAAGGGCAGGGTCAGCGAGGTGCATGGCGGCCAGGGCCGGGCATGGCTGCAACGTAGCTCAGGCGAGGAGCAGCTCCCTTCTGCTGAGCCACCTCCGCCACCCAGCGCAGCACTCCTGCAGCTGCAACCTCTCGCCAGGACCTCTCCCAGCAGCAGGAGCAGAGCAAGTGGGGAAAGGACCGTCGCTCTTTGTGGAGGTGCGCCCACAGGCTCACACTGCACCCCAGGGTGCGTGGTGGAGGGGACACTTGAGCAGAAAGAGCCAGGGCTGGGCACGGAGCAGTTCGTATCCCCTGTGCTATGCACCTGCCTTCCCCCCTACACCACCCTCTGTCCAGCTGGCTACGCGGGGCCGCTCTTTGCAGAGTTGTCCTTTCCTCATCGCCAGCCCCTGGACATGCCCCGTAACTTCCTTCAGTCCAGTTCTTTGCCATCCCCAAGAACTGAGACTTCTGAAAAGGTGAATCTAGAGTGTGAGTTTGCCTCCCCTCTCCCAGGGAGGCACATGAGGGCTTGCGCTGTTCGGGTGCTGCTCTGCAAGGACACAGACTCGCATTTTCTGACTTCTCCCTGCTAGCCTGCCGTCACCTGACAGCTCTGGCTGCTCCGCAGGAGGGCAGAAGGCAGGAGGGCAGGAGGCAGGAGGGACAAATGGCCCGAGGAGGAAAGGCAATCACATGGGCAGCTGTGATCGTATAGTGGTTAGTACTCTGCGTTGTGGCCGCAGCAACCTCGGTTCGAATCCGAGTCACAGCAATGGTTTTGCAAAGCCCGCCGGGTGAAAAGGAGAGTTGGAAAAGACACGGGAGGCACCCGCAAGGGTAGGCCAACGGGTTTGTTTCCAAAGATGCCATGGCCTAGGAAGCTCTTCTGTGCTCTCTGTTCCAAACATTCAGTGGGCTCGTGCCTAAAATGATTTCCTGGTTTCTAGTGATCGTGCAGTGTCTTCTGCTGGGGGGCTGCCGTGACAGCTACCCCTGCTTCTGGGAAAGCAGTCAAGCGTCTCCGTTCTCCAGGCCAAGCTTGAGAACTGAGAGACTCTGCCTGGAAAGTGCCCAGCTTTTCACCTTTCCTTTCCCTTGCCCTTGCTCTCCGTGTTGCAGTCAGGGCACTCTCAGCTCCACACACAAACTGCCCTGCAGCCCCAGCCCACCCGCAACTGCCATCCCACGCCATAGAGACCCCCAACACAAGTAGCTCTTCCCTGGGAGAAAGAAGTCGCTTTTTTTTTTTCTTCAGGGGGAGTGTGTGACTTTTCTGAGGTTATGCCACCTTGCTGGAAGTCTTAAGTCCTGTTCCGGCCAAGCTGTAAGCTGGCTGTGGGAAAGAAACCCTCCCTGGAAAGGCAGAGCTGCCTTTCTCCCTTGCCTGCTGCAGAGTGAGAGGCGCTGTGAGGCAGCAGCTTTTGCCTGCAGCTCCACCGCAGTGCTCGCGTGTAGAGAGCCAGGAGTGCTTCCTCCTGGCCTGGCTGCAGGGGGAAAGGCTGGCTAGGAAGGCTCTGCCACAGTGAGGCTGGGCAGCTGGTGCTGGGAGAGTGTCCGCCTGGAGGGCAAATGCTGAAGAGCAAAGGAAAATGTTAGCATCTGCGCCCTGAGTGGGGTCTGGATCCTCTGCGGAAGAGAAGGGAGGAGAGCCCAGCTCTGCCTCCGGGGCCCCAAACCGAGCGCTATGCGGGCAGAGCCCAGGTCAAGCCTGGAACGGCCCCGAGCGCTTCTGGTGTTCCAAGGTGTCTGTATTGGCAGGTCCCAGGATGTCTGGCTTGAGACAGATGTCACTGCTAGAAAGCTGCACCGCCCAAGGGAAGAGGAGGCACTGCATGATCAAAAGCCCATGCTCCAGGTGAGGCTTGAACGCACACCCTCAGCATCCCTCCGCTTAGCACTGCTGTATAAGTACTGCGCGCTGGCCCATTGCGCCACTGGAGCACGCTTGGAGAGGCGGACTGGAGCCCACGAGCAACCATTGTTGCCTGCGATCACCATGGCTCTTCAGCATTAACCGGGCACCTCAAGTGCTTTCCTCTTTGTCTCGTCCAGCAAGGAGCAGCCATTGCGTGCCAGGCTTGCAACATTCACCAGGGCACGGAGTGCCAGGGCAAAGTGCCCCTCGGCAGGGTTTAGCTGGCTAGAGGCAGGAAAAGGGAGGCCACAGGCGACCCAGGGCTGGGACAGTGCGGTCGCTGCTGTGGCAGCCCTGTGAGGCCATTGAGTGCATCAGAAAGCCCCCTGTAGTGAAGACAGCTGGGGGAGGGGGCGAGGGGAGGCAGAAGAAGGACACCCGACTGCCACAGGGACCGTGAGTAAGGGCAGACCCAGAGCAGCCAAAGCCATGCTGGGCCAATGGGAGTGGAGGCTGGAGAGGGGCTAAGGCAGCCAAGAAGGACACGGAGAGCAGCAGCAGGGAACACTGGTCCCAAACCACATCTCGTGGGGGAGCCAACGGGCTTCTGGCTTTGTGCTCTGCTCCCGAGGGCATCTGGGCTCTGGCCTAACCCCTGCCTGGCTGTCAGAGTCCAGTAGTCTCTGCAGCAGCATCTTGTAGCTATTCCACACAGGGAGGGTCAAGAGGGACCTCACGGAGCTCTCAGAGCGAGACGAGACAGAAGGGTCACCGCACCAGAAAAGCCAGCGGGCAGTCCCCCAAAGCAGCAGAACGTCGCCCTTCCAACTCCCCACTGAAAACCAGTTCTTCTCTTTTAAACTGACAAGCACTTTTCTGGAAATCAGGGTCAGCACCACTTCACGAGTTGCATGGCCAGGGAAAGCTGCCAACTAAGCGCACAGGCAGGGCAAAACAGTACTGGCTGAGTACTCAGCTTCTGGACCTCCTTGGCAATTTGTTGGTCCCTGCAGCAGCAAGGCGGTCCAAAGCCTTTGCCTCTTTACTACGCCGAATGTCTGCCAGTGAAGCAGGTGCTTAGTAAGAGGCAGCACTTGCAGGGAGAGTGCAGTGTTTGGAGCATCAGGCGTTACTGGGACAAGGAAGACGACCGAAGAAGAGGCTTCTCCCAGCAACAGACCGAAAGGACACGGCCATCACCCGCTCCTCTGGGAGGATCCACAAAGCCCCTTCCTGTGTTTGATGAAGGGCAGGGAGATGCTGTGTTCCCGGGTCAGAGGAGGCGCATGGACAGGCTTCAAGGAGCCCAGGATTTGAAAAAGGCTGACAGGGCAGTCAAGCAGCTGTGAGCTGCCTGTAGTTTACAAGAAGCTACTAGGTGCTGCTTTGAAAACCTAATTCAAGAAAGCGCTAAAAAAACCAACCGCAGCCATGCGGCAAGAGAGGAGGAAGGTCTAAATGAGGCACGTCCACCTCCAGGCAGCAGGCAGGAGGTGGGTGGTGGGGACACCGTGCGCCCACCAGGACATGAGCACAGCCCTGGGGGGGCCGCCACAAGGAGCAGCCAAGGGCCGACGGAGGCCCAGGGACAAACATGGCCCATCCCAGGTTTGCCTGGCTGGAGAGCACTGCAGCTGCAGAGAAAAGCCAGGCATCTGCACTCCCAGGTTGCCGCACCGCTCTACCCCACAGCAGCTCCTCCTCTGCCCTTAGCCTTTCCCCATACAATCCGGAGAAGGGCTCCAGCTCCTATAGCACCCCTGGGGCTGTGGGCCCATCAGGTGTACGTGTGTCCTGGCCACCATGCTGTGTGAGGGGTGTGTCCGCTGTGCAGTGTCTCTGTGCGTGTGGAGAGCGTGAGCATGTGTGCGGATGCATGTGCAGTGTCAGGGATGTGTTGGGCTGGTGCATGTGCACTCTGGCGGTGCAGTCCTGGCTGTGTGTGAGGGTCTTGGGGAGTGAGAGGTGTGAGCTCTGAGCGTGTCCTAGGGAGGGTAATGAAGGAAGAAAGGGGCGCGTGTGTGTGCGTGCGCGCTGTCCTTAGAATGAGTGAGGCAGTGGTTTGCTTGCACACCCGCTCTGTGGCACGCGTGTCTCTATGCTGCGGTCTGTGTACGGGCGTTATTCTGTTACGGCGCTACAAAAACTGTGGAGGAGCACATGGGGGGTTTAACAGCTCTTCTGTTCATCTGTCCTGCAGCACTGTCCTTTGTGAGGCACAGGCTGGTTACTCCAGCCGTGAACAAGTACATGCCACTTTTTTTTTCCTTTGGCCCTTGTAGGTGGATTTTATCATCCCCTTTGCTAAGAGCTCCATGGCCGCAATGGAGACAACGCTGACAGCAGCCGAGGGAGCTCCCACGCTGACAGGCCTCCACTTGGCCCTGGAGCTGCAGTGCCTTGGGATTGGTCGCTCTTCAGGCCCAGGCAGGCTTCCGCAGCTAGCAAGATGGCTCAGGACCACGCTTCCAGACTTTCCAGCAATGTTCACATGTCTTCTGCGCAGCCAGCAAGTCCTGGTATCTCTCCCTTTGATCCCGCAGAGCCATCTGCTGCCCAGTGCTAGGGCATTAAAAAGGAACCGTTTGGTTAAGGCACAGGGAGAAGGGCACGGAAACGCTGCAGGCCTAGGGCAGGGCGGTTCTTCTGGGGTCTGCTTCTGCTGGCATCTCTATGCTTTCTGGAACGGGACAGGGGCCCTAGTGTCCAAGGCAAGGACATGACAAGGTGCCACGTGCCGGTAATCAGCCTGCGGAGGAGTCAGGCGGGGATGGGACTTTGCACCAAGCCGGCCTCGATCCCCACAGGGCAAGGTGTCCGGGTGTGGAGCCTTGGGGAGACAAGGATGGAGCGTGCGGTTTGAAAAGGGAGAGCCAAAACGCTGGAGGAATCCTTTCATCGTCGGCAGCCACAACTTTCTGGTCCCACAGGGAAAGCCCACCGCTGAGTGCCCAACCCCTGCCCCTGGGCTGGAAGGGTGCCTGCTCCCAGGCCACAGCCTGCAAAGCCTGTTGCTCTCCCACGAGGGGTGCCAGGGAAAGACCGGACCCCCTTCCCCTCCCCTCCCCTTGGGTGCTCCTGGGTGTGGAGGGAAGGCCAGTGCAGGGGAAGGGGAAACAGCACCCCCAGCTGGAGAAATTTACCAGAGGAAGTGCTTCTCTTGGGAATTCCGCTGCCGATTCAGCTCTACCCTCTGCTTCCACTCTTCCCGACGCACTTGGTAAGTCTCCAAGAGTTGCAGGGTGTGGCTTGCTCGTACAGAAAGCTGCCTGCAAGAGCAGGGAAAGTTCCCTCTCCCCTTCTGGCTGAGGCCCTCCTGCCTCTCCCCTCGACCAGCCCCTGCACGCACGCTCCCGCTGGTGGTACCCACAGCCTTCAAGTGGCAATGCAGCTTGGGGCTGCCTGGCACCAGGGTCCAGCCCAGGTCATTGCCATGCCAGGAGAAATCAGGGGACGCCATACCCAGCCCCATGGCTCCCAAGATGGGCTTCCTCACACCTCGGACAGGTGCTGCCACTCCAGTTTTCCAGGCCGGGGCTGGGCCTGGCGCGCACTTACTCTTTGCGCAGCCGCGGCAGCCTCTCTGGCTTCCTCTTCTTCTCCTCAGCTCGGGGCAGGAAGGCAGCAGCGCTCTCCTCTTTCCCAAGCCACGGCACTGGTGAGTGTGGCTGAAGCTCGGGCAGCGTTTCCTGATGCCGCCAAGCCTGCATTGGGGCCAGAGGACAAATTTGAGGCTGCTTCTGACCTCCCTCAGGCACTCTCACCTCTCAGCCCTGGAGAAGCCAGCAACTGCGGGGCCTGTGCGTCCTCCCGCACACTTGCTCTGCTCTGGCCTCAGAAACCCCCATGCCAAGCACTGCCGCAGGCAGGGACCCTGGCCGGGATTCACCACCGTTGCTTGCTGGCTCCATTCTCTCTTGCTGACATCGCTCGTGACAGGGTGAATGAGGGCAAGGAATGACCATTTTTCAGCGCTGCAACCGTGAAATCAAACGCTCCAGTGGGGTTCCACCAGTCAGACCCCAGCACGGAACCACTGAACGGGGTCGGTTGGAGGGGACCTCTGGAGAGCTCTCGTCCAAGGCCCCGCTCCAAGCGGGGCCAGTTAGAGCAGGCTGCCCGGGCTGTGTCCACCTGAGGGTTGAATAACTCCAAGGGTAGAAGTCCCACAGCCTCTCTGGGCCCTGTTCCAAACTTTGACCACCCTCATGGTGGAAACGCGCCTCCCAACAGCTAGCCGGAATCTGCCTTTTTGCAACTCTACGTCTTGTGCCTCTCACCCTGTCACTGTGCGCCTCTGAGAAGAGCTGGCTAAGTTACCTCTAGCCTTTCCCCCGGGTAGCTGCAGACAGCAAGGCGATGGACCCTTGAGCCTTCTCTTCTATGGGCTGAACAAACACAGTCCTCTCCACCTCTCCCTTGGACACCAGGTTCTCCAGCCCGCTGGCCAGCTTGGGAGCCTCCGCTGGATTTGCTCCAGCATTCCAGAGCCTCTCTTGCATGGTCGAGCCCCACCCTGGACCTAGGGCTGGCTCCAGGTGAGGTCTCCCAAGGGCTGAAGAGAGAGGACTCGGCGTCCTTCACTCGGCTGGCTACACTCTTGCAAGCACAGCCCCGCCTGTGGTTGGCCTTCTTCCCTGCAAGTTCAAGGGAGGGGGCGACCCAGCCATGCCCCCACCACAGCACATTGCTGCTCCTCCCCTTTGGCTTTTTGCAGCAGCTTCTCCCTGCCAGGCATGGGCAGGCAAGCTTGAAAGACCATGGCCACCTGGCCTGCTCTTTGGGGGGCAGCAGTACCACTCGGACTTGGAGACCTCCACGGCTCCGCTCCTCGGCTTACCTGTTCTGCCCTGTTTGGCTGCCTGCAAACAGGAATTGCAGTCCGAGGTCTGGCTTGACGAGGTTCTTGCTGCTTGCTGTCCTCGTCCACCTCAGAGGAGCTCTCCCGAACTGTTTGCAGCAGGCTGAAAACACACAAGCCGGGTGAGGTTATCGGAGTCCCGGATGAGACCGTTCTCCATCTTGTGCTCACAAGCAGCGGCGTGCCAGCCTCTGCAGCACAAGACAGTGCTGCTGGAGCATTTGGTGTATTTGAGCCCTTGTGATCCCGTCAAGAGTGAGGGAAGAACGCCTCCAGCTGTAGCACTCACATGAGGCCCTACAGGCCCTAAGGAAAGCTCTGGATGCCCAGGTGTGGGCCCTCTCTGGATGGCACGAGGAGAAAACCAGTGCCATTTGCCACGCCCGGAGCCTGCAGAGCCCGCTAGCCGCCTCCTGCTAGGGGCACTAAAGGCCGTGAGGTGGTCAAAAAGACTCTGTTTTGGGGTGAAATGGGAAAAGGGGAGGCTTCTAGTGAATTGAATCCAACCTAAAAACCAGGGAAAACGGACACCGCTCTCTGTTGGTGGGGGAGGATGGTCTGACTTTCACGTTCCTCTGGGAAGTGCTCTCATCTACGCTGCAACCAAATGAGGTCCCTTGAAATGTCTAGCAAAGCAGAACAGCTTTGCTGCAACTTCTCAGCTGCTGCAACACCTCTTGCATCGACATCGGTCGTTGTGACACGAGTTGACAACCTTTCAGAGTTCATACCGACGGCGTGTGCGACGGAAACAACTCCTTCCCAGAATGCCAAAAGCACACGGTCACCGGCATGCTTTGCTCCAAGAGCCTCACCTGGCAGCTGGCTTGTTTGCCCGGGTTTTCCATTCTTTCCCTCCCTTTGAGCTGGCCCCAGATAGCGTGGGCGGAGAAAGCCTTTCTCGAGAAAGGAGGCGCTCAGCAGGAGGACTCCCTGGAAGTAGGAAGGGCGGAGACTCTTCAGCAAGCATCTCTGTGAGCGTTTGAACAAGAAGGACAGGCAGCTGTGCTCCAGCTTTGGATCAAAGAGCCCGATTGCCTCGGAGCTCTGCTCCCGAGCAGGTCTTAGGCCCTTGCTGACACAGAATCCTGTCCAGCTCTTCACTTCTGCAGGGCACCCTTCTGCCCTGGAGTACTGTGGCTGTTCTCCTGCTTTCTCTAGCCCATAGGCTTAAAAAGCGGGGCTTGGCTGGGAGGTGCTGGTGACCTCATGGTACCCTCTCCTTTGGGGCGGCTGCGGGCTGGAGGGCATAGTGCCACACGAGAAGGGGAACAGATTCCTGCACATCTATAAGGCGCTCACATGCACAGACTTGCTCTTCTGGCGCATCCAGCCCAAAGACATGCTTAGGGAGATGCACAGCACAAGGCCTGCAATTACCAGCCTCCACAAGGAAGCCACGTTTTGGCACAGCTTCGCAGCCTGTCGCCACTCATCTCCACGTGGTCTTCCTCCCCACTTTCCAGCGCGCTGCTTCCCTGGGAAAGGTAGACCCCCTCCGCCACTGGCAGCTCAAGGCAGGATTTTGATCCCGCGCAGAGCGCGGAGGGATCTTCCTAAATTCCTAAATGCCGCTGCACAGACAGACTCCTGCAACTAAGGAGCAGCTTGCAAGACACACCAGGGCATGGAGTCCCAGGGCCAAGTGCCCCTCAGCAGTGGCAGCTGCTGCAGTTGGTGCTGCAGGACTGCCCGGAGAGCCCCTTCCAGGAGGAGTCCCCTGAGATCTGCCGTGATGAGTAAACAGAGGCACAAGAGAAGCAGCCTACTCCGCCGGGCATCGCCTTTTCAGCTTGGCTCCAGCCCCGTGCTGCGGAGGCCAAAAGGAAAACAAACACACCTCTCTCACCAGTCAGCTGTGACATTACCTTTTCCCTCAGTCTGCTTGTTACGCGCTCTGTCCTTTGCCTCCCGGCCTTTGGCGGCCTTCCGAGACCCTCTGGAGGAAGAGGCTGGTCTCACAGGCGACATCTCAGTCTCTGTCCTGGAAACAAGAAAGGCACCAGAGAGAAGCTTGACACCAGAGGCTCGCAGAAACCTGCGACAGGCTTGCCGTCAATCTAGGAAGACCAAGTCATGCAAAGACTTGTTGGCCGCCCTTCAGATGTCACACTGACAGAGTGTACGGATGAAGCAACCCCTTCGAAGAACTCCAAGAGTACAAGGGCACCCTCAGCCCTTTTCTCCAAGAGCCTCACCTGGCCGACGACTTGCTTCCTTTGCTCTTCCGCCCCTTCTGCTTTTTACGGCCGGCGCCAGATAACGCGGGTGGCACAGGCCTTTCTTGAGAGAGGAGGCACGCAACGGGAGCACTCCCTGGAAGTAGGAAAGGAGAAGGCTCTTCAGCAAGCGTCTTTGTGAGCACTTGGGACAGGCAGATGTGCTCCAGCATCGGATCAAACAGGCTGATCCCCTTGGAGCCACGCTCTCCAAGAGGTCTTGCTCCCTAGGACGTCCTTGGCACACGCTAGCAGCCTGTTGACAGTCATCTCCAGGCAATCTTTCTCCCCACATTCACGTGCCCGGGATCCGTCAGAGAGGTAGACCCCCCCTCCCCTCCCCTCCAGCATAGACACCTCGCCGCCAAACGTCCTAAAGTGCTAAAGTGAAAGAGGAGCTTGCGCTATCCACCAGGGCGCAGCGCCCCGGGGCAAAACTGCCCTTCAGCGGCACCAGCTGCATTTGTTGCTGTTGGGCCACCCTGAGACCTCCTGCCATCCAGAGTCACTTGAGATTTGCTGCGAGGGGTAAATAGAGGCACAAAGAGGCAGTCTACTCTCCCAGGCACCGCATCTTGACCAGGGCTCCAACCACCTACTGCTGAGGACAAAGGGAACACACGCATGAACACACGCACGCATGCACACTCCCTTCTCTCTCACAAGTCAGCTGTGACATGACCTGTTCTGTCCATCTGCCCTTCTTCTTCAGTGCACTTCAGGGATCCCTGGGAGGGAGATTCCGCCTCTTGTTTTTCAGCCGGAAGCGTCAAATCAAATCTGGAAAGGAGAAGACGCCAGGCTGCAGAAAAGGCACCACGCTCCCTTTGCCGCTCGCATTCACAGTCCGTTGCCAGAGAGCTTTGAGAAGGCCTGCCAAGGCCATAGCTTTCCAAAGCAGAGTACGCAACATCCTTGAGAACTCTCATTCTGAGGAACCGGAGAGGCACAGGCCAGACCTCCGCGGCGTGTGCGCACACGAGAGGCCCCACCAGTCTGGGCCAGGGCTTCCCTATCCTAACGCGGAGAAAGTGTACTCCAGGCCTCCTTGCTGCCCCTGGAGACCATCTCGCCTCCCCTCCTCCTATTCACCAAGCAGGAGCTGAGACCTACTCCACAAACGTACTGTGGCAACACGAAGACACTGCCGGGACCCATGCGAAAAGCCACACTTCCTCTTCCTGAAACCACCAGGGGTCTCGTCCCTGGGGCCTGAAACAGAGACAGAGGTACGTGAGAGCGTTCCGGCGACATGACTGCCTTGCTCCTAAAGGCAGCAAATCTTTCTTGTGCTCAGGGCAGATGCTGCCACCGGGACACCCTGAAACAAAGTTTCCTCTCCAAATGCTAGCCCTCAACTAGGAAAGCAGAAGATGCACAGCTCAGAGCTGAGAATGAGGGACCTCACTGCCGGGTGTTTCGCAAGGGCAAGAGTCAAGACAGTCAACGAGGATGCTCCTTCTCTGTTAGTGGAGAAGTCAGGCACAGGAGAAGGCATTCGATTAGCCAGGGTCTCTGCGGGCCGGGTTTTGCCGGTTGGCTTGCTATGAGCCCTCCTGGAAAGAGAACACCTGGCTCGGACCTGGTGTTAGCCTCACAGGCTCTCCAAGGATTTGGGTGGTTGCATCCATAGCGTGGAAGAGGAGCGAGAGAGACCCAGCCCTTGCTTTGCCTTTGCCCAGTGGGTAAGAACCGGGAGTGCCACATGAGAGAGCTGGGGAAGGGCATTGGGCTGGGATGAGGAGACAGGCTGGGACAGGGTGACCATCCCAAGCAGAGCGTGAATGCAGGCCTGGGGCAGAAAAGAGCCGTTCATGGCAGTGGGACGCCAGGGACACTGGGAAGGGCTGGTCAGTGCAGACGGCCCAGCACTCAACCATGGCTTTCTGCGAGGCGAAGTGCCACAGATACCTGCCTGCGTCGTAGACTCTTTCCCCAGAAACTGCCTACTTTTGAGCCCGTAAAAGCCTCGCCATTATCATTTCTAGCATAGAGAGTGGGATGCTGGGCCAGCCAGAGCCTTGGCCTAACGCGGGGCAGCTCGTCCTACGTTCGCCTCTGTCGCCCAGACCACTGCGTACGAGAGAAGGACGCTAGAGAGAGTTGGCGTGGCTGGAGACCGTGGCTGCCCCGCTGGCCGGGAAGTTCCTGGCAGGCCAACAGAGATCAGTTCAGTCGTCCTTTGACAGCTGTCCAGAAGAAGTAGGCGTAGCACGGGGAAGTGCTCGACTTACCCCGAGCAGAGCTTCTAGCAGCTTTCCAGTGCCATCCACGGTGAGGAGGAAGTCATCGTAAAATCTCATGGTCACTTCCTGGTCTCGTACGGAGAGAATGCCAATGGCCTTGAAGACAAAGTCCACGGCCTGTCTTTTTGAGATGGCCCGAAAGAACGCCATCACGGTCTCCTGTATGCAGCACTGCACCGTTGTAAAAGGCATGTGGGCACACACGGATAGATCCTCGTACCTCAGAGGGACGATTCTTACGTCACCTAGACAGCAGCAAAGGAGGAACAAAGGCACCTCTGCAGCAGGGCAGCGGTCTCCAATCACAAGGTGACAACACTTTCTGGCAAGACAGCGCTGCCTCAGAGCAGGCTCTTGAATCCTCTGCTACAGCGCCTAGGAGCAGTTTATGGAGTCCCTTCCGGGAAGAGTCAGAGCAGCCTGCAAACTGAGGTGCTCAGGGGGCAGCAGTGATTTTGCCAGTGCAGGAATAAAAAAGGGAAACTAACCATTTGGTAGGACCACATTACCGGAGGGCAGGACAAGTAGGGCAGACGGGTGCAGGTCCCATGAGAAAGTGCGCGGTGCCAGGCCATTGTGACTGTGCCCGCAGCCAGTGCCCTCTGGCTAAGCCTATGCCATGTCAGTAGACGCAAGGAAGAAGCAAAGTGCAAGGACGGCACAGCAGCCCACAGGGTTCTTCTACCCCCCACCCCGACCCCCACCCCCACCCCCACCGCCTCGTAGTCAGCAAATGTCTCCGCTTTTGGGGCTAGCGTCCTATCCCTCCCACGCACCCGGCTGAAGGCATATTACCAGGAAAGGACACCCAGGGAGCCTTTCTGAGCAGTTGCTCCTGGCTGGCCTCTGCAGCATGAACAAGCTGAAGTTGTTCTCAGGCCAGCCGGAGGCATTCAGTCATGTCTTCAGAGCAGTTTGCATGCGCCTCAAGCTCGGCGCAAGGGCAGGCAAAGGTTTTAACGTGTCTTCTTACCAGGAACATCTTCTTGAGCGCACCTGGCCTGGTATTCCTTGGCAACAACCTCCGATATACGGAACATGGGTCTCCGAACAATCGAAAGCTCACCGTTCACGGAGCACTCGTAGTGTTTAAGGACATAGAATATCCCCACTCCTAATACCTTGACACCCTGAGAGCAGCAGCGGGAGAGAAGGAACAAGCATAAGCAGCCTGGAGACGAAAAACGGACCGAGGGCTTGCCCGAGCGTGGGGATGCTGCCCTGGGCCCTGCCCACCCCTAGCATGCAAAGGGCAAGATGGGGCACTAGGGAAAGCACACACTCCAGACCTTTCTTCCCTCTTGCTCCTCTGCTCGCCCCCCAAATCTCTTTGGGAAAGCAACAGCAGAGCCAACATTCCTCCCCTACCTACACTCGGAGGGGTTTCCAACGGCAGGGACCAACCCTGGAACAGGGGCCAGGCTTTGGTTTTTCCATGCTGGCACTGGAGAAGGGAGAAGGCCCAGAAAGTGCCCAGCACTCTCTTCTGCTTTATCGGGACTTCCGTTGTTACCGCTGGTGCCAGAGAAGCTGCTCTGTGGCACATTTGTCCAGGACAGTGTCCTGCGGGGGTGCTCTTTCTCTTTTCAGGGGAGGGAAGCAACGGCACGCCGTGGCACAGGGGTGTCAGGACAAGGCAAACCGTCAGCGTTTCAGGAGGGGAGGACCGAGCCACAAGACCCACCTTGTTCTCTGCCAAGTGCTCTAGAATGTATTCAGAGACGCTGTCCCAAATGGTAACAATCTCTGGAAAGCAAGGGAAAAATCCAAGTCAGCAAGCGCACAACCATTCAGCACCCTGCTCACCAAGGAGGTGACCGGTGCAGGTGAGACGAAACATACCGCCACCCCAATTCCAAACACGCAAGGCGCTCCACGTGGCGGGAGCTGCAGAGCTGAGCTGCGAGGACACCTCTGCCCACTTCTAAGCGAGGCTCCTGTCCTTTCAGGTGGGCATGCCTGAAAGGCATACCCGCCCGCTAGGGAAACGGGGACTAGCTTTCCACGCCAGTGAGAGGACGGTGCCGTGCCCACAGGAGTCGCCCAGGCTCAGGGCAGCCCCAGGTGTCTCCCCTGCAGGAGTCCCGGCTGCCAAACTCACCGCTGGGCCACCAAGGGACGTGCAGACTGGTCTCTCGTGGCACCCACTAGCCCTGTCCAGCCCTGCCCCACAGAGCCCAGCCTTTCCATAGCTCTTCTCCTAGCTGATATGCTCTACAGCAGTCAGGAAATACCTCCTGCAAGCCTTACCGCAGCGGCTGAGATTCCTGAGCGTTGGGAACACGTCTGGCCACAGGTTCTCCATCTTTGCGCCCCCTCACGCTCAATGAGGCCCTGTAGCAGGAGGGGGAGGAGGAAACTTCTCCTCCTCCTCCTTTGCACTTCCCCAGGCAGGCTCCAGCAGTGTTGCGTGGCCTGCCTTCGCCCTCTCGTTGCGCTGCAAAGCAGCTCCTCCAGAGAAGAGCGGTGGCGAGAGCAGCACCCGAAAGCTGGGCTTGCCCAGGCCTCGCAGGGAAGTGCAGGGAGGGGCCCCGTGGCGGGAGGGGAGCTGTGGCTGTGATGCGGCATGTCCCACTGTGACCCCCGCCCGCGTCACCAAGAGGCTGCCAGGCCTCCCGCGACACCCTCCCCCAGACCCTGCCAGGCTTTGCCCACCTCAGCCAAGGGCAGCTGCGCTGGCTGTTTTGGGGTGCTGCCCCCACCCCACGCCGTGGCGCAGCGAGAGCCATGGCGGGGGCGGGGAGGGGGAGCTCACCAGTGTGGTGGCCCCAGATGGGGACGCTGCGCTGCCATTGCTGGCCGCAGGGGCTGTGCTGAGCTCTGCCCTGAAGGAAGGAAGGAAGGGATAAAGGAAGGAAGGAATAAAGAGGAGCCTCGGCAAAGCAAGGGCTGGTGCTGGTTAGGTATACCACAGCCTCTCTGGGTTCTGGAGTCTGGAGTCTGCCTGGGCTCTGGAGTCTGGCTCCGTCTTCTTTACTCCCCCCATCACGTATTTAGACACACTGACAAGAGCCCCTCTGGGCCTTTGCGTCTCCCGCCTAAACAATCCCAGCTCTCTCAGCCTCTGCTCGTGTGACGGATGCTTCAATCCCTCAAGCCTCTCGGAGGCCTTTTGCTGGACTCGCTCCGGCATGGCCATGTCTTTCTTGTACTGGGCCCAGCGCTTGTGGTACAGGTCTCTCGCTGGCACCTGCTGGACGGCTGCTTGACCTTCCCTCATCACGACTCTAGGTGGAACTAGAGCTCCAAGCGCCCTGTGCTCAGGAATGGCTGACAGAGCTCGCTGGAGCCTGTTAGAGCTTGCGAGAGGTCACAGCCTCCTTTGGCTCAAACTGCTGCACCTGTGTGCTGCCTCGGTGAGCTGTGCTCTCAGCAACGGCTACTTCCTTTCCCCCCGGGCACTGTCCAAGAGTCCGCCAGGACCGTCTCCAAACCGTGCCAAAGGCCGTGCGAATGCAAAATCGGGTCTGGGAGCGTTAAGCGCCACCCCTTGTGCACCAACATCTCGCTGCACTGAGGAACACCTGTGCCATGGCTGAGTGTGGGGGGCAGGTGGGCTTGTTTCCAGGGCTTTTTTCAAAGTGACCGGAGTTGTCCAGGACGTAACAGAACCAAGGGCTGGCTCAGGCTGTGACTATCAGCAGGGCCTAAGCACTGGTTGTTATTGCGAGTCCCCTGTGGCGTAGCAGCAGGACGCGACACCTGGGTGCTGTCAGGGCCCTGAGGGCCTCAGTGGCCCTGACCAGCAATGCTCCACACACCCTGCCCATGGGCCCAGGAGCCCATTTCAGCTCCTCCCTGGGCCTTCTGGCCCCGTCTGCACCAGGAAGCATGGGAAGGGTCTCTCATTGGCATGTGCAGAGCAAAGCTTCACTGCAGAGTCGCCTGCTCCTGCCTCTGTGGGACTGGGTAGTGCAGGGATCTTAGGACTGAAAGACAAGGCAGCTCCTGCGGCAGGTGAGTCACGTCCCGCAGACCCAGAGACCTTTTCTCTGTCACCCAGCGCCTCCCAGGAGCCCTAAGGAAAGGGTATTCTGCAAGGGGATTTGGCAGAAGACAGGGCTGCCCTGGAGCTGGCTGCACAGGCAAGCCCAGGATGGCTGTTGTTGCAACAGAGGAAACGCCCTGTTCCTCGTGCCTGCTCAGAGCTCCTGTGCGTCTGATAGGGTCCCCTTCCTTCCACGCTGCCCCCCAGGTGAAAGGCCTCACTTGCTGTGGCAATAGGGTTAGCCCTAAGCCTAAGCCTAACCCTAAGCCTTTCCCTGGCTGGGAATCGAACCCAGGCCGCGGCAGTGAGAGTGCCGAATCCTGACCACTAGACCACCAGGGAGGAGAGGCCCAGCCTGCCTGTGCACCCACTGGTGGGCACCAGCCCTGCCCTGCAGGGGACCAACCCCTCCAACCACAGCCCCCCACAGCTGGTCAGGAAGACAAATTGCCGTGGCAGCCCGAGCCTTCCCAGGCAACTCTGCAGGCATTCCTCCTTCTTTCTGAGAACGAGGCCCTCAACCAGAGCCTCTGGGCAGCAGGCACCCTGCAGCGGGAAGGCCCAGGGAGTGCAAGGTGGCGGTCGGCGGGGAGGCTGGTCACCGCTGGACACAGGTTTGCGCCGTGTGCTATTGGCAGCGTGGTTGAGGCAAGGGGGCCCTGGGGGCCCTTTCTGCATGGTCTAATGCCCTTTTGTGCTGCTGAGATGGCCCCGGCTCTAGTCACGACACGCTGCCAGGAGGACACAACCAGTCCAGCTTCATAGCTCCTAACAGCTTGGCAAAAACACCCTCCTGCATTAAATTCAGCTGCAGCTCTCAGAAGTGTGCCTCTGCGGGACAAAACTGCCCGTCTTTCCATGTCAAGCCAAGAGGGCTCACACATTGCTGCGCTCATAGAGCAGCTGGCTCCCTGGGAGGGGAGTCTGTCCTCTGCCAGGGTCAGTCGATGCCCACGCAGAGAGGAAACCACCGTGTGCCTCACTCAAATGCCTGCTCTGAAGCAACCCCTGCGCCAAGCTCTTCTTATTCCGGAAGTCTCTGAGAAACGGTCCGGAGGGCGCTGACAGGGTCCGATGGTGCTGGGGCTCACAGGAAGCCTAGACACCACTCAGCACCTATGGGCAGTGGACCCCAGGTGCTCAGGGCCCATCCAGGAGAGGAGCCTCCAGCTGCTGGCACCACTGCTACACCTTGCTCTGGGCAGGGGTGGCCAGAGGGAGCGGAGCAAATCCCTTGCCCTGAGTCCACCTCAGCCAGGTCAGCAGTGCTGTGTGCGTGGCTACTGTCCTGCCTCCAGCACCAGGAGCAGAGCAGGCGGGCGGGCACGGGAGAGAGCTGCACCCACCAGCTCTCTCTTGACGCACAGCGTGTGGGAAAGCGATGCTGGAAGAGACTGAGAAAAGGCCTCTCCTCAAGCCGCCTCCACCGCGTGGTGCGTGCACGTGCCCTCCAAGGACATGGCCCAAGATCAGGGGCATTGCCAGTCCCTCAGCACCGAGGTGTGTCATGGCACAGACGGGCGCATCACTGAGACAGCCCTTGGTCGGGGGGGGTCTCTGTGGCGCAATGGGCGAGCGCGCTCGGCTGTTAACCGAGAGGCTGGTGGTTCGAGCCCACCCAGGGACGGCCTCCTTTTGGCGGCACACGTGGGCTTGCCGGCAGGGACCCGCTGCCGTGGAAAGTCCCTGAGCAGAAAATCACAGCTGGGCACAAATCACAGCAGCCTGAGACAACAAAGCCCGACAGCACGGGCTTCAAACCCACCTCTCCAAGAAACCGGAGCCAAAATCCAGCTCCTTGCACCACTCACCTATACCCACCAGACTGCAACACTCCTGTCCTGGTGCATGGGTGGGGCTGGGGGAAGTCTGGATTGCCTCTCGCCAGGGGACCGATGCCCCTTCCGGCTGTCCTTGCAGCACAGTGCGAAGCGTGAGCACGCTCTTGCTGCAGGTGGCAGCCAGCAGTGGGAGCGGGCTGCTTTCCGAGGGCAGGCAAGCAGGCTGCGAGGGACATAGCAAGGCCAGTGAGGCAGGGACCTCCCTGGCAGGGCACAGGCCCTCAGCACCCGAGCAAGAAGGGAGAGCTGGTTGAGTGTCAGGAACGAGGGCCAGGCACAGAGCAGTGGTTGCCAGCCAAGTCCAAAGTGCTGAGACGGGTCTGAGGCCAAGCTCTGGAGCCCGGTCAGCCAGGGAAGGGCAGGGTCAGCGAGGTGCATGGCGGCCAGGGCCGGGCATGGCTGCAACGTAGCTCAGGCGAGGAGCAGCTCCCTTCTGCTGAGCCACCTCCGCCACCCAGCGCAGCACTCCTGCAGCTGCAACCTCTCGCCAGGACCTCTCCCAGCAGCAGGAGCAGAGCAAGTGGGGAAAGGACCGTCGCTCTTTGTGGAGGTGCGCCCACAGGCTCACACTGCACCCCAGGGTGCGTGGTGGAGGGGACACTTGAGCAGAAAGAGCCAGGGCTGGGCACGGAGCAGTTCGTATCCCCTGTGCTATGCACCTGCCTTCCCCCCTACACCACCCTCTGTCCAGCTGGCTACGCGGGGCCGCTCTTTGCAGAGTTGTCCTTTCCTCATCGCCAGCCCCTGGACATGCCCCGTAACTTCCTTCAGTCCAGTTCTTTGCCATCCCCAAGAACTGAGACTTCTGAAAAGGTGAATCTAGAGCGTGAGTTTGCCTCCCCTCTCCCAGGGAGGCACATGAGGGCTTGCGCTGTTCGGGTGCTGCTCTGCAAGGACACAGACTCGCATTTTCTGACTTCTCCCTGCTAGCCTGCCGTCACCTGACAGCTCTGGCTGCTCCGCAGGAGGGCAGAAGGCAGGAGGGCAGGAGGCAGGAGGGACAAATGGCCCGAGGAGGAAAGGCAATCACATGGGCAGCTGTGATCGTATAGTGGTTAGTACTCTGCGTTGTGGCCGCAGCAACCTCGGTTCGAATCCGAGTCACAGCAATGGTTTTGCAAAGCCCGCCGGGTGAAAAGGAGAGTTGGAAAAGACACGGGAGGCACCCGCAAGGGTAGGCCAACGGGTTTGTTTCCAAAGATGCCATGGCCTAGGAAGCTCTTCTGTGCTCTCTGTTCCAAACATTCAGTGGGCTCGTGCCTAAAATGATTTCCTGGTTTCTAGTGATCGTGCAGTGTCTTCTGCTGTGGGGCTGCCGTGACAGCTACCCCTGCTTCTGGGAAAGCAGTCAAGCGTCTCCGTTCTCCAGGCCAAGCTTGAGAACTGAGAGACTCTGCCTGGAAAGTGCCCAGCTTTTCACCTTTCCTTTCCCTTGCCCTTGCTCTCCGTGTTGCAGTCAGGGCACTCTCAGCTCCACACACAAACTGCCCTGCAGCCCCAGCCCACCCGCAACTGCCATCCCACGCCATAGAGACCCCCAACACAAGTAGCTCTTCCCTGGGAGAAAGAAGTCACTTTTTTTTTTTCTTCAGGGGGAGTGTGTGACTTTTCTGAGGTTATGCCACCTTGCTGGAAGTCTTAAGTCCTGTTCCGGCCAAGCTGTAAGCTGGCTGTGGGAAAGAAACCCTCCCTGGAAAGGCAGAGCTGCCTTTCTCCCTTGCCTGCTGCAGAGTGAGAGGCGCTGTGAGGCAGCAGCTTTTGCCTGCAGCTCCACCGCAGTGCTCGCGTGTAGAGAGCCAGGAGTGCTTCCTCCTGGCCTGGCTGCAGGGGGAAAGGCTGGCTAGGAAGGCTCTGCCACAGTGAGGCTGGGCAGCTGGTGCTGGGAGAGTGTCCGCCTGGAGGGCAAATGCTGAAGAGCAAAGGAAAATGTTAGCATCTGCGCCCTGAGTGGGGTCTGGATCCTCTGCGGAAGAGAAGGGAGGAGAGCCCAGCTCTGCCTCCGGGGCCCCAAACCGAGTGCTATGCGGGCAGAGCCCAGGTCAAGCCTGGAACGGCCCCGAGCGCTTCTGGTGTTCCAAGGTGTCTGTATTGGCAGGTCCCAGGATGTCTGGCTTGAGACAGATGTCACTGCTAGAAAGCTGCACCGCCCAAGGGAAGAGGAGGCACTGCATGATCAAAAGCCCATGCTCCAGGTGAGGCTTGAACGCACACCCTCAGCATCCCTCCGCTTAGCACTGCTGTATAAGTACTGCGCGCTGGCCCATTGCGCCACTGGAGCACGCTTGGAGAGGCGGACTGGAGCCCACGAGCAACCATTGTTGCCTGCGATCACCATGGCTCTTCAGCATTAACCGGGCACCTCAAGTGCTTTCCTCTTTGTCTCGTCCAGCAAGGAGCAGCCATTGCGTGCCAGGCTTGCAACATTCACCAGGGCACGGAGTGCCAGGGCAAAGTGCCCCTCGGCAGGGTTTAGCTGGCTAGAGGCAGGAAAAGGGAGGCCACAGGCGACCCAGGGCTGGGACAGTGCGGTCGCTGCTGTGGCAGCCCTGTGAGGCCATTGAGTGCATCAGAAAGCCCCCTGTAGTGAAGACAGCTGGGGGAGGGGGCGAGGGGAGGCAGAAGAAGGACACCCGACTGCCACAGGGACCGTGAGTAAGGGCAGACCCAGAGCAGCCAAAGCCATGCTGGGCCAATGGGAGTGGAGGCTGGAGAGGGGCTAAGGCAGCCAAGAAGGACACGGAGAGCAGCAGCAGGGAACACTGGTCCCAAACCACATCTCGTGGGGGAGCCAACGGGCTTCTGGCTTTGTGCTCTGCTCCCGAGGGCATCTGGGCTCTGGCCTAACCCCTGCCTGGCTGTCAGAGTCCAGTAGTCTCTGCAGCAGCATCTTGTAGCTATTCCACACAGGGAGGGTCAAGAGGGACCTCACGGAGCTCTCAGAGCGAGACGAGACAGAAGGGTCACCGCACCAGAAAAGCCAGCGGGCAGTCCCCCAAAGCAGCAGAACGTCGCCCTTCCAACTCCCCACTGAAAACCAGTTCTTCTCTTTTAAACTGACAAGCACTTTTCTGGAAATCAGGGTCAGCACCACTTCACGAGTTGCATGGCCAGGGAAAGCTGCCAACTAAGCGCACAGGCAGGGCAAAACAGTACTGGCTGAGTACTCAGCTTCTGGACCTCCTTGGCAATTTGTTGGTCCCTGCAGCAGCAAGGCGGTCCAAAGCCTTTGCCTCTTTACTACGCCGAATGTCTGCCAGTGAAGCAGGTGCTTAGTAAGAGGCAGCACTTGCAGGGAGAGTGCAGTGTTTGGAGCATCAGGCGTTACTGGGACAAGGAAGACGACCGAAGAAGAGGCTTCTCCCAGCAACAGACCGAAAGGACACGGCCATCACCCGCTCCTCTGGGAGGATCCACAAAGCCCCTTCCTGTGTTTGATGAAGGGCAGGGAGATGCTGTGTTCCCGGGTCAGAGGAGGCGCATGGACAGGCTTCAAGGAGCCCAGGATTTGAAAAAGGCTGACAGGGCAGTCAAGCAGCTGTGAGCTGCCTGTAGTTTACAAGAAGCTACTAGGTGCTGCTTTGAAAACCTAATTCAAGAAAGCGCTAAAAAAACCAACCGCAGCCATGCGGCAAGAGAGGAGGAAGGTCTAAATGAGGCACGTCCACCTCCAGGCAGCAGGCAGGAGGTGGGTGGTGGGGACACCGTGCGCCCACCAGGACATGAGCACAGCCCTGGGGGGGCCGCCACAAGGAGCAGCCAAGGGCCGACGGAGGCCCAGGGACAAACATGGCCCATCCCAGGTTTGCCTGGCTGGAGAGCACTGCAGCTGCAGAGAAAAGCCAGGCATCTGCACTCCCAGGTTGCCGCACCGCTCTACCCCACAGCAGCTCCTCCTCTGCCCTTAGCCTTTCCCCATACAATCCGGAGAAGGGCTCCAGCTCCTATAGCACCCCTGGGGCTGTGGGCCCATCAGGTGTACGTGTGTCCTGGCCACCATGCTGTGTGAGGGGTGTGTCCGCTGTGCAGTGTCTCTGTGCGTGTGGAGAGCGTGAGCATGTGTGCGGATGCGTGTGCAGTGTCAGGGATGTGTTGGGCTGGTGCATGTGCACTCTGGCGGTGCAGTCCTGGCTGTGTGTGAGGGTCTTGGGGAGTGAGAGGTGTGAGCTCTGAGCGTGTCCTAGGGAGGGTAATGAAGGAAGAAAGGGGCGCGTGTGTGTGCGCGCGCGCTGTCCTTAGAATGAGTGAGGCAGTGGTTTGCTTGCACACCTGCTCTGTGGCACGCGTGTCTCTATGCTGCGGTCTGTGTACGGGCGTTATTCTGTTACGGCGCTACAAAAACTGTGGAGGAGCACATGGGGGGTTTAACAGCTCTTCTGTTCATCTGTCCTGCAGCACTGTCCTTTGTGAGGCACAGGCTGGTTACTCCAGCCGTGAACAAGTACACGCCACTTTTTTTTTCCTTTGGCCCTTGTAGGTGGATTTCAACATCCCCTTTGCTAAGAGCTCCATGGCCGCAATGGAGACAACGCTGACAGCAGCCGAGGGAGCTCCCACGCTGACAGGCCTCCACTTGGCCCTGGAGCTGCAGTGCCTTGGGATTGGTCGCTCTTCAGGCCCAGGCAGGCTTCTGCAGCTAGCAAGATGGCTCAGGACCACGCTTCCAGACTTTCCAGCAATGTTCACATGTCTTCTGCGCAGCCAGCAAGTCCTGGTATCTCTCCCTTTGATCCCGCAGAGCCATCTGCTGCCCAGTGCTAGGGCATTAAAAAGGAACCGTTTGGTTTTAGGCACAGGGAGAAGGGCACGGAAACGCTGCAGGCCTAGGGCAGGGCGGTTCTTCTGGGGTCTGCTTCTGCTGGCATCTCTATGCTTTCTGGAACGGGACAGGGGCCCTAGTGTCCAAGGCAAGGACATGACAAGGTGCCACGTGCCGGTAATCAGCCTGCGGAGGAGTCAGGCGGGGATGGGACTTTGCACCAAGCCGGCCTCGATCCCCACAGGGCAAGGTGTCCGGGTGTGGAGCCTTGGGGAGACAAGGATGGAGCGTGCGGTTTGAAAAGGGAGAGCCAAAACGCTGGAGGAATCCTTTCATCGTCGGCAGCCACAACTTTCTGGTCCCACAGGGAAAGCCCACCGCTGAGTGCCCAACCCCTGCCCCTGGGCTGGAAGGGTGCCTGCTCCCAGGCCACAGCCTGCAAAGCCTGTTGCTCTCCCACGAGGGGTGCCAGGGAAAGACCGGACCCCCTTCCCCTCCCCTCCCCTTGGGTGCTCCTGGGTGTGGAGGGAAGGCCAGTGCAGGGGAAGGGGAAACAGCACCCCCAGCTGGAGAAATTTACCAGAGGAAGTGCTTCTCTTGGGAATTCCGCTGCCGATTCAGCTCTACCCTCTGCTTCCACTCTTCCCGACGCGCTTGGTAAGTCTCCAAGAGTTGCAGGGTGTGGCTTGCTCGTACAGAAAGCTGCCTGCAAGAGCAGGGAAAGTTCCCTCTCCCCTTCTGGCTGAGGCCCTCCTGCCTCTCCCCTCGACCAGCCCCTGCACGCACGCTCCCGCTGGTGGTACCCACAGCCTTCAAGTGGCAATGCAGCTTGGGGCTGCCTGGCACCAGGGTCCAGCCCAGGTCATTGCCATGCCAGGAGAAATCAGGGGACGCCATACCCAGCCCCATGGCTCCCAAGATGGGCTTCCTCACACCTTGGACAGGTGCTGCCACTCCAGTTTTCCAGGCCGGGGCTGGGCCTGGCGCGCACTTACTCTTTGCGCAGCCGCGGCAGCCTCTCTGGCTTCCTCTTCTTCTCCTCAGCTCGGGGCAGGAAGGCAGCAGCGCTCTCCTCTTTCCCAAGCCACGGCACTGGTGAGTGTGGCTGAACCTCGGGCAGCGTTTCCTGATGCCGCCAAGCCTGCACTGGGGCCAGAGGACAAATTTGAGGCTGCTTCTGACCTCCCTCAGGCGCTCTCACCTCTCAGCCCTGGAGAAGCCAGCAACTGCGGGGCCTGTGCGTCCTCCCGCACACTTGCTCTGCTCTGGCCTCAGAAACCCCCATGCCAAGCACTGCCGCAGGCAGGGACCCTGGCCGGGATTCACCACCGTTGCTTGCTGGCTCCATTCTCTCTTGCTGACATCGCTCGTGACAGGGTGAATGAGGGCAAGGAATGACCGTTTTTCAGCACTGCAACCGTGAAATCAAACGCTCCCGTGGGGTTCCACCAGTCAGACCCCAGCACGGAACCACTGAACGGGGTCGGTTGGAGGGGACCTCTGGAGAACTCTCGTCCAAGGCCCCGCTCCAAGCGGGGCCAGTTAGAGCAGGCTGCCCGGGCTGTGTCCACCTGAGGGTTGAATAACTCCAAGGGTAGAAGTCCCACAGCCTCTCTGGGCCCTGTTCCAAACTTTGACCACCCTCATGGTGGAAACGCGCCTCCCAACAGCTAGCCGGAATCTGCCTTTTTGCAACTCTACGTCTTGTGCCTCTCACCCTGTCACTGTGCGCCTCTGAGAAGAGCTGGCTAAGTTACCTCTAGCCTTTCCCCCGGGTAGCTGCAGACAGCAAGGCGATGGACCCTTGAGCCTTCTCTTCTATGGGCTGAACAAACACAGTCCTCTCCACCTCTCCCTTGGACACCAGGTTCTCCAGCCCGCTGGCCAGCTTGGGAGCCTCCGCTGGATTTGCTCCAGCATTCCAGGCCTCTCTTGCATGGTCGAGCCCCACCCTGGACCTAGGGCTGGCTCCAGGTGAGGTCTCCCAAGGGCTGAAGAGAGAGGACTCGTGGCGTCCTTCACTCGGCTGGCTACACTCTTGCAAACACAGCCCCGCCTGTGGTTGGCCTTCTTCCCTGCAAGTTCAAGGGAGGGGGCGACCCAGCCATGCCCCCACCACAGCACATTGCTGCTCCTCCCCTTTGGCTTTTTGCAGCAGCTTCTCCCTGCCAGGCATGGGCAGGCAAGCTTGAAAGACCATGGCCACCTGGCCTGCTCTTTGGGGGGCAGCAGTACCACTCGGACTTGGAGACCTCCACGGCTCCGCTCCTCGGCTTACCTGTTCTGCCCTGTTTGGCTGCCTGCAAACAGGAATTGCAGTCCGAGGTCTGGCTTGACGAGGTTCTTGCTGCTTACTGTCCTCGTCCACCTCAGAGGAGCTCTCCCGAACTGTTTGCAGCAGGCTGAAAACACACAAGCCGGGTGAGGTTATCGGAGTCCCGGATGAGACCGTTCTCCATCTTGTGCTCACAAGCAGCGGCGTGCCAGCCTCTGCAGCACAAGACAGTGCTGCTGGAGCATTTGGTGTATTTGAGCCCTTGTGATCCCGTCAAGAGTGAGGGAAGAACGCCTCCAGCTGTAGCACTCACATGAGGCCCTACAGGCCCTAAGGAAAGCTCTGGATGCCCAGGTGTGGGCCCTCTCTGGATGGCACGAGGAGAAAACCAGTGCCATTTGCCACGCCCGGAGCCTGCAGAGCCCGCTAGCCACCTCCTGCTAGGGGCACTAAAGGCCGTGAGGTGGTCAGAAAGACTCTGTTTTGGGGTGAAATGGGAAAAGGGGAGGCTTCTAGTGAATTGAATCCAACCTAAAAACCAGGGAAAACGGACACCGCTCTCTGTTGGTGGGGGAGGATGGTCTGACTTTCACGTTCCTCTGGGAAGTGCTCTCATCTACGCTGCAACCAAATGAGGTCCCTTGAAATGTCTAGCAAAGCAGAACAGCTTTGCTGCAACTTCTCAGCTGCTGCAACACCTCTTGCATCGACATCGGTCGTTGTGACACGAGTTGACAACCTTTCAGAGTTCATACCGACGGCGTGTGCGACGGAAACAACTCCTTCCCAGAATGCCAAAAGCACATGGTCACCGGCATGCTTTGCTCCAAGAGCCTCACCTGGCAGCTGGCTTGTTTGCCCGGGTTTTCCATTCTTTCCCTCCCTTTGAGCTGGCCCCAGATAGCGTGGGCGGAGAAAGCCTTTCTCGAGAAAGGAGGTGCTCAGCAGGAGGACTCCCTGGAAGTAGGAAGGGCGGAGACTCTTCAGCAAGCATCTCTGTGAGCGTTTGAACAAGAAGGACAGGCAGCTGTGCTCCAGCTTTGGATCAAAGAGCCCGATTGCCTCGGAGCTCTGCTCCCGAGCAGGTCTTAGGCCCTTGCTGACACAGAATCCTGTCCAGCTCTTCACTTCTGCAGGGCACCCTTCTGCCCTGGAGTACTGTGGCTGTTCTCCTGCTTTCTCTAGCCCATAGGCTTAAAAAGCGGGGCTTGGCTGGGAGGTGCTGGTGACCTCATGGTACCCTCTCCTTTGGGGCGGCTGCGGGCTGGAGGGCATAGTGCCACACGAGAAGGGGAACAGATTCCTGCACATCTATAAGGCGCTCACATGCACAGACTTGCTCTTCTGGCACATCCAGCCCAAAGACATGCTTAGGGAGATGCACAGCACAAGGCCTGCAATTACCAGCCTCCACAAGGAAGCCACGTTTTGGCACAGCTTCACAGCCTGTCGCCACTCATCTCCACGTGGTCTTCCTCCCCACTTTCCAGCGCGCTGCTTCCCTGGGAAAGGTAGACCCCCTCCGCCACTGGCAGCTCAAGGCAGGATTTTGATCCCGCGCAGAGCGCGGAGGGATCTTCCTAAATTCCTAAATGCCGCTGCACAGACAGACTCCTGCAACTAAGGAGCAGCTTGCAAGACACACCAGGGCATGGAGTCCCAGGGCCAAGTGCCCCTCAGCAGTGGCAGCTGCTGCAGTTGGTGCTGCAGGACTGCCCGGAGAGCCCCTTCCAGGAGGAGTCCCCTGAGATCTGCTGTGATGAGTAAACAGAGGCACAAGAGAAGCAGCCTACTCCGCCGGGCATCGCCTTTTCAGCTTGGCTCCAGCCCCGTGCTGCGGAGGCCAAAAGGAAAACAAACACACCTCTCTCACCAGTCAGCTGTGACATTACCTTTTCCCTCAGTCTGCTTGTTACGCGCTCTGTCCTTTGCCTCCCGGCCTTTGGCGGCCTTCCGAGACCCTCTGGAGGAAGAGGCTGGTTTCACAGGTGACATCTCAGTCTCCGTCCTGGAAACAAGAAAGGCACCAGAGAGAAGCTTGACACCAGAGGCTCGCAGAAACCTGCGACAGGCTTGCCGTCAATCTAGGAAGACCAAGTCATGCAAAGACTTGTTGGCCACCCTTCAGATGTCACACTGACAGAGTGTACGGAAGAAGCAACCCCTTCAAAGAACTCCAGGAGCACAAGGGCACCCTCAGCCCTTTTCTCCAAGAGCCTCACCTGGCCGACGACTTGCTTCCTTTGCTCTTCCGCCCCTTCTGCTTTTTACGGCCGGCGCCAGATAACGCGGGTGGCACAGGCCTTTCTTGAGAGAGGAGGCACGCAACGGGAGCACTCCCTGGAAGTAGGAAAGGAGAAGGCTCTTCAGCAAGCGTCTTTGTGAGCACTTGGGACAGGCAGATGTGCTCCAGCATCGGATCAAACAGGCTGATCCCCTTGGAGCCACGCTCTCCAAGAGGTCTTGCTCCCTAGGACGTCCTTGGCACACGCTAGCAGCCTGTTGACAGTCATCTCCAGGCAATCTTTCTCCCCACATTCACGTGCCCGGGATCCGTCAGAGAGGTAGACCCCCCCTCCCCTCCCCTCCAGCATAGACACCTCGCCGCCAAACGTCCTAAAGTGCTAAAGTGAAAGAGGAGCTTGCGCTATCCACCAGGGCGCAGCGCCCCGGGGCAAAACTGCCCTTCAGCGGCACCAGCTGCATTTGTTGCTGTTGGGCCACCCTGAGACCTCCTGCCATCCAGAGTCACTTGAGATTTGCTGCGAGGGGTAAATAGAGGCACAAAGAGGCAGTCTACTCTCCCAGGCACCGCATCTTGACCAGGGCTCCAACCACCTACTGCTGAGGACAAAGGGAACACACGCATGAACACACGCACGCATGCACACTCCCTTCTCTCTCACAAGTCAGCTGTGACATGACCTGTTCTGTCCATCTGCCCTTCTTCTTCAGTGCACTTCAGGGATCCCTGGGAGGGAGATTCCGCCTCTTGTTTTTCAGCCGGAAGCGTCAAATCAAATCTGGAAAGGAGAAGACGCCAGGCTGCAGAAAAGGCACCACGCTCCCTTTGCCGCTCGCATTCACAGTCCGTTGCCAGAGAGCTTTGAGAAGGCCTGCCAAGGCCATAGCTTTCCAAAGCAGAGTACGCAACATCCTTGAGAACTCTCATTCTGAGGAACCGGAGAGGCACAGGCCAGACCTCCGCGGCGTGTGCGCACACGAGAGGCCCCACCAGTCTGGGCCAGGGCTTCCCTATCCTAACGCGGAGAAAGTGTACTCCAGGCCTCCTTGCTGCCCCTGGAGACCATCTCGCCTCCCCTCCTCCTATTCACCAAGCAGGAGCTGAGACCTACTCCACAAACGTACTGTGGCAACACGAAGACACTGCCGGGACCCATGCGAAAAGCCACACTTCCTCTTCCTGAAACCACCAGGGGTCTCGTCCCTGGGGCCTGAAACAGAGACAGAGGTACGTGAGAGCGTTCCGGCGACATGACTGCCTTGCTCCTAAAGGCAGCAAATCTTTCTTGTGCTCAGGGCAGATGCTGCCACCGGGACACCCTGAAACAAAGTTTCCTCTCCAAATGCTAGCCCTCAACTAGGAAAGCAGAAGATGCACAGCTCAGAGCTGAGAATGAGGGACCTCACTGCCGGGTGTTTCGCAAGGGCAAGAGTCAAGACAGTCAACGAGGACGCTCCTTCTCTGTTAGTGGAGAAGTCAGGCACAGGAGAAGGCATTCGATTAGCCAGGGTCTCTGCGGGCCGGGTTTTGCCGGTTGGCTTGCTATGAGCCCTCCTGGAAAGAGAACACCTGGCTCGGACCTGGTGTTAGCTCACAGGCTCTCCAAGGATTTGGGTGGTTGCATCCATAGCATGGAAGAGGAGCGAGAGAGACCCAGCCCTTGCTTTGCCTTTGCCCAGTGGGTAAGAACCGGGAGTGCCACACGAGAGAGCTGGGGAAGGGCATTGGGCTGGGATGAGGAGACAGGCTGGGACAGGGTGACCATCCCAAGCAGAGCGTGAATGCAGGCCTGGGGCAGAAAAGAGCCGTTCATGGCAGTGGGACGCCAGGGACACTAGGAAGGGCTGGTCAGTGCAGACGGCCCAGCACTCAACCATGGCTTTCTGCGAGGGGAAGCGCCACAGATACCTGCCTGCGTCGTAGACTCTTTCCCCAGAAACTGCCTACTTTTGAGCCCGTAAAAGCCTCGCCATTATCATTTCTAGCACAGAGAGTGGGATGCTGGGCCAGCCAGAGCCTTGGCCTAACGCGGGGCAGCTCGTCCTACGTTCGCCTCTGTCGCCCAGACCACTGCGTACGAGAGAAGGACGCTAGAGAGAGTTGGCGTGGCTGGAGACCGTGGCTGCCCCGCTGGCCGGGAAGTTCCTGGCAGGCCAACAGAGATCAGTTCAGTCGTCCTTTGACAGGTGTCCAGAAGAAGTAGGCGTAGCACGGGGAAGTGCTCGACTTACCCCGAGCAGAGCTTCTAGCAGCTTTCCAGTACCATCCACGGTGAGGAGGAAGTCATCGTAAAATCTCATGGTCACTTCCTGGTCTCGTACGGAGAGAATGCCAATGGCCTTGAAGACAAAGTCCACGGCCTGTCTTTTTGAGATGGCCCGAAAGAACGCCATCACGGTCTCCTGTATGCAGCACTGCACCGTTGTAAAAGGCATGTGGGCACACACGGGGCTAGCGTCCTATCCCTCCCACGCACCCGGCTGAAGGCATATTACCAGGAAAGGACACCCAGGGAGCCTTTCTGAGCAGTTGCTCCTGGCTGGCCTCTGCAGCATGAACAAGCTGAAGTTGTTCTCAGGCCAGCCGGAGGCATTCAGTCATGTCTTCAGAGCAGTTTGCATGCGCCTCAAGCTCGGCGCAAGGGCAGGCAAAGGTTTTAACGTGTCTTCTTACCAGGAACATCTTCTTGAGCGCACCTGGCCTGGTATTCCTTGGCAACAACCTCCGATATACGGAACATGGGTCTCCGAACAATCGAAAGCTCACCGTTCACGGAGCACTCGTAGTGTTTAAGGACATAGAATATCCCCACTCCTAATACCTTGACACCCTGAGAGCAGCAGCGGGAGAGAAGGAACAAGCATAAGCAGCCTGGAGACGAAAAATGGACCGAGGGCTTGCCCGAGCGTGGGGATGCTGCCCTGGGCCCTGCCCACCCCTAGCATGCAAAGGGCAAGATGGGGCACTAGGGAAAGCACACACTCCAGACCTTTCTTCCCTCTTGCTCCTCTGCTCGCCCCCCAAATCTCTTTGGGAAAGCAACAGCAGAGCCAACATTCCTCCCCTACCTACACTCGGAGGGGTTTCCAACGGCAGGGACCAACCCTGGAACAGGGGCCAGGCTTTGGTTTTTCCATGCTGGCACTGGAGAAGGGAGAAGGCCCAGAAAGTGCCCAGCACTCTCTTCTGCTTTATCGGGACTTCCGTTGTTACCGCCGGTGCCAGAGAAGCTGCTCTGTGGCACATTTGTCCAGGACAGTGTCCTGCGGGGGTGCTCTTTCTCTTTTCAGGGGAGGGAAGCAACGGCACGCCGTGGCACAGGGGTGTCAGGACAAGGCAAACCGTCAGCGTTTCAGGAGGGGAGGACCGAGCCACAAGACCCACCTTGTTCTCTGCCAAGTGCTCTAGAATGTATTCAGAGACGCTGTCCCAAATGGTAACAATCTCTGGAAAGCAAGGGAAAAATCCAAGTCAGCAAGCGCACAACCATTCAGCACCCTGCTCACCAAGGAGGTGACCGGTGCAGGTGAGACGAAACATACCGCCACCCCAATTCCGAACACGCAAGGCGCTCCACGTGGCGGGAGCTGCAGAGCTGAGCTGCGAGGACACCTCTGCCCACTTCTAAGCGAGGCTCCTGTCCTTTCAGGTGGGCATGCCTGAAAGGCATACCCGCCCGCTAGGGAAACGGGGACTAGCTTTCCACGCCAGTGAGAGGACGGTGCCGTGCCCACAGGAGTCGCCCAGGCTCAGGGCAGCCCCAGGTGTCTCCCCTGCAGGAGTCCCGGCTGCCAAACTCACCGCTGGGCCACCAAGGGACGTGCAGACTGGTCTCTCGTGGCACCCACTAGCCCTGTCCAGCCCTGCCCCACAGAGCCCAGCCTTTCCATAGCTCTTCTCCTAGCTGATATGCTCTACAGCAGTCAGGAAATACCTCCTGCAAGCCTTACCGCAGCGGCTGAGATTCCTGAGCGTTGGGAACACGTCTGGCCACAGGTTCTCCATCTTTGCGCCCCCTCACGCTCAATGAGGCCCTGTAGCAGGAGGGTGAGGAGGAAACTTCTCCTCCTCCTCCTTTGCACTTCCCCAGGCAGGCTCCAGCAGTGTTGCGTGGCCTGCCTTCGCCCTCTCGTTGCGCTGCAAAGCAGCTCCTCCAGAGAAGAGCGGTGGCGAGAGCAGCACCCGAAAGCTGGGCTTGCCCAGGCCTCGCAGGGAAGTGCAGGGAGGGGCCCCGTGGCGGGAGGGGAGCTGTGGCTGTGATGCGGCATGTCCCACTGTGACCCCCGCCCGCGTCACCAAGAGGCTGCCAGGCCTCCCGCGACACCCTCCCCCAGACCCTGCCAGGCTTTGCCCACCTCAGCCAAGGGCAGCTGCGCTGGCTGTTTTGGGGTGCTGCCCCCACCCCACGCCGTGGCGCAGCGAGAGCCATGGCGGGGGCGGGGAGGGGGAGCTCACCAGTGTGGTGGCCCCAGATGGGGACGCTGCGCTGCCATTGCTGGCCGCAGGGGCTGTGCTGAGCTCTGCCCTGAAGGAAGGAAGGAAGGGATAAAGGAAGGAAGGAATAAAGAGGAGCCTCGGCAAAGCAAGGGCTGGTGCTGGTTAGGTATACCACAGCCTCTCTGGGTTCTGGAGTCTGGAGTCTGCCTGGGCTCTGGAGTCTGGCTCCGTCTTCTTTACTCCCCCCATCACGTATTTAGACACACTGACAAGAGCCCCTCTGGGCCTTTGCGTCTCCCGCCTAAACAATCCCAGCTCTCTCAGCCTCTGCTCGTGTGACGGATGCTTCAATCCCTCAAGCCTCTCGGAGGCCTTTTGCTGGACTCGCTCCGGCATGGCCATGTCTTTCTTGTACTGGGCCCAGCGCTTGTGGTACAGGTCTCTCGCTGGCACCTGCTGGACGGCTGCTTGACCTTCCCTCATCACGACTCTAGGTGGAACTAGAGCTCCAAGCGCCCTGTGCTCAGGAATGGCTGACAGAGCTCGCTGGAGCCTGTTAGAGCTTGCGAGAGGTCACAGCCTCCTTTGGCTCAAACTGCTGCACCTGTGTGCTGCCTCGGTGAGCTGTGCTCTCAGCAACGGCTACTTCCTTTCCCCCCGGGCACTGTCCAAGAGTCCGCCAGGACCGTCTCCAAACCGTGCCAAAGGCCGTGCGAATGCAAAATCGGGTCTGGGAGCGTTAAGCGCCACCCCTTGTGCACCAACATCTCGCTGCACTGAGGAACACCTGTGCCATGGCTGAGTGTGGGGGGCAGGTGGGCTTGTTTCCAGGGCTTTTTTCAAAGTGACCGGAGTTGTCCAGGACGTAACAGAACCAAGGGCTGGCTCAGGCTGTGACTATCAGCAGGGCCTAAGCACTGGTTGTTATTGCGAGTCCCCTGTGGCGTAGCAGCAGGACGCGACACCTGGGTGCTGTCAGGGCCCTGAGGGCCTCAGTGGCCCTGACCAGCAATGCTCCACACACCCTGCCCATGGGCCCAGGAGCCCATTTCAGCTCCTCCCTGGGCCTTCTGGCCCCGTCTGCACCAGGAAGCATGGGAAGGGTCTCTCATTGGCATGTGCAGAGCAAAGCTTCACTGCAGAGTCGCCTGCTCCTGCCTCTGTGGGACTGGGTAGTGCAGGGATCTTAGGACTGAAAGACAAGGCAGCTCCTGCGGCAGGTGAGTCACGTCCCGCAGACCCAGAGACCTTTTCTCTGTCACCCAGCGCCTCCCAGGAGCCCTAAGGAAAGGGTATTCTGCAAGGGGATTTGGCAGAAGACAGGGCTGCCCTGGAGCTGGCTGCACAGGCAAGCCCAGGATGGCTGTTGTTGCAACAGAGGAAACGCCCTGTTCCTCGTGCCTGCTCAGAGCTCCTGTGCGTCTGATAGGGTCCCCTTCCTTCCACGCTGCCCCCCAGGTGAAAGGCCTCACTTGCTGTGGCAATAGGGTTAGCCCTAAGCCTAAGCCTAACCCTAAGCCTTTCCCTGGCTGGGAATCGAACCCAGGCCGCGGCAGTGAGAGTGCCGAATCCTGACCACTAGACCACCAGGGAGGAGAGGCCCAGCCTGCCTGTGCACCCACTGGTGGGCACCAGCCCTGCCCTGCAGGGGACCAACCCCTCCAACCACAGCCCCCCACAGCCGGTCAGGAAGACAAATTGCCGTGGCAGCCCGAGCCTTCCCAGGCAACTCTGCAGGCATTCCTCCTTCTTTCTGAGAACGAGGCCCTCAACCAGAGCCTCTGGGCAGCAGGCACCCTGCAGCGGGAAGGCCCAGGGAGTGCAAGGTGGCGGTCGGCGGGGAGGCTGGTCACCGCTGGACACAGGTTTGCGCCGTGTGCTATTGGCAGCGTGGTTGAGGCAAGGGGGCCCTGGGGGCCCTTTCTGCACGGTCTAATGCCCTTTTGTGCTGCTGAGATGGCCCCGGCTCTAGTCACGACACGCTGCCAGGAGGACACAACCAGTCCAGCTTCATAGCTCCTAACAGCTTGGCAAAAACACCCTCCTGCATTAAATTCAGCTGCAGCTCTCAGAAGTGTGCCTCTGCGGGACAAAACTGCCCGTCTTTCCATGTCAAGCCAAGAGGGCTCACACATTGCTGCGCTCATAGAGCAGCTGGCTCCCTGGGAGGGGAGTCTGTCCTCTGCCAGGGTCAGTCGATGCCCACGCAGAGAGGAAACCACCGTGTGCCTCACTCAAATGCCTGCTCTGAAGCAACCCCTGCGCCAAGCTCTTCTTATTCCGGAAGTCTCTGAGAAACGGTCCGGAGGGCGCTGACAGGGTCCGATGGTGCTGGGGCTCACAGGAAGCCTAGACACCACTCAGCACCTATGGGCAGTGGACCCCAGGTGCTCAGGGCCCATCCAGGAGAGGAGCCTCCAGCTGCTGGCACCACTGCTACACCTTGCTCTGGGCAGGGGTGGCCAGAGGGAGCGGAGCAAATCCCTTGCCCTGAGTCCACCTCAGCCAGGTCAGCAGTGCTGTGTGCGTGGCTACTGTCCTGCCTCCAGCACCAGGAGCAGAGCAGGCGGGCGGGCACGGGAGAGAGCTGCACCCACCAGCTCTCTCTTGACGCACAGCGTGTGGGAAAGCGATGCTGGAAGAGACTGAGAAAAGGCCTCTCCTCAAGCCGCCTCCACCGCGTGGTGCGTGCACGTGCCCTCCAAGGACATGGCCCAAGATCAGGGGCATTGCCAGTCCCTCAGCACCGAGGTGTGTCATGGCACAGACGGGCGCATCACTGAGACAGCCCTTGGTCGGGGGGGGTCTCTGTGGCGCAATGGGCGAGCGCGCTCGGCTGTTAACCGAGAGGCTGGTGGTTCGAGCCCACCCAGGGACGGCCTCCTTTTGGCGGCACACGTGGGCTTGCCGGCAGGGACCCGCTGCCGTGGAAAGTCCCTGAGCAGAAAATCACAGCTGGGCACAAATCACAGCAGCCTGAGACAACAAAGCCCGACAGCACGGGCTTCAAACCCACCTCTCCAAGAAACCGGAGCCAAAATCCAGCTCCTTGCACCACTCACCTATACCCACCAGACTGCAACACTCCTGTCCTGGTGCATGGGTGGGGCTGGGGGAAGTCTGGATTGCCTCTCGCCAGGGGACCGATGCCCCTTCCGGCTGTCCTTGCAGCACAGTGCGAAGCGTGAGCACGCTCTTGCTGCAGGTGGCAGCCAGCAGTGGGAGCGGGCTGCTTTCCGAGGGCAGGCAAGCAGGCTGCGAGGGACATAGCAAGGCCAGTGAGGCAGGGACCTCCCTGGCAGGGCACAGGCCCTCAGCACCCGAGCAAGAAGGGAGAGCTGGTTGAGTGTCAGGAACGAGGGCCAGGCACAGAGCAGTGGTTGCCAGCCAAGTCCAAAGTGCTGAGACGGGTCTGAGGCCAAGCTCTGGAGCCCGGTCAGCCAGGGAAGGGCAGGGTCAGCGAGGTGCATGGCGGCCAGGGCCGGGCATGGCTGCAACGTAGCTCAGGCGAGGAGCAGCTCCCTTCTGCTGAGCCACCTCCGCCACCCAGCGCAGCACTCCTGCAGCTGCAACCTCTCGCCAGGACCTCTCCCAGCAGCAGGAGCAGAGCAAGTGGGGAAAGGACCGTCGCTCTTTGTGGAGGTGCGCCCACAGGCTCACACTGCACCCCAGGGTGCGTGGTGGAGGGGACACTTGAGCAGAAAGAGCCAGGGCTGGGCATGGAGCAGTTCGTATCCCCTGTGCTATGCACCTGCCTTCCCCCCTACACCACCCTCTGTCCAGCTGGCTACGCGGGGCCGCTCTTTGCAGAGTTGTCCTTTCCTCATCGCCAGCCCCTGGACATGCCCCGTAACTTCCTTCAGTCCAGTTCTTTGCCATCCCCAAGAACTGAGACTTCTGAAAAGGTGAATCTAGAGCGTGAGTTTGCCTCCCCTCTCCCAGGGAGGCACATGAGGGCTTGCGCTGTTCGGGTGCTGCTCTGCAAGGACACAGACTCGCATTTTCTGACTTCTCCCTGCTAGCCTGCCGTCACCTGACAGCTCTGGCTGCTCCGCAGGAGGGCAGAAGGCAGGAGGGCAGGAGGCAGGAGGGACAAATGGCCCGAGGAGGAAAGGCAATCACATGGGCAGCTGTGATCGTATAGTGGTTAGTACTCTGCGTTGTGGCCGCAGCAACCTCGGTTCGAATCCGAGTCACAGCAATGGTTTTGCAAAGCCCACCGGGTGAAAAGGAGAGTTGGAAAAGACACGGGAGGCACCCGCAAGGGTAGGCCAATGGGTTTGTTTCCAAAGATGCCATGGCCTAGGGAGCTCTTCTGTGCTCTCTGTTCCAAACATTCAGTGGGCTCGTGCCTAAAATGATTTCCTGGTTTCTAGTGATCGTGCAGTGTCTTCTGCTGGGGGGCTGCCGTGACAGCTACCCCTGCTTCTGGGAAAGCAGTCAAGCGTCTCCGTTCTCCAGGCCAAGCTTGAGAACTGAGAGACTCTGCCTGGAAAGTGCCCAGCTTTTCACCTTTCCTTTCCCTTGCCCTTGCTCTCCGTGTTGCAGTCAGGGCACTCTCAGCTCCACACACAAACTGCCCTGCAGCCCCAGCCCACCCGCAACTGCCATCCCACGCCATAGAGACCCCCAACACAAGTAGCTCTTCCCTGGGAGAAAGAAGTCACTTTTTTTTTTTCTTCAGGGGGAGTGTGTGACTTTTCTGAGGTTATGCCACCTTGCTGGAAGTCTTAAGTCCTGTTCCGGCCAAGCTGTAAGCTGGCTGTGGGAAAGAAACCCTCCCTGGAAAGGCAGAGCTGCCTTTCTCCCTTGCCTGCTGCAGAGTGAGAGGCGCTGTGAGGCAGCAGCTTTTGCCTGCAGCTCCACCGCAGTGCTCGCGTGTAGAGAGCCAGGAGTGCTTCCTCCTGGCCTGGCTGCAGGGGGAAAGGCTGGCTAGGAAGGCTCTGCCACAGTGAGGCTGGGCAGCTGGTGCTGGGAGAGTGTCCGCCTGGAGGGCAAATGCTGAAGAGCAAAGGAAAATGTTAGCATCTGCGCCCTGAGTGGGGTCTGGATCCTCTGCGGAAGAGAAGGGAGGAGAGCCCAGCTCTGCCTCCGGGGCCCCAAACCGAGTGCTATGCGGGCAGAGCCCAGGTCAAGCCTGGAACGGCCCCGAGCGCTTCTGGTGTTCCAAGGTGTCTGTATTGGCAGGTCCCAGGATGTCTGGCTTGAGACAGATGTCACTGCTAGAAAGCTGCACCGCCCAAGGGAAGAGGAGGCACTGCATGATCAAAAGCCCATGCTCCAGGTGAGGCTTGAACGCACACCCTCAGCATCCCTCCGCTTAGCACTGCTGTATAAGTACTGCGCGCTGGCCCATTGCGCCACTGGAGCACGCTTGGAGAGGCGGACTGGAGCCCACGAGCAACCATTGTTGCCTGCGATCACCATGGCTCTTCAGCATTAACCGGGCACCTCAAGTGCTTTCCTCTTTGTCTCGTCCAGCAAGGAGCAGCCATTGCGTGCCAGGCTTGCAACATTCACCAGGGCACGGAGTGCCAGGGCAAAGTGCCCCTCGGCAGGGTTTAGCTGGCTAGAGGCAGGAAAAGGGAGGCCACAGGCGACCCAGGGCTGGGACAGTGCGGTCGCTGCTGTGGCAGCCCTGTGAGGCCATTGAGTGCATCAGAAAGCCCCCTGTAGTGAAGACAGCTGGGGGAGGGGGCGAGGGGAGGCAGAAGAAGGACACCCGACTGCCACAGGGACCGTGAGTAAGGGCAGACCCAGAGCAGCCAAAGCCATGCTGGGCCAATGGGAGTGGAGGCTGGAGAGGGGCTAAGGCAGCCAAGAAGGACACGGAGAGCAGCAGCAGGGAACACTGGTCCCAAACCACATCTCGTGGGGGAGCCAACGGGCTTCTGGCTTTGTGCTCTGCTCCCGAGGGCATCTGGGCTCTGGCCTAACCCCTGCCTGGCTGTCAGAGTCCAGTAGTCTCTGCAGCAGCATCTTGTAGCTATTCCACACAGGGAGGGTCAAGAGGGACCTCGCGGAGCTCTCAGAGCGAGACGAGACAGAAGGGTCACCGCACCAGAAAAGCCAGCGGGCAGTCCCCCAAAGCAGCAGAACGTCGCCCTTCCAACTCCCCACTGAAAACCAGTTCTTCTCTTTTAAACTGACAAGCACTTTTCTGGAAATCAGGGTCAGCACCACTTCACGAGTTGCATGGCCAGGGAAAGCTGCCAACTAAGCGCACAGGCAGGGCAAAACAGTACTGGCTGAGTACTCAGCTTCTGGACCTCCTTGGCAATTTGTTGGTCCCTGCAGCAGCAAGGCGGTCCAAAGCCTTTGCCTCTTTACTACGCCGAATGTCTGCCAGTGAAGCAGGTGCTTAGTAAGAGGCAGCACTTGCAGGGAGAGTGCAGTGTTTGGAGCATCAGGCGTTACTGGGACAAGGAAGACGACCGAAGAAGAGGCTTCTCCCAGCAACAGACCGAAAGGACACGGCCATCACCCGCTCCTCTGGGAGGATCCACAAAGCCCCTTCCTGTGTTTGATGAAGGGCAGGGAGATGCTGTGTTCCCGGGTCAGAGGAGGCGCATGGACAGGCTTCAAGGAGCCCAGGATTTGAAAAAGGCTGACAGGGCAGTCAAGCAGCTGTGAGCTGCCTGTAGTTTACAAGAAGCTACTAGGTGCTGCTTTGAAAACCTAATTCAAGAAAGCGCTAAAAAAACCAACCGCAGCCATGCGGCAAGAGAGGAGGAAGGTCTAAATGAGGCACGTCCACCTCCAGGCAGCAGGCAGGAGGTGGGTGGTGGGGACACCGTGCGCCCACCAGGACATGAGCACAGCCCTGGGGGGGCCGCCACAAGGAGCAGCCAAGGGCCGACGGAGGCCCAGGGACAAACATGGCCCATCCCAGGTTTGCCTGGCTGGAGAGCACTGCAGCTGCAGAGAAAAGCCAGGCATCTGCACTCCCAGGTTGCCGCACCGCTCTACCCCACAGCAGCTCCTCCTCTGCCCTTAGCCTTTCCCCATACAATCCGGAGAAGGGCTCCAGCTCCTATAGCACCCCTGGGGCTGTGGGCCCATCAGGTGTACGTGTGTCCTGGCCACCATGCTGTGTGAGGGGTGTGTCCGCTGTGCAGTGTCTCTGTGCGTGTGGAGAGCGTGAGCATGTGTGCGGATGCGTGTGCAGTGTCAGGGATGTGTTGGGCTGGTGCATGTGCACTCTGGCGGTGCAGTCCTGGCTGTGTGTGAGGGTCTTGGGGAGTGAGAGGTGTGAGCTCTGAGCGTGTCCTAGGGAGGGTAATGAAGGAAGAAAGGGGCGCGTGTGTGTGCGCGCGCGCTGTCCTTAGAATGAGTGAGGCAGTGGTTTGCTTGCACACCTGCTCTGTGGCACGCGTGTCTCTATGCTGCGGTCTGTGTACGGGCGTTATTCTGTTACGGCGCTACAAAAACTGTGGAGGAGCACATGGGGGGTTTAACAGCTCTTCTGTTCATCTGTCCTGCAGCACTGTCCTTTGTGAGGCACAGGCTGGTTACTCCAGCCGTGAACAAGTACACGCCACTTTTTTTTTCCTTTGGCCCTTGTAGGTGGATTTCAACATCCCCTTTGCTAAGAGCTCCATGGCCGCAATGGAGACAACGCTGACAGCAGCCGAGGGAGCTCCCACGCTGACAGGCCTCCACTTGGCCCTGGAGCTGCAGTGCCTTGGGATTGGTCGCTCTTCAGGCCCAGGCAGGCTTCTGCAGCTAGCAAGATGGCTCAGGACCACGCTTCCAGACTTTCCAGCAATGTTCACATGTCTTCTGCGCAGCCAGCAAGTCCTGGTATCTCTCCCTTTGATCCCGCAGAGCCATCTGCTGCCCAGTGCTAGGGCATTAAAAAGGAACCGTTTGGTTTTAGGCACAGGGAGAAGGGCACGGAAACGCTGCAGGCCTAGGGCAGGGCGGTTCTTCTGGGGTCTGCTTCTGCTGGCATCTCTATGCTTTCTGGAACGGGACAGGGGCCCTAGTGTCCAAGGCAAGGACATGACAAGGTGCCACGTGCCGGTAATCAGCCTGCGGAGGAGTCAGGCGGGGATGGGACTTTGCACCAAGCCGGCCTCGATCCCCACAGGGCAAGGTGTCCGGGTGTGGAGCCTTGGGGAGACAAGGATGGAGCGTGCGGTTTGAAAAGGGAGAGCCAAAACGCTGGAGGAATCCTTTCATCGTCGGCAGCCACAACTTTCTGGTCCCACAGGGAAAGCCCACCGCTGAGTGCCCAACCCCTGCCCCTGGGCTGGAAGGGTGCCTGCTCCCAGGCCACAGCCTGCAAAGCCTGTTGCTCTCCCACGAGGGGTGCCAGGGAAAGACCGGACCCCCTTCCCCTCCCCTCCCCTTGGGTGCTCCTGGGTGTGGAGGGAAGGCCAGTGCAGGGGAAGGGGAAACAGCACCCCCAGCTGGAGAAATTTACCAGAGGAAGTGCTTCTCTTGGGAATTTTGCTGCCGATTCAGCTCTACCCTCTGCTTCCACTCTTCCCGACGCGCTTGGTAAGTCTCCAAGAGTTGCAGGGTGTGGCTTGCTCGTACAGAAAGCTGCCTGCAAGAGCAGGGAAAGTTCCCTCTCCCCTTCTGGCTGAGGCCCTCCTGCCTCTCCCCTCGACCAGCCCCTGCACGCACGCTCCCGCTGGTGGTACCCACAGCCTTCAAGTGGCAATGCAGCTTGGGGCTGCCTGGCACCAGGGTCCAGCCCAGGTCATTGCCATGCCAGGAGAAATCAGGGGACGCCATACCCAGCCCCATGGCTCCCAAGATGGGCTTCCTCACACCTCGGACAGGTGCTGCCACTCCAGTTTTCCAGGCCGGGGCTGGGCCTGGCGCGCACTTACTCTTTGCGCAGCCGCGGCAGCCTCTCTGGCTTCCTCTTCTTCTCCTCAGCTCGGGGCAGGAAGGCAGCAGCGCTCTCCTCTTTCCCAAGCCACGGCACTGGTGAGTGTGGCTGAACCTCGGGCAGCGTTTCCTGATGCCGCCAAGCCTGCACTGGGGCCAGAGGACAAATTTGAGGCTGCTTCTGACCTCCCTCAGGCGCTCTCACCTCTCAGCCCTGGAGAAGCCAGCAACTGCGGGGCCTGTGCGTCCTCCCGCACACTTGCTCTGCTCTGGCCTCAGAAACCCCCATGCCAAGCACTGCCGCAGGCAGGGACCCTGGCCGGGATTCACCACCGTTGCTTGCTGGCTCCATTCTCTCTTGCTGACATCGCTCGTGACAGGGTGAATGAGGGCAAGGAATGACCATTTTTCAGCGCTGCAACCGTGAAATCAAACGCTCCCGTGGGGTTCCACCAGTCAGACCCCAGCACGGAACCACTGAACGGGGTCGGTTGGAGGGGACCTCTGGAGAACTCTCGTCCAAGGCCCCGCTCCAAGCGGGGCCAGTTAGAGCAGGCTGCCCGGGCTGTGTCCACCTGAGGGTTGAATAACTCCAAGGGTAGAAGTCCCACAGCCTCTCTGGGCCCTGTTCCAAACTTTGACCACCCTCATGGTGGAAACGCGCCTCCCAACAGCTAGCCGGAATCTGCCTTTTTGCAACTCTACGTCTTGTGCCTCTCACCCTGTCACTGTGCGCCTCTGAGAAGAGCTGGCTAAGTTACCTCTAGCCTTTCCCCCGGGTAGCTGCAGACAGCAAGGCGATGGACCCTTGAGCCTTCTCTTCTATGGGCTGAACAAACACAGTCCTCTCCACCTCTCCCTTGGACACCAGGTTCTCCAGCCCGCTGGCCAGCTTGGGAGCCTCCGCTGGATTTGCTCCAGCATTCCAGGCCTCTCTTGCATGGTCGAGCCCCACCCTGGACCTAGGGCTGGCTCCAGGTGAGGTCTCCCAAGGGCTGAAGAGAGAGGACTCGTGGCGTCCTTCACTCGGCTGGCTACACTCTTGCAAACACAGCCCCGCCTGTGGTTGGCCTTCTTCCCTGCAAGTTCAAGGGAGGGGGCGACCCAGCCATGCCCCCACCACAGCACATTGCTGCTCCTCCCCTTTGGCTTTTTGCAGCAGCTTCTCCCTGCCAGGCATGGGCAGGCAAGCTTGAAAGACCATGGCCACCTGGCCTGCTCTTTGGGGGGCAGCAGTACCACTCGGACTTGGAGACCTCCACGGCTCCGCTCCTCGGCTTACCTGTTCTGCCCTGTTTGGCTGCCTGCAAACAGGAATTGCAGTCCGAGGTCTGGCTTGACGAGGTTCTTGCTGCTTACTGTCCTCGTCCACCTCAGAGGAGCTCTCCCGAACTGTTTGCAGCAGGCTGAAAACACACAAGCCGGGTGAGGTTATCGGAGTCCCGGATGAGACCGTTCTCCATCTTGTGCTCACAAGCAGCGGCGTGCCAGCCTCTGCAGCACAAGACAGTGCTGCTGGAGCATTTGGTGTATTTGAGCCCTTGTGATCCCGTCAAGAGTGAGGGAAGAACGCCTCCAGCTGTAGCACTCACATGAGGCCCTACAGGCCCTAAGGAAAGCTCTGGATGCCCAGGTGTGGGCCCTCTCTGGATGGCACGAGGAGAAAACCAGTGCCATTTGCCACGCCCGGAGCCTGCAGAGCCCGCTAGCCGCCTCCTGCTAGGGGCACTAAAGGCCGTGAGGTGGTCAGAAAGACTCTGTTTTGGGGTGAAATGGGAAAAGGGGAGGCTTCTAGTGAATTGAATCCAACCTAAAAACCAGGGAAAACGGACACCGCTCTCTGTTGGTGGGGGAGGATGGTCTGACTTTCACGTTCCTCTGGGAAGTGCTCTCATCTACGCTGCAACCAAATGAGGTCCCTTGAAATGTCTAGCAAAGCAGAACAGCTTTGCTGCAACTTCTCAGCTGCTGCAACACCTCTTGCATCGACATCGGTCGTTGTGACACGAGTTGACAACCTTTCAGAGTTCATACCGACGGCGTGTGCGACGGAAACAACTCCTTCCCAGAATGCCAAAAGCACATGGTCACCGGCATGCTTTGCTCCAAGAGCCTCACCTGGCAGCTGGCTTGTTTGCCCGGGTTTTCCATTCTTTCCCTCCCTTTGAGCTGGCCCCAGATAGCGTGGGCGGAGAAAGCCTTTCTCGAGAAAGGAGGTGCTCAGCAGGAGGACTCCCTGGAAGTAGGAAGGGCGGAGACTCTTCAGCAAGCATCTCTGTGAGCGTTTGAACAAGAAGGACAGGCAGCTGTGCTCCAGCTTTGGATCAAAGAGCCCGATTGCCTTGGAGCTCTGCTCCCGAGCAGGTCTTAGGCCCTTGCTGACACAGAATCCTGTCCAGCTCTTCACTTCTGCAGGGCACCCTTCTGCCCTGGAGTACTGTGGCTGTTCTCCTGCTTTCTCTAGCCCATAGGCTTAAAAAGCGGGGCTTGGCTGGGAGGTGCTGGTGACCTCATGGTACCCTCTCCTTTGGGGCGGCTGCGGGCTGGAGGGCATAGTGCCACACGAGAAGGGGAACAGATTCCTGCACATCTATAAGGCGCTCACATGCACAGACTTGCTCTTCTGGCGCATCCAGCCCAAAGACATGCTTAGGGAGATGCACAGCACAAGGCCTGCAATTACCAGCCTCCACAAGGAAGCCACGTTTTGGCACAGCTTCGCAGCCTGTCGCCACTCATCTCCACGTGGTCTTCCTCCCCACTTTCCAGCGCGCTGCTTCCCTGGGAAAGGTAGACCCCCTCCGCCACTGGCAGCTCAAGGCAGGATTTTGATCCCGCGCAGAGCGCGGAGGGATCTTCCTAAATTCCTAAATGCCGCTGCACAGACAGACTCCTGCAACTAAGGAGCAGCTTGCAAGACACACCAGGGCATGGAGTCCCAGGGCCAAGTGCCCCTCAGCAGTGGCAGCTGCTGCAGTTGGTGCTGCAGGACTGCCCGGAGAGCCCCTTCCAGGAGGAGTCCCCTGAGATCTGCTGTGATGAGTAAACAGAGGCACAAGAGAAGCAGCCTACTCCGCCGGGCATCGCCTTTTCAGCTTGGCTCCAGCCCCGTGCTGCGGAGGCCAAAAGGAAAACAAACACACCTCTCTCACCAGTCAGCTGTGACATTACCTTTTCCCTCAGTCTGCTTGTTACGCGCTCTGTCCTTTGCCTCCCGGCCTTTGGCGGCCTTCCGAGACCCTCTGGAGGAAGAGGCTGGTTTCACAGGTGACATCTCAGTCTCCGTCCTGGAAACAAGAAAGGCACCAGAGAGAAGCTTGACACCAGAGGCTCGCAGAAACCTGCGACAGGCTTGCCGTCAATCTAGGAAGACCAAGTCATGCAAAGACTTGTTGGCCGCCCTTCAGATGTCACACTGACAGAGTGTACGGAAGAAGCAACCCCTTCGAAGAACTCCAGGAGCACAAGGGCACCCTCAGCCCTTTTCTCCAAGAGCCTCACCTGGCCGACGACTTGCTTCCTTTGCTCTTCCGCCCCTTCTGCTTTTTACGGCCGGCGCCAGATAACGCGGGTGGCACAGGCCTTTCTTGAGAGAGGAGGCACGCAACGGGAGCACTCCCTGGAAGTAGGAAAGGAGAAGGCTCTTCAGCAAGCGTCTTTGTGAGCACTTGGGACAGGCAGATGTGCTCCAGCATCGGATCAAACAGGCTGATCCCCTTGGAGCCACGCTCTCCAAGAGGTCTTGCTCCCTAGGACGTCCTTGGCACACGCTAGCAGCCTGTTGACAGTCATCTCCAGGCAATCTTTCTCCCCACATTCACGTGCCCGGGATCCGTCAGAGAGGTAGACCCCCCCTCCCCTCCCCTCCAGCATAGACACCTCGCCGCCAAACGTCCTAAAGTGCTAAAGTGAAAGAGGAGCTTGCGCTATCCACCAGGGCGCAGCACCCCGGGGCAAAACTGCCCTTCAGCGGCACCAGCTGCATTTGTTGCTGTTGGGCCACCCTGAGACCTCCTGCCATCCAGAGTCACTTGAGATTTGCTGCGAGGGGTAAATAGAGGCACAAAGAGGCAGTCTACTCTCCCAGGCACCGCATCTTGACCAGGGCTCCAACCACCTACTGCTGAGGACAAAGGGAACACACGCATGAACACACGCACGCATGCACACTCCCTTCTCTCTCACAAGTCAGCTGTGACATGACCTGTTCTGTCCATCTGCCCTTCTTCTTCAGTGCACTTCAGGGATCCCTGGGAGGGAGATTCCGCCTCTTGTTTTTCAGCCGGAAGCGTCAAATCAAATCTGGAAAGGAGAAGACGCCAGGCTGCAGAAAAGGCACCACGCTCCCTTTGCCGCTCGCATTCACAGTCCGTTGCCAGAGAGCTTTGAGAAGGCCTGCCAAGGCCATAGCTTTCCAAAGCAGAGTACGCAACATCCTTGAGAACTCTCATTCTGAGGAACCGGAGAGGCACAGGCCAGACCTCCGCGGCGTGTGCGCACACGAGAGGCCCCACCAGTCTGGGCCAGGGCTTCCCTATCCTAACGCGGAGAAAGTGTACTCCAGGCCTCCTTGCTGCCCCTGGAGACCATCTCGCCTCCCCTCCTCCTATTCACCAAGCAGGAGCTGAGACCTACTCCACAAACGTACTGTGGCAACACGAAGACACTGCCGGGACCCATGCGAAAAGCCACACTTCCTCTTCCTGAAACCACCAGGGGTCTCGTCCCTGGGGCCTGAAACAGAGACAGAGGTACGTGAGAGCGTTCCGGCGACATGACTGCCTTGCTCCTAAAGGCAGCAAATCTTTCTTGTGCTCAGGGCAGATGCTGCCACCGGGACACCCTGAAACAAAGTTTCCTCTCCAAATGCTAGCCCTCAACTAGGAAAGCAGAAGATGCACAGCTCAGAGCTGAGAATGAGGGACCTCACTGCCGGGTGTTTCGCAAGGGCAAGAGTCAAGACAGTCAACGAGGACGCTCCTTCTCTGTTAGTGGAGAAGTCAGGCACAGGAGAAGGCATTCGATTAGCCAGGGTCTCTGCGGGCCGGGTTTTGCCGGTTGGCTTGCTATGAGCCCTCCTGGAAAGAGAACACCTGGCTCGGACCTGGTGTTAGCTCACAGGCTCTCCAAGGATTTGGGTGGTTGCATCCATAGCATGGAAGAGGAGCGAGAGAGACCCAGCCCTTGCTTTGCCTTTGCCCAGTGGGTAAGAACCGGGAGCGCCACACGAGAGAGCTGGGGAAGGGCATTGGGCTGGGATGAGGAGACAGGCTGGGACAGGGTGACCATCCCAAGCAGAGCGTGAATGCAGGCCTGGGGCAGAAAAGAGCCGTTCATGGCAGTGGGACGCCAGGGACACTAGGAAGGGCTGGTCAGTGCAGACGGCCCAGCACTCAACCATGGCTTTCTGCGAGGGGAAGCGCCACAGATACCTGCCTGCGTCGTAGACTCTTTCCCCAGAAACTGCCTACTTTTGAGCCCGTAAAAGCCTCGCCATTATCATTTCTAGCACAGAGAGTGGGATGCTGGGCCAGCCAGAGCCTTGGCCTAACGCGGGGCAGCTCGTCCTACGTTCGCCTCTGTCGCCCAGACCACTGCGTACGAGAGAAGGACGCTAGAGAGAGTTGGCGTGGCTGGAGACCGTGGCTGCCCCGCTGGCCGGGAAGTTCCTGGCAGGCCAACAGAGATCAGTTCAGTCGTCCTTTGACAGGTGTCCAGAAGAAGTAGGCGTAGCACGGGGAAGTGCTCGACTTACCCCGAGCAGAGCTTCTAGCAGCTTTCCAGTACCATCCACGGTGAGGAGGAAGTCATCGTAAAATCTCATGGTCACTTCCTGGTCTCGTACGGAGAGAATGCCAATGGCCTTGAAGACAAAGTCCACGGCCTGTCTTTTTGAGATGGCCCGAAAGAACGCCATCACGGTCTCCTGTATGCAGCACTGCACCGTTGTAAAAGGCATGTGGGCACACACGGGGCTAGCGTCCTATCCCTCCCACGCACCCGGCTGAAGGCATATTACCAGGAAAGGACACCCAGGGAGCCTTTCTGAGCAGTTGCTCCTGGCTGGCCTCTGCAGCATGAACAAGCTGAAGTTGTTCTCAGGCCAGCCGGAGGCATTCAGTCATGTCTTCAGAGCAGTTTGCATGCGCCTCAAGCTCGGCGCAAGGGCAGGCAAAGGTTTTAACGTGTCTTCTTACCAGGAACATCTTCTTGAGCGCACCTGGCCTGGTATTCCTTGGCAACAACCTCCGATATACGGAACATGGGTCTCCGAACAATCGAAAGCTCACCGTTCACGGAGCACTCGTAGTGTTTAAGGACATAGAATATCCCCACTCCTAATACCTTGACACCCTGAGAGCAGCAGCGGGAGAGAAGGAACAAGCATAAGCAGCCTGGAGACGAAAAACGGACCGAGGGCTTGCCCGAGCGTGGGGATGCTGCCCTGGGCCCTGCCCACCCCTAGCATGCAAAGGGCAAGATGGGGCACTAGGGAAAGCACACACTCCAGACCTTTCTTCCCTCTTGCTCCTCTGCTCGCCCCCCAAATCTCTTTGGGAAAGCAACAGCAGAGCCAACATTCCTCCCCTACCTACAGTCGGAGGGGTTTCCAACGGCAGGGACCAACCCTGGAACAGGGGCCAGGCTTTGGTTTTTCCATGCTGGCACTGGAGAAGGGAGAAGGCCCAGAAAGTGCCCAGCACTCTCTTCTGCTTTATCGGGACTTCCGTTGTTACCGCCGGTGCCAGAGAAGCTGCTCTGTGGCACATTTGTCCAGGACAGTGTCCTGCGGGGGTGCTCTTTCTCTTTTCAGGGGAGGGAAGCAACGGCACGCCGTGGCACAGGGGTGTCAGGACAAGGCAAACCGTCAGCGTTTCAGGAGGGGAGGACCGAGCCACAAGACCCACCTTGTTCTCTGCCAAGTGCTCTAGAATGTATTCAGAGACGCTGTCCCAAATGGTAACAATCTCTGGAAAGCAAGGGAAAAATCCAAGTCAGCAAGCGCACAACCATTCAGCACCCTGCTCACCAAGGAGGTGACCGGTGCAGGTGAGACGAAACATACCGCCACCCCAATTCCGAACACGCAAGGCGCTCCACGTGGCGGGAGCTGCAGAGCTGAGCTGCGAGGACACCTCTGCCCACTTCTAAGCGAGGCTCCTGTCCTTTCAGGTGGGCATGCCTGAAAGGCATACCCGCCCGCTAGGGAAACGGGGACTAGCTTTCCACGCCAGTGAGAGGACGGTGCCGTGCCCACAGGAGTCGCCCAGGCTCAGGGCAGCCCCAGGTGTCTCCCCTGCAGGAGTCCCGGCTGCCAAACTCACCGCTGGGCCACCAAGGGACGTGCAGACTGGTCTCTCGTGGCACCCACTAGCCCTGTCCAGCCCTGCCCCACAGAGCCCAGCCTTTCCATAGCTCTTCTCCTAGCTGATATGCTCTACAGCAGTCAGGAAATACCTCCTGCAAGCCTTACCGCAGCGGCTGAGATTCCTGAGCGTTGGGAACACGTCTGGCCACAGGTTCTCCATCTTTGCGCCCCCTCACGCTCAATGAGGCCCTGTAGCAGGAGGGGGAGGAGGAAACTTCTCCTCCTCCTCCTTTGCACTTCCCCAGGCAGGCTCCAGCAGTGTTGCGTGGCCTGCCTTCGCCCTCTCGTTGCGCTGCAAAGCAGCTCCTCCAGAGAAGAGCGGTGGCGAGAGCAGCACCCGAAAGCTGGGCTTGCCCAGGCCTCGCAGGGAAGTGCAGGGAGGGGCCCCGTGGCGGGAGGGGAGCTGTGGCTGTGATGCGGCATGTCCCACTGTGACCCCCGCCCGCGTCACCAAGAGGCTGCCAGGCCTCCCGCGACACCCTCCCCCAGACCCTGCCAGGCTTTGCCCACCTCAGCCAAGGGCAGCTGCGCTGGCTGTTTTGGGGTGCTGCCCCCACCCCACGCCGTGGCGCAGCGAGAGCCATGGCGGGGGCGGGGAGGGGGAGCTCACCAGTGTGGTGGCCCCAGATGGGGACGCTGCGCTGCCATTGCTGGCCGCAGGGGCTGTGCTGAGCTCTGCCCTGAAGGAAGGAAGGAAGGGATAAAGGAAGGAAGGAATAAAGAGGAGCCTCGGCAAAGCAAGGGCTGGTGCTGGTTAGGTATACCACAGCCTCTCTGGGTTCTGGAGTCTGGAGTCTGCCTGGGCTCTGGAGTCTGGCTCCGTCTTCTTTACTCCCCCCATCACGTATTTAGACACACTGACAAGAGCCCCTCTGGGCCTTTGCGTCTCCCGCCTAAACAATCCCAGCTCTCTCAGCCTCTGCTCGTGTGACGGATGCTTCAATCCCTCAAGCCTCTCGGAGGCCTTTTGCTGGACTCGCTCCGGCATGGCCATGTCTTTCTTGTACTGGGCCCAGCGCTTGTGGTACAGGTCTCTCGCTGGCACCTGCTGGACGGCTGCTTGACCTTCCCTCATCACGACTCTAGGTGGAACTAGAGCTCCAAGCGCCCTGTGCTCAGGAATGGCTGACAGAGCTCGCTGGAGCCTGTTAGAGCTTGCGAGAGGTCACAGCCTCCTTTGGCTCAAACTGCTGCACCTGTGTGCTGCCTCGGTGAGCTGTGCTCTCAGCAACGGCTACTTCCTTTCCCCCCGGGCACTGTCCAAGAGTCCGCCAGGACCGTCTCCAAACCGTGCCAAAGGCCGTGCGAATGCAAAATCGGGTCTGGGAGCGTTAAGCGCCACCCCTTGTGCACCAACATCTCGCTGCACTGAGGAACACCTGTGCCATGGCTGAGTGTGGGGGGCAGGTGGGCTTGTTTCCAGGGCTTTTTTCAAAGTGACCGGAGTTGTCCAGGACGTAACAGAACCAAGGGCTGGCTCAGGCTGTGACTATCAGCAGGGCCTAAGCACTGGTTGTTATTGCGAGTCCCCTGTGGCGTAGCAGCAGGACGCGACACCTGGGTGCTGTCAGGGCCCTGAGGGCCTCAGTGGCCCTGACCAGCAATGCTCCACACACCCTGCCCATGGGCCCAGGAGCCCATTTCAGCTCCTCCCTGGGCCTTCTGGCCCCGTCTGCACCAGGAAGCATGGGAAGGGTCTCTCATTGGCATGTGCAGAGCAAAGCTTCACTGCAGAGTCGCCTGCTCCTGCCTCTGTGGGACTGGGTAGTGCAGGGATCTTAGGACTGAAAGACAAGGCAGCTCCTGCGGCAGGTGAGTCACGTCCCGCAGACCCAGAGACCTTTTCTCTGTCACCCAGCGCCTCCCAGGAGCCCTAAGGAAAGGGTATTCTGCAAGGGGATTTGGCAGAAGACAGGGCTGCCCTGGAGCTGGCTGCACAGGCAAGCCCAGGATGGCTGTTGTTGCAACAGAGGAAACGCCCTGTTCCTCGTGCCTGCTCAGAGCTCCTGTGCGTCTGATAGGGTCCCCTTCCTTCCACGCTGCCCCCCCCCCAGGTGAAAGGCCTCGCTTGCTGTGGCAATAGGGTTAGCCCTAAGCCTAAGCCTAACCCTAAGCCTTTCCCTGGCTGGGAATCGAACCCAGGCCGCGGCAGTGAGAGTGCCGAATCCTGACCACTAGACCACCAGGGAGGAGAGGCCCAGCCTGCCTGTGCACCCACCGGTGGGCACCAGCCCTGCCCTGCAGGGGACCAACCCCTCCAACCACAGCCCCCCACAGCCGGTCAGGAAGACAAATTGCCGTGGCAGCCCGAGCCTTCCCAGGCAACTCTGCAGGCATTCCTCCTTCTTTCTGAGAACGAGGCCCTCAACCAGAGCCTCTGGGCAGCAGGCACCCTGCAGCGGGAAGGCCCAGGGAGTGCAAGGTGGCGGTCGGCGGGGAGGCTGGTCACCGCTGGACACAGGTTTGCGCCGTGTGCTATTGGCAGCGTGGTTGAGGCAAGGGGGCCCTGGGGGCCCTTTCTGCACAGTCTAATGCCCTTTTGTGCTGCTGAGATGGCCCCGGCTCTAGTCACGACACGCTGCCAGGAGGACACAACCAGTCCAGCTTCATAGCTCCTAACAGCTTGGCAAAAACACCCTCCTGCATTAAATTCAGCTGCAGCTCTCAGAAGTGTGCCTCTGCGGGACAAAACTGCCCGTCTTTCCATGTCAAGCCAAGAGGGCTCACACATTGCTGCGCTCATAGAGCAGCTGGCTCCCTGGGAGGGGAGTCTGTCCTCTGCCAGGGTCAGTCGATGCCCACGCAGAGAGGAAACCACCGTGTGCCTCACTCAAATGCCTGCTCTGAAGCAACCCCTGCGCCAAGCTCTTCTTATTCCGGAAGTCTCTGAGAAACGGTCCGGAGGGCGCTGACAGGGTCCGATGGTGCTGGGGCTCACAGGAAGCCTAGACACCACTCAGCACCTATGGGCAGTGGACCCCAGGTGCTCAGGGCCCATCCAGGAGAGGAGCCTCCAGCTGCTGGCACCACTGCTACACCTTGCTCTGGGCAGGGGTGGCCAGAGGGAGCGGAGCAAATCCCTTGCCCTGAGTCCACCTCAGCCAGGTCAGCAGTGCTGTGTGCGTGGCTACTGTCCTGCCTCCAGCACCAGGAGCAGAGCAGGCGGGCGGGCACGGGAGAGAGCTGCACCCACCAGCTCTCTCTTGACGCACAGCGTGTGGGAAAGCGATGCTGGAAGAGACTGAGAAAAGGCCTCTCCTCAAGCCGCCTCCACCGCGTGGTGCGTGCACGTGCCCTCCAAGGACATGGCCCAAGATCAGGGGCATTGCCAGTCCCTCAGCACCGAGGTGTGTCATGGCACAGACGGGCGCATCACTGAGACAGCCCTTGGTCGGGGGGGGTCTCTGTGGCGCAATGGGCGAGCGCGCTCGGCTGTTAACCGAGAGGCTGGTGGTTCGAGCCCACCCAGGGACGGCCTCCTTTTGGCGGCACACGTGGGCTTGCCGGCAGGGACCCGCTGCCGTGGAAAGTCCCTGAGCAGAAAATCACAGCTGGGCACAAATCACAGCAGCCTGAGACAACAAAGCCCGACAGCACGGGCTTCAAACCCACCTCTCCAAGAAACCGGAGCCAAAATCCAGCTCCTTGCACCACTCACCTATACCCACCAGACTGCAACACTCCTGTCCTGGTGCATGGGTTGGGCTGGGGGAAGTCTGGATTGCCTCTCGCCAGGGGACCGATGCCCCTTCCGGCTGTCCTTGCAGCACAGTGCGAAGCGTGAGCACGCTCTTGCTGCAGGTGGCAGCCAGCAGTGGGAGCGGGCTGCTTTCCGAGGGCAGGCAAGCAGGCTGCGAGGGACATAGCAAGGCCAGTGAGGCAGGGACCTCCCTGGCAGGGCACAGGCCCTCAGCACCCGAGCAAGAAGGGAGAGCTGGTTGAGTGTCAGGAACGAGGGCCAGGCACAGAGCAGTGGTTGCCAGCCAAGTCCAAAGTGCTGAGACGGGTCTGAGGCCAAGCTCTGGAGCCCGGTCAGCCAGGGAAGGGCAGGGTCAGCGAGGTGCATGGCGGCCAGGGCCGGGCATGGCTGCAACGTAGCTCAGGCGAGGAGCAGCTCCCTTCTGCTGAGCCACCTCCGCCACCCAGCGCAGCACTCCTGCAGCTGCAACCTCTCGCCAGGACCTCTCCCAGCAGCAGGAGCAGAGCAAGTGGGGAAAGGACCGTCGCTCTTTGTGGAGGTGCGCCCACAGGCTCACACTGCACCCCAGGGTGCGTGGTGGAGGGGACACTTGAGCAGAAAGAGCCAGGGCTGGGCACGGAGCAGTTCGTATCCCCTGTGCTATGCACCTGCCTTCCCCCCTACACCACCCTCTGTCCAGCTGGCTACGCGGGGCCGCTCTTTGCAGAGTTGTCCTTTCCTCATCGCCAGCCCCTGGACATGCCCCGTAACTTCCTTCAGTCCAGTTCTTTGCCATCCCCAAGAACTGAGACTTCTGAAAAGGTGAATCTAGAGCGTGAGTTTGCCTCCCCTCTCCCAGGGAGGCACATGAGGGCTTGCGCTGTTCGGGTGCTGCTCTGCAAGGACACAGACTCGCATTTTCTGACTTCTCCCTGCTAGCCTGCCGTCACCTGACAGCTCTGGCTGCTCCGCAGGAGGGCAGAAGGCAGGAGGGCAGGAGGCAGGAGGGACAAATGGCCCGAGGAGGAAAGGCAATCACATGGGCAGCTGTGATCGTATAGTGGTTAGTACTCTGCGTTGTGGCCGCAGCAACCTCGGTTCGAATCCGAGTCACAGCAATGGTTTTGCAAAGCCCGCCGGGTGAAAAGGAGAGTTGGAAAAGACACGGGAGGCACCCGCAAGGGTAGGCCAACGGGTTTGTTTCCAAAGATGCCATGGCCTAGGAAGCTCTTCTGTGCTCTCTGTTCCAAACATTCAGTGGGCTCGTGCCTAAAATGATTTCCTGGTTTCTAGTGATCGTGCAGTGTCTTCTGCTGTGGGGCTGCCGTGACAGCTACCCCTGCTTCTGGGAAAGCAGTCAAGCGTCTCCGTTCTCCAGGCCAAGCTTGAGAACTGAGAGACTCTGCCTGGAAAGTGCCCAGCTTTTCACCTTTCCTTTCCCTTGCCCTTGCTCTCCGTGTTGCAGTCAGGGCACTCTCAGCTCCACACACAAACTGCCCTGCAGCCCCAGCCCACCCGCAACTGCCATCCCACGCCATAGAGACCCCCAACACAAGTAGCTCTTCCCTGGGAGAAAGAAGTCACTTTTTTTTTTTCTTCAGGGGGAGTGTGTGACTTTTCTGAGGTTATGCCACCTTGCTGGAAGTCTTAAGTCCTGTTCCGGCCAAGCTGTAAGCTGGCTGTGGGAAAGAAACCCTCCCTGGAAAGGCAGAGCTGCCTTTCTCCCTTGCCTGCTGCAGAGTGAGAGGCGCTGTGAGGCAGCAGCTTTTGCCTGCAGCTCCACCGCAGTGCTCGCGTGTAGAGAGCCAGGAGTGCTTCCTCCTGGCCTGGCTGCAGGGGGAAAGGCTGGCTAGGAAGGCTCTGCCACAGTGAGGCTGGGCAGCTGGTGCTGGGAGAGTGTCCGCCTGGAGGGCAAATGCTGAAGAGCAAAGGAAAATGTTAGCATCTGCGCCCTGAGTGGGGTCTGGATCCTCTGCGGAAGAGAAGGGAGGAGAGCCCAGCTCTGCCTCCGGGGCCCCAAACCGAGTGCTATGCGGGCAGAGCCCAGGTCAAGCCTGGAACGGCCCCGAGCGCTTCTGGTGTTCCAAGGTGTCTGTATTGGCAGGTCCCAGGATGTCTGGCTTGAGACAGATGTCACTGCTAGAAAGCTGCACCGCCCAAGGGAAGAGGAGGCACTGCATGATCAAAAGCCCATGCTCCAGGTGAGGCTTGAACGCACACCCTCAGCATCCCTCCGCTTAGCACTGCTGTATAAGTACTGCGCGCTGGCCCATTGCGCCACTGGAGCACGCTTGGAGAGGCGGACTGGAGCCCACGAGCAACCATTGTTGCCTGCGATCACCATGGCTCTTCAGCATTAACCGGGCACCTCAAGTGCTTTCCTCTTTGTCTCGTCCAGCAAGGAGCAGCCATTGCGTGCCAGGCTTGCAACATTCACCAGGGCACGGAGTGCCAGGGCAAAGTGCCCCTCGGCAGGGTTTAGCTGGCTAGAGGCAGGAAAAGGGAGGCCACAGGCGACCCAGGGCTGGGACAGTGCGGTCGCTGCTGTGGCAGCCCTGTGAGGCCATTGAGTGCATCAGAAAGCCCCCTGTAGTGAAGACAGCTGGGGGAGGGGGCGAGGGGAGGCAGAAGAAGGACACCCGACTGCCACAGGGACCGTGAGTAAGGGCAGACCCAGAGCAGCCAAAGCCATGCTGGGCCAATGGGAGTGGAGGCTGGAGAGGGGCTAAGGCAGCCAAGAAGGACACGGAGAGCAGCAGCAGGGAACACTGGTCCCAAACCACATCTCGTGGGGGAGCCAACGGGCTTCTGGCTTTGCGCTCTGCTCCCGAGGGCATCTGGGCTCTGGCCTAACCCCTGCCTGGCTGTCAGAGTCCAGTAGTCTCTGCAGCAGCATCTTGTAGCTATTCCACACAGGGAGGGTCAAGAGGGACCTCGCGGAGCTCTCAGAGCGAGACGAGACAGAAGGGTCACCGCACCAGAAAAGCCAGCGGGCAGTCCCCCAAAGCAGCAGAACGTCGCCCTTCCAACTCCCCACTGAAAACCAGTTCTTCTCTTTTAAACTGACAAGCACTTTTCTGGAAATCAGGGTCAGCACCACTTCACGAGTTGCATGGCCAGGGAAAGCTGCCAACTAAGCGCACAGGCAGGGCAAAACAGTACTGGCTGAGTACTCAGCTTCTGGACCTCCTTGGCAATTTGTTGGTCCCTGCAGCAGCAAGGCGGTCCAAAGCCTTTGCCTCTTTACTACGCCGAATGTCTGCCAGTGAAGCAGGTGCTTAGTAAGAGGCAGCACTTGCAGGGAGAGTGCAGTGTTTGGAGCATCAGGCGTTACTGGGACAAGGAAGACGACCGAAGAAGAGGCTTCTCCCAGCAACAGACCGAAAGGACACGGCCATCACCCGCTCCTCTGGGAGGATCCACAAAGCCCCTTCCTGTGTTTGATGAAGGGCAGGGAGATGCTGTGTTCCCGGGTCAGAGGAGGCGCATGGACAGGCTTCAAGGAGCCCAGGATTTGAAAAAGGCTGACAGGGCAGTCAAGCAGCTGTGAGCTGCCTGTAGTTTACAAGAAGCTACTAGGTGCTGCTTTGAAAACCTAATTCAAGAAAGCGCTAAAAAAACCAACCGCAGCCATGCGGCAAGAGAGGAGGAAGGTCTAAATGAGGCACGTCCACCTCCAGGCAGCAGGCAGGAGGTGGGTGGTGGGGACACCGTGCGCCCACCAGGACATGAGCACAGCCCTGGGGGGGCCGCCACAAGGAGCAGCCAAGGGCCGACGGAGGCCCAGGGACAAACATGGCCCATCCCAGGTTTGCCTGGCTGGAGAGCACTGCAGCTGCAGAGAAAAGCCAGGCATCTGCACTCCCAGGTTGCCGCACCGCTCTACCCCACAGCAGCTCCTCCTCTGCCCTTAGCCTTTCCCCATACAATCCGGAGAAGGGCTCCAGCTCCTATAGCACCCCTGGGGCTGTGGGCCCATCAGGTGTACGTGTGTCCTGGCCACCATGCTGTGTGAGGGGTGTGTCCGCTGTGCAGTGTCTCTGTGCGTGTGGAGAGCGTGAGCATGTGTGCGGATGCGTGTGCAGTGTCAGGGATGTGTTGGGCTGGTGCATGTGCACTCTGGCGGTGCAGTCCTGGCTGTGTGTGAGGGTCTTGGGGAGTGAGAGGTGTGAGCTCTGAGCGTGTCCTAGGGAGGGTAATGAAGGAAGAAAGGGGCGCGTGTGTGTGCGCGCGCGCTGTCCTTAGAATGAGTGAGGCAGTGGTTTGCTTGCACACCTGCTCTGTGGCACGCGTGTCTCTATGCTGCGGTCTGTGTACGGGCGTTATTCTGTTACGGCGCTACAAAAACTGTGGAGGAGCACATGGGGGGTTTAACAGCTCTTCTGTTCATCTGTCCTGCAGCACTGTCCTTTGTGAGGCACAGGCTGGTTACTCCAGCCGTGAACAAGTACACGCCACTTTTTTTTTCCTTTGGCCCTTGTAGGTGGATTTCAACATCCCCTTTGCTAAGAGCTCCATGGCCGCAATGGAGACAACGCTGACAGCAGCCGAGGGAGCTCCCACGCTGACAGGCCTCCACTTGGCCCTGGAGCTGCAGTGCCTTGGGATTGGTCGCTCTTCAGGCCCAGGCAGGCTTCTGCAGCTAGCAAGATGGCTCAGGACCACGCTTCCAGACTTTCCAGCAATGTTCACACGTCTTCTGCGCAGCCAGCAAGTCCTGGTATCTCTCCCTTTGATCCCGCAGAGCCATCTGCTGCCCAGTGCTAGGGCATTAAAAAGGAACCGTTTGGTTTTAGGCACAGGGAGAAGGGCACGGAAACGCTGCAGGCCTAGGGCAGGGCGGTTCTTCTGGGGTCTGCTTCTGCTGGCATCTCTATGCTTTCTGGAACGGGACAGGGGCCCTAGTGTCCAAGGCAAGGACATGACAAGGTGCCACGTGCCGGTAATCAGCCTGCGGAGGAGTCAGGCGGGGATGGGACTTTGCACCAAGCCGGCCTCGATCCCCACAGGGCAAGGTGTCCGGGTGTGGAGCCTTGGGGAGACAAGGATGGAGCGTGCGGTTTGAAAAGGGAGAGCCAAAACGCTGGAGGAATCCTTTCATCGTCGGCAGCCACAACTTTCTGGTCCCACAGGGAAAGCCCACCGCTGAGTGCCCAACCCCTGCCCCTGGGCTGGAAGGGTGCCTGCTCCCAGGCCACAGCCTGCAAAGCCTGTTGCTCTCCCACGAGGGGTGCCAGGGAAAGACCGGACCCCCTTCCCCTCCCCTCCCCTTGGGTGCTCCTGGGTGTGGAGGGAAGGCCAGTGCAGGGGAAGGGGAAACAGCACCCCCAGCTGGAGAAATTTACCAGAGGAAGTGCTTCTCTTGGGAATTTTGCTGCCGATTCAGCTCTACCCTCTGCTTCCACTCTTCCCGACGCGCTTGGTAAGTCTCCAAGAGTTGCAGGGTGTGGCTTGCTCGTACAGAAAGCTGCCTGCAAGAGCAGGGAAAGTTCCCTCTCCCCTTCTGGCTGAGGCCCTCCTGCCTCTCCCCTCGACCAGCCCCTGCACGCACGCTCCCGCTGGTGGTACCCACAGCCTTCAAGTGGCAATGCAGCTTGGGGCTGCCTGGCACCAGGGTCCAGCCCAGGTCATTGCCATGCCAGGAGAAATCAGGGGACGCCATACCCAGCCCCATGGCTCCCAAGATGGGCTTCCTCACACCTCGGACAGGTGCTGCCACTCCAGTTTTCCAGGCCGGGGCTGGGCCTGGCGCGCACTTACTCTTTGCGCAGCCGCGGCAGCCTCTCTGGCTTCCTCTTCTTCTCCTCAGCTCGGGGCAGGAAGGCAGCAGCGCTCTCCTCTTTCCCAAGCCACGGCACTGGTGAGTGTGGCTGAACCTCGGGCAGCGTTTCCTGATGCCGCCAAGCCTGCATTGGGGCCAGAGGACAAATTTGAGGCTGCTTCTGACCTCCCTCAGGCGCTCTCACCTCTCAGCCCTGGAGAAGCCAGCAACTGCGGGGCCTGTGCGTCCTCCCGCACACTTGCTCTGCTCTGGCCTCAGAAACCCCCATGCCAAGCACTGCCGCAGGCAGGGACCCTGGCCGGGATTCACCACTGTTGCTTGCTGGCTCCATTCTCTCTTGCTGACATCGCTCGTGACAGGGTGAATGAGGGCAAGGAATGACCATTTTTCAGCGCTGCAACCGTGAAATCAAACGCTCCCGTGGGGTTCCACCAGTCAGACCCCAGCACGGAACCACTGAACGGGGTCGGTTGGAGGGGACCTCTGGAGAACTCTCGTCCAAGGCCCCGCTCCAAGCGGGGCCAGTTAGAGCAGGCTGCCCGGGCTGTGTCCACCTGAGGGTTGAATAACTCCAAGGGTAGAAGTCCCACAGCCTCTCTGGGCCCTGTTCCAAACTTTGACCACCCTCATGGTGGAAACGCGCCTCCCAACAGCTAGCCGGAATCTGCCTTTTTGCAACTCTACGTCTTGTGCCTCTCACCCTGTCACTGTGCGCCTCTGAGAAGAGCTGGCTAAGTTACCTCTAGCCTTTCCCCCGGGTAGCTGCAGACAGCAAGGCGATGGACCCTTGAGCCTTCTCTTCTATGGGCTGAACAAACACAGTCCTCTCCACCTCTCCCTTGGACACCAGGTTCTCCAGCCCGCTGGCCAGCTTGGGAGCCTCCGCTGGATTTGCTCCAGCATTCCAGGCCTCTCTTGCATGGTCGAGCCCCACCCTGGACCTAGGGCTGGCTCCAGGTGAGGTCTCCCAAGGGCTGAAGAGAGAGGACTCGTGGCGTCCTTCACTCGGCTGGCTACACTCTTGCAAACACAGCCCCGCCTGTGGTTGGCCTTCTTCCCTGCAAGTTCAAGGGAGGGGGCGACCCAGCCATGCCCCCACCACAGCACATTGCTGCTCCTCCCCTTTGGCTTTTTGCAGCAGCTTCTCCCTGCCAGGCATGGGCAGGCAAGCTTGAAAGACCATGGCCACCTGGCCTGCTCTTTGGGGGGCAGCAGTACCACTCGGACTTGGAGACCTCCACGGCTCCGCTCCTCGGCTTACCTGTTCTGCCCTGTTTGGCTGCCTGCAAACAGGAATTGCAGTCCGAGGTCTGGCTTGACGAGGTTCTTGCTGCTTGCTGTCCTCGTCCACCTCAGAGGAGCTCTCCCGAACTGTTTGCAGCAGGCTGAAAACACACAAGCCGGGTGAGGTTATCGGAGTCCCGGATGAGACCGGTCTCCATCTTGTGCTCACAAGCAGCGGCGTGCCAGCCTCTGCAGCACAAGACAGTGCTGCTGGAGCATTTGGTGTATTTGAGCCCTTGTGATCCCGTCAAGAGTGAGGGAAGAACGCCTCCAGCTGTAGCACTCACATGAGGCCCTACAGGCCCTAAGGAAAGCTCTGGATGCCCAGGTGTGGGCCCTCTCTGGATGGCACGAGGAGAAAACCAGTGCCATTTGCCACGCCCGGAGCCTGCAGAGCCCGCTAGCCGCCTCCTGCTAGGGGCACTAAAGGCCGTGAGGTGGTCAGAAAGACTCTGTTTTGGGGTGAAATGGGAAAAGGGGAGGCTTCTAGTGAATTGAATCCAACCTAAAAACCAGGGAAAACGGACACCGCTCTCTGTTGGTGGGGGAGGATGGTCTGACTTTCACGTTCCTCTGGGAAGTGCTCTCATCTACGCTGCAACCAAATGAGGTCCCTTGAAATGTCTAGCAAAGCAGAACAGCTTTGCTGCAACTTCTCAGCTGCTGCAACACCTCTTGCATCGACATCGGTCGTTGTGACACGAGTTGACAACCTTTCAGAGTTCATACCGACGGCGTGTGCGACGGAAACAACTCCTTCCCAGAATGCCAAAAGCACACGGTCACCGGCATGCTTTGCTCCAAGAGCCTCACCTGGCAGCTGGCTTGTTTGCCCGGGTTTTCCATTCTTTCCCTCCCTTTGAGCTGGCCCCAGATAGCGTGGGCGGAGAAAGCCTTTCTCGAGAAAGGAGGCGCTCAGCAGGAGGACTCCCTGGAAGTAGGAAGGGCGGAGACTCTTCAGCAAGCATCTCTGTGAGCGTTTGAACAAGAAGGACAGGCAGCTGTGCTCCAGCTTTGGATCAAAGAGCCCGATTGCCTCGGAGCTCTGCTCCCGAGCAGGTCTTAGGCCCTGGCTGACACAGAATCCTGTCCAGCTCTTCACTTCTGCAGGGCACCCTTCTGCCCTGGAGTACTGTGGCTGTTCTCCTGCTTTCTCTAGCCCATAGGCTTAAAAAGTGGGGCTTGGCTGGGAGGTGCTGGTGACCTCATGGTACCCTCTCCTTTGGGGCGGCTGCGGGCTGGAGGGCATAGTTCCACACGAGAAGGGGAACAGATTCCTGCACATCTATAAGGCGCTCACATGCACAGACGTGCTCTTCTGGCGCATCCAGCCCAAAGACATGCTTAGGGAGATGCACAGCACAAGGCCTGCAATTACCAGCCTCCACAAGGAAGCCACGTTTTGGCACAGCTTCGCAGCCTGTCGCCACTCATCTCCACGTGGTCTTCCTCCCCACTTTCCAGCGCGCTGCTTCCCTGGGAAAGGTAGACCCCCTCCGCCACTGGCAGCTCAAGGCAGGATTTTGATCCCGCGCAGAGCGCGGAGGGATCTTCCTAAATTCCTAAATGCCGCTGCACAGACAGACTCCTGCAACTAAGGAGCAGCTTGCAAGACACACCAGGGCATGGAGTCCCAGGGCCAAGTGCCCCTCAGCAGTGGCAGCTGCTGCAGTTGGTGCTGCAGGACTGCCCGGAGAGCCCCTTCCAGGAGGAGTCCCCTGAGATCTGCCGTGATGAGTAAACAGAGGCACAAGAGAAGCAGCCTACTCCGCCAGGCATCGCCTTTTCAGCTTGGCTCCAGCCCCGTGCTGCGGAGGCCAAAAGGAAAACAAACACACCTCTCTCACCAGTCAGCTGTGACATTACCTTTTCCCTCAGTCTGCTTGTTACGCGCTCTGTCCTTTGCCTCCCGGCCTTTGGCGGCCTTCCGAGACCCTCTGGGGGAAGAGGCTGGTCTCACAGGCGACTTCTCAGTCTCCGTCCTGGAAACAAGAAAGGCACCAGAGAGAAGCTTGACACCAGAGGCTCGCAGAAACCTGCGACAGGCTTGCCGTCAATCTAGGAAGACCAAGTCATGCAAAGACTTGTTGGCCGCCCTTCAGATGTCACACTGACAGAGTGTACGGAAGAAGCAACCCCTTCGAAGAACTCCAAGAGCACAAGGGCACCCTCAGCCCTTTTCTCCAAGAGCCTCACCTGGCCGACGACTTGCTTCCTTTGCTCTTCCGCCCCTTCTGCTTTTTACGGCCGGCGCCAGATAACGCGGGTGGCACAGGCCTTTCTTGAGAGAGGAGGCACGCAACGGGAGCACTCCCTGGAAGTAGGAAAGGAGAAGGCTCTTCAGCAAGCGTCTTTGTGAGCACTTGGGACAGGCAGATGTGCTCCAGCATCGGATCAAACAGGCTGATCCCCTTGGAGCCACGCTCTCCAAGAGGTCTTGCTCCCTAGGACGTCCTTGGCACACCCTAGCAGCCTGTTGACAGTCATCTCCAGGCAATCTTTCTCCCCACATTCACGTGCCTGGGATCCGTCAGAGAGGTAGACCCCCCCTCCCCTCCCCTCCAGCATAGACACCTCGCCGCCAAACGTCCTAAAGTGCTAAAGTGAAAGAGGAGCTTGCGCTATCCACCAGGGCGCAGCGCCCCGGGGCAAAACTGCCCTTCAGCGGCACCAGCTGCATTTGTTGCTGTTGGGCCACCCTGAGACCTCCTGCCATCCAGAGTCACTTGAGATTTGCTGCGAGGGGTAAATAGAGGCACAAAGAGGCAGTCTACTCTCCCAGGCACCGCATCTTGACCAGGGCTCCAACCACCTACTGCTGAGGACAAAGGGAACACACGCATGAACACACGCACGCATGCACACTCCCTTCTCTCTCACAAGTCAGCTGTGACATGACCTGTTCTGTCCATCTGCCCTTCTTCTTCAGTGCACTTCAGGGATCCCTGGGAGGGAGATTCCGCCTCTTGTTTTTCAGCCGGAAGCGTCAAATCAAATCTGGAAAGGAGAAGACGCCAGGCTGCAGAAAAGGCACCACGCTCCCTTTGCCGCTCGCATTCACAGTCCGTTGCCAGAGAGCTTTGAGAAGGCCTGCCAAGGCCATAGCTTTCCAAAGCAGAGTACGCAACATCCTTGAGAACTCTCATTCTGAGGAACCGGAGAGGCACAGGCCAGACCTCCGCGGCGTGTGCGCACACGAGAGGCCCCACCAGTCTGGGCCAGGGCTTCCCTATCCTAACGCGGAGAAAGTGTACTCCAGGCCTCCTTGCTGCCCCTGGAGACCATCTCGCCTCCCCTCCTCCTATTCACCAAGCAGGAGCTGAGACCTACTCCACAAACGTACTGTGGCAACACGAAGACACTGCCGGGACCCATGCGAAAAGCCACACTTCCTCTTCCTGAAACCACCAGGGGTCTCGTCCCTGGGGCCTGAAACAGAGACAGAGGTACGTGAGAGCGTTCCGGCGACATGACTGCCTTGCTCCTAAAGGCAGCAAATCTTTCTTGTGCTCAGGGCAGATGCTGCCACCGGGACACCCTGAAACAAAGTTTCCTCTCCAAATGCTAGCCCTCAACTAGGAAAGCAGAAGATGCACAGCTCAGAGCTGAGAATGAGGGACCTCACTGCCGGGTGTTTCGCAAGGGCAAGAGTCAAGACAGTCAACGAGGACGCTCCTTCTCTGTTAGTGGAGAAGTCAGGCACAGGAGAAGGCATTCGATTAGCCAGGGTCTCTGCGGGCCGGGTTTTGCCGGTTGGCTTGCTATGAGCCCTCCTGGAAAGAGAACACCTGGCTCGGACCTGGTGTTAGCTCACAGGCTCTCCAAGGATTTGGGTGGTTGCATCCATAGCATGGAAGAGGAGCGAGAGAGACCCAGCCCTTGCTTTGCCTTTGCCCAGTGGGTAAGAACCGGGAGCGCCACACGAGAGAGCTGGGGAAGGGCATTGGGCTGGGATGAGGAGACAGGCTGGGACAGGGTGACCATCCCAAGCAGAGCGTGAATGCAGGCCTGGGGCAGAAAAGAGCCGTTCATGGCAGTGGGACGCCAGGGACACTGGGAAGGGCTGGTCAGTGCAGACGGCCCAGCACTCAACCATGGCTTTCTGCGAGGGGAAGCGCCACAGATACCTGCCTGCGTCGTAGACTCTTTCCCCAGAAACTGCCTGCTTTTGAGCCCGTAAAAGCCTCGCCATTATCATTTCTAGCACAGAGAGTGGGATGCTGGGCCAGCCAGAGCCTTGGCCTAACGCGGGGCAGCTCGTCCTACGTTCGCCTCTGTCGCCCAGACCACTGCGTACGAGAGAAGGACGCTAGAGAGAGTTGGCGTGGCTGGAGACCGTGGCTGCCCCGCTGGCCGGGAAGGTCCTGGCAGGCCAACAGAGATCAGTTCAGTCGTCCTTTGACAGGTGTCCAGAAGAAGTAGGCGTAGCACGGGGAAGTGCTCGACTTACCCCGAGCAGAGCTGCTAGCAGCTTTCCAGTGCCATCCACGGTGAGGAGGAAGTCATCGTAAAATCTCATGGTCACTTCCTGGTCTCGTACGGAGAGAATGCCAATGGCCTTGAAGACAAAGTCCACGGCCTGTCTTTTTGAGATGGCCCGAAAGAACGCCATCACGGTCTCCTGTATGCAGCACTGCACCGTTGTAAAAGGCATGTGGGCACACACGGATAGATCCTCGTACCTCAGAGGGACGATTCTTACGTCACCTAGACAGCAGCAAAGGAGGAACAAAGGCACCTCTGCAGCAGGGCAGCGGGCTCCAATCACAAGGTGACAACACTTTCTGGCAAGACAGCGCTGCCTCAGAGCAGGCTCTTGAATCCTCTGCTACAGCGCCTAGGAGCAGTTTATGGAGTCCCTTCCGGGAAGAGTCAGAGCAGCCTGCAAACTGAGGTGCTCAGGGGGCAGCAGTGATTTTGCCAGTGCAGGAATAAAAAAGGGAAACTAACCATTTGGTAGGACCACGTTACCGGAGGGCAGGACAAGTAGGGCAGACGGGTGCAGGTCCCATGAGAAAGTGCGTGGTACCAGGCCATTGTGACTGTGCCCGCAGCCAGTGCCCTCTGGCTAAGCCTATGCCATGTCAGTAGACGCAAGGAAGAAGCAAAGTGCAAGGACGGCACAGCAGCCCACAGGGTTCTTCTACCCCCCACCCCGACCCCCACCCCCACCCCCACCGCCTCGTAGTCAGCAAATGTCTCCGCTTTTGGGGCCAGCGTCCTATCCCTCCCACGCACCCGGCTGAAGGCATATTACCAGGAAAGGACACCCAGGGAGCCTTTCTGAGCAGTTGCTCCTGGCTGGCCTCTGCAGCATGAACAAGCTGAAGTTGTTCTCAGGCCAGCCGGAGGCATTCAGTCATGTCTTCAGAGCAGTTTGCATGCGCCTCAAGCTCGGCGCAAGGGCAGGCAAAGGTTTTAACGTGTCTTCTTACCAGGAACATCTTCTTGAGCGCACCTGGCCTGGTATTCCTTGGCAACAACCTCCGATATACGGAACATGGGTCTCCGAACAATCGAAAGCTCACCGTTCACGGAGCACTCGTAGTGTTTAAGGACATAGAATATCCCCACTCCTAATACCTTGACACCCTGAGAGCAGCAGCGGGAGAGAAGGAACAAGCATAAGCAGCCTGGAGACGAAAAACGGACCGAGGGCTTGCCCGAGCGTGGGGATGCTGCCCTGGGCCCTGCCCACCCCTAGCATGCAAAGGGCAAGATGGGGCACTAGGGAAAGCACACACTCCAGACCTTTCTTCCCTCTTGCTCCTCTGCTCGCCCCCCAAATCTCTTTGGGAAAGCAACAGCAGAGCCAACATTCCTCCCCTACCTACACTCGGAGGGGTTTCCAACGGCAGGGACCAACCCTGGAACAGGGGCCAGGCTTTGGTTTTTCCATGCTGGCACTGGAGAAGGGAGAAGGCCCAGAAAGTGCCCAGCACTCTCTTCTGCTTTATCGGGACTTCCGTTGTTACCGCCGGTGCCAGAGAAGCTGCTCTGTGGCACATTTGTCCAGGACAGTGTCCTGCGGGGGTGCTCTTTCTCTTTTCAGGGGAGGGAAGCAACGGCACGCCGTGGCACAGGGGTGTCAGGACAAGGCAAACCGTCAGCGTTTCAGGAGGGGAGGACCGAGCCACAAGACCCACCTTGTTCTCTGCCAAGTGCTCTAGAATGTATTCAGAGACGCTGTCCCAAATGGTAACAATCTCTGGAAAGCAAGGGAAAAATCCAAGTCAGCAAGCGCACAACCATTCAGCACCCTGCTCACCAAGGAGGTGACCGGTGCAGGTGAGACGAAACATACCGCCACCCCAATTCCGAACACGCAAGGCGCTCCACGTGGCGGGAGCTGCAGAGCTGAGCTGCGAGGACACCTCTGCCCACTTCTAAGCGAGGCTCCTGTCCTTTCAGGTGGGCATGCCTGAAAGGCATACCCGCCCGCTAGGGAAACGGGGACTAGCTTTCCACGCCAGTGAGAGGACGGTGCCGTGCCCACAGGAGTCGCCCAGGCTCAGGGCAGCCCCAGGTGTCTCCCCTGCAGGAGTCCCGGCTGCCAAACTCACCGCTGGGCCACCAAGGGACGTGCAGACTGGTCTCTCGTGGCACCCACTAGCCCTGTCCAGCCCTGCCCCACAGAGCCCAGCCTTTCCATAGCTCTTCTCCTAGCTGATATGCTCTACAGCAGTCAGGAAATACCTCCTGCAAGCCTTACCGCAGCGGCTGAGATTCCTGAGCGTTGGGAACACGTCTGGCCACAGGTTCTCCATCTTTGCGCCCCCTCACGCTCAATGAGGCCCTGTAGCAGGAGGGTGAGGAGGAAACTTCTCCTCCTCCTCCTTTGCACTTCCCCAGGCAGGCTCCAGCAGTGTTGCGTGGCCTGCCTTCGCCCTCTCGTTGCGCTGCAAAGCAGCTCCTCCAGAGAAGAGCGGTGGCGAGAGCAGCACCCGAAAGCTGGGCTTGCCCAGGCCTCGCAGGGAAGTGCAGGGAGGGGCCCCGTGGCGGGAGGGGAGCTGTGGCTGTGATGCGGCATGTCCCACTGTGACCCCCGCCCGCGTCACCAAGAGGCTGCCAGGCCTCCCGCGACACCCTCCCCCAGACCCTGCCAGGCTTTGCCCACCTCAGCCAAGGGCAGCTGCGCTGGCTGTTTTGGGGTGCTGCCCCCACCCCACGCCGTGGCGCAGCGAGAGCCATGGCGGGGGCGGGGAGGGGGAGCTCACCAGTGTGGTGGCCCCAGATGGGGACGCTGCGCTGCCATTGCTGGCCGCAGGGGCTGTGCTGAGCTCTGCCCTGAAGGAAGGAAGGAAGGGATAAAGGAAGGAAGGAATAAAGAGGAGCCTCGGCAAAGCAAGGGCTGGTGCTGGTTAGGTATACCACAGCCTCTCTGGGTTCTGGAGTCTGGAGTCTGCCTGGGCTCTGGAGTCTGGCTCCGTCTTCTTTACTCCCCCCATCACGTATTTAGACACACTGACAAGAGCCCCTCTGGGCCTTTGCGTCTCCCGCCTAAACAATCCCAGCTCTCTCAGCCTCTGCTCGTGTGACGGATGCTTCAATCCCTCAAGCCTCTCGGAGGCCTTTTGCTGGACTCGCTCCGGCATGGCCATGTCTTTCTTGTACTGGGCCCAGCGCTTGTGGTACAGGTCTCTCGCTGGCACCTGCTGGACGGCTGCTTGACCTTCCCTCATCACGACTCTAGGTGGAACTAGAGCTCCAAGCGCCCTGTGCTCAGGAATGGCTGACAGAGCTCGCTGGAGCCTGTTAGAGCTTGCGAGAGGTCACAGCCTCCTTTGGCTCAAACTGCTGCACCTGTGTGCTGCCTCGGTGAGCTGTGCTCTCAGCAACGGCTACTTCCTTTCCCCCCGGGCACTGTCCAAGAGTCCGCCAGGACCGTCTCCAAACCGTGCCAAAGGCCGTGCGAATGCAAAATCGGGTCTGGGAGCGTTAAGCGCCACCCCTTGTGCACCAACATCTCGCTGCACTGAGGAACACCTGTGCCATGGCTGAGTGTGGGGGGCAGGTGGGCTTGTTTCCAGGGCTTTTTTCAAAGTGACCGGAGTTGTCCAGGACGTAACAGAACCAAGGGCTGGCTCAGGCTGTGACTATCAGCAGGGCCTAAGCACTGGTTGTTATTGCGAGTCCCCTGTGGCGTAGCAGCAGGACGCGACACCTGGGTGCTGTCAGGGCCCTGAGGGCCTCAGTGGCCCTGACCAGCAATGCTCCACACACCCTGCCCATGGGCCCAGGAGCCCATTTCAGCTCCTCCCTGGGCCTTCTGGCCCCGTCTGCACCAGGAAGCATGGGAAGGGTCTCTCATTGGCATGTGCAGAGCAAAGCTTCACTGCAGAGTCGCCTGCTCCTGCCTCTGTGGGACTGGGTAGTGCAGGGATCTTAGGACTGAAAGACAAGGCAGCTCCTGCGGCAGGTGAGTCACGTCCCGCAGACCCAGAGACCTTTTCTCTGTCACCCAGCGCCTCCCAGGAGCCCTAAGGAAAGGGTATTCTGCAAGGGGATTTGGCAGAAGACAGGGCTGCCCTGGAGCTGGCTGCACAGGCAAGCCCAGGATGGCTGTTGTTGCAACAGAGGAAACGCCCTGTTCCTCGTGCCTGCTCAGAGCTCCTGTGCGTCTGATAGGGTCCCCTTCCTTCCACGCTGCCCCCCCCCCAGGTGAAAGGCCTCGCTTGCTGTGGCAATAGGGTTAGCCCTAAGCCTAAGCCTAACCCTAAGCCTTTCCCTGGCTGGGAATCGAACCCAGGCCGCGGCAGTGAGAGTGCCGAATCCTGACCACTAGACCACCAGGGAGGAGAGGCCCAGCCTGCCTGTGCACCCACCGGTGGGCACCAGCCCTGCCCTGCAGGGGACCAACCCCTCCAACCACAGCCCCCCACAGCTGGTCAGGAAGACAAATTGCCGTGGCAGCCCGAGCCTTCCCAGGCAACTCTGCAGGCATTCCTCCTTCTTTCTGAGAACGAGGCCCTCAACCAGAGCCTCTGGGCAGCAGGCACCCTGCAGCGGGAAGGCCCAGGGAGTGCAAGGTGGCGGTCGGCGGGGAGGCTGGTCACCGCTGGACACAGGTTTGCGCCGTGTGCTATTGGCAGCGTGGTTGAGGCAAGGGGGCCCTGGGGGCCCTTTCTGCACGGTCTAATGCCCTTTTGTGCTGCTGAGATGGCCCCGGCTCTAGTCACGACACGCTGCCAGGAGGACACAACCAGTCCAGCTTCATAGCTCCTAACAGCTTGGCAAAAACACCCTCCTGCATTAAATTCAGCTGCAGCTCTCAGAAGTGTGCCTCTGCGGGACAAAACTGCCCGTCTTTCCATGTCAAGCCAAGAGGGCTCACACATTGCTGCGCTCATAGAGCAGCTGGCTCCCTGGGAGGGGAGTCTGTCCTCTGCCAGGGTCAGTCGATGCCCACGCAGAGAGGAAACCACCGTGTGCCTCACTCAAATGCCTGCTCTGAAGCAACCCCTGCGCCAAGCTCTTCTTATTCCGGAAGTCTCTGAGAAACGGTCCGGAGGGCGCTGACAGGGTCCGATGGTGCTGGGGCTCACAGGAAGCCTAGACACCACTCAGCACCTATGGGCAGTGGACCCCAGGTGCTCAGGGCCCATCCAGGAGAGGAGCCTCCAGCTGCTGGCACCACTGCTACACCTTGCTCTGGGCAGGGGTGGCCAGAGGGAGCGGAGCAAATCCCTTGCCCTGAGTCCACCTCAGCCAGGTCAGCAGTGCTGTGTGCGTGGCTACTGTCCTGCCTCCAGCACCAGGAGCAGAGCAGGCGGGCGGGCACGGGAGAGAGCTGCACCCACCAGCTCTCTCTTGACGCACAGCGTGTGGGAAAGCGATGCTGGAAGAGACTGAGAAAAGGCCTCTCCTCAAGCCGCCTCCACCGCGTGGTGCGTGCACGTGCCCTCCAAGGACATGGCCCAAGATCAGGGGCATTGCCAGTCCCTCAGCACCGAGGTGTGTCATGGCACAGACGGGCGCATCACTGAGACAGCCCTTGGTCGGGGGGGGTCTCTGTGGCGCAATGGGCGAGCGCGCTCGGCTGTTAACCGAGAGGCTGGTGGTTCGAGCCCACCCAGGGACGGCCTCCTTTTGGCGGCACACGTGGGCTTGCCGGCAGGGACCCGCTGCCGTGGAAAGTCCCTGAGCAGAAAATCACAGCTGGGCACAAATCACAGCAGCCTGAGACAACAAAGCCCGACAGCACGGGCTTCAAACCCACCTCTCCAAGAAACCGGAGCCAAAATCCAGCTCCTTGCACCACTCACCTATACCCACCAGACTGCAACACTCCTGTCCTGGTGCATGGGTTGGGCTGGGGGAAGTCTGGATTGCCTCTCGCCAGGGGACCGATGCCCCTTCCGGCTGTCCTTGCAGCACAGTGCGAAACGTGAGCACGCTCTTGCTGCAGGTGGCAGCCAGCAGTGGGAGCGGGCTGCTTTCCGAGGGCAGGCAAGCAGGCTGCGAGGGACATAGCAAGGCCAGTGAGGCAGGGACCTCCCTGGCAGGGCACAGGCCCTCAGCACCCGAGCAAGAAGGGAGAGCTGGTTGAGTGTCAGGAACGAGGGCCAGGCACAGAGCAGTGGTTGCCAGCCAAGTCCAAAGTGCTGAGACGGGTCTGAGGCCAAGCTCTGGAGCCCGGTCAGCCAGGGAAGGGCAGGGTCAGCGAGGTGCATGGCGGCCAGGGCCGGGCATGGCTGCAACGTAGCTCAGGCGAGGAGCAGCTCCCTTCTGCTGAGCCACCTCCGCCACCTAGCGCAGCACTCCTGCAGCTGCAACCTCTCGCCAGGACCTCTCCCAGCAGCAGGAGCAGAGCAAGTGGGGAAAGGACCGTCGCTCTTTGTGGAGGTGCGCCCACAGGCTCACACTGCACCCCAGGGTGCGTGGTGGAGGGGACACTTGAGCAGAAAGAGCCAGGGCTGGGCACGGAGCAGTTCGTATCCCCTGTGCTATGCACCTGCCTTCCCCCCTACACCACCCTCTGTCCAGCTGGCTACGCAGGGCCGCTCTTTGCAGAGTTGTCCTTTCCTCATCGCCAGCCCCTGGACATGCCCCGTAACTGCCTTCAGTCCAGTTCTTTGCCATCCCCAAGAACTGAGACTTCTGAAAAGGTGAATCTAGAGCGTGAGTTTGCCTCCCCTCTCCCAGGGAGGCACATGAGGGCTTGCGCTGTTCGGGTGCTGCTCTGCAAGGACACAGACTCGCATTTTCTGACTTCTCCCTGCTAGCCTGCCGTCACCTGACAGCTCTGGCTGCTCCGCAGGAGGGCAGAAGGCAGGAGGGCAGGAGGCAGGAGGGACAAATGGCCCGAGGAGGAAAGGCAATCACATGGGCAGCTGTGATCGTATAGTGGTTAGTACTCTGCGTTGTGGCCGCAGCAACCTCGGTTCGAATCCGAGTCACAGCAATGGTTTTGCAAAGCCCGCCGGGTGAAAAGGAGAGTTGGAAAAGACACGGGAGGCACCTGCAAGGGTGGGCCAAGGGGTTTGTTTCCAAAGATGCCATGGCCTAGGAAGCTCTTCTGTGCTCTCTGTTCCAAACATTCAGTGGGCTCGTGCCTAAAATGATTTCCTGGTTTCTAGTGATCGTGCAGTGTCTTCTGCTGGGGGGCTGCCGTGACAGCTACTCCTGCTTCTGGGAAAGCAGTCAAGCGTCTCCGTTCTCCAGGCCAAGCTTGAGAACTGAGAGACTCTGCCTGGAAAGTGCCCAGCTTTTCACCTTTCCTTTCCCTTGCCCTTGCTCTCCGTGTTGCAGTCAGGGCACTCTCAGCTCCACACACAAACTGCCCTGCAGCCCCAGCCCACCCGCAACTGCCATCCCACGCCATAGAGACCCCCAACACAAGTAGCTCTTCCCTGGGAGAAAGAAGTCGCTTTTTTTTTTTCTTCAGGGGGAGTGTGTGACTTTTCTGAGGTTATGCCACCTTGCTGGAAGTCTTAAGTCCTGTTCCGGCCAAGCTGTAAGCTGGCTGTGGGAAAGAAACCCTCCCTGGAAAGGCAGAGCTGCCTTTCTCCCTTGCCTGCTGCAGAGTGAGAGGCGCTGTGAGGCAGCAGCTTTTGCCTGCAGCTCCACCGCAGTGCTCGCGTGTAGAGAGCCAGGAGTGCTTCCTCCTGGCCTGGCTGCAGGGGGAAAGGCTGGCTAGGAAGGCTCTGCCACAGTGAGGCTGGGCAGCTGGTGCTGGGAGAGTGTCCGCCTGGAGGGCAAATGCTGAAGAGCAAAGGAAAATGTTAGCATCTGCGCCCTGAGTGGGGTCTGGATCCTCTGCGGAAGAGAAGGGAGGAGAGCCCAGCTCTGCCTCCGGGGCCCCAAACCGAGTGCTATGCGGGCAGAGCCCAGGTCAAGCCTGGAACGGCCCCGAGCGCTTCTGGTGTTCCAAGGTGTCTGTATTGGCAGGTCCCAGGATGTCTGGCTTGAGACAGATGTCACTGCTAGGAAGCTGCACCGCCCAAGGGAAGAGGAGGCAGTGCATGATCAAAAGCCCATGCTCCAGGTGAGGCTTGAACTCACCCTCAGCATCCCTCCGCTTAGCACTGCTGTATAAGTACTGCGCGCTGGCCCATTGCGCCACTGGAGCACGCTTGGAGAGGCGGACTGGAGCCCACGAGCAACCATTGTTGCCTGCGATCACCATGGCTCTTCAGCATTAACCGGGCACCTCAAGTGCTTTCCTCTTTGTCTCGTCCAGCAAGGAGCAGCCATTGCGTGCCAGGCTTGCAACATTCACCAGGGCACGGAGTGCCAGGGCAAAGTGCCCCTCGGCAGGGTTTAGCTGGCTAGAGGCAGGAAAAGGGAGGCCACAGGCGACCCAGGGCTGGGACAGTGCGGTCGCTGCTGTGGCAGCCCTGTGAGGCCATTGAGTGCATCAGAAAGCCCCTGTAGTGAAGACAGCCGGGGGAGGGGGCGAGGGGAGGCAGAAGAAGGACACCCGACTGCCACAGGGACCGTGAGTAAGGGCAGACCCAGAGCAGCCAAAGCCATGCTGGGCCAATGGGAGTGGAGGCTGGAGAGGGGCTAAGGCAGCCAAGAAGGACACGGAGAGCAGCAGCAGGGAACACTGGTCCCAAACCACATCTCGTGGGGGAGCCAACGGGCTTCTGGCTTTGCGCTCTGCTCCCGAGGGCATCTGGGCTCTGGCCTAACCCCTGCCTGGCTGTCAGAGTCCAGTAGTCTCTGCAGCAGCATCTTGTAGCTATTCCACACAGGGAGGGTCAAGAGGGACCTCGCGGAGCTCTCAGAGCGAGACGAGACAGAAGGGTCACTGCACCAGAAAAGCCAGCGGGCAGTCCCCCAAAGCAGCAGAACGTCGCCCTTCCAACTCCCCACTGAAAACCAGTTCTTCTCTTTTAAACTGACAAGCACTTTTCTGGAAATCAGGGTCAGCACCACTTCATGAGTTGCATGGCCAGGGAAAGCTGCCAACTAAGCGCACAGGCAGGGCAAAACAGTACTGGCTGAGTACTCAGCTTCTGGACCTCCTTGGCAATTTGTTGGTCCCTGCAGCAGCAAGGCGGTCCAAAGCCTTTGCCTCTTTACTACGCCGAATGTCTGCCAGTGAAGCAGGTGCTTAGTAAGAGGCAGCACTTGCAGGGAGAGTGCAGTGTTTGGAGCATCAGGCGTTACTGGGACAAGGAAGACGACCGAAGAAGAGGCTTCTCCCAGCAACAGACCGAAAGGACACGGCCATCACCCGCTCCTCTGGGAGGATCCACAAAGCCCCTTCCTGTGTTTGATGAAGGGCAGGGAGATGCTGTGTTCCCGGGTCAGAGGAGGCGCATGGACAGGCTTCAAGGAGCCCAGGATTTGAAAAAGGCTGACAGGGCAGTCAAGCAGCTGTGAGCTGCCTGTAGTTTACAAGAAGCTACTAGGTGCTGCTTTGAAAACCTAATTCAAGAAAGCGCTAAAAAAACCAACCGCAGCCATGCGGCAAGAGAGGAGGAAGGTCTAAATGAGGCACGTCCACCTCCAGGCAGCAGGCAGGAGGTGGGTGGTGGGGACACCGTGCGCCCACCAGGACATGAGCACAGCCCTGGGGGGGCCGCCACAAGGAGCAGCCAAGGGCCGACGGAGGCCCAGGGACAAACATGGCCCATCCCAGGTTTGCCTGGCTGGAGAGCACTGCAGCTGCAGAGAAAAGCCGGCATCTGCACTCCCAGGTTGCCGCACCGCTCTACCCCACAGCAGCTCCTCCTCTGCCCTTAGCCTTTCCCCATACAATCCGGAGAAGGGCTCCAGCTCCTATAGCACCCCTGGGGCTGTGGGCCCATCAGGTGTACGTGTGTCCTGGCCACCATGCTGTGTGAGGGGTGTGTCCGCTGTGCAGTGTCTCTGTGCGTGTGGAGAGCGTGAGCATGTGTGCGGATGCGTGTGCAGTGTCAGGGATGTGTTGGGCTGGTGCATGTGCACTCTGGCGGTGCAGTCCTGGCTGTGTGTGAGGGTCTTGGGGAGTGAGAGGTGTGAGCTCTGAGCGTGTCCTAGGGAGGGTAATGAAGGAAGAAAGGGGCGCGTGTGTGTGCGCGCGCGCTGTCCTTAGAATGAGTGAGGCAGTGGTTTGCTTGCACACCTGCTCTGTGGCACGCGTGTCTCTATGCTGCGGTCTGTGTACGGGCGTTATTCTGTTACGGCGCTACAAAAACTGTGGAGGAGCACATGGGGGGTTTAACAGCTCTTCTGTTCATCTGTCCTGCAGCACTGTCCTTTGTGAGGCACAGGCTGGTTACTCCAGCCGTGAACAAGTACACGCCACTTTTTTTTTCCTTTGGCCCTTGTAGGTGGATTTCAACATCCCCTTTGCTAAGAGCTCCATGGCCGCAATGGAGACAACGCTGACAGCAGCCGAGGGAGCTCCCACGCTGACAGGCCTCCACTTGGCCCTGGAGCTGCAGTGCCTTGGGATTGGTCGCTCTTCAGGCCCAGGCAGGCTTCCGCAGCTAGCAAGATGGCTCAGGACCACGCTTCCAGACTTTCCAGCAATGTTCACATGTCTTCTGCGCAGCCAGCAAGTCCTGGTATCTCTCCCTTTGATCCCGCAGAGCCATCTGCTGCCCAGTGCTAGGGCATTAAAAAGGAACCGTTTGGTTTTAGGCACAGGGAGAAGGGCACGGAAACGCTGCAGGCCTAGGGCAGGGCGGTTCTTCTGGGGTCTGCTTCTGCTGGCATCTCTATGCTTTCTGGAACGGGACAGGGGCCCTAGTGTCCAAGGCAAGGACATGACAAGGTGCCACGTGCCGGTAATCAGCCTGCGGAGGAGTCAGGCGGGGATGGGACTTTGCACCAAGCCGGCCTCGATCCCCACAGGGCAAGGTGTCCGGGTGTGGAGCCTTGGGGAGACAAGGATGGAGCGTGCGGTTTGAAAAGGGAGAGCCAAAACGCTGGAGGAATCCTTTCATCGTCGGCAGCCACAACTTTCTGGTCCCACAGGGAAAGCCCACCGCTGAGTGCCCAACCCCTGCCCCTGGGCTGGAAGGGTGCCTGCTCCCAGGCCACAGCCTGCAAAGCCTGTTGCTCTCCCACGAGGGGTGCCAGGGAAAGACCGGACCCCCTTCCCCTCCCCTCCCCTTGGGTGCTCCTGGGTGTGGAGGGAAGGCCAGTGCAGGGGAAGGGGAAACAGCACCCCCAGCTGGAGAAATTTACCAGAGGAAGTGCTTCTCTTGGGAATTCCGCTGCCGATTCAGCTCTACCCTCTGCTTCCACTCTTCCCGACGCGCTTGGTAAGTCTCCAAGAGTTGCAGGGTGTGGCTTGCTCGTACAGAAAGCTGCCTGCAAGAGCAGGGAAAGTTCCCTCTCCCCTTCTGGCTGAGGCCCTCCTGCCTCTCCCCTCGACCAGCCCCTGCACGCACGCTCCCGCTGGTGGTACCCACAGCCTTCAAGTGGCAATGCAGCTTGGGGCTGCCTGGCACCAGGGTCCAGCCCAGGTCATTGCCATGCCAGGAGAAATCAGGGGACGCCATACCCAGCCCCATGGCTCCCAAGATGGGCTTCCTCACACCTCGGACAGGTGCTGCCACTCCAGTTTTCCAGGCCGGGGCTGGGCCTGGCGCGCACTTACTCTTTGCGCAGCCGCGGCAGCCTCTCTGGCTTCCTCTTCTTCTCCTCAGCTCGGGGCAGGAAGGCAGCAGCGCTCTCCTCTTTCCCAAGCCACGGCACTGGTGAGTGTGGCTGAACCTCGGGCAGCGTTTCCTGATGCCGCCAAGCCTGCATTGGGGCCAGAGGACAAATTTGAGGCTGCTTCTGACCTCCCTCAGGCGCTCTCACCTCTCAGCCCTGGAGAAGCCAGCAACTGCGGGGCCTGTGCGTCCTCCCGCACACTTGCTCTGCTCTGGCCTCAGAAACCCCCATGCCAAGCACTGCCGCAGGCAGGGACCCTGGCCGGGATTCACCACCGTTGCTTGCTGGCTCCATTCTCTCTTGCTGACATCGCTCGTGACAGGGTGAATGAGGGCAAGGAATGACCGTTTTTCAGCGCTGCAACCGTGAAATCAAACGCTCCCGTGGGGTTCCACCAGTCAGACCCCAGCACGGAACCACTGAACGGGGTCGGTTGGAGGGGACCTCTGGAGAACTCTCGTCCAAGGCCCCGCTCCAAGCGGGGCCAGTTAGAGCAGGCTGCCCGGGCTGTGTCCACCTGAGGGTTGAATAACTCCAAGGGTAGAAGTCCCACAGCCTCTCTGGGCCCTGTTCCAAACTTTGACCACCCTCATGGTGGAAACGCGCCTCCCAACAGCTAGCCGGAATCTGCCTTTTTGCAACTCTACGTCTTGTGCCTCTCACCCTGTCACTGTGCGCCTCTGAGAAGAGCTGGCTAAGTTACCTCTAGCCTTTCCCCCGGGTAGCTGCAGACAGCAAGGCGATGGACCCTTGAGCCTTCTCTTCTATGGGCTGAACAAACACAGTCCTCTCCACCTCTCCCTTGGACACCAGGTTCTCCAGCCCGCTGGCCAGCTTGGGAGCCTCCGCTGGATTTGCTCCAGCATTCCAGAGCCTCTCTTGCATGGTCGAGCCCCACCCTGGACCTAGGGCTGGCTCCAGGTGAGGTCTCCCAAGGGCTGAAGAGAGAGGACTCGTGGCGTCCTTCACTCGGCTGGCTACACTCTTGCAAGCACAGCCCCGCCTGTGGTTGGCCTTCTTCCCCGCAAGTTCAAGGGAGGGGGCGACCCAGCCATGCCCCCACCACAGCACATTGCTGCTCCTCCCCTTTGGCTTTTTGCAGCAGCTTCTCCCTGCCAGGCATGGGCAGGCAAGCTTGAAAGACCATGGCCACCTGGCCTGCTCTTTGGGGGGCAGCAGTACCACTCGGACTTGGAGACCTCCACGGCTCCACTCCTCGGCTTACCTGTTCTGCCCTGTTTGGCTGCCTGCAAACAGGAATTGCAGTCCGAGGTCTGGCTTGACGAGGTTCTTGCTGCTTACTGTCCTCGTCCACCTGAGAGGAGCTCTCCCGAACTGTTTGCAGCAGGCTGAAAACACACAAGCCGGGTGAGGTTATCGGAGTCCCGGATGAGACCGTTCTCCATCTTGTGCTCACAAGCAGCGGTGTGCCAGCCTCTGCAGCACAAGACAGTGCTGCTGGAGCATTTGGTGTATTTGAGCCCTTGTGATCCCGTCAAGAGTGAGGGAAGAACGCCTCCAGCTGTAGCACTCACATGAGGCCCTACAGGCCCTAAGGAAAGCTCTGGATGCCCAGGTGTGGGCCCTCTCTGGATGGCACGAGGAGAAAACCAGTGCCATTTGCCACGCCCGGAGCCTGCAGAGCCCGCTAGCCGCCTCCTGCTAGGGGCACTAAAGGCCGTGAGGTGGTCAGAAAGACTCTGTTTTGGGGTGAAATGGGAAAAGGGGAGGCTTCTAGTGAATTGAATCCAACCTAAAAACCAGGGAAAACGGACACCGCTCTCTGTTGGTGGGGGAGGATGGTCTGACTTTCACGTTCCTCTGGGAAGTGCTCTCATCTACGCTGCAACCAAATGAGGTCCCTTGAAATGTCTAGCAAAGCAGAACAGCTTTGCTGCAACTTCTCAGCTGCTGCAACACCTCTTGCATCGACATCGGTCGTTGTGACACGAGTTGACAACCTTTCAGAGTTCATACCGACGGCGTGTGCGACGGAAACAACTCCTTCCCAGAATGCCAAAAGCACACGGTCACCGGCATGCTTTGCTCCAAGAGCCTCACCTGGCAGCTGGCTTGTTTGCCCGGGTTTTCCATTCTTTCCCTCCCTTTGAGCTGGCCCCAGATAGCGTGGGCGGAGAAAGCCTTTCTCGAGAAAGGAGGCGCTCAGCAGGAGGACTCCCTGGAAGTAGGAAGGGCGGAGACTCTTCAGCAAGCATCTCTGTGAGCGTTTGAACAAGAAGGACAGGCAGCTGTGCTCCAGCTTTGGATCAAAGAGCCCGATTGCCTTGGAGCTCTGCTCCCGAGCAGGTCTTAGGCCCTTGCTGACACAGAATCCTGTCCAGCTCTTCACTTCTGCAGGGCACCCTTCTGCCCTGGAGTACTGTGGCTGTTCTCCTGCTTTCTCTAGCCCATAGGCTTAAAAAGCGGGGCTTGGCTGGGAGGTGCTGGTGACCTCATGGTACCCTCTCCTTTGGGGCGGCTGCGGGCTGGAGGGCATAGTGCCACACGAGAAGGGGAACAGATTCCTGCACATCTATAAGGCGCTCACATGCACAGACTTGCTCTTCTGGCACATCCAGCCCAAAGACATGCTTAGGGAGATGCACAGCACAAGGCCTGCAATTACCAGCCTCCACAAGGAAGCCACGTTTTGGCACAGCTTCGCAGCCTGTCGCCACTCATCTCCACGTGGTCTTCCTCCCCACTTTCCAGCGCGCTGCTTCCCTGGGAAAGGTAGACCCCCTCCGCCACTGGCAGCTCAAGGCAGGATTTTGATCCCGCGCAGAGCGCGGAGGGATCTTCCTAAATTCCTAAATGCCGCTGCACAGACAGACTCCTGCAACTAAGGAGCAGCTTGCAAGACACACCAGGGCATGGAGTCCCAGGGCCAAGTGCCCCTCAGCAGTGGCAGCTGCTGCAGTTGGTGCTGCAGGACTGCCCGGAGAGCCCCTTCCAGGAGGAGTCCCCTGAGATCTGCTGTGATGAGTAAACAGAGGCACAAGAGAAGCAGCCTACTCCGCCGGGCATCGCCTTTTCAGCTTGGCTCCAGCCCCGTGCTGCGGAGGCCAAAAGGAAAACAAACACACCTCTCTCACCAGTCAGCTGTGACATTACCTTTTCCCTCAGTCTGCTTGTTACGCGCTCTGTCCTTTGCCTCCCAGCCTTTGGCGGCCTTCCGAGACCCTCTGGAGGAAGAGGCTGGTTTCACAGGTGACATCTCAGTCTCCGTCCTGGAAACAAGAAAGGCACCAGAGAGAAGCTTGACACCAGAGGCTCGCAGAAACCTGCGACAGGCTTGCCGTCAATCTAGGAAGACCAAGTCATGCAAAGACTTGTTGGCCACCCTTCAGATGTCACACTGACAGAGTGTACGGAAGAAGCAACCCCTTCAAAGAACTCCAGGAGCACAAGGGCACCCTCAGCCCTTTTCTCCAAGAGCCTCACCTGGCCGACGACTTGCTTCCTTTGCTCTTCCGCCCCTTCTGCTTTTTACGGCCGGCGCCAGATAACGCGGGTGGCACAGGCCTTTCTTGAGAGAGGAGGCACGCAACGGGAGCACTCCCTGGAAGTAGGAAAGGAGAAGGCTCTTCAGCAAGCGTCTTTGTGAGCACTTGGGACAGGCAGATGTGCTCCAGCATCGGATCAAACAGGCTGATCCCCTTGGAGCCACGCTCTCCAAGAGGTCTTGCTCCCTAGGACGTCCTTGGCACACGCTAGCAGCCTGTTGACAGTCATCTCCAGGCAATCTTTCTCCCCACATTCACGTGCCCGGGATCCGTCAGAGAGGTAGACCCCCCCTCCCCTCCCCTCCAGCATAGACACCTCGCCGCCAAACGTCCTAAAGTGCTAAAGTGAAAGAGGAGCTTGCGCTATCCACCAGGGCGCAGCGCCCCGGGGCAAAACTGCCCTTCAGCGGCACCAGCTGCATTTGTTGCTGTTGGGCCACCCTGAGACCTCCTGCCATCCAGAGTCACTTGAGATTTGCTGCGAGGGGTAAATAGAGGCACAAAGAGGCAGTCTACTCTCCCAGGCACCGCATCTTGACCAGGGCTCCAACCACCTACTGCTGAGGACAAAGGGAACACACGCATGAACACACGCACGCATGCACACTCCCTTCTCTCTCACAAGTCAGCTGTGACATGACCTGTTCTGTCCATCTGCCCTTCTTCTTCAGTGCACTTCAGGGATCCCTGGGAGGGAGATTCCGCCTCTTGTTTTTCAGCCGGAAGCGTCAAATCAAATCTGGAAAGGAGAAGACGCCAGGCTGCAGAAAAGGCACCACGCTCCCTTTGCCGCTCGCATTCACAGTCCGTTGCCAGAGAGCTTTGAGAAGGCCTGCCAAGGCCATAGCTTTCCAAAGCAGAGTACGCAACATCCTTGAGAACTCTCATTCTGAGGAACCGGAGAGGCACAGGCCAGACCTCCGCGGCGTGTGCGCACACGAGAGGCCCCACCAGTCTGGGCCAGGGCTTCCCTATCCTAACGCGGAGAAAGTGTACTCCAGGCCTCCTTGCTGCCCCTGGAGACCATCTCGCCTCCCCTCCTCCTATTCACCAAGCAGGAGCTGAGACCTACTCCACAAACGTACTGTGGCAACACGAAGACACTGCCGGGACCCATGCGAAAAGCCACACTTCCTCTTCCTGAAACCACCAGGGGTCTCGTCCCTGGGGCCTGAAACAGAGAAAGAGGTACGTGAGAGCGTTCCGGCGACATGACTGCCTTGCTCCTAAAGGCAGCAAATCTTTCTTGTGCTCAGGGCAGATGCTGCCACCGGGACACCCTGAAACAAAGTTTCCTCTCCAAATGCTAGCCCTCAACTAGGAAAGCAGAAGATGCACAGCTCAGAGCTGAGACTGAGGGACCTCACTGCCGGGTGTTTCGCAAGGGCAAGAGTCAAGACAGTCAACGAGGACGCTCCTTCTCTGTTAGTGGAGAAGTCAGGCACAGGAGAAGGCATTCGATTAGCCAGGGTCTCTGCGGGCCGGGTTTTGCCGGTTGGCTTGCTATGAGCCCTCCTGGAAAGAGAACACCTGGCTCGGACCTGGTGTTAGCTCACAGGCTCTCCAAGGATTTGGGTGGTTGCATCCATAGCATGGAAGAGGAGCGAGAGAGACCCAGCCCTTGCTTTGCCTTTGCCCAGTGGGTAAGAACCGGGAGCGCCACACGAGAGAGCTGGGGAAGGGCATTGGGCTGGGATGAGGAGACAGGCTGGGACAGGGTGACCATCCCAAGCAGAGCGTGAATGCAGGCCTGGGGCAGAAAAGAGCCGTTCATGGCAGTGGGACGCCAGGGACACTAGGAAGGGCTGGTCAGTGCAGACGGCCCAGCACTCAACCATGGCTTTCTGCGAGGGGAAGCGCCACAGATACCTGCCTGCGTAATAGACTCTTTCCCCAGAAACTGCCTACTTTTGAGCCCGTAAAAGCCTCGCCATTATCATTTCTAGCACAGAGAGTGGGATGCTGGGCCAGCCAGAGCCTTGGCCTAACGCGGGGCAGCTCGTCCTACGTTCGCCTCTGTCGCCCAGACCACTGTGTACGAGAGACGGACGCTAGAGAGAGTTGGCGTGGCTGGAGACCGTGGCTGCCTCGCTGGCCGGGAAGGTCCTGGCAGGCCAACAGAGATCAGTTCAGTCGTCCTTTGACAGGTGTCCAGAAGAAGTAGGCGTAGCACGGGGAAGTGCTCGACTTACCCCGAGCAGAGCTTCTAGCAGCTTTCCAGTACCATCCACGGTGAGGAGGAAGTCATCGTAAAATCTCATGGTCACTTCCTGGTCTCGTACGGAGAGAATGCCAATGGCCTTGAAGACAAAGTCCACGGCCTGTCTTTTTGAGATGGCCCGAAAGAACGCCATCACGGTCTCCTGTATGCAGCACTGCACCGTTGTAAAAGGCATGTGGGCACACACGGATAGATCCTCGTACCTCAGAGGGACGATTCTTACGTCACCTAGACAGCAGCAAAGGAGGAACAAAGGCACCTCTGCAGCAGGGCAGCGGGCTCCAATCACAAGGTGACAACACTTTCTGGCAAGACAGCGCTGCCTCAGAGCAGGCTCTTGAATCCTCTGCTACAGCGCCTAGGAGCAGTTTATGGAGTCCCTTCCGGGAAGAGTCAGAGCAGCCTGCAAACTGAGGTGCTCAGGGGGCAGCAGTGATTTTGCCAGTGCAGGAATAAAAAAGGGAAACTAACCATTTGGTAGGACCACGTTACCGGAGGGCAGGACAAGTAGGGCAGACAGGTGCAGGTCCCATGAGAAAGTGCGTGGTGCCAGGCCATTGTGACTGTGCCCGCAGCCAGTGCCCTCTGGCTAAGCCTATGCCATGTCAGTAGACGCAAGGAAGAAGCAAAGTGCAAGGACGGCACAGCAGCCCACAGGGTTCTTCTACCCCCCACCCCGACCCCCACCCCCACCCCCACCGCCTCGTAGTCAGCAAATGTCTCCGCTTTTGGGGCCAGCGTCCTATCCCTCCCACGCACCCGGCTGAAGGCATATTACCAGGAAAGGACACCCAGGGAGCCTTTCTGAGCAGTTGCTCCTGGCTGGCCTCTGCAGCATGAACAAGCTGAAGTTGTTCTCAGGCCAGCCGGAGGCATTCAGTCATGTCTTCAGAGCAGTTTGCATGCGCCTCAAGCTCGGCGCAAGGGCAGGCAAAGGTTTTAACGTGTCTTCTTACCAGGAACATCTTCTTGAGCGCACCTGGCCTGGTATTCCTTGGCAACAACCTCCGATATACGGAACATGGGTCTCCGAACAATCGAAAGCTCACCGTTCACGGAGCACTCGTAGTGTTTAAGGACATAGAATATCCCCACTCCTAATACCTTGACACCCTGAGAGCAGCAGCGGGAGAGAAGGAACAAGCATAAGCAGCCTGGAGACGAAAAACGGACCGAGGGCTTGCCCGAGCGTGGGGATGCTGCCCTGGGCCCTGCCCACCCCTAGCATGCAAAGGGCAAGATGGGGCACTAGGGAAAGCACACACTCCAGACCTTTCTTCCCTCTTGCTCCTCTGCTCGCCCCCCAAATCTCTTTGGGAAAGCAACAGCAGAGCCAACATTCCTCCCCTACCTACACTCGGAGGGGTTTCCAACGGCAGGGACCAACCCTGGAACAGGGGCCAGGCTTTGGTTTTTCCATGCTGGCACTGGAGAAGGGAGAAGGCCCAGAAAGTGCCCAGCACTCTCTTCTGCTTTATCGGGACTTCCGTTGTTACCGCCGGTGCCAGAGAAGCTGCTCTGTGGCACATTTGTCCAGGACAGTGTCCTGCGGGGGTGCTCTTTCTCTTTTCAGGGGAGGGAAGCAACGGCACGCCGTGGCACAGGGGTGTCAGGACAAGGCAAACCGTCAGCGTTTCAGGAGGGGAGGACCGAGCCACAAGACCCACCTTGTTCTCTGCCAAGTGCTCTAGAATGTATTCAGAGACGCTGTCCCAAATGGTAACAATCTCTGGAAAGCAAGGGAAAAATCCAAGTCAGCAAGCGCACAACCATTCAGCACCCTGCTCACCAAGGAGGTGACCGGTGCAGGTGAGACGAAACATACCGCCACCCCAATTCCGAACACGCAAGGCGCTCCACGTGGCGGGAGCTGCAGAGCTGAGCTGCGAGGACACCTCTGCCCACTTCTAAGCGAGGCTCCTGTCCTTTCAGGTGGGCATGCCTGAAAGGCATACCCGCCCGCTAGGGAAACGGGGACTAGCTTTCCACGCCAGTGAGAGGACGGTGCCGTGCCCACAGGAGTCGCCCAGGCTCAGGGCAGCCCCAGGTGTCTCCCCTGCAGGAGTCCCGGCTGCCAAACTCACCGCTGGGCCACCAAGGGACGTGCAGACTGGTCTCTCGTGGCACCCACTAGCCCTGTCCAGCCCTGCCCCACAGAGCCCAGCCTTTCCATAGCTCTTCTCCTAGCTGATATGCTCTACAGCAGTCAGGAAATACCTCCTGCAAGCCTTACCGTAGCGGCTGAGATTCCTGAGCGTTGGGAACACGTCTGGCCACAGGTTCTCCATCTTTGCGCCCCCTCACGCTCAATGAGGCCCTGTAGCAGGAGGGGGAGGAGGAAACTTCTCCTCCTCCTCCTTTGCACTTCCCCAGGCAGGCTCCAGCAGTGTTGCGTGGCCTGCCTTCGCCCTCTCGTTGCGCTGCAAAGCAGCTCCTCCAGAGAAGAGCGGTGGCGAGAGCAGCACCCGAAAGCTGGGCTTGCCCAGGCCTCGCAGGGAAGTGCAGGGAGGGGCCCCGTGGCGGGAGGGGAGCTGTGGCTGTGATGCGGCATGTCCCACTGTGACCCCCGCCCGCGTCACCAAGAGGCTGCCAGGCCTCCCGCGACACCCTCCCCCAGACCCTGCCAGGCTTTGCCCACCTCAGCCAAGGGCAGCTGCGCTGGCTGTTTTGGGGTGCTGCCCCCACCCCACGCCGTGGCGCAGCGAGAGCCATGGCGGGGGCGGGGAGGGGGAGCTCACCAGTGTGGTGGCCCCAGATGGGGACGCTGCGCTGCCATTGCTGGCCGCAGGGGCTGTGCTGAGCTCTGCCCTGAAGGAAGGAAGGAAGGGATAAAGGAAGGAAGGAATAAAGAGGAGCCTCGGCAAAGCAAGGGCTGGTGCTGGTTAGGTATACCACAGCCTCTCTGGGTTCTGGAGTCTGGAGTCTGCCTGGGCTCTGGAGTCTGGCTCCGTCTTCTTTACTCCCCCCATCGTGTATTTAGACACACCGACAAGAGCCCCTCTGGGCCTTTGCGTCTCCCGCCTAAACAATCCCAGCTCTCTCAGCCTCTGCTCGTGTGACGGATGCTTCAATCCCTCAAGCCTCTCGGAGGCCTTTTGCTGGACTCGCTCCGGCATGGCCATGTCTTTCTTGTACTGGGCCCAGCGCTTGTGGTACAGGTCTCTCGCTGGCACCTGCTGGACGGCTGCTTGACCTTCCCTCATCACGACTCTAGGTGGAACTAGAGCTCCAAGCGCCCTGTGCTCAGGAATGGCTGACAGAGCTCGCTGGAGCCTGTTAGAGCTTGCGAGAGGTCACAGCCTCCTTTGGCTCAAACTGCTGCACCTGTGTGCTGCCTCGGTGAGCTGTGCTCTCAGCAACGCCTACTTCCTTTCCCCCCGGGCACTGTCCAAGAGTCCGCCAGGACCGTCTCCAAACCGTGCCAAAGGCCGTGCGAATGCAAAATCGGGTCTGGGAGCGTTAAGCGCCACCCCTTGTGCACCAACATCTCGCTGCACTGAGGAACACCTGTGCCATGGCTGAGTGTGGGGGGCAGGTGGGCTTGTTTCCAGGGCTTTTTTCAAAGTGACCGGAGTTGTCCAGGACGTAACAGAACCAAGGGCTGGCTCAGGCTGTGACTATCAGCAGGGCCTAAGCACTGGTTGTTATTGCGAGTCCCCTGTGGCGTAGCAGCAGGACGCGACACCTGGGTGCTGTCAGGGCCCTGAGGGCCTCAGTGGCCCTGACCAGCAATGCTCCACACACCCTGCCCATGGGCCCAGGAGCCCATTTCAGCTCCTCCCTGGGCCTTCTGGCCCCGTCTGCACCAGGAAGCATGGGAAGGGTCTCTCATTGGCATGTGCAGAGCAAAGCTTCACTGCAGAGTCGCCTGCTCCTGCCTCTGTGGGACTGGGTAGTGCAGGGATCTTAGGACTGAAAGACAAGGCAGCTCCTGCGGCAGGTGAGTCACGTCCCGCAGACCCAGAGACCTTTTCTCTGTCACCCAGCGCCTCCCAGGAGCCCTAAGGAAAGGGTATTCTGCAAGGGGATTTGGCAGAAGACAGGGCTGCCCTGGAGCTGGCTGCACAGGCAAGCCCAGGATGGCTGTTGTTGCAACAGAGGAAACGCCCTGTTCCTCGTGCCTGCTCAGAGCTCCTGTGCGTCTGATAGGGTCCCCTTCCTTCCACGCTGCCCCCCAGGTGAAAGGCCTCGCTTGCTGTGGCAATAGGGTTAGCCCTAAGCCTAAGCCTAACCCTAAGCCTTTCCCTGCTGGGAATCGAACCCAGGCCGCGGCAGTGAGAGTGCCGAATCCTGACCACTAGACCACCAGGGAGGAGAGGCCCAGCCTGCCTGTGCACCCACCGGTGGGCACCAGCCCTGCCCTGCAGGGGACCAACCCCTCCAACCACAGCCCCCCACAGCTGGTCAGGAAGACAAATTGCCGTGGCAGCCCGAGCCTTCCCAGGCAACTCTGCAGGCATTCCTCCTTCTTTCTGAGAACGAGGCCCTCAACCAGAGCCTCTGGGCAGCAGGCACCCTGCAGCGGGAAGGCCCAGGGAGTGCAAGGTGGCGGTCGGCGGGGAGGCTGGTCACCGCTGGACACAGGTTTGCGCCGTGTGCTATTGGCAGCGTGGTTGAGGCAAGGGGGCCCTGGGGGCCCTTTCTGCACGGTCTAATGCCCTTTTGTGCTGCTGAGATGGCCCCGGCTCTAGTCACGACACGCTGCCAGGAGGACACAACCAGTCCAGCTTCATAGCTCCTAACAGCTTGGCAAAAACACCCTCCTGCATTAAATTCAGCTGCAGCTCTCAGAAGTGTGCCTCTGCGGGACAAAACTGCCCGTCTTTCCATGTCAAGCCAAGAGGGCTCACACATTGCTGCGCTCATAGAGCAGCTGGCTCCCTGGGAGGGGAGTCTGTCCTCTGCCAGGGTCAGTCGATGCCCACGCAGAGAGGAAACCACCGTGTGCCTCACTCAAATGCCTGCTCTGAAGCAACCCCTGCGCCAAGCTCTTCTTATTCCGGAAGTCTCTGAGAAACGGTCCGGAGGGCGCTGACAGGGTCCGATGGTGCTGGGGCTCACAGGAAGCCTAGACACCACTCAGCACCTATGGGCAGTGGACCCCAGGTGCTCAGGGCCCATCCAGGAGAGGAGCCTCCAGCTGCTGGCACCACTGCTACACCTTGCTCTGGGCAGGGGTGGCCAGAGGGAGCGGAGCAAATCCCTTGCCCTGAGTCCACCTCAGCCAGGTCAGCAGTGCTGTGTGCGTGGCTACTGTCCTGCCTCCAGCACCAGGAGCAGAGCAGGCGGGCGGGCACGGGAGAGAGCTGCACCCACCAGCTCTCTCTTGACGCACAGCGTGTGGGAAAGCGATGCTGGAAGAGACTGAGAAAAGGCCTCTCCTCAAGCCGCCTCCACCGCGTGGTGCGTGCACGTGCCCTCCAAGGACATGGCCCAAGATCAGGGGCATTGCCAGTCCCTCAGCACCGAGGTGTGTCATGGCACAGACGGGCGCATCACTGAGACAGCCCTTGGTCGGGGGGGGTCTCTGTGGCGCAATGGGCGAGCGCGCTCGGCTGTTAACCGAGAGGCTGGTGGTTCGAGCCCACCCAGGGACGGCCTCCTTTTGGCGGCACACGTGGGCTTGCCGGCAGGGACCCGCTGCCGTGGAAAGTCCCTGAGCAGAAAATCACAGCTGGGCACAAATCACAGCAGCCTGAGACAACAAAGCCCGACAGCACGGGCTTCAAACCCACCTCTCCAAGAAACCGGAGCCAAAATCCAGCTCCTTGCACCACTCACCTATACCCACCAGACTGCAACACTCCTGTCCTGGTGCATGGGTTGGGCTGGGGGAAGTCTGGATTGCCTCTCGCCAGGGGACCGATGCCCCTTCCGGCTGTCCTTGCAGCACAGTGCGAAGCGTGAGCACGCTCTTGCTGCAGGTGGCAGCCAGCAGTGGGAGCGGGCTGCTTTCCGAGGGCAGGCAAGCAGGCTGCGAGGGACATAGCAAGGCCAGTGAGGCAGGGACCTCCCTGGCAGGGCACAGGCCCTCAGCACCCGAGCAAGAAGGGAGAGCTGGTTGAGTGTCAGGAACGAGGGCCAGGCACAGAGCAGTGGTTGCCAGCCAAGTCCAAAGTGCTGAGACGGGTCTGAGGCCAAGCTCTGGAGCCCGGTCAGCCAGGGAAGGGCAGGGTCAGCGAGGTGCATGGCGGCCAGGGCCGGGCATGGCTGCAACGTAGCTCAGGCGAGGAGCAGCTCCCTTCTGCTGAGCCACCTCCGCCACCCAGCGCAGCACTCCTACAGCTGCGACCTCTCGCCAGGACCTCTCCCAGCAGCAGGAGCAGAGCAAGTGGGGAAAGGACCGTCGCTCTTTGTGGAGGTGCGCCCACAGGCTCACACTGCACCCCAGGGTGCGTGGTGGAAGGGACACTTGAGCAGAAAGAGCCAGGGCTGGGCACGGAGCAGTTCGTATCCCCTGTGCTATGCACCTGCCTTCCCCCCTACACCACCCTCTGTCCAGCTGGCTACGCGGGGCCGCTCTTTGCAGAGTTGTCCTTTCCTCATCGCCAGCCCCTGGACATGCCCCGTAACTTCCTTCAGTCCAGTTCTTTGCCATCCCCAAGAACTGAGACTTCTGAAAAGGTGAATCTAGAGAGTGAGGGCTTGCGCTGTTCGGGCGCTGCTCTGCAAGGACACAGACTCGCATTTTCTGACTTCTCCCTGCTAGCCTGCCGTCACCTGACAGCTCTGGCTGCTCCGCAGGAGGGCAGAAGGCAGGAGGCAGGAGGGAAGGCAATCCCTCCCTTTCCGAGGAGGAAAGGCAATCACATGGGCAGCTGTGATCGTATAGTGGTTAGTACTCTGCGTTGTGGCCGCAGCAACCTCGGTTCGAATCCGAGTCACAGCAATGGTTTTGCAAAGCCCGCCGGGTGAAAAGGAGAGTTGGAAAAGACACGGGAGGCACCTGCAAGGGTGGGCCAACGGGTTTGTTTCCAAAGATGCCATGGCCTAGGAAGCTCTTCTGTGCTCTCTGTTCCAAACATTCAGTGGGCTCGTGCCTAAAATGATTTCCTGGTTTCTAGTGATCGTGCAGTGTCTTCTGCTGTGGGGCTGCCGTGACAGCTACCCCTGCTTCTGGGAAAGCAGTCAAGCTTCTCCGTTCTCCAGGCCAAGCTTGAGAACTGAGAGACTCTGCCTGGAAAGTGCCCAGCTTTTCACCTTTCCTTTCCCTTGCCCTTGCTCTCCGTGTTGCAGTCAGGGCACTCTCAGCTCCACACACAAACTGCCCTGCAGCCCCAGCCCACCCGCAACTGCCATCCCACGCCATAGAGACCCCCAACACAAGTAGCTCTTCCCTGGGAGAAAGAAGTCGCTTTTTTTTTTTCTTCAGGGGGAGTGTGTGACTTTTCTGAGGTTATGCCACCTTGCTGGAAGTCTTAAGTCCTGTTCCGGCCAAGCTGTAAGCTGGCTGTGGGAAAGAAACCCTCCCTGGAAAGGCAGAGCTGCCTTTCTCCCTTGCCTGCTGCAGAGTGAGAGGTGCTGTGAGGCAGCAGCTTTTGCCTGCAGCTCCACCGCAGTGCTCGCGTGTAGAGAGCCAGGAGTGCTTCCTCCTGGCCTGGCTGCAGGGGGAAAGGCTGGCTAGGAAGGCTCTGCCACAGTGAGGCTGGGCAGCTGGTGCTGGGAGAGTGTCCGCCTGGAGGGCAAATGCTGAAGAGCAAAGGAAAATGTTAGCATCTGCGCCCTGAGTGGGGTCTGGATCCTCTGCGGAAGAGAAGGGAGGAGAGCCCAGCTCTGCCTCCGGGGCCCCAAACCGAGTGCTATGCGGGCAGAGCCCAGGTCAAGCCTGGAACGGCCCCGAGCGCTTCTGGTGTTCCAAGGTGTCTGTATTGGCAGGTCCCGGGATGTCTGGCTTGAGACAGATGTCACTGCTAGGAAGCTGCACCGCCCAAGGGAAGAGGAGGCACTGCATGATCAAAAGCCCATGCTCCAGGTGAGGCTTGAACGCACACCCTCAGCATCCCTCCGCTTAGCACTGCTGTATAAGTACTGCGCGCTGGCCCATTGCGCCACTGGAGCACGCTTGGAGAGGCGGACTGGAGCCCACGAGCAACCATTGTTGCCTGCGATCACCATGGCTCTTCAGCATTAACCGGGCACCTCAAGTGCTTTCCTCTTTGTCTCGTCCAGCAAGGAGCAGCCATTGCGAGCCAGGCTTGCAACATTCACCAGGGCACGGAGTGCCAGGGCAAAGTGCCCCTCGGCAGGGTTTAGCTGGCTAGAGGCAGGAAAAGGGAGGCCACAGGCGACCCAGGGCTGGGACAGTGCGGTCGCTGCTGTGGCAGCCCTGTGAGGCTATTGAGTGCATCAGAAAGCCCCTGTAGTGAAGACAGCCGGGGGAGGGGGCGAGGGGAGGCAGAAGAAGGACACCCGACTGCTACAGGGACTGTGAGTAAGGGCAGACCCACAGCAGCCAAAGCCATGCTGGGCCAATGGGAGTGGAGGCTGGAGAGGGGCTAAGGCAGCCAAGAAGGACACGGAGAGCAGCAGCAGGGAACACTGGTCCCAAACCACATCTCGTGGGGGAGCCAACGGGCTTCTGGGTTTGCGCTCTGCTCCCGAGGGCATCTGGGCTCTGGCCTAACCCCTGCCTGGCTGTCAGAGTCCAGTAGTCTCTGCAGCAGCATCTTGTAGCTATTCCACACAGGGAGGGTCAAGAGGGACCTCGCGGAGCTCTCAGAGCGAGACGAGACAGAAGGGTCACCGCACCAGAAAAGCCAGCGGGCAGTCCCCCAAAGCAGCAGAACGTCGCCCTTCCAACTCCCCACTGAAAACCAGTTCTTCTCTTTTAAACTGACAAGCACTTTTCTGGAAATCAGGGTCAGCACCACTTCACGAGTTGCATGGCCAGGGAAAGCTGCCAACTAAGCGCACAGGCAGGGCAAAACAGTACTGGCTGAGTACTCAGCTTCTGGACCTCCTTGGCAATTTGTTGGTCCCTGCAGCAGCAAGGCGGTCCAAAGCCTTTGCCTCTTTACTACGCCGAATGTCTGCCAGTGAAGCAGGTGCTTAGTAAGAGGCAGCACTTGCAGGGAGAGTGCAGTGTTTGGAGCATCAGGCGTTACTGGGACAAGGAAGACGACCGAAGAAGAGGCTTCTCCCAGCAACAGACCGAAAGGACACGGCCATCACCCGCTCCTCTGGGAGGATCCACAAAGCCCCTTCCTGTGTTTGATGAAGGGCAGGGAGATGCTGTGTTCCCGGGTCAGAGGAGGCGCATGGACAGGCTTCAAGGAGCCCAGGATTTGAAAAAGGCTGACAGGGCAGTCAAGCAGCTGTGAGCTGCCTGTAGTTTACAAGAAGCTACTAGGTGCTGCTTTGAAAACCTAATTCAAGAAAGCGCTAAAAAAACCAACCGCAGCCATGCGGCAAGAGAGGAGGAAGGTCTAAATGAGGCACGTCCACCTCCAGGCAGCAGGCAGGAGGTGGGTGGTGGGGACACCGTGCGCCCACCAGGACATGAGCACAGCCCTGGGGGGGCCGCCACAAGGAGCAGCCAAGGGCCGACGGAGGCCCAGGGACAAACATGGCCCATCCCAGGTTTGCCTGGCTGGAGAGCACTGCAGCTGCAGAGAAAAGCCAGGCATCTGCACTCCCAGGTTGCCGCACCGCTCTACCCCACAGCAGCTCCTCCTCTGCCCTTAGCCTTTCCCCATACAATCCGGAGAAGGGCTGCAGCTCCTATAGCACCCCTGGGGCTGTGGGCCCATCAGGTGTACGTGTGTCCTGGCCACCATGCTGTGTGAGGGGTGTGTCCGCTGTGCAGTGTCTCTGTGCGTGTGGAGAGCGTGAGCATGTGTGCGGATGCGTGTGCAGTGTCAGGGATGTGTTGGGCTGGTGCATGTGCACTCTGGCGGTGCAGTCCTGGCTGTGCGTGAGGGTCTTGGGGAGTGAGAGGTGTGAGCTCTGAGCGTGTCCTAGGGAGGGTAATGAAGGAAGAAAGGGGCGCGTGTGTGTGCGCGCGCGCTGTCCTTAGAATGAGTGAGGCAGTGGTTTGCTTGCACACCTGCTCTGTGGCACGCGTGTCTCTATGCTGCGGTCTGTGTACGGGCGTTATTCTGTTACGGCGCTACAAAAACTGTGGAGGAGCACATGGGGGGTTTAACAGCTCTTCTGTTCATCTGTCCTGCAGCACTGTCCTTTGTGAGGCACAGGCTGGTTACTCCAGCCGTGAACAAGTACACGCCACTTTTTTTTTCCTTTGGCCCTTGTAGGTGGATTTTATCATCCCCTTTGCTAAGAGCTCCATGGCCGCAATGGAGACAACGCTGACAGCAGCCGAGGGAGCTCCCACGCTGACAGGCCTCCACTTGGCCCTGGAGCTGCAGTGCCTTGGGATTGGTCGCTCTTCAGGCCCAGGCAGGCTTCTGCAGCTAGCAAGATGGCTCAGGACCACGCTTCCAGACTTTCCAGCAATGTTCACACGTCTTCTGCGCAGCCAGCAAGTCCTGGTATCTCTCCCTTTGATCCCGCAGAGCCATCTGCTGCCCAGTGCTAGGGCATTAAAAAGGAACCGTTTGGTTTTAGGCACAGGGAGAAGGGCACGGAAACGCTGCAGGCCTAGGGCAGGGCGGTTCTTCTGGGGTCTGCTTCTGCTGGCATCTCTATGCTTTCTGGAACGGGACAGGGGCCCTAGTGTCCAAGGCAAGGACATGACAAGGTGCCACGTGCCGGTAATCAGCCTGCGGAGGAGTCAGGCGGGGATGGGACTTTGCACCAAGCCGGCCTCGATCCCCACAGGGCAAGGTGTCCGGGTGTGGAGCCTTGGGGAGACAAGGATGGAGCGTGCGGTTTGAAAAGGGAGAGCCAAAACGCTGGAGGAATCCTTTCATCGTCGGCAGCCACAACTTTCTGGTCCCACAGGGAAAGCCCACCGCTGAGTGCCCAACCCCTGCCCCTGGGCTGGAAGGGTGCCTGCTCCCAGGCCACAGCCTGCAAAGCCTGTTGCTCTCCCACGAGGGGTGCCAGGGAAAGACCGGACCCCCTTCCCCTCCCCTCCCCTTGGGTGCTCCTGGGTGTGGAGGGAAGGCCAGTGCAGGGGAAGGGGAAACAGCACCCCCAGCTGGAGAAATTTACCAGAGGAAGTGCTTCTCTTGGGAATTCCGCTGCCGATTCAGCTCTACCCTCTGCTTCCACTCTTCCCGACGCGCTTGGTAAGTCTCCAAGAGTTGCAGGGTGTGGCTTGCTCGTACAGAAAGCTGCCTGCAAGAGCAGGGAAAGTTCCCTCTCCCCTTCTGGCTGAGGCCCTCCTGCCTCTCCCCTCGACCAGCCCCTGCACGCACGCTCCCGCTGGTGGTACCCACAGCCTTCAAGTGGCAATGCAGCTTGGGGCTGCCTGGCACCAGGGTCCAGCCCAGGTCATTGCCATGCCAGGAGAAATCAGGGGACGCCATACCCAGCCCCATGGCTCCCAAGATGGGCTTCCTCACACCTCGGACAGGTGCTGCCACTCCAGTTTTCCAGGCCGGGGCTGGGCCTGGCGCGCACTTACTCTTTGCGCAGCCGCGGCAGCCTCTCTGGCTTCCTCTTCTTCTCCTCAGCTCGGGGCAGGAAGGCAGCAGCGCTCTCCTCTTTCCCAAGCCACGGCACTGGTGAGTGTGGCTGAACCTCGGGCAGCGTTTCCTGATGCCGCCAAGCCTGCATTGGGGCCAGAGGACAAATTTGAGGCTGCTTCTGACCTCCCTCAGGCGCTCTCACCTCTCAGCCCTGGAGAAGCCAGCAACTGCGGGGCCTGTGCGTCCTCCCGCACACTTGCTCTGCTCTGGCCTCAGAAACCCCCATGCCAAGCACTGCCGCAGGCAGGGACCCTGGCCGGGATTCACCACCGTTGCTTGCTGGCTCCATTCTCTCTTGCTGACATCGCTCGTGACAGGGTGAATGAGGGCAAGGAATGACCGTTTTTCAGCACTGCAACCGTGAAATCAAACGCTCCCGTGGGGTTCCACCAGTCAGACCCCAGCACGGAACCACTGAACGGGGTCGGTTGGAGGGGACCTCTGGAGAACTCTCGTCCAAGGCCCCGCTCCAAGCGGGGCCAGTTAGAGCAGGCTGCCCGGGCTGTGTCCACCTGAGGGTTGAATAACTCCAAGGGTAGAAGTCCCACAGCCTCTCTGGGCCCTGTTCCAAACTTTGACCACCCTCATGGTGGAAACGCGCCTCCCAACAGCTAGCCGGAATCTGCCTTTTTGCAACTCTACGTCTTGTGCCTCTCACCCTGTCACTGTGCGCCTCTGAGAAGAGCTGGCTAAGTTACCTCTAGCCTTTCCCCCGGGTAGCTGCAGACAGCAAGGCGATGGACCCTTGAGCCTTCTCTTCTATGGGCTGAACAAACACAGTCCTCTCCACCTCTCCCTTGGACACCAGGTTCTCCAGCCCGCTGGCCAGCTTGGGAGCCTCCGCTGGATTTGCTCCAGCATTCCAGAGCCTCTCTTGCATGGTCGAGCCCCACCCTGGACCTAGGGCTGGCTCCAGGTGAGGTCTCCCAAGGGCTGAAGAGAGAGGACTCGTGGCGTCCTTCACTCGGCTGGCTACACTCTTGCAAACACAGCCCCGCCTGTGGTTGGCCTTCTTCCCCGCAAGTTCAAGGGAGGGGGCGACCCAGCCATGCCCCCACCACAGCACATTGCTGCTCCTCCCCTTTGGCTTTTTGCAGCAGCTTCTCCCTGCCAGGCATGGGCAGGCAAGCTTGAAAGACCATGGCCACCTGGCCTGCTCTTTGGGGGGCAGCAGTACCACTCGGACTTGGAGACCTCCACGGCTCCGCTCCTCGGCTTACCTGTTCTGCCCTGTTTGGCTGCCTGCAAACAGGAATTGCAGTCCGAGGTCTGGCTTGACGAGGTTCTTGCTGCTTGCTGTCCTCGTCCACCTGAGAGGAGCTCTCCCGAACTGTTTGCAGCAGGCTGAAAACACACAAGCCGGGTGAGGTTATCGGAGTCCCGGATGAGACCGTTCTCCATCTTGTGCTCACAAGCAGCGGCGTGCCAGCCTCTGCAGCACAAGACAGTGCTGCTGGAGCATTTGGTGTATTTGAGCCCTTGTGATCCCGTCAAGAGTGAGGGAAGAACGCCTCCAGCTGTAGCACTCACATGAGGCCCTACAGGCCCTAAGGAAAGCTCTGGATGCCCAGGTGTGGGCCCTCTCTGGATGGCACGAGGAGAAAACCAGTGCCATTTGCCACGCCCGGAGCCTGCAGAACCCGCTAGCCGCCTCCTGCTAGGGGCACTAAAGGCCGTGAGGTGGTCAGAAAGACTCTGTTTTGGGGTGAAATGGGAAAAGGGGAGGCTTCTAGTGAATTGAATCCAACCTAAAAACCAGGGAAAACAGACACCGCTCTCTGTTGGTGGGGGAGGATGGTCTGACTTTCACGTTCCTCTGGGAAGTGCTCTCATCTACGCTGCAACCAAATGAGGTCCCTTGAAATGTCTAGCAAAGCAGAACAGCTTTGCTGCAACTTCTCAGCTGCTGCAACACCTCTTGCATCGACATCGATCGTTGTGACACGAGTTGACAACCTTTCAGAGTTCATACCGACGGCGTGTGCGACGGAAACAACTCCTTCCCAGAATGCCAAAAGCACACGGTCACCGGCATGCTTTGCTCCAAGAGCCTCACCTGGCAGCTGGCTTGTTTGCCCGGGTTTTCCATTCTTTCCCTCCCTTTGAGCTGGCCCCAGATAGCGTGGGCGGAGAAAGCCTTTCTCGAGAAAGGAGGCGCTCAGCAGGAGGACTCCCTGGAAGTAGGAAGGGCGGAGACTCTTCAGCAAGCATCTCTGTGAGCGTTTGAACAAGAAGGACAGGCAGCTGTGCTCCAGCTTTGGATCAAAGAGCCCGATTGCCTCAGAGCTCTGCTCCCGAGCAGGTCTTAGGCCCTTGCTGACACAGAATCCTGTCCAGCTCTTCACTTCTGCAGGGCACCCTTCTGCCCTGGAGTACTGTGGCTGTTCTCCTGCTTTCTCTAGCCCATAGGCTTAAAAAGCGGGGCTTGGCTGGGAGGTGCTGGTGACCTCATGGTACCCTCTCCTTTGGGGCGGCTGCGGGCTGGAGGGCATAGTGCCACACGAGAAGGGGAACAGATTCCTGCACATCTATAAGGCGCTCACATGCACAGACTTGCTCTTCTGGCACATCCAGCCCAAAGACATGCTTAGGGAGATGCACAGCACAAGGCCTGCAATTACCAGCCTCCACAAGGAAGCCACGTTTTGGCACAGCTTCGCAGCCTGTCGCCACTCATCTCCACGTGGTCTTCCTCCCCACTTTCCAGCGCGCTGCTTCCCTGGGAAAGGTAGACCCCCTCCGCCACTGGCAGCTCAAGGCAGGATTTTGATCCCGCGCAGAGCGCGGAGGGATCTTCCTAAATTCCTAAATGCCGCTGCACAGACAGACTCCTGCAACTAAGGAGCAGCTTGCAAGACACACCAGGGCATGGAGTCCCAGGGCCAAGTGCCCCTCAGCAGTGGCAGCTGCTGCAGTTGGTGCTGCAGGACTGCCCGGAGAGCCCCTTCCAGGAGGAGTCCCCTGAGATCTGCTGTGATGAGTAAACAGAGGCACAAGAGAAGCAGCCTACTCCGCCGGGCATCGCCTTTTCAGCTTGGCTCCAGCCCCGTGCTGCGGAGGCCAAAAGGAAAACAAACACACCTCTCTCACCAGTCAGCTGTGACATTACCTTTTCCCTCAGTCTGCTTGTTACGCGCTCTGTCCTTTGCCTCCCGGCCTTTGGCGGCCTTCCGAGACCCTCTGGAGGAAGAGGCTGGTTTCACAGGTGACATCTCAGTCTCCGTCCTGGAAACAAGAAAGGCACCAGAGAGAAGCTTGACACCAGAGGCTCGCAGAAACCTGCGACAGGCTTGCCGTCAATCTAGGAAGACCAAGTCATGCAAAGACTTGTTGGCCGCCCTTCAGATGTCACACTGACAGAGTGTACGGAAGAAGCAACCCCTTCGAAGAACTCCAGGAGCACAAGGGCACCCTCAGCCCTTTTCTCCAAGAGCCTCACCTGGCCGACGACTTGCTTCCTTTGCTCTTCCGCCCCTTCTGCTTTTTACGGCCGGCGCCAGATAACGCGGGTGGCACAGGCCTTTCTTGAGAGAGGAGGCACGCAACGGGAGCACTCCCTGGAAGTAGGAAAGGAGAAGGCTCTTCAGCAAGCGTCTTTGTGAGCACTTGGGACAGGCAGATGTGCTCCAGCATCGGATCAAACAGGCTGATCCCCTTGGAGCCACGCTCTCCAAGAGGTCTTGCTCCCTAGGACGTCCTTGGCACACGCTAGCAGCCTGTTGACAGTCATCTCCAGGCAATCTTTCTCCCCACATTCACGTGCCCGGGATCCGTCAGAGAGGTAGACCCCCCCTCCCCTCCCCTCCAGCATAGACACCTCGCCGCCAAACGTCCTAAAGTGCTAAAGTGAAAGAGGAGCTTGCGCTATCCACCAGGGCGCAGCGCCCCGGGGCAAAACTGCCCTTCAGCGGCACCAGCTGCATTTGTTGCTGTTGGGCCACCCTGAGACCTCCTGCCATCCAGAGTCACTTGAGATTTGCTGCGAGGGGTAAATAGAGGCACAAAGAGGCAGTCTACTCTCCCAGGCACCGCATCTTGACCAGGGCTCCAACCACCTACTGCTGAGGACAAAGGGAACACACGCATGAACACACGCACGCATGCACACTCCCTTCTCTCTCACAAGTCAGCTGTGACATGACCTGTTCTGTCCATCTGCCCTTCTTCTTCAGTGCACTTCAGGGATCCCTGGGAGGGAGATTCCGCCTCTTGTTTTTCAGCCGGAAGCGTCAAATCAAATCTGGAAAGGAGAAGACGCCAGGCTGCAGAAAAGGCACCACGCTCCCTTTGCCGCTCGCATTCACAGTCCGTTGCCAGAGAGCTTTGAGAAGGCCTGCCAAGGCCATAGCTTTCCAAAGCAGAGTACGCAACATCCTTGAGAACTCTCATTCTGAGGAACCGGAGAGGCACAGGCCAGACCTCCGCGGCGTGTGCGCACACGAGAGGCCCCACCAGTCTGGGCCAGGGCTTCCCTATCCTAACGCGGAGAAAGTGTACTCCAGGCCTCCTTGCTGCCCCTGGAGACCATCTCGCCTCCCCTCCTCCTATTCACCAAGCAGGAGCTGAGACCTACTCCACAAACGTACTGTGGCAACACGAAGACACTGCCGGGACCCATGCGAAAAGCCACACTTCCTCTTCCTGAAACCACCAGGGGTCTCGTCCCTGGGGCCTGAAACAGAGACAGAGGTACGTGAGAGCGTTCCGGCGACATGACTGCCTTGCTCCTAAAGGCAGCAAATCTTTCTTGTGCTCAGGGCAGATGCTGCCACCGGGACACCCTGAAACAAAGTTTCCTCTCCAAATGCTAGCCCTCAACTAGGAAAGCAGAAGATGCACAGCTCAGAGCTGAGAATGAGGGACCTCACTGCCGGGTGTTTCGCAAGGGCAAGAGTCAAGACAGTCAACGAGGACGCTCCTTCTCTGTTAGTGGAGAAGTCAGGCACAGGAGAAGGCATTCGATTAGCCAGGGTCTCTGCGGGCCGGGTTTTGCCGGTTGGCTTGCTATGAGCCCTCCTGGAAAGAGAACACCTGGCTCGGACCTGGTGTTAGCTCACAGGCTCTCCAAGGATTTGGGTGGTTGCATCCATAGCATGGAAGAGGAGCGAGAGAGACCCAGCCCTTGCTTTGCCTTTGCCCAGTGGGTAAGAACCGGGAGTGCCACACGAGAGAGCTGGGGAAGGGCATTGGGCTGGGATGAGGAGACAGGCTGGGACAGGGTGACCATCCCAAGCAGAGCGTGAATGCAGGCCTGGGGCAGAAAAGAGCCGTTCATGGCAGTGGGACGCCAGGGACACTAGGAAGGGCTGGTCAGTGCAGACGGCCCAGCACTCAACCATGGCTTTCTGCGAGGGGAAGCGCCACAGATACCTGCCTGCGTCGTAGACTCTTTCCCCAGAAACTGCCTGCTTTTGAGCCCGTAAAAGCCTCGCCATTATCATTTCTAGCACAGAGAGTGGGATGCTGGGCCAGCCAGAGCCTTGGCCTAACGCGGGGCAGCTCGTCCTACGTTCGCCTCTGTCGCCCAGACCACTGTGTACGAGAGACGGACGCTAGAGAGAGTTGGCGTGGCTGGAGACCGTGGCTGCCTCGCTGGCTGGGAAGGTCCTGGCAGGCCAACAGAGATCAGTTCAGTCGTCCTTTGACAGCTGTCCAGAAGAAGTAGGCGTAGCACGGGGAAGTGCTCGACTTACCCCGAGCAGAGCTGCTAGCAGCTTTCCAGTGCCATCCACGGTGAGGAGGAAGTCATCGTAAAATCTCATGGTCACTTCCTGGTCTCGTACGGAGAGAATGCCAATGGCCTTGAAGACAAAGTCCACGGCCTGTCTTTTTGAGATGGCCCGAAAGAACGCCATCACGGTCTCCTGTATGCAGCACTGCACCGTTGTAAAAGGCATGTGGGCACACACGGATAGATCCTCGTACCTCAGAGGGACGATTCTTACGTCACCTAGACAGCAGCAAAGGAGGAACAAAGTCACCTCTGCAGCAGGGCAGCGGGCTCCAATCACAAGGCGACAACACTTTCTGGCAAGACAGCGCTGCCTCAGAGCAGGCTCTTGAATCCTCTGCTACAGCGCCTAGGAGCAGTTTATGGAGTCCCTTCCGGGAAGAGTCAGAGCAGCCTGCAAACTGGGGTGCTCAGGGGGCAGCAGTGATTTTGCCAGTGCAGGAATAAAAAAGGGAAACTAACCATTTGGTAGGACCACGTTACCGGAGGGCAGGACAAGTAGGGCAGACGGGTGCAGGTCCCATGAGAAAGTGCGCGGTGCCAGGCCATTGTGACTGTGCCCGCAGCCAGTGCCCTCTGGCTAAGCCTATGCCATGTCAGTAGACGCAAGGAAGAAGCAAAGTGCAAGGACGGCACAGCAGCCCACAGGGTTCTTCTACCCCCCACCCCGACCCCCACCCCCACCCCCACCGCCTCGTAGTCAGCAAATGTCTCCGCTTTTGGGGCCAGCGTCCTATCCCTCCCACGCACCCGGCTGAAGGCATATTACCAGGAAAGGACACCCAGGGAGCCTTTCTGAGCAGTTGCTCCTGGCTGGCCTCTGCAGCATGAACAAGCTGAAGTTGTTCTCAGGCCAGCCGGAGGCATTCAGTCATGTCTTCAGAGCAGTTTGCATGCGCCTCAAGCTCGGCGCAAGGGCAGGCAAAGGTTTTAACGTGTCTTCTTACCAGGAACATCTTCTTGAGCGCACCTGGCCTGGTATTCCTTGGCAACAACCTCCGATATACGGAACATGGGTCTCCGAACAATCGAAAGCTCACCGTTCACGGAGCACTCGTAGTGTTTAAGGACATAGAATATCCCCACTCCTAATACCTTGACACCCTGAGAGCAGCAGCGGGAGAGAAGGAACAAGCATAAGCAGCCTGGAGACGAAAAACGGACCGAGGGCTTGCCCGAGCGTGGGGATGCTGCCCTGGGCCCTGCCCACCCCTAGCATGCAAAGGGCAAGATGGGGCACTAGGGAAAGCACACACTCCAGACCTTTCTTCCCTCTTGCTCCTCGGCTCGCCCCCCAAATCTCTTTGGGAAAGCAACAGCAGAGCCAACATTCCTCCCCTACCTACAGTCGGAGGGGTTTCCAACGGCAGGGACCAACCCTGGAACAGGGGCCAGGCTTTGGTTTTTCCATGCTGGCACTGGAGAAGGGAGAAGGCCCAGAAAGTGCCCAGCACTCTCTTCTGCTTTATCGGGACTTCCGTTGTTACCGCCGGTGCCAGAGAAGCTGCTCTGTGGCACATTTGTCCAGGACAGTGTCCTGCGGGGGTGCTCTTTCTCTTTTCAGGGGAGGGAAGCAACGGCACGCCGTGGCACAGGGGTGTCAGGACAAGGCAAACCGTCAGCGTTTCAGGAGGGGAGGACCGAGCCACAAGACCCACCTTGTTCTCTGCCAAGTGCTCTAGAATGTATTCAGAGACGCTGTCCCAAATGGTAACAATCTCTGGAAAGCAAGGGAAAAATCCAAGTCAGCAAGCGCACAACCATTCAGCACCCTGCTCACCAAGGAGGTGACCGGTGCAGGTGAGACGAAACATACCGCCACCCCAATTCCGAACACGCAAGGCGCTCCACGTGGCGGGAGCTGCAGAGCTGAGCTGCGAGGACACCTCTGCCCACTTCTAAGCGAGGCTCCTGTCCTTTCAGGTGGGCATGCCTGAAAGGCATACCCGCCCGCTAGGGAAACGGGGACTAGCTTTCCACGCCAGTGAGAGGACGGTGCCGTGCCCACAGGAGTCGCCCAGGCTCAGGGCAGCCCCAGGTGTCTCCCCTGCAGGAGTCCCGGCTGCCAAACTCACCGCTGGGCCACCAAGGGACGTGCAGACTGGTCTCTCGTGGCACCCACTAGCCCTGTCCAGCCCTGCCCCACAGAGCCCAGCCTTTCCATAGCTCTTCTCCTAGCTGATATGCTCTACAGCAGTCAGGAAATACCTCCTGCAAGCCTTACCGCAGCGGCTGAGATTCCTGAGCGTTGGGAACACGTCTGGCCACAGGTTCTCCATCTTTGCGCCCCCTCACGCTCAATGAGGCCCTGTAGCAGGAGGGGGAGGAGGAAACTTCTCCTCCTCCTCCTTTGCACTTCCCCAGGCAGGCTCCAGCAGTGTTGCGTGGCCTGCCTTCGCCCTCTCGTTGCGCTGCAAAGCAGCTCCTCCAGAGAAGAGCGGTGGCGAGAGCAGCACCCGAAAGCTGGGCTTGCCCAGGCCTCGCAGGGAAGTGCAGGGAGGGGCCCCGTGGCGGGAGGGGAGCTGTGGCTGTGATGCGGCATGTCCCACTGTGACCCCCGCCCGCGTCACCAAGAGGCTGCCAGGCCTCCCGCGACACCCTCCCCCAGACCCTGCCAGGCTTTGCCCACCTCAGCCAAGGGCAGCTGCGCTGGCTGTTTTGGGGTGCTGCCCCCACCCCACGCCGTGGCGCAGCGAGAGCCATGGCGGGGGCGGGGAGGGGGAGCTCACCAGTGTGGTGGCCCCAGATGGGGACGCTGCGCTGCCATTGCTGGCCGCAGGGGCTGTGCTGAGCTCTGCCCTGAAGGAAGGAAGGAAGGGATAAAGGAAGGAAGGAATAAAGAGGAGCCTCGGCAAAGCAAGGGCTGGTGCTGGTTAGGTATACCACAGCCTCTCTGGGTTCTGGAGTCTGGAGTCTGCCTGGGCTCTGGAGTCTGGCTCCGTCTTCTTTACTCCCCCCATCACGTATTTAGACACACTGACAAGAGCCCCTCTGGGCCTTTGCGTCTCCCGCCTAAACAATCCCAGCTCTCTCAGCCTCTGCTCGTGTGACGGATGCTTCAATCCCTCAAGCCTCTCGGAGGCCTTTTGCTGGACTCGCTCCGGCATGGCCATGTCTTTCTTGTACTGGGCCCAGCGCTTGTGGTACAGGTCTCTCGCTGGCACCTGCTGGACGGCTGCTTGACCTTCCCTCATCACGACTCTAGGTGGAACTAGAGCTCCAAGCGCCCTGTGCTCAGGAATGGCTGACAGAGCTCGCTGGAGCCTGTTAGAGCTTGCGAGAGGTCACAGCCTCCTTTGGCTCAAACTGCTGCACCTGTGTGCTGCCTCGGTGAGCTGTGCTCTCAGCAACGGCTACTTCCTTTCCCCCCGGGCACTGTCCAAGAGTCCGCCAGGACCGTCTCCAAACCGTGCCAAAGGCCGTGCGAATGCAAAATCGGGTCTGGGAGCGTTAAGCGCCACCCCTTGTGCACCAACATCTCGCTGCACTGAGGAACACCTGTGCCATGGCTGAGTGTGGGGGGCAGGTGGGCTTGTTTCCAGGGCTTCTTTCAAAGTGACCGGAGTTGTCCAGGACGTAACAGAACCAAGGGCTGGCTCAGGCTGTGACTATCAGCAGGGCCTAAGCACTGGTTGTTATTGCGAGTCCCCTGTGGCGTAGCAGCAGGACGCGACACCTGGGTGCTGTCAGGGCCCTGAGGGCCTCAGTGGCCCTGACCAGCAATGCTCCACACACCCTGCCCATGGGCCCAGGAGCCCATTTCAGCTCCTCCCTGGGCCTTCTGGCCCCGTCTGCACCAGGAAGCATGGGAAGGGTCTCTCATTGGCATGTGCAAAGCAAAGCTTCACTGCAGAGTCGCCTGCTCCTGCCTCTGTGGGACTGGGTAGTGCAGGGATCTTAGGACTGAAAGACAAGGCAGCTCCTGCGGCAGGTGAGTCACATCCCGCAGACCCAGAGACCTTTTCTCTGTCACCCAGCGCCTCCCAGGAGCCCTAAGGAAAGGGTATTCTGCAAGGGGATTTGGCAGAAGACAGGGCTGCCCTGGAGCTGGCTGCACAGGCAAGCCCAGGATGGCTGTTGTTGCAACAGAGGAAACGCCCTGTTCCTCGTGCCTGCTCAGAGCTCCTGTGCGTCTGATAGGGTCCCCTTCCTTCCACGCTGCCCCCCAGGTGAAAGGCCTCGCTTGCTGTGGCAATAGGGTTAGCCCTAAGCCTAAGCCTAACCCTAAGCCTTTCCCTGGCTGGGAATCGAACCCAGGCCGCGGCAGTGAGAGTGCCGAATCCTGACCACTAGACCACCAGGGAGGAGAGGCCCAGCCTGCCTGTGCACCCACCGGTGGGCACCAGCCCTGCCCTGCAGGGGACCAACCCCTCCAACCACAGCCCCCCACAGCCGGTCAGGAAGACAAATTGCCGTGGCAGCCCGAGCCTTCCCAGGCAACTCTGCAGGCATTCCTCCTTCTTTCTGAGAACGAGACCCTCAACCAGAGCCTCTGGGCAGCAGGCACCCTGCAGCGGGAAGGCCCAGGGAGTGCAAGGTGGCGGTCGGCGGGGAGGCTGGTCACCGCTGGACACAGGTTTGCGCCGTGTGCTATTGGCAGCGTGGTTGAGGCAAGGGGGCCCTGGGGGCCCTTTCTGCACAGTCTAATGCCCTTTTGTGCTGCTGAGATGGCCCCGGCTCTAGTCACGACACGCTGCCAGGAGGACACAACCAGTCCAGCTTCATAGCTCCTAACAGCTTGGCAAAATCACCCTCCTGCATTAAATTCAGCTGCAGCTCTCAGAAGTGTGCCTCTGCGGGACAAAACTGCCCGTCTTTCCATGTCAAGCCAAGAGGGCTCACACATTGCTGCGCTCATAGAGCAGCTGGCTCCCTGGGAGGGGAGTCTGTCCTCTGCCAGGGTCAGTCGATGCCCACGCAGAGAGGAAACCACCGTGTGCCTCACTCAAATGCCTGCTCTGAAGCAACCCCTGCGCCAAGCTCTTCTTATTCCGGAAGTCTCTGAGAAACGGTCCGGAGGGCGCTGACAGGGTCCGATGGTGCTGGGGCTCACAGGAAGCCTAGACACCACTCAGCACCTATGGGCAGTGGACCCCAGGTGCTCAGGGCCCATCCAGGAGAGGAGCCTCCAGCTGCTGGCACCACTGCTACACCTTGCTCTGGGCAGGGGTGGCCAGAGGGAGCGGAGCAAATCCCTTGCCCTGAGTCCACCTCAGCCAGGTCAGCAGTGCTGTGTGCGTGGCTACTGTCCTGCCTCCAGCACCAGGAGCAGAGCAGGCGGGCGGGCACGGGAGAGAGCTGCACCCACCAGCTCTCTCTTGACGCACAGCGTGTGGGAAAGCGATGCTGGAAGAGACTGAGAAAAGGCCTCTCCTCAAGCCGCCTCCACCGCGTGGTGCGTGCACGTGCCCTCCAAGGACATGGCCCAAGATCAGGGGCATTGCCAGTCCCTCAGCACCGAGGTGTGTCATGGCACAGACGGGCGCATCACTGAGACAGCCCTTGGTCGGGGGGGGTCTCTGTGGCGCAATGGGCGAGCGCGCTCGGCTGTTAACCGAGAGGCTGGTGGTTCGAGCCCACCCAGGGACGGCCTCCTTTTGGCGGCACACGTGGGCTTGCCGGCAGGGACCCGCTGCCGTGGAAAGTCCCTGAGCAGAAAATCACAGCTGGGCACAAATCACAGCAGCCTGAGACAACAAAGCCCGACAGCACGGGCTTCAAACCCACCTCTCCAAGAAACCGGAGCCAAAATCCAGCTCCTTGCACCACTCACCTATACCCACCAGACTGCAACACTCCTGTCCTGGTGCATGGGTTGGGCTGGGGGAAGTCTGGATTGCCTCTCGCCAGGGGACCGATGCCCCTTCCGGCTGTCCTTGCAGCACAGTGCGAAGCGTGAGCACGCTCTTGCTGCAGGTGGCAGCCAGCAGTGGGAGCGGGCTGCTTTCCGAGGGCAGGCAAGCAGGCTGCGAGGGACATAGCAAGGCCAGTGAGGCAGGGACCTCCCTGGCAGGGCACAGGCCCTCAGCACCCGAGCAAGAAGGGAGAGCTGGTTGAGTGTCAGGAACGAGGGCCAGGCACAGAGCAGTGGTTGCCAGCCAAGTCCAAAGTGCTGAGACGGGTCTGAGGCCAAGCTCTGGAGCCCGGTCAGCCAGGGAAGGGCAGGGTCAGCGAGGTGCATGGCGGCCAGGGCTGGGCATGGCTGCAACGTAGCTCAGGCGAGGAGCAGCTCCCTTCTGCTGAGCCACCTCCGCCACCCAGCGCAGCACTCCTGCAGCTGCAACCTCTCGCCAGGACCTCTCCCAGCAGCAGGAGCAGAGCAAGTGGGGAAAGGACCGTCGCTCTTTGTGGAGGTGCGCCCACAGGCTCACACTGCACCCCAGGGTGCGTGGTGGAGGGGACACTTGAGCAGAAAGAGCCAGGGCTGGGCACGGAGCAGTTCCTATCCCCTGTGCTATGCACCTGCCTTCCCCCCTACACCACCCTCTGTCCAGCTGGCTACGCGGGGCCGCTCTTTGCAGAGTTGTCCTTTCCTCATCGCCAGCCCCTGGACATGCCCCGTAACTTCCTTCAGTCCAGTTCTTTGCCATCCCCAAGAACTGAGACTTCTGAAAAGGTGAATCTAGAGCGTGAGTTTGCCTCCCCTCTCCCAGGGAGGCACATGAGGGCTTGCGCTGTTCGGGTGCTGCTCTGCAAGGACACAGACTCGCATTTTCTGACTTCTCCCTGCTAGCCTGCCGTCACCTGACAGCTCTGGCTGCTCCGCAGGAGGGCAGAAGGCAGGAGGGCAGGAGGCAGGAGGGACAAATGGCCCGAGGAGGAAAGGCAATCACATGGGCAGCTGTGATCGTATAGTGGTTAGTACTCTGTGTTGTGGCCGCAGCAACCTCGGTTCGAATCCGAGTCACAGCAATGGTTTTGCAAAGCCCGCCGGGTGAAAAGGAGAGTTGGAAAAGACACGGGAGGCACCTGCAAGGGTGGGCCAACGGGTTTGTTTCCAAAGATGCCATGGCCTAGGAAGCTCTTCTGTGCTCTCTGTTCCAAACATTCAGTGGGCTCGTGCCTAAAATGATTTCCTGGTTTCTAGTGATCGTGCAGTGTCTTCTGCTGGGGGGCTGCCGTGACAGCTACCCCTGCTTCTGGGAAAGCAGTCAAGCTTCTCCATTCTCCAGGCCAAGCTTGAGAACTGAGAGACTCTGCCTGGAAAGTGCCCAGCTTTTCACCTTTCCTTTCCCTTGCCCTTGCTCTCCGTGTTGCAGTCAGGGCACTCTCAGCTCCACACACAAACTGCCCTGCAGCCCCAGCCCACCCGCAACTGCCATCCCACGCCATAGAGACCCCCAACACAAGTAGCTCTTCCCTGGGAGAAAGAAGTCGCTTTTTTTTTTTCTTCAGGGGGAGCGTGTGACTTTTCTGAGGTTATGCCACCATGCTGGAAGCCTTAAGTCCTGTTCCGGCCAAGCTGTAAGCTGGCTGTGGGAAAGAAACCCTCTGGATCCTCTGCGGAAGAGAAGAGGTCTGGATCCTCTGCGGAAGAGAAGGGAGGAGAGCCCAGCTCTGCCTCCGGGGCCCCAAACCGAGTGCTATGCGGGCAGAGCCCAGGTCAAGCCTGGAACGGCCCCGAGCGCTTCTGGTGTTCCAAGGTGTCTGTATTGGCAGGTCCCAGGATGTCTGGCTTGAGACAGATGTCACTGCTAGGAAGCTGCACCGCCCAAGGGAAGAGGAGGCAGTGCATGATCAAAAGCCCATGCTCCAGGTGAGGCTTGAACTCACCCTCAGCATCCCTCCGCTTAGCACTGCTGTATAAGTACTGCGCGCTGGCCCATTGCGCCACTGGAGCACGCTTGGAGAGGCGGACTGGAGCCCACGAGCAACCATTGTTGCCTGCGATCACCATGGCTCTTCAGCATTAACCGGGCACCTCAAGTGCTTTCCTCTTTGTCTCGTCCAGCAAGGAGCAGCCATTGCGTGCCAGGCTTGCAACATTCACCAGGGCACGGAGTGCCAGGGCAAAGTGCCCCTCGGCAGGGTTTAGCTGGCTAGAGGCAGGAAAAGGGAGGCCACAGGCGACCCAGGGCTGGGACAGTGCGGTCGCTGCTGTGGCAGCCCTGTGAGGCCATTGAGTGCATCAGAAAGCCCCTGTAGTGAAGGCAGCCGGGGGAGGGGGCGAGGGGAGGCAGAAGAAGGACACCCGACTGCCACAGGGACCGTGAGTAAGGGCAGACCCAGAGCAGCCAAAGCCATGCTGGGCCAATGGGAGTGGAGGCTGGAGAGGGGCTAAGGCAGCCAAGAAGGACACGGAGAGCAGCAGCAGGGAACACTGGTCCCAAACCACATCTCGTGGGGGAGCCAACGGGCTTCTGGCTTTGCGCTCTGCTCCCGAGGGCATCTGGGCTCTGGCCTAACCCCTGCCTGGCTGTCAGAGTCCAGTAGTCTCTGCAGCAGCATCTTGTAGCTATTCCACACAGGGAGGGTCAAGAGGGACCTCGCGGAGCTCTCAGAGCGAGACGAGACAGAAGGGTCACCGCACCAGAAAAGCCAGCGGGCAGTCCCCCAAAGCAGCAGAACGTCGCCCTTCCAACTCCCCACTGAAAACCAGTTCTTCTCTTTTAAACTGACAAGCACTTTTCTGGAAATCAGGGTCAGCACCACTTCACGAGTTGCATGGCCAGGGAAAGCTGCCAACTAAGCGCACAGGCAGGGCAAAACAGTACTGGCTGAGTACTCAGCTTCTGGACCTCCTTGGCAATTTGTTGGTCCCTGCAGCAGCAAGGCGGTCCAAAGCCTTTGCCTCTTTACTACGCCGAATGTCTGCCAGTGAAGCAGGTGCTTAGTAAGAGGCAGCACTTGCAGGGAGAGTGCAGTGTTTGGAGCATCAGGCGTTACTGGGACAAGGAAGACGACCGAAGAAGAGGCTTCTCCCAGCAACAGACCGAAAGGACACGGCCATCACCCGCTCCTCTGGGAGGATCCACAAAGCCCCTTCCTGTGTTTGATGAAGGGCAGGGAGATGCTGTGTTCCCGGGTCAGAGGAGGCGCATGGACAGGCTTCAAGGAGCCCAGGATTTGAAAAAGGCTGACAGGGCAGTCAAGCAGCTGTGAGCTGCCTGTAGTTTACAAGAAGCTACTAGGTGCTGCTTTGAAAACCTAATTCAAGAAAGCGCTAAAAAAACCAACCGCAGCCATGCGGCAAGAGAGGAGGAAGGTCTAAATGAGGCACGTCCACCTCCAGGCAGCAGGCAGGAGGTGGGTGGTGGGGACACCGTGCGCCCACCAGGACATGAGCACAGCCCTGGGGGGGCCGCCACAAGGAGCAGCCAAGGGCCGACGGAGGCCCAGGGACAAACATGGCCCATCCCAGGTTTGCCTGGCTGGAGAGCACTGCAGCTGCAGAGAAAAGCCAGGCATCTGCACTCCCAGGTTGCCGCACCGCTCTACCCCACAGCAGCTCCTCCTCTGCCCTTAGCCTTTCCCCATACAATCCGGAGAAGGGCTCCAGCTCCTATAGCACCCCTGGGGCTGTGGGCCCATCAGGTGTACGTGTGTCCTGGCCACCATGCTGTGTGAGGGGTGTGTCCGCTGTGCAGTGTCTCTGTGCGTGTGGAGAGCGTGAGCATGTGTGCGGATGCGTGTGCAGTGTCAGGGATGTGTTGGGCTGGTGCATGTGCACTCTGGCAGTGCAGTCCTGGCTGTGCGTGAGGGTCTTGGGGAGTGAGAGGTGTGAGCTCTGAGCGTGTCCTAGGGAGGGTAATGAAGGAAGAAAGGGGCGCGTGTGTGTGCGCGCGCGCTGTCCTTAGAATGAGTGAGGCAGTGGTTTGCTTGCACACCCGCTCTGTGGCACGCGTGTCTCTATGCTGCGGTCTGTGTACGGGCGTTATTCTGTTACGGCGCTACAAAAACTGTGGAGGAGCACATGGGGGGTTTAACAGCTCTTCTGTTCATCTGTCCTGCAGCACTGTCCTTTGTGAGGCACAGGCTGGTTACTCCAGCCGTGAACAAGTACACGCCACTTTTTTTTTCCTTTGGCCCTTGTAGGTGGATTTTATCATCCCCTTTGCTAAGAGCTCCATGGCCGCAATGGAGACAACGCTGACAGCAGCCGAGGGAGCTCCCACGCTGACAGGCCTCCACTTGGCCCTGGAGCTGCAGTGCCTTGGGATTGGTCGCTCTTCAGGCCCAGGCAGGCTTCTGCAGCTAGCAAGATGGCTCAGGACCACGCTTCCAGACTTTCCAGCAATGTTCACATGTCTTCTGCGCAGCCAGCAAGTCCTGGTATCTCTCCCTTTGATCCCGCAGAGCCATCTGCTGCCCAGTGCTAGGGCATTAAAAAGGAACCGTTTGGTTTTAGGCACAGGGAGAAGGGCACGGAAACGCTGCAGGCCTAGGGCAGGGCGGTTCTTCTGGGGTCTGCTTCTGCTGGCATCTCTATGCTTTCTGGAACGGGACAGGGGCCCTAGTGTCCAAGGCAAGGACATGACAAGGTGCCACGTGCCGGTAATCAGCCTGCGGAGGAGTCAGGCGGGGATGGGACTTTGCACCAAGCCGGCCTCGATCCCCACAGGGCAAGGTGTCCGGGTGTGGAGCCTTGGGGAGACAAGGATGGAGCGTGCGGTTTGAAAAGGGAGAGCCAAAACGCTGGAGGAATCCTTTCATCGTCGGCAGCCACAACTTTCTGGTCCCACAGGGAAAGCCCACCGCTGAGTGCCCAACCCCTGCCCCTGGGCTGGAAGGGTGCCTGCTCCCAGGCCACAGCCTGCAAAGCCTGTTGCTCTCCCACGAGGGGTGCCAGGGAAAGACCGGACCCCCTTCCCCTCCCCTCCCCTTGGGTGCTCCTGGGTGTGGAGGGAAGGCCAGTGCAGGGGAAGGGGAAACAGCACCCCCAGCTGGAGAAATTTACCAGAGGAAGTGCTTCTCTTGGGAATTTTGCTGCCGATTCAGCTCTACCCTCTGCTTCCACTCTTCCCGACGCGCTTGGTAAGTCTCCAAGAGTTGCAGGGTGTGGCTTGCTCGTACAGAAAGCTGCCTGCAAGAGCAGGGAAAGTTCCCTCTCCCCTTCTGGCTGAGGCCCTCCTGCCTCTCCCCTCGACCAGCCCCTGCACGCACGCTCCCGCTGGTGGTACCCACAGCCTTCAAGTGGCAATGCAGCTTGGGGCTGCCTGGCACCAGGGTCCAGCCCAGGTCATTGCCATGCCAGGAGAAATCAGGGGACGCCATACCCAGCCCCATGGCTCCCAAGATGGGCTTCCTCACACCTCGGACAGGTGCTGCCACTCCAGTTTTCCAGGCCGGGGCTGGGCCTGGCGCGCACTTACTCTTTGCGCAGCCGCGGCAGCCTCTCTGGCTTCCTCTTCTTCTCCTCAGCTCGGGGCAGGAAGGCAGCAGCGCTCTCCTCTTTCCCAAGCCACGGCACTGGTGAGTGTGGCTGAACCTCGGGCAGCGTTTCCTGATGCCGCCAAGCCTGCATTGGGGCCAGAGGACAAATTTGAGGCTGCTTCTGACCTCCCTCAGGCGCTCTCACCTCTCAGCCCTGGAGAAGCCAGCAACTGCGGGGCCTGTGCGTCCTCCCGCACACTTGCTCTGCTCTGGCCTCAGAAACCCCCATGCCAAGCACTGCCGCAGGCAGGGACCCTGGCCGGGATTCACCACCGTTGCTTGCTGGCTCCATTCTCTCTTGCTGACATCGCTCGTGACAGGGTGAATGAGGGCAAGGAATGACCGTTTTTCAGCACTGCAACCGTGAAATCAAACGCTCCCGTGGGGTTCCACCAGTCAGACCCCAGCACGGAACCACTGAACGGGGTCGGTTGGAGGGGACCTCTGGAGAACTCTCGTCCAAGGCCCCGCTCCAAGCGGGGCCAGTTAGAGCAGGCTGCCCGGGCTGTGTCCACCTGAGGGTTGAATAACTCCAAGGGTAGAAGTCCCACAGCCTCTCTGGGCCCTGTTCCAAACTTTGACCACCCTCATGGTGGAAACGCGCCTCCCAACAGCTAGCCGGAATCTGCCTTTTTGCAACTCTACGTCTTGTGCCTCTCACCCTGTCACTGTGCGCCTCTGAGAAGAGCTGGCTAAGTTACCTCTAGCCTTTCCCCCGGGTAGCTGCAGACAGCAAGGCGATGGACCCTTGAGCCTTCTCTTCTATGGGCTGAACAAACACAGTCCTCTCCACCTCTCCCTTGGACACCAGGTTCTCCAGCCCGCTGGCCAGCTTGGGAGCCTCCGCTGGATTTGCTCCAGCATTCCAGAGCCTCTCTTGCATGGTCGAGCCCCACCCTGGACCTAGGGCTGGCTCCAGGTGAGGTCTCCCAAGGGCTGAAGAGAGAGGACTCGTGGCGTCCTTCACTCGGCTGGCTACACTCTTGCAAGCACAGCCCCGCCTGTGGTTGGCCTTCTTCCCCGCAAGTTCAAGGGAGGGGGCGACCCAGCCATGCCCCCACCACAGCACATTGCTGCTCCTCCCCTTTGGCTTTTTGCAGCAGCTTCTCCCTGCCAGGCATGGGCAGGCAAGCTTGAAAGACCATGGCCACCTGGCCTGCTCTTTGGGGGGCAGCAGTACCACTCGGACTTGGAGACCTCCACGGCTCCGCTCCTCGGCTTACCTGTTCTGCCCTGTTTGGCTGCCTGCAAACAGGAATTGCAGTCCGAGGTCTGGCTTGACGAGGTTCTTGCTGCTTGCTGTCCTCGTCCACCTGAGAGGAGCTCTCCCGAACTGTTTGCAGCAGGCTGAAAACACACAAGCCGGGTGAGGTTATCGGAGTCCCGGATGAGACCGTTCTCCATCTTGTGCTCACAAGCAGCGGCGTGCCAGCCTCTGCAGCACAAGACAGTGCTGCTGGAGCATTTGGTGTATTTGAGCCCTTGTGATCCCGTCAAGAGTGAGGGAAGAACGCCTCCAGCTGTAGCACTCACATGAGGCCCTACAGGCCCTAAGGAAAGCTCTGGATGCCCAGGTGTGGGCCCTCTCTGGATGGCACGAGGAGAAAACCAGTGCCATTTGCCACGCCCGGAGCCTGCAGAACCCGCTAGCCGCCTCCTGCTAGGGGCACTAAAGGCCGTGAGGTGGTCAAAAAGACTCTGTTTTGGGGTGAAATGGGAAAAGGGGAGGCTTCTAGTGAATTGAATCCAACCTAAAAACCAGGGAAAACGGACACCGCTCTCTGTTGGTGGGGGAGGATGGTCTGACTTTCACGTTCCTCTGGGAAGTGCTCTCATCTACGCTGCAACCAAATGAGGTCCCTTGAAATGTCGAGGTCCCTTGAAATGTCTAGCAAAGCAGAACAGCTTTGCTGCAACTTCTCAGCTGCTGCAACACCTCTTGCATCGACATCGGTCGTTGTGACACGAGTTGACAACCTTTCAGAGTTCATACCGACGGCGTGTGCGACGGAAACAACTCCTTCCCAGAATGCCAAAAGCACACGGTCACCGGCATGCTTTGCTCCAAGAGCCTCACCTGGCAGCTGGCTTGTTTGCCCGGGTTTTCCATTCTTTCCCTCCCTTTGAGCTGGCCCCAGATAGCGTGGGCGGAGAAAGCCTTTCTCGAGAAAGGAGGCGCTCAGCAGGAGGACTCCCTGGAAGTAGGAAGGGCGGAGACTCTTCAGCAAGCATCTCTGTGAGCGTTTGAACAAGAAGGACAGGCAGCTGTGCTCCAGCTTTGGATCAAAGAGCCCGATTGCCTTGGAGCTCTGCTCCCGAGCAGGTCTTAGGCCCTTGCTGACACAGAATCCTGTCCAGCTCTTCACTTCTGCAGGGCACCCTTCTGCCCTGGAGTACTGTGGCTGTTCTCCTGCTTTCTCTAGCCCATAGGCTTAAAAAGCGGGGCTTGGCTGGGAGGTGCTGGTGACCTCATGGTACCCTCTCCTTTGGGGCGGCTGCGGGCTGGAGGGCATAGTGCCACACGAGAAGGGGAACAGATTCCTGCACATCTATAAGGCGCTCACATGCACAGACTTGCTCTTCTGGCACATCCAGCCCAAAGACATGCTTAGGGAGATGCACAGCACAAGGCCTGCAATTACCAGCCTCCACAAGGAAGCCACGTTTTGGCACAGCTTCGCAGCCTGTCGCCACTCATCTCCACGTGGTCTTCCTCCCCACTTTCCAGCGCGCTGCTTCCCTGGGAAAGGTAGACCCCCTCCGCCACTGGCAGCTCAAGGCAGGATTTTGATCCCGCGCAGAGCGCGGAGGGATCTTCCTAAATTCCTAAATGCCGCTGCACAGACAGACTCCTGCAACTAAGGAGCAGCTTGCAAGACACACCAGGGCATGGAGTCCCAGGGCCAAGTGCCCCTCAGCAGTGGCAGCTGCTGCAGTTGGTGCTGCAGGACTGCCCGGAGAGCCCCTTCCAGGAGGAGTCCCCTGAGATCTGCTGTGATGAGTAAACAGAGGCACAAGAGAAGCAGCCTACTCCGCCGGGCATCGCCTTTTCAGCTTGGCTCCAGCCCCGTGCTGCGGAGGCCAAAAGGAAAACAAACACACCTCTCTCACCAGTCAGCTGTGACATTACCTTTTCCCTCAGTCTGCTTGTTACGCGCTCTGTCCTTTGCCTCCCGGCCTTTGGCGGCCTTCCGAGACCCTCTGGAGGAAGAGGCTGGTTTCACAGGTGACATCTCAGTCTCCGTCCTGGAAACAAGAAAGGCACCAGAGAGAAGCTTGACACCAGAGGCTCGCAGAAACCTGCGACAGGCTTGCCGTCAATCTAGGAAGACCAAGTCATGCAAAGACTTGTTGGCCACCCTTCAGATGTCACACTGACAGAGTGTACGGAAGAAGCAACCCCTTCAAAGAACTCCAGGAGCACAAGGGCACCCTCAGCCCTTTTCTCCAAGAGCCTCACCTGGCCGACGACTTGCTTCCTTTGCTCTTCCGCCCCTTCTGCTTTTTACGGCCGGCGCCAGATAACGCGGGTGGCACAGGCCTTTCTTGAGAGAGGAGGCACGCAACGGGAGCACTCCCTGGAAGTAGGAAAGGAGAAGGCTCTTCAGCAAGCGTCTTTGTGAGCACTTGGGACAGGCAGATGTGCTCCAGCATCGGATCAAACAGGCTGATCCCCTTGGAGCCACGCTCTCCAAGAGGTCTTGCTCCCTAGGATGTCCTTGGCACATGCTAGCAGCCTGTTGACAGTCATCTCCAGGCAATCTTTCATTCACGTGCCCGGGATCCGTCAGAGAGGTAGACCCCCCCTCCCTTCCCCTCCAGCATAGACACCTCGCCGCCAAACATCCTAAAGTGCTAAAGTGAAAGAGGAGCTTGCGCTATCCACCAGGGCGCAGCGCCCCGGGGCAAAACTGCCCTTCAGCGGCACCAGCTGCATTTGTTGCTGTTGGGCCACCCTGAGACCTCCTGCCATCCAGAGTCACTTGAGATTTGCTGCGAGGGGTAAATAGAGGCACAAAGAGGCAGTCTACTCTCCCAGGCACCGCATCTTGACCAGGGCTCCAACCACCTACTGCTGAGGACAAAGGGAACACACGCATGAACACACGCACGCATGCACACTCCCTTCTCTCTCACAAGTCAGCTGTGACATGACCTGTTCTGTCCATCTGCCCTTCTTCTTCAGTGCACTTCAGGGATCCCTGGGAGGGAGATTCCGCCTCTTGTTTTTCAGCCGGAAGCGTCAAATCAAATCTGGAAAGGAGAAGACGCCAGGCTGCAGAAAAGGCACCACGCTCCCTTTGCCGCTCGCATTCACAGTCCGTTGCCAGAGAGCTTTGAGAAGGCCTGCCAAGGCCATAGCTTTCCAAAGCAGAGTACGCAACATCCTTGAGAACTCTCATTCTGAGGAACCGGAGAGGCACAGGCCAGACCTCCGCGGCGTGTGCGCACACGAGAGGCCCCACCAGTCTGGGCCAGGGCTTCCCTATCCTAACGCGGAGAAAGTGTACTCCAGGCCTCCTTGCTGCCCCTGGAGACCATCTCGCCTCCCCTCCTCCTATTCACCAAGCAGGAGCTGAGACCTACTCCACAAACGTACTGTGGCAACACGAAGACACTGCCGGGACCCATGCGAAAAGCCACACTTCCTCTTCCTGAAACCACCAGGGGTCTCGTCCCTGGGGCCTGAAACAGAGAAAGAGGTACGTGAGAGCGTTCCGGCGACATGACTGCCTTGCTCCTAAAGGCAGCAAATCTTTCTTGTGCTCAGGGCAGATGCTGCCACCGGGACACCCTGAAACAAAGTTTCCTCTCCAAATGCTAGCCCTCAACTAGGAAAGCAGAAGATGCACAGCTCAGAGCTGAGAATGAGGGACCTCACTGCCGGGTGTTTCACAAGGGCAAGAGTCAAGACAGTCAACGAGGACGCTCCTTCTCTGTTAGTGGAGAAGTCAGGCACAGGAGAAGGCATTCGATTAGCCAGGGTCTCTGCGGGCCGGGTTTTGCCGGTTGGCTTGCTATGAGCCCTCCTGGAAAGAGAACACCTGGCTCGGACCTGGTGTTAGCTCACAGGCTCTCCAAGGATTTAGGTGGTTGCATCCATAGCATGGAAGAGGAGCGAGAGAGACCCAGCCCTTGCTTTGCCTTTGCCCAGTGGGTAAGAACCGGGAGTGCCACACGAGAGAGCTGGGGAAGGGCATTGGGCTGGGATGAGGAGACAGGCTGGGACAGGGTGACCATCCCAAGCAGAGCGTGAATGCAGGCCTGGGGCAGAAAAGAGCCGTTCATGGCAGTGGGACGCCAGGGACACTAGGAAGGGCTGGTCAGTGCAGACGGCCCAGCACTCAACCATGGCTTTCTGCGAGGGGAAGCGCCACAGATACCTGCCTGCGTCGTAGACTCTTTCCCCAGAAACTGCCTGCTTTTGAGCCCGTAAAAGCCTCGCCATTATCATTTCTAGCACAGAGAGTGGGATGCTGGGCCAGCCAGAGCCTTGGCCTAACGCGGGGCAGCTCGTCCTACGTTCGCCTCTGTCGCCCAGACCACTGTGTACGAGAGACGGACGCTAGAGAGAGTTGGCGTGGCTGGAGACCGTGGCTGCCTCGCTGGCTGGGAAGGTCCTGGCAGGCCAACAGAGATCAGTTCAGTCGTCCTTTGACAGCTGTCCAGAAGAAGTAGGCGTAGCACGGGGAAGTGCTCGACTTACCCCGAGCAGAGCTTCTAGCAGCTTTCCAGTGCCATCCACGGTGAGGAGGAAGTCATCGTAAAATCTCATGGTCACTTCCTGGTCTCGTACGGAGAGAATGCCAATGGCCTTGAAGACAAAGTCCACGGCCTGTCTTTTTGAGATGGCCCGAAAGAACGCCATCACGGTCTCCTGTATGCAGCACTGCACCGTTGTAAAAGGCATGTGGGCACACACGGATAGATCCTCGTACCTCAGAGGGACGATTCTTACGTCACCTAGACAGCAGCAAAGGAGGAACAAAGGCACCTCTGCAGCAGGGCAGCGGGCTCCAATCACAAGGCGACAACACTTTCTGGCAAGACAGCGCTGCCTCAGAGCAGGCTCTTGAATCCTCTGCTACAGCGCCTAGGAGCAGTTTATGGAGTCCCTTCCGGGAAGAGTCAGAGCAGCCTGCAAACTGGGGTGCTCAGGGGGCAGCAGTGATTTTGCCAGTGCAGGAATAAAAAAGGGAAACTAACCATTTGGTAGGACCACGTTACCGGAGGGCAGGACAAGTAGGGCAGACGGGTGCAGGTCCCATGAGAAAGTGCGCGGTGCCAGGCCATTGTGACTGTGCCCGCAGCCAGTGCCCTCTGGCTAAGCCTATGCCATGTCAGTAGACGCAAGGAAGAAGCAAAGTGCAAGGACGGCACAGCAGCCCACAGGGTTCTTCTACCCCCCACCCCGACCCCCACCCCCACCCCCACCGCCTCGTAGTCAGCAAATGTCTCCGCTTTTGGGGCCAGCGTCCTATCCCTCCCACGCACCGGCTGAAGGCATATTACCAGGAAAGGACACCCAGGGAGCCTTTCTGAGCAGTTGCTCCTGGCTGGCCTCTGCAGCATGAACAAGCTGAAGTTGTTCTCAGGCCAGCCGGAGGCATTCAGTCATGTCTTCAGAGCAGTTTGCATGCGCCTCAAGCTCGGCGCAAGGGCAGGCAAAGGTTTTAACGTGTCTTCTTACCAGGAACATCTTCTTGAGCGCACCTGGCCTGGTATTCCTTGGCAACAACCTCCGATATACGGAACATGGGTCTCCGAACAATCGAAAGCTCACCGTTCACGGAGCACTCGTAGTGTTTAAGGACATAGAATATCCCCACTCCTAATACCTTGACACCCTGAGAGCAGCAGCGGGAGAGAAGGAACAAGCATAAGCAGCCTGGAGACGAAAAACGGACCGAGGGCTTGCCCGAGCGTGGGGATGCTGCCCTGGGCCCTGCCCACCCCTAGCATGCAAAGGGCAAGATGGGGCACTAGGGAAAGCACACACTCCAGACCTTTCTTCCCTCTTGCTCCTCTGCTCGCCCCCCAAATCTCTTTGGGAAAGCAACAGCAGAGCCAACATTCCTCCCCTACCTACAGTCGGAGGGGTTTCCAACGGCAGGGACCAACCCTGGAACAGGGGCCAGGCTTTGGTTTTTCCATGCTGGCACTGGAGAAGGGAGAAGGCCCAGAAAGTGCCCAGCACTCTCTTCTGCTTTATCGGGACTTCCGTTGTTACCGCCGGTGCCAGAGAAGCTGCTCTGTGGCACATTTGTCCAGGACAGTGTCCTGCGGGGGTGCTCTTTCTCTTTTCAGGGGAGGGAAGCAACGGCACGCCGTGGCACAGGGGTGTCAGGACAAGGCAAACCGTCAGCGTTTCAGGAGGGGAGGACCGAGCCACAAGACCCACCTTGTTCTCTGCCAAGTGCTCTAGAATGTATTCAGAGACGCTGTCCCAAATGGTAACAATCTCTGGAAAGCAAGGGAAAAATCCAAGTCAGCAAGCGCACAACCATTCAGCACCCTGCTCACCAAGGAGGTGACCGGTGCAGGTGAGACGAAACATACCGCCACCCCAATTCCGAACACGCAAGGCGCTCCACGTGGCGGGAGCTGCAGAGCTGAGCTGCGAGGACACCTCTGCCCACTTCTAAGCGAGGCTCCTGTCCTTTCAGGTGGGCATGCCTGAAAGGCATACCCGCCCGCTAGGGAAACGGGGACTAGCTTTCCACGCCAGTGAGAGGACGGTGCCGTGCCCACAGGAGTCGCCCAGGCTCAGGGCAGCCCCAGGTGTCTCCCCTGCAGGAGTCCCGGCTGCCAAACTCACCGCTGGGCCACCAAGGGACGTGCAGACTGGTCTCTCGTGGCACCCACTAGCCCTGTCCAGCCCTGCCCCACAGAGCCCAGCCTTTCCATAGCTCTTCTCCTAGCTGATATGCTCTACAGCAGTCAGGAAATACCTCCTGCAAGCCTTACCGCAGCGGCTGAGATTCCTGAGCGTTGGGAACACGTCTGGCCACAGGTTCTCCATCTTTGCGCCCCCTCACGCTCAATGAGGCCCTGTAGCAGGAGGGTGAGGAGGAAACTTCTCCTCCTCCTCCTTTGCACTTCCCCAGGCAGGCTCCAGCAGTGTTGCGTGGCCTGCCTTCGCCCTCTCGTTGCGCTGCAAAGCAGCTCCTCCAGAGAAGAGCGGTGGCGAGAGCAGCACCCGAAAGCTGGGCTTGCCCAGGCCTCGCAGGGAAGTGCAGGGAGGGGCCCCGTGGCGGGAGGGGAGCTGTGGCTGTGATGCGGCATGTCCCACTGTGACCCCCGCCCGCGTCACCAAGAGGCTGCCAGGCCTCCCGCGACACCCTCCCCCAGACCCTGCCAGGCTTTGCCCACCTCAGCCAAGGGCAGCTGCGCTGGCTGTTTTGGGGTGCTGCCCCCACCCCACGCCGTGGCGCAGCGAGAGCCATGGCGGGGGCGGGGAGGGGGAGCTCACCAGTGTGGTGGCCCCAGATGGGGACGCTGCGCTGCCATTGCTGGCCGCAGGGGCTGTGCTGAGCTCTGCCCTGAAGGAAGGAAGGAAGGGATAAAGGAAGGAAGGAATAAAGAGGAGCCTCGGCAAAGCAAGGGCTGGTGCTGGCTAGGTATACCACAGCCTCTCTGGGTTCTGGAGTCTGGAGTCTGCCTGGGCTCTGGAGTCTGGCTCCGTCTTCTTTACTCCCCCCATCACGTATTTAGACACACTGACAAGAGCCCCTCTGGGCCTTTGCGTCTCCCGCCTAAACAATCCCAGCTCTCTCAGCCTCTGCTCGTGTGACGGATGCTTCAATCCCTCAAGCCTCTCCGAGGCCTTTTGCTGGACTCGCTCCGGCATGGCCATGTCTTTCTTGTACTGGGCCCAGCGCTTGTGGTACAGGTCTCTCGCTGGCACCTGCTGGACGGCTGCTTGACCTTCCCTCATCACGACTCTAGGTGGAACTAGAGCTCCAAGCGCCCTGTGCTCAGGAATGGCTGACAGAGCTCGCTGGAGCCTGTTAGAGCTTGCGAGAGGTCACAGCCTCCTTTGGCTCAAACTGCTGCACCTGTGTGCTGCCTCGGTGAGCTGTGCTCTCAGCAACGCCTACTTCCTTTCCCCCCGGGCACTGTCCAAGAGTCCGCCAGGACCGTCTCCAAACCGTGCCAAAGGCCGTGCGAATGCAAAATCGGGTCTGGGAGCGTTAAGCGCCACCCCTTGTGCACCAACATCTCGCTGCACTGAGGAACACCTGTGCCATGGCTGAGTGTGGGGGGCAGGTGGGCTTGTTTCCAGGGCTTTTTTCAAAGTGACCGGAGTTGTCCAGGACGTAACAGAACCAAGGGCTGGCTCAGGCTGTGACTATCAGCAGGGCCTAAGCACTGGTTGTTATTGCGAGTCCCCTGTGGCGTAGCAGCAGGACGCGACACCTGGGTGCTGTCAGGGCCCTGAGGGCCTCAGTGGCCCTGACCAGCAATGCTCCACACACCCTGCCCATGGGCCCAGGAGCCCATTTCAGCTCCTCCCTGGGCCTTCTGGCCCCGTCTGCACCAGGAAGCATGGGAAGGGTCTCTCATTGGCATGTGCAGAGCAAAGCTTCACTGCAGAGTCGCCTGCTCCTGCCTCTGTGGGACTGGGTAGTGCAGGGATCTTAGGACTGAAAGACAAGGCAGCTCCTGCGGCAGGTGAGTCACGTCCCGCAGACCCAGAGACCTTTTCTCTGTCACCCAGCGCCTCCCAGGAGCCCTAAGGAAAGGGTATTCTGCAAGGGGATTTGGCAGAAGACAGGGCTGCCCTGGAGCTGGCTGCACAGGCAAGCCCAGGATGGCTGTTGTTGCAACAGAGGAAACGCCCTGTTCCTCGTGCCTGCTCAGAGCTCCTGTGCGTCTGATAGGGTCCCCTTCCTTCCACGCTGCCCCCCAGGTGAAAGGCCTCGCTTGCTGTGGCAATAGGGTTAGCCCTAAGCCTAAGCCTAACCCTAAGCCTTTCCCTGGCTGGGAATCGAACCCAGGCCGCGGCAGTGAGAGTGCCGAATCCTGACCACTAGACCACCAGGGAGGAGAGGCCCAGCCTGCCTGTGCACCCACCGGTGGGCACCAGCCCTGCCCTGCAGGGGACCAACCCCTCCAACCACAGCCCCCCACAGCCGGTCAGGAAGACAAATTGCCGTGGCAGCCCGAGCCTTCCCAGGCAACTCTGCAGGCATTCCTCCTTCTTTCTGAGAACGAGACCCTCAACCAGAGCCTCTGGGCAGCAGGCACCCTGCAGCGGGAAGGCCCAGGGAGTGCAAGGTGGCGGTCGGCGGGGAGGCTGGTCACCGCTGGACACAGGTTTGCGCCGTGTGCTATTGGCAGCGTGGTTGAGGCAAGGGGGCCCTGGGGGCCCTTTCTGCACAGTCTAATGCCCTTTTGTGCTGCTGAGATGGCCCCGGCTCTAGTCACGACACGCTGCCAGGAGGACACAACCAGTCCAGCTTCATAGCTCCTAACAGCTTGGCAAAATCACCCTCCTGCATTAAATTCAGCTGCAGCTCTCAGAAGTGTGCCTCTGCGGGACAAAACTGCCCGTCTTTCCATGTCAAGCCAAGAGGGCTCACACATTGCTGCGCTCATAGAGCAGCTGGCTCCCTGGGAGGGGAGTCTGTCCTCTGCCAGGGTCAGTCGATGCCCACGCAGAGAGGAAACCACCGTGTGCCTCACTCAAATGCCTGCTCTGAAGCAACCCCTGCGCCAAGCTCTTCTTATTCCGGAAGTCTCTGAGAAACGGTCCGGAGGGCGCTGACAGGGTCCGATGGTGCTGGGGCTCACAGGAAGCCTAGACACCACTCAGCACCTATGGGCAGTGGACCCCAGGTGCTCAGGGCCCATCCAGGAGAGGAGCCTCCAGCTGCTGGCACCACTGCTACACCTTGCTCTGGGCAGGGGTGGCCAGAGGGAGCGGAGCAAATCCCTTGCCCTGAGTCCACCTCAGCCAGGTCAGCAGTGCTGTGTGCGTGGCTACTGTCCTGCCTCCAGCACCAGGAGCAGAGCAGGCGGGCGGGCACGGGAGAGAGCTGCACCCACCAGCTCTCTCTTGACGCACAGCGTGTGGGAAAGCGATGCTGGAAGAGACTGAGAAAAGGCCTCTCCTCAAGCCGCCTCCACCGCGTGGTGCGTGCACGTGCCCTCCAAGGACATGGCCCAAGATCAGGGGCATTGCCAGTCCCTCAGCACCGAGGTGTGTCATGGCACAGACGGGCGCATCACTGAGACAGCCCTTGGTCGGGGGGGGTCTCTGTGGCGCAATGGGCGAGCGCGCTCGGCTGTTAACCGAGAGGCTGGTGGTTCGAGCCCACCCAGGGACGGCCTCCTTTTGGCGGCACACGTGGGCTTGCCGGCAGGGACCCGCTGCCGTGGAAAGTCCCTGAGCAGAAAATCACAGCTGGGCACAAATCACAGCAGCCTGAGACAACAAAGCCCGACAGCACGGGCTTCAAACCCACCTCTCCAAGAAACCGGAGCCAAAATCCAGCTCCTTGCACCACTCACCTATACCCACCAGACTGCAACACTCCTGTCCTGGTGCATGGGTTGGGCTGGGGGAAGTCTGGATTGCCTCTCGCCAGGGGACCGATGCCCCTTCCGGCTGTCCTTGCAGCACAGTGCGAAACGTGAGCACGCTCTTGCTGCAGGTGGCAGCCAGCAGTGGGAGCGGGCTGCTTTCCGAGGGCAGGCAAGCAGGCTGCGAGGGACATAGCAAGGCCAGTGAGGCAGGGACCTCCCTGGCAGGGCACAGGCCCTCAGCACCCGAGCAAGAAGGGAGAGCTGGTTGAGTGTCAGGAACGAGGGCCAGGCACAGAGCAGTGGTTGCCAGCCAAGTCCAAAGTGCTGAGACGGGTCTGAGGCCAAGCTCTGGAGCCCGGTCAGCCAGGGAAGGGCAGGGTCAGCGAGGTGCATGGCGGCCAGGGCCGGGCATGGCTGCAACGTAGCTCAGGCGAGGAGCAGCTCCCTTCTGCTGAGCCACCTCCGCCACCCAGCGCAGCACTCCTGCAGCTGCAACCTCTCGCCAGGACCTCTCCCAGCAGCAGGAGCAGAGCAAGTGGGGAAAGGACCGTCGCTCTTTGTGGAGGTGCGCCCACAGGCTCACACTGCACCCCAGGGTGCGTGGTGGAGGGGACACTTGAGCAGAAAGAGCCAGGGCTGGGCACGGAGCAGTTCGTATCCCCTGTGCTATGCACCTGCCTTCCCCCCTACACCACCCTCTGTCCAGCTGGCTACGCGGGGCCGCTCTTTGCAGAGTTGTCCTTTCCTCATCGCCAGCCCCTGGACATGCCCCGTAACTTCCTTCAGTCCAGTTCTTTGCCATCCCCAAGAACTGAGACTTCTGAAAAGGTGAATCTAGAGCGTGAGTTTGCCTCCCCTCTCCCAGGGAGGCACATGAGGGCTTGCGCTGTTCGGGTGCTGCTCTGCAAGGACACAGACTCGCATTTTCTGACTTCTCCCTGCTAGCCTGCCGTCACCTGACAGCTCTGGCTGCTCCGCAGGAGGGCAGAAGGCAGGAGGGCAGGAGGCAGGAGGGAAGGCAATCCCTCCCTTTCCGAGGAGGAAAGGCAATCACATGGGCAGCTGTGATCGTATAGTGGTTAGTACTCTGTGTTGTGGCCGCAGCAACCTCGGTTCGAATCCGAGTCACAGCAATGGTTTTGCAAAGCCCGCCGGGTGAAAAGGAGAGTTGGAAAAGACACGGGAGGCACCTGCAAGGGTGGGCCAACGGGTTTGTTTCCAAAGATGCCATGGCCTAGGAAGCTCTTCTGTGCTCTCTGTTCCAAACATTCAGTGGGCTCGTGCCTAAAATGATTTCCTGGTTTCTAGTGATCGTGCAGTGTCTTCTGCTGGGGGGCTGCCGTGACAGCTACCCCTGCTTCTGGGAAAGCAGTCAAGCTTCTCCATTCTCCAGGCCAAGCTTGAGAACTGAGAGACTCTGCCTGGAAAGTGCCCAGCTTTTCACCTTTCCTTTCCCTTGCCCTTGCTCTCCGTGTTGCAGTCAGGGCACTCTCAGCTCCACACACAAACTGCCCTGCAGCCCCAGCCCACCCGCAACTGCCATCCCACGCCATAGAGACCCCCAACACAAGTAGCTCTTCCCTGGGAGAAAGAAGTCGCTTTTTTTTTTTCTTCAGGGGGAGTGTATGACTTTTCTGAGGTTATGCCACCTTGCTGGAAGTCTTAAGTCCTGTTCCGGCCAAGCTGTAAGCTGGCTGTGGGAAAGAAACCCTCCCTGGAAAGGCAGAGCTGCCTTTCTCCCTTGCCTGCTGCAGAGTGAGAGGCGCTGTGAGGCAGCAGCTTTTGCCTGCAGCTCCACCGCAGTGCTCGCGTGTAGAGAGCCAGGAGTGCTTCCTCCTGGCCTGGCTGCAGGGGGAAAGGCTGGCTAGGAAGGCTCTGCCACAGTGAGGCTGGGCAGCTGGTGCTGGGAGAGTGTCCGCCTGGAGGGCAAATGCTGAAGAGCAAAGGAAAATGTTAGCATCTGCGCCCTGAGTGGGGTCTGGATCCTCTGCGGAAGAGAAGGGAGGAGAGCCCAGCTCTGCCTCCGGGGCCCCAAACCGAGTGCTATGCGGGCAGAGCCCAGGTCAAGCCTGGAACGGCCCCAAGCGCTTCTGGTGTTCCAAGGTGTCTGTATTGGCAGGTCCCAGGATGTCTGGCTTGAGACAGATGTCACTGCTAGGAAGCTGCACCGCCCAAGGGAAGAGGAGGCACTGCATGATCAAAAGCCCATGCTCCAGGTGAGGCTTGAACGCACACCCTCAGCATCCCTCCGCTTAGCACTGCTGTATAAGTACTGCGCGCTGGCCCATTGCGCCACTGGAGCACGCTTGGAGAGGCGGACTGGAGCCCACGAGCAACCATTGTTGCCTGCGATCACCATGGCTCTTCAGCATTAACCGGGCACCTCAAGTGCTTTCCTCTTTGTCTCGTCCAGCAAGGAGCAGCCATTGCGTGCCAGGCTTGCAACATTCACCAGGGCACGGAGTGCCAGGGCAAAGTGCCCCTCGGCAGGGTTTAGCTGGCTAGAGGCAGGAAAAGGGAGGCCACAGGCGACCCAGGGCTGGGACAGTGCGGTCGCTGCTGTGGCAGCCCTGTGAGGCCATTGAGTGCATCAGAAAGCCCCCTGTAGTGAAGACAGCTGGGGGAGGGGGCGAGGGGAGGCAGAAGAAGGACACCCGACTGCCACAGGGACTGTGAGTAAGGGCAGACCCAGAGCAGCCAAAGCCATGCTGGGCCAATGGGAGTGGAGGCTGGAGAGGGGCTAAGGCAGCCAAGAAGGACACGGAGAGCAGCAGCAGGGAACACTGGTCCCAAACCACATCTCGTGGGGGAGCCAACGGGCTTCTGGCTTTGCGCTCTGCTCCCGAGGGCATCTGGGCTCTGGCCTAACCCCTGCCTGGCTGTCAGAGTCCAGTAGTCTCTGCAGCAGCATCTTGTAGCTATTCCACACAGGGAGGGTCAAGAGGGACCTCGCGGAGCTCTCAGAGCGAGACGAGACAGAAGGGTCACCGCACCAGAAAAGCCAGCGGGCAGTCCCCCAAAGCAGCAGAACGTCGCCCTTCCAACTCCCCACTGAAAACCAGTTCTTCTCTTTTAAACTGACAAGCACTTTTCTGGAAATCAGGGTCAGCACCACTTCACGAGTTGCATGGCCAGGGAAAGCTGCCAACTAAGCGCACAGGCAGGGCAAAACAGTACTGGCTGAGTACTCAGCTTCTGGACCTCCTTGGCAATTTGTTGGTCCCTGCAGCAGCAAGGCGGTCCAAAGCCTTTGCCTCTTTACTACGCCGAATGTCTGCCAGTGAAGCAGGTGCTTAGTAAGAGGCAGCACTTGCAGGGAGAGTGCAGTGTTTGGAGCATCAGGCGTTACTGGGACAAGGAAGACGACCGAAGAAGAGGCTTCTCCCAGCAACAGACCGAAAGGACACGGCCATCACCCGCTCCTCTGGGAGGATCCACAAAGCCCCTTCCTGTGTTTGATGAAGGGCAGGGAGATGCTGTGTTCCCGGGTCAGAGGAGGCGCATGGACAGGCTTCAAGGAGCCCAGGATTTGAAAAAGGCTGACAGGGCAGTCAAGCAGCTGTGAGCTGCCTGTAGTTTACAAGAAGCTACTAGGTGCTGCTTTGAAAACCTAATTCAAGAAAGCGCTAAAAAAACCAACCGCAGCCATGCGGCAAGAGAGGAGGAAGGTCTAAATGAGGCACGTCCACCTCCAGGCAGCAGGCAGGAGGTGGGTGGTGGGGACACCGTGCGCCCACCAGGACATGAGCACAGCCCTGGGGGGGCCGCCACAAGGAGCAGCCAAGGGCCGACGGAGGCCCAGGGACAAACATGGCCCATCCCAGGTTTGCCTGGCTGGAGAGCACTGCAGCTGCAGAGAAAAGCCAGGCATCTGCACTCCCAGGTTGCCGCACCGCTCTACCCCACAGCAGCTCCTCCTCTGCCCTTAGCCTTTCCCCATACAATCCGGAGAAGGGCTGCAGCTCCTATAGCACCCCTGGGGCTGTGGGCCCATCAGGTGTACGTGTGTCCTGGCCACCATGCTGTGTGAGGGGTGTGTCCGCTGTGCAGTGTCTCTGTGCGTGTGGAGAGCGTGAGCATGTGTGCGGATGCGTGTGCAGTGTCAGGGATGTGTTGGGCTGGTGCATGTGCACTCTGGCAGTGCAGTCCTGGCTGTGCGTGAGGGTCTTGGGGAGTGAGAGGTGTGAGCTCTGAGCGTGTCCTAGGGAGGGTAATGAAGGAAGAAAGGGGCGCGTGTGTGTGCGCGCGCGCTGTCCTTAGAATGAGTGAGGCAGTGGTTTGCTTGCACACCCGCTCTGTGGCACGCGTGTCTCTATGCTGCGGTCTGTGTACGGGCGTTATTCTGTTACGGCGCTACAAAAACTGTGGAGGAGCACATGGGGGGTTTAACAGCTCTTCTGTTCATCTGTCCTGCAGCACTGTCCTTTGTGAGGCACAGGCTGGTTACTCCAGCCGTGAACAAGTACACGCCACTTTTTTTTTCCTTTGGCCCTTGTAGGTGGATTTTATCATCCCCTTTGCTAAGAGCTCCATGGCCGCAATGGAGACAACGCTGACAGCAGCCGAGGGAGCTCCCACGCTGACAGGCCTCCACTTGGCCCTGGAGCTGCAGTGCCTTGGGATTGGTCGCTCTTCAGGCCCAGGCAGGCTTCTGCAGCTAGCAAGATGGCTCAGGACCACGCTTCCAGACTTTCCAGCAATGTTCACATGTCTTCTGCGCAGCCAGCAAGTCCTGGTATCTCTCCCTTTGATCCCGCAGAGCCATCTGCTGCCCAGTGCTAGGGCATTAAAAAGGAACCGTTTGGTTTTAGGCACAGGGAGAAGGGCACGGAAACGCTGCAGGCCTAGGGCAGGGCGGTTCTTCTGGGGTCTGCTTCTGCTGGCATCTCTATGCTTTCTGGAACGGGACAGGGGCCCTAGTGTCCAAGGCAAGGACATGACAAGGTGCCACGTGCCGGTAATCAGCCTGCGGAGGAGTCAGGCGGGGATGGGACTTTGCACCAAGCCGGCCTCGATCCCCACAGGGCAAGGTGTCCGGGTGTGGAGCCTTGGGGAGACAAGGATGGAGCGTGCGGTTTGAAAAGGGAGAGCCAAAACGCTGGAGGAATCCTTTCATCGTCGGCAGCCACAACTTTCTGGTCCCACAGGGAAAGCCCACCGCTGAGTGCCCAACCCCTGCCCCTGGGCTGGAAGGGTGCCTGCTCCCAGGCCACAGCCTGCAAAGCCTGTTGCTCTCCCACGAGGGGTGCCAGGGAAAGACCGGACCCCCTTCCCCTCCCCTCCCCTTGGGTGCTCCTGGGTGTGGAGGGAAGGCCAGTGCAGGGGAAGGGGAAACAGCACCCCCAGCTGGAGAAATTTACCAGAGGAAGTGCTTCTCTTGGGAATTCCGCTGCCGATTCAGCTCTACCCTCTGCTTCCACTCTTCCCGACGCGCTTGGTAAGTCTCCAAGAGTTGCAGGGTGTGGCTTGCTCGTACAGAAAGCTGCCTGCAAGAGCAGGGAAAGTTCCCTCTCCCCTTCTGGCTGAGGCCCTCCTGCCTCTCCCCTCGACCAGCCCCTGCACGCACGCTCCCGCTGGTGGTACCCACAGCCTTCAAGTGGCAATGCAGCTTGGGGCTGCCTGGCACCAGGGTCCAGCCCAGGTCATTGCCATGCCAGGAGAAATCAGGGGACGCCATACCCAGCCCCATGGCTCCCAAGATGGGCTTCCTCACACCTCGGACAGGTGCTGCCACTCCAGTTTTCCAGGCCGGGGCTGGGCCTGGCGCGCACTTACTCTTTGCGCAGCCGCGGCAGCCTCTCTGGCTTCCTCTTCTTCTCCTCAGCTCGGGGCAGGAAGGCAGCAGCGCTCTCCTCTTTCCCAAGCCACGGCACTGGTGAGTGTGGCTGAACCTCGGGCAGCGTTTCCTGATGCCGCCAAGCCTGCATTGGGGCCAGAGGACAAATTTGAGGCTGCTTCTGACCTCCCTCAGGCGCTCTCACCTCTCAGCCCTGGAGAAGCCAGCAACTGCGGGGCCTGTGCGTCCTCCCGCACACTTGCTCTGCTCTGGCCTCAGAAACCCCCATGCCAAGCACTGCCGCAGGCAGGGACCCTGGCCGGGATTCACCACCGTTGCTTGCTGGCTCCATTCTCTCTTGCTGACATCGCTCGTGACAGGGTGAATGAGGGCAAGGAATGACCATTTTTCAGCGCTGCAACCGTGAAATCAAACGCTCCCGTGGGGTTCCACCAGTCAGACCCCAGCACGGAACCACTGAACGGGGTCGGTTGGAGGGGACCTCTGGAGAACTCTCGTCCAAGGCCCCGCTCCAAGCGGGGCCAGTTAGAGCAGGCTGCCCGGGCTGTGTCCACCTGAGGGTTGAATAACTCCAAGGGTAGAAGTCCCACAGCCTCTCTGGGCCCTGTTCCAAACTTTGACCACCCTCATGGTGGAAACGCGCCTCCCAACAGCTAGCCGGAATCTGCCTTTTTGCAACTCTACGTCTTGTGCCTCTCACCCTGTCACTGTGCGCCTCTGAGAAGAGCTGGCTAAGTTACCTCTAGCCTTTCCCCCGGGTAGCTGCAGACAGCAAGGCGATGGACCCTTGAGCCTTCTCTTCTATGGGCTGAACAAACACAGTCCTCTCCACCTCTCCCTTGGACACCAGGTTCTCCAGCCCGCTGACCAGCTTGGGAGCCTCCGCTGGATTTGCTCCAGCATTCCAGAGCCTCTCTTGCATGGTCGAGCCCCACCCTGGACCTAGGGCTGGCTCCAGGTGAGGTCTCCCAAGGGCTGAAGAGAGAGGACTCGTGGCGTCCTTCACTCGGCTGGCTACACTCTTGCAAGCACAGCCCCGCCTGTGGTTGGCCTTCTTCCCCGCAAGTTCAAGGGAGGGGGCGACCCAGCCATGCCCCCACCACAGCACATTGCTGCTCCTCCCCTTTGGCTTTTTGCAGCAGCTTCTCCCTGCCAGGCATGGGCAGGCAAGCTTGAAAGACCATGGCCACCTGGCCTGCTCTTTGGGGGGCAGCAGTACCACTCGGACTTGGAGACCTCCACGGCTCCGCTCCTCGGCTTACCTGTTCTGCCCTGTTTGGCTGCCTGCAAACAGGAATTGCAGTCCGAGGTCTGGCTTGACGAGGTTCTTGCTGCTTGCTGTCCTCGTCCACCTGAGAGGAGCTCTCCCAAACTGTTTGCAGCAGGCTGAAAACACACAAGCCGGGTGAGGTTATCGGAGTCCCGGATGAGACCGTTCTCCATCTTGTGCTCACAAGCAGCGGCGTGCCAGCCTCTGCAGCACAAGACAGTGCTGCTGGAGCATTTGGTGTATTTGAGCCCTTGTGATCCCGTCAAGAGTGAGGGAAGAACGCCTCCAGCTGTAGCACTCACATGAGGCCCTACAGGCCCTAAGGAAAGCTCTGGATGCCCAGGTGTGGGCCCTCTCTGGATGGCACGAGGAGAAAACCAGTGCCATTTGCCACGCCCGGAGCCTGCAGAGCCCGCTAGCCGCCTCCTGCTAGGGGCACTAAAGGCCGTGAGGTGGTCAAAAAGACTCTGTTTTGGGGTGAAATGGGAAAAGGGGAGGCTTCTAGTGAATTGAATCCAACCTAAAAACCAGGGAAAACGGACACCGCTCTCTGTTGGTGGGGGAGGATGGTCTGACTTTCACGTTCCTCTGGGAAGTGCTCTCATCTACGCTGCAACCAAATGAGGTCCCTTGAAATGTCGAGGTCCCTTGAAATGTCTAGCAAAGCAGAACAGCTTTGCTGCAACTTCTCAGCTGCTGCAACACCTCTTGCATCGACATCGGTCGTTGTGACACGAGTTGACAACCTTTCAGAGTTCATACCGACGGCGTGTGCGACGGAAACAACTCCTTCCCAGAATGCCAAAAGCACACGGTCACCGGCATGCTTTGCTCCAAGAGCCTCACCTGGCAGCTGGCTTGTTTGCCCGGGTTTTCCATTCTTTCCCTCCCTTTGAGCTGGCCCCAGATAGCGTGGGCGGAGAAAGCCTTTCTCGAGAAAGGAGGCGCTCAGCAGGAGGACTCCCTGGAAGTAGGAAGGGCGGAGACTCTTCAGCAAGCATCTCTGTGAGCGTTTGAACAAGAAGGACAGGCAGCTGTGCTCCAGCTTTGGATCAAAGAGCCCGATTGCCTTGGAGCTCTGCTCCCGAGCAGGTCTTAGGCCCTTGCTGACACAGAATCCTGTCCAGCTCTTCACTTCTGCAGGGCACCCGTCTGCCCTGGAGTACTGTGGCTGTTCTCCTGCTTTCTCTAGCCCATAGGCTTAAAAAGCGGGGCTTGGCTGGGAGGTGCTGGTGACCTCATGGTACCCTCTCCTTTGGGGCGGCTGCGGGCTGGAGGGCATAGTGCCACACGAGAAGGGGAACAGATTCCTGCACATCTATAAGGCGCTCACATGCACAGACTTGCTCTTCTGGCACATCCAGCCCAAAGACATGCTTAGGGAGATGCACAGCACAAGGCCTGCAATTACCAGCCTCCACAAGGAAGCCACGTTTTGGCACAGCTTCGCAGCCTGTTGCCACTCATCTCCACGTGGTCTTCCTCCCCACTTTCCAGCGCGCTGCTTCCCTGGGAAAGGTAGACCCCCTCCGCCACTGGCAGCTCAAGGCAGGATTTTGATCCCGCGCAGAGCGCGGAGGGATCTTCCTAAATTCCTAAATGCCGCTGCACAGACAGACTCCTGCAACTAAGGAGCAGCTTGCAAGACACACCAGGGCATGGAGTCCCAGGGCCAAGTGCCCCTCAGCAGTGGCAGCTGCTGCAGTTGGTGCTGCAGGACTGCCCGGAGAGCCCCTTCCAGGAGGAGTCCCCTGAGATCTGCTGTGATGAGTAAACAGAGGCACAAGAGAAGCAGCCTACTCCGCCGGGCATCGCCTTTTCAGCTTGGCTCCAGCCCCGTGCTGCGGAGGCCAAAAGGAAAACAAACACACCTCTCTCACCAGTCAGCTGTGACATTACCTTTTCCCTCAGTCTGCTTGTTACGCGCTCTGTCCTTTGCCTCCCGGCCTTTGGCGGCCTTCCGAGACCCTCTGGAGGAAGAGGCTGGTTTCACAGGTGACATCTCAGTCTCCGTCCTGGAAACAAGAAAGGCACCAGAGAGAAGCTTGACACCAGAGGCTCGCAGAAACCTGCGACAGGCTTGCCGTCAATCTAGGAAGACCAAGTCATGCAAAGACTTGTTGGCCACCCTTCAGATGTCACACTGACAGAGTGTACGGAAGAAGCAACCCCTTCAAAGAACTCCAGGAGCACAAGGGCACCCTCAGCCCTTTTCTCCAAGAGCCTCACCTGGCCGACGACTTGCTTCCTTTGCTCTTCCGCCCCTTCTGCTTTTTACGGCCGGCGCCAGATAACGCGGGTGGCACAGGCCTTTCTTGAGAGAGGAGGCACGCAACGGGAGCACTCCCTGGAAGTAGGAAAGGAGAAGGCTCTTCAGCAAGCGTCTTTGTGAGCACTTGGGACAGGCAGATGTGCTCCAGCATCGGATCAAACAGGCTGATCCCCTTGGAGCCACGCTCTCCAAGAGGTCTTGCTCCCTAGGACGTCCTTGGCACATGCTAGCAGCCTGTTGACAGTCATCTCCAGGCAATCTTTCATTCACGTGCCCGGGATCCGTCAGAGAGGTAGACCCCCCCTCCCTTCCCCTCCAGCATAGACACCTCGCCGCCAAACATCCTAAAGTGCTAAAGTGAAAGAGGAGCTTGCGCTATCCACCAGGGCGCAGCGCCCCGGGGCAAAACTGCCCTTCAGCGGCACCAGCTGCATTTGTTGCTGTTGGGCCACCCTGAGACCTCCTGCCATCCAGAGTCACTTGAGATTTGCTGCGAGGGGTAAATAGAGGCACAAAGAGGCAGTCTACTCTCCCAGGCACCGCATCTTGACCAGGGCTCCAACCACCTACTGCTGAGGACAAAGGGAACACACGCATGAACACACGCACGCATGCACACTCCCTTCTCTCTCACAAGTCAGCTGTGACATGACCTGTTCTGTCCATCTGCCCTTCTTCTTCAGTGCACTTCAGGGATCCCTGGGAGGGAGATTCCGCCTCTTGTTTTTCAGCCGGAAGCGTCAAATCAAATCTGGAAAGGAGAAGACGCCAGGCTGCAGAAAAGGCACCACGCTCCCTTTGCCGCTCGCATTCACAGTCCGTTGCCAGAGAGCTTTGAGAAGGCCTGCCAAGGCCATAGCTTTCCAAAGCAGAGTACGCAACATCCTTGAGAACTCTCATTCTGAGGAACCGGAGAGGCACAGGCCAGACCTCCGCGGCGTGTGCGCACACGAGAGGCCCCACCAGTCTGGGCCAGGGCTTCCCTATCCTAACGCGGAGAAAGTGTACTCCAGGCCTCCTTGCTGCCCCTGGAGACCATCTCGCCTCCCCTCCTCCTATTCACCAAGCAGGAGCTGAGACCTACTCCACAAACGTACTGTGGCAACACGAAGACACTGCCGGGACCCATGCGAAAAGCCACACTTCCTCTTCCTGAAACCACCAGGGGTCTCGTCCCTGGGGCCTGAAACAGAGACAGAGGTACGTGAGAGCGTTCCGGCGACATGACTGCCTTGCTCCTAAAGGCAGCAAATCTTTCTTGTGCTCAGGGCAGATGCTGCCACCGGGACACCCTGAAACAAAGTTTCCTCTCCAAATGCTAGCCCTCAACTAGGAAAGCAGAAGATGCACAGCTCAGAGCTGAGAATGAGGGACCTCACTGCCGGGTGTTTCGCAAGGGCAAGAGTCAAGACAGTCAACGAGGATGCTCCTTCTCTGTTAGTGGAGAAGTCAGGCACAGGAGAAGGCATTCGATTAGCCAGGGTCTCTGCGGGCCGGGTTTTGCCGGTTGGCTTGCTATGAGCCCTCCTGGAAAGAGAACACCTGGCTCGGACCTGGTGTTAGCTCACAGGCTCTCCAAGGATTTAGGTGGTTGCATCCATAGCATGGAAGAGGAGCGAGAGAGACCCAGCCCTTGCTTTGCCTTTGCCCAGTGGGTAAGAACCGGGAGTGCCACACGAGAGAGCTGGGGAAGGGCATTGGGCTGGGATGAGGAGACAGGCTGGGACAGGGTGACCATCCCAAGCAGAGCGTGAATGCAGGCCTGGGGCAGAAAAGAGCCGTTCATGGCAGTGGGACGCCAGGGACACTGGGAAGGGCTGGTCAGTGCAGACGGCCCAGCACTCAACCATGGCTTTCTGCGAGGGGAAGCGCCACAGATACCTGCCTGCGTCGTAGACTCTTTCCCCAGAAACTGCCTACTTTTGAGCCCGTAAAAGCCTCGCCATTATCATTTCTAGCACAGAGAGTGGGATGCTGGGCCAGCCAGAGCCTTGGCCTAACGCGGGGCAGCTCGTCCTACGTTCGCCTCTGTCGCCCAGACCACTGTGTACGAGAGACGGACGCTAGAGAGAGTTGGCGTGGCTGGAGACCGTGGCTGCCTCGCTGGCCGGGAAGGTCCTGGCAGGCCAACAGAGATCAGTTCAGTCGTCCTTTGACAGCTGTCCAGAAGAAGTAGGCGTAGCACGGGGAAGTGCTCGACTTACCCCGAGCAGAGCTGCTAGCAGCTTTCCAGTGCCATCCACGGTGAGGAGGAAGTCATCGTAAAATCTCATGGTCACTTCCTGGTCTCGTACGGAGAGAATGCCAATGGCCTTGAAGACAAAGTCCACGGCCTGTCTTTTTGAGATGGCCCGAAAGAACGCCATCACGGTCTCCTGTATGCAGCACTGCACCGTTGTAAAAGGCATGTGGGCACACACGGATAGATCCTCGTACCTCAGAGGGACGATTCTTACGTCACCTAGACAGCAGCAAAGGAGGAACAAAGGCACCTCTGCAGCAGGGCAGCGGGCTCCAATCACAAGGTGACAACACTTTCTGGCAAGACAGCGCTGCCTCAGAGCAGGCTCTTGAATCCTCTGCTACAGCGCCTAGGAGCAGTTTATGGAGTCCCTTCCGGGAAGAGTCAGAGCAGCCTGCAAACTGAGGTGCTCAGGGGGCAGCAGTGATTTTGCCAGTGCAGGAATAAAAAAGGGAAACTAACCATTTGGTAGGACCACGTTACCGGAGGGCAGGACAAGTAGGGCAGACGGGTGCAGGTCCCATGAGAAAGTGCGCGGTGCCAGGCCATTGTGACTGTGCCCGCAGCCAGTGCCCTCTGGCTAAGCCTATGCCATGTCAGTAGACGCAAGGAAGAAGCAAAGTGCAAGGACGGCACAGCAGCCCACAGGGTTCTTCTACCCCCCACCCCCACCCCCACCCCCACCCCCACCGCCTCGTAGTCAGCAAATGTCTCCGCTTTTGGGGCCAGCGTCCTATCCCTCCCACGCACCCGGCTGAAGGCATATTACCAGGAAAGGACACCCAGGGAGCCTTTCTGAGCAGTTGCTCCTGGCTGGCCTCTGCAGCATGAACAAGCTGAAGTTGTTCTCAGGCCAGCCGGAGGCATTCAGTCATGTCTTCAGAGCAGTTTGCATGCGCCTCAAGCTCGGCGCAAGGGCAGGCAAAGGTTTTAACGTGTCTTCTTACCAGGAACATCTTCTTGAGCGCACCTGGCCTGGTATTCCTTGGCAACAACCTCCGATATACGGAACATGGGTCTCCGAACAATCGAAAGCTCACCGTTCACGGAGCACTCGTAGTGTTTAAGGACATAGAATATCCCCACTCCTAATACCTTGACACCCTGAGAGCAGCAGCAGGAGAGAAGGAACAAGCATAAGCAGCCTGGAGACGAAAAACGGACCGAGGGCTTGCCCGAGCGTGGGGATGCTGCCCTGGGCCCTGCCCACCCCTAGCATGCAAAGGGCAAGATGGGGCACTAGGGAAAGCACACACTCCAGACCTTTCTTTCCTCTTGCTCCTCTGCTCGCCCCCCAAATCTCTTTGGGAAAGCAACAGCAGAGCCAACATTCCTCCCCTACCTACAGTCGGAGGGGTTTCCAACGGCAGGGACCAACCCTGGAACAGGGGCCAGGCTTTGGTTTTTCCATGCTGGCACTGGAGAAGGGAGAAGGCCCAGAAAGTGCCCAGCACTCTCTTCTGCTTTATCGGGACTTCCGTTGTTACCGCCGGTGCCAGAGAAGCTGCTCTGTGGCACATTTGTCCGGGACAGTGTCCTGCGGGGGTGCTCTTTCTCTTTTCAGGGGAGGGAAGCAACGGCACGCCGTGGCACAGGGGTGTCAGGACAAGGCAAACCGTCAGCGTTTCAGGAGGGGAGGACCGAGCCACAAGACCCACCTTGTTCTCTGCCAAGTGCTCTAGAATGTATTCAGAGACGCTGTCCCAAATGGTAACAATCTCTGGAAAGCAAGGGAAAAATCCAAGTCAGCAAGCGCACAACCATTCAGCACCCTGCTCACCAAGGAGGTGACCGGTGCAGGTGAGACGAAACATACCGCCACCCCAATTCCAAACACGCAAGGCGCTCCACGTGGCGGGAGCTGCAGAGCTGAGCTGCGAGGACACCTCTGCCCACTTCTAAGCGAGGCTCCTGTCCTTTCAGGTGGGCATGCCTGAAAGGCATACCCGCCCGCTAGGGAAACGGGGACTAGCTTTCCACGCCAGTGAGAGGACGGTGCCGTGCCCACAGGAGTCGCCCAGGCTCAGGGCAGCCCCAGGTGTCTCCCCTGCAGGAGTCCCGGCTGCCAAACTCACCGCTGGGCCACCAAGGGACGTGCAGACTGGTCTCTCGTGGCACCCACTAGCCCTGTCCAGCCCTGCCCCACAGAGCCCAGCCTTTCCATAGCTCTTCTCCTAGCTGATATGCTCTACAGCAGTCAGGAAATACCTCCTGCAAGCCTTACCGCAGCGGCTGAGATTCCTGAGCGTTGGGAACACGTCTGGCCACAGGTTCTCCATCTTTGCGCCCCCTCACGCTCAATGAGGCCCTGTAGCAGGAGGGTGAGGAGGAAACTTCTCCTCCTCCTCCTTTGCACTTCCCCAGGCAGGCTCCAGCAGTGTTGCGTGGCCTGCCTTCGCCCTCTCGTTGCGCTGCAAAGCAGCTCCTCCAGAGAAGAGCGGTGGCGAGAGCAGCACCCGAAAGCTGGGCTTGCCCAGGCCTCGCAGGGAAGTGCAGGGAGGGGCCCCGTGGCGGGAGGGGAGCTGTGGCTGTGATGCGGCATGTCCCACTGTGACCCCCGCCCGCGTCACCAAGAGGCTGCCAGGCCTCCCGCGACACCCTCCCCCAGACCCTGCCAGGCTTTGCCCACCTCAGCCAAGGGCAGCTGCGCTGGCTGTTTTGGGGTGCTGCCCCCACCCCACGCCGTGGCGCAGCGAGAGCCATGGCGGGGGCGGGGAGGGGGAGCTCACCAGTGTGGTGGCCCCAGATGGGGACGCTGCGCTGCCATTGCTGGCCGCAGGGGCTGTGCTGAGCTCTGCCCTGAAGGAAGGAAGGAAGGGATAAAGGAAGGAAGGAATAAAGAGGAGCCTCGGCAAAGCAAGGGCTGGTGCTGGCTAGGTATACCACAGCCTCTCTGGGTTCTGGAGTCTGGAGTCTGCCTGGGCTCTGGAGTCTGGCTCCGTCTTCTTTACTCCCCCCATCACGTATTTAGACACACTGACAAGAGCCCCTCTGGGCCTTTGCGTCTCCCGCCTAAACAATCCCAGCTCTCTCAGCCTCTGCTCGTGTGACGGATGCTTCAATCCCTCAAGCCTCTCCGAGGCCTTTTGCTGGACTCGCTCCGGCATGGCCATGTCTTTCTTGTACTGGGCCCAGCGCTTGTGGTACAGGTCTCTCGCTGGCACCTGCTGGACGGCTGCTTGACCTTCCCTCATCACGACTCTAGGTGGAACTAGAGCTCCAAGCGCCCTGTGCTCAGGAATGGCTGACAGAGCTCGCTGGAGCCTGTTAGAGCTTGCGAGAGGTCACAGCCTCCTTTGGCTCAAACTGCTGCACCTGTGTGCTGCCTCGGTGAGCTGTGCTCTCAGCAACGCCTACTTCCTTTCCCCCCGGGCACTGTCCAAGAGTCCGCCAGGACCGTCTCCAAACCGTGCCAAAGGCCGTGCGAATGCAAAATCGGGTCTGGGAGCGTTAAGCGCCACCCCTTGTGCACCAACATCTCGCTGCACTGAGGAACACCTGTGCCATGGCTGAGTGTGGGGGGCAGGTGGGCTTGTTTCCAGGGCTTCTTTCAAAGTGACCGGAGTTGTCCAGGACGTAACAGAACCAAGGGCTGGCTCAGGCTGTGACTATCAGCAGGGCCTAAGCACTGGTTGTTATTGCGAGTCCCCTGTGGCGTAGCAGCAGGACGCGACACCTGGGTGCTGTCAGGGCCCTGAGGGCCTCAGTGGCCCTGACCAGCAATGCTCCACACACCCTGCCCATGGGCCCAGGAGCCCATTTCAGCTCCTCCCTGGGCCTTCTGGCCCCGTCTGCACCAGGAAGCATGGGAAGGGTCTCTCATTGGCATGTGCAGAGCAAAGCTTCACTGCAGAGTCGCCTGCTCCTGCCTCTGTGGGACTGGGTAGTGCAGGGATCTTAGGACTGAAAGACAAGGCAGCTCCTGCGGCAGGTGAGTCACGTCCCGCAGACCCAGAGACCTTTTCTCTGTCACCCAGCGCCTCCCAGGAGCCCTAAGGAAAGGGTATTCTGCAAGGGGATTTGGCAGAAGACAGGGCTGCCCTGGAGCTGGCTGCACAGGCAAGCCCAGGATGGCTGTTGTTGCAACAGAGGAAACGCCCTGTTCCTCGTGCCTGCTCAGAGCTCCTGTGCGTCTGATAGGGTCCCCTTCCTTCCACGCTGCCCCCCAGGTGAAAGGCCTCGCTTGCTGTGGCAATAGGGTTAGCCCTAAGCCTAAGCCTAACCCTAAGCCTTTCCCTGGCTGGGAATCGAACCCAGGCCGCGGCAGTGAGAGTGCCGAATCCTGACCACTAGACCACCAGGGAGGAGAGGCCCAGCCTGCCTGTGCACCCACCGGTGGGCACCAGCCCTGCCCTGCAGGGGACCAACCCCTCCAACCACAGCCCCCCACAGCCGGTCAGGAAGACAAATTGCCGTGGCAGCCCGAGCCTTCCCAGGCAACTCTGCAGGCATTCCTCCTTCTTTCTGAGAACGAGACCCTCAACCAGAGCCTCTGGGCAGCAGGCACCCTGCAGCGGGAAGGCCCAGGGAGTGCAAGGTGGCGGTCGGCGGGGAGGCTGGTCACCGCTGGACACAGGTTTGCGCCGTGTGCTATTGGCAGCGTGGTTGAGGCAAGGGGGCCCTGGGGGCCCTTTCTGCACAGTCTAATGCCCTTTTGTGCTGCTGAGATGGCCCCGGCTCTAGTCACGACACGCTGCCAGGAGGACACAACCAGTCCAGCTTCATAGCTCCTAACAGCTTGGCAAAATCACCCTCCTGCATTAAATTCAGCTGCAGCTCTCAGAAGTGTGCCTCTGCGGGACAAAACTGCCCGTCTTTCCATGTCAAGCCAAGAGGGCTCACACATTGCTGCGCTCATAGAGCAGCTGGCTCCCTGGGAGGGGAGTCTGTCCTCTGCCAGGGTCAGTCGATGCCCACGCAGAGAGGAAACCACCGTGTGCCTCACTCAAATGCCTGCTCTGAAGCAACCCCTGCGCCAAGCTCTTCTTATTCCGGAAGTCTCTGAGAAACGGTCCGGAGGGCGCTGACAGGGTCCGATGGTGCTGGGGCTCACAGGAAGCCTAGACACCACTCAGCACCTATGGGCAGTGGACCCCAGGTGCTCAGGGCCCATCCAGGAGAGGAGCCTCCAGCTGCTGGCACCACTGCTACACCTTGCTCTGGGCAGGGGTGGCCAGAGGGAGCGGAGCAAATCCCTTGCCCTGAGTCCACCTCAGCCAGGTCAGCAGTGCTGTGTGCGTGGCTACTGTCCTGCCTCCAGCACCAGGAGCAGAGCAGGCGGGCGGGCACGGGAGAGAGCTGCACCCACCAGCTCTCTCTTGACGCACAGCGTGTGGGAAAGCGATGCTGGAAGAGACTGAGAAAAGGCCTCTCCTCAAGCCGCCTCCACCGCGTGGTGCGTGCACGTGCCCTCCAAGGACATGGCCCAAGATCAGGGGCATTGCCAGTCCCTCAGCACCGAGGTGTGTCATGGCACAGACGGGCGCATCACTGAGACAGCCCTTGGTCGGGGGGGGTCTCTGTGGCGCAATGGGCGAGCGCGCTCGGCTGTTAACCGAGAGGCTGGTGGTTCGAGCCCACCCAGGGACGGCCTCCTTTTGGCGGCACACGTGGGCTTGCCGGCAGGGACCCGCTGCCGTGGAAAGTCCCTGAGCAGAAAATCACAGCTGGGCACAAATCACAGCAGCCTGAGACAACAAAGCCCGACAGCACGGGCTTCAAACCCACCTCTCCAAGAAACCGGAGCCAAAATCCAGCTCCTTGCACCACTCACCTATACCCACCAGACTGCAACACTCCTGTCCTGGTGCATGGGTTGGGCTGGGGGAAGTCTGGATTGCCTCTCGCCAGGGGACCGATGCCCCTTCCGGCTGTCCTTGCAGCACAGTGCGAAACGTGAGCACGCTCTTGCTGCAGGTGGCAGCCAGCAGTGGGAGCGGGCTGCTTTCCGAGGGCAGGCAAGCAGGCTGCGAGGGACATAGCAAGGCCAGTGAGGCAGGGACCTCCCTGGCAGGGCACAGGCCCTCAGCACCCGAGCAAGAAGGGAGAGCTGGTTGAGTGTCAGGAACGAGGGCCAGGCACAGAGCAGTGGTTGCCAGCCAAGTCCAAAGTGCTGAGACGGGTCTGAGGCCAAGCTCTGGAGCCCGGTCAGCCAGGGAAGGGCAGGGTCAGCGAGGTGCATGGCGGCCAGGGCCGGGCATGGCTGCAACGTAGCTCAGGCGAGGAGCAGCTCCCTTCTGCTGAGCCACCTCCGCCACCCAGCGCAGCACTCCTGCAGCTGCAACCTCTCGCCAGGACCTCTCCCAGCAGCAGGAGCAGAGCAAGTGGGGAAAGGACCGTCGCTCTTTGTGGAGGTGCGCCCACAGGCTCACACTGCACCCCAGGGTGCGTGGTGGAGGGGACACTTGAGCAGAAAGAGCCAGGGCTGGGCACGGAGCAGTTCGTATCCCCTGTGCTATGCACCTGCCTTCCCCCCTACACCACCCTCTGTCCAGCTGGCTACGCGGGGCCGCTCTTTGCAGAGTTGTCCTTTCCTCATCGCCAGCCCCTGGACATGCCCCGTAACTTCCTTCAGTCCAGTTCTTTGCCATCCCCAAGAACTGAGACTTCTGAAAAGGTGAATCTAGAGCGTGAGTTTGCCTCCCCTCTCCCAGGGAGGCACATGAGGGCTTGCGCTGTTCGGGTGCTGCTCTGCAAGGACACAGACTCGCATTTTCTGACTTCTCCCTGCTAGCCTGCCGTCACCTGACAGCTCTGGCTGCTCCGCAGGAGGGCAGAAGGCAGGAGGGCAGGAGGCAGGAGGGAAGGCAATCCCTCCCTTTCCGAGGAGGAAAGGCAATCACATGGGCAGCTGTGATCGTATAGTGGTTAGTACTCTGTGTTGTGGCCGCAGCAACCTCGGTTCGAATCCGAGTCACAGCAATGGTTTTGCAAAGCCCGCCGGGTGAAAAGGAGAGTTGGAAAAGACACGGGAGGCACCTGCAAGGGTGGGCCAACGGGTTTGTTTCCAAAGATGCCATGGCCTAGGAAGCTCTTCTGTGCTCTCTGTTCCAAACATTCAGTGGGCTCGTGCCTAAAATGATTTCCTGGTTTCTAGTGATCGTGCAGTGTCTTCTGCTGGGGGGCTGCCGTGACAGCTACCCCTGCTTCTGGGAAAGCAGTCAAGCTTCTCCATTCTCCAGGCCAAGCTTGAGAACTGAGAGACTCTGCCTGGAAAGTGCCCAGCTTTTCACCTTTCCTTTCCCTTGCCCTTGCTCTCCGTGTTGCAGTCAGGGCACTCTCAGCTCCACACACAAACTGCCCTGCAGCCCCAGCCCACCCGCAACTGCCATCCCACGCCATAGAGACCCCCAACACAAGTAGCTCTTCCCTGGGAGAAAGAAGTCGCTTTTTTTTTTTCTTCAGGGGGAGTGTATGACTTTTCTGAGGTTATGCCACCTTGCTGGAAGTCTTAAGTCCTGTTCCGGCCAAGCTGTAAGCTGGCTGTGGGAAAGAAACCCTCCCTGGAAAGGCAGAGCTGCCTTTCTCCCTTGCCTGCTGCAGAGTGAGAGGCGCTGTGAGGCAGCAGCTTTTGCCTGCAGCTCCACCGCAGTGCTCGCGTGTAGAGAGCCAGGAGTGCTTCCTCCTGGCCTGGCTGCAGGGGGAAAGGCTGGCTAGGAAGGCTCTGCCACAGTGAGGCTGGGCAGCTGGTGCTGGGAGAGTGTCCGCCTGGAGGGCAAATGCTGAAGAGCAAAGGAAAATGTTAGCATCTGCGCCCTGAGTGGGGTCTGGATCCTCTGCGGAAGAGAAGGGAGGAGAGCCCAGCTCTGCCTCCGGGGCCCCAAACCGAGTGCTATGCGGGCAGAGCCCAGGTCAAGCCTGGAACGGCCCCAAGCGCTTCTGGTGTTCCAAGGTGTCTGTATTGGCAGGTCCCAGGATGTCTGGCTTGAGACAGATGTCACTGCTAGGAAGCTGCACCGCCCAAGGGAAGAGGAGGCACTGCATGATCAAAAGCCCATGCTCCAGGTGAGGCTTGAACGCACACCCTCAGCATCCCTCCGCTTAGCACTGCTGTATAAGTACTGCGCGCTGGCCCATTGCGCCACTGGAGCACGCTTGGAGAGGCGGACTGGAGCCCACGAGCAACCATTGTTGCCTGCGATCACCATGGCTCTTCAGCATTAACCGGGCACCTCAAGTGCTTTCCTCTTTGTCTCGTCCAGCAAGGAGCAGCCATTGCGTGCCAGGCTTGCAACATTCACCAGGGCACGGAGTGCCAGGGCAAAGTGCCCCTCGGCAGGGTTTAGCTGGCTAGAGGCAGGAAAAGGGAGGCCACAGGCGACCCAGGGCTGGGACAGTGCGGTCGCTGCTGTGGCAGCCCTGTGAGGCCATTGAGTGCATCAGAAAGCCCCCTGTAGTGAAGACAGCCGGGGGAGGGGGCGAGGGGAGGCAGAAGAAGGACACCCGACTGCCACAGGGACTGTGAGTAAGGGCAGACCCAGAGCAGCCAAAGCCATGCTGGGCCAATGGGAGTGGAGGCTGGAGAGGGGCTAAGGCAGCCAAGAAGGACACGGAGAGCAGCAGCAGGGAACACTGGTCCCAAACCACATCTCGTGGGGGAGCCAACGGGCTTCTGGCTTTGCGCTCTGCTCCCGAGGGCATCTGGGCTCTGGCCTAACCCCTGCCTGGCTGTCAGAGTCCAGTAGTCTCTGCAGCAGCATCTTGTAGCTATTCCACACAGGGAGGGTCAAGAGGGACCTCGCGGAGCTCTCAGAGCGAGACGAGACAGAAGGGTCACCGCACCAGAAAAGCCAGCGGGCAGTCCCCCAAAGCAGCAGAACGTCGCCCTTCCAACTCCCCACTGAAAACCAGTTCTTCTCTTTTAAACTGACAAGCACTTTTCTGGAAATCAGGGTCAGCACCACTTCACGAGTTGCATGGCCAGGGAAAGCTGCCAACTAAGCGCACAGGCAGGGCAAAACAGTACTGGCTGAGTACTCAGCTTCTGGACCTCCTTGGCAATTTGTTGGTCCCTGCAGCAGCAAGGCGGTCCAAAGCCTTTGCCTCTTTACTACGCCGAATGTCTGCCAGTGAAGCAGGTGCTTAGTAAGAGGCAGCACTTGCAGGGAGAGTGCAGTGTTTGGAGCATCAGGCGTTACTGGGACAAGGAAGACGACCGAAGAAGAGGCTTCTCCCAGCAACAGACCGAAAGGACACGGCCATCACCCGCTCCTCTGGGAGGATCCACAAAGCCCCTTCCTGTGTTTGATGAAGGGCAGGGAGATGCTGTGTTCCCGGGTCAGAGGAGGCGCATGGACAGGCTTCAAGGAGCCCAGGATTTGAAAAAGGCTGACAGGGCAGTCAAGCAGCTGTGAGCTGCCTGTAGTTTACAAGAAGCTACTAGGTGCTGCTTTGAAAACCTAATTCAAGAAAGCGCTAAAAAAACCAACCGCAGCCATGCGGCAAGAGAGGAGGAAGGTCTAAATGAGGCACGTCCACCTCCAGGCAGCAGGCAGGAGGTGGGTGGTGGGGACACCGTGCGCCCACCAGGACATGAGCACAGCCCTGGGGGGGCCGCCACAAGGAGCAGCCAAGGGCCGACGGAGGCCCAGGGACAAACATGGCCCATCCCAGGTTTGCCTGGCTGGAGAGCACTGCAGCTGCAGAGAAAAGCCAGGCATCTGCACTCCCAGGTTGCCGCACCGCTCTACCCCACAGCAGCTCCTCCTCTGCCCTTAGCCTTTCCCCATACAATCCGGAGAAGGGCTCCAGCTCCTATAGCACCCCTGGGGCTGTGGGCCCATCAGGTGTACGTGTGTCCTGGCCACCATGCTGTGTGAGGGGTGTGTCCGCTGTGCAGTGTCTCTGTGCGTGTGGAGAGCGTGAGCATGTGTGCGGATGCGTGTGCAGTGTCAGGGATGTGTTGGGCTGGTGCATGTGCACTCTGGCAGTGCAGTCCTGGCTGTGCGTGAGGGTCTTGGGGAGTGAGAGGTGTGAGCTCTGAGCGTGTCCTAGGGAGGGTAATGAAGGAAGAAAGGGGCGCGTGTGTGTGCGCGCGCGCTGTCCTTAGAATGAGTGAGGCAGTGGTTTGCTTGCACACCCGCTCTGTGGCACGCGTGTCTCTATGCTGCGGTCTGTGTACGGGCGTTATTCTGTTACGGCGCTACAAAAACTGTGGAGGAGCACATGGGGGGTTTAACAGCTCTTCTGTTCATCTGTCCTGCAGCACTGTCCTTTGTGAGGCACAGGCTGGTTACTCCAGCCGTGAACAAGTACACGCCACTTTTTTTTTCCTTTGGCCCTTGTAGGTGGATTTTATCATCCCCTTTGCTAAGAGCTCCATGGCCGCAATGGAGACAACGCTGACAGCAGCCGAGGGAGCTCCCACGCTGACAGGCCTCCACTTGGCCCTGGAGCTGCAGTGCCTTGGGATTGGTCGCTCTTCAGGCCCAGGCAGGCTTCTGCAGCTAGCAAGATGGCTCAGGACCACGCTTCCAGACTTTCCAGCAATGTTCACATGTCTTCTGCGCAGCCAGCAAGTCCTGGTATCTCTCCCTTTGATCCCGCAGAGCCATCTGCTGCCCAGTGCTAGGGCATTAAAAAGGAACCGTTTGGTTTTAGGCACAGGGAGAAGGGCACGGAAACGCTGCAGGCCTAGGGCAGGGCGGTTCTTCTGGGGTCTGCTTCTGCTGGCATCTCTATGCTTTCTGGAACGGGACAGGGGCCCTAGTGTCCAAGGCAAGGACATGACAAGGTGCCACGTGCCGGTAATCAGCCTGCGGAGGAGTCAGGCGGGGATGGGACTTTGCACCAAGCCGGCCTCGATCCCCACAGGGCAAGGTGTCCGGGTGTGGAGCCTTGGGGAGACAAGGATGGAGCGTGCGGTTTGAAAAGGGAGAGCCAAAACGCTGGAGGAATCCTTTCATCGTCGGCAGCCACAACTTTCTGGTCCCACAGGGAAAGCCCACCGCTGAGTGCCCAACCCCTGCCCCTGGGCTGGAAGGGTGCCTGCTCCCAGGCCACAGCCTGCAAAGCCTGTTGCTCTCCCACGAGGGGTGCCAGGGAAAGACCGGACCCCCTTCCCCTCCCCTCCCCTTGGGTGCTCCTGGGTGTGGAGGGAAGGCCAGTGCAGGGGAAGGGGAAACAGCACCCCCAGCTGGAGAAATTTACCAGAGGAAGTGCTTCTCTTGGGAATTCCGCTGCCGATTCAGCTCTACCCTCTGCTTCCACTCTTCCCGACGCGCTTGGTAAGTCTCCAAGAGTTGCAGGGTGTGGCTTGCTCGTACAGAAAGCTGCCTGCAAGAGCAGGGAAAGTTCCCTCTCCCCTTCTGGCTGAGGCCCTCCTGCCTCTCCCCTCGACCAGCCCCTGCACGCACGCTCCCGCTGGTGGTACCCACAGCCTTCAAGTGGCAATGCAGCTTGGGGCTGCCTGGCACCAGGGTCCAGCCCAGGTCATTGCCATGCCAGGAGAAATCAGGGGACGCCATACCCAGCCCCATGGCTCCCAAGATGGGCTTCCTCACACCTCGGACAGGTGCTGCCACTCCAGTTTTCCAGGCCGGGGCTGGGCCTGGCGCGCACTTACTCTTTGCGCAGCCGCGGCAGCCTCTCTGGCTTCCTCTTCTTCTCCTCAGCTCGGGGCAGGAAGGCAGCAGCGCTCTCCTCTTTCCCAAGCCACGGCACTGGTGAGTGTGGCTGAACCTCGGGCAGCGTTTCCTGATGCCGCCAAGCCTGCATTGGGGCCAGAGGACAAATTTGAGGCTGCTTCTGACCTCCCTCAGGCGCTCTCACCTCTCAGCCCTGGAGAAGCCAGCAACTGCGGGGCCTGTGCGTCCTCCCGCACACTTGCTCTGCTCTGGCCTCAGAAACCCCCATGCCAAGCACTGCCGCAGGCAGGGACCCTGGCCGGGATTCACCACCGTTGCTTGCTGGCTCCATTCTCTCTTGCTGACATCGCTCGTGACAGGGTGAATGAGGGCAAGGAATGACCATTTTTCAGCGCTGCAACCGTGAAATCAAACGCTCCCGTGGGGTTCCACCAGTCAGACCCCAGCACGGAACCACTGAACGGGGTCGGTTGGAGGGGACCTCTGGAGAACTCTCGTCCAAGGCCCCGCTCCAAGCGGGGCCAGTTAGAGCAGGCTGCCCGGGCTGTGTCCACCTGAGGGTTGAATAACTCCAAGGGTAGAAGTCCCACAGCCTCTCTGGGCCCTGTTCCAAACTTTGACCACCCTCATGGTGGAAACGCGCCTCCCAACAGCTAGCCGGAATCTGCCTTTTTGCAACTCTACGTCTTGTGCCTCTCACCCTGTCACTGTGCGCCTCTGAGAAGAGCTGGCTAAGTTACCTCTAGCCTTTCCCCCGGGTAGCTGCAGACAGCAAGGCGATGGACCCTTGAGCCTTCTCTTCTATGGGCTGAACAAACACAGTCCTCTCCACCTCTCCCTTGGACACCAGGTTCTCCAGCCCGCTGACCAGCTTGGGAGCCTCCGCTGGATTTGCTCCAGCATTCCAGAGCCTCTCTTGCATGGTCGAGCCCCACCCTGGACCTAGGGCTGGCTCCAGGTGAGGTCTCCCAAGGGCTGAAGAGAGAGGACTCGTGGCGTCCTTCACTCGGCTGGCTACACTCTTGCAAGCACAGCCCCGCCTGTGGTTGGCCTTCTTCCCCGCAAGTTCAAGGGAGGGGGCGACCCAGCCATGCCCCCACCACAGCACATTGCTGCTCCTCCCCTTTGGCTTTTTGCAGCAGCTTCTCCCTGCCAGGCATGGGCAGGCAAGCTTGAAAGACCATGGCCACCTGGCCTGCTCTTTGGGGGGCAGCAGTACCACTCGGACTTGGAGACCTCCACGGCTCCGCTCCTCGGCTTACCTGTTCTGCCCTGTTTGGCTGCCTGCAAACAGGAATTGCAGTCCGAGGTCTGGCTTGACGAGGTTCTTGCTGCTTGCTGTCCTCGTCCACCTGAGAGGAGCTCTCCCGAACTGTTTGCAGCAGGCTGAAAACACACAAGCCGGGTGAGGTTATCGGAGTCCCGGATGAGACCGTTCTCCATCTTGTGCTCACAAGCAGCGGCGTGCCAGCCTCTGCAGCACAAGACAGTGCTGCTGGAGCATTTGGTGTATTTGAGCCCTTGTGATCCCGTCAAGAGTGAGGGAAGAACGCCTCCAGCTGTAGCACTCACATGAGGCCCTACAGGCCCTAAGGAAAGCTCTGGATGCCCAGGTGTGGGCCCTCTCTGGATGGCACGAGGAGAAAACCAGTGCCATTTGCCACGCCCGGAGCCTGCAGAGCCCGCTAGCCGCCTCCTGCTAGGGGCACTAAAGGCCGTGAGGTGGTCAGAAAGACTCTGTTTTGGGGTGAAATGGGAAAAGGGGAGGCTTCTAGTGAATTGAATCCAACCTAAAAACCAGGGAAAACGGACACCGCTCTCTGTTGGTGGGGGAGGATGGTCTGACTTTCACGTTCCTCTGGGAAGTGCTCTCATCTACGCTGCAACCAAATGAGGTCCCTTGAAATGTCGAGGTCCCTTGAAATGTCTAGCAAAGCAGAACAGCTTTGCTGCAACTTCTCAGCTGCTGCAACACCTCTTGCATCGACATCGGTCGTTGTGACACGAGTTGACAACCTTTCAGAGTTCATACCGACGGCGTGTGCGACGGAAACAACTCCTTCCCAGAATGCCAAAAGCACACGGTCACCGGCATGCTTTGCTCCAAGAGCCTCACCTGGCAGCTGGCTTGTTTGCCCGGGTTTTCCATTCTTTCCCTCCCTTTGAGCTGGCCCCAGATAGCGTGGGCGGAGAAAGCCTTTCTCGAGAAAGGAGGCGCTCAGCAGGAGGACTCCCTGGAAGTAGGAAGGGCGGAGACTCTTCAGCAAGCATCTCTGTGAGCGTTTGAACAAGAAGGACAGGCAGCTGTGCTCCAGCTTTGGATCAAAGAGCCCGATTGCCTTGGAGCTCTGCTCCCGAGCAGGTCTTAGGCCCTTGCTGACACAGAATCCTGTCCAGCTCTTCACTTCTGCAGGGCACCCTTCTGCCCTGGAGTACTGTGGCTGTTCTCCTGCTTTCTCTAGCCCATAGGCTTAAAAAGCGGGGCTTGGCTGGGAGGTGCTGGTGACCTCATGGTACCCTCTCCTTTGGGGCGGCTGCGGGCTGGAGGGCATAGTGCCACACGAGAAGGGGAACAGATTCCTGCACATCTATAAGGCGCTCACATGCACAGACTTGCTCTTCTGGCACATCCAGCCCAAAGACATGCTTAGGGAGATGCACAGCACAAGGCCTGCAATTACCAGCCTCCACAAGGAAGCCACGTTTTGGCACAGCTTCGCAGCCTGTTGCCACTCATCTCCACGTGGTCTTCCTCCCCACTTTCCAGCGCGCTGCTTCCCTGGGAAAGGTAGACCCCCTCCGCCACTGGCAGCTCAAGGCAGGATTTTGATCCCGCGCAGAGCGCGGAGGGATCTTCCTAAATTCCTAAATGCCGCTGCACAGACAGACTCCTGCAACTAAGGAGCAGCTTGCAAGACACACCAGGGCATGGAGTCCCAGGGCCAAGTGCCCCTCAGCAGTGGCAGCTGCTGCAGTTGGTGCTGCAGGACTGCCCGGAGAGCCCCTTCCAGGAGGAGTCCCCTGAGATCTGCTGTGATGAGTAAACAGAGGCACAAGAGAAGCAGCCTACTCCGCCGGGCATCGCCTTTTCAGCTTGGCTCCAGCCCCGTGCTGCGGAGGCCAAAAGGAAAACAAACACACCTCTCTCACCAGTCAGCTGTGACATTACCTTTTCCCTCAGTCTGCTTGTTACGCGCTCTGTCCTTTGCCTCCCGGCCTTTGGCGGCCTTCCGAGACCCTCTGGAGGAAGAGGCTGGTTTCACAGGTGACATCTCAGTCTCCGTCCTGGAAACAAGAAAGGCACCAGAGAGAAGCTTGACACCAGAGGCTCGCAGAAACCTGCGACAGGCTTGCCGTCAATCTAGGAAGACCAAGTCATGCAAAGACTTGTTGGCCACCCTTCAGATGTCACACTGACAGAGTGTACGGAAGAAGCAACCCCTTCAAAGAACTCCAGGAGCACAAGGGCACCCTCAGCCCTTTTCTCCAAGAGCCTCACCTGGCCGACGACTTGCTTCCTTTGCTCTTCCGCCCCTTCTGCTTTTTACGGCCGGCGCCAGATAACGCGGGTGGCACAGGCCTTTCTTGAGAGAGGAGGCACGCAACGGGAGCACTCCCTGGAAGTAGGAAAGGAGAAGGCTCTTCAGCAAGCGTCTTTGTGAGCACTTGGGACAGGCAGATGTGCTCCAGCATCGGATCAAACAGGCTGATCCCCTTGGAGCCACGCTCTCCAAGAGGTCTTGCTCCCTAGGACGTCCTTGGCACATGCTAGCAGCCTGTTGACAGTCATCTCCAGGCAATCTTTCATTCACGTGCCCGGGATCCGTCAGAGAGGTAGACCCCCCCTCCCTTCCCCTCCAGCATAGACACCTCGCCGCCAAACATCCTAAAGTGCTAAAGTGAAAGAGGAGCTTGCGCTATCCACCAGGGCGCAGCGCCCCGGGGCAAAACTGCCCTTCAGCGGCACCAGCTGCATTTGTTGCTGTTGGGCCACCCTGAGACCTCCTGCCATCCAGAGTCACTTGAGATTTGCTGCGAGGGGTAAATAGAGGCACAAAGAGGCAGTCTACTCTCCCAGGCACCGCATCTTGACCAGGGCTCCAACCACCTACTGCTGAGGACAAAGGGAACACACGCATGAACACACGCACGCATGCACACTCCCTTCTCTCTCACAAGTCAGCTGTGACATGACCTGTTCTGTCCATCTGCCCTTCTTCTTCAGTGCACTTCAGGGATCCCTGGGAGGGAGATTCCGCCTCTTGTTTTTCAGCCGGAAGCGTCAAATCAAATCTGGAAAGGAGAAGACGCCAGGCTGCAGAAAAGGCACCACGCTCCCTTTGCCGCTCGCATTCACAGTCCGTTGCCAGAGAGCTTTGAGAAGGCCTGCCAAGGCCATAGCTTTCCAAAGCAGAGTACGCAACATCCTTGAGAACTCTCATTCTGAGGAACCGGAGAGGCACAGGCCAGACCTCCGCGGCGTGTGCGCACACGAGAGGCCCCACCAGTCTGGGCCAGGGCTTCCCTATCCTAACGCGGAGAAAGTGTACTCCAGGCCTCCTTGCTGCCCCTGGAGACCATCTCGCCTCCCCTCCTCCTATTCACCAAGCAGGAGCTGAGACCTACTCCACAAACGTACTGTGGCAACACGAAGACACTGCCGGGACCCATGCGAAAAGCCACACTTCCTCTTCCTGAAACCACCAGGGGTCTCGTCCCTGGGGCCTGAAACAGAGACAGAGGTACGTGAGAGCGTTCCGGCGACATGACTGCCTTGCTCCTAAAGGCAGCAAATCTTTCTTGTGCTCAGGGCAGATGCTGCCACCGGGACACCCTGAAACAAAGTTTCCTCTCCAAATGCTAGCCCTCAACTAGGAAAGCAGAAGATGCACAGCTCAGAGCTGAGAATGAGGGACCTCACTGCCGGGTGTTTCGCAAGGGCAAGAGTCAAGACAGTCAACGAGGACGCTCCTTCTCTGTTAGTGGAGAAGTCAGGCACAGGAGAAGGCATTCGATTAGCCAGGGTCTCTGCGGGCCGGGTTTTGCCGGTTGGCTTGCTATGAGCCCTCCTGGAAAGAGAACACCTGGCTCGGACCTGGTGTTAGCTCACAGGCTCTCCAAGGATTTAGGTGGTTGCATCCATAGCATGGAAGAGGAGCGAGAGAGACCCAGCCCTTGCTTTGCCTTTGCCCAGTGGGTAAGAACCGGGAGTGCCACACGAGAGAGCTGGGGAAGGGCATTGGGCTGGGATGAGGAGACAGGCTGGGACAGGGTGACCATCCCAAGCAGAGCGTGAATGCAGGCCTGGGGCAGAAAAGAGCCGTTCATGGCAGTGGGACGCCAGGGACACTAGGAAGGGCTGGTCAGTGCAGACGGCCCAGCACTCAACCATGGCTTTCTGCGAGGGGAAGCGCCACAGATACCTGCCTGCGTCGTAGACTCTTTCCCCAGAAACTGCCTACTTTTGAGCCCGTAAAAGCCTCGCCATTATCATTTCTAGCACAGAGAGTGGGATGCTGGGCCAGCCAGAGCCTTGGCCTAACGCGGGGCAGCTCGTCCTACGTTCGCCTCTGTCGCCCAGACCACTGTGTACGAGAGACGGACGCTAGAGAGAGTTGGCGTGGCTGGAGACCGTGGCTGCCTCGCTGGCCGGGAAGGTCCTGGCAGGCCAACAGAGATCAGTTCAGTCGTCCTTTGACAGGTGTCCAGAAGAAGTAGGCGTAGCACGGGGAAGTGCTCGACTTACCCCGAGCAGAGCTTCTAGCAGCTTTCCAGTGCCATCCACGGTGAGGAGGAAGTCATCGTAAAATCTCATGGTCACTTCCTGGTCTCGTACGGAGAGAATGCCAATGGCCTTGAAGACAAAGTCCACGGCCTGTCTTTTTGAGATGGCCCGAAAGAACGCCATCACGGTCTCCTGTATGCAGCACTGCACCGTTGTAAAAGGCATGTGGGCACACACGGATAGATCCTCGTACCTCAGAGGGACGATTCTTACGTCACCTAGACAGCAGCAAAGGAGGAACAAAGGCACCTCTGCAGCAGGGCAGCGGGCTCCAATCACAAGGTGACAACACTTTCTGGCAAGACAGCGCTGCCTCAGAGCAGGCTCTTGAATCCTCTGCTACAGCGCCTAGGAGCAGTTTATGGAGTCCCTTCCGGGAAGAGTCAGAGCAGCCTGCAAACTGAGGTGCTCAGGGGGCAGCAGTGATTTTGCCAGTGCAGGAATAAAAAAGGGAAACTAACCATTTGGTAGGACCACGTTACCGGAGGGCAGGACAAGTAGGGCAGACGGGTGCAGGTCCCATGAGAAAGTGCGCGGTGCCAGGCCATTGTGACTGTGCCCGCAGCCAGTGCCCTCTGGCTAAGCCTATGCCATGTCAGTAGACGCAAGGAAGAAGCAAAGTGCAAGGACGGCACAGCAGCCCACAGGGTTCTTCTACCCCCCACCCCGACCCCCACCCCCACCCCCACCGCCTCGTAGTCAGCAAATGTCTCCGCTTTTGGGGCCAGCGTCCTATCCCTCCCACGCACCCGGCTGAAGGCATATTACCAGGAAAGGACACCCAGGGAGCCTTTCTGAGCAGTTGCTCCTGGCTGGCCTCTGCAGCATGAACAAGCTGAAGTTGTTCTCAGGCCAGCCGGAGGCATTCAGTCATGTCTTCAGAGCAGTTTGCATGCGCCTCAAGCTCGGCGCAAGGGCAGGCAAAGGTTTTAACGTGTCTTCTTACCAGGAACATCTTCTTGAGCGCACCTGGCCTGGTATTCCTTGGCAACAACCTCCGATATACGGAACATGGGTCTCCGAACAATCGAAAGCTCACCGTTCACGGAGCACTCGTAGTGTTTAAGGACATAGAATATCCCCACTCCTAATACCTTGACACCCTGAGAGCAGCAGCAGGAGAGAAGGAACAAGCATAAGCAGCCTGGAGACGAAAAACGGACCGAGGGCTTGCCCGAGCGTGGGGATGCTGCCCTGGGCCCTGCCCACCCCTAGCATGCAAAGGGCAAGATGGGGCACTAGGGAAAGCACACACTCCAGACCTTTCTTTCCTCTTGCTCCTCTGCTCGCCCCCCAAATCTCTTTGGGAAAGCAACAGCAGAGCCAACATTCCTCCCCTACCTACACTCGGAGGGGTTTCCAACGGCAGGGACCAACCCTGGAACAGGGGCCAGGCTTTGGTTTTTCCATGCTGGCACTGGAGAAGGGAGAAGGCCCAGAAAGTGCCCAGCACTCTCTTCTGCTTTATCGGGACTTCCGTTGTTACCGCCGGTGCCAGAGAAGCTGCTCTGTGGCACATTTGTCCGGGACAGTGTCCTGCGGGGGTGCTCTTTCTCTTTTCAGGGGAGGGAAGCAACGGCACGCCGTGGCACAGGGGTGTCAGGACAAGGCAAACCGTCAGCGTTTCAGGAGGGGAGGACCGAGCCACAAGACCCACCTTGTTCTCTGCCAAGTGCTCTAGAATGTATTCAGAGACGCTGTCCCAAATGGTAACAATCTCTGGAAAGCAAGGGAAAAATCCAAGTCAGCAAGCGCACAACCATTCAGCACCCTGCTCACCAAGGAGGTGACCGGTGCAGGTGAGACGAAACATACCGCCACCCCAATTCCAAACACGCAAGGCGCTCCACGTGGCGGGAGCTGCAGAGCTGAGCTGCGAGGACACCTCTGCCCACTTCTAAGCGAGGCTCCTGTCCTTTCAGGTGGGCATGCCTGAAAGGCATACCCGCCCGCTAGGGAAACGGGGACTAGCTTTCCACGCCAGTGAGAGGACGGTGCCGTGCCCACAGGAGTCGCCCAGGCTCAGGGCAGCCCCAGGTGTCTCCCCTGCAGGAGTCCCGGCTGCCAAACTCACCGCTGGGCCACCAAGGGACGTGCAGACTGGTCTCTCGTGGCACCCACTAGCCCTGTCCAGCCCTGCCCCACAGAGCCCAGCCTTTCCATAGCTCTTCTCCTAGCTGATATGCTCTACAGCAGTCAGGAAATACCTCCTGCAAGCCTTACCGCAGCGGCTGAGATTCCTGAGCGTTGGGAACACGTCTGGCCACAGGTTCTCCATCTTTGCGCCCCCTCACGCTCAATGAGGCCCTGTAGCAGGAGGGTGAGGAGGAAACTTCTCCTCCTCCTCCTTTGCACTTCCCCAGGCAGGCTCCAGCAGTGTTGCGTGGCCTGCCTTCGCCCTCTCGTTGCGCTGCAAAGCAGCTCCTCCAGAGAAGAGCGGTGGCGAGAGCAGCACCCGAAAGCTGGGCTTGCCCAGGCCTCGCAGGGAAGTGCAGGGAGGGGCCCCGTGGCGGGAGGGGAGCTGTGGCTGTGATGCGGCATGTCCCACTGTGACCCCCGCCCGCGTCACCAAGAGGCTGCCAGGCCTCCCGCGACACCCTCCCCCAGACCCTGCCAGGCTTTGCCCACCTCAGCCAAGGGCAGCTGCGCTGGCTGTTTTGGGGTGCTGCCCCCACCCCACGCCGTGGCGCAGCGAGAGCCATGGCGGGGGCGGGGAGGGGGAGCTCACCAGTGTGGTGGCCCCAGATGGGGACGCTGCGCTGCCATTGCTGGCCGCAGGGGCTGTGCTGAGCTCTGCCCTGAAGGAAGGAAGGAAGGGATAAAGGAAGGAAGGAATAAAGAGGAGCCTCGGCAAAGCAAGGGCTGGTGCTGGCTAGGTATACCACAGCCTCTCTGGGTTCTGGAGTCTGGAGTCTGCCTGGGCTCTGGAGTCTGGCTCCGTCTTCTTTACTCCCCCCATCACGTATTTAGACACACTGACAAGAGCCCCTCTGGGCCTTTGCGTCTCCCGCCTAAACAATCCCAGCTCTCTCAGCCTCTGCTCGTGTGACGGATGCTTCAATCCCTCAAGCCTCTCCGAGGCCTTTTGCTGGACTCGCTCCAGCACGGCCATGTCTTTCTTGTACTGGGCCCAGCGCTTGTGGTACAGGTCTCTCGCTGGCACCTGCTGGACGGCTGCTTGACCTTCCCTCATCACGACTCTAGGTGGAACTAGAGCTCCAAGCGCCCTGTGCTCAGGAATGGCTGACAGAGCTCGCTGGAGCCTGTTAGAGCTTGCGAGAGGTCACAGCCTCCTTTGGCTCAAACTGCTGCACCTGTGTGCTGCCTCGGTGAGCTGTGCTCTCAGCAACGGCTACTTCCTTTCCCCGGGCACTGTCCAAGAGTCCGCCAGGACCGTCTCCAAACCGTGCCAAAGGCCGTGCGAATGCAAAATCGGGTCTGGGAGCGTTAAGCGCCACCCCTTGTGCACCAACATCTCGCTGCACTGAGGAACACCTGTGCCATGGCTGAGTGTGGGGGGCAGGTGGGCTTGTTTCCAGGGCTTTTTTCAAAGTGACCGGAGTTGTCCAGGACGTAACAGAACCAAGGGCTGGCTCAGGCTGTGACTATCAGCAGGGCCTAAGCACTGGTTGTTATTGCGAGTCCCCTGTGGCGTAGCAGCAGGACGCGACACCTGGGTGCTGTCAGGGCCCTGAGGGCCTCAGTGGCCCTGACCAGCAATGCTCCACACACCCTGCCCATGGGCCCAGGAGCCCATTTCAGCTCCTCCCTGGGCCTTCTGGCCCCGTCTGCACCAGGAAGCATGGGAAGGGTCTCTCATTGGCATGTGCAGAGCAAAGCTTCACTGCAGAGTCGCCTGCTCCTGCCTCTGTGGGACTGGGTAGTGCAGGGATCTTAGGACTGAAAGACAAGGCAGCTCCTGCGGCAGGTGAGTCACGTCCCGCAGACCCAGAGACCTTTTCTCTGTCACCCAGCGCCTCCCAGGAGCCCTAAGGAAAGGGTATTCTGCAAGGGGATTTGGCAGAAGACAGGGCTGCCCTGGAGCTGGCTGCACAGGCAAGCCCAGGATGGCTGTTGTTGCAACAGAGGAAACGCCCTGTTCCTCGTGCCTGCTCAGAGCTCCTGTGCGTCTGATAGGGTCCCCTTCCTTCCACGCTGCCCCCCAGGTGAAAGGCCTCGCTTGCTGTGGCAATAGGGTTAGCCCTAAGCCTAAGCCTAACCCTAAGCCTTTCCCTGGCTGGGAATCGAACCCAGGCCGCGGCAGTGAGAGTGCCGAATCCTGACCACTAGACCACCAGGGAGGAGAGGCCCAGCCTGCCTGTGCACCCACTGGTGGGCACCAGCCCTGCCCTGCAGGGGACCAACCCCTCCAACCACAGCCCCCCACAGCCGGTCAGGAAGACAAATTGCCGTGGCAGCCCGAGCCTTCCCAGGCAACTCTGCAGGCATTCCTCCTTCTTTCTGAGAACGAGGCCCTCAACCAGAGCCTCTGGGCAGCAGGCACCCTGCAGTGGGAAGGCCCAGGGAGTGCAAGGTGGCGGTCGGCGGGGAGGCTGGTCACCGCTGGACACAGGTTTGCGCCGTGTGCTATTGGCAGCGTGGTTGAGGCAAGGGGGCCCTGGGGGCCCTTTCTGCATGGTCTAATGCCCTTTTGTGCTGCTGAGATGGCCCCGGCTCTAGTCACGACACGCTGCCAGGAGGACACAACCAGTCCAGCTTCATAGCTCCTAACAGCTTGGCAAAATCACCCTCCTGCATTAAATTCAGCTGCAGCTCTCAGAAGTGTGCCTCTGCGGGACAAAACTGCCCGTCTTTCCATGTCAAGCCAAGAGGGCTCACACATTGCTGCGCTCATAGAGCAGCTGGCTCCCTGGGAGGGGAGTCTGTCCTCTGCCAGGGTCAGTCGATGCCCACGCAGAGAGGAAACCACCGTGTGCCTCACTCAAATGCCTGCTCTGAAGCAACCCCTGCGCCAAGCTCTTCTTATTCCGGAAGTCTCTGAGAAACGGTCCGGAGGGCGCTGACAGGGTCCGATGGTGCTGGGGCTCACAGGAAGCCTAGACACCACTCAGCACCTATGGGCAGTGGACCCCAGGTGCTCAGGGCCCATCCAGGAGAGGAGCCTCCAGCTGCTGGCACCACTGCTACACCTTGCTCTGGGCAGGGGTGGCCAGAGGGAGCGGAGCAAATCCCTTGCCCTGAGTCCACCTCAGCCAGGTCAGCAGTGCTGTGTGCGTGGCTACTGTCCTGCCTCCAGCACCAGGAGCAGAGCAGGCGGGCGGGCACGGGAGAGAGCTGCACCCACCAGCTCTCTCTTGACGCACAGCGTGTGGGAAAGCGATGCTGGAAGAGACTGAGAAAAGGCCTCTCCTCAAGCCGCCTCCACCGCGTGGTGCGTGCACGTGCCCTCCAAGGACATGGCCCAAGATCAGGGGCATTGCCAGTCCCTCAGCACCGAGGTGTGTCATGGCACAGACGGGCGCATCACTGAGACAGCCCTTGGTCGGGGGGGGTCTCTGTGGCGCAATGGGCGAGCGCGCTCGGCTGTTAACCGAGAGGCTGGTGGTTCGAGCCCACCCAGGGACGGCCTCCTTTTGGCGGCACACGTGGGCTTGCCGGCAGGGACCCGCTGCCGTGGAAAGTCCCTGAGCAGAAAATCACAGCTGGGCACAAATCACAGCAGCCTGAGACAACAAAGCCCGACAGCACGGGCTTCAAACCCACCTCTCCAAGAAACCGGAGCCAAAATCCAGCTCCTTGCACCACTCACCTATACCCACCAGACTGCAACACTCCTGTCCTGGTGCATGGGTTGGGCTGGGGGAAGTCTGGATTGCCTCTCGCCAGGGGACCGATGCCCCTTCCGGCTGTCCTTGCAGCACAGTGCGAAGCGTGAGCACGCTCTTGCTGCAGGTGGCAGCCAGCAGTGGGAGCGGGCTGCTTTCCGAGGGCAGGCAAGCAGGCTGCGAGGGACATAGCAAGGCCAGTGAGGCAGGGACCTCCCTGGCAGGGCACAGGCCCTCAGCACCCGAGCAAGAAGGGAGAGCTGGTTGAGTGTCAGGAACGAGGGCCAGGCACAGAGCAGTGGTTGCCAGCCAAGTCCAAAGTGCTGAGACGGGTCTGAGGCCAAGCTCTGGAGCCCGGTCAGCCAGGGAAGGGCAGGGTCAGCGAGGTGCATGGCGGCCAGGGCCGGGCATGGCTGCAACGTAGCTCAGGCGAGGAGCAGCTCCCTTCTGCTGAGCCACCTCCGCCACCCAGCGCAGCACTCCTACAGCTGCGACCTCTCGCCAGGACCTCTCCCAGCAGCAGGAGCAGAGCAAGTGGGGAAAGGACCGTCGCTCTTTGTGGAGGTGCGCCCACAGGCTCACACTGCACCCCAGGGTGCGTGGTGGAAGGGACACTTGAGCAGAAAGAGCCAGGGCTGGGCACGGAGCAGTTCGTATCCCCTGTGCTATGCACCTGCCTTCCCCCCTACACCACCCTCTGTCCAGCTGGCTACGCGGGGCCGCTCTTTGCAGAGTTGTCCTTTCCTCATCGCCAGCCCCTGGACATGCCCCGTAACTTCCTTCAGTCCAGTTCTTTGCCATCCCCAAGAACTGAGACTTCTGAAAAGGTGAATCTAGAGAGTGAGGGCTTGCGCTGTTCGGGTGCTGCTCTGCAAGGACACAGACTCGCATTTTCTGACTTCTCCCTGCTAGCCTGCCGTCACCTGACAGCTCTGGCTGCTCCGCAGGAGGGCAGAAGGCAGGAGGCAGGAGGGAAGGCAATCCCTCCCTTTCCGAGGAGGAAAGGCAATCACATGGGCAGCTGTGATCGTATAGTGGTTAGTACTCTGCGTTGTGGCCGCAGCAACCTCGGTTCGAATCCGAGTCACAGCAATGGTTTTGCAAAGCCCGCCGGGTGAAAAGGAGAGTTGGAAAAGACACGGGAGGCACCTGCAAGGGTGGGCCAACGGGTTTGTTTCCAAAGATGCCATGGCCTAGGAAGCTCTTCTGTGCTCTCTGTTCCAAACATTCAGTGGGCTCGTGCCTAAAATGATTTCCTGGTTTCTAGTGATCGTGCAGTGTCTTCTGCTGGGGGGCTGCCGTGACAGCTACCCCTGCTTCTGGGAAAGCAGTCAAGCTTCTCCGTTCTCCAGGCCAAGCTTGAGAACTGAGAGACTCTGCCTGGAAAGTGCCCAGCTTTTCACCTTTCCTTTCCCTTGCCCTTGCTCTCCGTGTTGCAGTCAGGGCACTCTCAGCTCCACACACAAACTGCCCTGCAGCCCCAGCCCACCCGCAACTGCCATCCCACGCCATAGAGACCCCCAACACAAGTAGCTCTTCCCTGGGAGAAAGAAGTCGCTTTTTTTTTTTCTTCAGGGGGAGTGTATGACTTTTCTGAGGTTATGCCACCTTGCTGGAAGTCTTAAGTCCTGTTCCGGCCAAGCTGTAAGCTGGCTGTGGGAAAGAAACCCTCCCTGGAAAGGCAGAGCTGCCTTTCTCCCTTGCCTGCTGCAGAGTGAGAGGCGCTGTGAGGCAGCAGCTTTTGCCTGCAGCTCCACCGCAGTGCTCGCGTGTAGAGAGCCAGGAGTGCTTCCTCCTGGCCTGGCTGCAGGGGGAAAGGCTGGCTAGGAAGGCTCTGCCACAGTGAGGCTGGGCAGCTGGTGCTGGGAGAGTGTCCGCCTGGAGGGCAAATGCTGAAGAGCAAAGGAAAATGTTAGCATCTGCGCCCTGAGTGGGGTCTGGATCCTCTGCGGAAGAGAAGGGAGGAGAGCCCAGCTCTGCCTCCGGGGCCCCAAACCGAGTGCTATGCGGGCAGAGCCCAGGTCAAGCCTGGAACGGCCCCAAGCGCTTCTGGTGTTCCAAGGTGTCTGTATTGGCAGGTCCCAGGATGTCTGGCTTGAGACAGATGTCACTGCTAGGAAGCTGCACCGCCCAAGGGAAGAGGAGGCACTGCATGATCAAAAGCCCATGCTCCAGGTGAGGCTTGAACGCACACCCTCAGCATCCCTCCGCTTAGCACTGCTGTATAAGTACTGCGCGCTGGCCCATTGCGCCACTGGAGCACGCTTGGAGAGGCGGACTGGAGCCCACGAGCAACCATTGTTGCCTGCGATCACCATGGCTCTTCAGCATTAACCGGGCACCTCAAGTGCTTTCCTCTTTGTCTCGTCCAGCAAGGAGCAGCCATTGCGTGCCAGGCTTGCAACATTCACCAGGGCACGGAGTGCCAGGGCAAAGTGCCCCTCGGCAGGGTTTAGCTGGCTAGAGGCAGGAAAAGGGAGGCCACAGGCGACCCAGGGCTGGGACAGTGCGGTCGCTGCTGTGGCAGCCCTGTGAGGCCATTGAGTGCATCAGAAAGCCCACTGTAGTGAAGACAGCCGGGGGAGGGGGCGAGGGGAGGCAGAAGAAGGACACCCGACTGCCACAGGGACTGTGAGTAAGGGCAGACCCAGAGCAGCCAAAGCCATGCTGGGCCAATGGGAGTGGAGGCTGGAGAGGGGCTAAGGCAGCCAAGAAGGACACGGAGAGCAGCAGCAGGGAACACTGGTCCCAAACCACATCTCGTGGGGGAGCCAACGGGCTTCTGGCTTTGCGCTCTGCTCCCGAGGGCATCTGGGCTCTGGCCTAACCCCTGCCTGGCTGTCAGAGTCCAGTAGTCTCTGCAGCAGCATCTTGTAGCTATTCCACACAGGGAGGGTCAAGAGGGACCTCGCGGAGCTCTCAGAGCGAGACGAGACAGAAGGGTCACCGCACCAGAAAAGCCAGCGGGCAGTCCCCCAAAGCAGCAGAACGTCGCCCTTCCAACTCCCCACTGAAAACCAGTTCTTCTCTTTTAAACTGACAAGCACTTTTCTGGAAATCAGGGTCAGCACCACTTCACGAGTTGCATGGCCAGGGAAAGCTGCCAACTAAGCGCACAGGCAGGGCAAAACAGTACTGGCTGAGTACTCAGCTTCTGGACCTCCTTGGCAATTTGTTGGTCCCTGCAGCAGCAAGGCGGTCCAAAGCCTTTGCCTCTTTACTACGCCGAATGTCTGCCAGTGAAGCAGGTGCTTAGTAAGAGGCAGCACTTGCAGGGAGAGTGCAGTGTTTGGAGCATCAGGCGTTACTGGGACAAGGAAGACGACCGAAGAAGAGGCTTCTCCCAGCAACAGACCGAAAGGACACGGCCATCACCCGCTCCTCTGGGAGGATCCACAAAGCCCCTTCCTGTGTTTGATGAAGGGCAGGGAGATGCTGTGTTCCCGGGTCAGAGGAGGCGCATGGACAGGCTTCAAGGAGCCCAGGATTTGAAAAAGGCTGACAGGGCAGTCAAGCAGCTGTGAGCTGCCTGTAGTTTACAAGAAGCTACTAGGTGCTGCTTTGAAAACCTAATTCAAGAAAGCGCTAAAAAAACCAACCGCAGCCATGCGGCAAGAGAGGAGGAAGGTCTAAATGAGGCACGTCCACCTCCAGGCAGCAGGCAGGAGGTGGGTGGTGGGGACACCGTGCGCCCACCAGGACATGAGCACAGCCCTGGGGGGGCCGCCACAAGGAGCAGCCAAGGGCCGACGGAGGCCCAGGGACAAACATGGCCCATCCCAGGTTTGCCTGGCTGGAGAGCACTGCAGCTGCAGAGAAAAGCCAGGCATCTGCACTCCCAGGTTGCCGCACCGCTCTACCCCACAGCAGCTCCTCCTCTGCCCTTAGCCTTTCCCCATACAATCCGGAGAAGGGCTCCAGCTCCTATAGCACCCCTGGGGCTGTGGGCCCATCAGGTGTACGTGTGTCCTGGCCACCATGCTGTGTGAGGGGTGTGTCCACTGTGCAGTGTCTCTGTGCGTGTGGAGAGCGTGAGCATGTGTGCGGATGCGTGTGCAGTGTCAGGGATGTGTTGGGCTGGTGCATGTGCACTCTGGCAGTGCAGTCCTGGCTGTGCGTGAGGGTCTTGGGGAGTGAGAGGTGTGAGCTCTGAGCGTGTCCTAGGGAGGGTAATGAAGGAAGAAAGGGGCGCGTGTGTGTGCGCGCGCGCTGTCCTTAGAATGAGTGAGGCAGTGGTTTGCTTGCACACCCGCTCTGTGGCACGCGTGTCTCTATGCTGCGGTCTGTGTACGGGCGTTATTCTGTTACGGCGCTACAAAAACTGTGGAGGAGCACATGGGGGGTTTAACAGCTCTTCTGTTCATCTGTCCTGCAGCACTGTCCTTTGTGAGGCACAGGCTGGTTACTCCAGCCGTGAACAAGTACACGCCACTTTTTTTTTCCTTTGGCCCTTGTAGGTGGATTTTATCATCCCCTTTGCTAAGAGCTCCATGGCCGCAATGGAGACAACGCTGACAGCAGCCGAGGGAGCTCCCACGCTGACAGGCCTCCACTTGGCCCTGGAGCTGCAGTGCCTTGGGATTGGTCGCTCTTCAGGCCCAGGCAGGCTTCTGCAGCTAGCAAGATGGCTCAGGACCACGCTTCCAGACTTTCCAGCAATGTTCACATGTCTTCTGCGCAGCCAGCAAGTCCTGGTATCTCTCCCTTTGATCCCGCAGAGCCATCTGCTGCCCAGTGCTAGGGCATTAAAAAGGAACCGTTTGGTTTTAGGCACAGGGAGAAGGGCACGGAAACGCTGCAGGCCTAGGGCAGGGCGGTTCTTCTGGGGTCTGCTTCTGCTGGCATCTCTATGCTTTCTGGAACGGGACAGGGGCCCTAGTGTCCAAGGCAAGGACATGACAAGGTGCCACGTGCCGGTAATCAGCCTGCGGAGGAGTCAGGCGGGGATGGGACTTTGCACCAAGCCGGCCTCGATCCCCACAGGGCAAGGTGTCCGGGTGTGGAGCCTTGGGGAGACAAGGATGGAGCGTGCGGTTTGAAAAGGGAGAGCCAAAACGCTGGAGGAATCCTTTCATCGTCGGCAGCCACAACTTTCTGGTCCCACAGGGAAAGCCCACCGCTGAGTGCCCAACCCCTGCCCCTGGGCTGGAAGGGTGCCTGCTCCCAGGCCACAGCCTGCAAAGCCTGTTGCTCTCCCACGAGGGGTGCCAGGGAAAGACCGGACCCCCTTCCCCTCCCCTCCCCTTGGGTGCTCCTGGGTGTGGAGGGAAGGCCAGTGCAGGGGAAGGGGAAACAGCACCCCCAGCTGGAGAAATTTACCAGAGGAAGTGCTTCTCTTGGGAATTCCGCTGCCGATTCAGCTCTACCCTCTGCTTCCACTCTTCCCGACGCGCTTGGTAAGTCTCCAAGAGTTGCAGGGTGTGGCTTGCTCGTACAGAAAGCTGCCTGCAAGAGCAGGGAAAGTTCCCTCTCCCCTTCTGGCTGAGGCCCTCCTGCCTCTCCCCTCGACCAGCCCCTGCACGCACGCTCCCGCTGGTGGTACCCACAGCCTTCAAGTGGCAATGCAGCTTGGGGCTGCCTGGCACCAGGGTCCAGCCCAGGTCATTGCCATGCCAGGAGAAATCAGGGGACGCCATACCCAGCCCCATGGCTCCCAAGATGGGCTTCCTCACACCTCGGACAGGTGCTGCCACTCCAGTTTTCCAGGCCGGGGCTGGGCCTGGCGCGCACTTACTCTTTGCGCAGCCGCGGCAGCCTCTCTGGCTTCCTCTTCTTCTCCTCAGCTCGGGGCAGGAAGGCAGCAGCGCTCTCCTCTTTCCCAAGCCACGGCACTGGTGAGTGTGGCTGAACCTCGGGCAGCGTTTCCTGATGCCGCCAAGCCTGCATTGGGGCCAGAGGACAAATTTGAGGCTACTTCTGACCTCCCTCAGGCGCTCTCACCTCTCAGCCCTGGAGAAGCCAGCAACTGCGGGGCCTGTGCGTCCTCCCGCACACTTGCTCTGCTCTGGCCTCAGAAACCCCCATGCCAAGCACTGCCGCAGGCAGGGACCCTGGCCGGGATTCACCACCGTTGCTTGCTGGCTCCATTCTCTCTTGCTGACATCGCTCGTGACAGGGTGAATGAGGGCAAGGAATGACCATTTTTCAGCGCTGCAACCGTGAAATCAAACGCTCCCGTGGGGTTCCACCAGTCAGACCCCAGCACGGAACCACTGAACGGGGTCGGTTGGAGGGGACCTCTGGAGAACTCTCGTCCAAGGCCCCGCTCCAAGCGGGGCCAGTTAGAGCAGGCTGCCCGGGCTGTGTCCACCTGAGGGTTGAATAACTCCAAGGGTAGAAGTCCCACAGCCTCTCTGGGCCCTGTTCCAAACTTTGACCACCCTCATGGTGGAAACGCGCCTCCCAACAGCTAGCCGGAATCTGCCTTTTTGCAACTCTACGTCTTGTGCCTCTCACCCTGTCACTGTGCGCCTCTGAGAAGAGCTGGCTAAGTTACCTCTAGCCTTTCCCCCGGGTAGCTGCAGACAGCAAGGCGATGGACCCTTGAGCCTTCTCTTCTATGGGCTGAACAAACACAGTCCTCTCCACCTCTCCCTTGGACACCAGGTTCTCCAGCCCGCTGGCCAGCTTGGGAGCCTCCGCTGGATTTGCTCCAGCATTCCAGAGCCTCTCTTGCATGGTCGAGCCCCACCCTGGACCTAGGGCTGGCTCCAGGTGAGGTCTCCCAAGGGCTGAAGAGAGAGGACTCGTGGCGTCCTTCACTCGGCTGGCTACACTCTTGCAAGCACAGCCCCGCCTGTGGTTGGCCTTCTTCCCCGCAAGTTCAAGGGAGGGGGCGACCCAGCCATGCCCCCACCACAGCACATTGCTGCTCCTCCCCTTTGGCTTTTTGCAGCAGCTTCTCCCTGCCAGGCATGGGCAGGCAAGCTTGAAAGACCATGGCCACCTGGCCTGCTCTTTGGGGGGCAGCAGTACCACTCGGACTTGGAGACCTCCACGGCTCCGCTCCTCGGCTTACCTGTTCTGCCCTGTTTGGCTGCCTGCAAACAGGAATTGCAGTCCGAGGTCTGGCTTGACGAGGTTCTTGCTGCTTGCTGTCCTCGTCCACCTGAGAGGAGCTCTCCCGAACTGTTTGCAGCAGGCTGAAAACACACAAGCCGGGTGAGGTTATCGGAGTCCCGGATGAGACCGTTCTCCATCTTGTGCTCACAAGCAGCGGCGTGCCAGCCTCTGCAGCACAAGACAGTGCTGCTGGAGCATTTGGTGTATTTGAGCCCTTGTGATCCCGTCAAGAGTGAGGGAAGAACGCCTCCAGCTGTAGCACTCACATGAGGCCCTACAGGCCCTAAGGAAAGCTCTGGATGCCCAGGTGTGGGCCCTCTCTGGATGGCACGAGGAGAAAACCAGTGCCATTTGCCACGCCCGGAGCCTGCAGAGCCCGCTAGCCGCCTCCTGCTAGGGGCACTAAAGGCCGTGAGGTGGTCAAAAAGACTCTGTTTTGGGGTGAAATGGGAAAAGGGGAGGCTTCTAGTGAATTGAATCCAACCTAAAAACCAGGGAAAACGGACACCGCTCTCTGTTGGTGGGGGAGGATGGTCTGACTTTCACGTTCCTCTGGGAAGTGCTCTCATCTACGCTGCAACCAAATGAGGTCCCTTGAAATGTCGAAGTCCCTTGAAATGTCTAGCAAAGCAGAACAGCTTTGCTGCAACTTCTCAGCTGCTGCAACACCTCTTGCATCGACATCGGTCGTTGTGACACGAGTTGACAACCTTTCAGAGTTCATACCGACGGCGTGTGCGACGGAAACAACTCCTTCCCAGAATGCCAAAAGCACACGGTCACCGGCATGCTTTGCTCCAAGAGCCTCACCTGGCAGCTGGCTTGTTTGCCCGGGTTTTCCATTCTTTCCCTCCCTTTGAGCTGGCCCCAGATAGCGTGGGCGGAGAAAGCCTTTCTCGAGAAAGGAGGCGCTCAGCAGGAGGACTCCCTGGAAGTAGGAAGGGCGGAGACTCTTCAGCAAGCATCTCTGTGAGCGTTTGAACAAGAAGGACAGGCAGCTGTGCTCCAGCTTTGGATCAAAGAGCCCGATTGCCTTGGAGCTCTGCTCCCGAGCAGGTCTTAGGCCCTTGCTGACACAGAATCCTGTCCAGCTCTTCACTTCTGCAGGGCACCCTTCTGCCCTGGAGTACTGTGGCTGTTCTCCTGCTTTCTCTAGCCCATAGGCTTAAAAAGCGGGGCTTGGCTGGGAGGTGCTGGTGACCTCATGGTACCCTCTCCTTTGGGGCGGCTGCGGGCTGGAGGGCATAGTGCCACACGAGAAGGGGAACAGATTCCTGCACATCTATAAGGCGCTCACATGCACAGACTTGCTCTTCTGGCACATCCAGCCCAAAGACATGCTTAGGGAGATGCACAGCACAAGGCCTGCAATTACCAGCCTCCACAAGGAAGCCACATTTTGGCACAGCTTCGCAGCCTGTTGCCACTCATCTCCACGTGGTCTTCCTCCCCACTTTCCAGCGCGCTGCTTCCCTGGGAAAGGTAGACCCCCTCCGCCACTGGCAGCTCAAGGCAGGATTTTGATCCCGCGCAGAGCGCGGAGGGATCTTCCTAAATTCCTAAATGCCGCTGCACAGACAGACTCCTGCAACTAAGGAGCAGCTTGCAAGACACACCAGGGCATGGAGTCCCAGGGCCAAGTGCCCCTCAGCAGTGGCAGCTGCTGCAGTTGGTGCTGCAGGACTGCCCGGAGAGCCCCTTCCAGGAGGAGTCCCCTGAGATCTGCTGTGATGAGTAAACAGAGGCACAAGAGAAGCAGCCTACTCCGCCGGGCATCGCCTTTTCAGCTTGGCTCCAGCCCCGTGCTGCGGAGGCCAAAAGGAAAACAAACACACCTCTCTCACCAGTCAGCTGTGACATTACCTTTTCCCTCAGTCTGCTTGTTACGCGCTCTGTCCTTTGCCTCCCGGCCTTTGGCGGCCTTCCGAGACCCTCTGGAGGAAGAGGCTGGTCTCACAGGCGACATCTCAGTCTCCGTCCTGGAAACAAGAAAGGCACCAGAGAGAAGCTTGACACCAGAGGCTCGCAGAAACCTGCGACAGGCTTGCCGTCAATCTAGGAAGACCAAGTCATGCAAAGACTTGTTGGCCACCCTTCAGATGTCACACTGACAGAGTGTACGGAAGAAGCAACCCCTTCAAAGAACTCCAGGAGCACAAGGGCACCCTCAGCCCTTTTCTCCAAGAGCCTCACCTGGCCGACGACTTGCTTCCTTTGCTCTTCCGCCCCTTCTGCTTTTTACGGCCGGCGCCAGATAACGCGGGTGGCACAGGCCTTTCTTGAGAGAGGAGGCACGCAACGGGAGCACTCCCTGGAAGTAGGAAAGGAGAAGGCTCTTCAGCAAGCGTCTTTGTGAGCACTTGGGACAGGCAGATGTGCTCCAGCATCGGATCAAACAGGCTGATCCCCTTGGAGCCACACTCTCCAAGAGGTCTTGCTCCCTAGGACGTCCTTGGCACATGCTAGCAGCCTGTTGACAGTCATCTCCAGGCAATCTTTCATTCACGTGCCCGGGATCCGTCAGAGAGGTAGACCCCCCCTCCCTTCCCCTCCAGCATAGACACCTCGCCGCCAAACATCCTAAAGTGCTAAAGTGAAAGAGGAGCTTGCGCTATCCACCAGGGCGCAGCGCCCCGGGGCAAAACTGCCCTTCAGCGGCACCAGCTGCATTTGTTGCTGTTGGGCCACCCTGAGACCTCCTGCCATCCAGAGTCACTTGAGATTTGCTGCGAGGGGTAGAGGCACAAAGAGGCAGTCTACTCTCCCAGGCACCGCATCTTGACCAGGGCTCCAACCACCTACTGCTGAGGACAAAGGGAACACACGCATGAACACACGCACGCATGCACACTCCCTTCTCTCTCACAAGTCAGCTGTGACATGACCTGTTCTGTCCATCTGCCCTTCTTCTTCAGTGCACTTCAGGGATCCCTGGGAGGGAGATTCCGCCTCTTGTTTTTCAGCCGGAAGCGTCAAATCAAATCTGGAAAGGAGAAGACGCCAGGCTGCAGAAAAGGCACCACGCTCCCTTTGCCGCTCGCATTCACAGTCCGTTGCCAGAGAGCTTTGAGAAGGCCTGCCAAGGCCATAGCTTTCCAAAGCAGAGTACGCAACATCCTTGAGAACTCTCATTCTGAGGAACCGGAGAGGCACAGGCCAGACCTCCGCGGCGTGTGCGCACACGAGAGGCCCCACCAGTCTGGGCCAGGGCTTCCCTATCCTAACGCGGAGAAAGTGTACTCCAGGCCTCCTTGCTGCCCCTGGAGACCATCTCGCCTCCCCTCCTCCTATTCACCAAGCAGGAGCTGAGACCTACTCCACAAACGTACTGTGGCAACACGAAGACACTGCCGGGACCCATGCGAAAAGCCACACTTCCTCTTCCTGAAACCACCAGGGGTCTCGTCCCTGGGGCCTGAAACAGAGACAGAGGTACGTGAGAGCGTTCCGGCGACATGACTGCCTTGCTCCTAAAGGCAGCAAATCTTTCTTGTGCTCAGGGCAGATGCTGCCACCGGGACACCCTGAAACAAAGTTTCCTCTCCAAATGCTAGCCCTCAACTAGGAAAGCAGAAGATGCACAGCTCAGAGCTGAGAATGAGGGACCTCACTGCCGGGTGTTTCGCAAGGGCAAGAGTCAAGACAGTCAACGAGGACGCTCCTTCTCTGTTAGTGGAGAAGTCAGGCACAGGAGAAGGCATTCGATTAGCCAGGGTCTCTGCGGGCCGGGTTTTGCCGGTTGGCTTGCTATGAGCCCTCCTGGAAAGAGAACACCTGGCTCGGACCTGGTGTTAGCTCACAGGCTCTCCAAGGATTTGGGTGGTTGCATCCATAGCATGGAAGAGGAGCGAGAGAGACCCAGCCCTTGCTTTGCCTTTGCCCAGTGGGTAAGAACCGGGAGCGCCACACGAGAGAGCTGGGGAAGGGCATTGGGCTGGGATGAGGAGACAGGCTGGGACAGGGTGACCATCCCAAGCAGAGCGTGAATGCAGGCCTGGGGCAGAAAAGAGCCGTTCATGGCAGTGGGACGCCAGGGACACTAGGAAGGGCTGGTCAGTGCAGACGGCCCAGCACTCAACCATGGCTTTCTGCGAGGGGAAGCGCCACAGATACCTGCCTGCGTCGTAGACTCTTTCCCCAGAAACTGCCTACTTTTGAGCCCGTAAAAGCCTCGCCATTATCATTTCTAGCACAGAGAGTGGGATGCTGGGCCAGCCAGAGCCTTGGCCTAACGCGGGGCAGCTCGTCCTACGTTCGCCTCTGTCGCCCAGACCACTGTGTACGAGAGACGGACGCTAGAGAGAGTTGGCGTGGCTGGAGACCGTGGCTGCCTCGCTGGCCGGGAAGGTCCTGGCAGGCCAACAGAGATCAGTTCAGTCGTCCTTTGACAGGTGTCCAGAAGAAGTAGGCGTAGCACGGGGAAGTGCTCGACTTACCCCGAGCAGAGCTTCTAGCAGCTTTCCAGTGCCATCCACGGTGAGGAGGAAGTCATCGTAAAATCTCATGGTCACTTCCTGGTCTCGTACGGAGAGAATGCCAATGGCCTTGAAGACAAAGTCCACGGCCTGTCTTTTTGAGATGGCCCGAAAGAACGCCATCACGGTCTCCTGTATGCAGCACTGCACCGTTGTAAAAGGCATGTGGGCACACACGGATAGATCCTCGTACCTCAGAGGGACGATTCTTACGTCACCTAGACAGCAGCAAAGGAGGAACAAAGGCACCTCTGCAGCAGGGCAGCGGGCTCCAATCACAAGGTGACAACACTTTCTGGCAAGACAGCGCTGCCTCAGAGCAGGCTCTTGAATCCTCTGCTACAGCGCCTAGGAGCAGTTTATGGAGTCCCTTCCGGGAAGAGTCAGAGCAGCCTGCAAACTGAGGTGCTCAGGGGGCAGCAGTGATTTTGCCAGTGCAGGAATAAAAAAGGGAAACTAACCATTTGGTAGGACCACGTTACCGGAGGGCAGGACAAGTAGGGCAGACGGGTGCAGGTCCCATGAGAAAGTGCGCGGTGCCAGGCCATTGTGACTGTGCCCGCAGCCAGTGCCCTCTGGCTAAGCCTATGCCATGTCAGTAGACGCAAGGAAGAAGCAAAGTGCAAGGACGGCACAGCAGCCCACAGGGTTCTTCTACCCCCCACCCCGACCCCCACCCCCACCCCCACCGCCTCGTAGTCAGCAAATGTCTCCGCTTTTGGGGCCAGCGTCCTATCCCTCCCACGCACCCGGCTGAAGGCATATTACCAGGAAAGGACACCCAGGGAGCCTTTCTGAGCAGTTGCTCCTGGCTGGCCTCTGCAGCATGAACAAGCTGAAGTTGTTCTCAGGCCAGCCGGAGGCATTCAGTCATGTCTTCAGAGCAGTTTGCATGCGCCTCAAGCTCGGCGCAAGGGCAGGCAAAGGTTTTAACGTGTCTTCTTACCAGGAACATCTTCTTGAGCGCACCTGGCCTGGTATTCCTTGGCAACAACCTCCGATATACAGAACATGGGTCTCCGAACAATCGAAAGCTCACCGTTCACGGAGCACTCGTAGTGTTTAAGGACATAGAATATCCCCACTCCTAATACCTTGACACCCTGAGAGCAGCAGCGGGAGAGAAGGAACAAGCATAAGCAGCCTGGAGACGAAAAACGGACCGAGGGCTTGCCCGAGCGTGGGGATGCTGCCCTGGGCCCTGCCCACCCCTAGCATGCAAAGGGCAAGATGGGGCACTAGGGAAAGCACACACTCCAGACCTTTCTTTCCTCTTGCTCCTCTGCTCGCCCCCCAAATCTCTTTGGGAAAGCAACAGCAGAGCCAACATTCCTCCCCTACCTACACTCGGAGGGGTTTCCAACGGCAGGGACCAACCCTGGAACAGGGGCCAGGCTTTGGTTTTTCCATGCTGGCACTGGAGAAGGGAGAAGGCCCAGAAAGTGCCCAGCACTCTCTTCTGCTTTATCGGGACTTCCGTTGTTACCGCCGGTGCCAGAGAAGCTGCTCTGTGGCACATTTGTCCGGGACAGTGTCCTGCGGGGGTGCTCTTTCTCTTTTCAGGGGAGGGAAGCAACGGCACGCCGTGGCACAGGGGTGTCAGGACAAGGCAAACCGTCAGCGTTTCAGGAGGGGAGGACCGAGCCACAAGACCCACCTTGTTCTCTGCCAAGTGCTCTAGAATGTATTCAGAGACGCTGTCCCAAATGGTAACAATCTCTGGAAAGCAAGGGAAAAATCCAAGTCAGCAAGCGCACAACCATTCAGCACCCTGCTCACCAAGGAGGTGACCGGTGCAGGTGAGACGAAACATACCGCCACCCCAATTCCGAACACGCAAGGCGCTCCACGTGGCGGGAGCTGCAGAGCTGAGCTGCGAGGACACCTCTGCCCACTTCTAAGCGAGGCTCCTGTCCTTTCAGGTGGGCATGCCTGAAAGGCATACCCGCCCGCTAGGGAAACGGGGACTAGCTTTCCACGCCAGTGAGAGGACGGTGCCGTGCCCACAGGAGTCGCCCAGGCTCAGGGCAGCCCCAGGTGTCTCCCCTGCAGGAGTCCCGGCTGCCAAACTCACCGCTGGGCCACCAAGGGACGTGCAGACTGGTCTCTCGTGGCACCCACTAGCCCTGTCCAGCCCTGCCCCACAGAGCCCAGCCTTTCCATAGCTCTTCTCCTAGCTGATATGCTCTACAGCAGTCAGGAAATACCTCCTGCAAGCCTTACCGCAGCGGCTGAGATTCCTGAGCGTTGGGAACACGTCTGGCCACAGGTTCTCCATCTTTGCGCCCCCTCACGCTCAATGAGGCCCTGTAGCAGGAGGGGGAGGAGGAAACTTCTCCTCCTCCTCCTTTGCACTTCCCCAGGCAGGCTCCAGCAGTGTTGCGTGGCCTGCCTTCGCCCTCTCGTTGCGCTGCAAAGCAGCTCCTCCAGAGAAGAGCGGTGGCGAGAGCAGCACCCGAAAGCTGGGCTTGCCCAGGCCTCGCAGGGAAGTGCAGGGAGGGGCCCCGTGGCGGGAGGGGAGCTGTGGCTGTGATGCGGCATGTCCCACTGTGACCCCCGCCCGCGTCACCAAGAGGCTGCCAGGCCTCCCGCGACACCCTCCCCCAGACCCTGCCAGGCTTTGCCCACCTCAGCCAAGGGCAGCTGCGCTGGCTGTTTTGGGGTGCTGCCCCCACCCCACGCCGTGGCGCAGCGAGAGCCATGGCGGGGGCGGGGAGGGGGAGCTCACCAGTGTGGTGGCCCCAGATGGGGACGCTGCGCTGCCATTGCTGGCCGCAGGGGCTGTGCTGAGCTCTGCCCTGAAGGAAGGAAGGAAGGGATAAAGGAAGGAAGGAATAAAGAGGAGCCTCGGCAAAGCAAGGGCTGGTGCTGGCTAGGTATACCACAGCCTCTCTGGGTTCTGGAGTCTGGAGTCTGCCTGGGCTCTGGAGTCTGGCTCCGTCTTCTTTACTCCCCCCATCACGTATTTAGACACACTGACAAGAGCCCCTCTGGGCCTTTGCGTCTCCCGCCTAAACAATCCCAGCTCTCTCAGCCTCTGCTCGTGTGACGGATGCTTCAATCCCTCAAGCCTCTCGGAGGCCTTTTGCTGGACTCGCTCCAGCACGGCCATGTCTTTCTTGTACTGGGCCCAGCGCTTGTGGTACAGGTCTCTCGCTGGCACCTGCTGGACGGCTGCTTGACCTTCCCTCATCACGACTCTAGGTGGAACTAGAGCTCCAAGCGCCCTGTGCTCAGGAATGGCTGACAGAGCTCGCTGGAGCCTGTTAGAGCTTGCGAGAGGTCACAGCCTCCTTTGGCTCAAACTGCTGCACCTGTGTGCTGCCTCGGTGAGCTGTGCTCTCAGCAACGGCTACTTCCTTTCCCCGGGCACTGTCCAAGAGTCCGCCAGGACCGTCTCCAAACCGTGCCAAAGGCCGTGCGAATGCAAAATCGGGTCTGGGAGCGTTAAGCGCCACCCCTTGTGCACCAACATCTCGCTGCACTGAGGAACACCTGTGCCATGGCTGAGTGTGGGGGGCAGGTGGGCTTGTTTCCAGGGCTTCTTTCAAAGTGACCGGAGTTGTCCAGGACGTAACAGAACCAAGGGCTGGCTCAGGCTGTGACTATCAGCAGGGCCTAAGCACTGGTTGTTATTGCGAGTCCCCTGTGGCGTAGCAGCAGGACGCGACACCTGGGTGCTGTCAGGGCCCTGAGGGCCTCAGTGGCCCTGACCAGCAATGCTCCACACACCCTGCCCATGGGCCCAGGAGCCCATTTCAGCTCCTCCCTGGGCCTTCTGGCCCCGTCTGCACCAGGAAGCATGGGAAGGGTCTCTCATTGGCATGTGCAGAGCAAAGCTTCACTGCAGAGTCGCCTGCTCCTGCCTCTGTGGGACTGGGTAGTGCAGGGATCTTAGGACTGAAAGACAAGGCAGCTCCTGCGGCAGGTGAGTCACGTCCCGCAGACCCAGAGACCTTTTCTCTGTCACCCAGCGCCTCCCAGGAGCCCTAAGGAAAGGGTATTCTGCAAGGGGATTTGGCAGAAGACAGGGCTGCCCTGGAGCTGGCTGCACAGGCAAGCCCAGGATGGCTGTTGTTGCAACAGAGGAAACGCCCTGTTCCTCGTGCCTGCTCAGAGCTCCTGTGCGTCTGATAGGGTCCCCTTCCTTCCACGCTGCCCCCCAGGTGAAAGGCCTCGCTTGCTGTGGCAATAGGGTTAGCCCTAAGCCTAAGCCTAACCCTAAGCCTTTCCCTGGCTGGGAATCGAACCCAGGCCGCGGCAGTGAGAGTGCCGAATCCTGACCACTAGACCACCAGGGAGGAGAGGCCCAGCCTGCCTGTGCACCCACTGGTGGGCACCAGCCCTGCCCTGCAGGGGACCAACCCCTCCAACCACAGCCCCCCACAGCCGGTCAGGAAGACAAATTGCCGTGGCAGCCCGAGCCTTCCCAGGCAACTCTGCAGGCATTCCTCCTTCTTTCTGAGAACGAGGCCCTCAACCAGAGCCTCTGGGCAGCAGGCACCCTGCAGTGGGAAGGCCCAGGGAGTGCAAGGTGGCGGTCGGCGGGGAGGCTGGTCACCGCTGGACACAGGTTTGCGCCGTGTGCTATTGGCAGCGTGGTTGAGGCAAGGGGGCCCTGGGGGCCCTTTCTGCACAGTCTAATGCCCTTTTGTGCTGCTGAGATGGCCCCGGCTCTAGTCACGACACGCTGCCAGGAGGACACAACCAGTCCAGCTTCATAGCTCCTAACAGCTTGGCAAAATCACCCTCCTGCATTAAATTCAGCTGCAGCTCTCAGAAGTGTGCCTCTGCGGGACAAAACTGCCCGTCTTTCCATGTCAAGCCAAGAGGGCTCACACATTGCTGCGCTCATAGAGCAGCTGGCTCCCTGGGAGGGGAGTCTGTCCTCTGCCAGGGTCAGTCGATGCCCACGCAGAGAGGAAACCACCGTGTGCCTCACTCAAATGCCTGCTCTGAAGCAACCCCTGCGCCAAGCTCTTCTTATTCCGGAAGTCTCTGAGAAACGGTCCGGAGGGCGCTGACAGGGTCCGATGGTGCTGGGGCTCACAGGAAGCCTAGACACCACTCAGCACCTATGGGCAGTGGACCCCAGGTGCTCAGGGCCCATCCAGGAGAGGAGCCTCCAGCTGCTGGCACCACTGCTACACCTTGCTCTGGGCAGGGGTGGCCAGAGGGAGCGGAGCAAATCCCTTGCCCTGAGTCCACCTCAGCCAGGTCAGCAGTGCTGTGTGCGTGGCTACTGTCCTGCCTCCAGCACCAGGAGCAGAGCAGGCGGGCGGGCACGGGAGAGAGCTGCACCCACCAGCTCTCTCTTGACGCACAGCGTGTGGGAAAGCGATGCTGGAAGAGACTGAGAAAAGGCCTCTCCTCAAGCCGCCTCCACCGCGTGGTGCGTGCACGTGCCCTCCAAGGACATGGCCCAAGATCAGGGGCATTGCCAGTCCCTCAGCACCGAGGTGTGTCATGGCACAGACGGGCGCATCACTGAGACAGCCCTTGGTCGGGGGGGGTCTCTGTGGCGCAATGGGCGAGCGCGCTCGGCTGTTAACCGAGAGGCTGGTGGTTCGAGCCCACCCAGGGACGGCCTCCTTTTGGCGGCACACGTGGGCTTGCCGGCAGGGACCCGCTGCCGTGGAAAGTCCCTGAGCAGAAAATCACAGCTGGGCACAAATCACAGCAGCCTGAGACAACAAAGCCCGACAGCACGGGCTTCAAACCCACCTCTCCAAGAAACCGGAGCCAAAATCCAGCTCCTTGCACCACTCACCTATACCCACCAGACTGCAACACTCCTGTCCTGGTGCATGGGTTGGGCTGGGGGAAGTCTGGATTGCCTCTCGCCAGGGGACCGATGCCCCTTCCGGCTGTCCTTGCAGCACAGTGCGAAGCGTGAGCACGCTCTTGCTGCAGGTGGCAGCCAGCAGTGGGAGCGGGCTGCTTTCCGAGGGCAGGCAAGCAGGCTGCGAGGGACATAGCAAGGCCAGTGAGGCAGGGACCTCCCTGGCAGGGCACAGGCCCTCAGCACCCGAGCAAGAAGGGAGAGCTGGTTGAGTGTCAGGAACGAGGGCCAGGCACAGAGCAGTGGTTGCCAGCCAAGTCCAAAGTGCTGAGACGGGTCTGAGGCCAAGCTCTGGAGCCCGGTCAGCCAGGGAAGGGCAGGGTCAGCGAGGTGCATGGCGGCCAGGGCTGGGCATGGCTGCAACGTAGCTCAGGCGAGGAGCAGCTCCCTTCTGCTGAGCCACCTCCGCCACCCAGCGCAGCACTCCTGCAGATGCAACCTCTCGCCAGGACCTCTCCCAGCAGCAGGAGCAGAGCAAGTGGGGAAAGGACCGTCGCTCTTTGTGGAGGTGCGCCCACAGGCTCACACTGCACCCCAGGGTGCGTGGTGGAGGGGACACTTGAGCAGAAAGAGCCAGGGCTGGGCACGGAGCAGTTCGTATCCCCTGTGCTATGCACCTGCCTTCCCCCCTACACCACCCTCTGTCCAGCTGGCTACGCGGGGCCGCTCTTTGCAGAGTTGTCCTTTCCTCATCGCCAGCCCCTGGACATGCCCCGTAACTTCCTTCAGTCCAGTTCTTTGCCATCCCCAAGAACTGAGACTTCTGAAAAGGTGAATCTAGAGTGTGAGTTTGCCTCCCCTCTCCCAGGGAGGCACATGAGGGCTTGCGGTGTTCGGGTGCTGCTCTGCAAGGACACAGACTCGCATTTTCTGACTTCTCCCTGCTAGCCTGCCGTCACCTGACAGCTCTGGCTGCTCCGCAGGAGGGCAGAAGGCAGGAGGGCAGGAGGCAGGAGGGAAGGCAATCCCTCCCTTTCCAAGGAGGAAAGGCAATCACATGGGCAGCTGTGATCGTATAGTGGTTAGTACTCTGTGTTGTGGCCGCAGCAACCTCGGTTCGAATCCGAGTCACAGCAATGGTTTTGCAAAGCCCGCCGGGTGAAAAGGAGAGTTGGAAAAGACACGGGAGGCACCTGCAAGGGTGGGCCAACGGGTTTGTTTCCAAAGATGCCATGGCCTAGGAAGCTCTTCTGTGCTCTCTGTTCCAAACATTCAGTGGGCTCGTGCCTAAAATGATTTCCTGGTTTCTAGTGATCGTGCAGTGTCTTCTGCTGGGGGGCTGCCGTGACAGCTACCCCTGCTTCTGGGAAAGCAGTCAAGCTTCTCCATTCTCCAGGCCAAGCTTGAGAACTGAGAGAGTCTGCCTGGAAAGTGCCCAGCTTTTCACCTTTCCTTTCCCTTGCCCTTGCTCTCCGTGTTGCAGTCAGGGCACTCTCAGCTCCACACACAAACTGCCCTGCAGCCCCAGCCCACCCGCAACTGCCATCCCACGCCATAGAGACCCCCAACACAAGTAGCTCTTCCCTGGGAGAAAGAAGTCGCTTTTTTTTTTTCTTCAGGGGGAGTGTGTGACTTTTCTGAGGTTATGCCACCTTGCTGGAAGTCTTAAGTCCTGTTCCGGCCAAGCTGTAAGCTGGCTGTGGGAAAGAAACCCTCCCTGGAAAGGCAGAGCTGCCTTTCTCCCTTGCCTGCTGCAGAGTGAGAGGCGCTGTGAGGCAGCAGCTTTTGCCTGCAGCTCCACCGCAGTGCTCGCGTGTAGAGAGCCAGGAGTGCTTCCTCCTGGCCTGGCTGCAGGGGGAAAGGCTGGCTAGGAAGGCTCTGCCACAGTGAGGCTGGGCAGCTGGTGCTGGGAGAGTGTCCGCCTGGAGGGCAAATGCTGAAGAGCAAAGGAAAATGTTAGCATCTGCGCCCTGAGTGGGGTCTGGATCCTCTGCGGAAGAGAAGGGAGGAGGGCCCAGCTCTGCCTCCGGGGCCCCAAACCGAGTGCTATGCGGGCAGAGCCCAGGTCAAGCCTGGAACGGCCCCAAGCGCTTCTGGTGTTCCAAGGTGTCTGTATTGGCAGGTCCCAGGATGTCTGGCTTGAGACAGATGTCACTGCTAGGAAGCTGCACCGCCCAAGGGAAGAGGAGGCACTGCATGATCAAAAGCCCATGCTCCAGGTGAGGCTTGAACGCACACCCTCAGCATCCCTCCGCTTAGCACTGCTGTATAAGTACTGCGCGCTGGCCCATTGCGCCACTGGAGCACGCTTGGAGAGGCGGACTGGAGCCCACGAGCAACCATTGTTGCCTGCGATCACCATGGCTCTTCAGCATTAACCGGGCACCTCAAGTGCTTTCCTCTTTGTCTCGTCCAGCAAGGAGCAGCCATTGCGTGCCAGGCTTGCAACATTCACCAGGGCACGGAGTGCCAGGGCAAAGTGCCCCTCGGCAGGGTTTAGCTGGCTAGAGGCAGGAAAAGGGAGGCCACAGGCGACCCAGGGCTGGGACAGTGCGGTCGCTGCTGTGGCAGCCCTGTGAGGCCATTGAGTGCATCAGAAAGCCCCCTGTAGTGAAGACAGCCGGGGGAGGGGGCGAGGGGAGGCAGAAGAAGGACACCCGACTGCCACAGGGACTGTGAGTAAGGGCAGACCCAGAGCAGCCAAAGCCATGCTGGGCCAATGGGAGTGGAGGCTGGAGAGGGGCTAAGGCAGCCAAGAAGGACACGGAGAGCAGCAGCAGGGAACACTGGTCCCAAACCACATCTCGTGGGGGAGCCAACGGGCTTCTGGCTTTGCGCTCTGCTCCCGAGGGCATCTGGGCTCTGGCCTAACCCCTGCCTGGCTGTCAGAGTCCAGTAGTCTCTGCAGCAGCATCTTGTAGCTATTCCACACAGGGAGGGTCAAGAGGGACCTCGCGGAGCTCTCAGAGCGAGACGAGACAGAAGGGTCACCGCACCAGAAAAGCCAGCGGGCAGTCCCCCAAAGCAGCAGAACGTCGCCCTTCCAACTCCCCACTGAAAACCAGTTCTTCTCTTTTAAACTGACAAGCACTTTTCTGGAAATCAGGGTCAGCACCACTTCACGAGTTGCATGGCCAGGGAAAGCTGCCAACTAAGCGCACAGGCAGGGCAAAACAGTACTGGCTGAGTACTCAGCTTCTGGACCTCCTTGGCAATTTGTTGGTCCCTGCAGCAGCAAGGCGGTCCAAAGCCTTTGCCTCTTTACTACGCCGAATGTCTGCCAGTGAAGCAGGTGCTTAGTAAGAGGCAGCACTTGCAGGGAGAGTGCAGTGTTTGGAGCATCAGGCGTTACTGGGACAAGGAAGACGACCGAAGAAGAGGCTTCTCCCAGCAACAGACCGAAAGGACACGGCCATCACCCGCTCCTCTGGGAGGATCCACAAAGCCCCTTCCTGTGTTTGATGAAGGGCAGGGAGATGCTGTGTTCCCGGGTCAGAGGAGGCGCATGGACAGGCTTCAAGGAGCCCAGGATTTGAAAAAGGCTGACAGGGCAGTCAAGCAGCTGTGAGCTGCCTGTAGTTTACAAGAAGCTACTAGGTGCTGCTTTGAAAACCTAATTCAAGAAAGCGCTAAAAAAACCAACCGCAGCCATGCGGCAAGAGAGGAGGAAGGTCTAAATGAGGCACGTCCACCTCCAGGCAGCAGGCAGGAGGTGGGTGGTGGGGACACCGTGCGCCCACCAGGACATGAGCACAGCCCTGGGGGGGCCGCCACAAGGAGCAGCCAAGGGCCGACGGAGGCCCAGGGACAAACATGGCCCATCCCAGGTTTGCCTGGCTGGAGAGCACTGCAGCTGCAGAGAAAAGCCAGGCATCTGCACTCCCAGGTTGCCGCACCGCTCTACCCCACAGCAGCTCCTCCTCTGCCCTTAGCCTTTCCCCATACAATCCGGAGAAGGGCTCCAGCTCCTATAGCACCCCTGGGGCTGTGGGCCCATCAGGTGTACGTGTGTCCTGGCCACCATGCTGTGTGAGGGGTGTGTCCGCTGTGCAGTGTCTCTGTGCGTGTGGAGAGCGTGAGCATGTGTGCGGATGCGTGTGCAGTGTCAGGGATGTGTTGGGCTGGTGCATGTGCACTCTGGCGGTGCAGTCCTGGCTGTGCGTGAGGGTCTTGGGGAGTGAGAGGTGTGAGCTCTGAGCGTGTCCTAGGGAGGGTAATGAAGGAAGAAAGGGGCGCGTGTGTGTGCGCGCGCGCTGTCCTTAGAATGAGTGAGGCAGTGGTTTGCTTGCACACCCGCTCTGTGGCACGCGTGTCTCTATGCTGCGGTCTGTGTACGGGCGTTATTCTGTTACGGCGCTACAAAAACTGTGGAGGAGCACATGGGGGGTTTAACAGCTCTTCTGTTCATCTGTCCTGCAGCACTGTCCTTTGTGAGGCACAGGCTGGTTACTCCAGCCGTGAACAAGTACACGCCACTTTTTTTTTCCTTTGGCCCTTGTAGGTGGATTTTATCATCCCCTTTGCTAAGAGCTCCATGGCCGCAATGGAGACAACGCTGACAGCAGCCGAGGGAGCTCCCACGCTGACAGGCCTCCACTTGGCCCTGGAGCTGCAGTGCCTTGGGATTGGTCGCTCTTCAGGCCCAGGCAGGCTTCTGCAGCTAGCAAGATGGCTCAGGACCACGCTTCCAGACTTTCCAGCAATGTTCACATGTCTTCTGCGCAGCCAGCAAGTCCTGGTATCTCTCCCTTTGATCCCGCAGAGCCATCTGCTGCCCAGTGCTAGGGCATTAAAAAGGAACCGTTTGGTTTTAGGCACAGGGAGAAGGGCACGGAAACGCTGCAGGCCTAGGGCAGGGCGGTTCTTCTGGGGTCTGCTTCTGCTGGCATCTCTATGCTTTCTGGAACGGGACAGGGGCCCTAGTGTCCAAGGCAAGGACATGACAAGGTGCCACGTGCCGGTAATCAGCCTGCGGAGGAGTCAGGCGGGGATGGGACTTTGCACCAAGCCGGCCTCGATCCCCACAGGGCAAGGTGTCCGGGTGTGGAGCCTTGGGGAGACAAGGATGGAGCGTGCGGTTTGAAAAGGGAGAGCCAAAACGCTGGAGGAATCCTTTCATCGTCGGCAGCCACAACTTTCTGGTCCCACAGGGAAAGCCCACCGCTGAGTGCCCAACCCCTGCCCCTGGGCTGGAAGGGTGCCTGCTCCCAGGCCACAGCCTGCAAAGCCTGTTGCTCTCCCACGAGGGGTGCCAGGGAAAGACCGGACCCCCTTCCCCTCCCCTCCCCTTGGGTGCTCCTGGGTGTGGAGGGAAGGCCAGTGCAGGGGAAGGGGAAACAGCACCCCCAGCTGGAGAAATTTACCAGAGGAAGTGCTTCTCTTGGGAATTCCGCTGCCGATTCAGCTCTACCCTCTGCTTCCACTCTTCCCGACGCGCTTGGTAAGTCTCCAAGAGTTGCAGGGTGTGGCTTGCTCGTACAGAAAGCTGCCTGCAAGAGCAGGGAAAGTTCCCTCTCCCCTTCTGGCTGAGGCCCTCCTGCCTCTCCCCTCGACCAGCCCCTGCACGCACGCTCCCGCTGGTGGTACCCACAGCCTTCAAGTGGCAATGCAGCTTGGGGCTGCCTGGCACCAGGGTCCAGCCCAGGTCATTGCCATGCCAGGAGAAATCAGGGGACGCCATACCCAGCCCCATGGCTCCCAAGATGGGCTTCCTCACACCTCGGACAGGTGCTGCCACTCCAGTTTTCCAGGCCGGGGCTGGGCCTGGCGCGCACTTACTCTTTGCACAGCCGCGGCAGCCTCTCTGGCTTCCTCTTCTTCTCCTCAGCTCGGGGCAGGAAGGCAGCAGCGCTCTCCTCTTTCCCAAGCCACGGCACTGGTGAGTGTGGCTGAACCTCGGGCAGCGTTTCCTGATGCCGCCAAGCCTGCATTGGGGCCAGAGGACAAATTTGAGGCTGCTTCTGACCTCCCTCAGGCGCTCTCACCTCTCAGCCCTGGAGAAGCCAGCAACTGCGGGGCCTGTGCGTCCTCCCGCACACTTGCTCTGCTCTGGCCTCAGAAACCCCCATGCCAAGCACTGCCGCAGGCAGGGACCCTGGCCGGGATTCACCACCGTTGCTTGCTGGCTCCATTCTCTCTTGCTGACATCGCTCGTGACAGGGTGAATGAGGGCAAGGAATGACCGTTTTTCAGCGCTGCAACCGTGAAATCAAACGCTCCCGTGGGGTTCCACCAGTCAGACCCCAGCACGGAACCACTGAACGGGGTCGGTTGGAGGGGACCTCTGGAGAACTCTCGTCCAAGGCCCCGCTCCAAGCGGGGCCAGTTAGAGCAGGCTGCCCAGGCTGTGTCCACCTGAGGGTTGAATAACTCCAAGGGTAGAAGTCCCACAGCCTCTCTGGGCCCTGTTCCAAACTTTGACCACCCTCATGGTGGAAACGCGCCTCCCAACAGCTAGCCGGAATCTGCCTTTTTGCAACTCTACGTCTTGTGCCTCTCACCCTGTCACTGTGCGCCTCTGAGAAGAGCTGGCTAAGTTACCTCTAGCCTTTCCCCTGGGTAGCTGCAGACAGCAAGGCGATGGACCCTTGAGCCTTCTCTTCTATGGGCTGAACAAACACAGTCCTCTCCACCTCTCCCTTGGACACCAGGTTCTCCAGCCCGCTGGCCAGCTTGGGAGCCTCCGCTGGATTTGCTCCAGCATTCCAGAGCCTCTCTTGCATGGTCGAGCCCCACCCTGGACCTAGGGCTGGCTCCAGGTGAGGTCTCCCAAGGGCTGAAGAGAGAGGACTCGTGGCGTCCTTCACTCGGCTGGCTACACTCTTGCAAGCACAGCCCCGCCTGTGGTTGGCCTTCTTCCCCGCAAGTTCAAGGGAGGGGGCGACCCAGCCATGCCCCCACCACAGCACATTGCTGCTCCTCCCCTTTGGCTTTTTGCAGCAGCTTCTCCCTGCCAGGCATGGGCAGGCAAGCTTGAAAGACCATGGCCACCTGGCCTGCTCTTTGGGGGGCAGCAGTACCACTCGGACTTGGAGACCTCCACGGCTCCGCTCCTCGGCTTACCTGTTCTGCCCTGTTTGGCTGCCTGCAAACAGGAATTGCAGTCCGAGGTCTGGCTTGACGAGGTTCTTGCTGCTTGCTGTCCTCGTCCACCTGAGAGGAGCTCTCCCGAACTGTTTGCAGCAGGCTGAAAACACACAAGCCGGGTGAGGTTATCGGAGTCCCGGATGAGACCGTTCTCCATCTTGTGCTCACAAGCAGCGGCGTGCCAGCCTCTGCAGCACAAGACAGTGCTGCTGGAGCATTTGGTGTATTTGAGCCCTTGTGATCCCGTCAAGAGTGAGGGAAGAACGCCTCCAGCTGTAGCACTCACATGAGGCCCTACAGGCCCTAAGGAAAGCTCTGGATGCCCAGGTGTGGGCCCTCTCTGGATGGCACGAGGAGAAAACCAGTGCCATTTGCCACGCCCGGAGCCTGCAGAACCCGCTAGCCGCCTCCTGCTAGGGGCACTAAAGGCCGTGAGGTGGTCAGAAAGACTCTGTTTTGGGGTGAAATGGGAAAAGGGGAGGCTTCTAGTGAATTGAATCCAACCTAAAAACCAGGGAAAACGGACACCGCTCTCTGTTGGTGGGGGAGGATGGTCTGACTTTCACGTTCCTCTGGGAAGTGCTCTCATCTACGCTGCAACCAAATGAGGTCCCTTGAAATGTCTAGCAAAGCAGAACAGCTTTGCTGCAACTTCTCAGCTGCTGCAACACCTCTTGCATCGACATTGGTCGTTGTGACACGAGTTGACAACCTTTCAGAGTTCATACCGACGGCGTGTGCGACGGAAACAACTCCTTCCCAGAATGCCAAAAGCACACGGTCACCGGCATGCTTTGCTCCAAGAGCCTCACCTGGCAGCTGGCTTGTTTGCCCGGGTTTTCCATTCTTTCCCTCCCTTTGAGCTGGCCCCAGATAGCGTGGGCGGAGAAAGCCTTTCTCGAGAAAGGAGGCGCTCAGCAGGAGGACTCCCTGGAAGTAGGAAGGGCGGAGACTCTTCAGCAAGCATCTCTGTGAGCGTTTGAACAAGAAGGACAGGCAGCTGTGCTCCAGCTTTGGATCAAAGAGCCCGATTGCCTCGGAGCTCTGCTCCCGAGCAGGTCTTAGGCCCTTGCTGACACAGAATCCTGTCCAGCTCTTCACTTCTGCAGGGCACCCGTCTGCCCTGGAGTACTGTGGCTGTTCTCCTGCTTTCTCTAGCCCATAGGCTTAAAAAGCGGGGCTTGGCTGGGAGGTGCTGGTGACCTCATGGTACCCTCTCCTTTGGGGCGGCTGCGGGCTGGAGGGCATAGTTCCACACGAGAAGGGGAACAGATTCCTGCACATCTATAAGGCGCTCACATGCACAGACTTGCTCTTCTGGCGCATCCAGCCCAAAGACATGCTTAGGGAGATGCACAGCACAAGGCCTGCAATTACCAGCCTCCACAAGGAAGCCACGTTTTGGCACAGCTTCGCAGCCTGTCGCCACTCATCTCCACGTGGTCTTCCTCCCCACTTTCCAGCGCGCTGCTTCCCTGGGAAAGCTAGACCCCCTCCGCCACTGGCAGCTCAAGGCAGGATTTTGATCCCGCGCAGAGCGCGGAGGGATCTTCCTAAATTCCTAAATGCTGCTGCACAGACAGACTCCTGCAACTAAGGAGCAGCTTGCAAGACACACCAGGGCATGGAGTCCCAGGGCCAAGTGCCCCTCAGCAGTGGCAGCTGCTGCAGTTGGTGCTGCAGGACTGCCCGGAGAGCCCCTTCCAGGAGGAGTCCCCTGAGATCTGCCGTGATGAGTAAACAGAGGCACAAGAGAAGCAGCCTACTCCGCCAGGCATCGCCTTTTCAGCTTGGCTCCAGCCCCGTGCTGCGGAGGCCAAAAGGAAAACAAACACACCTCTCTCACCAGTCAGCTGTGACATTACCTTTTCCCTCAGTCTGCTTGTTACGCGCTCTGTCCTTTGCCTCCCGGCCTTTGGCGGCCTTCCGAGACCCTCTGGAGGAAGAGGCTGGTCTCACAGGCGACATCTCAGTCTCCGTCCTGGAAACAAGAAAGGCACCAGAGAGAAGCTTGACACCAGAGGCTCGCAGAAACCTGCGACAGGCTTGCCGTCAATCTAGGAAGACCAAGTCATGCAAAGACTTGTTGGCCGCCCTTCAGATGTCACACTGACAGAGTGTACGGAAGAAGCAACCCCTTCGAAGAACTCCAAGAGCACAAGGGCACCCTCAGCCCTTTTCTCCAAGAGCCTCACCTGGCCGACGACTTGCTTCCTTTGCTCTTCCGCCCCTTCTGCTTTTTACGGCCGGCGCCAGATAACGCGGGTGGCACAGGCCTTTCTTGAGAGAGGAGGCACGCAACGGGAGCACTCCCTGGAAGTAGGAAAGGAGAAGGCTCTTCAGCAAGCGTCTTTGTGAGCACTTGGGACAGGCAGATGTGCTCCAGCATCGGATCAAACAGGCTGATCCCCTTGGAGCCACGCTCTCCAAGAGGTCTTGCTCCCTAGGACGTCCTTGGCACACGCTAGCAGCCTGTTGACAGTCATCTCCAGGCAATCTTTCTCCCCACATTCACGTGCCCGGGATCCGTCAGAGAGGTAGACCCCCCCTCCCTTCCCCTCCAGCATAGACACCTCGCCGCCAAACGTCCTAAAGTGCTAAAGTGAAAGAGGAGCTTGCGCTATCCACCAGGGCGCAGCGCCCCGGGGCAAAACTGCCCTTCAGCGGCACCAGCTGCATTTGTTGCTGTTGGGCCACCCTGAGACCTCCTGCCATCCAGAGTCACTTGAGATTTGCTGCGAGGGGTAAATAGAGGCACAAAGAGGCAGTCTACTCTCCCAGGCACCGCATCTTGACCAGGGCTCCAACCACCTACTGCTGAGGACAAAGGGAACACACGCATGAACACACGCACGCATGCACACTCCCTTCTCTCTCACAAGTCAGCTGTGACATGACCTGTTCTGTCCATCTGCCCTTCTTCTTCAGTGCACTTCAGGGATCCCTGGGAGGGAGATTCCGCCTCTTGTTTTTCAGCCGGAAGCGTCAAATCAAATCTGGAAAGGAGAAGACGCCAGGCTGCAGAAAAGGCACCACGCTCCCTTTGCCGCTCGCATTCACAGTCCGTTGCCAGAGAGCTTTGAGAAGGCCTGCCAAGGCCATAGCTTTCCAAAGCAGAGTACGCAACATCCTTGAGAACTCTCATTCTGAGGAACCGGAGAGGCACAGGCCAGACCTCCGCGGCGTGTGCGCACACGAGAGGCCCCACCAGTCTGGGCCAGGGCTTCCCTATCCTGACGCGGAGAAAGTGTACTCCAGGCCTCCTTGCTGCCCCTGGAGACCATCTCGCCTCCCCTCCTCCTATTCACCAAGCAGGAGCTGAGACCTACTCCACAAACGTACTGTGGCAACACGAAGACACTGCCGGGACCCATGCGAAAAGCCACACTTCCTCTTCCTGAAACCACCAGGGGTCTCGTCCCTGGGGCCTGAAACAGAGACAGAGGTACGTGAGAGCGTTCCGGCGACATGACTGCCTTGCTCCTAAAGGCAGCAAATCTTTCTTGTGCTCAGGGCAGATGCTGCCACGGGGACACCCTGAAACAAAGTTTCCTCTCCAAATGCTAGCCCTCAACTAGGAAAGCAGAAGATGCACAGCTCAGAGCTGAGACTGAGGGACCTCACTGCCAGGTGTTTCGCAAGGGCAAGAGTCAAGACAGTCAACGAGGACGCTCCTTCTCTGTTAGTGGAGAAGTCAGGCACAGGAGAAGGCATTCGATTAGCCAGGGTCTCTGCGGGCCGGGTTTTGCCGGTTGGCTTGCTATGAGCCTTCCTGGAAAGAGAACACCTGGCTCGGACCTGGTGTTAGCCTCACAGGCTCTCCAAGGATTTGGGTGGTTGCATCCATAGCATGGAAGAGGAGCGAGAGAGACCCAGCCCTTGCTTTGCCTTTGCCCAGTGGGTAAGAACCGGGAGCGCCACACGAGAGAGCTGGGGAAGGGCATTGGGCTGGGATGAGGAGACAGGCTGGGACAGGGTGACCATCCCAAGCAGAGCGTGAATGCAGGCCTGGGGCAGAAAAGAGCTGTTCATGGCAGTGGGACGCCAGGGACACTGGGAAGGGCTGGTCAGTGCAGACGGCCCAGCACTCAACCATGGCTTTCTGCGAGGGGAAGCGCCACAGATACCTGCCTGCGTCGTAGACTCTTTCCCCAGAAACTGCCTACTTTTGAGCCCGTAAAAGCCTCGCCATTATCATTTCTAGCACAGAGAGTGGGATGCTGGGCCAGCCAGAGCCTTGGCCTAACGCGGGGCAGCTCGTCCTACGTTCGCCTCTGTCGCCCAGACCACTGCGTACGAGAGACGGACGCTAGAGAGAGTTGGCGTGGCTGGAGACCGTGGCTGCCCCGCTGGCCGGGAAGGTCCTGGCAGGCCAACAGAGATCAGTTCAGTCGTCCTTTGACAGGTGTCCAGAAGAAGTAGGCGTAGCACGGGGAAGTGCTCGACTTACCCCGAGCAGAGCTGCTAGCAGCTTTCCAGTGCCATCCACGGTGAGGAGGAAGTCATCGTAAAATCTCATGGTCACTTCCTGGTCTCGTACGGAGAGAATGCCAATGGCCTTGAAGACAAAGTCCACGGCCTGTCTTTTTGAGATGGCCCGAAAGAACGCCATCACGGTCTCCTGTATGCAGCACTGCACCGTTGTAAAAGGCATGTGGGCACACACGGATAGATCCTCGTACCTCAGAGGGACGATTCTTACGTCACCTAGACAGCAGCAAAGGAGGAACAAAGTCACCTCTGCAGCAGGGCAGCGGGCTCCAATCACAAGGCGACAACACTTTCTGGCAAGACAGCGCTGCCTCAGAGCAGGCTCTTGAATCCTCTGCTACAGCGCCTAGGAGCGGTTTATGGAGTCCCTTCCGGGAAGAGTCAGAGCAGCCTGCAAACTGAGGTGCTCAGGGGGCAGCAGTGATTTTGCCAGTGCAGGAATAAAAAAGGGAAACTAACCATTTGGTAGGACCACGTTACCGGAGGGCAGGACAAGTAGGGCAGACGGGTGCAGGTCCCATGAGAAAGTGCGTGGTGCCAGGCCATTGTGACTGTGCCCGCAGCCAGTGCCCTCTGGCTAAGCCTATGCCATGTCAGTAGACGCAAGGAAGAAGCAAAGTGCAAGGACGGCACAGCAGCCCACAGGGTTCTTCTACCCCCCCGCACCCCCACCCCGACCCCCACCCCCACCCCCACCGCCTCGTAGTCAGCAAATGTCTCCGCTTTTGGGGCCAGCGTCCTATCCCTCCCACGCACCGGCTGAAGGCATATTACCAGGAAAGGACACCCAGGGAGCCTTTCTGAGCAGTTGCTCCTGGCTGGCCTCTGCAGCTTGAACAAGCTGAAGTTGTTCTCAGGCCAGCCGGAGGCATTCAGTCATGTCTTCAGAGCAGTTTGCATGCGCCTCAAGCTCGGCGCAAGGGCAGGCAAAGGTTTTAACGTGTCTTCTTACCAGGAACATCTTCTTGAGCGCACCTGGCCTGGTATTCCTTGGCAACAACCTCCGATATACGGAACATGGGTCTCCGAACAATCGAAAGCTCACCGTTCACGGAGCACTCGTAGTGTTTAAGGACATAGAATATCCCCACTCCTAATACCTTGACACCCTGAGAGCAGCAGCGGGAGAGAAGGAACAAGCATAAGCAGCCTGGAGACGAAAAACGGACCGAGGGCTTGCCCGAGCGTGGAGATGCTGCCCTGGGCCCTGCCCACCCCTAGCATGCAAAGGGCAAGATGGGGCACTAGGGAAAGCACACACTCCAGACCTTTCTTTCCTCTTGCTCCTCGGCTCGCCCCCCAAATCTCTTTGGGAAAGCAACAGCAGAGCCAACATTCCTCCCCTACCTACAGTCGGAGGGGTTTCCAACGGCAGGGACCAACCCTGGAACAGGGGCCAGGCTTTGGTTTTTCCATGCTGGCACTGGAGAAGGGAGAAGGCCCAGAAAGTGCCCAGCACTCTCTTCTGCTTTATCGGGACTTCCGTTGTTACCGCCGGTGCCAGAGAAGCTGCTCTGTGGCACATTTGTCCAGGACAGTGTCCTGCGGGGGTGCTCTTTCTCTTTTCAGGGGAGGGAAGCAACGGCACGCCGTGGCACAGGGGTGTCAGGACAAGGCAAACCGTCAGCGTTTCAGGAGGGGAGGACCGAGCCACAAGACCCACCTTGTTCTCTGCCAAGTGCTCTAGAATGTATTCAGAGACGCTGTCCCAAATGGTAACAATCTCTGGAAAGCAAGGGAAAAATCCAAGTCAGCAAGCGCACAACCATTCAGCACCCTGCTCACCAAGGAGGTGACCGGTGCAGGTGAGACGAAACATACCGCCACCCCAATTCCGAACACGCAAGGCGCTCCACGTGGCGGGAGCTGCAGAGCTGAGCTGCGAGGACACCTCTGCCCACTTCTAAGCGAGGCTCCTGTCCTTTCAGGTGGGCATGCCTGAAAGGCATACCCGCCCGCTAGGGAAACGGGGACTAGCTTTCCACGCCAGTGAGAGGACGGTGCCGTGCCCACAGGAGTCGCCCAGGCTCAGGGCAGCCCCAGGTGTCTCCCCTGCAGGAGTCCCGGCTGCCAAACTCACCGCTGGGCCACCAAGGGACGTGCAGACTGGTCTCTCGTGGCACCCACTAGCCCTGTCCAGCCCTGCCCCACAGAGCCCAGCCTTTCCATAGCTCTTCTCCTAGCTGATATGCTCTACAGCAGTCAGGAAATACCTCCTGCAAGCCTTACCGCAGCGGCTGAGATTCCTGAGCGTTGGGAACACGTCTGGCCACAGGTTCTCCATCTTTGCGCCCCCTCACGCTCAATGAGGCCCTGTAGCAGGAGGGGGAGGAGGAAACTTCTCCTCCTCCTCCTTTGCACTTCCCCAGGCAGGCTCCAGCAGTGTTGCGTGGCCTGCCTTCGCCCTCTCGTTGCGCTGCAAAGCAGCTCCTCCAGAGAAGAGCGGTGGCGAGAGCAGCACCCGAAAGCTGGGCTTGCCCAGGCCTCGCAGGGAAGTGCAGGGAGGGGCCCCGTGGCGGGAGGGGAGCTGTGGCTGTGATGCGGCATGTCCCACTGTGACCCCCGCCCGCGTCACCAAGAGGCTGCCAGGCCTCCCGCGACACCCTCCCCCAGACCCTGCCAGGCTTTGCCCACCTCAGCCAAGGGCAGCTGCGCTGGCTGTTTTGGGGTGCTGCCCCCACCCCACGCCGTGGCGCAGCGAGAGCCATGGCGGGGGCGGGGAGGGGGAGCTCACCAGTGTGGTGGCCCCAGATGGGGACGCTGCGCTGCCATTGCTGGCCGCAGGGGCTGTGCTGAGCTCTGCCCTGAAGGAAGGAAGGAAGGGATAAAGGAAGGAAGGAATAAAGAGGAGCCTCGGCAAAGCAAGGGCTGGTGCTGGTTAGGTATACCACAGCCTCTCTGGGTTCTGGAGTCTGGAGTCTGCCTGGGCTCTGGAGTCTGGCTCCGTCTTCTTTACTCCCCCCATCGCGTATTTAGACACACCGACAAGAGCCCCTCTGGGCCTTTGCGTCTCCCGCCTAAACAATCCCAGCTCTCTCAGCCTCTGCTCGTGTGACGGATGCTTCAATCCCTCAAGCCTCTCGGAGGCCTTTTGCTGGACTCGCTCCGGCATGGCCATGTCTTTCTTGTACTGGGCCCAGCGCTTGTGGTACAGGTCTCTCGCTGGCACCTGCTGGACGGCTGCTTGACCTTCCCTCATCACGACTCTAGGTGGAACTAGAGCTCCAAGCGCCCTGTGCTCAGGAATGGCTGACAGAGCTCGCTGGAGCCTGTTAGAGCTTGCGAGAGGTCACAGCCTCCTTTGGCTCAAACTGCTGCACCTGTGTGCTGCCTCGGTGAGCTGTGCTCTCAGCAACGGCTACTTCCTTTCCCCCCGGGCACTGTCCAAGAGTCCGCCAGGACCGTCTCCAAACCGTGCCAAAGGCCGTGCGAATGCAAAATCGGGTCTGGGAGCGTTAAGCGCCACCCCTTGTGCACCAACATCTCGCTGCACTGAGGAACACCTGTGCCATGGCTGAGTGTGGGGGGCAGGTGGGCTTGTTTCCAGGGCTTCTTTCAAAGTGACCGGAGTTGTCCAGGACGTAACAGAACCAAGGGCTGGCTCAGGCTGTGACTATCAGCAGGGCCTAAGCACTGGTTGTTATTGCGAGTCCCCTGTGGCGTAGCAGCAGGACGCGACACCTGGGTGCTGTCAGGGCCCTGAGGGCCTCAGTGGCCCTGACCAGCAATGCTCCACACACCCTGCCCATGGGCCCAGGAGCCCATTTCAGCTCCTCCCTGGGCCTTCTGGCCCCGTCTGCACCAGGAAGCATGGGAAGGGTCTCTCATTGGCATGTGCAGAGCAAAGCTTCACTGCAGAGTCGCCTGCTCCTGCCTCTGTGGGACTGGGTAGTGCAGGGATCTTAGGACTGAAAGACAAGGCAGCTCCTGCGGCAGGTGAGTCACGTCCCGCAGACCCAGAGACCTTTTCTCTGTCACCCAGCGCCTCCCAGGAGCCCTAAGGAAAGGGTATTCTGCAAGGGGATTTGGCAGAAGACAGGGCTGCCCTGGAGCTGGCTGCACAGGCAAGCCCAGGATGGCTGTTGTTGCAACAGAGGAAACGCCTTGTTCCTCGTGCCTGCTCAGAGCTCCTGTGCGTCTGATAGGGTCCCCTTCCTTCCACGCTGCCCCCCCAGGTGAAAGGCCTCGCTTGCTGTGGCAATAGGGTTAGCCCTAACCCTAAGCCTTTCCCTGGCTGGGAATCGAACCCAGGCCGCGGCAGTGAGAGTGCCGAATCCTGACCACTAGACCACCAGGGAGGAGAGGCCCAGCCTGCCTGTGCACCCACCGGTGGGCACCAGCCCTGCCCTGCAGGGGACCAACCCCTCCAACCACAGCCCCCCACAGCCGGTCAGGAAGACAAATTGCCGTGGCAGCCCGAGCCTTCCCAGGCAACTCTGCAGGCATTCCTCCTTCTTTCTGAGAACGAGGCCCTCAACCAGAGCCTCTGGGCAGCAGGCACCCTGCAGTGGGAAGGCCCAGGGAGTGCAAGGTGGCGGTCGGCGGGGAGGCTGGTCACTGCTGGACACAGGTTTGCACCTGGAAAGTCCCTGAGCAGAAAATCACAGCTGGGCACAAATCACAGCAGCCTGAGACAACAAAGCCCGACAGCACGGGCTTCAAACCCACCTCTCCAAGAAACCGGAGCCAAAATCCAGCTCCTTGCACCACTCACCTATACCCACCAGACTGCAACACTCCTGTCCTGGTGCATGGGTTGGGCTGGGGGAAGTCTGGATTGCCTCTCGCCAGGGGACCGATGCCCCTTCCGGCTGTCCTTGCAGCACAGTGCGAAACGTGAGCACGCTCTTGCTGCAGGTGGCAGCCAGCAGTGGGAGCAGGCTGCTTTCCGAGGGCAGGCAAGCAGGCTGCGAGGGACATAGCAAGGCCAGTGAGGCAGGGACTTCCCTGGCAGGGCACAGGCCCTCAGCACCCGAGCAAGAAGGGAGAGCTGGTTGAGTGTCAGGAACGAGGGCCAGGCACAGAGCAGTGGTTGCCAGCCAAGTCCAAAGTGCTGAGACGGGTCTGAGGCCAAGCTCTGGAGCCCGGTCAGCCAGGGAAGGGCAGGGTCAGCGAGGTGCATGGCGGCCAGGGCCGGGCATGGCTGCAACGTAGCTCAGGCGAGGAGCAGCTCCCTTCTGCTGAGCCACCTCCGCCACCCAGCGCAGCACTCCTGCAGCTGCAACCTCTCGCCAGGACCTCTCCCAGCAGCAGGAGCAGAGCAAGTGGGGAAAGGACCGTCGCTCTTTGTGGAGGTGCGCCCACAGGCTCACACTGCACCCCAGGGTGCGTGGTGGAGGGGACACTTGAGCAGAAAGAGCCAGGGCTGGGCACGGAGCAGTTCGTATCCCCTGTGCTATGCACCTGCCTTCCCCCCTACACCACCCTCTGTCCACTGGCTACGCGGGGCCGCTCTTTGCAGAGTTGTCCTTTCCTCATCGCCAGCCCCTGGACATGCCCCGTAACTTCCTTCAGTCCAGTTCTTTGCCATCCCCAAGAACTGAGACTTCTGAAAAGGTGAATCTAGAGTGTGAGTTTGCCTCCCCTCTCCCAGGGAGGCACATGAGGGCTTGCGCTGTTCGGGTGCTGCTCTGCAAGGACACAGACTCGCATTTTCTGACTTCTCCCTGCTAGCCTGCCGTCACCTGACAGCTCTGGCTGCTCCGCAGGAGGGCAGAAGGCAGGAGGGCAGGAGGCAGGAGGGACAAATGGCCCGAGGAGGAAAGGCAATCACATGGGCAGCTGTGATCGTATAGTGGTTAGTACTCTGCGTTGTGGCCGAATCCGAGTCACAGCAATGGTTTTGCAAAGCCCGCCGGGTGAAAAGGAGAGTTGGAAAAGACACGGGAGGCACCCGCAAGGGTAGGCCAGTGGGTTTGTTTCCAAAGATGCCATGGCCTAGGAAGCTCTTCTGTGCTCTCTGTTCCAAACATTCAGTGGGCTCGTGCCTAAAATGATTTCCTGGTTTCTAGTGATCGTGCAGTGTCTTCTGCTGGGGGGCTGCCGTGACAGCTACCCCTGCTTCTGGGAAAGCAGTCAAGCTTCTCCATTCTCCAGGCCAAGCTTGAGAACTGAGAGAGTCTGCCTGGAAAGTGCCCAGCTTTTCACCTTTCCTTTCCCTTGCCCTTGCTCTCCGTGTTGCAGTCAGGGCACTCTCAGCTCCACACACAAACTGCCCTGCAGCCCCAGCCCACCCGCAACTGCCATCCCACGCCATAGAGACCCCCAACACAAGTAGCTCTTCCCTGGGAGAAAGAAGTCGCTTTTTTTTTTTCTTCAGGGGGAGCGTGTGACTTTTCTGAGGTTATGCCACCATGCTGGAAGCCTTAAGTCCTGTTCCGGCCAAGCTGTAAGCTGGCTGTGGGAAAGAAACCCTCTGGATCCTCTGCGGAAGAGAAGAGGTCTGGATCCTCTGCGGAAGAGAAGGGAGGAGAGCCCAGCTCTGCCTCCGGGGCCCCAAACCGAGTGCTATGCGGGCAGAGCCCAGGTCAAGCCTGGAACGGCCCCGAGCGCTTCTGGTGTTCCAAGGTGTCTGTATTGGCAGGTCCCAGGATGTCTGGCTTGAGACAGATGTCACTGCTAGGAAGCTGCACCGCCCAAGGGAAGAGGAGGCAGTGCATGATCAAAAGCCCATGCTCCAGGTGAGGCTTGAACTCACCCTCAGCATCCCTCCGCTTAGCACTGCTGTATAAGTACTGCGCGCTGGCCCATTGCGCCACTGGAGCACGCTTGGAGAGGCGGACTGGAGCCCACGAGCAACCATTGTTGCCTGCGATCACCATGGCTCTTCAGCATTAACCGGGCACCTCAAGTGCTTTCCTCTTTGTCTCGTCCAGCAAGGAGCAGCCATTGCGTGCCAGGCTTGCAACATTCACCAGGGCACGGAGTGCCAGGGCAAAGTGCCCCTCGGCAGGGTTTAGCTGGCTAGAGGCAGGAAAAGGGAGGCCACAGGCGACCCAGGGCTGGGACAGTGCGGTCGCTGCTGTGGCAGCCCTGTGAGGCCATTGAGTGCATCAGAAAGCCCCTGTAGTGAAGGCAGCCGGGGGAGGGGGCGAGGGGAGGCAGAAGAAGGACACCCGACTGCCACAGGGACCGTGAGTAAGGGCAGACCCAGAGCAGCCAAAGCCATGCTGGGCCAATGGGAGTGGAGGCTGGAGAGGGGCTAAGGCAGCCAAGAAGGACACGGAGAGCAGCAACAGGGAACACTGGTCCCAAACCACATCTCGTGGGGGAGCCAACGGGCTTCTGGCTTTGCGCTCTGCTCCCGAGGGCATCTGGGCTCTGGCCTAACCCCTGCCTGGCTGTCAGAGTCCAGTAGTCTCTGCAGCAGCATCTTGTAGCTATTCCACACAGGGAGGGTCAAGAGGGACCTCGCGGAGCTCTCAGAGCGAGACGAGACAGAAGGGTCACCACACCAGAAAAGCCAGCGGGCAGTCCCCCAAAGCAGCAGAACGTCGCCCTTCCAACTCCCCACTGAAAACCAGTTCTTCTCTTTTAAACTGACAAGCACTTTTCTGGAAATCAGGGTCAGCACCACTTCACGAGTTGCATGGCCAGGGAAAGCTGCCAACTAAGCGCACAGGCAGGGCAAAACAGTACTGGCTGAGTACTCAGCTTCTGGACCTCCTTGGCAATTTGTTGGTCCCTGCAGCAGCAAGGCGGTCCAAAGCCTTTGCCTCTTTACTACGCCGAATGTCTGCCAGTGAAGCAGGTGCTTAGTAAGAGGCAGCACTTGCAGGGAGAGTGCAGTGTTTGGAGCATCAGGCGTTACTGGGACAAGGAAGACGACCGAAGAAGAGGCTTCTCCCAGCAACAGACCGAAAGGACACAGCCATCACCCGCTCCTCTGGGAGGATCCACAAAGCCCCTTCCTGTGTTTGATGAAGGGCAGGGAGATGCTGTGTTCCCGGGTCAGAGGAGGCGCATGGACAGGCTTCAAGGAGCCCAGGATTTGAAAAAGGCTGACAGGGCAGTCAAGCAGCTGTGAGCTGCCTGTAGTTTACAAGAAGCTACTAGGTGCTGCTTTGAAAACCTAATTCAAGAAAGCGCTAAAAAAACCAACCGCAGCCATGCGGCAAGAGAGGAGGAAGGTCTAAATGAGGCACGTCCACCTCCAGGCAGCAGGCAGGAGGTGGGTGGTGGGGACACCGTGCGCCCACCAGGACATGAGCACAGCCCTGGGGGGGCCGCCACAAGGAGCAGCCAAGGGCCGACGGAGGCCCAGGGACAAACATGGCCCATCCCAGGTTTGCCTGGCTGGAGAGCACTGCAGCTGCAGAGAAAAGCCAGGCATCTGCACTCCCAGGTTGCCGCACCGCTCTACCCCACAGCAGCTCCTCCTCTGCCCTTAGCCTTTCCCCATACAATCCGGAGAAGGGCTGCAGCTCCTATAGCACCCCTGGGGCTGTGGGCCCATCAGGTGTACGTGTGTCCTGGCCACCATGCTGTGTGAGGGGTGTGTCCGCTGTGCAGTGTCTCTGTGCGTGTGGAGAGCGTGAGCATGTGTGCGGATGCGTGTGCAGTGTCAGGGATGTGTTGGGCTGGTGCATGTGCACTCTGGCGGTGCAGTCCTGGCTGTGCGTGAGGGTCTTGGGGAGTGAGAGGTGTGAGCTCTGAGCGTGTCCTAGGGAGGGTAATGAAGGAAGAAAGGGGCGCGTGTGTGTGCGCGCGCGCTGTCCTTAGAATGAGTGAGGCAGTGGTTTGCTTGCACACCCGCTCTGTGGCACGCGTGTCTCTATGCTGCGGTCTGTGTACGGGCGTTATTCTGTTACGGCGCTACAAAAACTGTGGAGGAGCACATGGGGGGTTTAACAGCTCTTCTGTTCATCTGTCCTGCAGCACTGTCCTTTGTGAGGCACAGGCTGGTTACTCCAGCCGTGAACAAGTACACGCCACTTTTTTTTTTCCTTTGGCCCTTGTAGGTGGATTTCAACATCCCCTTTGCTAAGAGCTCCATGGCCGCAATGGAGACAACGCTGACAGCAGCCGAGGGAGCTCCCACGCTGACAGGCCTCCACTTGGCCCTGGAGCTGCAGTGCCTTGGGACTGGTCGCTCTTCAGGCCCAGGCAGGCTTCCGCAGCTAGCAAGATGGCTCAGGACCACGCTTCCAGACTTTCCAGCAATGTTCACATGTCTTCTGCGCAGCCAGCAAGTCCTGGTATCTCTCCCTTTGATCCCGCAGAGCCATCTGCTGCCCAGTGCTAGGGCATTAAAAAGGAACCGTTTGGTTTTAGGCACAGGGAGAAGGGCACGGAAACGCTGCAGGCCTAGGGCAGGGCGGTTCTTCTGGGGTCTGCTTCTGCTGGCATCTCTATGCTTTCTGGAACGGGACAGGGGCCCTAGTGTCCAAGGCAAGGACATGACAAGGTGCCACGTGCCGGTAATCAGCCTGCGGAGGAGTCAGGCGGGGATGGGACTTTGCACCAAGCCGGCCTCGATCCCCACAGGGCAAGGTGTCCGGGTGTGGAGCCTTGGGGAGACAAGGATGGAGCGTGCGGTTTGAAAAGGGAGAGCCAAAACGCTGGAGGAATCCTTTCATCGTCGGCAGCCACAACTTTCTGGTCCCACAGGGAAAGCCCACCGCTGAGTGCCCAACCCCTGCCCCTGGGCTGGAAGGGTGCCTGCTCCCAGGCCACAGCCTGCAAAGCCTGTTGCTCTCCCACGAGGGGTGCCAGGGAAAGACCGGACCCCCTTCCCCTCCCCTCCCCTTGGGTGCTCCTGGGTGTGGAGGGAAGGCCAGTGCAGGGGAAGGGGAAACAGCACCCCCAGCTGGAGAAATTTACCAGAGGAAGTGCTTCTCTTGGGAATTCCGCTGCCGATTCAGCTCTACCCTCTGCTTCCACTCTTCCCGACGCACTTGGTAAGTCTCCAAGAGTTGCAGGGTGTGGCTTGCTCGTACAGAAAGCTGCCTGCAAGAGCAGGGAAAGTTCCCTCTCCCCTTCTGGCTGAGGCCCTCCTGCCTCTCCCCTCGACCAGCCCCTGCACGCACGCTCCCGCTGGTGGTACCCACAGCCTTCAAGTGGCAATGCAGCTTGGGGCTGCCTGGCACCAGGGTCCAGCCCAGGTCATTGCCATGCCAGGAGAAATCAGGGGACGCCATACCCAGCCCCATGGCTCCCAAGATGGGCTTCCTCACACCTCGGACAGGTGCTGCCACTCCAGTTTTCCAGGCCGGGGCTGGGCCTGGCGCGCACTTACTCTTTGCGCAGCCGCGGCAGCCTCTCTGGCTTCCTCTTCTTCTCCTCAGCTCGGGGCAGGAAGGCAGCAGCGCTCTCCTCTTTCCCAAGCCACGGCACTGGTGAGTGTGGCTGAACCTCGGGCAGCGTTTCCTGATGCCGCCAAGCCTGCATTGGGGCCAGAGGACAAATTTGAGGCTGCTTCTGACCTCCCTCAGGCGCTCTCACCTCTCAGCCCTGGAGAAGCCAGCAACTGCGGGGCCTGTGCGTCCTCCCGCACACTTGCTCTGCTCTGGCCTCAGAAACCCCCATGCCAAGCACTGCCGCAGGCAGGGACCCTGGCCGGGATTCACCACCGTTGCTTGCTGGCTCCATTCTCTCTTGCTGACATCGCTCGTGACAGGGTGAATGAGGGCAAGGAATGACCGTTTTTCAGCGCTGCAACCGTGAAATCAAACGCTCCCGTGGGGTTCCACCAGTCAGACCCCAGCACGGAACCACTGAACGGGGTCGGTTGGAGGGGACCTCTGGAGAACTCTCGTCCAAGGCCCCGCTCCAAGCGGGGCCAGTTAGAGCAGGCTGCCCGGGCTGTGTCCACCTGAGGGTTGAATAACTCCAAGGGTAGAAGTCCCACAGCCTCTCTGGGCCCTGTTCCAAACTTTGACCACCCTCATGGTGGAAACGCGCCTCCCAACAGCTAGCCGGAATCTGCCTTTTTGCAACTCTACGTCTTGTGCCTCTCACCCTGTCACTGTGCGCCTCTGAGAAGAGCTGGCTAAGTTACCTCTAGCCTTTCCCCCGGGTAGCTGCAGACAGCAAGGAGATGGACCCTTGAGCCTTCTCTTCTATGGGCTGAACAAACACAGTCCTCTCCACCTCTCCCTTGGACACCAGGTTCTCCAGCCCGCTGGCCAGCTTGGGAGCCTCCGCTGGATTTGCTCCAGCATTCCAGAGCCTCTCTTGCATGGTCGAGCCCCACCCTGGACCTAGGGCTGGCTCCAGGTGAGGTCTCCCAAGGGCTGAAGAGAGAGGACTCGTGGCGTCCTTCACTCGGCTGGCTACACTCTTGCAAACACAGCCCCGCCTGTGGTTGGCCTTCTTCCCTGCAAGTTCAAGGGAGGGGGTGACCCAGCCATGCCCCCACCACAGCACATTGCTGCTCCTCCCCTTTGGCTTTTTGCAGCAGCTTCTCCCTGCCAGGCATGGGCAGGCAAGCTTGAAAGACCATGGCCACCTGGCCTGCTCTTTGGGGGGCAGCAGTACCACTCGGACTTGGAGACCTCCACGGCTCCGCTCCTCGGCTTACCTGTTCTGCCCTGTTTGGCTGCCTGCAAACAGGAATTGCAGTCCGAGGTCTGGCTTGACGAGGTTCTTGCTGCTTGCTGTCCTCGTCCACCTGAGAGGAGCTCTCCCGAACTGTTTGCAGCAGGCTGAAAACACACAAGCCGGGTGAGGTTATCGGAGTCCCGGATGAGACCGTTCTCCATCTTGTGCTCACAAGCAGCGGCGTGCCAGCCTCTGCAGCACAAGACGGTGCTGCTGGAGCATTTGGTGTATTTGAGCCCTTGTGATCCCATCAAGAGTGAGGGCCCTACAGGCCCTAAGGAAAGCTCTGGATGCCCAGGTGTGGGCCCTCTCTGGATGGCACGAGGAGAAAACCAGTGCCATTTGCCACGCCCGGAGCCTGCAGAGCCCGCTAGCCGCCTCCTGCTAGGGGCACTAAAGGCCGTGAGGTGGTCAGAAAGACTCTGTTTTGGGGTGAAATGGGAAAAGGGGAGGCTTCTAGTGAATTGAATCCAACCTAAAAACCAGGGAAAACGGACACCGCTCTCTGTTGGTGGGGGAGGATGGTCTGACTTTCACGTTCCTCTGGGAAGTGCTCTCATCTACGCTGCAACCAAATGAGGTCCCTTGAAATGTCTAGCAAAGCAGAACAGCTTTGCTGCAACTTCTCAGCTGCTGCAACACCTCTTGCATCGACATCGGTCGTTGTGACACGAGTTGACAACCTTTCAGAGTTCATACCGACGGCGTGTGCGACGGAAACAACTCCTTCCCAGAATGCCAAAAGCACACGGTCACCGGCATGCTTTGCTCCAAGAGCCTCACCTGGCAGCTGGCTTGTTTGCCCGGGTTTTCCATTCTTTCCCTCCCTTTGAGCTGGCCCCAGATAGCGTGGGCGGAGAAAGCCTTTCTCGAGAAAGGAGGCGCTCAGCAGGAGGACTCCCTGGAAGTAGGAAGGGCGGAGACTCTTCAGCAAGCATCTCTGTGAGCGTTTGAACAAGAAGGACAGGCAGCTGTGCTCCAGCTTTGGATCAAAGAGCCCGATTGCCTCGGAGCTCTGCTCCCGAGCAGGTCTTAGGCCCTTGCTGACACAGAATCCTGTCCAGCTCTTCACTTCTGCAGGGCACCCGTCTGCCCTGGAGTACTGTGGCTGTTCTCCTGCTTTCTCTAGCCCATAGGCTTAAAAAGCGGGGCTTGGCTGGGAGGTGCTGGTGACCTCATGGTACCCTCTCCTTTGGGGCGGCTGCGGGCTGGAGGGCATAGTTCCACACGAGAAGGGGAACAGATTCCTGCACATCTATAAGGCGCTCACATGCACAGACTTGCTCTTCTGGCGCATCCAGCCCAAAGACATGCTTAGGGAGATGCACAGCACAAGGCCTGCAATTACCAGCCTCCACAAGGAAGCCACGTTTTGGCACAGCTTCGCAGCCTGTCGCCACTCATCTCCACGTGGTCTTCCTCCCCACTTTCCAGCGCGCTGCTTCCCTGGGAAAGCTAGACCCCCTCCGCCACTGGCAGCTCAAGGCAGGATTTTGATCCCGCGCAGAGCGCGGAGGGATCTTCCTAAATTCCTAAATGCTGCTGCACAGACAGACTCCTGCAACTAAGGAGCAGCTTGCAAGACACACCAGGGCATGGAGTCCCAGGGCCAAGTGCCCCTCAGCAGTGGCAGCTGCTGCAGTTGGTGCTGCAGGACTGCCCGGAGAGCCCCTTCCAGGAGGAGTCCCCTGAGATCTGCCGTGATGAGTAAACAGAGGCACAAGAGAAGCAGCCTACTCCGCCAGGCATCGCCTTTTCAGCTTGGCTCCAGCCCCGTGCTGCGGAGGCCAAAAGGAAAACAAACACACCTCTCTCACCAGTCAGCTGTGACATTACCTTTTCCCTCAGTCTGCTTGTTACGCGCTCTGTCCTTTGCCTCCCGGCCTTTGGCGGCCTTCCGAGACCCTCTGGAGGAAGAGGCTGGTCTCACAGGCGACATCTCAGTCTCCGTCCTGGAAACAAGAAAGGCACCAGAGAGAAGCTTGACACCAGAGGCTCGCAGAAACCTGCGACAGGCTTGCCGTCAATCTAGGAAGACCAAGTCATGCAAAGACTTGTTGGCCGCCCTTCAGATGTCACACTGACAGAGTGTACGGAAGAAGCAACCCCTTCGAAGAACTCCAAGAGCACAAGGGCACCCTCAGCCCTTTTCTCCAAGAGCCTCACCTGGCCGACGACTTGCTTCCTTTGCTCTTCCGCCCCTTCTGCTTTTTACGGCCGGCGCCAGATAACGCGGGTGGCACAGGCCTTTCTTGAGAGAGGAGGCACGCAACGGGAGCACTCCCTGGAAGTAGGAAAGGAGAAGGCTCTTCAGCAAGCGTCTTTGTGAGCACTTGGGACAGGCAGATGTGCTCCAGCATCGGATCAAACAGGCTGATCCCCTTGGAGCCACGCTCTCCAAGAGGTCTTGCTCCCTAGGACGTCCTTGGCACACGCTAGCAGCCTGTTGACAGTCATCTCCAGGCAATCTTTCTCCCCACATTCACGTGCCCGGGATCCGTCAGAGAGGTAGACCCCCCCTCCCTTCCCCTCCAGCATAGACACCTCGCCGCCAAACGTCCTAAAGTGCTAAAGTGAAAGAGGAGCTTGCGCTATCCACCAGGGCGCAGCGCCCCGGGGCAAAACTGCCCTTCAGCGGCACCAGCTGCATTTGTTGCTGTTGGGCCACCCTGAGACCTCCTGCCATCCAGAGTCACTTGAGATTTGCTGCGAGGGGTAAATAGAGGCACAAAGAGGCAGTCTACTCTCCCAGGCACCGCATCTTGACCAGGGCTCCAACCACCTACTGCTGAGGACAAAGGGAACACACGCATGAACACACGCACGCATGCACACTCCCTTCTCTCTCACAAGTCAGCTGTGACATGACCTGTTCTGTCCATCTGCCCTTCTTCTTCAGTGCACTTCAGGGATCCCTGGGAGGGAGATTCCGCCTCTTGTTTTTCAGCCGGAAGCGTCAAATCAAATCTGGAAAGGAGAAGACGCCAGGCTGCAGAAAAGGCACCACGCTCCCTTTGCCGCTCGCATTCACAGTCCGTTGCCAGAGAGCTTTGAGAAGGCCTGCCAAGGCCATAGCTTTCCAAAGCAGAGTACGCAACATCCTTGAGAACTCTCATTCTGAGGAACCGGAGAGGCACAGGCCAGACCTCCGCGGCGTGTGCGCACACGAGAGGCCCCACCAGTCTGGGCCAGGGCTTCCCTATCCTGACGCGGAGAAAGTGTACTCCAGGCCTCCTTGCTGCCCCTGGAGACCATCTCGCCTCCCCTCCTCCTATTCACCAAGCAGGAGCTGAGACCTACTCCACAAACGTACTGTGGCAACACGAAGACACTGCCGGGACCCATGCGAAAAGCCACACTTCCTCTTCCTGAAACCACCAGGGGTCTCGTCCCTGGGGCCTGAAACAGAGACAGAGGTACGTGAGAGCGTTCCGGCGACATGACTGCCTTGCTCCTAAAGGCAGCAAATCTTTCTTGTGCTCAGGGCAGATGCTGCCACGGGGACACCCTGAAACAAAGTTTCCTCTCCAAATGCTAGCCCTCAACTAGGAAAGCAGAAGATGCACAGCTCAGAGCTGAGACTGAGGGACCTCACTGCCAGGTGTTTCGCAAGGGCAAGAGTCAAGACAGTCAACGAGGACGCTCCTTCTCTGTTAGTGGAGAAGTCAGGCACAGGAGAAGGCATTCGATTAGCCAGGGTCTCTGCGGGCCGGGTTTTGCCGGTTGGCTTGCTATGAGCCTTCCTGGAAAGAGAACACCTGGCTCGGACCTGGTGTTAGCCTCACAGGCTCTCCAAGGATTTGGGTGGTTGCATCCATAGCATGGAAGAGGAGCGAGAGAGACCCAGCCCTTGCTTTGCCTTTGCCCAGTGGGTAAGAACCGGGAGCGCCACACGAGAGAGCTGGGGAAGGGCATTGGGCTGGGATGAGGAGACAGGCTGGGACAGGGTGACCATCCCAAGCAGAGCGTGAATGCAGGCCTGGGGCAGAAAAGAGCTGTTCATGGCAGTGGGACGCCAGGGACACTGGGAAGGGCTGGTCAGTGCAGACGGCCCAGCACTCAACCATGGCTTTCTGCGAGGGGAAGCGCCACAGATACCTGCCTGCGTCGTAGACTCTTTCCCCAGAAACTGCCTACTTTTGAGCCCGTAAAAGCCTCGCCATTATCATTTCTAGCACAGAGAGTGGGATGCTGGGCCAGCCAGAGCCTTGGCCTAACGCGGGGCAGCTCGTCCTACGTTCGCCTCTGTCGCCCAGACCACTGCGTACGAGAGACGGACGCTAGAGAGAGTTGGCGTGGCTGGAGACCGTGGCTGCCCCGCTGGCCGGGAAGGTCCTGGCAGGCCAACAGAGATCAGTTCAGTCGTCCTTTGACAGGTGTCCAGAAGAAGTAGGCGTAGCACGGGGAAGTGCTCGACTTACCCCGAGCAGAGCTGCTAGCAGCTTTCCAGTGCCATCCACGGTGAGGAGGAAGTCATCGTAAAATCTCATGGTCACTTCCTGGTCTCGTACGGAGAGAATGCCAATGGCCTTGAAGACAAAGTCCACGGCCTGTCTTTTTGAGATGGCCCGAAAGAACGCCATCACGGTCTCCTGTATGCAGCACTGCACCGTTGTAAAAGGCATGTGGGCACACACGGATAGATCCTCGTACCTCAGAGGGACGATTCTTACGTCACCTAGACAGCAGCAAAGGAGGAACAAAGTCACCTCTGCAGCAGGGCAGCGGGCTCCAATCACAAGGCGACAACACTTTCTGGCAAGACAGCGCTGCCTCAGAGCAGGCTCTTGAATCCTCTGCTACAGCGCCTAGGAGCGGTTTATGGAGTCCCTTCCGGGAAGAGTCAGAGCAGCCTGCAAACTGAGGTGCTCAGGGGGCAGCAGTGATTTTGCCAGTGCAGGAATAAAAAAGGGAAACTAACCATTTGGTAGGACCACGTTACCGGAGGGCAGGACAAGTAGGGCAGACGGGTGCAGGTCCCATGAGAAAGTGCGTGGTGCCAGGCCATTGTGACTGTGCCCGCAGCCAGTGCCCTCTGGCTAAGCCTATGCCATGTCAGTAGACGCAAGGAAGAAGCAAAGTGCAAGGACGGCACAGCAGCCCACAGGGTTCTTCTACCCCCCCGCACCCCCACCCCGACCCCCACCCCCACCCCCACCGCCTCGTAGTCAGCAAATGTCTCCGCTTTTGGGGCCAGCGTCCTATCCCTCCCACGCACCGGCTGAAGGCATATTACCAGGAAAGGACACCCAGGGAGCCTTTCTGAGCAGTTGCTCCTGGCTGGCCTCTGCAGCTTGAACAAGCTGAAGTTGTTCTCAGGCCAGCCGGAGGCATTCAGTCATGTCTTCAGAGCAGTTTGCATGCGCCTCAAGCTCGGCGCAAGGGCAGGCAAAGGTTTTAACGTGTCTTCTTACCAGGAACATCTTCTTGAGCGCACCTGGCCTGGTATTCCTTGGCAACAACCTCCGATATACGGAACATGGGTCTCCGAACAATCGAAAGCTCACCGTTCACGGAGCACTCGTAGTGTTTAAGGACATAGAATATCCCCACTCCTAATACCTTGACACCCTGAGAGCAGCAGCGGGAGAGAAGGAACAAGCATAAGCAGCCTGGAGACGAAAAACGGACCGAGGGCTTGCCCGAGCGTGGAGATGCTGCCCTGGGCCCTGCCCACCCCTAGCATGCAAAGGGCAAGATGGGGCACTAGGGAAAGCACACACTCCAGACCTTTCTTTCCTCTTGCTCCTCGGCTCGCCCCCCAAATCTCTTTGGGAAAGCAACAGCAGAGCCAACATTCCTCCCCTACCTACAGTCGGAGGGGTTTCCAACGGCAGGGACCAACCCTGGAACAGGGGCCAGGCTTTGGTTTTTCCATGCTGGCACTGGAGAAGGGAGAAGGCCCAGAAAGTGCCCAGCACTCTCTTCTGCTTTATCGGGACTTCCGTTGTTACCGCCGGTGCCAGAGAAGCTGCTCTGTGGCACATTTGTCCAGGACAGTGTCCTGCGGGGGTGCTCTTTCTCTTTTCAGGGGAGGGAAGCAACGGCACGCCGTGGCACAGGGGTGTCAGGACAAGGCAAACCGTCAGCGTTTCAGGAGGGGAGGACCGAGCCACAAGACCCACCTTGTTCTCTGCCAAGTGCTCTAGAATGTATTCAGAGACGCTGTCCCAAATGGTAACAATCTCTGGAAAGCAAGGGAAAAATCCAAGTCAGCAAGCGCACAACCATTCAGCACCCTGCTCACCAAGGAGGTGACCGGTGCAGGTGAGACGAAACATACCGCCACCCCAATTCCGAACACGCAAGGCGCTCCACGTGGCGGGAGCTGCAGAGCTGAGCTGCGAGGACACCTCTGCCCACTTCTAAGCGAGGCTCCTGTCCTTTCAGGTGGGCATGCCTGAAAGGCATACCCGCCCGCTAGGGAAACGGGGACTAGCTTTCCACGCCAGTGAGAGGACGGTGCCGTGCCCACAGGAGTCGCCCAGGCTCAGGGCAGCCCCAGGTGTCTCCCCTGCAGGAGTCCCGGCTGCCAAACTCACCGCTGGGCCACCAAGGGACGTGCAGACTGGTCTCTCGTGGCACCCACTAGCCCTGTCCAGCCCTGCCCCACAGAGCCCAGCCTTTCCATAGCTCTTCTCCTAGCTGATATGCTCTACAGCAGTCAGGAAATACCTCCTGCAAGCCTTACCGCAGCGGCTGAGATTCCTGAGCGTTGGGAACACGTCTGGCCACAGGTTCTCCATCTTTGCGCCCCCTCACGCTCAATGAGGCCCTGTAGCAGGAGGGGGAGGAGGAAACTTCTCCTCCTCCTCCTTTGCACTTCCCCAGGCAGGCTCCAGCAGTGTTGCGTGGCCTGCCTTCGCCCTCTCGTTGCGCTGCAAAGCAGCTCCTCCAGAGAAGAGCGGTGGCGAGAGCAGCACCCGAAAGCTGGGCTTGCCCAGGCCTCGCAGGGAAGTGCAGGGAGGGGCCCCGTGGCGGGAGGGGAGCTGTGGCTGTGATGCGGCATGTCCCACTGTGACCCCCGCCCGCGTCACCAAGAGGCTGCCAGGCCTCCCGCGACACCCTCCCCCAGACCCTGCCAGGCTTTGCCCACCTCAGCCAAGGGCAGCTGCGCTGGCTGTTTTGGGGTGCTGCCCCCACCCCACGCCGTGGCGCAGCGAGAGCCATGGCGGGGGCGGGGAGGGGGAGCTCACCAGTGTGGTGGCCCCAGATGGGGACGCTGCGCTGCCATTGCTGGCCGCAGGGGCTGTGCTGAGCTCTGCCCTGAAGGAAGGAAGGAAGGGATAAAGGAAGGAAGGAATAAAGAGGAGCCTCGGCAAAGCAAGGGCTGGTGCTGGTTAGGTATACCACAGCCTCTCTGGGTTCTGGAGTCTGGAGTCTGCCTGGGCTCTGGAGTCTGGCTCCGTCTTCTTTACTCCCCCCATCGCGTATTTAGACACACCGACAAGAGCCCCTCTGGGCCTTTGCGTCTCCCGCCTAAACAATCCCAGCTCTCTCAGCCTCTGCTCGTGTGACGGATGCTTCAATCCCTCAAGCCTCTCGGAGGCCTTTTGCTGGACTCGCTCCGGCATGGCCATGTCTTTCTTGTACTGGGCCCAGCGCTTGTGGTACAGGTCTCTCGCTGGCACCTGCTGGACGGCTGCTTGACCTTCCCTCATCACGACTCTAGGTGGAACTAGAGCTCCAAGCGCCCTGTGCTCAGGAATGGCTGACAGAGCTCGCTGGAGCCTGTTAGAGCTTGCGAGAGGTCACAGCCTCCTTTGGCTCAAACTGCTGCACCTGTGTGCTGCCTCGGTGAGCTGTGCTCTCAGCAACGGCTACTTCCTTTCCCCCCGGGCACTGTCCAAGAGTCCGCCAGGACCGTCTCCAAACCGTGCCAAAGGCCGTGCGAATGCAAAATCGGGTCTGGGAGCGTTAAGCGCCACCCCTTGTGCACCAACATCTCGCTGCACTGAGGAACACCTGTGCCATGGCTGAGTGTGGGGGGCAGGTGGGCTTGTTTCCAGGGCTTCTTTCAAAGTGACCGGAGTTGTCCAGGACGTAACAGAACCAAGGGCTGGCTCAGGCTGTGACTATCAGCAGGGCCTAAGCACTGGTTGTTATTGCGAGTCCCCTGTGGCGTAGCAGCAGGACGCGACACCTGGGTGCTGTCAGGGCCCTGAGGGCCTCAGTGGCCCTGACCAGCAATGCTCCACACACCCTGCCCATGGGCCCAGGAGCCCATTTCAGCTCCTCCCTGGGCCTTCTGGCCCCGTCTGCACCAGGAAGCATGGGAAGGGTCTCTCATTGGCATGTGCAGAGCAAAGCTTCACTGCAGAGTCGCCTGCTCCTGCCTCTGTGGGACTGGGTAGTGCAGGGATCTTAGGACTGAAAGACAAGGCAGCTCCTGCGGCAGGTGAGTCACGTCCCGCAGACCCAGAGACCTTTTCTCTGTCACCCAGCGCCTCCCAGGAGCCCTAAGGAAAGGGTATTCTGCAAGGGGATTTGGCAGAAGACAGGGCTGCCCTGGAGCTGGCTGCACAGGCAAGCCCAGGATGGCTGTTGTTGCAACAGAGGAAACGCCTTGTTCCTCGTGCCTGCTCAGAGCTCCTGTGCGTCTGATAGGGTCCCCTTCCTTCCACGCTGCCCCCCCAGGTGAAAGGCCTCGCTTGCTGTGGCAATAGGGTTAGCCCTAACCCTAAGCCTTTCCCTGGCTGGGAATCGAACCCAGGCCGCGGCAGTGAGAGTGCCGAATCCTGACCACTAGACCACCAGGGAGGAGAGGCCCAGCCTGCCTGTGCACCCACCGGTGGGCACCAGCCCTGCCCTGCAGGGGACCAACCCCTCCAACCACAGCCCCCCACAGCCGGTCAGGAAGACAAATTGCCGTGGCAGCCCGAGCCTTCCCAGGCAACTCTGCAGGCATTCCTCCTTCTTTCTGAGAACGAGGCCCTCAACCAGAGCCTCTGGGCAGCAGGCACCCTGCAGTGGGAAGGCCCAGGGAGTGCAAGGTGGCGGTCGGCGGGGAGGCTGGTCACTGCTGGACACAGGTTTGCACCTGGAAAGTCCCTGAGCAGAAAATCACAGCTGGGCACAAATCACAGCAGCCTGAGACAACAAAGCCCGACAGCACGGGCTTCAAACCCACCTCTCCAAGAAACCGGAGCCAAAATCCAGCTCCTTGCACCACTCACCTATACCCACCAGACTGCAACACTCCTGTCCTGGTGCATGGGTTGGGCTGGGGGAAGTCTGGATTGCCTCTCGCCAGGGGACCGATGCCCCTTCCGGCTGTCCTTGCAGCACAGTGCGAAACGTGAGCACGCTCTTGCTGCAGGTGGCAGCCAGCAGTGGGAGCAGGCTGCTTTCCGAGGGCAGGCAAGCAGGCTGCGAGGGACATAGCAAGGCCAGTGAGGCAGGGACTTCCCTGGCAGGGCACAGGCCCTCAGCACCCGAGCAAGAAGGGAGAGCTGGTTGAGTGTCAGGAACGAGGGCCAGGCACAGAGCAGTGGTTGCCAGCCAAGTCCAAAGTGCTGAGACGGGTCTGAGGCCAAGCTCTGGAGCCCGGTCAGCCAGGGAAGGGCAGGGTCAGCGAGGTGCATGGCGGCCAGGGCCGGGCATGGCTGCAACGTAGCTCAGGCGAGGAGCAGCTCCCTTCTGCTGAGCCACCTCCGCCACCCAGCGCAGCACTCCTGCAGCTGCAACCTCTCGCCAGGACCTCTCCCAGCAGCAGGAGCAGAGCAAGTGGGGAAAGGACCGTCGCTCTTTGTGGAGGTGCGCCCACAGGCTCACACTGCACCCCAGGGTGCGTGGTGGAGGGGACACTTGAGCAGAAAGAGCCAGGGCTGGGCACGGAGCAGTTCGTATCCCCTGTGCTATGCACCTGCCTTCCCCCCTACACCACCCTCTGTCCACTGGCTACGCGGGGCCGCTCTTTGCAGAGTTGTCCTTTCCTCATCGCCAGCCCCTGGACATGCCCCGTAACTTCCTTCAGTCCAGTTCTTTGCCATCCCCAAGAACTGAGACTTCTGAAAAGGTGAATCTAGAGTGTGAGTTTGCCTCCCCTCTCCCAGGGAGGCACATGAGGGCTTGCGCTGTTCGGGTGCTGCTCTGCAAGGACACAGACTCGCATTTTCTGACTTCTCCCTGCTAGCCTGCCGTCACCTGACAGCTCTGGCTGCTCCGCAGGAGGGCAGAAGGCAGGAGGGCAGGAGGCAGGAGGGACAAATGGCCCGAGGAGGAAAGGCAATCACATGGGCAGCTGTGATCGTATAGTGGTTAGTACTCTGCGTTGTGGCCGAATCCGAGTCACAGCAATGGTTTTGCAAAGCCCGCCGGGTGAAAAGGAGAGTTGGAAAAGACACGGGAGGCACCCGCAAGGGTAGGCCAGTGGGTTTGTTTCCAAAGATGCCATGGCCTAGGAAGCTCTTCTGTGCTCTCTGTTCCAAACATTCAGTGGGCTCGTGCCTAAAATGATTTCCTGGTTTCTAGTGATCGTGCAGTGTCTTCTGCTGGGGGGCTGCCGTGACAGCTACCCCTGCTTCTGGGAAAGCAGTCAAGCTTCTCCATTCTCCAGGCCAAGCTTGAGAACTGAGAGAGTCTGCCTGGAAAGTGCCCAGCTTTTCACCTTTCCTTTCCCTTGCCCTTGCTCTCCGTGTTGCAGTCAGGGCACTCTCAGCTCCACACACAAACTGCCCTGCAGCCCCAGCCCACCCGCAACTGCCATCCCACGCCATAGAGACCCCCAACACAAGTAGCTCTTCCCTGGGAGAAAGAAGTCGCTTTTTTTTTTTCTTCAGGGGGAGCGTGTGACTTTTCTGAGGTTATGCCACCATGCTGGAAGCCTTAAGTCCTGTTCCGGCCAAGCTGTAAGCTGGCTGTGGGAAAGAAACCCTCTGGATCCTCTGCGGAAGAGAAGAGGTCTGGATCCTCTGCGGAAGAGAAGGGAGGAGAGCCCAGCTCTGCCTCCGGGGCCCCAAACCGAGTGCTATGCGGGCAGAGCCCAGGTCAAGCCTGGAACGGCCCCGAGCGCTTCTGGTGTTCCAAGGTGTCTGTATTGGCAGGTCCCAGGATGTCTGGCTTGAGACAGATGTCACTGCTAGGAAGCTGCACCGCCCAAGGGAAGAGGAGGCAGTGCATGATCAAAAGCCCATGCTCCAGGTGAGGCTTGAACTCACCCTCAGCATCCCTCCGCTTAGCACTGCTGTATAAGTACTGCGCGCTGGCCCATTGCGCCACTGGAGCACGCTTGGAGAGGCGGACTGGAGCCCACGAGCAACCATTGTTGCCTGCGATCACCATGGCTCTTCAGCATTAACCGGGCACCTCAAGTGCTTTCCTCTTTGTCTCGTCCAGCAAGGAGCAGCCATTGCGTGCCAGGCTTGCAACATTCACCAGGGCACGGAGTGCCAGGGCAAAGTGCCCCTCGGCAGGGTTTAGCTGGCTAGAGGCAGGAAAAGGGAGGCCACAGGCGACCCAGGGCTGGGACAGTGCGGTCGCTGCTGTGGCAGCCCTGTGAGGCCATTGAGTGCATCAGAAAGCCCCTGTAGTGAAGGCAGCCGGGGGAGGGGGCGAGGGGAGGCAGAAGAAGGACACCCGACTGCCACAGGGACCGTGAGTAAGGGCAGACCCAGAGCAGCCAAAGCCATGCTGGGCCAATGGGAGTGGAGGCTGGAGAGGGGCTAAGGCAGCCAAGAAGGACACGGAGAGCAGCAACAGGGAACACTGGTCCCAAACCACATCTCGTGGGGGAGCCAACGGGCTTCTGGCTTTGCGCTCTGCTCCCGAGGGCATCTGGGCTCTGGCCTAACCCCTGCCTGGCTGTCAGAGTCCAGTAGTCTCTGCAGCAGCATCTTGTAGCTATTCCACACAGGGAGGGTCAAGAGGGACCTCGCGGAGCTCTCAGAGCGAGACGAGACAGAAGGGTCACCACACCAGAAAAGCCAGCGGGCAGTCCCCCAAAGCAGCAGAACGTCGCCCTTCCAACTCCCCACTGAAAACCAGTTCTTCTCTTTTAAACTGACAAGCACTTTTCTGGAAATCAGGGTCAGCACCACTTCACGAGTTGCATGGCCAGGGAAAGCTGCCAACTAAGCGCACAGGCAGGGCAAAACAGTACTGGCTGAGTACTCAGCTTCTGGACCTCCTTGGCAATTTGTTGGTCCCTGCAGCAGCAAGGCGGTCCAAAGCCTTTGCCTCTTTACTACGCCGAATGTCTGCCAGTGAAGCAGGTGCTTAGTAAGAGGCAGCACTTGCAGGGAGAGTGCAGTGTTTGGAGCATCAGGCGTTACTGGGACAAGGAAGACGACCGAAGAAGAGGCTTCTCCCAGCAACAGACCGAAAGGACACAGCCATCACCCGCTCCTCTGGGAGGATCCACAAAGCCCCTTCCTGTGTTTGATGAAGGGCAGGGAGATGCTGTGTTCCCGGGTCAGAGGAGGCGCATGGACAGGCTTCAAGGAGCCCAGGATTTGAAAAAGGCTGACAGGGCAGTCAAGCAGCTGTGAGCTGCCTGTAGTTTACAAGAAGCTACTAGGTGCTGCTTTGAAAACCTAATTCAAGAAAGCGCTAAAAAAACCAACCGCAGCCATGCGGCAAGAGAGGAGGAAGGTCTAAATGAGGCACGTCCACCTCCAGGCAGCAGGCAGGAGGTGGGTGGTGGGGACACCGTGCGCCCACCAGGACATGAGCACAGCCCTGGGGGGGCCGCCACAAGGAGCAGCCAAGGGCCGACGGAGGCCCAGGGACAAACATGGCCCATCCCAGGTTTGCCTGGCTGGAGAGCACTGCAGCTGCAGAGAAAAGCCAGGCATCTGCACTCCCAGGTTGCCGCACCGCTCTACCCCACAGCAGCTCCTCCTCTGCCCTTAGCCTTTCCCCATACAATCCGGAGAAGGGCTGCAGCTCCTATAGCACCCCTGGGGCTGTGGGCCCATCAGGTGTACGTGTGTCCTGGCCACCATGCTGTGTGAGGGGTGTGTCCGCTGTGCAGTGTCTCTGTGCGTGTGGAGAGCGTGAGCATGTGTGCGGATGCGTGTGCAGTGTCAGGGATGTGTTGGGCTGGTGCATGTGCACTCTGGCGGTGCAGTCCTGGCTGTGCGTGAGGGTCTTGGGGAGTGAGAGGTGTGAGCTCTGAGCGTGTCCTAGGGAGGGTAATGAAGGAAGAAAGGGGCGCGTGTGTGTGCGCGCGCGCTGTCCTTAGAATGAGTGAGGCAGTGGTTTGCTTGCACACCCGCTCTGTGGCACGCGTGTCTCTATGCTGCGGTCTGTGTACGGGCGTTATTCTGTTACGGCGCTACAAAAACTGTGGAGGAGCACATGGGGGGTTTAACAGCTCTTCTGTTCATCTGTCCTGCAGCACTGTCCTTTGTGAGGCACAGGCTGGTTACTCCAGCCGTGAACAAGTACACGCCACTTTTTTTTTTCCTTTGGCCCTTGTAGGTGGATTTCAACATCCCCTTTGCTAAGAGCTCCATGGCCGCAATGGAGACAACGCTGACAGCAGCCGAGGGAGCTCCCACGCTGACAGGCCTCCACTTGGCCCTGGAGCTGCAGTGCCTTGGGACTGGTCGCTCTTCAGGCCCAGGCAGGCTTCCGCAGCTAGCAAGATGGCTCAGGACCACGCTTCCAGACTTTCCAGCAATGTTCACATGTCTTCTGCGCAGCCAGCAAGTCCTGGTATCTCTCCCTTTGATCCCGCAGAGCCATCTGCTGCCCAGTGCTAGGGCATTAAAAAGGAACCGTTTGGTTTTAGGCACAGGGAGAAGGGCACGGAAACGCTGCAGGCCTAGGGCAGGGCGGTTCTTCTGGGGTCTGCTTCTGCTGGCATCTCTATGCTTTCTGGAACGGGACAGGGGCCCTAGTGTCCAAGGCAAGGACATGACAAGGTGCCACGTGCCGGTAATCAGCCTGCGGAGGAGTCAGGCGGGGATGGGACTTTGCACCAAGCCGGCCTCGATCCCCACAGGGCAAGGTGTCCGGGTGTGGAGCCTTGGGGAGACAAGGATGGAGCGTGCGGTTTGAAAAGGGAGAGCCAAAACGCTGGAGGAATCCTTTCATCGTCGGCAGCCACAACTTTCTGGTCCCACAGGGAAAGCCCACCGCTGAGTGCCCAACCCCTGCCCCTGGGCTGGAAGGGTGCCTGCTCCCAGGCCACAGCCTGCAAAGCCTGTTGCTCTCCCACGAGGGGTGCCAGGGAAAGACCGGACCCCCTTCCCCTCCCCTCCCCTTGGGTGCTCCTGGGTGTGGAGGGAAGGCCAGTGCAGGGGAAGGGGAAACAGCACCCCCAGCTGGAGAAATTTACCAGAGGAAGTGCTTCTCTTGGGAATTCCGCTGCCGATTCAGCTCTACCCTCTGCTTCCACTCTTCCCGACGCACTTGGTAAGTCTCCAAGAGTTGCAGGGTGTGGCTTGCTCGTACAGAAAGCTGCCTGCAAGAGCAGGGAAAGTTCCCTCTCCCCTTCTGGCTGAGGCCCTCCTGCCTCTCCCCTCGACCAGCCCCTGCACGCACGCTCCCGCTGGTGGTACCCACAGCCTTCAAGTGGCAATGCAGCTTGGGGCTGCCTGGCACCAGGGTCCAGCCCAGGTCATTGCCATGCCAGGAGAAATCAGGGGACGCCATACCCAGCCCCATGGCTCCCAAGATGGGCTTCCTCACACCTCGGACAGGTGCTGCCACTCCAGTTTTCCAGGCCGGGGCTGGGCCTGGCGCGCACTTACTCTTTGCGCAGCCGCGGCAGCCTCTCTGGCTTCCTCTTCTTCTCCTCAGCTCGGGGCAGGAAGGCAGCAGCGCTCTCCTCTTTCCCAAGCCACGGCACTGGTGAGTGTGGCTGAACCTCGGGCAGCGTTTCCTGATGCCGCCAAGCCTGCATTGGGGCCAGAGGACAAATTTGAGGCTGCTTCTGACCTCCCTCAGGCGCTCTCACCTCTCAGCCCTGGAGAAGCCAGCAACTGCGGGGCCTGTGCGTCCTCCCGCACACTTGCTCTGCTCTGGCCTCAGAAACCCCCATGCCAAGCACTGCCGCAGGCAGGGACCCTGGCCGGGATTCACCACCGTTGCTTGCTGGCTCCATTCTCTCTTGCTGACATCGCTCGTGACAGGGTGAATGAGGGCAAGGAATGACCGTTTTTCAGCGCTGCAACCGTGAAATCAAACGCTCCCGTGGGGTTCCACCAGTCAGACCCCAGCACGGAACCACTGAACGGGGTCGGTTGGAGGGGACCTCTGGAGAACTCTCGTCCAAGGCCCCGCTCCAAGCGGGGCCAGTTAGAGCAGGCTGCCCGGGCTGTGTCCACCTGAGGGTTGAATAACTCCAAGGGTAGAAGTCCCACAGCCTCTCTGGGCCCTGTTCCAAACTTTGACCACCCTCATGGTGGAAACGCGCCTCCCAACAGCTAGCCGGAATCTGCCTTTTTGCAACTCTACGTCTTGTGCCTCTCACCCTGTCACTGTGCGCCTCTGAGAAGAGCTGGCTAAGTTACCTCTAGCCTTTCCCCCGGGTAGCTGCAGACAGCAAGGAGATGGACCCTTGAGCCTTCTCTTCTATGGGCTGAACAAACACAGTCCTCTCCACCTCTCCCTTGGACACCAGGTTCTCCAGCCCGCTGGCCAGCTTGGGAGCCTCCGCTGGATTTGCTCCAGCATTCCAGAGCCTCTCTTGCATGGTCGAGCCCCACCCTGGACCTAGGGCTGGCTCCAGGTGAGGTCTCCCAAGGGCTGAAGAGAGAGGACTCGTGGCGTCCTTCACTCGGCTGGCTACACTCTTGCAAACACAGCCCCGCCTGTGGTTGGCCTTCTTCCCTGCAAGTTCAAGGGAGGGGGTGACCCAGCCATGCCCCCACCACAGCACATTGCTGCTCCTCCCCTTTGGCTTTTTGCAGCAGCTTCTCCCTGCCAGGCATGGGCAGGCAAGCTTGAAAGACCATGGCCACCTGGCCTGCTCTTTGGGGGGCAGCAGTACCACTCGGACTTGGAGACCTCCACGGCTCCGCTCCTCGGCTTACCTGTTCTGCCCTGTTTGGCTGCCTGCAAACAGGAATTGCAGTCCGAGGTCTGGCTTGACGAGGTTCTTGCTGCTTGCTGTCCTCGTCCACCTGAGAGGAGCTCTCCCGAACTGTTTGCAGCAGGCTGAAAACACACAAGCCGGGTGAGGTTATCGGAGTCCCGGATGAGACCGTTCTCCATCTTGTGCTCACAAGCAGCGGCGTGCCAGCCTCTGCAGCACAAGACGGTGCTGCTGGAGCATTTGGTGTATTTGAGCCCTTGTGATCCCATCAAGAGTGAGGGCCCTACAGGCCCTAAGGAAAGCTCTGGATGCCCAGGTGTGGGCCCTCTCTGGATGGCACGAGGAGAAAACCAGTGCCATTTGCCACGCCCGGAGCCTGCAGAGCCCGCTAGCCGCCTCCTGCTAGGGGCACTAAAGGCCGTGAGGTGGTCAGAAAGACTCTGTTTTGGGGTGAAATGGGAAAAGGGGAGGCTTCTAGTGAATTGAATCCAACCTAAAAACCAGGGAAAACGGACACCGCTCTCTGTTGGTGGGGGAGGATGGTCTGACTTTCACGTTCCTCTGGGAAGTGCTCTCATCTACGCTGCAACCAAATGAGGTCCCTTGAAATGTCTAGCAAAGCAGAACAGCTTTGCTGCAACTTCTCAGCTGCTGCAACACCTCTTGCATCGACATCGGTCGTTGTGACACGAGTTGACAACCTTTCAGAGTTCATACCGACGGCGTGTGCGACGGAAACAACTCCTTCCCAGAATGCCAAAAGCACACGGTCACCGGCATGCTTTGCTCCAAGAGCCTCACCTGGCAGCTGGCTTGTTTGCCCGGGTTTTCCATTCTTTCCCTCCCTTTGAGCTGGCCCCAGATAGCGTGGGCGGAGAAAGCCTTTCTCGAGAAAGGAGGCGCTCAGCAGGAGGACTCCCTGGAAGTAGGAAGGGCGGAGACTCTTCAGCAAGCATCTCTGTGAGCGTTTGAACAAGAAGGACAGGCAGCTGTGCTCCAGCTTTGGATCAAAGAGCCCGATTGCCTCGGAGCTCTGCTCCCGAGCAGGTCTTAGGCCCTTGCTGACACAGAATCCTGTCCAGCTCTTCACTTCTGCAGGGCACCCGTCTGCCCTGGAGTACTGTGGCTGTTCTCCTGCTTTCTCTAGCCCATAGGCTTAAAAAGCGGGGCTTGGCTGGGAGGTGCTGGTGACCTCATGGTACCCTCTCCTTTGGGGCGGCTGCGGGCTGGAGGGCATAGTTCCACACGAGAAGGGGAACAGATTCCTGCACATCTCTAAGGCGCTCACATGCACAGACGTGCTCTTCTGGCGCATCCAGCCCAAAGACATGCTTAGGGAGATGCACAGCACAAGGCCTGCAATTACCAGCCTCCACAAGGAAGCCACGTTTTGGCACAGCTTCGCAGCCTGTCGCCACTCATCTCCACGTGGTCTTCCTCCCCACTTTCCAGCGCGCTGCTTCCCTGGGAAAGCTAGACCCCCTCCGCCACTGGCAGCTCAAGGCAGGATTTTGATCCTGCGCAGAGCGCGGAGGGATCTTCCTAAATTCCTAAATGCTGCTGCACAGACAGACTCCTGCAACTAAGGAGCAGCTTGCAAGACACACCAGGGCATGGAGTCCCAGGGCCAAGTGCCCCTCAGCAGTGGCAGCTGCTGCAGTTGGTGCTGCAGGACTGCCCGGAGAGCCCCTTCCAGGAGGAGTCCCCTGAGATCTGCCGTGATGAGTAAACAGAGGCACAAGAGGAGCAGCCTACTCCGCCAGGCATCGCCTTTTCAGCTTGGCTCCAGCCCCGTGCTGCGGAGGCCAAAAGGAAAACAAACACACCTCTCTCACCAGTCAGCTGTGACATTACCTTTTCCCTCAGTCTGCTTGTTACGCGCTCTGTCCTTTGCCTCCCGGCCTTTGGCGGCCTTCCGAGACCCTCTGGAGGAAGAGGCTGGTCTCACAGGCGACATCTCAGTCTCCGTCCTGGAAACAAGAAAGGCACCAGAGAGAAGCTTGACACCAGAGGCTCGCAGAAACCTGCGACAGGCTTGCCGTCAATCTAGGAAGACCAAGTCATGCAAAGACTTGTTGGCCGCCCTTCAGATGTCACACTGACAGAGTGTACGGAAGAAGCAACCCCTTCGAAGAACTCCAAGAGCACAAGGGCACCCTCAGCCCTTTTCTCCAAGAGCCTCACCTGGCCGACGACTTGCTTCCTTTGCTCTTCCGCCCCTTCTGCTTTTTACGGCCGGCGCCAGATAACGCGGGTGGCACAGGCCTTTCTTGAGAGAGGAGGCACGCAACGGGAGCACTCCCTGGAAGTAGGAAAGGAGAAGGCTCTTCAGCAAGCGTCTTTGTGAGCACTTGGGACAGGCAGATGTGCTCCAGCATCGGATCAAACAGGCTGATCCCCTTGGAGCCACGCTCTCCAAGAGGTCTTGCTCCCTAGGACGTCCTTGGCACACGCTAGCAGCCTGTTGACAGTCATCTCCAGGCAATCTTTCTCCCCACATTCACGTGCCCGGGATCCGTCAGAGAGGTAGACCCCCCCTCCCTTCCCCTCCAGCATAGACACCTCGCCGCCAAACATCCTAAAGTGCTAAAGTGAAAGAGAAGCTTGCGCTATCCACCAGGGCGCAGCGCCCCGGGGCAAAACTGCCCTTCAGCGGCACCAGCTGCATTTGTTGCTGTTGGGCCACCCTGAGACCTCCTGCCATCCAGAGTCACTTGAGATTTGCTGCGAGGGGTAAATAGAGGCACAAAGAGGCAGTCTACTCTCCCAGGCACCGCATCTTGACCAGGGCTCCAACCACCTACTGCTGAGGACAAAGGGAACACACGCATGAACACACGCACGCATGCACACTCCCTTCTCTCTCACAAGTCAGCTGTGACATGACCTGTTCTGTCCATCTGCCCTTCTTCTTCAGTGCACTTCAGGGATCCCTGGGAGGGAGATTCCGCCTCTTGTTTTTCAGCCGGAAGCGTCAAATCAAATCTGGAAAGGAGAAGACGCCAGGCTGCAGAAAAGGCACCACGCTCCCTTTGCCGCTCGCATTCACAGTCCGTTGCCAGAGAGCTTTGAGAAGGCCTGCCAAGGCCATAGCTTTCCAAAGCAGAGTACGCAACATCCTTGAGAACTCTCATTCTGAGGAACCGGAGAGGCACAGGCCAGACCTCCGCGGCGTGTGCGCACACGAGAGGCCCCACCAGTCTGGGCCAGGGCTTCCCTATCCTAACGCGGAGAAAGTGTACTCCAGGCCTCCTTGCTGCCCCTGGAGACCATCTCGCCTCCCCTCCTCCTATTCACCAAGCAGGAGCTGAGACCTACTCCACAAACGTACTGTGGCAACACGAAGACACTGCCGGGACCCATGCGAAAAGCCACACTTCCTCTTCCTGAAACCACCAGGGGTCTCGTCCCTGGGGCCTGAAACAGAGACAGAGGTACGTGAGAGCGTTCCGGCGACATGACTGCCTTGCTCCTAAAGGCAGCAAATCTTTCTTGTGCTCAGGGCAGATGCTGCCACCGGGACACCCTGAAACAAAGTTTCCTCTCCAAATGCTAGCCCTCAACTAGGAAAGCAGAAGATGCACAGCTCAGAGCTGAGACTGAGGGACCTCACTGCCAGGTGTTTCGCAAGGGCAAGAGTCAAGACAGTCAACGAGGACGCTCCTTCTCTGTTAGTGGAGAAGTCAGGCACAGGAGAAGGCATTCGATTAGCCAGGGTCTCTGCGGGCCGGGTTTTGTCGGTTGGCTTGCTATGAGCCTTCCTGGAAAGAGAACACCTGGCTCGGACCTGGTGTTAGCCTCACAGGCTCTCCAAGGATTTGGGTGGTTGCATCCATAGCATGGAAGAGGAGCGAGAGAGACCCAGCCCTTGCTTTGCCTTTGCCCAGTGGGTAAGAACCGGGAGCGCCACACGAGAGAGCTGGGGAAGGGCATTGGGCTGGGATGAGGAGACAGGCTGGGACAGGGTGACCATCCCAAGCAGAGCGTGAATGCAGGCCTGGGGCAGAAAAGAGCCGTTCATGGCAGTGGGACGCCAGGGACACTGGGAAGGGCTGGTCAGTGCAGACGGCCCAGCACTCAACCATGGCTTTCTGCGAGGGGAAGCGCCACAGATACCTGCCTGCGTCGTAGACTCTTTCCCCAGAAACTGCCTACTTTTGAGCCCGTAAAAGCCTCGCCATTATCATTTCTAGCACAGAGAGTGGGATGCTGGGCCAGCCAGAGCCTTGGCCTAACGCGGGGCAGCTCGTCCTACGTTCGCCTCTGTCGCCCAGACCACTGCGTACGAGAGACGGACGCTAGAGAGAGTTGGCGTGGCTGGAGACCGTGGCTGCCCCGCTGGCCGGGAAGGTCCTGGCAGGCCAACAGAGATCAGTTCAGTCGTCCTTTGACAGGTGTCCAGAAGAAGTAGGCGTAGCACGGGGAAGTGCTCGACTTACCCCGAGCAGAGCTGCTAGCAGCTTTCCAGTGCCATCCACGGTGAGGAGGAAGTCATCGTAAAATCTCATGGTCACTTCCTGGTCTCGTACGGAGAGAATGCCAATGGCCTTGAAGACAAAGTCCACGGCCTGTCTTTTTGAGATGGCCCGAAAGAACGCCATCACGGTCTCCTGTATGCAGCACTGCACCGTTGTAAAAGGCATGTGGGCACACACAGGTAGATCCTCGTACCTCAGAGGGACGATTCTTACGTCACCTAGACAGCAGCAAAGGAGGAACAAAGTCACCTCTGCAGCAGGGCAGCGGGCTCCAATCACAAGGCGACAACACTTTCTGGCAAGACAGCGCTGCCTCAGAGCAGGCTCTTGAATCCTCTGCTACAGCGCCTAGGAGCGGTTTATGGAGTCCCTTCCGGGAAGAGTCAGAGCAGCCTGCAAACTGAGGTGCTCAGGGGGCAGCAGTGATTTTGCCAGTGCAGGAATAAAAAAGGGAAACTAACCATTTGGTAGGACCACGTTACCGGAGGGCAGGACAAGTAGGGCAGACGGGTGCAGGTCCCATGAGAAAGTGCGTGGTGCCAGGCCATTGTGACTGTGCCCGCAGCCAGTGCCCTCTGGCTAAGCCTATGCCATGTCAGTAGACGCAAGGAAGAAGCAAAGTGCAAGGACGGCACAGCAGCCCACAGGGTTCTTCTACCCCCCCCGCACCCCCACCCCGACCCCCACCCCCACCCCCACCGCCTCGTAGTCAGCAAATGTCTCCGCTTTTGGGGCCAGCGTCCTATCCCTCCCACGCACCCGGCTGAAGGCATATTACCAGGAAAGGACACCCAGGGAGCCTTTCTGAGCAGTTGCTCCTGGCTGGCCTCTGCAGCTTGAACAAGCTGAAGTTGTTCTCAGGCCAGCCGGAGGCATTCAGTCATGTCTTCAGAGCAGTTTGCATGCGCCTCAAGCTCGGCGCAAGGGCAGGCAAAGGTTTTAACGTGTCTTCTTACCAGGAACATCTTCTTGAGCGCACCTGGCCTGGTATTCCTTGGCAACAACCTCCGATATACGGAACATGGGTCTCCGAACAATCGAAAGCTCACCGTTCACGGAGCACTCGTAGTGTTTAAGGACATAGAATATCCCCACTCCTAATACCTTGACACCCTGAGAGCAGCAGCGGGAGAGAAGGAACAAGCATAAGCAGCCTGGAGACGAAAAACGGACCGAGGGCTTGCCCGAGCGTGGAGATGCTGCCCTGGGCCCTGCCCACCCCTAGCATGCAAAGGGCAAGATGGGGCACTAGGGAAAGCACACACTCCAGACCTTTCTTTCCTCTTGCTCCTCGGCTCGCCCCCCAAATCTCTTTGGGAAAGCAACAGCAGAGCCAACATTCCTCCCCTACCTACAGTCGGAGGGGTTTCCAACGGCAGGGACCAACCCTGGAACAGGGGCCAGGCTTTGGTTTTTCCATGCTGGCACTGGAGAAGGGAGAAGGCCCAGAAAGTGCCCAGCACTCTCTTCTGCTTTATCGGGACTTCCGTTGTTACCGCCGGTGCCAGAGAAGCTGCTCTGTGGCACATTTGTCCAGGACAGTGTCCTGCGGGGGTGCTCTTTCTCTTTTCAGGGGAGGGAAGCAACGGCACGCCGTGGCACAGGGGTGTCAGGACAAGGCAAACCGTCAGCGTTTCAGGAGGGGAGGACCGAGCCACAAGACCCACCTTGTTCTCTGCCAAGTGCTCTAGAATGTATTCAGAGACGCTGTCCCAAATGGTAACAATCTCTGGAAAGCAAGGGAAAAATCCAAGTCAGCAAGCGCACAACCATTCAGCACCCTGCTCACCAAGGAGGTGACCGGTGCAGGTGAGACGAAACATACCGCCACCCCAATTCCGAACACGCAAGGCGCTCCACGTGGCGGGAGCTGCAGAGCTGAGCTGCGAGGACACCTCTGCCCACTTCTAAGCGAGGCTCCTGTCCTTTCAGGTGGGCATGCCTGAAAGGCATACCCGCCCGCTAGGGAAACGGGGACTAGCTTTCCACGCCAGTGAGAGGACGGTGCCGTGCCCACAGGAGTCGCCCAGGCTCAGGGCAGCCCCAGGTGTCTCCCCTGCAGGAGTCCCGGCTGCCAAACTCACCGCTGGGCCACCAAGGGACGTGCAGACTGGTCTCTCGTGGCACCCACTAGCCCTGTCCAGCCCTGCCCCACAGAGCCCAGCCTTTCCATAGCTCTTCTCCTAGCTGATATGCTCTACAGCAGTCAGGAAATACCTCCTGCAAGCCTTACCGTAGCGGCTGAGATTCCTGAGCGTTGGGAACACGTCTGGCCACAGGTTCTCCATCTTTGCGCCCCCTCACGCTCAATGAGGCCCTGTAGCAGGAGGGGGAGGAGGAAACTTCTCCTCCTCCTCCTTTGCACTTCCCCAGGCAGGCTCCAGCAGTGTTGCGTGGCCTGCCTTCGCCCTCTCGTTGCGCTGCAAAGCAGCTCCTCCAGAGAAGAGCGGTGGCGAGAGCAGCACCCGAAAGCTGGGCTTGCCCAGGCCTCGCAGGGAAGTGCAGGGAGGGGCCCCGTGGCGGGAGGGGAGCTGTGGCTGTGATGCGGCATGTCCCACTGTGACCCCAGCCCGCGTCACCAAGAGGCTGCCAGGCCTCCCGCGACACCCTCCCCCAGACCCTGCCAGGCTTTGCCCACCTCAGCCAAGGGCAGCTGCGCTGGCTGTTTTGGGGTGCTGCCCCCACCCCACGCCGTGGCGCAGCGAGAGCCATGGCGGGGGCGGGGAGGGGGAGCTCACCAGTGTGGTGGCCCCAGATGGGGACGCTGCGCTGCCATTGCTGGCCGCAGGGGCTGTGCTGAGCTCTGCCCTGAAGGAAGGAAGGAAGGGATAAAGGAAGGAAGGAATAAAGAGGAGCCTCGGCAAAGCAAGGGCTGGTGCTGGTTAGGTATACCACAGCCTCTCTGGGTTCTGGAGTCTGGAGTCTGCCTGGGCTCTGGAGTCTGGCTCCGTCTTCTTTACTCCCCCCATCGCGTATTTAGACACACCGACAAGAGCCCCTCTGGGCCTTTGCGTCTCCCGCCTAAACAATCCCAGCTCTCTCAGCCTCTGCTCGTGTGACGGATGCTTCAATCCCTCAAGCCTCTCGGAGGCCTTTTGCTGGACTCGCTCCGGCATGGCCATGTCTTTCTTGTACTGGGCCCAGCGCTTGTGGTACAGGTCTCTCGCTGGCACCTGCTGGACGGCTGCTTGACCTTCCCTCATCACGACTCTAGGTGGAACTAGAGCTCCAAGCGCCCTGTGCTCAGGAATGGCTGACAGAGCTCGCTGGAGCCTGTTAGAGCTTGCGAGAGGTCACAGCCTCCTTTGGCTCAAACTGCTGCACCTGTGTGCTGCCTCGGTGAGCTGTGCTCTCAGCAACGGCTACTTCCTTTCCCCCCGGGCACTGTCCAAGAGTCCGCCAGGACCGTCTCCAAACCGTGCCAAAGGCCGTGCGAATGCAAAATCGGGTCTGGGAGCGTTAAGCGCCACCCCTTGTGCACCAACATCTCGCTGCACTGAGGAACACCTGTGCCATGGCTGAGTGTGGGGGGCAGGTGGGCTTGTTTCCAGGGCTTCTTTCAAAGTGACCGGAGTTGTCCAGGACGTAACAGAACCAAGGGCTGGCTCAGGCTGTGACTATCAGCAGGGCCTAAGCACTGGTTGTTATTGCGAGTCCCCTGTGGCGTAGCAGCAGGACGCGACACCTGGGTGCTGTCAGGGCCCTGAGGGCCTCAGTGGCCCTGACCAGCAATGCTCCACACACCCTGCCCATGGGCCCAGGAGCCCATTTCAGCTCCTCCCTGGGCCTTCTGGCCCCGTCTGCACCAGGAAGCATGGGAAGGGTCTCTCATTGGCATGTGCAGAGCAAAGCTTCACTGCAGAGTCGCCTGCTCCTGCCTCTGTGGGACTGGGTAGTGCAGGGATCTTAGGACTGAAAGACAAGGCAGCTCCTGCGGCAGGTGAGTCACGTCCCGCAGACCCAGAGACCTTTTCTCTGTCACCCAGCGCCTCCCAGGAGCCCTAAGGAAAGGGTATTCTGCAAGGGGATTTGGCAGAAGACAGGGCTGCCCTGGAGCTGGCTGCACAGGCAAGCCCAGGATGGCTGTTGTTGCAACAGAGGAAACGCCTTGTTCCTCGTGCCTGCTCAGAGCTCCTGTGCGTCTGATAGGGTCCCCTTCCTTCCACGCTGCCCCCCCAGGTGAAAGGCCTCGCTTGCTGTGGCAATAGGGTTAGCCCTAACCCTAAGCCTTTCCCTGGCTGGGAATCGAACCCAGGCCGCGGCAGTGAGAGTGCCGAATCCTGACCACTAGACCACCAGGGAGGAGAGGCCCAGCCTGCCTGTGCACCCACCGGTGGGCACCAGCCCTGCCCTGCAGGGGACCAACCCCTCCAACCACAGCCCCCCACAGCCGGTCAGGAAGACAAATTGCCGTGGCAGCCCGAGCCTTCCCAGGCAACTCTGCAGGCATTCCTCCTTCTTTCTGAGAACGAGGCCCTCAACCAGAGCCTCTGGGCAGCAGGCACCCTGCAGTGGGAAGGCCCAGGGAGTGCAAGGTGGCGGTCGGCGGGGAGGCTGGTCACTGCTGGACACAGGTTTGCACCTGGAAAGTCCCTGAGCAGAAAATCACAGCTGGGCACAAATCACAGCAGCCTGAGACAACAAAGCCCGACAGCACGGGCTTCAAACCCACCTCTCCAAGAAACCGGAGCCAAAATCCAGCTCCTTGCACCACTCACCTATACCCACCAGACTGCAACACTCCTGTCCTGGTGCATGGGTTGGGCTGGGGGAAGTCTGGATTGCCTCTCGCCAGGGGACCGATGCCCCTTCCGGCTGTCCTTGCAGCACAGTGCGAAACGTGAGCACGCTCTTGCTGCAGGTGGCAGCCAGCAGTGGGAGCAGGCTGCTTTCCGAGGGCAGGCAAGCAGGCTGCGAGGGACATAGCAAGGCCAGTGAGGCAGGGACTTCCCTGGCAGGGCACAGGCCCTCAGCACCCGAGCAAGAAGGGAGAGCTGGTTGAGTGTCAGGAACGAGGGCCAGGCACAGAGCAGTGGTTGCCAGCCAAGTCCAAAGTGCTGAGACGGGTCTGAGGCCAAGCTCTGGAGCCCGGTCAGCCAGGGAAGGGCAGGGTCAGCGAGGTGCATGGCGGCCAGGGCCGGGCATGGCTGCAACGTAGCTCAGGCGAGGAGCAGCTCCCTTCTGCTGAGCCACCTCCGCCACCCAGCGCAGCACTCCTGCAGCTGCAACCTCTCGCCAGGACCTCTCCCAGCAGCAGGAGCAGAGCAAGTGGGGAAAGGACCGTCGCTCTTTGTGGAGGTGCGCCCACAGGCTCACACTGCACCCCAGGGTGCGTGGTGGAGGGGACACTTGAGCAGAAAGAGCCAGGGCTGGGCACGGAGCAGTTCGTATCCCCTGTGCTATGCACCTGCCTTCCCCCCTACACCACCCTCTGTCCACTGGCTACGCGGGGCCGCTCTTTGCAGAGTTGTCCTTTCCTCATCGCCAGCCCCTGGACATGCCCCGTAACTTCCTTCAGTCCAGTTCTTTGCCATCCCCAAGAACTGAGACTTCTGAAAAGGTGAATCTAGAGTGTGAGTTTGCCTCCCCTCTCCCAGGGAGGCACATGAGGGCTTGCGGTGTTCGGGTGCTGCTCTGCAAGGACACAGACTCGCATTTTCTGACTTCTCCCTGCTAGCCTGCCGTCACCTGACAGCTCTGGCTGCTCCGCAGGAGGGCAGAAGGCAGGAGGGCAGGAGGCAGGAGGGACAAATGGCCCGAGGAGGAAAGGCAATCACATGGGCAGCTGTGATCGTATAGTGGTTAGTACTCTGCGTTGTGGCCGAATCCGAGTCACAGCAATGGTTTTGCAAAGCCCGCCGGGTGAAAAGGAGAGTTGGAAAAGACACGGGAGGCACCCGCAAGGGTAGGCCAGTGGGTTTGTTTCCAAAGATGCCATGGCCTAGGAAGCTCTTCTGTGCTCTCTGTTCCAAACATTCAGTGGGCTCGTGCCTAAAATGATTTCCTGGTTTCTAGTGATCGTGCAGTGTCTTCTGCTGTGGGGCTGCCGTGACAGCTACCCCTGCTTCTGGGAAAGCAGTCAAGCTTCTCCATTCTCCAGGCCAAGCTTGAGAACTGAGAGAGTCTGCCTGGAAAGTGCCCAGCTTTTCACCTTTCCTTTCCCTTGCCCTTGCTCTCCGTGTTGCAGTCAGGGCACTCTCAGCTCCACACACAAACTGCCCTGCAGCCCCAGCCCACCCGCAACTGCCATCCCACGCCATAGAGACCCCCAACACAAGTAGCTCTTCCCTGGGAGAAAGAAGTCGCTTTTTTTTTTTCTTCAGGGGGAGCGTGTGACTTTTCTGAGGTTATGCCACCATGCTGGAAGCCTTAAGTCCTGTTCCGGCCAAGCTGTAAGCTGGCTGTGGGAAAGAAACCCTCTGGATCCTCTGCGGAAGAGAAGAGGTCTGGATCCTCTGCGGAAGAGAAGGGAGGAGAGCCCAGCTCTGCCTCCGGGGCCCCAAACCGAGTGCTATGCGGGCAGAGCCCAGGTCAAGCCTGGAACGGCCCCGAGCGCTTCTGGTGTTCCAAGGTGTCTGTATTGGCAGGTCCCAGGATGTCTGGCTTGAGACAGATGTCACTGCTAGGAAGCTGCACCGCCCAAGGGAAGAGGAGGCAGTGCATGATCAAAAGCCCATGCTCCAGGTGAGGCTTGAACTCACCCTCAGCATCCCTCCGCTTAGCACTGCTGTATAAGTACTGCGCGCTGGCCCATTGCGCCACTGGAGCACGCTTGGAGAGGCGGACTGGAGCCCACGAGCAACCATTGTTGCCTGCGATCACCATGGCTCTTCAGCATTAACCGGGCACCTCAAGTGCTTTCCTCTTTGTCTCGTCCAGCAAGGAGCAGCCATTGCGTGCCAGGCTTGCAACATTCACCAGGGCACGGAGTGCCAGGGCAAAGTGCCCCTCGGCAGGGTTTAGCTGGCTAGAGGCAGGAAAAGGGAGGCCACAGGCGACCCAGGGCTGGGACAGTGCGGTCGCTGCTGTGGCAGCCCTGTGAGGCCATTGAGTGCATCAGAAAGCCCCTGTAGTGAAGGCAGCCGGGGGAGGGGGCGAGGGGAGGCAGAAGAAGGACACCCGACTGCCACAGGGACCGTGAGTAAGGGCAGACCCAGAGCAGCCAAAGCCATGCTGGGCCAATGGGAGTGGAGGCTGGAGAGGGGCTAAGGCAGCCAAGAAGGACACGGAGAGCAGCAGCAGGGAACACTGGTCCCAAACCACATCTCGTGGGGGAGCCAACGGGCTTCTGGCTTTGCGCTCTGCTCCCGAGGGCATCTGGGCTCTGGCCTAACCCCTGCCTGGCTGTCAGAGTCCAGTAGTCTCTGCAGCAGCATCTTGTAGCTATTCCACACAGGGAGGGTCAAGAGGGACCTCGCGGAGCTCTCGGAGCGAGACGAGACAGAAGGGTCACCGCACCAGAAAAGCCAGCGGGCAGTCCCCCAAAGCAGCAGAACGTCGCCCTTCCAACTCCCCACTGAAAACCAGTTCTTCTCTTTTAAACTGACAAGCACTTTTCTGGAAATCAGGGTCAGCACCACTTCATGAGTTGCATGGCCAGGGAAAGCTGCCAACTAAGCGCACAGGCAGGGCAAAACAGTACTGGCTGAGTACTCAGCTTCTGGACCTCCTTGGCAATTTGTTGGTCCCTGCAGCAGCAAGGCGGTCCAAAGCCTTTGCCTCTTTACTACGCCGAATGTCTGCCAGTGAAGCAGGTGCTTAGTAAGAGGCAGCACTTGCAGGGAGAGTGCAGTGTTTGGAGCATCAGGCGTTACTGGGACAAGGAAGACGACCGAAGAAGAGGCTTCTCCCAGCAACAGACCGAAAGGACACAGCCATCACCCGCTCCTCTGGGAGGATCCACAAAGCCCCTTCCTGTGTTTGATGAAGGGCAGGGAGATGCTGTGTTCCCGGGTCAGAGGAGGCGCATGGACAGGCTTCAAGGAGCCCAGGATTTGAAAAAGGCTGACAGGGCAGTCAAGCAGCTGTGAGCTGCCTGTAGTTTACAAGAAGCTACTAGGTGCTGCTTTGAAAACCTAATTCAAGAAAGCGCTAAAAAAACCAACCGCAGCCATGCGGCAAGAGAGGAGGAAGGTCTAAATGAGGCACGTCCACCTCCAGGCAGCAGGCAGGAGGTGGGTGGTGGGGACACCGTGCGCCCACCAGGACATGAGCACAGCCCTGGGGGGGCCGCCACAAGGAGCAGCCAAGGGCCGACGGAGGCCCAGGGACAAACATGGCCCATCCCAGGTTTGCCTGGCTGGAGAGCACTGCAGCTGCAGAGAAAAGCCAGGCATCTGCACTCCCAGGTTGCCGCACCGCTCTACCCCACAGCAGCTCCTCCTCTGCCCTTAGCCTTTCCCCATACAATCCGGAGAAGGGCTCCAGCTCCTATAGCACCCCTGGGGCTGTGGGCCCATCAGGTGTACGTGTGTCCTGGCCACCATGCTGTGTGAGGGGTGTGTCCGCTGTGCAGTGTCTCTGTGCGTGTGGAGAGCGTGAGCATGTGTGCGGATGCGTGTGCAGTGTCAGGGATGTGTTGGGCTGGTGCATGTGCACTCTGGCGGTGCAGTCCTGGCTGTGCGTGAGGGTCTTGGGGAGTGAGAGGTGTGAGCTCTGAGCGTGTCCTAGGGAGGGTAATGAAGGAAGAAAGGGGCGCGTGTGTGTGCGCGCGCGCTGTCCTTAGAATGAGTGAGGCAGTGGTTTGCTTGCACACCCGCTCTGTGGCACGCGTGTCTCTATGCTGCGGTCTGTGTACGGGCGTTATTCTGTTACGGCGCTACAAAAACTGTGGAGGAGCACATGGGGGGTTTAACAGCTCTTCTGTTCATCTGTCCTGCAGCACTGTCCTTTGTGAGGCACAGGCTGGTTACTCCAGCCGTGAACAAGTACACGCCACTTTTTTTTTTCCTTTGGCCCTTGTAGGTGGATTTCAACATCCCCTTTGCTAAGAGCTCCATGGCCGCAATGGAGACAACGCTGACAGCAGCCGAGGGAGCTCCCACGCTGACAGGCCTCCACTTGGCCCTGGAGCTGCAGTGCCTTGGGACTGGTCGCTCTTCAGGCCCAGGCAGGCTTCCGCAGCTAGCAAGATGGCTCAGGACCACGCTTCCAGACTTTCCAGCAATGTTCACATGTCTTCTGCGCAGCCAGCAAGTCCTGGTATCTCTCCCTTTGATCCCGCAGAGCCATCTGCTGCCCAGTGCTAGGGCATTAAAAAGGAACCGTTTGGTTTTAGGCACAGGGAGAAGGGCACGGAAACGCTGCAGGCCTAGGGCAGGGCGGTTCTTCTGGGGTCTGCTTCTGCTGGCATCTCTATGCTTTCTGGAACGGGACAGGGGCCCTAGTGTCCAAGGCAAGGACATGACAAGGTGCCACGTGCCGGTAATCAGCCTGCGGAGGAGTCAGGCGGGGATGGGACTTTGCACCAAGCCGGCCTCGATCCCCACAGGGCAAGGTGTCCGGGTGTGGAGCCTTGGGGAGACAAGGATGGAGCGTGCGGTTTGAAAAGGGAGAGCCAAAACGCTGGAGGAATCCTTTCATCGTCGGCAGCCACAACTTTCTGGTCCCACAGGGAAAGCCCACCGCTGAGTGCCCAACCCCTGCCCCTGGGCTGGAAGGGTGCCTGCTCCCAGGCCACAGCCTGCAAAGCCTGTTGCTCTCCCACGAGGGGTGCCAGGGAAAGACCGGACCCCCTTCCCCTCCCCTCCCCTTGGGTGCTCCTGGGTGTGGAGGGAAGGCCAGTGCAGGGGAAGGGGAAACAGCACCCCCAGCTGGAGAAATTTACCAGAGGAAGTGCTTCTCTTGGGAATTCCGCTGCCGATTCAGCTCTACCCTCTGCTTCCACTCTTCCCGACGCACTTGGTAAGTCTCCAAGAGTTGCAGGGTGTGGCTTGCTCGTACAGAAAGCTGCCTGCAAGAGCAGGGAAAGTTCCCTCTCCCCTTCTGGCTGAGGCCCTCCTGCCTCTCCCCTCGACCAGCCCCTGCACGCACGCTCCCGCTGGTGGTACCCACAGCCTTCAAGTGGCAATGCAGCTTGGGGCTGCCTGGCACCAGGGTCCAGCCCAGGTCATTGCCATGCCAGGAGAAATCAGGGGACGCCATACCCAGCCCCATGGCTCCCAAGATGGGCTTCCTCACACCTCGGACAGGTGCTGCCACTCCAGTTTTCCAGGCCGGGGCTGGGCCTGGCGCGCACTTACTCTTTGCGCAGCCGCGGCAGCCTCTCTGGCTTCCTCTTCTTCTCCTCAGCTCGGGGCAGGAAGGCAGCAGCGCTCTCCTCTTTCCCAAGCCACGGCACTGGTGAGTGTGGCTGAACCTCGGGCAGCGTTTCCTGATGCCGCCAAGCCTGCATTGGGGCCAGAGGACAAATTTGAGGCTGCTTCTGACCTCCCTCAGGCGCTCTCACCTCTCAGCCCTGGAGAAGCCAGCAACTGTGGGGCCTGTGCGTCCTCCCGCACACTTGCTCTGCTCTGGCCTCAGAAACCCCCATGCCAAGCACTGCCGCAGGCAGGGACCCTGGCCGGGATTCACCACCGTTGCTTGCTGGCTCCATTCTCTCTTGCTGACATCGCTCGTGACAGGGTGAATGAGGGCAAGGAATGACCGTTTTTCAGCGCTGCAACCGTGAAATCAAACGCTCCCGTGGGGTTCCACCAGTCAGACCCCAGCACGGAACCACTGAACGGGGTCGGTTGGAGGGGACCTCTGGAGAACTCTCGTCCAAGGCCCCGCTCCAAGCGGGGCCAGTTAGAGCAGGCTGCCCGGGCTGTGTCCACCTGAGGGTTGAATAACTCCAAGGGTAGAAGTCCCACAGCCTCTCTGGGCCCTGTTCCAAACTTTGACCACCCTCATGGTGGAAACGCGCCTCCCAACAGCTAGCCGGAATCTGCCTTTTTGCAACTCTACGTCTTGTGCCTCTCACCCTGTCACTGTGCGCCTCTGAGAAGAGCTGGCTAAGTTACCTCTAGCCTTTCCCCCGGGTAGCTGCAGACAGCAAGGAGATGGACCCTTGAGCCTTCTCTTCTATGGGCTGAACAAACACAGTCCTCTCCACCTCTCCCTTGGACACCAGGTTCTCCAGCCCGCTGGCCAGCTTGGGAGCCTCCGCTGGATTTGCTCCAGCATTCCAGAGCCTCTCTTGCATGGTCGAGCCCCACCCTGGACCTAGGGCTGGCTCCAGGTGAGGTCTCCCAAGGGCTGAAGAGAGAGGACTCGTGGCGTCCTTCACTCGGCTGGCTACACTCTTGCAAACACAGCCCCGCCTGTGGTTGGCCTTCTTCCCTGCAAGTTCAAGGGAGGGGGTGACCCAGGCATGCCCCCACCACAGCACATTGCTGCTCCTCCCCTTTGGCTTTTTGCAGCAGCTTCTCCCTGCCAGGCATGGGCAGGCAAGCTTGAAAGACCATGGCCACCTGGCCTGCTCTTTGGGGGGCAGCAGTACCACTCGGACTTGGAGACCTCCACGGCTCCGCTCCTCGGCTTACCTGTTCTGCCCTGTTTGGCTGCCTGCAAACAGGAATTGCAGTCCGAGGTCTGGCTTGACGAGGTTCTTGCTGCTTGCTGTCCTCGTCCACCTGAGAGGAGCTCTCCCGAACTGTTTGCAGCAGGCTGAAAACACACAAGCCGGGTGAGGTTATCGGAGTCCCGGATGAGACCGTTCTCCATCTTGTGCTCACAAGCAGCGGCGTGCCAGCCTCTGCAGCACAAGACGGTGCTGCTGGAGCATTTGGTGTATTTGAGCCCTTGTGATCCCATCAAGAGTGAGGGCCCTACAGGCCCTAAGGAAAGCTCTGGATGCCCAGGTGTGGGCCCTCTCTGGATGGCACGAGGAGAAAACCAGTGCCATTTGCCACGCCCGGAGCCTGCAGAGCCCGCTAGCCGCCTCCTGCTAGGGGCACTAAAGGCCGTGAGGTGGTCAGAAAGACTCTGTTTTGGGGTGAAATGGGAAAAGGGGAGGCTTCTAGTGAATTGAATCCAACCTAAAAACCAGGGAAAACGGACACCGCTCTCTGTTGGTGGGGGAGGATGGTCTGACTTTCACGTTCCTCTGGGAAGTGCTCTCATCTACGCTGCAACCAAATGAGGTCCCTTGAAATGTCTAGCAAAGCAGAACAGCTTTGCTGCAACTTCTCAGCTGCTGCAACACCTCTTGCATCGACATCGGTCGTTGTGACACGAGTTGACAACCTTTCAGAGTTCATACCGACGGCGTGTGCGACGGAAACAACTCCTTCCCAGAATGCCAAAAGCACACGGTCACCGGCATGCTTTGCTCCAAGAGCCTCACCTGGCAGCTGGCTTGTTTGCCCGGGTTTTCCATTCTTTCCCTCCCTTTGAGCTGGCCCCAGATAGCGTGGGCGGAGAAAGCCTTTCTCGAGAAAGGAGGCGCTCAGCAGGAGGACTCCCTGGAAGTAGGAAGGGCGGAGACTCTTCAGCAAGCATCTCTGTGAGCGTTTGAACAAGAAGGACAGGCAGCTGTGCTCCAGCTTTGGATCAAAGAGCCCGATTGCCTCGGAGCTCTGCTCCCGAGCAGGTCTTAGGCCCTTGCTGACACAGAATCCTGTCCAGCTCTTCACTTCTGCAGGGCACCCGTCTGCCCTGGAGTACTGTGGCTGTTCTCCTGCTTTCTCTAGCCCATAGGCTTAAAAAGCGGGGCTTGGCTGGGAGGTGCTGGTGACCTCATGGTACCCTCTCCTTTGGGGCGGCTGCGGGCTGGAGGGCATAGTTCCACACGAGAAGGGGAACAGATTCCTGCACATCTCTAAGGCGCTCACATGCACAGACGTGCTCTTCTGGCGCATCCAGCCCAAAGACATGCTTAGGGAGATGCACAGCACAAGGCCTGCAATTACCAGCCTCCACAAGGAAGCCACGTTTTGGCACAGCTTCGCAGCCTGTCGCCACTCATCTCCACGTGGTCTTCCTCCCCACTTTCCAGCGCGCTGCTTCCCTGGGAAAGCTAGACCCCCTCCGCCACTGGCAGCTCAAGGCAGGATTTTGATCCTGCGCAGAGCGCGGAGGGATCTTCCTAAATTCCTAAATGCTGCTGCACAGACAGACTCCTGCAACTAAGGAGCAGCTTGCAAGACACACCAGGGCATGGAGTCCCAGGGCCAAGTGCCCCTCAGCAGTGGCAGCTGCTGCAGTTGGTGCTGCAGGACTGCCCGGAGAGCCCCTTCCAGGAGGAGTCCCCTGAGCTCTGCCGTGATGAGTAAACAGAGGCACAAGAGGAGCAGCCTACTCCGCCAGGCATCGCCTTTTCAGCTTGGCTCCAGCCCCGTGCTGCGGAGGCCAAAAGGAAAACAAACACACCTCTCTCACCAGTCAGCTGTGACATTACCTTTTCCCTCAGTCTGCTTGTTACGCGCTCTGTCCTTTGCCTCCCGGCCTTTGGCGGCCTTCCGAGACCCTCTGGAGGAAGAGGCTGGTCTCACAGGCGACATCTCAGTCTCCGTCCTGGAAACAAGAAAGGCACCAGAGAGAAGCTTGACACCAGAGGCTCGCAGAAACCTGCGACAGGCTTGCCGTCAATCTAGGAAGACCAAGTCATGCAAAGACTTGTTGGCCGCCCTTCAGATGTCACACTGACAGAGTGTACGGAAGAAGCAACCCCTTCGAAGAACTCCAAGAGCACAAGGGCACCCTCAGCCCTTTTCTCCAAGAGCCTCACCTGGCCGACGACTTGCTTCCTTTGCTCTTCCGCCCCTTCTGCTTTTTACGGCCGGCGCCAGATAACGCGGGTGGCACAGGCCTTTCTTGAGAGAGGAGGCACGCAACGGGAGCACTCCCTGGAAGTAGGAAAGGAGAAGGCTCTTCAGCAAGCGTCTTTGTGAGCACTTGGGACAGGCAGATGTGCTCCAGCATCGGATCAAACAGGCTGATCCCCTTGGAGCCACGCTCTCCAAGAGGTCTTGCTCCCTAGGACGTCCTTGGCACACGCTAGCAGCCTGTTGACAGTCATCTCCAGGCAATCTTTCTCCCCACATTCACGTGCCCGGGATCCGTCAGAGAGGTAGACCCCCCCTCCCTTCCCCTCCAGCATAGACACCTCGCCGCCAAACATCCTAAAGTGCTAAAGTGAAAGAGAAGCTTGCGCTATCCACCAGGGCGCAGCGCCCCGGGGCAAAACTGCCCTTCAGCGGCACCAGCTGCATTTGTTGCTGTTGGGCCACCCTGAGACCTCCTGCCATCCAGAGTCACTTGAGATTTGCTGCGAGGGGTAAATAGAGGCACAAAGAGGCAGTCTACTCTCCCAGGCACCGCATCTTGACCAGGGCTCCAACCACCTACTGCTGAGGACAAAGGGAACACACGCATGAACACACGCACGCATGCACACTCCCTTCTCTCTCACAAGTCAGCTGTGACATGACCTGTTCTGTCCATCTGCCCTTCTTCTTCAGTGCACTTCAGGGATCCCTGGGAGGGAGATTCCGCCTCTTGTTTTTCAGCCGGAAGCGTCAAATCAAATCTGGAAAGGAGAAGACGCCAGGCTGCAGAAAAGGCACCACGCTCCCTTTGCCGCTCGCATTCACAGTCCGTTGCCAGAGAGCTTTGAGAAGGCCTGCCAAGGCCATAGCTTTCCAAAGCAGAGTACGCAACATCCTTGAGAACTCTCATTCTGAGGAACCGGAGAGGCACAGGCCAGACCTCCGCGGCGTGTGCGCACACGAGAGGCCCCACCAGTCTGGGCCAGGGCTTCCCTATCCTGACGCGGAGAAAGTGTACTCCAGGCCTCCTTGCTGCCCCTGGAGACCATCTCGCCTCCCCTCCTCCTATTCACCAAGCAGGAGCTGAGACCTACTCCACAAACGTACTGTGGCAACACGAAGACACTGCCGGGACCCATGCGAAAAGCCACACTTCCTCTTCCTGAAACCACCAGGGGTCTCGTCCCTGGGGCCTGAAACAGAGACAGAGGTACGTGAGAGCGTTCCGGCGACATGACTGCCTTGCTCCTAAAGGCAGCAAATCTTTCTTGTGCTCAGGGCAGATGCTGCCACGGGGACACCCTGAAACAAAGTTTCCTCTCCAAATGCTAGCCCTCAACTAGGAAAGCAGAAGATGCACAGCTCAGAGCTGAGACTGAGGGACCTCACTGCCAGGTGTTTCGCAAGGGCAAGAGTCAAGACAGTCAACGAGGACGCTCCTTCTCTGTTAGTGGAGAAGTCAGGCACAGGAGAAGGCATTCGATTAGCCAGGGTCTCTGCGGGCCGGGTTTTGCCGGTTGGCTTGCTATGAGCCTTCCTGGAAAGAGAACACCTGGCTCGGACCTGGTGTTAGCCTCACAGGCTCTCCAAGGATTTGGGTGGTTGCATCCATAGCATGGAAGAGGAGCGAGAGAGACCCAGCCCTTGCTTTGCCTTTGCCCAGTGGGTAAGAACCGGGAGCGCCACACGAGAGAGCTGGGGAAGGGCATTGGGCTGGGATGAGGAGACAGGCTGGGACAGGGTGACCATCCCAAGCAGAGCGTGAATGCAGGCCTGGGGCAGAAAAGAGCCGTTCATGGCAGTGGGACGCCAGGGACACTGGGAAGGGCTGGTCAGTGCAGACGGCCCAGCACTCAACCATGGCTTTCTGCGAGGGGAAGCGCCACAGATACCTGCCTGCGTCGTAGACTCTTTCCCCAGAAACTGCCTACTTTTGAGCCCGTAAAAGCCTCGCCATTATCATTTCTAGCACAGAGAGTGGGATGCTGGGCCAGCCAGAGCCTTGGCCTAACGCGGGGCAGCTCGTCCTACGTTCGCCTCTGTCGCCCAGACCACTGCGTACGAGAGACGGACGCTAGAGAGAGTTGGCGTGGCTGGAGACCGTGGCTGCCCCGCTGGCCGGGAAGGTCCTGGCAGGCCAACAGAGATCAGTTCAGTCGTCCTTTGACAGGTGTCCAGAAGAAGTAGGCGTAGCACGGGGAAGTGCTCGACTTACCCCGAGCAGAGCTGCTAGCAGCTTTCCAGTGCCATCCACGGTGAGGAGGAAGTCATCGTAAAATCTCATGGTCACTTCCTGGTCTCGTACGGAGAGAATGCCAATGGCCTTGAAGACAAAGTCCACGGCCTGTCTTTTTGAGATGGCCCGAAAGAACGCCATCACGGTCTCCTGTATGCAGCACTGCACCGTTGTAAAAGGCATGTGGGCACACACGGATAGATCCTCGTACCTCAGAGGGACGATTCTTACGTCACCTAGACAGCAGCAAAGGAGGAACAAAGTCACCTCTGCAGCAGGGCAGCGGGCTCCAATCACAAGGCGACAACACTTTCTGGCAAGACAGCGCTGCCTCAGAGCAGGCTCTTGAATCCTCTGCTACAGCGCCTAGGAGCGGTTTATGGAGTCCCTTCCGGGAAGAGTCAGAGCAGCCTGCAAACTGAGGTGCTCAGGGGGCAGCAGTGATTTTGCCAGTGCAGGAATAAAAAAGGGAAACTAACCATTTGGTAGGACCACGTTACCGGAGGGCAGGACAAGTAGGGCAGACGGGTGCAGGTCCCATGAGAAAGTGCGTGGTGCCAGGCCATTGTGACTGTGCCCGCAGCCAGTGCCCTCTGGCTAAGCCTATGCCATGTCAGTAGACGCAAGGAAGAAGCAAAGTGCAAGGACGGCACAGCAGCCCACAGGGTTCTTCTACCCCCCCCGCACCCCCACCCCGACCCCCACCCCCACCCCCACCGCCTCGTAGTCAGCAAATGTCTCCGCTTTTGGGGCCAGCGTCCTATCCCTCCCACGCACCCGGCTGAAGGCATATTACCAGGAAAGGACACCCAGGGAGCCTTTCTGAGCAGTTGCTCCTGGCTGGCCTCTGCAGCTTGAACAAGCTGAAGTTGTTCTCAGGCCAGCCGGAGGCATTCAGTCATGTCTTCAGAGCAGTTTGCATGCGCCTCAAGCTCGGCGCAAGGGCAGGCAAAGGTTTTAACGTGTCTTCTTACCAGGAACATCTTCTTGAGCGCACCTGGCCTGGTATTCCTTGGCAACAACCTCCGATATACGGAACATGGGTCTCCGAACAATCGAAAGCTCACCGTTCACGGAGCACTCGTAGTGTTTAAGGACATAGAATATCCCCACTCCTAATACCTTGACACCCTGAGAGCAGCAGCGGGAGAGAAGGAACAAGCATAAGCAGCCTGGAGACGAAAAACGGACCGAGGGCTTGCCCGAGCGTGGAGATGCTGCCCTGGGCCCTGCCCACCCCTAGCATGCAAAGGGCAAGATGGGGCACTAGGGAAAGCACACACTCCAGACCTTTCTTTCCTCTTGCTCCTCGGCTCGCCCCCCAAATCTCTTTGGGAAAGCAACAGCAGAGCCAACATTCCTCCCCTACCTACAGTCGGAGGGGTTTCCAACGGCAGGGACCAACCCTGGAACAGGGGCCAGGCTTTGGTTTTTCCATGCTGGCACTGGAGAAGGGAGAAGGCCCAGAAAGTGCCCAGCACTCTCTTCTGCTTTATCGGGACTTCCGTTGTTACCGCCGGTGCCAGAGAAGCTGCTCTGTGGCACATTTGTCCAGGACAGTGTCCTGCGGGGGTGCTCTTTCTCTTTTCAGGGGAGGGAAGCAACGGCACGCCGTGGCACAGGGGTGTCAGGACAAGGCAAACCGTCAGCGTTTCAGGAGGGGAGGACCGAGCCACAAGACCCACCTTGTTCTCTGCCAAGTGCTCTAGAATGTATTCAGAGACGCTGTCCCAAATGGTAACAATCTCTGGAAAGCAAGGGAAAAATCCAAGTCAGCAAGCGCACAACCATTCAGCACCCTGCTCACCAAGGAGGTGACCGGTGCAGGTGAGACGAAACATACCGCCACCCCAATTCCGAACACGCAAGGCGCTCCACGTGGCGGGAGCTGCAGAGCTGAGCTGCGAGGACACCTCTGCCCACTTCTAAGCGAGGCTCCTGTCCTTTCAGGTGGGCATGCCTGAAAGGCATACCCGCCTGCTAGGGAAACGGGGACTAGCTTTCCACGCCAGTGAGAGGACGGTGCCGTGCCCACAGGAGTCGCCCAGGCTCAGGGCAGCCCCAGGTGTCTCCCCTGCAGGAGTCCCGGCTGCCAAACTCACCGCTGGGCCACCAAGGGACGTGCAGACTGGTCTCTCGTGGCACCCACTAGCCCTGTCCAGCCCTGCCCCACAGAGCCCAGCCTTTCCATAGCTCTTCTCCTAGCTGATATGCTCTACAGCAGTCAGGAAATACCTCCTGCAAGCCTTACCGTAGCGGCTGAGATTCCTGAGCGTTGGGAACACGTCTGGCCACAGGTTCTCCATCTTTGCGCCCCCTCACGCTCAATGAGGCCCTGTAGCAGGAGGGGGAGGAGGAAACTTCTCCTCCTCCTCCTTTGCACTTCCCCAGGCAGGCTCCAGCAGTGTTGCGTGGCCTGCCTTCGCCCTCTCGTTGCGCTGCAAAGCAGCTCCTCCAGAGAAGAGCGGTGGCGAGAGCAGCACCCGAAAGCTGGGCTTGCCCAGGCCTCGCAGGGAAGTGCAGGGAGGGGCCCCGTGGCGGGAGGGGAGCTGTGGCTGTGATGCGGCATGTCCCACTGTGACCCCAGCCCGCGTCACCAAGAGGCTGCCAGGCCTCCCGCGACACCCTCCCCCAGACCCTGCCAGGCTTTGCCCACCTCAGCCAAGGGCAGCTGCGCTGGCTGTTTTGGGGTGCTGCCCCCACCCCACGCCGTGGCGCAGCGAGAGCCATGGCGGGGGCGGGGAGGGGGAGCTCACCAGTGTGGTGGCCCCAGATGGGGACGCTGCGCTGCCATTGCTGGCCGCAGGGGCTGTGCTGAGCTCTGCCCTGAAGGAAGGAAGGAAGGGATAAAGGAAGGAAGGAATAAAGAGGAGCCTCGGCAAAGCAAGGGCTGGTGCTGGTTAGGTATACCACAGCCTCTCTGGGTTCTGGAGTCTGGAGTCTGCCTGGGCTCTGGAGTCTGGCTCCGTCTTCTTTACTCCCCCCATCGCGTATTTAGACACACCGACAAGAGCCCCTCTGGGCCTTTGCGTCTCCCGCCTAAACAATCCCAGCTCTCTCAGCCTCTGCTCGTGTGACGGATGCTTCAATCCCTCAAGCCTCTCGGAGGCCTTTTGCTGGACTCGCTCCGGCATGGCCATGTCTTTCTTGTACTGGGCCCAGCGCTTGTGGTACAGGTCTCTCGCTGGCACCTGCTGGACGGCTGCTTGACCTTCCCTCATCACGACTCTAGGTGGAACTAGAGCTCCAAGCGCCCTGTGCTCAGGAATGGCTGACAGAGCTCGCTGGAGCCTGTTAGAGCTTGCGAGAGGTCACAGCCTCCTTTGGCTCAAACTGCTGCACCTGTGTGCTGCCTCGGTGAGCTGTGCTCTCAGCAACGGCTACTTCCTTTCCCCCCGGGCACTGTCCAAGAGTCCGCCAGGACCGTCTCCAAACCGTGCCAAAGGCCGTGCGAATGCAAAATCGGGTCTGGGAGCGTTAAGCGCCACCCCTTGTGCACCAACATCTCGCTGCACTGAGGAACACCTGTGCCATGGCTGAGTGTGGGGGGCAGGTGGGCTTGTTTCCAGGGCTTCTTTCAAAGTGACCGGAGTTGTCCAGGACGTAACAGAACCAAGGGCTGGCTCAGGCTGTGACTATCAGCAGGGCCTAAGCACTGGTTGTTATTGCGAGTCCCCTGTGGCGTAGCAGCAGGACGCGACACCTGGGTGCTGTCAGGGCCCTGAGGGCCTCAGTGGCCCTGACCAGCAATGCTCCACACACCCTGCCCATGGGCCCAGGAGCCCATTTCAGCTCCTCCCTGGGCCTTCTGGCCCCGTCTGCACCAGGAAGCATGGGAAGGGTCTCTCATTGGCATGTGCAGAGCAAAGCTTCACTGCAGAGTCGCCTGCTCCTGCCTCTGTGGGACTGGGTAGTGCAGGGATCTTAGGACTGAAAGACAAGGCAGCTCCTGCGGCAGGTGAGTCACGTCCCGCAGACCCAGAGACCTTTTCTCTGTCACCCAGCGCCTCCCAGGAGCCCTAAGGAAAGGGTATTCTGCAAGGGGATTTGGCAGAAGACAGGGCTGCCCTGGAGCTGGCTGCACAGGCAAGCCCAGGATGGCTGTTGTTGCAACAGAGGAAACGCCTTGTTCCTCGTGCCTGCTCAGAGCTCCTGTGCGTCTGATAGGGTCCCCTTCCTTCCACGCTGCCCCCCCAGGTGAAAGGCCTCGCTTGCTGTGGCAATAGGGTTAGCCCTAACCCTAAGCCTTTCCCTGGCTGGGAATCGAACCCAGGCCGCGGCAGTGAGAGTGCCGAATCCTGACCACTAGACCACCAGGGAGGAGAGGCCCAGCCTGCCTGTGCACCCACCGGTGGGCACCAGCCCTGCCCTGCAGGGGACCAACCCCTCCAACCACAGCCCCCCACAGCCGGTCAGGAAGACAAATTGCCGTGGCAGCCCGAGCCTTCCCAGGCAACTCTGCAGGCATTCCTCCTTCTTTCTGAGAACGAGGCCCTCAACCAGAGCCTCTGGGCAGCAGGCACCCTGCAGTGGGAAGGCCCAGGGAGTGCAAGGTGGCGGTCGGCGGGGAGGCTGGTCACTGCTGGACACAGGTTTGCACCTGGAAAGTCCCTGAGCAGAAAATCACAGCTGGGCACAAATCACAGCAGCCTGAGACAACAAAGCCCGACAGCACGGGCTTCAAACCCACCTCTCCAAGAAACCGGAGCCAAAATCCAGCTCCTTGCACCACTCACCTATACCCACCAGACTGCAACACTCCTGTCCTGGTGCATGGGTTGGGCTGGGGGAAGTCTGGATTGCCTCTCGCCAGGGGACCGATGCCCCTTCCGGCTGTCCTTGCAGCACAGTGCGAAACGTGAGCACGCTCTTGCTGCAGGTGGCAGCCAGCAGTGGGAGCGGGCTGCTTTCCGAGGGCAGGCAAGCAGGCTGCGAGGGACATAGCAAGGCCAGTGAGGCAGGGACTTCCCTGGCAGGGCACAGGCCCTCAGCACCCGAGCAAGAAGGGAGAGCTGGTTGAGTGTCAGGAACGAGGGCCAGGCACAGAGCAGTGGTTGCCAGCCAAGTCCAAAGTGCTGAGACGGGTCTGAGGCCAAGCTCTGGAGCCCGGTCAGCCAGGGAAGGGCAGGGTCAGCGAGGTGCATGGCGGCCAGGGCCGGGCATGGCTGCAACGTAGCTCAGGCGAGGAGCAGCTCCCTTCTGCTGAGCCACCTCCGCCACCCAGCGCAGCACTCCTGCAGCTGCAACCTCTCGCCAGGACCTCTCCCAGCAGCAGGAGCAGAGCAAGTGGGGAAAGGACCGTCGCTCTTTGTGGAGGTGCGCCCACAGGCTCACACTGCACCCCAGGGTGCGTGGTGGAGGGGACACTTGAGCAGAAAGAGCCAGGGCTGGGCACGGAGCAGTTCGTATCCCCTGTGATATGCACCTGCCTTCCCCCCTACACCACCCTCTGTCCACTGGCTACGCGGGGCCGCTCTTTGCAGAGTTGTCCTTTCCTCATCGCCAGCCCCTGGACATGCCCCGTAACTTCCTTCAGTCCAGTTCTTTGCCATCCCCAAGAACTGAGACTTCTGAAAAGGTGAATCTAGAGTGTGAGTTTGCCTCCCCTCTCCCAGGGAGGCACATGAGGGCTTGCGCTGTTCGGGTGCTGCTCTGCAAGGACACAGACTCGCATTTTCTGACTTCTCCCTGCTAGCCTGCCGTCACCTGACAGCTCTGGCTGCTCCGCAGGAGGGCAGAAGGCAGGAGGGCAGGAGGCAGGAGGGACAAATGGCCCGAGGAGGAAAGGCAATCACATGGGCAGCTGTGATCGTATAGTGGTTAGTACTCTGCGTTGTGGCCGAATCCGAGTCACAGCAATGGTTTTGCAAAGCCCGCCGGGTGAAAAGGAGAGTTGGAAAAGACACGGGAGGCACCCGCAAGGGTAGGCCAGTGGGTTTGTTTCCAAAGATGCCATGGCCTAGGAAGCTCTTCTGTGCTCTCTGTTCCAAACATTCAGTGGGCTCGTGCCTAAAATGATTTCCTGGTTTCTAGTGATCGTGCAGTGTCTTCTGCTGTGGGGCTGCCGTGACAGCTACCCCTGCTTCTGGGAAAGCAGTCAAGCTTCTCCATTCTCCAGGCCAAGCTTGAGAACTGAGAGAGTCTGCCTGGAAAGTGCCCAGCTTTTCACCTTTCCTTTCCCTTGCCCTTGCTCTCCGTGTTGCAGTCAGGGCACTCTCAGCTCCACACACAAACTGCCCTGCAGCCCCAGCCCACCCGCAACTGCCATCCCACGCCATAGAGACCCCCAACACAAGTAGCTCTTCCCTGGGAGAAAGAAGTCGCTTTTTTTTTTTCTTCAGGGGGAGCGTGTGACTTTTCTGAGGTTATGCCACCATGCTGGAAGCCTTAAGTCCTGTTCCGGCCAAGCTGTAAGCTGGCTGTGGGAAAGAAACCCTCTGGATCCTCTGCGGAAGAGAAGAGGTCTGGATCCTCTGCGGAAGAGAAGGGAGGAGAGCCCAGCTCTGCCTCCGGGGCCCCAAACCGAGTGCTATGCGGGCAGAGCCCAGGTCAAGCCTGGAACGGCCCCGAGCGCTTCTGGTGTTCCAAGGTGTCTGTATTGGCAGGTCCCAGGATGTCTGGCTTGAGACAGATGTCACTGCTAGGAAGCTGCACCGCCCAAGGGAAGAGGAGGCACTGCATGATCAAAAGCCCATGCTCCAGGTGAGGCTTGAACTCACCCTCAGCATCCCTCCGCTTAGCACTGCTGTATAAGTACTGCGCGCTGGCCCATTGCGCCACTGGAGCACGCTTGGAGAGGCGGACTGGAGCCCACGAGCAACCATTGTTGCCTGCGATCACCATGGCTCTTCAGCATTAACCGGGCACCTCAAGTGCTTTCCTCTTTGTCTCGTCCAGCAAGGAGCAGCCATTGCGTGCCAGGCTTGCAACATTCACCAGGGCACGGAGTGCCAGGGCAAAGTGCCCCTCGGCAGGGTTTAGCTGGCTAGAGGCAGGAAAAGGGAGGCCACAGGCGACCCAGGGCTGGGACAGTGCGGTCGCTGCTGTGGCAGCCCTGTGAGGCCATTGAGTGCATCAGAAAGCCCCTGTAGTGAAGGCAGCCGGGGGAGGGGGCGAGGGGAGGCAGAAGAAGGACACCCGACTGCCACAGGGACCGTGAGTAAGGGCAGACCCAGAGCAGCCAAAGCCATGCTGGGCCAATGGGAGTGGAGGCTGGAGAGGGGCTAAGGCAGCCAAGAAGGACACGGAGAGCAGCAGCAGGGAACACTGGTCCCAAACCACATCTCGTGGGGGAGCCAACGGGCTTCTGGCTTTGCGCTCTGCTCCCGAGGGCATCTGGGCTCTGGCCTAACCCCTGCCTGGCTGTCAGAGTCCAGTAGTCTCTGCAGCAGCATCTTGTAGCTATTCCACACAGGGAGGGTCAAGAGGGACCTCGCGGAGCTCTCAGAGCGAGACGAGACAGAAGGGTCACCGCACCAGAAAAGCCAGCGGGCAGTCCCCCAAAGCAGCAGAACGTCGCCCTTCCAACTCCCCACTGAAAACCAGTTCTTCTCTTTTAAACTGACAAGCACTTTTCTGGAAATCAGGGTCAGCACCACTTCATGAGTTGCATGGCCAGGGAAAGCTGCCAACTAAGCGCACAGGCAGGGCAAAACAGTACTGGCTGAGTACTCAGCTTCTGGACCTCCTTGGCAATTTGTTGGTCCCTGCAGCAGCAAGGCGGTCCAAAGCCTTTGCCTCTTTACTATGCCGAATGTCTGCCAGTGAAGCAGGTGCTTAGTAAGAGGCAGCACTTGCAGGGAGAGTGCAGTGTTTGGAGCATCAGGCGTTACTGGGACAAGGAAGACGACCGAAGAAGAGGCTTCTCCCAGCAACAGACCGAAAGGACACGGCCATCACCCGCTCCTCTGGGAGGATCCACAAAGCCCCTTCCTGTGTTTGATGAAGGGCAGGGAGATGCTGTGTTCCCGGGTCAGAGGAGGCGCATGGACAGGCTTCAAGGAGCCCAGGATTTGAAAAAGGCTGACAGGGCAGTCAAGCAGCTGTGAGCTGCCTGTAGTTTACAAGAAGCTACTAGGTGCTGCTTTGAAAACCTAATTCAAGAAAGCGCTAAAAAAACCAACCGCAGCCATGCGGCAAGAGAGGAGGAAGGTCTAAATGAGGCACGTCCACCTCCAGGCAGCAGGCAGGAGGTGGGTGGTGGGGACACCGTGCGCCCACCAGGACATGAGCACAGCCCTGGGGGGGCCGCCACAAGGAGCAGCCAAGGGCCGACGGAGGCCCAGGGACAAACATGGCCCATCCCAGGTTTGCCTGGCTGGAGAGCACTGCAGCTGCAGAGAAAAGCCAGGCATCTGCACTCCCAGGTTGCCGCACCGCTCTACCCCACAGCAGCTCCTCCTCTGCCCTTAGCCTTTCCCCATACAATCCGGAGAAGGGCTGCAGCTCCTATAGCACCCCTGGGGCTGTGGGCCCATCAGGTGTACGTGTGTCCTGGCCACCATGCTGTGTGAGGGGTGTGTCCGCTGTGCAGTGTCTCTGTGCGTGTGGAGAGCGTGAGCATGTGTGCGGATGCGTGTGCAGTGTCAGGGATGTGTTGGGCTGGTGCATGTGCACTCTGGCAGTGCAGTCCTGGCTGTGCGTGAGGGTCTTGGGGAGTGAGAGGTGTGAGCTCTGAGCGTGTCCTAGGGAGGGTAATGAAGGAAGAAAGGGGCGCGTGTGTGTGCGCGCGCGCTGTCCTTAGAATGAGTGAGGCAGTGGTTTGCTTGCACACCCGCTCTGTGGCACGCGTGTCTCTATGCTGCGGTCTGTGTACGGGCGTTATTCTGTTACGGCGCTACAAAAACTGTGGAGGAGCACATGGGGGGTTTAACAGCTCTTCTGTTCATCTGTCCTGCAGCACTGTCCTTTGTGAGGCACAGGCTGGTTACTCCAGCCGTGAACAAGTACACGCCACTTTTTTTTTTCCTTTGGCCCTTGTAGGTGGATTTCAACATCCCCTTTGCTAAGAGCTCCATGGCCGCAATGGAGACAACGCTGACAGCAGCCGAGGGAGCTCCCACGCTGACAGGCCTCCACTTGGCCCTGGAGCTGCAGTGCCTTGGGACTGGTCGCTCTTCAGGCCCAGGCAGGCTTCCGCAGCTAGCAAGATGGCTCAGGACCACGCTTCCAGACTTTCCAGCAATGTTCACATGTCTTCTGCGCAGCCAGCAAGTCCTGGTATCTCTCCCTTTGATCCCGCAGAGCCATCTGCTGCCCAGTGCTAGGGCATTAAAAAGGAACCGTTTGGTTTTAGGCACAGGGAGAAGGGCACGGAAACGCTGCAGGCCTAGGGCAGGGCGGTTCTTCTGGGGTCTGCTTCTGCTGGCATCTCTATGCTTTCTGGAACGGGACAGGGGCCCTAGTGTCCAAGGCAAGGACATGACAAGGTGCCACGTGCCGGTAATCAGCCTGCGGAGGAGTCAGGCGGGGATGGGACTTTGCACCAAGCCGGCCTCGATCCCCACAGGGCAAGGTGTCCGGGTGTGGAGCCTTGGGGAGACAAGGATGGAGCGTGCGGTTTGAAAAGGGAGAGCCAAAACGCTGGAGGAATCCTTTCATCGTCGGCAGCCACAACTTTCTGGTCCCACAGGGAAAGCCCACCGCTGAGTGCCCAACCCCTGCCCCTGGGCTGGAAGGGTGCCTGCTCCCAGGCCACAGCCTGCAAAGCCTGTTGCTCTCCCACGAGGGGTGCCAGGGAAAGACCGGACCCCCTTCCCCTCCCCTCCCCTTGGGTGCTCCTGGGTGTGGAGGGAAGGCCAGTGCAGGGGAAGGGGAAACAGCACCCCCAGCTGGAGAAATTTACCAGAGGAAGTGCTTCTCTTGGGAATTCCGCTGCCGATTCAGCTCTACCCTCTGCTTCCACTCTTCCCGACGCACTTGGTAAGTCTCCAAGAGTTGCAGGGTGTGGCTTGCTCGTACAGAAAGCTGCCTGCAAGAGCAGGGAAAGTTCCCTCTCCCCTTCTGGCTGAGGCCCTCCTGCCTCTCCCCTCGACCAGCCCCTGCACGCACGCTCCCGCTGGTGGTACCCACAGCCTTCAAGTGGCAATGCAGCTTGGGGCTGCCTGGCACCAGGGTCCAGCCCAGGTCATTGCCATGCCAGGAGAAATCAGGGGACGCCATACCCAGCCCCATGGCTCCCAAGATGGGCTTCCTCACACCTCGGACAGGTGCTGCCACTCCAGTTTTCCAGGCCGGGGCTGGGCCTGGCGCGCACTTACTCTTTGCGCAGCCGCGGCAGCCTCTCTGGCTTCCTCTTCTTCTCCTCAGCTCGGGGCAGGAAGGCAGCAGCGCTCTCCTCTTTCCCAAGCCACGGCACTGGTGAGTGTGGCTGAACCTCGGGCAGCGTTTCCTGATGCCGCCAAGCCTGCATTGGGGCCAGAGGACAAATTTGAGGCTGCTTCTGACCTCCCTCAGGCGCTCTCACCTCTCAGCCCTGGAGAAGCCAGCAACTGCGGGGCCTGTGCGTCCTCCCGCACACTTGCTCTGCTCTGGCCTCAGAAACCCCCATGCCAAGCACTGCCGCAGGCAGGGACCCTGGCCGGGATTCACCACCGTTGCTTGCTGGCTCCATTCTCTCTTGCTGACATCGCTCGTGACAGGGTGAATGAGGGCAAGGAATGACCGTTTTTCAGCGCTGCAACCGTGAAATCAAACGCTCCAGTGGGGTTCCACCAGTCAGACCCCAGCACGGAACCACTGAACGGGGTCGGTTGGAGGGGACCTCTGGAGAACTCTCGTCCAAGGCCCCGCTCCAAGCGGGGCCAGTTAGAGCAGGCTGCCCGGGCTGTGTCCACCTGAGGGTTGAATAACTCCAAGGGTAGAAGTCCCACAGCCTCTCTGGGCCCTGTTCCAAACTTTGACCACCCTCATGGTGGAAACGCGCCTCCCAACAGCTAGCCGGAATCTGCCTTTTTGCAACTCTACGTCTTGTGCCTCTCACCCTGTCACTGTGCGCCTCTGAGAAGAGCTGGCTAAGTTACCTCTAGCCTTTCCCCCGGGTAGCTGCAGACAGCAAGGCGATGGACCCTTGAGCCTTCTCTTCTATGGGCTGAACAAACACAGTCCTCTCCACCTCTCCCTTGGACACCAGGTTCTCCAGCCCGCTGGCCAGCTTGGGAGCCTCCGCTGGATTTGCTCCAGCATTCCAGAGCCTCTCTTGCATGGTCGAGCCCCACCCTGGACCTAGGGCTGGCTCCAGGTGAGGTCTCCCAAGGGCTGAAGAGAGAGGACTCGTGGCGTCCTTCACTCGGCTGGCTACACTCTTGCAAACACAGCCCCGCCTGTGGTTGGCCTTCTTCCCCGCAAGTTCAAGGGAGGGGGTGACCCAGCCATGCCCCCACCACAGCACATTGCTGCTCCTCCCCTTTGGCTTTTTGCAGCAGCTTCTCCCTGCCAGGCATGGGCAGGCAAGCTTGAAAGACCATGGCCACCTGGCCTGCTCTTTGGGGGGCAGCAGTACCACTCGGACTTGGAGACCTCCACGGCTCCGCTCCTCGGCTTACCTGTTCTGCCCTGTTTGGCTGCCTGCAAACAGGAATTGCAGTCCGAGGTCTGGCTTGACGAGGTTCTTGCTGCTTGCTGTCCTCGTCCACCTGAGAGGAGCTCTCCCGAACTGTTTGCAGCAGGCTGAAAACACACAAGCCGGGTGAGGTTATCGGAGTCCCGGATGAGACCGTTCTCCATCTTGTGCTCACAAGCAGCGGCGTGCCAGCCTCTGCAGCACAAGACGGTGCTGCTGGAGCATTTGGTGTATTTGAGCCCTTGTGATCCCATCAAGAGTGAGGGCCCTACAGGCCCTAAGGAAAGCTCTGGATGCCCAGGTGTGGGCCCTCTCTGGATGGCACGAGGAGAAAACCAGTGCCATTTGCCACGCCCGGAGCCTGCAGAGCCCGCTAGCCGCCTCCTGCTAGGGGCACTAAAGGCCGTGAGGTGGTCAGAAAGACTCTGTTTTGGGGTGAAATGGGAAAAGGGGAGGCTTCTAGTGAATTGAATCCAACCTAAAAACCAGGGAAAACGGACACCGCTCTCTGTTGGTGGGGGAGGATGGTCTGACTTTCACGTTCCTCTGGGAAGTGCTCTCATCTACGCTGCAACCAAATGAGGTCCCTTGAAATGTCTAGCAAAGCAGAACAGCTTTGCTGCAACTTCTCAGCTGCTGCAACACCTCTTGCATCGACATTGGTCGTTGTGACACGAGTTGACAACCTTTCAGAGTTCATACCGACGGCGTGTGCGACGGAAACAACTCCTTCCCAGAATGCCAAAAGCACACGGTCACCGGCATGCTTTGCTCCAAGAGCCTCACCTGGCAGCTGGCTTGTTTGCCCGGGTTTTCCATTCTTTCCCTCCCTTTGAGCTGGCCCCAGATAGCGTGGGCGGAGAAAGCCTTTCTCGAGAAAGGAGGCGCTCAGCAGGAGGACTCCCTGGAAGTAGGAAGGGCGGAGACTCTTCAGCAAGCATCTCTGTGAGCGTTTGAACAAGAAGGACAGGCAGCTGTGCTCCAGCTTTGGATCAAAGAGCCCGATTGCCTCGGAGCTCTGCTCCCGAGCAGGTCTTAGGCCCTTGCTGACACAGAATCCTGTCCAGCTCTTCACTTCTGCAGGGCACCCGTCTGCCCTGGAGTACTGTGGCTGTTCTCCTGCTTTCTCTAGCCCATAGGCTTAAAAAGCGGGGCTTGGCTGGGAGGTGCTGGTGACCTCATGGTACCCTCTCCTTTGGGGCGGCTGCGGGCTGGAGGGCATAGTTCCACACGAGAAGGGGAACAGATTCCTGCACATCTATAAGGTGCTCACATGCACAGACGTGCTCTTCTGGCGCATCCAGCCCAAAGACATGCTTAGGGAGATGCACAGCACAAGGCCTGCAATTACCAGCCTCCACAAGGAAGCCACGTTTTGGCACAGCTTCGCAGCCTGTCGCCACTCATCTCCACGTGGTCTTCCTCCCCACTTTCCAGCGCGCTGCTTCCCTGGGAAAGCTAGACCCCCTCCGCCACTGGCAGCTCAAGGCAGGATTTTGATCCCGCGCAGAGCGCGGAGGGATCTTCCTAAATTCCTAAATGCTGCTGCACAGACAGACTCCTGCAACTAAGGAGCAGCTTGCAAGACACACCAGGGCATGGAGTCCCAGGGCCAAGTGCCCCTCAGCAGTGGCAGCTGCTGCAGTTGGTGCTGCAGGACTGCCCGGAGAGCCCCTTCCAGGAGGAGTCCCCTGAGATCTGCCGTGATGAGTAAACAGAGGCACAAGAGGAGCAGCCTACTCCGCCAGGCATCGCCTTTTCAGCTTGGCTCCAGCCCCGTGCTGCGGAGGCCAAAAGGAAAACAAACACACCTCTCTCACCAGTCAGCTGTGACATTACCTTTTCCCTCAGTCTGCTTGTTACGCGCTCTGTCCTTTGCCTCCCGGCCTTTGGCGGCCTTCCGAGACCCTCTGGAGGAAGAGGCTGGTCTCACAGGCGACATCTCAGTCTCCGTCCTGGAAACAAGAAAGGCACCAGAGAGAAGCTTGACACCAGAGGCTCGCAGAAACCTGCGACAGGCTTGCCGTCAATCTAGGAAGACCAAGTCATGCAAAGACTTGTTGGCCGCCCTTCAGATGTCACACTGACAGAGTGTACGGAAGAAGCAACCCCTTCGAAGAACTCCAAGAGCACAAGGGCACCCTCAGCCCTTTTCTCCAAGAGCCTCACCTGGCCGACGACTTGCTTCCTTTGCTCTTCCGCCCCTTCTGCTTTTTACGGCCGGCGCCAGATAACGCGGGTGGCACAGGCCTTTCTTGAGAGAGGAGGCACGCAACGGGAGCACTCCCTGGAAGTAGGAAAGGAGAAGGCTCTTCAGCAAGCGTCTTTGTGAGCACTTGGGACAGGCAGATGTGCTCCAGCATCGGATCAAACAGGCTGATCCCCTTGGAGCCACGCTCTCCAAGAGGTCTTGCTCCCTAGGACGTCCTTGGCACACGCTAGCAGCCTGTTGACAGTCATCTCCAGGCAATCTTTCTCCCCACATTCACGTGCCCGGGATCCGTCAGAGAGGTAGACCCCCCCCTCCCTTCCCCTCCAGCATAGACACCTCGCCGCCAAACGTCCTAAAGTGAAAGAGGAGCTTGCGCTATCCACCAGGGCGCAGCGCCCCGGGGCAAAACTGCCCTTCAGCGGCACCAGCTGCATTTGTTGCTGTTGGGCCACCCTGAGACCTCCTGCCATCCAGAGTCACTTGAGATTTGCTGCGAGGGGTAAATAGAGGCACAAAGAGGCAGTCTACTCTCCCAGGCACCGCATCTTGACCAGGGCTCCAACCACCTACTGCTGAGGACAAAGGGAACACACGCATGAACACACGCACGCATGCACACTCCCTTCTCTCTCACAAGTCAGCTGTGACATGACCTGTTCTGTCCATCTGCCCTTCTTCTTCAGTGCACTTCAGGGATCCCTGGGAGGGAGATTCCGCCTCTTGTTTTTCAGCCGGAAGCGTCAAATCAAATCTGGAAAGGAGAAGACGCCAGGCTGCAGAAAAGGCACCACGCTCCCTTTGCCGCTCGCATTCACAGTCCGTTGCCAGAGAGCTTTGAGAAGGCCTGCCAAGGCCATAGCTTTCCAAAGCAGAGTACGCAACATCCTTGAGAACTCTCATTCTGAGGAACCGGAGAGGCACAGGCCAGACCTCCGCGGCGTGTGCGCACACGAGAGGCCCCACCAGTCTGGGCCAGGGCTTCCCTATCCTGACGCGGAGAAAGTGTACTCCAGGCCTCCTTGCTGCCCCTGGAGACCATCTCGCCTCCCCTCCTCCTATTCACCAAGCAGGAGCTGAGACCTACTCCACAAACGTACTGTGGCAACACGAAGACACTGCCGGGACCCATGCGAAAAGCCACACTTCCTCTTCCTGAAACCACCAGGGGTCTCGTCCCTGGGGCCTGAAACAGAGACAGAGGTACGTGAGAGCGTTCCGGCGACATGACTGCCTTGCTCCTAAAGGCAGCAAATCTTTCTTGTGCTCAGGGCAGATGCTGCCACGGGGACACCCTGAAACAAAGTTTCCTCTCCAAATGCTAGCCCTCAACTAGGAAAGCAGAAGATGCACAGCTCAGAGCTGAGACTGAGGGACCTCACTGCCAGGTGTTTCGCAAGGGCAAGAGTCAAGACAGTCAACGAGGACGCGCCTTCTCTGTTAGTGGAGAAGTCAGGCACAGGAGAAGGCATTCGATTAGCCAGGGTCTCTGCGGGCCGGGTTTTGCCGGTTGGCTTGCTATGAGCCTTCCTGGAAAGAGAACACCTGGCTCGGACCTGGTGTTAGCCTCACAGGCTCTCCAAGGATTTGGGTGGTTGCATCCATAGCATGGAAGAGGAGCGAGAGAGACCCAGCCCTTGCTTTGCCTTTGCCCAGTGGGTAAGAACCGGGAGTGCCACACGAGAGAGCTGGGGAAGGGCATTGGGCTGGGATGAGGAGACAGGCTGGGACAGGGTGACCATCCCAAGCAGAGCGTGAATGCAGGCCTGGGGCAGAAAAGAGCCGTTCATGGCAGTGGGACGCCAGGGACACTGGGAAGGGCTGGTCAGTGCAGACGGCCCAGCACTCAACCATGGCTTTCTGCGAGGGGAAGCGCCACAGATACCTGCCTGCGTCGTAGACTCTTTCCCCAGAAACTGCCTACTTTTGAGCCCGTAAAAGCCTCGCCATTATCATTTCTAGCACAGAGAGTGGGATGCTGGGCCAGCCAGAGCCTTGGCCTAACGCGGGGCAGCTCGTCCTACGTTCGCCTCTGTCGCCCAGACCACTGCGTACGAGAGACGGACGCTAGAGAGAGTTGGCGTGGCTGGAGACCGTGGCTGCCCCGCTGGCCGGGAAGGTCCTGGCAGGCCAACAGAGATCAGTTCAGTCGTCCTTTGACAGGTGTCCAGAAGAAGTAGGCGTAGCACGGGGAAGTGCTCGACTTACCCCGAGCAGAGCTGCTAGCAGCTTTCCAGTGCCATCCACGGTGAGGAGGAAGTCATCGTAAAATCTCATGGTCACTTCCTGGTCTCGTACGGAGAGAATGCCAATGGCCTTGAAGACAAAGTCCACGGCCTGTCTTTTTGAGATGGCCCGAAAGAACGCCATCACGGTCTCCTGTATGCAGCACTGCACCGTTGTAAAAGGCATGTGGGCACACACGGATAGATCCTCGTACCTCAGAGGGACGATTCTTACGTCACCTAGACAGCAGCAAAGGAGGAACAAAGGCACCTCTGCAGCAGGGCAGCGGGCTCCAATCACAAGGTGACAACACTTTCTGGCAAGACAGCGCTGCCTCAGAGCAGGCTCTTGAATCCTCTGCTACAGCGCCTAGGAGCGGTTTATGGAGTCCCTTCCGGGAAGAGTCAGAGCAGCCTGCAAACTGAGGTGCTCAGGGGGCAGCAGTGATTTTGCCAGTGCAGGAATAAAAAAGGGAAACTAACCATTTGGTAGGACCACGTTACCGGAGGGCAGGACAAGTAGGGCAGACGGGTGCAGGTCCCATGAGAAAGTGCGCGGTGCCAGGCCATTGTGACTGTGCCCGCAGCCAGTGCCCTCTGGCTAAGCCTATGCCATGTCAGTAGACGCAAGGAAGAAGCAAAGTGCAAGGACGGCACAGCAGCCCACAGGGTTCTTCTACCCCCCCGCACCCCCACCCCGACCCCCACCCCCACCCCCACCGCCTCGTAGTCAGCAAATGTCTCCGCTTTTGGGGCCAGCGTCCTATCCCTCCCACGCACCGGCTGAAGGCATATTACCAGGAAAGGACACCCAGGGAGCCTTTCTGAGCAGTTGCTCCTGGCTGGCCTCTGCAGCTTGAACAAGCTGAAGTTGTTCTCAGGCCAGCCGGAGGCATTCAGTCATGTCTTCAGAGCAGTTTGCATGCGCCTCAAGCTCGGCGCAAGGGCAGGCAAAGGTTTTAACGTGTCTTCTTACCAGGAACATCTTCTTGAGCGCACCTGGCCTGGTATTCCTTGGCAACAACCTCCGATATACGGAACATGGGTCTCCGAACAATCGAAAGCTCACCGTTCACGGAGCACTCGTAGTGTTTAAGGACATAGAATATCCCCACTCCTAATACCTTGACACCCTGAGAGCAGCAGCGGGAGAGAAGGAACAAGCATAAGCAGCCTGGAGACGAAAAACGGACCGAGGGCTTGCCCGAGCGTGGAGATGCTGCCCTGGGCCCTGCCCACCCCTAGCATGCAAAGGGCAAGATGGGGCACTAGGGAAAGCACACACTCCAGACCTTTCTTTCCTCTTGCTCCTCGGCTCGCCCCCCAAATCTCTTTGGGAAAGCAACAGCAGAGCCAACATTCCTCCCCTACCTACAGTCGGAGGGGTTTCCAACGGCAGGGACCAACCCTGGAACAGGGGCCAGGCTTTGGTTTTTCCATGCTGGCACTGGAGAAGGGAGAAGGCCCAGAAAGTGCCCAGCACTCTCTTCTGCTTTATCGGGACTTCCGTTGTTACCGCCGGTGCCAGAGAAGCTGCTCTGTGGCACATTTGTCCAGGACAGTGTCCTGCGGGGGTGCTCTTTCTCTTTTCAGGGGAGGGAAGCAACGGCACGCCGTGGCACAGGGGTGTCAGGACAAGGCAAACCGTCAGCGTTTCAGGAGGGGAGGACCGAGCCACAAGACCCACCTTGTTCTCTGCCAAGTGCTCTAGAATGTATTCAGAGACGCTGTCCCAAATGGTAACAATCTCTGGAAAGCAAGGGAAAAATCCAAGTCAGCAAGCGCACAACCATTCAGCACCCTGCTCACCAAGGAGGTGACCGGTGCAGGTGAGACGAAACATACCGCCACCCCAATTCCGAACACGCAAGGCGCTCCACGTGGCGGGAGCTGCAGAGCTGAGCTGCGAGGACACCTCTGCCCACTTCTAAGCGAGGCTCCTGTCCTTTCAGGTGGGCATGCCTGAAAGGCATACCCGCCCGCTAGGGAAACGGGGACTAGCTTTCCACGCCAGTGAGAGGACGGTGCCGTGCCCACAGGAGTCGCCCAGGCTCAGGGCAGCCCCAGGTGTCTCCCCTGCAGGAGTCCCGGCTGCCAAACTCACCGCTGGGCCACCAAGGGACGTGCAGACTGGTCTCTCGTGGCACCCACTAGCCCTGTCCAGCCCTGCCCCACAGAGCCCAGCCTTTCCATAGCTCTTCTCCTAGCTGATATGCTCTACAGCAGTCAGGAAATACCTCCTGCAAGCCTTACCGTAGCGGCTGAGATTCCTGAGCGTTGGGAACACGTCTGGCCACAGGTTCTCCATCTTTGCGCCCCCTCACGCTCAATGAGGCCCTGTAGCAGGAGGGGGAGGAGGAAACTTCTCCTCCTCCTCCTTTGCACTTCCCCAGGCAGGCTCCAGCAGTGTTGCGTGGCCTGCCTTCGCCCTCTCGTTGCGCTGCAAAGCAGCTCCTCCAGAGAAGAGCGGTGGCGAGAGCAGCACCCGAAAGCTGGGCTTGCCCAGGCCTCGCAGGGAAGTGCAGGGAGGGGCCCCGTGGCGGGAGGGGAGCTGTGGCTGTGATGCGGCATGTCCCACTGTGACCCCAGCCCGCGTCACCAAGAGGCTGCCAGGCCTCCCGCGACACCCTCCCCCAGACCCTGCCAGGCTTTGCCCACCTCAGCCAAGGGCAGCTGCGCTGGCTGTTTTGGGGTGCTGCCCCCACCCCATGCCGTGGCGCAGCGAGAGCCATGGCGGGGGCGGGGAGGGGGAGCTCACCAGTGTGGTGGCCCCAGATGGGGACGCTGCGCTGCCATTGCTGGCCGCAGGGGCTGTGCTGAGCTCTGCCCTGAAGGAAGGAAGGAAGGGATAAAGGAAGGAAGGAATAAAGAGGAGCCTCGGCAAAGCAAGGGCTGGTGCTGGTTAGGTATACCACAGCCTCTCTGGGTTCTGGAGTCTGGAGTCTGCCTGGGCTCTGGAGTCTGGCTCCGTCTTCTTTACTCCCCCCATCGCGTATTTAGACACACCGACAAGAGCCCCTCTGGGCCTTTGCGTCTCCCGCCTAAACAATCCCAGCTCTCTCAGCCTCTGCTCGTGTGACGGATGCTTCAATCCCTCAAGCCTCTCGGAGGCCTTTTGCTGGACTCGCTCCGGCATGGCCATGTCTTTCTTGTACTGGGCCCAGCGCTTGTGGTACAGGTCTCTCGCTGGCACCTGCTGGACGGCTGCTTGACCTTCCCTCATCACGACTCTAGGTGGAACTAGAGCTCCAAGCGCCCTGTGCTCAGGAATGGCTGACAGAGCTCGCTGGAGCCTGTTAGAGCTTGCGAGAGGTCACAGCCTCCTTTGGCTCAAACTGCTGCACCTGTGTGCTGCCTCGGTGAGCTGTGCTCTCAGCAACGGCTACTTCCTTTCCCCCCGGGCACTGTCCAAGAGTCCGCCAGGACCGTCTCCAAACCGTGCCAAAGGCCGTGCGAATGCAAAATCGGGTCTGGGAGCGTTAAGCGCCACCCCTTGTGCACCAACATCTCGCTGCACTGAGGAACACCTGTGCCATGGCTGAGTGTGGGGGGCAGGTGGGCTTGTTTCCAGGGCTTCTTTCAAAGTGACCGGAGTTGTCCAGGACGTAACAGAACCAAGGGCTGGCTCAGGCTGTGACTATCAGCAGGGCCTAAGCACTGGTTGTTATTGCGAGTCCCCTGTGGCGTAGCAGCAGGACGCGACACCTGGGTGCTGTCAGGGCCCTGAGGGCCTCAGTGGCCCTGACCAGCAATGCTCCACACACCCTGCCCATGGGCCCAGGAGCCCATTTCAGCTCCTCCCTGGGCCTTCTGGCCCCGTCTGCACCAGGAAGCATGGGAAGGGTCTCTCATTGGCATGTGCAGAGCAAAGCTTCACTGCAGAGTCGCCTGCTCCTGCCTCTGTGGGACTGGGTAGTGCAGGGATCTTAGGACTGAAAGACAAGGCAGCTCCTGCGGCAGGTGAGTCACGTCCCGCAGACCCAGAGACCTTTTCTCTGTCACCCAGCGCCTCCCAGGAGCCCTAAGGAAAGGGTATTCTGCAAGGGGATTTGGCAGAAGACAGGGCTGCCCTGGAGCTGGCTGCACAGGCAAGCCCAGGATGGCTGTTGTTGCAACAGAGGAAACGCCCTGTTCCTCGTGCCTGCTCAGAGCTCCTGTGCGTCTGATAGGGTCCCCTTCCTTCCACGCTGCCCCCCAGGTGAAAGGCCTCGCTTGCTGTGGCAATAGGGTTAGCCCTAACCCTAAGCCTTTCCCTGGCTGGGAATCGAACCCAGGCCGCGGCAGTGAGAGTGCCGAATCCTGACCACTAGACCACCAGGGAGGAGAGGCCCAGCCTGCCTGTGCACCCACCGGTGGGCACCAGCCCTGCCCTGCAGGGGACCAACCCCTCCAACCACAGCCCCCCACAGCCGGTCAGGAAGACAAATTGCCGTGGCAGCCCGAGCCTTCCCAGGCAACTCTGCAGGCATTCCTCCTTCTTTCTGAGAACGAGGCCCTCAACCAGAGCCTCTGGGCAGCAGGCACCCTGCAGTGGGAAGGCCCAGGGAGTGCAAGGTGGCGGTCGGCGGGGAGGCTGGTCACTGCTGGACACAGGTTTGCACCTGGAAAGTCCCTGAGCAGAAAATCACAGCTGGGCACAAATCACAGCAGCCTGAGACAACAAAGCCCGACAGCACGGGCTTCAAACCCACCTCTCCAAGAAACCGGAGCCAAAATCCAGCTCCTTGCACCACTCACCTATACCCACCAGACTGCAACACTCCTGTCCTGGTGCATGGGTTGGGCTGGGGGAAGTCTGGATTGCCTCTCGCCAGGGGACCGATGCCCCTTCCGGCTGTCCTTGCAGCACAGTGCGAAACGTGAGCACGCTCTTGCTGCAGGTGGCAGCCAGCAGTGGGAGCAGGCTGCTTTCCGAGGGCAGGCAAGCAGGCTGCGAGGGACATAGCAAGGCCAGTGAGGCAGGGACTTCCCTGGCAGGGCACAGGCCCTCAGCACCCGAGCAAGAAGGGAGAGCTGGTTGAGTGTCAGGAACGAGGGCCAGGCACAGAGCAGTGGTTGCCAGCCAAGTCCAAAGTGCTGAGACGGGTCTGAGGCCAAGCTCTGGAGCCCGGTCAGCCAGGGAAGGGCAGGGTCAGCGAGGTGCATGGCGGCCAGGGCCGGGCATGGCTGCAACGTAGCTCAGGCGAGGAGCAGCTCCCTTCTGCTGAGCCACCTCCGCCACCCAGCGCAGCACTCCTGCAGCTGCAACCTCTCGCCAGGACCTCTCCCAGCAGCAGGAGCAGAGCAAGTGGGGAAAGGACCGTCGCTCTTTGTGGAGGTGCGCCCACAGGCTCACACTGCACCCCAGGGTGCGTGGTGGAGGGGACACTTGAGCAGAAAGAGCCAGGGCTGGGCACGGAGCAGTTCGTATCCCCTGTGATATGCACCTGCCTTCCCCCCTACACCACCCTCTGTCCACTGGCTACGCGGGGCCGCTCTTTGCAGAGTTGTCCTTTCCTCATCGCCAGCCCCTGGACATGCCCCGTAACTTCCTTCAGTCCAGTTCTTTGCCATCCCCAAGAACTGAGACTTCTGAAAAGGTGAATCTAGAGTGTGAGTTTGCCTCCCCTCTCCCAGGGAGGCACATGAGGGCTTGCGCTGTTCGGGTGCTGCTCTGCAAGGACACAGACTCGCATTTTCTGACTTCTCCCTGCTAGCCTGCCGTCACCTGACAGCTCTGGCTGCTCCGCAGGAGGGCAGAAGGCAGGAGGGCAGGAGGCAGGAGGGACAAATGGCCCGAGGAGGAAAGGCAATCACATGGGCAGCTGTGATCGTATAGTGGTTAGTACTCTGCGTTGTGGCCGAATCCGAGTCACAGCAATGGTTTTGCAAAGCCCGCCGGGTGAAAAGGAGAGTTGGAAAAGACACGGGAGGCACCCGCAAGGGTAGGCCAGTGGGTTTGTTTCCAAAGATGCCATGGCCTAGGAAGCTCTTCTGTGCTCTCTGTTCCAAACATTCAGTGGGCTCGTGCCTAAAATGATTTCCTGGTTTCTAGTGATCGTGCAGTGTCTTCTGCTGTGGGGCTGCCGTGACAGCTACCCCTGCTTCTGGGAAAGCAGTCAAGCTTCTCCATTCTCCAGGCCAAGCTTGAGAACTGAGAGAGTCTGCCTGGAAAGTGCCCAGCTTTTCACCTTTCCTTTCCCTTGCCCTTGCTCTCCGTGTTGCAGTCAGGGCACTCTCAGCTCCACACACAAACTGCCCTGCAGCCCCAGCCCACCCGCAACTGCCATCCCACGCCATAGAGACCCCCAACACAAGTAGCTCTTCCCTGGGAGAAAGAAGTCGCTTTTTTTTTTTCTTCAGGGGGAGCGTGTGACTTTTCTGAGGTTATGCCACCATGCTGGAAGCCTTAAGTCCTGTTCCGGCCAAGCTGTAAGCTGGCTGTGGGAAAGAAACCCTCTGGATCCTCTGCGGAAGAGAAGAGGTCTGGATCCTCTGCGGAAGAGAAGGGAGGAGAGCCCAGCTCTGCCTCCGGGGCCCCAAACCGAGTGCTATGCGGGCAGAGCCCAGGTCAAGCCTGGAACGGCCCCGAGCGCTTCTGGTGTTCCAAGGTGTCTGTATTGGCAGGTCCCAGGATGTCTGGCTTGAGACAGATGTCACTGCTAGGAAGCTGCACCGCCCAAGGGAAGAGGAGGCAGTGCATGATCAAAAGCCCATGCTCCAGGTGAGGCTTGAACTCACCCTCAGCATCCCTCCGCTTAGCACTGCTGTATAAGTACTGCGCGCTGGCCCATTGCGCCACTGGAGCACGCTTGGAGAGGCGGACTGGAGCCCACGAGCAACCATTGTTGCCTGCGATCACCATGGCTCTTCAGCATTAACCGGGCACCTCAAGTGCTTTCCTCTTTGTCTCGTCCAGCAAGGAGCAGCCATTGCGTGCCAGGCTTGCAACATTCACCAGGGCACGGAGTGCCAGGGCAAAGTGCCCCTCGGCAGGGTTTAGCTGGCTAGAGGCAGGAAAAGGGAGGCCACAGGCGACCCAGGGCTGGGACAGTGCGGTCGCTGCTGTGGCAGCCCTGTGAGGCCATTGAGTGCATCAGAAAGCCCCTGTAGTGAAGGCAGCCGGGGGAGGGGGCGAGGGGAGGCAGAAGAAGGACACCCGACTGCCACAGGGACCGTGAGTAAGGGCAGACCCAGAGCAGCCAAAGCCATGCTGGGCCAATGGGAGTGGAGGCTGGAGAGGGGCTAAGGCAGCCAAGAAGGACACGGAGAGCAGCAGCAGGGAACACTGGTCCCACACCACATCTCGTGGGGGAGCCAACGGGCTTCTGGCTTTGCGCTCTGCTCCCGAGGGCATCTGGGCTCTGGCCTAACCCCTGCCTGGCTGTCAGAGTCCAGTAGTCTCTGCAGCAGCATCTTGTAGCTATTCCACACAGGGAGGGTCAAGAGGGACCTCGCGGAGCTCTCAGAGCGAGACGAGACAGAAGGGTCACCGCACCAGAAAAGCCAGCGGGCAGTCCCCCAAAGCAGCAGAACGTCGCCCTTCCAACTCCCCACTGAAAACCAGTTCTTCTCTTTTAAACTGACAAGCACTTTTCTGGAAATCAGGGTCAGCACCACTTCATGAGTTGCATGGCCAGGGAAAGCTGCCAACTAAGCGCACAGGCAGGGCAAAACAGTACTGGCTGAGTACTCAGCTTCTGGACCTCCTTGGCAATTTGTTGGTCCCTGCAGCAGCAAGGCGGTCCAAAGCCTTTGCCTCTTTACTACGCCGAATGTCTGCCAGTGAAGCAGGTGCTTAGTAAGAGGCAGCACTTGCAGGGAGAGTGCAGTGTTTGGAGCATCAGGCGTTACTGGGACAAGGAAGACGACCGAAGAAGAGGCTTCTCCCAGCAACAGACCGAAAGGACACAGCCATCACCCGCTCCTCTGGGAGGATCCACAAAGCCCCTTCCTGTGTTTGATGAAGGGCAGGGAGATGCTGTGTTCCCGGGTCAGAGGAGGCGCATGGACAGGCTTCAAGGAGCCCAGGATTTGAAAAAGGCTGACAGGGCAGTCAAGCAGCTGTGAGCTGCCTGTAGTTTACAAGAAGCTACTAGGTGCTGCTTTGAAAACCTAATTCAAGAAAGCGCTAAAAAAACCAACCGCAGCCATGCGGCAAGAGAGGAGGAAGGTCTAAATGAGGCACGTCCACCTCCAGGCAGCAGGCAGGAGGTGGGTGGTGGGGACACCGTGCGCCCACCAGGACATGAGCACAGCCCTGGGGGGGCCGCCACAAGGAGCAGCCAAGGGCCGACGGAGGCCCAGGGACAAACATGGCCCATCCCAGGTTTGCCTGGCTGGAGAGCACTGCAGCTGCAGAGAAAAGCCAGGCATCTGCACTCCCAGGTTGCCGCACCGCTCTACCCCACAGCAGCTCCTCCTCTGCCCTTAGCCTTTCCCCATACAATCCGGAGAAGGGCTGCAGCTCCTATAGCACCCCTGGGGCTGTGGGCCCATCAGGTGTACGTGTGTCCTGGCCACCATGCTGTGTGAGGGGTGTGTCCGCTGTGCAGTGTCTCTGTGCGTGTGGAGAGCGTGAGCATGTGTGCGGATGCGTGTGCAGTGTCAGGGATGTGTTGGGCTGGTGCATGTGCACTCTGGCAGTGCAGTCCTGGCTGTGCGTGAGGGTCTTGGGGAGTGAGAGGTGTGAGCTCTGAGCGTGTCCTAGGGAGGGTAATGAAGGAAGAAAGGGGCGCGTGTGTGTGCGCGCGCGCTGTCCTTAGAATGAGTGAGGCAGTGGTTTGCTTGCACACCCGCTCTGTGGCACGCGTGTCTCTATGCTGCGGTCTGTGTACGGGCGTTATTCTGTTACGGCGCTACAAAAACTGTGGAGGAGCACATGGGGGGTTTAACAGCTCTTCTGTTCATCTGTCCTGCAGCACTGTCCTTTGTGAGGCACAGGCTGGTTACTCCAGCCGTGAACAAGTACACGCCACTTTTTTTTTTCCTTTGGCCCTTGTAGGTGGATTTCAACATCCCCTTTGCTAAGAGCTCCATGGCCGCAATGGAGACAACGCTGACAGCAGCCGAGGGAGCTCCCACGCTGACAGGCCTCCACTTGGCCCTGGAGCTGCAGTGCCTTGGGACTGGTCGCTCTTCAGGCCCAGGCAGGCTTCCGCAGCTAGCAAGATGGCTCAGGACCACGCTTCCAGACTTTCCAGCAATGTTCACATGTCTTCTGCGCAGCCAGCAAGTCCTGGTATCTCTCCCTTTGATCCCGCAGAGCCATCTGCTGCCCAGTGCTAGGGCATTAAAAAGGAACCGTTTGGTTTTAGGCACAGGGAGAAGGGCACGGAAACGCTGCAGGCCTAGGGCAGGGCGGTTCTTCTGGGGTCTGCTTCTGCTGGCATCTCTATGCTTTCTGGAACGGGACAGGGGCCCTAGTGTCCAAGGCAAGGACATGACAAGGTGCCACGTGCCGGTAATCAGCCTGCGGAGGAGTCAGGCGGGGATGGGACTTTGCACCAAGCCGGCCTCGATCCCCACAGGGCAAGGTGTCCGGGTGTGGAGCCTTGGGGAGACAAGGATGGAGCGTGCGGTTTGAAAAGGGAGAGCCAAAACGCTGGAGGAATCCTTTCATCGTCGGCAGCCACAACTTTCTGGTCCCACAGGGAAAGCCCACCGCTGAGTGCCCAACCCCTGCCCCTGGGCTGGAAGGGTGCCTGCTCCCAGGCCACAGCCTGCAAAGCCTGTTGCTCTCCCACGAGGGGTGCCAGGGAAAGACCGGACCCCCTTCCCCTCCCCTCCCCTTGGGTGCTCCTGGGTGTGGAGGGAAGGCCAGTGCAGGGGAAGGGGAAACAGCACCCCCAGCTGGAGAAATTTACCAGAGGAAGTGCTTCTCTTGGGAATTCCGCTGCCGATTCAGCTCTACCCTCTGCTTCCACTCTTCCCGACGCACTTGGTAAGTCTCCAAGAGTTGCAGGGTGTGGCTTGCTCGTACAGAAAGCTGCCTGCAAGAGCAGGGAAAGTTCCCTCTCCCCTTCTGGCTGAGGCCCTCCTGCCTCTCCCCTCGACCAGCCCCTGCACGCACGCTCCCGCTGGTGGTACCCACAGCCTTCAAGTGGCAATGCAGCTTGGGGCTGCCTGGCACCAGGGTCCAGCCCAGGTCATTGCCATGCCAGGAGAAATCAGGGGACGCCATACCCAGCCCCATGGCTCCCAAGATGGGCTTCCTCACACCTCGGACAGGTGCTGCCACTCCAGTTTTCCAGGCCGGGGCTGGGCCTGGCGCGCACTTACTCTTTGCGCAGCCGCGGCAGCCTCTCTGGCTTCCTCTTCTTCTCCTCAGCTCGGGGCAGGAAGGCAGCAGCGCTCTCCTCTTTCCCAAGCCACGGCACTGGTGAGTGTGGCTGAACCTCGGGCAGCGTTTCCTGATGCCGCCAAGCCTGCATTGGGGCCAGAGGACAAATTTGAGGCTGCTTCTGACCTCCCTCAGGCGCTCTCACCTCTCAGCCCTGGAGAAGCCAGCAACTGCGGGGCCTGTGCGTCCTCCCGCACACTTGCTCTGCTCTGGCCTCAGAAACCCCCATGCCAAGCACTGCCGCAGGCAGGGACCCTGGCCGGGATTCACCACCGTTGCTTGCTGGCTCCATTCTCTCTTGCTGACATCGCTCGTGACAGGGTGAATGAGGGCAAGGAATGACCATTTTTCAGCGCTGCAACCGTGAAATCAAACGCTCCCGTGGGGTTCCACCAGTCAGACCCCAGCACGGAACCACTGAACGGGGTCGGTTGGAGGGGACCTCTGGAGAACTCTCGTCCAAGGCCCCGCTCCAAGCGGGGCCAGTTAGAGCAGGCTGCCCGGGCTGTGTCCACCTGAGGGTTGAATAACTCCAAGGGTAGAAGTCCCACAGCCTCTCTGGGCCCTGTTCCAAACTTTGACCACCCTCATGGTGGAAACGCGCCTCCCAACAGCTAGCCGGAATCTGCCTTTTTGCAACTCTACGTCTTGTGCCTCTCACCCTGTCACTGTGCGCCTCTGAGAAGAGCTGGCTAAGTTACCTCTAGCCTTTCCCCTGGGTAGCTGCAGACAGCAAGGCGATGGACCCTTGAGCCTTCTCTTCTATGGGCTGAACAAACACAGTCCTCTCCACCTCTCCCTTGGACACCAGGTTCTCCAGCCCGCTGACCAGCTTGGGAGCCTCCGCTGGATTTGCTCCAGCATTCCAGAGCCTCTCTTGCATGGTCGAGCCCCACCCTGGACCTAGGGCTGGCTCCAGGTGAGGTCTCCCAAGGGCTGAAGAGAGAGGACTCGTGGCGTCCTTCACTCGGCTGGCTACACTCTTGCAAACACAGCCCCGCCTGTGGTTGGCCTTCTTCCCCGCAAGTTCAAGGGAGGGGGTGACCCAGCCATGCCCCCACCACAGCACATTGCTGCTCCTCCCCTTTGGCTTTTTGCAGCAGCTTCTCCCTGCCAGGCATGGGCAGGCAAGCTTGAAAGACCATGGCCACCTGGCCTGCTCTTTGGGGGGCAGCAGTACCACTCGGACTTGGAGACCTCCACGGCTCCGCTCCTCGGCTTACCTGTTCTGCCCTGTTTGGCTGCCTGCAAACAGGAATTGCAGTCCGAGGTCTGGCTTGACGAGGTTCTTGCTGCTTGCTGTCCTCGTCCACCTGAGAGGAGCTCTCCCGAACTGTTTGCAGCAGGCTGAAAACACACAAGCCGGGTGAGGTTATCGGAGTCCCGGATGAGACCGTTCTCCATCTTGTGCTCACAAGCAGCGGCGTGCCAGCCTCTGCAGCACAAGACGGTGCTGCTGGAGCATTTGGTGTATTTGAGCCCTTGTGATCCCATCAAGAGTGAGGGCCCTACAGGCCCTAAGGAAAGCTCTGGATGCCCAGGTGTGGGCCCTCTCTGGATGGCACGAGGAGAAAACCAGTGCCATTTGCCACGCCCGGAGCCTGCAGAGCCCGCTAGCCGCCTCCTGCTAGGGGCACTAAAGGCCGTGAGGTGGTCAGAAAGACTCTGTTTTGGGGTGAAATGGGAAAAGGGGAGGCTTCTAGTGAATTGAATCCAACCTAAAAACCAGGGAAAACGGACACCGCTCTCTGTTGGTGGGGGAGGATGGTCTGACTTTCACGTTCCTCTGGGAAGTGCTCTCATCTACGCTGCAACCAAATGAGGTCCCTTGAAATGTCTAGCAAAGCAGAACAGCTTTGCTGCAACTTCTCAGCTGCTGCAACACCTCTTGCATCGACATTGGTCGTTGTGACACGAGTTGACAACCTTTCAGAGTTCATACCGACGGCGTGTGCGACGGAAACAACTCCTTCCCAGAATGCCAAAAGCACACGGTCACCGGCATGCTTTGCTCCAAGAGCCTCACCTGGCAGCTGGCTTGTTTGCCCGGGTTTTCCATTCTTTCCCTCCCTTTGAGCTGGCCCCAGATAGCGTGGGCGGAGAAAGCCTTTCTCGAGAAAGGAGGCGCTCAGCAGGAGGACTCCCTGGAAGTAGGAAGGGCGGAGACTCTTCAGCAAGCATCTCTGTGAGCGTTTGAACAAGAAGGACAGGCAGCTGTGCTCCAGCTTTGGATCAAAGAGCCCGATTGCCTCGGAGCTCTGCTCCCGAGCAGGTCTTAGGCCCTTGCTGACACAGAATCCTGTCCAGCTCTTCACTTCTGCAGGGCACCCGTCTGCCCTGGAGTACTGTGGCTGTTCTCCTGCTTTCTCTAGCCCATAGGCTTAAAAAGCGGGGCTTGGCTGGGAGGTGCTGGTGACCTCATGGTACCCTCTCCTTTGGGGCGGCTGCGGGCTGGAGGGCATAGTTCCACACGAGAAGGGGAACAGATTCCTGCACATCTATAAGGCGCTCACATGCACAGACGTGCTCTTCTGGCGCATCCAGCCCAAAGACATGCTTAGGGAGATGCACAGCACAAGGCCTGCAATTACCAGCCTCCACAAGGAAGCCACGTTTTGGCACAGCTTCGCAGCCTGTCGCCACTCATCTCCACGTGGTCTTCCTCCCCACTTTCCAGCGCGCTGCTTCCCTGGGAAAGCTAGACCCCCTCCGCCACTGGCAGCTCAAGGCAGGATTTTGATCCCGCGCAGAGCGCGGAGGGATCTTCCTAAATTCCTAAATGCTGCTGCACAGACAGACTCCTGCAACTAAGGAGCAGCTTGCAAGACACACCAGGGCATGGAGTCCCAGGGCCAAGTGCCCCTCAGCAGTGGCAGCTGCTGCAGTTGGTGCTGCAGGACTGCCCGGAGAGCCCCTTCCAGGAGGAGTCCCCTGAGATCTGCCGTGATGAGTAAACAGAGGCACAAGAGGAGCAGCCTACTCCGCCAGGCATCGCCTTTTCAGCTTGGCTCCAGCCCCGTGCTGCGGAGGCCAAAAGGAAAACAAACACACCTCTCTCACCAGTCAGCTGTGACATTACCTTTTCCCTCAGTCTGCTTGTTACGCGCTCTGTCCTTTGCCTCCCGGCCTTTGGCGGCCTTCCGAGACCCTCTGGAGGAAGAGGCTGGTCTCACAGGCGACATCTCAGTCTCCGTCCTGGAAACAAGAAAGGCACCAGAGAGAAGCTTGACACCAGAGGCTCGCAGAAACCTGCGACAGGCTTGCCGTCAATCTAGGAAGACCAAGTCATGCAAAGACTTGTTGGCCGCCCTTCAGATGTCACACTGACAGAGTGTACGGAAGAAGCAACCCCTTCGAAGAACTCCAAGAGCACAAGGGCACCCTCAGCCCTTTTCTCCAAGAGCCTCACCTGGCCGACGACTTGCTTCCTTTGCTCTTCCGCCCCTTCTGCTTTTTACGGCCGGCGCCAGATAACGCGGGTGGCACAGGCCTTTCTTGAGAGAGGAGGCACGCAACGGGAGCACTCCCTGGAAGTAGGAAAGGAGAAGGCTCTTCAGCAAGCGTCTTTGTGAGCACTTGGGACAGGCAGATGTGCTCCAGCATCGGATCAAACAGGCTGATCCCCTTGGAGCCACGCTCTCCAAGAGGTCTTGCTCCCTAGGACGTCCTTGGCACACGCTAGCAGCCTGTTGACAGTCATCTCCAGGCAATCTTTCTCCCCACATTCACGTGCCCGGGATCCGTCAGAGAGGTAGACCCCCCCCTCCCTTCCCCTCCAGCATAGACACCTCGCCGCCAAACGTCCTAAAGTGAAAGAGGAGCTTGCGCTATCCACCAGGGCGCAGCGCCCCGGGGCAAAACTGCCCTTCAGCGGCACCAGCTGCATTTGTTGCTGTTGGGCCACCCTGAGACCTCCTGCCATCCAGAGTCACTTGAGATTTGCTGCGAGGGGTAAATAGAGGCACAAAGAGGCAGTCTACTCTCCCAGGCACCGCATCTTGACCAGGGCTCCAACCACCTACTGCTGAGGACAAAGGGAACACACGCATGAACACACGCACGCATGCACACTCCCTTCTCTCTCACAAGTCAGTTGTGACATGACCTGTTCTGTCCATCTGCCCTTCTTCTTCAGTGCACTTCAGGGATCCCTGGGAGGGAGATTCCGCCTCTTGTTTTTCAGCCGGAAGCGTCAAATCAAATCTGGAAAGGAGAAGACGCCAGGCTGCAGAAAAGGCACCACGCTCCCTTTGCCGCTCGCATTCACAGTCCGTTGCCAGAGAGCTTTGAGAAGGCCTGCCAAGGCCATAGCTTTCCAAAGCAGAGTACGCAACATCCTTGAGAACTCTCATTCTGAGGAACCGGAGAGGCACAGGCCAGACCTCCGCGGCGTGTGCGCACACGAGAGGCCCCACCAGTCTGGGCCAGGGCTTCCCTATCCTGACGCGGAGAAAGTGTACTCCAGGCCTCCTTGCTGCCCCTGGAGACCATCTCGCCTCCCCTCCTCCTATTCACCAAGCAGGAGCTGAGACCTACTCCACAAACGTACTGTGGCAACACGAAGACACTGCCGGGACCCATGCGAAAAGCCACACTTCCTCTTCCTGAAACCACCAGGGGTCTCGTCCCTGGGGCCTGAAACAGAGACAGAGGTACGTGAGAGCGTTCCGGCGACATGACTGCCTTGCTCCTAAAGGCAGCAAATCTTTCTTGTGCTCAGGGCAGATGCTGCCACCGGGACACCCTGAAACAAAGTTTCCTCTCCAAATGCTAGCCCTCAACTAGGAAAGCAGAAGATGCACAGCTCAGAGCTGAGACTGAGGGACCTCACTGCCAGGTGTTTCGCAAGGGCAAGAGTCAAGACAGTCAACGAGGACGCGCCTTCTCTGTTAGTGGAGAAGTCAGGCACAGGAGAAGGCATTCGATTAGCCAGGGTCTCTGCGGGCCGGGTTTTGCCGGTTGGCTTGCTATGAGCCTTCCTGGAAAGAGAACACCTGGCTCGGACCTGGTGTTAGCCTCACAGGCTCTCCAAGGATTTGGGTGGTTGCATCCATAGCATGGAAGAGGAGCGAGAGAGACCCAGCCCTTGCTTTGCCTTTGCCCAGTGGGTAAGAACCGGGAGTGCCACACGAGAGAGCTGGGGAAGGGCATTGGGCTGGGATGAGGAGACAGGCTGGGACAGGGTGACCATCCCAAGCAGAGCGTGAATGCAGGCCTGGGGCAGAAAAGAGCCGTTCATGGCAGTGGGACGCCAGGGACACTGGGAAGGGCTGGTCAGTGCAGACGGCCCAGCACTCAACCATGGCTTTCTGCGAGGGGAAGCGCCACAGATACCTGCCTGCGTCGTAGACTCTTTCCCCAGAAACTGCCTACTTTTGAGCCCGTAAAAGCCTCGCCATTATCATTTCTAGCACAGAGAGTGGGATGCTGGGCCAGCCAGAGCCTTGGCCTAACGCGGGGCAGCTCGTCCTACGTTCGCCTCTGTCGCCCAGACCACTGCGTACGAGAGACGGACGCTAGAGAGAGTTGGCGTGGCTGGAGACCGTGGCTGCCCCGCTGGCCGGGAAGGTCCTGGCAGGCCAACAGAGATCAGTTCAGTCGTCCTTTGACAGCTGTCCAGAAGAAGTAGGCGTAGCACGGGGAAGTGCTCGACTTACCCCGAGCAGAGCTGCTAGCAGCTTTCCAGTGCCATCCACGGTGAGGAGGAAGTCATCGTAAAATCTCATGGTCACTTCCTGGTCTCGTACGGAGAGAATGCCAATGGCCTTGAAGACAAAGTCCACGGCCTGTCTTTTTGAGATGGCCCGAAAGAACGCCATCACGGTCTCCTGTATGCAGCACTGCACCGTTGTAAAAGGCATGTGGGCACACACGGATAGATCCTCGTACCTCAGAGGGACGATTCTTACGTCACCTAGACAGCAGCAAAGGAGGAACAAAGTCACCTCTGCAGCAGGGCAGCGGGCTCCAATCACAAGGTGACAACACTTTCTGGCAAGACAGCGCTGCCTCAGAGCAGGCTCTTGAATCCTCTGCTACAGCGCCTAGGAGCGGTTTATGGAGTCCCTTCCGGGAAGAGTCAGAGCAGCCTGCAAACTGAGGTGCTCAGGGGGCAGCAGTGATTTTGCCAGTGCAGGAATAAAAAAGGGAAACTAACCATTTGGTAGGACCACGTTACCGGAGGGCAGGACAAGTAGGGCAGACGGGTGCAGGTCCCATGAGAAAGTGCGTGGTGCCAGGCCATTGTGACTGTGCCCGCAGCCAGTGCCCTCTGGCTAAGCCTATGCCATGTCAGTAGACGCAAGGAAGAAGCAAAGTGCAAGGACGGCACAGCAGCCCACAGGGTTCTTCTACCCCCCCCGCACCCCCACCCCGACCCCCACCCCCACCCCCACCGCCTCGTAGTCAGCAAATGTCTCCGCTTTTGGGGCCAGCGTCCTATCCCTCCCACACACCGGCTGAAGGCATATTACCAGGAAAGGACACCCAGGGAGCCTTTCTGAGCAGTTGCTCCTGGCTGGCCTCTGCAGCTTGAACAAGCTGAAGTTGTTCTCAGGCCAGCCGGAGGCATTCAGTCATGTCTTCAGAGCAGTTTGCATGCGCCTCAAGCTCGGCGCAAGGGCAGGCAAAGGTTTTAACGTGTCTTCTTACCAGGAACATCTTCTTGAGCGCACCTGGCCTGGTATTCCTTGGCAACAACCTCCGATATACGGAACATGGGTCTCCGAACAATCGAAAGCTCACCGTTCACGGAGCACTCGTAGTGTTTAAGGACATAGAATATCCCCACTCCTAATACCTTGACACCCTGAGAGCAGCAGCGGGAGAGAAGGAACAAGCATAAGCAGCCTGGAGACGAAAAACGGACCGAGGGCTTGCCCGAGCGTGGAGATGCTGCCCTGGGCCCTGCCCACCCCTAGCATGCAAAGGGCAAGATGGGGCACTAGGGAAAGCACACACTCCAGACCTTTCTTTCCTCTTGCTCCTCGGCTCGCCCCCCAAATCTCTTTGGGAAAGCAACAGCAGAGCCAACATTCCTCCCCTACCTACAGTCGGAGGGGTTTCCAACGGCAGGGACCAACCCTGGAACAGGGGCCAGGCTTTGGTTTTTCCATGCTGGCACTGGAGAAGGGAGAAGGCCCAGAAAGTGCCCAGCACTCTCTTCTGCTTTATCGGGACTTCCGTTGTTACCGCCGGTGCCAGAGAAGCTGCTCTGTGGCACATTTGTCCAGGACAGTGTCCTGCGGGGGTGCGCTTTCTCTTTTCAGGGGAGGGAAGCAACGGCACGCCGTGGCACAGGGGTGTCAGGACAAGGCAAACCGTCAGCGTTTCAGGAGGGGAGGACCGAGCCACAAGACCCACCTTGTTCTCTGCCAAGTGCTCTAGAATGTATTCAGAGACGCTGTCCCAAATGGTAACAATCTCTGGAAAGCAAGGGAAAAATCCAAGTCAGCAAGCGCACAACCATTCAGCACCCTGCTCACCAAGGAGGTGACCGGTGCAGGTGAGACGAAACATACCGCCACCCCAATTCCGAACACGCAAGGCGCTCCACGTGGCGGGAGCTGCAGAGCTGAGCTGCGAGGACACCTCTGCCCACTTCTAAGCGAGGCTCCTGTCCTTTCAGGTGGGCATGCCTGAAAGGCATACCCGCCCGCTAGGGAAACGGGGACTAGCTTTCCACGCCAGTGAGAGGACGGTGCCGTGCCCACAGGAGTCGCCCAGGCTCAGGGCAGCCCCAGGTGTCTCCCCTGCAGGAGTCCCGGCTGCCAAACTCACCGCTGGGCCACCAAGGGACGTGCAGACTGGTCTCTCGTGGCACCCACTAGCCCTGTCCAGCCCTGCCCCACAGAGCCCAGCCTTTCCATAGCTCTTCTCCTAGCTGATATGCTCTACAGCAGTCAGGAAATACCTCCTGCAAGCCTTACCGTAGCGGCTGAGATTCCTGAGCGTTGGGAACACGTCTGGCCACAGGTTCTCCATCTTTGCGCCCCCTCACGCTCAATGAGGCCCTGTAGCAGGAGGGGGAGGAGGAAACTTCTCCTCCTCCTCCTTTGCACTTCCCCAGGCAGGCTCCAGCAGTGTTGCGTGGCCTGCCTTCGCCCTCTCGTTGCGCTGCAAAGCAGCTCCTCCAGAGAAGAGCGGTGGCGAGAGCAGCACCCGAAAGCTGGGCTTGCCCAGGCCTCGCAGGGAAGTGCAGGGAGGGGCCCCGTGGCGGGAGGGGAGCTGTGGCTGTGATGCGGCATGTCCCACTGTGACCCCAGCCCGCGTCACCAAGAGGCTGCCAGGCCTCCCGCGACACCCTCCCCCAGACCCTGCCAGGCTTTGCCCACCTCAGCCAAGGGCAGCTGCGCTGGCTGTTTTGGGGTGCTGCCCCCACCCCACGCCGTGGCGCAGCGAGAGCCATGGCGGGGGCGGGGAGGGGGAGCTCACCAGTGTGGTGGCCCCAGATGGGGACGCTGCGCTGCCATTGCTGGCCGCAGGGGCTGTGCTGAGCTCTGCCCTGAAGGAAGGAAGGAAGGGATAAAGGAAGGAAGGAATAAAGAGGAGCCTCGGCAAAGCAAGGGCTGGTGCTGGTTAGGTATACCACAGCCTCTCTGGGTTCTGGAGTCTGGAGTCTGCCTGGGCTCTGGAGTCTGGCTCCGTCTTCTTTACTCCCCCCATCGCGTATTTAGACACACCGACAAGAGCCCCTCTGGGCCTTTGCGTCTCCCGCCTAAACAATCCCAGCTCTCTCAGCCTCTGCTCGTGTGACGGATGCTTCAATCCCTCAAGCCTCTCGGAGGCCTTTTGCTGGACTCGCTCCGGCATGGCCATGTCTTTCTTGTACTGGGCCCAGCGCTTGTGGTACAGGTCTCTCGCTGGCACCTGCTGGACGGCTGCTTGACCTTCCCTCATCACGACTCTAGGTGGAACTAGAGCTCCAAGCGCCCTGTGCTCAGGAATGGCTGACAGAGCTCGCTGGAGCCTGTTAGAGCTTGCGAGAGGTCACAGCCTCCTTTGGCTCAAACTGCTGCACCTGTGTGCTGCCTCGGTGAGCTGTGCTCTCAGCAACGGCTACTTCCTTTCCCCCCGGGCACTGTCCAAGAGTCCGCCAGGACCGTCTCCAAACCGTGCCAAAGGCCGTGCGAATGCAAAATCGGGTCTGGGAGCGTTAAGCGCCACCCCTTGTGCACCAACATCTCGCTGCACTGAGGAACACCTGTGCCATGGCTGAGTGTGGGGGGCAGGTGGGCTTGTTTCCAGGGCTTCTTTCAAAGTGACCGGAGTTGTCCAGGACGTAACAGAACCAAGGGCTGGCTCAGGCTGTGACTATCAGCAGGGCCTAAGCACTGGTTGTTATTGCGAGTCCCCTGTGGCGTAGCAGCAGGACGCGACACCTGGGTGCTGTCAGGGCCCTGAGGGCCTCAGTGGCCCTGACCAGCAATGCTCCACACACCCTGCCCATGGGCCCAGGAGCCCATTTCAGCTCCTCCCTGGGCCTTCTGGCCCCGTCTGCACCAGGAAGCATGGGAAGGGTCTCTCATTGGCATGTGCAGAGCAAAGCTTCACTGCAGAGTCGCCTGCTCCTGCCTCTGTGGGACTGGGTAGTGCAGGGATCTTAGGACTGAAAGACAAGGCAGCTCCTGCGGCAGGTGAGTCACGTCCCGCAGACCCAGAGACCTTTTCTCTGTCACCCAGCGCCTCCCAGGAGCCCTAAGGAAAGGGTATTCTGCAAGGGGATTTGGCAGAAGACAGGGCTGCCCTGGAGCTGGCTGCACAGGCAAGCCCAGGATGGCTGTTGTTGCAACAGAGGAAACGCCCTGTTCCTCGTGCCTGCTCAGAGCTCCTGTGCGTCTGATAGGGTCCCCTTCCTTCCACGCTGCCCCCCCAGGTGAAAGGCCTCGCTTGCTGTGGCAATAGGGTTAGCCCTAACCCTAAGCCTTTCCCTGGCTGGGAATCGAACCCAGGCCGCGGCAGTGAGAGTGCCGAATCCTGACCACTAGACCACCAGGGAGGAGAGGCCCAGCCTGCCTGTGCACCCACCGGTGGGCACCAGCCCTGCCCTGCAGGGGACCAACCCCTCCAACCACAGCCCCCCACAGCCGGTCAGGAAGACAAATTGCCGTGGCAGCCCGAGCCTTCCCAGGCAACTCTGCAGGCATTCCTCCTTCTTTCTGAGAACGAGGCCCTCAACCAGAGCCTCTGGGCAGCAGGCACCCTGCAGTGGGAAGGCCCAGGGAGTGCAAGGTGGCGGTCGGCGGGGAGGCTGGTCACTGCTGGACACAGGTTTGCACCTGGAAAGTCCCTGAGCAGAAAATCACAGCTGGGCACAAATCACAGCAGCCTGAGACAACAAAGCCCGACAGCACGGGCTTCAAACCCACCTCTCCAAGAAACCGGAGCCAAAATCCAGCTCCTTGCACCACTCACCTATACCCACCAGACTGCAACACTCCTGTCCTGGTGCATGGGTTGGGCTGGGGGAAGTCTGGATTGCCTCTCGCCAGGGGACCGATGCCCCTTCCGGCTGTCCTTGCAGCACAGTGCGAAACGTGAGCACGCTCTTGCTGCAGGTGGCAGCCAGCAGTGGGAGCGGGCTGCTTTCCGAGGGCAGGCAAGCAGGCTGCGAGGGACATAGCAAGGCCAGTGAGGCAGGGACCTCCCTGGCAGGGCACAGGCCCTCAGCACCCGAGCAAGAAGGGAGAGCTGGTTGAGTGTCAGGAACGAGGGCCAGGCACAGAGCAGTGGTTGCCAGCCAAGTCCAAAGTGCTGAGACGGGTCTGAGGCCAAGCTCTGGAGCCCGGTCAGCCAGGGAAGGGCAGGGTCAGCGAGGTGCATGGCGGCCAGGGCCGGGCATGGCTGCAACGTAGCTCAGGCGAGGAGCAGCTCCCTTCTGCTGAGCCACCTCCGCCACCCAGCGCAGCACTCCTGCAGCTGCAACCTCTCGCCAGGACCTCTCCCAGCAGCAGGAGCAGAGCAAGTGGGGAAAGGACCGTCGCTCTTTGTGGAGGTGCGCCCACAGGCTCACACTGCACCCCAGGGTGCGTGGTGGAGGGGACACTTGAGCAGAAAGAGCCAGGGCTGGGCACGGAGCAGTTCCTATCCCCTGTGCTATGCACCTGCCTTCCCCCCTACACCACCCTCTGTCCAGCTGGCTACGCGGGGCCGCTCTTTGCAGAGTTGTCCTTTCCTCATCGCCAGCCCCTGGACATGCCCCGTAACTTCCTTCAGTCCAGTTCTTTGCCATCCCCAAGAACTGAGACTTCTGAAAAGGTGAATCTAGAGTGTGAGTTTGCCTCCCCTCTCCCAGGGAGGCACATGAGGGCTTGCGCTGTTCGGGTGCTGCTCTGCAAGGACACAGACTCGCATTTTCTGACTTCTCCCTGCTAGCCTGTCGTCACCTGACAGCTCTGGCTGCTCCGCAGGAGGGCAGAAGGCAGGAGGGCAGGAGGCAGGAGGGACAAATGGCCCGAGGAGGAAAGGCAATCACATGGGCAGCTGTGATCGTATAGTGGTTAGTACTCTGCGTTGTGGCCGAATCCGAGTCACAGCAATGGTTTTGCAAAGCCCGCCGGGTGAAAAGGAGAGTTGGAAAAGACACGGGAGGCACCCGCAAGGGTAGGCCAGTGGGTTTGTTTCCAAAGATGCCATGGCCTAGGAAGCTCTTCTGTGCTCTCTGTTCCAAACATTCAGTGGGCTCGTGCCTAAAATGATTTCCTGGTTTCTAGTGATCGTGCAGTGTCTTCTGCTGTGGGGCTGCCGTGACAGCTACCCCTGCTTCTGGGAAAGCAGTCAAGCTTCTCCATTCTCCAGGCCAAGCTTGAGAACTGAGAGACTCTGCCTGGAAAGTGCCCAGCTTTTCACCTTTCCTTTCCCTTGCCCTTGCTCTCCGTGTTGCAGTCAGGGCACTCTCAGCTCCACACACAAACTGCCCTGCAGCCCCAGCCCACCCGCAACTGCCATCCCACGCCATAGAGACCCCCAACACAAGTAGCTCTTCCCTGGGAGAAAGAAGTCGCTTTTTTTTTTCTTCAGGGGGAGCGTGTGACTTTTCTGAGGTTATGCCACCATGCTGGAAGCCTTAAGTCCTGTTCCGGCCAAGCTGTAAGCTGGCTGTGGGAAAGAAACCCTCTGGATCCTCTGCGGAAGAGAAGAGGTCTGGATCCTCTGCGGAAGAGAAGGGAGGAGAGCCCAGCTCTGCCTCCGGGGCCCCAAACCGAGTGCTATGCGGGCAGAGCCCAGGTCAAGCCTGGAACGGCCCCGAGCGCTTCTGGTGTTCCAAGGTGTCTGTATTGGCAGGTCCCAGGATGTCTGGCTTGAGACAGATGTCACTGCTAGGAAGCTGCACCGCCCAAGGGAAGAGGAGGCAGTGCATGATCAAAAGCCCATGCTCCAGGTGAGGCTTGAACTCACCCTCAGCATCCCTCCGCTTAGCACTGCTGTATAAGTACTGCGCGCTGGCCCATTGCGCCACTGGAGCACGCTTGGAGAGGCGGACTGGAGCCCACGAGCAACCATTGTTGCCTGCGATCACCATGGCTCTTCAGCATTAACCGGGCACCTCAAGTGCTTTCCTCTTTGTCTCGTCCAGCAAGGAGCAGCCATTGCGTGCCAGGCTTGCAACATTCACCAGGGCACGGAGTGCCAGGGCAAAGTGCCCCTCGGCAGGGTTTAGCTGGCTAGAGGCAGGAAAAGGGAGGCCACAGGCGACCCAGGGCTGGGACAGTGCGGTCGCTGCTGTGGCAGCCCTGTGAGGCCATTGAGTGCATCAGAAAGCCCCTGTAGTGAAGGCAGCCGGGGGAGGGGGCGAGGGGAGGCAGAAGAAGGACACCCGACTGCCACAGGGACCGTGAGTAAGGGCAGACCCAGAGCAGCCAAAGCCATGCTGGGCCAATGGGAGTGGAGGCTGGAGAGGGGCTAAGGCAGCCAAGAAGGACACGGAGAGCAGCAGCAGGGAACACTGGTCCCAAACCACATCTCGTGGGGGAGCCAACGGGCTTCTGGCTTTGCGCTCTGCTCCCGAGGGCATCTGGGCTCTGGCCTAACCCCTGCCTGGCTGTCAGAGTCCAGTAGTCTCTGCAGCAGCATCTTGTAGCTATTCCACACAGGGAGGGTCAAGAGGGACCTCGCGGAGCTCTCAGAGCGAGACGAGACAGAAGGGTCACCGCACCAGAAAAGCCAGCGGGCAGTCCCCCAAAGCAGCAGAACGTCGCCCTTCCAACTCCCCACTGAAAACCAGTTCTTCTCTTTTAAACTGACAAGCACTTTTCTGGAAATCAGGGTCAGCACCACTTCATGAGTTGCATGGCCAGGGAAAGCTGCCAACTAAGCGCACAGGCAGGGCAAAACAGTACTGGCTGAGTACTCAGCTTCTGGACCTCCTTGGCAATTTGTTGGTCCCTGCAGCAGCGAGGCGGTCCAAAGTCTTTGCCTCTTTACTACGCCGAATGTCTGCCAGTGAAGCAGGTGCTTAGTAAGAGGCAGCACTTGCAGGGAGAGTGCAGTGTTTGGAGCATCAGGCGTTACTGGGACAAGGAAGACGACCGAAGAAGAGGCTTCTCCCAGCAACAGACCGAAAGGACACGGCCATCACCCGCTCCTCTGGGAGGATCCACAAAGCCCCTTCCTGTGTTTGATGAAGGGCAGGGAGATGCTGTGTTCCCGGGTCAGAGGAGGCGCATGGACAGGCTTCAAGGAGCCCAGGATTTGAAAAAGGCTGACAGGGCAGTCAAGCAGCTGTGAGCTGCCTGTAGTTTACAAGAAGCTACTAGGTGCTGCTTTGAAAACCTAATTCAAGAAAGCGCTAAAAAAACCAACCGCAGCCATGCGGCAAGAGAGGAGGAAGGTCTAAATGAGGCACGTCCACCTCCAGGCAGCAGGCAGGAGGTGGGTGGTGGGGACACCGTGCGCCCACCAGGACATGAGCACAGCCCTGGGGGGGCCGCCACAAGGAGCAGCCAAGGGCCGACGGAGGCCCAGGGACAAACATGGCCCATCCCAGGTTTGCCTGGCTGGAGAGCACTGCAGCTGCAGAGAAAAGCCAGGCATCTGCACTCCCAGGTTGCCGCACCGCTCTACCCCACAGCAGCTCCTCCTCTGCCCTTAGCCTTTCCCCATACAATCCGGAGAAGGGCTGCAGCTCCTATAGCACCCCTGGGGCTGTGGGCCCATCAGGTGTACGTGTGTCCTGGCCACCATGCTGTGTGAGGGGTGTGTCCGCTGTGCAGTGTCTCTGTGCGTGTGGAGAGCGTGAGCATGTGTGCGGATGCGTGTGCAGTGTCAGGGATGTGTTGGGCTGGTGCATGTGCACTCTGGCGGTGCAGTCCTGGCTGTGCGTGAGGGTCTTGGGGAGTGAGAGGTGTGAGCTCTGAGCGTGTCCTAGGGAGGGTAATGAAGGAAGAAAGGGGCGCGTGTGTGTGCGCGCGCGCTGTCCTTAGAATGAGTGAGGCAGTGGTTTGCTTGCGCCCCCGCTCTGTGGCACGCGTGTCTCTATGCTGCGGTCTGTGTACGGGCGTTATTCTGTTACGGCGCTACAAAAACCGTGGAGGAGCACATGGGGGGTTTAACAGCTCTTCTGTTCATCTGTCCTGCAGCACTGTCCTTTGTGAGGCACAGGCTGGTTACTCCAGCCGTGAACAAGTACACGCCACTTTTTTTTTCCTTTGGCCCTTGTAGGTGGATTTCAACATCCCCTTTGCTAAGAGCTCCATGGCCGCAATGGAGACAACGCTGACAGCAGCCGAGGGAGCTCCCACGCTGACAGGCCTCCACTTGGCCCTGGAGCTGCAGTGCCTTGGGACTGGTCGCTCTTCAGGCCCAGGCAGGCTTCCGCAGCTAGCAAGATGGCTCAGGACCACGCTTCCAGACTTTCCAGCAATGTTCACACGTCTTCTGCGCAGCCAGCAAGTCCTGGTATCTCTCCCTTTGATCCCGCAGAGCCATCTGCTGCCCAGTGCTAGGGCATTAAAAAGGAACCGTTTGGTTTTAGGCACAGGGAGAAGGGCACGGAAACGCTGCAGGCCTAGGGCAGGGCGGTTCTTCTGGGGTCTGCTTCTGCTGGCATCTCTATGCTTTCTGGAACGGGACAGGGGCCCTAGTGTCCAAGGCAAGGACATGACAAGGTGCCACGTGCCGGTAATCAGCCTGCGGAGGAGTCAGGCGGGGATGGGACTTTGCACCAAGCCGGCCTCGATCCCCACAGGGCAAGGTGTCCGGGTGTGGAGCCTTGGGGAGACAAGGATGGAGCGTGCGGTTTGAAAAGGGAGAGCCAAAACGCTGGAGGAATCCTTTCATCGTCGGCAGCCACAACTTTCTGGTCCCACAGGGAAAGCCCACCGCTGAGTGCCCAACCCCTGCCCCTGGGCTGGAAGGGTGCCTGCTCCCAGGCCACAGCCTGCAAAGCCTGTTGCTCTCCCACGAGGGGTGCCAGGGAAAGACCGGACCCCCTTCCCCTCCCCTCCCCTTGGGTGCTCCTGGGTGTGGAGGGAAGGCCAGTGCAGGGGAAGGGGAAACAGCACCCCCAGCTGGAGAAATTTACCAGAGGAAGTGCTTCTCTTGGGAATTCCGCTGCCGATTCAGCTCTACCCTCTGCTTCCACTCTTCCCGACGCACTTGGTAAGTCTCCAAGAGTTGCAGGGTGTGGCTTGCTCGTACAGAAAGCTGCCTGCAAGAGCAGGGAAAGTTCCCTCTCCCCTTCTGGCTGAGGCCCTCCTGCCTCTCCCCTCGACCAGCCCCTGCACGCACGCTCCCGCTGGTGGTACCCACAGCCTTCAAGTGGCAATGCAGCTTGGGGCTGCCTGGCACCAGGGTCCAGCCCAGGTCATTGCCATGCCAGGAGAAATCAGGGGACGCCATACCCAGCCCCATGGCTCCCAAGATGGGCTTCCTCACACCTCGGACAGGTGCTGCCACTCCAGTTTTCCAGGCCGGGGCTGGGCCTGGCGCGCACTTACTCTTTGCGCAGCCGCGGCAGCCTCTCTGGCTTCCTCTTCTTCTCCTCAGCTCGGGGCAGGAAGGCAGCAGCGCTCTCCTCTTTCCCAAGCCACGGCACTGGTGAGTGTGGCTGAACCTCAGGCAGCGTTTCCTGATGCCGCCAAGCCTGCATTGGGGCCAGAGGACAAATTTGAGGCTGCTTCTGACCTCCCTCAGGCGCTCTCACCTCTCAGCCCTGGAGAAGCCAGCAACTGCGGGGCCTGTGCGTCCTCCCGCACACTTGCTCTGCTCTGGCCTCAGAAACCCCCATGCCAAGCACTGCCGCAGGCAGGGACCCTGGCCGGGATTCACCACCGTTGCTTGCTGGCTCCATTCTCTCTTGCTGACATCGCTCGTGACAGGGTGAATGAGGGCAAGGAATGACCATTTTTCAGCGCTGCAACCGTGAAATCAAACGCTCCCGTGGGGTTCCACCAGTCAGACCCCAGCACGGAACCACTGAACGGGGTCGGTTGGAGGGGACCTCTGGAGAACTCTCGTCCAAGGCCCCGCTCCAAGCGGGGCCAGTTAGAGCAGGCTGCCCGGGCCGTGTCCACCTGAGGGTTGAATAACTCCAAGGGTAGAAGTCCCACAGCCTCTCTGGGCCCTGTTCCAAACTTTGACCACCCTCATGGTGGAAACGCGCCTCCCAACAGCTAGCCGGAATCTGCCTTTTTGCAACTCTACGTCTTGTGCCTCTCACCCTGTCACTGTGCGCCTCTGAGAAGAGCTGGCTAAGTTACCTCTAGCCTTTCCCCCGGGTAGCTGCAGACAGCAAGGCGATGGACCCTTGAGCCTTCTCTTCTATGGGCTGAACAAACACAGTCCTCTCCACCTCTCCCTTGGACACCAGGTTCTCCAGCCCGCTGACCAGCTTGGGAGCCTCCGCTGGATTTGCTCCAGCATTCCAGAGCCTCTCTTGCATGGTCGAGCCCCACCCTGGACCTAGGGCTGGCTCCAGGTGAGGTCTCCCAAGGGCTGAAGAGAGAGGACTCGTGGCGTCCTTCACTCGGCTGGCTACACTCTTGCAAACACAGCCCCGCCTGTGGTTGGCCTTCTTCCCCGCAAGTTCAAGGGAGGGGGTGACCCAGCCATGCCCCCACCACAGCACATTGCTGCTCCTCCCCTTTGGCTTTTTGCAGCAGCTTCTCCCTGCCAGGCATGGGCAGGCAAGCTTGAAAGACCATGGCCACCTGGCCTGCTCTTTGGGGGGCAGCAGTACCACTCGGACTTGGAGACCTCCACGGCTCCGCTCCTCGGCTTACCTGTTCTGCCCTGTTTGGCTGCCTGCAAACAGGAATTGCAGTCCGAGGTCTGGCTTGACGAGGTTCTTGCTGCTTGCTGTCCTCGTCCACCTGAGAGGAGCTCTCCCGAACTGTTTGCAGCAGGCTGAAAACACACAAGCCGGGTGAGGTTATCGGAGTCCCGGATGAGACCGTTCTCCATCTTGTGCTCACAAGCAGCGGCGTGCCAGCCTCTGCAGCACAAGACGGTGCTGCTGGAGCATTTGGTGTATTTGAGCCCTTGTGATCCCATCAAGAGTGAGGGCCCTACAGGCCCTAAGGAAAGCTCTGGATGCCCAGGTGTGGGCCCTCTCTGGATGGCACGAGGAGAAAACCAGTGCCATTTGCCACGCCCGGAGCCTGCAGAGCCCGCTAGCCGCCTCCTGCTAGGGGCACTAAAGGCCGTGAGGTGGTCAGAAAGACTCTGTTTTGGGGTGAAATGGGAAAAGGGGAGGCTTCTAGTGAATTGAATCCAACCTAAAAACCAGGGAAAACGGACACCGCTCTCTGTTGGTGGGGGAGGATGGTCTGACTTTCACGTTCCTCTGGGAAGTGCTCTCATCTACGCTGCAACCAAATGAGGTCCCTTGAAATGTCTAGCAAAGCAGAACAGCTTTGCTGCAACTTCTCAGCTGCTGCAACACCTCTTGCATCGACATTGGTCGTTGTGACACGAGTTGACAACCTTTCAGAGTTCATACCGACGGCGTGTGCGACGGAAACAACTCCTTCCCAGAATGCCAAAAGCACACGGTCACCGGCATGCTTTGCTCCAAGAGCCTCACCTGGCAGCTGGCTTGTTTGCCCGGGTTTTCCATTCTTTCCCTCCCTTTGAGCTGGCCCCAGATAGCGTGGGCGGAGAAAGCCTTTCTCGAGAAAGGAGGCGCTCAGCAGGAGGACTCCCTGGAAGTAGGAAGGGCGGAGACTCTTCAGCAAGCATCTCTGTGAGCGTTTGAACAAGAAGGACAGGCAGCTGTGCTCCAGCTTTGGATCAAAGAGCCCGATTGCCTCGGAGCTCTGCTCCCGAGCAGGTCTTAGGCCCTTGCTGACACAGAATCCTGTCCAGCTCTTCACTTCTGCAGGGCACCCTTCTGCCCTGGAGTACTGTGGCTGTTCTCCTGCTTTCTCTAGCCCATAGGCTTAAAAAGCGGGGCTTGGCTGGGAGGTGCTGGTGACCTCATGGTACCCTCTCCTTTGGGGCGGCTGCGGGCTGGAGGGCATAGTTCCACACGAGAAGGGGAACAGATTCCTGCACATCTCTAAGGCGCTCACATGCACAGACGTGCTCTTCTGGCGCATCCAGCCCAAAGACATGCTTAGGGAGATGCACAGCACAAGGCCTGCAATTACCAGCCTCCACAAGGAAGCCACGTTTTGGCACAGCTTCGCAGCCTGTCGCCACTCATCTCCACGTGGTCTTCCTCCCCACTTTCCAGCGCGCTGCTTCCCTGGGAAAGCTAGACCCCCTCCGCCACTGGCAGCTCAAGGCAGGATTTTGATCCCGCGCAGAGCGCGGAGGGATCTTCCTAAATTCCTAAATGCTGCTGCACAGACAGACTCCTGCAACTAAGGAGCAGCTTGCAAGACACACCAGGGCATGGAGTCCCAGGGCCAAGTGCCCCTCAGCAGTGGCAGCTGCTGCAGTTGGTGCTGCAGGACTGCCCGGAGAGCCCCTTCCAGGAGGAGTCCCCTGAGATCTGCCGTGATGAGTAAACAGAGGCACAAGAGAAGCAGCCTACTCCGCCAGGCATCGCCTTTTCAGCTTGGCTCCAGCCCCGTGCTGCGGAGGCCAAAAGGAAAACAAACACACCTCTCTCACCAGTCAGCTGTGACATTACCTTTTCCCTCAGTCTGCTTGTTACGCGCTCTGTCCTTTGCCTCCCGGCCTTTGGCGGCCTTCCGAGACCCTCTGGAGGAAGAGGCTGGTCTCACAGGCGACATCTCAGTCTCCGTCCTGGAAACAAGAAAGGCACCAGAGAGAAGCTTGACACCAGAGGCTCGCAGAAACCTGCGACAGGCTTGCCGTCAATCTAGGAAGACCAAGTCATGCAAAGACTTGTTGGCCGCCCTTCAGATGTCACACTGACAGAGTGTACGGAAGAAGCAACCCCTTCGAAGAACTCCAAGAGCACAAGGGCACCCTCAGCCCTTTTCTCCAAGAGCCTCACCTGGCCGACGACTTGCTTCCTTTGCTCTTCCGCCCCTTCTGCTTTTTACGGCCGGCGCCAGATAACGCGGGTGGCACAGGCCTTTCTTGAGAGAGGAGGCACGCAACGGGAGCACTCCCTGGAAGTAGGAAAGGAGAAGGCTCTTCAGCAAGCGTCTTTGTGAGCACTTGGGACAGGCAGATGTGCTCCAGCATCGGATCAAACAGGCTGATCCCCTTGGAGCCACGCTCTCCAAGAGGTCTTGCTCCCTAGGACGTCCTTGGCACACGCTAGCAGCCTGTTGACAGTCATCTCCAGGCAATCTTTCTCCCCACATTCACGTGCCCGGGATCCGTCAGAGAGGTAGACCCCCCCCTCCCTTCCCCTCCAGCATAGACACCTCGCCGCCAAACGTCCTAAAGTGAAAGAGGAGCTTGCGCTATCCACCAGGGCGCAGCGCCCCGGGGCAAAACTGCCCTTCAGCGGCACCAGCTGCATTTGTTGCTGTTGGGCCACCCTGAGACCTCCTGCCATCCAGAGTCACTTGAGATTTGCTGCGAGGGGTAAATAGAGGCACAAAGAGGCAGTCTACTCTCCCAGGCACCGCATCTTGACCAGGGCTCCAACCACCTACTGCTGAGGACAAAGGGAACACACGCATGAACACACGCACGCATGCACACTCCCTTCTCTCTCACAAGTCAGCTGTGACATGACCTGTTCTGTCCATCTGCCCTTCTTCTTCAGTGCACTTCAGGGATCCCTGGGAGGGAGATTCCGCCTCTTGTTTTTCAGCCGGAAGCGTCAAATCAAATCTGGAAAGGAGAAGACGCCAGGCTGCAGAAAAGGCACCACGCTCCCTTTGCCGCTCGCATTCACAGTCCGTTGCCAGAGAGCTTTGAGAAGGCCTGCCAAGGCCATAGCTTTCCAAAGCAGAGTACGCAACATCCTTGAGAACTCTCATTCTGAGGAACCGGAGAGGCACAGGCCAGACCTCCGCGGCGTGTGCGCACACGAGAGGCCCCACCAGTCTGGGCCAGGGCTTCCCTATCCTGACGCGGAGAAAGTGTACTCCAGGCCTCCTTGCTGCCCCTGGAGACCATCTCGCCTCCCCTCCTCCTATTCACCAAGCAGGAGCTGAGACCTACTCCACAAACGTACTGTGGCAACACGAAGACACTGCCGGGACCCATGCGAAAAGCCACACTTCCTCTTCCTGAAACCACCAGGGGTCTCGTCCCTGGGGCCTGAAACAGAGACAGAGGTACGTGAGAGCGTTCCGGCAACATGACTGCCTTGCTCCTAAAGGCAGCAAATCTTTCTTGTGCTCAGGGCAGATGCTGCCACCGGGACACCCTGAAACAAAGTTTCCTCTCCAAATGCTAGCCCTCAACTAGGAAAGCAGAAGATGCACAGCTCAGAGCTGAGACTGAGGGACCTCACTGCCAGGTGTTTCGCAAGGGCAAGAGTCAAGACAGTCAACGAGGACGCGCCTTCTCTGTTAGTGGAGAAGTCAGGCACAGGAGAAGGCATTCGATTAGCCAGGGTCTCTGCGGGCCGGGTTTTGCCGGTTGGCTTGCTATGAGCCTTCCTGGAAAGAGAACACCTGGCTCGGACCTGGTGTTAGCCTCACAGGCTCTCCAAGGATTTGGGTGGTTGCATCCATAGCATGGAAGAGGAGCGAGAGAGACCCAGCCCTTGCTTTGCCTTTGCCCAGTGGGTAAGAACCGGGAGCGCCACACGAGAGAGCTGGGGAAGGGCATTGGGCTGGGATGAGGAGACAGGCTGGGACAGGGTGACCATCCCAAGCAGAGCGTGAATGCAGGCCTGGGGCAGAAAAGAGCCGTTCATGGCAGTGGGACGCCAGGGACACTGGGAAGGGCTGGTCAGTGCAGACGGCCCAGCACTCAACCATGGCTTTCTGCGAGGGGAAGCGCCACAGATACCTGCCTGCGTCGTAGACTCTTTCCCCAGAAACTGCCTACTTTTGAGCCCGTAAAAGCCTCGCCATTATCATTTCTAGCACAGAGAGTGGGATGCTGGGCCAGCCAGAGCCTTGGCCTAACGCGGGGCAGCTCGTCCTACGTTCGCCTCTGTCGCCCAGACCACTGCGTACGAGAGACGGACGCTAGAGAGAGTTGGCGTGGCTGGAGACCGTGGCTGCCCCGCTGGCCGGGAAGGTCCTGGCAGGCCAACAGAGATCAGTTCAGTCGTCCTTTGACAGGTGTCCAGAAGAAGTAGGCGTAGCACGGGGAAGTGCTCGACTTACCCCGAGCAGAGCTGCTAGCAGCTTTCCAGTGCCATCCACGGTGAGGAGGAAGTCATCGTAAAATCTCATGGTCACTTCCTGGTCTCGTACGGAGAGAATGCCAATGGCCTTGAAGACAAAGTCCACGGCCTGTCTTTTTGAGATGGCCCGAAAGAACGCCATCACGGTCTCCTGTATGCAGCACTGCACCGTTGTAAAAGGCATGTGGGCACACACGGATAGATCCTCGTACCTCAGAGGGACGATTCTTACGTCACCTAGACAGCAGCAAAGGAGGAACAAAGTCACCTCTGCAGCAGGGCAGCGGGCTCCAATCACAAGGCGACAACACTTTCTGGCAAGACAGCGCTGCCTCAGAGCAGGCTCTTGAATCCTCTGCTACAGCGCCTAGGAGCGGTTTATGGAGTCCCTTCCGGGAAGAGTCAGAGCAGCCTGCAAACTGAGGTGCTCAGGGGGCAGCAGTGATTTTGCCAGTGCAGGAATAAAAAAGGGAAACTAACCATTTGGTAGGACCACGTTACCGGAGGGCAGGACAAGTAGGGCAGACGGGTGCAGGTCCCATGAGAAAGTGCGTGGTGCCAGGCCATTGTGACTGTGCCCGCAGCCAGTGCCCTCTGGCTAAGCCTATGCCATGTCAGTAGACGCAAGGAAGAAGCAAAGTGCAAGGACGGCACAGCAGCCCACAGGGTTCTTCTACCCCCCCCGCACCCCCACCCCGACCCCCACCCCCACCCCCACCGCCTCGTAGTCAGCAAATGTCTCCGCTTTTGGGGCCAGCGTCCTATCCCTCCCACGCACCCGGCTGAAGGCATATTACCAGGAAAGGACACCCAGGGAGCCTTTCTGAGCAGTTGCTCCTGGCTGGCCTCTGCAGCTTGAACAAGCTGAAGTTGTTCTCAGGCCAGCCGGAGGCATTCAGTCATGTCTTCAGAGCAGTTTGCATGCGCCTCAAGCTCGGCGCAAGGGCAGGCAAAGGTTTTAACGTGTCTTCTTACCAGGAACATCTTCTTGAGCGCACCTGGCCTGGTATTCCTTGGCAACAACCTCCGATATACGGAACATGGGTCTCCGAACAATCGAAAGCTCACCGTTCACGGAGCACTCGTAGTGTTTAAGGACATAGAATATCCCCACTCCTAATACCTTGACACCCTGAGAGCAGCAGCGGGAGAGAAGGAACAAGCATAAGCAGCCTGGAGACGAAAAACGGACCGAGGGCTTGCCCGAGCGTGGAGATGCTGCCCTGGGCCCTGCCCACCCCTAGCATGCAAAGGGCAAGATGGGGCACTAGGGAAAGCACACACTCCAGACCTTTCTTTCCTCTTGCTCCTCGGCTCGCCCCCCAAATCTCTTTGGGAAAGCAACAGCAGAGCCAACATTCCTCCCCTACCTACAGTCGGAGGGGTTTCCAACGGCAGGGACCAACCCTGGAACAGGGGCCAGGCTTTGGTTTTTCCATGCTGGCACTGGAGAAGGGAGAAGGCCCAGAAAGTGCCCAGCACTCTCTTCTGCTTTATCGGGACTTCCGTTGTTACCGCCGGTGCCAGAGAAGCTGCTCTGTGGCACATTTGTCCAGGACAGTGTCCTGCGGGGGTGCTCTTTCTCTTTTCAGGGGAGGGAAGCAACGGCACGCCGTGGCACAGGGGTGTCAGGACAAGGCAAACCGTCAGCGTTTCAGGAGGGGAGGACCGAGCCACAAGACCCACCTTGTTCTCTGCCAAGTGCTCTAGAATGTATTCAGAGACGCTGTCCCAAATGGTAACAATCTCTGGAAAGCAAGGGAAAAATCCAAGTCAGCAAGCGCACAACCATTCAGCACCCTGCTCACCAAGGAGGTGACCGGTGCAGGTGAGATGAAACATACCGCCACCCCAATTCCAAACACGCAAGGCGCTCCACGTGGCGGGAGCTGCAGAGCTGAGCTGCGAGGACACCTCTGCCCACTTCTAAGCGAGGCTCCTGTCCTTTCAGGTGGGCATGCCTGAAAGGCATACCCGCCCGCTAGGGAAACGGGGACTAGCTTTCCACGCCAGTGAGAGGACGGTGCCGTGCCCACAGGAGTCGCCCAGGCTCAGGGCAGCCCCAGGTGTCTCCCCTGCAGGAGTCCCGGCTGCCAAACTCACCGCTGGGCCACCAAGGGACGTGCAGACTGGTCTCTCGTGGCACCCACTAGCCCTGTCCAGCCCTGCCCCACAGAGCCCAGCCTTTCCATAGCTCTTCTCCTAGCTGATATGCTCTACAGCAGTCAGGAAATACCTCCTGCAAGCCTTACCGTAGCGGCTGAGATTCCTGAGCGTTGGGAACACGTCTGGCCACAGGTTCTCCATCTTTGCGCCCCCTCACGCTCAATGAGGCCCTGTAGCAGGAGGGGGAGGAGGAAACTTCTCCTCCTCCTCCTTTGCACTTCCCCAGGCAGGCTCCAGCAGTGTTGCGTGGCCTGCCTTCGCCCTCTCGTTGCGCTGCAAAGCAGCTCCTCCAGAGAAGAGCGGTGGCGAGAGCAGCACCCGAAAGCTGGGCTTGCCCAGGCCTCGCAGGGAAGTGCAGGGAGGGGCCCCGTGGCGGGAGGGGAGCTGTGGCTGTGATGCGGCATGTCCCACTGTGACCCCAGCCCGCGTCACCAAGAGGCTGCCAGGCCTCCCGCGACACCCTCCCCCAGACCCTGCCAGGCTTTGCCCACCTCAGCCAAGGGCAGCTGCGCTGGCTGTTTTGGGGTGCTGCCCCCACCCCACGCCGTGGCGCAGCGAGAGCCATGGCGGGGGCGGGGAGGGGGAGCTCACCAGTGTGGTGGCCCCAGATGGGGACGCTGCGCTGCCATTGCTGGCCGCAGGGGCTGTGCTGAGCTCTGCCCTGAAGGAAGGAAGGAAGGGATAAAGGAAGGAAGGAATAAAGAGGAGCCTCGGCAAAGCAAGGGCTGGTGCTGGTTAGGTATACCACAGCCTCTCTGGGTTCTGGAGTCTGGAGTCTGCCTGGGCTCTGGAGTCTGGCTCCGTCTTCTTTACTCCCCCCATCGTGTATTTAGACACACCGACAAGAGCCCCTCTGGGCCTTTGCGTCTCCCGCCTAAACAATCCCAGCTCTCTCAGCCTCTGCTCGTGTGACGGATGCTTCAATCCCTCAAGCCTCTCGGAGGCCTTTTGCTGGACTCGCTCCGGCATGGCCATGTCTTTCTTGTACTGGGCCCAGCGCTTGTGGTACAGGTCTCTCGCTGGCACCTGCTGGACGGCTGCTTGACCTTCCCTCATCACGACTCTAGGTGGAACTAGAGCTCCAAGCGCCCTGTGCTCAGGAATGGCTGACAGAGCTCGCTGGAGCCTGTTAGAGCTTGCGAGAGGTCACAGCCTCCTTTGGCTCAAACTGCTGCACCTGTGTGCTGCCTCGGTGAGCTGTGCTCTCAGCAACGGCTACTTCCTTTCCCCCCGGGCACTGTCCAAGAGTCCGCCAGGACCGTCTCCAAACCGTGCCAAAGGCCGTGCGAATGCAAAATCGGGTCTGGGAGCGTTAAGCGCCACCCCTTGTGCACCAACATCTCGCTGCACTGAGGAACACCTGTGCCATGGCTGAGTGTGGGGGGCAGGTGGGCTTGTTTCCAGGGCTTCTTTCAAAGTGACCGGAGTTGTCCAGGACGTAACAGAACCAAGGGCTGGCTCAGGCTGTGACTATCAGCAGGGCCTAAGCACTGGTTGTTATTGCGAGTCCCCTGTGGCGTAGCAGCAGGACGCGACACCTGGGTGCTGTCAGGGCCCTGAGGGCCTCAGTGGCCCTGACCAGCAATGCTCCACACACCCTGCCCATGGGCCCAGGAGCCCATTTCAGCTCCTCCCTGGGCCTTCTGGCCCCGTCTGCACCAGGAAGCATGGGAAGGGTCTCTCATTGGCATGTGCAGAGCAAAGCTTCACTGCAGAGTCGCCTGCTCCTGCCTCTGTGGGACTGGGTAGTGCAGGGATCTTAGGACTGAAAGACAAGGCAGCTCCTGCGGCAGGTGAGTCACGTCCCGCAGACCCAGAGACCTTTTCTCTGTCACCCAGCGCCTCCCAGGAGCCCTAAGGAAAGGGTATTCTGCAAGGGGATTTGGCAGAAGACAGGGCTGCCCTGGAGCTGGCTGCACAGGCAAGCCCAGGATGGCTGTTGTTGCAACAGAGGAAACGCCCTGTTCCTCGTGCCTGCTCAGAGCTCCTGTGCGTCTGATAGGGTCCCCTTCCTTCCACGCTGCCCCCCAGGTGAAAGGCCTCGCTTGCTGTGGCAATAGGGTTAGCCCTAACCCTAAGCCTTTCCCTGGCTGGGAATCGAACCCAGGCCGCGGCAGTGAGAGTGCCGAATCCTGACCACTAGACCACCAGGGAGGAGAGGCCCAGCCTGCCTGTGCACCCACCGGTGGGCACCAGCCCTGCCCTGCAGGGGACCAACCCCTCCAACCACAGCCCCCCACAGCCGGTCAGGAAGACAAATTGCCGTGGCAGCCCGAGCCTTCCCAGGCAACTCTGCAGGCATTCCTCCTTCTTTCTGAGAACGAGGCCCTCAACCAGAGCCTCTGGGCAGCAGGCACCCTGCAGTGGGAAGGCCCAGGGAGTGCAAGGTGGCGGTCGGCGGGGAGGCTGGTCACTGCTGGACACAGGTTTGCACCTGGAAAGTCCCTGAGCAGAAAATCACAGCTGGGCACAAATCACAGCAGCCTGAGACAACAAAGCCCGACAGCACGGGCTTCAAACCCACCTCTCCAAGAAACCGGAGCCAAAATCCAGCTCCTTGCACCACTCACCTATACCCACCAGACTGCAACACTCCTGTCCTGGTGCATGGGTTGGGCTGGGGGAAGTCTGGATTGCCTCTCGCCAGGGGACCGATGCCCCTTCCGGCTGTCCTTGCAGCACAGTGCGAAGCGTGAGCACGCTCTTGCTGCAGGTGGCAGCCAGCAGTGGGAGCGGGCTGCTTTCCGAGGGCAGGCAAGCAGGCTGCGAGGGACATAGCAAGGCCAGTGAGGCAGGGACCTCCCTGGCAGGGCACAGGCCCTCAGCACCCGAGCAAGAAGGGAGAGCTGGTTGAGTGTCAGGAACGAGGGCCAGGCACAGAGCAGTGGTTGCCAGCCAAGTCCAAAGTGCTGAGACGGGTCTGAGGCCAAGCTCTGGAGCCCGGTCAGCCAGGGAAGGGCAGGGTCAGCGAGGTGCATGGCGGCCAGGGCCGGGCATGGCTGCAACGTAGCTCAGGCGAGGAGCAGCTCCCTTCTGCTGAGCCACCTCCGCCACCCAGCGCAGCACTCCTGCAGCTGCAACCTCTCGCCAGGACCTCTCCCAGCAGCAGGAGCAGAGCAAGTGGGGAAAGGACCGTCGCTCTTTGTGGAGGTGCGCCCACAGGCTCACACTGCACCCCAGGGTGCGTGGTGGAGGGGACACTTGAGCAGAAAGAGCCAGGGCTGGGCACGGAGCAGTTCCTATCCCCTGTGCTATGCACCTGCCTTCCCCCCTACACCACCCTCTGTCCAGCTGGCTACGCGGGGCCGCTCTTTGCAGAGTTGTCCTTTCCTCATCGCCAGCCCCTGGACATGCCCCGTAACTGCCTTCAGTCCAGTTCTTTGCCATCCCCAAGAACTGAGACTTCTGAAAAGGTGAATCTAGAGTGTGAGTTTGCCTCCCCTCTCCCAGGGAGGCACATGAGGGCTTGCGCTGTTCGGGTGCTGCTCTGCAAGGACACAGACTCGCATTTTCTGACTTCTCCCTGCTAGCCTGTCGTCACCTGACAGCTCTGGCTGCTCCGCAGGAGGGCAGAAGGCAGGAGGGCAGGAGGCAGGAGGGACAAATGGCCCGAGGAGGAAAGGCAATCACATGGGCAGCTGTGATCGTATAGTGGTTAGTACTCTGCGTTGTGGCCGAATCCGAGTCACAGCAATGGTTTTGCAAAGCCCGCCGGGTGAAAAGGAGAGTTGGAAAAGACACGGGAGGCACCCGCAAGGGTAGGCCAGTGGGTTTGTTTCCAAAGATGCCATGGCCTAGGAAGCTCTTCTGTGCTCTCTGTTCCAAACATTCAGTGGGCTCGTGCCTAAAATGATTTCCTGGTTTCTAGTGATCGTGCAGTGTCTTCTGCTGGGGGGCTGCCGTGACAGCTACCCCTGCTTCTGGGAAAGCAGTCAAGCTTCTCCATTCTCCAGGCCAAGCTTGAGAACTGAGAGAGTCTGCCTGGAAAGTGCCCAGCTTTTCACCTTTCCTTTCCCTTGCCCTTGCTCTCCGTGTTGCAGTCAGGGCACTCTCAGCTCCACACACAAACTGCCCTGCAGCCCCAGCCCACCCGCAACTGCCATCCCACGCCATAGAGACCCCCAACACAAGTAGCTCTTCCCTGGGAGAAAGAAGTCGCTTTTTTTTTTTCTTCAGGGGGAGCGTGTGACTTTTCTGAGGTTATGCCACCATGCTGGAAGCCTTAAGTCCTGTTCCGGCCAAGCTGTAAGCTGGCTGTGGGAAAGAAACCCTCTGGATCCTCTGCGGAAGAGAAGAGGTCTGGATCCTCTGCGGAAGAGAAGGGAGGAGAGCCCAGCTCTGCCTCCGGGGCCCCAAACCGAGTGCTATGCGGGCAGAGCCCAGGTCAAGCCTGGAACGGCCCCGAGCGCTTCTGGTGTTCCAAGGTGTCTGTATTGGCAGGTCCCAGGATGTCTGGCTTGAGACAGATGTCACTGCTAGGAAGCTGCACCGCCCAAGGGAAGAGGAGGCAGTGCATGATCAAAAGCCCATGCTCCAGGTGAGGCTTGAACTCACACCCTCAGCATCCCTCCGCTTAGCACTGCTGTATAAGTACTGCGCGCTGGCCCATTGCGCCACTGGAGCACGCTTGGAGAGGCGGACTGGAGCCCACGAGCAACCATTGTTGCCTGCGATCACCATGGCTCTTCAGCATTAACCGGGCACCTCAAGTGCTTTCCTCTTTGTCTCGTCCAGCAAGGAGCAGCCATTGCGTGCCAGGCTTGCAACATTCACCAGGGCACGGAGTGCCAGGGCAAAGTGCCCCTCGGCAGGGTTTAGCTGGCTAGAGGCAGGAAAAGGGAGGCCACAGGCGACCCAGGGCTGGGACAGTGCGGTCGCTGCTGTGGCAGCCCTGTGAGGCCATTGAGTGCATCAGAAAGCCCCTGTAGTGAAGGCAGCCGGGGGAGGGGGCGAGGGGAGGCAGAAGAAGGACACCCGACTGCCACAGGGACCGTGAGTAAGGGCAGACCCAGAGCAGCCAAAGCCATGCTGGGCCAATGGGAGTGGAGGCTGGAGAGGGGCTAAGGCAGCCAAGAAGGACACGGAGAGCAGCAGCAGGGAACACTGGTCCCAAACCACATCTCGTGGGGGAGCCAACGGGCTTCTGGCTTTGCGCTCTGCTCCCGAGGGCATCTGGGCTCTGGCCTAACCCCTGCCTGGCTGTCAGAGTCCAGTAGTCTCTGCAGCAGCATCTTGTAGCTATTCCACACAGGGAGGGTCAAGAGGGACCTCGCGGAGCTCTCAGAGCGAGACGAGACAGAAGGGTCACCGCACCAGAAAAGCCAGCGGGCAGTCCCCCAAAGCAGCAGAACGTCGCCCTTCCAACTCCCCACTGAAAACCAGTTCTTCTCTTTTAAACTGACAAGCACTTTTCTGGAAATCAGGGTCAGCACCACTTCATGAGTTGCATGGCCAGGGAAAGCTGCCAACTAAGCGCACAGGCAGGGCAAAACAGTACTGGCTGAGTACTCAGCTTCTGGACCTCCTTGGCAATTTGTTGGTCCCTGCAGCAGCAAGGCGGTCCAAAGCCTTTGCCTCTTTACTACGCCGAATGTCTGCCAGTGAAGCAGGTGCTTAGTAAGAGGCAGCACTTGCAGGGAGAGTGCAGTGTTTGGAGCATCAGGCGTTACTGGGACAAGGAAGACGACCGAAGAAGAGGCTTCTCCCAGCAACAGACCGAAAGGACACGGCCATCACCCGCTCCTCTGGGAGGATCCACAAAGCCCCTTCCTGTGTTTGATGAAGGGCAGGGAGATGCTGTGTTCCCGGGTCAGAGGAGGCGCATGGACAGGCTTCAAGGAGCCCAGGATTTGAAAAAGGCTGACAGGGCAGTCAAGCAGCTGTGAGCTGCCTGTAGTTTACAAGAAGCTACTAGGTGCTGCTTTGAAAACCTAATTCAAGAAAGCGCTAAAAAAACCAACCGCAGCCATGCGGCAAGAGAGGAGGAAGGTCTAAATGAGGCACGTCCACCTCCAGGCAGCAGGCAGGAGGTGGGTGGTGGGGACACCGTGCGCCCACCAGGACATGAGCACAGCCCTGGGGGGGCCGCCACAAGGAGCAGCCAAGGGCCGACGGAGGCCCAGGGACAAACATGGCCCATCCCAGGTTTGCCTGGCTGGAGAGCACTGCAGCTGCAGAGAAAAGCCAGGCATCTGCACTCCCAGGTTGCCGCACCGCTCTACCCCACAGCAGCTCCTCCTCTGCCCTTAGCCTTTCCCCATACAATCCGGAGAAGGGCTGCAGCTCCTATAGCACCCCTGGGGCTGTGGGCCCATCAGGTGTACGTGTGTCCTGGCCACCATGCTGTGTGAGGGGTGTGTCCGCTGTGCAGTGTCTCTGTGCGTGTGGAGAGCGTGAGCATGTGTGCGGATGCGTGTGCAGTGTCAGGGATGTGTTGGGCTGGTGCATGTGCACTCTGGCGGTGCAGTCCTGGCTGTGCGTGAGGGTCTTGGGGAGTGAGAGGTGTGAGCTCTGAGCGTGTCCTAGGGAGGGTAATGAAGGAAGAAAGGGGCGCGTGTGTGTGCGCGCGCGCTGTCCTTAGAATGAGTGAGGCAGTGGTTTGCTTGCACACCCGCTCTGTGGCACGCGTGTCTCTATGCTGCGGTCTGTGTACGGGCGTTATTCTGTTACGGCGCTACAAAAACTGTGGAGGAGCACATGGGGGGTTTAACAGCTCTTCTGTTCATCTGTCCTGCAGCACTGTCCTTTGTGAGGCACAGGCTGGTTACTCCAGCCGTGAACAAGTACACGCCACTTTTTTTTTTCCTTTGGCCCTTGTAGGTGGATTTCAACATCCCCTTTGCTAAGAGCTCCATGGCCGCAATGGAGACAACGCTGACAGCAGCCGAGGGAGCTCCCACGCTGACAGGCCTCCACTTGGCCCTGGAGCTGCAGTGCCTTGGGACTGGTCGCTCTTCAGGCCCAGGCAGGCTTCCGCAGCTAGCAAGATGGCTCAGGACCACGCTTCCAGACTTTCCAGCAATGTTCACATGTCTTCTGCGCAGCCAGCAAGTCCTGGTATCTCTCCCTTTGATCCCGCAGAGCCATCTGCTGCCCAGTGCTAGGGCATTAAAAAGGAACCGTTTGGTTTTAGGCACAGGGAGAAGGGCACGGAAACGCTGCAGGCCTAGGGCAGGGCGGTTCTTCTGGGGTCTGCTTCTGCTGGCATCTCTATGCTTTCTGGAACGGGACAGGGGCCCTAGTGTCCAAGGCAAGGACATGACAAGGTGCCACGTGCCGGTAATCAGCCTGCGGAGGAGTCAGGCGGGGATGGGACTTTGCACCAAGCCGGCCTCGATCCCCACAGGGCAAGGTGTCCGGGTGTGGAGCCTTGGGGAGACAAGGATGGAGCGTGCGGTTTGAAAAGGGAGAGCCAAAACGCTGGAGGAATCCTTTCATCGTCGGCAGCCACAACTTTCTGGTCCCACAGGGAAAGCCCACCGCTGAGTGCCCAACCCCTGCCCCTGGGCTGGAAGAGTGCCTGCTCCCAGGCCACAGCCTGCAAAGCCTGTTGCTCTCCCACGAGGGGTGCCAGGGAAAGACCGGACCCCCTTCCCCTCCCCTTGGGTGCTCCTGGGTGTGGAGGGAAGGCCAGTGCAGGGGAAGGGGAAACAGCACCCCCAGCTGGAGAAATTTACCAGAGGAAGTGCTTCTCTTGGGAATTCCGCTGCCGATTCAGCTCTACCCTCTGCTTCCACTCTTCCCGACGCACTTGGTAAGTCTCCAAGAGTTGCAGGGTGTGGCTTGCTCGTACAGAAAGCTGCCTGCAAGAGCAGGGAAAGTTCCCTCTCCCCTTCTGGCTGAGGCCCTCCTGCCTCTCCCCTCGACCAGCCCCTGCACGCACGCTCCCGCTGGTGGTACCCACAGCCTTCAAGTGGCAATGCAGCTTGGGGCTGCCTGGCACCAGGGTCCAGCCCAGGTCATTGCCATGCCAGGAGAAATCAGGGGACGCCATACCCAGCCCCATGGCTCCCAAGATGGGCTTCCTCACACCTCGGACAGGTGCTGCCACTCCAGTTTTCCAGGCCGGGGCTGGGCCTGGCGCGCACTTACTCTTTGCGCAGCCGCGGCAGCCTCTCTGGCTTCCTCTTCTTCTCCTCAGCTCGGGGCAGGAAGGCAGCAGCGCTCTCCTCTTTCCCAAGCCACGGCACTGGTGAGTGTGGCTGAACCTCGGGCAGCGTTTCCTGATGCCGCCAAGCCTGCATTGGGGCCAGAGGACAAATTTGAGGCTGCTTCTGACCTCCCTCAGGCGCTCTCACCTCTCAGCCCTGGAGAAGCCAGCAACTGCGGGGCCTGTGCGTCCTCCCGCACACTTGCTCTGCTCTGGCCTCAGAAACCCCCATGCCAAGCACTGCCGCAGGCAGGGACCCTGGCCGGGATTCACCACCGTTGCTTGCTGGCTCCATTCTCTCTTGCTGACATCGCTCGTGACAGGGTGAATGAGGGCAAGGAATGACCGTTTTTCAGCGCTGCAACCGTGAAATCAAACGCTCCCGTGGGGTTCCACCAGTCAGACCCCAGCACGGAACCACTGAACGGGGTCGGTTGGAGGGGACCTCTGGAGAACTCTCGTCCAAGTCCAAGTTGGAGCGGGGCCAGTTAGAGCAGGCTGCCCGGGCTGTGTCCACCTGAGGGTTGAATAACTCCAAGGGTAGAAGTCCCACAGCCTCTCTGGGCCCTGTTCCAAACTTTGACCACCCTCATGGTGGAAACGCGCCTCCCAACAGCTAGCCGGAATCTGCCTTTTTGCAACTCTACGTCTTGTGCCTCTCACCCTGTCACTGTGCGCCTCTGAGAAGAGCTGGCTAAGTTACCTCTAGCCTTTCCCCCGGGTAGCTGCAGACAGCAAGGCGATGGACCCTTGAGCCTTCTCTTCTATGGGCTGAACAAACACAGTCCTCTCCACCTCTCCCTTGGACACCAGGTTCTCCAGCCCGCTGACCAGCTTGGGAGCCTCCGCTGGATTTGCTCCAGCATTCCAGAGCCTCTCTTGCATGGTCGAGCCCCACCCTGGACCTAGGGCTGGCTCCAGGTGAGGTCTCCCAAGGGCTGAAGAGAGAGGACTCGTGGCGTCCTTCACTCGGCTGGCTACACTCTTGCAAGCACAGCCCCGCCTGTGGTTGGCCTTCTTCCCCGCAAGTTCAAGGGAGGGGGTGACCCAGCCATGCCCCCACCACAGCACATTGCTGCTCCTCCCCTTTGGCTTTTTGCAGCAGCTTCTCCCTGCCAGGCATGGGCAGGCAAGCTTGAAAGACCATGGCCACCTGGCCTGCTCTTTGGGGGGCAGCAGTACCACTCGGACTTGGAGACCTCCACGGCTCCGCTCCTCGGCTTACCTGTTCTGCCCTGTTTGGCTGCCTGCAAACAGGAATTGCAGTCCGAGGTCTGGCTTGACGAGGTTCTTGCTGCTTGCTGTCCTCGTCCACCTGAGAGGAGCTCTCCCGAACTGTTTGCAGCAGGCTGAAAACACACAAGCCGGGTGAGGTTATCGGAGTCCCGGATGAGACCGTTCTCCATCTTGTGCTCACAAGCAGCGGCGTGCCAGCCTCTGCAGCACAAGACGGTGCTGCTGGAGCATTTGGTGTATTTGAGCCCTTGTGATCCCATCAAGAGTGAGGGCCCTACAGGCCCTAAGGAAAGCTCTGGATGCCCAGGTGTGGGCCCTCTCTGGATGGCACGAGGAGAAAACCAGTGCCATTTGCCACGCCCGGAGCCTGCAGAGCCCGCTAGCCGCCTCCTGCTAGGGGCACTAAAGGCCGTGAGGTGGTCAGAAAGACTCTGTTTTGGGGTGAAATGGGAAAAGGGGAGGCTTCTAGTGAATTGAATCCAACCTAAAAACCAGGGAAAACGGACACCGCTCTCTGTTGGTGGGGGAGGATGGTCTGACTTTCACGTTCCTCTGGGAAGTGCTCTCATCTACGCTGCAACCAAATGAGGTCCCTTGAAATGTCTAGCAAAGCAGAACAGCTTTGCTGCAACTTCTCAGCTGCTGCAACACCTCTTGCATCGACATCGGTCGTTGTGACACGAGTTGACAACCTTTCAGAGTTCATACCGACGGCGTGTGCGACGGAAACAACTCCTTCCCAGAATGCCAAAAGCACACGGTCACCGGCATGCTTTGCTCCAAGAGCCTCACCTGGCAGCTGGCTTGTTTGCCCGGGTTTTCCATTCTTTCCCTCCCTTTGAGCTGGCCCCAGATAGCGTGGGCGGAGAAAGCCTTTCTCGAGAAAGGAGGCGCTCAGCAGGAGGACTCCCTGGAAGTAGGAAGGGCGGAGACTCTTCAGCAAGCATCTCTGTGAGCGTTTGAACAAGAAGGACAGGCAGCTGTGCTCCAGCTTTGGATCAAAGAGCCCGATTGCCTCGGAGCTCTGCTCCCGAGCAGGTCTTAGGCCCTTGCTGACACAGAATCCTGTCCAGCTCTTCACTTCTGCAGGGCACCCGTCTGCCCTGGAGTACTGTGGCTGTTCTCCTGCTTTCTCTAGCCCATAGGCTTAAAAAGCGGGGCTTGGCTGGGAGGTGCTGGTGACCTCATGGTACCCTCTCCTTTGGGGCGGCTGCGGGCTGGAGGGCATAGTTCCACACGAGAAGGGGAACAGATTCCTGCACATCTCTAAGGCGCTCACATGCACAGACGTGCTCTTCTGGCGCATCCAGCCCAAAGACATGCTTAGGGAGATGCACAGCACAAGGCCTGCAATTACCAGCCTCCACAAGGAAGCCACGTTTTGGCACAGCTTCGCAGCCTGTCGCCACTCATCTCCACGTGGTCTTCCTCCCCACTTTCCAGCGCGCTGCTTCCCTGGGAAAGCTAGACCCCCTCCGCCACTGGCAGCTCAAGGCAGGATTTTGATCCCGCGCAGAGCGCGGAGGGATCTTCCTAAATTCCTAAATGCTGCTGCACAGACAGACTCCTGCAACTAAGGAGCAGCTTGCAAGACACACCAGGGCATGGAGTCCCAGGGCCAAGTGCCCCTCAGCAGTGGCAGCTGCTGCAGTTGGTGCTGCAGGACTGCCCGGAGAGCCCCTTCCAGGAGGAGTCCCCTGAGATCTGCCGTGATGAGTAAACAGAGGCACAAGAGAAGCAGCCTACTCCGCCAGGCATCGCCTTTTCAGCTTGGCTCCAGCCCCGTGCTGCGGAGGCCAAAAGGAAAACAAACACACCTCTCTCACCAGTCAGCTGTGACATTACCTTTTCCCTCAGTCTGCTTGTTACGCGCTCTGTCCTTTGCCTCCCGGCCTTTGGCGGCCTTCCGAGACCCTCTGGAGGAAGAGGCTGGTCTCACAGGCGACATCTCAGTCTCCGTCCTGGAAACAAGAAAGGCACCAGAGAGAAGCTTGACACCAGAGGCTCGCAGAAACCTGCGACAGGCTTGCCGTCAATCTAGGAAGACCAAGTCATGCAAAGACTTGTTGGCCGCCCTTCAGATGTCACACTGACAGAGTGTACGGAAGAAGCAACCCCTTCGAAGAACTCCAAGAGCACAAGGGCACCCTCAGCCCTTTTCTCCAAGAGCCTCACCTGGCCGACGACTTGCTTCCTTTGCTCTTCCGCCCCTTCTGCTTTTTACGGCCGGCGCCAGATAACGCGGGTGGCACAGGCCTTTCTTGAGAGAGGAGGCACGCAACGGGAGCACTCCCTGGAAGTAGGAAAGGAGAAGGCTCTTCAGCAAGCGTCTTTGTGAGCACTTGGGACAGGCAGATGTGCTCCAGCATCGGATCAAACAGGCTGATCCCCTTGGAGCCACGCTCTCCAAGAGGTCTTGCTCCCTAGGACGTCCTTGGCACACGCTAGCAGCCTGTTGACAGTCATCTCCAGGCAATCTTTCTCCCCACATTCACGTGCCCGGGATCCGTCAGAGAGGTAGACCCCCCCCTCCCTTCCCCTCCAGCATAGACACCTCGCCGCCAAACGTCCTAAAGTGAAAGAGGAGCTTGCGCTATCCACCAGGGCGCAGCGCCCCGGGGCAAAACTGCCCTTCAGCGGCACCAGCTGCATTTGTTGCTGTTGGGCCACCCTGAGACCTCCTGCCATCCAGAGTCACTTGAGATTTGCTGCGAGGGGTAAATAGAGGCACAAAGAGGCAGTCTACTCTCCCAGGCACCGCATCTTGACCAGGGCTCCAACCACCTACTGCTGAGGACAAAGGGAACACACGCATGAACACACGCACGCATGCACACTCCCTTCTCTCTCACAAGTCAGCTGTGACATGACCTGTTCTGTCCATCTGCCCTTCTTCTTCAGTGCACTTCAGGGATCCCTGGGAGGGAGATTCCGCCTCTTGTTTTTCAGCCGGAAGCGTCAAATCAAATCTGGAAAGGAGAAGACGCCAGGCTGCAGAAAAGGCACCACGCTCCCTTTGCCGCTCGCATTCACAGTCCGTTGCCAGAGAGCTTTGAGAAGGCCTGCCAAGGCCATAGCTTTCCAAAGCAGAGTACGCAACATCCTTGAGAACTCTCATTCTGAGGAACCGGAGAGGCACAGGCCAGACCTCCGCGGCGTGTGCGCACACGAGAGGCCCCACCAGTCTGGGCCAGGGCTTCCCTATCCTAACGCGGAGAAAGTGTACTCCAGGCCTCCTTGCTGCCCCTGGAGACCATCTCGCCTCCCCTCCTCCTATTCACCAAGCAGGAGCTGAGACCTACTCCACAAACGTACTGTGGCAACACGAAGACACTGCCGGGACCCATGCGAAAAGCCACACTTCCTCTTCCTGAAACCACCAGGGGTCTCGTCCCTGGGGCCTGAAACAGAGACAGAGGTACGTGAGAGCGTTCCGGCGACATGACTGCCTTGCTCCTAAAGGCAGCAAATCTTTCTTGTGCTCAGGGCAGATGCTGCCACCGGGACACCCTGAAACAAAGTTTCCTCTCCAAATGCTAGCCCTCAACTAGGAAAGCAGAAGATGCACAGCTCAGAGCTGAGACTGAGGGACCTCACTGCCAGGTGTTTCGCAAGGGCAAGAGTCAAGACAGTCAACGAGGACGCGCCTTCTCTGTTAGTGGAGAAGTCAGGCACAGGAGAAGGCATTCGATTAGCCAGGGTCTCTGCGGGCCGGGTTTTGCCGGTTGGCTTGCTATGAGCCTTCCTGGAAAGAGAACACCTGGCTCGGACCTGGTGTTAGCCTCACAGGCTCTCCAAGGATTTGGGTGGTTGCATCCATAGCATGGAAGAGGAGCGAGAGAGACCCAGCCCTTGCTTTGCCTTTGCCCAGTGGGTAAGAACCGGGAGCGCCACACGAGAGAGCTGGGGAAGGGCATTGGGCTGGGATGAGGAGACAGGCTGGGACAGGGTGACCATCCCAAGCAGAGCGTGAATGCAGGCCTGGGGCAGAAAAGAGCCGTTCATGGCAGTGGGACGCCAGGGACACTGGGAAGGGCTGGTCAGTGCAGACGGCCCAGCACTCAACCATGGCTTTCTGCGAGGGGAAGCGCCACAGATACCTGCCTGCGTCGTAGACTCTTTCCCCAGAAACTGCCTACTTTTGAGCCCGTAAAAGCCTCGCCATTATCATTTCTAGCACAGAGAGTGGGATGCTGGGCCAGCCAGAGCCTTGGCCTAACGCGGGGCAGCTCGTCCTACGTTCGCCTCTGTCGCCCAGACCACTGCGTACGAGAGACGGACGCTAGAGAGAGTTGGCGTGGCTGGAGACCGTGGCTGCCCCGCTGGCCGGGAAGGTCCTGGCAGGCCAACAGAGATCAGTTCAGTCGTCCTTTGACAGGTGTCCAGAAGAAGTAGGCGTAGCACGGGGAAGTGCTCGACTTACCCCGAGCAGAGCTGCTAGCAGCTTTCCAGTGCCATCCACGGTGAGGAGGAAGTCATCGTAAAATCTCATGGTCACTTCCTGGTCTCGTACGGAGAGAATGCCAATGGCCTTGAAGACAAAGTCCACGGCCTGTCTTTTTGAGATGGCCCGAAAGAACGCCATCACGGTCTCCTGTATGCAGCACTGCACCGTTGTAAAAGGCATGTGGGCACACACGGATAGATCCTCGTACCTCAGAGGGACGATTCTTACGTCACCTAGACAGCAGCAAAGGAGGAACAAAGTCACCTCTGCAGCAGGGCAGCGGGCTCCAATCACAAGGCGACAACACTTTCTGGCAAGACAGCGCTGCCTCAGAGCAGGCTCTTGAATCCTCTGCTACAGCGCCTAGGAGCGGTTTATGGAGTCCCTTCCGGGAAGAGTCAGAGCAGCCTGCAAACTGAGGTGCTCAGGGGGCAGCAGTGATTTTGCCAGTGCAGGAATAAAAAAGGGAAACTAACCATTTGGTAGGACCACGTTACCGGAGGGCAGGACAAGTAGGGCAGACGGGTGCAGGTCCCATGAGAAAGTGCGTGGTGCCAGGCCATTGTGACTGTGCCCGCAGCCAGTGCCCTCTGGCTAAGCCTATGCCATGTCAGTAGACGCAAGGAAGAAGCAAAGTGCAAGGACGGCACAGCAGCCCACAGGGTTCTTCTACCCCCCCCGCACCCCCACCCCGACCCCCACCCCCACCCCCACCGCCTCGTAGTCAGCAAATGTCTCCGCTTTTGGGGCCAGCGTCCTATCCCTCCCACACACCGGCTGAAGGCATATTACCAGGAAAGGACACCCAGGGAGCCTTTCTGAGCAGTTGCTCCTGGCTGGCCTCTGCAGCTTGAACAAGCTGAAGTTGTTCTCAGGCCAGCCGGAGGCATTCAGTCATGTCTTCAGAGCAGTTTGCATGCGCCTCAAGCTCGGCGCAAGGGCAGGCAAAGGTTTTAACGTGTCTTCTTACCAGGAACATCTTCTTGAGCGCACCTGGCCTGGTATTCCTTGGCAACAACCTCCGATATACGGAACATGGGTCTCCGAACAATCGAAAGCTCACCGTTCACGGAGCACTCGTAGTGTTTAAGGACATAGAATATCCCCACTCCTAATACCTTGACACCCTGAGAGCAGCAGCGGGAGAGAAGGAACAAGCATAAGCAGCCTGGAGACGAAAAACGGACCGAGGGCTTGCCCGAGCGTGGAGATGCTGCCCTGGGCCCTGCCCACCCCTAGCATGCAAAGGGCAAGATGGGGCACTAGGGAAAGCACACACTCCAGACCTTTCTTTCCTCTTGCTCCTCGGCTCGCCCCCCAAATCTCTTTGGGAAAGCAACAGCAGAGCCAACATTCCTCCCCTACCTACAGTCGGAGGGGTTTCCAACGGCAGGGACCAACCCTGGAACAGGGGCCAGGCTTTGGTTTTTCCATGCTGGCACTGGAGAAGGGAGAAGGCCCAGAAAGTGCCCAGCACTCTCTTCTGCTTTATCGGGACTTCCGTTGTTACCGCCGGTGCCAGAGAAGCTGCTCTGTGGCACATTTGTCCAGGACAGTGTCCTGCGGGGGTGCTCTTTCTCTTTTCAGGGGAGGGAAGCAACGGCACGCCGTGGCACAGGGGTGTCAGGACAAGGCAAACCGTCAGCGTTTCAGGAGGGGAGGACCGAGCCACAAGACCCACCTTGTTCTCTGCCAAGTGCTCTAGAATGTATTCAGAGACGCTGTCCCAAATGGTAACAATCTCTGGAAAGCAAGGGAAAAATCCAAGTCAGCAAGCGCACAACCATTCAGCACCCTGCTCACCAAGGAGGTGACCGGTGCAGGTGAGACGAAACATACCGCCACCCCAATTCCGAACACGCAAGGCGCTCCACGTGGCGGGAGCTGCAGAGCTGAGCTGCGAGGACACCTCTGCCCACTTCTAAGCGAGGCTCCTGTCCTTTCAGGTGGGCATGCCTGAAAGGCATACCCGCCCGCTAGGGAAACGGGGACTAGCTTTCCACGCCAGTGAGAGGACGGTGCCGTGCCCACAGGAGTCGCCCAGGCTCAGGGCAGCCCCAGGTGTCTCCCCTGCAGGAGTCCCGGCTGCCAAACTCACCGCTGGGCCACCAAGGGACGTGCAGACTGGTCTCTCGTGGCACCCACTAGCCCTGTCCAGCCCTGCCCCACAGAGCCCAGCCTTTCCATAGCTCTTCTCCTAGCTGATATGCTCTACAGCAGTCAGGAAATACCTCCTGCAAGCCTTACCGTAGCGGCTGAGATTCCTGAGCGTTGGGAACACGTCTGGCCACAGGTTCTCCATCTTTGCGCCCCCTCACGCTCAATGAGGCCCTGTAGCAGGAGGGGGAGGAGGAAACTTCTCCTCCTCCTCCTTTGCACTTCCCCAGGCAGGCTCCAGCAGTGTTGCGTGGCCTGCCTTCGCCCTCTCGTTGCGCTGCAAAGCAGCTCCTCCAGAGAAGAGCGGTGGCGAGAGCAGCACCCGAAAGCTGGGCTTGCCCAGGCCTCGCAGGGAAGTGCAGGGAGGGGCCCCGTGGCGGGAGGGGAGCTGTGGCTGTGATGCGGCATGTCCCACTGTGACCCCAGCCCGCGTCACCAAGAGGCTGCCAGGCCTCCCGCGACACCCTCCCCCAGACCCTGCCAGGCTTTGCCCACCTCAGCCAAGGGCAGCTGCGCTGGCTGTTTTGGGGTGCTGCCCCCACCCCACGCCGTGGCGCAGCGAGAGCCATGGCGGGGGCGGGGAGGGGGAGCTCACCAGTGTGGTGGCCCCAGATGGGGACGCTGCGCTGCCATTGCTGGCCGCAGGGGCTGTGCTGAGCTCTGCCCTGAAGGAAGGAAGGAAGGGATAAAGGAAGGAAGGAATAAAGAGGAGCCTCGGCAAAGCAAGGGCTGGTGCTGGTTAGGTATACCACAGCCTCTCTGGGTTCTGGAGTCTGGAGTCTGCCTGGGCTCTGGAGTCTGGCTCCGTCTTCTTTACTCCCCCCATCGCGTATTTAGACACACCGACAAGAGCCCCTCTGGGCCTTTGCGTCTCCCGCCTAAACAATCCCAGCTCTCTCAGCCTCTGCTCGTGTGACGGATGCTTCAATCCCTCAAGCCTCTCGGAGGCCTTTTGCTGGACTCGCTCCGGCATGGCCATGTCTTTCTTGTACTGGGCCCAGCGCTTGTGGTACAGGTCTCTCGCTGGCACCTGCTGGACGGCTGCTTGACCTTCCCTCATCACGACTCTAGGTGGAACTAGAGCTCCAAGCGCCCTGTGCTCAGGAATGGCTGACAGAGCTCGCTGGAGCCTGTTAGAGCTTGCGAGAGGTCACAGCCTCCTTTGGCTCAAACTGCTGCACCTGTGTGCTGCCTCGGTGAGCTGTGCTCTCAGCAACGGCTACTTCCTTTCCCCCCGGGCACTGTCCAAGAGTCCGCCAGGACCGTCTCCAAACCGTGCCAAAGGCCGTGCGAATGCAAAATCGGGTCTGGGAGCGTTAAGCGCCACCCCTTGTGCACCAACATCTCGCTGCACTGAGGAACACCTGTGCCATGGCTGAGTGTGGGGGGCAGGTGGGCTTGTTTCCAGGGCTTCTTTCAAAGTGACCGGAGTTGTCCAGGACGTAACAGAACCAAGGGCTGGCTCAGGCTGTGACTATCAGCAGGGCCTAAGCACTGGTTGTTATTGCGAGTCCCCTGTGGCGTAGCAGCAGGACGCGACACCTGGGTGCTGTCAGGGCCCTGAGGGCCTCAGTGGCCCTGACCAGCAATGCTCCACACACCCTGCCCATGGGCCCAGGAGCCCATTTCAGCTCCTCCCTGGGCCTTCTGGCCCCGTCTGCACCAGGAAGCATGGGAAGGGTCTCTCATTGGCATGTGCAGAGCAAAGCTTCACTGCAGAGTCGCCTGCTCCTGCCTCTGTGGGACTGGGTAGTGCAGGGATCTTAGGACTGAAAGACAAGGCAGCTCCTGCGGCAGGTGAGTCACGTCCCGCAGACCCAGAGACCTTTTCTCTGTCACCCAGCGCCTCCCAGGAGCCCTAAGGAAAGGGTATTCTGCAAGGGGATTTGGCAGAAGACAGGGCTGCCCTGGAGCTGGCTGCACAGGCAAGCCCAGGATGGCTGTTGTTGCAACAGAGGAAACGCCCTGTTCCTCGTGCCTGCTCAGAGCTCCTGTGCGTCTGATAGGGTCCCCTTCCTTCCACGCTGCCCCCCAGGTGAAAGGCCTCGCTTGCTGTGGCAATAGGGTTAGCCCTAACCCTAAGCCTTTCCCTGGCTGGGAATCGAACCCAGGCCGCGGCAGTGAGAGTGCCGAATCCTGACCACTAGACCACCAGGGAGGAGAGGCCCAGCCTGCCTGTGCACCCACCGGTGGGCACCAGCCCTGCCCTGCAGGGGACCAACCCCTCCAACCACAGCCCCCCACAGCCGGTCAGGAAGACAAATTGCCGTGGCAGCCCGAGCCTTCCCAGGCAACTCTGCAGGCATTCCTCCTTCTTTCTGAGAACGAGGCCCTCAACCAGAGCCTCTGGGCAGCAGGCACCCTGCAGCGGGAAGGCCCAGGGAGTGCAAGGTGGCGGTCGGCGGGGAGGCTGGTCACTGCTGGACACAGGTTTGCACCTGGAAAGTCCCTGAGCAGAAAATCACAGCTGGGCACAAATCACAGCAGCCTGAGACAACAAAACCCGACAGCACGGGCTTCAAACCCACCTCTCCAAGAAACCGGAGCCAAAATCCAGCTCCTTGCACCACTCACCTATACCCACCAGACTGCAACACTCCTGTCCTGGTGCATGGGTGGGGCTGGGGGAAGTCTGGATTGCCTCTCGCCAGGGGACCGATGCCCCTTCCGGCTGTCCTTGCAGCACAGTGCGAAACGTGAGCACGCTCTTGCTGCAGGTGGCAGCCAGCAGTGGGAGCGGGCTGCTTTCCGAGGGCAGGCAAGCAGGCTGCGAGGGACATAGCAAGGCCAGTGAGGCAGGGACCTCCCTGGCAGGGCACAGGCCCTCAGCACCCGAGCAAGAAGGGAGAGCTGGTTGAGTGTCAGGAACGAGGGCCAGGCACAGAGCAGTGGTTGCCAGCCAAGTCCAAAGTGCTGAGACGGGTCTGAGGCCAAGCTCTGGAGCCCGGTCAGCCAGGGAAGGGCAGGGTCAGCGAGGTGCATGGCGGCCAGGGCCGGGCATGGCTGCAACGTAGCTCAGGCGAGGAGCAGCTCCCTTCTGCTGAGCCACCTCCGCCACCCAGCGCAGCACTCCTGCAGCTGCAACCTCTCGCCAGGACCTCTCCCAGCAGCAGGAGCAGAGCAAGTGGGGAAAGGACCGTCGCTCTTTGTGGAGGTGCGCCCACAGGCTCACACTGCACCCCAGGGTGCGTGGTGGAGGGGACACTTGAGCAGAAAGAGCCAGGGCTGGGCACGGAGCAGTTCCTATCCCCTGTGCTATGCACCTGCCTTCCCCCCTACACCACCCTCTGTCCAGCTGGCTACGCGGGGCCGCTCTTTGCAGAGTTGTCCTTTCCTCATCGCCAGCCCCTGGACATGCCCCGTAACTGCCTTCAGTCCAGTTCTTTGCCATCCCCAAGAACTGAGACTTCTGAAAAGGTGAATCTAGAGTGTGAGTTTGCCTCCCCTCTCCCAGGGAGGCACATGAGGGCTTGCGCTGTTCGGGTGCTGCTCTGCAAGGACACAGACTCGCATTTTCTGACTTCTCCCTGCTAGCCTGTCGTCACCTGACAGCTCTGGCTGCTCCGCAGGAGGGCAGAAGGCAGGAGGGCAGGAGGCAGGAGGGACAAATGGCCCGAGGAGGAAAGGCAATCACATGGGCAGCTGTGATCGTATAGTGGTTAGTACTCTGCGTTGTGGCCGAATCCGAGTCACAGCAATGGTTTTGCAAAGCCCGCCGGGTGAAAAGGAGAGTTGGAAAAGACACGGGAGGCACCCGCAAGGGTAGGCCAGTGGGTTTGTTTCCAAAGATGCCATGGCCTAGGAAGCTCTTCTGTGCTCTCTGTTCCAAACATTCAGTGGGCTCGTGCCTAAAATGATTTCCTGGTTTCTAGTGATCGTGCAGTGTCTTCTGCTGTGGGGCTGCCGTGACAGCTACCCCTGCTTCTGGGAAAGCAGTCAAGCTTCTCCATTCTCCAGGCCAAGCTTGAGAACTGAGAGACTCTGCCTGGAAAGTGCCCAGCTTTTCACCTTTCCTTTCCCTTGCCCTTGCTCTCCGTGTTGCAGTCAGGGCACTCTCAGCTCCACACACAAACTGCCCTGCAGCCCCAGCCCACCCGCAACTGCCATCCCACGCCATAGAGACCCCCAACACAAGTAGCTCTTCCCTGGGAGAAAGAAGTCGCTTTTTTTTTTTCTTCAGGGGGAGCGTGTGACTTTTCTGAGGTTATGCCACCATGCTGGAAGCCTTAAGTCCTGTTCCGGCCAAGCTGTAAGCTGGCTGTGGGAAAGAAACCCTCTGGATCCTCTGCGGAAGAGAAGAGGTCTGGATCCTCTGCGGAAGAGAAGGGAGGAGAGCCCAGCTCTGCCTCCGGGGCCCCAAACCGAGTGCTATGCGGGCAGAGCCCAGGTCAAGCCTGGAACGGCCCCGAGCGCTTCTGGTGTTCCAAGGTGTCTGTATTGGCAGGTCCCAGGATGTCTGGCTTGAGACAGATGTCACTGCTAGGAAGCTGCACCGCCCAAGGGAAGAGGAGGCAGTGCATGATCAAAAGCCCATGCTCCAGGTGAGGCTTGAACTCACCCTCAGCATCCCTCCGCTTAGCACTGCTGTATAAGTACTGCGCGCTGGCCCATTGCGCCACTGGAGCACGCTTGGAGAGGCGGACTGGAGCCCACGAGCAACCATTGTTGCCTGCGATCACCATGGCTCTTCAGCATTAACCGGGCACCTCAAGTGCTTTCCTCTTTGTCTCGTCCAGCAAGGAGCAGCCATTGCGTGCCAGGCTTGCAACATTCACCAGGGCACGGAGTGCCAGGGCAAAGTGCCCCTCGGCAGGGTTTAGCTGGCTAGAGGCAGGAAAAGGGAGGCCACAGGCGACCCAGGGCTGGGACAGTGCGGTCGCTGCTGTGGCAGCCCTGTGAGGCCATTGAGTGCATCAGAAAGCCCCTGTAGTGAAGGCAGCCGGGGGAGGGGGCGAGGGGAGGCAGAAGAAGGACACCCGACTGCCACAGGGACCGTGAGTAAGGGCAGACCCAGAGCAGCCAAAGCCATGCTGGGCCAATGGGAGTGGAGGCTGGAGAGGGGCTAAGGCAGCCAAGAAGGACACGGAGAGCAGCAGCAGGGAACACTGGTCCCAAACCACATCTCGTGGGGGAGCCAACGGGCTTCTGGCTTTGCGCTCTGCTCCCGAGGGCATCTGGGCTCTGGCCTAACCCCTGCCTGGCTGTCAGAGTCCAGTAGTCTCTGCAGCAGCATCTTGTAGCTATTCCACACAGGGAGGGTCAAGAGGGACCTCGCGGAGCTCTCAGAGCGAGACGAGACAGAAGGGTCACCGCACCAGAAAAGCCAGCGGGCAGTCCCCCAAAGCAGCAGAACGTCGCCCTTCCAACTCCCCACTGAAAACCAGTTCTTCTCTTTTAAACTGACAAGCACTTTTCTGGAAATCAGGGTCAGCACCACTTCATGAGTTGCATGGCCAGGGAAAGCTGCCAACTAAGCGCACAGGCAGGGCAAAACAGTACTGGCTGAGTACTCAGCTTCTGGACCTCCTTGGCAATTTGTTGGTCCCTGCAGCAGCGAGGCGGTCCAAAGCCTTTGCCTCTTTACTACGCCGAATGTCTGCCAGTGAAGCAGGTGCTTAGTAAGAGGCAGCACTTGCAGGGAGAGTGCAGTGTTTGGAGCATCAGGCGTTACTGGGACAAGGAAGACGACCGAAGAAGAGGCTTCTCCCAGCAACAGACCGAAAGGACACGGCCATCACCCGCTCCTCTGGGAGGATCCACAAAGCCCCTTCCTGTGTTTGATGAAGGGCAGGGAGATGCTGTGTTCCCGGGTCAGAGGAGGCGCATGGACAGGCTTCAAGGAGCCCAGGATTTGAAAAAGGCTGACAGGGCAGTCAAGCAGCTGTGAGCTGCCTGTAGTTTACAAGAAGCTACTAGGTGCTGCTTTGAAAACCTAATTCAAGAAAGCGCTAAAAAAACCAACCGCAGCCATGCGGCAAGAGAGGAGGAAGGTCTAAATGAGGCACGTCCACCTCCAGGCAGCAGGCAGGAGGTGGGTGGTGGGGACACCGTGCGCCCACCAGGACATGAGCACAGCCCTGGGGGGGCCGCCACAAGGAGCAGCCAAGGGCCGACGGAGGCCCAGGGACAAACATGGCCCATCCCAGGTTTGCCTGGCTGGAGAGCACTGCAGCTGCAGAGAAAAGCCAGGCATCTGCACTCCCAGGTTGCCGCACCGCTCTACCCCACAGCAGCTCCTCCTCTGCCCTTAGCCTTTCCCCATACAATCCGGAGAAGGGCTGCAGCTCCTATAGCACCCCTGGGGCTGTGGGCCCATCAGGTGTACGTGTGTCCTGGCCACCATGCTGTGTGAGGGGTGTGTCCGCTGTGCAGTGTCTCTGTGCGTGTGGAGAGCGTGAGCATGTGTGCGGATGCGTGTGCAGTGTCAGGGATGTGTTGGGCTGGTGCATGTGCACTCTGGCGGTGCAGTCCTGGCTGTGCGTGAGGGTCTTGGGGAGTGAGAGGTGTGAGCTCTGAGCGTGTCCTAGGGAGGGTAATGAAGGAAGAAAGGGGCGCGTGTGTGTGCGCGCGCGCTGTCCTTAGAATGAGTGAGGCAGTGGTTTGCTTGCACACCCGCTCTGTGGCACGCGTGTCTCTATGCTGCGGTCTGTGTACGGGCGTTATTCTGTTACGGCGCTACAAAAACTGTGGAGGAGCACATGGGGGGTTTAACAGCTCTTCTGTTCATCTGTCCTGCAGCACTGTCCTTTGTGAGGCACAGGCTGGTTACTCCAGCCGTGAACAAGTACACGCCACTTTTTTTTTCCTTTGGCCCTTGTAGGTGGATTTCAACATCCCCTTTGCTAAGAGCTCCATGGCCGCAATGGAGACAACGCTGACAGCAGCCGAGGGAGCTCCCACGCTGACAGGCCTCCACTTGGCCCTGGAGCTGCAGTGCCTTGGGACTGGTCGCTCTTCAGGCCCAGGCAGGCTTCCGCAGCTAGCAAGATGGCTCAGGACCACGCTTCCAGACTTTCCAGCAATGTTCACATGTCTTCTGCGCAGCCAGCAAGTCCTGGTATCTCTCCCTTTGATCCCGCAGAGCCATCTGCTGCCCAGTGCTAGGGCATTAAAAAGGAACCGTTTGGTTTTAGGCACAGGGAGAAGGGCACGGAAACGCTGCAGGCCTAGGGCAGGGCGGTTCTTCTGGGGTCTGCTTCTGCTGGCATCTCTATGCTTTCTGGAACGGGACAGGGGCCCTAGTGTCCAAGGCAAGGACATGACAAGGTGCCACGTGCCGGTAATCAGCCTGCGGAGGAGTCAGGCGGGGATGGGACTTTGCACCAAGCCGGCCTCGATCCCCACAGGGCAAGGTGTCCGGGTGTGGAGCCTTGGGGAGACAAGGATGGAGCGTGCGGTTTGAAAAGGGAGAGCCAAAACGCTGGAGGAATCCTTTCATCGTCGGCAGCCACAACTTTCTGGTCCCACAGGGAAAGCCCACCGCTGAGTGCCCAACCCCTGCCCCTGGGCTGGAAGGGTGCCTGCTCCCAGGCCACAGCCTGCAAAGCCTGTTGCTCTCCCACGAGGGGTGCCAGGGAAAGACCGGACCCCCTTCCCCTCCCCTCCCCTTGGGTGCTCCTGGGTGTGGAGGGAAGGCCAGTGCAGGGGAAGGGGAAACAGCACCCCCAGCTGGAGAAATTTACCAGAGGAAGTGCTTCTCTTGGGAATTCCGCTGCCGATTCAGCTCTACCCTCTGCTTCCACTCTTCCCGACGCACTTGGTAAGTCTCCAAGAGTTGCAGGGTGTGGCTTGCTCGTACAGAAAGCTGCCTGCAAGAGCAGGGAAAGTTCCCTCTCCCCTTCTGGCTGAGGCCCTCCTGCCTCTCCCCTCGACCAGCCCCTGCACGCACGCTCCCGCTGGTGGTACCCACAGCCTTCAAGTGGCAATGCAGCTTGGGGCTGCCTGGCACCAGGGTCCAGCCCAGGTCATTGCCATGCCAGGAGAAATCAGGGGACGCCATACCCAGCCCCATGGCTCCCAAGATGGGCTTCCTCACACCTCGGACAGGTGCTGCCACTCCAGTTTTCCAGGCCGGGGCTGGGCCTGGCGCGCACTTACTCTTTGCGCAGCCGCGGCAGCCTCTCTGGCTTCCTCTTCTTCTCCTCAGCTCGGGGCAGGAAGGCAGCAGCGCTCTCCTCTTTCCCAAGCCACGGCACTGGTGAGTGTGGCTGAAGCTCGGGCAGCGTTTCCTGATGCCGCCAAGCCTGCATTGGGGCCAGAGGACAAATTTGAGGCTGCTTCTGACCTCCCTCAGGCGCTCTCACCTCTCAGCCCTGGAGAAGCCAGCAACTGCGGGGCCTGTGCGTCCTCCCGCACACTTGCTCTGCTCTGGCCTCAGAAACCCCCATGCCAAGCACTGCCGCAGGCAGGGACCCTGGCCGGGATTCACCACCGTTGCTTGCTGGCTCCATTCTCTCTTGCTGACATCGCTCGTGACAGGGTGAATGAGGGCAAGGAATGACCATTTTTCAGCGCTGCAACCGTGAAATCAAACGCTCCCGTGGGGTTCCACCAGTCAGACCCCAGCACGGAACCACTGAACGGGGTCGGTTGGAGGGGACCTCTGGAGAACTCTCGTCCAAGGCCCCGCTCCAAGCGGGGCCAGTTAGAGCAGGCTGCCCGGGCCGTGTCCACCTGAGGGTTGAATAACTCCAAGGGTAGAAGTCCCACAGCCTCTCTGGGCCCTGTTCCAAACTTTGACCACCCTCATGGTGGAAACGCGCCTCCCAACAGCTAGCCGGAATCTGCCTTTTTGCAACTCTACGTCTTGTGCCTCTCACCCTGTCACTGTGCGCCTCTGAGAAGAGCTGGCTAAGTTACCTCTAGCCTTTCCCCCGGGTAGCTGCAGACAGCAAGGCGATGGACCCTTGAGCCTTCTCTTCTATGGGCTGAACAAACACAGTCCTCTCCACCTCTCCCTTGGACACCAGGTTCTCCAGCCCGCTGGCCAGCTTGGGAGCCTCCGCTGGATTTGCTCCAGCATTCCAGAGCCTCTCTTGCATGGTCGAGCCCCACCCTGGACCTAGGGCTGGCTCCAGGTGAGGTCTCCCAAGGGCTGAAGAGAGAGGACTCGTGGCGTCCTTCACTCGGCTGGCTACACTCTTGCAAACACAGCCCCGCCTGTGGTTGGCCTTCTTCCCCGCAAGTTCAAGGGAGGGGGTGACCCAGCCATGCCCCCACCACAGCACATTGCTGCTCCTCCCCTTTGGCTTTTTGCAGCAGCTTCTCCCTGCCAGGCATGGGCAGGCAAGCTTGAAAGACCATGGCCACCTGGCCTGCTCTTTGGGGGGCAGCAGTACCACTCGGACTTGGAGACCTCCACAGCTCTGCTCCTCGGCTTACCTGTTCTGCCCTGTTTGGCTGCCTGCAAACAGGAATTGCAGTCCGAGGTCTGGCTTGACGAGGTTCTTGCTGCTTGCTGTCCTCGTCCACCTGAGAGGAGCTCTCCCGAACTGTTTGCAGCAGGCTGAAAACACACAAGCCGGGTGAGGTTATCGGAGTCCCGGATGAGACCGTTCTCCATCTTGTGCTCACAAGCAGCGGCGTGCCAGCCTCTGCAGCACAAGACAGTGCTGCTGGAGCATTTGGTGTATTTGAGCCCTTGTGATCCCATCAAGAGTGAGGGCCCTACAGGCCCTAAGGAAAGCTCTGGATGCCCAGGTGTGGGCCCTCTCTGGATGGCACGAGGAGAAAACCAGTGCCATTTGCCACGCCCGGAGCCTGCAGAGCCCGCTAGCCGCCTCCTGCTAGGGGCACTAAAGGCCGTGAGGTGGTCAGAAAGACTCTGTTTTGGGGTGAAATGGGAAAAGGGGAGGCTTCTAGTGAATTGAATCCAACCTAAAAACCAGGGAAAACGGACACCGCTCTCTGTTGGTGGGGGAGGATGGTCTGACTTTCACGTTCCTCTGGGAAGTGCTCTCATCTACGCTGCAACCAAATGAGGTCCCTTGAAATGTCTAGCAAAGCAGAACAGCTTTGCTGCAACTTCTCAGCTGCTGCAACACCTCTTGCATCGACATCGGTCGTTGTGACACGAGTTGACAACCTTTCAGAGTTCATACCGACGGCGTGTGCGACGGAAACAACTCCTTCCCAGAATGCCAAAAGCACACGGTCACCGGCATGCTTTGCTCCAAGAGCCTCACCTGGCAGCTGGCTTGTTTGCCCGGGTTTTCCATTCTTTCCCTCCCTTTGAGCTGGCCCCAGATAGCGTGGGCGGAGAAAGCCTTTCTCGAGAAAGGAGGCGCTCAGCAGGAGGACTCCCTGGAAGTAGGAAGGGCGGAGACTCTTCAGCAAGCATCTCTGTGAGCGTTTGAACAAGAAGGACAGGCAGCTGTGCTCCAGCTTTGGATCAAAGAGCCCGATTGCCTCGGAGCTCTGCTCCCGAGCAGGTCTTAGGCCCTTGCTGACACAGAATCCTGTCCAGCTCTTCACTTCTGCAGGGCACCCGTCTGCCCTGGAGTACTGTGGCTGTTCTCCTGCTTTCTCTAGCCCATAGGCTTAAAAAGCGGGGCTTGGCTGGGAGGTGCTGGTGACCTCATGGTACCCTCTCCTTTGGGGCGGCTGCGGGCTGGAGGGCATAGTTCCACACGAGAAGGGGAACAGATTCCTGCACATCTCTAAGGCGCTCACATGCACAGACGTGCTCTTCTGGCGCATCCAGCCCAAAGACATGCTTAGGGAGATGCACAGCACAAGGCCTGCAATTACCAGCCTCCACAAGGAAGCCACGTTTTGGCACAGCTTCGCAGCCTGTCGCCACTCATCTCCACGTGGTCTTCCTCCCCACTTTCCAGCGCGCTGCTTCCCTGGGAAAGCTAGACCCCCTCCGCCACTGGCAGCTCAAGGCAGGATTTTGATCCCGCGCAGAGCGCGGAGGGATCTTCCTAAATTCCTAAATGCTGCTGCACAGACAGACTCCTGCAACTAAGGAGCAGCTTGCAAGACACACCAGGGCATGGAGTCCCAGGGCCAAGTGCCCCTCAGCAGTGGCAGCTGCTGCAGTTGGTGCTGCAGGACTGCCCGGAGAGCCCCTTCCAGGAGGAGTCCCCTGAGATCTGCCGTGATGAGTAAACAGAGGCACAAGAGGAGCAGCCTACTCCGCCAGGCATCGCCTTTTCAGCTTGGCTCCAGCCCCGTGCTGCGGAGGCCAAAAGGAAAACAAACACACCTCTCTCACCAGTCAGCTGTGACATTACCTTTTCCCTCAGTCTGCTTGTTACGCGCTCTGTCCTTTGCCTCCCGGCCTTTGGCGGCCTTCCGAGACCCTCTGGAGGAAGAGGCTGGTCTCACAGGCGACATCTCAGTCTCCGTCCTGGAAACAAGAAAGGCACCAGAGAGAAGCTTGACACCAGAGGCTCGCAGAAACCTGCGACAGGCTTGCCGTCAATCTAGGAAGACCAAGTCATGCAAAGACTTGTTGGCCGCCCTTCAGATGTCACACTGACAGAGTGTACGGAAGAAGCAACCCCTTCGAAGAACTCCAAGAGCACAAGGGCACCCTCAGCCCTTTTCTCCAAGAGCCTCACCTGGCCGACGACTTGCTTCCTTTGCTCTTCCGCCCCTTCTGCTTTTTACGGCCGGCGCCAGATAACGCGGGTGGCACAGGCCTTTCTTGAGAGAGGAGGCACGCAACGGGAGCACTCCCTGGAAGTAGGAAAGGAGAAGGCTCTTCAGCAAGCGTCTTTGTGAGCACTTGGGACAGGCAGATGTGCTCCAGCATCGGATCAAACAGGCTGATCCCCTTGGAGCCACGCTCTCCAAGAGGTCTTGCTCCCTAGGACGTCCTTGGCACACGCTAGCAGCCTGTTGACAGTCATCTCCAGGCAATCTTTCTCCCCACATTCACGTGCCCGGGATCCGTCAGAGAGGTAGACCCCCCCCTCCCCTCCCCTCCAGCATAGACACCTCGTCGCCAAACGTCCTAAAGTGCTAAAGTGAAAGAGGAGCTTGCGCTATCCACCAGGGCGCAGCGCCCCGGGGCAAAACTGCCCTTCAGCGGCACCAGCTGCATTTGTTGCTGTTGGGCCACCCTGAGACCTCCTGCCATCCAGAGTCACTTGAGATTTGCTGCGAGGGGTAAATAGAGGCACAAAGAGGCAGTCTACTCTCCCAGGCACCGCATCTTGACCAGGGCTCCAACCACCTACTGCTGAGGACAAAGGGAACACACGCATGAACACACGCACGCATGCACACTCCCTTCTCTCTCACAAGTCAGCTGTGACATGACCTGTTCTGTCCATCTGCCCTTCTTCTTCAGTGCACTTCAGGGATCCCTGGGAGGGAGATTCCGCCTCTTGTTTTTCAGCCGGAAGCGTCAAATCAAATCTGGAAAGGAGAAGACGCCAGGCTGCAGAAAAGGCACCACGCTCCCTTTGCCGCTCGCATTCACAGTCCGTTGCCAGAGAGCTTTGAGAAGGCCTGCCAAGGCCATAGCTTTCCAAAGCAGAGTACGCAACATCCTTGAGAACTCTCATTCTGAGGAACCGGAGAGGCACAGGCCAGACCTCCGCGGCGTGTGCGCACACGAGAGGCCCCACCAGTCTGGGCCAGGGCTTCCCTATCCTAACGCGGAGAAAGTGTACTCCAGGCCTCCTTGCTGCCCCTGGAGACCATCTCGCCTCCCCTCCTCCTATTCACCAAGCAGGAGCTGAGACCTACTCCACAAACGTACTGTGGCAACACGAAGACACTGCCGGGACCCATGCGAAAAGCCACACTTCCTCTTCCTGAAACCACCAGGGGTCTCGTCCCTGGGGCCTGAAACAGAGACAGAGGTACGTGAGAGCGTTCCGGCGACATGACTGCCTTGCTCCTAAAGGCAGCAAATCTTTCTTGTGCTCAGGGCAGATGCTGCCACCGGGACACCCTGAAACAAAGTTTCCTCTCCAAATGCTAGCCCTCAACTAGGAAAGCAGAAGATGCACAGCTCAGAGCTGAGACTGAGGGACCTCACTGCCAGGTGTTTCGCAAGGGCAAGAGTCAAGACAGTCAACGAGGACGCGCCTTCTCTGTTAGTGGAGAAGTCAGGCACAGGAGAAGGCATTCGATTAGCCAGGGTCTCTGCGGGCCGGGTTTTGCCGGTTGGCTTGCTATGAGCCTTCCTGGAAAGAGAACACCTGGCTCAGACCTGGTGTTAGCCTCACAGGCTCTCCAAGGATTTGGGTGGTTGCATCCATAGCATGGAAGAGGAGCGAGAGAGACCCAGCCCTTGCTTTGCCTTTGCCCAGTGGGTAAGAACCGGGAGCGCCACACAAGAGAGCTGGGGAAGGGCATTGGGCTGGGATGAGGAGACAGGCTGGGACAGGGTGACCATCCCAAGCAGAGCGTGAATGCAGGCCTGGGGCAGAAAAGAGCCGTTCATGGCAGTGGGACGCCAGGGACACTGGGAAGGGCTGGTCAGTGCAGACGGCCCAGCACTCAACCATGGCTTTCTGCGAGGGGAAGCGCCACAGATACCTGCCTGCGTCGTAGACTCTTTCCCCAGAAACTGCCTACTTTTGAGCCCGTAAAAGCCTCGCCATTATCATTTCTAGCACAGAGAGTGGGATGCTGGGCCAGCCAGAGCCTTGGCCTAACGCGGGGCAGCTCGTCCTACGTTCGCCTCTGTCGCCCAGACCACTGCGTACGAGAGACGGACGCTAGAGAGAGTTGGCGTGGCTGGAGACCGTGGCTGCCCCGCTGGCCGGGAAGGTCCTGGCAGGCCAACAGAGATCAGTTCAGTCGTCCTTTGACAGGTGTCCAGAAGAAGTAGGCGTAGCACGGGGAAGTGCTCGACTTACCCCGAGCAGAGCTGCTAGCAGCTTTCCAGTGCCATCCACGGTGAGGAGGAAGTCATCGTAAAATCTCATGGTCACTTCCTGGTCTCGTACGGAGAGAATGCCAATGGCCTTGAAGACAAAGTCCACGGCCTGTCTTTTTGAGATGGCCCGAAAGAACGCCATCACGGTCTCCTGTATGCAGCACTGCACCGTTGTAAAAGGCATGTGGGCACACACGGATAGATCCTCGTACCTCAGAGGGACGATTCTTACGTCACCTAGACAGCAGCAAAGGAGGAACAAAGTCACCTCTGCAGCAGGGCAGCGGGCTCCAATCACAAGGCGACAACACTTTCTGGCAAGACAGCGCTGCCTCAGAGCAGGCTCTTGAATCCTCTGCTACAGCGCCTAGGAGCGGTTTATGGAGTCCCTTCCGGGAAGAGTCAGAGCAGCCTGCAAACTGAGGTGCTCAGGGGGCAGCAGTGATTTTGCCAGTGCAGGAATAAAAAAGGGAAACTAACCATTTGGTAGGACCACGTTACCGGAGGGCAGGACAAGTAGGGCAGACGGGTGCAGGTCCCATGAGAAAGTGCGTGGTGCCAGGCCATTGTGACTGTGCCCGCAGCCAGTGCCCTCTGGCTAAGCCTATGCCATGTCAGTAGACGCAAGGAAGAAGCAAAGTGCAAGGACGGCACAGCAGCCCACAGGGTTCTTCTACCCCCCCGCACCCCCACCCCGACCCCCACCCCCACCCCCACCGCCTCGTAGTCAGCAAATGTCTCCGCTTTTGGGGCCAGCGTCCTATCCCTCCCACGCACCGGCTGAAGGCATATTACCAGGAAAGGACACCCAGGGAGCCTTTCTGAGCAGTTGCTCCTGGCTGGCCTCTGCAGCTTGAACAAGCTGAAGTTGTTCTCAGGCCAGCCGGAGGCATTCAGTCATGTCTTCAGAGCAGTTTGCATGCGCCTCAAGCTCGGCGCAAGGGCAGGCAAAGGTTTTAACGTGTCTTCTTACCAGGAACATCTTCTTGAGCGCACCTGGCCTGGTATTCCTTGGCAACAACCTCCGATATACGGAACATGGGTCTCCGAACAATCGAAAGCTCACCGTTCACGGAGCACTCGTAGTGTTTAAGGACATAGAATATCCCCACTCCTAATACCTTGACACCCTGAGAGCAGCAGCGGGAGAGAAGGAACAAGCATAAGCAGCCTGGAGACGAAAAACGGACCGAGGGCTTGCCCGAGCGTGGAGATGCTGCCCTGGGCCCTGCCCACCCCTAGCATGCAAAAGGCAAGATGGGGCACTAGGGAAAGCACACACTCCAGACCTTTCTTTCCTCTTGCTCCTCGGCTCGCCCCCCAAATCTCTTTGGGAAAGCAACAGCAGAGCCAACATTCCTCCCCTACCTACAGTCGGAGGGGTTTCCAACGGCAGGGACCAACCCTGGAACAGGGGCCAGGCTTTGGTTTTTCCATGCTGGCACTGGAGAAGGGAGAAGGCCCAGAAAGTGCCCAGCACTCTCTTCTGCTTTATCGGGACTTCCGTTGTTACCGCCGGTGCCAGAGAAGCTGCTCTGTGGCACATTTGTCCAGGACAGTGTCCTGCGGGGGTGCGCTTTCTCTTTTCAGGGGAGGGAAGCAACGGCACGCCGTGGCACAGGGGTGTCAGGACAAGGCAAACCGTCAGCGTTTCAGGAGGGGAGGACCGAGCCACAAGACCCACCTTGTTCTCTGCCAAGTGCTCTAGAATGTATTCAGAGACGCTGTCCCAAATGGTAACAATCTCTGGAAAGCAAGGGAAAAATCCAAGTCAGCAAGCGCACAACCATTCAGCACCCTGCTCACCAAGGAGGTGACCGGTGCAGGTGAGACGAAACATACCGCCACCCCAATTCCGAACACGCAAGGCGCTCCACGTGGCGGGAGCTGCAGAGCTGAGCTGCGAGGACACCTCTGCCCACTTCTAAGCGAGGCTCCTGTCCTTTCAGGTGGGCATGCCTGAAAGGCATACCCGCCCGCTAGGGAAACGGGGACTAGCTTTCCACGCCAGTGAGAGGACGGTGCCGTGCCCACAGGAGTCGCCCAGGCTCAGGGCAGCCCCAGGTGTCTCCCCTGCAGGAGTCCCGGCTGCCAAACTCACCGCTGGGCCACCAAGGGACGTGCAGACTGGTCTCTCGTGGCACCCACTAGCCCTGTCCAGCCCTGCCCCACAGAGCCCAGCCTTTCCATAGCTCTTCTCCTAGCTGATATGCTCTACAGCAGTCAGGAAATACCTCCTGCAAGCCTTACCGTAGCGGCTGAGATTCCTGAGCGTTGGGAACACGTCTGGCCACAGGTTCTCCATCTTTGCGCCCCCTCACGCTCAATGAGGCCCTGTAGCAGGAGGGGGAGGAGGAAACTTCTCCTCCTCCTCCTTTGCACTTCCCCAGGCAGGCTCCAGCAGTGTTGCGTGGCCTGCCTTCGCCCTCTCGTTGCGCTGCAAAGCAGCTCCTCCAGAGAAGAGCGGTGGCGAGAGCAGCACCCGAAAGCTGGGCTTGCCCAGGCCTCGCAGGGAAGTGCAGGGAGGGGCCCCGTGGCGGGAGGGGAGCTGTGGCTGTGATGCGGCATGTCCCACTGTGACCCCAGCCCGCGTCACCAAGAGGCTGCCAGGCCTCCCGCGACACCCTCCCCCAGACCCTGCCAGGCTTTGCCCACCTCAGCCAAGGGCAGCTGCGCTGGCTGTTTTGGGGTGCTGCCCCCACCCCACGCCGTGGCGCAGCGAGAGCCATGGCGGGGGCGGGGAGGGGGAGCTCACCAGTGTGGTGGCCCCAGATGGGGACGCTGCGCTGCCATTGCTGGCCGCAGGGGCTGTGCTGAGCTCTGCCCTGAAGGAAGGAAGGAAGGGATAAAGGAAGGAAGGAATAAAGAGGAGCCTCGGCAAAGCAAGGGCTGGTGCTGGTTAGGTATACCACAGCCTCTCTGGGTTCTGGAGTCTGGAGTCTGCCTGGGCTCTGGAGTCTGGCTCCGTCTTCTTTACTCCCCCCATCGCGTATTTAGACACACCGACAAGAGCCCCTCTGGGCCTTTGCGTCTCCCGCCTAAACAATCCCAGCTCTCTCAGCCTCTGCTCGTGTGACGGATGCTTCAATCCCTCAAGCCTCTCGGAGGCCTTTTGCTGGACTCGCTCCGGCATGGCCATGTCTTTCTTGTACTGGGCCCAGCGCTTGTGGTACAGGTCTCTCGCTGGCACCTGCTGGATGGCTGCTTGACCTTCCCTCATCACGACTCTAGGTGGAACTAGAGCTCCAAGCGCCCTGTGCTCAGGAATGGCTGACAGAGCTCGCTGGAGCCTGTTAGAGCTTGCGAGAGGTCACAGCCTCCTTTGGCTCAAACTGCTGCACCTGTGTGCTGCCTCGGTGAGCTGTGCTCTCAGCAACGGCTACTTCCTTTCCCCCCGGGCACTGTCCAAGAGTCCGCCAGGACCGTCTCCAAACCGTGCCAAAGGCCGTGCGAATGCAAAATCGGGTCTGGGAGCGTTAAGCGCCACCCCTTGTGCACCAACATCTCGCTGCACTGAGGAACACCTGTGCCATGGCTGAGTGTGGGGGGCAGGTGGGCTTGTTTCCAGGGCTTCTTTCAAAGTGACCGGAGTTGTCCAGGACGTAACAGAACCAAGGGCTGGCTCAGGCTGTGACTATCAGCAGGGCCTAAGCACTGGTTGTTATTGCAAGTCCCCTGTGGCGTAGCAGCAGGACGCGACACCTGGGTGCTGTCAGGGCCCTGAGGGCCTCAGTGGCCCTGACCAGCAATGCTCCACACACCCTGCCCATGGGCCCAGGAGCCCATTTCAGCTCCTCCCTGGGCCTTCTGGTCTGCACCAGGAAGCATGGGAAGGGTCTCTCATTGGCATGTGCAGAGCAAAGCTTCACTGCAGAGTCGCCTGCTCCTGCCTCTGTGGGACTGGGTAGTGCAGGGATCTTAGGACTGAAAGACAAGGCAGCTCCTGCGGCAGGTGAGTCACGTCCCACAGACCCAGAGACCTTTTCTCTGTCACCCAGCGCCTCCCAGGAGCCCTAAGGAAAGGGTATTCTGCAAGGGGATTTGGCAGAAGACAGGGCTGCCCTGGAGCTGGCTGCACAGGCAAGCCCAGGATGGCTGTTGTTGCAACAGAGGAAACGCCCTGTTCCTCGTGCCTGCTCAGAGCTCCTGTGCGTCTGATAGGGTCCCCTTCCTTCCACGCTGCCCCCCAGGTGAAAGGCCTCGCTTGCTGTGGCAATAGGGTTAGCCCTAACCCTAAGCCTTTCCCTGGCTGGGAATCGAACCCAGGCCGCGGCAGTGAGAGTGCCGAATCCTGACCACTAGACCACCAGGGAGGAGAGGCCCAGCCTGCCTGTGCACCCACCGGTGGGCACCAGCCCTGCCCTGCAGGGGACCAACCCCTCCAACCACAGCCCCCCACAGCCGGTCAGGAAGACAAATTGCCGTGGCAGCCCGAGCCTTCCCAGGCAACTCTGCAGGCATTCCTCCTTCTTTCTGAGAACGAGGCCCTCAACCAGAGCCTCTGGGCAGCAGGCACCCTGCAGCGGGAAGGCCCAGGGAGTACAAGGTGGCGGTCGGCGGGGAGGCTGGTCACTGCTGGACACAGGTTTGCACCTGGAAAGTCCCTGAGCAGAAAATCACAGCTGGGCACAAATCACAGCAGCCTGAGACAACAAAACCCAACAGCACGGGCTTCAAACCCACCTCTCCAAGAAACCGGAGCCAAAATCCAGCTCCTTGCACCACTCACCTATACCCACCAGACTGCAACACTCCTGTCCTGGTGCATGGGTTGGGCTGGGGGAAGTCTGGATTGCCTCTCGCCAGGGGACCGATGCCCCTTCCGGCTGTCCTTGCAGCACAGTGCGAAACGTGAGCACGCTCTTGCTGCAGGTGGCAGCCAGCAGTGGGAGCGGGCTGCTTTCCGAGGGCAGGCAAGCAGGCTGCGAGGGACATAGCAAGGCCAGTGAGGCAGGGACCTCCCTGGCAGGGCACAGGCCCTCAGCACCCGAGCAAGAAGGGAGAGCTGGTTGAGTGTCAGGAACGAGGGCCAGGCACAGAGCAGTGGTTGCCAGCCAAGTCCAAAGTGCTGAGACGGGTCTGAGGCCAAGCTCTGGAGCCCGGTCAGCCAGGGAAGGGCAGGGTCAGCGAGGTGCATGGCGGCCAGGGCCGGGCATGGCTGCAACGTAGCTCAGGCGAGGAGCAGCTCCCTTCTGCTGAGCCACCTCCGCCACCCAGCGCAGCACTCCTGCAGCTGCAACCTCTCGCCAGGACCTCTCCCAGCAGCAGGAGCAGAGCAAGTGGGGAAAGGACCGTCGCTCTTTGTGGAGGTGCGCCCACAGGCTCACACTGCACCCCAGGGTGCGTGGTGGAGGGGACACTTGAGCAGAAAGAGCCAGGGCTGGGCACGGAGCAGTTCCTATCCCCTGTGCTATGCACCTGCCTTCCCCCCTACACCACCCTCTGTCCAGCTGGCTACGCGGGGCCGCTCTTTGCAGAGTTGTCCTTTCCTCATCGCCAGCCCCTGGACATGCCCCGTAACTGCCTTCAGTCCAGTTCTTTGCCATCCCCAAGAACTGAGACTTCTGAAAAGGTGAATCTAGAGTGTGAGTTTGCCTCCCCTCTCCCAGGGAGGCACATGAGGGCTTGCGCTGTTCGGGTGCTGCTCTGCAAGGACACAGACTCGCATTTTCTGACTTCTCCCTGCTAGCCTGTCGTCACCTGACAGCTCTGGCTGCTCCGCAGGAGGGCAGAAGGCAGGAGGGCAGGAGGCAGGAGGGACAAATGGCCCGAGGAGGAAAGGCAATCACATGGGCAGCTGTGATCGTATAGTGGTTAGTACTCTGCGTTGTGGCCGAATCCGAGTCACAGCAATGGTTTTGCAAAGCCCGCCGGGTGAAAAGGAGAGTTGGAAAAGACACGGGAGGCACCCGCAAGGGTAGGCCAGTGGGTTTGTTTCCAAAGATGCCATGGCCTAGGAAGCTCTTCTGTGCTCTCTGTTCCAAACATTCAGTGGGCTCGTGCCTAAAATGATTTCCTGGTTTCTAGTGATCGTGCAGTGTCTTCTGCTGTGGGGCTGCCGTGACAGCTACCCCTGCTTCTGGGAAAGCAGTCAAGCTTCTCCATTTTCCAGGCCAAGCTTGAGAACTGAGAGACTCTGCCTGGAAAGTGCCCAGCTTTTCACCTTTCCTTTCCCTTGCCCTTGCTCTCCGTGTTGCAGTCAGGGCACTCTCAGCTCCACACACAAACTGCCCTGCAGCCCCAGCCCACCCGCAACTGCCATCCCACGCCATAGAGACCCCCAACACAAGTAGCTCTTCCCTGGGAGAAAGAAGTCGCTTTTTTTTTTTCTTCAGGGGGAGCGTGTGACTTTTCTGAGGTTATGCCACCATGCTGGAAGCCTTAAGTCCTGTTCCGGCCAAGCTGTAAGCTGGCTGTGGGAAAGAAACCCTCTGGATCCTCTGCGGAAGAGAAGAGGTCTGGATCCTCTGCGGAAGAGAAGGGAGGAGAGCCCAGCTCTGCCTCCGGGGCCCCAAACCGAGTGCTATGCGGGCAGAGCCCAGGTCAAGCCTGGAACGGCCCCGAGCGCTTCTGGTGTTCCAAGGTGTCTGTATTGGCAGGTCCCAGGATGTCTGGCTTGAGACAGATGTCACTGCTAGGAAGCTGCACCGCCCAAGGGAAGAGGAGGCACTGCATGATCAAAAGCCCATGCTCCAGGTGAGGCTTGAACTCACACCCTCAGCATCCCTCCGCTTAGCACTGCTGTATAAGTACTGCGCGCTGGCCCATTGCGCCACTGGAGCACGCTTGGAGAGGCGGACTGGAGCCCACGAGCAACCATTGTTGCCTGCGATCACCATGGCTCTTCAGCATTAACCGGGCACCTCAAGTGCTTTCCTCTTTGTCTCGTCCAGCAAGGAGCAGCCATTGCGTGCCAGGCTTGCAACATTCACCAGGGCACGGAGTGCCAGGGCAAAGTGCCCCTCGGCAGGGTTTAGCTGGCTAGAGGCAGGAAAAGGGAGGCCACAGGCGACCCAGGGCTGGGACAGTGCGGTCGCTGCTGTGGCAGCCCTGTGAGGCCATTGAGTGCATCAGAAAGCCCCTGTAGTGAAGGCAGCCGGGGGAGGGGGCGAGGGGAGGCAGAAGAAGGACACCCGACTGCCACAGGGACCGTGAGTAAGGGCAGACCCAGAGCAGCCAAAGCCATGCTGGGCCAATGGGAGTGGAGGCTGGAGAGGGGCTAAGGCAGCCAAGAAGGACACGGAGAGCAGCAGCAGGGAACACTGGTCCCAAACCACATCTCGTGGGGGAGCCAACGGGCTTCTGGCTTTGCGCTCTGCTCCCGAGGGCATCTGGGCTCTGGCCTAACCCCTGCCTGGCTGTCAGAGTCCAGTAGTCTCTGCAGCAGCATCTTGTAGCTATTCCACACAGGGAGGGTCAAGAGGGACCTCGCGGAGCTCTCAGAGCGAGACGAGACAGAAGGGTCACCGCACCAGAAAAGCCAGCGGGCAGTCCCCCAAAGCAGCAGAACGTCGCCCTTCCAACTCCCCACTGAAAACCAGTTCTTCTCTTTTAAACTGACAAGCACTTTTCTGGAAATCAGGGTCAGCACCACTTCATGAGTTGCATGGCCAGGGAAAGCTGCCAACTAAGCGCACAGGCAGGGCAAAACAGTACTGGCTGAGTACTCAGCTTCTGGACCTCCTTGGCAATTTGTTGGTCCCTGCAGCAGCAAGGCGGTCCAAAGCCTTTGCCTCTTTACTACGCCGAATGTCTGCCAGTGAAGCAGGTGCTTAGTAAGAGGCAGCACTTGCAGGGAGAGTGCAGTGTTTGGAGCATCAGGCGTTACTGGGACAAGGAAGACGACCGAAGAAGAGGCTTCTCCCAGCAACAGACCGAAAGGACACGGCCATCACCCGCTCCTCTGGGAGGATCCACAAAGCCCCTTCCTGTGTTTGATGAAGGGCAGGGAGATGCTGTGTTCCCGGGTCAGAGGAGGCGCATGGACAGGCTTCAAGGAGCCCAGGATTTGAAAAAGGCTGACAGGGCAGTCAAGCAGCTGTGAGCTGCCTGTAGTTTACAAGAAGCTACTAGGTGCTGCTTTGAAAACCTAATTCAAGAAAGCGCTAAAAAAACCAACCGCAGCCATGCGGCAAGAGAGGAGGAAGGTCTAAATGAGGCACGTCCACCTCCAGGCAGCAGGCAGGAGGTGGGTGGTGGGGACACCGTGCGCCCACCAGGACATGAGCACAGCCCTGGGGGGGCCGCCACAAGGAGCAGCCAAGGGCCGACGGAGGCCCAGGGACAAACATGGCCCATCCCAGGTTTGCCTGGCTGGAGAGCACTGCAGCTGCAGAGAAAAGCCAGGCATCTGCACTCCCAGGTTGCCGCACCGCTCTACCCCACAGCAGCTCCTCCTCTGCCCTTAGCCTTTCCCCATACAATCCGGAGAAGGGCTGCAGCTCCTATAGCACCCCTGGGGCTGTGGGCCCATCAGGTGTACGTGTGTCCTGGCCACCATGCTGTGTGAGGGGTGTGTCCGCTGTGCAGTGTCTCTGTGCGTGTGGAGAGCGTGAGCATGTGTGCGGATGCGTGTGCAGTGTCAGGGATGTGTTGGGCTGGTGCATGTGCACTCTGGCGGTGCAGTCCTGGCTGTGCGTGAGGGTCTTGGGGAGTGAGAGGTGTGAGCTCTGAGCGTGTCCTAGGGAGGGTAATGAAGGAAGAAAGGGGCGCGTGTGTGTGCGCGCGCGCTGTCCTTAGAATGAGTGAGGCAGTGGTTTGCTTGCACACCTGCTCTGTGGCACGCGTGTCTCTATGCTGCGGTCTGTGTACGGGCGTTATTCTGTTACGGCGCTACAAAAACTGTGGAGGAGCACATGGGGGGTTTAACAGCTCTTCTGTTCATCTGTCCTGCAGCACTGTCCTTTGTGAGGCACAGGCTGGTTACTCCAGCCGTGAACAAGTACACGCCACTTTTTTTTTCCTTTGGCCCTTGTAGGTGGATTTCAACATCCCCTTTGCTAAGAGCTCCATGGCCGCAATGGAGACAACGCTGACAGCAGCCGAGGGAGCTCCCACGCTGACAGGCCTCCACTTGGCCCTGGAGCTGCAGTGCCTTGGGACTGGTCGCTCTTCAGGCCCAGGCAGGCTTCCGCAGCTAGCAAGATGGCTCAGGACCACGCTTCCAGACTTTCCAGCAATGTTCACATGTCTTCTGCGCAGCCAGCAAGTCCTGGTATCTCTCCCTTTGATCCCGCAGAGCCATCTGCTGCCCAGTGCTAGGGCATTAAAAAGGAACCGTTTGGTTTTAGGCACAGGGAGAAGGGCACGGAAACGCTGCAGGCCTAGGGCAGGGCGGTTCTTCTGGGGTCTGCTTCTGCTGGCATCTCTATGCTTTCTGGAACGGGACAGGGGCCCTAGTGTCCAAGGCAAGGACATGACAAGGTGCCACGTGCCGGTAATCAGCCTGCGGAGGAGTCAGGCGGGGATGGGACTTTGCACCAAGCCGGCCTCGATCCCCACAGGGCAAGGTGTCCGGGTGTGGAGCCTTGGGGAGACAAGGATGGAGCGTGCGGTTTGAAAAGGGAGAGCCAAAACGCTGGAGGAATCCTTTCATCGTCGGCAGCCACAACTTTCTGGTCCCACAGGGAAAGCCCACCGCTGAGTGCCCAACCCCTGCCCCTGGGCTGGAAGGGTGCCTGCTCCCAGGCCACAGCCTGCAAAGCCTGTTGCTCTCCCACGAGGGGTGCCAGGGAAAGACCGGACCCCCTTCCCCTCCCCTCCCCTTGGGTGCTCCTGGGTGTGGAGGGAAGGCCAGTGCAGGGGAAGGGGAAACAGCACCCCCAGCTGGAGAAATTTACCAGAGGAAGTGCTTCTCTTGGGAATTCCGCTGCCGATTCAGCTCTACCCTCTGCTTCCACTCTTCCCGACGCACTTGGTAAGTCTCCAAGAGTTGCAGGGTGTGGCTTGCTCGTACAGAAAGCTGCCTGCAAGAGCAGGGAAAGTTCCCTCTCCCCTTCTGGCTGAGGCCCTCCTGCCTCTCCCCTCGACCAGCCCCTGCACGCACGCTCCCGCTGGTGGTACCCACAGCCTTCAAGTGGCAATGCAGCTTGGGGCTGCCTGGCACCAGGGTCCAGCCCAGGTCATTGCCATGCCAGGAGAAATCAGGGGACGCCATACCCAGCCCCATGGCTCCCAAGATGGGCTTCCTCACACCTCAGACAGGTGCTGCCACTCCAGTTTTCCAGGCCGGGGCTGGGCCTGGCGCGCACTTACTCTTTGCGCAGCCGCGGCAGCCTCTCTGGCTTCCTCTTCTTCTCCTCAGCTCGGGGCAGGAAGGCAGCAGCGCTCTCCTCTTTCCCAAGCCACGGCACTGGTGAGTGTGGCTGAAGCTCGGGCAGCGTTTCCTGATGCCGCCAAGCCTGCATTGGGGCCAGAGGACAAATTTGAGGCTGCTTCTGACCTCCCTCAGGCGCTCTCACCTCTCAGCCCTGGAGAAGCCAGCAACTGCGGGGCCTGTGCGTCCTCCCGCACACTTGCTCTGCTCTGGCCTCAGAAACCCCCATGCCAAGCACTGCCGCAGGCAGGGACCCTGGCCGGGATTCACCACCGTTGCTTGCTGGCTCCATTCTCTCTTGCTGACATCGCTCGTGACAGGGTGAATGAGGGCAAGGAATGACCATTTTTCAGCGCTGCAACCGTGAAATCAAACGCTCCCGTGGGGTTCCACCAGTCAGACCCCAGCACGGAACCACTGAACGGGGTCGGTTGGAGGGGACCTCTGGAGAACTCTCGTCCAAGGCCCTGCTCCAAGCGGGGCCAGTTAGAGCAGGCTGCCCGGGCCGTGTCCACCTGAGGGTTGAATAACTCCAAGGGTAGAAGTCCCACAGCCTCTCTGGGCCCTGTTCCAAACTTTGACCACCCTCATGGTGGAAACGCGCCTCCCAACAGCTAGCCGGAATCTGCCTTTTTGCAACTCTACGTCTTGTGCCTCTCACCCTGTCACTGTGCGCCTCTGAGAAGAGCTGGCTAAGTTACCTCTAGCCTTTCCCCCGGGTAGCTGCAGACAGCAAGGCGATGGACCCTTGAGCCTTCTCTTCTATGGGCTGAACAAACACAGTCCTCTCCACCTCTCCCTTGGACACCAGGTTCTCCAGCCCGCTGGCCAGCTTGGGAGCCTCCGCTGGATTTGCTCCAGCATTCCAGAGCCTCTCTTGCATGGTCGAGCCCCACCCTGGACCTAGGGCTGGCTCCAGGTGAGGTCTCCCAAGGGCTGAAGAGAGAGGACTCGTGGCGTCCTTCACTCGGCTGGCTACACTCTTGCAAACACAGCCCCGCCTGTGGTTGGCCTTCTTCCCTGCAAGTTCAAGGGAGGGGGTGACCCAGCCATGCCCCCACCACAGCACATTGCTGCTCCTCCCCTTTGGCTTTTTGCAGCAGCTTCTCCCTGCCAGGCATGGGCAGGCAAGCTTGAAAGACCATGGCCACCTGGCCTGCTCTTTGGGGGGCAGCAGTACCACTCGGACTTGGAGACCTCCACAGCTCTGCTCCTCGGCTTACCTGTTCTGCCCTGTTTGGCTGCCTGCAAACAGGAATTGCAGTCCGAGGTCTGGCTTGACGAGGTTCTTGCTGCTTGCTGTCCTCGTCCACCTGAGAGGAGCTCTCCCGAACTGTTTGCAGCAGGCTGAAAACACACAAGCCGGGTGAGGTTATCGGAGTCCCGGATGAGACCGTTCTCCATCTTGTGCTCACAAGCAGCGGCGTGCCAGCCTCTGCAGCACAAGACAGTGCTGCTGGAGCATTTGGTGTATTTGAGCCCTTGTGATCCCATCAAGAGTGAGGGCCCTACAGGCCCTAAGGAAAGCTCTGGATGCCCAGGTGTGGGCCCTCTCTGGATGGCACGAGGAGAAAACCAGTGCCATTTGCCACGCCCGGAGCCTGCAGAGCCCGCTAGCCGCCTCCTGCTAGGGGCACTAAAGGCCGTGAGGTGGTCAGAAAGACTCTGTTTTGGGGTGAAATGGGAAAAGGGGAGGCTTCTAGTGAATTGAATCCAACCTAAAAACCAGGGAAAACGGACACCGCTCTCTGTTGGTGGGGGAGGATGGTCTGACTTTCACGTTCCTCTGGGAAGTGCTCTCATCTACGCTGCAACCAAATGAGGTCCCTTGAAATGTCTAGCAAAGCAGAACAGCTTTGCTGCAACTTCTCAGCTGCTGCAACACCTCTTGCATCGACATCGGTCGTTGTGACACGAGTTGACAACCTTTCAGAGTTCATACCGACGGCGTGTGCGACGGAAACAACTCCTTCCCAGAATGCCAAAAGCACACGGTCACCAGCATGCTTTGCTCCAAGAGCCTCACCTGGCAGCTGGCTTGTTTGCCCGGGTTTTCCATTCTTTCCCTCCCTTTGAGCTGGCCCCAGATAGCGTGGGCGGAGAAAGCCTTTCTCGAGAAAGGAGGCGCTCAGCAGGAGGACTCCCTGGAAGTAGGAAGGGCGGAGACTCTTCAGCAAGCATCTCTGTGAGCGTTTGAACAAGAAGGACAGGCAGCTGTGCTCCAGCTTTGGATCAAAGAGCCCGATTGCCTCGGAGCTCTGCTCCCGAGCAGGTCTTAGGCCCTTGCTGACACAGAATCCTGTCCAGCTCTTCACTTCTGCAGGGCACCCGTCTGCCCTGGAGTACTGTGGCTGTTCTCCTGCTTTCTCTAGCCCATAGGCTTAAAAAGCGGGGCTTGGCTGGGAGGTGCTGGTGACCTCATGGTACCCTCTCCTTTGGGGCGGCTGCGGGCTGGAGGGCATAGTTCCACACGAGAAGGGGAACAGATTCCTGCACATCTATAAGGCGCTCACATGCACAGACGTGCTCTTCTGGCGCATCCAGCCCAAAGACATGCTTAGGGAGATGCACAGCACAAGGCCTGCAATTACCAGCCTCCACAAGGAAGCCACGTTTTGGCACAGCTTCGCAGCCTGTCGCCACTCATCTCCACGTGGTCTTCCTCCCCACTTTCCAGCGCGCTGCTTCCCTGGGAAAGCTAGACCCCCTCCGCCACTGGCAGCTCAAGGCAGGATTTTGATCCCGCGCAGAGCGCGGAGGGATCTTCCTAAATTCCTAAATGCTGCTGCACAGACAGACTCCTGCAACTAAGGAGCAGCTTGCAAGACACACCAGGGCATGGAGTCCCAGGGCCAAGTGCCCCTCAGCAGTGGCAGCTGCTGCAGTTGGTGCTGCAGGACTGCCCGGAGAGCCCCTTCCAGGAGGAGTCCCCTGAGATCTGCCGTGATGAGTAAACAGAGGCACAAGAGAAGCAGCCTACTCCGCCAGGCATCGCCTTTTCAGCTTGGCTCCAGCCCCGTGCTGCGGAGGCCAAAAGGAAAACAAACACACCTCTCTCACCAGTCAGCTGTGACATTACCTTTTCCCTCAGTCTGCTTGTTACGCGCTCTGTCCTTTGCCTCCCGGCCTTTGGCGGCCTTCCGAGACCCTCTGGAGGAAGAGGCTGGTCTCACAGGCGACATCTCAGTCTCCGTCCTGGAAACAAGAAAGGCACCAGAGAGAAGCTTGACACCAGAGGCTCGCAGAAACCTGCGACAGGCTTGCCGTCAATCTAGGAAGACCAAGTCATGCAAAGACTTGTTGGCCGCCCTTCAGATGTCACACTGACAGAGTGTACGGAAGAAGCAACCCCTTCGAAGAACTCCAAGAGCACAAGGGCACCCTCAGCCCTTTTCTCCAAGAGCCTCACCTGGCCGACGACTTGCTTCCTTTGCTCTTCCGCCCCTTCTGCTTTTTACGGCCGGCGCCAGATAACGCGGGTGGCACAGGCCTTTCTTGAGAGAGGAGGCACGCAACGGGAGCACTCCCTGGAAGTAGGAAAGGAGAAGGCTCTTCAGCAAGCGTCTTTGTGAGCACTTGGGACAGGCAGATGTGCTCCAGCATCGGATCAAACAGGCTGATCCCCTTGGAGCCACGCTCTCCAAGAGGTCTTGCTCCCTAGGACGTCCTTGGCACACGCTAGCAGCCTGTTGACAGTCATCTCCAGGCAATCTTTCTCCCCACATTCACGTGCCCGGGATCCGTCAGAGAGGTAGACCCCCCCCTCCCCTCCCCTCCAGCATAGACACCTCGTCGCCAAACGTCCTAAAGTGCTAAAGTGAAAGAGGAGCTTGCGCTATCCACCAGGGCGCAGCGCCCCGGGGCAAAACTGCCCTTCAGCGGCACCAGCTGCATTTGTTGCTGTTGGGCCACCCTGAGACCTCCTGCCATCCAGAGTCACTTGAGATTTGCTGCGAGGGGTAAATAGAGGCACAAAGAGGCAGTCTACTCTCCCAGGCACCGCATCTTGACCAGGGCTCCAACCACCTACTGCTGAGGACAAAGGGAACACACGCATGAACACACGCACGCATGCACACTCCCTTCTCTCTCACAAGTCAGCTGTGACATGACCTGTTCTGTCCATCTGCCCTTCTTCTTCAGTGCACTTCAGGGATCCCTGGGAGGGAGATTCCGCCTCTTGTTTTTCAGCCGGAAGCGTCAAATCAAATCTGGAAAGGAGAAGACGCCAGGCTGCAGAAAAGGCACCACGCTCCCTTTGCCGCTCGCATTCACAGTCCGTTGCCAGAGAGCTTTGAGAAGGCCTGCCAAGGCCATAGCTTTCCAAAGCAGAGTACGCAACATCCTTGAGAACTCTCATTCTGAGGAACCGGAGAGGCACAGGCCAGACCTCCGCGGCGTGTGCGCACACGAGAGGCCCCACCAGTCTGGGCCAGGGCTTCCCTATCCTAACGCGGAGAAAGTGTACTCCAGGCCTCCTTGCTGCCCCTGGAGACCATCTCGCCTCCCCTCCTCCTATTCACCAAGCAGGAGCTGAGACCTACTCCACAAACGTACTGTGGCAACACGAAGACGCTGCCGGGACCCATGCGAAAAGCCACACTTCCTCTTCCTGAAACCACCAGGGGTCTCGTCCCTGGGGCCTGAAACAGAGACAGAGGTACGTGAGAGCGTTCCGGCGACATGACTGCCTTGCTCCTAAAGGCAGCAAATCTTTCTTGTGCTCAGGGCAGATGCTGCCACCGGGACACCCTGAAACAAAGTTTCCTCTCCAAATGCTAGCCCTCAACTAGGAAAGCAGAAGATGCACAGCTCAGAGCTGAGACTGAGGGACCTCACTGCCAGGTGTTTCGCAAGGGCAAGAGTCAAGACAGTCAACGAGGACGCGCCTTCTCTGTTAGTGGAGAAGTCAGGCACAGGAGAAGGCATTCGATTAGCCAGGGTCTCTGCGGGCCGGGTTTTGCCGGTTGGCTTGCTATGAGCCTTCCTGGAAAGAGAACACCTGGCTCGGACCTGGTGTTAGCCTCACAGGCTCTCCAAGGATTTGGGTGGTTGCATCCATAGCATGGAAGAGGAGCGAGAGAGACCCAGCCCTTGCTTTGCCTTTGCCCAGTGGGTAAGAACCGGGAGCGCCACACAAGAGAGCTGGGGAAGGGCATTGGGCTGGGATGAGGAGACAGGCTGGGACAGGGTGACCATCCCAAGCAGAGCGTGAATGCAGGCCTGGGGCAGAAAAGAGCCGTTCATGGCAGTGGGACGCCAGGGACACTGGGAAGGGCTGGTCAGTGCAGACGGCCCAGCACTCAACCATGGCTTTCTGCGAGGGGAAGCGCCACAGATACCTGCCTGCGTCGTAGACTCTTTCCCCAGAAACTGCCTACTTTTGAGCCCGTAAAAGCCTCGCCATTATCATTTCTAGCACAGAGAGTGGGATGCTGGGCCAGCCAGAGCCTTGGCCTAACGCGGGGCAGCTCGTCCTACGTTCGCCTCTGTCGCCCAGACCACTGCGTACGAGAGACGGACGCTAGAGAGAGTTGGCGTGGCTGGAGACCGTGGCTGCCCCGCTGGCCGGGAAGGTCCTGGCAGGCCAACAGAGATCAGTTCAGTCGTCCTTTGACAGGTGTCCAGAAGAAGTAGGCGTAGCACGGGGAAGTGCTCGACTTACCCCGAGCAGAGCTGCTAGCAGCTTTCCAGTGCCATCCACGGTGAGGAGGAAGTCATCGTAAAATCTCATGGTCACTTCCTGGTCTCGTACGGAGAGAATGCCAATGGCCTTGAAGACAAAGTCCACGGCCTGTCTTTTTGAGATGGCCCGAAAGAACGCCATCACGGTCTCCTGTATGCAGCACTGCACCGTTGTAAAAGGCATGTGGGCACACACGGATAGATCCTCGTACCTCAGAGGGACGATTCTTACGTCACCTAGACAGCAGCAAAGGAGGAACAAAGTCACCTCTGCAGCAGGGCAGCGGGCTCCAATCACAAGGTGACAACACTTTCTGGCAAGACAGCGCTGCCTCAGAGCAGGCTCTTGAATCCTCTGCTACAGCGCCTAGGAGCGGTTTATGGAGTCCCTTCCGGGAAGAGTCAGAGCAGCCTGCAAACTGAGGTGCTCAGGGGGCAGCAGTGATTTTGCCAGTGCAGGAATAAAAAAGGGAAACTAACCATTTGGTAGGACCACGTTACCGGAGGGCAGGACAAGTAGGGCAGACGGGTGCAGGTCCCATGAGAAAGTGCGTGGTGCCAGGCCATTGTGACTGTGCCCGCAGCCAGTGCCCTCTGGCTAAGCCTATGCCATGTCAGTAGACGCAAGGAAGAAGCAAAGTGCAAGGACGGCACAGCAGCCCACAGGGTTCTTCTACCCCCCCCGCACCCCCACCCCGACCCCCACCCCCACCCCCACCGCCTCGTAGTCAGCAAATGTCTCCGCTTTTGGGGCCAGCGTCCTATCCCTCCCACGCACCGGCTGAAGGCATATTACCAGGAAAGGACACCCAGGGAGCCTTTCTGAGCAGTTGCTCCTGGCTGGCCTCTGCAGCTTGAACAAGCTGAAGTTGTTCTCAGGCCAGCCGGAGGCATTCAGTCATGTCTTCAGAGCAGTTTGCATGCGCCTCAAGCTCGGCGCAAGGGCAGGCAAAGGTTTTAACGTGTCTTCTTACCAGGAACATCTTCTTGAGCACACCTGGCCTGGTATTCCTTGGCAACAACCTCCGATATACGGAACATGGGTCTCCGAACAATCGAAAGCTCACCGTTCACGGAGCACTCGTAGTGTTTAAGGACATAGAATATCCCCACTCCTAATACCTTGACACCCTGAGAGCAGCAGCGGGAGAGAAGGAACAAGCATAAGCAGCCTGGAGACGAAAAACGGACCGAGGGCTTGCCCGAGCGTGGAGATGCTGCCCTGGGCCCTGCCCACCCCTAGCATGCAAAAGGCAAGATGGGGCACTAGGGAAAGCACACACTCCAGACCTTTCTTTCCTCTTGCTCCTCGGCTCGCCCCCCAAATCTCTTTGGGAAAGCAACAGCAGAGCCAACATTCCTCCCCTACCTACAGTCGGAGGGGTTTCCAACGGCAGGGACCAACCCTGGAACAGGGGCCAGGCTTTGGTTTTTCCATGCTGGCACTGGAGAAGGGAGAAGGCCCAGAAAGTGCCCAGCACTCTCTTCTGCTTTATCGGGACTTCCGTTGTTACCGCCGGTGCCAGAGAAGCTGCTCTGTGGCACATTTGTCCAGGACAGTGTCCTGCGGGGGTGCTCTTTCTCTTTTCAGGGGAGGGAAGCAACGGCACGCCGTGGCACAGGGGTGTCAGGACAAGGCAAACCGTCAGCGTTTCAGGAGGGGAGGACCGAGCCACAAGACCCACCTTGTTCTCTGCCAAGTGCTCTAGAATGTATTCAGAGACGCTGTCCCAAATGGTAACAATCTCTGGAAAGCAAGGGAAAAATCCAAGTCAGCAAGCGCACAACCATTCAGCACCCTGCTCACCAAGGAGGTGACCGGTGCAGGTGAGACGAAACATACCGCCACCCCAATTCCGAACACGCAAGGCGCTCCACGTGGCGGGAGCTGCAGAGCTGAGCTGCGAGGACACCTCTGCCCACTTCTAAGCGAGGCTCCTGTCCTTTCAGGTGGGCATGCCTGAAAGGCATACCCGCCCGCTAGGGAAACGGGGACTAGCTTTCCACGCCAGTGAGAGGACGGTGCCGTGCCCACAGGAGTCGCCCAGGCTCAGGGCAGCCCCAGGTGTCTCCCCTGCAGGAGTCCCGGCTGCCAAACTCACCGCTGGGCCACCAAGGGACGTGCAGACTGGTCTCTCGTGGCACCCACTAGCCCTGTCCAGCCCTGCCCCACAGAGCCCAGCCTTTCCATAGCTCTTCTCCTAGCTGATATGCTCTACAGCAGTCAGGAAATACCTCCTGCAAGCCTTACCGTAGCGGCTGAGATTCCTGAGCGTTGGGAACACGTCTGGCCACAGGTTCTCCATCTTTGCGCCCCCTCACGCTCAATGAGGCCCTGTAGCAGGAGGGGGAGGAGGAAACTTCTCCTCCTCCTCCTTTGCACTTCCCCAGGCAGGCTCCAGCAGTGTTGCGTGGCCTGCCTTCGCCCTCTCGTTGCGCTGCAAAGCAGCTCCTCCAGAGAAGAGCGGTGGCGAGAGCAGCACCCGAAAGCTGGGCTTGCCCAGGCCTCGCAGGGAAGTGCAGGGAGGGGCCCCGTGGCGGGAGGGGAGCTGTGGCTGTGATGCGGCATGTCCCACTGTGACCCCAGCCCGCGTCACCAAGAGGCTGCCAGGCCTCCCGCGACACCCTCCCCCAGACCCTGCCAGGCTTTGCCCACCTCAGCCAAGGGCAGCTGCGCTGGCTGTTTTGGGGTGCTGCCCCCACCCCACGCCGTGGCGCAGCGAGAGCCATGGCGGGGGCGGGGAGGGGGAGCTCACCAGTGTGGTGGCCCCAGATGGGGACGCTGCGCTGCCATTGCTGGCCGCAGGGGCTGTGCTGAGCTCTGCCCTGAAGGAAGGAAGGAAGGGATAAAGGAAGGAAGGAATAAAGAGGAGCCTCGGCAAAGCAAGGGCTGGTGCTGGTTAGGTATACCACAGCCTCTCTGGGTTCTGGAGTCTGGAGTCTGCCTGGGCTCTGGAGTCTGGCTCCGTCTTCTTTACTCCCCCCATCGCGTATTTAGACACACCGACAAGAGCCCCTCTGGGCCTTTGCGTCTCCCGCCTAAACAATCCCAGCTCTCTCAGCCTCTGCTCGTGTGACGGATGCTTCAATCCCTCAAGCCTCTCGGAGGCCTTTTGCTGGACTCGCTCCGGCATGGCCATGTCTTTCTTGTACTGGGCCCAGCGCTTGTGGTACAGGTCTCTCGCTGGCACCTGCTGGACGGCTGCTTGACCTTCCCTCATCACGACTCTAGGTGGAACTAGAGCTCCAAGCGCCCTGTGCTCAGGAATGGCTGACAGAGCTCGCTGGAGCCTGTTAGAGCTTGCGAGAGGTCACAGCCTCCTTTGGCTCAAACTGCTGCACCTGTGTGCTGCCTCGGTGAGCTGTGCTCTCAGCAACGGCTACTTCCTTTCCCCCCGGGCACTGTCCAAGAGTCCGCCAGGACCGTCTCCAAACCGTGCCAAAGGCCGTGCGAATGCAAAATCGGGTCTGGGAGCGTTAAGCGCCACCCCTTGTGCACCAACATCTCGCTGCACTGAGGAACACCTGTGCCATGGCTGAGTGTGGGGGGCAGGTGGGCTTGTTTCCAGGGCTTCTTTCAAAGTGACCGGAGTTGTCCAGGACGTAACAGAACCAAGGGCTGGCTCAGGCTGTGACTATCAGCAGGGCCTAAGCACTGGTTGTTATTGCAAGTCCCCTGTGGCGTAGCAGCAGGACGCGACACCTGGGTGCTGTCAGGGCCCTGAGGGCCTCAGTGGCCCTGACCAGCAATGCTCCACACACCCTGCCCATGGGCCCAGGAGCCCATTTCAGCTCCTCCCTGGGCCTTCTGGCCCCGTCTGCACCAGGAAGCATGGGAAGGGTCTCTCATTGGCATGTGCAGAGCAAAGCTTCACTGCAGAGTCGCCTGCTCCTGCCTCTGTGGGACTGGGTAGTGCAGGGATCTTAGGACTGAAAGACAAGGCAGCTCCTGCGGCAGGTGAGTCACGTCCCGCAGACCCAGAGACCTTTTCTCTGTCACCCAGCGCCTCCCAGGAGCCCTAAGGAAAGGGTATTCTGCAAGGGGATTTGGCAGAAGACAGGGCTGCCCTGGAGCTGGCTGCACAGGCAAGCCCAGGATGGCTGTTGTTGCAACAGAGGAAACGCCCTGTTCCTCGTGCCTGCTCAGAGCTCCTGTGCGTCTGATAGGGTCCCCTTCCTTCCACGCTGCCCCCCAGGTGAAAGGCCTCGCTTGCTGTGGCAATAGGGTTAGCCCTAACCCTAAGCCTTTCCCTGGCTGGGAATCGAACCCAGGCCGCGGCAGTGAGAGTGCCGAATCCTGACCACTAGACCACCAGGGAGGAGAGGCCCAGCCTGCCTGTGCACCCACCGGTGGGCACCAGCCCTGCCCTGCAGGGGACCAACCCCTCCAACCACAGCCCCCCACAGCCGGTCAGGAAGACAAATTGCCGTGGCAGCCCGAGCCTTCCCAGGCAACTCTGCAGGCATTCCTCCTTCTTTCTGAGAACGAGGCCCTCAACCAGAGCCTCTGGGCAGCAGGCACCCTGCAGCGGGAAGGCCCAGGGAGTGCAAGGTGGCGGTCGGCGGGGAGGCTGGTCACTGCTGGACACAGGTTTGCACCTGGAAAGTCCCTGAGCAGAAAATCACAGCTGGGCACAAATCACAGCAGCCTGAGACAACAAAACCCGACAGCACGGGCTTCAAACCCACCTCTCCAAGAAACCGGAGCCAAAATCCAGCTCCTTGCACCACTCACCTATACCCACCAGACTGCAACACTCCTGTCCTGGTGCATGGGTTGGGCTGGGGGAAGTCTGGATTGCCTCTCGCCAGGGGACCGATGCCCCTTCCGGCTGTCCTTGCAGCACAGTGCGAAGCGTGAGCACGCTCTTGCTGCAGGTGGCAGCCAGCAGTGGGAGCGGGCTGCTTTCCGAGGGCAGGCAAGCAGGCTGCGAGGGACATAGCAAGGCCAGTGAGGCAGGGACCTCCCTGGCAGGGCACAGGCCCTCAGCACCCGAGCAAGAAGGGAGAGCTGGTTGAGTGTCAGGAACGAGGGCCAGGCACAGAGCAGTGGTTGCCAGCCAAGTCCAAAGTGCTGAGACGGGTCTGAGGCCAAGCTCTGGAGCCCGGTCAGCCAGGGAAGGGCAGGGTCAGCGAGGTGCATGGCGGCCAGGGCCGGGCATGGCTGCAACGTAGCTCAGGCGAGGAGCAGCTCCCTTCTGCTGAGCCACCTCCGCCACCCAGCGCAGCACTCCTGCAGCTGCAACCTCTCGCCAGGACCTCTCCCAGCAGCAGGAGCAGAGCAAGTGGGGAAAGGACCGTCGCTCTTTGTGGAGGTGCGCCCACAGGCTCACACTGCACCCCAGGGTGCGTGGTGGAGGGGACACTTGAGCAGAAAGAGCCAGGGCTGGGCACGGAGCAGTTCCTATCCCCTGTGCTATGCACCTGCCTTCCCCCCTACACCACCCTCTGTCCAGCTGGCTACGCGGGGCCGCTCTTTGCAGAGTTGTCCTTTCCTCATCGCCAGCCCCTGGACATGCCCCGTAACTTCCTTCAGTCCAGTTCTTTGCCATCCCCAAGAACTGAGACTTCTGAAAAGGTGAATCTAGAGTGTGAGTTTGCCTCCCCTCTCCCAGGGAGGCACATGAGGGCTTGCGCTGTTCGGGTGCTGCTCTGCAAGGACACAGACTCGCATTTTCTGACTTCTCCCTGCTAGCCTGCCGTCACCTGACAGCTCTGGCTGCTCCGCAGGAGGGCAGAAGGCAGGAGGGCAGGAGGCAGGAGGGACAAATGGCCCGAGGAGGAAAGGCAATCACATGGGCAGCTGTGATCGTATAGTGGTTAGTACTCTGCGTTGTGGCCGAATCCGAGTCACAGCAATGGTTTTGCAAAGCCCGCCGGGTGAAAAGGAGAGTTGGAAAAGACACGGGAGGCACCCGCAAGGGTAGGCCAGTGGGTTTGTTTCCAAAGATGCCATGGCCTAGGAAGCTCTTCTGTGCTCTCTGTTCCAAACATTCAGTGGGCTCGTGCCTAAAATGATTTCCTGGTTTCTAGTGATCGTGCAGTGTCTTCTGCTGTGGGGCTGCCGTGACAGCTACCCCTGCTTCTGGGAAAGCAGTCAAGCTTCTCCATTCTCCAGGCCAAGCTTGAGAACTGAGAGAGTCTGCCTGGAAAGTGCCCAGCTTTTCACCTTTCCTTTCCCTTGCCCTTGCTCTCCGTGTTGCAGTCAGGGCACTCTCAGCTCCACACACAAACTGCCCTGCAGCCCCAGCCCACCCGCAACTGCCATCCCACGCCATAGAGACCCCCAACACAAGTAGCTCTTCCCTGGGAGAAAGAAGTCGCTTTTTTTTTTCTTCAGGGGGAGCGTGTGACTTTTCTGAGGTTATGCCACCATGCTGGAAGCCTTAAGTCCTGTTCCGGCCAAGCTGTAAGCTGGCTGTGGGAAAGAAACCCTCTGGATCCTCTGCGGAAGAGAAGAGGTCTGGATCCTCTGCGGAAGAGAAGGGAGGAGAGCCCAGCTCTGCCTCCGGGGCCCCAAACCGAGTGCTATGCGGGCAGAGCCCAGGTCAAGCCTGGAACGGCCCCGAGCGCTTCTGGTGTTCCAAGGTGTCTGTATTGGCAGGTCCCAGGATGTCTGGCTTGAGACAGATGTCACTGCTAGGAAGCTGCACCGCCCAAGGGAAGAGGAGGCACTGCATGATCAAAAGCCCATGCTCCAGGTGAGGCTTGAACTCACCCTCAGCATCCCTCCGCTTAGCACTGCTGTATAAGTACTGCGCGCTGGCCCATTGCGCCACTGGAGCACGCTTGGAGAGGCGGACTGGAGCCCACGAGCAACCATTGTTGCCTGCGATCACCATGGCTCTTCAGCATTAACCGGGCACCTCAAGTGCTTTCCTCTTTGTCTCGTCCAGCAAGGAGCAGCCATTGCGTGCCAGGCTTGCAACATTCACCAGGGCACGGAGTGCCAGGGCAAAGTGCCCCTCGGCAGGGTTTAGCTGGCTAGAGGCAGGAAAAGGGAGGCCACAGGCGACCCAGGGCTGGGACAGTGCGGTCGCTGCTGTGGCAGCCCTGTGAGGCCATTGAGTGCATCAGAAAGCCCCTGTAGTGAAGGCAGCCGGGGGAGGGGGCGAGGGGAGGCAGAAGAAGGACACCCGACTGCCACAGGGACCGTGAGTAAGGGCAGACCCAGAGCAGCCAAAGCCATGCTGGGCCAATGGGAGTGGAGGCTGGAGAGGGGCTAAGGCAGCCAAGAAGGACACGGAGAGCAGCAGCAGGGAACACTGGTCCCAAACCACATCTCGTGGGGGAGCCAACGGGCTTCTGGCTTTGCGCTCTGCTCCCGAGGGCATCTGGGCTCTGGCCTAACCCCTGCCTGGCTGTCAGAGTCCAGTAGTCTCTGCAGCAGCATCTTGTAGCTATTCCACACAGGGAGGGTCAAGAGGGACCTCACGGAGCTCTCAGAGCGAGACGAGACAGAAGGGTCACCGCACCAGAAAAGCCAGCGAGCAGTCCCCCAAAGCAGCAGAACGTCGCCCTTCCAACTCCCCACTGAAAACCAGTTCTTCTCTTTTAAACTGACAAGCACTTTTCTGGAAATCAGGGTCAGCACCACTTCATGAGTTGCATGGCCAGGGAAAGCTGCCAACTAAGCACACAGGCAGGGCAAAACAGTACTGGCTGAGTACTCAGCTTCTGGACCTCCTTGGCAATTTGTTGGTCCCTGCAGCAGCAAGGCGGTCCAAAGCCTTTGCCTCTTTACTACGCCGAATGTCTGCCAGTGAAGCAGGTGCTTAGTAAGAGGCAGCACTTGCAGGGAGAGTGCAGTGTTTGGAGCATCAGGCGTTACTGGGACAAGGAAGACGACCGAAGAAGAGGCTTCTCCCAGCAACAGACCGAAAGGACACGGCCATCACCCGCTCCTCTGGGAGGATCCACAAAGCCCCTTCCTGTGTTTGATGAAGGGCAGGGAGATGCTGTGTTCCCGGGTCAGAGGAGGCGCATGGACAGGCTTCAAGGAGCCCAGGATTTGAAAAAGGCTGACAGGGCAGTCAAGCAGCTGTGAGCTGCCTGTAGTTTACAAGAAGCTACTAGGTGCTGCTTTGAAAACCTAATTCAAGAAAGCGCTAAAAAAACCAACCGCAGCCATGCGGCAAGAGAGGAGGAAGGTCTAAATGAGGCACGTCCACCTCCAGGCAGCAGGCAGGAGGTGGGTGGTGGGGACACCGTGCGCCCACCAGGACATGAGCACAGCCCTGGGGGGGCCGCCACAAGGAGCAGCCAAGGGCCGACGGAGGCCCAGGGACAAACATGGCCCATCCCAGGTTTGCCTGGCTGGAGAGCACTGCAGCTGCAGAGAAAAGCCAGGCATCTGCACTCCCAGGTTGCCGCACCGCTCTACCCCACAGCAGCTCCTCCTCTGCCCTTAGCCTTTCCCCATACAATCCGGAGAAGGGCTGCAGCTCCTATAGCACCCCTGGGGCTGTGGGCCCATCAGGTGTACGTGTGTCCTGGCCACCATGCTGTGTGAGGGGTGTGTCCGCTGTGCAGTGTCTCTGTGCGTGTGGAGAGCGTGAGCATGTGTGCGGATGCGTGTGCAGTGTCAGGGATGTGTTGGGCTGGTGCATGTGCACTCTGGCGGTGCAGTCCTGGCTGTGCGTGAGGGTCTTGGGGAGTGAGAGGTGTGAGCTCTGAGCGTGTCCTAGGGAGGGTAATGAAGGAAGAAAGGGGCGCGTGTGTGTGCGCGCGCGCTGTCCTTAGAATGAGTGAGGCAGTGGTTTGCTTGCACACCCGCTCTGTGGCACGCGTGTCTCTATGCTGCGGTCTGTGTACGGGCGTTATTCTGTTACGGCGCTACAAAAACCGTGGAGGAGCACATGGGGGGTTTAACAGCTCTTCTGTTCATCTGTCCTGCAGCACTGTCCTTTGTGAGGCACAGGCTGGTTACTCCAGCCGTGAACAAGTACACGCCACTTTTTTTTTCCTTTGGCCCTTGTAGGTGGATTTCAACATCCCCTTTGCTAAGAGCTCCATGGCCGCAATGGAGACAACGCTGACAGCAGCCGAGGGAGCTCCCACGCTGACAGGCCTCCACTTGGCCCTGGAGCTGCAGTGCCTTGGGACTGGTCGCTCTTCAGGCCCAGGCAGGCTTCCGCAGCTAGCAAGATGGCTCAGGACCACGCTTCCAGACTTTCCAGCAATGTTCACATGTCTTCTGCACAGCCAGCAAGTCCTGGTATCTCTCCCTTTGATCCCGCAGAGCCATCTGCTGCCCAGTGCTAGGGCATTAAAAAGGAACCGTTTGGTTTTAGGCACAGGGAGAAGGGCACGGAAACGCTGCAGGCCTAGGGCAGGGCGGTTCTTCTGGGGTCTGCTTCTGCTGGCATCTCTATGCTTTCTGGAACGGGACAGGGGCCCTAGTGTCCAAGGCAAGGACATGACAAGGTGCCACGTGCCGGTAATCAGCCTGCGGAGGAGTCAGGCGGGGATGGGACTTTGCACCAAGCCGGCCTCGATCCCCACAGGGCAAGGTGTCCGGGTGTGGAGCCTTGGGGAGACAAGGATGGAGCGTGCGGTTTGAAAAGGGAGAGCCAAAACGCTGGAGGAATCCTTTCATCGTCGGCAGCCACAACTTTCTGGTCCCACAGGGAAAGCCCACCGCTGAGTGCCCAACCCCTGCCCCTGGGCTGGAAGGGTGCCTGCTCCCAGGCCACAGCCTGCAAAGCCTGTTGCTCTCCCACGAGGGGTGCCAGGGAAAGACCGGACCCCCTTCCCCTCCCCTCCCCTTGGGTGCTCCTGGGTGTGGAGGGAAGGCCAGTGCAGGGGAAGGGGAAACAGCACCCCCAGCTGGAGAAATTTACCAGAGGAAGTGCTTCTCTTGGGAATTCCGCTGCCGATTCAGCTCTACCCTCTGCTTCCACTCTTCCCGACGCACTTGGTAAGTCTCCAAGAGTTGCAGGGTGTGGCTTGCTCGTACAGAAAGCTGCCTGCAAGAGCAGGGAAAGTTCCCTCTCCCCTTCTGGCTGAGGCCCTCCTGCCTCTCCCCTCGACCAGCCCCTGCACGCACGCTCCCGCTGGTGGTACCCACAGCCTTCAAGTGGCAATGCAGCTTGGGGCTGCCTGGCACCAGGGTCCAGCCCAGGTCATTGCCATGCCAGGAGAAATCAGGGGACGCCATACCCAGCCCCATGGCTCCCAAGATGGGCTTCCTCACACCTCGGACAGGTGCTGCCACTCCAGTTTTCCAGGCCGGGGCTGGGCCTGGCGCGCACTTACTCTTTGCGCAGCCGCGGCAGCCTCTCTGGCTTCCTCTTCTTCTCCTCAGCTCGGGGCAGGAAGGCAGCAGCGCTCTCCTCTTTCCCAAGCCACGGCACTGGTGAGTGTGGCTGAAGCTCGGGCAGCGTTTCCTGATGCCGCCAAGCCTGCATTGGGGCCAGAGGACAAATTTGAGGCTGCTTCTGACCTCCCTCAGGCGCTCTCACCTCTCAGCCCTGGAGAAGCCAGCAACTGCGGGGCCTGTGCGTCCTCCCGCACACTTGCTCTGCTCTGGCCTCAGAAACCCCCATGCCAAGCACTGCCGCAGGCAGGGACCCTGGCCGGGATTCACCACCGTTGCTTGCTGGCTCCATTCTCTCTTGCTGACATCGCTCGTGACAGGGTGAATGAGGGCAAGGAATGACCATTTTTCAGCGCTGCAACCGTGAAATCAAACGCTCCCGTGGGGTTCCACCAGTCAGACCCCAGCACGGAACCACTGAACGGGGTCGGTTGGAGGGGACCTCTGGAGAACTCTCGTCCAAGGCCCCGCTCCAAGCGGGGCCAGTTAGAGCAGGCTGCCCGGGCTGTGTCCACCTGAGGGTTGAATAACTCCAAGGGTAGAAGTCCCACAGCCTCTCTGGGCCCTGTTCCAAACTTTGACCACCCTCATGGTGGAAACGCGCCTCCCAACAGCTAGCCGGAATCTGCCTTTTTGCAACTCTACGTCTTGTGCCTCTCACCCTGTCACTGTGCGCCTCTGAGAAGAGCTGGCTAAGTTACCTCTAGCCTTTCCCCCGGGTAGCTGCAGACAGCAAGGCGATGGACCCTTGAGCCTTCTCTTCTATGGGCTGAACAAACACAGTCCTCTCCACCTCTCCCTTGGACACCAGGTTCTCCAGCCCGCTGACCAGCTTGGGAGCCTCCGCTGGATTTGCTCCAGCATTCCAGAGCCTCTCTTGCATGGTCGAGCCCCACCCTGGACCTAGGGCTGGCTCCAGGTGAGGTCTCCCAAGGGCTGAAGAGAGAGGACTCGTGGCGTCCTTCACTCGGCTGGCTACACTCTTGCAAACACAGCCCCGCCTGTGGTTGGCCTTCTTCCCCGCAAGTTCAAGGGAGGGGGTGACCCAGCCATGCCCCCACCACAGCACATTGCTGCTCCTCCCCTTTGGCTTTTTGCAGCAGCTTCTCCCTGCCAGGCATGGGCAGGCAAGCTTGAAAGACCATGGCCACCTGGCCTGCTCTTTGGGGGGCAGCAGTACCACTCGGACTTGGAGACCTCCACGGCTCCGCTCCTCGGCTTACCTGTTCTGCCCTGTTTGGCTGCCTGCAAACAGGAATTGCAGTCCGAGGTCTGGCTTGACGAGGTTCTTGCTGCTTGCTGTCCTCGTCCACCTGAGAGGAGCTCTCCCGAACTGTTTGCAGCAGGCTGAAAACACACAAGCCGGGTGAGGTTATCGGAGTCCCGGATGAGACCGTTCTCCATCTTGTGCTCACAAGCAGCGGCGTGCCAGCCTCTGCAGCACAAGACGGTGCTGCTGGAGCATTTGGTGTATTTGAGCCCTTGTGATCCCATCAAGAGTGAGGGCCCTACAGGCCCTAAGGAAAGCTCTGGATGCCCAGGTGTGGGCCCTCTCTGGATGGCACGAGGAGAAAACCAGTGCCATTTGCCACGCCCGGAGCCTGCAGAGCCCGCTAGCCGCCTCCTGCTAGGGGCACTAAAGGCCGTGAGGTGGTCAGAAAGACTCTGTTTTGGGGTGAAATGGGAAAAGGGGAGGCTTCTAGTGAATTGAATCCAACCTAAAAACCAGGGAAAACGGACACCGCTCTCTGTTGGTGGGGGAGGATGGTCTGACTTTCACGTTCCTCTGGGAAGTGCTCTCATCTACGCTGCAACCAAATGAGGTCCCTTGAAATGTCTAGCAAAGCAGAACAGCTTTGCTGCAACTTCTCAGCTGCTGCAACACCTCTTGCATCGACATCGGTCGTTGTGACACGAGTTGACAACCTTTCAGAGTTCATACCGACGGCGTGTGCGACGGAAACAACTCCTTCCCAGAATGCCAAAAGCACACGGTCACCGGCATGCTTTGCTCCAAGAGCCTCACCTGGCAGCTGGCTTGTTTGCCCGGGTTTTCCATTCTTTCCCTCCCTTTGAGCTGGCCCCAGATAGCGTGGGCGGAGAAAGCCTTTCTCGAGAAAGGAGGCGCTCAGCAGGAGGACTCCCTGGAAGTAGGAAGGGCGGAGACTCTTCAGCAAGCATCTCTGTGAGCGTTTGAACAAGAAGGACAGGCAGCTGTGCTCCAGCTTTGGATCAAAGAGCCCGATTGCCTCGGAGCTCTGCTCCCGAGCAGGTCTTAGGCCCTGGCTGACACAGAATCCTGTCCAGCTCTTCACTTCTGCAGGGCACCCGTCTGCCCTGGAGTACTGTGGCTGTTCTCCTGCTTTCTCTAGCCCATAGGCTTAAAAAGCGGGGCTTGGCTGGGAGGTGCTGGTGACCTCATGGTACCCTCTCCTTTGGGGCGGCTGCGGGCTGGAGGGCATAGTTCCACACGAGAAGGGGAACAGATTCCTGCACATCTATAAGGCGCTCACATGCACAGACGTGCTCTTCTGGCACATCCAGCCCAAAGACATGCTTAGGGAGATGCACAGCACAAGGCCTGCAATTACCAGCCTCCACAAGGAAGCCACGTTTTGGCACAGCTTCGCAGCCTGTCGCCACTCATCTCCACGTGGTCTTCCTCCCCACTTTCCAGCGCGCTGCTTCCCTGGGAAAGCTAGACCCCCTCCGCCACTGGCAGCTCAAGGCAGGATTTTGATCCCGCGCAGAGCGCGGAGGGATCTTCCTAAATTCCTAAATGCTGCTGCACAGACAGACTCCTGCAACTAAGGAGCAGCTTGCAAGACACACCAGGGCATGGAGTCCCAGGGCCAAGTGCCCCTCAGCAGTGGCAGCTGCTGCAGTTGGTGCTGCAGGACTGCCCGGAGAGCCCCTTCCAGGAGGAGTCCCCTGAGATCTGCCGTGATGAGTAAACAGAGGCACAAGAGAAGCAGCCTACTCCGCCAGGCATCGCCTTTTCAGCTTGGCTCCAGCCCCGTGCTGCGGAGGCCAAAAGGAAAACAAACACACCTCTCTCACCAGTCAGCTGTGACATTACCTTTTCCCTCAGTCTGCTTGTTACGCGCTCTGTCCTTTGCCTCCCGGCCTTTGGCGGCCTTCCGAGACCCTCTGGAGGAAGAGGCTGGTCTCACAGGCGACATCTCAGTCTCCGTCCTGGAAACAAGAAAGGCACCAGAGAGAAGCTTGACACCAGAGGCTCGCAGAAACCTGCGACAGGCTTGCCGTCAATCTAGGAAGACCAAGTCATGCAAAGACTTGTTGGCCGCCCTTCAGATGTCACACTGACAGAGTGTACGGAAGAAGCAACCCCTTCGAAGAACTCCAAGAGCACAAGGGCACCCTCAGCCCTTTTCTCCAAGAGCCTCACCTGGCCGACGACTTGCTTCCTTTGCTCTTCCGCCCCTTCTGCTTTTTACGGCCGGCGCCAGATAACGCGGGTGGCACAGGCCTTTCTTGAGAGAGGAGGCACGCAACGGGAGCACTCCCTGGAAGTAGGAAAGGAGAAGGCTCTTCAGCAAGCGTCTTTGTGAGCACTTGGGACAGGCAGATGTGCTCCAGCATCGGATCAAACAGGCTGATCCCCTTGGAGCCACGCTCTCCAAGAGGTCTTGCTCCCTAGGACGTCCTTGGCACACGCTAGCAGCCTGTTGACAGTCATCTCCAGGCAATCTTTCTCCCCACATTCACGTGCCCGGGATCCGTCAGAGAGGTAGACCCCCCCTCCCTTCCCCTCCAGCATAGACACCTCGCCGCCAAACGTCCTAAAGTGCTAAAGTGAAAGAGGAGCTTGCGCTATCCACCAGGGCGCAGCGCCCCGGGGCAAAACTGCCCTTCAGCGGCACCAGCTGCATTTGTTGCTGTTGGGCCACCCTGAGACCTCCTGCCATCCAGAGTCACTTGAGATTTGCTGCGAGGGGTAAATAGAGGCACAAAGAGGCAGTCTACTCTCCCAGGCACCGCATCTTGACCAGGGCTCCAACCACCTACTGCTGAGGACAAAGGGAACACACGCATGAACACACGCACGCATGCACACTCCCTTCTCTCTCACAAGTCAGCTGTGACATGACCTGTTCTGTCCATCTGCCCTTCTTCTTCAGTGCACTTCAGGGATCCCTGGGAGGGAGATTCCGCCTCTTGTTTTTCAGCCGGAAGCGTCAAATCAAATCTGGAAAGGAGAAGACGCCAGGCTGCAGAAAAGGCACCACGCTCCCTTTGCCGCTCGCATTCACAGTCCGTTGCCAGAGAGCTTTGAGAAGGCCTGCCAAGGCCATAGCTTTCCAAAGCAGAGTACGCAACATCCTTGAGAACTCTCATTCTGAGGAACCGGAGAGGCACAGGCCAGACCTCCGCGGCGTGTGCGCACACGAGAGGCCCCACCAGTCTGGGCCAGGGCTTCCCTATCCTAACGCGGAGAAAGTGTACTCCAGGCCTCCTTGCTGCCCCTGGAGACCATCTCGCCTCCCCTCCTCCTATTCACCAAGCAGGAGCTGAGACCTACTCCACAAACGTACTGTGGCAACACGAAGACACTGCCGGGACCCATGCGAAAAGCCACACTTCCTCTTCCTGAAACCACCAGGGGTCTCGTCCCTGGGGCCTGAAACAGAGACAGAGGTACGTGAGAGCGTTCCGGCGACATGACTGCCTTGCTCCTAAAGGCAGCAAATCTTTCTTGTGCTCAGGGCAGATGCTGCCACCGGGACACCCTGAAACAAAGTTTCCTCTCCAAATGCTAGCCCTCAACTAGGAAAGCAGAAGATGCACAGCTCAGAGCTGAGACTGAGGGACCTCACTGCCAGGTGTTTCGCAAGGGCAAGAGTCAAGACAGTCAACGAGGACGCGCCTTCTCTGTTAGTGGAGAAGTCAGGCACAGGAGAAGGCATTCGATTAGCCAGGGTCTCTGCGGGCCGGGTTTTGCCGGTTGGCTTGCTATGAGCCTTCCTGGAAAGAGAACACCTGGCTCGGACCTGGTGTTAGCCTCACAGGCTCTCCAAGGATTTGGGTGGTTGCATCCATAGCATGGAAGAGGAGCGAGAGAGACCCAGCCCTTGCTTTGCCTTTGCCCAGTGGGTAAGAACCGGGAGCGCCACACGAGAGAGCTGGGGAAGGGCATTGGGCTGGGATGAGGAGACAGGCTGGGACAGGGTGACCATCCCAAGCAGAGCGTGAATGCAGGCCTGGGGCAGAAAAGAGCCGTTCATGGCAGTGGGACGCCAGGGACACTGGGAAGGGCTGGTCAGTGCAGACGGCCCAGCACTCAACCATGGCTTTCTGCGAGGGGAAGCGCCACAGATACCTGCCTGCGTCGTAGACTCTTTCCCCAGAAACTGCCTACTTTTGAGCCCGTAAAAGCCTCGCCATTATCATTTCTAGCACAGAGAGTGGGATGCTGGGCCAGCCAGAGCCTTGGCCTAACGCGGGGCAGCTCGTCCTACGTTCGCCTCTGTCGCCCAGACCACTGCGTACGAGAGACGGACGCTAGAGAGAGTTGGCGTGGCTGGAGACCGTGGCTGCCCCGCTGGCCGGGAAGGTCCTGGCAGGCCAACAGAGATCAGTTCAGTCGTCCTTTGACAGGTGTCCAGAAGAAGTAGGCGTAGCACGGGGAAGTGCTCGACTTACCCCGAGCAGAGCTGCTAGCAGCTTTCCAGTGCCATCCACGGTGAGGAGGAAGTCATCGTAAAATCTCATGGTCACTTCCTGGTCTCGTACGGAGAGAATGCCAATGGCCTTGAAGACAAAGTCCACGGCCTGTCTTTTTGAGATGGCCCGAAAGAACGCCATCACGGTCTCCTGTATGCAGCACTGCACCGTTGTAAAAGGCATGTGGGCACACACGGATAGATCCTCGTACCTCAGAGGGACGATTCTTACGTCACCTAGACAGCAGCAAAGGAGGAACAAAGTCACCTCTGCAGCAGGGCAGCGGGCTCCAATCACAAGGTGACAACACTTTCTGGCAAGACAGCGCTGCCTCAGAGCAGGCTCTTGAATCCTCTGCTACAGCGCCTAGGAGCGGTTTATGGAGTCCCTTCCGGGAAGAGTCAGAGCAGCCTGCAAACTGAGGTGCTCAGGGGGCAGCAGTGATTTTGCCAGTGCAGGAATAAAAAAGGGAAACTAACCATTTGGTAGGACCACGTTACCGGAGGGCAGGACAAGTAGGGCAGACGGGTGCAGGTCCCATGAGAAAGTGCGTGGTGCCAGGCCATTGTGACTGTGCCCGCAGCCAGTGCCCTCTGGCTAAGCCTATGCCATGTCAGTAGACGCAAGGAAGAAGCAAAGTGCAAGGACGGCACAGCAGCCCACAGGGTTCTTCTACCCCCCCCGCACCCCCACCCCGACCCCCACCCCCACCCCCACCGCCTCGTAGTCAGCAAATGTCTCCGCTTTTGGGGCCAGCGTCCTATCCCTCCCACACACCGGCTGAAGGCATATTACCAGGAAAGGACACCCAGGGAGCCTTTCTGAGCAGTTGCTCCTGGCTGGCCTCTGCAGCTTGAACAAGCTGAAGTTGTTCTCAGGCCAGCCGGAGGCATTCAGTCATGTCTTCAGAGCAGTTTGCATGCGCCTCAAGCTCGGCGCAAGGGCAGGCAAAGGTTTTAACGTGTCTTCTTACCAGGAACATCTTCTTGAGCGCACCTGGCCTGGTATTCCTTGGCAACAACCTCCGATATACGGAACATGGGTCTCCGAACAATCGAAAGCTCACCGTTCACGGAGCACTCGTAGTGTTTAAGGACATAGAATATCCCCACTCCTAATACCTTGACACCCTGAGAGCAGCAGCGGGAGAGAAGGAACAAGCATAAGCAGCCTGGAGACGAAAAACGGACCGAGGGCTTGCCCGAGCGTGGAGATGCTGCCCTGGGCCCTGCCCACCCCTAGCATGCAAAGGGCAAGATGGGGCACTAGGGAAAGCACACACTCCAGACCTTTCTTTCCTCTTGCTCCTCGGCTCGCCCCCCAAATCTCTTTGGGAAAGCAACAGCAGAGCCAACATTCCTCCCCTACCTACAGTCGGAGGGGTTTCCAACGGCAGGGACCAACCCTGGAACAGGGGCCAGGCTTTGGTTTTTCCATGCTGGCACTGGAGAAGGGAGAAGGCCCAGAAAGTGCCCAGCACTCTCTTCTGCTTTATCGGGACTTCCGTTGTTACCGCCGGTGCCAGAGAAGCTGCTCTGTGGCACATTTGTCCAGGACAGTGTCCTGCGGGGGTGCTCTTTCTCTTTTCAGGGGAGGGAAGCAACGGCACGCCGTGGCACAGGGGTGTCAGGACAAGGCAAACCGTCAGCGTTTCAGGAGGGGAGGACCGAGCCACAAGACCCACCTTGTTCTCTGCCAAGTGCTCTAGAATGTATTCAGAGACGCTGTCCCAAATGGTAACAATCTCTGGAAAGCAAGGGAAAAATCCAAGTCAGCAAGCGCACAACCATTCAGCACCCTGCTCACCAAGGAGGTGACCGGTGCAGGTGAGACGAAACATACCGCCACCCCAATTCCGAACACGCAAGGCGCTCCACGTGGCGGGAGCTGCAGAGCTGAGCTGCGAGGACACCTCTGCCCACTTCTAAGCGAGGCTCCTGTCCTTTCAGGTGGGCATGCCTGAAAGGCATACCCGCCCGCTAGGGAAACGGGGACTAGCTTTCCACGCCAGTGAGAGGACGGTGCCGTGCCCACAGGAGTCGCCCAGGCTCAGGGCAGCCCCAGGTGTCTCCCCTGCAGGAGTCCCGGCTGCCAAACTCACCGCTGGGCCACCAAGGGACGTGCAGACTGGTCTCTCGTGGCACCCACTAGCCCTGTCCAGCCCTGCCCCACAGAGCCCAGCCTTTCCATAGCTCTTCTCCTAGCTGATATGCTCTACAGCAGTCAGGAAATACCTCCTGCAAGCCTTACCGTAGCGGCTGAGATTCCTGAGCGTTGGGAACACGTCTGGCCACAGGTTCTCCATCTTTGCGCCCCCTCACGCTCAATGAGGCCCTGTAGCAGGAGGGGGAGGAGGAAACTTCTCCTCCTCCTCCTTTGCACTTCCCCAGGCAGGCTCCAGCAGTGTTGCGTGGCCTGCCTTCGCCCTCTCGTTGCGCTGCAAAGCAGCTCCTCCAGAGAAGAGCGGTGGCGAGAGCAGCACCCGAAAGCTGGGCTTGCCCAGGCCTCGCAGGGAAGTGCAGGGAGGGGCCCCGTGGCGGGAGGGGAGCTGTGGCTGTGATGCGGCATGTCCCACTGTGACCCCAGCCCGCGTCACCAAGAGGCTGCCAGGCCTCCCGCGACACCCTCCCCCAGACCCTGCCAGGCTTTGCCCACCTCAGCCAAGGGCAGCTGCGCTGGCTGTTTTGGGGTGCTGCCCCCACCCCACGCCGTGGCGCAGCGAGAGCCATGGCGGGGGCGGGGAGGGGGAGCTCACCAGTGTGGTGGCCCCAGATGGGGACGCTGCGCTGCCATTGCTGGCCGCAGGGGCTGTGCTGAGCTCTGCCCTGAAGGAAGGAAGGAAGGGATAAAGGAAGGAAGGAATAAAGAGGAGCCTCGGCAAAGCAAGGGCTGGTGCTGGTTAGGTATACCACAGCCTCTCTGGGTTCTGGAGTCTGGAGTCTGCCTGGGCTCTGGAGTCTGGCTCCGTCTTCTTTACTCCCCCCATCGCGTATTTAGACACACCGACAAGAGCCCCTCTGGGCCTTTGCGTCTCCCGCCTAAACAATCCCAGCTCTCTCAGCCTCTGCTCGTGTGACGGATGCTTCAATCCCTCAAGCCTCTCGGAGGCCTTTTGCTGGACTCGCTCCGGCATGGCCATGTCTTTCTTGTACTGGGCCCAGCGCTTGTGGTACAGGTCTCTCGCTTGCACCTGCTGGACGGCTGCTTGACCTTCCCTCATCACGACTCTAGGTGGAACTAGAGCTCCAAGCGCCCTGTGCTCAGGAATGGCTGACAGAGCTCGCTGGAGCCTGTTAGAGCTTGCGAGAGGTCACAGCCTCCTTTGGCTCAAACTGCTGCACCTGTGTGCTGCCTCGGTGAGCTGTGCTCTCAGCAACGGCTACTTCCTTTCCCCCCGGGCACTGTCCAAGAGTCCGCCAGGACCGTCTCCAAACCGTGCCAAAGGCCGTGCGAATGCAAAATCGGGTCTGGGAGCGTTAAGCGCCACCCCTTGTGCACCAACATCTCGCTGCACTGAGGAACACCTGTGCCATGGCTGAGTGTGGGGGGCAGGTGGGCTTGTTTCCAGGGCTTCTTTCAAAGTGACCGGAGTTGTCCAGGACGTAACAGAACCAAGGGCTGGCTCAGGCTGTGACTATCAGCAGGGCCTAAGCACTGGTTGTTATTGCAAGTCCCCTGTGGCGTAGCAGCAGGACGCGACACCTGGGTGCTGTCAGGGCCCTGAGGGCCTCAGTGGCCCTGACCAGCAATGCTCCACACACCCTGCCCATGGGCCCAGGAGCCCATTTCAGCTCCTCCCTGGGCCTTCTGGCCCCGTCTGCACCAGGAAGCATGGGAAGGGTCTCTCATTGGCATGTGCAGAGCAAAGCTTCACTGCAGAGTCGCCTGCTCCTGCCTCTGTGGGACTGGGTAGTGCAGGGATCTTAGGACTGAAAGACAAGGCAGCTCCTGCGGCAGGTGAGTCACGTCCCGCAGACCCAGAGACCTTTTCTCTGTCACCCAGCGCCTCCCAGGAGCCCTAAGGAAAGGGTATTCTGCAAGGGGATTTGGCAGAAGACAGGGCTGCCCTGGAGCTGGCTGCACAGGCAAGCCCAGGATGGCTGTTGTTGCAACAGAGGAAACGCCCTGTTCCTCGTGCCTGCTCAGAGCTCCTGTGCGTCTGATAGGGTCCCCTTCCTTCCACGCTGCCCCCCAGGTGAAAGGCCTCGCTTGCTGTGGCAATAGGGTTAGCCCTAACCCTAAGCCTTTCCCTGGCTGGGAATCGAACCCAGGCCGCGGCAGTGAGAGTGCCGAATCCTGACCACTAGACCACCAGGGAGGAGAGGCCCAGCCTGCCTGTGCACCCACCGGTGGGCACCAGCCCTGCCCTGCAGGGGACCAACCCCTCCAACCACAGCCCCCCACAGCCGGTCAGGAAGACAAATTGCCGTGGCAGCCCGAGCCTTCCCAGGCAACTCTGCAGGCATTCCTCCTTCTTTCTGAGAACGAGGCCCTCAACCAGAGCCTCTGGGCAGCAGGCACCCTGCAGCGGGAAGGCCCAGGGAGTGCAAGGTGGCGGTCGGCGGGGAGGCTGGTCACTGCTGGACACAGGTTTGCACCTGGAAAGTCCCTGAGCAGAAAATCACAGCTGGGCACAAATCACAGCAGCCTGAGACAACAAAACCCGACAGCACGGGCTTCAAACCCACCTCTCCAAGAAACCGGAGCCAAAATCCAGCTCCTTGCACCACTCACCTATACCCACCAGACTGCAACACTCCTGTCCTGGTGCATGGGTTGGGCTGGGGGAAGTCTGGATTGCCTCTCGCCAGGGGACCGATGCCCCTTCCGGCTGTCCTTGCAGCACAGTGCGAAGCGTGAGCACGCTCTTGCTGCAGGTGGCAGCCAGCAGTGGGAGCGGGCTGCTTTCCGAGGGCAGGCAAGCAGGCTGCGAGGGACATAGCAAGGCCAGTGAGGCAGGGACCTCCCTGGCAGGGCACAGGCCCTCAGCACCCGAGCAAGAAGGGAGAGCTGGTTGAGTGTCAGGAACGAGGGCCAGGCACAGAGCAGTGGTTGCCAGCCAAGTCCAAAGTGCTGAGACGGGTCTGAGGCCAAGCTCTGGAGCCCGGTCAGCCAGGGAAGGGCAGGGTCAGCGAGGTGCATGGCGGCCAGGGCCGGGCATGGCTGCAACGTAGCTCAGGCGAGGAGCAGCTCCCTTCTGCTGAGCCACCTCCGCCACCCAGCGCAGCACTCCTGCAGCTGCAACCTCTCGCCAGGACCTCTCCCAGCAGCAGGAGCAGAGCAAGTGGGGAAAGGACCGTCGCTCTTTGTGGAGGTGCGCCCACAGGCTCACACTGCACCCCAGGGTGCGTGGTGGAGGGGACACTTGAGCAGAAAGAGCCAGGGCTGGGCACGGAGCAGTTCCTATCCCCTGTGCTATGCACCTGCCTTCCCCCCTACACCACCCTCTGTCCAGCTGGCTACGCGGGGCCGCTCTTTGCAGAGTTGTCCTTTCCTCATCGCCAGCCCCTGGACATGCCCCGTAACTTCCTTCAGTCCAGTTCTTTGCCATCCCCAAGAACTGAGACTTCTGAAAAGGTGAATCTAGAGTGTGAGTTTGCCTCCCCTCTCCCAGGGAGGCACATGAGGGCTTGCGGTGTTCGGGTGCTGCTCTGCAAGGACACAGACTCGCATTTTCTGACTTCTCCCTGCTAGCCTGCCGTCACCTGACAGCTCTGGCTGCTCCGCAGGAGGGCAGAAGGCAGGAGGGCAGGAGGCAGGAGGGACAAATGGCCCGAGGAGGAAAGGCAATCACATGGGCAGCTGTGATCGTATAGTGGTTAGTACTCTGCGTTGTGGCCGAATCCGAGTCACAGCAATGGTTTTGCAAAGCCCGCCGGGTGAAAAGGAGAGTTGGAAAAGACACGGGAGGCACCCGCAAGGGTAGGCCAGTGGGTTTGTTTCCAAAGATGCCATGGCCTAGGAAGCTCTTCTGTGCTCTCTGTTCCAAACATTCAGTGGGCTCGTGCCTAAAATGATTTCCTGGTTTCTAGTGATCGTGCAGTGTCTTCTGCTGTGGGGCTGCCGTGACAGCTACCCCTGCTTCTGGGAAAGCAGTCAAGCTTCTCCATTCTCCAGGCCAAGCTTGAGAACTGAGAGACTCTGCCTGGAAAGTGCCCAGCTTTTCACCTTTCCTTTCCCTTGCCCTTGCTCTCCGTGTTGCAGTCAGGGCACTCTCAGCTCCACACACAAACTGCCCTGCAGCCCCAGCCCACCCGCAACTGCCATCCCACGCCATAGAGACCCCCAACACAAGTAGCTCTTCCCTGGGAGAAAGAAGTCGCTTTTTTTTTTCTTCAGGGGGAGCGTGTGACTTTTCTGAGGTTATGCCACCATGCTGGAAGCCTTAAGTCCTGTTCCGGCCAAGCTGTAAGCTGGCTGTGGGAAAGAAACCCTCTGGATCCTCTGCGGAAGAGAAGAGGTCTGGATCCTCTGCGGAAGAGAAGGGAGGAGAGCCCAGCTCTGCCTCCGGGGCCCCAAACCGAGTGCTATGCGGGCAGAGCCCAGGTCAAGCCTGGAACGGCCCCGAGCGCTTCTGGTGTTCCAAGGTGTCTGTATTGGCAGGTCCCAGGATGTCTGGCTTGAGACAGATGTCACTGCTAGGAAGCTGCACCGCCCAAGGGAAGAGGAGGCACTGCATGATCAAAAGCCCATGCTCCAGGTGAGGCTTGAACTCACCCTCAGCATCCCTCCGCTTAGCACTGCTGTATAAGTACTGCGCGCTGGCCCATTGCGCCACTGGAGCACGCTTGGAGAGGCGGACTGGAGCCCACGAGCAACCATTGTTGCCTGCGATCACCATGGCTCTTCAGCATTAACCGGGCACCTCAAGTGCTTTCCTCTTTGTCTCGTCCAGCAAGGAGCAGCCATTGCGTGCCAGGCTTGCAACATTCACCAGGGCACGGAGTGCCAGGGCAAAGTGCCCCTCGGCAGGGTTTAGCTGGCTAGAGGCAGGAAAAGGGAGGCCACAGGCGACCCAGGGCTGGGACAGTGCGGTCGCTGCTGTGGCAGCCCTGTGAGGCCATTGAGTGCATCAGAAAGCCCCTGTAGTGAAGGCAGCCGGGGGAGGGGGCGAGGGGAGGCAGAAGAAGGACACCCGACTGCCACAGGGACTGTGAGTAAGGGCAGACCCAGAGCAGCCAAAGCCATGCTGGGCCAATGGGAGTGGAGGCTGGAGAGGGGCTAAGGCAGCCAAGAAGGACACGGAGAGCAGCAGCAGGGAACACTGGTCCCAAACCACATCTCGTGGGGGAGCCAACGGGCTTCTGGCTTTGCGCTCTGCTCCCGAGGGCATCTGGGCTCTGGCCTAACCCCTGCCTGGCTGTCAGAGTCCAGTAGTCTCTGCAGCAGCATCTTGTAGCTATTCCACACAGGGAGGGTCAAGAGGGACCTCACGGAGCTCTCAGAGCGAGACGAGACAGAAGGGTCACCGCACCAGAAAAGCCAGCGAGCAGTCCCCCAAAGCAGCAGAACGTCGCCCTTCCAACTCCCCACTGAAAACCAGTTCTTCTCTTTTAAACTGACAAGCACTTTTCTGGAAATCAGGGTCAGCACCACTTCATGAGTTGCATGGCCAGGGAAAGCTGCCAACTAAGCACACAGGCAGGGCAAAACAGTACTGGCTGAGTACTCAGCTTCTGGACCTCCTTGGCAATTTGTTGGTCCCTGCAGCAGCAAGGCGGTCCAAAGCCTTTGCCTCTTTACTACGCCGAATGTCTGCCAGTGAAGCAGGTGCTTAGTAAGAGGCAGCACTTGCAGGGAGAGTGCAGTGTTTGGAGCATCAGGCGTTACTGGGACAAGGAAGACGACCGAAGAAGAGGCTTCTCCCAGCAACAGACCGAAAGGACACGGCCATCACCCGCTCCTCTGGGAGGATCCACAAAGCCCCTTCCTGTGTTTGATGAAGGGCAGGGAGATGCTGTGTTCCCGGGTCAGAGGAGGCGCATGGACAGGCTTCAAGGAGCCCAGGATTTGAAAAAGGCTGACAGGGCAGTCAAGCAGCTGTGAGCTGCCTGTAGTTTACAAGAAGCTACTAGGTGCTGCTTTGAAAACCTAATTCAAGAAAGCGCTAAAAAAACCAACCGCAGCCATGCGGCAAGAGAGGAGGAAGGTCTAAATGAGGCACGTCCACCTCCAGGCAGCAGGCAGGAGGTGGGTGGTGGGGACACCGTGCGCCCACCAGGACATGAGCACAGCCCTGGGGGGGCCGCCACAAGGAGCAGCCAAGGGCCGACGGAGGCCCAGGGACAAACATGGCCCATCCCAGGTTTGCCTGGCTGGAGAGCACTGCAGCTGCAGAGAAAAGCCAGGCATCTGCACTCCCAGGTTGCCGCACCGCTCTACCCCACAGCAGCTCCTCCTCTGCCCTTAGCCTTTCCCCATACAATCCGGAGAAGGGCTGCAGCTCCTATAGCACCCCTGGGGCTGTGGGCCCATCAGGTGTACGTGTGTCCTGGCCACCATGCTGTGTGAGGGGTGTGTCCGCTGTGCAGTGTCTCTGTGCGTGTGGAGAGCGTGAGCATGTGTGCGGATGCGTGTGCAGTGTCAGGGATGTGTTGGGCTGGTGCATGTGCACTCTGGCGGTGCAGTCCTGGCTGTGCGTGAGGGTCTTGGGGAGTGAGAGGTGTGAGCTCTGAGCGTGTCCTAGGGAGGGTAATGAAGGAAGAAAGGGGCGCGTGTGTGTGCGCGCGCGCTGTCCTTAGAATGAGTGAGGCAGTGGTTTGCTTGCACACCCGCTCTGTGGCACGCGTGTCTCTATGCTGCGGTCTGTGTACGGGCGTTATTCTGTTACGGCGCTACAAAAACCGTGGAGGAGCACATGGGGGGTTTAACAGCTCTTCTGTTCATCTGTCCTGCAGCACTGTCCTTTGTGAGGCACAGGCTGGTTACTCCAGCCGTGAACAAGTACACGCCACTTTTTTTTTCCTTTGGCCCTTGTAGGTGGATTTCAACATCCCCTTTGCTAAGAGCTCCATGGCCGCAATGGAGACAACGCTGACAGCAGCCGAGGGAGCTCCCACGCTGACAGGCCTCCACTTGGCCCTGGAGCTGCAGTGCCTTGGGACTGGTCGCTCTTCAGGCCCAGGCAGGCTTCCGCAGCTAGCAAGATGGCTCAGGACCACGCTTCCAGACTTTCCAGCAATGTTCACATGTCTTCTGCGCAGCCAGCAAGTCCTGGTATCTCTCCCTTTGATCCCGCAGAGCCATCTGCTGCCCAGTGCTAGGGCATTAAAAAGGAACCGTTTGGTTTTAGGCACAGGGAGAAGGGCACGGAAACGCTGCAGGCCTAGGGCAGGGCGGTTCTTCTGGGGTCTGCTTCTGCTGGCATCTCTATGCTTTCTGGAACGGGACAGGGGCCCTAGTGTCCAAGGCAAGGACATGACAAGGTGCCACGTGCCGGTAATCAGCCTGCGGAGGAGTCAGGCGGGGATGGGACTTTGCACCAAGCCGGCCTCGATCCCCACAGGGCAAGGTGTCCGGGTGTGGAGCCTTGGGGAGACAAGGATGGAGCGTGCGGTTTGAAAAGGGAGAGCCAAAACGCTGGAGGAATCCTTTCATCGTCGGCAGCCACAACTTTCTGGTCCCACAGGGAAAGCCCACCGCTGAGTGCCCAACCCCTGCCCCTGGGCTGGAAGGGTGCCTGCTCCCAGGCCACAGCCTGCAAAGCCTGTTGCTCTCCCACGAGGGGTGCCAGGGAAAGACCGGACCCCCTTCCCCTCCCCTCCCCTTGGGTGCTCCTGGGTGTGGAGGGAAGGCCAGTGCAGGGGAAGGGGAAACAGCACCCCCAGCTGGAGAAATTTACCAGAGGAAGTGCTTCTCTTGGGAATTCCGCTGCCGATTCAGCTCTACCCTCTGCTTCCACTCTTCCCGACGCACTTGGTAAGTCTCCAAGAGTTGCAGGGTGTGGCTTGCTCGTACAGAAAGCTGCCTGCAAGAGCAGGGAAAGTTCCCTCTCCCCTTCTGGCTGAGGCCCTCCTGCCTCTCCCCTCGACCAGCCCCTGCACGCACGCTCCCGCTGGTGGTACCCACAGCCTTCAAGTGGCAATGCAGCTTGGGGCTGCCTGGCACCAGGGTCCAGCCCAGGTCATTGCCATGCCAGGAGAAATCAGGGGACGCCATACCCAGCCCCATGGCTCCCAAGATGGGCTTCCTCACACCTCGGACAGGTGCTGCCACTCCAGTTTTCCAGGCCGGGGCTGGGCCTGGCGCGCACTTACTCTTTGCGCAGCCGCGGCAGCCTCTCTGGCTTCCTCTTCTTCTCCTCAGCTCGGGGCAGGAAGGCAGCAGCGCTCTCCTCTTTCCCAAGCCACGGCACTGGTGAGTGTGGCTGAAGCTCGGGCAGCGTTTCCTGATGCCGCCAAGCCTGCATTGGGGCCAGAGGACAAATTTGAGGCTGCTTCTGACCTCCCTCAGGCGCTCTCACCTCTCAGCCCTGGAGAAGCCAGCAACTGCGGGGCCTGTGCGTCCTCCCGCACACTTGCTCTGCTCTGGCCTCAGAAACCCCCATGCCAAGCACTGCCGCAGGCAGGGACCCTGGCCGGGATTCACCACCGTTGCTTGCTGGCTCCATTCTCTCTTGCTGACATCGCTCGTGACAGGGTGAATGAGGGCAAGGAATGACCATTTTTCAGCGCTGCAACCGTGAAATCAAACGCTCCCGTGGGGTTCCACCAGTCAGACCCCAGCACGGAACCACTGAACGGGGTCGGTTGGAGGGGACCTCTGGAGAACTCTCGTCCAAGGCCCCGCTCCAAGCGGGGCCAGTTAGAGCAGGCTGCCCGGGCTGTGTCCACCTGAGGGTTGAATAACTCCAAGGGTAGAAGTCCCACAGCCTCTCTGGGCCCTGTTCCAAACTTTGACCACCCTCATGGTGGAAACGCGCCTCCCAACAGCTAGCCGGAATCTGCCTTTTTGCAACTCTACGTCTTGTGCCTCTCACCCTGTCACTGTGCGCCTCTGAGAAGAGCTGGCTAAGTTACCTCTAGCCTTTCCCCCGGGTAGCTGCAGACAGCAAGGCGATGGACCCTTGAGCCTTCTCTTCTATGGGCTGAACAAACACAGTCCTCTCCACCTCTCCCTTGGACACCAGGTTCTCCAGCCCGCTGACCAGCTTGGGAGCCTCCGCTGGATTTGCTCCAGCATTCCAGAGCCTCTCTTGCATGGTCGAGCCCCACCCTGGACCTAGGGCTGGCTCCAGGTGAGGTCTCCCAAGGGCTGAAGAGAGAGGACTCGTGGCGTCCTTCACTCGGCTGGCTACACTCTTGCAAACACAGCCCCGCCTGTGGTTGGCCTTCTTCCCCGCAAGTTCAAGGGAGGGGGTGACCCAGCCATGCCCCCACCACAGCACATTGCTGCTCCTCCCCTTTGGCTTTTTGCAGCAGCTTCTCCCTGCCAGGCATGGGCAGGCAAGCTTGAAAGACCATGGCCACCTGGCCTGCTCTTTGGGGGGCAGCAGTACCACTCGGACTTGGAGACCTCCACGGCTCCGCTCCTCGGCTTACCTGTTCTGCCCTGTTTGGCTGCCTGCAAACAGGAATTGCAGTCCGAGGTCTGGCTTGACGAGGTTCTTGCTGCTTGCTGTCCTCGTCCACCTGAGAGGAGCTCTCCCGAACTGTTTGCAGCAGGCTGAAAACACACAAGCCGGGTGAGGTTATCGGAGTCCCGGATGAGACCGTTCTCCATCTTGTGCTCACAAGCAGCGGCGTGCCAGCCTCTGCAGCACAAGACGGTGCTGCTGGAGCATTTGGTGTATTTGAGCCCTTGTGATCCCATCAAGAGTGAGGGCCCTACAGGCCCTAAGGAAAGCTCTGGATGCCCAGGTGTGGGCCCTCTCTGGATGGCACGAGGAGAAAACCAGTGCCATTTGCCACGCCCGGAGCCTGCAGAGCCCGCTAGCCGCCTCCTGCTAGGGGCACTAAAGGCCGTGAGGTGGTCAGAAAGACTCTGTTTTGGGGTGAAATGGGAAAAGGGGAGGCTTCTAGTGAATTGAATCCAACCTAAAAACCAGGGAAAACGGACACCGCTCTCTGTTGGTGGGGGAGGATGGTCTGACTTTCACGTTCCTCTGGGAAGTGCTCTCATCTACGCTGCAACCAAATGAGGTCCCTTGAAATGTCTAGCAAAGCAGAACAGCTTTGCTGCAACTTCTCAGCTGCTGCAACACCTCTTGCATCGACATCGGTCGTTGTGACACGAGTTGACAACCTTTCAGAGTTCATACCGACGGCGTGTGCGACGGAAACAACTCCTTCCCAGAATGCCAAAAGCACACGGTCACCGGCATGCTTTGCTCCAAGAGCCTCACCTGGCAGCTGGCTTGTTTGCCCGGGTTTTCCATTCTTTCCCTCCCTTTGAGCTGGCCCCAGATAGCGTGGGCGGAGAAAGCCTTTCTCGAGAAAGGAGGCGCTCAGCAGGAGGACTCCCTGGAAGTAGGAAGGGCGGAGACTCTTCAGCAAGCATCTCTGTGAGCGTTTGAACAAGAAGGACAGGCAGCTGTGCTCCAGCTTTGGATCAAAGAGCCCGATTGCCTCGGAGCTCTGCTCCCGAGCAGGTCTTAGGCCCTGGCTGACACAGAATCCTGTCCAGCTCTTCACTTCTGCAGGGCACCCGTCTGCCCTGGAGTACTGTGGCTGTTCTCCTGCTTTCTCTAGCCCATAGGCTTAAAAAGCGGGGCTTGGCTGGGAGGTGCTGGTGACCTCATGGTACCCTCTCCTTTGGGGCGGCTGCGGGCTGGAGGGCATAGTTCCACACGAGAAGGGGAACAGATTCCTGCACATCTATAAGGCGCTCACATGCACAGACGTGCTCTTCTGGCGCATCCAGCCCAAAGACATGCTTAGGGAGATGCACAGCACAAGGCCTGCAATTACCAGCCTCCACAAGGAAGCCACGTTTTGGCACAGCTTCGCAGCCTGTCGCCACTCATCTCCACGTGGTCTTCCTCCCCACTTTCCAGCGCGCTGCTTCCCTGGGAAAGCTAGACCCCCTCCGCCACTGGCAGCTCAAGGCAGGATTTTGATCCCGCGCAGAGCGCGGAGGGATCTTCCTAAATTCCTAAATGCTGCTGCACAGACAGACTCCTGCAACTAAGGAGCAGCTTGCAAGACACACCAGGGCATGGAGTCCCAGGGCCAAGTGCCCCTCAGCAGTGGCAGCTGCTGCAGTTGGTGCTGCAGGACTGCCCGGAGAGCCCCTTCCAGGAGGAGTCCCCTGAGATCTGCCGTGATGAGTAAACAGAGGCACAAGAGAAGCAGCCTACTCCGCCAGGCATCGCCTTTTCAGCTTGGCTCCAGCCCCGTGCTGCGGAGGCCAAAAGGAAAACAAACACACCTCTCTCACCAGTCAGCTGTGACATTACCTTTTCCCTCAGTCTGCTTGTTACGCGCTCTGTCCTTTGCCTCCCGGCCTTTGGCGGCCTTCCGAGACCCTCTGGAGGAAGAGGCTGGTCTCACAGGCGACATCTCAGTCTCCGTCCTGGAAACAAGAAAGGCACCAGAGAGAAGCTTGACACCAGAGGCTCGCAGAAACCTGCGACAGGCTTGCCGTCAATCTAGGAAGACCAAGTCATGCAAAGACTTGTTGGCCGCCCTTCAGATGTCACACTGACAGAGTGTACGGAAGAAGCAACCCCTTCGAAGAACTCCAAGAGCACAAGGGCACCCTCAGCCCTTTTCTCCAAGAGCCTCACCTGGCCGACGACTTGCTTCCTTTGCTCTTCCGCCCCTTCTGCTTTTTACGGCCGGCGCCAGATAACGCGGGTGGCACAGGCCTTTCTTGAGAGAGGAGGCACGCAACGGGAGCACTCCCTGGAAGTAGGAAAGGAGAAGGCTCTTCAGCAAGCGTCTTTGTGAGCACTTGGGACAGGCAGATGTGCTCCAGCATCGGATCAAACAGGCTGATCCCCTTGGAGCCACGCTCTCCAAGAGGTCTTGCTCCCTAGGACGTCCTTGGCACACGCTAGCAGCCTGTTGACAGTCATCTCCAGGCAATCTTTCTCCCCACATTCACGTGCCCGGGATCCGTCAGAGAGGTAGACCCCCCCTCCCTTCCCCTCCAGCATAGACACCTCGCCGCCAAACGTCCTAAAGTGCTAAAGTGAAAGAGGAGCTTGCGCTATCCACCAGGGCGCAGCGCCCCGGGGCAAAACTGCCCTTCAGCGGCACCAGCTGCATTTGTTGCTGTTGGGCCACCCTGAGACCTCCTGCCATCCAGAGTCACTTGAGATTTGCTGCGAGGGGTAAATAGAGGCACAAAGAGGCAGTCTACTCTCCCAGGCACCGCATCTTGACCAGGGCTCCAACCACCTACTGCTGAGGACAAAGGGAACACACGCATGAACACACGCACGCATGCACACTCCCTTCTCTCTCACAAGTCAGCTGTGACATGACCTGTTCTGTCCATCTGCCCTTCTTCTTCAGTGCACTTCAGGGATCCCTGGGAGGGAGATTCCGCCTCTTGTTTTTCAGCCGGAAGCGTCAAATCAAATCTGGAAAGGAGAAGACGCCAGGCTGCAGAAAAGGCACCACGCTCCCTTTGCCGCTCGCATTCACAGTCCGTTGCCAGAGAGCTTTGAGAAGGCCTGCCAAGGCCATAGCTTTCCAAAGCAGAGTACGCAACATCCTTGAGAACTCTCATTCTGAGGAACCGGAGAGGCACAGGCCAGACCTCCGCGGCGTGTGCGCACACGAGAGGCCCCACCAGTCTGGGCCAGGGCTTCCCTATCCTAACGCGGAGAAAGTGTACTCCAGGCCTCCTTGCTGCCCCTGGAGACCATCTCGCCTCCCCTCCTCCTATTCACCAAGCAGGAGCTGAGACCTACTCCACAAACGTACTGTGGCAACACGAAGACACTGCCGGGACCCATGCGAAAAGCCACACTTCCTCTTCCTGAAACCACCAGGGGTCTCGTCCCTGGGGCCTGAAACAGAGACAGAGGTACGTGAGAGCGTTCCGGCGACATGACTGCCTTGCTCCTAAAGGCAGCAAATCTTTCTTGTGCTCAGGGCAGATGCTGCCACCGGGACACCCTGAAACAAAGTTTCCTCTCCAAATGCTAGCCCTCAACTAGGAAAGCAGAAGATGCACAGCTCAGAGCTGAGACTGAGGGACCTCACTGCCAGGTGTTTCGCAAGGGCAAGAGTCAAGACAGTCAACGAGGACGCGCCTTCTCTGTTAGTGGAGAAGTCAGGCACAGGAGAAGGCATTCGATTAGCCAGGGTCTCTGCGGGCCGGGTTTTGCCGGTTGGCTTGCTATGAGCCTTCCTGGAAAGAGAACACCTGGCTCGGACCTGGTGTTAGCCTCACAGGCTCTCCAAGGATTTGGGTGGTTGCATCCATAGCATGGAAGAGGAGCGAGAGAGACCCAGCCCTTGCTTTGCCTTTGCCCAGTGGGTAAGAACCGGGAGCGCCACACGAGAGAGCTGGGGAAGGGCATTGGGCTGGGATGAGGAGACAGGCTGGGACAGGGTGACCATCCCAAGCAGAGCGTGAATGCAGGCCTGGGGCAGAAAAGAGCCGTTCATGGCAGTGGGACGCCAGGGACACTGGGAAGGGCTGGTCAGTGCAGACGGCCCAGCACTCAACCATGGCTTTCTGCGAGGGGAAGCGCCACAGATACCTGCCTGCGTCGTAGACTCTTTCCCCAGAAACTGCCTACTTTTGAGCCCGTAAAAGCCTCGCCATTATCATTTCTAGCACAGAGAGTGGGATGCTGGGCCAGCCAGAGCCTTGGCCTAACGCGGGGCAGCTCGTCCTACGTTCGCCTCTGTCGCCCAGACCACTGCGTACGAGAGACGGACGCTAGAGAGAGTTGGCGTGGCTGGAGACCGTGGCTGCCCCGCTGGCCGGGAAGGTCCTGGCAGGCCAACAGAGATCAGTTCAGTCGTCCTTTGACAGGTGTCCAGAAGAAGTAGGCGTAGCACGGGGAAGTGCTCGACTTACCCCGAGCAGAGCTGCTAGCAGCTTTCCAGTGCCATCCACGGTGAGGAGGAAGTCATCGTAAAATCTCATGGTCACTTCCTGGTCTCGTACGGAGAGAATGCCAATGGCCTTGAAGACAAAGTCCACGGCCTGTCTTTTTGAGATGGCCCGAAAGAACGCCATCACGGTCTCCTGTATGCAGCACTGCACCGTTGTAAAAGGCATGTGGGCACACACGGATAGATCCTCGTACCTCAGAGGGACGATTCTTACGTCACCTAGACAGCAGCAAAGGAGGAACAAAGTCACCTCTGCAGCAGGGCAGCGGGCTCCAATCACAAGGTGACAACACTTTCTGGCAAGACAGCGCTGCCTCAGAGCAGGCTCTTGAATCCTCTGCTACAGCGCCTAGGAGCGGTTTATGGAGTCCCTTCCGGGAAGAGTCAGAGCAGCCTGCAAACTGAGGTGCTCAGGGGGCAGCAGTGATTTTGCCAGTGCAGGAATAAAAAAGGGAAACTAACCATTTGGTAGGACCACGTTACCGGAGGGCAGGACAAGTAGGGCAGACGGGTGCAGGTCCCATGAGAAAGTGCGTGGTGCCAGGCCATTGTGACTGTGCCCGCAGCCAGTGCCCTCTGGCTAAGCCTATGCCATGTCAGTAGACGCAAGGAAGAAGCAAAGTGCAAGGACGGCACAGCAGCCCACAGGGTTCTTCTACCCCCCCCGCACCCCCACCCCGACCCCCACCCCCACCCCCACCGCCTCGTAGTCAGCAAATGTCTCCGCTTTTGGGGCCAGCGTCCTATCCCTCCCACGCACCGGCTGAAGGCATATTACCAGGAAAGGACACCCAGGGAGCCTTTCTGAGCAGTTGCTCCTGGCTGGCCTCTGCAGCTTGAACAAGCTGAAGTTGTTCTCAGGCCAGCCGGAGGCATTCAGTCATGTCTTCAGAGCAGTTTGCATGCGCCTCAAGCTCGGCGCAAGGGCAGGCAAAGGTTTTAACGTGTCTTCTTACCAGGAACATCTTCTTGAGCGCACCTGGCCTGGTATTCCTTGGCAACAACCTCCGATATACGGAACATGGGTCTCCGAACAATCGAAAGCTCACCGTTCACGGAGCACTCGTAGTGTTTAAGGACATAGAATATCCCCACTCCTAATACCTTGACACCCTGAGAGCAGCAGCGGGAGAGAAGGAACAAGCATAAGCAGCCTGGAGACGAAAAACGGACCGAGGGCTTGCCCGAGCGTGGAGATGCTGCCCTGGGCCCTGCCCACCCCTAGCATGCAAAGGGCAAGATGGGGCACTAGGGAAAGCACACACTCCAGACCTTTCTTTCCTCTTGCTCCTCGGCTCGCCCCCCAAATCTCTTTGGGAAAGCAACAGCAGAGCCAACATTCCTCCCCTACCTACAGTCGGAGGGGTTTCCAACGGCAGGGACCAACCCTGGAACAGGGGCCAGGCTTTGGTTTTTCCATGCTGGCACTGGAGAAGGGAGAAGGCCCAGAAAGTGCCCAGCACTCTCTTCTGCTTTATCGGGACTTCCGTTGTTACCGCCGGTGCCAGAGAAGCTGCTCTGTGGCACATTTGTCCAGGACAGTGTCCTGCGGGGGTGCTCTTTCTCTTTTCAGGGGAGGGAAGCAACGGCACGCCGTGGCACAGGGGTGTCAGGACAAGGCAAACCGTCAGCGTTTCAGGAGGGGAGGACCGAGCCACAAGACCCACCTTGTTCTCTGCCAAGTGCTCTAGAATGTATTCAGAGACGCTGTCCCAAATGGTAACAATCTCTGGAAAGCAAGGGAAAAATCCAAGTCAGCAAGCGCACAACCATTCAGCACCCTGCTCACCAAGGAGGTGACCGGTGCAGGTGAGACGAAACATACCGCCACCCCAATTCCGAACACGCAAGGCGCTCCACGTGGCGGGAGCTGCAGAGCTGAGCTGCGAGGACACCTCTGCCCACTTCTAAGCGAGGCTCCTGTCCTTTCAGGTGGGCATGCCTGAAAGGCATACCCGCCCGCTAGGGAAACGGGGACTAGCTTTCCACGCCAGTGAGAGGACGGTGCCGTGCCCACAGGAGTCGCCCAGGCTCAGGGCAGCCCCAGGTGTCTCCCCTGCAGGAGTCCCGGCTGCCAAACTCACCGCTGGGCCACCAAGGGACGTGCAGACTGGTCTCTCGTGGCACCCACTAGCCCTGTCCAGCCCTGCCCCACAGAGCCCAGCCTTTCCATAGCTCTTCTCCTAGCTGATATGCTCTACAGCAGTCAGGAAATACCTCCTGCAAGCCTTACCGTAGCGGCTGAGATTCCTGAGCGTTGGGAACACGTCTGGCCACAGGTTCTCCATCTTTGCGCCCCCTCACGCTCAATGAGGCCCTGTAGCAGGAGGGGGAGGAGGAAACTTCTCCTCCTCCTCCTTTGCACTTCCCCAGGCAGGCTCCAGCAGTGTTGCGTGGCCTGCCTTCGCCCTCTCGTTGCGCTGCAAAGCAGCTCCTCCAGAGAAGAGCGGTGGCGAGAGCAGCACCCGAAAGCTGGGCTTGCCCAGGCCTCGCAGGGAAGTGCAGGGAGGGGCCCCGTGGCGGGAGGGGAGCTGTGGCTGTGATGCGGCATGTCCCACTGTGACCCCAGCCCGCGTCACCAAGAGGCTGCCAGGCCTCCCGCGACACCCTCCCCCAGACCCTGCCAGGCTTTGCCCACCTCAGCCAAGGGCAGCTGCGCTGGCTGTTTTGGGGTGCTGCCCCCACCCCACGCCGTGGCGCAGCGAGAGCCATGGCGGGGGCGGGGAGGGGGAGCTCACCAGTGTGGTGGCCCCAGATGGGGACGCTGCGCTGCCATTGCTGGCCGCAGGGGCTGTGCTGAGCTCTGCCCTGAAGGAAGGAAGGAAGGGATAAAGGAAGGAAGGAATAAAGAGGAGCCTCGGCAAAGCAAGGGCTGGTGCTGGTTAGGTATACCACAGCCTCTCTGGGTTCTGGAGTCTGGAGTCTGCCTGGGCTCTGGAGTCTGGCTCCGTCTTCTTTACTCCCCCCATCGCGTATTTAGACACACCGACAAGAGCCCCTCTGGGCCTTTGCGTCTCCCGCCTAAACAATCCCAGCTCTCTCAGCCTCTGCTCGTGTGACGGATGCTTCAATCCCTCAAGCCTCTCGGAGGCCTTTTGCTGGACTCGCTCCGGCATGGCCATGTCTTTCTTGTACTGGGCCCAGCGCTTGTGGTACAGGTCTCTCGCTGGCACCTGCTGGACGGCTGCTTGACCTTCCCTCATCACGACTCTAGGTGGAACTAGAGCTCCAAGCGCCCTGTGCTCAGGAATGGCTGACAGAGCTCGCTGGAGCCTGTTAGAGCTTGCGAGAGGTCACAGCCTCCTTTGGCTCAAACTGCTGCACCTGTGTGCTGCCTCGGTGAGCTGTGCTCTCAGCAACGGCTACTTCCTTTCCCCCCGGGCACTGTCCAAGAGTCCGCCAGGACCGTCTCCAAACCGTGCCAAAGGCCGTGCGAATGCAAAATCGGGTCTGGGAGCGTTAAGCGCCACCCCTTGTGCACCAACATCTCGCTGCACTGAGGAACACCTGTGCCATGGCTGAGTGTGGGGGGCAGGTGGGCTTGTTTCCAGGGCTTCTTTCAAAGTGACCGGAGTTGTCCAGGACGTAACAGAACCAAGGGCTGGCTCAGGCTGTGACTATCAGCAGGGCCTAAGCACTGGTTGTTATTGCGAGTCCCCTGTGGCGTAGCAGCAGGACGCGACACCTGGGTGCTGTCAGGGCCCTGAGGGCCTCAGTGGCCCTGACCAGCAATGCTCCACACACCCTGCCCATGGGCCCAGGAGCCCATTTCAGCTCCTCCCTGGGCCTTCTGGCCCCGTCTGCACCAGGAAGCATGGGAAGGGTCTCTCATTGGCATGTGCAGAGCAAAGCTTCACTGCAGAGTCGCCTGCTCCTGCCTCTGTGGGACTGGGTAGTGCAGGGATCTTAGGACTGAAAGACAAGGCAGCTCCTGCGGCAGGTGAGTCACGTCCCGCAGACCCAGAGACCTTTTCTCTGTCACCCAGCGCCTCCCAGGAGCCCTAAGGAAAGGGTATTCTGCAAGGGGATTTGGCAGAAGACAGGGCTGCCCTGGAGCTGGCTGCACAGGCAAGCCCAGGATGGCTGTTGTTGCAACAGAGGAAACGCCCTGTTCCTCGTGCCTGCTCAGAGCTCCTGTGCGTCTGATAGGGTCCCCTTCCTTCCACGCTGCCCCCCAGGTGAAAGGCCTCGCTTGCTGTGGCAATAGGGTTAGCCCTAACCCTAAGCCTTTCCCTGGCTGGGAATCGAACCCAGGCCGCGGCAGTGAGAGTGCCGAATCCTGACCACTAGACCACCAGGGAGGAGAGGCCCAGCCTGCCTGTGCACCCACCGGTGGGCACCAGCCCTGCCCTGCAGGGGACCAACCCCTCCAACCACAGCCCCCCACAGCCGGTCAGGAAGACAAATTGCCGTGGCAGCCCGAGCCTTCCCAGGCAACTCTGCAGGCATTCCTCCTTCTTTCTGAGAACGAGGCCCTCAACCAGAGCCTCTGGGCAGCAGGCACCCTGCAGCGGGAAGGCCCAGGGAGTGCAAGGTGGCGGTCGGCGGGGAGGCTGGTCACTGCTGGACACAGGTTTGCACCTGGAAAGTCCCTGAGCAGAAAATCACAGCTGGGCACAAATCACAGCAGCCTGAGACAACAAAACCCGACAGCACGGGCTTCAAACCCACCTCTCCAAGAAACCGGAGCCAAAATCCAGCTCCTTGCACCACTCACCTATACCCACCAGACTGCAACACTCCTGTCCTGGTGCATGGGTTGGGCTGGGGGAAGTCTGGATTGCCTCTCGCCAGGGGACCGATGCCCCTTCCGGCTGTCCTTGCAGCACAGTGCGAAGCGTGAGCACGCTCTTGCTGCAGGTGGCAGCCAGCAGTGGGAGCGGGCTGCTTTCCGAGGGCAGGCAAGCAGGCTGCGAGGGACATAGCAAGGCCAGTGAGGCAGGGACCTCCCTGGCAGGGCACAGGCCCTCAGCACCCGAGCAAGAAGGGAGAGCTGGTTGAGTGTCAGGAACGAGGGCCAGGCACAGAGCAGTGGTTGCCAGCCAAGTCCAAAGTGCTGAGACGGGTCTGAGGCCAAGCTCTGGAGCCCGGTCAGCCAGGGAAGGGCAGGGTCAGCGAGGTGCATGGCGGCCAGGGCCGGGCATGGCTGCAACGTAGCTCAGGCGAGGAGCAGCTCCCTTCTGCTGAGCCACCTCCGCCACCCAGCGCAGCACTCCTGCAGCTGCAACCTCTCGCCAGGACCTCTCCCAGCAGCAGGAGCAGAGCAAGTGGGGAAAGGACCGTCGCTCTTTGTGGAGGTGCGCCCACAGGCTCACACTGCACCCCAGGGTGCGTGGTGGAGGGGACACTTGAGCAGAAAGAGCCAGGGCTGGGCACGGAGCAGTTCCTATCCCCTGTGCTATGCACCTGCCTTCCCCCCTACACCACCCTCTGTCCAGCTGGCTACGCGGGGCCGCTCTTTGCAGAGTTGTCCTTTCCTCATCGCCAGCCCCTGGACATGCCCCGTAACTTCCTTCAGTCCAGTTCTTTGCCATCCCCAAGAACTGAGACTTCTGAAAAGGTGAATCTAGAGTGTGAGTTTGCCTCCCCTCTCCCAGGGAGGCACATGAGGGCTTGCGCTGTTCGGGTGCTGCTCTGCAAGGACACAGACTCGCATTTTCTGACTTCTCCCTGCTAGCCTGTCGTCACCTGACAGCTCTGGCTGCTCCGCAGGAGGGCAGAAGGCAGGAGGGCAGGAGGCAGGAGGGACAAATGGCCCGAGGAGGAAAGGCAATCACATGGGCAGCTGTGATCGTATAGTGGTTAGTACTCTGCGTTGTGGCCGAATCCGAGTCACAGCAATGGTTTTGCAAAGCCCGCCGGGTGAAAAGGAGAGTTGGAAAAGACACGGGAGGCACCCGCAAGGGTAGGCCAGTGGGTTTGTTTCCAAAGATGCCATGGCCTAGGAAGCTCTTCTGTGCTCTCTGTTCCAAACATTCAGTGGGCTCGTGCCTAAAATGATTTCCTGGTTTCTAGTGATCGTGCAGTGTCTTCTGCTGGGGGGCTGCCGTGACAGCTACCCCTGCTTCTGGGAAAGCAGTCAAGCTTCTCCATTCTCCAGGCCAAGCTTGAGAACTGAGAGAGTCTGCCTGGAAAGTGCCCAGCTTTTCACCTTTCCTTTCCCTTGCCCTTGCTCTCCGTGTTGCAGTCAGGGCACTCTCAGCTCCACACACAAACTGCCCTGCAGCCCCAGCCCACCCGCAACTGCCATCCCACGCCATAGAGACCCCCAACACAAGTAGCTCTTCCCTGGGAGAAAGAAGTCGCTTTTTTTTTTTCTTCAGGGGGAGCGTGTGACTTTTCTGAGGTTATGCCACCATGCTGGAAGCCTTAAGTCCTGTTCCGGCCAAGCTGTAAGCTGGCTGTGGGAAAGAAACCCTCTGGATCCTCTGCGGAAGAGAAGAGGTCTGGATCCTCTGCGGAAGAGAAGGGAGGAGAGCCCAGCTCTGCCTCCGGGGCCCCAAACCGAGTGCTATGCGGGCAGAGCCCAGGTCAAGCCTGGAACGGCCCCGAGCGCTTCTGGTGTTCCAAGGTGTCTGTATTGGCAGGTCCCAGGATGTCTGGCTTGAGACAGATGTCACTGCTAGGAAGCTGCACCGCCCAAGGGAAGAGGAGGCAGTGCATGATCAAAAGCCCATGCTCCAGGTGAGGCTTGAACTCACCCTCAGCATCCCTCCGCTTAGCACTGCTGTATAAGTACTGCGCGCTGGCCCATTGCGCCACTGGAGCACGCTTGGAGAGGCGGACTGGAGCCCACGAGCAACCATTGTTGCCTGCGATCACCATGGCTCTTCAGCATTAACCGGGCACCTCAAGTGCTTTCCTCTTTGTCTCGTCCAGCAAGGAGCAGCCATTGCGTGCCAGGCTTGCAACATTCACCAGGGCACGGAGTGCCAGGGCAAAGTGCCCCTCGGCAGGGTTTAGCTGGCTAGAGGCAGGAAAAGGGAGGCCACAGGCGACCCAGGGCTGGGACAGTGCGGTCGCTGCTGTGGCAGCCCTGTGAGGCCATTGAGTGCATCAGAAAGCCCCTGTAGTGAAGGCAGCCGGGGGAGGGGGCGAGGGGAGGCAGAAGAAGGACACCCGACTGCCACAGGGACCGTGAGTAAGGGCAGACCCAGAGCAGCCAAAGCCATGCTGGGCCAATGGGAGTGGAGGCTGGAGAGGGGCTAAGGCAGCCAAGAAGGACACGGAGAGCAGCAGCAGGGAACACTGGTCCCAAACCACATCTCGTGGGGGAGCCAACGGGCTTCTGGCTTTGCGCTCTGCTCCCGAGGGCATCTGGGCTCTGGCCTAACCCCTGCCTGGCTGTCAGAGTCCAGTAGTCTCTGCAGCAGCATCTTGTAGCTATTCCACACAGGGAGGGTCAAGAGGGACCTCGCGGAGCTCTCAGAGCGAGACGAGACAGAAGGGTCACCGCACCAGAAAAGCCAGCGGGCAGTCCCCCAAAGCAGCAGAACGTCGCCCTTCCAACTCCCCACTGAAAACCAGTTCTTCTCTTTTAAACTGACAAGCACTTTTCTGGAAATCAGGGTCAGCACCACTTCATGAGTTGCATGGCCAGGGAAAGCTGCCAACTAAGCGCACAGGCAGGGCAAAACAGTACTGGCTGAGTACTCAGCTTCTGGACCTCCTTGGCAATTTGTTGGTCCCTGCAGCAGCAAGGCGGTCCAAAGCCTTTGCCTCTTTACTACGCCGAATGTCTGCCAGTGAAGCAGGTGCTTAGTAAGAGGCAGCACTTGCAGGGAGAGTGCAGTGTTTGGAGCATCAGGCGTTACTGGGACAAGGAAGACGACCGAAGAAGAGGCTTCTCCCAGCAACAGACCGAAAGGACACGGCCATCACCCGCTCCTCTGGGAGGATCCACAAAGCCCCTTCCTGTGTTTGATGAAGGGCAGGGAGATGCTGTGTTCCCGGGTCAGAGGAGGCGCATGGACAGGCTTCAAGGAGCCCAGGATTTGAAAAAGGCTGACAGGGCAGTCAAGCAGCTGTGAGCTGCCTGTAGTTTACAAGAAGCTACTAGGTGCTGCTTTGAAAACCTAATTCAAGAAAGCGCTAAAAAAACCAACCGCAGCCATGCGGCAAGAGAGGAGGAAGGTCTAAATGAGGCACGTCCACCTCCAGGCAGCAGGCAGGAGGTGGGTGGTGGGGACACCGTGCGCCCACCAGGACATGAGCACAGCCCTGGGGGGGCCGCCACAAGGAGCAGCCAAGGGCCGACGGAGGCCCAGGGACAAACATGGCCCATCCCAGGTTTGCCTGGCTGGAGAGCACTGCAGCTGCAGAGAAAAGCCAGGCATCTGCACTCCCAGGTTGCCGCACCGCTCTACCCCACAGCAGCTCCTCCTCTGCCCTTAGCCTTTCCCCATACAATCCGGAGAAGGGCTGCAGCTCCTATAGCACCCCTGGGGCTGTGGGCCCATCAGGTGTACGTGTGTCCTGGCCACCATGCTGTGTGAGGGGTGTGTCCGCTGTGCAGTGTCTCTGTGCGTGTGGAGAGCGTGAGCATGTGTGCGGATGCGTGTGCAGTGTCAGGGATGTGTTGGGCTGGTGCATGTGCACTCTGGCGGTGCAGTCCTGGCTGTGCGTGAGGGTCTTGGGGAGTGAGAGGTGTGAGCTCTGAGCGTGTCCTAGGGAGGGTAATGAAGGAAGAAAGGGGCGCGTGTGTGTGCGCGCGCGCTGTCCTTAGAATGAGTGAGGCAGTGGTTTGCTTGCACACCCGCTCTGTGGCACGCGTGTCTCTATGCTGCGGTCTGTGTACGGGCGTTATTCTGTTACGGCGCTACAAAAACTGTGGAGGAGCACATGGGGGGTTTAACAGCTCTTCTGTTCATCTGTCCTGCAGCACTGTCCTTTGTGAGGCACAGGCTGGTTACTCCAGCCGTGAACAAGTACACGCCACTTTTTTTTTCCTTTGGCCCTTGTAGGTGGATTTCAACATCCCCTTTGCTAAGAGCTCCATGGCCGCAATGGAGACAACGCTGACAGCAGCCGAGGGAGCTCCCACGCTGACAGGCCTCCACTTGGCCCTGGAGCTGCAGTGCCTTGGGACTGGTCGCTCTTCAGGCCCAGGCAGGCTTCCGCAGCTAGCAAGATGGCTCAGGACCACGCTTCCAGACTTTCCAGCAATGTTCACATGTCTTCTGCGCAGCCAGCAAGTCCTGGTATCTCTCCCTTTGATCCCGCAGAGCCATCTGCTGCCCAGTGCTAGGGCATTAAAAAGGAACCGTTTGGTTTTAGGCACAGGGAGAAGGGCACGGAAACGCTGCAGGCCTAGGGCAGGGCGGTTCTTCTGGGGTCTGCTTCTGCTGGCATCTCTATGCTTTCTGGAACGGGACAGGGGCCCTAGTGTCCAAGGCAAGGACATGACAAGGTGCCACGTGCCGGTAATCAGCCTGCGGAGGAGTCAGGCGGGGATGGGACTTTGCACCAAGCCGGCCTCGATCCCCACAGGGCAAGGTGTCCGGGTGTGGAGCCTTGGGGAGACAAGGATGGAGCGTGCGGTTTGAAAAGGGAGAGCCAAAACGCTGGAGGAATCCTTTCATCGTCGGCAGCCACAACTTTCTGGTCCCACAGGGAAAGCCCACCGCTGAGTGCCCAACCCCTGCCCCTGGGCTGGAAGGGTGCCTGCTCCCAGGCCACAGCCTGCAAAGCCTGTTGCTCTCCCACGAGGGGTGCCAGGGAAAGACCGGACCCCCTTCCCCTCCCCTCCCCTTGGGTGCTCCTGGGTGTGGAGGGAAGGCCAGTGCAGGGGAAGGGGAAACAGCACCCCCAGCTGGAGAAATTTACCAGAGGAAGTGCTTCTCTTGGGAATTCCGCTGCCGATTCAGCTCTACCCTCTGCTTCCACTCTTCCCGACGCACTTGGTAAGTCTCCAAGAGTTGCAGGGTGTGGCTTGCTCGTACAGAAAGCTGCCTGCAAGAGCAGGGAAAGTTCCCTCTCCCCTTCTGGCTGAGGCCCTCCTGCCTCTCCCCTCGACCAGCCCCTGCACGCACGCTCCCGCTGGTGGTACCCACAGCCTTCAAGTGGCAATGCAGCTTGGGGCTGCCTGGCACCAGGGTCCAGCCCAGGTCATTGCCATGCCAGGAGAAATCAGGGGACGCCATACCCAGCCCCATGGCTCCCAAGATGGGCTTCCTCACACCTCGGACAGGTGCTGCCACTCCAGTTTTCCAGGCCGGGGCTGGGCCTGGCGCGCACTTACTCTTTGCGCAGCCGCGGCAGCCTCTCTGGCTTCCTCTTCTTCTCCTCAGCTCGGGGCAGGAAGGCAGCAGCGCTCTCCTCTTTCCCAAGCCACGGCACTGGTGAGTGTGGCTGAAGCTCGGGCAGCGTTTCCTGATGCCGCCAAGCCTGCATTGGGGCCAGAGGACAAATTTGAGGCTGCTTCTGACCTCCCTCAGGCGCTCTCACCTCTCAGCCCTGGAGAAGCCAGCAACTGCGGGGCCTGTGCGTCCTCCCGCACACTTGCTCTGCTCTGGCCTCAGAAACCCCCATGCCAAGCACTGCCGCAGGCAGGGACCCTGGCCGGGATTCACCACCGTTGCTTGCTGGCTCCATTCTCTCTTGCTGACATCGCTCGTGACAGGGTGAATGAGGGCAAGGAATGACCGTTTTTCAGCGCTGCAACCGTGAAATCAAACGCTCCCGTGGGGTTCCACCAGTCAGACCCCAGCACGGAACCACTGAACGGGGTCGGTTGGAGGGGACCTCTGGAGAACTCTCGTCCAAGGCCCCGCTCCAAGCGGGGCCAGTTAGAGCAGGCTGCCCGGGCCGTGTCCACCTGAGGGTTGAATAACTCCAAGGGTAGAAGTCCCACAGCCTCTCTGGGCCCTGTTCCAAACTTTGACCACCCTCATGGTGGAAACGCGCCTCCCAACAGCTAGCCGGAATCTGCCTTTTTGCAACTCTACGTCTTGTGCCTCTCACCCTGTCACTGTGCGCCTCTGAGAAGAGCTGGCTAAGTTACCTCTAGCCTTTCCCCCGGGTAGCTGCAGACAGCAAGGCGATGGACCCTTGAGCCTTCTCTTCTATGGGCTGAACAAACACAGTCCTCTCCACCTCTCCCTTGGACACCAGGTTCTCCAGCCCGCTGGCCAGCTTGGGAGCCTCCGCTGGATTTGCTCCAGCATTCCAGAGCCTCTCTTGCATGGTCGAGCCCCACCCTGGACCTAGGGCTGGCTCCAGGTGAGGTCTCCCAAGGGCTGAAGAGAGAGGACTCGTGGCGTCCTTCACTCGGCTGGCTACACTCTTGCAAACACAGCCCCGCCTGTGGTTGGCCTTCTTCCCTGCAAGTTCAAGGGAGGGGGTGACCCAGCCATGCCCCCACCACAGCACATTGCTGCTCCTCCCCTTTGGCTTTTTGCAGCAGCTTCTCCCTGCCAGGCATGGGCAGGCAAGCTTGAAAGACCATGGCCACCTGGCCTGCTCTTTGGGGGGCAGCAGTACCACTCGGACTTGGAGACCTCCACAGCTCTGCTCCTCGGCTTACCTGTTCTGCCCTGTTTGGCTGCCTGCAAACAGGAATTGCAGTCCGAGGTCTGGCTTGACGAGGTTCTTGCTGCTTGCTGTCCTCGTCCACTTGAGAGGAGCTCTCCCGAACTGTTTGCAGCAGGCTGAAAACACACAAGCCGGGTGAGGTTATCGGAGTCCCGGATGAGACCGTTCTCCATCTTGTGCTCACAAGCAGCGGCGTGCCAGCCTCTGCAGCACAAGACAGTGCTGCTGGAGCATTTGGTGTATTTGAGCCCTTGTGATCCCATCAAGAGTGAGGGCCCTACAGGCCCTAAGGAAAGCTCTGGATGCCCAGGTGTGGGCCCTCTCTGGATGGCACGAGGAGAAAACCAGTGCCATTTGCCACGCCCGGAGCCTGCAGAGCCCGCTAGCCGCCTCCTGCTAGGGGCACTAAAGGCCGTGAGGTGGTCAGAAAGACTCTGTTTTGGGGTGAAATGGGAAAAGGGGAGGCTTCTAGTGAATTGAATCCAACCTAAAAACCAGGGAAAACGGACACCGCTCTCTGTTGGTGGGGGAGGATGGTCTGACTTTCACGTTCCTCTGGGAAGTGCTCTCATCTACGCTGCAACCAAATGAGGTCCCTTGAAATGTCTAGCAAAGCAGAACAGCTTTGCTGCAACTTCTCAGCTGCTGCAACACCTCTTGCATCGACATCGGTCGTTGTGACACGAGTTGACAACCTTTCAGAGTTCATACCGACGGCGTGTGCGACGGAAACAACTCCTTCCCAGAATGCCAAAAGCACACGGTCACCAGCATGCTTTGCTCCAAGAGCCTCACCTGGCAGCTGGCTTGTTTGCCCGGGTTTTCCATTCTTTCCCTCCCTTTGAGCTGGCCCCAGATAGCGTGGGCGGAGAAAGCCTTTCTCGAGAAAGGAGGCGCTCAGCAGGAGGACTCCCTGGAAGTAGGAAGGGCGGAGACTCTTCAGCAAGCATCTCTGTGAGCGTTTGAACAAGAAGGACAGGCAGCTGTGCTCCAGCTTTGGATCAAAGAGCCCGATTGCCTCGGAGCTCTGCTCCCGAGCAGGTCTTAGGCCCTTGCTGACACAGAATCCTGTCCAGCTCTTCACTTCTGCAGGGCACCCGTCTGCCCTGGAGTACTGTGGCTGTTCTCCTGCTTTCTCTAGCCCATAGGCTTAAAAAGCGGGGCTTGGCTGGGAGGTGCTGGTGACCTCATGGTACCCTCTCCTTTGGGGCGGCTGCGGGCTGGAGGGCATAGTTCCACACGAGAAGGGGAACAGATTCCTGCACATCTATAAGGCGCTCACATGCACAGACGTGCTCTTCTGGCGCATCCAGCCCAAAGACATGCTTAGGGAGATGCACAGCACAAGGCCTGCAATTACCAGCCTCCACAAGGAAGCCACGTTTTGGCACAGCTTCGCAGCCTGTCGCCACTCATCTCCACGTGGTCTTCCTCCCCACTTTCCAGCGCGCTGCTTCCCTGGGAAAGCTAGACCCCCTCCGCCACTGGCAGCTCAAGGCAGGATTTTGATCCCGCGCAGAGCGCGGAGGGATCTTCCTAAATTCCTAAATGCTGCTGCACAGACAGACTCCTGCAACTAAGGAGCAGCTTGCAAGACACACCAGGGCATGGAGTCCCAGGGCCAAGTGCCCCTCAGCAGTGGCAGCTGCTGCAGTTGGTGCTGCAGGACTGCCCGGAGAGCCCCTTCCAGGAGGAGTCCCCTGAGATCTGCCGTGATGAGTAAACAGAGGCACAAGAGAAGCAGCCTACTCCGCCAGGCATCGCCTTTTCAGCTTGGCTCCAGCCCCGTGCTGCGGAGGCCAAAAGGAAAACAAACACACCTCTCTCACCAGTCAGCTGTGACATTACCTTTTCCCTCAGTCTGCTTGTTACGCGCTCTGTCCTTTGCCTCCCGGCCTTTGGCGGCCTTCCGAGACCCTCTGGAGGAAGAGGCTGGTCTCACAGGCGACATCTCAGTCTCCGTCCTGGAAACAAGAAAGGCACCAGAGAGAAGCTTGACACCAGAGGCTCGCAGAAACCTGCGACAGGCTTGCCGTCAATCTAGGAAGACCAAGTCATGCAAAGACTTGTTGGCCGCCCTTCAGATGTCACACTGACAGAGTGTACGGAAGAAGCAACCCCTTCGAAGAACTCCAAGAGCACAAGGGCACCCTCAGCCCTTTTCTCCAAGAGCCTCACCTGGCCGACGACTTGCTTCCTTTGCTCTTCCGCCCCTTCTGCTTTTTACGGCCGGCGCCAGATAACGCGGGTGGCACAGGCCTTTCTTGAGAGAGGAGGCACGCAACGGGAGCACTCCCTGGAAGTAGGAAAGGAGAAGGCTCTTCAGCAAGCGTCTTTGTGAGCACTTGGGACAGGCAGATGTGCTCCAGCATCGGATCAAACAGGCTGATCCCCTTGGAGCCACGCTCTCCAAGAGGTCTTGCTCCCTAGGACGTCCTTGGCACACGCTAGCAGCCTGTTGACAGTCATCTCCAGGCAATCTTTCTCCCCACATTCACGTGCCCGGGATCCGTCAGAGAGGTAGACCCCCCCTCCCCTCCCCTCCAGCATAGACACCTCGTCGCCAAACGTCCTAAAGTGCTAAAGTGAAAGAGGAGCTTGCGCTATCCACCAGGGCGCAGCGCCCCGGGGCAAAACTGCCCTTCAGCGGCACCAGCTGCATTTGTTGCTGTTGGGCCACCCTGAGACCTCCTGCCATCCAGAGTCACTTGAGATTTGCTGCGAGGGGTAAATAGAGGCACAAAGAGGCAGTCTACTCTCCCAGGCACCGCATCTTGACCAGGGCTCCAACCACCTACTGCTGAGGACAAAGGGAACACACGCATGAACACACGCACGCATGCACACTCCCTTCTCTCTCACAAGTCAGCTGTGACATGACCTGTTCTGTCCATCTGCCCTTCTTCTTCAGTGCACTTCAGGGATCCCTGGGAGGGAGATTCCGCCTCTTGTTTTTCAGCCGGAAGCGTCAAATCAAATCTGGAAAGGAGAAGATGCCAGGCTGCAGAAAAGGCACCACGCTCCCTTTGCCGCTCGCATTCACAGTCCGTTGCCAGAGAGCTTTGAGAAGGCCTGCCAAGGCCATAGCTTTCCAAAGCAGAGTACGCAACATCCTTGAGAACTCTCATTCTGAGGAACCGGAGAGGCACAGGCCAGACCTCCGCGGCGTGTGCGCACACGAGAGGCCCCACCAGTCTGGGCCAGGGCTTCCCTATCCTAACGCGGAGAAAGTGTACTCCAGGCCTCCTTGCTGCCCCTGGAGACCATCTCGCCTCCCCTCCTCCTATTCACCAAGCAGGAGCTGAGACCTACTCCACAAACGTACTGTGGCAACACGAAGACACTGCCGGGACCCATGCGAAAAGCCACACTTCCTCTTCCTGAAACCACCAGGGGTCTCGTCCCTGGGGCCTGAAACAGAGACAGAGGTACGTGAGAGCGTTCCGGCGACATGACTGCCTTGCTCCTAAAGGCAGCAAATCTTTCTTGTGCTCAGGGCAGATGCTGCCACCGGGACACCCTGAAACAAAGTTTCCTCTCCAAATGCTAGCCCTCAACTAGGAAAGCAGAAGATGCACAGCTCAGAGCTGAGACTGAGGGACCTCACTGCCAGGTGTTTCGCAAGGGCAAGAGTCAAGACAGTCAACGAGGACGCGCCTTCTCTGTTAGTGGAGAAGTCAGGCACAGGAGAAGGCATTCGATTAGCCAGGGTCTCTGCGGGCCGGGTTTTGCCGGTTGGCTTGCTATGAGCCTTCCTGGAAAGAGAACACCTGGCTCGGACCTGGTGTTAGCCTCACAGGCTCTCCAAGGATTTGGGTGGTTGCATCCATAGCATGGAAGAGGAGCGAGAGAGACCCAGCCCTTGCTTTGCCTTTGCCCAGTGGGTAAGAACCGGGAGCGCCACACGAGAGAGCTGGGGAAGGGCATTGGGCTGGGATGAGGAGACAGGCTGGGACAGGGTGACCATCCCAAGCAGAGCGTGAATGCAGGCCTGGGGCAGAAAAGAGCCGTTCATGGCAGTGGGACGCCAGGGACACTGGGAAGGGCTGGTCAGTGCAGACGGCCCAGCACTCAACCATGGCTTTCTGCGAGGGGAAGCGCCACAGATACCTGCCTGCGTCGTAGACTCTTTCCCCAGAAACTGCCTACTTTTGAGCCCGTAAAAGCCTCGCCATTATCATTTCTAGCACAGAGAGTGGGATGCTGGGCCAGCCAGAGCCTTGGCCTAACGCGGGGCAGCTCGTCCTACGTTCGCCTCTGTCGCCCAGACCACTGCGTACGAGAGACGGACGCTAGAGAGAGTTGGCGTGGCTGGAGACCGTGGCTGCCCCGCTGGCCGGGAAGGTCCTGGCAGGCCAACAGAGATCAGTTCAGTCGTCCTTTGACAGGTGTCCAGAAGAAGTAGGCGTAGCACGGGGAAGTGCTCGACTTACCCCGAGCAGAGCTGCTAGCAGCTTTCCAGTGCCATCCACGGTGAGGAGGAAGTCATCGTAAAATCTCATGGTCACTTCCTGGTCTCGTACGGAGAGAATGCCAATGGCCTTGAAGACAAAGTCCACGGCCTGTCTTTTTGAGATGGCCCGAAAGAACGCCATCACGGTCTCCTGTATGCAGCACTGCACCATTGTAAAAGGCATGTGGGCACACACGGATAGATCCTCGTACCTCAGAGGGACGATTCTTACGTCACCTAGACAGCAGCAAAGGAGGAACAAAGTCACCTCTGCAGCAGGGCAGCGGGCTCCAATCACAAGGTGACAACACTTTCTGGCAAGACAGCGCTGCCTCAGAGCAGGCTCTTGAATCCTCTGCTACAGCGCCTAGGAGCGGTTTATGGAGTCCCTTCCGGGAAGAGTCAGAGCAGCCTGCAAACTGAGGTGCTCAGGGGGCAGCAGTGATTTTGCCAGTGCAGGAATAAAAAAGGGAAACTAACCATTTGGTAGGACCACGTTACCGGAGGGCAGGACAAGTAGGGCAGACGGGTGCAGGTCCCATGAGAAAGTGCGTGGTGCCAGGCCATTGTGACTGTGCCCGCAGCCAGTGCCCTCTGGCTAAGCCTATGCCATGTCAGTAGACGCAAGGAAGAAGCAAAGTGCAAGGACGGCACAGCAGCCCACAGGGTTCTTCTACCCCCCCCGCACCCCCCCCCGACCCCCACCCCCACCCCCACCGCCTCGTAGTCAGCAAATGTCTCCGCTTTTGGGGCCAGCGTCCTATCCCTCCCACACACCGGCTGAAGGCATATTACCAGGAAAGGACACCCAGGGAGCCTTTCTGAGCAGTTGCTCCTGGCTGGCCTCTGCAGCTTGAACAAGCTGAAGTTGTTCTCAGGCCAGCCGGAGGCATTCAGTCATGTCTTCAGAGCAGTTTGCATGCGCCTCAAGCTCGGCGCAAGGGCAGGCAAAGGTTTTAACGTGTCTTCTTACCAGGAACATCTTCTTGAGCGCACCTGGCCTGGTATTCCTTGGCAACAACCTCCGATATACGGAACATGGGTCTCCGAACAATCGAAAGCTCACCGTTCACGGAGCACTCGTAGTGTTTAAGGACATAGAATATCCCCACTCCTAATACCTTGACACCCTGAGAGCAGCAGCGGGAGAGAAGGAACAAGCATAAGCAGCCTGGAGACGAAAAACGGACCGAGGGCTTGCCCGAGCGTGGAGATGCTGCCCTGGGCCCTGCCCACCCCTAGCATGCAAAGGGCAAGATGGGGCACTAGGGAAAGCACACACTCCAGACCTTTCTTTCCTCTTGCTCCTCGGCTCGCCCCCCAAATCTCTTTGGGAAAGCAACAGCAGAGCCAACATTCCTCCCCTACCTACAGTCGGAGGGGTTTCCAACGGCAGGGACCAACCCTGGAACAGGGGCCAGGCTTTGGTTTTTCCATGCTGGCACTGGAGAAGGGAGAAGGCCCAGAAAGTGCCCAGCACTCTCTTCTGCTTTATCGGGACTTCCGTTGTTACCGCCGGTGCCAGAGAAGCTGCTCTGTGGCACATTTGTCCAGGACAGTGTCCTGCGGGGGTGCTCTTTCTCTTTTCAGGGGAGGGAAGCAACGGCACGCCGTGGCACAGGGGTGTCAGGACAAGGCAAACCGTCAGCGTTTCAGGAGGGGAGGACCGAGCCACAAGACCCACCTTGTTCTCTGCCAAGTGCTCTAGAATGTATTCAGAGACGCTGTCCCAAATGGTAACAATCTCTGGAAAGCAAGGGAAAAATCCAAGTCAGCAAGCGCACAACCATTCAGCACCCTGCTCACCAAGGAGGTGACCGGTGCAGGTGAGACGAAACATACCGCCACCCCAATTCCGAACACGCAAGGCGCTCCACGTGGCGGGAGCTGCAGAGCTGAGCTGCGAGGACACCTCTGCCCACTTCTAAGCGAGGCTCCTGTCCTTTCAGGTGGGCATGCCTGAAAGGCATACCCGCCCGCTAGGGAAACGGGGACTAGCTTTCCACGCCAGTGAGAGGACGGTGCCGTGCCCACAGGAGTCGCCCAGGCTCAGGGCAGCCCCAGGTGTCTCCCCTGCAGGAGTCCCGGCTGCCAAACTCACCGCTGGGCCACCAAGGGACGTGCAGACTGGTCTCTCGTGGCACCCACTAGCCCTGTCCAGCCCTGCCCCACAGAGCCCAGCCTTTCCATAGCTCTTCTCCTAGCTGATATGCTCTACAGCAGTCAGGAAATACCTCCTGCAAGCCTTACCGTAGCGGCTGAGATTCCTGAGCGTTGGGAACACGTCTGGCCACAGGTTCTCCATCTTTGCGCCCCCTCACGCTCAATGAGGCCCTGTAGCAGGAGGGGGAGGAGGAAACTTCTCCTCCTCCTCCTTTGCACTTCCCCAGGCAGGCTCCAGCAGTGTTGCGTGGCCTGCCTTCGCCCTCTCGTTGCGCTGCAAAGCAGCTCCTCCAGAGAAGAGCGGTGGCGAGAGCAGCACCCGAAAGCTGGGCTTGCCCAGGCCTCGCAGGGAAGTGCAGGGAGGGGCCCCGTGGCGGGAGGGGAGCTGTGGCTGTGATGCGGCATGTCCCACTGTGACCCCAGCCCGCGTCACCAAGAGGCTGCCAGGCCTCCCGCGACACCCTCCCCCAGACCCTGCCAGGCTTTGCCCACCTCAGCCAAGGGCAGCTGCGCTGGCTGTTTTGGGGTGCTGCCCCCACCCCACGCCGTGGCGCAGCGAGAGCCATGGCGGGGGCGGGGAGGGGGAGCTCACCAGTGTGGTGGCCCCAGATGGGGACGCTGCGCTGCCATTGCTGGCCGCAGGGGCTGTGCTGAGCTCTGCCCTGAAGGAAGGAAGGAAGGGATAAAGGAAGGAAGGAATAAAGAGGAGCCTCGGCAAAGCAAGGGCTGGTGCTGGTTAGGTATACCACAGCCTCTCTGGGTTCTGGAGTCTGGAGTCTGCCTGGGCTCTGGAGTCTGGCTCCGTCTTCTTTACTCCCCCCATCGCGTATTTAGACACACCGACAAGAGCCCCTCTGGGCCTTTGCGTCTCCCGCCTAAACAATCCCAGCTCTCTCAGCCTCTGCTCGTGTGACGGATGCTTCAATCCCTCAAGCCTCTCGGAGGCCTTTTGCTGGACTCGCTCCGGCATGGCCATGTCTTTCTTGTACTGGGCCCAGCGCTTGTGGTACAGGTCTCTCGCTGGCACCTGCTGGACGGCTGCTTGACCTTCCCTCATCACGACTCTAGGTGGAACTAGAGCTCCAAGCGCCCTGTGCTCAGGAATGGCTGACAGAGCTCGCTGGAGCCTGTTAGAGCTTGCGAGAGGTCACAGCCTCCTTTGGCTCAAACTGCTGCACCTGTGTGCTGCCTCGGTGAGCTGTGCTCTCAGCAACGGCTACTTCCTTTCCCCCCGGGCACTGTCCAAGAGTCCGCCAGGACCGTCTCCAAACCGTGCCAAAGGCCGTGCGAATGCAAAATCGGGTCTGGGAGCGTTAAGCGCCACCCCTTGTGCACCAACATCTCGCTGCACTGAGGAACACCTGTGCCATGGCTGAGTGTGGGGGGCAGGTGGGCTTGTTTCCAGGGCTTCTTTCAAAGTGACCGGAGTTGTCCAGGACGTAACAGAACCAAGGGCTGGCTCAGGCTGTGACTATCAGCAGGGCCTAAGCACTGGTTGTTATTGCGAGTCCCCTGTGGCGTAGCAGCAGGACGCGACACCTGGGTGCTGTCAGGGCCCTGAGGGCCTCAGTGGCCCTGACCAGCAATGCTCCACACACCCTGCCCATGGGCCCAGGAGCCCATTTCAGCTCCTCCCTGGGCCTTCTGGCCCCGTCTGCACCAGGAAGCATGGGAAGGGTCTCTCATTGGCATGTGCAGAGCAAAGCTTCACTGCAGAGTCGCCTGCTCCTGCCTCTGTGGGACTGGGTAGTGCAGGGATCTTAGGACTGAAAGACAAGGCAGCTCCTGCGGCAGGTGAGTCACGTCCCGCAGACCCAGAGACCTTTTCTCTGTCACCCAGCGCCTCCCAGGAGCCCTAAGGAAAGGGTATTCTGCAAGGGGATTTGGCAGAAGACAGGGCTGCCCTGGAGCTGGCTGCACAGGCAAGCCCAGGATGGCTGTTGTTGCAACAGAGGAAACGCCCTGTTCCTCGTGCCTGCTCAGAGCTCCTGTGCGTCTGATAGGGTCCCCTTCCTTCCACGCTGCCCCCCAGGTGAAAGGCCTCGCTTGCTGTGGCAATAGGGTTAGCCCTAACCCTAAGCCTTTCCCTGGCTGGGAATCGAACCCAGGCCGCGGCAGTGAGAGTGCCGAATCCTGACCACTAGACCACCAGGGAGGAGAGGCCCAGCCTGCCTGTGCACCCACCGGTGGGCACCAGCCCTGCCCTGCAGGGGACCAACCCCTCCAACCACAGCCCCCCACAGCCGGTCAGGAAGACAAATTGCCGTGGCAGCCCGAGCCTTCCCAGGCAACTCTGCAGGCATTCCTCCTTCTTTCTGAGAACGAGGCCCTCAACCAGAGCCTCTGGGCAGCAGGCACCCTGCAGCGGGAAGGCCCAGGGAGTGCAAGGTGGCGGTCGGCGGGGAGGCTGGTCACTGCTGGACACAGGTTTGCACCTGGAAAGTCCCTGAGCAGAAAATCACAGCTGGGCACAAATCACAGCAGCCTGAGACAACAAAACCCGACAGCACGGGCTTCAAACCCACCTCTCCAAGAAACCGGAGCCAAAATCCAGCTCCTTGCACCACTCACCTATACCCACCAGACTGCAACACTCCTGTCCTGGTGCATGGGTTGGGCTGGGGGAAGTCTGGATTGCCTCTCGCCAGGGGACCGATGCCCCTTCCGGCTGTCCTTGCAGCACAGTGCGAAGCGTGAGCACGCTCTTGCTGCAGGTGGCAGCCAGCAGTGGGAGCGGGCTGCTTTCCGAGGGCAGGCAAGCAGGCTGCGAGGGACATAGCAAGGCCAGTGAGGCAGGGACCTCCCTGGCAGGGCACAGGCCCTCAGCACCCGAGCAAGAAGGGAGAGCTGGTTGAGTGTCAGGAACGAGGGCCAGGCACAGAGCAGTGGTTGCCAGCCAAGTCCAAAGTGCTGAGACGGGTCTGAGGCCAAGCTCTGGAGCCCGGTCAGCCAGGGAAGGGCAGGGTCAGCGAGGTGCATGGCGGCCAGGGCCGGGCATGGCTGCAACGTAGCTCAGGCGAGGAGCAGCTCCCTTCTGCTGAGCCACCTCCGCCACCCAGCGCAGCACTCCTGCAGCTGCAACCTCTCGCCAGGACCTCTCCCAGCAGCAGGAGCAGAGCAAGTGGGGAAAGGACCGTCGCTCTTTGTGGAGGTGCGCCCACAGGCTCACACTGCACCCCAGGGTGCGTGGTGGAGGGGACACTTGAGCAGAAAGAGCCAGGGCTGGGCACGGAGCAGTTCCTATCCCCTGTGCTATGCACCTGCCTTCCCCCCTACACCACCCTCTGTCCAGCTGGCTACGCGGGGCCGCTCTTTGCAGAGTTGTCCTTTCCTCATCGCCAGCCCCTGGACATGCCCCGTAACTGCCTTCAGTCCAGTTCTTTGCCATCCCCAAGAACTGAGACTTCTGAAAAGGTGAATCTAGAGCGTGAGTTTGCCTCCCCTCTCCCAGGGAGGCACATGAGGGCTTGCGCTGTTCGGGTGCTGCTCTGCAAGGACACAGACTCGCATTTTCTGACTTCTCCCTGCTAGCCTGTCGTCACCTGACAGCTCTGGCTGCTCCGCAGGAGGGCAGAAGGCAGGAGGGCAGGAGGCAGGAGGGACAAATGGCCCGAGGAGGAAAGGCAATCACATGGGCAGCTGTGATCGTATAGTGGTTAGTACTCTGCGTTGTGGCCGAATCCGAGTCACAGCAATGGTTTTGCAAAGCCCGCCGGGTGAAAAGGAGAGTTGGAAAAGACACGGGAGGCACCCGCAAGGGTAGGCCAGTGGGTTTGTTTCCAAAGATGCCATGGCCTAGGAAGCTCTTCTGTGCTCTCTGTTCCAAACATTCAGTGGGCTCGTGCCTAAAATGATTTCCTGGTTTCTAGTGATCGTGCAGTGTCTTCTGCTGTGGGGCTGCCGTGACAGCTACCCCTGCTTCTGGGAAAGCAGTCAAGCTTCTCCATTCTCCAGGCCAAGCTTGAGAACTGAGAGAGTCTGCCTGGAAAGTGCCCAGCTTTTCACCTTTCCTTTCCCTTGCCCTTGCTCTCCGTGTTGCAGTCAGGGCACTCTCAGCTCCACACACAAACTGCCCTGCAGCCCCAGCCCACCCGCAACTGCCATCCCACGCCATAGAGACCCCCAACACAAGTAGCTCTTCCCTGGGAGAAAGAAGTCGCTTTTTTTTTTTCTTCAGGGGGAGCGTGTGACTTTTCTGAGGTTATGCCACCATGCTGGAAGCCTTAAGTCCTGTTCCGGCCAAGCTGTAAGCTGGCTGTGGGAAAGAAACCCTCTGGATCCTCTGCGGAAGAGAAGAGGTCTGGATCCTCTGCGGAAGAGAAGGGAGGAGAGCCCAGCTCTGCCTCCGGGGCCCCAAACCGAGTGCTATGCGGGCAGAGCCCAGGTCAAGCCTGGAACGGCCCCGAGCGCTTCTGGTGTTCCAAGGTGTCTGTATTGGCAGGTCCCAGGATGTCTGGCTTGAGACAGATGTCACTGCTAGGAAGCTGCACCGCCCAAGGGAAGAGGAGGCAGTGCATGATCAAAAGCCCATGCTCCAGGTGAGGCTTGAACTCACCCTCAGCATCCCTCCGCTTAGCACTGCTGTATAAGTACTGCGCGCTGGCCCATTGCGCCACTGGAGCACGCTTGGAGAGGCGGACTGGAGCCCACGAGCAACCATTGTTGCCTGCGATCACCATGGCTCTTCAGCATTAACCGGGCACCTCAAGTGCTTTCCTCTTTGTCTCGTCCAGCAAGGAGCAGCCATTGCGTGCCAGGCTTGCAACATTCACCAGGGCACGGAGTGCCAGGGCAAAGTGCCCCTCGGCAGGGTTTAGCTGGCTAGAGGCAGGAAAAGGGAGGCCACAGGCGACCCAGGGCTGGGACAGTGCGGTCGCTGCTGTGGCAGCCCTGTGAGGCCATTGAGTGCATCAGAAAGCCCCTGTAGTGAAGGCAGCCGGGGGAGGGGGCGAGGGGAGGCAGAAGAAGGACACCCGACTGCCACAGGGACCGTGAGTAAGGGCAGACCCAGAGCAGCCAAAGCCATGCTGGGCCAATGGGAGTGGAGGCTGGAGAGGGGCTAAGGCAGCCAAGAAGGACACGGAGAGCAGCAGCAGGGAACACTGGTCCCAAACCACATCTCGTGGGGGAGCCAACGGGCTTCTGGCTTTGCGCTCTGCTCCCGAGGGCATCTGGGCTCTGGCCTAACCCCTGCCTGGCTGTCAGAGTCCAGTAGTCTCTGCAGCAGCATCTTGTAGCTATTCCACACAGGGAGGGTCAAGAGGGACCTCGCGGAGCTCTCAGAGCGAGACGAGACAGAAGGGTCACCGCACCAGAAAAGCCAGCGGGCAGTCCCCCAAAGCAGCAGAACGTCGCCCTTCCAACTCCCCACTGAAAACCAGTTCTTCTCTTTTAAACTGACAAGCACTTTTCTGGAAATCAGGGTCAGCACCACTTCATGAGTTGCATGGCCAGGGAAAGCTGCCAACTAAGCGCACAGGCAGGGCAAAACAGTACTGGCTGAGTACTCAGCTTCTGGACCTCCTTGGCAATTTGTTGGTCCCTGCAGCAGCAAGGCGGTCCAAAGCCTTTGCCTCTTTACTACGCCGAATGTCTGCCAGTGAAGCAGGTGCTTAGTAAGAGGCAGCACTTGCAGGGAGAGTGCAGTGTTTGGAGCATCAGGCGTTACTGGGACAAGGAAGACGACCGAAGAAGAGGCTTCTCCCAGCAACAGACCGAAAGGACACGGCCATCACCCGCTCCTCTGGGAGGATCCACAAAGCCCCTTCCTGTGTTTGATGAAGGGCAGGGAGATGCTGTGTTCCCGGGTCAGAGGAGGCGCATGGACAGGCTTCAAGGAGCCCAGGATTTGAAAAAGGCTGACAGGGCAGTCAAGCAGCTGTGAGCTGCCTGTAGTTTACAAGAAGCTACTAGGTGCTGCTTTGAAAACCTAATTCAAGAAAGCGCTAAAAAAACCAACCGCAGCCATGCGGCAAGAGAGGAGGAAGGTCTAAATGAGGCACGTCCACCTCCAGGCAGCAGGCAGGAGGTGGGTGGTGGGGACACCGTGCGCCCACCAGGACATGAGCACAGCCCTGGGGGGGCCGCCACAAGGAGCAGCCAAGGGCCGACGGAGGCCCAGGGACAAACATGGCCCATCCCAGGTTTGCCTGGCTGGAGAGCACTGCAGCTGCAGAGAAAAGCCAGGCATCTGCACTCCCAGGTTGCCGCACCGCTCTACCCCACAGCAGCTCCTCCTCTGCCCTTAGCCTTTCCCCATACAATCCGGAGAAGGGCTGCAGCTCCTATAGCACCCCTGGGGCTGTGGGCCCATCAGGTGTACGTGTGTCCTGGCCACCATGCTGTGTGAGGGGTGTGTCCGCTGTGCAGTGTCTCTGTGCGTGTGGAGAGCGTGAGCATGTGTGCGGATGCGTGTGCAGTGTCAGGGATGTGTTGGGCTGGTGCATGTGCACTCTGGCGGTGCAGTCCTGGCTGTGCGTGAGGGTCTTGGGGAGTGAGAGGTGTGAGCTCTGAGCGTGTCCTAGGGAGGGTAATGAAGGAAGAAAGGGGCGCGTGTGTGTGCGCGCGCGCTGTCCTTAGAATGAGTGAGGCAGTGGTTTGCTTGCACACCCGCTCTGTGGCACGCGTGTCTCTATGCTGCGGTCTGTGTACGGGCGTTATTCTGTTACGGCGCTACAAAAACTGTGGAGGAGCACATGGGGGGTTTAACAGCTCTTCTGTTCATCTGTCCTGCAGCACTGTCCTTTGTGAGGCACAGGCTGGTTACTCCAGCCGTGAACAAGTACACGCCACTTTTTTTTTCCTTTGGCCCTTGTAGGTGGATTTCAACATCCCCTTTGCTAAGAGCTCCATGGCCGCAATGGAGACAACGCTGACAGCAGCCGAGGGAGCTCCCACGCTGACAGGCCTCCACTTGGCCCTGGAGCTGCAGTGCCTTGGGACTGGTCGCTCTTCAGGCCCAGGCAGGCTTCCGCAGCTAGCAAGATGGCTCAGGACCACGCTTCCAGACTTTCCAGCAATGTTCACATGTCTTCTGCGCAGCCAGCAAGTCCTGGTATCTCTCCCTTTGATCCCGCAGAGCCATCTGCTGCCCAGTGCTAGGGCATTAAAAAGGAACCGTTTGGTTTTAGGCACAGGGAGAAGGGCACGGAAACGCTGCAGGCCTAGGGCAGGGCGGTTCTTCTGGGGTCTGCTTCTGCTGGCATCTCTATGCTTTCTGGAACGGGACAGGGGCCCTAGTGTCCAAGGCAAGGACATGACAAGGTGCCACGTGCCGGTAATCAGCCTGCGGAGGAGTCAGGCGGGGATGGGACTTTGCACCAAGCCGGCCTCGATCCCCACAGGGCAAGGTGTCCGGGTGTGGAGCCTTGGGGAGACAAGGATGGAGCGTGCGGTTTGAAAAGGGAGAGCCAAAACGCTGGAGGAATCCTTTCATCGTCGGCAGCCACAACTTTCTGGTCCCACAGGGAAAGCCCACCGCTGAGTGCCCAACCCCTGCCCCTGGGCTGGAAGGGTGCCTGCTCCCAGGCCACAGCCTGCAAAGCCTGTTGCTCTCCCACGAGGGGTGCCAGGGAAAGACCGGACCCCCTTCCCCTCCCCTCCCCTTGGGTGCTCCTGGGTGTGGAGGGAAGGCCAGTGCAGGGGAAGGGGAAACAGCACCCCCAGCTGGAGAAATTTACCAGAGGAAGTGCTTCTCTTGGGAATTCCGCTGCCGATTCAGCTCTACCCTCTGCTTCCACTCTTCCCGACGCACTTGGTAAGTCTCCAAGAGTTGCAGGGTGTGGCTTGCTCGTACAGAAAGCTGCCTGCAAGAGCAGGGAAAGTTCCCTCTCCCCTTCTGGCTGAGGCCCTCCTGCCTCTCCCCTCGACCAGCCCCTGCACGCACGCTCCCGCTGGTGGTACCCACAGCCTTCAAGTGGCAATGCAGCTTGGGGCTGCCTGGCACCAGGGTCCAGCCCAGGTCATTGCCATGCCAGGAGAAATCAGGGGACGCCATACCCAGCCCCATGGCTCCCAAGATGGGCTTCCTCACACCTCGGACAGGTGCTGCCACTCCAGTTTTCCAGGCCGGGGCTGGGCCTGGCGCGCACTTACTCTTTGCGCAGCCGCGGCAGCCTCTCTGGCTTCCTCTTCTTCTCCTCAGCTCGGGGCAGGAAGGCAGCAGCGCTCTCCTCTTTCCCAAGCCACGGCACTGGTGAGTGTGGCTGAAGCTCGGGCAGCGTTTCCTGATGCCGCCAAGCCTGCATTGGGGCCAGAGGACAAATTTGAGGCTGCTTCTGACCTCCCTCAGGCGCTCTCACCTCTCAGCCCTGGAGAAGCCAGCAACTGCGGGGCCTGTGCGTCCTCCCGCACACTTGCTCTGCTCTGGCCTCAGAAACCCCCATGCCAAGCACTGCCGCAGGCAGGGACCCTGGCCGGGATTCACCACCGTTGCTTGCTGGCTCCATTCTCTCTTGCTGACATCGCTCGTGACAGGGTGAATGAGGGCAAGGAATGACCGTTTTTCAGCGCTGCAACCGTGAAATCAAACGCTCCCGTGGGGTTCCACCAGTCAGACCCCAGCACGGAACCACTGAACGGGGTCGGTTGGAGGGGACCTCTGGAGAACTCTCGTCCAAGGCCCCGCTCCAAGCGGGGCCAGTTAGAGCAGGCTGCCCGGGCCGTGTCCACCTGAGGGTTGAATAACTCCAAGGGTAGAAGTCCCACAGCCTCTCTGGGCCCTGTTCCAAACTTTGACCACCCTCATGGTGGAAACGCGCCTCCCAACAGCTAGCCGGAATCTGCCTTTTTGCAACTCTACGTCTTGTGCCTCTCACCCTGTCACTGTGCGCCTCTGAGAAGAGCTGGCTAAGTTACCTCTAGCCTTTCCCCCGGGTAGCTGCAGACAGCAAGGCGATGGACCCTTGAGCCTTCTCTTCTATGGGCTGAACAAACACAGTCCTCTCCACCTCTCCCTTGGACACCAGGTTCTCCAGCCCGCTGGCCAGCTTGGGAGCCTCCGCTGGATTTGCTCCAGCATTCCAGAGCCTCTCTTGCATGGTCGAGCCCCACCCTGGACCTAGGGCTGGCTCCAGGTGAGGTCTCCCAAGGGCTGAAGAGAGAGGACTCGTGGCGTCCTTCACTCGGCTGGCTACACTCTTGCAAACACAGCCCCGCCTGTGGTTGGCCTTCTTCCCCGCAAGTTCAAGGGAGGGGGTGACCCAGCCATGCCCCCACCACAGCACATTGCTGCTCCTCCCCTTTGGCTTTTTGCAGCAGCTTCTCCCTGCCAGGCATGGGCAGGCAAGCTTGAAAGACCATGGCCACCTGGCCTGCTCTTTGGGGGGCAGCAGTACCACTCGGACTTGGAGACCTCCACAGCTCCGCTCCTCGGCTTACCTGTTCTGCCCTGTTTGGCTGCCTGCAAACAGGAATTGCAGTCCGAGGTCTGGCTTGACGAGGTTCTTGCTGCTTGCTGTCCTCGTCCACCTGAGAGGAGCTCTCCCGAACTGTTTGCAGCAGGCTGAAAACACACAAGCCGGGTGAGGTTATCGGAGTCCCGGATGAGACCGTTCTCCATCTTGTGCTCACAAGCAGCGGCGTGCCAGCCTCTGCAGCACAAGACAGTGCTGCTGGAGCATTTGGTGTATTTGAGCCCTTGTGATCCCATCAAGAGTGAGGGCCCTACAGGCCCTAAGGAAAGCTCTGGATGCCCAGGTGTGGGCCCTCTCTGGATGGCACGAGGAGAAAACCAGTGCCATTTGCCACGCCCGGAGCCTGCAGAGCCCGCTAGCCGCCTCCTGCTAGGGGCACTAAAGGCCGTGAGGTGGTCAGAAAGACTCTGTTTTGGGGTGAAATGGGAAAAGGGGAGGCTTCTAGTGAATTGAATCCAACCTAAAAACCAGGGAAAACGGACACCGCTCTCTGTTGGTGGGGGAGGATGGTCTGACTTTCACGTTCCTCTGGGAAGTGCTCTCATCTACGCTGCAACCAAATGAGGTCCCTTGAAATGTCTAGCAAAGCAGAACAGCTTTGCTGCAACTTCTCAGCTGCTGCAACACCTCTTGCATCGACATCGGTCGTTGTGACACGAGTTGACAACCTTTCAGAGTTCATACCGACGGCGTGTGCGACGGAAACAACTCCTTCCCAGAATGCCAAAAGCACACGGTCACCAGCATGCTTTGCTCCAAGAGCCTCACCTGGCAGCTGGCTTGTTTGCCCGGGTTTTCCATTCTTTCCCTCCCTTTGAGCTGGCCCCAGATAGCGTGGGCGGAGAAAGCCTTTCTCGAGAAAGGAGGCGCTCAGCAGGAGGACTCCCTGGAAGTAGGAAGGGCGGAGACTCTTCAGCAAGCATCTCTGTGAGCGTTTGAACAAGAAGGACAGGCAGCTGTGCTCCAGCTTTGGATCAAAGAGCCCGATTGCCTCGGAGCTCTGCTCCCGAGCAGGTCTTAGGCCCTTGCTGACACAGAATCCTGTCCAGCTCTTCACTTCTGCAGGGCACCCGTCTGCCCTGGAGTACTGTGGCTGTTCTCCTGCTTTCTCTAGCCCATAGGCTTAAAAAGCGGGGCTTGGCTGGGAGGTGCTGGTGACCTCATGGTACCCTCTCCTTTGGGGCGGCTGCGGGCTGGAGGGCATAGTTCCACACGAGAAGGGGAACAGATTCCTGCACATCTATAAGGCGCTCACATGCACAGACGTGCTCTTCTGGCGCATCCAGCCCAAAGACATGCTTAGGGAGATGCACAGCACAAGGCCTGCAATTACCAGCCTCCACAAGGAAGCCACGTTTTGGCACAGCTTCGCAGCCTGTCGCCACTCATCTCCACGTGGTCTTCCTCCCCACTTTCCAGCGCGCTGCTTCCCTGGGAAAGCTAGACCCCCTCCGCCACTGGCAGCTCAAGGCAGGATTTTGATCCCGCGCAGAGCGCGGAGGGATCTTCCTAAATTCCTAAATGCTGCTGCACAGACAGACTCCTGCAACTAAGGAGCAGCTTGCAAGACACACCAGGGCATGGAGTCCCAGGGCCAAGTGCCCCTCAGCAGTGGCAGCTGCTGCAGTTGGTGCTGCAGGACTGCCCGGAGAGCCCCTTCCAGGAGGAGTCCCCTGAGATCTGCCGTGATGAGTAAACAGAGGCACAAGAGAAGCAGCCTACTCCGCCAGGCATCGCCTTTTCAGCTTGGCTCCAGCCCCGTGCTGCGGAGGCCAAAAGGAAAACAAACACACCTCTCTCACCAGTCAGCTGTGACATTACCTTTTCCCTCAGTCTGCTTGTTACGCGCTCTGTCCTTTGCCTCCCGGCCTTTGGCGGCCTTCCGAGACCCTCTGGAGGAAGAGGCTGGTCTCACAGGCGACATCTCAGTCTCCGTCCTGGAAACAAGAAAGGCACCAGAGAGAAGCTTGACACCAGAGGCTCGCAGAAACCTGCGACAGGCTTGCCGTCAATCTAGGAAGACCAAGTCATGCAAAGACTTGTTGGCCGCCCTTCAGATGTCACACTGACAGAGTGTACGGAAGAAGCAACCCCTTCGAAGAACTCCAAGAGCACAAGGGCACCCTCAGCCCTTTTCTCCAAGAGCCTCACCTGGCCGACGACTTGCTTCCTTTGCTCTTCCGCCCCTTCTGCTTTTTACGGCCGGCGCCAGATAACGCGGGTGGCACAGGCCTTTCTTGAGAGAGGAGGCACGCAACGGGAGCACTCCCTGGAAGTAGGAAAGGAGAAGGCTCTTCAGCAAGCGTCTTTGTGAGCACTTGGGACAGGCAGATGTGCTCCAGCATCGGATCAAACAGGCTGATCCCCTTGGAGCCACGCTCTCCAAGAGGTCTTGCTCCCTAGGACGTCCTTGGCACACGCTAGCAGCCTGTTGACAGTCATCTCCAGGCAATCTTTCTCCCCACATTCACGTGCCCGGGATCCGTCAGAGAGGTAGACCCCCCCCTCCCCTCCCCTCCAGCATAGACACCTCGTCGCCAAACGTCCTAAAGTGCTAAAGTGAAAGAGGAGCTTGCGCTATCCACCAGGGCGCAGCGCCCCGGGGCAAAACTGCCCTTCAGCGGCACCAGCTGCATTTGTTGCTGTTGGGCCACCCTGAGACCTCCTGCCATCCAGAGTCACTTGAGATTTGCTGCGAGGGGTAAATAGAGGCACAAAGAGGCAGTCTACTCTCCCAGGCACCGCATCTTGACCAGGGCTCCAACCACCTACTGCTGAGGACAAAGGGAACACACGCATGAACACACGCACGCATGCACACTCCCTTCTCTCTCACAAGTCAGCTGTGACATGACCTGTTCTGTCCATCTGCCCTTCTTCTTCAGTGCACTTCAGGGATCCCTGGGAGGGAGATTCCGCCTCTTGTTTTTCAGCCGGAAGCGTCAAATCAAATCTGGAAAGGAGAAGACGCCAGGCTGCAGAAAAGGCACCACGCTCCCTTTGCCGCTCGCATTCACAGTCCGTTGCCAGAGAGCTTTGAGAAGGCCTGCCAAGGCCATAGCTTTCCAAAGCAGAGTACGCAACATCCTTGAGAACTCTCATTCTGAGGAACCGGAGAGGCACAGGCCAGACCTCCGCGGCGTGTGCGCACACGAGAGGCCCCACCAGTCTGGGCCAGGGCTTCCCTATCCTAACGCGGAGAAAGTGTACTCCAGGCCTCCTTGCTGCCCCTGGAGACCATCTCGCCTCCCCTCCTCCTATTCACCAAGCAGGAGCTGAGACCTACTCCACAAACGTACTGTGGCAACACGAAGACGCTGCCGGGACCCATGCGAAAAGCCACACTTCCTCTTCCTGAAACCACCAGGGGTCTCGTCCCTGGGGCCTGAAACAGAGACAGAGGTACGTGAGAGCGTTCCGGCGACATGACTGCCTTGCTCCTAAAGGCAGCAAATCTTTCTTGTGCTCAGGGCAGATGCTGCCACCGGGACACCCTGAAACAAAGTTTCCTCTCCAAATGCTAGCCCTCAACTAGGAAAGCAGAAGATGCACAGCTCAGAGCTGAGACTGAGGGACCTCACTGCCAGGTGTTTCGCAAGGGCAAGAGTCAAGACAGTCAACGAGGACGCGCCTTCTCTGTTAGTGGAGAAGTCAGGCACAGGAGAAGGCATTCGATTAGCCAGGGTCTCTGCGGGCCGGGTTTTGCCGGTTGGCTTGCTATGAGCCTTCCTGGAAAGAGAACACCTGGCTCAGACCTGGTGTTAGCCTCACAGGCTCTCCAAGGATTTGGGTGGTTGCATCCATAGCATGGAAGAGGAGCGAGAGAGACCCAGCCCTTGCTTTGCCTTTGCCCAGTGGGTAAGAACCGGGAGCGCCACACAAGAGAGCTGGGGAAGGGCATTGGGCTGGGATGAGGAGACAGGCTGGGACAGGGTGACCATCCCAAGCAGAGCGTGAATGCAGGCCTGGGGCAGAAAAGAGCCGTTCATGGCAGTGGGACGCCAGGGACACTGGGAAGGGCTGGTCAGTGCAGACGGCCCAGCACTCAACCATGGCTTTCTGCGAGGGGAAGCGCCACAGATACCTGCCTGCGTCGTAGACTCTTTCCCCAGAAACTGCCTACTTTTGAGCCCGTAAAAGCCTCGCCATTATCATTTCTAGCACAGAGAGTGGGATGCTGGGCCAGCCAGAGCCTTGGCCTAACGCGGGGCAGCTCGTCCTACGTTCGCCTCTGTCGCCCAGACCACTGCGTACGAGAGACGGACGCTAGAGAGAGTTGGCGTGGCTGGAGACCGTGGCTGCCCCGCTGGCCGGGAAGGTCCTGGCAGGCCAACAGAGATCAGTTCAGTCGTCCTTTGACAGGTGTCCAGAAGAAGTAGGCGTAGCACGGGGAAGTGCTCGACTTACCCCGAGCAGAGCTGCTAGCAGCTTTCCAGTGCCATCCACGGTGAGGAGGAAGTCATCGTAAAATCTCATGGTCACTTCCTGGTCTCGTACGGAGAGAATGCCAATGGCCTTGAAGACAAAGTCCACGGCCTGTCTTTTTGAGATGGCCCGAAAGAACGCCATCACGGTCTCCTGTATGCAGCACTGCACCGTTGTAAAAGGCATGTGGGCACACACGGATAGATCCTCGTACCTCAGAGGGACGATTCTTACGTCACCTAGACAGCAGCAAAGGAGGAACAAAGTCACCTCTGCAGCAGGGCAGCGGGCTCCAATCACAAGGTGACAACACTTTCTGGCAAGACAGCGCTGCCTCAGAGCAGGCTCTTGAATCCTCTGCTACAGCGCCTAGGAGCGGTTTATGGAGTCCCTTCCGGGAAGAGTCAGAGCAGCCTGCAAACTGAGGTGCTCAGGGGGCAGCAGTGATTTTGCCAGTGCAGGAATAAAAAAGGGAAACTAACCATTTGGTAGGACCACGTTACCGGAGGGCAGGACAAGTAGGGCAGACGGGTGCAGGTCCCATGAGAAAGTGCGTGGTGCCAGGCCATTGTGACTGTGCCCGCAGCCAGTGCCCTCTGGCTAAGCCTATGCCATGTCAGTAGACGCAAGGAAGAAGCAAAGTGCAAGGACGGCACAGCAGCCCACAGGGTTCTTCTACCCCCCCCGCACCCCCACCCCGACCCCCACCCCCACCCCCACCGCCTCGTAGTCAGCAAATGTCTCCGCTTTTGGGGCCAGCGTCCTATCCCTCCCACGCACCGGCTGAAGGCATATTACCAGGAAAGGACACCCAGGGAGCCTTTCTGAGCAGTTGCTCCTGGCTGGCCTCTGCAGCTTGAACAAGCTGAAGTTGTTCTCAGGCCAGCCGGAGGCATTCAGTCATGTCTTCAGAGCAGTTTGCATGCGCCTCAAGCTCGGCGCAAGGGCAGGCAAAGGTTTTAACGTGTCTTCTTACCAGGAACATCTTCTTGAGCGCACCTGGCCTGGTATTCCTTGGCAACAACCTCCGATATACGGAACATGGGTCTCCGAACAATCGAAAGCTCACCGTTCACGGAGCACTCGTAGTGTTTAAGGACATAGAATATCCCCACTCCTAATACCTTGACACCCTGAGAGCAGCAGCGGGAGAGAAGGAACAAGCATAAGCAGCCTGGAGACGAAAAACGGACCGAGGGCTTGCCCGAGCGTGGAGATGCTGCCCTGGGCCCTGCCCACCCCTAGCATGCAAAAGGCAAGATGGGGCACTAGGGAAAGCACACACTCCAGACCTTTCTTTCCTCTTGCTCCTCGGCTCGCCCCCCAAATCTCTTTGGGAAAGCAACAGCAGAGCCAACATTCCTCCCCTACCTACAGTCGGAGGGGTTTCCAACGGCAGGGACCAACCCTGGAACAGGGGCCAGGCTTTGGTTTTTCCATGCTGGCACTGGAGAAGGGAGAAGGCCCAGAAAGTGCCCAGCACTCTCTTCTGCTTTATCGGGACTTCCGTTGTTACCGCCGGTGCCAGAGAAGCTGCTCTGTGGCACATTTGTCCAGGACAGTGTCCTGCGGGGGTGCTCTTTCTCTTTTCAGGGGAGGGAAGCAACGGCACGCCGTGGCACAGGGGTGTCAGGACAAGGCAAACCGTCAGCGTTTCAGGAGGGGAGGACCGAGCCACAAGACCCACCTTGTTCTCTGCCAAGTGCTCTAGAATGTATTCAGAGACGCTGTCCCAAATGGTAACAATCTCTGGAAAGCAAGGGAAAAATCCAAGTCAGCAAGCGCACAACCATTCAGCACCCTGCTCACCAAGGAGGTGACCGGTGCAGGTGAGACGAAACATACCGCCACCCCAATTCCGAACACGCAAGGCGCTCCACGTGGCGGGAGCTGCAGAGCTGAGCTGCGAGGACACCTCTGCCCACTTCTAAGCGAGGCTCCTGTCCTTTCAGGTGGGCATGCCTGAAAGGCATACCCGCCCGCTAGGGAAACGGGGACTAGCTTTCCACGCCAGTGAGAGGACGGTGCCGTGCCCACAGGAGTCGCCCAGGCTCAGGGCAGCCCCAGGTGTCTCCCCTGCAGGAGTCCCGGCTGCCAAACTCACCGCTGGGCCACCAAGGGACGTGCAGACTGGTCTCTCGTGGCACCCACTAGCCCTGTCCAGCCCTGCCCCACAGAGCCCAGCCTTTCCATAGCTCTTCTCCTAGCTGATATGCTCTACAGCAGTCAGGAAATACCTCCTGCAAGCCTTACCGTAGCGGCTGAGATTCCTGAGCGTTGGGAACACGTCTGGCCACAGGTTCTCCATCTTTGCGCCCCCTCACGCTCAATGAGGCCCTGTAGCAGGAGGGGGAGGAGGAAACTTCTCCTCCTCCTCCTTTGCACTTCCCCAGGCAGGCTCCAGCAGTGTTGCGTGGCCTGCCTTCGCCCTCTCGTTGCGCTGCAAAGCAGCTCCTCCAGAGAAGAGCGGTGGCGAGAGCAGCACCCGAAAGCTGGGCTTGCCCAGGCCTCGCAGGGAAGTGCAGGGAGGGGCCCCGTGGCGGGAGGGGAGCTGTGGCTGTGATGCGGCATGTCCCACTGTGACCCCAGCCCGCGTCACCAAGAGGCTGCCAGGCCTCCCGCGACACCCTCCCCCAGACCCTGCCAGGCTTTGCCCACCTCAGCCAAGGGCAGCTGCGCTGGCTGTTTTGGGGTGCTGCCCCCACCCCACGCCGTGGCGCAGCGAGAGCCATGGCGGGGGCGGGGAGGGGGAGCTCACCAGTGTGGTGGCCCCAGATGGGGACGCTGCGCTGCCATTGCTGGCCGCAGGGGCTGTGCTGAGCTCTGCCCTGAAGGAAGGAAGGAAGGGATAAAGGAAGGAAGGAATAAAGAGGAGCCTCGGCAAAGCAAGGGCTGGTGCTGGTTAGGTATACCACAGCCTCTCTGGGTTCTGGAGTCTGGAGTCTGCCTGGGCTCTGGAGTCTGGCTCCGTCTTCTTTACTCCCCCCATCGCGTATTTAGACACACCGACAAGAGCCCCTCTGGGCCTTTGCGTCTCCCGCCTAAACAATCCCAGCTCTCTCAGCCTCTGCTCGTGTGACGGATGCTTCAATCCCTCAAGCCTCTCGGAGGCCTTTTGCTGGACTCGCTCCGGCATGGCCATGTCTTTCTTGTACTGGGCCCAGCGCTTGTGGTACAGGTCTCTCGCTGGCACCTGCTGGACGGCTGCTTGACCTTCCCTCATCACGACTCTAGGTGGAACTAGAGCTCCAAGCGCCCTGTGCTCAGGAATGGCTGACAGAGCTCGCTGGAGCCTGTTAGAGCTTGCGAGAGGTCACAGCCTCCTTTGGCTCAAACTGCTGCACCTGTGTGCTGCCTCGGTGAGCTGTGCTCTCAGCAACGGCTACTTCCTTTCCCCCCGGGCACTGTCCAAGAGTCCGCCAGGACCGTCTCCAAACCGTGCCAAAGGCCGTGCGAATGCAAAATCGGGTCTGGGAGCGTTAAGCGCCACCCCTTGTGCACCAACATCTCGCTGCACTGAGGAACACCTGTGCCATGGCTGAGTGTGGGGGGCAGGTGGGCTTGTTTCCAGGGCTTCTTTCAAAGTGACCGGAGTTGTCCAGGACGTAACAGAACCAAGGGCTGGCTCAGGCTGTGACTATCAGCAGGGCCTAAGCACTGGTTGTTATTGCAAGTCCCCTGTGGCGTAGCAGCAGGACGCGACACCTGGGTGCTGTCAGGGCCCTGAGGGCCTCAGTGGCCCTGACCAGCAATGCTCCACACACCCTGCCCATGGGCCCAGGAGCCCATTTCAGCTCCTCCCTGGGCCTTCTGGCCCCGTCTGCACCAGGAAGCATGGGAAGGGTCTCTCATTGGCATGTGCAGAGCAAAGCTTCACTGCAGAGTCGCCTGCTCCTGCCTCTGTGGGACTGGGTAGTGCAGGGATCTTAGGACTGAAAGACAAGGCAGCTCCTGCGGCAGGTGAGTCACGTCCCGCAGACCCAGAGACCTTTTCTCTGTCACCCAGCGCCTCCCAGGAGCCCTAAGGAAAGGGTATTCTGCAAGGGGATTTGGCAGAAGACAGGGCTGCCCTGGAGCTGGCTGCACAGGCAAGCCCAGGATGGCTGTTGTTGCAACAGAGGAAACGCCCTGTTCCTCGTGCCTGCTCAGAGCTCCTGTGCGTCTGATAGGGTCCCCTTCCTTCCACGCTGCCCCCCAGGTGAAAGGCCTCGCTTGCTGTGGCAATAGGGTTAGCCCTAACCCTAAGCCTTTCCCTGGCTGGGAATCGAACCCAGGCCGCGGCAGTGAGAGTGCCGAATCCTGACCACTAGACCACCAGGGAGGAGAGGCCCAGCCTGCCTGTGCACCCACCGGTGGGCACCAGCCCTGCCCTGCAGGGGACCAACCCCTCCAACCACAGCCCCCCACAGCCGGTCAGGAAGACAAATTGCCGTGGCAGCCCGAGCCTTCCCAGGCAACTCTGCAGGCATTCCTCCTTCTTTCTGAGAACGAGGCCCTCAACCAGAGCCTCTGGGCAGCAGGCACCCTGCAGCGGGAAGGCCCAGGGAGTGCAAGGTGGCGGTCGGCGGGGAGGCTGGTCACTGCTGGACACAGGTTTGCACCTGGAAAGTCCCTGAGCAGAAAATCACAGCTGGGCACAAATCACAGCAGCCTGAGACAACAAAACCCAACAGCACGGGCTTCAAACCCACCTCTCCAAGAAACCGGAGCCAAAATCCAGCTCCTTGCACCACTCACCTATACCCACCAGACTGCAACACTCCTGTCCTGGTGCATGGGTTGGGCTGGGGGAAGTCTGGATTGCCTCTCGCCAGGGGACCAATGCCCCTTCCGGCTGTCCTTGCAGCACAGTGCGAAACGTGAGCACGCTCTTGCTGCAGGTGGCAGCCAGCAGTGGGAGCGGGCTGCTTTCCGAGGGCAGGCAAGCAGGCTGCGAGGGACATAGCAAGGCCAGTGAGGCAGGGACCTCCCTGGCAGGGCACAGGCCCTCAGCACCCGAGCAAGAAGGGAGAGCTGGTTGAGTGTCAGGAACGAGGGCCAGGCACAGAGCAGTGGTTGCCAGCCAAGTCCAAAGTGCTGAGACGGGTCTGAGGCCAAGCTCTGGAGCCCGGTCAGCCAGGGAAGGGCAGGGTCAGCGAGGTGCATGGCGGCCAGGGCCGGGCATGGCTGCAACGTAGCTCAGGCGAGGAGCAGCTCCCTTCTGCTGAGCCACCTCCGCCACCCAGCGCAGCACTCCTGCAGCTGCAACCTCTCGCCAGGACCTCTCCCAGCAGCAGGAGCAGAGCAAGTGGGGAAAGGACCGTCGCTCTTTGTGGAGGTGCGCCCACAGGCTCACACTGCACCCCAGGGTGCGTGGTGGAGGGGACACTTGAGCAGAAAGAGCCAGGGCTGGGCACGGAGCAGTTCCTATCCCCTGTGCTATGCACCTGCCTTCCCCCCTACACCACCCTCTGTCCAGCTGGCTACGCGGGGCCGCTCTTTGCAGAGTTGTCCTTTCCTCATCGCCAGCCCCTGGACATGCCCCGTAACTTCCTTCAGTCCAGTTCTTTGCCATCCCCAAGAACTGAGACTTCTGAAAAGGTGAATCTAGAGTATGAGTTTGCCTCCCCTCTCCCAGGGAGGCACATGAGGGCTTGCGCTGTTCGGGTGCTGCTCTGCAAGGACACAGACTCGCATTTTCTGACTTCTCCCTGCTAGCCTGCCGTCACCTGACAGCTCTGGCTGCTCCGCAGGAGGGCAGAAGGCAGGAGGGCAGGAGGCAGGAGGGACAAATGGCCCGAGGAGGAAAGGCAATCACATGGGCAGCTGTGATCGTATAGTGGTTAGTACTCTGCGTTGTGGCCGAATCCGAGTCACAGCAATGGTTTTGCAAAGCCCGCCGGGTGAAAAGGAGAGTTGGAAAAGACACGGGAGGCACCCGCAAGGGTAGGCCAGTGGGTTTGTTTCCAAAGATGCCATGGCCTAGGAAGCTCTTCTGTGCTCTCTGTTCCAAACATTCAGTGGGCTCGTGCCTAAAATGATTTCCTGGTTTCTAGTGATCGTGCAGTGTCTTCTGCTGTGGGGCTGCCGTGACAGCTACCCCTGCTTCTGGGAAAGCAGTCAAGCTTCTCCATTCTCCAGGCCAAGCTTGAGAACTGAGAGAGTCTGCCTGGAAAGTGCCCAGCTTTTCACCTTTCCTTTCCCTTGCCCTTGCTCTCCGTGTTGCAGTCAGGGCACTCTCAGCTCCACACACAAACTGCCCTGCAGCCCCAGCCCACCCGCAACTGCCATCCCACGCCATAGAGACCCCCAACACAAGTAGCTCTTCCCTGGGAGAAAGAAGTCGCTTTTTTTTTTTCTTCAGGGGGAGCGTGTGACTTTTCTGAGGTTATGCCACCATGCTGGAAGCCTTAAGTCCTGTTCCGGCCAAGCTGTAAGCTGGCTGTGGGAAAGAAACCCTCTGGATCCTCTGCGGAAGAGAAGAGGTCTGGATCCTCTGCGGAAGAGAAGGGAGGAGAGCCCAGCTCTGCCTCCGGGGCCCCAAACCGAGTGCTATGCGGGCAGAGCCCAGGTCAAGCCTGGAACGGCCCCGAGCGCTTCTGGTGTTCCAAGGTGTCTGTATTGGCAGGTCCCAGGATGTCTGGCTTGAGACAGATGTCACTGCTAGGAAGCTGCACCGCCCAAGGGAAGAGGAGGCAGTGCATGATCAAAAGCCCATGCTCCAGGTGAGGCTTGAACTCACCCTCAGCATCCCTCCGCTTAGCACTGCTGTATAAGTACTGCGCGCTGGCCCATTGCGCCACTGGAGCACGCTTGGAGAGGCGGACTGGAGCCCACGAGCAACCATTGTTGCCTGCGATCACCATGGCTCTTCAGCATTAACCGGGCACCTCAAGTGCTTTCCTCTTTGTCTCGTCCAGCAAGGAGCAGCCATTGCGTGCCAGGCTTGCAACATTCACCAGGGCACGGAGTGCCAGGGCAAAGTGCCCCTCGGCAGGGTTTAGCTGGCTAGAGGCAGGAAAAGGGAGGCCACAGGCGACCCAGGGCTGGGACAGTGCGGTCGCTGCTGTGGCAGCCCTGTGAGGCCATTGAGTGCATCAGAAAGCCCCTGTAGTGAAGGCAGCCGGGGGAGGGGGCGAGGGGAGGCAGAAGAAGGACACCCGACTGCCACAGGGACCGTGAGTAAGGGCAGACCCAGAGCAGCCAAAGCCATGCTGGGCCAATGGGAGTGGAGGCTGGAGAGGGGCTAAGGCAGCCAAGAAGGACACGGAGAGCAGCAGCAGGGAACACTGGTCCCAAACCACATCTCGTGGGGGAGCCAACGGGCTTCTGGCTTTGTGCTCTGCTCCCGAGGGCATCTGGGCTCTGGCCTAACCCCTGCCTGGCTGTCAGAGTCCAGTAGTCTCTGCAGCAGCATCTTGTAGCTATTCCACACAGGGAGGGTCAAGAGGGACCTCACGGAGCTCTCAGAGCGAGACGAGACAGAAGGGTCACCACACCAGAAAAGCCAGCGAGCAGTCCCCCAAAGCAGCAGAACGTCGCCCTTCCAACTCCCCACTGAAAACCAGTTCTTCTCTTTTAAACTGACAAGCACTTTTCTGGAAATCAGGGTCAGCACCACTTCATGAGTTGCATGGCCAGGGAAAGCTGCCAACTAAGCACACAGGCAGGGCAAAACAGTACTGGCTGAGTACTCAGCTTCTGGACCTCCTTGGCAATTTGTTGGTCCCTGCAGCAGCAAGGCGGTCCAAAGCCTTTGCCTCTTTACTACGCCGAATGTCTGCCAGTGAAGCAGGTGCTTAGTAAGAGGCAGCACTTGCAGGGAGAGTGCAGTGTTTGGAGCATCAGGCGTTACTGGGACAAGGAAGACGACCGAAGAAGAGGCTTCTCCCAGCAACAGACCGAAAGGACACGGCCATCACCCGCTCCTCTGGGAGGATCCACAAAGCCCCTTCCTGTGTTTGATGAAGGGCAGGGAGATGCTGTGTTCCCGGGTCAGAGGAGGCGCATGGACAGGCTTCAAGGAGCCCAGGATTTGAAAAAGGCTGACAGGGCAGTCAAGCAGCTGTGAGCTGCCTGTAGTTTACAAGAAGCTACTAGGTGCTGCTTTGAAAACCTAATTCAAGAAAGCGCTAAAAAAACCAACCGCAGCCATGCGGCAAGAGAGGAGGAAGGTCTAAATGAGGCACGTCCACCTCCAGGCAGCAGGCAGGAGGTGGGTGGTGGGGACACCGTGCGCCCACCAGGACATGAGCACAGCCCTGGGGGGGCCGCCACAAGGAGCAGCCAAGGGCCGACGGAGGCCCAGGGACAAACATGGCCCATCCCAGGTTTGCCTGGCTGGAGAGCACTGCAGCTGCAGAGAAAAGCCAGGCATCTGCACTCCCAGGTTGCCGCACCGCTCTACCCCACAGCAGCTCCTCCTCTGCCCTTAGCCTTTCCCCATACAATCCGGAGAAGGGCTGCAGCTCCTATAGCACCCCTGGGGCTGTGGGCCCATCAGGTGTACGTGTGTCCTGGCCACCATGCTGTGTGAGGGGTGTGTCCGCTGTGCAGTGTCTCTGTGCGTGTGGAGAGCGTGAGCATGTGTGCGGATGCGTGTGCAGTGTCAGGGATGTGTTGGGCTGGTGCATGTGCACTCTGGCGGTGCAGTCCTGGCTGTGCGTGAGGGTCTTGGGGAGTGAGAGGTGTGAGCTCTGAGCGTGTCCTAGGGAGGGTAATGAAGGAAGAAAGGGGCGCGTGTGTGTGCGCGCGCGCTGTCCTTAGAATGAGTGAGGCAGTGGTTTGCTTGCACACCCGCTCTGTGGCACGCGTGTCTCTATGCTGCGGTCTGTGTACGGGCGTTATTCTGTTACGGCGCTACAAAAACCGTGGAGGAGCACATGGGGGGTTTAACAGCTCTTCTGTTCATCTGTCCTGCAGCACTGTCCTTTGTGAGGCACAGGCTGGTTACTCCAGCCGTGAACAAGTACACGCCACTTTTTTTTTCCTTTGGCCCTTGTAGGTGGATTTCAACATCCCCTTTGCTAAGAGCTCCATGGCCGCAATGGAGACAACGCTGACAGCAGCCGAGGGAGCTCCCACGCTGACAGGCCTCCACTTGGCCCTGGAGCTGCAGTGCCTTGGGACTGGTCGCTCTTCAGGCCCAGGCAGGCTTCCGCAGCTAGCAAGATGGCTCAGGACCACGCTTCCAGACTTTCCAGCAATGTTCACATGTCTTCTGCGCAGCCAGCAAGTCCTGGTATCTCTCCCTTTGATCCCGCAGAGCCATCTGCTGCCCAGTGCTAGGGCATTAAAAAGGAACCGTTTGGTTTTAGGCACAGGGAGAAGGGCACGGAAACGCTGCAGGCCTAGGGCAGGGCGGTTCTTCTGGGGTCTGCTTCTGCTGGCATCTCTATGCTTTCTGGAACGGGACAGGGGCCCTAGTGTCCAAGGCAAGGACATGACAAGGTGCCACGTGCCGGTAATCAGCCTGCGGAGGAGTCAGGCGGGGATGGGACTTTGCACCAAGCCGGCCTCGATCCCCACAGGGCAAGGTGTCCGGGTGTGGAGCCTTGGGGAGACAAGGATGGAGCGTGCGGTTTGAAAAGGGAGAGCCAAAACGCTGGAGGAATCCTTTCATCGTCGGCAGCCACAACTTTCTGGTCCCACAGGGAAAGCCCACCGCTGAGTGCCCAACCCCTGCCCCTGGGCTGGAAGGGTGCCTGCTCCCAGGCCACAGCCTGCAAAGCCTGTTGCTCTCCCACGAGGGGTGCCAGGGAAAGACCGGACCCCCTTCCCCTCCCCTCCCCTTGGGTGCTCCTGGGTGTGGAGGGAAGGCCAGTGCAGGGGAAGGGGAAACAGCACCCCCAGCTGGAGAAATTTACCAGAGGAAGTGCTTCTCTTGGGAATTCCGCTGCCGATTCAGCTCTACCCTCTGCTTCCACTCTTCCCGACGCACTTGGTAAGTCTCCAAGAGTTGCAGGGTGTGGCTTGCTCGTACAGAAAGCTGCCTGCAAGAGCAGGGAAAGTTCCCTCTCCCCTTCTGGCTGAGGCCCTCCTGCCTCTCCCCTCGACCAGCCCCTGCACGCACGCTCCCGCTGGTGGTACCCACAGCCTTCAAGTGGCAATGCAGCTTGGGGCTGCCTGGCACCAGGGTCCAGCCCAGGTCATTGCCATGCCAGGAGAAATCAGGGGACGCCATACCCAGCCCCATGGCTCCCAAGATGGGCTTCCTCACACCTCGGACAGGTGCTGCCACTCCAGTTTTCCAGGCCGGGGCTGGGCCTGGCGCGCACTTACTCTTTGCGCAGCCGCGGCAGCCTCTCTGGCTTCCTCTTCTTCTCCTCAGCTCGGGGCAGGAAGGCAGCAGCGCTCTCCTCTTTCCCAAGCCACGGCACTGGTGAGTGTGGCTGAAGCTCGGGCAGCGTTTCCTGATGCCGCCAAGCCTGCATTGGGGCCAGAGGACAAATTTGAGGCTGCTTCTGACCTCCCTCAGGCGCTCTCACCTCTCAGCCCTGGAGAAGCCAGCAACTGCGGGGCCTGTGCGTCCTCCCGCACACTTGCTCTGCTCTGGCCTCAGAAACCCCCATGCCAAGCACTGCCGCAGGCAGGGACCCTGGCCGGGATTCACCACCGTTGCTTGCTGGCTCCATTCTCTCTTGCTGACATCGCTCGTGACAGGGTGAATGAGGGCAAGGAATGACCATTTTTCAGCGCTGCAACCGTGAAATCAAACGCTCCCGTGGGGTTCCACCAGTCAGACCCCAGCACGGAACCACTGAACGGGGTCGGTTGGAGGGGACCTCTGGAGAACTCTCGTCCAAGGCCCCGCTCCAAGCGGGGCCAGTTAGAGCAGGCTGCCCGGGCTGTGTCCACCTGAGGGTTGAATAACTCCAAGGGTAGAAGTCCCACAGCCTCTCTGGGCCCTGTTCCAAACTTTGACCACCCTCATGGTGGAAACGCGCCTCCCAACAGCTAGCCGGAATCTGCCTTTTTGCAACTCTACGTCTTGTGCCTCTCACCCTGTCACTGTGCGCCTCTGAGAAGAGCTGGCTAAGTTACCTCTAGCCTTTCCCCCGGGTAGCTGCAGACAGCAAGGCGATGGACCCTTGAGCCTTCTCTTCTATGGGCTGAACAAACACAGTCCTCTCCACCTCTCCCTTGGACACCAGGTTCTCCAGCCCGCTGACCAGCTTGGGAGCCTCCGCTGGATTTGCTCCAGCATTCCAGAGCCTCTCTTGCATGGTCGAGCCCCACCCTGGACCTAGGGCTGGCTCCAGGTGAGGTCTCCCAAGGGCTGAAGAGAGAGGACTCGTGGCGTCCTTCACTCGGCTGGCTACACTCTTGCAAACACAGCCCCGCCTGTGGTTGGCCTTCTTCCCCGCAAGTTCAAGGGAGGGGGTGACCCAGCCATGCCCCCACCACAGCACATTGCTGCTCCTCCCCTTTGGCTTTTTGCAGCAGCTTCTCCCTGCCAGGCATGGGCAGGCAAGCTTGAAAGACCATGGCCACCTGGCCTGCTCTTTGGGGGGCAGCAGTACCACTCGGACTTGGAGACCTCCACGGCTCCGCTCCTCGGCTTACCTGTTCTGCCCTGTTTGGCTGCCTGCAAACAGGAATTGCAGTCCGAGGTCTGGCTTGACGAGGTTCTTGCTGCTTGCTGTCCTCGTCCACCTGAGAGGAGCTCTCCCGAACTGTTTGCAGCAGGCTGAAAACACACAAGCCGGGTGAGGTTATCGGAGTCCCGGATGAGACCGTTCTCCATCTTGTGCTCACAAGCAGCGGCGTGCCAGCCTCTGCAGCACAAGACGGTGCTGCTGGAGCATTTGGTGTATTTGAGCCCTTGTGATCCCATCAAGAGTGAGGGCCCTACAGGCCCTAAGGAAAGCTCTGGATGCCCAGGTGTGGGCCCTCTCTGGATGGCACGAGGAGAAAACCAGTGCCATTTGCCACGCCCGGAGCCTGCAGAGCCCGCTAGCCGCCTCCTGCTAGGGGCACTAAAGGCCGTGAGGTGGTCAGAAAGACTCTGTTTTGGGGTGAAATGGGAAAAGGGGAGGCTTCTAGTGAATTGAATCCAACCTAAAAACCAGGGAAAACGGACACCGCTCTCTGTTGGTGGGGGAGGATGGTCTGACTTTCACGTTCCTCTGGGAAGTGCTCTCATCTACGCTGCAACCAAATGAGGTCCCTTGAAATGTCTAGCAAAGCAGAACAGCTTTGCTGCAACTTCTCAGCTGCTGCAACACCTCTTGCATCGACATCGGTCGTTGTGACACGAGTTGACAACCTTTCAGAGTTCATACCGACGGCGTGTGCGACGGAAACAACTCCTTCCCAGAATGCCAAAAGCACACGGTCACCGGCATGCTTTGCTCCAAGAGCCTCACCTGGCAGCTGGCTTGTTTGCCCGGGTTTTCCATTCTTTCCCTCCCTTTGAGCTGGCCCCAGATAGCGTGGGCGGAGAAAGCCTTTCTCGAGAAAGGAGGCGCTCAGCAGGAGGACTCCCTGGAAGTAGGAAGGGCGGAGACTCTTCAGCAAGCATCTCTGTGAGCGTTTGAACAAGAAGGACAGGCAGCTGTGCTCCAGCTTTGGATCAAAGAGCCCGATTGCCTCGGAGCTCTGCTCCCGAGCAGGTCTTAGGCCCTGGCTGACACAGAATCCTGTCCAGCTCTTCACTTCTGCAGGGCACCCGTCTGCCCTGGAGTACTGTGGCTGTTCTCCTGCTTTCTCTAGCCCATAGGCTTAAAAAGCGGGGCTTGGCTGGGAGGTGCTGGTAACCTCATGGTACCCTCTCCTTTGGGGCGGCTGCGGGCTGGAGGGCATAGTTCCACACGAGAAGGGGAACAGATTCCTGCACATCTATAAGGCGCTCACATGCACAGACGTGCTCTTCTGGCGCATCCAGCCCAAAGACATGCTTAGGGAGATGCACAGCACAAGGCCTGCAATTACCAGCCTCCACAAGGAAGCCACGTTTTGGCACAGCTTCGCAGCCTGTCGCCACTCATCTCCACGTGGTCTTCCTCCCCACTTTCCAGCGCGCTGCTTCCCTGGGAAAGCTAGACCCCCTCCGCCACTGGCAGCTCAAGGCAGGATTTTGATCCCGCGCAGAGCGCGGAGGGATCTTCCTAAATTCCTAAATGCTGCTGCACAGACAGACTCCTGCAACTAAGGAGCAGCTTGCAAGACACACCAGGGCATGGAGTCCCAGGGCCAAGTGCCCCTCAGCAGTGGCAGCTGCTGCAGTTGGTGCTGCAGGACTGCCCGGAGAGCCCCTTCCAGGAGGAGTCCCCTGAGATCTGCCGTGATGAGTAAACAGAGGCACAAGAGAAGCAGCCTACTCCGCCAGGCATCGCCTTTTCAGCTTGGCTCCAGCCCCGTGCTGCGGAGGCCAAAAGGAAAACAAACACACCTCTCTCACCAGTCAGCTGTGACATTACCTTTTCCCTCAGTCTGCTTGTTACGCGCTCTGTCCTTTGCCTCCCGGCCTTTGGCGGCCTTCCGAGACCCTCTGGAGGAAGAGGCTGGTCTCACAGGCGACATCTCAGTCTCCGTCCTGGAAACAAGAAAGGCACCAGAGAGAAGCTTGACACCAGAGGCTCGCAGAAACCTGCGACAGGCTTGCCGTCAATCTAGGAAGACCAAGTCATGCAAAGACTTGTTGGCCGCCCTTCAGATGTCACACTGACAGAGTGTACGGAAGAAGCAACCCCTTCGAAGAACTCCAAGAGCACAAGGGCACCCTCAGCCCTTTTCTCCAAGAGCCTCACCTGGCCGACGACTTGCTTCCTTTGCTCTTCCGCCCCTTCTGCTTTTTACGGCCGGCGCCAGATAACGCGGGTGGCACAGGCCTTTCTTGAGAGAGGAGGCACGCAACGGGAGCACTCCCTGGAAGTAGGAAAGGAGAAGGCTCTTCAGCAAGCGTCTTTGTGAGCACTTGGGACAGGCAGATGTGCTCCAGCATCGGATCAAACAGGCTGATCCCCTTGGAGCCACGCTCTCCAAGAGGTCTTGCTCCCTAGGACGTCCTTGGCACACGCTAGCAGCCTGTTGACAGTCATCTCCAGGCAATCTTTCTCCCCACATTCACGTGCCCGGGATCCGTCAGAGAGGTAGACCCCCCCTCCCTTCCCCTCCAGCATAGACACCTCGCCGCCAAACGTCCTAAAGTGCTAAAGTGAAAGAGGAGCTTGCGCTATCCACCAGGGCGCAGCGCCCCGGGGCAAAACTGCCCTTCAGCGGCACCAGCTGCATTTGTTGCTGTTGGGCCACCCTGAGACCTCCTGCCATCCAGAGTCACTTGAGATTTGCTGCGAGGGGTAAATAGAGGCACAAAGAGGCAGTCTACTCTCCCAGGCACCGCATCTTGACCAGGGCTCCAACCACCTACTGCTGAGGACAAAGGGAACACACGCATGAACACACGCACGCATGCACACTCCCTTCTCTCTCACAAGTCAGCTGTGACATGACCTGTTCTGTCCATCTGCCCTTCTTCTTCAGTGCACTTCAGGGATCCCTGGGAGGGAGATTCCGCCTCTTGTTTTTCAGCCGGAAGCGTCAAATCAAATCTGGAAAGGAGAAGACGCCAGGCTGCAGAAAAGGCACCACGCTCCCTTTGCCGCTCGCATTCACAGTCCGTTGCCAGAGAGCTTTGAGAAGGCCTGCCAAGGCCATAGCTTTCCAAAGCAGAGTACGCAACATCCTTGAGAACTCTCATTCTGAGGAACTGGAGAGGCACAGGCCAGACCTCCGCGGCGTGTGCGCACACGAGAGGCCCCACCAGTCTGGGCCAGGGCTTCCCTATCCTAACGCGGAGAAAGTGTACTCCAGGCCTCCTTGCTGCCCCTGGAGACCATCTCGCCTCCCCTCCTCCTATTCACCAAGCAGGAGCTGAGACCTACTCCACAAACGTACTGTGGCAACACGAAGACACTGCCGGGACCCATGCGAAAAGCCACACTTCCTCTTCCTGAAACCACCAGGGGTCTCGTCCCTGGGGCCTGAAACAGAGACAGAGGTACGTGAGAGCGTTCCGGCGACATGACTGCCTTGCTCCTAAAGGCAGCAAATCTTTCTTGTGCTCAGGGCAGATGCTGCCACCGGGACACCCTGAAACAAAGTTTCCTCTCCAAATGCTAGCCCTCAACTAGGAAAGCAGAAGATGCACAGCTCAGAGCTGAGACTGAGGGACCTCACTGCCAGGTGTTTCGCAAGGGCAAGAGTCAAGACAGTCAACGAGGACGCGCCTTCTCTGTTAGTGGAGAAGTCAGGCACAGGAGAAGGCATTCGATTAGCCAGGGTCTCTGCGGGCCGGGTTTTGCCGGTTGGCTTGCTATGAGCCTTCCTGGAAAGAGAACACCTGGCTCGGACCTGGTGTTAGCCTCACAGGCTCTCCAAGGATTTGGGTGGTTGCATCCATAGCATGGAAGAGGAGCGAGAGAGACCCAGCCCTTGCTTTGCCTTTGCCCAGTGGGTAAGAACCGGGAGCGCCACACGAGAGAGCTGGGGAAGGGCATTGGGCTGGGATGAGGAGACAGGCTGGGACAGGGTGACCATCCCAAGCAGAGCGTGAATGCAGGCCTGGGGCAGAAAAGAGCCGTTCATGGCAGTGGGACGCCAGGGACACTGGGAAGGGCTGGTCAGTGCAGACGGCCCAGCACTCAACCATGGCTTTCTGCGAGGGGAAGCGCCACAGATACCTGCCTGCGTCGTAGACTCTTTCCCCAGAAACTGCCTACTTTTGAGCCCGTAAAAGCCTCGCCATTATCATTTCTAGCACAGAGAGTGGGATGCTGGGCCAGCCAGAGCCTTGGCCTAACGCGGGGCAGCTCGTCCTACGTTCGCCTCTGTCGCCCAGACCACTGCGTACGAGAGACGGACGCTAGAGAGAGTTGGCGTGGCTGGAGACCGTGGCTGCCCCGCTGGCCGGGAAGGTCCTGGCAGGCCAACAGAGATCAGTTCAGTCGTCCTTTGACAGGTGTCCAGAAGAAGTAGGCGTAGCACGGGGAAGTGCTCGACTTACCCCGAGCAGAGCTGCTAGCAGCTTTCCAGTGCCATCCACGGTGAGGAGGAAGTCATCGTAAAATCTCATGGTCACTTCCTGGTCTCGTACGGAGAGAATGCCAATGGCCTTGAAGACAAAGTCCACGGCCTGTCTTTTTGAGATGGCCCGAAAGAACGCCATCACGGTCTCCTGTATGCAGCACTGCACCGTTGTAAAAGGCATGTGGGCACACACGGATAGATCCTCGTACCTCAGAGGGACGATTCTTACGTCACCTAGACAGCAGCAAAGGAGGAACAAAGGCACCTCTGCAGCAGGGCAGCGGGCTCCAATCACAAGGTGACAACACTTTCTGGCAAGACAGCGCTGCCTCAGAGCAGGCTCTTGAATCCTCTGCTACAGCGCCTAGGAGCGGTTTATGGAGTCCCTTCCGGGAAGAGTCAGAGCAGCCTGCAAACTGAGGTGCTCAGGGGGCAGCAGTGATTTTGCCAGTGCAGGAATAAAAAAGGGAAACTAACCATTTGGTAGGACCACGTTACCGGAGGGCAGGACAAGTAGGGCAGACGGGTGCAGGTCCCATGAGAAAGTGCGTGGTGCCAGGCCATTGTGACTGTGCCCGCAGCCAGTGCCCTCTGGCTAAGCCTATGCCATGTCAGTAGACGCAAGGAAGAAGCAAAGTGCAAGGACGGCACAGCAGCCCACAGGGTTCTTCTACCCCCCCCGCACCCCCACCCCGACCCCCACCCCCACCCCCACCGCCTCGTAGTCAGCAAATGTCTCCGCTTTTGGGGCCAGCGTCCTATCCCTCCCACACACCGGCTGAAGGCATATTACCAGGAAAGGACACCCAGGGAGCCTTTCTGAGCAGTTGCTCCTGGCTGGCCTCTGCAGCTTGAACAAGCTGAAGTTGTTCTCAGGCCAGCCGGAGGCATTCAGTCATGTCTTCAGAGCAGTTTGCATGCGCCTCAAGCTCGGCGCAAGGGCAGGCAAAGGTTTTAACGTGTCTTCTTACCAGGAACATCTTCTTGAGCGCACCTGGCCTGGTATTCCTTGGCAACAACCTCCGATATACGGAACATGGGTCTCCGAACAATCGAAAGCTCACCGTTCACGGAGCACTCGTAGTGTTTAAGGACATAGAATATCCCCACTCCTAATACCTTGACACCCTGAGAGCAGCAGCGGGAGAGAAGGAACAAGCATAAGCAGCCTGGAGACGAAAAACGGACCGAGGGCTTGCCCGAGCGTGGAGATGCTGCCCTGGGCCCTGCCCACCCCTAGCATGCAAAGGGCAAGATGGGGCACTAGGGAAAGCACACACTCCAGACCTTTCTTTCCTCTTGCTCCTCGGCTCGCCCCCCAAATCTCTTTGGGAAAGCAACAGCAGAGCCAACATTCCTCCCCTACCTACAGTCGGAGGGGTTTCCAACGGCAGGGACCAACCCTGGAACAGGGGCCAGGCTTTGGTTTTTCCATGCTGGCACTGGAGAAGGGAGAAGGCCCAGAAAGTGCCCAGCACTCTCTTCTGCTTTATCGGGACTTCCGTTGTTACCGCCGGTGCCAGAGAAGCTGCTCTGTGGCACATTTGTCCAGGACAGTGTCCTGCGGGGGTGCTCTTTCTCTTTTCAGGGGAGGGAAGCAACGGCACGCCGTGGCACAGGGGTGTCAGGACAAGGCAAACCGTCAGCGTTTCAGGAGGGGAGGACCGAGCCACAAGACCCACCTTGTTCTCTGCCAAGTGCTCTAGAATGTATTCAGAGACGCTGTCCCAAATGGTAACAATCTCTGGAAAGCAAGGGAAAAATCCAAGTCAGCAAGCGCACAACCATTCAGCACCCTGCTCACCAAGGAGGTGACCGGTGCAGGTGAGACGAAACATACCGCCACCCCAATTCCGAACACGCAAGGCGCTCCACGTGGCGGGAGCTGCAGAGCTGAGCTGCGAGGACACCTCTGCCCACTTCTAAGCGAGGCTCCTGTCCTTTCAGGTGGGCATGCCTGAAAGGCATACCCGCCCGCTAGGGAAACGGGGACTAGCTTTCCACGCCAGTGAGAGGACGGTGCCGTGCCCACAGGAGTCGCCCAGGCTCAGGGCAGCCCCAGGTGTCTCCCCTGCAGGAGTCCCGGCTGCCAAACTCACCGCTGGGCCACCAAGGGACGTGCAGACTGGTCTCTCGTGGCACCCACTAGCCCTGTCCAGCCCTGCCCCACAGAGCCCAGCCTTTCCATAGCTCTTCTCCTAGCTGATATGCTCTACAGCAGTCAGGAAATACCTCCTGCAAGCCTTACCGTAGCGGCTGAGATTCCTGAGCGTTGGGAACACGTCTGGCCACAGGTTCTCCATCTTTGCGCCCCCTCACGCTCAATGAGGCCCTGTAGCAGGAGGGGGAGGAGGAAACTTCTCCTCCTCCTCCTTTGCACTTCCCCAGGCAGGCTCCAGCAGTGTTGCGTGGCCTGCCTTCGCCCTCTCGTTGCGCTGCAAAGCAGCTCCTCCAGAGAAGAGCGGTGGCGAGAGCAGCACCCGAAAGCTGGGCTTGCCCAGGCCTCGCAGGGAAGTGCAGGGAGGGGCCCCGTGGCGGGAGGGGAGCTGTGGCTGTGATGCGGCATGTCCCACTGTGACCCCAGCCCGCGTCACCAAGAGGCTGCCAGGCCTCCCGCGACACCCTCCCCCAGACCCTGCCAGGCTTTGCCCACCTCAGCCAAGGGCAGCTGCGCTGGCTGTTTTGGGGTGCTGCCCCCACCCCACGCCGTGGCGCAGCGAGAGCCATGGCGGGGGCGGGGAGGGGGAGCTCACCAGTGTGGTGGCCCCAGATGGGGACGCTGCGCTGCCATTGCTGGCCGCAGGGGCTGTGCTGAGCTCTGCCCTGAAGGAAGGAAGGAAGGGATAAAGGAAGGAAGGAATAAAGAGGAGCCTCGGCAAAGCAAGGGCTGGTGCTGGTTAGGTATACCACAGCCTCTCTGGGTTCTGGAGTCTGGAGTCTGCCTGGGCTCTGGAGTCTGGCTCCGTCTTCTTTACTCCCCCCATCGCGTATTTAGACACACCGACAAGAGCCCCTCTGGGCCTTTGCGTCTCCCGCCTAAACAATCCCAGCTCTCTCAGCCTCTGCTCGTGTGACGGATGCTTCAATCCCTCAAGCCTCTCGGAGGCCTTTTGCTGGACTCGCTCCGGCATGGCCATGTCTTTCTTGTACTGGGCCCAGCGCTTGTGGTACAGGTCTCTCGCTGGCACCTGCTGGACGGCTGCTTGACCTTCCCTCATCACGACTCTAGGTGGAACTAGAGCTCCAAGCGCCCTGTGCTCAGGAATGGCTGACAGAGCTCGCTGGAGCCTGTTAGAGCTTGCGAGAGGTCACAGCCTCCTTTGGCTCAAACTGCTGCACCTGTGTGCTGCCTCGGTGAGCTGTGCTCTCAGCAACGGCTACTTCCTTTCCCCCCGGGCACTGTCCAAGAGTCCGCCAGGACCGTCTCCAAACCGTGCCAAAGGCCGTGCGAATGCAAAATCGGGTCTGGGAGCGTTAAGCGCCACCCCTTGTGCACCAACATCTCGCTGCACTGAGGAACACCTGTGCCATGGCTGAGTGTGGGGGGCAGGTGGGCTTGTTTCCAGGGCTTCTTTCAAAGTGACCGGAGTTGTCCAGGACGTAACAGAACCAAGGGCTGGCTCAGGCTGTGACTATCAGCAGGGCCTAAGCACTGGTTGTTATTGCGAGTCCCCTGTGGCGTAGCAGCAGGACGCGACACCTGGGTGCTGTCAGGGCCCTGAGGGCCTCAGTGGCCCTGACCAGCAATGCTCCACACACCCTGCCCATGGGCCCAGGAGCCCATTTCAGCTCCTCCCTGGGCCTTCTGGCCCCGTCTGCACCAGGAAGCATGGGAAGGGTCTCTCATTGGCATGTGCAGAGCAAAGCTTCACTGCAGAGTCGCCTGCTCCTGCCTCTGTGGGACTGGGTAGTGCAGGGATCTTAGGACTGAAAGACAAGGCAGCTCCTGCGGCAGGTGAGTCACGTCCCGCAGACCCAGAGACCTTTTCTCTGTCACCCAGCGCCTCCCAGGAGCCCTAAGGAAAGGGTATTCTGCAAGGGGATTTGGCAGAAGACAGGGCTGCCCTGGAGCTGGCTGCACAGGCAAGCCCAGGATGGCTGTTGTTGCAACAGAGGAAACGCCCTGTTCCTCGTGCCTGCTCAGAGCTCCTGTGCGTCTGATAGGGTCCCCTTCCTTCCACGCTGCCCCCCAGGTGAAAGGCCTCGCTTGCTGTGGCAATAGGGTTAGCCCTAACCCTAAGCCTTTCCCTGGCTGGGAATCGAACCCAGGCCGCGGCAGTGAGAGTGCCGAATCCTGACCACTAGACCACCAGGGAGGAGAGGCCCAGCCTGCCTGTGCACCCACCGGTGGGCACCAGCCCTGCCCTGCAGGGGACCAACCCCTCCAACCACAGCCCCCCACAGCCGGTCAGGAAGACAAATTGCCGTGGCAGCCCGAGCCTTCCCAGGCAACTCTGCAGGCATTCCTCCTTCTTTCTGAGAACGAGGCCCTCAACCAGAGCCTCTGGGCAGCAGGCACCCTGCAGCGGGAAGGCCCAGGGAGTGCAAGGTGGCGGTCGGCGGGGAGGCTGGTCACTGCTGGACACAGGTTTGCACCTGGAAAGTCCCTGAGCAGAAAATCACAGCTGGGCACAAATCACAGCAGCCTGAGACAACAAAACCCGACAGCACGGGCTTCAAACCCACCTCTCCAAGAAACCGGAGCCAAAATCCAGCTCCTTGCACCACTCACCTATACCCACCAGACTGCAACACTCCTGTCCTGGTGCATGGGTTGGGCTGGGGGAAGTCTGGATTGCCTCTCGCCAGGGGACCGATGCCCCTTCCGGCTGTCCTTGCAGCACAGTGCGAAGCGTGAGCACGCTCTTGCTGCAGGTGGCAGCCAGCAGTGGGAGCGGGCTGCTTTCCGAGGGCAGGCAAGCAGGCTGCGAGGGACATAGCAAGGCCAGTGAGGCAGGGACCTCCCTGGCAGGGCACAGGCCCTCAGCACCCGAGCAAGAAGGGAGAGCTGGTTGAGTGTCAGGAACGAGGGCCAGGCACAGAGCAGTGGTTGCCAGCCAAGTCCAAAGTGCTGAGACGGGTCTGAGGCCAAGCTCTGGAGCCCGGTCAGCCAGGGAAGGGCAGGGTCAGCGAGGTGCATGGCGGCCAGGGCCGGGCATGGCTGCAACGTAGCTCAGGCGAGGAGCAGCTCCCTTCTGCTGAGCCACCTCCGCCACCCAGCGCAGCACTCCTGCAGCTGCAACCTCTCGCCAGGACCTCTCCCAGCAGCAGGAGCAGAGCAAGTGGGGAAAGGACCGTCGCTCTTTGTGGAGGTGCGCCCACAGGCTCACACTGCACCCCAGGGTGCGTGGTGGAGGGGACACTTGAGCAGAAAGAGCCAGGGCTGGGCACGGAGCAGTTCCTATCCCCTGTGCTATGCACCTGCCTTCCCCCCTACACCACCCTCTGTCCAGCTGGCTACGCGGGGCCGCTCTTTGCAGAGTTGTCCTTTCCTCATCGCCAGCCCCTGGACATGCCCCGTAACTTCCTTCAGTCCAGTTCTTTGCCATCCCCAAGAACTGAGACTTCTGAAAAGGTGAATCTAGAGTGTGAGTTTGCCTCCCCTCTCCCAGGGAGGCACATGAGGGCTTGCGCTGTTCGGGTGCTGCTCTGCAAGGACACAGACTCGCATTTTCTGACTTCTCCCTGCTAGCCTGCCGTCACCTGACAGCTCTGGCTGCTCCGCAGGAGGGCAGAAGGCAGGAGGGCAGGAGGCAGGAGGGACAAATGGCCCGAGGAGGAAAGGCAATCACATGGGCAGCTGTGATCGTATAGTGGTTAGTACTCTGCGTTGTGGCCGAATCCGAGTCACAGCAATGGTTTTGCAAAGCCCGCCGGGTGAAAAGGAGAGTTGGAAAAGACACGGGAGGCACCCGCAAGGGTAGGCCAGTGGGTTTGTTTCCAAAGATGCCATGGCCTAGGAAGCTCTTCTGTGCTCTCTGTTCCAAACATTCAGTGGGCTCGTGCCTAAAATGATTTCCTGGTTTCTAGTGATCGTGCAGTGTCTTCTGCTGTGGGGCTGCCGTGACAGCTACCCCTGCTTCTGGGAAAGCAGTCAAGCTTCTCCATTCTCCAGGCCAAGCTTGAGAACTGAGAGAGTCTGCCTGGAAAGTGCCCAGCTTTTCACCTTTCCTTTCCCTTGCCCTTGCTCTCCGTGTTGCAGTCAGGGCACTCTCAGCTCCACACACAAACTGCCCTGCAGCCCCAGCCCACCCGCAACTGCCATCCCACGCCATAGAGACCCCCAACACAAGTAGCTCTTCCCTGGGAGAAAGAAGTCGCTTTTTTTTTTTCTTCAGGGGGAGCGTGTGACTTTTCTGAGGTTATGCCACCATGCTGGAAGCCTTAAGTCCTGTTCCGGCCAAGCTGTAAGCTGGCTGTGGGAAAGAAACCCTCTGGATCCTCTGCGGAAGAGAAGAGGTCTGGATCCTCTGCGGAAGAGAAGGGAGGAGAGCCCAGCTCTGCCTCCGGGGCCCCAAACCGAGTGCTATGCGGGCAGAGCCCAGGTCAAGCCTGGAACGGCCCCGAGCGCTTCTGGTGTTCCAAGGTGTCTGTATTGGCAGGTCCCAGGATGTCTGGCTTGAGACAGATGTCACTGCTAGGAAGCTGCACCGCCCAAGGGAAGAGGAGGCAGTGCATGATCAAAAGCCCATGCTCCAGGTGAGGCTTGAACTCACCCTCAGCATCCCTCCGCTTAGCACTGCTGTATAAGTACTGCGCGCTGGCCCATTGCGCCACTGGAGCACGCTTGGAGAGGCGGACTGGAGCCCACGAGCAACCATTGTTGCCTGCGATCACCATGGCTCTTCAGCATTAACCGGGCACCTCAAGTGCTTTCCTCTTTGTCTCGTCCAGCAAGGAGCAGCCATTGCGTGCCAGGCTTGCAACATTCACCAGGGCACGGAGTGCCAGGGCAAAGTGCCCCTCGGCAGGGTTTAGCTGGCTAGAGGCAGGAAAAGGGAGGCCACAGGCGACCCAGGGCTGGGACAGTGCGGTCGCTGCTGTGGCAGCCCTGTGAGGCCATTGAGTGCATCAGAAAGCCCCTGTAGTGAAGGCAGCCGGGGGAGGGGGCGAGGGGAGGCAGAAGAAGGACACCCGACTGCCACAGGGACCGTGAGTAAGGGCAGACCCAGAGCAGCCAAAGCCATGCTGGGCCAATGGGAGTGGAGGCTGGAGAGGGGCTAAGGCAGCCAAGAAGGACACGGAGAGCAGCAGCAGGGAGCACTGGTCCCAAACCACATCTCGTGGGGGAGCCAACGGGCTTCTGGCTTTGCGCTCTGCTCCCGAGGGCATCTGGGCTCTGGCCTAACCCCTGCCTGGCTGTCAGAGTCCAGTAGTCTCTGCAGCAGCATCTTGTAGCTATTCCACACAGGGAGGGTCAAGAGGGACCTCGCGGAGCTCTCAGAGCGAGACGAGACAGAAGGGTCACCGCACCAGAAAAGCCAGCGGGCAGTCCCCCAAAGCAGCAGAACGTCGCCCTTCCAACTCCCCACTGAAAACCAGTTCTTCTCTTTTAAACTGACAAGCACTTTTCTGGAAATCAGGGTCAGCACCACTTCATGAGTTGCATGGCCAGGGAAAGCTGCCAACTAAGCGCACAGGCAGGGCAAAACAGTACTGGCTGAGTACTCAGCTTCTGGACCTCCTTGGCAATTTGTTGGTCCCTGCAGCAGCAAGGCGGTCCAAAGCCTTTGCCTCTTTACTACGCCGAATGTCTGCCAGTGAAGCAGGTGCTTAGTAAGAGGCAGCACTTGCAGGGAGAGTGCAGTGTTTGGAGCATCAGGCGTTACTGGGACAAGGAAGACGACCGAAGAAGAGGCTTCTCCCAGCAACAGACCGAAAGGACACGGCCATCACCCGCTCCTCTGGGAGGATCCACAAAGCCCCTTCCTGTGTTTGATGAAGGGCAGGGAGATGCTGTGTTCCCGGGTCAGAGGAGGCGCATGGACAGGCTTCAAGGAGCCCAGGATTTGAAAAAGGCTGACAGGGCAGTCAAGCAGCTGTGAGCTGCCTGTAGTTTACAAGAAGCTACTAGGTGCTGCTTTGAAAACCTAATTCAAGAAAGCGCTAAAAAAACCAACCGCAGCCATGCGGCAAGAGAGGAGGAAGGTCTAAATGAGGCACGTCCACCTCCAGGCAGCAGGCAGGAGGTGGGTGGTGGGGACACCGTGCGCCCACCAGGACATGAGCACAGCCCTGGGGGGGCCGCCACAAGGAGCAGCCAAGGGCCGACGGAGGCCCAGGGACAAACATGGCCCATCCCAGGTTTGCCTGGCTGGAGAGCACTGCAGCTGCAGAGAAAAGCCAGGCATCTGCACTCCCAGGTTGCCGCACCGCTCTACCCCACAGCAGCTCCTCCTCTGCCCTTAGCCTTTCCCCATACAATCCGGAGAAGGGCTGCAGCTCCTATAGCACCCCTGGGGCTGTGGGCCCATCAGGTGTACGTGTGTCCTGGCCACCATGCTGTGTGAGGGGTGTGTCCGCTGTGCAGTGTCTCTGTGCGTGTGGAGAGCGTGAGCATGTGTGCGGATGCGTGTGCAGTGTCAGGGATGTGTTGGGCTGGTGCATGTGCACTCTGGCGGTGCAGTCCTGGCTGTGCGTGAGGGTCTTGGGGAGTGAGAGGTGTGAGCTCTGAGCGTGTCCTAGGGAGGGTAATGAAGGAAGAAAGGGGCGCGTGTGTGTGCGCGCGCGCTGTCCTTAGAATGAGTGAGGCAGTGGTTTGCTTGCACACCCGCTCTGTGGCACGCGTGTCTCTATGCTGCGGTCTGTGTACGGGCGTTATTCTGTTACGGCGCTACAAAAACTGTGGAGGAGCACATGGGGGGTTTAACAGCTCTTCTGTTCATCTGTCCTGCAGCACTGTCCTTTGTGAGGCACAGGCTGGTTACTCCAGCCGTGAACAAGTACACGCCACTTTTTTTTTCCTTTGGCCCTTGTAGGTGGATTTCAACATCCCCTTTGCTAAGAGCTCCATGGCCGCAATGGAGACAACGCTGACAGCAGCCGAGGGAGCTCCCACGCTGACAGGCCTCCACTTGGCCCTGGAGCTGCAGTGCCTTGGGACTGGTCGCTCTTCAGGCCCAGGCAGGCTTCCGCAGCTAGCAAGATGGCTCAGGACCACGCTTCCAGACTTTCCAGCAATGTTCACATGTCTTCTGCGCAGCCAGCAAGTCCTGGTATCTCTCCCTTTGATCCCGCAGAGCCATCTGCTGCCCAGTGCTAGGGCATTAAAAAGGAACCGTTTGGTTTTAGGCACAGGGAGAAGGGCACGGAAACGCTGCAGGCCTAGGGCAGGGCGGTTCTTCTGGGGTCTGCTTCTGCTGGCATCTCTATGCTTTCTGGAACGGGACAGGGGCCCTAGTGTCCAAGGCAAGGACATGACAAGGTGCCACGTGCCGGTAATCAGCCTGCGGAGGAGTCAGGCGGGGATGGGACTTTGCACCAAGCCGGCCTCGATCCCCACAGGGCAAGGTGTCCGGGTGTGGAGCCTTGGGGAGACAAGGATGGAGCGTGCGGTTTGAAAAGGGAGAGCCAAAACGCTGGAGGAATCCTTTCATCGTCGGCAGCCACAACTTTCTGGTCCCACAGGGAAAGCCCACCGCTGAGTGCCCAACCCCTGCCCCTGGGCTGGAAGGGTGCCTGCTCCCAGGCCACAGCCTGCAAAGCCTGTTGCTCTCCCACGAGGGGTGCCAGGGAAAGACCGGACCCCCTTCCCCTCCCCTCCCCTTGGGTGCTCCTGGGTGTGGAGGGAAGGCCAGTGCAGGGGAAGGGGAAACAGCACCCCCAGCTGGAGAAATTTACCAGAGGAAGTGCTTCTCTTGGGAATTCCGCTGCCGATTCAGCTCTACCCTCTGCTTCCACTCTTCCCGACGCACTTGGTAAGTCTCCAAGAGTTGCAGGGTGTGGCTTGCTCGTACAGAAAGCTGCCTGCAAGAGCAGGGAAAGTTCCCTCTCCCCTTCTGGCTGAGGCCCTCCTGCCTCTCCCCTCGACCAGCCCCTGCACGCACGCTCCCGCTGGTGGTACCCACAGCCTTCAAGTGGCAATGCAGCTTGGGGCTGCCTGGCACCAGGGTCCAGCCCAGGTCATTGCCATGCCAGGAGAAATCAGGGGACGCCATACCCAGCCCCATGGCTCCCAAGATGGGCTTCCTCACACCTCGGACAGGTGCTGCCACTCCAGTTTTCCAGGCCGGGGCTGGGCCTGGCGCGCACTTACTCTTTGCGCAGCCGCGGCAGCCTCTCTGGCTTCCTCTTCTTCTCCTCAGCTCGGGGCAGGAAGGCAGCAGCGCTCTCCTCTTTCCCAAGCCACGGCACTGGTGAGTGTGGCTGAAGCTCGGGCAGCGTTTCCTGATGCCGCCAAGCCTGCATTGGGGCCAGAGGACAAATTTGAGGCTGCTTCTGACCTCCCTCAGGCGCTCTCACCTCTCAGCCCTGGAGAAGCCAGCAACTGCGGGGCCTGTGCGTCCTCCCGCACACTTGCTCTGCTCTGGCCTCAGAAACCCCCATGCCAAGCACTGCCGCAGGCAGGGACCCTGGCCGGGATTCACCACCGTTGCTTGCTGGCTCCATTCTCTCTTGCTGACATCGCTCGTGACAGGGTGAATGAGGGCAAGGAATGACCGTTTTTCAGCGCTGCAACCGTGAAATCAAACGCTCCCGTGGGGTTCCACCAGTCAGACCCCAGCACGGAACCACTGAACGGGGTCGGTTGGAGGGGACCTCTGGAGAACTCTCGTCCAAGGCCCCGCTCCAAGCGGGGCCAGTTAGAGCAGGCTGCCCGGGCCGTGTCCACCTGAGGGTTGAATAACTCCAAGGGTAGAAGTCCCACAGCCTCTCTGGGCCCTGTTCCAAACTTTGACCACCCTCATGGTGGAAACGCGCCTCCCAACAGCTAGCCGGAATCTGCCTTTTTGCAACTCTACGTCTTGTGCCTCTCACCCTGTCACTGTGCGCCTCTGAGAAGAGCTGGCTAAGTTACCTCTAGCCTTTCCCCCGGGTAGCTGCAGACAGCAAGGCGATGGACCCTTGAGCCTTCTCTTCTATGGGCTGAACAAACACAGTCCTCTCCACCTCTCCCTTGGACACCAGGTTCTCCAGCCCGCTGACCAGCTTGGGAGCCTCCGCTGGATTTGCTCCAGCATTCCAGAGCCTCTCTTGCATGGTCGAGCCCCACCCTGGACCTAGGGCTGGCTCCAGGTGAGGTCTCCCAAGGGCTGAAGAGAGAGGACTCGTGGCGTCCTTCACTCGGCTGGCTACACTCTTGCAAACACAGCCCCGCCTGTGGTTGGCCTTCTTCCCCGCAAGTTCAAGGGAGGGGGTGACCCAGCCATGCCCCCACCACAGCACATTGCTGCTCCTCCCCTTTGGCTTTTTGCAGCAGCTTCTCCCTGCCAGGCATGGGCAGGCAAGCTTGAAAGACCATGGCCACCTGGCCTGCTCTTTGGGGGGCAGCAGTACCACTCGGACTTGGAGACCTCCACGGCTCCGCTCCTCGGCTTACCTGTTCTGCCCTGTTTGGCTGCCTGCAAACAGGAATTGCAGTCCGAGGTCTGGCTTGACGAGGTTCTTGCTGCTTGCTGTCCTCGTCCACCTGAGAGGAGCTCTCCCGAACTGTTTGCAGCAGGCTGAAAACACACAAGCCGGGTGAGGTTATCGGAGTCCCGGATGAGACCGTTCTCCATCTTGTGCTCACAAGCAGCGGCGTGCCAGCCTCTGCAGCACAAGACGGTGCTGCTGGAGCATTTGGTGTATTTGAGCCCTTGTGATCCCATCAAGAGTGAGGGCCCTACAGGCCCTAAGGAAAGCTCTGGATGCCCAGGTGTGGGCCCTCTCTGGATGGCACGAGGAGAAAACCAGTGCCATTTGCCATGCCCGGAGCCTGCAGAGCCCGCTAGCCGCCTCCTGCTAGGGGCACTAAAGGCCGTGAGGTGGTCAGAAAGACTCTGTTTTGGGGTGAAATGGGAAAAGGGGAGGCTTCTAGTGAATTGAATCCAACCTAAAAACCAGGGAAAACGGACACCGCTCTCTGTTGGTGGGGGAGGATGGTCTGACTTTCACGTTCCTCTGGGAAGTGCTCTCATCTACGCTGCAACCAAATGAGGTCCCTTGAAATGTCTAGCAAAGCAGAACAGCTTTGCTGCAACTTCTCAGCTGCTGCAACACCTCTTGCATCGACATCGGTCGTTGTGACACGAGTTGACAACCTTTCAGAGTTCATACCGACGGCGTGTGCGACGGAAACAACTCCTTCCCAGAATGCCAAAAGCACACGGTCACCGGCATGCTTTGCTCCAAGAGCCTCACCTGGCAGCTGGCTTGTTTGCCCGGGTTTTCCATTCTTTCCCTCCCTTTGAGCTGGCCCCAGATAGCGTGGGCGGAGAAAGCCTTTCTCGAGAAAGGAGGCGCTCAGCAGGAGGACTCCCTGGAAGTAGGAAGGGCGGAGACTCTTCAGCAAGCATCTCTGTGAGCGTTTGAACAAGAAGGACAGGCAGCTGTGCTCCAGCTTTGGATCAAAGAGCCCGATTGCCTCGGAGCTCTGCTCCCGAGCAGGTCTTAGGCCCTTGCTGACACAGAATCCTGTCCAGCTCTTCACTTCTGCAGGGCACCCGTCTGCCCTGGAGTACTGTGGCTGTTCTCCTGCTTTCTCTAGCCCATAGGCTTAAAAAGCGGGGCTTGGCTGGGAGGTGCTGGTGACCTCATGGTACCCTCTCCTTTGGGGCGGCTGCGGGCTGGAGGGCATAGTTCCACACGAGAAGGGGAACAGATTCCTGCACATCTCTAAGGCGCTCACATGCACAGACGTGCTCTTCTGGCGCATCCAGCCCAAAGACATGCTTAGGGAGATGCACAGCACAAGGCCTGCAATTACCAGCCTCCACAAGGAAGCCACGTTTTGGCACAGCTTCGCAGCCTGTCGCCACTCATCTCCACGTGGTCTTCCTCCCCACTTTCCAGCGCGCTGCTTCCCTGGGAAAGCTAGACCCCCTCCGCCACTGGCAGCTCAAGGCAGGATTTTGATCCCGCGCAGAGCGCGGAGGGATCTTCCTAAATTCCTAAATGCTGCTGCACAGACAGACTCCTGCAACTAAGGAGCAGCTTGCAAGACACACCAGGGCATGGAGTCCCAGGGCCAAGTGCCCCTCAGCAGTGGCAGCTGCTGCAGTTGGTGCTGCAGGACTGCCCGGAGAGCCCCTTCCAGGAGGAGTCCCCTGAGATCTGCCGTGATGAGTAAACAGAGGCACAAGAGAAGCAGCCTACTCCGCCAGGCATCGCCTTTTCAGCTTGGCTCCAGCCCCGTGCTGCGGAGGCCAAAAGGAAAACAAACACACCTCTCTCACCAGTCAGCTGTGACATTACCTTTTCCCTCAGTCTGCTTGTTACGCGCTCTGTCCTTTGCCTCCCGGCCTTTGGCGGCCTTCCGAGACCCTCTGGGGGAAGAGGCTGGTCTCACAGGCGACATCTCAGTCTCCGTCCTGGAAACAAGAAAGGCACCAGAGAGAAGCTTGACACCAGAGGCTCGCAGAAACCTGCGACAGGCTTGCCGTCAATCTAGGAAGACCAAGTCATGCAAAGACTTGTTGGCCGCCCTTCAGATGTCACACTGACAGAGTGTACGGAAGAAGCAACCCCTTCGAAGAACTCCAAGAGCACAAGGGCACCCTCAGCCCTTTTCTCCAAGAGCCTCACCTGGCCGACGACTTGCTTCCTTTGCTCTTCCGCCCCTTCTGCTTTTTACGGCCGGCGCCAGATAACGCGGGTGGCACAGGCCTTTCTTGAGAGAGGAGGCACGCAACGGGAGCACTCCCTGGAAGTAGGAAAGGAGAAGGCTCTTCAGCAAGCGTCTTTGTGAGCACTTGGGACAGGCAGATGTGCTCCAGCATCGGATCAAACAGGCTGATCCCCTTGGAGCCACGCTCTCCAAGAGGTCTTGCTCCCTAGGACGTCCTTGGCACACGCTAGCAGCCTGTTGACAGTCATCTCCAGGCAATCTTTCTCCCCACATTCACGTGCCCGGGATCCGTCAGAGAGGTAGACCCCCCCCTCCCCTCCCCTCCAGCATAGACACCTCGTCGCCAAACGTCCTAAAGTGCTAAAGTGAAAGAGGAGCTTGCGCTATCCACCAGGGCGCAGCGCCCCGGGGCAAAACTGCCCTTCAGCGGCACCAGCTGCATTTGTTGCTGTTGGGCCACCCTGAGACCTCCTGCCATCCAGAGTCACTTGAGATTTGCTGCGAGGGGTAAATAGAGGCACAAAGAGGCAGTCTACTCTCCCAGGCACCGCATCTTGACCAGGGCTCCAACCACCTACTGCTGAGGACAAAGGGAACACACGCATGAACACACGCACGCATGCACACTCCCTTCTCTCTCACAAGTCAGCTGTGACATGACCTGTTCTGTCCATCTGCCCTTCTTCTTCAGTGCACTTCAGGGATCCCTGGGAGGGAGATTCCGCCTCTTGTTTTTCAGCCGGAAGCGTCAAATCAAATCTGGAAAGGAGAAGACGCCAGGCTGCAGAAAAGGCACCACGCTCCCTTTGCCGCTCGCATTCACAGTCCGTTGCCAGAGAGCTTTGAGAAGGCCTGCCAAGGCCATAGCTTTCCAAAGCAGAGTACGCAACATCCTTGAGAACTCTCATTCTGAGGAACCGGAGAGGCACAGGCCAGACCTCCGCGGCGTGTGCGCACACGAGAGGCCCCACCAGTCTGGGCCAGGGCTTCCCTATCCTAACGCGGAGAAAGTGTACTCCAGGCCTCCTTGCTGCCCCTGGAGACCATCTCGCCTCCCCTCCTCCTATTCACCAAGCAGGAGCTGAGACCTACTCCACAAACGTACTGTGGCAACACGAAGACGCTGCCGGGACCCATGCGAAAAGCCACACTTCCTCTTCCTGAAACCACCAGGGGTCTCGTCCCTGGGGCCTGAAACAGAGACAGAGGTACGTGAGAGCGTTCCGGCGACATGACTGCCTTGCTCCTAAAGGCAGCAAATCTTTCTTGTGCTCAGGGCAGATGCTGCCACCGGGACACCCTGAAACAAAGTTTCCTCTCCAAATGCTAGCCCTCAACTAGGAAAGCAGAAGATGCACAGCTCAGAGCTGAGACTGAGGGACCTCACTGCCAGGTGTTTCGCAAGGGCAAGAGTCAAGACAGTCAACGAGGACGCGCCTTCTCTGTTAGTGGAGAAGTCAGGCACAGGAGAAGGCATTCGATTAGCCAGGGTCTCTGCGGGCCGGGTTTTGCCGGTTGGCTTGCTATGAGCCTTCCTGGAAAGAGAACACCTGGCTCAGACCTGGTGTTAGCCTCACAGGCTCTCCAAGGATTTGGGTGGTTGCATCCATAGCATGGAAGAGGAGCGAGAGAGACCCAGCCCTTGCTTTGCCTTTGCCCAGTGGGTAAGAACCGGGAGCGCCACACAAGAGAGCTGGGGAAGGGCATTGGGCTGGGATGAGGAGACAGGCTGGGACAGGGTGACCATCCCAAGCAGAGCGTGAATGCAGGCCTGGGGCAGAAAAGAGCCGTTCATGGCAGTGGGACGCCAGGGACACTGGGAAGGGCTGGTCAGTGCAGACGGCCCAGCACTCAACCATGGCTTTCTGCGAGGGGAAGCGCCACAGATACCTGCCTGCGTCGTAGACTCTTTCCCCAGAAACTGCCTACTTTTGAGCCCGTAAAAGCCTCGCCATTATCATTTCTAGCACAGAGAGTGGGATGCTGGGCCAGCCAGAGCCTTGGCCTAACGCGGGGCAGCTCGTCCTACGTTCGCCTCTGTCGCCCAGACCACTGCGTACGAGAGACGGACGCTAGAGAGAGTTGGCGTGGCTGGAGACCGTGGCTGCCCCGCTGGCCGGGAAGGTCCTGGCAGGCCAACAGAGATCAGTTCAGTCGTCCTTTGACAGGTGTCCAGAAGAAGTAGGCGTAGCACGGGGAAGTGCTCGACTTACCCCGAGCAGAGCTGCTAGCAGCTTTCCAGTGCCATCCACGGTGAGGAGGAAGTCATCGTAAAATCTCATGGTCACTTCCTGGTCTCGTACGGAGAGAATGCCAATGGCCTTGAAGACAAAGTCCACGGCCTGTCTTTTTGAGATGGCCCGAAAGAACGCCATCACGGTCTCCTGTATGCAGCACTGCACCGTTGTAAAAGGCATGTGGGCACACACGGATAGATCCTCGTACCTCAGAGGGACGATTCTTACGTCACCTAGACAGCAGCAAAGGAGGAACAAAGTCACCTCTGCAGCAGGGCAGCGGGCTCCAATCACAAGGTGACAACACTTTCTGGCAAGACAGCGCTGCCTCAGAGCAGGCTCTTGAATCCTCTGCTACAGCGCCTAGGAGCGGTTTATGGAGTCCCTTCCGGGAAGAGTCAGAGCAGCCTGCAAACTGAGGTGCTCAGGGGGCAGCAGTGATTTTGCCAGTGCAGGAATAAAAAAGGGAAACTAACCATTTGGTAGGACCACGTTACTGGAGGGCAGGACAAGTAGGGCAGACGGGTGCAGGTCCCATGAGAAAGTGCGTGGTGCCAGGCCATTGTGACTGTGCCCGCAGCCAGTGCCCTCTGGCTAAGCCTATGCCATGTCAGTAGACGCAAGGAAGAAGCAAAGTGCAAGGACGGCACAGCAGCCCACAGGGTTCTTCTACCCCCCCCGCACCCCCACCCCGACCCCCACCCCCACCCCCACCGCCTCGTAGTCAGCAAATGTCTCCGCTTTTGGGGCCAGCGTCCTATCCCTCCCACGCACCGGCTGAAGGCATATTACCAGGAAAGGACACCCAGGGAGCCTTTCTGAGCAGTTGCTCCTGGCTGGCCTCTGCAGCTTGAACAAGCTGAAGTTGTTCTCAGGCCAGCCGGAGGCATTCAGTCATGTCTTCAGAGCAGTTTGCATGCGCCTCAAGCTCGGCGCAAGGGCAGGCAAAGGTTTTAACGTGTCTTCTTACCAGGAACATCTTCTTGAGCGCACCTGGCCTGGTATTCCTTGGCAACAACCTCCGATATACGGAACATGGGTCTCCGAACAATCGAAAGCTCACCGTTCACGGAGCACTCGTAGTGTTTAAGGACATAGAATATCCCCACTCCTAATACCTTGACACCCTGAGAGCAGCAGCGGGAGAGAAGGAACAAGCATAAGCAGCCTGGAGACGAAAAACGGACCGAGGGCTTGCCCGAGCGTGGAGATGCTGCCCTGGGCCCTGCCCACCCCTAGCATGCAAAAGGCAAGATGGGGCACTAGGGAAAGCACACACTCCAGACCTTTCTTTCCTCTTGCTCCTCGGCTCGCCCCCCAAATCTCTTTGGGAAAGCAACAGCAGAGCCAACATTCCTCCCCTACCTACAGTCGGAGGGGTTTCCAACGGCAGGGACCAACCCTGGAACAGGGGCCAGGCTTTGGTTTTTCCATGCTGGCACTGGAGAAGGGAGAAGGCCCAGAAAGTGCCCAGCACTCTCTTCTGCTTTATCGGGACTTCCGTTGTTACCGCCGGTGCCAGAGAAGCTGCTCTGTGGCACATTTGTCCAGGACAGTGTCCTGCGGGGGTGCTCTTTCTCTTTTCAGGGGAGGGAAGCAACGGCACGCCGTGGCACAGGGGTGTCAGGACAAGGCAAACCGTCAGCGTTTCAGGAGGGGAGGACCGAGCCACAAGACCCACCTTGTTCTCTGCCAAGTGCTCTAGAATGTATTCAGAGACGCTGTCCCAAATGGTAACAATCTCTGGAAAGCAAGGGAAAAATCCAAGTCAGCAAGCGCACAACCATTCAGCACCCTGCTCACCAAGGAGGTGACCGGTGCAGGTGAGACGAAACATACCGCCACCCCAATTCCGAACACGCAAGGCGCTCCACGTGGCGGGAGCTGCAGAGCTGAGCTGCGAGGACACCTCTGCCCACTTCTAAGCGAGGCTCCTGTCCTTTCAGGTGGGCATGCCTGAAAGGCATACCCGCCCGCTAGGGAAACGGGGACTAGCTTTCCACGCCAGTGAGAGGACGGTGCCGTGCCCACAGGAGTCGCCCAGGCTCAGGGCAGCCCCAGGTGTCTCCCCTGCAGGAGTCCCGGCTGCCAAACTCACCGCTGGGCCACCAAGGGACGTGCAGACTGGTCTCTCGTGGCACCCACTAGCCCTGTCCAGCCCTGCCCCACAGAGCCCAGCCTTTCCATAGCTCTTCTCCTAGCTGATATGCTCTACAGCAGTCAGGAAATACCTCCTGCAAGCCTTACCGTAGCGGCTGAGATTCCTGAGCGTTGGGAACACGTCTGGCCACAGGTTCTCCATCTTTGCGCCCCCTCACGCTCAATGAGGCCCTGTAGCAGGAGGGGGAGGAGGAAACTTCTCCTCCTCCTCCTTTGCACTTCCCCAGGCAGGCTCCAGCAGTGTTGCGTGGCCTGCCTTCGCCCTCTCGTTGCGCTGCAAAGCAGCTCCTCCAGAGAAGAGCGGTGGCGAGAGCAGCACCCGAAAGCTGGGCTTGCCCAGGCCTCGCAGGGAAGTGCAGGGAGGGGCCCCGTGGCGGGAGGGGAGCTGTGGCTGTGATGCGGCATGTCCCACTGTGACCCCAGCCCGCGTCACCAAGAGGCTGCCAGGCCTCCCGCGACACCCTCCCCCAGACCCTGCCAGGCTTTGCCCACCTCAGCCAAGGGCAGCTGCGCTGGCTGTTTTGGGGTGCTGCCCCCACCCCACGCCGTGGCGCAGCGAGAGCCATGGCGGGGGCGGGGAGGGGGAGCTCACCAGTGTGGTGGCCCCAGATGGGGACGCTGCGCTGCCATTGCTGGCCGCAGGGGCTGTGCTGAGCTCTGCCCTGAAGGAAGGAAGGAAGGGATAAAGGAAGGAAGGAATAAAGAGGAGCCTCGGCAAAGCAAGGGCTGGTGCTGGTTAGGTATACCACAGCCTCTCTGGGTTCTGGAGTCTGGAGTCTGCCTGGGCTCTGGAGTCTGGCTCCGTCTTCTTTACTCCCCCCATCGCGTATTTAGACACACCGACAAGAGCCCCTCTGGGCCTTTGCGTCTCCCGCCTAAACAATCCCAGCTCTCTCAGCCTCTGCTCGTGTGACGGATGCTTCAATCCCTCAAGCCTCTCGGAGGCCTTTTGCTGGACTCGCTCCGGCATGGCCATGTCTTTCTTGTACTGGGCCCAGCGCTTGTGGTACAGGTCTCTCGCTGGCACCTGCTGGACGGCTGCTTGACCTTCCCTCATCACGACTCTAGGTGGAACTAGAGCTCCAAGCGCCCTGTGCTCAGGAATGGCTGACAGAGCTCGCTGGAGCCTGTTAGAGCTTGCGAGAGGTCACAGCCTCCTTTGGCTCAAACTGCTGCACCTGTGTGCTGCCTCGGTGAGCTGTGCTCTCAGCAACGGCTACTTCCTTTCCCCCCGGGCACTGTCCAAGAGTCCGCCAGGACCGTCTCCAAACCGTGCCAAAGGCCGTGCGAATGCAAAATCGGGTCTGGGAGCGTTAAGCGCCACCCCTTGTGCACCAACATCTCGCTGCACTGAGGAACACCTGTGCCATGGCTGAGTGTGGGGGGCAGGTGGGCTTGTTTCCAGGGCTTCTTTCAAAGTGACCGGAGTTGTCCAGGACGTAACAGAACCAAGGGCTGGCTCAGGCTGTGACTATCAGCAGGGCCTAAGCACTGGTTCTTATTGCGAGTCCCCTGTGGCGTAGCAGCAGGACGCGACACCTGGGTGCTGTCAGGGCCCTGAGGGCCTCAGTGGCCCTGACCAGCAATGCTCCACACACCCTGCCCATGGGCCCAGGAGCCCATTTCAGCTCCTCCCTGGGCCTTCTGGCCCCGTCTGCACCAGGAAGCATGGGAAGGGTCTCTCATTGGCATGTGCAGAGCAAAGCTTCACTGCAGAGTCGCCTGCTCCTGCCTCTGTGGGACTGGGTAGTGCAGGGATCTTAGGACTGAAAGACAAGGCAGCTCCTGCGGCAGGTGAGTCACGTCCCGCAGACCCAGAGACCTTTTCTCTGTCACCCAGCGCCTCCCAGGAGCCCTAAGGAAAGGGTATTCTGCAAGGGGATTTGGCAGAAGACAGGGCTGCCCTGGAGCTGGCTGCACAGGCAAGCCCAGGATGGCTGTTGTTGCAACAGAGGAAACGCCCTGTTCCTCGTGCCTGCTCAGAGCTCCTGTGCGTCTGATAGGGTCCCCTTCCTTCCACGCTGCCCCCCAGGTGAAAGGCCTCGCTTGCTGTGGCAATAGGGTTAGCCCTAACCCTAAGCCTTTCCCTGGCTGGGAATCGAACCCAGGCCGCGGCAGTGAGAGTGCCGAATCCTGACCACTAGACCACCAGGGAGGAGAGGCCCAGCCTGCCTGTGCACCCACCGGTGGGCACCAGCCCTGCCCTGCAGGGGACCAACCCCTCCAACCACAGCCCCCCACAGCCGGTCAGGAAGACAAATTGCCGTGGCAGCCCGAGCCTTCCCAGGCAACTCTGCAGGCATTCCTCCTTCTTTCTGAGAACGAGGCCCTCAACCAGAGCCTCTGGGCAGCAGGCACCCTGCAGCGGGAAGGCCCAGGGAGTGCAAGGTGGCGGTCGGCGGGGAGGCTGGTCACTGCTGGACACAGGTTTGCACCTGGAAAGTCCCTGAGCAGAAAATCACAGCTGGGCACAAATCACAGCAGCCTGAGACAACAAAACCCGACAGCACGGGCTTCAAACCCACCTCTCCAAGAAACCGGAGCCAAAATCCAGCTCCTTGCACCACTCACCTATACCCACCAGACTGCAACACTCCTGTCCTGGTGCATGGGTTGGGCTGGGGGAAGTCTGGATTGCCTCTCGCCAGGGGACCGATGCCCCTTCCGGCTGTCCTTGCAGCACAGTGCGAAGCGTGAGCACGCTCTTGCTGCAGGTGGCAGCCAGCAGTGGGAGCGGGCTGCTTTCCGAGGGCAGGCAAGCAGGCTGCGAGGGACATAGCAAGGCCAGTGAGGCAGGGACCTCCCTGGCAGGGCACAGGCCCTCAGCACCCGAGCAAGAAGGGAGAGCTGGTTGAGTGTCAGGAACGAGGGCCAGGCACAGAGCAGTGGTTGCCAGCCAAGTCCAAAGTGCTGAGACGGGTCTGAGGCCAAGCTCTGGAGCCCGGTCAGCCAGGGAAGGGCAGGGTCAGCGAGGTGCATGGCGGCCAGGGCCGGGCATGGCTGCAACGTAGCTCAGGCGAGGAGCAGCTCCCTTCTGCTGAGCCACCTCCGCCACCCAGCGCAGCACTCCTGCAGCTGCAACCTCTCGCCAGGACCTCTCCCAGCAGCAGGAGCAGAGCAAGTGGGGAAAGGACCGTCGCTCTTTGTGGAGGTGCGCCCACAGGCTCACACTGCACCCCAGGGTGCGTGGTGGAGGGGACACTTGAGCAGAAAGAGCCAGGGCTGGGCACGGAGCAGTTCCTATCCCCTGTGCTATGCACCTGCCTTCCCCCCTACACCACCCTCTGTCCAGCTGGCTACGCGGGGCCGCTCTTTGCAGAGTTGTCCTTTCCTCATCGCCAGCCCCTGGACATGCCCCGTAACTTCCTTCAGTCCAGTTCTTTGCCATCCCCAAGAACTGAGACTTCTGAAAAGGTGAATCTAGAGTGTGAGTTTGCCTCCCCTCTCCCAGGGAGGCACATGAGGGCTTGCGCTGTTCGGGTGCTGCTCTGCAAGGACACAGACTCGCATTTTCTGACTTCTCCCTGCTAGCCTGCCGTCACCTGACAGCTCTGGCTGCTCCGCAGGAGGGCAGAAGGCAGGAGGGCAGGAGGCAGGAGGGACAAATGGCCCGAGGAGGAAAGGCAATCACATGGGCAGCTGTGATCGTATAGTGGTTAGTACTCTGCGTTGTGGCCGAATCCGAGTCACAGCAATGGTTTTGCAAAGCCCGCCGGGTGAAAAGGAGAGTTGGAAAAGACACGGGAGGCACCCGCAAGGGTAGGCCAGTGGGTTTGTTTCCAAAGATGCCATGGCCTAGGAAGCTCTTCTGTGCTCTCTGTTCCAAACATTCAGTGGGCTCGTGCCTAAAATGATTTCCTGGTTTCTAGTGATCGTGCAGTGTCTTCTGCTGGGGGGCTGCCGTGACAGCTACCCCTGCTTCTGGGAAAGCAGTCAAGCTTCTCCATTCTCCAGGCCAAGCTTGAGAACTGAGAGAGTCTGCCTGGAAAGTGCCCAGCTTTTCACCTTTCCTTTCCCTTGCCCTTGCTCTCCGTGTTGCAGTCAGGGCACTCTCAGCTCCACACACAAACTGCCCTGCAGCCCCAGCCCACCCGCAACTGCCATCCCACGCCATAGAGACCCCCAACACAAGTAGCTCTTCCCTGGGAGAAAGAAGTCGCTTTTTTTTTTTCTTCAGGGGGAGCGTGTGACTTTTCTGAGGTTATGCCACCATGCTGGAAGCCTTAAGTCCTGTTCCGGCCAAGCTGTAAGCTGGCTGTGGGAAAGAAACCCTCTGGATCCTCTGCGGAAGAGAAGAGGTCTGGATCCTCTGCGGAAGAGAAGGGAGGAGAGCCCAGCTCTGCCTCCGGGGCCCCAAACCGAGTGCTATGCGGGCAGAGCCCAGGTCAAGCCTGGAACGGCCCCGAGCGCTTCTGGTGTTCCAAGGTGTCTGTATTGGCAGGTCCCAGGATGTCTGGCTTGAGACAGATGTCACTGCTAGGAAGCTGCACCGCCCAAGGGAAGAGGAGGCAGTGCATGATCAAAAGCCCATGCTCCAGGTGAGGCTTGAACTCACCCTCAGCATCCCTCCGCTTAGCACTGCTGTATAAGTACTGCGCGCTGGCCCATTGCGCCACTGGAGCACGCTTGGAGAGGCGGACTGGAGCCCACGAGCAACCATTGTTGCCTGCGATCACCATGGCTCTTCAGCATTAACCGGGCACCTCAAGTGCTTTCCTCTTTGTCTCGTCCAGCAAGGAGCAGCCATTGCGTGCCAGGCTTGCAACATTCACCAGGGCACGGAGTGCCAGGGCAAAGTGCCCCTCGGCAGGGTTTAGCTGGCTAGAGGCAGGAAAAGGGAGGCCACAGGCGACCCAGGGCTGGGACAGTGCGGTCGCTGCTGTGGCAGCCCTGTGAGGCCATTGAGTGCATCAGAAAGCCCCTGTAGTGAAGGCAGCCGGGGGAGGGGGCGAGGGGAGGCAGAAGAAGGACACCCGACTGCCACAGGGACCGTGAGTAAGGGCAGACCCAGAGCAGCCAAAGCCATGCTGGGCCAATGGGAGTGGAGGCTGGAGAGGGGCTAAGGCAGCCAAGAAGGACACGGAGAGCAGCAGCAGGGAGCACTGGTCCCAAACCACATCTCGTGGGGGAGCCAACGGGCTTCTGGCTTTGCGCTCTGCTCCCGAGGGCATCTGGGCTCTGGCCTAACCCCTGCCTGGCTGTCAGAGTCCAGTAGTCTCTGCAGCAGCATCTTGTAGCTATTCCACACAGGGAGGGTCAAGAGGGACCTCGCGGAGCTCTCAGAGCGAGACGAGACAGAAGGGTCACCGCACCAGAAAAGCCAGCGGGCAGTCCCCCAAAGCAGCAGAACGTCGCCCTTCCAACTCCCCACTGAAAACCAGTTCTTCTCTTTTAAACTGACAAGCACTTTTCTGGAAATCAGGGTCAGCACCACTTCATGAGTTGCATGGCCAGGGAAAGCTGCCAACTAAGCGCACAGGCAGGGCAAAACAGTACTGGCTGAGTACTCAGCTTCTGGACCTCCTTGGCAATTTGTTGGTCCCTGCAGCAGCAAGGCGGTCCAAAGCCTTTGCCTCTTTACTACGCCGAATGTCTGCCAGTGAAGCAGGTGCTTAGTAAGAGGCAGCACTTGCAGGGAGAGTGCAGTGTTTGGAGCATCAGGCGTTACTGGGACAAGGAAGACGACCGAAGAAGAGGCTTCTCCCAGCAACAGACCGAAAGGACACGGCCATCACCCGCTCCTCTGGGAGGATCCACAAAGCCCCTTCCTGTGTTTGATGAAGGGCAGGGAGATGCTGTGTTCCCGGGTCAGAGGAGGCGCATGGACAGGCTTCAAGGAGCCCAGGATTTGAAAAAGGCTGACAGGGCAGTCAAGCAGCTGTGAGCTGCCTGTAGTTTACAAGAAGCTACTAGGTGCTGCTTTGAAAACCTAATTCAAGAAAGCGCTAAAAAAACCAACCGCAGCCATGCGGCAAGAGAGGAGGAAGGTCTAAATGAGGCACGTCCACCTCCAGGCAGCAGGCAGGAGGTGGGTGGTGGGGACACCGTGCGCCCACCAGGACATGAGCACAGCCCTGGGGGGGCCGCCACAAGGAGCAGCCAAGGGCCGACGGAGGCCCAGGGACAAACATGGCCCATCCCAGGTTTGCCTGGCTGGAGAGCACTGCAGCTGCAGAGAAAAGCCAGGCATCTGCACTCCCAGGTTGCCGCACCGCTCTACCCCACAGCAGCTCCTCCTCTGCCCTTAGCCTTTCCCCATACAATCCGGAGAAGGGCTGCAGCTCCTATAGCACCCCTGGGGCTGTGGGCCCATCAGGTGTACGTGTGTCCTGGCCACCATGCTGTGTGAGGGGTGTGTCCGCTGTGCAGTGTCTCTGTGCGTGTGGAGAGCGTGAGCATGTGTGCGGATGCGTGTGCAGTGTCAGGGATGTGTTGGGCTGGTGCATGTGCACTCTGGCGGTGCAGTCCTGGCTGTGCGTGAGGGTCTTGGGGAGTGAGAGGTGTGAGCTCTGAGCGTGTCCTAGGGAGGGTAATGAAGGAAGAAAGGGGCGCGTGTGTGTGCGCGCGCGCTGTCCTTAGAATGAGTGAGGCAGTGGTTTGCTTGCACACCCGCTCTGTGGCACGCGTGTCTCTATGCTGCGGTCTGTGTACGGGCGTTATTCTGTTACGGCGCTACAAAAACTGTGGAGGAGCACATGGGGGGTTTAACAGCTCTTCTGTTCATCTGTCCTGCAGCACTGTCCTTTGTGAGGCACAGGCTGGTTACTCCAGCCGTGAACAAGTACACGCCACTTTTTTTTTCCTTTGGCCCTTGTAGGTGGATTTCAACATCCCCTTTGCTAAGAGCTCCATGGCCGCAATGGAGACAACGCTGACAGCAGCCGAGGGAGCTCCCACGCTGACAGGCCTCCACTTGGCCCTGGAGCTGCAGTGCCTTGGGACTGGTCGCTCTTCAGGCCCAGGCAGGCTTCCGCAGCTAGCAAGATGGCTCAGGACCACGCTTCCAGACTTTCCAGCAATGTTCACATGTCTTCTGCGCAGCCAGCAAGTCCTGGTATCTCTCCCTTTGATCCCGCAGAGCCATCTGCTGCCCAGTGCTAGGGCATTAAAAAGGAACCGTTTGGTTTTAGGCACAGGGAGAAGGGCACGGAAACGCTGCAGGCCTAGGGCAGGGCGGTTCTTCTGGGGTCTGCTTCTGCTGGCATCTCTATGCTTTCTGGAACGGGACAGGGGCCCTAGTGTCCAAGGCAAGGACATGACAAGGTGCCACGTGCCGGTAATCAGCCTGCGGAGGAGTCAGGCGGGGATGGGACTTTGCACCAAGCCGGCCTCGATCCCCACAGGGCAAGGTGTCCGGGTGTGGAGCCTTGGGGAGACAAGGATGGAGCGTGCGGTTTGAAAAGGGAGAGCCAAAACGCTGGAGGAATCCTTTCATCGTCGGCAGCCACAACTTTCTGGTCCCACAGGGAAAGCCCACCGCTGAGTGCCCAACCCCTGCCCCTGGGCTGGAAGGGTGCCTGCTCCCAGGCCACAGCCTGCAAAGCCTGTTGCTCTCCCACGAGGGGTGCCAGGGAAAGACCGGACCCCCTTCCCCTCCCCTCCCCTTGGGTGCTCCTGGGTGTGGAGGGAAGGCCAGTGCAGGGGAAGGGGAAACAGCACCCCCAGCTGGAGAAATTTACCAGAGGAAGTGCTTCTCTTGGGAATTCCGCTGCCGATTCAGCTCTACCCTCTGCTTCCACTCTTCCCGACGCACTTGGTAAGTCTCCAAGAGTTGCAGGGTGTGGCTTGCTCGTACAGAAAGCTGCCTGCAAGAGCAGGGAAAGTTCCCTCTCCCCTTCTGGCTGAGGCCCTCCTGCCTCTCCCCTCGACCAGCCCCTGCACGCACGCTCCCGCTGGTGGTACCCACAGCCTTCAAGTGGCAATGCAGCTTGGGGCTGCCTGGCACCAGGGTCCAGCCCAGGTCATTGCCATGCCAGGAGAAATCAGGGGACGCCATACCCAGCCCCATGGCTCCCAAGATGGGCTTCCTCACACCTCGGACAGGTGCTGCCACTCCAGTTTTCCAGGCCGGGGCTGGGCCTGGCGCGCACTTACTCTTTGCGCAGCCGCGGCAGCCTCTCTGGCTTCCTCTTCTTCTCCTCAGCTCGGGGCAGGAAGGCAGCAGCGCTCTCCTCTTTCCCAAGCCACGGCACTGGTGAGTGTGGCTGAAGCTCGGGCAGCGTTTCCTGATGCCGCCAAGCCTGCATTGGGGCCAGAGGACAAATTTGAGGCTGCTTCTGACCTCCCTCAGGCGCTCTCACCTCTCAGCCCTGGAGAAGCCAGCAACTGCGGGGCCTGTGCGTCCTCCCGCACACTTGCTCTGCTCTGGCCTCAGAAACCCCCATGCCAAGCACTGCCGCAGGCAGGGACCCTGGCCGGGATTCACCACCGTTGCTTGCTGGCTCCATTCTCTCTTGCTGACATCGCTCGTGACAGGGTGAATGAGGGCAAGGAATGACCATTTTTCAGCGCTGCAACCGTGAAATCAAACGCTCCCGTGGGGTTCCACCAGTCAGACCCCAGCACGGAACCACTGAACGGGGTCGGTTGGAGGGGACCTCTGGAGAACTCTCGTCCAAGGCCCCGCTCCAAGCGGGGCCAGTTAGAGCAGGCTGCCCGGGCCGTGTCCACCTGAGGGTTGAATAACTCCAAGGGTAGAAGTCCCACAGCCTCTCTGGGCCCTGTTCCAAACTTTGACCACCCTCATGGTGGAAACGCGCCTCCCAACAGCTAGCCGGAATCTGCCTTTTTGCAACTCTACGTCTTGTGCCTCTCACCCTGTCACTGTGCGCCTCTGAGAAGAGCTGGCTAAGTTACCTCTAGCCTTTCCCCCGGGTAGCTGCAGACAGCAAGGCGATGGACCCTTGAGCCTTCTCTTCTATGGGCTGAACAAACACAGTCCTCTCCACCTCTCCCTTGGACACCAGGTTCTCCAGCCCGCTGGCCAGCTTGGGAGCCTCCGCTGGATTTGCTCCAGCATTCCAGAGCCTCTCTTGCATGGTCGAGCCCCACCCTGGACCTAGGGCTGGCTCCAGGTGAGGTCTCCCAAGGGCTGAAGAGAGAGGACTCGTGGCGTCCTTCACTCGGCTGGCTACACTCTTGCAAACACAGCCCCGCCTGTGGTTGGCCTTCTTCCCTGCAAGTTCAAGGGAGGGGGTGACCCAGCCATGCCCCCACCACAGCACATTGCTGCTCCTCCCCTTTGGCTTTTTGCAGCAGCTTCTCCCTGCCAGGCATGGGCAGGCAAGCTTGAAAGACCATGGCCACCTGGCCTGCTCTTTGGGGGGCAGCAGTACCACTCGGACTTGGAGACCTCCACAGCTCTGCTCCTCGGCTTACCTGTTCTGCCCTGTTTGGCTGCCTGCAAACAGGAATTGCAGTCCGAGGTCTGGCTTGACGAGGTTCTTGCTGCTTGCTGTCCTCGTCCACCTGAGAGGAGCTCTCCCGAACTGTTTGCAGCAGGCTGAAAACACACAAGCCGGGTGAGGTTATCGGAGTCCCGGATGAGACCGTTCTCCATCTTGTGCTCACAAGCAGCGGCGTGCCAGCCTCTGCAGCACAAGACAGTGCTGCTGGAGCATTTGGTGTATTTGAGCCCTTGTGATCCCATCAAGAGTGAGGGCCCTACAGGCCCTAAGGAAAGCTCTGGATGCCCAGGTGTGGGCCCTCTCTGGATGGCACGAGGAGAAAACCAGTGCCATTTGCCACGCCCGGAGCCTGCAGAGCCCGCTAGCCGCCTCCTGCTAGGGGCACTAAAGGCCGTGAGGTGGTCAGAAAGACTCTGTTTTGGGGTGAAATGGGAAAAGGGGAGGCTTCTAGTGAATTGAATCCAACCTAAAAACCAGGGAAAACGGACACCGCTCTCTGTTGGTGGGGGAGGATGGTCTGACTTTCACGTTCCTCTGGGAAGTGCTCTCATCTACGCTGCAACCAAATGAGGTCCCTTGAAATGTCTAGCAAAGCAGAACAGCTTTGCTGCAACTTCTCAGCTGCTGCAACACCTCTTGCATCGACATCGGTCGTTGTGACACGAGTTGACAACCTTTCAGAGTTCATACCGACGGCGTGTGCGACGGAAACAACTCCTTCCCAGAATGCCAAAAGCACACGGTCACCGGCATGCTTTGCTCCAAGAGCCTCACCTGGCAGCTGGCTTGTTTGCCCGGGTTTTCCATTCTTTCCCTCCCTTTGAGCTGGCCCCAGATAGCGTGGGCGGAGAAAGCCTTTCTCGAGAAAGGAGGCGCTCAGCAGGAGGACTCCCTGGAAGTAGGAAGGGCGGAGACTCTTCAGCAAGCATCTCTGTGAGCGTTTGAACAAGAAGGACAGGCAGCTGTGCTCCAGCTTTGGATCAAAGAGCCCGATTGCCTCGGAGCTCTGCTCCCGAGCAGGTCTTAGGCCCTGGCTGACACAGAATCCTGTCCAGCTCTTCACTTCTGCAGGGCACCCTTCTGCCCTGGAGTACTGTGGCTGTTCTCCTGCTTTCTCTAGCCCATAGGCTTAAAAAGCGGGGCTTGGCTGGGAGGTGCTGGTGACCTCATGGTACCCTCTCCTTTGGGGCGGCTGCGGGCTGGAGGGCATAGTTCCACACGAGAAGGGGAACAGATTCCTGCACATCTATAAGGCGCTCACATGCACAGACGTGCTCTTCTGGCGCATCCAGCCCAAAGACATGCTTAGGGAGATGCACAGCACAAGGCCTGCAATTACCAGCCTCCACAAGGAAGCCACGTTTTGGCACAGCTTCGCAGCCTGTCGCCACTCATCTCCACGTGGTCTTCCTCCCCACTTTCCAGCGCGCTGCTTCCCTGGGAAAGCTAGACCCCCTCCGCCACTGGCAGCTCAAGGCAGGATTTTGATCCCGCGCAGAGCGCGGAGGGATCTTCCTAAATTCCTAAATGCTGCTGCACAGACAGACTCCTGCAACTAAGGAGCAGCTTGCAAGACACACCAGGGCATGGAGTCCCAGGGCCAAGTGCCCCTCAGCAGTGGCAGCTGCTGCAGTTGGTGCTGCAGGACTGCCCGGAGAGCCCCTTCCAGGAGGAGTCCCCTGAGATCTGCCGTGATGAGTAAACAGAGGCACAAGAGAAGCAGCCTACTCCGCCAGGCATCGCCTTTTCAGCTTGGCTCCAGCCCCGTGCTGCGGAGGCCAAAAGGAAAACAAACACACCTCTCTCACCAGTCAGCTGTGACATTACCTTTTCCCTCAGTCTGCTTGTTACGCGCTCTGTCCTTTGCCTCCCGGCCTTTGGCGGCCTTCCGAGACCCTCTGGGGGAAGAGGCTGGTCTCACAGGCGACATCTCAGTCTCCGTCCTGGAAACAAGAAAGGCACCAGAGAGAAGCTTGACACCAGAGGCTCGCAGAAACCTGCGACAGGCTTGCCGTCAATCTAGGAAGACCAAGTCATGCAAAGACTTGTTGGCCGCCCTTCAGATGTCACACTGACAGAGTGTACGGAAGAAGCAACCCCTTCGAAGAACTCCAAGAGCACAAGGGCACCCTCAGCCCTTTTCTCCAAGAGCCTCACCTGGCCGACGACTTGCTTCCTTTGCTCTTCCGCCCCTTCTGCTTTTTACGGCCGGCGCCAGATAACGCGGGTGGCACAGGCCTTTCTTGAGAGAGGAGGCACGCAACGGGAGCACTCCCTGGAAGTAGGAAAGGAGAAGGCTCTTCAGCAAGCGTCTTTGTGAGCACTTGGGACAGGCAGATGTGCTCCAGCATCGGATCAAACAGGCTGATCCCCTTGGAGCCACGCTCTCCAAGAGGTCTTGCTCCCTAGGACGTCCTTGGCACACGCTAGCAGCCTGTTGACAGTCATCTCCAGGCAATCTTTCTCCCCACATTCACGTGCCCGGGATCCGTCAGAGAGGTAGACCCCCCCCTCCCTTCCCCTCCAGCATAGACACCTCGCCGCCAAACGTCCTAAAGTGCTAAAGTGAAAGAGGAGCTTGCGCTATCCACCAGGGCGCAGCGCCCCGGGGCAAAACTGCCCTTCAGCGGCACCAGCTGCATTTGTTGCTGTTGGGCCACCCTGAGACCTCCTGCCATCCAGAGTCACTTGAGATTTGCTGCGAGGGGTAAATAGAGGCACAAAGAGGCAGTCTACTCTCCCAGGCACCGCATCTTGACCAGGGCTCCAACCACCTACTGCTGAGGACAAAGGGAACACACGCATGAACACACGCACGCATGCACACTCCCTTCTCTCTCACAAGTCAGCTGTGACATGACCTGTTCTGTCCATCTGCCCTTCTTCTTCAGTGCACTTCAGGGATCCCTGGGAGGGAGATTCCGCCTCTTGTTTTTCAGCCGGAAGCGTCAAATCAAATCTGGAAAGGAGAAGACGCCAGGCTGCAGAAAAGGCACCACGCTCCCTTTGCCGCTCGCATTCACAGTCCGTTGCCAGAGAGCTTTGAGAAGGCCTGCCAAGGCCATAGCTTTCCAAAGCAGAGTACGCAACATCCTTGAGAACTCTCATTCTGAGGAACCGGAGAGGCACAGGCCAGACCTCCGCGGCGTGTGCGCACACGAGAGGCCCCACCAGTCTGGGCCAGGGCTTCCCTATCCTAACGCGGAGAAAGTGTACTCCAGGCCTCCTTGCTGCCCCTGGAGACCATCTCGCCTCCCCTCCTCCTATTCACCAAGCAGGAGCTGAGACCTACTCCACAAACGTACTGTGGCAACACGAAGACGCTGCCGGGACCCATGCGAAAAGCCACACTTCCTCTTCCTGAAACCACCAGGGGTCTCGTCCCTGGGGCCTGAAACAGAGACAGAGGTACGTGAGAGCGTTCCGGCGACATGACTGCCTTGCTCCTAAAGGCAGCAAATCTTTCTTGTGCTCAGGGCAGATGCTGCCACCGGGACACCCTGAAACAAAGTTTCCTCTCCAAATGCTAGCCCTCAACTAGGAAAGCAGAAGATGCACAGCTCAGAGCTGAGACTGAGGGACCTCACTGCCAGGTGTTTCGCAAGGGCAAGAGTCAAGACAGTCAACGAGGACGCGCCTTCTCTGTTAGTGGAGAAGTCAGGCACAGGAGAAGGCATTCGATTAGCCAGGGTCTCTGCGGGCCGGGTTTTGCCGGTTGGCTTGCTATGAGCCTTCCTGGAAAGAGAACACCTGGCTCGGACCTGGTGTTAGCCTCACAGGCTCTCCAAGGATTTGGGTGGTTGCATCCATAGCATGGAAGAGGAGCGAGAGAGACCCAGCCCTTGCTTTGCCTTTGCCCAGTGGGTAAGAACCGGGAGTGCCACACGAGAGAGCTGGGGAAGGGCATTGGGCTGGGATGAGGAGACAGGCTGGGACAGGGTGACCATCCCAAGCAGAGCGTGAATGCAGGCCTGGGGCAGAAAAGAGCCGTTCATGGCAGTGGGACGCCAGGGACACTGGGAAGGGCTGGTCAGTGCAGACGGCCCAGCACTCAACCATGGCTTTCTGCGAGGGGAAGCGCCACAGATACCTGCCTGCGTCGTAGACTCTTTCCCCAGAAACTGCCTACTTTTGAGCCCGTAAAAGCCTCGCCATTATCATTTCTAGCACAGAGAGTGGGATGCTGGGCCAGCCAGAGCCTTGGCCTAACGCGGGGCAGCTCGTCCTACGTTCGCCTCTGTCGCCCAGACCACTGCGTACGAGAGACGGACGCTAGAGAGAGTTGGCGTGGCTGGAGACCGTGGCTGCCCCGCTGGCCGGGAAGGTCCTGGCAGGCCAACAGAGATCAGTTCAGTCGTCCTTTGACAGGTGTCCAGAAGAAGTAGGCGTAGCACGGGGAAGTGCTCGACTTACCCCGAGCAGAGCTGCTAGCAGCTTTCCAGTGCCATCCACGGTGAGGAGGAAGTCATCGTAAAATCTCATGGTCACTTCCTGGTCTCGTACGGAGAGAATGCCAATGGCCTTGAAGACAAAGTCCACGGCCTGTCTTTTTGAGATGGCCCGAAAGAACGCCATCACGGTCTCCTGTATGCAGCACTGCACCGTTGTAAAAGGCATGTGGGCACACACGGATAGATCCTCGTACCTCAGAGGGACGATTCTTACGTCACCTAGACAGCAGCAAAGGAGGAACAAAGTCACCTCTGCAGCAGGGCAGCGGGCTCCAATCACAAGGTGACAACACTTTCTGGCAAGACAGCGCTGCCTCAGAGCAGGCTCTTGAATCCTCTGCTACAGCGCCTAGGAGCGGTTTATGGAGTCCCTTCCGGGAAGAGTCAGAGCAGCCTGCAAACTGAGGTGCTCAGGGGGCAGCAGTGATTTTGCCAGTGCAGGAATAAAAAAGGGAAACTAACCATTTGGTAGGACCACGTTACCGGAGGGCAGGACAAGTAGGGCAGACGGGTGCAGGTCCCATGAGAAAGTGCGTGGTGCCAGGCCATTGTGACTGTGCCCGCAGCCAGTGCCCTCTGGCTAAGCCTATGCCATGTCAGTAGACGCAAGGAAGAAGCAAAGTGCAAGGACGGCACAGCAGCCCACAGGGTTCTTCTACCCCCCCCGCACCCCCACCCCGACCCCCACCCCCACCCCCACCGCCTCGTAGTCAGCAAATGTCTCCGCTTTTGGGGCCAGCGTCCTATCCCTCCCACGCACCGGCTGAAGGCATATTACCAGGAAAGGACACCCAGGGAGCCTTTCTGAGCAGTTGCTCCTGGCTGGCCTCTGCAGCTTGAACAAGCTGAAGTTGTTCTCAGGCCAGCCGGAGGCATTCAGTCATGTCTTCAGAGCAGTTTGCATGCGCCTCAAGCTCGGCGCAAGGGCAGGCAAAGGTTTTAACGTGTCTTCTTACCAGGAACATCTTCTTGAGCGCACCTGGCCTGGTATTCCTTGGCAACAACCTCCGATATACGGAACATGGGTCTCCGAACAATCGAAAGCTCACCGTTCACGGAGCACTCGTAGTGTTTAAGGACATAGAATATCCCCACTCCTAATACCTTGACACCCTGAGAGCAGCAGCGGGAGAGAAGGAACAAGCATAAGCAGCCTGGAGACGAAAAACGGACCGAGGGCTTGCCCGAGCGTGGAGATGCTGCCCTGGGCCCTGCCCACCCCTAGCATGCAAAAGGCAAGATGGGGCACTAGGGAAAGCACACACTCCAGACCTTTCTTTCCTCTTGCTCCTCGGCTCGCCCCCCAAATCTCTTTGGGAAAGCAACAGCAGAGCCAACATTCCTCCCCTACCTACAGTCGGAGGGGTTTCCAACGGCAGGGACCAACCCTGGAACAGGGGCCAGGCTTTGGTTTTTCCATGCTGGCACTGGAGAAGGGAGAAGGCCCAGAAAGTGCCCAGCACTCTCTTCTGCTTTATCGGGACTTCCGTTGTTACCGCCGGTGCCAGAGAAGCTGCTCTGTGGCACATTTGTCCAGGACAGTGTCCTGCGGGGGTGCTCTTTCTCTTTTCAGGGGAGGGAAGCAACGGCACGCCGTGGCACAGGGGTGTCAGGACAAGGCAAACCGTCAGCGTTTCAGGAGGGGAGGACCGAGCCACAAGACCCACCTTGTTCTCTGCCAAGTGCTCTAGAATGTATTCAGAGACGCTGTCCCAAATGGTAACAATCTCTGGAAAGCAAGGGAAAAATCCAAGTCAGCAAGCGCACAACCATTCAGCACCCTGCTCACCAAGGAGGTGACCGGTGCAGGTGAGACGAAACATACCGCCACCCCAATTCCGAACACGCAAGGCGCTCCACGTGGCGGGAGCTGCAGAGCTGAGCTGCGAGGACACCTCTGCCCACTTCTAAGCGAGGCTCCTGTCCTTTCAGGTGGGCATGCCTGAAAGGCATACCCGCCCGCTAGGGAAACGGGGACTAGCTTTCCACGCCAGTGAGAGGACGGTGCCGTGCCCACAGGAGTCGCCCAGGCTCAGGGCAGCCCCAGGTGTCTCCCCTGCAGGAGTCCCGGCTGCCAAACTCACCGCTGGGCCACCAAGGGACGTGCAGACTGGTCTCTCGTGGCACCCACTAGCCCTGTCCAGCCCTGCCCCACAGAGCCCAGCCTTTCCATAGCTCTTCTCCTAGCTGATATGCTCTACAGCAGTCAGGAAATACCTCCTGCAAGCCTTACCGTAGCGGCTGAGATTCCTGAGCGTTGGGAACACGTCTGGCCACAGGTTCTCCATCTTTGCGCCCCCTCACGCTCAATGAGGCCCTGTAGCAGGAGGGGGAGGAGGAAACTTCTCCTCCTCCTCCTTTGCACTTCCCCAGGCAGGCTCCAGCAGTGTTGCGTGGCCTGCCTTCGCCCTCTCGTTGCGCTGCAAAGCAGCTCCTCCAGAGAAGAGCGGTGGCGAGAGCAGCACCCGAAAGCTGGGCTTGCCCAGGCCTCGCAGGGAAGTGCAGGGAGGGGCCCCGTGGCGGGAGGGGAGCTGTGGCTGTGATGCGGCATGTCCCACTGTGACCCCAGCCCGCGTCACCAAGAGGCTGCCAGGCCTCCCGCGACACCCTCCCCCAGACCCTGCCAGGCTTTGCCCACCTCAGCCAAGGGCAGCTGCGCTGGCTGTTTTGGGGTGCTGCCCCCACCCCACGCCGTGGCGCAGCGAGAGCCATGGCGGGGGCGGGGAGGGGGAGCTCACCAGTGTGGTGGCCCCAGATGGGGACGCTGCGCTGCCATTGCTGGCCGCAGGGGCTGTGCTGAGCTCTGCCCTGAAGGAAGGAAGGAAGGGATAAAGGAAGGAAGGAATAAAGAGGAGCCTCGGCAAAGCAAGGGCTGGTGCTGGTTAGGTATACCACAGCCTCTCTGGGTTCTGGAGTCTGGAGTCTGCCTGGGCTCTGGAGTCTGGCTCCGTCTTCTTTACTCCCCCCATCGCGTATTTAGACACACCGACAAGAGCCCCTCTGGGCCTTTGCGTCTCCCGCCTAAACAATCCCAGCTCTCTCAGCCTCTGCTCGTGTGACGGATGCTTCAATCCCTCAAGCCTCTCGGAGGCCTTTTGCTGGACTCGCTCCGGCATGGCCATGTCTTTCTTGTACTGGGCCCAGCGCTTGTGGTACAGGTCTCTCGCTGGCACCTGCTGGACGGCTGCTTGACCTTCCCTCATCACGACTCTAGGTGGAACTAGAGCTCCAAGCGCCCTGTGCTCAGGAATGGCTGACAGAGCTCGCTGGAGCCTGTTAGAGCTTGCGAGAGGTCACAGCCTCCTTTGGCTCAAACTGCTGCACCTGTGTGCTGCCTCGGTGAGCTGTGCTCTCAGCAACGGCTACTTCCTTTCCCCCCGGGCACTGTCCAAGAGTCCGCCAGGACCGTCTCCAAACCGTGCCAAAGGCCGTGCGAATGCAAAATCGGGTCTGGGAGCGTTAAGCGCCACCCCTTGTGCACCAACATCTCGCTGCACTGAGGAACACCTGTGCCATGGCTGAGTGTGGGGGGCAGGTGGGCTTGTTTCCAGGGCTTCTTTCAAAGTGACCGGAGTTGTCCAGGACGTAACAGAACCAAGGGCTGGCTCAGGCTGTGACTATCAGCAGGGCCTAAGCACTGGTTCTTATTGCGAGTCCCCTGTGGCGTAGCAGCAGGACGCGACACCTGGGTGCTGTCAGGGCCCTGAGGGCCTCAGTGGCCCTGACCAGCAATGCTCCACACACCCTGCCCATGGGCCCAGGAGCCCATTTCAGCTCCTCCCTGGGCCTTCTGGCCCCGTCTGCACCAGGAAGCATGGGAAGGGTCTCTCATTGGCATGTGCAGAGCAAAGCTTCACTGCAGAGTCGCCTGCTCCTGCCTCTGTGGGACTGGGTAGTGCAGGGATCTTAGGACTGAAAGACAAGGCAGCTCCTGCGGCAGGTGAGTCACGTCCCGCAGACCCAGAGACCTTTTCTCTGTCACCCAGCGCCTCCCAGGAGCCCTAAGGAAAGGGTATTCTGCAAGGGGATTTGGCAGAAGACAGGGCTGCCCTGGAGCTGGCTGCACAGGCAAGCCCAGGATGGCTGTTGTTGCAACAGAGGAAACGCCCTGTTCCTCGTGCCTGCTCAGAGCTCCTGTGCGTCTGATAGGGTCCCCTTCCTTCCACGCTGCCCCCCAGGTGAAAGGCCTCGCTTGCTGTGGCAATAGGGTTAGCCCTAACCCTAAGCCTTTCCCTGGCTGGGAATCGAACCCAGGCCGCGGCAGTGAGAGTGCCGAATCCTGACCACTAGACCACCAGGGAGGAGAGGCCCAGCCTGCCTGTGCACCCACCGGTGGGCACCAGCCCTGCCCTGCAGGGGACCAACCCCTCCAACCACAGCCCCCCACAGCCGGTCAGGAAGACAAATTGCCGTGGCAGCCCGAGCCTTCCCAGGCAACTCTGCAGGCATTCCTCCTTCTTTCTGAGAACGAGGCCCTCAACCAGAGCCTCTGGGCAGCAGGCACCCTGCAGCGGGAAGGCCCAGGGAGTGCAAGGTGGCGGTCGGCGGGGAGGCTGGTCACTGCTGGACACAGGTTTGCACCTGGAAAGTCCCTGAGCAGAAAATCACAGCTGGGCACAAATCACAGCAGCCTGAGACAACAAAACCCGACAGCACGGGCTTCAAACCCACCTCTCCAAGAAACCGGAGCCAAAATCCAGCTCCTTGCACCACTCACCTATACCCACCAGACTGCAACACTCCTGTCCTGGTGCATGGGTTGGGCTGGGGGAAGTCTGGATTGCCTCTCGCCAGGGGACCGATGCCCCTTCCGGCTGTCCTTGCAGCACAGTGCGAAGCGTGAGCACGCTCTTGCTGCAGGTGGCAGCCAGCAGTGGGAGCGGGCTGCTTTCCGAGGGCAGGCAAGCAGGCTGCGAGGGACATAGCAAGGCCAGTGAGGCAGGGACCTCCCTGGCAGGGCACAGGCCCTCAGCACCCGAGCAAGAAGGGAGAGCTGGTTGAGTGTCAGGAACGAGGGCCAGGCACAGAGCAGTGGTTGCCAGCCAAGTCCAAAGTGCTGAGACGGGTCTGAGGCCAAGCTCTGGAGCCCGGTCAGCCAGGGAAGGGCAGGGTCAGCGAGGTGCATGGCGGCCAGGGCCGGGCATGGCTGCAACGTAGCTCAGGCGAGGAGCAGCTCCCTTCTGCTGAGCCACCTCCGCCACCCAGCGCAGCACTCCTGCAGCTGCAACCTCTCGCCAGGACCTCTCCCAGCAGCAGGAGCAGAGCAAGTGGGGAAAGGACCGTCGCTCTTTGTGGAGGTGCGCCCACAGGCTCACACTGCACCCCAGGGTGCGTGGTGGAGGGGACACTTGAGCAGAAAGAGCCAGGGCTGGGCACGGAGCAGTTCCTATCCCCTGTGCTATGCACCTGCCTTCCCCCCTACACCACCCTCTGTCCAGCTGGCTACGCGGGGCCGCTCTTTGCAGAGTTGTCCTTTCCTCATCGCCAGCCCCTGGACATGCCCCGTAACTTCCTTCAGTCCAGTTCTTTGCCATCCCCAAGAACTGAGACTTCTGAAAAGGTGAATCTAGAGTGTGAGTTTGCCTCCCCTCTCCCAGGGAGGCACATGAGGGCTTGCGCTGTTCGGGTGCTGCTCTGCAAGGACACAGACTCGCATTTTCTGACTTCTCCCTGCTAGCCTGCCGTCACCTGACAGCTCTGGCTGCTCCACAGGAGGGCAGAAGGCAGGAGGGCAGGAGGCAGGAGGGACAAATGGCCCGAGGAGGAAAGGCAATCACATGGGCAGCTGTGATCGTATAGTGGTTAGTACTCTGCGTTGTGGCCGAATCCGAGTCACAGCAATGGTTTTGCAAAGCCCGCCGGGTGAAAAGGAGAGTTGGAAAAGACACGGGAGGCACCCGCAAGGGTAGGCCAGTGGGTTTGTTTCCAAAGATGCCATGGCCTAGGAAGCTCTTCTGTGCTCTCTGTTCCAAACATTCAGTGGGCTCGTGCCTAAAATGATTTCCTGGTTTCTAGTGATCGTGCAGTGTCTTCTGCTGGGGGGCTGCCGTGACAGCTACCCCTGCTTCTGGGAAAGCAGTCAAGCTTCTCCATTCTCCAGGCCAAGCTTGAGAACTGAGAGAGTCTGCCTGGAAAGTGCCCAGCTTTTCACCTTTCCTTTCCCTTGCCCTTGCTCTCCGTGTTGCAGTCAGGGCACTCTCAGCTCCACACACAAACTGCCCTGCAGCCCCAGCCCACCCGCAACTGCCATCCCACGCCATAGAGACCCCCAACACAAGTAGCTCTTCCCTGGGAGAAAGAAGTCGCTTTTTTTTTTTCTTCAGGGGGAGCGTGTGACTTTTCTGAGGTTATGCCACCATGCTGGAAGCCTTAAGTCCTGTTCCGGCCAAGCTGTAAGCTGGCTGTGGGAAAGAAACCCTCTGGATCCTCTGCGGAAGAGAAGAGGTCTGGATCCTCTGCGGAAGAGAAGGGAGGAGAGCCCAGCTCTGCCTCCGGGGCCCCAAACCGAGTGCTATGCGGGCAGAGCCCAGGTCAAGCCTGGAACGGCCCCGAGCGCTTCTGGTGTTCCAAGGTGTCTGTATTGGCAGGTCCCAGGATGTCTGGCTTGAGACAGATGTCACTGCTAGGAAGCTGCACCGCCCAAGGGAAGAGGAGGCAGTGCATGATCAAAAGCCCATGCTCCAGGTGAGGCTTGAACTCACCCTCAGCATCCCTCCGCTTAGCACTGCTGTATAAGTACTGCGCGCTGGCCCATTGCGCCACTGGAGCACGCTTGGAGAGGCGGACTGGAGCCCACGAGCAACCATTGTTGCCTGCGATCACCATGGCTCTTCAGCATTAACCGGGCACCTCAAGTGCTTTCCTCTTTGTCTCGTCCAGCAAGGAGCAGCCATTGCGTGCCAGGCTTGCAACATTCACCAGGGCACGGAGTGCCAGGGCAAAGTGCCCCTCGGCAGGGTTTAGCTGGCTAGAGGCAGGAAAAGGGAGGCCACAGGCGACCCAGGGCTGGGACAGTGCGGTCGCTGCTGTGGCAGCCCTGTGAGGCCATTGAGTGCATCAGAAAGCCCCTGTAGTGAAGGCAGCCGGGGGAGGGGGCGAGGGGAGGCAGAAGAAGGACACCCGACTGCCACAGGGACCGTGAGTAAGGGCAGACCCAGAGCAGCCAAAGCCATGCTGGGCCAATGGGAGTGGAGGCTGGAGAGGGGCTAAGGCAGCCAAGAAGGACACGGAGAGCAGCAGCAGGGAACACTGGTCCCAAACCACATCTCGTGGGGGAGCCAACGGGCTTCTGGCTTTGTGCTCTGCTCCCGAGGGCATCTGGGCTCTGGCCTAACCCCTGCCTGGCTGTCAGAGTCCAGTAGTCTCTGCAGCAGCATCTTGTAGCTATTCCACACAGGGAGGGTCAAGAGGGACCTCACGGAGCTCTCAGAGCGAGACGAGACAGAAGGGTCACCACACCAGAAAAGCCAGCGAGCAGTCCCCCAAAGCAGCAGAACGTCGCCCTTCCAACTCCCCACTGAAAACCAGTTCTTCTCTTTTAAACTGACAAGCACTTTTCTGGAAATCAGGGTCAGCACCACTTCATGAGTTGCATGGCCAGGGAAAGCTGCCAACTAAGCGCACAGGCAGGGCAAAACAGTACTGGCTGAGTACTCAGCTTCTGGACCTCCTTGGCAATTTGTTGGTCCCTGCAGCAGCAAGGCGGTCCAAAGCCTTTGCCTCTTTACTACGCCGAATGTCTGCCAGTGAAGCAGGTGCTTAGTAAGAGGCAGCACTTGCAGGGAGAGTGCAGTGTTTGGAGCATCAGGCGTTACTGGGACAAGGAAGACGACCGAAGAAGAGGCTTCTCCCAGCAACAGACCGAAAGGACACGGCCATCACCCGCTCCTCTGGGAGGATCCACAAAGCCCCTTCCTGTGTTTGATGAAGGGCAGGGAGATGCTGTGTTCCCGGGTCAGAGGAGGCGCATGGACAGGCTTCAAGGAGCCCAGGATTTGAAAAAGGCTGACAGGGCAGTCAAGCAGCTGTGAGCTGCCTGTAGTTTACAAGAAGCTACTAGGTGCTGCTTTGAAAACCTAATTCAAGAAAGCGCTAAAAAAACCAACCGCAGCCATGCGGCAAGAGAGGAGGAAGGTCTAAATGAGGCACGTCCACCTCCAGGCAGCAGGCAGGAGGTGGGTGGTGGGGACACCGTGCGCCCACCAGGACATGAGCACAGCCCTGGGGGGGCCGCCACAAGGAGCAGCCAAGGGCCGACGGAGGCCCAGGGACAAACATGGCCCATCCCAGGTTTGCCTGGCTGGAGAGCACTGCAGCTGCAGAGAAAAGCCAGGCATCTGCACTCCCAGGTTGCCGCACCGCTCTACCCCACAGCAGCTCCTCCTCTGCCCTTAGCCTTTCCCCATACAATCCGGAGAAGGGCTGCAGCTCCTATAGCACCCCTGGGGCTGTGGGCCCATCAGGTGTACGTGTGTCCTGGCCACCATGCTGTGTGAGGGGTGTGTCCGCTGTGCAGTGTCTCTGTGCGTGTGGAGAGCGTGAGCATGTGTGCGGATGCGTGTGCAGTGTCAGGGATGTGTTGGGCTGGTGCATGTGCACTCTGGCGGTGCAGTCCTGGCTGTGCGTGAGGGTCTTGGGGAGTGAGAGGTGTGAGCTCTGAGCGTGTCCTAGGGAGGGTAATGAAGGAAGAAAGGGGCGCGTGTGTGTGCGCGCGCGCTGTCCTTAGAATGAGTGAGGCAGTGGTTTGCTTGCACACCCGCTCTGTGGCACGCGTGTCTCTATGCTGCGGTCTGTGTACGGGCGTTATTCTGTTACGGCGCTACAAAAACTGTGGAGGAGCACATGGGGGGTTTAACAGCTCTTCTGTTCATCTGTCCTGCAGCACTGTCCTTTGTGAGGCACAGGCTGGTTACTCCAGCCGTGAACAAGTACACGCCACTTTTTTTTTCCTTTGGCCCTTGTAGGTGGATTTCAACATCCCCTTTGCTAAGAGCTCCATGGCCGCAATGGAGACAACGCTGACAGCAGCCGAGGGAGCTCCCACGCTGACAGGCCTCCACTTGGCCCTGGAGCTGCAGTGCCTTGGGACTGGTCGCTCTTCAGGCCCAGGCAGGCTTCCGCAGCTAGCAAGATGGCTCAGGACCACGCTTCCAGACTTTCCAGCAATGTTCACATGTCTTCTGCGCAGCCAGCAAGTCCTGGTATCTCTCCCTTTGATCCCGCAGAGCCATCTGCTGCCCAGTGCTAGGGCATTAAAAAGGAACCGTTTGGTTTTAGGCACAGGGAGAAGGGCACGGAAACGCTGCAGGCCTAGGGCAGGGCGGTTCTTCTGGGGTCTGCTTCTGCTGGCATCTCTATGCTTTCTGGAACGGGACAGGGGCCCTAGTGTCCAAGGCAAGGACATGACAAGGTGCCACGTGCCGGTAATCAGCCTGCGGAGGAGTCAGGCGGGGATGGGACTTTGCACCAAGCCGGCCTCGATCCCCACAGGGCAAGGTGTCCGGGTGTGGAGCCTTGGGGAGACAAGGATGGAGCGTGCGGTTTGAAAAGGGAGAGCCAAAACGCTGGAGGAATCCTTTCATCGTCGGCAGCCACAACTTTCTGGTCCCACAGGGAAAGCCCACCGCTGAGTGCCCAACCCCTGCCCCTGGGCTGGAAGGGTGCCTGCTCCCAGGCCACAGCCTGCAAAGCCTGTTGCTCTCCCACGAGGGGTGCCAGGGAAAGACCGGACCCCCTTCCCCTCCCCTCCCCTTGGGTGCTCCTGGGTGTGGAGGGAAGGCCAGTGCAGGGGAAGGGGAAACAGCACCCCCAGCTGGAGAAATTTACCAGAGGAAGTGCTTCTCTTGGGAATTCCGCTGCCGATTCAGCTCTACCCTCTGCTTCCACTCTTCCCGACGCACTTGGTAAGTCTCCAAGAGTTGCAGGGTGTGGCTTGCTCGTACAGAAAGCTGCCTGCAAGAGCAGGGAAAGTTCCCTCTCCCCTTCTGGCTGAGGCCCTCCTGCCTCTCCCCTCGACCAGCCCCTGCACGCACGCTCCCGCTGGTGGTACCCACAGCCTTCAAGTGGCAATGCAGCTTGGGGCTGCCTGGCACCAGGGTCCAGCCCAGGTCATTGCCATGCCAGGAGAAATCAGGGGACGCCATACCCAGCCCCATGGCTCCCAAGATGGGCTTCCTCACACCTCGGACAGGTGCTGCCACTCCAGTTTTCCAGGCCGGGGCTGGGCCTGGCGCGCACTTACTCTTTGCGCAGCCGCGGCAGCCTCTCTGGCTTCCTCTTCTTCTCCTCAGCTCGGGGCAGGAAGGCAGCAGCGCTCTCCTCTTTCCCAAGCCACGGCACTGGTGAGTGTGGCTGAAGCTCGGGCAGCGTTTCCTGATGCCGCCAAGCCTGCATTGGGGCCAGAGGACAAATTTGAGGCTGCTTCTGACCTCCCTCAGGCGCTCTCACCTCTCAGCCCTGGAGAAGCCAGCAACTGCGGGGCCTGTGCGTCCTCCCGCACACTTGCTCTGCTCTGGCCTCAGAAACCCCCATGCCAAGCACTGCCGCAGGCAGGGACCCTGGCCGGGATTCACCACCGTTGCTTGCTGGCTCCATTCTCTCTTGCTGACATCGCTCGTGACAGGGTGAATGAGGGCAAGGAATGACCATTTTTCAGCGCTGCAACCGTGAAATCAAACGCTCCCGTGGGGTTCCACCAGTCAGACCCCAGCACGGAACCACTGAACGGGGTCGGTTGGAGGGGACCTCTGGAGAACTCTCGTCCAAGGCCCCGCTCCAAGCGGGGCCAGTTAGAGCAGGCTGCCCGGGCCGTGTCCACCTGAGGGTTGAATAACTCCAAGGGTAGAAGTCCCACAGCCTCTCTGGGCCCTGTTCCAAACTTTGACCACCCTCATGGTGGAAACGCGCCTCCCAACAGCTAGCCGGAATCTGCCTTTTTGCAACTCTACGTCTTGTGCCTCTCACCCTGTCACTGTGCGCCTCTGAGAAGAGCTGGCTAAGTTACCTCTAGCCTTTCCCCCGGGTAGCTGCAGACAGCAAGGCGATGGACCCTTGAGCCTTCTCTTCTATGGGCTGAACAAACACAGTCCTCTCCACCTCTCCCTTGGACACCAGGTTCTCCAGCCCGCTGGCCAGCTTGGGAGCCTCCGCTGGATTTGCTCCAGCATTCCAGAGCCTCTCTTGCATGGTCGAGCCCCACCCTGGACCTAGGGCTGGCTCCAGGTGAGGTCTCCCAAGGGCTGAAGAGAGAGGACTCGTGGCGTCCTTCACTCGGCTGGCTACACTCTTGCAAACACAGCCCCGCCTGTGGTTGGCCTTCTTCCCTGCAAGTTCAAGGGAGGGGGTGACCCAGCCATGCCCCCACCACAGCACATTGCTGCTCCTCCCCTTTGGCTTTTTGCAGCAGCTTCTCCCTGCCAGGCATGGGCAGGCAAGCTTGAAAGACCATGGCCACCTGGCCTGCTCTTTGGGGGGCAGCAGTACCACTCGGACTTGGAGACCTCCACAGCTCTGCTCCTCGGCTTACCTGTTCTGCCCTGTTTGGCTGCCTGCAAACAGGAATTGCAGTCCGAGGTCTGGCTTGACGAGGTTCTTGCTGCTTGCTGTCCTCGTCCACCTGAGAGGAGCTCTCCCGAACTGTTTGCAGCAGGCTGAAAACACACAAGCCGGGTGAGGTTATCGGAGTCCCGGATGAGACCGTTCTCCATCTTGTGCTCACAAGCAGCGGCGTGCCAGCCTCTGCAGCACAAGACAGTGCTGCTGGAGCATTTGGTGTATTTGAGCCCTTGTGATCCCATCAAGAGTGAGGGCCCTACAGGCCCTAAGGAAAGCTCTGGATGCCCAGGTGTGGGCCCTCTCTGGATGGCACGAGGAGAAAACCAGTGCCATTTGCCACGCCCGGAGCCTGCAGAGCCCGCTAGCCGCCTCCTGCTAGGGGCACTAAAGGCCGTGAGGTGGTCAGAAAGACTCTGTTTTGGGGTGAAATGGGAAAAGGGGAGGCTTCTAGTGAATTGAATCCAACCTAAAAACCAGGGAAAACGGACACCGCTCTCTGTTGGTGGGGGAGGATGGTCTGACTTTCACGTTCCTCTGGGAAGTGCTCTCATCTACGCTGCAACCAAATGAGGTCCCTTGAAATGTCTAGCAAAGCAGAACAGCTTTGCTGCAACTTCTCAGCTGCTGCAACACCTCTTGCATCGACATCGGTCGTTGTGACACGAGTTGACAACCTTTCAGAGTTCATACCGACGGCGTGTGCGACGGAAACAACTCCTTCCCAGAATGCCAAAAGCACACGGTCACCGGCATGCTTTGCTCCAAGAGCCTCACCTGGCAGCTGGCTTGTTTGCCCGGGTTTTCCATTCTTTCCCTCCCTTTGAGCTGGCCCCAGATAGCGTGGGCGGAGAAAGCCTTTCTCGAGAAAGGAGGCGCTCAGCAGGAGGACTCCCTGGAAGTAGGAAGGGCGGAGACTCTTCAGCAAGCATCTCTGTGAGCGTTTGAACAAGAAGGACAGGCAGCTGTGCTCCAGCTTTGGATCAAAGAGCCCGATTGCCTCGGAGCTCTGCTCCCGAGCAGGTCTTAGGCCCTGGCTGACACAGAATCCTGTCCAGCTCTTCACTTCTGCAGGGCACCCTTCTGCCCTGGAGTACTGTGGCTGTTCTCCTGCTTTCTCTAGCCCATAGGCTTAAAAAGCGGGGCTTGGCTGGGAGGTGCTGGTGACCTCATGGTACCCTCTCCTTTGGGGCGGCTGCGGGCTGGAGGGCATAGTTCCACACGAGAAGGGGAACAGATTCCTGCACATCTATAAGGCGCTCACATGCACAGACGTGCTCTTCTGGCGCATCCAGCCCAAAGACATGCTTAGGGAGATGCACAGCACAAGGCCTGCAATTACCAGCCTCCACAAGGAAGCCACGTTTTGGCACAGCTTCGCAGCCTGTCGCCACTCATCTCCACGTGGTCTTCCTCCCCACTTTCCAGCGCGCTGCTTCCCTGGGAAAGCTAGACCCCCTCCGCCACTGGCAGCTCAAGGCAGGATTTTGATCCCGCGCAGAGCGCGGAGGGATCTTCCTAAATTCCTAAATGCTGCTGCACAGACAGACTCCTGCAACTAAGGAGCAGCTTGCAAGACACACCAGGGCATGGAGTCCCAGGGCCAAGTGCCCCTCAGCAGTGGCAGCTGCTGCAGTTGGTGCTGCAGGACTGCCCGGAGAGCCCCTTCCAGGAGGAGTCCCCTGAGATCTGCCGTGATGAGTAAACAGAGGCACAAGAGAAGCAGCCTACTCCGCCAGGCATCGCCTTTTCAGCTTGGCTCCAGCCCCGTGCTGCGGAGGCCAAAAGGAAAACAAACACACCTCTCTCACCAGTCAGCTGTGACATTACCTTTTCCCTCAGTCTGCTTGTTACGCGCTCTGTCCTTTGCCTCCCGGCCTTTGGCGGCCTTCCGAGACCCTCTGGAGGAAGAGGCTGGTCTCACAGGCGACATCTCAGTCTCCGTCCTGGAAACAAGAAAGGCACCAGAGAGAAGCTTGACACCAGAGGCTCGCAGAAACCTGCGACAGGCTTGCCGTCAATCTAGGAAGACCAAGTCATGCAAAGACTTGTTGGCCGCCCTTCAGATGTCACACTGACAGAGTGTACGGAAGAAGCAACCCCTTCGAAGAACTCCAAGAGCACAAGGGCACCCTCAGCCCTTTTCTCCAAGAGCCTCACCTGGCCGACGACTTGCTTCCTTTGCTCTTCCGCCCCTTCTGCTTTTTACGGCCGGCGCCAGATAACGCGGGTGGCACAGGCCTTTCTTGAGAGAGGAGGCACGCAACGGGAGCACTCCCTGGAAGTAGGAAAGGAGAAGGCTCTTCAGCAAGCGTCTTTGTGAGCACTTGGGACAGGCAGATGTGCTCCAGCATCGGATCAAACAGGCTGATCCCCTTGGAGCCACGCTCTCCAAGAGGTCTTGCTCCCTAGGACGTCCTTGGCACACGCTAGCAGCCTGTTGACAGTCATCTCCAGGCAATCTTTCTCCCCACATTCACGTGCCCGGGATCCGTCAGAGAGGTAGACCCCCCCCTCCCTTCCCCTCCAGCATAGACACCTCGCCGCCAAACGTCCTAAAGTGCTAAAGTGAAAGAGGAGCTTGCGCTATCCACCAGGGCGCAGCGCCCCGGGGCAAAACTGCCCTTCAGCGGCACCAGCTGCATTTGTTGCTGTTGGGCCACCCTGAGACCTCCTGCCATCCAGAGTCACTTGAGATTTGCTGCGAGGGGTAAATAGAGGCACAAAGAGGCAGTCTACTCTCCCAGGCACCGCATCTTGACCAGGGCTCCAACCACCTACTGCTGAGGACAAAGGGAACACACGCATGAACACACGCACGCATGCACACTCCCTTCTCTCTCACAAGTCAGCTGTGACATGACCTGTTCTGTCCATCTGCCCTTCTTCTTCAGTGCACTTCAGGGATCCCTGGGAGGGAGATTCCGCCTCTTGTTTTTCAGCCGGAAGCGTCAAATCAAATCTGGAAAGGAGAAGACGCCAGGCTGCAGAAAAGGCACCACGCTCCCTTTGCCGCTCGCATTCACAGTCCGTTGCCAGAGAGCTTTGAGAAGGCCTGCCAAGGCCATAGCTTTCCAAAGCAGAGTACGCAACATCCTTGAGAACTCTCATTCTGAGGAACCGGAGAGGCACAGGCCAGACCTCCGCGGCGTGTGCGCACACGAGAGGCCCCACCAGTCTGGGCCAGGGCTTCCCTATCCTAACGCGGAGAAAGTGTACTCCAGGCCTCCTTGCTGCCCCTGGAGACCATCTCGCCTCCCCTCCTCCTATTCACCAAGCAGGAGCTGAGACCTACTCCACAAACGTACTGTGGCAACACGAAGACGCTGCCGGGACCCATGCGAAAAGCCACACTTCCTCTTCCTGAAACCACCAGGGGTCTCGTCCCTGGGGCCTGAAACAGAGACAGAGGTACGTGAGAGCGTTCCGGCGACATGACTGCCTTGCTCCTAAAGGCAGCAAATCTTTCTTGTGCTCAGGGCAGATGCTGCCACCGGGACACCCTGAAACAAAGTTTCCTCTCCAAATGCTAGCCCTCAACTAGGAAAGCAGAAGATGCACAGCTCAGAGCTGAGACTGAGGGACCTCACTGCCAGGTGTTTCGCAAGGGCAAGAGTCAAGACAGTCAACGAGGACGCGCCTTCTCTGTTAGTGGAGAAGTCAGGCACAGGAGAAGGCATTCGATTAGCCAGGGTCTCTGCGGGCCGGGTTTTGCCGGTTGGCTTGCTATGAGCCTTCCTGGAAAGAGAACACCTGGCTCGGACCTGGTGTTAGCCTCACAGGCTCTCCAAGGATTTGGGTGGTTGCATCCATAGCATGGAAGAGGAGCGAGAGAGACCCAGCCCTTGCTTTGCCTTTGCCCAGTGGGTAAGAACCGGGAGTGCCACACGAGAGAGCTGGGGAAGGGCATTGGGCTGGGATGAGGAGACAGGCTGGGACAGGGTGACCATCCCAAGCAGAGCGTGAATGCAGGCCTGGGGCAGAAAAGAGCCGTTCATGGCAGTGGGACGCCAGGGACACTGGGAAGGGCTGGTCAGTGCAGACGGCCCAGCACTCAACCATGGCTTTCTGCGAGGGGAAGCGCCACAGATACCTGCCTGCGTCGTAGACTCTTTCCCCAGAAACTGCCTACTTTTGAGCCCGTAAAAGCCTCGCCATTATCATTTCTAGCACAGAGAGTGGGATGCTGGGCCAGCCAGAGCCTTGGCCTAACGCGGGGCAGCTCGTCCTACGTTCGCCTCTGTCGCCCAGACCACTGCGTACGAGAGACGGACGCTAGAGAGAGTTGGCGTGGCTGGAGACCGTGGCTGCCCCGCTGGCCGGGAAGGTCCTGGCAGGCCAACAGAGATCAGTTCAGTCGTCCTTTGACAGGTGTCCAGAAGAAGTAGGCGTAGCACGGGGAAGTGCTCGACTTACCCCGAGCAGAGCTGCTAGCAGCTTTCCAGTGCCATCCACGGTGAGGAGGAAGTCATCGTAAAATCTCATGGTCACTTCCTGGTCTCGTACGGAGAGAATGCCAATGGCCTTGAAGACAAAGTCCACGGCCTGTCTTTTTGAGATGGCCCGAAAGAACGCCATCACGGTCTCCTGTATGCAGCACTGCACCGTTGTAAAAGGCATGTGGGCACACACGGATAGATCCTCGTACCTCAGAGGGACGATTCTTACGTCACCTAGACAGCAGCAAAGGAGGAACAAAGTCACCTCTGCAGCAGGGCAGCGGGCTCCAATCACAAGGTGACAACACTTTCTGGCAAGACAGCGCTGCCTCAGAGCAGGCTCTTGAATCCTCTGCTACAGCGCCTAGGAGCGGTTTATGGAGTCCCTTCCGGGAAGAGTCAGAGCAGCCTGCAAACTGAGGTGCTCAGGGGGCAGCAGTGATTTTGCCAGTGCAGGAATAAAAAAGGGAAACTAACCATTTGGTAGGACCACGTTACCGGAGGGCAGGACAAGTAGGGCAGACGGGTGCAGGTCCCATGAGAAAGTGCGTGGTGCCAGGCCATTGTGACTGTGCCCGCAGCCAGTGCCCTCTGGCTAAGCCTATGCCATGTCAGTAGACGCAAGGAAGAAGCAAAGTGCAAGGACGGCACAGCAGCCCACAGGGTTCTTCTACCCCCCCCGCACCCCCACCCCGACCCCCACCCCCACCCCCACCGCCTCGTAGTCAGCAAATGTCTCCGCTTTTGGGGCCAGCGTCCTATCCCTCCCACGCACCGGCTGAAGGCATATTACCAGGAAAGGACACCCAGGGAGCCTTTCTGAGCAGTTGCTCCTGGCTGGCCTCTGCAGCTTGAACAAGCTGAAGTTGTTCTCAGGCCAGCCGGAGGCATTCAGTCATGTCTTCAGAGCAGTTTGCATGCGCCTCAAGCTCGGCGCAAGGGCAGGCAAAGGTTTTAACGTGTCTTCTTACCAGGAACATCTTCTTGAGCGCACCTGGCCTGGTATTCCTTGGCAACAACCTCCGATATACGGAACATGGGTCTCCGAACAATCGAAAGCTCACCGTTCACGGAGCACTCGTAGTGTTTAAGGACATAGAATATCCCCACTCCTAATACCTTGACACCCTGAGAGCAGCAGCGGGAGAGAAGGAACAAGCATAAGCAGCCTGGAGACGAAAAACGGACCGAGGGCTTGCCCGAGCGTGGAGATGCTGCCCTGGGCCCTGCCCACCCCTAGCATGCAAAAGGCAAGATGGGGCACTAGGGAAAGCACACACTCCAGACCTTTCTTTCCTCTTGCTCCTCGGCTCGCCCCCCAAATCTCTTTGGGAAAGCAACAGCAGAGCCAACATTCCTCCCCTACCTACAGTCGGAGGGGTTTCCAACGGCAGGGACCAACCCTGGAACAGGGGCCAGGCTTTGGTTTTTCCATGCTGGCACTGGAGAAGGGAGAAGGCCCAGAAAGTGCCCAGCACTCTCTTCTGCTTTATCGGGACTTCCGTTGTTACCGCCGGTGCCAGAGAAGCTGCTCTGTGGCACATTTGTCCAGGACAGTGTCCTGCGGGGGTGCTCTTTCTCTTTTCAGGGGAGGGAAGCAACGGCACGCCGTGGCACAGGGGTGTCAGGACAAGGCAAACCGTCAGCGTTTCAGGAGGGGAGGACCGAGCCACAAGACCCACCTTGTTCTCTGCCAAGTGCTCTAGAATGTATTCAGAGACGCTGTCCCAAATGGTAACAATCTCTGGAAAGCAAGGGAAAAATCCAAGTCAGCAAGCGCACAACCATTCAGCACCCTGCTCACCAAGGAGGTGACCGGTGCAGGTGAGACGAAACATACCGCCACCCCAATTCCGAACACGCAAGGCGCTCCACGTGGCGGGAGCTGCAGAGCTGAGCTGCGAGGACACCTCTGCCCACTTCTAAGCGAGGCTCCTGTCCTTTCAGGTGGGCATGCCTGAAAGGCATACCCGCCCGCTAGGGAAACGGGGACTAGCTTTCCACGCCAGTGAGAGGACGGTGCCGTGCCCACAGGAGTCGCCCAGGCTCAGGGCAGCCCCAGGTGTCTCCCCTGCAGGAGTCCCGGCTGCCAAACTCACCGCTGGGCCACCAAGGGACGTGCAGACTGGTCTCTCGTGGCACCCACTAGCCCTGTCCAGCCCTGCCCCACAGAGCCCAGCCTTTCCATAGCTCTTCTCCTAGCTGATATGCTCTACAGCAGTCAGGAAATACCTCCTGCAAGCCTTACCGTAGCGGCTGAGATTCCTGAGCGTTGGGAACACGTCTGGCCACAGGTTCTCCATCTTTGCGCCCCCTCACGCTCAATGAGGCCCTGTAGCAGGAGGGGGAGGAGGAAACTTCTCCTCCTCCTCCTTTGCACTTCCCCAGGCAGGCTCCAGCAGTGTTGCGTGGCCTGCCTTCGCCCTCTCGTTGCGCTGCAAAGCAGCTCCTCCAGAGAAGAGCGGTGGCGAGAGCAGCACCCGAAAGCTGGGCTTGCCCAGGCCTCGCAGGGAAGTGCAGGGAGGGGCCCCGTGGCGGGAGGGGAGCTGTGGCTGTGATGCGGCATGTCCCACTGTGACCCCAGCCCGCGTCACCAAGAGGCTGCCAGGCCTCCCGCGACACCCTCCCCCAGACCCTGCCAGGCTTTGCCCACCTCAGCCAAGGGCAGCTGCGCTGGCTGTTTTGGGGTGCTGCCCCCACCCCACGCCGTGGCGCAGCGAGAGCCATGGCGGGGGCGGGGAGGGGGAGCTCACCAGTGTGGTGGCCCCAGATGGGGACGCTGCGCTGCCATTGCTGGCCGCAGGGGCTGTGCTGAGCTCTGCCCTGAAGGAAGGAAGGAAGGGATAAAGGAAGGAAGGAATAAAGAGGAGCCTCGGCAAAGCAAGGGCTGGTGCTGGTTAGGTATACCACAGCCTCTCTGGGTTCTGGAGTCTGGAGTCTGCCTGGGCTCTGGAGTCTGGCTCCGTCTTCTTTACTCCCCCCATCGCGTATTTAGACACACCGACAAGAGCCCCTCTGGGCCTTTGCGTCTCCCGCCTAAACAATCCCAGCTCTCTCAGCCTCTGCTCGTGTGACGGATGCTTCAATCCCTCAAGCCTCTCGGAGGCCTTTTGCTGGACTCGCTCCGGCATGGCCATGTCTTTCTTGTACTGGGCCCAGCGCTTGTGGTACAGGTCTCTCGCTGGCACCTGCTGGACGGCTGCTTGACCTTCCCTCATCACGACTCTAGGTGGAACTAGAGCTCCAAGCGCCCTGTGCTCAGGAATGGCTGACAGAGCTCGCTGGAGCCTGTTAGAGCTTGCGAGAGGTCACAGCCTCCTTTGGCTCAAACTGCTGCACCTGTGTGCTGCCTCGGTGAGCTGTGCTCTCAGCAACGGCTACTTCCTTTCCCCCCGGGCACTGTCCAAGAGTCCGCCAGGACCGTCTCCAAACCGTGCCAAAGGCCGTGCGAATGCAAAATCGGGTCTGGGAGCGTTAAGCGCCACCCCTTGTGCACCAACATCTCGCTGCACTGAGGAACACCTGTGCCATGGCTGAGTGTGGGGGGCAGGTGGGCTTGTTTCCAGGGCTTCTTTCAAAGTGACCGGAGTTGTCCAGGACGTAACAGAACCAAGGGCTGGCTCAGGCTGTGACTATCAGCAGGGCCTAAGCACTGGTTGTTATTGCGAGTCCCCTGTGGCGTAGCAGCAGGACGCGACACCTGGGTGCTGTCAGGGCCCTGAGGGCCTCAGTGGCCCTGACCAGCAATGCTCCACACACCCTGCCCATGGGCCCAGGAGCCCATTTCAGCTCCTCCCTGGGCCTTCTGGCCCCGTCTGCACCAGGAAGCATGGGAAGGGTCTCTCATTGGCATGTGCAGAGCAAAGCTTCACTGCAGAGTCGCCTGCTCCTGCCTCTGTGGGACTGGGTAGTGCAGGGATCTTAGGACTGAAAGACAAGGCAGCTCCTGCGGCAGGTGAGTCACGTCCCGCAGACCCAGAGACCTTTTCTCTGTCACCCAGCGCCTCCCAGGAGCCCTAAGGAAAGGGTATTCTGCAAGGGGATTTGGCAGAAGACAGGGCTGCCCTGGAGCTGGCTGCACAGGCAAGCCCAGGATGGCTGTTGTTGCAACAGAGGAAACGCCCTGTTCCTCGTGCCTGCTCAGAGCTCCTGTGCGTCTGATAGGGTCCCCTTCCTTCCACGCTGCCCCCCAGGTGAAAGGCCTCGCTTGCTGTGGCAATAGGGTTAGCCCTAACCCTAAGCCTTTCCCTGCTGGGAATCGAACCCAGGCCGCGGCAGTGAGAGTGCCGAATCCTGACCACTAGACCACCAGGGAGGAGAGGCCCAGCCTGCCTGTGCACCCACCGGTGGGCACCAGCCCTGCCCTGCAGGGGACCAACCCCTCCAACCACAGCCCCCCACAGCCGGTCAGGAAGACAAATTGCCGTGGCAGCCCGAGCCTTCCCAGGCAACTCTGCAGGCATTCCTCCTTCTTTCTGAGAACGAGGCCCTCAACCAGAGCCTCTGGGCAGCAGGCACCCTGCAGCGGGAAGGCCCAGGGAGTGCAAGGTGGCGGTCGGCGGGGAGGCTGGTCACTGCTGGACACAGGTTTGCACCTGGAAAGTCCCTGAGCAGAAAATCACAGCTGGGCACAAATCACAGCAGCCTGAGACAACAAAGCCCGACAGCACGGGCTTCAAACCCACCTCTCCAAGAAACCGGAGCCAAAATCCAGCTCCTTGCACCACTCACCTATACCCACCAGACTGCAACACTCCTGTCCTGGTGCATGGGTTGGGCTGGGGGAAGTCTGGATTGCCTCTCGCCAGGGGACCGATGCCCCTTCCGGCTGTCCTTGCAGCACAGTGCGAAGCGTGAGCACGCTCTTGCTGCAGGTGGCAGCCAGCAGTGGGAGCGGGCTGCTTTCCGAGGGCAGGCAAGCAGGCTGCGAGGGACATAGCAAGGCCAGTGAGGCAGGGACCTCCCTGGCAGGGCACAGGCCCTCAGCACCCGAGCAAGAAGGGAGAGCTGGTTGAGTGTCAGGAACGAGGGCCAGGCACAGAGCAGTGGTTGCCAGCCAAGTCCAAAGTGCTGAGACGGGTCTGAGGCCAAGCTCTGGAGCTCGGTCAGCCAGGGAAGGGCAGGGTCAGCGAGGTGCATGGCAGCCAGGGCCGGGCATGGCTGCAACGTAGCTCAGGCGAGGAGCAGCTCCCTTCTGCTGAGCCACCTCCGCCACCCAGCGCAGCACTCCTGCAGCTGCAACCTCTCGCCAGGACCTCTCCCAGCAGCAGGAGCAGAGCAAGTGGGGAAAGGACCGTCGCTCTTTGTGGAGGTGCGCCCACAGGCTCACACTGCACCCCAGGGTGCGTGGTGGAGGGGACACTTGAGCAGAAAGAGCCAGGGCTGGGCACGGAGCAGTTCGTATCCCCTGTGCTATGCACCTGCCTTCCCCCCTACACCACCCTCTGTCCAGCTGGCTACGCGGGGCCGCTCTTTGCAGAGTTGTCCTTTCCTCATCGCCAGCCCCTGGACATGCCCCGTAACTTCCTTCAGTCCAGTTCTTTGCCATCCCCAAGAACTGAGACTTCTGAAAAGGTGAATCTAGAGCGTGAGTTTGCCTCCCCTCTCCCAGGGAGGCACATGAGGGCTTGCGCTGTTCGGGTGCTGCTCTGCAAGGACACAGACTCGCATTTTCTGACTTCTCCCTGCTAGCCTGCCGTCACCTGACAGCTCTGGCTGCTCCGCAGGAGGGCAGAAGGCAGGAGGGCAGGAGGCAGGAGGGACAAATGGCCCGAGGAGGAAAGGCAATCACATGGGCAGCTGTGATCGTATAGTGGTTAGTACTCTGCGTTGTGGCCGAATCCGAGTCACAGCAATGGTTTTGCAAAGCCCGCCGGGTGAAAAGGAGAGTTGGAAAAGACACGGGAGGCACCCGCAAGGGTAGGCCAGTGGGTTTGTTTCCAAAGATGCCATGGCCTAGGAAGCTCTTCTGTGCTCTCTGTTCCAAACATTCAGTGGGCTCGTGCCTAAAATGATTTCCTGGTTTCTAGTGATCGTGCAGTGTCTTCTGCTGGGGGGCTGCCGTGACAGCTACCCCTGCTTCTGGGAAAGCAGTCAAGCTTCTCCATTCTCCAGGCCAAGCTTGAGAACTGAGAGACTCTGCCTGGAAAGTGCCCAGCTTTTCACCTTTCCTTTCCCTTGCCCTTGCTCTCCGTGTTGCAGTCAGGGCACTCTCAGCTCCACACACAAACTGCCCTGCAGCCCCAGCCCACCCGCAACTGCCATCCCACGCCATAGAGACCCCCAACACAAGTAGCTCTTCCCTGGGAGAAAGAAGTCGCTTTTTTTTTTTCTTCAGGGGGAGCGTGTGACTTTTCTGAGGTTATGCCACCATGCTGGAAGCCTTAAGTCCTGTTCCGGCCAAGCTGTAAGCTGGCTGTGGGAAAGAAACCCTCTGGATCCTCTGCGGAAGAGAAGAGGTCTGGATCCTCTGCGGAAGAGAAGGGAGGAGAGCCCAGCTCTGCCTCCGGGGCCCCAAACCGAGTGCTATGCGGGCAGAGCCCAGGTCAAGCCTGGAACGGCCCCGAGCGCTTCTGGTGTTCCAAGGTGTCTGTATTGGCAGGTCCCAGGATGTCTGGCTTGAGACAGATGTCACTGCTAGGAAGCTGCACCGCCCAAGGGAAGAGGAGGCAGTGCATGATCAAAAGCCCATGCTCCAGGTGAGGCTTGAACTCACACCCTCAGCATCCCTCCGCTTAGCACTGCTGTATAAGTACTGCGCGCTGGCCCATTGCGCCACTGGAGCACGCTTGGAGAGGCGGACTGGAGCCCACGAGCAACCATTGTTGCCTGCGATCACCATGGCTCTTCAGCATTAACCGGGCACCTCAAGTGCTTTCCTCTTTGTCTCGTCCAGCAAGGAGCAGCCATTGCGTGCCAGGCTTGCAACATTCACCAGGGCACGGAGTGCCAGGGCAAAGTGCCCCTCGGCAGGGTTTAGCTGGCTAGAGGCAGGAAAAGGGAGGCCACAGGCGACCCAGGGCTGGGACAGTGCGGTCGCTGCTGTGGCAGCCCTGTGAGGCCATTGAGTGCATCAGAAAGCCCCTGTAGTGAAGGCAGCCGGGGGAGGGGGCGAGGGGAGGCAGAAGAAGGACACCCGACTGCCACAGGGACCGTGAGTAAGGGCAGACCCAGAGCAGCCAAAGCCATGCTGGGCCAATGGGAGTGGAGGCTGGAGAGGGGCTAAGGCAGCCAAGAAGGACACGGAGAGCAGCAGCAGGGAGCACTGGTCCCAAACCACATCTCGTGGGGGAGCCAACGGGCTTCTGGCTTTGCGCTCTGCTCCCGAGGGCATCTGGGCTCTGGCCTAACCCCTGCCTGGCTGTCAGAGTCCAGTAGTCTCTGCAGCAGCATCTTGTAGCTATTCCACACAGGGAGGGTCAAGAGGGACCTCGCGGAGCTCTCAGAGCGAGACGAGACAGAAGGGTCACCGCACCAGAAAAGCCAGCGGGCAGTCCCCCAAAGCAGCAGAACGTCGCCCTTCCAACTCCCCACTGAAAACCAGTTCTTCTCTTTTAAACTGACAAGCACTTTTCTGGAAATCAGGGTCAGCACCACTTCATGAGTTGCATGGCCAGGGAAAGCTGCCAACTAAGCGCACAGGCAGGGCAAAACAGTACTGGCTGAGTACTCAGCTTCTGGACCTCCTTGGCAATTTGTTGGTCCCTGCAGCAGCAAGGCGGTCCAAAGCCTTTGCCTCTTTACTACGCCGAATGTCTGCCAGTGAAGCAGGTGCTTAGTAAGAGGCAGCACTTGCAGGGAGAGTGCAGTGTTTGGAGCATCAGGCGTTACTGGGACAAGGAAGACGACCGAAGAAGAGGCTTCTCCCAGCAACAGACCGAAAGGACACGGCCATCACCCGCTCCTCTGGGAGGATCCACAAAGCCCCTTCCTGTGTTTGATGAAGGGCAGGGAGATGCTGTGTTCCCGGGTCAGAGGAGGCGCATGGACAGGCTTCAAGGAGCCCAGGATTTGAAAAAGGCTGACAGGGCAGTCAAGCAGCTGTGAGCTGCCTGTAGTTTACAAGAAGCTACTAGGTGCTGCTTTGAAAACCTAATTCAAGAAAGCGCTAAAAAAACCAACCGCAGCCATGCGGCAAGAGAGGAGGAAGGTCTAAATGAGGCACGTCCACCTCCAGGCAGCAGGCAGGAGGTGGGTGGTGGGGACACCGTGCGCCCACCAGGACATGAGCACAGCCCTGGGGGGGCCGCCACAAGGAGCAGCCAAGGGCCGACGGAGGCCCAGGGACAAACATGGCCCATCCCAGGTTTGCCTGGCTGGAGAGCACTGCAGCTGCAGAGAAAAGCCAGGCATCTGCACTCCCAGGTTGCCGCACCGCTCTACCCCACAGCAGCTCCTCCTCTGCCCTTAGCCTTTCCCCATACAATCCGGAGAAGGGCTGCAGCTCCTATAGCACCCCTGGGGCTGTGGGCCCATCAGGTGTACGTGTGTCCTGGCCACCATGCTGTGTGAGGGGTGTGTCCGCTGTGCAGTGTCTCTGTGCGTGTGGAGAGCGTGAGCATGTGTGCGGATGCGTGTGCAGTGTCAGGGATGTGTTGGGCTGGTGCATGTGCACTCTGGCGGTGCAGTCCTGGCTGTGCGTGAGGGTCTTGGGGAGTGAGAGGTGTGAGCTCTGAGCGTGTCCTAGGGAGGGTAATGAAGGAAGAAAGGGGCGCGTGTGTGTGCGCGCGCGCTGTCCTTAGAATGAGTGAGGCAGTGGTTTGCTTGCACACCCGCTCTGTGGCACGCGTGTCTCTATGCTGCGGTCTGTGTACGGGCGTTATTCTGTTACGGCGCTACAAAAACCGTGGAGGAGCACATGGGGGGTTTAACAGCTCTTCTGTTCATCTGTCCTGCAGCACTGTCCTTTGTGAGGCACAGGCTGGTTACTCCAGCCGTGAACAAGTACACGCCACTTTTTTTTTTCCTTTGGCCCTTGTAGGTGGATTTCAACATCCCCTTTGCTAAGAGCTCCATGGCCGCAATGGAGACAACGCTGACAGCAGCCGAGGGAGCTCCCACGCTGACAGGCCTCCACTTGGCCCTGGAGCTGCAGTGCCTTGGGACTGGTCGCTCTTCAGGCCCAGGCAGGCTTCCGCAGCTAGCAAGATGGCTCAGGACCACGCTTCCAGACTTTCCAGCAATGTTCACATGTCTTCTGCGCAGCCAGCAAGTCCTGGTATCTCTCCCTTTGATCCCGCAGAGCCATCTGCTGCCCAGTGCTAGGGCATTAAAAAGGAACCGTTTGGTTTTAGGCACAGGGAGAAGGGCACGGAAACGCTGCAGGCCTAGGGCAGGGCGGTTCTTCTGGGGTCTGCTTCTGCTGGCATCTCTATGCTTTCTGGAACGGGACAGGGGCCCTAGTGTCCAAGGCAAGGACATGACAAGGTGCCACGTGCCGGTAATCAGCCTGCGGAGGAGTCAGGCGGGGATGGGACTTTGCACCAAGCCGGCCTCGATCCCCACAGGGCAAGGTGTCCGGGTGTGGAGCCTTGGGGAGACAAGGATGGAGCGTGCGGTTTGAAAAGGGAGAGCCAAAACACTGGAGGAATCCTTTCATCGTCGGCAGCCACAACTTTCTGGTCCCACAGGGAAAGCCCACCGCTGAGTGCCCAACCCCTGCCCCTGGGCTGGAAGGGTGCCTGCTCCCAGGCCACAGCCTGCAAAGCCTGTTGCTCTCCCACGAGGGGTGCCAGGGAAAGACCGGACCCCCTTCCCCTCCCCTCCCCTTGGGTGCTCCTGGGTGTGGAGGGAAGGCCAGTGCAGGGGAAGGGGAAACAGCACCCCCAGCTGGAGAAATTTACCAGAGGAAGTGCTTCTCTTGGGAATTCCGCTGCCGATTCAGCTCTACCCTCTGCTTCCACTCTTCCCGACGCACTTGGTAAGTCTCCAAGAGTTGCAGGGTGTGGCTTGCTCGTACAGAAAGCTGCCTGCAAGAGCAGGGAAAGTTCCCTCTCCCCTTCTGGCTGAGGCCCTCCTGCCTCTCCCCTCGACCAGCCCCTGCACGCACGCTCCCGCTGGTGGTACCCACAGCCTTCAAGTGGCAATGCAGCTTGGGGCTGCCTGGCACCAGGGTCCAGCCCAGGTCATTGCCATGCCAGGAGAAATCAGGGGACGCCATACCCAGCCCCATGGCTCCCAAGATGGGCTTCCTCACACCTCGGACAGGTGCTGCCACTCCAGTTTTCCAGGCCGGGGCTGGGCCTGGCGCGCACTTACTCTTTGCGCAGCCGCGGCAGCCTCTCTGGCTTCCTCTTCTTCTCCTCAGCTCGGGGCAGGAAGGCAGCAGCGCTCTCCTCTTTCCCAAGCCACGGCACTGGTGAGTGTGGCTGAAGCTCGGGCAGCGTTTCCTGATGCCGCCAAGCCTGCATTGGGGCCAGAGGACAAATTTGAGGCTGCTTCTGACCTCCCTCAGGCGCTCTCACCTCTCAGCCCTGGAGAAGCCAGCAACTGCGGGGCCTGTGCGTCCTCCCGCACACTTGCTCTGCTCTGGCCTCAGAAACCCCCATGCCAAGCACTGCCGCAGGCAGGGACCCTGGCCGGGATTCACCACCGTTGCTTGCTGGCTCCATTCTCTCTTGCTGACATCGCTCGTGACAGGGTGAATGAGGGCAAGGAATGACCGTTTTTCAGCGCTGCAACCGTGAAATCAAACGCTCCCGTGGGGTTCCACCAGTCAGACCCCAGCACGGAACCACTGAACGGGGTCGGTTGGAGGGGACCTCTGGAGAACTCTCGTCCAAGGCCCCGCTCCAAGCGGGGCCAGTTAGAGCAGGCTGCCCGGGCCGTGTCCACCTGAGGGTTGAATAACTCCAAGGGTAGAAGTCCCACAGCCTCTCTGGGCCCTGTTCCAAACTTTGACCACCCTCATGGTGGAAACGCGCCTCCCAACAGCTAGCCGGAATCTGCCTTTTTGCAACTCTACGTCTTGTGCCTCTCACCCTGTCACTGTGCGCCTCTGAGAAGAGCTGGCTAAGTTACCTCTAGCCTTTCCCCCGGGTAGCTGCAGACAGCAAGGCGATGGACCCTTGAGCCTTCTCTTCTATGGGCTGAACAAACACAGTCCTCTCCACCTCTCCCTTGGACACCAGGTTCTCCAGCCCGCTGGCCAGCTTGGGAGCCTCCGCTGGATTTGCTCCAGCATTCCAGAGCCTCTCTTGCATGGTCGAGCCCCACCCTGGACCTAGGGCTGGCTCCAGGTGAGGTCTCCCAAGGGCTGAAGAGAGAGGACTCGTGGCGTCCTTCACTCGGCTGGCTACACTCTTGCAAGCACAGCCCCGCCTGTGGTTGGCCTTCTTCCCTGCAAGTTCAAGGGAGGGGGCGACCCAGCCATGCCCCCACCACAGCACATTGCTGCTCCTCCCCTTTGGCTTTTTGCAGCAGCTTCTCCCTGCCAGGCATGGGCAGGCAAGCTTGAAAGACCATGGCCACCTGGCCTGCTCTTTGGGGGGCAGCAGTACCACTCGGACTTGGAGACCTCCACAGCTCTGCTCCTCGGCTTACCTGTTCTGCCCTGTTTGGCTGCCTGCAAACAGGAATTGCAGTCCGAGGTCTGGCTTGACGAGGTTCTTGCTGCTTGCTGTCCTCGTCCACCTGAGAGGAGCTCTCCCGAACTGTTTGCAGCAGGCTGAAAACACACAAGCCGGGTGAGGTTATCGGAGTCCCGGATGAGACCGTTCTCCATCTTGTGCTCACAAGCAGCGGCGTGCCAGCCTCTGCAGCACAAGACAGTGCTGCTGGAGCATTTGGTGTATTTGAGCCCTTGTGATCCCGTCAAGAGTGAGGGAAGAACGCCTCCAGCTGTAGCACTCACATGAGGCCCTACAGGCCCTAAGGAAAGCTCTGGATGCCCAGGTGTGGGCCCTCTCTGGATGGCACGAGGAGAAAACCAGTGCCATTTGCCACGCCCGGAGCCTGCAGAGCCCGCTAGCCGCCTCCTGCTAGGGGCACTAAAGGCCGTGAGGTGGTCAGAAAGACTCTGTTTTGGGGTGAAATGGGAAAAGGGGAGGCTTCTAGTGAATTGAATCCAACCTAAAAACCAGGGAAAACGGACACCGCTCTCTGTTGGTGGGGGAGGATGGTCTGACTTTCACGTTCCTCTGGGAAGTGCTCTCATCTACGCTGCAACCAAATGAGGTCCCTTGAAATGTCTAGCAAAGCAGAACAGCTTTGCTGCAACTTCTCAGCTGCTGCAACACCTCTTGCATCGACATCGGTCGTTGTGACACGAGTTGACAACCTTTCAGAGTTCATACCGACGGCGTGTGCGACGGAAACAACTCCTTCCCAGAATGCCAAAAGCACACGGTCACCGGCATGCTTTGCTCCAAGAGCCTCACCTGGCAGCTGGCTTGTTTGCCCGGGTTTTCCATTCTTTCCCTCCCTTTGAGCTGGCCCCAGATAGCGTGGGCGGAGAAAGCCTTTCTCGAGAAAGGAGGCGCTCAGCAGGAGGACTCCCTGGAAGTAGGAAGGGCGGAGACTCTTCAGCAAGCATCTCTGTGAGCGTTTGAACAAGAAGGACAGGCAGCTGTGCTCCAGCTTTGGATCAAAGAGCCCGATTGCCTCGGAGCTCTGCTCCCGAGCAGGTCTTAGGCCCTGGCTGACACAGAATCCTGTCCAGCTCTTCACTTCTGCAGGGCACCCTTCTGCCCTGGAGTACTGTGGCTGTTCTCCTGCTTTCTCTAGCCCATAGGCTTAAAAAGCGGGGCTTGGCTGGGAGGTGCTGGTGACCTCATGGTACCCTCTCCTTTGGGGCGGCTGCGGGCTGGAGGGCATAGTTCCACACGAGAAGGGGAACAGATTCCTGCACATCTCTAAGGCGCTCACATGCACAGACGTGCTCTTCTGGCGCATCCAGCCCAAAGACATGCTTAGGGAGATGCACAGCACAAGGCCTGCAATTACCAGCCTCCACAAGGAAGCCACGTTTTGGCACAGCTTCGCAGCCTGTCGCCACTCATCTCCACGTGGTCTTCCTCCCCACTTTCCAGCGCGCTGCTTCCCTGGGAAAGCTAGACCCCCTCCGCCACTGGCAGCTCAAGGCAGGATTTTGATCCCGCGCAGAGCGCGGAGGGATCTTCCTAAATTCCTAAATGCTGCTGCACAGACAGACTCCTGCAACTAAGGAGCAGCTTGCAAGACACACCAGGGCATGGAGTCCCAGGGCCAAGTGCCCCTCAGCAGTGGCAGCTGCTGCAGTTGGTGCTGCAGGACTGCCCGGAGAGCCCCTTCCAGGAGGAGTCCCCTGAGATCTGCCGTGATGAGTAAACAGAGGCACAAGAGAAGCAGCCTACTCCGCCAGGCATCGCCTTTTCAGCTTGGCTCCAGCCCCGTGCTGCGGAGGCCAAAAGGAAAACAAACACACCTCTCTCACCAGTCAGCTGTGACATTACCTTTTCCCTCAGTCTGCTTGTTACGCGCTCTGTCCTTTGCCTCCCGGCCTTTGGCGGCCTTCCGAGACCCTCTGGAGGAAGAGGCTGGTCTCACAGGCGACATCTCAGTCTCCGTCCTGGAAACAAGAAAGGCACCAGAGAGAAGCTTGACACCAGAGGCTCGCAGAAACCTGCGACAGGCTTGCCGTCAATCTAGGAAGACCAAGTCATGCAAAGACTTGTTGGCCGCCCTTCAGATGTCACACTGACAGAGTGTACGGAAGAAGCAACCCCTTCGAAGAACTCCAAGAGCACAAGGGCACCCTCAGCCCTTTTCTCCAAGAGCCTCACCTGGCCGACGACTTGCTTCCTTTGCTCTTCCGCCCCTTCTGCTTTTTACGGCCGGCGCCAGATAACGCGGGTGGCACAGGCCTTTCTTGAGAGAGGAGGCACGCAACGGGAGCACTCCCTGGAAGTAGGAAAGGAGAAGGCTCTTCAGCAAGCGTCTTTGTGAGCACTTGGGACAGGCAGATGTGCTCCAGCATCGGATCAAACAGGCTGATCCCCTTGGAGCCACGCTCTCCAAGAGGTCTTGCTCCCTAGGACGTCCTTGGCACACGCTAGCAGCCTGTTGACAGTCATCTCCAGGCAATCTTTCTCCCCACATTCACGTGCCCGGGATCCGTCAGAGAGGTAGACCCCCCCCTCCCCTCCCCTCCAGCATAGACACCTCGCCGCCAAACGTCCTAAAGTGCTAAAGTGAAAGAGGAGCTTGCGCTATCCACCAGGGCACAGCGCCCCGGGGCAAAACTGCCCTTCAGCGGCACCAGCTGCATTTGTTGCTGTTGGGCCACCCTGAGACCTCCTGCCATCCAGAGTCACTTGAGATTTGCTGCGAGGGGTAAATAGAGGCACAAAGAGGCAGTCTACTCTCCCAGGCACCGCATCTTGACCAGGGCTCCAACCACCTACTGCTGAGGACAAAGGGAACACACGCATGAACACACGCACGCATGCACACTCCCTTCTCTCTCACAAGTCAGCTGTGACATGACCTGTTCTGTCCATCTGCCCTTCTTCTTCAGTGCACTTCAGGGATCCCTGGGAGGGAGATTCCGCCTCTTGTTTTTCAGCCGGAAGCGTCAAATCAAATCTGGAAAGGAGAAGACGCCAGGCTGCAGAAAAGGCACCACGCTCCCTTTGCCGCTCGCATTCACAGTCCGTTGCCAGAGAGCTTTGAGAAGGCCTGCCAAGGCCATAGCTTTCCAAAGCAGAGTACGCAACATCCTTGAGAACTCTCATTCTGAGGAACCGGAGAGGCACAGGCCAGACCTCCGCGGCGTGTGCGCACACGAGAGGCCCCACCAGTCTGGGCCAGGGCTTCCCTATCCTAACGCGGAGAAAGTGTACTCCAGGCCTCCTTGCTGCCCCTGGAGACCATCTCGCCTCCCCTCCTCCTATTCACCAAGCAGGAGCTGAGACCTACTCCACAAACGTACTGTGGCAACACGAAGACGCTGCCGGGACCCATGCGAAAAGCCACACTTCCTCTTCCTGAAACCACCAGGGGTCTCGTCCCTGGGGCCTGAAACAGAGACAGAGGTACGTGAGAGCGTTCCGGCGACATGACTGCCTTGCTCCTAAAGGCAGCAAATCTTTCTTGTGCTCAGGGCAGATGCTGCCACCGGGACACCCTGAAACAAAGTTTCCTCTCCAAATGCTAGCCCTCAACTAGGAAAGCAGAAGATGCACAGCTCAGAGCTGAGACTGAGGGACCTCACTGCCAGGTGTTTCGCAAGGGCAAGAGTCAAGACAGTCAACGAGGACGCGCCTTCTCTGTTAGTGGAGAAGTCAGGCACAGGAGAAGGCATTCGATTAGCCAGGGTCTCTGCGGGCCGGGTTTTGCCGGTTGGCTTGCTATGAGCCTTCCTGGAAAGAGAACACCTGGCTCGGACCTGGTGTTAGCCTCACAGGCTCTCCAAGGATTTGGGTGGTTGCATCCATAGCATGGAAGAGGAGCGAGAGAGACCCAGCCCTTGCTTTGCCTTTGCCCAGTGGGTAAGAACCGGGAGCGCCACACGAGAGAGCTGGGGAAGGGCATTGGGCTGGGATGAGGAGACAGGCTGGGACAGGGTGACCATCCCAAGCAGAGCGTGAATGCAGGCCTGGGGCAGAAAAGAGCCGTTCATGGCAGTGGGACGCCAGGGACACTGGGAAGGGCTGGTCAGTGCAGACGGCCCAGCACTCAACCATGGCTTTCTGCGAGGGGAAGCGCCACAGATACCTGCCTGCGTCGTAGACTCTTTCCCCAGAAACTGCCTACTTTTGAGCCCGTAAAAGCCTCGCCATTATCATTTCTAGCACAGAGAGTGGGATTCTGGGCCAGCCAGAGCCTTGGCCTAACGCGGGGCAGCTCGTCCTACGTTCGCCTCTGTCGCCCAGACCACTGCGTACGAGAGACGGACGCTAGAGAGAGTTGGCGTGGCTGGAGACCGTGGCTGCCCCGCTGGCCGGGAAGGTCCTGGCAGGCCAACAGAGATCAGTTCAGTCGTCCTTTGACAGGTGTCCAGAAGAAGTAGGCGTAGCACGGGGAAGTGCTCGACTTACCCCGAGCAGAGCTGCTAGCAGCTTTCCAGTGCCATCCACGGTGAGGAGGAAGTCATCGTAAAATCTCATGGTCACTTCCTGGTCTCGTACGGAGAGAATGCCAATGGCCTTGAAGACAAAGTCCACGGCCTGTCTTTTTGAGATGGCCCGAAAGAACGCCATCACGGTCTCCTGTATGCAGCACTGCACCGTTGTAAAAGGCATGTGGGCACACACGGATAGATCCTCGTACCTCAGAGGGACGATTCTTACGTCACCTAGACAGCAGCAAAGGAGGAACAAAGTCACCTCTGCAGCAGGGCAGCGGGCTCCAATCACAAGGCGACAACACTTTCTGGCAAGACAGCGCTGCCTCAGAGCAGGCTCTTGAATCCTCTGCTACAGCGCCTAGGAGCAGTTTATGGAGTCCCTTCCGGGAAGAGTCAGAGCAGCCTGCAAACTGAGGTGCTCAGGGGGCAGCAGTGATTTTGCCAGTGCAGGAATAAAAAAGGGAAACTAACCATTTGGTAGGACCACGTTACCGGAGGGCAGGACAAGTAGGGCAGACGGGTGCAGGTCCCATGAGAAAGTGCGTGGTGCCAGGCCATTGTGACTGTGCCCGCAGCCAGTGCCCTCTGGCTAAGCCTATGCCATGTCAGTAGACGCAAGGAAGAAGCAAAGTGCAAGGACGGCACAGCAGCCCACAGGGTTCTTCTACCCCCCCCGCACCCCCACCCCGACCCCCACCCCCACCCCCACCGCCTCGTAGTCAGCAAATGTCTCCGCTTTTGGGGCCAGCGTCCTATCCCTCCCACGCACCGGCTGAAGGCATATTACCAGGAAAGGACACCCAGGGAGCCTTTCTGAGCAGTTGCTCCTGGCTGGCCTCTGCAGCTTGAACAAGCTGAAGTTGTTCTCAGGCCAGCCGGAGGCATTCAGTCATGTCTTCAGAGCAGTTTGCATGCGCCTCAAGCTCGGCGCAAGGGCAGGCAAAGGTTTTAACGTGTCTTCTTACCAGGAACATCTTCTTGAGCGCACCTGGCCTGGTATTCCTTGGCAACAACCTCCGATATACGGAACATGGGTCTCCGAACAATCGAAAGCTCACCGTTCACGGAGCACTCGTAGTGTTTAAGGACATAGAATATCCCCACTCCTAATACCTTGACACCCTGAGAGCAGCAGCGGGAGAGAAGGAACAAGCATAAGCAGCCTGGAGACGAAAAACGGACCGAGGGCTTGCCCGAGCGTGGAGATGCTGCCCTGGGCCCTGCCCACCCCTAGCATGCAAAAGGCAAGATGGGGCACTAGGGAAAGCACACACTCCAGACCTTTCTTTCCTCTTGCTCCTCGGCTCGCCCCCCAAATCTCTTTGGGAAAGCAACAGCAGAGCCAACATTCCTCCCCTACCTACAGTCGGAGGGGTTTCCAACGGCAGGGACCAACCCTGGAACAGGGGCCAGGCTTTGGTTTTTCCATGCTGGCACTGGAGAAGGGAGAAGGCCCAGAAAGTGCCCAGCACTCTCTTCTGCTTTATCGGGACTTCCGTTGTTACCGCCGGTGCCAGAGAAGCTGCTCTGTGGCACATTTGTCCAGGACAGTGTCCTGCGGGGGTGCTCTTTCTCTTTTCAGGGGAGGGAAGCAACGGCACGCCGTGGCACAGGGGTGTCAGGACAAGGCAAACCGTCAGCGTTTCAGGAGGGGAGGACCGAGCCACAAGACCCACCTTGTTCTCTGCCAAGTGCTCTAGAATGTATTCAGAGACGCTGTCCCAAATGGTAACAATCTCTGGAAAGCAAGGGAAAAATCCAAGTCAGCAAGCGCACAACCATTCAGCACCCTGCTCACCAAGGAGGTGACCGGTGCAGGTGAGACGAAACATACCGCCACCCCAATTCCGAACACGCAAGGCGCTCCACGTGGCGGGAGCTGCAGAGCTGAGCTGCGAGGACACCTCTGCCCACTTCTAAGCGAGGCTCCTGTCCTTTCAGGTGGGCATGCCTGAAAGGCATACCCGCCCGCTAGGGAAACGGGGACTAGCTTTCCACGCCAGTGAGAGGACGGTGCCGTGCCCACAGGAGTCGCCCAGGCTCAGGGCAGCCCCAGGTGTCTCCCCTGCAGGAGTCCCGGCTGCCAAACTCACCGCTGGGCCACCAAGGGACGTGCAGACTGGTCTCTCGTGGCACCCACTAGCCCTGTCCAGCCCTGCCCCACAGAGCCCAGCCTTTCCATAGCTCTTCTCCTAGCTGATATGCTCTACAGCAGTCAGGAAATACCTCCTGCAAGCCTTACCGTAGCGGCTGAGATTCCTGAGCGTTGGGAACACGTCTGGCCACAGGTTCTCCATCTTTGCGCCCCCTCACGCTCAATGAGGCCCTGTAGCAGGAGGGGGAGGAGGAAACTTCTCCTCCTCCTCCTTTGCACTTCCCCAGGCAGGCTCCAGCAGTGTTGCGTGGCCTGCCTTCGCCCTCTCGTTGCGCTGCAAAGCAGCTCCTCCAGAGAAGAGCGGTGGCGAGAGCAGCACCCGAAAGCTGGGCTTGCCCAGGCCTCGCAGGGAAGTGCAGGGAGGGGCCCCGTGGCGGGAGGGGAGCTGTGGCTGTGATGCGGCATGTCCCACTGTGACCCCAGCCCGCGTCACCAAGAGGCTGCCAGGCCTCCTGCGACACCCTCCCCCAGACCCTGCCAGGCTTTGCCCACCTCAGCCAAGGGCAGCTGCGCTGGCTGTTTTGGGGTGCTGCCCCCACCCCACGCCGTGGCGCAGCGAGAGCCATGGCGGGGGCGGGGAGGGGGAGCTCACCAGTGTGGTGGCCCCAGATGGGGACGCTGCGCTGCCATTGCTGGCCGCAGGGGCTGTGCTGAGCTCTGCCCTGAAGGAAGGAAGGAAGGGATAAAGGAAGGAAGGAATAAAGAGGAGCCTCGGCAAAGCAAGGGCTGGTGCTGGTTAGGTATACCACAGCCTCTCTGGGTTCTGGAGTCTGGAGTCTGCCTGGGCTCTGGAGTCTGGCTCCGTCTTCTTTACTCCCCCCATCGCGTATTTAGACACACCGACAAGAGCCCCTCTGGGCCTTTGCGTCTCCCGCCTAAACAATCCCAGCTCTCTCAGCCTCTGCTCGTGTGACGGATGCTTCAATCCCTCAAGCCTCTCGGAGGCCTTTTGCTGGACTCGCTCCGGCATGGCCATGTCTTTCTTGTACTGGGCCCAGCGCTTGTGGTACAGGTCTCTCGCTGGCACCTGCTGGACGGCTGCTTGACCTTCCCTCATCACGACTCTAGGTGGAACTAGAGCTCCAAGCGCCCTGTGCTCAGGAATGGCTGACAGAGCTCGCTGGAGCCTGTTAGAGCTTGCGAGAGGTCACAGCCTCCTTTGGCTCAAACTGCTGCACCTGTGTGCTGCCTCGGTGAGCTGTGCTCTCAGCAACGGCTACTTCCTTTCCCCCCGGGCACTGTCCAAGAGTCCGCCAGGACCGTCTCCAAACCGTGCCAAAGGCCGTGCGAATGCAAAATCGGGTCTGGGAGCGTTAAGCGCCACCCCTTGTGCACCAACATCTCGCTGCACTGAGGAACACCTGTGCCATGGCTGAGTGTGGGGGGCAGGTGGGCTTGTTTCCAGGGCTTCTTTCAAAGTGACCGGAGTTGTCCAGGACGTAACAGAACCAAGGGCTGGCTCAGGCTGTGACTATCAGCAGGGCCTAAGCACTGGTTGTTATTGCGAGTCCCCTGTGGCGTAGCAGCAGGACGCGACACCTGGGTGCTGTCAGGGCCCTGAGGGCCTCAGTGGCCCTGACCAGCAATGCTCCACACACCCTGCCCATGGGCCCAGGAGCCCATTTCAGCTCCTCCCTGGGCCTTCTGGCCCCGTCTGCACCAGGAAGCATGGGAAGGGTCTCTCATTGGCATGTGCAGAGCAAAGCTTCACTGCAGAGTCGCCTGCTCCTGCCTCTGTGGGACTGGGTAGTGCAGGGATCTTAGGACTGAAAGACAAGGCAGCTCCTGCGGCAGGTGAGTCACGTCCCGCAGACCCAGAGACCTTTTCTCTGTCACCCAGCGCCTCCCAGGAGCCCTAAGGAAAGGGTATTCTGCAAGGGGATTTGGCAGAAGACAGGGCTGCCCTGGAGCTGGCTGCACAGGCAAGCCCAGGATGGCTGTTGTTGCAACAGAGGAAACGCCCTGTTCCTCGTGCCTGCTCAGAGCTCCTGTGCGTCTGATAGGGTCCCCTTCCTTCCACGCTGCCCCCCAGGTGAAAGGCCTCGCTTGCTGTGGCAATAGGGTTAGCCCTAACCCTAAGCCTTTCCCTGGCTGGGAATCGAACCCAGGCCGCGGCAGTGAGAGTGCCGAATCCTGACCACTAGACCACCAGGGAGGAGAGGCCCAGCCTGCCTGTGCACCCACCGGTGGGCACCAGCCCTGCCCTGCAGGGGACCAACCCCTCCAACCACAGCCCCCCACAGCCGGTCAGGAAGACAAATTGCCGTGGCAGCCCGAGCCTTCCCAGGCAACTCTGCAGGCATTCCTCCTTCTTTCTGAGAACGAGGCCCTCAACCAGAGCCTCTGGGCAGCAGGCACCCTGCAGCGGGAAGGCCCAGGGAGTGCAAGGTGGCGGTCGGCGGGGAGGCTGGTCACCGCTGGACACAGGTTTGCGCCGTGTGCTATTGGCAGCGTGGTTGAGGCAAGGGGGCCCTGGGGGCCCTTTCTGCACAGTCTAATGCCCTTTTGTGCTGCTGAGATGGCCCCGGCTCTAGTCACGACACGCTGCCAGGAGGACACAACCAGTCCAGCTTCATAGCTCCTAACAGCTTGGCAAAAACACCCTCCTGCATTAAATTCAGCTGCAGCTCTCAGAAGTGTGCCTCTGTGGGACAAAACTGCCCGTCTTTCCATGTCAAGCCAAGAGGGCTCACACATTGCTGCGCTCATAGAGCAGCTGGCTCCCTGGGAGGGGAGTCTGTCCTCTGCCAGGGTCAGTCGATGCCCACGCAGAGAGGAAACCACCGTGTGCCTCACTCAAATGCCTGCTCTGAAGCAACCCCTGCGCCAAGCTCTTCTTATTCCGGAAGTCTCTGAGAAACGGTCCGGAGGGCGCTGACAGGGTCCGATGGTGCTGGGGCTCACAGGAAGCCTAGACACCACTCAGCACCTATGGGCAGTGGACCCCAGGTGCTCAGGGCCCATCCAGGAGAGGAGCCTCCAGCTGCTGGCACCACTGCTACACCTTGCTCTGGGCAGGGGTGGCCAGAGGGAGCGGAGCAAATCCCTTGCCCTGAGTCCACCTCAGCCAGGTCAGCAGTGCTGTGTGCGTGGCTACTGTCCTGCCTCCAGCACCAGGAGCAGAGCAGGCGGGCGGGCACGGGAGAGAGCTGCACCCACCAGCTCTCTCTTGACGCACAGCGTGTGGGAAAGCGATGCTGGAAGAGACTGAGAAAAGGCCTCTCCTCAAGCCGCCTCCACCGCGTGGTGCGTGCACGTGCCCTCCAAGGACATGGCCCAAGATCAGGGGCATTGCCAGTCCCTCAGCACCGAGGTGTGTCATGGCACAGACGGGCGCATCACTGAGACAGCCCTTGGTCGGGGGGAGTCTCTGTGGCGCAATGGGCGAGCGCGCTCAGCTGTTAACCGAGAGGCTGGTGGTTCGAGCCCACCCAGGGACGGCCTCCTTTTGGTGGCACACGTGGGCTTGCCGGCAGGGACCCGCTGCCGTGGAAAGTCCCTGAGCAGAAAATCACAGCTGGGCACAAATCACAGCAGCCTGAGACAACAAAGCCCGACAGCACGGGCTTCAAACCCACCTCTCCAAGAAACCGGAGCCAAAATCCAGCTCCTTGCACCACTCACCTATACCCACCAGACTGCAACACTCCTGTCCTGGTGCATGGGTTGGGCTGGGGGAAGTCTGGATTGCCCCTCGCCAGGGGACCGATGCCCCTTCCGGCTGTCCTTGCAGCACAGTGCGAAGCGTGAGCACGCTCTTGCTGCAGGTGGCAGCCAGCAGTGGGAGCGGGCTGCTTTCCGAGGGCAGGCAAGCAGGCTGCGAGGGACATAGCAAGGCCAGTGAGGCAGGGACCTCCCTGGCAGGGCACAGGCCCTCAGCACCCGAGCAAGAAGGGAGAGCTGGTTGAGTGTCAGGAACGAGGGCCAGGCACAGAGCAGTGGTTGCCAGCCAAGTCCAAAGTGCTGAGACGGGTCTGAGGCCAAGCTCTGGAGCCCGGTCAGCCAGGGAAGGGCAGGGTCAGCGAGGTGCATGGCGGCCAGGGCCGGGCATGGCTGCAACGTAGCTCAGGCGAGGAGCAGCTCCCTTCTGCTGAGCCACCTCCGCCACCCAGCGCAGCACTCCTGCAGCTGCAACCTCTCGCCAGGACCTCTCCCAGCAGCAGGAGCAGAGCAAGTGGGGAAAGGACCGTCGCTCTTTGTGGAGGTGCGCCCACAGGCTCACACTGCACCCCAGGGTGCGTGGTGGAGGGGACACTTGAGCAGAAAGAGCCAGGGCTGGGCACGGAGCAGTTCGTATCCCCTGTGATATGCACCTGCCTTCCCCCCTACACCACCCTCTGTCCAGCTGGCTACGCGGGGCCGCTCTTTGCAGAGTTGTCCTTTCCTCATCGCCAGCCCCTGGACATGCCCCGTAACTTCCTTCAGTCCAGTTCTTTGCCATCCCCAAGAACTGAGACTTCTGAAAAGGTGAATCTAGAGTGTGAGTTTGCCTCCCCTCTCCCAGGGAGGCACATGAGGGCTTGCGCTGTTCGGGTGCTGCTCTGCAAGGACACAGACTCGCATTTTCTGACTTCTCCCTGCTAGCCTGTCGTCACCTGACAGCTCTGGCTGCTCCGCAGGAGGGCAGAAGGCAGGAGGGCAGGAGGCAGGAGGGACAAATGGCCCGAGGAGGAAAGGCAATCACATGGGCAGCTGTGATCGTATAGTGGTTAGTACTCTGCGTTGTGGCCGAATCCGAGTCACAGCAATGGTTTTGCAAAGCCCGCCGGGTGAAAAGGAGAGTTGGAAAAGACACGGGAGGCACCCGCAAGGGTAGGCCAGTGGGTTTGTTTCCAAAGATGCCATGGCCTAGGAAGCTCTTCTGTGCTCTCTGTTCCAAACATTCAGTGGGCTCGTGCCTAAAATGATTTCCTGGTTTCTAGTGATCGTGCAGTGTCTTCTGCTGTGGGGCTGCCGTGACAGCTACCCCTGCTTCTGGGAAAGCAGTCAAGCTTCTCCGTTCTCCAGGCCAAGCTTGAGAACTGAGAGAGTCTGCCTGGAAAGTGCCCAGCTTTTCACCTTTCCTTTCCCTTGCCCTTGCTCTCCGTGTTGCAGTCAGGGCACTCTCAGCTCCACACACAAACTGCCCTGCAGCCCCAGCCCACCCGCAACTGCCATCCCACGCCATAGAGACCCCCAACACAAGTAGCTCTTCCCTGGGAGAAAGAAGTCGCTTTTTTTTTTTCTTCAGGGGGAGTGTGTGACTTTTCTGAGGTTATGCCACCTTGCTGGAAGTCTTAAGTCCTGTTCCGGCCAAGCTGTAAGCTGGCTGTGGGAAAGAAACCCTCCCTGGAAAGGCAGAGCTGCCTTTCTCCCTTGCCTGCTGCAGAGTGAGAGGCGCTGTGAGGCAGCAGCTTTTGCCTGCAGCTCCACCGCAGTGCTCGCGTGTAGAGAGCCAGGAGTGCTTCCTCCTGGCCTGGCTGCAGGGGGAAAGGCTGGCTAGGAAGGCTCTGCCACAGTGAGGCTGGGCAGCTGGTGCTGGGAGAGTGTCCGCCTGGAGGGCAAATGCTGAAGAGCAAAGGAAAATGTTAGCATCTGCGCCCTGAGTGGGGTCTGGATCCTCTGCGGAAGAGAAGGGAGGAGAGCCCAGCTCTGCCTCCGGGGCCCCAAACCGAGTGCTATGCGGGCAGAGCCCAGGTCAAGCCTGGAACGGCCCCGAGCGCTTCTGGTGTTCCAAGGTGTCTGTATTGGCAGGTCCCAGGATGTCTGGCTTGAGACAGATGTCACTGCTAGGAAGCTGCACCGCCCAAGGGAAGAGGAGGCAGTGCATGATCAAAAGCCCATGCTCCAGGTGAGGCTTGAACTCACACCCTCAGCATCCCTCCGCTTAGCACTGCTGTATAAGTACTGCGCGCTGGCCCATTGCGCCACTGGAGCACGCTTGGAGAGGCGGACTGGAGCCCACGAGCAACCATTGTTGCCTGCGATCACCATGGCTCTTCAGCATTAACCGGGCACCTCAAGTGCTTTCCTCTTTGTCTCGTCCAGCAAGGAGCAGCCATTGCGTGCCAGGCTTGCAACATTCACCAGGGCACGGAGTGCCAGGGCAAAGTGCCCCTCGGCAGGGTTTAGCTGGCTAGAGGCAGGAAAAGGGAGGCCACAGGCGACCCAGGGCTGGGACAGTGCGGTCGCTGCTGTGGCAGCCCTGTGAGGCCATTGAGTGCATCAGAAAGCCCCTGTAGTGAAGGCAGCCGGGGGAGGGGGCGAGGGGAGGCAGAAGAAGGACACCCGACTGCCACAGGGACCGTGAGTAAGGGCAGACCCAGAGCAGCCAAAGCCATGCTGGGCCAATGGGAGTGGAGGCTGGAGAGGGGCTAAGGCAGCCAAGAAGGACACGGAGAGCAGCAGCAGGGAACACTGGTCCCAAACCACATCTCGTGGGGGAGCCAACGGGCTTCTGGCTTTGCGCTCTGCTCCCGAGGGCATCTGGGCTCTGGCCTAACCCCTGCCTGGCTGTCAGAGTCCAGTAGTCTCTGCAGCAGCATCTTGTAGCTATTCCACACAGGGAGGGTCAAGAGGGACCTCGCGGAGCTCTCAGAGCGAGACGAGACAGAAGGGTCACCGCACCAGAAAAGCCAGCGGGCAGTCCCCCAAAGCAGCAGAACGTCGCCCTTCCAACTCCCCACTGAAAACCAGTTCTTCTCTTTTAAACTGACAAGCACTTTTCTGGAAATCAGGGTCAGCACCACTTCATGAGTTGCATGGCCAGGGAAAGCTGCCAACTAAGCGCACAGGCAGGGCAAAACAGTACTGGCTGAGTACTCAGCTTCTGGACCTCCTTGGCAATTTGTTGGTCCCTGCAGCAGCAAGGCGGTCCAAAGCCTTTGCCTCTTTACTACGCCGAATGTCTGCCAGTGAAGCAGGTGCTTAGTAAGAGGCAGCACTTGCAGGGAGAGTGCAGTGTTTGGAGCATCAGGCGTTACTGGGACAAGGAAGACGACCGAAGAAGAGGCTTCTCCCAGCAACAGACCGAAAGGACACGGCCATCACCCGCTCCTCTGGGAGGATCCACAAAGCCCCTTCCTGTGTTTGATGAAGGGCAGGGAGATGCTGTGTTCCCGGGTCAGAGGAGGCGCATGGACAGGCTTCAAGGAGCCCAGGATTTGAAAAAGGCTGACAGGGCAGTCAAGCAGCTGTGAGCTGCCTGTAGTTTACAAGAAGCTACTAGGTGCTGCTTTGAAAACCTAATTCAAGAAAGCGCTAAAAAAACCAACCGCAGCCATGCGGCAAGAGAGGAGGAAGGTCTAAATGAGGCACGTCCACCTCCAGGCAGCAGGCAGGAGGTGGGTGGTGGGGACACCGTGCGCCCACCAGGACATGAGCACAGCCCTGGGGGGGCCGCCACAAGGAGCAGCCAAGGGCCGACGGAGGCCCAGGGACAAACATGGCCCATCCCAGGTTTGCCTGGCTGGAGAGCACTGCAGCTGCAGAGAAAAGCCAGGCATCTGCACTCCCAGGTTGCCGCACCGCTCTACCCCACAGCAGCTCCTCCTCTGCCCTTAGCCTTTCCCCATACAATCCGGAGAAGGGCTGCAGCTCCTATAGCACCCCTGGGGCTGTGGGCCCATCAGGTGTACGTGTGTCCTGGCCACCATGCTGTGTGAGGGGTGTGTCCGCTGTGCAGTGTCTCTGTGCGTGTGGAGAGCGTGAGCATGTGTGCGGATGCGTGTGCAGTGTCAGGGATGTGTTGGGCTGGTGCATGTGCACTCTGGCGGTGCAGTCCTGGCTGTGCGTGAGGGTCTTGGGGAGTGAGAGGTGTGAGCTCTGAGCGTGTCCTAGGGAGGGTAATGAAGGAAGAAAGGGGCGCGTGTGTGTGCGCGCGCGCTGTCCTTAGAATGAGTGAGGCAGTGGTTTGCTTGCACACCCGCTCTGTGGCACGCGTGTCTCTATGCTGCGGTCTGTGTACGGGCGTTATTCTGTTATGGCGCTACAAAAACCGTGGAGGAGCACATGGGGGGTTTAACAGCTCTTCTGTTCATCTGTCCTGCAGCACTGTCCTTTGTGAGGCACAGGCTGGTTACTCCAGCCGTGAACAAGTACACGCCACTTTTTTTTTCCTTTGGCCCTTGTAGGTGGATTTCAACATCCCCTTTGCTAAGAGCTCCATGGCCGCAATGGAGACAACGCTGACAGCAGCCGAGGGAGCTCCCACGCTGACAGGCCTCCACTTGGCCCTGGAGCTGCAGTGCCTTGGGACTGGTCGCTCTTCAGGCCCAGGCAGGCTTCCGCAGCTAGCAAGATGGCTCAGGACCACGCTTCCAGACTTTCCAGCAATGTTCACATGTCTTCTGCGCAGCCAGCAAGTCCTGGTATCTCTCCCTTTGATCCCGCAGAGCCATCTGCTGCCCAGTGCTAGGGCATTAAAAAGGAACCGTTTGGTTTTAGGCACAGGGAGAAGGGCACGGAAACGCTGCAGGCCTAGGGCAGGGCGGTTCTTCTGGGGTCTGCTTCTGCTGGCATCTCTATGCTTTCTGGAACGGGACAGGGGCCCTAGTGTCCAAGGCAAGGACATGACAAGGTGCCACGTGCCGGTAATCAGCCTGCGGAGGAGTCAGGCGGGGATGGGACTTTGCACCAAGCCGGCCTCGATCCCCACAGGGCAAGGTGTCCGGGTGTGGAGCCTTGGGGAGACAAGGATGGAGCGTGCGGTTTGAAAAGGGAGAGCCAAAACGCTGGAGGAATCCTTTCATCGTCGGCAGCCACAACTTTCTGGTCCCACAGGGAAAGCCCACCGCTGAGTGCCCAACCCCTGCCCCTGGGCTGGAAGGGTGCCTGCTCCCAGGCCACAGCCTGCAAAGCCTGTTGCTCTCCCACGAGGGGTGCCAGGGAAAGACCGGACCCCCTTCCCCTCCCCTCCCCTTGGGTGCTCCTGGGTGTGGAGGGAAGGCCAGTGCAGGGGAAGGGGAAACAGCACCCCCAGCTGGAGAAATTTACCAGAGGAAGTGCTTCTCTTGGGAATTCCGCTGCCGATTCAGCTCTACCCTCTGCTTCCACTCTTCCCGACGCACTTGGTAAGTCTCCAAGAGTTGCAGGGTGTGGCTTGCTCGTACAGAAAGCTGCCTGCAAGAGCAGGGAAAGTTCCCTCTCCCCTTCTGGCTGAGGCCCTCCTGCCTCTCCCCTCGACCAACCCCTGCACGCACGCTCCCGCTGGTGGTACCCACAGCCTTCAAGTGGCAATGCAGCTTGGGGCTGCCTGGCACCAGGGTCCAGCCCAGGTCATTGCCATGCCAGGAGAAATCAGGGGACGCCATACCCAGCCCCATGGCTCCCAAGATGGGCTTCCTCACACCTCGGACAGGTGCTGCCACTCCAGTTTTCCAGGCCGGGGCTGGGCCTGGCGCGCACTTACTCTTTGCGCAGCCGCGGCAGCCTCTCTGGCTTCCTCTTCTTCTCCTCAGCTCGGGGCAGGAAGGCAGCAGCGCTCTCCTCTTTCCCAAGCCACGGCACTGGTGAGTGTGGCTGAAGCTCGGGCAGCGTTTCCTGATGCCGCCAAGCCTGCATTGGGGCCAGAGGACAAATTTGAGGCTGCTTCTGACCTCCCTCAGGCGCTCTCACCTCTCAGCCCTGGAGAAGCCAGCAACTGCGGGGCCTGTGCGTCCTCCCGCACACTTGCTCTGCTCTGGCCTCAGAAACCCCCATGCCAAGCACTGCCGCAGGCAGGGACCCTGGCCGGGATTCACCACCGTTGCTTGCTGGCTCCATTCTCTCTTGCTGACATCGCTCGTGACAGGGTGAATGAGGGCAAGGAATGACCATTTTTCAGCGCTGCAACCGTGAAATCAAACGCTCCCGTGGGGTTCCACCAGTCAGACCCCAGCACGGAACCACTGAACGGGGTCGGTTGGAGGGGACCTCTGGAGAACTCTCGTCCAAGGCCCCGCTCCAAGCGGGGCCAGTTAGAGCAGGCTGCCCGGGCCGTGTCCACCTGAGGGTTGAATAACTCCAAGGGTAGAAGTCCCACAGCCTCTCTGGGCCCTGTTCCAAACTTTGACCACCCTCATGGTGGAAACGCGCCTCCCAACAGCTAGCCGGAATCTGCCTTTTTGCAACTCTACGTCTTGTGCCTCTCACCCTGTCACTGTGCGCCTCTGAGAAGAGCTGGCTAAGTTACCTCTAGCCTTTCCCCCGGGTAGCTGCAGACAGCAAGGCGATGGACCCTTGAGCCTTCTCTTCTATGGGCTGAACAAACACAGTCCTCTCCACCTCTCCCTTGGACACCAGGTTCTCCAGCCCGCTGGCCAGCTTGGGAGCCTCCGCTGGATTTGCTCCAGCATTCCAGAGCCTCTCTTGCATGGTCGAGCCCCACCCTGGACCTAGGGCTGGCTCCAGGTGAGGTCTCCCAAGGGCTGAAGAGAGAGGACTCGTGGCGTCCTTCACTCGGCTGGCTACACTCTTGCAAACACAGCCCCGCCTGTGGTTGGCCTTCTTCCCTGCAAGTTCAAGGGAGGGGGCGACCCAGCCATGCCCCCACCACAGCACATTGCTGCTCCTCCCCTTTGGCTTTTTGCAGCAGCTTCTCCCTGCCAGGCATGGGCAGGCAAGCTTGAAAGACCATGGCCACCTGGCCTGCTCTTTGGGGGGCAGCAGTACCACTCGGACTTGGAGACCTCCACAGCTCCGCTCCTCGGCTTACCTGTTCTGCCCTGTTTGGCTGCCTGCAAACAGGAATTGCAGTCCGAGGTCTGGCTTGACGAGGTTCTTGCTGCTTGCTGTCCTCGTCCACCTGAGAGGAGCTCTCCCGAACTGTTTGCAGCAGGCTGAAAACACACAAGCCGGGTGAGGTTATCGGAGTCCCGGATGAGACCGTTCTCCATCTTGTGCTCACAAGCAGCGGCGTGCCAGCCTCTGCAGCACAAGACGGTGCTGCTGGAGCATTTGGTGTATTTGAGCCCTTGTGATCCCATCAAGAGTGAGGGCCCTACAGGCCCTAAGGAAAGCTCTGGATGCCCAGGTGTGGGCCCTCTCTGGATGGCACGAGGAGAAAACCAGTGCCATTTGCCACGCCCGGAGCCTGCAGAGCCCGCTAGCCGCCTCCTGCTAGGGGCACTAAAGGCCGTGAGGTGGTCAGAAAGACTCTGTTTTGGGGTGAAATGGGAAAAGGGGAGGCTTCTAGTGAATTGAATCCAACCTAAAAACCAGGGAAAACGGACACCGCTCTCTGTTGGTGGGGGAGGATGGTCTGACTTTCACGTTCCTCTGGGAAGTGCTCTCATCTACGCTGCAACCAAATGAGGTCCCTTGAAATGTCTAGCAAAGCAGAACAGCTTTGCTGCAACTTCTCAGCTGCTGCAACACCTCTTGCATCGACATCGGTCGTTGTGACACGAGTTGACAACCTTTCAGAGTTCATACCGACGGCGTGTGCGACGGAAACAACTCCTTCCCAGAATGCCAAAAGCACACGGTCACCGGCATGCTTTGCTCCAAGAGCCTCACCTGGCAGCTGGCTTGTTTGCCCGGGTTTTCCATTCTTTCCCTCCCTTTGAGCTGGCCCCAGATAGCGTGGGCGGAGAAAGCCTTTCTCGAGAAAGGAGGCGCTCAGCAGGAGGACTCCCTGGAAGTAGGAAGGGCGGAGACTCTTCAGCAAGCATCTCTGTGAGCGTTTGAACAAGAAGGACAGGCAGCTGTGCTCCAGCTTTGGATCAAAGAGCCCGATTGCCTCGGAGCTCTGCTCCCGAGCAGGTCTTAGGCCCTTGCTGACACAGAATCCTGTCCAGCTCTTCACTTCTGCAGGGCACCCGTCTGCCCTGGAGTACTGTGGCTGTTCTCCTGCTTTCTCTAGCCCATAGGCTTAAAAAGCGGGGCTTGGCTGGGAGGTGCTGGTGACCTCATGGTACCCTCTCCTTTGGGGCGGCTGCGGGCTGGAGGGCATAGTTCCACACGAGAAGGGGAACAGATTCCTGCACATCTCTAAGGCGCTCACATGCACAGACGTGCTCTTCTGGCGCATCCAGCCCAAAGACATGCTTAGGGAGATGCACAGCACAAGGCCTGCAATTACCAGCCTCCACAAGGAAGCCACGTTTTGGCACAGCTTCGCAGCCTGTCGCCACTCATCTCCACGTGGTCTTCCTCCCCACTTTCCAGCGCGCTGCTTCCCTGGGAAAGCTAGACCCCCTCCGCCACTGGCAGCTCAAGGCAGGATTTTGATCCCGCGCAGAGCGCGGAGGGATCTTCCTAAATTCCTAAATGCTGCTGCACAGACAGACTCCTGCAACTAAGGAGCAGCTTGCAAGACACACCAGGGCATGGAGTCCCAGGGCCAAGTGCCCCTCAGCAGTGGCAGCTGCTGCAGTTGGTGCTGCAGGACTGCCCGGAGAGCCCCTTCCAGGAGGAGTCCCCTGAGATCTGCCGTGATGAGTAAACAGAGGCACAAGAGAAGCAGCCTACTCCGCCAGGCATCGCCTTTTCAGCTTGGCTCCAGCCCCGTGCTGCGGAGGCCAAAAGGAAAACAAACACACCTCTCTCACCAGTCAGCTGTGACATTACCTTTTCCCTCAGTCTGCTTGTTACACGCTCTGTCCTTTGCCTCCTGGCCTTTGGCGGCCTTCCGAGACCCTCTGGAGGAAGAGGCTGGTCTCACAGGTGACATCTCAGTCTCCGTCCTGGAAACAAGAAAGGCACCAGAGAGAAGCTTGACACCAGAGGCTCGCAGAAACCTGCGACAGGCTTGCCGTCAATCTAGGAAGACCAAGTCATGCAAAGACTTGTTGGCCGCCCTTCAGATGTCACACTGACAGAGTGTACGGAAGAAGCAACCCCTTTGAAGAACTCCAAGAGCACAAGGGCACCCTCAGCCCTTTTCTCCAAGAGCCTCACCTGGCCGACGACTTGCTTCCTTTGCTCTTCCGCCCCTTCTGCTTTTTACGGCCGGCGCCAGATAACGCGGGTGGCACAGGCCTTTCTTGAGAGAGGAGGCACGCAACGGGAGCACTCCCTGGAAGTAGGAAAGGAGAAGGCTCTTCAGCAAGCGTCTTTGTGAGCACTTGGGACAGGCAGATGTGCTCCAGCATCGGATCAAACAGGCTGATCCCCTTGGAGCCACGCTCTCCAAGAGGTCTTGCTCCCTAGGACGTCCTTGGCACACGCTAGCAGCCTGTTGACAGTCATCTCCAGGCAATCTTTCTCCCCACATTCACGTGCCCGGGATCCGTCAGAGAGGTAGACCCCCCCCTCCCTTCCCCTCCAGCATAGACACCTCGCCGCCAAACGTCCTAAAGTGCTAAAGTGAAAGAGGAGCTTGCGCTATCCACCAGGGCGCAGCGCCCCGGGGCAAAACTGCCCTTCAGCGGCACCAGCTGCATTTGTTGCTGTTGGGCCACCCTGAGACCTCCTGCCATCCAGAGTCACTTGAGATTTGCTGCGAGGGGTAAATAGAGGCACAAAGAGGCAGTCTACTCTCCCAGGCACCGCATCTTGACCAGGGCTCCAACCACCTACTGCTGAGGACAAAGGGAACACACGCATGAACACACGCACGCATGCACACTCCCTTCTCTCTCACAAGTCAGCTGTGACATGACCTGTTCTGTCCATCTGCCCTTCTTCTTCAGTGCACTTCAGGGATCCCTGGGAGGGAGATTCCGCCTCTTGTTTTTCAGCCGGAAGCATCAAATCAAATCTGGAAAGGAGAAGACGCCAGGCTGCAGAAAAGGCACCACGCTCCCTTTGCCACTCGCATTCACAGTCCGTTGCCAGAGAGCTTTGAGAAGGCCTGCCAAGGCCATAGCTTTCCAAAGCAGAGTACGCAACATCCTTGAGAACTCTCATTCTGAGGAACCGGAGAGGCACAGGCCAGACCTCCGTGGCGTGTGCGCACACGAGAGGCCCCACCAGTCTGGGCCAGGGCTTCCCTATCCTGACGCGGAGAAAGTGTACTCCAGGCCTCCTTGCTGCCCCTGGAGACCATCTCGCCTCCCCTCCTCCTATTCACCAAGCAGGAGCTGAGACCTACTCCACAAACGTACTGTGGCAACACGAAGACACTGCCGGGACCCATGCGAAAAGCCACACTTCCTCTTCCTGAAACCACCAGGGGTCTCGTCCCTGGGGCCTAAAACAGAGACAGAGGTACGTGAGAGCGTTCCGGCGACATGACTGCCTTGCTCCTAAAGGCAGCAAATCTTTCTTGTGCTCAGGGCAGATGCTGCCACCGGGACACCCTGAAACAAAGTTTCCTCTCCAAATGCTAGCCCTCAACTAGGAAAGCAGAAGATGCACAGCTCAGAGCTGAGAATGAGGGACCTCACTGCCAGGTGTTTCGCAAGGGCAAGAGTCAAGACAGTCAACGAGGACGCGCCTTCTCTGTTAGTGGAGAAGTCAGGCACAGGAGAAGGCATTCGATTAGCCAGGGTCTCTGCGGGCCGGGTTTTGCCGGTTGGCTTGCTATGAGCCTTCCTGGAAAGAGAACACCTGGCTCGGACCTGGTGTTAGCCTCACAGGCTCTCCAAGGATTTGGGTGGTTGCATCCATAGCATGGAAGAGGAGCGAGAGAGACCCAGCCCTTGCTTTGCCTTTGCCCAGTGGGTAAGAACCGGGAGCGCCACACGAGAGAGCTGGGGAAGGGCATTGGGCTGGGATGAGGAGACAGGCTGGGACAGGGTGACCATCCCAAGCAGAGCGTGAATGCAGGCCTGGGGCAGAAAAGAGCTGTTCATGGCAGTGGGACGCCAGGGACACTGGGAAGGGCTGGTCAGTGCAGACGGCCCAGCACTCAACCATGGCTTTCTGCGAGGGGAAGTGCCACAGATACCTGCCTGCGTCGTAGACTCTTTCCCCAGAAACTGCCTACTTTTGAGCCCGTAAAAGCCTCGCCATTATCATTTCTAGCACAGAGAGTGGGATGCTGGGCCAGCCAGAGCCTTGGCCTAACGCGGGGCAGCTCGTCCTACGTTCGCCTCTGTCGCCCAGACCACTGCGTACGAGAGAAGGACGCTAGAGAGAGTTGGCGTGGCTGGAGACCGTGGCTGCCTCGCTGGCCGGGAAGGTCCTGGCAGGCCAACAGAGATCAGTTCAGTCGTCCTTTGACAGGTGTCCAGAAGAAGTAGGCGTAGCACGGGGAAGCACTCGACTTACCCCGAGCAGAGCTTCTAGCAGCTTTCCAGTGCCATCCATGGTGAGGAGGAAGTCATCGTAAAATCTCATGGTCACTTCCTGGTCTCGTACGGAGAGAATGCCAATGGCCTTGAAGACAAAGTCCACGGCCTGTCTTTTTGAGATGGCCCGAAAGAACGCCATCACGGTCTCCTGTATGCAGCACTGCACCGTTGTAAAAGGCATGTGAGCACACACGGATAGATCCTCGTACCTCAGAGGGACGATTCTTACGTCACCTAGACAGCAGCAAAGGAGGAACAAAGGCACCTCTGCAGCAGGGCAGCGGGCTCCAATCACAAGGGGACAACACTTTCTGGCAAGACAGCGCTGCCTCAGAGCAGGCTCTTGAATCCTCTGCTACAGCGCCTAGGAGCAGTTTATGGAGTCCCTTCCGGGAAGAGTCAGAGCAGCCTGCAAACTGAGGTGCTCAGGGGGCAGCAGTGATTTTGCCAGTGCAGGAATAAAAAAGGGAAACTAACCATTTGGTAGGACCACGTTACCGGAGGGCAGGACAAGTAGGGCAGACAGGTGCAGGTCCCATGAGAAAGTGCGTGGTGCCAGGCCATTGTGACTGTGCCCGCAGCCAGTGCCCTCTGGCTAAGCCTATGCCATGTCAGTAGACGCAAGGAAGAAGCAAAGTGCAAGGACGGCACAGCAGCCCACAGGGTTCTTCTACCCCCCACCCCGACCCCCACCCCCACCGCCTCGTAGTCAGCAAATGTCTCCGCTTTTGGGGCCAGCGTCCTATCCCTCCCACGCACCCGGCTGAAGGCATATTACCAGGAAAGGACACCCAGGGAGCCTTTCTGAGCAGTTGCTCCTGGCTGGCCTCTGCAGCATGAACAAGCTGAAGTTGTTCTCAGGCCAGCCGGAGGCATTCAGTCATGTCTTCAGAGCAGTTTGCATGCGCCTCAAGCTCGGCGCAAGGGCAGGCAAAGGTTTTAACGTGTCTTCTTACCAGGAACATCTTCTTGAGCGCACCTGGCCTGGTATTCCTTGGCAACAACCTCCGATATACGGAACATGGGTCTCCGAACAATCGAAAGCTCACCGTTCACGGAGCACTCGTAGTGTTTAAGGACATAGAATATCCCCACTCCTAATACCTTGACACCCTGAGAGCAGCAGCGGGAGAGAAGGAACAAGCATAAGCAGCCTGGAGACGAAAAACGGACCGAGGGCTTGCCCGAGCGTGGAGATGCTGCCCTGGGCCCTGCCCACCCCTAGCATGCAAAAGGCAAGATGGGGCACTAGGGAAAGCACACACTCCAGACCTTTCTTTCCTCTTGCTCCTCGGCTCGCCCCCCAAATCTCTTTGGGAAAGCAACAGCAGAGCCAACATTCCTCCCCTACCTACAGTCGGAGGGGTTTCCAACGGCAGGGACCAACCCTGGAACAGGGGCCAGGCTTTGGTTTTTCCATGCTGGCACTGGAGAAGGGAGAAGGCCCAGAAAGTGCCCAGCACTCTCTTCTGCTTTATCGGGACTTCCGTTGTTACCGCCGGTGCCAGAGAAGCTGCTCTGTGGCACATTTGTCCAGGACAGTGTCCTGCGGGGGTGCTCTTTCTCTTTTCAGGGGAGGGAAGCAACGGCACGCCGTGGCACAGGGGTGTCAGGACAAGGCAAACCGTCAGCGTTTCAGGAGGGGAGGACCGAGCCACAAGACCCACCTTGTTCTCTGCCAAGTGCTCTAGAATGTATTCAGAGACGCTGTCCCAAATGGTAACAATCTCTGGAAAGCAAGGGAAAAATCCAAGTCAGCAAGCGCACAACCATTCAGCACCCTGCTCACCAAGGAGGTGACCGGTGCAGGTGAGACGAAACATACCGCCACCCCAATTCCGAACACGCAAGGCGCTCCACGTGGCGGGAGCTGCAGAGCTGAGCTGCGAGGACACCTCTGCCCACTTCTAAGCGAGGCTCCTGTCCTTTCAGGTGGGCATGCCTGAAAGGCATACCCGCCCGCTAGGGAAACGGGGACTAGCTTTCCACGCCAGTGAGAGGACGGTGCCGTGCCCACAGGAGTCGCCCAGGCTCAGGGCAGCCCCAGGTGTCTCCCCTGCAGGAGTCCCGGCTGCCAAACTCACCGCTGGGCCACCAAGGGACGTGCAGACTGGTCTCTCGTGGCACCCACTAGCCCTGTCCAGCCCTGCCCCACAGAGCCCAGCCTTTCCATAGCTCTTCTCCTAGCTGATATGCTCTACAGCAGTCAGGAAATACCTCCTGCAAGCCTTACCGTAGCGGCTGAGATTCCTGAGCGTTGGGAACACGTCTGGCCACAGGTTCTCCATCTTTGCGCCCCCTCACGCTCAATGAGGCCCTGTAGCAGGAGGGGGAGGAGGAAACTTCTCCTCCTCCTCCTTTGCACTTCCCCAGGCAGGCTCCAGCAGTGTTGCGTGGCCTGCCTTCGCCCTCTCGTTGCGCTGCAAAGCAGCTCCTCCAGAGAAGAGCGGTGGCGAGAGCAGCACCCGAAAGCTGGGCTTGCCCAGGCCTCGCAGGGAAGTGCAGGGAGGGGCCCCGTGGCGGGAGGGGAGCTGTGGCTGTGATGCGGCATGTCCCACTGTGACCCCAGCCCGCGTCACCAAGAGGCTGCCAGGCCTCCCGCGACACCCTCCCCCAGACCCTGCCAGGCTTTGCCCACCTCAGCCAAGGGCAGCTGCGCTGGCTGTTTTGGGGTGCTGCCCCCACCCCACGCCGTGGCGCAGCGAGAGCCATGGCGGGGGCGGGGAGGGGGAGCTCACCAGTGTGGTGGCCCCAGATGGGGACGCTGCGCTGCCATTGCTGGCCGCAGGGGCTGTGCTGAGCTCTGCCCTGAAGGAAGGAAGGAAGGGATAAAGGAAGGAAGGAATAAAGAGGAGCCTCGGCAAAGCAAGGGCTGGTGCTGGTTAGGTATACCACAGCCTCTCTGGGTTCTGGAGTCTGGAGTCTGCCTGGGCTCTGGAGTCTGGCTCCGTCTTCTTTACTCCCCCCATCGCGTATTTAGACACACCGACAAGAGCCCCTCTGGGCCTTTGCGTCTCCCGCCTAAACAATCCCAGCTCTCTCAGCCTCTGCTCGTGTGACGGATGCTTCAATCCCTCAAGCCTCTCGGAGGCCTTTTGCTGGACTCGCTCCGGCATGGCCATGTCTTTCTTGTACTGGGCCCAGCGCTTGTGGTACAGGTCTCTCGCTGGCACCTGCTGGACGGCTGCTTGACCTTCCCTCATCACGACTCTAGGTGGAACTAGAGCTCCAAGCGCCCTGTGCTCAGGAATGGCTGACAGAGCTCGCTGGAGCCTGTTAGAGCTTGCGAGAGGTCACAGCCTCCTTTGGCTCAAACTGCTGCACCTGTGTGCTGCCTCGGTGAGCTGTGCTCTCAGCAACGGCTACTTCCTTTCCCCCCGGGCACTGTCCAAGAGTCCGCCAGGACCGTCTCCAAACCGTGCCAAAGGCCGTGCGAATGCAAAATCGGGTCTGGGAGCGTTAAGCGCCACCCCTTGTGCACCAACATCTCGCTGCACTGAGGAACACCTGTGCCATGGCTGAGTGTGGGGGGCAGGTGGGCTTGTTTCCAGGGCTTCTTTCAAAGTGACCGGAGTTGTCCAGGACGTAACAGAACCAAGGGCTGGCTCAGGCTGTGACTATCAGCAGGGCCTAAGCACTGGTTGTTATTGCAAGTCCCCTGTGGCGTAGCAGCAGGACGCGACACCTGGGTGCTGTCAGGGCCCTGAGGGCCTCAGTGGCCCTGACCAGCAATGCTCCACACACCCTGCCCATGGGCCCAGGAGCCCATTTCAGCTCCTCCCTGGGCCTTCTGGCCCCGTCTGCACCAGGAAGCATGGGAAGGGTCTCTCATTGGCATGTGCAGAGCAAAGCTTCACTGCAGAGTCGCCTGCTCCTGCCTCTGTGGGACTGGGTAGTGCAGGGATCTTAGGACTGAAAGACAAGGCAGCTCCTGCGGCAGGTGAGTCACGTCCCGCAGACCCAGAGACCTTTTCTCTGTCACCCAGCGCCTCCCAGGAGCCCTAAGGAAAGGGTATTCTGCAAGGGGATTTGGCAGAAGACAGGGCTGCCCTGGAGCTGGCTGCACAGGCAAGCCCAGGATGGCTGTTGTTGCAACAGAGGAAACGCCCTGTTCCTCGTGCCTGCTCAGAGCTCCTGTGCGTCTGATAGGGTCCCCTTCCTTCCACGCTGCCCCCCAGGTGAAAGGCCTCACTTGCTGTGGCAATAGGGTTAGCCCTAACCCTAAGCCTTTCCCTGGCTGGGAATCGAACCCAGGCCGCGGCAGTGAGAGTGCCGAATCCTGACCACTAGACCACCAGGGAGGAGAGGCCCAGCCTGCCTGTGCACCCACCGGTGGGCACCAGCCCTGCCCTGCAGGGGACCAACCCCTCCAACCACAGCCCCCCACAGCCGGTCAGGAAGACAAATTGCCGTGGCAGCCCGAGCCTTCCCAGGCAACTCTGCAGGCATTCCTCCTTCTTTCTGAGAACGAGGCCCTCAACCAGAGCCTCTGGGCAGCAGGCACCCTGCAGCGGGAAGGCCCAGGGAGTGCAAGGTGGCGGTCGGCGGGGAGGCTGGTCACCGCTGGACACAGGTTTGCGCCGTGTGCTATTGGCAGCGTGGTTGAGGCAAGGGGGCCCTGGGGGCCCTTTCTGCACAGTCTAATGCCCTTTTGTGCTGCTGAGATGGCCCCGGCTCTAGTCACGACACGCTGCCAGGAGGACACAACCAGTCCAGCTTCATAGCTCCTAACAGCTTGGCAAAAACACCCTCCTGCATTAAATTCAGCTGCAGCTCTCAGAAGTGTGCCTCTGTGGGACAAAACTGCCCGTCTTTCCATGTCAAGCCAAGAGGGCTCACACATTGCTGCGCTCATAGAGCAGCTGGCTCCCTGGGAGGGGAGTCTGTCCTCTGCCAGGGTCAGTCGATGCCCACGCAGAGAGGAAACCACCGTGTGCCTCACTCAAATGCCTGCTCTGAAGCAACCCCTGCGCCAAGCTCTTCTTATTCCGGAAGTCTCTGAGAAACGGTCCGGAGGGCGCTGACAGGGTCCGATGGTGCTGGGGCTCACAGGAAGCCTAGACACCACTCAGCACCTATGGGCAGTGGACCCCAGGTGCTCAGGGCCCATCCAGGAGAGGAGCCTCCAGCTGCTGGCACCACTGCTACACCTTGCTCTGGGCAGGGGTGGCCAGAGGGAGCGGAGCAAATCCCTTGCCCTGAGTCCACCTCAGCCAGGTCAGCAGTGCTGTGTGCGTGGCTACTGTCCTGCCTCCAGCACCAGGAGCAGAGCAGGCGGGCGGGCACGGGAGAGAGCTGCACCCACCAGCTCTCTCTTGACGCACAGCGTGTGGGAAAGCGATGCTGGAAGAGACTGAGAAAAGGCCTCTCCTCAAGCTGCCTCCACCGCGTGGTGCGTGCACGTGCCCTCCAAGGACATGGCCCAAGATCAGGGGCATTGCCAGTCCCTCAGCACCGAGGTGTGTCATGGCACAGACGGGCGCATCACTGAGACAGCCCTTGGTCGGGGGGAGTCTCTGTGGCGCAATGGGCGAGCGCGCTCAGCTGTTAACCGAGAGGCTGGTGGTTCGAGCCCACCCAGGGACGGCCTCCTTTTGGTGGCACACGTGGGCTTGCCGGCAGGGACCCGCTGCCGTGGAAAGTCCCTGAGCAGAAAATCACAGCTGGGCACAAATCACAGCAGCCTGAGACAACAAAGCCCGACAGCACGGGCTTCAAACCCACCTCTCCAAGAAACCGGAGCCAAAATCCAGCTCCTTGCACCACTCACCTATACCCACCAGACTGCAACACTCCTGTCCTGGTGCATGGGTTGGGCTGGGGGAAGTCTGGATTGCCCCTCGCCAGGGGACCGATGCCCCTTCCGGCTGTCCTTGCAGCACAGTGCGAAGCGTGAGCACGCTCTTGCTGCAGGTGGCAGCCAGCAGTGGGAGCGGGCTGCTTTCCGAGGGCAGGCAAGCAGGCTGCGAGGGACATAGCAAGGCCAGTGAGGCAGGGACCTCCCTGGCAGGGCACAGGCCCTCAGCACCCGAGCAAGAAGGGAGAGCTGGTTGAGTGTCAGGAACGAGGGCCAGGCACAGAGCAGTGGTTGCCAGCCAAGTCCAAAGTGCTGAGACGGGTCTGAGGCCAAGCTCTGGAGCCCGGTCAGCCAGGGAAGGGCAGGGTCAGCGAGGTGCATGGCGGCCAGGGCCGGGCATGGCTGCAACGTAGCTCAGGCGAGGAGCAGCTCCCTTCTGCTGAGCCACCTCCGCCACCCAGCGCAGCACTCCTGCAGCTGCAACCTCTCACCAGGACCTCTCCCAGCAGCAGGAGCAGAGCAAGTGGGGAAAGGACCGTCGCTCTTTGTGGAGGTGCGCCCACAGGCTCACACTGCACCCCAGGGTGCGTGGTGGAGGGGACACTTGAGCAGAAAGAGCCAGGGCTGGGCACGGAGCAGTTCCTATCCCCTGTGCTATGCACCTGCCTTCCCCCCTACACCACCCTCTGTCCAGCTGGCTACGCGGGGCCGCTCTTTGCAGAGTTGTCCTTTCCTCATCGCCAGCCCCTGGACATGCCCCGTAACTTCCTTCAGTCCAGTTCTTTGCCATCCCCAAGAACTGAGACTTCTGAAAAGGTGAATCTAGAGCGTGAGTTTGCCTCCCCTCTCCCAGGGAGGCACATGAGGGCTTGCGCTGTTCGGGTGCTGCTCTGCAAGGACACAGACTCGCATTTTCTGACTTCTCCCTGCTAGCCTGTCGTCACCTGACAGCTCTGGCTGCTCCGCAGGAGGGCAGAAGGCAGGAGGGCAGGAGGCAGGAGGGACAAATGGCCCGAGGAGGAAAGGCAATCACATGGGCAGCTGTGATCGTATAGTGGTTAGTACTCTGCGTTGTGGCCGAATCCGAGTCACAGCAATGGTTTTGCAAAGCCCGCCGGGTGAAAAGGAGAGTTGGAAAAGACACGGGAGGCACCCGCAAGGGTAGGCCAGTGGGTTTGTTTCCAAAGATGCCATGGCCTAGGGAGCTCTTCTGTGCTCTCTGTTCCAAACATTCAGTGGGCTCGTGCCTAAAATGATTTCCTGGTTTCTAGTGATCGTGCAGTGTCTTCTGCTGTGGGGCTGCCGTGACAGCTACCCCTGCTTCTGGGAAAGCAGTCAAGCTTCTCCGTTCTCCAGGCCAAGCTTGAGAACTGAGAGAGTCTGCCTGGAAAGTGCCCAGCTTTTCACCTTTCCTTTCCCTTGCCCTTGCTCTCCGTGTTGCAGTCAGGGCACTCTCAGCTCCACACACAAACTGCCCTGCAGCCCCAGCCCACCCGCAACTGCCATCCCACGCCATAGAGACCCCCAACACAAGTAGCTCTTCCCTGGGAGAAAGAAGTCGCTTTTTTTTTTTTCTTCAGGGGGAGTGTGTGACTTTTCTGAGGTTATGCCACCTTGCTGGAAGTCTTAAGTCCTGTTCCGGCCAAGCTGTAAGCTGGCTGTGGGAAAGAAACCCTCCCTGGAAAGGCAGAGCTGCCTTTCTCCCTTGCCTGCTGCAGAGTGAGAGGCGCTGTGAGGCAGCAGCTTTTGCCTGCAGCTCCACCGCAGTGCTCGCGTGTAGAGAGCCAGGAGTGCTTCCTCCTGGCCTGGCTGCAGGGGGAAAGGCTGGCTAGGAAGGCTCTGCCACAGTGAGGCTGGGCAGCTGGTGCTGGGAGAGTGTCCGCCTGGAGGGCAAATGCTGAAGAGCAAAGGAAAATGTTAGCATCTGCGCCCTGAGTGGGGTCTGGATCCTCTGCGGAAGAGAAGGGAGGAGAGCCCAGCTCTGCCTCCGGGGCCCCAAACCGAGTGCTATGCGGGCAGAGCCCAGGTCAAGCCAGGAACGGCCCCGAGCACTTCTGGTGTTCCAAGGTGTCTGTATTGGCAGGTCCCAGGATGTCTGGCTTGAGACAGATGTCACTGCTAGGAAGCTGCACCGCCCAAGGGAAGAGGAGGCAGTGCATGATCAAAAGCCCATGCTCCAGGTGAGGCTTGAACTCACACCCTCAGCATCCCTCCGCTTAGCACTGCTGTATAAGTACTGCGCGCTGGCCCATTGCGCCACTGGAGCACGCTTGGAGAGGCGGACTGGAGCCCACGAGCAACCATTGTTGCCTGCGATCACCATGGCTCTTCAGCATTAACCGGGCACCTCAAGTGCTTTCCTCTTTGTCTCGTCCAGCAAGGAGCAGCCATTGCGTGCCAGGCTTGCAACATTCACCAGGGCACGGAGTGCCAGGGCAAAGTGCCCCTCGGCAGGGTTTAGCTGGCTAGAGGCAGGAAAAGGGAGGCCACAGGCGACCCAGGGCTGGGACAGTGCGGTCGCTGCTGTGGCAGCCCTGTGAGGCCATTGAGTGCATCAGAAAGCCCCTGTAGTGAAGGCAGCCGGGGGAGGGGGCGAGGGGAGGCAGAAGAAGGACACCCGACTGCCACAGGGACCGTGAGTAAGGGCAGACCCAGAGCAGCCAAAGCCATGCTGGGCCAATGGGAGTGGAGGCTGGAGAGGGGCTAAGGCAGCCAAGAAGGACACGGAGAGCAGCAGCAGGGAACACTGGTCCCAAACCACATCTCGTGGGGGAGCCAACGGGCTTCTGGCTTTGCGCTCTGCTCCCGAGGGCATCTGGGCTCTGGCCTAACCCCTGCCTGGCTGTCAGAGTCCAGTAGTCTCTGCAGCAGCATCTTGTAGCTATTCCACACAGGGAGGGTCAAGAGGGACCTCGCGGAGCTCTCAGAGCAAGACGAGACAGAAGGGTCACCGCACCAGAAAAGCCAGCGGGCAGTCCCCCAAAGCAGCAGAACGTCGCCCTTCCAACTCCCCACTGAAAACCAGTTCTTCTCTTTTAAACTGACAAGCACTTTTCTGGAAATCAGGGTCAGCACCACTTCATGAGTTGCATGGCCAGGGAAAGCTGCCAACTAAGCGCACAGGCAGGGCAAAACAGTACTGGCTGAGTACTCAGCTTCTGGACCTCCTTGGCAATTTGTTGGTCCCTGCAGCAGCAAGGCGGTCCAAAGCCTTTGCCTCTTTACTACGCCGAATGTCTGCCAGTGAAGCAGGTGCTTAGTAAGAGGCAGCACTTGCAGGGAGAGTGCAGTGTTTGGAGCATCAGGCGTTACTGGGACAAGGAAGACGACCGAAGAAGAGGCTTCTCCCAGCAACAGACCGAAAGGACACGGCCATCACCCGCTCCTCTGGGAGGATCCACAAAGCCCCTTCCTGTGTTTGATGAAGGGCAGGGAGATGCTGTGTTCCCGGGTCAGAGGAGGCGCATGGACAGGCTTCAAGGAGCCCAGGATTTGAAAAAGGCTGACAGGGCAGTCAAGCAGCTGTGAGCTGCCTGTAGTTTACAAGAAGCTACTAGGTGCTGCTTTGAAAACCTAATTCAAGAAAGCGCTAAAAAAACCAACCGCAGCCATGCGGCAAGAGAGGAGGAAGGTCTAAATGAGGCACGTCCACCTCCAGGCAGCAGGCAGGAGGTGGGTGGTGGGGACACCGTGCGCCCACCAGGACATGAGCACAGCCCTGGGGGGGCCGCCACAAGGAGCAGCCAAGGGCCGACGGAGGCCCAGGGACAAACATGGCCCATCCCAGGTTTGCCTGGCTGGAGAGCACTGCAGCTGCAGAGAAAAGCCAGGCATCTGCACTCCCAGGTTGCCGCACCGCTCTACCCCACAGCAGCTCCTCCTCTGCCCTTAGCCTTTCCCCATACAATCCGGAGAAGGGCTGCAGCTCCTATAGCACCCCTGGGGCTGTGGGCCCATCAGGTGTACGTGTGTCCTGGCCACCATGCTGTGTGAGGGGTGTGTCCGCTGTGCAGTGTCTCTGTGCGTGTGGAGAGCGTGAGCATGTGTGCGGATGCGTGTGCAGTGTCAGGGATGTGTTGGGCTGGTGCATGTGCACTCTGGCGGTGCAGTCCTGGCTGTGCGTGAGGGTCTTGGGGAGTGAGAGGTGTGAGCTCTGAGCGTGTCCTAGGGAGGGTAATGAAGGAAGAAAGGGGCGCGTGTGTGTGCGCGCGCGCTGTCCTTAGAATGAGTGAGGCAGTGGTTTGCTTGCACACCCGCTCTGTGGCACGCGTGTCTCTATGCTGCGGTCTGTGTACGGGCGTTATTCTGTTACGGCGCTACAAAAACTGTGGAGGAGCACATGGGGGGTTTAACAGCTCTTCTGTTCATCTGTCCTGCAGCACTGTCCTTTGTGAGGCACAGGCTGGTTACTCCAGCCGTGAACAAGTACACGCCACTTTTTTTTTCCTTTGGCCCTTGTAGGTGGATTTCAACATCCCCTTTGCTAAGAGCTCCATGGCCGCAATGGAGACAACGCTGACAGCAGCCGAGGGAGCTCCCACGCTGACAGGCCTCCACTTGGCCCTGGAGCTGCAGTGCCTTGGGACTGGTCGCTCTTCAGGCCCAGGCAGGCTTCCGCAGCTAGCAAGATGGCTCAGGACCACGCTTCCAGACTTTCCAGCAATGTTCACATGTCTTCTGCGCAGCCAGCAAGTCCTGGTATCTCTCCCTTTGATCCCGCAGAGCCATCTGCTGCCCAGTGCTAGGGCATTAAAAAGGAACCGTTTGGTTTTAGGCACAGGGAGAAGGGCACGGAAACGCTGCAGGCCTAGGGCAGGGCGGTTCTTCTGGGGTCTGCTTCTGCTGGCATCTCTATGCTTTCTGGAACGGGACAGGGGCCCTAGTGTCCAAGGCAAGGACATGACAAGGTGCCACGTGCCGGTAATCAGCCTGCGGAGGAGTCAGGCGGGGATGGGACTTTGCACCAAGCCGGCCTCGATCCCCACAGGGCAAGGTGTCCGGGTGTGGAGCCTTGGGGAGACAAGGATGGAGCGTGCGGTTTGAAAAGGGAGAGCCAAAACGCTGGAGGAATCCTTTCATCGTCGGCAGCCACAACTTTCTGGTCCCACAGGGAAAGCCCACCGCTGAGTGCCCAACCCCTGCCCCTGGGCTGGAAGGGTGCCTGCTCCCAGGCCACAGCCTGCAAAGCCTGTTGCTCTCCCACGAGGGGTGCCAGGGAAAGACCGGACCCCCTTCCCCTCCCCTCCCCTTGGGTGCTCCTGGGTGTGGAGGGAAGGCCAGTGCAGGGGAAGGGGAAACAGCACCCCCAGCTGGAGAAATTTACCAGAGGAAGTGCTTCTCTTGGGAATTCCGCTGCCGATTCAGCTCTACCCTCTGCTTCCACTCTTCCCGACGCACTTGGTAAGTCTCCAAGAGTTGCAGGGTGTGGCTTGCTCGTACAGAAAGCTGCCTGCAAGAGCAGGGAAAGTTCCCTCTCCCCTTCTGGCTGAGGCCCTCCTGCCTCTCCCCTCGACCAGCCCCTGCACGCACGCTCCCGCTGGTGGTACCCACAGCCTTCAAGTGGCAATGCAGCTTGGGGCTGCCTGGCACCAGGGTCCAGCCCAGGTCATTGCCATGCCAGGAGAAATCAGGGGACGCCATACCCAGCCCCATGGCTCCCAAGATGGGCTTCCTCACACCTCGGACAGGTGCTGCCACTCCAGTTTTCCAGGCCGGGGCTGGGCCTGGCGCGCACTTACTCTTTGCGCAGCCGCGGCAGCCTCTCTGGCTTCCTCTTCTTCTCCTCAGCTCGGGGCAGGAAGGCAGCAGCGCTCTCCTCTTTCCCAAGCCACGGCACTGGTGAGTGTGGCTGAAGCTCGGGCAGCGTTTCCTGATGCCGCCAAGCCTGCATTGGGGCCAGAGGACAAATTTGAGGCTGCTTCTGACCTCCCTCAGGCGCTCTCACCTCTCAGCCCTGGAGAAGCCAGCAACTGCGGGGCCTGTGCGTCCTCCCGCACACTTGCTCTGCTCTGGCCTCAGAAACCCCCATGCCAAGCACTGCCGCAGGCAGGGACCCTGGCCGGGATTCACCACCGTTGCTTGCTGGCTCCATTCTCTCTTGCTGACATCGCTCGTGACAGGGTGAATGAGGGCAAGGAATGACCATTTTTCAGCGCTGCAACCGTGAAATCAAACGCTCCCGTGGGGTTCCACCAGTCAGACCCCAGCACGGAACCACTGAACGGGGTCGGTTGGAGGGGACCTCTGGAGAACTCTCGTCCAAGGCCCCGCTCCAAGCGGGGCCAGTTAGAGCAGGCTGCCCGGGCCGTGTCCACCTGAGGGTTGAATAACTCCAAGGGTAGAAGTCCCACAGCCTCTCTGGGCCCTGTTCCAAACTTTGACCACCCTCATGGTGGAAACACGCCTCCCAACAGCTAGCCGGAATCTGCCTTTTTGCAACTCTACGTCTTGTGCCTCTCACCCTGTCACTGTGCGCCTCTGAGAAGAGCTGGCTAAGTTACCTCTAGCCTTTCCCCCGGGTAGCTGCAGACAGCAAGGCGATGGACCCTTGAGCCTTCTCTTCTATGGGCTGAACAAACACAGTCCTCTCCACCTCTCCCTTGGACACCAGGTTCTCCAGCCCGCTGGCCAGCTTGGGAGCCTCCGCTGGATTTGCTCCAGCATTCCAGAGCCTCTCTTGCATGGTCGAGCCCCACCCTGGACCTAGGGCTGGCTCCAGGTGAGGTCTCCCAAGGGCTGAAGAGAGAGGACTCGTGGCGTCCTTCACTCGGCTGGCTACACTCTTGCAAACACAGCCCCGCCTGTGGTTGGCCTTCTTCCCTGCAAGTTCAAGGGAGGGGGCGACCCAGCCATGCCCCCACCACAGCACATTGCTGCTCCTCCCCTTTGGCTTTTTGCAGCAGCTTCTCCCTGCCAGGCATGGGCAGGCAAGCTTGAAAGACCATGGCCACCTGGCCTGCTCTTTGGGGGGCAGCAGTACCACTCGGACTTGGAGACCTCCACGGCTCCGCTCCTCGGCTTACCTGTTCTGCCCTGTTTGGCTGCCTGCAAACAGGAATTGCAGTCCGAGGTCTGGCTTGACGAGGTTCTTGCTGCTTGCTGTCCTCGTCCACCTGAGAGGAGCTCTCCCAAACTGTTTGCAGCAGGCTGAAAACACACAAGCCGGGTGAGGTTATCGGAGTCCCGGATGAGACCGTTCTCCATCTTGTGCTCACAAGCAGCGGCGTGCCAGCCTCTGCAGCACAAGACGGTGCTGCTGGAGCATTTGGTGTATTTGAGCCCTTGTGATCCCATCAAGAGTGAGGGCCCTACAGGCCCTAAGGAAAGCTCTGGATGCCCAGGTGTGGGCCCTCTCTGGATGGCACGAGGAGAAAACCAGTGCCATTTGCCACGCCCGGAGCCTGCAGAGCCCGCTAGCCGCCTCCTGCTAGGGGCACTAAAGGCCGTGAGGTGGTCAGAAAGACTCTGTTTTGGGGTGAAATGGGAAAAGGGGAGGCTTCTAGTGAATTGAATCCAACCTAAAAACCAGGGAAAACGGACACCGCTCTCTGTTGGTGGGGGAGGATGGTCTGACTTTCACGGTCCTCTGGGAAGTGCTCTCATCTACGCTGCAACCAAATGAGGTCCCTTGAAATGTCTAGCAAAGCAGAACAGCTTTGCTGCAACTTCTCAGCTGCTGCAACACCTCTTGCATCGACATCGGTCGTTGTGACACGAGTTGACAACCTTTCAGAGTTCATACCGACGGCGTGTGCGACGGAAACAACTCCTTCCCAGAATGCCAAAAGCACACGGTCACCGGCATGCTTTGCTCCAAGAGCCTCACCTGGCAGCTGGCTTGTTTGCCCGGGTTTTCCATTCTTTCCCTCCCTTTGAGCTGGCCCCAGATAGCGTGGGCGGAGAAAGCCTTTCTCGAGAAAGGAGGCGCTCAGCAGGAGGACTCCCTGGAAGTAGGAAGGGCGGAGACTCTTCAGCAAGCATCTCTGTGAGCGTTTGAACAAGAAGGACAGGCAGCTGTGCTCCAGCTTTGGATCAAAGAGCCCGATTGCCTTGGAGCTCTGCTCCCGAGCAGGTCTTAGGCCCTTGCTGACACAGAATCCTGTCCAGCTCTTCACTTCTGCAGGGCACCCTTCTGCCCTGGAGTACTGTGGCTGTTCTCCTGCTTTCTCTAGCCCATAGGCTTAAAAAGCGGGGCTTGGCTGGGAGGTGCTGGTGACCTCATGGTACCCTCTCCTTTGGGGCGGCTGCGGGCTGGAGGGCATAGTGCCACACGAGAAGGGGAACAGATTCCTGCACATCTCTAAGGCGCTCACATGCACAGACTTGCTCTTCTGGCACATCCAGCCCAAAGACATGCTTAGGGAGATGCACAGCACAAGGCCTGCAATTACCAGCCTCCACAAGGAAGCCACGTTTTGGCACAGCTTCGCAGCCTGTCGCCACTCATCTCCACGTGGTCTTCCTCCCCACTTTCCAGCGCGCTGCTTCCCTGGGAAAGCTAGACCCCCTCCGCCACTGGCAGCTCAAGGCAGGATTTTGATCCCGCGCAGAGCGCGGAGGGATCTTCCTAAATTCCTAAATGCCGCTGCACAGACAGACTCCTGCAACTAAGGAGCAGCTTGCAAGACACACCAGGGCATGGAGTCCCAGGGCCAAGTGCCCCTCAGCAGTGGCAGCTGCTGCAGTTGGTGCTGCAGGACTGCCCGGAGAGCCCCTTCCAGGAGGAGTCCCCTGAGATCTGCCGTGATGAGTAAACAGAGGCACAAGAGAAGCAGCCTACTCCGCCGGGCATCGCCTTTTCAGCTTGGCTCCAGCCCCGTGCTGCGGAGGCCAAAAGGAAAACAAACACACCTCTCTCACCAGTCAGCTGTGACATTACCTTTTCCCTCAGTCTGCTTGTTACACGCTCTGTCCTTTGCCTCCTGGCCTTTGGCGGCCTTCCGAGACCCTCTGGAGGAAGAGGCTGGTCTCACAGGTGACATCTCAGTCTCCGTCCTGGAAACAAGAAAGGCACCAGAGAGAAGCTTGACACCAGAGGCTCGCAGAAACCTGCGACAGGCTTGCCGTCAATCTAGGAAGACCAAGTCATGCAAAGACTTGTTGGCCACCCTTCAGATGTCACACTGACAGAGTGTACGGAAGAAGCAACCCCTTTGAAGAACTCCAAGAGCACAAGGGCACCCTCAGCCCTTTTCTCCAAGAGCCTCACCTGGCCGACGACTTGCTTCCTTTGCTCTTCCGCCCCTTCTGCTTTTTACGGCCGGCGCCAGATAACGCGGGTGGCACAGGCCTTTCTTGAGAGAGGAGGCACGCAACGGGAGCACTCCCTGGAAGTAGGAAAGGAGAAGGCTCTTCAGCAAGCGTCTTTGTGAGCACTTGGGACAGGCAGATGTGCTCCAGCATCGGATCAAACAGGCTGATCCCCTTGGAGCCACGCTCTCCAAGAGGTCTTGCTCCCTAGGACGTCCTTGGCACACACCAGCAGCCTGTTGACAGTCATCTCCAGGCAATCTTTCTCCCCACATTCACGTGCCCGGGATCCGTCAGAGAGGTAGACCCCCCCTCCCTTCCCCTCCAGCATAGACACCTCGCCGCCAAACGTCCTAAAGTGCTAAAGTGAAAGAGGAGCTTGCGCTATTCACCAGGGCGCAGCGCCCCGGGGCAAAACTGCCCTTCAGCGGCACCAGCTGCATTTGTTGCTGTTGGGCCACCCTGAGACCTCCTGCCATCCAGAGTCACTTGAGATTTGCTGCGAGGGGTAAATAGAGGCACAAAGAGGCAGTCTACTCTCCCAGGCACCGCATCTTGACCAGGGCTCCAACCACCTACTGCTGAGGACAAAGGGAACACACGCATGAACACACGCACGCATGCACACTCCCTTCTCTCTCACAAGTCAGCTGTGACATGACCTGTTCTGTCCATCTGCCCTTCTTCTTCAGTGCACTTCAGGGATCCCTGGGAGGGAGATTCCGCCTCTTGTTTTTCAGCCGGAAGCGTCAAATCAAATCTGGAAAGGAGAAGACGCCAGGCTGCAGAAAAGGCACCACGCTCCCTTTGCCACTTGCATTCACAGTCCGTTGCCAGAGAGCTTTGAGAAGGCCTGCCAAGGCCATAGCTTTCCAAAGCAGAGTACGCAACATCCTTGAGAACTCTCATTCTGAGGAACCGGAGAGGCACAGGCCAGACCTCCGCGGCGTGTGCGCACACGAGAGGCCCCACCAGTCTGGGCCAGGGCTTCCCTATCCTAACGCGGAGAAAGTGTACTCCAGGCCTCCTTGCTGCCCCTGGAGACCATCTCGCCTCCCCTCCTCCTATTCACCAAGCAGGAGCTGAGACCTACTCCACAAACGTACTGTGGCAACACGAAGACACTGCCAGGACCCATGCGAAAAGCCACACTTCCTCTTCCTGAAACCACCAGGGGTCTCGTCCCTGGGGCCTAAAACAGAGACAGAGGTACGTGAGAGCGTTCCGGCGACATGACTGCCTTGCTCCTAAAGGCAGCAAATCTTTCTTGTGCTCAGGGCAGATGCTGCCACCGGGACACCCTGAAACAAAGTTTCCTCTCCAAATGCTAGCCCTCAACTAGGAAAGCAGAAGATGCACAGCTCAGAGCTGAGACTGAGGGACCTCACTGCCAGGTGTTTCGCAAGGGCAAGAGTCAAGACAGTCAACGAGGACGCTCCTTCTCTGTTAGTGGAGAAGTCAGGCACAGGAGAAGGCATTCGATTAGCCAGGGTCTCTGCGGGCCGGGTTTTGCCGGTTGGCTTGCTATGAGCCTTCCTGGAAAGAGAACACCTGGCTCGGACCTGGTGTTAGCCTCACAGGCTCTCCAAGGATTTGGGTGGTTGCATCCATAGCATGGAAGAGGAGCGAGAGAGACCCAGCCCTTGCTTTGCCTTTGCCCAGTGGGTAAGAACCGGGAGCGCCACACGAGAGAGCTGGGGAAGGGCATTGGGCTGGGATGAGGAGACAGGCTGGGACAGGGTGACCATCCCAAGCAGAGCGTGAATGCAGGCCTGGGGCAGAAAAGAGCCGTTCATGGCAGTGGGACGCCAGGGACACTGGGAAGGGCTGGTCAGTGCAGACGGCCCAGCACTCAACCATGGCTTTCTGCGAGGGGAAGCGCCACAGATACCTGCCTGCGTCGTAGACTCTTTCCCCAGAAACTGCCTACTTTTGAGCCCGTAAAAGCCTCGCCATTATCATTTCTAGCACAGAGAGTGGGATGCTGGGCCAGCCAGAGCCTTGGCCTAACGCGGGGCAGCTCGTCCTACGTTCGCCTCTGTCGCCCAGACCACTGCGTACGAGAGAAGGACGCTAGAGAGAGTTGGCGTGGCTGGAGACCGTGGCTGCCTCGCTGGCCGGGAAGGTCCTGGCAGGCCAACAGAGATCAGTTCAGTCGTCCTTTGACAGGTGTCCAGAAGAAGTAGGCGTAGCACGGGGAAGCACTCGACTTACCCCGAGCAGAGCTTCTAGCAGCTTTCCAGTGCCATCCATGGTGAGGAGGAAGTCATCGTAAAATCTCATGGTCACTTCCTGGTCTCGTACGGAGAGAATGCCAATGGCCTTGAAGACAAAGTCCACGGCCTGTCTTTTTGAGATGGCCCGAAAGAACGCCATCACGGTCTCCTGTATGCAGCACTGCACCGTTGTAAAAGGCATGTGAGCACACACGGATAGATCCTCGTACCTCAGAGGGACGATTCTTACGTCACCTAGACAGCAGCAAAGGAGGAACAAAGGCACCTCTGCAGCAGGGCAGCGGGCTCCAATCACAAGGGGACAACACTTTCTGGCAAGACAGCGCTGCCTCAGAGCAGGCTCTTGAATCCTCTGCTACAGCGCCTAGGAGCAGTTTATGGAGTCCCTTCCGGGAAGAGTCAGAGCAGCCTGCAAACTGAGGTGCTCAGGGGGCAGCAGTGATTTTGCCAGTGCAGGAATAAAAAAGGGAAACTAACCATTTGGTAGGACCACGTTACCGGAGGGCAGGACAAGTAGGGCAGACAGGTGCAGGTCCCATGAGAAAGTGCGTGGTGCCAGGCCATTGTGACTGTGCCCGCAGCCAGTGCCCTCTGGCTAAGCCTATGCCATGTCAGTAGACACAAGGAAGAAGCAAAGTGCAAGGACGGCACAGCAGCCCACAGGGTTCTTCTACCCCCCACCCCGACCCCCACCCCCACCGCCTCGTAGTCAGCAAATGTCTCCGCTTTTGGGGCCAGCGTCCTATCCCTCCCACGCACCCGGCTGAAGGCATATTACCAGGAAAGGACACCCAGGGAGCCTTTCTGAGCAGTTGCTCCTGGCTGGCCTCTGCAGCATGAACAAGCTGAAGTTGTTCTCAGGCCAGCCGGAGGCATTCAGTCATGTCTTCAGAGCAGTTTGCATGCGCCTCAAGCTCGGCGCAAGGGCAGGCAAAGGTTTTAACGTGTCTTCTTACCAGGAACATCTTCTTGAGCGCACCTGGCCTGGTATTCCTTGGCAACAACCTCCGATATACGGAACATGGGTCTCCGAACAATCGAAAGCTCACCGTTCACGGAGCACTCGTAGTGTTTAAGGACATAGAATATCCCCACTCCTAATACCTTGACACCCTGAGAGCAGCAGCGGGAGAGAAGGAACAAGCATAAGCAGCCTGGAGACGAAAAACGGACCGAGGGCTTGCCCGAGCGTGGAGATGCTGCCCTGGGCCCTGCCCACCCCTAGCATGCAAAAGGCAAGATGGGGCACTAGGGAAAGCACACACTCCAGACCTTTCTTTCCTCTTGCTCCTTGGCTCGCCCCCCAAATCTCTTTGGGAAAGCAACAGCAGAGCCAACATTCCTCCCCTACCTACAGTCGGAGGGGTTTCCAACGGCAGGGACCAACCCTGGAACAGGGGCCAGGCTTTGGTTTTTCCATGCTGGCACTGGAGAAGGGAGAAGGCCCAGAAAGTGCCCAGCACTCTCTTCTGCTTTATCGGGACTTCCGTTGTTACCGCCGGTGCCAGAGAAGCTGCTCTGTGGCACATTTGTCCAGGACAGTGTCCTGCGGGGGTGCTCTTTCTCTTTTCAGGGGAGGGAAGCAACGGCACGCCGTGGCACAGGGGTGTCAGGACAAGGCAAACCGTCAGCGTTTCAGGAGGGGAGGACCGAGCCACAAGACCCACCTTGTTCTCTGCCAAGTGCTCTAGAATGTATTCAGAGACGCTGTCCCAAATGGTAACAATCTCTGGAAAGCAAGGGAAAAATCCAAGTCAGCAAGCGCACAACCATTCAGCACCCTGCTCACCAAGGAGGTGACCGGTGCAGGTGAGACGAAACATACCGCCACCCCAATTCCGAACACGCAAGGCGCTCCACGTGGCGGGAGCTGCAGAGCTGAGCTGCGAGGACACCTCTGCCCACTTCTAAGCGAGGCTCCTGTCCTTTCAGGTGGGCATGCCTGAAAGGCATACCCGCCCGCTAGGGAAACGGGGACTAGCTTTCCACGCCAGTGAGAGGACGGTGCCGTGCCCACAGGAGTCGCCCAGGCTCAGGGCAGCCCCAGGTGTCTCCCCTGCAGGAGTCCCGGCTGCCAAACTCACCGCTGGGCCACCAAGGGACGTGCAGACTGGTCTCTCGTGGCACCCACTAGCCCTGTCCAGCCCTGCCCCACAGAGCCCAGCCTTTCCATAGCTCTTCTCCTAGCTGATATGCTCTACAGCAGTCAGGAAATACCTCCTGCAAGCCTTACCGTAGCGGCTGAGATTCCTGAGCGTTGGGAACACGTCTGGCCACAGGTTCTCCATCTTTGCGCCCCCTCACGCTCAATGAGGCCCTGTAGCAGGAGGGTGAGGAGGAAACTTCTCCTCCTCCTCCTTTGCACTTCCCCAGGCAGGCTCCAGCAGTGTTGCGTGGCCTGCCTTCGCCCTCTCGTTGCGCTGCAAAGCAGCTCCTCCAGAGAAGAGCGGTGGCGAGAGCAGCACCCGAAAGCTGGGCTTGCCCAGGCCTTGCAGGGAAGTGCAGGGAGGGGCCCCGTGGCGGGAGGGGAGCTGTGGCTGTGATGCGGCATGTCCCACTGTGACCCCAGCCCGCGTCACCAAGAGGCTGCCAGGCCTCCCGCGACACCCTCCCCCAGACCCTGCCAGGCTTTGCCCACCTCAGCCAAGGGCAGCTGCGCTGGCTGTTTTGGGGTGCTGCCCCCACCCCACGCCGTGGCGCAGCGAGAGCCATGGCGGGGGCGGGGAGGGGGAGCTCACCAGTGTGGTGGCCCCAGATGGGGACGCTGCGCTGCCATTGCTGGCCGCAGGGGCTGTGCTGAGCTCTGCCCTGAAGGAAGGAAGGAAGGGATAAAGGAAGGAAGGAATAAAGAGGAGCCTCGGCAAAGCAAGGGCTGGTGCTGGTTAGGTATACCACAGCCTCTCTGGGTTCTGGAGTCTGGAGTCTGCCTGGGCTCTGGAGTCTGGCTCCGTCTTCTTTACTCCCCCCATCGCGTATTTAGACACACTGACAAGAGCCCCTCTGGGCCTTTGCGTCTCCCGCCTAAACAATCCCAGCTCTCTCAGCCTCTGCTCGTGTGACGGATGCTTCAATCCCTCAAGCCTCTCGGAGGCCTTTTGCTGGACTCGCTCCGGCATGGCCATGTCTTTCTTGTACTGGGCCCAGCGCTTGTGGTACAGGTCTCTCGCTGGCACCTGCTGGACGGCTGCTTGACCTTCCCTCATCACGACTCTAGGTGGAACTAGAGCTCCAAGCGCCCTGTGCTCAGGAATGGCTGACAGAGCTCGCTGGAGCCTGTTAGAGCTTGCGAGAGGTCACAGCCTCCTTTGGCTCAAACTGCTGCACCTGTGTGCTGCCTCGGTGAGCTGTGCTCTCAGCAACGGCTACTTCCTTTCCCCCCGGGCACTGTCCAAGAGTCCGCCAGGACCGTCTCCAAACCGTGCCAAAGGCCGTGCGAATGCAAAATCGGGTCTGGGAGCGTTAAGCGCCACCCCTTGTGCACCAACATCTCGCTGCACTGAGGAACACCTGTGCCATGGCTGAGTGTGGGGGGCAGGTGGGCTTGTTTCCAGGGCTTCTTTCAAAGTGACCGGAGTTGTCCAGGACGTAACAGAACCAAGGGCTGGCTCAGGCTGTGACTATCAGCAGGGCCTAAGCACTGGTTGTTATTGCGAGTCCCCTGTGGCGTAGCAGCAGGACGCGACACCTGGGTGCTGTCAGGGCCCTGAGGGCCTCAGTGGCCCTGACCAGCAATGCTCCACACACCCTGCCCATGGGCCCAGGAGCCCATTTCAGCTCCTCCCTGGGCCTTCTGGCCCCGTCTGCACCAGGAAGCATGGGAAGGGTCTCTCATTGGCATGTGCAGAGCAAAGCTTCACTGCAGAGTCGCCTGCTCCTGCCTCTGTGGGACTGGGTAGTGCAGGGATCTTAGGACTGAAAGACAAGGCAGCTCCTGCGGCAGGTGAGTCACGTCCCGCAGACCCAGAGACCTTTTCTCTGTCACCCAGCGCCTCCCAGGAGCCCTAAGGAAAGGGTATTCTGCAAGGGGATTTGGCAGAAGACAGGGCTGCCCTGGAGCTGGCTGCACAGGCAAGCCCAGGATGGCTGTTGTTGCAACAGAGGAAACGCCCTGTTCCTCGTGCCTGCTCAGAGCTCCTGTGCGTCTGATAGGGTCCCCTTCCTTCCACGCTGCCCCCCCAGGTGAAAGGCCTCGCTTGCTGTGGCAATAGGGTTAGCCCTAACCCTAAGCCTTTCCCTGGCTGGGAATCGAACCCAGGCCGCGGCAGTGAGAGTGCCGAATCCTGACCACTAGACCACCAGGGAGGAGAGGCCCAGCCTGCCTGTGCACCCACTGGTGGGCACCAGCCCTGCCCTGCAGGGGACCAACCCCTCCAACCACAGCCCCCCACAGCCGGTCAGGAAGACAAATTGCCGTGGCAGCCCGAGCCTTCCCACGCAACTCTGCAGGCATTCCTCCTTCTTTCTGAGAACGAGGCCCTCAACCAGAGCCTCTGGGCAGCAGGCACCCTGCAGCGGGAAGGCCCAGGGAGTGCAAGGTGGCGGTCGGCGGGGAGGCTGGTCACCGCTGGACACAGGTTTGCGCCGTGTGCTATTGGCAGCGTGGTTGAGGCAAGGGGGCCCTGGGGGCCCTTTCTGCACAGTCTAATGCCCTTTTGTGCTGCTGAGATGGCCCCGGCTCTAGTCACGACACGCTGCCAGGAGGACACAACCAGTCCAGCTTCATAGCTCCTAACAGCTTGGCAAAAACACCCTCCTGCATTAAATTCAGCTGCAGCTCTCAGAAGTGTGCCTCTGTGGGACAAAACTGCCCGTCTTTCCATGTCAAGCCAAGAGGGCTCACACATTGCTGCGCTCATAGAGCAGCTGGCTCCCTGGGAGGGGAGTCTGTCCTCTGCCAGGGTCAGTCGATGCCCACGCAGAGAGGAAACCACCGTGTGCCTCACTCAAATGCCTGCTCTGAAGCAACCCCTGCGCCAAGCTCTTCTTATTCCGGAAGTCTCTGAGAAACGGTCCGGAGGGCGCTGACAGGGTCCGATGGTGCTGGGGCTCACAGGAAGCCTAGACACCACTCAGCACCTATGGGCAGTGGACCCCAGGTGCTCAGGGCCCATCCAGGAGAGGAGCCTCCAGCTGCTGGCACCACTGCTACACCTTGCTCTGGGCAGGGGTGGCCAGAGGGAGCGGAGCAAATCCCTTGCCCTGAGTCCACCTCAGCCAGGTCAGCAGTGCTGTGTGCGTGGCTACTGTCCTGCCTCCAGCACCAGGAGCAGAGCAGGCGGGCGGGCACGGGAGAGAGCTGCACCCACCAGCTCTCTCTTGACGCACAGCGTGTGGGAAAGCGATGCTGGAAGAGACTGAGAAAAGGCCTCTCCTCAAGCCGCCTCCACCGCGTGGTGCGTGCACGTGCCCTCCAAGGACATGGCCCAAGATCAGGGGCATTGCCAGTCCCTCAGCACCGAGGTGTGTCATGGCACAGACGGGCGCATCACTGAGACAGCCCTTGGTCGGGGGGAGTCTCTGTGGCGCAATGGGCGAGCGCGCTCAGCTGTTAACCGAGAGGCTGGTGGTTCGAGCCCACCCAGGGACGGCCTCCTTTTGGTGGCACACGTGGGCTTGCCGGCAGGGACCCGCTGCCGTGGAAAGTCCCTGAGCAGAAAATCACAGCTGGGCACAAATCACAGCAGCCTGAGACAACAAAGCCCGACAGCACGGGCTTCAAACCCACCTCTCCAAGAAACCGGAGCCAAAATCCAGCTCCTTGCACCACTCACCTATACCCACCAGACTGCAACACTCCTGTCCTGGTGCATGGGTTGGGCTGGGGGAAGTCTGGATTGCCCCTCGCCAGGGGACCGATGCCCCTTCCGGCTGTCCTTGCAGCACAGTGCGAAGCGTGAGCACGCTCTTGCTGCAGGTGGCAGCCAGCAGTGGGAGCGGGCTGCTTTCCGAGGGCAGGCAAGCAGGCTGCGAGGGACATAGCAAGGCCAGTGAGGCAGGGACCTCCCTGGCAGGGCACAGGCCCTCAGCACCCGAGCAAGAAGGGAGAGCTGGTTGAGTGTCAGGAACGAGGGCCAGGCACAGAGCAGTGGTTGCCAGCCAAGTCCAAAGTGCTGAGACGGGTCTGAGGCCAAGCTCTGGAGCCCGGTCAGCCAGGGAAGGGCAGGGTCAGCGAGGTGCATGGCGGCCAGGGCCGGGCATGGCTGCAACGTAGCTCAGGCGAGGAGCAGCTCCCTTCTGCTGAGCCACCTCCGCCACCCAGCGCAGCACTCCTGCAGCTGCAACCTCTCGCCAGGACCTCTCCCAGCAGCAGGAGCAGAGCAAGTGGGGAAAGGACCGTCGCTCTTTGTGGAGGTGCGCCCACAGGCTCACACTGCACCCCAGGGTGCGTGGTGGAGGGGACACTTGAGCAGAAAGAGCCAGGGCTGGGCACGGAGCAGTTCGTATCCCCTGTGATATGCACCTGCCTTCCCCCCTACACCACCCTCTGTCCACTGGCTACGCGGGGCCGCTCTTTGCAGAGTTGTCCTTTCCTCATCGCCAGCCCCTGGACATGCCCCGTAACTTCCTTCAGTCCAGTTCTTTGCCATCCCCAAGAACTGAGACTTCTGAAAAGGTGAATCTAGAGCGTGAGTTTGCCTCCCCTCTCCCAGGGAGGCACATGAGGGCTTGCGCTGTTCGGGTGCTGCTCTGCAAGGACACAGACTCGCATTTTCTGACTTCTCCCTGCTAGCCTGCCGTCACCTGACAGCTCTGGCTGCTCCGCAGGAGGGCAGAAGGCAGGAGGGCAGGAGGCAGGAGGGACAAATGGCCCGAGGAGGAAAGGCAATCACATGGGCAGCTGTGATCGTATAGTGGTTAGTACTCTGCGTTGTGGCCGAATCCGAGTCACAGCAATGGTTTTGCAAAGCCCGCCGGGTGAAAAGGAGAGTTGGAAAAGACACGGGAGGCACCCGCAAGGGTAGGCCAGTGGGTTTGTTTCCAAAGATGCCATGGCCTAGGAAGCTCTTCTGTGCTCTCTGTTCCAAACATTCAGTGGGCTCGTGCCTAAAATGATTTCCTGGTTTCTAGTGATCGTGCAGTGTCTTCTGCTGGGGGGCTGCCGTGACAGCTACCCCTGCTTCTGGGAAAGCAGTCAAGCTTCTCCATTCTCCAGGCCAAGCTTGAGAACTGAGAGACTCTGCCTGGAAAGTGCCCAGCTTTTCACCTTTCCTTTCCCTTGCCCTTGCTCTCCGTGTTGCAGTCAGGGCACTCTCAGCTCCACACACAAACTGCCCTGCAGCCCCAGCCCACCCGCAACTGCCATCCCACGCCATAGAGACCCCCAACACAAGTAGCTCTTCCCTGGGAGAAAGAAGTCGCTTTTTTTTTTTCTTCAGGGGGAGCGTGTGACTTTTCTGAGGTTATGCCACCTTGCTGGAAGTCTTAAGTCCTGTTCCGGCCAAGCTGTAAGCTGGCTGTGGGAAAGAAACCCTCCCTGGAAAGGCAGAGCTGCCTTTCTCCCTTGCCTGCTGCAGAGTGAGAGGCACTGTGAGGCAGCAGCTTTTGCCTGCAGCTCCACCGCAGTGCTCGCGTGTAGAGAGCCAGGAGTGCTTCCTCCTGGCCTGGCTGCAGGGGGAAAGGCTGGCTAGGAAGGCTCTGCCACAGTGAGGCTGGGCAGCTGGTGCTGGGAGAGTGTCCGCCTGGAGGGCAAATGCTGAAGAGCAAAGGAAAATGTTAGCATCTGCGCCCTGAGTGGGGTCTGGATCCTCTGCGGAAGAGAAGGGAGGAGAGCCCAGCTCTGCCTCCGGGGCCCCAAACCGAGTGCTATGCGGGCAGAGCCCAGGTCAAGCCAGGAACGGCCCCGAGCGCTTCTGGTGTTCCAAGGTGTCTGTATTGGCAGGTCCCAGGATGTCTGGCTTGAGACAGATGTCACTGCTAGGAAGCTGCACCGCCCAAGGGAAGAGGAGGCAGTGCATGATCAAAAGCCCATGCTCCAGGTGAGGCTTGAACTCACACCCTCAGCATCCCTCCGCTTAGCACTGCTGTATAAGTACTGCGCGCTGGCCCATTGCGCCACTGGAGCACGCTTGGAGAGGCGGACTGGAGCCCACGAGCAACCATTGTTGCCTGCGATCACCATGGCTCTTCAGCATTAACCGGGCACCTCAAGTGCTTTCCTCTTTGTCTCGTCCAGCAAGGAGCAGCCATTGCGAGCCAGGCTTGCAACATTCACCAGGGCACGGAGTGCCAGGGCAAAGTGCCCCTCGGCAGGGTTTAGCTGGCTAGAGGCAGGAAAAGGGAGGCCACAGGCGACCCAGGGCTGGGACAGTGAGGTCGCTGCTGTGGCAGCCCTGTGAGGCCATTGAGTGCATCAGAAAGCCCCTGTAGTGAAGGCAGCCGGGGGAGGGGGCGAGGGGAGGCAGAAGAAGGACACCCGACTGCCACAGGGACCGTGAGTAAGGGCAGACCCAGAGCAGCCAAAGCCATGCTGGGCCAATGGGAGTGGAGGCTGGAGAGGGGCTAAGGCAGCCAAGAAGGACACGGAGAGCAGCAGCAGGGAACACTGGTCCCAAACCACATCTCGTGGGGGAGCCAACGGGCTTCTGGCTTTGCGCTCTGCTCCCGAGGGCATCTGGGCTCTGGCCTAACCCCTGCCTGGCTGTCAGAGTCCAGTAGTCTCTGCAGCAGCATCTTGTAGCTATTCCACACAGGGAGGGTCAAGAGGGACCTCGCGGAGCTCTCAGAGCAAGACGAGACAGAAGGGTCACCGCACCAGAAAAGCCAGCGGGCAGTCCCCCAAAGCAGCAGAACGTCGCCCTTCCAACTCCCCACTGAAAACCAGTTCTTCTCTTTTAAACTGACAAGCACTTTTCTGGAAATCAGGGTCAGCACCACTTCATGAGTTGCATGGCCAGGGAAAGCTGCCAACTAAGCGCACAGGCAGGGCAAAACAGTACTGGCTGAGTACTCAGCTTCTGGACCTCCTTGGCAATTTGTTGGTCCCTGCAGCAGCAAGGCGGTCCAAAGCCTTTGCCTCTTTACTACGCTGAATGTCTGCCAGTGAAGCAGGTGCTTAGTAAGAGGCAGCACTTGCAGGGAGAGTGCAGTGTTTGGAGCATCAGGCGTTACTGGGACAAGGAAGACGACCGAAGAAGAGGCTTCTCCCAGCAACAGACCGAAAGGACACGGCCATCACCCGCTCCTCTGGGAGGATCCACAAAGCCCCTTCCTGTGTTTGATGAAGGGCAGGGAGATGCTGTGTTCCCGGGTCAGAGGAGGCGCATGGACAGGCTTCAAGGAGCCCAGGATTTGAAAAAGGCTGACAGGGCAGTCAAGCAGCTGTGAGCTGCCTGTAGTTTACAAGAAGCTACTAGGTGCTGCTTTGAAAACCTAATTCAAGAAAGCGCTAAAAAAACCAACCGCAGCCATGCGGCAAGAGAGGAGGAAGGTCTAAATGAGGCACGTCCACCTCCAGGCAGCAGGCAGGAGGTGGGTGGTGGGGACACCGTGCGCCCACCAGGACATGAGCACAGCCCTGGGGGGGCCGCCACAAGGAGCAGCCAAGGGCCGACGGAGGCCCAGGGACAAACATGGCCCATCCCAGGTTTGCCTGGCTGGAGAGCACTGCAGCTGCAGAGAAAAGCCAGGCATCTGCACTCCCAGGTTGCCGCACCGCTCTACCCCACAGCAGCTCCTCCTCTGCCCTTAGCCTTTCCCCATACAATCCGGAGAAGGGCTGCAGCTCCTATAGCACCCCTGGGGCTGTGGGCCCATCAGGTGTACGTGTGTCCTGGCCACCATGCTGTGTGAGGGGTGTGTCCGCTGTGCAGTGTCTCTGTGCGTGTGGAGAGCGTGAGCATGTGTGCGGATGCGTGTGCAGTGTCAGGGATGTGTTGGGCTGGTGCATGTGCACTCTGGCGGTGCAGTCCTGGCTGTGCGTGAGGGTCTTGGGGAGTGAGAGGTGTGAGCTCTGAGCGTGTCCTAGGGAGGGTAATGAAGGAAGAAAGGGGCGCGTGTGTGTGCGCGCGCGCTGTCCTTAGAATGAGTGAGGCAGTGGTTTGCTTGCGCCCCCGCTCTGTGGCACGCGTGTCTCTATGCTGCGGTCTGTGTACGGGTGTTATTCTGTTATGGCGCTACAAAAACCGTGGAGGAGCACATGGGGGGTTTAACAGCTCTTCTGTTCATCTGTCCTGCAGCACTGTCCTTTGTGAGGCACAGGCTGGTTACTCCAGCCGTGAACAAGTACACGCCACTTTTTTTTTCCTTTGGCCCTTGTAGGTGGATTTCAACATCCCCTTTGCTAAGAGCTCCATGGCCGCAATGGAGACAACGCTGACAGCAGCCGAGGGAGCTCCCACGCTGACAGGCCTCCACTTGGCCCTGGAGCTGCAGTGCCTTGGGACTGGTCGCTCTTCAGGCCCAGGCAGGCTTCCGCAGCTAGCAAGATGGCTCAGGACCACGCTTCCAGACTTTCCAGCAATGTTCACACGTCTTCTGCGCAGCCAGCAAGTCCTGGTATCTCTCCCTTTGATCCCGCAGAGCCATCTGCTGCCCAGTGCTAGGGCATTAAAAAGGAACCGTTTGGTTTTAGGCACAGGGAGAAGGGCACGGAAACGCTGCAGGCCTAGGGCAGGGCGGTTCTTCTGGGGTCTGCTTCTGCTGGCATCTCTATGCTTTCTGGAACGGGACAGGGGCCCTAGTGTCCAAGGCAAGGACATGACAAGGTGCCACGTGCCGGTAATCAGCCTGCGGAGGAGTCAGGCGGGGATGGGACTTTGCACCAAGCCGGCCTCGATCCCCACAGGGCAAGGTGTCCGGGTGTGGAGCCTTGGGGAGACAAGGATGGAGCGTGCGGTTTGAAAAGGGAGAGCCAAAACGCTGGAGGAATCCTTTCATCGTCGGCAGCCACAACTTTCTGGTCCCACAGGGAAAGCCCACCGCTGAGTGCCCAACCCCTGCCCCTGGGCTGGAAGGGTGCCTGCTCCCAGGCCACAGCCTGCAAAGCCTGTTGCTCTCCCACGAGGGGTGCCAGGGAAAGACCGGACCCCCTTCCCCTCCCCTCCCCTTGGGTGCTCCTGGGTGTGGAGGGAAGGCCAGTGCAGGGGAAGGGGAAACAGCACCCCCAGCTGGAGAAATTTACCAGAGGAAGTGCTTCTCTTGGGAATTCCGCTGCCGATTCAGCTCTACCCTCTGCTTCCACTCTTCCCGACGCACTTGGTAAGTCTCCAAGAGTTGCAGGGTGTGGCTTGCTCGTACAGAAAGCTGCCTGCAAGAGCAGGGAAAGTTCCCTCTCCCCTTCTGGCTGAGGCCCTCCTGCCTCTCCCCTCGACCAACCCCTGCACGCACGCTCCCGCTGGTGGTACCCACAGCCTTCAAGTGGCAATGCAGCTTGGGGCTGCCTGGCACCAGGGTCCAGCCCAGGTCATTGCCATGCCAGGAGAAATCAGGGGACGCCATACCCAGCCCCATGGCTCCCAAGATGGGCTTCCTCACACCTCGGACAGGTGCTGCCACTCCAGTTTTCCAGGCCGGGGCTGGGCCTGGCGCGCACTTACTCTTTGCGCAGCCGCGGCAGCCTCTCTGGCTTCCTCTTCTTCTCCTCAGCTCGGGGCAGGAAGGCAGCAGCGCTCTCCTCTTTCCCAAGCCACGGCACTGGTGAGTGTGGCTGAAGCTCGGGCAGCGTTTCCTGATGCCGCCAAGCCTGCATTGGGGCCAGAGGACAAATTTGAGGCTGCTTCTGACCTCCCTCAGGCGCTCTCACCTCTCAGCCCTGGAGAAGCCAGCAACTGCGGGGCCTGTGCGTCCTCCCGCACACTTGCTCTGCTCTGGCCTCAGAAACCCCCATGCCAAGCACTGCCGCAGGCAGGGACCCTGGCCGGGATTCACCACCGTTGCTTGCTGGCTCCATTCTCTCTTGCTGACATCGCTCGTGACAGGGTGAATGAGGGCAAGGAATGACCGTTTTTCAGCGCTGCAACCGTGAAATCAAACGCTCCCGTGGGGTTCCACCAGTCAGACCCCAGCACGGAACCACTGAACGGGGTCGGTTGGAGGGGACCTCTGGAGAACTCTCGTCCAAGGCCCCGCTCCAAGCGGGGCCAGTTAGAGCAGGCTGCCCGGGCTGTGTCCACCTGAGGGTTGAATAACTCCAAGGGTAGAAGTCCCACAGCCTCTCTGGGCCCTGTTCCAAACTTTGACCACCTTCATGGTGGAAACGCGCCTCCCAACAGCTAGCCGGAATCTGCCTTTTTGCAACTCTACGTCTTGTGCCTCTCACCCTGTCACTGTGCGCCTCTGAGAAGAGCTGGCTAAGTTACCTCTAGCCTTTCCCCCGGGTAGCTGCAGACAGCAAGGCGATGGACCCTTGAGCCTTCTCTTCTATGGGCTGAACAAACACAGTCCTCTCCACCTCTCCCTTGGACACCAGGTTCTCCAGCCTGCTGGCCAGCTTGGGAGCCTCCGCTGGATTTGCTCCAGCATTCCAAAGCCTCTCTTGCATGGTCGAGCCCCACCCTGGACCTAGGGCTGGCTCCAGGTGAGGTCTCCCAAGGGCTGAAGAGAGAGGACTCGTGGCGTCCTTCACTCGGCTGGCTACACTCTTGCAAACACAGCCCCGCCTGTGGTTGGCCTTCTTCCCCGCAAGTTCAAGGGAGGGGGCGACCCAGCCATGCCCCCACCACAGCACATTGCTGCTCCTCCCCTTTGGCTTTTTGCAGCAGCTTCTCCCTGCCAGGCATGGGCAGGCAAGCTTGAAAGACCATGGCCACCTGGCCTGCTCTTTGGGGGGCAGCAGTACCACTCGGACTTGGAGACCTCCACGGCTCCGCTCCTCGGCTTACCTGTTCTGCCCTGTTTGGCTGCCTGCAAACAGGAATTGCAGTCCGAGGTCTGGCTTGACGAGGTTCTTGCTGCTTGCTGTCCTCGTCCACCTGAGAGGAGCTCTCCCAAACTGTTTGCAGCAGGCTGAAAACACACAAGCCGGGTGAGGTTATCGGAGTCCCGGATGAGACCGTTCTCCATCTTGTGCTCACAAGCAGCGGCGTGCCAGCCTCTGCAGCACAAGACAGTGCTGCTGGAGCATTTGGTGTATTTGAGCCCTTGTGATCCCGTCAAGAGTGAGGGAAGAACGCCTCCAGCTGTAGCACTCACATGAGGCCCTACAGGCCCTAAGGAAAGCTCTGGATGCCCAGGTGTGGGCCCTCTCTGGATGGCACGAGGAGAAAACCAGTGCCATTTGCCACGCCCGGAGCCTGCAGAGCCCGCTAGCCGCCTCCTGCTAGGGGCACTAAAGGCCGTGAGGTGGTCAGAAAGACTCTGTTTTGGGGTGAAATGGGAAAAGGGGAGGCTTCTAGTGAATTGAATCCAACCTAAAAACCAGGGAAAACGGACACCGCTCTCTGTTGGTGGGGGAGGATGGTCTGACTTTCACGTTCCTCTGGGAAGTGCTCTCATCTACGCTGCAACCAAATGAGGTCCCTTGAAATGTCTAGCAAAGCAGAACAGCTTTGCTGCAACTTCTCAGCTGCTGCAACACCTCTGCTTTGCTGCATCGACATCGGTCGTTGTGACACGAGTTGACAACCTTTCAGAGTTCATACCGACGGCGTGTGCGACGGAAACAACTCCTTCCCAGAATGCCAAAAGCACACGGTCACCGGCATGCTTTGCTCCAAGAGCCTCACCTGGCAGCTGGCTTGTTTGCCCGGGTTTTCCATTCTTTCCCTCCCTTTGAGCTGGCCCCAGATAGCGTGGGCGGAGAAAGCCTTTCTCGAGAAAGGAGGCGCTCAGCAGGAGGACTCCCTGGAAGTAGGAAGGGCGGAGACTCTTCAGCAAGCATCTCTGTGAGCGTTTGAACAAGAAGGACAGGCAGCTGTGCTCCAGCTTTGGATCAAAGAGCCCGATTGCCTCGGAGCTCTGCTCCCGAGCAGGTCTTAGGCCCTGGCTGACACAGAATCCTGTCCAGCTCTTCACTTCTGCAGGGCACCCTTCTGCCCTGGAGTACTGTGGCTGTTCTCCTGCTTTCTCTAGCCCATAGGCTTAAAAAGTGGGGCTTGGCTGGGAGGTGCTGGTGACCTCATGGTACCCTCTCCTTTGGGGCGGCTGCGGGCTGGAGGGCATAGTTCCACACGAGAAGGGGAACAGATTCCTGCACATCTCTAAGGCGCTCACATGCACAGACGTGCTCTTCTGGCGCATCCAGCCCAAAGACATGCTTAGGGAGATGCACAGCACAAGGCCTGCAATTACCAGCCTCCACAAGGAAGCCACGTTTTGGCACAGCTTCGCAGCCTGTCGCCACTCATCTCCACGTGGTCTTCCTCCCCACTTTCCAGCGCGCTGCTTCCCTGGGAAAGGTAGACCCCCTCCGCCACTGGCAGCTCAAGGCAGGATTTTGATCCCGCGCAGAGCGCGGAGGGATCTTCCTAAATTCCTAAATGCCGCTGCACAGACAGACTCCTGCAACTAAGGAGCAGCTTGCAAGACACACCAGGGCATGGAGTCCCAGGGCCAAGTGCCCCTCAGCAGTGGCAGCTGCTGCAGTTGGTGCTGCAGGACTGCCCGGAGAGCCCCTTCCAGGAGGAGTCCCCTGAGATCTGCCGTGATGAGTAAGCAGAGGCACAAGAGAAGCAGCCTACTCCGCCAGGCATCACCTTTTCAGCTTGGCTCCAGCCCCGTGCTGCGGAGGCCAAAAAGAAAACAAACACACCTCTCTCACCAGTCAGCTGTGACATTACCTTTTCCCTCAGTCTGCTTGTTACGCGCTCTGTCCTTTGCCTCCCGGCCTTTGGCGGCCTTCCGAGACCCTCTGGAGGAAGAGGCTGGTCTCACAGGCGACATCTCAGTCTCCATCCTGGAAACAAGAAAGGCACCAGAGAGAAGCTTGACACCAGAGGCTCGCAGAAACCTGCGACAGGCTTGCCGTCAATCTAGGAAGACCAAGTCATGCAAAGACTTGTTGGCCGCCCTTCAGATGTCACACTGACAGAGTGTACGGAAGAAGCAACCCCTTCGAAGAACTCCAAGAGCACAAGGGCACCCTCAGCCCTTTTCTCCAAGAGCCTCACCTGGCCGACGACTTGCTTCCTTTGCTCTTCCGCCCCTTCTGCTTTTTACGGCCGGCGCCAGATAACGCGGGTGGCACAGGCCTTTCTTGAGAGAGGAGGCACGCAACGGGAACACTCCCTGGAAGTAGGAAAGGAGAAGGCTCTTCAGCAAGCGTCTTTGTGAGCACTTGGGACAGGCAGATGTGCTCCAGCATCGGATCAAACAGGCTGATCCCCTTGGAGCCACGCTCTCCAAGAGGTCTTGCTCCCTAGGACGTCCTTGGCACACGCTAGCAGCCTGTTGACAGTCATCTCCAGGCAATCTTTCTCCCCACATTCACGTGCCTGGGATCCGTCAGAGAGGTAGACCCCCCCTCCCCTCCCCTCCAGCATAGACACCTCGCCGCCAAACGTCCTAAAGTGCTAAAGTGAAAGAGGAGCTTGCGCTATCCACCAGGGCGCAGCGCCCCGGGGCAAAACTGCCCTTCAGCGGCACCAGCTGCATTTGTTGCTGTTGGGCCACCCTGAGACCTCCTGCCATCCAGAGTCACTTGAGATTTGCTGCGAGGGGTAAATAGAGGCACAAAGAGGCAGTCTACTCTCCCAGGCACCGCATCTTGACCAGGGCTCCAACCACCTACTGCTGAGGACAAAGGGAACACACGCATGAACACACGCACGCATGCACACTCCCTTCTCTCTCACAAGTCAGCTGTGACATGACCTGTTCTGTCCATCTGCCCTTCTTCTTCAGTGCACTTCAGGGATCCCTGGGAGGGAGATTCCGCCTCTTGTTTTTCAGCCGGAAGCGTCAAATCAAATCTGGAAAGGAGAAGACGCCAGGCTGCAGAAAAGGCACCACGCTCCCTTTGCCGGGAGGGGAGCTGTGGCTGTGATGCGGCATGTCCCACTGTGACCCCAGCCCGCGTCACCAAGAGGCTGCCAGGCCTCCCGCGACACCCTCCCCCAGACCCTGCCAGGCTTTGCCCACCTCAGCCAAGGGCAGCTGCGCTGGCTGTTTTGGGGTGCTGCCCCCACCCCACGCCGTGGCGCAGCGAGAGCCATGGCGGGGGCGGGGAGGGGGAGCTCACCAGTGTGGTGGCCCCAGATGGGGACGCTGCGCTGCCATTGCTGGCCGCAGGGGCTGTGCTGAGCTCTGCCCTGAAGGAAGGAAGGAAGGGATAAAGGAAGGAAGGAATAAAGAGGAGCCTCGGCAAAGCAAGGGCTGGTGCTGGTTAGGTATACCACAGCCTCTCTGGGTTCTGGAGTCTGGAGTCTGCCTGGGCTCTGGAGTCTGGCTCCGTCTTCTTTACTCCCCCCATCGCGTATTTAGACACACCGACAAGAGCCCCTCTGGGCCTTTGCGTCTCCCGCCTAAACAATCCCAGCTCTCTCAGCCTCTGCTCGTGTGACGGATGCTTCAATCCCTCAAGCCTCTCGGAGGCCTTTTGCTGGACTCGCTCCGGCATGGCCATGTCTTTCTTGTACTGGGCCCAGCGCTTGTGGTACAGGTCTCTCGCTGGCACCTGCTGGACGGCTGCTTGACCTTCCCTCATCACGACTCTAGGTGGAACTAGAGCTCCAAGCGCCCTGTGCTCAGGAATGGCTGACAGAGCTCGCTGGAGCCTGTTAGAGCTTGCGAGAGGTCACAGCCTCCTTTGGCTCAAACTGCTGCACCTGTGTGCTGCCTCGGTGAGCTGTGCTCTCAGCAACGGCTACTTCCTTTCCCCCCGGGCACTGTCCAAGAGTCCGCCAGGACCGTCTCCAAACCGTGCCAAAGGCCGTGCGAATGCAAAATCGGGTCTGGGAGCGTTAAGCGCCACCCCTTGTGCACCAACATCTCGCTGCACTGAGGAACACCTGTGCCATGGCTGAGTGTGGGGGGCAGGTGGGCTTGTTTCCAGGGCTTCTTTCAAAGTGACCGGAGTTGTCCAGGACGTAACAGAACCAAGGGCTGGCTCAGGCTGTGACTATCAGCAGGGCCTAAGCACTGGTTGTTATTGCGAGTCCCCTGTGGCGTAGCAGCAGGACGCGACACCTGGGTGCTGTCAGGGCCCTGAGGGCCTCAGTGGCCCTGACCAGCAATGCTCCACACACCCTGCCCATGGGCCCAGGAGCCCATTTCAGCTCCTCCCTGGGCCTTCTGGCCCCGTCTGCACCAGGAAGCATGGGAAGGGTCTCTCATTGGCATGTGCAGAGCAAAGCTTCACTGCAGAGTCGCCTGCTCCTGCCTCTGTGGGACTGGGTAGTGCAGGGATCTTAGGACTGAAAGACAAGGCAGCTCCTGCGGCAGGTGAGTCACGTCCCGCAGACCCAGAGACCTTTTCTCTGTCACCCAGCGCCTCCCAGGAGCCCTAAGGAAAGGGTATTCTGCAAGGGGATTTGGCAGAAGACAGGGCTGCCCTGGAGCTGGCTGCACAGGCAAGCCCAGGATGGCTGTTGTTGCAACAGAGGAAACGCCCTGTTCCTCGTGCCTGCTCAGAGCTCCTGTGCGTCTGATAGGGTCCCCTTCCTTCCACGCTGCCCCCCAGGTGAAAGGCCTCGCTTGCTGTGGCAATAGGGTTAGCCCTAACCCTAAGCCTTTCCCTGGCTGGGAATCGAACCCAGGCCGCGGCAGTGAGAGTGCCGAATCCTGACCACTAGACCACCAGGGAGGAGAGGCCCAGCCTGCCTGTGCACCCACCGGTGGGCACCAGCCCTGCCCTGCAGGGGACCAACCCCTCCAACCACAGCCCCCCACAGCCGGTCAGGAAGACAAATTGCCGTGGCAGCCCGAGCCTTCCCAGGCAACTCTGCAGGCATTCCTCCTTCTTTCTGAGAACGAGGCCCTCAACCAGAGCCTCTGGGCAGCAGGCACCCTGCAGCGGGAAGGCCCAGGGAGTGCAAGGTGGCGGTCGGCGGGGAGGCTGGTCACTGCTGGACACAGGTTTGCACCTGGAAAGTCCCTGAGCAGAAAATCACAGCTGGGCACAAATCACAGCAGCCTGAGACAACAAAACCCGACAGCACGGGCTTCAAACCCACCTCTCCAAGAAACCGGAGCCAAAATCCAGCTCCTTGCACCACTCACCTATACCCACCAGACTGCAACACTCCTGTCCTGGTGCATGGGTTGGGCTGGGGGAAGTCTGGATTGCCTCTCGCCAGGGGACCGATGCCCCTTCCGGCTGTCCTTGCAGCACAGTGCGAAGCGTGAGCACGCTCTTGCTGCAGGTGGCAGCCAGCAGTGGGAGCGGGCTGCTTTCCGAGGGCAGGCAAGCAGGCTGCGAGGGACATAGCAAGGCCAGTGAGGCAGGGACCTCCCTGGCAGGGCACAGGCCCTCAGCACCCGAGCAAGAAGGGAGAGCTGGTTGAGTGTCAGGAACGAGGGCCAGGCACAGAGCAGTGGTTGCCAGCCAAGTCCAAAGTGCTGAGACGGGTCTGAGGCCAAGCTCTGGAGCCCGGTCAGCCAGGGAAGGGCAGGGTCAGCGAGGTGCATGGCGGCCAGGGCCGGGCATGGCTGCAACGTAGCTCAGGCGAGGAGCAGCTCCCTTCTGCTGAGCCACCTCCGCCACCCAGCGCAGCACTCCTGCAGCTGCAACCTCTCGCCAGGACCTCTCCCAGCAGCAGGAGCAGAGCAAGTGGGGAAAGGACCGTCGCTCTTTGTGGAGGTGCGCCCACAGGCTCACACTGCACCCCAGGGTGCGTGGTGGAGGGGACACTTGAGCAGAAAGAGCCAGGGCTGGGCACGGAGCAGTTCCTATCCCCTGTGATATGCACCTGCCTTCCCCCCTACACCACCCTCTGTCCAGCTGGCTACGCGGGGCCGCTCTTTGCAGAGTTGTCCTTTCCTCATCGCCAGCCCCTGGACATGCCCCGTAACTTCCTTCAGTCCAGTTCTTTGCCATCCCCAAGAACTGAGACTTCTGAAAAGGTGAATCTAGAGCGTGAGTTTGCCTCCCCTCTCCCAGGGAGGCACATGAGGGCTTGCGCTGTTCGGGTGCTGCTCTGCAAGGACACAGACTCGCATTTTCTGACTTCTCCCTGCTAGCCTGCCGTCACCTGACAGCTCTGGCTGCTCCGCAGGAGGGCAGAAGGCAGGAGGGCAGGAGGCAGGAGGGACAAATGGCCCGAGGAGGAAAGGCAATCACATGGGCAGCTGTGATCGTATAGTGGTTAGTACTCTGCGTTGTGGCCGAATCCGAGTCACAGCAATGGTTTTGCAAAGCCCGCCGGGTGAAAAGGAGAGTTGGAAAAGACACGGGAGGCACCCGCAAGGGTAGGCCAGTGGGTTTGTTTCCAAAGATGCCATGGCCTAGGAAGCTCTTCTGTGCTCTCTGTTCCAAACATTCAGTGGGCTCGTGCCTAAAATGATTTCCTGGTTTCTAGTGATCGTGCAGTGTCTTCTGCTGTGGGGCTGCCGTGACAGCTACCCCTGCTTCTGGGAAAGCAGTCAAGCTTCTCCATTCTCCAGGCCAAGCTTGAGAACTGAGAGAGTCTGCCTGGAAAGTGCCCAGCTTTTCACCTTTCCTTTCCCTTGCCCTTGCTCTCCGTGTTGCAGTCAGGGCACTCTCAGCTCCACACACAAACTGCCCTGCAGCCCCAGCCCACCCGCAACTGCCATCCCATGCCATAGAGACCCCCAACACAAGTAGCTCTTCCCTGGGAGAAAGAAGTCGCTTTTTTTTTTTCTTCAGGGGGAGCGTGTGACTTTTCTGAGGTTATGCCACCATGCTGGAAGCCTTAAGTCCTGTTCCGGCCAAGCTGTAAGCTGGCTGTGGGAAAGAAACCCTCTGGATCCTCTGCGGAAGAGAAGAGGTCTGGATCCTCTGCGGAAGAGAAGGGAGGAGAGCCCAGCTCTGCCTCCGGGGCCCCAAACCGAGTGCTATGCGGGCAGAGCCCAGGTCAAGCCTGGAACGGCCCCGAGCGCTTCTGGTGTTCCAAGGTGTCTGTATTGGCAGGTCCCAGGATGTCTGGCTTGAGACAGATGTCACTGCTAGGAAGCTGCACCGCCCAAGGGAAGAGGAGGCACTGCATGATCAAAAGCCCATGCTCCAGGTGAGGCTTGAACTCACACCCTCAGCATCCCTCCGCTTAGCACTGCTGTATAAGTACTGCGCGCTGGCCCATTGCGCCACTGGAGCACGCTTGGAGAGGCGGACTGGAGCCCACGAGCAACCATTGTTGCCTGCGATCACCATGGCTCTTCAGCATTAACCGGGCACCTCAAGTGCTTTCCTCTTTGTCTCGTCCAGCAAGGAGCAGCCATTGCGTGCCAGGCTTGCAACATTCACCAGGGCACGGAGTGCCAGGGCAAAGTGCCCCTCGGCAGGGTTTAGCTGGCTAGAGGCAGGAAAAGGGAGGCCACAGGCGACCCAGGGCTGGGACAGTGCGGTCGCTGCTGTGGCAGCCCTGTGAGGCCATTGAGTGCATCAGAAAGCCCCTGTAGTGAAGGCAGCCGGGGGAGGGGGCGAGGGGAGGCAGAAGAAGGACACCCGACTGCCACAGGGACCGTGAGTAAGGGCAGACCCAGAGCAGCCAAAGCCATGCTGGGCCAATGGGAGTGGAGGCTGGAGAGGGGCTAAGGCAGCCAAGAAGGACACGGAGAGCAGCAGCAGGGAACACTGGTCCCAAACCACATCTCGTGGGGGAGCCAACGGGCTTCTGGCTTTGCGCTCTGCTCCCGAGGGCATCTGGGCTCTGGCCTAACCCCTGCCTGGCTGTCAGAGTCCAGTAGTCTCTGCAGCAGCATCTTGTAGCTATTCCACACAGGGAGGGTCAAGAGGGACCTCACGGAGCTCTCAGAGCGAGACGAGACAGAAGGGTCACCGCACCAGAAAAGCCAGCGGGCAGTCCCCCAAAGCAGCAGAACGTCGCCCTTCCAACTCCCCACTGAAAACCAGTTCTTCTCTTTTAAACTGACAAGCACTTTTCTGGAAATCAGGGTCAGCACCACTTCATGAGTTGCATGGCCAGGGAAAGCTGCCAACTAAGCGCACAGGCAGGGCAAAACAGTACTGGCTGAGTACTCAGCTTCTGGACCTCCTTGGCAATTTGTTGGTCCCTGCAGCAGCAAGGCGGTCCAAAGCCTTTGCCTCTTTACTACGCCGAATGTCTGCCAGTGAAGCAGGTGCTTAGTAAGAGGCAGCACTTGCAGGGAGAGTGCAGTGTTTGGAGCATCAGGCGTTACTGGGACAAGGAAGACGACCGAAGAAGAGGCTTCTCCCAGCAACAGACCGAAAGGACACGGCCATCACCCGCTCCTCTGGGAGGATCCACAAAGCCCCTTCCTGTGTTTGATGAAGGGCAGGGAGATGCTGTGTTCCCGGGTCAGAGGAGGCGCATGGACAGGCTTCAAGGAGCCCAGGATTTGAAAAAGGCTGACAGGGCAGTCAAGCAGCTGTGAGCTGCCTGTAGTTTACAAGAAGCTACTAGGTGCTGCTTTGAAAACCTAATTCAAGAAAGCGCTAAAAAAACCAACCGCAGCCATGCGGCAAGAGAGGAGGAAGGTCTAAATGAGGCACGTCCACCTCCAGGCAGCAGGCAGGAGGTGGGTGGTGGGGACACCGTGCGCCCACCAGGACATGAGCACAGCCCTGGGGGGGCCGCCACAAGGAGCAGCCAAGGGCCGACGGAGGCCCAGGGACAAACATGGCCCATCCCAGGTTTGCCTGGCTGGAGAGCACTGCAGCTGCAGAGAAAAGCCAGGCATCTGCACTCCCAGGTTGCCGCACCGCTCTACCCCACAGCAGCTCCTCCTCTGCCCTTAGCCTTTCCCCATACAATCCGGAGAAGGGCTGCAGCTCCTATAGCACCCCTGGGGCTGTGGGCCCATCAGGTGTACGTGTGTCCTGGCCACCATGCTGTGTGAGGGGTGTGTCCGCTGTGCAGTGTCTCTGTGCGTGTGGAGAGCGTGAGCATGTGTGCGGATGCGTGTGCAGTGTCAGGGATGTGTTGGGCTGGTGCATGTGCACTCTGGCGGTGCAGTCCTGGCTGTGCGTGAGGGTCTTGGGGAGTGAGAGGTGTGAGCTCTGAGCGTGTCCTAGGGAGGGTAATGAAGGAAGAAAGGGGCGCGTGTGTGTGCGCGCGCGCTGTCCTTAGAATGAGTGAGGCAGTGGTTTGCTTGCGCCCCCGCTCTGTGGCACGCGTGTCTCTATGCTGCGGTCTGTGTACGGGCGTTATTCTGTTATGGCGCTACAAAAACCGTGGAGGAGCACATGGGGGGTTTAACAGCTCTTCTGTTCATCTGTCCTGCAGCACTGTCCTTTGTGAGGCACAGGCTGGTTACTCCAGCCGTGAACAAGTACACGCCACTTTTTTTTTCCTTTGGCCCTTGTAGGTGGATTTCAACATCCCCTTTGCTAAGAGCTCCATGGCCGCAATGGAGACAACGCTGACAGCAGCCGAGGGAGCTCCCACGCTGACAGGCCTCCACTTGGCCCTGGAGCTGCAGTGCCTTGGGACTGGTCGCTCTTCAGGCCCAGGCAGGCTTCCGCAGCTAGCAAGATGGCTCAGGACCACGCTTCCAGACTTTCCAGCAATGTTCACACGTCTTCTGCGCAGCCAGCAAGTCCTGGTATCTCTCCCTTTGATCCCGCAGAGCCATCTGCTGCCCAGTGCTAGGGCATTAAAAAGGAACCGTTTGGTTTTAGGCACAGGGAGAAGGGCACGGAAACGCTGCAGGCCTAGGGCAGGGCGGTTCTTCTGGGGTCTGCTTCTGCTGGCATCTCTATGCTTTCTGGAACGGGACAGGGGCCCTAGTGTCCAAGGCAAGGACATGACAAGGTGCCACGTGCCGGTAATCAGCCTGCGGAGGAGTCAGGCGGGGATGGGACTTTGCACCAAGCCGGCCTCGATCCCCACAGGGCAAGGTGTCCGGGTGTGGAGCCTTGGGGAGACAAGGATGGAGCGTGCGGTTTGAAAAGGGAGAGCCAAAACGCTGGAGGAATCCTTTCATCGTCGGCAGCCACAACTTTCTGGTCCCACAGGGAAAGCCCACCGCTGAGTGCCCAACCCCTGCCCCTGGGCTGGAAGGGTGCCTGCTCCCAGGCCACAGCCTGCAAAGCCTGTTGCTCTCCCACGAGGGGTGCCAGGGAAAGACCGGACCCCCTTCCCCTCCCCTCCCCTTGGGTGCTCCTGGGTGTGGAGGGAAGGCCAGTGCAGGGGAAGGGGAAACAGCACCCCCAGCTGGAGAAATTTACCAGAGGAAGTGCTTCTCTTGGGAATTCCGCTGCCGATTCAGCTCTACCCTCTGCTTCCACTCTTCCCGACGCACTTGGTAAGTCTCCAAGAGTTGCAGGGTGTGGCTTGCTCGTACAGAAAGCTGCCTGCAAGAGCAGGGAAAGTTCCCTCTCCCCTTCTGGCTGAGGCCCTCCTGCCTCTCCCCTCGACCAACCCCTGCACGCACGCTCCCGCTGGTGGTACCCACAGCCTTCAAGTGGCAATGCAGCTTGGGGCTGCCTGGCACCAGGGTCCAGCCCAGGTCATTGCCATGCCAGGAGAAATCAGGGGACGCCATACCCAGCCCCATGGCTCCCAAGATGGGCTTCCTCACACCTCGGACAGGTGCTGCCACTCCAGTTTTCCAGGCCGGGGCTGGGCCTGGCGCGCACTTACTCTTTGCGCAGCCGCGGCAGCCTCTCTGGCTTCCTCTTCTTCTCCTCAGCTCGGGGCAGGAAGGCAGCAGCGCTCTCCTCTTTCCCAAGCCACGGCACTGGTGAGTGTGGCTGAACCTCGGGCAGCGTTTCCTGATGCCGCCAAGCCTGCATTGGGGCCAGAGGACAAATTTGAGGCTGCTTCTGACCTCCCTCAGGCGCTCTCACCTCTCAGCCCTGGAGAAGCCAGCAACTGCGGGGCCTGTGCGTCCTCCCGCACACTTGCTCTGCTCTGGCCTCAGAAACCCCCATGCCAAGCACTGCCGCAGGCAGGGACCCTGGCCGGGATTCACCACCGTTGCTTGCTGGCTCCATTCTCTCTTGCTGACATCGCTCGTGACAGGGTGAATGAGGGCAAGGAATGACCGTTTTTCAGCGCTGCAACCGTGAAATCAAACGCTCCCGTGGGGTTCCACCAGTCAGACCCCAGCACGGAACCACTGAACGGGGTCGGTTGGAGGGGACCTCTGGAGAACTCTCGTCCAAGGCCCCGCTCCAAGCGGGGCCAGTTAGAGCAGGCTGCCCGGGCTGTGTCCACCTGAGGGTTGAATAACTCCAAGGGTAGAAGTCCCACAGCCTCTCTGGGCCCTGTTCCAAACTTTGACCACCTTCATGGTGGAAACGCGCCTCCCAACAGCTAGCCGGAATCTGCCTTTTTGCAACTCTACGTCTTGTGCCTCTCACCCTGTCACTGTGCGCCTCTGAGAAGAGCTGGCTAAGTTACCTCTAGCCTTTCCCCCGGGTAGCTGCAGACAGCAAGGCGATGGACCCTTGAGCCTTCTCTTCTATGGGCTGAACAAACACAGTCCTCTCCACCTCTCCCTTGGACACCAGGTTCTCCAGCCTGCTGGCCAGCTTGGGAGCCTCCACTGGATTTGCTCCAGCATTCCAAAGCCTCTCTTGCATGGTCGAGCCCCACCCTGGACCTAGGGCTGGCTCCAGGTGAGGTCTCCCAAGGGCTGAAGAGAGAGGACTCGTGGCGTCCTTCACTCGGCTGGCTACACTCTTGCAAACACAGCCCTGCCTGTGGTTGGCCTTCTTCCCCGCAAGTTCAAGGGAGGGGGCGACCCAGCCATGCCCCCACCACAGCACATTGCTGCTCCTCCCCTTTGGCTTTTTGCAGCAGCTTCTCCCTGCCAGGCATGGGCAGGCAAGCTTGAAAGACCATGGCCACCTGGCCTGCTCTTTGGGGGGCAGCAGTACCACTCGGACTTGGAGACCTCCACGGCTCCGCTCCTCGGCTTACCTGTTCTGCCCTGTTTGGCTGCCTGCAAACAGGAATTGCAGTCCGAGGTCTGGCTTGACGAGGTTCTTGCTGCTTGCTGTCCTCGTCCACCTGAGAGGAGCTCTCCCAAACTGTTTGCAGCAGGCTGAAAACACACAAGCCGGGTGAGGTTATCGGAGTCCCGGATGAGACCGTTCTCCATCTTGTGCTCACAAGCAGCGGCGTGCCAGCCTCTGCAGCACAAGACAGTGCTGCTGGAGCATTTGGTGTATTTGAGCCCTTGTGATCCCGTCAAGAGTGAGGGAAGAACGCCTCCAGCTGTAGCACTCACATGAGGCCCTACAGGCCCTAAGGAAAGCTCTGGATGCCCAGGTGTGGGCCCTCTCTGGATGGCACGAGGAGAAAACCAGTGCCATTTGCCACGCCCGGAGCCTGCAGAGCCCGCTAGCCGCCTCCTGCTAGGGGCACTAAAGGCCGTGAGGTGGTCAGAAAGACTCTGTTTTGGGGTGAAATGGGAAAAGGGGAGGCTTCTAGTGAATTGAATCCAACCTAAAAACCAGGGAAAACGGACACCGCTCTCTGTTGGTGGGGGAGGATGGTCTGACTTTCACGTTCCTCTGGGAAGTGCTCTCATCTACGCTGCAACCAAATGAGGTCCCTTGAAATGTCTAGCAAAGCAGAACAGCTTTGCTGCAACTTCTCAGCTGCTGCAACACCTCTTGCATCGACATCGGTCGTTGTGACACGAGTTGACAACCTTTCAGAGTTCATACCGACGGCGTGTGCGATGGAAACAACTCCTTCCCAGAATGCCAAAAGCACACGGTCACCGGCATGCTTTGCTCCAAGAGCCTCACCTGGCAGCTGGCTTGTTTGCCCGGGTTTTCCATTCTTTCCCTCCCTTTGAGCTGGCCCCAGATAGCGTGGGCGGAGAAAGCCTTTCTCGAGAAAGGAGGCGCTCAGCAGGAGGACTCCCTGGAAGTAGGAAGGGCGGAGACTCTTCAGCAAGCATCTCTGTGAGCGTTTGAACAAGAAGGACAGGCAGCTGTGCTCCAGCTTTGGATCAAAGAGCCCGATTGCCTCGGAGCTCTGCTCCCGAGCAGGTCTTAGGCCCTGGCTGACACAGAATCCTGTCCAGCTCTTCACTTCTGCAGGGCACCCTTCTGCCCTGGAGTACTGTGGCTGTTCTCCTGCTTTCTCTAGCCCATAGGCTTAAAAAGTGGGGCTTGGCTGGGAGGTGCTGGTGACCTCATGGTACCCTCTCCTTTGGGGCGGCTGCGGGCTGGAGGGCATAGTTCCACACGAGAAGGGGAACAGATTCCTGCACATCTATAAGGCGCTCACATGCACAGACGTGCTCTTCTGGCGCATCCAGCCCAAAGACATGCTTAGGGAGATGCACAGCACAAGGCCTGCAATTACCAGCCTCCACAAGGAAGCCACGTTTTGGCACAGCTTCGCAGCCTGTCGCCACTCATCTCCACGTGGTCTTCCTCCCCACTTTCCAGCGCGCTGCTTCCCTGGGAAAGGTAGACCCCCTCCGCCACTGGCAGCTCAAGGCAGGATTTTGATCCCGCGCAGAGCGCGGAGGGATCTTCCTAAATTCCTAAATGCCGCTGCACAGACAGACTCCTGCAACTAAGGAGCAGCTTGCAAGACACACCAGGGCATGGAGTCCCAGGGCCAAGTGCCCCTCAGCAGTGGCAGCTGCTGCAGTTGGTGCTGCAGGACTGCCCGGAGAGCCCCTTCCAGGAGGAGTCCCCTGAGATCTGCCGTGATGAGTAAGCAGAGGCACAAGAGAAGCAGCCTACTCCGCCAGGCATCGCCTTTTCAGCTTGGCTCCAGCCCCGTGCTGCGGAGGCCAAAAAGAAAACAAACACACCTCTCTCACCAGTCAGCTGTGACATTACCTTTTCCCTCAGTCTGCTTGTTACGCGCTCTGTCCTTTGCCTCCCGGCCTTTGGCGGCCTTCCGAGACCGTCTGGGGGAAGAGGCTGGTCTCACAGGCGACATCTCAGTCTCCATCCTGGAAACAAGAAAGGCACCAGAGAGAAGCTTGACACCAGAGGCTCGCAGAAACCTGCGACAGGCTTGCCGTCAATCTAGGAAGACCAAGTCATGCAAAGACTTGTTGGCCGCCCTTCAGATGTCACACTGACAGAGTGTACAGAAGAAGCAACCCCTTCGAAGAACTCCAAGAGCACAAGGGCACCCTCAGCCCTTTTCTCCAAGAGCCTCACCTGGCCGACGACTTGCTTCCTTTGCTCTTCCGCCCCTTCTGCTTTTTACGGCCGGCGCCAGATAACGCGGGTGGCACAGGCCTTTCTTGAGAGAGGAGGCACGCAACGGGAACACTCCCTGGAAGTAGGAAAGGAGAAGGCTCTTCAGCAAGTGTCTTTGTGAGCACTTGGGACAGGCAGATGTGCTCCAGCATCGGATCAAACAGGCTGATCCCCTTGGAGCCACGCTCTCCAAGAGGTCTTGCTCCCTAGGACGTCCTTGGCACACCCTAGCAGCCTGTTGACAGTCATCTCCAGGCAATCTTTCTCCCCACATTCACGTGCCTGGGATCCGTCAGAGAGGTAGACCCCCCCTCCCCTCCCCTCCAGCATAGACACCTCGCCGCCAAACGTCCTAAAGTGCTAAAGTGAAAGAGGAGCTTGCGCTATCCACCAGGGCGCAGCGCCCCGGGGCAAAACTGCCCTTCAGCGGCACCAGCTGCATTTGTTGCTGTTGGGCCACCCTGAGACCTCCTGCCATCCAGAGTCACTTGAGATTTGCTGCGAGGGGTAAATAGAGGCACAAAGAGGCAGTCTACTCTCCCAGGCACCGCATCTTGACCAGGGCTCCAACCACCTACTGCTGAGGACAAAGGGAACACACGCATGAACACACGCACGCATGCACACTCCCTTCTCTCTCACAAGTCAGCTGTGACATGACCTGTTCTGTCCATCTGCCCTTCTTCTTCAGTGCACTTCAGGGATCCCTGGGAGGGAGATTCCGCCTCTTGTTTTTCAGCCGGAAGCGTCAAATCAAATCTGGAAAGGAGAAGACGCCAGGCTGCAGAAAAGGCACCACGCTCCCTTTGCCGGGAGGGGAGCTGTGGCTGTGATGCGGCATGTCCCACTGTGACCCCAGCCCGCGTCACCAAGAGGCTGCCAGGCCTCCTGCGACACCCTCCCCCAGACCCTGCCAGGCTTTGCCCACCTCAGCCAAGGGCAGCTGCGCTGGCTGTTTTGGGGTGCTGCCCCCACCCCACGCCGTGGCGCAGCGAGAGCCATGGCGGGGGCGGGGAGGGGGAGCTCACCAGTGTGGTGGCCCCAGATGGGGACGCTGCGCTGCCATTGCTGGCCGCAGGGGCTGTGCTGAGCTCTGCCCTGAAGGAAGGAAGGAAGGGATAAAGGAAGGAAGGAATAAAGAGGAGCCTCGGCAAAGCAAGGGCTGGTGCTGGTTAGGTATACCACAGCCTCTCTGGGTTCTGGAGTCTGGAGTCTGCCTGGGCTCTGGAGTCTGGCTCCGTCTTCTTTACTCCCCCCATCGCGTATTTAGACACACCGACAAGAGCCCCTCTGGGCCTTTGCGTCTCCCGCCTAAACAATCCCAGCTCTCTCAGCCTCTGCTCGTGTGACGGATGCTTCAATCCCTCAAGCCTCTCGGAGGCCTTTTGCTGGACTCGCTCCGGCATGGCCATGTCTTTCTTGTACTGGGCCCAGCGCTTGTGGTACAGGTCTCTCGCTGGCACCTGCTGGACGGCTGCTTGACCTTCCCTCATCACGACTCTAGGTGGAACTAGAGCTCCAAGCGCCCTGTGCTCAGGAATGGCTGACAGAGCTCGCTGGAGCCTGTTAGAGCTTGCGAGAGGTCACAGCCTCCTTTGGCTCAAACTGCTGCACCTGTGTGCTGCCTCGGTGAGCTGTGCTCTCAGCAACGGCTACTTCCTTTCCCCCCGGGCACTGTCCAAGAGTCCGCCAGGACCGTCTCCAAACCGTGCCAAAGGCCGTGCGAATGCAAAATCGGGTCTGGGAGCGTTAAGCGCCACCCCTTGTGCACCAACATCTCGCTGCACTGAGGAACACCTGTGCCATGGCTGAGTGTGGGGGGCAGGTGGGCTTGTTTCCAGGGCTTCTTTCAAAGTGACCGGAGTTGTCCAGGACGTAACAGAACCAAGGGCTGGCTCAGGCTGTGACTATCAGCAGGGCCTAAGCACTGGTTGTTATTGCGAGTCCCCTGTGGCGTAGCAGCAGGACGCGACACCTGGGTGCTGTCAGGGCCCTGAGGGCCTCAGTGGCCCTGACCAGCAATGCTCCACACACCCTGCCCATGGGCCCAGGAGCCCATTTCAGCTCCTCCCTGGGCCTTCTGGCCCCGTCTGCACCAGGAAGCATGGGAAGGGTCTCTCATTGGCATGTGCAGAGCAAAGCTTCACTGCAGAGTCGCCTGCTCCTGCCTCTGTGGGACTGGGTAGTGCAGGGATCTTAGGACTGAAAGACAAGGCAGCTCCTGCGGCAGGTGAGTCACGTCCCGCAGACCCAGAGACCTTTTCTCTGTCACCCAGCGCCTCCCAGGAGCCCTAAGGAAAGGGTATTCTGCAAGGGGATTTGGCAGAAGACAGGGCTGCCCTGGAGCTGGCTGCACAGGCAAGCCCAGGATGGCTGTTGTTGCAACAGAGGAAACGCCCTGTTCCTCGTGCCTGCTCAGAGCTCCTGTGCGTCTGATAGGGTCCCCTTCCTTCCACGCTGCCCCCCAGGTGAAAGGCCTCGCTTGCTGTGGCAATAGGGTTAGCCCTAACCCTAAGCCTTTCCCTGGCTGGGAATCGAACCCAGGCCGCGGCAGTGAGAGTGCCGAATCCTGACCACTAGACCACCAGGGAGGAGAGGCCCAGCCTGCCTGTGCACCCACCGGTGGGCACCAGCCCTGCCCTGCAGGGGACCAACCCCTCCAACCACAGCCCCCCACAGCCGGTCAGGAAGACAAATTGCCGTGGCAGCCCGAGCCTTCCCAGGCAACTCTGCAGGCATTCCTCCTTCTTTCTGAGAACGAGGCCCTCAACCAGAGCCTCTGGGCAGCAGGCACCCTGCAGCGGGAAGGCCCAGGGAGTGCAAGGTGGCGGTCGGCGGGGAGGCTGGTCACTGCTGGACACAGGTTTGCACCTGGAAAGTCCCTGAGCAGAAAATCACAGCTGGGCACAAATCACAGCAGCCTGAGACAACAAAACCCGACAGCACGGGCTTCAAACCCACCTCTCCAAGAAACCGGAGCCAAAATCCAGCTCCTTGCACCACTCACCTATACCCACCAGACTGCAACACTCCTGTCCTGGTGCATGGGTTGGGCTGGGGGAAGTCTGGATTGCCTCTCGCCAGGGGACCGATGCCCCTTCCGGCTGTCCTTGCAGCACAGTGCGAAACGTGAGCACGCTCTTGCTGCAAGTGGCAGCCAGCAGTGGGAGCGGGCTGCTTTCCGAGGGCAGGCAAGCAGGCTGCGAGGGACATAGCAAGGCCAGTGAGGCAGGGACCTCCCTGGCAGGGCACAGGCCCTCAGCACCCGAGCAAGAAGGGAGAGCTGGTTGAGTGTCAGGAACGAGGGCCAGGCACAGAGCAGTGGTTGCCAGCCAAGTCCAAAGTGCTGAGACGGGTCTGAGGCCAAGCTCTGGAGCCCGGTCAGCCAGGGAAGGGCAGGGTCAGCGAGGTGCATGGCGGCCAGGGCCGGGCATGGCTGCAACGTAGCTCAGGCGAGGAGCAGCTCCCTTCTGCTGAGCCACCTCCGCCACCCAGCGCAGCACTCCTGCAGCTGCAACCTCTCGCCAGGACCTCTCCCAGCAGCAGGAGCAGAGCAAGTGGGGAAAGGACCGTCGCTCTTTGTGGAGGTGCGCCCACAGGCTCACACTGCACCCCAGGGTGCGTGGTGGAGGGGACACTTGAGCAGAAAGAGCCAGGGCTGGGCACGGAGCAGTTCGTATCCCCTGTGCTATGCACCTGCCTTCCCCCCTACACCACCCTCTGTCCAGCTGGCTACGCGGGGCCGCTCTTTGCAGAGTTGTCCTTTCCTCATCGCCAGCCCCTGGACATGCCCCGTAACTTCCTTCAGTCCAGTTCTTTGCCATCCCCAAGAACTGAGACTTCTGAAAAGGTGAATCTAGAGCGTGAGTTTGCCTCCCCTCTCCCAGGGAGGCACATGAGGGCTTGCGCTGTTCGGGTGCTGCTCTGCAAGGACACAGACTCACATTTTCTGACTTCTCCCTGCTAGCCTGCCGTCACCTGACAGCTCTGGCTGCTCCGCAGGAGGGCAGAAGGCAGGAGGGCAGGAGGCAGGAGGGACAAATGGCCCGAGGAGGAAAGGCAATCACATGGGCAGCTGTGATCGTATAGTGGTTAGTACTCTGCGTTGTGGCCGAATCCGAGTCACAGCAATGGTTTTGCAAAGCCCGCCGGGTGAAAAGGAGAGTTGGAAAAGACACGGGAGGCACCCGCAAGGGTAGGCCAGTGGGTTTGTTTCCAAAGATGCCATGGCCTAGGAAGCTCTTCTGTGCTCTCTGTTCCAAACATTCAGTGGGCTCGTGCCTAAAATGATTTCCTGGTTTCTAGTGATCGTGCAGTGTCTTCTGCTGTGGGGCTGCCGTGACAGCTACCCCTGCTTCTGGGAAAGCAGTCAAGCTTCTCCATTCTCCAGGTCAAGCTTGAGAACTGAGAGACTCTGCCTGGAAAGTGCCCAGCTTTTCACCTTTCCTTTCCCTTGCCCTTGCTCTCCGTGTTGCAGTCAGGGCACTCTCAGCTCCACACACAAACTGCCCTGCAGCCCCAGCCCACCCGCAACTGCCATCCCACGCCATAGAGACCCCCAACACAAGTAGCTCTTCCCTGGGAGAAAGAAGTCGCTTTTTTTTTTTCTTCAGGGGGAGCGTGTGACTTTTCTGAGGTTATGCCACCATGCTGGAAGCCTTAAGTCCTGTTCCGGCCAAGCTGTAAGCTGGCTGTGGGAAAGAAACCCTCTGGATCCTCTGCGGAAGAGAAGAGGTCTGGATCCTCTGCGGAAGAGAAGGGAGGAGAGCCCAGCTCTGCCTCCGGGGCCCCAAACCGAGTGCTATGCGGGCAGAGCCCAGGTCAAGCCTGGAACGGCCCCGAGCGCTTCTGGTGTTCCAAGGTGTCTGTATTGGCAGGTCCCAGGATGTCTGGCTTGAGACAGATGTCACTGCTAGGAAGCTGCACCGCCCAAGGGAAGAGGAGGCACTGCATGATCAAAAGCCCATGCTCCAGGTGAGGCTTGAACTCACACCCTCAGCATCCCTCCGCTTAGCACTGCTGTATAAGTACTGCGCGCTGGCCCATTGCGCCACTGGAGCACGCTTGGAGAGGCGGACTGGAGCCCACGAGCAACCATTGTTGCCTGCGATCACCATGGCTCTTCAGCATTAACCGGGCACCTCAAGTGCTTTCCTCTTTGTCTCGTCCAGCAAGGAGCAGCCATTGCGTGCCAGGCTTGCAACATTCACCAGGGCACGGAGTGCCAGGGCAAAGTGCCCCTCGGCAGGGTTTAGCTGGCTAGAGGCAGGAAAAGGGAGGCCACAGGCGACCCAGGGCTGGGACAGTGCGGTCGCTGCTGTGGCAGCCCTGTGAGGCCATTGAGTGCATCAGAAAGCCCCTGTAGTGAAGGCAGCCGGGGGAGGGGGCGAGGGGAGGCAGAAGAAGGACACCCGACTGCCACAGGGACCGTGAGTAAGGGCAGACCCAGAGCAGCCAAAGCCATGCTGGGCCAATGGGAGTGGAGGCTGGAGAGGGGCTAAGGCAGCCAAGAAGGACACGGAGAGCAGCAGCAGGGAACACTGGTCCCAAACCACATCTCGTGGGGGAGCCAACGGGCTTCTGGCTTTGCGCTCTGCTCCCGAGGGCATCTGGGCTCTGGCCTAACCCCTGCCTGGCTGTCAGAGTCCAGTAGTCTCTGCAGCAGCATCTTGTAGCTATTCCACACAGGGAGGGTCAAGAGGGACCTCACGGAGCTCTCAGAGCGAGACGAGACAGAAGGGTCACCGCACCAGAAAAGCCAGCGGGCAGTCCCCCAAAGCAGCAGAACGTCGCCCTTCCAACTCCCCACTGAAAACCAGTTCTTCTCTTTTAAACTGACAAGCACTTTTCTGGAAATCAGGGTCAGCACCACTTCATGAGTTGCATGGCCAGGGAAAGCTGCCAACTAAGCGCACAGGCAGGGCAAAACAGTACTGGCTGAGTACTCAGCTTCTGGACCTCCTTGGCAATTTGTTGGTCCCTGCAGCAGCAAGGCGGTCCAAAGCCTTTGCCTCTTTACTACGCCGAATGTCTGCCAGTGAAGCAGGTGCTTAGTAAGAGGCAGCACTTGCAGGGAGAGTGCAGTGTTTGGAGCATCAGGCGTTACTGGGACAAGGAAGACGACCGAAGAAGAGGCTTCTCCCAGCAACAGACCGAAAGGACACGGCCATCACCCGCTCCTCTGGGAGGATCCACAAAGCCCCTTCCTGTGTTTGATGAAGGGCAGGGAGATGCTGTGTTCCCGGGTCAGAGGAGGCGCATGGACAGGCTTCAAGGAGCCCAGGATTTGAAAAAGGCTGACAGGGCAGTCAAGCAGCTGTGAGCTGCCTGTAGTTTACAAGAAGCTACTAGGTGCTGCTTTGAAAACCTAATTCAAGAAAGCGCTAAAAAAACCAACCGCAGCCATGCGGCAAGAGAGGAGGAAGGTCTAAATGAGGCACGTCCACCTCCAGGCAGCAGGCAGGAGGTGGGTGGTGGGGACACCGTGCGCCCACCAGGACATGAGCACAGCCCTGGGGGGGCCGCCACAAGGAGCAGCCAAGGGCCGACGGAGGCCCAGGGACAAACATGGCCCATCCCAGGTTTGCCTGGCTGGAGAGCACTGCAGCTGCAGAGAAAAGCCAGGCATCTGCACTCCCAGGTTGCCGCACCGCTCTACCCCACAGCAGCTCCTCCTCTGCCCTTAGCCTTTCCCCATACAATCCGGAGAAGGGCTGCAGCTCCTATAGCACCCCTGGGGCTGTGGGCCCATCAGGTGTACGTGTGTCCTGGCCACCATGCTGTGTGAGGGGTGTGTCCGCTGTGCAGTGTCTCTGTGCGTGTGGAGAGCGTGAGCATGTGTGCGGATGCGTGTGCAGTGTCAGGGATGTGTTGGGCTGGTGCATGTGCACTCTGGCGGTGCAGTCCTGGCTGTGCGTGAGGGTCTTGGGGAGTGAGAGGTGTGAGCTCTGAGCGTGTCCTAGGGAGGGTAATGAAGGAAGAAAGGGGCGCGTGTGTGTGCGCGCGCGCTGTCCTTAGAATGAGTGAGGCAGTGGTTTGCTTGCGCCCCCGCTCTGTGGCACGTGTGTCTCTATGCTGCGGTCTGTGTACGGGCGTTATTCTGTTATGGCGCTACAAAAACCGTGGAGGAGCACATGGGGGGTTTAACAGCTCTTCTGTTCATCTGTCCTGCAGCACTGTCCTTTGTGAGGCACAGGCTGGTTACTCCAGCCGTGAACAAGTACACGCCACTTTTTTTTTCCTTTGGCCCTTGTAGGTGGATTTCAACATCCCCTTTGCTAAGAGCTCCATGGCCGCAATGGAGACAACGCTGACAGCAGCCGAGGGAGCTCCCACGCTGACAGGCCTCCACTTGGCCCTGGAGCTGCAGTGCCTTGGGACTGGTCGCTCTTCAGGCCCAGGCAGGCTTCCGCAGCTAGCAAGATGGCTCAGGACCACGCTTCCAGACTTTCCAGCAATGTTCACACGTCTTCTGCGCAGCCAGCAAGTCCTGGTATCTCTCCCTTTGATCCCGCAGAGCCATCTGCTGCCCAGTGCTAGGGCATTAAAAAGGAACCGTTTGGTTTTAGGCACAGGGAGAAGGGCACGGAAACGCTGCAGGCCTAGGGCAGGGCGGTTCTTCTGGGGTCTGCTTCTGCTGGCATCTCTATGCTTTCTGGAACGGGACAGGGGCCCTAGTGTCCAAGGCAAGGACATGACAAGGTGCCACGTGCCGGTAATCAGCCTGCGGAGGAGTCAGGCGGGGATGGGACTTTGCACCAAGCCGGCCTCGATCCCCACAGGGCAAGGTGTCCGGGTGTGGAGCCTTGGGGAGACAAGGATGGAGCGTGCGGTTTGAAAAGGGAGAGCCAAAACGCTGGAGGAATCCTTTCATCGTCGGCAGCCACAACTTTCTGGTCCCACAGGGAAAGCCCACCGCTGAGTGCCCAACCCCTGCCCCTGGGCTGGAAGGGTGCCTGCTCCCAGGCCACAGCCTGCAAAGCCTGTTGCTCTCCCACGAGGGGTGCCAGGGAAAGACCGGACCCCCTTCCCCTCCCCTCCCCTTGGGTGCTCCTGGGTGTGGAGGGAAGGCCAGTGCAGGGGAAGGGGAAACAGCACCCCCAGCTGGAGAAATTTACCAGAGGAAGTGCTTCTCTTGGGAATTCCGCTGCCGATTCAGCTCTACCCTCTGCTTCCACTCTTCCCGACGCACTTGGTAAGTCTCCAAGAGTTGCAGGGTGTGGCTTGCTCGTACAGAAAGCTGCCTGCAAGAGCAGGGAAAGTTCCCTCTCCCCTTCTGGCTGAGGCCCTCCTGCCTCTCCCCTCGACCAACCCCTGCACGCACGCTCCCGCTGGTGGTACCCACAGCCTTCAAGTGGCAATGCAGCTTGGGGCTGCCTGGCACCAGGGTCCAGCCCAGGTCATTGCCATGCCAGGAGAAATCAGGGGACGCCATACCCAGCCCCATGGCTCCCAAGATGGGCTTCCTCACACCTCGGACAGGTGCTGCCACTCCAGTTTTCCAGGCCGGGGCTGGGCCTGGCGCGCACTTACTCTTTGCGCAGCCGCGGCAGCCTCTCTGGCTTCCTCTTCTTCTCCTCAGCTCGGGGCAGGAAGGCAGCAGCGCTCTCCTCTTTCCCAAGCCACGGCACTGGTGAGTGTGGCTGAACCTCGGGCAGCGTTTCCTGATGCCGCCAAGCCTGCATTGGGGCCAGAGGACAAATTTGAGGCTGCTTCTGACCTCCCTCAGGCGCTCTCACCTCTCAGCCCTGGAGAAGCCAGCAACTGCGGGGCCTGTGCGTCCTCCCGCACACTTGCTCTGCTCTGGCCTCAGAAACCCCCATGCCAAGCACTGCCGCAGGCAGGGACCCTGGCCGGGATTCACCACCGTTGCTTGCTGGCTCCATTCTCTCTTGCTGACATCGCTCGTGACAGGGTGAATGAGGGCAAGGAATGACCGTTTTTCAGCGCTGCAACCGTGAAATCAAACGCTCCCGTGGGGTTCCACCAGTCAGACCCCAGCACGGAACCACTGAACGGGGTCGGTTGGAGGGGACCTCTGGAGAACTCTCGTCCAAGGCCCCGCTCCAAGCGGGGCCAGTTAGAGCAGGCTGCCCGGGCTGTGTCCACCTGAGGGTTGAATAACTCCAAGGGTAGAAGTCCCACAGCCTCTCTGGGCCCTGTTCCAAACTTTGACCACCTTCATGGTGGAAACGCGCCTCCCAACAGCTAGCCGGAATCTGCCTTTTTGCAACTCTACGTCTTGTGCCTCTCACCCTGTCACTGTGCGCCTCTGAGAAGAGCTGGCTAAGTTACCTCTAGCCTTTCCCCCGGGTAGCTGCAGACAGCAAGGCGATGGACCCTTGAGCCTTCTCTTCTATGGGCTGAACAAACACAGTCCTCTCCACCTCTCCCTTGGACACCAGGTTCTCCAGCCTGCTGGCCAGCTTGGGAGCCTCCACTGGATTTGCTCCAGCATTCCAAAGCCTCTCTTGCATGGTCGAGCCCCACCCTGGACCTAGGGCTGGCTCCAGGTGAGGTCTCCCAAGGGCTGAAGAGAGAGGACTCGTGGCGTCCTTCACTCGGCTGGCTACACTCTTGCAAACACAGCCCCGCCTGTGGTTGGCCTTCTTCCCCGCAAGTTCAAGGGAGGGGGCGACCCAGCCATGCCCCCACCACAGCACATTGCTGCTCCTCCCCTTTGGCTTTTTGCAGCAGCTTCTCCCTGCCAGGCATGGGCAGGCAAGCTTGAAAGACCATGGCCACCTGGCCTGCTCTTTGGGGGGCAGCAGTACCACTCGGACTTGGAGACCTCCACGGCTCCGCTCCTCGGCTTACCTGTTCTGCCCTGTTTGGCTGCCTGCAAACAGGAATTGCAGTCCGAGGTCTGGCTTGACGAGGTTCTTGCTGCTTGCTGTCCTCGTCCACCTGAGAGGAGCTCTCCCGAACTGTTTGCAGCAGGCTGAAAACACACAAGCCGGGTGAGGTTATCGGAGTCCCGGATGAGACCGTTCTCCATCTTGTGCTCACAAGCAGCGGCGTGCCAGCCTCTGCAGCACAAGACAGTGCTGCTGGAGCATTTGGTGTATTTGAGCCCTTGTGATCCCGTCAAGAGTGAGGGAAGAACGCCTCCAGCTGTAGCACTCACATGAGGCCCTACAGGCCCTAAGGAAAGCTCTGGATGCCCAGGTGTGGGCCCTCTCTGGATGGCACGAGGAGAAAACCAGTGCCATTTGCCACGCCCGGAGCCTGCAGAGCCCGCTAGCCGCCTCCTGCTAGGGGCACTAAAGGCCGTGAGGTGGTCAGAAAGACTCTGTTTTGGGGTGAAATGGGAAAAGGGGAGGCTTCTAGTGAATTGAATCCAACCTAAAAACCAGGGAAAACGGACACCGCTCTCTGTTGGTGGGGGAGGATGGTCTGACTTTCACGTTCCTCTGGGAAGTGCTCTCATCTACGCTGCAACCAAATGAGGTCCCTTGAAATGTCTAGCAAAGCAGAACAGCTTTGCTGCAACTTCTCAGCTGCTGCAACACCTCTTGCATCGACATCGGTCGTTGTGACACGAGTTGACAACCTTTCAGAGTTCATACCGACGGCGTGTGCGACGGAAACAACTCCTTCCCAGAATGCCAAAAGCACACGGTCACCGGCATGCTTTGCTCCAAGAGCCTCACCTGGCAGCTGGCTTGTTTGCCCGGGTTTTCCATTCTTTCCCTCCCTTTGAGCTGGCCCCAGATAGCGTGGGCGGAGAAAGCCTTTCTCGAGAAAGGAGGCGCTCAGCAGGAGGACTCCCTGGAAGTAGGAAGGGCGGAGACTCTTCAGCAAGCATCTCTGTGAGCGTTTGAACAAGAAGGACAGGCAGCTGTGCTCCAGCTTTGGATCAAAGAGCCCGATTGCCTCGGAGCTCTGCTCCCGAGCAGGTCTTAGGCCCTGGCTGACACAGAATCCTGTCCAGCTCTTCACTTCTGCAGGGCACCCTTCTGCCCTGGAGTACTGTGGCTGTTCTCCTGCTTTCTCTAGCCCATAGGCTTAAAAAGTGGGGCTTGGCTGGGAGGTGCTGGTGACCTCATGGTACCCTCTCCTTTGGGGCGGCTGCGGGCTGGAGGGCATAGTTCCACACGAGAAGGGGAACAGATTCCTGCACATCTATAAGGCGCTCACATGCACAGACGTGCTCTTCTGGCGCATCCAGCCCAAAGACATGCTTAGGGAGATGCACAGCACAAGGCCTGCAATTACCAGCCTCCACAAGGAAGCCACGTTTTGGCACAGCTTCGCAGCCTGTCGCCACTCATCTCCACGTGGTCTTCCTCCCCACTTTCCAGCGCGCTGCTTCCCTGGGAAAGGTAGACCCCCTCCGCCACTGGCAGCTCAAGGCAGGATTTTGATCCCGCGCAGAGCGCGGAGGGATCTTCCTAAATTCCTAAATGCCGCTGCACAGACAGACTCCTGCAACTAAGGAGCAGCTTGCAAGACACACCAGGGCATGGAGTCCCAGGGCCAAGTGCCCCTCAGCAGTGGCAGCTGCTGCAGTTGGTGCTGCAGGACTGCCCGGAGAGCCCCTTCCAGGAGGAGTCCCCTGAGATCTGCCGTGATGAGTAAACAGAGGCACAAGAGAAGCAGCCTACTCCGCCGGGCATCGCCTTTTCAGCTTGGCTCCAGCCCCGTGCTGCGGAGGCCAAAAAGAAAACAAACACACCTCTCTCACCAGTCAGCTGTGACATTACCTTTTCCCTCAGTCTGCTTGTTACGCGCTCTGTCCTTTGCCTCCCGGCCTTTGGCGGCCTTCCGAGACCGTCTGGGGGAAGAGGCTGGTCTCACAGGCGACATCTCAGTCTCCATCCTGGAAACAAGAAAGGCACCAGAGAGAAGCTTGACACCAGAGGCTCGCAGAAACCTGCGACAGGCTTGCCGTCAATCTAGGAAGACCAAGTCATGCAAAGACTTGTTGGCCGCCCTTCAGATGTCACACTGACAGAGTGTACGGAAGAAGCAACCCCTTCGAAGAACTCCAAGAGCACAAGGGCACCCTCAGCCCTTTTCTCCAAGAGCCTCACCTGGCCGACGACTTGCTTCCTTTGCTCTTCCGCCCCTTCTGCTTTTTACGGCCGGCGCCAGATAACGCGGGTGGCACAGGCCTTTCTTGAGAGAGGAGGCACGCAACGGGAGCACTCCCTGGAAGTAGGAAAGGAGAAGGCTCTTCAGCAAGCGTCTTTGTGAGCACTTGGGACAGGCAGATGTGCTCCAGCATCGGATCAAACAGGCTGATCCCCTTGGAGCCACGCTCTCCAAGAGGTCTTGCTCCCTAGGACGTCCTTGGCACACCCTAGCAGCCTGTTGACAGTCATCTCCAGGCAATCTTTCTCCCCACATTCACGTGCCTGGGATCCGTCAGAGAGGTAGACCCCCCCTCCCCTCCCCTCCAGCATAGACACCTCGCCGCCAAACGTCCTAAAGTGCTAAAGTGAAAGAGGAGCTTGCGCTATCCACCAGGGCGCAGCGCCCCGGGGCAAAACTGCCCTTCAGCGGCACCAGCTGCATTTGTTGCTGTTGGGCCACCCTGAGACCTCCTGCCATCCAGAGTCACTTGAGATTTGCTGCGAGGGGTAAATAGAGGCACAAAGAGGCAGTCTACTCTCCCAGGCACCGCATCTTGACCAGGGCTCCAACCACCTACTGCTGAGGACAAAGGGAACACACGCATGAACACACGCACGCATGCACACTCCCTTCTCTCTCACAAGTCAGCTGTGACATGACCTGTTCTGTCCATCTGCCCTTCTTCTTCAGTGCACTTCAGGGATCCCTGGGAGGGAGATTCCGCCTCTTGTTTTTCAGCCGGAAGCGTCAAATCAAATCTGGAAAGGAGAAGACGCCAGGCTGCAGAAAAGGCACCACGCTCCCTTTGCCGGGAGGGGAGCTGTGGCTGTGATGCGGCATGTCCCACTGTGACCCCAGCCCGCGTCACCAAGAGGCTGCCAGGCCTCCCGCGACACCCTCCCCCAGACCCTGCCAGGCTTTGCCCACCTCAGCCAAGGGCAGCTGCGCTGGCTGTTTTGGGGTGCTGCCCCCACCCCACGCCGTGGCGCAGCGAGAGCCATGGCGGGGGCGGGGAGGGGGAGCTCACCAGTGTGGTGGCCCCAGATGGGGACGCTGCGCTGCCATTGCTGGCCGCAGGGGCTGTGCTGAGCTCTGCCCTGAAGGAAGGAAGGAAGGGATAAAGGAAGGAAGGAATAAAGAGGAGCCTCGGCAAAGCAAGGGCTGGTGCTGGTTAGGTATACCACAGCCTCTCTGGGTTCTGGAGTCTGGAGTCTGCCTGGGCTCTGGAGTCTGGCTCCGTCTTCTTTACTCCCCCCATCGCGTATTTAGACACACCGACAAGAGCCCCTCTGGGCCTTTGCGTCTCCCGCCTAAACAATCCCAGCTCTCTCAGCCTCTGCTCGTGTGACGGATGCTTCAATCCCTCAAGCCTCTCGGAGGCCTTTTGCTGGACTCGCTCCGGCATGGCCATGTCTTTCTTGTACTGGGCCCAGCGCTTGTGGTACAGGTCTCTCGCTGGCACCTGCTGGACGGCTGCTTGACCTTCCCTCATCACGACTCTAGGTGGAACTAGAGCTCCAAGCGCCCTGTGCTCAGGAATGGCTGACAGAGCTCGCTGGAGCCTGTTAGAGCTTGCGAGAGGTCACAGCCTCCTTTGGCTCAAACTGCTGCACCTGTGTGCTGCCTCGGTGAGCTGTGCTCTCAGCAACGGCTACTTCCTTTCCCCCCGGGCACTGTCCAAGAGTCCGCCAGGACCGTCTCCAAACCGTGCCAAAGGCCGTGCGAATGCAAAATCGGGTCTGGGAGCGTTAAGCGCCACCCCTTGTGCACCAACATCTCGCTGCACTGAGGAACACCTGTGCCATGGCTGAGTGTGGGGGGCAGGTGGGCTTGTTTCCAGGGCTTCTTTCAAAGTGACCGGAGTTGTCCAGGACGTAACAGAACCAAGGGCTGGCTCAGGCTGTGACTATCAGCAGGGCCTAAGCACTGGTTGTTATTGCGAGTCCCCTGTGGCGTAGCAGCAGGACGCGACACCTGGGTGCTGTCAGGGCCCTGAGGGCCTCAGTGGCCCTGACCAGCAATGCTCCACACACCCTGCCCATGGGCCCAGGAGCCCATTTCAGCTCCTCCCTGGGCCTTCTGGCCCCGTCTGCACCAGGAAGCATGGGAAGGGTCTCTCATTGGCATGTGCAGAGCAAAGCTTCACTGCAGAGTCGCCTGCTCCTGCCTCTGTGGGACTGGGTAGTGCAGGGATCTTAGGACTGAAAGACAAGGCAGCTCCTGCGGCAGGTGAGTCACGTCCCGCAGACCCAGAGACCTTTTCTCTGTCACCCAGCGCCTCCCAGGAGCCCTAAGGAAAGGGTATTCTGCAAGGGGATTTGGCAGAAGACAGGGCTGCCCTGGAGCTGGCTGCACAGGCAAGCCCAGGATGGCTGTTGTTGCAACAGAGGAAACGCCCTGTTCCTCGTGCCTGCTCAGAGCTCCTGTGCGTCTGATAGGGTCCCCTTCCTTCCACGCTGCCCCCCAGGTGAAAGGCCTCGCTTGCTGTGGCAATAGGGTTAGCCCTAACCCTAAGCCTTTCCCTGGCTGGGAATCGAACCCAGGCCGCGGCAGTGAGAGTGCCGAATCCTGACCACTAGACCACCAGGGAGGAGAGGCCCAGCCTGCCTGTGCACCCACCGGTGGGCACCAGCCCTGCCCTGCAGGGGACCAACCCCTCCAACCACAGCCCCCCACAGCCGGTCAGGAAGACAAATTGCCGTGGCAGCCCGAGCCTTCCCAGGCAACTCTGCAGGCATTCCTCCTTCTTTCTGAGAACGAGGCCCTCAACCAGAGCCTCTGGGCAGCAGGCACCCTGCAGCGGGAAGGCCCAGGGAGTGCAAGGTGGCGGTCGGCGGGGAGGCTGGTCACTGCTGGACACAGGTTTGCACCTGGAAAGTCCCTGAGCAGAAAATCACAGCTGGGCACAAATCACAGCAGCCTGAGACAACAAAACCCGACAGCACGGGCTTCAAACCCACCTCTCCAAGAAACCGGAGCCAAAATCCAGCTCCTTGCACCACTCACCTATACCCACCAGACTGCAACACTCCTGTCCTGGTGCATGGGTTGGGCTGGGGGAAGTCTGGATTGCCTCTCGCCAGGGGACCGATGCCCCTTCCGGCTGTCCTTGCAGCACAGTGCGAAACGTGAGCACGCTCTTGCTGCAAGTGGCAGCCAGCAGTGGGAGCGGGCTGCTTTCCGAGGGCAGGCAAGCAGGCTGCGAGGGACATAGCAAGGCCAGTGAGGCAGGGACCTCCCTGGCAGGGCACAGGCCCTCAGCACCCGAGCAAGAAGGGAGAGCTGGTTGAGTGTCAGGAACGAGGGCCAGGCACAGAGCAGTGGTTGCCAGCCAAGTCCAAAGTGCTGAGACGGGTCTGAGGCCAAGCTCTGGAGCCCGGTCAGCCAGGGAAGGGCAGGGTCAGCGAGGTGCATGGCGGCCAGGGCCGGGCATGGCTGCAACGTAGCTCAGGCGAGGAGCAGCTCCCTTCTGCTGAGCCACCTCCGCCACCCAGCGCAGCACTCCTGCAGCTGCAACCTCTCGCCAGGACCTCTCCCAGCAGCAGGAGCAGAGCAAGTGGGGAAAGGACCGTCGCTCTTTGTGGAGGTGCGCCCACAGGCTCACACTGCACCCCAGGGTGCGTGGTGGAGGGGACACTTGAGCAGAAAGAGCCAGGGCTGGGCACGGAGCAGTTCGTATCCCCTGTGCTATGCACCTGCCTTCCCCCCTACACCACCCTCTGTCCAGCTGGCTACGCGGGGCCGCTCTTTGCAGAGTTGTCCTTTCCTCATCGCCAGCCCCTGGACATGCCCCGTAACTTCCTTCAGTCCAGTTCTTTGCCATCCCCAAGAACTGAGACTTCTGAAAAGGTGAATCTAGAGCGTGAGTTTGCCTCCCCTCTCCCAGGGAGGCACATGAGGGCTTGCGCTGTTCGGGTGCTGCTCTGCAAGGACACAGACTCACATTTTCTGACTTCTCCCTGCTAGCCTGCCGTCACCTGACAGCTCTGGCTGCTCCGCAGGAGGGCAGAAGGCAGGAGGGCAGGAGGCAGGAGGGACAAATGGCCCGAGGAGGAAAGGCAATCACATGGGCAGCTGTGATCGTATAGTGGTTAGTACTCTGCGTTGTGGCCGAATCCGAGTCACAGCAATGGTTTTGCAAAGCCCGCCGGGTGAAAAGGAGAGTTGGAAAAGACACGGGAGGCACCCGCAAGGGTAGGCCAGTGGGTTTGTTTCCAAAGATGCCATGGCCTAGGAAGCTCTTCTGTGCTCTCTGTTCCAAACATTCAGTGGGCTCGTGCCTAAAATGATTTCCTGGTTTCTAGTGATCGTGCAGTGTCTTCTGCTGTGGGGCTGCCGTGACAGCTACCCCTGCTTCTGGGAAAGCAGTCAAGCTTCTCCATTCTCCAGGTCAAGCTTGAGAACTGAGAGACTCTGCCTGGAAAGTGCCCAGCTTTTCACCTTTCCTTTCCCTTGCCCTTGCTCTCCGTGTTGCAGTCAGGGCACTCTCAGCTCCACACACAAACTGCCCTGCAGCCCCAGCCCACCCGCAACTGCCATCCCACGCCATAGAGACCCCCAACACAAGTAGCTCTTCCCTGGGAGAAAGAAGTCGCTTTTTTTTTTTCTTCAGGGGGAGCGTGTGACTTTTCTGAGGTTATGCCACCATGCTGGAAGCCTTAAGTCCTGTTCCGGCCAAGCTGTAAGCTGGCTGTGGGAAAGAAACCCTCTGGATCCTCTGCGGAAGAGAAGAGGTCTGGATCCTCTGCGGAAGAGAAGGGAGGAGAGCCCAGCTCTGCCTCCGGGGCCCCAAACCGAGTGCTATGCGGGCAGAGCCCAGGTCAAGCCTGGAACGGCCCCGAGCGCTTCTGGTGTTCCAAGGTGTCTGTATTGGCAGGTCCCAGGATGTCTGGCTTGAGACAGATGTCACTGCTAGGAAGCTGCACCGCCCAAGGGAAGAGGAGGCAGTGCATGATCAAAAGCCCATGCTCCAGGTGAGGCTTGAACTCACACCCTCAGCATCCCTCCGCTTAGCACTGCTGTATAAGTACTGCGCGCTGGCCCATTGCGCCACTGGAGCACGCTTGGAGAGGCGGACTGGAGCCCACGAGCAACCATTGTTGCCTGCGATCACCATGGCTCTTCAGCATTAACCGGGCACCTCAAGTGCTTTCCTCTTTGTCTCGTCCAGCAAGGAGCAGCCATTGCGTGCCAGGCTTGCAACATTCACCAGGGCACGGAGTGCCAGGGCAAAGTGCCCCTCGGCAGGGTTTAGCTGGCTAGAGGCAGGAAAAGGGAGGCCACAGGCGACCCAGGGCTGGGACAGTGCGGTCGCTGCTGTGGCAGCCCTGTGAGGCCATTGAGTGCATCAGAAAGCCCCTGTAGTGAAGGCAGCCGGGGGAGGGGGCGAGGGGAGGCAGAAGAAGGACACCCGACTGCCACAGGGACCGTGAGTAAGGGCAGACCCAGAGCAGCCAAAGCCATGCTGGGCCAATGGGAGTGGAGGCTGGAGAGGGGCTAAGGCAGCCAAGAAGGACACGGAGAGCAGCAGCAGGGAACACTGGTCCCAAACCACATCTCGTGGGGGAGCCAACGGGCTTCTGGCTTTGCGCTCTGCTCCCGAGGGCATCTGGGCTCTGGCCTAACCCCTGCCTGGCTGTCAGAGTCCAGTAGTCTCTGCAGCAGCATCTTGTAGCTATTCCACACAGGGAGGGTCAAGAGGGACCTCACGGAGCTCTCAGAGCGAGACGAGACAGAAGGGTCACCGCACCAGAAAAGCCAGCGGGCAGTCCCCCAAAGCAGCAGAACGTCGCCCTTCCAACTCCCCACTGAAAACCAGTTCTTCTCTTTTAAACTGACAAGCACTTTTCTGGAAATCAGGGTCAGCACCACTTCATGAGTTGCATGGCCAGGGAAAGCTGCCAACTAAGCGCACAGGCAGGGCAAAACAGTACTGGCTGAGTACTCAGCTTCTGGACCTCCTTGGCAATTTGTTGGTCCCTGCAGCAGCAAGGCGGTCCAAAGCCTTTGCCTCTTTACTACGCCGAATGTCTGCCAGTGAAGCAGGTGCTTAGTAAGAGGCAGCACTTGCAGGGAGAGTGCAGTGTTTGGAGCATCAGGCGTTACTGGGACAAGGAAGACGACCGAAGAAGAGGCTTCTCCCAGCAACAGACCGAAAGGACACGGCCATCACCCGCTCCTCTGGGAGGATCCACAAAGCCCCTTCCTGTGTTTGATGAAGGGCAGGGAGATGCTGTGTTCCCGGGTCAGAGGAGGCGCATGGACAGGCTTCAAGGAGCCCAGGATTTGAAAAAGGCTGACAGGGCAGTCAAGCAGCTGTGAGCTGCCTGTAGTTTACAAGAAGCTACTAGGTGCTGCTTTGAAAACCTAATTCAAGAAAGCGCTAAAAAAACCAACCGCAGCCATGCGGCAAGAGAGGAGGAAGGTCTAAATGAGGCACGTCCACCTCCAGGCAGCAGGCAGGAGGTGGGTGGTGGGGACACCGTGCGCCCACCAGGACATGAGCACAGCCCTGGGGGGGCCGCCACAAGGAGCAGCCAAGGGCCGACGGAGGCCCAGGGACAAACATGGCCCATCCCAGGTTTGCCTGGCTGGAGAGCACTGCAGCTGCAGAGAAAAGCCAGGCATCTGCACTCCCAGGTTGCCGCACCGCTCTACCCCACAGCAGCTCCTCCTCTGCCCTTAGCCTTTCCCCATACAATCCGGAGAAGGGCTGCAGCTCCTATAGCACCCCTGGGGCTGTGGGCCCATCAGGTGTACGTGTGTCCTGGCCACCATGCTGTGTGAGGGGTGTGTCCGCTGTGCAGTGTCTCTGTGCGTGTGGAGAGCGTGAGCATGTGTGCGGATGCGTGTGCAGTGTCAGGGATGTGTTGGGCTGGTGCATGTGCACTCTGGCGGTGCAGTCCTGGCTGTGCGTGAGGGTCTTGGGGAGTGAGAGGTGTGAGCTCTGAGCGTGTCCTAGGGAGGGTAATGAAGGAAGAAAGGGGCGCGTGTGTGTGCGCGCGCGCTGTCCTTAGAATGAGTGAGGCAGTGGTTTGCTTGCGCCCCCGCTCTGTGGCACGTGTGTCTCTATGCTGCGGTCTGTGTACGGGCGTTATTCTGTTATGGCGCTACAAAAACCGTGGAGGAGCACATGGGGGGTTTAACAGCTCTTCTGTTCATCTGTCCTGCAGCACTGTCCTTTGTGAGGCACAGGCTGGTTACTCCAGCCGTGAACAAGTACACGCCACTTTTTTTTTCCTTTGGCCCTTGTAGGTGGATTTCAACATCCCCTTTGCTAAGAGCTCCATGGCCGCAATGGAGACAACGCTGACAGCAGCCGAGGGAGCTCCCACGCTGACAGGCCTCCACTTGGCCCTGGAGCTGCAGTGCCTTGGGACTGGTCGCTCTTCAGGCCCAGGCAGGCTTCCGCAGCTAGCAAGATGGCTCAGGACCACGCTTCCAGACTTTCCAGCAATGTTCACACGTCTTCTGCGCAGCCAGCAAGTCCTGGTATCTCTCCCTTTGATCCCGCAGAGCCATCTGCTGCCCAGTGCTAGGGCATTAAAAAGGAACCGTTTGGTTTTAGGCACAGGGAGAAGGGCACGGAAACGCTGCAGGCCTAGGGCAGGGCGGTTCTTCTGGGGTCTGCTTCTGCTGGCATCTCTATGCTTTCTGGAACGGGACAGGGGCCCTAGTGTCCAAGGCAAGGACATGACAAGGTGCCACGTGCCGGTAATCAGCCTGCGGAGGAGTCAGGCGGGGATGGGACTTTGCACCAAGCCGGCCTCGATCCCCACAGGGCAAGGTGTCCGGGTGTGGAGCCTTGGGGAGACAAGGATGGAGCGTGCGGTTTGAAAAGGGAGAGCCAAAACGCTGGAGGAATCCTTTCATCGTCGGCAGCCACAACTTTCTGGTCCCACAGGGAAAGCCCACCGCTGAGTGCCCAACCCCTGCCCCTGGGCTGGAAGGGTGCCTGCTCCCAGGCCACAGCCTGCAAAGCCTGTTGCTCTCCCACGAGGGGTGCCAGGGAAAGACCGGACCCCCTTCCCCTCCCCTCCCCTTGGGTGCTCCTGGGTGTGGAGGGAAGGCCAGTGCAGGGGAAGGGGAAACAGCACCCCCAGCTGGAGAAATTTACCAGAGGAAGTGCTTCTCTTGGGAATTCCGCTGCCGATTCAGCTCTACCCTCTGCTTCCACTCTTCCCGACGCACTTGGTAAGTCTCCAAGAGTTGCAGGGTGTGGCTTGCTCGTACAGAAAGCTGCCTGCAAGAGCAGGGAAAGTTCCCTCTCCCCTTCTGGCTGAGGCCCTCCTGCCTCTCCCCTCGACCAACCCCTGCACGCACGCTCCCGCTGGTGGTACCCACAGCCTTCAAGTGGCAATGCAGCTTGGGGCTGCCTGGCACCAGGGTCCAGCCCAGGTCATTGCCATGCCAGGAGAAATCAGGGGACGCCATACCCAGCCCCATGGCTCCCAAGATGGGCTTCCTCACACCTCGGACAGGTGCTGCCACTCCAGTTTTCCAGGCCGGGGCTGGGCCTGGCGCGCACTTACTCTTTGCGCAGCCGCGGCAGCCTCTCTGGCTTCCTCTTCTTCTCCTCAGCTCGGGGCAGGAAGGCAGCAGCGCTCTCCTCTTTCCCAAGCCACGGCACTGGTGAGTGTGGCTGAACCTCGGGCAGCGTTTCCTGATGCCGCCAAGCCTGCATTGGGGCCAGAGGACAAATTTGAGGCTGCTTCTGACCTCCCTCAGGCGCTCTCACCTCTCAGCCCTGGAGAAGCCAGCAACTGCGGGGCCTGTGCGTCCTCCCGCACACTTGCTCTGCTCTGGCCTCAGAAACCCCCATGCCAAGCACTGCCGCAGGCAGGGACCCTGGCCGGGATTCACCACCGTTGCTTGCTGGCTCCATTCTCTCTTGCTGACATCGCTCGTGACAGGGTGAATGAGGGCAAGGAATGACCGTTTTTCAGCGCTGCAACCGTGAAATCAAACGCTCCCGTGGGGTTCCACCAGTCAGACCCCAGCACGGAACCACTGAACGGGGTCGGTTGGAGGGGACCTCTGGAGAACTCTCGTCCAAGGCCCCGCTCCAAGCGGGGCCAGTTAGAGCAGGCTGCCCGGGCTGTGTCCACCTGAGGGTTGAATAACTCCAAGGGTAGAAGTCCCACAGCCTCTCTGGGCCCTGTTCCAAACTTTGACCACCTTCATGGTGGAAACGCGCCTCCCAACAGCTAGCCGGAATCTGCCTTTTTGCAACTCTACGTCTTGTGCCTCTCACCCTGTCACTGTGCGCCTCTGAGAAGAGCTGGCTAAGTTACCTCTAGCCTTTCCCCCGGGTAGCTGCAGACAGCAAGGCGATGGACCCTTGAGCCTTCTCTTCTATGGGCTGAACAAACACAGTCCTCTCCACCTCTCCCTTGGACACCAGGTTCTCCAGCCTGCTGGCCAGCTTGGGAGCCTCCACTGGATTTGCTCCAGCATTCCAAAGCCTCTCTTGCATGGTCGAGCCCCACCCTGGACCTAGGGCTGGCTCCAGGTGAGGTCTCCCAAGGGCTGAAGAGAGAGGACTCGTGGCGTCCTTCACTCGGCTGGCTACACTCTTGCAAACACAGCCCCGCCTGTGGTTGGCCTTCTTCCCCGCAAGTTCAAGGGAGGGGGCGACCCAGCCATGCCCCCACCACAGCACATTGCTGCTCCTCCCCTTTGGCTTTTTGCAGCAGCTTCTCCCTGCCAGGCATGGGCAGGCAAGCTTGAAAGACCATGGCCACCTGGCCTGCTCTTTGGGGGGCAGCAGTACCACTCGGACTTGGAGACCTCCACGGCTCCGCTCCTCGGCTTACCTGTTCTGCCCTGTTTGGCTGCCTGCAAACAGGAATTGCAGTCCGAGGTCTGGCTTGACGAGGTTCTTGCTGCTTGCTGTCCTCGTCCACCTGAGAGGAGCTCTCCCGAACTGTTTGCAGCAGGCTGAAAACACACAAGCCGGGTGAGGTTATCGGAGTCCCGGATGAGACCGTTCTCCATCTTGTGCTCACAAGCAGCGGCGTGCCAGCCTCTGCAGCACAAGACAGTGCTGCTGGAGCATTTGGTGTATTTGAGCCCTTGTGATCCCGTCAAGAGTGAGGGAAGAACGCCTCCAGCTGTAGCACTCACATGAGGCCCTACAGGCCCTAAGGAAAGCTCTGGATGCCCAGGTGTGGGCCCTCTCTGGATGGCACGAGGAGAAAACCAGTGCCATTTGCCACGCCCGGAGCCTGCAGAGCCCGCTAGCCGCCTCCTGCTAGGGGCACTAAAGGCCGTGAGGTGGTCAGAAAGACTCTGTTTTGGGGTGAAATGGGAAAAGGGGAGGCTTCTAGTGAATTGAATCCAACCTAAAAACCAGGGAAAACGGACACCGCTCTCTGTTGGTGGGGGAGGATGGTCTGACTTTCACGTTCCTCTGGGAAGTGCTCTCATCTACGCTGCAACCAAATGAGGTCCCTTGAAATGTCTAGCAAAGCAGAACAGCTTTGCTGCAACTTCTCAGCTGCTGCAACACCTCTTGCATCGACATCGGTCGTTGTGACACGAGTTGACAACCTTTCAGAGTTCATACCGACGGCGTGTGCGACGGAAACAACTCCTTCCCAGAATGCCAAAAGCACACGGTCACCGGCATGCTTTGCTCCAAGAGCCTCACCTGGCAGCTGGCTTGTTTGCCCGGGTTTTCCATTCTTTCCCTCCCTTTGAGCTGGCCCCAGATAGCGTGGGCGGAGAAAGCCTTTCTCGAGAAAGGAGGCGCTCAGCAGGAGGACTCCCTGGAAGTAGGAAGGGCGGAGACTCTTCAGCAAGCATCTCTGTGAGCGTTTGAACAAGAAGGACAGGCAGCTGTGCTCCAGCTTTGGATCAAAGAGCCCGATTGCCTCGGAGCTCTGCTCCCGAGCAGGTCTTAGGCCCTGGCTGACACAGAATCCTGTCCAGCTCTTCACTTCTGCAGGGCACCCTTCTGCCCTGGAGTACTGTGGCTGTTCTCCTGCTTTCTCTAGCCCATAGGCTTAAAAAGTGGGGCTTGGCTGGGAGGTGCTGGTGACCTCATGGTACCCTCTCCTTTGGGGCGGCTGCGGGCTGGAGGGCATAGTTCCACACGAGAAGGGGAACAGATTCCTGCACATCTATAAGGCGCTCACATGCACAGACGTGCTCTTCTGGCGCATCCAGCCCAAAGACATGCTTAGGGAGATGCACAGCACAAGGCCTGCAATTACCAGCCTCCACAAGGAAGCCACGTTTTGGCACAGCTTCGCAGCCTGTCGCCACTCATCTCCACGTGGTCTTCCTCCCCACTTTCCAGCGCGCTGCTTCCCTGGGAAAGCTAGACCCCCTCCGCCACTGGCAGCTCAAGGCAGGATTTTGATCCCGCGCAGAGCGCGGAGGGATCTTCCTAAATTCCTAAATGCCGCTGCACAGACAGACTCCTGCAACTAAGGAGCAGCTTGCAAGACACACCAGGGCATGGAGTCCCAGGGCCAAGTGCCCCTCAGCAGTGGCAGCTGCTGCAGTTGGTGCTGCAGGACTGCCCGGAGAGCCCCTTCCAGGAGGAGTCCCCTGAGATCTGCCGTGATGAGTAAACAGAGGCACAAGAGAAGCAGCCTACTCCGCCGGGCATCGCCTTTTCAGCTTGGCTCCAGCCCCGTGCTGCGGAGGCCAAAAAGAAAACAAACACACCTCTCTCACCAGTCAGCTGTGACATTACCTTTTCCCTCAGTCTGCTTGTTACGCGCTCTGTCCTTTGCCTCCCGGCCTTTGGCGGCCTTCCGAGACCGTCTGGGGGAAGAGGCTGGTCTCACAGGCGACATCTCAGTCTCCATCCTGGAAACAAGAAAGGCACCAGAGAGAAGCTTGACACCAGAGGCTCGCAGAAACCTGCGACAGGCTTGCCGTCAATCTAGGAAGACCAAGTCATGCAAAGACTTGTTGGCCGCCCTTCAGATGTCACACTGACAGAGTGTACGGAAGAAGCAACCCCTTCGAAGAACTCCAAGAGCACAAGGGCACCCTCAGCCCTTTTCTCCAAGAGCCTCACCTGGCCGACGACTTGCTTCCTTTGCTCTTCCGCCCCTTCTGCTTTTTACGGCCGGCGCCAGATAACGCGGGTGGCACAGGCCTTTCTTGAGAGAGGAGGCACGCAACGGGAGCACTCCCTGGAAGTAGGAAAGGAGAAGGCTCTTCAGCAAGCGTCTTTGTGAGCACTTGGGACAGGCAGATGTGCTCCAGCATCGGATCAAACAGGCTGATCCCCTTGGAGCCACGCTCTCCAAGAGGTCTTGCTCCCTAGGACGTCCTTGGCACACCCTAGCAGCCTGTTGACAGTCATCTCCAGGCAATCTTTCTCCCCACATTCACGTGCCTGGGATCCGTCAGAGAGGTAGACCCCCCCTCCCCTCCCCTCCAGCATAGACACCTCGCCGCCAAACGTCCTAAAGTGCTAAAGTGAAAGAGGAGCTTGCGCTATCCACCAGGGCGCAGCGCCCCGGGGCAAAACTGCCCTTCAGCGGCACCAGCTGCATTTGTTGCTGTTGGGCCACCCTGAGACCTCCTGCCATCCAGAGTCACTTGAGATTTGCTGCGAGGGGTAAATAGAGGCACAAAGAGGCAGTCTACTCTCCCAGGCACCGCATCTTGACCAGGGCTCCAACCACCTACTGCTGAGGACAAAGGGAACACACGCATGAACACACGCACGCATGCACACTCCCTTCTCTCTCACAAGTCAGCTGTGACATGACCTGTTCTGTCCATCTGCCCTTCTTCTTCAGTGCACTTCAGGGATCCCTGGGAGGGAGATTCCGCCTCTTGTTTTTCAGCCGGAAGCGTCAAATCAAATCTGGAAAGGAGAAGACGCCAGGCTGCAGAAAAGGCACCACGCTCCCTTTGCCGGGAGGGGAGCTGTGGCTGCGATGCGGCATGTCCCACTGTGACCCCAGCCCGCGTCACCAAGAGGCTGCCAGGCCTCCCGCGACACCCTCCCCCAGACCCTGCCAGGCTTTGCCCACCTCAGCCAAGGGCAGCTGCGCTGGCTGTTTTGGGGTGCTGCCCCCACCCCACGCCGTGGCGCAGCGAGAGCCATGGCGGGGGCGGGGAGGGGGAGCTCACCAGTGTGGTGGCCCCAGATGGGGACGCTGCGCTGCCATTGCTGGCCGCAGGGGCTGTGCTGAGCTCTGCCCTGAAGGAAGGAAGGAAGGGATAAAGGAAGGAAGGAATAAAGAGGAGCCTCGGCAAAGCAAGGGCTGGTGCTGGTTAGGTATACCACAGCCTCTCTGGGTTCTGGAGTCTGGAGTCTGCCTGGGCTCTGGAGTCTGGCTCCGTCTTCTTTACTCCCCCCATCGCGTATTTAGACACACCGACAGAGCCCCTCTGGGCCTTTGCGTCTCCCGCCTAAACAATCCCAGCTCTCTCAGCCTCTGCTCGTGTGACGGATGCTTCAATCCCTCAAGCCTCTCGGAGGCCTTTTGCTGGACTCGCTCCGGCATGGCCATGTCTTTCTTGTACTGGGCCCAGCGCTTGTGGTACAGGTCTCTCGCTGGCACCTGCTGGACGGCTGCTTGACCTTCCCTCATCACGACTCTAGGTGGAACTAGAGCTCCAAGCGCCCTGTGCTCAGGAATGGCTGACAGAGCTCGCTGGAGCCTGTTAGAGCTTGCGAGAGGTCACAGCCTCCTTTGGCTCAAACTGCTGCACCTGTGTGCTGCCTCGGTGAGCTGTGCTCTCAGCAACGGCTACTTCCTTTCCCCCCGGGCACTGTCCAAGAGTCCGCCAGGACCGTCTCCAAACCGTGCCAAAGGCCGTGCGAATGCAAAATCGGGTCTGGGAGCGTTAAGCGCCACCCCTTGTGCACCAACATCTCGCTGCACTGAGGAACACCTGTGCCATGGCTGAGTGTGGGGGGCAGGTGGGCTTGTTTCCAGGGCTTCTTTCAAAGTGACCGGAGTTGTCCAGGACGTAACAGAACCAAGGGCTGGCTCAGGCTGTGACTATCAGCAGGGCCTAAGCACTGGTTGTTATTGCGAGTCCCCTGTGGCGTAGCAGCAGGACGCGACACCTGGGTGCTGTCAGGGCCCTGAGGGCCTCAGTGGCCCTGACCAGCAATGCTCCACACACCCTGCCCATGGGCCCAGGAGCCCATTTCAGCTCCTCCCTGGGCCTTCTGGCCCCGTCTGCACCAGGAAGCATGGGAAGGGTCTCTCATTGGCATGTGCAGAGCAAAGCTTCACTGCAGAGTCGCCTGCTCCTGCCTCTGTGGGACTGGGTAGTGCAGGGATCTTAGGACTGAAAGACAAGGCAGCTCCTGCGGCAGGTGAGTCACGTCCCGCAGACCCAGAGACCTTTTCTCTGTCACCCAGCGCCTCCCAGGAGCCCTAAGGAAAGGGTATTCTGCAAGGGGATTTGGCAGAAGACAGGGCTGCCCTGGAGCTGGCTGCACAGGCAAGCCCAGGATGGCTGTTGTTGCAACAGAGGAAACGCCCTGTTCCTCGTGCCTGCTCAGAGCTCCTGTGCGTCTGATAGGGTCCCCTTCCTTCCACGCTGCCCCCCAGGTGAAAGGCCTCGCTTGCTGTGGCAATAGGGTTAGCCCTAACCCTAAGCCTTTCCCTGGCTGGGAATCGAACCCAGGCCGCGGCAGTGAGAGTGCCGAATCCTGACCACTAGACCACCAGGGAGGAGAGGCCCAGCCTGCCTGTGCACCCACCGGTGGGCACCAGCCCTGCCCTGCAGGGGACCAACCCCTCCAACCACAGCCCCCCACAGCCGGTCAGGAAGACAAATTGCCGTGGCAGCCCGAGCCTTCCCAGGCAACTCTGCAGGCATTCCTCCTTCTTTCTGAGAACGAGGCCCTCAACCAGAGCCTCTGGGCAGCAGGCACCCTGCAGCGGGAAGGCCCAGGGAGTACAAGGTGGCGGTCGGCGGGGAGGCTGGTCACTGCTGGACACAGGTTTGCACCTGGAAAGTCCCTGAGCAGAAAATCACAGCTGGGCACAAATCACAGCAGCCTGAGACAACAAAACCCGACAGCACGGGCTTCAAACCCACCTCTCCAAGAAACCGGAGCCAAAATCCAGCTCCTTGCACCACTCACCTATACCCACCAGACTGCAACACTCCTGTCCTGGTGCATGGGTTGGGCTGGGGGAAGTCTGGATTGCCTCTCGCCAGGGGACCGATGCCCCTTCCGGCTGTCCTTGCAGCACAGTGCGAAACGTGAGCACGCTCTTGCTGCAGGTGGCAGCCAGCAGTGGGAGCGGGCTGCTTTCCGAGGGCAGGCAAGCAGGCTGCGAGGGACATAGCAAGGCCAGTGAGGCAGGGACCTCCCTGGCAGGGCACAGGCCCTCAGCACCCGAGCAAGAAGGGAGAGCTGGTTGAGTGTCAGGAACGAGGGCCAGGCACAGAGCAGTGGTTGCCAGCCAAGTCCAAAGTGCTGAGACGGGTCTGAGGCCAAGCTCTGGAGCCCGGTCAGCCAGGGAAGGGCAGGGTCAGCGAGGTGCATGGCGGCCAGGGCCGGGCATGGCTGCAACGTAGCTCAGGCGAGGAGCAGCTCCCTTCTGCTGAGCCACCTCCGCCACCCAGCGCAGCACTCCTGCAGCTGCAACCTCTCGCCAGGACCTCTCCCAGCAGCAGGAGCAGAGCAAGTGGGGAAAGGACCGTCGCTCTTTGTGGAGGTGCGCCCACAGGCTCACACTGCACCCCAGGGTGCGTGGTGGAGGGGACACTTGAGCAGAAAGAGCCAGGGCTGGGCACGGAGCAGTTCGTATCCCCTGTGCTATGCACCTGCCTTCCCCCCTACACCACCCTCTGTCCAGCTGGCTACGCGGGGCCGCTCTTTGCAGAGTTGTCCTTTCCTCATCGCCAGCCCCTGGACATGCCCCGTAACTTCCTTCAGTCCAGTTCTTTGCCATCCCCAAGAACTGAGACTTCTGAAAAGGTGAATCTAGAGCGTGAGTTTGCCTCCCCTCTCCCAGGGAGGCACATGAGGGCTTGCGCTGTTCGGGTGCTGCTCTGCAAGGACACAGACTCGCATTTTCTGACTTCTCCCTGCTAGCCTGCCGTCACCTGACAGCTCTGGCTGCTCCGCAGGAGGGCAGAAGGCAGGAGGGCAGGAGGCAGGAGGGACAAATGGCCTGAGGAGGAAAGGCAATCACATGGGCAGCTGTGATCGTATAGTGGTTAGTACTCTGCGTTGTGGCCGAATCCGAGTCACAGCAATGGTTTTGCAAAGCCCGCCGGGTGAAAAGGAGAGTTGGAAAAGACACGGGAGGCACCCGCAAGGGTAGGCCAGTGGGTTTGTTTCCAAAGATGCCATGGCCTAGGAAGCTCTTCTGTGCTCTCTGTTCCAAACATTCAGTGGGCTCGTGCCTAAAATGATTTCCTGGTTTCTAGTGATCGTGCAGTGTCTTCTGCTGTGGGGCTGCCGTGACAGCTACCCCTGCTTCTGGGAAAGCAGTCAAGCTTCTCCATTCTCCAGGCCAAGCTTGAGAACTGAGAGAGTCTGCCTGGAAAGTGCCCAGCTTTTCACCTTTCCTTTCCCTTGCCCTTGCTCTCCGTGTTGCAGTCAGGGCACTCTCAGCTCCACACACAAACTGCCCTGCAGCCCCAGCCCACCCGCAACTGCCATCCCATGCCATAGAGACCCCCAACACAAGTAGCTCTTCCCTGGGAGAAAGAAGTCGCTTTTTTTTTTTCTTCAGGGGGAGCGTGTGACTTTTCTGAGGTTATGCCACCATGCTGGAAGCCTTAAGTCCTGTTCCGGCCAAGCTGTAAGCTGGCTGTGGGAAAGAAACCCTCTGGATCCTCTGCGGAAGAGAAGAGGTCTGGATCCTCTGCGGAAGAGAAGGGAGGAGAGCCCAGCTCTGCCTCCGGGGCCCCAAACCGAGTGCTATGCGGGCAGAGCCCAGGTCAAGCCTGGAACGGCCCCGAGCGCTTCTGGTGTTCCAAGGTGTCTGTATTGGCAGGTCCCAGGATGTCTGGCTTGAGACAGATGTCACTGCTAGGAAGCTGCACCGCCCAAGGGAAGAGGAGGCACTGCATGATCAAAAGCCCATGCTCCAGGTGAGGCTTGAACTCACACCCTCAGCATCCCTCCGCTTAGCACTGCTGTATAAGTACTGCGCGCTGGCCCATTGCGCCACTGGAGCACGCTTGGAGAGGCGGACTGGAGCCCACGAGCAACCATTGTTGCCTGCGATCACCATGGCTCTTCAGCATTAACCGGGCACCTCAAGTGCTTTCCTCTTTGTCTCGTCCAGCAAGGAGCAGCCATTGCGTGCCAGGCTTGCAACATTCACCAGGGCACGGAGTGCCAGGGCAAAGTGCCCCTCGGCAGGGTTTAGCTGGCTAGAGGCAGGAAAAGGGAGGCCACAGGCGACCCAGGGCTGGGACAGTGCGGTCGCTGCTGTGGCAGCCCTGTGAGGCCATTGAGTGCATCAGAAAGCCCCTGTAGTGAAGACAGCCGGGGGAGGGGGCGAGGGGAGGCAGAAGAAGGACACCCGACTGCCACAGGGACCGTGAGTAAGGGCAGACCCAGAGCAGCCAAAGCCATGCTGGGCCAATGGGAGTGGAGGCTGGAGAGGGGCTAAGGCAGCCAAGAAGGACACGGAGAGCAGCAGCAGGGAACACTGGTCCCAAACCACATCTCGTGGGGGAGCCAACGGGCTTCTGGCTTTGCGCTCTGCTCCCGAGGGCATCTGGGCTCTGGCCTAACCCCTGCCTGGCTGTCAGAGTCCAGTAGTCTCTGCAGCAGCATCTTGTAGCTATTCCACACAGGGAGGGTCAAGAGGGACCTCACGGAGCTCTCAGAGCGAGACGAGACAGAAGGGTCACCACACCAGAAAAGCCAGCGGGCAGTCCCCCAAAGCAGCAGAACGTCGCCCTTCCAACTCCCCACTGAAAACCAGTTCTTCTCTTTTAAACTGACAAGCACTTTTCTGGAAATCAGGGTCAGCACCACTTCATGAGTTGCATGGCCAGGGAAAGCTGCCAACTAAGCGCACAGGCAGGGCAAAACAGTACTGGCTGAGTACTCAGCTTCTGGACCTCCTTGGCAATTTGTTGGTCCCTGCAGCAGCAAGGCGGTCCAAAGCCTTTGCCTCTTTACTACGCCGAATGTCTGCCAGTGAAGCAGGTGCTTAGTAAGAGGCAGCACTTGCAGGGAGAGTGCAGTGTTTGGAGCATCAGGCGTTACTGGGACAAGGAAGACGACCGAAGAAGAGGCTTCTCCCAGCAACAGACCGAAAGGACACGGCCATCACCCGCTCCTCTGGGAGGATCCACAAAGCCCCTTCCTGTGTTTGATGAAGGGCAGGGAGATGCTGTGTTCCCGGGTCAGAGGAGGCGCATGGACAGGCTTCAAGGAGCCCAGGATTTGAAAAAGGCTGACAGGGCAGTCAAGCAGCTGTGAGCTGCCTGTAGTTTACAAGAAGCTACTAGGTGCTGCTTTGAAAACCTAATTCAAGAAAGCGCTAAAAAAACCAACCGCAGCCATGCGGCAAGAGAGGAGGAAGGTCTAAATGAGGCACGTCCACCTCCAGGCAGCAGGCAGGAGGTGGGTGGTGGGGACACCGTGCGCCCACCAGGACATGAGCACAGCCCTGGGGGGGCCGCCACAAGGAGCAGCCAAGGGCCGACGGAGGCCCAGGGACAAACATGGCCCATCCCAGGTTTGCCTGGCTGGAGAGCACTGCAGCTGCAGAGAAAAGCCAGGCATCTGCACTCCCAGGTTGCCGCACCGCTCTACCCCACAGCAGCTCCTCCTCTGCCCTTAGCCTTTCCCCATACAATCCGGAGAAGGGCTGCAGCTCCTATAGCACCCCTGGGGCTGTGGGCCCATCAGGTGTACGTGTGTCCTGGCCACCATGCTGTGTGAGGGGTGTGTCCGCTGTGCAGTGTCTCTGTGCGTGTGGAGAGCGTGAGCATGTGTGCGGATGCATGTGCAGTGTCAGGGATGTGTTGGGCTGGTGCATGTGCACTCTGGCGGTGCAGTCCTGGCTGTGCGTGAGGGTCTTGGGGAGTGAGAGGTGTGAGCTCTGAGCGTGTCCTAGGGAGGGTAATGAAGGAAGAAAGGGGCGCGTGTGTGTGCGCGGGGATGGGACTTTGCACCAAGCCGGCCTCGATCCCCACAGGGCAAGGTGTCCGGGTGTGGAGCCTTGGGGAGACAAGGATGGAGCGTGCGGTTTGAAAAGGGAGAGCCAAAACGCTGGAGGAATCCTTTCATCGTCGGCAGCCACAACTTTCTGGTCCCACAGGGAAAGCCCACCGCTGAGTGCCCAACCCCTGCCCCTGGGCTGGAAGGGTGCCTGCTCCCAGGCCACAGCCTGCAAAGCCTGTTGCTCTCCCACGAGGGGTGCCAGGGAAAGACCGGACCCCCTTCCCCTCCCCTCCCCTTGGGTGCTCCTGGGTGTGGAGGGAAGGCCAGTGCAGGGGAAGGGGAAACAGCACCCCCAGCTGGAGAAATTTACCAGAGGAAGTGCTTCTCTTGGGAATTCCGCTGCCGATTCAGCTCTACCCTCTGCTTCCACTCTTCCCGACGCACTTGGTAAGTCTCCAAGAGTTGCAGGGTGTGGCTTGCTCGTACAGAAAGCTGCCTGCAAGAGCAGGGAAAGTTCCCTCTCCCCTTCTGGCTGAGGCCCTCCTGCCTCTCCCCTCGACCAACCCCTGCACGCACGCTCCCGCTGGTGGTACCCACAGCCTTCAAGTGGCAATGCAGCTTGGGGCTGCCTGGCACCAGGGTCCAGCCCAGGTCATTGCCATGCCAGGAGAAATCAGGGGACGCCATACCCAGCCCCATGGCTCCCAAGATGGGCTTCCTCACACCTCGGACAGGTGCTGCCACTCCAGTTTTCCAGGCCGGGGCTGGGCCTGGCGCGCACTTACTCTTTGCGCAGCCGCGGCAGCCTCTCTGGCTTCCTCTTCTTCTCCTCAGCTCGGGGCAGGAAGGCAGCAGCGCTCTCCTCTTTCCCAAGCCACGGCACTGGTGAGTGTGGCTGAAGCTCGGGCAGCGTTTCCTGATGCCGCCAAGCCTGCATTGGGGCCAGAGGACAAATTTGAGGCTGCTTCTGACCTCCCTCAGGCGCTCTCACCTCTCAGCCCTGGAGAAGCCAGCAACTGCGGGGCCTGTGCGTCCTCCCGCACACTTGCTCTGCTCTGGCCTCAGAAACCCCCATGCCAAGCACTGCCGCAGGCAGGGACCCTGGCCGGGATTCACCACCGTTGCTTGCTGGCTCCATTCTCTCTTGCTGACATCGCTCGTGACAGGGTGAATGAGGGCAAGGAATGACCGTTTTTCAGCGCTGCAACCGTGAAATCAAACGCTCCCGTGGGGTTCCACCAGTCAGACCCCAGCACGGAACCACTGAACGGGGTCGGTTGGAGGGGACCTCTGGAGAACTCTCGTCCAAGGCCCCGCTCCAAGCGGGGCCAGTTAGAGCAGGCTGCCCGGGCTGTGTCCACCTGAGGGTTGAATAACTCCAAGGGTAGAAGTCCCACAGCCTCTCTGGGCCCTGTTCCAAACTTTGACCACCTTCATGGTGGAAACGCGCCTCCCAACAGCTAGCCGGAATCTGCCTTTTTGCAACTCTACGTCTTGTGCCTCTCACCCTGTCACTGTGCGCCTCTGAGAAGAGCTGGCTAAGTTACCTCTAGCCTTTCCCCCGGGTAGCTGCAGACAGCAAGGCGATGGACCCTTGAGCCTTCTCTTCTATGGGCTGAACAAACACAGTCCTCTCCACCTCTCCCTTGGACACCAGGTTCTCCAGCCTGCTGGCCAGCTTGGGAGCCTCCGCTGGATTTGCTCCAGCATTCCAAAGCCTCTCTTGCATGGTCGAGCCCCACCCTGGACCTAGGGCTGGCTCCAGGTGAGGTCTCCCAAGGGCTGAAGAGAGAGGACTCGTGGCGTCCTTCACTCGGCTGGCTACACTCTTGCAAACACAGCCCCGCCTGTGGTTGGCCTTCTTCCCCGCAAGTTCAAGGGAGGGGGCGACCCAGCCATGCCCCCACCACAGCACATTGCTGCTCCTCCCCTTTGGCTTTTTGCAGCAGCTTCTCCCTGCCAGGCATGGGCAGGCAAGCTTGAAAGACCATGGCCACCTGGCCTGCTCTTTGGGGGGCAGCAGTACCACTCGGACTTGGAGACCTCCACGGCTCCGCTCCTCGGCTTACCTGTTCTGCCCTGTTTGGCTGCCTGCAAACAGGAATTGCAGTCCGAGGTCTGGCTTGACGAGGTTCTTGCTGCTTGCTGTCCTCGTCCACCTGAGAGGAGCTCTCCCGAACTGTTTGCAGCAGGCTGAAAACACACAAGCCGGGTGAGGTTATCGGAGTCCCGGATGAGACCGTTCTCCATCTTGTGCTCACAAGCAGCGGCGTGCCAGCCTCTGCAGCACAAGACAGTGCTGCTGGAGCATTTGGTGTATTTGAGCCCTTGTGATCCCGTCAAGAGTGAGGGAAGAACGCCTCCAGCTGTAGCACTCACATGAGGCCCTACAGGCCCTAAGGAAAGCTCTGGATGCCCAGGTGTGGGCCCTCTCTGGATGGCACGAGGAGAAAACCAGTGCCATTTGCCACGCCCGGAGCCTGCAGAACCCGCTAGCCGCCTCCTGCTAGGGGCACTAAAGGCCGTGAGGTGGTCAGAAAGACTCTGTTTTGGGGTGAAATGGGAAAAGGGGAGGCTTCTAGTGAATTGAATCCAACCTAAAAACCAGGGAAAACGGACACCGCTCTCTGTTGGTGGGGGAGGATGGTCTGACTTTCACGTTCCTCTGGGAAGTGCTCTCATCTACGCTGCAACCAAATGAGGTCCCTTGAAATGTCTAGCAAAGCAGAACAGCTTTGCTGCAACTTCTCAGCTGCTGCAACACCTCTTGCATCGACATCGGTCGTTGTGACACGAGTTGACAACCTTTCAGAGTTCATACCGACGGCGTGTGCGACGGAAACAACTCCTTCCCAGAATGCCAAAAGCACACGGTCACCGGCATGCTTTGCTCCAAGAGCCTCACCTGGCAGCTGGCTTGTTTGCCCGGGTTTTCCATTCTTTCCCTCCCTTTGAGCTGGCCCCAGATAGCGTGGGCGGAGAAAGCCTTTCTCGAGAAAGGAGGCGCTCAGCAGGAGGACTCCCTGGAAGTAGGAAGGGCGGAGACTCTTCAGCAAGCATCTCTGTGAGCGTTTGAACAAGAAGGACAGGCAGCTGTGCTCCAGCTTTGGATCAAAGAGCCCGATTGCCTCGGAGCTCTGCTCCCGAGCAGGTCTTAGGCCCTGGCTGACACAGAATCCTGTCCAGCTCTTCACTTCTGCAGGGCACCCTTCTGCCCTGGAGTACTGTGGCTGTTCTCCTGCTTTCTCTAGCCCATAGGCTTAAAAAGTGGGGCTTGGCTGGGAGGTGCTGGTGACCTCATGGTACCCTCTCCTTTGGGGCGGCTGCGGGCTGGAGGGCATAGTTCCACACGAGAAGGGGAACAGATTCCTGCACATCTATAAGGCGCTCACATGCACAGACGTGCTCTTCTGGCGCATCCAGCCCAAAGACATGCTTAGGGAGATGCACAGCACAAGGCCTGCAATTACCAGCCTCCACAAGGAAGCCACGTTTTGGCACAGCTTCGCAGCCTGTCGCCACTCATCTCCACGTGGTCTTCCTCCCCACTTTCCAGCGCGCTGCTTCCCTGGGAAAGGTAGACCCCCTCCGCCACTGGCAGCTCAAGGCAGGATTTTGATCCCGCGCAGAGCGCGGAGGGATCTTCCTAAATTCCTAAATGCCGCTGCACAGACAGACTCCTGCAACTAAGGAGCAGCTTGCAAGACACACCAGGGCATGGAGTCCCAGGGCCAAGTGCCCCTCAGCAGTGGCAGCTGCTGCAGTTGGTGCTGCAGGACTGCCCGGAGAGCCCCTTCCAGGAGGAGTCCCCTGAGATCTGCCGTGATGAGTAAACAGAGGCACAAGAGAAGCAGCCTACTCCGCCAGGCATCGCCTTTTCAGCTTGGCTCCAGCCCCGTGCTGCGGAGGCCAAAAAGAAAACAAACACACCTCTCTCACCAGTCAGCTGTGACATTACCTTTTCCCTCAGTCTGCTTGTTACGCGCTCTGTCCTTTGCCTCCCGGCCTTTGGCGGCCTTCCGAGACCCTCTGGGGGAAGAGGCTGGTCTCACAGGCGACATCTCAGTCTCCATCCTGGAAACAAGAAAGGCACCAGAGAGAAGCTTGACACCAGAGGCTCGCAGAAACCTGCGACAGGCTTGCCGTCAATCTAGGAAGACCAAGTCATGCAAAGACTTGTTGGCCGCCCTTCAGATGTCACACTGACAGAGTGTACAGAAGAAGCAACCCCTTCGAAGAACTCCAAGAGCACAAGGGCACCCTCAGCCCTTTTCTCCAAGAGCCTCACCTGGCCGACGACTTGCTTCCTTTGCTCTTCCGCCCCTTCTGCTTTTTACGGCCGGCGCCAGATAACGCGGGTGGCACAGGCCTTTCTTGAGAGAGGAGGCACGCAACGGGAACACTCCCTGGAAGTAGGAAAGGAGAAGGCTCTTCAGCAAGCGTCTTTGTGAGCACTTGGGACAGGCAGATGTGCTCCAGCATCGGATCAAACAGGCTGATCCCCTTGGAGCCACGCTCTCCAAGAGGTCTTGCTCCCTAGGACGTCCTTGGCACACCCTAGCAGCCTGTTGACAGTCATCTCCAGGCAATCTTTCTCCCCACATTCACGTGCCTGGGATCCGTCAGAGAGGTAGACCCCCCCTCCCCTCCCCTCCAGCATAGACACCTCGCCGCCAAACGTCCTAAAGTGCTAAAGTGAAAGAGGAGCTTGCGCTATCCACCAGGGCGCAGCGCCCCGGGGCAAAACTGCCCTTCAGCGGCACCAGCTGCATTTGTTGCTGTTGGGCCACCCTGAGACCTCCTGCCATCCAGAGTCACTTGAGATTTGCTGCGAGGGGTAAATAGAGGCACAAAGAGGCAGTCTACTCTCCCAGGCACCGCATCTTGACCAGGGCTCCAACCACCTACTGCTGAGGACAAAGGGAACACACGCATGAACACACGCACGCATGCACACTCCCTTCTCTCTCACAAGTCAGCTGTGACATGACCTGTTCTGTCCATCTGCCCTTCTTCTTCAGTGCACTTCAGGGATCCCTGGGAGGGAGATTCCGCCTCTTGTTTTTCAGCCGGAAGCGTCAAATCAAATCTGGAAAGGAGAAGACGCCAGGCTGCAGAAAAGGCACCACGCTCCCTTTGCCGGGAGGGGAGCTGTGGCTGTGATGCGGCATGTCCCACTGTGACCCCAGCCCGCGTCACCAAGAGGCTGCCAGGCCTCCCGCGACACCCTCCCCCAGACCCTGCCAGGCTTTGCCCACCTCAGCCAAGGGCAGCTGCGCTGGCTGTTTTGGGGTGCTGCCCCCACCCCACGCCGTGGCGCAGCGAGAGCCATGGCGGGGGCGGGGAGGGGGAGCTCACCAGTGTGGTGGCCCCAGATGGGGACGCTGCGCTGCCATTGCTGGCCGCAGGGGCTGTGCTGAGCTCTGCCCTGAAGGAAGGAAGGAAGGGATAAAGGAAGGAAGGAATAAAGAGGAGCCTCGGCAAAGCAAGGGCTGGTGCTGGTTAGGTATACCACAGCCTCTCTGGGTTCTGGAGTCTGGAGTCTGCCTGGGCTCTGGAGTCTGGCTCCGTCTTCTTTACTCCCCCCATCGCGTATTTAGACACACCGACAAGAGCCCCTCTGGGCCTTTGCGTCTCCCGCCTAAACAATCCCAGCTCTCTCAGCCTCTGCTCGTGTGACGGATGCTTCAATCCCTCAAGCCTCTCGGAGGCCTTTTGCTGGACTCGCTCCGGCATGGCCATGTCTTTCTTGTACTGGGCCCAGCGCTTGTGGTACAGGTCTCTCGCTGGCACCTGCTGGACGGCTGCTTGACCTTCCCTCATCACGACTCTAGGTGGAACTAGAGCTCCAAGCGCCCTGTGCTCAGGAATGGCTGACAGAGCTCGCTGGAGCCTGTTAGAGCTTGCGAGAGGTCACAGCCTCCTTTGGCTCAAACTGCTGCACCTGTGTGCTGCCTCGGTGAGCTGTGCTCTCAGCAACGGCTACTTCCTTTCCCCCCGGGCACTGTCCAAGAGTCCGCCAGGACCGTCTCCAAACCGTGCCAAAGGCCGTGCGAATGCAAAATCGGGTCTGGGAGCGTTAAGCGCCACCCCTTGTGCACCAACATCTCGCTGCACTGAGGAACACCTGTGCCATGGCTGAGTGTGGGGGGCAGGTGGGCTTGTTTCCAGGGCTTCTTTCAAAGTGACCGGAGTTGTCCAGGACGTAACAGAACCAAGGGCTGGCTCAGGCTGTGACTATCAGCAGGGCCTAAGCACTGGTTGTTATTGCGAGTCCCCTGTGGCGTAGCAGCAGGACGCGACACCTGGGTGTTGTCAGGGCCCTGAGGGCCTCAGTGGCCCTGACCAGCAATGCTCCACACACCCTGCCCATGGGCCCAGGAGCCCATTTCAGCTCCTCCCTGGGCCTTCTGGCCCCGTCTGCACCAGGAAGCATGGGAAGGGTCTCTCATTGGCATGTGCAGAGCAAAGCTTCACTGCAGAGTCGCCTGCTCCTGCCTCTGTGGGACTGGGTAGTGCAGGGATCTTAGGACTGAAAGACAAGGCAGCTCCTGCGGCAGGTGAGTCACGTCCCGCAGACCCAGAGACCTTTTCTCTGTCACCCAGCGCCTCCCAGGAGCCCTAAGGAAAGGGTATTCTGCAAGGGGATTTGGCAGAAGACAGGGCTGCCCTGGAGCTGGCTGCACAGGCAAGCCCAGGATGGCTGTTGTTGCAACAGAGGAAACGCCCTGTTCCTCGTGCCTGCTCAGAGCTCCTGTGCGTCTGATAGGGTCCCCTTCCTTCCACGCTGCCCCCCAGGTGAAAGGCCTCGCTTGCTGTGGCAATAGGGTTAGCCCTAAGCCTAACCCTAAGCCTTTCCCTGGCTGGGAATCGAACCCAGGCTGCGGCAGTGAGAGTGCCGAATCCTGACCACTAGACCACCAGGGAGGAGAGGCCCAGCCTGCCTGTGCACCCACTGGTGGGCACCAGCCCTGCCCTGCAGGGGACCAACCCCTCCAACCACAGCCCCCCACAGCCGGTCAGGAAGACAAATTGCCGTGGCAGCCCGAGCCTTCCCAGGCAACTCTGCAGGCATTCCTCCTTCTTTCTGAGAACGAGGCCCTCAACCAGAGCCTCTGGGCAGCAGGCACCCTGCAGCGGGAAGGCCCAGGGAGTGCAAGGTGGCGGTCGGCGGGGAGGCTGGTCACCGCTGGACACAGGTTTGCGCCGTGTGCTATTGGCAGCGTGGTTGAGGCAAGGGGGCCCTGGGGGCCCTTTCTGCACAGTCTAATGCCCTTTTGTGCTGCTGAGATGGCCCCGGCTCTAGTCACGACACGCTGCCAGGAGGACACAACCAGTCCAGCTTCATAGCTCCTAACAGCTTGGCAAAAACACCCTCCTGCATTAAATTCAGCTGCAGCTCTCAGAAGTGTGCCTCTGTGGGACAAAACTGCCCGTCTTTCCATGTCAAGCCAAGAGGGCTCACACATTGCTGCGCTCATAGAGCAGCTGGCTCCCTGGGAGGGGAGTCTGTCCTCTGCCAGGGTCAGTCGATGCCCACGCAGAGAGGAAACCACCGTGTGCCTCACTCAAATGCCTGCTCTGAAGCAACCCCTGCGCCAAGCTCTTCTTATTCCGGAAGTCTCTGAGAAACAGTCCGGAGGGCGCTGACAGGGTCCGATGGTGCTGGGGCTCACAGGAAGCCTAGACACCACTCAGCACCTATGGGCAGTGGACCCCAGGTGCTCAGGGCCCATCCAGGAGAGGAGCCTCCAGCTGCTGGCACCACTGCTACACCTTGCTCTGGGCAGGGGTGGCCAGAGGGAGCGGAGCAAATCCCTTGCCCTGAGTCCACCTCAGCCAGGTCAGCAGTGCTGTGTGCGTGGCTACTGTCCTGCCTCCAGCACCAGGAGCAGAGCAGGCGGGCGGGCACGGGAGAGAGCTGCACCCACCAGCTCTCTCTTGACGCACAGCGTGTGGGAAAGCGATGCTGGAAGAGACTGAGAAAAGGCCTCTCCTCAAGCCGCCTCCACCGCGTGGTGCGTGCACGTGCCCTCCAAGGACATGGCCCAAGATCAGGGGCATTGCCAGTCCCTCAGCACCGAGGTGTGTCATGGCACAGACGGGCGCATCACTGAGACAGCCCTTGGTCGGGGGGAGTCTCTGTGGCGCAATGGGCGAGCGCGCTCAGCTGTTAACCGAGAGGCTGGTGGTTCGAGCCCACCCAGGGACGGCCTCCTTTTGGTGGCACACGTGGGCTTGCCGGCAGGGACCCGCTGCCGTGGAAAGTCCCTGAGCAGAAAATCACAGCTGGGCACAAATCACAGCAGCCTGAGACAACAAAGCCCGACAGCACGGGCTTCAAACCCACCTCTCCAAGAAACCGGAGCCAAAATCCAGCTCCTTGCACCACTCACCTATACCCACCAGACTGCAACACTCCTGTCCTGGTGCATGGGTTGGGCTGGGGGAAGTCTGGATTGCCCCTCGCCAGGGGACCGATGCCCCTTCCGGCTGTCCTTGCAGCACAGTGCGAAGCGTGAGCACGCTCTTGCTGCAGGTGGCAGCCAGCAGTGGGAGCGGGCTGCTTTCCGAGGGCAGGCAAGCAGGCTGCGAGGGACATAGCAAGGCCAGTGAGGCAGGGACCTCCCTGGCAGGGCACAGGCCCTCAGCACCCGAGCAAGAAGGGAGAGCTGGTTGAGTGTCAGGAACGAGGGCCAGGCACAGAGCAGTGGTTGCCAGCCAAGTCCAAAGTGCTGAGACGGGTCTGAGGCCAAGCTCTGGAGCCCGGTCAGCCAGGGAAGGGCAGGGTCAGCGAGGTGCATGGCGGCCAGGGCCGGGCATGGCTGCAACGTAGCTCAGGCGAGGAGCAGCTCCCTTCTGCTGAGCCACCTCCGCCACCCAGCGCAGCACTCCTGCAGCTGCAACCTCTCGCCAGGACCTCTCCCAGCAGCAGGAGCAGAGCAAGTGGGGAAAGGACCGTCGCTCTTTGTGGAGGTGCGCCCACAGGCTCACACTGCACCCCAGGGTGCGTGGTGGAGGGGACACTTGAGCAGAAAGAGCCAGGGCTGGGCACGGAGCAGTTCGTATCCCCTGTGATATGCACCTGCCTTCCCCCCTACACCACCCTCTGTCCACTGGCTACGCGGGGCCGCTCTTTGCAGAGTTGTCCTTTCCTCATCGCCAGCCCCTGGACATGCCCCGTAACTTCCTTCAGTCCAGTTCTTTGCCATCCCCAAGAACTGAGACTTCTGAAAAGGTGAATCTAGAGCGTGAGTTTGCCTCCCCTCTCCCAGGGAGGCACATGAGGGCTTGCGCTGTTCGGGTGCTGCTCTGCAAGGACACAGACTCGCATTTTCTGACTTCTCCCTGCTAGCCTGCCGTCACCTGACAGCTCTGGCTGCTCCGCAGGAGGGCAGAAGGCAGGAGGGCAGGAGGCAGGAGGGACAAATGGCCCGAGGAGGAAAGGCAATCACATGGGCAGCTGTGATCGTATAGTGGTTAGTACTCTGCGTTGTGGCCGAATCCGAGTCACAGCAATGGTTTTGCAAAGCCCGCCGGGTGAAAAGGAGAGTTGGAAAAGACACGGGAGGCACCCGCAAGGGTAGGCCAAGGGGTTTGTTTCCAAAGATGCCATGGCCTAGGAAGCTCTTCTGTGCTCTCTGTTCCAAACATTCAGTGGGCTCGTGCCTAAAATGATTTCCTGGTTTCTAGTGATCGTGCAGTGTCTTCTGCTGGGGGGCTGCCGTGACAGCTACCCCTGCTTCTGGGAAAGCAGTCAAGCTTCTCCGTTCTCCAGGCCAAGCTTGAGAACTGAGAGAGTCTGCCTGGAAAGTGCCCAGCTTTTCACCTTTCCTTTCCCTTGCCCTTGCTCTCCGTGTTGCAGTCAGGGCACTCTCAGCTCCACACACAAACTGCCCTGCAGCCCCAGCCCACCCGCAACTGCCATCCCACGCCATAGAGACCCCCAACACAAGTAGCTCTTCCCTGGGAGAAAGAAGTCGCTTTTTTTTTTTCTTCAGGGGGAGTGTGTGACTTTTCTGAGGTTATGCCACCTTGCTGGAAGTCTTAAGTCCTGTTCCGGCCAAGCTGTAAGCTGGCTGTGGGAAAGAAACCCTCCCTGGAAAGGCAGAGCTGCCTTTCTCCCTTGCCTGCTGCAGAGTGAGAGGCGCTGTGAGGCAGCAGCTTTTGCCTGCAGCTCCACCGCAGTGCTCGCGTGTAGAGAGCCAGGAGTGCTTCCTCCTGGCCTGGCTGCAGGGGGAAAGGCTGGCTAGGAAGGCTCTGCCACAGTGAGGCTGGGCAGCTGGTGCTGGGAGAGTGTCCGCCTGGAGGGCAAATGCTGAAGAGCAAAGGAAAATGTTAGCATCTGCGCCCTGAGTGGGGTCTGGATCCTCTGCGGAAGAGAAGGGAGGAGAGCCCAGCTCTGCCTCCGGGGCCCCAAACCGAGTGCTATGCGGGCAGAGCCCAGGTCAAGCCTGGAACGGCCCCGAGCACTTCTGGTGTTCCAAGGTGTCTGTATTGGCAGGTCCCAGGATGTCTGGCTTGAGACAGATGTCACTGCTAGGAAGCTGCACCGCCCAAGGGAAGAGGAGGCACTGCATGATCAAAAGCCCATGCTCCAGGTGAGGCTTGAACGCACACCCTCAGCATCCCTCCGCTTAGCACTGCTGTATAAGTACTGCGCGCTGGCCCATTGCGCCACTGGAGCACGCTTGGAGAGGCGGACTGGAGCCCACGAGCAACCATTGTTGCCTGCGATCACCATGGCTCTTCAGCATTAACCGGGCACCTCAAGTGCTTTCCTCTTTGTCTCGTCCAGCAAGGAGCAGCCATTGCGTGCCAGGCTTGCAACATTCACCAGGGCACGGAGTGCCAGGGCAAAGTGCCCCTCGGCAGGGTTTAGCTGGCTAGAGGCAGGAAAAGGGAGGCCACAGGCGACCCAGGGCTGGGACAGTGCGGTCGCTGCTGTGGCAGCCCTGTGAGGCCATTGAGTGCATCAGAAAGCCCCTGTAGTGAAGACAGCCGGGGGAGGGGGCGAGGGGAGGCAGAAGAAGGACACCCGACTGCCACAGGGACCGTGAGTAAGGGCAGACCCAGAGCAGCCAAAGCCATGCTGGGCCAATGGGAGTGGAGGCTGGAGAGGGGCTAAGGCAGCCAAGAAGGACACGGAGAGCAGCAGCAGGGAACACTGGTCCCAAACCACATCTCGTGGGGGAGCCAACGGGCTTCTGGCTTTGCGCTCTGCTCCCGAGGGCATCTGGGCTCTGGCCTAACCCCTGCCTGGCTGTCAGAGTCCAGTAGTCTCTGCAGCAGCATCTTGTAGCTATTCCACACAGGGAGGGTCAAGAGGGACCTCGCGGAGCTCTCAGAGCAAGACGAGACAGAAGGGTCACCACACCAGAAAAGCCAGCGGGCAGTCCCCCAAAGCAGCAGAACGTCGCCCTTCCAACTCCCCACTGAAAACCAGTTCTTCTCTTTTAAACTGACAAGCACTTTTCTGGAAATCAGGGTCAGCACCACTTCATGAGTTGCATGGCCAGGGAAAGCTGCCAACTAAGCGCACAGGCAGGGCAAAACAGTACTGGCTGAGTACTCAGCTTCTGGACCTCCTTGGCAATTTGTTGGTCCCTGCAGCAGCAAGGCGGTCCAAAGCCTTTGCCTCTTTACTACGCCGAATGTCTGCCAGTGAAGCAGGTGCTTAGTAAGAGGCAGCACTTGCAGGGAGAGTGCAGTGTTTGGAGCATCAGGCGTTACTGGGACAAGGAAGACGACCGAAGAAGAGGCTTCTCCCAGCAACAGACCGAAAGGACACGGCCATCACCCGCTCCTCTGGGAGGATCCACAAAGCCCCTTCCTGTGTTTGATGAAGGGCAGGGAGATGCTGTGTTCCCGGGTCAGAGGAGGCGCATGGACAGGCTTCAAGGAGCCCAGGATTTGAAAAAGGCTGACAGGGCAGTCAAGCAGCTGTGAGCTGCCTGTAGTTTACAAGAAGCTACTAGGTGCTGCTTTGAAAACCTAATTCAAGAAAGCGCTAAAAAAACCAACCGCAGCCATGCGGCAAGAGAGGAGGAAGGTCTAAATGAGGCACGTCCACCTCCAGGCAGCAGGCAGGAGGTGGGTGGTGGGGACACCGTGCGCCCACCAGGACATGAGCACAGCCCTGGGGGGGCCGCCACAAGGAGCAGCCAAGGGCCGACGGAGGCCCAGGGACAAACATGGCCCATCCCAGGTTTGCCTGGCTGGAGAGCACTGCAGCTGCAGAGAAAAGCCAGGCATCTGCACTCCCAGGTTGCCGCACCGCTCTACCCCACAGCAGCTCCTCCTCTGCCCTTAGCCTTTCCCCATACAATCCGGAGAAGGGCTGCAGCTCCTATAGCACCCCTGGGGCTGTGGGCCCATCAGGTGTACGTGTGTCCTGGCCACCATGCTGTGTGAGGGGTGTGTCCGCTGTGCAGTGTCTCTGTGCGTGTGGAGAGCGTGAGCATGTGTGCGGATGCGTGTGCAGTGTCAGGGATGTGTTGGGCTGGTGCATGTGCACTCTGGCGGTGCAGTCCTGGCTGTGCGTGAGGGTCTTGGGGAGTGAGAGGTGTGAGCTCTGAGCGTGTCCTAGGGAGGGTAATGAAGGAAGAAAGGGGCGCGTGTGTGTGCGCGCGCGCTGTCCTTAGAATGAGTGAGGCAGTGGTTTGCTTGCGCCCCCGCTCTGTGGCACGCGTGTCTCTATGCTGCGGTCTGTGTACGGGCGTTATTCTGTTATGGCGCTACAAAAACTGTGGAGGAGCACATGGGGGGTTTAACAGCTCTTCTGTTCATCTGTCCTGCAGCACTGTCCTTTGTGAGGCACAGGCTGGTTACTCCAGCCGTGAACAAGTACACGCCACTTTTTTTTTCCTTTGGCCCTTGTAGGTGGATTTCAACATCCCCTTTGCTAAGAGCTCCATGGCCGCAATGGAGACAACGCTGACAGCAGCCGAGGGAGCTCCCACGCTGACAGGCCTCCACTTGGCCCTGGAGCTGCAGTGCCTTGGGACTGGTCGCTCTTCAGGCCCAGGCAGGCTTCCGCAGCTAGCAAGATGGCTCAGGACCACGCTTCCAGACTTTCCAGCAATGTTCACACGTCTTCTGCGCAGCCAGCAAGTCCTGGTATCTCTCCCTTTGATCCCGCAGAGCCATCTGCTGCCCAGTGCTAGGGCATTAAAAAGGAACCGTTTGGTTTTAGGCACAGGGAGAAGGGCACGGAAACGCTGCAGGCCTAGGGCAGGGCGGTTCTTCTGGGGTCTGCTTCTGCTGGCATCTCTATGCTTTCTGGAACGGGACAGGGGCCCTAGTGTCCAAGGCAAGGACATGACAAGGTGCCACGTGCCGGTAATCAGCCTGCGGAGGAGTCAGGCGGGGATGGGACTTTGCACCAAGCCGGCCTCGATCCCCACAGGGCAAGGTGTCCGGGTGTGGAGCCTTGGGGAGACAAGGATGGAGCGTGCGGTTTGAAAAGGGAGAGCCAAAACGCTGGAGGAATCCTTTCATCGTCGGCAGCCACAACTTTCTGGTCCCACAGGGAAAGCCCACCGCTGAGTGCCCAACCCCTGCCCCTGGGCTGGAAGGGTGCCTGCTCCCAGGCCACAGCCTGCAAAGCCTGTTGCTCTCCCACGAGGGGTGCCAGGGAAAGACCGGACCCCCTTCCCCTCCCCTCCCCTTGGGTGCTCCTGGGTGTGGAGGGAAGGCCAGTGCAGGGGAAGGGGAAACAGCACCCCCAGCTGGAGAAATTTACCAGAGGAAGTGCTTCTCTTGGGAATTCCGCTGCCGATTCAGCTCTACCCTCTGCTTCCACTCTTCCCGACGCACTTGGTAAGTCTCCAAGAGTTGCAGGGTGTGGCTTGCTCGTACAGAAAGCTGCCTGCAAGAGCAGGGAAAGTTCCCTCTCCCCTTCTGGCTGAGGCCCTCCTGCCTCTCCCCTCGACCAACCCCTGCACGCACGCTCCCGCTGGTGGTACCCACAGCCTTCAAGTGGCAATGCAGCTTGGGGCTGCCTGGCACCAGGGTCCAGCCCAGGTCATTGCCATGCCAGGAGAAATCAGGGGACGCCATACCCAGCCCCATGGCTCCCAAGATGGGCTTCCTCACACCTCGGACAGGTGCTGCCACTCCAGTTTTCCAGGCCGGGGCTGGGCCTGGCGCGCACTTACTCTTTGCGCAGCCGCGGCAGCCTCTCTGGCTTCCTCTTCTTCTCCTCAGCTCGGGGCAGGAAGGCAGCAGCGCTCTCCTCTTTCCCAAGCCACGGCACTGGTGAGTGTGGCTGAACCTCGGGCAGCGTTTCCTGATGCCGCCAAGCCTGCATTGGGGCCAGAGGACAAATTTGAGGCTGCTTCTGACCTCCCTCAGGCGCTCTCACCTCTCAGCCCTGGAGAAGCCAGCAACTGCGGGGCCTGTGCGTCCTCCCGCACACTTGCTCTGCTCTGGCCTCAGAAACCCCCATGCCAAGCACTGCCGCAGGCAGGGACCCTGGCCGGGATTCACCACCGTTGCTTGCTGGCTCCATTCTCTCTTGCTGACATCGCTCGTGACAGGGTGAATGAGGGCAAGGAATGACCGTTTTTCAGCGCTGCAACCGTGAAATCAAACGCTCCCGTGGGGTTCCACCAGTCAGACCCCAGCACGGAACCACTGAACGGGGTCGGTTGGAGGGGACCTCTGGAGAACTCTCGTCCAAGGCCCCGCTCCAAGCGGGGCCAGTTAGAGCAGGCTGCCCGGGCTGTGTCCACCTGAGGGTTGAATAACTCCAAGGGTAGAAGTCCCACAGCCTCTCTGGGCCCTGTTCCAAACTTTGACCACCCTCATGGTGGAAACGCGCCTCCCAACAGCTAGCCGGAATCTGCCTTTTTGCAACTCTACGTCTTGTGCCTCTCACCCTGTCACTGTGCGCCTCTGAGAAGAGCTGGCTAAGTTACCTCTAGCCTTTCCCCCGGGTAGCTGCAGACAGCAAGGCGATGGACCCTTGAGCCTTCTCTTCTATGGGCTGAACAAACACAGTCCTCTCCACCTCTCCCTTGGACACCAGGTTCTCCAGCCCGCTGGCCAGCTTGGGAGCCTCCGCTGGATTTGCTCCAGCATTCCAGAGCCTCTCTTGCATGGTCGAGCCCCACCCTGGACCTAGGGCTGGCTCCAGGTGAGGTCTCCCAAGGGCTGAAGAGAGAGGACTCGTGGCGTCCTTCACTCGGCTGGCTACACTCTTGCAAGCACAGCCCCGCCTGTGGTTGGCCTTCTTCCCTGCAAGTTCAAGGGAGGGGGCGACCCAGCCATGCCCCCACCACAGCACATTGCTGCTCCTCCCCTTTGGCTTTTTGCAGCAGCTTCTCCCTGCCAGGCATGGGCAGGCAAGCTTGAAAGACCATGGCCACCTGGCCTGCTCTTTGGGGGGCAGCAGTACCACTCGGACTTGGAGACCTCCACGGCTCCGCTCCTCGGCTTACCTGTTCTGCCCTGTTTGGCTGCCTGCAAACAGGAATTGCAGTCCGAGGTCTGGCTTGACGAGGTTCTTGCTGCTTGCTGTCCTCGTCCACCTGAGAGGAGCTCTCCCGAACTGTTTGCAGCAGGCTGAAAACACACAAGCCGGGTGAGGTTATCGGAGTCCCGGATGAGACCGTTCTCCATCTTGTGCTCACAAGCAGCGGCGTGCCAGCCTCTGCAGCACAAGACAGTGCTGCTGGAGCATTTGGTGTATTTGAGCCCTTGTGATCCCGTCAAGAGTGAGGGAAGAACGCCTCCAGCTGTAGCACTCACATGAGGCCCTACAGGCCCTAAGGAAAGCTCTGGATGCCCAGGTGTGGGCCCTCTCTGGATGGCACGAGGAGAAAACCAGTGCCATTTGCCACGCCCGGAGCCTGCAGAGCCCGCTAGCCGCCTCCTGCTAGGGGCACTAAAGGCCGTGAGGTGGTCAGAAAGACTCTGTTTTGGGGTGAAATGGGAAAAGGGGAGGCTTCTAGTGAATTGAATCCAACCTAAAAACCAGGGAAAACGGACACCGCTCTCTGTTGGTGGGGGAGGATGGTCTGACTTTCACGTTCCTCTGGGAAGTGCTCTCATCTACGCTGCAACCAAATGAGGTCCCTTGAAATGTCTAGCAAAGCAGAACAGCTTTGCTGCAACTTCTCAGCTGCTGCAACACCTCTTGCATCGACATCGGTCGTTGTGACACGAGTTGACAACCTTTCAGAGTTCATACCGACGGCGTGTGCGACGGAAACAACTCCTTCCCAGAATGCCAAAAGCACACGGTCACCGGCATGCTTTGCTCCAAGAGCCTCACCTGGCAGCTGGCTTGTTTGCCCGGGTTTTCCATTCTTTCCCTCCCTTTGAGCTGGCCCCAGATAGCGTGGGCGGAGAAAGCCTTTCTCGAGAAAGGAGGCGCTCAGCAGGAGGACTCCCTGGAAGTAGGAAGGGCGGAGACTCTTCAGCAAGCATCTCTGTGAGCGTTTGAACAAGAAGGACAGGCAGCTGTGCTCCAGCTTTGGATCAAAGAGCCCGATTGCCTCGGAGCTCTGCTCCCGAGCAGGTCTTAGGCCCTGGCTGACACAGAATCCTGTCCAGCTCTTCACTTCTGCAGGGCACCCTTCTGCCCTGGAGTACTGTGGCTGTTCTCCTGCTTTCTCTAGCCCATAGGCTTAAAAAGTGGGGCTTGGCTGGGAGGTGCTGGTGACCTCATGGTACCCTCTCCTTTGGGGCGGCTGCGGGCTGGAGGGCATAGTTCCACACGAGAAGGGGAACAGATTCCTGCACATCTATAAGGCGCTCACATGCACAGACGTGCTCTTCTGGCGCATCCAGCCCAAAGACATGCTTAGGGAGATGCACAGCACAAGGCCTGCAATTACCAGCCTCCACAAGGAAGCCACGTTTTGGCACAGCTTCGCAGCCTGTCGCCACTCATCTCCACGTGGTCTTCCTCCCCACTTTCCAGCGCGCTGCTTCCCTGGGAAAGGTAGACCCCCTCCGCCACTGGCAGCTCAAGGCAGGATTTTGATCCCGCGCAGAGCGCGGAGGGATCTTCCTAAATTCCTAAATGCCGCTGCACAGACAGACTCCTGCAACTAAGGAGCAGCTTGCAAGACACACCAGGGCATGGAGTCCCAGGGCCAAGTGCCCCTCAGCAGTGGCAGCTGCTGCAGTTGGTGCTGCAGGACTGCCCGGAGAGCCCCTTCCAGGAGGAGTCCCCTGAGATCTGCCGTGATGAGTAAACAGAGGCACAAGAGAAGCAGCCTACTCCGCCAGGCATCGCCTTTTCAGCTTGGCTCCAGCCCCGTGCTGCGGAGGCCAAAAGGAAAACAAACACACCTCTCTCACCAGTCAGCTGTGACATTACCTTTTCCCTCAGTCTGCTTGTTACGCGCTCTGTCCTTTGCCTCCCGGCCTTTGGCGGCCTTCCGAGACCCTCTGGGGGAAGAGGCTGGTCTCACAGGCGACTTCTCAGTCTCCGTCCTGGAAACAAGAAAGGCACCAGAGAGAAGCTTGACACCAGAGGCTCGCAGAAACCTGCGACAGGCTTGCCGTCAATCTAGGAAGACCAAGTCATGCAAAGACTTGTTGGCCGCCCTTCAGATGTCACACTGACAGAGTGTACGGAAGAAGCAACCCCTTCGAAGAACTCCAAGAGCACAAGGGCACCCTCAGCCCTTTTCTCCAAGAGCCTCACCTGGCCGACGACTTGCTTCCTTTGCTCTTCCGCCCCTTCTGCTTTTTACGGCTGGCGCCAGATAACGCGGGTGGCACAGGCCTTTCTTGAGAGAGGAGGCACGCAACGGGAGCACTCCCTGGAAGTAGGAAAGGAGAAGGCTCTTCAGCAAGCGTCTTTGTGAGCACTTGGGACAGGCAGATGTGCTCCAGCATCGGATCAAACAGGCTGATCCCCTTGGAGCCACGCTCTCCAAGAGGTCTTGCTCCCTAGGACGTCCTTGGCACACGCTAGCAGCCTGTTGACAGTCATCTCCAGGCAATCTTTCTCCCCACATTCACGTGCCTGGGATCCGTCAGAGAGGTAGACCCCCCCTCCCCTCCCCTCCAGCATAGACACCTCGCCGCCAAACGTCCTAAAGTGCTAAAGTGAAAGAGGAGCTTGCGCTATCCACCAGGGCGCAGCGCCCCGGGGCAAAACTGCCCTTCAGCGGCACCAGCTGCATTTGTTGCTGTTGGGCCACCCTGAGACCTCCTGCCATCCAGAGTCACTTGAGATTTGCTGCGAGGGGTAAATAGAGGCACAAAGAGGCAGTCTACTCTCCCAGGCACCGCATCTTGACCAGGGCTCCAACCACCTACTGCTGAGGACAAAGGGAACACACGCATGAACACACGCACGCATGCACACTCCCTTCTCTCTCACAAGTCAGCTGTGACATGACCTGTTCTGTCCATCTGCCCTTCTTCTTCAGTGCACTTCAGGGATCCCTGGGAGGGAGATTCCGCCTCTTGTTTTTCAGCCGGAAGCGTCAAATCAAATCTGGAAAGGAGAAGACGCCAGGCTGCAGAAAAGGCACCACGCTCCCTTTGCCGGGAGGGGAGCTGTGGCTGTGATGCGGCATGTCCCACTGTGACCCCAGCCCGCGTCACCAAGAGGCTGCCAGGCCTCCCGCGACACCCTCCCCCAGACCCTGCCAGGCTTTGCCCACCTCAGCCAAGGGCAGCTGCGCTGGCTGTTTTGGGGTGCTGCCCCCACCCCACGCCGTGGCGCAGCGAGAGCCATGGCGGGGGCGGGGAGGGGGAGCTCACCAGTGTGGTGGCCCCAGATGGGGACGCTGCGCTGCCATTGCTGGCCGCAGGGGCTGTGCTGAGCTCTGCCCTGAAGGAAGGAAGGAAGGGATAAAGGAAGGAAGGAATAAAGAGGAGCCTCGGCAAAGCAAGGGCTGGTGCTGGTTAGGTATACCACAGCCTCTCTGGGTTCTGGAGTCTGGAGTCTGCCTGGGCTCTGGAGTCTGGCTCCGTCTTCTTTACTCCCCCCATCGCGTATTTAGACACACCGACAAGAGCCCCTCTGGGCCTTTGCGTCTCCCGCCTAAACAATCCCAGCTCTCTCAGCCTCTGCTCGTGTGACGGATGCTTCAATCCCTCAAGCCTCTCGGAGGCCTTTTGCTGGACTCGCTCCGGCATGGCCATGTCTTTCTTGTACTGGGCCCAGCGCTTGTGGTACAGGTCTCTCGCTGGCACCTGCTGGACGGCTGCTTGACCTTCCCTCATCACGACTCTAGGTGGAACTAGAGCTCCAAGCGCCCTGTGCTCAGGAATGGCTGACAGAGCTCGCTGGAGCCTGTTAGAGCTTGTGAGAGGTCACAGCCTCCTTTGGCTCAAACTGCTGCACCTGTGTGCTGCCTCGGTGAGCTGTGCTCTCAGCAACGGCTACTTCCTTTCCCCCCGGGCACTGTCCAAGAGTCCGCCAGGACCGTCTCCAAACCGTGCCAAAGGCCGTGCGAATGCAAAATCGGGTCTGGGAGCGTTAAGCGCCACCCCTTGTGCACCAACATCTCGCTGCACTGAGGAACACCTGTGCCATGGCTGAGTGTGGGGGGCAGGTGGGCTTGTTTCCAGGGCTTCTTTCAAAGTGACCGGAGTTGTCCAGGACGTAACAGAACCAAGGGCTGGCTCAGGCTGTGACTATCAGCAGGGCCTAAGCACTGGTTGTTATTGCAAGTCCCCTGTGGCGTAGCAGCAGGACGCGACACCTGGGTGCTGTCAGGGCCCTGAGGGCCTCAGTGGCCCTGACCAGCAATGCTCCACACACCCTGCCCATGGGCCCAGGAGCCCATTTCAGCTCCTCCCTGGGCCTTCTGGCCCCGTCTGCACCAGGAAGCATGGGAAGGGTCTCTCATTGGCATGTGCAGAGCAAAGCTTCACTGCAGAGTCGCCTGCTCCTGCCTCTGTGGGACTGGGTAGTGCAGGGATCTTAGGACTGAAAGACAAGGCAGCTCCTGCGGCAGGTGAGTCACGTCCCGCAGACCCAGAGACCTTTTCTCTGTCACCCAGCGCCTCCCAGGAGCCCTAAGGAAAGGGTATTCTGCAAGGGGATTTGGCAGAAGACAGGGCTGCCCTGGAGCTGGCTGCACAGGCAAGCCCAGGATGGCTGTTGTTGCAACAGAGGAAACGCCCTGTTCCTCGTGCCTGCTCAGAGCTCCTGTGCGTCTGATAGGGTCCCCTTCCTTCCACACTGCCCCCCAGGTGAAAGGCCTCGCTTGCTGTGGCAATAGGGTTAGCCCTAACCCTAAGCCTTTCCCTGGCTGGGAATCGAACCCAGGCCGCGGCAGTGAGAGTGCCAAATCCTGACCACTAGACCACCAGGGAGGAGATGCCCAGCCTGCCTGTGCACCCACCGGTGGGCACCAGCCCTGCCCTGCAGGGGACCAACCCCTCCAACCACAGCCCCCCACAGCCGGTCAGGAAGACAAATTGCCGTGGCAGCTCGAGCCTTCCCAGGCAACTCTGCAGGCATTCCTCCTTCTTTCTGAGAACGAGGCCCTCAACCAGAGCCTCTGGGCAGCAGGCACCCTGCAGCGGGAAGGCCCAGGGAGTGCAAGGTGGCGGTCGGCGGGGAGGCTGGTCACTGCTGGACACAGGTTTGCACCTGGAAAGTCCCTGAGCAGAAAATCACAGCTGGGCACAAATCACAGCAGCCTGAGACAACAAAGCCCGACAGCACGGGCTTCAAACCCACCTCTCCAAGAAACCGGAGCCAAAATCCAGCTCCTTGCACCACTCACCTATACCCACCAGACTGCAACACTCCTGTCCTGGTGCATGGGTTGGGCTGGGGGAAGTCTGGATTGCCTCTCGCCAGGGGACCGATGCCCCTTCCGGCTGTCCTTGCAGCACAGTGCGAAACGTGAGCACGCTCTTGCTGCAGGTGGCAGCCAGCAGTGGGAGCGGGCTGCTTTCCGAGGGCAGGCAAGCAGGCTGCGAGGGACATAGCAAGGCCAGTGAGGCAGGGACCTCCCTGGCAGGGCACAGGCCCTCAGCACCCGAGCAAGAAGGGAGAGCTGGTTGAGTGTCAGGAACGAGGGCCAGGCACAGAGCAGTGGTTGCCAGCCAAGTCCAAAGTGCTGAGACGGGTCTGAGGCCAAGCTCTGGAGCCCGGTCAGCCAGGGAAGGGCAGGGTCAGCGAGGTGCATGGCGGCCAGGGCCGGGCATGGCTGCAACGTAGCTCAGGCGAGGAGCAGCTCCCTTCTGCTGAGCCACCTCCGCCACCCAGCGCAGCACTCCTGCAGCTGCAACCTCTCGCCAGGACCTCTACCAGCAGCAGGAGCAGAGCAAGTGGGGAAAGGACCGTCGCTCTTTGTGGAGGTGCGCCCACAGGCTCACACTGCACCCCAGGGTGCGTGGTGGAGGGGACACTTGAGCAGAAAGAGCCAGGGCTGGGCACGGAGCAGTTCGTATCCCCTGTGCTATGCACCTGCCTTCCCCCCTACACCACCCTCTGTCCAGCTGGCTACGCGGGGCCGCTCTTTGCAGAGTTGTCCTTTCCTCATCGCCAGCCCCTGGACATGCCCCGTAACTTCCTTCAGTCCAGTTCTTTGCCATCCCCAAGAACTGAGACTTCTGAAAAGGTGAATCTAGAGTATGAGTTTGCCTCCCCTCTCCCAGGGAGGCACATGAGGGCTTGCGCTGTTCGGGTGCTGCTCTGCAAGGACACAGACTCGCATTTTCTGACTTCTCCCTGCTAGCCTGTCGTCACCTGACAGCTCTGGCTGCTCCGCAGGAGGGCAGAAGGCAGGAGGGCAGGAGGCAGGAGGGACAAATGGCCCGAGGAGGAAAGGCAATCACATGGGCAGCTGTGATCGTATAGTGGTTAGTACTCTGTGTTGTGGCCGCAGCAACCTCAGTTGCATCCGATGCCTTCAGCCGGGTGCGTTGGAGGGATAGGACGCTGGCCCCAAAAGCGGAGACATTTGCTGACTACGAGGCGGTGGGGGGTGGGAGTGGGGGTGCGGGTGCGGGCCCTGTGCGCTGCTGTGCCGTCCTTGCACTTTGCTTCTTCCTTGCGTCTACTGACATGGCATAGGCTTAGCCCGAGGGCACTGACTGCGGGCACAGTCACAATGGCCTGGCACCACGCACTTTCTCATGGGACCTGCACCCGTCTGCCCTACTTGTCCTGCCCTCCGGTAACGTGGTCCTACCAAATGGTTAGTTTCCCTTTTTTATTCCTGCACTGGCAAAATCACTGCTGCCCCCTGAGCACCTCAGTTTGCAGGCTGCTCTGACTCTTCCCGGAAGGGACTCCATAAACCGCTCCTAGGTGCTGTAGCAGAGGATTCAAGAGCCTGCTCTGAGGCAGCGCTGTCTTGCCAGAAAGTGTTGTCGCCTTGTGATTGGAGCCCGCTGCCCTGCTGCAGAGGTGCCTTTGTTCCTCCTTTGCTGCTGTCTAGGTGACGTAAGAATCGTCCCTCTGAGGTACGAGGATCTATCCGTGTGTGCCCACATGCCTTTTACAACGGTGCAGTGCTGCATACAGGAGACCGTGATGGCGTTCTTTTGGGCCATCTCAAAAAGACAGGCCGTGGACTTTGTCTTCAAGGCCATTGGCATTCTCTCCGTACGAGACCAGGAAGTGACCATGAGATTTTACGATGACTTCCTCCTCACTGTGGATGGCACTGGAAAGCTGCTAGAAGCTCTGCTCGGGGTAAGTCGAGCACTTCCCCGTGCTACGCCTACTTCTTCTGGACACCTGTCAAAGGACGACTGAACTGATCTCTGTTGGCCTGCCAGGACCTTCCCGGCCAGCGGGGCAGCCACGGTCTCCAGCCACGCCAACTCTCTCTAGCGTCCGTCTCTCGTACACAGTGGTCTGGGCGACAGAGGCGAACGTAGGACGAGCTGCCCCGCGTTAGGCCAAGGCTCTGGCTGGCCCAGCATCCCACTCTCTGTGCTAGAAATGATAATGGCGAGGCTTTTACGGGCTCAAAAGTAGGCAGTTTCTGGGGAAAGAGTCTATGTGTGGCATTTCCCCTCGCAGAAAGCCATGGTTGAGTGCTGGGCCGTCTGCACTGACCAGCCCTTCCCAGTGTCCCTGGCGTCCCACTGCCATGAACGGCTCTTTTCTGCCCCAGGCCTGCATTCACGCTCTGCTTGGGATGGTCACCCTGTCCCAGCCTGTCTCCTCATCCCAGCCCAATACCCTTCCCCAGCTCTCTCGTGTGGCGCTCCCGGTTCTTACCCACTGGGCAAAGGCAAAGCAAGGGCTGGGTCTCTCTCGCTCCTCTTCCATGCTATGGATGCAACCACCCAAATCCTTGGAGAGCCTGTGAGGCTAACACCAGGTCCGAGCCAGGTGTTCTCTTTCCAGGAAGGCTCATAGCAAGCCAACCAGCAAAACCCGGCCCGCAGAGACCCTGGCTAATCGAATGCCTTCTCCTGTGCCTGACTTCTCCACTAACAGAGAAGGCGCGTCCTCGTTGACTGTCTTGACTCTTGCCCTTGCGAAACACCTGGCAGTGAGGTCCCTCAGTCTCAGCTCTGAGCTGTGCATCTTCTGCTTTCCTAGTTGAGGGCTAGCATTTGGAGAGGAAACTTTGTTTCAGGGTGTCCCGGTGGCAGCATCTGCCCTGAGCACAAGAAAGATTTGCTGCCTTTAGGAGCAAGGCAGTCATGTCGCCGGAACGCTCTCACGTACCTCTGTCTCTGTTTCAGGCCCCAGGGACGAGACCCCTGGTGGTTTCAGGAAGAGGAAGTGTGGCTTTTCGCATGGGTCCCGGCAGTGTCTTCGTGTTGCCACAGTACGTTTGTGGAGTAGGTCTCAGCTCCTGCTTGGTGAATAGGAGGAGGGGAGGCGAGATGGTCTCCAGGGGCAGCAAGGAGGCCTGGAGTACACTTTCTCCGCGTCAGGATAGGGAAGCCCTGGCCCAGACTGGTGGGGCCTCTCGTGTGCGCACACGCCGCGGAGGTCTGGCCTGTGCCTCTCCGGTTCCTCAGAATGAGAGTTCTCAAGGATGTTGCGTACTCTGCTTTGGAAAGCTATGGCCTTGGCAGGCCTTCTCAAAGCTCTCTGGCAACGGACTGTGAATGCGAGCGGCAAAGGGAGCGTGGTGCCTTTTCTGCAGCCTGGCGTCTTCTCCTTTCCAGATTTGATTTGACGCTTCCGGCTGAAAAACAAGAGGCGGAATCTCCCTCCCAGGGATCCCTGAAGTGCACTGAAGAAGAAGGGCAGATGGACAGAACAGGTCATGTCACAGCTGACTTGTGAGAGAGAAGGGAGTGTGCATGCGTGCGTGTGTTCATGCGTGTGTTCCCTTTGTCCTCAGCAGTAGGTGGTTGGAGCCCTGGTCAAGATGCGGTGCCTGGGAGAGTAGACTGCCTCTTTGTGCCTCTATTTACCCCTCGCAGCAAATCTCAAGTGACTCTGGATGGCAGGAGGTCTCAGGGTGGCCCAACAGCAACAAATGCAGCTGGTGCCGCTGAAGGGCAGTTTTGCCCCGGGGCGCTGTGCCCTGGTGGATAGCGCAAGCTCCTCTTTCACTTTAGCACTTTAGGACGTTTGGCGACGAGGTGTCTATGCTGGAGGGGAGGGGAGGGGGGGTCTACCTCTCTGACGGATCCCGGGCACGTGAATGTGGGGAGAAAGATTGCCTGGAGATGACTGTCAACAGGCTGCTAGCGTGTGCCAAGGACGTCCTAGGGAGCAAGACCTCTTGGAGAGCGTGGCTCCAAGGGGATCAGCCTGTTTGATCCGATGCTGGAGCACATCTGCCTGTCCCAAGTGCTCACAAAGACGCTTGCTGAAGAGCCTTCTCCTTTCCTACTTCCAGGGAGTGCTCCCGTTGCGTGCCTCCTCTCTCAAGAAAGGCCTGTGCCACCCGCGTTATCTGGCGCCGGCCGTAAAAAGCAGAAGGGGCGGAAGAGCAAAGGAAGCAAGTTGTCGGCCGGGTGAGGCTCTTGGAGAAAAGGGCTGAGGGTGCCCTTGTGCTCTTGGAGTTCTTCGAAGGGGTTGCTTCTTCCGTACACTCTGTCAGTGTGACATCTGAAGGGCGGCCAACAAGTCTTTGCATGACTTGGTCTTCCTAGATTGACGGCAAGCCTGTCGCAGGTTTCTGCGAGCCTCTGGTGTCAAGCTTCTCTCTGGTGCCTTTCTTGTTTCCAGGACGGAGACTGAGAAGTCGCCTGTGAGACCAGCCTCTTCCTCCAGAGGGTCTCGGAAGGCCGCCAAAGGCCGGGAGGCAAAGGACAGAGCGCGTAACAAGCAGACTGAGGGAAAAGGTAATGTCACAGCTGACTGGTGAGAGAGGTGTGTTTGTTTTCCTTTTGGCCTCCGCAGCACGGGGCTGGAGCCAAGCTGAAAAGGCGATGCCCGGCGGAATAGGCTGCTTCTCTTGTGCCTCTGTTTACTCATCACGGCAGATCTCAGGGGACTCCTCCTGGAAGGGGCTCTCCGGGCAGTCCTGCAGCACCAACTGCAGCAGCTGCCACTGCTGAGGGGCACTTGGCCCTGGGACTCCATGCCCTGGTGTGTCTTGCAAGCTGCTCCTTAGTTGCAGGAGTCTGTCTGTGCAGCGGCATTTAGGAATTTAGGAAGATCCCTCCGCGCTCTGCGCGGGATCAAAATCCTGCCTTGAGCTGCCAGTGGCGGAGGGGGTCTAGCTTTCCCAGGGAAGCAGCGCGCTGGAAAGTGGGGAGGAAGACCACGTGGAGATGAGTGGCGACAGGCTGCGAAGCTGTGCCAAAACGTGGCTTCCTTGTGGAGGCTGGTAATTGCAGGCCTTGTGCTGTGCATCTCCCTAAGCATGTCTTTGGGCTGGATGCGCCAGAAGAGCACGTCTGTGCATGTGAGCGCCTTATAGATGTGCAGGAATCTGTTCCCCTTCTCGTGTGGAACTATGCCCTCCAGCCCGCAGCCGCCCCAAAGGAGAGGGTACCATGAGGTCACCAGCACCTCCCAGCCAAGCCCCGCTTTTTAAGCCTATGGGCTAGAGAAAGCAGGAGAACAGCCACAGTACTCCAGGGCAGACGGGTGCCCTGCAGAAGTGAAGAGCTGGACAGGATTCTGTGTCAGCAAGGGCCTAAGACCTGCTCGGGAGCAGAGCTCCGAGGCAATCGGGCTCTTTGATCCAAAGCTGGAGCACAGCTGCCTGTCCTTCTTGTTCAAACGCTCACAGAGATGCTTGCTGAAGAGTCTCCTCCCTTCCTACTTCCAGGGAGTCCTCCTGCTGAGCGCCTCCTTTCTCGAGAAAGGCTTTCTCCGCCCACGCTATCTGGGGCCAGCTCAAAGGGAGGGAAAGAATGGAAAACCCGGGCAAACAAGCCAGCTGCCAGGTGAGGCTCTTGGAGCAAAGCATGCCGGTGACCGTGTGCTTTTGGCATTCTGGGAAGGAGTTGTTTCCGTCGCACACGCCGTCGGTATGAACTCTGAAAGGTTGTCAACTCGTGTCACAACGACCGATGTCGATGCAAGAGGTGTTGCAGCAGCTGAGAAGTTGCAGCAAAGCTGTTCTGCTTTGCTAGACATTTCAAGGGACCTCATTTGGTTGCAGCGTAGATGAGAGCACTTCCCAGAGGAACGTGAAAGTCAGACCATCCTCCCCCACCAACAGAGAGCGGTGTCCGTTTTCCCTGGTTTTTAGGTTGGATTCAATTCACTAGAAGCCTCCCCTTTTCCCATTTCACCCCAAAACAGAGTCTTTCTGACCACCTCACGGCCTTTAGTGCCCCTAGCAGGAGGCGGCTAGCGGGCTCTGCAGGCTCCGGGCGTGGCAAATGGCACTGGTTTTCTCCTCGTGCCATCCAGAGAGGGCCCACACCTGGGCATCCAGAGCTTTCCTTAGGGCCTGTAGGGCCTCATGTGAGTGCTACAGCTGGAGGCGTTCTTCCCTCACTCTTGACGGGATCACAAGGGCTCAAATACACCAAATGCTCCAGCAGCACTGTCTTGTGCTGCAGAGGCTGGCACGCCGCTGCTTGTGAGCACAAGATGGAGACCGGTCTCATCCGGGACTCCGATAACCTCACCCGGCTTGTGTGTTTTCAGCCTGCTGCAAACAGTTTGGGAGAGCTCCTCTCAGGTGGACGAGGACAGCAAGCAGCAAGAACCTCGTCAAGCCAGACCTCGGACTGCAATTCCTGTTTGCAGGCAGCCAAACAGGGCAGAACAGGTAAGCCGAGGAGCGGAGCCGTGGAGGTCTCCAAGTCCGAGTGGTACTGCTGCCCCCCAAAGAGCAGGCCAGGTGGCCATGGTCTTTCAAGCTTGCCTGCCCATGCCTGGCAGGGAGAAGCTGCTGCAAAAAGCCAAAGGGGAGGAGCAGCAATGTGCTGTGGTGGGGGCATGGCTGGGTCGCCCCCTCCCTTGAACTTGCGGGGAAGAAGGCCAACCACAGGCGGGGCTGTGCTTGCAAGAGTGTAGCCAGCCGAGTGAAGGACGCCACGAGTCCTCTCTCTTCAGCCCTTGGGAGACCTCACCTGGAGCCAGCCCTAGGTCCAGGGTGGGGCTCGACCATGCAAGAGAGGCTCTGGAATGCTGGAGCAAATCCAGCGGAGGCTCCCAAGCTGGCCAGCGGGCTGGAGAACCTGGTGTCCAAGGGAGAGGTGGAGAGGACTGTGTTTGTTCAGCCCATAGAAGAGAAGGCTCAAGGGTCCATCGCCTTGCTGTCTGCAGCTACCCGGGGGAAAGGCTAGAGGTAACTTAGCCAGCTCTTCTCAGAGGCGCACAGTGACAGGGTGAGAGGCACAAGACGTAGAGTTGCAAAAAGGCAGATTCCGGCTAGCTGTTGGGAGGCGCGTTTCCACCATGAGGGTGGTCAAAGTTTGGAACAGGGCCCAGAGAGGCTGTGGGACTTCTACCCTTGGAGTTATTCAACCCTCAGGTGGACACAGCCCGGGCAGCCTGCTCTAACTGGCCCCGCTTGGAGCGGGGCCTTGGACGAGAGTTCTCCAGAGGTCCCCTCCAACCGACCCCGTTCAGTGGTTCCGTGCTGGGGTCTGACTGGTGGAACCCCACGGGAGCGTTTGATTTCACGGTTGCAGCGCTGAAAAACGGTCATTCCTTGCCCTCATTCACCCTGTCACGAGCGATGTCAGCAAGAGAGAATGGAGCCAGCAAGCAACGGTGGTGAATCCCGGCCAGGGTCCCTGCCTGCGGCAGTGCTTGGCATGGGGGTTTCTGAGGCCAGAGCAGAGCAAGTGTGCGGGAGGACGCACAGGCCCCGCAGTTGCTGGCTTCTCCAGGGCTGAGAGGTGAGAGCGCCTGAGGGAGGTCAGAAGCAGCCTCAAATTTGTCCTCTGGCCCCAATGCAGGCTTGGCGGCATCAGGAAACGCTGCCCGAGGTTCAGCCACACTCACCAGTGCCGTGGCTTGGGAAAGAGGAGAGCGCTGCTGCCTTCCTGCCCCGAGCTGAGGAGAAGAAGAGGAAGCCAGAGAGGCTGCCGCGGCTGTGCAAAGAGTAAGTGCGCGCCAGGCCCAGCCCCGGCCTGGAAAACTGGAGTGGCAGCACCTGTCCGAGGTGTGAGGAAGCCCATCTTGGGAGCCATGGGGCTGGGTATGGCGTCCCCTGATTTCTCCTGGCATGGCAATGACCTGGGCTGGACCCTGGTGCCAGGCAGCCCCAAGCTGCATTGCCACTTGAAGGCTGTGGGTACCACCAGCGGGAGCGTGCGTGCAGGGGCTGGTCGAGGGGAGAGGCAGGAGGGCCTCAGCCAGAAGGGGAGAGGGAACTTTCCCTGCTCTTGCAGGCAGCTTTCTGTACGAGCAAGCCACACCCTGCAACTCTTGGAGACTTACCAAGTGCGTCGGGAAGAGTGGAAGCAGAGGGTAGAGCTGAATCGGCAGCGGAATTCCCAAGAGAAGCACTTCCTCTGGTAAATTTCTCCAGCTGGGGGTGCTGTTTCCCCTTCCCCTGCACTGGCCTTCCCTCCACACCCAGGAGCACCCAAGGGGAGGGGAGGGGAAGGGGGTCCGGTCTTTCCCTGGCACCCCTCGTGGGAGAGCAACAGGCTTTGCAGGCTGTGGCCTGGGAGCAGGCACCCTTCCAGCCCAGGGGCAGGGGTTGGGCACTCAGCGGTGGGCTTTCCCTGTGGGACCAGAAAGTTGTGGCTGCCGACGATGAAAGGATTCCTCCAGCGTTTTGGCTCTCCCTTTTCAAACCGCACGCTCCATCCTTGTCTCCCCAAGGCTCCACACCCGGACACCTTGCCCTGTGGGGATCGAGGCCGGCTTGGTGCAAAGTCCCATCCCCGCCTGACTCCTCCGCAGGCTGATTACCGGCACGTGGCACCTTGTCATGTCCTTGCCTTGGACACTAGGGCCCCTGTCCCGTTCCAGAAAGCATAGAGATGCCAGCAGAAGCAGACCCCAGAAGAACCGCCCTGCCCTAGGCCTGCAGCGTTTCCGTGCCCTTCTCCCTGTGCCTAAAACCAAACGGTTCCTTTTTAATGCCCTAGCACTGGGCAGCAGATGGCTCTGCGGGATCAAAGGGAGAGATACCAGGACTTGCTGGCTGCGCAGAAGACATGTGAACATTGCTGGAAAGTCTGGAAGCGTGGTCCTGAGCCATCTTGCTAGCTGCGGAAGCCTGCCTGGGCCTGAAGAGCGACCAGTCCCAAGGCACTGCAGCTCCAGGGCCAAGTGGAGGCCTGTCAGCGTGGGAGCTCCCTCGGCTGCTGTCAGCGTTGTCTCCATTGCGGCCATGGAGCTCTTAGCAAAGGGGATGTTGAAATCCACCTACAAGGGCCAAAGGAAAAAAAAAGTGGCGTGTACTTGTTCACGGCTGGAGTAACCAGCCTGTGCCTCACAAAGGACAGTGCTGCAGGACAGATGAACAGAAGAGCTGTTAAACCCCCCATGTGCTCCTCCACAGTTTTTGTAGCGCCGTAACAGAATAACGCCCGTACACAGACCGCAGCATAGAGACACGCGTGCCACAGAGCGGGTGTGCAAGCAAACCACTGCCTCACTCATTCTAAGGACAGCGCGCGCGCACACACACGCGCCCCTTTCTTCCTTCATTACCCTCCCTAGGACACGCTCAGAGCTCACACCTCTCACTCCCCAAGACCCTCACGCACAGCCAGGACTGCACCGCCAGAGTGCACATGCACCAGCCCAACACATCCCTGACACTGCACACGCATCCGCACACATGCTCACGCTCTCCACACGCACAGAGACACTGCACAGCGGACACACCCCTCACACAGCATGGTGGCCAGGACACACGTACACCTGATGGGCCCACAGCCCCAGGGGTGCTATAGGAGCTGCAGCCCTTCTCCGGATTGTATGGGGAAAGGCTAAGGGCAGAGGAGGAGCTGCTGTGGGGTAGAGCGGTGCGGCAACCTGGGAGTGCAGATGCCTGGCTTTTCTCTGCAGCTGCAGTGCTCTCCAGCCAGGCAAACCTGGGATGGGCCATGTTTGTCCCTGGGCCTCCGTCGGCCCTTGGCTGCTCCTTGTGGCGGCCCCCCCAGGGCTGTGCTCATGTCCTGGTGGGCGCACGGTGTCCCCACCACCCACCTCCTGCCTGCTGCCTGGAGGTGGACGTGCCTCATTTAGACCTTCCTCCTCTCTTGCCGCATGGCTGCGGTTGGTTTTTTTAGCGCTTTCTTGAATTAGGTTTTCAAAGCAGCACCTAGTAGCTTCTTGTAAACTACAGGCAGCTCACAGCTGCTTGACTGCCCTGTCAGCCTTTTTCAAATCCTGGGCTCCTTGAAGCCTGTCCATGTGCCTCCTCTGACCCGGGAACACAGCATCTCCCTGCCCTTCATCAAACACAGGAAGGGGCTTTGTGGATCCTCCCAGAGGAGCGGGTGATGGCCGTGTCCTTTCGGTCTGTTGCTGGGAGAAGCCTCTTCTTCGGTCGTCTTCCTTGTCCCAGTAACGCCTGATGCTCCAAACACTGCACTCTCCCTGCAAGTGCTGCCTCTTACTAAGCACCTGCTTCACTGGCAGACATTCGGCGTAGTAAAGAGGCAAAGGCTTTGGACCGCCTTGCTGCTGCAGGGACCAACAAATTGCCAAGGAGGTCCAGAAGCTGAGTACTCAGCCAGTACTGTTTTGCCCTGCCTGTGCGCTTAGTTGGCAGCTTTCCCTGGCCATGCAACTCATGAAGTGGTGCTGACCCTGATTTCCAGAAAAGTGCTTGTCAGTTTAAAAGAGAAGAACTGGTTTTCAGTGGGGAGTTGGAAGGGCGACGTTCTGCTGCTTTGGGGGACTGCCCGCTGGCTTTTCTGGTGTGGTGACCCTTCTGTCTCGTCTTGCTCTGAGAGCTCCGCGAGGTCCCTCTTGACCCTCCCTGTGTGGAATAGCTACAAGATGCTGCTGCAGAGACTACTGGACTCTGACAGCCAGGCAGGGGTTAGGCCAGAGCCCAGATGCCCTCGGGAGCAGAGCGCAAAGCCAGAAGCCCGTTGGCTCCCCCACGAGATGTGGTTTGGGACCAGTGTTCCCTGCTGCTGCTCTCCGTGTCCTTCTTGGCTGCCTTAGCCCCTCTCCAGCCTCCACTCCCATTGGCCCAGCATGGCTTTGGCTGCTCTGGGTCTGCCCTTACTCACGGTCCCTGTGGCAGTCGGGTGTCCTTCTTCTGCCTCCCCTCGCCCCCTCCCCCGGCTGTCTTCACTACAGGGGCTTTCTGATGCACTCAATGGCCTCACAGGGCTGCCACAGCAGCGACCGCACTGTCCCAGCCCTGGGTCGCCTGTGGCCTCCCTTTTCCTGCCTCTAGCCAGCTAAACCCTGCCGAGGGGCACTTTGCCCTGGCACTCCGTGCCCTGGTGAATGTTGCAAGCCTGGCACGCAATGGCTGCTCCTTGCTGGACGAGACAAAGAGGAAAGCACTTGAGGTGCCCGGTTAATGCTGAAGAGCCATGGTGATCGCAGGCAACAATGGTTGCTCGTGGGCTCCAGTCCGCCTCTCCAAGCGTGCTCCAGTGGCGCAATGGGCCAGCGCGCAGTACTTATACAGCAGTGCTAAGCGGAGGGATGCTGAGGGTGTGCGTTCAAGCCTCACCTGGAGCATGGGCTTTTGATCATGCAGTGCCTCCTCTTCCCTTGGGCGGTGCAGCTTCCTAGCAGTGACATCTGTCTCAAGCCAGACATCCTGGGACCTGCCAATACAGACACCTTGGAACACCAGAAGCGCTCGGGGCCGTTCCAGGCTTGACCTGGGCTCTGCCCGCATAGCACTCGGTTTGGGGCCCCGGAGGCAGAGCTGGGCTCTCCTCCCTTCTCTTCCGCAGAGGATCCAGACCTCTTCTCTTCCGCAGAGGATCCAGAGGGTTTCTTTCCCACAGCCAGCTTACAGCTTGGCCGGAACAGGACTTAAGGCTTCCAGCATGGTGGCATAACCTCAGAAAAGTCACACGCTCCCCCTGAAGAAAAAAAAAAAGCGACTTCTTTCTCCCAGGGAAGAGCTACTTGTGTTGGGGGTCTCTATGGCGTGGGATGGCAGTTGCGGGTGGGCTGGGGCTGCAGGGCAGTTTGTGTGTGGAGCTGAGAGTGCCCTGACTGCAACACGGAGAGCAAGGGCAAGGGAAAGGAAAGGTGAAAAGCTGGGCACTTTCCAGGCAGAGTCTCTCAGTTCTCAAGCTTGGCCTGGAGAATGGAGAAGCTTGACTGCTTTCCCAGAAGCAGGGGTAGCTGTCACGGCAGCCCCACAGCAGAAGACACTGCACGATCACTAGAAACCAGGAAATCATTTTAGGCACGAGCCCACTGAATGTTTGGAACAGAGAGCACAGAAGAGCTTCCTAGGCCATGGCATCTTTGGAAACAAACCCACTGGCCTACCCTTGCGGGTGCCTCCCGTGTCTTTTCCAACTCTCCTTTTCACCCGGCGGGCTTTGCAAAACCATTGCTGTGACTCGGATTCGGCCACAACGCAGAGTACTAACCACTATACGATCACAGCTGCCCATGTGATTGCCTTTCCTCCTCGGGCCATTTGTCCCTCCTGCCTCCTGCCCTCCTGCCTTCTGCCCTCCTGCGGAGCAGCCAGAGCTGTCAGGTGACGGCAGGCTAGCAGGGAGAAGTCAGAAAATGCGAGTCTGTGTCCTTGCAGAGCAGCACCCGAACAGCGCAAGCCCTCATGTGCCTCCCTGGGAGAGGGGAGGCAAACTCACGCTCTAGATTCACCTTTTCAGAAGTCTCAGTTCTTGGGGATGGCAAAGAACTGGACTGAAGGAAGTTACGGGGCATGTCCAGGGGCTGGCGATGAGGAAAGGACAACTCTGCAAAGAGCGGCCCCGCGTAGCCAGCTGGACAGAGGGTGGTGTAGGGGGGAAGGCAGGTGCATATCACAGGGGATACGAACTGCTCCGTGCCCAGCCCTGGCTCTTTCTGCTCAAGTGTCCCCTCCACCACGCACCCTGGGGTGCAGTGTGAGCCTGTGGGCGCACCTCCACAAAGAGCGACGGTCCTTTCCCCACTTGCTCTGCTCCTGCTGCTGGGAGAGGTCCTGGCGAGAGGTTGCAGCTGCAGGAGTGCTGCGCTGGGTGGCGGAGGTGGCTCAGCAGAAGGGAGCTGCTCCTCGCCTGAGCTACGTTGCAGCCATGCCCGGCCCTGGCTGCCATGCACCTCGCTGACCCTGCCCTTCCCTGGCTGACCGAGCTCCAGAGCTTGGCCTCAGACCCGTCTCAGCACTTTGGACTTGGCTGGCAACCACTGCTCTGTGCCTGGCCCTCGTTCCTGACACTCAACCAGCTCTCCCTTCTTGCTCGGGTGCTGAGGGCCTGTGCCCTGCCAGGGAGGTCCCTGCCTCACTGGCCTTGCTATGTCCCTCGCAGCCTGCTTGCCTGCCCTCGGAAAGCAGCCCGCTCCCACTGCTGGCTGCCACCTGCAGCAAGAGCGTGCTCACGCTTCGCACTGTGCTGCAAGGACAGCCGGAAGGGGCATCGGTCCCCTGGCGAGAGGCAATCCAGACTTCCCCCAGCCCAACCCATGCACCAGGACAGGAGTGTTGCAGTCTGGTGGGTATAGGTGAGCGGTGCAAGGAGCTGGATTTTGGCTCCGGTTTCTTGGAGAGGTGGGTTTGAAGCCCGTGCTGTCGGGCTTTGTTGTCTCAGGCTGCTGTGATTTGTGCCCAGCTGTGATTTTCTGCTCAGGGACTTTCCAGGTGCAAACCTGTGTCCAGCAGTGACCAGCCTCCCCGCCGACCGCCACCTTGCACTCCCTGGGCCTTCCCGCTGCAGGGTGCCTGCTGCCCAGAGGCTCTGGTTGAGGGCCTCGTTCTCAGAAAGAAGGAGGAATGCCTGCAGAGTTGCCTGGGAAGGCTCGGGCTGCCACGGCAATTTGTCTTCCTGACCGGCTGTGGGGGGCTGTGGTTGGAGGGGTTGGTCCCCTGCAGGGCAGGGCTGGTGCCCACCGGTGGGTGCACAGGCAGGCTGGGCCTCTCCTCCCTGGTGGTCTAGTGGTCAGGATTTGGCATTCTCACTGCCGCGGCCTGGGTTCGATTCCCAGCCAGGGAAAGGCTTAGGGTTAGGGCTAACCCTATTGCCACAGCAAGTGAGGCCTTTCACCTGGGGGGCAGCGTGGAAGGAAGGGGACCCTATCAGACGCACAGGAGCTCTGAGCAGGCACGAGGAACAGGGCGTTTCCTCTGTTGCAACAACAGCCATCCTGGGCTTGCCTGTGCAGCCAGCTCCAGGGCAGCCCTGTCTTCTGCCAAATCCCCTTGCAGAATACCCTTTCCTTAGGGCTCCTGGGAGGCGCTGGGTGACAGAGAAAAGGTCTCTGGGTCTGCGGGACGTGACTCACCTGCCGCAGGAGCTGCCTTGTCTTTCAGTCCTAAGATCCCTGCACTACCCAGTCCCACAGAGGCAGGAGCAGGCGACTCTGCAGTGAAGCTTTGCTCTGCACATGCCAATGAGAGACCCTTCCCATGCTTCCTGGTGCAGACGGGGCCAGAAGGCCCAGGGAGGAGCTGAAATGGGCTCCTGGGCCCATGGGCAGGGTGTGTGGAGCATTGCTGGTCAGGGCCACTGAGGCCCTCAGGGCCCTGACAGCACCCAGGTGTCGCGTCCTGCTGCTACGCCACAGGGGACTCGCAATAACAACCAGTGCTTAGGCCCTGCTGATAGTCACAGCCTGAGCCAGCCCTTGGTTCTGTTACGTCCTGGACAACTCCGGTCACTTTGAAAGAAGCCCTGGAAACAAGCCCACCTGCCCCCCACACTCAGCCATGGCACAGGTGTTCCTCAGTGCAGCGAGATGTTGGTGCACAAGGGGTGGCGCTTAACGCTCCCAGACCCGATTTTGCATTCGCACGGCCTTTGGCACGGTTTGGAGACGGTCCTGGCGGACTCTTGGACAGTGCCCGGGGGGAAAGGAAGTAGCCGTTGCTGAGAGCACAGCTCACCGAGGCAGCACACAGGTGCAGCAGTTTGAGCCAAAGGAGGCTGTGACCTCTCGCAAGCTCTAACAGGCTCCAGCGAGCTCTGTCAGCCATTCCTGAGCACAGGGCGCTTGGAGCTCTAGTTCCACCTAGAGTCGTGATGAGGGAAGGTCAAGCAGCCGTCCAGCAGGTGCCAGCGAGAGACCTGTACCACAAGCGCTGGGCCCAGTACAAGAAAGACATGGCCATGCCGGAGCGAGTCCAGCAAAAGGCCTCCGAGAGGCTTGAGGGATTGAAGCATCCGTCACACGAGCAGAGGCTGAGAGAGCTGGGATTGTTTAGGCGGGAGACGCAAAGGCCCAGAGGGGCTCTTGTCGGTGTGTCTAAATACGCGATGGGGGGAGTAAAGAAGACGGAGCCAGACTCCAGAGCCCAGGCAGACTCCAGACTCCAGAACCCAGAGAGGCTGTGGTATACCTAGCCAGCACCAGCCCTTGCTTTGCCGAGGCTCCTCTTTATTCCTTCCTTCCTTTATCCCTTCCTTCCTTCCTTCAGGGCAGAGCTCAGCACAGCCCCTGCGGCCAGCAATGGCAGCGCAGCGTCCCCATCTGGGGCCACCACACTGGTGAGCTCCCCCTCCCCGCCCCCGCCATGGCTCTCGCTGCGCCACGGCGTGGGGTGGGGGCAGCACCCCAAAACAGCCAGCGCAGCTGCCCTTGGCTGAGGTGGGCAAAGCCTGGCAGGGTCTGGGGGAGGGTGTCGCGGGAGGCCTGGCAGCCTCTTGGTGACGCGGGCTGGGGTCACAGTGGGACATGCCGCATCACAGCCACAGCTCCCCTCCCGCCACGGGGCCCCTCCCTGCACTTCCCTGCGAGGCCTGGGCAAGCCCAGCTTTCGGGTGCTGCTCTCGCCACCGCTCTTCTCTGGAGGAGCTGCTTTGCAGCGCAACGAGAGGGCGAAGGCAGGCCACGCAACACTGCTGGAGCCTGCCTGGGGAAGTGCAAAGGAGGAGGAGGAGAAGTTTCCTCCTCACCCTCCTGCTACAGGGCCTCATTGAGCGTGAGGGGGCGCAAAGATGGAGAACCTGTGGCCAGACGTGTTCCCAACGCTCAGGAATCTCAGCCGCTACGGTAAGGCTTGCAGGAGGTATTTCCTGACTGCTGTAGAGCATATCAGCTAGGAGAAGAGCTATGGAAAGGCTGGGCTCTGTGGGGCAGGGCTGGACAGGGCTAGTGGGTGCCACGAGAGACCAGTCTGCACGTCCCTTGGTGGCCCAGCGGTGAGTTTGGCAGCCGGGACTCCTGCAGGGGAGACACCTGGGGCTGCCCTGAGCCTGGGCGACTCCTGTGGGCACGGCACCGTCCTCTCACTGGCGTGGAAAGCTAGTCCCCGTTTCCCTAGCGGGCGGGTATGCCTTTCAGGCATGCCCACCTGAAAGGACAGGAGCCTCGCTTAGAAGTGGGCAGAGGTGTCCTCGCAGCTCAGCTCTGCAGCTCCCGCCACGTGGAGCGCCTTGCGTGTTCGGAATTGGGGTGGCGGTATGTTTCGTCTCACCTGCACCGGTCACCTCCTTGGTGAGCAGGGTGCTGAATGGTTGTGCGCTTGCTGACTTGGATTTTTCCCTTGCTTTCCAGAGATTGTTACCATTTGGGACAGCGTCTCTGAATACATTCTAGAGCACTTGGCAGAGAACAAGGTGGGTCTTGTGGCTCGGTCCTCCCCTCCTGAAACGCTGACGGTTTGCCTTGTCCTGACACCCCTGTGCCACGGCGTGCCGTTGCTTCCCTCCCCTGAAAAGAGAAAGAGCACCCCCGCAGGACACTGTCCTGGACAAATGTGCCACAGAGCAGCTTCTCTGGCACCGGCGGTAACAACGGAAGTCCCGATAAAGCAGAAGAGAGTGCTGGGCACTTTCTGGGCCTTCTCCCTTCTCCAGTGCCAGCATGGAAAAACCAAAGCCTGGCCCCTGTTCCAGGGTTGGTCCCTGCCGTTGGAAACCCCTCCGACTGTAGGTAGGGGAGGAATGTTGGCTCTGCTGTTGCTTTCCCAAAGAGATTTGGGGGGCGAGCCGAGGAGCAAGAGGAAAGAAAGGTCTGGAGTGTGTGCTTTCCCTAGTGCCCCATCTTGCCCTTTGCATGCTAGGGGTGGGCAGGGCCCAGGGCAGCATCCCCACGCTCGGGCAAGCCCTCGGTCCGTTTTTCGTCTCCAGGCTGCTTATGCTTGTTCCTTCTCTCCCGCTGCTGCTCTCAGGGTGTCAAGGTATTAGGAGTGGGGATATTCTATGTCCTTAAACACTACGAGTGCTCCGTGAACGGTGAGCTTTCGATTGTTCGGAGACCCATGTTCCGTATATCGGAGGTTGTTGCCAAGGAATACCAGGCCAGGTGCGCTCAAGAAGATGTTCCTGGTAAGAAGACACGTTAAAACCTTTGCCTGCCCTTGCGCCGAGCTTGAGGCGCATGCAAACTGCTCTGAAGACATGACTGAATGCCTCCGGCTGGCCTGAGAACAACTTCAGCTTGTTCAAGCTGCAGAGGCCAGCCAGGAGCAACTGCTCAGAAAGGCTCCCTGGGTGTCCTTTCCTGGTAATATGCCTTCAGCCGGGTGCGTGGGAGGGATAGGACGCTGGCCCCAAAAGCGGAGACATTTGCTGACTACGAGGCGGTGGGGGTGGGGGTCGGGGTCGGGGGTAGAAGAACCCTGTGGGCTGCTGTGCCGTCCTTGCACTTTGCTTCTTCCTTGCGTCTACTGACATGGCATAGGCTTAGCCAGAGGGCACTGGCTGCGGGCACAGTCACAATGGCCTGGCACCACGCACTTTCTCATGGGACCTGCACCCGTCTGCCCTACTTGTCCTGCCCTCCGGTAACGTGGTCCTACCAAATGGTTAGTTTCCCTTTTTTATTCCTGCACTGGCAAAATCACTGCTGCCCCCTGAGCACCTCAGTTTGCAGGCTGCTCTGACTCTTCCCGGAAGGGACTCCATAAACCGCTCCTAGGTGCTGTAGCAGAGGATTCAAGAGCCTGCTCTGAGGCAGCGCTGTCTTGCCAGAAAGTGTTGTCGCCTTGTGATTGGAGCCCGCTGCCCTGCTGCAGAGGTGCCTTTGTTCCTCCTTTGCTGCTGTCTAGGTGACGTAAGAATCGTCCCTCTGAGGTACGAGGATCTACCCGTGTGTGCCCACATGCCTTTTACAACGGTGCAGTGCTGCATACAGGAGACCGTGATGGCGTTCTTTCGGGCCATCTCAAAAAGACAGGCCGTGGACTTTGTCTTCAAGGCCATTGGCATTCTCTCCGTACGAGACCAGGAAGTGACCATGAGATTTTACGATGACTTCCTCCTCACCGTGGATGGCACTGGAAAGCTGCTAGCAGCTCTGCTCGGGGTAAGTCGAGCGCTTCCCCGTGCTACGCCTACTTCTTCTGGACACCTGTCAAAGGACGACTGAACTGATCTCTGTTGGCCTGCCAGGACCTTCCCGGCCAGCGAGGCAGCCACGGTCTCCAGCCACGCCAACTCTCTCTAGCGTCCGTCTCTCGTACGCAGTGGTCTGGGCGACAGAGGCGAACGTAGGACGAGCTGCCCCGCGTTAGGCCAAGGCTCTGGCTGGCCCAGCATCCCACTCTCTGTGCTAGAAATGATAATGGCGAGGCTTTTACGGGCTCAAAAGTAGGCAGTTTCTGGGGAAAGAGTCTACGACGCAGGCAGGTATCTGTGGCGCTTCCCCTCGCAGAAAGCCATGGTTGAGTGCTGGGCCATCTGCACTGACCAGCCCTTCCCAGTGTCCCTGGCGTCCCACTGCCATGAACGGCTCTTTTCTGCCCCAGGCCTGCATTCACGCTCTGCTTGGGATGGTCACCCTGTCCCAGCCTGTCTCCTCATCCCAGCCCAATGCCCTTCCCCAGCTCTCTCGTGTGGCGCTCCCGGTTCTTACCCACTGGGCAAAGGCAAAGCAAGGGCTGGGTCTCTCTCGCTCCTCTTCCATGCTATGGATGCAACCACCCAAATCCTTGGAGAGCCTGTGAGGCTAACACCAGGTCCGAGCCAGGTGTTCTCTTTCCAGGAGGGCTCATAGCAAGCCAACCGGCAAAACCCGGCCCGCAGAGACCCTGGCTAATCGAATGCCTTCTCCTGTGCCTGACTTCTCCACTAACAGAGAAGGAGCGTCCTCGTTGACTGTCTTGACTCTTGCCCTTGCGAAACACCCGGCAGTGAGGTCCCTCATTCTCAGCTCTGAGCTGTGCATCTTCTGCTTTCCTAGTTGAGGGCTAGCATTTGGAGAGGAAACTTTGTTTCAGGGTGTCCCGGTGGCAGCATCTGCCCTGAGCACAAGAAAGATTTGCTGCCTTTAGGAGCGAGGCAGTCATGTCGCCGGAACGCTCTCACGTACCTCTGTCTCTGTTTCAGGCCCCAGGGACGAGACCCCTGGTGGTTTCAGGAAGAGGAAGTGTGGCTTTTCGCATGGGTCCCGGCAGTGTCTTCGTGTTGCCACAGTACGTTTGTGGAGTAGGTCTCAGCTCCTGCTTGGTGAATAGGAGGAGGGGAGGCGAGATGGTCTCCAGGGGCAGCAAGGAGGCCTGGAGTACACTTTCTCCGCGTTAGGATAGGGAAGCCCTGGCCCAGACTGGTGGGGCCTCTCGTGTGCGCACACGCCGCGGAGGTCTGGCCTGTGCCTCTCCGGTTCCTCAGAATGAGAGTTCTCAAGGATGTTGCGTACTCTGCTTTGGAAAGCTATGGCCTTGGCAGGCCTTCTCAAAGCTCTCTGGCAACGGACTGTGAATGCGAGCGGCAAAGGGAGCGTGGTGCCTTTTCTGCAGCCTGGCGTCTTCTCCTTTCCAGATTTGATTTGACGCTTCCGGCTGAAAAACAAGAGGCGGAATCTCCCTCCCAGGGATCCCTGAAGTGCACTGAAGAAGAAGGGCAGATGGACAGAACAGGTCATGTCACAGCTGACTTGTGAGAGAGAAGGGAGTGTGCATGCGTGCGTGTGTTCATGCGTGTGTTCCCTTTGTCCTCAGCAGTAGGTGGTTGGAGCCCTGGTCAAGATGCGGTGCCTGGGAGAGTAGACTGCCTCTTTGTGCCTCTATTTACCCCTCGCAGCAAATCTCAAGTGACTCTGGATGGCAGGAGGTCTCAGGGTGGCCCAACAGCAACAAATGCAGCTGGTGCCGCTGAAGGGCAGTTTTGCCCCGGGGCGCTGCGCCCTGGTGGATAGCGCAAGCTCCTCTTTCACTTTAGCACTTTAGGACGTTTGGCGGCGAGGTGTCTATGCTGGAGGGGAGGGGAGGGGGGGTCTACCTCTCTGACGGATCCCGGGCACGTGAATGTGGGGAGAAAGATTGCCTGGAGATGACTGTCAACAGGCTGCTAGCGTGTGCCAAGGACGTCCTAGGGAGCAAGACCTCTTGGAGAGCGTGGCTCCAAGGGGATCAGCCTGTTTGATCCGATGCTGGAGCACATCTGCCTGTCCCAAGTGCTCACAAAGACGCTTGCTGAAGAGCCTTCTCCTTTCCTACTTCCAGGGAGTGCTCCCGTTGCGTGCCTCCTCTCTCAAGAAAGGCCTGTGCCACCCGCGTTATCTGGCGCCGGCCGTAAAAAGCAGAAGGGGCGGAAGAGCAAAGGAAGCAAGTCGTCGGCCAGGTGAGGCTCTTGGAGAAAAGGGCTGAGGGTGCCCTTGTGCTCTTGGAGTTCTTCGAAGGGGTTGCTTCTTCCGTACACTCTGTCAGTGTGACATCTGAAGGGCGGCCAACAAGTCTTTGCATGACTTGGTCTTCCTAGATTGACGGCAAGCCTGTCGCAGGTTTCTGCGAGCCTCTGGTGTCAAGCTTCTCTCTGGTGCCTTTCTTGTTTCCAGGACGGAGACTGAGAAGTCGCCTGTGAGACCAGCCTCTTCCCCCAGAGGGTCTCGGAAGGCCGCCAAAGGCCGGGAGGCAAAGGACAGAGCGCGTAACAAGCAGACTGAGGGAAAAGGTAATGTCACAGCTGACTGGTGAGAGAGGTGTGTTTGTTTTCCTTTTGGCCTCCGCAGCACGGGGCTGGAGCCAAGCTGAAAAGGCGATGCCTGGCGGAGTAGGCTGCTTCTCTTGTGCCTCTGTTTACTCATCACGGCAGATCTCAGGGGACTCCTCCTGGAAGGGGCTCTCCGGGCAGTCCTGCAGCACCAACTGCAGCAGCTGCCACTGCTGAGGGGCACTTGGCCCTGGGACTCCATGCCCTGGTGTGTCTTGCAAGCTGCTCCTTAGTTGCAGGAGTCTGTCTGTGCAGCGGCATTTAGGAATTTAGGAAGATCCCTCCGCGCTCTGCGCGGGATCAAAATCCTGCCTTGAGCTGCCAGTGGCGGAGGGGGTCTAGCTTTCCCAGGGAAGCAGCGCGCTGGAAAGTGGGGAGGAAGACCACGTGGAGATGAGTGGCGACAGGCTGCGAAGCTGTGCCAAAACGTGGCTTCCTTGTGGAGGCTGGTAATTGCAGGCCTTGTGCTGTGCATCTCCCTAAGCATGTCTTTGGGCTGGATGCGCCAGAAGAGCAAGTCTGTGCATGTGAGCGCCTTATAGATGTGCAGGAATCTGTTCCCCTTCTCGTGTGGAACTATGCCCTCCAGCCCGCAGCCGCCCCAAAGGAGAGGGTACCATGAGGTCACCAGCACCTCCCAGCCAAGCCCCGCTTTTTAAGCCTATGGGCTAGAGAAAGCAGGAGAACAGCCACAGTACTCCAGGGCAGAAGGGTGCCCTGCAGAAGTGAAGAGCTGGACAGGATTCTGTGTCAGCAAGGGCCTAAGACCTGCTCGGGAGCAGAGCTCCAAGGCAATCGGGCTCTTTGATCCAAAGCTGGAGCACAGCTGCCTGTCCTTCTTGTTCAAACGCTCACAGAGATGCTTGCTGAAGAGTCTCCGCCCTTCCTACTTCCAGGGAGTCCTCCTGCTGAGCGCCTCCTTTCTCGAGAAAGGCTTTCTCCGCCCACGCTATCTGGGGCCAGCTCAAAGGGAGGGAAAGAATGGAAAACCCGGGCAAACAAGCCAGCTGCCAGGTGAGGCTCTTGGAGCAAAGCATGCCGGTGACCGTGTGCTTTTGGCATTCTGGGAAGGAGTTGTTTCCGTCGCACACGCCGTCGGTATGAACTCTGAAAGGTTGTCAACTCGTGTCACAACGACCGATGTCGATGCAAGAGGTGTTGCAGCAGCTGAGAAGTTGCAGCAAAGCTGTTCTGCTTTGCTAGACATTTCAAGGGACCTCATTTGGTTGCAGCGTAGATGAGAGCACTTCCCAGAGGAACGTGAAAGTCAGACCATCCTCCCCCACCAACAGAGAGCGGTGTCCGTTTTCCCTGGTTTTTAGGTTGGATTCAATTCACTAGAAGCCTCCCCTTTTCCCATTTCACCCCAAAACAGAGTCTTTCTGACCACCTCACGGCCTTTAGTGCCCCTAGCAGGAGGCGGCTAGCGGGCTCTGCAGGCTCCGGGCGTGGCAAATGGCACTGGTTTTCTCCTCGTGCCATCCAGAGAGGGCCCACACCTGGGCATCCAGAGCTTTCCTTAGGGCCTGTAGGGCCTCATGTGAGTGCTACAGCTGGAGGCGTTCTTCCCTCACTCTTGACGGGATCACAAGGGCTCAAATACACCAAATGCTCCAGCAGCACTGTCTTGTGCTGCAGAGGCTGGCACGCCGCTGCTTGTGAGCACAAGATGGAGAACGGTCTCATCCGGGACTCCGATAACCTCACCCGGCTTGTGTGTTTTCAGCCTGCTGCAAACAGTTCGGGAGAGCTCCTCTCAGGTGGACGAGGACAGCAAGCAGCAAGAACCTCGTCAAGCCAGACCTCGGACTGCAATTCCTGTTTGCAGGCAGCCAAACAGGGCAGAACAGGTAAGCCGAGGAGCGGAGCCGTGGAGGTCTCCAAGTCCGAGTGGTACTGCTGCCCCCCAAAGAGCAGGCCAGGTGGCCATGGTCTTTCAAGCTTGCCTGCCCATGCCTGGCAGGGAGAAGCTGCTGCAAAAAGCCAAAGGGGAGGAGCAGCAATGTGCTGTGGTGGGGGCATGGCTGGGTCGCCCCCTCCCTTGAACTTGCAGGGAAGAAGGCCAACCACAGGCGGGGCTGTGCTTGCAAGAGTGTAGCCAGCCGAGTGAAGGACGCCACGAGTCCTCTCTCTTCAGCCCTTGGGAGACCTCACCTGGAGCCAGCCCTAGGTCCAGGGTGGGGCTCGACCATGCAAGAGAGGCTCTGGAATGCTGGAGCAAATCCAGCGGAGGCTCCCAAGCTGGCCAGCGGGCTGGAGAACCTGGTGTCCAAGGGAGAGGTGGAGAGGACTGTGTTTGTTCAGCCCATAGAAGAGAAGGCTCAAGGGTCCATCGCCTTGCTGTCTGCAGCTACCCGGGGGAAAGGCTAGAGGTAACTTAGCCAGCTCTTCTCAGAGGCGCACAGTGACAGGGTGAGAGGCACAAGACGTAGAGTTGCAAAAAGGCAGATTCCGGCTAGCTGTTGGGAGGCGCGTTTCCACCATGAGGGTGGTCAAAGTTTGGAACAGGGCCCAGAGAGGCTGTGGGACTTCTACCCTTGGAGTTATTCAACCCTCAGGTGGACACGGCCCGGGCAGCCTGCTCTAACTGGCCCCGCTTGGAGCGGGGCCTTGGACGAGAGTTCTCCAGAGGTCCCCTCCAACCGACCCCGTTCAGTGGTTCCGTGCTGGGGTCTGACTGGTGGAACCCCACGGGAGCGTTTGATTTCACGGTTGCAGCGCTGAAAAATGGTCATTCCTTGCCCTCATTCACCCTGTCACGAGCGATGTCAGCAAGAGAGAATGGAGCCAGCAAGCAACGGTGGTGAATCCCGGCCAGGGTCCCTGCCTGCGGCAGTGCTTGGCATGGGGGTTTCTGAGGCCAGAGCAGAGCAAGTGTGCGGGAGGACGCACAGGCCCCGCAGTTGCTGGCTTCTCCAGGGCTGAGAGGTGAGAGCGCCTGAGGGAGGTCAGAAGCAGCCTCAAATTTGTCCTCTGGCCCCAATGCAGGCTTGGCGGCATCAGGAAACGCTGCCCGAGCTTCAGCCACACTCACCAGTGCCGTGGCTTGGGAAAGAGGAGAGCGCTGCTGCCTTCCTGCCCCGAGCTGAGGAGAAGAAGAGGAAGCCAGAGAGGCTGCCGCGGCTGCGCAAAGAGTAAGTGCGCGCCAGGCCCAGCCCCGGCCTGGAAAACTGGAGTGGCAGCACCTGTCCGAGGTGTGAGGAAGCCCATCTTGGGAGCCATGGGGCTGGGTATGGCGTCCCCTGATTTCTCCTGGCATGGCAATGACCTGGGCTGGACCCTGGTGCCAGGCAGCCCCAAGCTGCATTGCCACTTGAAGGCTGTGGGTACCACCAGCGGGAGCGTGCGTGCAGGGGCTGGTCGAGGGGAGAGGCAGGAGGGCCTCAGCCAGAAGGGGAGAGGGAACTTTCCCTGCTCTTGCAGGCAGCTTTCTGTACGAGCAAGCCACACCCTGCAACTCTTGGAGACTTACCAAGCGCGTCGGGAAGAGTGGAAGCAGAGGGTAGAGCTGAATCGGCAGCGGAATTCCCAAGAGAAGCACTTCCTCTGGTAAATTTCTCCAGCTGGGGGTGCTGTTTCCCCTTCCCCTGCACTGGCCTTCCCTCCACACCCAGGAGCACCCAAGGGGAGGGGAGGGGAAGGGGGTCCGGTCTTTCCCTGGCACCCCTCGTGGGAGAGCAACAGGCTTTGCAGGCTGTGGCCTGGGAGCAGGCACCCTTCCAGCCCAGGGGCAGGGGTTGGGCACTCAGCGGTGGGCTTTCCCTGTGGGACCAGAAAGTTGTGGCTGCCGACGATGAAAGGATTCCTCCAGCGTTTTGGCTCTCCCTTTTCAAACCGCACGCTCCATCCTTGTCTCCCCAAGGCTCCACACCCGGACACCTTGCCCTGTGGGGATCGAGGCCGGCTTGGTGCAAAGTCCCATCCCCGCCTGACTCCTCCGCAGGCTGATTACCGGCACGTGGCACCTTGTCATGTCCTTGCCTTGGACACTAGGGCCCCTGTCCCGTTCCAGAAAGCATAGAGATGCCAGCAGAAGCAGACCCCAGAAGAACCGCCCTGCCCTAGGCCTGCAGCGTTTCCGTGCCCTTCTCCCTGTGCCTAAAACCAAACGGTTCCTTTTTAATGCCCTAGCACTGGGCAGCAGATGGCTCTGCGGGATCAAAGGGAGAGATACCAGGACTTGCTGGCTGCGCAGAAGACGTGTGAACATTGCTGGAAAGTCTGGAAGCGTGGTCCTGAGCCATCTTGCTAGCTGCGGAAGCCTGCCTGGGCCTGAAGAGCGACCAGTCCCAAGGCACTGCAGCTCCAGGGCCAAGTGGAGGCCTGTCAGCGTGGGAGCTCCCTCGGCTGCTGTCAGCGTTGTCTCCATTGCGGCCATGGAGCTCTTAGCAAAGGGGATGTTGAAATCCACCTACAAGGGCCAAAGGAAAAAAAAAGTGGCGTGTACTTGTTCACGGCTGGAGTAACCAGCCTGTGCCTCACAAAGGACAGTGCTGCAGGACAGATGAACAGAAGAGCTGTTAAACCCCCCATGTGCTCCTCCACAGTTTTTGTAGCGCCGTAACAGAATAACGCCCGTACACAGACCGCAGCATAGAGACACGCGTGCCACAGAGCGGGTGTGCAAGCAAACCACTGCCTCACTCATTCTAAGGACAGCGCGCGCGCACACACACGCGCCCCTTTCTTCCTTCATTACCCTCCCTAGGACACGCTCAGAGCTCACACCTCTCACTCCCCAAGACCCTCACGCACAGCCAGGACTGCACCGCCAGAGTGCACATGCACCAGCCCAACACATCCCTGACACTGCACACGCATCCGCACACATGCTCACGCTCTCCACACGCACAGAGACACTGCACAGCGGACACACCCCTCACACAGCATGGTGGCCAGGACACACGTACACCTGATGGGCCCACAGCCCCAGGGGTGCTATAGGAGCTGCAGCCCTTCTCCGGATTGTATGGGGAAAGGCTAAGGGCAGAGGAGGAGCTGCTGTGGGGTAGAGCGGTGCGGCAACCTGGGAGTGCAGATGCCTGGCTTTTCTCTGCAGCTGCAGTGCTCTCCAGCCAGGCAAACCTGGGATGGGCCATGTTTGTCCCTGGGCCTCCGTCGGCCCTTGGCTGCTCCTTGTGGCGGCCCCCCCAGGGCTGTGCTCATGTCCTGGTGGGCGCACGGTGTCCCCACCACCCACCTCCTGCCTGCTGCCTGGAGGTGGACGTGCCTCATTTAGACCTTCCTCCTCTCTTGCCGCATGGCTGCGGTTGGTTTTTTTAGCGCTTTCTTGAATTAGGTTTTCAAAGCAGCACCTAGTAGCTTCTTGTAAACTACAGGCAGCTCACAGCTGCTTGACTGCCCTGTCAGCCTTTTTCAAATCCTGGGCTCCTTGAAGCCTGTCCATGCGCCTCCTCTGACCCGGGAACACAGCATCTCCCTGCCCTTCATCAAACACAGGAAGGGGCTTTGTGGATCCTCCCAGAGGAGCGGGTGATGGCCGTGTCCTTTCGGTCTGTTGCTGGGAGAAGCCTCTTCTTCGGTCGTCTTCCTTGTCCCAGTAACGCCTGATGCTCCAAACACTGCACTCTCCCTGCAAGTGCTGCCTCTTACTAAGCACCTGCTTCACTGGCAGACATTCGGCGTAGTAAAGAGGCAAAGGCTTTGGACCGCCTTGCTGCTGCAGGGACCAACAAATTGCCAAGGAGGTCCAGAAGCTGAGTACTCAGCCAGTACTGTTTTGCCCTGCCTGTGCGCTTAGTTGGCAGCTTTCCCTGGCCATGCAACTCATGAAGTGGTGCTGACCCTGATTTCCAGAAAAGTGCTTGTCAGTTTAAAAGAGAAGAACTGGTTTTCAGTGGGGAGTTGGAAGGGCGACGTTCTGCTGCTTTGGGGGACTGCCCGCTGGCTTTTCTGGTGCGGTGACCCTTCTGTCTCGTCTCGCTCTGAGAGCTCCGCGAGGTCCCTCTTGACCCTCCCTGTGTGGAATAGCTACAAGATGCTGCTGCAGAGACTACTGGACTCTGACAGCCAGGCAGGGGTTAGGCCAGAGCCCAGATGCCCTCGGGAGCAGAGCGCAAAGCCAGAAGCCCGTTGGCTCCCCCACGAGATGTGGTTTGGGACCAGTGTTCCCTGCTGCTGCTCTCCGTGTCCTTCTTGGCTGCCTTAGCCCCTCTCCAGCCTCCACTCCCATTGGCCCAGCATGGCTTTGGCTGCTCTGGGTCTGCCCTTACTCACGGTCCCTGTGGCAGTCGGGTGTCCTTCTTCTGCCTCCCCTCGCCCCCTCCCCCGGCTGCCTTCACTACAGGGGCTTTCTGATGCACTCAATGGCCTCACAGGGCTGCCACAGCAGCGACCGCACTGTCCCAGCCCTGGGTCGCCTGTGGCCTCCCTTTTCCTGCCTCTAGCCAGCTAAACCCTGCCGAGGGGCACTTTGCCCTGGCACTCCGTGCCCTGGTGAATGTTGCAAGCCTGGCACGCAATGGCTGCTCCTTGCTGGACGAGACAAAGAGGAAAGCACTTGAGGTGCCCGGTTAATGCTGAAGAGCCATGGTGATCGCAGGCAACAATGGTTGCTCGTGGGCTCCAGTCCGCCTCTCCAAGCGTGCTCCAGTGGCGCAATGGGCCAGCGCGCAGTACTTATACAGCAGTGCTAAGCGGAGGGATGCTGAGGGTGTGCGTTCAAGCCTCACCTGGAGCATGGGCTTTTGATCATGCAGTGCCTCCTCTTCCCTTGGGCGGTGCAGCTTCCTAGCAGTGACATCTGTCTCAAGCCAGACATCCTGGGACCTGCCAATACAGACACCTTGGAACACCAGAAGCGCTCGGGGCCGTTCCAGGCTTGACCTGGGCTCTGCCCGCATAGCACTCGGTTTGGGGCCCCGGAGGCAGAGCTGGGCTCTCCTCCCTTCTCTTCCGCAGAGGATCCAGACCCCACTCAGGGCGCAGATGCTAACATTTTCCTTTGCTCTTCAGCATTTGCCCTCCAGGCGGACACTCTCCCAGCACCAGCTGCCCAGCCTCACTGTGGCAGAGCCTTCCTAGCCAGCCTTTCCCCCTGCAGCCAGGCCAGGAGGAAGCACTCCTGGCTCTCTACACGCGAGCACTGCGGTGGAGCTGCAGGCAAAAGCTGCTGCCTCACAGCGCCTCTCACTCTGCAGCAGGCAAGGGAGAAAGGCAGCTCTGCCTTTCCAGGGAGGGTTTCTTTCCCACAGCCAGCTTACAGCTTGGCCGGAACAGGACTTAAGACTTCCAGCAAGGTGGCATAACCTCAGAAAAGTCACACACTCCCCCTGAAGAAAAAAAAAAAGCGACTTCTTTCTCCCAGGGAAGAGCTACTTGTGTTGGGGGTCTCTATGGCGTGGGATGGCAGTTGCGGGTGGGCTGGGGCTGCAGGGCAGTTTGTGTGTGGAGCTGAGAGTGCCCTGACTGCAACACGGAGAGCAAGGGCAAGGGAAAGGAAAGGTGAAAAGCTGGGCACTTTCCAGGCAGAGTCTCTCAGTTCTCAAGCTTGGCCTGGAGAACGGAGACGCTTGACTGCTTTCCCAGAAGCAGGAGTAGCTGTCACGGCAGCCCCCCAGCAGAAGACACTGCACGATCACTAGAAACCAGGAAATCATTTTAGGCACGAGCCCACTGAATGTTTGGAACAGAGAGCACAGAAGAGCTTCCTAGGCCATGGCATCTTTGGAAACAAACCCCTTGGCCCACCCTTGCAGGTGCCTCCCGTGTCTTTTCCAACTCTCCTTTTCACCCGGCGGGCTTTGCAAAACCATTGCTGTGACTCGGATTCGAACCGAGGTTGCTGCGGCCACAACGCAGAGTACTAACCACTATACGATCACAGCTGCCCATGTGATTGCCTTTCCTCCTCGGGCCATTTGTCCCTCCTGCCTCCTGCCCTCCTGCCTTCTGCCCTCCTGCGGAGCAGCCAGAGCTGTCAGGTGACGGCAGGCTAGCAGGGAGAAGTCAGAAAATGCGAGTCTGTGTCCTTGCAGAGCAGCACCCGAACAGCGCAAGCCCTCATGTGCCTCCCTGGGAGAGGGGAGGCAAACTCACGCTCTAGATTCACCTTTTCAGAAGTCTCAGTTCTTGGGGATGGCAAAGAACTGGACTGAAGGCAGTTACGGGGCATGTCCAGGGGCTGGCGATGAGGAAAGGACAACTCTGCAAAGAGCGGCCCCGCGTAGCCAGCTGGACAGAGGGTGGTGTAGGGGGGAAGGCAGGTGCATAGCACAGGGGATACGAACTGCTCCGTGCCCAGCCCTGGCTCTTTCTGCTCAAGTGTCCCCTCCACCACGCACCCTGGGGTGCAGTGTGAGCCTGTGGGCGCACCTCCACAAAGAGCGACGGTCCTTTCCCCACTTGCTCTGCTCCTGCTGCTGGGAGAGGTCCTGGCGAGAGGTTGCAGCTGCAGGAGTGCTGCGCTGGGTGGCGGAGGTGGCTCAGCAGAAGGGAGCTGCTCCTCGCCTGAGCTACGTTGCAGCCATGCCCGGCCCTGGCCGCCATGCACCTCGCTGACCCTGCCCTTCCCTGGCTGACCGGGCTCCAGAGCTTGGCCTCAGACCCGTCTCAGCACTTTGGACTTGGCTGGCAACCACTGCTCTGTGCCTGGCCCTCGTTCCTGACACTCAACCAGCTCTCCCTTCTTGCTCGGGTGCTGAGGGCCTGTGCCCTGCCAGGGAGGTCCCTGCCTCACTGGCCTTGCTATGTCCCTCGCAGCCTGCTTGCCTGCCCTCGGAAAGCAGCCCGCTCCCACTGCTGGCTGCCACCTGCAGCAAGAGCGTGCTCACGTTTCGCACTGTGCTGCAAGGACAGCCGGAAGGGGCATCGGTCCCCTGGCGAGAGGCAATCCAGACTTCCCCCAGCCCAACCCATGCACCAGGACAGGAGTGTTGCAGTCTGGTGGGTATAGGTGAGTGGTGCAAGGAGCTGGATTTTGGCTCCGGTTTCTTGGAGAGATGGGTTTGAAGCCCGTGCTGTCGGGCTTTGTTGTCTCAGGCTGCTGTGATTTGTGCCCAGCTGTGATTTTCTGCTCAGGGACTTTCCACGGCAGCGGGTCCCTGCCGGCAAGCCCACGTGTGCCGCCAAAAGGAGGCCGTCCCTGGGTGGGCTCGAACCACCAGCCTCTCGGTTAACAGCCGAGCGCGCTCGCCCATTGCGCCACAGAGACCCCCCCCGACCAAGGGCTGTCTCAGTGATGCGCCCGTCTGTGCCATGACACACCTCGGTGCTGAGGGACTGGCAATGCCCCTGATCTTGGGCCATGTCCTTGGAGGGCACGTGCACGCACCACGCGGTGGAGGCGGCTTGAGGAGAGGCCTTTTCTCAGTCTCTTCCAGCATCGCTTTCCCACACGCTGTGCGTCAAGAGAGAGCTGGTGGGTGCAGCTCTCTCCCGTGCCCGCCCGCCTGCTCTGCTCCTGGTGCTGGAGGCAGGACAGTAGCCACGCACACAGCACTGCTGACCTGGCTGAGGTGGACTCAGGGCAAGGGATTTGCTCCGCTCCCTCTGGCCACCCCTGCCCAGAGCAAGGTGTAGCAGTGGTGCCAGCAGCTGGAGGCTCCTCTCCTGGATGGGCCCTGAGCACCTGGGGTCCACTGCCCATAGGTGCTGAGTGGTGTCTAGGCTTCCTGTGAGCCCCAGCACCATCGGACCCTGTCAGCGCCCTCCGGACCGTTTCTCAGAGACTTCCGGAATAAGAAGAGCTTGGCGCAGGGGTTGCTTCAGAGCAGGCATTTGAGTGAGGCACACGGTGGTTTCCTCTCTGCGTGGGCATCGACTGACCCTGGCAGAGGACAGACTCCCCTCCCAGGGAGCCAGCTGCTCTATGAGCGCAGCAATGTGTGAGCCCTCTTGGCTTGACATGGAAAGACGGGCAGTTTTGTCCCGCAGAGGCACACTTCTGAGAGCTGCAGCTGAATTTAATGCAGGAGGGTGATTTTGCCAAGCTGTTAGGAGCTATGAAGCTGGACTGGTTGTGTCCTCCTGGCAGCGTGTCGTGACTAGAGCCGGGGCCATCTCAGCAGCACAAAAGGGCATTAGACTGTGCAGAAAGGGCCCCCAGGGCCCCCTTGCCTCAACCACGCTGCCAATAGCACACGGCGCAAACCTGTGTCCAGCGGTGACCAGCCTCCCCGCCGACCGCCACCTTGCACTCCCTGGGCCTTCCCGCTGCAGGGTGCCTGCTGCCCAGAGGCTCTGGTTGAGGGTCTCGTTCTCAGAAAGAAGGAGGAATGCCTGCAGAGTTGCCTGGGAAGGCTCGGGCTGCCACGGCAATTTGTCTTCCTGACCGGCTGTGGGGGGCTGTGGTTGGAGGGGTTGGTCCCCTGCAGGGCAGGGCTGGTGCCCACCAGTGGGTGCACAGGCAGGCTGGGCCTCTCCTCCCTGGTGGTCTAGTGGTCAGGATTCGGCACTCTCACTGCCGCGGCCTGGGTTCGATTCCCAGCCAGGGAAAGGCTTAGGGTTAGGCTTAGGCTTAGGGCTAACCCTATTGCCACAGCAAGCGAGGCCTTTCACCTGGGGGGCAGCGTGGAAGGAAGGGGACCCTATCAGACGCACAGGAGCTCTGAGCAGGCACGAGGAACAGGGCGTTTCCTCTGTTGCAACAACAGCCATCCTGGGCTTGCCTGTGCAGCCAGCTCCAGGGCAGCCCTGTCTTCTGCCAAATCCCCTTGCAGAATACCCTTTCCTTAGGGCTCCTGGGAGGCGCTGGGTGACAGAGAAAAGGTCTCTGGGTCTGCGGGACGTGACTCACCTGCCGCAGGAGCTGCCTTGTCTTTCAGTCCTAAGATCCCTGCACTACCCAGTCCCACAGAGGCAGGAGCAGGCGACTCTGCAGTGAAGCTTTGCTCTGCATATGCCAATGAGAGACCCTTCCCATGCTTCCTGGTGCAGACGGGGCCAGAAGGCCCAGGGAGGAGCTGAAATGGGCTCCTGGGCCCATGGGCAGGGTGTGTGGAGCATTGCTGGTCAGGGCCACTGAGGCCCTCAGGGCCCTGACAACACCCAGGTGTCGCGTCCTGCTGCTACGCCACAGGGGACTTGCAATAACAACCAGTGCTTAGGCCCTGCTGATAGTCACAGCCTGAGCCAGCCCTTGGTTCTGTTACGTCCTGGACAACTCCGGTCACTTTGAAAAAAGCCCTGGAAACAAGCCCACCTGCCCCCCACACTCAGCCATGGCACAGGTGTTCCTCAGTGCAGCGAGATGTTGGTGCACAAGGGGTGGCGCTTAACGCTCCCAGACCCGATTTTGCATTCGCACGGCCTTTGGCACGGTTTGGAGACGGTCCTGGCGGACTCTTGGACAGTGCCCGGGGGGAAAGGAAGTAGCCGTTGCTGAGAGCATAGCTCACCGAGGCAGCACACAGGTGCAGCAGTTTGAGCCAAAGGAGGCTGTGACCTCTCGCAAGCTCTAACAGGCTCCAGCGAGCTCTGTCAGCCATTCCTGAGCACAGGGCGCTTGGAGCTCTAGTTCCACCTAGAGTCGTGATGAGGGAAGGTCAAGCAGCCGTCCAGCAGGTGCCAGCGAGAGACCTGTACCACAAGCGCTGGGCCCAGTACAAGAAAGACATGGCCATGCCGGAGCGAGTCCAGCAAAAGGCCTCCGAGAGGCTTGAGGGATTGAAGCATCCGTCACACGAGCAGAGGCTGAGAGAGCTGGGATTGTTTAGGCGGGAGACGCAAAGGCCCAGAGGGGCTCTTGTCGGTGTGTCTAAATACGCGATGGGGGGAGTAAAGAAGACGGAGCCAGACTCCAGAGCCCAGGCAGACTCCAGACTCCAGAACCCAGAGAGGCTGTGGTATACCTAACCAGCACCAGCCCTTGCTTTGCCGAGGCTCCTCTTTATTCCTTCCTTCCTTTATCCCTTCCTTCCTTCCTTCAGGGCAGAGCTCAGCACAGCCCCTGCGGCCAGCAATGGCAGCGCAGCGTCCCCATCTGGGGCCACCACACTGGTGAGCTCCCCCTCCCCGCCCCCGCCATGGCTCTCGCTGCGCCACGGCGTGGGGTGGGGGCAGCACCCCAAAACAGCCAGCGCAGCTGCCCTTGGCTGAGGTGGGCAAAGCCTGGCAGGGTCTGGGGGAGGGTGTCGCGGGAGGCCTGGCAGCCTCTTGGTGACGCGGGCGGGGGTCACAGTGGGACATGCCGCATCACAGCCACAGCTCCCCTCCCGCCACGGGGCCCCTCCCTGCACTTCCCTGCGAGGCCTGGGCAAGCCCAGCTTTCGGGTGCTGCTCTCGCCACCGCTCTTCTCTGGAGGAGCTGCTTTGCAGCGCAACGAGAGGGCGAAGGCAGGCCACGCAACACTGCTGGAGCCTGCCTGGGGAAGTGCAAAGGAGGAGGAGGAGAAGTTTCCTCCTCACCCTCCTGCTACAGGGCCTCATTGAGCGTGAGGGGGCGCAAAGATGGAGAACCTGTGGCCAGACGTGTTCCCAACGCTCAGGAATCTCAGCCGCTACGGTAAGGCTTGCAGGAGGTATTTCCTGACTGCTGTAGAGCATATCAGCTAGGAGAAGAGCTATGGAAAGGCTGGGCTCTGTGGGGCAGGGCTGGACAGGGCTAGTGGGTGCCACGAGAGACCAGTCTGCACGTCCCTTGGTGGCCCAGCGGTGAGTTTGGCAGCCGGGACTCCTGCAGGGGAGACACCTGGGGCTGCCCTGAGCCTGGGCGACTCCTGTGGGCACGGCACCGTCCTCTCACTGGCGTGGAAAGCTAGTCCCCGTTTCCCTAGCGGGCGGGTATGCCTTTCAGGCATGCCCTCCTGAAAGGACAGGAGCCTCGCTTAGAAGTGGGCAGAGGTGTCCTCGCAGCTCAGCTCTGCAGCTCCCGCCACGTGGAGCGCCTTGCGTGTTTGGAATTGGGGTGGCGGTATGTTTCGTCTCACCTGCACCGGTCACCTCCTTGGTGAGCAGGGTGCTGAATGGTTGTGCGCTTGCTGACTTGGATTTTTCCCTTGCTTTCCAGAGATTGTTACCATTTGGGACAGTGTCTCTGAATACATTCTAGAGCACTTGGCAGAGAACAAGGTGGGTCTTGTGGCTCGGTCCTCCCCTCCTGAAACGCTGACGGTTTGCCTTGTCCTGACACCCCTGTGCCACGGCGTGCCGTTGCTTCCCTCCCCTGAAAAGAGAAAGAGCACCCCCGCAGGACACTGTCCTGGACAAATGTGCCACAGAGCAGCTTCTCTGGCACCGGCGGTAACAACGGAAGTCCCGATAAAGCAGAAGAGAGTGCTGGGCACTTTCTGGGCCTTCTCCCTTCTCCAGTGCCAGCATGGAAAAACCAAAGCCTGGCCCCTGTTCCAGGGTTGGTCCCTGCCGTTGGAAACCCCTCCGACTGTAGGTAGGGGAGGAATGTTGGCTCTGCTGTTGCTTTCCCAAAGAGATTTGGGGGGGCGAGCAGAGGAGCAAGAGGGAAGAAAGGTCTGGAGTGTGTGCTTTCCCTAGTGCCCCATCTTGCCCTTTGCATGCTAGGGGTGGGCAGGGCCCAGGGCAGCATCCCCACGCTCGGGCAAGCCCTCGGTCTGTTTTTCGTCTCCAGGCTGCTTATGCTTGTTCCTTCTCTCCCGCTGCTGCTCTCAGGGTGTCAAGGTATTAGGAGTGGGGATATTCTATGTCCTTAAACACTACGAGTGCTCCGTGAACGGTGAGCTTTCGATTGTTCGGAGACCCATGTTCCGTATATCGGAGGTTGTTGCCAAGGAATACCAGGCCAGGTGCGCTCAAGAAGATGTTCCTGGTAAGAAGACACGTTAAAACCTTTGCCTGCCCTTGCGCCGAGCTTGAGGCGCATGCAAACTGCTCTGAAGACATGACTGAATGCCTCCGGCTGGCCTGAGAACAACTTCAGCTTGTTCATGCTGCAGAGGCCAGCCAGGAGCAACTGCTCAGAAAGGCTCCCTGGGTGTCCTTTCCTGGTAATATGCCTTCAGCCGGGTGCGTGGGAGGGATAGGACGCTGGCCCCAAAAGCGGAGACATTTGCTGACTACGAGGCGGTGGGGGTGGGGGTGGGGGTCGGGGTGGGGGTGCGGGGGGGGTAGAAGAACCCTGTGGGCTGCTGTGCCGTCCTTGCACTTTGCTTCTTCCTTGCGTCTACTGACATGGCATAGGCTTAGCCAGAGGGCACTGGCTGCGGGCACAGTCACAATGGCCTGGCACCACGCACTTTCTCATGGGACCTGCACCCGTCTGCCCTACTTGTCCTGCCCTCCGGTAACGTGGTCCTACCAAATGGTTAGTTTCCCTTTTTTATTCCTGCACTGGCAAAATCACTGCTGCCCCCTGAGCACCTCAGTTTGCAGGCTGCTCTGACTCTTCCCAGAAGGGACTCCATAAACTGCTCCTAGGCGCTGTAGCAGAGGATTCAAGAGCCTGCTCTGAGGCAGCGCTGTCTTGCCAGAAAGTGTTGTCACCTTGTGATTGGAGCCCGCTGCCCTGCTGCAGAGGTGCCTTTGTTCCTCCTTTGCTGCTGTCTAGGTGACGTAAGAATCGTCCCTCTGAGGTACGAGGATCTATCCGTGTGTGCCCACATGCCTTTTACAACGGTGCAGTGCTGCATACAGGAGACCGTGATGGCGTTCTTTCGGGCCATCTCAAAAAGACAGGCCGTGGACTTTGTCTTCAAGGCCATTGGCATTCTCTCCGTACGAGACCAGGAAGTGACCATGAGATTTTACGATGACTTCCTCCTCACCATGGATGGCACTGGAAAGCTGCTAGAAGCTCTGCTCGGGGTAAGTCGAGTGCTTCCCCGTGCTACGCCTACTTCTTCTGGACAGCTGTCAAAGGACGACTGAACTGATCTCTGTTGGCCTGCCAGGACCTTCCCGGCCAGCGAGGCAGCCACGGTCTCCAGCCACGCCAACTCTCTCTAGCGTCCGTCTCTCGTACACAGTGGTCTGGGCGACAGAGGCGAACGTAGGACGAGCTGCCCCGCGTTAGGCCAAGGCTCTGGCTGGCCCAGCATCCCACTCTCTGTGCTAGAAATGATAATGGCGAGGCTTTTACGGGCTCAAAAGTAGGCAGTTTCTGGGGAAAGAGTCTACGACGCAGGCAGGTATCTGTGGCACTTCCCCTCGCAGAAAGCCATGGTTGAGTGCTGGGCCGTCTGCACTGACCAGCCCTTCCCAGTGTCCCTGGCATCCCACTGCCATGAACGGCTCTTTTCTGCCCCAGGCCTGCATTCACGCTCTGCTTGGGATGGTCACCCTGTCCCAGCCTGTCTCCTCATCCCAGCCCAATGCCCTTCCCCAGCTCTCTCGTGTGGCGCTCCCGGTTCTTACCCACTGGGCAAAGGCAAAGCAAGGGCTGGGTCTCTCTCGCTCCTCTTCCATGCTATGGATGCAACCACCCAAATCCTTGGAGAGCCTGTGAGGCTAACACCAGGTCCGAGCCAGGTGTTCTCTTTCCAGGAAGGCTCATAGCAAGCCAACCGGCAAAACCCGGCCCGCAGAGACCCTGGCTAATCGAATGCCTTCTCCTGTGCCTGACTTCTCCACTAACAGAGAAGGAGCGTCCTCGTTGACTGTCTTGACTCTTGCCCTTGCGAAACACCTGGCAGTGAGGTCCCTCATTCTCAGCTCTGAGCTGTGCATCTTCTGCTTTCCTAGTTGAGGGCTAGCATTTGGAGAGGAAACTTTGTTTCAGGGTGTCCCGGTGGCAGCATCTGCCCTGAGCACAAGAAAGATTTGCTGCCTTTAGGAGCAAGGCAGTCATGTCGCCGGAACGCTCTCACGTACCTCTGTCTCTGTTTTAGGCCCCAGGGACGAGACCCCTGGTGGTTTCAGGAAGAGGAAGTGTGGCTTTTCGCATGGGTCCCGGCAGTGTCTTCGTGTTGCCACAGTACGTTTGTGGAGTAGGTCTCAGCTCCTGCTTGGTGAATAGGAGGAGGGGAGGCGAGATGGTCTCCAGGGGCAGCAAGGAGGCCTGGAGTACACTTTCTCCGCGTCAGGATAGGGAAGCCGTGGCCCAGACTGGTGGGGCCTCTCGTGTGCGCACACGCCGCGGAGGTCTGGCCTGTGCCTCTCCGGTTCCTCAGAATGAGAGTTCTCAAGGATGTTGCGTACTCTGCTTTGGAAAGCTATGGCCTTGGCAGGCCTTCTCAAAGCTCTCTGGCAACGGACTGTGAATGCGAGCGGCAAAGGGAGCGTGGTGCCTTTTCTGCAGCCTGGCGTCTTCTCCTTTCCAGATTTGATTTGACGCTTCCGGCTGAAAAACAAGAGGCGGAATCTCCCTCCCAGGGATCCCTGAAGTGCACTGAAGAAGAAGGGCAGATGGACAGAACAGGTCATGTCACAGCTGACTTGTGAGAGAGAAGGGAGTGTGCATGCGTGCGTGTGTTCATGCGTGTGTTCCCTTTGTCCTCAGCAGTAGGTGGTTGGAGCCCTGGTCAAGATGCGGTGCCTGGGAGAGTAGACTGCCTCTTTGTGCCTCTATTTACCCCTCGCAGCAAATCTCAAGTGACTCTGGATGGCAGGAGGTCTCAGGGTGGCCCAACAGCAACAAATGCAGCTGGTGCCGCTGAAGGGCAGTTTTGCCCCGGGGCGCTGCGCCCTGGTGGATAGCGCAAGCTCCTCTTTCACTTTAGCACTTTAGGACGTTTGGCGGCGAGGTGTCTATGCTGGAGGGGAGGGGAGGGGGGGTCTACCTCTCTGACGGATCCCGGGCACGTGAATGTGGGGAGAAAGATTGCCTGGAGATGACTGTCAACAGGCTGCTAGCGTGTGCCAAGGACGTCCTAGGGAGCAAGACCTCTTGGAGAGCGTGGCTCCAAGGGGATCAGCCTGTTTGATCCGATGCTGGAGCACATCTGCCTGTCCCAAGTGCTCACAAAGACGCTTGCTGAAGAGCCTTCTCCTTTCCTACTTCCAGGGAGTGCTCCCGTTGCGTGCCTCCTCTCTCAAGAAAGGCCTGTGCCACCCGCGTTATCTGGCGCCGGCCGTAAAAAGCAGAAGGGGCGGAAGAGCAAAGGAAGCAAGTCGTCGGCCAGGTGAGGCTCTTGGAGAAAAGGGCTGAGGGTGCCCTTGTGCTCCTGGAGTTCTTTGAAGGGGTTGCTTCTTCCGTACACTCTGTCAGTGTGACATCTGAAGGGTGGCCAACAAGTCTTTGCATGACTTGGTCTTCCTAGATTGACGGCAAGCCTGTCGCAGGTTTCTGCGAGCCTCTGGTGTCAAGCTTCTCTCTGGTGCCTTTCTTGTTTCCAGGACGGAGACTGAGATGTCACCTGTGAGACCAGCCTCTTCCTCCAGAGGGTCTCGGAAGGCCGCCAAAGGCCGGGAGGCAAAGGACAGAGCGCGTAACAAGCAGACTGAGGGAAAAGGTAATGTCACAGCTGACTGGTGAGAGAGGTGTGTTTGTTTTCCTTTTGGCCTCCGCAGCACGGGGCTGGAGCCAAGCTGAAAAGGCGATGCCCGGCGGAGTAGGCTGCTTCTCTTGTGCCTCTGTTTACTCATCACAGCAGATCTCAGGGGACTCCTCCTGGAAGGGGCTCTCCGGGCAGTCCTGCAGCACCAACTGCAGCAGCTGCCACTGCTGAGGGGCACTTGGCCCTGGGACTCCATGCCCTGGTGTGTCTTGCAAGCTGCTCCTTAGTTGCAGGAGTCTGTCTGTGCAGCGGCATTTAGGAATTTAGGAAGATCCCTCCGCGCTCTGCGCGGGATCAAAATCCTGCCTTGAGCTGCCAGTGGCGGAGGGGGTCTAGCTTTCCCAGGGAAGCAGCGCGCTGGAAAGTGGGGAGGAAGACCACGTGGAGATGAGTGGCGACAGGCTGCGAAGCTGTGCCAAAACGTGGCTTCCTTGTGGAGGCTGGTAATTGCAGGCCTTGTGCTGTGCATCTCCCTAAGCATGTCTTTGGGCTGGATGTGCCAGAAGAGCAAGTCTGTGCATGTGAGCGCCTTATAGATGTGCAGGAATCTGTTCCCCTTCTCGTGTGGAACTATGCCCTCCAGCCCGCAGCCGCCCCAAAGGAGAGGGTACCATGAGGTCACCAGCACCTCCCAGCCAAGCCCCGCTTTTTAAGCCTATGGGCTAGAGAAAGCAGGAGAACAGCCACAGTACTCCAGGGCAGACGGGTGCCCTGCAGAAGTGAAGAGCTGGACAGGATTCTGTGTCAGCAAGGGCCTAAGACCTGCTCGGGAGCAGAGCTCCAAGGCAATCGGGCTCTTTGATCCAAAGCTGGAGCACAGCTGCCTGTCCTTCTTGTTCAAACGCTCACAGAGATGCTTGCTGAAGAGTCTCCGCCCTTCCTACTTCCAGGGAGTCCTCCTGCTGAGCGCCTCCTTTCTCGAGAAAGGCTTTCTCCGCCCACGCTATCTGGGGCCAGCTCAAAGGGAGGGAAAGAATGGAAAACCCGGGCAAACAAGCCAGCTGCCAGGTGAGGCTCTTGGAGCAAAGCATGCCGGTGACCGTGTGCTTTTGGCATTCTGGGAAGGAGTTGTTTCCGTCGCACACGCCGTCGGTATGAACTCTGAAAGGTTGTCAACTCGTGTCACAACGACCGATGTCGATGCAAGAGGTGTTGCAGCAGCTGAGAAGTTGCAGCAAAGCTGTTCTGCTTTGCTAGACATTTCAAGGGACCTCATTTGGTTGCAGCGTAGATGAGAGCACTTCCCAGAGGAACGTGAAAGTCAGACCATCCTCCCCCACCAACAGAGAGCGGTGTCCGTTTTCCCTGGTTTTTAGGTTGGATTCAATTCACTAGAAGCCTCCCCTTTTCCCATTTCACCCCAAAACAGAGTCTTTCTGACCACCTCACGGCCTTTAGTGCCCCTAGCAGGAGGCGGCTAGCGGGCTCTGCAGGCTCCGGGCGTGGCAAATGGCACTGGTTTTCTCCTCGTGCCATCCAGAGAGGGCCCACACCTGGGCATCCAGAGCTTTCCTTAGGGCCTGTAGGGCCTCATGTGAGTGCTACAGCTGGAGGCGTTCTTCCCTCACTCTTGACGGGATCACAAGGGCTCAAATACACCAAATGCTCCAGCAGCATTGTCTTGTGCTGCAGAGGCTGGCACGCCGCTGCTTGTGAGCACAAGATGGAGAACGGTCTCATCCGGGACTCCGATAACCTCACCCGGCTTGTGTGTTTTCAGCCTGCTGCAAACAGTTCGGGAGAGCTCCTCTCAGGTGGACGAGGACAGCAAGCAGCAAGAACCTCGTCAAGCCAGACCTCGGACTGCAATTCCTGTTTGCAGGCAGCCAAACAGGGCAGAACAGGTAAGCCGAGGAGCGGAGCCGTGGAGGTCTCCAAGTCCGAGTGGTACTGCTGCCCCCCAAAGAGCAGGCCAGGTGGCCATGGTCTTTCAAGCTTGCCTGCCCATGCCTGGCAGGGAGAAGCTGCTGCAAAAAGCCAAAGGGGAGGAGCAGCAATGTGCTGTGGTGGGGGCATGGCTGGGTCGCCCCCTCCCTTGAACTTGCAGGGAAGAAGGCCAACCACAGGCGGGGCTGTGCTTGCAAGAGTGTAGCCAGCCGAGTGAAGGACGCCACGAGTCCTCTCTCTTCAGCCCTTGGGAGACCTCACCTGGAGCCAGCCCTAGGTCCAGGGTGGGGCTCGACCATGCAAGAGAGGCTCTGGAATGCTGGAGCAAATCCAGCGGAGGCTCCCAAGCTGGCCAGCGGGCTGGAGAACCTGGTGTCCAAGGGAGAGGTGGAGAGGACTGTGTTTGTTCAGCCCATAGAAGAGAAGGCTCAAGGGTCCATCTCCTTGCTGTCTGCAGCTACCCGGGGGAAAGGCTAGAGGTAACTTAGCCAGCTCTTCTCAGAGGCGCACAGTGACAGGGTGAGAGGCACAAGACGTAGAGTTGCAAAAAGGCAGATTCCGGCTAGCTGTTGGGAGGCGCGTTTCCACCATGAGGGTGGTCAAAGTTTGGAACAGGGCCCAGAGAGGCTGTGGGACTTCTACCCTTGGAGTTATTCAACCCTCAGGTGGACACAGCCCGGGCAGCCTGCTCTAACTGGCCCCGCTTGGAGCGGGGCCTTGGACGAGAGTTCTCCAGAGGTCCCCTCCAACCGACCCCGTTCAGTGGTTCCGTGCTGGGGTCTGACTGGTGGAACCCCACGGGAGCGTTTGATTTCACGGTTGCAGCGCTGAAAAATGGTCATTCCTTGCCCTCATTCACCCTGTCACGAGCGATGTCAGCAAGAGAGAATGGAGCCAGCAAGCAACGGTGGTGAATCCCGGCCAGGGTCCCTGCCTGCGGCAGTGCTTGGCATGGGGGTTTCTGAGGCCAGAGCAGAGCAAGTGTGCGGGAGGACGCACAGGCCCCGCAGTTGCTGGCTTCTCCAGGGCTGAGAGGTGAGAGCGCCTGAGGGAGGTCAGAAGCAGCCTCAAATTTGTCCTCTGGCCCCAATGCAGGCTTGGCGGCATCAGGAAACGCTGCCCGAGGTTCAGCCACACTCACCAGTGCCGTGGCTTGGGAAAGAGGAGAGCGCTGCTGCCTTCCTGCCCCGAGCTGAGGAGAAGAAGAGGAAGCCAGAGAGGCTGCCGCGGCTGCGCAAAGAGTAAGTGCGCGCCAGGCCCAGCCCCGGCCTGGAAAACTGGAGTGGCAGCACCTGTCCGAGGTGTGAGGAAGCCCATCTTGGGAGCCATGGGGCTGGGTATGGCGTCCCCTGATTTCTCCTGGCATGGCAATGACCTGGGCTGGACCCTGGTGCCAGGCAGCCCCAAGCTGCATTGCCACTTGAAGGCTGTGGGTACCACCAGCGGGAGCGTGCGTGCAGGGGCTGGTCGAGGGGAGAGGCAGGAGGGCCTCAGCCAGAAGGGGAGAGGGAACTTTCCCTGCTCTTGCAGGCAGCTTTCTGTATGAGCAAGCCACACCCTGCAACTCTTGGAGACTTACCAAGTGCGTCGGGAAGAGTGGAAGCAGAGGGTAGAGCTGAATCGGCAGCGGAATTCCCAAGAGAAGCACTTCCTCTGGTAAATTTCTCCAGCTGGGGGTGCTGTTTCCCCTTCCCCTGCACTGGCCTTCCCTCCACACCCAGGAGCACCCAAGGGGAGGGGAGGGGAAGGGGGTCCGGTCTTTCCCTGGCACCCCTCGTGGGAGAGCAACAGGCTTTGCAGGCTGTGGCCTGGGAGCAGGCACCCTTCCAGCCCAGGGGCAGGGGTTGGGCACTCAGCGGTGGGCTTTCCCTGTGGGACCAGAAAGTTGTGGCTGCCGACGATGAAAGGATTCCTCCAGCGTTTTGGCTCTCCCTTTTCAAACCGCACGCTCCATCCTTGTCTCCCCAAGGCTCCACACCCGGACACCTTGCCCTGTGGGGATCGAGGCCGGCTTGGTGCAAAGTCCCATCCCCGCCTGACTCCTCCGCAGGCTGATTACCGGCACGTGGCACCTTGTCATGTCCTTGCCTTGGACACTAGGGCCCCTGTCCCGTTCCAGAAAGCATAGAGATGCCAGCAGAAGCAGACCCCAGAAGAACCGCCCTGCCCTAGGCCTGCAGCGTTTCCGTGCCCTTCTCCCTGTGCCTAAAACCAAACGGTTCCTTTTTAATGCCCTAGCACTGGGCAGCAGATGGCTCTGCGGGATCAAAGGGAGAGATACCAGGACTTGCTGGCTGCGCAGAAGACATGTGAACATTGCTGGAAAGTCTGGAAGCATGGTCCTGAGCCATCTTGCTAGCTGCAGAAGCCTGCCTGGGCCTGAAGAGCGACCAATCCCAAGGCACTGCAGCTCCAGGGCCAAGTGGAGGCCTGTCAGCGTGGGAGCTCCCTCAGCTGCTGTCAGCGTTGTCTCCATTGCGGCCATGGAGCTCTTAGCAAAGGGGATGATAAAATCCACCTACAAGGGCCAAAGGAAAAAAAAAGTGGCGTGTACTTGTTCACGGCTGGAGTAACCAGCCTGTGCCTCACAAAGGACAGTGCTGCAGGACAGATGAACAGAAGAGCTGTTAAACCCCCCATGTGCTCCTCCACGGTTTTTGTAGCGCCATAACAGAATAACGCCCGTACACAGACCGCAGCATAGAGACACGCGTGCCACAGAGCGGGTGTGCAAGCAAACCACTGCCTCACTCATTCTAAGGACAGCGCGCGCGCACACACACGCGCCCCTTTCTTCCTTCATTACCCTCCCTAGGACACGCTCAGAGCTCACACCTCTCACTCCCCAAGACCCTCACGCACAGCCAGGACTGCACCGCCAGAGTGCACATGCACCAGCCCAACACATCCCTGACACTGCACACGCATCCGCACACATGCTCACGCTCTCCACACGCACAGAGACACTGCACAGCGGACACACCCCTCACACAGCATGGTGGCCAGGACACACGTACACCTGATGGGCCCACAGCCCCAGGGGTGCTATAGGAGCTGCAGCCCTTCTCCGGATTGTATGGGGAAAGGCTAAGGGCAGAGGAGGAGCTGCTGTGGGGTAGAGCGGTGCGGCAACCTGGGAGTGCAGATGCCTGGCTTTTCTCTGCAGCTGCAGTGCTCTCCAGCCAGGCAAACCTGGGATGGGCCATGTTTGTCCCTGGGCCTCCGTCGGCCCTTGGCTGCTCCTTGTGGCGGCCCCCCCAGGGCTGTGCTCATGTCCTGGTGGGCGCACGGTGTCCCCACCACCCACCTCCTGCCTGCTGCCTGGAGGTGGACGTGCCTCATTTAGACCTTCCTCCTCTCTTGCCGCATGGCTGCGGTTGGTTTTTTTAGCGCTTTCTTGAATTAGGTTTTCAAAGCAGCACCTAGTAGCTTCTTGTAAACTACAGGCAGCTCACAGCTGCTTGACTGCCCTGTCAGCCTTTTTCAAATCCTGGGCTCCTTGAAGCCTGTCCATGCGCCTCCTCTGACCCGGGAACACAGCATCTCCCTGCCCTTCATCAAACACAGGAAGGGGCTTTGTGGATCCTCCCAGAGGAGCGGGTGATGGCCGTGTCCTTTCGGTCTGTTGCTGGGAGAAGCCTCTTCTTCGGTCGTCTTCCTTGTCCCAGTAACGCCTGATGCTCCAAACACTGCACTCTCCCTGCAAGTGCTGCCTCTTACTAAGCACCTGCTTCACTGGCAGACATTCGGCGTAGTAAAGAGGCAAAGGCTTTGGACCGCCTTGCTGCTGCAGGGACCAACAAATTGCCAAGGAGGTCCAGAAGCTGAGTACTCAGCCAGTACTGTTTTGCCCTGCCTGTGCGCTTAGTTGGCAGCTTTCCCTGGCCATGCAACTCGTGAAGTGGTGCTGACCCTGATTTCCAGAAAAGTGCTTGTCAGTTTAAAAGAGAAGAACTGGTTTTCAGTGGGGAGTTGGAAGGGCGACGTTCTGCTGCTTTGGGGGACTGCCCGCTGGCTTTTCTGGTGCGGTGACCCTTCTGTCTCGTCTCGCTCTGAGAGCTCCGCGAGGTCCCTCTTGACCCTCCCTGTGTGGAATAGCTACAAGATGCTGCTGCAGAGACTACTGGACTCTGACAGCCAGGCAGGGGTTAGGCCAGAGCCCAGATGCCCTCGGGAGCAGAGCGCAAAGCCAGAAGCCCGTTGGCTCCCCCACGAGATGTGGTTTGGGACCAGTGTTCCCTGCTGCTGCTCTCCGTGTCCTTCTTGGCTGCCTTAGCCCCTCTCCAGCCTCCACTCCCATTGGCCCAGTATGGCTTTGGCTGCTCTGGGTCTGCCCTTACTCACAGTCCCTGTGGCAGTCGGGTGTCCTTCTTCTGCCTCCCCTCGCCCCCTCCCCCGGCTGTCTTCACTACAGGGGGCTTTCTGATGCACTCAATGGCCTCACAGGGCTGCCACAGCAGCGACCGCACTGTCCCAGCCCTGGGTCGCCTGTGGCCTCCCTTTTCCTGCCTCTAGCCAGCTAAACCCTGCCGAGGGGCACTTTGCCCTGGCACTCTGTGCCCTGGTGAATGTTGCAAGCCTGGCACGCAATGGCTGCTCCTTGCTGGACGAGACAAAGAGGAAAGCACTTGAGGTGCCCGGTTAATGCTGAAGAGCCATGGTGATCGCAGGCAACAATGGTTGCTCGTGGGCTCCAGTCCGCCTCTCCAAGCGTGCTCCAGTGGTGCAATGGGCCAGCGCGCAGTACTTATACAGCAGTGCTAAGCGGAGGGATGCTGAGGGTGTGCGTTCAAGCCTCACCTGGAGCATGGGCTTTTGATCATGCAGTGCCTCCTCTTCCCTTGGGCGGTGCAGCTTCCTAGCAGTGACATCTGTCTCAAGCCAGACATCCTGGGACCTGCCAATACAGACACCTTGGAACACCAGAAGCGCTCGGGGCCGTTCCAGGCTTGACCTGGGCTCTGCCCGCATAGCACTCGGTTTGGGGCCCCGGAGGCAGAGCTGGGCTCTCCTCCCTTCTCTTCCGCAGAGGATCCAGACCCCACTCAGGGCGCAGATGCTAACATTTTCCTTTGCTCTTCAGCATTTGCCCTCCAGGCGGACACTCTCCCAGCACCAGCTGCCCAGCCTCACTGTGGCAGAGCCTTCCTAGCCAGCCTTTCCCCCTGCAGCCAGGCCAGGAGGAAGCACTTCTGGCTCTCTACACGCGAGCACTGCGGTGGAGCTGCAGGCAAAAGCTGCTGCCTCACAGCGCCTCTCACTCTGCAGCAGGCAAGGGAGAAAGGCAGCTCTGCCTTTCCAGGGAGGGTTTCTTTCCCACAGCCAGCTTACAGCTTGGCCGGAACAGGACTTAAGACTTCCAGCAAGGTGGCATAACCTCAGAAAAGTCACACACTCCCCCTGAAGAAAAAAAAAAAGCGACTTCTTTCTCCCAGGGAAGAGCTACTTGTGTTGGGGGTCTCTATGGCGTGGGATGGCAGTTGCGGGTGGGCTGGGGCTGCGGGGCAGTTTGTGTGTGGAGCTGAGAGTGCCCTGACTGCAACACGGAGAGCAAGGGCAAGGGAAAGGAAAGGTGAAAAGCTGGGCACTTTCCAGGCAGACTCTCTCAGTTCTCAAGCTTGGCCTGGAGAATGGAGAAGCTTGACTGCTTTCCCAGAAGCAGGGGTAGCTGTCACGGCAGCCCCCCAGCAGAAGACACTGCACGATCACTAGAAACCAGGAAATCATTTTAGGCACGAGCCCACTGAATGTTTGGAACAGAGAGCACAGAAGAGCTTCCTAGGCCATGGCATCTTTGGAAACAAACCCCTTGGCCCACCCTTGCAGGTGCCTCCCGTGTCTTTTCCAACTCTCCTTTTCACCCGGCGGGCTTTGCAAAACCATTGCTGTGACTCGGATTCGAACCGAGGTTGCTGCGGCCACAACGCAGAGTACTAACCACTATACGATCACAGCTGCCCATGTGATTGCCTTTCCTCCTCGGGCCATTTGTCCCTCCTGCCTCCTGCCCTCCTGCCTTCTGCCCTCCTGCGGAGCAGCCAGAGCTGTCAGGTGACGGCAGGCTAGCAGGGAGAAGTCAGAAAATGCGAGTCTGTGTCCTTGCAGAGCAGCACCCGAACAGCGCAAGCCCTCATGTGCCTCCCTGGGAGAGGGGAGGCAAACTCACGCTCTAGATTCACCTTTTCAGAAGTCTCAGTTCTTGGGGATGGCAAAGAACTGGACTGAAGGAAGTTACGGGGCATGTCCAGGGGCTGGCGATGAGGAAAGGACAACTCTGCAAAGAGCGGCCCCGCGTAGCCAGCTGGACAGAGGGTGGTGTAGGGGGGAAGGCAGGTGCATAGCACAGGGGATACGAACTGCTCCGTGCCCAGCCCTGGCTCTTTCTGCTCAAGTGTCCCCTCCACCACGCACCCTGGGGTGCAGTGTGAGCCTGTGGGCGCACCTCCACAAAGAGCGACGGTCCTTTCCCCACTTGCTCTGCTCCTGCTGCTGGGAGAGGTCCTGGCGAGAGGTTGCAGCTGCAGGAGTGCTGCGCTGGGTGGCGGAGGTGGCTCAGCAGAAGGGAGCTGCTCCTCGCCTGAGCTACGTTGCAGCCATGCCCGGCCCTGGCCGCCATGCACCTCGCTGACCCTGCCCTTCCCTGGCTGACCGGGCTCCAGAGCTTGGCCTCAGACCCGTCTCAGCACTTTGGACTTGGCTGGCAACCACTGCTCTGTGCCTGGCCCTCGTTCCTGACACTCAACCAGCTCTCCCTTCTTGCTCGGGTGCTGAGGGCCTGTGCCCTGCCAGGGAGGTCCCTGCCTCACTGGCCTTGCTATGTCCCTCGCAGCCTGCTTGCCTGCCCTCGGAAAGCAGCCCGCTCCCACTGCTGGCTGCCACCTGCAGCAAGAGCGTGCTCACGCTTCGCACTGTGCTGCAAGGACAGCCGGAAGGGGCATCGGTCCCCTGGCGAGAGGCAATCCAGACTTCCCCCAGCCCAACCCATGCACCAGGACAGGAGTGTTGCAGTCTGGTGGGTATAGGTGAGTGGTGCAAGGAGCTGGATTTTGGCTCCGGTTTCTTGGAGAGGTGGGTTTGAAGCCCGTGCTGTCGGGTTTTGTTGTCTCAGGCTGCTGTGATTTGTGCCCAGCTGTGATTTTCTGCTCAGGGACTTTCCACGGCAGCGGGTCCCTGCCGGCAAGCCCACGTGTGCCGCCAAAAGGAGGCCGTCCCTGGGTGGGCTCGAACCACCAGCCTCTCGGTTAACAGCCGAGCGCGCTCGCCCATTGCGCCACAGAGACCCCCCCCGACCAAGGGCTGTCTCAGTGATGCGCCCGTCTGTGCCATGACACACCTCGGTGCTGAGGGACTGGCAATGCCCCTGATCTTGGGCCATGTCCTTGGAGGGCACGTGCACGCACCACGCGGTGGAGGCGGCTTGAGGAGAGGCCTTTTCTCAGTCTCTTCCAGCATCGCTTTCCCACACGCTGTGCGTCAAGAGAGAGCTGGTGGGTGCAGCTCTCTCCCGTGCCCGCCCGCCTGCTCTGCTCCTGGTGCTGGAGGCAGGACAGTAGCCACGCACACAGCACTGCTGACCTGGCTGAGGTGGACTCAGGGCAAGGGATTTGCTCCGCTCCCTCTGGCCACCCCTGCCCAGAGCAAGGTGTAGCAGTGGTGCCAGCAGCTGGAGGCTCCTCTCCTGGATGGGCCCTGAGCACCTGGGGTCCACTGCCCATAGGTGCTGAGTGGTGTCTAGGCTTCCTGTGAGCCCCAGCACCATCGGACCCTGTCAGCGCCCTCCGGACCGTTTCTCAGAGACTTCCGGAATAAGAAGAGCTTGGCGCAGGGGTTGCTTCAGAGCAGGCATTTGAGTGAGGCACACGGTGGTTTCCTCTCTGCGTGGGCATCGACTGACCCTGGCAGAGGACAGACTCCCCTCCCAGGGAGCCAGCTGCTCTATGAGCGCAGCAATGTGTGAGCCCTCTTGGCTTGACATGGAAAGACGGGCAGTTTTGTCCCGCAGAGGCACACTTCTGAGAGCTGCAGCTGAATTTAATGCAGGAGGGTGATTTTGCCAAGCTGTTAGGAGCTATGAAGCTGGACTGGTTGTGTCCTCCTGGCAGCGTGTCGTGACTAGAGCCGGGGCCATCTCAGCAGCACAAAAGGGCATTAGACTGTGCAGAAAGGGCCCCCAGGGCCCCCTTGCCTCAACCACGCTGCCAATAGCACACGGCGCAAACCTGTGTCCAGCGGTGACCAGCCTCCCCGCCGACCGCCACCTTGCACTCCCTGGGCCTTCCCGCTGCAGGGTGCCTGCTGCCCAGAGGCTCTGGTTGAGGGTCTCGTTCTCAGAAAGAAGGAGGAATGCCTGCAGAGTTGCCTGGGAAGGCTCGGGCTGCCACGGCAATTTGTCTTCCTGACCGGCTGTGGGGGGCTGTGGTTGGAGGGGTTGGTCCCCTGCAGGGCAGGGCTGGTGCCCACCAGTGGGTGCACAGGCAGGCTGGGCCTCTCCTCCCTGGTGGTCTAGTGGTCAGGATTCGGCACTCTCACTGCCGCGGCCTGGGTTCGATTCCCAGCCAGGGAAAGGCTTAGGGTTAGGCTTAGGCTTAGGGCTAACCCTATTGCCACAGCAAGCGAGGCCTTTCACCTGGGGGGCAGCGTGGAAGGAAGGGGACCCTATCAGATGCACAGGAGCTCTGAGCAGGCACGAGGAACAGGGCGTTTCCTCTGTTGCAACAACAGCCATCCTGGGCTTGCCTGTGCAGCCAGCTCCAGGGCAGCCCTGTCTTCTGCCAAATCCCCTTGCAGAATACCCTTTCCTTAGGGCTCCTGGGAGGCGCTGGGTGACAGAGAAAAGGTCTCTGGGTCTGCGGGACGTGACTCACCTGCCGCAGGAGCTGCCTTGTCTTTCAGTCCTAAGATCCCTGCACTACCCAGTCCCACAGAGGCAGGAGCAGGCGACTCTGCAGTGAAGCTTTGCTCTGCACATGCCAATGAGAGACCCTTCCCATGCTTCCTGGTGCAGACGGGGCCAGAAGGCCCAGGGAGGAGCTGAAATGGGCTCCTGGGCCCATGGGCAGGGTGTGTGGAGCATTGCTGGTCAGGGCCACTGAGGCCCTCAGGGCCCTGACAGCACCCAGGTGTCGCGTCCTGCTGCTACGCCACAGGGGACTCGCAATAACAACCAGTGCTTAGGCCCTGCTGATAGTCACAGCCTGAGCCAGCCCTTGGTTCTGTTACGTCCTGGACAACTCCGGTCACTTTGAAAAAAGCCCTGGAAACAAGCCCACCTGCCCCCCACACTCAGCCATGGCACAGGTGTTCCTCAGTGCAGCGAGATGTTGGTGCACAAGGGGTGGCGCTTAACGCTCCCAGACCCGATTTTGCATTCGCACGGCCTTTGGCACGGTTTGGAGACGGTCCTGGCGGACTCTTGGACAGTGCCCGGGGGGAAAGGAAGTAGCCGTTGCTGAGAGCACAGCTCACCGAGGCAGCACACAGGTGCAGCAGTTTGAGCCAAAGGAGGCTGTGACCTCTCGCAAGCTCTAACAGGCTCCAGCGAGCTCTGTCAGCCATTCCTGAGCACAGGGCGCTTGGAGCTCTAGTTCCACCTAGAGTCGTGATGAGGGAAGGTCAAGCAGCCGTCCAGCAGGTGCCAGCGAGAGACCTGTACCACAAGCGCTGGGCCCAGTACAAGAAAGACATGGCCATGCCGGAGCGAGTCCAGCAAAAGGCCTCCGAGAGGCTTGAGGGATTGAAGCATCCGTCACACGAGCAGAGGCTGAGAGAGCTGGGATTGTTTAGGCGGGAGACGCAAAGGCCCAGAGGGGCTCTTGTCAGTGTGTCTAAATACGTGATGGGGGGAGTAAAGAAGACGGAGCCAGACTCCAGAGCCCAGGCAGACTCCAGACTCCAGAACCCAGAGAGGCTGTGGTATACCTAACCAGCACCAGCCCTTGCTTTGCCGAGGCTCCTCTTTATTCCTTCCTTCCTTTATCCCTTCCTTCCTTCCTTCAGGGCAGAGCTCAGCACAGCCCCTGCGGCCAGCAATGGCAGCGCAGCGTCCCCATCTGGGGCCACCACACTGGTGAGCTCCCCCTCCCCGCCCCCGCCATGGCTCTCGCTGCGCCACGGCGTGGGGTGGGGGCAGCACCCCAAAACAGCCAGCGCAGCTGCCCTTGGCTGAGGTGGGCAAAGCCTGGCAGGGTCTGGGGGAGGGTGTCGCGGGAGGCCTGGCAGCCTCTTGGTGACGCGGGCGGGGGTCACAGTGGGACATGCCGCATCACAGCCACAGCTCCCCTCCCGCCACGGGGCCCCTCCCTGCACTTCCCTGCGAGGCCTGGGCAAGCCCAGCTTTCGGGTGCTGCTCTCGCCACCGCTCTTCTCTGGAGGAGCTGCTTTGCAGCGCAACGAGAGGGCGAAGGCAGGCCACGCAACACTGCTGGAGCCTGCCTGGGGAAGTGCAAAGGAGGAGGAGGAGAAGTTTCCTCCTCCCCCTCCTGCTACAGGGCCTCATTGAGCGTGAGGGGGCGCAAAGATGGAGAACCTGTGGCCAGACGTGTTCCCAACGCTCAGGAATCTCAGCCGCTGCGGTAAGGCTTGCAGGAGGTATTTCCTGACTGCTGTAGAGCATATCAGCTAGGAGAAGAGCTATGGAAAGGCTGGGCTCTGTGGGGCAGGGCTGGACAGGGCTAGTGGGTGCCACGAGAGACCAGTCTGCACGTCCCTTGGTGGCCCAGCGGTGAGTTTGGCAGCCGGGACTCCTGCAGGGGAGACACCTGGGGCTGCCCTGAGCCTGGGCGACTCCTGTGGGCACGGCACCGTCCTCTCACTGGCGTGGAAAGCTAGTCCCCGTTTCCCTAGCGGGCGGGTATGCCTTTCAGGCATGCCCACCTGAAAGGACAGGAGCCTCGCTTAGAAGTGGGCAGAGGTGTCCTCGCAGCTCAGCTCTGCAGCTCCCGCCACGTGGAGCGCCTTGCGTGTTTGGAATTGGGGTGGCGGTATGTTTCGTCTCACCTGCACCGGTCACCTCCTTGGTGAGCAGGGTGCTGAATGGTTGTGCGCTTGCTGACTTGGATTTTTCCCTTGCTTTCCAGAGATTGTTACCATTTGGGACAGCGTCTCTGAATACATTCTAGAGCACTTGGCAGAGAACAAGGTGGGTCTTGTGGCTCGGTCCTCCCCTCCTGAAACGCTGACGGTTTGCCTTGTCCTGACACCCCTGTGCCACGGCGTGCCGTTGCTTCCCTCCCCTGAAAAGAGAAAGAGCACCCCCGCAGGACACTGTCCTGGACAAATGTGCCGCAGAGCAGCTTCTCTGGCACCGGCGGTAACAACGGAAGTCCCGATAAAGCAGAAGAGAGTGCTGGGCACTTTCTGGGCCTTCTCCCTTCTCCAGTGCCAGCATGGAAAAACCAAAGCCTGGCCCCTGTTCCAGGGTTGGTCCCTGCCGTTGGAAACCCCTCCGACTGTAGGTAGGGGAGGAATGTTGGCTCTGCTGTTGCTTTCCCAAAGAGATTTGGGGGGGCGAGCAGAGGAGCAAGAGGGAAGAAAGGTCTGGAGTGTGTGCTTTCCCTAGTGCCCCATCTTGCCCTTTGCATGCTAGGGGTGGGCAGGGCCCAGGGCAGCATCCCCACGCTCGGGCAAGCCCTCGGTCCGTTTTTCGTCTCCAGGCTGCTTATGCTTGTTCCTTCTCTCCCGCTGCTGCTCTCAGGGTGTCAAGGTATTAGGAGTGGGGATATTCTATGTCCTTAAACACTACGAGTGCTCCGTGAACGGTGAGCTTTCGATTGTTCGGAGACCCATGTTCCGTATATCGGAGGTTGTTGCCAAGGAATACCAGGCCAGGTGCGCTCAAGAAGATGTTCCTGGTAAGAAGACACGTTAAAACCTTTGCCTGCCCTTGCGCCGAGCTTGAGGCGCATGCAAACTGCTCTGAAGACATGACTGAATGCCTCCGGCTGGCCTGAGAACAACTTCAGCTTGTTCATGCTGCAGAGGCCAGCCAGGAGCAACTGCTCAGAAAGGCTCCCTGGGTGTCCTTTCCTGGTAATATGCCTTCAGCCGGGTGCGTGGGAGGGATAGGACGCTGGCCCCAAAAGCGGAGACATTTGCTGACTACGAGGCGGTGGGGGTGGGGGTGGGGGTCGGGGTGGGGGGTAGAAGAACCCTGTGGGCTGCTGTGCCGTCCTTGCACTTTGCTTCTTCCTTGCGTCTACTGACATGGCATAGGCTTAGCCAGAGGGCACTGGCTGCGGGCACAGTCACAATGGCCTGGCACCGCGCACTTTCTCATGGGACCTGCACCCGTCTGCCCTACTTGTCCTGCCCTCCGGTAACGTGGTCCTACCAAATGGTTAGTTTCCCTTTTTTATTCCTGCACTGGCAAAATCACTGCTGCCCCCTGAGCACCTCAGTTTGCAGGCTGCTCTGACTCTTCCCGGAAGGGACTCCATAAACTGCTCCTAGGCGCTGTAGCAGAGGATTCAAGAGCCTGCTCTGAGGCAGCGCTGTCTTGCCAGAAAGTGTTGTCACCTTGTGATTGGAGCCCGCTGCCCTGCTGCAGAGGTGCCTTTGTTCCTCCTTTGCTGCTGTCTAGGTGACGTAAGAATCGTCCCTCTGAGGTACGAGGATCTATCCGTGTGTGCCCACATGCCTTTTACAACGGTGCAGTGCTGCATACAGGAGACCGTGATGGCGTTCTTTCGGGCCATCTCAAAAAGACAGGCCGTGGACTTTGTCTTCAAGGCCATTGGCATTCTCTCCGTACGAGACCAGGAAGTGACCATGAGATTTTACGATGACTTCCTCCTCACCGTGGATGGCACTGGAAAGCTGCTAGAAGCTCTGCTCGGGGTAAGTCGAGCACTTCCCCGTGCTACGCCTACTTCTTCTGGACAGCTGTCAAAGGACGACTGAACTGATCTCTGTTGGCCTGCCAGGACCTTCCCGGCCAGCGAGGCAGCCACGGTCTCCAGCCACGCCAACTCTCTCTAGCGTCCGTCTCTCGTACACAGTGGTCTGGGCGACAGAGGCGAACGTAGGACGAGCTGCCCCGCGTTAGGCCAAGGCTCTGGCTGGCCCAGCATCCCACTCTCTGTGCTAGAAATGATAATGGCGAGGCTTTTACGGGCTCAAAAGTAGGCAGTTTCTGGGGAAAGAGTCTACGACGCAGGCAGGTATCTGTGGCGCTTCCCCTCGCAGAAAGCCATGGTTGAGTGCTGGGCCGTCTGCACTGACCAGCCCTTCCTAGTGTCCCTGGCGTCCCACTGCCATGAACGGCTCTTTTCTGCCCCAGGCCTGCATTCACGCTCTGCTTGGGATGGTCACCCTGTCCCAGCCTGTCTCCTCATCCCAGCCCAATGCCCTTCCCCAGCTCTCTCGTGTGGCACTCCCGGTTCTTACCCACTGGGCAAAGGCAAAGCAAGGGCTGGGTCTCTCTCGCTCCTCTTCCATGCTATGGATGCAACCACCTAAATCCTTGGAGAGCCTGTGAGCTAACACCAGGTCCGAGCCAGGTGTTCTCTTTCCAGGAGGGCTCATAGCAAGCCAACCGGCAAAACCCGGCCCGCAGAGACCCTGGCTAATCGAATGCCTTCTCCTGTGCCTGACTTCTCCACTAACAGAGAAGGAGCGTCCTCGTTGACTGTCTTGACTCTTGCCCTTGCGAAACACCCGGCAGTGAGGTCCCTCATTCTCAGCTCTGAGCTGTGCATCTTCTGCTTTCCTAGTTGAGGGCTAGCATTTGGAGAGGAAACTTTGTTTCAGGGTGTCCCGGTGGCAGCATCTGCCCTGAGCACAAGAAAGATTTGCTGCCTTTAGGAGCAAGGCAGTCATGTCGCCGGAACGCTCTCACGTACCTCTGTCTCTGTTTCAGGCCCCAGGGACGAGACCCCTGGTGGTTTCAGGAAGAGGAAGTGTGGCTTTTCGCATGGGTCCCGGCAGTGTCTTCGTGTTGCCACAGTACGTTTGTGGAGTAGGTCTCAGCTCCTGCTTGGTGAATAGGAGGAGGGGAGGCGAGATGGTCTCCAGGGGCAGCAAGGAGGCCTGGAGTACACTTTCTCCACGTTAGGATAGGGAAGCCTTGGCCCAGACTGGTGGGGCCTCTCGTGTGCGCACACGCCGCGGAGGTCTGGCCTGTGCCTCTCCGGTTCCTCAGAATGAGAGTTCTCAAGGATGTTGCGTACTCTGCTTTGGAAAGCTATGGCCTTGGCAGGCCTTCTCAAAGCTCTCTGGCAACGGACTGTGAATGCGAGCGGCAAAGGGAGCGTGGTGCCTTTTCTGCAGCCTGGCGTCTTCTCCTTTCCAGATTTGATTTGACGCTTCCGGCTGAAAAACAAGAGGCGGAATCTCCCTCCCAGGGATCCCTGAAGTGCACTGAAGAAGAAGGGCAGATGGACAGAACAGGTCATGTCACAGCTGACTTGTGAGAGAGAAGGGAGTGTGCATGCGTGCGTGTGTTCATGCGTGTGTTCCCTTTGTCCTCAGCAGTAGGTGGTTGGAGCCCTGGTCAAGATGCGGTGCCTGGGAGAGTAGACTGCCTCTTTGTGCCTCTATTTACCCCTCGCAGCAAATCTCAAGTGACTCTGGATGGCAGGAGGTCTCAGGGTGGCCCAACAGCAACAAATGCAGCTGGTGCCGCTGAAGGGCAGTTTTGCCCCGGGGCGCTGCGCCCTGGTGGATAGCGCAAGCTCCTCTTTCACTTTAGCACTTTAGGACGTTTGGCGGCGAGGTGTCTATGCTGGAGGGGAGGGGAGGGGGGGGTCTACCTCTCTGACGGATCCCGGGCACGTGAATGTGGGGAGAAAGATTGCCTGGAGATGACTGTCAACAGGCTGCTAGCGTGTGCCAAGGACGTCCTAGGGAGCAAGACCTCTTGGAGAGCGTGGCTCCAAGGGGATCAGCCTGTTTGATCCGATGCTGGAGCACATCTGCCTGTCCCAAGTGCTCACAAAGACGCTTGCTGAAGAGCCTTCTCCTTTCCTACTTCCAGGGAGTGCTCCCGTTGCGTGCCTCCTCTCTCAAGAAAGGCCTGTGCCACCCGCGTTATCTGGCGCCGGCCGTAAAAAGCAGAAGGGGCGGAAGAGCAAAGGAAGCAAGTCGTCGGCCAGGTGAGGCTCTTGGAGAAAAGGGCTGAGGGTGCCCTTGTGCTCTTGGAGTTCTTCGAAGGGGTTGCTTCTTCCGTACACTCTGTCAGTGTGACATCTGAAGGGCGGCCAACAAGTCTTTGCATGACTTGGTCTTCCTAGATTGACGGCAAGCCTGTCGCAGGTTTCTGCGAGCCTCTGGTGTCAAGCTTCTCTCTGGTGCCTTTCTTGTTTCCAGGACGGAGACTGAGAAGTCGCCTGTGAGACCAGCCTCTTCCTCCAGAGGGTCTCGGAAGGCCGCCAAAGGCCGGGAGGCAAAGGACAGAGCGCGTAACAAGCAGACTGAGGGAAAAGGTAATGTCACAGCTGACTGGTGAGAGAGGTGTGTTTGTTTTCTTTTTGGCCTCCGCAGCACGGGGCTGGAACCAAGCTGAAAAGGCGATGCCCGGCGGAGTAGGCTGCTTCTCTTGTGCCTCTGTTTACTCATCACAGCAGATCTCAGGGGACTCCTCCTGGAAGGGGCTCTCCGGGCAGTCCTGCAGCACCAACTGCAGCAGCTGCCACTGCTGAGGGGCACTTGGCCCTGGGACTCCATGCCCTGGTGTGTCTTGCAAGCTGCTCCTTAGTTGCAGGAGTCTGTCTGTGCAGCGGCATTTAGGAATTTAGGAAGATCCCTCCGCGCTCTGCGCGGGATCAAAATCCTGCCTTGAGCTGCCAGTGGCGGAGGGGGTCTAGCTTTCCCAGGGAAGCAGCGCGCTGGAAAGTGGGGAGGAAGACCACGTGGAGATGAGTGGCGACAGGCTGCGAAGCTGTGCCAAAACGTGGCTTCCTTGTGGAGGCTGGTAATTGCAGGCCTTGTGCTGTGCATCTCCCTAAGCATGTCTTTGGGCTGGATGCGCCAGAAGAGCAAGTCTGTGCATGTGAGCGCCTTATAGATGTGCAGGAATCTGTTCCCCTTCTCGTGTGGAACTATGCCCTCCAGCCCGCAGCCGCCCCAAAGGAGAGGGTACCATGAGGTCACCAGCACCTCCCAGCCAAGCCCCGCTTTTTAAGCCTATGGGCTAGAGAAAGCAGGAGAACAGCCACAGTACTCCAGGGCAGAAGGGTGCCCTGCAGAAGTGAAGAGCTGGACAGGATTCTGTGTCAGCAAGGGCCTAAGACCTGCTCGGGAGCAGAGCTCCGAGGCAATCGGGCTCTTTGATCCAAAGCTGGAGCACAGCTGCCTGTCCTTCTTGTTCAAACGCTCACAGAGATGCTTGCTGAAGAGTCTCCGCCCTTCCTACTTCCAGGGAGTCCTCCTGCTGAGCGCCTCCTTTCTCGAGAAAGGCTTTCTCCGCCCACGCTATCTGGGGCCAGCTCAAAGGGAGGGAAAGAATGGAAAACCCGGGCAAACAAGCCAGCTGCCAGGTGAGGCTCTTGGAGCAAAGCATGCCGGTGACCGTGTGCTTTTGGCATTCTGGGAAGGAGTTGTTTCCGTCGCACACGCCGTCGGTATGAACTCTGAAAGGTTGTCAACTCGTGTCACAACGACCGATGTCGATGCAAGAGGTGTTGCAGCAGCTGAGAAGTTGCAGCAAAGCTGTTCTGCTTTGCTAGACATTTCAAGGGACCTCATTTGGTTGCAGCGTAGATGAGAGCACTTCCCAGAGGAACGTGAAAGTCAGACCATCCTCCCCCACCAACAGAGAGCGGTGTCCGTTTTCCCTGGTTTTTAGGTTGGATTCAATTCACTAGAAGCCTCCCCTTTTCCCATTTCACCCCAAAACAGAGTCTTTCTGACCACCTCACGGCCTTTAGTGCCCCTAGCAGGAGGCGGCTAGCGGGCTCTGCAGGCTCCGGGCGTGGCAAATGGCACTGGTTTTCTCCTCGTGCCATCCAGAGAGGGCCCACACCTGGGCATCCAGAGCTTTCCTTAGGGCCTGTAGGGCCTCATGTGAGTGCTACAGCTGGAGGCGTTCTTCCCTCACTCTTGACGGGATCACAAGGGCTCAAATACACCAAATGCTCCAGCAGCACTGTCTTGTGCTGCAGAGGCTGGCACGCCGCTGCTTGTGAGCACAAGATGGAGAACGGTCTCATCCGGGACTCCGATAACCTCACCCGGCTTGTGTGTTTTCAGCCTGCTGCAAACAGTTCGGGAGAGCTCCTCTCAGGTGGACGAGGACAGCAAGCAGCAAGAACCTCGTCAAGCCAGACCTCGGACTGCAATTCCTGTTTGCAGGCAGCCAAACAGGGCAGAACAGGTAAGCCGAGGAGCGGAGCCGTGGAGGTCTCCAAGTCCGAGTGGTACTGCTGCCCCCCAAAGAGCAGGCCAGGTGGCCATGGTCTTTCAAGCTTGCCTGCCCATGCCTGGCAGGGAGAAGCTGCTGCAAAAAGCCAAAGGGGAGGAGCAGCAATGTGCTGTGGTGGGGGCATGGCTGGGTCGCCCCCTCCCTTGAACTTGTGGGGAAGAAGGCCAACCACAGGCGGGGCTGTGCTTGCAAGAGTGTAGCCAGCCGAGTGAAGGACGCCACGAGTCCTCTCTCTTCAGCCCTTGGGAGACCTCACCTGGAGCCAGCCCTAGGTCCAGGGTGGGGCTCGACCATGCAAGAGAGGCTCTGGAATGCTGGAGCAAATCCAGCGGAGGCTCCCAAGCTGGCCAGCGGGCTGGAGAACCTGGTGTCCAAGGGAGAGGTGGAGAGGACTGTGTTTGTTCAGCCCATAGAAGAGAAGGCTCAAGGGTCCATCGCCTTGCTGTCTGCAGCTACCCGGGGGAAAGGCTAGAGGTAACTTAGCCAGCTCTTCTCAGAGGCGCACAGTGACAGGGTGAGAGGCACAAGACGTAGAGTTGCAAAAAGGCAGATTCCGGCTAGCTGTTGGGAGGCGCGTTTCCACCATGAGGGTGGTCAAAGTTTGGAACAGGGCCCAGAGAGGCTGTGGGACTTCTACCCTTGGAGTTATTCAACCCTCAGGTGGACACAGCCCGGGCAGCCTGCTCTAACTGGCCCCGCTTGGAGCGGGGCCTTGGACGAGAGTTCTCCAGAGGTCCCCTCCAACCGACCCCGTTCAGTGGTTCCGTGCTGGGGTCTGACTGGTGGAACCCCACGGGAGCGTTTGATTTCACGGTTGCAGCGCTGAAAAACGGTCATTCCTTGCCCTCATTCACCCTGTCACGAGCGATGTCAGCAAGAGAGAATGGAGCCAGCAAGCAACGGTGGTGAATCCCGGCCAGGGTCCCTGCCTGCGGCAGTGCTTGGCATGGGGGTTTCTGAGGCCAGAGCAGAGCAAGTGTGCGGGAGGACGCACAGGCCCCGCAGTTGCTGGCTTCTCCAGGGCTGAGAGGTGAGAGCGCCTGAGGGAGGTCAGAAGCAGCCTCAAATTTGTCCTCTGGCCCCAATGCAGGCTTGGCGGCATCAGGAAACGCTGCCCGAGGTTCAGCCACACTCACCAGTGCCGTGGCTTGGGAAAGAGGAGAGCGCTGCTGCCTTCCTGCCCCGAGCTGAGGAGAAGAAGAGGAAGCCAGAGAGGCTGCCGCGGCTGCGCAAAGAGTAAGTGCGCGCCAGGCCCAGCCCCGGCCTGGAAAACTGGAGTGGCAGCACCTGTCCGAGGTGTGAGGAAGCCCATCTTGGGAGCCATGGGGCTGGGTATGGCGTCCCCTGATTTCTCCTGGCATGGCAATGACCTGGGCTGGACCCTGGTGCCAGGCAGCCCCAAGCTGCATTGCCACTTGAAGGCTGTGGGTACCACCAGCGGGAGCGTGCGTGCAGGGGCTGGTCGAGGGGAGAGGCAGGAGGGCCTCAGCCAGAAGGGGAGAGGGAACTTTCCCTGCTCTTGCAGGCAGCTTTCTGTACGAGCAAGCCACACCCTGCAACTCTTGGAGACTTACCAAGCGCGTCGGGAAGAGTGGAAGCAGAGGGTAGAGCTGAATCGGCAGCGGAATTCCCAAGAGAAGCACTTCCTCTGGTAAATTTCTCCAGCTGGGGGTGCTGTTTCCCCTTCCCCTGCACTGGCCTTCCCTCCACACCCAGGAGCACCCAAGGGGAGGGGAGGGGAAGGGGGTCCGGTCTTTCCCTGGCACCCCTCGTGGGAGAGCAACAGGCTTTGCAGGCTGTGGCCTGGGAGCAGGCACCCTTCCAGCCCAGGGGCAGGGGTTGGGCACTCAGCGGTGGGCTTTCCCTGTGGGACCAGAAAGTTGTGGCTGCCGACGATGAAAGGATTCCTCCAGCGTTTTGGCTCTCCCTTTTCAAACCGCACGCTCCATCCTTGTCTCCCCAAGGCTCCACACCCGGACACCTTGCCCTGTGGGGATCGAGGCCGGCTTGGTGCAAAGTCCCATCCCCGCCTGACTCCTCCGCAGGCTGATTACCGGCACGTGGCACCTTGTCATGTCCTTGCCTTGGACACTAGGGCCCCTGTCCCGTTCCAGAAAGCATAGAGATGCCAGCAGAAGCAGACCCCAGAAGAACCGCCCTGCCCTAGGCCTGCAGCGTTTCCGTGCCCTTCTCCCTGTGCCTAAAACCAAACGGTTCCTTTTTAATGCCCTAGCACTGGGCAGCAGATGGCTCTGCGGGATCAAAGGGAGAGATACCAGGACTTGCTGGCTGCGCAGAAGACATGTGAACATTGCTGGAAAGTCTGGAAGCGTGGTCCTGAGCCATCTTGCTAGCTGCGGAAGCCTGCCTGGGCCTGAAGAGCGACCAGTCCCAAGGCACTGCAGCTCCAGGGCCAAGTGGAGGCCTGTCAGCGTGGGAGCTCCCTCGGCTGCTGTCAGCGTTGTCTCCATTGCGGCCATGGAGCTCTTAGCAAAGGGGATGTTGAAATCCACCTACAAGGGCCAAAGGAAAAAAAAAGTGGCGTGTACTTGTTCACGGCTGGAGTAACCAGCCTGTGCCTCACAAAGGACAGTGCTGCAGGACAGATGAACAGAAGAGCTGTTAAACCCCCCATGTGCTCCTCCACAGTTTTTGTAGCGCCGTAACAGAATAACGCCCGTACACAGACCGCAGCATAGAGACACGCGTGCCACAGAGCGGGTGTGCAAGCAAACCACTGCCTCACTCATTCTAAGGACAGCGCGCGCGCACACACACGCGCCCCTTTCTTCCTTCATTACCCTCCCTAGGACACGCTCAGAGCTCACACCTCTCACTCCCCAAGACCCTCACGCACAGCCAGGACTGCACCGCCAGAGTGCACATGCACCAGCCCAACACATCCCTGACACTGCACACGCATCCGCACACATGCTCACGCTCTCCACACGCACAGAGACACTGCACAGCGGACACACCCCTCACACAGCATGGTGGCCAGGACACACGTACACCTGATGGGCCCACAGCCCCAGGGGTGCTATAGGAGCTGCAGCCCTTCTCCGGATTGTATGGGGAAAGGCTAAGGGCAGAGGAGGAGCTGCTGTGGGGTAGAGCGGTGCGGCAACCTGGGAGTGCAGATGCCTGGCTTTTCTCTGCAGCTGCAGTGCTCTCCAGCCAGGCAAACCTGGGATGGGCCATGTTTGTCCCTGGGCCTCCGTCGGCCCTTGGCTGCTCCTTGTGGCGGCCCCCCCAGGGCTGTGCTCATGTCCTGGTGGGCGCACGGTGTCCCCACCACCCACCTCCTGCCTGCTGCCTGGAGGTGGACGTGCCTCATTTAGACCTTCCTCCTCTCTTGCCGCATGGCTGCGGTTGGTTTTTTTAGCGCTTTCTTGAATTAGGTTTTCAAAGCAGCACCTAGTAGCTTCTTGTAAACTACAGGCAGCTCACAGCTGCTTGACTGCCCTGTCAGCCTTTTTCAAATCCTGGGCTCCTTGAAGCCTGTCCATGCGCCTCCTCTGACCCGGGAACACAGCATCTCCCTGCCCTTCATCAAACACAGGAAGGGGCTTTGTGGATCCTCCCAGAGGAGCGGGTGATGGCCGTGTCCTTTCGGTCTGTTGCTGGGAGAAGCCTCTTCTTCGGTCGTCTTCCTTGTCCCAGTAACGCCTGATGCTCCAAACACTGCACTCTCCCTGCAAGTGCTGCCTCTTACTAAGCACCTGCTTCACTGGCAGACATTCGGCGTAGTAAAGAGGCAAAGGCTTTGGACCGCCTCGCTGCTGCAGGGACCAACAAATTGCCAAGGAGGTCCAGAAGCTGAGTACTCAGCCAGTACTGTTTTGCCCTGCCTGTGCGCTTAGTTGGCAGCTTTCCCTGGCCATGCAACTCGTGAAGTGGTGCTGACCCTGATTTCCAGAAAAGTGCTTGTCAGTTTAAAAGAGAAGAACTGGTTTTCAGTGGGGAGTTGGAAGGGCGACGTTCTGCTGCTTTGGGGGACTGCCCGCTGGCTTTTCTGGTGCGGTGACCCTTCTGTCTCGTCTCGCTCTGAGAGCTCCGCGAGGTCCCTCTTGACCCTCCCTGTGTGGAATAGCTACAAGATGCTGCTGCAGAGACTACTGGACTCTGACAGCCAGGCAGGGGTTAGGCCAGAGCCCAGATGCCCTCGGGAGCAGAGCGCAAAGCCAGAAGCCCGTTGGCTCCCCCACGAGATGTGGTTTGGGACCAGTGTTCCCTGCTGCTGCTCTCCGTGTCCTTCTTGGCTGCCTTAGCCCCTCTCCAGCCTCCACTCCCATTGGCCCAGCATGGCTTTGGCTGCTCTGGGTCTGCCCTTACTCACGGTCCCTGTGGCAGTCGGGTGTCCTTCTTCTGCCTCCCCTCGCCCCCTCCCCCGGCTGTCTTCACTACAGGGGGCTTTCTGATGCACTCAATGGCCTCACAGGGCTGCCACAGCAGCGACCGCACTGTCCCAGCCCTGGGTCGCCTGTGGCCTCCCTTTTCCTGCCTCTAGCCAGCTAAACCCTGCCGAGGGGCACTTTGCCCTGGCACTCCGTGCCCTGGTGAATGTTGCAAGCCTGGCACGCAATGGCTGCTCCTTGCTGGACGAGACAAAGAGGAAAGCACTTGAGGTGCCCGGTTAATGCTGAAGAGCCATGGTGATCGCAGGCAACAATGGTTGCTCGTGGGCTCCAGTCCGCCTCTCCAAGCGTGCTCCAGTGGCGCAATGGGCCAGCGCGCAGTACTTATACAGCAGTGCTAAGCGGAGGGATGCTGAGGGTGTGCGTTCAAGCCTCACCTGGAGCATGGGCTTTTGATCATGCAGTGCCTCCTCTTCCCTTGGGCGGTGCAGCTTCCTAGCAGTGACATCTGTCTCAAGCCAGACATCCTGGGACCTGCCAATACAGACACCTTGGAACACCAGAAGCGCTCGGGGCCGTTCCAGGCTTGACCTGGGCTCTGCCCGCATAGCACTCGGTTTGGGGCCCCGGAGGCAGAGCTGGGCTCTCCTCCCTTCTCTTCCGCAGAGGATCCAGACCCCACTCAGGGCGCAGATGCTAACATTTTCCTTTGCTCTTCAGCATTTGCCCTCCAGGCGGACACTCTCCCAGCACCAGCTGCCCAGCCTCACTGTGGCAGAGCCTTCCTAGCCAGCCTTTCCCCCTGCAGCCAGGCCAGGAGGAAGCACTCCTGGCTCTCTACACGCGAGCACTGCGGTGGAGCTGCAGGCAAAAGCTGCTGCCTCACAGCGCCTCTCACTCTGCAGCAGGCAAGGGAGAAAGGCAGCTCTGCCTTTCCAGGGAGGGTTTCTTTCCCACAGCCAGCTTACAGCTTGGCCGGAACAGGACTTAAGACTTCCAGCAAGGTGGCATAACCTCAGAAAAGTCACACACTCCCCCTGAAGAAAAAAAAAAAGCGACTTCTTTCTCCCAGGGAAGAGCTACTTGTGTGGGGGGGTCTCTATGGCGTGGGATGGCAGTTGCGGGTGGGCTGGGGCTGCAGGGCAGTTTGTGTGTGGAGCTGAGAGTGCCCTGACTGCAACACGGAGAGCAAGGGCAAGGGAAAGGAAAGGTGAAAAGCTGGGCACTTTCCAGGCAGACTCTCTCAGTTCTCAAGCTTGGCCTGGAGAATGGAGAAGCTTGACTGCTTTCCCAGAAGCAGGGGTAGCTGTCACGGCAGCCCCCCAGCAGAAGACACTGCACGATCACTAGAAACCAGGAAATCATTTTAGGCACGAGCCCACTGAATGTTTGGAACAGAGAGCACAGAAGAGCTTCCTAGGCCATGGCATCTTTGGAAACAAACCCGTTGGCCCACCCTTGCAGGTGCCTCCCGTGTCTTTTCCAACTCTCCTTTTCACCCGGCGGGCTTTGCAAAACCATTGCTGTGACTCGGATTCGAACCGAGGTTGCTGCGGCCACAACACAGAGTACTAACCATTATACGATCACAGCTGCCCATGTGATTGCCTTTCCTCCTCGGGCCATTTGTCCCTCCTGCCTCCTGCCCTCCTGCCTTCTGCCCTCCTGCGGAGCAGCCAGAGCTGTCAGGTGACGGCAGGCTAGCAGGGAGAAGTCAGAAAATGCGAGTCTGTGTCCTTGCAGAGCAGCACCCGAACAGCGCAAGCCCTCATGTGCCTCCCTGGGAGAGGGGAGGCAAACTCACGCTCTAGATTCACCTTTTCAGAAGTCTCAGTTCTTGGGGATGGCAAAGAACTGGACTGAAGGAAGTTACGGGGCATGTCCAGGGGCTGGCGATGAGGAAAGGACAACTCTGCAAAGAGCGGCCCCGCGTAGCCAGCTGGACAGAGGGTGGTGTAGGGGGGAAGGCAGGTGCATATCACAGGGGATACGAACTGCTCCGTGCCCAGCCCTGGCTCTTTCTGCTCAAGTGTCCCCTCCACCACGCACCCTGGGGTGCAGTGTGAGCCTGTGGGCGCACCTCCACAAAGAGCGACGGTCCTTTCCCCACTTGCTCTGCTCCTGCTGCTGGGAGAGGTCCTGGCGAGAGGTTGCAGCTGCAGGAGTGCTGCGCTGGGTGGCGGAGGTGGCTCAGCAGAAGGGAGCTGCTCCTCGCCTGAGCTACGTTGCAGCCATGCCCGGCCCTGGCCGCCATGCACCTCGCTGACCCTGCCCTTCCCTGGCTGACCGGGCTCCAGAGCTTGGCCTCAGACCCGTCTCAGCACTTTGGACTTGGCTGGCAACCACTGCTCTGTGCCTGGCCCTCGTTCCTGACACTCAACCAGCTCTCCCTTCTTGCTCGGGTGCTGAGGGCCTGTGCCCTGCCAGGGAGGTCCCTGCCTCACTGGCCTTGCTATGTCCCTCGCAGCCTGCTTGCCTGCCCTCGGAAAGCAGCCCGCTCCCACTGCTGGCTGCCACCTGCAGCAAGAGCGTGCTCACGCTTCGCACTGTGCTGCAAGGACAGCCGGAAGGGGCATCGGTCCCCTGGCGAGAGGCAATCCAGACTTCCCCCAGCCCAACCCATGCACCAGGACAGGAGTGTTGCAGTCTGGTGGGTATAGGTGAGTGGTGCAAGGAGCTGGATTTTGGCTCCGGTTTCTTGGAGAGGTGGGTTTGAAGCCCGTGCTGTCGGGTTTTGTTGTCTCAGGCTGCTGTGATTTGTGCCCAGCTGTGATTTTCTGCTCAGGGACTTTCCACGGCAGCGGGTCCCTGCCGGCAAGCCCACGTGTGCCGCCAAAAGGAGGCCGTCCCTGGGTGGGCTCGAACCACCAGCCTCTCGGTTAACAGCTGAGCGCGCTCGCCCATTGCGCCACAGAGACCCCCCCCGACCAAGGGCTGTCTCAGTGATGCGCCCGTCTGTGCCATGACACACCTCGGTGCTGAGGGACTGGCAATGCCCCTGATCTTGGGCCATGTCCTTGGAGGGCACGTGCACGCACCACGCGGTGGAGGCGGCTTGAGGAGAGGCCTTTTCTCAGTCTCTTCCAGCATCGCTTTCCCACACGCTGTGCGTCAAGAGAGAGCTGGTGGGTGCAGCTCTCTCCCGTGCCCGCCCGCCTGCTCTGCTCCTGGTGCTGGAGGCAGGACAGTAGCCACGCACACAGCACTGCTGACCTGGCTGAGGTGGACTCAGGGCAAGGGATTTGCTCCGCTCCCTCTGGCCACCCCTGCCCAGAGCAAGGTGTAGCAGTGGTGCCAGCAGCTGGAGGCTCCTCTCCTGGATGGGCCCTGAGCACCTGGGGTCCACTGCCCATAGGTGCTGAGTGGTGTCTAGGCTTCCTGTGAGCCCCAGCACCATCGGACCCTGTCAGCGCCCTCCGGACCGTTTCTCAGAGACTTCCGGAATAAGAAGAGCTTGGCGCAGGGGTTGCTTCAGAGCAGGCATTTGAGTGAGGCACACGGTGGTTTCCTCTCTGCGTGGGCATCGACTGACCCTGGCAGAGGACAGACTCCCCTCCCAGGGAGCCAGCTGCTCTATGAGCGCAGCAATGTGTGAGCCCTCTTGGCTTGACATGGAAAGACGGGCAGTTTTGTCCCACAGAGGCACACTTCTGAGAGCTGCAGCTGAATTTAATGCAGGAGGGTGATTTTGCCAAGCTGTTAGGAGCTATGAAGCTGGACTGGTTGTGTCCTCCTGGCAGCGTGTCGTGACTAGAGCCGGGGCCATCTCAGCAGCACAAAAGGGCATTAGACCGTGCAGAAAGGGCCCCCAGGGCCCCCTTGCCTCAACCACGCTGCCAATAGCACACGGCGCAAACCTGTGTCCAGCGGTGACCAGCCTCCCCGCCGACCGCCACCTTGCACTCCCTGGGCCTTCCCGCTGCAGGGTGCCTGCTGCCCAGAGGCTCTGGTTGAGGGCCTCGTTCTCAGAAAGAAGGAGGAATGCCTGCAGAGTTGCCTGGGAAGGCTCGGGCTGCCACGGCAATTTGTCTTCCTGACCGGCTGTGGGGGGCTGTGGTTGGAGGGGTTGGTCCCCTGCAGGGCAGGGCTGGTGCCCACCAGTGGGTGCACAGGCAGGCTGGGCCTCTCCTCCCTGGTGGTCTAGTGGTCAGGATTCGGCACTCTCACTGCCGCGGCCTGGGTTCGATTCCCAGCCAGGGAAAGGCTTAGGGTTAGGCTTAGGCTTAGGGCTAACCCTATTGCCACAGCAAGCGAGGCCTTTCACCTGGGGGGCAGCGTGGAAGGAAGGGGACCCTATCAGACGCACAGGAGCTCTGAGCAGGCACGAGGAACAGGGCGTTTCCTCTGTTGCAACAACAGCCATCCTGGGCTTGCCTGTGCAGCCAGCTCCAGGGCAGCCCTGTCTTCTGCCAAATCCCCTTGCAGAATACCCTTTCCTTAGGGCTCCTGGGAGGCGCTGGGTGACAGAGAAAAGGTCTCTGGGTCTGCGGGACGTGACTCACCTGCCGCAGGAGCTGCCTTGTCTTTCAGTCCTAAGATCCCTGCACTACCCAGTCCCACAGAGGCAGGAGCAGGCGACTCTGCAGTGAAGCTTTGCTCTGCACATGCCAATGAGAGACCCTTCCCATGCTTCCTGGTGCAGACGGGGCCAGAAGGCCCAGGGAGGAGCTGAAATGGGCTCCTGGGCCCATGGGCAGGGTGTGTGGAGCATTGCTGGTCAGGGCCACTGAGGCCCTCAGGGCCCTGACAGCACCCAGGTGTCGCGTCCTGCTGCTACGCCACAGGGGACTCGCAATAACAACCAGTGCTTAGGCCCTGCTGATAGTCACAGCCTGAGCCAGCCCTTGGTTCTGTTACGTCCTGGACAACTCCGGTCACTTTGAAAAAAGCCCTGGAAACAAGCCCACCTGCCCCCCACACTCAGCCATGGCACAGGTGTTCCTCAGTGCAGCGAGATGTTGGTGCACAAGGGGTGGCGCTTAACGCTCCCAGACCCGATTTTGCATTCGCACGGCCTTTGGCACAGTTTGGAGACGGTCCTGGCGGACTCTTGGACAGTGCCCGGGGGGAAAGGAAGTAGCCGTTGCTGAGAGCACAGCTCACCGAGGCAGCACACAGGTGCAGCAGTTTGAGCCAAAGGAGGCTGTGACCTCTCGCAAGCTCTAACAGGCTCCAGCGAGCTCTGTCAGCCATTCCTGAGCACAGGGCGCTTGGAGCTCTAGTTCCACCTAGAGTCGTGATGAGGGAAGGTCAAGCAGCCGTCCAGCAGGTGCCAGCGAGAGACCTGTACCACAAGCGCTGGGCCCAGTACAAGAAAGACATGGCCGTGCTGGAGCGAGTCCAGCAAAAGGCCTCCGAGAGGCTTGAGGGATTGAAGCATCCGTCACACGAGCAGAGGCTGAGAGAGCTGGGATTGTTTAGGCGGGAGACGCAAAGGCCCAGAGGGGCTCTTGTCAGTGTGTCTAAATACGTGATGGGGGGAGTAAAGAAGACGGAGCCAGACTCCAGAGCCCAGGCAGACTCCAGACTCCAGAACCCAGAGAGGCTGTGGTATACCTAACCAGCACCAGCCCTTGCTTTGCCGAGGCTCCTCTTTATTCCTTCCTTCCTTTATCCCTTCCTTCCTTCCTTCAGGGCAGAGCTCAGCACAGCCCCTGCGGCCAGCAATGGCAGCGCAGCGTCCCCATCTGGGGCCACCACACTGGTGAGCTCCCCCTCCCCGCCCCCGCCATGGCTCTCGCTGCGCCACGGCGTGGGGTGGGGGCAGCACCCCAAAACAGCCAGCGCAGCTGCCCTTGGCTGAGGTGGGCAAAGCCTGGCAGGGTCTGGGGGAGGGTGTCGCGGGAGGCCTGGCAGCCTCTTGGTGACGCGGGCGGGGGTCACAGTGGGACATGCCGCATCACAGCCACAGCTCCCCTCCCGCCACGGGGCCCCTCCCTGCACTTCCCTGCGAGGCCTGGGCAAGCCCAGCTTTCGGGTGCTGCTCTCGCCACCGCTCTTCTCTGGAGGAGCTGCTTTGCAGCGCAACGAGAGGGCGAAGGCAGGCCACGCAACACTGCTGGAGCCTGCCTGGGGAAGTGCAAAGGAGGAGGAGGAGAAGTTTCCTCCTCCCCCTCCTGCTACAGGGCCTCATTGAGCGTGAGGGGGCGCAAAGATGGAGAACCTGTGGCCAGACGTGTTCCCAACGCTCAGGAATCTCAGCCGCTGCGGTAAGGCTTGCAGGAGGTATTTCCTGACTGCTGTAGAGCATATCAGCTAGGAGAAGAGCTATGGAAAGGCTGGGCTCTGTGGGGCAGGGCTGGACAGGGCTAGTGGGTGCCACGAGAGACCAGTCTGCACGTCCCTTGGTGGCCCAGCGGTGAGTTTGGCAGCCGGGACTCCTGCAGGGGAGACACCTGGGGCTGCCCTGAGCCTGGGCGACTCCTGTGGGCACGGCACCGTCCTCTCACTGGCGTGGAAAGCTAGTCCCCGTTTCCCTAGCGGGCGGGTATGCCTTTCAGGCATGCCCACCTGAAAGGACAGGAGCCTCGCTTAGAAGTGGGCAGAGGTGTCCTCGCAGCTCAGCTCTGCAGCTCCCGCCACGTGGAGCGCCTTGCGTGTTCGGAATTGGGGTGGCGGTATGTTTCGTCTCACCTGCACCGGTCACCTCCTTGGTGAGCAGGGTGCTGAATGGTTGTGCGCTTGCTGACTTGGATTTTTCCCTTGCTTTCCAGAGATTGTTACCATTTGGGACAGCGTCTCTGAATACATTCTAGAGCACTTGGCAGAGAACAAGGTGGGTCTTGTGGCTCGGTCCTCCCCTCCTGAAACGCTGACGGTTTGCCTTGTCCTGACACCCCTGTGCCACGGCGTGCCGTTGCTTCCCTCCCCTGAAAAGAGAAAGAGCACCCCCGCAGGACACTGTCCTGGACAAATGTGCCACAGAGCAGCTTCTCTGGCACCGGCGGTAACAACGGAAGTCCCGATAAAGCAGAAGAGAGTGCTGGGCACTTTCTGGGCCTTCTCCCTTCTCCAGTGCCAGCATGGAAAAACCAAAGCCTGGCCCCTGTTCCAGGGTTGGTCCCTGCCGTTGGAAACCCCTCCGACTGTAGGTAGGGGAGGAATGTTGGCTCTGCTGTTGCTTTCCCAAAGAGATTTGGGGGGCGAGCCGAGGAGCAAGAGGAAAGAAAGGTCTGGAGTGTGTGCTTTCCCTAGTGCCCCATCTTGCCCTTTGCATGCTAGGGGTGGGCAGGGCCCAGGGCAGCATCCCCACGCTCGGGCAAGCCCTCGGTCCGTTTTTCGTCTCCAGGCTGCTTATGCTTGTTCCTTCTCTCCCGCTGCTGCTCTCAGGGTGTCAAGGTATTAGGAGTGGGGATATTCTATGTCCTTAAACACTACGAGTGCTCCGTGAACGGTGAGCTTTCGATTGTTCGGAGACCCATGTTCCGTATATCGGAGGTTGTTGCCAAGGAATACCAGGCCAGGTGCGCTCAAGAAGATGTTCCTGGTAAGAAGACACGTTAAAACCTTTGCCTGCCCTTGCGCCGAGCTTGAGGCGCATGCAAACTGCTCTGAAGACATGACTGAATGCCTCCGGCTGGCCTGAGAACAACTTCAGCTTGTTCATGCTGCAGAGGCCAGCCAGGAGCAACTGCTCAGAAAGGCTCCCTGGGTGTCCTTTCCTGGTAATATGCCTTCAGCCGGGTGCGTGGGAGGGATAGGACGCTGGCCCCAAAAGCGGAGACATTTGCTGACTACGAGGCGGTGGGGGTGGGGGTGGGGGTCGGGGTGGGGGGTAGAAGAACCCTGTGGGCTGCTGTGCCGTCCTTGCACTTTGCTTCTTCCTTGCGTCTACTGACATGGCATAGGCTTAGCCAGAGGGCACTGGCTGCGGGCACAGTCACAATGGCCTGGCACCGCGCACTTTCTCATGGGACCTGCACCCGTCTGCCCTACTTGTCCTGCCCTCCGGTAACGTGGTCCTACCAAATGGTTAGTTTCCCTTTTTTATTCCTGCACTGGCAAAATCACTGCTGCCCCCTGAGCACCTCAGTTTGCAGGCTGCTCTGACTCTTCCCGGAAGGGACTCCATAAACTGCTCCTAGGCGCTGTAGCAGAGGATTCAAGAGCCTGCTCTGAGGCAGCGCTGTCTTGCCAGAAAGTGTTGTCACCTTGTGATTGGAGCCCGCTGCCCTGCTGCAGAGGTGCCTTTGTTCCTCCTTTGCTGCTGTCTAGGTGACGTAAGAATCGTCCCTCTGAGGTACGAGGATCTATCCGTGTGTGCCCACATGCCTTTTACAACGGTGCAGTGCTGCATACAGGAGACCGTGATGGCGTTCTTTCGGGCCATCTCAAAAAGACAGGCCGTGGACTTTGTCTTCAAGGCCATTGGCATTCTCTCCGTACGAGACCAGGAAGTGACCATGAGATTTTACGATGACTTCCTCCTCACCGTGGATGGCACTGGAAAGCTGCTAGAAGCTCTGCTCGGGGTAAGTCGAGCACTTCCCCGTGCTACGCCTACTTCTTCTGGACAGCTGTCAAAGGACGACTGAACTGATCTCTGTTGGCCTGCCAGGACCTTCCCGGCCAGCGAGGCAGCCACGGTCTCCAGCCACGCCAACTCTCTCTAGCGTCCGTCTCTCGTACACAGTGGTCTGGGCGACAGAGGCGAACGTAGGACGAGCTGCCCCGCGTTAGGCCAAGGCTCTGGCTGGCCCAGCATCCCACTCTCTGTGCTAGAAATGATAATGGCGAGGCTTTTACGGGCTCAAAAGTAGGCAGTTTCTGGGGAAAGAGTCTACGACGCAGGCAGGTATCTGTGGCGCTTCCCCTCGCAGAAAGCCATGGTTGAGTGCTGGGCCGTCTGCACTGACCAGCCCTTCCCAGTGTCCCTGGCGTCCCACTGCCATGAACGGCTCTTTTCTGCCCCAGGCCTGCATTCACGCTCTGCTTGGGATGGTCACCCTGTCCCAGCCTGTCTCCTCATCCCAGCCCAATGCCCTTCCCCAGCTCTCTCGTGTGGCACTCCCGGTTCTTACCCACTGGGCAAAGGCAAAGCAAGGGCTGGGTCTCTCTCGCTCCTCTTCCATGCTATGGATGCAACCACCTAAATCCTTGGAGAGCCTGTGAGCTAACACCAGGTCCGAGCCAGGTGTTCTCTTTCCAGGAGGGCTCATAGCAAGCCAACCGGCAAAACCCGGCCCGCAGAGACCCTGGCTAATCGAATGCCTTCTCCTGTGCCTGACTTCTCCACTAACAGAGAAGGAGCGTCCTCGTTGACTGTCTTGACTCTTGCCCTTGCGAAACACCCGGCAGTGAGGTCCCTCATTCTCAGCTCTGAGCTGTGCATCTTCTGCTTTCCTAGTTGAGGGCTAGCATTTGGAGAGGAAACTTTGTTTCAGGGTGTCCCGGTGGCAGCATCTGCCCTGAGCACAAGAAAGATTTGCTGCCTTTAGGAGCAAGGCAGTCATGTCGCCGGAACGCTCTCACGTACCTCTTTCTCTGTTTCAGGCCCCAGGGACGAGACCCCTGGTGGTTTCAGGAAGAGGAAGTGTGGCTTTTCGCATGGGTCCCGGCAGTGTCTTCGTGTTGCCACAGTACGTTTGTGGAGTAGGTCTCAGCTCCTGCTTGGTGAATAGGAGGAGGGGAGGCGAGATGGTCTCCAGGGGCAGCAAGGAGGCCTGGAGTACACTTTCTCCGCGTTAGGATAGGGAAGCCCTGGCCCAGACTGGTGGGGCCTCTCGTGTGCGCACACGCCGCGGAGGTCTGGCCTGTGCCTCTCCGGTTCCTCAGAATGAGAGTTCTCAAGGATGTTGCGTACTCTGCTTTGGAAAGCTATGGCCTTGGCAGGCCTTCTCAAAGCTCTCTGGCAACGGACTGTGAATGCGAGCGGCAAAGGGAGCGTGGTGCCTTTTCTGCAGCCTGGCGTCTTCTCCTTTCCAGATTTGATTTGACGCTTCCGGCTGAAAAACAAGAGGCGGAATCTCCCTCCCAGGGATCCCTGAAGTGCACTGAAGAAGAAGGGCAGATGGACAGAACAGGTCATGTCACAGCTGACTTGTGAGAGAGAAGGGAGTGTGCATGCGTGCGTGTGTTCATGCGTGTGTTCCCTTTGTCCTCAGCAGTAGGTGGTTGGAGCCCTGGTCAAGATGCGGTGCCTGGGAGAGTAGACTGCCTCTTTGTGCCTCTATTTACCCCTCGCAGCAAATCTCAAGTGACTCTGGATGGCAGGAGGTCTCAGGGTGGCCCAACAGCAACAAATGCAGCTGGTGCCGCTGAAGGGCAGTTTTGCCCCGGGGCGCTGCGCCCTGGTGGATAGCGCAAGCTCCTCTTTCACTTTAGCACTTTAGGATGTTTGGCGGCGAGGTGTCTATGCTGGAGGGGAAGGGAGGGGGGGTCTACCTCTCTGACGGATCCCGGGCACGTGAATGAAAGATTGCCTGGAGATGACTGTCAACAGGCTGCTAGCATGTGCCAAGGACGTCCTAGGGAGCAAGACCTCTTGGAGAGCGTGGCTCCAAGGGGATCAGCCTGTTTGATCCGATGCTGGAGCACATCTGCCTGTCCCAAGTGCTCACAAAGACGCTTGCTGAAGAGCCTTCTCCTTTCCTACTTCCAGGGAGTGCTCCCGTTGCGTGCCTCCTCTCTCAAGAAAGGCCTGTGCCACCCGCGTTATCTGGCGCCGGCCGTAAAAAGCAGAAGGGGCGGAAGAGCAAAGGAAGCAAGTCGTCGGCCAGGTGAGGCTCTTGGAGAAAAGGGCTGAGGGTGCCCTTGTGCTCCTGGAGTTCTTTGAAGGGGTTGCTTCTTCCGTACACTCTGTCAGTGTGACATCTGAAGGGTGGCCAACAAGTCTTTGCATGACTTGGTCTTCCTAGATTGACGGCAAGCCTGTCGCAGGTTTCTGCGAGCCTCTGGTGTCAAGCTTCTCTCTGGTGCCTTTCTTGTTTCCAGGACGGAGACTGAGATGTCACCTGTGAAACCAGCCTCTTCCTCCAGAGGGTCTCGGAAGGCCGCCAAAGGCCGGGAGGCAAAGGACAGAGCGCGTAACAAGCAGACTGAGGGAAAAGGTAATGTCACAGCTGACTGGTGAGAGAGGTGTGTTTGTTTTCCTTTTGGCCTCCGCAGCACGGGGCTGGAGCCAAGCTGAAAAGGCGATGCCCGGCGGAGTAGGCTGCTTCTCTTGTGCCTCTGTTTACTCATCACAGCAGATCTCAGGGGACTCCTCCTGGAAGGGGCTCTCCGGGCAGTCCTGCAGCACCAACTGCAGCAGCTGCCACTGCTGAGGGGCACTTGGCCCTGGGACTCCATGCCCTGGTGTGTCTTGCAAGCTGCTCCTTAGTTGCAGGAGTCTGTCTGTGCAGCGGCATTTAGGAATTTAGGAAGATCCCTCCGCGCTCTGCGCGGGATCAAAATCCTGCCTTGAGCTGCCAGTGGCGGAGGGGGTCTAGCTTTCCCAGGGAAGCAGCGCGCTGGAAAGTGGGGAGGAAGACCACGTGGAGATGAGTGGCGACAGGCTGCGAAGCTGTGCCAAAACGTGGCTTCCTTGTGGAGGCTGGTAATTGCAGGCCTTGTGCTGTGCATCTCCCTAAGCATGTCTTTGGGCTGGATGTGCCAGAAGAGCAAGTCTGTGCATGTGAGCGCCTTATAGATGTGCAGGAATCTGTTCCCCTTCTCGTGTGGAACTATGCCCTCCAGCCCGCAGCCGCCCCAAAGGAGAGGGTACCATGAGGTCACCAGCACCTCCCAGCCAAGCCCCGCTTTTTAAGCCTATGGGCTAGAGAAAGCAGGAGAACAGCCACAGTACTCCAGGGCAGAAGGGTGCCCTGCAGAAGTGAAGAGCTGGACAGGATTCTGTGTCAGCAAGGGCCTAAGACCTGCTCGGGAGCAGAGCTCCGAGGCAATCGGGCTCTTTGATCCAAAGCTGGAGCACAGCTGCCTGTCCTTCTTGTTCAAACGCTCACAGAGATGCTTGCTGAAGAGTCTCCGCCCTTCCTACTTCCAGGGAGTCCTCCTGCTGAGCGCCTCCTTTCTCGAGAAAGGCTTTCTCCGCCCACGCTATCTGGGGCCAGCTCAAAGGGAGGGAAAGAATGGAAAACCCGGGCAAACAAGCCAGCTGCCAGGTGAGGCTCTTGGAGCAAAGCATGCTGGTGACCGTGTGCTTTTGGCATTCTGGGAAGGAGTTGTTTCCGTCGCACACGCCGTCGGTATGAACTCTGAAAGGTTGTCAACTCGTGTCACAACGACCGATGTCGATGCAAGAGGTGTTGCAGCAGCTGAGAAGTTGCAGCAAAGCTGTTCTGCTTTGCTAGACATTTCAAGGGACCTCATTTGGTTGCAGCGTAGATGAGAGCACTTCCCAGAGGAACGTGAAAGTCAGACCATCCTCCCCCACCAACAGAGAGCGGTGTCCGTTTTCCCTGGTTTTTAGGTTGGATTCAATTCACTAGAAGCCTCCCCTTTTCCCATTTCACCCCAAAACAGAGTCTTTCTGACCACCTCACGGCCTTTAGTGCCCCTAGCAGGAGGCGGCTAGCGGGCTCTGCAGGCTCCGGGCGTGGCAAATGGCACTGGTTTTCTCCTCGTGCCATCCAGAGAGGGCCCACACCTGGGCATCCAGAGCTTTCCTTAGGGCCTGTAGGGCCTCATGTGAGTGCTACAGCTGGAGGCGTTCTTCCCTCACTCTTGACGGGATCACAAGGGCTCAAATACACCAAATGCTCCAGCAGCACTGTCTTGTGCTGCAGAGGCTGGCACGCCGCTGCTTGTGAGCACAAGATGGAGAACGGTCTCATCCGGGACTCCGATAACCTCACCCGGCTTGTGTGTTTTCAGCCTGCTGCAAACAGTTCGGGAGAGCTCCTCTGAGGTGGACGAGGACAGCAAGCAGCAAGAACCTCGTCAAGCCAGACCTCGGACTGCAATTCCTGTTTGCAGGCAGCCAAACAGGGCAGAACAGGTAAGCCGAGGAGCGGAGCCGTGGAGGTCTCCAAGTCCGAGTGGTACTGCTGCCCCCCAAAGAGCAGGCCAGGTGGCCATGGTCTTTCAAGCTTGCCTGCCCATGCCTGGCAGGGAGAAGCTGCTGCAAAAAGCCAAAGGGGAGGAGCAGCAATGTGCTGTGGTGGGGGCATGGCTGGGTCGCCCCCTCCCTTGAACTTGCGGGGAAGAAGGCCAACCACAGGCGGGGCTGTGCTTGCAAGAGTGTAGCCAGCCGAGTGAAGGACGCCACGAGTCCTCTCTCTTCAGCCCTTGGGAGACCTCACCTGGAGCCAGCCCTAGGTCCAGGGTGGGGCTCGACCATGCAAGAGAGGCTCTGGAATGCTGGAGCAAATCCAGCGGAGGCTCCCAAGCTGGCCAGCGGGCTGGAGAACCTGGTGTCCAAGGGAGAGGTGGAGAGGACTGTGTTTGTTCAGCCCATAGAAGAGAAGGCTCAAGGGTCCATCGCCTTGCTGTCTGCAGCTACCCGGGGGAAAGGCTAGAGGTAACTTAGCCAGCTCTTCTCAGAGGCGCACAGTGACAGGGTGAGAGGCACAAGACGTAGAGTTGCAAAAAGGCAGATTCCGGCTAGCTGTTGGGAGGCGCGTTTCCACCATGAGGGTGGTCAAAGTTTGGAACAGGGCCCAGAGAGGCTGTGGGACTTCTACCCTTGGAGTTATTCAACCCTCAGGTGGACACAGCCTGGGCAGCCTGCTCTAACTGGCCCCGCTTGGAGCGGGGCCTTGGACGAGAGTTCTCCAGAGGTCCCCTCCAACCGACCCCGTTCAGTGGTTCCGTGCTGGGGTCTGACTGGTGGAACCCCACGGGAGCGTTTGATTTCACGGTTGCAGCGCTGAAAAACGGTCATTCCTTGCCCTCATTCACCCTGTCACGAGCGATGTCAGCAAGAGAGAATGGAGCCAGCAAGCAACGGTGGTGAATCCCGGCCAGGGTCCCTGCCTGCGGCAGTGCTTGGCATGGGGGTTTCTGAGGCCAGAGCAGAGCAAGTGTGCGGGAGGACGCACAGGCCCCGCAGTTGCTGGCTTCTCCAGGGCTGAGAGGTGAGAGCGCCTGAGGGAGGTCAGAAGCAGCCTCAAATTTGTCCTCTGGCCCCAATGCAGGCTTGGCGGCATCAGGAAACGCTGCCCGAGGTTCAGCCACACTCACCAGTGCCGTGGCTTGGGAAAGAGGAGAGCGCTGCTGCCTTCCTGCCCCGAGCTGAGGAGAAGAAGAGGAAGCCAGAGAGGCTGCCGCGGCTGCGCAAAGAGTAAGTGCGCGCCAGGCCCAGCCCCGGCCTGGAAAACTGGAGTGGCAGCACCTGTCCGAGGTGTGAGGAAGCCCATCTTGGGAGCCATGGGGCTGGGTATGGCGTCCCCTGATTTCTCCTGGCATGGCAATGACCTGGGCTGGACCCTGGTGCCAGGCAGCCCCAAGCTGCATTGCCACTTGAAGGCTGTGGGTACCACCAGCGGGAGCGTGCGTGCAGGGGCTGGTCGAGGGGAGAGGCAGGAGGGCCTCAGCCAGAAGGGGAGAGGGAACTTTCCCTGCTCTTGCAGGCAGCTTTCTGTACGAGCAAGCCACACCCTGCAACTCTTGGAGACTTACCAAGTGCGTCGGGAAGAGTGGAAGCAGAGGGTAGAGCTGAATCGGCAGCGGAATTCCCAAGAGAAGCACTTCCTCTGGTAAATTTCTCCAGCTGGGGGTGCTGTTTCCCCTTCCCCTGCACTGGCCTTCCCTCCACACCCAGGAGCACCCAAGGGGAGGGGAGGGGAAGGGGGTCCGGTCTTTCCCTGGCACCCCTCGTGGGAGAGCAACAGGCTTTGCAGGCTGTGGCCTGGGAGCAGGCACCCTTCCAGCCCAGGGGCAGGGGTTGGGCACTCAGCGGTGGGCTTTCCCTGTGGGACCAGAAAGTTGTGGCTGCCGACGATGAAAGGATTCCTCCAGCGTTTTGGCTCTCCCTTTTCAAACCGCACGCTCCATCCTTGTCTCCCCAAGGCTCCACACCCGGACACCTTGCCCTGTGGGGATCGAGGCCGGCTTGGTGCAAAGTCCCATCCCCGCCTGACTCCTCCGCAGGCTGATTACCGGCACGTGGCACCTTGTCATGTCCTTGCCTTGGACACTAGGGCCCCTGTCCCGTTCCAGAAAGCATAGAGATGCCAGCAGAAGCAGACCCCAGAAGAACCGCCCTGCCCTAGGCCTGCAGCGTTTCCGTGCCCTTCTCCCTGTGCCTAAAACCAAACGGTTCCTTTTTAATGCCCTAGCACTGGGCAGCAGATGGCTCTGCGGGATCAAAGGGAGAGATACCAGGACTTGCTGGCTGCGCAGAAGACATGTGAACATTGCTGGAAAGTCTGGAAGCGTGGTCCTGAGCCATCTTGCTAGCTGCGGAAGCCTGCCTGGGCCTGAAGAGCGACCAGTCCCAAGGCACTGCAGCTCCAGGGCCAAGTGGAGGCCTGTCAGCGTGGGAGCTCCCTCGGCTGCTGTCAGCGTTGTCTCCATTGCGGCCATGGAGCTCTTAGCAAAGGGGATGTTGAAATCCACCTACAAGGGCCAAAGGAAAAAAAAAGTGGCGTGTACTTGTTCACGGCTGGAGTAACCAGCCTGTGCCTCACAAAGGACAGTGCTGCAGGACAGATGAACAGAAGAGCTGTTAAACCCCCCATGTGCTCCTCCACAGTTTTTGTAGCGCCGTAACAGAATAACGCCCGTACACAGACCGCAGCATAGAGACACGCGTGCCACAGAGCGGGTGTGCAAGCAAACCACTGCCTCACTCATTCTAAGGACAGCGCGCGCGCACACACACGCGCCCCTTTCTTCCTTCATTACCCTCCCTAGGACACGCTCAGAGCTCACACCTCTCACTCCCCAAGACCCTCACGCACAGCCAGGACTGCACCGCCAGAGTGCACATGCACCAGCCCAACACATCCCTGACACTGCACACGCATCCGCACACATGCTCACGCTCTCCACACGCACAGAGACACTGCACAGCGGACACACCCCTCACACAGCATGGTGGCCAGGACACACGTACACCTGATGGGCCCACAGCCCCAGGGGTGCTATAGGAGCTGCAGCCCTTCTCCGGATTGTATGGGGAAAGGCTAAGGGCAGAGGAGGAGCTGCTGTGGGGTAGAGCGGTGCGGCAACCTGGGAGTGCAGATGCCTGGCTTTTCTCTGCAGCTGCAGTGCTCTCCAGCCAGGCAAACCTGGGATGGGCCATGTTTGTCCCTGGGCCTCCGTCGGCCCTTGGCTGCTCCTTGTGGCGGCCCCCCCAGGGCTGTGCTCATGTCCTGGTGGGCGCACGGTGTCCCCACCACCCACCTCCTGCCTGCTGCCTGGAGGTGGACGTGCCTCATTTAGACCTTCCTCCTCTCTTGCCGCATGGCTGCGGTTGGTTTTTTTAGCGCTTTCTTGAATTAGGTTTTCAAAGCAGCACCTAGTAGCTTCTTGTAAACTACAGGCAGCTCACAGCTGCTTGACTGCCCTGTCAGCCTTTTTCAAATCCTGGGCTCCTTGAAGCCTGTCCATGCGCCTCCTCTGACCCGGGAACACAGCATCTCCCTGCCCTTCATCAAACACAGGAAGGGGCTTTGTGGATCCTCCCAGAGGAGCGGGTGATGGCCGTGTCCTTTCGGTCTGTTGCTGGGAGAAGCCTCTTCTTCGGTCGTCTTCCTTGTCCCAGTAACGCCTGATGCTCCAAACACTGCACTCTCCCTGCAAGTGCTGCCTCTTACTAAGCACCTGCTTCACTGGCAGACATTCGGCGTAGTAAAGAGGCAAAGGCTTTGGACCGCCTCGCTGCTGCAGGGACCAACAAATTGCCAAGGAGGTCCAGAAGCTGAGTACTCAGCCAGTACTGTTTTGCCCTGCCTGTGCGCTTAGTTGGCAGCTTTCCCTGGCCATGCAACTCGTGAAGTGGTGCTGACCCTGATTTCCAGAAAAGTGCTTGTCAGTTTAAAAGAGAAGAACTGGTTTTCAGTGGGGAGTTGGAAGGGCGACGTTCTGCTGCTTTGGGGGACTGCCCGCTGGCTTTTCTGGTGCGGTGACCCTTCTGTCTCGTCTCGCTCTGAGAGCTCCGCGAGGTCCCTCTTGACCCTCCCTGTGTGGAATAGCTACAAGATGCTGCTGCAGAGACTACTGGACTCTGACAGCCAGGCAGGGGTTAGGCCAGAGCCCAGATGCCCTCGGGAGCAGAGCGCAAAGCCAGAAGCCCGTTGGCTCCCCCACGAGATGTGGTTTGGGACCAGTGTTCCCTGCTGCTGCTCTCCGTGTCCTTCTTGGCTGCCTTAGCCCCTCTCCAGCCTCCACTCCCATTGGCCCAGCATGGCTTTGGCTGCTCTGGGTCTGCCCTTACTCACGGTCCCTGTGGCAGTCGGGTGTCCTTCTTCTGCCTCCCCTCGCCCCCTCCCCCGGCTGTCTTCACTACAGGGGGCTTTCTGATGCACTCAATGGCCTCACAGGGCTGCCACAGCAGCGACCGCACTGTCCCAGCCCTGGGTCGCCTGTGGCCTCCCTTTTCCTGCCTCTAGCCAGCTAAACCCTGCCGAGGGGCACTTTGCCCTGGCACTCCGTGCCCTGGTGAATGTTGCAAGCCTGGCACGCAATGGCTGCTCCTTGCTGGACGAGACAAAGAGGAAAGCACTTGAGGTGCCCGGTTAATGCTGAAGAGCCATGGTGATCGCAGGCAACAATGGTTGCTCGTGGGCTCCAGTCCGCCTCTCCAAGCGTGCTCCAGTGGCGCAATGGGCCAGCGCGCAGTACTTATACAGCAGTGCTAAGCGGAGGGATGCTGAGGGTGTGCGTTCAAGCCTCACCTGGAGCATGGGCTTTTGATCATGCAGTGCCTCCTCTTCCCTTGGGCGGTGCAGCTTCCTAGCAGTGACATCTGTCTCAAGCCAGACATCCTGGGACCTGCCAATACAGACACCTTGGAACACCAGAAGCGCTCGGGGCCGTTCCAGGCTTGACCTGGGCTCTGCCCGCATAGCACTCGGTTTGGGGCCCCGGAGGCAGAGCTGGGCTCTCCTCCCTTCTCTTCCGCAGAGGATCCAGACCCCACTCAGGGCGCAGATGCTAACATTTTCCTTTGCTCTTCAGCATTTGCCCTCCAGGCGGACACTCTCCCAGCACCAGCTGCCCAGCCTCACTGTGGCAGAGCCTTCCTAGCCAGCCTTTCCCCCTGCAGCCAGGCCAGGAGGAAGCACTCCTGGCTCTCTACACGCGAGCACTGCGGTGGAGCTGCAGGCAAAAGCTGCTGCCTCACAGCGCCTCTCACTCTGCAGCAGGCAAGGGAGAAAGGCAGCTCTGCCTTTCCAGGGAGGGTTTCTTTCCCACAGCCAGCTTACAGCTTGGCCGGAACAGGACTTAAGACTTCCAGCAAGGTGGCATAACCTCAGAAAAGTCACACACTCCCCCTGAAGAAAAAAAAAAAGCGACTTCTTTCTCCCAGGGAAGAGCTACTTGTGTGGGGGGGTCTCTATGGCGTGGGATGGCAGTTGCGGGTGGGCTGGGGCTGCAGGGCAGTTTGTGTGTGGAGCTGAGAGTGCCCTGACTGCAACACGGAGAGCAAGGGCAAGGGAAAGGAAAGGTGAAAAGCTGGGCACTTTCCAGGCAGAGTCTCTCAGTTCTCAAGCTTGGCCTGGAGAATGGAGAAGCTTGACTGCTTTCCCAGAAGCAGGGGTAGCTGTCACGGCAGCCCCCCAGCAGAAGACACTGCACGATCACTAGAAACCAGGAAATCATTTTAGGCACGAGCCCACTGAATGTTTGGAACAGAGAGCACAGAAGAGCTTCCTAGGCCATGGCATCTTTGGAAACAAACCCGTTGGCCCACCCTTGCAGGTGCCTCCCGTGTCTTTTCCAACTCTCCTTTTCACCCGGCGGGCTTTGCAAAACCATTGCTGTGACTCGGATTCGAACCGAGGTTGCTGCGGCCACAACACAGAGTACTAACCATTATACGATCACAGCTGCCCATGTGATTGCCTTTCCTCCTCGGGCCATTTGTCCCTCCTGCCTCCTGCCCTCCTGCCTTCTGCCCTCCTGCGGAGCAGCCAGAGCTGTCAGGTGACGGCAGGCTAGCAGGGAGAAGTCAGAAAATGCGAGTCTGTGTCCTTGCAGAGCAGCACCCGAACAGCGCAAGCCCTCATGTGCCTCCCTGGGAGAGGGGAGGCAAACTCACGCTCTAGATTCACCTTTTCAGAAGTCTCAGTTCTTGGGGATGGCAAAGAACTGGACTGAAGGAAGTTACGGGGCATGTCCAGGGGCTGGCGATGAGGAAAGGACAACTCTGCAAAGAGCGGCCCCGCGTAGCCAGCTGGACAGAGGGTGGTGTAGGGGGGAAGGCAGGTGCATAGCACAGGGGATAGGAACTGCTCCGTGCCCAGCCCTGGCTCTTTCTGCTCAAGTGTCCCCTCCACCACGCACCCTGGGGTGCAGTGTGAGCCTGTGGGCGCACCTCCACAAAGAGCGACGGTCCTTTCCCCACTTGCTCTGCTCCTGCTGCTGGGAGAGGTCCTGGCGAGAGGTTGCAGCTGCAGGAGTGCTGCGCTGGGTGGCGGAGGTGGCTCAGCAGAAGGGAGCTGCTCCTCGCCTGAGCTACGTTGCAGCCATGCCCGGCCCTGGCCGCCATGCACCTCGCTGACCCTGCCCTTCCCTGGCTGACCGGGCTCCAGAGCTTGGCCTCAGACCCGTCTCAGCACTTTGGACTTGGCTGGCAACCACTGCTCTGTGCCTGGCCCTCGTTCCTGACACTCAACCAGCTCTCCCTTCTTGCTCGGGTGCTGAGGGCCTGTGCCCTGCCAGGGAGGTCCCTGCCTCACTGGCCTTGCTATGTCCCTCGCAGCCTGCTTGCCTGCCCTCGGAAAGCAGCCCGCTCCCACTGCTGGCTGCCACCTGCAGCAAGAGCGTGCTCACGCTTCGCACTGTGCTGCAAGGACAGCCGGAAGGGGCATCGGTCCCCTGGCGAGAGGCAATCCAGACTTCCCCCAGCCCAACCCATGCACCAGGACAGGAGTGTTGCAGTCTGGTGGGTATAGGTGAGTGGTGCAAGGAGCTGGATTTTGGCTCCGGTTTCTTGGAGAGGTGGGTTTGAAGCCCGTGCTGTCGGGCTTTGTTGTCTCAGGCTGCTGTGATTTGTGCCCAGCTGTGATTTTCTGCTCAGGGACTTTCCACGGCAGCGGGTCCCTGCCGGCAAGCCCACGTGTGCCGCCAAAAGGAGGCCGTCCCTGGGTGGGCTCGAACCACCAGCCTCTCGGTTAACAGCTGAGCGCGCTCGCCCATTGCGCCACAGAGACCCCCCCCGACCAAGGGCTGTCTCAGTGATGCGCCCGTCTGTGCCATGACACACCTCGGTGCTGAGGGACTGGCAATGCCCCTGATCTTGGGCCATGTCCTTGGAGGGCACGTGCACGCACCACGCGGTGGAGGCGGCTTGAGGAGAGGCCTTTTCTCAGTCTCTTCCAGCATCGCTTTCCCACACGCTGTGCGTCAAGAGAGAGCTGGTGGGTGCAGCTCTCTCCCGTGCCCGCCCGCCTGCTCTGCTCCTGGTGCTGGAGGCAGGACAGTAGCCACGCACACAGCACTGCTGACCTGGCTGAGGTGGACTCAGGGCAAGGGATTTGCTCCGCTCCCTCTGGCCACCCCTGCCCAGAGCAAGGTGTAGCAGTGGTGCCAGCAGCTGGAGGCTCCTCTCCTGGATGGGCCCTGAGCACCTGGGGTCCACTGCCCATAGGTGCTGAGTGGTGTCTAGGCTTCCTGTGAGCCCCAGCACCATCGGACCCTGTCAGCGCCCTCCGGACCGTTTCTCAGAGACTTCCGGAATAAGAAGAGCTTGGCGCAGGGGTTGCTTCAGAGCAGGCATTTGAGTGAGGCACACGGTGGTTTCCTCTCTGCGTGGGCATCGACTGACCCTGGCAGAGGACAGACTCCCCTCCCAGGGAGCCAGCTGCTCTATGAGCGCAGCAATGTGTGAGCCCTCTTGGCTTGACATGGAAAGACGGGCAGTTTTGTCCCACAGAGGCACACTTCTGAGAGCTGCAGCTGAATTTAATGCAGGAGGGTGATTTTGCCAAGCTGTTAGGAGCTATGAAGCTGGACTGGTTGTGTCCTCCTGGCAGCGTGTCGTGACTAGAGCCGGGGCCATCTCAGCAGCACAAAAGGGCATTAGACCGTGCAGAAAGGGCCCCCAGGGCCCCCTTGCCTCAACCACGCTGCCAATAGCACACGGCGCAAACCTGTGTCCAGCGGTGACCAGCCTCCCCGCCGACCGCCACCTTGCACTCCCTGGGCCTTCCCGCTGCAGGGTGCCTGCTGCCCAGAGGCTCTGGTTGAGGGCCTCGTTCTCAGAAAGAAGGAGGAATGCCTGCAGAGTTGCCTGGGAAGGCTCGGGCTGCCACGGCAATTTGTCTTCCTGACCGGCTGTGGGGGGCTGTGGTTGGAGGGGTTGGTCCCCTGCAGGGCAGGGCTGGTGCCCACCAGTGGGTGCACAGGCAGGCTGGGCCTCTCCTCCCTGGTGGTCTAGTGGTCAGGATTCGGCACTCTCACTGCCGCGGCCTGGGTTCGATTCCCAGCCAGGGAAAGGCTTAGGGTTAGGCTTAGGCTTAGGGCTAACCCTATTGCCACAGCAAGCGAGGCCTTTCACCTGGGGGGCAGCGTGGAAGGAAGGGGACCCTATCAGACGCACAGGAGCTCTGAGCAGGCACGAGGAACAGGGCGTTTCCTCTGTTGCAACAACAGCCATCCTGGGCTTGCCTGTGCAGCCAGCTCCAGGGCAGCCCTGTCTTCTGCCAAATCCCCTTGCAGAATACCCTTTCCTTAGGGCTCCTGGGAGGCGCTGGGTGACAGAGAAAAGGTCTCTGGGTCTGCGGGACGTGACTCACCTGCCGCAGGAGCTGCCTTGTCTTTCAGTCCTAAGATCCCTGCACTACCCAGTCCCACAGAGGCAGGAGCAGGCGACTCTGCAGTGAAGCTTTGCTCTGCACATGCCAATGAGAGACCCTTCCCATGCTTCCTGGTGCAGACGGGGCCAGAAGGCCCAGGGAGGAGCTGAAATGGGCTCCTGGGCCCATGGGCAGGGTGTGTGGAGCATTGCTGGTCAGGGCCACTGAGGCCCTCAGGGCCCTGACAGCACCCAGGTGTCGCGTCCTGCTGCTACGCCACAGGGGACTCGCAATAACAACCAGTGCTTAGGCCCTGCTGATAGTCACAGCCTGAGCCAGCCCTTGGTTCTGTTACGTCCTGGACAACTCCGGTCACTTTGAAAAAAGCCCTGGAAACAAGCCCACCTGCCCCCCACACTCAGCCATGGCACAGGTGTTCCTCAGTGCAGCGAGATGTTGGTGCACAAGGGGTGGCGCTTAACGCTCCCAGACCCGATTTTGCATTCGCACGGCCTTTGGCACAGTTTGGAGACGGTCCTGGCGGACTCTTGGACAGTGCCCGGGGAAAGGAAGTAGCCGTTGCTGAGAGCACAGCTCACCGAGGCAGCACACAGGTGCAGCAGTTTGAGCCAAAGGAGGCTGTGACCTCTCGCAAGCTCTAACAGGCTCCAGCGAGCTCTGTCAGCCATTCCTGAGCACAGGGCGCTTGGAGCTCTAGTTCCACCTAGAGTCGTGATGAGGGAAGGTCAAGCAGCCGTCCAGCAGGTGCCAGCGAGAGACCTGTACCACAAGCGCTGGGCCCAGTACAAGAAAGACATGGCCGTGCTGGAGCGAGTCCAGCAAAAGGCCTCCGAGAGGCTTGAGGGATTGAAGCATCCGTCACACGAGCAGAGGCTGAGAGAGCTGGGATTGTTTAGGCGGGAGACGCAAAGGCCCAGAGGGGCTCTTGTCAGTGTGTCTAAATACGTGATGGGGGGAGTAAAGAAGACGGAGCCAGACTCCAGAGCCCAGGCAGACTCCAGACTCCAGAACCCAGAGAGGCTGTGGTATACCTAACCAGCACCAGCCCTTGCTTTGCCGAGGCTCCTCTTTATTCCTTCCTTCCTTTATCCCTTCCTTCCTTCCTTCAGGGCAGAGCTCAGCACAGCCCCTGCGGCCAGCAATGGCAGCGCAGCGTCCCCATCTGGGGCCACCACACTGGTGAGCTCCCCCTCCCCGCCCCCGCCATGGCTCTCGCTGCGCCACGGCGTGGGGTGGGGGCAGCACCCCAAAACAGCCAGCGCAGCTGCCCTTGGCTGAGGTGGGCAAAGCCTGGCAGGGTCTGGGGGAGGGTGTCGCGGGAGGCCTGGCAGCCTCTTGGTGACGCGGGCGGGGGTCACAGTGGGACATGCCGCATCACAGCCACAGCTCCCCTCCCGCCACGGGGCCCCTCCCTGCACTTCCCTGCGAGGCCTGGGCAAGCCCAGCTTTCGGGTGCTGCTCTCGCCACCGCTCTTCTCTGGAGGAGCTGCTTTGCAGCGCAACGAGAGGGCGAAGGCAGGCCACGCAACACTGCTGGAGCCTGCCTGGGGAAGTGCAAAGGAGGAGGAGGAGAAGTTTCCTCCTCCCCCTCCTGCTACAGGGCCTCATTGAGCGTGAGGGGGCGCAAAGATGGAGAACCTGTGGCCAGACGTGTTCCCAACGCTCAGGAATCTCAGCCGCTGCGGTAAGGCTTGCAGGAGGTATTTCCTGACTGCTGTAGAGCATATCAGCTAGGAGAAGAGCTATGGAAAGGCTGGGCTCTGTGGGGCAGGGCTGGACAGGGCTAGTGGGTGCCACGAGAGACCAGTCTGCACGTCCCTTGGTGGCCCAGCGGTGAGTTTGGCAGCCGGGACTCCTGCAGGGGAGACACCTGGGGCTGCCCTGAGCCTGGGCGACTCCTGTGGGCACGGCACCGTCCTCTCACTGGCGTGGAAAGCTAGTCCCCGTTTCCCTAGCGGGCGGGTATGCCTTTCAGGCATGCCCACCTGAAAGGACAGGAGCCTCGCTTAGAAGTGGGCAGAGGTGTCCTCGCAGCTCAGCTCTGCAGCTCCCGCCACGTGGAGCGCCTTGCGTGTTCGGAATTGGGGTGGCGGTATGTTTCGTCTCACCTGCACCGGTCACCTCCTTGGTGAGCAGGGTGCTGAATGGTTGTGCGCTTGCTGACTTGGATTTTTCCCTTGCTTTCCAGAGATTGTTACCATTTGGGACAGCGTCTCTGAATACATTCTAGAGCACTTGGCAGAGAACAAGGTGGGTCTTGTGGCTCGGTCCTCCCCTCCTGAAACGCTGACGGTTTGCCTTGTCCTGACACCCCTGTGCCACGGCGTGCCGTTGCTTCCCTCCCCTGAAAAGAGAAAGAGCACCCCCGCAGGACACTGTCCTGGACAAATGTGCCACAGAGCAGCTTCTCTGGCACCGGCGGTAACAACGGAAGTCCCGATAAAGCAGAAGAGAGTGCTGGGCACTTTCTGGGCCTTCTCCCTTCTCCAGTGCCAGCATGGAAAAACCAAAGCCTGGCCCCTGTTCCAGGGTTGGTCCCTGCCGTTGGAAACCCCTCCGACTGTAGGTAGGGGAGGAATGTTGGCTCTGCTGTTGCTTTCCCAAAGAGATTTGGGGGGCGAGCCGAGGAGCAAGAGGAAAGAAAGGTCTGGAGTGTGTGCTTTCCCTAGTGCCCCATCTTGCCCTTTGCATGCTAGGGGTGGGCAGGGCCCAGGGCAGCATCCCCACGCTCGGGCAAGCCCTCGGTCCGTTTTTCGTCTCCAGGCTGCTTATGCTTGTTCCTTCTCTCCCGCTGCTGCTCTCAGGGTGTCAAGGTATTAGGAGTGGGGATATTCTATGTCCTTAAACACTACGAGTGCTCCGTGAACGGTGAGCTTTCGATTGTTCGGAGACCCATGTTCCGTATATCGGAGGTTGTTGCCAAGGAATACCAGGCCAGGTGCGCTCAAGAAGATGTTCCTGGTAAGAAGACACGTTAAAACCTTTGCCTGCCCTTGCGCCGAGCTTGAGGCGCATGCAAACTGCTCTGAAGACATGACTGAATGCCTCCGGCTGGCCTGAGAACAACTTCAGCTTGTTCATGCTGCAGAGGCCAGCCAGGAGCAACTGCTCAGAAAGGCTCCCTGGGTGTCCTTTCCTGGTAATATGCCTTCAGCCGGGTGCGTGGGAGGGATAGGACGCTGGCCCCAAAAGCGGAGACATTTGCTGACTACGAGGCGGTGGGGGTGGGGGTGGGGGTCGGGGTGGGGGGTAGAAGAACCCTGTGGGCTGCTGTGCCGTCCTTGCACTTTGCTTCTTCCTTGCGTCTACTGACATGGCATAGGCTTAGCCAGAGGGCACTGGCTGCGGGCACAGTCACAATGGCCTGGCACCGCGCACTTTCTCATGGGACCTGCACCCGTCTGCCCTACTTGTCCTGCCCTCCGGTAACGTGGTCCTACCAAATGGTTAGTTTCCCTTTTTTATTCCTGCACTGGCAAAATCACTGCTGCCCCCTGAGCACCTCAGTTTGCAGGCTGCTCTGACTCTTCCCGGAAGGGACTCCATAAACTGCTCCTAGGCGCTGTAGCAGAGGATTCAAGAGCCTGCTCTGAGGCAGCGCTGTCTTGCCAGAAAGTGTTGTCACCTTGTGATTGGAGCCCGCTGCCCTGCTGCAGAGGTGCCTTTGTTCCTCCTTTGCTGCTGTCTAGGTGACGTAAGAATCGTCCCTCTGAGGTACGAGGATCTATCCGTGTGTGCCCACATGCCTTTTACAACGGTGCAGTGCTGCATACAGGAGACCGTGATGGCGTTCTTTCGGGCCATCTCAAAAAGACAGGCCGTGGACTTTGTCTTCAAGGCCATTGGCATTCTCTCCGTACGAGACCAGGAAGTGACCATGAGATTTTACGATGACTTCCTCCTCACCGTGGATGGCACTGGAAAGCTGCTAGAAGCTCTGCTCGGGGTAAGTCGAGCACTTCCCCGTGCTACGCCTACTTCTTCTGGACAGCTGTCAAAGGACGACTGAACTGATCTCTGTTGGCCTGCCAGGACCTTCCCGGCCAGCGAGGCAGCCACGGTCTCCAGCCACGCCAACTCTCTCTAGCGTCCGTCTCTCGTACACAGTGGTCTGGGCGACAGAGGCGAACGTAGGACGAGCTGCCCCGCGTTAGGCCAAGGCTCTGGCTGGCCCAGCATCCCACTCTCTGTGCTAGAAATGATAATGGCGAGGCTTTTACGGGCTCAAAAGTAGGCAGTTTCTGGGGAAAGAGTCTACGACGCAGGCAGGTATCTGTGGCGCTTCCCCTCGCAGAAAGCCATGGTTGAGTGCTGGGCCGTCTGCACTGACCAGCCCTTCCCAGTGTCCCTGGCGTCCCACTGCCATGAACGGCTCTTTTCTGCCCCAGGCCTGCATTCACGCTCTGCTTGGGATGGTCACCCTGTCCCAGCCTGTCTCCTCATCCCAGCCCAATGCCCTTCCCCAGCTCTCTCGTGTGGCACTCCCGGTTCTTACCCACTGGGCAAAGGCAAAGCAAGGGCTGGGTCTCTCTCGCTCCTCTTCCATGCTATGGATGCAACCACCTAAATCCTTGGAGAGCCTGTGAGCTAACACCAGGTCCGAGCCAGGTGTTCTCTTTCCAGGAGGGCTCATAGCAAGCCAACCGGCAAAACCCGGCCCGCAGAGACCCTGGCTAATCGAATGCCTTCTCCTGTGCCTGACTTCTCCACTAACAGAGAAGGAGCGTCCTCGTTGACTGTCTTGACTCTTGCCCTTGCGAAACACCCGGCAGTGAGGTCCCTCATTCTCAGCTCTGAGCTGTGCATCTTCTGCTTTCCTAGTTGAGGGCTAGCATTTGGAGAGGAAACTTTGTTTCAGGGTGTCCCGGTGGCAGCATCTGCCCTGAGCACAAGAAAGATTTGCTGCCTTTAGGAGCAAGGCAGTCATGTCGCCGGAACGCTCTCACGTACCTCTTTCTCTGTTTCAGGCCCCAGGGACGAGACCCCTGGTGGTTTCAGGAAGAGGAAGTGTGGCTTTTCGCATGGGTCCCGGCAGTGTCTTCGTGTTGCCACAGTACGTTTGTGGAGTAGGTCTCAGCTCCTGCTTGGTGAATAGGAGGAGGGGAGGCGAGATGGTCTCCAGGGGCAGCAAGGAGGCCTGGAGTACACTTTCTCCGCGTTAGGATAGGGAAGCCCTGGCCCAGACTGGTGGGGCCTCTCGTGTGCGCACACGCCGCGGAGGTCTGGCCTGTGCCTCTCCGGTTCCTCAGAATGAGAGTTCTCAAGGATGTTGCGTACTCTGCTTTGGAAAGCTATGGCCTTGGCAGGCCTTCTCAAAGCTCTCTGGCAACGGACTGTGAATGCGAGCGGCAAAGGGAGCGTGGTGCCTTTTCTGCAGCCTGGCGTCTTCTCCTTTCCAGATTTGATTTGACGCTTCCGGCTGAAAAACAAGAGGCGGAATCTCCCTCCCAGGGATCCCTGAAGTGCACTGAAGAAGAAGGGCAGATGGACAGAACAGGTCATGTCACAGCTGACTTGTGAGAGAGAAGGGAGTGTGCATGCGTGCGTGTGTTCATGCGTGTGTTCCCTTTGTCCTCAGCAGTAGGTGGTTGGAGCCCTGGTCAAGATGCGGTGCCTGGGAGAGTAGACTGCCTCTTTGTGCCTCTATTTACCCCTCGCAGCAAATCTCAAGTGACTCTGGATGGCAGGAGGTCTCAGGGTGGCCCAACAGCAACAAATGCAGCTGGTGCCGCTGAAGGGCAGTTTTGCCCCGGGGCGCTGCGCCCTGGTGGATAGCGCAAGCTCCTCTTTCACTTTAGCACTTTAGGATGTTTGGCGGCGAGGTGTCTATGCTGGAGGGGAAGGGAGGGGGGGTCTACCTCTCTGACGGATCCCGGGCACGTGAATGAAAGATTGCCTGGAGATGACTGTCAACAGGCTGCTAGCATGTGCCAAGGACGTCCTAGGGAGCAAGACCTCTTGGAGAGCGTGGCTCCAAGGGGATCAGCCTGTTTGATCCGATGCTGGAGCACATCTGCCTGTCCCAAGTGCTCACAAAGACGCTTGCTGAAGAGCCTTCTCCTTTCCTACTTCCAGGGAGTGCTCCCGTTGCGTGCCTCCTCTCTCAAGAAAGGCCTGTGCCACCCGCGTTATCTGGCGCCGGCCGTAAAAAGCAGAAGGGGCGGAAGAGCAAAGGAAGCAAGTCGTCGGCCAGGTGAGGCTCTTGGAGAAAAGGGCTGAGGGTGCCCTTGTGCTCCTGGAGTTCTTTGAAGGGGTTGCTTCTTCCGTACACTCTGTCAGTGTGACATCTGAAGGGTGGCCAACAAGTCTTTGCATGACTTGGTCTTCCTAGATTGACGGCAAGCCTGTCGCAGGTTTCTGCGAGCCTCTGGTGTCAAGCTTCTCTCTGGTGCCTTTCTTGTTTCCAGGACGGAGACTGAGATGTCACCTGTGAAACCAGCCTCTTCCTCCAGAGGGTCTCGGAAGGCCGCCAAAGGCCGGGAGGCAAAGGACAGAGCGCGTAACAAGCAGACTGAGGGAAAAGGTAATGTCACAGCTGACTGGTGAGAGAGGTGTGTTTGTTTTCCTTTTGGCCTCCGCAGCACGGGGCTGGAGCCAAGCTGAAAAGGCGATGCCCGGCGGAGTAGGCTGCTTCTCTTGTGCCTCTGTTTACTCATCACAGCAGATCTCAGGGGACTCCTCCTGGAAGGGGCTCTCCGGGCAGTCCTGCAGCACCAACTGCAGCAGCTGCCACTGCTGAGGGGCACTTGGCCCTGGGACTCCATGCCCTGGTGTGTCTTGCAAGCTGCTCCTTAGTTGCAGGAGTCTGTCTGTGCAGCGGCATTTAGGAATTTAGGAAGATCCCTCCGCGCTCTGCGCGGGATCAAAATCCTGCCTTGAGCTGCCAGTGGCGGAGGGGGTCTAGCTTTCCCAGGGAAGCAGCGCGCTGGAAAGTGGGGAGGAAGACCACGTGGAGATGAGTGGCGACAGGCTGCGAAGCTGTGCCAAAACGTGGCTTCCTTGTGGAGGCTGGTAATTGCAGGCCTTGTGCTGTGCATCTCCCTAAGCATGTCTTTGGGCTGGATGTGCCAGAAGAGCAAGTCTGTGCATGTGAGCGCCTTATAGATGTGCAGGAATCTGTTCCCCTTCTCGTGTGGAACTATGCCCTCCAGCCCGCAGCCGCCCCAAAGGAGAGGGTACCATGAGGTCACCAGCACCTCCCAGCCAAGCCCCGCTTTTTAAGCCTATGGGCTAGAGAAAGCAGGAGAACAGCCACAGTACTCCAGGGCAGAAGGGTGCCCTGCAGAAGTGAAGAGCTGGACAGGATTCTGTGTCAGCAAGGGCCTAAGACCTGCTCGGGAGCAGAGCTCCAAGGCAATCGGGCTCTTTGATCCAAAGCTGGAGCACAGCTGCCTGTCCTTCTTGTTCAAACGCTCACAGAGATGCTTGCTGAAGAGTCTCCGCCCTTCCTACTTCCAGGGAGTCCTCCTGCTGAGCGCCTCCTTTCTCGAGAAAGGCTTTCTCCGCCCACGCTATCTGGGGCCAGCTCAAAGGGAGGGAAAGAATGGAAAACCCGGGCAAACAAGCCAGCTGCCAGGTGAGGCTCTTGGAGCAAAGCATGCCGGTGACCGTGTGCTTTTGGCATTCTGGGAAGGAGTTGTTTCCGTCGCACACGCCGTCGGTATGAACTCTGAAAGGTTGTCAACTCGTGTCACAACGACCGATGTCGATGCAAGAGGTGTTGCAGCAGCTGAGAAGTTGCAGCAAAGCTGTTCTGCTTTGCTAGACATTTCAAGGGACCTCATTTGGTTGCAGCGTAGATGAGAGCACTTCCCAGAGGAACGTGAAAGTCAGACCATCCTCCCCCACCAACAGAGAGCGGTGTCCGTTTTCCCTGGTTTTTAGGTTGGATTCAATTCACTAGAAGCCTCCCCTTTTCCCATTTCACCCCAAAACAGAGTCTTTCTGACCACCTCACGGCCTTTAGTGCCCCTAGCAGGAGGCGGCTAGCGGGCTCTGCAGGCTCCGGGCGTGGCAAATGGCACTGGTTTTCTCCTCGTGCCATCCAGAGAGGGCCCACACCTGGGCATCCAGAGCTTTCCTTAGGGCCTGTAGGGCCTCATGTGAGTGCTACAGCTGGAGGCGTTCTTCCCTCACTCTTGACGGGATCACAAGGGCTCAAATACACCAAATGCTCCAGCAGCACTGTCTTGTGCTGCAGAGGCTGGCACGCCGCTGCTTGTGAGCACAAGATGGAGAACGGTCTCATCCGGGACTCCGATAACCTCACCCGGCTTGTGTGTTTTCAGCCTGCTGCAAACAGTTCGGGAGAGCTCCTCTGAGGTGGACGAGGACAGCAAGCAGCAAGAACCTCGTCAAGCCAGACCTCGGACTGCAATTCCTGTTTGCAGGCAGCCAAACAGGGCAGAACAGGTAAGCCGAGGAGCGGAGCCGTGGAGGTCTCCAAGTCCGAGTGGTACTGCTGCCCCCCAAAGAGCAGGCCAGGTGGCCATGGTCTTTCAAGCTTGCCTGCCCATGCCTGGCAGGGAGAAGCTGCTGCAAAAAGCCAAAGGGGAGGAGCAGCAATGTGCTGTGGTGGGGGCATGGCTGGGTCGCCCCCTCCCTTGAACTTGCGGGGAAGAAGGCCAACCACAGGCGGGGCTGTGCTTGCAAGAGTGTAGCCAGCCGAGTGAAGGACGCCACGAGTCCTCTCTCTTCAGCCCTTGGGAGACCTCACCTGGAGCCAGCCCTAGGTCCAGGGTGGGGCTCGACCATGCAAGAGAGGCTCTGGAATGCTGGAGCAAATCCAGCGGAGGCTCCCAAGCTGGCCAGCGGGCTGGAGAACCTGGTGTCCAAGGGAGAGGTGGAGAGGACTGTGTTTGTTCAGCCCATAGAAGAGAAGGCTCAAGGGTCCATCGCCTTGCTGTCTGCAGCTACCCGGGGGAAAGGCTAGAGGTAACTTAGCCAGCTCTTCTCAGAGGCGCACAGTGACAGGGTGAGAGGCACAAGACGTAGAGTTGCAAAAAGGCAGATTCCGGCTAGCTGTTGGGAGGCGCGTTTCCACCATGAGGGTGGTCAAAGTTTGGAACAGGGCCCAGAGAGGCTGTGGGACTTCTACCCTTGGAGTTATTCAACCCTCAGGTGGACACAGCCTGGGCAGCCTGCTCTAACTGGCCCCGCTTGGAGCGGGGCCTTGGACGAGAGTTCTCCAGAGGTCCCCTCCAACCGACCCCGTTCAGTGGTTCCGTGCTGGGGTCTGACTGGTGGAACCCCACGGGAGCGTTTGATTTCACGGTTGCAGCGCTGAAAAACGGTCATTCCTTGCCCTCATTCACCCTGTCACGAGCGATGTCAGCAAGAGAGAATGGAGCCAGCAAGCAACGGTGGTGAATCCCGGCCAGGGTCCCTGCCTGCGGCAGTGCTTGGCATGGGGGTTTCTGAGGCCAGAGCAGAGCAAGTGTGCGGGAGGACGCACAGGCCCCGCAGTTGCTGGCTTCTCCAGGGCTGAGAGGTGAGAGCGCCTGAGGGAGGTCAGAAGCAGCCTCAAATTTGTCCTCTGGCCCCAATGCAGGCTTGGCGGCATCAGGAAACGCTGCCCGAGGTTCAGCCACACTCACCAGTGCCGTGGCTTGGGAAAGAGGAGAGCGCTGCTGCCTTCCTGCCCCGAGCTGAGGAGAAGAAGAGGAAGCCAGAGAGGCTGCTGCGGCTGCGCAAAGAGTAAGTGCGCGCCAGGCCCAGCCCCGGCCTGGAAAACTGGAGTGGCAGCACCTGTCCGAGGTGTGAGGAAGCCCATCTTGGGAGCCATGGGGCTGGGTATGGCGTCCCCTGATTTCTCCTGGCATGGCAATGACCTGGGCTGGACCCTGGTGCCAGGCAGCCCCAAGCTGCATTGCCACTTGAAGGCTGTGGGTACCACCAGCGGGAGCGTGCGTGCAGGGGCTGGTCGAGGGGAGAGGCAGGAGGGCCTCAGCCAGAAGGGGAGAGGGAACTTTCCCTGCTCTTGCAGGCAGCTTTCTGTACGAGCAAGCCACACCCTGCAACTCTTGGAGACTTACCAAGTGCGTCGGGAAGAGTGGAAGCAGAGGGTAGAGCTGAATCGGCAGCGGAATTCCCAAGAGAAGCACTTCCTCTGGTAAATTTCTCCAGCTGGGGGTGCTGTTTCCCCTTCCCCTGCACTGGCCTTCCCTCCACACCCAGGAGCACCCAAGGGGAGGGGAGGGGAAGGGGGTCCGGTCTTTCCCTGGCACCCCTCGTGGGAGAGCAACAGGCTTTGCAGGCTGTGGCCTGGGAGCAGGCACCCTTCCAGCCCAGGGGCAGGGGTTGGGCACTCAGCGGTGGGCTTTCCCTGTGGGACCAGAAAGTTGTGGCTGCCGACGATGAAAGGATTCCTCCAGCGTTTTGGCTCTCCCTTTTCAAACCGCACGCTCCATCCTTGTCTCCCCAAGGCTCCACACCCGGACACCTTGCCCTGTGGGGATCGAGGCCGGCTTGGTGCAAAGTCCCATCCCCGCCTGACTCCTCCGCAGGCTGATTACCGGCACGTGGCACCTTGTCATGTCCTTGCCTTGGACACTAGGGCCCCTGTCCCGTTCCAGAAAGCATAGAGATGCCAGCAGAAGCAGACCCCAGAAGAACCGCCCTGCCCTAGGCCTGCAGCGTTTCCGTGCCCTTCTCCCTGTGCCTAAAACCAAACGGTTCCTTTTTAATGCCCTAGCACTGGGCAGCAGATGGCTCTGCGGGATCAAAGGGAGAGATACCAGGACTTGCTGGCTGCGCAGAAGACATGTGAACATTGCTGGAAAGTCTGGAAGCGTGGTCCTGAGCCATCTTGCTAGCTGCGGAAGCCTGCCTGGGCCTGAAGAGCGACCAGTCCCAAGGCACTGCAGCTCCAGGGCCAAGTGGAGGCCTGTCAGCGTGGGAGCTCCCTCGGCTGCTGTCAGCGTTGTCTCCATTGCGGCCATGGAGCTCTTAGCAAAGGGGATGTTGAAATCCACCTACAAGGGCCAAAGGAAAAAAAAAAGTGGCGTGTACTTGTTCACGGCTGGAGTAACCAGCCTGTGCCTCACAAAGGACAGTGCTGCAGGACAGATGAACAGAAGAGCTGTTAAACCCCCCATGTGCTCCTCCACAGTTTTTGTAGCGCCGTAACAGAATAACGCCCGTACACAGACCGCAGCATAGAGACACGCGTGCCACAGAGCGGGTGTGCAAGCAAACCACTGCCTCACTCATTCTAAGGACAGCGCGCGCGCACACACACGCGCCCCTTTCTTCCTTCATTACCCTCCCTAGGACACGCTCAGAGCTCACACCTCTCACTCCCCAAGACCCTCACGCACAGCCAGGACTGCACCGCCAGAGTGCACATGCACCAGCCCAACACATCCCTGACACTGCACACGCATCCGCACACATGCTCACGCTCTCCACACGCACAGAGACACTGCACAGCGGACACACCCCTCACACAGCATGGTGGCCAGGACACACGTACACCTGATGGGCCCACAGCCCCAGGGGTGCTATAGGAGCTGGAGCCCTTCTCCGGATTGTATGGGGAAAGGCTAAGGGCAGAGGAGGAGCTGCTGTGGGGTAGAGCGGTGCGGCAACCTGGGAGTGCAGATGCCTGGCTTTTCTCTGCAGCTGCAGTGCTCTCCAGCCAGGCAAACCTGGGATGGGCCATGTTTGTCCCTGGGCCTCCGTCGGCCCTTGGCTGCTCCTTGTGGCGGCCCCCCCAGGGCTGTGCTCATGTCCTGGTGGGCGCACGGTGTCCCCACCACCCACCTCCTGCCTGCTGCCTGGAGGTGGACGTGCCTCATTTAGACCTTCCTCCTCTCTTGCCGCATGGCTGCGGTTGGTTTTTTTAGCGCTTTCTTGAATTAGGTTTTCAAAGCAGCACCTAGTAGCTTCTTGTAAACTACAGGCAGCTCACAGCTGCTTGACTGCCCTGTCAGCCTTTTTCAAATCCTGGGCTCCTTGAAGCCTGTCCATGCGCCTCCTCTGACCCGGGAACACAGCATCTCCCTGCCCTTCATCAAACACAGGAAGGGGCTTTGTGGATCCTCCCAGAGGAGCGGGTGATGGCCGTGTCCTTTCGGTCTGTTGCTGGGAGAAGCCTCTTCTTCGGTCGTCTTCCTTGTCCCAGTAACGCCTGATGCTCCAAACACTGCACTCTCCCTGCAAGTGCTGCCTCTTACTAAGCACCTGCTTCACTGGCAGACATTCGGCGTAGTAAAGAGGCAAAGGCTTTGGACCGCCTTGCTGCTGCAGGGACCAACAAATTGCCAAGGAGGTCCAGAAGCTGAGTACTCAGCCAGTACTGTTTTGCCCTGCCTGTGCGCTTAGTTGGCAGCTTTCCCTGGCCATGCAACTCATGAAGTGGTGCTGACCCTGATTTCCAGAAAAGTGCTTGTCAGTTTAAAAGAGAAGAACTGGTTTTCAGTGGGGAGTTGGAAGGGCGACGTTCTGCTGCTTTGGGGGACTGCCCGCTGGCTTTTCTGGTGCGGTGACCCTTCTGTCTCGTCTCGCTCTGAGAGCTCCGTGAGGTCCCTCTTGACCCTCCCTGTGTGGAATAGCTACAAGATGCTGCTGCAGAGACTACTGGACTCTGACAGCCAGGCAGGGGTTAGGCCAGAGCCCAGATGCCCTCGGGAGCAGAGCGCAAAGCCAGAAGCCCGTTGGCTCCCCCACGAGATGTGGTTTGGGACCAGTGTTCCCTGCTGCTGCTCTCCGTGTCCTTCTTGGCTGCCTTAGCCCCTCTCCAGCCTCCACTCCCATTGGCCCAGCATGGCTTTGGCTGCTCTGGGTCTGCCCTTACTCACGGTCCCTGTGGCAGTCGGGTGTCCTTCTTCTGCCTCCCCTCGCCCCCTCCCCCGGCTGCCTTCACTACAGGGGCTTTCTGATGCACTCAATGGCCTCACAGGGCTGCCACAGCAGCGACCGCACTGTCCCAGCCCTGGGTCGCCTGTGGCCTCCCTTTTCCTGCCTCTAGCCAGCTAAACCCTGCCGAGGGGCACTTTGCCCTGGCACTCCGTGCCCTGGTGAATGTTGCAAGCCTGGCACGCAATGGCTGCTCCTTGCTGGACGAGACAAAGAGGAAAGCACTTGAGGTGCCCGGTTAATGCTGAAGAGCCATGGTGATCGCAGGCAACAATGGTTGCTCGTGGGCTCCAGTCTGCCTCTCCAAGCGTGCTCCAGTGGCGCAATGGGCCAGCGCGCAGTACTTATACAGCAGTGCTAAGCGGAGGGATGCTGAGGGTGTGAGTTCAAGCCTCACCTGGAGCATGGGCTTTTGATCATGCACTGCCTCCTCTTCCCTTGGGCGGTGCAGCTTCCTAGCAGTGACATCTGTCTCAAGCCAGACATCCTGGGACCTGCCAATACAGACACCTTGGAACACCAGAAGCGCTCGGGGCCGTTCCAGGCTTGACCTGGGCTCTGCCCGCATAGCACTCGGTTTGGGGCCCCGGAGGCAGAGCTGGGCTCTCCTCCCTTCTCTTCCGCAGAGGATCCAGACCCCACTCAGGGCGCAGATGCTAACATTTTCCTTTGCTCTTCAGCATTTGCCCTCCAGGCGGACACTCTCCCAGCACCAGCTGCCCAGCCTCACTGTGGCAGAGCCTTCCTAGCCAGCCTTTCCCCCTGCAGCCAGGCCAGGAGGAAGCACTCCTGGCTCTCTACACGCGAGCACTGCGGTGGAGCTGCAGGCAAAAGCTGCTGCCTCACAGCGCCTCTCACTCTGCAGCAGGCAAGGGAGAAAGGCAGCTCTGCCTTTCCAGGGAGGGTTTCTTTCCCACAGCCAGCTTACAGCTTGGCCGGAACAGGACTTAAGACTTCCAGCATGGTGGCATAACCTCAGAAAAGTCACACGCTCCCCCTGAAGAAAAAAAAAAAAGCGACTTCTTTCTCCCAGGGAAGAGCTACTTGTGTTGGGGGTCTCTATGGCGTGGGATGGCAGTTGCGGGTGGGCTGGGGCTGCAGGGCAGTTTGTGTGTGGAGCTGAGAGTGCCCTGACTGCAACACGGAGAGCAAGGGCAAGGGAAAGGAAAGGTGAAAAGCTGGGCACTTTCCAGGCAGACTCTCTCAGTTCTCAAGCTTGGCCTGGAGAATGGAGAAGCTTGACTGCTTTCCCAGAAGCAGGGGTAGCTGTCACGGCAGCCCCCCAGCAGAAGACACTGCACGATCACTAGAAACCAGGAAATCATTTTAGGCACGAGCCCACTGAATGTTTGGAACAGAGAGCACAGAAGAGCTTCCTAGGCCATGGCATCTTTGGAAACAAACCCGTTGGCCTACCCTTGCGGGTGCCTCCCAGAGCTGTCAGGTGACGGCAGGCTAGCAGGGAGAAGTCAGAAAATGCGAGTCTGTGTCCTTGCAGAGCAGCACCCGAACAGCGCAAGCCCTCATGTGCCTCCCTGGGAGAGGGGAGGCAAACTCACACTCTAGATTCACCTTTTCAGAAGTCTCAGTTCTTGGGGATGGCAAAGAACTGGACTGAAGGAAGTTACGGGGCATGTCCAGGGGCTGGCGATGAGGAAAGGACAACTCTGCAAAGAGCGGCCCCGCGTAGCCAGCTGGACAGAGGGTGGTGTAGGGGGGAAGGCAGGTGCATAGCACAGGGGATAGGAACTGCTCCGTGCCCAGCCCTGGCTCTTTCTGCTCAAGTGTCCCCTCCACCACGCACCCTGGGGTGCAGTGTGAGCCTGTGGGCGCACCTCCACAAAGAGCGACGGTCCTTTCCCCACTTGCTCTGCTCCTGCTGCTGGGAGAGGTCCTGGCGAGAGGTTGCAGCTGCAGGAGTGCTGCGCTGGGTGGCGGAGGTGGCTCAGCAGAAGGGAGCTGCTCCTCGCCTGAGCTACGTTGCAGCCATGCCCGGCCCTGGCCGCCATGCACCTCGCTGACCCTGCCCTTCCCTGGCTGACCGGGCTCCAGAGCTTGGCCTCAGACCCGTCTCAGCACTTTGGACTTGGCTGGCAACCACTGCTCTGTGCCTGGCCCTCGTTCCTGACACTCAACCAGCTCTCCCTTCTTGCTCGGGTGCTGAGGGCCTGTGCCCTGCCAGGGAGGTCCCTGCCTCACTGGCCTTGCTATGTCCCTCGCAGCCTGCTTGCCTGCCCTCGGAAAGCAGCCCGCTCCCACTGCTGGCTGCCACCTGCAGCAAGAGCGTGCTCACGTTTCGCACTGTGCTGCAAGGACAGCCGGAAGGGGCATCGGTCCCCTGGCGAGAGGCAATCCAGACTTCCCCCAGCCCAACCCATGCACCAGGACAGGAGTGTTGCAGTCTGGTGGGTATAGGTGAGTGGTGCAAGGAGCTGGATTTTGGCTCCGGTTTCTTGGAGAGGTGGGTTTGAAGCCCGTGCTGTCGGGCTTTGTTGTCTCAGGCTGCTGTGATTTGTGCCCAGCTGTGATTTTCTGCTCAGGGACTTTCCAGGTGCAAACCTGTGTCCAGCAGTGACCAGCCTCCCCGCCGACCGCCACCTTGCACTCCCTGGGCCTTCCCGCTGCAGGGTGCCTGCTGCCCAGAGGCTCTGGTTGAGGGCCTCGTTCTCAGAAAGAAGGAGGAATGCCTGCAGAGTTGCCTGGGAAGGCTCGAGCTGCCACGGCAATTTGTCTTCCTGACCGGCTGTGGGGGGCTGTGGTTGGAGGGGTTGGTCCCCTGCAGGGCAGGGCTGGTGCCCACCGGTGGGTGCACAGGCAGGCTGGGCCTCTCCTCCCTGGTGGTCTAGTGGTCAGGATTCGGCACTCTCACTGCCGCGGCCTGGGTTCGATTCCCAGCCAGGGAAAGGCTTAGGGTTAGGGCTAACCCTATTGCCACAGCAAGCGAGGCCTTTCACCTGGGGGGGCAGCGTGGAAGGAAGGGGACCCTATCAGACGCACAGGAGCTCTGAGCAGGCACGAGGAACAGGGCGTTTCCTCTGTTGCAACAACAGCCATCCTGGGCTTGCCTGTGCAGCCAGCTCCAGGGCAGCCCTGTCTTCTGCCAAATCCCCTTGCAGAATACCCTTTCCTTAGGGCTCCTGGGAGGCGCTGGGTGACAGAGAAAAGGTCTCTGGGTCTGCGGGACGTGACTCACCTGCCGCAGGAGCTGCCTTGTCTTTCAGTCCTAAGATCCCTGCACTACCCAGTCCCACAGAGGCAGGAGCAGGCGACTCTGCAGTGAAGCTTTGCTCTGCACATGCCAATGAGAGACCCTTCCCATGCTTCCTGGTGCAGACGGGGCCAGAAGGCCCAGGGAGGAGCTGAAATGGGCTCCTGGGCCCATGGGCAGGGTGTGTGGAGCATTGCTGGTCAGGGCCACTGAGGCCCTCAGGGCCCTGACAGCACCCAGGTGTCGCGTCCTGCTGCTACGCCACAGGGGACTCGCAATAACAACCAGTGCTTAGGCCCTGCTGATAGTCACAGCCTGAGCCAGCCCTTGGTTCTGTTACGTCCTGGACAACTCCGGTCACTTTGAAAGAAGCCCTGGAAACAAGCCCACCTGCCCCCCACACTCAGCCATGGCACAGGTGTTCCTCAGTGCAGCGAGATGTTGGTGCACAAGGGGTGGCGCTTAACGCTCCCAGACCCGATTTTGCATTCGCACGGCCTTTGGCACGGTTTGGAGACGGTCCTGGCGGACTCTTGGACAGTGCCCGGGGGGAAAGGAAGTAGCCGTTGCTGAGAGCACAGCTCACCGAGGCAGCACACAGGTGCAGCAGTTTGAGCCAAAGGAGGCTGTGACCTCTCGCAAGCTCTAACAGGCTCCAGCGAGCTCTGTCAGCCATTCCTGAGCACAGGGCGCTTGGAGCTCTAGTTCCACCTAGAGTCGTGATGAGGGAAGGTCAAGCAGCCGTCCAGCAGGTGCCAGCGAGAGACCTGTACCACAAGCGCTGGGCCCAGTACAAGAAAGACATGGCCATGCCGGAGCGAGTCCAGCAAAAGGCCTCCGAGAGGCTTGAGGGATTGAAGCATCCGTCACACGAGCAGAGGCTGAGAGAGCTGGGATTGTTTAGGCGGGAGACGCAAAGGCCCAGAGGGGCTCTTGTCGGTGTGTCTAAATACGTGATGGGGGGAGTAAAGAAGACGGAGCCAGACTCCAGAGCCCAGGCAGACTCCAGACTCCAGAACCCAGAGAGGCTGTGGTATACCTAACCAGCACCAGCCCTTGCTTTGCCGAGGCTCCTCTTTATTCCTTCCTTCCTTTATCCCTTCCTTCCTTCCTTCAGGGCAGAGCTCAGCACAGCCCCTGCGGCCAGCAATGGCAGCGCAGCGTCCCCATCTGGGGCCACCACACTGGTGAGCTCCCCCTCCCCGCCCCCGCCATGGCTCTCGCTGCGCCACGGCGTGGGGTGGGGGCAGCACCCCAAAACAGCCAGCGCAGCTGCCCTTGGCTGAGGTGGGCAAAGCCTGGCAGGGTCTGGGGGAGGGTGTCGCGGGAGGCCTGGCAGCCTCTTGGTGACGCGGGCTGGGGTCACAGTGGGACATGCCGCATCACAGCCACAGCTCCCCTCCCGCCACGGGGCCCCTCCCTGCACTTCCCTGCGAGGCCTGGGCAAGCCCAGCTTTCGGGTGCTGCTCTCGCCACCGCTCTTCTCTGGAGGAGCTGCTTTGCAGCGCAACGAGAGGGCGAAGGCAGGCCACGCAACACTGCTGGAGCCTGCCTGGGGAAGTGCAAAGGAGGAGGAGGAGAAGTTTCCTCCTCCCCCTCCTGCTACAGGGCCTCATTGAGCGTGAGGGGGCGCAAAGATGGAGAACCTGTGGCCAGACGTGTTCCCAACGCTCAGGAATCTCAGCCGCTACGGTAAGGCTTGCAGGAGGTATTTCCTGACTGCTGTAGAGCATATCAGCTAGGAGAAGAGCTATGGAAAGGCTGGGCTCTGTGGGGCAGGGCTGGACAGGGCTAGTGGGTGCCACGAGAGACCAGTCTGCACGTCCCTTGGTGGCCCAGCGGTGAGTTTGGCAGCCGGGACTCCTGCAGGGGAGACACCTGGGGCTGCCCTGAGCCTGGGCGACTCCTGTGGGCACGGCACCGTCCTCTCACTGGCGTGGAAAGCTAGTCCCCGTTTCCCTAGCGGGCGGGTATGCCTTTCAGGCATGCCCACCTGAAAGGACAGGAGCCTCGCTTAGAAGTGGGCAGAGGTGTCCTCGCAGCTCAGCTCTGCAGCTCCCGCCACGTGGAGCGCCTTGCGTGTTCGGAATTGGGGTGGCGGTATGTTTCGTCTCACCTGCACCGGTCACCTCCTTGGTGAGCAGGGTGCTGAATGGTTGTGCGCTTGCTGACTTGGATTTTTCCCTTGCTTTCCAGAGATTGTTACCATTTGGGACAGCGTCTCTGAATACATTCTAGAGCACTTGGCAGAGAACAAGGTGGGTCTTGTGGCTCGGTCCTCCCCTCCTGAAACGCTGACGGTTTGCCTTGTCCTGACACCCCTGTGCCACGGCGTGCCGTTGCTTCCCTCCCCTGAAAAGAGAAAGAGCACCCCCGCAGGACACTGTCCTGGACAAATGTGCCACAGAGCAGCTTCTCTGGCACCGGCGGTAACAACGGAAGTCCCGATAAAGCAGAAGAGAGTGCTGGGCACTTTCTGGGCCTTCTCCCTTCTCCAGTGCCAGCATGGAAAAACCAAAGCCTGGCCCCTGTTCCAGGGTTGGTCCCTGCCGTTGGAAACCCCTCCGACTGTAGGTAGGGGAGGAATGTTGGCTCTGCTGTTGCTTTCCCAAAGAGATTTGGGGGGCGAGCCGAGGAGCAAGAGGAAAGAAAGGTCTGGAGTGTGTGCTTTCCCTAGTGCCCCATCTTGCCCTTTGCATGCTAGGGGTGGGCAGGGCCCAGGGCAGCATCTCCACGCTCGGGCAAGCCCTCGGTCCGTTTTTCGTCTCCAGGCTGCTTATGCTTGTTCCTTCTCTCCCGCTGCTGCTCTCAGGGTGTCAAGGTATTAGGAGTGGGGATATTCTATGTCCTTAAACACTACGAGTGCTCCGTGAACGGTGAGCTTTCGATTGTTCGGAGACCCATGTTCCGTATATCGGAGGTTGTTGCCAAGGAATACCAGGCCAGGTGCGCTCAAGAAGATGTTCCTGGTAAGAAGACACGTTAAAACCTTTGCCTGCCCTTGCGCCGAGCTTGAGGCGCATGCAAACTGCTCTGAAGACATGACTGAATGCCTCCGGCTGGCCTGAGAACAACTTCAGCTTGTTCAAGCTGCAGAGGCCAGCCAGGAGCAACTGCTCAGAAAGGCTCCCTGGGTGTCCTTTCCTGGTAATATGCCTTCAGCCGGTGCGTGGGAGGGATAGGACGCTGGCCCCAAAAGCGGAGACATTTGCTGACTACGAGGCGGTGGGGGTGGGGGTGGGGGTCGGGGTGGGGGTGCGGGGGGGGTAGAAGAACCCTGTGGGCTGCTGTGCCGTCCTTGCACTTTGCTTCTTCCTTGCGTCTACTGACATGGCATAGGCTTAGCCAGAGGGCACTGGCTGCGGGCACAGTCACAATGGCCTGGCACCACGCACTTTCTCATGGGACCTGCACCCGTCTGCCCTACTTGTCCTGCCCTCCGGTAACGTGGTCCTACCAAATGGTTAGTTTCCCTTTTTTATTCCTGCACTGGCAAAATCACTGCTGCCCCCTGAGCACCTCAGTTTGCAGGCTGCTCTGACTCTTCCCGGAAGGGACTCCATAAACCGCTCCTAGGCGCTGTAGCAGAGGATTCAAGAGCCTGCTCTGAGGCAGCGCTGTCTTGCCAGAAAGTGTTGTCGCCTTGTGATTGGAGCCCGCTGCCCTGCTGCAGAGGTGACTTTGTTCCTCCTTTGCTGCTGTCTAGGTGATGTAAGAATCGTCCCTCTGAGGTACGAGGATCTATCCGTGTGTGCCCACATGCCTTTTACAACGGTGCAGTGCTGCATACAGGAGACCGTGATGGCGTTCTTTCGGGCCATCTCAAAAAGACAGGCCGTGGACTTTGTCTTCAAGGCCATTGGCATTCTCTCCGTACGAGACCAGGAAGTGACCATGAGATTTTACGATGACTTCCTCCTCACCGTGGATGGCACTGGAAAGCTGCTAGCAGCTCTGCTCGGGGTAAGTCGAGCACTTCCCCGTGCTACGCCTACTTCTTCTGGACACCTGTCAAAGGACGACTGAACTGATCTCTGTTGGCCTGCCAGGACCTTCCCGGCCAGCGGGGCAGCCACGGTCTCCAGCCACGCCAACTCTCTCTAGCGTCCGTCTCTCGTACGCAGTGGTCTGGGCGACAGAGGCGAACGTAGGACGAGCTGCCCCGCGTTAGGCCAAGGCTCTGGCTGGCCCAGCATCCCACTCTCTGTGCTAGAAATGATAATGGCGAGGCTTTTACGGGCTCAAAAGTAGGCAGTTTCTGGGGAAAGAGTCTACGATGCAGGCAGGTATCTGTGGCGCTTCCCCTCGCAGAAAGCCATGGTTGAGTGCTGGGCCGTCTGCACTGACCAGCCCTTCCCAGTGTCCCTGGCGTCCCACTGCCATGAACGGCTCTTTTCTGCCCCAGGCCTGCATTCACGCTCTGCTTGGGATGGTCACCCTGTCCCAGCCTGTCTCCTCATCCCAGCCCAATGCCCTTCCCCAGCTCTCTCGTGTGGCGCTCCCGGTTCTTACCCACTGGGCAAAGGCAAAGCAAGGGCTGGGTCTCTCTCGCTCCTCTTCCATGCTATGGATGCAACCACCCAAATCCTTGGAGAGCCTGTGAGGCTAACACCAGGTCCGAGCCAGGTGTTCTCTTTCCAGGAAGGCTCATAGCAAGCCAACCGGCAAAACCCGGCCTGCAGAGACCCTGGCTAATCGAATGCCTTCTCCTGTGCCTGACTTCTCCACTAACAGAGAAGGAGCGTCCTCGTTGACTGTCTTGACTCTTGCCCTTGCGAAACACCTGGCAGTGAGGTCCCTCAGTCTCAGCTCTGAGCTGTGCATCTTCTGCTTTCCTAGTTGAGGGCTAGCATTTGGAGAGGAAACTTTGTTTCAGGGTGTCCCGGTGGCAGCATCTGCCCTGAGCACAAGAAAGATTTGCTGCCTTTAGGAGCAAGGCAGTCATGTCGCCGGAACGCTCTCACGTACCTCTGTCTCTGTTTCAGGCCCCAGGGACGAGACCCCTGGTGGTTTCAGGAAGAGGAAGTGTGGCTTTTCGCATGGGTCCCGGCAGTGTCTTCGTGTTGCCACAGTACGTTTGTGGAGTAGGTCTCAGCTCCTGCTTGGTGAATAGGAGGAGGGGAGGCGAGATGGTCTCCAGGGGCAGCAAGGAGGCCTGGAGTACACTTTCTCCGCGTCAGGATAGGGAAGCCCTGGCCCAGACTGGTGGGGCCTCTCGTGTGCGCACACGCCGCGGAGGTCTGGCCTGTGCCTCTCCGGTTCCTCAGAATGAGAGTTCTCAAGGATGTTGCGTACTCTGCTTTGGAAAGCTATGGCCTTGGCAGGCCTTCTCAAAGCTCTCTGGCAACGGACTGTGAATGCGAGCGGCAAAGGGAGCGTGGTGCCTTTTCTGCAGCCTGGCGTCTTCTCCTTTCCAGATTTGATTTGACGCTTCCGGCTGAAAAACAAGAGGCGGAATCTCCCTCCCAGGGATCCCTGAAGTGCACTGAAGAAGAAGGGCAGATGGACAGAACAGGTCATGTCACAGCTGACTTGTGAGAGAGAAGGGAGTGTGCATGCGTGCGTGTGTTCATGCGTGTGTTCCCTTTGTCCTCAGCAGTAGGTGGTTGGAGCCCTGGTCAAGATGCGGTGCCTGGGAGAGTAGACTGCCTCTTTGTGCCTCTATTTACCCCTCGCAGCAAATCTCAAGTGACTCTGGATGGCAGGAGGTCTCAGGGTGGCCCAACAGCAACAAATGCAGCTGGTGCCGCTGAAGGGCAGTTTTGCCCCGGGGCGCTGCGCCCTGGTGGATAGCGCAAGCTCCTCTTTCACTTTAGCACTTTAGGACGTTTGGCGGCGAGGTGTCTATGCTGGAGGGGAAGGGAGGGGGGGTCTACCTCTCTGACGGATCCCGGGCACGTGAATGTGGGGAGAAAGATTGCCTGGAGATGACTGTCAACAGGCTGCTAGGGTGTGCCAAGGACGTCCTAGGGAGCAAGACCTCTTGGAGAGCGTGGCTCCAAGGGGATCAGCCTGTTTGATCCGATGCTGGAGCACATCTGCCTGTCCCAAGTGCTCACAAAGACGCTTGCTGAAGAGCCTTCTCCTTTCCTACTTCCAGGGAGTGCTCCCGTTGCGTGCCTCCTCTCTCAAGAAAGGCCTGTGCCACCCGCGTTATCTGGCGCCGGCCGTAAAAAGCAGAAGGGGCGGAAGAGCAAAGGAAGCAAGTCGTCGGCCAGGTGAGGCTCTTGGAGAAAAGGGCTGAGGGTGCCCTTGTGCTCTTGGAGTTCTTCGAAGGGGTTGCTTCTTCCGTACACTCTGTCAGTGTGACATCTGAAGGGCGGCCAACAAGTCTTTGCATGACTTGGTCTTCCTAGATTGACGGCAAGCCTGTCGCAGGTTTCTGCGAGCCTCTGGTGTCAAGCTTCTCTCTGGTGCCTTTCTTGTTTCCAGGACGGAGACTGAGATGTCGCCTGTGAGACCAGCCTCTTCCTCCAGAGGGTCTCGGAAGGCCGCCAAAGGCCGGGAGGCAAAGGACAGAGCGCGTAACAAGCAGACTGAGGGAAAAGGTAATGTCACAGCTGACTGGTGAGAGAGGTGTGTTTGTTTTCCTTTTGGCCTCCGCAGCACGGGGCTGGAGCCAAGCTGAAAAGGCGATGCCTGGCGGAGTAGGCTGCTTCTCTTGTGCCTCTGTTTACTCATCACGGCAGATCTCAGGGGACTCCTCCTGGAAGGGGCTCTCCGGGCAGTCCTGCAGCACCAACTGCAGCAGCTGCCACTGCTGAGGGGCACTTGGCCCTGGGACTCCATGCCCTGGTGTGTCTTGCAAGGTGCTCCTTAGTTGCAGGAGTCTGTCTGTGCAGCAGCATTTAGGAATTTAGGAAGATCCCTCCGCGCTCTGCGCGGGATCAAAATCCTGCCTTGAGCTGCCAGTGGCGGAGGGGGTCTAGCTTTCCCAGGGAAGCAGCGCGCTGGAAAGTGGGGAGGAAGACCACGTGGAGATGAGTGGCGACAGGCTGCGAAGCTGTGCCAAAACGTGGCTTCCTTGTGGAGGCTGGTAATTGCAGGCCTTGTGCTGTGCATCTCCCTAAGCATGTCTTTGGGCTGGATGCGCCAGAAGAGCAAGTCTGTGCATGTGAGCGCCTTATAGATGTGCAGGAATCTGTTCCCCTTCTCGTGTGGAACTATGCCCTCCAGCCCGCAGCCGCCCCAAAGGAGAGGGTACCATGAGGTCACCAGCACCTCCCAGCCAAGCCCCGCTTTTTAAGCCTATGGGCTAGAGAAAGCAGGAGAACAGCCACAGTACTCCAGGGCAGAAGGGTGCCCTGCAGAAGTGAAGAGCTGGACAGGATTCTGTGTCAGCAAGGGCCTAAGACCTGCTCGGGAGCAGAGCTCCGAGGCAATCGGGCTCTTTGATCCAAAGCTGGAGCACAGCTGCCTGTCCTTCTTGTTCAAACGCTCACAGAGATGCTTGCTGAAGAGTCTCCGCCCTTCCTACTTCCAGGGAGTCCTCCTGCTGAGCGCCTCCTTTCTCGAGAAAGGCTTTCTCCGCCCACGCTATCTGGGGCCAGCTCAAAGGGAGGGAAAGAATGGAAAACCCGGGCAAACAAGCCAGCTGCCAGGTGAGGCTCTTGGAGCAAAGCATGCCGGTGACCGTGTGCTTTTGGCATTCTGGGAAGGAGTTGTTTCCGTCGCACACGCCGTCGGTATGAACTCTGAAAGGTTGTCAACTCGTGTCACAACGACCGATGTCGATGCAAGAGGTGTTGCAGCAGCTGAGAAGTTGCAGCAAAGCTGTTCTGCTTTGCTAGACATTTCAAGGGACCTCATTTGGTTGCAGCGTAGATGAGAGCACTTCCCAGAGGAACGTGAAAGTCAGACCATCCTCCCCCACCAACAGAGAGCGGTGTCCGTTTTCCCTGGTTTTTAGGTTGGATTCAATTCACTAGAAGCCTCCCCTTTTCCCATTTCACCCCAAAACAGAGTCTTTCTGACCACCTCACGGCCTTTAGTGCCCCTAGCAGGAGGCGGCTAGCAGGCTCTGCAGGCTCCGGGCGTGGCAAATGGCACTGGTTTTCTCCTCGTGCCATCCAGAGAGGGCCCACACCTGGGCATCCAGAGCTTTCCTTAGGGCCTGTAGGGCCTCATGTGAGTGCTACAGCTGGAGGCGTTCTTCCCTCACTCTTGATGGGATCACAAGGGCTCAAATACACCAAATGCTCCAGCAGCACCGTCTTGTGCTGCAGAGGCTGGCACGCCGCTGCTTGTGAGCACAAGATGGAGAACGGTCTCATCCGGGACTCCGATAACCTCACCCGGCTTGTGTGTTTTCAGCCTGCTGCAAACAGTTCGGGAGAGCTCCTCTGAGGTGGACGAGGACAGCAAGCAGCAAGAACCTCGTCAAGCCAGACCTCGGACTGCAATTCCTGTTTGCAGGCAGCCAAACAGGGCAGAACAGGTAAGCCGAGGAGCGGAGCCGTGGAGGTCTCCAAGTCCGAGTGGTACTGCTGCCCCCCAAAGAGCAGGCCAGGTGGCCATGGTCTTTCAAGCTTGCCTGCCCATGCCTGGCAGGGAGAAGCTGCTGCAAAAAGCCAAAGGGGAGGAGCAGCAATGTGCTGTGGTGGGGGCATGGCTGGGTCGCCCCCTCCCTTGAACTTGCAGGGAAGAAGGCCAACCACAGGCGGGGCTGTGTTTGCAAGAGTGTAGCCAGCCGAGTGAAGGACGCCACGAGTCCTCTCTCTTCAGCCCTTGGGAGACCTCACCTGGAGCCAGCCCTAGGTCCAGGGTGGGGCTCGACCATGCAAGAGAGGCTCTGGAATGCTGGAGCAAATCCAGCGGAGGCTCCCAAGCTGGCCAGCGGGCTGGAGAACCTGGTGTCCAAGGGAGAGGTGGAGAGGACTGTGTTTGTTCAGCCCATAGAAGAGAAGGCTCAAGGGTCCATCTCCTTGCTGTCTGCAGCTACCCGGGGGAAAGGCTAGAGGTAACTTAGCCAGCTCTTCTCAGAGGCGCACAGTGACAGGGTGAGAGGCACAAGACGTAGAGTTGCAAAAAGGCAGATTCCGGCTAGCTGTTGGTGGACACAGCCCGGGCAGCCTGCTCTAACTGGCCCCGCTTGGAGCGGGGCCTTGGACGAGAGTTCTCCAGAGGTCCCCTCCAACCGACCCCGTTCAGTGGTTCCGTGCTGGGGTCTGACTGGTGGAACCCCACGGGAGCGTTTGATTTCACGGTTGCAGCGCTGAAAAACGGTCATTCCTTGCCCTCATTCACCCTGTCACGAGCGATGTCAGCAAGAGAGAATGGAGCCAGCAAGCAACGGTGGTGAATCCCGGCCAGGGTCCCTGCCTGCGGCAGTGCTTGGCATGGGGGTTTCTGAGGCCAGAGCAGAGCAAGTGTGCGGGAGGACGCACAGGCCCCGCAGTTGCTGGCTTCTCCAGGGCTGAGAGGTGAGAGCGCCTGAGGGAGGTCAGAAGCAGCCTCAAATTTGTCCTCTGGCCCCAATGCAGGCTTGGCGGCATCAGGAAACGCTGCCCGAGGTTCAGCCACACTCACCAGTGCCGTGGCTTGGGAAAGAGGAGAGCGCTGCTGCCTTCCTGCCCCGAGCTGAGGAGAAGAAGAGGAAGCCAGAGAGGCTGCCGCGGCTGCGCAAAGAGTAAGTGCGCGCCAGGCCCAGCCCCGGCCTGGAAAACTGGAGTGGCAGCACCTGTCCGAGGTGTGAGGAAGCCCATCTTGGGAGCCATGGGGCTGGGTATGGCGTCCCCTGATTTCTCCTGGCATGGCAATGACCTGGGCTGGACCCTGGTGCCAGGCAGCCCCAAGCTGCATTGCCACTTGAAGGCTGTGGGTACCACCAGCGGGAGCGTGCGTGCAGGGGCTGGTCGAGGGGAGAGGCAGGAGGGCCTCAGCCAGAAGGGGAGAGGGAACTTTCCCTGCTCTTGCAGGCAGCTTTCTGTACGAGCAAGCCACACCCTGCAACTCTTGGAGACTTACCAAGTGCGTCGGGAAGAGTGGAAGCAGAGGGTAGAGCTGAATCGGCAGCGGAATTCCCAAGAGAAGCACTTCCTCTGGTAAATTTCTCCAGCTGGGGGTGCTGTTTCCCCTTCCCCTGCACTGGCCTTCCCTCCACACCCAGGAGCACCCAAGGGGAGGGGAGGGGAAGGGGGTCCGGTCTTTCCCTGGCACCCCTCGTGGGAGAGCAACAGGCTTTGCAGGCTGTGGCCTGGGAGCAGGCACCCTTCCAGCCCAGGGGCAGGGGTTGGGCACTCAGCGGTGGGCTTTCCCTGTGGGACCAGAAAGTTGTGGCTGCCGACGATGAAAGGATTCCTCCAGCGTTTTGGCTCTCCCTTTTCAAACCGCACGCTCCATCCTTGTCTCCCCAAGGCTCCACACCCGGACACCTTGCCCTGTGGGGATCGAGGCCGGCTTGGTGCAAAGTCCCATCCCCGCCTGACTCCTCCGCAGGCTGATTACCGGCACGTGGCACCTTGTCATGTCCTTGCCTTGGACACTAGGGCCCCTGTCCCGTTCCAGAAAGCATAGAGATGCCAGCAGAAGCAGACCCCAGAAGAACCGCCCTGCCCTAGGCCTGCAGCGTTTCCGTGCCCTTCTCCCTGTGCCTAAAACCAAACGGTTCCTTTTTAATGCCCTAGCACTGGGCAGCAGATGGCTCTGCGGGATCAAAGGGAGAGATACCAGGACTTGCTGGCTGCGCAGAAGACGTGTGAACATTGCTGGAAAGTCTGGAAGCGTGGTCCTGAGCCATCTTGCTAGCTGCGGAAGCCTGCCTGGGCCTGAAGAGCGACCAATCCCAAGGCACTGCAGCTCCAGGGCCAAGTGGAGGCCTGTCAGCGTGGGAGCTCCCTCGGCTGCTGTCAGCGTTGTCTCCATTGCGGCCATGGAGCTCTTAGCAAAGGGGATGTTGAAATCCACCTACAAGGGCCAAAGGAAAAAAAAAGTGGCGTGTACTTGTTCACGGCTGGAGTAACCAGCCTGTGCCTCACAAAGGACAGTGCTGCAGGACAGATGAACAGAAGAGCTGTTAAACCCCCCATGTGCTCCTCCACAGTTTTTGTAGCGCCGTAACAGAATAACGCCCGTACACAGACCGCAGCATAGAGACACGCGTGCCACAGAGCGGGTGTGCAAGCAAACCACTGCCTCACTCATTCTAAGGACAGCGCGCGCGCACACACACGCGCCCCTTTCTTCCTTCATTACCCTCCCTAGGACACGCTCAGAGCTCACACCTCTCACTCCCCAAGACCCTCACGCACAGCCAGGACTGCACCGCCAGAGTGCACATGCACCAGCCCAACACATCCCTGACACTGCACACGCATCCGCACACATGCTCACGCTCTCCACACGCACAGAGACACTGCACAGCGGACACACCCCTCACACAGCATGGTGGCCAGGACACACGTACACCTGATGGGCCCACAGCCCCAGGGGTGCTATAGGAGCTGCAGCCCTTCTCCGGATTGTATGGGGAAAGGCTAAGGGCAGAGGAGGAGCTGCTGTGGGGTAGAGCGGTGCGGCAACCTGGGAGTGCAGATGCCTGGCTTTTCTCTGCAGCTGCAGTGCTCTCCAGCCAGGCAAACCTGGGATGGGCCATGTTTGTCCCTGGGCCTCCGTCGGCCCTTGGCTGCTCCTTGTGGCGGCCCCCCCAGGGCTGTGCTCATGTCCTGGTGGGCGCACGGTGTCCCCACCACCCACCTCCTGCCTGCTGCCTGGAGGTGGACGTGCCTCATTTAGACCTTCCTCCTCTCTTGCCGCATGGCTGCGGTTGGTTTTTTTAGCGCTTTCTTGAATTAGGTTTTCAAAGCAGCACCTAGTAGCTTCTTGTAAACTACAGGCAGCTCACAGCTGCTTGACTGCCCTGTCAGCCTTTTTCAAATCCTGGGCTCCTTGAAGCCTGTCCATGCGCCTCCTCTGACCCGGGAACACAGCATCTCCCTGCCCTTCATCAAACACAGGAAGGGGCTTTGTGGATCCTCCCAGAGGAGCGGGTGATGGCCGTGTCCTTTCGGTCTGTTGCTGGGAGAAGCCTCTTCTTCGGTCGTCTTCCTTGTCCCAGTAACGCCTGATGCTCCAAACACTGCACTCTCCCTGCAAGTGCTGCCTCTTACTAAGCACCTGCTTCACTGGCAGACATTCGGCGTAGTAAAGAGGCAAAGGCTTTGGACCGCCTTGCTGCTGCAGGGACCAACAAATTGCCAAGGAGGTCCAGAAGCTGAGTACTCAGCCAGTACTGTTTTGCCCTGCCTGTGCGCTTAGTTGGCAGCTTTCCCTGGCCATGCAACTCATGAAGTGGTGCTGACCCTGATTTCCAGAAAAGTGCTTGTCAGTTTAAAAGAGAAGAACTGGTTTTCAGTGGGGAGTTGGAAGGGCGACGTTCTGCTGCTTTGGGGGACTGCCCGCTGGCTTTTCTGGTGCGGTGACCCTTCTGTCTCGTCTCGCTCTGAGAGCTCCGCGAGGTCCCTCTTGACCCTCCCTGTGTGGAATAGCTACAAGATGCTGCTGCAGAGACTACTGGACTCTGACAGCCAGGCAGGGGTTAGGCCAGAGCCCAGATGCCCTCGGGAGCAGAGCGCAAAGCCAGAAGCCCGTTGGCTCCCCCACGAGATGTGGTTTGGGACCAGTGTTCCCTGCTGCTGCTCTCCGTGTCCTTCTTGGCTGCCTTAGCCCCTCTCCAGCCTCCACTCCCATTGGCCCAGCATGGCTTTGGCTGCTCTGGGTCTGCCCTTACTCACGGTCCCTGTGGCAGTCGGGTGTCCTTCTTCTGCCTCCCCTCGCCCCCTCCCCCGGCTGCCTTCACTACAGGGGCTTTCTGATGCACTCAATGGCCTCACAGGGCTGCCACAGCAGCGACCGCACTGTCCCAGCCCTGGGTCGCCTGTGGCCTCCCTTTTCCTGCCTCTAGCCAGCTAAACCCTGCCGAGGGGCACTTTGCCCTGGCACTCCGTGCCCTGGTGAATGTTGCAAGCCTGGCACGCAATGGCTGCTCCTTGCTGGACGAGACAAAGAGGAAAGCACTTGAGGTGCCCGGTTAATGCTGAAGAGCCATGGTGATCGCAGGCAACAATGGTTGCTCGTGGGCTCCAGTCCGCCTCTCCAAGCGTGCTCCAGTGGCGCAATGGGCCAGCGCGCAGTACTTATACAGCAGTGCTAAGCGGAGGGATGCTGAGGGTGTGAGTTCAAGCCTCACCTGGAGCATGGGCTTTTGATCATGCACTGCCTCCTCTTCCCTTGGGCGGTGCAGCTTCCTAGCAGTGACATCTGTCTCAAGCCAGACATCCTGGGACCTGCCAATACAGACACCTTGGAACACCAGAAGCGCTCGGGGCCGTTCCAGGCTTGACCTGGGCTCTGCCCGCATAGCACTCGGTTTGGGGCCCCGGAGGCAGAGCTGGGCTCTCCTCCCTTCTCTTCCGCAGAGGATCCAGACCCCACTCAGGGCGCAGATGCTAACATTTTCCTTTGCTCTTCAGCATTTGCCCTCCAGGCGGACACTCTCCCAGCACCAGCTGCCCAGCCTCACTGTGGCAGAGCCTTCCTAGCCAGCCTTTCCCCCTGCAGCCAGGCCAGGAGGAAGCACTCCTGGCTCTCTACACGCGAGCACTGCGGTGGAGCTGCAGGCAAAAGCTGCTGCCTCACAGTGCCTCTCACTCTGCAGCAGGCAAGGGAGAAAGGCAGCTCTGCCTTTCCAGGGAGGGTTTCTTTCCCACAGCCAGCTTACAGCTTGGCCGGAACAGGACTTAAGACTTCCAGCATGGTGGCATAACCTCAGAAAAGTCACACGCTCCCCCTGAAGAAAAAAAAAAAGCGACTTCTTTCTCCCAGGGAAGAGCTACTTGTGTTGGGGGTCTCTATGGCGTGGGATGGCAGTTGCGGGTGGGCTGGGGCTGCAGGGCAGTTTGTGTGTGGAGCTGAGAGTGCCCTGACTGCAACACGGAGAGCAAGGGCAAGGGAAAGGAAAGGTGAAAAGCTGGGCACTTTCCAGGCAGACTCTCTCAGTTCTCAAGCTTGGCCTGGAGAACGGAGAAGCTTGACTGCTTTCCCAGAAGCAGGGGTAGCTGTCACGGCAGCCCCACAGCAGAAGACACTGCACGATCACTAGAAACCAGGAAATCATTTTAGGCACGAGCCCACTGAATGTTTGGAACAGAGAGCACAGAAGAGCTTCCTAGGCCATGGCATCTTTGGAAACAAACCCGTTGGCCTACCCTTGCGGGTGCCTCCCAGAGCTGTCAGGTGACGGCAGGCTAGCAGGGAGAAGTCAGAAAATGCGAGTCTGTGTCCTTGCAGAGCAGCACCCGAACAGCGCAAGCCCTCATGTGCCTCCCTGGGAGAGGGGAGGCAAACTCACACTCTAGATTCACCTTTTCAGAAGTCTCAGTTCTTGGGGATGGCAAAGAACTGGACTGAAGGAAGTTACGGGGCATGTCCAGGGGCTGGCGATGAGGAAAGGACAACTCTGCAAAGAGCGGCCCCGCGTAGCCAGCTGGACAGAGGGTGGTGTAGGGGGGAAGGCAGGTGCATAGCACAGGGGATAGGAACTGCTCCGTGCCCAGCCCTGGCTCTTTCTGCTCAAGTGTCCCCTCCACCACGCACCCTGGGGTGCAGTGTGAGCCTGTGGGCGCACCTCCACAAAGAGCGACGGTCCTTTCCCCACTTGCTCTGCTCCTGCTGCTGGGAGAGGTCCTGGCGAGAGGTTGCAGCTGCAGGAGTGCTGCGCTGGGTGGCGGAGGTGGCTCAGCAGAAGGGAGCTGCTCCTCGCCTGAGCTACGTTGCAGCCATGCCCGGCCCTGGCCGCCATGCACCTCGCTGACCCTGCCCTTCCCTGGCTGACCGGGCTCCAGAGCTTGGCCTCAGACCCGTCTCAGCACTTTGGACTTGGCTGGCAACCACTGCTCTGTGCCTGGCCCTCGTTCCTGACACTCAACCAGCTCTCCCTTCTTGCTCGGGTGCTGAGGGCCTGTGCCCTGCCAGGGAGGTCCCTGCCTCACTGGCCTTGCTATGTCCCTCGCAGCCTGCTTGCCTGCCCTCGGAAAGCAGCCCGCTCCCACTGCTGGCTGCCACCTGCAGCAAGAGCGTGCTCACGTTTCGCACTGTGCTGCAAGGACAGCCGGAAGGGGCATCGGTCCCCTGGCGAGAGGCAATCCAGACTTCCCCCAGCCCAACCCATGCACCAGGACAGGAGTGTTGCAGTCTGGTGGGTATAGGTGAGTGGTGCAAGGAGCTGGATTTTGGCTCCGGTTTCTTGGAGAGGTGGGTTTGAAGCCCGTGCTGTCGGGCTTTGTTGTCTCAGGCTGCTGTGATTTGTGCCCAGCTGTGATTTTCTGCTCAGGGACTTTCCAGGTGCAAACCTGTGTCCAGCAGTGACCAGCCTCCCCGCCGACCGCCACCTTGCACTCCCTGGGCCTTCCCGCTGCAGGGTGCCTGCTGCCCAGAGGCTCTGGTTGAGGGCCTCGTTCTCAGAAAGAAGGAGGAATGCCTGCAGAGTTGCCTGGGAAGGCTCGAGCTGCCACGGCAATTTGTCTTCCTGACCGGCTGTGGGGGGCTGTGGTTGGAGGGGTTGGTCCCCTGCAGGGCAGGGCTGGTGCCCACCGGTGGGTGCACAGGCAGGCTGGGCCTCTCCTCCCTGGTGGTCTAGTGGTCAGGATTCGGCACTCTCACTGCCGCGGCCTGGGTTCGATTCCCAGCCAGGGAAAGGCTTAGGGTTAGGGCTAACCCTATTGCCACAGCAAGCGAGGCCTTTCACCTGGGGGGGCAGCGTGGAAGGAAGGGGACCCTATCAGACGCACAGGAGCTCTGAGCAGGCACGAGGAACAGGGCGTTTCCTCTGTTGCAACAACAGCCATCCTGGGCTTGCCTGTGCAGCCAGCTCCAGGGCAGCCCTGTCTTCTGCCAAATCCCCTTGCAGAATACCCTTTCCTTAGGGCTCCTGGGAGGCGCTGGGTGACAGAGAAAAGGTCTCTGGGTCTGCGGGACGTGACTCACCTGCCGCAGGAGCTGCCTTGTCTTTCAGTCCTAAGATCCCTGCACTACCCAGTCCCACAGAGGCAGGAGCAGGCGACTCTGCAGTGAAGCTTTGCTCTGCACATGCCAATGAGAGACCCTTCCCATGCTTCCTGGTGCAGACGGGGCCAGAAGGCCCAGGGAGGAGCTGAAATGGGCTCCTGGGCCCATGGGCAGGGTGTGTGGAGCATTGCTGGTCAGGGCCACTGAGGCCCTCAGGGCCCTGACAGCACCCAGGTGTCGCGTCCTGCTGCTACGCCACAGGGGACTCGCAATAACAACCAGTGCTTAGGCCCTGCTGATAGTCACAGCCTGAGCCAGCCCTTGGTTCTGTTACGTCCTGGACAACTCCGGTCACTTTGAAAGAAGCCCTGGAAACAAGCCCACCTGCCCCCCACACTCAGCCATGGCACAGGTGTTCCTCAGTGCAGCGAGATGTTGGTGCACAAGGGGTGGCGCTTAACGCTCCCAGACCCGATTTTGCATTCGCACGGCCTTTGGCACGGTTTGGAGACGGTCCTGGCGGACTCTTGGACAGTGCCCGGGGGGAAAGGAAGTAGCCGTTGCTGAGAGCACAGCTCACCGAGGCAGCACACAGGTGCAGCAGTTTGAGCCAAAGGAGGCTGTGACCTCTCGCAAGCTCTAACAGGCTCCAGCGAGCTCTGTCAGCCATTCCTGAGCACAGGGCGCTTGGAGCTCTAGTTCCACCTAGAGTCGTGATGAGGGAAGGTCAAGCAGCCGTCCAGCAGGTGCCAGCGAGAGACCTGTACCACAAGCGCTGGGCCCAGTACAAGAAAGACATGGCCATGCCGGAGCGAGTCCAGCAAAAGGCCTCCGAGAGGCTTGAGGGATTGAAGCATCCGTCACACGAGCAGAGGCTGAGAGAGCTGGGATTGTTTAGGCGGGAGACGCAAAGGCCCAGAGGGGCTCTTGTCGGTGTGTCTAAATACGTGATGGGGGGAGTAAAGAAGACGGAGCCAGACTCCAGAGCCCAGGCAGACTCCAGACTCCAGAACCCAGAGAGGCTGTGGTATACCTAACCAGCACCAGCCCTTGCTTTGCCGAGGCTCCTCTTTATTCCTTCCTTCCTTTATCCCTTCCTTCCTTCCTTCAGGGCAGAGCTCAGCACAGCCCCTGCGGCCAGCAATGGCAGCGCAGCGTCCCCATCTGGGGCCACCACACTGGTGAGCTCCCCCTCCCCGCCCCCGCCATGGCTCTCGCTGCGCCACGGCGTGGGGTGGGGGCAGCACCCCAAAACAGCCAGCGCAGCTGCCCTTGGCTGAGGTGGGCAAAGCCTGGCAGGGTCTGGGGGAGGGTGTCGCGGGAGGCCTGGCAGCCTCTTGGTGACGCGGGCTGGGGTCACAGTGGGACATGCCGCATCACAGCCACAGCTCCCCTCCCGCCACGGGGCCCCTCCCTGCACTTCCCTGCGAGGCCTGGGCAAGCCCAGCTTTCGGGTGCTGCTCTCGCCACCGCTCTTCTCTGGAGGAGCTGCTTTGCAGCGCAACGAGAGGGCGAAGGCAGGCCACGCAACACTGCTGGAGCCTGCCTGGGGAAGTGCAAAGGAGGAGGAGGAGAAGTTTCCTCCTCCCCCTCCTGCTACAGGGCCTCATTGAGTGTGAGGGGGCGCAAAGATGGAGAACCTGTGGCCAGACGTGTTCCCAACGCTCAGGAATCTCAGCCGCTACGGTAAGGCTTGCAGGAGGTATTTCCTGACTGCTGTAGAGCATATCAGCTAGGAGAAGAGCTATGGAAAGGCTGGGCTCTGTGGGGCAGGGCTGGACAGGGCTAGTGGGTGCCACGAGAGACCAGTCTGCACGTCCCTTGGTGGCCCAGCGGTGAGTTTGGCAGCCGGGACTCCTGCAGGGGAGACACCTGGGGCTGCCCTGAGCCTGGGCGACTCCTGTGGGCACGGCACCGTCCTCTCACTGGCGTGGAAAGCTAGTCCCCGTTTCCCTAGCGGGCGGGTATGCCTTTCAGGCATGCCCACCTGAAAGGACAGGAGCCTCGCTTAGAAGTGGGCAGAGGTGTCCTCGCAGCTCAGCTCTGCAGCTCCCGCCACGTGGAGCGCCTTGCGTGTTCGGAATTGGGGTGGCGGTATGTTTCGTCTCACCTGCACCGGTCACCTCCTTGGTGAGCAGGGTGCTGAATGGTTGTGCGCTTGCTGACTTGGATTTTTCCCTTGCTTTCCAGAGATTGTTACCATTTGGGACAGCGTCTCTGAATACATTCTAGAGCACTTGGCAGAGAACAAGGTGGGTCTTGTGGCTCGGTCCTCCCCTCCTGAAACGCTGACGGTTTGCCTTGTCCTGACACCCCTGTGCCACGGCGTGCCGTTGCTTCCCTCCCCTGAAAAGAGAAAGAGCACCCCCGCAGGACACTGTCCTGGACAAATGTGCCACAGAGCAGCTTCTCTGGCACCGGCGGTAACAACGGAAGTCCCGATAAAGCAGAAGAGAGTGCTGGGCACTTTCTGGGCCTTCTCCCTTCTCCAGTGCCAGCATGGAAAAACCAAAGCCTGGCCCCTGTTCCAGGGTTGGTCCCTGCCGTTGGAAACCCCTCCGACTGTAGGTAGGGGAGGAATGTTGGCTCTGCTGTTGCTTTCCCAAAGAGATTTGGGGGGCGAGCCGAGGAGCAAGAGGAAAGAAAGGTCTGGAGTGTGTGCTTTCCCTAGTGCCCCATCTTGCCCTTTGCATGCTAGGGGTGGGCAGGGCCCAGGGCAGCATCCCCAAGCTCGGGCAAGCCCTCGGTCCGTTTTTCGTCTCCAGGCTGCTTATGCTTGTTCCTTCTCTCCCGCTGCTGCTCTCAGGGTGTCAAGGTATTAGGAGTGGGGATATTCTATGTCCTTAAACACTACGAGTGCTCCGTGAACGGTGAGCTTTCGATTGTTCGGAGACCCATGTTCCGTATATCGGAGGTTGTTGCCAAGGAATACCAGGCCAGGTGCGCTCAAGAAGATGTTCCTGGTAAGAAGACACGTTAAAACCTTTGCCTGCCCTTGCGCCGAGCTTGAGGCGCATGCAAACTGCTCTGAAGACATGACTGAATGCCTCCGGCTGGCCTGAGAACAACTTCAGCTTGTTCAAGCTGCAGAGGCCAGCCAGGAGCAACTGCTCAGAAAGGCTCCCTGGGTGTCCTTTCCTGGTAATATGCCTTCAGCCGGTGCGTGGGAGGGATAGGACGCTGGCCCCAAAAGCGGAGACATTTGCTGACTACGAGGCGGTGGGGGTGGGGGTGGGGGTCGGGGTGGGGGTGCGGGGGGGGTAGAAGAACCCTGTGGGCTGCTGTGCCGTCCTTGCACTTTGCTTCTTCCTTGCGTCTACTGACATGGCATAGGCTTAGCCAGAGGGCACTGGCTGCGGGCACAGTCACAATGGCCTGGCACCACGCACTTTCTCATGGGACCTGCACCCGTCTGCCCTACTTGTCCTGCCCTCCGGTAACGTGGTCCTACCAAATGGTTAGTTTCCCTTTTTTATTCCTGCACTGGCAAAATCACTGCTGCCCCCTGAGCACCTCAGTTTGCAGGCTGCTCTGACTCTTCCCGGAAGGGACTCCATAAACCGCTCCTAGGCGCTGTAGCAGAGGATTCAAGAGCCTGCTCTGAGGCAGCGCTGTCTTGCCAGAAAGTGTTGTCGCCTTGTGATTGGAGCCCGCTGCCCTGCTGCAGAGGTGACTTTGTTCCTCCTTTGCTGCTGTCTAGGTGACGTAAGAATCGTCCCTCTGAGGTACGAGGATCTATCCGTGTGTGCCCACATGCCTTTTACAACGGTGCAGTGCTGCATACAGGAGACCGTGATGGCGTTCTTTCGGGCCATCTCAAAAAGACAGGCCGTGGACTTTGTCTTCAAGGCCATTGGCATTCTCTCCGTACGAGACCAGGAAGTGACCATGAGATTTTACGATGACTTCCTCCTCACCATGGATGGCACTGGAAAGCTGCTAGAAGCTCTGCTCGGGGTAAGTCGAGTGCTTCCCCGTGCTACGCCTACTTCTTCTGGACACCTGTCAAAGGATGACTGAACTGATCTCTGTTGGCCTGCCAGGACCTTCCCGGCCAGCGAGGCAGCCACGGTCTCCAGCCACGCCAACTCTCTCTAGCGTCCTTCTCTCGTACGCAGTGGTCTGGGCGACAGAGGCGAACGTAGGACGAGCTGCCCCGCGTTAGGCCAAGGCTCTGGCTGGCCCAGCATCCCACTCTCTGTGCTAGAAATGATAATGGCGAGGCTTTTACGGGCTCAAAAGTAGGCAGTTTCTGGGGAAAGAGTCTACGACGCAGGCAGGTATCTGTGGCACTTCCCCTCGCAGAAAGCCATGGTTGAGTGCTGGGCCGTCTGCACTGACCAGCCCTTCCCAGTGTCCCTGGCGTCCCACTGCCATGAACAGCTCTTTTCTGCCCCAGGCCTGCATTCACGCTCTGCTTGGGATGGTCACCCTGTCCCAGCCTGTCTCCTCATCCCAGCCCAATGCCCTTCCCCAGCTCTCTCGTGTGGCGCTCCCGGTTCTTACCCACTGGGCAAAGGCAAAGCAAGGGCTGGGTCTCTCTCGCTCCTCTTCCATGCTATGGATGCAACCACCCAAATCCTTGGAGAGCCTGTGAGGCTAACACCAGGTCCGAGCCAGGTGTTCTCTTTCCAGGAAGGCTCATAGCAAGCCAACCGGCAAAACCCGGCCCGCAGAGACCCTGGCTAATCGAATGCCTTCTCCTGTGCCTGACTTCTCCACTAACAGAGAAGGCGCGTCCTCATTGACTGTCTTGACTCTTGCCCTTGCGAAACACCTGGCAGTGAGGTCCCTCAGTCTCAGCTCTGAGCTGTGCATCTTCTGCTTTCCTAGTTGAGGGCTAGCATTTGGAGAGGAAACTTTGTTTCAGGGTGTCCCGGTGGCAGCATCTGCCCTGAGCACAAGAAAGATTTGCTGCCTTTAGGAGCAAGGCAGTCATGTCGCCGGAACGTTCTCACGTACCTCTGTCTCTGTTTCAGGCCCCAGGGACGAGACCCCTGGTGGTTTCAGGAAGAGGAAGTGTGGCTTTTCGCATGGGTCCCGGCAGTGTCTTCGTGTTGCCACAGTACGTTTGTGGAGTAGGTCTCAGCTCCTGCTCGGTGAATAGGAGGAGGGGAGGCGAGATGGTCTCCAGGGGCAGCAAGGAGGCCTGGAGTACACTTTCTCCGCGTTAGGATAGGGAAGCCCTGGCCCAGACTGGTGGGGCCTCTCGTGTGCGCACACGCCGCGGAGGTCTGGCCTGTGCCTCTCCGGTTCCTCAGAATGAGAGTTCTCAAGGATGTTGCGTACTCTGCTTTGGAAAGCTATGGCCTTGGCAGGCCTTCTCAAAGCTCTCTGGCAACGGACTGTGAATGCGAGCGGCAAAGGGAGCGTGGTGCCTTTTCTGCAGCCTGGCGTCTTCTCCTTTCCAGATTTGATTTGACGCTTCCGGCTGAAAAACAAGAGGCGGAATCTCCCTCCCAGGGATCCCTGAAGTGCACTGAAGAAGAAGGGCAGATGGACAGAACAGGTCATGTCACAGCTGACTTGTGAGAGAGAAGGGAGTGTGCATGCGTGCGTGTGTTCATGCGTGTGTTCCCTTTGTCCTCAGCAGTAGGTGGTTGGAGCCCTGGTCAAGATGCGGTGCCTGGGAGAGTAGACTGCCTCTTTGTGCCTCTATTTACCCCTCGCAGCAAATCTCAAGTGACTCTGGATGGCAGGAGGTCTCAGGGTGGCCCAACAGCAACAAATGCAGCTGGTGCCGCTGAAGGGCAGTTTTGCCCCGGGGCGCTGCGCCCTGGTGGATAGCGCAAGCTCCTCTTTCACTTTAGCACTTTAGGACGTTTGGCGGCGAGGTGTCTATGCTGGAGGGGAAGGGAGGGGGGGTCTACCTCTCTGACGGATCCCGGGCACGTGAATGTGGGGAGAAAGATTGCCTGGAGATGACTGTCAACAGGCTGCTAGCGTGTGCCAAGGACGTCCTAGGGAGCAAGACCTCTTGGAGAGCGTGGCTCCAAGGGGATCAGCCTGTTTGATCCGATGCTGGAGCACATCTGCCTGTCCCAAGTGCTCACAAAGACGCTTGCTGAAGAGCCTTCTCCTTTCCTACTTCCAGGGAGTGCTCCCGTTGCGTGCCTCCTCTCTCAAGAAAGGCCTGTGCCACCCGCGTTATCTGGCGCCGGCCGTAAAAAGCAGAAGGGGCGGAAGAGCAAAGGAAGCAAGTCGTCGGCCAGGTGAGGCTCTTGGAGAAAAGGGCTGAGGGTGCCCTTGTGCTCTTGGAGTTCTTCGAAGGGGTTGCTTCTTCCGTACACTCTGTCAGTGTGACATCTGAAGGGCGGCCAACAAGTCTTTGCATGACTTGGTCTTCCTAGATTGACGGCAAGCCTGTCGCAGGTTTCTGCGAGCCTCTGGTGTCAAGCTTCTCTCTGGTGCCTTTCTTGTTTCCAGGACGGAGACTGAGATGTCGCCTGTGAGACCAGCCTCTTCCTCCAGAGGGTCTCGGAAGGCCGCCAAAGGCCGGGAGGCAAAGGACAGAGCGCGTAACAAGCAGACTGAGGGAAAAGGTAATGTCACAGCTGACTGGTGAGAGAGGTGTGTTTGTTTTCCTTTTGGCCTCCGCAGCACGGGGCTGGAGCCAAGCTGAAAAGGCGATGCCTGGCGGAGTAGGCTGCTTCTCTTGTGCCTCTGTTTACTCATCACGGCAGATCTCAGGGGACTCCTCCTGGAAGGGGCTCTCCGGGCAGTCCTGCAGCACCAACTGCAGCAGCTGCCACTGCTGAGGGGCACTTGGCCCTGGGACTCCATGCCCTGGTGTGTCTTGCAAGCTGCTCCTTAGTTGCAGGAGTCTGTCTGTGCAGCAGCATTTAGGAATTTAGGAAGATCCCTCCGCGCTCTGCGCGGGATCAAAATCCTGCCTTGAGCTGCCAGTGGCGGAGGGGGTCTAGCTTTCCCAGGGAAGCAGCGCGCTGGAAAGTGGGGAGGAAGACCACGTGGAGATGAGTGGCGACAGGCTGCGAAGCTGTGCCAAAACGTGGCTTCCTTGTGGAGGCTGGTAATTGCAGGCCTTGTGCTGTGCATCTCCCTAAGCATGTCTTTGGGCTGGATGTGCCAGAAGAGCACGTCTGTGCATGTGAGCGCCTTATAGATGTGCAGGAATCTGTTCCCCTTCTCGTGTGGAACTATGCCCTCCAGCCCGCAGCCGCCCCAAAGGAGAGGGTACCATGAGGTCACCAGCACCTCCCAGCCAAGCCCCGCTTTTTAAGCCTATGGGCTAGAGAAAGCAGGAGAACAGCCACAGTACTCCAGGGCAGACGGGTGCCCTGCAGAAGTGAAGAGCTGGACAGGATTCTGTGTCAGCAAGGGCCTAAGACCTGCTCGGGAGCAGAGCTCCGAGGCAATCGGGCTCTTTGATCCAAAGCTGGAGCACAGCTGCCTGTCCTTCTTGTTCAAACGCTCACAGAGATGCTTGCTGAAGAGTCTCCGCCCTTCCTACTTCCAGGGAGTCCTCCTGCTGAGCGCCTCCTTTCTCGAGAAAGGCTTTCTCCGCCCACGCTATCTGGGGCCAGCTCAAAGGGAGGGAAAGAATGGAAAACCCGGGCAAACAAGCCAGCTGCCAGGTGAGGCTCTTGGAGCAAAGCATGCCGGTGACCGTGTGCTTTTGGCATTCTGGGAAGGAGTTGTTTCCGTCGCACACGCCGTCGGTATGAACTCTGAAAGGTTGTCAACTCGTGTCACAACGACCGATGTCGATGCAAGAGGTGTTGCAGCAGCTGAGAAGTTGCAGCAAAGCTGTTCTGCTTTGCTAGACATTTCAAGGGACCTCATTTGGTTGCAGCGTAGATGAGAGCACTTCCCAGAGGAACGTGAAAGTCAGACCATCCTCCCCCACCAACAGAGAGCGGTGTCCGTTTTCCTTGGTTTTTAGGTTGGATTCAATTCACTAGAAGCCTCCCCTTTTCCCATTTCACCCCAAAACAGAGTCTTTCTGACCACCTCACGGCCTTTAGTGCCCCTAGCAGGAGGCGGCTAGCGGGCTCTGCAGGCTCCGGGCGTGGCAAATGGCACTGGTTTTCTCCTCGTGCCATCCAGAGAGGGCCCACACCTGGGCATCCAGAGCTTTCCTTAGGGCCTGTAGGGCCCTCACTCTTGATGGGATCACAAGGGCTCAAATACACCAAATGCTCCAGCAGCACCGTCTTGTGCTGCAGAGGCTGGCACGCCGCTGCTTGTGAGCACAAGATGGAGAACGGTCTCATCCGGGACTCCGATAACCTCACCCGGCTTGTGTGTTTTCAGCCTGCTGCAAACAGTTTGGGAGAGCTCCTCTCAGGTGGACGAGGACAGCAAGCAGCAAGAACCTCGTCAAGCCAGACCTCGGACTGCAATTCCTGTTTGCAGGCAGCCAAACAGGGCAGAACAGGTAAGCCGAGGAGCGGAGCCGTGGAGGTCTCCAAGTCCGAGTGGTACTGCTGCCCCCCAAAGAGCAGGCCAGGTGGCCATGGTCTTTCAAGCTTGCCTGCCCATGCCTGGCAGGGAGAAGCTGCTGCAAAAAGCCAAAGGGGAGGAGCAGCAATGTGCTGTGGTGGGGGCATGGCTGGGTCGCCCCCTCCCTTGAACTTGCAGGGAAGAAGGCCAACCACAGGCGGGGCTGTGCTTGCAAGAGTGTAGCCAGCCGAGTGAAGGACGCCACGAGTCCTCTCTCTTCAGCCCTTGGGAGACCTCACCTGGAGCCAGCCCTAGGTCCAGGGTGGGGCTCGACCATGCAAGAGAGGCTCTGGAATGCTGGAGCAAATCCAGCGGAGGCTCCCAAGCTGGCCAGCGGGCTGGAGAACCTGGTGTCCAAGGGAGAGGTGGAGAGGACTGTGTTTGTTCAGCCCATAGAAGAGAAGGCTCAAGGGTCCATCGCCTTGCTGTCTGCAGCTACCCGGGGGAAAGGCTAGAGGTAACTTAGCCAGCTCTTCTCAGAGGCGCACAGTGACAGGGTGAGAGGCACAAGACGTAGAGTTGCAAAAAGGCAGATTCTGGCTAGCTGTTGGGAGGCGCGTTTCCACCATGAGGGTGGTCAAAGTTTGGAACAGGGCCCAGAGAGGCTGTGGGACTTCTACCCTTGGAGTTATTCAACCCTCAGGTGGACACAGCCCGGGCAGCCTGCTCTAACTGGCCCCGCTTGGAGCGGGGCCTTGGACGAGAGTTCTCCAGAGGTCCCCTCCAACCGACCCCGTTCAGTGGTTCCGTGCTGGGGTCTGACTGGTGGAACCCCACGGGAGCGTTTGATTTCACGGTTGCAGCGCTGAAAAACGGTCATTCCTTGCCCTCATTCACCCTGTCACGAGCGATGTCAGCAAGAGAGAATGGAGCCAGCAAGCAACGGTGGTGAATCCCGGCCAGGGTCCCTGCCTGCGGCAGTGCTTGGCATGGGGGTTTCTGAGGCCAGAGCAGAGCAAGTGTGCGGGAGGACGCACAGGCCCCGCAGTTGCTGGCTTCTCCAGGGCTGAGAGGTGAGAGCGCCTGAGGGAGGTCAGAAGCAGCCTCAAATTTGTCCTCTGGCCCCAATGCAGGCTTGGCGGCATCAGGAAACGCTGCCCGAGGTTCAGCCACACTCACCAGTGCCGTGGCTTGGGAAAGAGGAGAGCGCTGCTGCCTTCCTGCCCCGAGCTGAGGAGAAGAAGAGGAAGCCAGAGAGGCTGCCGCGGCTGCGCAAAGAGTAAGTGCGCGCCAGGCCCAGCCCCGGCCTGGAAAACTGGAGTGGCAGCACCTGTCCGAGGTGTGAGGAAGCCCATCTTGGGAGCCATGGGGCTGGGTATGGCGTCCCCTGATTTCTCCTGGCATGGCAATGACCTGGGCTGGACCCTGGTGCCAGGCAGCCCCAAGCTGCATTGCCACTTGAAGGCTGTGGGTACCACCAGCGGGAGCGTGCGTGCAGGGGCTGGTCGAGGGGAGAGGCAGGAGGGCCTCAGCCAGAAGGGGAGAGGGAACTTTCCCTGCTCTTGCAGGCAGCTTTCTGTACGAGCAAGCCACACCCTGCAACTCTTGGAGACTTACCAAGTGCGTCGGGAAGAGTGGAAGCAGAGGGTAGAGCTGAATCGGCAGCGGAATTCCCAAGAGAAGCACTTCCTCTGGTAAATTTCTCCAGCTGGGGGTGCTGTTTCCCCTTCCCCTGCACTGGCCTTCCCTCCACACCCAGGAGCACCCAAGGGGAGGGGAGGGGAAGGGGGTCCGGTCTTTCCCTGGCACCCCTCGTGGGAGAGCAACAGGCTTTGCAGGCTGTGGCCTGGGAGCAGGCACCCTTCCAGCCCAGGGGCAGGGGTTGGGCACTCAGCGGTGGGCTTTCCCTGTGGGACCAGAAAGTTGTGGCTGCCGACGATGAAAGGATTCCTCCAGCGTTTTGGCTCTCCCTTTTCAAACCGCACGCTCCATCCTTGTCTCCCCAAGGCTCCACACCCGGACACCTTGCCCTGTGGGGATCGAGGCCGGCTTGGTGCAAAGTCCCATCCCCGCCTGACTCCTCCGCAGGCTGATTACCGGCACGTGGCACCTTGTCATGTCCTTGCCTTGGACACTAGGGCCCCTGTCCCGTTCCAGAAAGCATAGAGATGCCAGCAGAAGCAGACCCCAGAAGAACCGCCCTGCCCTAGGCCTGCAGCGTTTCCGTGCCCTTCTCCCTGTGCCTAAAACCAAACGGTTCCTTTTTAATGCCCTAGCACTGGGCAGCAGATGGCTCTGCGGGATCAAAGGGAGAGATACCAGGACTTGCTGGCTGCGCAGAAGACGTGTGAACATTGCTGGAAAGTCTGGAAGCGTGGTCCTGAGCCATCTTGCTAGCTGCGGAAGCCTGCCTGGGCCTGAAGAGCGACCAGTCCCAAGGCACTGCAGCTCCAGGGCCAAGTGGAGGCCTGTCAGCGTGGGAGCTCCCTCGGCTGCTGTCAGCGTTGTCTCCATTGCGGCCATGGAGCTCTTAGCAAAGGGGATGTTGAAATCCACCTACAAGGGCCAAAGGAAAAAAAAAAGTGGCGTGTACTTGTTCACGGCTGGAGTAACCAGCCTGTGCCTCACAAAGGACAGTGCTGCAGGACAGATGAACAGAAGAGCTGTTAAACCCCCCATGTGCTCCTCCACAGTTTTTGTAGCGCCGTAACAGAATAACGCCCGTACACAGACCGCAGCATAGAGACACGCGTGCCACAGAGCGGGTGTGCAAGCAAACCACTGCCTCACTCATTCTAAGGACAGCGCGCGCGCACACACACGCGCCCCTTTCTTCCTTCATTACCCTCCCTAGGACACGCTCAGAGCTCACACCTCTCACTCCCCAAGACCCTCACGCACAGCCAGGACTGCACCGCCAGAGTGCACATGCACCAGCCCAACACATCCCTGACACTGCACACGCATCCGCACACATGCTCACGCTCTCCACACGCACAGAGACACTGCACAGCGGACACACCCCTCACACAGCATGGTGGCCAGGACACACGTACACCTGATGGGCCCACAGCCCCAGGGGTGCTATAGGAGCTGGAGCCCTTCTCCGGATTGTATGGGGAAAGGCTGAGGGCAGAGGAGGAGCTGCTGTGGGGTAGAGCGGTGCGGCAACCTGGGAGTGCAGATGCCTGGCTTTTCTCTGCAGCTGCAGTGCTCTCCAGCCAGGCAAACCTGGGATGGGCCATGTTTGTCCCTGGGCCTCCGTCGGCCCTTGGCTGCTCCTTGTGGCGGCCCCCCCAGGGCTGTGCTCATGTCCTGGTGGGCGCACGGTGTCCCCACCACCCACCTCCTGCCTGCTGCCTGGAGGTGGACGTGCCTCATTTAGACCTTCCTCCTCTCTTGCCGCATGGCTGCGGTTGGTTTTTTTAGCGCTTTCTTGAATTAGGTTTTCAAAGCAGCACCTAGTAGCTTCTTGTAAACTACAGGCAGCTCACAGCTGCTTGACTGCCCTGTCAGCCTTTTTCAAATCCTGGGCTCCTTGAAGCCTGTCCATGCGCCTCCTCTGACCCGGGAACACAGCATCTCCCTGCCCTTCATCAAACACAGGAAGGGGCTTTGTGGATCCTCCCAGAGGAGCGGGTGATGGCCGTGTCCTTTCGGTCTGTTGCTGGGAGAAGCCTCTTCTTCGGTCGTCTTCCTTGTCCCAGTAACGCCTGATGCTCCAAACACTGCACTCTCCCTGCAAGTGCTGCCTCTTACTAAGCACCTGCTTCACTGGCAGACATTCGGCGTAGTAAAGAGGCAAAGGCTTTGGACCGCCTTGCTGCTGCAGGGACCAACAAATTGCCAAGGAGGTCCAGAAGCTGAGTACTCAGCCAGTACTGTTTTGCCCTGCCTGTGCGCTTAGTTGGCAGCTTTCCCTGGCCATGCAACTCATGAAGTGGTGCTGACCCTGATTTCCAGAAAAGTGCTTGTCAGTTTAAAAGAGAAGAACTGGTTTTCAGTGGGGAGTTGGAAGGGCGACGTTCTGCTGCTTTGGGGGACTGCCCGCTGGCTTTTCTGGTGCGGTGACCCTTCTGTCTCGTCTCGCTCTGAGAGCTCCGCGAGGTCCCTCTTGACCCTCCCTGTGTGGAATAGCTACAAGATGCTGCTGCAGAGACTACTGGACTCTGACAGCCAGGCAGGGGTTAGGCCAGAGCCCAGATGCCCTCGGGAGCAGAGCGCAAAGCCAGAAGCCCGTTGGCTCCCCCACGAGATGTGGTTTGGGACCAGTGTTCCCTGCTGCTGCTCTCCGTGTCCTTCTTGGCTGCCTTAGCCCCTCTCCAGCCTCCACTCCCATTGGCCCAGCATGGCTTTGGCTGCTCTGGGTCTGCCCTTACTCACGGTCCCTGTGGCAGTCGGGTGTCCTTCTTCTGCCTCCCCTCGCCCCCTCCCCCGGCTGCCTTCACTACAGGGGCTTTCTGATGCACTCAATGGCCTCACAGGGCTGCCACAGCAGCGACCGCACTGTCCCAGCCCTGGGTCGCCTGTGGCCTCCCTTTTCCTGCCTCTAGCCAGCTAAACCCTGCCGAGGGGCACTTTGCCCTGGCACTCCGTGCCCTGGTGAATGTTGCAAGCCTGGCACGCAATGGCTGCTCCTTGCTGGACGAGACAAAGAGGAAAGCACTTGAGGTGCCCGGTTAATGCTGAAGAGCCATGGTGATCGCAGGCAACAATGGTTGCTCGTGGGCTCCAGTCCGCCTCTCCAAGCGTGCTCCAGTGGCGCAATGGGCCAGCGCGCAGTACTTATACAGCAGTGCTAAGCGGAGGGATGCTGAGGGTGAGTTCAAGCCTCACCTGGAGCATGGGCTTTTGATCATGCAGTGCCTCCTCTTCCCTTGGGCGGTGCAGCTTCCTAGCAGTGACATCTGTCTCAAGCCAGACATCCTGGGACCTGCCAATACAGACACCTTGGAACACCAGAAGCGCTCGGGGCCGTTCCAGGCTTGACCTGGGCTCTGCCCGCATAGCACTCGGTTTGGGGCCCCGGAGGCAGAGCTGGGCTCTCCTCCCTTCTCTTCCGCAGAGGATCCAGACCTCTTCTCTTCCGCAGAGGATCCAGAGGGTTTCTTTCCCACAGCCAGCTTACAGCTTGGCCGGAACAGGACTTAAGGCTTCCAGCATGGTGGCATAACCTCAGAAAAGTCACACGCTCCCCCTGAAGAAAAAAAAAAAGCGACTTCTTTCTCCCAGGGAAGAGCTACTTGTGTTGGGGGTCTCTATGGCGTGGGATGGCAGTTGCGGGTGGGCTGGGGCTGCAGGGCAGTTTGTGTGTGGAGCTGAGAGTGCCCTGACTGCAACACGGAGAGCAAGGGCAAGGGAAAGGAAAGGTGAAAAGCTGGGCACTTTCCAGGCAGACTCTCTCAGTTCTCAAGCTTGGCCTGGAGAATGGAGAAGCTTGACTGCTTTCCCAGAAGCAGGGGTAGCTGTCACGGCAGCCCCACAGCAGAAGACACTGCACGATCACTAGAAACCAGGAAATCATTTTAGGCACGAGCCCACTGAATGTTTGGAACAGAGAGCACAGAAGAGCTTCCTAGGCCATGGCATCTTTGGAAACAAACCCACTGGCCTACCCTTGCGGGTGCCTCCCGTGTCTTTTCCAACTCTCCTTTTCACCCGGCGGGCTTTGCAAAACCATTGCTGTGACTCGGATTCGGCCACAACGCAGAGTACTAACCACTATACGATCACAGCTGCCCATGTGATTGCCTTTCCTCCTCGGGCCATTTGTCCCTCCTGCCTCCTGCCCTCCTGCCTTCTGCCCTCCTGCGGAGCAGCCAGAGCTGTCAGGTGACGACAGGCTAGCAGGGAGAAGTCAGAAAATGCGAGTCTGTGTCCTTGCAGAGCAGCACCCGAACAGCGCAAGCCCTCATGTGCCTCCCTGGGAGAGGGGAGGCAAACTCACACTCTAGATTCACCTTTTCAGAAGTCTCAGTTCTTGGGGATGGCAAAGAACTGGACTGAAGGCAGTTACGGGGCATGTCCAGGGGCTGGCGATGAGGAAAGGACAACTCTGCAAAGAGCGGCCCCGCGTAGCCAGCTGGACAGAGGGTGGTGTAGGGGGGAAGGCAGGTGCATAGCACAGGGGATAGGAACTGCTCCGTGCCCAGCCCTGGCTCTTTCTGCTCAAGTGTCCCCTCCACCACGCACCCTGGGGTGCAGTGTGAGCCTGTGGGCGCACCTCCACAAAGAGTGACGGTCCTTTCCCCACTTGCTCTGCTCCTGCTGCTGGGAGAGGTCCTGGCGAGAGGTTGCAGCTGCAGGAGTGCTGCGCTGGGTGGCGGAGGTGGCTCAGCAGAAGGGAGCTGCTCCTCGCCTGAGCTACGTTGCAGCCATGCCCGGCCCTGGCCGCCATGCACCTCGCTGACCCTGCCCTTCCCTGGCTGACCGGGCTCCAGAGCTTGGCCTCAGACCCGTCTCAGCACTTTGGACTTGGCTAGCAACCACTGCTCTGTGCCTGGCCCTCGTTCCTGACACTCAACCAGCTCTCCCTTCTTGCTCGGGTGCTGAGGGCCTGTGCCCTGCCAGGGAGGTCCCTGCCTCACTGGCCTTGCTATGTCCCTCGCAGCCTGCTTGCCTGCCCTCGGAAAGCAGCCCGCTCCCACTGCTGGCTGCCACCTGCAGCAAGAGCGTGCTCACGTTTCGCACTGTGCTGCAAGGACAGCCGGAAGGGGCATCGGTCTCCTGGCGAGAGGCAATCCAGACTTCCCCCAGCCCAACCCATGCACCAGGACAGGAGTGTTGCAGTCTGGTGGGTATAGGTGAGTGGTGCAAGGAGCTGGATTTTGGCTCCGGTTTCTTGGAGAGGTGGGTTTGAAGCCCGTGCTGTCGGGCTTTGTTGTCTCAGGCTGCTGTGATTTGTGCCCAGCTGTGATTTTCTGCTCAGGGACTTTCCAGGTGCAAACCTGTGTCCAGCAGTGACCAGCCTCCCCGCCGACCGCCACCTTGCACTCCCTGGGCCTTCCCACTGCAGGGTGCCTGCTGCCCAGAGGCTCTGGTTGAGGGCCTCGTTCTCAGAAAGAAGGAGGAATGCCTGCAGAGTTGCCTGGGAAGGCTCGGGCTGCCACGGCAATTTGTCTTCCTGACCGGCTGTGGGGGGCTGTGGTTGGAGGGGTTGGTCCCCTGCAGGGCAGGGCTGGTGCCCACCGGTGGGTGCACAGGCAGGCTGGGCCTCTCCTCCCTGGTGGTCTAGTGGTCAGGATTCGGCACTCTCACTGCCGCGGCCTGGGTTCGATTCCCAGCCAGGGAAAGGCTTAGGGTTAGGGCTAACCCTATTGCCACAGCAAGCGAGGCCTTTCACCTGGGGGGGCAGCGTGGAAGGAAGGGGACCCTATCAGACGCACAGGAGCTCTGAGCAGGCACGAGGAACAGGGCGTTTCCTCTGTTGCAACAACAGCCATCCTGGGCTTGCCTGTGCAGCCAGCTCCAGGGCAGCCCTGTCTTCTGCCAAATCCCCTTGCAGAATACCCTTTCCTTAGGGCTCCTGGGAGGCGCTGGGTGACAGAGAAAAGGTCTCTGGGTCTGCGGGACGTGACTCACCTGCCGCAGGAGCTGCCTTGTCTTTCAGTCCTAAGATCCCTGCACTACCCAGTCCCACAGAGGCAGGAGCAGGCGACTCTGCAGTGAAGCTTTGCTCTGCACATGCCAATGAGAGACCCTTCCCATGCTTCCTGGTGCAGACGGGGCCAGAAGGCCCAGGGAGGAGCTGAAATGGGCTCCTGGGCCCATGGGCAGGGTGTGTGGAGCATTGCTGGTCAGGGCCACTGAGGCCCTCAGGGCCCTGACAGCACCCAGGTGTCGCGTCCTGCTGCTACGCCACAGGGGACTTGCAATAACAACCAGTGCTTAGGCCCTGCTGATAGTCACAGCCTGAGCCAGCCCTTGGTTCTGTTACGTCCTGGACAACTCCGGTCACTTTGAAAGAAGCCCTGGAAACAAGCCCACCTGCCCCCCACACTCAGCCATGGCACAGGTGTTCCTCAGTGCAGCGAGATGTTGGTGCACAAGGGGTGGCGCTTAACGCTCCCAGACCCGATTTTGCATTCGCACGGCCTTTGGCACGGTTTGGAGACGGTCCTGGCAGACTCTTGGACAGTGCCCGGGGGGAAAGGAAGTAGCCGTTGCTGAGAGCACAGCTCACCGAGGCAGCACACAGGTGCAGCAGTTTGAGCCAAAGGAGGCTGTGACCTCTCACAAGCTCTAACAGGCTCCAGCGAGCTCTGTCAGCCATTCCTGAGCACAGGGCGCTTGGAGCTCTAGTTCCACCTAGAGTCGTGATGAGGGAAGGTCAAGCAGCCGTCCAGCAGGTGCCAGCGAGAGACCTGTACCACAAGCGCTGGGCCCAGTACAAGAAAGACATGGCCATGCCGGAGCGAGTCCAGCAAAAGGCCTCCGAGAGGCTTGAGGGATTGAAGCATCCGTCACACGAGCAGAGGCTGAGAGAGCTGGGATTGTTTAGGCGGGAGACGCAAAGGCCCAGAGGGGCTCTTGTCGGTGTGTCTAAATACGCGATGGGGGGAGTAAAGAAGACGGAGCCAGACTCCAGAGCCCAGGCAGACTCCAGACTCCAGAACCCAGAGAGGCTGTGGTATACCTAACCAGCACCAGCCCTTGCTTTGCCGAGGCTCCTCTTTATTCCTTCCTTCCTTTATCCCTTCCTTCCTTCCTTCAGGGCAGAGCTCAGCACAGCCCCTGCGGCCAGCAATGGCAGCGCAGCGTCCCCATCTGGGGCCACCACACTGGTGAGCTCCCCCTCCCCGCCCCCGCCATGGCTCTCGCTGCGCCACGGCGTGGGGTGGGGGCAGCACCCCAAAACAGCCAGCGCAGCTGCCCTTGGCTGAGGTGGGCAAAGCCTGGCAGGGTCTGGGGGAGGGTGTCGCGGGAGGCCTGGCAGCCTCTTGGTGACGCGGGCTGGGGTCACAGTGGGACATGCCGCATCACAGCCACAGCTCCCCTCCCGCCACGGGGCCCCTCCCTGCACTTCCCTGCGAGGCCTGGGCAAGCCCAGCTTTCGGGTGCTGCTCTCGCCACCGCTCTTCTCTGGAGGAGCTGCTTTGCAGCGCAACGAGAGGGCGAAGGCAGGCCACGCAACACTGCTGGAGCCTGCCTGGGGAAGTGCAAAGGAGGAGGAGGAGAAGTTTCCTCCTCACCCTCCTGCTACAGGGCCTCATTGAGTGTGAGGGGGCGCAAAGATGGAGAACCTGTGGCCAGACGTGTTCCCAACGCTCAGGAATCTCAGCCGCTACGGTAAGGCTTGCAGGAGGTATTTCCTGACTGCTGTAGAGCATATCAGCTAGGAGAAGAGCTATGGAAAGGCTGGGCTCTGTGGGGCAGGGCTGGACAGGGCTAGTGGGTGCCACGAGAGACCAGTCTGCACGTCCCTTGGTGGCCCAGCGGTGAGTTTGGCAGCCGGGACTCCTGCAGGGGAGACACCTGGGGCTGCCCTGAGCCTGGGCGACTCCTGTGGGCACGGCACCGTCCTCTCACTGGCGTGGAAAGCTAGTCCCCGTTTCCCTAGCGGGCGGGTATGCCTTTCAGGCATGCCCACCTGAAAGGACAGGAGCCTCGCTTAGAAGTGGGCAGAGGTGTCCTCGCAGCTCAGCTCTGCAGCTCCCGCCACGTGGAGCGCCTTGCGTGTTTGGAATTGGGGTGGCGGTATGTTTCGTCTCACCTGCACCGGTCACCTCCTTGGTGAGCAGGGTGCTGAATGGTTGTGCGCTTGCTGACTTGGATTTTTCCCTTGCTTTCCAGAGATTGTTACCATTTGGGACAGCGTCTCTGAATACATTCTAGAGCACTTGGCAGAGAACAAGGTGGGTCTTGTGGCTCGGTCCTCCCCTCCTGAAACGCTGACGGTTTGCCTTGTCCTGACACCCCTGTGCCACGGCGTGCCGTTGCTTCCCTCCCCTGAAAAGAGAAAGAGCACCCCCGCAGGACACTGTCCTGGACAAATGTGCCACAGAGCAGCTTCTCTGGCACCGGCGGTAACAACGGAAGTCCCGATAAAGCAGAAGAGAGTGCTGGGCACTTTCTGGGCCTTCTCCCTTCTCCAGTGCCAGCATGGAAAAACCAAAGCCTGGCCCCTGTTCCAGGGTTGGTCCCTGCCGTTGGAAACCCCTCCGACTGTAGGTAGGGGAGGAATGTTGGCTCTGCTGTTGCTTTCCCAAAGAGATTTGGGGGGCGAGCCGAGGAGCAAGAGGAAAGAAAGGTCTGGAGTGTGTGCTTTCCCTAGTGCCCCATCTTGCCCTTTGCATGCTAGGGGTGGGCAGGGCCCAGGGCAGCATCCCCACGCTCGGGCAAGCCCTCGGTCCGTTTTTCGTCTCCAGGCTGCTTATGCTTGTTCCTTCTCTCCCGCTGCTGCTCTCAGGGTGTCAAGGTATTAGGAGTGGGGATATTCTATGTCCTTAAACACTACGAGTGCTCCGTGAACGGTGAGCTTTCGATTGTTCGGAGACCCATGTTCCGTATATCGGAGGTTGTTGCCAAGGAATACCAGGCCAGGTGCGCTCAAGAAGATGTTCCTGGTAAGAAGACACGTTAAAACCTTTGCCTGCCCTTGCGCCGAGCTTGAGGCGCATGCAAACTGCTCTGAAGACATGACTGAATGCCTCCGGCTGGCCTGAGAACAACTTCAGCTTGTTCAAGCTGCAGAGGCCAGCCAGGAGCAACTGCTCAGAAAGGCTCCCTGGGTGTCCTTTCCTGGTAATATGCCTTCAGCCGGTGCGTGGGAGGGATAGGACGCTGGCCCCAAAAGCGGAGACATTTGCTGACTACGAGGCGGTGGGGGTGGGGGTGGGGGTCGGGGTGGGGGTGCGGGGGGGGTAGAAGAACCCTGTGGGCTGCTGTGCCGTCCTTGCACTTTGCTTCTTCCTTGCGTCTACTGACATGGCATAGGCTTAGCCAGAGGGCACTGGCTGCGGGCACAGTCACAATGGCCTGGCACCACGCACTTTCTCATGGGACCTGCACCCGTCTGCCCTACTTGTCCTGCCCTCCGGTAACGTGGTCCTACCAAATGGTTAGTTTCCCTTTTTTATTCCTGCACTGGCAAAATCACTGCTGCCCCCTGAGCACCTCAGTTTGCAGGCTGCTCTGACTCTTCCCGGAAGGGACTCCATAAACCGCTCCTAGGCGCTGTAGCAGAGGATTCAAGAGCCTGCTCTGAGGCAGCGCTGTCTTGCCAGAAAGTGTTGTCGCCTTGTGATTGGAGCCCGCTGCCCTGCTGCAGAGGTGACTTTGTTCCTCCTTTGCTGCTGTCTAGGTGACGTAAGAATCGTCCCTCTGAGGTACGAGGATCTATCCGTGTGTGCCCACATGCCTTTTACAACGGTGCAGTGCTGCATACAGGAGACCGTGATGGCGTTCTTTCGGGCCATCTCAAAAAGACAGGCCGTGGACTTTGTCTTCAAGGCCATTGGCATTCTCTCCGTACGAGACCAGGAAGTGACCATGAGATTTTACGATGACTTCCTCCTCACCGTGGATGGCACTGGAAAGCTGCTAGCAGCTCTGCTCGGGGTAAGTCGAGCACTTCCCCGTGCTACGCCTACTTCTTCTGGACACCTGTCAAAGGACGACTGAACTGATCTCTGTTGGCCTGCCAGGACCTTCCCGGCCAGCGGGGCAGCCACGGTCTCCAGCCACGCCAACTCTCTCTAGCGTCCGTCTCTCGTACGCAGTGGTCTGGGCGACAGAGGCGAACGTAGGACGAGCTGCCCCGCGTTAGGCCAAGGCTCTGGCTGGCCCAGCATCCCACTCTCTGTGCTAGAAATGATAATGGCGAGGCTTTTACGGGCTCAAAAGTAGGCAGTTTCTGGGGAAAGAGTCTACGACGCAGGCAGGTATCTGTGGCGCTTCCCCTCGCAGAAAGCCATGGTTGAGTGCTGGGCCGTCTGCACTGACCAGCCCTTCCCAGTGTCCCTGGCGTCCCACTGCCATGAACGGCTCTTTTCTGCCCCAGGCCTGCATTCACGCTCTGCTTGGGATGGTCACCCTGTCCCAGCCTGTCTCCTCATCCCAGCCCAATGCCCTTCCCCAGCTCTCTCGTGTGGCACTCCCGGTTCTTACCCACTGGGCAAAGGCAAAGCAAGGGCTGGGTCTCTCTCGCTCCTCTTCCATGCTATGGATGCAACCACCCAAATCCTTGGAGAGCCTGTGAGGCTAACACCAGGTCCGAGCCAGGTGTTCTCTTTCCAGGAAGGCTCATAGCAAGCCAACCAGCAAAACCCGGCCCGCAGAGACCCTGGCTAATCGAATGCCTTCTCCTGTGCCTGACTTCTCCACTAACAGAGAAGGCGCGTCCTCGTTGACTGTCTTGACTCTTGCCCTTGCGAAACACCTGGCAGTGAGGTCCCTCAGTCTCAGCTCTGAGCTGTGCATCTTCTGCTTTCCTAGTTGAGGGCTAGCATTTGGAGAGGAAACTTTGTTTCAGGGTGTCCCGGTGGCAGCATCTGCCCTGAGCACAAGAAAGATTTGCTGCCTTTAGGAGCAAGGCAGTCATGTCGCCGGAACGCTCTCACGTACCTCTGTCTCTGTTTCAGGCCCCAGGGACGAGACCCCTGGTGGTTTCAGGAAGAGGAAGTGTGGCTTTTCGCATGGGTCCCGGCAGTGTCTTCGTGTTGCCACAGTACGTTTGTGGAGTAGGTCTCAGCTCCTGCTTGGTGAATAGGAGGAGGGGAGGCGAGATGGTCTCCAGGGGCAGCAAGGAGGCCTGGAGTACACTTTCTCCGCGTCAGGATAGGGAAGCCCTGGCCCAGACTGGTGGGGCCTCTCGTGTGCGCACACGCCGCGGAGGTCTGGCCTGTGCCTCTCCGGTTCCTCAGAATGAGAGTTCTCAAGGATGTTGCGTACTCTGCTTTGGAAAGCTATGGCCTTGGCAGGCCTTCTCAAAGCTCTCTGGCAACGGACTGTGAATGCGAGCGGCAAAGGGAGCGTGGTGCCTTTTCTGCAGCCTGGCGTCTTCTCCTTTCCAGATTTGATTTGACGCTTCCGGCTGAAAAACAAGAGGCGGAATCTCCCTCCCAGGGATCCCTGAAGTGCACTGAAGAAGAAGGGCAGATGGACAGAACAGGTCATGTCACAGCTGACTTGTGAGAGAGAAGGGAGTGTGCATGCGTGCGTGTGTTCATGCGTGTGTTCCCTTTGTCCTCAGCAGTAGGTGGTTGGAGCCCTGGTCAAGATGCGGTGCCTGGGAGAGTAGACTGCCTCTTTGTGCCTCTATTTACCCCTCGCAGCAAATCTCAAGTGACTCTGGATGGCAGGAGGTCTCAGGGTGGCCCAACAGCAACAAATGCAGCTGGTGCCGCTGAAGGGCAGTTTTGCCCCAGGGCGCTGCGCCCTGGTGGATAGCGCAAGCTCCTCTTTCACTTTAGCACTTTAGGACGTTTGGCGGCGAGGTGTCTATGCTGGAGGGGAAGGGAGGGGGGGTCTACCTCTCTGACGGATCCCGGGCACGTGAATGTGGGGAGAAAGATTGCCTGGAGATGACTGTCAACAGGCTGCTAGCGTGTGCCAAGGACGTCCTAGGGAGCAAGACCTCTTGGAGAGCGTGGCTCCAAGGGGATCAGCCTGTTTGATCCGATGCTGGAGCACATCTGCCTGTCCCAAGTGCTCACAAAGACGCTTGCTGAAGAGCCTTCTCCTTTCCTACTTCCAGGGAGTGCTCCCGTTGCGTGCCTCCTCTCTCAAGAAAGGCCTGTGCCACCCGCGTTATCTGGCGCCGGCCGTAAAAAGCAGAAGGGGCGGAAGAGCAAAGGAAGCAAGTCGTCGGCCAGGTGAGGCTCTTGGAGAAAAGGGCTGAGGGTGCCCTTGTGCTCTTGGAGTTCTTCGAAGGGGTTGCTTCTTCCGTACACTCTGTCAGTGTGACATCTGAAGGGCGGCCAACAAGTCTTTGCATGACTTGGTCTTCCTAGATTGACGGCAAGCCTGTCGCAGGTTTCTGCGAGCCTCTGGTGTCAAGCTTCTCTCTGGTGCCTTTCTTGTTTCCAGGACGGAGACTGAGATGTCGCCTGTGAGACCAGCCTCTTCCTCCAGAGGGTCTCGGAAGGCCGCCAAAGGCCGGGAGGCAAAGGACAGAGCGCGTAACAAGCAGACTGAGGGAAAAGGTAATGTCACAGCTGACTGGTGAGAGAGGTGTGTTTGTTTTCCTTTTGGCCTCCGCAGCACGGGGCTGGAGCCAAGCTGAAAAGGCGATGCCTGGCGGAGTAGGCTGCTTCTCTTGTGCCTCTGTTTACTCATCACGGCAGATCTCAGGGGACTCCTCCTGGAAGGGGCTCTCCGGGCAGTCCTGCAGCACCAACTGCAGCAGCTGCCACTGCTGAGGGGCACTTGGCCCTGGGACTCCATGCCCTGGTGTGTCTTGCAAGGTGCTCCTTAGTTGCAGGAGTCTGTCTGTGCAGCAGCATTTAGGAATTTAGGAAGATCCCTCCGCGCTCTGCGCGGGATCAAAATCCTGCCTTGAGCTGCCAGTGGCGGAGGGGGTCTAGCTTTCCCAGGGAAGCAGCGCGCTGGAAAGTGGGGAGGAAGACCACGTGGAGATGAGTGGCGACAGGCTGCGAAGCTGTGCCAAAACGTGGCTTCCTTGTGGAGGCTGGTAATTGCAGGCCTTGTGCTGTGCATCTCCCTAAGCATGTCTTTGGGCTGGATGTGCCAGAAGAGCACGTCTGTGCATGTGAGCGCCTTATAGATGTGCAGGAATCTGTTCCCCTTCTCGTGTGGAACTATGCCCTCCAGCCCGCAGCCGCCCCAAAGGAGAGGGTACCATGAGGTCACCAGCACCTCCCAGCCAAGCCCCGCTTTTTAAGCCTATGGGCTAGAGAAAGCAGGAGAACAGCCACAGTACTCCAGGGCAGAAGGGTGCCCTGCAGAAGTGAAGAGCTGGACAGGATTCTGTGTCAGCAAGGGCCTAAGACCTGCTCGGGAGCAGAGCTCCGAGGCAATCGGGCTCTTTGATCCAAAGCTGGAGCACAGCTGCCTGTCCTTCTTGTTCAAACGCTCACAGAGATGCTTGCTGAAGAGTCTCCGCCCTTCCTACTTCCAGGGAGTCCTCCTGCTGAGCGCCTCCTTTCTCGAGAAAGGCTTTCTCCGCCCACGCTATCTGGGGCCAGCTCAAAGGGAGGGAAAGAATGGAAAACCCGGGCAAACAAGCCAGCTGCCAGGTGAGGCTCTTGGAGCAAAGCATGCCGGTGACCGTGTGCTTTTGGCATTCTGGGAAGGAGTTGTTTCCGTCGCACACGCCGTCGGTATGAACTCTGAAAGGTTGTCAACTCGTGTCACAACGACCGATGTCGATGCAAGAGGTGTTGCAGCAGCTGAGAAGTTGCAGCAAAGCTGTTCTGCTTTGCTAGACATTTCAAGGGACCTCATTTGGTTGCAGCGTAGATGAGAGCACTTCCCAGAGGAACGTGAAAGTCAGACCATCCTCCCCCACCAACAGAGAGCGGTGTCCGTTTTCCTTGGTTTTTAGGTTGGATTCAATTCACTAGAAGCCTCCCCTTTTCCCATTTCACCCCAAAACAGAGTCTTTCTGACCACCTCACGGCCTTTAGTGCCCCTAGCAGGAGGCGGCTAGCGGGCTCTGCAGGCTCCGGGCGTGGCAAATGGCACTGGTTTTCTCCTCGTGCCATCCAGAGAGGGCCCACACCTGGGCATCCAGAGCTTTCCTTAGGGCCTGTAGGGCCCTCACTCTTGATGGGATCACAAGGGCTCAAATACACCAAATGCTCCAGCAGCACCGTCTTGTGCTGCAGAGGCTGGCACGCCGCTGCTTGTGAGCACAAGATGGAGAACGGTCTCATCCGGGACTCCGATAACCTCACCCGGCTTGTGTGTTTTCAGCCTGCTGCAAACAGTTCGGGAGAGCTCCTCTCAGGTGGACGAGGACAGCAAGCAGCAAGAACCTCGTCAAGCCAGACCTCGGACTGCAATTCCTGTTTGCAGGCAGCCAAACAGGGCAGAACAGGTAAGCCGAGGAGCGGAGCCGTGGAGGTCTCCAAGTCCGAGTGGTACTGCTGCCCCCCAAAGAGCAGGCCAGGTGGCCATGGTCTTTCAAGCTTGCCTGCCCATGCCTGGCAGGGAGAAGCTGCTGCAAAAAGCCAAAGGGGAGGAGCAGCAATGTGCTGTGGTGGGGGCATGGCTGGGTCGCCCCCTCCCTTGAACTTGCAGGGAAGAAGGCCAACCACAGGCGGGGCTGTGTTTGCAAGAGTGTAGCCAGCCGAGTGAAGGACGCCACGAGTCCTCTCTCTTCAGCCCTTGGGAGACCTCACCTGGAGCCAGCCCTAGGTCCAGGGTGGGGCTCGACCATGCAAGAGAGGCTCTGGAATGCTGGAGCAAATCCAGCGGAGGCTCCCAAGCTGGCCAGCGGGCTGGAGAACCTGGTGTCCAAGGGAGAGGTGGAGAGGACTGTGTTTGTTCAGCCCATAGAAGAGAAGGCTCAAGGGTCCATCTCCTTGCTGTCTGCAGCTACCCGGGGGAAAGGCTAGAGGTAACTTAGCCAGCTCTTCTCAGAGGCGCACAGTGACAGGGTGAGAGGCACAAGACGTAGAGTTGCAAAAAGGCAGATTCCGGCTAGCTGTTGGTGGACACAGCCCGGGCAGCCTGCTCTAACTGGCCCCGCTTGGAGCGGGGCCTTGGACGAGAGTTCTCCAGAGGTCCCCTCCAACCGACCCCGTTCAGTGGTTCCGTGCTGGGGTCTGACTGGTGGAACCCCACGGGAGCGTTTGATTTCACGGTTGCAGCGCTGAAAAACGGTCATTCCTTGCCCTCATTCACCCTGTCACGAGCGATGTCAGCAAGAGAGAATGGAGCCAGCAAGCAACGGTGGTGAATCCCGGCCAGGGTCCCTGCCTGCGGCAGTGCTTGGCATGGGGGTTTCTGAGGCCAGAGCAGAGCAAGTGTGCGGGAGGACGCACAGGCCCCGCAGTTGCTGGCTTCTCCAGGGCTGAGAGGTGAGAGCGCCTGAGGGAGGTCAGAAGCAGCCTCAAATTTGTCCTCTGGCCCCAATGCAGGCTTGGCGGCATCAGGAAACGCTGCCCGAGGTTCAGCCACACTCACCAGTGCCGTGGCTTGGGAAAGAGGAGAGCGCTGCTGCCTTCCTGCCCCGAGCTGAGGAGAAGAAGAGGAAGCCAGAGAGGCTGCCGCGGCTGCGCAAAGAGTAAGTGCGCGCCAGGCCCAGCCCCGGCCTGGAAAACTGGAGTGGCAGCACCTGTCCGAGGTGTGAGGAAGCCCATCTTGGGAGCCATGGGGCTGGGTATGGCGTCCCCTGATTTCTCCTGGCATGGCAATGACCTGGGCTGGACCCTGGTGCCAGGCAGCCCCAAGCTGCATTGCCACTTGAAGGCTGTGGGTACCACCAGCAGGAGCGTGCGTGCAGGGGCTGGTCGAGGGGAGAGGCAGGAGGGCCTCAGCCAGAAGGGGAGAGGGAACTTTCCCTGCTCTTGCAGGCAGCTTTCTGTACGAGCAAGCCACACCCTGCAACTCTTGGAGACTTACCAAGTGCGTCGGGAAGAGTGGAAGCAGAGGGTAGAGCTGAATCGGCAGCGGAATTCCCAAGAGAAGCACTTCCTCTGGTAAATTTCTCCAGCTGGGGGTGCTGTTTCCCCTTCCCCTGCACTGGCCTTCCCTCCACACCCAGGAGCACCCAAGGGGAGGGGAGGGGAAGGGGGTCCGGTCTTTCCCTGGCACCCCTCGTGGGAGAGCAACAGGCTTTGCAGGCTGTGGCCTGGGAGCAGGCACCCTTCCAGCCCAGGGGCAGGGGTTGGGCACTCAGCGGTGGGCTTTCCCTGTGGGACCAGAAAGTTGTGGCTGCCGACGATGAAAGGATTCCTCCAGCGTTTTGGCTCTCCCTTTTCAAACCGCACGCTCCATCCTTGTCTCCCCAAGGCTCCACACCCGGACACCTTGCCCTGTGGGGATCGAGGCCGGCTTGGTGCAAAGTCCCATCCCCGCCTGACTCCTCCGCAGGCTGATTACCGGCACGTGGCACCTTGTCATGTCCTTGCCTTGGACACTAGGGCCCCTGTCCCGTTCCAGAAAGCATAGAGATGCCAGCAGAAGCAGACCCCAGAAGAACCGCCCTGCCCTAGGCCTGCAGCGTTTCCGTGCCCTTCTCCCTGTGCCTAAAACCAAACGGTTCCTTTTTAATGCCCTAGCACTGGGCAGCAGATGGCTCTGCGGGATCAAAGGGAGAGATACCAGGACTTGCTGGCTGCGCAGAAGACGTGTGAACATTGCTGGAAAGTCTGGAAGCGTGGTCCTGAGCCATCTTGCTAGCTGCGGAAGCCTGCCTGGGCCTGAAGAGCGACCAGTCCCAAGGCACTGCAGCTCCAGGGCCAAGTGGAGGCCTGTCAGCGTGGGAGCTCCCTCGGCTGCTGTCAGCGTTGTCTCCATTGCGGCCATGGAGCTCTTAGCAAAGGGGATGTTGAAATCCACCTACAAGGGCCAAAGGAAAAAAAAAAGTGGCGTGTACTTGTTCACGGCTGGAGTAACCAGCCTGTGCCTCACAAAGGACAGTGCTGCAGGACAGATGAACAGAAGAGCTGTTAAACCCCCCATGTGCTCCTCCACAGTTTTTGTAGCGCCGTAACAGAATAACGCCCGTACACAGACCGCAGCATAGAGACACGCGTGCCACAGAGCGGGTGTGCAAGCAAACCACTGCCTCACTCATTCTAAGGACAGCGCGCGCGCACACACACGCGCCCCTTTCTTCCTTCATTACCCTCCCTAGGACACGCTCAGAGCTCACACCTCTCACTCCCCAAGACCCTCACGCACAGCCAGGACTGCACCGCCAGAGTGCACATGCACCAGCCCAACACATCCCTGACACTGCACACGCATCCGCACACATGCTCACGCTCTCCACACGCACAGAGACACTGCACAGCGGACACACCCCTCACACAGCATGGTGGCCAGGACACACGTACACCTGATGGGCCCACAGCCCCAGGGGTGCTATAGGAGCTGCAGCCCTTCTCCGGATTGTATGGGGAAAGGCTGAGGGCAGAGGAGGAGCTGCTGTGGGGTAGAGCGGTGCGGCAACCTGGGAGTGCAGATGCCTGGCTTTTCTCTGCAGCTGCAGTGCTCTCCAGCCAGGCAAACCTGGGATGGGCCATGTTTGTCCCTGGGCCTCCATCGGCCCTTGGCTGCTCCTTGTGGCGGCCCCCCCAGGGCTGTGCTCATGTCCTGGTGGGCGCACGGTGTCCCCACCACCCACCTCCTGCCTGCTGCCTGGAGGTGGACGTGCCTCATTTAGACCTTCCTCCTCTCTTGCCGCATGGCTGCGGTTGGTTTTTTTAGCGCTTTCTTGAATTAGGTTTTCAAAGCAGCACCTAGTAGCTTCTTGTAAACTACAGGCAGCTCACAGCTGCTTGACTGCCCTGTCAGCCTTTTTCAAATCCTGGGCTCCTTGAAGCCTGTCCATGCGCCTCCTCTGACCCGGGAACACAGCATCTCCCTGCCCTTCATCAAACACAGGAAGGGGCTTTGTGGATCCTCCCAGAGGAGCGGGTGATGGCCGTGTCCTTTCGGTCTGTTGCTGGGAGAAGCCTCTTCTTCGGTCGTCTTCCTTGTCCCAGTAACGCCTGATGCTCCAAACACTGCACTCTCCCTGCAAGTGCTGCCTCTTACTAAGCACCTGCTTCACTGGCAGACATTCGGCGTAGTAAAGAGGCAAAGGCTTTGGACCGCCTTGCTGCTGCAGGGACCAACAAATTGCCAAGGAGGTCCAGAAGCTGAGTACTCAGCCAGTACTGTTTTGCCCTGCCTGTGCGCTTAGTTGGCAGCTTTCCCTGGCCATGCAACTCATGAAGTGGTGCTGACCCTGATTTCCAGAAAAGTGCTTGTCAGTTTAAAAGAGAAGAACTGGTTTTCAGTGGGGAGTTGGAAGGGCGACGTTCTGCTGCTTTGGGGGACTGCCCGCTGGCTTTTCTGGTGCGGTGACCCTTCTGTCTCGTCTCGCTCTGAGAGCTCCGCGAGGTCCCTCTTGACCCTCCCTGTGTGGAATAGCTACAAGATGCTGCTGCAGAGACTACTGGACTCTGACAGCCAGGCAGGGGTTAGGCCAGAGCCCAGATGCCCTCGGGAGCAGAGCGCAAAGCCAGAAGCCCGTTGGCTCCCCCACGAGATGTGGTTTGGGACCAGTGTTCCCTGCTGCTGCTCTCCGTGTCCTTCTTGGCTGCCTTAGCCCCTCTCCAGCCTCCACTCCCATTGGCCCAGCATGGCTTTGGCTGCTCTGGGTCTGCCCTTACTCACGGTCCCTGTGGCAGTCGGGTGTCCTTCTTCTGCCTCCCCTCGCCCCCTCCCCCGGCTGCCTTCACTACAGGGGCTTTCTGATGCACTCAATGGCCTCACAGGGCTGCCACAGCAGCGACCGCACTGTCCCAGCCCTGGGTCGCCTGTGGCCTCCCTTTTCCTGCCTCTAGCCAGCTAAACCCTGCCGAGGGGCACTTTGCCCTGGCACTCCGTGCCCTGGTGAATGTTGCAAGCCTGGCACGCAATGGCTGCTCCTTGCTGGACGAGACAAAGAGGAAAGCACTTGAGGTGCCCGGTTAATGCTGAAGAGCCATGGTGATCGCAGGCAACAATGGTTGCTCGTGGGCTCCAGTCCGCCTCTCCAAGCGTGCTCCAGTGGCGCAATGGGCCAGCGCGCAGTACTTATACAGCAGTGCTAAGCGGAGGGATGCTGAGGGTGAGTTCAAGCCTCACCTGGAGCATGGGCTTTTGATCATGCACTGCCTCCTCTTCCCTTGGGCGGTGCAGCTTCCTAGCAGTGACATCTGTCTCAAGCCAGACATCCTGGGACCTGCCAATACAGACACCTTGGAACACCAGAAGCGCTCGGGGCCGTTCCAGGCTTGACCTGGGCTCTGCCCGCATAGCACTCGGTTTGGGGCCCCGGAGGCAGAGCTGGGCTCTCCTCCCTTCTCTTCCGCAGAGGATCCAGACCTCTTCTCTTCCGCAGAGGATCCAGAGGGTTTCTTTCCCACAGCCAGCTTACAGCTTGGCCGGAACAGGACTTAAGGCTTCCAGCATGGTGGCATAACCTCAGAAAAGTCACACGCTCCCCCTGAAGAAAAAAAAAAAGCGACTTCTTTCTCCCAGGGAAGAGCTACTTGTGTTGGGGGTCTCTATGGCGTGGGATGGCAGTTGCGGGTGGGCTGGGGCTGCAGGGCAGTTTGTGTGTGGAGCTGAGAGTGCCCTGACTGCAACACGGAGAGCAAGGGCAAGGGAAAGGAAAGGTGAAAAGCTGGGCACTTTCCAGGCAGACTCTCTCAGTTCTCAAGCTTGGCCTGGAGAATGGAGAAGCTTGACTGCTTTCCCAGAAGCAGGGGTAGCTGTCACGGCAGCCCCCCAGCAGAAGACACTGCACGATCACTAGAAACCAGGAAATCATTTTAGGCACGAGCCCACTGAATGTTTGGAACAGAGAGCACAGAAGAGCTTCCTAGGCCATGGCATCTTTGGAAACAAACCCACTGGCCTACCCTTGCGGGTGCCTCCCGTGTCTTTTCCAACTCTCCTTTTCACCCGGCGGGCTTTGCAAAACCATTGCTGTGACTCGGATTCGGCCACAACGCAGAGTACTAACCACTATACGATCACAGCTGCCCATGTGATTGCCTTTCCTCCTCGGGCCATTTGTCCCTCCTGCCTCCTGCCCTCCTGCCTTCTGCCCTCCTGCGGAGCAGCCAGAGCTGTCAGGTGACGACAGGCTAGCAGGGAGAAGTCAGAAAATGCGAGTCTGTGTCCTTGCAGAGCAGCACCCGAACAGCGCAAGCCCTCATGTGCCTCCCTGGGAGAGGGGAGGCAAACTCATACTCTAGATTCACCTTTTCAGAAGTCTCAGTTCTTGGGGATGGCAAAGAACTGGACTGAAGGCAGTTACGGGGCATGTCCAGGGGCTGGCGATGAGGAAAGGACAACTCTGCAAAGAGCGGCCCCGCGTAGCCAGCTGGACAGAGGGTGGTGTAGGGGGGAAGGCAGGTGCATAGCACAGGGGATAGGAACTGCTCCGTGCCCAGCCCTGGCTCTTTCTGCTCAAGTGTCCCCTCCACCACGCACCCTGGGGTGCAGTGTGAGCCTGTGGGCGCACCTCCACAAAGAGCGACGGTCCTTTCCCCACTTGCTCTGCTCCTGCTGCTGGGAGAGGTCCTGGCGAGAGGTTGCAGCTGCAGGAGTGCTGCGCTGGGTGGCGGAGGTGGCTCAGCAGAAGGGAGCTGCTCCTCGCCTGAGCTACGTTGCAGCCATGCCCGGCCCTGGCCGCCATGCACCTCGCTGACCCTGCCCTTCCCTGGCTGACCGGGCTCCAGAGCTTGGCCTCAGACCCGTCTCAGCACTTTGGACTTGGCTGGCAACCACTGCTCTGTGCCTGGCCCTCGTTCCTGACACTCAACCAGCTCTCCCTTCTTGCTCGGGTGCTGAGGGCCTGTGCCCTGCCAGGGAGGTCCCTGCCTCACTGGCCTTGCTATGTCCCTCGCAGCCTGCTTGCCTGCCCTCGGAAAGCAGCCCGCTCCCACTGCTGGCTGCCACCTGCAGCAAGAGCGTGCTCACGTTTCGCACTGTGCTGCAAGGACAGCCGGAAGGGGCATCGGTCTCCTGGCGAGAGGCAATCCAGACTTCCCCCAGCCCAACCCATGCACCAGGACAGGAGTGTTGCAGTCTGGTGGGTATAGGTGAGTGGTGCAAGGAGCTGGATTTTGGCTCCGGTTTCTTGGAGAGGTGGGTTTGAAGCCCGTGCTGTCGGGCTTTGTTGTCTCAGGCTGCTGTGATTTGTGCCCAGCTGTGATTTTCTGCTCAGGGACTTTCCAGGTGCAAACCTGTGTCCAGCAGTGACCAGCCTCCCCGCCGACCGCCACCTTGCACTCCCTGGGCCTTCCCACTGCAGGGTGCCTGCTGCCCAGAGGCTCTGGTTGAGGGCCTCGTTCTCAGAAAGAAGGAGGAATGCCTGCAGAGTTGCCTGGGAAGGCTCGGGCTGCCACGGCAATTTGTCTTCCTGACCGGCTGTGGGGGGCTGTGGTTGGAGGGGTTGGTCCCCTGCAGGGCAGGGCTGGTGCCCACCGGTGGGTGCACAGGCAGGCTGGGCCTCTCCTCCCTGGTGGTCTAGTGGTCAGGATTCGGCACTCTCACTGCCGCGGCCTGGGTTCGATTCCCAGCCAGGGAAAGGCTTAGGGTTAGGGCTAACCCTATTGCCACAGCAAGCGAGGCCTTTCACCTGGGGGGGCAGCGTGGAAGGAAGGGGACCCTATCAGACGCACAGGAGCTCTGAGCAGGCACGAGGAACAGGGCGTTTCCTCTGTTGCAACAACAGCCATCCTGGGCTTGCCTGTGCAGCCAGCTCCAGGGCAGCCCTGTCTTCTGCCAAATCCCCTTGCAGAATACCCTTTCCTTAGGGCTCCTGGGAGGCGCTGGGTGACAGAGAAAAGGTCTCTGGGTCTGCGGGACGTGACTCACCTGCCGCAGGAGCTGCCTTGTCTTTCAGTCCTAAGATCCCTGCACTACCCAGTCCCACAGAGGCAGGAGCAGGCGACTCTGCAGTGAAGCTTTGCTCTGCACATGCCAATGAGAGACCCTTCCCATGCTTCCTGGTGCAGACGGGGCCAGAAGGCCCAGGGAGGAGCTGAAATGGGCTCCTGGGCCCATGGGCAGGGTGTGTGGAGCATTGCTGGTCAGGGCCACTGAGGCCCTCAGGGCCCTGACAGCACCCAGGTGTCGCGTCCTGCTGCTACGCCACAGGGGACTTGCAATCCCTGGGCTGGACAGAACCAGAGCCAGCCCTTGGTTCTGTTACGTCCTGGACAACTCCGGTCACTTTGAAAGAAGCCCTGGAAACAAGCCCACCTGCCCCCCACACTCAGCCATGGCACAGGTGTTCCTCAGTGCAGCGAGATGTTGGTGCACAAGGGGTGGCGCTTAACGCTCCCAGACCCGATTTTGCATTCGCACGGCCTTTGGCACGGTTTGGAGACGGTCCTGGCGGACTCTTGGACAGTGCCCGGGGGGAAAGGAAGTAGCCGTTGCTGAGAGCACAGCTCACCGAGGCAGCACACAGGTGCAGCAGTTTGAGCCAAAGGAGGCTGTGACCTCTCGCAAGCTCTAACAGGCTCCAGCGAGCTCTGTCAGCCATTCCTGAGCACAGGGCGCTTGGAGCTCTAGTTCCACCTAGAGTCGTGATGAGGGAAGGTCAAGCAGCCGTCCAGCAGGTGCCAGCGAGAGACCTGTACCACAAGCGCTGGGCCCAGTACAAGAAAGACATGGCCATGCCGGAGCGAGTCCAGCAAAAGGCCTCCGAGAGGCTTGAGGGATTGAAGCATCCGTCACACGAGCAGAGGCTGAGAGAGCTGGGATTGTTTAGGCGGGAGACGCAAAGGCCCAGAGGGGCTCTTGTCAGTGTGTCTAAATACGCGATGGGGGGAGTAAAGAAGACGGAGCCAGACTCCAGAGCCCAGGCAGACTCCAGACTCCAGAACCCAGAGAGGCTGTGGTATACCTAACCAGCACCAGCCCTTGCTTTGCCGAGGCTCCTCTTTATTCCTTCCTTCCTTTATCCCTTCCTTCCTTCCTTCAGGGCAGAGCTCAGCACAGCCCCTGCGGCCAGCAATGGCAGCGCAGCGTCCCCATCTGGGGCCACCACACTGGTGAGCTCCCCCTCCCCGCCCCCGCCATGGCTCTCGCTGCGCCACGGCGTGGGGTGGGGGCAGCACCCCAAAACAGCCAGCGCAGCTGCCCTTGGCTGAGGTGGGCAAAGCCTGGCAGGGTCTGGGGGAGGGTGTCGCGGGAGGCCTGGCAGCCTCTTGGTGACGCGGGCTGGGGTCACAGTGGGACATGCCGCATCACAGCCACAGCTCCCCTCCCGCCACGGGGCCCCTCCCTGCACTTCCCTGCGAGGCCTGGGCAAGCCCAGCTTTCGGGTGCTGCTCTCGCCACCGCTCTTCTCTGGAGGAGCTGCTTTGCAGCGCAACGAGAGGGCGAAGGCAGGCCACGCAACACTGCTGGAGCCTGCCTGGGGAAGTGCAAAGGAGGAGGAGGAGAAGTTTCCTCCTCCCCCTCCTGCTACAGGGCCTCATTGAGTGTGAGGGGGCGCAAAGATGGAGAACCTGTGGCCAGACGTGTTCCCAACGCTCAGGAATCTCAGCCGCTACGGTAAGGCTTGCAGGAGGTATTTCCTGACTGCTGTAGAGCATATCAGCTAGGAGAAGAGCTATGGAAAGGCTGGGCTCTGTGGGGCAGGGCTGGACAGGGCTAGTGGGTGCCACGAGAGACCAGTCTGCACGTCCCTTGGTGGCCCAGCGGTGAGTTTGGCAGCCGGGACTCCTGCAGGGGAGACACCTGGGGCTGCCCTGAGCCTGGGCGACTCCTGTGGGCACGGCACCGTCCTCTCACTGGCGTGGAAAGCTAGTCCCCGTTTCCCTAGCGGGCGGGTATGCCTTTCAGGCATGCCCACCTGAAAGGACAGGAGCCTCGCTTAGAAGTGGGCAGAGGTGTCCTCGCAGCTCAGCTCTGCAGCTCCCGCCACGTGGAGCGCCTTGCATGTTCGGAATTGGGGTGGCGGTATGTTTTGTCTCACCTGCACCGGTCACCTCCTTGGTGAGCAGGGTGCTGAATGGTTGTGCGCTTGCTGACTTGGATTTTTCCCTTGCTTTCCAGAGATTGTTACCATTTGGGACAGCGTCTCTGAATACATTCTAGAGCACTTGGCAGAGAACAAGGTGGGTCTTGTGGCTCGGTCCTCCCCTCCTGAAACGCTGACGGTTTGCCTTGTCCTGACACCCCTGTGCCACGGCGTGCCGTTGCTTCCCTCCCCTGAAAAGAGAAAGAGCACCCCCACAGGACACTGTCCTGGACAAATGTGCCACAGAGCAGCTTCTCTGGCACTGGCGGTAACAACGGAAGTCCCGATAAAGCAGAAGAGAGTGCTGGGCACTTTCTGGGCCTTCTCCCTTCTCCAGTGCCAGCATGGAAAAACCAAAGCCTGGCCCCTGTTCCAGGGTTGGTCCCTGCCGTTGGAAACCCCTCCGACTGTAGGTAGGGGAGGAATGTTGGCTCTGCTGTTGCTTTCCCAAAGAGATTTGGGGGGCGAGCCGAGGAGCAAGAGGAAAGAAAGGTCTGGAGTGTGTGCTTTCCCTAGTGCCCCATCTTGCCCTTTGCATGCTAGGGGTGGGCAGGGCCCAGGGCAGCATCCCCACGCTCGGGCAAGCCCTCGGTCCGTTTTTCGTCTCCAGGCTGCTTATGCTTGTTCCTTCTCTCCCGCTGCTGCTCTCAGGGTGTCAAGGTATTAGGAGTGGGGATATTCTATGTCCTTAAACACTACGAGTGCTCCGTGAACGGTGAGCTTTCGATTGTTCGGAGACCCATGTTCCGTATATCGGAGGTTGTTGCCAAGGAATACCAGGCCAGGTGCGCTCAAGAAGATGTTCCTGGTAAGAAGACACGTTAAAACCTTTGCCTGCCCTTGCGCCGAGCTTGAGGCGCATGCAAACTGCTCTGAAGACATGACTGAATGCCTCCGGCTGGCCTGAGAACAACTTCAGCTTGTTCAAGCTGCAGAGGCCAGCCAGGAGCAACTGCTCAGAAAGGCTCCCTGGGTGTCCTTTCCTGGTAATATGCCTTCAGCCGGTGCGTGGGAGGGATAGGACGCTGGCCCCAAAAGCGGAGACATTTGCTGACTACGAGGCGGTGGGGGTGGGGGTGGGGGTCGGGGTGGGGGTGCGGGGGGGGTAGAAGAACCCTGTGGGCTGCTGTGCCGTCCTTGCACTTTGCTTCTTCCTTGCGTCTACTGACATGGCATAGGCTTAGCCAGAGGGCACTGGCTGCGGGCACAGTCACAATGGCCTGGCACCACGCACTTTCTCATGGGACCTGCACCCGTCTGCCCTACTTGTCCTGCCCTCCGGTAACGTGGTCCTACCAAATGGTTAGTTTCCCTTTTTTATTCCTGCACTGGCAAAATCACTGCTGCCCCCTGAGCACCTCAGTTTGCAGGCTGCTCTGACTCTTCCCGGAAGGGACTCCATAAACCGCTCCTAGGCGCTGTAGCAGAGGATTCAAGAGCCTGCTCTGAGGCAGCGCTGTCTTGCCAGAAAGTGTTGTCGCCTTGTGATTGGAGCCCGCTGCCCTGCTGCAGAGGTGACTTTGTTCCTCCTTTGCTGCTGTCTAGGTGACGTAAGAATCGTCCCTCTGAGGTACGAGGATCTATCCGTGTGTGCCCACATGCCTTTTACAACGGTGCAGTGCTGCATACAGGAGACCGTGATGGCGTTCTTTCGGGCCATCTCAAAAAGACAGGCCGTGGACTTTGTCTTCAAGGCCATTGGCATTCTCTCCGTACGAGACCAGGAAGTGACCATGAGATTTTACGATGACTTCCTCCTCACCGTGGATGGCACTGGAAAGCTGCTAGCAGCTCTGCTCGGGGTAAGTCGAGCACTTCCCCGTGCTACGCCTACTTCTTCTGGACACCTGTCAAAGGACGACTGAACTGATCTCTGTTGGCCTGCCAGGACCTTCCCGGCCAGCGGGGCAGCCACGGTCTCCAGCCACGCCAACTCTCTCTAGCGTCCGTCTCTCGTACGCAGTGGTCTGGGCGACAGAGGCGAACGTAGGACGAGCTGCCCCGCGTTAGGCCAAGGCTCTGGCTGGCCCAGCATCCCACTCTCTGTGCTAGAAATGATAATGGCGAGGCTTTTACGGGCTCAAAAGTAGGCAGTTTCTGGGGAAAGAGTCTACGACGCAGGCAGGTATCTGTGGCGCTTCCCCTCGCAGAAAGCCATGGTTGAGTGCTGGGCCGTCTGCACTGACCAGCCCTTCCCAGTGTCCCTGGCGTCCCACTGCCATGAACGGCTCTTTTCTGCCCCAGGCCTGCATTCACGCTCTGCTTGGGATGGTCACCCTGTCCCAGCCTGTCTCCTCATCCCAGCCCAATGCCCTTCCCCAGCTCTCTCGTGTGGCACTCCCGGTTCTTACCCACTGGGCAAAGGCAAAGCAAGGGCTGGGTCTCTCTCGCTCCTCTTCCATGCTATGGATGCAACCACCCAAATCCTTGGAGAGCCTGTGAGGCTAACACCAGGTCCGAGCCAGGTGTTCTCTTTCCAGGAAGGCTCATAGCAAGCCAACCAGCAAAACCCGGCCCGCAGAGACCCTGGCTAATCGAATGCCTTCTCCTGTGCCTGACTTCTCCACTAACAGAGAAGGCGCGTCCTCGTTGACTGTCTTGACTCTTGCCCTTGCGAAACACCTGGCAGTGAGGTCCCTCAGTCTCAGCTCTGAGCTGTGCATCTTCTGCTTTCCTAGTTGAGGGCTAGCATTTGGAGAGGAAACTTTGTTTCAGGGTGTCCCGGTGGCAGCATCTGCCCTGAGCACAAGAAAGATTTGCTGCCTTTAGGAGCAAGGCAGTCATGTCGCCGGAACGCTCTCACGTACCTCTGTCTCTGTTTCAGGCCCCAGGGACGAGACCCCTGGTGGTTTCAGGAAGAGGAAGTGTGGCTTTTCGCATGGGTCCCGGCAGTGTCTTCGTGTTGCCACAGTACGTTTGTGGAGTAGGTCTCAGCTCCTGCTTGGTGAATAGGAGGAGGGGAGGCGAGATGGTCTCCAGGGGCAGCAAGGAGGCCTGGAGTACACTTTCTCCGCGTCAGGATAGGGAAGCCCTGGCCCAGACTGGTGGGGCCTCTCGTGTGCGCACACGCCGCGGAGGTCTGGCCTGTGCCTCTCCGGTTCCTCAGAATGAGAGTTCTCAAGGATGTTGCGTACTCTGCTTTGGAAAGCTATGGCCTTGGCAGGCCTTCTCAAAGCTCTCTGGCAACGGACTGTGAATGCGAGCGGCAAAGGGAGCGTGGTGCCTTTTCTGCAGCCTGGCGTCTTCTCCTTTCCAGATTTGATTTGACGCTTCCGGCTGAAAAACAAGAGGCGGAATCTCCCTCCCAGGGATCCCTGAAGTGCACTGAAGAAGAAGGGCAGATGGACAGAACAGGTCATGTCACAGCTGACTTGTGAGAGAGAAGGGAGTGTGCATGCGTGCGTGTGTTCATGCGTGTGTTCCCTTTGTCCTCAGCAGTAGGTGGTTGGAGCCCTGGTCAAGATGCGGTGCCTGGGAGAGTAGACTGCCTCTTTGTGCCTCTATTTACCCCTCGCAGCAAATCTCAAGTGACTCTGGATGGCAGGAGGTCTCAGGGTGGCCCAACAGCAACAAATGCAGCTGGTGCCGCTGAAGGGCAGTTTTGCCCCGGGGCGCTGCGCCCTGGTGGATAGCGCAAGCTCCTCTTTCACTTTAGCACTTTAGGACGTTTGGCGGCGAGGTGTCTATGCTGGAGGGGAAGGGAGGGGGGGTCTACCTCTCTGACGGATCCCGGGCACGTGAATGTGGGGAGAAAGATTGCCTGGAGATGACTGTCAACAGGCTGCTAGCGTGTGCCAAGGACGTCCTAGGGAGCAAGACCTCTTGGAGAGCGTGGCTCCAAGGGGATCAGCCTGTTTGATCCGATGCTGGAGCACATCTGCCTGTCCCAAGTGCTCACAAAGACGCTTGCTGAAGAGCCTTCTCCTTTCCTACTTCCAGGGAGTGCTCCCGTTGCGTGCCTCCTCTCTCAAGAAAGGCCTGTGCCACCCGCGTTATCTGGCGCCGGCCGTAAAAAGCAGAAGGGGCGGAAGAGCAAAGGAAGCAAGTCGTCGGCCAGGTGAGGCTCTTGGAGAAAAGGGCTGAGGGTGCCCTTGTGCTCTTGGAGTTCTTCGAAGGGGTTGCTTCTTCCGTACACTCTGTCAGTGTGACATCTGAAGGGCGGCCAACAAGTCTTTGCATGACTTGGTCTTCCTAGATTGACGGCAAGCCTGTCGCAGGTTTCTGCGAGCCTCTGGTGTCAAGCTTCTCTCTGGTGCCTTTCTTGTTTCCAGGACGGAGACTGAGATGTCGCCTGTGAGACCAGCCTCTTCCTCCAGAGGGTCTCGGAAGGCCGCCAAAGGCCGGGAGGCAAAGGACAGAGCGCGTAACAAGCAGACTGAGGGAAAAGGTAATGTCACAGCTGACTGGTGAGAGAGGTGTGTTTGTTTTCCTTTTGGCCTCCGCAGCACGGGGCTGGAGCCAAGCTGAAAAGGCGATGCCTGGCGGAGTAGGCTGCTTCTCTTGTGCCTCTGTTTACTCATCACGGCAGATCTCAGGGGACTCCTCCTGGAAGGGGCTCTCCGGGCAGTCCTGCAGCACCAACTGCAGCAGCTGCCACTGCTGAGGGGCACTTGGCCCTGGGACTCCATGCCCTGGTGTGTCTTGCAAGCTGCTCCTTAGTTGCAGGAGTCTGTCTGTGCAGCAGCATTTAGGAATTTAGGAAGATCCCTCCGCGCTCTGCGCGGGATCAAAATCCTGCCTTGAGCTGCCAGTGGCGGAGGGGGTCTAGCTTTCCCAGGGAAGCAGCGCGCTGGAAAGTGGGGAGGAAGACCACGTGGAGATGAGTGGCGACAGGCTGCGAAGCTGTGCCAAAACGTGGCTTCCTTGTGGAGGCTGGTAATTGCAGGCCTTGTGCTGTGCATCTCCCTAAGCATGTCTTTGGGCTGGATGTGCCAGAAGAGCACGTCTGTGCATGTGAGCGCCTTATAGATGTGCAGGAATCTGTTCCCCTTCTCGTGTGGCACTATGCCCTCCAGCCCGCAGCCGCCCCAAAGGAGAGGGTACCATGAGGTCACCAGCACCTCCCAGCCAAGCCCCACTTTTTAAGCCTATGGGCTAGAGAAAGCAGGAGAACAGCCACAGTACTCCAGGGCAGAAGGGTGCCCTGCAGAAGTGAAGAGCTGGACAGGATTCTGTGTCAGCCAGGGCCTAAGACCTGCTCGGGAGCAGAGCTCCGAGGCAATCGGGCTCTTTGATCCAAAGCTGGAGCACAGCTGCCTGTCCTTCTTGTTCAAACGCTCACAGAGATGCTTGCTGAAGAGTCTCCGCCCTTCCTACTTCCAGGGAGTCCTCCTGCTGAGCGCCTCCTTTCTCGAGAAAGGCTTTCTCCGCCCACGCTATCTGGGGCCAGCTCAAAGGGAGGGAAAGAATGGAAAACCCGGGCAAACAAGCCAGCTGCCAGGTGAGGCTCTTGGAGCAAAGCATGCCGGTGACCGTGTGCTTTTGGCATTCTGGGAAGGAGTTGTTTCCGTCGCACACGCCGTCGGTATGAACTCTGAAAGGTTGTCAACTCGTGTCACAACGACCGATGTCGATGCAAGAGGTGTTGCAGCAGCTGAGAAGTTGCAGCAAAGCTGTTCTGCTTTGCTAGACATTTCAAGGGACCTCATTTGGTTGCAGCGTAGATGAGAGCACTTCCCAGAGGAACGTGAAAGTCAGACCATCCTCCCCCACCAACAGAGAGCGGTGTCCGTTTTCCCTGGTTTTTAGGTTGGATTCAATTCACTAGAAGCCTCCCCTTTTCCCATTTCACCCCAAAACAGAGTCTTTCTGACCACCTCACGGCCTTTAGTGCCCCTAGCAGGAGGCGGCTAGCGGGCTCTGCAGGCTCCGGGCGTGGCAAATGGCACTGGTTTTCTCCTCGTGCCATCCAGAGAGGGCCCACACCTGGGCATCCAGAGCTTTCCTTAGGGCCTGTAGGGCCCTCACTCTTGATGGGATCACAAGGGCTCAAATACACCAAATGCTCCAGCAGCACCGTCTTGTGCTGCAGAGGCTGGCACGCCGCTGCTTGTGAGCACAAGATGGAGAACGGTCTCATCCGGGACTCCGATAACCTCACCCGGCTTGTGTGTTTTCAGCCTGCTGCAAACAGTTTGGGAGAGCTCCTCTCAGGTGGACGAGGACAGCAAGCAGCAAGAACCTCGTCAAGCCAGACCTCGGACTGCAATTCCTGTTTGCAGGCAGCCAAACAGGGCAGAACAGGTAAGCCGAGGAGCGGAGCCGTGGAGGTCTCCAAGTCCGAGTGGTACTGCTGCCCCCCAAAGAGCAGGCCAGGTGGCCATGGTCTTTCAAGCTTGCCTGCCCATGCCTGGCAGGGAGAAGCTGCTGCAAAAAGCCAAAGGGGAGGAGCAGCAATGTGCTGTGGTGGGGGCATGGCTGGGTCGCCCCCTCCCTTGAACTTGCAGGGAAGAAGGCCAACCACAGGCGGGGCTGTGCTTGCAAGAGTGTAGCCAGCCGAGTGAAGGACGCCACGAGTCCTCTCTCTTCAGCCCTTGGGAGACCTCACCTGGAGCCAGCCCTAGGTCCAGGGTGGGGCTCGACCATGCAAGAGAGGCTCTGGAATGCTGGAGCAAATCCAGCGGAGGCTCCCAAGCTGGCCAGCGGGCTGGAGAACCTGGTGTCCAAGGGAGAGGTGGAGAGGACTGTGTTTGTTCAGCCCATAGAAGAGAAGGCTCAAGGGTCCATCGCCTTGCTGTCTGCAGCTACCCGGGGGAAAGGCTAGAGGTAACTTAGCCAGCTCTTCTCAGAGGCGCACAGTGACAGGGTGAGAGGCACAAGACGTAGAGTTGCAAAAAGGCAGATTCTGGCTAGCTGTTGGGAGGCGCGTTTCCACCATGAGGGTGGTCAAAGTTTGGAACAGGGCCCAGAGAGGCTGTGGGACTTCTACCCTTGGAGTTATTCAACCCTCAGGTGGACACAGCCCGGGCAGCCTGCTCTAACTGGCCCCGCTTGGAGCGGGGCCTTGGACGAGAGTTCTCCAGAGGTCCCCTCCAACCGACCCCGTTCAGTGGTTCCGTGCTGGGGTCTGACTGGTGGAACCCCACGGGAGCGTTTGATTTCACGGTTGCAGCGCTGAAAAACGGTCATTCCTTGCCCTCATTCACCCTGTCACGAGCGATGTCAGCAAGAGAGAATGGAGCCAGCAAGCAACGGTGGTGAATCCCGGCCAGGGTCCCTGCCTGCGGCAGTGCTTGGCATGGGGGTTTCTGAGGCCAGAGCAGAGCAAGTGTGCGGGAGGACGCACAGGCCCCGCAGTTGCTGGCTTCTCCAGGGCTGAGAGGTGAGAGCGCCTGAGGGAGGTCAGAAGCAGCCTCAAATTTGTCCTCTGGCCCCAATGCAGGCTTGGCGGCATCAGGAAACGCTGCCCGAGGTTCAGCCACACTCACCAGTGCCGTGGCTTGGGAAAGAGGAGAGCGCTGCTGCCTTCCTGCCCCGAGCTGAGGAGAAGAAGAGGAAGCCAGAGAGGCTGCCGCGGCTGCGCAAAGAGTAAGTGCGCGCCAGGCCCAGCCCCGGCCTGGAAAACTGGAGTGGCAGCACCTGTCCGAGGTGTGAGGAAGCCCATCTTGGGAGCCATGGGGCTGGGTATGGCGTCCCCTGATTTCTCCTGGCATGGCAATGACCTGGGCTGGACCCTGGTGCCAGGCAGCCCCAAGCTGCATTGCCACTTGAAGGCTGTGGGTACCACCAGCGGGAGCGTGCGTGCAGGGGCTGGTCGAGGGGAGAGGCAGGAGGGCCTCAGCCAGAAGGGGAGAGGGAACTTTCCCTGCTCTTGCAGGCAGCTTTCTGTACGAGCAAGCCACACCCTGCAACTCTTGGAGACTTACCAAGTGCGTCGGGAAGAGTGGAAGCAGAGGGTAGAGCTGAATCGGCAGCGGAATTCCCAAGAGAAGCACTTCCTCTGGTAAATTTCTCCAGCTGGGGGTGCTGTTTCCCCTTCCCCTGCACTGGCCTTCCCTCCACACCCAGGAGCACCCAAGGGGAGGGGAGGGGAAGGGGGTCCGGTCTTTCCCTGGCACCCCTCGTGGGAGAGCAACAGGCTTTGCAGGCTGTGGCCTGGGAGCAGGCACCCTTCCAGCCCAGGGGCAGGGGTTGGGCACTCAGCGGTGGGCTTTCCCTGTGGGACCAGAAAGTTGTGGCTGCCGACGATGAAAGGATTCCTCCAGCGTTTTGGCTCTCCCTTTTCAAACCGCACGCTCCATCCTTGTCTCCCCAAGGCTCCACACCCGGACACCTTGCCCTGTGGGGATCGAGGCCGGCTTGGTGCAAAGTCCCATCCCCGCCTGACTCCTCCGCAGGCTGATTACCGGCACGTGGCACCTTGTCATGTCCTTGCCTTGGACACTAGGGCCCCTGTCCCGTTCCAGAAAGCATAGAGATGCCAGCAGAAGCAGACCCCAGAAGAACCGCCCTGCCCTAGGCCTGCAGCGTTTCCGTGCCCTTCTCCCTGTGCCTAAAACCAAACGGTTCCTTTTTAATGCCCTAGCACTGGGCAGCAGATGGCTCTGCGGGATCAAAGGGAGAGATACCAGGACTTGCTGGCTGCGCAGAAGACGTGTGAACATTGCTGGAAAGTCTGGAAGCGTGGTCCTGAGCCATCTTGCTAGCTGCGGAAGCCTGCCTGGGCCTGAAGAGCGACCAGTCCCAAGGCACTGCAGCTCCAGGGCCAAGTGGAGGCCTGTCAGCGTGGGAGCTCCCTCGGCTGCTGTCAGCGTTGTCTCCATTGCGGCCATGGAGCTCTTAGCAAAGGGGATGTTGAAATCCACCTACAAGGGCCAAAGGAAAAAAAAAAGTGGCGTGTACTTGTTCACGGCTGGAGTAACCAGCCTGTGCCTCACAAAGGACAGTGCTGCAGGACAGATGAACAGAAGAGCTGTTAAACCCCCCATGTGCTCCTCCACAGTTTTTGTAGCGCCGTAACAGAATAACGCCCGTACACAGACCGCAGCATAGAGACACGCGTGCCACAGAGCGGGTGTGCAAGCAAACCACTGCCTCACTCATTCTAAGGACAGCGCGCGCGCACACACACGCGCCCCTTTCTTCCTTCATTACCCTCCCTAGGACACGCTCAGAGCTCACACCTCTCACTCCCCAAGACCCTCACGCACAGCCAGGACTGCACCGCCAGAGTGCACATGCACCAGCCCAACACATCCCTGACACTGCACACGCATCCGCACACATGCTCACGCTCTCCACACGCACAGAGACACTGCACAGCGGACACACCCCTCACACAGCATGGTGGCCAGGACACACGTACACCTGATGGGCCCACAGCCCCAGGGGTGCTATAGGAGCTGGAGCCCTTCTCCGGATTGTATGGGGAAAGGCTGAGGGCAGAGGAGGAGCTGCTGTGGGGTAGAGCGGTGCGGCAACCTGGGAGTGCAGATGCCTGGCTTTTCTCTGCAGCTGCAGTGCTCTCCAGCCAGGCAAACCTGGGATGGGCCATGTTTGTCCCTGGGCCTCCGTCGGCCCTTGGCTGCTCCTTGTGGCGGCCCCCCCAGGGCTGTGCTCATGTCCTGGTGGGCGCACGGTGTCCCCACCACCCACCTCCTGCCTGCTGCCTGGAGGTGGACGTGCCTCATTTAGACCTTCCTCCTCTCTTGCCGCATGGCTGCGGTTGGTTTTTTTAGCGCTTTCTTGAATTAGGTTTTCAAAGCAGCACCTAGTAGCTTCTTGTAAACTACAGGCAGCTCACAGCTGCTTGACTGCCCTGTCAGCCTTTTTCAAATCCTGGGCTCCTTGAAGCCTGTCCATGCGCCTCCTCTGACCCGGGAACACAGCATCTCCCTGCCCTTCATCAAACACAGGAAGGGGCTTTGTGGATCCTCCCAGAGGAGCGGGTGATGGCCGTGTCCTTTCGGTCTGTTGCTGGGAGAAGCCTCTTCTTCGGTCGTCTTCCTTGTCCCAGTAACGCCTGATGCTCCAAACACTGCACTCTCCCTGCAAGTGCTGCCTCTTACTAAGCACCTGCTTCACTGGCAGACATTCGGCGTAGTAAAGAGGCAAAGGCTTTGGACCGCCTTGCTGCTGCAGGGACCAACAAATTGCCAAGGAGGTCCAGAAGCTGAGTACTCAGCCAGTACTGTTTTGCCCTGCCTGTGCGCTTAGTTGGCAGCTTTCCCTGGCCATGCAACTCATGAAGTGGTGCTGACCCTGATTTCCAGAAAAGTGCTTGTCAGTTTAAAAGAGAAGAACTGGTTTTCAGTGGGGAGTTGGAAGGGCGACGTTCTGCTGCTTTGGGGGACTGCCCGCTGGCTTTTCTGGTGCGGTGACCCTTCTGTCTCGTCTCGCTCTGAGAGCTCCGCGAGGTCCCTCTTGACCCTCCCTGTGTGGAATAGCTACAAGATGCTGCTGCAGAGACTACTGGACTCTGACAGCCAGGCAGGGGTTAGGCCAGAGCCCAGATGCCCTCGGGAGCAGAGCGCAAAGCCAGAAGCCCGTTGGCTCCCCCACGAGATGTGGTTTGGGACCAGTGTTCCCTGCTGCTGCTCTCCGTGTCCTTCTTGGCTGCCTTAGCCCCTCTCCAGCCTCCACTCCCATTGGCCCAGCATGGCTTTGGCTGCTCTGGGTCTGCCCTTACTCACGGTCCCTGTGGCAGTCGGGTGTCCTTCTTCTGCCTCCCCTCGCCCCCTCCCCCGGCTGCCTTCACTACAGGGGCTTTCTGATGCACTCAATGGCCTCACAGGGCTGCCACAGCAGCGACCGCACTGTCCCAGCCCTGGGTCGCCTGTGGCCTCCCTTTTCCTGCCTCTAGCCAGCTAAACCCTGCCGAGGGGCACTTTGCCCTGGCACTCCGTGCCCTGGTGAATGTTGCAAGCCTGGCACGCAATGGCTGCTCCTTGCTGGACGAGACAAAGAGGAAAGCACTTGAGGTGCCCGGTTAATGCTGAAGAGCCATGGTGATCGCAGGCAACAATGGTTGCTCGTGGGCTCCAGTCCGCCTCTCCAAGCGTGCTCCAGTGGCGCAATGGGCCAGCGCGCAGTACTTATACAGCAGTGCTAAGCGGAGGGATGCTGAGGGTGAGTTCAAGCCTCACCTGGAGCATGGGCTTTTGATCATGCACTGCCTCCTCTTCCCTTGGGCGGTGCAGCTTCCTAGCAGTGACATCTGTCTCAAGCCAGACATCCTGGGACCTGCCAATACAGACACCTTGGAACACCAGAAGCGCTCGGGGCCGTTCCAGGCTTGACCTGGGCTCTGCCCGCATAGCACTCGGTTTGGGGCCCCGGAGGCAGAGCTGGGCTCTCCTCCCTTCTCTTCCGCAGAGGATCCAGACCTCTTCTCTTCCGCAGAGGATCCAGAGGGTTTCTTTCCCACAGCCAGCTTACAGCTTGGCCGGAACAGGACTTAAGGCTTCCAGCATGGTGGCATAACCTCAGAAAAGTCACACGCTCCCCCTGAAGAAAAAAAAAAAGCGACTTCTTTCTCCCAGGGAAGAGCTACTTGTGTTGGGGGTCTCTATGGCGTGGGATGGCAGTTGCGGGTGGGCTGGGGCTGCAGGGCAGTTTGTGTGTGGAGCTGAGAGTGCCCTGACTGCAACACGGAGAGCAAGGGCAAGGGAAAGGAAAGGTGAAAAGCTGGGCACTTTCCAGGCAGACTCTCTCAGTTCTCAAGCTTGGCCTGGAGAATGGAGAAGCTTGACTGCTTTCCCAGAAGCAGGGGTAGCTGTCACGGCAGCCCCACAGCAGAAGACACTGCACGATCACTAGAAACCAGGAAATCATTTTAGGCACGAGCCCACTGAATGTTTGGAACAGAGAGCACAGAAGAGCTTCCTAGGCCATGGCATCTTTGGAAACAAACCCACTGGCCTACCCTTGCGGGTGCCTCCCGTGTCTTTTCCAACTCTCCTTTTCACCCGGCGGGCTTTGCAAAACCATTGCTGTGACTCGGATTCGGCCACAACGCAGAGTACTAACCACTATACGATCACAGCTGCCCATGTGATTGCCTTTCCTCCTCGGGCCATTTGTCCCTCCTGCCTCCTGCCCTCCTGCCTTCTGCCCTCCTGCGGAGCAGCCAGAGCTGTCAGGTGACGACAGGCTAGCAGGGAGAAGTCAGAAAATGCGAGTCTGTGTCCTTGCAGAGCAGCACCCGAACAGCGCAAGCCCTCATGTGCCTCCCTGGGAGAGGGGAGGCAAACTCATACTCTAGATTCACCTTTTCAGAAGTCTCAGTTCTTGGGGATGGCAAAGAACTGGACTGAAGGCAGTTACGGGGCATGTCCAGGGGCTGGCGATGAGGAAAGGACAACTCTGCAAAGAGCGGCCCCGCGTAGCCAGCTGGACAGAGGGTGGTGTAGGGGGGAAGGCAGGTGCATAGCACAGGGGATAGGAACTGCTCCGTGCCCAGCCCTGGCTCTTTCTGCTCAAGTGTCCCCTCCACCACGCACCCTGGGGTGCAGTGTGAGCCTGTGGGCGCACCTCCACAAAGAGCGACGGTCCTTTCCCCACTTGCTCTGCTCCTGCTGCTGGGAGAGGTCCTGGCGAGAGGTTGCAGCTGCAGGAGTGCTGCGCTGGGTGGCGGAGGTGGCTCAGCAGAAGGGAGCTGCTCCTCGCCTGAGCTACGTTGCAGCCATGCCCGGCCCTGGCCGCCATGCACCTCGCTGACCCTGCCCTTCCCTGGCTGACCGGGCTCCAGAGCTTGGCCTCAGACCCGTCTCAGCACTTTGGACTTGGCTGGCAACCACTGCTCTGTGCCTGGCCCTCGTTCCTGACACTCAACCAGCTCTCCCTTCTTGCTCGGGTGCTGAGGGCCTGTGCCCTGCCAGGGAGGTCCCTGCCTCACTGGCCTTGCTATGTCCCTCGCAGCCTGCTTGCCTGCCCTCGGAAAGCAGCCCGCTCCCACTGCTGGCTGCCACCTGCAGCAAGAGCGTGCTCACGTTTCGCACTGTGCTGCAAGGACAGCCGGAAGGGGCATCGGTCTCCTGGCGAGAGGCAATCCAGACTTCCCCCAGCCCAACCCATGCACCAGGACAGGAGTGTTGCAGTCTGGTGGGTATAGGTGAGTGGTGCAAGGAGCTGGATTTTGGCTCCGGTTTCTTGGAGAGGTGGGTTTGAAGCCCGTGCTGTCGGGCTTTGTTGTCTCAGGCTGCTGTGATTTGTGCCCAGCTGTGATTTTCTGCTCAGGGACTTTCCAGGTGCAAACCTGTGTCCAGCAGTGACCAGCCTCCCCGCCGACCGCCACCTTGCACTCCCTGAGCCTTCCCGCTGCAGGGTGCCTGCTGCCCAGAGGCTCTGGTTGAGGGCCTCGTTCTCAGAAAGAAGGAGGAATGCCTGCAGAGTTGCCTGGGAAGGCTCGGGCTGCCACGGCAATTTGTCTTCCTGACCGGCTGTGGGGGGCTGTGGTTGGAGGGGTTGGTCTCCTGCAGGGCAGGGCTGGTGCCCACCGGTGGGTGCACAGGCAGGCTGGGCCTCTCCTCCCTGGTGGTCTAGTGGTCAGGATTCGGCACTCTCACTGCCGCGGCCTGGGTTCGATTCCCAGCCAGGGAAAGGCTTAGGGTTAGGGCTAACCCTATTGCCACAGCAAGCGAGGCCTTTCACCTGGGGGGGCAGCGTGGAAGGAAGGGGACCCTATCAGACGCACAGGAGCTCTGAGCAGGCACGAGGAACAGGGCGTTTCCTCTGTTGCAACAACAGCCATCCTGGGCTTGCCTGTGCAGCCAGCTCCAGGGCAGCCCTGTCTTCTGCCAAATCCCCTTGCAGAATACCCTTTCCTTAGGGCTCCTGGGAGGCGCTGGGTGACAGAGAAAAGGTCTCTGGGTCTGCGGGACGTGACTCACCTGCCGCAGGAGCTGCCTTGTCTTTCAGTCCTAAGATCCCTGCACTACCCAGTCCCACAGAGGCAGGAGCAGGCGACTCTGCAGTGAAGCTTTGCTCTGCACATGCCAATGAGAGACCCTTCCCATGCTTCCTGGTGCAGACGGGGCCAGAAGGCCCAGGGAGGAGCTGAAATGGGCTCCTGGGCCCATGGGCAGGGTGTGTGGAGCATTGCTGGTCAGGGCCACTGAGGCCCTCAGGGCCCTGACAGCACCCAGGTGTCGCGTCCTGCTGCTACGCCACAGGGGACTTGCAATAACAACCAGTGCTTAGGCCCTGCTGATAGTCACAGCCTGAGCCAGCCCTTGGTTCTGTTACGTCCTGGACAACTCCGGTCACTTTGAAAGAAGCCCTGGAAACAAGCCCACCTGCCCCCCACACTCAGCCATGGCACAGGTGTTCCTCAGTGCAGCGAGATGTTGGTGCACAAGGGGTGGCGCTTAACGCTCCCAGACCCGATTTTGCATTCGCACGGCCTTTGGCACGGTTTGGAGACGGTCCTGGCGGACTCTTGGACAGTGCCCGGGGGGAAAGGAAGTAGCCGTTGCTGAGAGCACAGCTCACCGAGGCAGCACACAGGTGCAGCAGTTTGAGCCAAAGGAGGCTGTGACCTCTCGCAAGCTCTAACAGGCTCCAGCGAGCTCTGTCAGCCATTCCTGAGCACAGGGCGCTTGGAGCTCTAGTTCCACCTAGAGTCGTGATGAGGGAAGGTCAAGCAGCCGTCCAGCAGGTGCCAGCGAGAGACCTGTACCACAAGCGCTGGGCCCAGTACAAGAAAGACATGGCCATGCCGGAGCGAGTCCAGCAAAAGGCCTCCGAGAGGCTTGAGGGATTGAAGCATCCGTCACACGAGCAGAGGCTGAGAGAGCTGGGATTGTTTAGGCGGGAGACGCAAAGGCCCAGAGGGGCTCTTGTCAGTGTGTCTAAATACGCGATGGGGGGAGTAAAGAAGACGGAGCCAGACTCCAGAGCCCAGGCAGACTCCAGACTCCAGAACCCAGAGAGGCTGTGGTATACCTAACCAGCACCAGCCCTTGCTTTGCCGAGGCTCCTCTTTATTCCTTCCTTCCTTTATCCCTTCCTTCCTTCCTTCAGGGCAGAGCTCAGCACAGCCCCTGCGGCCAGCAATGGCAGCGCAGCGTCCCCATCTGGGGCCACCACACTGGTGAGCTCCCCCTCCCCGCCCCCGCCATGGCTCTCGCTGCGCCACGGCGTGGGGTGGGGGCAGCACCCCAAAACAGCCAGCGCAGCTGCCCTTGGCTGAGGTGGGCAAAGCCTGGCAGGGTCTGGGGGAGGGTGTCGCGGGAGGCCTGGCAGCCTCTTGGTGACGCGGGCTGGGGTCACAGTGGGACATGCCGCATCACAGCCACAGCTCCCCTCCCGCCACGGGGCCCCTCCCTGCACTTCCCTGCGAGGCCTGGGCAAGCCCAGCTTTCGGGTGCTGCTCTCGCCACCGCTCTTCTCTGGAGGAGCTGCTTTGCAGCGCAACGAGAGGGCGAAGGCAGGCCACGCAACACTGCTGGAGCCTGCCTGGGGAAGTGCAAAGGAGGAGGAGGAGAAGTTTCCTCCTCCCCCTCCTGCTACAGGGCCTCATTGAGTGTGAGGGGGCGCAAAGATGGAGAACCTGTGGCCAGACGTGTTCCCAACGCTCAGGAATCTCAGCCGCTACGGTAAGGCTTGCAGGAGGTATTTCCTGACTGCTGTAGAGCATATCAGCTAGGAGAAGAGCTATGGAAAGGCTGGGCTCTGTGGGGCAGGGCTGGACAGGGCTAGTGGGTGCCACGAGAGACCAGTCTGCACGTCCCTTGGTGGCCCAGCGGTGAGTTTGGCAGCCGGGACTCCTGCAGGGGAGACACCTGGGGCTGCCCTGAGCCTGGGCGACTCCTGTGGGCACGGCACCGTCCTCTCACTGGCGTGGAAAGCTAGTCCCCGTTTCCCTAGCGGGCGGGTATGCCTTTCAGGCATGCCCACCTGAAAGGACAGGAGCCTCGCTTAGAAGTGGGCAGAGGTGTCCTCGCAGCTCAGCTCTGCAGCTCCCGCCACGTGGAGCGCCTTGCATGTTCGGAATTGGGGTGGCGGTATGTTTTGTCTCACCTGCACCGGTCACCTCCTTGGTGAGCAGGGTGCTGAATGGTTGTGCGCTTGCTGACTTGGATTTTTCCCTTGCTTTCCAGAGATTGTTACCATTTGGGACAGCGTCTCTGAATACATTCTAGAGCACTTGGCAGAGAACAAGGTGGGTCTTGTGGCTCGGTCCTCCCCTCCTGAAACGCTGACGGTTTGCCTTGTCCTGACACCCCTGTGCCACGGCGTGCCGTTGCTTCCCTCCCCTGAAAAGAGAAAGAGCACCCCCGCAGGACACTGTCCTGGACAAATGTGCCACAGAGCAGCTTCTCTGGCACTGGCGGTAACAACGGAAGTCCCGATAAAGCAGAAGAGAGTGCTGGGCACTTTCTGGGCCTTCTCCCTTCTCCAGTGCCAGCATGGAAAAACCAAAGCCTGGCCCCTGTTCCAGGGTTGGTCCCTGCCGTTGGAAACCCCTCCGACTGTAGGTAGGGGAGGAATGTTGGCTCTGCTGTTGCTTTCCCAAAGAGATTTGGGGGGCGAGCCGAGGAGCAAGAGGAAAGAAAGGTCTGGAGTGTGTGCTTTCCCTAGTGCCCCATCTTGCCCTTTGCATGCTAGGGGTGGGCAGGGCCCAGGGCAGCATCCCCACGCTCGGGCAAGCCCTCGGTCCGTTTTTCGTCTCCAGGCTGCTTATGCTTGTTCCTTCTCTCCCGCTGCTGCTCTCAGGGTGTCAAGGTATTAGGAGTGGGGATATTCTATGTCCTTAAACACTACGAGTGCTCCGTGAACGGTGAGCTTTCGATTGTTCGGAGACCCATGTTCCGTATATCGGAGGTTGTTGCCAAGGAATACCAGGCCAGGTGCGCTCAAGAAGATGTTCCTGGTAAGAAGACACGTTAAAACCTTTGCCTGCCCTTGCGCCGAGCTTGAGGCGCATGCAAACTGCTCTGAAGACATGACTGAATGCCTCCGGCTGGCCTGAGAACAACTTCAGCTTGTTCAAGCTGCAGAGGCCAGCCAGGAGCAACTGCTCAGAAAGGCTCCCTGGGTGTCCTTTCCTGGTAATATGCCTTCAGCCGGTGCGTGGGAGGGATAGGACGCTGGCCCCAAAAGCGGAGACATTTGCTGACTACGAGGCGGTGGGGGTGGGGGTGGGGGTCGGGGTGGGGGTGCGGGGGGGGTAGAAGAACCCTGTGGGCTGCTGTGCCGTCCTTGCACTTTGCTTCTTCCTTGCGTCTACTGACATGGCATAGGCTTAGCCAGAGGGCACTGGCTGCGGGCACAGTCACAATGGCCTGGCACCACGCACTTTCTCATGGGACCTGCACCCGTCTGCCCTACTTGTCCTGCCCTCCGGTAACGTGGTCCTACCAAATGGTTAGTTTCCCTTTTTTATTCCTGCACTGGCAAAATCACTGCTGCCCCCTGAGCACCTCAGTTTGCAGGCTGCTCTGACTCTTCCCGGAAGGGACTCCATAAACCGCTCCTAGGCGCTGTAGCAGAGGATTCAAGAGCCTGCTCTGAGGCAGCGCTGTCTTGCCAGAAAGTGTTGTCGCCTTGTGATTGGAGCCCGCTGCCCTGCTGCAGAGGTGACTTTGTTCCTCCTTTGCTGCTGTCTAGGTGACGTAAGAATCGTCCCTCTGAGGTACGAGGATCTATCCGTGTGTGCCCACATGCCTTTTACAACGGTGCAGTGCTGCATACAGGAGACCGTGATGGCGTTCTTTCGGGCCATCTCAAAAAGACAGGCCGTGGACTTTGTCTTCAAGGCCATTGGCATTCTCTCCGTACGAGACCAGGAAGTGACCATGAGATTTTACGATGACTTCCTCCTCACCGTGGATGGCACTGGAAAGCTGCTAGCAGCTCTGCTCGGGGTAAGTCGAGCACTTCCCCGTGCTACGCCTACTTCTTCTGGACACCTGTCAAAGGACGACTGAACTGATCTCTGTTGGCCTGCCAGGACCTTCCCGGCCAGCGGGGCAGCCACGGTCTCCAGCCACGCCAACTCTCTCTAGCGTCCGTCTCTCGTACGCAGTGGTCTGGGCGACAGAGGCGAACGTAGGACGAGCTGCCCCGCGTTAGGCCAAGGCTCTGGCTGGCCCAGCATCCCACTCTCTGTGCTAGAAATGATAATGGCGAGGCTTTTACGGGCTCAAAAGTAGGCAGTTTCTGGGGAAAGAGTCTACGACGCAGGCAGGTATCTGTGGCGCTTCCCCTCGCAGAAAGCCATGGTTGAGTGCTGGGCCGTCTGCACTGACCAGCCCTTCCCAGTGTCCCTGGCGTCCCACTGCCATGAACGGCTCTTTTCTGCCCCAGGCCTGCATTCACGCTCTGCTTGGGATGGTCACCCTGTCCCAGCCTGTCTCCTCATCCCAGCCCAATGCCCTTCCCCAGCTCTCTCGTGTGGCACTCCCGGTTCTTACCCACTGGGCAAAGGCAAAGCAAGGGCTGGGTCTCTCTCGCTCCTCTTCCATGCTATGGATGCAACCACCCAAATCCTTGGAGAGCCTGTGAGGCTAACACCAGGTCCGAGCCAGGTGTTCTCTTTCCAGGAAGGCTCATAGCAAGCCAACCAGCAAAACCCGGCCCGCAGAGACCCTGGCTAATCGAATGCCTTCTCCTGTGCCTGACTTCTCCACTAACAGAGAAGGCGCGTCCTCGTTGACTGTCTTGACTCTTGCCCTTGCGAAACACCTGGCAGTGAGGTCCCTCAGTCTCAGCTCTGAGCTGTGCATCTTCTGCTTTCCTAGTTGAGGGCTAGCATTTGGAGAGGAAACTTTGTTTCAGGGTGTCCCGGTGGCAGCATCTGCCCTGAGCACAAGAAAGATTTGCTGCCTTTAGGAGCAAGGCAGTCATGTCGCCGGAACGCTCTCACGTACCTCTGTCTCTGTTTCAGGCCCCAGGGACGAGACCCCTGGTGGTTTCAGGAAGAGGAAGTGTGGCTTTTCGCATGGGTCCCGGCAGTGTCTTCGTGTTGCCACAGTACGTTTGTGGAGTAGGTCTCAGCTCCTGCTTGGTGAATAGGAGGAGGGGAGGCGAGATGGTCTCCAGGGGCAGCAAGGAGGCCTGGAGTACACTTTCTCCGCGTCAGGATAGGGAAGCCCTGGCCCAGACTGGTGGGGCCTCTCGTGTGCGCACACGCCGCGGAGGTCTGGCCTGTGCCTCTCCGGTTCCTCAGAATGAGAGTTCTCAAGGATGTTGCGTACTCTGCTTTGGAAAGCTATGGCCTTGGCAGGCCTTCTCAAAGCTCTCTGGCAACGGACTGTGAATGCGAGCGGCAAAGGGAGCGTGGTGCCTTTTCTGCAGCCTGGCGTCTTCTCCTTTCCAGATTTGATTTGACGCTTCCGGCTGAAAAACAAGAGGCGGAATCTCCCTCCCAGGGATCCCTGAAGTGCACTGAAGAAGAAGGGCAGATGGACAGAACAGGTCATGTCACAGCTGACTTGTGAGAGAGAAGGGAGTGTGCATGCGTGCGTGTGTTCATGCGTGTGTTCCCTTTGTCCTCAGCAGTAGGTGGTTGGAGCCCTGGTCAAGATGCGGTGCCTGGGAGAGTAGACTGCCTCTTTGTGCCTCTATTTACCCCTCGCAGCAAATCTCAAGTGACTCTGGATGGCAGGAGGTCTCAGGGTGGCCCAACAGCAACAAATGCAGCTGGTGCCGCTGAAGGGCAGTTTTGCCCCGGGGCGCTGCGCCCTGGTGGATAGCGCAAGCTCCTCTTTCACTTTAGCACTTTAGGACGTTTGGCGGCGAGGTGTCTATGCTGGAGGGGAAGGGAGGGGGGGTCTACCTCTCTGACGGATCCCGGGCACGTGAATGTGGGGAGAAAGATTGCCTGGAGATGACTGTCAACAGGCTGCTAGCGTGTGCCAAGGACGTCCTAGGGAGCAAGACCTCTTGGAGAGCGTGGCTCCAAGGGGATCAGCCTGTTTGATCCGATGCTGGAGCACATCTGCCTGTCCCAAGTGCTCACAAAGACGCTTGCTGAAGAGCCTTCTCCTTTCCTACTTCCAGGGAGTGCTCCCGTTGCGTGCCTCCTCTCTCAAGAAAGGCCTGTGCCACCCGCGTTATCTGGCGCCGGCCGTAAAAAGCAGAAGGGGCGGAAGAGCAAAGGAAGCAAGTCGTCGGCCAGGTGAGGCTCTTGGAGAAAAGGGCTGAGGGTGCCCTTGTGCTCTTGGAGTTCTTCGAAGGGGTTGCTTCTTCCGTACACTCTGTCAGTGTGACATCTGAAGGGCGGCCAACAAGTCTTTGCATGACTTGGTCTTCCTAGATTGACGGCAAGCCTGTCGCAGGTTTCTGCGAGCCTCTGGTGTCAAGCTTCTCTCTGGTGCCTTTCTTGTTTCCAGGACGGAGACTGAGATGTCGCCTGTGAGACCAGCCTCTTCCTCCAGAGGGTCTCGGAAGGCCGCCAAAGGCCGGGAGGCAAAGGACAGAGCGCGTAACAAGCAGACTGAGGGAAAAGGTAATGTCACAGCTGACTGGTGAGAGAGGTGTGTTTGTTTTCCTTTTGGCCTCCGCAGCACGGGGCTGGAGCCAAGCTGAAAAGGCGATGCCTGGCGGAGTAGGCTGCTTCTCTTGTGCCTCTGTTTACTCATCACGGCAGATCTCAGGGGACTCCTCCTGGAAGGGGCTCTCCGGGCAGTCCTGCAGCACCAACTGCAGCAGCTGCCACTGCTGAGGGGCACTTGGCCCTGGGACTCCATGCCCTGGTGTGTCTTGCAAGGTGCTCCTTAGTTGCAGGAGTCTGTCTGTGCAGCAGCATTTAGGAATTTAGGAAGATCCCTCCGCGCTCTGCGCGGGATCAAAATCCTGCCTTGAGCTGCCAGTGGCGGAGGGGGTCTAGCTTTCCCAGGGAAGCAGCGCGCTGGAAAGTGGGGAGGAAGACCACGTGGAGATGAGTGGCGACAGGCTGCGAAGCTGTGCCAAAACGTGGCTTCCTTGTGGAGGCTGGTAATTGCAGGCCTTGTGCTGTGCATCTCCCTAAGCATGTCTTTGGGCTGGATGCGCCAGAAGAGCACGTCTGTGCATGTGAGCGCCTTATAGATGTGCAGGAATCTGTTCCCCTTCTCGTGTGGAACTATGCCCTCCAGCCCGCAGCCGCCCCAAAGGAGAGGGTACCATGAGGTCACCAGCACCTCCCAGCCAAGCCCCGCTTTTTAAGCCTATGGGCTAGAGAAAGCAGGAGAACAGCCACAGTACTCCAGGGCAGACGGGTGCCCTGCAGAAGTGAAGAGCTGGACAGGATTCTGTGTCAGCAAGGGCCTAAGACCTGCTCGGGAGCAGAGCTCCGAGGCAATCGGGCTCTTTGATCCAAAGCTGGAGCACAGCTGCCTGTCCTTCTTGTTCAAACGCTCACAGAGATGCTTGCTGAAGAGTCTCCGCCCTTCCTACTTCCAGGGAGTCCTCCTGCTGAGCGCCTCCTTTCTCGAGAAAGGCTTTCTCCGCCCACGCTATCTGGGGCCAGCTCAAAGGGAGGGAAAGAATGGAAAACCCGGGCAAACAAGCCAGCTGCCAGGTGAGGCTCTTGGAGCAAAGCATGCCGGTGACCGTGTGCTTTTGGCATTCTGGGAAGGAGTTGTTTCCGTCGCACACGCCGTCGGTATGAACTCTGAAAGGTTGTCAACTCGTGTCACAACGACCGATGTCGATGCAAGAGGTGTTGCAGCAGCTGAGAAGTTGCAGCAAAGCTGTTCTGCTTTGCTAGACATTTCAAGGGACCTCATTTGGTTGCAGCGTAGATGAGAGCACTTCCCAGAGGAACGTGAAAGTCAGACCATCCTCCCCCACCAACAGAGAGCGGTGTCCGTTTTCCCTGGTTTTTAGGTTGGATTCAATTCACTAGAAGCCTCCCCTTTTCCCATTTCACCCCAAAACAGAGTCTTTCTGACCACCTCACGGCCTTTAGTGCCCCTAGCAGGAGGCGGCTAGCGGGCTCTGCAGGCTCCGGGCGTGGCAAATGGCACTGGTTTTCTCCTCGTGCCATCCAGAGAGGGCCCACACCTGGGCATCCAGAGCTTTCCTTAGGGCCTGTAGGGCCTCATGTGAGTGCTACAGCTGGAGGCGTTCTTCCCTCACTCTTGACGGGATCACAAGGGCTCAAATACACCAAATGCTCCAGCAGCACTGTCTTGTGCTGCAGAGGCTGGCACGCCGCTGCTTGTGAGCACAAGATGGAGAACGGTCTCATCCGGGACTCCGATAACCTCACCCGGCTTGTGTGTTTTCAGCCTGCTGCAAACAGTTCGGGAGAGCTCCTCTGAGGTGGACGAGGACAGCAAGCAGCAAGAACCTCGTCAAGCCAGACCTCGGACTGCAATTCCTGTTTGCAGGCAGCCAAACAGGGCAGAACAGGTAAGCCGAGGAGCGGAGCCGTGGAGGTCTCCAAGTCCGAGTGGTACTGCTGCCCCCCAAAGAGCAGGCCAGGTGGCCATGGTCTTTCAAGCTTGCCTGCCCATGCCTGGCAGGGAGAAGCTGCTGCAAAAAGCCAAAGGGGAGGAGCAGCAATGTGCTGTGGTGGGGGCATGGCTGGGTCGCCCCCTCCCTTGAACTTGCAGGGAAGAAGGCCAACCACAGGCGGGGCTGTGCTTGCAAGAGTGTAGCCAGCCGAGTGAAGGACGCCACGAGTCCTCTCTCTTCAGCCCTTGGGAGACCTCACCTGGAGCCAGCCCTAGGTCCAGGGTGGGGCTCGACCATGCAAGAGAGGCTCTGGAATGCTGGAGCAAATCCAGCGGAGGCTCCCAAGCTGGCCAGCGGGCTGGAGAACCTGGTGTCCAAGGGAGAGGTGGAGAGGACTGTGTTTGTTCAGCCCATAGAAGAGAAGGCTCAAGGGTCCATCGCCTTGCTGTCTGCAGCTACCCGGGGGAAAGGCTAGAGGTAACTTAGCCAGCTCTTCTCAGAGGCGCACAGTGACAGGGTGAGAGGCACAAGACGTAGAGTTGCAAAAAGGCAGATTCTGGCTAGCTGTTGGGAGGCGCGTTTCCACCATGAGGGTGGTCAAAGTTTGGAACAGGGCCCAGAGAGGCTGTGGGACTTCTACCCTTGGAGTTATTCAACCCTCAGGTGGACACAGCCCGGGCAGCCTGCTCTAACTGGCCCCGCTTGGAGCGGGGCCTTGGACGAGAGTTCTCCAGAGGTCCCCTCCAACCGACCCCGTTCAGTGGTTCCGTGCTGGGGTCTGACTGGTGGAACCCCACGGGAGCGTTTGATTTCACGGTTGCAGCGCTGAAAAACGGTCATTCCTTGCCCTCATTCACCCTGTCACGAGCGATGTCAGCAAGAGAGAATGGAGCCAGCAAGCAACGGTGGTGAATCCCGGCCAGGGTCCCTGCCTGCGGCAGTGCTTGGCATGGGGGTTTCTGAGGCCAGAGCAGAGCAAGTGTGCGGGAGGACGCACAGGCCCCGCAGTTGCTGGCTTCTCCAGGGCTGAGAGGTGAGAGCGCCTGAGGGAGGTCAGAAGCAGCCTCAAATTTGTCCTCTGGCCCCAATGCAGGCTTGGCGGCATCAGGAAACGCTGCCCGAGGTTCAGCCACACTCACCAGTGCCGTGGCTTGGGAAAGAGGAGAGCGCTGCTGCCTTCCTGCCCCGAGCTGAGGAGAAGAAGAGGAAGCCAGAGAGGCTGCCGCGGCTGCGCAAAGAGTAAGTGCGCGCCAGGCCCAGCCCCGGCCTGGAAAACTGGAGTGGCAGCACCTGTCCGAGGTGTGAGGAAGCCCATCTTGGGAGCCATGGGGCTGGGTATGGCGTCCCCTGATTTCTCCTGGCATGGCAATGACCTGGGCTGGACCCTGGTGCCAGGCAGCCCCAAGCTGCATTGCCACTTGAAGGCTGTGGGTACCACCAGCGGGAGCGTGCGTGCAGGGGCTGGTCGAGGGGAGAGGCAGGAGGGCCTCAGCCAGAAGGGGAGAGGGAACTTTCCCTGCTCTTGCAGGCAGCTTTCTGTACGAGCAAGCCACACCCTGCAACTCTTGGAGACTTACCAAGTGCGTCGGGAAGAGTGGAAGCAGAGGGTAGAGCTGAATCGGCAGCGGAATTCCCAAGAGAAGCACTTCCTCTGGTAAATTTCTCCAGCTGGGGGTGCTGTTTCCCCTTCCCCTGCACTGGCCTTCCCTCCACACCCAGGAGCACCCAAGGGGAGGGGAGGGGAAGGGGGTCCGGTCTTTCCCTGGCACCCCTCGTGGGAGAGCAACAGGCTTTGCAGGCTGTGGCCTGGGAGCAGGCACCCTTCCAGCCCAGGGGCAGGGGTTGGGCACTCAGCGGTGGGCTTTCCCTGTGGGACCAGAAAGTTGTGGCTGCCGACGATGAAAGGATTCCTCCAGCGTTTTGGCTCTCCCTTTTCAAACCGCACGCTCCATCCTTGTCTCCCCAAGGCTCCACACCCGGACACCTTGCCCTGTGGGGATCGAGGCCGGCTTGGTGCAAAGTCCCATCCCCGCCTGACTCCTCCGCAGGCTGATTACCGGCACGTGGCACCTTGTCATGTCCTTGCCTTGGACACTAGGGCCCCTGTCCCGTTCCAGAAAGCATAGAGATGCCAGCAGAAGCAGACCCCAGAAGAACCGCCCTGCCCTAGGCCTGCAGCGTTTCCGTGCCCTTCTCCCTGTGCCTAAAACCAAACGGTTCCTTTTTAATGCCCTAGCACTGGGCAGCAGATGGCTCTGCGGGATCAAAGGGAGAGATACCAGGACTTGCTGGCTGCGCAGAAGACGTGTGAACATTGCTGGAAAGTCTGGAAGCGTGGTCCTGAGCCATCTTGCTAGCTGCGGAAGCCTGCCTGGGCCTGAAGAGCGACCAGTCCCAAGGCACTGCAGCTCCAGGGCCAAGTGGAGGCCTGTCAGCGTGGGAGCTCCCTCGGCTGCTGTCAGCGTTGTCTCCATTGCGGCCATGGAGCTCTTAGCAAAGGGGATGTTGAAATCCACCTACAAGGGCCAAAGGAAAAAAAAAAGTGGCGTGTACTTGTTCACGGCTGGAGTAACCAGCCTGTGCCTCACAAAGGACAGTGCTGCAGGACAGATGAACAGAAGAGCTGTTAAACCCCCCATGTGCTCCTCCACAGTTTTTGTAGCGCCGTAACAGAATAACGCCCGTACACAGACCGCAGCATAGAGACACGCGTGCCACAGAGCGGGTGTGCAAGCAAACCACTGCCTCACTCATTCTAAGGACAGCGCGCGCGCACACACACGCGCCCCTTTCTTCCTTCATTACCCTCCCTAGGACACGCTCAGAGCTCACACCTCTCACTCCCCAAGACCCTCACGCACAGCCAGGACTGCACCGCCAGAGTGCACATGCACCAGCCCAACACATCCCTGACACTGCACACGCATCCGCACACATGCTCACGCTCTCCACACGCACAGAGACACTGCACAGCGGACACACCCCTCACACAGCATGGTGGCCAGGACACACGTACACCTGATGGGCCCACAGCCCCAGGGGTGCTATAGGAGCTGGAGCCCTTCTCCGGATTGTATGGGGAAAGGCTGAGGGCAGAGGAGGAGCTGCTGTGGGGTAGAGCGGTGCGGCAACCTGGGAGTGCAGATGCCTGGCTTTTCTCTGCAGCTGCAGTGCTCTCCAGCCAGGCAAACCTGGGATGGGCCATGTTTGTCCCTGGGCCTCCGTCGGCCCTTGGCTGCTCCTTGTGGCGGCCCCCCCAGGGCTGTGCTCATGTCCTGGTGGGCGCACGGTGTCCCCACCACCCACCTCCTGCCTGCTGCCTGGAGGTGGACGTGCCTCATTTAGACCTTCCTCCTCTCTTGCCGCATGGCTGCGGTTGGTTTTTTTAGCGCTTTCTTGAATTAGGTTTTCAAAGCAGCACCTAGTAGCTTCTTGTAAACTACAGGCAGCTCACAGCTGCTTGACTGCCCTGTCAGCCTTTTTCAAATCCTGGGCTCCTTGAAGCCTGTCCATGCGCCTCCTCTGACCCGGGAACACAGCATCTCCCTGCCCTTCATCAAACACAGGAAGGGGCTTTGTGGATCCTCCCAGAGGAGCGGGTGATGGCCGTGTCCTTTCGGTCTGTTGCTGGGAGAAGCCTCTTCTTCGGTCGTCTTCCTTGTCCCAGTAACGCCTGATGCTCCAAACACTGCACTCTCCCTGCAAGTGCTGCCTCTTACTAAGCACCTGCTTCACTGGCAGACATTCGGCGTAGTAAAGAGGCAAAGGCTTTGGACCGCCTTGCTGCTGCAGGGACCAACAAATTGCCAAGGAGGTCCAGAAGCTGAGTACTCAGCCAGTACTGTTTTGCCCTGCCTGTGCGCTTAGTTGGCAGCTTTCCCTGGCCATGCAACTCATGAAGTGGTGCTGACCCTGATTTCCAGAAAAGTGCTTGTCAGTTTAAAAGAGAAGAACTGGTTTTCAGTGGGGAGTTGGAAGGGCGACGTTCTGCTGCTTTGGGGGACTGCCCGCTGGCTTTTCTGGTGCGGTGACCCTTCTGTCTCGTCTCGCTCTGAGAGCTCCGCGAGGTCCCTCTTGACCCTCCCTGTGTGGAATAGCTACAAGATGCTGCTGCAGAGACTACTGGACTCTGACAGCCAGGCAGGGGTTAGGCCAGAGCCCAGATGCCCTCGGGAGCAGAGCGCAAAGCCAGAAGCCCGTTGGCTCCCCCACGAGATGTGGTTTGGGACCAGTGTTCCCTGCTGCTGCTCTCCGTGTCCTTCTTGGCTGCCTTAGCCCCTCTCCAGCCTCCACTCCCATTGGCCCAGCATGGCTTTGGCTGCTCTGGGTCTGCCCTTACTCACGGTCCCTGTGGCAGTCGGGTGTCCTTCTTCTGCCTCCCCTCGCCCCCTCCCCCGGCTGCCTTCACTACAGGGGCTTTCTGATGCACTCAATGGCCTCACAGGGCTGCCACAGCAGCGACCGCACTGTCCCAGCCCTGGGTCGCCTGTGGCCTCCCTTTTCCTGCCTCTAGCCAGCTAAACCCTGCCGAGGGGCACTTTGCCCTGGCACTCCGTGCCCTGGTGAATGTTGCAAGCCTGGCACGCAATGGCTGCTCCTTGCTGGACGAGACAAAGAGGAAAGCACTTGAGGTGCCCGGTTAATGCTGAAGAGCCATGGTGATCGCAGGCAACAATGGTTGCTCGTGGGCTCCAGTCCGCCTCTCCAAGCGTGCTCCAGTGGCGCAATGGGCCAGCGCGCAGTACTTATACAGCAGTGCTAAGCGGAGGGATGCTGAGGGTGAGTTCAAGCCTCACCTGGAGCATGGGCTTTTGATCATGCACTGCCTCCTCTTCCCTTGGGCGGTGCAGCTTCCTAGCAGTGACATCTGTCTCAAGCCAGACATCCTGGGACCTGCCAATACAGACACCTTGGAACACCAGAAGCGCTCGGGGCCGTTCCAGGCTTGACCTGGGCTCTGCCCGCATAGCACTCGGTTTGGGGCCCCGGAGGCAGAGCTGGGCTCTCCTCCCTTCTCTTCCGCAGAGGATCCAGACCTCTTCTCTTCCGCAGAGGATCCAGAGGGTTTCTTTCCCACAGCCAGCTTACAGCTTGGCCGGAACAGGACTTAAGGCTTCCAGCATGGTGGCATAACCTCAGAAAAGTCACACGCTCCCCCTGAAGAAAAAAAAAAAGCGACTTCTTTCTCCCAGGGAAGAGCTACTTGTGTTGGGGGTCTCTATGGCGTGGGATGGCAGTTGCGGGTGGGCTGGGGCTGCAGGGCAGTTTGTGTGTGGAGCTGAGAGTGCCCTGACTGCAACACGGAGAGCAAGGGCAAGGGAAAGGAAAGGTGAAAAGCTGGGCACTTTCCAGGCAGACTCTCTCAGTTCTCAAGCTTGGCCTGGAGAATGGAGAAGCTTGACTGCTTTCCCAGAAGCAGGGGTAGCTGTCACGGCAGCCCCACAGCAGAAGACACTGCACGATCACTAGAAACCAGGAAATCATTTTAGGCACGAGCCCACTGAATGTTTGGAACAGAGAGCACAGAAGAGCTTCCTAGGCCATGGCATCTTTGGAAACAAACCCACTGGCCTACCCTTGCGGGTGCCTCCCGTGTCTTTTCCAACTCTCCTTTTCACCCGGCGGGCTTTGCAAAACCATTGCTGTGACTCGGATTCGGCCACAACGCAGAGTACTAACCACTATACGATCACAGCTGCCCATGTGATTGCCTTTCCTCCTCGGGCCATTTGTCCCTCCTGCCTCCTGCCCTCCTGCCTTCTGCCCTCCTGCGGAGCAGCCAGAGCTGTCAGGTGACGACAGGCTAGCAGGGAGAAGTCAGAAAATGCGAGTCTGTGTCCTTGCAGAGCAGCACCCGAACAGCGCAAGCCCTCATGTGCCTCCCTGGGAGAGGGGAGGCAAACTCATACTCTAGATTCACCTTTTCAGAAGTCTCAGTTCTTGGGGATGGCAAAGAACTGGACTGAAGGCAGTTACGGGGCATGTCCAGGGGCTGGCGATGAGGAAAGGACAACTCTGCAAAGAGCGGCCCCGCGTAGCCAGCTGGACAGAGGGTGGTGTAGGGGGGAAGGCAGGTGCATAGCACAGGGGATAGGAACTGCTCCGTGCCCAGCCCTGGCTCTTTCTGCTCAAGTGTCCCCTCCACCACGCACCCTGGGGTGCAGTGTGAGCCTGTGGGCGCACCTCCACAAAGAGCGACGGTCCTTTCCCCACTTGCTCTGCTCCTGCTGCTGGGAGAGGTCCTGGCGAGAGGTTGCAGCTGCAGGAGTGCTGCGCTGGGTGGCGGAGGTGGCTCAGCAGAAGGGAGCTGCTCCTCGCCTGAGCTACGTTGCAGCCATGCCCGGCCCTGGCCGCCATGCACCTCGCTGACCCTGCCCTTCCCTGGCTGACCGGGCTCCAGAGCTTGGCCTCAGACCCGTCTCAGCACTTTGGACTTGGCTGGCAACCACTGCTCTGTGCCTGGCCCTCGTTCCTGACACTCAACCAGCTCTCCCTTCTTGCTCGGGTGCTGAGGGCCTGTGCCCTGCCAGGGAGGTCCCTGCCTCACTGGCCTTGCTATGTCCCTCGCAGCCTGCTTGCCTGCCCTCGGAAAGCAGCCCGCTCCCACTGCTGGCTGCCACCTGCAGCAAGAGCGTGCTCACGTTTCGCACTGTGCTGCAAGGACAGCCGGAAGGGGCATCGGTCTCCTGGCGAGAGGCAATCCAGACTTCCCCCAGCCCAACCCATGCACCAGGACAGGAGTGTTGCAGTCTGGTGGGTATAGGTGAGTGGTGCAAGGAGCTGGATTTTGGCTCCGGTTTCTTGGAGAGGTGGGTTTGAAGCCCGTGCTGTCGGGCTTTGTTGTCTCAGGCTGCTGTGATTTGTGCCCAGCTGTGATTTTCTGCTCAGGGACTTTCCAGGTGCAAACCTGTGTCCAGCAGTGACCAGCCTCCCCGCCGACCGCCACCTTGCACTCCCTGAGCCTTCCCGCTGCAGGGTGCCTGCTGCCCAGAGGCTCTGGTTGAGGGCCTCGTTCTCAGAAAGAAGGAGGAATGCCTGCAGAGTTGCCTGGGAAGGCTCGGGCTGCCACGGCAATTTGTCTTCCTGACCGGCTGTGGGGGGCTGTGGTTGGAGGGGTTGGTCTCCTGCAGGGCAGGGCTGGTGCCCACCGGTGGGTGCACAGGCAGGCTGGGCCTCTCCTCCCTGGTGGTCTAGTGGTCAGGATTCGGCACTCTCACTGCCGCGGCCTGGGTTCGATTCCCAGCCAGGGAAAGGCTTAGGGTTAGGGCTAACCCTATTGCCACAGCAAGCGAGGCCTTTCACCTGGGGGGGCAGCGTGGAAGGAAGGGGACCCTATCAGACGCACAGGAGCTCTGAGCAGGCACGAGGAACAGGGCGTTTCCTCTGTTGCAACAACAGCCATCCTGGGCTTGCCTGTGCAGCCAGCTCCAGGGCAGCCCTGTCTTCTGCCAAATCCCCTTGCAGAATACCCTTTCCTTAGGGCTCCTGGGAGGCGCTGGGTGACAGAGAAAAGGTCTCTGGGTCTGCGGGACGTGACTCACCTGCCGCAGGAGCTGCCTTGTCTTTCAGTCCTAAGATCCCTGCACTACCCAGTCCCACAGAGGCAGGAGCAGGCGACTCTGCAGTGAAGCTTTGCTCTGCACATGCCAATGAGAGACCCTTCCCATGCTTCCTGGTGCAGACGGGGCCAGAAGGCCCAGGGAGGAGCTGAAATGGGCTCCTGGGCCCATGGGCAGGGTGTGTGGAGCATTGCTGGTCAGGGCCACTGAGGCCCTCAGGGCCCTGACAGCACCCAGGTGTCGCGTCCTGCTGCTACGCCACAGGGGACTTGCAATAACAACCAGTGCTTAGGCCCTGCTGATAGTCACAGCCTGAGCCAGCCCTTGGTTCTGTTACGTCCTGGACAACTCCGGTCACTTTGAAAGAAGCCCTGGAAACAAGCCCACCTGCCCCCCACACTCAGCCATGGCACAGGTGTTCCTCAGTGCAGCGAGATGTTGGTGCACAAGGGGTGGCGCTTAACGCTCCCAGACCCGATTTTGCATTCGCACGGCCTTTGGCACGGTTTGGAGACGGTCCTGGCGGACTCTTGGACAGTGCCCGGGGGGAAAGGAAGTAGCCGTTGCTGAGAGCACAGCTCACCGAGGCAGCACACAGGTGCAGCAGTTTGAGCCAAAGGAGGCTGTGACCTCTCGCAAGCTCTAACAGGCTCCAGCGAGCTCTGTCAGCCATTCCTGAGCACAGGGCGCTTGGAGCTCTAGTTCCACCTAGAGTCGTGATGAGGGAAGGTCAAGCAGCCGTCCAGCAGGTGCCAGCGAGAGACCTGTACCACAAGCGCTGGGCCCAGTACAAGAAAGACATGGCCATGCCGGAGCGAGTCCAGCAAAAGGCCTCCGAGAGGCTTGAGGGATTGAAGCATCCGTCACACGAGCAGAGGCTGAGAGAGCTGGGATTGTTTAGGCGGGAGACGCAAAGGCCCAGAGGGGCTCTTGTCAGTGTGTCTAAATACGCGATGGGGGGAGTAAAGAAGACGGAGCCAGACTCCAGAGCCCAGGCAGACTCCAGACTCCAGAACCCAGAGAGGCTGTGGTATACCTAACCAGCACCAGCCCTTGCTTTGCCGAGGCTCCTCTTTATTCCTTCCTTCCTTTATCCCTTCCTTCCTTCCTTCAGGGCAGAGCTCAGCACAGCCCCTGCGGCCAGCAATGGCAGCGCAGCGTCCCCATCTGGGGCCACCACACTGGTGAGCTCCCCCTCCCCGCCCCCGCCATGGCTCTCGCTGCGCCACGGCGTGGGGTGGGGGCAGCACCCCAAAACAGCCAGCGCAGCTGCCCTTGGCTGAGGTGGGCAAAGCCTGGCAGGGTCTGGGGGAGGGTGTCGCGGGAGGCCTGGCAGCCTCTTGGTGACGCGGGCTGGGGTCACAGTGGGACATGCCGCATCACAGCCACAGCTCCCCTCCCGCCACGGGGCCCCTCCCTGCACTTCCCTGCGAGGCCTGGGCAAGCCCAGCTTTCGGGTGCTGCTCTCGCCACCGCTCTTCTCTGGAGGAGCTGCTTTGCAGCGCAACGAGAGGGCGAAGGCAGGCCACGCAACACTGCTGGAGCCTGCCTGGGGAAGTGCAAAGGAGGAGGAGGAGAAGTTTCCTCCTCCCCCTCCTGCTACAGGGCCTCATTGAGTGTGAGGGGGCGCAAAGATGGAGAACCTGTGGCCAGACGTGTTCCCAACGCTCAGGAATCTCAGCCGCTACGGTAAGGCTTGCAGGAGGTATTTCCTGACTGCTGTAGAGCATATCAGCTAGGAGAAGAGCTATGGAAAGGCTGGGCTCTGTGGGGCAGGGCTGGACAGGGCTAGTGGGTGCCACGAGAGACCAGTCTGCACGTCCCTTGGTGGCCCAGCGGTGAGTTTGGCAGCCGGGACTCCTGCAGGGGAGACACCTGGGGCTGCCCTGAGCCTGGGCGACTCCTGTGGGCACGGCACCGTCCTCTCACTGGCGTGGAAAGCTAGTCCCCGTTTCCCTAGCGGGCGGGTATGCCTTTCAGGCATGCCCACCTGAAAGGACAGGAGCCTCGCTTAGAAGTGGGCAGAGGTGTCCTCGCAGCTCAGCTCTGCAGCTCCCGCCACGTGGAGCGCCTTGCATGTTCGGAATTGGGGTGGCGGTATGTTTTGTCTCACCTGCACCGGTCACCTCCTTGGTGAGCAGGGTGCTGAATGGTTGTGCGCTTGCTGACTTGGATTTTTCCCTTGCTTTCCAGAGATTGTTACCATTTGGGACAGCGTCTCTGAATACATTCTAGAGCACTTGGCAGAGAACAAGGTGGGTCTTGTGGCTCGGTCCTCCCCTCCTGAAACGCTGACGGTTTGCCTTGTCCTGACACCCCTGTGCCACGGCGTGCCGTTGCTTCCCTCCCCTGAAAAGAGAAAGAGCACCCCCGCAGGACACTGTCCTGGACAAATGTGCCACAGAGCAGCTTCTCTGGCACTGGCGGTAACAACGGAAGTCCCGATAAAGCAGAAGAGAGTGCTGGGCACTTTCTGGGCCTTCTCCCTTCTCCAGTGCCAGCATGGAAAAACCAAAGCCTGGCCCCTGTTCCAGGGTTGGTCCCTGCCGTTGGAAACCCCTCCGACTGTAGGTAGGGGAGGAATGTTGGCTCTGCTGTTGCTTTCCCAAAGAGATTTGGGGGGCGAGCCGAGGAGCAAGAGGAAAGAAAGGTCTGGAGTGTGTGCTTTCCCTAGTGCCCCATCTTGCCCTTTGCATGCTAGGGGTGGGCAGGGCCCAGGGCAGCATCCCCACGCTCGGGCAAGCCCTCGGTCCGTTTTTCGTCTCCAGGCTGCTTATGCTTGTTCCTTCTCTCCCGCTGCTGCTCTCAGGGTGTCAAGGTATTAGGAGTGGGGATATTCTATGTCCTTAAACACTACGAGTGCTCCGTGAACGGTGAGCTTTCGATTGTTCGGAGACCCATGTTCCGTATATCGGAGGTTGTTGCCAAGGAATACCAGGCCAGGTGCGCTCAAGAAGATGTTCCTGGTAAGAAGACACGTTAAAACCTTTGCCTGCCCTTGCGCCGAGCTTGAGGCGCATGCAAACTGCTCTGAAGACATGACTGAATGCCTCCGGCTGGCCTGAGAACAACTTCAGCTTGTTCAAGCTGCAGAGGCCAGCCAGGAGCAACTGCTCAGAAAGGCTCCCTGGGTGTCCTTTCCTGGTAATATGCCTTCAGCCGGTGCGTGGGAGGGATAGGACGCTGGCCCCAAAAGCGGAGACATTTGCTGACTACGAGGCGGTGGGGGTGGGGGTGGGGGTCGGGGTGGGGGTGCGGGGGGGGTAGAAGAACCCTGTGGGCTGCTGTGCCGTCCTTGCACTTTGCTTCTTCCTTGCGTCTACTGACATGGCATAGGCTTAGCCAGAGGGCACTGGCTGCGGGCACAGTCACAATGGCCTGGCACCACGCACTTTCTCATGGGACCTGCACCCGTCTGCCCTACTTGTCCTGCCCTCCGGTAACGTGGTCCTACCAAATGGTTAGTTTCCCTTTTTTATTCCTGCACTGGCAAAATCACTGCTGCCCCCTGAGCACCTCAGTTTGCAGGCTGCTCTGACTCTTCCCGGAAGGGACTCCATAAACCGCTCCTAGGCGCTGTAGCAGAGGATTCAAGAGCCTGCTCTGAGGCAGCGCTGTCTTGCCAGAAAGTGTTGTCGCCTTGTGATTGGAGCCCGCTGCCCTGCTGCAGAGGTGACTTTGTTCCTCCTTTGCTGCTGTCTAGGTGACGTAAGAATCGTCCCTCTGAGGTACGAGGATCTATCCGTGTGTGCCCACATGCCTTTTACAACGGTGCAGTGCTGCATACAGGAGACCGTGATGGCGTTCTTTCGGGCCATCTCAAAAAGACAGGCCGTGGACTTTGTCTTCAAGGCCATTGGCATTCTCTCCGTACGAGACCAGGAAGTGACCATGAGATTTTACGATGACTTCCTCCTCACCGTGGATGGCACTGGAAAGCTGCTAGAAGCTCTGCTCGGGGTAAGTCGAGCACTTCCCCGTGCTACGCCTACTTCTTCTGGACACCTGTCAAAGGACGACTGAACTGATCTCTGTTGGCCTGCCAGGACCTTCCCGGCCAGCGGGGCAGCCACGGTCTCCAGCCACGCCAACTCTCTCTAGCGTCCGTCTCTCGTACGCAGTGGTCTGGGCGACAGAGGCGAACGTAGGACGAGCTGCCCCGCGTTAGGCCAAGGCTCTGGCTGGCCCAGCATCCCACTCTCTGTGCTAGAAATGATAATGGCGAGGCTTTTACGGGCTCAAAAGTAGGCAGTTTCTGGGGAAAGAGTCTACGACGCAGGCAGGTATCTGTGGCGCTTCCCCTCGCAGAAAGCCATGGTTGAGTGCTGGGCCGTCTGCACTGACCAGCCCTTCCCAGTGTCCCTGGCGTCCCACTGCCATGAACGGCTCTTTTCTGCCCCAGGCCTGCATTCACGCTCTGCTTGGGATGGTCACCCTGTCCCAGCCTGTCTCCTCATCCCAGCCCAATGCCCTTCCCCAGCTCTCTCGTGTGGCACTCCCGGTTCTTACCCACTGGGCAAAGGCAAAGCAAGGGCTGGGTCTCTCTCGCTCCTCTTCCATGCTATGGATGCAACCACCCAAATCCTTGGAGAGCCTGTGAGGCTAACACCAGGTCCGAGCCAGGTGTTCTCTTTCCAGGAAGGCTCATAGCAAGCCAACCAGCAAAACCCGGCCCGCAGAGACCCTGGCTAATCGAATGCCTTCTCCTGTGCCTGACTTCTCCACTAACAGAGAAGGCGCGTCCTCGTTGACTGTCTTGACTCTTGCCCTTGCGAAACACCTGGCAGTGAGGTCCCTCAGTCTCAGCTCTGAGCTGTGCATCTTCTGCTTTCCTAGTTGAGGGCTAGCATTTGGAGAGGAAACTTTGTTTCAGGGTGTCCCGGTGGCAGCATCTGCCCTGAGCACAAGAAAGATTTGCTGCCTTTAGGAGCAAGGCAGTCATGTCGCCGGAACGCTCTCACGTACCTCTGTCTCTGTTTCAGGCCCCAGGGACGAGACCCCTGGTGGTTTCAGGAAGAGGAAGTGTGGCTTTTCGCATGGGTCCCGGCAGTGTCTTCGTGTTGCCACAGTACGTTTGTGGAGTAGGTCTCAGCTCCTGCTTGGTGAATAGGAGGAGGGGAGGCGAGATGGTCTCCAGGGGCAGCAAGGAGGCCTGGAGTACACTTTCTCCGCGTCAGGATAGGGAAGCCCTGGCCCAGACTGGTGGGGCCTCTCGTGTGCGCACACGCCGCGGAGGTCTGGCCTGTGCCTCTCCGGTTCCTCAGAATGAGAGTTCTCAAGGATGTTGCGTACTCTGCTTTGGAAAGCTATGGCCTTGGCAGGCCTTCTCAAAGCTCTCTGGCAACGGACTGTGAATGCGAGCGGCAAAGGGAGCGTGGTGCCTTTTCTGCAGCCTGGCGTCTTCTCCTTTCCAGATTTGATTTGACGCTTCCGGCTGAAAAACAAGAGGCGGAATCTCCCTCCCAGGGATCCCTGAAGTGCACTGAAGAAGAAGGGCAGATGGACAGAACAGGTCATGTCACAGCTGACTTGTGAGAGAGAAGGGAGTGTGCATGCGTGCGTGTGTTCATGCGTGTGTTCCCTTTGTCCTCAGCAGTAGGTGGTTGGAGCCCTGGTCAAGATGCGGTGCCTGGGAGAGTAGACTGCCTCTTTGTGCCTCTATTTACCCCTCGCAGCAAATCTCAAGTGACTCTGGATGGCAGGAGGTCTCAGGGTGGCCCAACAGCAACAAATGCAGCTGGTGCCGCTGAAGGGCAGTTTTGCCCCGGGGCGCTGCGCCCTGGTGGATAGCGCAAGCTCCTCTTTCACTTTAGCACTTTAGGACGTTTGGCGGCGAGGTGTCTATGCTGGAGGGGAAGGGAGGGGGGGTCTACCTCTCTGACGGATCCCGGGCACGTGAATGTGGGGAGAAAGATTGCCTGGAGATGACTGTCAACAGGCTGCTAGCGTGTGCCAAGGACGTCCTAGGGAGCAAGACCTCTTGGAGAGCGTGGCTCCAAGGGGATCAGCCTGTTTGATCCGATGCTGGAGCACATCTGCCTGTCCCAAGTGCTCACAAAGACGCTTGCTGAAGAGCCTTCTCCTTTCCTACTTCCAGGGAGTGCTCCCGTTGCGTGCCTCCTCTCTCAAGAAAGGCCTGTGCCACCCGCGTTATCTGGCGCCGGCCGTAAAAAGCAGAAGGGGCGGAAGAGCAAAGGAAGCAAGTCGTCGGCCAGGTGAGGCTCTTGGAGAAAAGGGCTGAGGGTGCCCTTGTGCTCTTGGAGTTCTTCGAAGGGGTTGCTTCTTCCGTACACTCTGTCAGTGTGACATCTGAAGGGCGGCCAACAAGTCTTTGCATGACTTGGTCTTCCTAGATTGACGGCAAGCCTGTCGCAGGTTTCTGCGAGCCTCTGGTGTCAAGCTTCTCTCTGGTGCCTTTCTTGTTTCCAGGACGGAGACTGAGATGTCGCCTGTGAGACCAGCCTCTTCCTCCAGAGGGTCTCGGAAGGCCGCCAAAGGCCGGGAGGCAAAGGACAGAGCGCGTAACAAGCAGACTGAGGGAAAAGGTAATGTCACAGCTGACTGGTGAGAGAGGTGTGTTTGTTTTCCTTTTGGCCTCCGCAGCACGGGGCTGGAGCCAAGCTGAAAAGGCGATGCCTGGCGGAGTAGGCTGCTTCTCTTGTGCCTCTGTTTACTCATCACGGCAGATCTCAGGGGACTCCTCCTGGAAGGGGCTCTCCGGGCAGTCCTGCAGCACCAACTGCAGCAGCTGCCACTGCTGAGGGGCACTTGGCCCTGGGACTCCATGCCCTGGTGTGTCTTGCAAGGTGCTCCTTAGTTGCAGGAGTCTGTCTGTGCAGCAGCATTTAGGAATTTAGGAAGATCCCTCCGCGCTCTGCGCGGGATCAAAATCCTGCCTTGAGCTGCCAGTGGCGGAGGGGGTCTAGCTTTCCCAGGGAAGCAGCGCGCTGGAAAGTGGGGAGGAAGACCACGTGGAGATGAGTGGCGACAGGCTGCGAAGCTGTGCCAAAACGTGGCTTCCTTGTGGAGGCTGGTAATTGCAGGCCTTGTGCTGTGCATCTCCCTAAGCATGTCTTTGGGCTGGATGCGCCAGAAGAGCACGTCTGTGCATGTGAGCGCCTTATAGATGTGCAGGAATCTGTTCCCCTTCTCGTGTGGAACTATGCCCTCCAGCCCGCAGCCGCCCCAAAGGAGAGGGTACCATGAGGTCACCAGCACCTCCCAGCCAAGCCCCGCTTTTTAAGCCTATGGGCTAGAGAAAGCAGGAGAACAGCCACAGTACTCCAGGGCAGACGGGTGCCCTGCAGAAGTGAAGAGCTGGACAGGATTCTGTGTCAGCAAGGGCCTAAGACCTGCTCGGGAGCAGAGCTCCGAGGCAATCGGGCTCTTTGATCCAAAGCTGGAGCACAGCTGCCTGTCCTTCTTGTTCAAACGCTCACAGAGATGCTTGCTGAAGAGTCTCCGCCCTTCCTACTTCCAGGGAGTCCTCCTGCTGAGCGCCTCCTTTCTCGAGAAAGGCTTTCTCCGCCCACGCTATCTGGGGCCAGCTCAAAGGGAGGGAAAGAATGGAAAACCCGGGCAAACAAGCCAGCTGCCAGGTGAGGCTCTTGGAGCAAAGCATGCCGGTGACCGTGTGCTTTTGGCATTCTGGGAAGGAGTTGTTTCCGTCGCACACGCCGTCGGTATGAACTCTGAAAGGTTGTCAACTCGTGTCACAACGACCGATGTCGATGCAAGAGGTGTTGCAGCAGCTGAGAAGTTGCAGCAAAGCTGTTCTGCTTTGCTAGACATTTCAAGGGACCTCATTTGGTTGCAGCGTAGATGAGAGCACTTCCCAGAGGAACGTGAAAGTCAGACCATCCTCCCCCACCAACAGAGAGCGGTGTCCGTTTTCCCTGGTTTTTAGGTTGGATTCAATTCACTAGAAGCCTCCCCTTTTCCCATTTCACCCCAAAACAGAGTCTTTCTGACCACCTCACGGCCTTTAGTGCCCCTAGCAGGAGGCGGCTAGCGGGCTCTGCAGGCTCCGGGCGTGGCAAATGGCACTGGTTTTCTCCTCGTGCCATCCAGAGAGGGCCCACACCTGGGCATCCAGAGCTTTCCTTAGGGCCTGTAGGGCCCTCACTCTTGATGGGATCACAAGGGCTCAAATACACCAAATGCTCCAGCAGCACCGTCTTGTGCTGCAGAGGCTGGCACGCCGCTGCTTGTGAGCACAAGATGGAGAACGGTCTCATCCGGGACTCCGATAACCTCACCCGGCTTGTGTGTTTTCAGCCTGCTGCAAACAGTTCGGGAGAGCTCCTCTCAGGTGGACGAGGACAGCAAGCAGCAAGAACCTCGTCAAGCCAGACCTCGGACTGCAATTCCTGTTTGCAGGCAGCCAAACAGGGCAGAACAGGTAAGCCGAGGAGCGGAGCCGTGGAGGTCTCCAAGTCCGAGTGGTACTGCTGCCCCCCAAAGAGCAGGCCAGGTGGCCATGGTCTTTCAAGCTTGCCTGCCCATGCCTGGCAGGGAGAAGCTGCTGCAAAAAGCCAAAGGGGAGGAGCAGCAATGTGCTGTGGTGGGGGCATGGCTGGGTCGCCCCCTCCCTTGAACTTGCAGGGAAGAAGGCCAACCACAGGCGGGGCTGTGTTTGCAAGAGTGTAGCCAGCCGAGTGAAGGACGCCACGAGTCCTCTCTCTTCAGCCCTTGGGAGACCTCACCTGGAGCCAGCCCTAGGTCCAGGGTGGGGCTCGACCATGCAAGAGAGGCTCTGGAATGCTGGAGCAAATCCAGCGGAGGCTCCCAAGCTGGCCAGCGGGCTGGAGAACCTGGTGTCCAAGGGAGAGGTGGAGAGGACTGTGTTTGTTCAGCCCATAGAAGAGAAGGCTCAAGGGTCCATCTCCTTGCTGTCTGCAGCTACCCGGGGGAAAGGCTAGAGGTAACTTAGCCAGCTCTTCTCAGAGGCGCACAGTGACAGGGTGAGAGGCACAAGACGTAGAGTTGCAAAAAGGCAGATTCCGGCTAGCTGTTGGTGGACACAGCCCGGGCAGCCTGCTCTAACTGGCCCCGCTTGGAGCGGGGCCTTGGACGAGAGTTCTCCAGAGGTCCCCTCCAACCGACCCCGTTCAGTGGTTCCGTGCTGGGGTCTGACTGGTGGAACCCCACGGGAGCGTTTGATTTCACGGTTGCAGCGCTGAAAAACGGTCATTCCTTGCCCTCATTCACCCTGTCACGAGCGATGTCAGCAAGAGAGAATGGAGCCAGCAAGCAACGGTGGTGAATCCCGGCCAGGGTCCCTGCCTGCGGCAGTGCTTGGCATGGGGGTTTCTGAGGCCAGAGCAGAGCAAGTGTGCGGGAGGACGCACAGGCCCCGCAGTTGCTGGCTTCTCCAGGGCTGAGAGGTGAGAGCGCCTGAGGGAGGTCAGAAGCAGCCTCAAATTTGTCCTCTGGCCCCAATGCAGGCTTGGCGGCATCAGGAAACGCTGCCCGAGGTTCAGCCACACTCACCAGTGCCGTGGCTTGGGAAAGAGGAGAGCGCTGCTGCCTTCCTGCCCCGAGCTGAGGAGAAGAAGAGGAAGCCAGAGAGGCTGCCGCGGCTGCGCAAAGAGTAAGTGCGCGCCAGGCCCAGCCCCGGCCTGGAAAACTGGAGTGGCAGCACCTGTCCGAGGTGTGAGGAAGCCCATCTTGGGAGCCATGGGGCTGGGTATGGCGTCCCCTGATTTCTCCTGGCATGGCAATGACCTGGGCTGGACCCTGGTGCCAGGCAGCCCCAAGCTGCATTGCCACTTGAAGGCTGTGGGTACCACCAGCGGGAGCGTGCGTGCAGGGGCTGGTCGAGGGGAGAGGCAGGAGGGCCTCAGCCAGAAGGGGAGAGGGAACTTTCCCTGCTCTTGCAGGCAGCTTTCTGTACGAGCAAGCCACACCCTGCAACTCTTGGAGACTTACCAAGTGCGTCGGGAAGAGTGGAAGCAGAGGGTAGAGCTGAATCGGCAGCGGAATTCCCAAGAGAAGCACTTCCTCTGGTAAATTTCTCCAGCTGGGGGTGCTGTTTCCCCTTCCCCTGCACTGGCCTTCCCTCCACACCCAGGAGCACCCAAGGGGAGGGGAGGGGAAGGGGGTCCGGTCTTTCCCTGGCACCCCTCGTGGGAGAGCAACAGGCTTTGCAGGCTGTGGCCTGGGAGCAGGCACCCTTCCAGCCCAGGGGCAGGGGTTGGGCACTCAGCGGTGGGCTTTCCCTGTGGGACCAGAAAGTTGTGGCTGCCGACGATGAAAGGATTCCTCCAGCGTTTTGGCTCTCCCTTTTCAAACCGCACGCTCCATCCTTGTCTCCCCAAGGCTCCACACCCGGACACCTTGCCCTGTGGGGATCGAGGCCGGCTTGGTGCAAAGTCCCATCCCCGCCTGACTCCTCCGCAGGCTGATTACCGGCACGTGGCACCTTGTCATGTCCTTGCCTTGGACACTAGGGCCCCTGTCCCGTTCCAGAAAGCATAGAGATGCCAGCAGAAGCAGACCCCAGAAGAACCGCCCTGCCCTAGGCCTGCAGCGTTTCCGTGCCCTTCTCCCTGTGCCTAAAACCAAACGGTTCCTTTTTAATGCCCTAGCACTGGGCAGCAGATGGCTCTGCGGGATCAAAGGGAGAGATACCAGGACTTGCTGGCTGCACAGAAGACGTGTGAACATTGCTGGAAAGTCTGGAAGCGTGGTCCTGAGCCATCTTGCTAGCTGCGGAAGCCTGCCTGGGCCTGAAGAGCGACCAGTCCCAAGGCACTGCAGCTCCAGGGCCAAGTGGAGGCCTGTCAGCGTGGGAGCTCCCTCGGCTGCTGTCAGCGTTGTCTCCATTGCGGCCATGGAGCTCTTAGCAAAGGGGATGTTGAAATCCACCTACAAGGGCCAAAGGAAAAAAAAAGTGGCGTGTACTTGTTCACGGCTGGAGTAACCAGCCTGTGCCTCACAAAGGACAGTGCTGCAGGACAGATGAACAGAAGAGCTGTTAAACCCCCCATGTGCTCCTCCACAGTTTTTGTAGCGCCGTAACAGAATAACGCCCGTACACAGACCGCAGCATAGAGACACGCGTGCCACAGAGCGGGTGTGCAAGCAAACCACTGCCTCACTCATTCTAAGGACAGCGCGCGCGCACACACACGCGCCCCTTTCTTCCTTCATTACCCTCCCTAGGACACGCTCAGAGCTCACACCTCTCACTCCCCAAGACCCTCACGCACAGCCAGGACTGCACCGCCAGAGTGCACATGCACCAGCCCAACACATCCCTGACACTGCACACGCATCCGCACACATGCTCACGCTCTCCACACGCACAGAGACACTGCACAGCGGACACACCCCTCACACAGCATGGTGGCCAGGACACACGTACACCTGATGGGCCCACAGCCCCAGGGGTGCTATAGGAGCTGCAGCCCTTCTCCGGATTGTATGGGGAAAGGCTGAGGGCAGAGGAGGAGCTGCTGTGGGGTAGAGCGGTGCGGCAACCTGGGAGTGCAGATGCCTGGCTTTTCTCTGCAGCTGCAGTGCTCTCCAGCCAGGCAAACCTGGGATGGGCCATGTTTGTCCCTGGGCCTCCGTCGGCCCTTGGCTGCTCCTTGTGGCGGCCCCCCCAGGGCTGTGCTCATGTCCTGGTGGGCGCACGGTGTCCCCACCACCCACCTCCTGCCTGCTGCCTGGAGGTGGACGTGCCTCATTTAGACCTTCCTCCTCTCTTGCCGCATGGCTGCGGTTGGTTTTTTTAGCGCTTTCTTGAATTAGGTTTTCAAAGCAGCACCTAGTAGCTTCTTGTAAACTACAGGCAGCTCACAGCTGCTTGACTGCCCTGTCAGCCTTTTTCAAATCCTGGGCTCCTTGAAGCCTGTCCATGCGCCTCCTCTGACCCGGGAACACAGCATCTCCCTGCCCTTCATCAAACACAGGAAGGGGCTTTGTGGATCCTCCCAGAGGAGCGGGTGATGGCCGTGTCCTTTCGGTCTGTTGCTGGGAGAAGCCTCTTCTTCGGTCGTCTTCCTTGTCCCAGTAACGCCTGATGCTCCAAACACTGCACTCTCCCTGCAAGTGCTGCCTCTTACTAAGCACCTGCTTCACTGGCAGACATTCGGCGTAGTAAAGAGGCAAAGGCTTTGGACCGCCTTGCTGCTGCAGGGACCAACAAATTGCCAAGGAGGTCCAGAAGCTGAGTACTCAGCCAGTACTGTTTTGCCCTGCCTGTGCGCTTAGTTGGCAGCTTTCCCTGGCCATGCAACTCATGAAGTGGTGCTGACCCTGATTTCCAGAAAAGTGCTTGTCAGTTTAAAAGAGAAGAACTGGTTTTCAGTGGGGAGTTGGAAGGGCGACGTTCTGCTGCTTTGGGGGACTGCCCGCTGGCTTTTCTGGTGTGGTGACCCTTCTGTCTCGTCTCGCTCTGAGAGCTCCGTGAGGTCCCTCTTGACCCTCCCTGTGTGGAATAGCTACAAGATGCTGCTGCAGAGACTACTGGACTCTGACAGCCAGGCAGGGGTTAGGCCAGAGCCCAGATGCCCTCGGGAGCAGAGCGCAAAGCCAGAAGCCCGTTGGCTCCCCCACGAGATGTGGTTTGGGACCAGTGTTCCCTGCTGCTGCTCTCCGTGTCCTTCTTGGCTGCCTTAGCCCCTCTCCAGCCTCCACTCCCATTGGCCCAGCATGGCTTTGGCTGCTCTGGGTCTGCCCTTACTCACGGTCCCTGTGGCAGTCGGGTGTCCTTCTTCTGCCTCCCCTCGCCCCCTCCCCCGGCTGCCTTCACTACAGGGGCTTTCTGATGCACTCAATGGCCTCACAGGGCTGCCACAGCAGCGACCGCACTGTCCCAGCCCTGGGTCGCCTGTGGCCTCCCTTTTCCTGCCTCTAGCCAGCTAAACCCTGCCGAGGGGCACTTTGCCCTGGCACTCCGTGCCCTGGTGAATGTTGCAAGCCTGGCACGCAATGGCTGCTCCTTGCTGGACGAGACAAAGAGGAAAGCACTTGAGGTGCCCGGTTAATGCTGAAGAGCCATGGTGATCGCAGGCAACAATGGTTGCTCGTGGGCTCCAGTCCGCCTCTCCAAGCGTGCTCCAGTGGCGCAATGGGCCAGCGCGCAGTACTTATACAGCAGTGCTAAGCGGAGGGATGCTGAGGGTGAGTTCAAGCCTCACCTGGAGCATGGGCTTTTGATCATGCAGTGCCTCCTCTTCCCTTGGGCGGTGCAGCTTCCTAGCAGTGACATCTGTCTCAAGCCAGACATCCTGGGACCTGCCAATACAGACACCTTGGAACACCAGAAGCGCTCGGGGCCGTTCCAGGCTTGACCTGGGCTCTGCCCGCATAGCACTCGGTTTGGGGCCCCGGAGGCAGAGCTGGGCTCTCCTCCCTTCTCTTCCGCAGAGGATCCAGACCTCTTCTCTTCCGCAGAGGATCCAGAGGGTTTCTTTCCCACAGCCAGCTTACAGCTTGGCCGGAACAGGACTTAAGGCTTCCAGCATGGTGGCATAACCTCAGAAAAGTCACACGCTCCCCCTGAAGAAAAAAAAAAAGCGACTTCTTTCTCCCAGGGAAGAGCTACTTGTGTTGGGGGTCTCTATGGCGTGGGATGGCAGTTGCGGGTGGGCTGGGGCTGCAGGGCAGTTTGTGTGTGGAGCTGAGAGTGCCCTGACTGCAACACGGAGAGCAAGGGCAAGGGAAAGGAAAGGTGAAAAGCTGGGCACTTTCCAGGCAGACTCTCTCAGTTCTCAAGCTTGGCCTGGAGAATGGAGAAGCTTGACTGCTTTCCCAGAAGCAGGGGTAGCTGTCACGGCAGCCCCCCAGCAGAAGACACTGCACGATCACTAGAAACCAGGAAATCATTTTAGGCACGAGCCCACTGAATGTTTGGAACAGAGAGCACAGAAGAGCTTCCTAGGCCATGGCATCTTTGGAAACAAACCCACTGGCCTACCCTTGCGGGTGCCTCCCGTGTCTTTTCCAACTCTCCTTTTCACCCGGCGGGCTTTGCAAAACCATTGCTGTGACTCGGATTCGGCCACAACGCAGAGTACTAACCACTATACGATCACAGCTGCCCATGTGATTGCCTTTCCTCCTCGGGCCATTTGTCCCTCCTGCCTCCTGCCCTCCTGCCTTCTGCCCTCCTGCGGAGCAGCCAGAGCTGTCAGGTGACGACAGGCTAGCAGGGAGAAGTCAGAAAATGCGAGTCTGTGTCCTTGCAGAGCAGCACCCGAACAGCGCAAGCCCTCATGTGCCTCCCTGGGAGAGGGGAGGCAAACTCATACTCTAGATTCACCTTTTCAGAAGTCTCAGTTCTTGGGGATGGCAAAGAACTGGACTGAAGGAAGTTACGGGGCATGTCCAGGGGCTGGCGATGAGGAAAGGACAACTCTGCAAAGAGCGGCCCCGCGTAGCCAGCTGGACAGAGGGTGGTGTAGGGGGGAAGGCAGGTGCATAGCACAGGGGATACGAACTGCTCCGTGCCCAGCCCTGGCTCTTTCTGCTCAAGTGTCCCCTCCACCACGCACCCTGGGGTGCAGTGTGAGCCTGTGGGCGCACCTCCACAAAGAGCGACGGTCCTTTCCCCACTTGCTCTGCTCCTGCTGCTGGGAGAGGTCCTGGCGAGAGGTTGCAGCTGCAGGAGTGCTGCGCTGGGTGGCGGAGGTGGCTCAGCAGAAGGGAGCTGCTCCTCGCCTGAGCTACGTTGCAGCCATGCCCGGCCCTGGCCGCCATGCACCTCGCTGACCCTGCCCTTCCCTGGCTGACCAGGCTCCAGAGCTTGGCCTCAGACCCGTCTCAGCACTTTGGACTTGGCTGGCAACCACTGCTCTGTGCCTGGCCCTCGTTCCTGACACTCAACCAGCTCTCCCTTCTTGCTCGGGTGCTGAGGGCCTGTGCCCTGCCAGGGAGGTCCCTGCCTCACTGGCCTTGCTATGTCCCTCGCAGCCTGCTTGCCTGCCCTCGGAAAGCAGCCCGCTCCCACTGCTGGCTGCCACCTGCAGCAAGAGCGTGCTCACGTTTCGCACTGTGCTGCAAGGACAGCCGGAAGGGGCATCGGTCCCCTGGCGAGAGGCAATCCAGACTTCCCCCAGCCCAACCCATGCACCAGGACAGGAGTGTTGCAGTCCGGTGGGTATAGGTGAGTGGTGCAAGGAGCTGGATTTTGGCTCCGGTTTCTTGGAGAGGTGGGTTTGAAGCCCGTGCTGTCGGGCTTTGTTGTCTCAGGCTGCTGTGATTTGTGCCCAGCTGTGATTTTCTGCTCAGGGACTTTCCAGGTGCAAACCTGTGTCCAGCAGTGACCAGCCTCCCCGCCGACCGCCACCTTGCACTCCCTGGGCCTTCCCACTGCAGGGTGCCTGCTGCCCAGAGGCTCTGGTTGAGGGCCTCGTTCTCAGAAAGAAGGAGGAATGCCTGCAGAGTTGCCTGGGAAGGCTCGGGCTGCCACGGCAATTTGTCTTCCTGACCGGCTGTGGGGGGCTGTGGTTGGAGGGGTTGGTCCCCTGCAGGGCAGGGCTGGTGCCCACCGGTGGGTGCACAGGCAGGCTGGGCCTCTCCTCCCTGGTGGTCTAGTGGTCAGGATTCGGCACTCTCACTGCCGCGGCCTGGGTTCGATTCCCAGCCAGGGAAAGGCTTAGGGTTAGGGCTAACCCTATTGCCACAGCAAGCGAGGCCTTTCACCTGGGGGGGCAGCGTGGAAGGAAGGGGACCCTATCAGACGCACAGGAGCTCTGAGCAGGCACGAGGAACAGGGCGTTTCCTCTGTTGCAACAACAGCCATCCTGGGCTTGCCTGTGCAGCCAGCTCCAGGGCAGCCCTGTCTTCTGCCAAATCCCCTTGCAGAATACCCTTTCCTTAGGGCTCCTGGGAGGCGCTGGGTGACAGAGAAAAGGTCTCTGGGTCTGCGGGACGTGACTCACCTGCCGCAGGAGCTGCCTTGTCTTTCAGTCCTAAGATCCCTGCACTACCCAGTCCCACAGAGGCAGGAGCAGGCGACTCTGCAGTGAAGCTTTGCTCTGCACATGCCAATGAGAGACCCTTCCCATGCTTCCTGGTGCAGACGGGGCCAGAAGGCCCAGGGAGGAGCTGAAATGGGCTCCTGGGCCCATGGGCAGGGTGTGTGGAGCATTGCTGGTCAGGGCCACTGAGGCCCTCAGGGCCCTGACAGCACCCAGGTGTCGCGTCCTGCTGCTACGCCACAGGGGACTCGCAATAACAACCAGTGCTTAGGCCCTGCTGATAGTCACAGCCTGAGCCAGCCCTTGGTTCTGTTACGTCCTGGACAACTCCGGTCACTTTGAAAGAAGCCCTGGAAACAAGCCCACCTGCCCCCCACACTCAGCCATGGCACAGGTGTTCCTCAGTGCAGCGAGATGTTGGTGCACAAGGGGTGGCGCTTAACGCTCCCAGACCCGATTTTGCATTCGCACGGCCTTTGGCACGGTTTGGAGACGGTCCTGGCGGACTCTTGGACAGTGCCCGGGGGGAAAGGAAGTAGCCGTTGCTGAGAGCACAGCTCACCGAGGCAGCACACAGGTGCAGCAGTTTGAGCCAAAGGAGGCTGTGACCTCTCACAAGCTCTAACAGGCTCCAGCGAGCTCTGTCAGCCATTCCTGAGCACAGGGCGCTTGGAGCTCTAGTTCCACCTAGAGTCGTGATGAGGGAAGGTCAAGCAGCCGTCCAGCAGGTGCCAGCGAGAGACCTGTACCACAAGCGCTGGGCCCAGTACAAGAAAGACATGGCCATGCCGGAGCGAGTCCAGCAAAAGGCCTCCGAGAGGCTTGAGGGATTGAAGCATCCGTCACACGAGCAGAGGCTGAGAGAGCTGGGATTGTTTAGGCGGGAGACGCAAAGGCCCAGAGGGGCTCTTGTCGGTGTGTCTAAATACGCGATGGGGGGAGTAAAGAAGACGGAGCCAGACTCCAGAGCCCAGGCAGACTCCAGACTCCAGAACCCAGAGAGGCTGTGGTATACCTAACCAGCACCAGCCCTTGCTTTGCCGAGGCTCCTCTTTATTCCTTCCTTCCTTTATCCCTTCCTTCCTTCCTTCAGGGCAGAGCTCAGCACAGCCCCTGCGGCCAGCAATGGCAGCGCAGCGTCCCCATCTGGGGCCACCACACTGGTGAGCTCCCCCTCCCCGCCCCCGCCATGGCACTCGCTGCGCCACGGCGTGGGGTGGGGGCAGCACCCCAAAACAGCCAGCGCAGCTGCCCTTGGCTGAGGTGGGCAAAGCCTGGCAGGGTCTGGGGGAGGGTGTCGCGGGAGGCCTGGCAGCCTCTTGGTGACGCGGGCTGGGGTCACAGTGGGACATGCCGCATCACAGCCACAGCTCCCCTCCCGCCACGGGGCCCCTCCCTGCACTTCCCTGCGAGGCCTGGGCAAGCCCAGCTTTCGGGTGCTGCTCTCGCCACCGCTCTTCTCTGGAGGAGCTGCTTTGCAGCGCAACGAGAGGGCGAAGGCAGGCCACGCAACACTGCTGGAGCCTGCCTGGGGAAGTGCAAAGGAGGAGGAGGAGAAGTTTCCTCCTCCCCCTCCTGCTACAGGGCCTCATTGAGTGTGAGGGGGCGCAAAGATGGAGAACCTGTGGCCAGACGTGTTCCCAACGCTCAGGAATCTCAGCCGCTACGGTAAGGCTTGCAGGAGGTATTTCCTGACTGCTGTAGAGCATATCAGCTAGGAGAAGAGCTATGGAAAGGCTGGGCTCTGTGGGGCAGGGCTGGACAGGGCTAGTGGGTGCCACGAGAGACCAGTCTGCACGTCCCTTGGTGGCCCAGCGGTGAGTTTGGCAGCCGGGACTCCTGCAGGGGAGACACCTGGGGCTGCCCTGAGCCTGGGCGACTCCTGTGGGCACGGCACCGTCCTCTCACTGGCGTGGAAAGCTAGTCCCCGTTTCCCTAGCGGGCGGGTATGCCTTTCAGGCATGCCCACCTGAAAGGACAGGAGCCTCGCTTAGAAGTGGGCAGAGGTGTCCTCGCAGCTCAGCTCTGCAGCTCCCGCCACGTGGAGCGCCTTGCATGTTCGGAATTGGGGTGGCGGTATGTTTTGTCTCACCTGCACCGGTCACCTCCTTGGTGAGCAGGGTGCTGAATGGTTGTGCGCTTGCTGACTTGGATTTTTCCCTTGCTTTCCAGAGATTGTTACCATTTGGGACAGCGTCTCTGAATACATTCTAGAGCACTTGGCAGAGAACAAGGTGGGTCTTGTGGCTCGGTCCTCCCCTCCTGAAACGCTGACGGTTTGCCTTGTCCTGACACCCCTGTGCCACGGCGTGCCGTTGCTTCCCTCCCCTGAAAAGAGAAAGAGCACCCCCGCAGGACACTGTCCTGGACAAATGTGCCACAGAGCAGCTTCTCTGGCACTGGCGGTAACAACGGAAGTCCCGATAAAGCAGAAGAGAGTGCTGGGCACTTTCTGGGCCTTCTCCCTTCTCCAGTGCCAGCATGGAAAAACCAAAGCCTGGCCCCTGTTCCAGGGTTGGTCCCTGCCGTTGGAAACCCCTCCGACTGTAGGTAGGGGAGGAATGTTGGCTCTGCTGTTGCTTTCCCAAAGAGATTTGGGGGGCGAGCCGAGGAGCAAGAGGAAAGAAAGGTCTGGAGTGTGTGCTTTCCCTAGTGCCCCATCTTGCCCTTTGCATGCTAGGGGTGGGCAGGGCCCAGGGCAGCATCCCCACGCTCGGGCAAGCCCTCGGTCCGTTTTTCGTCTCCAGGCTGCTTATGCTTGTTCCTTCTCTCCCGCTGCTGCTCTCAGGGTGTCAAGGTATTAGGAGTGGGGATATTCTATGTCCTTAAACACTACGAGTGCTCCGTGAACGGTGAGCTTTCGATTGCTCGGAGACCCATGTTCCGTATATCGGAGGTTGTTGCCAAGGAATACCAGGCCAGGTGCGCTCAAGAAGATGTTCCTGGTAAGAAGACACGTTAAAACCTTTGCCTGCCCTTGCGCCGAGCTTGAGGCGCATGCAAACTGCTCTGAAGACATGACTGAATGCCTCCGGCTGGCCTGAGAACAACTTCAGCTTGTTCAAGCTGCAGAGGCCAGCCAGGAGCAACTGCTCAGAAAGGCTCCCTGGGTGTCCTTTCCTGGTAATATGCCTTCAGCCGGTGCGTGGGAGGGATAGGACGCTGGCCCCAAAAGCGGAGACATTTGCTGACTACGAGGCGGTGGGGGTGGGGGTGGGGGTCGGGGTGGGGGTGCGGGGGGGGTAGAAGAACCCTGTGGGCTGCTGTGCCGTCCTTGCACTTTGCTTCTTCCTTGCGTCTACTGACATGGCATAGGCTTAGCCAGAGGGCACTGGCTGCGGGCACAGTCACAATGGCCTGGCACCACGCACTTTCTCATGGGACCTGCACCCGTCTGCCCTACTTGTCCTGCCCTCCGGTAACGTGGTCCTACCAAATGGTTAGTTTCCCTTTTTTATTCCTGCACTGGCAAAATCACTGCTGCCCCCTGAGCACCTCAGTTTGCAGGCTGCTCTGACTCTTCCCGGAAGGGACTCCATAAACCGCTCCTAGGCGCTGTAGCAGAGGATTCAAGAGCCTGCTCTGAGGCAGCGCTGTCTTGCCAGAAAGTGTTGTCGCCTTGTGATTGGAGCCCGCTGCCCTGCTGCAGAGGTGACTTTGTTCCTCCTTTGCTGCTGTCTAGGTGACGTAAGAATCGTCCCTCTGAGGTACGAGGATCTATCCGTGTGTGCCCACATGCCTTTTACAACGGTGCAGTGCTGCATACAGGAGACCGTGATGGCGTTCTTTCGGGCCATCTCAAAAAGACAGGCCGTGGACTTTGTCTTCAAGGCCATTGGCATTCTCTCCGTACGAGACCAGGAAGTGACCATGAGATTTTACGATGACTTCCTCCTCACCGTGGATGGCACTGGAAAGCTGCTAGCAGCTCTGCTCGGGGTAAGTCGAGCACTTCCCCGTGCTACGCCTACTTCTTCTGGACACCTGTCAAAGGACGACTGAACTGATCTCTGTTGGCCTGCCAGGACCTTCCCGGCCAGCGGGGCAGCCACGGTCTCCAGCCACGCCAACTCTCTCTAGCGTCCGTCTCTCGTACGCAGTGGTCTGGGCGACAGAGGCGAACGTAGGACGAGCTGCCCCGCGTTAGGCCAAGGCTCTGGCTGGCCCAGCATCCCACTCTCTGTGCTAGAAATGATAATGGCGAGGCTTTTACGGGCTCAAAAGTAGGCAGTTTCTGGGGAAAGAGTCTACGACGCAGGCAGGTATCTGTGGCGCTTCCCCTCGCAGAAAGCCATGGTTGAGTGCTGGGCCGTCTGCACTGACCAGCCCTTCCCAGTGTCCCTGGCGTCCCACTGCCATGAACGGCTCTTTTCTGCCCCAGGCCTGCATTCACGCTCTGCTTGGGATGGTCACCCTGTCCCAGCCTGTCTCCTCATCCCAGCCCAATGCCCTTCCCCAGCTCTCTCGTGTGGCACTCCCGGTTCTTACCCACTGGGCAAAGGCAAAGCAAGGGCTGGGTCTCTCTCGCTCCTCTTCCATGCTATGGATGCAACCACCCAAATCCTTGGAGAGCCTGTGAGGCTAACACCAGGTCCGAGCCAGGTGTTCTCTTTCCAGGAAGGCTCATAGCAAGCCAACCGGCAAAACCCGGCCCGCAGAGACCCTGGCTAATCGAATGCCTTCTCCTGTGCCTGACTTCTCCACTAACAGAGAAGGCGCGTCCTCGTTGACTGTCTTGACTCTTGCCCTTGCGAAACACCTGGCAGTGAGGTCCCTCAGTCTCAGCTCTGAGCTGTGCATCTTCTGCTTTCCTAGTTGAGGGCTAGCATTTGGAGAGGAAACTTTGTTTCAGGGTGTCCCGGTGGCAGCATCTGCCCTGAGCACAAGAAAGATTTGCTGCCTTTAGGAGCAAGGCAGTCATGTCGCCGGAACGCTCTCACGTACCTCTGTCTCTGTTTCAGGCCCCAGGGACGAGACCCCTGGTGGTTTCAGGAAGAGGAAGTGTGGCTTTTCGCATGGGTCCCGGCAGCGTCTTCGTGTTGCCACAGTACGTTTGTGGAGTAGGTCTCAGCTCCTGCTTGGTGAATAGGAGGAGGGGAGGCGAGATGGTCTCCAGGGGCAGCAAGGAGGCCTGGAGTACACTTTCTCCGCGTTAGGATAGGGAAGCCCTGGCCCAGACTGGTGGGGCCTCTCGTGTGCGCACACGCCGCGGAGGTCTGGCCTGTGCCTCTCCGGTTCCTCAGAATGAGAGTTCTCAAGGATGTTGCGTACTCTGCTTTGGAAAGCTATGGCCTTGGCAGGCCTTCTCAAAGCTCTCTGGCAACGGACTGTGAATGCGAGCGGCAAAGGGAGCGTGGTGCCTTTTCTGCAGCCTGGCGTCTTCTCCTTTCCAGATTTGATTTGACGCTTCCGGCTGAAAAACAAGAGGCGGAATCTCCCTCCCAGGGATCCCTGAAGTGCACTGAAGAAGAAGGGCAGATGGACAGAACAGGTCATGTCACAGCTGACTTGTGAGAGAGAAGGGAGTGTGCATGCGTGCGTGTGTTCATGCGTGTGTTCCCTTTGTCCTCAGCAGTAGGTGGTTGGAGCCCTGGTCAAGATGCGGTGCCTGGGAGAGTAGACTGCCTCTTTGTGCCTCTATTTACCCCTCGCAGCAAATCTCAAGTGACTCTGGATGGCAGGAGGTCTCAGGGTGGCCCAACAGCAACAAATGCAGCTGGTGCCGCTGAAGGGCAGTTTTGCCCTGGGGCGCTGCGCCCTGGTGGATAGCGCAAGCTCCTCTTTCACTTTAGGACGTTTGGCGGCGAGGTGTCTATGCTGGAGGGGAAGGGAGGGGGGGTCTACCTCTCTGACGGATCCCGGGCACGTGAATGTGGGGAGAAAGATTGCCTGGAGATGACTGTCAACAGGCTGCTAGCGTGTGCCAAGGACGTCCTAGGGAGCAAGACCTCTTGGAGAGCGTGGCTCCAAGGGGATCAGCCTGTTTGATCCGATGCTGGAGCACATCTGCCTGTCCCAAGTGCTCACAAAGACGCTTGCTGAAGAGCCTTCTCCTTTCCTACTTCCAGGGAGTGCTCCCGTTGCGTGCCTCCTCTCTCAAGAAAGGCCTGTGCCACCCGCGTTATCTGGCGCCGGCCGTAAAAAGCAGAAGGGGCGGAAGAGCAAAGGAAGCAAGTCGTCGGCCAGGTGAGGCTCTTGGAGAAAAGGGCTGAGGGTGCCCTTGTGCTCCTGGAGTTCTTTGAAGGGGTTGCTTCTTCCGTACACTCTGTCAGTGTGACATCTGAAGGGCGGCCAACAAGTCTTTGCATGACTTGGTCTTCCTAGATTGACGGCAAGCCTGTCGCAGGTTTCTGCGAGCCTCTGGTGTCAAGCTTCTCTCTGGTGCCTTTCTTGTTTCCAGGACGGAGACTGAGATGTCGCCTGTGAGACCAGCCTCTTCCTCCAGAGGGTCTCGGAAGGCCGCCAAAGGCCGGGAGGCAAAGGACAGAGCGCGTAACAAGCAGACTGAGGGAAAAGGTAATGTCACAGCTGACTGGTGAGAGAGGTGTGTTTGTTTTCCTTTTGGCCTCCGCAGCACGGGGCTGGAGCCAAGCTGAAAAGGCGATGCCTGGCGGAGTAGGCTGCTTCTCTTGTGCCTCTGTTTACTCATCACGGCAGATCTCAGGGGACTCCTCCTGGAAGGGGCTCTCCGGGCAGTCCTGCAGCACCAACTGCAGCAGCTGCCACTGCTGAGGGGCACTTGGCCCTGGGACTCCATGCCCTGGTGTGTCTTGCAAGCTGCTCCTTAGTTGCAGGAGTCTGTCTGTGCAGCAGCATTTAGGAATTTAGGAAGATCCCTCCGCGCTCTGCGCGGGATCAAAATCCTGCCTTGAGCTGCCAGTGGCGGAGGGGGTCTAGCTTTCCCAGGGAAGCAGCGCGCTGGAAAGTGGGGAGGAAGACCACGTGGAGATGAGTGGCGACAGGCTGCGAAGCTGTGCCAAAACGTGGCTTCCTTGTGGAGGCTGGTAATTGCAGGCCTTGTGCTGTGCATCTCCCTAAGCATGTCTTTGGGCTGGATGCGCCAGAAGAGCACGTCTGTGCATGTGAGCGCCTTAGAGATGTGCAGGAATCTGTTCCCCTTCTCGTGTGGAACTATGCCCTCCAGCCCGCAGCCGCCCCAAAGGAGAGGGTACCATGAGGTCACCAGCACCTCCCAGCCAAGCCCCGCTTTTTAAGCCTATGGGCTAGAGAAAGCAGGAGAACAGCCACAGTACTCCAGGGCAGAAGGGTGCCCTGCAGAAGTGAAGAGCTGGACAGGATTCTGTGTCAGCAAGGGCCTAAGACCTGCTCGGGAGCAGAGCTCCGAGGCAATCGGGCTCTTTGATCCAAAGCTGGAGCACAGCTGCCTGTCCTTCTTGTTCAAACGCTCACAGAGATGCTTGCTGAAGAGTCTCCGCCCTTCCTACTTCCAGGGAGTCCTCCTGCTGAGCGCCTCCTTTCTCGAGAAAGGCTTTCTCCGCCCACGCTATCTGGGGCCAGCTCAAAGGGAGGGAAAGAATGGAAAACCCGGGCAAACAAGCCAGCTGCCAGGTGAGGCTCTTGGAGCAAAGCATGCCGGTGACCGTGTGCTTTTGGCATTCTGGGAAGGAGTTGTTTCCGTCGCACACGCCGTCGGTATGAACTCTGAAAGGTTGTCAACTCGTGTCACAACGACCGATGTCGATGCAAGAGGTGTTGCAGCAGCTGAGAAGTTGCAGCAAAGCTGTTCTGCTTTGCTAGACATTTCAAGGGACCTCATTTGGTTGCAGCGTAGATGAGAGCACTTCCCAGAGGAACGTGAAAGTCAGACCATCCTCCCCCACCAACAGAGAGCGGTGTCCGTTTTCCCTGGTTTTTAGGTTGGATTCAATTCACTAGAAGCCTCCCCTTTTCCCATTTCACCCCAAAACAGAGTCTTTCTGACCACCTCACGGCCTTTAGTGCCCCTAGCAGGAGGCGGCTAGCGGGCTCTGCAGGCTCCGGGCGTGGCAAATGGCACTGGTTTTCTCCTCGTGCCATCCAGAGAGGGCCCACACCTGGGCATCCAGAGCTTTCCTTAGGGCCTGTAGGGCCCTCACTCTTGATGGGATCACAAGGGCTCAAATACACCAAATGCTCCAGCAGCACCGTCTTGTGCTGCAGAGGCTGGCACGCCGCTGCTTGTGAGCACAAGATGGAGAACGGTCTCATCCGGGACTCCGATAACCTCACCCGGCTTGTGTGTTTTCAGCCTGCTGCAAACAGTTCGGGAGAGCTCCTCTCAGGTGGACGAGGACAGCAAGCAGCAAGAACCTCGTCAAGCCAGACCTCGGACTGCAATTCCTGTTTGCAGGCAGCCAAACAGGGCAGAACAGGTAAGCCGAGGAGCGGAGCCGTGGAGGTCTCCAAGTCCGAGTGGTACTGCTGCCCCCCAAAGAGCAGGCCAGGTGGCCATGGTCTTTCAAGCTTGCCTGCCCATGCCTGGCAGGGAGAAGCTGCTGCAAAAAGCCAAAGGGGAGGAGCAGCAATGTGCTGTGGTGGGGGCATGGCTGGGTCGCCCCCTCCCTTGAACTTGCAGGGAAGAAGGCCAACCACAGGCGGGGCTGTGTTTGCAAGAGTGTAGCCAGCCGAGTGAAGGACGCCACGAGTCCTCTCTCTTCAGCCCTTGGGAGACCTCACCTGGAGCCAGCCCTAGGTCCAGGGTGGGGCTCGACCATGCAAGAGAGGCTCTGGAATGCTGGAGCAAATCCAGCGGAGGCTCCCAAGCTGGTCAGCGGGCTGGAGAACCTGGTGTCCAAGGGAGAGGTAGAGAGGACTGTGTTTGTTCAGCCCATAGAAGAGAAGGCTCAAGGGTCCATCTCCTTGCTGTCTGCAGCTACCCGGGGGAAAGGCTAGAGGTAACTTAGCCAGCTCTTCTCAGAGGCGCACAGTGACAGGGTGAGAGGCACAAGACGTAGAGTTGCAAAAAGGCAGATTCTGGCTAGCTGTTGGGAGGCGCGTTTCCACCATGAGGGTGGTCAAAGTTTGGAACAGGGCCCAGAGAGGCTGTGGGACTTCTACCCTTGGAGTTATTCAACCCTCAGGTGGACACAGCCCGGGCAGCCTGCTCTAACTGGCCCCGCTTGGAGCGGGGCCTTGGACGAGAGTTCTCCAGAGGTCCCCTCCAACCGACCCCGTTCAGTGGTTCCGTGCTGGGGTCTGACTGGTGGAACCCCACGGGAGCGTTTGATTTCACGGTTGCAGCGCTGAAAAACGGTCATTCCTTGCCCTCATTCACCCTGTCACGAGCGATGTCAGCAAGAGAGAATGGAGCCAGCAAGCAACGGTGGTGAATCCCGGCCAGGGTCCCTGCCTGCGGCAGTGCTTGGCATGGGGGTTTCTGAGGCCAGAGCAGAGCAAGTGTGCGGGAGGACGCACAGGCCCCGCAGTTGCTGGCTTCTCCAGGGCTGAGAGGTGAGAGCGCCTGAGGGAGGTCAGAAGCAGCCTCAAATTTGTCCTCTGGCCCCAATGCAGGCTTGGCGGCATCAGGAAACGCTGCCCGAGGTTCAGCCACACTCACCAGTGCCGTGGCTTGGGAAAGAGGAGAGCGCTGCTGCCTTCCTGCCCCGAGCTGAGGAGAAGAAGAGGAAGCCAGAGAGGCTGCCGCGGCTGCGCAAAGAGTAAGTGCACGCCAGGCCCAGCCCCGGCCTGGAAAACTGGAGTGGCAGCACCTGTCCGAGGTGTGAGGAAGCCCATCTTGGGAGCCATGGGGCTGGGTATGGCGTCCCCTGATTTCTCCTGGCATGGCAATGACCTGGGCTGGACCCTGGTGCCAGGCAGCCCCAAGCTGCATTGCCACTTGAAGGCTGTGGGTACCACCAGCGGGAGCGTGCGTGCAGGGGCTGGTCGAGGGGAGAGGCAGGAGGGCCTCAGCCAGAAGGGGAGAGGGAACTTTCCCTGCTCTTGCAGGCAGCTTTCTGTACGAGCAAGCCACACCCTGCAACTCTTGGAGACTTACCAAGTGCGTCGGGAAGAGTGGAAGCAGAGGGTAGAGCTGAATCGGCAGCGGAATTCCCAAGAGAAGCACTTCCTCTGGTAAATTTCTCCAGCTGGGGGTGCTGTTTCCCCTTCCCCTGCACTGGCCTTCCCTCCACACCCAGGAGCACCCAAGGGGAAGGGGGTCCGGTCTTTCCCTGGCACCCCTCGTGGGAGAGCAACAGGCTTTGCAGGCTGTGGCCTGGGAGCAGGCACCCTTCCAGCCCAGGGGCAGGGGTTGGGCACTCAGCGGTGGGCTTTCCCTGTGGGACCAGAAAGTTGTGGCTGCCGACGATGAAAGGATTCCTCCAGTGTTTTGGCTCTCCCTTTTCAAACCGCACGCTCCATCCTTGTCTCCCCAAGGCTCCACACCCGGACACCTTGCCCTGTGGGGATCGAGGCCGGCTTGGTGCAAAGTCCCATCCCCGCCTGACTCCTCCGCAGGCTGATTACCGGCACGTGGCACCTTGTCATGTCCTTGCCTTGGACACTAGGGCCCCTGTCCCGTTCCAGAAAGCATAGAGATGCCAGCAGAAGCAGACCCCAGAAGAACCGCCCTGCCCTAGGCCTGCAGCGTTTCCGTGCCCTTCTCCCTGTGCCTAAAACCAAACGGTTCCTTTTTAATGCCCTAGCACTGGGCAGCAGATGGCTCTGCGGGATCAAAGGGAGAGATACCAGGACTTGCTGGCTGCGCAGAAGACGTGTGAACATTGCTGGAAAGTCTGGAAGCGTGGTCCTGAGCCATCTTGCTAGCTGCGGAAGCCTGCCTGGGCCTGAAGAGCGACCAGTCCCAAGGCACTGCAGCTCCAGGGCCAAGTGGAGGCCTGTCAGCGTGGGAGCTCCCTCGGCTGCTGTCAGCGTTGTCTCCATTGCGGCCATGGAGCTCTTAGCAAAGGGGATGTTGAAATCCACCTACAAGGGCCAAAGGAAAAAAAAAAGTGGCGTGTACTTGTTCACGGCTGGAGTAACCAGCCTGTGCCTCACAAAGGACAGTGCTGCAGGACAGATGAACAGAAGAGCTGTTAAACCCCCCATGTGCTCCTCCACAGTTTTTGTAGCGCCGTAACAGAATAACGCCCGTACACAGACCGCAGCATAGAGACACGCGTGCCACAGAGCGGGTGTGCAAGCAAACCACTGCCTCACTCATTCTAAGGACAGCGCGCGCGCACACACACGCGCCCCTTTCTTCCTTCATTACCCTCCCTAGGACACGCTCAGAGCTCACACCTCTCACTCCCCAAGACCCTCACGCACAGCCAGGACTGCACCGCCAGAGTGCACATGCACCAGCCCAACACATCCCTGACACTGCACACGCATCCGCACACATGCTCACGCTCTCCACACGCACAGAGACACTGCACAGCGGACACACCCCTCACACAGCATGGTGGCCAGGACACACGTACACCTGATGGGCCCACAGCCCCAGGGGTGCTATAGGAGCTGCAGCCCTTCTCCGGATTGTATGGGGAAAGGCTGAGGGCAGAGGAGGAGCTGCTGTGGGGTAGAGCGGTGCGGCAACCTGGGAGTGCAGATGCCTGGCTTTTCTCTGCAGCTGCAGTGCTCTCCAGCCAGGCAAACCTGGGATGGGCCATGTTTGTCCCTGGGCCTCCGTCGGCCCTTGGCTGCTCCTTGTGGCGGCCCCCCCAGGGCTGTGCTCATGTCCTGGTGGGCGCACGGTGTCCCCACCACCCACCTCCTGCCTGCTGCCTGGAGGTGGACGTGCCTCATTTAGACCTTCCTCCTCTCTTGCCGCATGGCTGCGGTTGGTTTTTTTAGCGCTTTCTTGAATTAGGTTTTCAAAGCAGCACCTAGTAGCTTCTTGTAAACTACAGGCAACTCACAGCTGCTTGACTGCCCTGTCAGCCTTTTTCAAATCCTGGGCTCCTTGAAGCCTGTCCATGCGCCTCCTCTGACCCAGGAACACAGCATCTCCCTGCCCTTCATCAAACACAGGAAGGGGCTTTGTGGATCCTCCCAGAGGAGCGGGTGATGGCCGTGTCCTTTCGGTCTGTTGCTGGGAGAAGCCTCTTCTTCGGTCGTCTTCCTTGTCCCAGTAACGCCTGATGCTCCAAACACTGCACTCTCCCTGCAAGTGCTGCCTCTTACTAAGCACCTGCTTCACTGGCAGACATTCGGCGTAGTAAAGAGGCAAAGGCTTTGGACCGCCTTGCTGCTGCAGGGACCAACAAATTGCCAGGGAGGTCCAGAAGCTGAGTACTCAGCCAGTACTGTTTTGCCCTGCCTGTGCGCTTAGTTGGCAGCTTTCCCTGGCCATGCAACTCATGAAGTGGTGCTGACCCTGATTTCCAGAAAAGTACTTGTCAGTTTAAAAGAGAAGAACTGGTTTTCAGTGGGGAGTTGGAAGGGCGACGTTCTGCTGCTTTGGGGGACTGCCCGCTGGCTTTTCTGGTGCGGTGACCCTTCTGTCTCGTCTCGCTCTGAGAGCTCCGTGAGGTCCCTCTTGACCCTCCCTGTGTGGAATAGCTACAAGATGCTGCTGCAGAGACTACTGGACTCTGACAGCCAGGCAGGGGTTAGGCCAGAGCCCAGATGCCCTCGGGAGCAGAGCGCAAAGCCAGAAGCCCGTTGGCTCCCCCACGAGATGTGGTTTGGGACCAGTGTTCTCTGCTGCTGCTCTCCGTGTCCTTCTTGGCTGCCTTAGCCCCTCTCCAGCCTCCACTCCCATTGGCCCAGCATGGCTTTGGCTGCTCTGGGTCTGCCCTTACTCACGGTCCCTGTGGCAGTCGGGTGTCCTTCTTCTGCCTCCCCTCGCCCCCTCCCCCGGCTGCCTTCACTACAGGGGCTTTCTGATGCACTCAATGGCCTCACAGGGCTGCCACAGCAGCGACCGCACTGTCCCAGCCCTGGGTCGCCTGTGGCCTCCCTTTTCCTGCCTCTAGCCAGCTAAACCCTGCCGAGGGGCACTTTGCCCTGGCACTCCGTGCCCTGGTGAATGTTGCAAGCCTGGCACGCAATGGCTGCTCCTTGCTGGACGAGACAAAGAGGAAAGCACTTGAGGTGCCCGGTTAATGCTGAAGAGCCATGGTGATCGCAGGCAACAATGGTTGCTCGTGGGCTCCAGTCCGCCTCTCCAAGCGTGCTCCAGTGGCGCAATGGGCCAGCGCGCAGTACTTATACAGCAGTGCTAAGCGGAGGGATGCTGAGGGTGTGAGTTCAAGCCTCACCTGGAGCATGGGCTTTTGATCATGCACTGCCTCCTCTTCCCTTGGGCGGTGCAGCTTTCTAGCAGCGACATCTGTCTCAAGCCAGACATCCCGGGACCTGCCAATACAGACACCTTGGAACACCAGAAGCGCTCGGGGCCGTTCCAGGCTTGACCTGGGCTCTGCCCGCATAGCACTCGGTTTGGGGCCCCGGAGGCAGAGCTGGGCTCTCCTCCCTTCTCTTCCGCAGAGGATCCAGACCCCACTCAGGGCGCAGATGCTAACATTTTCCTTTGCTCTTCAGCATTTGCCCTCCAGGCGGACACTCTCCCAGCACCAGCTGCCCAGCCTCACTGTGGCAGAGCCTTCCTAGCCAGCCTTTCCCCCTGCAGCCAGGCCAGGAGGAAGCACTCCTGGCTCTCTACACGCGAGCACTGCGGTGGAGCTGCAGGCAAAAGCTGCTGCCTCACAGCGCCTCTCACTCTGCAGCAGGCAAGGGAGAAAGGCAGCTCTGCCTTTCCAGGGAGGGTTTCTTTCCCACAGCCAGCTTACAGCTTGGCCGGAACAGGACTTAAGACTTCCAGCATGGTGGCATAACCTCAGAAAAGTCACACGCTCCCCCTGAAGAAAAAAAAAAAGCGACTTCTTTCTCCCAGGGAAGAGCTACTTGTGTTGGGGGTCTCTATGGCGTGGGATGGCAGTTGCGGGTGGGCTGGGGCTGCAGGGCAGTTTGTGTGTGGAGCTGAGAGTGCCCTGACTGCAACACGGAGAGCAAGGGCAAGGGAAAGGAAAGGTGAAAAGCTGGGCACTTTCCAGGCAGAGTCTCTCAGTTCTCAAGCTTGGCCTGGAGAACGGAGAAGCTTGACTGCTTTCCCAGAAGCAGGGGTAGCTGTCACGGCAGCCCCACAGCAGAAGACACTGCACGATCACTAGAAACCAGGAAATCATTTTAGGCATGAGCCCACTGAATATTTCGAACTTCCTAGGAAGAGCTGCCTAGGCCATGGCATCTTTGGAAACAAACCCCTTGGCCTACCCTTGCGGGTGCCTCCCGTGTCTTTTCCAACTCTCCTTTTCACCCGGCGGGCTTTGCAAAACCATTGCTGTGACTCGGATTCGAACCGAGGTTGCTGCGGCCACAACGCAGAGTACTAACCACTATACGATCACAGCTGCCCATGTGATTGCCTTTCCTCCTCGGGCCATTTGTTCCTCCTGCCTTCTGCCCTCCTGCGGAGCAGCCAGAGCTGTCAGGTGACGGCAGGCTAGCAGGGAGAAGTCAGAAAATGCGAGTCTGTGTCCTTGCAGAGCAGCACCCGAACAGCGCAAGCCCTCATGTGCCTCCCTGGGAGAGGGGAGGCAAACTCACGCTCTAGATTCACCTTTTCAGAAGTCTCAGTTCTTGGGGATGGCAAAGAACTGGACTGAAGGAAGTTACGGGGCATGTCCAGGGGCTGGCGATGAGGAAAGGACAACTCTGCAAAGAGCGGCCCCGCGTAGCCAGCTGGACAGAGGGTGGTGTAGGGGGGAAGGCAGGTGCATAGCACAGGGGATAGGAACTGCTCCGTGCCCAGCCCTGGCTCTTTCTGCTCAAGTGTCCCCTCCACCACGCACCCTGGGGTGCAGTGTGAGCCTGTGGGCGCACCTCCACAAAGAGCGACGGTCCTTTCCCCACTTGCTCTGCTCCTGCTGCTGGGAGAGGTCCTGGCGAGAGGTTGCAGCTGCAGGAGTGCTGCGCTGGGTGGCGGAGGTGGCTCAGCAGAAGGGAGCTGCTCCTCGCCTGAGCTACGTTGCAGCCATGCCCGGCCCTGGCCGCCATGCACCTCGCTGACCCTGCCCTTCCCTGGCTGACCGGGCTCCAGAGCTTGGCCTCAGACCCGTCTCAGCACTTTGGACTTGGCTGGCAACCACTGCTCTGTGCCTGGCCCTCGTTCCTGACACTCAACCAGCTCTCCCTTCTTGCTCGGGTGCTGAGGGCCTGTGCCCTGCCAGGGAGGTCCCTGCCTCACTGGCCTTGCTATGTCCCTCGCAGCCTGCTTGCCTGCCCTCGGAAAGCAGCCTGCTCCCACTGCTGGCTGCCACCTGCAGCAAGAGCGTGCTCACGTTTCGCACTGTGCTGCAAGGACAGCCGGAAGGGGCATCGGTCTCCTGGCGAGAGGCAATCCAGACTTCCCCCAGCCCAACCCATGCACCAGGACAGGAGTGTTGCAGTCTGGTGGGTATAGGTGAGTGGTGCAAGGAGCTGGATTTTGGCTCCGGTTTCTTGGAGAGGTGGGTTTGAAGCCCGTGCTGTCGGGCTTTGTTGTCTCAGGCTGCTGTGATTTGTGCCCAGCTGTGATTTTCTGCTCAGGGACTTTCCAGGTGCAAACCTGTGTCCAGCAGTGACCAGCCTCCCCGCCGACCGCCACCTTGCACTCCCTGGGCCTTCCCGCTGCAGGGTGCCTGCTGCCCAGAGGCTCTGGTTGAGGGCCTCGTTCTCAGAAAGAAGGAGGAATGCCTGCAGAGTTGCCTGGGAAGGCTCGAGCTGCCACGGCAATTTGTCTTCCTGACCGGCTGTGGGGGGCTGTGGTTGGAGGGGTTGGTCCCCTGCAGGGCAGGGCTGGTGCCCACCGGTGGGTGCACAGGCAGGCTGGGCCTCTCCTCCCTGGTGGTCTAGTGGTCAGGATTCGGCACTCTCACTGCCGCGGCCTGGGTTCGATTCCCAGCCAGGGAAAGGCTTAGGGTTAGGGCTAACCCTATTGCCACAGCAAGCGAGGCCTTTCACCTGGGGGGGCAGCGTGGAAGGAAGGGGACCCTATCAGACGCACAGGAGCTCTGAGCAGGCACGAGGAACAGGGCGTTTCCTCTGTTGCAACAACAGCCATCCTGGGCTTGCCTGTGCAGCCAGCTCCAGGGCAGCCCTGTCTTCTGCCAAATCCCCTTGCAGAATACCCTTTCCTTAGGGCTCCTGGGAGGCGCTGGGTGACAGAGAAAAGGTCTCTGGGTCTGCGGGACGTGACTCACCTGCCGCAGGAGCTGCCTTGTCTTTCAGTCCTAAGATCCCTGCACTACCCAGTCCCACAGAGGCAGGAGCAGGCGACTCTGCAGTGAAGCTTTGCTCTGCACATGCCAATGAGAGACCCTTCCCATGCTTCCTGGTGCAGACGGGGCCAGAAGGCCCAGGGAGGAGCTGAAATGGGCTCCTGGGCCCATGGGCAGGGTGTGTGGAGCATTGCTGGTCAGGGCCACTGAGGCCCTCAGGGCCCTGACAGCACCCAGGTGTCGCGTCCTGCTGCTACGCCACAGGGGACTCGCAATAACAACCAGTGCTTAGGCCCTGCTGATAGTCACAGCCTGAGCCAGCCCTTGGTTCTGTTACGTCCTGGACAACTCCGGTCACTTTGAAAGAAGCCCTGGAAACAAGCCCACCTGCCCCCCACACTCAGCCATGGCACAGGTGTTCCTCAGTGCAGCGAGATGTTGGTGCACAAGGGGTGGCGCTTAACGCTCCCAGACCCGATTTTGCATTCGCACGGCCTTTGGCACGGTTTGGAGACGGTCCTGGCGGACTCTTGGACAGTGCCCGGGGGGAAAGGAAGTAGCCGTTGCTGAGAGCACAGCTCACCGAGGCAGCACACAGGTGCAGCAGTTTGAGCCAAAGGAGGCTGTGACCTCTCGCAAGCTCTAACAGGCTCCAGCGAGCTCTGTCAGCCATTCCTGAGCACAGGGCGCTTGGAGCTCTAGTTCCACCTAGAGTCGTGATGAGGGAAGGTCAAGCAGCCGTCCAGCAGGTGCCAGCGAGAGACCTGTACCACAAGCGCTGGGCCCAGTACAAGAAAGACATGGCCATGCCGGAGCGAGTCCAGCAAAAGGCCTCCGAGAGGCTTGAGGGATTGAAGCATCCGTCACACGAGCAGAGGCTGAGAGAGCTGGGATTGTTTAGGCGGGAGACGCAAAGGCCCAGAGGGGCTCTTGTCGGTGTGTCTAAATACACGATGGGGGGAGTAAAGAAGACGGAGCCAGACTCCAGAGCCCAGGCAGACTCCAGACTCCAGAACCCAGAGAGGCTGTGGTATACCTAACCAGCACCAGCCCTTGCTTTGCCGAGGCTCCTCTTTATTCCTTCCTTCCTTTATCCCTTCCTTCCTTCCTTCAGGGCAGAGCTCAGCACAGCCCCTGCGGCCAGCAATGGCAGCGCAGCGTCCCCATCTGGGGCCACCACACTGGTGAGCTCCCCCTCCCCGCCCCCGCCATGGCTCTCGCTGCGCCACGGCGTGGGGTGGGGGCAGCACCCCAAAACAGCCAGCGCAGCTGCCCTTGGCTGAGGTGGGCAAAGCCTGGCAGGGTCTGGGGGAGGGTGTCGCGGGAGGCCTGGCAGCCTCTTGGTGACGCGGGCTGGGGTCACAGTGGGACATGCCGCATCACAGCCACAGCTCCCCTCCCGCCACGGGGCCCCTCCCTGCACTTCCCTGCGAGGCCTGGGCAAGCCCAGCTTTCGGGTGCTGCTCTCGCCACCGCTCTTCTCTGGAGGAGCTGCTTTGCAGCGCAACGAGAGGGCGAAGGCAGGCCACGCAACACTGCTGGAGCCTGCCTGGGGAAGTGCAAAGGAGGAGGAGGAGAAGTTTCCTCCTCCCCCTCCTGCTACAGGGCCTCATTGAGTGTGAGGGGGCGCAAAGATGGAGAACCTGTGGCCAGACGTGTTCCCAACGCTCAGGAATCTCAGCCGCTACGGTAAGGCTTGCAGGAGGTATTTCCTGACTGCTGTAGAGCATATCAGCTAGGAGAAGAGCTATGGAAAGGCTGGGCTCTGTGGGGCAGGGCTGGACAGGGCTAGTGGGTGCCACGAGAGACCAGTCTGCACGTCCCTTGGTGGCCCAGCGGTGAGTTTGGCAGCCGGGACTCCTGCAGGGGAGACACCTGGGGCTGCCCTGAGCCTGGGCGACTCCTGTGGGCACGGCACCGTCCTCTCACTGGCGTGGAAAGCTAGTCCCCGTTTCCCTAGCGGGCGGGTATGCCTTTCAGGCATGCCCACCTGAAAGGACAGGAGCCTCGCTTAGAAGTGGGCAGAGGTGTCCTCGCAGCTCAGCTCTGCAGCTCCCGCCACGTGGAGCGCCTTGCGTGTTTGGAATTGGGGTGGCGGTATGTTTCGTCTCACCTGCACCGGTCACCTCCTTGGTGAGCAGGGTGCTGAATGGTTGTGCGCTTGCTGACTTGGATTTTTCCCTTGCTTTCCAGAGATTGTTACCATTTGGGACAGCGTCTCTGAATACATTCTAGAGCACTTGGCAGAGAACAAGGTGGGTCTTGTGGCTCGGTCCTCCCCTCCTGAAACGCTGACGGTTTGCCTTGTCCTGACACCCCTGTGCCACGGCGTGCCGTTGCTTCCCTCCCCTGAAAAGAGAAAGAGCACCCCCGCAGGACACTGTCCTGGACAAATGTGCCACAGAGCAGCTTCTCTGGCACCGGCGGTAACAACGGAAGTCCCGATAAAGCAGAAGAGAGTGCTGGGCACTTTCTGGGCCTTCTCCCTTCTCCAGTGCCAGCATGGAAAAACCAAAGCCTGGCCCCTGTTCCAGGGTTGGTCCCTGCCGTTGGAAACCCCTCCGACTGTAGGTAGGGGAGGAATGTTGGCTCTGCTGTTGCTTTCCCAAAGAGATTTGGGGGGCGAGCCGAGGAGCAAGAGGAAAGAAAGGTCTGGAGTGTGTGCTTTCCCTAGTGCCCCATCTTGCCCTTTGCATGCTAGGGGTGGGCAGGGCCCAGGGCAGCATCCCCACGCTCGGGCAAGCCCTCGGTCCGTTTTTCGTCTCCAGGCTGCTTATGCTTGTTCCTTCTCTCCCGCTGCTGCTCTCAGGGTGTCAAGGTATTAGGAGTGGGGATATTCTATGTCCTTAAACACTACGAGTGCTCCGTGAACGGTGAGCTTTCGATTGTTCGGAGACCCATGTTCCGTATATCGGAGGTTGTTGCCAAGGAATACCAGGCCAGGTGCGCTCAAGAAGATGTTCCTGGTAAGAAGACACGTTAAAACCTTTGCCTGCCCTTGCGCCGAGCTTGAGGCGCATGCAAACTGCTCTGAAGACACGACTGAATGCCTCCGGCTGGCCTGAGAACAACTTCAGCTTGTTCAAGCTGCAGAGGCCAGCCAGGAGCAACTGCTCAGAAAGGCTCCCTGGGTGTCCTTTCCTGGTAATATGCCTTCAGCCGGTGCGTGGGAGGGATAGGACGCTGGCCCCAAAAGCGGAGACATTTGCTGACTACGAGGCGGTGGGGGTGGGGGTGGGGGTCGGGGTGGGGGTGCGGGGGGGGTAGAAGAACCCTGTGGGCTGCTGTGCCGTCCTTGCACTTTGCTTCTTCCTTGCGTCTACTGACATGGCATAGGCTTAGCCAGAGGGCACTGGCTGCGGGCACAGTCACAATGGCCTGGCACCACGCACTTTCTCATGGGACCTGCACCCGTCTGCCCTACTTGTCCTGCCCTCCGGTAACGTGGTCCTACCAAATGGTTAGTTTCCCTTTTTTATTCCTGCACTGGCAAAATCACTGCTGCCCCCTGAGCACCTCAGTTTGCAGGCTGCTCTGACTCTTCCCGGAAGGGACTCCATAAACCGCTCCTAGGCGCTGTAGCAGAGGATTCAAGAGCCTGCTCTGAGGCAGCGCTGTCTTGCCAGAAAGTGTTGTCGCCTTGTGATTGGAGCCCGCTGCCCTGCTGCAGAGGTGACTTTGTTCCTCCTTTGCTGCTGTCTAGGTGACGTAAGAATCGTCCCTCTGAGGTACGAGGATCTATCCGTGTGTGCCCACATGCCTTTTACAACGGTGCAGTGCTGCATACAGGAGACCGTGATGGCGTTCTTTCGGGCCATCTCAAAAAGACAGGCCGTGGACTTTGTCTTCAAGGCCATTGGCATTCTCTCCGTACGAGACCAGGAAGTGACCATGAGATTTTACGATGACTTCCTCCTCACCGTGGATGGCACTGGAAAGCTGCTAGCAGCTCTGCTCGGGGTAAGTCGAGCACTTCCCCGTGCTACGCCTACTTCTTCTGGACACCTGTCAAAGGACGACTGAACTGATCTCTGTTGGCCTGCCAGGACCTTCCCGGCCAGCGGGGCAGCCACGGTCTCCAGCCACGCCAACTCTCTCTAGCGTCCGTCTCTCGTACGCAGTGGTCTGGGCGACAGAGGCGAACGTAGGACGAGCTGCCCCGCGTTAGGCCAAGGCTCTGGCTGGCCCAGCATCCCACTCTCTGTGCTAGAAATGATAATGGCGAGGCTTTTACGGGCTCAAAAGTAGGCAGTTTCTGGGGAAAGAGTCTACGACGCAGGCAGGTATCTGTGGCGCTTCCCCTCGCAGAAAGCCATGGTTGAGTGCTGGGCCGTCTGCACTGACCAGCCCTTCCCAGTGTCCCTGGCGTCCCACTGCCATGAACGGCTCTTTTCTGCCCCAGGCCTGCATTCACGCTCTGCTTGGGATGGTCACCCTGTCCCAGCCTGTCTCCTCATCCCAGCCCAATGCCCTTCCCCAGCTCTCTCGTGTGGCACTCCCGGTTCTTACCCACTGGGCAAAGGCAAAGCAAGGGCTGGGTCTCTCTCGCTCCTCTTCCATGCTATGGATGCAACCACCCAAATCCTTGGAGAGCCTGTGAGGCTAACACCAGGTCCGAGCCAGGTGTTCTCTTTCCAGGAAGGCTCATAGCAAGCCAACCAGCAAAACCCGGCCCGCAGAGACCCTGGCTAATCGAATGCCTTCTCCTGTGCCTGACTTCTCCACTAACAGAGAAGGCGCGTCCTCGTTGACTGTCTTGACTCTTGCCCTTGCGAAACACCTGGCAGTGAGGTCCCTCAGTCTCAGCTCTGAGCTGTGCATCTTCTGCTTTCCTAGTTGAGGGCTAGCATTTGGAGAGGAAACTTTGTTTCAGGGTGTCCCGGTGGCAGCATCTGCCCTGAGCACAAGAAAGATTTGCTGCCTTTAGGAGCAAGGCAGTCATGTCGCCGGAACGCTCTCACGTACCTCTGTCTCTGTTTCAGGCCCCAGGGACGAGACCCCTGGTGGTTTCAGGAAGAGGAAGTGTGGCTTTTCGCATGGGTCCCGGCAGTGTCTTCGTGTTGCCACAGTACGTTTGTGGAGTAGGTCTCAGCTCCTGCTTGGTGAATAGGAGGAGGGGAGGCGAGATGGTCTCCAGGGGCAGCAAGGAGGCCTGGAGTACACTTTCTCCGCGTCAGGATAGGGAAGCCCTGGCCCAGACTGGTGGGGCCTCTCGTGTGCGCACACGCCGCGGAGGTCTGGCCTGTGCCTCTCCGGTTCCTCAGAATGAGAGTTCTCAAGGATGTTGCGTACTCTGCTTTGGAAAGCTATGGCCTTGGCAGGCCTTCTCAAAGCTCTCTGGCAACGGACTGTGAATGCGAGCGGCAAAGGGAGCGTGGTGCCTTTTCTGCAGCCTGGCGTCTTCTCCTTTCCAGATTTGATTTGACGCTTCCGGCTGAAAAACAAGAGGCGGAATCTCCCTCCCAGGGATCCCTGAAGTGCACTGAAGAAGAAGGGCAGATGGACAGAACAGGTCATGTCACAGCTGACTTGTGAGAGAGAAGGGAGTGTGCATGCGTGCGTGTGTTCATGCGTGTGTTCCCTTTGTCCTCAGCAGTAGGTGGTTGGAGCCCTGGTCAAGATGCGGTGCCTGGGAGAGTAGACTGCCTCTTTGTGCCTCTATTTACCCCTCGCAGCAAATCTCAAGTGACTCTGGATGGCAGGAGGTCTCAGGGTGGCCCAACAGCAACAAATGCAGCTGGTGCCGCTGAAGGGCAGTTTTGCCCCGGGGCGCTGTGCCCTGGTGGATAGCGCAAGCTCCTCTTTCACTTTAGCACTTTAGGACGTTTGGCGGCGAGGTGTCTATGCTGGAGGGGAAGGGAGGGGGGGTCTACCTCTCTGACGGATCCCGGGCACGTGAATGTGGGGAGAAAGATTGCCTGGAGATGACTGTCAACAGGCTGCTAGCGTGTGCCAAGGACGTCCTAGGGAGCAAGACCTCTTGGAGAGCGTGGCTCCAAGGGGATCAGCCTGTTTGATCCGATGCTGGAGCACATCTGCCTGTCCCAAGTGCTCACAAAGACGCTTGCTGAAGAGCCTTCTCCTTTCCTACTTCCAGGGAGTGCTCCCGTTGCGTGCCTCCTCTCTCAAGAAAGGCCTGTGCCACCCGCGTTATCTGGCGCCGGCCGTAAAAAGCAGAAGGGGCGGAAGAGCAAAGGAAGCAAGTCGTCGGCCAGGTGAGGCTCTTGGAGAAAAGGGCTGAGGGTGCCCTTGTGCTCTTGGAGTTCTTCGAAGGGGTTGCTTCTTCCGTACACTCTGTCAGTGTGACATCTGAAGGGCGGCCAACAAGTCTTTGCATGACTTGGTCTTCCTAGATTGACGGCAAGCCTGTCGCAGGTTTCTGCGAGCCTCTGGTGTCAAGCTTCTCTCTGGTGCCTTTCTTGTTTCCAGGACGGAGACTGAGATGTCGCCTGTGAGACCAGCCTCTTCCTCCAGAGGGTCTCGGAAGGCCGCCAAAGGCCGGGAGGCAAAGGACAGAGCGCGTAACAAGCAGACTGAGGGAAAAGGTAATGTCACAGCTGACTGGTGAGAGAGGTGTGTTTGTTTTCCTTTTGGCCTCCGCAGCACGGGGCTGGAGCCAAGCTGAAAAGGCGATGCCTGGCGGAGTAGGCTGCTTCTCTTGTGCCTCTGTTTACTCATCACGGCAGATCTCAGGGGACTCCTCCTGGAAGGGGCTCTCCGGGCAGTCCTGCAGCACCAACTGCAGCAGCTGCCACTGCTGAGGGGCACTTGGCCCTGGGACTCCATGCCCTGGTGTGTCTTGCAAGCTGCTCCTTAGTTGCAGGAGTCTGTCTGTGCAGCAGCATTTAGGAATTTAGGAAGATCCCTCCGCGCTCTGCGCGGGATCAAAATCCTGCCTTGAGCTGCCAGTGGCGGAGGGGGTCTACCTTTCCCAGGGAAGCAGCGCGCTGGAAAGTGGGGAGGAAGACCACGTGGAGATGAGTGGCGACAGGCTGCGAAGCTGTGCCAAAACGTGGCTTCCTTGTGGAGGCTGGTAATTGCAGGCCTTGTGCTGTGCATCTCCCTAAGCATGTCTTTGGGCTGGATGTGCCAGAAGAGCACGTCTGTGCATGTGAGCGCCTTATAGATGTGCAGGAATCTGTTCCCCTTCTCGTGTGGAACTATGCCCTCCAGCCCGCAGCCGCCCCAAAGGAGAGGGTACCATGAGGTCACCAGCACCTCCCAGCCAAGCCCCGCTTTTTAAGCCTATGGGCTAGAGAAAGCAGGAGAACAGCCACAGTACTCCAGGGCAGACGGGTGCCCTGCAGAAGTGAAGAGCTGGACAGGATTCTGTGTCAGCAAGGGCCTAAGACCTGCTCGGGAGCAGAGCTCCGAGGCAATCGGGCTCTTTGATCCAAAGCTGGAGCACAGCTGCCTGTCCTTCTTGTTCAAACGCTCACAGAGATGCTTGCTGAAGAGTCTCCGCCCTTCCTACTTCCAGGGAGTCCTCCTGCTGAGCGCCTCCTTTCTCGAGAAAGGCTTTCTCCGCCCACGCTATCTGGGGCCAGCTCAAAGGGAGGGAAAGAATGGAAAACCCGGGCAAACAAGCCAGCTGCCAGGTGAGGCTCTTGGAGCAAAGCATGCCGGTGACCGTGTGCTTTTGGCATTCTGGGAAGGAGTTGTTTCCGTCGCACACGCCGTCGGTATGAACTCTGAAAGGTTGTCAACTCGTGTCACAACGACCGATGTCGATGCAAGAGGTGTTGCAGCAGCTGAGAAGTTGCAGCAAAGCTGTTCTGCTTTGCTAGACATTTCAAGGGACCTCATTTGGTTGCAGCGTAGATGAGAGCACTTCCCAGAGGAACGTGAAAGTCAGACCATCCTCCCCCACCAACAGAGAGCGGTGTCCGTTTTCCTTGGTTTTTAGGTTGGATTCAATTCACTAGAAGCCTCCCCTTTTCCCATTTCACCCCAAAACAGAGTCTTTCTGACCACCTCACGGCCTTTAGTGCCCCTAGCAGGAGGCGGCTAGCGGGCTCTGCAGGCTCCGGGCGTGGCAAATGGCACTGGTTTTCTCCTCGTGCCATCCAGAGAGGGCCCACACCTGGGCATCCAGAGCTTTCCTTAGGGCCTGTAGGGCCCTCACTCTTGATGGGATCACAAGGGCTCAAATACACCAAATGCTCCAGCAGCACCGTCTTGTGCTGCAGAGGCTGGCACGCCGCTGCTTGTGAGCACAAGATGGAGAACGGTCTCATCCGGGACTCCGATAACCTCACCCGGCTTGTGTGTTTTCAGCCTGCTGCAAACAGTTTGGGAGAGCTCCTCTCAGGTGGACGAGGACAGCAAGCAGCAAGAACCTCGTCAAGCCAGACCTCGGACTGCAATTCCTGTTTGCAGGCAGCCAAACAGGGCAGAACAGGTAAGCCGAGGAGCGGAGCCGTGGAGGTCTCCAAGTCCGAGTGGTACTGCTGCCCCCCAAAGAGCAGGCCAGGTGGCCATGGTCTTTCAAGCTTGCCTGCCCATGCCTGGCAGGGAGAAGCTGCTGCAAAAAGCCAAAGGGGAGGAGCAGCAATGTGCTGTGGTGGGGGCATGGCTGGGTCGCCCCCTCCCTTGAACTTGCAGGGAAGAAGGCCAACCACAGGCGGGGCTGTGCTTGCAAGAGTGTAGCCAGCCGAGTGAAGGACGCCACGAGTCCTCTCTCTTCAGCCCTTGGGAGACCTCACCTGGAGCCAGCCCTAGGTCCAGGGTGGGGCTCGACCATGCAAGAGAGGCTCTGGAATGCTGGAGCAAATCCAGCGGAGGCTCCCAAGCTGGCCAGCGGGCTGGAGAACCTGGTGTCCAAGGGAGAGGTGGAGAGGACTGTGTTTGTTCAGCCCATAGAAGAGAAGGCTCAAGGGTCCATCGCCTTGCTGTCTGCAGCTACCCGGGGGAAAGGCTAGAGGTAACTTAGCCAGCTCTTCTCAGAGGCGCACAGTGACAGGGTGAGAGGCACAAGACGTAGAGTTGCAAAAAGGCAGATTCTGGCTAGCTGTTGGGAGGCGCGTTTCCACCATGAGGGTGGTCAAAGTTTGGAACAGGGCCCAGAGAGGCTGTGGGACTTCTACCCTTGGAGTTATTCAACCCTCAGGTGGACACAGCCCGGGCAGCCTGCTCTAACTGGCCCCGCTTGGAGCGGGGCCTTGGACGAGAGTTCTCCAGAGGTCCCCTCCAACCGACCCCGTTCAGTGGTTCCGTGCTGGGGTCTGACTGGTGGAACCCCACGGGAGCGTTTGATTTCACGGTTGCAGCGCTGAAAAACGGTCATTCCTTGCCCTCATTCACCCTGTCACGAGCGATGTCAGCAAGAGAGAATGGAGCCAGCAAGCAACGGTGGTGAATCCCGGCCAGGGTCCCTGCCTGCGGCAGTGCTTGGCATGGGGGTTTCTGAGGCCAGAGCAGAGCAAGTGTGCGGGAGGACGCACAGGCCCCGCAGTTGCTGGCTTCTCCAGGGCTGAGAGGTGAGAGCGCCTGAGGGAGGTCAGAAGCAGCCTCAAATTTGTCCTCTGGCCCCAATGCAGGCTTGGCGGCATCAGGAAACGCTGCCCGAGGTTCAGCCACACTCACCAGTGCCGTGGCTTGGGAAAGAGGAGAGCGCTGCTGCCTTCCTGCCCCGAGCTGAGGAGAAGAAGAGGAAGCCAGAGAGGCTGCCGCGGCTGCGCAAAGAGTAAGTGCGCGCCAGGCCCAGCCCCGGCCTGGAAAACTGGAGTGGCAGCACCTGTCCGAGGTGTGAGGAAGCCCATCTTGGGAGCCATGGGGCTGGGTATGGCGTCCCCTGATTTCTCCTGGCATGGCAATGACCTGGGCTGGACCCTGGTGCCAGGCAGCCCCAAGCTGCATTGCCACTTGAAGGCTGTGGGTACCACCAGCGGGAGCGTGCGTGCAGGGGCTGGTCGAGGGGAGAGGCAGGAGGGCCTCAGCCAGAAGGGGAGAGGGAACTTTCCCTGCTCTTGCAGGCAGCTTTCTGTACGAGCAAGCCACACCCTGCAACTCTTGGAGACTTACCAAGTGCGTCGGGAAGAGTGGAAGCAGAGGGTAGAGCTGAATCGGCAGCGGAATTCCCAAGAGAAGCACTTCCTCTGGTAAATTTCTCCAGCTGGGGGTGCTGTTTCCCCTTCCCCTGCACTGGCCTTCCCTCCACACCCAGGAGCACCCAAGGGGAGGGGAGGGGAAGGGGGTCCGGTCTTTCCCTGGCACCCCTCGTGGGAGAGCAACAGGCTTTGCAGGCTGTGGCCTGGGAGCAGGCACCCTTCCAGCCCAGGGGCAGGGGTTGGGCACTCAGCGGTGGGCTTTCCCTGTGGGACCAGAAAGTTGTGGCTGCCGACGATGAAAGGATTCCTCCAGCGTTTTGGCTCTCCCTTTTCAAACCGCACGCTCCATCCTTGTCTCCCCAAGGCTCCACACCCGGACACCTTGCCCTGTGGGGATCGAGGCCGGCTTGGTGCAAAGTCCCATCCCCGCCTGACTCCTCCGCAGGCTGATTACCGGCACGTGGCACCTTGTCATGTCCTTGCCTTGGACACTAGGGCCCCTGTCCCGTTCCAGAAAGCATAGAGATGCCAGCAGAAGCAGACCCCAGAAGAACCGCCCTGCCCTAGGCCTGCAGCGTTTCCGTGCCCTTCTCCCTGTGCCTAAAACCAAACGGTTCCTTTTTAATGCCCTAGCACTGGGCAGCAGATGGCTCTGCGGGATCAAAGGGAGAGATACCAGGACTTGCTGGCTGCGCAGAAGACGTGTGAACATTGCTGGAAAGTCTGGAAGCGTGGTCCTGAGCCATCTTGCTAGCTGCGGAAGCCTGCCTGGGCCTGAAGAGCGACCAGTCCCAAGGCACTGCAGCTCCAGGGCCAAGTGGAGGCCTGTCAGCGTGGGAGCTCCCTCGGCTGCTGTCAGCGTTGTCTCCATTGCGGCCATGGAGCTCTTAGCAAAGGGGATGTTGAAATCCACCTACAAGGGCCAAAGGAAAAAAAAAAGTGGCGTGTACTTGTTCACGGCTGGAGTAACCAGCCTGTGCCTCACAAAGGACAGTGCTGCAGGACAGATGAACAGAAGAGCTGTTAAACCCCCCATGTGCTCCTCCACAGTTTTTGTAGCGCCGTAACAGAATAACGCCCGTACACAGACCGCAGCATAGAGACACGCGTGCCACAGAGCGGGTGTGCAAGCAAACCACTGCCTCACTCATTCTAAGGACAGCGCGCGCGCACACACACGCGCCCCTTTCTTCCTTCATTACCCTCCCTAGGACACGCTCAGAGCTCACACCTCTCACTCCCCAAGACCCTCACGCACAGCCAGGACTGCACCGCCAGAGTGCACATGCACCAGCCCAACACATCCCTGACACTGCACACGCATCCGCACACATGCTCACGCTCTCCACACGCACAGAGACACTGCACAGCGGACACACCCCTCACACAGCATGGTGGCCAGGACACACGTACACCTGATGGGCCCACAGCCCCAGGGGTGCTATAGGAGCTGGAGCCCTTCTCCGGATTGTATGGGGAAAGGCTGAGGGCAGAGGAGGAGCTGCTGTGGGGTAGAGCGGTGCGGCAACCTGGGAGTGCAGATGCCTGGCTTTTCTCTGCAGCTGCAGTGCTCTCCAGCCAGGCAAACCTGGGATGGGCCATGTTTGTCCCTGGGCCTCCGTCGGCCCTTGGCTGCTCCTTGTGGCGGCCCCCCCAGGGCTGTGCTCATGTCCTGGTGGGCGCACGGTGTCCCCACCACCCACCTCCTGCCTGCTGCCTGGAGGTGGACGTGCCTCATTTAGACCTTCCTCCTCTCTTGCCGCATGGCTGCGGTTGGTTTTTTTAGCGCTTTCTTGAATTAGGTTTTCAAAGCAGCACCTAGTAGCTTCTTGTAAACTACAGGCAGCTCACAGCTGCTTGACTGCCCTGTCAGCCTTTTTCAAATCCTGGGCTCCTTGAAGCCTGTCCATGCGCCTCCTCTGACCCGGGAACACAGCATCTCCCTGCCCTTCATCAAACACAGGAAGGGGCTTTGTGGATCCTCCCAGAGGAGCGGGTGATGGCCGTGTCCTTTCGGTCTGTTGCTGGGAGAAGCCTCTTCTTCGGTCGTCTTCCTTGTCCCAGTAACGCCTGATGCTCCAAACACTGCACTCTCCCTGCAAGTGCTGCCTCTTACTAAGCACCTGCTTCACTGGCAGACATTCGGCGTAGTAAAGAGGCAAAGGCTTTGGACCGCCTTGCTGCTGCAGGGACCAACAAATTGCCAAGGAGGTCCAGAAGCTGAGTACTCAGCCAGTACTGTTTTGCCCTGCCTGTGCGCTTAGTTGGCAGCTTTCCCTGGCCATGCAACTCATGAAGTGGTGCTGACCCTGATTTCCAGAAAAGTGCTTGTCAGTTTAAAAGAGAAGAACTGGTTTTCAGTGGGGAGTTGGAAGGGCGACGTTCTGCTGCTTTGGGGGACTGCCCGCTGGCTTTTCTGGTGCGGTGACCCTTCTGTCTCGTCTCGCTCTGAGAGCTCCGCGAGGTCCCTCTTGACCCTCCCTGTGTGGAATAGCTACAAGATGCTGCTGCAGAGACTACTGGACTCTGACAGCCAGGCAGGGGTTAGGCCAGAGCCCAGATGCCCTCGGGAGCAGAGCGCAAAGCCAGAAGCCCGTTGGCTCCCCCACGAGATGTGGTTTGGGACCAGTGTTCCCTGCTGCTGCTCTCCGTGTCCTTCTTGGCTGCCTTAGCCCCTCTCCAGCCTCCACTCCCATTGGCCCAGCATGGCTTTGGCTGCTCTGGGTCTGCCCTTACTCACGGTCCCTGTGGCAGTCGGGTGTCCTTCTTCTGCCTCCCCTCGCCCCCTCCCCCGGCTGCCTTCACTACAGGGGCTTTCTGATGCACTCAATGGCCTCACAGGGCTGCCACAGCAGCGACCGCACTGTCCCAGCCCTGGGTCGCCTGTGGCCTCCCTTTTCCTGCCTCTAGCCAGCTAAACCCTGCCGAGGGGCACTTTGCCCTGGCACTCCGTGCCCTGGTGAATGTTGCAAGCCTGGCACGCAATGGCTGCTCCTTGCTGGACGAGACAAAGAGGAAAGCACTTGAGGTGCCCGGTTAATGCTGAAGAGCCATGGTGATCGCAGGCAACAATGGTTGCTCGTGGGCTCCAGTCCGCCTCTCCAAGCGTGCTCCAGTGGCGCAATGGGCCAGCGCGCAGTACTTATACAGCAGTGCTAAGCGGAGGGATGCTGAGGGTGAGTTCAAGCCTCACCTGGAGCATGGGCTTTTGATCATGCACTGCCTCCTCTTCCCTTGGGCGGTGCAGCTTCCTAGCAGTGACATCTGTCTCAAGCCAGACATCCTGGGACCTGCCAATACAGACACCTTGGAACACCAGAAGCGCTCGGGGCCGTTCCAGGCTTGACCTGGGCTCTGCCCGCATAGCACTCGGTTTGGGGCCCCGGAGGCAGAGCTGGGCTCTCCTCCCTTCTCTTCCGCAGAGGATCCAGACCTCTTCTCTTCCGCAGAGGATCCAGAGGGTTTCTTTCCCACAGCCAGCTTACAGCTTGGCCGGAACAGGACTTAAGGCTTCCAGCATGGTGGCATAACCTCAGAAAAGTCACACGCTCCCCCTGAAGAAAAAAAAAAAGCGACTTCTTTCTCCCAGGGAAGAGCTACTTGTGTTGGGGGTCTCTATGGCGTGGGATGGCAGTTGCGGGTGGGCTGGGGCTGCAGGGCAGTTTGTGTGTGGAGCTGAGAGTGCCCTGACTGCAACACGGAGAGCAAGGGCAAGGGAAAGGAAAGGTGAAAAGCTGGGCACTTTCCAGGCAGACTCTCTCAGTTCTCAAGCTTGGCCTGGAGAATGGAGAAGCTTGACTGCTTTCCCAGAAGCAGGGGTAGCTGTCACGGCAGCCCCACAGCAGAAGACACTGCACGATCACTAGAAACCAGGAAATCATTTTAGGCACGAGCCCACTGAATGTTTGGAACAGAGAGCACAGAAGAGCTTCCTAGGCCATGGCATCTTTGGAAACAAACCCACTGGCCTACCCTTGCGGGTGCCTCCCGTGTCTTTTCCAACTCTCCTTTTCACCCGGCGGGCTTTGCAAAACCATTGCTGTGACTCGGATTCGGCCACAACGCAGAGTACTAACCACTATACGATCACAGCTGCCCATGTGATTGCCTTTCCTCCTCGGGCCATTTGTCCCTCCTGCCTCCTGCCCTCCTGCCTTCTGCCCTCCTGCGGAGCAGCCAGAGCTGTCAGGTGACGACAGGCTAGCAGGGAGAAGTCAGAAAATGCGAGTCTGTGTCCTTGCAGAGCAGCACCCGAACAGCGCAAGCCCTCATGTGCCTCCCTGGGAGAGGGGAGGCAAACTCATACTCTAGATTCACCTTTTCAGAAGTCTCAGTTCTTGGGGATGGCAAAGAACTGGACTGAAGGCAGTTACGGGGCATGTCCAGGGGCTGGCGATGAGGAAAGGACAACTCTGCAAAGAGCGGCCCCGCGTAGCCAGCTGGACAGAGGGTGGTGTAGGGGGGAAGGCAGGTGCATAGCACAGGGGATAGGAACTGCTCCGTGCCCAGCCCTGGCTCTTTCTGCTCAAGTGTCCCCTCCACCACGCACCCTGGGGTGCAGTGTGAGCCTGTGGGCGCACCTCCACAAAGAGCGACGGTCCTTTCCCCACTTGCTCTGCTCCTGCTGCTGGGAGAGGTCCTGGCGAGAGGTTGCAGCTGCAGGAGTGCTGCGCTGGGTGGCGGAGGTGGCTCAGCAGAAGGGAGCTGCTCCTCGCCTGAGCTACGTTGCAGCCATGCCCGGCCCTGGCCGCCATGCACCTCGCTGACCCTGCCCTTCCCTGGCTGACCGGGCTCCAGAGCTTGGCCTCAGACCCGTCTCAGCACTTTGGACTTGGCTGGCAACCACTGCTCTGTGCCTGGCCCTCGTTCCTGACACTCAACCAGCTCTCCCTTCTTGCTCGGGTGCTGAGGGCCTGTGCCCTGCCAGGGAGGTCCCTGCCTCACTGGCCTTGCTATGTCCCTCGCAGCCTGCTTGCCTGCCCTCGGAAAGCAGCCCGCTCCCACTGCTGGCTGCCACCTGCAGCAAGAGCGTGCTCACGTTTCGCACTGTGCTGCAAGGACAGCCGGAAGGGGCATCGGTCTCCTGGCGAGAGGCAATCCAGACTTCCCCCAGCCCAACCCATGCACCAGGACAGGAGTGTTGCAGTCTGGTGGGTATAGGTGAGTGGTGCAAGGAGCTGGATTTTGGCTCCGGTTTCTTGGAGAGGTGGGTTTGAAGCCCGTGCTGTCGGGCTTTGTTGTCTCAGGCTGCTGTGATTTGTGCCCAGCTGTGATTTTCTGCTCAGGGACTTTCCAGGTGCAAACCTGTGTCCAGCAGTGACCAGCCTCCCCGCCGACCGCCACCTTGCACTCCCTGGGCCTTCCCACTGCAGGGTGCCTGCTGCCCAGAGGCTCTGGTTGAGGGCCTCGTTCTCAGAAAGAAGGAGGAATGCCTGCAGAGTTGCCTGGGAAGGCTCGGGCTGCCACGGCAATTTGTCTTCCTGACCGGCTGTGGGGGGCTGTGGTTGGAGGGGTTGGTCCCCTGCAGGGCAGGGCTGGTGCCCACCGGTGGGTGCACAGGCAGGCTGGGCCTCTCCTCCCTGGTGGTCTAGTGGTCAGGATTCGGCACTCTCACTGCCGCGGCCTGGGTTCGATTCCCAGCCAGGGAAAGGCTTAGGGTTAGGGCTAACCCTATTGCCACAGCAAGCGAGGCCTTTCACCTGGGGGGGCAGCGTGGAAGGAAGGGGACCCTATCAGACGCACAGGAGCTCTGAGCAGGCACGAGGAACAGGGCGTTTCCTCTGTTGCAACAACAGCCATCCTGGGCTTGCCTGTGCAGCCAGCTCCAGGGCAGCCCTGTCTTCTGCCAAATCCCCTTGCAGAATACCCTTTCCTTAGGGCTCCTGGGAGGCGCTGGGTGACAGAGAAAAGGTCTCTGGGTCTGCGGGACGTGACTCACCTGCCGCAGGAGCTGCCTTGTCTTTCAGTCCTAAGATCCCTGCACTACCCAGTCCCACAGAGGCAGGAGCAGGCGACTCTGCAGTGAAGCTTTGCTCTGCACATGCCAATGAGAGACCCTTCCCATGCTTCCTGGTGCAGACGGGGCCAGAAGGCCCAGGGAGGAGCTGAAATGGGCTCCTGGGCCCATGGGCAGGGTGTGTGGAGCATTGCTGGTCAGGGCCACTGAGGCCCTCAGGGCCCTGACAGCACCCAGGTGTCGCGTCCTGCTGCTACGCCACAGGGGACTTGCAATAACAACCAGTGCTTAGGCCCTGCTGATAGTCACAGCCTGAGCCAGCCCTTGGTTCTGTTACGTCCTGGACAACTCCGGTCACTTTGAAAGAAGCCCTGGAAACAAGCCCACCTGCCCCCCACACTCAGCCATGGCACAGGTGTTCCTCAGTGCAGCGAGATGTTGGTGCACAAGGGGTGGCGCTTAACGCTCCCAGACCCGATTTTGCATTCGCACGGCCTTTGGCACGGTTTGGAGACGGTCCTGGCGGACTCTTGGACAGTGCCCGGGGGGAAAGGAAGTAGCCGTTGCTGAGAGCACAGCTCACCGAGGCAGCACACAGGTGCAGCAGTTTGAGCCAAAGGAGGCTGTGACCTCTCGCAAGCTCTAACAGGCTCCAGCGAGCTCTGTCAGCCATTCCTGAGCACAGGGCGCTTGGAGCTCTAGTTCCACCTAGAGTCGTGATGAGGGAAGGTCAAGCAGCCGTCCAGCAGGTGCCAGCGAGAGACCTGTACCACAAGCGCTGGGCCCAGTACAAGAAAGACATGGCCATGCCGGAGCGAGTCCAGCAAAAGGCCTCCGAGAGGCTTGAGGGATTGAAGCATCCGTCACACGAGCAGAGGCTGAGAGAGCTGGGATTGTTTAGGCGGGAGACGCAAAGGCCCAGAGGGGCTCTTGTCAGTGTGTCTAAATACGCGATGGGGGGAGTAAAGAAGACGGAGCCAGACTCCAGAGCCCAGGCAGACTCCAGACTCCAGAACCCAGAGAGGCTGTGGTATACCTAACCAGCACCAGCCCTTGCTTTGCCGAGGCTCCTCTTTATTCCTTCCTTCCTTTATCCCTTCCTTCCTTCCTTCAGGGCAGAGCTCAGCACAGCCCCTGCGGCCAGCAATGGCAGCGCAGCGTCCCCATCTGGAGCCACCACACTGGTGAGCTCCCCCTCCCCGCCCCCGCCATGGCTCTCGCTGCGCCACGGCGTGGGGTGGGGGCAGCACCCCAAAACAGCCAGCGCAGCTGCCCTTGGCTGAGGTGGGCAAAGCCTGGCAGGGTCTGGGGGAGGGTGTCGCGGGAGGCCTGGCAGCCTCTTGGTGACGCGGGCTGGGGTCACAGTGGGACATGCCGCATCACAGCCACAGCTCCCCTCCCGCCACGGGGCCCCTCCCTGCACTTCCCTGTGAGGCCTGGGCAAGCCCAGCTTTCGGGTGCTGCTCTCGCCACCGCTCTTCTCTGGAGGAGCTGCTTTGCAGCGCAACGAGAGGGCGAAGGCAGGCCACGCAACACTGCTGGAGCCTGCCTGGGGAAGTGCAAAGGAGGAGGAGGAGAAGTTTCCTCCTCACCCTCCTGCTACAGGGCCTCATTGAGTGTGAGGGGGCGCAAAGATGGAGAACCTGTGGCCAGACGTGTTCCCAACGCTCAGGAATCTCAGCCGCTACGGTAAGGCTTGCAGGAGGTATTTCCTGACTGCTGTAGAGCATATCAGCTAGGAGAAGAGCTATGGAAAGGCTGGGCTCTGTGGGGCAGGGCTGGACAGGGCTAGTGGGTGCCACGAGAGACCAGTCTGCACGTCCCTTGGTGGCCCAGCGGTGAGTTTGGCAGCCGGGACTCCTGCAGGGGAGACACCTGGGGCTGCCCTGAGCCTGGGCGACTCCTGTGGGCACGGCACCGTCCTCTCACTGGCGTGGAAAGCTAGTCCCCGTTTCCCTAGCGGGCGGGTATGCCTTTCAGGCATGCCCACCTGAAAGGACAGGAGCCTCGCTTAGAAGTGGGCAGAGGTGTCCTCGCAGCTCAGCTCTGCAGCTCCCGCCACGTGGAGCGCCTTGCATGTTCGGAATTGGGGTGGCGGTATGTTTCGTCTCACCTGCACCGGTCACCTCCTTGGTGAGCAGGGTGCTGAATGGTTGTGCGCTTGCTGACTTGGATTTTTCCCTTGCTTTCCAGAGATTGTTACCATTTGGGACAGCGTCTCTGAATACATTCTAGAGCACTTGGCAGAGAACAAGGTGGGTCTTGTGGCTCGGTCCTCCCCTCCTGAAACGCTGACGGTTTGCCTTGTCCTGACACCCCTGTGCCACGGCGTGCCGTTGCTTCCCTCCCCTGAAAAGAGAAAGAGCACCCCCGCAGGACACTGTCCTGGACAAATGTGCCACAGAGCAGCTTCTCTGGCACTGGCGGTAACAACGGAAGTCCCGATAAAGCAGAAGAGAGTGCTGGGCACTTTCTGGGCCTTCTCCCTTCTCCAGTGCCAGCATGGAAAAACCAAAGCCTGGCCCCTGTTCCAGGGTTGGTCCCTGCCGTTGGAAACCCCTCCGACTGTAGGTAGGGGAGGAATGTTGGCTCTGCTGTTGCTTTCCCAAAGAGATTTGGGGGGCGAGCCGAGGAGCAAGAGGAAAGAAAGGTCTGGAGTGTGTGCTTTCCCTAGTGCCCCATCTTGCCCTTTGCATGCTAGGGGTGGGCAGGGCCCAGGGCAGCATCCCCACGCTCGGGCAAGCCCTCGGTCCGTTTTTCGTCTCCAGGCTGCTTATGCTTGTTCCTTCTCTCCCGCTGCTGCTCTCAGGGTGTCAAGGTATTAGGAGTGGGGATATTCTATGTCCTTAAACACTACGAGTGCTCCGTGAACGGTGAGCTTTCGATTGTTCGGAGACCCATGTTCCGTATATCGGAGGTTGTTGCCAAGGAATACCAGGCCAGGTGCGCTCAAGAAGATGTTCCTGGTAAGAAGACACGTTAAAACCTTTGCCTGCCCTTGCGCCGAGCTTGAGGCGCATGCAAACTGCTCTGAAGACATGACTGAATGCCTCCGGCTGGCCTGAGAACAACTTCAGCTTGTTCAAGCTGCAGAGGCCAGCCAGGAGCAACTGCTCAGAAAGGCTCCCTGGGTGTCCTTTCCTGGTAATATGCCTTCAGCCGGTGCGTGGGAGGGATAGGACGCTGGCCCCAAAAGCGGAGACATTTGCTGACTACGAGGCGGTGGGGGTGGGGGTGGGGGTCGGGGTGGGGGTGCGGGGGGGGTAGAAGAACCCTGTGGGCTGCTGTGCCGTCCTTGCACTTTGCTTCTTCCTTGCGTCTACTGACATGGCATAGGCTTAGCCAGAGGGCACTGGCTGCGGGCACAGTCACAATGGCCTGGCACCACGCACTTTCTCATGGGACCTGCACCCGTCTGCCCTACTTGTCCTGCCCTCCGGTAACGTGGTCCTACCAAATGGTTAGTTTCCCTTTTTTATTCCTGCACTGGCAAAATCACTGCTGCCCCCTGAGCACCTCAGTTTGCAGGCTGCTCTGACTCTTCCCGGAAGGGACTCCATAAACCGCTCCTAGGCGCTGTAGCAGAGGATTCAAGAGCCTGCTCTGAGGCAGCGCTGTCTTGCCAGAAAGTGTTGTCGCCTTGTGATTGGAGCCCGCTGCCCTGCTGCAGAGGTGACTTTGTTCCTCCTTTGCTGCTGTCTAGGTGACGTAAGAATCGTCCCTCTGAGGTACGAGGATCTATCCGTGTGTGCCCACATGCCTTTTACAACGGTGCAGTGCTGCATACAGGAGACCGTGATGGCGTTCTTTCGGGCCATCTCAAAAAGACAGGCCGTGGACTTTGTCTTCAAGGCCATTGGCATTCTCTCCGTACGAGACCAGGAAGTGACCATGAGATTTTACGATGACTTCCTCCTCACCGTGGATGGCACTGGAAAGCTGCTAGCAGCTCTGCTCGGGGTAAGTCGAGCACTTCCCCGTGCTACGCCTACTTCTTCTGGACACCTGTCAAAGGATGACTGAACTGATCTCTGTTGGCCTGCCAGGACCTTCCCGGCCAGCGGGGCAGCCACGGTCTCCAGCCACGCCAACTCTCTCTAGCGTCCGTCTCTCGTACGCAGTGGTCTGGGCGACAGAGGCGAACGTAGGACGAGCTGCCCCGCGTTAGGCCAAGGCTCTGGCTGGCCCAGCATCCCACTCTCTGTGCTAGAAATGATAATGGCGAGGCTTTTACGGGCTCAAAAGTAGGCAGTTTCTGGGGAAAGAGTCTACGACGCAGGCAGGTATCTGTGGCGCTTCCCCTCGCAGAAAGCCATGGTTGAGTGCTGGGCCGTCTGCACTGACCAGCCCTTCCCAGTGTCCCTGGCGTCCCACTGCCATGAACGGCTCTTTTCTGCCCCAGGCCTGCATTCACGCTCTGCTTGGGATGGTCACCCTGTCCCAGCCTGTCTCCTCATCCCAGCCCAATGCCCTTCCCCAGCTCTCTCGTGTGGCACTCCCGGTTCTTACCCACTGGGCAAAGGCAAAGCAAGGGCTGGGTCTCTCTCGCTCCTCTTCCATGCTATGGATGCAACCACCCAAATCCTTGGAGAGCCTGTGAGGCTAACACCAGGTCCGAGCCAGGTGTTCTCTTTCCAGGAAGGCTCATAGCAAGCCAACCAGCAAAACCCGGCCCGCAGAGACCCTGGCTAATCGAATGCCTTCTCCTGTGCCTGACTTCTCCACTAACAGAGAAGGCGCGTCCTCGTTGACTGTCTTGACTCTTGCCCTTGCGAAACACCTGGCAGTGAGGTCCCTCAGTCTCAGCTCTGAGCTGTGCATCTTCTGCTTTCCTAGTTGAGGGCTAGCATTTGGAGAGGAAACTTTGTTTCAGGGTGTCCCGGTGGCAGCATCTGCCCTGAGCACAAGAAAGATTTGCTGCCTTTAGGAGCAAGGCAGTCATGTCGCCGGAACGCTCTCACGTACCTCTGTCTCTGTTTCAGGCCCCAGGGACGAGACCCCTGGTGGTTTCAGGAAGAGGAAGTGTGGCTTTTCGCATGGGTCCCGGCAGTGTCTTCGTGTTGCCACAGTACGTTTGTGGAGTAGGTCTCAGCTCCTGCTTGGTGAATAGGAGGAGGGGAGGCGAGATGGTCTCCAGGGGCAGCAAGGAGGCCTGGAGTACACTTTCTCCGCGTCAGGATAGGGAAGCCCTGGCCCAGACTGGTGGGGCCTCTCGTGTGCGCACACGCCGCGGAGGTCTGGCCTGTGCCTCTCCGGTTCCTCAGAATGAGAGTTCTCAAGGATGTTGCGTACTCTGCTTTGGAAAGCTATGGCCTTGGCAGGCCTTCTCAAAGCTCTCTGGCAACGGACTGTGAATGCGAGCGGCAAAGGGAGCGTGGTGCCTTTTCTGCAGCCTGGCGTCTTCTCCTTTCCAGATTTGATTTGACGCTTCCGGCTGAAAAACAAGAGGCGGAATCTCCCTCCCAGGGATCCCTGAAGTGCACTGAAGAAGAAGGGCAGATGGACAGAACAGGTCATGTCACAGCTGACTTGTGAGAGAGAAGGGAGTGTGCATGCGTGCGTGTGTTCATGCGTGTGTTCCCTTTGTCCTCAGCAGTAGGTGGTTGGAGCCCTGGTCAAGATGCGGTGCCTGGGAGAGTAGACTGCCTCTTTGTGCCTCTATTTACCCCTCGCAGCAAATCTCAAGTGACTCTGGATGGCAGGAGGTCTCAGGGTGGCCCAACAGCAACAAATGCAGCTGGTGCCGCTGAAGGGCAGTTTTGCCCCGGGGCGCTGCGCCCTGGTGGATAGCGCAAGCTCCTCTTTCACTTTAGCACTTTAGGACGTTTGGCGGCGAGGTGTCTATGCTGGAGGGGAGGGGAGGGGGGGTCTACCTCTCTGACGGATCCCGGGCACGTGAATGTGGGGAGAAAGATTGCCTGGAGATGACTGTCAACAGGCTGCTAGCGTGTGCCAAGGACGTCCTAGGGAGCAAGACCTCTTGGAGAGCGTGGCTCCAAGGGGATCAGCCTGTTTGATCCGATGCTGGAGCACATCTGCCTGTCCCAAGTGCTCACAAAGACGCTTGCTGAAGAGCCTTCTCCTTTCCTACTTCCAGGGAGTGCTCCCGTTGCGTGCCTCCTCTCTCAAGAAAGGCCTGTGCCACCCGCGTTATCTGGCGCCGGCCGTAAAAAGCAGAAGGGGCGGAAGAGCAAAGGAAGCAAGTCGTCGGCCAGGTGAGGCTCTTGGAGAAAAGGGCTGAGGGTGCCCTTGTGCTCTTGGAGTTCTTCGAAGGGGTTGCTTCTTCCGTACACTCTGTCAGTGTGACATCTGAAGGGCGGCCAACAAGTCTTTGCATGACTTGGTCTTCCTAGATTGACGGCAAGCCTGTCGCAGGTTTCTGCGAGCCTCTGGTGTCAAGCTTCTCTCTGGTGCCTTTCTTGTTTCCAGGACGGAGACTGAGATGTCGCCTGTGAGACCAGCCTCTTCCTCCAGAGGGTCTCGGAAGGCCGCCAAAGGCCGGGAGGCAAAGGACAGAGCGCGTAACAAGCAGACTGAGGGAAAAGGTAATGTCACAGCTGACTGGTGAGAGAGGTGTGTTTGTTTTCCTTTTGGCCTCCGCAGCACGGGGCTGGAGCCAAGCTGAAAAGGCGATGCCTGGCGGAGTAGGCTGCTTCTCTTGTGCCTCTGTTTACTCATCACGGCAGATCTCAGGGGACTCCTCCTGGAAGGGGCTCTCCGGGCAGTCCTGCAGCACCAACTGCAGCAGCTGCCACTGCTGAGGGGCACTTGGCCCTGGGACTCCATGCCCTGGTGTGTCTTGCAAGGTGCTCCTTAGTTGCAGGAGTCTGTCTGTGCAGCAGCATTTAGGAATTTAGGAAGATCCCTCCGCGCTCTGCGCGGGATCAAAATCCTGCCTTGAGCTGCCAGTGGCGGAGGGGGTCTAGCTTTCCCAGGGAAGCAGCGCGCTGGAAAGTGGGGAGGAAGACCACGTGGAGATGAGTGGCGACAGGCTGCGAAGCTGTGCCAAAACGTGGCTTCCTTGTGGAGGCTGGTAATTGCAGGCCTTGTGCTGTGCATCTCCCTAAGCATGTCTTTGGGCTGGATGCGCCAGAAGAGCACGTCTGTGCATGTGAGCGCCTTATAGATGTGCAGGAATCTGTTCCCCTTCTCGTGTGGAACTATGCCCTCCAGCCCGCAGCCGCCCCAAAGGAGAGGGTACCATGAGGTCACCAGCACCTCCCAGCCAAGCCCCGCTTTTTAAGCCTATGGGCTAGAGAAAGCAGGAGAACAGCCACAGTACTCCAGGGCAGACGGGTGCCCTGCAGAAGTGAAGAGCTGGACAGGATTCTGTGTCAGCAAGGGCCTAAGACCTGCTCGGGAGCAGAGCTCCGAGGCAATCGGGCTCTTTGATCCAAAGCTGGAGCACAGCTGCCTGTCCTTCTTGTTCAAACGCTCACAGAGATGCTTGCTGAAGAGTCTCCGCCCTTCCTACTTCCAGGGAGTCCTCCTGCTGAGCGCCTCCTTTCTCGAGAAAGGCTTTCTCCGCCCACGCTATCTGGGGCCAGCTCAAAGGGAGGGAAAGAATGGAAAACCCGGGCAAACAAGCCAGCTGCCAGGTGAGGCTCTTGGAGCAAAGCATGCCGGTGACCGTGTGCTTTTGGCATTCTGGGAAGGAGTTGTTTCCGTCGCACACGCCGTCGGTATGAACTCTGAAAGGTTGTCAACTCGTGTCACAACGACCGATGTCGATGCAAGAGGTGTTGCAGCAGCTGAGAAGTTGCAGCAAAGCTGTTCTGCTTTGCTAGACATTTCAAGGGACCTCATTTGGTTGCAGCGTAGATGAGAGCACTTCCCAGAGGAACGTGAAAGTCAGACCATCCTCCCCCACCAACAGAGAGCGGTGTCCGTTTTCCCTGGTTTTTAGGTTGGATTCAATTCACTAGAAGCCTCCCCTTTTCCCATTTCACCCCAAAACAGAGTCTTTCTGACCACCTCACGGCCTTTAGTGCCCCTAGCAGGAGGCGGCTAGCAGGCTCTGCAGGCTCCGGGCGTGGCAAATGGCACTGGTTTTCTCCTCGTGCCATCCAGAGAGGGCCCACACCTGGGCATCCAGAGCTTTCCTTAGGGCCTGTAGGGCCCTCACTCTTGATGGGATCACAAGGGCTCAAATACACCAAATGCTCCAGCAGCACCGTCTTGTGCTGCAGAGGCTGGCACGCCGCTGCTTGTGAGCACAAGATGGAGAACGGTCTCATCCGGGACTCCGATAACCTCACCCGGCTTGTGTGTTTTCAGCCTGCTGCAAACAGTTCGGGAGAGCTCCTCTCAGGTGGACGAGGACAGCAAGCAGCAAGAACCTCGTCAAGCCAGACCTCGGACTGCAATTCCTGTTTGCAGGCAGCCAAACAGGGCAGAACAGGTAAGCCGAGGAGCGGAGCCGTGGAGGTCTCCAAGTCCGAGTGGTACTGCTGCCCCCCAAAGAGCAGGCCAGGTGGCCATGGTCTTTCAAGCTTGCCTGCCCATGCCTGGCAGGGAGAAGCTGCTGCAAAAAGCCAAAGGGGAGGAGCAGCAATGTGCTGTGGTGGGGGCATGGCTGGGTCGCCCCCTCCCTTGAACTTGCAGGGAAGAAGGCCAACCACAGGCGGGGCTGTGTTTGCAAGAGTGTAGCCAGCCGAGTGAAGGACGCCACGAGTCCTCTCTCTTCAGCCCTTGGGAGACCTCACCTGGAGCCAGCCCTAGGTCCAGGGTGGGGCTCGACCATGCAAGAGAGGCTCTGGAATGCTGGAGCAAATCCAGCGGAGGCTCCCAAGCTGGCCAGCGGGCTGGAGAACCTGGTGTCCAAGGGAGAGGTGGAGAGGACTGTGTTTGTTCAGCCCATAGAAGAGAAGGCTCAAGGGTCCATCTCCTTGCTGTCTGCAGCTACCCGGGGGAAAGGCTAGAGGTAACTTAGCCAGCTCTTCTCAGAGGCGCACAGTGACAGGGTGAGAGGCACAAGACGTAGAGTTGCAAAAAGGCAGATTCCGGCTAGCTGTTGGTGGACACAGCCCGGGCAGCCTGCTCTAACTGGCCCCGCTTGGAGCGGGGCCTTGGACGAGAGTTCTCCAGAGGTCCCCTCCAACCGACCCCGTTCAGTGGTTCCGTGCTGGGGTCTGACTGGTGGAACCCCACGGGAGCGTTTGATTTCACGGTTGCAGCGCTGAAAAACGGTCATTCCTTGCCCTCATTCACCCTGTCACGAGCGATGTCAGCAAGAGAGAATGGAGCCAGCAAGCAACGGTGGTGAATCCCGGCCAGGGTCCCTGCCTGCGGCAGTGCTTGGCATGGGGGTTTCTGAGGCCAGAGCAGAGCAAGTGTGCGGGAGGACGCACAGGCCCCGCAGTTGCTGGCTTCTCCAGGGCTGAGAGGTGAGAGCGCCTGAGGGAGGTCAGAAGCAGCCTCAAATTTGTCCTCTGGCCCCAATGCAGGCTTGGCGGCATCAGGAAACGCTGCCCGAGCTTCAGCCACACTCACCAGTGCCGTGGCTTGGGAAAGAGGAGAGCGCTGCTGCCTTCCTGCCCCGAGCTGAGGAGAAGAAGAGGAAGCCAGAGAGGCTGCCGCGGCTGCGCAAAGAGTAAGTGCGCGCCAGGCCCAGCCCCGGCCTGGAAAACTGGAGTGGCAGCACCTGTCCGAGGTGTGAGGAAGCCCATCTTGGGAGCCATGGGGCTGGGTATGGCGTCCCCTGATTTCTCCTGGCATGGCAATGACCTGGGCTGGACCCTGGTGCCAGGCAGCCCCAAGCTGCATTGCCACTTGAAGGCTGTGGGTACCACCAGCGGGAGCGTGCGTGCAGGGGCTGGTCGAGGGGAGAGGCAGGAGGGCCTCAGCCAGAAGGGGAGAGGGAACTTTCCCTGCTCTTGCAGGCAGCTTTCTGTACGAGCAAGCCACACCCTGCAACTCTTGGAGACTTACCAAGTGCGTCGGGAAGAGTGGAAGCAGAGGGTAGAGCTGAATCGGCAGCGGAATTCCCAAGAGAAGCACTTCCTCTGGTAAATTTCTCCAGCTGGGGGTGCTGTTTCCCCTTCCCCTGCACTGGCCTTCCCTCCACACCCAGGAGCACCCAAGGGGAGGGGAGGGGAAGGGGGTCCGGTCTTTCCCTGGCACCCCTCGTGGGAGAGCAACAGGCTTTGCAGGCTGTGGCCTGGGAGCAGGCACCCTTCCAGCCCAGGGGCAGGGGTTGGGCACTCAGCGGTGGGCTTTCCCTGTGGGACCAGAAAGTTGTGGCTGCCGACGATGAAAGGATTCCTCCAGCGTTTTGGCTCTCCCTTTTCAAACCGCACGCTCCATCCTTGTCTCCCCAAGGCTCCACACCCGGACACCTTGCCCTGTGGGGATCGAGGCCGGCTTGGTGCAAAGTCCCATCCCCGCCTGACTCCTCCGCAGGCTGATTACCGGCACGTGGCACCTTGTCATGTCCTTGCCTTGGACACTAGGGCCCCTGTCCCGTTCCAGAAAGCATAGAGATGCCAGCAGAAGCAGACCCCAGAAGAACCGCCCTGCCCTAGGCCTGCAGCGTTTCCGTGCCCTTCTCCCTGTGCCTAAAACCAAACGGTTCCTTTTTAATGCCCTAGCACTGGGCAGCAGATGGCTCTGCGGGATCAAAGGGAGAGATACCAGGACTTGCTGGCTGCGCAGAAGACGTGTGAACATTGCTGGAAAGTCTGGAAGCGTGGTCCTGAGCCATCTTGCTAGCTGCGGAAGCCTGCCTGGGCCTGAAGAGCGACCAGTCCCAAGGCACTGCAGCTCCAGGGCCAAGTGGAGGCCTGTCAGCGTGGGAGCTCCCTCGGCTGCTGTCAGCGTTGTCTCCATTGCGGCCATGGAGCTCTTAGCAAAGGGGATGTTGAAATCCACCTACAAGGGCCAAAGGAAAAAAAAAAGTGGCGTGTACTTGTTCACGGCTGGAGTAACCAGCCTGTGCCTCACAAAGGACAGTGCTGCAGGACAGATGAACAGAAGAGCTGTTAAACCCTCCATGTGCTCCTCCACAGTTTTTGTAGCGCCGTAACAGAATAACGCCCGTACACAGACCGCAGCATAGAGACACGCGTGCCACAGAGCGGGTGTGCAAGCAAACCACTGCCTCACTCATTCTAAGGACAGCGCGCGCGCACACACACGCGCCCCTTTCTTCCTTCATTACCCTCCCTAGGACACGCTCAGAGCTCACACCTCTCACTCCCCAAGACCCTCACGCACAGCCAGGACTGCACCGCCAGAGTGCACATGCACCAGCCCAACACATCCCTGACACTGCACACGCATCCGCACACATGCTCACGCTCTCCACACGCACAGAGACACTGCACAGCGGACACACCCCTCACACAGCATGGTGGCCAGGACACACGTACACCTGATGGGCCCACAGCCCCAGGGGTGCTATAGGAGCTGGAGCCCTTCTCCGGATTGTATGGGGAAAGGCTGAGGGCAGAGGAGGAGCTGCTGTGGGGTAGAGCGGTGCGGCAACCTGGGAGTGCAGATGCCTGGCTTTTCTCTGCAGCTGCAGTGCTCTCCAGCCAGGCAAACCTGGGATGGGCCATGTTTGTCCCTGGGCCTCCGTCGGCCCTTGGCTGCTCCTTGTGGCGGCCCCCCCAGGGCTGTGCTCATGTCCTGGTGGGCGCACGGTGTCCCCACCACCCACCTCCTGCCTGCTGCCTGGAGGTGGACGTGCCTCATTTAGACCTTCCTCCTCTCTTGCCGCATGGCTGCGGTTGGTTTTTTTAGCGCTTTCTTGAATTAGGTTTTCAAAGCAGCACCTAGTAGCTTCTTGTAAACTACAGGCAGCTCACAGCTGCTTGACTGCCCTGTCAGCCTTTTTCAAATCCTGGGCTCCTTGAAGCCTGTCCATGCGCCTCCTCTGACCCGGGAACACAGCATCTCCCTGCCCTTCATCAAACACAGGAAGGGGCTTTGTGGATCCTCCCAGAGGAGCGGGTGATGGCCGTGTCCTTTCGGTCTGTTGCTGGGAGAAGCCTCTTCTTCGGTCGTCTTCCTTGTCCCAGTAACGCCTGATGCTCCAAACACTGCACTCTCCCTGCAAGTGCTGCCTCTTACTAAGCACCTGCTTCACTGGCAGACATTCGGCGTAGTAAAGAGGCAAAGGCTTTGGACCGCCTTGCTGCTGCAGGGACCAACAAATTGCCAAGGAGGTCCAGAAGCTGAGTACTCAGCCAGTACTGTTTTGCCCTGCCTGTGCGCTTAGTTGGCAGCTTTCCCTGGCCATGCAACTCATGAAGTGGTGCTGACCCTGATTTCCAGAAAAGTGCTTGTCAGTTTAAAAGAGAAGAACTGGTTTTCAGTGGGGAGTTGGAAGGGCGACGTTCTGCTGCTTTGGGGGACTGCCCGCTGGCTTTTCTGGTGCGGTGACCCTTCTGTCTCGTCTCGCTCTGAGAGCTCCGCGAGGTCCCTCTTGACCCTCCCTGTGTGGAATAGCTACAAGATGCTGCTGCAGAGACTACTGGACTCTGACAGCCAGGCAGGGGTTAGGCCAGAGCCCAGATGCCCTCGGGAGCAGAGCGCAAAGCCAGAAGCCCGTTGGCTCCCCCACGAGATGTGGTTTGGGACCAGTGTTCCCTGCTGCTGCTCTCCGTGTCCTTCTTGGCTGCCTTAGCCCCTCTCCAGCCTCCACTCCCATTGGCCCAGCATGGCTTTGGCTGCTCTGGGTCTGCCCTTACTCACGGTCCCTGTGGCAGTCGGGTGTCCTTCTTCTGCCTCCCCTCGCCCCCTCCCCCGGCTGCCTTCACTACAGGGGCTTTCTGATGCACTCAATGGCCTCACAGGGCTGCCACAGCAGCGACCGCACTGTCCCAGCCCTGGGTCGCCTGTGGCCTCCCTTTTCCTGCCTCTAGCCAGCTAAACCCTGCCGAGGGGCACTTTGCCCTGGCACTCCGTGCCCTGGTGAATGTTGCAAGCCTGGCACGCAATGGCTGCTCCTTGCTGGACGAGACAAAGAGGAAAGCACTTGAGGTGCCCGGTTAATGCTGAAGAGCCATGGTGATCGCAGGCAACAATGGTTGCTCGTGGGCTCCAGTCCGCCTCTCCAAGCGTGCTCCAGTGGCGCAATGGGCCAGCGCGCAGTACTTATACAGCAGTGCTAAGCGGAGGGATGCTGAGGGTGAGTTCAAGCCTCACCTGGAGCATGGGCTTTTGATCATGCAGTGCCTCCTCTTCCCTTGGGCGGTGCAGCTTCCTAGCAGTGACATCTGTCTCAAGCCAGACATCCTGGGACCTGCCAATACAGACACCTTGGAACACCAGAAGCGCTCGGGGCCGTTCCAGGCTTGACCTGGGCTCTGCCCGCATAGCACTCGGTTTGGGGCCCCGGAGGCAGAGCTGGGCTCTCCTCCCTTCTCTTCCGCAGAGGATCCAGACCTCTTCTCTTCCGCAGAGGATCCAGAGGGTTTCTTTCCCACAGCCAGCTTACAGCTTGGCCGGAACAGGACTTAAGGCTTCCAGCATGGTGGCATAACCTCAGAAAAGTCACACGCTCCCCCTGAAGAAAAAAAAAAAGCGACTTCTTTCTCCCAGGGAAGAGCTACTTGTGTTGGGGGTCTCTATGGCGTGGGATGGCAGTTGCGGGTGGGCTGGGGCTGCAGGGCAGTTTGTGTGTGGAGCTGAGAGTGCCCTGACTGCAACACGGAGAGCAAGGGCAAGGGAAAGGAAAGGTGAAAAGCTGGGCACTTTCCAGGCAGACTCTCTCAGTTCTCAAGCTTGGCCTGGAGAATGGAGAAGCTTGACTGCTTTCCCAGAAGCAGGGGTAGCTGTCACGGCAGCCCCACAGCAGAAGACACTGCACGATCACTAGAAACCAGGAAATCATTTTAGGCACGAGCCCACTGAATGTTTGGAACAGAGAGCACAGAAGAGCTTCCTAGGCCATGGCATCTTTGGAAACAAACCCACTGGCCTACCCTTGCGGGTGCCTCCCGTGTCTTTTCCAACTCTCCTTTTCACCCGGCGGGCTTTGCAAAACCATTGCTGTGACTCGGATTCGGCCACAACGCAGAGTACTAACCACTATACGATCACAGCTGCCCATGTGATTGCCTTTCCTCCTCGGGCCATTTGTCCCTCCTGCCTCCTGCCCTCCTGCCTTCTGCCCTCCTGCGGAGCAGCCAGAGCTGTCAGGTGACGACAGGCTAGCAGGGAGAAGTCAGAAAATGCGAGTCTGTGTCCTTGCAGAGCAGCACCCGAACAGCGCAAGCCCTCATGTGCCTCCCTGGGAGAGGGGAGGCAAACTCATACTCTAGATTCACCTTTTCAGAAGTCTCAGTTCTTGGGGATGGCAAAGAACTGGACTGAAGGCAGTTACGGGGCATGTCCAGGGGCTGGCGATGAGGAAAGGACAACTCTGCAAAGAGCGGCCCCGCGTAGCCAGCTGGACAGAGGGTGGTGTAGGGGGGAAGGCAGGTGCATAGCACAGGGGATAGGAACTGCTCCGTGCCCAGCCCTGGCTCTTTCTGCTCAAGTGTCCCCTCCACCACGCACCCTGGGGTGCAGTGTGAGCCTGTGGGCGCACCTCCACAAAGAGCGACGGTCCTTTCCCCACTTGCTCTGCTCCTGCTGCTGGGAGAGGTCCTGGCGAGAGGTTGCAGCTGCAGGAGTGCTGCGCTGGGTGGCGGAGGTGGCTCAGCAGAAGGGAGCTGCTCCTCGCCTGAGCTACGTTGCAGCCATGCCCGGCCCTGGCCGCCATGCACCTCGCTGACCCTGCCCTTCCCTGGCTGACCGGGCTCCAGAGCTTGGCCTCAGACCCGTCTCAGCACTTTGGACTTGGCTGGCAACCACTGCTCTGTGCCTGGCCCTCGTTCCTGACACTCAACCAGCTCTCCCTTCTTGCTCGGGTGCTGAGGGCCTGTGCCCTGCCAGGGAGGTCCCTGCCTCACTGGCCTTGCTATGTCCCTCGCAGCCTGCTTGCCTGCCCTCGGAAAGCAGCCCGCTCCCACTGCTGGCTGCCACCTGCAGCAAGAGCGTGCTCACGTTTCGCACTGTGCTGCAAGGACAGCCGGAAGGGGCATCGGTCTCCTGGCGAGAGGCAATCCAGACTTCCCCCAGCCCAACCCATGCACCAGGACAGGAGTGTTGCAGTCTGGTGGGTATAGGTGAGTGGTGCAAGGAGCTGGATTTTGGCTCCGGTTTCTTGGAGAGGTGGGTTTGAAGCCCGTGCTGTCGGGCTTTGTTGTCTCAGGCTGCTGTGATTTGTGCCCAGCTGTGATTTTCTGCTCAGGGACTTTCCAGGTGCAAACCTGTGTCCAGCAGTGACCAGCCTCCCCGCCGACCGCCACCTTGCACTCCCTGGGCCTTCCCGCTGCAGGGTGCCTGCTGCCCAGAGGCTCTGGTTGAGGGCCTCGTTCTCAGAAAGAAGGAGGAATGCCTGCAGAGTTGCCTGGGAAGGCTCGGGCTGCCACGGCAATTTGTCTTCCTGACCGGCTGTGGGGGGCTGTGGTTGGAGGGGTTGGTCCCCTGCAGGGCAGGGCTGGTGCCCACCGGTGGGTGCACAGGCAGGCTGGGCCTCTCCTCCCTGGTGGTCTAGTGGTCAGGATTCGGCACTCTCACTGCCGCGGCCTGGGTTCGATTCCCAGCCAGGGAAAGGCTTAGGGTTAGGGCTAACCCTATTGCCACAGCAAGCGAGGCCTTTCACCTGGGGGGGCAGCGTGGAAGGAAGGGGACCCTATCAGACGCACAGGAGCTCTGAGCAGGCACGAGGAACAGGGCGTTTCCTCTGTTGCAACAACAGCCATCCTGGGCTTGCCTGTGCAGCCAGCTCCAGGGCAGCCCTGTCTTCTGCCAAATCCCCTTGCAGAATACCCTTTCCTTAGGGCTCCTGGGAGGCGCTGGGTGACAGAGAAAAGGTCTCTGGGTCTGCGGGACGTGACTCACCTGCCGCAGGAGCTGCCTTGTCTTTCAGTCCTAAGATCCCTGCACTACCCAGTCCCACAGAGGCAGGAGCAGGCGACTCTGCAGTGAAGCTTTGCTCTGCACATGCCAATGAGAGACCCTTCCCATGCTTCCTGGTGCAGACGGGGCCAGAAGGCCCAGGGAGGAGCTGAAATGGGCTCCTGGGCCCATGGGCAGGGTGTGTGGAGCATTGCTGGTCAGGGCCACTGAGGCCCTCAGGGCCCTGACAGCACCCAGGTGTCGCGTCCTGCTGCTACGCCACAGGGGACTCGCAATAACAACCAGTGCTTAGGCCCTGCTGATAGTCACAGCCTGAGCCAGCCCTTGGTTCTGTTACGTCCTGGACAACTCCGGTCACTTTGAAAGAAGCCCTGGAAACAAGCCCACCTGCCCCCCACACTCAGCCATGGCACAGGTGTTCCTCAGTGCAGCGAGATGTTGGTGCACAAGGGGTGGCGCTTAACGCTCCCAGACCCGATTTTGCATTCGCACGGCCTTTGGCACGGTTTGGAGACGGTCCTGGCGGACTCTTGGACAGTGCCCGGGGGGAAAGGAAGTAGCCGTTGCTGAGAGCACAGCTCACCGAGGCAGCACACAGGTGCAGCAGTTTGAGCCAAAGGAGGCTGTGACCTCTCGCAAGCTCTAACAGGCTCCAGCGAGCTCTGTCAGCCATTCCTGAGCACAGGGCGCTTGGAGCTCTAGTTCCACCTAGAGTCGTGATGAGGGAAGGTCAAGCAGCCGTCCAGCAGGTGCCAGCGAGAGACCTGTACCACAAGCGCTGGGCCCAGTACAAGAAAGACATGGCCATGCCGGAGCGAGTCCAGCAAAAGGCCTCCGAGAGGCTTGAGGGATTGAAGCATCCGTCACACGAGCAGAGGCTGAGAGAGCTGGGATTGTTTAGGCGGGAGACGCAAAGGCCCAGAGGGGCTCTTGTCGGTGTGTCTAAATACGCGATGGGGGGAGTAAAGAAGACGGAGCCAGACTCCAGAGCCCAGGCAGACTCCAGACTCCAGAACCCAGAGAGGCTGTGGTATACCTAACCAGCACCAGCCCTTGCTTTGCCGAGGCTCCTCTTTATTCCTTCCTTCCTTTATCCCTTCCTTCCTTCCTTCAGGGCAGAGCTCAGCACAGCCCCTGCGGCCAGCAATGGCAGCGCAGCGTCCCCATCTGGGGCCACCACACTGGTGAGCTCCCCCTCCCTGCCCCCGCCATGGCTCTCGCTGCGCCACGGCGTGGGGTGGGGGCAGCACCCCAAAACAGCCAGCGCAGCTGCCCTTGGCTGAGGTGGGCAAAGCCTGGCAGGGTCTGGGGGAGGGTGTCGCGGGAGGCCTGGCAGCCTCTTGGTGACGCGGGCTGGGGTCACAGTGGGACATGCCGCATCACAGCCACAGCTCCCCTCCCGCCACGGGGCCCCTCCCTGCACTTCCCTGCGAGGCCTGGGCAAGCCCAGCTTTCGGGTGCTGCTCTCGCCACCGCTCTTCTCTGGAGGAGCTGCTTTGCAGCGCAACGAGAGGGCGAAGGCAGGCCACGCAACACTGCTGGAGCCTGCCTGGGGAAGTGCAAAGGAGGAGGAGGAGAAGTTTCCTCCTCCCCCTCCTGCTACAGGGCCTCATTGAGTGTGAGGGGGCGCAAAGATGGAGAACCTGTGGCCAGACGTGTTCCCAACGCTCAGGAATCTCAGCCGCTACGGTAAGGCTTGCAGGAGGTATTTCCTGACTGCTGTAGAGCATATCAGCTAGGAGAAGAGCTATGGAAAGGCTGGGCTCTGTGGGGCAGGGCTGGACAGGGCTAGTGGGTGCCACGAGAGACCAGTCTGCACGTCCCTTGGTGGCCCAGCGGTGAGTTTGGCAGCCGGGACTCCTGCAGGGGAGACACCTGGGGCTGCCCTGAGCCTGGGCGACTCCTGTGGGCACGGCACCGTCCTCTCACTGGCGTGGAAAGCTAGTCCCCGTTTCCCTAGCGGGCGGGTATGCCTTTCAGGCATGCCCACCTGAAAGGACAGGAGCCTCGCTTAGAAGTGGGCAGAGGTGTCCTCGCAGCTCAGCTCTGCAGCTCCCGCCACGTGGAGCGCCTTGCATGTTCGGAATTGGGGTGGCGGTATGTTTTGTCTCACCTGCACCGGTCACCTCCTTGGTGAGCAGGGTGCTGAATGGTTGTGCGCTTGCTGACTTGGATTTTTCCCTTGCTTTCCAGAGATTGTTACCATTTGGGACAGCGTCTCTGAATACATTCTAGAGCACTTGGCAGAGAACAAGGTGGGTCTTGTGGCTCGGTCCTCCCCTCCTGAAACGCTGACGGTTTGCCTTGTCCTGACACCCCTGTGCCACGGCGTGCCGTTGCTTCCCTCCCCTGAAAAGAGAAAGAGCACCCCCGCAGGACACTGTCCTGGACAAATGTGCCACAGAGCAGCTTCTCTGGCACCGGCGGTAACAACGGAAGTCCCGATAAAGCAGAAGAGAGTGCTGGGCACTTTCTGGGCCTTCTCCCTTCTCCAGTGCCAGCATGGAAAAACCAAAGCCTGGCCCCTGTTCCAGGGTTGGTCCCTGCCGTTGGAAACCCCTCCGACTGTAGGTAGGGGAGGAATGTTGGCTCTGCTGTTGCTTTCCCAAAGAGATTTGGGGGGCGAGCCGAGGAGCAAGAGGAAAGAAAGGTCTGGAGTGTGTGCTTTCCCTAGTGCCCCATCTTGCCTTTTGCATGCTAGGGGTGGGCAGGGCCCAGGGCAGCATCTCCACGCTCGGGCAAGCCCTCGGTCCGTTTTTCGTCTCCAGGCTGCTTATGCTTGTTCCTTCTCTCCCGCTGCTGCTCTCAGGGTGTCAAGGTATTAGGAGTGGGGATATTCTATGTCCTTAAACACTACGAGTGCTCCGTGAACGGTGAGCTTTCGATTGTTCGGAGACCCATGTTCCGTATATCGGAGGTTGTTGCCAAGGAATACCAGGCCAGGTGCGCTCAAGAAGATGTTCCTGGTAAGAAGACACGTTAAAACCTTTGCCTGCCCTTGCGCCGAGCTTGAGGCGCATGCAAACTGCTCTGAAGACATGACTGAATGCCTCCGGCTGGCCTGAGAACAACTTCAGCTTGTTCAAGCTGCAGAGGCCAGCCAGGAGCAACTGCTCAGAAAGGCTCCCTGGGTGTCCTTTCCTGGTAATATGCCTTCAGCCGGTGCGTGGGAGGGATAGGACGCTGGCCCCAAAAGCGGAGACATTTGCTGACTACGAGGCGGTGGGGGTGGGGGTGGGGGTCGGGGTGGGGGTGCGGGGGGGGTAGAAGAACCCTGTGGGCTGCTGTGCCGTCCTTGCACTTTGCTTCTTCCTTGCGTCTACTGACATGGCATAGGCTTAGCCAGAGGGCACTGGCTGCGGGCACAGTCACAATGGCCTGGCACCACGCACTTTCTCATGGGACCTGCACCCGTCTGCCCTACTTGTCCTGCCCTCCGGTAACGTGGTCCTACCAAATGGTTAGTTTCCCTTTTTTATTCCTGCACTGGCAAAATCACTGCTGCCCCCTGAGCACCTCAGTTTGCAGGCTGCTCTGACTCTTCCCGGAAGGGACTCCATAAACCGCTCCTAGGCGCTGTAGCAGAGGATTCAAGAGCCTGCTCTGAGGCAGCGCTGTCTTGCCAGAAAGTGTTGTCGCCTTGTGATTGGAGCCCGCTGCCCTGCTGCAGAGGTGACTTTGTTCCTCCTTTGCTGCTGTCTAGGTGACGTAAGAATCGTCCCTCTGAGGTACGAGGATCTATCCGTGTGTGCCCACATGCCTTTTACAACGGTGCAGTGCTGCATACAGGAGACCGTGATGGCGTTCTTTCGGGCCATCTCAAAAAGACAGGCCGTGGACTTTGTCTTCAAGGCCATTGGCATTCTCTCCGTACGAGACCAGGAAGTGACCATGAGATTTTACGATGACTTCCTCCTCACCGTGGATGGCACTGGAAAGCTGCTAGCAGCTCTGCTCGGGGTAAGTCGAGCACTTCCCCGTGCTACGCCTACTTCTTCTGGACACCTGTCAAAGGACGACTGAACTGATCTCTGTTGGCCTGCCAGGACCTTCCCGGCCAGCGGGGCAGCCACGGTCTCCAGCCACGCCAACTCTCTCTAGCGTCCGTCTCTCGTACGCAGTGGTCTGGGCGACAGAGGCGAACGTAGGACGAGCTGCCCCGCGTTAGGCCAAGGCTCTGGCTGGCCCAGCATCCCACTCTCTGTGCTAGAAATGATAATGGCGAGGCTTTTACGGGCTCAAAAGTAGGCAGTTTCTGGGGAAAGAGTCTACGACGCAGGCAGGTATCTGTGGCGCTTCCCCTCGCAGAAAGCCATGGTTGAGTGCTGGGCCGTCTGCACTGACCAGCCCTTCCCAGTGTCCCTGGCGTCCCACTGCCATGAACGGCTCTTTTCTGCCCCAGGCCTGCATTCACGCTCTGCTTGGGATGGTCACCCTGTCCCAGCCTGTCTCCTCATCCCAGCCCAATGCCCTTCCCCAGCTCTCTCGTGTGGCACTCCCGGTTCTTACCCACTGGGCAAAGGCAAAGCAAGGGCTGGGTCTCTCTCGCTCCTCTTCCATGCTATGGATGCAACCACCCAAATCCTTGGAGAGCCTGTGAGGCTAACACCAGGTCCGAGCCAGGTGTTCTCTTTCCAGGAAGGCTCATAGCAAGCCAACCAGCAAAACCCGGCCCGCAGAGACCCTGGCTAATCGAATGCCTTCTCCTGTGCCTGACTTCTCCACTAACAGAGAAGGCGCGTCCTCGTTGACTGTCTTGACTCTTGCCCTTGCGAAACACCTGGCAGTGAGGTCCCTCAGTCTCAGCTCTGAGCTGTGCATCTTCTGCTTTCCTAGTTGAGGGCTAGCATTTGGAGAGGAAACTTTGTTTCAGGGTGTCCCGGTGGCAGCATCTGCCCTGAGCACAAGAAAGATTTGCTGCCTTTAGGAGCAAGGCAGTCATGTCGCCGGAACGCTCTCACGTACCTCTGTCTCTGTTTCAGGCCCCAGGGACGAGACCCCTGGTGGTTTCAGGAAGAGGAAGTGTGGCTTTTCGCATGGGTCCCGGCAGTGTCTTCGTGTTGCCACAGTACGTTTGTGGAGTAGGTCTCAGCTCCTGCTTGGTGAATAGGAGGAGGGGAGGCGAGATGGTCTCCAGGGGCAGCAAGGAGGCCTGGAGTACACTTTCTCCGCGTCAGGATAGGGAAGCCCTGGCCCAGACTGGTGGGGCCTCTCGTGTGCGCACACGCCGCGGAGGTCTGGCCTGTGCCTCTCCGGTTCCTCAGAATGAGAGTTCTCAAGGATGTTGCGTACTCTGCTTTGGAAAGCTATGGCCTTGGCAGGCCTTCTCAAAGCTCTCTGGCAACGGACTGTGAATGCGAGCGGCAAAGGGAGCGTGGTGCCTTTTCTGCAGCCTGGCGTCTTCTCCTTTCCAGATTTGATTTGACGCTTCCGGCTGAAAAACAAGAGGCGGAATCTCCCTCCCAGGGATCCCTGAAGTGCACTGAAGAAGAAGGGCAGATGGACAGAACAGGTCATGTCACAGCTGACTTGTGAGAGAGAAGGGAGTGTGCATGCGTGCGTGTGTTCATGCGTGTGTTCCCTTTGTCCTCAGCAGTAGGTGGTTGGAGCCCTGGTCAAGATGCGGTGCCTGGGAGAGTAGACTGCCTCTTTGTGCCTCTATTTACCCCTCGCAGCAAATCTCAAGTGACTCTGGATGGCAGGAGGTCTCAGGGTGGCCCAACAGCAACAAATGCAGCTGGTGCCGCTGAAGGGCAGTTTTGCCCCGGGGCGCTGCGCCCTGGTGGATAGCGCAAGCTCCTCTTTCACTTTAGCACTTTAGGACGTTTGGCGGCGAGGTGTCTATGCTGGAGGGGAAGGGAGGGGGGGTCTACCTCTCTGACGGATCCCGGGCACGTGAATGTGGGGAGAAAGATTGCCTGGAGATGACTGTCAACAGGCTGCTAGCGTGTGCCAAGGACGTCCTAGGGAGCAAGACCTCTTGGAGAGCGTGGCTCCAAGGGGATCAGCCTGTTTGATCCGATGCTGGAGCACATCTGCCTGTCCCAAGTGCTCACAAAGACGCTTGCTGAAGAGCCTTCTCCTTTCCTACTTCCAGGGAGTGCTCCCGTTGCGTGCCTCCTCTCTCAAGAAAGGCCTGTGCCACCCGCGTTATCTGGCGCCGGCCGTAAAAAGCAGAAGGGGCGGAAGAGCAAAGGAAGCAAGTCGTCGGCCAGGTGAGGCTCTTGGAGAAAAGGGCTGAGGGTGCCCTTGTGCTCTTGGAGTTCTTCGAAGGGGTTGCTTCTTCCGTACACTCTGTCAGTGTGACATCTGAAGGGCGGCCAACAAGTCTTTGCATGACTTGGTCTTCCTAGATTGACGGCAAGCCTGTCGCAGGTTTCTGCGAGCCTCTGGTGTCAAGCTTCTCTCTGGTGCCTTTCTTGTTTCCAGGACGGAGACTGAGATGTCGCCTGTGAGACCAGCCTCTTCCTCCAGAGGGTCTCGGAAGGCCGCCAAAGGCCGGGAGGCAAAGGACAGAGCGCGTAACAAGCAGACTGAGGGAAAAGGTAATGTCACAGCTGACTGGTGAGAGAGGTGTGTTTGTTTTCCTTTTGGCCTCCGCAGCACGGGGCTGGAGCCAAGCTGAAAAGGCGATGCCTGGCGGAGTAGGCTGCTTCTCTTGTGCCTCTGTTTACTCATCACGGCAGATCTCAGGGGACTCCTCCTGGAAGGGGCTCTCCGGGCAGTCCTGCAGCACCAACTGCAGCAGCTGCCACTGCTGAGGGGCACTTGGCCCTGGGACTCCATGCCCTGGTGTGTCTTGCAAGCTGCTCCTTAGTTGCAGGAGTCTGTCTGTGCAGCAGCATTTAGGAATTTAGGAAGATCCCTCCGCGCTCTGCGCGGGATCAAAATCCTGCCTTGAGCTGCCAGTGGCGGAGGGGGTCTAGCTTTCCCAGGGAAGCAGCGCGCTGGAAAGTGGGGAGGAAGACCACGTGGAGATGAGTGGCGACAGGCTGCGAAGCTGTGCCAAAACGTGGCTTCCTTGTGGAGGCTGGTAATTGCAGGCCTTGTGCTGTGCATCTCCCTAAGCATGTCTTTGGGCTGGATGTGCCAGAAGAGCACGTCTGTGCATGTGAGCGCCTTATAGATGTGCAGGAATCTGTTCCCCTTCTCGTGTGGAACTATGCCCTCCAGCCCGCAGCCGCCCCAAAGGAGAGGGTACCATGAGGTCACCAGCACCTCCCAGCCAAGCCCCGCTTTTTAAGCCTATGGGCTAGAGAAAGCAGGAGAACAGCCACAGTACTCCAGGGCAGACGGGTGCCCTGCAGAAGTGAAGAGCTGGACAGGATTCTGTGTCAGCAAGGGCCTAAGACCTGCTCGGGAGCAGAGCTCCGAGGCAATCGGGCTCTTTGATCCAAAGCTGGAGCACAGCTGCCTGTCCTTCTTGTTCAAACGCTCACAGAGATGCTTGCTGAAGAGTCTCCGCCCTTCCTACTTCCAGGGAGTCCTCCTGCTGAGCGCCTCCTTTCTCGAGAAAGGCTTTCTCCGCCCACGCTATCTGGGGCCAGCTCAAAGGGAGGGAAAGAATGGAAAACCCGGGCAAACAAGCCAGCTGCCAGGTGAGGCTCTTGGAGCAAAGCATGCCGGTGACCGTGTGCTTTTGGCATTCTGGGAAGGAGTTGTTTCCGTCGCACACGCCGTCGGTATGAACTCTGAAAGGTTGTCAACTCGTGTCACAACGACCGATGTCGATGCAAGAGGTGTTGCAGCAGCTGAGAAGTTGCAGCAAAGCTGTTCTGCTTTGCTAGACATTTCAAGGGACCTCATTTGGTTGCAGCGTAGATGAGAGCACTTCCCAGAGGAACGTGAAAGTCAGACCATCCTCCCCCACCAACAGAGAGCGGTGTCCGTTTTCCCTGGTTTTTAGGTTGGATTCAATTCACTAGAAGCCTCCCCTTTTCCCATTTCACCCCAAAACAGAGTCTTTCTGACCACCTCACGGCCTTTAGTGCCCCTAGCAGGAGGCGGCTAGCAGGCTCTGCAGGCTCCGGGCGTGGCAAATGGCACTGGTTTTCTCCTCGTGCCATCCAGAGAGGGCCCACACCTGGGCATCCAGAGCTTTCCTTAGGGCCTGTAGGGCCCTCACTCTTGATGGGATCACAAGGGCTCAAATACACCAAATGCTCCAGCAGCACCGTCTTGTGCTGCAGAGGCTGGCACGCCGCTGCTTGTGAGCACAAGATGGAGAACGGTCTCATCCGGGACTCCGATAACCTCACCCGGCTTGTGTGTTTTCAGCCTGCTGCAAACAGTTCGGGAGAGCTCCTCTCAGGTGGACGAGGACAGCAAGCAGCAAGAACCTCGTCAAGCCAGACCTCGGACTGCAATTCCTGTTTGCAGGCAGCCAAACAGGGCAGAACAGGTAAGCCGAGGAGCGGAGCCGTGGAGGTCTCCAAGTCCGAGTGGTACTGCTGCCCCCCAAAGAGCAGGCCAGGTGGCCATGGTCTTTCAAGCTTGCCTGCCCATGCCTGGCAGGGAGAAGCTGCTGCAAAAAGCCAAAGGGGAGGAGCAGCAATGTGCTGTGGTGGGGGCATGGCTGGGTCGCCCCCTCCCTTGAACTTGCAGGGAAGAAGGCCAACCACAGGCGGGGCTGTGTTTGCAAGAGTGTAGCCAGCCGAGTGAAGGACGCCACGAGTCCTCTCTCTTCAGCCCTTGGGAGACCTCACCTGGAGCCAGCCCTAGGTCCAGGGTGGGGCTCGACCATGCAAGAGAGGCTCTGGAATGCTGGAGCAAATCCAGCGGAGGCTCCCAAGCTGGCCAGCGGGCTGGAGAACCTGGTGTCCAAGGGAGAGGTGGAGAGGACTGTGTTTGTTCAGCCCATAGAAGAGAAGGCTCAAGGGTCCATCTCCTTGCTGTCTGCAGCTACCCGGGGGAAAGGCTAGAGGTAACTTAGCCAGCTCTTCTCAGAGGCGCACAGTGACAGGGTGAGAGGCACAAGACGTAGAGTTGCAAAAAGGCAGATTCCGGCTAGCTGTTGGTGGACACAGCCCGGGCAGCCTGCTCTAACTGGCCCCGCTTGGAGCGGGGCCTTGGACGAGAGTTCTCCAGAGGTCCCCTCCAACCGACCCCGTTCAGTGGTTCCGTGCTGGGGTCTGACTGGTGGAACCCCACGGGAGCGTTTGATTTCACGGTTGCAGCGCTGAAAAACGGTCATTCCTTGCCCTCATTCACCCTGTCACGAGCGATGTCAGCAAGAGAGAATGGAGCCAGCAAGCAACGGTGGTGAATCCCGGCCAGGGTCCCTGCCTGCGGCAGTGCTTGGCATGGGGGTTTCTGAGGCCAGAGCAGAGCAAGTGTGCGGGAGGACGCACAGGCCCCGCAGTTGCTGGCTTCTCCAGGGCTGAGAGGTGAGAGCGCCTGAGGGAGGTCAGAAGCAGCCTCAAATTTGTCCTCTGGCCCCAATGCAGGCTTGGCGGCATCAGGAAACGCTGCCCGAGGTTCAGCCACACTCACCAGTGCCGTGGCTTGGGAAAGAGGAGAGCGCTGCTGCCTTCCTGCCCCGAGCTGAGGAGAAGAAGAGGAAGCCAGAGAGGCTGCCGCGGCTGCGCAAAGAGTAAGTGCGCGCCAGGCCCAGCCCCGGCCTGGAAAACTGGAGTGGCAGCACCTGTCCGAGGTGTGAGGAAGCCCATCTTGGGAGCCATGGGGCTGGGTATGGCGTCCCCTGATTTCTCCTGGCATGGCAATGACCTGGGCTGGACCCTGGTGCCAGGCAGCCCCAAGCTGCATTGCCACTTGAAGGCTGTGGGTACCACCAGCGGGAGCGTGCGTGCAGGGGCTGGTCGAGGGGAGAGGCAGGAGGGCCTCAGCCAGAAGGGGAGAGGGAACTTTCCCTGCTCTTGCAGGCAGCTTTCTGTACGAGCAAGCCACACCCTGCAACTCTTGGAGACTTACCAAGTGCGTCGGGAAGAGTGGAAGCAGAGGGTAGAGCTGAATCGGCAGCGGAATTCCCAAGAGAAGCACTTCCTCTGGTAAATTTCTCCAGCTGGGGGTGCTGTTTCCCCTTCCCCTGCACTGGCCTTCCCTCCACACCCAGGAGCACCCAAGGGGAGGGGAGGGGAAGGGGGTCCGGTCTTTCCCTGGCACCCCTCGTGGGAGAGCAACAGGCTTTGCAGGCTGTGGCCTGGGAGCAGGCACCCTTCCAGCCCAGGGGCAGGGGTTGGGCACTCAGCGGTGGGCTTTCCCTGTGGGACCAGAAAGTTGTGGCTGCCGACGATGAAAGGATTCCTCCAGCGTTTTGGCTCTCCCTTTTCAAACCGCACGCTCCATCCTTGTCTCCCCAAGGCTCCACACCCGGACACCTTGCCCTGTGGGGATCGAGGCCGGCTTGGTGCAAAGTCCCATCCCCGCCTGACTCCTCCGCAGGCTGATTACCGGCACGTGGCACCTTGTCATGTCCTTGCCTTGGACACTAGGGCCCCTGTCCCGTTCCAGAAAGCATAGAGATGCCAGCAGAAGCAGACCCCAGAAGAACCGCCCTGCCCTAGGCCTGCAGCGTTTCCGTGCCCTTCTCCCTGTGCCTAAAACCAAACGGTTCCTTTTTAATGCCCTAGCACTGGGCAGCAGATGGCTCTGCGGGATCAAAGGGAGAGATACCAGGACTTGCTGGCTGCGCAGAAGACGTGTGAACATTGCTGGAAAGTCTGGAAGCGTGGTCCTGAGCCATCTTGCTAGCTGCGGAAGCCTGCCTGGGCCTGAAGAGCGACCAGTCCCAAGGCACTGCAGCTCCAGGGCCAAGTGGAGGCCTGTCAGCGTGGGAGCTCCCTCGGCTGCTGTCAGCGTTGTCTCCATTGCGGCCATGGAGCTCTTAGCAAAGGGGATGTTGAAATCCACCTACAAGGGCCAAAGGAAAAAAAAAGTGGCGTGTACTTGTTCACGGCTGGAGTAACCAGCCTGTGCCTCACAAAGGACAGTGCTGCAGGACAGATGAACAGAAGAGCTGTTAAACCCCCCATGTGCTCCTCCACAGTTTTTGTAGCGCCGTAACAGAATAACGCCCGTACACAGACCGCAGCATAGAGACACGCGTGCCACAGAGCGGGTGTGCAAGCAAACCACTGCCTCACTCATTCTAAGGACAGCGCGCGCGCACACACACGCGCCCCTTTCTTCCTTCATTACCCTCCCTAGGACACGCTCAGAGCTCACACCTCTCACTCCCCAAGACCCTCACGCACAGCCAGGACTGCACCGCCAGAGTGCACATGCACCAGCCCAACACATCCCTGACACTGCACACGCATCCGCACACATGCTCACGCTCTCCACACGCACAGAGACACTGCACAGCGGACACACCCCTCACACAGCATGGTGGCCAGGACACACGTACACCTGATGGGCCCACAGCCCCAGGGGTGCTATAGGAGCTGGAGCCCTTCTCCGGATTGTATGGGGAAAGGCTGAGGGCAGAGGAGGAGCTGCTGTGGGGTAGAGCGGTGCGGCAACCTGGGAGTGCAGATGCCTGGCTTTTCTCTGCAGCTGCAGTGCTCTCCAGCCAGGCAAACCTGGGATGGGCCATGTTTGTCCCTGGGCCTCCGTCGGCCCTTGGCTGCTCCTTGTGGCGGCCCCCCCAGGGCTGTGCTCATGTCCTGGTGGGCGCACGGTGTCCCCACCACCCACCTCCTGCCTGCTGCCTGGAGGTGGACGTGCCTCATTTAGACCTTCCTCCTCTCTTGCCGCATGGCTGCGGTTGGTTTTTTTAGCGCTTTCTTGAATTAGGTTTTCAAAGCAGCACCTAGTAGCTTCTTGTAAACTACAGGCAGCTCACAGCTGCTTGACTGCCCTGTCAGCCTTTTTCAAATCCTGGGCTCCTTGAAGCCTGTCCATGCGCCTCCTCTGACCCGGGAACACAGCATCTCCCTGCCCTTCATCAAACACAGGAAGGGGCTTTGTGGATCCTCCCAGAGGAGCGGGTGATGGCCGTGTCCTTTCGGTCTGTTGCTGGGAGAAGTCTCTTCTTCGGTCGTCTTCCTTGTCCCAGTAACGCCTGATGCTCCAAACACTGCACTCTCCCTGCAAGTGCTGCCTCTTACTAAGCACCTGCTTCACTGGCAGACATTCGGCGTAGTAAAGAGGCAAAGGCTTTGGACCGCCTTGCTGCTGCAGGGACCAACAAATTGCCAAGGAGGTCCAGAAGCTGAGTACTCAGCCAGTACTGTTTTGCCCTGCCTGTGCGCTTAGTTGGCAGCTTTCCCTGGCCATGCAACTCATGAAGTGGTGCTGACCCTGATTTCCAGAAAAGTGCTTGTCAGTTTAAAAGAGAAGAACTGGTTTTCAGTGGGGAGTTGGAAGGGCGACGTTCTGCTGCTTTGGGGGACTGCCCGCTGGCTTTTCTGGTGCGGTGACCCTTCTGTCTCGTCTCGCTCTGAGAGCTCCGCGAGGTCCCTCTTGACCCTCCCTGTGTGGAATAGCTACAAGATGCTGCTGCAGAGACTACTGGACTCTGACAGCCAGGCAGGGGTTAGGCCAGAGCCCAGATGCCCTCGGGAGCAGAGCGCAAAGCCAGAAGCCCGTTGGCTCCCCCACGAGATGTGGTTTGGGACCAGTGTTCCCTGCTGCTGCTCTCCGTGTCCTTCTTGGCTGCCTTAGCCCCTCTCCAGCCTCCACTCCCATTGGCCCAGCATGGCTTTGGCTGCTCTGGGTCTGCCCTTACTCACGGTCCCTGTGGCAGTCGGGTGTCCTTCTTCTGCCTCCCCTCGCCCCCTCCCCCGGCTGCCTTCACTACAGGGGCTTTCTGATGCACTCAATGGCCTCACAGGGCTGCCACAGCAGCGACCTCACTGTCCCAGCCCTGGGTCGCCTGTGGCCTCCCTTTTCCTGCCTCTAGCCAGCTAAACCCTGCCGAGGGGCACTTTGCCCTGGCACTCCGTGCCCTGGTGAATGTTGCAAGCCTGGCACGCAATGGCTGCTCCTTGCTGGACGAGACAAAGAGGAAAGCACTTGAGGTGCCCGGTTAATGCTGAAGAGCCATGGTGATCGCAGGCAACAATGGTTGCTCGTGGGCTCCAGTCCGCCTCTCCAAGCGTGCTCCAGTGGCGCAATGGGCCAGCGCGCAGTACTTATACAGCAGTGCTAAGCGGAGGGATGCTGAGGGTGTGAGTTCAAGCCTCACCTGGAGCATGGGCTTTTGATCATGCAGTGCCTCCTCTTCCCTTGGGCGGTGCAGCTTCCTAGCAGTGACATCTGTCTCAAGCCAGACATCCTGGGACCTGCCAATACAGACACCTTGGAACACCAGAAGCGCTCGGGGCCGTTCCAGGCTTGACCTGGGCTCTGCCCGCATAGCACTCGGTTTGGGGCCCCGGAGGCAGAGCTGGGCTCTCCTCCCTTCTCTTCCGCAGAGGATCCAGACCTCTTCTCTTCCGCAGAGGATCCAGAGGGTTTCTTTCCCACAGCCAGCTTACAGCTTGGCCGGAACAGGACTTAAGGCTTCCAGCATGGTGGCATAACCTCAGAAAAGTCACACGCTCCCCCTGAAGAAAAAAAAAAAGCGACTTCTTTCTCCCAGGGAAGAGCTACTTGTGTTGGGGGTCTCTATGGCGTGGGATGGCAGTTGCGGGTGGGCTGGGGCTGCAGGGCAGTTTGTGTGTGGAGCTGAGAGTGCCCTGACTGCAACACGGAGAGCAAGGGCAAGGGAAAGGAAAGGTGAAAAGCTGGGCACTTTCCAGGCAGACTCTCTCAGTTCTCAAGCTTGGCCTGGAGAATGGAGAAGCTTGACTGCTTTCCCAGAAGCAGGGGTAGCTGTCACGGCAGCCCCCCAGCAGAAGACACTGCACGATCACTAGAAACCAGGAAATCATTTTAGGCACGAGCCCACTGAATGTTTGGAACAGAGAGCACAGAAGAGCTTCCTAGGCCATGGCATCTTTGGAAACAAACCCACTGGCCTACCCTTGCGGGTGCCTCCCGTGTCTTTTCCAACTCTCCTTTTCACCCGGCGGGCTTTGCAAAACCATTGCTGTGACTCGGATTCGGCCACAACGCAGAGTACTAACCACTATACGATCACAGCTGCCCATGTGATTGCCTTTCCTCCTCGGGCCATTTGTCCCTCCTGCCTCCTGCCCTCCTGCCTTCTGCCCTCCTGCGGAGCAGCCAGAGCTGTCAGGTGACGACAGGCTAGCAGGGAGAAGTCAGAAAATGCGAGTCTGTGTCCTTGCAGAGCAGCACCCGAACAGCGCAAGCCCTCATGTGCCTCCCTGGGAGAGGGGAGGCAAACTCATACTCTAGATTCACCTTTTCAGAAGTCTCAGTTCTTGGGGATGGCAAAGAACTGGACTGAAGGCAGTTACGGGGCATGTCCAGGGGCTGGCGATGAGGAAAGGACAACTCTGCAAAGAGCGGCCCCGCGTAGCCAGCTGGACAGAGGGTGGTGTAGGGGGGAAGGCAGGTGCATAGCACAGGGGATACGAACTGCTCCGTGCCCAGCCCTGGCTCTTTCTGCTCAAGTGTCCCCTCCACCACGCACCCTGGGGTGCAGTGTGAGCCTGTGGGCGCACCTCCACAAAGAGCGACGGTCCTTTCCCCACTTGCTCTGCTCCTGCTGCTGGGAGAGGTCCTGGCGAGAGGTTGCAGCTGCAGGAGTGCTGCGCTGGGTGGCGGAGGTGGCTCAGCAGAAGGGAGCTGCTCCTCGCCTGAGCTACGTTGCAGCCATGCCCGGCCCTGGCCGCCATGCACCTCGCTGACCCTGCCCTTCCCTGGCTGACCGGGCTCCAGAGCTTGGCCTCAGACCCGTCTCAGCACTTTGGACTTGGCTGGCAACCACTGCTCTGTGCCTGGCCCTCGTTCCTGACACTCAACCAGCTCTCCCTTCTTGCTCGGGTGCTGAGGGCCTGTGCCCTGCCAGGGAGGTCCCTGCCTCACTGGCCTTGCTATGTCCCTCGCAGCCTGCTTGCCTGCCCTCGGAAAGCAGCCCGCTCCCACTGCTGGCTGCCACCTGCAGCAAGAGCGTGCTCACGTTTCGCACTGTGCTGCAAGGACAGCCGGAAGGGGCATCGGTCTCCTGGCGAGAGGCAATCCAGACTTCCCCCAGCCCAACCCATGCACCAGGACAGGAGTGTTGCAGTCTGGTGGGTATAGGTGAGTGGTGCAAGGAGCTGGATTTTGGCTCCGGTTTCTTGGAGAGGTGGGTTTGAAGCCCGTGCTGTCGGGCTTTGTTGTCTCAGGCTGCTGTGATTTGTGCCCAGCTGTGATTTTCTGCTCAGGGACTTTCCAGGTGCAAACCTGTGTCCAGCAGTGACCAGCCTCCCCGCCGACCGCTACCTTGCACTCCCTGGGCCTTCCCACTGCAGGGTGCCTGCTGCCCAGAGGCTCTGGTTGAGGGCCTCGTTCTCAGAAAGAAGGAGGAATGCCTGCAGAGTTGCCTGGGAAGGCTCGGGCTGCCACGGCAATTTGTCTTCCTGACCGGCTGTGGGGGGCTGTGGTTGGAGGGGTTGGTCCCCTGCAGGGCAGGGCTGGTGCCCACCGGTGGGTGCACAGGCAGGCTGGGCCTCTCCTCCCTGGTGGTCTAGTGGTCAGGATTCGGCACTCTCACTGCCGCGGCCTGGGTTCGATTCCCAGCCAGGGAAAGGCTTAGGGTTAGGGCTAACCCTATTGCCACAGCAAGCGAGGCCTTTCACCTGGGGGGGCAGCGTGGAAGGAAGGGGACCCTATCAGACGCACAGGAGCTCTGAACAGGCACGAGGAACAGGGCGTTTCCTCTGTTGCAACAACAGCCATCCTGGGCTTGCCTGTGCAGCCAGCTCCAGGGCAGCCCTGTCTTCTGCCAAATCCCCTTGCAGAATACCCTTTCCTTAGGGCTCCTGGGAGGCGCTGGGTGACAGAGAAAAGGTCTCTGGGTCTGCGGGACGTGACTCACCTGCCGCAGGAGCTGCCTTGTCTTTCAGTCCTAAGATCCCTGCACTACCCAGTCCCACAGAGGCAGGAGCAGGCGACTCTGCAGTGAAGCTTTGCTCTGCACATGCCAATGAGAGACCCTTCCCATGCTTCCTGGTGCAGACGGGGCCAGAAGGCCCAGGGAGGAGCTGAAATGGGCTCCTGGGCCCATGGGCAGGGTGTGTGGAGCATTGCTGGTCAGGGCCACTGAGGCCCTCAGGGCCCTGACAGCACCCAGGTGTCGCGTCCTGCTGCTACGCCACAGGGGACTCGCAATAACAACCAGTGCTTAGGCCCTGCTGATAGTCACAGCCTGAGCCAGCCCTTGGTTCTGTTACGTCCTGGACAACTCCGGTCACTTTGAAAGAAGCCCTGGAAACAAGCCCACCTGCCCCCCACACTCAGCCATGGCACAGGTGTTCCTCAGTGCAGCGAGATGTTGGTGCACAAGGGGTGGCGCTTAACGCTCCCAGACCCGATTTTGCATTCGCACGGCCTTTGGCACGGTTTGGAGACGGTCCTGGCGGACTCTTGGACAGTGCCCGGGGGGAAAGGAAGTAGCCGTTGCTGAGAGCACAGCTCACCGAGGCAGCACACAGGTGCAGCAGTTTGAGCCAAAGGAGGCTGTGACCTCTCGCAAGCTCTAACAGGCTCCAGCGAGCTCTGTCAGCCATTCCTGAGCACAGGGCGCTTGGAGCTCTAGTTCCACCTAGAGTCGTGATGAGGGAAGGTCAAGCAGCCGTCCAGCAGGTGCCAGCGAGAGACCTGTACCACAAGCGCTGGGCCCAGTACAAGAAAGACATGGCCATGCCGGAGCGAGTCCAGCAAAAGGCCTCCGAGAGGCTTGAGGGATTGAAGCATCCGTCACACGAGCAGAGGCTGAGAGAGCTGGGATTGTTTAGGCGGGAGACGCAAAGGCCCAGAGGGGCTCTTGTCGGTGTGTCTAAATACGCGATGGGGGGAGTAAAGAAGACGGAGCCAGACTCCAGAGCCCAGGCAGACTCCAGACTCCAGAACCCAGAGAGGCTGTGGTATACCTAACCAGCACCAGCCCTTGCTTTGCCGAGGCTCCTCTTTATTCCTTCCTTCCTTTATCCCTTCCTTCCTTCCTTCAGGGCAGAGCTCAGCACAGCCCCTGCGGCCAGCAATGGCAGCGCAGCGTCCCCATCTGGGGCCACCACACTGGTGAGCTCCCCCTCCCCGCCCCCGCCATGGCTCTCGCTGCGCCACGGCGTGGGGTGGGGGCAGCACCCCAAAACAGCCAGCGCAGCTGCCCTTGGCTGAGGTGGGCAAAGCCTGGCAGGGTCTGGGGGAGGGTGTCGCGGGAGGCCTGGCAGCCTCTTGGTGACGCGGGCTGGGGTCACAGTGGGACATGCCGCATCACAGCCACAGCTCCCCTCCCGCCACGGGGCCCCTCCCTGCACTTCCCTGCGAGGCCTGGGCAAGCCCAGCTTTCGGGTGCTGCTCTCGCCACCGCTCTTCTCTGGAGGAGCTGCTTTGCAGCGCAACGAGAGGGCGAAGGCAGGCCACGCAACACTGCTGGAGCCTGCCTGGGGAAGTGCAAAGGAGGAGGAGGAGAAGTTTCCTCCTCCCCCTCCTGCTACAGGGCCTCATTGAGTGTGAGGGGGCGCAAAGATGGAGAACCTGTGGCCAGACGTGTTCCCAACGCTCAGGAATCTCAGCCGCTACGGTAAGGCTTGCAGGAGGTATTTCCTGACTGCTGTAGAGCATATCAGCTAGGAGAAGAGCTATGGAAAGGCTGGGCTCTGTGGGGCAGGGCTGGACAGGGCTAGTGGGTGCCACGAGAGACCAGTCTGCACGTCCCTTGGTGGCCCAGCGGTGAGTTTGGCAGCCGGGACTCCTGCAGGGGAGACACCTGGGGCTGCCCTGAGCCTGGGCGACTCCTGTGGGCACGGCACCGTCCTCTCACTGGCGTGGAAAGCTAGTCCCCGTTTCCCTAGCGGGCGGGTATGCCTTTCAGGCATGCCCACCTGAAAGGACAGGAGCCTCGCTTAGAAGTGGGCAGAGGTGTCCTCGCAGCTCAGCTCTGCAGCTCCCGCCACGTGGAGCGCCTTGCATGTTCGGAATTGGGGTGGCGGTATGTTTTGTCTCACCTGCACCGGTCACCTCCTTGGTGAGCAGGGTGCTGAATGGTTGTGCGCTTGCTGACTTGGATTTTTCCCTTGCTTTCCAGAGATTGTTACCATTTGGGACAGCGTCTCTGAATACATTCTAGAGCACTTGGCAGAGAACAAGGTGGGTCTTGTGGCTCGGTCCTCCCCTCCTGAAACGCTGACGGTTTGCCTTGTCCTGACACCCCTGTGCCACGGCGTGCCGTTGCTTCCCTCCCCTGAAAAGAGAAAGAGCACCCCCGCAGGACACTGTCCTGGACAAATGTGCCACAGAGCAGCTTCTCTGGCACTGGCGGTAACAACGGAAGTCCCGATAAAGCAGAAGAGAGTGCTGGGCACTTTCTGGGCCTTCTCCCTTCTCCAGTGCCAGCATGGAAAAACCAAAGCCTGGCCCCTGTTCCAGGGTTGGTCCCTGCCGTTGGAAACCCCTCCGACTGTAGGTAGGGGAGGAATGTTGGCTCTGCTGTTGCTTTCCCAAAGAGATTTGGGGGGCGAGCCGAGGAGCAAGAGGAAAGAAAGGTCTGGAGTGTGTGCTTTCCCTAGTGCCCCATCTTGCCCTTTGCATGCTAGGGGTGGGCAGGGCCCAGGGCAGCATCCCCACGCTCGGGCAAGCCCTCGGTCCGTTTTTCGTCTCCAGGCTGCTTATGCTTGTTCCTTCTCTCCCGCTGCTGCTCTCAGGGTGTCAAGGTATTAGGAGTGGGGATATTCTATGTCCTTAAACACTACGAGTGCTCCGTGAACGGTGAGCTTTCGATTGTTCGGAGACCCATGTTCCGTATATCGGAGGTTGTTGCCAAGGAATACCAGGCCAGGTGCGCTCAAGAAGATGTTCCTGGTAAGAAGACACGTTAAAACCTTTGCCTGCCCTTGCGCCGAGCTTGAGGCGCATGCAAACTGCTCTGAAGACATGACTGAATGCCTCCGGCTGGCCTGAGAACAACTTCAGCTTGTTCAAGCTGCAGAGGCCAGCCAGGAGCAACTGCTCAGAAAGGCTCCCTGGGTGTCCTTTCCTGGTAATATGCCTTCAGCCGGTGCGTGGGAGGGATAGGACGCTGGCCCCAAAAGCGGAGACATTTGCTGACTACGAGGCGGTGGGGGTGGGGGTGGGGGTCGGGGTGGGGGTGCGGGGGGGGTAGAAGAACCCTGTGGGCTGCTGTGCCGTCCTTGCACTTTGCTTCTTCCTTGCGTCTACTGACATGGCATAGGCTTAGCCAGAGGGCACTGGCTGCGGGCACAGTCACAATGGCCTGGCACCACGCACTTTCTCATGGGACCTGCACCCGTCTGCCCTACTTGTCCTGCCCTCCGGTAACGTGGTCCTACCAAATGGTTAGTTTCCCTTTTTTATTCCTGCACTGGCAAAATCACTGCTGCCCCCTGAGCACCTCAGTTTGCAGGCTGCTCTGACTCTTCCCGGAAGGGACTCCATAAACCGCTCCTAGGCGCTGTAGCAGAGGATTCAAGAGCCTGCTCTGAGGCAGCGCTGTCTTGCCAGAAAGTGTTGTCGCCTTGTGATTGGAGCCCGCTGCCCTGCTGCAGAGGTGACTTTGTTCCTCCTTTGCTGCTGTCTAGGTGACGTAAGAATCGTCCCTCTGAGGTACGAGGATCTATCCGTGTGTGCCCACATGCCTTTTACAACGGTGCAGTGCTGCATACAGGAGACCGTGATGGCGTTCTTTCGGGCCATCTCAAAAAGACAGGCCGTGGACTTTGTCTTCAAGGCCATTGGCATTCTCTCCGTACGAGACCAGGAAGTGACCATGAGATTTTACGATGACTTCCTCCTCACCGTGGATGGCACTGGAAAGCTGCTAGCAGCTCTGCTCGGGGTAAGTCGAGCACTTCCCCGTGCTACGCCTACTTCTTCTGGACACCTGTCAAAGGACGACTGAACTGATCTCTGTTGGCCTGCCAGGACCTTCCCGGCCAGCGGGGCAGCCATGGTCTCCAGCCACGCCAACTCTCTCTAGCGTCCGTCTCTCGTACGCAGTGGTCTGGGCGACAGAGGCGAACGTAGGACGAGCTGCCCCGCGTTAGGCCAAGGCTCTGGCTGGCCCAGCATCCCACTCTCTGTGCTAGAAATGATAATGGCGAGGCTTTTACGGGCTCAAAAGTAGGCAGTTTCTGGGGAAAGAGTCTACGACGCAGGCAGGTATCTGTGGCGCTTCCCCTCGCAGAAAGCCATGGTTGAGTGCTGGGCCGTCTGCACTGACCAGCCCTTCCCAGTGTCCCTGGCGTCCCACTGCCATGAACGGCTCTTTTCTGCCCCAGGCCTGCATTCACGCTCTGCTTGGGATGGTCACCCTGTCCCAGCCTGTCTCCTCATCCCAGCCCAATGCCCTTCCCCAGCTCTCTCGTGTGGCACTCCCGGTTCTTACCCACTGGGCAAAGGCAAAGCAAGGGCTGGGTCTCTCTCGCTCCTCTTCCATGCTATGGATGCAACCACCCAAATCCTTGGAGAGCCTGTGAGGCTAACACCAGGTCCGAGCCAGGTGTTCTCTTTCCAGGAAGGCTCATAGCAAGCCAACCAGCAAAACCCGGCCCGCAGAGACCCTGGCTAATCGAATGCCTTCTCCTGTGCCTGACTTCTCCACTAACAGAGAAGGCGCGTCCTCGTTGACTGTCTTGACTCTTGCCCTTGCGAAACACCTGGCAGTGAGGTCCCTCAGTCTCAGCTCTGAGCTGTGCATCTTCTGCTTTCCTAGTTGAGGGCTAGCATTTGGAGAGGAAACTTTGTTTCAGGGTGTCCCGGTGGCAGCATCTGCCCTGAGCACAAGAAAGATTTGCTGCCTTTAGGAGCAAGGCAGTCATGTCGCCGGAACGCTCTCACGTACCTCTGTCTCTGTTTCAGGCCCCAGGGACGAGACCCCTGGTGGTTTCAGGAAGAGGAAGTGTGGCTTTTCGCATGGGTCCCGGCAGTGTCTTCGTGTTGCCACAGTACGTTTGTGGAGTAGGTCTCAGCTCCTGCTTGGTGAATAGGAGGAGGGGAGGCGAGATGGTCTCCAGGGGCAGCAAGGAGGCCTGGAGTACACTTTCTCCGCGTCAGGATAGGGAAGCCCTGGCCCAGACTGGTGGGGCCTCTCGTGTGCGCACACGCCGCGGAGGTCTGGCCTGTGCCTCTCCGGTTCCTCAGAATGAGAGTTCTCAAGGATGTTGCGTACTCTGCTTTGGAAAGCTATGGCCTTGGCAGGCCTTCTCAAAGCTCTCTGGCAACGGACTGTGAATGCGAGCGGCAAAGGGAGCGTGGTGCCTTTTCTGCAGCCTGGCGTCTTCTCCTTTCCAGATTTGATTTGACGCTTCCGGCTGAAAAACAAGAGGCGGAATCTCCCTCCCAGGGATCCCTGAAGTGCACTGAAGAAGAAGGGCAGATGGACAGAACAGGTCATGTCACAGCTGACTTGTGAGAGAGAAGGGAGTGTGCATGCGTGCGTGTGTTCATGCGTGTGTTCCCTTTGTCCTCAGCAGTAGGTGGTTGGAGCCCTGGTCAAGATGCGGTGCCTGGGAGAGTAGACTGCCTCTTTGTGCCTCTATTTACCCCTCGCAGCAAATCTCAAGTGACTCTGGATGGCAGGAGGTCTCAGGGTGGCCCAACAGCAACAAATGCAGCTGGTGCCGCTGAAGGGCAGTTTTGCCCCGGGGCGCTGCGCCCTGGTGGATAGCGCAAGCTCCTCTTTCACTTTAGCACTTTAGGACGTTTGGCGGCGAGGTGTCTATGCTGGAGGGGAAGGGAGGGGGGGTCTACCTCTCTGACGGATCCCGGGCACGTGAATGTGGGGAGAAAGATTGCCTGGAGATGACTGTCAACAGGCTGCTAGCGTGTGCCAAGGACGTCCTAGGGAGCAAGACCTCTTGGAGAGCGTGGCTCCAAGGGGATCAGCCTGTTTGATCCGATGCTGGAGCACATCTGCCTGTCCCAAGTGCTCACAAAGACGCTTGCTGAAGAGCCTTCTCCTTTCCTACTTCCAGGGAGTGCTCCCGTTGCGTGCCTCCTCTCTCAAGAAAGGCCTGTGCCACCCGCGTTATCTGGCGCCGGCCGTAAAAAGCAGAAGGGGCGGAAGAGCAAAGGAAGCAAGTCGTCGGCCAGGTGAGGCTCTTGGAGAAAAGGGCTGAGGGTGCCCTTGTGCTCCTGGAGTTCTTTGAAGGGGTTGCTTCTTCCGTACACTCTGTCAGTGTGACATCTGAAGGGCGGCCAACAAGTCTTTGCATGACTTGGTCTTCCTAGATTGACGGCAAGCCTGTCGCAGGTTTCTGCGAGCCTCTGGTGTCAAGCTTCTCTCTGGTGCCTTTCTTGTTTCCAGGACGGAGACTGAGATGTCGCCTGTGAGACCAGCCTCTTCCTCCAGAGGGTCTCGGAAGGCCGCCAAAGGCCGGGAGGCAAAGGACAGAGCGCGTAACAAGCAGACTGAGGGAAAAGGTAATGTCACAGCTGACTGGTGAGAGAGGTGTGTTTGTTTTCCTTTTGGCCTCCGCAGCACGGGGCTGGAGCCAAGCTGAAAAGGCGATGCCTGGCGGAGTAGGCTGCTTCTCTTGTGCCTCTGTTTACTCATCACGGCAGATCTCAGGGGACTCCTCCTGGAAGGGGCTCTCCGGGCAGTCCTGCAGCACCAACTGCAGCAGCTGCCACTGCTGAGGGGCACTTGGCCCTGGGACTCCATGCCCTGGTGTGTCTTGCAAGCTGCTCCTTAGTTGCAGGAGTCTGTCTGTGCAGCAGCATTTAGGAATTTAGGAAGATCCCTCCGCGCTCTGCGCGGGATCAAAATCCTGCCTTGAGCTGCCAGTGGCGGAGGGGGTCTAGCTTTCCCAGGGAAGCAGCGCGCTGGAAAGTGGGGAGGAAGACCACGTGGAGATGAGTGGCGACAGGCTGCGAAGCTGTGCCAAAACGTGGCTTCCTTGTGGAGGCTGGTAATTGCAGGCCTTGTGCTGTGCATCTCCCTAAGCATGTCTTTGGGCTGGATGTGCCAGAAGAGCACGTCTGTGCATGTGAGCGCCTTATAGATGTGCAGGAATCTGTTCCCCTTCTCGTGTGGAACTATGCCCTCCAGCCCGCAGCCGCCCCAAAGGAGAGGGTACCATGAGGTCACCAGCACCTCCCAGCCAAGCCCCGCTTTTTAAGCCTATGGGCTAGAGAAAGCAGGAGAACAGCCACAGTACTCCAGGGCAGACGGGTGCCCTGCAGAAGTGAAGAGCTGGACAGGATTCTGTGTCAGCAAGGGCCTAAGACCTGCTCGGGAGCAGAGCTCCGAGGCAATCGGGCTCTTTGATCCAAAGCTGGAGCACAGCTGCCTGTCCTTCTTGTTCAAACGCTCACAGAGATGCTTGCTGAAGAGTCTCCGCCCTTCCTACTTCCAGGGAGTCCTCCTGCTGAGCGCCTCCTTTCTCGAGAAAGGCTTTCTCCGCCCACGCTATCTGGGGCCAGCTCAAAGGGAGGGAAAGAATGGAAAACCCGGGCAAACAAGCCAGCTGCCAGGTGAGGCTCTTGGAGCAAAGCATGCCGGTGACCGTGTGCTTTTGGCATTCTGGGAAGGAGTTGTTTCCGTCGCACACGCCGTCGGTATGAACTCTGAAAGGTTGTCAACTCGTGTCACAACGACCGATGTCGATGCAAGAGGTGTTGCAGCAGCTGAGAAGTTGCAGCAAAGCTGTTCTGCTTTGCTAGACATTTCAAGGGACCTCATTTGGTTGCAGCGTAGATGAGAGCACTTCCCAGAGGAACGTGAAAGTCAGACCATCCTCCCCCACCAACAGAGAGCGGTGTCCGTTTTCCCTGGTTTTTAGGTTGGATTCAATTCACTAGAAGCCTCCCCTTTTCCCATTTCACCCCAAAACAGAGTCTTTCTGACCACCTCACGGCCTTTAGTGCCCCTAGCAGGAGGCGGCTAGCGGGCTCTGCAGGCTCCGGGCGTGGCAAATGGCACTGGTTTTCTCCTCGTGCCATCCAGAGAGGGCCCACACCTGGGCATCCAGAGCTTTCCTTAGGGCCTGTAGGGCCCTCACTCTTGATGGGATCACAAGGGCTCAAATACACCAAATGCTCCAGCAGCACCGTCTTGTGCTGCAGAGGCTGGCACGCCGCTGCTTGTGAGCACAAGATGGAGAACGGTCTCATCCGGGACTCCGATAACCTCACCCGGCTTGTGTGTTTTCAGCCTGCTGCAAACAGTTTGGGAGAGCTCCTCTCAGGTGGACGAGGACAGCAAGCAGCAAGAACCTCGTCAAGCCAGACCTCGGACTGCAATTCCTGTTTGCAGGCAGCCAAACAGGGCAGAACAGGTAAGCCGAGGAGCGGAGCCGTGGAGGTCTCCAAGTCCGAGTGGTACTGCTGCCCCCCAAAGAGCAGGCCAGGTGGCCATGGTCTTTCAAGCTTGCCTGCCCATGCCTGGCAGGGAGAAGCTGCTGCAAAAAGCCAAAGGGGAGGAGCAGCAATGTGCTGTGGTGGGGGCATGGCTGGGTCGCCCCCTCCCTTGAACTTGCAGGGAAGAAGGCCAACCACAGGCGGGGCTGTGTTTGCAAGAGTGTAGCCAGCCGAGTGAAGGACGCCACGAGTCCTCTCTCTTCAGCCCTTGGGAGACCTCACCTGGAGCCAGCCCTAGGTCCAGGGTGGGGCTCGACCATGCAAGAGAGGCTCTGGAATGCTGGAGCAAATCCAGCGGAGGCTCCCAAGCTGGCCAGCGGGCTGGAGAACCTGGTGTCCAAGGGAGAGGTGGAGAGGACTGTGTTTGTTCAGCCCATAGAAGAGAAGGCTCAAGGGTCCATCTCCTTGCTGTCTGCAGCTACCCGGGGGAAAGGCTAGAGGTAACTTAGCCAGCTCTTCTCAGAGGCGCACAGTGACAGGGTGAGAGGCACAAGACGTAGAGTTGCAAAAAGGCAGATTCCGGCTAGCTGTTGGTGGACACAGCCCGGGCAGCCTGCTCTAACTGGCCCCGCTTGGAGCGGGGCCTTGGACGAGAGTTCTCCAGAGGTCCCCTCCAACCGACCCCGTTCAGTGGTTCCGTGCTGGGGTCTGACTGGTGGAACCCCACGGGAGCGTTTGATTTCACGGTTGCAGCGCTGAAAAACGGTCATTCCTTGCCCTCATTCACCCTGTCACGAGCGATGTCAGCAAGAGAGAATGGAGCCAGCAAGCAACGGTGGTGAATCCCGGCCAGGGTCCCTGCCTGCGGCAGTGCTTGGCATGGGGGTTTCTGAGGCCAGAGCAGAGCAAGTGTGCGGGAGGACGCACAGGCCCCGCAGTTGCTGGCTTCTCCAGGGCTGAGAGGTGAGAGCGCCTGAGGGAGGTCAGAAGCAGCCTCAAATTTGTCCTCTGGCCCCAATGCAGGCTTGGCGGCATCAGGAAACGCTGCCCGAGGTTCAGCCACACTCACCAGTGCCGTGGCTTGGGAAAGAGGAGAGCGCTGCTGCCTTCCTGCCCCGAGCTGAGGAGAAGAAGAGGAAGCCAGAGAGGCTGCCGCGGCTGCGCAAAGAGTAAGTGCGCGCCAGGCCCAGCCCCGGCCTGGAAAACTGGAGTGGCAGCACCTGTCCGAGGTGTGAGGAAGCCCATCTTGGGAGCCATGGGGCTGGGTATGGCGTCCCCTGATTTCTCCTGGCATGGCAATGACCTGGGCTGGACCCTGGTGCCAGGCAGCCCCAAGCTGCATTGCCACTTGAAGGCTGTGGGTACCACCAGCGGGAGCGTGCGTGCAGGGGCTGGTCGAGGGGAGAGGCAGGAGGGCCTCAGCCAGAAGGGGAGAGGGAACTTTCCCTGCTCTTGCAGGCAGCTTTCTGTACGAGCAAGCCACACCCTGCAACTCTTGGAGACTTACCAAGTGCGTCGGGAAGAGTGGAAGCAGAGGGTAGAGCTGAATCGGCAGCGGAATTCCCAAGAGAAGCACTTCCTCTGGTAAATTTCTCCAGCTGGGGGTGCTGTTTCCCCTTCCCCTGCACTGGCCTTCCCTCCACACCCAGGAGCACCCAAGGGGAGGGGAGGGGAAGGGGGTCCGGTCTTTCCCTGGCACCCCTCGTGGGAGAGCAACAGGCTTTGCAGGCTGTGGCCTGGGAGCAGGCACCCTTCCAGCCCAGGGGCAGGGGTTGGGCACTCAGCGGTGGGCTTTCCCTGTGGGACCAGAAAGTTGTGGCTGCCGACGATGAAAGGATTCCTCCAGCGTTTTGGCTCTCCCTTTTCAAACCGCACGCTCCATCCTTGTCTCCCCAAGGCTCCACACCCGGACACCTTGCCCTGTGGGGATCGAGGCCAGCTTGGTGCAAAGTCCCATCCCCGCCTGACTCCTCCGCAGGCTGATTACCGGCACGTGGCACCTTGTCATGTCCTTGCCTTGGACACTAGGGCCCCTGTCCCGTTCCAGAAAGCATAGAGATGCCAGCAGAAGCAGACCCCAGAAGAACCGCCCTGCCCTAGGCCTGCAGCGTTTCCGTGCCCTTCTCCCTGTGCCTAAAACCAAACGGTTCCTTTTTAATGCCCTAGCACTGGGCAGCAGATGGCTCTGCGGGATCAAAGGGAGAGATACCAGGACTTGCTGGCTGCGCAGAAGACGTGTGAACATTGCTGGAAAGTCTGGAAGCGTGGTCCTGAGCCATCTTGCTAGCTGCGGAAGCCTGCCTGGGCCTGAAGAGCGACCAGTCCCAAGGCACTGCAGCTCCAGGGCCAAGTGGAGGCCTGTCAGCGTGGGAGCTCCCTCGGCTGCTGTCAGCGTTGTCTCCATTGCGGCCATGGAGCTCTTAGCAAAGGGGATGTTGAAATCCACCTACAAGGGCCAAAGGAAAAAAAAAGTGGCGTGTACTTGTTCACGGCTGGAGTAACCAGCCTGTGCCTCACAAAGGACAGTGCTGCAGGACAGATGAACAGAAGAGCTGTTAAACCCCCCATGTGCTCCTCCACAGTTTTTGTAGCGCCGTAACAGAATAACGCCCGTACACAGACCGCAGCATAGAGACACGCGTGCCACAGAGCGGGGGCGCAAGCAAACCACTGCCTCACTCATTCTAAGGACAGCGCGCGCGCACACACACGCGCCCCTTTCTTCCTTCATTACCCTCCCTAGGACACGCTCAGAGCTCACACCTCTCACTCCCCAAGACCCTCACGCACAGCCAGGACTGCACCGCCAGAGTGCACATGCACCAGCCCAACACATCCCTGACACTGCACACGCATCCGCACACATGCTCACGCTCTCCACACGCACAGAGACACTGCACAGCGGACACACCCCTCACACAGCATGGTGGCCAGGACACACGTACACCTGATGGGCCCACAGCCCCAGGGGTGCTATAGGAGCTGGAGCCCTTCTCCGGATTGTATGGGGAAAGGCTGAGGGCAGAGGAGGAGCTGCTGTGGGGTAGAGCGGTGCGGCAACCTGGGAGTGCAGATGCCTGGCTTTTCTCTGCAGCTGCAGTGCTCTCCAGCCAGGCAAACCTGGGATGGGCCATGTTTGTCCCTGGGCCTCCGTCGGCCCTTGGCTGCTCCTTGTGGCGGCCCCCCCAGGGCTGTGCTCATGTCCTGGTGGGCGCACGGTGTCCCCACCACCCACCTCCTGCCTGCTGCCTGGAGGTGGACGTGCCTCATTTAGACCTTCCTCCTCTCTTGCCGCATGGCTGCGGTTGGTTTTTTTAGCGCTTTCTTGAATTAGGTTTTCAAAGCAGCACCTAGTAGCTTCTTGTAAACTACAGGCAGCTCACAGCTGCTTGACTGCCCTGTCAGCCTTTTTCAAATCCTGGGCTCCTTGAAGCCTGTCCATGCGCCTCCTCTGACCCGGGAACACAGCATCTCCCTGCCCTTCATCAAACACAGGAAGGGGCTTTGTGGATCCTCCCAGAGGAGCGGGTGATGGCCGTGTCCTTTCGGTCTGTTGCTGGGAGAAGTCTCTTCTTCGGTCGTCTTCCTTGTCCCAGTAACGCCTGATGCTCCAAACACTGCACTCTCCCTGCAAGTGCTGCCTCTTACTAAGCACCTGCTTCACTGGCAGACATTCGGCGTAGTAAAGAGGCAAAGGCTTTGGACCGCCTTGCTGCTGCAGGGACCAACAAATTGCCAAGGAGGTCCAGAAGCTGAGTACTCAGCCAGTACTGTTTTGCCCTGCCTGTGCGCTTAGTTGGCAGCTTTCCCTGGCCATGCAACTCATGAAGTGGTGCTGACCCTGATTTCCAGAAAAGTGCTTGTCAGTTTAAAAGAGAAGAACTGGTTTTCAGTGGGGAGTTGGAAGGGCGACGTTCTGCTGCTTTGGGGGACTGCCCGCTGGCTTTTCTGGTGCGGTGACCCTTCTGTCTCGTCTCGCTCTGAGAGCTCCGCGAGGTCCCTCTTGACCCTCCCTGTGTGGAATAGCTACAAGATGCTGCTGCAGAGACTACTGGACTCTGACAGCCAGGCAGGGGTTAGGCCAGAGCCCAGATGCCCTCGGGAGCAGAGCGCAAAGCCAGAAGCCCGTTGGCTCCCCCACGAGATGTGGTTTGGGACCAGTGTTCCCTGCTGCTGCTCTCCGTGTCCTTCTTGGCTGCCTTAGCCCCTCTCCAGCCTCCACTCCCATTGGCCCAGCATGGCTTTGGCTGCTCTGGGTCTGCCCTTACTCACGGTCCCTGTGGCAGTCGGGTGTCCTTCTTCTGCCTCCCCTCGCCCCCTCCCCCGGCTGCCTTCACTACAGGGGCTTTCTGATGCACTCAATGGCCTCACAGGGCTGCCACAGCAGCGACCTCACTGTCCCAGCCCTGGGTCGCCTGTGGCCTCCCTTTTCCTGCCTCTAGCCAGCTAAACCCTGCCGAGGGGCACTTTGCCCTGGCACTCCGTGCCCTGGTGAATGTTGCAAGCCTGGCACGCAATGGCTGCTCCTTGCTGGACGAGACAAAGAGGAAAGCACTTGAGGTGCCCGGTTAATGCTGAAGAGCCATGGTGATCGCAGGCAACAATGGTTGCTCGTGGGCTCCAGTCCGCCTCTCCAAGCGTGCTCCAGTGGCGCAATGGGCCAGCGCGCAGTACTTATACAGCAGTGCTAAGCGGAGGGATGCTGAGGGTGTGAGTTCAAGCCTCACCTGGAGCATGGGCTTTTGATCATGCACTGCCTCCTCTTCCCTTGGGCGGTGCAGCTTCCTAGCAGTGACATCTGTCTCAAGCCAGACATCCTGGGACCTGCCAATACAGACACCTTGGAACACCAGAAGCGCTCGGGGCCGTTCCAGGCTTGACCTGGGCTCTGCCCGCATAGCACTCGGTTTGGGGCCCCGGAGGCAGAGCTGGGCTCTCCTCCCTTCTCTTCCGCAGAGGATCCAGACCTCTTCTCTTCCGCAGAGGATCCAGAGGGTTTCTTTCCCACAGCCAGCTTACAGCTTGGCCGGAACAGGACTTAAGGCTTCCAGCATGGTGGCATAACCTCAGAAAAGTCACACGCTCCCCCTGAAGAAAAAAAAAAAGCGACTTCTTTCTCCCAGGGAAGAGCTACTTGTGTTGGGGGTCTCTATGGCGTGGGATGGCAGTTGCGGGTGGGCTGGGGCTGCAGGGCAGTTTGTGTGTGGAGCTGAGAGTGCCCTGACTGCAACACGGAGAGCAAGGGCAAGGGAAAGGAAAGGTGAAAAGCTGGGCACTTTCCAGGCAGACTCTCTCAGTTCTCAAGCTTGGCCTGGAGAATGGAGAAGCTTGACTGCTTTCCCAGAAGCAGGGGTAGCTGTCACGGCAGCCCCCCAGCAGAAGACACTGCACGATCACTAGAAACCAGGAAATCATTTTAGGCACGAGCCCACTGAATGTTTGGAACAGAGAGCACAGAAGAGCTTCCTAGGCCATGGCATCTTTGGAAACAAACCCACTGGCCTACCCTTGCGGGTGCCTCCCGTGTCTTTTCCAACTCTCCTTTTCACCCGGCGGGCTTTGCAAAACCATTGCTGTGACTCGGATTCGGCCACAACGCAGAGTACTAACCACTATACGATCACAGCTGCCCATGTGATTGCCTTTCCTCCTCGGGCCATTTGTCCCTCCTGCCTCCTGCCCTCCTGCCTTCTGCCCTCCTGCGGAGCAGCCAGAGCTGTCAGGTGACGACAGGCTAGCAGGGAGAAGTCAGAAAATGCGAGTCTGTGTCCTTGCAGAGCAGCACCCGAACAGCGCAAGCCCTCATGTGCCTCCCTGGGAGAGGGGAGGCAAACTCATACTCTAGATTCACCTTTTCAGAAGTCTCAGTTCTTGGGGATGGCAAAGAACTGGACTGAAGGCAGTTACGGGGCATGTCCAGGGGCTGGCGATGAGGAAAGGACAACTCTGCAAAGAGCGGCCCCGCGTAGCCAGCTGGACAGAGGGTGGTGTAGGGGGGAAGGCAGGTGCATAGCACAGGGGATACGAACTGCTCCGTGCCCAGCCCTGGCTCTTTCTGCTCAAGTGTCCCCTCCACCACGCACCCTGGGGTGCAGTGTGAGCCTGTGGGCGCACCTCCACAAAGAGCGACGGTCCTTTCCCCACTTGCTCTGCTCCTGCTGCTGGGAGAGGTCCTGGCGAGAGGTTGCAGCTGCAGGAGTGCTGCGCTGGGTGGCGGAGGTGGCTCAGCAGAAGGGAGCTGCTCCTCGCCTGAGCTACGTTGCAGCCATGCCCGGCCCTGGCCGCCATGCACCTCGCTGACCCTGCCCTTCCCTGGCTGACCGGGCTCCAGAGCTTGGCCTCAGACCCGTCTCAGCACTTTGGACTTGGCTGGCAACCACTGCTCTGTGCCTGGCCCTCGTTCCTGACACTCAACCAGCTCTCCCTTCTTGCTCGGGTGCTGAGGGCCTGTGCCCTGCCAGGGAGGTCCCTGCCTCACTGGCCTTGCTATGTCCCTCGCAGCCTGCTTGCCTGCCCTCGGAAAGCAGCCCGCTCCCACTGCTGGCTGCCACCTGCAGCAAGAGCGTGCTCACGTTTCGCACTGTGCTGCAAGGACAGCCGGAAGGGGCATCGGTCTCCTGGCGAGAGGCAATCCAGACTTCCCCCAGCCCAACCCATGCACCAGGACAGGAGTGTTGCAGTCTGGTGGGTATAGGTGAGTGGTGCAAGGAGCTGGATTTTGGCTCCGGTTTCTTGGAGAGGTGGGTTTGAAGCCCGTGCTGTCGGGCTTTGTTGTCTCAGGCTGCTGTGATTTGTGCCCAGCTGTGATTTTCTGCTCAGGGACTTTCCAGGTGCAAACCTGTGTCCAGCAGTGACCAGCCTCCCCGCCGACCGCCACCTTGCACTCCCTGGGCCTTCCCACTGCAGGGTGCCTGCTGCCCAGAGGCTCTGGTTGAGGGCCTCGTTCTCAGAAAGAAGGAGGAATGCCTGCAGAGTTGCCTGGGAAGGCTCGGGCTGCCACGGCAATTTGTCTTCCTGACCGGCTGTGGGGGGCTGTGGTTGGAGGGGTTGGTCCCCTGCAGGGCAGGGCTGGTGCCCACCGGTGGGTGCACAGGCAGGCTGGGCCTCTCCTCCCTGGTGGTCTAGTGGTCAGGATTCGGCACTCTCACTGCCGCGGCCTGGGTTCGATTCCCAGCCAGGGAAAGGCTTAGGGTTAGGGCTAACCCTATTGCCACAGCAAGCGAGGCCTTTCACCTGGGGGGGCAGCGTGGAAGGAAGGGGACCCTATCAGACGCACAGGAGCTCTGAGCAGGCACGAGGAACAGGGCGTTTCCTCTGTTGCAACAACAGCCATCCTGGGCTTGCCTGTGCAGCCAGCTCCAGGGCAGCCCTGTCTTCTGCCAAATCCCCTTGCAGAATACCCTTTCCTTAGGGCTCCTGGGAGGCGCTGGGTGACAGAGAAAAGGTCTCTGGGTCTGCGGGACGTGACTCACCTGCCGCAGGAGCTGCCTTGTCTTTCAGTCCTAAGATCCCTGCACTACCCAGTCCCACAGAGGCAGGAGCAGGCGACTCTGCAGTGAAGCTTTGCTCTGCACATGCCAATGAGAGACCCTTCCCATGCTTCCTGGTGCAGACGGGGCCAGAAGGCCCAGGGAGGAGCTGAAATGGGCTCCTGGGCCCATGGGCAGGGTGTGTGGAGCATTGCTGGTCAGGGCCACTGAGGCCCTCAGGGCCCTGACAGCACCCAGGTGTCGCGTCCTGCTGCTACGCCACAGGGGACTCGCAATAACAACCAGTGCTTAGGCCCTGCTGATAGTCACAGCCTGAGCCAGCCCTTGGTTCTGTTACGTCCTGGACAACTCCGGTCACTTTGAAAGAAGCCCTGGAAACAAGCCCACCTGCCCCCCACACTCAGCCATGGCACAGGTGTTCCTCAGTGCAGCGAGATGTTGGTGCACAAGGGGTGGCGCTTAACGCTCCCAGACCCGATTTTGCATTCGCACGGCCTTTGGCACGGTTTGGAGACGGTCCTGGCGGACTCTTGGACAGTGCCCGGGGGGAAAGGAAGTAGCCGTTGCTGAGAGCACAGCTCACCGAGGCAGCACACAGGTGCAGCAGTTTGAGCCAAAGGAGGCTGTGACCTCTCGCAAGCTCTAACAGGCTCCAGCGAGCTCTGTCAGCCATTCCTGAGCACAGGGCGCTTGGAGCTCTAGTTCCACCTAGAGTCGTGATGAGGGAAGGTCAAGCAGCCGTCCAGCAGGTGCCAGCGAGAGACCTGTACCACAAGCGCTGGGCCCAGTACAAGAAAGACATGGCCATGCCGGAGCGAGTCCAGCAAAAGGCCTCCGAGAGGCTTGAGGGATTGAAGCATCCGTCACACGAGCAGAGGCTGAGAGAGCTGGGATTGTTTAGGCGGGAGACGCAAAGGCCCAGAGGGGCTCTTGTCGGTGTGTCTAAATACGCGATGGGGGGAGTAAAGAAGACGGAGCCAGACTCCAGAGCCCAGGCAGACTCCAGACTCCAGAACCCAGAGAGGCTGTGGTATACCTAACCAGCACCAGCCCTTGCTTTGCCGAGGCTCCTCTTTATTCCTTCCTTCCTTTATCCCTTCCTTCCTTCCTTCAGGGCAGAGCTCAGCACAGCCCCTGCGGCCAGCAATGGCAGCGCAGCGTCCCCATCTGGGGCCACCACACTGGTGAGCTCCCCCTCCCCGCCCCCGCCATGGCTCTCGCTGCGCCACGGCGTGGGGTGGGGGCAGCACCCCAAAACAGCCAGCGCAGCTGCCCTTGGCTGAGGTGGGCAAAGCCTGGCAGGGTCTGGGGGAGGGTGTCGCGGGAGGCCTGGCAGCCTCTTGGTGACGCGGGCTGGGGTCACAGTGGGACATGCCGCATCACAGCCACAGCTCCCCTCCCGCCACGGGGCCCCTCCCTGCACTTCCCTGCGAGGCCTGGGCAAGCCCAGCTTTCGGGTGCTGCTCTCGCCACCGCTCTTCTCTGGAGGAGCTGCTTTGCAGCGCAACGAGAGGGCGAAGGCAGGCCACGCAACACTGCTGGAGCCTGCCTGGGGAAGTGCAAAGGAGGAGGAGGAGAAGTTTCCTCCTCCCCCTCCTGCTACAGGGCCTCATTGAGTGTGAGGGGGCGCAAAGATGGAGAACCTGTGGCCAGACGTGTTCCCAACGCTCAGGAATCTCAGCCGCTACGGTAAGGCTTGCAGGAGGTATTTCCTGACTGCTGTAGAGCATATCAGCTAGGAGAAGAGCTATGGAAAGGCTGGGCTCTGTGGGGCAGGGCTGGACAGGGCTAGTGGGTGCCACGAGAGACCAGTCTGCACGTCCCTTGGTGGCCCAGCGGTGAGTTTGGCAGCCGGGACTCCTGCAGGGGAGACACCTGGGGCTGCCCTGAGCCTGGGCGACTCCTGTGGGCACGGCACCGTCCTCTCACTGGCGTGGAAAGCTAGTCCCCGTTTCCCTAGCGGGCGGGTATGCCTTTCAGGCATGCCCACCTGAAAGGACAGGAGCCTCGCTTAGAAGTGGGCAGAGGTGTCCTCGCAGCTCAGCTCTGCAGCTCCCGCCACGTGGAGCGCCTTGCATGTTCGGAATTGGGGTGGCGGTATGTTTTGTCTCACCTGCACCGGTCACCTCCTTGGTGAGCAGGGTGCTGAATGGTTGTGCGCTTGCTGACTTGGATTTTTCCCTTGCTTTCCAGAGATTGTTACCATTTGGGACAGCGTCTCTGAATACATTCTAGAGCACTTGGCAGAGAACAAGGTGGGTCTTGTGGCTCGGTCCTCCCCTCCTGAAACGCTGACGGTTTGCCTTGTCCTGACACCCCTGTGCCACGGCGTGCCGTTGCTTCCCTCCCCTGAAAAGAGAAAGAGCACCCCCGCAGGACACTGTCCTGGACAAATGTGCCACAGAGCAGCTTCTCTGGCACTGGCGGTAACAACGGAAGTCCCGATAAAGCAGAAGAGAGTGCTGGGCACTTTCTGGGCCTTCTCCCTTCTCCAGTGCCAGCATGGAAAAACCAAAGCCTGGCCCCTGTTCCAGGGTTGGTCCCTGCCGTTGGAAACCCCTCCGACTGTAGGTAGGGGAGGAATGTTGGCTCTGCTGTTGCTTTCCCAAAGAGATTTGGGGGGCGAGCCGAGGAGCAAGAGGAAAGAAAGGTCTGGAGTGTGTGCTTTCCCTAGTGCCCCATCTTGCCCTTTGCATGCTAGGGGTGGGCAGGGCCCAGGGCAGCATCCCCACGCTCGGGCAAGCCCTCGGTCCGTTTTTCGTCTCCAGGCTGCTTATGCTTGTTCCTTCTCTCCCGCTGCTGCTCTCAGGGTGTCAAGGTATTAGGAGTGGGGATATTCTATGTCCTTAAACACTACGAGTGCTCCGTGAACGGTGAGCTTTCGATTGTTCGGAGACCCATGTTCCGTATATCGGAGGTTGTTGCCAAGGAATACCAGGCCAGGTGCGCTCAAGAAGATGTTCCTGGTAAGAAGACACGTTAAAACCTTTGCCTGCCCTTGCGCCGAGCTTGAGGCGCATGCAAACTGCTCTGAAGACATGACTGAATGCCTCCGGCTGGCCTGAGAACAACTTCAGCTTGTTCAAGCTGCAGAGGCCAGCCAGGAGCAACTGCTCAGAAAGGCTCCCTGGGTGTCCTTTCCTGGTAATATGCCTTCAGCCGGTGCGTGGGAGGGATAGGACGCTGGCCCCAAAAGCGGAGACATTTGCTGACTACGAGGCGGTGGGGGTGGGGGTGGGGGTCGGGGTGGGGGTGCGGGGGGGGTAGAAGAACCCTGTGGGCTGCTGTGCCGTCCTTGCACTTTGCTTCTTCCTTGCGTCTACTGACATGGCATAGGCTTAGCCAGAGGGCACTGGCTGCGGGCACAGTCACAATGGCCTGGCACCACGCACTTTCTCATGGGACCTGCACCCGTCTGCCCTACTTGTCCTGCCCTCCGGTAACGTGGTCCTACCAAATGGTTAGTTTCCCTTTTTTATTCCTGCACTGGCAAAATCACTGCTGCCCCCTGAGCACCTCAGTTTGCAGGCTGCTCTGACTCTTCCCGGAAGGGACTCCATAAACCGCTCCTAGGCGCTGTAGCAGAGGATTCAAGAGCCTGCTCTGAGGCAGCGCTGTCTTGCCAGAAAGTGTTGTCGCCTTGTGATTGGAGCCCGCTGCCCTGCTGCAGAGGTGACTTTGTTCCTCCTTTGCTGCTGTCTAGGTGACGTAAGAATCGTCCCTCTGAGGTACGAGGATCTATCCGTGTGTGCCCACATGCCTTTTACAACGGTGCAGTGCTGCATACAGGAGACCGTGATGGCGTTCTTTCGGGCCATCTCAAAAAGACAGGCCGTGGACTTTGTCTTCAAGGCCATTGGCATTCTCTCCGTACGAGACCAGGAAGTGACCATGAGATTTTACGATGACTTCCTCCTCACCGTGGATGGCACTGGAAAGCTGCTAGCAGCTCTGCTCGGGGTAAGTCGAGCACTTCCCCGTGCTACGCCTACTTCTTCTGGACACCTGTCAAAGGACGACTGAACTGATCTCTGTTGGCCTGCCAGGACCTTCCCGGCCAGCGGGGCAGCCATGGTCTCCAGCCACGCCAACTCTCTCTAGCGTCCGTCTCTCGTACGCAGTGGTCTGGGCGACAGAGGCGAACGTAGGACGAGCTGCCCCGCGTTAGGCCAAGGCTCTGGCTGGCCCAGCATCCCACTCTCTGTGCTAGAAATGATAATGGCGAGGCTTTTACGGGCTCAAAAGTAGGCAGTTTCTGGGGAAAGAGTCTACGACGCAGGCAGGTATCTGTGGCGCTTCCCCTCGCAGAAAGCCATGGTTGAGTGCTGGGCCGTCTGCACTGACCAGCCCTTCCCAGTGTCCCTGGCGTCCCACTGCCATGAACGGCTCTTTTCTGCCCCAGGCCTGCATTCACGCTCTGCTTGGGATGGTCACCCTGTCCCAGCCTGTCTCCTCATCCCAGCCCAATGCCCTTCCCCAGCTCTCTCGTGTGGCACTCCCGGTTCTTACCCACTGGGCAAAGGCAAAGCAAGGGCTGGGTCTCTCTCGCTCCTCTTCCATGCTATGGATGCAACCACCCAAATCCTTGGAGAGCCTGTGAGGCTAACACCAGGTCCGAGCCAGGTGTTCTCTTTCCAGGAAGGCTCATAGCAAGCCAACCAGCAAAACCCGGCCCGCAGAGACCCTGGCTAATCGAATGCCTTCTCCTGTGCCTGACTTCTCCACTAACAGAGAAGGCGCGTCCTCGTTGACTGTCTTGACTCTTGCCCTTGCGAAACACCTGGCAGTGAGGTCCCTCAGTCTCAGCTCTGAGCTGTGCATCTTCTGCTTTCCTAGTTGAGGGCTAGCATTTGGAGAGGAAACTTTGTTTCAGGGTGTCCCGGTGGCAGCATCTGCCCTGAGCACAAGAAAGATTTGCTGCCTTTAGGAGCAAGGCAGTCATGTCGCCGGAACGCTCTCACGTACCTCTGTCTCTGTTTCAGGCCCCAGGGACGAGACCCCTGGTGGTTTCAGGAAGAGGAAGTGTGGCTTTTCGCATGGGTCCCGGCAGTGTCTTCGTGTTGCCACAGTACGTTTGTGGAGTAGGTCTCAGCTCCTGCTTGGTGAATAGGAGGAGGGGAGGCGAGATGGTCTCCAGGGGCAGCAAGGAGGCCTGGAGTACACTTTCTCCGCGTCAGGATAGGGAAGCCCTGGCCCAGACTGGTGGGGCCTCTCGTGTGCGCACACGCCGCGGAGGTCTGGCCTGTGCCTCTCCGGTTCCTCAGAATGAGAGTTCTCAAGGATGTTGCGTACTCTGCTTTGGAAAGCTATGGCCTTGGCAGGCCTTCTCAAAGCTCTCTGGCAACGGACTGTGAATGCGAGCGGCAAAGGGAGCGTGGTGCCTTTTCTGCAGCCTGGCGTCTTCTCCTTTCCAGATTTGATTTGACGCTTCCGGCTGAAAAACAAGAGGCGGAATCTCCCTCCCAGGGATCCCTGAAGTGCACTGAAGAAGAAGGGCAGATGGACAGAACAGGTCATGTCACAGCTGACTTGTGAGAGAGAAGGGAGTGTGCATGCGTGCGTGTGTTCATGCGTGTGTTCCCTTTGTCCTCAGCAGTAGGTGGTTGGAGCCCTGGTCAAGATGCGGTGCCTGGGAGAGTAGACTGCCTCTTTGTGCCTCTATTTACCCCTCGCAGCAAATCTCAAGTGACTCTGGATGGCAGGAGGTCTCAGGGTGGCCCAACAGCAACAAATGCAGCTGGTGCCGCTGAAGGGCAGTTTTGCCCCGGGGCGCTGCGCCCTGGTGGATAGCGCAAGCTCCTCTTTCACTTTAGCACTTTAGGACGTTTGGCGGCGAGGTGTCTATGCTGGAGGGGAAGGGAGGGGGGGTCTACCTCTCTGACGGATCCCGGGCACGTGAATGTGGGGAGAAAGATTGCCTGGAGATGACTGTCAACAGGCTGCTAGCGTGTGCCAAGGACGTCCTAGGGAGCAAGACCTCTTGGAGAGCGTGGCTCCAAGGGGATCAGCCTGTTTGATCCGATGCTGGAGCACATCTGCCTGTCCCAAGTGCTCACAAAGACGCTTGCTGAAGAGCCTTCTCCTTTCCTACTTCCAGGGAGTGCTCCCGTTGCGTGCCTCCTCTCTCAAGAAAGGCCTGTGCCACCCGCGTTATCTGGCGCCGGCCGTAAAAAGCAGAAGGGGCGGAAGAGCAAAGGAAGCAAGTCGTCGGCCAGGTGAGGCTCTTGGAGAAAAGGGCTGAGGGTGCCCTTGTGCTCCTGGAGTTCTTTGAAGGGGTTGCTTCTTCCGTACACTCTGTCAGTGTGACATCTGAAGGGCGGCCAACAAGTCTTTGCATGACTTGGTCTTCCTAGATTGACGGCAAGCCTGTCGCAGGTTTCTGCGAGCCTCTGGTGTCAAGCTTCTCTCTGGTGCCTTTCTTGTTTCCAGGACGGAGACTGAGATGTCGCCTGTGAGACCAGCCTCTTCCTCCAGAGGGTCTCGGAAGGCCGCCAAAGGCCGGGAGGCAAAGGACAGAGCGCGTAACAAGCAGACTGAGGGAAAAGGTAATGTCACAGCTGACTGGTGAGAGAGGTGTGTTTGTTTTCCTTTTGGCCTCCGCAGCACGGGGCTGGAGCCAAGCTGAAAAGGCGATGCCTGGCGGAGTAGGCTGCTTCTCTTGTGCCTCTGTTTACTCATCACGGCAGATCTCAGGGGACTCCTCCTGGAAGGGGCTCTCCGGGCAGTCCTGCAGCACCAACTGCAGCAGCTGCCACTGCTGAGGGGCACTTGGCCCTGGGACTCCATGCCCTGGTGTGTCTTGCAAGCTGCTCCTTAGTTGCAGGAGTCTGTCTGTGCAGCAGCATTTAGGAATTTAGGAAGATCCCTCCGCGCTCTGCGCGGGATCAAAATCCTGCCTTGAGCTGCCAGTGGCGGAGGGGGTCTAGCTTTCCCAGGGAAGCAGCGCGCTGGAAAGTGGGGAGGAAGACCACGTGGAGATGAGTGGCGACAGGCTGCGAAGCTGTGCCAAAACGTGGCTTCCTTGTGGAGGCTGGTAATTGCAGGCCTTGTGCTGTGCATCTCCCTAAGCATGTCTTTGGGCTGGATGTGCCAGAAGAGCACGTCTGTGCATGTGAGCGCCTTATAGATGTGCAGGAATCTGTTCCCCTTCTCGTGTGGAACTATGCCCTCCAGCCCGCAGCCGCCCCAAAGGAGAGGGTACCATGAGGTCACCAGCACCTCCCAGCCAAGCCCCGCTTTTTAAGCCTATGGGCTAGAGAAAGCAGGAGAACAGCCACAGTACTCCAGGGCAGACGGGTGCCCTGCAGAAGTGAAGAGCTGGACAGGATTCTGTGTCAGCAAGGGCCTAAGACCTGCTCGGGAGCAGAGCTCCGAGGCAATCGGGCTCTTTGATCCAAAGCTGGAGCACAGCTGCCTGTCCTTCTTGTTCAAACGCTCACAGAGATGCTTGCTGAAGAGTCTCCGCCCTTCCTACTTCCAGGGAGTCCTCCTGCTGAGCGCCTCCTTTCTCGAGAAAGGCTTTCTCCGCCCACGCTATCTGGGGCCAGCTCAAAGGGAGGGAAAGAATGGAAAACCCGGGCAAACAAGCCAGCTGCCAGGTGAGGCTCTTGGAGCAAAGCATGCCGGTGACCGTGTGCTTTTGGCATTCTGGGAAGGAGTTGTTTCCGTCGCACACGCCGTCGGTATGAACTCTGAAAGGTTGTCAACTCGTGTCACAACGACCGATGTCGATGCAAGAGGTGTTGCAGCAGCTGAGAAGTTGCAGCAAAGCTGTTCTGCTTTGCTAGACATTTCAAGGGACCTCATTTGGTTGCAGCGTAGATGAGAGCACTTCCCAGAGGAACGTGAAAGTCAGACCATCCTCCCCCACCAACAGAGAGCGGTGTCCGTTTTCCCTGGTTTTTAGGTTGGATTCAATTCACTAGAAGCCTCCCCTTTTCCCATTTCACCCCAAAACAGAGTCTTTCTGACCACCTCACGGCCTTTAGTGCCCCTAGCAGGAGGCGGCTAGCGGGCTCTGCAGGCTCCGGGCGTGGCAAATGGCACTGGTTTTCTCCTCGTGCCATCCAGAGAGGGCCCACACCTGGGCATCCAGAGCTTTCCTTAGGGCCTGTAGGGCCCTCACTCTTGATGGGATCACAAGGGCTCAAATACACCAAATGCTCCAGCAGCACCGTCTTGTGCTGCAGAGGCTGGCACGCCGCTGCTTGTGAGCACAAGATGGAGAACGGTCTCATCCGGGACTCCGATAACCTCACCCGGCTTGTGTGTTTTCAGCCTGCTGCAAACAGTTTGGGAGAGCTCCTCTCAGGTGGACGAGGACAGCAAGCAGCAAGAACCTCGTCAAGCCAGACCTCGGACTGCAATTCCTGTTTGCAGGCAGCCAAACAGGGCAGAACAGGTAAGCCGAGGAGCGGAGCCGTGGAGGTCTCCAAGTCCGAGTGGTACTGCTGCCCCCCAAAGAGCAGGCCAGGTGGCCATGGTCTTTCAAGCTTGCCTGCCCATGCCTGGCAGGGAGAAGCTGCTGCAAAAAGCCAAAGGGGAGGAGCAGCAATGTGCTGTGGTGGGGGCATGGCTGGGTCGCCCCCTCCCTTGAACTTGCAGGGAAGAAGGCCAACCACAGGCGGGGCTGTGTTTGCAAGAGTGTAGCCAGCCGAGTGAAGGACGCCACGAGTCCTCTCTCTTCAGCCCTTGGGAGACCTCACCTGGAGCCAGCCCTAGGTCCAGGGTGGGGCTCGACCATGCAAGAGAGGCTCTGGAATGCTGGAGCAAATCCAGCGGAGGCTCCCAAGCTGGCCAGCGGGCTGGAGAACCTGGTGTCCAAGGGAGAGGTGGAGAGGACTGTGTTTGTTCAGCCCATAGAAGAGAAGGCTCAAGGGTCCATCTCCTTGCTGTCTGCAGCTACCCGGGGGAAAGGCTAGAGGTAACTTAGCCAGCTCTTCTCAGAGGCGCACAGTGACAGGGTGAGAGGCACAAGACGTAGAGTTGCAAAAAGGCAGATTCCGGCTAGCTGTTGGTGGACACAGCCCGGGCAGCCTGCTCTAACTGGCCCCGCTTGGAGCGGGGCCTTGGACGAGAGTTCTCCAGAGGTCCCCTCCAACCGACCCCGTTCAGTGGTTCCGTGCTGGGGTCTGACTGGTGGAACCCCACGGGAGCGTTTGATTTCACGGTTGCAGCGCTGAAAAACGGTCATTCCTTGCCCTCATTCACCCTGTCACGAGCGATGTCAGCAAGAGAGAATGGAGCCAGCAAGCAACGGTGGTGAATCCCGGCCAGGGTCCCTGCCTGCGGCAGTGCTTGGCATGGGGGTTTCTGAGGCCAGAGCAGAGCAAGTGTGCGGGAGGACGCACAGGCCCCGCAGTTGCTGGCTTCTCCAGGGCTGAGAGGTGAGAGCGCCTGAGGGAGGTCAGAAGCAGCCTCAAATTTGTCCTCTGGCCCCAATGCAGGCTTGGCGGCATCAGGAAACGCTGCCCGAGGTTCAGCCACACTCACCAGTGCCGTGGCTTGGGAAAGAGGAGAGCGCTGCTGCCTTCCTGCCCCGAGCTGAGGAGAAGAAGAGGAAGCCAGAGAGGCTGCCGCGGCTGCGCAAAGAGTAAGTGCGCGCCAGGCCCAGCCCCGGCCTGGAAAACTGGAGTGGCAGCACCTGTCCGAGGTGTGAGGAAGCCCATCTTGGGAGCCATGGGGCTGGGTATGGCGTCCCCTGATTTCTCCTGGCATGGCAATGACCTGGGCTGGACCCTGGTGCCAGGCAGCCCCAAGCTGCATTGCCACTTGAAGGCTGTGGGTACCACCAGCGGGAGCGTGCGTGCAGGGGCTGGTCGAGGGGAGAGGCAGGAGGGCCTCAGCCAGAAGGGGAGAGGGAACTTTCCCTGCTCTTGCAGGCAGCTTTCTGTACGAGCAAGCCACACCCTGCAACTCTTGGAGACTTACCAAGTGCGTCGGGAAGAGTGGAAGCAGAGGGTAGAGCTGAATCGGCAGCGGAATTCCCAAGAGAAGCACTTCCTCTGGTAAATTTCTCCAGCTGGGGGTGCTGTTTCCCCTTCCCCTGCACTGGCCTTCCCTCCACACCCAGGAGCACCCAAGGGGAGGGGAGGGGAAGGGGGTCCGGTCTTTCCCTGGCACCCCTCGTGGGAGAGCAACAGGCTTTGCAGGCTGTGGCCTGGGAGCAGGCACCCTTCCAGCCCAGGGGCAGGGGTTGGGCACTCAGCGGTGGGCTTTCCCTGTGGGACCAGAAAGTTGTGGCTGCCGACGATGAAAGGATTCCTCCAGCGTTTTGGCTCTCCCTTTTCAAACCGCACGCTCCATCCTTGTCTCCCCAAGGCTCCACACCCGGACACCTTGCCCTGTGGGGATCGAGGCCGGCTTGGTGCAAAGTCCCATCCCCGCCTGACTCCTCCGCAGGCTGATTACCGGCACGTGGCACCTTGTCATGTCCTTGCCTTGGACACTAGGGCCCCTGTCCCGTTCCAGAAAGCATAGAGATGCCAGCAGAAGCAGACCCCAGAAGAACCGCCCTGCCCTAGGCCTGCAGCGTTTCCGTGCCCTTCTCCCTGTGCCTAAAACCAAACGGTTCCTTTTTAATGCCCTAGCACTGGGCAGCAGATGGCTCTGCGGGATCAAAGGGAGAGATACCAGGACTTGCTGGCTGCGCAGAAGACGTGTGAACATTGCTGGAAAGTCTGGAAGCGTGGTCCTGAGCCATCTTGCTAGCTGCGGAAGCCTGCCTGGGCCTGAAGAGCGACCAGTCCCAAGGCACTGCAGCTCCAGGGCCAAGTGGAGGCCTGTCAGCGTGGGAGCTCCCTCGGCTGCTGTCAGCGTTGTCTCCATTGCGGCCATGGAGCTCTTAGCAAAGGGGATGTTGAAATCCACCTACAAGGGCCAAAGGAAAAAAAAAGTGGCGTGTACTTGTTCACGGCTGGAGTAACCAGCCTGTGCCTCACAAAGGACAGTGCTGCAGGACAGATGAACAGAAGAGCTGTTAAACCCCCCATGTGCTCCTCCACAGTTTTTGTAGCGCCGTAACAGAATAACGCCCGTACACAGACCGCAGCATAGAGACACGCGTGCCACAGAGCGGGTGTGCAAGCAAACCACTGCCTCACTCATTCTAAGGACAGCGTGCGCGCACACACACGCGCCCCTTTCTTCCTTCATTACCCTCCCTAGGACACGCTCAGAGCTCACACCTCTCACTCCCCAAGACCCTCACGCACAGCCAGGACTGCACCGCCAGAGTGCACATGCACCAGCCCAACACATCCCTGACACTGCACACGCATCCGCACACATGCTCACGCTCTCCACACGCACAGAGACACTGCACAGCGGACACACCCCTCACACAGCATGGTGGCCAGGACACACGTACACCTGATGGGCCCACAGCCCCAGGGGTGCTATAGGAGCTGCAGCCCTTCTCCGGATTGTATGGGGAAAGGCTGAGGGCAGAGGAGGAGCTGCTGTGGGGTAGAGCGGTGCGGCAACCTGGGAGTGCAGATGCCTGGCTTTTCTCTGCAGCTGCAGTGCTCTCCAGCCAGGCAAACCTGGGATGGGCCATGTTTGTCCCTGGGCCTCCGTCGGCCCTTGGCTGCTCCTTGTGGCGGCCCCCCCAGGGCTGTGCTCATGTCCTGGTGGGCGCACGGTGTCCCCACCACCCACCTCCTGCCTGCTGCCTGGAGGTGGACGTGCCTCATTTAGACCTTCCTCCTCTCTTGCCGCATGGCTGCGGTTGGTTTTTTTAGCGCTTTCTTGAATTAGGTTTTCAAAGCAGCACCTAGTAGCTTCTTGTAAACTACAGGCAGCTCACAGCTGCTTGACTGCCCTGTCAGCCTTTTTCAAATCCTGGGCTCCTTGAAGCCTGTCCATGCGCCTCCTCTGACCCGGGAACACAGCATCTCCCTGCCCTTCATCAAACACAGGAAGGGGCTTTGTGGATCCTCCCAGAGGAGCGGGTGATGGCCGTGTCCTTTCGGTCTGTTGCTGGGAGAAGCCTCTTCTTCGGTCGTCTTCCTTGTCCCAGTAACGCCTGATGCTCCAAACACTGCACTCTCCCTGCAAGTGCTGCCTCTTACTAAGCACCTGCTTCACTGGCAGACATTCGGCGTAGTAAAGAGGCAAAGGCTTTGGACCGCCTTGCTGCTGCAGGGACCAACAAATTGCCAGGGAGGTCCAGAAGCTGAGTACTCAGCCAGTACTGTTTTGCCCTGCCTGTGCGCTTAGTTGGCAGCTTTCCCTGGCCATGCAACTCATGAAGTGGTGCTGACCCTGATTTCCAGAAAAGTGCTTGTCAGTTTAAAAGAGAAGAACTGGTTTTCAGTGGGGAGTTGGAAGGGCGACGTTCTGCTGCTTTGGGGGACTGCCCGCTGGCTTTTCTGGTGTGGTGACCCTTCTGTCTCGTCTCGCTCTGAGAGCTCCGTGAGGTCCCTCTTGACCCTCCCTGTGTGGAATAGCTACAAGATGCTGCTGCAGAGACTACTGGACTCTGACAGCCAGGCAGGGGTTAGGCCAGAGCCCAGATGCCCTCGGGAGCAGAGCGCAAAGCCAGAAGCCCGTTGGCTCCCCCACGAGATGTGGTGTGGGACCAGTGTTCCCTGCTGCTGCTCTCCGTGTCCTTCTTGGCTGCCTTAGCCCCTCTCCAGCCTCCACTCCCATTGGCCCAGCATGGCTTTGGCTGCTCTGGGTCTGCCCTTACTCACGGTCCCTGTGGCAGTCGGGTGTCCTTCTTCTGCCTCCCCTCGCCCCCTCCCCCGGCTGCCTTCACTACAGGGGCTTTCTGATGCACTCAATGGCCTCACAGGGCTGCCACAGCAGCGACCGCACTGTCCCAGCCCTGGGTCGCCTGTGGCCTCCCTTTTCCTGCCTCTAGCCAGCTAAACCCTGCCGAGGGGCACTTTGCCCTGGCACTCCGTGCCCTGGTGAATGTTGCAAGCCTGGCACGCAATGGCTGCTCCTTGCTGGACGAGACAAAGAGGAAAGCACTTGAGGTGCCCGGTTAATGCTGAAGAGCCATGGTGATCGCAGGCAACAATGGTTGCTCGTGGGCTCCAGTCCGCCTCTCCAAGCGTGCTCCAGTGGCGCAATGGGCCAGCGCGCAGTACTTATACAGCAGTGCTAAGCGGAGGGATGCTGAGGGTGAGTTCAAGCCTCACCTGGAGCATGGGCTTTTGATCATGCACTGCCTCCTCTTCCCTTGGGCGGTGCAGCTTCCTAGCAGTGACATCTGTCTCAAGCCAGACATCCTGGGACCTGCCAATACAGACACCTTGGAACACCAGAAGCGCTCGGGGCCGTTCCAGGCTTGACCTGGGCTCTGCCCGCATAGCACTCGGTTTGGGGCCCCGGAGGCAGAGCTGGGCTCTCCTCCCTTCTCTTCCGCAGAGGATCCAGACCTCTTCTCTTCCGCAGAGGATCCAGAGGGTTTCTTTCCCACAGCCAGCTTACAGCTTGGCCGGAACAGGACTTAAGGCTTCCAGCATGGTGGCATAACCTCAGAAAAGTCACACGCTCCCCCTGAAGAAAAAAAAAAAGCGACTTCTTTCTCCCAGGGAAGAGCTACTTGTGTTGGGGGTCTCTATGGCGTGGGATGGCAGTTGCGGGTGGGCTGGGGCTGCAGGGCAGTTTGTGTGTGGAGCTGAGAGTGCCCTGACTGCAACACGGAGAGCAAGGGCAAGGGAAAGGAAAGGTGAAAAGCTGGGCACTTTCCAGGCAGAGTCTCTCAGTTCTCAAGCTTGGCCTGGAGAATGGAGAAGCTTGACTGCTTTCCCAGAAGCAGGGGTAGCTGTCACGGCAGCCCCACAGCAGAAGACACTGCACGATCACTAGAAACCAGGAAATCATTTTAGGCACGAGCCCACTGAATGTTTGGAACAGAGAGCACAGAAGAGCTTCCTAGGCCATGGCATCTTTGGAAACAAACCCACTGGCCTACCCTTGCGGGTGCCTCCCGTGTCTTTTCCAACTCTCCTTTTCACCCGGCGGGCTTTGCAAAACCATTGCTGTGACTCGGATTCGGCCACAACGCAGAGTACTAACCACTATACGATCACAGCTGCCCATGTGATTGCCTTTCCTCCTCGGGCCATTTGTCCCTCCTGCCTCCTGCCCTCCTGCCTTCTGCCCTCCTGCGGAGCAGCCAGAGCTGTCAGGTGACGACAGGCTAGCAGGGAGAAGTCAGAAAATGCGAGTCTGTGTCCTTGCAGAGCAGCACCCGAACAGCGCAAGCCCTCATGTGCCTCCCTGGGAGAGGGGAGGCAAACTCATACTCTAGATTCACCTTTTCAGAAGTCTCAGTTCTTGGGGATGGCAAAGAACTGGACTGAAGGAAGTTACGGGGCATGTCCAGGGGCTGGCGATGAGGAAAGGACAACTCTGCAAAGAGCGGCCCCGCGTAGCCAGCTGGACAGAGGGTGGTGTAGGGGGGAAGGCAGGTGCATAGCACAGGGGATACGAACTGCTCCGTGCCCAGCCCTGGCTCTTTCTGCTCAAGTGTCCCCTCCACCACGCACCCTGGGGTGCAGTGTGAGCCTGTGGGCGCACCTCCACAAAGAGCGACGGTCCTTTCCCCACTTGCTCTGCTCCTGCTGCTGGGAGAGGTCCTGGCGAGAGGTTGCAGCTGCAGGAGTGCTGCGCTGGGTGGCGGAGGTGGCTCAGCAGAAGGGAGCTGCTCCTCGCCTGAGCTACGTTGCAGCCATGCCCGGCCCTGGCCGCCATGCACCTCGCTGACCCTGCCCTTCCCTGGCTGACCAGGCTCCAGAGCTTGGCCTCAGACCCGTCTCAGCACTTTGGACTTGGCTGGCAACCACTGCTCTGTGCCTGGCCCTCGTTCCTGACACTCAACCAGCTCTCCCTTCTTGCTCGGGTGCTGAGGGCCTGTGCCCTGCCAGGGAGGTCCCTGCCTCACTGGCCTTGCTATGTCCCTCGCAGCCTGCTTGCCTGCCCTCGGAAAGCAGCCCGCTCCCACTGCTGGCTGCCACCTGCAGCAAGAGCGTGCTCACGTTTCGCACTGTGCTGCAAGGACAGCCGGAAGGGGCATCGGTCTCCTGGCGAGAGGCAATCCAGACTTCCCCCAGCCCAACCCATGCACCAGGACAGGAGTGTTGCAGTCTGGTGGGTATAGGTGAGTGGTGCAAGGAGCTGGATTTTGGCTCCGGTTTCTTGGAGAGGTGGGTTTGAAGCCCGTGCTGTCGGGCTTTGTTGTCTCAGGCTGCTGTGATTTGTGCCCAGCTGTGATTTTCTGCTCAGGGACTTTCCAGGTGCAAACCTGTGTCCAGCAGTGACCAGCCTCCCCGCCGACCGCCACCTTGCACTCCCTGGGCCTTCCCACTGCAGGGTGCCTGCTGCCCAGAGGCTCTGGTTGAGGGCCTCGTTCTCAGAAAGAAGGAGGAATGCCTGCAGAGTTGCCTGGGAAGGCTCGGGCTGCCACGGCAATTTGTCTTCCTGACCGGCTGTGGGGGGCTGTGGTTGGAGGGGTTGGTCCCCTGCAGGGCAGGGCTGGTGCCCACCGGTGGGTGCACAGGCAGGCTGGGCCTCTCCTCCCTGGTGGTCTAGTGGTCAGGATTCGGCACTCTCACTGCCGCGGCCTGGGTTCGATTCCCAGCCAGGGAAAGGCTTAGGGTTAGGGCTAACCCTATTGCCACAGCAAGCGAGGCCTTTCACCTGGGGGGGCAGCGTGGAAGGAAGGGGACCCTATCAGACGCACAGGAGCTCTGAGCAGGCACGAGGAACAGGGCGTTTCCTCTGTTGCAACAACAGCCATCCTGGGCTTGCCTGTGCAGCCAGCTCCAGGGCAGCCCTGTCTTCTGCCAAATCCCCTTGCAGAATACCCTTTCCTTAGGGCTCCTGGGAGGCGCTGGGTGACAGAGAAAAGGTCTCTGGGTCTGCGGGACGTGACTCACCTGCCGCAGGAGCTGCCTTGTCTTTCAGTCCTAAGATCCCTGCACTACCCAGTCCCACAGAGGCAGGAGCAGGCGACTCTGCAGTGAAGCTTTGCTCTGCACATGCCAATGAGAGACCCTTCCCATGCTTCCTGGTGCAGACGGGGCCAGAAGGCCCAGGGAGGAGCTGAAATGGGCTCCTGGGCCCATGGGCAGGGTGTGTGGAGCATTGCTGGTCAGGGCCACTGAGGCCCTCAGGGCCCTGACAGCACCCAGGTGTCGCGTCCTGCTGCTACGCCACAGGGGACTCGCAATAACAACCAGTGCTTAGGCCCTGCTGATAGTCACAGCCTGAGCCAGCCCTTGGTTCTGTTACGTCCTGGACAACTCCGGTCACTTTGAAAGAAGCCCTGGAAACAAGCCCACCTGCCCCCCACACTCAGCCATGGCACAGGTGTTCCTCAGTGCAGCGAGATGTTGGTGCACAAGGGGTGGCGCTTAACGCTCCCAGACCCGATTTTGCATTCGCACGGCCTTTGGCACGGTTTGGAGACGGTCCTGGCGGACTCTTGGACAGTGCCCGGGGGGAAAGGAAGTAGCCGTTGCTGAGAGCACAGCTCACCGAGGCAGCACACAGGTGCAGCAGTTTGAGCCAAAGGAGGCTGTGACCTCTCACAAGCTCTAACAGGCTCCAGCGAGCTCTGTCAGCCATTCCTGAGCACAGGGCGCTTGGAGCTCTAGTTCCACCTAGAGTCGTGATGAGGGAAGGTCAAGCAGCCGTCCAGCAGGTGCCAGCGAGAGACCTGTACCACAAGCGCTGGGCCCAGTACAAGAAAGACATGGCCATGCCGGAGCGAGTCCAGCAAAAGGCCTCCGAGAGGCTTGAGGGATTGAAGCATCCGTCACACGAGCAGAGGCTGAGAGAGCTGGGATTGTTTAGGCGGGAGACGCAAAGGCCCAGAGGGGCTCTTGTCGGTGTGTCTAAATACGCGATGGGGGGAGTAAAGAAGACGGAGCCAGACTCCAGAGCCCAGGCAGACTCCAGACTCCAGAACCCAGAGAGGCTGTGGTATACCTAACCAGCACCAGCCCTTGCTTTGCCGAGGCTCCTCTTTATTCCTTCCTTCCTTTATCCCTTCCTTCCTTCCTTCAGGGCAGAGCTCAGCACAGCCCCTGCGGCCAGCAATGGCAGCGCAGCGTCCCCATCTGGGGCCACCACACTGGTGAGCTCCCCCTCCCCGCCCCCGCCATGGCTCTCGCTGCGCCACGGCGTGGGGTGGGGGCAGCACCCCAAAACAGCCAGCGCAGCTGCCCTTGGCTGAGGTGGGCAAAGCCTGGCAGGGTCTGGGGGAGGGTGTCGCGGGAGGCCTGGCAGCCTCTTGGTGACGCGGGCTGGGGTCACAGTGGGACATGCCGCATCACAGCCACAGCTCCCCTCCCGCCACGGGGCCCCTCCCTGCACTTCCCTGCGAGGCCTGGGCAAGCCCAGCTTTCGGGTGCTGCTCTCGCCACCGCTCTTCTCTGGAGGAGCTGCTTTGCAGCGCAACGAGAGGGCGAAGGCAGGCCACGCAACACTGCTGGAGCCTGCCTGGGGAAGTGCAAAGGAGGAGGAGGAGAAGTTTCCTCCTCCCCCTCCTGCTACAGGGCCTCATTGAGTGTGAGGGGGCGCAAAGATGGAGAACCTGTGGCCAGACGTGTTCCCAACGCTCAGGAATCTCAGCCGCTACGGTAAGGCTTGCAGGAGGTATTTCCTGACTGCTGTAGAGCATATCAGCTAGGAGAAGAGCTATGGAAAGGCTGGGCTCTGTGGGGCAGGGCTGGACAGGGCTAGTGGGTGCCACGAGAGACCAGTCTGCACGTCCCTTGGTGGCCCAGCGGTGAGTTTGGCAGCCGGGACTCCTGCAGGGGAGACACCTGGGGCTGCCCTGAGCCTGGGCGACTCCTGTGGGCACGGCACCGTCCTCTCACTGGCGTGGAAAGCTAGTCCCCGTTTCCCTAGCGGGCGGGTATGCCTTTCAGGCATGCCCACCTGAAAGGACAGGAGCCTCGCTTAGAAGTGGGCAGAGGTGTCCTCGCAGCTCAGCTCTGCAGCTCCCGCCACGTGGAGCGCCTTGCATGTTCGGAATTGGGGTGGCGGTATGTTTTGTCTCACCTGCACCGGTCACCTCCTTGGTGAGCAGGGTGCTGAATGGTTGTGCGCTTGCTGACTTGGATTTTTCCCTTGCTTTCCAGAGATTGTTACCATTTGGGACAGCGTCTCTGAATACATTCTAGAGCACTTGGCAGAGAACAAGGTGGGTCTTGTGGCTCGGTCCTCCCCTCCTGAAACGCTGACGGTTTGCCTTGTCCTGACACCCCTGTGCCACGGCGTGCCGTTGCTTCCCTCCCCTGAAAAGAGAAAGAGCACCCCCGCAGGACACTGTCCTGGACAAATGTGCCACAGAGCAGCTTCTCTGGCACTGGCGGTAACAACGGAAGTCCCGATAAAGCAGAAGAGAGTGCTGGGCACTTTCTGGGCCTTCTCCCTTCTCCAGTGCCAGCATGGAAAAACCAAAGCCTGGCCCCTGTTCCAGGGTTGGTCCCTGCCGTTGGAAACCCCTCCGACTGTAGGTAGGGGAGGAATGTTGGCTCTGCTGTTGCTTTCCCAAAGAGATTTGGGGGGCGAGCCGAGGAGCAAGAGGAAAGAAAGGTCTGGAGTGTGTGCTTTCCCTAGTGCCCCATCTTGCCCTTTGCATGCTAGGGGTGGGCAGGGCCCAGGGCAGCATCCCCACGCTCGGGCAAGCCCTCGGTCCGTTTTTCGTCTCCAGGCTGCTTATGCTTGTTCCTTCTCTCCCGCTGCTGCTCTCAGGGTGTCAAGGTATTAGGAGTGGGGATATTCTATGTCCTTAAACACTACGAGTGCTCCGTGAACGGTGAGCTTTCGATTGTTCGGAGACCCATGTTCCGTATATCGGAGGTTGTTGCCAAGGAATACCAGGCCAGGTGCGCTCAAGAAGATGTTCCTGGTAAGAAGACACGTTAAAACCTTTGCCTGCCCTTGCGCCGAGCTTGAGGCGCATGCAAACTGCTCTGAAGACATGACTGAATGCCTCCGGCTGGCCTGAGAACAACTTCAGCTTGTTCAAGCTGCAGAGGCCAGCCAGGAGCAACTGCTCAGAAAGGCTCCCTGGGTGTCCTTTCCTGGTAATATGCCTTCAGCCGGTGCGTGGGAGGGATAGGACGCTGGCCCCAAAAGCGGAGACATTTGCTGACTACGAGGCGGTGGGGGTGGGGGTGGGGGTCGGGGTGGGGGTGCGGGGGGGGTAGAAGAACCCTGTGGGCTGCTGTGCCGTCCTTGCACTTTGCTTCTTCCTTGCGTCTACTGACATGGCATAGGCTTAGCCAGAGGGCACTGGCTGCGGGCACAGTCACAATGGCCTGGCACCACGCACTTTCTCATGGGACCTGCACCCGTCTGCCCTACTTGTCCTGCCCTCCGGTAACGTGGTCCTACCAAATGGTTAGTTTCCCTTTTTTATTCCTGCACTGGCAAAATCACTGCTGCCCCCTGAGCACCTCAGTTTGCAGGCTGCTCTGACTCTTCCCGGAAGGGACTCCATAAACCGCTCCTAGGCGCTGTAGCAGAGGATTCAAGAGCCTGCTCTGAGGCAGCGCTGTCTTGCCAGAAAGTGTTGTCGCCTTGTGATTGGAGCCCGCTGCCCTGCTGCAGAGGTGACTTTGTTCCTCCTTTGCTGCTGTCTAGGTGACGTAAGAATCGTCCCTCTGAGGTACGAGGATCTATCCGTGTGTGCCCACATGCCTTTTACAACGGTGCAGTGCTGCATACAGGAGACCGTGATGGCGTTCTTTCGGGCCATCTCAAAAAGACAGGCCGTGGACTTTGTCTTCAAGGCCATTGGCATTCTCTCCGTACGAGACCAGGAAGTGACCATGAGATTTTACGATGACTTCCTCCTCACCGTGGATGGCACTGGAAAGCTGCTAGCAGCTCTGCTCGGGGTAAGTCGAGCACTTCCCCGTGCTACGCCTACTTCTTCTGGACACCTGTCAAAGGACGACTGAACTGATCTCTGTTGGCCTGCCAGGACCTTCCCGGCCAGCGGGGCAGCCACGGTCTCCAGCCACGCCAACTCTCTCTAGCGTCCGTCTCTCGTACGCAGTGGTCTGGGCGACAGAGGCGAACGTAGGACGAGCTGCCCCGCGTTAGGCCAAGGCTCTGGCTGGCCCAGCATCCCACTCTCTGTGCTAGAAATGATAATGGCGAGGCTTTTACGGGCTCAAAAGTAGGCAGTTTCTGGGGAAAGAGTCTACGACGCAGGCAGGTATCTGTGGCGCTTCCCCTCGCAGAAAGCCATGGTTGAGTGCTGGGCCGTCTGCACTGACCAGCCCTTCCCAGTGTCCCTGGCGTCCCACTGCCATGAACGGCTCTTTTCTGCCCCAGGCCTGCATTCACGCTCTGCTTGGGATGGTCACCCTGTCCCAGCCTGTCTCCTCATCCCAGCCCAATGCCCTTCCCCAGCTCTCTCGTGTGGCACTCCCGGTTCTTACCCACTGGGCAAAGGCAAAGCAAGGGCTGGGTCTCTCTCGCTCCTCTTCCATGCTATGGATGCAACCACCCAAATCCTTGGAGAGCCTGTGAGGCTAACACCAGGTCCGAGCCAGGTGTTCTCTTTCCAGGAAGGCTCATAGCAAGCCAACCGGCAAAACCCGGCCCGCAGAGACCCTGGCTAATCGAATGCCTTCTCCTGTGCCTGACTTCTCCACTAACAGAGAAGGCGCGTCCTCGTTGACTGTCTTGACTCTTGCCCTTGCGAAACACCTGGCAGTGAGGTCCCTCAGTCTCAGCTCTGAGCTGTGCATCTTCTGCTTTCCTAGTTGAGGGCTAGCATTTGGAGAGGAAACTTTGTTTCAGGGTGTCCCGGTGGCAGCATCTGCCCTGAGCACAAGAAAGATTTGCTGCCTTTAGGAGCAAGGCAGTCATGTCGCCGGAACGCTCTCACGTACCTCTGTCTCTGTTTCAGGCCCCAGGGACGAGACCCCTGGTGGTTTCAGGAAGAGGAAGTGTGGCTTTTCGCATGGGTCCCGGCAGTGTCTTCGTGTTGCCACAGTACGTTTGTGGAGTAGGTCTCAGCTCCTGCTTGGTGAATAGGAGGAGGGGAGGCGAGATGGTCTCCAGGGGCAGCAAGGAGGCCTGGAGTACACTTTCTCCGCGTTAGGATAGGGAAGCCCTGGCCCAGACTGGTGGGGCCTCTCGTGTGCGCACACGCCGCGGAGGTCTGGCCTGTGCCTCTCCGGTTCCTCAGAATGAGAGTTCTCAAGGATGTTGCGTACTCTGCTTTGGAAAGCTATGGCCTTGGCAGGCCTTCTCAAAGCTCTCTGGCAACGGACTGTGAATGCGAGCGGCAAAGGGAGCGTGGTGCCTTTTCTGCAGCCTGGCGTCTTCTCCTTTCCAGATTTGATTTGACGCTTCCGGCTGAAAAACAAGAGGCGGAATCTCCCTCCCAGGGATCCCTGAAGTGCACTGAAGAAGAAGGGCAGATGGACAGAACAGGTCATGTCACAGCTGACTTGTGAGAGAGAAGGGAGTGTGCATGCGTGCGTGTGTTCATGCGTGTGTTCCCTTTGTCCTCAGCAGTAGGTGGTTGGAGCCCTGGTCAAGATGCGGTGCCTGGGAGAGTAGACTGCCTCTTTGTGCCTCTATTTACCCCTCGCAGCAAATCTCAAGTGACTCTGGATGGCAGGAGGTCTCAGGGTGGCCCAACAGCAACAAATGCAGCTGGTGCCGCTGAAGGGCAGTTTTGCCCTGGGGCGCTGCGCCCTGGTGGATAGCGCAAGCTCCTCTTTCACTTTAGGACGTTTGGCGGCGAGGTGTCTATGCTGGAGGGGAAGGGAGGGGGGGTCTACCTCTCTGACGGATCCCGGGCACGTGAATGTGGGGAGAAAGATTGCCTGGAGATGACTGTCAACAGGCTGCTAGCGTGTGCCAAGGACGTCCTAGGGAGCAAGACCTCTTGGAGAGCGTGGCTCCAAGGGGATCAGCCTGTTTGATCCGATGCTGGAGCACATCTGCCTGTCCCAAGTGCTCACAAAGACGCTTGCTGAAGAGCCTTCTCCTTTCCTACTTCCAGGGAGTGCTCCCGTTGCGTGCCTCCTCTCTCAAGAAAGGCCTGTGCCACCCGCGTTATCTGGCGCCGGCCGTAAAAAGCAGAAGGGGCGGAAGAGCAAAGGAAGCAAGTCGTCGGCCAGGTGAGGCTCTTGGAGAAAAGGGCTGAGGGTGCCCTTGTGCTCTTGGAGTTCTTCGAAGGGGTTGCTTCTTCCGTACACTCTGTCAGTGTGACATCTGAAGGGCGGCCAACAAGTCTTTGCATGACTTGGTCTTCCTAGATTGACGGCAAGCCTGTCGCAGGTTTCTGCGAGCCTCTGGTGTCAAGCTTCTCTCTGGTGCCTTTCTTGTTTCCAGGACGGAGACTGAGATGTCGCCTGTGAGACCAGCCTCTTCCTCCAGAGGGTCTCGGAAGGCCGCCAAAGGCCGGGAGGCAAAGGACAGAGCGCGTAACAAGCAGACTGAGGGAAAAGGTAATGTCACAGCTGACTGGTGAGAGAGGTGTGTTTGTTTTCCTTTTGGCCTCCGCAGCACGGGGCTGGAGCCAAGCTGAAAAGGCGATGCCTGGCGGAGTAGGCTGCTTCTCTTGTGCCTCTGTTTACTCATCACGGCAGATCTCAGGGGACTCCTCCTGGAAGGGGCTCTCCGGGCAGTCCTGCAGCACCAACTGCAGCAGCTGCCACTGCTGAGGGGCACTTGGCCCTGGGACTCCATGCCCTGGTGTGTCTTGCAAGGTGCTCCTTAGTTGCAGGAGTCTGTCTGTGCAGCAGCATTTAGGAATTTAGGAAGATCCCTCCGCGCTCTGCGCGGGATCAAAATCCTGCCTTGAGCTGCCAGTGGCGGAGGGGGTCTAGCTTTCCCAGGGAAGCAGCGCGCTGGAAAGTGGGGAGGAAGACCACGTGGAGATGAGTGGCGACAGGCTGCGAAGCTGTGCCAAAACGTGGCTTCCTTGTGGAGGCTGGTAATTGCAGGCCTTGTGCTGTGCATCTCCCTAAGCATGTCTTTGGGCTGGATGCGCCAGAAGAGCACGTCTGTGCATGTGAGCGCCTTATAGATGTGCAGGAATCTGTTCCCCTTCTCGTGTGGAACTATGCCCTCCAGCCCGCAGCCGCCCCAAAGGAGAGGGTACCATGAGGTCACCAGCACCTCCCAGCCAAGCCCCGCTTTTTAAGCCTATGGGCTAGAGAAAGCAGGAGAACAGCCACAGTACTCCAGGGCAGACGGGTGCCCTGCAGAAGTGAAGAGCTGGACAGGATTCTGTGTCAGCCAGGGCCTAAGACCTGCTCGGGAGCAGAGCTCCGAGGCAATCGGGCTCTTTGATCCAAAGCTGGAGCACAGCTGCCTGTCCTTCTTGTTCAAACGCTCACAGAGATGCTTGCTGAAGAGTCTCCGCCCTTCCTACTTCCAGGGAGTCCTCCTGCTGAGCGCCTCCTTTCTCGAGAAAGGCTTTCTCCGCCCACGCTATCTGGGGCCAGCTCAAAGGGAGGGAAAGAATGGAAAACCCAGGCAAACAAGCCAGCTGCCAGGTGAGGCTCTTGGAGCAAAGCATGCCGGTGACCGTGTGCTTTTGGCATTCTGGGAAGGAGTTGCACCTCCTTCCCAGTTGTTTCCGTCGCACACGCCGTCGGTATGAACTCTGAAAGGTTGTCAACTCGTGTCACAACGACCGATGTCGATGCAGCAAAGCAGAGGTGTTGCAGCAGCTGAGAAGTTGCAGCAAAGCTGTTCTGCTTTGCTAGACATTTCAAGGGACCTCATTTGGTTGCAGCGTAGATGAGAGCACTTCCCAGAGGAACGTGAAAGTCAGACCATCCTCCCCCACCAACAGAGAGCGGTGTCCGTTTTCCCTGGTTTTTAGGTTGGATTCAATTCACTAGAAGCCTCCCCTTTTCCCATTTCACCCCAAAACAGAGTCTTTCTGACCACCTCACGGCCTTTAGTGCCCCTAGCAGGAGGCGGCTAGCGGGCTCTGCAGGCTCCGGGCGTGGCAAATGGCACTGGTTTTCTCCTCGTGCCATCCAGAGAGGGCCCACACCTGGGCATCCAGAGCTTTCCTTAGGGCCTGTAGGGCCCTCACTCTTGATGGGATCACAAGGGCTCAAATACACCAAATGCTCCAGCAGCACCGTCTTGTGCTGCAGAGGCTGGCACGCCGCTGCTTGTGAGCACAAGATGGAGAACGGTCTCATCCGGGACTCCGATAACCTCACCCGGCTTGTGTGTTTTCAGCCTGCTGCAAACAGTTCGGGAGAGCTCCTCTCAGGTGGACGAGGACAGCAAGCAGCAAGAACCTCGTCAAGCCAGACCTCGGACTGCAATTCCTGTTTGCAGGCAGCCAAACAGGGCAGAACAGGTAAGCCGAGGAGCGGAGCCGTGGAGGTCTCCAAGTCCGAGTGGTACTGCTGCCCCCCAAAGAGCAGGCCAGGTGGCCATGGTCTTTCAAGCTTGCCTGCCCATGCCTGGCAGGGAGAAGCTGCTGCAAAAAGCCAAAGGGGAGGAGCAGCAATGTGCTGTGGTGGGGGCATGGCTGGGTCACCCCCTCCCTTGAACTTGCGGGGAAGAAGGCCAACCACAGGCGGGGCTGTGTTTGCAAGAGTGTAGCCAGCCGAGTGAAGGACGCCACGAGTCCTCTCTCTTCAGCCCTTGGGAGACCTCACCTGGAGCCAGCCCTAGGTCCAGGGTGGGGCTCGACCATGCAAGAGAGGCTCTGGAATGCTGGAGCAAATCCAGCGGAGGCTCCCAAGCTGGCCAGCGGGCTGGAGAACCTGGTGTCCAAGGGAGAGGTGGAGAGGACTGTGTTTGTTCAGCCCATAGAAGAGAAGGCTCAAGGGTCCATCTCCTTGCTGTCTGCAGCTACCCGGGGGAAAGGCTAGAGGTAACTTAGCCAGCTCTTCTCAGAGGCGCACAGTGACAGGGTGAGAGGCACAAGACGTAGAGTTGCAAAAAGGCAGATTCCGGCTAGCTGTTGGTGGACACAGCCCGGGCAGCCTGCTCTAACTGGCCCCGCTTGGAGCGGGGCCTTGGACGAGAGTTCTCCAGAGGTCCCCTCCAACCGACCCCGTTCAGTGGTTCCGTGCTGGGGTCTGACTGGTGGAACCCCACGGGAGCGTTTGATTTCACGGTTGCAGCGCTGAAAAACGGTCATTCCTTGCCCTCATTCACCCTGTCACGAGCGATGTCAGCAAGAGAGAATGGAGCCAGCAAGCAACGGTGGTGAATCCCGGCCAGGGTCCCTGCCTGCGGCAGTGCTTGGCATGGGGGTTTCTGAGGCCAGAGCAGAGCAAGTGTGCGGGAGGACGCACAGGCCCCGCAGTTGCTGGCTTCTCCAGGGCTGAGAGGTGAGAGCGCCTGAGGGAGGTCAGAAGCAGCCTCAAATTTGTCCTCTGGCCCCAATGCAGGCTTGGCGGCATCAGGAAACGCTGCCCGAGGTTCAGCCACACTCACCAGTGCCGTGGCTTGGGAAAGAGGAGAGCGCTGCTGCCTTCCTGCCCCGAGCTGAGGAGAAGAAGAGGAAGCCAGAGAGGCTGCCGCGGCTGCGCAAAGAGTAAGTGCGCGCCAGGCCCAGCCCCGGCCTGGAAAACTGGAGTGGCAGCACCTGTCCGAGGTGTGAGGAAGCCCATCTTGGGAGCCATGGGGCTGGGTATGGCGTCCCCTGATTTCTCCTGGCATGGCAATGACCTGGGCTGGACCCTGGTGCCAGGCAGCCCCAAGCTGCATTGCCACTTGAAGGCTGTGGGTACCACCAGCGGGAGCGTGCGTGCAGGGGCTGGTCGAGGGGAGAGGCAGGAGGGCCTCAGCCAGAAGGGGAGAGGGAACTTTCCCTGCTCTTGCAGGCAGCTTTCTGTACGAGCAAGCCACACCCTGCAACTCTTGGAGACTTACCAAGTGCGTCGGGAAGAGTGGAAGCAGAGGGTAGAGCTGAATCGGCAGCGGAATTCCCAAGAGAAGCACTTCCTCTGGTAAATTTCTCCAGCTGGGGGTGCTGTTTCCCCTTCCCCTGCACTGGCCTTCCCTCCACACCCAGGAGCACCCAAGGGGAAGGGGGTCCGGTCTTTCCCTGGCACCCCTCGTGGGAGAGCAACAGGCTTTGCAGGCTGTGGCCTGGGAGCAGGCACCCTTCCAGCCCAGGGGCAGGGGTTGGGCACTCAGCGGTGGGCTTTCCCTGTGGGACCAGAAAGTTGTGGCTGCCGACGATGAAAGGATTCCTCCAGTGTTTTGGCTCTCCCTTTTCAAACCGCACGCTCCATCCTTGTCTCCCCAAGGCTCCACACCCGGACACCTTGCCCTGTGGGGATCGAGGCCGGCTTGGTGCAAAGTCCCATCCCCGCCTGACTCCTCCGCAGGCTGATTACCGGCACGTGGCACCTTGTCATGTCCTTGCCTTGGACACTAGGGCCCCTGTCCCGTTCCAGAAAGCATAGAGATGCCAGCAGAAGCAGACCCCAGAAGAACCGCCCTGCCCTAGGCCTGCAGCGTTTCCGTGCCCTTCTCCCTGTGCCTAAAACCAAACGGTTCCTTTTTAATGCCCTAGCACTGGGCAGCAGATGGCTCTGCGGGATCAAAGGGAGAGATACCAGGACTTGCTGGCTGCGCAGAAGACGTGTGAACATTGCTGGAAAGTCTGGAAGCGTGGTCCTGAGCCATCTTGCTAGCTGCGGAAGCCTGCCTGGGCCTGAAGAGCGACCAGTCCCAAGGCACTGCAGCTCCAGGGCCAAGTGGAGGCCTGTCAGCGTGGGAGCTCCCTCGGCTGCTGTCAGCGTTGTCTCCATTGCGGCCATGGAGCTCTTAGCAAAGGGGATGTTGAAATCCACCTACAAGGGCCAAAGGAAAAAAAAAAGTGGCGTGTACTTGTTCACGGCTGGAGTAACCAGCCTGTGCCTCACAAAGGACAGTGCTGCAGGACAGATGAACAGAAGAGCTGTTAAACCCCCCATGTGCTCCTCCACAGTTTTTGTAGCGCCGTAACAGAATAACGCCCGTACACAGACCGCAGCATAGAGACACGCGTGCCACAGAGCGGGTGTGCAAGCAAACCACTGCCTCACTCATTCTAAGGACAGCGCGCGCGCACACACACGCGCCCCTTTCTTCCTTCATTACCCTCCCTAGGACACGCTCAGAGCTCACACCTCTCACTCCCCAAGACCCTCACGCACAGCCAGGACTGCACCGCCAGAGTGCACATGCACCAGCCCAACACATCCCTGACACTGCACACGCATCCGCACACATGCTCACGCTCTCCACACGCACAGAGACACTGCACAGCGGACACACCCCTCACACAGCATGGTGGCCAGGACACACGTACACCTGATGGGCCCACAGCCCCAGGGGTGCTATAGGAGCTGCAGCCCTTCTCCGGATTGTATGGGGAAAGGCTGAGGGCAGAGGAGGAGCTGCTGTGGGGTAGAGCGGTGCGGCAACCTGGGAGTGCAGATGCCTGGCTTTTCTCTGCAGCTGCAGTGCTCTCCAGCCAGGCAAACCTGGGATGGGCCATGTTTGTCCCTGGGCCTCCGTCGGCCCTTGGCTGCTCCTTGTGGCGGCCCCCCCAGGGCTGTGCTCATGTCCTGGTGGGCGCACGGTGTCCCCACCACCCACCTCCTGCCTGCTGCCTGGAGGTGGACGTGCCTCATTTAGACCTTCCTCCTCTCTTGCCGCATGGCTGCGGTTGGTTTTTTTAGCGCTTTCTTGAATTAGGTTTTCAAAGCAGCACCTAGTAGCTTCTTGTAAACTACAGGCAACTCACAGCTGCTTGACTGCCCTGTCAGCCTTTTTCAAATCCTGGGCTCCTTGAAGCCTGTCCATGCGCCTCCTCTGACCCAGGAACACAGCATCTCCCTGCCCTTCATCAAACACAGGAAGGGGCTTTGTGGATCCTCCCAGAGGAGCGGGTGATGGCCGTGTCCTTTCGGTCTGTTGCTGGGAGAAGCCTCTTCTTCGGTCGTCTTCCTTGTCCCAGTAACGCCTGATGCTCCAAACACTGCACTCTCCCTGCAAGTGCTGCCTCTTACTAAGCACCTGCTTCACTGGCAGACATTCGGCGTAGTAAAGAGGCAAAGGCTTTGGACCGCCTTGCTGCTGCAGGGACCAACAAATTGCCAGGGAGGTCCAGAAGCTGAGTACTCAGCCAGTACTGTTTTGCCCTGCCTGTGCGCTTAGTTGGCAGCTTTCCCTGGCCATGCAACTCATGAAGTGGTGCTGACCCTGATTTCCAGAAAAGTGCTTGTCAGTTTAAAAGAGAAGAACTGGTTTTCAGTGGGGAGTTGGAAGGGCGACGTTCTGCTGCTTTGGGGGACTGCCCGCTGGCTTTTCTGGTGCGGTGACCCTTCTGTCTCGTCTCGCTCTGAGAGCTCCGTGAGGTCCCTCTTGACCCTCCCTGTGTGGAATAGCTACAAGATGCTGCTGCAGAGACTACTGGACTCTGACAGCCAGGCAGGGGTTAGGCCAGAGCCCAGATGCCCTCGGGAGCAGAGCGCAAAGCCAGAAGCCCGTTGGCTCCCCCACGAGATGTGGTTTGGGACCAGTGTTCTCTGCTGCTGCTCTCCGTGTCCTTCTTGGCTGCCTTAGCCCCTCTCCAGCCTCCACTCCCATTGGCCCAGCATGGCTTTGGCTGCTCTGGGTCTGCCCTTACTCACGGTCCCTGTGGCAGTCAGGTGTCCTTCTTCTGCCTCCCCTCGCCCCCTCCCCCGGCTGCCTTCACTACAGGGGCTTTCTGATGCACTCAATGGCCTCACAGGGCTGCCACAGCAGCGACCGCACTGTCCCAGCCCTGGGTCGCCTGTGGCCTCCCTTTTCCTGCCTCTAGCCAGCTAAACCCTGCCGAGGGGCACTTTGCCCTGGCACTCCGTGCCCTGGTGAATGTTGCAAGCCTGGCACGCAATGGCTGCTCCTTGCTGGACGAGACAAAGAGGAAAGCACTTGAGGTGCCCGGTTAATGCTGAAGAGCCATGGTGATCGCAGGCAACAATGGTTGCTCGTGGGCTCCAGTCCGCCTCTCCAAGCGTGCTCCAGTGGCGCAATGGGCCAGCGCGCAGTACTTATACAGCAGTGCTAAGCGGAGGGATGCTGAGGGTGTGAGTTCAAGCCTCACCTGGAGCATGGGCTTTTGATCATGCACTGCCTCCTCTTCCCTTGGGCGGTGCAGCTTTCTAGCAGCGACATCTGTCTCAAGCCAGACATCCCGGGACCTGCCAATACAGACACCTTGGAACACCAGAAGCGCTCGGGGCCGTTCCAGGCTTGACCTGGGCTCTGCCCGCATAGCACTCGGTTTGGGGCCCCGGAGGCAGAGCTGGGCTCTCCTCCCTTCTCTTCCGCAGAGGATCCAGACCCCACTCAGGGCGCAGATGCTAACATTTTCCTTTGCTCTTCAGCATTTGCCCTCCAGGCGGACACTCTCCCAGCACCAGCTGCCCAGCCTCACTGTGGCAGAGCCTTCCTAGCCAGCCTTTCCCCCTGCAGCCAGGCCAGGAGGAAGCACTCCTGGCTCTCTACACGCGAGCACTGCGGTGGAGCTGCAGGCAAAAGCTGCTGCCTCACAGCGCCTCTCACTCTGCAGCAGGCAAGGGAGAAAGGCAGCTCTGCCTTTCCAGGGAGGGTTTCTTTCCCACAGCCAGCTTACAGCTTGGCCGGAACAGGACTTAAGACTTCCAGCATGGTGGCATAACCTCAGAAAAGTCACACGCTCCCCCTGAAGAAAAAAAAAAAGCGACTTCTTTCTCCCAGGGAAGAGCTACTTGTGTTGGGGGTCTCTATGGCGTGGGATGGCAGTTGCGGGTGGGCTGGGGCTGCAGGGCAGTTTGTGTGTGGAGCTGAGAGTGCCCTGACTGCAACACGGAGAGCAAGGGCAAGGGAAAGGAAAGGTGAAAAGCTGGGCACTTTCCAGGCAGACTCTCTCAGTTCTCAAGCTTGGCCTGGAGAACGGAGAAGCTTGACTGCTTTCCCAGAAGCAGGGGTAGCTGTCACGGCAGCCCCACAGCAGAAGACACTGCACGATCACTAGAAACCAGGAAATCATTTTAGGCACGAGCCCACTGAATGTTTCGAACTTCCTAGGAAGAGCTGCCTAGGCCATGGCATCTTTGGAAACAAACCCCTTGGCCTACCCTTGCGGGTGCCTCCCGTGTCTTTTCCAACTCTCCTTTTCACCCGGCGGGCTTTGCAAAACCATTGCTGTGACTCGGATTCGAACCGAGGTTGCTGCGGCCACAACGCAGAGTACTAACCACTATACGATCACAGCTGCCCATGTGATTGCCTTTCCTCCTCGGGCCATTTGTTCCTCCTGCCTTCTGCCCTCCTGCGGAGCAGCCAGAGCTGTCAGGTGACGGCAGGCTAGCAGGGAGAAGTCAGAAAATGCGAGTCTGTGTCCTTGCAGAGCAGCACCCGAACAGCGCAAGCCCTCATGTGCCTCCCTGGGAGAGGGGAGGCAAACTCACGCTCTAGATTCACCTTTTCAGAAGTCTCAGTTCTTGGGGATGGCAAAGAACTGGACTGAAGGAAGTTACGGGGCATGTCCAGGGGCTGGCGATGAGGAAAGGACAACTCTGCAAAGAGCGGCCCCGCGTAGCCAGCTGGACAGAGGGTGGTGTAGGGGGGAAGGCAGGTGCATAGCACAGGGGATAGGAACTGCTCCGTGCCCAGCCCTGGCTCTTTCTGCTCAAGTGTCCCCTCCACCACGCACCCTGGGGTGCAGTGTGAGCCTGTGGGCGCACCTCCACAAAGAGCGACGGTCCTTTCCCCACTTGCTCTGCTCCTGCTGCTGGGAGAGGTCCTGGCGAGAGGTTGCAGCTGCAGGAGTGCTGCGCTGGGTGGCGGAGGTGGCTCAGCAGAAGGGAGCTGCTCCTCGCCTGAGCTATGTTGCAGCCATGCCCGGCCCTGGCCGCCATGCACCTCGCTGACCCTGCCCTTCCCTGGCTGACCGGGCTCCAGAGCTTGGCCTCAGACCCGTCTCAGCACTTTGGACTTGGCTGGCAACCACTGCTCTGTGCCTGGCCCTCGTTCCTGACACTCAACCAGCTCTCCCTTCTTGCTCGGGTGCTGAGGGCCTGTGCCCTGCCAGGGAGGTCCCTGCCTCACTGGCCTTGCTATGTCCCTCGCAGCCTGCTTGCCTGCCCTCAGAAAGCAGCCCGCTCCCACTGCTGGCTGCCACCTGCAGCAAGAGCGTGCTCACGTTTCGCACTGTGCTGCAAGGACAGCCGGAAGGGGCATCGGTCCCCTGGCGAGAGGCAATCCAGACTTCCCCCAGCCCAACCCATGCACCAGGACAGGAGTGTTGCAGTCTGGTGGGTATAGGTGAGTGGTGCAAGGAGCTGGATTTTGGCTCCGGTTTCTTGGAGAGGTGGGTTTGAAGCCCGTGCTGTCGGGCTTTGTTGTCTCAGGCTGCTGTGATTTGTGCCCAGCTGTGATTTTCTGCTCAGGGACTTTCCAGGTGCAAACCTGTGTCCAGCAGTGACCAGCCTCCCCGCCGACCGCCACCTTGCACTCCCTGGGCCTTCCCGCTGCAGGGTGCCTGCTGCCCAGAGGCTCTGGTTGAGGGCCTCGTTCTCAGAAAGAAGGAGGAATGCCTGCAGAGTTGCCTGGGAAGGCTCGGGCTGCCACGGCAATTTGTCTTCCTGACCGGCTGTGGGGGGCTGTGGTTGGAGGGGTTGGTCCCCTGCAGGGCAGGGCTGGTGCCCACCGGTGGGTGCACAGGCAGGCTGGGCCTCTCCTCCCTGGTGGTCTAGTGGTCAGGATTCGGCACTCTCACTGCCGCGGCCTGGGTTCGATTCCCAGCCAGGGAAAGGCTTAGGGTTAGGGCTAACCCTATTGCCACAGCAAGCGAGGCCTTTCACCTGGGGGGGCAGCGTGGAAGGAAGGGGACCCTATCAGACGCACAGGAGCTCTGAGCAGGCACGAGGAACAGGGCGTTTCCTCTGTTGCAACAACAGCCATCCTGGGCTTGCCTGTGCAGCCAGCTCCAGGGCAGCCCTGTCTTCTGCCAAATCCCCTTGCAGAATACCCTTTCCTTAGGGCTCCTGGGAGGCGCTGGGTGACAGAGAAAAGGTCTCTGGGTCTGCGGGACGTGACTCACCTGCCGCAGGAGCTGCCTTGTCTTTCAGTCCTAAGATCCCTGCACTACCCAGTCCCACAGAGGCAGGAGCAGGCGACTCTGCAGTGAAGCTTTGCTCTGCACATGCCAATGAGAGACCCTTCCCATGCTTCCTGGTGCAGACGGGGCCAGAAGGCCCAGGGAGGAGCTGAAATGGGCTCCTGGGCCCATGGGCAGGGTGTGTGGAGCATTGCTGGTCAGGGCCACTGAGGCCCTCAGGGCCCTGACAGCACCCAGGTGTCGCGTCCTGCTGCTACGCCACAGGGGACTCGCAATAACAACCAGTGCTTAGGCCCTGCTGATAGTCACAGCCTGAGCCAGCCCTTGGTTCTGTTACGTCCTGGACAACTCCGGTCACTTTGAAAGAAGCCCTGGAAACAAGCCCACCTGCCCCCCACACTCAGCCATGGCACAGGTGTTCCTCAGTGCAGCGAGATGTTGGTGCACAAGGGGTGGCGCTTAACGCTCCCAGACCCGATTTTGCATTCGCACGGCCTTTGGCACGGTTTGGAGACGGTCCTGGCGGACTCTTGGACAGTGCCCGGGGGGAAAGGAAGTAGCCGTTGCTGAGAGCACAGCTCACCGAGGCAGCACACAGGTGCAGCAGTTTGAGCCAAAGGAGGCTGTGACCTCTCGCAAGCTCTAACAGGCTCCAGCGAGCTCTGTCAGCCATTCCTGAGCACAGGGCGCTTGGAGCTCTAGTTCCACCTAGAGTCGTGATGAGGGAAGGTCAAGCAGCCGTCCAGCAGGTGCCAGCGAGAGACCTGTACCACAAGCGCTGGGCCCAGTACAAGAAAGACATGGCCATGCCGGAGCGAGTCCAGCAAAAGGCCTCCGAGAGGCTTGAGGGATTGAAGCATCCGTCACACGAGCAGAGGCTGAGAGAGCTGGGATTGTTTAGGCGGGAGACGCAAAGGCCCAGAGGGGCTCTTGTCGGTGTGTCTAAATACGCGATGGGGGGAGTAAAGAAGACGGAGCCAGACTCCAGAGCCCAGGCAGACTCCAGACTCCAGAACCCAGAGAGGCTGTGGTATACCTAACCAGCACCAGCCCTTGCTTTGCCGAGGCTCCTCTTTATTCCTTCCTTCCTTTATCCCTTCCTTCCTTCCTTCAGGGCAGAGCTCAGCACAGCCCCTGCGGCCAGCAATGGCAGCGCAGCGTCCCCATCTGGGGCCACCACACTGGTGAGCTCCCCCTCCCCGCCCCCGCCATGGCTCTCGCTGCGCCACGGCGTGGGGTGGGGGCAGCACCCCAAAACAGCCAGCGCAGCTGCCCTTGGCTGAGGTGGGCAAAGCCTGGCAGGGTCTGGGGGAGGGTGTCGCGGGAGGCCTGGCAGCCTCTTGGTGACGCGGGCTGGGGTCACAGTGGGACATGCCGCATCACAGCCACAGCTCCCCTCCCGGCAAAGGGAGCGTGGTGCCTTTTCTGCAGCCTGGCGTCTTCTCCTTTCCAGATTTGATTTGACGCTTCCGGCTGAAAAACAAGAGGCGGAATCTCCCTCCCAGGGATCCCTGAAGTGCACTGAAGAAGAAGGGCAGATGGACAGAACAGGTCATGTCACAGCTGACTTGTGAGAGAGAAGGGAGTGTGCATGCGTGCGTGTGTTCATGCGTGTGTTCCCTTTGTCCTCAGCAGTAGGTGGTTGGAGCCCTGGTCAAGATGCGGTGCCTGGGAGAGTAGACTGCCTCTTTGTGCCTCTATTTACCCCTCGCAGCAAATCTCAAGTGACTCTGGATGGCAGGAGGTCTCAGGGTGGCCCAACAGCAACAAATGCAGCTGGTGCCGCTGAAGGGCAGTTTTGCCCCGGGGCGCTGCGCCCTGGTGGATAGCGCAAGCTCCTCTTTCACTTTAGCACTTTAGGACGTTTGGCGGCGAGGTGTCTATGCTGGAGGGGAAGGGAGGGGGGGTCTACCTCTCTGACGGATCCCGGGCACGTGAATGTGGGGAGAAAGATTGCCTGGAGATGACTGTCAACAGGCTGCTAGCGTGTGCCAAGGACGTCCTAGGGAGCAAGACCTCTTGGAGAGCGTGGCTCCAAGGGGATCAGCCTGTTTGATCCGATGCTGGAGCACATCTGCCTGTCCCAAGTGCTCACAAAGACGCTTGCTGAAGAGCCTTCTCCTTTCCTACTTCCAGGGAGTGTTCCCGTTGCGTGCCTCCTCTCTCAAGAAAGGCCTGTGCCACCCGCGTTATCTGGCGCCGGCCGTAAAAAGCAGAAGGGGCGGAAGAGCAAAGGAAGCAAGTCGTCGGCCAGGTGAGGCTCTTGGAGAAAAGGGCTGAGGGTGCCCTTGTGCTCCTGGAGTTCTTTGAAGGGGTTGCTTCTTCCGTACACTCTGTCAGTGTGACATCTGAAGGGCGGCCAACAAGTCTTTGCATGACTTGGTCTTCCTAGATTGACGGCAAGCCTGTCGCAGGTTTCTGCGAGCCTCTGGTGTCAAGCTTCTCTCTGGTGCCTTTCTTGTTTCCAGGATGGAGACTGAGATGTCGCCTGTGAGACCAGCCTCTTCCCCCAGACGGTCTCGGAAGGCCGCCAAAGGCTGGGAGGCAAAGGACAGAGCGCGTAACAAGCAGACTGAGGGAAAAGGTAATGTCACAGCTGACTGGTGAGAGAGGTGTGTTTGTTTTCCTTTTGGCCTCCGCAGCACGGGGCTGGAGCCAAGCTGAAAAGGCGATGCCCGGCGGAGTAGGCTGCTTCTCTTGTGCCTCTGTTTACTCATCACGGCAGATCTCAGGGGACTCCTCCTGGAAGGGGCTCTCCGGGCAGTCCTGCAGCACCAACTGCAGCAGCTGCCACTGCTGAGGGGCACTTGGCCCTGGGACTCCATGCCCTGGTGTGTCTTGCAAGCTGCTCCTTAGTTGCAGGAGTCTGTCTGTGCAGCAGCATTTAGGAATTTAGGAAGATCCCTCCGCGCTCTGCGCGGGATCAAAATCCTGCCTTGAGCTGCCAGTGGCGGAGGGGGTCTAGCTTTCCCAGGGAAGCAGCGCGCTGGAAAGTGGGGAGGAAGACCACGTGGAGATGAGTGGCGACAGGCTGCGAAGCTGTGCCAAAACGTGGCTTCCTTGTGGAGGCTGGTAATTGCAGGCCTTGTGCTGTGCATCTCCCTAAGCATGTCTTTGGGCTGGATGCGCCAGAAGAGCACGTCTGTGCATGTGAGCGCCTTATAGATGTGCAGGAATCTGTTCCCCTTCTCGTGTGGAACTATGCCCTCCAGCCCGCAGCCGCCCCAAAGGAGAGGGTACCATGAGGTCACCAGCACCTCCCAGCCAAGCCCCACTTTTTAAGCCTATGGGCTAGAGAAAGCAGGAGAACAGCCACAGTACTCCAGGGCAGAAGGGTGCCCTGCAGAAGTGAAGAGCTGGACAGGATTCTGTGTCAGCCAGGGCCTAAGACCTGCTCGGGAGCAGAGCTCCGAGGCAATCGGGCTCTTTGATCCAAAGCTGGAGCACAGCTGCCTGTCCTTCTTGTTCAAACGCTCACAGAGATGCTTGCTGAAGAGTCTCCGCCCTTCCTACTTCCAGGGAGTCCTCCTGCTGAGCGCCTCCTTTCTCGAGAAAGGCTTTCTCCGCCCACGCTATCTGGGGCCAGCTCAAAGGGAGGGAAAGAATGGAAAACCCGGGCAAACAAGCCAGCTGCCAGGTGAGGCTCTTGGAGCAAAGCATGCCGGTGACCGTGTGCTTTTGGCATTCTGGGAAGGAGTTGTTTCCGTCGCACACGCCGTCGGTATGAACTCTGAAAGGTTGTCAACTCGTGTCACAACGACCGATGTCGATGCAAGAGGTGTTGCAGCAGCTGAGAAGTTGCAGCAAAGCTGTTCTGCTTTGCTAGACATTTCAAGGGACCTCATTTGGTTGCAGCGTAGATGAGAGCACTTCCCAGAGGAACGTGAAAGTCAGACCATCCTCCCCCACCAACAGAGAGCGGTGTCCGTTTTCCCTGGTTTTTAGGTTGGATTCAATTCACTAGAAGCCTCCCCTTTTCCCATTTCACCCCAAAACAGAGTCTTTCTGACCACCTCACGGCCTTTAGTGCCCCTAGCAGGAGGCGGCTAGCGGGCTCTGCAGGCTCCGGGCGTGGCAAATGGCACTGGTTTTCTCCTCGTGCCATCCAGAGAGGGCCCACACCTGGGCATCCAGAGCTTTCCTTAGGGCCTGTAGGGCCTCATGTGAGTGCTACAGCTGGAGGCGTTCTTCCCTCACTCTTGACGGGATCACAAGGGCTCAAATACACCAAATGCTCCAGCAGCACTGTCTTGTGCTGCAGAGGCTGGCACGCCGCTGCTTGTGAGCACAAGATGGAGAACGGTCTCATCCGGGACTCCGATAACCTCACCCGGCTTGTGTGTTTTCAGCCTGCTGCAAACAGTTCGGGAGAGCTCCTCTCAGGTGGACGAGGACAGCAAGCAGCAAGAACCTCGTCAAGCCAGACCTCGGACTGCAATTCCTGTTTGCAGGCAGCCAAACAGGGCAGAACAGGTAAGCCGAGGAGCGGAGCCGTGGAGGTCTCCAAGTCCGAGTGGTACTGCTGCCCCCCAAAGAGCAGGCCAGGTGGCCATGGTCTTTCAAGCTTGCCTGCCCATGCCTGGCAGGGAGAAGCTGCTGCAAAAAGCCAAAGGGGAGGAGCAGCAATGTGCTGTGGTGGGGGCATGGCTGGGTCGCCCCCTCCCTTGAACTTGCGGGGAAGAAGGCCAACCACAGGCGGGGCTGTGTTTGCAAGAGTGTAGCCAGCCGAGTGAAGGACGCCACGAGTCCTCTCTCTTCAGCCCTTGGGAGACCTCACCTGGAGCCAGCCCTAGGTCCAGGGTGGGGCTCGACCATGCAAGAGAGGCTTTGGAATGCTGGAGCAAATCCAGCGGAGGCTCCCAAGCTGGCCAGCAGGCTGGAGAACCTGGTGTCCAAGGGAGAGGTGGAGAGGACTGTGTTTGTTCAGCCCATAGAAGAGAAGGCTCAAGGGTCCATCGCCTTGCTGTCTGCAGCTACCCGGGGGAAAGGCTAGAGGTAACTTAGCCAGCTCTTCTCAGAGGCGCACAGTGACAGGGTGAGAGGCACAAGACGTAGAGTTGCAAAAAGGCAGATTCCGGCTAGCTGTTGGGAGGCGCGTTTCCACCATGAAGGTGGTCAAAGTTTGGAACAGGGCCCAGAGAGGCTGTGGGACTTCTACCCTTGGAGTTATTCAACCCTCAGGTGGACACAGCCCGGGCAGCCTGCTCTAACTGGCCCCGCTTGGAGCGGGGCCTTGGACGAGAGTTCTCCAGAGGTCCCCTCCAACCGACCCCGTTCAGTGGTTCCGTGCTGGGGTCTGACTGGTGGAACCCCACGGGAGCGTTTGATTTCATGGTTGCAGCGCTGAAAAACGGTCATTCCTTGCCCTCATTCACCCTGTCACGAGCGATGTCAGCAAGAGAGAATGGAGCCAGCAAGCAACGGTGGTGAATCCCGGCCAGGGTCCCTGCCTGCGGCAGTGCTTGGCATGGGGGTTTCTGAGGCCAGAGCAGAGCAAGTGTGCGGGAGGACGCACAGGCCCCGCAGTTGCTGGCTTCTCCAGGGCTGAGAGGTGAGAGCGCCTGAGGGAGGTCAGAAGCAGCCTCAAATTTGTCCTCTGGCCCCAATGCAGGCTTGGCGGCATCAGGAAACGCTGCCCGAGGTTCAGCCACACTCACCAGTGCCGTGGCTTGGGAAAGAGGAGAGCGCTGCTGCCTTCCTGCCCCGAGCTGAGGAGAAGAAGAGGAAGCCAGAGAGGCTGCCGCGGCTGCGCAAAGAGTAAGTGCGCGCCAGGCCCAGCCCCGGCCTGGAAAACTGGAGTGGCAGCACCTGTCCGAGGTGTGAGGAAGCCCATCTTGGGAGCCATGGGGCTGGGTATGGCGTCCCCTGATTTCTCCTGGCATGGCAATGACCTGGGCTGGACCCTGGTGCCAGGCAGCCCCAAGCTGCATTGCCACTTGAAGGCTGTGGGTACCACCAGCGGGAGCGTGCGTGCAGGGGTTGGTCGAGGGGAGAGGCAGGAGGGCCTCAGCCAGAAGGGGAGAGGGAACTTTCCCTGCTCTTGCAGGCAGCTTTCTGTACGAGCAAGCCACACCCTGCAACTCTTGGAGACTTACCAAGTGCGTCGGGAAGAGTGGAAGCAGAGGGTAGAGCTGAATCGGCAGCGGAATTCCCAAGAGAAGCACTTCCTCTGGTAAATTTCTCCAGCTGGGGGTGCTGTTTCCCCTTCCCCTGCACTGGCCTTCCCTCCACACCCAGGAGCACCCAAGGGGAGGGGAGGGGAAGGGGGTCCGGTCTTTCCCTGGCACCCCTCGTGGGAGAGCAACAGGCTTTGCAGGCTGTGGCCTGGGAGCAGGCACCCTTCCAGCCCAGGGGCAGGGGTTGGGCACTCAGCGGTGGGCTTTCCCTGTGGGACCAGAAAGTTGTGGCTGCCGACGATGAAAGGATTCCTCCAGCGTTTTGGCTCTCCCTTTTCAAACCGCACGCTCCATCCTTGTCTCCCCAAGGCTCCACACCCGGACACCTTGCCCTGTGGGGATCGAGGCCGGCTTGGTGCAAAGTCCCATCCCCGCCTGACTCCTCCGCAGGCTGATTACCGGCACGTGGCACCTTGTCATGTCCTTGCCTTGGACACTAGGGCCCCTGTCCCGTTCCAGAAAGCATAGAGATGCCAGCAGAAGCAGACCCCAGAAGAACCGCCCTGCCCTAGGCCTGCAGCGTTTCCGTGCCCTTCTCCCTGTGCCTAAAACCAAACGGTTCCTTTTTAATGCCCTAGCACTGGGCAGCAGATGGCTCTGCGGGATCAAAGGGAGAGATACCAGGACTTGCTGGCTGCGCAGAAGACGTGTGAACATTGCTGGAAAGTCTGGAAGCGTGGTCCTGAGCCATCTTGCTAGCTGCGGAAGCCTGCCTGGGCCTGAAGAGCGACCAGTCCCAAGGCACTGCAGCTCCAGGGCCAAGTGGAGGCCTGTCAGCGTGGGAGCTCCCTCGGCTGCTGTCAGCGTTGTCTCCATTGCGGCCATGGAGCTCTTAGCAAAGGGGATGTTGAAATCCACCTACAAGGGCCAAAGGAAAAAAAAAGTGGCGTGTACTTGTTCACGGCTGGAGTAACCAGCCTGTGCCTCACAAAGGACAGTGCTGCAGGACAGATGAACAGAAGAGCTGTTAAACCCCCCATGTGCTCCTCCACGGTTTTTGTAGCGCCATAACAGAATAACGCCCGTACACAGACCGCAGCATAGAGACACGCGTGCCACAGAGCGGGGGCGCAAGCAAACCACTGCCTCACTCATTCTAAGGACAGCGCGCGCGCACACACACGCGCCCCTTTCTTCCTTCATTACCCTCCCTAGGACACGCTCAGAGCTCACACCTCTCACTCCCCAAGACCCTCACGCACAGCCAGGACTGCACCGCCAGAGTGCACATGCACCAGCCCAACACATCCCTGACACTGCACACGCATCCGCACACATGCTCACGCTCTCCACACGCACAGAGACACTGCACAGCGGACACACCCCTCACACAGCATGGTGGCCAGGACACACGTACACCTGATGGGCCCACAGCCCCAGGGGTGCTATAGGAGCTGCAGCCCTTCTCCGGATTGTATGGGGAAAGGCTAAGGGCAGAGGAGGAGCTGCTGTGGGGTAGAGCGGTGCGGCAACCTGGGAGTGCAGATGCCTGGCTTTTCTCTGCAGCTGCAGTGCTCTCCAGCCAGGCAAACCTGGGATGGGCCATGTTTGTCCCTGGGCCTCCGTCGGCCCTTGGCTGCTCCTTGTGGCGGCCCCCCCAGGGCTGTGCTCATGTCCTGGTGGGCGCACGGTGTCCCCACCACCCACCTCCTGCCTGCTGCCTGGAGGTGGACGTGCCTCATTTAGACCTTCCTCCTCTCTTGCCGCATGGCTGCGGTTGGTTTTTTTAGCGCTTTCTTGAATTAGGTTTTCAAAGCAGCACCTAGTAGCTTCTTGTAAACTACAGGCAGCTCACAGCTGCTTGACTGCCCTGTCAGCCTTTTTCAAATCCTGGGCTCCTTGAAGCCTGTCCATGCGCCTCCTCTGACCCGGGAACACAGCATCTCCCTGCCCTTCATCAAACACAGGAAGGGGCTTTGTGGATCCTCCCAGAGGAGCGGGTGATGGCCGTGTCCTTTCGGTCTGTTGCTGGGAGAAGCCTCTTCTTCGGTCGTCTTCCTTGTCCCAGTAACGCCTGATGCTCCAAACACTGCACTCTCCCTGCAAGTGCTGCCTCTTACTAAGCACCTGCTTCACTGGCAGACATTCGGCGTAGTAAAGAGGCAAAGGCTTTGGACCGCCTTGCTGCTGCAGGGACCAACAAATTGCCAAGGAGGTCCAGAAGCTGAGTACTCAGCCAGTACTGTTTTGCCCTGCCTGTGCGCTTAGTTGGCAGCTTTCCCTGGCCATGCAACTCATGAAGTGGTGCTGACCCTGATTTCCAGAAAAGTGCTTGTCAGTTTAAAAGAGAAGAACTGGTTTTCAGTGGGGAGTTGGAAGGGCGACGTTCTGCTGCTTTGGGGGACTGCCCGCTGGCTTTTCTGGTGTGGTGACCCTTCTGTCTCGTCTCGCTCTGAGAGCTCCGTGAGGTCCCTCTTGACCCTCCCTGTGTGGAATAGCTACAAGATGCTGCTGCAGAGACTACTGGACTCTGACAGCCAGGCAGGGGTTAGGCCAGAGCCCAGATGCCCTCGGGAGCAGAGCGCAAAGCCAGAAGCCCGTTGGCTCCCCCACGAGATGTGGTTTGGGACCAGTGTTCCCTGCTGCTGCTCTCCGTGTCCTTCTTGGCTGCCTTAGCCCCTCTCCAGCCTCCACTCCCATTGGCCCAGCATGGCTTTGGCTGCTCTGGGTCTGCCCTTACTCACGGTCCCTGTGGCAGTCGGGTGTCCTTCTTCTGCCTCCCCTCGCCCCCTCCCCCGGCTGTCTTCACTACAGGGGCTTTCTGATGCACTCAATGGCCTCACAGGGCTGCCACAGCAGCGACCGCACTGTCCCAGCCCTGGGTCGCCTGTGGCCTCCCTTTTCCTGCCTCTAGCCAGCTAAACCCTGCCGAGGGGCACTTTGCCCTGGCACTCCGTGCCCTGGTGAATGTTGCAAGCCTGGCACGCAATGGCTGCTCCTTGCTGGACGAGACAAAGAGGAAAGCACTTGAGGTGCCCGGTTAATGCTGAAGAGCCATGGTGATCGCAGGCAACAATGGTTGCTCGTGGGCTCCAGTCCGCCTCTCCAAGCGTGCTCCAGTGGCGCAATGGGCCAGCGCGCAGTACTTATACAGCAGTGCTAAGCGGAGGGATGCTGAGGGTGTGAGTTCAAGCCTCACCTGGAGCATGGGCTTTTGATCATGCAGTGCCTCCTCTTCCCTTGGGCGGTGCAGCTTCCTAGCAGTGACATCTGTCTCAAGCCAGACATCCTGGGACCTGCCAATACAGACACCTTGGAACACCAGAAGCGCTCGGGGCCGTTCCAGGCTTGACCTGGGCTCTGCCCGCATAGCACTCGGTTTGGGGCCCCGGAGGCAGAGCTGGGCTCTCCTCCCTTCTCTTCCGCAGAGGATCCAGACCTCTTCTCTTCCGCAGAGGATCCAGAGGGTTTCTTTCCCACAGCCAGCTTACAGCTTGGCCGGAACAGGACTTAAGGCTTCCAGCATGGTGGCATAACCTCAGAAAAGTCACACGCTCCCCCTGAAGAAAAAAAAAAAGCGACTTCTTTCTCCCAGGGAAGAGCTACTTGTGTTGGGGGTCTCTATGGCATGGGATGGCAGTTGCGGGTGGGCTGGGGCTGCAGGGCAGTTTGTGTGTGGAGCTGAGAGTGCCCTGACTGCAACACGGAGAGCAAGGGCAAGGGAAAGGAAAGGTGAAAAGCTGGGCACTTTCCAGGCAGACTCTCTCAGTTCTCAAGCTTGGCCTGGAGAATGGAGAAGCTTGACTGCTTTCCCAGAAGCAGGGGTAGCTGTCACGGCAGCCCCACAGCAGAAGACACTGCACGATCACTAGAAACCAGGAAATCATTTTAGGCACGAGCCCACTGAATGTTTGGAACAGAGAGCACAGAAGAGCTTCCTAGGCCATGGCATCTTTGGAAACAAACCCACTGGCCTACCCTTGCGGGTGCCTCCCGTGTCTTTTCCAACTCTCCTTTTCACCCGGCGGGCTTTGCAAAACCATTGCTGTGACTCGGATTCGGCCACAACGCAGAGTACTAACCACTATACGATCACAGCTGCCCATGTGATTGCCTTTCCTCCTCGGGCCATTTGTCCCTCCTGCCTCCTGCCCTCCTGCCTTCTGCCCTCCTGCGGAGCAGCCAGAGCTGTCAGGTGACGGCAGGCTAGCAGGGAGAAGTCAGAAAATGCGAGTCTGTGTCCTTGCAGAGCAGCACCCGAACAGCGCAAGCCCTCATGTGCCTCCCTGGGAGAGGGGAGGCAAACTCACGCTCTAGATTCACCTTTTCAGAAGTCTCAGTTCTTGGGGATGGCAAAGAACTGGACTGAAGGCAGTTACGGGGCATGTCCAGGGGCTGGCGATGAGGAAAGGACAACTCTGCAAAGAGCGGCCCCGCGTAGCCAGCTGGACAGAGGGTGGTGTAGGGGGGAAGGCAGGTGCATAGCACAGGGGATACGAACTGCTCCGTGCCCAGCCCTGGCTCTTTCTGCTCAAGTGTCCCCTCCACCACGCACCCTGGGGTGCAGTGTGAGCCTGTGGGCGCACCTCCACAAAGAGCGACGGTCCTTTCCCCACTTGCTCTGCTCCTGCTGCTGGGAGAGGTCCTGGCGAGAGGTTGCAGCTGCAGGAGTGCTGCGCTGGGTGGCGGAGGTGGCTCAGCAGAAGGGAGCTGCTCCTCGCCTGAGCTACGTTGCAGCCATGCCCGGCCCTGGCCGCCATGCACCTCGCTGACCCTGCCCTTCCCTGGCTGACCGGGCTCCAGAGCTTGGCCTCAGACCCGTCTCAGCACTTTGGACTTGGCTGGCAACCACTGCTCTGTGCCTGGCCCTCGTTCCTGACACTCAACCAGCTCTCCCTTCTTGCTCGGGTGCTGAGGGCCTGTGCCCTGCCAGGGAGGTCCCTGCCTCACTGGCCTTGCTATGTCCCTCGCAGCCTGCTTGCCTGCCCTCGGAAAGCAGCCCGCTCCCACTGCTGGCTGCCACCTGCAGCAAGAGCGTGCTCACGTTTCGCACTGTGCTGCAAGGACAGCCGGAAGGGGCATCGGTCCCCTGGCGAGAGGCAATCCAGACTTCCCCCAGCCCAACCCATGCACCAGGACAGGAGTGTTGCAGTCTGGTGGGTATAGGTGAGTGGTGCAAGGAGCTGGATTTTGGCTCCGGTTTCTTGGAGAGGTGGGTTTGAAGCCCGTGCTGTCGGGTTTTGTTGTCTCAGGCTGCTGTGATTTGTGCCCAGCTGTGATTTTCTGCTCAGGGACTTTCCAGGTGCAAACCTGTGTCCAGCAGTGACCAGCCTCCCCGCCGACCGCCACCTTGCACTCCCTGGGCCTTCCCGCTGCAGGGTGCCTGCTGCCCAGAGGCTCTGGTTGAGGGCCTCGTTCTCAGAAAGAAGGAGGAATGCCTGCAGAGTTGCCTGGGAAGGCTCGGGCTGCCACGGCAATTTGTCTTCCTGACCGGCTGTGGGGGGCTGTGGTTGGAGGGGTTGGTCCCCTGCAGGGCAGGGCTGGTGCCCACCGGTGGGTGCACAGGCAGGCTGGGCCTCTCCTCCCTGGTGGTCTAGTGGTCAGGATTCGGCACTCTCACTGCCGCGGCCTGGGTTCGATTCCCAGCCAGGGAAAGGCTTAGGGTTAGGGCTAACCCTATTGCCACAGCAAGCGAGGCCTTTCACCTGGGGGGCAGCGTGGAAGGAAGGGGACCCTATCAGACGCACAGGAGCTCTGAGCAGGCACGAGGAACAGGGCGTTTCCTCTGTTGCAACAACAGCCATCCTGGGCTTGCCTGTGCAGCCAGCTCCAGGGCAGCCCTGTCTTCTGCCAAATCCCCTTGCAGAATACCCTTTCCTTAGGGCTCCTGGGAGGCGCTGGGTGACAGAGAAAAGGTCTCTGGGTCTGCGGGACGTGACTCACCTGCCGCAGGAGCTGCCTTGTCTTTCAGTCCTAAGATCCCTGCACTACCCAGTCCCACAGAGGCAGGAGCAGGCGACTCTGCAGTGAAGCTTTGCTCTGCACATGCCAATGAGAGACCCTTCCCATGCTTCCTGGTGCAGACGGGGCCAGAAGGCCCAGGGAGGAGCTGAAATGGGCTCCTGGGCCCATGGGCAGGGTGTGTGGAGCATTGCTGGTCAGGGCCACTGAGGCCCTCAGGGCCCTGACAGCACCCAGGTGTCGCGTCCTGCTGCTACGCCACAGGGGACTCGCAATAACAACCAGTGCTTAGGCCCTGCTGATAGTCACAGCCTGAGCCAGCCCTTGGTTCTGTTACGTCCTGGACAACTCCGGTCACTTTGAAAGAAGCCCTGGAAACAAGCCCACCTGCCCCCCACACTCAGCCATGGCACAGGTGTTCCTCAGTGCAGCGAGATGTTGGTGCACAAGGGGTGGCGCTTAACGCTCCCAGACCCGATTTTGCATTCGCACGGCCTTTGGCACGGTTTGGAGACGGTCCTGGCGGACTCTTGGACAGTGCCCGGGGGGAAAGGAAGTAGCCGTTGCTGAGAGCACAGCTCACCGAGGCAGCACACAGGTGCAGCAGTTTGAGCCAAAGGAGGCTGTGACCTCTCGCAAGCTCTAACAGGCTCCAGCGAGCTCTGTCAGCCATTCCTGAGCACAGGGCGCTTGGAGCTCTAGTTCCACCTAGAGTCGTGATGAGGGAAGGTCAAGCAGCCGTCCAGCAGGTGCCAGCGAGAGACCTGTACCACAAGCGCTGGGCCCAGTACAAGAAAGACATGGCCATGCCGGAGCGAGTCCAGCAAAAGGCCTCCGAGAGGCTTGAGGGATTGAAGCATCCGTCACACGAGCAGAGGCTGAGAGAGCTGGGATTGTTTAGGCGGGAGACGCAAAGGCCCAGAGGGGCTCTTGTCGGTGTGTCTAAATACGCGATGGGGGGAGTAAAGAAGACGGAGCCAGACTCCAGAGCCCAGGCAGACTCCAGACTCCAGAACCCAGAGAGGCTGTGGTATACCTAACCAGCACCAGCCCTTGCTTTGCCGAGGCTCCTCTTTATTCCTTCCTTCCTTTATCCCTTCCTTCCTTCCTTCAGGGCAGAGCTCAGCACAGCCCCTGCGGCCAGCAATGGCAGCGCAGCGTCCCCATCTGGGGCCACCACACTGGTGAGCTCCCCCTCCCCGCCCCCGCCATGGCTCTCGCTGCGCCACGGCGTGGGGTGGGGGCAGCACCCCAAAACAGCCAGCGCAGCTGCCCTTGGCTGAGGTGGGCAAAGCCTGGCAGGGTCTGGGGGAGGGTGTCGCGGGAGGCCTGGCAGCCTCTTGGTGACGCGGGCTGGGGTCACAGTGGGACATGCCGCATCACAGCCACAGCTCCCCTCCCGGCAAAGGGAGCGTGGTGCCTTTTCTGCAGCCTGGCGTCTTCTCCTTTCCAGATTTGATTTGACGCTTCCGGCTGAAAAACAAGAGGCGGAATCTCCCTCCCAGGGATCCCTGAAGTGCACTGAAGAAGAAGGGCAGATGGACAGAACAGGTCATGTCACAGCTGACTTGTGAGAGAGAAGGGAGTGTGCATGCGTGCGTGTGTTCATGCGTGTGTTCCCTTTGTCCTCAGCAGTAGGTGGTTGGAGCCCTGGTCAAGATGCGGTGCCTGGGAGAGTAGACTGCCTCTTTGTGCCTCTATTTACCCCTCGCAGCAAATCTCAAGTGACTCTGGATGGCAGGAGGTCTCAGGGTGGCCCAACAGCAACAAATGCAGCTGGTGCCGCTGAAGGGCAGTTTTGCCCCGGGGCGCTGCGCCCTGGTGGATAGCGCAAGCTCCTCTTTCACTTTAGCACTTTAGGACGTTTGGCGGCGAGGTGTCTATGCTGGAGGGGAGGGGAGGGGGGGTCTACCTCTCTGACGGATCCCAGGCACGTGAATGTGGGGAGAAAGATTGCCTGGAGATGACTGTCAACAGGCTGCTAGGGTGTGCCAAGGACGTCCTAGGGAGCAAGACCTCTTGGAGAGCGTGGCTCCAAGGGGATCAGCCTGTTTGATCCGATGCTGGAGCACATCTGCCTGTCCCAAGTGCTCACAAAGACGCTTGCTGAAGAGCCTTCTCCTTTCCTACTTCCAGGGAGTGTTCCCGTTGCGTGCCTCCTCTCTCAAGAAAGGCCTGTGCCACCCGCGTTATCTGGCGCCGGCCGTAAAAAGCAGAAGGGGCGGAAGAGCAAAGGAAGCAAGTCGTCGGCCAGGTGAGGCTCTTGGAGAAAAGGGCTGAGGGTGCCCTTGTGCTCTTGGAGTTCTTCGAAGGGGTTGCTTCTTCCGTACACTCTGTCAGTGTGACATCTGAAGGGCGGCCAACAAGTCTTTGCATGACTTGGTCTTCCTAGATTGACGGCAAGCCTGTCGCAGGTTTCTGCGAGCCTCTGGTGTCAAGCTTCTCTCTGGTGCCTTTCTTGTTTCCAGGACGGAGACTGAGATGTCGCCTGTGAGACCAGCCTCTTCCCCCAGACGGTCTCGGAAGGCCGCCAAAGGCCGGGAGGCAAAGGACAGAGCGCGTAACAAGCAGACTGAGGGAAAAGGTAATGTCACAGCTGACTGGTGAGAGAGGTGTGTTTGTTTTCTTTTTGGCCTCCGCAGCACGGGGCTGGAGCCAAGCTGAAAAGGCGATGCCTGGCGGAGTAGGCTGCTTCTCTTGTGCCTCTGCTTACTCATCACGGCAGATCTCAGGGGACTCCTCCTGGAAGGGGCTCTCCGGGCAGTCCTGCAGCACCAACTGCAGCAGCTGCCACTGCTGAGGGGCACTTGGCCCTGGGACTCCATGCCCTGGTGTGTCTTGCAAGGTGCTCCTTAGTTGCAGGAGTCTGTCTGTGCAGCGGCATTTAGGAATTTAGGAAGATCCCTCCGCGCTCTGCGCGGGATCAAAATCCTGCCTTGAGCTGCCAGTGGCGGAGGGGGTCTAGCTTTCCCAGGGAAGCAGCGCGCTGGAAAGTGGGGAGGAAGACCACGTGGAGATGAGTGGCGACAGGCTGCGAAGCTGTGCCAAAACGTGGCTTCCTTGTGGAGGCTGGTAATTGCAGGCCTTGTGCTGTGCATCTCCCTAAGCATGTCTTTGGGCTGGATGTGCCAGAAGAGCACGTCTGTGCATGTGAGCGCCTTATAGATGTGCAGGAATCTGTTCCCCTTCTCGTGTGGAACTATGCCCTCCAGCCCGCAGCCGCCCCAAAGGAGAGGGTACCATGAGGTCACCAGCACCTCCCAGCCAAGCCCCACTTTTTAAGCCTATGGGCTAGAGAAAGCAGGAGAACAGCCACAGTACTCCAGGGCAGAAGGGTGCCCTGCAGAAGTGAAGAGCTGGACAGGATTCTGTGTCAGCCAGGGCCTAAGACCTGCTCGGGAGCAGAGCTCCGAGGCAATCGGGCTCTTTGATCCAAAGCTGGAGCACAGCTGCCTGTCCTTCTTGTTCAAACGCTCACAGAGATGCTTGCTGAAGAGTCTCCGCCCTTCCTACTTCCAGGGAGTCCTCCTGCTGAGCGCCTCCTTTCTCGAGAAAGGCTTTCTCCGCCCACGCTATCTGGGGCCAGCTCAAAGGGAGGGAAAGAATGGAAAACCCGGGCAAACAAGCCAGCTGCCAGGTGAGGCTCTTGGAGCAAAGCATGCCGGTGACCGTGTGCTTTTGGCATTCTGGGAAGGAGTTGTTTCCGTCGCACACGCCGTCGGTATGAACTCTGAAAGGTTGTCAACTCGTGTCACAACGACCGATGTCGATGCAAGAGGTGTTGCAGCAGCTGAGAAGTTGCAGCAAAGCTGTTCTGCTTTGCTAGACATTTCAAGGGACCTCATTTGGTTGCAGCGTAGATGAGAGCACTTCCCAGAGGAACGTGAAAGTCAGACCATCCTCCCCCACCAACAGAGAGCGGTGTCCGTTTTCCCTGGTTTTTAGGTTGGATTCAATTCACTAGAAGCCTCCCCTTTTCCCATTTCACCCCAAAACAGAGTCTTTCTGACCACCTCACGGCCTTTAGTGCCCCTAGCAGGAGGCGGCTAGCGGGCTCTGCAGGCTCCGGGCGTGGCAAATGGCACTGGTTTTCTCCTCGTGCCATCCAGAGAGGGCCCACACCTGGGCATCCAGAGCTTTCCTTAGGGCCTGTAGGGCCTCATGTGAGTGCTACAGCTGGAGGCGTTCTTCCCTCACTCTTGACGGGATCACAAGGGCTCAAATACACCAAATGCTCCAGCAGCACTGTCTTGTGCTGCAGAGGCTGGCACGCCGCTGCTTGTGAGCACAAGATGGAGAACGGTCTCATCCGGGACTCCGATAACCTCACCCGGCTTGTGTGTTTTCAGCCTGCTGCAAACAGTTCGGGAGAGCTCCTCTCAGGTGGACGAGGACAGCAAGCAGCAAGAACCTCGTCAAGCCAGACCTCGGACTGCAATTCCTGTTTGCAGGCAGCCAAACAGGGCAGAACAGGTAAGCCGAGGAGCGGAGCCGTGGAGGTCTCCAAGTCCGAGTGGTACTGCTGCCCCCCAAAGAGCAGGCCAGGTGGCCATGGTCTTTCAAGCTTGCCTGCCCATGCCTGGCAGGGAGAAGCTGCTGCAAAAAGCCAAAGGGGAGGAGCAGCAATGTGCTGTGGTGGGGGCATGGCTGGGTCGCCCCCTCCCTTGAACTTGCGGGGAAGAAGGCCAACCACAGGCGGGGCTGTGTTTGCAAGAGTGTAGCCAGCCGAGTGAAGGACGCCACGAGTCCTCTCTCTTCAGCCCTTGGGAGACCTCACCTGGAGCCAGCCCTAGGTCCAGGGTGGGGCTCGACCATGCAAGAGAGGCTTTGGAATGCTGGAGCAAATCCAGCGGAGGCTCCCAAGCTGGCCAGCAGGCTGGAGAACCTGGTGTCCAAGGGAGAGGTGGAGAGGACTGTGTTTGTTCAGCCCATAGAAGAGAAGGCTCAAGGGTCCATCGCCTTGCTGTCTGCAGCTACCCGGGGGAAAGGCTAGAGGTAACTTAGCCAGCTCTTCTCAGAGGCGCACAGTGACAGGGTGAGAGGCACAAGACGTAGAGTTGCAAAAAGGCAGATTCCGGCTAGCTGTTGGGAGGCGCGTTTCCACCATGAAGGTGGTCAAAGTTTGGAACAGGGCCCAGAGAGGCTGTGGGACTTCTACCCTTGGAGTTATTCAACCCTCAGGTGGACACAGCCCGGGCAGCCTGCTCTAACTGGCCCCGCTTGGAGCGGGGCCTTGGACGAGAGTTCTCCAGAGGTCCCCTCCAACCGACCCCGTTCAGTGGTTCCGTGCTGGGGTCTGACTGGTGGAACCCCACGGGAGCGTTTGATTTCACGGTTGCAGCGCTGAAAAACGGTCATTCCTTGCCCTCATTCACCCTGTCACGAGCGATGTCAGCAAGAGAGAATGGAGCCAGCAAGCAACGGTGGTGAATCCCGGCCAGGGTCCCTGCCTGCGGCAGTGCTTGGCATGGGGGTTTCTGAGGCCAGAGCAGAGCAAGTGTGCGGGAGGACGCACAGGCCCCGCAGTTGCTGGCTTCTCCAGGGCTGAGAGGTGAGAGCGCCTGAGGGAGGTCAGAAGCAGCCTCAAATTTGTCCTCTGGCCCCAATGCAGGCTTGGCGGCATCAGGAAACGCTGCCCGAGGTTCAGCCACACTCACCAGTGCCGTGGCTTGGGAAAGAGGAGAGCGCTGCTGCCTTCCTGCCCCGAGCTGAGGAGAAGAAGAGGAAGCCAGAGAGGCTGCCGCGGCTGCGCAAAGAGTAAGTGCGCGCCAGGCCCAGCCCCGGCCTGGAAAACTGGAGTGGCAGCACCTGTCCGAGGTGTGAGGAAGCCCATCTTGGGAGCCATGGGGCTGGGTATGGCGTCCCCTGATTTCTCCTGGCATGGCAATGACCTGGGCTGGACCCTGGTGCCAGGCAGCCCCAAGCTGCATTGCCACTTGAAGGCTGTGGGTACCACCAGCGGGAGCGTGCGTGCAGGGGCTGGTCGAGGGGAGAGGCAGGAGGGCCTCAGCCAGAAGGGGAGAGGGAACTTTCCCTGCTCTTGCAGGCAGCTTTCTGTACGAGCAAGCCACACCCTGCAACTCTTGGAGACTTACCAAGTGCGTCGGGAAGAGTGGAAGCAGAGGGTAGAGCTGAATCGGCAGCGGAATTCCCAAGAGAAGCACTTCCTCTGGTAAATTTCTCCAGCTGGGGGTGCTGTTTCCCCTTCCCCTGCACTGGCCTTCCCTCCACACCCAGGAGCACCCAAGGGGAGGGGAGGGGAAGGGGGTCCGGTCTTTCCCTGGCACCCCTCGTGGGAGAGCAACAGGCTTTGCAGGCTGTGGCCTGGGAGCAGGCACCCTTCCAGCCCAGGGGCAGGGGTTGGGCACTCAGCGGTGGGCTTTCCCTGTGGGACCAGAAAGTTGTGGCTGCCGACGATGAAAGGATTCCTCCAGCGTTTTGGCTCTCCCTTTTCAAACCGCACGCTCCATCCTTGTCTCCCCAAGGCTCCACACCCGGACACCTTGCCCTGTGGGGATCGAGGCCGGCTTGGTGCAAAGTCCCATCCCCGCCTGACTCCTCCGCAGGCTGATTACCGGCACGTGGCACCTTGTCATGTCCTTGCCTTGGACACTAGGGCCCCTGTCCCGTTCCAGAAAGCATAGAGATGCCAGCAGAAGCAGACCCCAGAAGAACCGCCCTGCCCTAGGCCTGCAGCGTTTCCGTGCCCTTCTCCCTGTGCCTAAAACCAAACGGTTCCTTTTTAATGCCCTAGCACTGGGCAGCAGATGGCTCTGCGGGATCAAAGGGAGAGATACCAGGACTTGCTGGCTGCGCAGAAGACGTGTGAACATTGCTGGAAAGTCTGGAAGCGTGGTCCTGAGCCATCTTGCTAGCTGCGGAAGCCTGCCTGGGCCTGAAGAGCGACCAGTCCCAAGGCACTGCAGCTCCAGGGCCAAGTGGAGGCCTGTCAGCGTGGGAGCTCCCTCGGCTGCTGTCAGCGTTGTCTCCATTGCGGCCATGGAGCTCTTAGCAAAGGGGATGTTGAAATCCACCTACAAGGGCCAAAGGAAAAAAAAAGTGGCGTGTACTTGTTCACGGCTGGAGTAACCAGCCTGTGCCTCACAAAGGACAGTGCTGCAGGACAGATGAACAGAAGAGCTGTTAAACCCCCCATGTGCTCCTCCACAGTTTTTGTAGCGCCGTAACAGAATAACGCCCGTACACAGACCGCAGCATAGAGACACGCGTGCCACAGAGCGGGTGTGCAAGCAAACCACTGCCTCACTCATTCTAAGGACAGCGCGCGCGCACACACACGCGCCCCTTTCTTCCTTCATTACCCTCCCTAGGACACGCTCAGAGCTCACACCTCTCACTCCCCAAGACCCTCACGCACAGCCAGGACTGCACCGCCAGAGTGCACATGCACCAGCCCAACACATCCCTGACACTGCACACGCATCCGCACACATGCTCACGCTCTCCACACGCACAGAGACACTGCACAGCGGACACACCCCTCACACAGCATGGTGGCCAGGACACACGTACACCTGATGGGCCCACAGCCCCAGGGGTGCTATAGGAGCTGGAGCCCTTCTCCGGATTGTATGGGGAAAGGCTGAGGGCAGAGGAGGAGCTGCTGTGGGGTAGAGCGGTGCGGCAACCTGGGAGTGCAGATGCCTGGCTTTTCTCTGCAGCTGCAGTGCTCTCCAGCCAGGCAAACCTGGGATGGGCCATGTTTGTCCCTGGGCCTCCGTCGGCCCTTGGCTGCTCCTTGTGGCGGCCCCCCCAGGGCTGTGCTCATGTCCTGGTGGGCGCACGGTGTCCCCACCACCCACCTCCTGCCTGCTGCCTGGAGGTGGACGTGCCTCATTTAGACCTTCCTCCTCTCTTGCCGCATGGCTGCGGTTGGTTTTTTTAGCGCTTTCTTGAATTAGGTTTTCAAAGCAGCACCTAGTAGCTTCTTGTAAACTACAGGCAGCTCACAGCTGCTTGACTGCCCTGTCAGCCTTTTTCAAATCCTGGGCTCCTTGAAGCCTGTCCATGCGCCTCCTCTGACCCGGGAACACAGCATCTCCCTGCCCTTCATCAAACACAGGAAGGGGCTTTGTGGATCCTCCCAGAGGAGCGGGTGATGGCCGTGTCCTTTCGGTCTGTTGCTGGGAGAAGCCTCTTCTTCGGTCGTCTTCCTTGTCCCAGTAACGCCTGATGCTCCAAACACTGCACTCTCCCTGCAAGTGCTGCCTCTTACTAAGCACCTGCTTCACTGGCAGACATTCGGCGTAGTAAAGAGGCAAAGGCTTTGGACCGCCTTGCTGCTGCAGGGACCAACAAATTGCCAAGGAGGTCCAGAAGCTGAGTACTCAGCCAGTACTGTTTTGCCCTGCCTGTGCGCTTAGTTGGCAGCTTTCCCTGGCCATGCAACTCATGAAGTGGTGCTGACCCTGATTTCCAGAAAAGTGCTTGTCAGTTTAAAAGAGAAGAACTGGTTTTCAGTGGGGAGTTGGAAGGGCGACGTTCTGCTGCTTTGGGGGACTGCCCGCTGGCTTTTCTGGTGTGGTGACCCTTCTGTCTCGTCTCGCTCTGAGAGCTCCGTGAGGTCCCTCTTGACCCTCCCTGTGTGGAATAGCTACAAGATGCTGCTGCAGAGACTACTGGACTCTGACAGCCAGGCAGGGGTTAGGCCAGAGCCCAGATGCCCTCGGGAGCAGAGCGCAAAGCCAGAAGCCCGTTGGCTCCCCCACGAGATGTGGTTTGGGACCAGTGTTCCCTGCTGCTGCTCTCCGTGTCCTTCTTGGCTGCCTTAGCCCCTCTCCAGCCTCCACTCCCATTGGCCCAGCATGGCTTTGGCTGCTCTGGGTCTGCCCTTACTCACGGTCCCTGTGGCAGTCGGGTGTCCTTCTTCTGCCTCCCCTCGCCCCCTCCCCCGGCTGTCTTCACTACAGGGGCTTTCTGATGCACTCAATGGCCTCACAGGGCTGCCACAGCAGCGACCGCACTGTCCCAGCCCTGGGTCGCCTGTGGCCTCCCTTTTCCTGCCTCTAGCCAGCTAAACCCTGCCGAGGGGCACTTTGCCCTGGCACTCCGTGCCCTGGTGAATGTTGCAAGCCTGGCACGCAATGGCTGCTCCTTGCTGGACGAGACAAAGAGGAAAGCACTTGAGGTGCCCGGTTAATGCTGAAGAGCCATGGTGATCGCAGGCAACAATGGTTGCTCGTGGGCTCCAGTCCGCCTCTCCAAGCGTGCTCCAGTGGCGCAATGGGCCAGCGCGCAGTACTTATACAGCAGTGCTAAGCGGAGGGATGCTGAGGGTGTGAGTTCAAGCCTCACCTGGAGCATGGGCTTTTGATCATGCAGTGCCTCCTCTTCCCTTGGGCGGTGCAGCTTCCTAGCAGTGACATCTGTCTCAAGCCAGACATCCTGGGACCTGCCAATACAGACACCTTGGAACACCAGAAGCGCTCGGGGCCGTTCCAGGCTTGACCTGGGCTCTGCCCGCATAGCACTCGGTTTGGGGCCCCGGAGGCAGAGCTGGGCTCTCCTCCCTTCTCTTCCGCAGAGGATCCAGACCTCTTCTCTTCCGCAGAGGATCCAGAGGGTTTCTTTCCCACAGCCAGCTTACAGCTTGGCCGGAACAGGACTTAAGGCTTCCAGCATGGTGGCATAACCTCAGAAAAGTCACACGCTCCCCCTGAAGAAAAAAAAAAAGCGACTTCTTTCTCCCAGGGAAGAGCTACTTGTGTTGGGGGTCTCTATGGCATGGGATGGCAGTTGCGGGTGGGCTGGGGCTGCAGGGCAGTTTGTGTGTGGAGCTGAGAGTGCCCTGACTGCAACACGGAGAGCAAGGGCAAGGGAAAGGAAAGGTGAAAAGCTGGGCACTTTCCAGGCAGACTCTCTCAGTTCTCAAGCTTGGCCTGGAGAATGGAGAAGCTTGACTGCTTTCCCAGAAGCAGGGGTAGCTGTCACGGCAGCCCCACAGCAGAAGACACTGCACGATCACTAGAAACCAGGAAATCATTTTAGGCACGAGCCCACTGAATGTTTGGAACAGAGAGCACAGAAGAGCTTCCTAGGCCATGGCATCTTTGGAAACAAACCCACTGGCCTACCCTTGCGGGTGCCTCCCGTGTCTTTTCCAACTCTCCTTTTCACCCGGCGGGCTTTGCAAAACCATTGCTGTGACTCGGATTCGGCCACAACGCAGAGTACTAACCACTATACGATCACAGCTGCCCATGTGATTGCCTTTCCTCCTCGGGCCATTTGTCCCTCCTGCCTCCTGCCCTCCTGCCTTCTGCCCTCCTGCGGAGCAGCCAGAGCTGTCAGGTGACGGCAGGCTAGCAGGGAGAAGTCAGAAAATGCGAGTCTGTGTCCTTGCAGAGCAGCACCCGAACAGCGCAAGCCCTCATGTGCCTCCCTGGGAGAGGGGAGGCAAACTCACGCTCTAGATTCACCTTTTCAGAAGTCTCAGTTCTTGGGGATGGCAAAGAACTGGACTGAAGGAAGTTACGGGGCATGTCCAGGGGCTGGCGATGAGGAAAGGACAACTCTGCAAAGAGCGGCCCCGCGTAGCCAGCTGGACAGAGGGTGGTGTAGGGGGGAAGGCAGGTGCATAGCACAGGGGATACGAACTGCTCCGTGCCCAGCCCTGGCTCTTTCTGCTCAAGTGTCCCCTCCACCACGCACCCTGGGGTGCAGTGTGAGCCTGTGGGCGCACCTCCACAAAGAGCGACGGTCCTTTCCCCACTTGCTCTGCTCCTGCTGCTGGGAGAGGTCCTGGCGAGAGGTTGCAGCTGCAGGAGTGCTGCGCTGGGTGGCGGAGGTGGCTCAGCAGAAGGGAGCTGCTCCTCGCCTGAGCTACGTTGCAGCCATGCCCGGCCCTGGCCGCCATGCACCTCGCTGACCCTGCCCTTCCCTGGCTGACCGGGCTCCAGAGCTTGGCCTCAGACCCGTCTCAGCACTTTGGACTTGGCTGGCAACCACTGCTCTGTGCCTGGCCCTCGTTCCTGACACTCAACCAGCTCTCCCTTCTTGCTCGGGTGCTGAGGGCCTGTGCCCTGCCAGGGAGGTCCCTGCCTCACTGGCCTTGCTATGTCCCTCGCAGCCTGCTTGCCTGCCCTCGGAAAGCAGCCCGCTCCCACTGCTGGCTGCCACCTGCAGCAAGAGCGTGCTCACGTTTCGCACTGTGCTGCAAGGACAGCCGGAAGGGGCATCGGTCCCCTGGCGAGAGGCAATCCAGACTTCCCCCAGCCCAACCCATGCACCAGGACAGGAGTGTTGCAGTCTGGTGGGTATAGGTGAGTGGTGCAAGGAGCTGGATTTTGGCTCCGGTTTCTTGGAGAGGTGGGTTTGAAGCCCGTGCTGTCGGGTTTTGTTGTCTCAGGCTGCTGTGATTTGTGCCCAGCTGTGATTTTCTGCTCAGGGACTTTCCAGGTGCAAACCTGTGTCCAGCAGTGACCAGCCTCCCCGCCGACCGCCACCTTGCACTCCCTGGGCCTTCCCGCTGCAGGGTGCCTGCTGCCCAGAGGCTCTGGTTGAGGGCCTCGTTCTCAGAAAGAAGGAGGAATGCCTGCAGAGTTGCCTGGGAAGGCTCGGGCTGCCACGGCAATTTGTCTTCCTGACCGGCTGTGGGGGGCTGTGGTTGGAGGGGTTGGTCCCCTGCAGGGCAGGGCTGGTGCCCACCGGTGGGTGCACAGGCAGGCTGGGCCTCTCCTCCCTGGTGGTCTAGTGGTCAGGATTCGGCACTCTCACTGCCGCGGCCTGGGTTCGATTCCCAGCCAGGGAAAGGCTTAGGGTTAGGGCTAACCCTATTGCCACAGCAAGCGAGGCCTTTCACCTGGGGGGCAGCGTGGAAGGAAGGGGACCCTATCAGACGCACAGGAGCTCTGAGCAGGCACGAGGAACAGGGCGTTTCCTCTGTTGCAACAACAGCCATCCTGGGCTTGCCTGTGCAGCCAGCTCCAGGGCAGCCCTGTCTTCTGCCAAATCCCCTTGCAGAATACCCTTTCCTTAGGGCTCCTGGGAGGCGCTGGGTGACAGAGAAAAGGTCTCTGGGTCTGCGGGACGTGACTCACCTGCCGCAGGAGCTGCCTTGTCTTTCAGTCCTAAGATCCCTGCACTACCCAGTCCCACAGAGGCAGGAGCAGGCGACTCTGCAGTGAAGCTTTGCTCTGCACATGCCAATGAGAGACCCTTCCCATGCTTCCTGGTGCAGACGGGGCCAGAAGGCCCAGGGAGGAGCTGAAATGGGCTCCTGGGCCCATGGGCAGGGTGTGTGGAGCATTGCTGGTCAGGGCCACTGAGGCCCTCAGGGCCCTGACAGCACCCAGGTGTCGCGTCCTGCTGCTACGCCACAGGGGACTCGCAATAACAACCAGTGCTTAGGCCCTGCTGATAGTCACAGCCTGAGCCAGCCCTTGGTTCTGTTACGTCCTGGACAACTCCGGTCACTTTGAAAGAAGCCCTGGAAACAAGCCCACCTGCCCCCCACACTCAGCCATGGCACAGGTGTTCCTCAGTGCAGCGAGATGTTGGTGCACAAGGGGTGGCGCTTAACGCTCCCAGACCCGATTTTGCATTCGCACGGCCTTTGGCACGGTTTGGAGACGGTCCTGGCGGACTCTTGGACAGTGCCCGGGGGGAAAGGAAGTAGCCGTTGCTGAGAGCACAGCTCACCGAGGCAGCACACAGGTGCAGCAGTTTGAGCCAAAGGAGGCTGTGACCTCTCGCAAGCTCTAACAGGCTCCAGCGAGCTCTGTCAGCCATTCCTGAGCACAGGGCGCTTGGAGCTCTAGTTCCACCTAGAGTCGTGATGAGGGAAGGTCAAGCAGCCGTCCAGCAGGTGCCAGCGAGAGACCTGTACCACAAGCGCTGGGCCCAGTACAAGAAAGACATGGCCATGCCGGAGCGAGTCCAGCAAAAGGCCTCCGAGAGGCTTGAGGGATTGAAGCATCCGTCACACGAGCAGAGGCTGAGAGAGCTGGGATTGTTTAGGCGGGAGACGCAAAGGCCCAGAGGGGCTCTTGTCGGTGTGTCTAAATACGCGATGGGGGGAGTAAAGAAGACGGAGCCAGACTCCAGAGCCCAGGCAGACTCCAGACTCCAGAACCCAGAGAGGCTGTGGTATACCTAACCAGCACCAGCCCTTGCTTTGCCGAGGCTCCTCTTTATTCCTTCCTTCCTTTATCCCTTCCTTCCTTCCTTCAGGGCAGAGCTCAGCACAGCCCCTGCGGCCAGCAATGGCAGCGCAGCGTCCCCATCTGGGGCCACCACACTGGTGAGCTCCCCCTCCCCGCCCCCGCCATGGCTCTCGCTGCGCCACGGCGTGGGGTGGGGGCAGCACCCCAAAACAGCCAGCGCAGCTGCCCTTGGCTGAGGTGGGCAAAGCCTGGCAGGGTCTGGGGGAGGGTGTCGCGGGAGGCCTGGCAGCCTCTTGGTGACGCGGGCTGGGGTCACAGTGGGACATGCCGCATCACAGCCACAGCTCCCCTCCCGGCAAAGGGAGCGTGGTGCCTTTTCTGCAGCCTGGCGTCTTCTCCTTTCCAGATTTGATTTGACGCTTCCGGCTGAAAAACAAGAGGCGGAATCTCCCTCCCAGGGATCCCTGAAGTGCACTGAAGAAGAAGGGCAGATGGACAGAACAGGTCATGTCACAGCTGACTTGTGAGAGAGAAGGGAGTGTGCATGCGTGCGTGTGTTCATGCGTGTGTTCCCTTTGTCCTCAGCAGTAGGTGGTTGGAGCCCTGGTCAAGATGCGGTGCCTGGGAGAGTAGACTGCCTCTTTGTGCCTCTATTTACCCCTCGCAGCAAATCTCAAGTGACTCTGGATGGCAGGAGGTCTCAGGGTGGCCCAACAGCAACAAATGCAGCTGGTGCCGCTGAAGGGCAGTTTTGCCCCGGGGCGCTGCGCCCTGGTGGATAGCGCAAGCTCCTCTTTCACTTTAGCACTTTAGGACGTTTGGCGGCGAGGTGTCTATGCTGGAGGGGAGGGGAGGGGGGGTCTACCTCTCTGACGGATCCCAGGCACGTGAATGTGGGGAGAAAGATTGCCTGGAGATGACTGTCAACAGGCTGCTAGGGTGTGCCAAGGACGTCCTAGGGAGCAAGACCTCTTGGAGAGCGTGGCTCCAAGGGGATCAGCCTGTTTGATCCGATGCTGGAGCACATCTGCCTGTCCCAAGTGCTCACAAAGACGCTTGCTGAAGAGCCTTCTCCTTTCCTACTTCCAGGGAGTGTTCCCGTTGCGTGCCTCCTCTCTCAAGAAAGGCCTGTGCCACCCGCGTTATCTGGCGCCGGCCGTAAAAAGCAGAAGGGGCGGAAGAGCAAAGGAAGCAAGTCGTCGGCCAGGTGAGGCTCTTGGAGAAAAGGGCTGAGGGTGCCCTTGTGCTCTTGGAGTTCTTCGAAGGGGTTGCTTCTTCCGTACACTCTGTCAGTGTGACATCTGAAGGGCGGCCAACAAGTCTTTGCATGACTTGGTCTTCCTAGATTGACGGCAAGCCTGTCGCAGGTTTCTGCGAGCCTCTGGTGTCAAGCTTCTCTCTGGTGCCTTTCTTGTTTCCAGGACGGAGACTGAGATGTCGCCTGTGAGACCAGCCTCTTCCCCCAGACGGTCTCGGAAGGCCGCCAAAGGCCGGGAGGCAAAGGACAGAGCGCGTAACAAGCAGACTGAGGGAAAAGGTAATGTCACAGCTGACTGGTGAGAGAGGTGTGTTTGTTTTCTTTTTGGCCTCCGCAGCACGGGGCTGGAGCCAAGCTGAAAAGGCGATGCCTGGCGGAGTAGGCTGCTTCTCTTGTGCCTCTGCTTACTCATCACGGCAGATCTCAGGGGACTCCTCCTGGAAGGGGCTCTCCGGGCAGTCCTGCAGCACCAACTGCAGCAGCTGCCACTGCTGAGGGGCACTTGGCCCTGGGACTCCATGCCCTGGTGTGTCTTGCAAGGTGCTCCTTAGTTGCAGGAGTCTGTCTGTGCAGCGGCATTTAGGAATTTAGGAAGATCCCTCCGCGCTCTGCGCGGGATCAAAATCCTGCCTTGAGCTGCCAGTGGCGGAGGGGGTCTAGCTTTCCCAGGGAAGCAGCGCGCTGGAAAGTGGGGAGGAAGACCACGTGGAGATGAGTGGCGACAGGCTGCGAAGCTGTGCCAAAACGTGGCTTCCTTGTGGAGGCTGGTAATTGCAGGCCTTGTGCTGTGCATCTCCCTAAGCATGTCTTTGGGCTGGATGTGCCAGAAGAGCACGTCTGTGCATGTGAGCGCCTTATAGATGTGCAGGAATCTGTTCCCCTTCTCGTGTGGAACTATGCCCTCCAGCCCGCAGCCGCCCCAAAGGAGAGGGTACCATGAGGTCACCAGCACCTCCCAGCCAAGCCCCACTTTTTAAGCCTATGGGCTAGAGAAAGCAGGAGAACAGCCACAGTACTCCAGGGCAGAAGGGTGCCCTGCAGAAGTGAAGAGCTGGACAGGATTCTGTGTCAGCCAGGGCCTAAGACCTGCTCGGGAGCAGAGCTCCGAGGCAATCGGGCTCTTTGATCCAAAGCTGGAGCACAGCTGCCTGTCCTTCTTGTTCAAACGCTCACAGAGATGCTTGCTGAAGAGTCTCCGCCCTTCCTACTTCCAGGGAGTCCTCCTGCTGAGCGCCTCCTTTCTCGAGAAAGGCTTTCTCCGCCCACGCTATCTGGGGCCAGCTCAAAGGGAGGGAAAGAATGGAAAACCCGGGCAAACAAGCCAGCTGCCAGGTGAGGCTCTTGGAGCAAAGCATGCCGGTGACCGTGTGCTTTTGGCATTCTGGGAAGGAGTTGTTTCCGTCGCACACGCCGTCGGTATGAACTCTGAAAGGTTGTCAACTCGTGTCACAACGACCGATGTCGATGCAAGAGGTGTTGCAGCAGCTGAGAAGTTGCAGCAAAGCTGTTCTGCTTTGCTAGACATTTCAAGGGACCTCATTTGGTTGCAGCGTAGATGAGAGCACTTCCCAGAGGAACGTGAAAGTCAGACCATCCTCCCCCACCAACAGAGAGCGGTGTCCGTTTTCCCTGGTTTTTAGGTTGGATTCAATTCACTAGAAGCCTCCCCTTTTCCCATTTCACCCCAAAACAGAGTCTTTCTGACCACCTCACGGCCTTTAGTGCCCCTAGCAGGAGGCGGCTAGCGGGCTCTGCAGGCTCCGGGCGTGGCAAATGGCACTGGTTTTCTCCTCGTGCCATCCAGAGAGGGCCCACACCTGGGCATCCAGAGCTTTCCTTAGGGCCTGTAGGGCCTCATGTGAGTGCTACAGCTGGAGGCGTTCTTCCCTCACTCTTGACGGGATCACAAGGGCTCAAATACACCAAATGCTCCAGCAGCACTGTCTTGTGCTGCAGAGGCTGGCACGCCGCTGCTTGTGAGCACAAGATGGAGAACGGTCTCATCCGGGACTCCGATAACCTCACCCGGCTTGTGTGTTTTCAGCCTGCTGCAAACAGTTCGGGAGAGCTCCTCTCAGGTGGACGAGGACAGCAAGCAGCAAGAACCTCGTCAAGCCAGACCTCGGACTGCAATTCCTGTTTGCAGGCAGCCAAACAGGGCAGAACAGGTAAGCCGAGGAGCGGAGCCGTGGAGGTCTCCAAGTCCGAGTGGTACTGCTGCCCCCCAAAGAGCAGGCCAGGTGGCCATGGTCTTTCAAGCTTGCCTGCCCATGCCTGGCAGGGAGAAGCTGCTGCAAAAAGCCAAAGGGGAGGAGCAGCAATGTGCTGTGGTGGGGGCATGGCTGGGTCGCCCCCTCCCTTGAACTTGCGGGGAAGAAGGCCAACCACAGGCGGGGCTGTGTTTGCAAGAGTGTAGCCAGCCGAGTGAAGGACGCCACGAGTCCTCTCTCTTCAGCCCTTGGGAGACCTCACCTGGAGCCAGCCCTAGGTCCAGGGTGGGGCTCGACCATGCAAGAGAGGCTTTGGAATGCTGGAGCAAATCCAGCGGAGGCTCCCAAGCTGGCCAGCAGGCTGGAGAACCTGGTGTCCAAGGGAGAGGTGGAGAGGACTGTGTTTGTTCAGCCCATAGAAGAGAAGGCTCAAGGGTCCATCGCCTTGCTGTCTGCAGCTACCCGGGGGAAAGGCTAGAGGTAACTTAGCCAGCTCTTCTCAGAGGCGCACAGTGACAGGGTGAGAGGCACAAGACGTAGAGTTGCAAAAAGGCAGATTCCGGCTAGCTGTTGGGAGGCGCGTTTCCACCATGAAGGTGGTCAAAGTTTGGAACAGGGCCCAGAGAGGCTGTGGGACTTCTACCCTTGGAGTTATTCAACCCTCAGGTGGACACAGCCCGGGCAGCCTGCTCTAACTGGCCCCGCTTGGAGCGGGGCCTTGGACGAGAGTTCTCCAGAGGTCCCCTCCAACCGACCCCGTTCAGTGGTTCCGTGCTGGGGTCTGACTGGTGGAACCCCACGGGAGCGTTTGATTTCACGGTTGCAGCGCTGAAAAACGGTCATTCCTTGCCCTCATTCACCCTGTCACGAGCGATGTCAGCAAGAGAGAATGGAGCCAGCAAGCAACGGTGGTGAATCCCGGCCAGGGTCCCTGCCTGCGGCAGTGCTTGGCATGGGGGTTTCTGAGGCCAGAGCAGAGCAAGTGTGCGGGAGGACGCACAGGCCCCGCAGTTGCTGGCTTCTCCAGGGCTGAGAGGTGAGAGCGCCTGAGGGAGGTCAGAAGCAGCCTCAAATTTGTCCTCTGGCCCCAATGCAGGCTTGGCGGCATCAGGAAACGCTGCCCGAGGTTCAGCCACACTCACCAGTGCCGTGGCTTGGGAAAGAGGAGAGCGCTGCTGCCTTCCTGCCCCGAGCTGAGGAGAAGAAGAGGAAGCCAGAGAGGCTGCCGCGGCTGCGCAAAGAGTAAGTGCGCGCCAGGCCCAGCCCCGGCCTGGAAAACTGGAGTGGCAGCACCTGTCCGAGGTGTGAGGAAGCCCATCTTGGGAGCCATGGGGCTGGGTATGGCGTCCCCTGATTTCTCCTGGCATGGCAATGACCTGGGCTGGACCCTGGTGCCAGGCAGCCCCAAGCTGCATTGCCACTTGAAGGCTGTGGGTACCACCAGCGGGAGCGTGCGTGCAGGGGCTGGTCGAGGGGAGAGGCAGGAGGGCCTCAGCCAGAAGGGGAGAGGGAACTTTCCCTGCTCTTGCAGGCAGCTTTCTGTACGAGCAAGCCACACCCTGCAACTCTTGGAGACTTACCAAGTGCGTCGGGAAGAGTGGAAGCAGAGGGTAGAGCTGAATCGGCAGCGGAATTCCCAAGAGAAGCACTTCCTCTGGTAAATTTCTCCAGCTGGGGGTGCTGTTTCCCCTTCCCCTGCACTGGCCTTCCCTCCACACCCAGGAGCACCCAAGGGGAGGGGAGGGGAAGGGGGTCCGGTCTTTCCCTGGCACCCCTCGTGGGAGAGCAACAGGCTTTGCAGGCTGTGGCCTGGGAGCAGGCACCCTTCCAGCCCAGGGGCAGGGGTTGGGCACTCAGCGGTGGGCTTTCCCTGTGGGACCAGAAAGTTGTGGCTGCCGACGATGAAAGGATTCCTCCAGCGTTTTGGCTCTCCCTTTTCAAACCGCACGCTCCATCCTTGTCTCCCCAAGGCTCCACACCCGGACACCTTGCCCTGTGGGGATCGAGGCCGGCTTGGTGCAAAGTCCCATCCCCGCCTGACTCCTCCGCAGGCTGATTACCGGCACGTGGCACCTTGTCATGTCCTTGCCTTGGACACTAGGGCCCCTGTCCCGTTCCAGAAAGCATAGAGATGCCAGCAGAAGCAGACCCCAGAAGAACCGCCCTGCCCTAGGCCTGCAGCGTTTCCGTGCCCTTCTCCCTGTGCCTAAAACCAAACGGTTCCTTTTTAATGCCCTAGCACTGGGCAGCAGATGGCTCTGCGGGATCAAAGGGAGAGATACCAGGACTTGCTGGCTGCGCAGAAGACGTGTGAACATTGCTGGAAAGTCTGGAAGCGTGGTCCTGAGCCATCTTGCTAGCTGCGGAAGCCTGCCTGGGCCTGAAGAGCGACCAGTCCCAAGGCACTGCAGCTCCAGGGCCAAGTGGAGGCCTGTCAGCGTGGGAGCTCCCTCGGCTGCTGTCAGCGTTGTCTCCATTGCGGCCATGGAGCTCTTAGCAAAGGGGATGTTGAAATCCACCTACAAGGGCCAAAGGAAAAAAAAAGTGGCGTGTACTTGTTCACGGCTGGAGTAACCAGCCTGTGCCTCACAAAGGACAGTGCTGCAGGACAGATGAACAGAAGAGCTGTTAAACCCCCCATGTGCTCCTCCACGGTTTTTGTAGCGCCGTAACAGAATAACGCCCGTACACAGACCGCAGCATAGAGACACGCGTGCCACAGAGCGGGTGTGCAAGCAAACCACTGCCTCACTCATTCTAAGGACAGCGCGCGCGCACACACACGCGCCCCTTTCTTCCTTCATTACCCTCCCTAGGACACGCTCAGAGCTCACACCTCTCACTCCCCAAGACCCTCACGCACAGCCAGGACTGCACCGCCAGAGTGCACATGCACCAGCCCAACACATCCCTGACACTGCACACGCATCCGCACACATGCTCACGCTCTCCACACGCACAGAGACACTGCACAGCGGACACACCCCTCACACAGCATGGTGGCCAGGACACACGTACACCTGATGGGCCCACAGCCCCAGGGGTGCTATAGGAGCTGGAGCCCTTCTCCGGATTGTATGGGGAAAGGCTGAGGGCAGAGGAGGAGCTGCTGTGGGGTAGAGCGGTGCGGCAACCTGGGAGTGCAGATGCCTGGCTTTTCTCTGCAGCTGCAGTGCTCTCCAGCCAGGCAAACCTGGGATGGGCCATGTTTGTCCCTGGGCCTCCGTCGGCCCTTGGCTGCTCCTTGTGGCGGCCCCCCCAGGGCTGTGCTCATGTCCTGGTGGGCGCACGGTGTCCCCACCACCCACCTCCTGCCTGCTGCCTGGAGGTGGACGTGCCTCATTTAGACCTTCCTCCTCTCTTGCCGCATGGCTGCGGTTGGTTTTTTTAGCGCTTTCTTGAATTAGGTTTTCAAAGCAGCACCTAGTAGCTTCTTGTAAACTACAGGCAGCTCACAGCTGCTTGACTGCCCTGTCAGCCTTTTTCAAATCCTGGGCTCCTTGAAGCCTGTCCATGCGCCTCCTCTGACCCGGGAACACAGCATCTCCCTGCCCTTCATCAAACACAGGAAGGGGCTTTGTGGATCCTCCCAGAGGAGCGGGTGATGGCCGTGTCCTTTCGGTCTGTTGCTGGGAGAAGCCTCTTCTTCGGTCGTCTTCCTTGTCCCAGTAACGCCTGATGCTCCAAACACTGCACTCTCCCTGCAAGTGCTGCCTCTTACTAAGCACCTGCTTCACTGGCAGACATTCGGCGTAGTAAAGAGGCAAAGGCTTTGGACCGCCTTGCTGCTGCAGGGACCAACAAATTGCCAAGGAGGTCCAGAAGCTGAGTACTCAGCCAGTACTGTTTTGCCCTGCCTGTGCGCTTAGTTGGCAGCTTTCCCTGGCCATGCAACTCATGAAGTGGTGCTGACCCTGATTTCCAGAAAAGTGCTTGTCAGTTTAAAAGAGAAGAACTGGTTTTCAGTGGGGAGTTGGAAGGGCGACGTTCTGCTGCTTTGGGGGACTGCCCGCTGGCTTTTCTGGTGTGGTGACCCTTCTGTCTCGTCTCGCTCTGAGAGCTCCGTGAGGTCCCTCTTGACCCTCCCTGTGTGGAATAGCTACAAGATGCTGCTGCAGAGACTACTGGACTCTGACAGCCAGGCAGGGGTTAGGCCAGAGCCCAGATGCCCTCGGGAGCAGAGCGCAAAGCCAGAAGCCCGTTGGCTCCCCCACGAGATGTGGTTTGGGACCAGTGTTCCCTGCTGCTGCTCTCCGTGTCCTTCTTGGCTGCCTTAGCCCCTCTCCAGCCTCCACTCCCATTGGCCCAGCATGGCTTTGGCTGCTCTGGGTCTGCCCTTACTCACGGTCCCTGTGGCAGTCGGGTGTCCTTCTTCTGCCTCCCCTCGCCCCCTCCCCCGGCTGTCTTCACTACAGGGGCTTTCTGATGCACTCAATGGCCTCACAGGGCTGCCACAGCAGCGACCGCACTGTCCCAGCCCTGGGTCGCCTGTGGCCTCCCTTTTCCTGCCTCTAGCCAGCTAAACCCTGCCGAGGGGCACTTTGCCCTGGCACTCCGTGCCCTGGTGAATGTTGCAAGCCTGGCACGCAATGGCTGCTCCTTGCTGGACGAGACAAAGAGGAAAGCACTTGAGGTGCCCGGTTAATGCTGAAGAGCCATGGTGATCGCAGGCAACAATGGTTGCTCGTGGGCTCCAGTCCGCCTCTCCAAGCGTGCTCCAGTGGCGCAATGGGCCAGCGCGCAGTACTTATACAGCAGTGCTAAGCGGAGGGATGCTGAGGGTGTGAGTTCAAGCCTCACCTGGAGCATGGGCTTTTGATCATGCAGTGCCTCCTCTTCCCTTGGGCGGTGCAGCTTCCTAGCAGTGACATCTGTCTCAAGCCAGACATCCTGGGACCTGCCAATACAGACACCTTGGAACACCAGAAGCGCTCGGGGCCGTTCCAGGCTTGACCTGGGCTCTGCCCGCATAGCACTCGGTTTGGGGCCCCGGAGGCAGAGCTGGGCTCTCCTCCCTTCTCTTCCGCAGAGGATCCAGACCTCTTCTCTTCCGCAGAGGATCCAGAGGGTTTCTTTCCCACAGCCAGCTTACAGCTTGGCCGGAACAGGACTTAAGGCTTCCAGCATGGTGGCATAACCTCAGAAAAGTCACACGCTCCCCCTGAAGAAAAAAAAAAAGCGACTTCTTTCTCCCAGGGAAGAGCTACTTGTGTTGGGGGTCTCTATGGCATGGGATGGCAGTTGCGGGTGGGCTGGGGCTGCAGGGCAGTTTGTGTGTGGAGCTGAGAGTGCCCTGACTGCAACACGGAGAGCAAGGGCAAGGGAAAGGAAAGGTGAAAAGCTGGGCACTTTCCAGGCAGACTCTCTCAGTTCTCAAGCTTGGCCTGGAGAATGGAGAAGCTTGACTGCTTTCCCAGAAGCAGGGGTAGCTGTCACGGCAGCCCCACAGCAGAAGACACTGCACGATCACTAGAAACCAGGAAATCATTTTAGGCACGAGCCCACTGAATGTTTGGAACAGAGAGCACAGAAGAGCTTCCTAGGCCATGGCATCTTTGGAAACAAACCCACTGGCCTACCCTTGCGGGTGCCTCCCGTGTCTTTTCCAACTCTCCTTTTCACCCGGCGGGCTTTGCAAAACCATTGCTGTGACTCGGATTCGGCCACAACGCAGAGTACTAACCACTATACGATCACAGCTGCCCATGTGATTGCCTTTCCTCCTCGGGCCATTTGTCCCTCCTGCCTCCTGCCCTCCTGCCTTCTGCCCTCCTGCGGAGCAGCCAGAGCTGTCAGGTGACGGCAGGCTAGCAGGGAGAAGTCAGAAAATGCGAGTCTGTGTCCTTGCAGAGCAGCACCCGAACAGCGCAAGCCCTCATGTGCCTCCCTGGGAGAGGGGAGGCAAACTCACGCTCTAGATTCACCTTTTCAGAAGTCTCAGTTCTTGGGGATGGCAAAGAACTGGACTGAAGGAAGTTACGGGGCATGTCCAGGGGCTGGCGATGAGGAAAGGACAACTCTGCAAAGAGCGGCCCCGCGTAGCCAGCTGGACAGAGGGTGGTGTAGGGGGGAAGGCAGGTGCATAGCACAGGGGATACGAACTGCTCCGTGCCCAGCCCTGGCTCTTTCTGCTCAAGTGTCCCCTCCACCACGCACCCTGGGGTGCAGTGTGAGCCTGTGGGCGCACCTCCACAAAGAGCGACGGTCCTTTCCCCACTTGCTCTGCTCCTGCTGCTGGGAGAGGTCCTGGCGAGAGGTTGCAGCTGCAGGAGTGCTGCGCTGGGTGGCGGAGGTGGCTCAGCAGAAGGGAGCTGCTCCTCGCCTGAGCTACGTTGCAGCCATGCCCGGCCCTGGCCGCCATGCACCTCGCTGACCCTGCCCTTCCCTGGCTGACCGGGCTCCAGAGCTTGGCCTCAGACCCGTCTCAGCACTTTGGACTTGGCTGGCAACCACTGCTCTGTGCCTGGCCCTCGTTCCTGACACTCAACCAGCTCTCCCTTCTTGCTCGGGTGCTGAGGGCCTGTGCCCTGCCAGGGAGGTCCCTGCCTCACTGGCCTTGCTATGTCCCTCGCAGCCTGCTTGCCTGCCCTCGGAAAGCAGCCCGCTCCCACTGCTGGCTGCCACCTGCAGCAAGAGCGTGCTCACGTTTCGCACTGTGCTGCAAGGACAGCCGGAAGGGGCATCGGTCCCCTGGCGAGAGGCAATCCAGACTTCCCCCAGCCCAACCCATGCACCAGGACAGGAGTGTTGCAGTCTGGTGGGTATAGGTGAGTGGTGCAAGGAGCTGGATTTTGGCTCCGGTTTCTTGGAGAGGTGGGTTTGAAGCCCGTGCTGTCGGGTTTTGTTGTCTCAGGCTGCTGTGATTTGTGCCCAGCTGTGATTTTCTGCTCAGGGACTTTCCAGGTGCAAACCTGTGTCCAGCAGTGACCAGCCTCCCCGCCGACCGCCACCTTGCACTCCCTGGGCCTTCCCGCTGCAGGGTGCCTGCTGCCCAGAGGCTCTGGTTGAGGGCCTCGTTCTCAGAAAGAAGGAGGAATGCCTGCAGAGTTGCCTGGGAAGGCTCGGGCTGCCACGGCAATTTGTCTTCCTGACCGGCTGTGGGGGGCTGTGGTTGGAGGGGTTGGTCCCCTGCAGGGCAGGGCTGGTGCCCACCGGTGGGTGCACAGGCAGGCTGGGCCTCTCCTCCCTGGTGGTCTAGTGGTCAGGATTCGGCACTCTCACTGCCGCGGCCTGGGTTCGATTCCCAGCCAGGGAAAGGCTTAGGGTTAGGGCTAACCCTATTGCCACAGCAAGCGAGGCCTTTCACCTGGGGGGCAGCGTGGAAGGAAGGGGACCCTATCAGACGCACAGGAGCTCTGAGCAGGCACGAGGAACAGGGCGTTTCCTCTGTTGCAACAACAGCCATCCTGGGCTTGCCTGTGCAGCCAGCTCCAGGGCAGCCCTGTCTTCTGCCAAATCCCCTTGCAGAATACCCTTTCCTTAGGGCTCCTGGGAGGCGCTGGGTGACAGAGAAAAGGTCTCTGGGTCTGCGGGACGTGACTCACCTGCCGCAGGAGCTGCCTTGTCTTTCAGTCCTAAGATCCCTGCACTACCCAGTCCCACAGAGGCAGGAGCAGGCGACTCTGCAGTGAAGCTTTGCTCTGCACATGCCAATGAGAGACCCTTCCCATGCTTCCTGGTGCAGACGGGGCCAGAAGGCCCAGGGAGGAGCTGAAATGGGCTCCTGGGCCCATGGGCAGGGTGTGTGGAGCATTGCTGGTCAGGGCCACTGAGGCCCTCAGGGCCCTGACAGCACCCAGGTGTCGCGTCCTGCTGCTACGCCACAGGGGACTCGCAATAACAACCAGTGCTTAGGCCCTGCTGATAGTCACAGCCTGAGCCAGCCCTTGGTTCTGTTACGTCCTGGACAACTCCGGTCACTTTGAAAGAAGCCCTGGAAACAAGCCCACCTGCCCCCCACACTCAGCCATGGCACAGGTGTTCCTCAGTGCAGCGAGATGTTGGTGCACAAGGGGTGGCGCTTAACGCTCCCAGACCCGATTTTGCATTCGCACGGCCTTTGGCACGGTTTGGAGACGGTCCTGGCGGACTCTTGGACAGTGCCCGGGGGGAAAGGAAGTAGCCGTTGCTGAGAGCACAGCTCACCGAGGCAGCACACAGGTGCAGCAGTTTGAGCCAAAGGAGGCTGTGACCTCTCGCAAGCTCTAACAGGCTCCAGCGAGCTCTGTCAGCCATTCCTGAGCACAGGGCGCTTGGAGCTCTAGTTCCACCTAGAGTCGTGATGAGGGAAGGTCAAGCAGCCGTCCAGCAGGTGCCAGCGAGAGACCTGTACCACAAGCGCTGGGCCCAGTACAAGAAAGACATGGCCATGCCGGAGCGAGTCCAGCAAAAGGCCTCCGAGAGGCTTGAGGGATTGAAGCATCCGTCACACGAGCAGAGGCTGAGAGAGCTGGGATTGTTTAGGCGGGAGACGCAAAGGCCCAGAGGGGCTCTTGTCGGTGTGTCTAAATACGCGATGGGGGGAGTAAAGAAGACGGAGCCAGACTCCAGAGCCCAGGCAGACTCCAGACTCCAGAACCCAGAGAGGCTGTGGTATACCTAACCAGCACCAGCCCTTGCTTTGCCGAGGCTCCTCTTTATTCCTTCCTTCCTTTATCCCTTCCTTCCTTCCTTCAGGGCAGAGCTCAGCACAGCCCCTGCGGCCAGCAATGGCAGCGCAGCGTCCCCATCTGGGGCCACCACACTGGTGAGCTCCCCCTCCCCGCCCCCGCCATGGCTCTCGCTGCGCCACGGCGTGGGGTGGGGGCAGCACCCCAAAACAGCCAGCGCAGCTGCCCTTGGCTGAGGTGGGCAAAGCCTGGCAGGGTCTGGGGGAGGGTGTCGCGGGAGGCCTGGCAGCCTCTTGGTGACGCGGGCTGGGGTCACAGTGGGACATGCCGCATCACAGCCACAGCTCCCCTCCCGGCAAAGGGAGCGTGGTGCCTTTTCTGCAGCCTGGCGTCTTCTCCTTTCCAGATTTGATTTGACGCTTCCGGCTGAAAAACAAGAGGCGGAATCTCCCTCCCAGGGATCCCTGAAGTGCACTGAAGAAGAAGGGCAGATGGACAGAACAGGTCATGTCACAGCTGACTTGTGAGAGAGAAGGGAGTGTGCATGCGTGCGTGTGTTCATGCGTGTGTTCCCTTTGTCCTCAGCAGTAGGTGGTTGGAGCCCTGGTCAAGATGCGGTGCCTGGGAGAGTAGACTGCCTCTTTGTGCCTCTATTTACCCCTCGCAGCAAATCTCAAGTGACTCTGGATGGCAGGAGGTCTCAGGGTGGCCCAACAGCAACAAATGCAGCTGGTGCCGCTGAAGGGCAGTTTTGCCCCGGGGCGCTGCGCCCTGGTGGATAGCGCAAGCTCCTCTTTCACTTTAGCACTTTAGGACGTTTGGCGGCGAGGTGTCTATGCTGGAGGGGAGGGGAGGGGGGGTCTACCTCTCTGACGGATCCCAGGCACGTGAATGTGGGGAGAAAGATTGCCTGGAGATGACTGTCAACAGGCTGCTAGGGTGTGCCAAGGACGTCCTAGGGAGCAAGACCTCTTGGAGAGCGTGGCTCCAAGGGGATCAGCCTGTTTGATCCGATGCTGGAGCACATCTGCCTGTCCCAAGTGCTCACAAAGACGCTTGCTGAAGAGCCTTCTCCTTTCCTACTTCCAGGGAGTGTTCCCGTTGCGTGCCTCCTCTCTCAAGAAAGGCCTGTGCCACCCGCGTTATCTGGCGCCGGCCGTAAAAAGCAGAAGGGGCGGAAGAGCAAAGGAAGCAAGTCGTCGGCCAGGTGAGGCTCTTGGAGAAAAGGGCTGAGGGTGCCCTTGTGCTCTTGGAGTTCTTCGAAGGGGTTGCTTCTTCTGTACACTCTGTCAGTGTGACATCTGAAGGGCGGCCAACAAGTCTTTGCATGACTTGGTCTTCCTAGATTGACGGCAAGCCTGTCGCAGGTTTCTGCGAGCCTCTGGTGTCAAGCTTCTCTCTGGTGCCTTTCTTGTTTCCAGGATGGAGACTGAGATGTCGCCTGTGAGACCAGCCTCTTCCCCCAGACGGTCTCGGAAGGCCGCCAAAGGCCGGGAGGCAAAGGACAGAGCGCGTAACAAGCAGACTGAGGGAAAAGGTAATGTCACAGCTGACTGGTGAGAGAGGTGTGTTTGTTTTCTTTTTGGCCTCCGCAGCACGGGGCTGGAGCCAAGCTGAAAAGGCGATGCCTGGCGGAGTAGGCTGCTTCTCTTGTGCCTCTGCTTACTCATCACGGCAGATCTCAGGGGACTCCTCCTGGAAGGGGCTCTCCGGGCAGTCCTGCAGCACCAACTGCAGCAGCTGCCACTGCTGAGGGGCACTTGGCCCTGGGACTCCATGCCCTGGTGTGTCTTGCAAGCTGCTCCTTAGTTGCAGGAGTCTGTCTGTGCAGCGGCATTTAGGAATTTAGGAAGATCCCTCCGCGCTCTGCGCGGGATCAAAATCCTGCCTTGAGCTGCCAGTGGCGGAGGGGGTCTACCTTTCCCAGGGAAGCAGCGCGCTGGAAAGTGGGGAGGAAGACCACGTGGAGATGAGTGGCGACAGGCTGCGAAGCTGTGCCAAAACGTGGCTTCCTTGTGGAGGCTGGTAATTGCAGGCCTTGTGCTGTGCATCTCCCTAAGCATGTCTTTGGGCTGGATGCGCCAGAAGAGCAAGTCTGTGCATGTGAGCGCCTTATAGATGTGCAGGAATCTGTTCCCCTTCTCGTGTGGAACTATGCCCTCCAGCCCGCAGCCGCCCCAAAGGAGAGGGTACCATGAGGTCACCAGCACCTCCCAGCCAAGCCCCACTTTTTAAGCCTATGGGCTAGAGAAAGCAGGAGAACAGCCACAGTACTCCAGGGCAGAAGGGTGCCCTGCAGAAGTGAAGAGCTGGACAGGATTCTGTGTCAGCCAGGGCCTAAGACCTGCTCGGGAGCAGAGCTCCGAGGCAATCGGGCTCTTTGATCCAAAGCTGGAGCACAGCTGCCTGTCCTTCTTGTTCAAACGCTCACAGAGATGCTTGCTGAAGAGTCTCCGCCCTTCCTACTTCCAGGGAGTCCTCCTGCTGAGCGCCTCCTTTCTCGAGAAAGGCTTTCTCCGCCCACGCTATCTGGGGCCAGCTCAAAGGGAGGGAAAGAATGGAAAACCCGGGCAAACAAGCCAGCTGCCAGGTGAGGCTCTTGGAGCAAAGCATGCCGGTGACCGTGTGCTTTTGGCATTCTGGGAAGGAGTTGTTTCCGTCGCACACGCCGTCGGTATGAACTCTGAAAGGTTGTCAACTCGTGTCACAACGACCGATGTCGATGCAAGAGGTGTTGCAGCAGCTGAGAAGTTGCAGCAAAGCTGTTCTGCTTTGCTAGACATTTCAAGGGACCTCATTTGGTTGCAGCGTAGATGAGAGCACTTCCCAGAGGAACGTGAAAGTCAGACCATCCTCCCCCACCAACAGAGAGCGGTGTCCGTTTTCCCTGGTTTTTAGGTTGGATTCAATTCACTAGAAGCCTCCCCTTTTCCCATTTCACCCCAAAACAGAGTCTTTCTGACCACCTCACGGCCTTTAGTGCCCCTAGCAGGAGGCGGCTAGCGGGCTCTGCAGGCTCCGGGCGTGGCAAATGGCACTGGTTTTCTCCTCGTGCCATCCAGAGAGGGCCCACACCTGGGCATCCAGAGCTTTCCTTAGGGCCTGTAGGGCCTCATGTGAGTGCTACAGCTGGAGGCGTTCTTCCCTCACTCTTGACGGGATCACAAGGGCTCAAATACACCAAATGCTCCAGCAGCACTGTCTTGTGCTGCAGAGGCTGGCACGCCGCTGCTTGTGAGCACAAGATGGAGAACGGTCTCATCCGGGACTCCGATAACCTCACCCGGCTTGTGTGTTTTCAGCCTGCTGCAAACAGTTTGGGAGAGCTCCTCTCAGGTGGACGAGGACAGCAAGCAGCAAGAACCTCGTCAAGCCAGACCTCGGACTGCAATTCCTGTTTGCAGGCAGCCAAACAGGGCAGAACAGGTAAGCCGAGGAGCGGAGCCGTGGAGGTCTCCAAGTCCGAGTGGTACTGCTGCCCCCCAAAGAGCAGGCCAGGTGGCCATGGTCTTTCAAGCTTGCCTGCCCATGCCTGGCAGGGAGAAGCTGCTGCAAAAAGCCAAAGGGGAGGAGCAGCAATGTGCTGTGGTGGGGGCATGGCTGGGTCGCCCCCTCCCTTGAACTTGCGGGGAAGAAGGCCAACCACAGGCGGGGCTGTGTTTGCAAGAGTGTAGCCAGCCGAGTGAAGGACGCCATGAGTCCTCTCTCTTCAGCCCTTGGGAGACCTCACCTGGAGCCAGCCCTAGGTCCAGGGTGGGGCTCGACCATGCAAGAGAGGCTTTGGAATGCTGGAGCAAATCCAGCGGAGGCTCCCAAGCTGGCCAGCAGGCTGGAGAACCTGGTGTCCAAGGGAGAGGTGGAGAGGACTGTGTTTGTTCAGCCCATAGAAGAGAAGGCTCAAGGGTCCATCGCCTTGCTGTCTGCAGCTACCCGGGGGAAAGGCTAGAGGTAACTTAGCCAGCTCTTCTCAGAGGCGCACAGTGACAGGGTGAGAGGCACAAGACGTAGAGTTGCAAAAAGGCAGATTCCGGCTAGCTGTTGGGAGGCGCGTTTCCACCATGAAGGTGGTCAAAGTTTGGAACAGGGCCCAGAGAGGCTGTGGGACTTCTACCCTTGGAGTTATTCAACCCTCAGGTGGACACAGCCCGGGCAGCCTGCTCTAACTGGCCCCGCTTGGAGCGGGGCCTTGGACGAGAGTTCTCCAGAGGTCCCCTCCAACCGACCCCGTTCAGTGGTTCCGTGCTGGGGTCTGACTGGTGGAACCCCACGGGAGCGTTTGATTTCACGGTTGCAGCGCTGAAAAACGGTCATTCCTTGCCCTCATTCACCCTGTCACGAGCGATGTCAGCAAGAGAGAATGGAGCCAGCAAGCAACGGTGGTGAATCCCGGCCAGGGTCCCTGCCTGCGGCAGTGCTTGGCATGGGGGTTTCTGAGGCCAGAGCAGAGCAAGTGTGCGGGAGGACGCACAGGCCCCGCAGTTGCTGGCTTCTCCAGGGCTGAGAGGTGAGAGCGCCTGAGGGAGGTCAGAAGCAGCCTCAAATTTGTCCTCTGGCCCCAATGCAGGCTTGGCGGCATCAGGAAACGCTGCCCGAGGTTCAGCCACACTCACCAGTGCCGTGGCTTGGGAAAGAGGAGAGCGCTGCTGCCTTCCTGCCCCGAGCTGAGGAGAAGAAGAGGAAGCCAGAGAGGCTGCCGCGGCTGCGCAAAGAGTAAGTGCGCGCCAGGCCCAGCCCCGGCCTGGAAAACTGGAGTGGCAGCACCTGTCCGAGGTGTGAGGAAGCCCATCTTGGGAGCCATGGGGCTGGGTATGGCGTCCCCTGATTTCTCCTGGCATGGCAATGACCTGGGCTGGACCCTGGTGCCAGGCAGCCCCAAGCTGCATTGCCACTTGAAGGCTGTGGGTACCACCAGCGGGAGCGTGCGTGCAGGGGTTGGTCGAGGGGAGAGGCAGGAGGGCCTCAGCCAGAAGGGGAGAGGGAACTTTCCCTGCTCTTGCAGGCAGCTTTCTGTACGAGCAAGCCACACCCTGCAACTCTTGGAGACTTACCAAGTGCGTCGGGAAGAGTGGAAGCAGAGGGTAGAGCTGAATCGGCAGCGGAATTCCCAAGAGAAGCACTTCCTCTGGTAAATTTCTCCAGCTGGGGGTGCTGTTTCCCCTTCCCCTGCACTGGCCTTCCCTCCACACCCAGGAGCACCCAAGGGGAGGGGAGGGGAAGGGGGTCCGGTCTTTCCCTGGCACCCCTCGTGGGAGAGCAACAGGCTTTGCAGGCTGTGGCCTGGGAGCAGGCACCCTTCCAGCCCAGGGGCAGGGGTTGGGCACTCAGCGGTGGGCTTTCCCTGTGGGACCAGAAAGTTGTGGCTGCCGACGATGAAAGGATTCCTCCAGCGTTTTGGCTCTCCCTTTTCAAACCGCACGCTCCATCCTTGTCTCCCCAAGGCTCCACACCCGGACACCTTGCCCTGTGGGGATCGAGGCCGGCTTGGTGCAAAGTCCCATCCCCGCCTGACTCCTCCGCAGGCTGATTACCGGCACGTGGCACCTTGTCATGTCCTTGCCTTGGACACTAGGGCCCCTGTCCCGTTCCAGAAAGCATAGAGATGCCAGCAGAAGCAGACCCCAGAAGAACCGCCCTGCCCTAGGCCTGCAGCGTTTCCGTGCCCTTCTCCCTGTGCCTAAAACCAAACGGTTCCTTTTTAATGCCCTAGCACTGGGCAGCAGATGGCTCTGCGGGATCAAAGGGAGAGATACCAGGACTTGCTGGCTGCGCAGAAGACGTGTGAACATTGCTGGAAAGTCTGGAAGCGTGGTCCTGAGCCATCTTGCTAGCTGCGGAAGCCTGCCTGGGCCTGAAGAGCGACCAGTCCCAAGGCACTGCAGCTCCAGGGCCAAGTGGAGGCCTGTCAGCGTGGGAGCTCCCTCGGCTGCTGTCAGCGTTGTCTCCATTGCGGCCATGGAGCTCTTAGCAAAGGGGATGTTGAAATCCACCTACAAGGGCCAAAGGAAAAAAAAAGTGGCGTGTACTTGTTCACGGCTGGAGTAACCAGCCTGTGCCTCACAAAGGACAGTGCTGCAGGACAGATGAACAGAAGAGCTGTTAAACCCCCCATGTGCTCCTCCACGGTTTTTGTAGCGCCGTAACAGAATAACGCCCGTACACAGACCGCAGCATAGAGACACGCGTGCCACAGAGCGGGGGCGCAAGCAAACCACTGCCTCACTCATTCTAAGGACAGCGCGCGCGCACACACACGCGCCCCTTTCTTCCTTCATTACCCTCCCTAGGACACGCTCAGAGCTCACACCTCTCACTCCCCAAGACCCTCACGCACAGCCAGGACTGCACCGCCAGAGTGCACATGCACCAGCCCAACACATCCCTGACACTGCACACGCATCCGCACACATGCTCACGCTCTCCACACGCACAGAGACACTGCACAGCGGACACACCCCTCACACAGCATGGTGGCCAGGACACACGTACACCTGATGGGCCCACAGCCCCAGGGGTGCTATAGGAGCTGCAGCCCTTCTCCGGATTGTATGGGGAAAGGCTAAGGGCAGAGGAGGAGCTGCTGTGGGGTAGAGCGGTGCGGCAACCTGGGAGTGCAGATGCCTGGCTTTTCTCTGCAGCTGCAGTGCTCTCCAGCCAGGCAAACCTGGGATGGGCCATGTTTGTCCCTGGGCCTCCGTCGGCCCTTGGCTGCTCCTTGTGGCGGCCCCCCCAGGGCTGTGCTCATGTCCTGGTGGGCGCACGGTGTCCCCACCACCCACCTCCTGCCTGCTGCCTGGAGGTGGACGTGCCTCATTTAGACCTTCCTCCTCTCTTGCCGCATGGCTGCGGTTGGTTTTTTTAGCGCTTTCTTGAATTAGGTTTTCAAAGCAGCACCTAGTAGCTTCTTGTAAACTACAGGCAGCTCACAGCTGCTTGACTGCCCTGTCAGCCTTTTTCAAATCCTGGGCTCCTTGAAGCCTGTCCATGCGCCTCCTCTGACCCGGGAACACAGCATCTCCCTGCCCTTCATCAAACACAGGAAGGGGCTTTGTGGATCCTCCCAGAGGAGCGGGTGATGGCCGTGTCCTTTCGGTCTGTTGCTGGGAGAAGCCTCTTCTTCGGTCGTCTTCCTTGTCCCAGTAACGCCTGATGCTCCAAACACTGCACTCTCCCTGCAAGTGCTGCCTCTTACTAAGCACCTGCTTCACTGGCAGACATTCGGCGTAGTAAAGAGGCAAAGGCTTTGGACCGCCTTGCTGCTGCAGGGACCAACAAATTGCCAAGGAGGTCCAGAAGCTGAGTACTCAGCCAGTACTGTTTTGCCCTGCCTGTGCGCTTAGTTGGCAGCTTTCCCTGGCCATGCAACTCATGAAGTGGTGCTGACCCTGATTTCCAGAAAAGTGCTTGTCAGTTTAAAAGAGAAGAACTGGTTTTCAGTGGGGAGTTGGAAGGGCGACGTTCTGCTGCTTTGGGGGACTGCCCGCTGGCTTTTCTGGTGCGGTGACCCTTCTGTCTCGTCTCGCTCTGAGAGCTCCGCGAGGTCCCTCTTGACCCTCCCTGTGTGGAATAGCTACAAGATGCTGCTGCAGAGACTACTGGACTCTGACAGCCAGGCAGGGGTTAGGCCAGAGCCCAGATGCCCTCGGGAGCAGAGCGCAAAGCCAGAAGCCCGTTGGCTCCCCCACGAGATGTGGTTTGGGACCAGTGTTCCCTGCTGCTGCTCTCCGTGTCCTTCTTGGCTGCCTTAGCCCCTCTCCAGCCTCCACTCCCATTGGCCCAGCATGGCTTTGGCTGCTCTGGGTCTGCCCTTACTCACGGTCCCTGTGGCAGTCGGGTGTCCTTCTTCTGCCTCCCCTCGCCCCCTCCCCCGGCTGTCTTCACTACAGGGGCTTTCTGATGCACTCAATGGCCTCACAGGGCTGCCACAGCAGCGACCGCACTGTCCCAGCCCTGGGTCGCCTGTGGCCTCCCTTTTCCTGCCTCTAGCCAGCTAAACCCTGCCGAGGGGCACTTTGCCCTGGCACTCCGTGCCCTGGTGAATGTTGCAAGCCTGGCACGCAATGGCTGCTCCTTGCTGGACGAGACAAAGAGGAAAGCACTTGAGGTGCCCGGTTAATGCTGAAGAGCCATGGTGATCGCAGGCAACAATGGTTGCTCGTGGGCTCCAGTCCGCCTCTCCAAGCGTGCTCCAGTGGCGCAATGGGCCAGCGCGCAGTACTTATACAGCAGTGCTAAGCGGAGGGATGCTGAGGGTGTGAGTTCAAGCCTCACCTGGAGCATGGGCTTTTGATCATGCAGTGCCTCCTCTTCCCTTGGGCGGTGCAGCTTCCTAGCAGTGACATCTGTCTCAAGCCAGACATCCTGGGACCTGCCAATACAGACACCTTGGAACACCAGAAGCGCTCGGGGCCGTTCCAGGCTTGACCTGGGCTCTGCCCGCATAGCACTCGGTTTGGGGCCCCGGAGGCAGAGCTGGGCTCTCCTCCCTTCTCTTCCGCAGAGGATCCAGACCTCTTCTCTTCCGCAGAGGATCCAGAGGGTTTCTTTCCCACAGCCAGCTTACAGCTTGGCCGGAACAGGACTTAAGGCTTCCAGCATGGTGGCATAACCTCAGAAAAGTCACACGCTCCCCCTGAAGAAAAAAAAAAAGCGACTTCTTTCTCCCAGGGAAGAGCTACTTGTGTTGGGGGTCTCTATGGCATGGGATGGCAGTTGCGGGTGGGCTGGGGCTGCAGGGCAGTTTGTGTGTGGAGCTGAGAGTGCCCTGACTGCAACACGGAGAGCAAGGGCAAGGGAAAGGAAAGGTGAAAAGCTGGGCACTTTCCAGGCAGACTCTCTCAGTTCTCAAGCTTGGCCTGGAGAATGGAGAAGCTTGACTGCTTTCCCAGAAGCAGGGGTAGCTGTCACGGCAGCCCCACAGCAGAAGACACTGCACGATCACTAGAAACCAGGAAATCATTTTAGGCACGAGCCCACTGAATGTTTGGAACAGAGAGCACAGAAGAGCTTCCTAGGCCATGGCATCTTTGGAAACAAACCCACTGGCCTACCCTTGCGGGTGCCTCCCGTGTCTTTTCCAACTCTCCTTTTCACCCGGCGGGCTTTGCAAAACCATTGCTGTGACTCGGATTCGGCCACAACGCAGAGTACTAACCACTATACGATCACAGCTGCCCATGTGATTGCCTTTCCTCCTCGGGCCATTTGTCCCTCCTGCCTCCTGCCCTCCTGCCTTCTGCCCTCCTGCGGAGCAGCCAGAGCTGTCAGGTGACGGCAGGCTAGCAGGGAGAAGTCAGAAAATGCGAGTCTGTGTCCTTGCAGAGCAGCACCCGAACAGCGCAAGCCCTCATGTGCCTCCCTGGGAGAGGGGAGGCAAACTCACGCTCTAGATTCACCTTTTCAGAAGTCTCAGTTCTTGGGGATGGCAAAGAACTGGACTGAAGGAAGTTACGGGGCATGTCCAGGGGCTGGCGATGAGGAAAGGACAACTCTGCAAAGAGCGGCCCCGCGTAGCCAGCTGGACAGAGGGTGGTGTAGGGGGGAAGGCAGGTGCATAGCACAGGGGATACGAACTGCTCCGTGCCCAGCCCTGGCTCTTTCTGCTCAAGTGTCCCCTCCACCACGCACCCTGGGGTGCAGTGTGAGCCTGTGGGCGCACCTCCACAAAGAGCGACGGTCCTTTCCCCACTTGCTCTGCTCCTGCTGCTGGGAGAGGTCCTGGCGAGAGGTTGCAGCTGCAGGAGTGCTGCGCTGGGTGGCGGAGGTGGCTCAGCAGAAGGGAGCTGCTCCTCGCCTGAGCTACGTTGCAGCCATGCCCGGCCCTGGCCGCCATGCACCTCGCTGACCCTGCCCTTCCCTGGCTGACCGGGCTCCAGAGCTTGGCCTCAGACCCGTCTCAGCACTTTGGACTTGGCTGGCAACCACTGCTCTGTGCCTGGCCCTCGTTCCTGACACTCAACCAGCTCTCCCTTCTTGCTCGGGTGCTGAGGGCCTGTGCCCTGCCAGGGAGGTCCCTGCCTCACTGGCCTTGCTATGTCCCTCGCAGCCTGCTTGCCTGCCCTCGGAAAGCAGCCCGCTCCCACTGCTGGCTGCCACCTGCAGCAAGAGCGTGCTCACGTTTCGCACTGTGCTGCAAGGACAGCCGGAAGGGGCATCGGTCCCCTGGCGAGAGGCAATCCAGACTTCCCCCAGCCCAACCCATGCACCAGGACAGGAGTGTTGCAGTCTGGTGGGTATAGGTGAGTGGTGCAAGGAGCTGGATTTTGGCTCCGGTTTCTTGGAGAGGTGGGTTTGAAGCCCGTGCTGTCGGGTTTTGTTGTCTCAGGCTGCTGTGATTTGTGCCCAGCTGTGATTTTCTGCTCAGGGACTTTCCAGGTGCAAACCTGTGTCCAGCAGTGACCAGCCTCCCCGCCGACCGCCACCTTGCACTCCCTGGGCCTTCCCGCTGCAGGGTGCCTGCTGCCCAGAGGCTCTGGTTGAGGGCCTCGTTCTCAGAAAGAAGGAGGAATGCCTGCAGAGTTGCCTGGGAAGGCTCGGGCTGCCACGGCAATTTGTCTTCCTGACCGGCTGTGGGGGGCTGTGGTTGGAGGGGTTGGTCCCCTGCAGGGCAGGGCTGGTGCCCACCGGTGGGTGCACAGGCAGGCTGGGCCTCTCCTCCCTGGTGGTCTAGTGGTCAGGATTCGGCACTCTCACTGCCGCGGCCTGGGTTCGATTCCCAGCCAGGGAAAGGCTTAGGGTTAGGGCTAACCCTATTGCCACAGCAAGCGAGGCCTTTCACCTGGGGGGCAGCGTGGAAGGAAGGGGACCCTATCAGACGCACAGGAGCTCTGAGCAGGCACGAGGAACAGGGCGTTTCCTCTGTTGCAACAACAGCCATCCTGGGCTTGCCTGTGCAGCCAGCTCCAGGGCAGCCCTGTCTTCTGCCAAATCCCCTTGCAGAATACCCTTTCCTTAGGGCTCCTGGGAGGCGCTGGGTGACAGAGAAAAGGTCTCTGGGTCTGCGGGACGTGACTCACCTGCCGCAGGAGCTGCCTTGTCTTTCAGTCCTAAGATCCCTGCACTACCCAGTCCCACAGAGGCAGGAGCAGGCGACTCTGCAGTGAAGCTTTGCTCTGCACATGCCAATGAGAGACCCTTCCCATGCTTCCTGGTGCAGACGGGGCCAGAAGGCCCAGGGAGGAGCTGAAATGGGCTCCTGGGCCCATGGGCAGGGTGTGTGGAGCATTGCTGGTCAGGGCCACTGAGGCCCTCAGGGCCCTGACAGCACCCAGGTGTCGCGTCCTGCTGCTACGCCACAGGGGACTCGCAATAACAACCAGTGCTTAGGCCCTGCTGATAGTCACAGCCTGAGCCAGCCCTTGGTTCTGTTACGTCCTGGACAACTCCGGTCACTTTGAAAGAAGCCCTGGAAACAAGCCCACCTGCCCCCCACACTCAGCCATGGCACAGGTGTTCCTCAGTGCAGCGAGATGTTGGTGCACAAGGGGTGGCGCTTAACGCTCCCAGACCCGATTTTGCATTCGCACGGCCTTTGGCACGGTTTGGAGACGGTCCTGGCGGACTCTTGGACAGTGCCCGGGGGGAAAGGAAGTAGCCGTTGCTGAGAGCACAGCTCACCGAGGCAGCACACAGGTGCAGCAGTTTGAGCCAAAGGAGGCTGTGACCTCTCACAAGCTCTAACAGGCTCCAGCGAGCTCTGTCAGCCATTCCTGAGCACAGGGCGCTTGGAGCTCTAGTTCCACCTAGAGTCGTGATGAGGGAAGGTCAAGCAGCCGTCCAGCAGGTGCCAGCGAGAGACCTGTACCACAAGCGCTGGGCCCAGTACAAGAAAGACATGGCCATGCCGGAGCGAGTCCAGCAAAAGGCCTCCGAGAGGCTTGAGGGATTGAAGCATCCGTCACACGAGCAGAGGCTGAGAGAGCTGGGATTGTTTAGGCGGGAGACGCAAAGGCCCAGAGGGGCTCTTGTCGGTGTGTCTAAATACGCGATGGGGGGAGTAAAGAAGACGGAGCCAGACTCCAGAGCCCAGGCAGACTCCAGACTCCAGAACCCAGAGAGGCTGTGGTATACCTAACCAGCACCAGCCCTTGCTTTGCCGAGGCTCCTCTTTATTCCTTCCTTCCTTTATCCCTTCCTTCCTTCCTTCAGGGCAGAGCTCAGCACAGCCCCTGCGGCCAGCAATGGCAGCGCAGCGTCCCCATCTGGGGCCACCACACTGGTGAGCTCCCCCTCCCCGCCCCCGCCATGGCTCTCGCTGCGCCACGGCGTGGGGTGGGGGCAGCACCCCAAAACAGCCAGCGCAGCTGCCCTTGGCTGAGGTGGGCAAAGCCTGGCAGGGTCTGGGGGAGGGTGTCGCGGGAGGCCTGGCAGCCTCTTGGTGACGCGGGCTGGGGTCACAGTGGGACATGCCGCATCACAGCCACAGCTCCCCTCCCGGCAAAGGGAGCGTGGTGCCTTTTCTGCAGCCTGGCGTCTTCTCCTTTCCAGATTTGATTTGACGCTTCCGGCTGAAAAACAAGAGGCGGAATCTCCCTCCCAGGGATCCCTGAAGTGCACTGAAGAAGAAGGGCAGATGGACAGAACAGGTCATGTCACAGCTGACTTGTGAGAGAGAAGGGAGTGTGCATGCGTGCGTGTGTTCATGCGTGTGTTCCCTTTGTCCTCAGCAGTAGGTGGTTGGAGCCCTGGTCAAGATGCGGTGCCTGGGAGAGTAGACTGCCTCTTTGTGCCTCTATTTACCCCTCGCAGCAAATCTCAAGTGACTCTGGATGGCAGGAGGTCTCAGGGTGGCCCAACAGCAACAAATGCAGCTGGTGCCGCTGAAGGGCAGTTTTGCCCCGGGGCGCTGCGCCCTGGTGGATAGCGCAAGCTCCTCTTTCACTTTAGCACTTTAGGACGTTTGGCGGCGAGGTGTCTATGCTGGAGGGGAGGGGAGGGGGGGTCTACCTCTCTGACGGATCCCAGGCACGTGAATGTGGGGAGAAAGATTGCCTGGAGATGACTGTCAACAGGCTGCTAGCGTGTGCCAAGGACGTCCTAGGGAGCAAGACCTCTTGGAGAGCGTGGCTCCAAGGGGATCAGCCTGTTTGATCCGATGCTGGAGCACATCTGCCTGTCCCAAGTGCTCACAAAGACGCTTGCTGAAGAGCCTTCTCCTTTCCTACTTCCAGGGAGTGTTCCCGTTGCGTGCCTCCTCTCTCAAGAAAGGCCTGTGCCACCCGCGTTATCTGGCGCCGGCCGTAAAAAGCAGAAGGGGCGGAAGAGCAAAGGAAGCAAGTCGTCGGCCAGGTGAGGCTCTTGGAGAAAAGGGCTGAGGGTGCCCTTGTGCTCTTGGAGTTCTTCGAAGGGGTTGCTTCTTCCGTACACTCTGTCAGTGTGACATCTGAAGGGCGGCCAACAAGTCTTTGCATGACTTGGTCTTCCTAGATTGACGGCAAGCCTGTCGCAGGTTTCTGCGAGCCTCTGGTGTCAAGCTTCTCTCTGGTGCCTTTCTTGTTTCCAGGATGGAGACTGAGATGTCGCCTGTGAGACCAGCCTCTTCCCCCAGACGGTCTCGGAAGGCCGCCAAAGGCCGGGAGGCAAAGGACAGAGCGCGTAACAAGCAGACTGAGGGAAAAGGTAATGTCACAGCTGACTGGTGAGAGAGGTGTGTTTGTTTTCTTTTTGGCCTCCGCAGCACGGGGCTGGAGCCAAGCTGAAAAGGCGATGCCTGGCGGAGTAGGCTGCTTCTCTTGTGCCTCTGCTTACTCATCACGGCAGATCTCAGGGGACTCCTCCTGGAAGGGGCTCTCCGGGCAGTCCTGCAGCACCAACTGCAGCAGCTGCCACTGCTGAGGGGCACTTGGCCCTGGGACTCCATGCCCTGGTGTGTCTTGCAAGCTGCTCCTTAGTTGCAGGAGTCTGTCTGTGCAGCGGCATTTAGGAATTTAGGAAGATCCCTCCGCGCTCTGCGCGGGATCAAAATCCTGCCTTGAGCTGCCAGTGGCGGAGGGGGTCTACCTTTCCCAGGGAAGCAGCGCGCTGGAAAGTGGGGAGGAAGACCACGTGGAGATGAGTGGCGACAGGCTGCGAAGCTGTGCCAAAACGTGGCTTCCTTGTGGAGGCTGGTAATTGCAGGCCTTGTGCTGTGCATCTCCCTAAGCATGTCTTTGGGCTGGATGCGCCAGAAGAGCACGTCTGTGCATGTGAGCGCCTTATAGATGTGCAGGAATCTGTTCCCCTTCTTGTGTGGCACTATGCCCTCCAGCCCGCAGCCGCCCCAAAGGAGAGGGTACCATGAGGTCACCAGCACCTCCCAGCCAAGCCCCACTTTTTAAGCCTATGGGCTAGAGAAAGCAGGAGAACAGCCACAGTACTCCAGGGCAGAAGGGTGCCCTGCAGAAGTGAAGAGCTGGACAGGATTCTGTGTCAGCCAGGGCCTAAGACCTGCTCGGGAGCAGAGCTCCGAGGCAATCGGGCTCTTTGATCCAAAGCTGGAGCACAGCTGCCTGTCCTTCTTGTTCAAACGCTCACAGAGATGCTTGCTGAAGAGTCTCCGCCCTTCCTACTTCCAGGGAGTCCTCCTGCTGAGCGCCTCCTTTCTCGAGAAAGGCTTTCTCCGCCCACGCTATCTGGGGCCAGCTCAAAGGGAGGGAAAGAATGGAAAACCCGGGCAAACAAGCCAGCTGCCAGGTGAGGCTCTTGGAGCAAAGCATGCCGGTGACCGTGTGCTTTTGGCATTCTGGGAAGGAGTTGTTTCCGTCGCACACGCCGTCGGTATGAACTCTGAAAGGTTGTCAACTCGTGTCACAACGACCGATGTCGATGCAAGAGGTGTTGCAGCAGCTGAGAAGTTGCAGCAAAGCTGTTCTGCTTTGCTAGACATTTCAAGGGACCTCATTTGGTTGCAGCGTAGATGAGAGCACTTCCCAGAGGAACGTGAAAGTCAGACCATCCTCCCCCACCAACAGAGAGCGGTGTCCGTTTTCCCTGGTTTTTAGGTTGGATTCAATTCACTAGAAGCCTCCCCTTTTCCCATTTCACCCCAAAACAGAGTCTTTCTGACCACCTCACGGCCTTTAGTGCCCCTAGCAGGAGGCGGCTAGCGGGCTCTGCAGGCTCCGGGCGTGGCAAATGGCACTGGTTTTCTCCTCGTGCCATCCAGAGAGGGCCCACACCTGGGCATCCAGAGCTTTCCTTAGGGCCTGTAGGGCCTCATGTGAGTGCTACAGCTGGAGGCGTTCTTCCCTCACTCTTGATGGGATCACAAGGGCTCAAATACACCAAATGCTCCAGCAGCACTGTCTTGTGCTGCAGAGGCTGGCACGCCGCTGCTTGTGAGCACAAGATGGAGAACGGTCTCATCCGGGACTCCGATAACCTCACCCGGCTTGTGTGTTTTCAGCCTGCTGCAAACAGTTCGGGAGAGCTCCTCTCAGGTGGACGAGGACAGCAAGCAGCAAGAACCTCGTCAAGCCAGACCTCGGACTGCAATTCCTGTTTGCAGGCAGCCAAACAGGGCAGAACAGGTAAGCCGAGGAGCGGAGCCGTGGAGGTCTCCAAGTCCGAGTGGTACTGCTGCCCCCCAAAGAGCAGGCCAGGTGGCCATGGTCTTTCAAGCTTGCCTGCCCATGCCTGGCAGGGAGAAGCTGCTGCAAAAAGCCAAAGGGGAGGAGCAGCAATGTGCTGTGGTGGGGGCATGGCTGGGTCGCCCCCTCCCTTGAACTTGCGGGGAAGAAGGCCAACCACAGGCGGGGCTGTGTTTGCAAGAGTGTAGCCAGCCGAGTGAAGGACGCCACGAGTCCTCTCTCTTCAGCCCTTGGGAGACCTCACCTGGAGCCAGCCCTAGGTCCAGGGTGGGGCTCGACCATGCAAGAGAGGCTCTGGAATGCTGGAGCAAATCCAGCGGAGGCTCCCAAGCTGGCCAGCAGGCTGGAGAACCTGGTGTCCAAGGGAGAGGTGGAGAGGACTGTGTTTGTTCAGCCCATAGAAGAGAAGGCTCAAGGGTCCATCGCCTTGCTGTCTGCAGCTACCCGGGGGAAAGGCTAGAGGTAACTTAGCCAGCTCTTCTCAGAGGCGCACAGTGACAGGGTGAGAGGCACAAGACGTAGAGTTGCAAAAAGGCAGATTCCGGCTAGCTGTTGGGAGGCGCGTTTCCACCATGAAGGTGGTCAAAGTTTGGAACAGGGCCCAGAGAGGCTGTGGGACTTCTACCCTTGGAGTTATTCAACCCTCAGGTGGACACAGCCCGGGCAGCCTGCTCTAACTGGCCCCGCTTGGAGCGGGGCCTTGGACGAGAGTTCTCCAGAGGTCCCCTCCAACCGACCCCGTTCAGTGGTTCCGTGCTGGGGTCTGACTGGTGGAACCCCACGGGAGCGTTTGATTTCACGGTTGCAGCGCTGAAAAACGGTCATTCCTTGCCCTCATTCACCCTGTCACGAGCGATGTCAGCAAGAGAGAATGGAGCCAGCAAGCAACGGTGGTGAATCCCGGCCAGGGTCCCTGCCTGCGGCAGTGCTTGGCATGGGGGTTTCTGAGGCCAGAGCAGAGCAAGTGTGCGGGAGGACGCACAGGCCCCGCAGTTGCTGGCTTCTCCAGGGCTGAGAGGTGAGAGCGCCTGAGGGAGGTCAGAAGCAGCCTCAAATTTGTCCTCTGGCCCCAATGCAGGCTTGGCGGCATCAGGAAACGCTGCCCGAGGTTCAGCCACACTCACCAGTGCCGTGGCTTGGGAAAGAGGAGAGCGCTGCTGCCTTCCTGCCCCGAGCTGAGGAGAAGAAGAGGAAGCCAGAGAGGCTGCCGCGGCTGCGCAAAGAGTAAGTGCGCGCCAGGCCCAGCCCCGGCCTGGAAAACTGGAGTGGCAGCACCTGTCCGAGGTGTGAGGAAGCCCATCTTGGGAGCCATGGGGCTGGGTATGGCGTCCCCTGATTTCTCCTGGCATGGCAATGACCTGGGCTGGACCCTGGTGCCAGGCAGCCCCAAGCTGCATTGCCACTTGAAGGCTGTGGGTACCACCAGCGGGAGCGTGCGTGCAGGGGTTGGTCGAGGGGAGAGGCAGGAGGGCCTCAGCCAGAAGGGGAGAGGGAACTTTCCCTGCTCTTGCAGGCAGCTTTCTGTACGAGCAAGCCACACCCTGCAACTCTTGGAGACTTACCAAGTGCGTCGGGAAGAGTGGAAGCAGAGGGTAGAGCTGAATCGGCAGCGGAATTCCCAAGAGAAGCACTTCCTCTGGTAAATTTCTCCAGCTGGGGGTGCTGTTTCCCCTTCCCCTGCACTGGCCTTCCCTCCACACCCAGGAGCACCCAAGGGGAGGGGAGGGGAAGGGGGTCCGGTCTTTCCCTGGCACCCCTCGTGGGAGAGCAACAGGCTTTGCAGGCTGTGGCCTGGGAGCAGGCACCCTTCCAGCCCAGGGGCAGGGGTTGGGCACTCAGCGGTGGGCTTTCCCTGTGGGACCAGAAAGTTGTGGCTGCCGACGATGAAAGGATTCCTCCAGCGTTTTGGCTCTCCCTTTTCAAACCGCACGCTCCATCCTTGTCTCCCCAAGGCTCCACACCCGGACACCTTGCCCTGTGGGGATCGAGGCCGGCTTGGTGCAAAGTCCCATCCCCGCCTGACTCCTCCGCAGGCTGATTACCGGCACGTGGCACCTTGTCATGTCCTTGCCTTGGACACTAGGGCCCCTGTCCCGTTCCAGAAAGCATAGAGATGCCAGCAGAAGCAGACCCCAGAAGAACCGCCCTGCCCTAGGCCTGCAGCGTTTCCGTGCCCTTCTCCCTGTGCCTAAAACCAAACGGTTCCTTTTTAATGCCCTAGCACTGGGCAGCAGATGGCTCTGCGGGATCAAAGGGAGAGATACCAGGACTTGCTGGCTGCGCAGAAGACGTGTGAACATTGCTGGAAAGTCTGGAAGCGTGGTCCTGAGCCATCTTGCTAGCTGCGGAAGCCTGCCTGGGCCTGAAGAGCGACCAGTCCCAAGGCACTGCAGCTCCAGGGCCAAGTGGAGGCCTGTCAGCGTGGGAGCTCCCTCGGCTGCTGTCAGCGTTGTCTCCATTGCGGCCATGGAGCTCTTAGCAAAGGGGATGTTGAAATCCACCTACAAGGGCCAAAGGAAAAAAAAAGTGGCGTGTACTTGTTCACGGCTGGAGTAACCAGCCTGTGCCTCACAAAGGACAGTGCTGCAGGACAGATGAACAGAAGAGCTGTTAAACCCCCCATGTGCTCCTCCACGGTTTTTGTAGCGCCATAACAGAATAACGCCCGTACACAGACCGCAGCATAGAGACACGCGTGCCACAGAGCGGGGGCGCAAGCAAACCACTGCCTCACTCATTCTAAGGACAGCGCGCGCGCACACACACGCGCCCCTTTCTTCCTTCATTACCCTCCCTAGGACACGCTCAGAGCTCACACCTCTCACTCCCCAAGACCCTCACGCACAGCCAGGACTGCACCGCCAGAGTGCACATGCACCAGCCCAACACATCCCTGACACTGCACACGCATCCGCACACATGCTCACGCTCTCCACACGCACAGAGACACTGCACAGCGGACACACCCCTCACACAGCATGGTGGCCAGGACACACGTACACCTGATGGGCCCACAGCCCCAGGGGTGCTATAGGAGCTGCAGCCCTTCTCCGGATTGTATGGGGAAAGGCTGAGGGCAGAGGAGGAGCTGCTGTGGGGTAGAGCGGTGCGGCAACCTGGGAGTGCAGATGCCTGGCTTTTCTCTGCAGCTGCAGTGCTCTCCAGCCAGGCAAACCTGGGATGGGCCATGTTTGTCCCTGGGCCTCCGTCGGCCCTTGGCTGCTCCTTGTGGCGGCCCCCCCAGGGCTGTGCTCATGTCCTGGTGGGCGCACGGTGTCCCCACCACCCACCTCCTGCCTGCTGCCTGGAGGTGGACGTGCCTCATTTAGACCTTCCTCCTCTCTTGCCGCATGGCTGCGGTTGGTTTTTTTAGCGCTTTCTTGAATTAGGTTTTCAAAGCAGCACCTAGTAGCTTCTTGTAAACTACAGGCAGCTCACAGCTGCTTGACTGCCCTGTCAGCCTTTTTCAAATCCTGGGCTCCTTGAAGCCTGTCCATGCGCCTCCTCTGACCCAGGAACACAGCATCTCCCTGCCCTTCATCAAACACAGGAAGGGGCTTTGTGGATCCTCCCAGAGGAGCGGGTGATGGCCGTGTCCTTTCGGTCTGTTGCTGGGAGAAGCCTCTTCTTCGGTCGTCTTCCTTGTCCCAGTAACGCCTGATGCTCCAAACACTGCACTCTCCCTGCAAGTGCTGCCTCTTACTAAGCACCTGCTTCACTGGCAGACATTCGGCGTAGTAAAGAGGCAAAGGCTTTGGACCGCCTTGCTGCTGCAGGGACCAACAAATTGCCAAGGAGGTCCAGAAGCTGAGTACTCAGCCAGTACTGTTTTGCCCTGCCTGTGCGCTTAGTTGGCAGCTTTCCCTGGCCATGCAACTCATGAAGTGGTGCTGACCCTGATTTCCAGAAAAGTGCTTGTCAGTTTAAAAGAGAAGAACTGGTTTTCAGTGGGGAGTTGGAAGGGCGACGTTCTGCTGCTTTGGGGGACTGCCCGCTGGCTTTTCTGGTGCGGTGACCCTTCTGTCTCGTCTCGCTCTGAGAGCTCCGCGAGGTCCCTCTTGACCCTCCCTGTGTGGAATAGCTACAAGATGCTGCTGCAGAGACTACTGGACTCTGACAGCCAGGCAGGGGTTAGGCCAGAGCCCAGATGCCCTCGGGAGCAGAGCGCAAAGCCAGAAGCCCGTTGGCTCCCCCACGAGATGTGGTTTGGGACCAGTGTTCCCTGCTGCTGCTCTCCGTGTCCTTCTTGGCTGCCTTAGCCCCTCTCCAGCCTCCACTCCCATTGGCCCAGCATGGCTTTGGCTGCTCTGGGTCTGCCCTTACTCACGGTCCCTGTGGCAGTCGGGTGTCCTTCTTCTGCCTCCCCTCGCCCCCTCCCCCGGCTGTCTTCACTACAGGGGCTTTCTGATGCACTCAATGGCCTCACAGGGCTGCCACAGCAGCGACCGCACTGTCCCAGCCCTGGGTCGCCTGTGGCCTCCCTTTTCCTGCCTCTAGCCAGCTAAACCCTGCCGAGGGGCACTTTGCCCTGGCACTCCGTGCCCTGGTGAATGTTGCAAGCCTGGCACGCAATGGCTGCTCCTTGCTGGACGAGACAAAGAGGAAAGCACTTGAGGTGCCCGGTTAATGCTGAAGAGCCATGGTGATCGCAGGCAACAATGGTTGCTCGTGGGCTCCAGTCCGCCTCTCCAAGCGTGCTCCAGTGGCGCAATGGGCCAGCGCGCAGTACTTATACAGCAGTGCTAAGCGGAGGGATGCTGAGGGTGTGAGTTCAAGCCTCACCTGGAGCATGGGCTTTTGATCATGCAGTGCCTCCTCTTCCCTTGGGCGGTGCAGCTTCCTAGCAGTGACATCTGTCTCAAGCCAGACATCCTGGGACCTGCCAATACAGACACCTTGGAACACCAGAAGCGCTCGGGGCCGTTCCTGGCTTGACCTGGGCTCTGCCCGCATAGCACTCGGTTTGGGGCCCCGGAGGCAGAGCTGGGCTCTCCTCCCTTCTCTTCCGCAGAGGATCCAGACCCCACTCAGGGCGCAGATGCTAACATTTTCCTTTGCTCTTCAGCATTTGCCCTCCAGGCGGACACTCTCCCAGCACCAGCTGCCCAGCCTCACTGTGGCAGAGCCTTCCTAGCCAGCCTTTCCCCCTGCAGCCAGGCCAGGAGGAAGCACTCCTGGCTCTCTACACGCGAGCACTGCGGTGGAGCTGCAGGCAAAAGCTGCTGCCTCACAGCGCCTCTCACTCTGCAGCAGGCAAGGGAGAAAGGCAGCTCTGCCTTTCCAGGGAGGGTTTCTTTCCCACAGCCAGCTTACAGCTTGGCCGGAACAGGACTTAAGACTTCCAGCAAGGTGGCATAACCTCAGAAAAGTCACACACTCCCCCTGAAGAAAAAAAAAAAGCGACTTCTTTCTCCCAGGGAAGAGCTACTTGTGTTGGGGGTCTCTATGGCGTGGGATGGCAGTTGCGGGTGGGCTGGGGCTGCAGGGCAGTTTGTGTGTGGAGCTGAGAGTGCCCTGACTGCAACACGGAGAGCAAGGGCAAGGGAAAGGAAAGGTGAAAAGCTGGGCACTTTCCAGGCAGACTCTCTCAGTTCTCAAGCTTGGCCTGGAGAACGGAGAAGCTTGACTGCTTTCCCAGAAGCAGGGGTAGCTGTCACGGCAGCCCCCCAGCAGAAGACACTGCACGATCACTAGAAACCAGGAAATCATTTTAGGCACGAGCCCACTGAATGTTTGGAACAGAGAGCACAGAAGAGCTTCCTAGGCCATGGCATCTTTGGAAACAAACCCACTGGCCTACCCTTGCGGGTGCCTCCCGTGTCTTTTCCAACTCTCCTTTTCACCCGGCGGGCTTTGCAAAACCATTGCTGTGACTCGGATTCGGCCACAACGCAGAGTACTAACCACTATACGATCACAGCTGCCCATGTGATTGCCTTTCCTCCTCGGGCCATTTGTCCCTCCTGCCTCCTGCCCTCCTGCCTTCTGCCCTCCTGCGGAGCAGCCAGAGCTGTCAGGTGACGGCAGGCTAGCAGGGAGAAGTCAGAAAATGCGAGTCTGTGTCCTTGCAGAGCAGCACCCGAACAGCGCAAGCCCTCATGTGCCTCCCTGGGAGAGGGGAGGCAAACTCACGCTCTAGATTCACCTTTTCAGAAGTCTCAGTTCTTGGGGATGGCAAAGAACTGGACTGAAGGAAGTTACGGGGCATGTCCAGGGGCTGGCGATGAGGAAAGGACAACTCTGCAAAGAGCGGCCCCGCGTAGCCAGCTGGACAGAGGGTGGTGTAGGGGGGAAGGCAGGTGCATATCACAGGGGATACGAACTGCTCCGTGCCCAGCCCTGGCTCTTTCTGCTCAAGTGTCCCCTCCACCACGCACCCTGGGGTGCAGTGTGAGCCTGTGGGCGCACCTCCACAAAGAGCGACGGTCCTTTCCCCACTTGCTCTGCTCCTGCTGCTGGGAGAGGTCCTGGCGAGAGGTTGCAGCTGCAGGAGTGCTGCGCTGGGTGGCGGAGGTGGCTCAGCAGAAGGGAGCTGCTCCTCGCCTGAGCTACGTTGCAGCCATGCCCGGCCCTGGCCGCCATGCACCTCGCTGACCCTGCCCTTCCCTGGCTGACCGGGCTCCAGAGCTTGGCCTCAGACCCGTCTCAGCACTTTGGACTTGGCTGGCAACCACTGCTCTGTGCCTGGCCCTCGTTCCTGACACTCAACCAGCTCTCCCTTCTTGCTCGGGTGCTGAGGGCCTGTGCCCTGCCAGGGAGGTCCCTGCCTCACTGGCCTTGCTATGTCCCTCGCAGCCTGCTTGCCTGCCCTCGGAAAGCAGCCCGCTCCCACTGCTGGCTGCCACCTGCAGCAAGAGCGTGCTCACGCTTCGCACTGTGCTGCAAGGACAGCCGGAAGGGGCATCGGTCCCCTGGCGAGGGGCAATCCAGACTTCCCCCAGCCCAACCCATGCACCAGGACAGGAGTGTTGCAGTCTGGTGGGTATAGGTGAGTGGTGCAAGGAGCTGGATTTTGGCTCCGGTTTCTTGGAGAGGTGGGTTTGAAGCCCGTGCTGTCGGGCTTTGTTGTCTCAGGCTGCTGTGATTTGTGCCCAGCTGTGATTTTCTGCTCAGGGACTTTCCACGGCAGCGGGTCCCTGCCGGCAAGCCCACGTGTGCCACCAAAAGGAGGCCGTCCCTGGGTGGGCTCGAACCACCAGCCTCTCGGTTAACAGCTGAGCGCGCTCGCCCATTGCGCCACAGAGACTCCCCCCGACCAAGGGCTGTCTCAGTGATGCGCCCGTCTGTGCCATGACACACCTCGGTGCTGAGGGACTGGCAATGCCCCTGATCTTGGGCCATGTCCTTGGAGGGCACGTGCACGCACCACGCGGTGGAGGCGGCTTGAGGAGAGGCCTTTTCTCAGTCTCTTCCAGCATCGCTTTCCCACACGCTGTGCGTCAAGAGAGAGCTGGTGGGTGCAGCTCTCTCCCGTGCCCGCCCGCCTGCTCTGCTCCTGGTGCTGGAGGCAGGACAGTAGCCACGCACACAGCACTGCTGACCTGGCTGAGGTGGACTCAGGGCAAGGGATTTGCTCCGCTCCCTCTGGCCACCCCTGCCCAGAGCAAGGTGTAGCAGTGGTGCCAGCAGCTGGAGGCTCCTCTCCTGGATGGGCCCTGAGCACCTGGGGTCCACTGCCCATAGGTGCTGAGTGGTGTCTAGGCTTCCTGTGAGCCCCAGCACCATCGGACCCTGTCAGCGCCCTCCGGACCGTTTCTCAGAGACTTCCGGAATAAGAAGAGCTTGGCGCAGGGGTTGCTTCAGAGCAGGCATTTGAGTGAGGCACACGGTGGTTTCCTCTCTGCGTGGGCATCGACTGACCCTGGCAGAGGACAGACTCCCCTCCCAGGGAGCCAGCTGCTCTATGAGCGCAGCAATGTGTGAGCCCTCTTGGCTTGACATGGAAAGACGGGCAGTTTTGTCCCACAGAGGCACACTTCTGAGAGCTGCAGCTGAATTTAATGCAGGAGGGTGTTTTTGCCAAGCTGTTAGGAGCTATGAAGCTGGACTGGTTGTGTCCTCCTGGCAGCGTGTCGTGACTAGAGCCGGGGCCATCTCAGCAGCACAAAAGGGCATTAGACTGTGCAGAAAGGGCCCCCAGGGCCCCCTTGCCTCAACCACGCTGCCAATAGCACACGGCGCAAACCTGTGTCCAGCGGTGACCAGCCTCCCCGCCGACCGCCACCTTGCACTCCCTGGGCCTTCCCGCTGCAGGGTGCCTGCTGCCCAGAGGCTCTGGTTGAGGGCCTCGTTCTCAGAAAGAAGGAGGAATGCCTGCAGAGTTGCGTGGGAAGGCTCGGGCTGCCACGGCAATTTGTCTTCCTGACCGGCTGTGGGGGGCTGTGGTTGGAGGGGTTGGTCCCCTGCAGGGCAGGGCTGGTGCCCACCGGTGGGTGCACAGGCAGGCTGGGCCTCTCCTCCCTGGTGGTCTAGTGGTCAGGATTCGGCACTCTCACTGCCGCGGCCTGGGTTCGATTCCCAGCCAGGGAAAGGCTTAGGGTTAGGGCTAACCCTATTGCCACAGCAAGCGAGGCCTTTCACCTGGGGGGGCAGCGTGGAAGGAAGGGGACCCTATCAGACGCACAGGAGCTCTGAGCAGGCACGAGGAACAGGGCGTTTCCTCTGTTGCAACAACAGCCATCCTGGGCTTGCCTGTGCAGCCAGCTCCAGGGCAGCCCTGTCTTCTGCCAAATCCCCTTGCAGAATACCCTTTCCTTAGGGCTCCTGGGAGGCGCTGGGTGACAGAGAAAAGGTCTCTGGGTCTGCGGGACGTGACTCACCTGCCGCAGGAGCTGCCTTGTCTTTCAGTCCTAAGATCCCTGCACTACCCAGTCCCACAGAGGCAGGAGCAGGCGACTCTGCAGTGAAGCTTTGCTCTGCACATGCCAATGAGAGACCCTTCCCATGCTTCCTGGTGCAGACGGGGCCAGAAGGCCCAGGGAGGAGCTGAAATGGGCTCCTGGGCCCATGGGCAGGGTGTGTGGAGCATTGCTGGTCAGGGCCACTGAGGCCCTCAGGGCCCTGACAGCACCCAGGTGTCGCGTCCTGCTGCTACGCCACAGGGGACTCGCAATAACAACCAGTGCTTAGGCCCTGCTGATAGTCACAGCCTGAGCCAGCCCTTGGTTCTGTTACGTCCTGGACAACTCCGGTCACTTTGAAAGAAGCCCTGGAAACAAGCCCACCTGCCCCCCACACTCAGCCATGGCACAGGTGTTCCTCAGTGCAGCGAGATGTTGGTGCACAAGGGGTGGCGCTTAACGCTCCCAGACCCGATTTTGCATTCGCACGGCCTTTGGCACGGTTTGGAGACGGTCCTGGCGGACTCTTGGACAGTGCCCGGGGGGAAAGGAAGTAGCCGTTGCTGAGAGCACAGCTCACCGAGGCAGCACACAGGTGCAGCAGTTTGAGCCAAAGGAGGCTGTGACCTCTCGCAAGCTCTAACAGGCTCCAGCGAGCTCTGTCAGCCATTCCTGAGCACAGGGCGCTTGGAGCTCTAGTTCCACCTAGAGTCGTGATGAGGGAAGGTCAAGCAGCCGTCCAGCAGGTGCCAGCGAGAGACCTGTACCACAAGCGCTGGGCCCAGTACAAGAAAGACATGGCCATGCCGGAGCGAGTCCAGCAAAAGGCCTCCGAGAGGCTTGAGGGATTGAAGCATCCGTCACACGAGCAGAGGCTGAGAGAGCTGGGATTGTTTAGGCGGGAGACGCAAAGGCCCAGAGGGGCTCTTGTCGGTGTGTCTAAATACGCGATGGGGGGAGTAAAGAAGACGGAGCCAGACTCCAGAGCCCAGGCAGACTCCAGACTCCAGAACCCAGAGAGGCTGTGGTATACCTAACCAGCACCAGCCCTTGCTTTGCCGAGGCTCCTCTTTATTCCTTCCTTCCTTTATCCCTTCCTTCCTTCCTTCAGGGCAGAGCTCAGCACAGCCCCTGCGGCCAGCAATGGCAGCGCAGCGTCCCCATCTGGGGCCACCACACTGGTGAGCTCCCCCTCCCCGCCCCCGCCATGGCTCTCGCTGCGCCACGGCGTGGGGTGGGGGCAGCACCCCAAAACAGCCAGCGCAGCTGCCCTTGGCTGAGGTGGGCAAAGCCTGGCAGGGTCTGGGGGAGGGTGTCGCGGGAGGCCTGGCAGCCTCTTGGTGACGCGGGCTGGGGTCACAGTGGGACATGCCGCATCACAGCCACAGCTCCCCTCCCGCCACGGGGCCCCTCCCTGCACTTCCCTGCGAGGCCTGGGCAAGCCCAGCTTTCGGGTGCTGCTCTCGCCACCGCTCTTCTCTGGAGGAGCTGCTTTGCAGCGCAACGAGAGGGCGAAGGCAGGCCACGCAACACTGCTGGAGCCTGCCTGGGGAAGTGCAAAGGAGGAGGAGGAGAAGTTTCCTCCTCCCCCTCCTGCTACAGGGCCTCATTGAGCGTGAGGGGGCGCAAAGATGGAGAACCTGTGGCCAGACGTGTTCCCAACGCTCAGGAATCTCAGCCGCTACGGTAAGGCTTGCAGGAGGTATTTCCTGACTGCTGTAGAGCATATCAGCTAGGAGAAGAGCTATGGAAAGGCTGGGCTCTGTGGGGCAGGGCTGGACAGGGCTAGTGGGTGCCACGAGAGACCAGTCTGCACGTCCCTTGGTGGCCCAGCGGTGAGTTTGGCAGCCGGGACTCCTGCAGGGGAGACACCTGGGGCTGCCCTGAGCCTGGGCGACTCCTGTGGGCACGGCACCGTCCTCTCACTGGCGTGGAAAGCTAGTCCCCGTTTCCCTAGCGGGCGGGTATGCCTTTCAGGCATGCCCACCTGAAAGGACAGGAGCCTCGCTTAGAAGTGGGCAGAGGTGTCCTCGCAGCTCAGCTCTGCAGCTCCCGCCACGTGGAGCGCCTTGCGTGTTCGGAATTGGGGTGGCGGTATGTTTCGTCTCACCTGCACCGGTCACCTCCTTGGTGAGCAGGGTGCTGAATGGTTGTGCGCTTGCTGACTTGGATTTTTCCCTTGCTTTCCAGAGATTGTTACCATTTGGGACAGCGTCTCTGAATACATTCTAGAGCACTTGGCAGAGAACAAGGTGGGTCTTGTGGCTCGGTCCTCCCCTCCTGAAACGCTGACGGTTTGCCTTGTCCTGACACCCCTGTGCCACGGCGTGCCGTTGCTTCCCTCCCCTGAAAAGAGAAAGAGCACCCCCGCAGGACACTGTCCTGGACAAATGTGCCACAGAGCAGCTTCTCTGGCACCGGCGGTAACAACGGAAGTCCCGATAAAGCAGAAGAGAGTGCTGGGCACTTTCTGGGCCTTCTCCCTTCTCCAGTGCCAGCATGGAAAAACCAAAGCCTGGCCCCTGTTCCAGGGTTGGTCCCTGCCGTTGGAAACCCCTCCGACTGTAGGTAGGGGAGGAATGTTGGCTCTGCTGTTGCTTTCCCAAAGAGATTTGGGGGGCGAGCCGAGGAGCAAGAGGAAAGAAAGGTCTGGAGTGTGTGCTTTCCCTAGTGCCCCATCTTGCCTTTTGCATGCTAGGGGTGGGCAGGGCCCAGGGCAGCATCCCCACGCTCGGGCAAGCCCTCGGTCCGTTTTTCGTCTCCAGGCTGCTTATGCTTGTTCCTTCTCTCCCGCTGCTGCTCTCAGGGTGTCAAGGTATTAGGAGTGGGGATATTCTATGTCCTTAAACACTACGAGTGCTCCGTGAACGGTGAGCTTTCGATTGTTCGGAGACCCATGTTCCGTATATCGGAGGTTGTTGCCAAGGAATACCAGGCCAGGTGCGCTCAAGAAGATGTTCCTGGTAAGAAGACACGTTAAAACCTTTGCCTGCCCTTGCGCCGAGCTTGAGGCGCATGCAAACTGCTCTGAAGACATGACTGAATGCCTCCGGCTGGCCTGAGAACAACTTCAGCTTGTTCATGCTGCAGAGGCCAGCCAGGAGCAACTGCTCAGAAAGGCTCCCTGGGTGTCCTTTCCTGGTAATATGCCTTCAGCCGGGTGCGTGGGAGGGATAGGACGCTGGCCCCAAAAGCGGAGACATTTGCTGACTACGAGGCGGTGGGGGTGGGGGTCGGGGTGGGGGGTAGAAGAACCCTGTGGGCTGCTGTGCCGTCCTTGCACTTTGCTTCTTCCTTGTGTCTACTGACATGGCATAGGCTTAGCCAGAGGGCACTGGCTGCGGGCACAGTCACAATGGCCTGGCACCACGCACTTTCTCATGGGACCTGCACCTGTCTGCCCTACTTGTCCTGCCCTCCGGTAACGTGGTCCTACCAAATGGTTAGTTTCCCTTTTTTATTCCTGCACTGGCAAAATCACTGCTGCCCCCTGAGCACCTCAGTTTGCAGGCTGCTCTGACTCTTCCCGGAAGGGACTCCATAAACTGCTCCTAGGCGCTGTAGCAGAGGATTCAAGAGCCTGCTCTGAGGCAGCGCTGTCTTGCCAGAAAGTGTTGTCGCCTTGTGATTGGAGCCCGCTGCCCTGCTGCAGAGGTGCCTTTGTTCCTCCTTTGCTGCTGTCTAGGTGACGTAAGAATCGTCCCTCTGAGGTACGAGGATCTATCCGTGTGTGCTCACATGCCTTTTACAACGGTGCAGTGCTGCATACAGGAGACCGTGATGGCGTTCTTTCGGGCCATCTCAAAAAGACAGGCCGTGGACTTTGTCTTCAAGGCCATTGGCATTCTCTCCGTACGAGACCAGGAAGTGACCATGAGATTTTACGATGACTTCCTCCTCACCATGGATGGCACTGGAAAGCTGCTAGAAGCTCTGCTCGGGGTAAGTCGAGTGCTTCCCCGTGCTACGCCTACTTCTTCTGGACACCTGTCAAAGGACGACTGAACTGATCTCTGTTGGCCTGCCAGGACCTTCCCGGCCAGCGAGGCAGCCACGGTCTCCAGCCACGCCAACTCTCTCTAGCGTCCTTCTCTCGTACGCAGTGGTCTGGGCGACAGAGGCGAACGTAGGACGAGCTGCCCCGCGTTAGGCCAAGGCTCTGGCTGGCCCAGCATCCCACTCTCTGTGCTAGAAATGATAATGGCGAGGCTTTTACGGGCTCAAAAGTAGGCAGTTTCTGGGGAAAGAGTCTACGACGCAGGCAGGTATCTGTGGCACTTCCCCTCGCAGAAAGCCATGGTTGAGTGCTGGGCCGTCTGCACTGACCAGCCCTTCCCAGTGTCCCTGGCGTCCCACTGCCATGAACAGCTCTTTTCTGCCCCAGGCCTGCATTCACGCTCTGCTTGGGATGGTCACCCTGTCCCAGCCTGTCTCCTCATCCCAGCCCAATGCCCTTCCCCAGCTCTCTCGTGTGGCGCTCCCGGTTCTTACCCACTGGGCAAAGGCAAAGCAAGGGCTGGGTCTCTCTCGCTCCTCTTCCATGCTATGGATGCAACCACCCAAATCCTTGGAGAGCCTGTGAGGCTAACACCAGGTCCGAGCCAGGTGTTCTCTTTCCAGGAAGGCTCATAGCAAGCCAACCGGCAAAACCCGGCCCGCAGAGACCCTGGCTAATCGAATGCCTTCTCCTGTGCCTGACTTCTCCACTAACAGAGAAGGAGCGTCCTCGTTGACTGTCTTGACTCTTGCCCTTGCGAAACACCTGGCAGTGAGGTCCCTCAGTCTCAGCTCTGAGCTGTGCATCTTCTGCTTTCCTAGTTGAGGGCTAGCATTTGGAGAGGAAACTTTGTTTCAGGGTGTCCCGGTGGCAGCATCTGCCCTGAGCACAAGAAAGATTTGCTGCCTTTAGGAGCAAGGCAGTCATGTCGCCGGAACGCTCTCACGTACCTCTGTCTCTGTTTTAGGCCCCAGGGACGAGACCCCTGGTGGTTTCAGGAAGAGGAAGTGTGGCTTTTCGCATGGGTCCCGGCAGTGTCTTCGTGTTGCCACAGTACGTTTGTGGAGTAGGTCTCAGCTCCTGCTTGGTGAATAGGAGGAGGGGAGGCGAGATGGTCTCCAGGGGCAGCAAGGAGGCCTGGAGTACACTTTCTCCGCGTCAGGATAGGGAAGCCCTGGCCCAGACTGGTGGGGCCTCTCGTGTGCGCACACGCCGCGGAGGTCTGGCCTGTGCCTCTCCGGTTCCTCAGAATGAGAGTTCTCAAGGATGTTGCGTACTCTGCTTTGGAAAGCTATGGCCTTGGCAGGCCTTCTCAAAGCTCTCTGGCAACGGACTGTGAATGCGAGCGGCAAAGGGAGCGTGGTGCCTTTTCTGCAGCCTGGCGTCTTCTCCTTTCCAGATTTGATTTGACGCTTCCGGCTGAAAAACAAGAGGCGGAATCTCCCTCCCAGGGATCCCTGAAGTGCACTGAAGAAGAAGGGCAGATGGACAGAACAGGTCATGTCACAGCTGACTTGTGAGAGAGAAGGGAGTGTGCATGCGTGCGTGTGTTCATGCGTGTGTTCCCTTTGTCCTCAGCAGTAGGTGGTTGGAGCCCTGGTCAAGATGCGGTGCCTGGGAGAGTAGACTGCCTCTTTGTGCCTCTATTTACCCCTCGCAGCAAATCTCAAATGACTCTGGATGGCAGGAGGTCTCAGGGTGGCCCAACAGCAACAAATGCAGCTGGTGCCGCTGAAGGGCAGTTTTGCCCCGGGGCGCTGCGCCCTGGTGGATAGCGCAAGCTCCTCTTTCACTTTAGCACTTTAGGACGTTTGGCGGCGAGGTGTCTATGCTGGAGGGGAAGGGAGGGGGGGTCTACCTCTCTGACGGATCCCGGGCACGTGAATGTGGGGAGAAAGATTGCCTGGAGATGACTGTCAACAGGCTGCTGGTGTGTGCCAAGGACGTCCTAGGGAGCAAGACCTCTTGGAGAGCGTGGCTCCAAGGGGATCAGCCTGTTTGATCCGATGCTGGAGCACATCTGCCTGTCCCAAGTGCTCACAAAGACGCTTGCTGAAGAGCCTTCTCCTTTCCTACTTCCAGGGAGTGCTCCCGTTGCGTGCCTCCTCTCTCAAGAAAGGCCTGTGCCACCCGCGTTATCTGGCGCCGGCCGTAAAAAGCAGAAGGGGCGGAAGAGCAAAGGAAGCAAGTCGTCGGCCAGGTGAGGCTCTTGGAGAAAAGGGCTGAGGGTGCCCTTGTGCTCTTGGAGTTCTTCAAAGGGGTTGCTTCTTCCGTACACTCTGTCAGTGTGACATCTGAAGGGTGGCCAACAAGTCTTTGCATGACTTGGTCTTCCTAGATTGACGGCAAGCCTGTCGCAGGTTTCTGCGAGCCTCTGGTGTCAAGCTTCTCTCTGGTGCCTTTCTTGTTTCCAGGACGGAGACTGAGATGTCACCTGTGAGACCAGCCTCTTCCTCCAGAGGGTCTCGGAAGGCCGCCAAAGGCCAGGAGGCAAAGGACAGAGCGCGTAACAAGCAGACTGAGGGAAAAGGTAATGTCACAGCTGACTGGTGAGAGAGGTGTGTTTGTTTTCCTTTTGGCCTCCGCAGCACGGGGCTGGAGCCAAGCTGAAAAGGCGATGCCCGGCGGAGTAGGCTGCTTCTCTTGTGCCTCTGTTTACTCATCACAGCAGATCTCAGGGGACTCCTCCTGGAAGGGGCTCTCCGGGCAGTCCTGCAGCACCAACTGCAGCAGCTGCCACTGCTGAGGGGCACTTGGCCCTGGGACTCCATGCCCTGGTGTGTCTTGCAAGCTGCTCCTTAGTTGCAGGAGTCTGTCTGTGCAGCGGCATTTAGGAATTTAGGAAGATCCCTCCGCGCTCTGCGCGGGATCAAAATCCTGCCTTGAGCTGCCAGTGGCGGAGGGGGTCTACCTTTCCCAGGGAAGCAGCGCGCTGGAAAGTGGGGAGGAAGACCACGTGGAGATGAGTGGCGACAGGCTGCGAAGCTGTGCCAAAACGTGGCTTCCTTGTGGAGGCTGGTAATTGCAGGCCTTGTGCTGTGCATCTCCCTAAGCATGTCTTTGGGCTGGATGTGCCAGAAGAGCAAGTCTGTGCATGTGAGCGCCTTATAGATGTGCAGGAATCTGTTCCCCTTCTCGTGTGGCACTATGCCCTCCAGCCCGCAGCCGCCCCAAAGGAGAGGGTACCATGAGGTCACCAGCACCTCCCAGCCAAGCCCCACTTTTTAAGCCTATGGGCTAGAGAAAGCAGGAGAACAGCCACAGTACTCCAGGGCAGAAGGGTGCCCTGCAGAAGTGAAGAGCTGGACAGGATTCTGTGTCAGCAAGGGCCTAAGACCTGCTCGGGAGCAGAGCTCCGAGGCAATCGGGCTCTTTGATCCAAAGCTGGAGCACAGCTGCCTGTCCTTCTTGTTCAAACGCTCACAGAGATGCTTGCTGAAGAGTCTCCGCCCTTCCTACTTCCAGGGAGTCCTCCTGCTGAGCGCCTCCTTTCTCGAGAAAGGCTTTCTCCGCCCACGCTATCTGGGGCCAGCTCAAAGGGAGGGAAAGAATGGAAAACCCGGGCAAACAAGCCAGCTGCCAGGTGAGGCTCTTGGAGCAAAGCATGCCGGTGACCGTGTGCTTTTGGCATTCTGGGAAGGAGTTGTTTCCGTCGCACACGCCGTCGGTATGAACTCTGAAAGGTTGTCAACTCGTGTCACAACGACCGATGTCGATGCAAGAGGTGTTGCAGCAGCTGAGAAGTTGCAGCAAAGCTGTTCTGCTTTGCTAGACATTTCAAGGGACCTCATTTGGTTGCAGCGTAGATGAGAGCACTTCCCAGAGGAACGTGAAAGTCAGACCATCCTCCCCCACCAACAGAGAGCGGTGTCCGTTTTCCCTGGTTTTTAGGTTGGATTCAATTCACTAGAAGCCTCCCCTTTTCCCATTTCACCCCAAAACAGAGTCTTTCTGACCACCTCACGGCCTTTAGTGCCCCTAGCAGGAGGCGGCTAGCGGGCTCTGCAGGCTCCGGGCGTGGCAAATGGCACTGGTTTTCTCCTCGTGCCATCCAGAGAGGGCCCACACCTGGGCATCCAGAGCTTTCCTTAGGGCCTGTAGGGCCCTCACTCTTGATGGGATCACAAGGGCTCAAATACACCAAATGCTCCAGCAGCACCGTCTTGTGCTGCAGAGGCTGGCACGCCGCTGCTTGTGAGCACAAGATGGAGAACGGTCTCATCCGGGACTCCGATAACCTCACCCGGCTTGTGTGTTTTCAGCCTGCTGCAAACAGTTCGGGAGAGCTCCTCTCAGGTGGACGAGGACAGCAAGCAGCAAGAACCTCGTCAAGCCAGACCTCGGACTGCAATTCCTGTTTGCAGGCAGCCAAACAGGGCAGAACAGGTAAGCCGAGGAGCGGAGCCGTGGAGGTCTCCAAGTCCGAGTGGTACTGCTGCCCCCCAAAGAGCAGGCCAGGTGGCCATGGTCTTTCAAGCTTGCCTGCCCATGCCTGGCAGGGAGAAGCTGCTGCAAAAAGCCAAAGGGGAGGAGCAGCAATGTGCTGTGGTGGGGGCATGGCTGGGTCGCCCCCTCCCTTGAACTTGCAGGGAAGAAGGCCAACCACAGGCGGGGCTGTGTTTGCAAGAGTGTAGCCAGCCGAGTGAAGGACGCCACGAGTCCTCTCTCTTCAGCCCTTGGGAGACCTCACCTGGAGCCAGCCCTAGGTCCAGGGTGGGGCTCGACCATGCAAGAGAGGCTCTGGAATGCTGGAGCAAATCCAGCGGAGGCTCCCAAGCTGGCCAGCGGGCTGGAGAACCTGGTGTCCAAGGGAGAGGTGGAGAGGACTGTGTTTGTTCAGCCCATAGAAGAGAAGGCTCAAGGGTCCATCGCCTTGCTGTCTGCAGCTACCCGGGGGAAAGGCTAGAGGTAACTTAGCCAGCTCTTCTCAGAGGCGCACAGTGACAGGGTGAGAGGCACAAGACGTAGAGTTGCAAAAAGGCAGATTCCGGCTAGCTGTTGGGAGGCGCGTTTCCACCATGAGGGTGGTCAAAGTTTGGAACAGGGCCCAGAGAGGCTGTGGGACTTCTACCCTTGGAGTTATTCAACCCTCAGGTGGACACGGCCCGGGCAGCCTGCTCTAACTGGCCCCGCTTGGAGCGGGGCCTTGGACGAGAGTTCTCCAGAGGTCCCCTCCAACCGACCCCGTTCAGTGGTTCCGTGCTGGGGTCTGACTGGTGGAACCCCACGGGAGCGTTTGATTTCACGGTTGCAGCGCTGAAAAACGGTCATTCCTTGCCCTCATTCACCCTGTCACGAGCGATGTCAGCAAGAGAGAATGGAGCCAGCAAGCAACGGTGGTGAATCCCGGCCAGGGTCCCTGCCTGCGGCAGTGCTTGGCATGGGGGTTTCTGAGGCCAGAGCAGAGCAAGTGTGCGGGAGGACGCACAGGCCCCGCAGTTGCTGGCTTCTCCAGGGCTGAGAGGTGAGAGCGCCTGAGGGAGGTCAGAAGCAGCCTCAAATTTGTCCTCTGGCCCCAATGCAGGCTTGGCGGCATCAGGAAACGCTGCCCGAGGTTCAGCCACACTCACCAGTGCCGTGGCTTGGGAAAGAGGAGAGCGCTGCTGCCTTCCTGCCCCGAGCTGAGGAGAAGAAGAGGAAGCCAGAGAGGCTGCCGCGGCTGCGCAAAGAGTAAGTGCGCGCCAGGCCCAGCCCCGGCCTGGAAAACTGGAGTGGCAGCACCTGTCCGAGGTGTGAGGAAGCCCATCTTGGGAGCCATGGGGCTGGGTATGGCGTCCCCTGATTTCTCCTGGCATGGCAATGACCTGGGCTGGACCCTGGTGCCAGGCAGCCCCAAGCTGCATTGCCACTTGAAGGCTGTGGGTACCACCAGCGGGAGCGTGCGTGCAGGGGCTGGTCGAGGGGAGAGGCAGGAGGGCCTCAGCCAGAAGGGGAGAGGGAACTTTCCCTGCTCTTGCAGGCAGCTTTCTGTACGAGCAAGCCACACCCTGCAACTCTTGGAGACTTACCAAGTGCGTCGGGAAGAGTGGAAGCAGAGGGTAGAGCTGAATCGGCAGCGGAATTCCCAAGAGAAGCACTTCCTCTGGTAAATTTCTCCAGCTGGGGGTGCTGTTTCCCCTTCCCCTGCACTGGCCTTCCCTCCACACCCAGGAGCACCCAAGGGGAGGGGAGGGGAAGGGGGTCCGGTCTTTCCCTGGCACCCCTCGTGGGAGAGCAACAGGCTTTGCAGGCTGTGGCCTGGGAGCAGGCACCCTTCCAGCCCAGGGGCAGGGGTTGGGCACTCAGCGGTGGGCTTTCCCTGTGGGACCAGAAAGTTGTGGCTGCCGACGATGAAAGGATTCCTCCAGCGTTTTGGCTCTCCCTTTTCAAACCGCACGCTCCATCCTTGTCTCCCCAAGGCTCCACACCCGGACACCTTGCCCTGTGGGGATCGAGGCCGGCTTGGTGCAAAGTCCCATCCCCGCCTGACTCCTCCGCAGGCTGATTACCGGCACGTGGCACCTTGTCATGTCCTTGCCTTGGACACTAGGGCCCCTGTCCCGTTCCAGAAAGCATAGAGATGCCAGCAGAAGCAGACCCCAGAAGAACCGCCCTGCCCTAGGCCTGCAGCGTTTCCGTGCCCTTCTCCCTGTGCCTAAAACCAAACGGTTCCTTTTTAATGCCCTAGCACTGGGCAGCAGATGGCTCTGCGGGATCAAAGGGAGAGATACCAGGACTTGCTGGCTGCGCAGAAGACATGTGAACATTGCTGGAAAGTCTGGAAGCGTGGTCCTGAGCCATCTTGCTAGCTGCGGAAGCCTGCCTGGGCCTGAAGAGCGACCAGTCCCAAGGCACTGCAGCTCCAGGGCCAAGTGGAGGCCTGTCAGCGTGGGAGCTCCCTCGGCTGCTGTCAGCGTTGTCTCCATTGCGGCCATGGAGCTCTTAGCAAAGGGGATGTTGAAATCCACCTACAAGGGCCAAAGGAAAAAAAAAGTGGCGTGTACTTGTTCACGGCTGGAGTAACCAGCCTGTGCCTCACAAAGGACAGTGCTGCAGGACAGATGAACAGAAGAGCTGTTAAACCCCCCATGTGCTCCTCCACAGTTTTTGTAGCGCCGTAACAGAATAACGCCCGTACACAGACCGCAGCATAGAGACACGCGTGCCACAGAGCGGGTGTGCAAGCAAACCACTGCCTCACTCATTCTAAGGACAGCGCGCGCGCACACACACGCGCCCCTTTCTTCCTTCATTACCCTCCCTAGGACACGCTCAGAGCTCACACCTCTCACTCCCCAAGACCCTCACGCACAGCCAGGACTGCACCGCCAGAGTGCACATGCACCAGCCCAACACATCCCTGACACTGCACACGCATCCGCACACATGCTCACGCTCTCCACACGCACAGAGACACTGCACAGCGGACACACCCCTCACACAGCATGGTGGCCAGGACACACGTACACCTGATGGGCCCACAGCCCCAGGGGTGCTATAGGAGCTGCAGCCCTTCTCCGGATTGTATGGGGAAAGGCTAAGGGCAGAGGAGGAGCTGCTGTGGGGTAGAGCGGTGCGGCAACCTGGGAGTGCAGATGCCTGGCTTTTCTCTGCAGCTGCAGTGCTCTCCAGCCAGGCAAACCTGGGATGGGCCATGTTTGTCCCTGGGCCTCCGTCGGCCCTTGGCTGCTCCTTGTGGCGGCCCCCCCAGGGCTGTGCTCATGTCCTGGTGGGCGCACGGTGTCCCCACCACCCACCTCCTGCCTGCTGCCTGGAGGTGGACGTGCCTCATTTAGACCTTCCTCCTCTCTTGCCGCATGGCTGCGGTTGGTTTTTTTAGCGCTTTCTTGAATTAGGTTTTCAAAGCAGCACCTAGTAGCTTCTTGTAAACTACAGGCAGCTCACAGCTGCTTGACTGCCCTGTCAGCCTTTTTCAAATCCTGGGCTCCTTGAAGCCTGTCCATGCGCCTCCTCTGACCCGGGAACACAGCATCTCCCTGCCCTTCATCAAACACAGGAAGGGGCTTTGTGGATCCTCCCAGAGGAGCGGGTGATGGCCGTGTCCTTTCGGTCTGTTGCTGGGAGAAGCCTCTTCTTCGGTCGTCTTCCTTGTCCCAGTAACGCCTGATGCTCCAAACACTGCACTCTCCCTGCAAGTGCTGCCTCTTACTAAGCACCTGCTTCACTGGCAGACATTCGGCGTAGTAAAGAGGCAAAGGCTTTGGACCGCCTTGCTGCTGCAGGGACCAACAAATTGCCAAGGAGGTCCAGAAGCTGAGTACTCAGCCAGTACTGTTTTGCCCTGCCTGTGCGCTTAGTTGGCAGCTTTCCCTGGCCATGCAACTCATGAAGTGGTGCTGACCCTGATTTCCAGAAAAGTGCTTGTCAGTTTAAAAGAGAAGAACTGGTTTTCAGTGGGGAGTTGGAAGGGCGACGTTCTGCTGCTTTGGGGGACTGCCCGCTGGCTTTTCTGGTGCGGTGACCCTTCTGTCTCGTCTTGCTCTGAGAGCTCCGCGAGGTCCCTCTTGACCCTCCCTGTGTGGAATAGCTACAAGATGCTGCTGCAGAGACTACTGGACTCTGACAGCCAGGCAGGGGTTAGGCCAGAGCCCAGATGCCCTCGGGAGCAGAGCGCAAAGCCAGAAGCCCGTTGGCTCCCCCACGAGATGTGGTTTGGGACCAGTGTTCCCTGCTGCTGCTCTCCGTGTCCTTCTTGGCTGCCTTAGCCCCTCTCCAGCCTCCACTCCCATTGGCCCAGCATGGCTTTGGCTGCTCTGGGTCTGCCCTTACTCACGGTCCCTGTGGCAGTCGGGTGTCCTTCTTCTGCCTCCCCTCGCCCCCTCCCCCGGCTGCCTTCACTACAGGGGCTTTCTGATGCACTCAATGGCCTCACAGGGCTGCCACAGCAGCGACCTCACTGTCCCAGCCCTGGGTCGCCTGTGGCCTCCCTTTTCCTGCCTCTAGCCAGCTAAACCCTGCCGAGGGGCACTTTGCCCTGGCACTCTGTGCCCTGGTGAATGTTGCAAGCCTGGCACGCAATGGCTGCTCCTTGCTGGACGAGACAAAGAGGAAAGCACTTGAGGTGCCCGGTTAATGCTGAAGAGCCATGGTGATCGCAGGCAACAATGGTTGCTCGTGGGCTCCAGTCCGCCTCTCCAAGCGTGCTCCAGTGGCGCAATGGGCCAGCGCGCAGTACTTATACAGCAGTGCTAAGCGGAGGGATGCTGAGGGTGTGAGTTCAAGCCTCACCTGGAGCATGGGCTTTTGATCATGCAGTGCCTCCTCTTCCCTTGGGCGGTGCAGCTTCCTAGCAGTGACATCTGTCTCAAGCCAGACATCCTGGGACCTGCCAATACAGACACCTTGGAACACCAGAAGTGCTCGGGGCCGTTCCTGGCTTGACCTGGGCTCTGCCCGCATAGCACTCGGTTTGGGGCCCCGGAGGCAGAGCTGGGCTCTCCTCCCTTCTCTTCCGCAGAGGATCCAGACCCCACTCAGGGCGCAGATGCTAACATTTTCCTTTGCTCTTCAGCATTTGCCCTCCAGGCGGACACTCTCCCAGCACCAGCTGCCCAGCCTCACTGTGGCAGAGCCTTCCTAGCCAGCCTTTCCCCCTGCAGCCAGGCCAGGAGGAAGCACTCCTGGCTCTCTACACGCGAGCACTGCGGTGGAGCTGCAGGCAAAAGCTGCTGCCTCACAGCGCCTCTCACTCTGCAGCAGGCAAGGGAGAAAGGCAGCTCTGCCTTTCCAGGGAGGGTTTCTTTCCCACAGCCAGCTTACAGCTTGGCCGGAACAGGACTTAAGACTTCCAGCAAGGTGGCATAACCTCAGAAAAGTCACACACTCCCCCTGAAGAAAAAAAAAAAGCGACTTCTTTCTCCCAGGGAAGAGCTACTTGTGTTGGGGGTCTCTATGGCGTGGGATGGCAGTTGCGGGTGGGCTGGGGCTGCAGGGCAGTTTGTGTGTGGAGCTGAGAGTGCCCTGACTGCAACACGGAGAGCAAGGGCAAGGGAAAGGAAAGGTGAAAAGCTGGGCACTTTCCAGGCAGACTCTCTCAGTTCTCAAGCTTGGCCTGGAGAACGGAGAAGCTTGACTGCTTTCCCAGAAGCAGGGGTAGCTGTCACGGCAGCCCCACAGCAGAAGACACTGCACGATCACTAGAAACCAGGAAATCATTTTAGGCACGAGCCCACTGAATGTTTGGAACAGAGAGCACAGAAGAGCTCCCTAGGCCATGGCATCTTTGGAAACAAACCCACTGGCCTACCCTTGCGGGTGCCTCCCGTGTCTTTTCCAACTCTCCTTTTCACCCGGCGGGCTTTGCAAAACCATTGCTGTGACTCGGATTCGGCCACAACGCAGAGTACTAACCACTATACGATCACAGCTGCCCATGTGATTGCCTTTCCTCCTCGGGCCATTTGTCCCTCCTGCCTCCTGCCCTCCTGCCTTCTGCCCTCCTGCGGAGCAGCCAGAGCTGTCAGGTGACGGCAGGCTAGCAGGGAGAAGTCAGAAAATGCGAGTCTGTGTCCTTGCAGAGCAGCACCCGAACAGCGCAAGCCCTCATGTGCCTCCCTGGGAGAGGGGAGGCAAACTCACGCTCTAGATTCACCTTTTCAGAAGTCTCAGTTCTTGGGGATGGCAAAGAACTGGACTGAAGGAAGTTACGGGGCATGTCCAGGGGCTGGCGATGAGGAAAGGACAACTCTGCAAAGAGCGGCCCCGCGTAGCCAGTGGACAGAGGGTGGTGTAGGGGGGAAGGCAGGTGCATATCACAGGGGATACGAACTGCTCCGTGCCCAGCCCTGGCTCTTTCTGCTCAAGTGTCCCCTCCACCACGCACCCTGGGGTGCAGTGTGAGCCTGTGGGCGCACCTCCACAAAGAGCGACGGTCCTTTCCCCACTTGCTCTGCTCCTGCTGCTGGGAGAGGTCCTGGCGAGAGGTTGCAGCTGCAGGAGTGCTGCGCTGGGTGGCGGAGGTGGCTCAGCAGAAGGGAGCTGCTCCTCGCCTGAGCTACGTTGCAGCCATGCCCGGCCCTGGCCGCCATGCACCTCGCTGACCCTGCCCTTCCCTGGCTGACCGGGCTCCAGAGCTTGGCCTCAGACCCGTCTCAGCACTTTGGACTTGGCTGGCAACCACTGCTCTGTGCCTGGCCCTCGTTCCTGACACTCAACCAGCTCTCCCTTCTTGCTCGGGTGCTGAGGGCCTGTGCCCTGCCAGGGAGGTCCCTGCCTCACTGGCCTTGCTATGTCCCTCGCAGCCTGCTTGCCTGCCCTCGGAAAGCAGCCCGCTCCCACTGCTGGCTGCCACCTGCAGCAAGAGCGTGCTCACGCTTCGCACTGTGCTGCAAGGACAGCCGGAAGGGGCATCGGTCCCCTGGCGAGGGGCAATCCAGACTTCCCCCAGCCCAACCCATGCACCAGGACAGGAGTGTTGCAGTCTGGTGGGTATAGGTGAGTGGTGCAAGGAGCTGGATTTTGGCTCCGGTTTCTTGGAGAGGTGGGTTTGAAGCCCGTGCTGTCGGGCTTTGTTGTCTCAGGCTGCTGTGATTTGTGCCCAGCTGTGATTTTCTGCTCAGGGACTTTCCACGGCAGCGGGTCCCTGCCGGCAAGCCCACGTGTGCCACCAAAAGGAGGCCGTCCCTGGGTGGGCTCGAACCACCAGCCTCTCGGTTAACAGCTGAGCGCGCTCGCCCATTGCGCCACAGAGACTCCCCCCGACCAAGGGCTGTCTCAGTGATGCGCCCGTCTGTGCCATGACACACCTCGGTGCTGAGGGACTGGCAATGCCCCTGATCTTGGGCCATGTCCTTGGAGGGCACGTGCACGCACCACGCGGTGGAGGCGGCTTGAGGAGAGGCCTTTTCTCAGTCTCTTCCAGCATCGCTTTCCCACACGCTGTGCGTCAAGAGAGAGCTGGTGGGTGCAGCTCTCTCCCGTGCCCGCCCGCCTGCTCTGCTCCTGGTGCTGGAGGCAGGACAGTAGCCACGCACACAGCACTGCTGACCTGGCTGAGGTGGACTCAGGGCAAGGGATTTGCTCCGCTCCCTCTGGCCACCCCTGCCCAGAGCAAGGTGTAGCAGTGGTGCCAGCAGCTGGAGGCTCCTCTCCTGGATGGGCCCTGAGCACCTGGGGTCCACTGCCCATAGGTGCTGAGTGGTGTCTAGGCTTCCTGTGAGCCCCAGCACCATCGGACCCTGTCAGCGCCCTCCGGACCGTTTCTCAGAGACTTCCGGAATAAGAAGAGCTTGGCGCAGGGGTTGCTTCAGAGCAGGCATTTGAGTGAGGCACACGGTGGTTTCCTCTCTGCGTGGGCATCGACTGACCCTGGCAGAGGACAGACTCCCCTCCCAGGGAGCCAGCTGCTCTATGAGCGCAGCAATGTGTGAGCCCTCTTGGCTTGACATGGAAAGACGGGCAGTTTTGTCCCACAGAGGCACACTTCTGAGAGCTGCAGCTGAATTTAATGCAGGAGGGTGTTTTTGCCAAGCTGTTAGGAGCTATGAAGCTGGACTGGTTGTGTCCTCCTGGCAGCGTGTCGTGACTAGAGCCGGGGCCATCTCAGCAGCACAAAAGGGCATTAGACTGTGCAGAAAGGGCCCCTAGGGCCCCCTTGCCTCAACCACGCTGCCAATAGCACACGGCGCAAACCTGTGTCCAGCGGTGACCAGCCTCCCCGCCGACCGCCACCTTGCACTCCCTGGGCCTTCCCGCTGCAGGGTGCCTGCTGCCCAGAGGCTCTGGTTGAGGGCCTCGTTCTCAGAAAGAAGGAGGAATGCCTGCAGAGTTGCGTGGGAAGGCTCGGGCTGCCACGGCAATTTGTCTTCCTGACCGGCTGTGGGGGGCTGTGGTTGGAGGGGTTGGTCCCCTGCAGGGCAGGGCTGGTGCCCACCGGTGGGTGCACAGGCAGGCTGGGCCTCTCCTCCCTGGTGGTCTAGTGGTCAGGATTCGGCACTCTCACTGCCGCGGCCTGGGTTCGATTCCCAGCCAGGGAAAGGCTTAGGGTTAGGGCTAACCCTATTGCCACAGCAAGCGAGGCCTTTCACCTGGGGGGGCAGCGTGGAAGGAAGGGGACCCTATCAGACGCACAGGAGCTCTGAGCAGGCACGAGGAACAGGGCGTTTCCTCTGTTGCAACAACAGCCATCCTGGGCTTGCCTGTGCAGCCAGCTCCAGGGCAGCCCTGTCTTCTGCCAAATCCCCTTGCAGAATACCCTTTCCTTAGGGCTCCTGGGAGGCGCTGGGTGACAGAGAAAAGGTCTCTGGGTCTGCGGGACGTGACTCACCTGCCGCAGGAGCTGCCTTGTCTTTCAGTCCTAAGATCCCTGCACTACCCAGTCCCACAGAGGCAGGAGCAGGCGACTCTGCAGTGAAGCTTTGCTCTGCACATGCCAATGAGAGACCCTTCCCATGCTTCCTGGTGCAGACGGGGCCAGAAGGCCCAGGGAGGAGCTGAAATGGGCTCCTGGGCCCATGGGCAGGGTGTGTGGAGCATTGCTGGTCAGGGCCACTGAGGCCCTCAGGGCCCTGACAGCACCCAGGTGTCGCGTCCTGCTGCTACGCCACAGGGGACTCGCAATAACAACCAGTGCTTAGGCCCTGCTGATAGTCACAGCCTGAGCCAGCCCTTGGTTCTGTTACGTCCTGGACAACTCCGGTCACTTTGAAAGAAGCCCTGGAAACAAGCCCACCTGCCCCCCACACTCAGCCATGGCACAGGTGTTCCTCAGTGCAGCGAGATGTTGGTGCACAAGGGGTGGCGCTTAACGCTCCCAGACCCGATTTTGCATTCGCACGGCCTTTGGCACGGTTTGGAGACGGTCCTGGCGGACTCTTGGACAGTGCCCGGGGGGAAAGGAAGTAGCCGTTGCTGAGAGCACAGCTCACCGAGGCAGCACACAGGTGCAGCAGTTTGAGCCAAAGGAGGCTGTGACCTCTCGCAAGCTCTAACAGGCTCCAGCGAGCTCTGTCAGCCATTCCTGAGCACAGGGCGCTTGGAGCTCTAGTTCCACCTAGAGTCGTGATGAGGGAAGGTCAAGCAGCCGTCCAGCAGGTGCCAGCGAGAGACCTGTACCACAAGCGCTGGGCCCAGTACAAGAAAGACATGGCCATGCCGGAGCGAGTCCAGCAAAAGGCCTCCGAGAGGCTTGAGGGATTGAAGCATCCGTCACACGAGCAGAGGCTGAGAGAGCTGGGATTGTTTAGGCGGGAGACGCAAAGGCCCAGAGGGGCTCTTGTCGGTGTGTCTAAATACGCGATGGGGGGAGTAAAGAAGACGGAGCCAGACTCCAGAGCCCAGGCAGACTCCAGACTCCAGAACCCAGAGAGGCTGTGGTATACCTAACCAGCACCAGCCCTTGCTTTGCCGAGGCTCCTCTTTATTCCTTCCTTCCTTTATCCCTTCCTTCCTTCCTTCAGGGCAGAGCTCAGCACAGCCCCTGCGGCCAGCAATGGCAGCGCAGCGTCCCCATCTGGGGCCACCACACTGGTGAGCTCCCCCTCCCCGCCCCCGCCATGGCTCTCGCTGCGCCACGGCGTGGGGTGGGGGCAGCACCCCAAAACAGCCAGCGCAGCTGCCCTTGGCTGAGGTGGGCAAAGCCTGGCAGGGTCTGGGGGAGGGTGTCGCGGGAGGCCTGGCAGCCTCTTGGTGACGCGGGCTGGGGTCACAGTGGGACATGCCGCATCACAGCCACAGCTCCCCTCCCGCCACGGGGCCCCTCCCTGCACTTCCCTGCGAGGCCTGGGCAAGCCCAGCTTTCGGGTGCTGCTCTCGCCACCGCTCTTCTCTGGAGGAGCTGCTTTGCAGCGCAACGAGAGGGCGAAGGCAGGCCACGCAACACTGCTGGAGCCTGCCTGGGGAAGTGCAAAGGAGGAGGAGGAGAAGTTTCCTCCTCCCCCTCCTGCTACAGGGCCTCATTGAGCGTGAGGGGGCGCAAAGATGGAGAACCTGTGGCCAGACGTGTTCCCAACGCTCAGGAATCTCAGCCGCTACGGTAAGGCTTGCAGGAGGTATTTCCTGACTGCTGTAGAGCATATCAGCTAGGAGAAGAGCTATGGAAAGGCTGGGCTCTGTGGGGCAGGGCTGGACAGGGCTAGTGGGTGCCACGAGAGACCAGTCTGCACGTCCCTTGGTGGCCCAGCGGTGAGTTTGGCAGCCGGGACTCCTGCAGGGGAGACACCTGGGGCTGCCCTGAGCCTGGGCAACTCCTGTGGGCACGGCACCGTCCTCTCACTGGCGTGGAAAGCTAGTCCCCGTTTCCCTAGCGGGCGGGTATGCCTTTCAGGCATGCCCACCTGAAAGGACAGGAGCCTCGCTTAGAAGTGGGCAGAGGTGTCCTCGCAGCTCAGCTCTGCAGCTCCCGCCACGTGGAGCGCCTTGCGTGTTCGGAATTGGGGTGGCGGTATGTTTCGTCTCACCTGCACCGGTCACCTCCTTGGTGAGCAGGGTGCTGAATGGTTGTGCGCTTGCTGACTTGGATTTTTCCCTTGCTTTCCAGAGATTGTTACCATTTGGGACAGCGTCTCTGAATACATTCTAGAGCACTTGGCAGAGAACAAGGTGGGTCTTGTGGCTCGGTCCTCCCCTCCTGAAACGCTGACGGTTTGCCTTGTCCTGACACCCCTGTGCCACGGCGTGCCGTTGCTTCCCTCCCCTGAAAAGAGAAAGAGCACCCCCGCAGGACACTGTCCTGGACAAATGTGCCACAGAGCAGCTTCTCTGGCACCGGCGGTAACAACGGAAGTCCCGATAAAGCAGAAGAGAGTGCTGGGCACTTTCTGGGCCTTCTCCCTTCTCCAGTGCCAGCATGGAAAAACCAAAGCCTGGCCCCTGTTCCAGGGTTGGTCCCTGCCGTTGGAAACCCCTCCGACTGTAGGTAGGGGAGGAATGTTGGCTCTGCTGTTGCTTTCCCAAAGAGATTTGGGGGGCGAGCCGAGGAGCAAGAGGAAAGAAAGGTCTGGAGTGTGTGCTTTCCCTAGTGCCCCATCTTGCCTTTTGCATGCTAGGGGTGGGCAGGGCCCAGGGCAGCATCCCCACGCTCGGGCAAGCCCTCGGTCCGTTTTTCGTCTCCAGGCTGCTTATGCTTGTTCCTTCTCTCCCGCTGCTGCTCTCAGGGTGTCAAGGTATTAGGAGTGGGGATATTCTATGTCCTTAAACACTACGAGTGCTCCGTGAACGGTGAGCTTTCGATTGTTCGGAGACCCATGTTCCGTATATCGGAGGTTGTTGCCAAGGAATACCAGGCCAGGTGCGCTCAAGAAGATGTTCCTGGTAAGAAGACACGTTAAAACCTTTGCCTGCCCTTGCGCCGAGCTTGAGGCGCATGCAAACTGCTCTGAAGACATGACTGAATGCCTCCGGCTGGCCTGAGAACAACTTCAGCTTGTTCATGCTGCAGAGGCCAGCCAGGAGCAACTGCTCAGAAAGGCTCCCTGGGTGTCCTTTCCTGGTAATATGCCTTCAGCCGGGTGCGTGGGAGGGATAGGACGCTGGCCCCAAAAGCGGAGACATTTGCTGACTACGAGGCGGTGGGGGTGGGGGTCGGGGTGGGGGGTAGAAGAACCCTGTGGGCTGCTGTGCCGTCCTTGCACTTTGCTTCTTCCTTGTGTCTACTGACATGGCATAGGCTTAGCCAGAGGGCACTGGCTGCGGGCACAGTCACAATGGCCTGGCACCACGCACTTTCTCATGGGACCTGCACCTGTCTGCCCTACTTGTCCTGCCCTCCGGTAACGTGGTCCTACCAAATGGTTAGTTTCCCTTTTTTATTCCTGCACTGGCAAAATCACTGCTGCCCCCTGAGCACCTCAGTTTGCAGGCTGCTCTGACTCTTCCCGGAAGGGACTCCATAAACTGCTCCTAGGCGCTGTAGCAGAGGATTCAAGAGCCTGCTCTGAGGCAGCGCTGTCTTGCCAGAAAGTGTTGTCGCCTTGTGATTGGAGCCCGCTGCCCTGCTGCAGAGGTGCCTTTGTTCCTCCTTTGCTGCTGTCTAGGTGACGTAAGAATCGTCCCTCTGAGGTACGAGGATCTATCCGTGTGTGCTCACATGCCTTTTACAACGGTGCAGTGCTGCATACAGGAGACCGTGATGGCGTTCTTTCGGGCCATCTCAAAAAGACAGGCCGTGGACTTTGTCTTCAAGGCCATTGGCATTCTCTCCGTACGAGACCAGGAAGTGACCATGAGATTTTACGATGACTTCCTCCTCACCATGGATGGCACTGGAAAGCTGCTAGAAGCTCTGCTCGGGGTAAGTCGAGTGCTTCCCCGTGCTACGCCTACTTCTTCTGGACACCTGTCAAAGGACGACTGAACTGATCTCTGTTGGCCTGCCAGGACCTTCCCGGCCAGCGAGGCAGCCACGGTCTCCAGCCACGCCAACTCTCTCTAGCGTCCTTCTCTCGTACGCAGTGGTCTGGGCGACAGAGGCGAACGTAGGACGAGCTGCCCCGCGTTAGGCCAAGGCTCTGGCTGGCCCAGCATCCCACTCTCTGTGCTAGAAATGATAATGGCGAGGCTTTTACGGGCTCAAAAGTAGGCAGTTTCTGGGGAAAGAGTCTACGACGCAGGCAGGTATCTGTGGCACTTCCCCTCGCAGAAAGCCATGGTTGAGTGCTGGGCCGTCTGCACTGACCAGCCCTTCCCAGTGTCCCTGGCGTCCCACTGCCATGAACAGCTCTTTTCTGCCCCAGGCCTGCATTCACGCTCTGCTTGGGATGGTCACCCTGTCCCAGCCTGTCTCCTCATCCCAGCCCAATGCCCTTCCCCAGCTCTCTCGTGTGGCGCTCCCGGTTCTTACCCACTGGGCAAAGGCAAAGCAAGGGCTGGGTCTCTCTCGCTCCTCTTCCATGCTATGGATGCAACCACCCAAATCCTTGGAGAGCCTGTGAGGCTAACACCAGGTCCGAGCCAGGTGTTCTCTTTCCAGGAAGGCTCATAGCAAGCCAACCGGCAAAACCCGGCCCGCAGAGACCCTGGCTAATCGAATGCCTTCTCCTGTGCCTGACTTCTCCACTAACAGAGAAGGAGCGTCCTCGTTGACTGTCTTGACTCTTGCCCTTGCGAAACACCTGGCAGTGAGGTCCCTCAGTCTCAGCTCTGAGCTGTGCATCTTCTGCTTTCCTAGTTGAGGGCTAGCATTTGGAGAGGAAACTTTGTTTCAGGGTGTCCCGGTGGCAGCATCTGCCCTGAGCACAAGAAAGATTTGCTGCCTTTAGGAGCAAGGCAGTCATGTCGCCGGAACGCTCTCACGTACCTCTGTCTCTGTTTTAGGCCCCAGGGACGAGACCCCTGGTGGTTTCAGGAAGAGGAAGTGTGGCTTTTCGCATGGGTCCCGGCAGTGTCTTCGTGTTGCCACAGTACGTTTGTGGAGTAGGTCTCAGCTCCTGCTTGGTGAATAGGAGGAGGGGAGGCGAGATGGTCTCCAGGGGCAGCAAGGAGGCCTGGAGTACACTTTCTCCGCGTCAGGATAGGGAAGCCCTGGCCCAGACTGGTGGGGCCTCTCGTGTGCGCACACGCCGCGGAGGTCTGGCCTGTGCCTCTCCGGTTCCTCAGAATGAGAGTTCTCAAGGATGTTGCGTACTCTGCTTTGGAAAGCTATGGCCTTGGCAGGCCTTCTCAAAGCTCTCTGGCAACGGACTGTGAATGCGAGTGGCAAAGGGAGCGTGGTGCCTTTTCTGCAGCCTGGCGTCTTCTCCTTTCCAGATTTGATTTGACGCTTCCGGCTGAAAAACAAGAGGCGGAATCTCCCTCCCAGGGATCCCTGAAGTGCACTGAAGAAGAAGGGCAGATGGACAGAACAGGTCATGTCACAGCTGACTTGTGAGAGAGAAGGGAGTGTGCATGCGTGCGTGTGTTCATGCGTGTGTTCCCTTTGTCCTCAGCAGTAGGTGGTTGGAGCCCTGGTCAAGATGCGGTGCCTGGGAGAGTAGACTGCCTCTTTGTGCCTCTATTTACCCCTCGCAGCAAATCTCAAATGACTCTGGATGGCAGGAGGTCTCAGGGTGGCCCAACAGCAACAAATGCAGCTGGTGCCGCTGAAGGGCAGTTTTGCCCCGGGGCGCTGCGCCCTGGTGAATAGCGCAAGCTCCTCTTTCACTTTAGCACTTTAGGACGTTTGGCGGCGAGGTGTCTATGCTGGAGGGGAAGGGAGGGGGGGTCTACCTCTCTGACGGATCCCGGGCACGTGAATGTGGGGAGAAAGATTGCCTGGAGATGACTGTCAACAGGCTGCTGGTGTGTGCCAAGGACGTCCTAGGGAGCAAGACCTCTTGGAGAGCGTGGCTCCAAGGGGATCAGCCTGTTTGATCCGATGCTGGAGCACATCTGCCTGTCCCAAGTGCTCACAAAGACGCTTGCTGAAGAGCCTTCTCCTTTCCTACTTCCAGGGAGTGCTCCCGTTGCGTGCCTCCTCTCTCAAGAAAGGCCTGTGCCACCCGCGTTATCTGGCGCCGGCCGTAAAAAGCAGAAGGGGCGGAAGAGCAAAGGAAGCAAGTCGTCGGCCAGGTGAGGCTCTTGGAGAAAAGGGCTGAGGGTGCCCTTGTGCTCTTGGAGTTCTTCAAAGGGGTTGCTTCTTCCGTACACTCTGTCAGTGTGACATCTGAAGGGTGGCCAACAAGTCTTTGCATGACTTGGTCTTCCTAGATTGACGGCAAGCCTGTCGCAGGTTTCTGCGAGCCTCTGGTGTCAAGCTTCTCTCTGGTGCCTTTCTTGTTTCCAGGACGGAGACTGAGATGTCACCTGTGAGACCAGCCTCTTCCTCCAGAGGGTCTCGGAAGGCCGCCAAAGGCCAGGAGGCAAAGGACAGAGCGCGTAACAAGCAGACTGAGGGAAAAGGTAATGTCACAGCTGACTGGTGAGAGAGGTGTGTTTGTTTTCCTTTTGGCCTCCGCAGCACGGGGCTGGAGCCAAGCTGAAAAGGCGATGCCCGGCGGAGTAGGCTGCTTCTCTTGTGCCTCTGTTTACTCATCACAGCAGATCTCAGGGGACTCCTCCTGGAAGGGGCTCTCCGGGCAGTCCTGCAGCACCAACTGCAGCAGCTGCCACTGCTGAGGGGCACTTGGCCCTGGGACTCCATGCCCTGGTGTGTCTTGCAAGCTGCTCCTTAGTTGCAGGAGTCTGTCTGTGCAGCGGCATTTAGGAATTTAGGAAGATCCCTCCGCGCTCTGCGCGGGATCAAAATCCTGCCTTGAGCTGCCAGTGGCGGAGGGGGTCTACCTTTCCCAGGGAAGCAGCGCGCTGGAAAGTGGGGAGGAAGACCACGTGGAGATGAGTGGCGACAGGCTGCGAAGCTGTGCCAAAACGTGGCTTCCTTGTGGAGGCTGGTAATTGCAGGCCTTGTGCTGTGCATCTCCCTAAGCATGTCTTTGGGCTGGATGCGCCAGAAGAGCAAGTCTGTGCATGTGAGCGCCTTATAGATGTGCAGGAATCTGTTCCCCTTCTCGTGTGGCACTATGCCCTCCAGCCCGCAGCCGCCCCAAAGGAGAGGGTACCATGAGGTCACCAGCACCTCCCAGCCAAGCCCCACTTTTTAAGCCTATGGGCTAGAGAAAGCAGGAGAACAGCCACAGTACTCCAGGGCAGAAGGGTGCCCTGCAGAAGTGAAGAGCTGGACAGGATTCTGTGTCAGCAAGGGCCTAAGACCTGCTCGGGAGCAGAGCTCCAAGGCAATCGGGCTCTTTGATCCAAAGCTGGAGCACAGCTGCCTGTCCTTCTTGTTCAAACGCTCACAGAGATGCTTGCTGAAGAGTCTCCGCCCTTCCTACTTCCAGGGAGTCCTCCTGCTGAGCGCCTCCTTTCTCGAGAAAGGCTTTCTCCGCCCACGCTATCTGGGGCCAGCTCAAAGGGAGGGAAAGAATGGAAAACCCGGGCAAACAAGCCAGCTGCCAGGTGAGGCTCTTGGAGCAAAGCATGCCGGTGACCGTGTGCTTTTGGCATTCTGGGAAGGAGTTGTTTCCGTCGCACACGCCGTCGGTATGAACTCTGAAAGGTTGTCAACTCGTGTCACAACGACCGATGTCGATGCAAGAGGTGTTGCAGCAGCTGAGAAGTTGCAGCAAAGCTGTTCTGCTTTGCTAGACATTTCAAGGGACCTCATTTGGTTGCAGCGTAGATGAGAGCACTTCCCAGAGGAACGTGAAAGTCAGACCATCCTCCCCCACCAACAGAGAGCGGTGTCCGTTTTCCCTGGTTTTTAGGTTGGATTCAATTCACTAGAAGCCTCCCCTTTTCCCATTTCACCCCAAAACAGAGTCTTTCTGACCACCTCACGGCCTTTAGTGCCCCTAGCAGGAGGCGGCTAGCGGGCTCTGCAGGCTCCGGGCGTGGCAAATGGCACTGGTTTTCTCCTCGTGCCATCCAGAGAGGGCCCACACCTGGGCATCCAGAGCTTTCCTTAGGGCCTGTAGGGCCCTCACTCTTGATGGGATCACAAGGGCTCAAATACACCAAATGCTCCAGCAGCACTGTCTTGTGCTGCAGAGGCTGGCACGCCGCTGCTTGTGAGCACAAGATGGAGAACGGTCTCATCCGGGACTCCGATAACCTCACCCGGCTTGTGTGTTTTCAGCCTGCTGCAAACAGTTCGGGAGAGCTCCTCTCAGGTGGACGAGGACAGCAAGCAGCAAGAACCTCGTCAAGCCAGACCTCGGACTGCAATTCCTGTTTGCAGGCAGCCAAACAGGGCAGAACAGGTAAGCCGAGGAGCGGAGCCGTGGAGGTCTCCAAGTCCGAGTGGTACTGCTGCCCCCCAAAGAGCAGGCCAGGTGGCCATGGTCTTTCAAGCTTGCCTGCCCATGCCTGGCAGGGAGAAGCTGCTGCAAAAAGCCAAAGGGGAGGAGCAGCAATGTGCTGTGGTGGGGGCATGGCTGGGTCGCCCCCTCCCTTGAACTTGCAGGGAAGAAGGCCAACCACAGGCGGGGCTGTGTTTGCAAGAGTGTAGCCAGCCGAGTGAAGGACGCCACGAGTCCTCTCTCTTCAGCCCTTGGGAGACCTCACCTGGAGCCAGCCCTAGGTCCAGGGTGGGGCTCGACCATGCAAGAGAGGCTCTGGAATGCTGGAGCAAATCCAGCGGAGGCTCCCAAGCTGGCCAGCGGGCTGGAGAACCTGGTGTCCAAGGGAGAGGTGGAGAGGACTGTGTTTGTTCAGCCCATAGAAGAGAAGGCTCAAGGGTCCATCGCCTTGCTGTCTGCAGCTACCCGGGGGAAAGGCTAGAGGTAACTTAGCCAGCTCTTCTCAGAGGCGCACAGTGACAGGGTGAGAGGCACAAGACGTAGAGTTGCAAAAAGGCAGATTCCGGCTAGCTGTTGGGAGGCGCGTTTCCACCATGAGGGTGGTCAAAGTTTGGAACAGGGCCCAGAGAGGCTGTGGGACTTCTACCCTTGGAGTTATTCAACCCTCAGGTGGACACGGCCCGGGCAGCCTGCTCTAACTGGCCCCGCTTGGAGCGGGGCCTTGGACGAGAGTTCTCCAGAGGTCCCCTCCAACCGACCCCGTTCAGTGGTTCCGTGCTGGGGTCTGACTGGTGGAACCCCACGGGAGCGTTTGATTTCACGGTTGCAGCGCTGAAAAACGGTCATTCCTTGCCCTCATTCACCCTGTCACGAGCGATGTCAGCAAGAGAGAATGGAGCCAGCAAGCAACGGTGGTGAATCCCGGCCAGGGTCCCTGCCTGCGGCAGTGCTTGGCATGGGGGTTTCTGAGGCCAGAGCAGAGCAAGTGTGCGGGAGGACGCACAGGCCCCGCAGTTGCTGGCTTCTCCAGGGCTGAGAGGTGAGAGCGCCTGAGGGAGGTCAGAAGCAGCCTCAAATTTGTCCTCTGGCCCCAATGCAGGCTTGGCGGCATCAGGAAACGCTGCCCGAGGTTCAGCCACACTCACCAGTGCCGTGGCTTGGGAAAGAGGAGAGCGCTGCTGCCTTCCTGCCCCGAGCTGAGGAGAAGAAGAGGAAGCCAGAGAGGCTGCCGCGGCTGCGCAAAGAGTAAGTGCGCGCCAGGCCCAGCCCCGGCCTGGAAAACTGGAGTGGCAGCACCTGTCCGAGGTGTGAGGAAGCCCATCTTGGGAGCCATGGGGCTGGGTATGGCGTCCCCTGATTTCTCCTGGCATGGCAATGACCTGGGCTGGACCCTGGTGCCAGGCAGCCCCAAGCTGCATTGCCACTTGAAGGCTGTGGGTACCACCAGCAGGAGCGTGCGTGCAGGGGCTGGTCGAGGGGAGAGGCAGGAGGGCCTCAGCCAGAAGGGGAGAGGGAACTTTCCCTGCTCTTGCAGGCAGCTTTCTGTACGAGCAAGCCACACCCTGCAACTCTTGGAGACTTACCAAGTGTGTCGGGAAGAGTGGAAGCAGAGGGTAGAGCTGAATCGGCAGCGGAATTCCCAAGAGAAGCACTTCCTCTGGTAAATTTCTCCAGCTGGGGGTGCTGTTTCCCCTTCCCCTGCACTGGCCTTCCCTCCACACCCAGGAGCACCCAAGGGGAGGGGAGGGGAAGGGGGTCCGGTCTTTCCCTGGCACCCCTCGTGGGAGAGCAACAGGCTTTGCAGGCTGTGGCCTGGGAGCAGGCACCCTTCCAGCCCAGGGGCAGGGGTTGGGCACTCAGCGGTGGGCTTTCCCTGTGGGACCAGAAAGTTGTGGCTGCCGACGATGAAAGGATTCCTCCAGCGTTTTGGCTCTCCCTTTTCAAACCGCACGCTCCATCCTTGTCTCCCCAAGGCTCCACACCCGGACACCTTGCCCTGTGGGGATCGAGGCCGGCTTGGTGCAAAGTCCCATCCCCGCCTGACTCCTCCGCAGGCTGATTACCGGCACGTGGCACCTTGTCATGTCCTTGCCTTGGACACTAGGGCCCCTGTCCCGTTCCAGAAAGCATAGAGATGCCAGCAGAAGCAGACCCCAGAAGAACCGCCCTGCCCTAGGCCTGCAGCGTTTCCGTGCCCTTCTCCCTGTGCCTAAAACCAAACGGTTCCTTTTTAATGCCCTAGCACTGGGCAGCAGATGGCTCTGCGGGATCAAAGGGAGAGATACCAGGACTTGCTGGCTGCGCAGAAGACATGTGAACATTGCTGGAAAGTCTGGAAGCGTGGTCCTGAGCCATCTTGCTAGCTGCGGAAGCCTGCCTGGGCCTGAAGAGCGACCAGTCCCAAGGCACTGCAGCTCCAGGGCCAAGTGGAGGCCTGTCAGCGTGGGAGCTCCCTCGGCTGCTGTCAGCGTTGTCTCCATTGCGGCCATGGAGCTCTTAGCAAAGGGGATGTTGAAATCCACCTACAAGGGCCAAAGGAAAAAAAAAAGTGGCGTGTACTTGTTCACGGCTGGAGTAACCAGCCTGTGCCTCACAAAGGACAGTGCTGCAGGACAGATGAACAGAAGAGCTGTTAAACCCCCCATGTGCTCCTCCACGGTTTTTGTAGCGCCATAACAGAATAACGCCCGTACACAGACCGCAGCATAGAGACACGCGTGCCACAGAGCGGGGGCGCAAGCAAACCACTGCCTCACTCATTCTAAGGACAGCGCGCGCGCACACACACGCGCCCCTTTCTTCCTTCATTACCCTCCCTAGGACACGCTCAGAGCTCACACCTCTCACTCCCCAAGACCCTCACGCACAGCCAGGACTGCACCGCCAGAGTGCACATGCACCAGCCCAACACATCCCTGACACTGCACACGCATCCGCACACATGCTCACGCTCTCCACACGCACAGAGACACTGCACAGCGGACACACCCCTCACACAGCATGGTGGCCAGGACACACGTACACCTGATGGGCCCACAGCCCCAGGGGTGCTATAGGAGCTGCAGCCCTTCTCCGGATTGTATGGGGAAAGGCTAAGGGCAGAGGAGGAGCTGCTGTGGGGTAGAGCGGTGCGGCAACCTGGGAGTGCAGATGCCTGGCTTTTCTCTGCAGCTGCAGTGCTCTCCAGCCAGGCAAACCTGGGATGGGCCATGTTTGTCCCTGGGCCTCCGTCGGCCCTTGGCTGCTCCTTGTGGCGGCCCCCCCAGGGCTGTGCTCATGTCCTGGTGGGCGCACGGTGTCCCCACCACCCACCTCCTGCCTGCTGCCTGGAGGTGGACGTGCCTCATTTAGACCTTCCTCCTCTCTTGCCGCATGGCTGCGGTTGGTTTTTTTAGCGCTTTCTTGAATTAGGTTTTCAAAGCAGCACCTAGTAGCTTCTTGTAAACTACAGGCAGCTCACAGCTGCTTGACTGCCCTGTCAGCCTTTTTCAAATCCTGGGCTCCTTGAAGCCTGTCCATGCGCCTCCTCTGACCCGGGAACACAGCATCTCCCTGCCCTTCATCAAACACAGGAAGGGGCTTTGTGGATCCTCCCAGAGGAGCGGGTGATGGCCGTGTCCTTTCGGTCTGTTGCTGGGAGAAGCCTCTTCTTCGGTCGTCTTCCTTGTCCCAGTAACGCCTGATGCTCCAAACACTGCACTCTCCCTGCAAGTGCTGCCTCTTAATAAGCACCTGCTTCACTGGCAGACATTCGGCGTAGTAAAGAGGCAAAGGCTTTGGACCGCCTTGCTGCTGCAGGGACCAACAAATTGCCAAGGAGGTCCAGAAGCTGAGTACTCAGCCAGTACTGTTTTGCCCTGCCTGTGCGCTTAGTTGGCAGCTTTCCCTGGCCATGCAACTCATGAAGTGGTGCTGACCCTGATTTCCAGAAAAGTGCTTGTCAGTTTAAAAGAGAAGAACTGGTTTTCAGTGGGGAGTTGGAAGGGCGACGTTCTGCTGCTTTGGGGGACTGCCCGCTGGCTTTTCTGGTGCGGTGACCCTTCTGTCTCGTCTCGCTCTGAGAGCTCCGCGAGGTCCCTCTTGACCCTCCCTGTGTGGAATAGCTACAAGATGCTGCTGCAGAGACTACTGGACTCTGACAGCCAGGCAGGGGTTAGGCCAGAGCCCAGATGCCCTCGGGAGCAGAGCGCAAAGCCAGAAGCCCGTTGGCTCCCCCACGAGATGTGGTTTGGGACCAGTGTTCCCTGCTGCTGCTCTCCGTGTCCTTCTTGGCTGCCTTAGCCCCTCTCCAGCCTCCACTCCCATTGGCCCAGCATGGCTTTGGCTGCTCTGGGTCTGCCCTTACTCACGGTCCCTGTGGCAGTCGGGTGTCCTTCTTCTGCCTCCCCTCGCCCCCTCCCCCGGCTGCCTTCACTACAGGGGCTTTCTGATGCACTCAATGGCCTCACAGGGCTGCCACAGCAGCGACCTCACTGTCCCAGCCCTGGGTCGCCTGTGGCCTCCCTTTTCCTGCCTCTAGCCAGCTAAACCCTGCCGAGGGGCACTTTGCCCTGGCACTCTGTGCCCTGGTGAATGTTGCAAGCCTGGCACGCAATGGCTGCTCCTTGCTGGACGAGACAAAGAGGAAAGCACTTGAGGTGCCCGGTTAATGCTGAAGAGCCATGGTGATCGCAGGCAACAATGGTTGCTCGTGGGCTCCAGTCCGCCTCTCCAAGCGTGCTCCAGTGGCGCAATGGGCCAGCGCGCAGTACTTATACAGCAGTGCTAAGCGGAGGGATGCTGAGGGTGTGAGTTCAAGCCTCACCTGGAGCATGGGCTTTTGATCATGCAGTGCCTCCTCTTCCCTTGGGCGGTGCAGCTTCCTAGCAGTGACATCTGTCTCAAGCCAGACATCCTGGGACCTGCCAATACAGACACCTTGGAACACCAGAAGCGCTCGGGGCCGTTCCTGGCTTGACCTGGGCTCTGCCCGCATAGCACTCGGTTTGGGGCCCCGGAGGCAGAGCTGGGCTCTCCTCCCTTCTCTTCCGCAGAGGATCCAGACCCCACTCAGGGCGCAGATGCTAACATTTTCCTTTGCTCTTCAGCATTTGCCCTCCAGGCGGACACTCTCCCAGCACCAGCTGCCCAGCCTCACTGTGGCAGAGCCTTCCTAGCCAGCCTTTCCCCCTGCAGCCAGGCCAGGAGGAAGCACTCCTGGCTCTCTACACGCGAGCACTGCGGTGGAGCTGCAGGCAAAAGCTGCTGCCTCACAGCGCCTCTCACTCTGCAGCAGGCAAGGGAGAAAGGCAGCTCTGCCTTTCCAGGGAGGGTTTCTTTCCCACAGCCAGCTTACAGCTTGGCCGGAACAGGACTTAAGACTTCCAGCAAGGTGGCATAACCTCAGAAAAGTCACACACTCCCCCTGAAGAAAAAAAAAAAGCGACTTCTTTCTCCCAGGGAAGAGCTACTTGTGTTGGGGGTCTCTATGGCGTGGGATGGCAGTTGCGGGTGGGCTGGGGCTGCAGGGCAGTTTGTGTGTGGAGCTGAGAGTGCCCTGACTGCAACACGGAGAGCAAGGGCAAGGGAAAGGAAAGGTGAAAAGCTGGGCACTTTCCAGGCAGACTCTCTCAGTTCTCAAGCTTGGCCTGGAGAACGGAGAAGCTTGACTGCTTTCCCAGAAGCAGGGGTAGCTGTCACGGCAGCCCCACAGCAGAAGACACTGCACGATCACTAGAAACCAGGAAATCATTTTAGGCACGAGCCCACTGAATGTTTGGAACAGAGAGCACAGAAGAGCTCCCTAGGCCATGGCATCTTTGGAAACAAACCCACTGGCCTACCCTTGCGGGTGCCTCCCGTGTCTTTTCCAACTCTCCTTTTCACCCGGCGGGCTTTGCAAAACCATTGCTGTGACTCGGATTCGGCCACAACGCAGAGTACTAACCACTATACGATCACAGCTGCCCATGTGATTGCCTTTCCTCCTCGGGCCATTTGTCCCTCCTGCCTCCTGCCCTCCTGCCTTCTGCCCTCCTGCGGAGCAGCCAGAGCTGTCAGGTGACGGCAGGCTAGCAGGGAGAAGTCAGAAAATGCGAGTCTGTGTCCTTGCAGAGCAGCACCCGAACAGCGCAAGCCCTCATGTGCCTCCCTGGGAGAGGGGAGGCAAACTCACGCTCTAGATTCACCTTTTCAGAAGTCTCAGTTCTTGGGGATGGCAAAGAACTGGACTGAAGGAAGTTACGGGGCATGTCCAGGGGCTGGCGATGAGGAAAGGACAACTCTGCAAAGAGCGGCCCCGCGTAGCCAGTGGACAGAGGGTGGTGTAGGGGGGAAGGCAGGTGCATATCACAGGGGATACGAACTGCTCCGTGCCCAGCCCTGGCTCTTTCTGCTCAAGTGTCCCCTCCACCACGCACCCTGGGGTGCAGTGTGAGCCTGTGGGCGCACCTCCACAAAGAGCGACGGTCCTTTCCCCACTTGCTCTGCTCCTGCTGCTGGGAGAGGTCCTGGCGAGAGGTTGCAGCTGCAGGAGTGCTGCGCTGGGTGGCGGAGGTGGCTCAGCAGAAGGGAGCTGCTCCTCGCCTGAGCTACGTTGCAGCCATGCCCGGCCCTGGCCGCCATGCACCTCGCTGACCCTGCCCTTCCCTGGCTGACCGGGCTCCAGAGCTTGGCCTCAGACCCGTCTCAGCACTTTGGACTTGGCTGGCAACCACTGCTCTGTGCCTGGCCCTCGTTCCTGACACTCAACCAGCTCTCCCTTCTTGCTCGGGTGCTGAGGGCCTGTGCCCTGCCAGGGAGGTCCCTGCCTCACTGGCCTTGCTATGTCCCTCGCAGCCTGCTTGCCTGCCCTCGGAAAGCAGCCCGCTCCCACTGCTGGCTGCCACCTGCAGCAAGAGCGTGCTCACGCTTCGCACTGTGCTGCAAGGACAGCCGGAAGGGGCATCGGTCCCCTGGCGAGGGGCAATCCAGACTTCCCCCAGCCCAACCCATGCACCAGGACAGGAGTGTTGCAGTCTGGTGGGTATAGGTGAGTGGTGCAAGGAGCTGGATTTTGGCTCCGGTTTCTTGGAGAGGTGGGTTTGAAGCCCGTGCTGTCGGGCTTTGTTGTCTCAGGCTGCTGTGATTTGTGCCCAGCTGTGATTTTCTGCTCAGGGACTTTCCACGGCAGCGGGTCCCTGCCGGCAAGCCCACGTGTGCCACCAAAAGGAGGCCGTCCCTGGGTGGGCTCGAACCACCAGCCTCTCGGTTAACAGCTGAGCGCGCTCGCCCATTGCGCCACAGAGACTCCCCCCGACCAAGGGCTGTCTCAGTGATGCGCCCGTCTGTGCCATGACACACCTCGGTGCTGAGGGACTGGCAATGCCCCTGATCTTGGGCCATGTCCTTGGAGGGCACGTGCACGCACCACGCGGTGGAGGCGGCTTGAGGAGAGGCCTTTTCTCAGTCTCTTCCAGCATCGCTTTCCCACACGCTGTGCGTCAAGAGAGAGCTGGTGGGTGCAGCTCTCTCCCGTGCCCGCCCGCCTGCTCTGCTCCTGGTGCTGGAGGCAGGACAGTAGCCACGCACACAGCACTGCTGACCTGGCTGAGGTGGACTCAGGGCAAGGGATTTGCTCCGCTCCCTCTGGCCACCCCTGCCCAGAGCAAGGTGTAGCAGTGGTGCCAGCAGCTGGAGGCTCCTCTCCTGGATGGGCCCTGAGCACCTGGGGTCCACTGCCCATAGGTGCTGAGTGGTGTCTAGGCTTCCTGTGAGCCCCAGCACCATCGGACCCTGTCAGCGCCCTCCGGACCGTTTCTCAGAGACTTCCGGAATAAGAAGAGCTTGGCGCAGGGGTTGCTTCAGAGCAGGCATGTGAGTGAGGCACACGGTGGTTTCCTCTCTGCGTGGGCATCGACTGACCCTGGCAGAGGACAGACTCCCCTCCCAGGGAGCCAGCTGCTCTATGAGCGCAGCAATGTGTGAGCCCTCTTGGCTTGACATGGAAAGACGGGCAGTTTTGTCCCACAGAGGCACACTTCTGAGAGCTGCAGCTGAATTTAATGCAGGAGGGTGTTTTTGCCAAGCTGTTAGGAGCTATGAAGCTGGACTGGTTGTGTCCTCCTGGCAGCGTGTCGTGACTAGAGCCGGGGCCATCTCAGCAGCACAAAAGGGCATTAGACTGTGCAGAAAGGGCCCCCAGGGCCCCCTTGCCTCAACCACGCTGCCAATAGCACACGGCGCAAACCTGTGTCCAGCGGTGACCAGCCTCCCCGCCGACCGCCACCTTGCACTCCCTGGGCCTTCCCGCTGCAGGGTGCCTGCTGCCCAGAGGCTCTGGTTGAGGGCCTCGTTCTCAGAAAGAAGGAGGAATGCCTGCAGAGTTGCCTGGGAAGGCTCGGGCTGCCACGGCAATTTGTCTTCCTGACCGGCTGTGGGGGGCTGTGGTTGGAGGGGTTGGTCCCCTGCAGGGCAGGGCTGGTGCCCACCGGTGGGTGCACAGGCAGGCTGGGCCTCTCCTCCCTGGTGGTCTAGTGGTCAGGATTCGGCACTCTCACTGCCGCGGCCTGGGTTCGATTCCCAGCAGGGAAAGGCTTAGGGTTAGGGCTAACCCTATTGCCACAGCAAGTGAGGCCTTTCACCTGGGGGGCAGCGTGGAAGGAAGGGGACCCTATCAGACGCACAGGAGCTCTGAGCAGGCACGAGGAACAGGGCGTTTCCTCTGTTGCAACAACAGCCATCCTGGGCTTGCCTGTGCAGCCAGCTCCAGGGCAGCCCTGTCTTCTGCCAAATCCCCTTGCAGAATACCCTTTCCTTAGGGCTCCTGGGAGGCGCTGGGTGACAGAGAAAAGGTCTCTGGGTCTGCGGGACGTGACTCACCTGCCGCAGGAGCTGCCTTGTCTTTCAGTCCTAAGATCCCTGCACTACCCAGTCCCACAGAGGCAGGAGCAGGCGACTCTGCAGTGAAGCTTTGCTCTGCACATGCCAATGAGAGACCCTTCCCATGCTTCCTGGTGCAGACGGGGCCAGAAGGCCCAGGGAGGAGCTGAAATGGGCTCCTGGGCCCATGGGCAGGGTGTGTGGAGCATTGCTGGTCAGGGCCACTGAGGCCCTCAGGGCCCTGACAGCACCCAGGTGTCGCGTCCTGCTGCTACGCCACAGGGGACTCGCAATAACAACCAGTGCTTAGGCCCTGCTGATAGTCACAGCCTGAGCCAGCCCTTGGTTCTGTTACGTCCTGGACAACTCCGGTCACTTTGAAAGAAGCCCTGGAAACAAGCCCACCTGCCCCCCACACTCAGCCATGGCACAGGTGTTCCTCAGTGCAGCGAGATGTTGGTGCACAAGGGGTGGCGCTTAACGCTCCCAGACCCGATTTTGCATTCGCACGGCCTTTGGCACGGTTTGGAGACGGTCCTGGCGGACTCTTGGACAGTGCCCGGGGGGAAAGGAAGTAGCCGTTGCTGAGAGCACAGCTCACCGAGGCAGCACACAGGTGCAGCAGTTTGAGCCAAAGGAGGCTGTGACCTCTCGCAAGCTCTAACAGGCTCCAGCGAGCTCTGTCAGCCATTCCTGAGCACAGGGCGCTTGGAGCTCTAGTTCCACCTAGAGTCGTGATGAGGGAAGGTCAAGCAGCCGTCCAGCAGGTGCCAGCGAGAGACCTGTACCACAAGCGCTGGGCCCAGTACAAGAAAGACATGGCCATGCCGGAGCGAGTCCAGCAAAAGGCCTCCGAGAGGCTTGAGGGATTGAAGCATCCGTCACACGAGCAGAGGCTGAGAGAGCTGGGATTGTTTAGGCGGGAGACGCAAAGGCCCAGAGGGGCTCTTGTCGGTGTGTCTAAATACGCGATGGGGGGAGTAAAGAAGACGGAGCCAGACTCCAGAGCCCAGGCAGACTCCAGACTCCAGAACCCAGAGAGGCTGTGGTATACCTAACCAGCACCAGCCCTTGCTTTGCCGAGGCTCCTCTTTATTCCTTCCTTCCTTTATCCCTTCCTTCCTTCCTTCAGGGCAGAGCTCAGCACAGCCCCTGCGGCCAGCAATGGCAGCGCAGCGTCCCCATCTGGGGCCACCACACTGGTGAGCTCCCCCTCCCCGCCCCCGCCATGGCTCTCGCTGCGCCACGGCGTGGGGTGGGGGCAGCACCCCAAAACAGCCAGCGCAGCTGCCCTTGGCTGAGGTGGGCAAAGCCTGGCAGGGTCTGGGGGAGGGTGTCGCAGGAGGCCTGGCAGCCTCTTGGTGACGCGGGCTGGGGTCACAGTGGGACATGCCGCATCACAGCCACAGCTCCCCTCCCGCCACGGGGCCCCTCCCTGCACTTCCCTGCGAGGCCTGGGCAAGCCCAGCTTTCGGGTGCTGCTCTCGCCACCGCTCTTCTCTGGAGGAGCTGCTTTGCAGCGCAACGAGAGGGCGAAGGCAGGCCACGCAACACTGCTGGAGCCTGCCTGGGGAAGTGCAAAGGAGGAGGAGGAGAAGTTTCCTCCTCCCCCTCCTGCTACAGGGCCTCATTGAGCGTGAGGGGGCGCAAAGATGGAGAACCTGTGGCCAGACGTGTTCCCAACGCTCAGGAATCTCAGCCGCTACGGTAAGGCTTGCAGGAGGTATTTCCTGACTGCTGTAGAGCATATCAGCTAGGAGAAGAGCTATGGAAAGGCTGGGCTCTGTGGGGCAGGGCTGGACAGGGCTAGTGGGTGCCACGAGAGACCAGTCTGCACGTCCCTTGGTGGCCCAGCGGTGAGTTTGGCAGCCGGGACTCCTGCAGGGGAGACACCTGGGGCTGCCCTGAGCCTGGGCGACTCCTGTGGGCACGGCACCGTCCTCTCACTGGCGTGGAAAGCTAGTCCCCGTTTCCCTAGCGGGCGGGTATGCCTTTCAGGCATGCCCACCTGAAAGGACAGGAGCCTCGCTTAGAAGTGGGCAGAGGTGTCCTCGCAGCTCAGCTCTGCAGCTCCCGCCACGTGGAGCGCCTTGCGTGTTCGGAATTGGGGTGGCGGTATGTTTCGTCTCACCTGCACCGGTCACCTCCTTGGTGAGCAGGGTGCTGAATGGTTGTGCGCTTGCTGACTTGGATTTTTCCCTTGCTTTCCAGAGATTGTTACCATTTGGGACAGCGTCTCTGAATACATTCTAGAGCACTTGGCAGAGAACAAGGTGGGTCTTGTGGCTCGGTCCTCCCCTCCTGAAACGCTGACGGTTTGCCTTGTCCTGACACCCCTGTGCCACGGCGTGCCGTTGCTTCCCTCCCCTGAAAAGAGAAAGAGCACCCCCGCAGGACACTGTCCTGGACAAATGTGCCACAGAGCAGCTTCTCTGGCACCGGCGGTAACAACGGAAGTCCCGATAAAGCAGAAGAGAGTGCTGGGCACTTTCTGGGCCTTCTCCCTTCTCCAGTGCCAGCATGGAAAAACCAAAGCCTGGCCCCTGTTCCAGGGTTGGTCCCTGCCGTTGGAAACCCCTCCGACTGTAGGTAGGGGAGGAATGTTGGCTCTGCTGTTGCTTTCCCAAAGAGATTTGGGGGGCGAGCCGAGGAGCAAGAGGAAAGAAAGGTCTGGAGTGTGTGCTTTCCCTAGTGCCCCATCTTGCCTTTTGCATGCTAGGGGTGGGCAGGGCCCAGGGCAGCATCCCCACGCTCGGGCAAGCCCTCGGTCCGTTTTTCGTCTCCAGGCTGCTTATGCTTGTTCCTTCTCTCCCGCTGCTGCTCTCAGGGTGTCAAGGTATTAGGAGTGGGGATATTCTATGTCCTTAAACACTACGAGTGCTCCGTGAACGGTGAGCTTTCGATTGTTCGGAGACCCATGTTCCGTATATCGGAGGTTGTTGCCAAGGAATACCAGGCCAGGTGCGCTCAAGAAGATGTTCCTGGTAAGAAGACACGTTAAAACCTTTGCCTGCCCTTGCGCCGAGCTTGAGGCGCATGCAAACTGCTCTGAAGACATGACTGAATGCCTCCGGCTGGCCTGAGAACAACTTCAGCTTGTTCATGCTGCAGAGGCCAGCCAGGAGCAACTGCTCAGAAAGGCTCCCTGGGTGTCCTTTCCTGGTAATATGCCTTCAGCCGGGTGCGTGGGAGGGATAGGACGCTGGCCCCAAAAGCGGAGACATTTGCTGACTACGAGGCGGTGGGGGTGGGGGTCGGGGTGGGGGGTAGAAGAACCCTGTGGGCTGCTGTGCCGTCCTTGCACTTTGCTTCTTCCTTGTGTCTACTGACATGGCATAGGCTTAGCCAGAGGGCACTGGCTGCGGGCACAGTCACAATGGCCTGGCACCACGCACTTTCTCATGGGACCTGCACCCGTCTGCCCTACTTGTCCTGCCCTCCGGTAACGTGGTCCTACCAAATGGTTAGTTTCCCTTTTTTATTCCTGCACTGGCAAAATCACTGCTGCCCCCTGAGCACCTCAGTTTGCAGGCTGCTCTGACTCTTCCCGGAAGGGACTCCATAAACTGCTCCTAGGCGCTGTAGCAGAGGATTCAAGAGCCTGCTCTGAGGCAGCGCTGTCTTGCCAGAAAGTGTTGTCGCCTTGTGATTGGAGCCCGCTGCCCTGCTGCAGAGGTGCCTTTGTTCCTCCTTTGCTGCTGTCTAGGTGACGTAAGAATCGTCCCTCTGAGGTACGAGGATCTATCCGTGTGTGCTCACATGCCTTTTACAACGGTGCAGTGCTGCATACAGGAGACCGTGATGGCGTTCTTTCGGGCCATCTCAAAAAGACAGGCCGTGGACTTTGTCTTCAAGGCCATTGGCATTCTCTCCGTACGAGACCAGGAAGTGACCATGAGATTTTACGATGACTTCCTCCTCACCATGGATGGCACTGGAAAGCTGCTAGAAGCTCTGCTCGGGGTAAGTCGAGTGCTTCCCCGTGCTACGCCTACTTCTTCTAGACACCTGTCAAAGGACGACTGAACTGATCTCTGTTGGCCTGCCAGGACCTTCCCGGCCAGCGAGGCAGCCACGGTCTCCAGCCACGCCAACTCTCTCTAGCGTCCGTCTCTCGTACGCAGTGGTCTGGGCGACAGAGGCGAACGTAGGACGAGCTGCCCCGCGTTAGGCCAAGGCTCTGGCTGGCCCAGCATCCCACTCTCTGTGCTAGAAATGATAATGGCGAGGCTTTTACGGGCTCAAAAGTAGGCAGTTTCTGGGGAAAGAGTCTACGACGCAGGCAGGTATCTGTGGCACTTCCCCTCGCAGAAAGCCATGGTTGAGTGCTGGGCCGTCTGCACTGACCAGCCCTTCCCAGTGTCCCTGGCGTCCCACTGCCATGAACAGCTCTTTTCTGCCCCAGGCCTGCATTCACGCTCTGCTTGGGATGGTCACCCTGTCCCAGCCTGTCTCCTCATCCCAGCCCAATGCCCTTCCCCAGCTCTCTCGTGTGGCGCTCCCGGTTCTTACCCACTGGGCAAAGGCAAAGCAAGGGCTGGGTCTCTCTCGCTCCTCTTCCATGCTATGGATGCAACCACCCAAATCCTTGGAGAGCCTGTGAGGCTAACACCAGGTCCGAGCCAGGTGTTCTCTTTCCAGGAAGGCTCATAGCAAGCCAACCGGCAAAACCCGGCCCGCAGAGACCCTGGCTAATCGAATGCCTTCTCCTGTGCCTGACTTCTCCACTAACAGAGAAGGAGCGTCCTCGTTGACTGTCTTGACTCTTGCCCTTGCGAAACACCTGGCAGTGAGGTCCCTCAGTCTCAGCTCTGAGCTGTGCATCTTCTGCTTTCCTAGTTGAGGGCTAGCATTTGGAGAGGAAACTTTGTTTCAGGGTGTCCCGGTGGCAGCATCTGCCCTGAGCACAAGAAAGATTTGCTGCCTTTAGGAGCAAGGCAGTCATGTCGCCGGAACGCTCTCACGTACCTCTGTCTCTGTTTTAGGCCCCAGGGACGAGACCCCTGGTGGTTTCAGGAAGAGGAAGTGTGGCTTTTCGCATGGGTCCCGGCAGTGTCTTCGTGTTGCCACAGTACGTTTGTGGAGTAGGTCTCAGCTCCTGCTCGGTGAATAGGAGGAGGGGAGGCGAGATGGTCTCCAGGGGCAGCAAGGAGGCCTGGAGTACACTTTCTCCGCGTCAGGATAGGGAAGCCCTGGCCCAGACTGGTGGGGCCTCTCGTGTGCGCACACGCCGCGGAGGTCTGGCCTGTGCCTCTCCGGTTCCTCAGAATGAGAGTTCTCAAGGATGTTGCGTACTCTGCTTTGGAAAGCTATGGCCTTGGCAGGCCTTCTCAAAGCTCTCTGGCAACGGACTGTGAATGCGAGCGGCAAAGGGAGCGTGGTGCCTTTTCTGCAGCCTGGCGTCTTCTCCTTTCCAGATTTGATTTGACGCTTCCGGCTGAAAAACAAGAGGCGGAATCTCCCTCCCAGGGATCCCTGAAGTGCACTGAAGAAGAAGGGCAGATGGACAGAACAGGTCATGTCACAGCTGACTTGTGAGAGAGAAGGGAGTGTGCATGCGTGCGTGTGTTCATGCGTGTGTTCCCTTTGTCCTCAGCAGTAGGTGGTTGGAGCCCTGGTCAAGATGCGGTGCCTGGGAGAGTAGACTGCCTCTTTGTGCCTCTATTTACCCCTCGCAGCAAATCTCAAATGACTCTGGATGGCAGGAGGTCTCAGGGTGGCCCAACAGCAACAAATGCAGCTGGTGCCGCTGAAGGGCAGTTTTGCCCCGGGGCGCTGCGCCCTGGTGAATAGCGCAAGCTCCTCTTTCACTTTAGCACTTTAGGACGTTTGGCGGCGAGGTGTCTATGCTGGAGGGGAAGGGAGGGGGGGTCTACCTCTCTGACGGATCCCAGGCACGTGAATGTGGGGAGAAAGATTGCCTGGAGATGACTGTCAACAGGCTGCTGGTGTGTGCCAAGGACGTCCTAGGGAGCAAGACCTCTTGGAGAGCGTGGCTCCAAGGGGATCAGCCTGTTTGATCCGATGCTGGAGCACATCTGCCTGTCCCAAGTGCTCACAAAGACGCTTGCTGAAGAGCCTTCTCCTTTCCTACTTCCAGGGAGTGCTCCCGTTGCGTGCCTCCTCTCTCAAGAAAGGCCTGTGCCACCCGCGTTATCTGGCGCCGGCCGTAAAAAGCAGAAGGGGCGGAAGAGCAAAGGAAGCAAGTCGTCGGCCAGGTGAGGCTCTTGGAGAAAAGGGCTGAGGGTGCCCTTGTGCTCTTGGAGTTCTTCAAAGGGGTTGCTTCTTCCGTACACTCTGTCAGTGTGACATCTGAAGGGTGGCCAACAAGTCTTTGCATGACTTGGTCTTCCTAGATTGACGGCAAGCCTGTCGCAGGTTTCTGCGAGCCTCTGGTGTCAAGCTTCTCTCTGGTGCCTTTCTTGTTTCCAGGACGGAGACTGAGATGTCACCTGTGAGACCAGCCTCTTCCTCCAGAGGGTCTCGGAAGGCCGCCAAAGGCCAGGAGGCAAAGGACAGAGCGCGTAACAAGCAGACTGAGGGAAAAGGTAATGTCACAGCTGACTGGTGAGAGAGGTGTGTTTGTTTTCCTTTTGGCCTCCGCAGCACGGGGCTGGAGCCAAGCTGAAAAGGCGATGCCCGGCGGAGTAGGCTGCTTCTCTTGTGCCTCTGTTTACTCATCACAGCAGATCTCAGGGGACTCCTCCTGGAAGGGGCTCTCCGGGCAGTCCTGCAGCACCAACTGCAGCAGCTGCCACTGCTGAGGGGCACTTGGCCCTGGGACTCCATGCCCTGGTGTGTCTTGCAAGCTGCTCCTTAGTTGCAGGAGTCTGTCTGTGCAGCGGCATTTAGGAATTTAGGAAGATCCCTCCGCGCTCTGCGCGGGATCAAAATCCTGCCTTGAGCTGCCAGTGGCGGAGGGGGTCTACCTTTCCCAGGGAAGCAGCGCGCTGGAAAGTGGGGAGGAAGACCACGTGGAGATGAGTGGCGACAGGCTGCGAAGCTGTGCCAAAACGTGGCTTCCTTGTGGAGGCTGGTAATTGCAGGCCTTGTGCTGTGCATCTCCCTAAGCATGTCTTTGGGCTGGATGTGCCAGAAGAGCAAGTCTGTGCATGTGAGCGCCTTAGAGATGTGCAGGAATCTGTTCCCCTTCTCGTGTGGCACTATGCCCTCCAGCCCGCAGCCGCCCCAAAGGAGAGGGTACCATGAGGTCACCAGCACCTCCCAGCCAAGCCCCGCTTTTTAAGCCTATGGGCTAGAGAAAGCAGGAGAACAGCCACAGTACTCCAGGGCAGAAGGGTGCCCTGCAGAAGTGAAGAGCTGGACAGGATTCTGTGTCAGCAAGGGCCTAAGACCTGCTCGGGAGCAGAGCTCCAAGGCAATCGGGCTCTTTGATCCAAAGCTGGAGCACAGCTGCCTGTCCTTCTTGTTCAAACGCTCACAGAGATGCTTGCTGAAGAGTCTCCGCCCTTCCTACTTCCAGGGAGTCCTCCTGCTGAGCGCCTCCTTTCTCGAGAAAGGCTTTCTCCGCCCACGCTATCTGGGGCCAGCTCAAAGGGAGGGAAAGAATGGAAAACCCGGGCAAACAAGCCAGCTGCCAGGTGAGGCTCTTGGAGCAAAGCATGCCGGTGACCGTGTGCTTTTGGCATTCTGGGAAGGAGTTGTTTCCGTCGCACACGCCGTCGGTATGAACTCTGAAAGGTTGTCAACTCGTGTCACAACGACCGATGTCGATGCAAGAGGTGTTGCAGCAGCTGAGAAGTTGCAGCAAAGCTGTTCTGCTTTGCTAGACATTTCAAGGGACCTCATTTGGTTGCAGCGTAGATGAGAGCACTTCCCAGAGGAACGTGAAAGTCAGACCATCCTCCCCCACCAACAGAGAGCGGTGTCCGTTTTCCCTGGTTTTTAGGTTGGATTCAATTCACTAGAAGCCTCCCCTTTTCCCATTTCACCCCAAAACAGAGTCTTTCTGACCACCTCACGGCCTTTAGTGCCCCTAGCAGGAGGCGGCTAGCGGGCTCTGCAGGCTCCGGGCGTGGCAAATGGCACTGGTTTTCTCCTCGTGCCATCCAGAGAGGGCCCACACCTGGGCATCCAGAGCTTTCCTTAGGGCCTGTAGGGCCCTCACTCTTGATGGGATCACAAGGGCTCAAATACACCAAATGCTCCAGCAGCACCGTCTTGTGCTGCAGAGGCTGGCACGCCGCTGCTTGTGAGCACAAGATGGAGAACGGTCTCATCCGGGACTCCGATAACCTCACCCGGCTTGTGTGTTTTCAGCCTGCTGCAAACAGTTCGGGAGAGCTCCTCTCAGGTGGACGAGGACAGCAAGCAGCAAGAACCTCGTCAAGCCAGACCTCGGACTGCAATTCCTGTTTGCAGGCAGCCAAACAGGGCAGAACAGGTAAGCCGAGGAGCGGAGCCGTGGAGGTCTCCAAGTCCGAGTGGTACTGCTGCCCCCCAAAGAGCAGGCCAGGTGGCCATGGTCTTTCAAGCTTGCCTGCCCATGCCTGGCAGGGAGAAGCTGCTGCAAAAAGCCAAAGGGGAGGAGCAGCAATGTGCTGTGGTGGGGGCATGGCTGGGTCGCCCCCTCCCTTGAACTTGCAGGGAAGAAGGCCAACCACAGGCGGGGCTGTGTTTGCAAGAGTGTAGCCAGCCGAGTGAAGGACGCCACGAGTCCTCTCTCTTCAGCCCTTGGGAGACCTCACCTGGAGCCAGCCCTAGGTCCAGGGTGGGGCTCGACCATGCAAGAGAGGCTCTGGAATGCTGGAGCAAATCCAGCGGAGGCTCCCAAGCTGGCCAGCGGGCTGAAGAACCTGGTGTCCAAGGGAGAGGTGGAGAGGACTGTGTTTGTTCAGCCCATAGAAGAGAAGGCTCAAGGGTCCATCGCCTTGCTGTCTGCAGCTACCCGGGGGAAAGGCTAGAGGTAACTTAGCCAGCTCTTCTCAGAGGCGCACAGTGACAGGGTGAGAGGCACAAGACGTAGAGTTGCAAAAAGGCAGATTCCGGCTAGCTGTTGGGAGGCGCGTTTCCACCATGAGGGTGGTCAAAGTTTGGAACAGGGCCCAGAGAGGCTGTGGGACTTCTACCCTTGGAGTTATTCAACCCTCAGGTGGACACGGCCCGGGCAGCCTGCTCTAACTGGCCCCGCTTGGAGCGGGGCCTTGGACGAGAGTTCTCCAGAGGTCCCCTCCAACCGACCCCGTTCAGTGGTTCCGTGCTGGGGTCTGACTGGTGGAACCCCACGGGAGCGTTTGATTTCACGGTTGCAGCGCTGAAAAATGGTCATTCCTTGCCCTCATTCACCCTGTCACGAGCGATGTCAGCAAGAGAGAATGGAGCCAGCAAGCAACGGTGGTGAATCCCGGCCAGGGTCCCTGCCTGCGGCAGTGCTTGGCATGGGGGTTTCTGAGGCCAGAGCAGAGCAAGTGTGCGGGAGGACGCACAGGCCCCGCAGTTGCTGGCTTCTCCAGGGCTGAGAGGTGAGAGCGCCTGAGGGAGGTCAGAAGCAGCCTCAAATTTGTCCTCTGGCCCCAATGCAGGCTTGGCGGCATCAGGAAACGCTGCCCGAGGTTCAGCCACACTCACCAGTGCCGTGGCTTGGGAAAGAGGAGAGCGCTGCTGCCTTCCTGCCCCGAGCTGAGGAGAAGAAGAGGAAGCCAGAGAGGCTGCCGCGGCTGCGCAAAGAGTAAGTGCGCGCCAGGCCCAGCCCCGGCCTGGAAAACTGGAGTGGCAGCACCTGTCCGAGGTGTGAGGAAGCCCATCTTGGGAGCCATGGGGCTGGGTATGGCGTCCCCTGATTTCTCCTGGCATGGCAATGACCTGGGCTGGACCCTGGTGCCAGGCAGCCCCAAGCTGCATTGCCACTTGAAGGCTGTGGGTACCACCAGCGGGAGCGTGCGTGCAGGGGCTGGTCGAGGGGAGAGGCAGGAGGGCCTCAGCCAGAAGGGGAGAGGGAACTTTCCCTGCTCTTGCAGGCAGCTTTCTGTACGAGCAAGCCACACCCTGCAACTCTTGGAGACTTACCAAGTGCGTCGGGAAGAGTGGAAGCAGAGGGTAGAGCTGAATCGGCAGCGGAATTCCCAAGAGAAGCACTTCCTCTGGTAAATTTCTCCAGCTGGGGGTGCTGTTTCCCCTTCCCCTGCACTGGCCTTCCCTCCACACCCAGGAGCACCCAAGGGGAGGGGAGGGGAAGGGGGTCCGGTCTTTCCCTGGCACCCCTCGTGGGAGAGCAACAGGCTTTGCAGGCTGTGGCCTGGGAGCAGGCACCCTTCCAGCCCAGGGGCAGGGGTTGGGCACTCAGCGGTGGGCTTTCCCTGTGGGACCAGAAAGTTGTGGCTGCCGACGATGAAAGGATTCCTCCAGCGTTTTGGCTCTCCCTTTTCAAACCGCACGCTCCATCCTTGTCTCCCCAAGGCTCCACACCCGGACACCTTGCCCTGTGGGGATCGAGGCCAGCTTGGTGCAAAGTCCCATCCCCGCCTGACTCCTCCGCAGGCTGATTACCGGCACGTGGCACCTTGTCATGTCCTTGCCTTGGACACTAGGGCCCCTGTCCCGTTCCAGAAAGCATAGAGATGCCAGCAGAAGCAGACCCCAGAAGAACCGCCCTGCCCTAGGCCTGCAGCGTTTCCGTGCCCTTCTCCCTGTGCCTAAAACCAAACGGTTCCTTTTTAATGCCCTAGCACTGGGCAGCAGATGGCTCTGCGGGATCAAAGGGAGAGATACCAGGACTTGCTGGCTGCGCAGAAGACATGTGAACATTGCTGGAAAGTCTGGAAGCGTGGTCCTGAGCCATCTTGCTAGCTGCGGAAGCCTGCCTGGGCCTGAAGAGCGACCAGTCCCAAGGCACTGCAGCTCCAGGGCCAAGTGGAGGCCTGTCAGCATGGGAGCTCCCTCGGCTGCTGTCAGCGTTGTCTCCATTGCGGCCATGGAGCTCTTAGCAAAGGGGATGTTGAAATCCACCTACAAGGGCCAAAGGAAAAAAAAAGTGGCGTGTACTTGTTCACGGCTGGAGTAACCAGCCTGTGCCTCACAAAGGACAGTGCTGCAGGACAGATGAACAGAAGAGCTGTTAAACCCCCCATGTGCTCCTCCACAGTTTTTGTAGCGCCGTAACAGAATAACGCCCGTACACAGACCGCAGCATAGAGACACGCGTGCCACAGAGCGGGTGTGCAAGCAAACCACTGCCTCACTCATTCTAAGGACAGCGCGCGCGCACACACACGCGCCCCTTTCTTCCTTCATTACCCTCCCTAGGACACGCTCAGAGCTCACACCTCTCACTCCCCAAGACCCTCACGCACAGCCAGGACTGCACCGCCAGAGTGCACATGCACCAGCCCAACACATCCCTGACACTGCACACGCATCCGCACACATGCTCACGCTCTCCACACGCACAGAGACACTGCACAGCGGACACACCCCTCACACAGCATGGTGGCCAGGACACACGTACACCTGATGGGCCCACAGCCCCAGGGGTGCTATAGGAGCTGGAGCCCTTCTCCGGATTGTATGGGGAAAGGCTAAGGGCAGAGGAGGAGCTGCTGTGGGGTAGAGCGGTGCGGCAACCTGGGAGTGCAGATGCCTGGCTTTTCTCTGCAGCTGCAGTGCTCTCCAGCCAGGCAAACCTGGGATGGGCCATGTTTGTCCCTGGGCCTCCGTCGGCCCTTGGCTGCTCCTTGTGGCGGCCCCCCCAGGGCTGTGCTCATGTCCTGGTGGGCGCACGGTGTCCCCACCACCCACCTCCTGCCTGCTGCCTGGAGGTGGACGTGCCTCATTTAGACCTTCCTCCTCTCTTGCCGCATGGCTGCGGTTGGTTTTTTTAGCGCTTTCTTGAATTAGGTTTTCAAAGCAGCACCTAGTAGCTTCTTGTAAACTACAGGCAGCTCACAGCTGCTTGACTGCCCTGTCAGCCTTTTTCAAATCCTGGGCTCCTTGAAGCCTGTCCATGCGCCTCCTCTGACCCGGGAACACAGCATCTCCCTGCCCTTCATCAAACACAGGAAGGGGCTTTGTGGATCCTCCCAGAGGAGCGGGTGATGGCCGTGTCCTTTCGGTCTGTTGCTGGGAGAAGCCTCTTCTTCGGTCGTCTTCCTTGTCCCAGTAACGCCTGATGCTCCAAACACTGCACTCTCCCTGCAAGTGCTGCCTCTTACTAAGCACCTGCTTCACTGGCAGACATTCGGCGTAGTAAAGAGGCAAAGGCTTTGGACCGCCTTGCTGCTGCAGGGACCAACAAATTGCCAAGGAGGTCCAGAAGCTGAGTACTCAGCCAGTACTGTTTTGCCCTGCCTGTGCGCTTAGTTGGCAGCTTTCCCTGGCCATGCAACTCATGAAGTGGTGCTGACCCTGATTTCCAGAAAAGTGCTTGTCAGTTTAAAAGAGAAGAACTGGTTTTCAGTGGGGAGTTGGAAGGGCGACGTTCTGCTGCTTTGGGGGACTGCCCGCTGGCTTTTCTGGTGCGGTGACCCTTCTGTCTCGTCTCGCTCTGAGAGCTCCGCGAGGTCCCTCTTGACCCTCCCTGTGTGGAATAGCTACAAGATGCTGCTGCAGAGACTACTGGACTCTGACAGCCAGGCAGGGGTTAGGCCAGAGCCCAGATGCCCTCGGGAGCAGAGCGCAAAGCCAGAAGCCCGTTGGCTCCCCCACGAGATGTGGTTTGGGACCAGTGTTCCCTGCTGCTGCTCTCCGTGTCCTTCTTGGCTGCCTTAGCCCCTCTCCAGCCTCCACTCCCATTGGCCCAGCATGGCTTTGGCTGCTCTGGGTCTGCCCTTACTCACGGTCCCTGTGGCAGTCGGGTGTCCTTCTTCTGCCTCCCCTCGCCCCCTCCCCCGGCTGCCTTCACTACAGGGGCTTTCTGATGCACTCAATGGCCTCACAGGGCTGCCACAGCAGTGACCTCACTGTCCCAGCCCTGGGTCGCCTGTGGCCTCCCTTTTCCTGCCTCTAGCCAGCTAAACCCTGCCGAGGGGCACTTTGCCCTGGCACTCCGTGCCCTGGTGAATGTTGCAAGCCTGGCACGCAATGGCTGCTCCTTGCTGGACGAGACAAAGAGGAAAGCACTTGAGGTGCCCGGTTAATGCTGAAGAGCCATGGTGATCGCAGGCAACAATGGTTGCTCGTGGGCTCCAGTCCGCCTCTCCAAGCGTGCTCCAGTGGCGCAATGGGCCAGCGCGCAGTACTTATACAGCAGTGCTAAGCGGAGGGATGCTGAGGGTGTGAGTTCAAGCCTCACCTGGAGCATGGGCTTTTGATCATGCAGTGCCTCCTCTTCCCTTGGGCGGTGCAGCTTCCTAGCAGTGACATCTGTCTCAAGCCAGACATCCTGGGACCTGCCAATACAGACACCTTGGAACACCAGAAGCGCTCGGGGCCGTTCCTGGCTTGACCTGGGCTCTGCCCGCATAGCACTCGGTTTGGGGCCCCGGAGGCAGAGCTGGGCTCTCCTCCCTTCTCTTCCGCAGAGGATCCAGACCCCACTCAGGGCGCAGATGCTAACATTTTCCTTTGCTCTTCAGCATTTGCCCTCCAGGCGGACACTCTCCCAGCACCAGCTGCCCAGCCTCACTGTGGCAGAGCCTTCCTAGCCAGCCTTTCCCCCTGCAGCCAGGCCAGGAGGAAGCACTCCTGGCTCTCTACACGCGAGCACTGCGGTGGAGCTGCAGGCAAAAGCTGCTGCCTCACAGCGCCTCTCACTCTGCAGCAGGCAAGGGAGAAAGGCAGCTCTGCCTTTCCAGGGAGGGTTTCTTTCCCACAGCCAGCTTACAGCTTGGCCGGAACAGGACTTAAGACTTCCAGCAAGGTGGCATAACCTCAGAAAAGTCACACACTCCCCCTGAAGAAAAAAAAAAAGCGACTTCTTTCTCCCAGGGAAGAGCTACTTGTGTTGGGGGTCTCTATGGCGTGGGATGGCAGTTGCGGGTGGGCTGGGGCTGCAGGGCAGTTTGTGTGTGGAGCTGAGAGTGCCCTGACTGCAACACGGAGAGCAAGGGCAAGGGAAAGGAAAGGTGAAAAGCTGGGCACTTTCCAGGCAGACTCTCTCAGTTCTCAAGCTTGGCCTGGAGAACGGAGAAGCTTGACTGCTTTCCCAGAAGCAGGGGTAGCTGTCACGGCAGCCCCACAGCAGAAGACACTGCACGATCACTAGAAACCAGGAAATCATTTTAGGCACGAGCCCACTGAATGTTTGGAACAGAGAGCACAGAAGAGCTCCCTAGGCCATGGCATCTTTGGAAACAAACCCACTGGCCTACCCTTGCGGGTGCCTCCCGTGTCTTTTCCAACTCTCCTTTTCACCCGGCGGGCTTTGCAAAACCATTGCTGTGACTCGGATTCGGCCACAACGCAGAGTACTAACCACTATACGATCACAGCTGCCCATGTGATTGCCTTTCCTCCTCGGGCCATTTGTCCCTCCTGCCTCCTGCCCTCCTGCCTTCTGCCCTCCTGCGGAGCAGCCAGAGCTGTCAGGTGACGGCAGGCTAGCAGGGAGAAGTCAGAAAATGCGAGTCTGTGTCCTTGCAGAGCAGCACCCGAACAGCGCAAGCCCTCATGTGCCTCCCTGGGAGAGGGGAGGCAAACTCACGCTCTAGATTCACCTTTTCAGAAGTCTCAGTTCTTGGGGATGGCAAAGAACTGGACTGAAGGAAGTTACGGGGCATGTCCAGGGGCTGGCGATGAGGAAAGGACAACTCTGCAAAGAGCGGCCCCGCGTAGCCAGTGGACAGAGGGTGGTGTAGGGGGGAAGGCAGGTGCATATCACAGGGGATACGAACTGCTCCGTGCCCAGCCCTGGCTCTTTCTGCTCAAGTGTCCCCTCCACCACGCACCCTGGGGTGCAGTGTGAGCCTGTGGGCGCACCTCCACAAAGAGCGACGGTCCTTTCCCCACTTGCTCTGCTCCTGCTGCTGGGAGAGGTCCTGGCGAGAGGTTGCAGCTGCAGGAGTGCTGCGCTGGGTGGCGGAGGTGGCTCAGCAGAAGGGAGCTGCTCCTCGCCTGAGCTACGTTGCAGCCATGCCCGGCCCTGGCCGCCATGCACCTCGCTGACCCTGCCCTTCCCTGGCTGACCGGGCTCCAGAGCTTGGCCTCAGACCCGTCTCAGCACTTTGGACTTGGCTGGCAACCACTGCTCTGTGCCTGGCCCTCGTTCCTGACACTCAACCAGCTCTCCCTTCTTGCTCGGGTGCTGAGGGCCTGTGCCCTGCCAGGGAGGTCCCTGCCTCACTGGCCTTGCTATGTCCCTCGCAGCCTGCTTGCCTGCCCTCGGAAAGCAGCCCGCTCCCACTGCTGGCTGCCACCTGCAGCAAGAGCGTGCTCACGCTTCGCACTGTGCTGCAAGGACAGCCGGAAGGGGCATCGGTCCCCTGGCGAGGGGCAATCCAGACTTCCCCCAGCCCAACCCATGCACCAGGACAGGAGTGTTGCAGTCTGGTGGGTATAGGTGAGTGGTGCAAGGAGCTGGATTTTGGCTCCGGTTTCTTGGAGAGGTGGGTTTGAAGCCCGTGCTGTCGGGCTTTGTTGTCTCAGGCTGCTGTGATTTGTGCCCAGCTGTGATTTTCTGCTCAGGGACTTTCCACGGCAGCGGGTCCCTGCCGGCAAGCCCACGTGTGCCACCAAAAGGAGGCCGTCCCTGGGTGGGCTCGAACCACCAGCCTCTCGGTTAACAGCTGAGCGCGCTCGCCCATTGCGCCACAGAGACTCCCCCCGACCAAGGGCTGTCTCAGTGATGCGCCCGTCTGTGCCATGACACACCTCGGTGCTGAGGGACTGGCAATGCCCCTGATCTTGGGCCATGTCCTTGGAGGGCACGTGCACGCACCACGCGGTGGAGGCGGCTTGAGGAGAGGCCTTTTCTCAGTCTCTTCCAGCATCGCTTTCCCACACGCTGTGCGTCAAGAGAGAGCTGGTGGGTGCAGCTCTCTCCCGTGCCCGCCCGCCTGCTCTGCTCCTGGTGCTGGAGGCAGGACAGTAGCCACGCACACAGCACTGCTGACCTGGCTGAGGTGGACTCAGGGCAAGGGATTTGCTCCGCTCCCTCTGGCCACCCCTGCCCAGAGCAAGGTGTAGCAGTGGTGCCAGCAGCTGGAGGCTCCTCTCCTGGATGGGCCCTGAGCACCTGGGGTCCACTGCCCATAGGTGCTGAGTGGTGTCTAGGCTTCCTGTGAGCCCCAGCACCATCGGACCCTGTCAGCGCCCTCCGGACCGTTTCTCAGAGACTTCCGGAATAAGAAGAGCTTGGCGCAGGGGTTGCTTCAGAGCAGGCATTTGAGTGAGGCACACGGTGGTTTCCTCTCTGCGTGGGCATCGACTGACCCTGGCAGAGGACAGACTCCCCTCCCAGGGAGCCAGCTGCTCTATGAGCGCAGCAATGTGTGAGCCCTCTTGGCTTGACATGGAAAGACGGGCAGTTTTGTCCCACAGAGGCACACTTCTGAGAGCTGCAGCTGAATTTAATGCAGGAGGGTGTTTTTGCCAAGCTGTTAGGAGCTATGAAGCTGGACTGGTTGTGTCCTCCTGGCAGCGTGTCGTGACTAGAGCCGGGGCCATCTCAGCAGCACAAAAGGGCATTAGACTGTGCAGAAAGGGCCCCCAGGGCCCCCTTGCCTCAACCACGCTGCCAATAGCACACGGCGCAAACCTGTGTCCAGCGGTGACCAGCCTCCCCGCCGACCGCCACCTTGCACTCCCTGGGCCTTCCCGCTGCAGGGTGCCTGCTGCCCAGAGGCTCTGGTTGAGGGCCTCGTTCTCAGAAAGAAGGAGGAATGCCTGCAGAGTTGCCTGGGAAGGCTCGGGCTGCCACGGCAATTTGTCTTCCTGACCGGCTGTGGGGGGCTGTGGTTGGAGGGGTTGGTCCCCTGCAGGGCAGGGCTGGTGCCCACCAGTGGGTGCACAGGCAGGCTGGGCCTCTCCTCCCTGGTGGTCTAGTGGTCAGGATTCGGCACTCTCACTGCCGCGGCCTGGGTTCGATTCCCAGCCAGGGAAAGGCTTAGGGTTAGGGCTAACCCTATTGCCACAGCAAGCGAGGCCTTTCACCTGGGGGGGCAGCGTGGAAGGAAGGGGACCCTATCAGACGCACAGGAGCTCTGAGCAGGCACGAGGAACAGGGCGTTTCCTCTGTTGCAACAACAGCCATCCTGGGCTTGCCTGTGCAGCCAGCTCCAGGGCAGCCCTGTCTTCTGCCAAATCCCCTTGCAGAATACCCTTTCCTTAGGGCTCCTGGGAGGCGCTGGGTGACAGAGAAAAGGTCTCTGGGTCTGCGGGACGTGACTCACCTGCCGCAGGAGCTGCCTTGTCTTTCAGTCCTAAGATCCCTGCACTACCCAGTCCCACAGAGGCAGGAGCAGGCGACTCTGCAGTGAAGCTTTGCTCTGCACATGCCAATGAGAGACCCTTCCCATGCTTCCTGGTGCAGACGGGGCCAGAAGGCCCAGGGAGGAGCTGAAATGGGCTCCTGGGCCCATGGGCAGGGTGTGTGGAGCATTGCTGGTCAGGGCCACTGAGGCCCTCAGGGCCCTGACAGCACCCAGGTGTCGCGTCCTGCTGCTACGCCACAGGGGACTCGCAATAACAACCAGTGCTTAGGCCCTGCTGATAGTCACAGCCTGAGCCAGCCCTTGGTTCTGTTACGTCCTGGACAACTCCGGTCACTTTGAAAGAAGCCCTGGAAACAAGCCCACCTGCCCCCCACACTCAGCCATGGCACAGGTGTTCCTCAGTGCAGCGAGATGTTGGTGCACAAGGGGTGGCGCTTAACGCTCCCAGACCCGATTTTGCATTCGCACGGCCTTTGGCACGGTTTGGAGACGGTCCTGGCGGACTCTTGGACAGTGCCCGGGGGGAAAGGAAGTAGCCGTTGCTGAGAGCACAGCTCACCGAGGCAGCACACAGGTGCAGCAGTTTGAGCCAAAGGAGGCTGTGACCTCTCGCAAGCTCTAACAGGCTCCAGCGAGCTCTGTCAGCCATTCCTGAGCACAGGGCGCTTGGAGCTCTAGTTCCACCTAGAGTCGTGATGAGGGAAGGTCAAGCAGCCGTCCAGCAGGTGCCAGCGAGAGACCTGTACCACAAGCGCTGGGCCCAGTACAAGAAAGACATGGCCATGCCGGAGCGAGTCCAGCAAAAGGCCTCCGAGAGGCTTGAGGGATTGAAGCATCCGTCACACGAGCAGAGGCTGAGAGAGCTGGGATTGTTTAGGCGGGAGACGCAAAGGCCCAGAGGGGCTCTTGTCGGTGTGTCTAAATACGCGATGGGGGGAGTAAAGAAGACGGAGCCAGACTCCAGAGCCCAGGCAGACTCCAGACTCCAGAACCCAGAGAGGCTGTGGTATACCTAACCAGCACCAGCCCTTGCTTTGCCGAGGCTCCTCTTTATTCCTTCCTTCCTTTATCCCTTCCTTCCTTCCTTCAGGGCAGAGCTCAGCACAGCCCCTGCGGCCAGCAATGGCAGCGCAGCGTCCCCATCTGGGGCCACCACACTGGTGAGCTCCCCCTCCCCGCCCCCGCCATGGCTCTCGCTGCGCCACGGCGTGGGGTGGGGGCAGCACCCCAAAACAGCCAGCGCAGCTGCCCTTGGCTGAGGTGGGCAAAGCCTGGCAGGGTCTGGGGGAGGGTGTCGCGGGAGGCCTGGCAGCCTCTTGGTGACGCGGGCTGGGGTCACAGTGGGACATGCCGCATCACAGCCACAGCTCCCCTCCCGCCACGGGGCCCCTCCCTGCACTTCCCTGCGAGGCCTGGGCAAGCCCAGCTTTCGGGTGCTGCTCTCGCCACCGCTCTTCTCTGGAGGAGCTGCTTTGCAGCGCAACGAGAGGGCGAAGGCAGGCCACGCAACACTGCTGGAGCCTGCCTGGGGAAGTGCAAAGGAGGAGGAGGAGAAGTTTCCTCCTCCCCCTCCTGCTACAGGGCCTCATTGAGCGTGAGGGGGCGCAAAGATGGAGAACCTGTGGCCAGACGTGTTCCCAACGCTCAGGAATCTCAGCCGCTACGGTAAGGCTTGCAGGAGGTATTTCCTGACTGCTGTAGAGCATATCAGCTAGGAGAAGAGCTATGGAAAGGCTGGGCTCTGTGGGGCAGGGCTGGACAGGGCTAGTGGGTGCCACGAGAGACCAGTCTGCACGTCCCTTGGTGGCCCAGCGGTGAGTTTGGCAGCCGGGACTCCTGCAGGGGAGACACCTGGGGCTGCCCTGAGCCTGGGCGACTCCTGTGGGCACGGCACCGTCCTCTCACTGGCGTGGAAAGCTAGTCCCCGTTTCCCTAGCAGGCGGGTATGCCTTTCAGGCATGCCCACCTGAAAGGACAGGAGCCTCGCTTAGAAGTGGGCAGAGGTGTCCTCGCAGCTCAGCTCTGCAGCTCCCGCCACGTGGAGCGCCTTGCGTGTTCGGAATTGGGGTGGCGGTATGTTTCGTCTCACCTGCACCGGTCACCTCCTTGGTGAGCAGGGTGCTGAATGGTTGTGCGCTTGCTGACTTGGATTTTTCCCTTGCTTTCCAGAGATTGTTACCATTTGGGACAGCGTCTCTGAATACATTCTAGAGCACTTGGCAGAGAACAAGGTGGGTCTTGTGGCTCGGTCCTCCCCTCCTGAAACGCTGACGGTTTGCCTTGTCCTGACACCCCTGTGCCACGGCGTGCCGTTGCTTCCCTCCCCTGAAAAGAGAAAGAGCACCCCCGCAGGACACTGTCCTGGACAAATGTGCCACAGAGCAGCTTCTCTGGCACCGGCGGTAACAACGGAAGTCCCGATAAAGCAGAAGAGAGTGCTGGGCACTTTCTGGGCCTTCTCCCTTCTCCAGTGCCAGCATGGAAAAACCAAAGCCTGGCCCCTGTTCCAGGGTTGGTCCCTGCCGTTGGAAACCCCTCCGACTGTAGGTAGGGGAGGAATGTTGGCTCTGCTGTTGCTTTCCCAAAGAGATTTGGGGGGCGAGCCGAGGAGCAAGAGGAAAGAAAGGTCTGGAGTGTGTGCTTTCCCTAGTGCCCCATCTTGCCTTTTGCATGCTAGGGGTGGGCAGGGCCCAGGGCAGCATCTCCACGCTCGGGCAAGCCCTCGGTCCGTTTTTCGTCTCCAGGCTGCTTATGCTTGTTCCTTCTCTCCCGCTGCTGCTCTCAGGGTGTCAAGGTATTAGGAGTGGGGATATTCTATGTCCTTAAACACTACGAGTGCTCCGTGAACGGTGAGCTTTCGATTGTTCGGAGACCCATGTTCCGTATATCGGAGGTTGTTGCCAAGGAATACCAGGCCAGGTGCGCTCAAGAAGATGTTCCTGGTAAGAAGACACGTTAAAACCTTTGCCTGCCCTTGCGCCGAGCTTGAGGCGCATGCAAACTGCTCTGAAGACATGACTGAATGCCTCCGGCTGGCCTGAGAACAACTTCAGCTTGTTCATGCTGCAGAGGCCAGCCAGGAGCAACTGCTCAGAAAGGCTCCCTGGGTGTCCTTTCCTGGTAATATGCCTTCAGCCGGGTGCGTGGGAGGGATAGGACGCTGGCCCCAAAAGCGGAGACATTTGCTGACTACGAGGCGGTGGGGGTGGGGGTCGGGGTGGGGGGTAGAAGAACCCTGTGGGCTGCTGTGCCGTCCTTGCACTTTGCTTCTTCCTTGTGTCTACTGACATGGCATAGGCTTAGCCAGAGGGCACTGGCTGCGGGCACAGTCACAATGGCCTGGCACCACGCACTTTCTCATGGGACCTGCACCTGTCTGCCCTACTTGTCCTGCCCTCCGGTAACGTGGTCCTACCAAATGGTTAGTTTCCCTTTTTTATTCCTGCACTGGCAAAATCACTGCTGCCCCCTGAGCACCTCAGTTTGCAGGCTGCTCTGACTCTTCCCGGAAGGGACTCCATAAACTGCTCCTAGGCGCTGTAGCAGAGGATTCAAGAGCCTGCTCTGAGGCAGCGCTGTCTTGCCAGAAAGTGTTGTCGCCTTGTGATTGGAGCCCGCTGCCCTGCTGCAGAGGTGCCTTTGTTCCTCCTTTGCTGCTGTCTAGGTGACGTAAGAATCGTCCCTCTGAGGTACGAGGATCTATCCGTGTGTGCTCACATGCCTTTTACAACGGTGCAGTGCTGCATACAGGAGACCGTGATGGCGTTCTTTCGGGCCATCTCAAAAAGACAGGCCGTGGACTTTGTCTTCAAGGCCATTGGCATTCTCTCCGTACGAGACCAGGAAGTGACCATGAGATTTTACGATGACTTCCTCCTCACCATGGATGGCACTGGAAAGCTGCTAGAAGCTCTGCTCGGGGTAAGTCGAGTGCTTCCCCGTGCTACGCCTACTTCTTCTGGACACCTGTCAAAGGACGACTGAACTGATCTCTGTTGGCCTGCCAGGACCTTCCCGGCCAGCGAGGCAGCCACGGTCTCCAGCCACGCCAACTCTCTCTAGCGTCCTTCTCTCGTACGCAGTGGTCTGGGCGACAGAGGCGAACGTAGGACGAGCTGCCCCGCGTTAGGCCAAGGCTCTGGCTGGCCCAGCATCCCACTCTCTGTGCTAGAAATGATAATGGCGAGGCTTTTACGGGCTCAAAAGTAGGCAGTTTCTGGGGAAAGAGTCTACGACGCAGGCAGGTATCTGTGGCACTTCCCCTCGCAGAAAGCCATGGTTGAGTGCTGGGCCGTCTGCACTGACCAGCCCTTCCCAGTGTCCCTGGCGTCCCACTGCCATGAACAGCTCTTTTCTGCCCCAGGCCTGCATTCACGCTCTGCTTGGGATGGTCACCCTGTCCCAGCCTGTCTCCTCATCCCAGCCCAATGCCCTTCCCCAGCTCTCTCGTGTGGCGCTCCCGGTTCTTACCCACTGGGCAAAGGCAAAGCAAGGGCTGGGTCTCTCTCGCTCCTCTTCCATGCTATGGATGCAACCACCCAAATCCTTGGAGAGCCTGTGAGGCTAACACCAGGTCCGAGCCAGGTGTTCTCTTTCCAGGAAGGCTCATAGCAAGCCAACCGGCAAAACCCGGCCCGCAGAGACCCTGGCTAATCGAATGCCTTCTCCTGTGCCTGACTTCTCCACTAACAGAGAAGGAGCGTCCTCGTTGACTGTCTTGACTCTTGCCCTTGCGAAACACCTGGCAGTGAGGTCCCTCAGTCTCAGCTCTGAGCTGTGCATCTTCTGCTTTCCTAGTTGAGGGCTAGCATTTGGAGAGGAAACTTTGTTTCAGGGTGTCCCGGTGGCAGCATCTGCCCTGAGCACAAGAAAGATTTGCTGCCTTTAGGAGCAAGGCAGTCATGTCGCCGGAACGCTCTCACGTACCTCTGTCTCTGTTTTAGGCCCCAGGGACGAGACCCCTGGTGGTTTCAGGAAGAGGAAGTGTGGCTTTTCGCATGGGTCCCGGCAGTGTCTTCGTGTTGCCACAGTACGTTTGTGGAGTAGGTCTCAGCTCCTGCTTGGTGAATAGGAGGAGGGGAGGCGAGATGGTCTCCAGGGGCAGCAAGGAGGCCTGGAGTACACTTTCTCCGCGTCAGGATAGGGAAGCCCTGGCCCAGACTGGTGGGGCCTCTCGTGTGCGCACACGCCACGGAGGTCTGGCCTGTGCCTCTCCGGTTCCTCAGAATGAGAGTTCTCAAGGATGTTGCGTACTCTGCTTTGGAAAGCTATGGCCTTGGCAGGCCTTCTCAAAGCTCTCTGGCAACGGACTGTGAATGCGAGCGGCAAAGGGAGCGTGGTGCCTTTTCTGCAGCCTGGCGTCTTCTCCTTTCCAGATTTGATTTGACGCTTCCGGCTGAAAAACAAGAGGCGGAATCTCCCTCCCAGGGATCCCTGAAGTGCACTGAAGAAGAAGGGCAGATGGACAGAACAGGTCATGTCACAGCTGACTTGTGAGAGAGAAGGGAGTGTGCATGCATGCGTGTGTTCATGCGTGTGTTCCCTTTGTCCTCAGCAGTAGGTGGTTGGAGCCCTGGTCAAGATGCGGTGCCTGGGAGAGTAGACTGCCTCTTTGTGCCTCTATTTACCCCTCGCAGCAAATCTCAAATGACTCTGGATGGCAGGAGGTCTCAGGGTGGCCCAACAGCAACAAATGCAGCTGGTGCCGCTGAAGGGCAGTTTTGCCCCGGGGCGCTGCGCCTTGGTGGATAGCGCAAGCTCCTCTTTCACTTTAGCACTTTAGGACGTTTGGCGGCGAGGTGTCTATGCTGGAGGGGAAGGGAGGGGGGGGTCTACCTCTCTGACGGATCCCGGGCACGTGAATGTGGGGAGAAAGATTGCCTGGAGATGACTGTCAACAGGCTGCTAGCGTGTGCCAAGGACGTCCTAGGGAGCAAGACCTCTTGGAGAGCGTGGCTCCAAGGGGATCAGCCTGTTTGATCCGATGCTGGAGCACATCTGCCTGTCCCAAGTGCTCACAAAGACGCTTGCTGAAGAGCCTTCTCCTTTCCTACTTCCAGGGAGTGCTCCCGTTGCGTGCCTCCTCTCTCAAGAAAGGCCTGTGCCACCCGCGTTATCTGGCGCCGGCCGTAAAAAGCAGAAGGGGCGGAAGAGCAAAGGAAGCAAGTCGTCGGCCAGGTGAGGCTCTTGGAGAAAAGGGCTGAGGGTGCCCTTGTGCTCTTGGAGTTCTTCGAAGGGGTTGCTTCTTCCGTACACTCTGTCAGTGTGACATCTGAAGGGCGGCCAACAAGTCTTTGCATGACTTGGTCTTCCTAGATTGACGGCAAGCCTGTCGCAGGTTTCTGCGAGCCTCTGGTGTCAAGCTTCTCTCTGGTGCCTTTCTTGTTTCCAGGACGGAGACTGAGATGTCACCTGTGAGACCAGCCTCTTCCTCCAGAGGGTCTCGGAAGGCCGCCAAAGGCCAGGAGGCAAAGGACAGAGCGTGTAACAAGCAGACTGAGGGAAAAGGTAATGTCACAGCTGACTGGTGAGAGAGGTGTGTTTGTTTTCCTTTTGGCCTCCGCAGCACGGGGCTGGAGCCAAGCTGAAAAGGCGATGCCTGGCGGAGTAGGCTGCTCCTCTTGTGCCTCTGTTTACTCATCACAGCAGATCTCAGGGGACTCCTCCTGGAAGGGGCTCTCCGGGCAGTCCTGCAGCACCAACTGCAGCAGCTGCCACTGCTGAGGGGCACTTGGCCCTGGGACTCCATGCCCTGGTGTGTCTTGCAAGCTGCTCCTTAGTTGCAGGAGTCTGTCTGTGCAGCAGCATTTAGGAATTTAGGAAGATCCCTCCGCGCTCTGCGCGGGATCAAAATCCTGCCTTGAGCTGCCAGTGGCGGAGGGGGTCTAGCTTTCCCAGGGAAGCAGCGCGCTGGAAAGTGGGGAGGAAGACCACGTGGAGATGAGTGGCGACAGGCTGCGAAGCTGTGCCAAAACGTGGCTTCCTTGTGGAGGCTGGTAATTGCAGGCCTTGTGCTGTGCATCTCCCTAAGCATGTCTTTGGGCTGGATGCGCCAGAAGAGCACGTCTGTGCATGTGAGCGCCTTAGAGATGTGCAGGAATCTGTTCCCCTTCTCGTGTGGAACTATGCCCTCCAGCCCGCAGCCGCCCCAAAGGAGAGGGTACCATGAGGTCACCAGCACCTCCCAGCCAAGCCCCGCTTTTTAAGCCTATGGGCTAGAGAAAGCAGGAGAACAGCCACAGTACTCCAGGGCAGAAGGGTGCCCTGCAGAAGTGAAGAGCTGGACAGGATTCTGTGTCAGCAAGGGCCTAAGACCTGCTCGGGAGCAGAGCTCCGAGGCAATCGGGCTCTTTGATCCAAAGCTGGAGCACAGCTGCCTGTCCTTCTTGTTCAAACGCTCACAGAGATGCTTGCTGAAGAGTCTCCGCCCTTCCTACTTCCAGGGAGTCCTCCTGCTGAGCGCCTCCTTTCTCGAGAAAGGCTTTCTCCGCCCACGCTATCTGGGGCCAGCTCAAAGGGAGGGAAAGAATGGAAAACCCGGGCAAACAAGCCAGCTGCCAGGTGAGGCTCTTGGAGCAAAGCATGCCGGTGACCGTGTGCTTTTGGCATTCTGGGAAGGAGTTGTTTCCGTCGCACACGCCGTCGGTATGAACTCTGAAAGGTTGTCAACTCGTGTCACAACGACCGATGTCGATGCAAGAGGTGTTGCAGCAGCTGAGAAGTTGCAGCAAAGCTGTTCTGCTTTGCTAGACATTTCAAGGGACCTCATTTGGTTGCAGCGTAGATGAGAGCACTTCCCAGAGGAACGTGAAAGTCAGACCATCCTCCCCCACCAACAGAGAGCGGTGTCCGTTTTCCCTGGTTTTTAGGTTGGATTCAATTCACTAGAAGCCTCCCCTTTTCCCATTTCACCCCAAAACAGAGTCTTTCTGACCACCTCACGGCCTTTAGTGCCCCTAGCAGGAGGCGGCTAGCGGGCTCTGCAGGCTCCGGGCGTGGCAAATGGCACTGGTTTTCTCCTCGTGCCATCCAGAGAGGGCCCACACCTGGGCATCCAGAGCTTTCCTTAGGGCCTGTAGGGCCCTCACTCTTGATGGGATCACAAGGGCTCAAATACACCAAATGCTCCAGCAGCACCGTCTTGTGCTGCAGAGGCTGGCACGCCGCTGCTTGTGAGCACAAGATGGAGAACGGTCTCATCCGGGACTCCGATAACCTCACCCGGCTTGTGTGTTTTCAGCCTGCTGCAAACAGTTCGGGAGAGCTCCTCTCAGGTGGACGAGGACAGCAAGCAGCAAGAACCTCGTCAAGCCAGACCTCGGACTGCAATTCCTGTTTGCAGGCAGCCAAACAGGGCAGAACAGGTAAGCCGAGGAGCGGAGCTGTGGAGGTCTCCAAGTCCGAGTGGTACTGCTGCCCCCCAAAGAGCAGGCCAGGTGGCCATGGTCTTTCAAGCTTGCCTGCCCATGCCTGGCAGGGAGAAGCTGCTGCAAAAAGCCAAAGGGGAGGAGCAGCAATGTGCTGTGGTGGGGGCATGGCTGGGTCGCCCCCTCCCTTGAACTTGCAGGGAAGAAGGCCAACCACAGGCGGGGCTGTGTTTGCAAGAGTGTAGCCAGCCGAGTGAAGGACGCCACGAGTCCTCTCTCTTCAGCCCTTGGGAGACCTCACCTGGAGCCAGCCCTAGGTCCAGGGTGGGGCTCGACCATGCAAGAGAGGCTCTGGAATGCTGGAGCAAATCCAGCGGAGGCTCCCAAGCTGGCCAGCGGGCTGGAGAACCTGGTGTCCAAGGGAGAGGTGGAGAGGACTGTGTTTGTTCAGCCCATAGAAGAGAAGGCTCAAGGGTCCATCGCCTTGCTGTCTGCAGCTACCCGGGGGAAAGGCTAGAGGTAACTTAGCCAGCTCTTCTCAGAGGCGCACAGTGACAGGGTGAGAGGCACAAGACGTAGAGTTGCAAAAAGGCAGATTCCGGCTAGCTGTTGGGAGGCGCGTTTCCACCATGAGGGTGGTCAAAGTTTGGAACAGGGCCCAGAGAGGCTGTGGGACTTCTACCCTTGGAGTTATTCAACCCTCAGGTGGACACGGCCCGGGCAGCCTGCTCTAACTGGCCCCGCTTGGAGCGGGGCCTTGGACGAGAGTTCTCCAGAGGTCCCCTCCAACCGACCCCGTTCAGTGGTTCCGTGCTGGGGTCTGACTGGTGGAACCCCACGGGAGCGTTTGATTTCACGGTTGCAGCGCTGAAAAATGGTCATTCCTTGCCCTCATTCACCCTGTCACGAGCGATGTCAGCAAGAGAGAATGGAGCCAGCAAGCAACGGTGGTGAATCCCGGCCAGGGTCCCTGCCTGCGGCAGTGCTTGGCATGGGGGTTTCTGAGGCCAGAGCAGAGCAAGTGTGCGGGAGGACGCACAGGCCCCGCAGTTGCTGGCTTCTCCAGGGCTGAGAGGTGAGAGCGCCTGAGGGAGGTCAGAAGCAGCCTCAAATTTGTCCTCTGGCCCCAATGCAGGCTTGGCGGCATCAGGAAACGCTGCCCGAGGTTCAGCCACACTCACCAGTGCCGTGGCTTGGGAAAGAGGAGAGCGCTGCTGCCTTCCTGCCCCGAGCTGAGGAGAAGAAGAGGAAGCCAGAGAGGCTGCCGCGGCTGCGCAAAGAGTAAGTGCGCGCCAGGCCCAGCCCCGGCCTGGAAAACTGGAGTGGCAGCACCTGTCCGAGGTGTGAGGAAGCCCATCTTGGGAGCCATGGGGCTGGGTATGGCGTCCCCTGATTTCTCCTGGCATGGCAATGACCTGGGCTGGACCCTGGTGCCAGGCAGCCCCAAGCTGCATTGCCACTTGAAGGCTGTGGGTACCACCAGCGGGAGCGTGCGTGCAGGGGCTGGTCGAGGGGAGAGGCAGGAGGGCCTCAGCCAGAAGGGGAGAGGGAACTTTCCCTGCTCTTGCAGGCAGCTTTCTGTACGAGCAAGCCACACCCTGCAACTCTTGGAGACTTACCAAGTGCGTCGGGAAGAGTGGAAGCAGAGGGTAGAGCTGAATCGGCAGCGGAATTCCCAAGAGAAGCACTTCCTCTGGTAAATTTCTCCAGCTGGGGGTGCTGTTTCCCCTTCCCCTGCACTGGCCTTCCCTCCACACCCAGGAGCACCCAAGGGGAGGGGAGGGGAAGGGGGTCCGGTCTTTCCCTGGCACCCCTCGTGGGAGAGCAACAGGCTTTGCAGGCTGTGGCCTGGGAGCAGGCACCCTTCCAGCCCAGGGGCAGGGGTTGGGCACTCAGCGGTGGGCTTTCCCTGTGGGACCAGAAAGTTGTGGCTGCCGACGATGAAAGGATTCCTCCAGCGTTTTGGCTCTCCCTTTTCAAACCGCACGCTCCATCCTTGTCTCCCCAAGGCTCCACACCCGGACACCTTGCCCTGTGGGGATCGAGGCCGGCTTGGTGCAAAGTCCCATCCCCGCCTGACTCCTCCGCAGGCTGATTACCGGCACGTGGCACCTTGTCATGTCCTTGCCTTGGACACTAGGGCCCCTGTCCCGTTCCAGAAAGCATAGAGATGCCAGCAGAAGCAGACCCCAGAAGAACCGCCCTGCCCTAGGCCTGCAGCGTTTCCGTGCCCTTCTCCCTGTGCCTAAAACCAAACGGTTCCTTTTTAATGCCCTAGCACTGGGCAGCAGATGGCTCTGCGGGATCAAAGGGAGAGATACCAGGACTTGCTGGCTGCGCAGAAGACATGTGAACATTGCTGGAAAGTCTGGAAGCGTGGTCCTGAGCCATCTTGCTAGCTGCGGAAGCCTGCCTGGGCCTGAAGAGCGACCAGTCCCAAGGCACTGCAGCTCCAGGGCCAAGTGGAGGCCTGTCAGCGTGGGAGCTCCCTCGGCTGCTGTCAGCGTTGTCTCCATTGCGGCCATGGAGCTCTTAGCAAAGGGGATGTTGAAATCCACCTACAAGGGCCAAAGGAAAAAAAAAAGTGGCGTGTACTTGTTCACGGCTGGAGTAACCAGCCTGTGCCTCACAAAGGACAGTGCTGCAGGACAGATGAACAGAAGAGCTGTTAAACCCCCCATGTGCTCCTCCACGGTTTTTGTAGCGCCATAACAGAATAACGCCCGTACACAGACCGCAGCATAGAGACACGCGTGCCACAGAGCGGGGGCGCAAGCAAACCACTGCCTCACTCATTCTAAGGACAGCGCGCGCGCACACACACGCGCCCCTTTCTTCCTTCATTACCCTCCCTAGGACACGCTCAGAGCTCACACCTCTCACTCCCCAAGACCCTCACGCACAGCCAGGACTGCACCGCCAGAGTGCACATGCACCAGCCCAACACATCCCTGACACTGCACACGCATCCGCACACATGCTCACGCTCTCCACACGCACAGAGACACTGCACAGCGGACACACCCCTCACACAGCATGGTGGCCAGGACACACGTACACCTGATGGGCCCACAGCCCCAGGGGTGCTATAGGAGCTGCAGCCCTTCTCCGGATTGTATGGGGAAAGGCTAAGGGCAGAGGAGGAGCTGCTGTGGGGTAGAGCGGTGCGGCAACCTGGGAGTGCAGATGCCTGGCTTTTCTCTGCAGCTGCAGTGCTCTCCAGCCAGGCAAACCTGGGATGGGCCATGTTTGTCCCTGGGCCTCCGTCGGCCCTTGGCTGCTCCTTGTGGCGGCCCCCCCAGGGCTGTGCTCATGTCCTGGTGGGCGCACGGTGTCCCCACCACCCACCTCCTGCCTGCTGCCTGGAGGTGGACGTGCCTCATTTAGACCTTCCTCCTCTCTTGCCGCATGGCTGCGGTTGGTTTTTTTAGCGCTTTCTTGAATTAGGTTTTCAAAGCAGCACCTAGTAGCTTCTTGTAAACTACAGGCAGCTCACAGCTGCTTGACTGCCCTGTCAGCCTTTTTCAAATCCTGGGCTCCTTGAAGCCTGTCCATGCGCCTCCTCTGACCCGGGAACACAGCATCTCCCTGCCCTTCATCAAACACAGGAAGGGGCTTTGTGGATCCTCCCAGAGGAGCGGGTGATGGCCGTGTCCTTTCGGTCTGTTGCTGGGAGAAGCCTCTTCTTCGGTCGTCTTCCTTGTCCCAGTAACGCCTGATGCTCCAAACACTGCACTCTCCCTGCAAGTGCTGCCTCTTACTAAGCACCTGCTTCACTGGCAGACATTCGGCGTAGTAAAGAGGCAAAGGCTTTGGACCGCCTTGCTGCTGCAGGGACCAACAAATTGCCAAGGAGGTCCAGAAGCTGAGTACTCAGCCAGTACTGTTTTGCCCTGCCTGTGCGCTTAGTTGGCAGCTTTCCCTGGCCATGCAACTCATGAAGTGGTGCTGACCCTGATTTCCAGAAAAGTGCTTGTCAGTTTAAAAGAGAAGAACTGGTTTTCAGTGGGGAGTTGGAAGGGCGACGTTCTGCTGCTTTGGGGGACTGCCCGCTGGCTTTTCTGGTGCGGTGACCCTTCTGTCTCGTCTCGCTCTGAGAGCTCCGCGAGGTCCCTCTTGACCCTCCCTGTGTGGAATAGCTACAAGATGCTGCTGCAGAGACTACTGGACTCTGACAGCCAGGCAGGGGTTAGGCCAGAGCCCAGATGCCCTCGGGAGCAGAGCGCAAAGCCAGAAGCCCGTTGGCTCCCCCACGAGATGTGGTTTGGGACCAGTGTTCCCTGCTGCTGCTCTCCGTGTCCTTCTTGGCTGCCTTAGCCCCTCTCCAGCCTCCACTCCCATTGGCCCAGCATGGCTTTGGCTGCTCTGGGTCTGCCCTTACTCACGGTCCCTGTGGCAGTCGGGTGTCCTTCTTCTGCCTCCCCTCGCCCCCTCCCCCGGCTGTCTTCACTACAGGGGCTTTCTGATGCACTCAATGGCCTCACAGGGCTGCCACAGCAGCGACCTCACTGTCCCAGCCCTGGGTCGCCTGTGGCCTCCCTTTTCCTGCCTCTAGCCAGCTAAACCCTGCCGAGGGGCACTTTGCCCTGGCACTCCGTGCCCTGGTGAATGTTGCAAGCCTGGCACGCAATGGCTGCTCCTTGCTGGACGAGACAAAGAGGAAAGCACTTGAGGTGCCCGGTTAATGCTGAAGAGCCATGGTGATCGCAGGCAACAATGGTTGCTCGTGGGCTCCAGTCCGCCTCTCCAAGCGTGCTCCAGTGGCGCAATGGGCCAGCGCGCAGTACTTATACAGCAGTGCTAAGCGGAGGGATGCTGAGGGTGTGAGTTCAAGCCTCACCTGGAGCATGGGCTTTTGATCATGCAGTGCCTCCTCTTCCCTTGGGCGGTGCAGCTTCCTAGCAGTGACATCTGTCTCAAGCCAGACATCCTGGGACCTGCCAATACAGACACCTTGGAACACCAGAAGCGCTCGGGGCCGTTCCAGGCTTGACCTGGGCTCTGCCCGCATAGCACTCGGTTTGGGGCCCCGGAGGCAGAGCTGGGCTCTCCTCCCTTCTCTTCCGCAGAGGATCCAGACCTCTTCTCTTCCGCAGAGGATCCAGAGGGTTTCTTTCCCACAGCCAGCTTACAGCTTGGCCGGAACAGGACTTAAGGCTTCCAGCATGGTGGCATAACCTCAGAAAAGTCACACGCTCCCCCTGAAGAAAAAAAAAAAGCGACTTCTTTCTCCCAGGGAAGAGCTACTTGTGTTGGGGGTCTCTATGGCGTGGGATGGCAGTTGCGGGTGGGCTGGGGCTGCAGGGCAGTTTGTGTGTGGAGCTGAGAGTGCCCTGACTGCAACACGGAGAGCAAGGGCAAGGGAAAGGAAAGGTGAAAAGCTGGGCACTTTCCAGGCAGACTCTCTCAGTTCTCAAGCTTGGCCTGGAGAATGGAGAAGCTTGACTGCTTTCCCAGAAGCAGGGGTAGCTGTCACGGCAGCCCCACAGCAGAAGACACTGCACGATCACTAGAAACCAGGAAATCATTTTAGGCACGAGCCCACTGAATGTTTGGAACAGAGAGCACAGAAGAGCTTCCTAGGCCATGGCATCTTTGGAAACAAACCCACTGGCCTACCCTTGCGGGTGCCTCCCGTGTCTTTTCCAACTCTCCTTTTCACCCGGCGGGCTTTGCAAAACCATTGCTGTGACTCGGATTCGGCCACAACGCAGAGTACTAACCACTATACGATCACAGCTGCCCATGTGATTGCCTTTCCTCCTCGGGCCATTTGTCCCTCCTGCCTCCTGCCCTCCTGCCTTCTGCCCTCCTGTGGAGCAGCCAGAGCTGTCAGGTGACGACAGGCTAGCAGGGAGAAGTCAGAAAATGCGAGTCTGTGTCCTTGCAGAGCAGCACCCGAACAGCGCAAGCCCTCATGTGCCTCCCTGGGAGAGGGGAGGCAAACTCACGCTCTAGATTCACCTTTTCAGAAGTCTCAGTTCTTGGGGATGGCAAAGAACTGGACTGAAGGAAGTTACGGGGCATGTCCAGGGGCTGGCGATGAGGAAAGGACAACTCTGCAAAGAGCGGCCCCGCGTAGCCAGCTGGACAGAGGGTGGTGTAGGGGGGAAGGCAGGTGCATAGCACAGGGGATAGGAACTGCTCCGTGCCCAGCCCTGGCTCTTTCTGCTCAAGTGTCCCCTCCACCACGCACCCTGGGGTGCAGTGTGAGCCTGTGGGCGCACCTCCACAAAGAGCGACGGTCCTTTCCCCACTTGCTCTGCTCCTGCTGCTGGGAGAGGTCCTGGCGAGAGGTTGCAGCTGCAGGAGTGCTGCGCTGGGTGGCGGAGGTGGCTCAGCAGAAGGGAGCTGCTCCTCGCCTGAGCTACGTTGCAGCCATGCCCGGCCCTGGCTGCCATGCACCTCGCTGACCCTGCCCTTCCCTGGCTGACCGAGCTCCAGAGCTTGGCCTCAGACCCGTCTCAGCACTTTGGACTTGGCTGGCAACCACTGCTCTGTGCCTGGCCCTCGTTCCTGACACTCAACCAGCTCTCCCTTCTTGCTCGGGTGCTGAGGGCCTGTGCCCTGCCAGGGAGGTCCCTGCCTCACTGGCCTTGCTATGTCCCTCGCAGCCTGCTTGCCTGCCCTCGGAAAGCAGCCCGCTCCCACTGCTGGCTGCCACCTGCAGCAAGAGCGTGCTCACGCTTCGCACTGTGCTGCAAGGACAGCCGGAAGGGGCATCGGTCCCCTGGCGAGAGGCAATCCAGACTTCCCCCAGCCCAACCCATGCACCAGGACAGGAGTGTTGCAGTCTGGTGGGTATAGGTGAGTGGTGCAAGGAGCTGGATTTTGGCTCCGGTTTCTTGGAGAGGTGGGTTTGAAGCCCGTGCTGTCGGGCTTTGTTGTCTCAGGCTGCTGTGATTTGTGCCCAGCTGTGATTTTCTGCTCAGGGACTTTCCAGGTGCAAACCTGTGTCCAGCAGTGACCAGCCTCCCCGCCGACCGCCACCTTGCACTCCCTGGGCCTTCCCGCTGCAGGGTGCCTGCTGCCCAGAGGCTCTGGTTGAGGGCCTCGTTCTCAGAAAGAAGGAGGAATGCCTGCAGAGTTGCCTGGGAAGGCTCGGGCTGCCACGGCAATTTGTCTTCCTGACCGGCTGTGGGGGGCTGTGGTTGGAGGGGTTGGTCCCCTGCAGGGCAGGGCTGGTGCCCACCGGTGGGTGCACAGGCAGGCTGGGCCTCTCCTCCCTGGTGGTCTAGTGGTCAGGATTCGGCACTCTCACTGCCGCGGCCTGGGTTCGATTCCCAGCAGGGAAAGGCTTAGGGTTAGGGCTAACCCTATTGCCACAGCAAGTGAGGCCTTTCACCTGGGGGGCAGCGTGGAAGGAAGGGGACCCTATCAGACGCACAGGAGCTCTGAGCAGGCACGAGGAACAGGGCGTTTCCTCTGTTGCAACAACAGCCATCCTGGGCTTGCCTGTGCAGCCAGCTCCAGGGCAGCCCTGTCTTCTGCCAAATCCCCTTGCAGAATACCCTTTCCTTAGGGCTCCTGGGAGGCGCTGGGTGACAGAGAAAAGGTCTCTGGGTCTGCGGGACGTGACTCACCTGCCGCAGGAGCTGCCTTGTCTTTCAGTCCTAAGATCCCTGCACTACCCAGTCCCACAGAGGCAGGAGCAGGCGACTCTGCAGTGAAGCTTTGCTCTGCACATGCCAATGAGAGACCCTTCCCATGCTTCCTGGTGCAGACGGGGCCAGAAGGCCCAGGGAGGAGCTGAAATGGGCTCCTGGGCCCATGGGCAGGGTGTGTGGAGCATTGCTGGTCAGGGCCACTGAGGCCCTCAGGGCCCTGACAGCACCCAGGTGTCGCGTCCTGCTGCTACGCCACAGGGGACTCGCAATAACAACCAGTGCTTAGGCCCTGCTGATAGTCACAGCCTGAGCCAGCCCTTGGTTCTGTTACGTCCTGGACAACTCCGGTCACTTTGAAAGAAGCCCTGGAAACAAGCCCACCTGCCCCCCACACTCAGCCATGGCACAGGTGTTCCTCAGTGCAGCGAGATGTTGGTGCACAAGGGGTGGCGCTTAACGCTCCCAGACCCGATTTTGCATTCGCACGGCCTTTGGCACGGTTTGGAGACGGTCCTGGCGGACTCTTGGACAGTGCCCGGGGGGAAAGGAAGTAGCCGTTGCTGAGAGCACAGCTCACCGAGGCAGCACACAGGTGCAGCAGTTTGAGCCAAAGGAGGCTGTGACCTCTCGCAAGCTCTAACAGGCTCCAGCGAGCTCTGTCAGCCATTCCTGAGCACAGGGCGCTTGGAGCTCTAGTTCCACCTAGAGTCGTGATGAGGGAAGGTCAAGCAGCCGTCCAGCAGGTGCCAGCGAGAGACCTGTACCACAAGCGCTGGGCCCAGTACAAGAAAGACATGGCCATGCCGGAGCGAGTCCAGCAAAAGGCCTCCGAGAGGCTTGAGGGATTGAAGCATCCGTCACACGAGCAGAGGCTGAGAGAGCTGGGATTGTTTAGGCGGGAGACGCAAAGGCCCAGAGGGGCTCTTGTCGGTGTGTCTAAATACGCGATGGGGGGAGTAAAGAAGACGGAGCCAGACTCCAGAGCCCAGGCAGACTCCAGACTCCAGAACCCAGAGAGGCTGTGGTATACCTAACCAGCACCAGCCCTTGCTTTGCCGAGGCTCCTCTTTATTCCTTCCTTCCTTTATCCCTTCCTTCCTTCCTTCAGGGCAGAGCTCAGCACAGCCCCTGCGGCCAGCAATGGCAGCGCAGCGTCCCCATCTGGGGCCACCACACTGGTGAGCTCCCCCTCCCCGCCCCCGCCATGGCTCTCGCTGCGCCACGGCGTGGGGTGGGGGCAGCACCCCAAAACAGCCAGCGCAGCTGCCCTTGGCTGAGGTGGGCAAAGCCTGGCAGGGTCTGGGGGAGGGTGTCGCGGGAGGCCTGGCAGCCTCTTGGTGACGCGGGCTGGGGTCACAGTGGGACATGCCGCATCACAGCCACAGCTCCCCTCCCGCCACGGGGCCCCTCCCTGCACTTCCCTGCGAGGCCTGGGCAAGCCCAGCTTTCGGGTGCTGCTCTCGCCACCGCTCTTCTCTGGAGGAGCTGCTTTGCAGCGCAACGAGAGGGCGAAGGCAGGCCACGCAACACTGCTGGAGCCTGCCTGGGGAAGTGCAAAGGAGGAGGAGGAGAAGTTTCCTCCTCCCCCTCCTGCTACAGGGCCTCATTGAGCGTGAGGGGGCGCAAAGATGGAGAACCTGTGGCCAGACGTGTTCCCAACGCTCAGGAATCTCAGCCGCTACGGTAAGGCTTGCAGGAGGTATTTCCTGACTGCTGTAGAGCATATCAGCTAGGAGAAGAGCTATGGAAAGGCTGGGCTCTGTGGGGCAGGGCTGGACAGGGCTAGTGGGTGCCACGAGAGACCAGTCTGCACGTCCCTTGGTGGCCCAGCGGTGAGTTTGGCAGCCGGGACTCCTGCAGGGGAGACACCTGGGGCTGCCCTGAGCCTGGGCGACTCCTGTGGGCACGGCACCGTCCTCTCACTGGCGTGGAAAGCTAGTCCCCGTTTCCCTAGCAGGCGGGTATGCCTTTCAGGCATGCCCACCTGAAAGGACAGGAGCCTCGCTTAGAAGTGGGCAGAGGTGTCCTCGCAGCTCAGCTCTGCAGCTCCCGCCACGTGGAGCGCCTTGCGTGTTCGGAATTGGGGTGGCGGTATGTTTCGTCTCACCTGCACCGGTCACCTCCTTGGTGAGCAGGGTGCTGAATGGTTGTGCGCTTGCTGACTTGGATTTTTCCCTTGCTTTCCAGAGATTGTTACCATTTGGGACAGCGTCTCTGAATACATTCTAGAGCACTTGGCAGAGAACAAGGTGGGTCTTGTGGCTCGGTCCTCCCCTCCTGAAACGCTGACGGTTTGCCTTGTCCTGACACCCCTGTGCCACGGCGTGCCGTTGCTTCCCTCCCCTGAAAAGAGAAAGAGCACCCCCGCAGGACACTGTCCTGGACAAATGTGCCACAGAGCAGCTTCTCTGGCACCGGCGGTAACAACGGAAGTCCCGATAAAGCAGAAGAGAGTGCTGGGCACTTTCTGGGCCTTCTCCCTTCTCCAGTGCCAGCATGGAAAAACCAAAGCCTGGCCCCTGTTCCAGGGTTGGTCCCTGCCGTTGGAAACCCCTCCGACTGTAGGTAGGGGAGGAATGTTGGCTCTGCTGTTGCTTTCCCAAAGAGATTTGGGGGGCGAGCCGAGGAGCAAGAGGAAAGAAAGGTCTGGAGTGTGTGCTTTCCCTAGTGCCCCATCTTGCCTTTTGCATGCTAGGGGTGGGCAGGGCCCAGGGCAGCATCTCCACGCTCGGGCAAGCCCTCGGTCCGTTTTTCGTCTCCAGGCTGCTTATGCTTGTTCCTTCTCTCCCGCTGCTGCTCTCAGGGTGTCAAGGTATTAGGAGTGGGGATATTCTATGTCCTTAAACACTACGAGTGCTCCGTGAACGGTGAGCTTTCGATTGTTCGGAGACCCATGTTCCGTATATCGGAGGTTGTTGCCAAGGAATACCAGGCCAGGTGCGCTCAAGAAGATGTTCCTGGTAAGAAGACACGTTAAAACCTTTGCCTGCCCTTGCGCCGAGCTTGAGGCGCATGCAAACTGCTCTGAAGACATGACTGAATGCCTCCGGCTGGCCTGAGAACAACTTCAGCTTGTTCATGCTGCAGAGGCCAGCCAGGAGCAACTGCTCAGAAAGGCTCCCTGGGTGTCCTTTCCTGGTAATATGCCTTCAGCCGGGTGCGTGGGAGGGATAGGACGCTGGCCCCAAAAGCGGAGACATTTGCTGACTACGAGGCGGTGGGGGTGGGGGTCGGGGTGGGGGGTAGAAGAACCCTGTGGGCTGCTGTGCCGTCCTTGCACTTTGCTTCTTCCTTGTGTCTACTGACATGGCATAGGCTTAGCCAGAGGGCACTGGCTGCGGGCACAGTCACAATGGCCTGGCACCACGCACTTTCTCATGGGACCTGCACCTGTCTGCCCTACTTGTCCTGCCCTCCGGTAACGTGGTCCTACCAAATGGTTAGTTTCCCTTTTTTATTCCTGCACTGGCAAAATCACTGCTGCCCCCTGAGCACCTCAGTTTGCAGGCTGCTCTGACTCTTCCCGGAAGGGACTCCATAAACTGCTCCTAGGCGCTGTAGCAGAGGATTCAAGAGCCTGCTCTGAGGCAGCGCTGTCTTGCCAGAAAGTGTTGTCCCCTTGTGATTGGAGCCCGCTGCCCTGCTGCAGAGGTGCCTTTGTTCCTCCTTTGCTGCTGTCTAGGTGACGTAAGAATCGTCCCTCTGAGGTACGAGGATCTATCCGTGTGTGCTCACATGCCTTTTACAACGGTGCAGTGCTGCATACAGGAGACCGTGATGGCGTTCTTTCGGGCCATCTCAAAAAGACAGGCCGTGGACTTTGTCTTCAAGGCCATTGGCATTCTCTCCGTACGAGACCAGGAAGTGACCATGAGATTTTACGATGACTTCCTCCTCACCATGGATGGCACTGGAAAGCTGCTAGCAGCTCTGCTCGGGGTAAGTCGAGTGCTTCCCCGTGCTACGCCTACTTCTTCTGGACACCTGTCAAAGGACGACTGAACTGATCTCTGTTGGCCTGCCAGGACCTTCCCGGCCAGCGAGGCAGCCACGGTCTCCAGCCACGCCAACTCTCTCTAGCGTCCTTCTCTCGTACGCAGTGGTCTGGGCGACAGAGGCGAACGTAGGACGAGCTGCCCCGCGTTAGGCCAAGGCTCTGGCTGGCCCAGCATCCCACTCTCTGTGCTAGAAATGATAATGGCGAGGCTTTTACGGGCTCAAAAGTAGGCAGTTTCTGGGGAAAGAGTCTACGACGCAGGCAGGTATCTGTGGCACTTCCCCTCGCAGAAAGCCATGGTTGAGTGCTGGGCCGTCTGCACTGACCAGCCCTTCCCAGTGTCCCTGGCGTCCCACTGCCATGAACAGCTCTTTTCTGCCCCAGGCCTGCATTCACGCTCTGCTTGGGATGGTCACCCTGTCCCAGCCTGTCTCCTCATCCCAGCCCAATGCCCTTCCCCAGCTCTCTCGTGTGGCGCTCCCGGTTCTTACCCACTGGGCAAAGGCAAAGCAAGGGCTGGGTCTCTCTCGCTCCTCTTCCATGCTATGGATGCAACCACCCAAATCCTTGGAGAGCCTGTGAGGCTAACACCAGGTCCGAGCCAGGTGTTCTCTTTCCAGGAAGGCTCATAGCAAGCCAACCGGCAAAACCCGGCCCGCAGAGACCCTGGCTAATCGAATGCCTTCTCCTGTGCCTGACTTCTCCACTAACAGAGAAGGAGCGTCCTCGTTGACTGTCTTGACTCTTGCCCTTGCGAAACACCTGGCAGTGAGGTCCCTCAGTCTCAGCTCTGAGCTGTGCATCTTCTGCTTTCCTAGTTGAGGGCTAGCATTTGGAGAGGAAACTTTGTTTCAGGGTGTCCCGGTGGCAGCATCTGCCCTGAGCACAAGAAAGATTTGCTGCCTTTAGGAGCAAGGCAGTCATGTCGCCGGAACGCTCTCACGTACCTCTGTCTCTGTTTTAGGCCCCAGGGACGAGACCCCTGGTGGTTTCAGGAAGAGGAAGTGTGGCTTTTCGCATGGGTCCCGGCAGTGTCTTCGTGTTGCCACAGTACGTTTGTGGAGTAGGTCTCAGCTCCTGCTTGGTGAATAGGAGGAGGGGAGGCGAGATGGTCTCCAGGGGCAGCAAGGAGGCCTGGAGTACACTTTCTCCGCGTCAGGATAGGGAAGCCCTGGCCCAGACTGGTGGGGCCTCTCGTGTGCGCACACGCCACGGAGGTCTGGCCTGTGCCTCTCCGGTTCCTCAGAATGAGAGTTCTCAAGGATGTTGCGTACTCTGCTTTGGAAAGCTATGGCCTTGGCAGGCCTTCTCAAAGCTCTCTGGCAACGGACTGTGAATGCGAGCGGCAAAGGGAGCGTGGTGCCTTTTCTGCAGCCTGGCGTCTTCTCCTTTCCAGATTTGATTTGACGCTTCCGGCTGAAAAACAAGAGGCGGAATCTCCCTCCCAGGGATCCCTGAAGTGCACTGAAGAAGAAGGGCAGATGGACAGAACAGGTCATGTCACAGCTGACTTGTGAGAGAGAAGGGAGTGTGCATGCATGCGTGTGTTCATGCGTGTGTTCCCTTTGTCCTCAGCAGTAGGTGGTTGGAGCCCTGGTCAAGATGCGGTGCCTGGGAGAGTAGACTGCCTCTTTGTGCCTCTATTTACCCCTCGCAGCAAATCTCAAATGACTCTGGATGGCAGGAGGTCTCAGGGTGGCCCAACAGCAACAAATGCAGCTGGTGCCGCTGAAGGGCAGTTTTGCCCCGGGGCGCTGCGCCTTGGTGGATAGCGCAAGCTCCTCTTTCACTTTAGCACTTTAGGACGTTTGGCGGCGAGGTGTCTATGCTGGAGGGGAAGGGAGGGGGGGGTCTACCTCTCTGACGGATCCCGGGCACGTGAATGTGGGGAGAAAGATTGCCTGGAGATGACTGTCAACAGGCTGCTAGCGTGTGCCAAGGACGTCCTAGGGAGCAAGACCTCTTGGAGAGCGTGGCTCCAAGGGGATCAGCCTGTTTGATCCGATGCTGGAGCACATCTGCCTGTCCCAAGTGCTCACAAAGACGCTTGCTGAAGAGCCTTCTCCTTTCCTACTTCCAGGGAGTGCTCCCGTTGCGTGCCTCCTCTCTCAAGAAAGGCCTGTGCCACCCGCGTTATCTGGCGCCGGCCGTAAAAAGCAGAAGGGGCGGAAGAGCAAAGGAAGCAAGTCGTCGGCCAGGTGAGGCTCTTGGAGAAAAGGGCTGAGGGTGCCCTTGTGCTCTTGGAGTTCTTCGAAGGGGTTGCTTCTTCCGTACACTCTGTCAGTGTGACATCTGAAGGGCGGCCAACAAGTCTTTGCATGACTTGGTCTTCCTAGATTGACGGCAAGCCTGTCGCAGGTTTCTGCGAGCCTCTGGTGTCAAGCTTCTCTCTGGTGCCTTTCTTGTTTCCAGGACGGAGACTGAGATGTCGCCTGTGAGACCAGCCTCTTCCTCCAGAGGGTCTCGGAAGGCCGCCAAAGGCCAGGAGGCAAAGGACAGAGCGTGTAACAAGCAGACTGAGGGAAAAGGTAATGTCACAGCTGACTGGTGAGAGAGGTGTGTTTGTTTTCCTTTTGGCCTCCGCAGCACGGGGCTGGAGCCAAGCTGAAAAGGCGATGCCTGGCGGAGTAGGCTGCTCCTCTTGTGCCTCTGTTTACTCATCACAGCAGATCTCAGGGGACTCCTCCTGGAAGGGGCTCTCCGGGCAGTCCTGCAGCACCAACTGCAGCAGCTGCCACTGCTGAGGGGCACTTGGCCCTGGGACTCCATGCCCTGGTGTGTCTTGCAAGCTGCTCCTTAGTTGCAGGAGTCTGTCTGTGCAGCAGCATTTAGGAATTTAGGAAGATCCCTCCGCGCTCTGCGCGGGATCAAAATCCTGCCTTGAGCTGCCAGTGGCGGAGGGGGTCTAGCTTTCCCAGGGAAGCAGCGCGCTGGAAAGTGGGGAGGAAGACCACGTGGAGATGAGTGGCGACAGGCTGCGAAGCTGTGCCAAAACGTGGCTTCCTTGTGGAGGCTGGTAATTGCAGGCCTTGTGCTGTGCATCTCCCTAAGCATGTCTTTGGGCTGGATGCGCCAGAAGAGCACGTCTGTGCATGTGAGCGCCTTAGAGATGTGCAGGAATCTGTTCCCCTTCTCGTGTGGAACTATGCCCTCCAGCCCGCAGCCGCCCCAAAGGAGAGGGTACCATGAGGTCACCAGCACCTCCCAGCCAAGCCCCGCTTTTTAAGCCTATGGGCTAGAGAAAGCAGGAGAACAGCCACAGTACTCCAGGGCAGAAGGGTGCCCTGCAGAAGTGAAGAGCTGGACAGGATTCTGTGTCAGCAAGGGCCTAAGACCTGCTCGGGAGCAGAGCTCCGAGGCAATCGGGCTCTTTGATCCAAAGCTGGAGCACAGCTGCCTGTCCTTCTTGTTCAAACGCTCACAGAGATGCTTGCTGAAGAGTCTCCGCCCTTCCTACTTCCAGGGAGTCCTCCTGCTGAGCGCCTCCTTTCTCGAGAAAGGCTTTCTCCGCCCACGCTATCTGGGGCCAGCTCAAAGGGAGGGAAAGAATGGAAAACCCGGGCAAACAAGCCAGCTGCCAGGTGAGGCTCTTGGAGCAAAGCATGCCGGTGACCGTGTGCTTTTGGCATTCTGGGAAGGAGTTGTTTCCGTCGCACACGCCGTCGGTATGAACTCTGAAAGGTTGTCAACTCGTGTCACAACGACCGATGTCGATGCAAGAGGTGTTGCAGCAGCTGAGAAGTTGCAGCAAAGCTGTTCTGCTTTGCTAGACATTTCAAGGGACCTCATTTGGTTGCAGCGTAGATGAGAGCACTTCCCAGAGGAACGTGAAAGTCAGACCATCCTCCCCCACCAACAGAGAGCGGTGTCCGTTTTCCCTGGTTTTTAGGTTGGATTCAATTCACTAGAAGCCTCCCCTTTTCCCATTTCACCCCAAAACAGAGTCTTTCTGACCACCTCACGGCCTTTAGTGCCCCTAGCAGGAGGCGGCTAGCGGGCTCTGCAGGCTCCGGGCGTGGCAAATGGCACTGGTTTTCTCCTCGTGCCATCCAGAGAGGGCCCACACCTGGGCATCCAGAGCTTTCCTTAGGGCCTGTAGGGCCCTCACTCTTGATGGGATCACAAGGGCTCAAATACACCAAATGCTCCAGCAGCACCGTCTTGTGCTGCAGAGGCTGGCACGCCGCTGCTTGTGAGCACAAGATGGAGAACGGTCTCATCCGGGACTCCGATAACCTCACCCGGCTTGTGTGTTTTCAGCCTGCTGCAAACAGTTCGGGAGAGCTCCTCTCAGGTGGACGAGGACAGCAAGCAGCAAGAACCTCGTCAAGCCAGACCTCGGACTGCAATTCCTGTTTGCAGGCAGCCAAACAGGGCAGAACAGGTAAGCCGAGGAGCGGAGCTGTGGAGGTCTCCAAGTCCGAGTGGTACTGCTGCCCCCCAAAGAGCAGGCCAGGTGGCCATGGTCTTTCAAGCTTGCCTGCCCATGCCTGGCAGGGAGAAGCTGCTGCAAAAAGCCAAAGGGGAGGAGCAGCAATGTGCTGTGGTGGGGGCATGGCTGGGTCGCCCCCTCCCTTGAACTTGCAGGGAAGAAGGCCAACCACAGGCGGGGCTGTGTTTGCAAGAGTGTAGCCAGCCGAGTGAAGGACGCCACGAGTCCTCTCTCTTCAGCCCTTGGGAGACCTCACCTGGAGCCAGCCCTAGGTCCAGGGTGGGGCTCGACCATGCAAGAGAGGCTCTGGAATGCTGGAGCAAATCCAGCGGAGGCTCCCAAGCTGGCCAGCGGGCTGGAGAACCTGGTGTCCAAGGGAGAGGTGGAGAGGACTGTGTTTGTTCAGCCCATAGAAGAGAAGGCTCAAGGGTCCATCGCCTTGCTGTCTGCAGCTACCCGGGGGAAAGGCTAGAGGTAACTTAGCCAGCTCTTCTCAGAGGCGCACAGTGACAGGGTGAGAGGCACAAGACGTAGAGTTGCAAAAAGGCAGATTCCGGCTAGCTGTTGGGAGGCGCGTTTCCACCATGAGGGTGGTCAAAGTTTGGAACAGGGCCCAGAGAGGCTGTGGGACTTCTACCCTTGGAGTTATTCAACCCTCAGGTGGACACGGCCCGGGCAGCCTGCTCTAACTGGCCCCGCTTGGAGCGGGGCCTTGGACGAGAGTTCTCCAGAGGTCCCCTCCAACCGACCCCGTTCAGTGGTTCCGTGCTGGGGTCTGACTGGTGGAACCCCACGGGAGCGTTTGATTTCACGGTTGCAGCGCTGAAAAATGGTCATTCCTTGCCCTCATTCACCCTGTCACGAGCGATGTCAGCAAGAGAGAATGGAGCCAGCAAGCAACGGTGGTGAATCCCGGCCAGGGTCCCTGCCTGCGGCAGTGCTTGGCATGGGGGTTTCTGAGGCCAGAGCAGAGCAAGTGTGCGGGAGGACGCACAGGCCCCGCAGTTGCTGGCTTCTCCAGGGCTGAGAGGTGAGAGCGCCTGAGGGAGGTCAGAAGCAGCCTCAAATTTGTCCTCTGGCCCCAATGCAGGCTTGGCGGCATCAGGAAACGCTGCCCGAGGTTCAGCCACACTCACCAGTGCCGTGGCTTGGGAAAGAGGAGAGCGCTGCTGCCTTCCTGCCCCGAGCTGAGGAGAAGAAGAGGAAGCCAGAGAGGCTGCCGCGGCTGCGCAAAGAGTAAGTGCGCGCCAGGCCCAGCCCCGGCCTGGAAAACTGGAGTGGCAGCACCTGTCCGAGGTGTGAGGAAGCCCATCTTGGGAGCCATGGGGCTGGGTATGGCGTCCCCTGATTTCTCCTGGCATGGCAATGACCTGGGCTGGACCCTGGTGCCAGGCAGCCCCAAGCTGCATTGCCACTTGAAGGCTGTGGGTACCACCAGCGGGAGCGTGCGTGCAGGGGCTGGTCGAGGGGAGAGGCAGGAGGGCCTCAGCCAGAAGGGGAGAGGGAACTTTCCCTGCTCTTGCAGGCAGCTTTCTGTACGAGCAAGCCACACCCTGCAACTCTTGGAGACTTACCAAGTGCGTCGGGAAGAGTGGAAGCAGAGGGTAGAGCTGAATCGGCAGCGGAATTCCCAAGAGAAGCACTTCCTCTGGTAAATTTCTCCAGCTGGGGGTGCTGTTTCCCCTTCCCCTGCACTGGCCTTCCCTCCACACCCAGGAGCACCCAAGGGGAGGGGAGGGGAAGGGGGTCCGGTCTTTCCCTGGCACCCCTCGTGGGAGAGCAACAGGCTTTGCAGGCTGTGGCCTGGGAGCAGGCACCCTTCCAGCCCAGGGGCAGGGGTTGGGCACTCAGCGGTGGGCTTTCCCTGTGGGACCAGAAAGTTGTGGCTGCCGACGATGAAAGGATTCCTCCAGCGTTTTGGCTCTCCCTTTTCAAACCGCACGCTCCATCCTTGTCTCCCCAAGGCTCCACACCCGGACACCTTGCCCTGTGGGGATCGAGGCCGGCTTGGTGCAAAGTCCCATCCCCGCCTGACTCCTCCGCAGGCTGATTACCGGCACGTGGCACCTTGTCATGTCCTTGCCTTGGACACTAGGGCCCCTGTCCCGTTCCAGAAAGCATAGAGATGCCAGCAGAAGCAGACCCCAGAAGAACCGCCCTGCCCTAGGCCTGCAGCGTTTCCGTGCCCTTCTCCCTGTGCCTAAAACCAAACGGTTCCTTTTTAATGCCCTAGCACTGGGCAGCAGATGGCTCTGCGGGATCAAAGGGAGAGATACCAGGACTTGCTGGCTGCGCAGAAGACATGTGAACATTGCTGGAAAGTCTGGAAGCGTGGTCCTGAGCCATCTTGCTAGCTGCGGAAGCCTGCCTGGGCCTGAAGAGCGACCAGTCCCAAGGCACTGCAGCTCCAGGGCCAAGTGGAGGCCTGTCAGCGTGGGAGCTCCCTCGGCTGCTGTCAGCGTTGTCTCCATTGCGGCCATGGAGCTCTTAGCAAAGGGGATGTTGAAATCCACCTACAAGGGCCAAAGGAAAAAAAAAAGTGGCGTGTACTTGTTCACGGCTGGAGTAACCAGCCTGTGCCTCACAAAGGACAGTGCTGCAGGACAGATGAACAGAAGAGCTGTTAAACCCCCCATGTGCTCCTCCACGGTTTTTGTAGCGCCATAACAGAATAACGCCCGTACACAGACCGCAGCATAGAGACACGCGTGCCACAGAGCGGGGGCGCAAGCAAACCACTGCCTCACTCATTCTAAGGACAGCGCGCGCGCACACACACGCGCCCCTTTCTTCCTTCATTACCCTCCCTAGGACACGCTCAGAGCTCACACCTCTCACTCCCCAAGACCCTCACGCACAGCCAGGACTGCACCGCCAGAGTGCACATGCACCAGCCCAACACATCCCTGACACTGCACACGCATCCGCACACATGCTCACGCTCTCCACACGCACAGAGACACTGCACAGCGGACACACCCCTCACACAGCATGGTGGCCAGGACACACGTACACCTGATGGGCCCACAGCCCCAGGGGTGCTATAGGAGCTGCAGCCCTTCTCCGGATTGTATGGGGAAAGGCTAAGGGCAGAGGAGGAGCTGCTGTGGGGTAGAGCGGTGCGGCAACCTGGGAGTGCAGATGCCTGGCTTTTCTCTGCAGCTGCAGTGCTCTCCAGCCAGGCAAACCTGGGATGGGCCATGTTTGTCCCTGGGCCTCCGTCGGCCCTTGGCTGCTCCTTGTGGCGGCCCCCCCAGGGCTGTGCTCATGTCCTGGTGGGCGCACGGTGTCCCCACCACCCACCTCCTGCCTGCTGCCTGGAGGTGGACGTGCCTCATTTAGACCTTCCTCCTCTCTTGCCGCATGGCTGCGGTTGGTTTTTTTAGCGCTTTCTTGAATTAGGTTTTCAAAGCAGCACCTAGTAGCTTCTTGTAAACTACAGGCAGCTCACAGCTGCTTGACTGCCCTGTCAGCCTTTTTCAAATCCTGGGCTCCTTGAAGCCTGTCCATGCGCCTCCTCTGACCCGGGAACACAGCATCTCCCTGCCCTTCATCAAACACAGGAAGGGGCTTTGTGGATCCTCCCAGAGGAGCGGGTGATGGCCGTGTCCTTTCGGTCTGTTGCTGGGAGAAGCCTCTTCTTCGGTCGTCTTCCTTGTCCCAGTAACGCCTGATGCTCCAAACACTGCACTCTCCCTGCAAGTGCTGCCTCTTACTAAGCACCTGCTTCACTGGCAGACATTCGGCGTAGTAAAGAGGCAAAGGCTTTGGACCGCCTTGCTGCTGCAGGGACCAACAAATTGCCAAGGAGGTCCAGAAGCTGAGTACTCAGCCAGTACTGTTTTGCCCTGCCTGTGCGCTTAGTTGGCAGCTTTCCCTGGCCATGCAACTCATGAAGTGGTGCTGACCCTGATTTCCAGAAAAGTGCTTGTCAGTTTAAAAGAGAAGAACTGGTTTTCAGTGGGGAGTTGGAAGGGCGACGTTCTGCTGCTTTGGGGGACTGCCCGCTGGCTTTTCTGGTGCGGTGACCCTTCTGTCTCGTCTCGCTCTGAGAGCTCCGCGAGGTCCCTCTTGACCCTCCCTGTGTGGAATAGCTACAAGATGCTGCTGCAGAGACTACTGGACTCTGACAGCCAGGCAGGGGTTAGGCCAGAGCCCAGATGCCCTCGGGAGCAGAGCGCAAAGCCAGAAGCCCGTTGGCTCCCCCACGAGATGTGGTTTGGGACCAGTGTTCCCTGCTGCTGCTCTCCGTGTCCTTCTTGGCTGCCTTAGCCCCTCTCCAGCCTCCACTCCCATTGGCCCAGCATGGCTTTGGCTGCTCTGGGTCTGCCCTTACTCACGGTCCCTGTGGCAGTCGGGTGTCCTTCTTCTGCCTCCCCTCGCCCCCTCCCCCGGCTGTCTTCACTACAGGGGCTTTCTGATGCACTCAATGGCCTCACAGGGCTGCCACAGCAGCGACCGCACTGTCCCAGCCCTGGGTCGCCTGTGGCCTCCCTTTTCCTGCCTCTAGCCAGCTAAACCCTGCCGAGGGGCACTTTGCCCTGGCACTCCGTGCCCTGGTGAATGTTGCAAGCCTGGCACGCAATGGCTGCTCCTTGCTGGACGAGACAAAGAGGAAAGCACTTGAGGTGCCCGGTTAATGCTGAAGAGCCATGGTGATCGCAGGCAACAATGGTTGCTCGTGGGCTCCAGTCCGCCTCTCCAAGCGTGCTCCAGTGGCGCAATGGGCCAGCGCGCAGTACTTATACAGCAGTGCTAAGCGGAGGGATGCTGAGGGTGTGAGTTCAAGCCTCACCTGGAGCATGGGCTTTTGATCATGCAGTGCCTCCTCTTCCCTTGGGCGGTGCAGCTTCCTAGCAGTGACATCTGTCTCAAGCCAGACATCCTGGGACCTGCCAATACAGACACCTTGGAACACCAGAAGCGCTCGGGGCCGTTCCAGGCTTGACCTGGGCTCTGCCCGCATAGCACTCGGTTTGGGGCCCCGGAGGCAGAGCTGGGCTCTCCTCCCTTCTCTTCCGCAGAGGATCCAGACCTCTTCTCTTCCGCAGAGGATCCAGAGGGTTTCTTTCCCACAGCCAGCTTACAGCTTGGCCGGAACAGGACTTAAGGCTTCCAGCATGGTGGCATAACCTCAGAAAAGTCACACGCTCCCCCTGAAGAAAAAAAAAAAGCGACTTCTTTCTCCCAGGGAAGAGCTACTTGTGTTGGGGGTCTCTATGGCGTGGGATGGCAGTTGCGGGTGGGCTGGGGCTGCAGGGCAGTTTGTGTGTGGAGCTGAGAGTGCCCTGACTGCAACACGGAGAGCAAGGGCAAGGGAAAGGAAAGGTGAAAAGCTGGGCACTTTCCAGGCAGACTCTCTCAGTTCTCAAGCTTGGCCTGGAGAATGGAGAAGCTTGACTGCTTTCCCAGAAGCAGGGGTAGCTGTCACGGCAGCCCCCCAGCAGAAGACACTGCACGATCACTAGAAACCAGGAAATCATTTTAGGCACGAGCCCACTGAATGTTTGGAACAGAGAGCACAGAAGAGCTTCCTAGGCCATGGCATCTTTGGAAACAAACCCACTGGCCTACCCTTGCGGGTGCCTCCCGTGTCTTTTCCAACTCTCCTTTTCACCCGGCGGGCTTTGCAAAACCATTGCTGTGACTCGGATTCGGCCACAACGCAGAGTACTAACCACTATACGATCACAGCTGCCCATGTGATTGCCTTTCCTCCTCGGGCCATTTGTCCCTCCTGCCTCCTGCCCTCCTGCCTTCTGCCCTCCTGTGGAGCAGCCAGAGCTGTCAGGTGACGACAGGCTAGCAGGGAGAAGTCAGAAAATGCGAGTCTGTGTCCTTGCAGAGCAGCACCCGAACAGCGCAAGCCCTCATGTGCCTCCCTGGGAGAGGGGAGGCAAACTCACGCTCTAGATTCACCTTTTCAGAAGTCTCAGTTCTTGGGGATGGCAAAGAACTGGACTGAAGGAAGTTACGGGGCATGTCCAGGGGCTGGCGATGAGGAAAGGACAACTCTGCAAAGAGCGGCCCCGCGTAGCCAGCTGGACAGAGGGTGGTGTAGGGGGGAAGGCAGGTGCATAGCACAGGGGATACGAACTGCTCCGTGCCCAGCCCTGGCTCTTTCTGCTCAAGTGTCCCCTCCACCACGCACCCTGGGGTGCAGTGTGAGCCTGTGGGCGCACCTCCACAAAGAGCGACGGTCCTTTCCCCACTTGCTCTGCTCCTGCTGCTGGGAGAGGTCCTGGCGAGAGGTTGCAGCTGCAGGAGTGCTGCGCTGGGTGGCGGAGGTGGCTCAGCAGAAGGGAGCTGCTCCTCGCCTGAGCTACGTTGCAGCCATGCCCGGCCCTGGCTGCCATGCACCTCGCTGACCCTGCCCTTCCCTGGCTGACCGAGCTCCAGAGCTTGGCCTCAGACCCGTCTCAGCACTTTGGACTTGGCTGGCAACCACTGCTCTGTGCCTGGCCCTCGTTCCTGACACTCAACCAGCTCTCCCTTCTTGCTCGGGTGCTGAGGGCCTGTGCCCTGCCAGGGAGGTCCCTGCCTCACTGGCCTTGCTATGTCCCTCGCAGCCTGCTTGCCTGCCCTCGGAAAGCAGCCCGCTCCCACTGCTGGCTGCCACCTGCAGCAAGAGCGTGCTCACGCTTCGCACTGTGCTGCAAGGACAGCCGGAAGGGGCATCGGTCCCCTGGCGAGAGGCAATCCAGACTTCCCCCAGCCCAACCCATGCACCAGGACAGGAGTGTTGCAGTCTGGTGGGTATAGGTGAGTGGTGCAAGGAGCTGGATTTTGGCTCCGGTTTCTTGGAGAGGTGGGTTTGAAGCCCGTGCTGTCGGGCTTTGTTGTCTCAGGCTGCTGTGATTTGTGCCCAGCTGTGATTTTCTGCTCAGGGACTTTCCAGGTGCAAACCTGTGTCCAGCAGTGACCAGCCTCCCCGCCGACCGCCACCTTGCACTCCCTGGGCCTTCCCGCTGCAGGGTGCCTGCTGCCCAGAGGCTCTGGTTGAGGGCCTCGTTCTCAGAAAGAAGGAGGAATGCCTGCAGAGTTGCCTGGGAAGGCTCGGGCTGCCACGGCAATTTGTCTTCCTGACCGGCTGTGGGGGGCTGTGGTTGGAGGGGTTGGTCCCCTGCAGGGCAGGGCTGGTGCCCACCGGTGGGTGCACAGGCAGGCTGGGCCTCTCCTCCCTGGTGGTCTAGTGGTCAGGATTCGGCACTCTCACTGCCGCGGCCTGGGTTCGATTCCCAGCAGGGAAAGGCTTAGGGTTAGGGCTAACCCTATTGCCACAGCAAGTGAGGCCTTTCACCTGGGGGGCAGCGTGGAAGGAAGGGGACCCTATCAGACGCACAGGAGCTCTGAGCAGGCACGAGGAACAGGGCGTTTCCTCTGTTGCAACAACAGCCATCCTGGGCTTGCCTGTGCAGCCAGCTCCAGGGCAGCCCTGTCTTCTGCCAAATCCCCTTGCAGAATACCCTTTCCTTAGGGCTCCTGGGAGGCGCTGGGTGACAGAGAAAAGGTCTCTGGGTCTGCGGGACGTGACTCACCTGCCGCAGGAGCTGCCTTGTCTTTCAGTCCTAAGATCCCTGCACTACCCAGTCCCACAGAGGCAGGAGCAGGCGACTCTGCAGTGAAGCTTTGCTCTGCACATGCCAATGAGAGACCCTTCCCATGCTTCCTGGTGCAGACGGGGCCAGAAGGCCCAGGGAGGAGCTGAAATGGGCTCCTGGGCCCATGGGCAGGGTGTGTGGAGCATTGCTGGTCAGGGCCACTGAGGCCCTCAGGGCCCTGACAGCACCCAGGTGTCGCGTCCTGCTGCTACGCCACAGGGGACTCGCAATAACAACCAGTGCTTAGGCCCTGCTGATAGTCACAGCCTGAGCCAGCCCTTGGTTCTGTTACGTCCTGGACAACTCCGGTCACTTTGAAAGAAGCCCTGGAAACAAGCCCACCTGCCCCCCACACTCAGCCATGGCACAGGTGTTCCTCAGTGCAGCGAGATGTTGGTGCACAAGGGGTGGCGCTTAACGCTCCCAGACCCGATTTTGCATTCGCACGGCCTTTGGCACGGTTTGGAGACGGTCCTGGCGGACTCTTGGACAGTGCCCGGGGGGAAAGGAAGTAGCCGTTGCTGAGAGCACAGCTCACCGAGGCAGCACACAGGTGCAGCAGTTTGAGCCAAAGGAGGCTGTGACCTCTCGCAAGCTCTAACAGGCTCCAGCGAGCTCTGTCAGCCATTCCTGAGCACAGGGCGCTTGGAGCTCTAGTTCCACCTAGAGTCGTGATGAGGGAAGGTCAAGCAGCCGTCCAGCAGGTGCCAGCGAGAGACCTGTACCACAAGCGCTGGGCCCAGTACAAGAAAGACATGGCCATGCCGGAGCGAGTCCAGCAAAAGGCCTCCGAGAGGCTTGAGGGATTGAAGCATCCGTCACACGAGCAGAGGCTGAGAGAGCTGGGATTGTTTAGGCGGGAGACGCAAAGGCCCAGAGGGGCTCTTGTCGGTGTGTCTAAATACGCGATGGGGGGAGTAAAGAAGACGGAGCCAGACTCCAGAGCCCAGGCAGACTCCAGACTCCAGAACCCAGAGAGGCTGTGGTATACCTAACCAGCACCAGCCCTTGCTTTGCCGAGGCTCCTCTTTATTCCTTCCTTCCTTTATCCCTTCCTTCCTTCCTTCAGGGCAGAGCTCAGCACAGCCCCTGCGGCCAGCAATGGCAGCGCAGCGTCCCCATCTGGGGCCACCACACTGGTGAGCTCCCCCTCCCCGCCCCCGCCATGGCTCTCGCTGCGCCACGGCGTGGGGTGGGGGCAGCACCCCAAAACAGCCAGCGCAGCTGCCCTTGGCTGAGGTGGGCAAAGCCTGGCAGGGTCTGGGGGAGGGTGTCGCAGGAGGCCTGGCAGCCTCTTGGTGACGCGGGCTGGGGTCACAGTGGGACATGCCGCATCACAGCCACAGCTCCCCTCCCGCCACGGGGCCCCTCCCTGCACTTCCCTGCGAGGCCTGGGCAAGCCCAGCTTTCGGGTGCTGCTCTCGCCACCGCTCTTCTCTGGAGGAGCTGCTTTGCAGCGCAACGAGAGGGCGAAGGCAGGCCACGCAACACTGCTGGAGCCTGCCTGGGGAAGTGCAAAGGAGGAGGAGGAGAAGTTTCCTCCTCCCCCTCCTGCTACAGGGCCTCATTGAGCGTGAGGGGGCGCAAAGATGGAGAACCTGTGGCCAGACGTGTTCCCAACGCTCAGGAATCTCAGCCGCTACGGTAAGGCTTGCAGGAGGTATTTCCTGACTGCTGTAGAGCATATCAGCTAGGAGAAGAGCTATGGAAAGGCTGGGCTCTGTGGGGCAGGGCTGGACAGGGCTAGTGGGTGCCACGAGAGACCAGTCTGCACGTCCCTTGGTGGCCCAGCGGTGAGTTTGGCAGCCGGGACTCCTGCAGGGGAGACACCTGGGGCTGCCCTGAGCCTGGGCGACTCCTGTGGGCACGGCACCGTCCTCTCACTGGCGTGGAAAGCTAGTCCCCGTTTCCCTAGCAGGCGGGTATGCCTTTCAGGCATGCCCACCTGAAAGGACAGGAGCCTCGCTTAGAAGTGGGCAGAGGTGTCCTCGCAGCTCAGCTCTGCAGCTCCCGCCACGTGGAGCGCCTTGCGTGTTCGGAATTGGGGTGGCGGTATGTTTCGTCTCACCTGCACCGGTCACCTCCTTGGTGAGCAGGGTGCTGAATGGTTGTGCGCTTGCTGACTTGGATTTTTCCCTTGCTTTCCAGAGATTGTTACCATTTGGGACAGCGTCTCTGAATACATTCTAGAGCACTTGGCAGAGAACAAGGTGGGTCTTGTGGCTCGGTCCTCCCCTCCTGAAACGCTGACGGTTTGCCTTGTCCTGACACCCCTGTGCCACGGCGTGCCGTTGCTTCCCTCCCCTGAAAAGAGAAAGAGCACCCCCGCAGGACACTGTCCTGGACAAATGTGCCACAGAGCAGCTTCTCTGGCACCGGCGGTAACAACGGAAGTCCCGATAAAGCAGAAGAGAGTGCTGGGCACTTTCTGGGCCTTCTCCCTTCTCCAGTGCCAGCATGGAAAAACCAAAGCCTGGCCCCTGTTCCAGGGTTGGTCCCTGCCGTTGGAAACCCCTCCGACTGTAGGTAGGGGAGGAATGTTGGCTCTGCTGTTGCTTTCCCAAAGAGATTTGGGGGGCGAGCCGAGGAGCAAGAGGAAAGAAAGGTCTGGAGTGTGTGCTTTCCCTAGTGCCCCATCTTGCCTTTTGCATGCTAGGGGTGGGCAGGGCCCAGGGCAGCATCTCCACGCTCGGGCAAGCCCTCGGTCCGTTTTTCGTCTCCAGGCTGCTTATGCTTGTTCCTTCTCTCCCGCTGCTGCTCTCAGGGTGTCAAGGTATTAGGAGTGGGGATATTCTATGTCCTTAAACACTACGAGTGCTCCGTGAACGGTGAGCTTTCGATTGTTCGGAGACCCATGTTCCGTATATCGGAGGTTGTTGCCAAGGAATACCAGGCCAGGTGCGCTCAAGAAGATGTTCCTGGTAAGAAGACACGTTAAAACCTTTGCCTGCCCTTGCGCCGAGCTTGAGGCGCATGCAAACTGCTCTGAAGACATGACTGAATGCCTCCGGCTGGCCTGAGAACAACTTCAGCTTGTTCAAGCTGCAGAGGCCAGCCAGGAGCAACTGCTCAGAAAGGCTCCCTGGGTGTCCTTTCCTGGTAATATGCCTTCAGCCGGTGCGTGGGAGGGATAGGACGCTGGCCCCAAAAGCGGAGACATTTGCTGACTACGAGGCGGTGGGGGTGGGGGTGGGGGTCGGGGTGGGGGTGCGGGGGGGGTAGAAGAACCCTGTGGGCTGCTGTGCCGTCCTTGCACTTTGCTTCTTCCTTGCGTCTACTGACATGGCATAGGCTTAGCCAGAGGGCACTGGCTGCGGGCACAGTCACAATGGCCTGGCACCACGCACTTTCTCATGGGACCTGCACCCGTCTGCCCTACTTGTCCTGCCCTCCGGTAACGTGGTCCTACCAAATGGTTAGTTTCCCTTTTTTATTCCTGCACTGGCAAAATCACTGCTGCCCCCTGAGCACCTCAGTTTGCAGGCTGCTCTGACTCTTCCCGGAAGGGACTCCATAAACCGCTCCTAGGCGCTGTAGCAGAGGATTCAAGAGCCTGCTCTGAGGCAGCGCTGTCTTGCCAGAAAGTGTTGTCGCCTTGTGATTGGAGCCCGCTGCCCTGCTGCAGAGGTGACTTTGTTCCTCCTTTGCTGCTGTCTAGGTGACGTAAGAATCGTCCCTCTGAGGTACGAGGATCTATCCGTGTGTGCCCACATGCCTTTTACAACGGTGCAGTGCTGCATACAGGAGACCGTGATGGCGTTCTTTCGGGCCATCTCAAAAAGACAGGCCGTGGACTTTGTCTTCAAGGCCATTGGCATTCTCTCCGTACGAGACCAGGAAGTGACCATGAGATTTTACGATGACTTCCTCCTCACCGTGGATGGCACTGGAAAGCTGCTAGCAGCTCTGCTCGGGGTAAGTCGAGCACTTCCCCGTGCTACGCCTACTTCTTCTGGACACCTGTCAAAGGACGACTGAACTGATCTCTGTTGGCCTGCCAGGACCTTCCCGGCCAGCGGGGCAGCCACGGTCTCCAGCCACGCCAACTCTCTCTAGCGTCCGTCTCTCGTACGCAGTGGTCTGGGCGACAGAGGCGAACGTAGGACGAGCTGCCCCGCGTTAGGCCAAGGCTCTGGCTGGCCCAGCATCCCACTCTCTGTGCTAGAAATGATAATGGCGAGGCTTTTACGGGCTCAAAAGTAGGCAGTTTCTGGGGAAAGAGTCTACGACGCAGGCAGGTATCTGTGGCGCTTCCCCTCGCAGAAAGCCATGGTTGAGTGCTGGGCCGTCTGCACTGACCAGCCCTTCCCAGTGTCCCTGGCGTCCCACTGCCATGAACGGCTCTTTTCTGCCCCAGGCCTGCATTCACGCTCTGCTTGGGATGGTCACCCTGTCCCAGCCTGTCTCCTCATCCCAGCCCAATGCCCTTCCCCAGCTCTCTCGTGTGGCGCTCCCGGTTCTTACCCACTGGGCAAAGGCAAAGCAAGGGCTGGGTCTCTCTCGCTCCTCTTCCATGCTATGGATGCAACCACCCAAATCCTTGGAGAGCCTGTGAGGCTAACACCAGGTCCGAGCCAGGTGTTCTCTTTCCAGGAAGGCTCATAGCAAGCCAACCGGCAAAACCCGGCCCGCAGAGACCCTGGCTAATCGAATGCCTTCTCCTGTGCCTGACTTCTCCACTAACAGAGAAGGCGCGTCCTCGTTGACTGTCTTGACTCTTGCCCTTGCGAAACACCTGGCAGTGAGGTCCCTCAGTCTCAGCTCTGAGCTGTGCATCTTCTGCTTTCCTAGTTGAGGGCTAGCATTTGGAGAGGAAACTTTGTTTCAGGGTGTCCCGGTGGCAGCATCTGCCCTGAGCACAAGAAAGATTTGCTGCCTTTAGGAGCAAGGCAGTCATGTCGCCGGAACGCTCTCACGTACCTCTGTCTCTGTTTCAGGCCCCAGGGACGAGACCCCTGGTGGTTTCAGGAAGAGGAAGTGTGGCTTTTCGCATGGGTCCCGGCAGTGTCTTCGTGTTGCCACAGTACGTTTGTGGAGTAGGTCTCAGCTCCTGCTTGGTGAATAGGAGGAGGGGAGGCGAGATGGTCTCCAGGGGCAGCAAGGAGGCCTGGAGTACACTTTCTCCGCGTTAGGATAGGGAAGCCCTGGCCCAGACTGGTGGGGCCTCTCGTGTGCGCACACGCCGCGGAGGTCTGGCCTGTGCCTCTCCGGTTCCTCAGAATGAGAGTTCTCAAGGATGTTGCGTACTCTGCTTTGGAAAGCTATGGCCTTGGCAGGCCTTCTCAAAGCTCTCTGGCAACGGACTGTGAATGCGAGCGGCAAAGGGAGCGTGGTGCCTTTTCTGCAGCCTGGCGTCTTCTCCTTTCCAGATTTGATTTGACGCTTCCGGCTGAAAAACAAGAGGCGGAATCTCCCTCCCAGGGATCCCTGAAGTGCACTGAAGAAGAAGGGCAGATGGACAGAACAGGTCATGTCACAGCTGACTTGTGAGAGAGAAGGGAGTGTGCATGCGTGCGTGTGTTCATGCGTGTGTTCCCTTTGTCCTCAGCAGTAGGTGGTTGGAGCCCTGGTCAAGATGCGGTGCCTGGGAGAGTAGACTGCCTCTTTGTGCCTCTATTTACCCCTCGCAGCAAATCTCAAGTGACTCTGGATGGCAGGAGGTCTCAGGGTGGCCCAACAGCAACAAATGCAGCTGGTGCCGCTGAAGGGCAGTTTTGCCCCGGGGCGCTGCGCCCTGGTGGATAGCGCAAGCTCCTCTTTCACTTTAGCACTTTAGGACGTTTGGCGGCGAGGTGTCTATGCTGGAGGGGAAGGGAGGGGGGGTCTACCTCTCTGACGGATCCCGGGCACGTGAATGTGGGGAGAAAGATTGCCTGGAGATGACTGTCAACAGGCTGCTAGCGTGTGCCAAGGACGTCCTAGGGAGCAAGACCTCTTGGAGAGCGTGGCTCCAAGGGGATCAGCCTGTTTGATCCGATGCTGGAGCACATCTGCCTGTCCCAAGTGCTCACAAAGACGCTTGCTGAAGAGCCTTCTCCTTTCCTACTTCCAGGGAGTGCTCCCGTTGCGTGCCTCCTCTCTCAAGAAAGGCCTGTGCCACCCGCGTTATCTGGCGCCGGCCGTAAAAAGCAGAAGGGGCGGAAGAGCAAAGGAAGCAAGTCGTCGGCCAGGTGAGGCTCTTGGAGAAAAGGGCTGAGGGTGCCCTTGTGCTCTTGGAGTTCTTCGAAGGGGTTGCTTCTTCCGTACACTCTGTCAGTGTGACATCTGAAGGGCGGCCAACAAGTCTTTGCATGACTTGGTCTTCCTAGATTGACGGCAAGCCTGTCGCAGGTTTCTGCGAGCCTCTGGTGTCAAGCTTCTCTCTGGTGCCTTTCTTGTTTCCAGGACGGAGACTGAGATGTCACCTGTGAGACCAGCCTCTTCCTCCAGAGGGTCTCGGAAGGCCGCCAAAGGCCAGGAGGCAAAGGACAGAGCGTGTAACAAGCAGACTGAGGGAAAAGGTAATGTCACAGCTGACTGGTGAGAGAGGTGTGTTTGTTTTCCTTTTGGCCTCCGCAGCACGGGGCTGGAGCCAAGCTGAAAAGGCGATGCCTGGCGGAGTAGGCTGCTTCTCTTGTGCCTCTGTTTACTCATCACAGCAGATCTCAGGGGACTCCTCCTGGAAGGGGCTCTCCGGGCAGTCCTGCAGCACCAACTGCAGCAGCTGCCACTGCTGAGGGGCACTTGGCCCTGGGACTCCATGCCCTGGTGTGTCTTGCAAGCTGCTCCTTAGTTGCAGGAGTCTGTCTGTGCAGCAGCATTTAGGAATTTAGGAAGATCCCTCCGCGCTCTGCGCGGGATCAAAATCCTGCCTTGAGCTGCCAGTGGCGGAGGGGGTCTAGCTTTCCCAGGGAAGCAGCGCGCTGGAAAGTGGGGAGGAAGACCACGTGGAGATGAGTGGCGACAGGCTGCGAAGCTGTGCCAAAACGTGGCTTCCTTGTGGAGGCTGGTAATTGCAGGCCTTGTGCTGTGCATCTCCCTAAGCATGTCTTTGGGCTGGATGCGCCAGAAGAGCACGTCTGTGCATGTGAGCGCCTTAGAGATGTGCAGGAATCTGTTCCCCTTCTCGTGTGGAACTATGCCCTCCAGCCCGCAGCCGCCCCAAAGGAGAGGGTACCATGAGGTCACCAGCACCTCCCAGCCAAGCCCCGCTTTTTAAGCCTATGGGCTAGAGAAAGCAGGAGAACAGCCACAGTACTCCAGGGCAGACGGGTGCCCTGCAGAAGTGAAGAGCTGGACAGGATTCTGTGTCAGCAAGGGCCTAAGACCTGCTCGGGAGCAGAGCTCCGAGGCAATCGGGCTCTTTGATCCAAAGCTGGAGCACAGCTGCCTGTCCTTCTTGTTCAAACGCTCACAGAGATGCTTGCTGAAGAGTCTCCGCCCTTCCTACTTCCAGGGAGTCCTCCTGCTGAGCGCCTCCTTTCTCGAGAAAGGCTTTCTCCGCCCACGCTATCTGGGGCCAGCTCAAAGGGAGGGAAAGAATGGAAAACCCGGGCAAACAAGCCAGCTGCCAGGTGAGGCTCTTGGAGCAAAGCATGCCGGTGACCGTGTGCTTTTGGCATTCTGGGAAGGAGTTGTTTCCGTCGCACACGCCGTCGGTATGAACTCTGAAAGGTTGTCAACTCGTGTCACAACGACCGATGTCGATGCAAGAGGTGTTGCAGCAGCTGAGAAGTTGCAGCAAAGCTGTTCTGCTTTGCTAGACATTTCAAGGGACCTCATTTGGTTGCAGCGTAGATGAGAGCACTTCCCAGAGGAACGTGAAAGTCAGACCATCCTCCCCCACCAACAGAGAGCGGTGTCCGTTTTCCCTGGTTTTTAGGTTGGATTCAATTCACTAGAAGCCTCCCCTTTTCCCATTTCACCCCAAAACAGAGTCTTTCTGACCACCTCACGGCCTTTAGTGCCCCTAGCAGGAGGCGGCTAGCGGGCTCTGCAGGCTCCGGGCGTGGCAAATGGCACTGGTTTTCTCCTCGTGCCATCCAGAGAGGGCCCACACCTGGGCATCCAGAGCTTTCCTTAGGGCCTGTAGGGCCCTCACTCTTGATGGGATCACAAGGGCTCAAATACACCAAATGCTCCAGCAGCACCGTCTTGTGCTGCAGAGGCTGGCACGCCGCTGCTTGTGAGCACAAGATGGAGAACGGTCTCATCCGGGACTCCGATAACCTCACCCGGCTTGTGTGTTTTCAGCCTGCTGCAAACAGTTCGGGAGAGCTCCTCTCAGGTGGACGAGGACAGCAAGCAGCAAGAACCTCGTCAAGCCAGACCTCGGACTGCAATTCCTGTTTGCAGGCAGCCAAACAGGGCAGAACAGGTAAGCCGAGGAGCGGAGCTGTGGAGGTCTCCAAGTCCGAGTGGTACTGCTGCCCCCCAAAGAGCAGGCCAGGTGGCCATGGTCTTTCAAGCTTGCCTGCCCATGCCTGGCAGGGAGAAGCTGCTGCAAAAAGCCAAAGGGGAGGAGCAGCAATGTGCTGTGGTGGGGGCATGGCTGGGTCGCCCCCTCCCTTGAACTTGCAGGGAAGAAGGCCAACCACAGGCGGGGCTGTGTTTGCAAGAGTGTAGCCAGCCGAGTGAAGGACGCCACGAGTCCTCTCTCTTCAGCCCTTGGGAGACCTCACCTGGAGCCAGCCCTAGGTCCAGGGTGGGGCTCGACCATGCAAGAGAGGCTCTGGAATGCTGGAGCAAATCCAGCGGAGGCTCCCAAGCTGGCCAGCGGGCTGGAGAACCTGGTGTCCAAGGGAGAGGTGGAGAGGACTGTGTTTGTTCAGCCCATAGAAGAGAAGGCTCAAGGGTCCATCGCCTTGCTGTCTGCAGCTACCCGGGGGAAAGGCTAGAGGTAACTTAGCCAGCTCTTCTCAGAGGCGCACAGTGACAGGGTGAGAGGCACAAGACGTAGAGTTGCAAAAAGGCAGATTCCGGCTAGCTGTTGGGAGGCGCGTTTCCACCATGAGGGTGGTCAAAGTTTGGAACAGGGCCCAGAGAGGCTGTGGGACTTCTACCCTTGGAGTTATTCAACCCTCAGGTGGACACGGCCCGGGCAGCCTGCTCTAACTGGCCCCGCTTGGAGCGGGGCCTTGGACGAGAGTTCTCCAGAGGTCCCCTCCAACCGACCCCGTTCAGTGGTTCCGTGCTGGGGTCTGACTGGTGGAACCCCACGGGAGCGTTTGATTTCACGGTTGCAGCGCTGAAAAATGGTCATTCCTTGCCCTCATTCACCCTGTCACGAGCGATGTCAGCAAGAGAGAATGGAGCCAGCAAGCAACGGTGGTGAATCCCGGCCAGGGTCCCTGCCTGCGGCAGTGCTTGGCATGGGGGTTTCTGAGGCCAGAGCAGAGCAAGTGTGCGGGAGGACGCACAGGCCCCGCAGTTGCTGGCTTCTCCAGGGCTGAGAGGTGAGAGCGCCTGAGGGAGGTCAGAAGCAGCCTCAAATTTGTCCTCTGGCCCCAATGCAGGCTTGGCGGCATCAGGAAACGCTGCCCGAGGTTCAGCCACACTCACCAGTGCCGTGGCTTGGGAAAGAGGAGAGCGCTGCTGCCTTCCTGCCCCGAGCTGAGGAGAAGAAGAGGAAGCCAGAGAGGCTGCCGCGGCTGCGCAAAGAGTAAGTGCGCGCCAGGCCCAGCCCCGGCCTGGAAAACTGGAGTGGCAGCACCTGTCCGAGGTGTGAGGAAGCCCATCTTGGGAGCCATGGGGCTGGGTATGGCGTCCCCTGATTTCTCCTGGCATGGCAATGACCTGGGCTGGACCCTGGTGCCAGGCAGCCCCAAGCTGCATTGCCACTTGAAGGCTGTGGGTACCACCAGCGGGAGCGTGCGTGCAGGGGCTGGTCGAGGGGAGAGGCAGGAGGGCCTCAGCCAGAAGGGGAGAGGGAACTTTCCCTGCTCTTGCAGGCAGCTTTCTGTACGAGCAAGCCACACCCTGCAACTCTTGGAGACTTACCAAGTGCGTCGGGAAGAGTGGAAGCAGAGGGTAGAGCTGAATCGGCAGCGGAATTCCCAAGAGAAGCACTTCCTCTGGTAAATTTCTCCAGCTGGGGGTGCTGTTTCCCCTTCCCCTGCACTGGCCTTCCCTCCACACCCAGGAGCACCCAAGGGGAGGGGAGGGGAAGGGGGTCCGGTCTTTCCCTGGCACCCCTCGTGGGAGAGCAACAGGCTTTGCAGGCTGTGGCCTGGGAGCAGGCACCCTTCCAGCCCAGGGGCAGGGGCTGGGCACTCAGCGGTGGGCTTTCCCTGTGGGACCAGAAAGTTGTGGCTGCCGACGATGAAAGGATTCCTCCAGCGTTTTGGCTCTCCCTTTTCAAACCGCACGCTCCATCCTTGTCTCCCCAAGGCTCCACACCCGGACACCTTGCCCTGTGGGGATCGAGGCCGGCTTGGTGCAAAGTCCCATCCCCGCCTGACTCCTCCGCAGGCTGATTACCGGCACGTGGCACCTTGTCATGTCCTTGCCTTGGACACTAGGGCCCCTGTCCCGTTCCAGAAAGCATAGAGATGCCAGCAGAAGCAGACCCCAGAAGAACCGCCCTGCCCTAGGCCTGCAGCGTTTCCGTGCCCTTCTCCCTGTGCCTAAAACCAAACGGTTCCTTTTTAATGCCCTAGCACTGGGCAGCAGATGGCTCTGCGGGATCAAAGGGAGAGATACCAGGACTTGCTGGCTGCGCAGAAGACATGTGAACATTGCTGGAAAGTCTGGAAGCGTGGTCCTGAGCCATCTTGCTAGCTGCGGAAGCCTGCCTGGGCCTGAAGAGCGACCAGTCCCAAGGCACTGCAGCTCCAGGGCCAAGTGGAGGCCTGTCAGCGTGGGAGCTCCCTCGGCTGCTGTCAGCGTTGTCTCCATTGCGGCCATGGAGCTCTTAGCAAAGGGGATGTTGAAATCCACCTACAAGGGCCAAAGGAAAAAAAAAAGTGGCGTGTACTTGTTCACGGCTGGAGTAACCAGCCTGTGCCTCACAAAGGACAGTGTTGCAGGACAGATGAACAGAAGAGCTGTTAAACCCCCCATGTGCTCCTCCACGGTTTTTGTAGCGCCATAACAGAATAACGCCCGTACACAGACCGCAGCATAGAGACACGCGTGCCACAGAGCGGGGGCGCAAGCAAACCACTGCCTCACTCATTCTAAGGACAGCGCGCGCGCACACACACGCGCCCCTTTCTTCCTTCATTACCCTCCCTAGGACACGCTCAGAGCTCACACCTCTCACTCCCCAAGACCCTCACGCACAGCCAGGACTGCACCGCCAGAGTGCACATGCACCAGCCCAACACATCCCTGACACTGCACACGCATCCGCACACATGCTCACGCTCTCCACACGCACAGAGACACTGCACAGCGGACACACCCCTCACACAGCATGGTGGCCAGGACACACGTACACCTGATGGGCCCACAGCCCCAGGGGTGCTATAGGAGCTGCAGCCCTTCTCCGGATTGTATGGGGAAAGGCTAAGGGCAGAGGAGGAGCTGCTGTGGGGTAGAGCGGTGCGGCAACCTGGGAGTGCAGATGCCTGGCTTTTCTCTGCAGCTGCAGTGCTCTCCAGCCAGGCAAACCTGGGATGGGCCATGTTTGTCCCTGGGCCTCCGTCGGCCCTTGGCTGCTCCTTGTGGCGGCCCCCCCAGGGCTGTGCTCATGTCCTGGTGGGCGCACGGTGTCCCCACCACCCACCTCCTGCCTGCTGCCTGGAGGTGGACGTGCCTCATTTAGACCTTCCTCCTCTCTTGCCGCATGGCTGCGGTTGGTTTTTTTAGCGCTTTCTTGAATTAGGTTTTCAAAGCAGCACCTAGTAGCTTCTTGTAAACTACAGGCAGCTCACAGCTGCTTGACTGCCCTGTCAGCCTTTTTCAAATCCTGGGCTCCTTGAAGCCTGTCCATGCGCCTCCTCTGACCCGGGAACACAGCATCTCCCTGCCCTTCATCAAACACAGGAAGGGGCTTTGTGGATCCTCCCAGAGGAGCGGGTGATGGCCGTGTCCTTTCGGTCTGTTGCTGGGAGAAGCCTCTTCTTCGGTCGTCTTCCTTGTCCCAGTAACGCCTGATGCTCCAAACACTGCACTCTCCCTGCAAGTGCTGCCTCTTACTAAGCACCTGCTTCACTGGCAGACATTCGGCGTAGTAAAGAGGCAAAGGCTTTGGACCGCCTTGCTGCTGCAGGGACCAACAAATTGCCAAGGAGGTCCAGAAGCTGAGTACTCAGCCAGTACTGTTTTGCCCTGCCTGTGCGCTTAGTTGGCAGCTTTCCCTGGCCATGCAACTCGTGAAGTGGTGCTGACCCTGATTTCCAGAAAAGTGCTTGTCAGTTTAAAAGAGAAGAACTGGTTTTCAGTGGGGAGTTGGAAGGGCGACGTTCTGCTGCTTTGGGGGACTGCCCGCTGGCTTTTCTGGTGCGGTGACCCTTCTGTCTCGTCTCGCTCTGAGAGCTCCGCGAGGTCCCTCTTGACCCTCCCTGTGTGGAATAGCTACAAGATGCTGCTGCAGAGACTACTGGACTCTGACAGCCAGGCAGGGGTTAGGCCAGAGCCCAGATGCCCTCGGGAGCAGAGCGCAAAGCCAGAAGCCCGTTGGCTCCCCCACGAGATGTGGTTTGGGACCAGTGTTCCCTGCTGCTGCTCTCCGTGTCCTTCTTGGCTGCCTTAGCCCCTCTCCAGCCTCCACTCCCATTGGCCCAGCATGGCTTTGGCTGCTCTGGGTCTGCCCTTACTCACGGTCCCTGTGGCAGTCGGGTGTCCTTCTTCTGCCTCCCCTCGCCCCCTCCCCCGGCTGTCTTCACTACAGGGGCTTTCTGATGCACTCAATGGCCTCACAGGGCTGCCACAGCAGCGACCGCACTGTCCCAGCCCTGGGTCGCCTGTGGCCTCCCTTTTCCTGCCTCTAGCCAGCTAAACCCTGCCGAGGGGCACTTTGCCCTGGCACTCCGTGCCCTGGTGAATGTTGCAAGCCTGGCACGCAATGGCTGCTCCTTGCTGGACGAGACAAAGAGGAAAGCACTTGAGGTGCCCGGTTAATGCTGAAGAGCCATGGTGATCGCAGGCAACAATGGTTGCTCGTGGGCTCCAGTCCGCCTCTCCAAGCGTGCTCCAGTGGCGCAATGGGCCAGCGCGCAGTACTTATACAGCAGTGCTAAGCGGAGGGATGCTGAGGGTGTGAGTTCAAGCCTCACCTGGAGCATGGGCTTTTGATCATGCAGTGCCTCCTCTTCCCTTGGGCGGTGCAGCTTCCTAGCAGTGACATCTGTCTCAAGCCAGACATCCTGGGACCTGCCAATACAGACACCTTGGAACACCAGAAGCGCTCGGGGCCGTTCCAGGCTTGACCTGGGCTCTGCCCGCATAGCACTCGGTTTGGGGCCCCGGAGGCAGAGCTGGGCTCTCCTCCCTTCTCTTCCGCAGAGGATCCAGACCTCTTCTCTTCCGCAGAGGATCCAGAGGGTTTCTTTCCCACAGCCAGCTTACAGCTTGGCCGGAACAGGACTTAAGGCTTCCAGCATGGTGGCATAACCTCAGAAAAGTCACACGCTCCCCCTGAAGAAAAAAAAAAAGCGACTTCTTTCTCCCAGGGAAGAGCTACTTGTGTTGGGGGTCTCTATGGCGTGGGATGGCAGTTGCGGGTGGGCTGGGGCTGCAGGGCAGTTTGTGTGTGGAGCTGAGAGTGCCCTGACTGCAACACGGAGAGCAAGGGCAAGGGAAAGGAAAGGTGAAAAGCTGGGCACTTTCCAGGCAGACTCTCTCAGTTCTCAAGCTTGGCCTGGAGAATGGAGAAGCTTGACTGCTTTCCCAGAAGCAGGGGTAGCTGTCACGGCAGCCCCACAGCAGAAGACACTGCACGATCACTAGAAACCAGGAAATCATTTTAGGCACGAGCCCACTGAATGTTTGGAACAGAGAGCACAGAAGAGCTCCCTAGGCCATGGCATCTTTGGAAACAAACCCACTGGCCTACCCTTGCGGGTGCCTCCCGTGTCTTTTCCAACTCTCCTTTTCACCCGGCGGGCTTTGCAAAACCATTGCTGTGACTCGGATTCGGCCACAACGCAGAGTACTAACCACTATACGATCACAGCTGCCCATGTGATTGCCTTTCCTCCTCGGGCCATTTGTCCCTCCTGCCTCCTGCCCTCCTGCCTTCTGCCCTCCTGCGGAGCAGCCAGAGCTGTCAGGTGACGGCAGGCTAGCAGGGAGAAGTCAGAAAATGCGAGTCTGTGTCCTTGCAGAGCAGCACCCGAACAGCGCAAGCCCTCATGTGCCTCCCTGGGAGAGGGGAGGCAAACTCACGCTCTAGATTCACCTTTTCAGAAGTCTCAGTTCTTGGGGATGGCAAAGAACTGGACTGAAGGAAGTTACGGGGCATGTCCAGGGGCTGGCGATGAGGAAAGGACAACTCTGCAAAGAGCGGCCCCGCGTAGCCAGCTGGACAGAGGGTGGTGTAGGGGGGAAGGCAGGTGCATAGCACAGGGGATAGGAACTGCTCCGTGCCCAGCCCTGGCTCTTTCTGCTCAAGTGTCCCCTCCACCACGCACCCTGGGGTGCAGTGTGAGCCTGTGGGCGCACCTCCACAAAGAGCGACGGTCCTTTCCCCACTTGCTCTGCTCCTGCTGCTGGGAGAGGTCCTGGCGAGAGGTTGCAGCTGCAGGAGTGCTGCGCTGGGTGGCGGAGGTGGCTCAGCAGAAGGGAGCTGCTCCTCGCCTGAGCTACGTTGCAGCCATGCCCGGCCCTGGCCGCCATGCACCTCGCTGACCCTGCCCTTCCCTGGCTGACCGAGCTCCAGAGCTTGGCCTCAGACCCGTCTCAGCACTTTGGACTTGGCTGGCAACCACTGCTCTGTGCCTGGCCCTCGTTCCTGACACTCAACCAGCTCTCCCTTCTTGCTCGGGTGCTGAGGGCCTGTGCCCTGCCAGGGAGGTCCCTGCCTCACTGGCCTTGCTATGTCCCTCGCAGCCTGCTTGCCTGCCCTCGGAAAGCAGCCCGCTCCCACTGCTGGCTGCCACCTGCAGCAAGAGCGTGCTCACGCTTCGCACTGTGCTGCAAGGACAGCCGGAAGGGGCATCGGTCCCCTGGCGAGAGGCAATCCAGACTTCCCCCAGCCCAACCCATGCACCAGGACAGGAGTGTTGCAGTCTGGTGGGTATAGGTGAGTGGTGCAAGGAGCTGGATTTTGGCTCCGGTTTCTTGGAGAGGTGGGTTTGAAGCCCGTGCTGTCGGGCTTTGTTGTCTCAGGCTGCTGTGATTTGTGCCCAGCTGTGATTTTCTGCTCAGGGACTTTCCAGGTGCAAACCTGTGTCCAGCAGTGACCAGCCTCCCCGCCGACCGCCACCTTGCACTCCCTGGGCCTTCCCGCTGCAGGGTGCCTGCTGCCCAGAGGCTCTGGTTGAGGGCCTCGTTCTCAGAAAGAAGGAGGAATGCCTGCAGAGTTGCCTGGGAAGGCTCGGGCTGCCACGGCAATTTGTCTTCCTGACCGGCTGTGGGGGGCTGTGGTTGGAGGGGTTGGTCCCCTGCAGGGCAGGGCTGGTGCCCACCGGTGGGTGCACAGGCAGGCTGGGCCTCTCCTCCCTGGTGGTCTAGTGGTCAGGATTCGGCACTCTCACTGCCGCGGCCTGGGTTCGATTCCCAGCAGGGAAAGGCTTAGGGTTAGGGCTAACCCTATTGCCACAGCAAGTGAGGCCTTTCACCTGGGGGGCAGCGTGGAAGGAAGGGGACCCTATCAGACGCACAGGAGCTCTGAGCAGGCACGAGGAACAGGGCGTTTCCTCTGTTGCAACAACAGCCATCCTGGGCTTGCCTGTGCAGCCAGCTCCAGGGCAGCCCTGTCTTCTGCCAAATCCCCTTGCAGAATACCCTTTCCTTAGGGCTCCTGGGAGGCGCTGGGTGACAGAGAAAAGGTCTCTGGGTCTGCGGGACGTGACTCACCTGCCGCAGGAGCTGCCTTGTCTTTCAGTCCTAAGATCCCTGCACTACCCAGTCCCACAGAGGCAGGAGCAGGCGACTCTGCAGTGAAGCTTTGCTCTGCACATGCCAATGAGAGACCCTTCCCATGCTTCCTGGTGCAGACGGGGCCAGAAGGCCCAGGGAGGAGCTGAAATGGGCTCCTGGGCCCATGGGCAGGGTGTGTGGAGCATTGCTGGTCAGGGCCACTGAGGCCCTCAGGGCCCTGACAGCACCCAGGTGTCGCGTCCTGCTGCTACGCCACAGGGGACTCGCAATAACAACCAGTGCTTAGGCCCTGCTGATAGTCACAGCCTGAGCCAGCCCTTGGTTCTGTTACGTCCTGGACAACTCCGGTCACTTTGAAAGAAGCCCTGGAAACAAGCCCACCTGCCCCCCACACTCAGCCATGGCACAGGTGTTCCTCAGTGCAGCGAGATGTTGGTGCACAAGGGGTGGCGCTTAACGCTCCCAGACCCGATTTTGCATTCGCACGGCCTTTGGCACGGTTTGGAGACGGTCCTGGCGGACTCTTGGACAGTGCCCGGGGGGAAAGGAAGTAGCCGTTGCTGAGAGCACAGCTCACCGAGGCAGCACACAGGTGCAGCAGTTTGAGCCAAAGGAGGCTGTGACCTCTCGCAAGCTCTAACAGGCTCCAGCGAGCTCTGTCAGCCATTCCTGAGCACAGGGCGCTTGGAGCTCTAGTTCCACCTAGAGTCGTGATGAGGGAAGGTCAAGCAGCCGTCCAGCAGGTGCCAGCGAGAGACCTGTACCACAAGCGCTGGGCCCAGTACAAGAAAGACATGGCCATGCCGGAGCGAGTCCAGCAAAAGGCCTCCGAGAGGCTTGAGGGATTGAAGCATCCGTCACACGAGCAGAGGCTGAGAGAGCTGGGATTGTTTAGGCGGGAGACGCAAAGGCCCAGAGGGGCTCTTGTCGGTGTGTCTAAATACGCGATGGGGGGAGTAAAGAAGACGGAGCCAGACTCCAGAGCCCAGGCAGACTCCAGACTCCAGAACCCAGAGAGGCTGTGGTATACCTAACCAGCACCAGCCCTTGCTTTGCCGAGGCTCCTCTTTATTCCTTCCTTCCTTTATCCCTTCCTTCCTTCCTTCAGGGCAGAGCTCAGCACAGCCCCTGCGGCCAGCAATGGCAGCGCAGCGTCCCCATCTGGGGCCACCACACTGGTGAGCTCCCCCTCCCCGCCCCCGCCATGGCTCTCGCTGCGCCACGGCGTGGGGTGGGGGCAGCACCCCAAAACAGCCAGCGCAGCTGCCCTTGGCTGAGGTGGGCAAAGCCTGGCAGGGTCTGGGGGAGGGTGTCGCGGGAGGCCTGGCAGCCTCTTGGTGACGCGGGCTGGGGTCACAGTGGGACATGCCGCATCACAGCCACAGCTCCCCTCCCGCCACGGGGCCCCTCCCTGCACTTCCCTGCGAGGCCTGGGCAAGCCCAGCTTTCGGGTGCTGCTCTCGCCACCGCTCTTCTCTGGAGGAGCTGCTTTGCAGCGCAACGAGAGGGCGAAGGCAGGCCACGCAACACTGCTGGAGCCTGCCTGGGGAAGTGCAAAGGAGGAGGAGGAGAAGTTTCCTCCTCCCCCTCCTGCTACAGGGCCTCATTGAGCGTGAGGGGGCGCAAAGATGGAGAACCTGTGGCCAGACGTGTTCCCAACGCTCAGGAATCTCAGCCGCTACGGTAAGGCTTGCAGGAGGTATTTCCTGACTGCTGTAGAGCATATCAGCTAGGAGAAGAGCTATGGAAAGGCTGGGCTCTGTGGGGCAGGGCTGGACAGGGCTAGTGGGTGCCACGAGAGACCAGTCTGCACGTCCCTTGGTGGCCCAGCGGTGAGTTTGGCAGCCGGGACTCCTGCAGGGGAGACACCTGGGGCTGCCCTGAGCCTGGGCGACTCCTGTGGGCACGGCACCGTCCTCTCACTGGCGTGGAAAGCTAGTCCCCGTTTCCCTAGCGGGCGGGTATGCCTTTCAGGCATGCCCACCTGAAAGGACAGGAGCCTCGCTTAGAAGTGGGCAGAGGTGTCCTCGCAGCTCAGCTCTGCAGCTCCCGCCACGTGGAGCGCCTTGCGTGTTCGGAATTGGGGTGGCGGTATGTTTCGTCTCACCTGCACCGGTCACCTCCTTGGTGAGCAGGGTGCTGAATGGTTGTGCGCTTGCTGACTTGGATTTTTCCCTTGCTTTCCAGAGATTGTTACCATTTGGGACAGCGTCTCTGAATACATTCTAGAGCACTTGGCAGAGAACAAGGTGGGTCTTGTGGCTCGGTCCTCCCCTCCTGAAACGCTGACGGTTTGCCTTGTCCTGACACCCCTGTGCCACGGCGTGCCGTTGCTTCCCTCCCCTGAAAAGAGAAAGAGCACCCCCGCAGGACACTGTCCTGGACAAATGTGCCACAGAGCAGCTTCTCTGGCACCGGCGGTAACAACGGAAGTCCCGATAAAGCAGAAGAGAGTGCTGGGCACTTTCTGGGCCTTCTCCCTTCTCCAGTGCCAGCATGGAAAAACCAAAGCCTGGCCCCTGTTCCAGGGTTGGTCCCTGCCGTTGGAAACCCCTCCGACTGTAGGTAGGGGAGGAATGTTGGCTCTGCTGTTGCTTTCCCAAAGAGATTTGGGGGGCGAGCCGAGGAGCAAGAGGAAAGAAAGGTCTGGAGTGTGTGCTTTCCCTAGTGCCCCATCTTGCCTTTTGCATGCTAGGGGTGGGCAGGGCCCAGGGCAGCATCTCCACGCTCGGGCAAGCCCTCGGTCCGTTTTTCGTCTCCAGGCTGCTTATGCTTGTTCCTTCTCTCCCGCTGCTGCTCTCAGGGTGTCAAGGTATTAGGAGTGGGGATATTCTATGTCCTTAAACACTACGAGTGCTCCGTGAACGGTGAGCTTTCGATTGTTCGGAGACCCATGTTCCGTATATCGGAGGTTGTTGCCAAGGAATACCAGGCCAGGTGCGCTCAAGAAGATGTTCCTGGTAAGAAGACACGTTAAAACCTTTGCCTGCCCTTGCGCCGAGCTTGAGGCGCATGCAAACTGCTCTGAAGACATGACTGAATGCCTCCGGCTGGCCTGAGAACAACTTCAGCTTGTTCAAGCTGCAGAGGCCAGCCAGGAGCAACTGCTCAGAAAGGCTCCCTGGGTGTCCTTTCCTGGTAATATGCCTTCAGCCGGTGCGTGGGAGGGATAGGACGCTGGCCCCAAAAGCGGAGACATTTGCTGACTACGAGGCGGTGGGGGTGGGGGTGGGGGTCGGGGTGGGGGTGCGGGGGGGGTAGAAGAACCCTGTGGGCTGCTGTGCCGTCCTTGCACTTTGCTTCTTCCTTGCGTCTACTGACATGGCATAGGCTTAGCCAGAGGGCACTGGCTGCGGGCACAGTCACAATGGCCTGGCACCACGCACTTTCTCATGGGACCTGCACCCGTCTGCCCTACTTGTCCTGCCCTCCGGTAACGTGGTCCTACCAAATGGTTAGTTTCCCTTTTTTATTCCTGCACTGGCAAAATCACTGCTGCCCCCTGAGCACCTCAGTTTGCAGGCTGCTCTGACTCTTCCCGGAAGGGACTCCATAAACCGCTCCTAGGCGCTGTAGCAGAGGATTCAAGAGCCTGCTCTGAGGCAGCGCTGTCTTGCCAGAAAGTGTTGTCGCCTTGTGATTGGAGCCCGCTGCCCTGCTGCAGAGGTGACTTTGTTCCTCCTTTGCTGCTGTCTAGGTGACGTAAGAATCGTCCCTCTGAGGTACGAGGATCTATCCGTGTGTGCCCACATGCCTTTTACAACGGTGCAGTGCTGCATACAGGAGACCGTGATGGCGTTCTTTCGGGCCATCTCAAAAAGACAGGCCGTGGACTTTGTCTTCAAGGCCATTGGCATTCTCTCCGTACGAGACCAGGAAGTGACCATGAGATTTTACGATGACTTCCTCCTCACCGTGGATGGCACTGGAAAGCTGCTAGCAGCTCTGCTCGGGGTAAGTCGAGCACTTCCCCGTGCTACACCTACTTCTTCTGGACACCTGTCAAAGGACGACTGAACTGATCTCTGTTGGCCTGCCAGGACCTTCCCGGCCAGCGGGGCAGCCACGGTCTCCAGCCACGCCAACTCTCTCTAGCGTCCGTCTCTCGTACGCAGTGGTCTGGGCGACAGAGGCGAACGTAGGACGAGCTGCCCCGCGTTAGGCCAAGGCTCTGGCTGGCCCAGCATCCCACTCTCTGTGCTAGAAATGATAATGGCGAGGCTTTTACGGGCTCAAAAGTAGGCAGTTTCTGGGGAAAGAGTCTACGACGCAGGCAGGTATCTGTGGCGCTTCCCCTCGCAGAAAGCCATGGTTGAGTGCTGGGCCGTCTGCACTGACCAGCCCTTCCCAGTGTCCCTGGCGTCCCACTGCCATGAACGGCTCTTTTCTGCCCCAGGCCTGCATTCACGCTCTGCTTGGGATGGTCACCCTGTCCCAGCCTGTCTCCTCATCCCAGCCCAATGCCCTTCCCCAGCTCTCTCGTGTGGCGCTCCCGGTTCTTACCCACTGGGCAAAGGCAAAGCAAGGGCTGGGTCTCTCTCGCTCCTCTTCCATGCTATGGATGCAACCACCCAAATCCTTGGAGAGCCTGTGAGGCTAACACCAGGTCCGAGCCAGGTGTTCTCTTTCCAGGAAGGCTCATAGCAAGCCAACCGGCAAAACCCGGCCCGCAGAGACCCTGGCTAATCGAATGCCTTCTCCTGTGCCTGACTTCTCCACTAACAGAGAAGGCGCGTCCTCGTTGACTGTCTTGACTCTTGCCCTTGCAAAACACCTGGCAGTGAGGTCCCTCAGTCTCAGCTCTGAGCTGTGCATCTTCTGCTTTCCTAGTTGAGGGCTAGCATTTGGAGAGGAAACTTTGTTTCAGGGTGTCCCGGTGGCAGCATCTGCCCTGAGCACAAGAAAGATTTGCTGCCTTTAGGAGCAAGGCAGTCATGTCGCCGGAACGCTCTCACGTACCTCTGTCTCTGTTTCAGGCCCCAGGGACGAGACCCCTGGTGGTTTCAGGAAGAGGAAGTGTGGCTTTTCGCATGGGTCCCGGCAGTGTCTTCGTGTTGCCACAGTACGTTTGTGGAGTAGGTCTCAGCTCCTGCTTGGTGAATAGGAGGAGGGGAGGCGAGATGGTCTCCAGGGGCAGCAAGGAGGCCTGGAGTACACTTTCTCTGCGTCAGGATAGGGAAGCCCTGGCCCAGACTGGTGGGGCCTCTCGTGTGCGCACACGCCGCGGAGGTCTGGCCTGTGCCTCTCCGGTTCCTCAGAATGAGAGTTCTCAAGGATGTTGCGTACTCTGCTTTGGAAAGCTATGGCCTTGGCAGGCCTTCTCAAAGCTCTCTGGCAACGGACTGTGAATGCGAGCGGCAAAGGGAGCGTGGTGCCTTTTCTGCAGCCTGGCGTCTTCTCCTTTCCAGATTTGATTTGACGCTTCCGGCTGAAAAACAAGAGGCGGAATCTCCCTCCCAGGGATCCCTGAAGTGCACTGAAGAAGAAGGGCAGATGGACAGAACAGGTCATGTCACAGCTGACTTGTGAGAGAGAAGGGAGTGTGCATGCGTGCGTGTGTTCATGCGTGTGTTCCCTTTGTCCTCAGCAGTAGGTGGTTGGAGCCCTGGTCAAGATGCGGTGCCTGGGAGAGTAGACTGCCTCTTTGTGCCTCTATTTACCCCTCGCAGCAAATCTCAAGTGACTCTGGATGGCAGGAGGTCTCAGGGTGGCCCAACAGCAACAAATGCAGCTGGTGCCGCTGAAGGGCAGTTTTGCCCCGGGGCGCTGCGCCCTGGTGGATAGCGCAAGCTCCTCTTTCACTTTAGCACTTTAGGACGTTTGGCGGCGAGGTGTCTATGCTGGAGGGGAGGGGAGGGGGGGGTCTACCTCTCTGACGGATCCCGGGCACGTGAATGTGGGGAGAAAGATTGCCTGGAGATGACTGTCAACAGGCTGCTGGTGTGTGCCAAGGACATCCTAGGGAGCAAGACCTCTTGGAGAGCGTGGCTCCAAGGGGATCAGCCTGTTTGATCCGATGCTGGAGCACATCTGCCTGTCCCAAGTGCTCACAAAGACGCTTGCTGAAGAGCCTTCTCCTTTCCTACTTCCAGGGAGTGCTCCCGTTGCGTGCCTCCTCTCTCAAGAAAGGCCTGTGCCACCCGCGTTATCTGGCGCCGGCCGTAAAAAGCAGAAGGGGCGGAAGAGCAAAGGAAGCAAGTCGTCGGCCAGGTGAGGCTCTTGGAGAAAAGGGCTGAGGGTGCCCTTGTGCTCTTGGAGTTCTTCGAAGGGGTTGCTTCTTCCGTACACTCTGTCAGTGTGACATCTGAAGGGCGGCCAACAAGTCTTTGCATGACTTGGTCTTCCTAGATTGACGGCAAGCCTGTCGCAGGTTTCTGCGAGCCTCTGGTGTCAAGCTTCTCTCTGGTGCCTTTCTTGTTTCCAGGACGGAGACTGAGATGTCGCCTGTGAGACCAGCCTCTTCCTCCAGAGGGTCTCGGAAGGCCGCCAAAGGCCGGGAGGCAAAGGACAGAGCGCGTAACAAGCAGACTGAGGGAAAAGGTAATGTCACAGCTGACTGGTGAGAGAGGTGTGTTTGTTTTCCTTTTGGCCTCCGCAGCACGGGGCTGGAGCCAAGCTGAAAAGGCGATGCCTGGCGGAGTAGGCTGCTTCTCTTGTGCCTCTGTTTACTCATCACGGCAGATCTCAGGGGACTCCTCCTGGAAGGGGCTCTCCGGGCAGTCCTGCAGCACCAACTGCAGCAGCTGCCACTGCTGAGGGGCACTTGGCCCTGGGACTCCATGCCCTGGTGTGTCTTGCAAGCTGCTCCTTAGTTGCAGGAGTCTGTCTGTGCAGCAGCATTTAGGAATTTAGGAAGATCCCTCCGCGCTCTGCGCGGGATCAAAATCCTGCCTTGAGCTGCCAGTGGCGGAGGGGGTCTAGCTTTCCCAGGGAAGCAGCGCGCTGGAAAGTGGGGAGGAAGACCACGTGGAGATGAGTGGCGACAGGCTGCGAAGCTGTGCCAAAACGTGGCTTCCTTGTGGAGGCTGGTAATTGCAGGCCTTGTGCTGTGCATCTCCCTAAGCATGTCTTTGGGCTGGATGCGCCAGAAGAGCACGTCTGTGCATGTGAGCGCCTTATAGATGTGCAGGAATCTGTTCCCCTTCTCGTGTGGAACTATGCCCTCCAGCCCGCAGCCGCCCCAAAGGAGAGGGTACCATGAGGTCACCAGCACCTCCCAGCCAAGCCCCGCTTTTTAAGCCTATGGGCTAGAGAAAGCAGGAGAACAGCCACAGTACTCCAGGGCAGACGGGTGCCCTGCAGAAGTGAAGAGCTGGACAGGATTCTGTGTCAGCAAGGGCCTAAGACCTGCTCGGGAGCAGAGCTCCGAGGCAATCGGGCTCTTTGATCCAAAGCTGGAGCACAGCTGCCTGTCCTTCTTGTTCAAACGCTCACAGAGATGCTTGCTGAAGAGTCTCCGCCCTTCCTACTTCCAGGGAGTCCTCCTGCTGAGCGCCTCCTTTCTCGAGAAAGGCTTTCTCCGCCCACGCTATCTGGGGCCAGCTCAAAGGGAGGGAAAGAATGGAAAACCCGGGCAAACAAGCCAGCTGCCAGGTGAGGCTCTTGGAGCAAAGCATGCCGGTGACCGTGTGCTTTTGGCATTCTGGGAAGGAGTTGTTTCCGTCGCACACGCCGTCGGTATGAACTCTGAAAGGTTGTCAACTCGTGTCACAACGACCGATGTCGATGCAAGAGGTGTTGCAGCAGCTGAGAAGTTGCAGCAAAGCTGTTCTGCTTTGCTAGACATTTCAAGGGACCTCATTTGGTTGCAGCGTAGATGAGAGCACTTCCCAGAGGAACGTGAAAGTCAGACCATCCTCCCCCACCAACAGAGAGCGGTGTCCGTTTTCCCTGGTTTTTAGGTTGGATTCAATTCACTAGAAGCCTCCCCTTTTCCCATTTCACCCCAAAACAGAGTCTTTCTGACCACCTCACGGCCTTTAGTGCCCCTAGCAGGAGGCGGCTAGCGGGCTCTGCAGGCTCCGGGCGTGGCAAATGGCACTGGTTTTCTCCTCGTGCCATCCAGAGAGGGCCCACACCTGGGCATCCAGAGCTTTCCTTAGGGCCTGTAGGGCCTCATGTGAGTGCTACAGCTGGAGGCGTTCTTCCCTCACTCTTGACGGGATCACAAGGGCTCAAATACACCAAATGCTCCAGCAGCACCGTCTTGTGCTGCAGAGGCTGGCACGCCGCTGCTTGTGAGCACAAGATGGAGAACGGTCTCATCCGGGACTCCGATAACCTCACCCGGCTTGTGTGTTTTCAGCCTGCTGCAAACAGTTCGGGAGAGCTCCTCTGAGGTGGACGAGGACAGCAAGCAGCAAGAACCTCGTCAAGCCAGACCTCGGACTGCAATTCCTGTTTGCAGGCAGCCAAACAGGGCAGAACAGGTAAGCCGAGGAGCAGAGCTGTGGAGGTCTCCAAGTCCGAGTGGTACTGCTGCCCCCCAAAGAGCAGGCCAGGTGGCCATGGTCTTTCAAGCTTGCCTGCCCATGCCTGGCAGGGAGAAGCTGCTGCAAAAAGCCAAAGGGGAGGAGCAGCAATGTGCTGTGGTGGGGGCATGGCTGGGTCGCCCCCTCCCTTGAACTTGCAGGGAAGAAGGCCAACCACAGGCGGGGCTGTGTTTGCAAGAGTGTAGCCAGCCGAGTGAAGGACGCCACGAGTCCTCTCTCTTCAGCCCTTGGGAGACCTCACCTGGAGCCAGCCCTAGGTCCAGGGTGGGGCTCGACCATGCAAGAGAGGCTCTGGAATGCTGGAGCAAATCCAGCGGAGGCTCCCAAGCTGGCCAGCGGGCTGGAGAACCTGGTGTCCAAGGGAGAGGTGGAGAGGACTGTGTTTGTTCAGCCCATAGAAGAGAAGGCTCAAGGGTCCATCGCCTTGCTGTCTGCAGCTACCCGGGGGAAAGGCTAGAGGTAACTTAGCCAGCTCTTCTCAGAGGCGCACAGTGACAGGGTGAGAGGCACAAGACGTAGAGTTGCAAAAAGGCAGATTCCGGCTAGCTGTTGGGAGGCGCGTTTCCACCATGAGGGTGGTCAAAGTTTGGAACAGGGCCCAGAGAGGCTGTGGGACTTCTACCCTTGGAGTTATTCAACCCTCAGGTGGACACAGCCCGGGCAGCCTGCTCTAACTGGCCCCGCTTGGAGCGGGGCCTTGGACGAGAGTTCTCCAGAGGTCCCCTCCAACCGACCCCGTTCAGTGGTTCCGTGCTGGGGTCTGACTGGTGGAACCCCACGGGAGCGTTTGATTTCACGGTTGCAGCGCTGAAAAACGGTCATTCCTTGCCCTCATTCACCCTGTCACGAGCGATGTCAGCAAGAGAGAATGGAGCCAGCAAGCAACGGTGGTGAATCCCGGCCAGGGTCCCTGCCTGCGGCAGTGCTTGGCATGGGGGTTTCTGAGGCCAGAGCAGAGCAAGTGTGCGGGAGGACGCACAGGCCCCGCAGTTGCTGGCTTCTCCAGGGCTGAGAGGTGAGAGCGCCTGAGGGAGGTCAGAAGCAGCCTCAAATTTGTCCTCTGGCCCCAATGCAGGCTTGGCGGCATCAGGAAACGCTGCCCGAGGTTCAGCCACACTCACCAGTGCCGTGGCTTGGGAAAGAGGAGAGCGCTGCTGCCTTCCTGCCCCGAGCTGAGGAGAAGAAGAGGAAGCCAGAGAGGCTGCCGCGGCTGCGCAAAGAGTAAGTGCGCGCCAGGCCCAGCCCCGGCCTGGAAAACTGGAGTGGCAGCACCTGTCCGAGGTGTGAGGAAGCCCATCTTGGGAGCCATGGGGCTGGGTATGGCGTCCCCTGATTTCTCCTGGCATGGCAATGACCTGGGCTGGACCCTGGTGCCAGGCAGCCCCAAGCTGCATTGCCACTTGAAGGCTGTGGGTACCACCAGCGGGAGCGTGCGTGCAGGGGCTGGTCGAGGGGAGAGGCAGGAGGGCCTCAGCCAGAAGGGGAGAGGGAACTTTCCCTGCTCTTGCAGGCAGCTTTCTGTACGAGCAAGCCACACCCTGCAACTCTTGGAGACTTACCAAGTGCGTCGGGAAGAGTGGAAGCAGAGGGTAGAGCTGAATCGGCAGCGGAATTCCCAAGAGAAGCACTTCCTCTGGTAAATTTCTCCAGCTGGGGGTGCTGTTTCCCCTTCCCCTGCACTGGCCTTCCCTCCACACCCAGGAGCACCCAAGGGGAGGGGAGGGGAAGGGGGTCCGGTCTTTCCCTGGCACCCCTCGTGGGAGAGCAACAGGCTTTGCAGGCTGTGGCCTGGGAGCAGGCACCCTTCCAGCCCAGGGGCAGGGGTTGGGCACTCAGCGGTGGGCTTTCCCTGTGGGACCAGAAAGTTGTGGCTGCCGACGATGAAAGGATTCCTCCAGCGTTTTGGCTCTCCCTTTTCAAACCGCACGCTCCATCCTTGTCTCCCCAAGGCTCCACACCCGGACACCTTGCCCTGTGGGGATCGAGGCCAGCTTGGTGCAAAGTCCCATCCCCGCCTGACTCCTCCGCAGGCTGATTACCGGCACGTGGCACCTTGTCATGTCCTTGCCTTGGACACTAGGGCCCCTGTCCCGTTCCAGAAAGCATAGAGATGCCAGCAGAAGCAGACCCCAGAAGAACCGCCCTGCCCTAGGCCTGCAGCGTTTCCGTGCCCTTCTCCCTGTGCCTAAAACCAAACGGTTCCTTTTTACTGGGCAGCAGATGGCTCTGCGGGATCAAAGGGAGAGATACCAGGACTTGCTGGCTGCGCAGAAGACATGTGAACATTGCTGGAAAGTCTGGAAGCGTGGTCCTGAGCCATCTTGCTAGCTGCGGAAGCCTGCCTGGGCCTGAAGAGCGACCAGTCCCAAGGCACTGCAGCTCCAGGGCCAAGTGGAGGCCTGTCAGCGTGGGAGCTCCCTCGGCTGCTGTCAGCGTTGTCTCCATTGCGGCCATGGAGCTCTTAGCAAAGGGGATGTTGAAATCCACCTACAAGGGCCAAAGGAAAAAAAAAAGTGGCGTGTACTTGTTCACGGCTGGAGTAACCAGCCTGTGCCTCACAAAGGACAGTGCTGCAGGACAGATGAACAGAAGAGCTGTTAAACCCCCCATGTGCTCCTCCACAGTTTTTGTAGCGCCGTAACAGAATAACGCCCGTACACAGACCGCAGCATAGAGACACGCGTGCCACAGAGCGGGTGTGCAAGCAAACCACTGCCTCACTCATTCTAAGGACAGCGCGCGCGCACACACACGCGCCCCTTTCTTCCTTCATTACCCTCCCTAGGACACGCTCAGAGCTCACACCTCTCACTCCCCAAGACCCTCACGCACAGCCAGGACTGCACCGCCAGAGTGCACATGCACCAGCCCAACACATCCCTGACACTGCACACGCATCCGCACACATGCTCACGCTCTCCACACGCACAGAGACACTGCACAGCGGACACACCCCTCACACAGCATGGTGGCCAGGACACACGTACACCTGATGGGCCCACAGCCCCAGGGGTGCTATAGGAGCTGGAGCCCTTCTCCGGATTGTATGGGGAAAGGCTAAGGGCAGAGGAGGAGCTGCTGTGGGGTAGAGCGGTGCGGCAACCTGGGAGTGCAGATGCCTGGCTTTTCTCTGCAGCTGCAGTGCTCTCCAGCCAGGCAAACCTGGGATGGGCCATGTTTGTCCCTGGGCCTCCGTCGGCCCTTGGCTGCTCCTTGTGGCGGCCCCCCCAGGGCTGTGCTCATGTCCTGGTGGGCGCACGGTGTCCCCACCACCCACCTCCTGCCTGCTGCCTGGAGGTGGACGTGCCTCATTTAGACCTTCCTCCTCTCTTGCCGCATGGCTGCGGTTGGTTTTTTTAGCGCTTTCTTGAATTAGGTTTTCAAAGCAGCACCTAGTAGCTTCTTGTAAACTACAGGCAGCTCACAGCTGCTTGACTGCCCTGTCAGCCTTTTTCAAATCCTGGGCTCCTTGAAGCCTGTCCATGCGCCTCCTCTGACCCGGGAACACAGCATCTCCCTGCCCTTCATCAAACACAGGAAGGGGCTTTGTGGATCCTCCCAGAGGAGCGGGTGATGGCCGTGTCCTTTCGGTCTGTTGCTGGGAGAAGCCTCTTCTTCGGTCGTCTTCCTTGTCCCAGTAACGCCTGATGCTCCAAACACTGCACTCTCCCTGCAAGTGCTGCCTCTTACTAAGCACCTGCTTCACTGGCAGACATTCGGCGTAGTAAAGAGGCAAAGGCTTTGGACCGCCTTGCTGCTGCAGGGACCAACAAATTGCCAAGGAGGTCCAGAAGCTGAGTACTCAGCCAGTACTGTTTTGCCCTGCCTGTGCGCTTAGTTGGCAGCTTTCCCTGGCCATGCAACTCATGAAGTGGTGCTGACCCTGATTTCCAGAAAAGTGCTTGTCAGTTTAAAAGAGAAGAACTGGTTTTCAGTGGGGAGTTGGAAGGGCGACGTTCTGCTGCTTTGGGGGACTGCCCGCTGGCTTTTCTGGTGCGGTGACCCTTCTGTCTCGTCTCGCTCTGAGAGCTCCGCGAGGTCCCTCTTGACCCTCCCTGTGTGGAATAGCTACAAGATGCTGCTGCAGAGACTACTGGACTCTGACAGCCAGGCAGGGGTTAGGCCAGAGCCCAGATGCCCTCGGGAGCAGAGCGCAAAGCCAGAAGCCCGTTGGCTCCCCCACGAGATGTGGTTTGGGACCAGTGTTCCCTGCTGCTGCTCTCCGTGTCCTTCTTGGCTGCCTTAGCCCCTCTCCAGCCTCCACTCCCATTGGCCCAGCATGGCTTTGGCTGCTCTGGGTCTGCCCTTACTCACGGTCCCTGTGGCAGTCGGGTGTCCTTCTTCTGCCTCCCCTCGCCCCCTCCCCCGGCTGTCTTCACTACAGGGGCTTTCTGATGCACTCAATGGCCTCACAGGGCTGCCACAGCAGCGACCGCACTGTCCCAGCCCTGGGTCGCCTGTGGCCTCCCTTTTCCTGCCTCTAGCCAGCTAAACCCTGCCGAGGGGCACTTTGCCCTGGCACTCCGTGCCCTGGTGAATGTTGCAAGCCTGGCACGCAATGGCTGCTCCTTGCTGGACGAGACAAAGAGGAAAGCACTTGAGGTGCCCGGTTAATGCTGAAGAGCCATGGTGATCGCAGGCAACAATGGTTGCTCGTGGGCTCCAGTCCGCCTCTCCAAGCGTGCTCCAGTGGCGCAATGGGCCAGCGCGCAGTACTTATACAGCAGTGCTAAGCGGAGGGATGCTGAGGGTGTGAGTTCAAGCCTCACCTGGAGCATGGGCTTTTGATCATGCAGTGCCTCCTCTTCCCTTGGGCGGTGCAGCTTCCTAGCAGTGACATCTGTCTCAAGCCAGACATCCTGGGACCTGCCAATACAGACACCTTGGAACACCAGAAGCGCTCGGGGCCGTTCCAGGCTTGACCTGGGCTCTGCCCGCATAGCACTCGGTTTGGGGCCCCGGAGGCAGAGCTGGGCTCTCCTCCCTTCTCTTCCGCAGAGGATCCAGACCTCTTCTCTTCCGCAGAGGATCCAGAGGGTTTCTTTCCCACAGCCAGCTTACAGCTTGGCCGGAACAGGACTTAAGGCTTCCAGCATGGTGGCATAACCTCAGAAAAGTCACACGCTCCCCCTGAAGAAAAAAAAAAAGCGACTTCTTTCTCCCAGGGAAGAGCTACTTGTGTTGGGGGTCTCTATGGCGTGGGATGGCAGTTGCGGGTGGGCTGGGGCTGCAGGGCAGTTTGTGTGTGGAGCTGAGAGTGCCCTGACTGCAACACGGAGAGCAAGGGCAAGGGAAAGGAAAGGTGAAAAGCTGGGCACTTTCCAGGCAGACTCTCTCAGTTCTCAAGCTTGGCCTGGAGAATGGAGAAGCTTGACTGCTTTCCCAGAAGCAGGGGTAGCTGTCACGGCAGCCCCACAGCAGAAGACACTGCACGATCACTAGAAACCAGGAAATCATTTTAGGCACGAGCCCACTGAATGTTTGGAACAGAGAGCACAGAAGAGCTTCCTAGGCCATGGCATCTTTGGAAACAAACCCACTGGCCTACCCTTGCGGGTGCCTCCCGTGTCTTTTCCAACTCTCCTTTTCACCCGGCGGGCTTTGCAAAACCATTGCTGTGACTCGGATTCGGCCACAACGCAGAGTACTAACCACTATACGATCACAGCTGCCCATGTGATTGCCTTTCCTCCTCGGGCCATTTGTCCCTCCTGCCTCCTGCCCTCCTGCCTTCTGCCCTCCTGCGGAGCAGCCAGAGCTGTCAGGTGACGGCAGGCTAGCAGGGAGAAGTCAGAAAATGCGAGTCTGTGTCCTTGCAGAGCAGCACCCGAACAGCGCAAGCCCTCATGTGCCTCCCTGGGAGAGGGGAGGCAAACTCACGCTCTAGATTCACCTTTTCAGAAGTCTCAGTTCTTGGGGATGGCAAAGAACTGGACTGAAGGAAGTTACGGGGCATGTCCAGGGGCTGGCGATGAGGAAAGGACAACTCTGCAAAGAGCGGCCCCGCGTAGCCAGCTGGACAGAGGGTGGTGTAGGGGGGAAGGCAGGTGCATAGCACAGGGGATACGAACTGCTCCGTGCCCAGCCCTGGCTCTTTCTGCTCAAGTGTCCCCTCCACCACGCACCCTGGGGTGCAGTGTGAGCCTGTGGGCGCACCTCCACAAAGAGCGACGGTCCTTTCCCCACTTGCTCTGCTCCTGCTGCTGGGAGAGGTCCTGGCGAGAGGTTGCAGCTGCAGGAGTGCTGCGCTGGGTGGCGGAGGTGGCTCAGCAGAAGGGAGCTGCTCCTCGCCTGAGCTACGTTGCAGCCATGCCCGGCCCTGGCTGCCATGCACCTCGCTGACCCTGCCCTTCCCTGGCTGACCGAGCTCCAGAGCTTGGCCTCAGACCCGTCTCAGCACTTTGGACTTGGCTGGCAACCACTGCTCTGTGCCTGGCCCTCGTTCCTGACACTCAACCAGCTCTCCCTTCTTGCTCGGGTGCTGAGGGCCTGTGCCCTGCCAGGGAGGTCCCTGCCTCACTGGCCTTGCTATGTCCCTCGCAGCCTGCTTGCCTGCCCTCGGAAAGCAGCCCGCTCCCACTGCTGGCTGCCACCTGCAGCAAGAGCGTGCTCACGCTTCGCACTGTGCTGCAAGGACAGCCGGAAGGGGCATCGGTCCCCTGGCGAGAGGCAATCCAGACTTCCCCCAGCCCAACCCATGCACCAGGACAGGAGTGTTGCAGTCTGGTGGGTATAGGTGAGTGGTGCAAGGAGCTGGATTTTGGCTCCGGTTTCTTGGAGAGGTGGGTTTGAAGCCCGTGCTGTCGGGCTTTGTTGTCTCAGGCTGCTGTGATTTGTGCCCAGCTGTGATTTTCTGCTCAGGGACTTTCCAGGTGCAAACCTGTGTCCAGCAGTGACCAGCCTCCCCGCCGACCGCCACCTTGCACTCCCTGGGCCTTCCCGCTGCAGGGTGCCTGCTGCCCAGAGGCTCTGGTTGAGGGCCTCGTTCTCAGAAAGAAGGAGGAATGCCTGCAGAGTTGCCTGGGAAGGCTCGGGCTGCCACGGCAATTTGTCTTCCTGACCGGCTGTGGGGGGCTGTGGTTGGAGGGGTTGGTCCCCTGCAGGGCAGGGCTGGTGCCCACCGGTGGGTGCACAGGCAGGCTGGGCCTCTCCTCCCTGGTGGTCTAGTGGTCAGGATTCGGCACTCTCACTGCCGCGGCCTGGGTTCGATTCCCAGCCAGGGAAAGGCTTAGGGTTAGGGCTAACCCTATTGCCACAGCAAGCGAGGCCTTTCACCTGGGGGGCAGCGTGGAAGGAAGGGGACCCTATCAGACGCACAGGAGCTCTGAGCAGGCACGAGGAACAGGGCGTTTCCTCTGTTGCAACAACAGCCATCCTGGGCTTGCCTGTGCAGCCAGCTCCAGGGCAGCCCTGTCTTCTGCCAAATCCCCTTGCAGAATACCCTTTCCTTAGGGCTCCTGGGAGGCGCTGGGTGACAGAGAAAAGGTCTCTGGGTCTGCGGGACGTGACTCACCTGCCGCAGGAGCTGCCTTGTCTTTCAGTCCTAAGATCCCTGCACTACCCAGTCCCACAGAGGCAGGAGCAGGCGACTCTGCAGTGAAGCTTTGCTCTGCACATGCCAATGAGAGACCCTTCCCATGCTTCCTGGTGCAGACGGGGCCAGAAGGCCCAGGGAGGAGCTGAAATGGGCTCCTGGGCCCATGGGCAGGGTGTGTGGAGCATTGCTGGTCAGGGCCACTGAGGCCCTCAGGGCCCTGACAGCACCCAGGTGTCGCGTCCTGCTGCTACGCCACAGGGGACTCGCAATAACAACCAGTGCTTAGGCCCTGCTGATAGTCACAGCCTGAGCCAGCCCTTGGTTCTGTTACGTCCTGGACAACTCCGGTCACTTTGAAAGAAGCCCTGGAAACAAGCCCACCTGCCCCCCACACTCAGCCATGGCACAGGTGTTCCTCAGTGCAGCGAGATGTTGGTGCACAAGGGGTGGCGCTTAACGCTCCCAGACCCGATTTTGCATTCGCACGGCCTTTGGCACGGTTTGGAGACGGTCCTGGCGGACTCTTGGACAGTGCCCGGGGGGAAAGGAAGTAGCCGTTGCTGAGAGCACAGCTCACCGAGGCAGCACACAGGTGCAGCAGTTTGAGCCAAAGGAGGCTGTGACCTCTCGCAAGCTCTAACAGGCTCCAGCGAGCTCTGTCAGCCATTCCTGAGCACAGGGCGCTTGGAGCTCTAGTTCCACCTAGAGTCGTGATGAGGGAAGGTCAAGCAGCCGTCCAGCAGGTGCCAGCGAGAGACCTGTACCACAAGCGCTGGGCCCAGTACAAGAAAGACATGGCCATGCCGGAGCGAGTCCAGCAAAAGGCCTCCGAGAGGCTTGAGGGATTGAAGCATCCGTCACACGAGCAGAGGCTGAGAGAGCTGGGATTGTTTAGGCGGGAGACGCAAAGGCCCAGAGGGGCTCTTGTCGGTGTGTCTAAATACGCGATGGGGGGAGTAAAGAAGACGGAGCCAGACTCCAGAGCCCAGGCAGACTCCAGACTCCAGAACCCAGAGAGGCTGTGGTATACCTAACCAGCACCAGCCCTTGCTTTGCCGAGGCTCCTCTTTATTCCTTCCTTCCTTTATCCCTTCCTTCCTTCCTTCAGGGCAGAGCTCAGCACAGCCCCTGCGGCCAGCAATGGCAGCGCAGCGTCCCCATCTGGGGCCACCACACTGGTGAGCTCCCCCTCCCCGCCCCCGCCATGGCTCTCGCTGCGCCACGGCGTGGGGTGGGGGCAGCACCCCAAAACAGCCAGCGCAGCTGCCCTTGGCTGAGGTGGGCAAAGCCTGGCAGGGTCTGGGGGAGGGTGTCGCGGGAGGCCTGGCAGCCTCTTGGTGACGCGGGCTGGGGTCACAGTGGGACATGCCGCATCACAGCCACAGCTCCCCTCCCGCCACGGGGCCCCTCCCTGCACTTCCCTGCGAGGCCTGGGCAAGCCCAGCTTTCGGGTGCTGCTCTCGCCACCGCTCTTCTCTGGAGGAGCTGCTTTGCAGCGCAACGAGAGGGCGAAGGCAGGCCACGCAACACTGCTGGAGCCTGCCTGGGGAAGTGCAAAGGAGGAGGAGGAGAAGTTTCCTCCTCCCCCTCCTGCTACAGGGCCTCATTGAGCGTGAGGGGGCGCAAAGATGGAGAACCTGTGGCCAGACGTGTTCCCAACGCTCAGGAATCTCAGCCGCTACGGTAAGGCTTGCAGGAGGTATTTCCTGACTGCTGTAGAGCATATCAGCTAGGAGAAGAGCTATGGAAAGGCTGGGCTCTGTGGGGCAGGGCTGGACAGGGCTAGTGGGTGCCACGAGAGACCAGTCTGCACGTCCCTTGGTGGCCCAGCGGTGAGTTTGGCAGCCGGGACTCCTGCAGGGGAGACACCTGGGGCTGCCCTGAGCCTGGGCGACTCCTGTGGGCACGGCACCGTCCTCTCACTGGCGTGGAAAGCTAGTCCCCGTTTCCCTAGCGGGCGGGTATGCCTTTCAGGCATGCCCACCTGAAAGGACAGGAGCCTCGCTTAGAAGTGGGCAGAGGTGTCCTCGCAGCTCAGCTCTGCAGCTCCCGCCACGTGGAGCGCCTTGCGTGTTCGGAATTGGGGTGGCGGTATGTTTCGTCTCACCTGCACCGGTCACCTCCTTGGTGAGCAGGGTGCTGAATGGTTGTGCGCTTGCTGACTTGGATTTTTCCCTTGCTTTCCAGAGATTGTTACCATTTGGGACAGCGTCTCTGAATACATTCTAGAGCACTTGGCAGAGAACAAGGTGGGTCTTGTGGCTCGGTCCTCCCCTCCTGAAACGCTGACGGTTTGCCTTGTCCTGACACCCCTGTGCCACGGCGTGCCGTTGCTTCCCTCCCCTGAAAAGAGAAAGAGCACCCCCGCAGGACACTGTCCTGGACAAATGTGCCACAGAGCAGCTTCTCTGGCACCGGCGGTAACAACGGAAGTCCCGATAAAGCAGAAGAGAGTGCTGGGCACTTTCTGGGCCTTCTCCCTTCTCCAGTGCCAGCATGGAAAAACCAAAGCCTGGCCCCTGTTCCAGGGTTGGTCCCTGCCGTTGGAAACCCCTCCGACTGTAGGTAGGGGAGGAATGTTGGCTCTGCTGTTGCTTTCCCAAAGAGATTTGGGGGGCGAGCCGAGGAGCAAGAGGAAAGAAAGGTCTGGAGTGTGTGCTTTCCCTAGTGCCCCATCTTGCCTTTTGCATGCTAGGGGTGGGCAGGGCCCAGGGCAGCATCTCCACGCTCGGGCAAGCCCTCGGTCCGTTTTTCGTCTCCAGGCTGCTTATGCTTGTTCCTTCTCTCCCGCTGCTGCTCTCAGGGTGTCAAGGTATTAGGAGTGGGGATATTCTATGTCCTTAAACACTACGAGTGCTCCGTGAACGGTGAGCTTTCGATTGTTCGGAGACCCATGTTCCGTATATCGGAGGTTGTTGCCAAGGAATACCAGGCCAGGTGCGCTCAAGAAGATGTTCCTGGTAAGAAGACACGTTAAAACCTTTGCCTGCCCTTGCGCCGAGCTTGAGGCGCATGCAAACTGCTCTGAAGACATGACTGAATGCCTCCGGCTGGCCTGAGAACAACTTCAGCTTGTTCAAGCTGCAGAGGCCAGCCAGGAGCAACTGCTCAGAAAGGCTCCCTGGGTGTCCTTTCCTGGTAATATGCCTTCAGCCGGTGCGTGGGAGGGATAGGACGCTGGCCCCAAAAGCGGAGACATTTGCTGACTACGAGGCGGTGGGGGTGGGGGTGGGGGTCGGGGTGGGGGTGCGGGGGGGGTAGAAGAACCCTGTGGGCTGCTGTGCCGTCCTTGCACTTTGCTTCTTCCTTGCGTCTACTGACATGGCATAGGCTTAGCCAGAGGGCACTGGCTGCGGGCACAGTCACAATGGCCTGGCACCACGCACTTTCTCATGGGACCTGCACCCGTCTGCCCTACTTGTCCTGCCCTCCGGTAACGTGGTCCTACCAAATGGTTAGTTTCCCTTTTTTATTCCTGCACTGGCAAAATCACTGCTGCCCCCTGAGCACCTCAGTTTGCAGGCTGCTCTGACTCTTCCCGGAAGGGACTCCATAAACCGCTCCTAGGCGCTGTAGCAGAGGATTCAAGAGCCTGCTCTGAGGCAGCGCTGTCTTGCCAGAAAGTGTTGTCGCCTTGTGATTGGAGCCCGCTGCCCTGCTGCAGAGGTGACTTTGTTCCTCCTTTGCTGCTGTCTAGGTGACGTAAGAATCGTCCCTCTGAGGTACGAGGATCTATCCGTGTGTGCCCACATGCCTTTTACAACGGTGCAGTGCTGCATACAGGAGACCGTGATGGCGTTCTTTCGGGCCATCTCAAAAAGACAGGCCGTGGACTTTGTCTTCAAGGCCATTGGCATTCTCTCCGTACGAGACCAGGAAGTGACCATGAGATTTTACGATGACTTCCTCCTCACCGTGGATGGCACTGGAAAGCTGCTAGCAGCTCTGCTCGGGGTAAGTCGAGCACTTCCCCGTGCTACGCCTACTTCTTCTGGACACCTGTCAAAGGACGACTGAACTGATCTCTGTTGGCCTGCCAGGACCTTCCCGGCCAGCGGGGCAGCCACGGTCTCCAGCCACGCCAACTCTCTCTAGCGTCCGTCTCTCGTACGCAGTGGTCTGGGCGACAGAGGCGAACGTAGGACGAGCTGCCCCGCGTTAGGCCAAGGCTCTGGCTGGCCCAGCATCCCACTCTCTGTGCTAGAAATGATAATGGCGAGGCTTTTACGGGCTCAAAAGTAGGCAGTTTCTGGGGAAAGAGTCTACGACGCAGGCAGGTATCTGTGGCGCTTCCCCTCGCAGAAAGCCATGGTTGAGTGCTGGGCCGTCTGCACTGACCAGCCCTTCCCAGTGTCCCTGGCGTCCCACTGCCATGAACGGCTCTTTTCTGCCCCAGGCCTGCATTCACGCTCTGCTTGGGATGGTCACCCTGTCCCAGCCTGTCTCCTCATCCCAGCCCAATGCCCTTCCCCAGCTCTCTCGTGTGGCACTCCCGGTTCTTACCCACTGGGCAAAGGCAAAGCAAGGGCTGGGTCTCTCTCGCTCCTCTTCCATGCTATGGATGCAACCACCCAAATCCTTGGAGAGCCTGTGAGGCTAACACCAGGTCCGAGCCAGGTGTTCTCTTTCCAGGAAGGCTCATAGCAAGCCAACCGGCAAAACCCGGCCCGCAGAGACCCTGGCTAATCGAATGCCTTCTCCTGTGCCTGACTTCTCCACTAACAGAGAAGGCGCGTCCTCGTTGACTGTCTTGACTCTTGCCCTTGCGAAACACCTGGCAGTGAGGTCCCTCAGTCTCAGCTCTGAGCTGTGCATCTTCTGCTTTCCTAGTTGAGGGCTAGCATTTGGAGAGGAAACTTTGTTTCAGGGTGTCCCGGTGGCAGCATCTGCCCTGAGCACAAGAAAGATTTGCTGCCTTTAGGAGCAAGGCAGTCATGTCGCCGGAACGCTCTCACGTACCTCTGTCTCTGTTTCAGGCCCCAGGGACGAGACCCCTGGTGGTTTCAGGAAGAGGAAGTGTGGCTTTTCGCATGGGTCCCGGCAGTGTCTTCGTGTTGCCACAGTACGTTTGTGGAGTAGGTCTCAGCTCCTGCTTGGTGAATAGGAGGAGGGGAGGCGAGATGGTCTCCAGGGGCAGCAAGGAGGCCTGGAGTACACTTTCTCCGCGTCAGGATAGGGAAGCCCTGGCCCAGACTGGTGGGGCCTCTCGTGTGCGCACACGCCGCGGAGGTCTGGCCTGTGCCTCTCCGGTTCCTCAGAATGAGAGTTCTCAAGGATGTTGCGTACTCTGCTTTGGAAAGCTATGGCCTTGGCAGGCCTTCTCAAAGCTCTCTGGCAACGGACTGTGAATGCGAGCGGCAAAGGGAGCGTGGTGCCTTTTCTGCAGCCTGGCGTCTTCTCCTTTCCAGATTTGATTTGACGCTTCCGGCTGAAAAACAAGAGGCGGAATCTCCCTCCCAGGGATCCCTGAAGTGCACTGAAGAAGAAGGGCAGATGGACAGAACAGGTCATGTCACAGCTGACTTGTGAGAGAGAAGGGAGTGTGCATGCGTGCGTGTGTTCATGCGTGTGTTCCCTTTGTCCTCAGCAGTAGGTGGTTGGAGCCCTGGTCAAGATGCGGTGCCTGGGAGAGTAGACTGCCTCTTTGTGCCTCTATTTACCCCTCGCAGCAAATCTCAAGTGACTCTGGATGGCAGGAGGTCTCAGGGTGGCCCAACAGCAACAAATGCAGCTGGTGCCGCTGAAGGGCAGTTTTGCCCCGGGGCGCTGCGCCCTGGTGGATAGCGCAAGCTCCTCTTTCACTTTAGCACTTTAGGACGTTTGGCGACGAGGTGTCTATGCTGGAGGGGAGGGGAGGGGGGGGTCTACCTCTCTGACGGATCCCGGGCACGTGAATGTGGGGAGAAAGATTGCCTGGAGATGACTGTCAACAGGCTGCTAGCGTGTGCCAAGGACGTCCTAGGGAGCAAGACCTCTTGGAGAGCGTGGCTCCAAGGGGATCAGCCTGTTTGATCCGATGCTGGAGCACATCTGCCTGTCCCAAGTGCTCACAAAGACGCTTGCTGAAGAGCCTTCTCCTTTCCTACTTCCAGGGAGTGCTCCCGTTGCGTGCCTCCTCTCTCAAGAAAGGCCTGTGCCACCCGCGTTATCTGGCGCCGGCCGTAAAAAGCAGAAGGGGCGGAAGAGCAAAGGAAGCAAGTCGTCGGCCAGGTGAGGCTCTTGGAGAAAAGGGCTGAGGGTGCCCTTGTGCTCTTGGAGTTCTTCGAAGGGGTTGCTTCTTCCGTACACTCTGTCAGTGTGACATCTGAAGGGCGGCCAACAAGTCTTTGCATGACTTGGTCTTCCTAGATTGACGGCAAGCCTGTCGCAGGTTTCTGCGAGCCTCTGGTGTCAAGCTTCTCTCTGGTGCCTTTCTTGTTTCCAGGACGGAGACTGAGATGTCGCCTGTGAGACCAGCCTCTTCCTCCAGAGGGTCTCGGAAGGCCGCCAAAGGCCGGGAGGCAAAGGACAGAGCGCGTAACAAGCAGACTGAGGGAAAAGGTAATGTCACAGCTGACTGGTGAGAGAGGTGTGTTTGTTTTCCTTTTGGCCTCCGCAGCACGGGGCTGGAGCCAAGCTGAAAAGGCGATGCCTGGCGGAGTAGGCTGCTTCTCTTGTGCCTCTGTTTACTCATCACGGCAGATCTCAGGGGACTCCTCCTGGAAGGGGCTCTCCGGGCAGTCCTGCAGCACCAACTGCAGCAGCTGCCACTGCTGAGGGGCACTTGGCCCTGGGACTCCATGCCCTGGTGTGTCTTGCAAGCTGCTCCTTAGTTGCAGGAGTCTGTCTGTGCAGCAGCATTTAGGAATTTAGGAAGATCCCTCCGCGCTCTGCGCGGGATCAAAATCCTGCCTTGAGCTGCCAGTGGCGGAGGGGGTCTAGCTTTCCCAGGGAAGCAGCGCGCTGGAAAGTGGGGAGGAAGACCACGTGGAGATGAGTGGCGACAGGCTGCGAAGCTGTGCCAAAACGTGGCTTCCTTGTGGAGGCTGGTAATTGCAGGCCTTGTGCTGTGCATCTCCCTAAGCATGTCTTTGGGCTGGATGCGCCAGAAGAGCACGTCTGTGCATGTGAGCGCCTTATAGATGTGCAGGAATCTGTTCCCCTTCTCGTGTGGAACTATGCCCTCCAGCCCGCAGCCGCCCCAAAGGAGAGGGTACCATGAGGTCACCAGCACCTCCCAGCCAAGCCCCGCTTTTTAAGCCTATGGGCTAGAGAAAGCAGGAGAACAGCCACAGTACTCCAGGGCAGAAGGGTGCCCTGCAGAAGTGAAGAGCTGGACAGGATTCTGTGTCAGCCAGGGCCTAAGACCTGCTCGGGAGCAGAGCTCCGAGGCAATCGGGCTCTTTGATCCAAAGCTGGAGCACAGCTGCCTGTCCTTCTTGTTCAAACGCTCACAGAGATGCTTGCTGAAGAGTCTCCGCCCTTCCTACTTCCAGGGAGTCCTCCTGCTGAGCGCCTCCTTTCTCGAGAAAGGCTTTCTCCGCCCACGCTATCTGGGGCCAGCTCAAAGGGAGGGAAAGAATGGAAAACCCGGGCAAACAAGCCAGCTGCCAGGTGAGGCTCTTGGAGCAAAGCATGCCGGTGACCGTGTGCTTTTGGCATTCTGGGAAGGAGTTGTTTCCGTCGCACACGCCGTCGGTATGAACTCTGAAAGGTTGTCAACTCGTGTCACAACGACCGATGTCGATGCAAGAGGTGTTGCAGCAGCTGAGAAGTTGCAGCAAAGCTGTTCTGCTTTGCTAGACATTTCAAGGGACCTCATTTGGTTGCAGCGTAGATGAGAGCACTTCCCAGAGGAACGTGAAAGTCAGACCATCCTCCCCCACCAACAGAGAGCGGTGTCCGTTTTCCCTGGTTTTTAGGTTGGATTCAATTCACTAGAAGCCTCCCCTTTTCCCATTTCACCCCAAAACAGAGTCTTTCTGACCACCTCACGGCCTTTAGTGCCCCTAGCAGGAGGCGGCTAGCGGGCTCTGCAGGCTCCGGGCGTGGCAAATGGCACTGGTTTTCTCCTCGTGCCATCCAGAGAGGGCCCACACCTGGGCATCCAGAGCTTTCCTTAGGGCCTGTAGGGCCCTCACTCTTGATGGGATCACAAGGGCTCAAATACACCAAATGCTCCAGCAGCACTGTCTTGTGCTGCAGAGGCTGGCACGCCGCTGCTTGTGAGCACAAGATGGAGAACGGTCTCATCCGGGACTCCGATAACCTCACCCGGCTTGTGTGTTTTCAGCCTGCTGCAAACAGTTCGGGAGAGCTCCTCTCAGGTGGACGAGGACAGCAAGCAGCAAGAACCTCGTCAAGCCAGACCTCGGACTGCAATTCCTGTTTGCAGGCAGCCAAACAGGGCAGAACAGGTAAGCCGAGGAGCAGAGCTGTGGAGGTCTCCAAGTCCGAGTGGTACTGCTGCCCCCCAAAGAGCAGGCCAGGTGGCCATGGTCTTTCAAGCTTGCCTGCCCATGCCTGGCAGGGAGAAGCTGCTGCAAAAAGCCAAAGGGGAGGAGCAGCAATGTGCTGTGGTGGGGGCATGGCTGGGTCACCCCCTCCCTTGAACTTGCAGGGAAGAAGGCCAACCACAGGCGGGGCTGTGTTTGCAAGAGTGTAGCCAGCCGAGTGAAGGACGCCACGAGTCCTCTCTCTTCAGCCCTTGGGAGACCTCACCTGGAGCCAGCCCTAGGTCCAGGGTGGGGCTCGACCATGCAAGAGAGGCTCTGGAATGCTGGAGCAAATCCAGCGGAGGCTCCCAAGCTGGCCAGCGGGCTGGAGAACCTGGTGTCCAAGGGAGAGGTGGAGAGGACTGTGTTTGTTCAGCCCATAGAAGAGAAGGCTCAAGGGTCCATCGCCTTGCTGTCTGCAGCTACCCGGGGGAAAGGCTAGAGGTAACTTAGCCAGCTCTTCTCAGAGGCGCACAGTGACAGGGTGAGAGGCACAAGACGTAGAGTTGCAAAAAGGCAGATTCCGGCTAGCTGTTGGGAGGCGCGTTTCCACCATGAGGGTGGTCAAAGTTTGGAACAGGGCCCAGAGAGGCTGTGGGACTTCTACCCTTGGAGTTATTCAACCCTCAGGTGGACACGGCCCGGGCAGCCTGCTCTAACTGGCCCCGCTTGGAGCGGGGCCTTGGACGAGAGTTCTCCAGAGGTCCCCTCCAACCGACCCCGTTCAGTGGTTCCGTGCTGGGGTCTGACTGGTGGAACCCCACGGGAGCGTTTGATTTCACGGTTGCAGCGCTGAAAAACGGTCATTCCTTGCCCTCATTCACCCTGTCACGAGCGATGTCAGCAAGAGAGAATGGAGCCAGCAAGCAACGGTGGTGAATCCCGGCCAGGGTCCCTGCCTGCGGCAGTGCTTGGCATGGGGGTTTCTGAGGCCAGAGCAGAGCAAGTGTGCGGGAGGACGCACAGGCCCCGCAGTTGCTGGCTTCTCCAGGGCTGAGAGGTGAGAGCGCCTGAGGGAGGTCAGAAGCAGCCTCAAATTTGTCCTCTGGCCCCAATGCAGGCTTGGCGGCATCAGGAAACGCTGCCCGAGCTTCAGCCACACTCACCAGTGCCGTGGCTTGGGAAAGAGGAGAGCGCTGCTGCCTTCCTGCCCCGAGCTGAGGAGAAGAAGAGGAAGCCAGAGAGGCTGCCGCGGCTGCGCAAAGAGTAAGTGCGCGCCAGGCCCAGCCCCGGCCTGGAAAACTGGAGTGGCAGCACCTGTCCGAGGTGTGAGGAAGCCCATCTTGGGAGCCATGGGGCTGGGTATGGCGTCCCCTGATTTCTCCTGGCATGGCAATGACCTGGGCTGGACCCTGGTGCCAGGCAGCCCCAAGCTGCATTGCCACTTGAAGGCTGTGGGTACCACCAGCGGGAGCGTGCGTGCAGGGGCTGGTCGAGGGGAGAGGCAGGAGGGCCTCAGCCAGAAGGGGAGAGGGAACTTTCCCTGCTCTTGCAGGCAGCTTTCTGTACGAGCAAGCCACACCCTGCAACTCTTGGAGACTTACCAAGTGCGTCGGGAAGAGTGGAAGCAGAGGGTAGAGCTGAATCGGCAGCGGAATTCCCAAGAGAAGCACTTCCTCTGGTAAATTTCTCCAGCTGGGGGTGCTGTTTCCCCTTCCCCTGCACTGGCCTTCCCTCCACACCCAGGAGCACCCAAGGGGAGGGGAGGGGAAGGGGGTCCGGTCTTTCCCTGGCACCCCTCGTGGGAGAGCAACAGGCTTTGCAGGCTGTGGCCTGGGAGCAGGCACCCTTCCAGCCCAGGGGCAGGGGTTGGGCACTCAGCGGTGGGCTTTCCCTGTGGGACCAGAAAGTTGTGGCTGCCGACGATGAAAGGATTCCTCCAGCGTTTTGGCTCTCCCTTTTCAAACCGCACGCTCCATCCTTGTCTCCCCAAGGCTCCACACCCGGACACCTTGCCCTGTGGGGATCGAGGCCGGCTTGGTGCAAAGTCCCATCCCCGCCTGACTCCTCCGCAGGCTGATTACCGGCACGTGGCACCTTGTCATGTCCTTGCCTTGGACACTAGGGCCCCTGTCCCGTTCCAGAAAGCATAGAGATGCCAGCAGAAGCAGACCCCAGAAGAACCGCCCTGCCCTAGGCCTGCAGCGTTTCCGTGCCCTTCTCCCTGTGCCTAAAACCAAACGGTTCCTTTTTAATGCCCTAGCACTGGGCAGCAGATGGCTCTGCGGGATCAAAGGGAGAGATACCAGGACTTGCTGGCTGCGCAGAAGACATGTGAACATTGCTGGAAAGTCTGGAAGCGTGGTCCTGAGCCATCTTGCTAGCTGCGGAAGCCTGCCTGGGCCTGAAGAGCGACCAGTCCCAAGGCACTGCAGCTCCAGGGCCAAGTGGAGGCCTGTCAGCGTGGGAGCTCCCTCGGCTGCTGTCAGCGTTGTCTCCATTGCGGCCATGGAGCTCTTAGCAAAGGGGATGTTGAAATCCACCTACAAGGGCCAAAGGAAAAAAAAAAGTGGCGTGTACTTGTTCACGGCTGGAGTAACCAGCCTGTGCCTCACAAAGGACAGTGCTGCAGGACAGATGAACAGAAGAGCTGTTAAACCCCCCATGTGCTCCTCCACGGTTTTTGTAGCGCCATAACAGAATAACGCCCGTACACAGACCGCAGCATAGAGACACGCGTGCCACAGAGCGGGGGCGCAAGCAAACCACTGCCTCACTCATTCTAAGGACAGCGCGCGCGCACACACACGCGCCCCTTTCTTCCTTCATTACCCTCCCTAGGACACGCTCAGAGCTCACACCTCTCACTCCCCAAGACCCTCACGCACAGCCAGGACTGCACCGCCAGAGTGCACATGCACCAGCCCAACACATCCCTGACACTGCACACGCATCCGCACACATGCTCACGCTCTCCACACGCACAGAGACACTGCACAGCGGACACACCCCTCACACAGCATGGTGGCCAGGACACACGTACACCTGATGGGCCCACAGCCCCAGGGATGCTATAGGAGCTGCAGCCCTTCTCCGGATTGTATGGGGAAAGGCTAAGGGCAGAGGAGGAGCTGCTGTGGGGTAGAGCGGTGCGGCAACCTGGGAGTGCAGATGCCTGGCTTTTCTCTGCAGCTGCAGTGCTCTCCAGCCAGGCAAACCTGGGATGGGCCATGTTTGTCCCTGGGCCTCCGTCGGCCCTTGGCTGCTCCTTGTGGCGGCCCCCCCAGGGCTGTGCTCATGTCCTGGTGGGCGCACGGTGTCCCCACCACCCACCTCCTGCCTGCTGCCTGGAGGTGGACGTGCCTCATTTAGACCTTCCTCCTCTCTTGCCGCATGGCTGCGGTTGGTTTTTTTAGCGCTTTCTTGAATTAGGTTTTCAAAGCAGCACCTAGTAGCTTCTTGTAAACTACAGGCAGCTCACAGCTGCTTGACTGCCCTGTCAGCCTTTTTCAAATCCTGGGCTCCTTGAAGCCTGTCCATGCGCCTCCTCTGACCCGGGAACACAGCATCTCCCTGCCCTTCATCAAACACAGGAAGGGGCTTTGTGGATCCTCCCAGAGGAGCGGGTGATGGCCGTGTCCTTTCGGTCTGTTGCTGGGAGAAGCCTCTTCTTCGGTCGTCTTCCTTGTCCCAGTAACGCCTGATGCTCCAAACACTGCACTCTCCCTGCAAGTGCTGCCTCTTACTAAGCACCTGCTTCACTGGCAGACATTCGGCGTAGTAAAGAGGCAAAGGCTTTGGACCGCCTTGCTGCTGCAGGGACCAACAAATTGCCAAGGAGGTCCAGAAGCTGAGTACTCAGCCAGTACTGTTTTGCCCTGCCTGTGCGCTTAGTTGGCAGCTTTCCCTGGCCATGCAACTCATGAAGTGGTGCTGACCCTGATTTCCAGAAAAGTGCTTGTCAGTTTAAAAGAGAAGAACTGGTTTTCAGTGGGGAGTTGGAAGGGCGACGTTCTGCTGCTTTGGGGGACTGCCCGCTGGCTTTTCTGGTGCGGTGACCCTTCTGTCTCGTCTCGCTCTGAGAGCTCCGCGAGGTCCCTCTTGACCCTCCCTGTGTGGAATAGCTACAAGATGCTGCTGCAGAGACTACTGGACTCTGACAGCCAGGCAGGGGTTAGGCCAGAGCCCAGATGCCCTCGGGAGCAGAGCGCAAAGCCAGAAGCCCGTTGGCTCCCCCACGAGATGTGGTTTGGGACCAGTGTTCCCTGCTGCTGCTCTCCGTGTCCTTCTTGGCTGCCTTAGCCCCTCTCCAGCCTCCACTCCCATTGGCCCAGCATGGCTTTGGCTGCTCTGGGTCTGCCCTTACTCACGGTCCCTGTGGCAGTCGGGTGTCCTTCTTCTGCCTCCCCTCGCCCCCTCCCCCGGCTGCCTTCACTACAGGGGCTTTCTGATGCACTCAATGGCCTCACAGGGCTGCCACAGCAGCGACCTCACTGTCCCAGCCCTGGGTCGCCTGTGGCCTCCCTTTTCCTGCCTCTAGCCAGCTAAACCCTGCCGAGGGGCACTTTGCCCTGGCACTCCGTGCCCTGGTGAATGTTGCAAGCCTGGCACGCAATGGCTGCTCCTTGCTGGACGAGACAAAGAGGAAAGCACTTGAGGTGCCCGGTTAATGCTGAAGAGCCATGGTGATCGCAGGCAACAATGGTTGCTCGTGGGCTCCAGTCCGCCTCTCCAAGCGTGCTCCAGTGGCGCAATGGGCCAGCGCGCAGTACTTATACAGCAGTGCTAAGCGGAGGGATGCTGAGGGTGAGTTCAAGCCTCACCTGGAGCATGGGCTTTTGATCATGCAGTGCCTCCTCTTCCCTTGGGCGGTGCAGCTTCCTAGCAGTGACATCTGTCTCAAGCCAGACATCCTGGGACCTGCCAATACAGACACCTTGGAACACCAGAAGCGCTCGGGGCCGTTCCAGGCTTGACCTGGGCTCTGCCCGCATAGCACTCGGTTTGGGGCCCCGGAGGCAGAGCTGGGCTCTCCTCCCTTCTCTTCCGCAGAGGATCCAGACCTCTTCTCTTCCGCAGAGGATCCAGAGGGTTTCTTTCCCACAGCCAGCTTACAGCTTGGCCGGAACAGGACTTAAGGCTTCCAGCATGGTGGCATAACCTCAGAAAAGTCACACGCTCCCCCTGAAGAAAAAAAAAAAGCGACTTCTTTCTCCCAGGGAAGAGCTACTTGTGTTGGGGGTCTCTATGGCGTGGGATGGCAGTTGCGGGTGGGCTGGGGCTGCAGGGCAGTTTGTGTGTGGAGCTGAGAGTGCCCTGACTGCAACACGGAGAGCAAGGGCAAGGGAAAGGAAAGGTGAAAAGCTGGGCACTTTCCAGGCAGACTCTCTCAGTTCTCAAGCTTGGCCTGGAGAATGGAGAAGCTTGACTGCTTTCCCAGAAGCAGGGGTAGCTGTCACGGCAGCCCCCCAGCAGAAGACACTGCACGATCACTAGAAACCAGGAAATCATTTTAGGCACGAGCCCACTGAATGTTTGGAACAGAGAGCACAGAAGAGCTTCCTAGGCCATGGCATCTTTGGAAACAAACCCACTGGCCTACCCTTGCGGGTGCCTCCCGTGTCTTTTCCAACTCTCCTTTTCACCCGGCGGGCTTTGCAAAACCATTGCTGTGACTCGGATTCGGCCACAACGCAGAGTACTAACCACTATACGATCACAGCTGCCCATGTGATTGCCTTTCCTCCTCGGGCCATTTGTCCCTCCTGCCTCCTGCCCTCCTGCCTTCTGCCCTCCTGCGGAGCAGCCAGAGCTGTCAGGTGACGACAGACTAGCAGGGAGAAGTCATAAAATGCGAGTCTGTGTCCTTGCAGAGCAGCACCCGAACAGCGCAAGCCCTCATGTGCCTCCCTGGGAGAGGGGAGGCAAACTCACACTCTAGATTCACCTTTTCAGAAGTCTCAGTTCTTGGGGATGGCAAAGAACTGGACTGAAGGAAGTTACGGGGCATGTCCAGGGGCTGGCGATGAGGAAAGGACAACTCTGCAAAGAGCGGCCCCGCGTAGCCAGCTGGACAGAGGGTGGTGTAGGGGGGAAGGCAGGTGCATAGCACAGGGGATACGAACTGCTCCGTGCCCAGCCCTGGCTCTTTCTGCTCAAGTGTCCCCTCCACCACGCACCCTGGGGTGCAGTGTGAGCCTGTGGGCGCACCTCCACAAAGAGCGACGGTCCTTTCCCCACTTGCTCTGCTCCTGCTGCTGGGAGAGGTCCTGGCGAGAGGTTGCAGCTGCAGGAGTGCTGCGCTGGGTGGCGGAGGTGGCTCAGCAGAAGGGAGCTGCTCCTCGCCTGAGCTACGTTGCAGCCATGCCCGGCCCTGGCCGCCATGCACCTCGCTGACCCTGCCCTTCCCTGGCTGACCGGGCTCCAGAGCTTGGCCTCAGACCCGTCTCAGCACTTTGGACTTGGCTGGCAACCACTGCTCTGTGCCTGGCCCTCGTTCCTGACACTCAACCAGCTCTCCCTTCTTGCTCGGGTGCTGAGGGCCTGTGCCCTGCCAGGGAGGTCCCTGCCTCACTGGCCTTGCTATGTCCCTCGCAGCCTGCTTGCCTGCCCTCGGAAAGCAGCCCGCTCCCACTGCTGGCTGCCACCTGCAGCAAGAGCGTGCTCACGTTTCGCACTGTGCTGCAAGGACAGCCGGAAGGGGCATCGGTCCCCTGGCGAGAGGCAATCCAGACTTCCCCCAGCCCAACCCATGCACCAGGACAGGAGTGTTGCAGTCTGGTGGGTATAGGTGAGTGGTGCAAGGAGCTGGATTTTGGCTCCGGTTTCTTGGAGAGGTGGGTTTGAAGCCCGTGCTGTCGGGCTTTGTTGTCTCAGGCTGCTGTGATTTGTGCCCAGCTGTGATTTTCTGCTCAGGGACTTTCCAGGTGCAAACCTGTGTCCAGCAGTGACCAGCCTCCCCGCCGACCGCCACCTTGCACTCCCTGGGCCTTCCCGCTGCAGGGTGCCTGCTGCCCAGAGGCTCTGGTTGAGGGCCTCGTTCTCAGAAAGAAGGAGGAATGCCTGCAGAGTTGCCTGGGAAGGCTCGGGCTGCCACGGCAATTTGTCTTCCTGACCGGCTGTGGGGGGCTGTGGTTGGAGGGGTTGGTCCCCTGCAGGGCAGGGCTGGTGCCCACCGGTGGGTGCACAGGCAGGCTGGGCCTCTCCTCCCTGGTGGTCTAGTGGTCAGGATTCGGCACTCTCACTGCCGCGGCCTGGGTTCGATTCCCAGCCAGGGAAAGGCTTAGGGTTAGGGCTAACCCTATTGCCACAGCAAGCGAGGCCTTTCACCTGGGGGGCAGCGTGGAAGGAAGGGGACCCTATCAGACGCACAGGAGCTCTGAGCAGGCACGAGGAACAGGGCGTTTCCTCTGTTGCAACAACAGCCATCCTGGGCTTGCCTGTGCAGCCAGCTCCAGGGCAGCCCTGTCTTCTGCCAAATCCCCTTGCAGAATACCCTTTCCTTAGGGCTCCTGGGAGGCGCTGGGTGACAGAGAAAAGGTCTCTGGGTCTGCGGGACGTGACTCACCTGCCGCAGGAGCTGCCTTGTCTTTCAGTCCTAAGATCCCTGCACTACCCAGTCCCACAGAGGCAGGAGCAGGCGACTCTGCAGTGAAGCTTTGCTCTGCACATGCCAATGAGAGACCCTTCCCATGCTTCCTGGTGCAGACGGGGCCAGAAGGCCCAGGGAGGAGCTGAAATGGGCTCCTGGGCCCATGGGCAGGGTGTGTGGAGCATTGCTGGTCAGGGCCACTGAGGCCCTCAGGGCCCTGACAGCACCCAGGTGTCGCGTCCTGCTGCTACGCCACAGGGGACTCGCAATAACAACCAGTGCTTAGGCCCTGCTGATAGTCACAGCCTGAGCCAGCCCTTGGTTCTGTTACGTCCTGGACAACTCCGGTCACTTTGAAAGAAGCCCTGGAAACAAGCCCACCTGCCCCCCACACTCAGCCATGGCACAGGTGTTCCTCAGTGCAGCGAGATGTTGGTGCACAAGGGGTGGCGCTTAACGCTCCCAGACCCGATTTTGCATTCGCACGGCCTTTGGCACGGTTTGGAGACGGTCCTGGCGGACTCTTGGACAGTGCCCGGGGGGAAAGGAAGTAGCCGTTGCTGAGAGCACAGCTCACCGAGGCAGCACACAGGTGCAGCAGTTTGAGCCAAAGGAGGCTGTGACCTCTCGCAAGCTCTAACAGGCTCCAGCGAGCTCTGTCAGCCATTCCTGAGCACAGGGCGCTTGGAGCTCTAGTTCCACCTAGAGTCGTGATGAGGGAAGGTCAAGCAGCCGTCCAGCAGGTGCCAGCGAGAGACCTGTACCACAAGCGCTGGGCCCAGTACAAGAAAGACATGGCCATGCCGGAGCGAGTCCAGCAAAAGGCCTCCGAGAGGCTTGAGGGATTGAAGCATCCGTCACACGAGCAGAGGCTGAGAGAGCTGGGATTGTTTAGGCGGGAGACGCAAAGGCCCAGAGGGGCTCTTGTCAGTGTGTCTAAATACGCGATGGGGGGAGTAAAGAAGACGGAGCCAGACTCCAGAGCCCAGGCAGACTCCAGACTCCAGAACCCAGAGAGGCTGTGGTATACCTAACCAGCACCAGCCCTTGCTTTGCCGAGGCTCCTCTTTATTCCTTCCTTCCTTTATCCCTTCCTTCCTTCCTTCAGGGCAGAGCTCAGCACAGCCCCTGCGGCCAGCAATGGCAGCGCAGCGTCCCCATCTGGGGCCACCACACTGGTGAGCTCCCCCTCCCCGCCCCCGCCATGGCTCTCGCTGCGCCACGGCGTGGGGTGGGGGCAGCACCCCAAAACAGCCAGCGCAGCTGCCCTTGGCTGAGGTGGGCAAAGCCTGGCAGGGTCTGGGGGAGGGTGTCGCGGGAGGCCTGGCAGCCTCTTGGTGACGCGGGCTGGGGTCACAGTGGGACATGCCGCATCACAGCCACAGCTCCCCTCCCGCCACGGGGCCCCTCCCTGCACTTCCCTGCGAGGCCTGGGCAAGCCCAGCTTTCGGGTGCTGCTCTCGCCACCGCTCTTCTCTGGAGGAGCTGCTTTGCAGCGCAACGAGAGGGCGAAGGCAGGCCACGCAACACTGCTGGAGCCTGCCTGGGGAAGTGCAAAGGAGGAGGAGGAGAAGTTTCCTCCTCCCCCTCCTGCTACAGGGCCTCATTGAGTGTGAGGGGGCGCAAAGATGGAGAACCTGTGGCCAGACGTGTTCCCAACGCTCAGGAATCTCAGCCGCTACGGTAAGGCTTGCAGGAGGTATTTCCTGACTGCTGTAGAGCATATCAGCTAGGAGAAGAGCTATGGAAAGGCTGGGCTCTGTGGGGCAGGGCTGGACAGGGCTAGTGGGTGCCACGAGAGACCAGTCTGCACGTCCCTTGGTGGCCCAGCGGTGAGTTTGGCAGCCGGGACTCCTGCAGGGGAGACACCTGGGGCTGCCCTGAGCCTGGGCGACTCCTGTGGGCACGGCACCGTCCTCTCACTGGCGTGGAAAGCTAGTCCCCGTTTCCCTAGCGGGCGGGTATGCCTTTCAGGCATGCCCACCTGAAAGGACAGGAGCCTCGCTTAGAAGTGGGCAGAGGTGTCCTCGCAGCTCAGCTCTGCAGCTCCCGCCACGTGGAGCGCCTTGCGTGTTCGGAATTGGGGTGGCGGTATGTTTCGTCTCACCTGCACCGGTCACCTCCTTGGTGAGCAGGGTGCTGAATGGTTGTGCGCTTGCTGACTTGGATTTTTCCCTTGCTTTCCAGAGATTGTTACCATTTGGGACAGCGTCTCTGAATACATTCTAGAGCACTTGGCAGAGAACAAGGTGGGTCTTGTGGCTCGGTCCTCCCCTCCTGAAACGCTGACGGTTTGCCTTGTCCTGACACCCCTGTGCCACGGCGTGCCGTTGCTTCCCTCCCCTGAAAAGAGAAAGAGCACCCCCGCAGGACACTGTCCTGGACAAATGTGCCACAGAGCAGCTTCTCTGGCACCGGCGGTAACAACGGAAGTCCCGATAAAGCAGAAGAGAGTGCTGGGCACTTTCTGGGCCTTCTCCCTTCTCCAGTGCCAGCATGGAAAAACCAAAGCCTGGCCCCTGTTCCAGGGTTGGTCCCTGCCGTTGGAAACCCCTCCGACTGTAGGTAGGGGAGGAATGTTGGCTCTGCTGTTGCTTTCCCAAAGAGATTTGGGGGGCGAGCCGAGGAGCAAGAGGAAAGAAAGGTCTGGAGTGTGTGCTTTCCCTAGTGCCCCATCTTGCCCTTTGCATGCTAGGGGTGGGCAGGGCCCAGGGCAGCATCTCCACGCTCGGGCAAGCCCTCGGTCCGTTTTTCGTCTCCAGGCTGCTTATGCTTGTTCCTTCTCTCCCGCTGCTGCTCTCAGGGTGTCAAGGTATTAGGAGTGGGGATATTCTATGTCCTTAAACACTATGAGTGCTCCGTGAACGGTGAGCTTTCGATTGTTCGGAGACCCATGTTCCGTATATCGGAGGTTGTTGCCAAGGAATACCAGGCCAGGTGCGCTCAAGAAGATGTTCCTGGTAAGAAGACACGTTAAAACCTTTGCCTGCCCTTGCGCCGAGCTTGAGGCGCATGCAAACTGCTCTGAAGACATGACTGAATGCCTCCGGCTGGCCTGAGAACAACTTCAGCTTGTTCAAGCTGCAGAGGCCAGCCAGGAGCAACTGCTCAGAAAGGCTCCCTGGGTGTCCTTTCCTGGTAATATGCCTTCAGCCGGGTGCGTGGGAGGGATAGGACGCTGGCCCCAAAAGCGGAGACATTTGCTGACTACGAGGCGGTGGGGGTGGGGGTGGGGGTCGGGGTGGGGGTGCGGGGGGGGTAGAAGAACCCTGTGGGCTGCTGTGCCGTCCTTGCACTTTGCTTCTTCCTTGCGTCTACTGACATGGCATAGGCTTAGCCAGAGGGCACTGGCTGCGGGCACAGTCACAATGGCCTGGCACCACGCACTTTCTCATGGGACCTGCACCCGTCTGCCCTACTTGTCCTGCCCTCCGGTAACGTGGTCCTACCAAATGGTTAGTTTCCCTTTTTTATTCCTGCACTGGCAAAATCACTGCTGCCCCCTGAGCACCTCAGTTTGCAGGCTGCTCTGACTCTTCCCGGAAGGGACTCCATAAACCGCTCCTAGGCGCTGTAGCAGAGGATTCAAGAGCCTGCTCTGAGGCAGCGCTGTCTTGCCAGAAAGTGTTGTCGCCTTGTGATTGGAGCCCGCTGCCCTGCTGCAGAGGTGACTTTGTTCCTCCTTTGCTGCTGTCTAGGTGACGTAAGAATCGTCCCTCTGAGGTACGAGGATCTATCCGTGTGTGCCCACATGCCTTTTACAACGGTGCAGTGCTGCATACAGGAGACCGTGATGGCGTTCTTTCGGGCCATCTCAAAAAGACAGGCCGTGGACTTTGTCTTCAAGGCCATTGGCATTCTCTCCGTACGAGACCAGGAAGTGACCATGAGATTTTACGATGACTTCCTCCTCACCGTGGATGGCACTGGAAAGCTGCTAGCAGCTCTGCTCGGGGTAAGTCGAGCACTTCCCCGTGCTACGCCTACTTCTTCTGGACACCTGTCAAAGGACGACTGAACTGATCTCTGTTGGCCTGCCAGGACCTTCCCGGCCAGCGGGGCAGCCACGGTCTCCAGCCACGCCAACTCTCTCTAGCGTCCTTCTCTCGTACGCAGTGGTCTGGGCGACAGAGGCGAACGTAGGACGAGCTGCCCCGCGTTAGGCCAAGGCTCTGGCTGGCCCAGCATCCCACTCTCTGTGCTAGAAATGATAATGGCGAGGCTTTTACGGGCTCAAAAGTAGGCAGTTTCTGGGGAAAGAGTCTACGACGCAGGCAGGTATCTGTGGCGCTTCCCCTCGCAGAAAGCCATGGTTGAGTGCTGGGCCGTCTGCACTGACCAGCCCTTCCCAGTGTCCCTGGCGTCCCACTGCCATGAACGGCTCTTTTCTGCCCCAGGCCTGCATTCACGCTCTGCTTGGGATGGTCACCCTGTCCCAGCCTGTCTCCTCATCCCAGCCCAATGCCCTTCCCCAGCTCTCTCGTGTGGCGCTCCCGGTTCTTACCCACTGGGCAAAGGCAAAGCAAGGGCTGGGTCTCTCTCGCTCCTCTTCCATGCTATGGATGCAACCACCCAAATCCTTGGAGAGCCTGTGAGGCTAACACCAGGTCTGAGCCAGGTGTTCTCTTTCCAGGAAGGCTCATAGCAAGCCAACCGGCAAAACCCGGCCCGCAGAGACCCTGGCTAATCGAATGCCTTCTCCTGTGCCTGACTTCTCCACTAACAGAGAAGGCGCGTCCTCGTTGACTGTCTTGACTCTTGCCCTTGCGAAACACCTGGCAGTGAGGTCCCTCAGTCTCAGCTCTGAGCTGTGCATCTTCTGCTTTCCTAGTTGAGGGCTAGCATTTGGAGAGGAAACTTTGTTTCAGGGTGTCCCGGTGGCAGCATCTGCCCTGAGCACAAGAAAGATTTGCTGCCTTTAGGAGCAAGGCAGTCATGTCGCCGGAACGCTCTCACGTACCTCTGTCTCTGTTTCAGGCCCCAGGGACGAGACCCCTGGTGGTTTCAGGAAGAGGAAGTGTGGCTTTTCGCATGGGTCCCGGCAGCGTCTTCGTGTTGCCACAGTACGTTTGTGGAGTAGGTCTCAGCTCCTGCTTGGTGAATAGGAGGAGGGGAGGCGAGATGGTCTCCAGGGGCAGCAAGGAGGCCTGGAGTACACTTTCTCCGCGTTAGGATAGGGAAGCCCTGGCCCAGACTGGTGGGGCCTCTCGTGTGCGCACACGCCGCGGAGGTCTGGCCTGTGCCTCTCCGGTTCCTCAGAATGAGAGTTCTCAAGGATGTTGCGTACTCTGCTTTGGAAAGCTATGGCCTTGGCAGGCCTTCTCAAAGCTCTCTGGCAACGGACTGTGAATGCGAGCGGCAAAGGGAGCGTGGTGCCTTTTCTGCAGCCTGGCGTCTTCTCCTTTCCAGATTTGATTTGACGCTTCCGGCTGAAAAACAAGAGGCGGAATCTCCCTCCCAGGGATCCCTGAAGTGCACTGAAGAAGAAGGGCAGATGGACAGAACAGGTCATGTCACAGCTGACTTGTGAGAGAGAAGGGAGTGTGCATGCGTGCGTGTGTTCATGCGTGTGTTCCCTTTGTCCTCAGCAGTAGGTGGTTGGAGCCCTGGTCAAGATGCGGTGCCTGGGAGAGTAGACTGCCTCTTTGTGCCTCTATTTACCCCTCGCAGCAAATCTCAAGTGACTCTGGATGGCAGGAGGTCTCAGGGTGGCCCAACAGCAACAAATGCAGCTGGTGCCGCTGAAGGGCAGTTTTGCCCCGGGGCGCTGCGCCCTGGTGGATAGCGCAAGCTCCTCTTTCACTTTAGCACTTTAGGACGTTTGGCGGCGAGGTGTCTATGCTGGAGGGGAAGGGAGGGGGGGTCTACCTCTCTGACGGATCCCGGGCACGTGAATGTGGGGAGAAAGATTGCCTGGAGATGACTGTCAACAGGCTGCTAGCGTGTGCCAAGGACGTCCTAGGGAGCAAGACCTCTTGGAGAGCGTGGCTCCAAGGGGATCAGCCTGTTTGATCCGATGCTGGAGCACATCTGCCTGTCCCAAGTGCTCACAAAGACGCTTGCTGAAGAGCCTTCTCCTTTCCTACTTCCAGGGAGTGCTCCCGTTGCGTGCCTCCTCTCTCAAGAAAGGCCTGTGCCACCCGCGTTATCTGGCGCCGGCCGTAAAAAGCAGAAGGGGCGGAAGAGCAAAGGAAGCAAGTCGTCGGCCAGGTGAGGCTCTTGGAGAAAAGGGCTGAGGGTGCCCTTGTGCTCTTGGAGTTCTTCGAAGGGGTTGCTTCTTCCGTACACTCTGTCAGTGTGACATCTGAAGGGCGGCCAACAAGTCTTTGCATGACTTGGTCTTCCTAGATTGACGGCAAGCCTGTCGCAGGTTTCTGCGAGCCTCTGGTGTCAAGCTTCTCTCTGGTGCCTTTCTTGTTTCCAGGACGGAGACTGAGATGTCGCCTGTGAGACCAGCCTCTTCCTCCAGAGGGTCTCGGAAGGCCGCCAAAGGCCGGGAGGCAAAGGACAGAGCGCGTAACAAGCAGACTGAGGGAAAAGGTAATGTCACAGCTGACTGGTGAGAGAGGTGTGTTTGTTTTCCTTTTGGCCTCCGCAGCACGGGGCTGGAGCCAAGCTGAAAAGGCGATGCCCGGCGGAGTAGGCTGCTTCTCTTGTGCCTCTGTTTACTCATCACAGCAGATCTCAGGGGACTCCTCCTGGAAGGGGCTCTCCGGGCAGTCCTGCAGCACCAACTGCAGCAGCTGCCACTGCTGAGGGGCACTTGGCCCTGGGACTCCATGCCCTGGTGTGTCTTGCAAGGTGCTCCTTAGTTGCAGGAGTCTGTCTGTGCAGCAGCATTTAGGAATTTAGGAAGATCCCTCCGCGCTCTGCGCGGGATCAAAATCCTGCCTTGAGCTGCCAGTGGCGGAGGGGGTCTAGCTTTCCCAGGGAAGCAGCGCGCTGGAAAGTGGGGAGGAAGACCACGTGGAGATGAGTGGCGACAGGCTGCGAAGCTGTGCCAAAACGTGGCTTCCTTGTGGAGGCTGGTAATTGCAGGCCTTGTGCTGTGCATCTCCCTAAGCATGTCTTTGGGCTGGATGCGCCAGAAGAGCACGTCTGTGCATGTGAGCGCCTTATAGATGTGCAGGAATCTGTTCCCCTTCTCGTGTGGAACTATGCCCTCCAGCCCGCAGCCGCCCCAAAGGAGAGGGTACCATGAGGTCACCAGCACCTCCCAGCCAAGCCCCGCTTTTTAAGCCTATGGGCTAGAGAAAGCAGGAGAACAGCCACAGTACTCCAGGGCAGACGGGTGCCCTGCAGAAGTGAAGAGCTGGACAGGATTCTGTGTCAGCAAGGGCCTAAGACCTGCTCGGGAGCAGAGCTCCGAGGCAATCGGGCTCTTTGATCCAAAGCTGGAGCACAGCTGCCTGTCCTTCTTGTTCAAACGCTCACAGAGATGCTTGCTGAAGAGTCTCCGCCCTTCCTACTTCCAGGGAGTCCTCCTGCTGAGCGCCTCCTTTCTCGAGAAAGGCTTTCTCCGCCCACGCTATCTGGGGCCAGCTCAAAGGGAGGGAAAGAATGGAAAACCCGGGCAAACAAGCCAGCTGCCAGGTGAGGCTCTTGGAGCAAAGCATGCCGGTGACCGTGTGCTTTTGGCATTCTGGGAAGGAGTTGTTTCCGTCGCACACGCCGTCGGTATGAACTCTGAAAGGTTGTCAACTCGTGTCACAACGACCGATGTCGATGCAAGAGGTGTTGCAGCAGCTGAGAAGTTGCAGCAAAGCTGTTCTGCTTTGCTAGACATTTCAAGGGACCTCATTTGGTTGCAGCGTAGATGAGAGCACTTCCCAGAGGAACGTGAAAGTCAGACCATCCTCCCCCACCAACAGAGAGCGGTGTCCGTTTTCCCTGGTTTTTAGGTTGGATTCAATTCACTAGAAGCCTCCCCTTTTCCCATTTCACCCCAAAACAGAGTCTTTCTGACCACCTCACGGCCTTTAGTGCCCCTAGCAGGAGGCGGCTAGCGGGCTCTGCAGGCTCCGGGCGTGGCAAATGGCACTGGTTTTCTCCTCGTGCCATCCAGAGAGGGCCCACACCTGGGCATCCAGAGCTTTCCTTAGGGCCTGTAGGGCCCTCACTCTTGATGGGATCACAAGGGCTCAAATACACCAAATGCTCCAGCAGCACCGTCTTGTGCTGCAGAGGCTGGCACGCCGCTGCTTGTGAGCACAAGATGGAGAACGGTCTCATCCGGGACTCCGATAACCTCACCCGGCTTGTGTGTTTTCAGCCTGCTGCAAACAGTTCGGGAGAGCTCCTCTCAGGTGGACGAGGACAGCAAGCAGCAAGAACCTCGTCAAGCCAGACCTCGGACTGCAATTCCTGTTTGCAGGCAGCCAAACAGGGCAGAACAGGTAAGCCGAGGAGCGGAGCCGTGGAGGTCTCCAAGTCCGAGTGGTACTGCTGCCCCCCAAAGAGCAGGCCAGGTGGCCATGGTCTTTCAAGCTTGCCTGCCCATGCCTGGCAGGGAGAAGCTGCTGCAAAAAGCCAAAGGGGAGGAGCAGCAATGTGCTGTGGTGGGGGCATGGCTGGGTCGCCCCCTCCCTTGAACTTGCGGGGAAGAAGGCCAACCACAGGCGGGGCTGTGTTTGCAAGAGTGTAGCCAGCCGAGTGAAGGACGCCACGAGTCCTCTCTCTTCAGCCCTTGGGAGACCTCACCTGGAGCCAGCCCTAGGTCCAGGGTGGGGCTCGACCATGCAAGAGAGGCTCTGGAATGCTGGAGCAAATCCAGCGGAGGCTCCCAAGCTGGTCAGCGGGCTGGAGAACCTGGTGTCCAAGGGAGAGGTGGAGAGGACTGTGTTTGTTCAGCCCATAGAAGAGAAGGCTCAAGGGTCCATCTCCTTGCTGTCTGCAGCTACCCGGGGGAAAGGCTAGAGGTAACTTAGCCAGCTCTTCTCAGAGGCGCACAGTGACAGGGTGAGAGGCACAAGACGTAGAGTTGCAAAAAGGCAGATTCCGGCTAGCTGTTGGGAGGCGCGTTTCCACCATGAGGGTGGTCAAAGTTTGGAACAGGGCCCAGAGAGGCTGTGGGACTTCTACCCTTGGAGTTATTCAACCCTCAGGTGGACACAGCCCGGGCAGCCTGCTCTAACTGGCCCCGCTTGGAGCGGGGCCTTGGACGAGAGTTCTCCAGAGGTCCCCTCCAACCGACCCCGTTCAGTGGTTCCGTGCTGGGGTCTGACTGGTGGAACCCCACGGGAGCGTTTGATTTCACGGTTGCAGCGCTGAAAAACGGTCATTCCTTGCCCTCATTCACCCTGTCACGAGCGATGTCAGCAAGAGAGAATGGAGCCAGCAAGCAACGGTGGTGAATCCCGGCCAGGGTCCCTGCCTGCGGCAGTGCTTGGCATGGGGGTTTCTGAGGCCAGAGCAGAGCAAGTGTGCGGGAGGACGCACAGGCCCCGCAGTTGCTGGCTTCTCCAGGGCTGAGAGGTGAGAGCGCCTGAGGGAGGTCAGAAGCAGCCTCAAATTTGTCCTCTGGCCCCAATGCAGGCTTGGCGGCATCAGGAAACGCTGCCCGAGGTTCAGCCACACTCACCAGTGCCGTGGCTTGGGAAAGAGGAGAGCGCTGCTGCCTTCCTGCCCCGAGCTGAGGAGAAGAAGAGGAAGCCAGAGAGGCTGCCGCGGCTGCGCAAAGAGTAAGTGCGCGCCAGGCCCAGCCCCGGCCTGGAAAACTGGAGTGGCAGCACCTGTCCGAGGTGTGAGGAAGCCCATCTTGGGAGCCATGGGGCTGGGTATGGCGTCCCCTGATTTCTCCTGGCATGGCAATGACCTGGGCTGGACCCTGGTGCCAGGCAGTCCCAAGCTGCATTGCCACTTGAAGGCTGTGGGTACCACCAGCGGGAGCGTGCGTGCAGGGGCTGGTCGAGGGGAGAGGCAGGAGGGCCTCAGCCAGAAGGGGAGAGGGAACTTTCCCTGCTCTTGCAGGCAGCTTTCTGTACGAGCAAGCCACACCCTGCAACTCTTGGAGACTTACCAAGTGCGTCGGGAAGAGTGGAAGCAGAGGGTAGAGCTGAATCGGCAGCGGAATTCCCAAGAGAAGCACTTCCTCTGGTAAATTTCTCCAGCTGGGGGTGCTGTTTCCCCTTCCCCTGCACTGGCCTTCCCTCCACACCCAGGAGCACCCAAGGGGAGGGGAGGGGAAGGGGGTCCGGTCTTTCCCTGGCACCCCTCGTGGGAGAGCAACAGGCTTTGCAGGCTGTGGCCTGGGAGCAGGCACCCTTCCAGCCCAGGGGCAGGGGTTGGGCACTCAGCGGTGGGCTTTCCCTGTGGGACCAGAAAGTTGTGGCTGCCGACGATGAAAGGATTCCTCCAGCGTTTTGGCTCTCCCTTTTCAAACCGCACGCTCCATCCTTGTCTCCCCAAGGCTCCACACCCGGACACCTTGCCCTGTGGGGATCGAGGCCGGCTTGGTGCAAAGTCCCATCCCCGCCTGACTCCTCCGCAGGCTGATTACCGGCACGTGGCACCTTGTCATGTCCTTGCCTTGGACACTAGGGCCCCTGTCCCGTTCCAGAAAGCATAGAGATGCCAGCAGAAGCAGACCCCAGAAGAACCGCCCTGCCCTAGGCCTGCAGCGTTTCCGTGCCCTTCTCCCTGTGCCTAAAACCAAACGGTTCCTTTTTAATGCCCTAGCACTGGGCAGCAGATGGCTCTGCGGGATCAAAGGGAGAGATACCAGGACTTGCTGGCTGCGCAGAAGACATGTGAACATTGCTGGAAAGTCTGGAAGCGTGGTCCTGAGCCATCTTGCTAGCTGCGGAAGCCTGCCTGGGCCTGAAGAGCGACCAGTCCCAAGGCACTGCAGCTCCAGGGCCAAGTGGAGGCCTGTCAGCGTGGGAGCTCCCTCGGCTGCTGTCAGCGTTGTCTCCATTGCGGCCATGGAGCTCTTAGCAAAGGGGATGTTGAAATCCACCTACAAGGGCCAAAGGAAAAAAAAAAGTGGCGTGTACTTGTTCACGGCTGGAGTAACCAGCCTGTGCCTCACAAAGGACAGTGCTGCAGGACAGATGAACAGAAGAGCTGTTAAACCCCCCATGTGCTCCTCCACAGTTTTTGTAGCGCCGTAACAGAATAACGCCCGTACACAGACCGCAGCATAGAGACACGCGTGCCACAGAGCGGGTGTGCAAGCAAACCACTGCCTCACTCATTCTAAGGACAGCGCGCGCGCACACACACGCGCCCCTTTCTTCCTTCATTACCCTCCCTAGGACACGCTCAGAGCTCACACCTCTCACTCCCCAAGACCCTCACGCACAGCCAGGACTGCACCGCCAGAGTGCACATGCACCAGCCCAACACATCCCTGACACTGCACACGCATCCGCACACATGCTCACGCTCTCCACACGCACAGAGACACTGCACAGCGGACACACCCCTCACACAGCATGGTGGCCAGGACACACGTACACCTGATGGGCCCACAGCCCCAGGGGTGCTATAGGAGCTGCAGCCCTTCTCCGGATTGTATGGGGAAAGGCTAAGGGCAGAGGAGGAGCTGCTGTGGGGTAGAGCGGTGCGGCAACCTGGGAGTGCAGATGCCTGGCTTTTCTCTGCAGCTGCAGTGCTCTCCAGCCAGGCAAACCTGGGATGGGCCATGTTTGTCCCTGGGCCTCCGTCGGCCCTTGGCTGCTCCTTGTGGCGGCCCCCCCAGGGCTGTGCTCATGTCCTGGTGGGCGCACGGTGTCCCCACCACCCACCTCCTGCCTGCTGCCTGGAGGTGGACGTGCCTCATTTAGACCTTCCTCCTCTCTTGCCGCATGGCTGCGGTTGGTTTTTTTAGCGCTTTCTTGAATTAGGTTTTCAAAGCAGCACCTAGTAGCTTCTTGTAAACTACAGGCAGCTCACAGCTGCTTGACTGCCCTGTCAGCCTTTTTCAAATCCTGGGCTCCTTGAAGCCTGTCCATGCGCCTCCTCTGACCCGGGAACACAGCATCTCCCTGCCCTTCATCAAACACAGGAAGGGGCTTTGTGGATCCTCCCAGAGGAGCGGGTGATGGCCGTGTCCTTTCGGTCTGTTGCTGGGAGAAGCCTCTTCTTCGGTCGTCTTCCTTGTCCCAGTAACGCCTGATGCTCCAAACACTGCACTCTCCCTGCAAGTGCTGCCTCTTACTAAGCACCTGCTTCACTGGCAGACATTCGGCGTAGTAAAGAGGCAAAGGCTTTGGACCGCCTTGCTGCTGCAGGGACCAACAAATTGCCAAGGAGGTCCAGAAGCTGAGTACTCAGCCAGTACTGTTTTGCCCTGCCTGTGCGCTTAGTTGGCAGCTTTCCCTGGCCATGCAACTCATGAAGTGGTGCTGACCCTGATTTCCAGAAAAGTGCTTGTCAGTTTAAAAGAGAAGAACTGGTTTTCAGTGGGGAGTTGGAAGGGCGACGTTCTGCTGCTTTGGGGGACTGCCCGCTGGCTTTTCTGGTGCGGTGACCCTTCTGTCTCGTCTCGCTCTGAGAGCTCCGCGAGGTCCCTCTTGACCCTCCCTGTGTGGAATAGCTACAAGATGCTGCTGCAGAGACTACTGGACTCTGACAGCCAGGCAGGGGTTAGGCCAGAGCCCAGATGCCCTCGGGAGCAGAGCGCAAAGCCAGAAGCCCGTTGGCTCCCCCACGAGATGTGGTTTGGGACCAGTGTTCCCTGCTGCTGCTCTCCGTGTCCTTCTTGGCTGCCTTAGCCCCTCTCCAGCCTCCACTCCCATTGGCCCAGCATGGCTTTGGCTGCTCTGGGTCTGCCCTTACTCACGGTCCCTGTGGCAGTCGGGTGTCCTTCTTCTGCCTCCCCTCGCCCCCTCCCCCGGCTGTCTTCACTACAGGGGCTTTCTGATGCACTCAATGGCCTCACAGGGCTGCCACAGCAGCGACCGCACTGTCCCAGCCCTGGGTCGCCTGTGGCCTCCCTTTTCCTGCCTCTAGCCAGCTAAACCCTGCCGAGGGGCACTTTGCCCTGGCACTCCGTGCCCTGGTGAATGTTGCAAGCCTGGCACGCAATGGCTGCTCCTTGCTGGACGAGACAAAGAGGAAAGCACTTGAGGTGCCCGGTTAATGCTGAAGAGCCATGGTGATCGCAGGCAACAATGGTTGCTCGTGGGCTCCAGTCCGCCTCTCCAAGCGTGCTCCAGTGGCGCAATGGGCCAGCGCGCAGTACTTATACAGCAGTGCTAAGCGGAGGGATGCTGAGGGTGTGAGTTCAAGCCTCACCTGGAGCATGGGCTTTTGATCATGCACTGCCTCCTCTTCCCTTGGGCGGTGCAGCTTCCTAGCAGTGACATCTGTCTCAAGCCAGACATCCTGGGACCTGCCAATACAGACACCTTGGAACACCAGAAGTGCTCGGGGCCGTTCCAGGCTTGACCTGGGCTCTGCCCGCATAGCACTCGGTTTGGGGCCCCGGAGGCAGAGCTGGGCTCTCCTCCCTTCTCTTCCGCAGAGGATCCAGACCTCTTCTCTTCCGCAGAGGATCCAGAGGGTTTCTTTCCCACAGCCAGCTTACAGCTTGGCCGGAACAGGACTTAAGGCTTCCAGCATGGTGGCATAACCTCAGAAAAGTCACACGCTCCCCCTGAAGAAAAAAAAAAAGCGACTTCTTTCTCCCAGGGAAGAGCTACTTGTGTTGGGGGTCTCTATGGCGTGGGATGGCAGTTGCGGGTGGGCTGGGGCTGCAGGGCAGTTTGTGTGTGGAGCTGAGAGTGCCCTGACTGCAACACGGAGAGCAAGGGCAAGGGAAAGGAAAGGTGAAAAGCTGGGCACTTTCCAGGCAGAGTCTCTCAGTTCTCAAGCTTGGCCTGGAGAATGGAGAAGCTTGACTGCTTTCCCAGAAGCAGGGGTAGCTGTCACGGCAGCCCCACAGCAGAAGACACTGCACGATCACTAGAAACCAGGAAATCATTTTAGGCACGAGCCCACTGAATGTTTGGAACAGAGAGCACAGAAGAGCTTCCTAGGCCATGGCATCTTTGGAAACAAACCCACTGGCCTACCCTTGCGGGTGCCTCCCGTGTCTTTTCCAACTCTCCTTTTCACCCGGCGGGCTTTGCAAAACCATTGCTGTGACTCGGATTCGGCCACAACGCAGAGTACTAACCACTATACGATCACAGCTGCCCATGTGATTGCCTTTCCTCCTCGGGCCATTTGTCCCTCCTGCCTCCTGCCCTCCTGCCTTCTGCCCTCCTGCGGAGCAGCCAGAGCTGTCAGGTGACGACAGGCTAGCAGGGAGAAGTCAGAAAATGCGAGTCTGTGTCCTTGCAGAGCAGCACCCGAACAGCGCAAGCCCTCATGTGCCTCCCTGGGAGAGGGGAGGCAAACTCACACTCTAGATTCACCTTTTCAGAAGTCTCAGTTCTTGGGGATGGCAAAGAACTGGACTGAAGGAAGTTACGGGGCATGTCCAGGGGCTGGCGATGAGGAAAGGACAACTCTGCAAAGAGCGGCCCCGCGTAGCCAGCTGGACAGAGGGTGGTGTAGGGGGGAAGGCAGGTGCATAGCACAGGGGATACGAACTGCTCCGTGCCCAGCCCTGGCTCTTTCTGCTCAAGTGTCCCCTCCACCACGCACCCTGGGGTGCAGTGTGAGCCTGTGGGCGCACCTCCACAAAGAGCGACGGTCCTTTCCCCACTTGCTCTGCTCCTGCTGCTGGGAGAGGTCCTGGCGAGAGGTTGCAGCTGCAGGAGTGCTGCGCTGGGTGGCGGAGGTGGCTCAGCAGAAGGGAGCTGCTCCTCGCCTGAGCTACGTTGCAGCCATGCCCGGCCCTGGCCGCCATGCACCTCGCTGACCCTGCCCTTCCCTGGCTGACCGGGCTCCAGAGCTTGGCCTCAGACCCGTCTCAGCACTTTGGACTTGGCTGGCAACCACTGCTCTGTGCCTGGCCCTCGTTCCTGACACTCAACCAGCTCTCCCTTCTTGCTCGGGTGCTGAGGGCCTGTGCCCTGCCAGGGAGGTCCCTGCCTCACTGGCCTTGCTATGTCCCTCGCAGCCTGCTTGCCTGCCCTCGGAAAGCAGCCCGCTCCCACTGCTGGCTGCCACCTGCAGCAAGAGCGTGCTCACGCTTCGCACTGTGCTGCAAGGACAGCCGGAAGGGGCATCGGTCCCCTGGCGAGAGGCAATCCAGACTTCCCCCAGCCCAACCCATGCACCAGGACAGGAGTGTTGCAGTCTGGTGGGTATAGGTGAGTGGTGCAAGGAGCTGGATTTTGGCTCCGGTTTCTTGGAGAGGTGGGTTTGAAGCCCGTGCTGTCGGGTTTTGTTGTCTCAGGCTGCTGTGATTTGTGCCCAGCTGTGATTTTCTGCTCAGGGACTTTCCAGGTGCAAACCTGTGTCCAGCAGTGACCAGCCTCCCCGCCGACCGCCACCTTGCACTCCCTGGGCCTTCCCGCTGCAGGGTGCCTGCTGCCCAGAGGCTCTGGTTGAGGGCCTCGTTCTCAGAAAGAAGGAGGAATGCCTGCAGAGTTGCCTGGGAAGGCTCGGGCTGCCACGGCAATTTGTCTTCCTGACCGGCTGTGGGGGGCTGTGGTTGGAGGGGTTGGTCCCCTGCAGGGCAGGGCTGGTGCCCACCGGTGGGTGCACAGGCAGGCTGGGCCTCTCCTCCCTGGTGGTCTAGTGGTCAGGATTCGGCACTCTCACTGCCGCGGCCTGGGTTCGATTCCCAGCCAGGGAAAGGCTTAGGGTTAGGGCTAACCCTATTGCCACAGCAAGCGAGGCCTTTCACCTGGGGGGCAGCGTGGAAGGAAGGGGACCCTATCAGACGCACAGGAGCTCTGAGCAGGCACGAGGAACAGGGCGTTTCCTCTGTTGCAACAACAGCCATCCTGGGCTTGCCTGTGCAGCCAGCTCCAGGGCAGCCCTGTCTTCTGCCAAATCCCCTTGCAGAATACCCTTTCCTTAGGGCTCCTGGGAGGCGCTGGGTGACAGAGAAAAGGTCTCTGGGTCTGCGGGACGTGACTCACCTGCCGCAGGAGCTGCCTTGTCTTTCAGTCCTAAGATCCCTGCACTACCCAGTCCCACAGAGGCAGGAGCAGGCGACTCTGCAGTGAAGCTTTGCTCTGCACATGCCAATGAGAGACCCTTCCCATGCTTCCTGGTGCAGACGGGGCCAGAAGGCCCAGGGAGGAGCTGAAATGGGCTCCTGGGCCCATGGGCAGGGTGTGTGGAGCATTGCTGGTCAGGGCCACTGAGGCCCTCAGGGCCCTGACAGCACCCAGGTGTCGCGTCCTGCTGCTACGCCACAGGGGACTCGCAATAACAACCAGTGCTTAGGCCCTGCTGATAGTCACAGCCTGAGCCAGCCCTTGGTTCTGTTACGTCCTGGACAACTCCGGTCACTTTGAAAGAAGCCCTGGAAACAAGCCCACCTGCCCCCCACACTCAGCCATGGCACAGGTGTTCCTCAGTGCAGCGAGATGTTGGTGCACAAGGGGTGGCGCTTAACGCTCCCAGACCCGATTTTGCATTCGCACGGCCTTTGGCACGGTTTGGAGACGGTCCTGGCGGACTCTTGGACAGTGCCCGGGGGGAAAGGAAGTAGCCGTTGCTGAGAGCACAGCTCACCGAGGCAGCACACAGGTGCAGCAGTTTGAGCCAAAGGAGGCTGTGACCTCTCGCAAGCTCTAACAGGCTCCAGCGAGCTCTGTCAGCCATTCCTGAGCACAGGGCGCTTGGAGCTCTAGTTCCACCTAGAGTCGTGATGAGGGAAGGTCAAGCAGCCGTCCAGCAGGTGCCAGCGAGAGACCTGTACCACAAGCGCTGGGCCCAGTACAAGAAAGACATGGCCATGCCGGAGCGAGTCCAGCAAAAGGCCTCCGAGAGGCTTGAGGGATTGAAGCATCCGTCACACGAGCAGAGGCTGAGAGAGCTGGGATTGTTTAGGCGGGAGACGCAAAGGCCCAGAGGGGCTCTTGTCGGTGTGTCTAAATACGCGATGGGGGGAGTAAAGAAGACGGAGCCAGACTCCAGAGCCCAGGCAGACTCCAGACTCCAGAACCCAGAGAGGCTGTGGTATACCTAACCAGCACCAGCCCTTGCTTTGCCGAGGCTCCTCTTTATTCCTTCCTTCCTTTATCCCTTCCTTCCTTCCTTCAGGGCAGAGCTCAGCACAGCCCCTGCGGCCAGCAATGGCAGCGCAGCGTCCCCATCTGGGGCCACCACACTGGTGAGCTCCCCCTCCCCGCCCCCGCCATGGCTCTCGCTGCGCCACGGCGTGGGGTGGGGGCAGCACCCCAAAACAGCCAGCGCAGCTGCCCTTGGCTGAGGTGGGCAAAGCCTGGCAGGGTCTGGGGGAGGGTGTCGCGGGAGGCCTGGCAGCCTCTTGGTGACGCGGGCGGGGGTCACAGTGGGACATGCCGCATCACAGCCACAGCTCCCCTCCCGCCACGGGGCCCCTCCCTGCACTTCCCTGCGAGGCCTGGGCAAGCCCAGCTTTCGGGTGCTGCTCTCGCCACCGCTCTTCTCTGGAGGAGCTGCTTTGCAGCGCAACGAGAGGGCGAAGGCAGGCCACGCAACACTGCTGGAGCCTGCCTGGGGAAGTGCAAAGGAGGAGGAGGAGAAGTTTCCTCCTCCCCCTCCTGCTACAGGGCCTCATTGAGCGTGAGGGGGCGCAAAGATGGAGAACCTGTGGCCAGACGTGTTCCCAACGCTCAGGAATCTCAGCTGCTACGGTAAGGCTTGCAGGAGGTATTTCCTGACTGCTGTAGAGCATATCAGCTAGGAGAAGAGCTATGGAAAGGCTGGGCTCTGTGGGGCAGGGCTGGACAGGGCTAGTGGGTGCCACGAGAGACCAGTCTGCACGTCCCTTGGTGGCCCAGCGGTGAGTTTGGCAGCCGGGACTCCTGCAGGGGAGACACCTGGGGCTGCCCTGAGCCTGGGCGACTCCTGTGGGCACGGCACCGTCCTCTCACTGGCGTGGAAAGCTAGTCCCCGTTTCCCTAGCGGGCGGGTATGCCTTTCAGGCATGCCCACCTGAAAGGACAGGAGCCTCGCTTAGAAGTGGGCAGAGGTGTCCTCGCAGCTCAGCTCTGCAGCTCCCGCCACGTGGAGCGCCTTGCGTGTTCGGAATTGGGGTGGCGGTATGTTTCGTCTCACCTGCACCGGTCACCTCCTTGGTGAGCAGGGTGCTGAATGGTTGTGCGCTTGCTGACTTGGATTTTTCCCTTGCTTTCCAGAGATTGTTACCATTTGGGACAGCGTCTCTGAATACATTCTAGAGCACTTGGCAGAGAACAAGGTGGGTCTTGTGGCTCGGTCCTCCCCTCCTGAAACGCTGACGGTTTGCCTTGTCCTGACACCCCTGTGCCACGGCGTGCCGTTGCTTCCCTCCCCTGAAAAGAGAAAGAGCACCCCCGCAGGACACTGTCCTGGACAAATGTGCCACAGAGCAGCTTCTCTGGCACCGGCGGTAACAACGGAAGTCCCGATAAAGCAGAAGAGAGTGCTGGGCACTTTCTGGGCCTTCTCCCTTCTCCAGTGCCAGCATGGAAAAACCAAAGCCTGGCCCCTGTTCCAGGGTTGGTCCCTGCCGTTGGAAACCCCTCCGACTGTAGGTAGGGGAGGAATGTTGGCTCTGCTGTTGCTTTCCCAAAGAGATTTGGGGGGCGAGCCGAGGAGCAAGAGGAAAGAAAGGTCTGGAGTGTGTGCTTTCCCTAGTGCCCCATCTTGCCCTTTGCATGCTAGGGGTGGGCAGGGCCCAGGGCAGCATCCCCACGCTCGGGCAAGCCCTCGGTCCGTTTTTCGTCTCCAGGCTGCTTATGCTTGTTCCTTCTCTCCCGCTGCTGCTCTCAGGGTGTCAAGGTATTAGGAGTGGGGATATTCTATGTCCTTAAACACTACGAGTGCTCCGTGAACGGTGAGCTTTCGATTGTTCGGAGACCCATGTTCCGTATATCGGAGGTTGTTGCCAAGGAATACCAGGCCAGGTGCGCTCAAGAAGATGTTCCTGGTAAGAAGACACGTTAAAACCTTTGCCTGCCCTTGCGCCGAGCTTGAGGCGCATGCAAACTGCTCTGAAGACATGACTGAATGCCTCCGGCTGGCCTGAGAACAACTTCAGCTTGTTCAAGCTGCAGAGGCCAGCCAGGAGCAACTGCTCAGAAAGGCTCCCTGGGTGTCCTTTCCTGGTAATATGCCTTCAGCCGGTGCGTGGGAGGGATAGGACGCTGGCCCCAAAAGCGGAGACATTTGCTGACTACGAGGCGGTGGGGGTGGGGGTGGGGGTCGGGGTGGGGGTGCGGGGGGGGTAGAAGAACCCTGTGGGCTGCTGTGCCGTCCTTGCACTTTGCTTCTTCCTTGCGTCTACTGACATGGCATAGGCTTAGCCAGAGGGCACTGGCTGCGGGCACAGTCACAATGGCCTGGCACCACGCACTTTCTCATGGGACCTGCACCCGTCTGCCCTACTTGTCCTGCCCTCCGGTAACGTGGTCCTACCAAATGGTTAGTTTCCCTTTTTTATTCCTGCACTGGCAAAATCACTGCTGCCCCCTGAGCACCTCAGTTTGCAGGCTGCTCTGACTCTTCCCGGAAGGGACTCCATAAACCGCTCCTAGGCGCTGTAGCAGAGGATTCAAGAGCCTGCTCTGAGGCAGCGCTGTCTTGCCAGAAAGTGTTGTCACCTTGTGATTGGAGCCCGCTGCCCTGCTGCAGAGGTGACTTTGTTCCTCCTTTGCTGCTGTCTAGGTGACGTAAGAATCGTCCCTCTGAGGTACGAGGATCTATCCGTGTGTGCCCACATGCCTTTTACAACGGTGCAGTGCTGCATACAGGAGACCGTGATGGCGTTCTTTCGGGCCATCTCAAAAAGACAGGCCGTGGACTTTGTCTTCAAGGCCATTGGCATTCTCTCCGTACGAGACCAGGAAGTGACCATGAGATTTTACGATGACTTCCTCCTCACCGTGGATGGCACTGGAAAGCTGCTAGCAGCTCTGCTCGGGGTAAGTCGAGCACTTCCCCGTGCTACGCCTACTTCTTCTGGACACCTGTCAAAGGACGACTGAACTGATCTCTGTTGGCCTGCCAGGACCTTCCCGGCCAGCGGGGCAGCCACGGTCTCCAGCCACGCCAACTCTCTCTAGCGTCCGTCTCTCGTACGCAGTGGTCTGGGCGACAGAGGCGAACGTAGGACGAGCTGCCCCGCGTTAGGCCAAGGCTCTGGCTGGCCCAGCATCCCACTCTCTGTGCTAGAAATGATAATGGCGAGGCTTTTACGGGCTCAAAAGTAGGCAGTTTCTGGGGAAAGAGTCTACGACGCAGGCAGGTATCTGTGGCGCTTCCCCTCGCAGAAAGCCATGGTTGAGTGCTGGGCCGTCTGCACTGACCAGCCCTTCCCAGTGTCCCTGGCGTCCCACTGCCATGAACGGCTCTTTTCTGCCCCAGGCCTGCATTCACGCTCTGCTTGGGATGGTCACCCTGTCCCAGCCTGTCTCCTCATCCCAGCCCAATGCCCTTCCCCAGCTCTCTCGTGTGGCGCTCCCGGTTCTTACCCACTGGGCAAAGGCAAAGCAAGGGCTGGGTCTCTCTCGCTCCTCTTCCATGCTATGGATGCAACCACCCAAATCCTTGGAGAGCCTGTGAGGCTAACACCAGGTCCGAGCCAGGTGTTCTCTTTCCAGGAAGGCTCATAGCAAGCCAACCGGCAAAACCCGGCCCGCAGAGACCCTGGCTAATCGAATGCCTTCTCCTGTGCCTGACTTCTCCACTAACAGAGAAGGCGCGTCCTCGTTGACTGTCTTGACTCTTGCCCTTGCGAAACACCTGGCAGTGAGGTCCCTCAGTCTCAGCTCTGAGCTGTGCATCTTCTGCTTTCCTAGTTGAGGGCTAGCATTTGGAGAGGAAACTTTGTTTCAGGGTGTCCCGGTGGCAGCATCTGCCCTGAGCACAAGAAAGATTTGCTGCCTTTAGGAGCAAGGCAGTCATGTCGCCGGAACGCTCTCACGTACCTCTGTCTCTGTTTCAGGCCCCAGGGACGAGACCCCTGGTGGTTTCAGGAAGAGGAAGTGTGGCTTTTCGCATGGGTCCCGGCAGCGTCTTCGTGTTGCCACAGTACGTTTGTGGAGTAGGTCTCAGCTCCTGCTTGGTGAATAGGAGGAGGGGAGGCGAGATGGTCTCCAGGGGCAGCAAGGAGGCCTGGAGTACACTTTCTCCGCGTTAGGATAGGGAAGCCCTGGCCCAGACTGGTGGGGCCTCTCGTGTGCGCACACGCCGCGGAGGTCTGGCCTGTGCCTCTCCGGTTCCTCAGAATGAGAGTTCTCAAGGATGTTGCGTACTCTGCTTTGGAAAGCTATGGCCTTGGCAGGCCTTCTCAAAGCTCTCTGGCAACGGACTGTGAATGCGAGCGGCAAAGGGAGCGTGGTGCCTTTTCTGCAGCCTGGCGTCTTCTCCTTTCCAGATTTGATTTGACGCTTCCGGCTGAAAAACAAGAGGCGGAATCTCCCTCCCAGGGATCCCTGAAGTGCACTGAAGAAGAAGGGCAGATGGACAGAACAGGTCATGTCACAGCTGACTTGTGAGAGAGAAGGGAGTGTGCATGCGTGCGTGTGTTCATGCGTGTGTTCCCTTTGTCCTCAGCAGTAGGTGGTTGGAGCCCTGGTCAAGATGCGGTGCCTGGGAGAGTAGACTGCCTCTTTGTGCCTCTATTTACCCCTCGCAGCAAATCTCAAGTGACTCTGGATGGCAGGAGGTCTCAGGGTGGCCCAACAGCAACAAATGCAGCTGGTGCCGCTGAAGGGCAGTTTTGCCCCGGGGCGCTGCGCCCTGGTGGATAGCGCAAGCTCCTCTTTCACTTTAGGACGTTTGGCGGCGAGGTGTCTATGCTGGAGGGGAAGGGAGGGGGGGGTCTACCTCTCTGACGGATCCCGGGCACGTGAATGTGGGGAGAAAGATTGCCTGGAGATGACTGTCAACAGGCTGCTAGCGTGTGCCAAGGACGTCCTAGGGAGCAAGACCTCTTGGAGAGCGTGGCTCCAAGGGGATCAGCCTGTTTGATCCGATGCTGGAGCACATCTGCCTGTCCCAAGTGCTCACAAAGACGCTTGCTGAAGAGCCTTCTCCTTTCCTACTTCCAGGGAGTGCTCCCGTTGCGTGCCTCCTCTCTCAAGAAAGGCCTGTGCCACCCGCGTTATCTGGCGCCGGCCGTAAAAAGCAGAAGGGGCGGAAGAGCAAAGGAAGCAAGTCGTCGGCCAGGTGAGGCTCTTGGAGAAAAGGGCTGAGGGTGCCCTTGTGCTCTTGGAGTTCTTCGAAGGGGTTGCTTCTTCCGTACACTCTGTCAGTGTGACATCTGAAGGGCGGCCAACAAGTCTTTGCATGACTTGGTCTTCCTAGATTGACGGCAAGCCTGTCGCAGGTTTCTGCGAGCCTCTGGTGTCAAGCTTCTCTCTGGTGCCTTTCTTGTTTCCAGGACGGAGACTGAGATGTCGCCTGTGAGACCAGCCTCTTCCTCCAGAGGGTCTCGGAAGGCCGCCAAAGGCCGGGAGGCAAAGGACAGAGCGCGTAACAAGCAGACTGAGGGAAAAGGTAATGTCACAGCTGACTGGTGAGAGAGGTGTGTTTGTTTTCCTTTTGGCCTCCGCAGCACGGGGCTGGAGCCAAGCTGAAAAGGCGATGCCTGGCGGAGTAGGCTGCTCCTCTTGTGCCTCTGTTTACTCATCACGGCAGATCTCAGGGGACTCCTCCTGGAAGGGGCTCTCCGGGCAGTCCTGCAGCACCAACTGCAGCAGCTGCCACTGCTGAGGGGCACTTGGCCCTGGGACTCCATGCCCTGGTGTGTCTTGCAAGCTGCTCCTTAGTTGCAGGAGTCTGTCTGTGCAGCAGCATTTAGGAATTTAGGAAGATCCCTCCGCGCTCTGCGCGGGATCAAAATCCTGCCTTGAGCTGCCAGTGGCGGAGGGGGTCTACCTTTCCCAGGGAAGCAGCGCGCTGGAAAGTGGGGAGGAAGACCACGTGGAGATGAGTGGCGACAGGCTGCGAAGCTGTGCCAAAACGTGGCTTCCTTGTGGAGGCTGGTAATTGCAGGCCTTGTGCTGTGCATCTCCCTAAGCATGTCTTTGGGCTGGATGCGCCAGAAGAGCACGTCTGTGCATGTGAGCGCCTTATAGATGTGCAGGAATCTGTTCCCCTTCTCGTGTGGAACTATGCCCTCCAGCCCGCAGCCGCCCCAAAGGAGAGGGTACCATGAGGTCACCAGCACCTCCCAGCCAAGCCCCGCTTTTTAAGCCTATGGGCTAGAGAAAGCAGAACAGCCACAGTACTCCAGGGCAGACGGGTGCCCTGCAGAAGTGAAGAGCTGGACAGGATTCTGTGTCAGCAAGGGCCTAAGACCTGCTCGGGAGCAGAGCTCCGAGGCAATCGGGCTCTTTGATCCAAAGCTGGAGCACAGCTGCCTGTCCTTCTTGTTCAAACGCTCACAGAGATGCTTGCTGAAGAGTCTCCGCCCTTCCTACTTCCAGGGAGTCCTCCTGCTGAGCGCCTCCTTTCTCGAGAAAGGCTTTCTCCGCCCACGCTATCTGGGGCCAGCTCAAAGGGAGGGAAAGAATGGAAAACCCGGGCAAACAAGCCAGCTGCCAGGTGAGGCTCTTGGAGCAAAGCATGCCGGTGACCGTGTGCTTTTGGCATTCTGGGAAGGAGTTGTTTCCGTCGCACACGCCGTCGGTATGAACTCTGAAAGGTTGTCAACTCGTGTCACAACGACCAATGTCGATGCAAGAGGTGTTGCAGCAGCTGAGAAGTTGCAGCAAAGCTGTTCTGCTTTGCTAGACATTTCAAGGGACCTCATTTGGTTGCAGCGTAGATGAGAGCACTTCCCAGAGGAACGTGAAAGTCAGACCATCCTCCCCCACCAACAGAGAGCGGTGTCCGTTTTCCCTGGTTTTTAGGTTGGATTCAATTCACTAGAAGCCTCCCCTTTTCCCATTTCACCCCAAAACAGAGTCTTTCTGACCACCTCACGGCCTTTAGTGCCCCTAGCAGGAGGCGGCTAGCGGGCTCTGCAGGCTCCGGGCGTGGCAAATGGCACTGGTTTTCTCCTCGTGCCATCCAGAGAGGGCCCACACCTGGGCATCCAGAGCTTTCCTTAGGGCCTGTAGGGCCCTCACTCTTGATGGGATCACAAGGGCTCAAATACACCAAATGCTCCAGCAGCACCGTCTTGTGCTGCAGAGGCTGGCACACCGCTGCTTGTGAGCACAAGATGGAGAACGGTCTCATCCGGGACTCCGATAACCTCACCCGGCTTGTGTGTTTTCAGCCTGCTGCAAACAGTTCGGGAGAGCTCCTCTCAGGTGGACGAGGACAGCAAGCAGCAAGAACCTCGTCAAGCCAGACCTCGGACTGCAATTCCTGTTTGCAGGCAGCCAAACAGGGCAGAACAGGTAAGCCGAGGAGCGGAGCCGTGGAGGTCTCCAAGTCCGAGTGGTACTGCTGCCCCCCAAAGAGCAGGCCAGGTGGCCATGGTCTTTCAAGCTTGCCTGCCCATGCCTGGCAGGGAGAAGCTGCTGCAAAAAGCCAAAGGGGAGGAGCAGCAATGTGCTGTGGTGGGGGCATGGCTGGGTCGCCCCCTCCCTTGAACTTGCGGGGAAGAAGGCCAACCACAGGCGGGGCTGTGTTTGCAAGAGTGTAGCCAGCCGAGTGAAGGACGCCACGAGTCCTCTCTCTTCAGCCCTTGGGAAACCTCACCTGGAGCCAGCCCTAGGTCCAGGGTGGGGCTCGACCATGCAAGAGAGGCTCTGGAATGCTGGAGCAAATCCAGCGGAGGCTCCCAAGCTGGTCAGCGGGCTGGAGAACCTGGTGTCCAAGGGAGAGGTGGAGAGGACTGTGTTTGTTCAGCCCATAGAAGAGAAGGCTCAAGGGTCCATCTCCTTGCTGTCTGCAGCTACCCGGGGGAAAGGCTAGAGGTAACTTAGCCAGCTCTTCTCAGAGGCGCACAGTGACAGGGTGAGAGGCACAAGACGTAGAGTTGCAAAAAGGCAGATTCCGGCTAGCTGTTGGGAGGCGCGTTTCCACCATGAGGGTGGTCAAAGTTTGGAACAGGGCCCAGAGAGGCTGTGGGACTTCTACCCTTGGAGTTATTCAACCCTCAGGTGGACACAGCCCGGGCAGCCTGCTCTAACTGGCCCCGCTTGGAGCGGGGCCTTGGACGAGAGTTCTCCAGAGGTCCCCTCCAACCGACCCCGTTCAGTGGTTCCGTGCTGGGGTCTGACTGGTGGAACCCCACGGGAGCGTTTGATTTCACGGTTGCAGTGCTGAAAAACGGTCATTCCTTGCCCTCATTCACCCTGTCACGAGCGATGTCAGCAAGAGAGAATGGAGCCAGCAAGCAACGGTGGTGAATCCCGGCCAGGGTCCCTGCCTGCGGCAGTGCTTGGCATGGGGGTTTCTGAGGCCAGAGCAGAGCAAGTGTGCGGGAGGACGCACAGGCCCCGCAGTTGCTGGCTTCTCCAGGGCTGAGAGGTGAGAGCGCCTGAGGGAGGTCAGAAGCAGCCTCAAATTTGTCCTCTGGCCCCAATGCAGGCTTGGCGGCATCAGGAAACGCTGCCCGAGGTTCAGCCACACTCACCAGTGCCGTGGCTTGGGAAAGAGGAGAGCGCTGCTGCCTTCCTGCCCCGAGCTGAGGAGAAGAAGAGGAAGCCAGAGAGGCTGCCGCGGCTGCGCAAAGAGTAAGTGCGCGCCAGGCCCAGCCCCGGCCTGGAAAACTGGAGTGGCAGCACCTGTCCGAGGTGTGAGGAAGCCCATCTTGGGAGCCATGGGGCTGGGTATGGCGTCCCCTGATTTCTCCTGGCATGGCAATGACCTGGGCTGGACCCTGGTGCCAGGCAGCCCCAAGCTGCATTGCCACTTGAAGGCTGTGGGTACCACCAGCGGGAGCGTGCGTGCAGGGGCTGGTCGAGGGGAGAGGCAGGAGGGCCTCAGCCAGAAGGGGAGAGGGAACTTTCCCTGCTCTTGCAGGCAGCTTTCTGTACGAGCAAGCCACACCCTGCAACTCTTGGAGACTTACCAAGTGCGTCGGGAAGAGTGGAAGCAGAGGGTAGAGCTGAATCGGCAGCGGAATTCCCAAGAGAAGCACTTCCTCTGGTAAATTTCTCCAGCTGGGGGTGCTGTTTCCCCTTCCCCTGCACTGGCCTTCCCTCCACACCCAGGAGCACCCAAGGGGAGGGGAGGGGAAGGGGGTCCGGTCTTTCCCTGGCACCCCTCGTGGGAGAGCAACAGGCTTTGCAGGCTGTGGCCTGGGAGCAGGCACCCTTCCAGCCCAGGGGCAGGGGTTGGGCACTCAGCGGTGGGCTTTCCCTGTGGGACCAGAAAGTTGTGGCTGCCGACGATGAAAGGATTCCTCCAGCGTTTTGGCTCTCCCTTTTCAAACCGCACGCTCCATCCTTGTCTCCCCAAGGCTCCACACCCGGACACCTTGCCCTGTGGGGATCGAGGCCGGCTTGGTGCAAAGTCCCATCCCCGCCTGACTCCTCCGCAGGCTGATTACCGGCACGTGGCACCTTGTCATGTCCTTGCCTTGGACACTAGGGCCCCTGTCCCGTTCCAGAAAGCATAGAGATGCCAGCAGAAGCAGACCCCAGAAGAACCGCCCTGCCCTAGGCCTGCAGCGTTTCCGTGCCCTTCTCCCTGTGCCTAAAACCAAACGGTTCCTTTTTAATGCCCTAGCACTGGGCAGCAGATGGCTCTGCGGGATCAAAGGGAGAGATACCAGGACTTGCTGGCTGCGCAGAAGACATGTGAACATTGCTGGAAAGTCTGGAAGCGTGGTCCTGAGCCATCTTGCTAGCTGCGGAAGCCTGCCTGGGCCTGAAGAGCGACCAGTCCCAAGGCACTGCAGCTCCAGGGCCAAGTGGAGGCCTGTCAGCGTGGGAGCTCCCTCGGCTGCTGTCAGCGTTGTCTCCATTGCGGCCATGGAGCTCTTAGCAAAGGGGATGTTGAAATCCACCTACAAGGGCCAAAGGAAAAAAAAAAGTGGCGTGTACTTGTTCACGGCTGGAGTAACCAGCCTGTGCCTCACAAAGGACAGTGCTGCAGGACAGATGAACAGAAGAGCTGTTAAACCCCCCATGTGCTCCTCCACAGTTTTTGTAGCGCCGTAACAGAATAACGCCCGTACACAGACCGCAGCATAGAGACACGCGTGCCACAGAGCGGGTGTGCAAGCAAACCACTGCCTCACTCATTCTAAGGACAGCGCGCGCGCACACACACGCGCCCCTTTCTTCCTTCATTACCCTCCCTAGGACACGCTCAGAGCTCACACCTCTCACTCCCCAAGACCCTCACGCACAGCCAGGACTGCACCGCCAGAGTGCACATGCACCAGCCCAACACATCCCTGACACTGCACACGCATCCGCACACATGCTCACGCTCTCCACACGCACAGAGACACTGCACAGCGGACACACCCCTCACACAGCATGGTGGCCAGGACACACGTACACCTGATGGGCCCACAGCCCCAGGGGTGCTATAGGAGCTGCAGCCCTTCTCCGGATTGTATGGGGAAAGGCTAAGGGCAGAGGAGGAGCTGCTGTGGGGTAGAGCGGTGCGGCAACCTGGGAGTGCAGATGCCTGGCTTTTCTCTGCAGCTGCAGTGCTCTCCAGCCAGGCAAACCTGGGATGGGCCATGTTTGTCCCTGGGCCTCCGTCGGCCCTTGGCTGCTCCTTGTGGCGGCCCCCCCAGGGCTGTGCTCATGTCCTGGTGGGCGCACGGTGTCCCCACCACCCACCTCCTGCCTGCTGCCTGGAGGTGGACGTGCCTCATTTAGACCTTCCTCCTCTCTTGCCGCATGGCTGCGGTTGGTTTTTTTAGCGCTTTCTTGAATTAGGTTTTCAAAGCAGCACCTAGTAGCTTCTTGTAAACTACAGGCAGCTCACAGCTGCTTGACTGCCCTGTCAGCCTTTTTCAAATCCTGGGCTCCTTGAAGCCTGTCCATGCGCCTCCTCTGACCCGGGAACACAGCATCTCCCTGCCCTTCATCAAACACAGGAAGGGGCTTTGTGGATCCTCCCAGAGGAGCGGGTGATGGCCGTGTCCTTTCGGTCTGTTGCTGGGAGAAGCCTCTTCTTCGGTCGTCTTCCTTGTCCCAGTAACGCCTGATGCTCCAAACACTGCACTCTCCCTGCAAGTGCTGCCTCTTACTAAGCACCTGCTTCACTGGCAGACATTCGGCGTAGTAAAGAGGCAAAGGCTTTGGACCGCCTTGCTGCTGCAGGGACCAACAAATTGCCAAGGAGGTCCAGAAGCTGAGTACTCAGCCAGTACTGTTTTGCCCTGCCTGTGCGCTTAGTTGGCAGCTTTCCCTGGCCATGCAACTCATGAAGTGGTGCTGACCCTGATTTCCAGAAAAGTGCTTGTCAGTTTAAAAGAGAAGAACTGGTTTTCAGTGGGGAGTTGGAAGGGCGACGTTCTGCTGCTTTGGGGGACTGCCCGCTGGCTTTTCTGGTGCGGTGACCCTTCTGTCTCGTCTCGCTCTGAGAGCTCCGCGAGGTCCCTCTTGACCCTCCCTGTGTGGAATAGCTACAAGATGCTGCTGCAGAGACTACTGGACTCTGACAGCCAGGCAGGGGTTAGGCCAGAGCCCAGATGCCCTCGGGAGCAGAGCGCAAAGCCAGAAGCCCGTTGGCTCCCCCACGAGATGTGGTTTGGGACCAGTGTTCCCTGCTGCTGCTCTCCGTGTCCTTCTTGGCTGCCTTAGCCCCTCTCCAGCCTCCACTCCCATTGGCCCAGCATGGCTTTGGCTGCTCTGGGTCTGCCCTTACTCACGGTCCCTGTGGCAGTCGGGTGTCCTTCTTCTGCCTCCCCTCGCCCCCTCCCCCGGCTGTCTTCACTACAGGGGCTTTCTGATGCACTCAATGGCCTCACAGGGCTGCCACAGCAGCGACCGCACTGTCCCAGCCCTGGGTCGCCTGTGGCCTCCCTTTTCCTGCCTCTAGCCAGCTAAACCCTGCCGAGGGGCACTTTGCCCTGGCACTCCGTGCCCTGGTGAATGTTGCAAGCCTGGCACGCAATGGCTGCTCCTTGCTGGACGAGACAAAGAGGAAAGCACTTGAGGTGCCCGGTTAATGCTGAAGAGCCATGGTGATCGCAGGCAACAATGGTTGCTCGTGGGCTCCAGTCCGCCTCTCCAAGCGTGCTCCAGTGGCGCAATGGGCCAGCGCGCAGTACTTATACAGCAGTGCTAAGCGGAGGGATGCTGAGGGTGTGAGTTCAAGCCTCACCTGGAGCATGGGCTTTTGATCATGCAGTGCCTCCTCTTCCCTTGGGCGGTGCAGCTTCCTAGCAGTGACATCTGTCTCAAGCCAGACATCCTGGGACCTGCCAATACAGACACCTTGGAACACCAGAAGCGCTCGGGGCCGTTCCAGGCTTGACCTGGGCTCTGCCCGCATAGCACTCGGTTTGGGGCCCCGGAGGCAGAGCTGGGCTCTCCTCCCTTCTCTTCCGCAGAGGATCCAGACCTCTTCTCTTCCGCAGAGGATCCAGAGGGTTTCTTTCCCACAGCCAGCTTACAGCTTGGCCGGAACAGGACTTAAGGCTTCCAGCATGGTGGCATAACCTCAGAAAAGTCACACGCTCCCCCTGAAGAAAAAAAAAAAGCGACTTCTTTCTCCCAGGGAAGAGCTACTTGTGTTGGGGGTCTCTATGGCGTGGGATGGCAGTTGCGGGTGGGCTGGGGCTGCAGGGCAGTTTGTGTGTGGAGCTGAGAGTGCCCTGACTGCAACACGGAGAGCAAGGGCAAGGGAAAGGAAAGGTGAAAAGCTGGGCACTTTCCAGGCAGAGTCTCTCAGTTCTCAAGCTTGGCCTGGAGAATGGAGAAGCTTGACTGCTTTCCCAGAAGCAGGGGTAGCTGTCACGGCAGCCCCCCAGCAGAAGACACTGCACGATCACTAGAAACCAGGAAATCATTTTAGGCACGAGCCCACTGAATGTTTGGAACAGAGAGCACAGAAGAGCTTCCTAGGCCATGGCATCTTTGGAAACAAACCCACTGGCCTACCCTTGCGGGTGCCTCCCGTGTCTTTTCCAACTCTCCTTTTCACCCGGCGGGCTTTGCAAAACCATTGCTGTGACTCGGATTCGGCCACAACGCAGAGTACTAACCACTATACGATCACAGCTGCCCATGTGATTGCCTTTCCTCCTCGGGCCATTTGTCCCTCCTGCCTCCTGCCCTCCTGCCTTCTGCCCTCCTGCGGAGCAGCCAGAGCTGTCAGGTGACGACAGGCTAGCAGGGAGAAGTCAGAAAATGCGAGTCTGTGTCCTTGCAGAGCAGCACCCGAACAGCGCAAGCCCTCATGTGCCTCCCTGGGAGAGGGGAGGCAAACTCACACTCTAGATTCACCTTTTCAGAAGTCTCAGTTCTTGGGGATGGCAAAGAACTGGACTGAAGGAAGTTACGGGGCATGTCCAGGGGCTGGCGATGAGGAAAGGACAACTCTGCAAAGAGCGGCCCCGCGTAGCCAGCTGGACAGAGGGTGGTGTAGGGGGGAAGGCAGGTGCATAGCACAGGGGATAGGAACTGCTCCGTGCCCAGCCCTGGCTCTTTCTGCTCAAGTGTCCCCTCCACCACGCACCCTGGGGTGCAGTGTGAGCCTGTGGGCGCACCTCCACAAAGAGCGACGGTCCTTTCCCCACTTGCTCTGCTCCTGCTGCTGGGAGAGGTCCTGGCGAGAGGTTGCAGCTGCAGGAGTGCTGCGCTGGGTGGCGGAGGTGGCTCAGCAGAAGGGAGCTGCTCCTCGCCTGAGCTACGTTGCAGCCATGCCCGGCCCTGGCCGCCATGCACCTCGCTGACCCTGCCCTTCCCTGGCTGACCGGGCTCCAGAGCTTGGCCTCAGACCCGTCTCAGCACTTTGGACTTGGCTGGCAACCACTGCTCTGTGCCTGGCCCTCGTTCCTGACACTCAACCAGCTCTCCCTTCTTGCTCGGGTGCTGAGGGCCTGTGCCCTGCCAGGGAGGTCCCTGCCTCACTGGCCTTGCTATGTCCCTCGCAGCCTGCTTGCCTGCCCTCGGAAAGCAGCCCGCTCCCACTGCTGGCTGCCACCTGCAGCAAGAGCGTGCTCACGCTTCGCACTGTGCTGCAAGGACAGCCGGAAGGGGCATCGGTCCCCTGGCGAGAGGCAATCCAGACTTCCCCCAGCCCAACCCATGCACCAGGACAGGAGTGTTGCAGTCTGGTGGGTATAGGTGAGTGGTGCAAGGAGCTGGATTTTGGCTCCGGTTTCTTGGAGAGGTGGGTTTGAAGCCCGTGCTGTCGGGTTTTGTTGTCTCAGGCTGCTGTGATTTGTGCCCAGCTGTGATTTTCTGCTCAGGGACTTTCCAGGTGCAAACCTGTGTCCAGCAGTGACCAGCCTCCCCGCCGACCGCCACCTTGCACTCCCTGGGCCTTCCCGCTGCAGGGTGCCTGCTGCCCAGAGGCTCTGGTTGAGGGCCTCGTTCTCAGAAAGAAGGAGGAATGCCTGCAGAGTTGCCTGGGAAGGCTCGGGCTGCCACGGCAATTTGTCTTCCTGACCGGCTGTGGGGGGCTGTGGTTGGAGGGGTTGGTCCCCTGCAGGGCAGGGCTGGTGCCCACCGGTGGGTGCACAGGCAGGCTGGGCCTCTCCTCCCTGGTGGTCTAGTGGTCAGGATTCGGCACTCTCACTGCCGCGGCCTGGGTTCGATTCCCAGCCAGGGAAAGGCTTAGGGTTAGGGCTAACCCTATTGCCACAGCAAGCGAGGCCTTTCACCTGGGGGGCAGCGTGGAAGGAAGGGGACCCTATCAGACGCACAGGAGCTCTGAGCAGGCACGAGGAACAGGGCGTTTCCTCTGTTGCAACAACAGCCATCCTGGGCTTGCCTGTGCAGCCAGCTCCAGGGCAGCCCTGTCTTCTGCCAAATCCCCTTGCAGAATACCCTTTCCTTAGGGCTCCTGGGAGGCGCTGGGTGACAGAGAAAAGGTCTCTGGGTCTGCGGGACGTGACTCACCTGCCGCAGGAGCTGCCTTGTCTTTCAGTCCTAAGATCCCTGCACTACCCAGTCCCACAGAGGCAGGAGCAGGCGACTCTGCAGTGAAGCTTTGCTCTGCACATGCCAATGAGAGACCCTTCCCATGCTTCCTGGTGCAGACGGGGCCAGAAGGCCCAGGGAGGAGCTGAAATGGGCTCCTGGGCCCATGGGCAGGGTGTGTGGAGCATTGCTGGTCAGGGCCACTGAGGCCCTCAGGGCCCTGACAGCACCCAGGTGTCGCGTCCTGCTGCTACGCCACAGGGGACTCGCAATAACAACCAGTGCTTAGGCCCTGCTGATAGTCACAGCCTGAGCCAGCCCTTGGTTCTGTTACGTCCTGGACAACTCCGGTCACTTTGAAAGAAGCCCTGGAAACAAGCCCACCTGCCCCCCACACTCAGCCATGGCACAGGTGTTCCTCAGTGCAGCGAGATGTTGGTGCACAAGGGGTGGCGCTTAACGCTCCCAGACCCGATTTTGCATTCGCACGGCCTTTGGCACGGTTTGGAGACGGTCCTGGCGGACTCTTGGACAGTGCCCGGGGGGAAAGGAAGTAGCCGTTGCTGAGAGCACAGCTCACCGAGGCAGCACACAGGTGCAGCAGTTTGAGCCAAAGGAGGCTGTGACCTCTCGCAAGCTCTAACAGGCTCCAGCGAGCTCTGTCAGCCATTCCTGAGCACAGGGCGCTTGGAGCTCTAGTTCCACCTAGAGTCGTGATGAGGGAAGGTCAAGCAGCCGTCCAGCAGGTGCCAGCGAGAGACCTGTACCACAAGCGCTGGGCCCAGTACAAGAAAGACATGGCCATGCCGGAGCGAGTCCAGCAAAAGGCCTCCGAGAGGCTTGAGGGATTGAAGCATCCGTCACACGAGCAGAGGCTGAGAGAGCTGGGATTGTTTAGGCGGGAGACGCAAAGGCCCAGAGGGGCTCTTGTCGGTGTGTCTAAATACGCGATGGGGGGAGTAAAGAAGACGGAGCCAGACTCCAGAGCCCAGGCAGACTCCAGACTCCAGAACCCAGAGAGGCTGTGGTATACCTAACCAGCACCAGCCCTTGCTTTGCCGAGGCTCCTCTTTATTCCTTCCTTCCTTTATCCCTTCCTTCCTTCCTTCAGGGCAGAGCTCAGCACAGCCCCTGCGGCCAGCAATGGCAGCGCAGCGTCCCCATCTGGGGCCACCACACTGGTGAGCTCCCCCTCCCCGCCCCCGCCATGGCTCTCGCTGCGCCACGGCGTGGGGTGGGGGCAGCACCCCAAAACAGCCAGCGCAGCTGCCCTTGGCTGAGGTGGGCAAAGCCTGGCAGGGTCTGGGGGAGGGTGTCGCGGGAGGCCTGGCAGCCTCTTGGTGACGCGGGCTGGGGTCACAGTGGGACATGCCGCATCACAGCCACAGCTCCCCTCCCGCCACGGGGCCCCTCCCTGCACTTCCCTGCGAGGCCTGGGCAAGCCCAGCTTTCGGGTGCTGCTCTCGCCACCGCTCTTCTCTGGAGGAGCTGCTTTGCAGCGCAACGAGAGGGCGAAGGCAGGCCACGCAACACTGCTGGAGCCTGCCTGGGGAAGTGCAAAGGAGGAGGAGGAGAAGTTTCCTCCTCCCCCTCCTGCTACAGGGCCTCATTGAGCGTGAGGGGGCGCAAAGATGGAGAACCTGTGGCCAGACGTGTTCCCAACGCTCAGGAATCTCAGCCGCTACGGTAAGGCTTGCAGGAGGTATTTCCTGACTGCTGTAGAGCATATCAGCTAGGAGAAGAGCTATGGAAAGGCTGGGCTCTGTGGGGCAGGGCTGGACAGGGCTAGTGGGTGCCACGAGAGACCAGTCTGCACGTCCCTTGGTGGCCCAGCGGTGAGTTTGGCAGCCGGGACTCCTGCAGGGGAGACACCTGGGGCTGCCCTGAGCCTGGGCGACTCCTGTGGGCACGGCACCGTCCTCTCACTGGCGTGGAAAGCTAGTCCCCGTTTCCCTAGCGGGCGGGTATGCCTTTCAGGCATGCCCACCTGAAAGGACAGGAGCCTCGCTTAGAAGTGGGCAGAGGTGTCCTCGCAGCTCAGCTCTGCAGCTCCCGCCACGTGGAGCGCCTTGCGTGTTCGGAATTGGGGTGGCGGTATGTTTCGTCTCACCTGCACCGGTCACCTCCTTGGTGAGCAGGGTGCTGAATGGTTGTGCGCTTGCTGACTTGGATTTTTCCCTTGCTTTCCAGAGATTGTTACCATTTGGGACAGCGTCTCTGAATACATTCTAGAGCACTTGGCAGAGAACAAGGTGGGTCTTGTGGCTCGGTCCTCCCCTCCTGAAACGCTGACGGTTTGCCTTGTCCTGACACCCCTGTGCCACGGCGTGCCGTTGCTTCCCTCCCCTGAAAAGAGAAAGAGCACCCCCGCAGGACACTGTCCTGGACAAATGTGCCACAGAGCAGCTTCTCTGGCACCGGCGGTAACAACGGAAGTCCCGATAAAGCAGAAGAGAGTGCTGGGCACTTTCTGGGCCTTCTCCCTTCTCCAGTGCCAGCATGGAAAAACCAAAGCCTGGCCCCTGTTCCAGGGTTGGTCCCTGCCGTTGGAAACCCCTCCGACTGTAGGTAGGGGAGGAATGTTGGCTCTGCTGTTGCTTTCCCAAAGAGATTTGGGGGGCGAGCCGAGGAGCAAGAGGAAAGAAAGGTCTGGAGTGTGTGCTTTCCCTAGTGCCCCATCTTGCCCTTTGCATGCTAGGGGTGGGCAGGGCCCAGGGCAGCATCTCCACGCTCGGGCAAGCCCTCGGTCCGTTTTTCGTCTCCAGGCTGCTTATGCTTGTTCCTTCTCTCCCGCTGCTGCTCTCAGGGTGTCAAGGTATTAGGAGTGGGGATATTCTATGTCCTTAAACACTACGAGTGCTCCGTGAACGGTGAGCTTTCGATTGTTCGGAGACCCATGTTCCGTATATCGGAGGTTGTTGCCAAGGAATACCAGGCCAGGTGCGCTCAAGAAGATGTTCCTGGTAAGAAGACACGTTAAAACCTTTGCCTGCCCTTGCGCCGAGCTTGAGGCGCATGCAAACTGCTCTGAAGACATGACTGAATGCCTCCGGCTGGCCTGAGAACAACTTCAGCTTGTTCAAGCTGCAGAGGCCAGCCAGGAGCAACTGCTCAGAAAGGCTCCCTGGGTGTCCTTTCCTGGTAATATGCCTTCAGCCGGGTGCGTGGGAGGGATAGGACGCTGGCCCCAAAAGCGGAGACATTTGCTGACTACGAGGCGGTGGGGGTGGGGGTGGGGGTCGGGGTGGGGGTGCGGGGGGGGTAGAAGAACCCTGTGGGCTGCTGTGCCGTCCTTGCACTTTGCTTCTTCCTTGCGTCTACTGACATGGCATAGGCTTAGCCAGAGGGCACTGGCTGCGGGCACAGTCACAATGGCCTGGCACCACGCACTTTCTCATGGGACCTGCACCCGTCTGCCCTACTTGTCCTGCCCTCCGGTAACGTGGTCCTACCAAATGGTTAGTTTCCCTTTTTTATTCCTGCACTGGCAAAATCACTGCTGCCCCCTGAGCACCTCAGTTTGCAGGCTGCTCTGACTCTTCCCGGAAGGGACTCCATAAACCGCTCCTAGGCGCTGTAGCAGAGGATTCAAGAGCCTGCTCTGAGGCAGCGCTGTCTTGCCAGAAAGTGTTGTCACCTTGTGATTGGAGCCCGCTGCCCTGCTGCAGAGGTGACTTTGTTCCTCCTTTGCTGCTGTCTAGGTGACGTAAGAATCGTCCCTCTGAGGTACGAGGATCTATCCGTGTGTGCCCACATGCCTTTTACAACGGTGCAGTGCTGCATACAGGAGACCGTGATGGCGTTCTTTCGGGCCATCTCAAAAAGACAGGCCGTGGACTTTGTCTTCAAGGCCATTGGCATTCTCTCCGTACGAGACCAGGAAGTGACCATGAGATTTTACGATGACTTCCTCCTCACCGTGGATGGCACTGGAAAGCTGCTAGCAGCTCTGCTCGGGGTAAGTCGAGCACTTCCCCGTGCTACGCCTACTTCTTCTGGACACCTGTCAAAGGACGACTGAACTGATCTCTGTTGGCCTGCCAGGACCTTCCCGGCCAGCGGGGCAGCCACGGTCTCCAGCCACGCCAACTCTCTCTAGCGTCCGTCTCTCGTACGCAGTGGTCTGGGCGACAGAGGCGAACGTAGGACGAGCTGCCCCGCGTTAGGCCAAGGCTCTGGCTGGCCCAGCATCCCACTCTCTGTGCTAGAAATGATAATGGCGAGGCTTTTACGGGCTCAAAAGTAGGCAGTTTCTGGGGAAAGAGTCTACGACGCAGGCAGGTATCTGTGGCGCTTCCCCTCGCAGAAAGCCATGGTTGAGTGCTGGGCCGTCTGCACTGACCAGCCCTTCCCAGTGTCCCTGGCGTCCCACTGCCATGAACGGCTCTTTTCTGCCCCAGGCCTGCATTCACGCTCTGCTTGGGATGGTCACCCTGTCCCAGCCTGTCTCCTCATCCCAGCCCAATGCCCTTCCCCAGCTCTCTCGTGTGGCGCTCCCGGTTCTTACCCACTGGGCAAAGGCAAAGCAAGGGCTGGGTCTCTCTCGCTCCTCTTCCATGCTATGGATGCAACCACCCAAATCCTTGGAGAGCCTGTGAGGCTAACACCAGGTCCGAGCCAGGTGTTCTCTTTCCAGGAAGGCTCATAGCAAGCCAACCGGCAAAACCCGGCCCGCAGAGACCCTGGCTAATCGAATGCCTTCTCCTGTGCCTGACTTCTCCACTAACAGAGAAGGCGCGTCCTCGTTGACTGTCTTGACTCTTGCCCTTGCGAAACACCTGGCAGTGAGGTCCCTCAGTCTCAGCTCTGAGCTGTGCATCTTCTGCTTTCCTAGTTGAGGGCTAGCATTTGGAGAGGAAACTTTGTTTCAGGGTGTCCCGGTGGCAGCATCTGCCCTGAGCACAAGAAAGATTTGCTGCCTTTAGGAGCAAGGCAGTCATGTCGCCGGAACGCTCTCACGTACCTCTGTCTCTGTTTCAGGCCCCAGGGACGAGACCCCTGGTGGTTTCAGGAAGAGGAAGTGTGGCTTTTCGCATGGGTCCCGGCAGTGTCTTCGTGTTGCCACAGTACGTTTGTGGAGTAGGTCTCAGCTCCTGCTTGGTGAATAGGAGGAGGGGAGGCGAGATGGTCTCCAGGGGCAGCAAGGAGGCCTGGAGTACACTTTCTCCGCGTTAGGATAGGGAAGCCCTGGCCCAGACTGGTGGGGCCTCTCGTGTGCGCACACGCCGCGGAGGTCTGGCCTGTGCCTCTCCGGTTCCTCAGAATGAGAGTTCTCAAGGATGTTGCGTACTCTGCTTTGGAAAGCTATGGCCTTGGCAGGCCTTCTCAAAGCTCTCTGGCAACGGACTGTGAATGCGAGCGGCAAAGGGAGCGTGGTGCCTTTTCTGCAGCCTGGCGTCTTCTCCTTTCCAGATTTGATTTGACGCTTCCGGCTGAAAAACAAGAGGCGGAATCTCCCTCCCAGGGATCCCTGAAGTGCACTGAAGAAGAAGGGCAGATGGACAGAACAGGTCATGTCACAGCTGACTTGTGAGAGAGAAGGGAGTGTGCATGCGTGCGTGTGTTCATGCGTGTGTTCCCTTTGTCCTCAGCAGTAGGTGGTTGGAGCCCTGGTCAAGATGCGGTGCCTGGGAGAGTAGACTGCCTCTTTGTGCCTCTATTTACCCCTCGCAGCAAATCTCAAGTGACTCTGGATGGCAGGAGGTCTCAGGGTGGCCCAACAGCAACAAATGCAGCTGGTGCCGCTGAAGGGCAGTTTTGCCCCGGGGCGCTGCGCCCTGGTGGATAGCGCAAGCTCCTCTTTCACTTTAGGACGTTTGGCGGCGAGGTGTCTATGCTGGAGGGGAAGGGAGGGGGGGGTCTACCTCTCTGACGGATCCCGGGCACGTGAATGTGGGGAGAAAGATTGCCTGGAGATGACTGTCAACAGGCTGCTAGCGTGTGCCAAGGACGTCCTAGGGAGCAAGACCTCTTGGAGAGCGTGGCTCCAAGGGGATCAGCCTGTTTGATCCGATGCTGGAGCACATCTGCCTGTCCCAAGTGCTCACAAAGACGCTTGCTGAAGAGCCTTCTCCTTTCCTACTTCCAGGGAGTGCTCCCGTTGCGTGCCTCCTCTCTCAAGAAAGGCCTGTGCCACCCGCGTTATCTGGCGCCGGCCGTAAAAAGCAGAAGGGGCGGAAGAGCAAAGGAAGCAAGTCGTCGGCCAGGTGAGGCTCTTGGAGAAAAGGGCTGAGGGTGCCCTTGTGCTCTTGGAGTTCTTCGAAGGGGTTGCTTCTTCCGTACACTCTGTCAGTGTGACATCTGAAGGGCGGCCAACAAGTCTTTGCATGACTTGGTCTTCCTAGATTGACGGCAAGCCTGTCGCAGGTTTCTGCGAGCCTCTGGTGTCAAGCTTCTCTCTGGTGCCTTTCTTGTTTCCAGGACGGAGACTGAGATGTCGCCTGTGAGACCAGCCTCTTCCTCCAGAGGGTCTCGGAAGGCCGCCAAAGGCCGGGAGGCAAAGGACAGAGCGCGTAACAAGCAGACTGAGGGAAAAGGTAATGTCACAGCTGACTGGTGAGAGAGGTGTGTTTGTTTTCCTTTTGGCCTCCGCAGCACGGGGCTGGAGCCAAGCTGAAAAGGCGATGCCTGGCGGAGTAGGCTGCTCCTCTTGTGCCTCTGTTTACTCATCACGGCAGATCTCAGGGGACTCCTCCTGGAAGGGGCTCTCCGGGCAGTCCTGCAGCACCAACTGCAGCAGCTGCCACTGCTGAGGGGCACTTGGCCCTGGGACTCCATGCCCTGGTGTGTCTTGCAAGCTGCTCCTTAGTTGCAGGAGTCTGTCTGTGCAGCAGCATTTAGGAATTTAGGAAGATCCCTCCGCGCTCTGCGCGGGATCAAAATCCTGCCTTGAGCTGCCAGTGGCGGAGGGGGTCTACCTTTCCCAGGGAAGCAGCGCGCTGGAAAGTGGGGAGGAAGACCACGTGGAGATGAGTGGCGACAGGCTGCGAAGCTGTGCCAAAACGTGGCTTCCTTGTGGAGGCTGGTAATTGCAGGCCTTGTGCTGTGCATCTCCCTAAGCATGTCTTTGGGCTGGATGCGCCAGAAGAGCACGTCTGTGCATGTGAGCGCCTTATAGATGTGCAGGAATCTGTTCCCCTTCTCGTGTGGAACTATGCCCTCCAGCCCGCAGCCGCCCCAAAGGAGAGGGTACCATGAGGTCACCAGCACCTCCCAGCCAAGCCCCGCTTTTTAAGCCTATGGGCTAGAGAAAGCAGGAGAACAGCCACAGTACTCCAGGGCAGACGGGTGCCCTGCAGAAGTGAAGAGCTGGACAGGATTCTGTGTCAGCAAGGGCCTAAGACCTGCTCGGGAGCAGAGCTCCGAGGCAATTGGGCTCTTTGATCCAAAGCTGGAGCACAGCTGCCTGTCCTTCTTGTTCAAACGCTCACAGAGATGCTTGCTGAAGAGTCTCCGCCCTTCCTACTTCCAGGGAGTCCTCCTGCTGAGCGCCTCCTTTCTCGAGAAAGGCTTTCTCCGCCCACGCTATCTGGGGCCAGCTCAAAGGGAGGGAAAGAATGGAAAACCCGGGCAAACAAGCCAGCTGCCAGGTGAGGCTCTTGGAGCAAAGCATGCCGGTGACCGTGTGCTTTTGGCATTCTGGGAAGGAGTTGTTTCCGTCGCACACGCCGTCGGTATGAACTCTGAAAGGTTGTCAACTCGTGTCACAACGACCGATGTCGATGCAAGAGGTGTTGCAGCAGCTGAGAAGTTGCAGCAAAGCTGTTCTGCTTTGCTAGACATTTCAAGGGACCTCATTTGGTTGCAGCGTAGATGAGAGCACTTCCCAGAGGAACGTGAAAGTCAGACCATCCTCCCCCACCAACAGAGAGCGGTGTCCGTTTTCCCTGGTTTTTAGGTTGGATTCAATTCACTAGAAGCCTCCCCTTTTCCCATTTCACCCCAAAACAGAGTCTTTCTGACCACCTCACGGCCTTTAGTGCCCCTAGCAGGAGGCGGCTAGCGGGCTCTGCAGGCTCCGGGCGTGGCAAATGGCACTGGTTTTCTCCTCGTGCCATCCAGAGAGGGCCCACACCTGGGCATCCAGAGCTTTCCTTAGGGCCTGTAGGGCCCTCACTCTTGATGGGATCACAAGGGCTCAAATACACCAAATGCTCCAGCAGCACCGTCTTGTGCTGCAGAGGCTGGCACGCCGCTGCTTGTGAGCACAAGATGGAGAACGGTCTCATCCGGGACTCCGATAACCTCACCCGGCTTGTGTGTTTTCAGCCTGCTGCAAACAGTTCGGGAGAGCTCCTCTCAGGTGGACGAGGACAGCAAGCAGCAAGAACCTCGTCAAGCCAGACCTCGGACTGCAATTCCTGTTTGCAGGCAGCCAAACAGGGCAGAACAGGTAAGCCGAGGAGCGGAGCCGTGGAGGTCTCCAAGTCCGAGTGGTACTGCTGCCCCCCAAAGAGCAGGCCAGGTGGCCATGGTCTTTCAAGCTTGCCTGCCCATGCCTGGCAGGGAGAAGCTGCTGCAAAAAGCCAAAGGGGAGGAGCAGCAATGTGCTGTGGTGGGGGCATGGCTGGGTCGCCCCCTCCCTTGAACTTGCAGGGAAGAAGGCCAACCACAGGCGGGGCTGTGTTTGCAAGAGTGTAGCCAGCCGAGTGAAGGACGCCACGAGTCCTCTCTCTTCAGCCCTTGGGAGACCTCACCTGGAGCCAGCCCTAGGTCCAGGGTGGGGCTCGACCATGCAAGAGAGGCTCTGGAATGCTGGAGCAAATCCAGCGGAGGCTCCCAAGCTGGCCAGCGGGCTGGAGAACCTGGTGTCCAAGGGAGAGGTGGAGAGGACTGTGTTTGTTCAGCCCATAGAAGAGAAGGCTCAAGGGTCCATCTCCTTGCTGTCTGCAGCTACCCGGGGGAAAGGCTAGAGGTAACTTAGCCAGCTCTTCTCAGAGGCGCACAGTGACAGGGTGAGAGGCACAAGACGTAGAGTTGCAAAAAGGCAGATTCTGGCTAGCTGTTGGGAGGCGCGTTTCCACCATGAGGGTGGTCAAAGTTTGGAACAGGGCCCAGAGAGGCTGTGGGACTTCTACCCTTGGAGTTATTCAACCCTCAGGTGGACACAGCCCGGGCAGCCTGCTCTAACTGGCCCCGCTTGGAGCGGGGCCTTGGACGAGAGTTCTCCAGAGGTCCCCTCCAACCGACCCCGTTCAGTGGTTCCGTGCTGGGGTCTGACTGGTGGAACCCCACGGGAGCGTTTGATTTCACGGTTGCAGCGCTGAAAAACGGTCATTCCTTGCCCTCATTCACCCTGTCACGAGCGATGTCAGCAAGAGAGAATGGAGCCAGCAAGCAACGGTGGTGAATCCCGGCCAGGGTCCCTGCCTGCGGCAGTGCTTGGCATGGGGGTTTCTGAGGCCAGAGCAGAGCAAGTGTGCGGGAGGACGCACAGGCCCCGCAGTTGCTGGCTTCTCCAGGGCTGAGAGGTGAGAGCGCCTGAGGGAGGTCAGAAGCAGCCTCAAATTTGTCCTCTGGCCCCAATGCAGGCTTGGCGGCATCAGGAAACGCTGCCCGAGGTTCAGCCACACTCACCAGTGCCGTGGCTTGGGAAAGAGGAGAGCGCTGCTGCCTTCCTGCCCCGAGCTGAGGAGAAGAAGAGGAAGCCAGAGAGGCTGCCGCGGCTGCGCAAAGAGTAAGTGCGCGCCAGGCCCAGCCCCGGCCTGGAAAACTGGAGTGGCAGCACCTGTCCGAGGTGTGAGGAAGCCCATCTTGGGAGCCATGGGGCTGGGTATGGCGTCCCCTGATTTCTCCTGGCATGGCAATGACCTGGGCTGGACCCTGGTGCCAGGCAGCCCCAAGCTGCATTGCCACTTGAAGGCTGTGGGTACCACCAGCGGGAGCGTGCGTGCAGGGGCTGGTCGAGGGGAGAGGCAGGAGGGCCTCAGCCAGAAGGGGAGAGGGAACTTTCCCTGCTCTTGCAGGCAGCTTTCTGTACGAGCAAGCCACACCCTGCAACTCTTGGAGACTTACCAAGTGCGTCGGGAAGAGTGGAAGCAGAGGGTAGAGCTGAATCGGCAGCGGAATTCCCAAGAGAAGCACTTCCTCTGGTAAATTTCTCCAGCTGGGGGTGCTGTTTCCCCTTCCCCTGCACTGGCCTTCCCTCCACACCCAGGAGCACCCAAGGGGAGGGGAGGGGAAGGGGGTCCGGTCTTTCCCTGGCACCCCTCGTGGGAGAGCAACAGGCTTTGCAGGCTGTGGCCTGGGAGCAGGCACCCTTCCAGCCCAGGGGCAGGGGTTGGGCACTCAGCGGTGGGCTTTCCCTGTGGGACCAGAAAGTTGTGGCTGCCGACGATGAAAGGATTCCTCCAGCGTTTTGGCTCTCCCTTTTCAAACCGCACGCTCCATCCTTGTCTCCCCAAGGCTCCACACCCGGACACCTTGCCCTGTGGGGATCGAGGCCGGCTTGGTGCAAAGTCCCATCCCCGCCTGACTCCTCCGCAGGCTGATTACCGGCACGTGGCACCTTGTCATGTCCTTGCCTTGGACACTAGGGCCCCTGTCCCGTTCCAGAAAGCATAGAGATGCCAGCAGAAGCAGACCCCAGAAGAACCGCCCTGCCCTAGGCCTGCAGCGTTTCCGTGCCCTTCTCCCTGTGCCTAAAACCAAACGGTTCCTTTTTAATGCCCTAGCACTGGGCAGCAGATGGCTCTGCGGGATCAAAGGGAGAGATACCAGGACTTGCTGGCTGCGCAGAAGACGTGTGAACATTGCTGGAAAGTCTGGAAGCGTGGTCCTGAGCCATCTTGCTAGCTGCGGAAGCCTGCCTGGGCCTGAAGAGCGACCAGTCCCAAGGCACTGCAGCTCCAGGGCCAAGTGGAGGCCTGTCAGCGTGGGAGCTCCCTCGGCTGCTGTCAGCGTTGTCTCCATTGCGGCCATGGAGCTCTTAGCAAAGGGGATGTTGAAATCCACCTACAAGGGCCAAAGGAAAAAAAAAGTGGCGTGTACTTGTTCACGGCTGGAGTAACCAGCCTGTGCCTCACAAAGGACAGTGCTGCAGGACAGATGAACAGAAGAGCTGTTAAACCCCCCATGTGCTCCTCCACGGTTTTTGTAGCGCCATAACAGAATAACGCCCGTACACAGACCGCAGCATAGAGACACGCGTGCCACAGAGCGGGGGCGCAAGCAAACCACTGCCTCACTCATTCTAAGGACAGCGCGCGCGCACACACACGCGCCCCTTTCTTCCTTCATTACCCTCCCTAGGACACGCTCAGAGCTCACACCTCTCACTCCCCAAGACCCTCACGCACAGCCAGGACTGCACCGCCAGAGTGCACATGCACCAGCCCAACACATCCCTGACACTGCACACGCATCCGCACACATGCTCACGCTCTCCACACGCACAGAGACACTGCACAGCGGACACACCCCTCACACAGCATGGTGGCCAGGACACACGTACACCTGATGGGCCCACAGCCCCAGGGGTGCTATAGGAGCTGCAGCCCTTCTCCGGATTGTATGGGGAAAGGCTAAGGGCAGAGGAGGAGCTGCTGTGGGGTAGAGCGGTGCGGCAACCTGGGAGTGCAGATGCCTGGCTTTTCTCTGCAGCTGCAGTGCTCTCCAGCCAGGCAAACCTGGGATGGGCCATGTTTGTCCCTGGGCCTCCGTCGGCCCTTGGCTGCTCCTTGTGGCGGCCCCCCCAGGGCTGTGCTCATGTCCTGGTGGGCGCACGGTGTCCCCACCACCCACCTCCTGCCTGCTGCCTGGAGGTGGACGTGCCTCATTTAGACCTTCCTCCTCTCTTGCCGCATGGCTGCGGTTGGTTTTTTTAGCGCTTTCTTGAATTAGGTTTTCAAAGCAGCACCTAGTAGCTTCTTGTAAACTACAGGCAGCTCACAGCTGCTTGACTGCCCTGTCAGCCTTTTTCAAATCCTGGGCTCCTTGAAGCCTGTCCATGCGCCTCCTCTGACCCGGGAACACAGCATCTCCCTGCCCTTCATCAAACACAGGAAGGGGCTTTGTGGATCCTCCCAGAGGAGCGGGTGATGGCCGTGTCCTTTCGGTCTGTTGCTGGGAGAAGCCTCTTCTTCGGTCGTCTTCCTTGTCCCAGTAACGCCTGATGCTCCAAACACTGCACTCTCCCTGCAAGTGCTGCCTCTTACTAAGCACCTGCTTCACTGGCAGACATTCGGCGTAGTAAAGAGGCAAAGGCTTTGGACCGCCTTGCTGCTGCAGGGACCAACAAATTGCCAAGGAGGTCCAGAAGCTGAGTACTCAGCCAGTACTGTTTTGCCCTGCCTGTGCGCTTAGTTGGCAGCTTTCCCTGGCCATGCAACTCATGAAGTGGTGCTGACCCTGATTTCCAGAAAAGTGCTTGTCAGTTTAAAAGAGAAGAACTGGTTTTCAGTGGGGAGTTGGAAGGGCGACGTTCTGCTGCTTTGGGGGACTGCCCGCTGGCTTTTCTGGTGTGGTGACCCTTCTGTCTCGTCTCGCTCTGAGAGCTCCGTGAGGTCCCTCTTGACCCTCCCTGTGTGGAATAGCTACAAGATGCTGCTGCAGAGACTACTGGACTCTGACAGCCAGGCAGGGGTTAGGCCAGAGCCCAGATGCCCTCGGGAGCAGAGCGCAAAGCCAGAAGCCCGTTGGCTCCCCCACGAGATGTGGTTTGGGACCAGTGTTCCCTGCTGCTGCTCTCCGTGTCCTTCTTGGCTGCCTTAGCCCCTCTCCAGCCTCCACTCCCATTGGCCCAGCATGGCTTTGGCTGCTCTGGGTCTGCCCTTACTCACGGTCCCTGTGGCAGTCGGGTGTCCTTCTTCTGCCTCCCCTCGCCCCCTCCCCCGGCTGCCTTCACTACAGGGGCTTTCTGATGCACTCAATGGCCTCACAGGGCTGCCACAGCAGCGACCGCACTGTCCCAGCCCTGGGTCGCCTGTGGCCTCCCTTTTCCTGCCTCTAGCCAGCTAAACCCTGCCGAGGGGCACTTTGCCCTGGCACTCCGTGCCCTGGTGAATGTTGCAAGCCTGGCACGCAATGGCTGCTCCTTGCTGGACGAGACAAAGAGGAAAGCACTTGAGGTGCCCGGTTAATGCTGAAGAGCCATGGTGATCGCAGGCAACAATGGTTGCTCGTGGGCTCCAGTCCGCCTCTCCAAGCGTGCTCCAGTGGCGCAATGGGCCAGCGCGCAGTACTTATACAGCAGTGCTAAGCGGAGGGATGCTGAGGGTGTGAGTTCAAGCCTCACCTGGAGCATGGGCTTTTGATCATGCAGTGCCTCCTCTTCCCTTGGGCGGTGCAGCTTCCTAGCAGTGACATCTGTCTCAAGCCAGACATCCTGGGACCTGCCAATACAGACACCTTGGAACACCAGAAGCGCTCGGGGCCGTTCCAGGCTTGACCTGGGCTCTGCCCGCATAGCACTCGGTTTGGGGCCCCGGAGGCAGAGCTGGGCTCTCCTCCCTTCTCTTCCGCAGAGGATCCAGACCTCTTCTCTTCCGCAGAGGATCCAGAGGGTTTCTTTCCCACAGCCAGCTTACAGCTTGGCCGGAACAGGACTTAAGGCTTCCAGCATGGTGGCATAACCTCAGAAAAGTCACACGCTCCCCCTGAAGAAAAAAAAAAAGCGACTTCTTTCTCCCAGGGAAGAGCTACTTGTGTTGGGGGTCTCTATGGCGTGGGATGGCAGTTGCGGGTGGGCTGGGGCTGCAGGGCAGTTTGTGTGTGGAGCTGAGAGTGCCCTGACTGCAACACGGAGAGCAAGGGCAAGGGAAAGGAAAGGTGAAAAGCTGGGCACTTTCCAGGCAGACTCTCTCAGTTCTCAAGCTTGGCCTGGAGAATGGAGAAGCTTGACTGCTTTCCCAGAAGCAGGGGTAGCTGTCACGGCAGCCCCACAGCAGAAGACACTGCACGATCACTAGAAACCAGGAAATCATTTTAGGCACGAGCCCACTGAATGTTTGGAACAGAGAGCACAGAAGAGCTTCCTAGGCCATGGCATCTTTGGAAACAAACCCACTGGCCTACCCTTGCGGGTGCCTCCCGTGTCTTTTCCAACTCTCCTTTTCACCCGGCGGGCTTTGCAAAACCATTGCTGTGACTCGGATTCGGCCACAACGCAGAGTACTAACCACTATACGATCACAGCTGCCCATGTGATTGCCTTTCCTCCTCGGGCCATTTGTCCCTCCTGCCTCCTGCCCTCCTGCCTTCTGCCCTCCTGCGGAGCAGCCAGAGCTGTCAGGTGACGACAGGCTAGCAGGGAGAAGTCAGAAAATGCGAGTCTGTGTCCTTGCAGAGCAGCACCCGAACAGCGCAAGCCCTCATGTGCCTCCCTGGGAGAGGGGAGGCAAACTCATACTCTAGATTCACCTTTTCAGAAGTCTCAGTTCTTGGGGATGGCAAAGAACTGGACTGAAGGAAGTTACGGGGCATGTCCAGGGGCTGGCGATGAGGAAAGGACAACTCTGCAAAGAGCGGCCCCGCGTAGCCAGCTGGACAGAGGGTGGTGTAGGGGGGAAGGCAGGTGCATAGCACAGGGGATAGGAACTGCTCCGTGCCCAGCCCTGGCTCTTTCTGCTCAAGTGTCCCCTCCACCACGCACCCTGGGGTGCAGTGTGAGCCTGTGGGCGCACCTCCACAAAGAGCGACGGTCCTTTCCCCACTTGCTCTGCTCCTGCTGCTGGGAGAGGTCCTGGCGAGAGGTTGCAGCTGCAGGAGTGCTGCGCTGGGTGGCGGAGGTGGCTCAGCAGAAGGGAGCTGCTCCTCGCCTGAGCTACGTTGCAGCCATGCCCGGCCCTGGCCGCCATGCACCTCGCTGACCCTGCCCTTCCCTGGCTGACCGGGCTCCAGAGCTTGGCCTCAGACCCGTCTCAGCACTTTGGACTTGGCTGGCAACCACTGCTCTGTGCCTGGCCCTCGTTCCTGACACTCAACCAGCTCTCCCTTCTTGCTCGGGTGCTGAGGGCCTGTGCCCTGCCAGGGAGGTCCCTGCCTCACTGGCCTTGCTATGTCCCTCGCAGCCTGCTTGCCTGCCCTCGGAAAGCAGCCCGCTCCCACTGCTGGCTGCCACCTGCAGCAAGAGCGTGCTCACGTTTCGCACTGTGCTGCAAGGACAGCCGGAAGGGGCATCGGTCCCCTGGCGAGAGGCAATCCAGACTTCCCCCAGCCCAACCCATGCACCAGGACAGGAGTGTTGCAGTCTGGTGGGTATAGGTGAGTGGTGCAAGGAGCTGGATTTTGGCTCCGGTTTCTTGGAGAGGTGGGTTTGAAGCCCGTGCTGTCGGGCTTTGTTGTCTCAGGCTGCTGTGATTTGTGCCCAGCTGTGATTTTCTGCTCAGGGACTTTCCAGGTGCAAACCTGTGTCCAGCAGTGACCAGCCTCCCCGCCGACCGCCACCTTGCACTCCCTGGGCCTTCCCACTGCAGGGTGCCTGCTGCCCAGAGGCTCTGGTTGAGGGCCTCGTTCTCAGAAAGAAGGAGGAATGCCTGCAGAGTTGCCTGGGAAGGCTCGGGCTGCCACGGCAATTTGTCTTCCTGACCGGCTGTGGGGGGCTGTGGTTGGAGGGGTTGGTCCCCTGCAGGGCAGGGCTGGTGCCCACCGGTGGGTGCACAGGCAGGCTGGGCCTCTCCTCCCTGGTGGTCTAGTGGTCAGGATTCGGCACTCTCACTGCCGCGGCCTGGGTTCGATTCCCAGCCAGGGAAAGGCTTAGGGTTAGGGCTAACCCTATTGCCACAGCAAGCGAGGCCTTTCACCTGGGGGGGCAGCGTGGAAGGAAGGGGACCCTATCAGACGCACAGGAGCTCTGAGCAGGCACGAGGAACAGGGCGTTTCCTCTGTTGCAACAACAGCCATCCTGGGCTTGCCTGTGCAGCCAGCTCCAGGGCAGCCCTGTCTTCTGCCAAATCCCCTTGCAGAATACCCTTTCCTTAGGGCTCCTGGGAGGCGCTGGGTGACAGAGAAAAGGTCTCTGGGTCTGCGGGACGTGACTCACCTGCCGCAGGAGCTGCCTTGTCTTTCAGTCCTAAGATCCCTGCACTACCCAGTCCCACAGAGGCAGGAGCAGGCGACTCTGCAGTGAAGCTTTGCTCTGCACATGCCAATGAGAGACCCTTCCCATGCTTCCTGGTGCAGACGGGGCCAGAAGGCCCAGGGAGGAGCTGAAATGGGCTCCTGGGCCCATGGGCAGGGTGTGTGGAGCATTGCTGGTCAGGGCCACTGAGGCCCTCAGGGCCCTGACAGCACCCAGGTGTCGCGTCCTGCTGCTACGCCACAGGGGACTCGCAATAACAACCAGTGCTTAGGCCCTGCTGATAGTCACAGCCTGAGCCAGCCCTTGGTTCTGTTACGTCCTGGACAACTCCGGTCACTTTGAAAGAAGCCCTGGAAACAAGCCCACCTGCCCCCCACACTCAGCCATGGCACAGGTGTTCCTCAGTGCAGCGAGATGTTGGTGCACAAGGGGTGGCGCTTAACGCTCCCAGACCCGATTTTGCATTCGCACGGCCTTTGGCACGGTTTGGAGACGGTCCTGGCGGACTCTTGGACAGTGCCCGGGGGGAAAGGAAGTAGCCGTTGCTGAGAGCACAGCTCACCGAGGCAGCACACAGGTGCAGCAGTTTGAGCCAAAGGAGGCTGTGACCTCTCGCAAGCTCTAACAGGCTCCAGCGAGCTCTGTCAGCCATTCCTGAGCACAGGGCGCTTGGAGCTCTAGTTCCACCTAGAGTCGTGATGAGGGAAGGTCAAGCAGCCGTCCAGCAGGTGCCAGCGAGAGACCTGTACCACAAGCGCTGGGCCCAGTACAAGAAAGACATGGCCATGCCGGAGCGAGTCCAGCAAAAGGCCTCCGAGAGGCTTGAGGGATTGAAGCATCCGTCACACGAGCAGAGGCTGAGAGAGCTGGGATTGTTTAGGCGGGAGACGCAAAGGCCCAGAGGGGCTCTTGTCGGTGTGTCTAAATACGCGATGGGGGGAGTAAAGAAGACGGAGCCAGACTCCAGAGCCCAGGCAGACTCCAGACTCCAGAACCCAGAGAGGCTGTGGTATACCTAACCAGCACCAGCCCTTGCTTTGCCGAGGCTCCTCTTTATTCCTTCCTTCCTTTATCCCTTCCTTCCTTCCTTCAGGGCAGAGCTCAGCACAGCCCCTGCGGCCAGCAATGGCAGCGCAGCGTCCCCATCTGGGGCCACCACACTGGTGAGCTCCCCCTCCCCGCCCCCGCCATGGCTCTCGCTGCGCCACGGCGTGGGGTGGGGGCAGCACCCCAAAACAGCCAGCGCAGCTGCCCTTGGCTGAGGTGGGCAAAGCCTGGCAGGGTCTGGGGGAGGGTGTCGCGGGAGGCCTGGCAGCCTCTTGGTGACGCGGGCTGGGGTCACAGTGGGACATGCCGCATCACAGCCACAGCTCCCCTCCCGCCACGGGGCCCCTCCCTGCACTTCCCTGCGAGGCCTGGGCAAGCCCAGCTTTCGGGTGCTGCTCTCGCCACCGCTCTTCTCTGGAGGAACTGCTTTGCAGCGCAACGAGAGGGCGAAGGCAGGCCACGCAACACTGCTGGAGCCTGCCTGGGGAAGTGCAAAGGAGGAGGAGGAGAAGTTTCCTCCTCCCCCCTCCTGCTACAGGGCCTCATTGAGCGTGAGGGGGCGCAAAGATGGAGAACCTGTGGCCAGACGTGTTCCCAACGCTCAGGAATCTCAGCCGCTACGGTAAGGCTTGCAGGAGGTATTTCCTGACTGCTGTAGAGCATATCAGCTAGGAGAAGAGCTATGGAAAGGCTGGGCTCTGTGGGGCAGGGCTGGACAGGGCTAGTGGGTGCCACGAGAGACCAGTCTGCACGTCCCTTGGTGGCCCAGCGGTGAGTTTGGCAGCCGGGACTCCTGCAGGGGAGACACCTGGGGCTGCCCTGAGCCTGGGCGACTCCTGTGGGCACGGCACCGTCCTCTCACTGGCGTGGAAAGCTAGTCCCCGTTTCCCTAGCGGGCGGGTATGCCTTTCAGGCATGCCCACCTGAAAGGACAGGAGCCTCGCTTAGAAGTGGGCAGAGGTGTCCTCGCAGCTCAGCTCTGCAGCTCCCGCCACGTGGAGCGCCTTGCGTGTTCGGAATTGGGGTGGCGGTATGTTTCGTCTCACCTGCACCGGTCACCTCCTTGGTGAGCAGGGTGCTGAATGGTTGTGCGCTTGCTGACTTGGATTTTTCCCTTGCTTTCCAGAGATTGTTACCATTTGGGACAGCGTCTCTGAATACATTCTAGAGCACTTGGCAGAGAACAAGGTGGGTCTTGTGGCTCGGTCCTCCCCTCCTGAAACGCTGACGGTTTGCCTTGTCCTGACACCCCTGTGCCACGGCGTGCCGTTGCTTCCCTCCCCTGAAAAGAGAAAGAGCACCCCCGCAGGACACTGTCCTGGACAAATGTGCCACAGAGCAGCTTCTCTGGCACCGGCGGTAACAACGGAAGTCCCGATAAAGCAGAAGAGAGTGCTGGGCACTTTCTGGGCCTTCTCCCTTCTCCAGTGCCAGCATGGAAAAACCAAAGCCTGGCCCCTGTTCCAGGGTTGGTCCCTGCCGTTGGAAACCCCTCCGACTGTAGGTAGGGGAGGAATGTTGGCTCTGCTGTTGCTTTCCCAAAGAGATTTGGGGGGCGAGCCGAGGAGCAAGAGGAAAGAAAGGTCTGGAGTGTGTGCTTTCCCTAGTGCCCCATCTTGCCCTTTGCATGCTAGGGGTGGGCAGGGCCCAGGGCAGCATCCCCACGCTCGGGCAAGCCCTCGGTCCGTTTTTCGTCTCCAGGCTGCTTATGCTTGTTCCTTCTCTCCCGCTGCTGCTCTCAGGGTGTCAAGGTATTAGGAGTGGGGATATTCTATGTCCTTAAACACTACGAGTGCTCCGTGAACGGTGAGCTTTCGATTGTTCGGAGACCCATGTTCCGTATATCGGAGGTTGTTGCCAAGGAATACCAGGCCAGGTGCGCTCAAGAAGATGTTCCTGGTAAGAAGACACGTTAAAACCTTTGCCTGCCCTTGCGCCGAGCTTGAGGCGCATGCAAACTGCTCTGAAGACATGACTGAATGCCTCCGGCTGGCCTGAGAACAACTTCAGCTTGTTCAAGCTGCAGAGGCCAGCCAGGAGCAACTGCTCAGAAAGGCTCCCTGGGTGTCCTTTCCTGGTAATATGCCTTCAGCCGGGTGCGTGGGAGGGATAGGACGCTGGCCCCAAAAGCGGAGACATTTGCTGACTACGAGGCGGTGGGGGTGGGGGTGGGGGTCGGGGTGGGGGTGCGGGGGGGGTAGAAGAACCCTGTGGGCTGCTGTGCCGTCCTTGCACTTTGCTTCTTCCTTGCGTCTACTGACATGGCATAGGCTTAGCCAGAGGGCACTGGCTGCGGGCACAGTCACAATGGCCTGGCACCACGCACTTTCTCATGGGACCTGCACCCGTCTGCCCTACTTGTCCTGCCCTCCGGTAACGTGGTCCTACCAAATGGTTAGTTTCCCTTTTTTATTCCTGCACTGGCAAAATCACTGCTGCCCCCTGAGCACCTCAGTTTGCAGGCTGCTCTGACTCTTCCCGGAAGGGACTCCATAAACCGCTCCTAGGCGCTGTAGCAGAGGATTCAAGAGCCTGCTCTGAGGCAGCGCTGTCTTGCCAGAAAGTGTTGTCACCTTGTGATTGGAGCCCGCTGCCCTGCTGCAGAGGTGACTTTGTTCCTCCTTTGCTGCTGTCTAGGTGACGTAAGAATCGTCCCTCTGAGGTACGAGGATCTATCCGTGTGTGCCCACATGCCTTTTACAACGGTGCAGTGCTGCATACAGGAGACCGTGATGGCGTTCTTTCGGGCCATCTCAAAAAGACAGGCCGTGGACTTTGTCTTCAAGGCCATTGGCATTCTCTCCGTACGAGACCAGGAAGTGACCATGAGATTTTACGATGACTTCCTCCTCACCGTGGATGGCACTGGAAAGCTGCTAGCAGCTCTGCTCGGGGTAAGTCGAGCACTTCCCCGTGCTACGCCTACTTCTTCTGGACACCTGTCAAAGGACGACTGAACTGATCTCTGTTGGCCTGCCAGGACCTTCCCGGCCAGCGGGGCAGCCACGGTCTCCAGCCACGCCAACTCTCTCTAGCGTCCGTCTCTCGTACGCAGTGGTCTGGGCGACAGAGGCGAACGTAGGACGAGCTGCCCCGCGTTAGGCCAAGGCTCTGGCTGGCCCAGCATCCCACTCTCTGTGCTAGAAATGATAATGGCGAGGCTTTTACGGGCTCAAAAGTAGGCAGTTTCTGGGGAAAGAGTCTACGACGCAGGCAGGTATCTGTGGCGCTTCCCCTCGCAGAAAGCCATGGTTGAGTGCTGGGCCGTCTGCACTGACCAGCCCTTCCCAGTGTCCCTGGCGTCCCACTGCCATGAACGGCTCTTTTCTGCCCCAGGCCTGCATTCACGCTCTGCTTGGGATGGTCACCCTGTCCCAGCCTGTCTCCTCATCCCAGCCCAATGCCCTTCCCCAGCTCTCTCGTGTGGCGCTCCCGGTTCTTACCCACTGGGCAAAGGCAAAGCAAGGGCTGGGTCTCTCTCGCTCCTCTTCCATGCTATGGATGCAACCACCCAAATCCTTGGAGAGCCTGTGAGGCTAACACCAGGTCCGAGCCAGGTGTTCTCTTTCCAGGAAGGCTCATAGCAAGCCAACCGGCAAAATCCGGCCCGCAGAGACCCTGGCTAATCGAATGCCTTCTCCTGTGCCTGACTTCTCCACTAACAGAGAAGGCGCGTCCTCGTTGACTGTCTTGACTCTTGCCCTTGCGAAACACCTGGCAGTGAGGTCCCTCAGTCTCAGCTCTGAGCTGTGCATCTTCTGCTTTCCTAGTTGAGGGCTAGCATTTGGAGAGGAAACTTTGTTTCAGGGTGTCCCGGTGGCAGCATCTGCCCTGAGCACAAGAAAGATTTGCTGCCTTTAGGAGCAAGGCAGTCATGTCGCCGGAACGCTCTCACGTACCTCTGTCTCTGTTTCAGGCCCCAGGGACGAGACCCCTGGTGGTTTCAGGAAGAGGAAGTGTGGCTTTTCGCATGGGTCCCGGCAGTGTCTTCGTGTTGCCACAGTACGTTTGTGGAGTAGGTCTCAGCTCCTGCTTGGTGAATAGGAGGAGGGGAGGCGAGATGGTCTCCAGGGGCAGCAAGGAGGCCTGGAGTACACTTTCTCCGCGTCAGGATAGGGAAGCCCTGGCCCAGACTGGTGGGGCCTCTCGTGTGCGCACACGCCGCGGAGGTCTGGCCTGTGCCTCTCCGGTTCCTCAGAATGAGAGTTCTCAAGGATGTTGCGTACTCTGCTTTGGAAAGCTATGGCCTTGGCAGGCCTTCTCAAAGCTCTCTGGCAACGGACTGTGAATGCGAGCGGCAAAGGGAGCGTGGTGCCTTTTCTGCAGCCTGGCGTCTTCTCCTTTCCAGATTTGATTTGACGCTTCCGGCTGAAAAACAAGAGGCGGAATCTCCCTCCCAGGGATCCCTGAAGTGCACTGAAGAAGAAGGGCAGATGGACAGAACAGGTCATGTCACAGCTGACTTGTGAGAGAGAAGGGAGTGTGCATGCGTGCGTGTGTTCATGCGTGTGTTCCCTTTGTCCTCAGCAGTAGGTGGTTGGAGCCCTGGTCAAGATGCGGTGCCTGGGAGAGTAGACTGCCTCTTTGTGCCTCTATTTACCCCTCGCAGCAAATCTCAAGTGACTCTGGATGGCAGGAGGTCTCAGGGTGGCCCAACAGCAACAAATGCAGCTGGTGCCGCTGAAGGGCAGTTTTGCCCCGGGGCGCTGCGCCCTGGTGGATAGCGCAAGCTCCTCTTTCACTTTAGCACTTTAGGACGTTTGGCGGCGAGGTGTCTATGCTGGAGGGGAAGGGAGGGGGGGTCTACCTCTCTGACGGATCCCGGGCACGTGAATGTGGGGAGAAAGATTGCCTGGAGATGACTGTCAACAGGCTGCTAGCGTGTGCCAAGGACGTCCTAGGGAGCAAGACCTCTTGGAGAGCGTGGCTCCAAGGGGATCAGCCTGTTTGATCCGATGCTGGAGCACATCTGCCTGTCCCAAGTGCTCACAAAGACGCTTGCTGAAGAGCCTTCTCCTTTCCTACTTCCAGGGAGTGCTCCCGTTGCGTGCCTCCTCTCTCAAGAAAGGCCTGTGCCACCCGCGTTATCTGGCGCCGGCCGTAAAAAGCAGAAGGGGCGGAAGAGCAAAGGAAGCAAGTCGTCGGCCAGGTGAGGCTCTTGGAGAAAAGGGCTGAGGGTGCCCTTGTGCTCTTGGAGTTCTTCGAAGGGGTTGCTTCTTCCGTACACTCTGTCAGTGTGACATCTGAAGGGCGGCCAACAAGTCTTTGCATGACTTGGTCTTCCTAGATTGACGGCAAGCCTGTCGCAGGTTTCTGCGAGCCTCTGGTGTCAAGCTTCTCTCTGGTGCCTTTCTTGTTTCCAGGACGGAGACTGAGATGTCGCCTGTGAGACCAGCCTCTTCCTCCAGAGGGTCTCGGAAGGCCGCCAAAGGCCGGGAGGCAAAGGACAGAGCGCGTAACAAGCAGACTGAGGGAAAAGGTAATGTCACAGCTGACTGGTGAGAGAGGTGTGTTTGTTTTCCTTTTGGCCTCCGCAGCACGGGGCTGGAGCCAAGCTGAAAAGGCGATGCCTGGCGGAGTAGGCTGCTTCTCTTGTGCCTCTGTTTACTCATCACGGCAGATCTCAGGGGACTCCTCCTGGAAGGGGCTCTCCGGGCAGTCCTGCAGCACCAACTGCAGCAGCTGCCACTGCTGAGGGGCACTTGGCCCTGGGACTCCATGCCCTGGTGTGTCTTGCAAGCTGCTCCTTAGTTGCAGGAGTCTGTCTGTGCAGCAGCATTTAGGAATTTAGGAAGATCCCTCCGCGCTCTGCGCGGGATCAAAATCCTGCCTTGAGCTGCCAGTGGCGGAGGGGGTCTAGCTTTCCCAGGGAAGCAGCGCGCTGGAAAGTGGGGAGGAAGACCACGTGGAGATGAGTGGCGACAGGCTGCGAAGCTGTGCCAAAACGTGGCTTCCTTGTGGAGGCTGGTAATTGCAGGCCTTGTGCTGTGCATCTCCCTAAGCATGTCTTTGGGCTGGATGCGCCAGAAGAGCACGTCTGTGCATGTGAGCGCCTTATAGATGTGCAGGAATCTGTTCCCCTTCTCGTGTGGAACTATGCCCTCCAGCCCGCAGCCGCCCCAAAGGAGAGGGTACCATGAGGTCACCAGCACCTCCCAGCCAAGCCCCGCTTTTTAAGCCTATGGGCTAGAGAAAGCAGGAGAACAGCCACAGTACTCCAGGGCAGACGGGTGCCCTGCAGAAGTGAAGAGCTGGACAGGATTCTGTGTCAGCAAGGGCCTAAGACCTGCTCGGGAGCAGAGCTCCGAGGCAATCGGGCTCTTTGATCCAAAGCTGGAGCACAGCTGCCTGTCCTTCTTGTTCAAACGCTCACAGAGATGCTTGCTGAAGAGTCTCCGCCCTTCCTACTTCCAGGGAGTCCTCCTGCTGAGCGCCTCCTTTCTCGAGAAAGGCTTTCTCCGCCCACGCTATCTGGGGCCAGCTCAAAGGGAGGGAAAGAATGGAAAACCCGGGCAAACAAGCCAGCTGCCAGGTGAGGCTCTTGGAGCAAAGCATGCCGGTGACCGTGTGCTTTTGGCATTCTGGGAAGGAGTTGTTTCCGTCGCACACGCCGTCGGTATGAACTCTGAAAGGTTGTCAACTCGTGTCACAACGACCAATGTCGATGCAAGAGGTGTTGCAGCAGCTGAGAAGTTGCAGCAAAGCTGTTCTGCTTTGCTAGACATTTCAAGGGACCTCATTTGGTTGCAGCGTAGATGAGAGCACTTCCCAGAGGAACGTGAAAGTCAGACCATCCTCCCCCACCAACAGAGAGCGGTGTCCGTTTTCCCTGGTTTTTAGGTTGGATTCAATTCACTAGAAGCCTCCCCTTTTCCCATTTCACCCCAAAACAGAGTCTTTCTGACCACCTCACGGCCTTTAGTGCCCCTAGCAGGAGGCGGCTAGCGGGCTCTGCAGGCTCCGGGCGTGGCAAATGGCACTGGTTTTCTCCTCGTGCCATCCAGAGAGGGCCCACACCTGGGCATCCAGAGCTTTCCTTAGGGCCTGTAGGGCCCTCACTCTTGATGGGATCACAAGGGCTCAAATACACCAAATGCTCCAGCAGCACCGTCTTGTGCTGCAGAGGCTGGCACGCCGCTGCTTGTGAGCACAAGATGGAGAACGGTCTCATCCGGGACTCCGATAACCTCACCCGGCTTGTGTGTTTTCAGCCTGCTGCAAACAGTTCGGGAGAGCTCCTCTCAGGTGGACGAGGACAGCAAGCAGCAAGAACCTCGTCAAGCCAGACCTCGGACTGCAATTCCTGTTTGCAGGCAGCCAAACAGGGCAGAACAGGTAAGCCGAGGAGTGGAGCCGTGGAGGTCTCCAAGTCCGAGTGGTACTGCTGCCCCCCAAAGAGCAGGCCAGGTGGCCATGGTCTTTCAAGCTTGCCTGCCCATGCCTGGCAGGGAGAAGCTGCTGCAAAAAGCCAAAGGGGAGGAGCAGCAATGTGCTGTGGTGGGGGCATGGCTGGGTCGCCCCCTCCCTTGAACTTGCAGGGAAGAAGGCCAACCACAGGCGGGGCTGTGTTTGCAAGAGTGTAGCCAGCCGAGTGAAGGACGCCACGAGTCCTCTCTCTTCAGCCCTTGGGAGACCTCACCTGGAGCCAGCCCTAGGTCCAGGGTGGGGCTCGACCATGCAAGAGAGGCTCTGGAATGCTGGAGCAAATCCAGCGGAGGCTCCCAAGCTGGCCAGCGGGCTGGAGAACCTGGTGTCCAAGGGAGAGGTGGAGAGGACTGTGTTTGTTCAGCCCATAGAAGAGAAGGCTCAAGGGTCCATCTCCTTGCTGTCTGCAGCTACCCGGGGGAAAGGCTAGAGGTAACTTAGCCAGCTCTTCTCAGAGGCGCACAGTGACAGGGTGAGAGGCACAAGACGTAGAGTTGCAAAAAGGCAGATTCTGGCTAGCTGTTGGGAGGCGCGTTTCCACCATGAGGGTGGTCAAAGTTTGGAACAGGGCCCAGAGAGGCTGTGGGACTTCTACCCTTGGAGTTATTCAACCCTCAGGTGGACACAGCCCGGGCAGCCTGCTCTAACTGGCCCCGCTTGGAGCGGGGCCTTGGACGAGAGTTCTCCAGAGGTCCCCTCCAACCGACCCCGTTCAGTGGTTCCGTGCTGGGGTCTGACTGGTGGAACCCCACGGGAGCGTTTGATTTCACGGTTGCAGCGCTGAAAAACGGTCATTCCTTGCCCTCATTCACCCTGTCACGAGCGATGTCAGCAAGAGAGAATGGAGCCAGCAAGCAACGGTGGTGAATCCCGGCCAGGGTCCCTGCCTGCGGCAGTGCTTGGCATGGGGGTTTCTGAGGCCAGAGCAGAGCAAGTGTGCGGGAGGACGCACAGGCCCCGCAGTTGCTGGCTTCTCCAGGGCTGAGAGGTGAGAGCGCCTGAGGGAGGTCAGAAGCAGCCTCAAATTTGTCCTCTGGCCCCAATGCAGGCTTGGCGGCATCAGGAAACGCTGCCCGAGGTTCAGCCACACTCACCAGTGCCGTGGCTTGGGAAAGAGGAGAGCGCTGCTGCCTTCCTGCCCCGAGCTGAGGAGAAGAAGAGGAAGCCAGAGAGGCTGCCGCGGCTGCGCAAAGAGTAAGTGCGCGCCAGGCCCAGCCCCGGCCTGGAAAACTGGAGTGGCAGCACCTGTCCGAGGTGTGAGGAAGCCCATCTTGGGAGCCATGGGGCTGGGTATGGCGTCCCCTGATTTCTCCTGGCATGGCAATGACCTGGGCTGGACCCTGGTGCCAGGCAGCCCCAAGCTGCATTGCCACTTGAAGGCTGTGGGTACCACCAGCGGGAGCGTGCGTGCAGGGGCTGGTCGAGGGGAGAGGCAGGAGGGCCTCAGCCAGAAGGGGAGAGGGAACTTTCCCTGCTCTTGCAGGCAGCTTTCTGTACGAGCAAGCCACACCCTGCAACTCTTGGAGACTTACCAAGTGCGTCGGGAAGAGTGGAAGCAGAGGGTAGAGCTGAATCGGCAGCGGAATTCCCAAGAGAAGCACTTCCTCTGGTAAATTTCTCCAGCTGGGGGTGCTGTTTCCCCTTCCCCTGCACTGGCCTTCCCTCCACACCCAGGAGCACCCAAGGGGAGGGGAGGGGAAGGGGGTCCGGTCTTTCCCTGGCACCCCTCGTGGGAGAGCAACAGGCTTTGCAGGCTGTGGCCTGGGAGCAGGCACCCTTCCAGCCCAGGGGCAGGGGTTGGGCACTCAGCGGTGGGCTTTCCCTGTGGGACCAGAAAGTTGTGGCTGCCGACGATGAAAGGATTCCTCCAGCGTTTTGGCTCTCCCTTTTCAAACCGCACGCTCCATCCTTGTCTCCCCAAGGCTCCACACCCGGACACCTTGCCCTGTGGGGATCGAGGCCGGCTTGGTGCAAAGTCCCATCCCCGCCTGACTCCTCCGCAGGCTGATTACCGGCACGTGGCACCTTGTCATGTCCTTGCCTTGGACACTAGGGCCCCTGTCCCGTTCCAGAAAGCATAGAGATGCCAGCAGAAGCAGACCCCAGAAGAACCGCCCTGCCCTAGGCCTGCAGCGTTTCCGTGCCCTTCTCCCTGTGCCTAAAACCAAACGGTTCCTTTTTAATGCCCTAGCACTGGGCAGCAGATGGCTCTGCGGGATCAAAGGGAGAGATACCAGGACTTGCTGGCTGCGCAGAAGACATGTGAACATTGCTGGAAAGTCTGGAAGCGTGGTCCTGAGCCATCTTGCTAGCTGCGGAAGCCTGCCTGGGCCTGAAGAGCGACCAGTCCCAAGGCACTGCAGCTCCAGGGCCAAGTGGAGGCCTGTCAGCGTGGGAGCTCCCTCGGCTGCTGTCAGCGTTGTCTCCATTGCGGCCATGGAGCTCTTAGCAAAGGGGATGTTGAAATCCACCTACAAGGGCCAAAGGAAAAAAAAAGTGGCGTGTACTTGTTCACGGCTGGAGTAACCAGCCTGTGCCTCACAAAGGACAGTGCTGCAGGACAGATGAACAGAAGAGCTGTTAAACCCCCCATGTGCTCCTCCACAGTTTTTGTAGCGCCGTAACAGAATAACGCCCGTACACAGACCGCAGCATAGAGACACGCGTGCCACAGAGCGGGTGTGCAAGCAAACCACTGCCTCACTCATTCTAAGGACAGCGCGCGCGCACACACACGCGCCCCTTTCTTCCTTCATTACCCTCCCTAGGACACGCTCAGAGCTCACACCTCTCACTCCCCAAGACCCTCACGCACAGCCAGGACTGCACCGCCAGAGTGCACATGCACCAGCCCAACACATCCCTGACACTGCACACGCATCCGCACACATGCTCACGCTCTCCACACGCACAGAGACACTGCACAGCGGACACACCCCTCACACAGCATGGTGGCCAGGACACACGTACACCTGATGGGCCCACAGCCCCAGGGGTGCTATAGGAGCTGGAGCCCTTCTCCGGATTGTATGGGGAAAGGCTAAGGGCAGAGGAGGAGCTGCTGTGGGGTAGAGCGGTGCGGCAACCTGGGAGTGCAGATGCCTGGCTTTTCTCTGCAGCTGCAGTGCTCTCCAGCCAGGCAAACCTGGGATGGGCCATGTTTGTCCCTGGGCCTCCGTCGGCCCTTGGCTGCTCCTTGTGGCGGCCCCCCCAGGGCTGTGCTCATGTCCTGGTGGGCGCACGGTGTCCCCACCACCCACCTCCTGCCTGCTGCCTGGAGGTGGACGTGCCTCATTTAGACCTTCCTCCTCTCTTGCCGCATGGCTGCGGTTGGTTTTTTTAGCGCTTTCTTGAATTAGGTTTTCAAAGCAGCACCTAGTAGCTTCTTGTAAACTACAGGCAGCTCACAGCTGCTTGACTGCCCTGTCAGCCTTTTTCAAATCCTGGGCTCCTTGAAGCCTGTCCATGCGCCTCCTCTGACCCGGGAACACAGCATCTCCCTGCCCTTCATCAAACACAGGAAGGGGCTTTGTGGATCCTCCCAGAGGAGCGGGTGATGGCTGTGTCCTTTCGGTCTGTTGCTGGGAGAAGCCTCTTCTTCGGTCGTCTTCCTTGTCCCAGTAACGCCTGATGCTCCAAACACTGCACTCTCCCTGCAAGTGCTGCCTCTTACTAAGCACCTGCTTCACTGGCAGACATTCGGCGTAGTAAAGAGGCAAAGGCTTTGGACCGCCTTGCTGCTGCAGGGACCAACAAATTGCCAAGGAGGTCCAGAAGCTGAGTACTCAGCCAGTACTGTTTTGCCCTGCCTGTGCGCTTAGTTGGCAGCTTTCCCTGGCCATGCAACTCATGAAGTGGTGCTGACCCTGATTTCCAGAAAAGTGCTTGTCAGTTTAAAAGAGAAGAACTGGTTTTCAGTGGGGAGTTGGAAGGGCGACGTTCTGCTGCTTTGGGGGACTGCCCGCTGGCTTTTCTGGTGCGGTGACCCTTCTGTCTCGTCTCGCTCTGAGAGCTCCGCGAGGTCCCTCTTGACCCTCCCTGTGTGGAATAGCTACAAGATGCTGCTGCAGAGACTACTGGACTCTGACAGCCAGGCAGGGGTTAGGCCAGAGCCCAGATGCCCTCGGGAGCAGAGCGCAAAGCCAGAAGCCCGTTGGCTCCCCCACGAGATGTGGTTTGGGACCAGTGTTCCCTGCTGCTGCTCTCCGTGTCCTTCTTGGCTGCCTTAGCCCCTCTCCAGCCTCCACTCCCATTGGCCCAGCATGGCTTTGGCTGCTCTGGGTCTGCCCTTACTCACGGTCCCTGTGGCAGTCGGGTGTCCTTCTTCTGCCTCCCCTCGCCCCCTCCCCCGGCTGCCTTCACTACAGGGGCTTTCTGATGCACTCAATGGCCTCACAGGGCTGCCACAGCAGCGACCGCACTGTCCCAGCCCTGGGTCGCCTGTGGCCTCCCTTTTCCTGCCTCTAGCCAGCTAAACCCTGCCGAGGGGCACTTTGCCCTGGCACTCCGTGCCCTGGTGAATGTTGCAAGCCTGGCACGCAATGGCTGCTCCTTGCTGGACGAGACAAAGAGGAAAGCACTTGAGGTGCCCGGTTAATGCTGAAGAGCCATGGTGATCGCAGGCAACAATGGTTGCTCGTGGGCTCCAGTCCGCCTCTCCAAGCGTGCTCCAGTGGCGCAATGGGCCAGCGCGCAGTACTTATACAGCAGTGCTAAGCGGAGGGATGCTGAGGGTGAGTTCAAGCCTCACCTGGAGCATGGGCTTTTGATCATGCAGTGCCTCCTCTTCCCTTGGGCGGTGCAGCTTCCTAGCAGTGACATCTGTCTCAAGCCAGACATCCTGGGACCTGCCAATACAGACACCTTGGAACACCAGAAGCGCTCGGGGCCGTTCCAGGCTTGACCTGGGCTCTGCCCGCATAGCACTCGGTTTGGGGCCCCGGAGGCAGAGCTGGGCTCTCCTCCCTTCTCTTCCGCAGAGGATCCAGACCTCTTCTCTTCCGCAGAGGATCCAGAGGGTTTCTTTCCCACAGCCAGCTTACAGCTTGGCCGGAACAGGACTTAAGGCTTCCAGCATGGTGGCATAACCTCAGAAAAGTCACACGCTCCCCCTGAAGAAAAAAAAAAAGCGACTTCTTTCTCCCAGGGAAGAGCTACTTGTGTTGGGGGTCTCTATGGCGTGGGATGGCAGTTGCGGGTGGGCTGGGGCTGCAGGGCAGTTTGTGTGTGGAGCTGAGAGTGCCCTGACTGCAACACGGAGAGCAAGGGCAAGGGAAAGGAAAGGTGAAAAGCTGGGCACTTTCCAGGCAGACTCTCTCAGTTCTCAAGCTTGGCCTGGAGAATGGAGAAGCTTGACTGCTTTCCCAGAAGCAGGGGTAGCTGTCACGGCAGCCCCACAGCAGAAGACACTGCACGATCACTAGAAACCAGGAAATCATTTTAGGCACGAGCCCACTGAATGTTTGGAACAGAGAGCACAGAAGAGCTTCCTAGGCCATGGCATCTTTGGAAACAAACCCACTGGCCTACCCTTGCGGGTGCCTCCCGTGTCTTTTCCAACTCTCCTTTTCACCCGGCGGGCTTTGCAAAACCATTGCTGTGACTCGGATTCGGCCACAACGCAGAGTACTAACCACTATACGATCACAGCTGCCCATGTGATTGCCTTTCCTCCTCGGGCCATTTGTCCCTCCTGCCTCCTGCCCTCCTGCCTTCTGCCCTCCTGCGGAGCAGCCAGAGCTGTCAGGTGACGACAGGCTAGCAGGGAGAAGTCAGAAAATGCGAGTCTGTGTCCTTGCAGAGCAGCACCCGAACAGCGCAAGCCCTCATGTGCCTCCCTGGGAGAGGGGAGGCAAACTCATACTCTAGATTCACCTTTTCAGAAGTCTCAGTTCTTGGGGATGGCAAAGAACTGGACTGAAGGAAGTTACGGGGCATGTCCAGGGGCTGGCGATGAGGAAAGGACAACTCTGCAAAGAGCGGCCCCGCGTAGCCAGCTGGACAGAGGGTGGTGTAGGGGGGAAGGCAGGTGCATAGCACAGGGGATAGGAACTGCTCCGTGCCCAGCCCTGGCTCTTTCTGCTCAAGTGTCCCCTCCACCACGCACCCTGGGGTGCAGTGTGAGCCTGTGGGCGCACCTCCACAAAGAGCGACGGTCCTTTCCCCACTTGCTCTGCTCCTGCTGCTGGGAGAGGTCCTGGCGAGAGGTTGCAGCTGCAGGAGTGCTGCGCTGGGTGGCGGAGGTGGCTCAGCAGAAGGGAGCTGCTCCTCGCCTGAGCTACGTTGCAGCCATGCCCGGCCCTGGCCGCCATGCACCTCGCTGACCCTGCCCTTCCCTGGCTGACCGGGCTCCAGAGCTTGGCCTCAGACCCGTCTCAGCACTTTGGACTTGGCTGGCAACCACTGCTCTGTGCCTGGCCCTCGTTCCTGACACTCAACCAGCTCTCCCTTCTTGCTCGGGTGCTGAGGGCCTGTGCCCTGCCAGGGAGGTCCCTGCCTCACTGGCCTTGCTATGTCCCTCGCAGCCTGCTTGCCTGCCCTCGGAAAGCAGCCCGCTCCCACTGCTGGCTGCCACCTGCAGCAAGAGCGTGCTCACGTTTCGCACTGTGCTGCAAGGACAGCCGGAAGGGGCATCGGTCCCCTGGCGAGAGGCAATCCAGACTTCCCCCAGCCCAACCCATGCACCAGGACAGGAGTGTTGCAGTCTGGTGGGTATAGGTGAGTGGTGCAAGGAGCTGGATTTTGGCTCCGGTTTCTTGGAGAGGTGGGTTTGAAGCCCGTGCTGTCGGGCTTTGTTGTCTCAGGCTGCTGTGATTTGTGCCCAGCTGTGATTTTCTGCTCAGGGACTTTCCAGGTGCAAACCTGTGTCCAGCAGTGACCAGCCTCCCCGCCGACCGCCACCTTGCACTCCCTGGGCCTTCCCGCTGCAGGGTGCCTGCTGCCCAGAGGCTCTGGTTGAGGGCCTCGTTCTCAGAAAGAAGGAGGAATGCCTGCAGAGTTGCCTGGGAAGGCTCGAGCTGCCACGGCAATTTGTCTTCCTGACCGGCTGTGGGGGGCTGTGGTTGGAGGGGTTGGTCCCCTGCAGGGCAGGGCTGGTGCCCACCGGTGGGTGCACAGGCAGGCTGGGCCTCTCCTCCCTGGTGGTCTAGTGGTCAGGATTCGGCACTCTCACTGCCGCGGCCTGGGTTCGATTCCCAGCCAGGGAAAGGCTTAGGGTTAGGGCTAACCCTATTGCCACAGCAAGCGAGGCCTTTCACCTGGGGGGGCAGCGTGGAAGGAAGGGGACCCTATCAGACGCACAGGAGCTCTGAGCAGGCACGAGGAACAGGGCGTTTCCTCTGTTGCAACAACAGCCATCCTGGGCTTGCCTGTGCAGCCAGCTCCAGGGCAGCCCTGTCTTCTGCCAAATCCCCTTGCAGAATACCCTTTCCTTAGGGCTCCTGGGAGGCGCTGGGTGACAGAGAAAAGGTCTCTGGGTCTGCGGGACGTGACTCACCTGCCGCAGGAGCTGCCTTGTCTTTCAGTCCTAAGATCCCTGCACTACCCAGTCCCACAGAGGCAGGAGCAGGCGACTCTGCAGTGAAGCTTTGCTCTGCACATGCCAATGAGAGACCCTTCCCATGCTTCCTGGTGCAGACGGGGCCAGAAGGCCCAGGGAGGAGCTGAAATGGGCTCCTGGGCCCATGGGCAGGGTGTGTGGAGCATTGCTGGTCAGGGCCACTGAGGCCCTCAGGGCCCTGACAGCACCCAGGTGTCGCGTCCTGCTGCTACGCCACAGGGGACTCGCAATAACAACCAGTGCTTAGGCCCTGCTGATAGTCACAGCCTGAGCCAGCCCTTGGTTCTGTTACGTCCTGGACAACTCCGGTCACTTTGAAAGAAGCCCTGGAAACAAGCCCACCTGCCCCCCACACTCAGCCATGGCACAGGTGTTCCTCAGTGCAGCGAGATGTTGGTGCACAAGGGGTGGCGCTTAACGCTCCCAGACCCGATTTTGCATTCGCACGGCCTTTGGCACGGTTTGGAGACGGTCCTGGCGGACTCTTGGACAGTGCCCGGGGGGAAAGGAAGTAGCCGTTGCTGAGAGCACAGCTCACCGAGGCAGCACACAGGTGCAGCAGTTTGAGCCAAAGGAGGCTGTGACCTCTCGCAAGCTCTAACAGGCTCCAGCGAGCTCTGTCAGCCATTCCTGAGCACAGGGCGCTTGGAGCTCTAGTTCCACCTAGAGTCGTGATGAGGGAAGGTCAAGCAGCCGTCCAGCAGGTGCCAGCGAGAGACCTGTACCACAAGCGCTGGGCCCAGTACAAGAAAGACATGGCCATGCCGGAGCGAGTCCAGCAAAAGGCCTCCGAGAGGCTTGAGGGATTGAAGCATCCGTCACACGAGCAGAGGCTGAGAGAGCTGGGATTGTTTAGGCGGGAGACGCAAAGGCCCAGAGGGGCTCTTGTCGGTGTGTCTAAATACGTGATGGGGGGAGTAAAGAAGACGGAGCCAGACTCCAGAGCCCAGGCAGACTCCAGACTCCAGAACCCAGAGAGGCTGTGGTATACCTAACCAGCACCAGCCCTTGCTTTGCCGAGGCTCCTCTTTATTCCTTCCTTCCTTTATCCCTTCCTTCCTTCCTTCAGGGCAGAGCTCAGCACAGCCCCTGCGGCCAGCAATGGCAGCGCAGCGTCCCCATCTGGGGCCACCACACTGGTGAGCTCCCCCTCCCCGCCCCCGCCATGGCTCTCGCTGCGCCACGGCGTGGGGTGGGGGCAGCACCCCAAAACAGCCAGCGCAGCTGCCCTTGGCTGAGGTGGGCAAAGCCTGGCAGGGTCTGGGGGAGGGTGTCGCGGGAGGCCTGGCAGCCTCTTGGTGACGCGGGCTGGGGTCACAGTGGGACATGCCGCATCACAGCCACAGCTCCCCTCCCGCCACGGGGCCCCTCCCTGCACTTCCCTGCGAGGCCTGGGCAAGCCCAGCTTTCGGGTGCTGCTCTCGCCACCGCTCTTCTCTGGAGGAGCTGCTTTGCAGCGCAACGAGAGGGCGAAGGCAGGCCACGCAACACTGCTGGAGCCTGCCTGGGGAAGTGCAAAGGAGGAGGAGGAGAAGTTTCCTCCTCCCCCTCCTGCTACAGGGCCTCATTGAGCGTGAGGGGGCGCAAAGATGGAGAACCTGTGGCCAGACGTGTTCCCAACGCTCAGGAATCTCAGCCGCTACGGTAAGGCTTGCAGGAGGTATTTCCTGACTGCTGTAGAGCATATCAGCTAGGAGAAGAGCTATGGAAAGGCTGGGCTCTGTGGGGCAGGGCTGGACAGGGCTAGTGGGTGCCACGAGAGACCAGTCTGCACGTCCCTTGGTGGCCCAGCGGTGAGTTTGGCAGCCGGGACTCCTGCAGGGGAGACACCTGGGGCTGCCCTGAGCCTGGGCGACTCCTGTGGGCACGGCACCGTCCTCTCACTGGCGTGGAAAGCTAGTCCCCGTTTCCCTAGCGGGCGGGTATGCCTTTCAGGCATGCCCACCTGAAAGGACAGGAGCCTCGCTTAGAAGTGGGCAGAGGTGTCCTCGCAGCTCAGCTCTGCAGCTCCCGCCACGTGGAGCGCCTTGCGTGTTCGGAATTGGGGTGGCGGTATGTTTCGTCTCACCTGCACCGGTCACCTCCTTGGTGAGCAGGGTGCTGAATGGTTGTGCGCTTGCTGACTTGGATTTTTCCCTTGCTTTCCAGAGTTTGTTACCATTTGGGACAGCGTCTCTGAATACATTCTAGAGCACTTGGCAGAGAACAAGGTGGGTCTTGTGGCTCGGTCCTCCCCTCCTGAAACGCTGACGGTTTGCCTTGTCCTGACACCCCTGTGCCACGGCGTGCCGTTGCTTCCCTCCCCTGAAAAGAGAAAGAGCACCCCCGCAGGACACTGTCCTGGACAAATGTGCCACAGAGCAGCTTCTCTGGCACCGGCGGTAACAACGGAAGTCCCGATAAAGCAGAAGAGAGTGCTGGGCACTTTCTGGGCCTTCTCCCTTCTCCAGTGCCAGCATGGAAAAACCAAAGCCTGGCCCCTGTTCCAGGGTTGGTCCCTGCCGTTGGAAACCCCTCCGACTGTAGGTAGGGGAGGAATGTTGGCTCTGCTGTTGCTTTCCCAAAGAGATTTGGGGGGCGAGCCGAGGAGCAAGAGGAAAGAAAGGTCTGGAGTGTGTGCTTTCCCTAGTGCCCCATCTTGCCTTTTGCATGCTAGGGGTGGGCAGGGCCCAGGGCAGCATCTCCACGCTCGGGCAAGCCCTCGGTCCGTTTTTCGTCTCCAGGCTGCTTATGCTTGTTCCTTCTCTCCCGCTGCTGCTCTCAGGGTGTCAAGGTATTAGGAGTGGGGATATTCTATGTCCTTAAACACTACGAGTGCTCCGTGAACGGTGAGCTTTCGATTGTTCGGAGACCCATGTTCCGTATATCGGAGGTTGTTGCCAAGGAATACCAGGCCAGGTGCGCTCAAGAAGATGTTCCTGGTAAGAAGACACGTTAAAACCTTTGCCTGCCCTTGCGCCGAGCTTGAGGCGCATGCAAACTGCTCTGAAGACATGACTGAATGCCTCCGGCTGGCCTGAGAACAACTTCAGCTTGTTCAAGCTGCAGAGGCCAGCCAGGAGCAACTGCTCAGAAAGGCTCCCTGGGTGTCCTTTCCTGGTAATATGCCTTCAGCCGGTGCGTGGGAGGGATAGGACGCTGGCCCCAAAAGCGGAGACATTTGCTGACTACGAGGCGGTGGGGGTGGGGGTGGGGGTCGGGGTGGGGGTGCGGGGGGGGTAGAAGAACCCTGTGGGCTGCTGTGCCGTCCTTGCACTTTGCTTCTTCCTTGCGTCTACTGACATGGCATAGGCTTAGCCAGAGGGCACTGGCTGCGGGCACAGTCACAATGGCCTGGCACCACGCACTTTCTCATGGGACCTGCACCCGTCTGCCCTACTTGTCCTGCCCTCCGGTAACGTGGTCCTACCAAATGGTTAGTTTCCCTTTTTTATTCCTGCACTGGCAAAATCACTGCTGCCCCCTGAGCACCTCAGTTTGCAGGCTGCTCTGACTCTTCCCGGAAGGGACTCCATAAACCGCTCCTAGGCGCTGTAGCAGAGGATTCAAGAGCCTGCTCTGAGGCAGCGCTGTCTTGCCAGAAAGTGTTGTCACCTTGTGATTGGAGCCCGCTGCCCTGCTGCAGAGGTGACTTTGTTCCTCCTTTGCTGCTGTCTAGGTGACGTAAGAATCGTCCCTCTGAGGTACGAGGATCTATCCGTGTGTGCCCACATGCCTTTTACAACGGTGCAGTGCTGCATACAGGAGACCGTGATGGCGTTCTTTCGGGCCATCTCAAAAAGACAGGCCGTGGACTTTGTCTTCAAGGCCATTGGCATTCTCTCCGTACGAGACCAGGAAGTGACCATGAGATTTTACGATGACTTCCTCCTCACCGTGGATGGCACTGGAAAGCTGCTAGCAGCTCTGCTCGGGGTAAGTCGAGCACTTCCCCGTGCTACGCCTACTTCTTCTGGACACCTGTCAAAGGACGACTGAACTGATCTCTGTTGGCCTGCCAGGACCTTCCCGGCCAGCGGGGCAGCCACGGTCTCCAGCCACGCCAACTCTCTCTAGCGTCCGTCTCTCGTACGCAGTGGTCTGGGCGACAGAGGCGAACGTAGGACGAGCTGCCCCGCGTTAGGCCAAGGCTCTGGCTGGCCCAGCATCCCACTCTCTGTGCTAGAAATGATAATGGCGAGGCTTTTACGGGCTCAAAAGTAGGCAGTTTCTGGGGAAAGAGTCTACGACGCAGGCAGGTATCTGTGGCGCTTCCCCTCGCAGAAAGCCATGGTTGAGTGCTGGGCCGTCTGCACTGACCAGCCCTTCCCAGTGTCCCTGGCGTCCCACTGCCATGAACGGCTCTTTTCTGCCCCAGGCCTGCATTCACGCTCTGCTTGGGATGGTCACCCTGTCCCAGCCTGTCTCCTCATCCCAGCCCAATGCCCTTCCCCAGCTCTCTCGTGTGGCGCTCCCGGTTCTTACCCACTGGGCAAAGGCAAAGCAAGGGCTGGGTCTCTCTCGCTCCTCTTCCATGCTATGGATGCAACCACCCAAATCCTTGGAGAGCCTGTGAGGCTAACACCAGGTCCGAGCCAGGTGTTCTCTTTCCAGGAAGGCTCATAGCAAGCCAACCGGCAAAACCCGGCCCGCAGAGACCCTGGCTAATCGAATGCCTTCTCCTGTGCCTGACTTCTCCACTAACAGAGAAGGCGCGTCCTCGTTGACTGTCTTGACTCTTGCCCTTGCGAAACACCTGGCAGTGAGGTCCCTCAGTCTCAGCTCTGAGCTGTGCATCTTCTGCTTTCCTAGTTGAGGGCTAGCATTTGGAGAGGAAACTTTGTTTCAGGGTGTCCCCGTGGCAGCATCTGCCCTGAGCACAAGAAAGATTTGCTGCCTTTAGGAGCAAGGCAGTCATGTCGCCGGAACGCTCTCACGTACCTCTGTCTCTGTTTCAGGCCCCAGGGACGAGACCCCTGGTGGTTTCAGGAAGAGGAAGTGTGGCTTTTCGCATGGGTCCCGGCAGTGTCTTCGTGTTGCCACAGTACGTTTGTGGAGTAGGTCTCAGCTCCTGCTTGGTGAATAGGAGGAGGGGAGGCGAGATGGTCTCCAGGGGCAGCAAGGAGGCCTGGAGTACACTTTCTCCGCGTCAGGATAGGGAAGCCCTGGCCCAGACTGGTGGGGCCTCTCGTGTGCGCACACGCCGCGGAGGTCTGGCCTGTGCCTCTCCGGTTCCTCAGAATGAGAGTTCTCAAGGATGTTGCGTACTCTGCTTTGGAAAGCTATGGCCTTGGCAGGCCTTCTCAAAGCTCTCTGGCAACGGACTGTGAATGCGAGCGGCAAAGGGAGCGTGGTGCCTTTTCTGCAGCCTGGCGTCTTCTCCTTTCCAGATTTGATTTGACGCTTCCGGCTGAAAAACAAGAGGCGGAATCTCCCTCCCAGGGATCCCTGAAGTGCACTGAAGAAGAAGGGCAGATGGACAGAACAGGTCATGTCACAGCTGACTTGTGAGAGAGAAGGGAGTGTGCATGCGTGCGTGTGTTCATGCGTGTGTTCCCTTTGTCCTCAGCAGTAGGTGGTTGGAGCCCTGGTCAAGATGCGGTGCCTGGGAGAGTAGACTGCCTCTTTGTGCCTCTATTTACCCCTCGCAGCAAATCTCAAGTGACTCTGGATGGCAGGAGGTCTCAGGGTGGCCCAACAGCAACAAATGCAGCTGGTGCCGCTGAAGGGCAGTTTTGCCCCGGGGCGCTGCGCCCTGGTGGATAGCGCAAGCTCCTCTTTCACTTTAGCACTTTAGGACGTTTGGCGGCGAGGTGTCTATGCTGGAGGGGAAGGGAGGGGGGGTCTACCTCTCTGACGGATCCCGGGCACGTGAATGTGGGGAGAAAGATTGCCTGGAGATGACTGTCAACAGGCTGCTAGCGTGTGCCAAGGACGTCCTAGGGAGCAAGACCTCTTGGAGAGCGTGGCTCCAAGGGGATCAGCCTGTTTGATCCGATGCTGGAGCACATCTGCCTGTCCCAAGTGCTCACAAAGACGCTTGCTGAAGAGCCTTCTCCTTTCCTACTTCCAGGGAGTGCTCCCGTTGCGTGCCTCCTCTCTCAAGAAAGGCCTGTGCCACCCGCGTTATCTGGCGCCGGCCGTAAAAAGCAGAAGGGGCGGAAGAGCAAAGGAAGCAAGTCGTCGGCCAGGTGAGGCTCTTGGAGAAAAGGGCTGAGGGTGCCCTTGTGCTCTTGGAGTTCTTCGAAGGGGTTGCTTCTTCCGTACACTCTGTCAGTGTGACATCTGAAGGGCGGCCAACAAGTCTTTGCATGACTTGGTCTTCCTAGATTGACGGCAAGCCTGTCGCAGGTTTCTGCGAGCCTCTGGTGTCAAGCTTCTCTCTGGTGCCTTTCTTGTTTCCAGGACGGAGACTGAGATGTCGCCTGTGAGACCAGCCTCTTCCTCCAGAGGGTCTCGGAAGGCCGCCAAAGGCCGGGAGGCAAAGGACAGAGCGCGTAACAAGCAGACTGAGGGAAAAGGTAATGTCACAGCTGACTGGTGAGAGAGGTGTGTTTGTTTTCCTTTTGGCCTCCGCAGCACGGGGCTGGAGCCAAGCTGAAAAGGCGATGCCTGGCGGAGTAGGCTGCTCCTCTTGTGCCTCTGTTTACTCATCACGGCAGATCTCAGGGGACTCCTCCTGGAAGGGGCTCTCCGGGCAGTCCTGCAGCACCAACTGCAGCAGCTGCCACTGCTGAGGGGCACTTGGCCCTGGGACTCCATGCCCTGGTGTGTCTTGCAAGCTGCTCCTTAGTTGCAGGAGTCTGTCTGTGCAGCAGCATTTAGGAATTTAGGAAGATCCCTCCGCGCTCTGCGCGGGATCAAAATCCTGCCTTGAGCTGCCAGTGGCGGAGGGGGTCTAGCTTTCCCAGGGAAGCAGCGCGCTGGAAAGTGGGGAGGAAGACCACGTGGAGATGAGTGGCGACAGGCTGCGAAGCTGTGCCAAAACGTGGCTTCCTTGTGGAGGCTGGTAATTGCAGGCCTTGTGCTGTGCATCTCCCTAAGCATGTCTTTGGGCTGGATGTGCCAGAAGAGCAAGTCTGTGCATGTGAGCGCCTTATAGATGTGCAGGAATCTGTTCCCCTTCTCGTGTGGAACTATGCCCTCCAGCCCGCAGCCGCCCCAAAGGAGAGGGTACCATGAGGTCACCAGCACCTCCCAGCCAAGCCCCGCTTTTTAAGCCTATGGGCTAGAGAAAGCAGGAGAACAGCCACAGTACTCCAGGGCAGAAGGGTGCCCTGCAGAAGTGAAGAGCTGGACAGGATTCTGTGTCAGCAAGGGCCTAAGACCTGCTCGGGAGCAGAGCTCCGAGGCAATCGGGCTCTTTGATCCAAAGCTGGAGCACAGCTGCCTGTCCTTCTTGTTCAAACGCTCACAGAGATGCTTGCTGAAGAGTCTCCGCCCTTCCTACTTCCAGGGAGTCCTCCTGCTGAGCGCCTCCTTTCTCGAGAAAGGCTTTCTCCGCCCACGCTATCTGGGGCCAGCTCAAAGGGAGGGAAAGAATGGAAAACCCGGGCAAACAAGCCAGCTGCCAGGTGAGGCTCTTGGAGCAAAGCATGCCGGTGACCGTGTGCTTTTGGCATTCTGGGAAGGAGTTGTTTCCGTCGCACACGCCGTCGGTATGAACTCTGAAAGGTTGTCAACTCGTGTCACAACGACCGATGTCGATGCAAGAGGTGTTGCAGCAGCTGAGAAGTTGCAGCAAAGCTGTTCTGCTTTGCTAGACATTTCAAGGGACCTCATTTGGTTGCAGCGTAGATGAGAGCACTTCCCAGAGGAACGTGAAAGTCAGACCATCCTCCCCCACCAACAGAGAGCGGTGTCCGTTTTCCCTGGTTTTTAGGTTGGATTCAATTCACTAGAAGCCTCCCCTTTTCCCATTTCACCCCAAAACAGAGTCTTTCTGACCACCTCACGGCCTTTAGTGCCCCTAGCAGGAGGCGGCTAGCGGGCTCTGCAGGCTCCGGGCGTGGCAAATGGCACTGGTTTTCTCCTCGTGCCATCCAGAGAGGGCCCACACCTGGGCATCCAGAGCTTTCCTTAGGGCCTGTAGGGCCTCATGTGAGTGCTACAGCTGGAGGCGTTCTTCCCTCACTCTTGATGGGATCACAAGGGCTCAAATACACCAAATGCTCCAGCAGCACCGTCTTGTGCTGCAGAGGCTGGCACGCCGCTGCTTGTGAGCACAAGATGGAGAACGGTCTCATCCGGGACTCCGATAACCTCACCCGGCTTGTGTGTTTTCAGCCTGCTGCAAACAGTTCGGGAGAGCTCCTCTCAGGTGGACGAGGACAGCAAGCAGCAAGAACCTCGTCAAGCCAGACCTCGGACTGCAATTCCTGTTTGCAGGCAGCCAAACAGGGCAGAACAGGTAAGCCGAGGAGCGGAGCCGTGGAGGTCTCCAAGTCCGAGTGGTACTGCTGCCCCCCAAAGAGCAGGCCAGGTGGCCATGGTCTTTCAAGCTTGCCTGCCCATGCCTGGCAGGGAGAAGCTGCTGCAAAAAGCCAAAGGGGAGGAGCAGCAATGTGCTGTGGTGGGGGCATGGCTGGGTCGCCCCCTCCCTTGAACTTGCAGGGAAGAAGGCCAACCACAGGCGGGGCTGTGTTTGCAAGAGTGTAGCCAGCCGAGTGAAGGACGCCACGAGTCCTCTCTCTTCAGCCCTTGGGAGACCTCACCTGGAGCCAGCCCTAGGTCCAGGGTGGGGCTCGACCATGCAAGAGAGGCTCTGGAATGCTGGAGCAAATCCAGCGGAGGCTCCCAAGCTGGCCAGCGGGCTGGAGAACCTGGTGTCCAAGGGAGAGGTGGAGAGGACTGTGTTTGTTCAGCCCATAGAAGAGAAGGCTCAAGGGTCCATCTCCTTGCTGTCTGCAGCTACCCGGGGGAAAGGCTAGAGGTAACTTAGCCAGCTCTTCTCAGAGGCGCACAGTGACAGGGTGAGAGGCACAAGACGTAGAGTTGCAAAAAGGCAGATTCCGGCTAGCTGTTGGTGGACACAGCCCGGGCAGCCTGCTCTAACTGGCCCCGCTTGGAGCGGGGCCTTGGACGAGAGTTCTCCAGAGGTCCCCTCCAACCGACCCCGTTCAGTGGTTCCGTGCTGGGGTCTGACTGGTGGAACCCCACGGGAGCGTTTGATTTCACGGTTGCAGCGCTGAAAAACGGTCATTCCTTGCCCTCATTCACCCTGTCACGAGCGATGTCAGCAAGAGAGAATGGAGCCAGCAAGCAACGGTGGTGAATCCCGGCCAGGGTCCCTGCCTGCGGCAGTGCTTGGCATGGGGGTTTCTGAGGCCAGAGCAGAGCAAGTGTGCGGGAGGACGCACAGGCCCCGCAGTTGCTGGCTTCTCCAGGGCTGAGAGGTGAGAGCGCCTGAGGGAGGTCAGAAGCAGCCTCAAATTTGTCCTCTGGCCCCAATGCAGGCTTGGCGGCATCAGGAAACGCTGCCCGAGGTTCAGCCACACTCACCAGTGCCGTGGCTTGGGAAAGAGGAGAGCGCTGCTGCCTTCCTGCCCCGAGCTGAGGAGAAGAAGAGGAAGCCAGAGAGGCTGCCGCGGCTGCGCAAAGAGTAAGTGCGCGCCAGGCCCAGCCCCGGCCTGGAAAACTGGAGTGGCAGCACCTGTCCGAGGTGTGAGGAAGCCCATCTTGGGAGCCATGGGGCTGGGTATGGCGTCCCCTGATTTCTCCTGGCATGGCAATGACCTGGGCTGGACCCTGGTGCCAGGCAGCCCCAAGCTGCATTGCCACTTGAAGGCTGTGGGTACCACCAGCGGGAGCGTGCGTGCAGGTGCTGGTCGAGGGGAGAGGCAGGAGGGCCTCAGCCAGAAGGGGAGAGGGAACTTTCCCTGCTCTTGCAGGCAGCTTTCTGTACGAGCAAGCCACACCCTGCAACTCTTGGAGACTTACCAAGTGCGTCGGGAAGAGTGGAAGCAGAGGGTAGAGCTGAATCGGCAGCGGAATTCCCAAGAGAAGCACTTCCTCTGGTAAATTTCTCCAGCTGGGGGTGCTGTTTCCCCTTCCCCTGCACTGGCCTTCCCTCCACACCCAGGAGCACCCAAGGGGAGGGGAGGGGAAGGGGGTCCGGTCTTTCCCTGGCACCCCTCGTGGGAGAGCAACAGGCTTTGCAGGCTGTGGCCTGGGAGCAGGCACCCTTCCAGCCCAGGGGCAGGGGTTGGGCACTCAGCGGTGGGCTTTCCCTGTGGGACCAGAAAGTTGTGGCTGCCGACGATGAAAGGATTCCTCCAGCGTTTTGGCTCTCCCTTTTCAAACCGCACGCTCCATCCTTGTCTCCCCAAGGCTCCACACCCGGACACCTTGCCCTGTGGGGATCGAGGCCGGCTTGGTGCAAAGTCCCATCCCCGCCTGACTCCTCCGCAGGCTGATTACCGGCACGTGGCACCTTGTCATGTCCTTGCCTTGGACACTAGGGCCCCTGTCCCGTTCCAGAAAGCATAGAGATGCCAGCAGAAGCAGACCCCAGAAGAACCGCCCTGCCCTAGGCCTGCAGCGTTTCCGTGCCCTTCTCCCTGTGCCTAAAACCAAACGGTTCCTTTTTAATGCCCTAGCACTGGGCAGCAGATGGCTCTGCGGGATCAAAGGGAGAGATACCAGGACTTGCTGGCTGCGCAGAAGACGTGTGAACATTGCTGGAAAGTCTGGAAGCGTGGTCCTGAGCCATCTTGCTAGCTGCGGAAGCCTGCCTGGGCCTGAAGAGCGACCAGTCCCAAGGCACTGCAGCTCCAGGGCCAAGTGGAGGCCTGTCAGCGTGGGAGCTCCCTCGGCTGCTGTCAGCGTTGTCTCCATTGCGGCCATGGAGCTCTTAGCAAAGGGGATGTTGAAATCCACCTACAAGGGCCAAAGGAAAAAAAAAAGTGGCGTGTACTTGTTCACGGCTGGAGTAACCAGCCTGTGCCTCACAAAGGACAGTGCTGCAGGACAGATGAACAGAAGAGCTGTTAAACCCCCCATGTGCTCCTCCACAGTTTTTGTAGCGCCGTAACAGAATAACGCCCGTACACAGACCGCAGCATAGAGACACGCGTGCCACAGAGCGGGTGTGCAAGCAAACCACTGCCTCACTCATTCTAAGGACAGCGCGCGCGCACACACACGCGCCCCTTTCTTCCTTCATTACCCTCCCTAGGACACGCTCAGAGCTCACACCTCTCACTCCCCAAGACCCTCACGCACAGCCAGGACTGCACCGCCAGAGTGCACATGCACCAGCCCAACACATCCCTGACACTGCACACGCATCCGCACACATGCTCACGCTCTCCACACGCACAGAGACACTGCACAGCGGACACACCCCTCACACAGCATGGTGGCCAGGACACACGTACACCTGATGGGCCCACAGCCCCAGGGGTGCTATAGGAGCTGCAGCCCTTCTCCGGATTGTATGGGGAAAGGCTAAGGGCAGAGGAGGAGCTGCTGTGGGGTAGAGCGGTGCGGCAACCTGGGAGTGCAGATGCCTGGCTTTTCTCTGCAGCTGCAGTGCTCTCCAGCCAGGCAAACCTGGGATGGGCCATGTTTGTCCCTGGGCCTCCGTCGGCCCTTGGCTGCTCCTTGTGGCGGCCCCCCCAGGGCTGTGCTCATGTCCTGGTGGGCGCACGGTGTCCCCACCACCCACCTCCTGCCTGCTGCCTGGAGGTGGACGTGCCTCATTTAGACCTTCCTCCTCTCTTGCCGCATGGCTGCGGTTGGTTTTTTTAGCGCTTTCTTGAATTAGGTTTTCAAAGCAGCACCTAGTAGCTTCTTGTAAACTACAGGCAGCTCACAGCTGCTTGACTGCCCTGTCAGCCTTTTTCAAATCCTGGGCTCCTTGAAGCCTGTCCATGCGCCTCCTCTGACCCGGGAACACAGCATCTCCCTGCCCTTCATCAAACACAGGAAGGGGCTTTGTGGATCCTCCCAGAGGAGCGGGTGATGGCCGTGTCCTTTCGGTCTGTTGCTGGGAGAAGCCTCTTCTTCGGTCGTCTTCCTTGTCCCAGTAACGCCTGATGCTCCAAACACTGCACTCTCCCTGCAAGTGCTGCCTCTTACTAAGCACCTGCTTCACTGGCAGACATTCGGCGTAGTAAAGAGGCAAAGGCTTTGGACCGCCTTGCTGCTGCAGGGACCAACAAATTGCCAAGGAGGTCCAGAAGCTGAGTACTCAGCCAGTACTGTTTTGCCCTGCCTGTGCGCTTAGTTGGCAGCTTTCCCTGGCCATGCAACTCATGAAGTGGTGCTGACCCTGATTTCCAGAAAAGTGCTTGTCAGTTTAAAAGAGAAGAACTGGTTTTCAGTGGGGAGTTGGAAGGGCGACGTTCTGCTGCTTTGGGGGACTGCCCGCTGGCTTTTCTGGTGCGGTGACCCTTCTGTCTCGTCTCGCTCTGAGAGCTCCGCGAGGTCCCTCTTGACCCTCCCTGTGTGGAATAGCTACAAGATGCTGCTGCAGAGACTACTGGACTCTGACAGCCAGGCAGGGGTTAGGCCAGAGCCCAGATGCCCTCGGGAGCAGAGCGCAAAGCCAGAAGCCCGTTGGCTCCCCCACGAGATGTGGTTTGGGACCAGTGTTCCCTGCTGCTGCTCTCCGTGTCCTTCTTGGCTGCCTTAGCCCCTCTCCAGCCTCCACTCCCATTGGCCCAGCATGGCTTTGGCTGCTCTGGGTCTGCCCTTACTCACGGTCCCTGTGGCAGTCGGGTGTCCTTCTTCTGCCTCCCCTCGCCCCCTCCCCCGGCTGTCTTCACTACAGGGGCTTTCTGATGCACTCAATGGCCTCACAGGGCTGCCACAGCAGCGACCGCACTGTCCCAGCCCTGGGTCGCCTGTGGCCTCCCTTTTCCTGCCTCTAGCCAGCTAAACCCTGCCGAGGGGCACTTTGCCCTGGCACTCCGTGCCCTGGTGAATGTTGCAAGCCTGGCACGCAATGGCTGCTCCTTGCTGGACGAGACAAAGAGGAAAGCACTTGAGGTGCCCGGTTAATGCTGAAGAGCCATGGTGATCGCAGGCAACAATGGTTGCTCGTGGGCTCCAGTCCGCCTCTCCAAGCGTGCTCCAGTGGCGCAATGGGCCAGCGCGCAGTACTTATACAGCAGTGCTAAGCGGAGGGATGCTGAGGGTGTGAGTTCAAGCCTCACCTGGAGCATGGGCTTTTGATCATGCACTGCCTCCTCTTCCCTTGGGCGGTGCAGCTTCCTAGCAGTGACATCTGTCTCAAGCCAGACATCCTGGGACCTGCCAATACAGACACCTTGGAACACCAGAAGCGCTCGGGGCCGTTCCAGGCTTGACCTGGGCTCTGCCCGCATAGCACTCGGTTTGGGGCCCCGGAGGCAGAGCTGGGCTCTCCTCCCTTCTCTTCCGCAGAGGATCCAGACCCCACTCAGGGCGCAGATGCTAACATTTTCCTTTGCTCTTCAGCATTTGCCCTCCAGGCGGACACTCTCCCAGCACCAGCTGCCCAGCCTCACTGTGGCAGAGCCTTCCTAGCCAGCCTTTCCCCCTGCAGCCAGGCCAGGAGGAAGCACTCCTGGCTCTCTACACGCGAGCACTGCGGTGGAGCTGCAGGCAAAAGCTGCTGCCTCACAGCGCCTCTCACTCTGCAGCAGGCAAGGGAGAAAGGCAGCTCTGCCTTTCCAGGGAGGGTTTCTTTCCCACAGCCAGCTTACAGCTTGGCCGGAACAGGACTTAAGACTTCCAGCATGGTGGCATAACCTCAGAAAAGTCACACGCTCCCCCTGAAGAAAAAAAAAAAGCGACTTCTTTCTCCCAGGGAAGAGCTACTTGTGTTGGGGGTCTCTATGGCGTGGGATGGCAGTTGCGGGTGGGCTGGGGCTGCAGGGCAGTTTGTGTGTGGAGCTGAGAGTGCCCTGACTGCAACACGGAGAGCAAGGGCAAGGGAAAGGAAAGGTGAAAAGCTGGGCACTTTCCAGGCAGACTCTCTCAGTTCTCAAGCTTGGCCTGGAGAACGGAGAAGCTTGACTGCTTTCCCAGAAGCAGGGGTAGCTGTCACGGCAGCCCCACAGCAGAAGACACTGCACGATCACTAGAAACCAGGAAATCATTTTAGGCACGAGCCCACTGAATGTTTGGAACAGAGAGCACAGAAGAGCTTCCTAGGCCATGGCATCTTTGGAAACAAACCCGTTGGCCTACCCTTGCGGGTGCCTCCCAGAGCTGTCAGGTGACGGCAGGCTAGCAGGGAGAAGTCAGAAAATGCGAGTCTGTGTCCTTGCAGAGCAGCACCCGAACAGCGCAAGCCCTCATGTGCCTCCCTGGGAGAGGGGAGGCAAACTCACACTCTAGATTCACCTTTTCAGAAGTCTCAGTTCTTGGGGATGGCAAAGAACTGGACTGAAGGAAGTTACGGGGCATGTCCAGGGGCTGGCGATGAGGAAAGGACAACTCTGCAAAGAGCGGCCCCGCGTAGCCAGCTGGACAGAGGGTGGTGTAGGGGGGAAGGCAGGTGCATAGCACAGGGGATAGGAACTGCTCCGTGCCCAGCCCTGGCTCTTTCTGCTCAAGTGTCCCCTCCACCACGCACCCTGGGGTGCAGTGTGAGCCTGTGGGCGCACCTCCACAAAGAGCGACGGTCCTTTCCCCACTTGCTCTGCTCCTGCTGCTGGGAGAGGTCCTGGCGAGAGGTTGCAGCTGCAGGAGTGCTGCGCTGGGTGGCGGAGGTGGCTCAGCAGAAGGGAGCTGCTCCTCGCCTGAGCTACGTTGCAGCCATGCCCGGCCCTGGCCGCCATGCACCTCGCTGACCCTGCCCTTCCCTGGCTGACCGGGCTCCAGAGCTTGGCCTCAGACCCGTCTCAGCACTTTGGACTTGGCTGGCAACCACTGCTCTGTGCCTGGCCCTCGTTCCTGACACTCAACCAGCTCTCCCTTCTTGCTCGGGTGCTGAGGGCCTGTGCCCTGCCAGGGAGGTCCCTGCCTCACTGGCCTTGCTATGTCCCTCGCAGCCTGCTTGCCTGCCCTCGGAAAGCAGCCCGCTCCCACTGCTGGCTGCCACCTGCAGCAAGAGCGTGCTCACGTTTCGCACTGTGCTGCAAGGACAGCCGGAAGGGGCATCGGTCTCCTGGCGAGAGGCAATCCAGACTTCCCCCAGCCCAACCCATGCACCAGGACAGGAGTGTTGCAGTCTGGTGGGTATAGGTGAGTGGTGCAAGGAGCTGGATTTTGGCTCCGGTTTCTTGGAGAGGTGGGTTTGAAGCCCGTGCTGTCGGGCTTTGTTGTCTCAGGCTGCTGTGATTTGTGCCCAGCTGTGATTTTCTGCTCAGGGACTTTCCAGGTGCAAACCTGTGTCCAGCAGTGACCAGCCTCCCCGCCGACCGCCACCTTGCACTCCCTGGGCCTTCCCACTGCAGGGTGCCTGCTGCCCAGAGGCTCTGGTTGAGGGCCTCGTTCTCAGAAAGAAGGAGGAATGCCTGCAGAGTTGCCTGGGAAGGCTCGGGCTGCCACGGCAATTTGTCTTCCTGACCGGCTGTGGGGGGCTGTGGTTGGAGGGGTTGGTCCCCTGCAGGGCAGGGCTGGTGCCCACCGGTGGGTGCACAGGCAGGCTGGGCCTCTCCTCCCTGGTGGTCTAGTGGTCAGGATTCGGCACTCTCACTGCCGCGGCCTGGGTTCGATTCCCAGCCAGGGAAAGGCTTAGGGTTAGGGCTAACCCTATTGCCACAGCAAGCGAGGCCTTTCACCTGGGGGGGCAGCGTGGAAGGAAGGGGACCCTATCAGACGCACAGGAGCTCTGAGCAGGCACGAGGAACAGGGCGTTTCCTCTGTTGCAACAACAGCCATCCTGGGCTTGCCTGTGCAGCCAGCTCCAGGGCAGCCCTGTCTTCTGCCAAATCCCCTTGCAGAATACCCTTTCCTTAGGGCTCCTGGGAGGCGCTGGGTGACAGAGAAAAGGTCTCTGGGTCTGCGGGACGTGACTCACCTGCCGCAGGAGCTGCCTTGTCTTTCAGTCCTAAGATCCCTGCACTACCCAGTCCCACAGAGGCAGGAGCAGGCGACTCTGCAGTGAAGCTTTGCTCTGCACATGCCAATGAGAGACCCTTCCCATGCTTCCTGGTGCAGACGGGGCCAGAAGGCCCAGGGAGGAGCTGAAATGGGCTCCTGGGCCCATGGGCAGGGTGTGTGGAGCATTGCTGGTCAGGGCCACTGAGGCCCTCAGGGCCCTGACAGCACCCAGGTGTCGCGTCCTGCTGCTACGCCACAGGGGACTCGCAATAACAACCAGTGCTTAGGCCCTGCTGATAGTCACAGCCTGAGCCAGCCCTTGGTTCTGTTACGTCCTGGACAACTCCGGTCACTTTGAAAGAAGCCCTGGAAACAAGCCCACCTGCCCCCCACACTCAGCCATGGCACAGGTGTTCCTCAGTGCAGCGAGATGTTGGTGCACAAGGGGTGGCGCTTAACGCTCCCAGACCCGATTTTGCATTCGCACGGCCTTTGGCACGGTTTGGAGACGGTCCTGGCGGACTCTTGGACAGTGCCCGGGGGGAAAGGAAGTAGCCGTTGCTGAGAGCACAGCTCACCGAGGCAGCACACAGGTGCAGCAGTTTGAGCCAAAGGAGGCTGTGACCTCTCGCAAGCTCTAACAGGCTCCAGCGAGCTCTGTCAGCCATTCCTGAGCACAGGGCGCTTGGAGCTCTAGTTCCACCTAGAGTCGTGATGAGGGAAGGTCAAGCAGCCGTCCAGCAGGTGCCAGCGAGAGACCTGTACCACAAGCGCTGGGCCCAGTACAAGAAAGACATGGCCATGCCGGAGCGAGTCCAGCAAAAGGCCTCCGAGAGGCTTGAGGGATTGAAGCATCCGTCACACGAGCAGAGGCTGAGAGAGCTGGGATTGTTTAGGCGGGAGACGCAAAGGCCCAGAGGGGCTCTTGTCGGTGTGTCTAAATACGCGATGGGGGGAGTAAAGAAGACGGAGCCAGACTCCAGAGCCCAGGCAGACTCCAGACTCCAGAACCCAGAGAGGCTGTGGTATACCTAACCAGCACCAGCCCTTGCTTTGCCGAGGCTCCTCTTTATTCCTTCCTTCCTTTATCCCTTCCTTCCTTCCTTCAGGGCAGAGCTCAGCACAGCCCCTGCGGCCAGCAATGGCAGCGCAGCGTCCCCATCTGGGGCCACCACACTGGTGAGCTCCCCCTCCCCGCCCCCGCCATGGCTCTCGCTGCGCCACGGCGTGGGGTGGGGGCAGCACCCCAAAACAGCCAGCGCAGCTGCCCTTGGCTGAGGTGGGCAAAGCCTGGCAGGGTCTGGGGGAGGGTGTCGCGGGAGGCCTGGCAGCCTCTTGGTGACGCGGGCTGGGGTCACAGTGGGACATGCCGCATCACAGCCACAGCTCCCCTCCCGCCACGGGGCCCCTCCCTGCACTTCCCTGCGAGGCCTGGGCAAGCCCAGCTTTCGGGTGCTGCTCTCGCCACCGCTCTTCTCTGGAGGAGCTGCTTTGCAGCGCAACGAGAGGGCGAAGGCAGGCCACGCAACACTGCTGGAGCCTGCCTGGGGAAGTGCAAAGGAGGAGGAGGAGAAGTTTCCTCCTCCCCCTCCTGCTACAGGGCCTCATTGAGCGTGAGGGGGCGCAAAGATGGAGAACCTGTGGCCAGACGTGTTCCCAACGCTCAGGAATCTCAGCCGCTACGGTAAGGCTTGCAGGAGGTATTTCCTGACTGCTGTAGAGCATATCAGCTAGGAGAAGAGCTATGGAAAGGCTGGGCTCTGTGGGGCAGGGCTGGACAGGGCTAGTGGGTGCCACGAGAGACCAGTCTGCACGTCCCTTGGTGGCCCAGCGGTGAGTTTGGCAGCCGGGACTCCTGCAGGGGAGACACCTGGGGCTGCCCTGAGCCTGGGCGACTCCTGTGGGCACGGCACCGTCCTCTCACTGGCGTGGAAAGCTAGTCCCCGTTTCCCTAGCGGGCGGGTATGCCTTTCAGGCATGCCCACCTGAAAGGACAGGAGCCTCGCTTAGAAGTGGGCAGAGGTGTCCTCGCAGCTCAGCTCTGCAGCTCCCGCCACGTGGAGCGCCTTGCGTGTTCGGAATTGGGGTGGCGGTATGTTTCGTCTCACCTGCACCGGTCACCTCCTTGGTGAGCAGGGTGCTGAATGGTTGTGCGCTTGCTGACTTGGATTTTTCCCTTGCTTTCCAGAGATTGTTACCATTTGGGACAGCGTCTCTGAATACATTCTAGAGCACTTGGCAGAGAACAAGGTGGGTCTTGTGGCTCGGTCCTCCCCTCCTGAAACGCTGACGGTTTGCCTTGTCCTGACACCCCTGTGCCACGGCGTGCCGTTGCTTCCCTCCCCTGAAAAGAGAAAGAGCACCCCCGCAGGACACTGTCCTGGACAAATGTGCCACAGAGCAGCTTCTCTGGCACTGGCGGTAACAACGGAAGTCCCGATAAAGCAGAAGAGAGTGCTGGGCACTTTCTGGGCCTTCTCCCTTCTCCAGTGCCAGCATGGAAAAACCAAAGCCTGGCCCCTGTTCCAGGGTTGGTCCCTGCCGTTGGAAACCCCTCCGACTGTAGGTAGGGGAGGAATGTTGGCTCTGCTGTTGCTTTCCCAAAGAGATTTGGGGGGCGAGCCGAGGAGCAAGAGGAAAGAAAGGTCTGGAGTGTGTGCTTTCCCTAGTGCCCCATCTTGCCCTTTGCATGCTAGGGGTGGGCAGGGCCCAGGGCAGCATCCCCACGCTCGGGCAAGCCCTCGGTCCGTTTTTCGTCTCCAGGCTGCTTATGCTTGTTCCTTCTCTCCCGCTGCTGCTCTCAGGGTGTCAAGGTATTAGGAGTGGGGATATTCTATGTCCTTAAACACTACGAGTGCTCCGTGAACGGTGAGCTTTCGATTGCTCGGAGACCCATGTTCCGTATATCGGAGGTTGTTGCCAAGGAATACCAGGCCAGGTGCGCTCAAGAAGATGTTCCTGGTAAGAAGACACGTTAAAACCTTTGCCTGCCCTTGCGCCGAGCTTGAGGCGCATGCAAACTGCTCTGAAGACATGACTGAATGCCTCCGGCTGGCCTGAGAACAACTTCAGCTTGTTCAAGCTGCAGAGGCCAGCCAGGAGCAACTGCTCAGAAAGGCTCCCTGGGTGTCCTTTCCTGGTAATATGCCTTCAGCCGGTGCGTGGGAGGGATAGGACGCTGGCCCCAAAAGCGGAGACATTTGCTGACTACGAGGCGGTGGGGGTGGGGGTGGGGGTCGGGGTGGGGGTGCGGGGGGGGTAGAAGAACCCTGTGGGCTGCTGTGCCGTCCTTGCACTTTGCTTCTTCCTTGCGTCTACTGACATGGCATAGGCTTAGCCAGAGGGCACTGGCTGCGGGCACAGTCACAATGGCCTGGCACCACGCACTTTCTCATGGGACCTGCACCCGTCTGCCCTACTTGTCCTGCCCTCCGGTAACGTGGTCCTACCAAATGGTTAGTTTCCCTTTTTTATTCCTGCACTGGCAAAATCACTGCTGCCCCCTGAGCACCTCAGTTTGCAGGCTGCTCTGACTCTTCCCGGAAGGGACTCCATAAACCGCTCCTAGGCGCTGTAGCAGAGGATTCAAGAGCCTGCTCTGAGGCAGCGCTGTCTTGCCAGAAAGTGTTGTCGCCTTGTGATTGGAGCCCGCTGCCCTGCTGCAGAGGTGACTTTGTTCCTCCTTTGCTGCTGTCTAGGTGACGTAAGAATCGTCCCTCTGAGGTACGAGGATCTATCCGTGTGTGCCCACATGCCTTTTACAACGGTGCAGTGCTGCATACAGGAGACCGTGATGGCGTTCTTTCGGGCCATCTCAAAAAGACAGGCCGTGGACTTTGTCTTCAAGGCCATTGGCATTCTCTCCGTACGAGACCAGGAAGTGACCATGAGATTTTACGATGACTTCCTCCTCACCGTGGATGGCACTGGAAAGCTGCTAGCAGCTCTGCTCGGGGTAAGTCGAGCACTTCCCCGTGCTACGCCTACTTCTTCTGGACACCTGTCAAAGGACGACTGAACTGATCTCTGTTGGCCTGCCAGGACCTTCCCGGCCAGCGGGGCAGCCACGGTCTCCAGCCACGCCAACTCTCTCTAGCGTCCGTCTCTCGTACGCAGTGGTCTGGGCGACAGAGGCGAACGTAGGACGAGCTGCCCCGCGTTAGGCCAAGGCTCTGGCTGGCCCAGCATCCCACTCTCTGTGCTAGAAATGATAATGGCGAGGCTTTTACGGGCTCAAAAGTAGGCAGTTTCTGGGGAAAGAGTCTACGACGCAGGCAGGTATCTGTGGCACTTCCCCTCGCAGAAAGCCATGGTTGAGTGCTGGGCCGTCTGCACTGACCAGCCCTTCCCAGTGTCCCTGGCGTCCCACTGCCATGAACAGCTCTTTTCTGCCCCAGGCCTGCATTCACGCTCTGCTTGGGATGGTCACCCTGTCCCAGCCTGTCTCCTCATCCCAGCCCAATGCCCTTCCCCAGCTCTCTCGTGTGGCGCTCCCGGTTCTTACCCACTGGGCAAAGGCAAAGCAAGGGCTGGGTCTCTCTCGCTCCTCTTCCATGCTATGGATGCAACCACCCAAATCCTTGGAGAGCCTGTGAGGCTAACACCAGGTCCGAGCCAGGTGTTCTCTTTCCAGGAAGGCTCATAGCAAGCCAACCAGCAAAACCCGGCCCGCAGAGACCCTGGCTAATCGAATGCCTTCTCCTGTGCCTGACTTCTCCACTAACAGAGAAGGCGCGTCCTCGTTGACTGTCTTGACTCTTGCCCTTGCGAAACACCTGGCAGTGAGGTCCCTCAGTCTCAGCTCTGAGCTGTGCATCTTCTGCTTTCCTAGTTGAGGGCTAGCATTTGGAGAGGAAACTTTGTTTCAGGGTGTCCCGGTGGCAGCATCTGCCCTGAGCACAAGAAAGATTTGCTGCCTTTAGGAGCAAGGCAGTCATGTCGCCGGAACGCTCTCACGTACCTCTGTCTCTGTTTCAGGCCCCAGGGACGAGACCCCTGGTGGTTTCAGGAAGAGGAAGTGTGGCTTTTCGCATGGGTCCCGGCAGTGTCTTCGTGTTGCCACAGTACGTTTGTGGAGTAGGTCTCAGCTCCTGCTTGGTGAATAGGAGGAGGGGAGGCGAGATGGTCTCCAGGGGCAGCAAGGAGGCCTGGAGTACACTTTCTCCGCGTCAGGATAGGGAAGCCCTGGCCCAGACTGGTGGGGCCTCTCGTGTGCGCACACGCCGCGGAGGTCTGGCCTGTGCCTCTCCGGTTCCTCAGAATGAGAGTTCTCAAGGATGTTGCGTACTCTGCTTTGGAAAGCTATGGCCTTGGCAGGCCTTCTCAAAGCTCTCTGGCAACGGACTGTGAATGCGAGCGGCAAAGGGAGCGTGGTGCCTTTTCTGCAGCCTGGCGTCTTCTCCTTTCCAGATTTGATTTGACGCTTCCGGCTGAAAAACAAGAGGCGGAATCTCCCTCCCAGGGATCCCTGAAGTGCACTGAAGAAGAAGGGCAGATGGACAGAACAGGTCATGTCACAGCTGACTTGTGAGAGAGAAGGGAGTGTGCATGCGTGCGTGTGTTCATGCGTGTGTTCCCTTTGTCCTCAGCAGTAGGTGGTTGGAGCCCTGGTCAAGATGCGGTGCCTGGGAGAGTAGACTGCCTCTTTGTGCCTCTATTTACCCCTCGCAGCAAATCTCAAGTGACTCTGGATGGCAGGAGGTCTCAGGGTGGCCCAACAGCAACAAATGCAGCTGGTGCCGCTGAAGGGCAGTTTTGCCCCGGGGCGCTGCGCCCTGGTGGATAGCGCAAGCTCCTCTTTCACTTTAGCACTTTAGGACGTTTGGCGGCGAGGTGTCTATGCTGGAGGGGAAGGGAGGGGGGGTCTACCTCTCTGACGGATCCCGGGCACGTGAATGTGGGGAGAAAGATTGCCTGGAGATGACTGTCAACAGGCTGCTAGCGTGTGCCAAGGACGTCCTAGGGAGCAAGACCTCTTGGAGAGCGTGGCTCCAAGGGGATCAGCCTGTTTGATCCGATGCTGGAGCACATCTGCCTGTCCCAAGTGCTCACAAAGACGCTTGCTGAAGAGCCTTCTCCTTTCCTACTTCCAGGGAGTGCTCCCGTTGCGTGCCTCCTCTCTCAAGAAAGGCCTGTGCCACCCGCGTTATCTGGCGCCGGCCGTAAAAAGCAGAAGGGGCGGAAGAGCAAAGGAAGCAAGTCGTCGGCCAGGTGAGGCTCTTGGAGAAAAGGGCTGAGGGTGCCCTTGTGCTCTTGGAGTTCTTCGAAGGGGTTGCTTCTTCCGTACACTCTGTCAGTGTGACATCTGAAGGGCGGCCAACAAGTCTTTGCATGACTTGGTCTTCCTAGATTGACGGCAAGCCTGTCGCAGGTTTCTGCGAGCCTCTGGTGTCAAGCTTCTCTCTGGTGCCTTTCTTGTTTCCAGGACGGAGACTGAGATGTCGCCTGTGAGACCAGCCTCTTCCTCCAGAGGGTCTCGGAAGGCCGCCAAAGGCCGGGAGGCAAAGGACAGAGCGCGTAACAAGCAGACTGAGGGAAAAGGTAATGTCACAGCTGACTGGTGAGAGAGGTGTGTTTGTTTTCCTTTTGGCCTCCGCAGCACGGGGCTGGAGCCAAGCTGAAAAGGCGATGCCCGGCGGAGTAGGCTGCTTCTCTTGTGCCTCTGTTTACTCATCACGGCAGATCTCAGGGGACTCCTCCTGGAAGGGGCTCTCCGGGCAGTCCTGCAGCACCAACTGCAGCAGCTGCCACTGCTGAGGGGCACTTGGCCCTGGGACTCCATGCCCTGGTGTGTCTTGCAAGCTGCTCCTTAGTTGCAGGAGTCTGTCTGTGCAGCAGCATTTAGGAATTTAGGAAGATCCCTCCGCGCTCTGCGCGGGATCAAAATCCTGCCTTGAGCTGCCAGTGGCGGAGGGGGTCTAGCTTTCCCAGGGAAGCAGCGCGCTGGAAAGTGGGGAGGAAGACCACGTGGAGATGAGTGGCGACAGGCTGCGAAGCTGTGCCAAAACGTGGCTTCCTTGTGGAGGCTGGTAATTGCAGGCCTTGTGCTGTGCATCTCCCTAAGCATGTCTTTGGGCTGGATGTGCCAGAAGAGCACGTCTGTGCATGTGAGCACCTTATAGATGTGCAGGAATCTGTTCCCCTTCTCGTGTGGAACTATGCCCTCCAGCCCGCAGCCGCCCCAAAGGAGAGGGTACCATGAGGTCACCAGCACCTCCCAGCCAAGCCCCGCTTTTTAAGCCTATGGGCTAGAGAAAGCAGGAGAACAGCCACAGTACTCCAGGGCAGACGGGTGCCCTGCAGAAGTGAAGAGCTGGACAGGATTCTGTGTCAGCAAGGGCCTAAGACCTGCTCGGGAGCAGAGCTCCGAGGCAATCGGGCTCTTTGATCCAAAGCTGGAGCACAGCTGCCTGTCCTTCTTGTTCAAACGCTCACAGAGATGCTTGCTGAAGAGTCTCCGCCCTTCCTACTTCCAGGGAGTCCTCCTGCTGAGCGCCTCCTTTCTCGAGAAAGGCTTTCTCCGCCCACGCTATCTGGGGCCAGCTCAAAGGGAGGGAAAGAATGGAAAACCCGGGCAAACAAGCCAGCTGCCAGGTGAGGCTCTTGGAGCAAAGCATGCCGGTGACCGTGTGCTTTTGGCATTCTGGGAAGGAGTTGTTTCCGTCGCACACGCCGTCGGTATGAACTCTGAAAGGTTGTCAACTCGTGTCACAACGACCGATGTCGATGCAAGAGGTGTTGCAGCAGCTGAGAAGTTGCAGCAAAGCTGTTCTGCTTTGCTAGACATTTCAAGGGACCTCATTTGGTTGCAGCGTAGATGAGAGCACTTCCCAGAGGAACGTGAAAGTCAGACCATCCTCCCCCACCAACAGAGAGCGGTGTCCGTTTTCCCTGGTTTTTAGGTTGGATTCAATTCACTAGAAGCCTCCCCTTTTCCCATTTCACCCCAAAACAGAGTCTTTCTGACCACCTCACGGCCTTTAGTGCCCCTAGCAGGAGGCGGCTAGCGGGCTCTGCAGGCTCCGGGCGTGGCAAATGGCACTGGTTTTCTCCTCGTGCCATCCAGAGAGGGCCCACACCTGGGCATCCAGAGCTTTCCTTAGGGCCTGTAGGGCCCTCACTCTTGATGGGATCACAAGGGCTCAAATACACCAAATGCTCCAGCAGCACCGTCTTGTGCTGCAGAGGCTGGCACGCCGCTGCTTGTGAGCACAAGATGGAGAACGGTCTCATCCGGGACTCCGATAACCTCACCCGGCTTGTGTGTTTTCAGCCTGCTGCAAACAGTTCGGGAGAGCTCCTCTCAGGTGGACGAGGACAGCAAGCAGCAAGAACCTCGTCAAGCCAGACCTCGGACTGCAATTCCTGTTTGCAGGCAGCCAAACAGGGCAGAACAGGTAAGCCGAGGAGCGGAGCCGTGGAGGTCTCCAAGTCCGAGTGGTACTGCTGCCCCCCAAAGAGCAGGCCAGGTGGCCATGGTCTTTCAAGCTTGCCTGCCCATGCCTGGCAGGGAGAAGCTGCTGCAAAAAGCCAAAGGGGAGGAGCAGCAATGTGCTGTGGTGGGGGCATGGCTGGGTCGCCCCCTCCCTTGAACTTGCAGGGAAGAAGGCCAACCACAGGCGGGGCTGTGCTTGCAAGAGTGTAGCCAGCCGAGTGAAGGACGCCACGAGTCCTCTCTCTTCAGCCCTTGGGAGACCTCACCTGGAGCCAGCCCTAGGTCCAGGGTGGGGCTCGACCATGCAAGAGAGGCTCTGGAATGCTGGAGCAAATCCAGCGGAGGCTCCCAAGCTGGCCAGCGGGCTGGAGAACCTGGTGTCCAAGGGAGAGGTGGAGAGGACTGTGTTTGTTCAGCCCATAGAAGAGAAGGCTCAAGGGTCCATCGCCTTGCTGTCTGCAGCTACCCGGGGGAAAGGCTAGAGGTAACTTAGCCAGCTCTTCTCAGAGGCGCACAGTGACAGGGTGAGAGGCACAAGACGTAGAGTTGCAAAAAGGCAGATTCTGGCTAGCTGTTGGGAGGCGCGTTTCCACCATGAGGGTGGTCAAAGTTTGGAACAGGGCCCAGAGAGGCTGTGGGACTTCTACCCTTGGAGTTATTCAACCCTCAGGTGGACACAGCCCGGGCAGCCTGCTCTAACTGGCCCCGCTTGGAGCGGGGCCTTGGACGAGAGTTCTCCAGAGGTCCCCTCCAACCGACCCCGTTCAGTGGTTCCGTGCTGGGGTCTGACTGGTGGAACCCCACGGGAGCGTTTGATTTCACGGTTGCAGCGCTGAAAAACGGTCATTCCTTGCCCTCATTCACCCTGTCACGAGCGATGTCAGCAAGAGAGAATGGAGCCAGCAAGCAACGGTGGTGAATCCCGGCCAGGGTCCCTGCCTGCGGCAGTGCTTGGCATGGGGGTTTCTGAGGCCAGAGCAGAGCAAGTGTGCGGGAGGACGCACAGGCCCCGCAGTTGCTGGCTTCTCCAGGGCTGAGAGGTGAGAGCGCCTGAGGGAGGTCAGAAGCAGCCTCAAATTTGTCCTCTGGCCCCAATGCAGGCTTGGCGGCATCAGGAAACGCTGCCCGAGGTTCAGCCACACTCACCAGTGCCGTGGCTTGGGAAAGAGGAGAGCGCTGCTGCCTTCCTGCCCCGAGCTGAGGAGAAGAAGAGGAAGCCAGAGAGGCTGCCGCGGCTGCGCAAAGAGTAAGTGCGCGCCAGGCCCAGCCCCGGCCTGGAAAACTGGAGTGGCAGCACCTGTCCGAGGTGTGAGGAAGCCCATCTTGGGAGCCATGGGGCTGGGTATGGCGTCCCCTGATTTCTCCTGGCATGGCAATGACCTGGGCTGGACCCTGGTGCCAGGCAGCCCCAAGCTGCATTGCCACTTGAAGGCTGTGGGTACCACCAGCGGGAGCGTGCGTGCAGGGGCTGGTCGAGGGGAGAGGCAGGAGGGCCTCAGCCAGAAGGGGAGAGGGAACTTTCCCTGCTCTTGCAGGCAGCTTTCTGTACGAGCAAGCCACACCCTGCAACTCTTGGAGACTTACCAAGTGCGTCGGGAAGAGTGGAAGCAGAGGGTAGAGCTGAATCGGCAGCGGAATTCCCAAGAGAAGCACTTCCTCTGGTAAATTTCTCCAGCTGGGGGTGCTGTTTCCCCTTCCCCTGCACTGGCCTTCCCTCCACACCCAGGAGCACCCAAGGGGAGGGGAGGGGAAGGGGGTCCGGTCTTTCCCTGGCACCCCTCGTGGGAGAGCAACAGGCTTTGCAGGCTGTGGCCTGGGAGCAGGCACCCTTCCAGCCCAGGGGCAGGGGTTGGGCACTCAGCGGTGGGCTTTCCCTGTGGGACCAGAAAGTTGTGGCTGCCGACGATGAAAGGATTCCTCCAGCGTTTTGGCTCTCCCTTTTCAAACCGCACGCTCCATCCTTGTCTCCCCAAGGCTCCACACCCGGACACCTTGCCCTGTGGGGATCGAGGCCGGCTTGGTGCAAAGTCCCATCCCCGCCTGACTCCTCCGCAGGCTGATTACCGGCACGTGGCACCTTGTCATGTCCTTGCCTTGGACACTAGGGCCCCTGTCCCGTTCCAGAAAGCATAGAGATGCCAGCAGAAGCAGACCCCAGAAGAACCGCCCTGCCCTAGGCCTGCAGCGTTTCCGTGCCCTTCTCCCTGTGCCTAAAACCAAACGGTTCCTTTTTAATGCCCTAGCACTGGGCAGCAGATGGCTCTGCGGGATCAAAGGGAGAGATACCAGGACTTGCTGGCTGCGCAGAAGACGTGTGAACATTGCTGGAAAGTCTGGAAGCGTGGTCCTGAGCCATCTTGCTAGCTGCGGAAGCCTGCCTGGGCCTGAAGAGCGACCAGTCCCAAGGCACTGCAGCTCCAGGGCCAAGTGGAGGCCTGTCAGCGTGGGAGCTCCCTCGGCTGCTGTCAGCGTTGTCTCCATTGCGGCCATGGAGCTCTTAGCAAAGGGGATGTTGAAATCCACCTACAAGGGCCAAAGGAAAAAAAAAAGTGGCGTGTACTTGTTCACGGCTGGAGTAACCAGCCTGTGCCTCACAAAGGACAGTGCTGCAGGACAGATGAACAGAAGAGCTGTTAAACCCCCCATGTGCTCCTCCACAGTTTTTGTAGCGCCGTAACAGAATAACGCCCGTACACAGACCGCAGCATAGAGACACGCGTGCCACAGAGCGGGTGTGCAAGCAAACCACTGCCTCACTCATTCTAAGGACAGCGCGCGCGCACACACACGCGCCCCTTTCTTCCTTCATTACCCTCCCTAGGACACGCTCAGAGCTCACACCTCTCACTCCCCAAGACCCTCACGCACAGCCAGGACTGCACCGCCAGAGTGCACATGCACCAGCCCAACACATCCCTGACACTGCACACGCATCCGCACACATGCTCACGCTCTCCACACGCACAGAGACACTGCACAGCGGACACACCCCTCACACAGCATGGTGGCCAGGACACACGTACACCTGATGGGCCCACAGCCCCAGGGGTGCTATAGGAGCTGGAGCCCTTCTCCGGATTTTATGGGGAAAGGCTGAGGGCAGAGGAGGAGCTGCTGTGGGGTAGAGCGGTGCGGCAACCTGGGAGTGCAGATGCCTGGCTTTTCTCTGCAGCTGCAGTGCTCTCCAGCCAGGCAAACCTGGGATGGGCCATGTTTGTCCCTGGGCCTCCGTCGGCCCTTGGCTGCTCCTTGTGGCGGCCCCCCCAGGGCTGTGCTCATGTCCTGGTGGGCGCACGGTGTCCCCACCACCCACCTCCTGCCTGCTGCCTGGAGGTGGACGTGCCTCATTTAGACCTTCCTCCTCTCTTGCCGCATGGCTGCGGTTGGTTTTTTTAGCGCTTTCTTGAATTAGGTTTTCAAAGCAGCACCTAGTAGCTTCTTGTAAACTACAGGCAGCTCACAGCTGCTTGACTGCCCTGTCAGCCTTTTTCAAATCCTGGGCTCCTTGAAGCCTGTCCATGCGCCTCCTCTGACCCGGGAACACAGCATCTCCCTGCCCTTCATCAAACACAGGAAGGGGCTTTGTGGATCCTCCCAGAGGAGCGGGTGATGGCCGTGTCCTTTCGGTCTGTTGCTGGGAGAAGCCTCTTCTTCGGTCGTCTTCCTTGTCCCAGTAACGCCTGATGCTCCAAACACTGCACTCTCCCTGCAAGTGCTGCCTCTTACTAAGCACCTGCTTCACTGGCAGACATTCGGCGTAGTAAAGAGGCAAAGGCTTTGGACCGCCTTGCTGCTGCAGGGACCAACAAATTGCCAAGGAGGTCCAGAAGCTGAGTACTCAGCCAGTACTGTTTTGCCCTGCCTGTGCGCTTAGTTGGCAGCTTTCCCTGGCCATGCAACTCATGAAGTGGTGCTGACCCTGATTTCCAGAAAAGTGCTTGTCAGTTTAAAAGAGAAGAACTGGTTTTCAGTGGGGAGTTGGAAGGGCGACGTTCTGCTGCTTTGGGGGACTGCCCGCTGGCTTTTCTGGTGTGGTGACCCTTCTGTCTCGTCTCGCTCTGAGAGCTCCGTGAGGTCCCTCTTGACCCTCCCTGTGTGGAATAGCTACAAGATGCTGCTGCAGAGACTACTGGACTCTGACAGCCAGGCAGGGGTTAGGCCAGAGCCCAGATGCCCTCGGGAGCAGAGCGCAAAGCCAGAAGCCCGTTGGCTCCCCCACGAGATGTGGTTTGGGACCAGTGTTCCCTGCTGCTGCTCTCCGTGTCCTTCTTGGCTGCCTTAGCCCCTCTCCAGCCTCCACTCCCATTGGCCCAGCATGGCTTTGGCTGCTCTGGGTCTGCCCTTACTCACGGTCCCTGTGGCAGTCGGGTGTCCTTCTTCTGCCTCCCCTCGCCCCCTCCCCCGGCTGCCTTCACTACAGGGGCTTTCTGATGCACTCAATGGCCTCACAGGGCTGCCACAGCAGCGACCGCACTGTCCCAGCCCTGGGTCGCCTGTGGCCTCCCTTTTCCTGCCTCTAGCCAGCTAAACCCTGCCGAGGGGCACTTTGCCCTGGCACTCCGTGCCCTGGTGAATGTTGCAAGCCTGGCACGCAATGGCTGCTCCTTGCTGGACGAGACAAAGAGGAAAGCACTTGAGGTGCCCGGTTAATGCTGAAGAGCCATGGTGATCGCAGGCAACAATGGTTGCTCGTGGGCTCCAGTCCGCCTCTCCAAGCGTGCTCCAGTGGCGCAATGGGCCAGCGCGCAGTACTTATACAGCAGTGCTAAGCGGAGGGATGCTGAGGGTGAGTTCAAGCCTCACCTGGAGCATGGGCTTTTGATCATGCACTGCCTCCTCTTCCCTTGGGCGGTGCAGCTTCCTAGCAGTGACATCTGTCTCAAGCCAGACATCCTGGGACCTGCCAATACAGACACCTTGGAACACCAGAAGCGCTCGGGGCCGTTCCAGGCTTGACCTGGGCTCTGCCCGCATAGCACTCGGTTTGGGGCCCCGGAGGCAGAGCTGGGCTCTCCTCCCTTCTCTTCCGCAGAGGATCCAGACCTCTTCTCTTCCGCAGAGGATCCAGAGGGTTTCTTTCCCACAGCCAGCTTACAGCTTGGCCGGAACAGGACTTAAGGCTTCCAGCATGGTGGCATAACCTCAGAAAAGTCACACGCTCCCCCTGAAGAAAAAAAAAAAGCGACTTCTTTCTCCCAGGGAAGAGCTACTTGTGTTGGGGGTCTCTATGGCGTGGGATGGCAGTTGCGGGTGGGCTGGGGCTGCAGGGCAGTTTGTGTGTGGAGCTGAGAGTGCCCTGACTGCAACACGGAGAGCAAGGGCAAGGGAAAGGAAAGGTGAAAAGCTGGGCACTTTCCAGGCAGACTCTCTCAGTTCTCAAGCTTGGCCTGGAGAATGGAGAAGCTTGACTGCTTTCCCAGAAGCAGGGGTAGCTGTCACGGCAGCCCCACAGCAGAAGACACTGCACGATCACTAGAAACCAGGAAATCATTTTAGGCACGAGCCCACTGAATGTTTGGAACAGAGAGCACAGAAGAGCTTCCTAGGCCATGGCATCTTTGGAAACAAACCCACTGGCCTACCCTTGCGGGTGCCTCCCGTGTCTTTTCCAACTCTCCTTTTCACCCGGCGGGCTTTGCAAAACCATTGCTGTGACTCGGATTCGGCCACAACGCAGAGTACTAACCACTATACGATCACAGCTGCCCATGTGATTGCCTTTCCTCCTCGGGCCATTTGTCCCTCCTGCCTCCTGCCCTCCTGCCTTCTGCCCTCCTGCGGAGCAGCCAGAGCTGTCAGGTGACGACAGGCTAGCAGGGAGAAGTCAGAAAATGCGAGTCTGTGTCCTTGCAGAGCAGCACCCGAACAGCGCAAGCCCTCATGTGCCTCCCTGGGAGAGGGGAGGCAAACTCATACTCTAGATTCACCTTTTCAGAAGTCTCAGTTCTTGGGGATGGCAAAGAACTGGACTGAAGGCAGTTACGGGGCATGTCCAGGGGCTGGCGATGAGGAAAGGACAACTCTGCAAAGAGCGGCCCCGCGTAGCCAGCTGGACAGAGGGTGGTGTAGGGGGGAAGGCAGGTGCATAGCACAGGGGATAGGAACTGCTCCGTGCCCAGCCCTGGCTCTTTCTGCTCAAGTGTCCCCTCCACCACGCACCCTGGGGTGCAGTGTGAGCCTGTGGGCGCACCTCCACAAAGAGCGACGGTCCTTTCCCCACTTGCTCTGCTCCTGCTGCTGGGAGAGGTCCTGGCGAGAGGTTGCAGCTGCAGGAGTGCTGCGCTGGGTGGCGGAGGTGGCTCAGCAGAAGGGAGCTGCTCCTCGCCTGAGCTACGTTGCAGCCATGCCCGGCCCTGGCCGCCATGCACCTCGCTGACCCTGCCCTTCCCTGGCTGACCGGGCTCCAGAGCTTGGCCTCAGACCCGTCTCAGCACTTTGGACTTGGCTGGCAACCACTGCTCTGTGCCTGGCCCTCGTTCCTGACACTCAACCAGCTCTCCCTTCTTGCTCGGGTGCTGAGGGCCTGTGCCCTGCCAGGGAGGTCCCTGCCTCACTGGCCTTGCTATGTCCCTCGCAGCCTGCTTGCCTGCCCTCGGAAAGCAGCCCGCTCCCACTGCTGGCTGCCACCTGCAGCAAGAGCGTGCTCACGTTTCGCACTGTGCTGCAAGGACAGCCGGAAGGGGCATCGGTCTCCTGGCGAGAGGCAATCCAGACTTCCCCCAGCCCAACCCATGCACCAGGACAGGAGTGTTGCAGTCTGGTGGGTATAGGTGAGTGGTGCAAGGAGCTGGATTTTGGCTCCGGTTTCTTGGAGAGGTGGGTTTGAAGCCCGTGCTGTCGGGCTTTGTTGTCTCAGGCTGCTGTGATTTGTGCCCAGCTGTGATTTTCTGCTCAGGGACTTTCCAGGTGCAAACCTGTGTCCAGCAGTGACCAGCCTCCCCGCCGACCGCCACCTTGCACTCCCTGGGCCTTCCCACTGCAGGGTGCCTGCTGCCCAGAGGCTCTGGTTGAGGGCCTCGTTCTCAGAAAGAAGGAGGAATGCCTGCAGAGTTGCCTGGGAAGGCTCGGGCTGCCACGGCAATTTGTCTTCCTGACCGGCTGTGGGGGGCTGTGGTTGGAGGGGTTGGTCCCCTGCAGGGCAGGGCTGGTGCCCACCGGTGGGTGCACAGGCAGGCTGGGCCTCTCCTCCCTGGTGGTCTAGTGGTCAGGATTCGGCACTCTCACTGCCGCGGCCTGGGTTCGATTCCCAGCCAGGGAAAGGCTTAGGGTTAGGGCTAACCCTATTGCCACAGCAAGCGAGGCCTTTCACCTGGGGGGGCAGCGTGGAAGGAAGGGGACCCTATCAGACGCACAGGAGCTCTGAGCAGGCACGAGGAACAGGGCGTTTCCTCTGTTGCAACAACAGCCATCCTGGGCTTGCCTGTGCAGCCAGCTCCAGGGCAGCCCTGTCTTCTGCCAAATCCCCTTGCAGAATACCCTTTCCTTAGGGCTCCTGGGAGGCGCTGGGTGACAGAGAAAAGGTCTCTGGGTCTGCGGGACGTGACTCACCTGCCGCAGGAGCTGCCTTGTCTTTCAGTCCTAAGATCCCTGCACTACCCAGTCCCACAGAGGCAGGAGCAGGCGACTCTGCAGTGAAGCTTTGCTCTGCACATGCCAATGAGAGACCCTTCCCATGCTTCCTGGTGCAGACGGGGCCAGAAGGCCCAGGGAGGAGCTGAAATGGGCTCCTGGGCCCATGGGCAGGGTGTGTGGAGCATTGCTGGTCAGGGCCACTGAGGCCCTCAGGGCCCTGACAGCACCCAGGTGTCGCGTCCTGCTGCTACGCCACAGGGGACTTGCAATAACAACCAGTGCTTAGGCCCTGCTGATAGTCACAGCCTGAGCCAGCCCTTGGTTCTGTTACGTCCTGGACAACTCCGGTCACTTTGAAAGAAGCCCTGGAAACAAGCCCACCTGCCCCCCACACTCAGCCATGGCACAGGTGTTCCTCAGTGCAGCGAGATGTTGGTGCACAAGGGGTGGCGCTTAACGCTCCCAGACCCGATTTTGCATTCGCACGGCCTTTGGCACGGTTTGGAGACGGTCCTGGCGGACTCTTGGACAGTGCCCGGGGGGAAAGGAAGTAGCCGTTGCTGAGAGCACAGCTCACCGAGGCAGCACACAGGTGCAGCAGTTTGAGCCAAAGGAGGCTGTGACCTCTCGCAAGCTCTAACAGGCTCCAGCGAGCTCTGTCAGCCATTCCTGAGCACAGGGCGCTTGGAGCTCTAGTTCCACCTAGAGTCGTGATGAGGGAAGGTCAAGCAGCCGTCCAGCAGGTGCCAGCGAGAGACCTGTACCACAAGCGCTGGGCCCAGTACAAGAAAGACATGGCCATGCCGGAGCGAGTCCAGCAAAAGGCCTCCGAGAGGCTTGAGGGATTGAAGCATCCGTCACACGAGCAGAGGCTGAGAGAGCTGGGATTGTTTAGGCGGGAGACGCAAAGGCCCAGAGGGGCTCTTGTCAGTGTGTCTAAATACGCGATGGGGGGAGTAAAGAAGACGGAGCCAGACTCCAGAGCCCAGGCAGACTCCAGACTCCAGAACCCAGAGAGGCTGTGGTATACCTAACCAGCACCAGCCCTTGCTTTGCCGAGGCTCCTCTTTATTCCTTCCTTCCTTTATCCCTTCCTTCCTTCCTTCAGGGCAGAGCTCAGCACAGCCCCTGCGGCCAGCAATGGCAGCGCAGCGTCCCCATCTGGGGCCACCACACTGGTGAGCTCCCCCTCCCCGCCCCCGCCATGGCTCTCGCTGCGCCACGGCGTGGGGTGGGGGCAGCACCCCAAAACAGCCAGCGCAGCTGCCCTTGGCTGAGGTGGGCAAAGCCTGGCAGGGTCTGGGGGAGGGTGTCGCGGGAGGCCTGGCAGCCTCTTGGTGACGCGGGCTGGGGTCACAGTGGGACATGCCGCATCACAGCCACAGCTCCCCTCCCGCCACGGGGCCCCTCCCTGCACTTCCCTGCGAGGCCTGGGCAAGCCCAGCTTTCGGGTGCTGCTCTCGCCACCGCTCTTCTCTGGAGGAGCTGCTTTGCAGCGCAACGAGAGGGCGAAGGCAGGCCACGCAACACTGCTGGAGCCTGCCTGGGGAAGTGCAAAGGAGGAGGAGGAGAAGTTTCCTCCTCCCCCTCCTGCTACAGGGCCTCATTGAGCGTGAGGGGGCGCAAAGATGGAGAACCTGTGGCCAGACGTGTTCCCAACGCTCAGGAATCTCAGCCGCTACGGTAAGGCTTGCAGGAGGTATTTCCTGACTGCTGTAGAGCATATCAGCTAGGAGAAGAGCTATGGAAAGGCTGGGCTCTGTGGGGCAGGGCTGGACAGGGCTAGTGGGTGCCACGAGAGACCAGTCTGCACGTCCCTTGGTGGCCCAGCGGTGAGTTTGGCAGCCGGGACTCCTGCAGGGGAGACACCTGGGGCTGCCCTGAGCCTGGGCGACTCCTGTGGGCACGGCACCGTCCTCTCACTGGCGTGGAAAGCTAGTCCCCGTTTCCCTAGCGGGCGGGTATGCCTTTCAGGCATGCCCACCTGAAAGGACAGGAGCCTCGCTTAGAAGTGGGCAGAGGTGTCCTCGCAGCTCAGCTCTGCAGCTCCCGCCACGTGGAGCGCCTTGCATGTTCGGAATTGGGGTGGCGGTATGTTTTGTCTCACCTGCACCGGTCACCTCCTTGGTGAGCAGGGTGCTGAATGGTTGTGCGCTTGCTGACTTGGATTTTTCCCTTGCTTTCCAGAGATTGTTACCATTTGGGACAGCGTCTCTGAATACATTCTAGAGCACTTGGCAGAGAACAAGGTGGGTCTTGTGGCTCGGTCCTCCCCTCCTGAAACGCTGACGGTTTGCCTTGTCCTGACACCCCTGTGCCACGGCGTGCCGTTGCTTCCCTCCCCTGAAAAGAGAAAGAGCACCCCCGCAGGACACTGTCCTGGACAAATGTGCCACAGAGCAGCTTCTCTGGCACCGGCGGTAACAACGGAAGTCCCGATAAAGCAGAAGAGAGTGCTGGGCACTTTCTGGGCCTTCTCCCTTCTCCAGTGCCAGCATGGAAAAACCAAAGCCTGGCCCCTGTTCCAGGGTTGGTCCCTGCCGTTGGAAACCCCTCCGACTGTAGGTAGGGGAGGAATGTTGGCTCTGCTGTTGCTTTCCCAAAGAGATTTGGGGGGCGAGCAGAGGAGCAAGAGGAAAGAAAGGTCTGGAGTGTGTGCTTTCCCTAGTGCCCCATCTTGCCCTTTGCATGCTAGGGGTGGGCAGGGCCCAGGGCAGCATCCCCACGCTCGGGCAAGCCCTCGGTCCGTTTTTCGTCTCCAGGCTGCTTATGCTTGTTCCTTCTCTCCCGCTGCTGCTCTCAGGGTGTCAAGGTATTAGGAGTGGGGATATTCTATGTCCTTAAACACTACGAGTGCTCCGTGAACGGTGAGCTTTCGATTGTTCGGAGACCCATGTTCCGTATATCGGAGGTTGTTGCCAAGGAATACCAGGCCAGGTGCGCTCAAGAAGATGTTCCTGGTAAGAAGACACGTTAAAACCTTTGCCTGCCCTTGCGCCGAGCTTGAGGCGCATGCAAACTGCTCTGAAGACATGACTGAATGCCTCCGGCTGGCCTGAGAACAACTTCAGCTTGTTCAAGCTGCAGAGGCCAGCCAGGAGCAACTGCTCAGAAAGGCTCCCTGGGTGTCCTTTCCTGGTAATATGCCTTCAGCCGGTGCGTGGGAGGGATAGGACGCTGGCCCCAAAAGCGGAGACATTTGCTGACTACGAGGCGGTGGGGGTGGGGGTGGGGGTCGGGGTGGGGGTGCGGGGGGGGGTAGAAGAACCCTGTGGGCTGCTGTGCCGTCCTTGCACTTTGCTTCTTCCTTGCGTCTACTGACATGGCATAGGCTTAGCCAGAGGGCACTGGCTGCGGGCACAGTCACAATGGCCTGGCACCACGCACTTTCTCATGGGACCTGCACCCGTCTGCCCTACTTGTCCTGCCCTCCGGTAACGTGGTCCTACCAAATGGTTAGTTTCCCTTTTTTATTCCTGCACTGGCAAAATCACTGCTGCCCCCTGAGCACCTCAGTTTGCAGGCTGCTCTGACTCTTCCCGGAAGGGACTCCATAAACCGCTCCTAGGCGCTGTAGCAGAGGATTCAAGAGCCTGCTCTGAGGCAGCGCTGTCTTGCCAGAAAGTGTTGTCGCCTTGTGATTGGAGCCCGCTGCCCTGCTGCAGAGGTGACTTTGTTCCTCCTTTGCTGCTGTCTAGGTGACGTAAGAATCGTCCCTCTGAGGTACGAGGATCTATCCGTGTGTGCCCACATGCCTTTTACAACGGTGCAGTGCTGCATACAGGAGACCGTGATGGCGTTCTTTCGGGCCATCTCAAAAAGACAGGCCGTGGACTTTGTCTTCAAGGCCATTGGCATTCTCTCCGTACGAGACCAGGAAGTGACCATGAGATTTTACGATGACTTCCTCCTCACCGTGGATGGCACTGGAAAGCTGCTAGCAGCTCTGCTCGGGGTAAGTCGAGCACTTCCCCGTGCTACGCCTACTTCTTCTGGACACCTGTCAAAGGACGACTGAACTGATCTCTGTTGGCCTGCCAGGACCTTCCCGGCCAGCGGGGCAGCCACGGTCTCCAGCCACGCCAACTCTCTCTAGCGTCCGTCTCTCGTACGCAGTGGTCTGGGCGACAGAGGCGAACGTAGGACGAGCTGCCCCGCGTTAGGCCAAGGCTCTGGCTGGCCCAGCATCCCACTCTCTGTGCTAGAAATGATAATGGCGAGGCTTTTACGGGCTCAAAAGTAGGCAGTTTCTGGGGAAAGAGTCTACGACGCAGGCAGGTATCTGTGGCGCTTCCCCTCGCAGAAAGCCATGGTTGAGTGCTGGGCCGTCTGCACTGACCAGCCCTTCCCAGTGTCCCTGGCGTCCCACTGCCATGAACGGCTCTTTTCTGCCCCAGGCCTGCATTCACGCTCTGCTTGGGATGGTCACCCTGTCCCAGCCTGTCTCCTCATCCCAGCCCAATGCCCTTCCCCAGCTCTCTCGTGTGGCACTCCCGGTTCTTACCCACTGGGCAAAGGCAAAGCAAGGGCTGGGTCTCTCTCGCTCCTCTTCCATGCTATGGATGCAACCACCCAAATCCTTGGAGAGCCTGTGAGGCTAACACCAGGTCCGAGCCAGGTGTTCTCTTTCCAGGAAGGCTCATAGCAAGCCAACCAGCAAAACCCGGCCCGCAGAGACCCTGGCTAATCGAATGCCTTCTCCTGTGCCTGACTTCTCCACTAACAGAGAAGGCGCGTCCTCGTTGACTGTCTTGACTCTTGCCCTTGCGAAACACCTGGCAGTGAGGTCCCTCAGTCTCAGCTCTGAGCTGTGCATCTTCTGCTTTCCTAGTTGAGGGCTAGCATTTGGAGAGGAAACTTTGTTTCAGGGTGTCCCGGTGGCAGCATCTGCCCTGAGCACAAGAAAGATTTGCTGCCTTTAGGAGCAAGGCAGTCATGTCGCCGGAACGCTCTCACGTACCTCTGTCTCTGTTTCAGGCCCCAGGGACGAGACCCCTGGTGGTTTCAGGAAGAGGAAGTGTGGCTTTTCGCATGGGTCCCGGCAGTGTCTTCGTGTTGCCACAGTACGTTTGTGGAGTAGGTCTCAGCTCCTGCTTGGTGAATAGGAGGAGGGGAGGCGAGATGGTCTCCAGGGGCAGCAAGGAGGCCTGGAGTACACTTTCTCCGCGTCAGGATAGGGAAGCCCTGGCCCAGACTGGTGGGGCCTCTCGTGTGCGCACACGCCGCGGAGGTCTGGCCTGTGCCTCTCCGGTTCCTCAGAATGAGAGTTCTCAAGGATGTTGCGTACTCTGCTTTGGAAAGCTATGGCCTTGGCAGGCCTTCTCAAAGCTCTCTGGCAACGGACTGTGAATGCGAGCGGCAAAGGGAGCGTGGTGCCTTTTCTGCAGCCTGGCGTCTTCTCCTTTCCAGATTTGATTTGACGCTTCCGGCTGAAAAACAAGAGGCGGAATCTCCCTCCCAGGGATCCCTGAAGTGCACTGAAGAAGAAGGGCAGATGGACAGAACAGGTCATGTCACAGCTGACTTGTGAGAGAGAAGGGAGTGTGCATGCGTGCGTGTGTTCATGCGTGTGTTCCCTTTGTCCTCAGCAGTAGGTGGTTGGAGCCCTGGTCAAGATGCGGTGCCTGGGAGAGTAGACTGCCTCTTTGTGCCTCTATTTACCCCTCGCAGCAAATCTCAAGTGACTCTGGATGGCAGGAGGTCTCAGGGTGGCCCAACAGCAACAAATGCAGCTGGTGCCGCTGAAGGGCAGTTTTGCCCCGGGGCGCTGCGCCCTGGTGGATAGCGCAAGCTCCTCTTTCACTTTAGCACTTTAGGACGTTTGGCGGCGAGGTGTCTATGCTGGAGGGGAAGGGAGGGGGGGTCTACCTCTCTGACGGATCCCGGGCACGTGAATGTGGGGAGAAAGATTGCCTGGAGATGACTGTCAACAGGCTGCTAGCGTGTGCCAAGGACGTCCTAGGGAGCAAGACCTCTTGGAGAGCGTGGCTCCAAGGGGATCAGCCTGTTTGATCCGATGCTGGAGCACATCTGCCTGTCCCAAGTGCTCACAAAGACGCTTGCTGAAGAGCCTTCTCCTTTCCTACTTCCAGGGAGTGCTCCCATTGCGTGCCTCCTCTCTCAAGAAAGGCCTGTGCCACCCGCGTTATCTGGCGCCGGCCGTAAAAAGCAGAAGGGGCGGAAGAGCAAAGGAAGCAAGTCGTCGGCCAGGTGAGGCTCTTGGAGAAAAGGGCTGAGGGTGCCCTTGTGCTCTTGGAGTTCTTCGAAGGGGTTGCTTCTTCCGTACACTCTGTCAGTGTGACATCTGAAGGGCGGCCAACAAGTCTTTGCATGACTTGGTCTTCCTAGATTGACGGCAAGCCTGTCGCAGGTTTCTGCGAGCCTCTGGTGTCAAGCTTCTCTCTGGTGCCTTTCTTGTTTCCAGGACGGAGACTGAGATGTCGCCTGTGAGACCAGCCTCTTCCTCCAGAGGGTCTCGGAAGGCCGCCAAAGGCCGGGAGGCAAAGGACAGAGCGCGTAACAAGCAGACTGAGGGAAAAGGTAATGTCACAGCTGACTGGTGAGAGAGGTGTGTTTGTTTTCCTTTTGGCCTCCGCAGCACGGGGCTGGAGCCAAGCTGAAAAGGCGATGCCTGGCGGAGTAGGCTGCTTCTCTTGTGCCTCTGTTTACTCATCACGGCAGATCTCAGGGGACTCCTCCTGGAAGGGGCTCTCCGGGCAGTCCTGCAGCACCAACTGCAGCAGCTGCCACTGCTGAGGGGCACTTGGCCCTGGGACTCCATGCCCTGGTGTGTCTTGCAAGCTGCTCCTTAGTTGCAGGAGTCTGTCTGTGCAGCAGCATTTAGGAATTTAGGAAGATCCCTCCGCGCTCTGCGCGGGATCAAAATCCTGCCTTGAGCTGCCAGTGGCGGAGGGGGTCTACCTTTCCCAGGGAAGCAGCGCGCTGGAAAGTGGGGAGGAAGACCACGTGGAGATGAGTGGCGACAGGCTGCGAAGCTGTGCCAAAACGTGGCTTCCTTGTGGAGGCTGGTAATTGCAGGCCTTGTGCTGTGCATCTCCCTAAGCATGTCTTTGGGCTGGATGTGCCAGAAGAGCACGTCTGTGCATGTGAGCGCCTTATAGATGTGCAGGAATCTGTTCCCCTTCTCGTGTGGAACTATGCCCTCCAGCCCGCAGCCGCCCCAAAGGAGAGGGTACCATGAGGTCACCAGCACCTCCCAGCCAAGCCCCGCTTTTTAAGCCTATGGGCTAGAGAAAGCAGGAGAACAGCCACAGTACTCCAGGGCAGAAGGGTGCCCTGCAGAAGTGAAGAGCTGGACAGGATTCTGTGTCAGCAAGGGCCTAAGACCTGCTCGGGAGCAGAGCTCCGAGGCAATCGGGCTCTTTGATCCAAAGCTGGAGCACAGCTGCCTGTCCTTCTTGTTCAAACGCTCACAGAGATGCTTGCTGAAGAGTCTCCGCCCTTCCTACTTCCAGGGAGTCCTCCTGCTGAGCGCCTCCTTTCTCGAGAAAGGCTTTCTCCGCCCACGCTATCTGGGGCCAGCTCAAAGGGAGGGAAAGAATGGAAAACCCGGGCAAACAAGCCAGCTGCCAGGTGAGGCTCTTGGAGCAAAGCATGCCGGTGACCGTGTGCTTTTGGCATTCTGGGAAGGAGTTGTTTCCGTCGCACACGCCGTCGGTATGAACTCTGAAAGGTTGTCAACTCGTGTCACAACGACCAATGTCGATGCAAGAGGTGTTGCAGCAGCTGAGAAGTTGCAGCAAAGCTGTTCTGCTTTGCTAGACATTTCAAGGGACCTCATTTGGTTGCAGCGTAGATGAGAGCACTTCCCAGAGGAACGTGAAAGTCAGACCATCCTCCCCCACCAACAGAGAGCGGTGTCCGTTTTCCCTGGTTTTTAGGTTGGATTCAATTCACTAGAAGCCTCCCCTTTTCCCATTTCACCCCAAAACAGAGTCTTTCTGACCACCTCACGGCCTTTAGTGCCCCTAGCAGGAGGCGGCTAGCGGGCTCTGCAGGCTCCGGGCGTGGCAAATGGCACTGGTTTTCTCCTCGTGCCATCCAGAGAGGGCCCACACCTGGGCATCCAGAGCTTTCCTTAGGGCCTGTAGGGCCCTCACTCTTGACGGGATCACAAGGGCTCAAATACACCAAACGCTCCAGCAGCACCGTCTTGTGCTGCAGAGGCTGGCACGCCGCTGCTTGTGAGCACAAGATGGAGAACGGTCTCATCCGGGACTCCGATAACCTCACCCGGCTTGTGTGTTTTCAGCCTGCTGCAAACAGTTCGGGAGAGCTCCTCTCAGGTGGACGAGGACAGCAAGCAGCAAGAACCTCGTCAAGCCAGACCTCGGACTGCAATTCCTGTTTGCAGGCAGCCAAACAGGGCAGAACAGGTAAGCCGAGGAGCGGAGCCGTGGAGGTCTCCAAGTCCGAGTGGTACTGCTGCCCCCCAAAGAGCAGGCCAGGTGGCCATGGTCTTTCAAGCTTGCCTGCCCATGCCTGGCAGGGAGAAGCTGCTGCAAAAAGCCAAAGGGGAGGAGCAGCAATGTGCTGTGGTGGGGGCATGGCTGGGTCGCCCCCTCCCTTGAACTTGCAGGGAAGAAGGCCAACCACAGGCGGGGCTGTGTTTGCAAGAGTGTAGCCAGCCGAGTGAAGGACGCCACGAGTCCTCTCTCTTCAGCCCTTGGGAGACCTCACCTGGAGCCAGCCCTAGGTCCAGGGTGGGGCTCGACCATGCAAGAGAGGCTCTGGAATGCTGGAGCAAATCCAGCGGAGGCTCCCAAGCTGGCCAGCGGGCTGGAGAACCTGGTGTCCAAGGGAGAGGTGGAGAGGACTGTGTTTGTTCAGCCCATAGAAGAGAAGGCTCAAGGGTCCATCTCCTTGCTGTCTGCAGCTACCCGGGGGAAAGGCTAGAGGTAACTTAGCCAGCTCTTCTCAGAGGCGCACAGTGACAGGGTGAGAGGCACAAGACGTAGAGTTGCAAAAAGGCAGATTCCGGCTAGCTGTTGGTGGACACAGCCCGGGCAGCCTGCTCTAACTGGCCCCGCTTGGAGCGGGGCCTTGGACGAGAGTTCTCCAGAGGTCCCCTCCAACCGACCCCGTTCAGTGGTTCCGTGCTGGGGTCTGACTGGTGGAACCCCACGGGAGCGTTTGATTTCACGGTTGCAGCGCTGAAAAACGGTCATTCCTTGCCCTCATTCACCCTGTCACGAGCGATGTCAGCAAGAGAGAATGGAGCCAGCAAGCAACGGTGGTGAATCCCGGCCAGGGTCCCTGCCTGCGGCAGTGCTTGGCATGGGGGTTTCTGAGGCCAGAGCAGAGCAAGTGTGCGGGAGGACGCACAGGCCCCGCAGTTGCTGGCTTCTCCAGGGCTGAGAGGTGAGAGCGCCTGAGGGAGGTCAGAAGCAGCCTCAAATTTGTCCTCTGGCCCCAATGCAGGCTTGGCGGCATCAGGAAACGCTGCCCGAGGTTCAGCCACACTCACCAGTGCCGTGGCTTGGGAAAGAGGAGAGCGCTGCTGCCTTCCTGCCCCGAGCTGAGGAGAAGAAGAGGAAGCCAGAGAGGCTGCCGCGGCTGCGCAAAGAGTAAGTGCGCGCCAGGCCCAGCCCCGGCCTGGAAAACTGGAGTGGCAGCACCTGTCCGAGGTGTGAGGAAGCCCATCTTGGGAGCCATGGGGCTGGGTATGGCGTCCCCTGATTTCTCCTGGCATGGCAATGACCTGGGCTGGACCCTGGTGCCAGGCAGCCCCAAGCTGCATTGCCACTTGAAGGCTGTGGGTACCACCAGCGGGAGCGTGCGTGCAGGGGCTGGTCGAGGGGAGAGGCAGGAGGGCCTCAGCCAGAAGGGGAGAGGGAACTTTCCCTGCTCTTGCAGGCAGCTTTCTGTACGAGCAAGCCACACCCTGCAACTCTTGGAGACTTACCAAGTGCGTCGGGAAGAGTGGAAGCAGAGGGTAGAGCTGAATCGGCAGCGGAATTCCCAAGAGAAGCACTTCCTCTGGTAAATTTCTCCAGCTGGGGGTGCTGTTTCCCCTTCCCCTGCACTGGCCTTCCCTCCACACCCAGGAGCACCCAAGGGGAGGGGAGGGGAAGGGGGTCCGGTCTTTCCCTGGCACCCCTCGTGGGAGAGCAACAGGCTTTGCAGGCTGTGGCCTGGGAGCAGGCACCCTTCCAGCCCAGGGGCAGGGGTTGGGCACTCAGCGGTGGGCTTTCCCTGTGGGACCAGAAAGTTGTGGCTGCCGACGATGAAAGGATTCCTCCAGCGTTTTGGCTCTCCCTTTTCAAACCGCACGCTCCATCCTTGTCTCCCCAAGGCTCCACACCCGGACACCTTGCCCTGTGGGGATCGAGGCCGGCTTGGTGCAAAGTCCCATCCCCGCCTGACTCCTCCGCAGGCTGATTACCGGCACGTGGCACCTTGTCATGTCCTTGCCTTGGACACTAGGGCCCCTGTCCCGTTCCAGAAAGCATAGAGATGCCAGCAGAAGCAGACCCCAGAAGAACCGCCCTGCCCTAGGCCTGCAGCGTTTCCGTGCCCTTCTCCCTGTGCCTAAAACCAAACGGTTCCTTTTTAATGCCCTAGCACTGGGCAGCAGATGGCTCTGCGGGATCAAAGGGAGAGATACCAGGACTTGCTGGCTGCGCAGAAGACATGTGAACATTGCTGGAAAGTCTGGAAGCGTGGTCCTGAGCCATCTTGCTAGCTGCGGAAGCCTGCCTGGGCCTGAAGAGCGACCAATCCCAAGGCACTGCAGCTCCAGGGCCAAGTGGAGGCCTGTCAGCGTGGGAGCTCCCTCGGCTGCTGTCAGCGTTGTCTCCATTGCGGCCATGGAGCTCTTAGCAAAGGGGATGTTGAAATCCACCTACAAGGGCCAAAGGAAAAAAAAAGTGGCGTGTACTTGTTCACGGCTGGAGTAACCAGCCTGTGCCTCACAAAGGACAGTGCTGCAGGACAGATGAACAGAAGAGCTGTTAAACCCCCCATGTGCTCCTCCACAGTTTTTGTAGCGCCGTAACAGAATAACGCCCGTACACAGACCGCAGCATAGAGACACGCGTGCCATAGAGCGGGTGTGCAAGCAAACCACTGCCTCACTCATTCTAAGGACAGCGCGCGTGCACACACACGCGCCCCTTTCTTCCTTCATTACCCTCCCTAGGACACGCTCAGAGCTCACACCTCTCACTCCCCAAGACCCTCACGCACAGCCAGGACTGCACCGCCAGAGTGCACATGCACCAGCCCAACACATCCCTGACACTGCACACGCATCCGCACACATGCTCACGCTCTCCACACGCACAGAGACACTGCACAGCGGACACACCCCTCACACAGCATGGTGGCCAGGACACACGTACACCTGATGGGCCCACAGCCCCAGGGGTGCTATAGGAGCTGGAGCCCTTCTCCGGATTGTATGGGGAAAGGCTGAGGGCAGAGGAGGAGCTGCTGTGGGGTAGAGCGGTGCGGCAACCTGGGAGTGCAGATGCCTGGCTTTTCTCTGCAGCTGCAGTGCTCTCCAGCCAGGCAAACCTGGGATGGGCCATGTTTGTCCCTGGGCCTCCGTCGGCCCTTGGCTGCTCCTTGTGGCGGCCCCCCCAGGGCTGTGCTCATGTCCTGGTGGGCGCACGGTGTCCCCACCACCCACCTCCTGCCTGCTGCCTGGAGGTGGACGTGCCTCATTTAGACCTTCCTCCTCTCTTGCCGCATGGCTGCGGTTGGTTTTTTTAGCGCTTTCTTGAATTAGGTTTTCAAAGCAGCACCTAGTAGCTTCTTGTAAACTACAGGCAGCTCACAGCTGCTTGACTGCCCTGTCAGCCTTTTTCAAATCCTGGGCTCCTTGAAGCCTGTCCATGCGCCTCCTCTGACCCGGGAACACAGCATCTCCCTGCCCTTCATCAAACACAGGAAGGGGCTTTGTGGATCCTCCCAGAGGAGCGGGTGATGGCCGTGTCCTTTCGGTCTGTTGCTGGGAGAAGCCTCTTCTTCGGTCGTCTTCCTTGTCCCAGTAACGCCTGATGCTCCAAACACTGCACTCTCCCTGCAAGTGCTGCCTCTTACTAAGCACCTGCTTCACTGGCAGACATTCGGCGTAGTAAAGAGGCAAAGGCTTTGGACCGCCTTGCTGCTGCAGGGACCAACAAATTGCCAAGGAGGTCCAGAAGCTGAGTACTCAGCCAGTACTGTTTTGCCCTGCCTGTGCGCTTAGTTGGCAGCTTTCCCTGGCCATGCAACTCATGAAGTGGTGCTGACCCTGATTTCCAGAAAAGTGCTTGTCAGTTTAAAAGAGAAGAACTGGTTTTCAGTGGGGAGTTGGAAGGGCGACGTTCTGCTGCTTTGGGGGACTGCCCGCTGGCTTTTCTGGTGCGGTGACCCTTCTGTCTCGTCTCGCTCTGAGAGCTCCGCGAGGTCCCTCTTGACCCTCCCTGTGTGGAATAGCTACAAGATGCTGCTGCAGAGACTACTGGACTCTGACAGCCAGGCAGGGGTTAGGCCAGAGCCCAGATGCCCTCGGGAGCAGAGCGCAAAGCCAGAAGCCCGTTGGCTCCCCCACGAGATGTGGTTTGGGACCAGTGTTCCCTGCTGCTGCTCTCCGTGTCCTTCTTGGCTGCCTTAGCCCCTCTCCAGCCTCCACTCCCATTGGCCCAGCATGGCTTTGGCTGCTCTGGGTCTGCCCTTACTCACGGTCCCTGTGGCAGTCGGGTGTCCTTCTTCTGCCTCCCCTCGCCCCCTCCCCCGGCTGCCTTCACTACAGGGGCTTTCTGATGCACTCAATGGCCTCACAGGGCTGCCACAGCAGCGACCGCACTGTCCCAGCCCTGGGTCGCCTGTGGCCTCCCTTTTCCTGCCTCTAGCCAGCTAAACCCTGCCGAGGGGCACTTTGCCCTGGCACTCCGTGCCCTGGTGAATGTTGCAAGCCTGGCACGCAATGGCTGCTCCTTGCTGGACGAGACAAAGAGGAAAGCACTTGAGGTGCCCGGTTAATGCTGAAGAGCCATGGTGATCACAGGCAACAATGGTTGCTCGTGGGCTCCAGTCCGCCTCTCCAAGCGTGCTCCAGTGGCGCAATGGGCCAGCGCGCAGTACTTATACAGCAGTGCTAAGCGGAGGGATGCTGAGGGTGTGAGTTCAAGCCTCACCTGGAGCATGGGCTTTTGATCATGCAGTGCCTCCTCTTCCCTTGGGCGGTGCAGCTTCCTAGCAGTGACATCTGTCTCAAGCCAGACATCCTGGGACCTGCCAATACAGACACCTTGGAACACCAGAAGCGCTCGGGGCCGTTCCAGGCTTGACCTGGGCTCTGCCCGCATAGCACTCGGTTTGGGGCCCCGGAGGCAGAGCTGGGCTCTCCTCCCTTCTCTTCCGCAGAGGATCCAGACCTCTTCTCTTCCGCAGAGGATCCAGAGGGTTTCTTTCCCACAGCCAGCTTACAGCTTGGCCGGAACAGGACTTAAGGCTTCCAGCATGGTGGCATAACCTCAGAAAAGTCACACCTCCCCCTGAAGAAAAAAAAAAGGCGACTTCTTTCTCCCAGGGAAGAGCTACTTGTGTTGGGGGTCTCTATGGCGTGGGATGGCAGTTGCGGGTGGGCTGGGGCTGCAGGGCAGTTTGTGTGTGGAGCTGAGAGTGCCCTGACTGCAACACGGAGAGCAAGGGCAAGGGAAAGGAAAGGTGAAAAGCTGGGCACTTTCCAGGCAGACTCTCTCAGTTCTCAAGCTTGGCCTGGAGAATGGAGAAGCTTGACTGCTTTCCCAGAAGCAGGGGTAGCTGTCACGGCAGCCCCACAGCAGAAGACACTGCACGATCACTAGAAACCAGGAAATCATTTTAGGCACGAGCCCACTGAATGTTTGGAACAGAGAGCACAGAAGAGCTTCCTAGGCCATGGCATCTTTGGAAACAAACCCCTTGGCCTACCCTTGCGGGTGCCTCCCGTGTCTTTTCCAACTCTCCTTTTCACCCGGCGGGCTTTGCAAAACCATTGCTGTGACTCGGATTCGGCCACAACGCAGAGTACTAACCACTATACGATCACAGCTGCCCATGTGATTGCCTTTCCTCCTCGGGCCATTTGTCCCTCCTGCCTTCTGCCCTCCTGCGGAGCAGCCAGAGCTGTCAGGTGACGGCAGGCTAGCAGGGAGAAGTCAGAAAATGCGAGTCTGTGTCCTTGCAGAGCAGCACCCGAACAGCGCAAGCCCTCATGTGCCTCCCTGGGAGAGGGGAGGCAAACTCACGCTCTAGATTCACCTTTTCAGAAGTCTCAGTTCTTGGGGATGGCAAAGAACTGGACTGAAGGCAGTTACGGGGCATGTCCAGGGGCTGGCGATGAGGAAAGGACAACTCTGCAAAGAGCGGCCCCGCGTAGCCAGCTGGACAGAGGGTGGTGTAGGGGGGAAGGCAGGTGCATAGCACAGGGGATACGAACTGCTCCGTGCCCAGCCCTGGCTCTTTCTGCTCAAGTGTCCCCTCCACCACGCACCCTGGGGTGCAGTGTGAGCCTGTGGGCGCACCTCCACAAAGAGCGACGGTCCTTTCCCCACTTGCTCTGCTCCTGCTGCTGGGAGAGGTCCTGGCGAGAGGTTGCAGCTGCAGGAGTGCTGCGCTGGGTGGCGGAGGTGGCTCAGCAGAAGGGAGCTGCTCCTCGCCTGAGCTACGTTGCAGCCATGCCCGGCCCTGGCCGCCATGCACCTCGCTGACCCTGCCCTTCCCTGGCTGACCGGGCTCCAGAGCTTGGCCTCAGACCCGTCTCAGCACTTTGGACTTGGCTGGCAACCACTGCTCTGTGCCTGGCCCTCGTTCCTGACACTCAACCAGCTCTCCCTTCTTGCTCGGGTGCTGAGGGCCTGTGCCCTGCCAGGGAGGTCCCTGCCTCACTGGCCTTGCTATGTCCCTCGCAGCCTGCTTGCCTGCCCTCGGAAAGCAGCCCGCTCCCACTGCTGGCTGCCACCTGCAGCAAGAGCGTGCTCACGTTTCGCACTGTGCTGCAAGGACAGCCGGAAGGGGCATCGGTCTCCTGGCGAGAGGCAATCCAGACTTCCCCCAGCCCAACCCATGCACCAGGACAGGAGTGTTGCAGTCTGGTGGGTATAGGTGAGTGGTGCAAGGAGCTGGATTTTGGCTCCGGTTTCTTGGAGAGGTGGGTTTGAAGCCCGTGCTGTCGGGCTTTGTTGTCTCAGGCTGCTGTGATTTGTGCCCAGCTGTGATTTTCTGCTCAGGGACTTTCCAGGTGCAAACCTGTGTCCAGCAGTGACCAGCCTCCCCGCCGACCGCCACCTTGCACTCCCTGGGCCTTCCCACTGCAGGGTGCCTGCTGCCCAGAGGCTCTGGTTGAGGGCCTCGTTCTCAGAAAGAAGGAGGAATGCCTGCAGAGTTGCCTGGGAAGGCTCGGGCTGCCACGGCAATTTGTCTTCCTGACCGGCTGTGGGGGGCTGTGGTTGGAGGGGTTGGTCCCCTGCAGGGCAGGGCTGGTGCCCACCGGTGGGTGCACAGGCAGGCTGGGCCTCTCCTCCCTGGTGGTCTAGTGGTCAGGATTCGGCACTCTCACTGCCGCGGCCTGGGTTCGATTCCCAGCCAGGGAAAGGCTTAGGGTTAGGGCTAACCCTATTGCCACAGCAAGCGAGGCCTTTCACCTGGGGGGGCAGCGTGGAAGGAAGGGGACCCTATCAGACGCACAGGAGCTCTGAGCAGGCACGAGGAACAGGGCGTTTCCTCTGTTGCAACAACAGCCATCCTGGGCTTGCCTGTGCAGCCAGCTCCAGGGCAGCCCTGTCTTCTGCCAAATCCCCTTGCAGAATACCCTTTCCTTAGGGCTCCTGGGAGGCGCTGGGTGACAGAGAAAAGGTCTCTGGGTCTGCGGGACGTGACTCACCTGCCGCAGGAGCTGCCTTGTCTTTCAGTCCTAAGATCCCTGCACTACCCAGTCCCACAGAGGCAGGAGCAGGCGACTCTGCAGTGAAGCTTTGCTCTGCACATGCCAATGAGAGACCCTTCCCATGCTTCCTGGTGCAGACGGGGCCAGAAGGCCCAGGGAGGAGCTGAAATGGGCTCCTGGGCCCATGGGCAGGGTGTGTGGAGCATTGCTGGTCAGGGCCACTGAGGCCCTCAGGGCCCTGACAGCACCCAGGTGTCGCGTCCTGCTGCTACGCCACAGGGGACTCGCAATAACAACCAGTGCTTAGGCCCTGCTGATAGTCACAGCCTGAGCCAGCCCTTGGTTCTGTTACGTCCTGGACAACTCCGGTCACTTTGAAAGAAGCCCTGGAAACAAGCCCACCTGCCCCCCACACTCAGCCATGGCACAGGTGTTCCTCAGTGCAGCGAGATGTTGGTGCACAAGGGGTGGCGCTTAACGCTCCCAGACCCGATTTTGCATTCGCACGGCCTTTGGCACGGTTTGGAGACGGTCCTGGCGGACTCTTGGACAGTGCCCGGGGGGAAAGGAAGTAGCCGTTGCTGAGAGCACAGCTCACCGAGGCAGCACACAGGTGCAGCAGTTTGAGCCAAAGGAGGCTGTGACCTCTCGCAAGCTCTAACAGGCTCCAGCGAGTTCTGTCAGCCATTCCTGAGCACAGGGCGCTTGGAGCTCTAGTTCCACCTAGAGTCGTGATGAGGGAAGGTCAAGCAGCCGTCCAGCAGGTGCCAGCGAGAGACCTGTACCACAAGCGCTGGGCCCAGTACAAGAAAGACATGGCCATGCCGGAGCGAGTCCAGCAAAAGGCCTCCGAGAGGCTTGAGGGATTGAAGCATCCGTCACACGAGCAGAGGCTGAGAGAGCTGGGATTGTTTAGGCGGGAGACGCAAAGGCCCAGAGGGGCTCTTGTCGGTGTGTCTAAATACGCGATGGGGGGAGTAAAGAAGACGGAGCCAGACTCCAGAGCCCAGGCAGACTCCAGACTCCAGAACCCAGAGAGGCTGTGGTATACCTAACCAGCACCAGCCCTTGCTTTGCCGAGGCTCCTCTTTATTCCTTCCTTCCTTTATCCCTTCCTTCCTTCCTTCAGGGCAGAGCTCAGCACAGCCCCTGCGGCCAGCAATGGCAGCGCAGCGTCCCCATCTGGGGCCACCACACTGGTGAGCTCCCCCTCCCCGCCCCCGCCATGGCTCTCGCTGCGCCACGGCGTGGGGTGGGGGCAGCACCCCAAAACAGCCAGCGCAGCTGCCCTTGGCTGAGGTGGGCAAAGCCTGGCAGGGTCTGGGGGAGGGTGTCGCGGGAGGCCTGGCAGCCTCTTGGTGACGCGGGCTGGGGTCACAGTGGGACATGCCGCATCACAGCCACAGCTCCCCTCCCGCCACGGGGCCCCTCCCTGCACTTCCCTGCGAGGCCTGGGCAAGCCCAGCTTTCGGGTGCTGCTCTCGCCACCGCTCTTCTCTGGAGGAGCTGCTTTGCAGCGCAACGAGAGGGCGAAGGCAGGCCACGCAACACTGCTGGAGCCTGCCTGGGGAAGTGCAAAGGAGGAGGAGGAGAAGTTTCCTCCTCCCCCTCCTGCTACAGGGCCTCATTGAGCGTGAGGGGGCGCAAAGATGGAGAACCTGTGGCCAGACGTGTTCCCAACGCTCAGGAATCTCAGCCGCTACGGTAAGGCTTGCAGGAGGTATTTCCTGACTGCTGTAGAGCATATCAGCTAGGAGAAGAGCTATGGAAAGGCTGGGCTCTGTGGGGCAGGGCTGGACAGGGCTAGTGGGTGCCACGAGAGACCAGTCTGCACGTCCCTTGGTGGCCCAGCGGTGAGTTTGGCAGCCGGGACTCCTGCAGGGGAGACACCTGGGGCTGCCCTGAGCCTGGGCGACTCCTGTGGGCACGGCACCGTCCTCTCACTGGCGTGGAAAGCTAGTCCCCGTTTCCCTAGCGGGCGGGTATGCCTTTCAGGCATGCCCACCTGAAAGGACAGGAGCCTCGCTTAGAAGTGGGCAGAGGTGTCCTCGCAGCTCAGCTCTGCAGCTCCCGCCACGTGGAGCGCCTTGCGTGTTCGGAATTGGGGTGGCGGTATGTTTCGTCTCACCTGCACCGGTCACCTCCTTGGTGAGCAGGGTGCTGAATGGTTGTGCGCTTGCTGACTTGGATTTTTCCCTTGCTTTCCAGAGATTGTTACCATTTGGGACAGCGTCTCTGAATACATTCTAGAGCACTTGGCAGAGAACAAGGTGGGTCTTGTGGCTCGGTCCTCCCCTCCTGAAACGCTGACGGTTTGCCTTGTCCTGACACCCCTGTGCCACGGCGTGCCGTTGCTTCCCTCCCCTGAAAAGAGAAAGAGCACCCCCGCAGGACACTGTCCTGGACAAATGTGCCACAGAGCAGCTTCTCTGGCACTGGCGGTAACAACGGAAGTCCCGATAAAGCAGAAGAGAGTGCTGGGCACTTTCTGGGCCTTCTCCCTTCTCCAGTGCCAGCATGGAAAAACCAAAGCCTGGCCCCTGTTCCAGGGTTGGTCCCTGCCGTTGGAAACCCCTCCGACTGTAGGTAGGGGAGGAATGTTGGCTCTGCTGTTGCTTTCCCAAAGAGATTTGGGGGGCGAGCCGAGGAGCAAGAGGAAAGAAAGGTCTGGAGTGTGTGCTTTCCCTAGTGCCCCATCTTGCCCTTTGCATGCTAGGGGTGGGCAGGGCCCAGGGCAGCATCCCCACGCTCGGGCAAGCCCTCGGTCCGTTTTTCGTCTCCAGGCTGCTTATGCTTGTTCCTTCTCTCCCGCTGCTGCTCTCAGGGTGTCAAGGTATTAGGAGTGGGGATATTCTATGTCCTTAAACACTACGAGTGCTCCGTGAACGGTGAGCTTTCGATTGCTCGGAGACCCATGTTCCGTATATCGGAGGTTGTTGCCAAGGAATACCAGGCCAGGTGCGCTCAAGAAGATGTTCCTGGTAAGAAGACACGTTAAAACCTTTGCCTGCCCTTGCGCCGAGCTTGAGGCGCATGCAAACTGCTCTGAAGACATGACTGAATGCCTCCGGCTGGCCTGAGAACAACTTCAGCTTGTTCAAGCTGCAGAGGCCAGCCAGGAGCAACTGCTCAGAAAGGCTCCCTGGGTGTCCTTTCCTGGTAATATGCCTTCAGCCGGTGCGTGGGAGGGATAGGACGCTGGCCCCAAAAGCGGAGACATTTGCTGACTACGAGGCGGTGGGGGTGGGGGTGGGGGTCGGGGTGGGGGTGCGGGGGGGGTAGAAGAACCCTGTGGGCTGCTGTGCCGTCCTTGCACTTTGCTTCTTCCTTGCGTCTACTGACATGGCATAGGCTTAGCCAGAGGGCACTGGCTGCGGGCACAGTCACAATGGCCTGGCACCACGCACTTTCTCATGGGACCTGCACCCGTCTGCCCTACTTGTCCTGCCCTCCGGTAACGTGGTCCTACCAAATGGTTAGTTTCCCTTTTTTATTCCTGCACTGGCAAAATCACTGCTGCCCCCTGAGCACCTCAGTTTGCAGGCTGCTCTGACTCTTCCCGGAAGGGACTCCATAAACCGCTCCTAGGCGCTGTAGCAGAGGATTCAAGAGCCTGCTCTGAGGCAGCGCTGTCTTGCCAGAAAGTGTTGTCGCCTTGTGATTGGAGCCCGCTGCCCTGCTGCAGAGGTGACTTTGTTCCTCCTTTGCTGCTGTCTAGGTGACGTAAGAATCGTCCCTCTGAGGTACGAGGATCTATCCGTGTGTGCCCACATGCCTTTTACAACGGTGCAGTGCTGCATACAGGAGACCGTGATGGCGTTCTTTCGGGCCATCTCAAAAAGACAGGCCGTGGACTTTGTCTTCAAGGCCATTGGCATTCTCTCCGTACGAGACCAGGAAGTGACCATGAGATTTTACGATGACTTCCTCCTCACCGTGGATGGCACTGGAAAGCTGCTAGCAGCTCTGCTCGGGGTAAGTCGAGCACTTCCCCGTGCTACGCCTACTTCTTCTGGACACCTGTCAAAGGACGACTGAACTGATCTCTGTTGGCCTGCCAGGACCTTCCCGGCCAGCGGGGCAGCCACGGTCTCCAGCCACGCCAACTCTCTCTAGCGTCCGTCTCTCGTACGCAGTGGTCTGGGCGACAGAGGCGAACGTAGGACGAGCTGCCCCGCGTTAGGCCAAGGCTCTGGCTGGCCCAGCATCCCACTCTCTGTGCTAGAAATGATAATGGCGAGGCTTTTACGGGCTCAAAAGTAGGCAGTTTCTGGGGAAAGAGTCTACGACGCAGGCAGGTATCTGTGGCGCTTCCCCTCGCAGAAAGCCATGGTTGAGTGCTGGGCCGTCTGCACTGACCAGCCCTTCCCAGTGTCCCTGGCGTCCCACTGCCATGAACGGCTCTTTTCTGCCCCAGGCCTGCATTCACGCTCTGCTTGGGATGGTCACCCTGTCCCAGCCTGTCTCCTCATCCCAGCCCAATGCCCTTCCCCAGCTCTCTCGTGTGGCACTCCCGGTTCTTACCCACTGGGCAAAGGCAAAGCAAGGGCTGGGTCTCTCTCGCTCCTCTTCCATGCTATGGATGCAACCACCCAAATCCTTGGAGAGCCTGTGAGGCTAACACCAGGTCCGAGCCAGGTGTTCTCTTTCCAGGAAGGCTCATAGCAAGCCAACCAGCAAAACCCGGCCCGCAGAGACCCTGGCTAATCGAATGCCTTCTCCTGTGCCTGACTTCTCCACTAACAGAGAAGGCGCGTCCTCGTTGACTGTCTTGACTCTTGCCCTTGCGAAACACCTGGCAGTGAGGTCCCTCAGTCTCAGCTCTGAGCTGTGCATCTTCTGCTTTCCTAGTTGAGGGCTAGCATTTGGAGAGGAAACTTTGTTTCAGGGTGTCCCGGTGGCAGCATCTGCCCTGAGCACAAGAAAGATTTGCTGCCTTTAGGAGCAAGGCAGTCATGTCGCCGGAACGCTCTCACGTACCTCTGTCTCTGTTTCAGGCCCCAGGGACGAGACCCCTGGTGGTTTCAGGAAGAGGAAGTGTGGCTTTTCGCATGGGTCCCGGCAGTGTCTTCGTGTTGCCACAGTACGTTTGTGGAGTAGGTCTCAGCTCCTGCTTGGTGAATAGGAGGAGGGGAGGCGAGATGGTCTCCAGGGGCAGCAAGGAGGCCTGGAGTACACTTTCTCCGCGTTAGGATAGGGAAGCCCTGGCCCAGACTGGTGGGGCCTCTCGTGTGCGCACACGCCGCGGAGGTCTGGCCTGTGCCTCTCCGGTTCCTCAGAATGAGAGTTCTCAAGGATGTTGCGTACTCTGCTTTGGAAAGCTATGGCCTTGGCAGGCCTTCTCAAAGCTCTCTGGCAACGGACTGTGAATGCGAGCGGCAAAGGGAGCGTGGTGCCTTTTCTGCAGCCTGGCGTCTTCTCCTTTCCAGATTTGATTTGACGCTTCCGGCTGAAAAACAAGAGGCGGAATCTCCCTCCCAGGGATCCCTGAAGTGCACTGAAGAAGAAGGGCAGATGGACAGAACAGGTCATGTCACAGCTGACTTGTGAGAGAGAAGGGAGTGTGCATGCGTGCGTGTGTTCATGCGTGTGTTCCCTTTGTCCTCAGCAGTAGGTGGTTGGAGCCCTGGTCAAGATGCGGTGCCTGGGAGAGTAGACTGCCTCTTTGTGCCTCTATTTACCCCTCGCAGCAAATCTCAAGTGACTCTGGATGGCAGGAGGTCTCAGGGTGGCCCAACAGCAACAAATGCAGCTGGTGCCGCTGAAGGGCAGTTTTGCCCTGGGGCGCTGCGCCCTGGTGGATAGCGCAAGCTCCTCTTTCACTTTAGGACGTTTGGCGGCGAGGTGTCTATGCTGGAGGGGAAGGGAGGGGGGGTCTACCTCTCTGACGGATCCCGGGCACGTGAATGTGGGGAGAAAGATTGCCTGGAGATGACTGTCAACAGGCTGCTAGCGTGTGCCAAGGACGTCCTAGGGAGCAAGACCTCTTGGAGAGCGTGGCTCCAAGGGGATCAGCCTGTTTGATCCGATGCTGGAGCACATCTGCCTGTCCCAAGTGCTCACAAAGACGCTTGCTGAAGAGCCTTCTCCTTTCCTACTTCCAGGGAGTGCTCCCGTTGCGTGCCTCCTCTCTCAAGAAAGGCCTGTGCCACCCGCGTTATCTGGCGCCGGCCGTAAAAAGCAGAAGGGGCGGAAGAGCAAAGGAAGCAAGTCGTCGGCCAGGTGAGGCTCTTGGAGAAAAGGGCTGAGGGTGCCCTTGTGCTCTTGGAGTTCTTCGAAGGGGTTGCTTCTTCCGTACACTCTGTCAGTGTGACATCTGAAGGGCGGCCAACAAGTCTTTGCATGACTTGGTCTTCCTAGATTGACGGCAAGCCTGTCGCAGGTTTCTGCGAGCCTCTGGTGTCAAGCTTCTCTCTGGTGCCTTTCTTGTTTCCAGGACGGAGACTGAGATGTCGCCTGTGAGACCAGCCTCTTCCTCCAGAGGGTCTCGGAAGGCCGCCAAAGGCCGGGAGGCAAAGGACAGAGCGCGTAACAAGCAGACTGAGGGAAAAGGTAATGTCACAGCTGACTGGTGAGAGAGGTGTGTTTGTTTTCCTTTTGGCCTCCGCAGCACGGGGCTGGAGCCAAGCTGAAAAGGCGATGCCCGGCGGAGTAGGCTGCTTCTCTTGTGCCTCTGTTTACTCATCACGGCAGATCTCAGGGGACTCCTCCTGGAAGGGGCTCTCCGGGCAGTCCTGCAGCACCAACTGCAGCAGCTGCCACTGCTGAGGGGCACTTGGCCCTGGGACTCCATGCCCTGGTGTGTCTTGCAAGCTGCTCCTTAGTTGCAGGAGTCTGTCTGTGCAGCAGCATTTAGGAATTTAGGAAGATCCCTCCGCGCTCTGCGCGGGATCAAAATCCTGCCTTGAGCTGCCAGTGGCGGAGGGGGTCTAGCTTTCCCAGGGAAGCAGCGCGCTGGAAAGTGGGGAGGAAGACCACGTGGAGATGAGTGGCGACAGGCTGCGAAGCTGTGCCAAAACGTGGCTTCCTTGTGGAGGCTGGTAATTGCAGGCCTTGTGCTGTGCATCTCCCTAAGCATGTCTTTGGGCTGGATGCGCCAGAAGAGCACGTCTGTGCATGTGAGCGCCTTATAGATGTGCAGGAATCTGTTCCCCTTCTCGTGTGGAACTATGCCCTCCAGCCCGCAGCCGCCCCAAAGGAGAGGGTACCATGAGGTCACCAGCACCTCCCAGCCAAGCCCCGCTTTTTAAGCCTATGGGCTAGAGAAAGCAGGAGAACAGCCACAGTACTCCAGGGCAGACGGGTGCCCTGCAGAAGTGAAGAGCTGGACAGGATTCTGTGTCAGCAAGGGCCTAAGACCTGCTCGGGAGCAGAGCTCCGAGGCAATCGGGCTCTTTGATCCAAAGCTGGAGCACAGCTGCCTGTCCTTCTTGTTCAAACGCTCACAGAGATGCTTGCTGAAGAGTCTCCGCCCTTCCTACTTCCAGGGAGTCCTCCTGCTGAGCGCCTCCTTTCTCGAGAAAGGCTTTCTCCGCCCACGCTATCTGGGGCCAGCTCAAAGGGAGGGAAAGAATGGAAAACCCGGGCAAACAAGCCAGCTGCCAGGTGAGGCTCTTGGAGCAAAGCATGCCGGTGACCGTGTGCTTTTGGCATTCTGGGAAGGAGTTGTTTCCGTCGCACACGCCGTCGGTATGAACTCTGAAAGGTTGTCAACTCGTGTCACAACGACCGATGTCGATGCAAGAGGTGTTGCAGCAGCTGAGAAGTTGCAGCAAAGCTGTTCTGCTTTGCTAGACATTTCAAGGGACCTCATTTGGTTGCAGCGTAGATGAGAGCACTTCCCAGAGGAACGTGAAAGTCAGACCATCCTCCCCCACCAACAGAGAGCGGTGTCCGTTTTCCCTGGTTTTTAGGTTGGATTCAATTCACTAGAAGCCTCCCCTTTTCCCATTTCACCCCAAAACAGAGTCTTTCTGACCACCTCACGGCCTTTAGTGCCCCTAGCAGGAGGCGGCTAGCGGGCTCTGCAGGCTCCGGGCGTGGCAAATGGCACTGGTTTTCTCCTCGTGCCATCCAGAGAGGGCCCACACCTGGGCATCCAGAGCTTTCCTTAGGGCCTGTAGGGCCCTCACTCTTGATGGGATCACAAGGGCTCAAATACACCAAATGCTCCAGCAGCACCGTCTTGTGCTGCAGAGGCTGGCACGCCGCTGCTTGTGAGCACAAGATGGAGAACGGTCTCATCCGGGACTCCGATAACCTCACCCGGCTTGTGTGTTTTCAGCCTGCTGCAAACAGTTCGGGAGAGCTCCTCTCAGGTGGACGAGGACAGCAAGCAGCAAGAACCTCGTCAAGCCAGACCTCGGACTGCAATTCCTGTTTGCAGGCAGCCAAACAGGGCAGAACAGGTAAGCCGAGGAGCGGAGCCGTGGAGGTCTCCAAGTCCGAGTGGTACTGCTGCCCCCCAAAGAGCAGGCCAGGTGGCCATGGTCTTTCAAGCTTGCCTGCCCATGCCTGGCAGGGAGAAGCTGCTGCAAAAAGCCAAAGGGGAGGAGCAGCAATGTGCTGTGGTGGGGGCATGGCTGGGTCACCCCCTCCCTTGAACTTGCGGGGAAGAAGGCCAACCACAGGCGGGGCTGTGTTTGCAAGAGTGTAGCCAGCCGAGTGAAGGACGCCACGAGTCCTCTCTCTTCAGCCCTTGGGAGACCTCACCTGGAGCCAGCCCTAGGTCCAGGGTGGGGCTCGACCATGCAAGAGAGGCTCTGGAATGCTGGAGCAAATCCAGCGGAGGCTCCCAAGCTGGTCAGCGGGCTGGAGAACCTGGTGTCCAAGGGAGAGGTAGAGAGGACTGTGTTTGTTCAGCCCATAGAAGAGAAGGCTCAAGGGTCCATCTCCTTGCTGTCTGCAGCTACCCGGGGGAAAGGCTAGAGGTAACTTAGCCAGCTCTTCTCAGAGGCGCACAGTGACAGGGTGAGAGGCACAAGACGTAGAGTTGCAAAAAGGCAGATTCTGGCTAGCTGTTGGGAGGCGCGTTTCCACCATGAGGGTGGTCAAAGTTTGGAACAGGGCCCAGAGAGGCTGTGGGACTTCTACCCTTGGAGTTATTCAACCCTCAGGTGGACACAGCCCGGGCAGCCTGCTCTAACTGGCCCCGCTTGGAGCGGGGCCTTGGACGAGAGTTCTCCAGAGGTCCCCTCCAACCGACCCCATTCAGTGGTTCCGTGCTGGGGTCTGACTGGTGGAACCCCACGGGAGCGTTTGATTTCACGGTTGCAGCGCTGAAAAACGGTCATTCCTTGCCCTCATTCACCCTGTCACGAGCGATGTCAGCAAGAGAGAATGGAGCCAGCAAGCAACGGTGGTGAATCCCGGCCAGGGTCCCTGCCTGCGGCAGTGCTTGGCATGGGGGTTTCTGAGGCCAGAGTAGAGCAAGTGTGCGGGAGGACGCACAGGCCCCGCAGTTGCTGGCTTCTCCAGGGCTGAGAGGTGAGAGCGCCTGAGGGAGGTCAGAAGCAGCCTCAAATTTGTCCTCTGGCCCCAATGCAGGCTTGGCGGCATCAGGAAACGCTGCCCGAGGTTCAGCCACACTCACCAGTGCCGTGGCTTGGGAAAGAGGAGAGCGCTGCTGCCTTCCTGCCCCGAGCTGAGGAGAAGAAGAGGAAGCCAGAGAGGCTGCCGCGGCTGCGCAAAGAGTAAGTGCGCGCCAGGCCCAGCCCCGGCCTGGAAAACTGGAGTGGCAGCACCTGTCCGAGGTGTGAGGAAGCCCATCTTGGGAGCCATGGGGCTGGGTATGGCGTCCCCTGATTTCTCCTGGCATGGCAATGACCTGGGCTGGACCCTGGTGCCAGGCAGCCCCAAGCTGCATTGCCACTTGAAGGCTGTGGGTACCACCAGCGGGAGCGTGCGTGCAGGGGCTGGTCGAGGGGAGAGGCAGGAGGGCCTCAGCCAGAAGGGGAGAGGGAACTTTCCCTGCTCTTGCAGGCAGCTTTCTGTACGAGCAAGCCACACCCTGCAACTCTTGGAGACTTACCAAGTGCGTCGGGAAGAGTGGAAGCAGAGGGTAGAGCTGAATCGGCAGCGGAATTCCCAAGAGAAGCACTTCCTCTGGTAAATTTCTCCAGCTGGGGGTGCTGTTTCCCCTTCCCCTGCACTGGCCTTCCCTCCACATCCAGGAGCACCCAAGGGGAAGGGAGGGGAAGGGGGTCCGGTCTTTCCCTGGCACCCCTCGTGGGAGAGCAACAGGCTTTGCAGGCTGTGGCCTGGGAGCAGGCACCCTTCCAGCCCAGGGGCAGGGGTTGGGCACTCAGCGGTGGGCTTTCCCTGTGGGACCAGAAAGTTGTGGCTGCCGACGATGAAAGGATTCCTCCAGTGTTTTGGCTCTCCCTTTTCAAACCGCACGCTCCATCCTTGTCTCCCCAAGGCTCCACACCCGGACACCTTGCCCTGTGGGGATCGAGGCCGGCTTGGTGCAAAGTCCCATCCCCGCCTGACTCCTCCGCAGGCTGATTACCGGCACGTGGCACCTTGTCATGTCCTTGCCTTGGACACTAGGGCCCCTGTCCCGTTCCAGAAAGCATAGAGATGCCAGCAGAAGCAGACCCCAGAAGAACCGCCCTGCCCTAGGCCTGCAGCGTTTCCGTGCCCTTCTCCCTGTGCCTAAAACCAAACGGTTCCTTTTTAATGCCCTAGCACTGGGCAGCAGATGGCTCTGCGGGATCAAAGGGAGAGATACCAGGACTTGCTGGCTGCGCAGAAGACGTGTGAACATTGCTGGAAAGTCTGGAAGCGTGGTCCTGAGCCATCTTGCTAGCTGCGGAAGCCTGCCTGGGCCTGAAGAGCGACCAGTCCCAAGGCACTGCAGCTCCAGGGCCAAGAGGAGGCCTGTCAGCGTGGGAGCTCCCTCGGCTGCTGTCAGCGTTGTCTCCATTGCGGCCATGGAGCTCTTAGCAAAGGGGATGTTGAAATCCACCTACAAGGGCCAAAGGAAAAAAAAAAGTGGCGTGTACTTGTTCACGGCTGGAGTAACCAGCCTGTGCCTCACAAAGGCAGGACAGATGAACAGAAGAGCTGTTAAACCCCCCATGTGCTCCTCCACAGTTTTTGTAGCGCCGTAACAGAATAACGCCCGTACACAGACCGCAGCATAGAGACACGCGTGCCACAGAGCGGGTGTGCAAGCAAACCACTGCCTCACTCATTCTAAGGACAGCGCGCGCGCACACACACGCGCCCCTTTCTTCCTTCATTACCCTCCCTAGGACACGCTCAGAGCTCACACCTCTCACTCCCCAAGACCCTCACGCACAGCCAGGACTGCACCGCCAGAGTGCACATGCACCAGCCCAACACATCCCTGACACTGCACACGCATCCGCACACATGCTCACGCTCTCCACACGCACAGAGACACTGCACAGCGGACACACCCCTCACACAGCATGGTGGCCAGGACACACGTACACCTGATGGGCCCACAGCCCCAGGGGTGCTATAGGAGCTGGAGCCCTTCTCCGGATTGTATGGGGAAAGGCTGAGGGCAGAGGAGGAGCTGCTGTGGGGTAGAGCGGTGCGGCAACCTGGGAGTGCAGATGCCTGGCTTTTCTCTGCAGCTGCAGTGCTCTCCAGCCAGGCAAACCTGGGATGGGCCATGTTTGTCCCTGGGCCTCCGTCGGCCCTTGGCTGCTCCTTGTGGCGGCCCCCCCAGGGCTGTGCTCATGTCCTGGTGGGCGCACGGTGTCCCCACCACCCACCTCCTGCCTGCTGCCTGGAGGTGGACGTGCCTCATTTAGACCTTCCTCCTCTCTTGCCGCATGGCTGCGGTTGGTTTTTTTAGCGCTTTCTTGAATTAGGTTTTCAAAGCAGCACCTAGTAGCTTCTTGTAAACTACAGGCAACTCACAGCTGCTTGACTGCCCTGTCAGCCTTTTTCAAATCCTGGGCTCCTTGAAGCCTGTCCATGCGCCTCCTCTGACCCAGGAACACAGCATCTCCCTGCCCTTCATCAAACACAGGAAGGGGCTTTGTGGATCCTCCCAGAGGAGCGGGTGATGGCCGTGTCCTTTCGGTCTGTTGCTGGGAGAAGCCTCTTCTTCGGTCGTCTTCCTTGTCCCAGTAACGCCTGATGCTCCAAACACTGCACTCTCCCTGCAAGTGCTGCCTCTTACTAAGCACCTGCTTCACTGGCAGACATTCGGCGTAGTAAAGAGGCAAAGGCTTTGGACCGCCTTGCTGCTGCAGGGACCAACAAATTGCCAGGGAGGTCCAGAAGCTGAGTACTCAGCCAGTACTGTTTTGCCCTGCCTGTGCGCTTAGTTGGCAGCTTTCCCTGGCCATGCAACTCATGAAGTGGTGCTGACCCTGATTTCCAGAAAAGTGCTTGTCAGTTTAAAAGAGAAGAACTGGTTTTCAGTGGGGAGTTGGAAGGGCGACGTTCTGCTGCTTTGGGGGACTGCCCGCTGGCTTTTCTGGTGCGGTGACCCTTCTGTCTCGTCTCGCTCTGAGAGCTCCGTGAGGTCCCTCTTGACCCTCCCTGTGTGGAATAGCTACAAGATGCTGCTGCAGAGACTACTGGACTCTGACAGCCAGGCAGGGGTTAGGCCAGAGCCCAGATGCCCTCGGGAGCAGAGCGCAAAGCCAGAAGCCCATTGGCTCCCCCACGAGATGTGGTTTGGGACCAGTGTTCTCTGCTGCTGCTCTCCGTGTCCTTCTTGGCTGCCTTAGCCCCTCTCCAGCCTCCACTCCCATTGGCCCAGCATGGCTTTGGCTGCTCTGGGTCTGCCCTTACTCACGGTCCCTGTGGCAGTCGGGTGTCCTTCTTCTGCCTCCCCTCGCCCCCTCCCCCGGCTGCCTTCACTACAGGGGCTTTCTGATGCACTCAATGGCCTCACAGGGCTGCCACAGCAGCGACCGCACTGTCCCAGCCCTGGGTCGCCTGTGGCCTCCCTTTTCCTGCCTCTAGCCAGCTAAACCCTGCCGAGGGGCACTTTGCCCTGGCACTCCGTGCCCTGGTGAATGTTGCAAGCCTGGCACGCAATGGCTGCTCCTTGCTGGACGAGACAAAGAGGAAAGCACTTGAGGTGCCCGGTTAATGCTGAAGAGCCATGGTGATCGCAGGCAACAATGGTTGCTCGTGGGCTCCAGTCCGCCTCTCCAAGCGTGCTCCAGTGGCGCAATGGGCCAGCACGCAGTACTTATACAACAGTGCTAAGCGGAGGGATGCTGAGGGTGTGAGTTCAAGCCTCACCTGGAGCATGGGCTTTTGATCATGCACTGCCTCCTCTTCCCTTGGGCGGTGCAGCTTTCTAGCAGCGACATCTGTCTCAAGCCAGACATCCCGGGACCTGCCAATACAGACACCTTGGAACACCAGAAGCGCTCGGGGCCGTTCCAGGCTTGACCTGGGCTCTGCCCGCATAGCACTCGGTTTGGGGCCCCGGAGGCAGAGCTGGGCTCTCCTCCCTTCTCTTCCGCAGAGGATCCAGACCCCACTCAGGGCGCAGATGCTAACATTTTCCTTTGCTCTTCAGCATTTGCCCTCCAGGCGGACACTCTCCCAGCACCAGCTGCCCAGCCTCACTGTGGCAGAGCCTTCCTAGCCAGCCTTTCCCCCTGCAGCCAGGCCAGGAGGAAGCACTCCTGGCTCTCTACACGCGAGCACTGCGGTGGAGCTGCAGGCAAAAGCTGCTGCCTCACAGCGCCTCTCACTCTGCAGCAGGCAAGGGAGAAAGGCAGCTCTGCCTTTCCAGGGAGGGTTTCTTTCCCACAGCCAGCTTACAGCTTGGCCGGAACAGGACTTAAGACTTCCAGCATGGTGGCATAACCTCAGAAAAGTCACACGCTCCCCCTGAAGAAAAAAAAAAAGCGACTTCTTTCTCCCAGGGAAGAGCTACTTGTGTTGGGGGTCTCTATGGCGTGGGATGGCAGTTGCGGGTGGGCTGGGGCTGCAGGGCAGTTTGTGTGTGGAGCTGAGAGTGCCCTGACTGCAACACGGAGAGCAAGGGCAAGGGAAAGGAAAGGTGAAAAGCTGGGCACTTTCCAGGCAGAGTCTCTCAGTTCTCAAGCTTGGCCTGGAGAACGGAGAAGCTTGACTGCTTTCCCAGAAGCAGGGGTAGCTGTCACGGCAGCCCCCCAGCAGAAGACACTGCACGATCACTAGAAACCAGGAAATCATTTTAGGCACGAGCCCACTGAATGTTTCGAACTTCCTAGGAAGAGCTGCCTAGGCCATGGCATCTTTGGAAACAAACCCCTTGGCCTACCCTTGCGGGTGCCTCCCGTGTCTTTTCCAACTCTCCTTTTCACCCGGCGGGCTTTGCAAAACCATTGCTGTGACTCGGATTCGAACCGAGGTTGCTGCGGCCACAACGCAGAGTACTAACCACTATACGATCACAGCTGCCCATGTGATTGCCTTTCCTCCTCGGGCCATTTGTTCCTCCTGCCTTCTGCCCTCCTGCGGAGCAGCCAGAGCTGTCAGGTGACGGCAGGCTAGCAGGGAGAAGTCAGAAAATGCGAGTCTGTGTCCTTGCAGAGCAGCACCCGAACAGCGCAAGCCCTCATGTGCCTCCCTGGGAGAGGGGAGGCAAACTCACGCTCTAGATTCACCTTTTCAGAAGTCTCAGTTCTTGGGGATGGCAAAGAACTGGACTGAAGGAAGTTACGGGGCATGTCCAGGGGCTGGCGATGAGGAAAGGACAACTCTGCAAAGAGCGGCCCCGCGTAGCCAGCTGGACAGAGGGTGGTGTAGGGGGGAAGGCAGGTGCATAGCACAGGGGATAGGAACTGCTCCGTGCCCAGCCCTGGCTCTTTCTGCTCAAGTGTCCCCTCCACCACGCACCCTGGGGTGCAGTGTGAGCCTGTGGGCGCACCTCCACAAAGAGCGACGGTCCTTTCCCCACTTGCTCTGCTCCTGCTGCTGGGAGAGGTCCTGGCGAGAGGTTGCAGCTGCAGGAGTGCTGCGCTGGGTGGCGGAGGTGGCTCAGCAGAAGGGAGCTGCTCCTCGCCTGAGCTACGTTGCAGCCATGCCCGGCCCTGGCCGCCATGCACCTCGCTGACCCTGCCCTTCCCTGGCTGACCAGGCTCCAGAGCTTGGCCTCAGACCCGTCTCAGCACTTTGGACTTGGCTGGCAACCACTGCTCTGTGCCTGGCCCTCGTTCCTGACACTCAACCAGCTCTCCCTTCTTGCTCGGGTGCTGAGGGCCTGTGCCCTGCCAGGGAGGTCCCTGCCTCACTGGCCTTGCTATGTCCCTCGCAGCCTGCTTGCCTGCCCTCGGAAAGCAGCCCGCTCCCACTGCTGGCTGCCACCTGCAGCAAGAGCGTGCTCACGTTTCGCACTGTGCTGCAAGGACAGCCGGAAGGGGCATCGGTCTCCTGGCGAGAGGCAATCCAGACTTCCCCCAGCCCAACCCATGCACCAGGACAGGAGTGTTGCAGTCTGGTGGGTATAGGTGAGTGGTGCAAGGAGCTGGATTTTGGCTCCGGTTTCTTGGAGAGGTGGGTTTGAAGCCCGTGCTGTCGGGCTTTGTTGTCTCAGGCTGCTGTGATTTGTGCCCAGCTGTGATTTTTCTGCTCAGGGACTTTCCAGGTGCAAACCTGTGTCCAGCAGTGACCAGCCTCCCCGCCGACCGCCACCTTGCACTCCCTGGGCCTTCCCACTGCAGGGTGCCTGCTGCCCAGAGGCTCTGGTTGAGGGCCTCGTTCTCAGAAAGAAGGAGGAATGCCTGCAGAGTTGCCTGGGAAGGCTCGGGCTGCCACGGCAATTTGTCTTCCTGACCGGCTGTGGGGGGCTGTGGTTGGAGGGGTTGGTCCCCTGCAGGGCAGGGCTGGTGCCCACCGGTGGGTGCACAGGCAGGCTGGGCCTCTCCTCCCTGGTGGTCTAGTGGTCAGGATTCGGCACTCTCACTGCCGCGGCCTGGGTTCGATTCCCAGCCAGGGAAAGGCTTAGGGTTAGGGCTAACCCTATTGCCACAGCAAGCGAGGCCTTTCACCTGGGGGGGCAGCGTGGAAGGAAGGGGACCCTATCAGACGCACAGGAGCTCTGAGCAGGCACGAGGAACAGGGCGTTTCCTCTGTTGCAACAACAGCCATCCTGGGCTTGCCTGTGCAGCCAGCTCCAGGGCAGCCCTGTCTTCTGCCAAATCCCCTTGCAGAATACCCTTTCCTTAGGGCTCCTGGGAGGCGCTGGGTGACAGAGAAAAGGTCTCTGGGTCTGCGGGACGTGACTCACCTGCCGCAGGAGCTGCCTTGTCTTTCAGTCCTAAGATCCCTGCACTACCCAGTCCCACAGAGGCAGGAGCAGGCGACTCTGCAGTGAAGCTTTGCTCTGCACATGCCAATGAGAGACCCTTCCCATGCTTCCTGGTGCAGACGGGGCCAGAAGGCCCAGGGAGGAGCTGAAATGGGCTCCTGGGCCCATGGGCAGGGTGTGTGGAGCATTGCTGGTCAGGGCCACTGAGGCCCTCAGGGCCCTGACAGCACCCAGGTGTCGCGTCCTGCTGCTACGCCACAGGGGACTCGCAATAACAACCAGTGCTTAGGCCCTGCTGATAGTCACAGCCTGAGCCAGCCCTTGGTTCTGTTACGTCCTGGACAACTCCGGTCACTTTGAAAGAAGCCCTGGAAACAAGCCCACCTGCCCCCCACACTCAGCCATGGCACAGGTGTTCCTCAGTGCAGCGAGATGTTGGTGCACAAGGGGTGGCGCTTAACGCTCCCAGACCCGATTTTGCATTCGCACGGCCTTTGGCACGGTTTGGAGACGGTCCTGGCGGACTCTTGGACAGTGCCCGGGGGGAAAGGAAGTAGCCGTTGCTGAGAGCACAGCTCACCGAGGCAGCACACAGGTGCAGCAGTTTGAGCCAAAGGAGGCTGTGACCTCTCGCAAGCTCTAACAGGCTCCAGCGAGCTCTGTCAGCCATTCCTGAGCACAGGGCGCTTGGAGCTCTAGTTCCACCTAGAGTCGTGATGAGGGAAGGTCAAGCAGCCGTCCAGCAGGTGCCAGCGAGAGACCTGTACCACAAGCGCTGGGCCCAGTACAAGAAAGACATGGCCATGCCGGAGCGAGTCCAGCAAAAGGCCTCCGAGAGGCTTGAGGGATTGAAGCATCCGTCACACGAGCAGAGGCTGAGAGAGCTGGGATTGTTTAGGCGGGAGACGCAAAGGCCCAGAGGGGCTCTTGTCGGTGTGTCTAAATACGCGATGGGGGGAGTAAAGAAGACGGAGCCAGACTCCAGAGCCCAGGCAGACTCCAGACTCCAGAACCCAGAGAGGCTGTGGTATACCTAACCAGCACCAGCCCTTGCTTTGCCGAGGCTCCTCTTTATTCCTTCCTTCCTTTATCCCTTCCTTCCTTCCTTCAGGGCAGAGCTCAGCACAGCCCCTGCGGCCAGCAATGGCAGCGCAGCGTCCCCATCTGGGGCCACCACACTGGTGAGCTCCCCCTCCCCGCCCCCGCCATGGCTCTCGCTGCGCCACGGCGTGGGGTGGGGGCAGCACCCCAAAACAGCCAGCGCAGCTGCCCTTGGCTGAGGTGGGCAAAGCCTGGCAGGGTCTGGGGGAGGGTGTCGCGGGAGGCCTGGCAGCCTCTTGGTGACGCGGGCTGGGGTCACAGTGGGACATGCCGCATCACAGCCACAGCTCCCCTCCCGCCACGGGGCCCCTCCCTGCACTTCCCTGCGAGGCCTGGGCAAGCCCAGCTTTCGGGTGCTGCTCTCGCCACCGCTCTTCTCTGGAGGAGCTGCTTTGCAGCGCAACGAGAGGGCAAAGGCAGGCCACGCAACACTGCTGGAGCCTGCCTGGGGAAGTGCAAAGGAGGAGGAGGAGAAGTTTCCTCCTCCCCCTCCTGCTACAGGGCCTCATTGAGTGTGAGGGGGCGCAAAGATGGAGAACCTGTGGCCAGACGTGTTCCCAACGCTCAGGAATCTCAGCCGCTACGGTAAGGCTTGCAGGAGGTATTTCCTGACTGCTGTAGAGCATATCAGCTAGGAGAAGAGCTATGGAAAGGCTGGGCTCTGTGGGGCAGGGCTGGACAGGGCTAGTGGGTGCCACGAGAGACCAGTCTGCACGTCCCTTGGTGGCCCAGCGGTGAGTTTGGCAGCCGGGACTCCTGCAGGGGAGACACCTGGGGCTGCCCTGAGCCTGGGCGACTCCTGTGGGCACGGCACCGTCCTCTCACTGGCGTGGAAAGCTAGTCCCCGTTTCCCTAGCGGGCGGGTATGCCTTTCAGGCATGCCCACCTGAAAGGACAGGAGCCTCGCTTAGAAGTGGGCAGAGGTGTCCTCGCAGCTCAGCTCTGCAGCTCCCGCCACGTGGAGCGCCTTGCATGTTCGGAATTGGGGTGGCGGTATGTTTTGTCTCACCTGCACCGGTCACCTCCTTGGTGAGCAGGGTGCTGAATGGTTGTGCGCTTGCTGACTTGGATTTTTCCCTTGCTTTCCAGAGATTGTTACCATTTGGGACAGCGTCTCTGAATACATTCTAGAGCACTTGGCAGAGAACAAGGTGGGTCTTGTGGCTCGGTCCTCCCCTCCTGAAACGCTGACGGTTTGCCTTGTCCTGACACCCCTGTGCCACGGCGTGCCGTTGCTTCCCTCCCCTGAAAAGAGAAAGAGCACCCCCGCAGGACACTGTCCTGGACAAATGTGCCACAGAGCAGCTTCTCTGGCACTGGCGGTAACAACGGAAGTCCCGATAAAGCAGAAGAGAGTGCTGGGCACTTTCTGGGCCTTCTCCCTTCTCCAGTGCCAGCATGGAAAAACCAAAGCCTGGCCCCTGTTCCAGGGTTGGTCCCTGCCGTTGGAAACCCCTCCGACTGTAGGTAGGGGAGGAATGTTGGCTCTGCTGTTGCTTTCCCAAAGAGATTTGGGGGGCGAGCCGAGGAGCAAGAGGGAAGAAAGGTCTGGAGTGTGTGCTTTCCCTAGTGCCCCATCTTGCCCTTTGCATGCTAGGGGTGGGCAGGGCCCAGGGCAGCATCCCCACGCTCGGGCAAGCCCTCGGTCCGTTTTTCGTCTCCAGGCTGCTTATGCTTGTTCCTTCTCTCCCGCTGCTGCTCTCAGGGTGTCAAGGTATTAGGAGTGGGGATATTCTATGTCCTTAAACACTACGAGTGCTCCGTGAACGGTGAGCTTTCGATTGCTCGGAGACCCATGTTCCGTATATCGGAGGTTGTTGCCAAGGAATACCAGGCCAGGTGCGCTCAAGATGTTCCTGGTAAGAAGACACGTTAAAACCTTTGCCTGCCCTTGCGCCGAGCTTGAGGCGCATGCAAACTGCTCTGAAGACATGACTGAATGCCTCCGGCTGGCCTGAGAACAACTTCAGCTTGTTCAAGCTGCAGAGGCCAGCCAGGAGCAACTGCTCAGAAAGGCTCCCTGGGTGTCCTTTCCTGGTAATATGCCTTCAGCCGGTGCGTGGGAGGGATAGGACGCTGGCCCCAAAAGCGGAGACATTTGCTGACTACGAGGCGGTGGGGGTGGGGGTGGGGGTCGGGGTGGGGGTGCGGGGGGGGTAGAAGAACCCTGTGGGCTGCTGTGCCGTCCTTGCACTTTGCTTCTTCCTTGCGTCTACTGACATGGCATAGGCTTAGCCAGAGGGCACTGGCTGCGGGCACAGTCACAATGGCCTGGCACCACGCACTTTCTCATGGGACCTGCACCCGTCTGCCCTACTTGTCCTGCCCTCCGGTAACGTGGTCCTACCAAATGGTTAGTTTCCCTTTTTTATTCCTGCACTGGCAAAATCACTGCTGCCCCCTGAGCACCTCAGTTTGCAGGCTGCTCTGACTCTTCCCGGAAGGGACTCCATAAACCGCTCCTAGGCGCTGTAGCAGAGGATTCAAGAGCCTGCTCTGAGGCAGCGCTGTCTTGCCAGAAAGTGTTGTCGCCTTGTGATTGGAGCCCGCTGCCCTGCTGCAGAGGTGACTTTGTTCCTCCTTTGCTGCTGTCTAGGTGACGTAAGAATCGTCCCTCTGAGGTACGAGGATCTATCCGTGTGTGCCCACATGCCTTTTACAACGGTGCAGTGCTGCATACAGGAGACCGTGATGGCGTTCTTTCGGGCCATCTCAAAAAGACAGGCCGTGGACTTTGTCTTCAAGGCCATTGGCATTCTCTCCGTACGAGACCAGGAAGTGACCATGAGATTTTACGATGACTTCCTCCTCACCGTGGATGGCACTGGAAAGCTGCTAGCAGCTCTGCTCGGGGTAAGTCGAGCACTTCCCCGTGCTACGCCTACTTCTTCTGGACACCTGTCAAAGGACGACTGAACTGATCTCTGTTGGCCTGCCAGGACCTTCCCGGCCAGCGGGGCAGCCACGGTCTCCAGCCACGCCAACTCTCTCTAGCGTCCGTCTCTCGTACGCAGTGGTCTGGGCGACAGAGGCGAACGTAGGACGAGCTGCCCCGCGTTAGGCCAAGGCTCTGGCTGGCCCAGCATCCCACTCTCTGTGCTAGAAATGATAATGGCGAGGCTTTTACGGGCTCAAAAGTAGGCAGTTTCTGGGGAAAGAGTCTACGACGCAGGCAGGTATCTGTGGCGCTTCCCCTCGCAGAAAACCATGGTTGAGTGCTGGGCCGTCTGCACTGACCAGCCCTTCCCAGTGTCCCTGGCGTCCCACTGCCATGAACGGCTCTTTTCTGCCCCAGGCCTGCATTCACGCTCTGCTTGGGATGGTCACCCTGTCCCAGCCTGTCTCCTCATCCCAGCCCAATGCCCTTCCCCAGCTCTCTCGTGTGGCACTCCCGGTTCTTACCCACTGGGCAAAGGCAAAGCAAGGGCTGGGTCTCTCTCGCTCCTCTTCCATGCTATGGATGCAACCACCCAAATCCTTGGAGAGCCTGTGAGGCTAACACCAGGTCCGAGCCAGGTGTTCTCTTTCCAGGAAGGCTCATAGCAAGCCAACCGGCAAAACCCGGCCCGCAGAGACCCTGGCTAATCGAATGCCTTCTCCTGTGCCTGACTTCTCCACTAACAGAGAAGGCGCGTCCTCGTTGACTGTCTTGACTCTTGCCCTTGCGAAACACCTGGCAGTGAGGTCCCTCAGTCTCAGCTCTGAGCTGTGCATCTTCTGCTTTCCTAGTTGAGGGCTAGCATTTGGAGAGGAAACTTTGTTTCAGGGTGTCCCGGTGGCAGCATCTGCCCTGAGCACAAGAAAGATTTGCTGCCTTTAGGAGCAAGGCAGTCATGTCGCCGGAACGCTCTCACGTACCTCTGTCTCTGTTTCAGGCCCCAGGGACGAGACCCCTGGTGGTTTCAGGAAGAGGAAGTGTGGCTTTTCGCATGGGTCCCGGCAGTGTCTTCGTGTTGCCACAGTACGTTTGTGGAGTAGGTCTCAGCTCCTGCTCGGTGAATAGGAGGAGGGGAGGCGAGATGGTCTCCAGGGGCAGCAAGGAGGCCTGGAGTACACTTTCTCCGCGTTAGGATAGGGAAGCCCTGGCCCAGACTGGTGGGGCCTCTCGTGTGCGCACACGCCGCGGAGGTCTGGCCTGTGCCTCTCCGGTTCCTCAGAATGAGAGTTCTCAAGGATGTTGCGTACTCTGCTTTGGAAAGCTATGGCCTTGGCAGGCCTTCTCAAAGCTCTCTGGCAACGGACTGTGAATGCGAGCGGCAAAGGGAGCGTGGTGCCTTTTCTGCAGCCTGGCGTCTTCTCCTTTCCAGATTTGATTTGACGCTTCCGGCTGAAAAACAAGAGGCGGAATCTCCCTCCCAGGGATCCCTGAAGTGCACTGAAGAAGAAGGGCAGATGGACAGAACAGGTCATGTCACAGCTGACTTGTGAGAGAGAAGGGAGTGTGCATGCGTGCGTGTGTTCATGCGTGTGTTCCCTTTGTCCTCAGCAGTAGGTGGTTGGAGCCCTGGTCAAGATGCGGTGCCTGGGAGAGTAGACTGCCTCTTTGTGCCTCTATTTACCCCTCGCAGCAAATCTCAAGTGACTCTGGATGGCAGGAGGTCTCAGGGTGGCCCAACAGCAACAAATGCAGCTGGTGCCGCTGAAGGGCAGTTTTGCCCTGGGGCGCTGCGCCCTGGTGGATAGCGCAAGCTCCTCTTTCACTTTAGGACGTTTGGCGGCGAGGTGTCTATGCTGGAGGGGAAGGGAGGGGGGGTCTACCTCTCTGACGGATCCCGGGCACGTGAATGTGGGGAGAAAGATTGCCTGGAGATGACTGTCAACAGGCTGCTAGCGTGTGCCAAGGACGTCCTAGGGAGCAAGACCTCTTGGAGAGCGTGGCTCCAAGGGGATCAGCCTGTTTGATCCGATGCTGGAGCACATCTGCCTGTCCCAAGTGCTCACAAAGACGCTTGCTGAAGAGCCTTCTCCTTTCCTACTTCCAGGGAGTGCTCCCGTTGCGTGCCTCCTCTCTCAAGAAAGGCCTGTGCCACCCGCGTTATCTGGCGCCGGCCGTAAAAAGCAGAAGGGGCGGAAGAGCAAAGGAAGCAAGTCGTCGGCCAGGTGAGGCTCTTGGAGAAAAGGGCTGAGGGTGCCCTTGTGCTCTTGGAGTTCTTCGAAGGGGTTGCTTCTTCCGTACACTCTGTCAGTGTGACATCTGAAGGGCGGCCAACAAGTCTTTGCATGACTTGGTCTTCCTAGATTGACGGCAAGCCTGTCGCAGGTTTCTGCGAGCCTCTGGTGTCAAGCTTCTCTCTGGTGCCTTTCTTGTTTCCAGGACGGAGACTGAGATGTCGCCTGTGAGACCAGCCTCTTCCTCCAGAGGGTCTCGGAAGGCCGCCAAAGGCCGGGAGGCAAAGGACAGAGCGCGTAACAAGCAGACTGAGGGAAAAGGTAATGTCACAGCTGACTGGTGAGAGAGGTGTGTTTGTTTTCCTTTTGGCCTCCGCAGCACGGGGCTGGAGCCAAGCTGAAAAGGCGATGCCTGGCGGAGTAGGCTGCTTCTCTTGTGCCTCTGTTTACTCATCACGGCAGATCTCAGGGGACTCCTCCTGGAAGGGGCTCTCCGGGCAGTCCTGCAGCACCAACTGCAGCAGCTGCCACTGCTGAGGGGCACTTGGCCCTGGGACTCCATGCCCTGGTGTGTCTTGCAAGCTGCTCCTTAGTTGCAGGAGTCTGTCTGTGCAGCAGCATTTAGGAATTTAGGAAGATCCCTCCGCGCTCTGCGCGGGATCAAAATCCTGCCTTGAGCTGCCAGTGGCGGAGGGGGTCTACCTTTCCCAGGGAAGCAGCGCGCTGGAAAGTGGGGAGGAAGACCACGTGGAGATGAGTGGCGACAGGCTGCGAAGCTGTGCCAAAACGTGGCTTCCTTGTGGAGGCTGGTAATTGCAGGCCTTGTGCTGTGCATCTCCCTAAGCATGTCTTTGGGCTGGATGTGCCAGAAGAGCACGTCTGTGCATGTGAGCGCCTTATAGATGTGCAGGAATCTGTTCCCCTTCTCGTGTGGAACTATGCCCTCCAGCCCGCAGCCGCCCCAAAGGAGAGGGTACCATGAGGTCACCAGCACCTCCCAGCCAAGCCCCGCTTTTTAAGCCTATGGGCTAGAGAAAGCAGGAGAACAGCCACAGTACTCCAGGGCAGACGGGTGCCCTGCAGAAGTGAAGAGCTGGACAGGATTCTGTGTCAGCAAGGGCCTAAGACCTGCTCGGGAGCAGAGCTCCGAGGCAATCGGGCTCTTTGATCCAAAGCTGGAGCACAGCTGCCTGTCCTTCTTGTTCAAACACTCACAGAGATGCTTGCTGAAGAGTCTCCGCCCTTCCTACTTCCAGGGAGTCCTCCTGCTGAGCGCCTCCTTTCTCGAGAAAGGCTTTCTCCGCCCACGCTATCTGGGGCCAGCTCAAAGGGAGGGAAAGAATGGAAAACCCGGGCAAACAAGCCAGCTGCCAGGTGAGGCTCTTGGAGCAAAGCATGCCGGTGACCGTGTGCTTTTGGCATTCTGGGAAGGAGTTGTTTCCGTCGCACACGCCGTCGGTATGAACTCTGAAAGGTTGTCAACTCGTGTCACAACGACCAATGTCGATGCAAGAGGTGTTGCAGCAGCTGAGAAGTTGCAGCAAAGCTGTTCTGCTTTGCTAGACATTTCAAGGGACCTCATTTGGTTGCAGCGTAGATGAGAGCACTTCCCAGAGGAACGTGAAAGTCAGACCATCCTCCCCCACCAACAGAGAGCGGTGTCCGTTTTCCCTGGTTTTTAGGTTGGATTCAATTCACTAGAAGCCTCCCCTTTTCCCATTTCACCCCAAAACAGAGTCTTTCTGACCACCTCACGGCCTTTAGTGCCCCTAGCAGGAGGCGGCTAGCGGGCTCTGCAGGCTCCGGGCGTGGCAAATGGCACTGGTTTTCTCCTCGTGCCATCCAGAGAGGGCCCACACCTGGGCATCCAGAGCTTTCCTTAGGGCCTGTAGGGCCCTCACTCTTGATGGGATCACAAGGGCTCAAATACACCAAATGCTCCAGCAGCACTGTCTTGTGCTGCAGAGGCTGGCACGCCGCTGCTTGTGAGCACAAGATGGAGAACGGTCTCATCCGGGACTCCGATAACCTCACCCGGCTTGTGTGTTTTCAGCCTGCTGCAAACAGTTCGGGAGAGCTCCTCTCAGGTGGACGAGGACAGCAAGCAGCAAGAACCTCGTCAAGCCAGACCTCGGACTGCAATTCCTGTTTGCAGGCAGCCAAACAGGGCAGAACAGGTAAGCCGAGGAGCGGAGCCGTGGAGGTCTCCAAGTCCGAGTGGTACTGCTGCCCCCCAAAGAGCAGGCCAGGTGGCCATGGTCTTTCAAGCTTGCCTGCCCATGCCTGGCAGGGAGAAGCTGCTGCAAAAAGCCAAAGGGGAGGAGCAGCAATGTGCTGTGGTGGGGGCATGGCTGGGTCACCCCCTCCCTTGAACTTGCGGGGAAGAAGGCCAACCACAGGCGGGGCTGTGTTTGCAAGAGTGTAGCCAGCCGAGTGAAGGACGCCACGAGTCCTCTCTCTTCAGCCCTTGGGAGACCTCACCTGGAGCCAGCCCTAGGTCCAGGGTGGGGCTCGACCATGCAAGAGAGGCTCTGGAATGCTGGAGCAAATCCAGCGGAGGCTCCCAAGCTGGTCAGCGGGCTGGAGAACCTGGTGTCCAAGGGAGAGGTAGAGAGGACTGTGTTTGTTCAGCCCATAGAAGAGAAGGCTCAAGGGTCCATCTCCTTGCTGTCTGCAGCTACCCGGGGGAAAGGCTAGAGGTAACTTAGCCAGCTCTTCTCAGAGGCGCACAGTGACAGGGTGAGAGGCACAAGACGTAGAGTTGCAAAAAGGCAGATTCTGGCTAGCTGTTGGGAGGCGCGTTTCCACCATGAGGGTGGTCAAAGTTTGGAACAGGGCCCAGAGAGGCTGTGGGACTTCTACCCTTGGAGTTATTCAACCCTCAGGTGGACACAGCCCGGGCAGCCTGCTCTAACTGGCCCCGCTTGGAGCGGGGCCTTGGACGAGAGTTCTCCAGAGGTCCCCTCCAACCGACCCCATTCAGTGGTTCCGTGCTGGGGTCTGACTGGTGGAACCCCACGGGAGCGTTTGATTTCACGGTTGCAGCGCTGAAAAACGGTCATTCCTTGCCCTCATTCACCCTGTCACGAGCGATGTCAGCAAGAGAGAATGGAGCCAGCAAGCAACGGTGGTGAATCCCGGCCAGGGTCCCTGCCTGCGGCAGTGCTTGGCATGGGGGTTTCTGAGGCCAGAGCAGAGCAAGTGTGCGGGAGGACGCACAGGCCCCGCAGTTGCTGGCTTCTCCAGGGCTGAGAGGTGAGAGCGCCTGAGGGAGGTCAGAAGCAGCCTCAAATTTGTCCTCTGGCCCCAATGCAGGCTTGGCGGCATCAGGAAACGCTGCCCGAGGTTCAGCCACACTCACCAGTGCCGTGGCTTGGGAAAGAGGAGAGCGCTGCTGCCTTCCTGCCCCGAGCTGAGGAGAAGAAGAGGAAGCCAGAGAGGCTGCCGCGGCTGCGCAAAGAGTAAGTGCGCGCCAGGCCCAGCCCCGGCCTGGAAAACTGGAGTGGCAGCACCTGTCCGAGGTGTGAGGAAGCCCATCTTGGGAGCCATGGGGCTGGGTATGGCGTCCCCTGATTTCTCCTGGCATGGCAATGACCTGGGCTGGACCCTGGTGCCAGGCAGCCCCAAGCTGCATTGCCACTTGAAGGCTGTGGGTACCACCAGCGGGAGCGTGCGTGCAGGGGCTGGTCGAGGGGAGAGGCAGGAGGGCCTCAGCCAGAAGGGGAGAGGGAACTTTCCCTGCTCTTGCAGGCAGCTTTCTGTACGAGCAAGCCACACCCTGCAACTCTTGGAGACTTACCAAGTGCGTCGGGAAGAGTGGAAGCAGAGGGTAGAGCTGAATCGGCAGCGGAATTCCCAAGAGAAGCACTTCCTCTGGTAAATTTCTCCAGCTGGGGGTGCTGTTTCCCCTTCCCCTGCACTGGCCTTCCCTCCACACCCAGGAGCACCCAAGGGGAAGGGGGTCCGGTCTTTCCCTGGCACCCCTCGTGGGAGAGCAACAGGCTTTGCAGGCTGTGGCCTGGGAGCAGGCACCCTTCCAGCCCAGGGGCAGGGGTTGGGCACTCAGCGGTGGGCTTTCCCTGTGGGACCAGAAAGTTGTGGCTGCCGACGATGAAAGGATTCCTCCAGTGTTTTGGCTCTCCCTTTTCAAACCGCACGCTCCATCCTTGTCTCCCCAAGGCTCCACACCCGGACACCTTGCCCTGTGGGGATCGAGGCCGGCTTGGTGCAAAGTCCCATCCCCGCCTGACTCCTCCGCAGGCTGATTACCGGCACGTGGCACCTTGTCATGTCCTTGCCTTGGACACTAGGGCCCCTGTCCCGTTCCAGAAAGCATAGAGATGCCAGCAGAAGCAGACCCCAGAAGAACCGCCCTGCCCTAGGCCTGCAGCGTTTCCGTGCCCTTCTCCCTGTGCCTAAAACCAAACGGTTCCTTTTTAATGCCCTAGCACTGGGCAGCAGATGGCTCTGCGGGATCAAAGGGAGAGATACCAGGACTTGCTGGCTGCGCAGAAGACGTGTGAACATTGCTGGAAAGTCTGGAAGCGTGGTCCTGAGCCATCTTGCTAGCTGCGGAAGCCTGCCTGGGCCTGAAGAGCGACCAGTCCCAAGGCACTGCAGCTCCAGGGCCAAGTGGAGGCCTGTCAGCGTGGGAGCTCCCTCGGCTGCTGTCAGCGTTGTCTCCATTGCGGCCATGGAGCTCTTAGCAAAGGGGATGTTGAAATCCACCTACAAGGGCCAAAGGAAAAAAAAAAGTGGCGTGTACTTGTTCACGGCTGGAGTAACCAGCCTGTGCCTCACAAAGGACAGTGCTGCAGGACAGATGAACAGAAGAGCTGTTAAACCCCCCATGTGCTCCTCCACAGTTTTTGTAGCGCCGTAACAGAATAACGCCCGTACACAGACCGCAGCATAGAGACACGCGTGCCACAGAGCGGGTGTGCAAGCAAACCACTGCCTCACTCATTCTAAGGACAGCGCGCGCGCACACACACGCGCCCCTTTCTTCCTTCATTACCCTCCCTAGGACACGCTCAGAGCTCACACCTCTCACTCCCCAAGACCCTCACGCACAGCCAGGACTGCACCGCCAGAGTGCACATGCACCAGCCCAACACATCCCTGACACTGCACACGCATCCGCACACATGCTCACGCTCTCCACACGCACAGAGACACTGCACAGCGGACACACCCCTCACACAGCATGGTGGCCAGGACACACGTACACCTGATGGGCCCACAGCCCCAGGGGTGCTATAGGAGCTGGAGCCCTTCTCCGGATTGTATGGGGAAAGGCTGAGGGCAGAGGAGGAGCTGCTGTGGGGTAGAGCGGTGCGGCAACCTGGGAGTGCAGATGCCTGGCTTTTCTCTGCAGCTGCAGTGCTCTCCAGCCAGGCAAACCTGGGATGGGCCATGTTTGTCCCTGGGCCTCCGTCGGCCCTTGGCTGCTCCTTGTGGCGGCCCCCCCAGGGCTGTGCTCATGTCCTGGTGGGCGCACGGTGTCCCCACCACCCACCTCCTGCCTGCTGCCTGGAGGTGGACGTGCCTCATTTAGACCTTCCTCCTCTCTTGCCGCATGGCTGCGGTTGGTTTTTTTAGCGCTTTCTTGAATTAGGTTTTCAAAGCAGCACCTAGTAGCTTCTTGTAAACTACAGGCAACTCACAGCTGCTTGACTGCCCTGTCAGCCTTTTTCAAATCCTGGGCTCCTTGAAGCCTGTCCATGCGCCTCCTCTGACCCAGGAACACAGCATCTCCCTGCCCTTCATCAAACACAGGAAGGGGCTTTGTGGATCCTCCCAGAGGAGCGGGTGATGGCCGTGTCCTTTCGGTCTGTTGCTGGGAGAAGCCTCTTCTTCGGTCGTCTTCCTTGTCCCAGTAACGCCTGATGCTCCAAACACTGCACTCTCCCTGCAAGTGCTGCCTCTTACTAAGCACCTGCTTCACTGGCAGACATTCGGCGTAGTAAAGAGGCAAAGGCTTTGGACCGCCTTGCTGCTGCAGGGACCAACAAATTGCCAGGGAGGTCCAGAAGCTGAGTACTCAGCCAGTACTGTTTTGCCCTGCCTGTGCGCTTAGTTGGCAGCTTTCCCTGGCCATGCAACTCATGAAGTGGTGCTGACCCTGATTTCCAGAAAAGTGCTTGTCAGTTTAAAAGAGAAGAACTGGTTTTCAGTGGGGAGTTGGAAGGGCGACGTTCTGCTGCTTTGGGGGACTGCCCGCTGGCTTTTCTGGTGCGGTGACCCTTCTGTCTCGTCTCGCTCTGAGAGCTCCGTGAGGTCCCTCTTGACCCTCCCTGTGTGGAATAGCTACAAGATGCTGCTGCAGAGACTACTGGACTCTGACAGCCAGGCAGGGGTTAGGCCAGAGCCCAGATGCCCTCGGGAGCAGAGCGCAAAGCCAGAAGCCCATTGGCTCCCCCACGAGATGTGGTTTGGGACCAGTGTTCTCTGCTGCTGCTCTCCGTGTCCTTCTTGGCTGCCTTAGCCCCTCTCCAGCCTCCACTCCCATTGGCCCAGCATGGCTTTGGCTGCTCTGGGTCTGCCCTTACTCACGGTCCCTGTGGCAGTCGGGTGTCCTTCTTCTGCCTCCCCTCGCCCCCTCCCCCGGCTGTCTTCACTACAGGGGCTTTCTGATGCACTCAATGGCCTCACAGGGCTGCCACAGCAGCGACCTCACTGTCCCAGCCCTGGGTCGCCTGTGGCCTCCCTTTTCCTGCCTCTAGCCAGCTAAACCCTGCCGAGGGGCACTTTGCCCTGGCACTCCGTGCCCTGGTGAATGTTGCAAGCCTGGCACGCAATGGCTGCTCCTTGCTGGACGAGACAAAGAGGAAAGCACTTGAGGTGCCCGGTTAATGCTGAAGAGCCATGGTGATCGCAGGCAACAATGGTTGCTCGTGGGCTCCAGTCCGCCTCTCCAAGCGTGCTCCAGTGGCGCAATGGGCCAGCGCGCAGTACTTATACAGCAGTGCTAAGCGGAGGGATGCTGAGGGTGTGAGTTCAAGCCTCACCTGGAGCATGGGCTTTTGATCATGCACTGCCTCCTCTTCCCTTGGGCGGTGCAGCTTTCTAGCAGCGACATCTGTCTCAAGCCAGACATCCCGGGACCTGCCAATACAGACACCTTGGAACACCAGAAGCGCTCGGGGCCGTTCCAGGCTTGACCTGGGCTCTGCCCGCATAGCACTCGGTTTGGGGCCCCGGAGGCAGAGCTGGGCTCTCCTCCCTTCTCTTCCGCAGAGGATCCAGACCCCACTCAGGGCGCAGATGCTAACATTTTCCTTTGCTCTTCAGCATTTGCCCTCCAGGCGGACACTCTCCCAGCACCAGCTGCCCAGCCTCACTGTGGCAGAGCCTTCCTAGCCAGCCTTTCCCCCTGCAGCCAGGCCAGGAGGAAGCACTCCTGGCTCTCTACACGCGAGCACTGCGGTGGAGCTGCAGGCAAAAGCTGCTGCCTCACAGCGCCTCTCACTCTGCAGCAGGCAAGGGAGAAAGGCAGCTCTGCCTTTCCAGGGAGGGTTTCTTTCCCACAGCCAGCTTACAGCTTGGCCGGAACAGGACTTAAGACTTCCAGCATGGTGGCATAACCTCAGAAAAGTCACACGCTCCCCCTGAAGAAAAAAAAAAAGCGACTTCTTTCTCCCAGGGAAGAGCTACTTGTGTTGGGGGTCTCTATGGCGTGGGATGGCAGTTGCGGGTGGGCTGGGGCTGCAGGGCAGTTTGTGTGTGGAGCTGAGAGTGCCCTGACTGCAACACGGAGAGCAAGGGCAAGGGAAAGGAAAGGTGAAAAGCTGGGCACTTTCCAGGCAGAGTCTCTCAGTTCTCAAGCTTGGCCTGGAGAACGGAGAAGCTTGACTGCTTTCCCAGAAGCAGGGGTAGCTGTCACGGCAGCCCCCCAGCAGAAGACACTGCACGATCACTAGAAACCAGGAAATCATTTTAGGCACGAGCCCACTGAATGTTTCGAACTTCCTAGGAAGAGCTGCCTAGGCCATGGCATCTTTGGAAACAAACCCCTTGGCCTACCCTTGCGGGTGCCTCCCGTGTCTTTTCCAACTCTCCTTTTCACCCGGCGGGCTTTGCAAAACCATTGCTGTGACTCGGATTCGAACCGAGGTTGCTGCGGCCACAACGCAGAGTACTAACCACTATACGATCACAGCTGCCCATGTGATTGCCTTTCCTCCTCGGGCCATTTGTCCCTCCTGCCTTCTGCCCTCCTGCGGAGCAGCCAGAGCTGTCAGGTGACGGCAGGCTAGCAGGGAGAAGTCAGAAAATGCGAGTCTGTGTCCTTGCAGAGCAGCACCCGAACAGCGCAAGCCCTCATGTGCCTCCCTGGGAGAGGGGAGGCAAACTCACGCTCTAGATTCACCTTTTCAGAAGTCTCAGTTCTTGGGGATGGCAAAGAACTGGACTGAAGGAAGTTACGGGGCATGTCCAGGGGCTGGCGATGAGGAAAGGACAACTCTGCAAAGAGCGGCCCCGCGTAGCCAGCTGGACAGAGGGTGGTGTAGGGGGGAAGGCAGGTGCATAGCACAGGGGATACGAACTGCTCCGTGCCCAGCCCTGGCTCTTTCTGCTCAAGTGTCCCCTCCACCACGCACCCTGGGGTGCAGTGTGAGCCTGTGGGCGCACCTCCACAAAGAGCGACGGTCCTTTCCCCACTTGCTCTGCTCCTGCTGCTGGGAGAGGTCCTGGCGAGAGGTTGCAGCTGCAGGAGTGCTGCGCTGGGTGGCGGAGGTGGCTCAGCAGAAGGGAGCTGCTCCTCGCCTGAGCTACGTTGCAGCCATGCCCGGCCCTGGCCGCCATGCACCTCGCTGACCCTGCCCTTCCCTGGCTGACCGGGCTCCAGAGCTTGGCCTCAGACCCGTCTCAGCACTTTGGACTTGGCTGGCAACCACTGCTCTGTGCCTGGCCCTCGTTCCTGACACTCAACCAGCTCTCCCTTCTTGCTCGGGTGCTGAGGGCCTGTGCCCTGCCAGGGAGGTCCCTGCCTCACTGGCCTTGCTATGTCCCTCGCAGCCTGCTTGCCTGCCCTCGGAAAGCAGCCTGCTCCCACTGCTGGCTGCCACCTGCAGCAAGAGCGTGCTCACGTTTCGCACTGTGCTGCAAGGACAGCCGGAAGGGGCATCGGTCCCCTGGCGAGAGGCAATCCAGACTTCCCCCAGCCCAACCCATGCACCAGGACAGGAGTGTTGCAGTCTGGTGGGTATAGGTGAGTGGTGCAAGGAGCTGGATTTTGGCTCCGGTTTCTTGGAGAGGTGGGTTTGAAGCCCGTGCTGTCGGGCTTTGTTGTCTCAGGCTGCTGTGATTTGTGCCCAGCTGTGATTTTCTGCTCAGGGACTTTCCAGGTGCAAACCTGTGTCCAGCAGTGACCAGCCTCCCCGCCGACCGCCACCTTGCACTCCCTGGGCCTTCCCGCTGCAGGGTGCCTGCTGCCCAGAGGCTCTGGTTGAGGGCCTCGTTCTCAGAAAGAAGGAGGAATGCCTGCAGAGTTGCGTGGGAAGGCTCGGGCTGCCATGGCAATTTGTCTTCCTGACCGGCTGTGGGGGGCTGTGGTTGGAGGGGTTGGTCCCCTGCAGGGCAGGGCTGGTGCCCACCGGTGGGTGCACAGGCAGGCTGGGCCTCTCCTCCCTGGTGGTCTAGTGGTCAGGATTCGGCACTCTCACTGCCGCGGCCTGGGTTCGATTCCCAGCCAGGGAAAGGCTTAGGGTTAGGGCTAACCCTATTGCCACAGCAAGCGAGGCCTTTCACCTGGGGGGCAGCGTGGAAGGAAGGGGACCCTATCAGACGCACAGGAGCTCTGAGCAGGCACGAGGAACAGGGCGTTTCCTCTGTTGCAACAACAGCCATCCTGGGCTTGCCTGTGCAGCCAGCTCCAGGGCAGCCCTGTCTTCTGCCAAATCCCCTTGCAGAATACCCTTTCCTTAGGGCTCCTGGGAGGCGCTGGGTGACAGAGAAAAGGTCTCTGGGTCTGCGGGACGTGACTCACCTGCCGCAGGAGCTGCCTTGTCTTTCAGTCCTAAGATCCCTGCACTACCCAGTCCCACAGAGGCAGGAGCAGGCGACTCTGCAGTGAAGCTTTGCTCTGCACATGCCAATGAGAGACCCTTCCCATGCTTCCTGGTGCAGACGGGGCCAGAAGGCCCAGGGAGGAGCTGAAATGGGCTCCTGGGCCCATGGGCAGGGTGTGTGGAGCATTGCTGGTCAGGGCCACTGAGGCCCTCAGGGCCCTGACAGCACCCAGGTGTCGCGTCCTGCTGCTACGCCACAGGGGACTCGCAATAACAACCAGTGCTTAGGCCCTGCTGATAGTCACAGCCTGAGCCAGCCCTTGGTTCTGTTACGTCCTGGACAACTCCGGTCACTTTGAAAGAAGCCCTGGAAACAAGCCCACCTGCCCCCCACACTCAGCCATGGCACAGGTGTTCCTCAGTGCAGCGAGATGTTGGTGCACAAGGGGTGGCGCTTAACGCTCCCAGACCCGATTTTGCATTCGCACGGCCTTTGGCACGGTTTGGAGACGGTCCTGGCGGACTCTTGGACAGTGCCCGGGGGGAAAGGAAGTAGCCGTTGCTGAGAGCACAGCTCACCGAGGCAGCACACAGGTGCAGCAGTTTGAGCCAAAGGAGGCTGTGACCTCTCGCAAGCTCTAACAGGCTCCAGCGAGCTCTGTCAGCCATTCCTGAGCACAGGGCGCTTGGAGCTCTAGTTCCACCTAGAGTCGTGATGAGGGAAGGTCAAGCAGCCGTCCAGCAGGTGCCAGCGAGAGACCTGTACCACAAGCGCTGGGCCCAGTACAAGAAAGACATGGCCATGCCGGAGCGAGTCCAGCAAAAGGCCTCCGAGAGGCTTGAGGGATTGAAGCATCCGTCACACGAGCAGAGGCTGAGAGAGCTGGGATTGTTTAGGCGGGAGACGCAAAGGCCCAGAGGGGCTCTTGTCGGTGTGTCTAAATACGCGATGGGGGGAGTAAAGAAGACGGAGCCAGACTCCAGAGCCCAGGCAGACTCCAGACTCCAGAACCCAGAGAGGCTGTGGTATACCTAACCAGCACCAGCCCTTGCTTTGCCGAGGCTCCTCTTTATTCCTTCCTTCCTTTATCCCTTCCTTCCTTCCTTCAGGGCAGAGCTCAGCACAGCCCCTGCGGCCAGCAATGGCAGCGCAGCGTCCCCATCTGGGGCCACCACACTGGTGAGCTCCCCCTCCCCGCCCCCGCCATGGCTCTCGCTGCGCCACGGCGTGGGGTGGGGGCAGCACCCCAAAACAGCCAGCGCAGCTGCCCTTGGCTGAGGTGGGCAAAGCCTGGCAGGGTCTGGGGGAGGGTGTCGCGGGAGGCCTGGCAGCCTCTTGGTGACGCGGGCTGGGGTCACAGTGGGACATGCCGCATCACAGCCACAGCTCCCCTCCCGCCACGGGGCCCCTCCCTGCACTTCCCTGCGAGGCCTGGGCAAGCCCAGCTTTCGGGTGCTGCTCTCGCCACCGCTCTTCTCTGGAGGAGCTGCTTTGCAGCGCAACGAGAGGGCGAAGGCAGGCCACGCAACACTGCTGGAGCCTGCCTGGGGAAGTGCAAAGGAGGAGGAGGAGAAGTTTCCTCCTCCCCCTCCTGCTACAGGGCCTCATTGAGCGTGAGGGGGCGCAAAGATGGAGAACCTGTGGCCAGACGTGTTCCCAACGCTCAGGAATCTCAGCCGCTACGGTAAGGCTTGCAGGAGGTATTTCCTGACTGCTGTAGAGCATATCAGCTAGGAGAAGAGCTATGGAAAGGCTGGGCTCTGTGGGGCAGGGCTGGACAGGGCTAGTGGGTGCCACGAGAGACCAGTCTGCACGTCCCTTGGTGGCCCAGCGGTGAGTTTGGCAGCCGGGACTCCTGCAGGGGAGACACCTGGGGCTGCCCTGAGCCTGGGCGACTCCTGTGGGCACGGCACCGTCCTCTCACTGGCGTGGAAAGCTAGTCCCCGTTTCCCTAGCGGGCGGGTATGCCTTTCAGGCATGCCCACCTGAAAGGACAGGAGCCTCGCTTAGAAGTGGGCAGAGGTGTCCTCGCAGCTCAGCTCTGCAGCTCCCGCCACGTGGAGCGCCTTGCGTGTTCGGAATTGGGGTGGCGGTATGTTTCGTCTCACCTGCACCGGTCACCTCCTTGGTGAGCAGGGTGCTGAATGGTTGTGCGCTTGCTGACTTGGATTTTTCCCTTGCTTTCCAGAGATTGTTACCATTTGGGACAGCGTCTCTGAATACATTCTAGAGCACTTGGCAGAGAACAAGGTGGGTCTTGTGGCTCGGTCCTCCCCTCCTGAAACGCTGACGGTTTGCCTTGTCCTGACACCCCTGTGCCACGGCGTGCCGTTGCTTCCCTCCCCTGAAAAGAGAAAGAGCACCCCCGCAGGACACTGTCCTGGACAAATGTGCCACAGAGCAGCTTCTCTGGCACCGGCGGTAACAACGGAAGTCCCGATAAAGCAGAAGAGAGTGCTGGGCACTTTCTGGGCCTTCTCCCTTCTCCAGTGCCAGCATGGAAAAACCAAAGCCTGGCCCCTGTTCCAGGGTTGGTCCCTGCCGTTGGAAACCCCTCCGACTGTAGGTAGGGGAGGAATGTTGGCTCTGCTGTTGCTTTCCCAAAGAGATTTGGGGGGCGAGCCGAGGAGCAAGAGGAAAGAAAGGTCTGGAGTGTGTGCTTTCCCTAGTGCCCCATCTTGCCCTTTGCATGCTAGGGGTGGGCAGGGCCCAGGGCAGCATCCCCACGCTCGGGCAAGCCCTCGGTCCGTTTTTCGTCTCCAGGCTGCTTATGCTTGTTCCTTCTCTCCCGCTGCTGCTCTCAGGGTGTCAAGGTATTAGGAGTGGGGATATTCTATGTCCTTAAACACTACGAGTGCTCCGTGAACGGTGAGCTTTCGATTGTTCAGAGACCCATGTTCCGTATATCGGAGGTTGTTGCCAAGGAATACCAGGCCAGGTGCGCTCAAGAAGATGTTCCTGGTAAGAAGACACGTTAAAACCTTTGCCTGCCCTTGCGCCGAGCTTGAGGCGCATGCAAACTGCTCTGAAGACATGACTGAATGCCTCCGGCTGGCCTGAGAACAACTTCAGCTTGTTCAAGCTGCAGAGGCCAGCCAGGAGCAACTGCTCAGAAAGGCTCCCTGGGTGTCCTTTCCTGGTAATATGCCTTCAGCCGGTGCGTGGGAGGGATAGGACGCTGGCCCCAAAAGTGGAGACATTTGCTGACTACGAGGCGGTGGGGGTGGGGGTGGGGGTCGGGGTGGGGGTGCGGGGGGGGTAGAAGAACCCTGTGGGCTGCTGTGCCGTCCTTGCACTTTGCTTCTTCCTTGCGTCTACTGACATGGCATAGGCTTAGCCAGAGGGCACTGGCTGCGGGCACAGTCACAATGGCCTGGCACCACGCACTTTCTCATGGGACCTGCACCCGTCTGCCCTACTTGTCCTGCCCTCCGGTAACGTGGTCCTACCAAATGGTTAGTTTCCCTTTTTTATTCCTGCACTGGCAAAATCACTGCTGCCCCCTGAGCACCTCAGTTTGCAGGCTGCTCTGACTCTTCCCGGAAGGGACTCCATAAACCGCTCCTAGGCGCTGTAGCAGAGGATTCAAGAGCCTGCTCTGAGGCAGCGCTGTCTTGCCAGAAAGTGTTGTCACCTTGTGATTGGAGCCCGCTGCCCTGCTGCAGAGGTGACTTTGTTCCTCCTTTGCTGCTGTCTAGGTGACGTAAGAATCGTCCCTCTGAGGTACGAGGATCTATCCGTGTGTGCCCACATGCCTTTTACAACGGTGCAGTGCTGCATACAGGAGACCGTGATGGCGTTCTTTCGGGCCATCTCAAAAAGACAGGCCGTGGACTTTGTCTTCAAGGCCATTGGCATTCTCTCCGTACGAGACCAGGAAGTGACCATGAGATTTTACGATGACTTCCTCCTCACCGTGGATGGCACTGGAAAGCTGCTAGCAGCTCTGCTCGGGGTAAGTCGAGCACTTCCCCGTGCTACGCCTACTTCTTCTGGACACCTGTCAAAGGACGACTGAACTGATCTCTGTTGGCCTGCCAGGACCTTCCCGGCCAGCGGGGCAGCCACGGTCTCCAGCCACGCCAACTCTCTCTAGCGTCCGTCTCTCGTACGCAGTGGTCTGGGCGACAGAGGCGAACGTAGGACGAGCTGCCCCGCGTTAGGCCAAGGCTCTGGCTGGCCCAGCATCCCACTCTCTGTGCTAGAAATGATAATGGCGAGGCTTTTACGGGCTCAAAAGTAGGCAGTTTCTGGGGAAAGAGTCTACGACGCAGGCAGGTATCTGTGGCGCTTCCCCTCGCAGAAAGCCATGGTTGAGTGCTGGGCCGTCTGCACTGACCAGCCCTTCCCAGTGTCCCTGGCGTCCCACTGCCATGAACGGCTCTTTTCTGCCCCAGGCCTGCATTCACGCTCTGCTTGGGATGGTCACCCTGTCCCAGCCTGTCTCCTCATCCCAGCCCAATGCCCTTCCCCAGCTCTCTCGTGTGGCACTCCCGGTTCTTACCCACTGGGCAAAGGCAAAGCAAGGGCTGGGTCTCTCTCGCTCCTCTTCCATGCTATGGATGCAACCACCCAAATCCTTGGAGAGCCTGTGAGGCTAACACCAGGTCCGAGCCAGGTGTTCTCTTTCCAGGAAGGCTCATAGCAAGCCAACCGGCAAAACCCGGCCCGCAGAGACCCTGGCTAATCGAATGCCTTCTCCTGTGCCTGACTTCTCCACTAACAGAGAAGGCGCGTCCTCGTTGACTGTCTTGACTCTTGCCCTTGCGAAACACCTGGCAGTGAGGTCCCTCAGTCTCAGCTCTGAGCTGTGCATCTTCTGCTTTCCTAGTTGAGGGCTAGCATTTGGAGAGGAAACTTTGTTTCAGGGTGTCCCGGTGGCAGCATCTGCCCTGAGCACAAGAAAGATTTGCTGCCTTTAGGAGCAAGGCAGTCATGTCGCCGGAACGCTCTCACGTACCTCTGTCTCTGTTTCAGGCCCCAGGGACGAGACCCCTGGTGGTTTCAGGAAGAGGAAGTGTGGCTTTTCGCATGGGTCCCGGCAGTGTCTTCGTGTTGCCACAGTACGTTTGTGGAGTAGGTCTCAGCTCCTGCTTGGTGAATAGGAGGAGGGGAGGCGAGATGGTCTCCAGGGGCAGCAAGGAGGCCTGGAGTACACTTTCTCCGCGTCAGGATAGGGAAGCCCTGGCCCAGACTGGTGGGGCCTCTCGTGTGCGCACACGCCGCGGAGGTCTGGCCTGTGCCTCTCCGGTTCCTCAGAATGAGAGTTCTCAAGGATGTTGCGTACTCTGCTTTGGAAAGCTATGGCCTTGGCAGGCCTTCTCAAAGCTCTCTGGCAACGGACTGTGAATGCGAGCGGCAAAGGGAGCGTGGTGCCTTTTCTGCAGCCTGGCGTCTTCTCCTTTCCAGATTTGATTTGACGCTTCCGGCTGAAAAACAAGAGGCGGAATCTCCCTCCCAGGGATCCCTGAAGTGCACTGAAGAAGAAGGGCAGATGGACAGAACAGGTCATGTCACAGCTGACTTGTGAGAGAGAAGGGAGTGTGCATGCGTGCGTGTGTTCATGCGTGTGTTCCCTTTGTCCTCAGCAGTAGGTGGTTGGAGCCCTGGTCAAGATGCGGTGCCTGGGAGAGTAGACTGCCTCTTTGTGCCTCTATTTACCCCTCGCAGCAAATCTCAAGTGACTCTGGATGGCAGGAGGTCTCAGGGTGGCCCAACAGCAACAAATGCAGCTGGTGCCGCTGAAGGGCAGTTTTGCCCCGGGGCGCTGCGCCCTGGTGGATAGCGCAAGCTCCTCTTTCACTTTAGGACGTTTGGCGGCGAGGTGTCTATGCTGGAGGGGAAGGGAGGGGGGGTCTACCTCTCTGACGGATCCCGGGCACGTGAATGTGGGGAGAAAGATTGCCTGGAGATGACTGTCAACAGGCTGCTGGCGTGTGCCAAGGACATCCTAGGGAGCAAGACCTCTTGGAGAGCGTGGCTCCAAGGGGATCAGCCTGTTTGATCCGATGCTGGAGCACATCTGCCTGTCCCAAGTGCTCACAAAGACGCTTGCTGAAGAGCCTTCTCCTTTCCTACTTCCAGGGAGTGCTCCCGTTGCGTGCCTCCTCTCTCAAGAAAGGCCTGTGCCACCCGCGTTATCTGGCGCCGGCCGTAAAAAGCAGAAGGGGCGGAAGAGCAAAGGAAGCAAGTCGTCGGCCAGGTGAGGCTCTTGGAGAAAAGGGCTGAGGGTGCCCTTGTGCTCTTGGAGTTCTTCGAAGGGGTTGCTTCTTCCGTACACTCTGTCAGTGTGACATCTGAAGGGCGGCCAACAAGTCTTTGCATGACTTGGTCTTCCTAGATTGACGGCAAGCCTGTCGCAGGTTTCTGCGAGCCTCTGGTGTCAAGCTTCTCTCTGGTGCCTTTCTTGTTTCCAGGACGGAGACTGAGATGTCGCCTGTGAGACCAGCCTCTTCCTCCAGAGGGTCTCGGAAGGCCGCCAAAGGCCGGGAGGCAAAGGACAGAGCGCGTAACAAGCAGACTGAGGGAAAAGGTAATGTCACAGCTGACTGGTGAGAGAGGTGTGTTTGTTTTCCTTTTGGCCTCCGCAGCACGGGGCTGGAGCCAAGCTGAAAAGGCGATGCCCGGCGGAGTAGGCTGCTTCTCTTGTGCCTCTGTTTACTCATCACGGCAGATCTCAGGGGACTCCTCCTGGAAGGGGCTCTCCGGGCAGTCCTGCAGCACCAACTGCAGCAGCTGCCACTGCTGAGGGGCACTTGGCCCTGGGACTCCATGCCCTGGTGTGTCTTGCAAGGTGCTCCTTAGTTGCAGGAGTCTGTCTGTGCAGCAGCATTTAGGAATTTAGGAAGATCCCTCCGCGCTCTGCGCGGGATCAAAATCCTGCCTTGAGCTGCCAGTGGCGGAGGGGGTCTAGCTTTCCCAGGGAAGCAGCGCGCTGGAAAGTGGGGAGGAAGACCACGTGGAGATGAGTGGCGACAGGCTGCGAAGCTGTGCCAAAACGTGGCTTCCTTGTGGAGGCTGGTAATTGCAGGCCTTGTGCTGTGCATCTCCCTAAGCATGTCTTTGGGCTGGATGCGCCAGAAGAGCACGTCTGTGCATGTGAGCGCCTTAGAGATGTGCAGGAATCTGTTCCCCTTCTCGTGTGGAACTATGCCCTCCAGCCCGCAGCCGCCCCAAAGGAGAGGGTACCATGAGGTCACCAGCACCTCCCAGCCAAGCCCCGCTTTTTAAGCCTATGGGCTAGAGAAAGCAGGAGAACAGCCACAGTACTCCAGGGCAGAAGGGTGCCCTGCAGAAGTGAAGAGCTGGACAGGATTCTGTGTCAGCAAGGGCCTAAGACCTGCTCGGGAGCAGAGCTCCGAGGCAATCGGGCTCTTTGATCCAAAGCTGGAGCACAGCTGCCTGTCCTTCTTGTTCAAACGCTCACAGAGATGCTTGCTGAAGAGTCTCCGCCCTTCCTACTTCCAGGGAGTCCTCCTGCTGAGCGCCTCCTTTCTCGAGAAAGGCTTTCTCCGCCCACGCTATCTGGGGCCAGCTCAAAGGGAGGGAAAGAATGGAAAACCCGGGCAAACAAGCCAGCTGCCAGGTGAGGCTCTTGGAGCAAAGCATGCCGGTGACCGTGTGCTTTTGGCATTCTGGGAAGGAGTTGTTTCCGTCGCACACGCCGTCGGTATGAACTCTGAAAGGTTGTCAACTCGTGTCACAACGACCGATGTCGATGCAAGAGGTGTTGCAGCAGCTGAGAAGTTGCAGCAAAGCTGTTCTGCTTTGCTAGACATTTCAAGGGACCTCATTTGGTTGCAGCGTAGATGAGAGCACTTCCCAGAGGAACGTGAAAGTCAGACCATCCTCCCCCACCAACAGAGAGCGGTGTCCGTTTTCCCTGGTTTTTAGGTTGGATTCAATTCACTAGAAGCCTCCCCTTTTCCCATTTCACCCCAAAACAGAGTCTTTCTGACCACCTCACGGCCTTTAGTGCCCCTAGCAGGAGGCGGCTAGCGGGCTCTGCAGGCTCCGGGCGTGGCAAATGGCACTGGTTTTCTCCTCGTGCCATCCAGAGAGGGCCCACACCTGGGCATCCAGAGCTTTCCTTAGGGCCTGTAGGGCCCTCACTCTTGATGGGATCACAAGGGCTCAAATACACCAAATGCTCCAGCAGCACTGTCTTGTGCTGCAGAGGCTGGCACGCCGCTGCTTGTGAGCACAAGATGGAGAACGGTCTCATCCGGGACTCCGATAACCTCACCCGGCTTGTGTGTTTTCAGCCTGCTGCAAACAGTTCGGGAGAGCTCCTCTCAGGTGGACGAGGACAGCAAGCAGCAAGAACCTCGTCAAGCCAGACCTCGGACTGCAATTCCTGTTTGCAGGCAGCCAAACAGGGCAGAACAGGTAAGCCGAGGAGCGGAGCCGTGGAGGTCTCCAAGTCCGAGTGGTACTGCTGCCCCCCAAAGAGCAGGCCAGGTGGCCATGGTCTTTCAAGCTTGCCTGCCCATGCCTGGCAGGGAGAAGCTGCTGCAAAAAGCCAAAGGGGAGGAGCAGCAATGTGCTGTGGTGGGGGCATGGCTGGGTCACCCCCTCCCTTGAACTTGCGGGGAAGAAGGCCAACCACAGGCGGGGCTGTGTTTGCAAGAGTGTAGCCAGCCGAGTGAAGGACGCCACGAGTCCTCTCTCTTCAGCCCTTGGGAGACCTCACCTGGAGCCAGCCCTAGGTCCAGGGTGGGGCTCGACCATGCAAGAGAGGCTCTGGAATGCTGGAGCAAATCCAGCGGAGGCTCCCAAGCTGGCCAGCGGGCTGGAGAACCTGGTGTCCAAGGGAGAGGTGGAGAGGACTGTGTTTGTTCAGCCCATAGAAGAGAAGGCTCAAGGGTCCACCGCCTTGCTGTCTGCAGCTACCCGGGGGAAAGGCTAGAGGTAACTTAGCCAGCTCTTCTCAGAGGTGCACAGTGACAGGGTGAGAGGCACAAGACGTAGAGTTGCAAAAAGGCAGATTCCGGCTAGCTGTTGGGAGGCGCGTTTCCACCATGAGGGTGGTCAAAGTTTGGAACAGGGCCCAGAGAGGCTGTGGGACTTCTACCCTTGGAGTTATTCAACCCTCAGGTGGACACAGCCCGGGCAGCCTGCTCTAACTGGCCCCGCTTGGAGCGGGGCCTTGGACGAGAGTTCTCCAGAGGTCCCCTCCAACCGACCCCGTTCAGTGGTTCCGTGCTGGGGTCTGACTGGTGGAACCCCACGGGAGCGTTTGATTTCACGGTTGCAGCGCTGAAAAACGGTCATTCCTTGCCCTCATTCACCCTGTCACGAGCGATGTCAGCAAGAGAGAATGGAGCCAGCAAGCAACGGTGGTGAATCCCGGCCAGGGTCCCTGCCTGCGGCAGTGCTTGGCATGGGGGTTTCTGAGGCCAGAGCAGAGCAAGTGTGCGGGAGGACGCACAGGCCCCGCAGTTGCTGGCTTCTCCAGGGCTGAGAGGTGAGAGCGCCTGAGGGAGGTCAGAAGCAGCCTCAAATTTGTCCTCTGGCCCCAATGCAGGCTTGGCGGCATCAGGAAACGCTGCCCGAGGTTCAGCCACACTCACCAGTGCCGTGGCTTGGGAAAGAGGAGAGCGCTGCTGCCTTCCTGCCCCGAGCTGAGGAGAAGAAGAGGAAGCCAGAGAGGCTGCCGCGGCTGCGCAAAGAGTAAGTGCGCGCCAGGCCCAGCCCCGGCCTGGAAAACTGGAGTGGCAGCACCTGTCCGAGGTGTGAGGAAGCCCATCTTGGGAGCCATGGGGCTGGGTATGGCGTCCCCTGATTTCTCCTGGCATGGCAATGACCTGGGCTGGACCCTGGTGCCAGGCAGCCCCAAGCTGCATTGCCACTTGAAGGCTGTGGGTACCACCAGCGGGAGCGTGCGTGCAGGGGCTGGTCGAGGGGAGAGGCAGGAGGGCCTCAGCCAGAAGGGGAGAGGGAACTTTCCCTGCTCTTGCAGGCAGCTTTCTGTACGAGCAAGCCACACCCTGCAACTCTTGGAGACTTACCAAGTGCGTCGGGAAGAGTGGAAGCAGAGGGTAGAGCTGAATCGGCAGCGGAATTCCCAAGAGAAGCACTTCCTCTGGTAAATTTCTCCAGCTGGGGGTGCTGTTTCCCCTTCCCCTGCACTGGCCTTCCCTCCACATCCAGGAGCACCCAAGGGGAAGGGAGGGGAAGGGGGTCCGGTCTTTCCCTGGCACCCCTCGTGGGAGAGCAACAGGCTTTGCAGGCTGTGGCCTGGGAGCAGGCACCCTTCCAGCCCAGGGGCAGGGGTTGGGCACTCAGCGGTGGGCTTTCCCTGTGGGACCAGAAAGTTGTGGCTGCCGACGATGAAAGGATTCCTCCAGTGTTTTGGCTCTCCCTTTTCAAACCGCACGCTCCATCCTTGTCTCCCCAAGGCTCCACACCCGGACACCTTGCCCTGTGGGGATCGAGGCCGGCTTGGTGCAAAGTCCCATCCCCGCCTGACTCCTCCGCAGGCTGATTACCGGCACGTGGCACCTTGTCATGTCCTTGCCTTGGACACTAGGGCCCCTGTCCCGTTCCAGAAAGCATAGAGATGCCAGCAGAAGCAGACCCCAGAAGAACCGCCCTGCCCTAGGCCTGCAGCGTTTCCGTGCCCTTCTCCCTGTGCCTAAAACCAAACGGTTCCTTTTTAATGCCCTAGCACTGGGCAGCAGATGGCTCTGCGGGATCAAAGGGAGAGATACCAGGACTTGCTGGCTGCGCAGAAGACGTGTGAACATTGCTGGAAAGTCTGGAAGCGTGGTCCTGAGCCATCTTGCTAGCTGCGGAAGCCTGCCTGGGCCTGAAGAGCGACCAGTCCCAAGGCACTGCAGCTCCAGGGCCAAGTGGAGGCCTGTCAGCGTGGGAGCTCCCTCGGCTGCTGTCAGCGTTGTCTCCATTGCGGCCATGGAGCTCTTAGCAAAGGGGATGTTGAAATCCACCTACAAGGGCCAAAGGAAAAAAAAAAGTGGCGTGTACTTGTTCACGGCTGGAGTAACCAGCCTGTGCCTCACAAAGGACAGTGCTGCAGGACAGATGAACAGAAGAGCTGTTAAACCCCCCATGTGCTCCTCCACAGTTTTTGTAGCGCCGTAACAGAATAACGCCCGTACACAGACCGCAGCATAGAGACACGCGTGCCACAGAGCGGGTGTGCAAGCAAACCACTGCCTCACTCATTCTAAGGACAGCGCGCGCGCACACACACGCGCCCCTTTCTTCCTTCATTACCCTCCCTAGGACACGCTCAGAGCTCACACCTCTCACTCCCCAAGACCCTCACGCACAGCCAGGACTGCACCGCCAGAGTGCACATGCACCAGCCCAACACATCCCTGACACTGCACACGCATCCGCACACATGCTCACGCTCTCCACACGCACAGAGACACTGCACAGCGGACACACCCCTCACACAGCATGGTGGCCAGGACACACGTACACCTGATGGGCCCACAGCCCCAGGGGTGCTATAGGAGCTGCAGCCCTTCTCCGGATTGTATGGGGAAAGGCTGAGGGCAGAGGAGGAGCTGCTGTGGGGTAGAGCGGTGCGGCAACCTGGGAGTGCAGATGCCTGGCTTTTCTCTGCAGCTGCAGTGCTCTCCAGCCAGGCAAACCTGGGATGGGCCATGTTTGTCCCTGGGCCTCCGTCGGCCCTTGGCTGCTCTTTGTGGCGGCCCCCCCAGGGCTGTGCTCATGTCCTGGTGGGCGCACGGTGTCCCCACCACCCACCTCCTGCCTGCTGCCTGGAGGTGGACGTGCCTCATTTAGACCTTCCTCCTCTCTTGCCGCATGGCTGCGGTTGGTTTTTTTTAGCGCTTTCTTGAATTAGGTTTTCAAAGCAGCACCTAGTAGCTTCTTGTAAACTACAGGCAGCTCACAGCTGCTTGACTGCCCTGTCAGCCTTTTTCAAATCCTGGGCTCCTTGAAGCCTGTCCATGCGCCTCCTCTGACCCGGGAACACAGCATCTCCCTGCCCTTCATCAAACACAGGAAGGGGCTTTGTGGATCCTCCCAGAGGAGCGGGTGATGGCCGTGTCCTTTCGGTCTGTTGCTGGGAGAAGCCTCTTCTTCGGTCGTCTTCCTTGTCCCAGTAACGCCTGATGCTCCAAACACTGCACTCTCCCTGCAAGTGCTGCCTCTTACTAAGCACCTGCTTCACTGGCAGACATTCGGCGTAGTAAAGAGGCAAAGGCTTTGGACCGCCTTGCTGCTGCAGGGACCAACAAATTGCCAGGGAGGTCCAGAAGCTGAGTACTCAGCCAGTACTGTTTTGCCCTGCCTGTGCGCTTAGTTGGCAGCTTTCCCTGGCCATGCAACTCATGAAGTGGTGCTGACCCTGATTTCCAGAAAAGTGCTTGTCAGTTTAAAAGAGAAGAACTGGTTTTCAGTGGGGAGTTGGAAGGGCGACGTTCTGCTGCTTTGGGGGACTGCCCGCTGGCTTTTCTGGTGCGGTGACCCTTCTGTCTCGTCTCGCTCTGAGAGCTCCGTGAGGTCCCTCTTGACCCTCCCTGTGTGGAATAGCTACAAGATGCTGCTGCAGAGACTACTGGACTCTGACAGCCAGGCAGGGGTTAGGCCAGAGCCCAGATGCCCTCGGGAGCAGAGCGCAAAGCCAGAAGCCCATTGGCTCCCCCACGAGATGTGGTTTGGGACCAGTGTTCCCTGCTGCTGCTCTCCGTGTCCTTCTTGGCTGCCTTAGCCCCTCTCCAGCCTCCACTCCCATTGGCCCAGCATGGCTTTGGCTGCTCTGGGTCTGCCCTTACTCACGGTCCCTGTGGCAGTCGGGTGTCCTTCTTCTGCCTCCCCTCGCCCCCTCCCCCGGCTGCCTTCACTACAGGGGCTTTCTGATGCACTCAATGGCCTCACAGGGCTGCCACAGCAGCGACCTCACTGTCCCAGCCCTGGGTCGCCTGTGGCCTCCCTTTTCCTGCCTCTAGCCAGCTAAACCCTGCCGAGGGGCACTTTGCCCTGGCACTCCGTGCCCTGGTGAATGTTGCAAGCCTGGCACGCAATGGCTGCTCCTTGCTGGACGAGACAAAGAGGAAAGCACTTGAGGTGCCCGGTTAATGCTGAAGAGCCATGGTGATCGCAGGCAACAATGGTTGCTCGTGGGCTCCAGTCCGCCTCTCCAAGCGTGCTCCAGTGGCGCAATGGGCCAGCGCGCAGTACTTATACAGCAGTGCTAAGCGGAGGGATGCTGAGGGTGTGAGTTCAAGCCTCACCTGGAGCATGGGCTTTTGATCATGCACTGCCTCCTCTTCCCTTGGGCGGTGCAGCTTTCTAGCAGCGACATCTGTCTCAAGCCAGACATCCCGGGACCTGCCAATACAGACACCTTGGAACACCAGAAGCGCTCGGGGCCGTTCCAGGCTTGACCTGGGCTCTGCCCGCATAGCACTCGGTTTGGGGCCCCGGAGGCAGAGCTGGGCTCTCCTCCCTTCTCTTCCGCAGAGGATCCAGACCCCACTCAGGGCGCAGATGCTAACATTTTCCTTTGCTCTTCAGCATTTGCCCTCCAGGCGGACACTCTCCCAGCACCAGCTGCCCAGCCTCACTGTGGCAGAGCCTTCCTAGCCAGCCTTTCCCCCTGCAGCCAGGCCAGGAGGAAGCACTCCTGGCTCTCTACACGCGAGCACTGCGGTGGAGCTGCAGGCAAAAGCTGCTGCCTCACAGCGCCTCTCACTCTGCAGCAGGCAAGGGAGAAAGGCAGCTCTGCCTTTCCAGGGAGGGTTTCTTTCCCACAGCCAGCTTACAGCTTGGCCGGAACAGGACTTAAGACTTCCAGCATGGTGGCATAACCTCAGAAAAGTCACACGCTCCCCCTGAAGAAAAAAAAAAAAGCGACTTCTTTCTCCCAGGGAAGAGCTACTTGTGTTGGGGGTCTCTATGGCGTGGGATGGCAGTTGCGGGTGGGCTGGGGCTGCAGGGCAGTTTGTGTGTGGAGCTGAGAGTGCCCTGACTGCAACACGGAGAGCAAGGGCAAGGGAAAGGAAAGGTGAAAAGCTGGGCACTTTCCAGGCAGACTCTCTCAGTTCTCAAGCTTGGCCTGGAGAACGGAGAAGCTTGACTGCTTTCCCAGAAGCAGGGGTAGCTGTCACGGCAGCCCCCCAGCAGAAGACACTGCACGATCACTAGAAACCAGGAAATCATTTTAGGCACGAGCCCACTGAATGTTTGGAACAGAGAGCACAGAAGAGCTTCCTAGGCCATGGCATCTTTGGAAACAAACCCCTTGGCCTACCCTTGCGGGTGCCTCCCGTGTCTTTTCCAACTCTCCTTTTCACCCGGCGGGCTTTGCAAAACCATTGCTGTGACTCGGATTCGAACCGAGGTTGCTGCGGCCACAACGCAGAGTACTAACCACTATACGATCACAGCTGCCCATGTGATTGCCTTTCCTCCTCGGGCCATTTGTCCCTCCTGCCTTCTGCCCTCCTGCGGAGCAGCCAGAGCTGTCAGGTGACGGCAGGCTAGCAGGGAGAAGTCAGAAAATGCGAGTCTGTGTCCTTGCAGAGCAGCACCCGAACAGCGCAAGCCCTCATGTGCCTCCCTGGGAGAGGGGAGGCAAACTCACGCTCTAGATTCACCTTTTCAGAAGTCTCAGTTCTTGGGGATGGCAAAGAACTGGACTGAAGGAAGTTACGGGGCATGTCCAGGGGCTGGCGATGAGGAAAGGACAACTCTGCAAAGAGCGGCCCCGCGTAGCCAGCTGGACAGAGGGTGGTGTAGGGGGGAAGGCAGGTGCATAGCACAGGGGATACGAACTGCTCCGTGCCCAGCCCTGGCTCTTTCTGCTCAAGTGTCCCCTCCACCACGCACCCTGGGGTGCAGTGTGAGCCTGTGGGCGCACCTCCACAAAGAGCGACGGTCCTTTCCCCACTTGCTCTGCTCCTGCTGCTGGGAGAGGTCCTGGCGAGAGGTTGCAGCTGCAGGAGTGCTGCGCTGGGTGGCGGAGGTGGCTCAGCAGAAGGGAGCTGCTCCTCGCCTGAGCTACGTTGCAGCCATGCCCGGCCCTGGCCGCCATGCACCTCGCTGACCCTGCCCTTCCCTGGCTGACCGGGCTCCAGAGCTTGGCCTCAGACCCGTCTCAGCACTTTGGACTTGGCTGGCAACCACTGCTCTGTGCCTGGCCCTCGTTCCTGACACTCAACCAGCTCTCCCTTCTTGCTCGGGTGCTGAGGGCCTGTGCCCTGCCAGGGAGGTCCCTGCCTCACTGGCCTTGCTATGTCCCTCGCAGCCTGCTTGCCTGCCCTCGGAAAGCAGCCTGCTCCCACTGCTGGCTGCCACCTGCAGCAAGAGCGTGCTCACGTTTCGCACTGTGCTGCAAGGACAGCCGGAAGGGGCATCGGTCTCCTGGCGAGAGGCAATCCAGACTTCCCCCAGCCCAACCCATGCACCAGGACAGGAGTGTTGCAGTCTGGTGGGTATAGGTGAGTGGTGCAAGGAGCTGGATTTTGGCTCCGGTTTCTTGGAGAGGTGGGTTTGAAGCCCGTGCTGTCGGGCTTTGTTGTCTCAGGCTGCTGTGATTTGTGCCCAGCTGTGATTTTCTGCTCAGGGACTTTCCAGGTGCAAACCTGTGTCCAGCAGTGACCAGCCTCCCCGCCGACCGCCACCTTGCACTCCCTGGGCCTTCCCGCTGCAGGGTGCCTGCTGCCCAGAGGCTCTGGTTGAGGGCCTCGTTCTCAGAAAGAAGGAGGAATGCCTGCAGAGTTGCCTGGGAAGGCTCGGGCTGCCATGGCAATTTGTCTTCCTGACCGGCTGTGGGGGGCTGTGGTTGGAGGGGTTGGTCCCCTGCAGGGCAGGGCTGGTGCCCACCGGTGGGTGCACAGGCAGGCTGGGCATCTCCTCCCTGGTGGTCTAGTGGTCAGGATTCGGCACTCTCACTGCCGCGGCCTGGGTTCGATTCCCAGCCAGGGAAAGGCTTAGGGTTAGGGCTAACCCTATTGCCACAGCAAGCGAGGCCTTTCACCTGGGGGGCAGCGTGGAAGGAAGGGGACCCTATCAGACGCACAGGAGCTCTGAGCAGGCACGAGGAACAGGGCGTTTCCTCTGTTGCAACAACAGCCATCCTGGGCAAATCCCCTTGCAGAATACCCTTTCCTTAGGGCTCCTGGGAGGCGCTGGGTGACAGAGAAAAGGTCTCTGGGTCTGCGGGACGTGACTCACCTGCCGCAGGAGCTGCCTTGTCTTTCAGTCCTAAGATCCCTGCACTACCCAGTCCCACAGAGGCAGGAGCAGGCGACTCTGCAGTGAAGCTTTGCTCTGCACATGCCAATGAGAGACCCTTCCCATGCTTCCTGGTGCAGACGGGGCCAGAAGGCCCAGGGAGGAGCTGAAATGGGCTCCTGGGCCCATGGGCAGGGTGTGTGGAGCATTGCTGGTCAGGGCCACTGAGGCCCTCAGGGCCCTGACAGCACCCAGGTGTCGCGTCCTGCTGCTACGCCACAGGGGACTCGCAATAACAACCAGTGCTTAGGCCCTGCTGATAGTCACAGCCTGAGCCAGCCCTTGGTTCTGTTACGTCCTGGACAACTCCGGTCACTTTGAAAGAAGCCCTGGAAACAAGCCCACCTGCCCCCCACACTCAGCCATGGCACAGGTGTTCCTCAGTGCAGCGAGATGTTGGTGCACAAGGGGTGGCGCTTAACGCTCCCAGACCCGATTTTGCATTCGCACGGCCTTTGGCACGGTTTGGAGACGGTCCTGGCGGACTCTTGGACAGTGCCCGGGGGGAAAGGAAGTAGCCGTTGCTGAGAGCACAGCTCACCGAGGCAGCACACAGGTGCAGCAGTTTGAGCCAAAGGAGGCTGTGACCTCTCGCAAGCTCTAACAGGCTCCAGCGAGCTCTGTCAGCCATTCCTGAGCACAGGGCGCTTGGAGCTCTAGTTCCACCTAGAGTCGTGATGAGGGAAGGTCAAGCAGCCGTCCAGCAGGTGCCAGCGAGAGACCTGTACCACAAGCGCTGGGCCCAGTACAAGAAAGACATGGCCATGCCGGAGCGAGTCCAGCAAAAGGCCTCCGAGAGGCTTGAGGGATTGAAGCATCCGTCACACGAGCAGAGGCTGAGAGAGCTGGGATTGTTTAGGCGGGAGACGCAAAGGCCCAGAGGGGCTCTTGTCGGTGTGTCTAAATACGCGATGGGGGGAGTAAAGAAGACGGAGCCAGACTCCAGAGCCCAGGCAGACTCCAGACTCCAGAACCCAGAGAGGCTGTGGTATACCTAACCAGCACCAGCCCTTGCTTTGCCGAGGCTCCTCTTTATTCCTTCCTTCCTTTATCCCTTCCTTCCTTCCTTCAGGGCAGAGCTCAGCACAGCCCCTGCGGCCAGCAATGGCAGCGCAGCGTCCCCATCTGGGGCCACCACACTGGTGAGCTCCCCCTCCCCGCCCCCGCCATGGCTCTCGCTGCGCCACGGCGTGGGGTGGGGGCAGCACCCCAAAACAGCCAGCGCAGCTGCCCTTGGCTGAGGTGGGCAAAGCCTGGCAGGGTCTGGGGGAGGGTGTCGCGGGAGGCCTGGCAGCCTCTTGGTGACGCGGGCTGGGGTCACAGTGGGACATGCCGCATCACAGCCACAGCTCCCCTCCCGCCACGGGGCCCCTCCCTGCACTTCCCTGCGAGGCCTGGGCAAGCCCAGCTTTCGGGTGCTGCTCTCGCCACCGCTCTTCTCTGGAGGAGCTGCTTTGCAGCGCAACGAGAGGGCGAAGGCAGGCCACGCAACACTGCTGGAGCCTGCCTGGGGAAGTGCAAAGGAGGAGGAGGAGAAGTTTCCTCCTCCCCCTCCTGCTACAGGGCCTCATTGAGCGTGAGGGGGCGCAAAGATGGAGAACCTGTGGCCAGACGTGTTCCCAACGCTCAGGAATCTCAGCCGCTACGGTAAGGCTTGCAGGAGGTATTTCCTGACTGCTGTAGAGCATATCAGCTAGGAGAAGAGCTATGGAAAGGCTGGGCTCTGTGGGGCAGGGCTGGACAGGGCTAGTGGGTGCCACGAGAGACCAGTCTGCACGTCCCTTGGTGGCCCAGCGGTGAGTTTGGCAGCCGGGACTCCTGCAGGGGAGACACCTGGGGCTGCCCTGAGCCTGGGCGACTCCTGTGGGCACGGCACCGTCCTCTCACTGGCGTGGAAAGCTAGTCCCCGTTTCCCTAGCGGGCGGGTATGCCTTTCAGGCATGCCCACCTGAAAGGACAGGAGCCTCGCTTAGAAGTGGGCAGAGGTGTCCTCGCAGCTCAGCTCTGCAGCTCCCGCCACGTGGAGCGCCTTGCGTGTTCGGAATTGGGGTGGCGGTATGTTTCGTCTCACCTGCACCGGTCACCTCCTTGGTGAGCAGGGTGCTGAATGGTTGTGCGCTTGCTGACTTGGATTTTTCCCTTGCTTTCCAGAGATTGTTACCATTTGGGACAGCGTCTCTGAATACATTCTAGAGCACTTGGCAGAGAACAAGGTGGGTCTTGTGGCTCGGTCCTCCCCTCCTGAAACGCTGACGGTTTGCCTTGTCCTGACACCCCTGTGCCACGGCGTGCCGTTGCTTCCCTCCCCTGAAAAGAGAAAGAGCACCCCCGCAGGACACTGTCCTGGACAAATGTGCCACAGAGCAGCTTCTCTGGCACCGGCGGTAACAACGGAAGTCCCGATAAAGCAGAAGAGAGTGCTGGGCACTTTCTGGGCCTTCTCCCTTCTCCAGTGCCAGCATGGAAAAACCAAAGCCTGGCCCCTGTTCCAGGGTTGGTCCCTGCCGTTGGAAACCCCTCCGACTGTAGGTAGGGGAGGAATGTTGGCTCTGCTGTTGCTTTCCCAAAGAGATTTGGGGGGCGAGCCGAGGAGCAAGAGGAAAGAAAGGTCTGGAGTGTGTGCTTTCCCTAGTGCCCCATCTTGCCCTTTGCATGCTAGGGGTGGGCAGGGCCCAGGGCAGCATCCCCACGCTCGGGCAAGCCCTCGGTCCGTTTTTCGTCTCCAGGCTGCTTATGCTTGTTCCTTCTCTCCCGCTGCTGCTCTCAGGGTGTCAAGGTATTAGGAGTGGGGATATTCTATGTCCTTAAACACTACGAGTGCTCCGTGAACGGTGAGCTTTCGATTGTTCAGAGACCCATGTTCCGTATATCGGAGGTTGTTGCCAAGGAATACCAGGCCAGGTGCGCTCAAGAAGATGTTCCTGGTAAGAAGACACGTTAAAACCTTTGCCTGCCCTTGCGCCGAGCTTGAGGCGCATGCAAACTGCTCTGAAGACATGACTGAATGCCTCCGGCTGGCCTGAGAACAACTTCAGCTTGTTCAAGCTGCAGAGGCCAGCCAGGAGCAACTGCTCAGAAAGGCTCCCTGGGTGTCCTTTCCTGGTAATATGCCTTCAGCCGGTGCGTGGGAGGGATAGGACGCTGGCCCCAAAAGTGGAGACATTTGCTGACTACGAGGCGGTGGGGGTGGGGGTGGGGGTCGGGGTGGGGGTGCGGGGGGGGTAGAAGAACCCTGTGGGCTGCTGTGCCGTCCTTGCACTTTGCTTCTTCCTTGCGTCTACTGACATGGCATAGGCTTAGCCAGAGGGCACTGGCTGCGGGCACAGTCACAATGGCCTGGCACCACGCACTTTCTCATGGGACCTGCACCCGTCTGCCCTACTTGTCCTGCCCTCCGGTAACGTGGTCCTACCAAATGGTTAGTTTCCCTTTTTTATTCCTGCACTGGCAAAATCACTGCTGCCCCCTGAGCACCTCAGTTTGCAGGCTGCTCTGACTCTTCCCGGAAGGGACTCCATAAACCGCTCCTAGGCGCTGTAGCAGAGGATTCAAGAGCCTGCTCTGAGGCAGCGCTGTCTTGCCAGAAAGTGTTGTCGCCTTGTGATTGGAGCCCGCTGCCCTGCTGCAGAGGTGACTTTGTTCCTCCTTTGCTGCTGTCTAGGTGACGTAAGAATCGTCCCTCTGAGGTACGAGGATCTATCCGTGTGTGCCCACATGCCTTTTACAACGGTGCAGTGCTGCATACAGGAGACCGTGATGGCGTTCTTTCGGGCCATCTCAAAAAGACAGGCCGTGGACTTTGTCTTCAAGGCCATTGGCATTCTCTCCGTACGAGACCAGGAAGTGACCATGAGATTTTACGATGACTTCCTCCTCACCGTGGATGGCACTGGAAAGCTGCTAGCAGCTCTGCTCGGGGTAAGTCGAGCACTTCCCCGTGCTACGCCTACTTCTTCTGGACACCTGTCAAAGGACGACTGAACTGATCTCTGTTGGCCTGCCAGGACCTTCCCGGCCAGCGGGGCAGCCACGGTCTCCAGCCACGCCAACTCTCTCTAGCGTCCGTCTCTCGTACGCAGTGGTCTGGGCGACAGAGGCGAACGTAGGACGAGCTGCCCCGCGTTAGGCCAAGGCTCTGGCTGGCCCAGCATCCCACTCTCTGTGCTAGAAATGATAATGGCGAGGCTTTTACGGGCTCAAAAGTAGGCAGTTTCTGGGGAAAGAGTCTACGACGCAGGCAGGTATCTGTGGCGCTTCCCCTCGCAGAAAGCCATGGTTGAGTGCTGGGCCGTCTGCACTGACCAGCCCTTCCCAGTGTCCCTGGCGTCCCACTGCCATGAACGGCTCTTTTCTGCCCCAGGCCTGCATTCACGCTCTGCTTGGGATGGTCACCCTGTCCCAGCCTGTCTCCTCATCCCAGCCCAATGCCCTTCCCCAGCTCTCTCGTGTGGCACTCCCGGTTCTTACCCACTGGGCAAAGGCAAAGCAAGGGCTGGGTCTCTCTCGCTCCTCTTCCATGCTATGGATGCAACCACCCAAATCCTTGGAGAGCCTGTGAGGCTAACACCAGGTCCGAGCCAGGTGTTCTCTTTCCAGGAAGGCTCATAGCAAGCCAACCGGCAAAACCCGGCCCGCAGAGACCCTGGCTAATCGAATGCCTTCTCCTGTGCCTGACTTCTCCACTAACAGAGAAGGCGCGTCCTCGTTGACTGTCTTGACTCTTGCCCTTGCGAAACACCTGGCAGTGAGGTCCCTCAGTCTCAGCTCTGAGCTGTGCATCTTCTGCTTTCCTAGTTGAGGGCTAGCATTTGGAGAGGAAACTTTGTTTCAGGGTGTCCCGGTGGCAGCATCTGCCCTGAGCACAAGAAAGATTTGCTGCCTTTAGGAGCAAGGCAGTCATGTCGCCGGAACGCTCTCACGTACCTCTGTCTCTGTTTCAGGCCCCAGGGACGAGACCCCTGGTGGTTTCAGGAAGAGGAAGTGTGGCTTTTCGCATGGGTCCCGGCAGTGTCTTCGTGTTGCCACAGTACGTTTGTGGAGTAGGTCTCAGCTCCTGCTTGGTGAATAGGAGGAGGGGAGGCGAGATGGTCTCCAGGGGCAGCAAGGAGGCCTGGAGTACACTTTCTCCGCGTCAGGATAGGGAAGCCCTGGCCCAGACTGGTGGGGCCTCTCGTGTGCGCACACGCCGCGGAGGTCTGGCCTGTGCCTCTCCGGTTCCTCAGAATGAGAGTTCTCAAGGATGTTGCGTACTCTGCTTTGGAAAGCTATGGCCTTGGCAGGCCTTCTCAAAGCTCTCTGGCAACGGACTGTGAATGCGAGCGGCAAAGGGAGCGTGGTGCCTTTTCTGCAGCCTGGCGTCTTCTCCTTTCCAGATTTGATTTGACGCTTCCGGCTGAAAAACAAGAGGCGGAATCTCCCTCCCAGGGATCCCTGAAGTGCACTGAAGAAGAAGGGCAGATGGACAGAACAGGTCATGTCACAGCTGACTTGTGAGAGAGAAGGGAGTGTGCATGCGTGCGTGTGTTCATGCGTGTGTTCCCTTTGTCCTCAGCAGTAGGTGGTTGGAGCCCTGGTCAAGATGCGGTGCCTGGGAGAGTAGACTGCCTCTTTGTGCCTCTATTTACCCCTCGCAGCAAATCTCAAGTGACTCTGGATGGCAGGAGGTCTCAGGGTGGCCCAACAGCAACAAATGCAGCTGGTGCCGCTGAAGGGCAGTTTTGCCCCGGGGCGCTGCGCCCTGGTGGATAGCGCAAGCTCCTCTTTCACTTTAGCACTTTAGGACGTTTGGCGACGAGGTGTCTATGCTGGAGGGGAGGGGAGGGGGGGGTCTACCTCTCTGACGGATCCCAGGCACGTGAATGTGGGGAGAAAGATTGCCTGGAGATGACTGTCAACAGGCTGCTAGCGTGTGCCAAGGACGTCCTAGGGAGCAAGACCTCTTGGAGAGCGTGGCTCCAAGGGGATCAGCCTGTTTGATCCGATGCTGGAGCACATCTGCCTGTCCCAAGTGCTCACAAAGACGCTTGCTGAAGAGCCTTCTCCTTTCCTACTTCCAGGGAGTGCTCCCGTTGCGTGCCTCCTCTCTCAAGAAAGGCCTGTGCCACCCGCGTTATCTGGCGCCGGCCGTAAAAAGCAGAAGGGGCGGAAGAGCAAAGGAAGCAAGTCGTCGGCCAGGTGAGGCTCTTGGAGAAAAGGGCTGAGGGTGCCCTTGTGCTCTTGGAGTTCTTCGAAGGGGTTGCTTCTTCCGTACACTCTGTCAGTGTGACATCTGAAGGGCGGCCAACAAGTCTTTGCATGACTTGGTCTTCCTAGATTGACGGCAAGCCTGTCGCAGGTTTCTGCGAGCCTCTGGTGTCAAGCTTCTCTCTGGTGCCTTTCTTGTTTCCAGGACGGAGACTGAGATGTCGCCTGTGAGACCAGCCTCTTCCTCCAGAGGGTCTCGGAAGGCCGCCAAAGGCCGGGAGGCAAAGGACAGAGCGCGTAACAAGCAGACTGAGGGAAAAGGTAATGTCACAGCTGACTGGTGAGAGAGGTGTGTTTGTTTTCCTTTTGGCCTCCGCAGCACGGGGCTGGAGCCAAGCTGAAAAGGCGATGCCCGGCGGAGTAGGCTGCTTCTCTTGTGCCTCTGTTTACTCATCACGGCAGATCTCAGGGGACTCCTCCTGGAAGGGGCTCTCCGGGCAGTCCTGCAGCACCAACTGCAGCAGCTGCCACTGCTGAGGGGCACTTGGCCCTGGGACTCCATGCCCTGGTGTGTCTTGCAAGCTGCTCCTTAGTTGCAGGAGTCTGTCTGTGCAGCAGCATTTAGGAATTTAGGAAGATCCCTCCGCGCTCTGCGCGGGATCAAAATCCTGCCTTGAGCTGCCAGTGGCGGAGGGGGTCTACCTTTCCCAGGGAAGCAGCGCGCTGGAAAGTGGGGAGGAAGACCACGTGGAGATGAGTGGCGACAGGCTGCGAAGCTGTGCCAAAACGTGGCTTCCTTGTGGAGGCTGGTAATTGCAGGCCTTGTGCTGTGCATCTCCCTAAGCATGTCTTTGGGCTGGATGCGCCAGAAGAGCACGTCTGTGCATGTGAGCGCCTTATAGATGTGCAGGAATCTGTTCCCCTTCTCGTGTGGAACTATGCCCTCCAGCCCGCAGCCGCCCCAAAGGAGAGGGTACCATGAGGTCACCAGCACCTCCCAGCCAAGCCCCGCTTTTTAAGCCTATGGGCTAGAGAAAGCAGGAGAACAGCCACAGTACTCCAGGGCAGAAGGGTGCCCTGCAGAAGTGAAGAGCTGGACAGGATTCTGTGTCAGCAAGGGCCTAAGACCTGCTCGGGAGCAGAGCTCCGAGGCAATCGGGCTCTTTGATCCAAAGCTGGAGCACAGCTGCCTGTCCTTCTTGTTCAAACGCTCACAGAGATGCTTGCTGAAGAGTCTCCGCCCTTCCTACTTCCAGGGAGTCCTCCTGCTGAGCGCCTCCTTTCTCGAGAAAGGCTTTCTCCGCCCACGCTATCTGGGGCCAGCTCAAAGGGAGGGAAAGAATGGAAAACCCGGGCAAACAAGCCAGCTGCCAGGTGAGGCTCTTGGAGCAAAGCATGCCGGTGACCGTGTGCTTTTGGCATTCTGGGAAGGAGTTGTTTCCGTCGCACACGCCGTCGGTATGAACTCTGAAAGGTTGTCAACTCGTGTCACAACGACCGATGTCGATGCAAGAGGTGTTGCAGCAGCTGAGAAGTTGCAGCAAAGCTGTTCTGCTTTGCTAGACATTTCAAGGGACCTCATTTGGTTGCAGCGTAGATGAGAGCACTTCCCAGAGGAACGTGAAAGTCAGACCATCCTCCCCCACCAACAGAGAGCGGTGTCCGTTTTCCCTGGTTTTTAGGTTGGATTCAATTCACTAGAAGCCTCCCCTTTTCCCATTTCACCCCAAAACAGAGTCTTTCTGACCACCTCACGGCCTTTAGTGCCCCTAGCAGGAGGCGGCTAGCGGGCTCTGCAGGCTCCGGGCGTGGCAAATGGCACTGGTTTTCTCCTCGTGCCATCCAGAGAGGGCCCACACCTGGGCATCCAGAGCTTTCCTTAGGGCCTGTAGGGCCCTCACTCTTGATGGGATCACAAGGGCTCAAATACACCAAATGCTCCAGCAGCACCGTCTTGTGCTGCAGAGGCTGGCACGCCGCTGCTTGTGAGCACAAGATGGAGAACGGTCTCATCCGGGACTCCGATAACCTCACCCGGCTTGTGTGTTTTCAGCCTGCTGCAAACAGTTCGGGAGAGCTCCTCTCAGGTGGACGAGGACAGCAAGCAGCAAGAACCTCGTCAAGCCAGACCTCGGACTGCAATTCCTGTTTGCAGGCAGCCAAACAGGGCAGAACAGGTAAGCCGAGGAGCGGAGCCGTGGAGGTCTCCAAGTCCGAGTGGTACTGCTGCCCCCCAAAGAGCAGGCCAGGTGGCCATGGTCTTTCAAGCTTGCCTGCCCATGCCTGGCAGGGAGAAGCTGCTGCAAAAAGCCAAAGGGGAGGAGCAGCAATGTGCTGTGGTGGGGGCATGGCTGGGTCACCCCCTCCCTTGAACTTGCGGGGAAGAAGGCCAACCACAGGCGGGGCTGTGTTTGCAAGAGTGTAGCCAGCCGAGTGAAGGACGCCACGAGTCCTCTCTCTTCAGCCCTTGGGAGACCTCACCTGGAGCCAGCCCTAGGTCCAGGGTGGGGCTCGACCATGCAAGAGAGGCTCTGGAATGCTGGAGCAAATCCAGCGGAGGCTCCCAAGCTGGCCAGCGGGCTGGAGAACCTGGTGTCCAAGGGAGAGGTGGAGAGGACTGTGTTTGTTCAGCCCATAGAAGAGAAGGCTCAAGGGTCCACCGCCTTGCTGTCTGCAGCTACCCGGGGGAAAGGCTAGAGGTAACTTAGCCAGCTCTTCTCAGAGGTGCACAGTGACAGGGTGAGAGGCACAAGACGTAGAGTTGCAAAAAGGCAGATTCCGGCTAGCTGTTGGGAGGCGCGTTTCCACCATGAGGGTGGTCAAAGTTTGGAACAGGGCCCAGAGAGGCTGTGGGACTTCTACCCTTGGAGTTATTCAACCCTCAGGTGGACACAGCCCGGGCAGCCTGCTCTAACTGGCCCCGCTTGGAGCGGGGCCTTGGACGAGAGTTCTCCAGAGGTCCCCTCCAACCGACCCCGTTCAGTGGTTCCGTGCTGGGGTCTGACTGGTGGAACCCCACGGGAGCGTTTGATTTCACGGTTGCAGCGCTGAAAAATGGTCATTCCTTGCCCTCATTCACCCTGTCACGAGCGATGTCAGCAAGAGAGAATGGAGCCAGCAAGCAACGGTGGTGAATCCCGGCCAGGGTCCCTGCCTGCGGCAGTGCTTGGCATGGGGGTTTCTGAGGCCAGAGCAGAGCAAGTGTGCGGGAGGACGCACAGGCCCCGCAGTTGCTGGCTTCTCCAGGGCTGAGAGGTGAGAGCGCCTGAGGGAGGTCAGAAGCAGCCTCAAATTTGTCCTCTGGCCCCAATGCAGGCTTGGCGGCATCAGGAAACGCTGCCCGAGGTTCAGCCACACTCACCAGTGCCGTGGCTTGGGAAAGAGGAGAGCGCTGCTGCCTTCCTGCCCCGAGCTGAGGAGAAGAAGAGGAAGCCAGAGAGGCTGCCGCGGCTGCGCAAAGAGTAAGTGCGCGCCAGGCCCAGCCCCGGCCTGGAAAACTGGAGTGGCAGCACCTGTCCGAGGTGTGAGGAAGCCCATCTTGGGAGCCATGGGGCTGGGTATGGCGTCCCCTGATTTCTCCTGGCATGGCAATGACCTGGGCTGGACCCTGGTGCCAGGCAGCCCCAAGCTGCATTGCCACTTGAAGGCTGTGGGTACCACCAGCGGGAGCGTGCGTGCAGGGGCTGGTCGAGGGGAGAGGCAGGAGGGCCTCAGCCAGAAGGGGAGAGGGAACTTTCCCTGCTCTTGCAGGCAGCTTTCTGTACGAGCAAGCCACACCCTGCAACTCTTGGAGACTTACCAAGTGCGTCGGGAAGAGTGGAAGCAGAGGGTAGAGCTGAATCGGCAGCGGAATTCCCAAGAGAAGCACTTCCTCTGGTAAATTTCTCCAGCTGGGGGTGCTGTTTCCCCTTCCCCTGCACTGGCCTTCCCTCCACATCCAGGAGCACCCAAGGGGAAGGGAGGGGAAGGGGGTCCGGTCTTTCCCTGGCACCCCTCGTGGGAGAGCAACAGGCTTTGCAGGCTGTGGCCTGGGAGCAGGCACCCTTCCAGCCCAGGGGCAGGGGTTGGGCACTCAGCGGTGGGCTTTCCCTGTGGGACCAGAAAGTTGTGGCTGCCGACGATGAAAGGATTCCTCCAGTGTTTTGGCTCTCCCTTTTCAAACCGCACGCTCCATCCTTGTCTCCCCAAGGCTCCACACCCGGACACCTTGCCCTGTGGGGATCGAGGCCGGCTTGGTGCAAAGTCCCATCCCCGCCTGACTCCTCCGCAGGCTGATTACCGGCACGTGGCACCTTGTCATGTCCTTGCCTTGGACACTAGGGCCCCTGTCCCGTTCCAGAAAGCATAGAGATGCCAGCAGAAGCAGACCCCAGAAGAACCGCCCTGCCCTAGGCCTGCAGCGTTTCCGTGCCCTTCTCCCTGTGCCTAAAACCAAACAGTTCCTTTTTAATGCCCTAGCACTGGGCAGCAGATGGCTCTGCGGGATCAAAGGGAGAGATACCAGGACTTGCTGGCTGCGCAGAAGACATGTGAACATTGCTGGAAAGTCTGGAAGCGTGGTCCTGAGCCATCTTGCTAGCTGCGGAAGCCTGCCTGGGCCTGAAGAGTGACCAGTCCCAAGGCACTGCAGCTCCAGGGCCAAGAGGAGGCCTGTCAGCGTGGGAGCTCCCTCGGCTGCTGTCAGCGTTGTCTCCATTGCGGCCATGGAGCTCTTAGCAAAGGGGATGTTGAAATCCACCTACAAGGGCCAAAGGAAAAAAAAAAGTGGCGTGTACTTGTTCACGGCTGGAGTAACCAGCCTGTGCCTCACAAAGGACAGTGCTGCAGGACAGATGAACAGAAGAGCTGTTAAACCCCCCATGTGCTCCTCCACAGTTTTTGTAGCGCCGTAACAGAATAACGCCCGTACACAGACCGCAGCATAGAGACACGCGTGCCACAGAGCGGGTGTGCAAGCAAACCACTGCCTCACTCATTCTAAGGACAGCGCGCGCGCACACACACGCGCCCCTTTCTTCCTTCATTACCCTCCCTAGGACACGCTCAGAGCTCACACCTCTCACTCCCCAAGACCCTCACGCACAGCCAGGACTGCACCGCCAGAGTGCACATGCACCAGCCCAACACATCCCTGACACTGCACACGCATCCGCACACATGCTCACGCTCTCCACACGCACAGAGACACTGCACAGCGGACACACCCCTCACACAGCATGGTGGCCAGGACACACGTACACCTGATGGGCCCACAGCCCCAGGGGTGCTATAGGAGCTGCAGCCCTTCTCCGGATTGTATGGGGAAAGGCTGAGGGCAGAGGAGGAGCTGCTGTGGGGTAGAGCGGTGCGGCAACCTGGGAGTGCAGATGCCTGGCTTTTCTCTGCAGCTGCAGTGCTCTCCAGCCAGGCAAACCTGGGATGGGCCATGTTTGTCCCTGGGCCTCCGTCGGCCCTTGGCTGCTCCTTGTGGCGGCCCCCCCAGGGCTGTGCTCATGTCCTGGTGGGCGCACGGTGTCCCCACCACCCACCTCCTGCCTGCTGCCTGGAGGTGGACGTGCCTCATTTAGACCTTCCTCCTCTCTTGCCGCATGGCTGCGGTTGGTTTTTTTTAGCGCTTTCTTGAATTAGGTTTTCAAAGCAGCACCTAGTAGCTTCTTGTAAACTACAGGCAGCTCACAGCTGCTTGACTGCCCTGTCAGCCTTTTTCAAATCCTGGGCTCCTTGAAGCCTGTCCATGCGCCTCCTCTGACCCGGGAACACAGCATCTCCCTGCCCTTCATCAAACACAGGAAGGGGCTTTGTGGATCCTCCCAGAGGAGCGGGTGATGGCCGTGTCCTTTCGGTCTGTTGCTGGGAGAAGCCTCTTCTTCGGTCGTCTTCCTTGTCCCAGTAACGCCTGATGCTCCAAACACTGCACTCTCCCTGCAAGTGCTGCCTCTTACTAAGCACCTGCTTCACTGGCAGACATTCGGCGTAGTAAAGAGGCAAAGGCTTTGGACCGCCTTGCTGCTGCAGGGACCAACAAATTGCCAGGGAGGTCCAGAAGCTGAGTACTCAGCCAGTACTGTTTTGCCCTGCCTGTGCGCTTAGTTGGCAGCTTTCCCTGGCCATGCAACTCATGAAGTGGTGCTGACCCTGATTTCCAGAAAAGTGCTTGTCAGTTTAAAAGAGAAGAACTGGTTTTCAGTGGGGAGTTGGAAGGGCGACGTTCTGCTGCTTTGGGGGACTGCCCGCTGGCTTTTCTGGTGCGGTGACCCTTCTGTCTCGTCTCGCTCTGAGAGCTCCGTGAGGTCCCTCTTGACCCTCCCTGTGTGGAATAGCTACAAGATGCTGCTGCAGAGACTACTGGACTCTGACAGCCAGGCAGGGGTTAGGCCAGAGCCCAGATGCCCTCGGGAGCAGAGCGCAAAGCCAGAAGCCCATTGGCTCCCCCACGAGATGTGGTTTGGGACCAGTGTTCCCTGCTGCTGCTCTCCGTGTCCTTCTTGGCTGCCTTAGCCCCTCTCCAGCCTCCACTCCCATTGGCCCAGCATGGCTTTGGCTGCTCTGGGTCTGCCCTTACTCACGGTCCCTGTGGCAGTCGGGTGTCCTTCTTCTGCCTCCCCTCGCCCCCTCCCCCGGCTGTCTTCACTACAGGGGCTTTCTGATGCACTCAATGGCCTCACAGGGCTGCCACAGCAGCGACCTCACTGTCCCAGCCCTGGGTCGCCTGTGGCCTCCCTTTTCCTGCCTCTAGCCAGCTAAACCCTGCCGAGGGGCACTTTGCCCTGGCACTCCGTGCCCTGGTGAATGTTGCAAGCCTGGCACGCAATGGCTGCTCCTTGCTGGACGAGACAAAGAGGAAAGCACTTGAGGTGCCCGGTTAATGCTGAAGAGCCATGGTGATCGCAGGCAACAATGGTTGCTCGTGGGCTCCAGTCCGCCTCTCCAAGCGTGCTCCAGTGGCGCAATGGGCCAGCGCGCAGTACTTATACAGCAGTGCTAAGCGGAGGGATGCTGAGGGTGTGAGTTCAAGCCTCACCTGGAGCATGGGCTTTTGATCATGCACTGCCTCCTCTTCCCTTGGGCGGTGCAGCTTCCTAGCAGCGACATCTGTCTCAAGCCAGACATCCCGGGACCTGCCAATACAGACACCTTGGAACACCAGAAGCGCTCGGGGCCGTTCCAGGCTTGACCTGGGCTCTGCCCGCATAGCACTCGGTTTGGGGCCCCGGAGGCAGAGCTGGGCTCTCCTCCCTTCTCTTCCGCAGAGGATCCAGACCCCACTCAGGGCGCAGATGCTAACATTTTCCTTTGCTCTTCAGCATTTGCCCTCCAGGCGGACACTCTCCCAGCACCAGCTGCCCAGCCTCACTGTGGCAGAGCCTTCCTAGCCAGCCTTTCCCCCTGCAGCCAGGCCAGGAGGAAGCACTCCTGGCTCTCTACACGCGAGCACTGCGGTGGAGCTGCAGGCAAAAGCTGCTGCCTCACAGCGCCTCTCACTCTGCAGCAGGCAAGGGAGAAAGGCAGCTCTGCCTTTCCAGGGAGGGTTTCTTTCCCACAGCCAGCTTACAGCTTGGCCGGAACAGGACTTAAGACTTCCAGCATGGTGGCATAACCTCAGAAAAGTCACACGCTCCCCCTGAAGAAAAAAAAAAAAGCGACTTCTTTCTCCCAGGGAAGAGCTACTTGTGTTGGGGGTCTCTATGGCGTGGGATGGCAGTTGCGGGTGGGCTGGGGCTGCAGGGCAGTTTGTGTGTGGAGCTGAGAGTGCCCTGACTGCAACACGGAGAGCAAGGGCAAGGGAAAGGAAAGGTGAAAAGCTGGGCACTTTCCAGGCAGAGTCTCTCAGTTCTCAAGCTTGGCCTGGAGAACGGAGAAGCTTGACTGCTTTCCCAGAAGCAGGGGTAGCTGTCACGGCAGCCCCCCAGCAGAAGACACTGCACGATCACTAGAAACCAGGAAATCATTTTAGGCACGAGCCCACTGAATGTTTGGAACAGAGAGCACAGAAGAGCTTCCTAGGCCATGGCATCTTTGGAAACAAACCCCTTGGCCTACCCTTGCGGGTGCCTCCCGTGTCTTTTCCAACTCTCCTTTTCACCCGGCGGGCTTTGCAAAACCATTGCTGTGACTCGGATTCGAACCGAGGTTGCTGCGGCCACAACGCAGAGTACTAACCACTATACGATCACAGCTGCCCATGTGATTGCCTTTCCTCCTCGGGCCATTTGTCCCTCCTGCCTCCTGCCCTCCTGCGGAGCAGCCAGAGCTGTCAGGTGACGGCAGGCTAGCAGGGAGAAGTCAGAAAATGCGAGTCTGTGTCCTTGCAGAGCAGCACCCGAACAGCGCAAGCCCTCATGTGCCTCCCTGGGAGAGGGGAGGCAAACTCACGCTCTAGATTCACCTTTTCAGAAGTCTCAGTTCTTGGGGATGGCAAAGAACTGGACTGAAGGAAGTTACGGGGCATGTCCAGGGGCTGGCGATGAGGAAAGGACAACTCTGCAAAGAGCGGCCCCGCGTAGCCAGCTGGACAGAGGGTGGTGTAGGGGGGAAGGCAGGTGCATAGCACAGGGGATACGAACTGCTCCGTGCCCAGCCCTGGCTCTTTCTGCTCAAGTGTCCCCTCCACCACGCACCCTGGGGTGCAGTGTGAGCCTGTGGGCGCACCTCCACAAAGAGCGACGGTCCTTTCCCCACTTGCTCTGCTCCTGCTGCTGGGAGAGGTCCTGGCGAGAGGTTGCAGCTGCAGGAGTGCTGCGCTGGGTGGCGGAGGTGGCTCAGCAGAAGGGAGCTGCTCCTCGCCTGAGCTACGTTGCAGCCATGCCCGGCCCTGGCCGCCATGCACCTCGCTGACCCTGCCCTTCCCTGGCTGACCGGGCTCCAGAGCTTGGCCTCAGACCCGTCTCAGCACTTTGGACTTGGCTGGCAACCACTGCTCTGTGCCTGGCCCTCGTTCCTGACACTCAACCAGCTCTCCCTTCTTGCTCGGGTGCTGAGGGCCTGTGCCCTGCCAGGGAGGTCCCTGCCTCACTGGCCTTGCTATGTCCCTCGCAGCCTGCTTGCCTGCCCTCGGAAAGCAGCCTGCTCCCACTGCTGGCTGCCACCTGCAGCAAGAGCGTGCTCACGTTTCGCACTGTGCTGCAAGGACAGCCGGAAGGGGCATCGGTCCCCTGGCGAGAGGCAATCCAGACTTCCCCCAGCCCAACCCATGCACCAGGACAGGAGTGTTGCAGTCTGGTGGGTATAGGTGAGTGGTGCAAGGAGCTGGATTTTGGCTCCGGTTTCTTGGAGAGGTGGGTTTGAAGCCCGTGCTGTCGGGCTTTGTTGTCTCAGGCTGCTGTGATTTGTGCCCAGCTGTGATTTTCTGCTCAGGGACTTTCCAGGTGCAAACCTGTGTCCAGCAGTGACCAGCCTCCCCGCCGACCGCCACCTTGCACTCCCTGGGCCTTCCCGCTGCAGGGTGCCTGCTGCCCAGAGGCTCTGGTTGAGGGCCTCGTTCTCAGAAAGAAGGAGGAATGCCTGCAGAGTTGCCTGGGAAGGCTCGGGCTGCCATGGCAATTTGTCTTCCTGACCGGCTGTGGGGGGCTGTGGTTGGAGGGGTTGGTCCCCTGCAGGGCAGGGCTGGTGCCCACCGGTGGGTGCACAGGCAGGCTGGGCATCTCCTCCCTGGTGGTCTAGTGGTCAGGATTCGGCACTCTCACTGCCGCGGCCTGGGTTCGATTCCCAGCCAGGGAAAGGCTTAGGGTTAGGGCTAACCCTATTGCCACAGCAAGCGAGGCCTTTCACCTGGGGGGCAGCGTGGAAGGAAGGGGACCCTATCAGACGCACAGGAGCTCTGAGCAGGCACGAGGAACAGGGCGTTTCCTCTGTTGCAACAACAGCCATCCTGGGCTTGCCTGTGCAGCCAGCTCCAGGGCAGCCCTGTCTTCTGCCAAATCCCCTTGCAGAATACCCTTTCCTTAGGGCTCCTGGGAGGCGCTGGGTGACAGAGAAAAGGTCTCTGGGTCTGCGGGACGTGACTCACCTGCCGCAGGAGCTGCCTTGTCTTTCAGTCCTAAGATCCCTGCACTACCCAGTCCCACAGAGGCAGGAGCAGGCGACTCTGCAGTGAAGCTTTGCTCTGCACATGCCAATGAGAGACCCTTCCCATGCTTCCTGGTGCAGACGGGGCCAGAAGGCCCAGGGAGGAGCTGAAATGGGCTCCTGGGCCCATGGGCAGGGTGTGTGGAGCATTGCTGGTCAGGGCCACTGAGGCCCTCAGGGCCCTGACAGCACCCAGGTGTCGCGTCCTGCTGCTACGCCACAGGGGACTCGCAATAACAACCAGTGCTTAGGCCCTGCTGATAGTCACAGCCTGAGCCAGCCCTTGGTTCTGTTACGTCCTGGACAACTCCGGTCACTTTGAAAGAAGCCCTGGAAACAAGCCCACCTGCCCCCCACACTCAGCCATGGCACAGGTGTTCCTCAGTGCAACGAGATGTTGGTGCACAAGGGGTGGCGCTTAACGCTCCCAGACCCGATTTTGCATTCGCACGGCCTTTGGCACGGTTTGGAGACGGTCCTGGCGGACTCTTGGACAGTGCCCGGGGGGAAAGGAAGTAGCCGTTGCTGAGAGCACAGCTCACCGAGGCAGCACACAGGTGCAGCAGTTTGAGCCAAAGGAGGCTGTGACCTCTCGCAAGCTCTAACAGGCTCCAGCGAGCTCTGTCAGCCATTCCTGAGCACAGGGCGCTTGGAGCTCTAGTTCCACCTAGAGTCGTGATGAGGGAAGGTCAAGCAGCCGTCCAGCAGGTGCCAGCGAGAGACCTGTACCACAAGCGCTGGGCCCAGTACAAGAAAGACATGGCCATGCCGGAGCGAGTCCAGCAAAAGGCCTCCGAGAGGCTTGAGGGATTGAAGCATCCGTCACACGAGCAGAGGCTGAGAGAGCTGGGATTGTTTAGGCGGGAGACGCAAAGGCCCAGAGGGGCTCTTGTCGGTGTGTCTAAATACGCGATGGGGGGAGTAAAGAAGACGGAGCCAGACTCCAGAGCCCAGGCAGACTCCAGACTCCAGAACCCAGAGAGGCTGTGGTATACCTAACCAGCACCAGCCCTTGCTTTGCCGAGGCTCCTCTTTATTCCTTCCTTCCTTTATCCCTTCCTTCCTTCCTTCAGGGCAGAGCTCAGCACAGCCCCTGCGGCCAGCAATGGCAGCGCAGCGTCCCCATCTGGGGCCACCACACTGGTGAGCTCCCCCTCCCCGCCCCCGCCATGGCTCTCGCTGCGCCACGGCGTGGGGTGGGGGCAGCACCCCAAAACAGCCAGCGCAGCTGCCCTTGGCTGAGGTGGGCAAAGCCTGGCAGGGTCTGGGGGAGGGTGTCGCGGGAGGCCTGGCAGCCTCTTGGTGACGCGGGCTGGGGTCACAGTGGGACATGCCGCATCACAGCCACAGCTCCCCTCCCGCCACGGGGCCCCTCCCTGCACTTCCCTGCGAGGCCTGGGCAAGCCCAGCTTTCGGGTGCTGCTCTCGCCACCGCTCTTCTCTGGAGGAGCTGCTTTGCAGCGCAACGAGAGGGCGAAGGCAGGCCACGCAACACTGCTGGAGCCTGCCTGGGGAAGTGCAAAGGAGGAGGAGGAGAAGTTTCCTCCTCCCCCTCCTGCTACAGGGCCTCATTGAGTGTGAGGGGGCGCAAAGATGGAGAACCTGTGGCCAGACGTGTTCCCAACGCTCAGGAATCTCAGCCGCTACGGTAAGGCTTGCAGGAGGTATTTCCTGACTGCTGTAGAGCATATCAGCTAGGAGAAGAGCTATGGAAAGGCTGGGCTCTGTGGGGCAGGGCTGGACAGGGCTAGTGGGTGCCACGAGAGACCAGTCTGCACGTCCCTTGGTGGCCCAGCGGTGAGTTTGGCAGCCGGGACTCCTGCAGGGGAGACACCTGGGGCTGCCCTGAGCCTGGGCGACTCCTGTGGGCACGGCACCGTCCTCTCACTGGCGTGGAAAGCTAGTCCCCGTTTCCCTAGCGGGCGGGTATGCCTTTCAGGCATGCCCACCTGAAAGGACAGGAGCCTCGCTTAGAAGTGGGCAGAGGTGTCCTCGCAGCTCAGCTCTGCAGCTCCCGCCACGTGGAGCGCCTTGCGTGTTCGGAATTGGGGTGGCGGTATGTTTCGTCTCACCTGCACCGGTCACCTCCTTGGTGAGCAGGGTGCTGAATGGTTGTGCGCTTGCTGACTTGGATTTTTCCCTTGCTTTCCAGAGATTGTTACCATTTGGGACAGCGTCTCTGAATACATTCTAGAGCACTTGGCAGAGAACAAGGTGGGTCTTGTGGCTCGGTCCTCCCCTCCTGAAACGCTGACGGTTTGCCTTGTCCTGACACCCCTGTGCCACGGCGTGCCGTTGCTTCCCTCCCCTGAAAAGAGAAAGAGCACCCCCGCAGGACACTGTCCTGGACAAATGTGCCACAGAGCAGCTTCTCTGGCACCGGCGGTAACAACGGAAGTCCCGATAAAGCAGAAGAGAGTGCTGGGCACTTTCTGGGCCTTCTCCCTTCTCCAGTGCCAGCATGGAAAAACCAAAGCCTGGCCCCTGTTCCAGGGTTGGTCCCTGCCGTTGGAAACCCCTCCGACTGTAGGTAGGGGAGGAATGTTGGCTCTGCTGTTGCTTTCCCAAAGAGATTTGGGGGGCGAGCCGAGGAGCAAGAGGAAAGAAAGGTCTGGAGTGTGTGCTTTCCCTAGTGCCCCATCTTGCCCTTTGCATGCTAGGGGTGGGCAGGGCCCAGGGCAGCATCCCCACGCTCGGGCAAGCCCTCGGTCCGTTTTTCGTCTCCAGGCTGCTTATGCTTGTTCCTTCTCTCCCGCTGCTGCTCTCAGGGTGTCAAGGTATTAGGAGTGGGGATATTCTATGTCCTTAAACACTACGAGTGCTCCGTGAACGGTGAGCTTTCGATTGTTCGGAGACCCATGTTCCGTATATCGGAGGTTGTTGCCAAGGAATACCAGGCCAGGTGCGCTCAAGAAGATGTTCCTGGTAAGAAGACACGTTAAAACCTTTGCCTGCCCTTGCGCCGAGCTTGAGGCGCATGCAAACTGCTCTGAAGACATGACTGAATGCCTCCGGCTGGCCTGAGAACAACTTCAGCTTGTTCAAGCTGCAGAGGCCAGCCAGGAGCAACTGCTCAGAAAGGCTCCCTGGGTGTCCTTTCCTGGTAATATGCCTTCAGCCGGTGCGTGGGAGGGATAGGACGCTGGCCCCAAAAGCGGAGACATTTGCTGACTACGAGGCGGTGGGGGTGGGGGTCGGGGTGGGGGTGCGGGGGGGGTAGAAGAACCCTGTGGGCTGCTGTGCCGTCCTTGCACTTTGCTTCTTCCTTGCGTCTACTGACATGGCATAGGCTTAGCCAGAGGGCACTGGCTGCGGGCACAGTCACAATGGCCTGGCACCACGCACTTTCTCATGGGACCTGCACCCGTCTGCCCTACTTGTCCTGCCCTCCGGTAACGTGGTCCTACCAAATGGTTAGTTTCCCTTTTTTATTCCTGCACTGGCAAAATCACTGCTGCCCCCTGAGCACCTCAGTTTGCAGGCTGCTCTGACTCTTCCCGGAAGGGACTCCATAAACCGCTCCTAGGCGCTGTAGCAGAGGATTCAAGAGCCTGCTCTGAGGCAGCGCTGTCTTGCCAGAAAGTGTTGTCACCTTGTGATTGGAGCCCGCTGCCCTGCTGCAGAGGTGACTTTGTTCCTCCTTTGCTGCTGTCTAGGTGACGTAAGAATCGTCCCTCTGAGGTACGAGGATCTATCCGTGTGTGCCCACATGCCTTTTACAACGGTGCAGTGCTGCATACAGGAGACCGTGATGGCGTTCTTTCGGGCCATCTCAAAAAGACAGGCCGTGGACTTTGTCTTCAAGGCCATTGGCATTCTCTCCGTACGAGACCAGGAAGTGACCATGAGATTTTACGATGACTTCCTCCTCACCGTGGATGGCACTGGAAAGCTGCTAGCAGCTCTGCTCGGGGTAAGTCGAGCACTTCCCCGTGCTACGCCTACTTCTTCTGGACACCTGTCAAAGGACGACTGAACTGATCTCTGTTGGCCTGCCAGGACCTTCCCGGCCAGCGGGGCAGCCACGGTCTCCAGCCACGCCAACTCTCTCTAGCGTCCGTCTCTCGTACGCAGTGGTCTGGGCGACAGAGGCGAACGTAGGACGAGCTGCCCCGCGTTAGGCCAAGGCTCTGGCTGGCCCAGCATCCCACTCTCTGTGCTAGAAATGATAATGGCGAGGCTTTTACGGGCTCAAAAGTAGGCAGTTTCTGGGGAAAGAGTCTACGACGCAGGCAGGTATCTGTGGCGCTTCCCCTCGCAGAAAGCCATGGTTGAGTGCTGGGCCGTCTGCACTGACCAGCCCTTCCCAGTGTCCCTGGCGTCCCACTGCCATGAACGGCTCTTTTCTGCCCCAGGCCTGCATTCACGCTCTGCTTGGGATGGTCACCCTGTCCCAGCCTGTCTCCTCATCCCAGCCCAATGCCCTTCCCCAGCTCTCTCGTGTGGCACTCCCGGTTCTTACCCACTGGGCAAAGGCAAAGCAAGGGCTGGGTCTCTCTCGCTCCTCTTCCATGCTATGGATGCAACCACCCAAATCCTTGGAGAGCCTGTGAGGCTAACACCAGGTCCGAGCCAGGTGTTCTCTTTCCAGGAAGGCTCATAGCAAGCCAACCGGCAAAACCCGGCCCGCAGAGACCCTGGCTAATCGAATGCCTTCTCCTGTGCCTGACTTCTCCACTAACAGAGAAGGCGCGTCCTCGTTGACTGTCTTGACTCTTGCCCTTGCGAAACACCTGGCAGTGAGGTCCCTCAGTCTCAGCTCTGAGCTGTGCATCTTCTGCTTTCCTAGTTGAGGGCTAGCATTTGGAGAGGAAACTTTGTTTCAGGGTGTCCCCGTGGCAGCATCTGCCCTGAGCACAAGAAAGATTTGCTGCCTTTAGGAGCAAGGCAGTCATGTCGCCGGAACGCTCTCACGTACCTCTGTCTCTGTTTCAGGCCCCAGGGACGAGACCCCTGGTGGTTTCAGGAAGAGGAAGTGTGGCTTTTCGCATGGGTCCCGGCAGTGTCTTCGTGTTGCCACAGTACGTTTGTGGAGTAGGTCTCAGCTCCTGCTTGGTGAATAGGAGGAGGGGAGGCGAGATGGTCTCCAGGGGCAGCAAGGAGGCCTGGAGTACACTTTCTCCGCGTCAGGATAGGGAAGCCCTGGCCCAGACTGGTGGGGCCTCTCGTGTGCGCACACGCCGCGGAGGTCTGGCCTGTGCCTCTCCGGTTCCTCAGAATGAGAGTTCTCAAGGATGTTGCGTACTCTGCTTTGGAAAGCTATGGCCTTGGCAGGCCTTCTCAAAGCTCTCTGGCAACGGACTGTGAATGCGAGCGGCAAAGGGAGCGTGGTGCCTTTTCTGCAGCCTGGCGTCTTCTCCTTTCCAGATTTGATTTGACGCTTCCGGCTGAAAAACAAGAGGCGGAATCTCCCTCCCAGGGATCCCTGAAGTGCACTGAAGAAGAAGGGCAGATGGACAGAACAGGTCATGTCACAGCTGACTTGTGAGAGAGAAGGGAGTGTGCATGCGTGCGTGTGTTCATGCGTGTGTTCCCTTTGTCCTCAGCAGTAGGTGGTTGGAGCCCTGGTCAAGATGCGGTGCCTGGGAGAGTAGACTGCCTCTTTGTGCCTCTATTTACCCCTCACAGCAAATCTCAAGTGACTCTGGATGGCAGGAGGTCTCAGGGTGGCCCAACAGCAACAAATGCAGCTGGTGCCGCTGAAGGGCAGTTTTGCCCCGGGGCGCTGCGCCCTGGTGGATAGCGCAAGCTCCTCTTTCACTTTAGGACGTTTGGCGGCGAGGTGTCTATGCTGGAGGGGAAGGGAGGGGGGGTCTACCTCTCTGACGGATCCCGGGCACGTGAATGTGGGGAGAAAGATTGCCTGGAGATGACTGTCAACAGGCTGCTGGCGTGTGCCAAGGACATCCTAGGGAGCAAGACCTCTTGGAGAGCGTGGCTCCAAGGGGATCAGCCTGTTTGATCCGATGCTGGAGCACATCTGCCTGTCCCAAGTGCTCACAAAGACGCTTGCTGAAGAGCCTTCTCCTTTCCTACTTCCAGGGAGTGCTCCCGTTGCGTGCCTCCTCTCTCAAGAAAGGCCTGTGCCACCCGCGTTATCTGGCGCCGGCCGTAAAAAGCAGAAGGGGCGGAAGAGCAAAGGAAGCAAGTCGTCGGCCAGGTGAGGCTCTTGGAGAAAAGGGCTGAGGGTGCCCTTGTGCTCTTGGAGTTCTTCGAAGGGGTTGCTTCTTCCGTACACTCTGTCAGTGTGACATCTGAAGGGCGGCCAACAAGTCTTTGCATGACTTGGTCTTCCTAGATTGACGGCAAGCCTGTCGCAGGTTTCTGCGAGCCTCTGGTGTCAAGCTTCTCTCTGGTGCCTTTCTTGTTTCCAGGACGGAGACTGAGATGTCGCCTGTGAGACCAGCCTCTTCCTCCAGAGGGTCTCGGAAGGCCGCCAAAGGCCGGGAGGCAAAGGACAGAGCGCGTAACAAGCAGACTGAGGGAAAAGGTAATGTCACAGCTGACTGGTGAGAGAGGTGTGTTTGTTTTCCTTTTGGCCTCCGCAGCACGGGGCTGGAGCCAAGCTGAAAAGGCGATGCCCGGCGGAGTAGGCTGCTTCTCTTGTGCCTCTGTTTACTCATCACGGCAGATCTCAGGGGACTCCTCCTGGAAGGGGCTCTCCGGGCAGTCCTGCAGCACCAACTGCAGCAGCTGCCACTGCTGAGGGGCACTTGGCCCTGGGACTCCATGCCCTGGTGTGTCTTGCAAGGTGCTCCTTAGTTGCAGGAGTCTGTCTGTGCAGCAGCATTTAGGAATTTAGGAAGATCCCTCCGCGCTCTGCGCGGGATCAAAATCCTGCCTTGAGCTGCCAGTGGCGGAGGGGGTCTACCTTTCCCAGGGAAGCAGCGCGCTGGAAAGTGGGGAGGAAGACCACGTGGAGATGAGTGGCGACAGGCTGCGAAGCTGTGCCAAAACGTGGCTTCCTTGTGGAGGCTGGTAATTGCAGGCCTTGTGCTGTGCATCTCCCTAAGCATGTCTTTGGGCTGGATGCGCCAGAAGAGCACGTCTGTGCATGTGAGCGCCTTAGAGATGTGCAGGAATCTGTTCCCCTTCTCGTGTGGAACTATGCCCTCCAGCCCGCAGCCGCCCCAAAGGAGAGGGTACCATGAGGTCACCAGCACCTCCCAGCCAAGCCCCGCTTTTTAAGCCTATGGGCTAGAGAAAGCAGGAGAACAGCCACAGTACTCCAGGGCAGAAGGGTGCCCTGCAGAAGTGAAGAGCTGGACAGGATTCTGTGTCAGCAAGGGCCTAAGACCTGCTCGGGAGCAGAGCTCCGAGGCAATCGGGCTCTTTGATCCAAAGCTGGAGCACAGCTGCCTGTCCTTCTTGTTCAAACGCTCACAGAGATGCTTGCTGAAGAGTCTCCGCCCTTCCTACTTCCAGGGAGTCCTCCTGCTGAGCGCCTCCTTTCTCGAGAAAGGCTTTCTCCGCCCACGCTATCTGGGGCCAGCTCAAAGGGAGGGAAAGAATGGAAAACCCGGGCAAACAAGCCAGCTGCCAGGTGAGGCTCTTGGAGCAAAGCATGCCGGTGACCGTGTGCTTTTGGCATTCTGGGAAGGAGTTGTTTCCGTCGCACACGCCGTCGGTATGAACTCTGAAAGGTTGTCAACTCGTGTCACAACGACCGATGTCGATGCAAGAGGTGTTGCAGCAGCTGAGAAGTTGCAGCAAAGCTGTTCTGCTTTGCTAGACATTTCAAGGGACCTCATTTGGTTGCAGCGTAGATGAGAGCACTTCCCAGAGGAACGTGAAAGTCAGACCATCCTCCCCCACCAACAGAGAGCGGTGTCCGTTTTCCCTGGTTTTTAGGTTGGATTCAATTCACTAGAAGCCTCCCCTTTTCCCATTTCACCCCAAAACAGAGTCTTTCTGACCACCTCACGGCCTTTAGTGCCCCTAGCAGGAGGCGGCTAGCGGGCTCTGCAGGCTCCGGGCGTGGCAAATGGCACTGGTTTTCTCCTCGTGCCATCCAGAGAGGGCCCACACCTGGGCATCCAGAGCTTTCCTTAGGGCCTGTAGGGCCCTCACTCTTGATGGGATCACAAGGGCTCAAATACACCAAATGCTCCAGCAGCACCGTCTTGTGCTGCAGAGGCTGGCACGCCGCTGCTTGTGAGCACAAGATGGAGAACGGTCTCATCCGGGACTCCGATAACCTCACCCGGCTTGTGTGTTTTCAGCCTGCTGCAAACAGTTCGGGAGAGCTCCTCTCAGGTGGACGAGGACAGCAAGCAGCAAGAACCTCGTCAAGCCAGACCTCGGACTGCAATTCCTGTTTGCAGGCAGCCAAACAGGGCAGAACAGGTAAGCCGAGGAGCGGAGCCGTGGAGGTCTCCAAGTCCGAGTGGTACTGCTGCCCCCCAAAGAGCAGGCCAGGTGGCCATGGTCTTTCAAGCTTGCCTGCCCATGCCTGGCAGGGAGAAGCTGCTGCAAAAAGCCAAAGGGGAGGAGCAGCAATGTGCTGTGGTGGGGGCATGGCTGGGTCACCCCCTCCCTTGAACTTGCGGGGAAGAAGGCCAACCACAGGCGGGGCTGTGTTTGCAAGAGTGTAGCCAGCCGAGTGAAGGACGCCACGAGTCCTCTCTCTTCAGCCCTTGGGAGACCTCACCTGGAGCCAGCCCTAGGTCCAGGGTGGGGCTCGACCATGCAAGAGAGGCTCTGGAATGCTGGAGCAAATCCAGCGGAGGCTCCCAAGCTGGCCAGCGGGCTGGAGAACCTGGTGTCCAAGGGAGAGGTGGAGAGGACTGTGTTTGTTCAGCCCATAGAAGAGAAGGCTCAAGGGTCCACCGCCTTGCTGTCTGCAGCTACCCGGGGGAAAGGCTAGAGGTAACTTAGCCAGCTCTTCTCAGAGGTGCACAGTGACAGGGTGAGAGGCACAAGACGTAGAGTTGCAAAAAGGCAGATTCCGGCTAGCTGTTGGGAGGCGCGTTTCCACCATGAGGGTGGTCAAAGTTTGGAACAGGGCCCAGAGAGGCTGTGGGACTTCTACCCTTGGAGTTATTCAACCCTCAGGTGGACACAGCCCGGGCAGCCTGCTCTAACTGGCCCCGCTTGGAGCGGGGCCTTGGACGAGAGTTCTCCAGAGGTCCCCTCCAACCGACCCCGTTCAGTGGTTCCGTGCTGGGGTCTGACTGGTGGAACCCCACGGGAGCGTTTGATTTCACGGTTGCAGCGCTGAAAAATGGTCATTCCTTGCCCTCATTCACCCTGTCACGAGTGATGTCAGCAAGAGAGAATGGAGCCAGCAAGCAACGGTGGTGAATCCCGGCCAGGGTCCCTGCCTGCGGCAGTGCTTGGCATGGGGGTTTCTGAGGCCAGAGCAGAGCAAGTGTGCGGGAGGACGCACAGGCCCCGCAGTTGCTGGCTTCTCCAGGGCTGAGAGGTGAGAGCGCCTGAGGGAGGTCAGAAGCAGCCTCAAATTTGTCCTCTGGCCCCAATGCAGGCTTGGCGGCATCAGGAAACGCTGCCCGAGGTTCAGCCACACTCACCAGTGCCGTGGCTTGGGAAAGAGGAGAGCGCTGCTGCCTTCCTGCCCCGAGCTGAGGAGAAGAAGAGGAAGCCAGAGAGGCTGCCGCGGCTGCGCAAAGAGTAAGTGCGCGCCAGGCCCAGCCCCGGCCTGGAAAACTGGAGTGGCAGCACCTGTCCGAGGTGTGAGGAAGCCCATCTTGGGAGCCATGGGGCTGGGTATGGCGTCCCCTGATTTCTCCTGGCATGGCAATGACCTGGGCTGGACCCTGGTGCCAGGCAGCCCCAAGCTGCATTGCCACTTGAAGGCTGTGGGTACCACCAGCGGGAGCGTGCGTGCAGGGGCTGGTCGAGGGGAGAGGCAGGAGGGCCTCAGCCAGAAGGGGAGAGGGAACTTTCCCTGCTCTTGCAGGCAGCTTTCTGTACGAGCAAGCCACACCCTGCAACTCTTGGAGACTTACCAAGTGCGTCGGGAAGAGTGGAAGCAGAGGGTAGAGCTGAATCGGCAGCGGAATTCCCAAGAGAAGCACTTCCTCTGGTAAATTTCTCCAGCTGGGGGTGCTGTTTCCCCTTCCCCTGCACTGGCCTTCCCTCCACATCCAGGAGCACCCAAGGGGAAGGGAGGGGAAGGGGGTCCGGTCTTTCCCTGGCACCCCTCGTGGGAGAGCAACAGGCTTTGCAGGCTGTGGCCTGGGAGCAGGCACCCTTCCAGCCCAGGGGCAGGGGTTGGGCACTCAGCGGTGGGCTTTCCCTGTGGGACCAGAAAGTTGTGGCTGCCGACGATGAAAGGATTCCTCCAGTGTTTTGGCTCTCCCTTTTCAAACCGCACGCTCCATCCTTGTCTCCCCAAGGCTCCACACCCGGACACCTTGCCCTGTGGGGATCGAGGCCGGCTTGGTGCAAAGTCCCATCCCCGCCTGACTCCTCCGCAGGCTGATTACCGGCACGTGGCACCTTGTCATGTCCTTGCCTTGGACACTAGGGCCCCTGTCCCGTTCCAGAAAGCATAGAGATGCCAGCAGAAGCAGACCCCAGAAGAACCGCCCTGCCCTAGGCCTGCAGCGTTTCCGTGCCCTTCTCCCTGTGCCTAAAACCAAACGGTTCCTTTTTAATGCCCTAGCACTGGGCAGCAGATGGCTCTGCGGGATCAAAGGGAGAGATACCAGGACTTGCTGGCTGCGCAGAAGACGTGTGAACATTGCTGGAAAGTCTGGAAGCGTGGTCCTGAGCCATCTTGCTAGCTGCGGAAGCCTGCCTGGGCCTGAAGAGCGACCAGTCCCAAGGCACTGCAGCTCCAGGGCCAAGTGGAGGCCTGTCAGCGTGGGAGCTCCCTCGGCTGCTGTCAGCGTTGTCTCCATTGCGGCCATGGAGCTCTTAGCAAAGGGGATGTTGAAATCCACCTACAAGGGCCAAAGGAAAAAAAAAGTGGCGTGTACTTGTTCACGGCTGGAGTAACCAGCCTGTGCCTCACAAAGGACAGTGCTGCAGGACAGATGAACAGAAGAGCTGTTAAACCCCCCATGTGCTCCTCCACAGTTTTTGTAGCGCCGTAACAGAATAACGCCCGTACACAGACCGCAGCATAGAGACACGCGTGCCACAGAGTGGGTGTGCAAGCAAACCACTGCCTCACTCATTCTAAGGACAGCGCGCGCGCACACACACGCGCCCCTTTCTTCCTTCATTACCCTCCCTAGGACACGCTCAGAGCTCACACCTCTCACTCCCCAAGACCCTCACGCACAGCCAGGACTGCACCGCCAGAGTGCACATGCACCAGCCCAACACATCCCTGACACTGCACACGCATCCGCACACATGCTCACGCTCTCCACACGCACAGAGACACTGCACAGCGGACACACCCCTCACACAGCATGGTGGCCAGGACACACGTACACCTGATGGGCCCACAGCCCCAGGGGTGCTATAGGAGCTGGAGCCCTTCTCCGGATTGTATGGGGAAAGGCTGAGGGCAGAGGAGGAGCTGCTGTGGGGTAGAGAGGTGCGGCAACCTGGGAGTGCAGATGCCTGGCTTTTCTCTGCAGCTGCAGTGCTCTCCAGCCAGGCAAACCTGGGATGGGCCATGTTTGTCCCTGGGCCTCCGTCGGCCCTTGGCTGCTCCTTGTGGCGGCCCCCCCAGGGCTGTGCTCATGTCCTGGTGGGCGCACGGTGTCCCCACCACCCACCTCCTGCCTGCTGCCTGGAGGTGGACGTGCCTCATTTAGACCTTCCTCCTCTCTTGCCGCATGGCTGCGGTTGGTTTTTTTTAGCGCTTTCTTGAATTAGGTTTTCAAAGCAGCACCTAGTAGCTTCTTGTAAACTACAGGCAGCTCACAGCTGCTTGACTGCCCTGTCAGCCTTTTTCAAATCCTGGGCTCCTTGAAGCCTGTCCATGCGCCTCCTCTGACCCGGGAACACAGCATCTCCCTGCCCTTCATCAAACACAGGAAGGGGCTTTGTGGATCCTCCCAGAGGAGCGGGTGATGGCCGTGTCCTTTCGGTCTGTTGCTGGGAGAAGCCTCTTCTTCGGTCGTCTTCCTTGTCCCAGTAACGCCTGATGCTCCAAACACTGCACTCTCCCTGCAAGTGCTGCCTCTTACTAAGCACCTGCTTCACTGGCAGACATTCGGCGTAGTAAAGAGGCAAAGGCTTTGGACCGCCTTGCTGCTGCAGGGACCAACAAATTGCCAGGGAGGTCCAGAAGCTGAGTACTCAGCCAGTACTATTTTGCCCTGCCTGTGCGCTTAGTTGGCAGCTTTCCCTGGCCATGCAACTCATGAAGTGGTGCTGACCCTGATTTCCAGAAAAGTGCTTGTCAGTTTAAAAGAGAAGAACTGGTTTTCAGTGGGGAGTTGGAAGGGCGACGTTCTGCTGCTTTGGGGGACTGCCCGCTGGCTTTTCTGGTGCGGTGACCCTTCTGTCTCGTCTCGCTCTGAGAGCTCCGTGAGGTCCCTCTTGACCCTCCCTGTGTGGAATAGCTACAAGATGCTGCTGCAGAGACTACTGGACTCTGACAGCCAGGCAGGGGTTAGGCCAGAGCCCAGATGCCCTCGGGAGCAGAGCGCAAAGCCAGAAGCCCGTTGGCTCCCCCACGAGATGTGGTTTGGGACCAGTGTTCCCTGCTGCTGCTCTCCGTGTCCTTCTTGGCTGCCTTAGCCCCTCTCCAGCCTCCACTCCCATTGGCCCAGCATGGCTTTGGCTGCTCTGGGTCTGCCCTTACTCACGGTCCCTGTGGCAGTCGGGTGTCCTTCTTCTGCCTCCCCTCGCCCCCTCCCCCGGCTGCCTTCACTACAGGGGCTTTCTGATGCACTCAATGGCCTCACAGGGCTGCCACAGCAGCGACCTCACTGTCCCAGCCCTGGGTCGCCTGTGGCCTCCCTTTTCCTGCCTCTAGCCAGCTAAACCCTGCCGAGGGGCACTTTGCCCTGGCACTCCGTGCCCTGGTGAATGTTGCAAGCCTGGCACGCAATGGCTGCTCCTTGCTGGACGAGACAAAGAGGAAAGCACTTGAGGTGCCCGGTTAATGCTGAAGAGCCATGGTGATCGCAGGCAACAATGGTTGCTCGTGGGCTCCAGTCCGCCTCTCCAAGCGTGCTCCAGTGGCGCAATGGGCCAGCGCGCAGTACTTATACAGCAGTGCTAAGCGGAGGGATGCTGAGGGTGTGAGTTCAAGCCTCACCTGGAGCATGGGCTTTTGATCATGCACTGCCTCCTCTTCCCTTGGGCGGTGCAGCTTCCTAGCAGCGACATCTGTCTCAAGCCAGACATCCCGGGACCTGCCAATACAGACACCTTGGAACACCAGAAGCGCTCGGGGCCGTTCCAGGCTTGACCTGGGCTCTGCCCGCATAGCACTCGGTTTGGGGCCCCGGAGGCAGAGCTGGGCTCTCCTCCCTTCTCTTCCGCAGAGGATCCAGACCCCACTCAGGGCGCAGATGCTAACATTTTCCTTTGCTCTTCAGCATTTGCCCTCCAGGCGGACACTCTCCCAGCACCAGCTGCCCAGCCTCACTGTGGCAGAGCCTTCCTAGCCAGCCTTTCCCCCTGCAGCCAGGCCAGGAGGAAGCACTCCTGGCTCTCTACACGCGAGCACTGCGGTGGAGCTGCAGGCAAAAGCTGCTGCCTCACAGCGCCTCTCACTCTGCAGCAGGCAAGGGAGAAAGGCAGCTCTGCCTTTCCAGGGAGGGTTTCTTTCCCACAGCCAGCTTACAGCTTGGCCGGAACAGGACTTAAGACTTCCAGCATGGTGGCATAACCTCAGAAAAGTCACACGCTCCCCCTGAAGAAAAAAAAAAAAGCGACTTCTTTCTCCCAGGGAAGAGCTACTTGTGTTGGGGGTCTCTATGGCGTGGGATGGCAGTTGCGGGTGGGCTGGGGCTGCAGGGCAGTTTGTGTGTGGAGCTGAGAGTGCCCTGACTGCAACACGGAGAGCAAGGGCAAGGGAAAGGAAAGGTGAAAAGCTGGGCACTTTCCAGGCAGACTCTCTCAGTTCTCAAGCTTGGCCTGGAGAACGGAGAAGCTTGACTGCTTTCCCAGAAGCAGGGGTAGCTGTCACGGCAGCCCCCCAGCAGAAGACACTGCACGATCACTAGAAACCAGGAAATCATTTTAGGCACGAGCCCACTGAATGTTTGGAACAGAGAGCACAGAAGAGCTTCCTAGGCCATGGCATCTTTGGAAACAAACCCCTTGGCCTACCCTTGCGGGTGCCTCCCGTGTCTTTTCCAACTCTCCTTTTCACCCGGCGGGCTTTGCAAAACCATTGCTGTGACTCGGATTCGGCCACAACGCAGAGTACTAACCACTATACGATCACAGCTGCCCATGTGATTGCCTTTCCTCCTCGGGCCATTTGTCCCTCCTGCCTCCTGCCCTCCTGCCTTCTGCCCTCCTGCGGAGCAGCCAGAGCTGTCAGGTGACGGCAGGCTAGCAGGGAGAAGTCAGAAAATGCGAGTCTGTGTCCTTGCAGAGCAGCACCCGAACAGCGCAAGCCCTCATGTGCCTCCCTGGGAGAGGGGAGGCAAACTCACGCTCTAGATTCACCTTTTCAGAAGTCTCAGTTCTTGGGGATGGCAAAGAACTGGACTGAAGGCAGTTACGGGGCATGTCCAGGGGCTGGCGATGAGGAAAGGACAACTCTGCAAAGAGCGGCCCCGTGTAGCCAGCTGGACAGAGGGTGGTGTAGGGGGGAAGGCAGGTGCATAGCACAGGGGATACGAACTGCTCCGTGCCCAGCCCTGGCTCTTTCTGCTCAAGTGTCCCCTCCACCACGCACCCTGGGGTGCAGTGTGAGCCTGTGGGCGCACCTCCACAAAGAGCGACGGTCCTTTCCCCACTTGCTCTGCTCCTGCTGCTGGGAGAGGTCCTGGCGAGAGGTTGCAGCTGCAGGAGTGCTGCGCTGGGTGGCGGAGGTGGCTCAGCAGAAGGGAGCTGCTCCTCGCCTGAGCTACGTTGCAGCCATGCCCGGCCCTGGCCGCCATGCACCTCGCTGACCCTGCCCTTCCCTGGCTGACCGGGCTCCAGAGCTTGGCCTCAGACCCGTCTCAGCACTTTGGACTTGGCTGGCAACCACTGCTCTGTGCCTGGCCCTCGTTCCTGACACTCAACCAGCTCTCCCTTCTTGCTCGGGTGCTGAGGGCCTGTGCCCTGCCAGGGAGGTCCCTGCCTCACTGGCCTTGCTATGTCCCTCGCAGCCTGCTTGCCTGCCCTCGGAAAGCAGCCCGCTCCCACTGCTGGCTGCCACCTGCAGCAAGAGCGTGCTCACGTTTCGCACTGTGCTGCAAGGACAGCCGGAAGGGGCATCGGTCCCCTGGCGAGAGGCAATCCAGACTTCCCCCAGCCCAACCCATGCACCAGGACAGGAGTGTTGCAGTCTGGTGGGTATAGGTGAGTGGTGCAAGGAGCTGGATTTTGGCTCCGGTTTCTTGGAGAGGTGGGTTTGAAGCCCGTGCTGTCGGGCTTTGTTGTCTCAGGCTGCTGTGATTTGTGCCCAGCTGTGATTTTCTGCTCAGGGACTTTCCAGGTGCAAACCTGTGTCCAGCAGTGACCAGCCTCCCCGCCGACCGCCACCTTGCACTCCCTGGGCCTTCCCGCTGCAGGGTGCCTGCTGCCCAGAGGCTCTGGTTGAGGGCCTCGTTCTCAGAAAGAAGGAGGAATGCCTGCAGAGTTGCCTGGGAAGGCTCGGGCTGCCACGGCAATTTGTCTTCCTGACCGGCTGTGGGGGGCTGTGGTTGGAGGGGTTGGTCCCCTGCAGGGCAGGGCTGGTGCCCACCGGTGGGTGCACAGGCAGGCTGGGCATCTCCTCCCTGGTGGTCTAGTGGTCAGGATTCGGCACTCTCACTGCCGCGGCCTGGGTTCGATTCCCAGCCAGGGAAAGGCTTAGGGTTAGGGCTAACCCTATTGCCACAGCAAGCGAGGCCTTTCACCTGGGGGGCAGCGTGGAAGGAAGGGGACCCTATCAGACGCACAGGAGCTCTGAGCAGGCACGAGGAACAGGGCGTTTCCTCTGTTGCAACAACAGCCATCCTGGGCTTGCCTGTGCAGCCAGCTCCAGGGCAGCCCTGTCTTCTGCCAAATCCCCTTGCAGAATACCCTTTCCTTAGGGCTCCTGGGAGGCGCTGGGTGACAGAGAAAAGGTCTCTGGGTCTGCGGGACGTGACTCACCTGCCGCAGGAGCTGCCTTGTCTTTCAGTCCTAAGATCCCTGCACTACCCAGTCCCACAGAGGCAGGAGCAGGCGACTCTGCAGTGAAGCTTTGCTCTGCACATGCCAATGAGAGACCCTTCCCATGCTTCCTGGTGCAGACGGGGCCAGAAGGCCCAGGGAGGAGCTGAAATGGGCTCCTGGGCCCATGGGCAGGGTGTGTGGAGCATTGCTGGTCAGGGCCACTGAGGCCCTCAGGGCCCTGACAGCACCCAGGTGTCGCGTCCTGCTGCTACGCCACAGGGGACTCGCAATAACAACCAGTGCTTAGGCCCTGCTGATAGTCACAGCCTGAGCCAGCCCTTGGTTCTGTTACGTCCTGGACAACTCCGGTCACTTTGAAAGAAGCCCTGGAAACAAGCCCACCTGCCCCCCACACTCAGCCATGGCACAGGTGTTCCTCAGTGCAGCGAGATGTTGGTGCACAAGGGGTGGCGCTTAACGCTCCCAGACCCGATTTTGCATTCGCATGGCCTTTGGCACGGTTTGGAGACGGTCCTGGCGGACTCTTGGACAGTGCCCGGGGGGAAAGGAAGTAGCCGTTGCTGAGAGCACAGCTCACCGAGGCAGCACACAGGTGCAGCAGTTTGAGCCAAAGGAGGCTGTGACCTCTCGCAAGCTCTAACAGGCTCCAGCGAGCTCTGTCAGCCATTCCTGAGCACAGGGCGCTTGGAGCTCTAGTTCCACCTAGAGTCGTGATGAGGGAAGGTCAAGCAGCCGTCCAGCAGGTGCCAGCGAGAGACCTGTACCACAAGCGCTGGGCCCAGTACAAGAAAGACATGGCCATGCCGGAGCGAGTCCAGCAAAAGGCCTCCGAGAGGCTTGAGGGATTGAAGCATCCGTCACACGAGCAGAGGCTGAGAGAGCTGGGATTGTTTAGGCGGGAGACGCAAAGGCCCAGAGGGGCTCTTGTCGGTGTGTCTAAATACGCGATGGGGGGAGTAAAGAAGACGGAGCCAGACTCCAGAGCCCAGGCAGACTCCAGACTCCAGAACCCAGAGAGGCTGTGGTATACCTAACCAGCACCAGCCCTTGCTTTGCCGAGGCTCCTCTTTATTCCTTCCTTCCTTTATCCCTTCCTTCCTTCCTTCAGGGCAGAGCTCAGCACAGCCCCTGCGGCCAGCAATGGCAGCGCAGCGTCCCCATCTGGGGCCACCACACTGGTGAGCTCCCCCTCCCCGCCCCCGCCATGGCTCTCGCTGCGCCACGGCGTGGGGTGGGGGCAGCACCCCAAAACAGCCAGCGCAGCTGCCCTTGGCTGAGGTGGGCAAAGCCTGGCAGGGTCTGGGGGAGGGTGTCGCGGGAGGCCTGGCAGCCTCTTGGTGACGCGGGCTGGGGTCACAGTGGGACATGCCGCATCACAGCCACAGCTCCCCTCCCGCCACGGGGCCCCTCCCTGCACTTCCCTGCGAGGCCTGGGCAAGCCCAGCTTTCGGGTGCTGCTCTCGCCACCGCTCTTCTCTGGAGGAGCTGCTTTGCAGCGCAACGAGAGGGCGAAGGCAGGCCACGCAACACTGCTGGAGCCTGCCTGGGGAAGTGCAAAGGAGGAGGAGGAGAAGTTTCCTCCTCCCCCTCCTGCTACAGGGCCTCATTGAGCGTGAGGGGGCGCAAAGATGGAGAACCTGTGGCCAGACGTGTTCCCAACGCTCAGGAATCTCAGCCGCTACGGTAAGGCTTGCAGGAGGTATTTCCTGACTGCTGTAGAGCATATCAGCTAGGAGAAGAGCTATGGAAAGGCTGGGCTCTGTGGGGCAGGGCTGGACAGGGCTAGTGGGTGCCACGAGAGACCAGTCTGCACGTCCCTTGGTGGCCCAGCGGTGAGTTTGGCAGCCGGGACTCCTGCAGGGGAGACACCTGGGGCTGCCCTGAGCCTGGGCGACTCCTGTGGGCACGGCACCGTCCTCTCACTGGCGTGGAAAGCTAGTCCCCGTTTCCCTAGCGGGCGGGTATGCCTTTCAGGCATGCCCACCTGAAAGGACAGGAGCCTCGCTTAGAAGTGGGCAGAGGTGTCCTCGCAGCTCAGCTCTGCAGCTCCCGCCACGTGGAGCGCCTTGCGTGTTCGGAATTGGGGTGGCGGTATGTTTCGTCTCACCTGCACCGGTCACCTCCTTGGTGAGCAGGGTGCTGAATGGTTGTGCGCTTGCTGACTTGGATTTTTCCCTTGCTTTCCAGAGATTGTTACCATTTGGGACAGCGTCTCTGAATACATTCTAGAGCACTTGGCAGAGAACAAGGTGGGTCTTGTGGCTCGGTCCTCCCCTCCTGAAACGCTGACGGTTTGCCTTGTCCTGACACCCCTGTGCCACGGCGTGCCGTTGCTTCCCTCCCCTGAAAAGAGAAAGAGCACCCCCGCAGGACACTGTCCTGGACAAATGTGCCACAGAGCAGCTTCTCTGGCACCGGCGGTAACAACGGAAGTCCCGATAAAGCAGAAGAGAGTGCTGGGCACTTTCTGGGCCTTCTCCCTTCTCCAGTGCCAGCATGGAAAAACCAAAGCCTGGCCCCTGTTCCAGGGTTGGTCCCTGCCGTTGGAAACCCCTCCGACTGTAGGTAGGGGAGGAATGTTGGCTCTGCTGTTGCTTTCCCAAAGAGATTTGGGGGGCGAGCAGAGGAGCAAGAGGAAAGAAAGGTCTGGAGTGTGTGCTTTCCCTAGTGCCCCATCTTGCCCTTTGCATGCTAGGGGTGGGCAGGGCCCAGGGCAGCATCCCCACGCTCGGGCAAGCCCTCGGTCCGTTTTTCGTCTCCAGGCTGCTTATGCTTGTTCCTTCTCTCCCGCTGCTGCTCTCAGGGTGTCAAGGTATTAGGAGTGGGGATATTCTATGTCCTTAAACACTACGAGTGCTCCGTGAACGGTGAGCTTTCGATTGTTCAGAGACCCATGTTCCGTATATCGGAGGTTGTTGCCAAGGAATACCAGGCCAGGTGCGCTCAAGAAGATGTTCCTGGTAAGAAGACACGTTAAAACCTTTGCCTGCCCTTGCGCCGAGCTTGAGGCGCATGCAAACTGCTCTGAAGACATGACTGAATGCCTCCGGCTGGCCTGAGAACAACTTCAGCTTGTTCAAGCTGCAGAGGCCAGCCAGGAGCAACTGCTCAGAAAGGCTCCCTGGGTGTCCTTTCCTGGTAATATGCCTTCAGCCGGTGCGTGGGAGGGATAGGACGCTGGCCCCAAAAGTGGAGACATTTGCTGACTACGAGGCGGTGGGGGTGGGGGTGGGGGTCGGGGTGGGGGTGCGGGGGGGGGTAGAAGAACCCTGTGGGCTGCTGTGCCGTCCTTGCACTTTGCTTCTTCCTTGCATCTACTGACATGGCATAGGCTTAGCCAGAGGGCACTGGCTGCGGGCACAGTCACAATGGCCTGGCACCACGCACTTTCTCATGGGACCTGCACCCGTCTGCCCTACTTGTCCTGCCCTCCGGTAACGTGGTCCTACCAAATGGTTAGTTTCCCTTTTTTATTCCTGCACTGGCAAAATCACTGCTGCCCCCTGAGCACCTCAGTTTGCAGGCTGCTCTGACTCTTCCCGGAAGGGACTCCATAAACCGCTCCTAGGCGCTGTAGCAGAGGATTCAAGAGCCTGCTCTGAGGCAGCGCTGTCTTGCCAGAAAGTGTTGTCACCTTGTGATTGGAGCCCGCTGCCCTGCTGCAGAGGTGACTTTGTTCCTCCTTTGCTGCTGTCTAGGTGACGTAAGAATCGTCCCTCTGAGGTACGAGGATCTATCCGTGTGTGCCCACATGCCTTTTACAACGGTGCAGTGCTGCATACAGGAGACCGTGATGGCGTTCTTTCGGGCCATCTCAAAAAGACAGGCCGTGGACTTTGTCTTCAAGGCCATTGGCATTCTCTCCGTACGAGACCAGGAAGTGACCATGAGATTTTACGATGACTTCCTCCTCACCGTGGATGGCACTGGAAAGCTGCTAGCAGCTCTGCTCGGGGTAAGTCGAGCACTTCCCCGTGCTACGCCTACTTCTTCTGGACACCTGTCAAAGGACGACTGAACTGATCTCTGTTGGCCTGCCAGGACCTTCCCGGCCAGCGGGGCAGCCACGGTCTCCAGCCACGCCAACTCTCTCTAGCGTCCGTCTCTCGTACGCAGTGGTCTGGGCGACAGAGGCGAACGTAGGACGAGCTGCCCCGCGTTAGGCCAAGGCTCTGGCTGGCCCAGCATCCCACTCTCTGTGCTAGAAATGATAATGGCGAGGCTTTTACGGGCTCAAAAGTAGGCAGTTTCTGGGGAAAGAGTCTACGACGCAGGCAGGTATCTGTGGCGCTTCCCCTCGCAGAAAGCCATGGTTGAGTGCTGGGCCGTCTGCACTGACCAGCCCTTCCCAGTGTCCCTGGCGTCCCACTGCCATGAACGGCTCTTTTCTGCCCCAGGCCTGCATTCACGCTCTGCTTGGGATGGTCACCCTGTCCCAGCCTGTCTCCTCATCCCAGCCCAATGCCCTTCCCCAGCTCTCTCGTGTGGCACTCCCGGTTCTTACCCACTGGGCAAAGGCAAAGCAAGGGCTGGGTCTCTCTCGCTCCTCTTCCATGCTATGGATGCAACCACCCAAATCCTTGGAGAGCCTGTGAGGCTAACACCAGGTCCGAGCCAGGTGTTCTCTTTCCAGGAAGGCTCATAGCAAGCCAACCGGCAAAACCCGGCCCGCAGAGACCCTGGCTAATCGAATGCCTTCTCCTGTGCCTGACTTCTCCACTAACAGAGAAGGCGCGTCCTCGTTGACTGTCTTGACTCTTGCCCTTGCGAAACACCTGGCAGTGAGGTCCCTCAGTCTCAGCTCTGAGCTGTGCATCTTCTGCTTTCCTAGTTGAGGGCTAGCATTTGGAGAGGAAACTTTGTTTCAGGGTGTCCCGGTGGCAGCATCTGCCCTGAGCACAAGAAAGATTTGCTGCCTTTAGGAGCAAGGCAGTCATGTCGCCGGAACGCTCTCACGTACCTCTGTCTCTGTTTCAGGCCCCAGGGACGAGACCCCTGGTGGTTTCAGGAAGAGGAAGTGTGGCTTTTCGCATGGGTCCCGGCAGTGTCTTCGTGTTGCCACAGTACGTTTGTGGAGTAGGTCTCAGCTCCTGCTCGGTGAATAGGAGGAGGGGAGGCGAGATGGTCTCCAGGGGCAGCAAGGAGGCCTGGAGTACACTTTCTCCGCGTTAGGATAGGGAAGCCCTGGCCCAGACTGGTGGGGCCTCTCGTGTGCGCACACGCCGCGGAGGTCTGGCCTGTGCCTCTCCGGTTCCTCAGAATGAGAGTTCTCAAGGATGTTGCGTACTCTGCTTTGGAAAGCTATGGCCTTGGCAGGCCTTCTCAAAGCTCTCTGGCAACGGACTGTGAATGCGAGCGGCAAAGGGAGCGTGGTGCCTTTTCTGCAGCCTGGCGTCTTCTCCTTTCCAGATTTGATTTGACGCTTCCGGCTGAAAAACAAGAGGCGGAATCTCCCTCCCAGGGATCCCTGAAGTGCACTGAAGAAGAAGGGCAGATGGACAGAACAGGTCATGTCACAGCTGACTTGTGAGAGAGAAGGGAGTGTGCATGCGTGCGTGTGTTCATGCGTGTGTTCCCTTTGTCCTCAGCAGTAGGTGGTTGGAGCCCTGGTCAAGATGCGGTGCCTGGGAGAGTAGACTGCCTCTTTGTGCCTCTATTTACCCCTCGCAGCAAATCTCAAGTGACTCTGGATGGCAGGAGGTCTCAGGGTGGCCCAACAGCAACAAATGCAGCTGGTGCCGCTGAAGGGCAGTTTTGCCCCGGGGCGCTGCGCCCTGGTGGATAGCGCAAGCTCCTCTTTCACTTTAGCACTTTAGGACGTTTGGCGGCGAGGTGTCTATGCTGGAGGGGAGGGGAGGGGGGGGTCTACCTCTCTGACGGATCCCGGGCACGTGAATGTGGGGAGAAAGATTGCCTGGAGATGACTGTCAACAGGCTGCTGGTGTGTGCCAAGGACATCCTAGGGAGCAAGACCTCTTGGAGAGCGTGGCTCCAAGGGGATCAGCCTGTTTGATCCGATGCTGGAGCACATCTGCCTGTCCCAAGTGCTCACAAAGACGCTTGCTGAAGAGCCTTCTCCTTTCCTACTTCCAGGGAGTGCTCCCGTTGCGTGCCTCCTCTCTCAAGAAAGGCCTGTGCCACCCGCGTTATCTGGCGCCGGCCGTAAAAAGCAGAAGGGGCGGAAGAGCAAAGGAAGCAAGTCGTCGGCCAGGTGAGGCTCTTGGAGAAAAGGGCTGAGGGTGCCCTTGTGCTCTTGGAGTTCTTCGAAGGGGTTGCTTCTTCCGTACACTCTGTCAGTGTGACATCTGAAGGGCGGCCAACAAGTCTTTGCATGACTTGGTCTTCCTAGATTGACGGCAAGCCTGTCGCAGGTTTCTGCGAGCCTCTGGTGTCAAGCTTCTCTCTGGTGCCTTTCTTGTTTCCAGGACGGAGACTGAGATGTCGCCTGTGAGACCAGCCTCTTCCTCCAGAGGGTCTCGGAAGGCCGCCAAAGGCCGGGAGGCAAAGGACAGAGCGCGTAACAAGCAGACTGAGGGAAAAGGTAATGTCACAGCTGACTGGTGAGAGAGGTGTGTTTGTTTTCCTTTTGGCCTCCGCAGCACGGGGCTGGAGCCAAGCTGAAAAGGCGATGCCTGGCGGAGTAGGCTGCTTCTCTTGTGCCTCTGTTTACTCATCACGGCAGATCTCAGGGGACTCCTCCTGGAAGGGGCTCTCCGGGCAGTCCTGCAGCACCAACTGCAGCAGCTGCCACTGCTGAGGGGCACTTGGCCCTGGGACTCCATGCCCTGGTGTGTCTTGCAAGCTGCTCCTTAGTTGCAGGAGTCTGTCTGTGCAGCAGCATTTAGGAATTTAGGAAGATCCCTCCGCGCTCTGCGCGGGATCAAAATCCTGCCTTGAGCTGCCAGTGGCGGAGGGGGTCTAGCTTTCCCAGGGAAGCAGCGCGCTGGAAAGTGGGGAGGAAGACCACGTGGAGATGAGTGGCGACAGGCTGCGAAGCTGTGCCAAAACGTGGCTTCCTTGTGGAGGCTGGTAATTGCAGGCCTTGTGCTGTGCATCTCCCTAAGCATGTCTTTGGGCTGGATGCGCCAGAAGAGCACGTCTGTGCATGTGAGCGCCTTAGAGATGTGCAGGAATCTGTTCCCCTTCTCGTGTGGAACTATGCCCTCCAGCCCGCAGCCGCCCCAAAGGAGAGGGTACCATGAGGTCACCAGCACCTCCCAGCCAAGCCCCGCTTTTTAAGCCTATGGGCTAGAGAAAGCAGGAGAACAGCCACAGTACTCCAGGGCAGAAGGGTGCCCTGCAGAAGTGAAGAGCTGGACAGGATTCTGTGTCAGCAAGGGCCTAAGACCTGCTCGGGAGCAGAGCTCCGAGGCAATCGGGCTCTTTGATCCAAAGCTGGAGCACAGCTGCCTGTCCTTCTTGTTCAAACGCTCACAGAGATGCTTGCTGAAGAGTCTCCGCCCTTCCTACTTCCAGGGAGTCCTCCTGCTGAGCGCCTCCTTTCTCGAGAAAGGCTTTCTCCGCCCACGCTATCTGGGGCCAGCTCAAAGGGAGGGAAAGAATGGAAAACCCGGGCAAACAAGCCAGCTGCCAGGTGAGGCTCTTGGAGCAAAGCATGCCGGTGACCGTGTGCTTTTGGCATTCTGGGAAGGAGTTGTTTCCGTCGCACACGCCGTCGGTATGAACTCTGAAAGGTTGTCAACTCGTGTCACAACGACCGATGTCGATGCAAGAGGTGTTGCAGCAGCTGAGAAGTTGCAGCAAAGCTGTTCTGCTTTGCTAGACATTTCAAGGGACCTCATTTGGTTGCAGCGTAGATGAGAGCACTTCCCAGAGGAACGTGAAAGTCAGACCATCCTCCCCCACCAACAGAGAGCGGTGTCCGTTTTCCCTGGTTTTTAGGTTGGATTCAATTCACTAGAAGCCTCCCCTTTTCCCATTTCACCCCAAAACAGAGTCTTTCTGACCACCTCACGGCCTTTAGTGCCCCTAGCAGGAGGCGGCTAGCGGGCTCTGCAGGCTCCGGGCGTGGCAAATGGCACTGGTTTTCTCCTCGTGCCATCCAGAGAGGGCCCACACCTGGGCATCCAGAGCTTTCCTTAGGGCCTGTAGGGCCCTCACTCTTGACGGGATCACAAGGGCTCAAATACACCAAATGCTCCAGCAGCACTGTCTTGTGCTGCAGAGGCTGGCACGCCGCTGCTTGTGAGCACAAGATGGAGAACGGTCTCATCCGGGACTCCGATAACCTCACCCGGCTTGTGTGTTTTCAGCCTGCTGCAAACAGTTCGGGAGAGCTCCTCTCAGGTGGACGAGGACAGCAAGCAGCAAGAACCTCGTCAAGCCAGACCTCGGACTGCAATTCCTGTTTGCAGGCAGCCAAACAGGGCAGAACAGGTAAGCCGAGGAGCGGAGCCGTGGAGGTCTCCAAGTCCGAGTGGTACTGCTGCCCCCCAAAGAGCAGGCCAGGTGGCCATGGTCTTTCAAGCTTGCCTGCCCATGCCTGGCAGGGAGAAGCTGCTGCAAAAAGCCAAAGGGGAGGAGCAGCAATGTGCTGTGGTGGGGGCATGGCTGGGTCACCCCCTCCCTTGAACTTGCGGGGAAGAAGGCCAACCACAGGCGGGGCTGTGTTTGCAAGAGTGTAGCCAGCCGAGTGAAGGACGCCACGAGTCCTCTCTCTTCAGCCCTTGGGAGACCTCACCTGGAGCCAGCCCTAGGTCCAGGGTGGGGCTCGACCATGCAAGAGAGGCTCTGGAATGCTGGAGCAAATCCAGCGGAGGCTCCCAAGCTGGTCAGCGGGCTGGAGAACCTGGTGTCCAAGGGAGAGGTGGAGAGGACTGTGTTTGTTCAGCCCATAGAAGAGAAGGCTCAAGGGTCCACCGCCTTGCTGTCTGCAGCTACCCGGGGGAAAGGCTAGAGGTAACTTAGCCAGCTCTTCTCAGAGGTGCACAGTGACAGGGTGAGAGGCACAAGACGTAGAGTTGCAAAAAGGCAGATTCCGGCTAGCTGTTGGGAGGCGCGTTTCCACCATGAGGGTGGTCAAAGTTTGGAACAGGGCCCAGAGAGGCTGTGGGACTTCTACCCTTGGAGTTATTCAACCCTCAGGTGGACACAGCCCGGGCAGCCTGCTCTAACTGGCCCCGCTTGGAGCGGGGCCTTGGACGAGAGTTCTCCAGAGGTCCCCTCCAACCGACCCCGTTCAGTGGTTCCGTGCTGGGGTCTGACTGGTGGAACCCCACGGGAGCGTTTGATTTCACGGTTGCAGCGCTGAAAAATGGTCATTCCTTGCCCTCATTCACCCTGTCACGAGCGATGTCAGCAAGAGAGAATGGAGCCAGCAAGCAACGGTGGTGAATCCCGGCCAGGGTCCCTGCCTGCGGCAGTGCTTGGCATGGGGGTTTCTGAGGCCAGAGCAGAGCAAGTGTGCGGGAGGACGCACAGGCCCCGCAGTTGCTGGCTTCTCCAGGGCTGAGAGGTGAGAGCGCCTGAGGGAGGTCAGAAGCAGCCTCAAATTTGTCCTCTGGCCCCAATGCAGGCTTGGCGGCATCAGGAAACGCTGCCCGAGGTTCAGCCACACTCACCAGTGCCGTGGCTTGGGAAAGAGGAGAGCGCTGCTGCCTTCCTGCCCCGAGCTGAGGAGAAGAAGAGGAAGCCAGAGAGGCTGCCGCGGCTGCGCAAAGAGTAAGTGCGCGCCAGGCCCAGCCCCGGCCTGGAAAACTGGAGTGGCAGCACCTGTCCGAGGTGTGAGGAAGCCCATCTTGGGAGCCATGGGGCTGGGTATGGCGTCCCCTGATTTCTCCTGGCATGGCAATGACCTGGGCTGGACCCTGGTGCCAGGCAGCCCCAAGCTGCATTGCCACTTGAAGGCTGTGGGTACCACCAGCGGGAGCGTGCGTGCAGGGGCTGGTCGAGGGGAGAGGCAGGAGGGCCTCAGCCAGAAGGGGAGAGGGAACTTTCCCTGCTCTTGCAGGCAGCTTTCTGTACGAGCAAGCCACACCCTGCAACTCTTGGAGACTTACCAAGTGCGTCGGGAAGAGTGGAAGCAGAGGGTAGAGCTGAATCGGCAGCGGAATTCCCAAGAGAAGCACTTCCTCTGGTAAATTTCTCCAGCTGGGGGTGCTGTTTCCCCTTCCCCTGCACTGGCCTTCCCTCCACATCCAGGAGCACCCAAGGGGAAGGGAGGGGAAGGGGGTCCGGTCTTTCCCTGGCACCCCTCGTGGGAGAGCAACAGGCTTTGCAGGCTGTGGCCTGGGAGCAGGCACCCTTCCAGCCCAGGGGCAGGGGTTGGGCACTCAGCGGTGGGCTTTCCCTGTGGGACCAGAAAGTTGTGGCTGCCGACGATGAAAGGATTCCTCCAGTGTTTTGGCTCTCCCTTTTCAAACCGCACGCTCCATCCTTGTCTCCCCAAGGCTCCACACCCGGACACCTTGCCCTGTGGGGATCGAGGCCGGCTTGGTGCAAAGTCCCATCCCCGCCTGACTCCTCCGCAGGCTGATTACCGGCACGTGGCACCTTGTCATGTCCTTGCCTTGGACACTAGGGCCCCTGTCCCGTTCCAGAAAGCATAGAGATGCCAGCAGAAGCAGACCCCAGAAGAACCGCCCTGCCCTAGGCCTGCAGCGTTTCCGTGCCCTTCTCCCTGTGCCTAAAACCAAACGGTTCCTTTTTAATGCCCTAGCACTGGGCAGCAGATGGCTCTGCGGGATCAAAGGGAGAGATACCAGGACTTGCTGGCTGCGCAGAAGACGTGTGAACATTGCTGGAAAGTCTGGAAGCGTGGTCCTGAGCCATCTTGCTAGCTGCGGAAGCCTGCCTGGGCCTGAAGAGTGACCAGTCCCAAGGCACTGCAGCTCCAGGGCCAAGTGGAGGCCTGTCAGCGTGGGAGCTCCCTCGGCTGCTGTCAGCGTTGTCTCCATTGCGGCCATGGAGCTCTTAGCAAAGGGGATGTTGAAATCCACCTACAAGGGCCAAAGGAAAAAAAAAAGTGGCGTGTACTTGTTCACGGCTGGAGTAACCAGCCTGTGCCTCACAAAGGACAGTGCTGCAGGACAGATGAACAGAAGAGCTGTTAAACCCCCCATGTGCTCCTCCACAGTTTTTGTAGCGCCGTAACAGAATAACGCCCGTACACAGACCGCAGCATAGAGACACGCGTGCCACAGAGCGGGTGTGCAAGCAAACCACTGCCTCACTCATTCTAAGGACAGCGCGCGCGCACACACACGCGCCCCTTTCTTCCTTCATTACCCTCCCTAGGACACGCTCAGAGCTCACACCTCTCACTCCCCAAGACCCTCACGCACAGCCAGGACTGCACCGCCAGAGTGCACATGCACCAGCCCAACACATCCCTGACACTGCACACGCATCCGCACACATGCTCACGCTCTCCACACGCACAGAGACACTGCACAGCGGACACACCCCTCACACAGCATGGTGGCCAGGACACACGTACACCTGATGGGCCCACAGCCCCAGGGGTGCTATAGGAGCTGCAGCCCTTCTCCGGATTGTATGGGGAAAGGCTGAGGGCAGAGGAGGAGCTGCTGTGGGGTAGAGCGGTGCGGCAACCTGGGAGTGCAGATGCCTGGCTTTTCTCTGCAGCTGCAGTGCTCTCCAGCCAGGCAAACCTGGGATGGGCCATGTTTGTCCCTGGGCCTCCGTCGGCCCTTGGCTGCTCCTTGTGGCGGCCCCCCCAGGGCTGTGCTCATGTCCTGGTGGGCGCACGGTGTCCCCACCACCCACCTCCTGCCTGCTGCCTGGAGGTGGACGTGCCTCATTTAGACCTTCCTCCTCTCTTGCCGCATGGCTGCGGTTGGTTTTTTTTAGCGCTTTCTTGAATTAGGTTTTCAAAGCAGCACCTAGTAGCTTCTTGTAAACTACAGGCAGCTCACAGCTGCTTGACTGCCCTGTCAGCCTTTTTCAAATCCTGGGCTCCTTGAAGCCTGTCCATGCGCCTCCTCTGACCCGGGAACACAGCATCTCCCTGCCCTTCATCAAACACAGGAAGGGGCTTTGTGGATCCTCCCAGAGGAGCGGGTGATGGCCGTGTCCTTTCGGTCTGTTGCTGGGAGAAGCCTCTTCTTCGGTCGTCTTCCTTGTCCCAGTAACGCCTGATGCTCCAAACACTGCACTCTCCCTGCAAGTGCTGCCTCTTACTAAGCACCTGCTTCACTGGCAGACATTCGGCGTAGTAAAGAGGCAAAGGCTTTGGACCGCCTTGCTGCTGCAGGGACCAACAAATTGCCAGGGAGGTCCAGAAGCTGAGTACTCAGCCAGTACTATTTTGCCCTGCCTGTGCGCTTAGTTGGCAGCTTTCCCTGGCCATGCAACTCATGAAGTGGTGCTGACCCTGATTTCCAGAAAAGTGCTTGTCAGTTTAAAAGAGAAGAACTGGTTTTCAGTGGGGAGTTGGAAGGGCGACGTTCTGCTGCTTTGGGGGACTGCCCGCTGGCTTTTCTGGTGCGGTGACCCTTCTGTCTCGTCTCGCTCTGAGAGCTCCGTGAGGTCCCTCTTGACCCTCCCTGTGTGGAATAGCTACAAGATGCTGCTGCAGAGACTACTGGACTCTGACAGCCAGGCAGGGGTTAGGCCAGAGCCCAGATGCCCTCGGGAGCAGAGCGCAAAGCCAGAAGCCCATTGGCTCCCCCACGAGATGTGGTTTGGGACCAGTGTTCCCTGCTGCTGCTCTCCGTGTCCTTCTTGGCTGCCTTAGCCCCTCTCCAGCCTCCACTCCCATTGGCCCAGCATGGCTTTGGCTGCTCTGGGTCTGCCCTTACTCACGGTCCCTGTGGCAGTCGGGTGTCCTTCTTCTGCCTCCCCTCGCCCCCTCCCCCGGCTGCCTTCACTACAGGGGCTTTCTGATGCACTCAATGGCCTCACAGGGCTGCCACAGCAGCGACCTCACTGTCCCAGCCCTGGGTCGCCTGTGGCCTCCCTTTTCCTGCCTCTAGCCAGCTAAACCCTGCCGAGGGGCACTTTGCCCTGGCACTCCGTGCCCTGGTGAATGTTGCAAGCCTGGCACGCAATGGCTGCTCCTTGCTGGACGAGACAAAGAGGAAAGCACTTGAGGTGCCCGGTTAATGCTGAAGAGCCATGGTGATCGCAGGCAACAATGGTTGCTCGTGGGCTCCAGTCCGCCTCTCCAAGCGTGCTCCAGTGGCGCAATGGGCCAGCGCGCAGTACTTATACAGCAGTGCTAAGCGGAGGGATGCTGAGGGTGTGAGTTCAAGCCTCACCTGGAGCATGGGCTTTTGATCATGCACTGCCTCCTCTTCCCTTGGGCGGTGCAGCTTTCTAGCAGCGACATCTGTCTCAAGCCAGACATCCCGGGACCTGCCAATACAGACACCTTGGAACACCAGAAGCGCTCGGGGCCGTTCCAGGCTTGACCTGGGCTCTGCCCGCATAGCACTCGGTTTGGGGCCCCGGAGGCAGAGCTGGGCTCTCCTCCCTTCTCTTCCGCAGAGGATCCAGACCCCACTCAGGGCGCAGATGCTAACATTTTCCTTTGCTCTTCAGCATTTGCCCTCCAGGCGGACACTCTCCCAGCACCAGCTGCCCAGCCTCACTGTGGCAGAGCCTTCCTAGCCAGCCTTTCCCCCTGCAGCCAGGCCAGGAGGAAGCACTCCTGGCTCTCTACACGCGAGCACTGCGGTGGAGCTGCAGGCAAAAGCTGCTGCCTCACAGCGCCTCTCACTCTGCAGCAGGCAAGGGAGAAAGGCAGCTCTGCCTTTCCAGGGAGGGTTTCTTTCCCACAGCCAGCTTACAGCTTGGCCGGAACAGGACTTAAGACTTCCAGCATGGTGGCATAACCTCAGAAAAGTCACACGCTCCCCCTGAAGAAAAAAAAAAAAGCGACTTCTTTCTCCCAGGGAAGAGCTACTTGTGTTGGGGGTCTCTATGGCGTGGGATGGCAGTTGCGGGTGGGCTGGGGCTGCAGGGCAGTTTGTGTGTGGAGCTGAGAGTGCCCTGACTGCAACACGGAGAGCAAGGGCAAGGGAAAGGAAAGGTGAAAAGCTGGGCACTTTCCAGGCAGAGTCTCTCAGTTCTCAAGCTTGGCCTGGAGAACGGAGAAGCTTGACTGCTTTCCCAGAAGCAGGGGTAGCTGTCACGGCAGCCCCCCAGCAGAAGACACTGCACGATCACTAGAAACCAGGAAATCATTTTAGGCACGAGCCCACTGAATGTTTGGAACAGAGAGCACAGAAGAGCTTCCTAGGCCATGGCATCTTTGGAAACAAACCCCTTGGCCTACCCTTGCGGGTGCCTCCCGTGTCTTTTCCAACTCTCCTTTTCACCCGGCGGGCTTTGCAAAACCATTGCTGTGACTCGGATTCGGCCACAACGCAGAGTACTAACCACTATACGATCACAGCTGCCCATGTGATTGCCTTTCCTCCTCGGGCCATTTGTCCCTCCTGCCTCCTGCCCTCCTGCCTTCTGCCCTCCTGCGGAGCAGCCAGAGCTGTCAGGTGACGGCAGGCTAGCAGGGAGAAGTCAGAAAATGCGAGTCTGTGTCCTTGCAGAGCAGCACCCGAACAGCGCAAGCCCTCATGTGCCTCCCTGGGAGAGGGGAGGCAAACTCACGCTCTAGATTCACCTTTTCAGAAGTCTCAGTTCTTGGGGATGGCAAAGAACTGGACTGAAGGCAGTTACGGGGCATGTCCAGGGGCTGGCGATGAGGAAAGGACAACTCTGCAAAGAGCGGCCCCGCGTAGCCAGCTGGACAGAGGGTGGTGTAGGGGGGAAGGCAGGTGCATAGCACAGGGGATACGAACTGCTCCGTGCCCAGCCCTGGCTCTTTCTGCTCAAGTGTCCCCTCCACCACGCACCCTGGGGTGCAGTGTGAGCCTGTGGGCGCACCTCCACAAAGAGCGACGGTCCTTTCCCCACTTGCTCTGCTCCTGCTGCTGGGAGAGGTCCTGGCGAGAGGTTGCAGCTGCAGGAGTGCTGCGCTGGGTGGCGGAGGTGGCTCAGCAGAAGGGAGCTGCTCCTCGCCTGAGCTACGTTGCAGCCATGCCCGGCCCTGGCCGCCATGCACCTCGCTGACCCTGCCCTTCCCTGGCTGACCGGGCTCCAGAGCTTGGCCTCAGACCCGTCTCAGCACTTTGGACTTGGCTGGCAACCACTGCTCTGTGCCTGGCCCTCGTTCCTGACACTCAACCAGCTCTCCCTTCTTGCTCGGGTGCTGAGGGCCTGTGCCCTGCCAGGGAGGTCCCTGCCTCACTGGCCTTGCTATGTCCCTCGCAGCCTGCTTGCCTGCCCTCGGAAAGCAGCCCGCTCCCACTGCTGGCTGCCACCTGCAGCAAGAGCGTGCTCACGTTTCGCACTGTGCTGCAAGGACAGCCGGAAGGGGCATCGGTCCCCTGGCGAGAGGCAATCCAGACTTCCCCCAGCCCAACCCATGCACCAGGACAGGAGTGTTGCAGTCTGGTGGGTATAGGTGAGTGGTGCAAGGAGCTGGATTTTGGCTCCGGTTTCTTGGAGAGGTGGGTTTGAAGCCCGTGCTGTCGGGCTTTGTTGTCTCAGGCTGCTGTGATTTGTGCCCAGCTGTGATTTTCTGCTCAGGGACTTTCCAGGTGCAAACCTGTGTCCAGCAGTGACCAGCCTCCCCGCCGACCGCCACCTTGCACTCCCTGGGCCTTCCCGCTGCAGGGTGCCTGCTGCCCAGAGGCTCTGGTTGAGGGCCTCGTTCTCAGAAAGAAGGAGGAATGCCTGCAGAGTTGCCTGGGAAGGCTCGGGCTGCCACGGCAATTTGTCTTCCTGACCGGCTGTGGGGGGCTGTGGTTGGAGGGGTTGGTCCCCTGCAGGGCAGGGCTGGTGCCCACCGGTGGGTGCACAGGCAGGCTGGGCATCTCCTCCCTGGTGGTCTAGTGGTCAGGATTCGGCACTCTCACTGCCGCGGCCTGGGTTCGATTCCCAGCCAGGGAAAGGCTTAGGGTTAGGGCTAACCCTATTGCCACAGCAAGCGAGGCCTTTCACCTGGGGGGGCAGCGTGGAAGGAAGGGGACCCTATCAGACGCACAGGAGCTCTGAGCAGGCACGAGGAACAGGGCGTTTCCTCTGTTGCAACAACAGCCATCCTGGGCTTGCCTGTGCAGCCAGCTCCAGGGCAGCCCTGTCTTCTGCCAAATCCCCTTGCAGAATACCCTTTCCTTAGGGCTCCTGGGAGGCGCTGGGTGACAGAGAAAAGGTCTCTGGGTCTGCGGGACGTGACTCACCTGCCGCAGGAGCTGCCTTGTCTTTCAGTCCTAAGATCCCTGCACTACCCAGTCCCACAGAGGCAGGAGCAGGCGACTCTGCAGTGAAGCTTTGCTCTGCACATGCCAATGAGAGACCCTTCCCATGCTTCCTGGTGCAGACGGGGCCAGAAGGCCCAGGGAGGAGCTGAAATGGGCTCCTGGGCCCATGGGCAGGGTGTGTGGAGCATTGCTGGTCAGGGCCACTGAGGCCCTCAGGGCCCTGACAGCACCCAGGTGTCGCGTCCTGCTGCTACGCCACAGGGGACTCGCAATAACAACCAGTGCTTAGGCCCTGCTGATAGTCACAGCCTGAGCCAGCCCTTGGTTCTGTTACGTCCTGGACAACTCCGGTCACTTTGAAAGAAGCCCTGGAAACAAGCCCACCTGCCCCCCACACTCAGCCATGGCACAGGTGTTCCTCAGTGCAGCGAGATGTTGGTGCACAAGGGGTGGCGCTTAACGCTCCCAGACCCGATTTTGCATTCGCACGGCCTTTGGCACGGTTTGGAGACGGTCCTGGCGGACTCTTGGACAGTGCCCGGGGGGAAAGGAAGTAGCCGTTGCTGAGAGCACAGCTCACCGAGGCAGCACACAGGTGCAGCAGTTTGAGCCAAAGGAGGCTGTGACCTCTCGCAAGCTCTAACAGGCTCCAGCGAGCTCTGTCAGCCATTCCTGAGCACAGGGCGCTTGGAGCTCTAGTTCCACCTAGAGTCGTGATGAGGGAAGGTCAAGCAGCCGTCCAGCAGGTGCCAGCGAGAGACCTGTACCACAAGCGCTGGGCCCAGTACAAGAAAGACATGGCCATGCCGGAGCGAGTCCAGCAAAAGGCCTCCGAGAGGCTTGAGGGATTGAAGCATCCGTCACACGAGCAGAGGCTGAGAGAGCTGGGATTGTTTAGGCGGGAGACGCAAAGGCCCAGAGGGGCTCTTGTCGGTGTGTCTAAATACGCGATGGGGGGAGTAAAGAAGACGGAGCCAGACTCCAGAGCCCAGGCAGACTCCAGACTCCAGAACCCAGAGAGGCTGTGGTATACCTAACCAGCACCAGCCCTTGCTTTGCCGAGGCTCCTCTTTATTCCTTCCTTCCTTTATCCCTTCCTTCCTTCCTTCAGGGCAGAGCTCAGCACAGCCCCTGCGGCCAGCAATGGCAGCGCAGCGTCCCCATCTGGGGCCACCACACTGGTGAGCTCCCCCTCCCCGCCCCCGCCATGGCTCTCGCTGCGCCACGGCGTGGGGTGGGGGCAGCACCCCAAAACAGCCAGCGCAGCTGCCCTTGGCTGAGGTGGGCAAAGCCTGGCAGGGTCTGGGGGAGGGTGTCGCGGGAGGCCTGGCAGCCTCTTGGTGACGCGGGCTGGGGTCACAGTGGGACATGCCGCATCACAGCCACAGCTCCCCTCCCGCCACGGGGCCCCTCCCTGCACTTCCCTGCGAGGCCTGGGCAAGCCCAGCTTTCGGGTGCTGCTCTCGCCACCGCTCTTCTCTGGAGGAGCTGCTTTGCAGCGCAACGAGAGGGCGAAGGCAGGCCACGCAACACTGCTGGAGCCTGCCTGGGGAAGTGCAAAGGAGGAGGAGGAGAAGTTTCCTCCTCCCCCTCCTGCTACAGGGCCTCATTGAGCGTGAGGGGGCGCAAAGATGGAGAACCTGTGGCCAGACGTGTTCCCAACGCTCAGGAATCTCAGCCGCTACGGTAAGGCTTGCAGGAGGTATTTCCTGACTGCTGTAGAGCATATCAGCTAGGAGAAGAGCTATGGAAAGGCTGGGCTCTGTGGGGCAGGGCTGGACAGGGCTAGTGGGTGCCACGAGAGACCAGTCTGCACGTCCCTTGGTGGCCCAGCGGTGAGTTTGGCAGCCGGGACTCCTGCAGGGGAGACACCTGGGGCTGCCCTGAGCCTGGGCGACTCCTGTGGGCACGGCACCGTCCTCTCACTGGCGTGGAAAGCTAGTCCCCGTTTCCCTAGCGGGCGGGTATGCCTTTCAGGCATGCCCACCTGAAAGGACAGGAGCCTCGCTTAGAAGTGGGCAGAGGTGTCCTCGCAGCTCAGCTCTGCAGCTCCCGCCACGTGGAGCGCCTTGCGTGTTTGGAATTGGGGTGGCGGTATGTTTCGTCTCACCTGCACCGGTCACCTCCTTGGTGAGCAGGGTGCTGAATGGTTGTGCGCTTGCTGACTTGGATTTTTCCCTTGCTTTCCAGAGATTGTTACCATTTGGGACAGCGTCTCTGAATACATTCTAGAGCACTTGGCAGAGAACAAGGTGGGTCTTGTGGCTCGGTCCTCCCCTCCTGAAACGCTGACGGTTTGCCTTGTCCTGACACCCCTGTGCCACGGCGTGCCGTTGCTTCCCTCCCCTGAAAAGAGAAAGAGCACCCCCGCAGGACACTGTCCTGGACAAATGTGCCACAGAGCAGCTTCTCTGGCACCGGCGGTAACAACGGAAGTCCCGATAAAGCAGAAGAGAGTGCTGGGCACTTTCTGGGCCTTCTCCCTTCTCCAGTGCCAGCATGGAAAAACCAAAGCCTGGCCCCTGTTCCAGGGTTGGTCCCTGCCGTTGGAAACCCCTCCGACTGTAGGTAGGGGAGGAATGTTGGCTCTGCTGTTGCTTTCCCAAAGAGATTTGGGGGGCGAGCCGAGGAGCAAGAGGAAAGAAAGGTCTGGAGTGTGTGCTTTCCCTAGTGCCCCATCTTGCCCTTTGCATGCTAGGGGTGGGCAGGGCCCAGGGCAGCATCCCCACGCTCGGGCAAGCCCTCGGTCCGTTTTTCGTCTCCAGGCTGCTTATGCTTGTTCCTTCTCTCCTGCTGCTGCTCTCAGGGTGTCAAGGTATTAGGAGTGGGGATATTCTATGTCCTTAAACACTATGAGTGCTCCGTGAACGGTGAGCTTTCGATTGTTCGGAGACCCATGTTCCATATATCGGAGGTTGTTGCCAAGGAATACCAGGCCAGGTGCGCTCAAGAAGATGTTCCTGGTAAGAAGACACGTTAAAACCTTTGCCTGCCCTTGCGCCGAGCTTGAGGCGCATGCAAACTGCTCTGAAGACATGACTGAATGCCTCCGGCTGGCCTGAGAACAACTTCAGCTTGTTCAAGCTGCAGAGGCCAGCCAGGAGCAACTGCTCAGAAAGGCTCCCTGGGTGTCCTTTCCTGGTAATATGCCTTCAGCCGGGTGCGTGGGAGGGATAGGACGCTGGCCCCAAAAGCGGAGACATTTGCTGACTACGAGGCGGTGGGGGTGGGGGTGGGGGTCGGGGTGGGGGTGAGGGGGGGGTAGAAGAACCCTGTGGGCTGCTGTGCCGTCCTTGCACTTTGCTTCTTCCTTGCGTCTACTGACATGGCATAGGCTTAGCCAGAGGGCACTGGCTGCGGGCACAGTCACAATGGCCTGGCACCACGCACTTTCTCATGGGACCTGCACCCGTCTGCCCTACTTGTCCTGCCCTCCGGTAACGTGGTCCTACCAAATGGTTGGTTTCCCTTTTTTATTCCTGCACTGGCAAAATCACTGCTGCCCCCTGAGCACCTCAGTTTGCAGGCTGCTCTGACTCTTCCCGGAAGGGACTCCATAAACCGCTCCTAGGCGCTGTAGCAGAGGATTCAAGAGCCTGCTCTGAGGCAGCGCTGTCTTGCCAGAAAGTGTTGTCACCTTGTGATTGGAGCCCGCTGCCCTGCTGCAGAGGTGACTTTGTTCCTCCTTTGCTGCTGTCTAGGTGACGTAAGAATCGTCCCTCTGAGGTACGAGGATCTATCCGTGTGTGCCCACATGCCTTTTACAACGGTGCAGTGCTGCATACAGGAGACCGTGATGGCGTTCTTTCGGGCCATCTCAAAAAGACAGGCCGTGGACTTTGTCTTCAAGGCCATTGGCATTCTCTCCGTACGAGACCAGGAAGTGACCATGAGATTTTACGATGACTTCCTCCTCACCGTGGATGGCACTGGAAAGCTGCTAGCAGCTCTGCTCGGGGTAAGTCGAGCACTTCCCCGTGCTACGCCTACTTCTTCTGGACACCTGTCAAAGGACGACTGAACTGATCTCTGTTGGCCTGCCAGGACCTTCCCGGCCAGCGGGGCAGCCACGGTCTCCAGCCACGCCAACTCTCTCTAGCGTCCGTCTCTCGTACGCAGTGGTCTGGGCGACAGAGGCGAACGTAGGACGAGCTGCCCCGCGTTAGGCCAAGGCTCTGGCTGGCCCAGCATCCCACTCTCTGTGCTAGAAATGATAATGGCGAGGCTTTTACGGGCTCAAAAGTAGGCAGTTTCTGGGGAAAGAGTCTACGACGCAGGCAGGTATCTGTGGCGCTTCCCCTCGCAGAAAGCCATGGTTGAGTGCTGGGCCGTCTGCACTGACCAGCCCTTCCCAGTGTCCCTGGCGTCCCACTGCCATGAACGGCTCTTTTCTGCCCCAGGCCTGCATTCACGCTCTGCTTGGGATGGTCACCCTGTCCCAGCCTGTCTCCTCATCCCAGCCCAATGCCCTTCCCCAGCTCTCTCGTGTGGCACTCCCGGTTCTTACCCACTGGGCAAAGGCAAAGCAAGGGCTGGGTCTCTCTCGCTCCTCTTCCATGCTATGGATGCAACCACCCAAATCCTTGGAGAGCCTGTGAGGCTAACACCAGGTCCGAGCCAGGTGTTCTCTTTCCAGGAAGGCTCATAGCAAGCCAACCGGCAAAACCCGGCCCGCAGAGACCCTGGCTAATCGAATGCCTTCTCCTGTGCCTGACTTCTCCACTAACAGAGAAGGCGCGTCCTCGTTGACTGTCTTGACTCTTGCCCTTGCGAAACACCTGGCAGTGAGGTCCCTCAGTCTCAGCTCTGAGCTGTGCATCTTCTGCTTTCCTAGTTGAGGGCTAGCATTTGGAGAGGAAACTTTGTTTCAGGGTGTCCCCGTGGCAGCATCTGCCCTGAGCACAAGAAAGATTTGCTGCCTTTAGGAGCAAGGCAGTCATGTCGCCGGAACGCTCTCACGTACCTCTGTCTCTGTTTCAGGCCCCAGGGACGAGACCCCTGGTGGTTTCAGGAAGAGGAAGTGTGGCTTTTCGCATGGGTCCCGGCAGTGTCTTCGTGTTGCCACAGTACGTTTGTGGAGTAGGTCTCAGCTCCTGCTCGGTGAATAGGAGGAGGGGAGGCGAGATGGTCTCCAGGGGCAGCAAGGAGGCCTGGAGTACACTTTCTCCGCGTTAGGATAGGGAAGCCCTGGCCCAGACTGGTGGGGCCTCTCGTGTGCGCACACGCCGCGGAGGTCTGGCCTGTGCCTCTCCGGTTCCTCAGAATGAGAGTTCTCAAGGATGTTGCGTACTCTGCTTTGGAAAGCTATGGCCTTGGCAGGCCTTCTCAAAGCTCTCTGGCAACGGACTGTGAATGCGAGCGGCAAAGGGAGCGTGGTGCCTTTTCTGCAGCCTGGCGTCTTCTCCTTTCCAGATTTGATTTGACGCTTCCGGCTGAAAAACAAGAGGCGGAATCTCCCTCCCAGGGATCCCTGAAGTGCACTGAAGAAGAAGGGCAGATGGACAGAACAGGTCATGTCACAGCTGACTTGTGAGAGAGAAGGGAGTGTGCATGCGTGCGTGTGTTCATGCGTGTGTTCCCTTTGTCCTCAGCAGTAGGTGGTTGGAGCCCTGGTCAAGATGCGGTGCCTGGGAGAGTAGACTGCCTCTTTGTGCCTCTATTTACCCCTCGCAGCAAATCTCAAGTGACTCTGGATGGCAGGAGGTCTCAGGGTGGCCCAACAGCAACAAATGCAGCTGGTGCCGCTGAAGGGCAGTTTTGCCCCGGGGCGCTGCGCCCTGGTGGATAGCGCAAGCTCCTCTTTCACTTTAGCACTTTAGGACGTTTGGCGGCGAGGTGTCTATGCTGGAGGGGAGGGGAGGGGGGGGTCTACCTCTCTGACGGATCCCGGGCACGTGAATGTGGGGAGAAAGATTGCCTGGAGATGACTGTCAACAGGCTGCTGGTGTGTGCCAAGGACATCCTAGGGAGCAAGACCTCTTGGAGAGCGTGGCTCCAAGGGGATCAGCCTGTTTGATCCGATGCTGGAGCACATCTGCCTGTCCCAAGTGCTCACAAAGACGCTTGCTGAAGAGCCTTCTCCTTTCCTACTTCCAGGGAGTGCTCCCGTTGCGTGCCTCCTCTCTCAAGAAAGGCCTGTGCCACCCGCGTTATCTGGCGCCGGCCGTAAAAAGCAGAAGGGGCGGAAGAGCAAAGGAAGCAAGTCGTCGGCCAGGTGAGGCTCTTGGAGAAAAGGGCTGAGGGTGCCCTTGTGCTCTTGGAGTTCTTCGAAGGGGTTGCTTCTTCCGTACACTCTGTCAGTGTGACATCTGAAGGGCGGCCAACAAGTCTTTGCATGACTTGGTCTTCCTAGATTGACGGCAAGCCTGTCGCAGGTTTCTGCGAGCCTCTGGTGTCAAGCTTCTCTCTGGTGCCTTTCTTGTTTCCAGGACGGAGACTGAGATGTCGCCTGTGAGACCAGCCTCTTCCTCCAGAGGGTCTCGGAAGGCCGCCAAAGGCCGGGAGGCAAAGGACAGAGCGCGTAACAAGCAGACTGAGGGAAAAGGTAATGTCACAGCTGACTGGTGAGAGAGGTGTGTTTGTTTTCCTTTTGGCCTCCGCAGCACGGGGCTGGAGCCAAGCTGAAAAGGCGATGCCTGGCGGAGTAGGCTGCTCCTCTTGTGCCTCTGTTTACTCATCACGGCAGATCTCAGGGGACTCCTCCTGGAAGGGGCTCTCCGGGCAGTCCTGCAGCACCAACTGCAGCAGCTGCCACTGCTGAGGGGCACTTGGCCCTGGGACTCCATGCCCTGGTGTGTCTTGCAAGCTGCTCCTTAGTTGCAGGAGTCTGTCTGTGCAGCAGCATTTAGGAATTTAGGAAGATCCCTCCGCGCTCTGCGCGGGATCAAAATCCTGCCTTGAGCTGCCAGTGGCGGAGGGGGTCTAGCTTTCCCAGGGAAGCAGCGCGCTGGAAAGTGGGGAGGAAGACCACGTGGAGATGAGTGGCGACAGGCTGCGAAGCTGTGCCAAAACGTGGCTTCCTTGTGGAGGCTGGTAATTGCAGGCCTTGTGCTGTGCATCTCCCTAAGCATGTCTTTGGGCTGGATGCGCCAGAAGAGCACGTCTGTGCATGTGAGCGCCTTAGAGATGTGCAGGAATCTGTTCCCCTTCTCGTGTGGAACTATGCCCTCCAGCCCGCAGCCGCCCCAAAGGAGAGGGTACCATGAGGTCACCAGCACCTCCCAGCCAAGCCCCGCTTTTTAAGCCTATGGGCTAGAGAAAGCAGGAGAACAGCCACAGTACTCCAGGGCAGAAGGGTGCCCTGCAGAAGTGAAGAGCTGGACAGGATTCTGTGTCAGCAAGGGCCTAAGACCTGCTCGGGAGCAGAGCTCCGAGGCAATCGGGCTCTTTGATCCAAAGCTGGAGCACAGCTGCCTGTCCTTCTTGTTCAAACGCTCACAGAGATGCTTGCTGAAGAGTCTCCGCCCTTCCTACTTCCAGGGAGTCCTCCTGCTGAGCGCCTCCTTTCTCGAGAAAGGCTTTCTCCGCCCACGCTATCTGGGGCCAGCTCAAAGGGAGGGAAAGAATGGAAAACCCGGGCAAACAAGCCAGCTGCCAGGTGAGGCTCTTGGAGCAAAGCATGCCGGTGACCGTGTGCTTTTGGCATTCTGGGAAGGAGTTGTTTCCGTCGCACACGCCGTCGGTATGAACTCTGAAAGGTTGTCAACTCGTGTCACAACGACCGATGTCGATGCAAGAGGTGTTGCAGCAGCTGAGAAGTTGCAGCAAAGCTGTTCTGCTTTGCTAGACATTTCAAGGGACCTCATTTGGTTGCAGCGTAGATGAGAGCACTTCCCAGAGGAACGTGAAAGTCAGACCATCCTCCCCCACCAACAGAGAGCGGTGTCCGTTTTCCCTGGTTTTTAGGTTGGATTCAATTCACTAGAAGCCTCCCCTTTTCCCATTTCACCCCAAAACAGAGTCTTTCTGACCACCTCACGGCCTTTAGTGCCCCTAGCAGGAGGCGGCTAGCGGGCTCTGCAGGCTCCGGGCGTGGCAAATGGCACTGGTTTTCTCCTCGTGCCATCCAGAGAGGGCCCACACCTGGGCATCCAGAGCTTTCCTTAGGGCCTGTAGGGCCCTCACTCTTGATGGGATCACAAGGGCTCAAATACACCAAATGCTCCAGCAGCACTGTCTTGTGCTGCAGAGGCTGGCACGCCGCTGCTTGTGAGCACAAGATGGAGAACGGTCTCATCCGGGACTCCGATAACCTCACCCGGCTTGTGTGTTTTCAGCCTGCTGCAAACAGTTCGGGAGAGCTCCTCTCAGGTGGACGAGGACAGCAAGCAGCAAGAACCTCGTCAAGCCAGACCTCGGACTGCAATTCCTGTTTGCAGACAGCCAAACAGGGCAGAACAGGTAAGCCGAGGAGCGGAGCCGTGGAGGTCTCCAAGTCCGAGTGGTACTGCTGCCCCCCAAAGAGCAGGCCAGGTGGCCATGGTCTTTCAAGCTTGCCTGCCCATGCCTGGCAGGGAGAAGCTGCTGCAAAAAGCCAAAGGGGAGGAGCAGCAATGTGCTGTGGTGGGGGCATGGCTGGGTCGCCCCCTCCCTTGAACTTGCGGGGAAGAAGGCCAACCACAGGCGGGGCTGTGTTTGCAAGAGTGTAGCCAGCCGAGTGAAGGACGCCACGAGTCCTCTCTCTTCAGCCCTTGGGAGACCTCACCTGGAGCCAGCCCTAGGTCCAGGGTGGGGCTCGACCATGCAAGAGAGGCTCTGGAATGCTGGAGCAAATCCAGCGGAGGCTCCCAAGCTGGTCAGCGGGCTGGAGAACCTGGTGTCCAAGGGAGAGGTGGAGAGGACTGTGTTTGTTCAGCCCATAGAAGAGAAGGCTCAAGGGTCCACCGCCTTGCTGTCTGCAGCTACCCGGGGGAAAGGCTAGAGGTAACTTAGCCAGCTCTTCTCAGAGGCGCACAGTGACAGGGTGAGAGGCACAAGACGTAGAGTTGCAAAAAGGCAGATTCCGGCTAGCTGTTGGGAGGCGCGTTTCCACCATGAGGGTGGTCAAAGTTTGGAACAGGGCCCAGAGAGGCTGTGGGACTTCTACCCTTGGAGTTATTCAACCCTCAGGTGGACACAGCCCGGGCAGCCTGCTCTAACTGGCCCCGCTTGGAGCGGGGCCTTGGACGAGAGTTCTCCAGAGGTCCCCTCCAACCGACCCCGTTCAGTGGTTCCGTGCTGGGGTCTGACTGGTGGAACCCCACGGGAGCGTTTGATTTCACGGTTGCAGCGCTGAAAAACGGTCATTCCTTGCCCTCATTCACCCTGTCACGAGCGATGTCAGCAAGAGAGAATGGAGCCAGCAAGCAACGGTGGTGAATCCCGGCCAGGGTCCCTGCCTGCGGCAGTGCTTGGCATGGGGGTTTCTGAGGCCAGAGCAGAGCAAGTGTGCGGGAGGACGCACAGGCCCCGCAGTTGCTGGCTTCTCCAGGGCTGAGAGGTGAGAGCGCCTGAGGGAGGTCAGAAGCAGCCTCAAATTTGTCCTCTGGCCCCAATGCAGGCTTGGCGGCATCAGGAAACGCTGCCCGAGGTTCAGCCACACTCACCAGTGCCGTGGCTTGGGAAAGAGGAGAGCGCTGCTGCCTTCCTGCCCCGAGCTGAGGAGAAGAAGAGGAAGCCAGAGAGGCTGCCGCGGCTGCGCAAAGAGTAAGTGCGCGCCAGGCCCAGCCCCGGCCTGGAAAACTGGAGTGGCAGCACCTGTCCGAGGTGTGAGGAAGCCCATCTTGGGAGCCATGGGGCTGGGTATGGCGTCCCCTGATTTCTCCTGGCATGGCAATGACCTGGGCTGGACCCTGGTGCCAGGCAGCCCCAAGCTGCATTGCCACTTGAAGGCTGTGGGTACCACCAGCGGGAGCGTGCGTGCAGGGGCTGGTCGAGGGGAGAGGCAGGAGGGCCTCAGCCAGAAGGGGAGAGGGAACTTTCCCTGCTCTTGCAGGCAGCTTTCTGTACGAGCAAGCCACACCCTGCAACTCTTGGAGACTTACCAAGTGCGTCGGGAAGAGTGGAAGCAGAGGGTAGAGCTGAATCGGCAGCGGAATTCCCAAGAGAAGCACTTCCTCTGGTAAATTTCTCCAGCTGGGGGTGCTGTTTCCCCTTCCCCTGCACTGGCCTTCCCTCCACATCCAGGAGCACCCAAGGGGAAGGGAGGGGAAGGGGGTCCGGTCTTTCCCTGGCACCCCTCGTGGGAGAGCAACAGGCTTTGCAGGCTGTGGCCTGGGAGCAGGCACCCTTCCAGCCCAGGGGCAGGGGTTGGGCACTCAGCGGTGGGCTTTCCCTGTGGGACCAGAAAGTTGTGGCTGCCGACGATGAAAGGATTCCTCCAGTGTTTTGGCTCTCCCTTTTCAAACCGCACGCTCCATCCTTGTCTCCCCAAGGCTCCACACCCGGACACCTTGCCCTGTGGGGATCGAGGCCGGCTTGGTGCAAAGTCCCATCCCCGCCTGACTCCTCCGCAGGCTGATTACCGGCACGTGGCACCTTGTCATGTCCTTGCCTTGGACACTAGGGCCCCTGTCCCGTTCCAGAAAGCATAGAGATGCCAGCAGAAGCAGACCCCAGAAGAACCGCCCTGCCCTAGGCCTGCAGCGTTTCCGTGCCCTTCTCCCTGTGCCTAAAACCAAACGGTTCCTTTTTAATGCCCTAGCACTGGGCAGCAGATGGCTCTGCGGGATCAAAGGGAGAGATACCAGGACTTGCTGGCTGCGCAGAAGACGTGTGAACATTGCTGGAAAGTCTGGAAGCGTGGTCCTGAGCCATCTTGCTAGCTGCGGAAGCCTGCCTGGGCCTGAAGAGTGACCAGTCCCAAGGCACTGCAGCTCCAGGGCCAAGTGGAGGCCTGTCAGCGTGGGAGCTCCCTCGGCTGCTGTCAGCGTTGTCTCCATTGCGGCCATGGAGCTCTTAGCAAAGGGGATGTTGAAATCCACCTACAAGGGCCAAAGGAAAAAAAAAAGTGGCGTGTACTTGTTCACGGCTGGAGTAACCAGCCTGTGCCTCACAAAGGACAGTGCTGCAGGACAGATGAACAGAAGAGCTGTTAAACCCCCCATGTGCTCCTCCACAGTTTTTGTAGCGCCGTAACAGAATAACGCCCGTACACAGACCGCAGCATAGAGACACGCGTGCCACAGAGCGGGTGTGCAAGCAAACCACTGCCTCACTCATTCTAAGGACAGCGCGCGCGCACACACACGCGCCCCTTTCTTCCTTCATTACCCTCCCTAGGACACGCTCAGAGCTCACACCTCTCACTCCCCAAGACCCTCACGCACAGCCAGGACTGCACCGCCAGAGTGCACATGCACCAGCCCAACACATCCCTGACACTGCACACGCATCCGCACACATGCTCACGCTCTCCACACGCACAGAGACACTGCACAGCGGACACACCCCTCACACAGCATGGTGGCCAGGACACACGTACACCTGATGGGCCCACAGCCCCAGGGGTGCTATAGGAGCTGCAGCCCTTCTCCGGATTGTATGGGGAAAGGCTGAGGGCAGAGGAGGAGCTGCTGTGGGGTAGAGCGGTGCGGCAACCTGGGAGTGCAGATGCCTGGCTTTTCTCTGCAGCTGCAGTGCTCTCCAGCCAGGCAAACCTGGGATGGGCCATGTTTGTCCCTGGGCCTCCGTCGGCCCTTGGCTGCTCCTTGTGGCGGCCCCCCCAGGGCTGTGCTCATGTCCTGGTGGGCGCACGGTGTCCCCACCACCCACCTCCTGCCTGCTGCCTGGAGGTGGACGTGCCTCATTTAGACCTTCCTCCTCTCTTGCCGCATGGCTGCGGTTGGTTTTTTTTAGCGCTTTCTTGAATTAGGTTTTCAAAGCAGCACCTAGTAGCTTCTTGTAAACTACAGGCAGCTCACAGCTGCTTGACTGCCCTGTCAGCCTTTTTCAAATCCTGGGCTCCTTGAAGCCTGTCCATGCGCCTCCTCTGACCCGGGAACACAGCATCTCCCTGCCCTTCATCAAACACAGGAAGGGGCTTTGTGGATCCTCCCAGAGGAGCGGGTGATGGCCGTGTCCTTTCGGTCTGTTGCTGGGAGAAGCCTCTTCTTCGGTCGTCTTCCTTGTCCCAGTAACGCCTGATGCTCCAAACACTGCACTCTCCCTGCAAGTGCTGCCTCTTACTAAGCACCTGCTTCACTGGCAGACATTCGGCGTAGTAAAGAGGCAAAGGCTTTGGACCGCCTTGCTGCTGCAGGGACCAACAAATTGCCAGGGAGGTCCAGAAGCTGAGTACTCAGCCAGTACTATTTTGCCCTGCCTGTGCGCTTAGTTGGCAGCTTTCCCTGGCCATGCAACTCATGAAGTGGTGCTGACCCTGATTTCCAGAAAAGTGCTTGTCAGTTTAAAAGAGAAGAACTGGTTTTCAGTGGGGAGTTGGAAGGGCGACGTTCTGCTGCTTTGGGGGACTGCCCGCTGGCTTTTCTGGTGCGGTGACCCTTCTGTCTCGTCTCGCTCTGAGAGCTCCGTGAGGTCCCTCTTGACCCTCCCTGTGTGGAATAGCTACAAGATGCTGCTGCAGAGACTACTGGACTCTGACAGCCAGGCAGGGGTTAGGCCAGAGCCCAGATGCCCTCGGGAGCAGAGCGCAAAGCCAGAAGCCCATTGGCTCCCCCACGAGATGTGGTTTGGGACCAGTGTTCCCTGCTGCTGCTCTCCGTGTCCTTCTTGGCTGCCTTAGCCCCTCTCCAGCCTCCACTCCCATTGGCCCAGCATGGCTTTGGCTGCTCTGGGTCTGCCCTTACTCACGGTCCCTGTGGCAGTCGGGTGTCCTTCTTCTGCCTCCCCTCGCCCCCTCCCCCGGCTGCCTTCACTACAGGGGCTTTCTGATGCACTCAATGGCCTCACAGGGCTGCCACAGCAGCGACCTCACTGTCCCAGCCCTGGGTCGCCTGTGGCCTCCCTTTTCCTGCCTCTAGCCAGCTAAACCCTGCCGAGGGGCACTTTGCCCTGGCACTCCGTGCCCTGGTGAATGTTGCAAGCCTGGCACGCAATGGCTGCTCCTTGCTGGACGAGACAAAGAGGAAAGCACTTGAGGTGCCCGGTTAATGCTGAAGAGCCATGGTGATCGCAGGCAACAATGGTTGCTCGTGGGCTCCAGTCCGCCTCTCCAAGCGTGCTCCAGTGGCGCAATGGGCCAGCGCGCAGTACTTATACAGCAGTGCTAAGCGGAGGGATGCTGAGGGTGTGAGTTCAAGCCTCACCTGGAGCATGGGCTTTTGATCATGCACTGCCTCCTCTTCCCTTGGGCGGTGCAGCTTTCTAGCAGCGACATCTGTCTCAAGCCAGACATCCCGGGACCTGCCAATACAGACACCTTGGAACACCAGAAGCGCTCGGGGCCGTTCCAGGCTTGACCTGGGCTCTGCCCGCATAGCACTCGGTTTGGGGCCCCGGAGGCAGAGCTGGGCTCTCCTCCCTTCTCTTCCGCAGAGGATCCAGACCCCACTCAGGGCGCAGATGCTAACATTTTCCTTTGCTCTTCAGCATTTGCCCTCCAGGCGGACACTCTCCCAGCACCAGCTGCCCAGCCTCACTGTGGCAGAGCCTTCCTAGCCAGCCTTTCCCCCTGCAGCCAGGCCAGGAGGAAGCACTCCTGGCTCTCTACACGCGAGCACTGCGGTGGAGCTGCAGGCAAAAGCTGCTGCCTCACAGCGCCTCTCACTCTGCAGCAGGCAAGGGAGAAAGGCAGCTCTGCCTTTCCAGGGAGGGTTTCTTTCCCACAGCCAGCTTACAGCTTGGCCGGAACAGGACTTAAGACTTCCAGCATGGTGGCATAACCTCAGAAAAGTCACACGCTCCCCCTGAAGAAAAAAAAAAAGCGACTTCTTTCTCCCAGGGAAGAGCTACTTGTGTTGGGGGTCTCTATGGCGTGGGATGGCAGTTGCGGGTGGGCTGGGGCTGCAGGGCAGTTTGTGTGTGGAGCTGAGAGTGCCCTGACTGCAACACGGAGAGCAAGGGCAAGGGAAAGGAAAGGTGAAAAGCTGGGCACTTTCCAGGCAGAGTCTCTCAGTTCTCAAGCTTGGCCTGGAGAACGGAGAAGCTTGACTGCTTTCCCAGAAGCAGGGGTAGCTGTCACGGCAGCCCCCCAGCAGAAGACACTGCACGATCACTAGAAACCAGGAAATCATTTTAGGCACGAGCCCACTGAATGTTTGGAACAGAGAGCACAGAAGAGCTTCCTAGGCCATGGCATCTTTGGAAACAAACCCCTTGGCCTACCCTTGCGGGTGCCTCCCGTGTCTTTTCCAACTCTCCTTTTCACCCGGCGGGCTTTGCAAAACCATTGCTGTGACTCGGATTCGGCCACAACGCAGAGTACTAACCACTATACGATCACAGCTGCCCATGTGATTGCCTTTCCTCCTCGGGCCATTTGTCCCTCCTGCCTCCTGCCCTCCTGCCTTCTGCCCTCCTGCGGAGCAGCCAGAGCTGTCAGGTGACGGCAGGCTAGCAGGGAGAAGTCAGAAAATGCGAGTCTGTGTCCTTGCAGAGCAGCACCCGAACAGCGCAAGCCCTCATGTGCCTCCCTGGGAGAGGGGAGGCAAACTCACGCTCTAGATTCACCTTTTCAGAAGTCTCAGTTCTTGGGGATGGCAAAGAACTGGACTGAAGGCAGTTACGGGGCATGTCCAGGGGCTGGCGATGAGGAAAGGACAACTCTGCAAAGAGCGGCCCCGCGTAGCCAGCTGGATAGAGGGTGGTGTAGGGGGGAAGGCAGGTGCATATCACAGGGGATACGAACTGCTCCGTGCCCAGCCCTGGCTCTTTCTGCTCAAGTGTCCCCTCCACCACGCACCCTGGGGTGCAGTGTGAGCCTGTGGGCGCACCTCCACAAAGAGCGACGGTCCTTTCCCCACTTGCTCTGCTCCTGCTGCTGGGAGAGGTCCTGGCGAGAGGTTGCAGCTGCAGGAGTGCTGCGCTGGGTGGCGGAGGTGGCTCAGCAGAAGGGAGCTGCTCCTCGCCTGAGCTACGTTGCAGCCATGCCCGGCCCTGGCCGCCATGCACCTCGCTGACCCTGCCCTTCCCTGGCTGACCGGGCTCCAGAGCTTGGCCTCAGACCCGTCTCAGCACTTTGGACTTGGCTGGCAACCACTGCTCTGTGCCTGGCCCTCGTTCCTGACACTCAACCAGCTCTCCCTTCTTGCTTGGGTGCTGAGGGCCTGTGCCCTGCCAGGGAGGTCCCTGCCTCACTGGCCTTGCTATGTCCCTCGCAGCCTGCTTGCCTGCCCTCGGAAAGCAGCCCGCTCCCACTGCTGGCTGCCACCTGCAGCAAGAGCGTGCTCACGTTTCGCACTGTGCTGCAAGGACAGCCGGAAGGGGCATCGGTCCCCTGGCGAGAGGCAATCCAGACTTCCCCCAGCCCAACCCATGCACCAGGACAGGAGTGTTGCAGTCTGGTGGGTATAGGTGAGTGGTGCAAGGAGCTGGATTTTGGCTCCGGTTTCTTGGAGAGGTGGGTTTGAAGCCCGTGCTGTCGGGCTTTGTTGTCTCAGGCTGCTGTGATTTGTGCCCAGCTGTGATTTTCTGCTCAGGGACTTTCCAGGTGCAAACCTGTGTCCAGCAGTGACCAGCCTCCCCGCCGACCGCCACCTTGCACTCCCTGGGCCTTCCCGCTGCAGGGTGCCTGCTGCCCAGAGGCTCTGGTTGAGGGCCTCGTTCTCAGAAAGAAGGAGGAATGCCTGCAGAGTTGCCTGGGAAGGCTCGGGCTGCCACGGCAATTTGTCTTCCTGACCGGCTGTGGGGGGCTGTGGTTGGAGGGGTTGGTCCCCTGCAGGGCAGGGCTGGTGCCCACCGGTGGGTGCACAGGCAGGCTGGGCATCTCCTCCCTGGTGGTCTAGTGGTCAGGATTCGGCACTCTCACTGCCGCGGCCTGGGTTCGATTCCCAGCCAGGGAAAGGCTTAGGGTTAGGGCTAACCCTATTGCCACAGCAAGCGAGGCCTTTCACCTGGGGGGGCAGCGTGGAAGGAAGGGGACCCTATCAGACGCACAGGAGCTCTGAGCAGGCACGAGGAACAGGGCGTTTCCTCTGTTGCAACAACAGCCATCCTGGGCTTGCCTGTGCAGCCAGCTCCAGGGCAGCCCTGTCTTCTGCCAAATCCCCTTGCAGAATACCCTTTCCTTAGGGCTCCTGGGAGGCGCTGGGTGACAGAGAAAAGGTCTCTGGGTCTGCGGGACGTGACTCACCTGCCGCAGGAGCTGCCTTGTCTTTCAGTCCTAAGATCCCTGCACTACCCAGTCCCACAGAGGCAGGAGCAGGCGACTCTGCAGTGAAGCTTTGCTCTGCACATGCCAATGAGAGACCCTTCCCATGCTTCCTGGTGCAGACGGGGCCAGAAGGCCCAGGGAGGAGCTGAAATGGGCTCCTGGGCCCATGGGCAGGGTGTGTGGAGCATTGCTGGTCAGGGCCACTGAGGCCCTCAGGGCCCTGACAGCACCCAGGTGTCGCGTCCTGCTGCTACGCCACAGGGGACTCGCAATAACAACCAGTGCTTAGGCCCTGCTGATAGTCACAGCCTGAGCCAGCCCTTGGTTCTGTTACGTCCTGGACAACTCCGGTCACTTTGAAAGAAGCCCTGGAAACAAGCCCACCTGCCCCCCACACTCAGCCATGGCACAGGTGTTCCTCAGTGCAGCGAGATGTTGGTGCACAAGGGGTGGCGCTTAACGCTCCCAGACCCGATTTTGCATTCGCACGGCCTTTGGCACGGTTTGGAGACGGTCCTGGCGGACTCTTGGACAGTGCCCGGGGGGAAAGGAAGTAGCCGTTGCTGAGAGCACAGCTCACCGAGGCAGCACACAGGTGCAGCAGTTTGAGCCAAAGGAGGCTGTGACCTCTCGCAAGCTCTAACAGGCTCCAGCGAGCTCTGTCAGCCATTCCTGAGCACAGGGCGCTTGGAGCTCTAGTTCCACCTAGAGTCGTGATGAGGGAAGGTCAAGCAGCCGTCCAGCAGGTGCCAGCGAGAGACCTGTACCACAAGCGCTGGGCCCAGTACAAGAAAGACATGGCCATGCCGGAGCGAGTCCAGCAAAAGGCCTCCGAGAGGCTTGAGGGATTGAAGCATCCGTCACACGAGCAGAGGCTGAGAGAGCTGGGATTGTTTAGGCGGGAGACGCAAAGGCCCAGAGGGGCTCTTGTCGGTGTGTCTAAATACGCGATGGGGGGAGTAAAGAAGACGGAGCCAGACTCCAGAGCCCAGGCAGACTCCAGACTCCAGAACCCAGAGAGGCTGTGGTATACCTAACCAGCACCAGCCCTTGCTTTGCCGAGGCTCCTCTTTATTCCTTCCTTCCTTTATCCCTTCCTTCCTTCCTTCAGGGCAGAGCTCAGCACAGCCCCTGCGGCCAGCAATGGCAGCGCAGCGTCCCCATCTGGGGCCACCACACTGGTGAGCTCCCCCTCCCCGCCCCCGCCATGGCTCTCGCTGCGCCACGGCGTGGGGTGGGGGCAGCACCCCAAAACAGCCAGCGCAGCTGCCCTTGGCTGAGGTGGGCAAAGCCTGGCAGGGTCTGGGGGAGGGTGTCGCGGGAGGCCTGGCAGCCTCTTGGTGACGCGGGCTGGGGTCACAGTGGGACATGCCGCATCACAGCCACAGCTCCCCTCCCGCCACGGGGCCCCTCCCTGCACTTCCCTGCGAGGCCTGGGCAAGCCCAGCTTTCGGGTGCTGCTCTCGCCACCGCTCTTCTCTGGAGGAGCTGCTTTGCAGCGCAACGAGAGGGCGAAGGCAGGCCACGCAACACTGCTGGAGCCTGCCTGGGGAAGTGCAAAGGAGGAGGAGGAGAAGTTTCCTCCTCCCCCTCCTGCTACAGGGCCTCATTGAGCGTGAGGGGGCGCAAAGATGGAGAACCTGTGGCCAGACGTGTTCCCAACGCTCAGGAATCTCAGCCGCTACGGTAAGGCTTGCAGGAGGTATTTCCTGACTGCTGTAGAGCATATCAGCTAGGAGAAGAGCTATGGAAAGGCTGGGCTCTGTGGGGCAGGGCTGGACAGGGCTAGTGGGTGCCACGAGAGACCAGTCTGCACGTCCCTTGGTGGCCCAGCGGTGAGTTTGGCAGCCGGGACTCCTGCAGGGGAGACACCTGGGGCTGCCCTGAGCCTGGGCGACTCCTGTGGGCACGGCACCGTCCTCTCACTGGCGTGGAAAGCTAGTCCCCGTTTCCCTAGCGGGCGGGTATGCCTTTCAGGCATGCCCACCTGAAAGGACAGGAGCCTCGCTTAGAAGTGGGCAGAGGTGTCCTCGCAGCTCAGCTCTGCAGCTCCCGCCACGTGGAGCGCCTTGCGTGTTCGGAATTGGGGTGGCGGTATGTTTCGTCTCACCTGCACCGGTCACCTCCTTGGTGAGCAGGGTGCTGAATGGTTGTGCGCTTGCTGACTTGGATTTTTCCCTTGCTTTCCAGAGATTGTTACCATTTGGGACAGCGTCTCTGAATACATTCTAGAGCACTTGGCAGAGAACAAGGTGGGTCTTGTGGCTCGGTCCTCCCCTCCTGAAACGCTGACGGTTTGCCTTGTCCTGACACCCCTGTGCCACGGCGTGCCGTTGCTTCCCTCCCCTGAAAAGAGAAAGAGCACCCCCGCAGGACACTGTCCTGGACAAATGTGCCACAGAGCAGCTTCTCTGGCACCGGCGGTAACAACGGAAGTCCCGATAAAGCAGAAGAGAGTGCTGGGCACTTTCTGGGCCTTCTCCCTTCTCCAGTGCCAGCATGGAAAAACCAAAGCCTGGCCCCTGTTCCAGGGTTGGTCCCTGCCGTTGGAAACCCCTCCGACTGTAGGTAGGGGAGGAATGTTGGCTCTGCTGTTGCTTTCCCAAAGAGATTTGGGGGGCGAGCCGAGGAGCAAGAGGGAAGAAAGGTCTGGAGTGTGTGCTTTCCCTAGTGCCCCATCTTGCCCTTTGCATGCTAGGGGTGGGCAGGGCCCAGGGCAGCATCCCCACGCTCGGGCAAGCCCTCGGTCTGTTTTTCGTCTCCAGGCTGCTTATGCTTGTTCCTTCTCTCCCGCTGCTGCTCTCAGGGTGTCAAGGTATTAGGAGTGGGGATATTCTATGTCCTTAAACACTACGAGTGCTCCGTGAACGGTGAGCTTTCGATTGTTCGGAGACCCATGTTCCGTATATCGGAGGTTGTTGCCAAGGAATACCAGGCCAGGTGCGCTCAAGAAGATGTTCCTGGTAAGAAGACACGTTAAAACCTTTGCCTGCCCTTGCGCCGAGCTTGAGGCGCATGCAAACTGCTCTGAAGACATGACTGAATGCCTCCGGCTGGCCTGAGAACAACTTCAGCTTGTTCAAGCTGCAGAGGCCAGCCAGGAGCAACTGCTCAGAAAGGCTCCCTGGGTGTCCTTTCCTGGTAATATGCCTTCAGCCGGTGCGTGGGAGGGATAGGACGCTGGCCCCAAAAGCGGAGACATTTGCTGACTACGAGGCGGTGGGGGTGGGGGTGGGGGTCGGGGTGGGGGTGCGGGGGGGGTAGAAGAACCCTGTGGGCTGCTGTGCCGTCCTTGCACTTTGCTTCTTCCTTGCGTCTACTGACATGGCATAGGCTTAGCCAGAGGGCACTGGCTGCGGGCACAGTCACAATGGCCTGGCACCACGCACTTTCTCATGGGACCTGCACCCGTCTGCCCTACTTGTCCTGCCCTCCGGTAACGTGGTCCTACCAAATGGTTAGTTTCCCTTTTTTATTCCTGCACTGGCAAAATCACTGCTGCCCCCTGAGCACCTCAGTTTGCAGGCTGCTCTGACTCTTCCCGGAAGGGACTCCATAAACCGCTCCTAGGCGCTGTAGCAGAGGATTCAAGAGCCTGCTCTGAGGCAGTGCTGTCTTGCCAGAAAGTGTTGTCGCCTTGTGATTGGAGCCCGCTGCCCTGCTGCAGAGGTGACTTTGTTCCTCCTTTGCTGCTGTCTAGGTGACGTAAGAATCGTCCCTCTGAGGTACGAGGATCTATCCGTGTGTGCCCACATGCCTTTTACAACGGTGCAGTGCTGCATACAGGAGACCGTGATGGCGTTCTTTCGGGCCATCTCAAAAAGACAGGCCGTGGACTTTGTCTTCAAGGCCATTGGCATTCTCTCCGTACGAGACCAGGAAGTGACCATGAGATTTTACGATGACTTCCTCCTCACCGTGGATGGCACTGGAAAGCTGCTAGCAGCTCTGCTCGGGGTAAGTCGAGCACTTCCCCGTGCTACGCCTACTTCTTCTGGACACCTGTCAAAGGACGACTGAACTGATCTCTGTTGGCCTGCCAGGACCTTCCCGGCCAGCGGGGCAGCCACGGTCTCCAGCCACGCCAACTCTCTCTAGCGTCCGTCTCTCGTATGCAGTGGTCTGGGCGACAGAGGCGAACGTAGGACGAGCTGCCCCGCGTTAGGCCAAGGCTCTGGCTGGCCCAGCATCCCACTCTCTGTGCTAGAAATGATAATGGCGAGGCTTTTACGGGCTCAAAAGTAGGCAGTTTCTGGGGAAAGAGTCTACGACGCAGGCAGGTATCTGTGGCGCTTCCCCTCGCAGAAAGCCATGGTTGAGTGCTGGGCTGTCTGCACTGACCAGCCCTTCCCAGTGTCCCTGGCGTCCCACTGCCATGAACGGCTCTTTTCTGCCCCAGGCCTGCATTCACGCTCTGCTTGGGATGGTCACCCTGTCCCAGCCTGTCTCCTCATCCCAGCCCAATGCCCTTCCCCAGCTCTCTCGTGTGGCACTCCCGGTTCTTACCCACTGGGCAAAGGCAGCAAGGGCTGGGTCTCTCTCGCTCCTCTTCCATGCTATGGATGCAACCACCCAAATCCTTGGAGAGCCTGTGAAGCTAACACCAGGTCCGAGCCAGGTGTTCTCTTTCCAGGAAGGCTCATAGCAAGCCAACCGGCAAAACCCGGCCCGCAGAGACCCTGGCTAATCGAATGCCTTCTCCTGTGCCTGACTTCTCCACTAACAGAGAAGGCGCGTCCTCGTTGACTGTCTTGACTCTTGCCCTTGCGAAACACCTGGCAGTGAGGTCCCTCAGTCTCAGCTCTGAGCTGTGCATCTTCTGCTTTCCTAGTTGAGGGCTAGCATTTGGAGAGGAAACTTTGTTTCAGGGTGTCCCGGTGGCAGCATCTGCCCTGAGCACAAGAAAGATTTGCTGCCTTTAGGAGCAAGGCAGTCATGTCGCCGGAACGCTCTCACGTACCTCTGTCTCTGTTTCAGGCCCCAGGGACGAGACCCCTGGTGGTTTCAGGAAGAGGAAGTGTGGCTTTTCGCATGGGTCCCGGCAGTGTCTTCGTGTTGCCACAGTACGTTTGTGGAGTAGGTCTCAGCTCCTGCTTGGTGAATAGGAGGAGGGGAGGCGAGATGGTCTCCAGGGGCAGCAAGGAGGCCTGGAGTACACTTTCTCCGCGTCAGGATAGGGAAGCCCTGGCCCAGACTGGTGGGGCCTCTCGTGTGCGCACACGCCGCGGAGGTCTGGCCTGTGCCTCTCCGGTTCCTCAGAATGAGAGTTCTCAAGGATGTTGCGTACTCTGCTTTGGAAAGCTATGGCCTTGGCAGGCCTTCTCAAAGCTCTCTGGCAACGGACTGTGAATGCGAGCGGCAAAGGGAGCGTGGTGCCTTTTCTGCAGCCTGGCGTCTTCTCCTTTCCAGATTTGATTTGACGCTTCCGGCTGAAAAACAAGAGGCGGAATCTCCCTCCCAGGGATCCCTGAAGTGCACTGAAGAAGAAGGGCAGATGGACAGAACAGGTCATGTCACAGCTGACTTGTGAGAGAGAAGGGAGTGTGCATGCGTGCGTGTGTTCATGCGTGTGTTCCCTTTGTCCTCAGCAGTAGGTGGTTGGAGCCCTGGTCAAGATGCGGTGCCTGGGAGAGTAGACTGCCTCTTTGTGCCTCTATTTACCCCTCGCAGCAAATCTCAAGTGACTCTGGATGGCAGGAGGTCTCAGGGTGGCCCAACAGCAACAAATGCAGCTGGTGCCGCTGAAGGGCAGTTTTGCCCCGGGGCGCTGCGCCCTGGTGGATAGCGCAAGCTCCTCTTTCACTTTAGCACTTTAGGACGTTTGGCGGCGAGGTGTCTATGCTGGAGGGGAAGGGAGGGGGGGTCTACCTCTCTGACGGATCCCGGGCACGTGAATGTGGGGAGAAAGATTGCCTGGAGATGACTGTCAACAGGCTGCTGGTGTGTGCCAAGGACGTCCTAGGGAGCAAGACCTCTTGGAGAGCGTGGCTCCAAGGGGATCAGCCTGTTTGATCCGATGCTGGAGCACATCTGCCTGTCCCAAGTGCTCACAAAGACGCTTGCTGAAGAGCCTTCTCCTTTCCTACTTCCAGGGAGTGCTCCCGTTGCGTGCCTCCTCTCTCAAGAAAGGCCTGTGCCACCCGCGTTATCTGGCGCCGGCCGTAAAAAGCAGAAGGGGCGGAAGAGCAAAGGAAGCAAGTCGTCGGCCAGGTGAGGCTCTTGGAGAAAAGGGCTGAGGGTGCCCTTGTGCTCTTGGAGTTCTTCGAAGGGGTTGCTTCTTCCGTACACTCTGTCAGTGTGACATCTGAAGGGCGGCCAACAAGTCTTTGCATGACTTGGTCTTCCTAGATTGACGGCAAGCCTGTCGCAGGTTTCTGCGAGCCTCTGGTGTCAAGCTTCTCTCTGGTGCCTTTCTTGTTTCCAGGACGGAGACTGAGATGTCGCCTGTGAGACCAGCCTCTTCCTCCAGAGGGTCTCGGAAGGCCGCCAAAGGCCGGGAGGCAAAGGACAGAGCGCGTAACAAGCAGACTGAGGGAAAAGGTAATGTCACAGCTGACTGGTGAGAGAGGTGTGTTTGTTTTCCTTTTGGCCTCCGCAGCACGGGGCTGGAGCCAAGCTGAAAAGGCGATGCCCGGCGGAGTAGGCTGCTTCTCTTGTGCCTCTGTTTACTCATCACGGCAGATCTCAGGGGACTCCTCCTGGAAGGGGCTCTCCGGGCAGTCCTGCAGCACCAACTGCAGCAGCTGCCACTGCTGAGGGGCACTTGGCCCTGGGACTCCATGCCCTGGTGTGTCTTGCAAGGTGCTCCTTAGTTGCAGGAGTCTGTCTGTGCAGCAGCATTTAGGAATTTAGGAAGATCCCTCCGCGCTCTGCGCGGGATCAAAATCCTGCCTTGAGCTGCCAGTGGCGGAGGGGGTCTACCTTTCCCAGGGAAGCAGCGCGCTGGAAAGTGGGGAGGAAGACCACGTGGAGATGAGTGGCGACAGGCTGCGAAGCTGTGCCAAAACGTGGCTTCCTTGTGGAGGCTGGTAATTGCAGGCCTTGTGCTGTGCATCTCCCTAAGCATGTCTTTGGGCTGGATGCGCCAGAAGAGCACGTCTGTGCATGTGAGCGCCTTAGAGATGTGCAGGAATCTGTTCCCCTTCTCGTGTGGAACTATGCCCTCCAGCCCGCAGCCGCCCCAAAGGAGAGGGTACCATGAGGTCACCAGCACCTCCCAGCCAAGCCCCGCTTTTTAAGCCTATGGGCTAGAGAAAGCAGGAGAACAGCCACAGTACTCCAGGGCAGAAGGGTGCCCTGCAGAAGTGAAGAGCTGGACAGGATTCTGTGTCAGCAAGGGCCTAAGACCTGCTCGGGAGCAGAGCTCCGAGGCAATCGGGCTCTTTGATCCAAAGCTGGAGCACAGCTGCCTGTCCTTCTTGTTCAAACGCTCACAGAGATGCTTGCTGAAGAGTCTCCGCCCTTCCTACTTCCAGGGAGTCCTCCTGCTGAGCGCCTCCTTTCTCGAGAAAGGCTTTCTCCGCCCACGCTATCTGGGGCCAGCTCAAAGGGAGGGAAAGAATGGAAAACCCGGGCAAACAAGCCAGCTGCCAGGTGAGGCTCTTGGAGCAAAGCATGCCGGTGACCGTGTGCTTTTGGCATTCTGGGAAGGAGTTGTTTCCGTCGCACACGCCGTCGGTATGAACTCTGAAAGGTTGTCAACTCGTGTCACAACGACCGATGTCGATGCAAGAGGTGTTGCAGCAGCTGAGAAGTTGCAGCAAAGCTGTTCTGCTTTGCTAGACATTTCAAGGGACCTCATTTGGTTGCAGCGTAGATGAGAGCACTTCCCAGAGGAACGTGAAAGTCAGACCATCCTCCCCCACCAACAGAGAGCGGTGTCCGTTTTCCCTGGTTTTTAGGTTGGATTCAATTCACTAGAAGCCTCCCCTTTTCCCATTTCACCCCAAAACAGAGTCTTTCTGACCACCTCACGGCCTTTAGTGCCCCTAGCAGGAGGCGGCTAGCGGGCTCTGCAGGCTCCGGGCGTGGCAAATGGCACTGGTTTTCTCCTCGTGCCATCCAGAGAGGGCCCACACCTGGGCATCCAGAGCTTTCCTTAGGGCCTGTAGGGCCCTCACTCTTGATGGGATCACAAGGGCTCAAATACACCAAATGCTCCAGCAGCACTGTCTTGTGCTGCAGAGGCTGGCACGCCGCTGCTTGTGAGCACAAGATGGAGAACGGTCTCATCCGGGACTCCGATAACCTCACCCGGCTTGTGTGTTTTCAGCCTGCTGCAAACAGTTCGGGAGAGCTCCTCTCAGGTGGACGAGGACAGCAAGCAGCAAGAACCTCGTCAAGCCAGACCTCGGACTGCAATTCCTGTTTGCAGGCAGCCAAACAGGGCAGAACAGGTAAGCCGAGGAGCGGAGCCGTGGAGGTCTCCAAGTCCGAGTGGTACTGCTGCCCCCCAAAGAGCAGGCCAGGTGGCCATGGTCTTTCAAGCTTGCCTGCCCATGCCTGGCAGGGAGAAGCTGCTGCAAAAAGCCAAAGGGGAGGAGCAGCAATGTGCTGTGGTGGGGGCATGGCTGGGTCACCCCCTCCCTTGAACTTGCGGGGAAGAAGGCCAACCACAGGCGGGGCTGTGTTTGCAAGAGTGTAGCCAGCCGAGTGAAGGACGCCACGAGTCCTCTCTCTTCAGCCCTTGGGAGACCTCACCTGGAGCCAGCCCTAGGTCCAGGGTGGGGCTCGACCATGCAAGAGAGGCTCTGGAATGCTGGAGCAAATCCAGCGGAGGCTCCCAAGCTGGCCAGCGGGCTGGAGAACCTGGTGTCCAAGGGAGAGGTGGAGAGGACTGTGTTTGTTCAGCCCATAGAAGAGAAGGCTCAAGGGTCCACCGCCTTGCTGTCTGCAGCTACCCGGGGGAAAGGCTAGAGGTAACTTAGCCAGCTCTTCTCAGAGGCGCACAGTGACAGGGTGAGAGGCACAAGACGTAGAGTTGCAAAAAGGCAGATTCCGGCTAGCTGTTGGGAGGCGCGTTTCCACCATGAGGGTGGTCAAAGTTTGGAACAGGGCCCAGAGAGGCTGTGGGACTTCTACCCTTGGAGTTATTCAACCCTCAGGTGGACACAGCCCGGGCAGCCTGCTCTAACTGGCCCCGCTTGGAGCGGGGCCTTGGACGAGAGTTCTCCAGAGGTCCCCTCCAACCGACCCCGTTCAGTGGTTCCGTGCTGGGGTCTGACTGGTGGAACCCCACGGGAGCGTTTGATTTCACGGTTGCAGCGCTGAAAAATGGTCATTCCTTGCCCTCATTCACCCTGTCACGAGCGATGTCAGCAAGAGAGAATGGAGCCAGCAAGCAACGGTGGTGAATCCCGGCCAGGGTCCCTGCCTGCGGCAGTGCTTGGCATGGGGGTTTCTGAGGCCAGAGCAGAGCAAGTGTGCGGGAGGACGCACAGGCCCCGCAGTTGCTGGCTTCTCCAGGGCTGAGAGGTGAGAGCGCCTGAGGGAGGTCAGAAGCAGCCTCAAATTTGTCCTCTGGCCCCAATGCAGGCTTGGCGGCATCAGGAAACGCTGCCCGAGGTTCAGCCACACTCACCAGTGCCGTGGCTTGGGAAAGAGGAGAGCGCTGCTGCCTTCCTGCCCCGAGCTGAGGAGAAGAAGAGGAAGCCAGAGAGGCTGCCGCGGCTGCGCAAAGAGTAAGTGAGCGCCAGGCCCAGCCCCGGCCTGGAAAACTGGAGTGGCAGCACCTGTCCGAGGTGTGAGGAAGCCCATCTTGGGAGCCATGGGGCTGGGTATGGCGTCCCCTGATTTCTCCTGGCATGGCAATGACCTGGGCTGGACCCTGGTGCCAGGCAGCCCCAAGCTGCATTGCCACTTGAAGGCTGTGGGTACCACCAGCGGGAGCGTGCGTGCAGGGGCTGGTCGAGGGGAGAGGCAGGAGGGCCTCAGCCAGAAGGGGAGAGGGAACTTTCCCTGCTCTTGCAGGCAGCTTTCTGTACGAGCAAGCCACACCCTGCAACTCTTGGAGACTTACCAAGTGCGTCGGGAAGAGTGGAAGCAGAGGGTAGAGCTGAATCGGCAGCGGAATTCCCAAGAGAAGCACTTCCTCTGGTAAATTTCTCCAGCTGGGGGTGCTGTTTCCCCTTCCCCTGCACTGGCCTTCCCTCCACATCCAGGAGCACCCAAGGGGAAGGGAGGGGAAGGGGGTCCGGTCTTTCCCTGGCACCCCTCGTGGGAGAGCAACAGGCTTTGCAGGCTGTGGCCTGGGAGCAGGCACCCTTCCAGCCCAGGGGCAGGGGTTGGGCACTCAGCGGTGGGCTTTCCCTGTGGGACCAGAAAGTTGTGGCTGCCGACGATGAAAGGATTCCTCCAGTGTTTTGGCTCTCCCTTTTCAAACCGCACGCTCCATCCTTGTCTCCCCAAGGCTCCACACCCGGACACCTTGCCCTGTGGGGATCGAGGCCGGCTTGGTGCAAAGTCCCATCCCCGCCTGACTCCTCCGCAGGCTGATTACCGGCACGTGGCACCTTGTCATGTCCTTGCCTTGGACACTAGGGCCCCTGTCCCGTTCCAGAAAGCATAGAGATGCCAGCAGAAGCAGACCCCAGAAGAACCGCCCTGCCCTAGGCCTGCAGCGTTTCCGTGCCCTTCTCCCTGTGCCTAAAACCAAACGGTTCCTTTTTAATGCCCTAGCACTGGGCAGCAGATGGCTCTGCGGGATCAAAGGGAGAGATACCAGGACTTGCTGGCTGCGCAGAAGACGTGTGAACATTGCTGGAAAGTCTGGAAGCGTGGTCCTGAGCCATCTTGCTAGCTGCGGAAGCCTGCCTGGGCCTGAAGAGTGACCAGTCCCAAGGCACTGCAGCTCCAGGGCCAAGTGGAGGCCTGTCAGCGTGGGAGCTCCCTCGGCTGCTGTCAGCGTTGTCTCCATTGCGGCCATGGAGCTCTTAGCAAAGGGGATGTTGAAATCCACCTACAAGGACCAAAGGAAAAAAAAAAGTGGCGTGTACTTGTTCACGGCTGGAGTAACCAGCCTGTGCCTCACAAAGGACAGTGCTGCAGGACAGATGAACAGAAGAGCTGTTAAACCCCCCATGTGCTCCTCCACAGTTTTTGTAGCGCCGTAACAGAATAACGCCCGTACACAGACCGCAGCATAGAGACACGCGTGCCACAGAGCGGGTGTGCAAGCAAACCACTGCCTCACTCATTCTAAGGACAGCGCGCGCGCACACACACGCGCCCCTTTCTTCCTTCATTACCCTCCCTAGGACACGCTCAGAGCTCACACCTCTCACTCCCCAAGACCCTCACGCACAGCCAGGACTGCACCGCCAGAGTGCACATGCACCAGCCCAACACATCCCTGACACTGCACACGCATCCGCACACATGCTCACGCTCTCCACACGCACAGAGACACTGCACAGCGGACACACCCCTCACACAGCATGGTGGCCAGGACACACGTACACCTGATGGGCCCACAGCCCCAGGGGTGCTATAGGAGCTGCAGCCCTTCTCCGGATTGTATGGGGAAAGGCTGAGGGCAGAGGAGGAGCTGCTGTGGGGTAGAGCGGTGCGGCAACCTGGGAGTGCAGATGCCTGGCTTTTCTCTGCAGCTGCAGTGCTCTCCAGCCAGGCAAACCTGGGATGGGCCATGTTTGTCCCTGGGCCTCCGTCGGCCCTTGGCTGCTCCTTGTGGCGGCCCCCCCAGGGCTGTGCTCATGTCCTGGTGGGCGCACGGTGTCCCCACCACCCACCTCCTGCCTGCTGCCTGGAGGTGGACGTGCCTCATTTAGACCTTCCTCCTCTCTTGCCGCATGGCTGCGGTTGGTTTTTTTAGCGCTTTCTTGAATTAGGTTTTCAAAGCAGCACCTAGTAGCTTCTTGTAAACTACAGGCAGCTCACAGCTGCTTGACTGCCCTGTCAGCCTTTTTCAAATCCTGGGCTCCTTGAAGCCTGTCCATGCGCCTCCTCTGACCCGGGAACACAGCATCTCCCTGCCCTTCATCAAACACAGGAAGGGGCTTTGTGGATCCTCCCAGAGGAGCGGGTGATGGCCGTGTCCTTTCGGTCTGTTGCTGGGAGAAGCCTCTTCTTCGGTCGTCTTCCTTGTCCCAGTAACGCCTGATGCTCCAAACACTGCACTCTCCCTGCAAGTGCTGCCTCTTACTAAGCACCTGCTTCACTGGCAGACATTCGGCGTAGTAAAGAGGCAAAGGCTTTGGACCGCCTTGCTGCTGCAGGGACCAACAAATTGCCAAGGAGGTCCAGAAGCTGAGTACTCAGCCAGTACTGTTTTGCCCTGCCTGTGCGCTTAGTTGGCAGCTTTCCCTGGCCATGCAACTCATGAAGTGGTGCTGACCCTGATTTCCAGAAAAGTGCTTGTCAGTTTAAAAGAGAAGAACTGGTTTTCAGTGGGGAGTTGGAAGGGCGACGTTCTGCTGCTTTGGGGGACTGCCCGCTGGCTTTTCTGGTGCGGTGACCCTTCTGTCTCGTCTCGCTCTGAGAGCTCCGTGAGGTCCCTCTTGACCCTCCCTGTGTGGAATAGCTACAAGATGCTGCTGCAGAGACTACTGGACTCTGACAGCCAGGCAGGGGTTAGGCCAGAGCCCAGATGCCCTCGGGAGCAGAGCGCAAAGCCAGAAGCCCGTTGGCTCCCCCACGAGATGTGGTTTGGGACCAGTGTTCCCTGCTGCTGCTCTCCGTGTCCTTCTTGGCTGCCTTAGCCCCTCTCCAGCCTCCACTCCCATTGGCCCAGCATGGCTTTGGCTGCTCTGGGTCTGCCCTTACTCACGGTCCCTGTGGCAGTCGGGTGTCCTTCTTCTGCCTCCCCTCGCCCCCTCCCCCGGCTGTCTTCACTACAGGGGCTTTCTGATGCACTCAATGGCCTCACAGGGCTGCCACAGCAGCGACCGCACTGTCCCAGCCCTGGGTCGCCTGTGGCCTCCCTTTTCCTGCCTCTAGCCAGCTAAACCCTGCCGAGGGGCACTTTGCCCTGGCACTCCGTGCCCTGGTGAATGTTGCAAGCCTGGCACGCAATGGCTGCTCCTTGCTGGACGAGACAAAGAGGAAAGCACTTGAGGTGCCCGGTTAATGCTGAAGAGCCATGGTGATCGCAGGCAACAATGGTTGCTCGTGGGCTCCAGTCCGCCTCTCCAAGCGTGCTCCAGTGGCGCAATGGGCCAGCGCGCAGTACTTATACAGCAGTGCTAAGCGGAGGGATGCTGAGGGTGTGAGTTCAAGCCTCACCTGGAGCATGGGCTTTTGATCATGCACTGCCTCCTCTTCCCTTGGGCGGTGCAGCTTCCTAGCAGCGACATCTGTCTCAAGCCAGACATCCCGGGACCTGCCAATACAGACACCTTGGAACACCAGAAGCGCTCGGGGCCGTTCCAGGCTTGACCTGGGCTCTGCCCGCATAGCACTCGGTTTGGGGCCCCGGAGGCAGAGCTGGGCTCTCCTCCCTTCTCTTCCGCAGAGGATCCAGACCCCACTCAGGGCGCAGATGCTAACATTTTCCTTTGCTCTTCAGCATTTGCCCTCCAGGCGGACACTCTCCCAGCACCAGCTGCCCAGCCTCACTGTGGCAGAGCCTTCCTAGCCAGCCTTTCCCCCTGCAGCCAGGCCAGGAGGAAGCACTCCTGGCTCTCTACACGCGAGCACTGCGGTGGAGCTGCAGGCAAAAGCTGCTGCCTCACAGCGCCTCTCACTCTGCAGCAGGCAAGGGAGAAAGGCAGCTCTGCCTTTCCAGGGAGGGTTTCTTTCCCACAGCCAGCTTACAGCTTGGCCGGAACAGGACTTAAGACTTCCAGCATGGTGGCATAACCTCAGAAAAGTCACACGCTCCCCCTGAAGAAAAAAAAAAAGCGACTTCTTTCTCCCAGGGAAGAGCTACTTGTGTTGGGGGTCTCTATGGCGTGGGATGGCAGTTGCGGGTGGGCTGGGGCTGCAGGGCAGTTTGTGTGTGGAGCTGAGAGTGCCCTGACTGCAACACGGAGAGCAAGGGCAAGGGAAAGGAAAGGTGAAAAGCTGGGCACTTTCCAGGCAGAGTCTCTCAGTTCTCAAGCTTGGCCTGGAGAACGGAGAAGCTTGACTGCTTTCCCAGAAGCAGGGGTAGCTGTCACGGCAGCCCCCCAGCAGAAGACACTGCACGATCACTAGAAACCAGGAAATCATTTTAGGCACGAGCCCACTGAATGTTTGGAACAGAGAGCACAGAAGAGCTTCCTAGGCCATGGCATCTTTGGAAACAAACCCCTTGGCCTACCCTTGCGGGTGCCTCCCGTGTCTTTTCCAACTCTCCTTTTCACCCGGCGGGCTTTGCAAAACCATTGCTGTGACTCGGATTCGGCCACAACGCAGAGTACTAACCACTATACGATCACAGCTGCCCATGTGATTGCCTTTCCTCCTCGGGCCATTTGTCCCTCCTGCCTCCTGCCCTCCTGCCTTCTGCCCTCCTGCGGAGCAGCCAGAGCTGTCAGGTGACGGCAGGCTAGCAGGGAGAAGTCAGAAAATGCGAGTCTGTGTCCTTGCAGAGCAGCACCCGAACAGCGCAAGCCCTCATGTGCCTCCCTGGGAGAGGGGAGGCAAACTCACGCTCTAGATTCACCTTTTCAGAAGTCTCAGTTCTTGGGGATGGCAAAGAACTGGACTGAAGGCAGTTACGGGGCATGTCCAGGGGCTGGCGATGAGGAAAGGACAACTCTGCAAAGAGCGGCCCCGCGTAGCCAGCTGGACAGAGGGTGGTGTAGGGGGGAAGGCAGGTGCATAGCACAGGGGATACGAACTGCTCCGTGCCCAGCCCTGGCTCTTTCTGCTCAAGTGTCCCCTCCACCACGCACCCTGGGGTGCAGTGTGAGCCTGTGGGCGCACCTCCACAAAGAGCGACGGTCCTTTCCCCACTTGCTCTGCTCCTGCTGCTGGGAGAGGTCCTGGCGAGAGGTTGCAGCTGCAGGAGTGCTGCGCTGGGTGGCGGAGGTGGCTCAGCAGAAGGGAGCTGCTCCTCGCCTGAGCTACGTTGCAGCCATGCCCGGCCCTGGCCGCCATGCACCTCGCTGACCCTGCCCTTCCCTGGCTGACCGGGCTCCAGAGCTTGGCCTCAGACCCGTCTCAGCACTTTGGACTTGGCTGGCAACCACTGCTCTGTGCCTGGCCCTCGTTCCTGACACTCAACCAGCTCTCCCTTCTTGCTCGGGTGCTGAGGGCCTGTGCCCTGCCAGGGAGGTCCCTGCCTCACTGGCCTTGCTATGTCCCTCGCAGCCTGCTTGCCTGCCCTCGGAAAGCAGCCCGCTCCCACTGCTGGCTGCCACCTGCAGCAAGAGCGTGCTCACGTTTCGCACTGTGCTGCAAGGACAGCCGGAAGGGGCATCGGTCCCCTGGCGAGAGGCAATCCAGACTTCCCCCAGCCCGACCCATGCACCAGGACAGGAGTGTTGCAGTCTGGTGGGTATAGGTGAGTGGTGCAAGGAGCTGGATTTTGGCTCCGGTTTCTTGGAGAGGTGGGTTTGAAGCCCGTGCTGTCGGGCTTTGTTGTCTCAGGCTGCTGTGATTTGTGCCCAGCTGTGATTTTCTGCTCAGGGACTTTCCAGGTGCAAACCTGTGTCCAGCAGTGACCAGCCTCCCCGCCGACCGCCACCTTGCACTCCCTGGGCCTTCCCGCTGCAGGGTGCCTGCTGCCCAGAGGCTCTGGTTGAGGGCCTCGTTCTCAGAAAGAAGGAGGAATGCCTGCAGAGTTGCCTGGGAAGGCTCGGGCTGCCACGGCAATTTGTCTTCCTGACCGGCTGTGGGGGGCTGTGGTTGGAGGGGTTGGTCCCCTGCAGGGCAGGGCTGGTGCCCACCGGTGGGTGCACAGGCAGGCTGGGCATCTCCTCCCTGGTGGTCTAGTGGTCAGGATTCGGCACTCTCACTGCCGCGGCCTGGGTTCGATTCCCAGCCAGGGAAAGGCTTAGGGTTAGGGCTAACCCTATTGCCACAGCAAGCGAGGCCTTTCACCTGGGGGGCAGCGTGGAAGGAAGGGGACCCTATCAGACGCACAGGAGCTCTGAGCAGGCACGAGGAACAGGGCGTTTCCTCTGTTGCAACAACAGCCATCCTGGGCTTGCCTGTGCAGCCAGCTCCAGGGCAGCCCTGTCTTCTGCCAAATCCCCTTGCAGAATACCCTTTCCTTAGGGCTTCTGGGAGGCGCTGGGTGACAGAGAAAAGGTCTCTGGGTCTGCGGGACGTGACTCACCTGCCGCAGGAGCTGCCTTGTCTTTCAGTCCTAAGATCCCTGCACTACCCAGTCCCACAGAGGCAGGAGCAGGCGACTCTGCAGTGAAGCTTTGCTCTGCACATGCCAATGAGAGACCCTTCCCATGCTTCCTGGTGCAGACGGGGCCAGAAGGCCCAGGGAGGAGCTGAAATGGGCTCCTGGGCCCATGGGCAGGGTGTGTGGAGCATTGCTGGTCAGGGCCACTGAGGCCCTCAGGGCCCTGACAGCACCCAGGTGTCGCGTCCTGCTGCTACGCCACAGGGGACTCGCAATAACAACCAGTGCTTAGGCCCTGCTGATAGTCACAGCCTGAGCCAGCCCTTGGTTCTGTTACGTCCTGGACAACTCCGGTCACTTTGAAAGAAGCCCTGGAAACAAGCCCACCTGCCCCCCACACTCAGCCATGGCACAGGTGTTCCTCAGTGCAGCGAGATGTTGGTGCACAAGGGGTGGCGCTTAACGCTCCCAGACCCGATTTTGCATTCGCATGGCCTTTGGCACGGTTTGGAGACGGTCCTGGCGGACTCTTGGACAGTGCCCGGGGGGAAAGGAAGTAGCCGTTGCTGAGAGCACAGCTCACCGAGGCAGCACACAGGTGCAGCAGTTTGAGCCAAAGGAGGCTGTGACCTCTCGCAAGCTCTAACAGGCTCCAGCGAGCTCTGTCAGCCATTCCTGAGCACAGGGCGCTTGGAGCTCTAGTTCCACCTAGAGTCGTGATGAGGGAAGGTCAAGCAGCCGTCCAGCAGGTGCCAGCGAGAGACCTGTACCACAAGCGCTGGGCCCAGTACAAGAAAGACATGGCCATGCCGGAGCGAGTCCAGCAAAAGGCCTCCGAGAGGCTTGAGGGATTGAAGCATCCGTCACACGAGCAGAGGCTGAGAGAGCTGGGATTGTTTAGGCGGGAGACGCAAAGGCCCAGAGGGGCTCTTGTCGGTGTGTCTAAATACGCGATGGGGGGAGTAAAGAAGACGGAGCCAGACTCCAGAGCCCAGGCAGACTCCAGACTCCAGAACCCAGAGAGGCTGTGGTATACCTAACCAGCACCAGCCCTTGCTTTGCCGAGGCTCCTCTTTATTCCTTCCTTCCTTTATCCCTTCCTTCCTTCCTTCAGGGCAGAGCTCAGCACAGCCCCTGCGGCCAGCAATGGCAGCGCAGCGTCCCCATCTGGGGCCACCACACTGGTGAGCTCCCCCTCCCCACCCCCGCCATGGCTCTCGCTGCGCCACGGCGTGGGGTGGGGGCAGCACCCCAAAACAGCCAGCGCAGCTGCCCTTGGCTGAGGTGGGCAAAGCCTGGCAGGGTCTGGGGGAGGGTGTCGCGGGAGGCCTGGCAGCCTCTTGGTGACGCGGGCTGGGGTCACAGTGGGACATGCCGCATCACAGCCACAGCTCCCCTCCCGCCACGGGGCCCCTCCCTGCACTTCCCTGCGAGGCCTGGGCAAGCCCAGCTTTCGGGTGCTGCTCTCGCCACCGCTCTTCTCTGGAGGAGCTGCTTTGCAGCGCAACGAGAGGGCGAAGGCAGGCCACGCAACACTGCTGGAGCCTGCCTGGGGAAGTGCAAAGGAGGAGGAGGAGAAGTTTCCTCCTCCCCCTCCTGCTACAGGGCCTCATTGAGCGTGAGGGGGCGCAAAGATGGAGAACCTGTGGCCAGACGTGTTCCCAACGCTCAGGAATCTCAGCCGCTACGGTAAGGCTTGCAGGAGGTATTTCCTGACTGCTGTAGAGCATATCAGCTAGGAGAAGAGCTATGGAAAGGCTGGGCTCTGTGGGGCAGGGCTGGACAGGGCTAGTGGGTGCCACGAGAGACCAGTCTGCACGTCCCTTGGTGGCCCAGCGGTGAGTTTGGCAGCCGGGACTCCTGCAGGGGAGACACCTGGGGCTGCCCTGAGCCTGGGCGACTCCTGTGGGCACGGCACCGTCCTCTCACTGGCGTGGAAAGCTAGTCCCCGTTTCCCTAGCGGGCGGGTATGCCTTTCAGGCATGCCCACCTGAAAGGACAGGAGCCTCGCTTAGAAGTGGGCAGAGGTGTCCTCGCAGCTCAGCTCTGCAGCTCCCGCCACGTGGAGCGCCTTGCGTGTTTGGAATTGGGGTGGCGGTATGTTTCGTCTCACCTGCACCGGTCACCTCCTTGGTGAGCAGGGTGCTGAATGGTTGTGCGCTTGCTGACTTGGATTTTTCCCTTGCTTTCCAGAGATTGTTACCATTTGGGACAGCGTCTCTGAATACATTCTAGAGCACTTGGCAGAGAACAAGGTGGGTCTTGTGGCTCGGTCCTCCCCTCCTGAAACGCTGACGGTTTGCCTTGTCCTGACACCCCTGTGCCACGGCGTGCCGTTGCTTCCCTCCCCTGAAAAGAGAAAGAGCACCCCCGCAGGACACTGTCCTGGACAAATGTGCCACAGAGCAGCTTCTCTGGCACCGGCGGTAACAACGGAAGTCCCGATAAAGCAGAAGAGAGTGCTGGGCACTTTCTGGGCCTTCTCCCTTCTCCAGTGCCAGCATGGAAAAACCAAAGCCTGGCCCCTGTTCCAGGGTTGGTCCCTGCCGTTGGAAACCCCTCCGACTGTAGGTAGGGGAGGAATGTTGGCTCTGCTGTTGCTTTCCCAAAGAGATTTGGGGGGCGAGCAGAGGAGCAAGAGGGAAGAAAGGTCTGGAGTGTGTGCTTTCCCTAGTGCCCCATCTTGCCCTTTGCATGCTAGGGGTGGGCAGGGCCCAGGGCAGCATCCCCACGCTCGGGCAAGCCCTCGGTCCGTTTTTCGTCTCCAGGCTGCTTATGCTTGTTCCTTCTCTCCCGCTGCTGCTCTCAGGGTGTCAAGGTATTAGGAGTGGGGATATTCTATGTCCTTAAACACTACGAGTGCTCCGTGAACGGTGAGCTTTCGATTGTTTGGAGACCCATGTTCCGTATATCGGAGGTTGTTGCCAAGGAATACCAGGCCAGGTGCGCTCAAGAAGATGTTCCTGGTAAGAAGACACGTTAAAACCTTTGCCTGCCCTTGCGCCGAGCTTGAGGCGCATGCAAACTGCTCTGAAGACATGACTGAATGCCTCCGGCTGGCCTGAGAACAACTTCAGCTTGTTCAAGCTGCAGAGGCCAGCCAGGAGCAACTGCTCAGAAAGGCTCCCTGGGTGTCCTTTCCTGGTAATATGCCTTCAGCCGGTGCGTGGGAGGGATAGGACGCTGGCCCCAAAAGCGGAGACATTTGCTGACTACGAGGCGGTGGGGGTGGGGGTGGGGGTCGGGGTGGGGGTGCGGGGGGGGTAGAAGAACCCTGTGGGCTGCTGTGCCGTCCTTGCACTTTGCTTCTTCCTTGCGTCTACTGACATGGCATAGGCTTAGCCAGAGGGCACTGGCTGCGGGCACAGTCACAATGGCCTGGCACCACGCACTTTCTCATGGGACCTGCACCCGTCTGCCCTACTTGTCCTGCCCTCCGGTAACGTGGTCCTACCAAATGGTTAGTTTCCCTTTTTTATTCCTGCACTGGCAAAATCACTGCTGCCCCCTGAGCACCTCAGTTTGCAGGCTGCTCTGACTCTTCCCGGAAGGGACTCCATAAACCGCTCCTAGGCGCTGTAGCAGAGGATTCAAGAGCCTGCTCTGAGGCAGTGCTGTCTTGCCAGAAAGTGTTGTCGCCTTGTGATTGGAGCCCGCTGCCCTGCTGCAGAGGTGACTTTGTTCCTCCTTTGCTGCTGTCTAGGTGACGTAAGAATCGTCCCTCTGAGGTACGAGGATCTATCCGTGTGTGCCCACATGCCTTTTACAACGGTGCAGTGCTGCATACAGGAGACCGTGATGGCGTTCTTTCGGGCCATCTCAAAAAGACAGGCCGTGGACTTTGTCTTCAAGGCCATTGGCATTCTCTCCGTACGAGACCAGGAAGTGACCATGAGATTTTACGATGACTTCCTCCTCACCGTGGATGGCACTGGAAAGCTGCTAGCAGCTCTGCTCGGGGTAAGTCGAGCACTTCCCCGTGCTACGCCTACTTCTTCTGGACACCTGTCAAAGGACGACTGAACTGATCTCTGTTGGCCTGCCAGGACCTTCCCGGCCAGCGGGGCAGCCACGGTCTCCAGCCACGCCAACTCTCTCTAGCGTCCGTCTCTCGTATGCAGTGGTCTGGGCGACAGAGGCGAACGTAGGACGAGCTGCCCCGCGTTAGGCCAAGGCTCTGGCTGGCCCAGCATCCCACTCTCTGTGCTAGAAATGATAATGGCGAGGCTTTTACGGGCTCAAAAGTAGGCAGTTTCTGGGGAAAGAGTCTACGACGCAGGCAGGTATCTGTGGCGCTTCCCCTCGCAGAAAGCCATGGTTGAGTGCTGGGCTGTCTGCACTGACCAGCCCTTCCCAGTGTCCCTGGCGTCCCACTGCCATGAACGGCTCTTTTCTGCCCCAGGCCTGCATTCACGCTCTGCTTGGGATGGTCACCCTGTCCCAGCCTGTCTCCTCATCCCAGCCCAATGCCCTTCCCCAGCTCTCTCGTGTGGCACTCCCGGTTCTTACCCACTGGGCAAAGGCAGCAAGGGCTGGGTCTCTCTCGCTCCTCTTCCATGCTATGGATGCAACCACCCAAATCCTTGGAGAGCCTGTGAAGCTAACACCAGGTCCGAGCCAGGTGTTCTCTTTCCAGGAAGGCTCATAGCAAGCCAACCGGCAAAACCCGGCCCGCAGAGACCCTGGCTAATCGAATGCCTTCTCCTGTGCCTGACTTCTCCACTAACAGAGAAGGCGCGTCCTCGTTGACTGTCTTGACTCTTGCCCTTGCGAAACACCTGGCAGTGAGGTCCCTCAGTCTCAGCTCTGAGCTGTGCATCTTCTGCTTTCCTAGTTGAGGGCTAGCATTTGGAGAGGAAACTTTGTTTCAGGGTGTCCCCGTGGCAGCATCTGCCCTGAGCACAAGAAAGATTTGCTGCCTTTAGGAGCAAGGCAGTCATGTCGCCGGAACGCTCTCACGTACCTCTGTCTCTGTTTCAGGCCCCAGGGACGAGACCCCTGGTGGTTTCAGGAAGAGGAAGTGTGGCTTTTCGCATGGGTCCCGGCAGTGTCTTCGTGTTGCCACAGTACGTTTGTGGAGTAGGTCTCAGCTCCTGCTTGGTGAATAGGAGGAGGGGAGGCGAGATGGTCTCCAGGGGCAGCAAGGAGGCCTGGAGTACACTTTCTCCGCGTTAGGATAGGGAAGCCCTGGCCCAGACTGGTGGGGCCTCTCGTGTGCGCACACGCCGCGGAGGTCTGGCCTGTGCCTCTCCGGTTCCTCAGAATGAGAGTTCTCAAGGATGTTGCGTACTCTGCTTTGGAAAGCTATGGCCTTGGCAGGCCTTCTCAAAGCTCTCTGGCAACGGACTGTGAATGCGAGCGGCAAAGGGAGCGTGGTGCCTTTTCTGCAGCCTGGCGTCTTCTCCTTTCCAGATTTGATTTGACGCTTCCGGCTGAAAAACAAGAGGCGGAATCTCCCTCCCAGGGATCCCTGAAGTGCACTGAAGAAGAAGGGCAGATGGACAGAACAGGTCATGTCACAGCTGACTTGTGAGAGAGAAGGGAGTGTGCATGCGTGCGTGTGTTCATGCGTGTGTTCCCTTTGTCCTCAGCAGTAGGTGGTTGGAGCCCTGGTCAAGATGCGGTGCCTGGGAGAGTAGACTGCCTCTTTGTGCCTCTATTTACCCCTCGCAGCAAATCTCAAGTGACTCTGGATGGCAGGAGGTCTCAGGGTGGCCCAACAGCAACAAATGCAGCTGGTGCCGCTGAAGGGCAGTTTTGCCCCGGGGCGCTGCGCCCTGGTGGATAGCGCAAGCTCCTCTTTCACTTTAGCACTTTAGGACGTTTGGCGGCGAGGTGTCTATGCTGGAGGGGAAGGGAGGGGGGGTCTACCTCTCTGACGGATCCCGGGCACGTGAATGTGGGGAGAAAGATTGCCTGGAGATGACTGTCAACAGGCTGCTGGTGTGTGCCAAGGACGTCCTAGGGAGCAAGACCTCTTGGAGAGCGTGGCTCCAAGGGGATCAGCCTGTTTGATCCGATGCTGGAGCACATCTGCCTGTCCCAAGTGCTCACAAAGACGCTTGCTGAAGAGCCTTCTCCTTTCCTACTTCCAGGGAGTGTTCCCGTTGCGTGCCTCCTCTCTCAAGAAAGGCCTGTGCCACCCGCGTTATCTGGCGCCGGCCGTAAAAAGCAGAAGGGGCGGAAGAGCAAAGGAAGCAAGTCGTCGGCCAGGTGAGGCTCTTGGAGAAAAGGGCTGAGGGTGCCCTTGTGCTCTTGGAGTTCTTCGAAGGGGTTGCTTCTTCCGTACACTCTGTCAGTGTGACATCTGAAGGGCGGCCAACAAGTCTTTGCATGACTTGGTCTTCCTAGATTGACGGCAAGCCTGTCGCAGGTTTCTGCGAGCCTCTGGTGTCAAGCTTCTCTCTGGTGCCTTTCTTGTTTCCAGGACGGAGACTGAGATGTCGCCTGTGAGACCAGCCTCTTCCTCCAGAGGGTCTCGGAAGGCCGCCAAAGGCCGGGAGGCAAAGGACAGAGCGCGTAACAAGCAGACTGAGGGAAAAGGTAATGTCACAGCTGACTGGTGAGAGAGGTGTGTTTGTTTTCCTTTTGGCCTCCGCAGCACGGGGCTGGAGCCAAGCTGAAAAGGCGATGCCCGGCGGAGTAGGCTGCTTCTCTTGTGCCTCTGTTTACTCATCACGGCAGATCTCAGGGGACTCCTCCTGGAAGGGGCTCTCCGGGCAGTCCTGCAGCACCAACTGCAGCAGCTGCCACTGCTGAGGGGCACTTGGCCCTGGGACTCCATGCCCTGGTGTGTCTTGCAAGCTGCTCCTTAGTTGCAGGAGTCTGTCTGTGCAGCAGCATTTAGGAATTTAGGAAGATCCCTCCGCGCTCTGCGCGGGATCAAAATCCTGCCTTGAGCTGCCAGTGGCGGAGGGGGTCTACCTTTCCCAGGGAAGCAGCGCGCTGGAAAGTGGGGAGGAAGACCACGTGGAGATGAGTGGCGACAGGCTGCGAAGCTGTGCCAAAACGTGGCTTCCTTGTGGAGGCTGGTAATTGCAGGCCTTGTGCTGTGCATCTCCCTAAGCATGTCTTTGGGCTGGATGCGCCAGAAGAGCACGTCTGTGCATGTGAGCGCCTTAGAGATGTGCAGGAATCTGTTCCCCTTCTCGTGTGGAACTATGCCCTCCAGCCCGCAGCCGCCCCAAAGGAGAGGGTACCATGAGGTCACCAGCACCTCCCAGCCAAGCCCCGCTTTTTAAGCCTATGGGCTAGAGAAAGCAGGAGAACAGCCACAGTACTCCAGGGCAGACGGGTGCCCTGCAGAAGTGAAGAGCTGGACAGGATTCTGTGTCAGCAAGGGCCTAAGACCTGCTCGGGAGCAGAGCTCCGAGGCAATCGGGCTCTTTGATCCAAAGCTGGAGCACAGCTGCCTGTCCTTCTTGTTCAAACGCTCACAGAGATGCTTGCTGAAGAGTCTCCGCCCTTCCTACTTCCAGGGAGTCCTCCTGCTGAGCGCCTCCTTTCTCGAGAAAGGCTTTCTCCGCCCACGCTATCTGGGGCCAGCTCAAAGGGAGGGAAAGAATGGAAAACCCGGGCAAACAAGCCAGCTGCCAGGTGAGGCTCTTGGAGCAAAGCATGCCGGTGACCGTGTGCTTTTGGCATTCTGGGAAGGAGTTGTTTCCGTCGCACACGCCGTCGGTATGAACTCTGAAAGGTTGTCAACTCGTGTCACAACGACCGATGTCGATGCAAGAGGTGTTGCAGCAGCTGAGAAGTTGCAGCAAAGCTGTTCTGCTTTGCTAGACATTTCAAGGGACCTCATTTGGTTGCAGCGTAGATGAGAGCACTTCCCAGAGGACCGTGAAAGTCAGACCATCCTCCCCCACCAACAGAGAGCGGTGTCCGTTTTCCCTGGTTTTTAGGTTGGATTCAATTCACTAGAAGCCTCCCCTTTTCCCATTTCACCCCAAAACAGAGTCTTTCTGACCACCTCACGGCCTTTAGTGCCCCTAGCAGGAGGCGGCTAGCGGGCTCTGCAGGCTCCGGGCGTGGCAAATGGCACTGGTTTTCTCCTCGTGCCATCCAGAGAGGGCCCACACCTGGGCATCCAGAGCTTTCCTTAGGGCCTGTAGGGCCCTCACTCTTGATGGGATCACAAGGGCTCAAATACACCAAATGCTCCAGCAGCACCGTCTTGTGCTGCAGAGGCTGGCACGCCGCTGCTTGTGAGCACAAGATGGAGAACGGTCTCATCCGGGACTCCGATAACCTCACCCGGCTTGTGTGTTTTCAGCCTGCTGCAAACAGTTCGGGAGAGCTCCTCTCAGGTGGACGAGGACAGCAAGCAGCAAGAACCTCGTCAAGCCAGACCTCGGACTGCAATTCCTGTTTGCAGGCAGCCAAACAGGGCAGAACAGGTAAGCCGAGGAGCGGAGCCGTGGAGGTCTCCAAGTCCGAGTGGTACTGCTGCCCCCCAAAGAGCAGGCCAGGTGGCCATGGTCTTTCAAGCTTGCCTGCCCATGCCTGGCAGGGAGAAGCTGCTGCAAAAAGCCAAAGGGGAGGAGCAGCAATGTGCTGTGGTGGGGGCATGGCTGGGTCGCCCCCTCCCTTGAACTTGCGGGGAAGAAGGCCAACCACAGGCGGGGCTGTGTTTGCAAGAGTGTAGCCAGCCGAGTGAAGGACGCCACGAGTCCTCTCTCTTCAGCCCTTGGGAGACCTCACCTGGAGCCAGCCCTAGGTCCAGGGTGGGGCTCGACCATGCAAGAGAGGCTCTGGAATGCTGGAGCAAATCCAGCGGAGGCTCCCAAGCTGGTCAGCGGGCTGGAGAACCTGGTGTCCAAGGGAGAGGTGGAGAGGACTGTGTTTGTTCAGCCCATAGAAGAGAAGGCTCAAGGGTCCACCGCCTTGCTGTCTGCAGCTACCCGGGGGAAAGGCTAGAGGTAACTTAGCCAGCTCTTCTCAGAGGCGCACAGTGACAGGGTGAGAGGCACAAGACGTAGAGTTGCAAAAAGGCAGATTCCGGCTAGCTGTTGGGAGGCGCGTTTCCACCATGAGGGTGGTCAAAGTTTGGAACAGGGCCCAGAGAGGCTGTGGGACTTCTACCCTTGGAGTTATTCAACCCTCAGGTGGACACAGCCCGGGCAGCCTGCTCTAACTGGCCCCGCTTGGAGCGGGGCCTTGGACGAGAGTTCTCCAGAGGTCCCCTCCAACCGACCCCGTTCAGTGGTTCCGTGCTGGGGTCTGACTGGTGGAACCCCACGGGAGCGTTTGATTTCACGGTTGCAGCGCTGAAAAATGGTCATTCCTTGCCCTCATTCACCCTGTCACGAGCGATGTCAGCAAGAGAGAATGGAGCCAGCAAGCAACGGTGGTGAATCCCGGCCAGGGTCCCTGCCTGCGGCAGTGCTTGGCATGGGGGTTTCTGAGGCCAGAGCAGAGCAAGTGTGCGGGAGGACGCACAGGCCCCGCAGTTGCTGGCTTCTCCAGGGCTGAGAGGTGAGAGCGCCTGAGGGAGGTCAGAAGCAGCCTCAAATTTGTCCTCTGGCCCCAATGCAGGCTTGGCGGCATCAGGAAACGCTGCCCGAGGTTCAGCCACACTCACCAGTGCCGTGGCTTGGGAAAGAGGAGAGCGCTGCTGCCTTCCTGCCCCGAGCTGAGGAGAAGAAGAGGAAGCCAGAGAGGCTGCCGCGGCTGCGCAAAGAGTAAGTGCGCGCCAGGCCCAGCCCCGGCCTGGAAAACTGGAGTGGCAGCACCTGTCCGAGGTGTGAGGAAGCCCATCTTGGGAGCCATGGGGCTGGGTATGGCGTCCCCTGATTTCTCCTGGCATGGCAATGACCTGGGCTGGACCCTGGTGCCAGGCAGCCCCAAGCTGCATTGCCACTTGAAGGCTGTGGGTACCACCAGCGGGAGCGTGCGTGCAGGGGCTGGTCGAGGGGAGAGGCAGGAGGGCCTCAGCCAGAAGGGGAGAGGGAACTTTCCCTGCTCTTGCAGGCAGCTTTCTGTACGAGCAAGCCACACCCTGCAACTCTTGGAGACTTACCAAGTGCGTCGGGAAGAGTGGAAGCAGAGGGTAGAGCTGAATCGGCAGCGGAATTCCCAAGAGAAGCACTTCCTCTGGTAAATTTCTCCAGCTGGGGGTGCTGTTTCCCCTTCCCCTGCACTGGCCTTCCCTCCACATCCAGGAGCACCCAAGGGGAGGGGAGGGGAAGGGGGTCCGGTCTTTCCCTGGCACCCCTCGTGGGAGAGCAACAGGCTTTGCAGGCTGTGGCCTGGGAGCAGGCACCCTTCCAGCCCAGGGGCAGGGGTTGGGCACTCAGCGGTGGGCTTTCCCTGTGGGACCAGAAAGTTGTGGCTGCCGACGATGAAAGGATTCCTCCAGCGTTTTGGCTCTCCCTTTTCAAACCGCACGCTCCATCCTTGTCTCCCCAAGGCTCCACACCCGGACACCTTGCCCTGTGGGGATCGAGGCCGGCTTGGTGCAAAGTCCCATCCCCGCCTGACTCCTCCGCAGGCTGATTACCGGCACGTGGCACCTTGTCATGTCCTTGCCTTGGACACTAGGGCCCCTGTCCCGTTCCAGAAAGCATAGAGATGCCAGCAGAAGCAGACCCCAGAAGAACCGCCCTGCCCTAGGCCTGCAGCGTTTCCGTGCCCTTCTCCCTGTGCCTAAAACCAAACGGTTCCTTTTTAATGCCCTAGCACTGGGCAGCAGATGGCTCTGCGGGATCAAAGGGAGAGATACCAGGACTTGCTGGCTGCGCAGAAGACGTGTGAACATTGCTGGAAAGTCTGGAAGCGTGGTCCTGAGCCATCTTGCTAGCTGCGGAAGCCTGCCTGGGCCTGAAGAGCGACCAGTCCCAAGGCACTGCAGCTCCAGGGCCAAGTGGAGGCCTGTCAGCGTGGGAGCTCCCTCGGCTGCTGTCAGCGTTGTCTCCATTGCGGCCATGGAGCTCTTAGCAAAGGGGATGTTGAAATCCACCTACAAGGGCCAAAGGAAAAAAAAAAGTGGCGTGTACTTGTTCACGGCTGGAGTAACCAGCCTGTGCCTCACAAAGGACAGTGCTGCAGGACAGATGAACAGAAGAGCTGTTAAACCCCCCATGTGCTCCTCCACAGTTTTTGTAGCGCCGTAACAGAATAACGCCCGTACACAGACCGCAGCATAGAGACACGCGTGCCACAGAGCGGGTGTGCAAGCAAACCACTGCCTCACTCATTCTAAGGACAGCGCGCGCGCACACACACGCGCCCCTTTCTTCCTTCATTACCCTCCCTAGGACACGCTCAGAGCTCACACCTCTCACTCCCCAAGACCCTCACGCACAGCCAGGACTGCACCGCCAGAGTGCACATGCACCAGCCCAACACATCCCTGACACTGCACACGCATCCGCACACATGCTCACGCTCTCCACACGCACAGAGACACTGCACAGCGGACACACCCCTCACACAGCATGGTGGCCAGGACACACGTACACCTGATGGGCCCACAGCCCCAGGGGTGCTATAGGAGCTGGAGCCCTTCTCCGGATTGTATGGGGAAAGGCTGAGGGCAGAGGAGGAGCTGCTGTGGGGTAGAGCGGTGCGGCAACCTGGGAGTGCAGATGCCTGGCTTTTCTCTGCAGCTGCAGTGCTCTCCAGCCAGGCAAACCTGGGATGGGCCATGTTTGTCCCTGGGCCTCCGTCGGCCCTTGGCTGCTCCTTGTGGCGGCCCCCCCAGGGCTGTGCTCATGTCCTGGTGGGCGCACGGTGTCCCCACCACCCACCTCCTGCCTGCTGCCTGGAGGTGGACGTGCCTCATTTAGACCTTCCTCCTCTCTTGCCGCATGGCTGCGGTTGGTTTTTTTTAGCGCTTTCTTGAATTAGGTTTTCAAAGCAGCACCTAGTAGCTTCTTGTAAACTACAGGCAGCTCACAGCTGCTTGACTGCCCTGTCAGCCTTTTTCAAATCCTGGGCTCCTTGAAGCCTGTCCATGCGCCTCCTCTGACCCGGGAACACAGCATCTCCCTGCCCTTCATCAAACACAGGAAGGGGCTTTGTGGATCCTCCCAGAGGAGCGGGTGATGGCCGTGTCCTTTCGGTCTGTTGCTGGGAGAAGCCTCTTCTTCGGTCGTCTTCCTTGTCCCAGTAACGCCTGATGCTCCAAACACTGCACTCTCCCTGCAAGTGCTGCCTCTTACTAAGCACCTGCTTCACTGGCAGACATTCGGCGTAGTAAAGAGGCAAAGGCTTTGGACCGCCTTGCTGCTGCAGGGACCAACAAATTGCCAGGGAGGTCCAGAAGCTGAGTACTCAGCCAGTACTATTTTGCCCTGCCTGTGCGCTTAGTTGGCAGCTTTCCCTGGCCATGCAACTCATGAAGTGGTGCTGACCCTGATTTCCAGAAAAGTGCTTGTCAGTTTAAAAGAGAAGAACTGGTTTTCAGTGGGGAGTTGGAAGGGCGACGTTCTGCTGCTTTGGGGGACTGCCCGCTGGCTTTTCTGGTGCGGTGACCCTTCTGTCTCGTCTCGCTCTGAGAGCTCCGTGAGGTCCCTCTTGACCCTCCCTGTGTGGAATAGCTACAAGATGCTGCTGCAGAGACTACTGGACTCTGACAGCCAGGCAGGGGTTAGGCCAGAGCCCAGATGCCCTCGGGAGCAGAGCGCAAAGCCAGAAGCCCATTGGCTCCCCCACGAGATGTGGTTTGGGACCAGTGTTCCCTGCTGCTGCTCTCCGTGTCCTTCTTGGCTGCCTTAGCCCCTCTCCAGCCTCCACTCCCATTGGCCCAGCATGGCTTTGGCTGCTCTGGGTCTGCCCTTACTCACGGTCCCTGTGGCAGTCGGGTGTCCTTCTTCTGCCTCCCCTCGCCCCCTCCCCCGGCTGCCTTCACTACAGGGGCTTTCTGATGCACTCAATGGCCTCACAGGGCTGCCACAGCAGCGACCTCACTGTCCCAGCCCTGGGTCGCCTGTGGCCTCCCTTTTCCTGCCTCTAGCCAGCTAAACCCTGCCGAGGGGCACTTTGCCCTGGCACTCCGTGCCCTGGTGAATGTTGCAAGCCTGGCACGCAATGGCTGCTCCTTGCTGGACGAGACAAAGAGGAAAGCACTTGAGGTGCCCGGTTAATGCTGAAGAGCCATGGTGATCGCAGGCAACAATGGTTGCTCGTGGGCTCCAGTCCGCCTCTCCAAGCGTGCTCCAGTGGCGCAATGGGCCAGCGCGCAGTACTTATACAGCAGTGCTAAGCGGAGGGATGCTGAGGGTGTGAGTTCAAGCCTCACCTGGAGCATGGGCTTTTGATCATGCAGTGCCTCCTCTTCCCTTGGGCGGTGCAGCTTCCTAGCAGCGACATCTGTCTCAAGCCAGACATCCCGGGACCTGCCAATACAGACACCTTGGAACACCAGAAGCGCTCGGGGCCGTTCCAGGCTTGACCTGGGCTCTGCCCGCATAGCACTCGGTTTGGGGCCCCGGAGGCAGAGCTGGGCTCTCCTCCCTTCTCTTCCGCAGAGGATCCAGACCCCACTCAGGGCGCAGATGCTAACATTTTCCTTTGCTCTTCAGCATTTGCCCTCCAGGCGGACACTCTCCCAGCACCAGCTGCCCAGCCTCACTGTGGCAGAGCCTTCCTAGCCAGCCTTTCCCCCTGCAGCCAGGCCAGGAGGAAGCACTCCTGGCTCTCTACACGCGAGCACTGCGGTGGAGCTGCAGGCAAAAGCTGCTGCCTCACAGCGCCTCTCACTCTGCAGCAGGCAAGGGAGAAAGGCAGCTCTGCCTTTCCAGGGAGGGTTTCTTTCCCACAGCCAGCTTACAGCTTGGCCGGAACAGGACTTAAGACTTCCAGCATGGTGGCATAACCTCAGAAAAGTCACACGCTCCCCCTGAAGAAAAAAAAAAAGCGACTTCTTTCTCCCAGGGAAGAGCTACTTGTGTTGGGGGTCTCTATGGCGTGGGATGGCAGTTGCGGGTGGGCTGGGGCTGCAGGGCAGTTTGTGTGTGGAGCTGAGAGTGCCCTGACTGCAACACGGAGAGCAAGGGCAAGGGAAAGGAAAGGTGAAAAGCTGGGCACTTTCCAGGCAGAGTCTCTCAGTTCTCAAGCTTGGCCTGGAGAACGGAGAAGCTTGACTGCTTTCCCAGAAGCAGGGGTAGCTGTCACGGCAGCCCCCCAGCAGAAGACACTGCACGATCACTAGAAACCAGGAAATCATTTTAGGCACGAGCCCACTGAATGTTTGGAACAGAGAGCACAGAAGAGCTCCCTAGGCCATGGCATCTTTGGAAACAAACCCCTTGGCCTACCCTTGCGGGTGCCTCCCGTGTCTTTTCCAACTCTCCTTTTCACCCGGCGGGCTTTGCAAAACCATTGCTGTGACTCGGATTCGGCCACAACGCAGAGTACTAACCACTATACGATCACAGCTGCCCATGTGATTGCCTTTCCTCCTCGGGCCATTTGTCCCTCCTGCCTCCTGCCCTCCTGCCTTCTGCCCTCCTGCGGAGCAGCCAGAGCTGTCAGGTGACGGCAGGCTAGCAGGGAGAAGTCAGAAAATGCGAGTCTGTGTCCTTGCAGAGCAGCACCCGAACAGCGCAAGCCCTCATGTGCCTCCCTGGGAGAGGGGAGGCAAACTCACGCTCTAGATTCACCTTTTCAGAAGTCTCAGTTCTTGGGGATGGCAAAGAACTGGACTGAAGGCAGTTACGGGGCATGTCCAGGGGCTGGCGATGAGGAAAGGACAACTCTGCAAAGAGCGGCCCCGCGTAGCCAGCTGGACAGAGGGTGGTGTAGGGGGGAAGGCAGGTGCATAGCACAGGGGATACGAACTGCTCCGTGCCCAGCCCTGGCTCTTTCTGCTCAAGTGTCCCCTCCACCACGCACCCTGGGGTGCAGTGTGAGCCTGTGGGCGCACCTCCACAAAGAGCGACGGTCCTTTCCCCACTTGCTCTGCTCCTGCTGCTGGGAGAGGTCCTGGCGAGAGGTTGCAGCTGCAGGAGTGCTGCGCTGGGTGGCGGAGGTGGCTCAGCAGAAGGGAGCTGCTCCTCGCCTGAGCTACGTTGCAGCCATGCCCGGCCCTGGCCGCCATGCACCTCGCTGACCCTGCCCTTCCCTGGCTGACCGGGCTCCAGAGCTTGGCCTCAGACCCGTCTCAGCACTTTGGACTTGGCTGGCAACCACTGCTCTGTGCCTGGCCCTCGTTCCTGACACTCAACCAGCTCTCCCTTCTTGCTCGGGTGCTGAGGGCCTGTGCCCTGCCAGGGAGGTCCCTGCCTCACTGGCCTTGCTATGTCCCTCGCAGCCTGCTTGCCTGCCCTCGGAAAGCAGCCCGCTCCCACTGCTGGCTGCCACCTGCAGCAAGAGCGTGCTCACGTTTCGCACTGTGCTGCAAGGACAGCCGGAAGGGGCATCGGTCCCCTGGCGAGAGGCAATCCAGACTTCCCCCAGCCCAACCCATGCACCAGGACAGGAGTGTTGCAGTCTGGTGGGTATAGGTGAGTGGTGCAAGGAGCTGGATTTTGGCTCCGGTTTCTTGGAGAGGTGGGTTTGAAGCCCGTGCTGTCGGGCTTTGTTGTCTCAGGCTGCTGTGATTTGTGCCCAGCTGTGATTTTCTGCTCAGGGACTTTCCAGGTGCAAACCTGTGTCCAGCAGTGACCAGCCTCCCCGCCGACCGCCACCTTGCACTCCCTGGGCCTTCCCGCTGCAGGGTGCCTGCTGCCCAGAGGCTCTGGTTGAGGGCCTCGTTCTCAGAAAGAAGGAGGAATGCCTGCAGAGTTGCCTGGGAAGGCTCGGGCTGCCACGGCAATTTGTCTTCCTGACCGGCTGTGGGGGGCTGTGGTTGGAGGGGTTGGTCCCCTGCAGGGCAGGGCTGGTGCCCACCGGTGGGTGCACAGGCAGGCTGGGCCTCTCCTCCCTGGTGGTCTAGTGGTCAGGATTCGGCACTCTCACTGCCGCGGCCTGGGTTCGATTCCCAGCCAGGGAAAGGCTTAGGGTTAGGGCTAACCCTATTGCCACAGCAAGCGAGGCCTTTCACCTGGGGGGGCAGCGTGGAAGGAAGGGGACCCTATCAGACGCACAGGAGCTCTGAGCAGGCACGAGGAACAGGGCGTTTCCTCTGTTGCAACAACAGCCATCCTGGGCTTGCCTGTGCAGCCAGCTCCAGGGCAGCCCTGTCTTCTGCCAAATCCCCTTGCAGAATACCCTTTCCTTAGGGCTCCTGGGAGGCGCTGGGTGACAGAGAAAAGGTCTCTGGGTCTGCGGGACGTGACTCACCTGCCGCAGGAGCTGCCTTGTCTTTCAGTCCTAAGATCCCTGCACTACCCAGTCCCACAGAGGCAGGAGCAGGCGACTCTGCAGTGAAGCTTTGCTCTGCACATGCCAATGAGAGACCCTTCCCATGCTTCCTGGTGCAGACGGGGCCAGAAGGCCCAGGGAGGAGCTGAAATGGGCTCCTGGGCCCATGGGCAGGGTGTGTGGAGCATTGCTGGTCAGGGCCACTGAGGCCCTCAGGGCCCTGACAGCACCCAGGTGTCGCGTCCTGCTGCTACGCCACAGGGGACTCGCAATAACAACCAGTGCTTAGGCCCTGCTGATAGTCACAGCCTGAGCCAGCCCTTGGTTCTGTTACGTCCTGGACAACTCCGGTCACTTTGAAAGAAGCCCTGGAAACAAGCCCACCTGCCCCCCACACTCAGCCATGGCACAGGTGTTCCTCAGTGCAGCGAGATGTTGGTGCACAAGGGGTGGCGCTTAACGCTCCCAGACCCGATTTTGCATTCGCATGGCCTTTGGCACGGTTTGGAGACGGTCCTGGCGGACTCTTGGACAGTGCCCGGGGGGAAAGGAAGTAGCCGTTGCTGAGAGCACAGCTCACCGAGGCAGCACACAGGTGCAGCAGTTTGAGCCAAAGGAGGCTGTGACCTCTCGCAAGCTCTAACAGGCTCCAGCGAGCTCTGTCAGCCATTCCTGAGCACAGGGCGCTTGGAGCTCTAGTTCCACCTAGAGTCGTGATGAGGGAAGGTCAAGCAGCCGTCCAGCAGGTGCCAGCGAGAGACCTGTACCACAAGCGCTGGGCCCAGTACAAGAAAGACATGGCCATGCCGGAGCGAGTCCAGCAAAAGGCCTCCGAGAGGCTTGAGGGATTGAAGCATCCGTCACACGAGCAGAGGCTGAGAGAGCTGGGATTGTTTAGGCGGGAGACGCAAAGGCCCAGAGGGGCTCTTGTCGGTGTGTCTAAATACGCGATGGGGGGAGTAAAGAAGACGGAGCCAGACTCCAGAGCCCAGGCAGACTCCAGACTCCAGAACCCAGAGAGGCTGTGGTATACCTAACCAGCACCAGCCCTTGCTTTGCCGAGGCTCCTCTTTATTCCTTCCTTCCTTTATCCCTTCCTTCCTTCCTTCAGGGCAGAGCTCAGCACAGCCCCTGCGGCCAGCAATGGCAGCGCAGCGTCCCCATCTGGGGCCACCACACTGGTGAGCTCCCCCTCCCCGCCCCCGCCATGGCTCTCGCTGCGCCACGGCGTGGGGTGGGGGCAGCACCCCAAAACAGCCAGCGCAGCTGCCCTTGGCTGAGGTGGGCAAAGCCTGGCAGGGTCTGGGGGAGGGTGTCGCGGGAGGCCTGGCAGCCTCTTGGTGACGCGGGCTGGGGTCACAGTGGGACATGCCGCATCACAGCCACAGCTCCCCTCCCGCCACGGGGCCCCTCCCTGCACTTCCCTGCGAGGCCTGGGCAAGCCCAGCTTTCGGGTGCTGCTCTCGCCACCGCTCTTCTCTGGAGGAGCTGCTTTGCAGCGCAACGAGAGGGCGAAGGCAGGCCACGCAACACTGCTGGAGCCTGCCTGGGGAAGTGCAAAGGAGGAGGAGGAGAAGTTTCCTCCTCCCCCTCCTGCTACAGGGCCTCATTGAGCGTGAGGGGGCGCAAAGATGGAGAACCTGTGGCCAGACGTGTTCCCAACGCTCAGGAATCTCAGCCGCTACGGTAAGGCTTGCAGGAGGTATTTCCTGACTGCTGTAGAGCATATCAGCTAGGAGAAGAGCTATGGAAAGGCTGGGCTCTGTGGGGCAGGGCTGGACAGGGCTAGTGGGTGCCACGAGAGACCAGTCTGCACGTCCCTTGGTGGCCCAGCGGTGAGTTTGGCAGCCGGGACTCCTGCAGGGGAGACACCTGGGGCTGCCCTGAGCCTGGGCGACTCCTGTGGGCACGGCACCGTCCTCTCACTGGCGTGGAAAGCTAGTCCCCGTTTCCCTAGCGGGCGGGTATGCTTTTCAGGCATGCCCACCTGAAAGGACAGGAGCCTCGCTTAGAAGTGGGCAGAGGTGTCCTCGCAGCTCAGCTCTGCAGCTCCCGCCACGTGGAGCGCCTTGCGTGTTTGGAATTGGGGTGGCGGTATGTTTCGTCTCACCTGCACCGGTCACCTCCTTGGTGAGCAGGGTGCTGAATGGTTGTGCGCTTGCTGACTTGGATTTTTCCCTTGCTTTCCAGAGATTGTTACCATTTGGGACAGCGTCTCTGAATACATTCTAGAGCACTTGGCAGAGAACAAGGTGGGTCTTGTGGCTCGGTCCTCCCCTCCTGAAACGCTGACGGTTTGCCTTGTCCTGACACCCCTGTGCCACGGCGTGCCGTTGCTTCCCTCCCCTGAAAAGAGAAAGAGCACCCCCGCAGGACACTGTCCTGGACAAATGTGCCACAGAGCAGCTTCTCTGGCACCGGCGGTAACAACGGAAGTCCCGATAAAGCAGAAGAGAGTGCTGGGCACTTTCTGGGCCTTCTCCCTTCTCCAGTGCCAGCATGGAAAAACCAAAGCCTGGCCCCTGTTCCAGGGTTGGTCCCTGCCGTTGGAAACCCCTCCGACTGTAGGTAGGGGAGGAATGTTGGCTCTGCTGTTGCTTTCCCAAAGAGATTTGGGGGGCGAGCCGAGGAGCAAGAGGGAAGAAAGGTCTGGAGTGTGTGCTTTCCCTAGTGCCCCATCTTGCCCTTTGCATGCTAGGGGTGGGCAGGGCCCAGGGCAGCATCCCCACGCTCGGGCAAGCCCTCGGTCTGTTTTTCGTCTCCAGGCTGCTTATGCTTGTTCCTTCTCTCCCGCTGCTGCTCTCAGGGTGTCAAGGTATTAGGAGTGGGGATATTCTATGTCCTTAAACACTACGAGTGCTCCGTGAACGGTGAGCTTTCGATTGTTCGGAGACCCATGTTCCGTATATCGGAGGTTGTTGCCAAGGAATACCAGGCCAGGTGCGCTCAAGAAGATGTTCCTGGTAAGAAGACACGTTAAAACCTTTGCCTGCCCTTGCGCCGAGCTTGAGGCGCATGCAAACTGCTCTGAAGACATGACTGAATGCCTCCGGCTGGCCTGAGAACAACTTCAGCTTGTTCAAGCTGCAGAGGCCAGCCAGGAGCAACTGCTCAGAAAGGCTCCCTGGGTGTCCTTTCCTGGTAATATGCCTTCAGCCGGTGCGTGGGAGGGATAGGACGCTGGCCCCAAAAGCGGAGACATTTGCTGACTACGAGGCGGTGGGGGTGGGGGTGGGGGTCGGGGTGGGGGTGCGGGGGGGGTAGAAGAACCCTGTGGGCTGCTGTGCCGTCCTTGCACTTTGCTTCTTCCTTGCGTCTACTGACATGGCATAGGCTTAGCCAGAGGGCACTGGCTGCGGGCACAGTCACAATGGCCTGGCACCACGCACTTTCTCATGGGACCTGCACCCGTCTGCCCTACTTGTCCTGCCCTCCGGTAACGTGGTCCTACCAAATGGTTAGTTTCCCTTTTTTATTCCTGCACTGGCAAAATCACTGCTGCCCCCTGAGCACCTCAGTTTGCAGGCTGCTCTGACTCTTCCCGGAAGGGACTCCATAAACCGCTCCTAGGCGCTGTAGCAGAGGATTCAAGAGCCTGCTCTGAGGCAGTGCTGTCTTGCCAGAAAGTGTTGTCGCCTTGTGATTGGAGCCCGCTGCCCTGCTGCAGAGGTGACTTTGTTCCTCCTTTGCTGCTGTCTAGGTGACGTAAGAATCGTCCCTCTGAGGTACGAGGATCTATCCGTGTGTGCCCACATGCCTTTTACAACGGTGCAGTGCTGCATACAGGAGACCGTGATGGCGTTCTTTCGGGCCATCTCAAAAAGACAGGCCGTGGACTTTGTCTTCAAGGCCATTGGCATTCTCTCCGTACGAGACCAGGAAGTGACCATGAGATTTTACGATGACTTCCTCCTCACCGTGGATGGCACTGGAAAGCTGCTAGCAGCTCTGCTCGGGGTAAGTCGAGCACTTCCCCGTGCTACGCCTACTTCTTCTGGACACCTGTCAAAGGACGACTGAACTGATCTCTGTTGGCCTGCCAGGACCTTCCCGGCCAGCGGGGCAGCCACGGTCTCCAGCCACGCCAACTCTCTCTAGCGTCCGTCTCTCGTATGCAGTGGTCTGGGCGACAGAGGCGAACGTAGGACGAGCTGCCCCGCGTTAGGCCAAGGCTCTGGCTGGCCCAGCATCCCACTCTCTGTGCTAGAAATGATAATGGCGAGGCTTTTACGGGCTCAAAAGTAGGCAGTTTCTGGGGAAAGAGTCTACGACGCAGGCAGGTATCTGTGGCGCTTCCCCTCGCAGAAAGCCATGGTTGAGTGCTGGGCTGTCTGCACTGACCAGCCCTTCCCAGTGTCCCTGGCGTCCCACTGCCATGAACGGCTCTTTTCTGCCCCAGGCCTGCATTCACGCTCTGCTTGGGATGGTCACCCTGTCCCAGCCTGTCTCCTCATCCCAGCCCAATGCCCTTCCCCAGCTCTCTCGTGTGGCACTCCCGGTTCTTACCCACTGGGCAAAGGCAAAGCAAGGGCTGGGTCTCTCTCACTCCTCTTCCATGCTATGGATGCAACCACCCAAATCCTTGGAGAGCCTGTGAGGCTAACACCAGGTCCGAGCCAGGTGTTCTCTTTCCAGGAAGGCTCATAGCAAGCCAACCGGCAAAACCCGGCCCGCAGAGACCCTGGCTAATCGAATGCCTTCTCCTGTGCCTGACTTCTCCACTAACAGAGAAGGCGCGTCCTCGTTGACTGTCTTGACTCTTGCCCTTGCGAAACACCTGGCAGTGAGGTCCCTCAGTCTCAGCTCTGAGCTGTGCATCTTCTGCTTTCCTAGTTGAGGGCTAGCATTTGGAGAGGAAACTTTGTTTCAGGGTGTCCCCGTGGCAGCATCTGCCCTGAGCACAAGAAAGATTTGCTGCCTTTAGGAGCAAGGCAGTCATGTCGCCGGAACGCTCTCACGTACCTCTGTCTCTGTTTCAGGCCCCAGGGACGAGACCCCTGGTGGTTTCAGGAAGAGGAAGTGTGGCTTTTCGCATGGGTCCCGGCAGTGTCTTCGTGTTGCCACAGTACGTTTGTGGAGTAGGTCTCAGCTCCTGCTCGGTGAATAGGAGGAGGGGAGGCGAGATGGTCTCCAGGGGCAGCAAGGAGGCCTGGAGTACACTTTCTCCGCGTTAGGATAGGGAAGCCCTGGCCCAGACTGGTGGGGCCTCTCGTGTGCGCACACGCCGCGGAGGTCTGGCCTGTGCCTCTCCGGTTCCTCAGAATGAGAGTTCTCAAGGATGTTGCGTACTCTGCTTTGGAAAGCTATGGCCTTGGCAGGCCTTCTCAAAGCTCTCTGGCAACGGACTGTGAATGCGAGCGGCAAAGGGAGCGTGGTGCCTTTTCTGCAGCCTGGCGTCTTCTCCTTTCCAGATTTGATTTGACGCTTCCGGCTGAAAAACAAGAGGCGGAATCTCCCTCCCAGGGATCCCTGAAGTGCACTGAAGAAGAAGGGCAGATGGACAGAACAGGTCATGTCACAGCTGACTTGTGAGAGAGAAGGGAGTGTGCATGCGTGCGTGTGTTCATGCGTGTGTTCCCTTTGTCCTCAGCAGTAGGTGGTTGGAGCCCTGGTCAAGATGCGGTGCCTGGGAGAGTAGACTGCCTCTTTGTGCCTCTATTTACCCCTCGCAGCAAATCTCAAGTGACTCTGGATGGCAGGAGGTCTCAGGGTGGCCCAACAGCAACAAATGCAGCTGGTGCCGCTGAAGGGCAGTTTTGCCCCGGGGCGCTGCGCCCTGGTGGATAGCGCAAGCTCCTCTTTCACTTTAGCACTTTAGGACGTTTGGCGGCGAGGTGTCTATGCTGGAGGGGAAGGGAGGGGGGGTCTACCTCTCTGACGGATCCCGGGCACGTGAATGTGGGGAGAAAGATTGCCTGGAGATGACTGTCAACAGGCTGCTAGCGTGTGCCAAGGACGTCCTAGGGAGCAAGACCTCTTGGAGAGCGTGGCTCCAAGGGGATCAGCCTGTTTGATCCGATGCTGGAGCACATCTGCCTGTCCCAAGTGCTCACAAAGACGCTTGCTGAAGAGCCTTCTCCTTTCCTACTTCCAGGGAGTGCTCCCGTTGCGTGCCTCCTCTCTCAAGAAAGGCCTGTGCCACCCGCGTTATCTGGCGCCGGCCGTAAAAAGCAGAAGGGGCGGAAGAGCAAAGGAAGCAAGTCGTCGGCCAGGTGAGGCTCTTGGAGAAAAGGGCTGAGGGTGCCCTTGTGCTCTTGGAGTTCTTCGAAGGGGTTGCTTCTTCCGTACACTCTGTCAGTGTGACATCTGAAGGGCGGCCAACAAGTCTTTGCATGACTTGGTCTTCCTAGATTGACGGCAAGCCTGTCGCAGGTTTCTGCGAGCCTCTGGTGTCAAGCTTCTCTCTGGTGCCTTTCTTGTTTCCAGGACGGAGACTGAGATGTCGCCTGTGAGACCAGCCTCTTCCTCCAGAGGGTCTCGGAAGGCCGCCAAAGGCCGGGAGGCAAAGGACAGAGCGCGTAACAAGCAGACTGAGGGAAAAGGTAATGTCACAGCTGACTGGTGAGAGAGGTGTGTTTGTTTTCCTTTTGGCCTCCGCAGCACGGGGCTGGAGCCAAGCTGAAAAGGCGATGCCCGGCGGAGTAGGCTGCTTCTCTTGTGCCTCTGTTTACTCATCACGGCAGATCTCAGGGGACTCCTCCTGGAAGGGGCTCTCCGGGCAGTCCTGCAGCACCAACTGCAGCAGCTGCCACTGCTGAGGGGCACTTGGCCCTGGGACTCCATGCCCTGGTGTGTCTTGCAAGGTGCTCCTTAGTTGCAGGAGTCTGTCTGTGCAGCAGCATTTAGGAATTTAGGAAGATCCCTCCGCGCTCTGCGCGGGATCAAAATCCTGCCTTGAGCTGCCAGTGGCGGAGGGGGTCTACCTTTCCCAGGGAAGCAGCGCGCTGGAAAGTGGGGAGGAAGACCACGTGGAGATGAGTGGCGACAGGCTGCGAAGCTGTGCCAAAACGTGGCTTCCTTGTGGAGGCTGGTAATTGCAGGCCTTGTGCTGTGCATCTCCCTAAGCATGTCTTTGGGCTGGATGCGCCAGAAGAGCACGTCTGTGCATGTGAGCGCCTTAGAGATGTGCAGGAATCTGTTCCCCTTCTCGTGTGGAACTATGCCCTCCAGCCCGCAGCCGCCCCAAAGGAGAGGGTACCATGAGGTCACCAGCACCTCCCAGCCAAGCCCCGCTTTTTAAGCCTATGGGCTAGAGAAAGCAGGAGAACAGCCACAGTACTCCAGGGCAGAAGGGTGCCCTGCAGAAGTGAAGAGCTGGACAGGATTCTGTGTCAGCAAGGGCCTAAGACCTGCTCGGGAGCAGAGCTCCGAGGCAATCGGGCTCTTTGATCCAAAGCTGGAGCACAGCTGCCTGTCCTTCTTGTTCAAACGCTCACAGAGATGCTTGCTGAAGAGTCTCCGCCCTTCCTACTTCCAGGGAGTCCTCCTGCTGAGCGCCTCCTTTCTCGAGAAAGGCTTTCTCCGCCCACGCTATCTGGGGCCAGCTCAAAGGGAGGGAAAGAATGGAAAACCCGGGCAAACAAGCCAGCTGCCAGGTGAGGCTCTTGGAGCAAAGCATGCCGGTGACCGTGTGCTTTTGGCATTCTGGGAAGGAGTTGTTTCCGTCGCACACGCCGTCGGTATGAACTCTGAAAGGTTGTCAACTCGTGTCACAACGACCGATGTCGATGCAAGAGGTGTTGCAGCAGCTGAGAAGTTGCAGCAAAGCTGTTCTGCTTTGCTAGACATTTCAAGGGACCTCATTTGGTTGCAGCGTAGATGAGAGCACTTCCCAGAGGAACGTGAAAGTCAGACCATCCTCCCCCACCAACAGAGAGCGGTGTCCGTTTTCCCTGGTTTTTAGGTTGGATTCAATTCACTAGAAGCCTCCCCTTTTCCCATTTCACCCCAAAACAGAGTCTTTCTGACCACCTCACGGCCTTTAGTGCCCCTAGCAGGAGGCGGCTAGCGGGCTCTGCAGGCTCCGGGCGTGGCAAATGGCACTGGTTTTCTCCTCGTGCCATCCAGAGAGGGCCCACACCTGGGCATCCAGAGCTTTCCTTAGGGCCTGTAGGGCCCTCACTCTTGATGGGATCACAAGGGCTCAAATACACCAAATGCTCCAGCAGCACTGTCTTGTGCTGCAGAGGCTGGCACGCCGCTGCTTGTGAGCACAAGATGGAGAACGGTCTCATCCGGGACTCCGATAACCTCACCCGGCTTGTGTGTTTTCAGCCTGCTGCAAACAGTTTGGGAGAGCTCCTCTCAGGTGGACGAGGACAGCAAGCAGCAAGAACCTCGTCAAGCCAGACCTCGGACTGCAATTCCTGTTTGCAGGCAGCCAAACAGGGCAGAACAGGTAAGCCGAGGAGCGGAGCCGTGGAGGTCTCCAAGTCCGAGTGGTACTGCTGCCCCCCAAAGAGCAGGCCAGGTGGCCATGGTCTTTCAAGCTTGCCTGCCCATGCCTGGCAGGGAGAAGCTGCTGCAAAAAGCCAAAGGGGAGGAGCAGCAATGTGCTGTGGTGGGGGCATGGCTGGGTCGCCCCCTCCCTTGAACTTGCGGGGAAGAAGGCCAACCACAGGCGGGGCTGTGTTTGCAAGAGTGTAGCCAGCCGAGTGAAGGACGCCACGAGTCCTCTCTCTTCAGCCCTTGGGAGACCTCACCTGGAGCCAGCCCTAGGTCCAGGGTGGGGCTCGACCATGCAAGAGAGGCTCTGGAATGCTGGAGCAAATCCAGCGGAGGCTCCCAAGCTGGTCAGCGGGCTGGAGAACCTGGTGTCCAAGGGAGAGGTGGAGAGGACTGTGTTTGTTCAGCCCATAGAAGAGAAGGCTCAAGGGTCCACCGCCTTGCTGTCTGCAGCTACCCGGGGGAAAGGCTAGAGGTAACTTAGCCAGCTCTTCTCAGAGGCGCACAGTGACAGGGTGAGAGGCACAAGACGTAGAGTTGCAAAAAGGCAGATTCTGGCTAGCTGTTGGGAGGCGCGTTTCCACCATGAGGGTGGTCAAAGTTTGGAACAGGGCCCAGAGAGGCTGTGGGACTTCTACCCTTGGAGTTATTCAACCCTCAGGTGGACACAGCCCGGGCAGCCTGCTCTAACTGGCCCCGCTTGGAGCGGGGCCTTGGACGAGAGCTCTCCAGAGGTCCCCTCCAACCGACCCCGTTCAGTGGTTCCGTGCTGGGGTCTGACTGGTGGAACCCCACGGGAGCGTTTGATTTCACGGTTGCAGCGCTGAAAAATGGTCATTCCTTGCCCTCATTCACCCTGTCACGAGCGATGTCAGCAAGAGAGAATGGAGCCAGCAAGCAACGGTGGTGAATCCCGGCCAGGGTCCCTGCCTGCGGCAGTGCTTGGCATGGGGGTTTCTGAGGCCAGAGCAGAGCAAGTGTGCGGGAGGACGCACAGGCCCCGCAGTTGCTGGCTTCTCCAGGGCTGAGAGGTGAGAGCGCCTGAGGGAGGTCAGAAGCAGCCTCAAATTTGTCCTCTGGCCCCAATGCAGGCTTGGCGGCATCAGGAAACGCTGCCCGAGGTTCAGCCACACTCACCAGTGCCGTGGCTTGGGAAAGAGGAGAGCGCTGCTGCCTTCCTGCCCCGAGCTGAGGAGAAGAAGAGGAAGCCAGAGAGGCTGCCGCGGCTGCGCAAAGAGTAAGTGCGCGCCAGGCCCAGCCCCGGCCTGGAAAACTGGAGTGGCAGCACCTGTCCGAGGTGTGAGGAAGCCCATCTTGGGAGCCATGGGGCTGGGTATGGCGTCCCCTGATTTCTCCTGGCATGGCAATGACCTGGGCTGGACCCTGGTGCCAGGCAGCCCCAAGCTGCATTGCCACTTGAAGGCTGTGGGTACCACCAGCGGGAGCGTGCGTGCAGGGGCTGGTCGAGGGGAGAGGCAGGAGGGCCTCAGCCAGAAGGGGAGAGGGAACTTTCCCTGCTCTTGCAGGCAGCTTTCTGTACGAGCAAGCCACACCCTGCAACTCTTGGAGACTTACCAAGTGCGTCGGGAAGAGTGGAAGCAGAGGGTAGAGCTGAATCGGCAGCGGAATTCCCAAGAGAAGCACTTCCTCTGGTAAATTTCTCCAGCTGGGGGTGCTGTTTCCCCTTCCCCTGCACTGGCCTTCCCTCCACACCCAGGAGCACCCAAGGGGAGGGGAGGGGAAGGGGGTCCGGTCTTTCCCTGGCACCCCTCGTGGGAGAGCAACAGGCTTTGCAGGCTGTGGCCTGGGAGCAGGCACCCTTCCAGCCCAGGGGCAGGGGTTGGGCACTCAGCGGTGGGCTTTCCCTGTGGGACCAGAAAGTTGTGGCTGCCGACGATGAAAGGATTCCTCCAGCGTTTTGGCTCTCCCTTTTCAAACCGCACGCTCCATCCTTGTCTCCCCAAGGCTCCACACCCGGACACCTTGCTCTGTGGGGATCGAGGCCGGCTTGGTGCAAAGTCCCATCCCCGCCTGACTCCTCCGCAGGCTGATTACCGGCACGTGGCACCTTGTCATGTCCTTGCCTTGGACACTAGGGCCCCTGTCCCGTTCCAGAAAGCATAGAGATGCCAGCAGAAGCAGACCCCAGAAGAACCGCCCTGCCCTAGGCCTGCAGCGTTTCCGTGCCCTTCTCCCTGTGCCTAAAACCAAACGGTTCCTTTTTAATGCCCTAGCACTGGGCAGCAGATGGCTCTGCGGGATCAAAGGGAGAGATACCAGGACTTGCTGGCTGCGCAGAAGACATGTGAACATTGCTGGAAAGTCTGGAAGCGTGGTCCTGAGCCATCTTGCTAGCTGCGGAAGCCTGCCTGGGCCTGAAGAGCGACCAGTCCCAAGGCACTGCAGCTCCAGGGCCAAGAGGAGGTCTGTCAGCGTGGGAGCTCCCTCGGCTGCTGTCAGCGTTGTCTCCATTGCGGCCATGGAGCTCTTAGCAAAGGGGATGTTGAAATCCACCTACAAGGGCCAAAGGAAAAAAAAAGTGGCGTGTACTTGTTCACGGCTGGAGTAACCAGCCTGTGCCTCACAAAGGACAGTGCTGCAGGACAGATGAACAGAAGAGCTGTTAAACCCCCCATGTGCTCCTCCACAGTTTTTGTAGCGCCGTAACAGAATAACGCCCGTACACAGACCGCAGCATAGAGACACGCGTGCCACAGAGCGGGTGTGCAAGCAAACCACTGCCTCACTCATTCTAAGGACAGCGCGCGCGCACACACACGCGCCCCTTTCTTCCTTCATTACCCTCCCTAGGACACGCTCAGAGCTCACACCTCTCACTCCCCAAGACCCTCACGCACAGCCAGGACTGCACCGCCAGAGTGCACATGCACCAGCCCAACACATCCCTGACACTGCACACGCATCCGCACACATGCTCACGCTCTCCACACGCACAGAGACACTGCACAGCGGACACACCCCTCACACAGCATGGTGGCCAGGACACACGTACACCTGATGGGCCCACAGCCCCAGGGGTGCTATAGGAGCTGGAGCCCTTCTCCGGATTGTATGGGGAAAGGCTGAGGGCAGAGGAGGAGCTGCTGTGGGGTAGAGCGGTGCGGCAACCTGGGAGTGCAGATGCCTGGCTTTTCTCTGCAGCTGCAGTGCTCTCCAGCCAGGCAAACCTGGGATGGGCCATGTTTGTCCCTGGGCCTCCGTCGGCCCTTGGCTGCTCCTTGTGGCGGCCCCCCCAGGGCTGTGCTCATGTCCTGGTGGGCGCACGGTGTCCCCACCACCCACCTCCTGCCTGCTGCCTGGAGGTGGACGTGCCTCATTTAGACCTTCCTCCTCTCTTGCCGCATGGCTGCGGTTGGTTTTTTTAGCGCTTTCTTGAATTAGGTTTTCAAAGCAGCACCTAGTAGCTTCTTGTAAACTACAGGCAGCTCACAGCTGCTTGACTGCCCTGTCAGCCTTTTTCAAATCCTGGGCTCCTTGAAGCCTGTCCATGCGCCTCCTCTGACCCGGGAACACAGCATCTCCCTGCCCTTCATCAAACACAGGAAGGGGCTTTGTGGATCCTCCCAGAGGAGCGGGTGATGGCCGTGTCCTTTCGGTCTGTTGCTGGGAGAAGCCTCTTCTTCGGTCGTCTTCCTTGTCCCAGTAACGCCTGATGCTCCAAACACTGCACTCTCCCTGCAAGTGCTGCCTCTTACTAAGCACCTGCTTCACTGGCAGACATTCGGCGTAGTAAAGAGGCAAAGGCTTTGGACCGCCTTGCTGCTGCAGGGACCAACAAATTGCCAGGGAGGTCCAGAAGCTGAGTACTCAGCCAGTACTATTTTGCCCTGCCTGTGCGCTTAGTTGGCAGCTTTCCCTGGCCATGCAACTCATGAAGTGGTGCTGACCCTGATTTCCAGAAAAGTGCTTGTCAGTTTAAAAGAGAAGAACTGGTTTTCAGTGGGGAGTTGGAAGGGCGACGTTCTGCTGCTTTGGGGGACTGCCCGCTGGCTTTTCTGGTGCGGTGACCCTTCTGTCTCGTCTTGCTCTGAGAGCTCCGCGAGGTCCCTCTTGACCCTCCCTGTGTGGAATAGCTACAAGATGCTGCTGCAGAGACTACTGGACTCTGACAGCCAGGCAGGGGTTAGGCCAGAGCCCAGATGCCCTCGGGAGCAGAGCGCAAAGCCAGAAGCCCATTGGCTCCCCCACGAGATGTGGTTTGGGACCAGTGTTCCCTGCTGCTGCTCTCCGTGTCCTTCTTGGCTGCCTTAGCCCCTCTCCAGCCTCCACTCCCATTGGCCCAGCATGGCTTTGGCTGCTCTGGGTCTGCCCTTACTCACGGTCCCTGTGGCAGTCGGGTGTCCTTCTTCTGCCTCCCCTCGCCCCCTCCCCCGGCTGCCTTCACTACAGGGGCTTTCTGATGCACTCAATGGCCTCACAGGGCTGCCACAGCAGCGACCTCACTGTCCCAGCCCTGGGTCGCCTGTGGCCTCCCTTTTCCTGCCTCTAGCCAGCTAAACCCTGCCGAGGGGCACTTTGCCCTGGCACTCCGTGCCCTGGTGAATGTTGCAAGCCTGGCACGCAATGGCTGCTCCTTGCTGGACGAGACAAAGAGGAAAGCACTTGAGGTGCCCGGTTAATGCTGAAGAGCCATGGTGATCGCAGGCAACAATGGTTGCTCGTGGGCTCCAGTCCGCCTCTCCAAGCGTGCTCCAGTGGCGCAATGGGCCAGCGCGCAGTACTTATACAGCAGTGCTAAGCGGAGGGATGCTGAGGGTGTGAGTTCAAGCCTCACCTGGAGCATGGGCTTTTGATCATGCACTGCCTCCTCTTCCCTTGGGCGGTGCAGCTTTCTAGCAGCGACATCTGTCTCAAGCCAGACATCCCGGGACCTGCCAATACAGACACCTTGGAACACCAGAAGCGCTCGGGGCCGTTCCAGGCTTGACCTGGGCTCTGCCCGCATAGCACTCGGTTTGGGGCCCCGGAGGCAGAGCTGGGCTCTCCTCCCTTCTCTTCCGCAGAGGATCCAGACCCCACTCAGGGCGCAGATGCTAACATTTTCCTTTGCTCTTCAGCATTTGCCCTCCAGGCGGACACTCTCCCAGCACCAGCTGCCCAGCCTCACTGTGGCAGAGCCTTCCTAGCCAGCCTTTCCCCCTGCAGCCAGGCCAGGAGGAAGCACTCCTGGCTCTCTACACGCGAGCACTGCGGTGGAGCTGCAGGCAAAAGCTGCTGCCTCACAGCGCCTCTCACTCTGCAGCAGGCAAGGGAGAAAGGCAGCTCTGCCTTTCCAGGGAGGGTTTCTTTCCCACAGCCAGCTTACAGCTTGGCCGGAACAGGACTTAAGACTTCCAGCATGGTGGCATAACCTCAGAAAAGTCACACGCTCCCCCTGAAGAAAAAAAAAAAGCGACTTCTTTCTCCCAGGGAAGAGCTACTTGTGTTGGGGGTCTCTATGGCGTGGGATGGCAGTTGCGGGTGGGCTGGGGCTGCAGGGCAGTTTGTGTGTGGAGCTGAGAGTGCCCTGACTGCAACACGGAGAGCAAGGGCAAGGGAAAGGAAAGGTGAAAAGCTGGGCACTTTCCAGGCAGAGTCTCTCAGTTCTCAAGCTTGGCCTGGAGAACGGAGAAGCTTGACTGCTTTCCCAGAAGCAGGGGTAGCTGTCACGGCAGCCCCCCAGCAGAAGACACTGCACGATCACTAGAAACCAGGAAATCATTTTAGGCACGAGCCCACTGAATGTTTGGAACAGAGAGCACAGAAGAGCTCCCTAGGCCATGGCATCTTTGGAAACAAACCCCTTGGCCTACCCTTGCGGGTGCCTCCCGTGTCTTTTCCAACTCTCCTTTTCACCCGGCGGGCTTTGCAAAACCATTGCTGTGACTCGGATTCGGCCACAACGCAGAGTACTAACCACTATACGATCACAGCTGCCCATGTGATTGTCTTTCCTCCTCGGGCCATTTGTCCCTCCTGCCTCCTGCCCTCCTGCCTTCTGCCCTCCTGCGGAGCAGCCAGAGCTGTCAGGTGACGGCAGGCTAGCAGGGAGAAGTCAGAAAATGCGAGTCTGTGTCCTTGCAGAGCAGCACCCGAACAGCGCAAGCCCTCATGTGCCTCCCTGGGAGAGGGGAGGCAAACTCACGCTCTAGATTCACCTTTTCAGAAGTCTCAGTTCTTGGGGATGGCAAAGAACTGGACTGAAGGCAGTTACGGGGCATGTCCGGGGGCTGGCGATGAGGAAAGGACAACTCTGCAAAGAGCGGCCCCGCGTAGCCAGCTGGACAGAGGGTGGTGTAGGGGGGAAGGCAGGTGCATAGCACAGGGGATACGAACTGCTCCGTGCCCAGCCCTGGCTCTTTCTGCTCAAGTGTCCCCTCCACCACGCACCCTGGGGTGCAGTGTGAGCCTGTGGGCGCACCTCCACAAAGAGCGACGGTCCTTTCCCCACTTGCTCTGCTCCTGCTGCTGGGAGAGGTCCTGGCGAGAGGTTGCAGCTGCAGGAGTGCTGCGCTGGGTGGCGGAGGTTGCTCAGCAGAAGGGAGCTGCTCCTCGCCTGAGCTACGTTGCAGCCATGCCCGGCCCTGGCCGCCATGCACCTCGCTGACCCTGCCCTTCCCTGGCTGACCGGGCTCCAGAGCTTGGCCTCAGACCCGTCTCAGCACTTTGGACTTGGCTGGCAACCACTGCTCTGTGCCTGGCCCTCGTTCCTGACACTCAACCAGCTCTCCCTTCTTGCTCGGGTGCTGAGGGCCTGTGCCCTGCCAGGGAGGTCCCTGCCTCACTGGCCTTGCTATGTCCCTTGCAGCCTGCTTGCCTGCCCTCGGAAAGCAGCCCGCTCCCACTGCTGGCTGCCACCTGCAGCAAGAGCGTGCTCACGTTTCGCACTGTGCTGCAAGGACAGCCGGAAGGGGCATCGGTCTCCTGGCGAGAGGCAATCCAGACTTCCCCCAGCCCAACCCATGCACCAGGACAGGAGTGTTGCAGTCTGGTGGGTATAGGTGAGTGGTGCAAGGAGCTGGATTTTGGCTCCGGTTTCTTGGAGAGGTGGGTTTGAAGCCTGTGCTGTCGGGCTTTGTTGTCTCAGGCTGCTGTGATTTGTGCCCAGCTGTGATTTTCTGCTCAGGGACTTTCCAGGTGCAAACCTGTGTCCAGCAGTGACCAGCCTCCCCGCCGACCGCCACCTTGCACTCCCTGGGCCTTCCCGCTGCAGGGTGCCTGCTGCCCAGAGGCTCTGGTTGAGGGCCTCGTTCTCAGAAAGAAGGAGGAATGCCTGCAGAGTTGCCTGGGAAGGCTCGGGCTGCCACGGCAATTTGTCTTCCTGACCGGCTGTGGGGGGCTGTGGTTGGAGGGGTTGGTCCCCTGCAGGGCAGGGCTGGTGCCCACCGGTGGGTGCACAGGCAGGCTGGGCCTCTCCTCCCTGGTGGTCTAGTGGTCAGGATTCGGCACTCTCACTGCCGCGGCCTGGGTTCGATTCCCAGCCAGGGAAAGGCTTAGGGTTAGGGCTAACCCTATTGCCACAGCAAGCGAGGCCTTTCACCTGGGGGGGCAGCGTGGAAGGAAGGGGACCCTATCAGACGCACAGGAGCTCTGAGCAGGCACGAGGAACAGGGCGTTTCCTCTGTTGCAACAACAGCCATCCTGGGCTTGCCTGTGCAGCCAGCTCCAGGGCAGCCCTGTCTTCTGCCAAATCCCCTTGCAGAATACCCTTTCCTTAGGGCTCCTGGGAGGCGCTGGGTGACAGAGAAAAGGTCTCTGGGTCTGCGGGACGTGACTCACCTGCCGCAGGAGCTGCCTTGTCTTTCAGTCCTAAGATCCCTGCACTACCCAGTCCCACAGAGGCAGGAGCAGGCGACTCTGCAGTGAAGCTTTGCTCTGCACATGCCAATGAGAGACCCTTCCCATGCTTCCTGGTGCAGACGGGGCCAGAAGGCCCAGGGAGGAGCTGAAATGGGCTCCTGGGCCCATGGGCAGGGTGTGTGGAGCATTGCTGGTCAGGGCCACTGAGGCCCTCAGGGCCCTGACAGCACCCAGGTGTCGCGTCCTGCTGCTACGCCACAGGGGACTCGCAATAACAACCAGTGCTTAGGCCCTGCTGATAGTCACAGCCTGAGCCAGCCCTTGGTTCTGTTACGTCCTGGACAACTCCGGTCACTTTGAAAGAAGCCCTGGAAACAAGCCCACCTGCCCCCCACACTCAGCCATGGCACAGGTGTTCCTCAGTGCAGCGAGATGTTGGTGCACAAGGGGTGGCGCTTAACGCTCCCAGACCCGATTTTGCATTCGCATGGCCTTTGGCACGGTTTGGAGACGGTCCTGGCGGACTCTTGGACAGTGCCCGGGGGGAAAGGAAGTAGCCGTTGCTGAGAGCACAGCTCACCGAGGCAGCACACAGGTGCAGCAGTTTGAGCCAAAGGAGGCTGTGACCTCTCGCAAGCTCTAACAGGCTCCAGCGAGCTCTGTCAGCCATTCCTGAGCACAAGGCGCTTGGAGCTCTAGTTCCACCTAGAGTCGTGATGAGGGAAGGTCAAGCAGCCGTCCAGCAGGTGCCAGCGAGAGACCTGTACCACAAGCGCTGGGCCCAGTACAAGAAAGACATGGCCATGCCGGAGCGAGTCCAGCAAAAGGCCTCCGAGAGGCTTGAGGGATTGAAGCATCCGTCACACGAGCAGAGGCTGAGAGAGCTGGGATTGTTTAGGCGGGAGACGCAAAGGCCCAGAGGGGCTCTTGTCGGTGTGTCTAAATACGCGATGGGGGGAGTAAAGAAGACGGAGCCAGACTCCAGAGCCCAGGCAGACTCCAGACTCCAGAACCCAGAGAGGCTGTGGTATACCTAACCAGCACCAGCCCTTGCTTTGCCGAGGCTCCTCTTTATTCCTTCCTTCCTTTATCCCTTCCTTCCTTCCTTCAGGGCAGAGCTCAGCACAGCCCCTGCGGCCAGCAATGGCAGCGCAGCGTCCCCATCTGGGGCCACCACACTGGTGAGCTCCCCCTCCCCGCCCCTGCCATGGCTCTCGCTGCGCCACGGCGTGGGGTGGGGGCAGCACCCCAAAACAGCCAGCGCAGCTGCCCTTGGCTGAGGTGGGCAAAGCCTGGCAGGGTCTGGGGGAGGGTGTCGCGGGAGGCCTGGCAGCCTCTTGGTGACGCGGGCTGGGGTCACAGTGGGACATGCCGCATCACAGCCACAGCTCCCCTCCTGCCACGGGGCCCCTCCCTGCACTTCCCTGCGAGGCCTGGGCAAGCCCAGCTTTCGGGTGCTGCTCTCGCCACCGCTCTTCTCTGGAGGAGCTGCTTTGCAGCGCAACGAGAGGGCGAAGGCAGGCCACGCAACACTGCTGGAGCCTGCCTGGGGAAGTGCAAAGGAGGAGGAGGAGAAGTTTCCTCCTCCCCCTCCTGCTACAGGGCCTCATTGAGCGTGAGGGGGCGCAAAGATGGAGAACCTGTGGCCAGACGTGTTCCCAACGCTCAGGAATCTCAGCCGCTACGGTAAGGCTTGCAGGAGGTATTTCCTGACTGCTGTAGAGCATATCAGCTAGGAGAAGAGCTATGGAAAGGCTGGGCTCTGTGGGGCAGGGCTGGACAGGGCTAGTGGGTGCCACGAGAGACCAGTCTGCACGTCCCTTGGTGGCCCAGCGGTGAGTTTGGCAGCCGGGACTCCTGCAGGGGAGACACCTGGGGCTGCCCTGAGCCTGGGCGACTCCTGTGGGCACGGCACCGTCCTCTCACTGGCGTGGAAAGCTAGTCCCCGTTTCCCTAGCGGGCGGGTATGCCTTTCAGGCATGCCCACCTGAAAGGACAGGAGCCTCGCTTAGAAGTGGGCAGAGGTGTCCTCGCAGCTCAGCTCTGCAGCTCCCGCCACGTGGAGCGCCTTGCGTGTTCGGAATTGGGGTGGCGGTATGTTTCGTCTCACCTGCACCGGTCACCTCCTTGGTGAGCAGGGTGCTGAATGGTTGTGCGCTTGCTGACTTGGATTTTTCCCTTGCTTTCCAGAGATTGTTACCATTTGGGACAGCGTCTCTGAATACATTCTAGAGCACTTGGCAGAGAACAAGGTGGGTCTTGTGGCTCGGTCCTCCCCTCCTGAAACGCTGACGGTTTGCCTTGTCCTGACACCCCTGTGCCACGGCGTGCCGTTGCTTCCCTCCCCTGAAAAGAGAAAGAGCACCCCCGCAGGACACTGTCCTGGACAAATGTGCCACAGAGCAGCTTCTCTGGCACCGGCGGTAACAACGGAAGTCCCGATAAAGCAGAAGAGAGTGCTGGGCACTTTCTGGGCCTTCTCCCTTCTCCAGTGCCAGCATGGAAAAACCAAAGCCTGGCCCCTGTTCCAGGGTTGGTCCCTGCCGTTGGAAACCCCTCCGACTGTAGGTAGGGGAGGAATGTTGGCTCTGCTGTTGCTTTCCCAAAGAGATTTGGGGGGCGAGCAGAGGAGCAAGAGGGAAGAAAGGTCTGGAGTGTGTGCTTTCCCTAGTGCCCCATCTTGCCCTTTGCATGCTAGGGGTGGGCAGGGCCCAGGGCAGCATCCCCACGCTCGGGCAAGCCCTCGGTCCGTTTTTCGTCTCCAGGCTGCTTATGCTTGTTCCTTCTCTCCCGCTGCTGCTCTCAGGGTGTCAAGGTATTAGGAGTGGGGATATTCTATGTCCTTAAACACTACGAGTGCTCCGTGAACGGTGAGCTTTCGATTGTTCGGAGACCCATGTTCCGTATATCGGAGGTTGTTGCCAAGGAATACCAGGCCAGGTGCGCTCAAGAAGATGTTCCTGGTAAGAAGACACGTTAAAACCTTTGCCTGCCCTTGCGCCGAGCTTGAGGCGCATGCAAACTGCTCTGAAGACATGACTGAATGCCTCCGGCTGGCCTGAGAACAACTTCAGCTTGTTCAAGCTGCAGAGGCCAGCCAGGAGCAACTGCTCAGAAAGGCTCCCTGGGTGTCCTTTCCTGGTAATATGCCTTCAGCCGGTGCGTGGGAGGGATAGGACGCTGGCCCCAAAAGCGGAGACATTTGCTGACTACGAGGCGGTGGGGGTGGGGGTGGGGGTCGGGGTGGGGGTGCGGGGGGGGTAGAAGAACCCTGTGGGCTGCTGTGCCGTCCTTGCACTTTGCTTCTTCCTTGCGTCTACTGACATGGCATAGGCTTAGCCAGAGGGCACTGGCTGCGGGCACAGTCACAATGGCCTGGCACCACGCACTTTCTCATGGGACCTGCACCCGTCTGCCCTACTTGTCCTGCCCTCCGGTAACGTGGTCCTACCAAATGGTTAGTTTCCCTTTTTTATTCCTGCACTGGCAAAATCACTGCTGCCCCCTGAGCACCTCAGTTTGCAGGCTGCTCTGACTCTTCCCGGAAGGGACTCCATAAACCGCTCCTAGGCGCTGTAGCAGAGGATTCAAGAGCCTGCTCTGAGGCAGCGCTGTCTTGCCAGAAAGTGTTGTCACCTTGTGATTGGAGCCCGCTGCCCTGCTGCAGAGGTGACTTTGTTCCTCCTTTGCTGCTGTCTAGGTGACGTAAGAATCGTCCCTCTGAGGTACGAGGATCTATCCGTGTGTGCCCACATGCCTTTTACAACGGTGCAGTGCTGCATACAGGAGACCGTGATGGCGTTCTTTCGGGCCATCTCAAAAAGACAGGCCGTGGACTTTGTCTTCAAGGCCATTGGCATTCTCTCCGTACGAGACCAGGAAGTGACCATGAGATTTTACGATGACTTCCTCCTCACCGTGGATGGCACTGGAAAGCTGCTAGCAGCTCTGCTCGGGGTAAGTCGAGCACTTCCCCGTGCTACGCCTACTTCTTCTGGACACCTGTCAAAGGACGACTGAACTGATCTCTGTTGGCCTGCCAGGACCTTCCCGGCCAGCGGGGCAGCCACGGTCTCCAGCCACGCCAACTCTCTCTAGCGTCCGTCTCTCGTACGCAGTGGTCTGGGCGACAGAGGCGAACGTAGGACGAGCTGCCCCGCGTTAGGCCAAGGCTCTGGCTGGCCCAGCATCCCACTCTCTGTGCTAGAAATGATAATGGCGAGGCTTTTACGGGCTCAAAAGTAGGCAGTTTCTGGGGAAAGAGTCTACGACGCAGGCAGGTATCTGTGGCGCTTCCCCTCGCAGAAAGCCATGGTTGAGTGCTGGGCTGTCTGCACTGACCAGCCCTTCCCAGTGTCCCTGGCGTCCCACTGCCATGAACGGCTCTTTTCTGCCCCAGGCCTGCATTCACGCTCTGCTTGGGATGGTCACCCTGTCCCAGCCTGTCTCCTCATCCCAGCCCAATGCCCTTCCCCAGCTCTCTCGTGTGGCACTCCCGGTTCTTACCCACTGGGCAAAGGCAAAGCAAGGGCTGGGTCTCTCTCGCTCCTCTTCCATGCTATGGATGCAACCACCCAAATCCTTGGAGAGCCTGTGAGGCTAACACCAGGTCCGAGCCAGGTGTTCTCTTTCCAGGAAGGCTCATAGCAAGCCAACCGGCAAAACCCGGCCCGCAGAGACCCTGGCTAATCGAATGCCTTCTCCTGTGCCTGACTTCTCCACTAACAGAGAAGGCGCGTCCTCGTTGACTGTCTTGACTCTTGCCCTTGCGAAACACCTGGCAGTGAGGTCCCTCAGTCTCAGCTCTGAGCTGTGCATCTTCTGCTTTCCTAGTTGAGGGCTAGCATTTGGAGAGGAAACTTTGTTTCAGGGTGTCCCGGTGGCAGCATCTGCCCTGAGCACAAGAAAGATTTGCTGCCTTTAGGAGCAAGGCAGTCATGTCGCCGGAACGCTCTCACGTACCTCTGTCTCTGTTTCAGGCCCCAGGGACGAGACCCCTGGTGGTTTCAGGAAGAGGAAGTGTGGCTTTTCGCATGGGTCCCGGCAGTGTCTTCGTGTTGCCACAGTACGTTTGTGGAGTAGGTCTCAGCTCCTGCTCGGTGAATAGGAGGAGGGGAGGCGAGATGGTCTCCAGGGGCAGCAAGGAGGCCTGGAGTACACTTTCTCCGCGTTAGGATAGGGAAGCCCTGGCCCAGACTGGTGGGGCCTCTCGTGTGCGCACACGCCGCGGAGGTCTGGCCTGTGCCTCTCCGGTTCCTCAGAATGAGAGTTCTCAAGGATGTTGCGTACTCTGCTTTGGAAAGCTATGGCCTTGGCAGGCCTTCTCAAAGCTCTCTGGCAACGGACTGTGAATGCGAGCGGCAAAGGGAGCGTGGTGCCTTTTCTGCAGCCTGGCGTCTTCTCCTTTCCAGATTTGATTTGACGCTTCCGGCTGAAAAACAAGAGGCGGAATCTCCCTCCCAGGGATCCCTGAAGTGCACTGAAGAAGAAGGGCAGATGGACAGAACAGGTCATGTCACAGCTGACTTGTGAGAGAGAAGGGAGTGTGCATGCGTGCGTGTGTTCATGCGTGTGTTCCCTTTGTCCTCAGCAGTAGGTGGTTGGAGCCCTGGTCAAGATGCGGTGCCTGGGAGAGTAGACTGCCTCTTTGTGCCTCTATTTACCCCTCGCAGCAAATCTCAAGTGACTCTGGATGGCAGGAGGTCTCAGGGTGGCCCAACAGCAACAAATGCAGCTGGTGCCGCTGAAGGGCAGTTTTGCCCCGGGGCGCTGCGCCCTGGTGGATAGCGCAAGCTCCTCTTTCACTTTAGCACTTTAGGACGTTTGGCGGCGAGGTGTCTATGCTGGAGGGGAAGGGAGGGGGGGTCTACCTCTCTGACGGATCCCGGGCACGTGAATGTGGGGAGAAAGATTGCCTGGAGATGACTGTCAACAGGCTGCTAGCGTGTGCCAAGGACGTCCTAGGGAGCAAGACCTCTTGGAGAGCGTGGCTCCAAGGGGATCAGCCTGTTTGATCCGATGCTGGAGCACATCTGCCTGTCCCAAGTGCTCACAAAGACGCTTGCTGAAGAGCCTTCTCCTTTCCTACTTCCAGGGAGTGCTCCCGTTGCGTGCCTCCTCTCTCAAGAAAGGCCTGTGCCACCCGCGTTATCTGGCGCCGGCCGTAAAAAGCAGAAGGGGCGGAAGAGCAAAGGAAGCAAGTCGTCGGCCAGGTGAGGCTCTTGGAGAAAAGGGCTGAGGGTGCCCTTGTGCTCTTGGAGTTCTTCGAAGGGGTTGCTTCTTCCGTACACTCTGTCAGTGTGACATCTGAAGGGCGGCCAACAAGTCTTTGCATGACTTGGTCTTCCTAGATTGACGGCAAGCCTGTCGCAGGTTTCTGCGAGCCTCTGGTGTCAAGCTTCTCTCTGGTGCCTTTCTTGTTTCCAGGACGGAGACTGAGATGTCGCCTGTGAGACCAGCCTCTTCCTCCAGAGGGTCTCGGAAGGCCGCCAAAGGCCGGGAGGCAAAGGACAGAGCGCGTAACAAGCAGACTGAGGGAAAAGGTAATGTCACAGCTGACTGGTGAGAGAGGTGTGTTTGTTTTCCTTTTGGCCTCCGCAGCACGGGGCTGGAGCCAAGCTGAAAAGGCGATGCCCGGCGGAGTAGGCTACTTCTCTTGTGCCTCTGTTTACTCATCACGGCAGATCTCAGGGGACTCCTCCTGGAAGGGGCTCTCCGGGCAGTCCTGCAGCACCAACTGCAGCAGCTGCCACTGCTGAGGGGCACTTGGCCCTGGGACTCCATGCCCTGGTGTGTCTTGCAAGCTGCTCCTTAGTTGCAGGAGTCTGTCTGTGCAGCAGCATTTAGGAATTTAGGAAGATCCCTCCGCGCTCTGCGCGGGATCAAAATCCTGCCTTGAGCTGCCAGTGGCGGAGGGGGTCTACCTTTCCCAGGGAAGCAGCGCGCTGGAAAGTGGGGAGGAAGACCACGTGGAGATGAGTGGCGACAGGCTGCGAAGCTGTGCCAAAACGTGGCTTCCTTGTGGAGGCTGGTAATTGCAGGCCTTGTGCTGTGCATCTCCCTAAGCATGTCTTTGGGCTGGATGCGCCAGAAGAGCACGTCTGTGCATGTGAGCGCCTTAGAGATGTGCAGGAATCTGTTCCCCTTCTCGTGTGGAACTATGCCCTCCAGCCCGCAGCCGCCCCAAAGGAGAGGGTACCATGAGGTCACCAGCACCTCCCAGCCAAGCCCCGCTTTTTAAGCCTATGGGCTAGAGAAAGCAGGAGAACAGCCACAGTACTCCAGGGCAGACGGGTGCCCTGCAGAAGTGAAGAGCTGGACAGGATTCTGTGTCAGCAAGGGCCTAAGACCTGCTCGGGAGCAGAGCTCCGAGGCAATCGGGCTCTTTGATCCAAAGCTGGAGCACAGCTGCCTGTCCTTCTTGTTCAAACGCTCACAGAGATGCTTGCTGAAGAGTCTCCGCCCTTCCTACTTCCAGGGAGTCCTCCTGCTGAGCGCCTCCTTTCTCGAGAAAGGCTTTCTCCGCCCACGCTATCTGGGGCCAGCTCAAAGGGAGGGAAAGAATGGAAAACCCGGGCAAACAAGCCAGCTGCCAGGTGAGGCTCTTGGAGCAAAGCATGCCGGTGACCGTGTGCTTTTGGCATTCTGGGAAGGAGTTGTTTCCGTCGCACACGCTGTCGGTATGAACTCTGAAAGGTTGTCAACTCGTGTCACAACGACCGATGTCGATGCAAGAGGTGTTGCAGCAGCTGAGAAGTTGCAGCAAAGCTGTTCTGCTTTGCTAGACATTTCAAGGGACCTCATTTGGTTGCAGCGTAGATGAGAGCACTTCCCAGAGGAACGTGAAAGTCAGACCATCCTCCCCCACCAACAGAGAGCGGTGTCCGTTTTCCCTGGTTTTTAGGTTGGATTCAATTCACTAGAAGCCTCCCCTTTTCCCATTTCACCCCAAAACAGAGTCTTTCTGACCACCTCACGGCCTTTAGTGCCCCTAGCAGGAGGCGGCTAGCGGGCTCTGCAGGCTCCGGGCGTGGCAAATGGCACTGGTTTTCTCCTCGTGCCATCCAGAGAGGGCCCACACCTGGGCATCCAGAGCTTTCCTTAGGGCCTGTAGGGCCCTCACTCTTGATGGGATCACAAGGGCTCAAATACACCAAATGCTCCAGCAGCACCGTCTTGTGCTGCAGAGGCTGGCACGCCGCTGCTTGTGAGCACAAGATGGAGAACGGTCTCATCCGGGACTCCGATAACCTCACCCGGCTTGTGTGTTTTCAGCCTGCTGCAAACAGTTTGGGAGAGCTCCTCTCAGGTGGACGAGGACAGCAAGCAGCAAGAACCTCGTCAAGCCAGACCTCGGACTGCAATTCCTGTTTGCAGGCAGCCAAACAGGGCAGAACAGGTAAGCCGAGGAGCGGAGCCGTGGAGGTCTCCAAGTCCGAGTGGTACTGCTGCCCCCCAAAGAGCAGGCCAGGTGGCCATGGTCTTTCAAGCTTGCCTGCCCATGCCTGGCAGGGAGAAGCTGCTGCAAAAAGCCAAAGGGGAGGAGCAGCAATGTGCTGTGGTGGGGGCATGGCTGGGTCGCCCCCTCCCTTGAACTTGCAGGGAAGAAGGCCAACCACAGGCGGGGCTGTGTTTGCAAGAGTGTAGCCAGCCGAGTGAAGGACGCCACGAGTCCTCTCTCTTCAGCCCTTGGGAGACCTCACCTGGAGCCAGCCCTAGGTCCAGGGTGGGGCTCGACCATGCAAGAGAGGCTCTGGAATGCTGGAGCAAATCCAGCGGAGGCTCCCAAGCTGGCCAGCGGGCTGGAGAACCTGGTGTCCAAGGGAGAGGTGGAGAGGACTGTGTTTGTTCAGCCCATAGAAGAGAAGGCTCAAGGGTCCATCTCCTTGCTGTCTGCAGCTACCCGGGGGAAAGGCTAGAGGTAACTTAGCCAGCTCTTCTCAGAGGCGCACAGTGACAGGGTGAGAGGCACAAGACGTAGAGTTGCAAAAAGGCAGATTCTGGCTAGCTGTTGGGAGGCGCGTTTCCACCATGAGGGTGGTCAAAGTTTGGAACAGGGCCCAGAGAGGCTGTGGGACTTCTACCCTTGGAGTTATTCAACCCTCAGGTGGACACAGCCCGGGCAGCCTGCTCTAACTGGCCCCGCTTGGAGCGGGGCCTTGGACGAGAGCTCTCCAGAGGTCCCCTCCAACCGACCCCGTTCAGTGGTTCCGTGCTGGGGTCTGACTGGTGGAACCCCACGGGAGCGTTTGATTTCACGGTTGCAGCGCTGAAAAATGGTCATTCCTTGCCCTCATTCACCCTGTCACGAGCGATGTCAGCAAGAGAGAATGGAGCCAGCAAGCAACGGTGGTGAATCCCGGCCAGGGTCCCTGCCTGCGGCAGTGCTTGGCATGGGGGTTTCTGAGGCCAGAGCAGAGCAAGTGTGCGGGAGGACGCACAGGCCCCGCAGTTGCTGGCTTCTCCAGGGCTGAGAGGTGAGAGCGCCTGAGGGAGGTCAGAAGCAGCCTCAAATTTGTCCTCTGGCCCCAATGCAGGCTTGGCGGCATCAGGAAACGCTGCCCGAGGTTCAGCCACACTCACCAGTGCCGTGGCTTGGGAAAGAGGAGAGCGCTGCTGCCTTCCTGCCCCGAGCTGAGGAGAAGAAGAGGAAGCCAGAGAGGCTGCCGCGGCTGCGCAAAGAGTAAGTGCGCGCCAGGCCCAGCCCCGGCCTGGAAAACTGGAGTGGCAGCACCTGTCCGAGGTGTGAGGAAGCCCATCTTGGGAGCCATGGGGCTGGGTATGGCGTCCCCTGATTTCTCCTGGCATGGCAATGACCTGGGCTGGACCCTGGTGCCAGGCAGCCCCAAGCTGCATTGCCACTTGAAGGCTGTGGGTACCACCAGCGGGAGCGTGCGTGCAGGGGCTGGTCGAGGGGAGAGGCAGGAGGGCCTCAGCCAGAAGGGGAGAGGGAACTTTCCCTGCTCTTGCAGGCAGCTTTCTGTACGAGCAAGCCACACCCTGCAACTCTTGGAGACTTACCAAGTGCGTCGGGAAGAGTGGAAGCAGAGGGTAGAGCTGAATCGGCAGCGGAATTCCCAAGAGAAGCACTTCCTCTGGTAAATTTCTCCAGCTGGGGGTGCTGTTTCCCCTTCCCCTGCACTGGCCTTCCCTCCACACCCAGGAGCACCCAAGGGGAGGGGAGGGGAAGGGGGTCCGGTCTTTCCCTGGCACCCCTCGTGGGAGAGCAACAGGCTTTGCAGGCTGTGGCCTGGGAGCAGGCACCCTTCCAGCCCAGGGGCAGGGGTTGGGCACTCAGCGGTGGGCTTTCCCTGTGGGACCAGAAAGTTGTGGCTGCCGACGATGAAAGGATTCCTCCAGCGTTTTGGCTCTCCCTTTTCAAACCGCACGCTCCATCCTTGTCTCCCCAAGGCTCCACACCCGGACACCTTGCTCTGTGGGGATCGAGGCCGGCTTGGTGCAAAGTCCCATCCCCGCCTGACTCCTCCGCAGGCTGATTACCGGCACGTGGCACCTTGTCATGTCCTTGCCTTGGACACTAGGGCCCCTGTCCCGTTCCAGAAAGCATAGAGATGCCAGCAGAAGCAGACCCCAGAAGAACCGCCCTGCCCTAGGCCTGCAGCGTTTCCGTGCCCTTCTCCCTGTGCCTAAAACCAAACGGTTCCTTTTTAATGCCCTAGCACTGGGCAGCAGATGGCTCTGCGGGATCAAAGGGAGAGATACCAGGACTTGCTGGCTGCGCAGAAGACATGTGAACATTGCTGGAAAGTCTGGAAGCGTGGTCCTGAGCCATCTTGCTAGCTGCGGAAGCCTGCCTGGGCCTGAAGAGCGACCAGTCCCAAGGCACTGCAGCTCCAGGGCCAAGAGGAGGTCTGTCAGCGTGGGAGCTCCCTCGGCTGCTGTCAGCGTTGTCTCCATTGCGGCCATGGAGCTCTTAGCAAAGGGGATGTTGAAATCCACCTACAAGGGCCAAAGGAAAAAAAAAGTGGCGTGTACTTGTTCACGGCTGGAGTAACCAGCCTGTGCCTCACAAAGGACAGTGCTGCAGGACAGATGAACAGAAGAGCTGTTAAACCCCCCATGTGCTCCTCCACAGTTTTTGTAGCGCCGTAACAGAATAACGCCCGTACACAGACCGCAGCATAGAGACACGCGTGCCACAGAGCGGGTGTGCAAGCAAACCACTGCCTCACTCATTCTAAGGACAGCGCGCGCGCACACACACGCGCCCCTTTCTTCCTTCATTACCCTCCCTAGGACACGCTCAGAGCTCACACCTCTCACTCCCCAAGACCCTCACGCACAGCCAGGACTGCACCGCCAGAGTGCACATGCACCAGCCCAACACATCCCTGACACTGCACACGCATCCGCACACATGCTCACGCTCTCCACACGCACAGAGACACTGCACAGCGGACACACCCCTCACACAGCATGGTGGCCAGGACACACGTACACCTGATGGGCCCACAGCCCCAGGGGTGCTATAGGAGCTGCAGCCCTTCTCCGGATTGTATGGGGAAAGGCTAAGGGCAGAGGAGGAGCTGCTGTGGGGTAGAGCGGTGCGGCAACCTGGGAGTGCAGATGCCTGGCTTTTCTCTGCAGCTGCAGTGCTCTCCAGCCAGGCAAACCTGGGATGGGCCATGTTTGTCCCTGGGCCTCCGTCGGCCCTTGGCTGCTCCTTGTGGCGGCCCCCCCAGGGCTGTGCTCATGTCCTGGTGGGCGCACGGTGTCCCCACCACTCACCTCCTGCCTGCTGCCTGGAGGTGGACGTGCCTCATTTAGACCTTCCTCCTCTCTTGCCGCATGGCTGCGGTTGGTTTTTTTAGCGCTTTCTTGAATTAGGTTTTCAAAGCAGCACCTAGTAGCTTCTTGTAAACTACAGGCAGCTCACAGCTGCTTGACTGCCCTGTCAGCCTTTTTCAAATCCTGGGCTCCTTGAAGCCTGTCCATGCGCCTCCTCTGACCCGGGAACACAGCATCTCCCTGCCCTTCATCAAACACAGGAAGGGGCTTTGTGGATCCTCCCAGAGGAGCGGGTGATGGCCGTGTCCTTTCGGTCTGTTGCTGGGAGAAGCCTCTTCTTCGGTCGTCTTCCTTGTCCCAGTAACGCCTGATGCTCCAAACACTGCACTCTCCCTGCAAGTGCTGCCTCTTACTAAGCACCTGCTTCACTGGCAGACATTCGGCGTAGTAAAGAGGCAAAGGCTTTGGACCGCCTTGCTGCTGCAGGGACCAACAAATTGCCAAGGAGGTCCAGAAGCTGAGTACTCAGCCAGTACTGTTTTGCCCTGCCTGTGCGCTTAGTTGGCAGCTTTCCCTGGCCATGCAACTCATGAAGTGGTGCTGACCCTGATTTCCAGAAAAGTGCTTGTCAGTTTAAAAGAGAAGAACTGGTTTTCAGTGGGGAGTTGGAAGGGCGACGTTCTGCTGCTTTGGGGGACTGCCCGCTGGCTTTTCTGGTGCGGTGACCCTTCTGTCTCGTCTCGCTCTGAGAGCTCCGTGAGGTCCCTCTTGACCCTCCCTGTGTGGAATAGCTACAAGATGCTGCTGCAGAGACTACTGGACTCTGACAGCCAGGCAGGGGTTAGGCCAGAGCCCAGATGCCCTCGGGAGCAGAGCGCAAAGCCAGAAGCCCATTGGCTCCCCCACGAGATGTGGTTTGGGACCAGTGTTCCCTGCTGCTGCTCTCCGTGTCCTTCTTGGCTGCCTTAGCCCCTCTCCAGCCTCCACTCCCATTGGCCCAGCATGGCTTTGGCTGCTCTGGGTCTGCCCTTACTCACGGTCCCTGTGGCAGTCGGGTGTCCTTCTTCTGCCTCCCCTCGCCCCCTCCCCCGGCTGTCTTCACTACAGGGGCTTTCTGATGCACTCAATGGCCTCACAGGGCTGCCACAGCAGCGACCGCACTGTCCCAGCCCTGGGTCGCCTGTGGCCTCCCTTTTCCTGCCTCTAGCCAGCTAAACCCTGCCGAGGGGCACTTTGCCCTGGCACTCCGTGCCCTGGTGAATGTTGCAAGCCTGGCACGCAATGGCTGCTCCTTGCTGGACGAGACAAAGAGGAAAGCACTTGAGGTGCCCGGTTAATGCTGAAGAGCCATGGTGATCGCAGGCAACAATGGTTGCTCGTGGGCTCCAGTCCGCCTCTCCAAGCGTGCTCCAGTGGCGCAATGGGCCAGCGCGCAGTACTTATACAGCAGTGCTAAGCGGAGGGATGCTGAGGGTGTGAGTTCAAGCCTCACCTGGAGCATGGGCTTTTGATCATGCACTGCCTCCTCTTCCCTTGGGCGGTGCAGCTTTCTAGCAGCGACATCTGTCTCAAGCCAGACATCCCGGGACCTGCCAATACAGACACCTTGGAACACCAGAAGCGCTCGGGGCCGTTCCAGGCTTGACCTGGGCTCTGCCCGCATAGCACTCGGTTTGGGGCCCCGGAGGCAGAGCTGGGCTCTCCTCCCTTCTCTTCCGCAGAGGATCCAGACCCCACTCAGGGCGCAGATGCTAACATTTTCCTTTGCTCTTCAGCATTTGCCCTCCAGGCGGACACTCTCCCAGCACCAGCTGCCCAGCCTCACTGTGGCAGAGCCTTCCTAGCCAGCCTTTCCCCCTGCAGCCAGGCCAGGAGGAAGCACTCCTGGCTCTCTACACGCGAGCACTGCGGTGGAGCTGCAGGCAAAAGCTGCTGCCTCACAGCGCCTCTCACTCTGCAGCAGGCAAGGGAGAAAGGCAGCTCTGCCTTTCCAGGGAGGGTTTCTTTCCCACAGCCAGCTTACAGCTTGGCCGGAACAGGACTTAAGACTTCCAGCATGGTGGCATAACCTCAGAAAAGTCACACGCTCTCCCTGAAGAAAAAAAAAAGCGACTTCTTTCTCCCAGGGAAGAGCTACTTGTGTTGGGGGTCTCTATGGCGTGGGATGGCAGTTGCGGGTGGGCTGGGGCTGCAGGGCAGTTTGTGTGTGGAGCTGAGAGTGCCCTGACTGCAACACGGAGAGCAAGGGCAAGGGAAAGGAAAGGTGAAAAGCTGGGCACTTTCCAGGCAGAGTCTCTCAGTTCTCAAGCTTGGCCTGGAGAACGGAGAAGCTTGACTGCTTTCCCAGAAGCAGGGGTAGCTGTCACGGCAGCCCCACAGCAGAAGACACTGCACGATCACTAGAAACCAGGAAATCATTTTAGGCACGAGCCCACTGAATGTTTGGAACAGAGAGCACAGAAGAGCTCCCTAGGCCATGGCATCTTTGGAAACAAACCCCTTGGCCTACCCTTGCGGGTGCCTCCCGTGTCTTTTCCAACTCTCCTTTTCACCCGGCGGGCTTTGCAAAACCATTGCTGTGACTCGGATTCGGCCACAACGCAGAGTACTAACCACTATACGATCACAGCTGCCCATGTGATTGCCTTTCCTCCTCGGGCCATTTGTCCCTCCTGCCTCCTGCCCTCCTGCCTTCTGCCCTCCTGCGGAGCAGCCAGAGCTGTCAGGTGACGGCAGGCTAGCAGGGAGAAGTCAGAAAATGCGAGTCTGTGTCCTTGCAGAGCAGCACCCGAACAGCGCAAGCCCTCATGTGCCTCCCTGGGAGAGGGGAGGCAAACTCACGCTCTAGATTCACCTTTTCAGAAGTCTCAGTTCTTGGGGATGGCAAAGAACTGGACTGAAGGCAGTTACGGGGCATGTCCAGGGGCTGGCGATGAGGAAAGGACAACTCTGCAAAGAGCGGCCCCGCGTAGCCAGCTGGACAGAGGGTGGTGTAGGGGGGAAGGCAGGTGCATATCACAGGGGATACGAACTGCTCCGTGCCCAGCCCTGGCTCTTTCTGCTCAAGTGTCCCCTCCACCACGCACCCTGGGGTGCAGTGTGAGCCTGTGGGTGCACCTCCACAAAGAGCGACGGTCCTTTCCCCACTTGCTCTGCTCCTGCTGCTGGGAGAGGTCCTGGCGAGAGGTTGCAGCTGCAGGAGTGCTGCGCTGGGTGGCGGAGGTGGCTCAGCAGAAGGGAGCTGCTCCTCGCCTGAGCTACGTTGCAGCCATGCCCAGCCCTGGCCGCCATGCACCTCGCTGACCCTGCCCTTCCCTGGCTGACCGGGCTCCAGAGCTTGGCCTCAGACCCGTCTCAGCACTTTGGACTTGGCTGGCAACCACTGCTCTGTGCCTGGCCCTCGTTCCTGACACTCAACCAGCTCTCCCTTCTTGCTCGGGTGCTGAGGGCCTGTGCCCTGCCAGGGAGGTCCCTGCCTCACTGGCCTTGCTATGTCCCTCGCAGCCTGCTTGCCTGCCCTCGGAAAGCAGCCCGCTCCCACTGCTGGCTGCCACCTGCAGCAAGAGCGTGCTCACGTTTCGCACTGTGCTGCAAGGACAGCCGGAAGGGGCATCGGTCCCCTGGCGAGAGGCAATCCAGACTTCCCCCAGCCCAACCCATGCACCAGGACAGGAGTGTTGCAGTCTGGTGGGTATAGGTGAGTGGTGCAAGGAGCTGGATTTTGGCTCCGGTTTCTTGGAGAGGTGGGTTTGAAGCCCGTGCTGTCGGGCTTTGTTGTCTCAGGCTGCTGTGATTTGTGCCCAGCTGTGATTTTCTGCTCAGGGACTTTCCAGGTGCAAACCTGTGTCCAGCAGTGACCAGCCTCCCCGCCGACCGCCACCTTGCACTCCCTGGGCCTTCCCGCTGCAGGGTGCCTGCTGCCCAGAGGCTCTGGTTGAGGGCCTCGTTCTCAGAAAGAAGGAGGAATGCCTGCAGAGTTGCCTGGGAAGGCTCGGGCTGCCACGGCAATTTGTCTTCCTGACCGGCTGTGGAGGGCTGTGGTTGGAGGGGTTGGTCCCCTGCAGGGCAGGGCTGGTGCCCACCGGTGGGTGCACAGGCAGGCTGGGCCTCTCCTCCCTGGTGGTCTAGTGGTCAGGATTCGGCACTCTCACTGCCGCGGCCTGGGTTCGATTCCCAGCCAGGGAAAGGCTTAGGGTTAGGGCTAACCCTATTGCCACAGCAAGCGAGGCCTTTCACCTGGGGGGCAGCGTGGAAGGAAGGGGACCCTATCAGACGCACAGGAGCTCTGAGCAGGCACGAGGAACAGGGCGTTTCCTCTGTTGCAACAACAGCCATCCTGGGCTTGCCTGTGCAGCCAGCTCCAGGGCAGCCCTGTCTTCTGCCAAATCCCCTTGCAGAATACCCTTTCCTTAGGGCTCCTGGGAGGCGCTGGGTGACAGAGAAAAGGTCTCTGGGTCTGCGGGACGTGACTCACCTGCCGCAGGAGCTGCCTTGTCTTTCAGTCCTAAGATCCCTGCACTACCCAGTCCCACAGAGGCAGGAGCAGGCGACTCTGCAGTGAAGCTTTGCTCTGCACATGCCAATGAGAGACCCTTCCCATGCTTCCTGGTGCAGACGGGGCCAGAAGGCCCAGGGAGGAGCTGAAATGGGCTCCTGGGCCCATGGGCAGGGTGTGTGGAGCATTGCTGGTCAGGGCCACTGAGGCCCTCAGGGCCCTGACAGCACCCAGGTGTCGCGTCCTGCTGCTACGCCACAGGGGACTTGCAATAACAACCAGTGCTTAGGCCCTGCTGATAGTCACAGCCTGAGCCAGCCCTTGGTTCTGTTACGTCCTGGACAACTCCGGTCACTTTGAAAGAAGCCCTGGAAACAAGCCCACCTGCCCCCCACACTCAGCCATGGCACAGGTGTTCCTCAGTGCAGCGAGATGTTGGTGCACAAGGGGTGGCGCTTAACGCTCCCAGACCCGATTTTGCATTCGCACGGCCTTTGGCACGGTTTGGAGACGGTCCTGGCGGACTCTTGGACAGTGCCCGGGGGGAAAGGAAGTAGCCGTTGCTGAGAGCACAGCTCACCGAGGCAGCACACAGGTGCAGCAGTTTGAGCCAAAGGAGGCTGTGACCTCTCGCAAGCTCTAACAGGCTCCAGCGAGCTCTGTCAGCCATTCCTGAGCACAGGGCGCTTGGAGCTCTAGTTCCACCTAGAGTCGTGATGAGGGAAGGTCAAGCAGCCGTCCAGCAGGTGCCAGCGAGAGACCTGTACCACAAGCGCTGGGCCCAGTACAAGAAAGACATGGCCATGCCGGAGCGAGTCCAGCAAAAGGCCTCCGAGAGGCTTGAGGGATTGAAGCATCCGTCACACGAGCAGAGGCTGAGAGAGCTGGGATTGTTTAGGCGGGAGACGCAAAGGCCCAGAGGGGCTCTTGTCGGTGTGTCTAAATATGCGATGGGGGGAGTAAAGAAGACGGAGCCAGACTCCAGAGCCCAGGCAGACTCCAGACTCCAGAACCCAGAGAGGCTGTGGTATACCTAACCAGCACCAGCCCTTGCTTTGCCGAGGCTCCTCTTTATTCCTTCCTTCCTTTATCCCTTCCTTCCTTCCTTCAGGGCAGAGCTCAGCACAGCCCCTGCGGCCAGCAATGGCAGCGCAGCGTCCCCATCTGGGGCCACCACACTGGTGAGCTCCCCCTCCCCGCCCCCGCCATGGCTCTCGCTGCGCCACGGCGTGGGGTGGGGGCAGCACCCCAAAACAGCCAGCGCAGCTGCCCTTGGCTGAGGTGGGCAAAGCCTGGCAGGGTCTGGGGGAGGGTGTCGCGGGAGGCCTGGCAGCCTCTTGGTGACGCGGGCTGGGGTCACAGTGGGACATGCCGCATCACAGCCACAGCTCCCCTCCCGCCACGGGGCCCCTCCCTGCACTTCCCTGCGAGGCCTGGGCAAGCCCAGCTTTCGGGTGCTGCTCTCGCCACCGCTCTTCTCTGGAGGAGCTGCTTTGCAGCGCAACGAGAGGGCGAAGGCAGGCCACGCAACACTGCTGGAGCCTGCCTGGGGAAGTGCAAAGGAGGAGGAGGAGAAGTTTCCTCCTCCCCCTCCTGCTACAGGGCCTCATTGAGCGTGAGGGGGCGCAAAGATGGAGAACCTGTGGCCAGACGTGTTCCCAACGCTCAGGAATCTCAGCCGCTACGGTAAGGCTTGCAGGAGGTATTTCCTGACTGCTGTAGAGCATATCAGCTAGGAGAAGAGCTATGGAAAGGCTGGGCTCTGTGGGGCAGGGCTGGACAGGGCTAGTGGGTGCCACGAGAGACCAGTCTGCACGTCCCTTGGTGGCCCAGCGGTGAGTTTGGCAGCCGGGACTCCTGCAGGGGAGACACCTGGGGCTGCCCTGAGCCTGGGCGACTCCTGTGGGCACGGCACCGTCCTCTCACTGGCGTGGAAAGCTAGTCCCCGTTTCCCTAGCGGGCGGGTATGCCTTTCAGGCATGCCCACCTGAAAGGACAGGAGCCTCGCTTAGAAGTGGGCAGAGGTGTCCTCGCAGCTCAGCTCTGCAGCTCCCGCCACGTGGAGCGCCTTGCGTGTTCGGAATTGGGGTGGCGGTATGTTTCGTCTCACCTGCACCGGTCACCTCCTTGGTGAGCAGGGTGCTGAATGGTTGTGCGCTTGCTGACTTGGATTTTTCCCTTGCTTTCCAGAGATTGTTACCATTTGGGACAGCGTCTCTGAATACATTCTAGAGCACTTGGCAGAGAACAAGGTGGGTCTTGTGGCTCGGTCCTCCCCTCCTGAAACGCTGACGGTTTGCCTTGTCCTGACACCCCTGTGCCACGGCGTGCCGTTGCTTCCCTCCCCTGAAAAGAGAAAGAGCACCCCCGCAGGACACTGTCCTGGACAAATGTGCCACAGAGCAGCTTCTCTGGCACCGGCGGTAACAACGGAAGTCCCGATAAAGCAGAAGAGAGTGCTGGGCACTTTCTGGGCCTTCTCCCTTCTCCAGTGCCAGCATGGAAAAACCAAAGCCTGGCCCCTGTTCCAGGGTTGGTCCCTGCCGTTGGAAACCCCTCCGACTGTAGGTAGGGGAGGAATGTTGGCTCTGCTGTTGCTTTCCCAAAGAGATTTGGGGGGCGAGCAGAGGAGCAAGAGGGAAGAAAGGTCTGGAGTGTGTGCTTTCCCTAGTGCCCCATCTTGCCCTTTGCATGCTAGGGGTGGGCAGGGCCCAGGGCAGCATCCCCACGCTCGGGCAAGCCCTCGGTCCGTTTTTCGTCTCCAGGCTGCTTATGCTTGTTCCTTCTCTCCCGCTGCTGCTCTCAGGGTGTCAAGGTATTAGGAGTGGGGATATTCTATGTCCTTAAACACTACGAGTGCTCCGTGAACGGTGAGCTTTCGATTGTTCGGAGACCCATGTTCCGTATATCGGAGGTTGTTGCCAAGGAATACCAGGCCAGGTGCGCTCAAGAAGATGTTCCTAGTAAGAAGACACGTTAAAACCTTTGCCTGCCCTTGCGCCGAGCTTGAGGCGCATGCAAACTGCTCTGAAGACATGACTGAATGCCTCCGGCTGGCCTGAGAACAACTTCAGCTTGTTCAAGCTGCAGAGGCCAGCCAGGAGCAACTGCTCAGAAAGGCTCCCTGGGTGTCCTTTCCTGGTAATATGCCTTCAGCCGGTGCGTGGGAGGGATAGGACACTGGCCCCAAAAGCGGAGACATTTGCTGACTACGAGGCGGTGGGGGTGGGGGTGGGGGTCGGGGTGGGGGTGCGGGGGGGGTAGAAGAACCCTGTGGGCTGCTGTGCCGTCCTTGCACTTTGCTTCTTCCTTGCGTCTACTGACATGGCATAGGCTTAGCCAGAGGGCACTGGCTGCGGGCACAGTCACAATGGCCTGGCACCATGCACTTTCTCATGGGACCTGCACCCGTCTGCCCTACTTGTCCTGCCCTCCGGTAACGTGGTCCTACCAAATGGTTAGTTTCCCTTTTTTATTCCTGCACTGGCAAAATCACTGCTGCCCCCTGAGCACCTCAGTTTGCAGGCTGCTCTGACTCTTCCCGGAAGGGACTCCATAAACCGCTCCTAGGCGCTGTAGCAGAGGATTCAAGAGCCTGCTCTGAGGCAGCGCTGTCTTGCCAGAAAGTGTTGTCACCTTGTGATTGGAGCCCGCTGCCCTGCTGCAGAGGTGACTTTGTTCCTCCTTTGCTGCTGTCTAGGTGACGTAAGAATCGTCCCTCTGAGGTACGAGGATCTATCCGTGTGTGCCCACATGCCTTTTACAACGGTGCAGTGCTGCATACAGGAGACCGTGATGGCGTTCTTTCGGGCCATCTCAAAAAGACAGGCCGTGGACTTTGTCTTCAAGGCCATTGGCATTCTCTCCGTACGAGACCAGGAAGTGACCATGAGATTTTACGATGACTTCCTCCTCACCGTGGATGGCACTGGAAAGCTGCTAGCAGCTCTGCTCGGGGTAAGTCGAGCACTTCCCCGTGCTACGCCTACTTCTTCTGGACACCTGTCAAAGGACGACTGAACTGATCTCTGTTGGCCTGCCAGGACCTTCCCGGCCAGCGGGGCAGCCACGGTCTCCAGCCACGCCAACTCTCTCTAGCGTCCGTCTCTCGTATGCAGTGGTCTGGGCGACAGAGGCGAACGTAGGACGAGCTGCCCCGCGTTAGGCCAAGGCTCTGGCTGGCCCAGCATCCCACTCTCTGTGCTAGAAATGATAATGGCGAGGCTTTTACGGGCTCAAAAGTAGGCAGTTTCTGGGGAAAGAGTCTACGACGCAGGCAGGTATCTGTGGCGCTTCCCCTCGCAGAAAGCCATGGTTGAGTGCTGGGCTGTCTGCACTGACCAGCCCTTCCCAGTGTCCCTGGCGTCCCACTGCCATGAACGGCTCTTTTCTGCCCCAGGCCTGCATTCACGCTCTGCTTGGGATGGTCACCCTGTCCCAGCCTGTCTCCTCATCCCAGCCCAATGCCCTTCCCCAGCTCTCTCGTGTGGCACTCCCGGTTCTTACCCACTGGGCAAAGGCAAAGCAAGGGCTGGGTCTCTCTCGCTCCTCTTCCATGCTATGGATGCAACCACCCAAATCCTTGGAGAGCCTGTGAGGCTAACACCAGGTCCGAGCCAGGTGTTCTCTTTCCAGGAAGGCTCATAGCAAGCCAACCGGCAAAACCCGGCCCGCAGAGACCCTGGCTAATCGAATGCCTTCTCCTGTGCCTGACTTCTCCACTAACAGAGAAGGCGCGTCCTCGTTGACTGTCTTGACTCTTGCCCTTGCGAAACACCTGGCAGTGAGGTCCCTCAGTCTCAGCTCTGAGCTGTGCATCTTCTGCTTTCCTAGTTGAGGGCTAGCATTTGGAGAGGAAACTTTGTTTCAGGGTGTCCCCGTGGCAGCATCTGCCCTGAGCACAAGAAAGATTTGCTGCCTTTAGGAGCAAGGCAGTCATGTCGCCGGAACGCTCTCACGTACCTCTGTCTCTGTTTCAGGCCCCAGGGACGAGACCCCTGGTGGTTTCAGGAAGAGGAAGTGTGGCTTTTCGCATGGGTCCCGGCAGTGTCTTCGTGTTGCCACAGTACGTTTGTGGAGTAGGTCTCAGCTCCTGCTCGGTGAATAGGAGGAGGGGAGGCGAGATGGTCTCCAGGGGCAGCAAGGAGGCCTGGAGTACACTTTCTCCGCGTTAGGATAGGGAAGCCCTGGCCCAGACTGGTGGGGCCTCTCGTGTGCGCACACGCCGCGGAGGTCTGGCCTGTGCCTCTCCGGTTCCTCAGAATGAGAGTTCTCAAGGATGTTGCGTACTCTGCTTTGGAAAGCTATGGCCTTGGCAGGCCTTCTCAAAGCTCTCTGGCAACGGACTGTGAATGCGAGCGGCAAAGGGAGCGTGGTGCCTTTTCTGCAGCCTGGCGTCTTCTCCTTTCCAGATTTGATTTGACGCTTCCGGCTGAAAAACAAGAGGCGGAATCTCCCTCCCAGGGATCCCTGAAGTGCACTGAAGAAGAAGGGCAGATGGACAGAACAGGTCATGTCACAGCTGACTTGTGAGAGAGAAGGGAGTGTGCATGCGTGCGTGTGTTCATGCGTGTGTTCCCTTTGTCCTCAGCAGTAGGTGGTTGGAGCCCTGGTCAAGATGCGGTGCCTGGGAGAGTAGACTGCCTCTTTGTGCCTCTATTTACCCCTCGCAGCAAATCTCAAGTGACTCTGGATGGCAGGAGGTCTCAGGGTGGCCCAACAGCAACAAATGCAGCTGGTGCCGCTGAAGGGCAGTTTTGCCCCGGGGCGCTGCGCCCTGGTGGATAGCGCAAGCTCCTCTTTCACTTTAGCACGTTTGGCGGCGAGGTGTCTATGCTGGAGGGGAAGGGAGGGGGGGTCTACCTCTCTGACGGATCCCGGGCACGTGAATGTGGGGAGAAAGATTGCCTGGAGATGACTGTCAACAGGCTGCTAGCGTGTGCCAAGGACGTCCTAGGGAGCAAGACCTCTTGGAGAGCGTGGCTCCAAGGGGATCAGCCTGTTTGATCCGATGCTGGAGCACATCTGCCTGTCCCAAGTGCTCACAAAGACGCTTGCTGAAGAGCCTTCTCCTTTCCTACTTCCAGGGAGTGCTCCCGTTGCGTGCCTCCTCTCTCAAGAAAGGCCTGTGCCACCCGCGTTATCTGGCGCCGGCCGTAAAAAGCAGAAGGGGCGGAAGAGCAAAGGAAGCAAGTCGTCGGCCAGGTGAGGCTCTTGGAGAAAAGGGCTGAGGGTGCCCTTGTGCTCTTGGAGTTCTTCGAAGGGGTTGCTTCTTCCGTACACTCTGTCAGTGTGACATCTGAAGGGCGGCCAACAAGTCTTTGCATGACTTGGTCTTCCTAGATTGACGGCAAGCCTGTCGCAGGTTTCTGCGAGCCTCTGGTGTCAAGCTTCTCTCTGGTGCCTTTCTTGTTTCCAGGACGGAGACTGAGATGTCGCCTGTGAGACCAGCCTCTTCCTCCAGAGGGTCTCGGAAGGCCGCCAAAGGCCGGGAGGCAAAGGACAGAGCGCGTAACAAGCAGACTGAGGGAAAAGGTAATGTCACAGCTGACTGGTGAGAGAGGTGTGTTTGTTTTCCTTTTGGCCTCCGCAGCACGGGGCTGGAGCCAAGCTGAAAAGGCGATGCCTGGCGGAGTAGGCTGCTTCTCTTGTGCCTCTGTTTACTCATCACGGCAGATCTCAGGGGACTCCTCCTGGAAGGGGCTCTCCGGGCAGTCCTGCAGCACCAACTGCAGCAGCTGCCACTGCTGAGGGGCACTTGGCCCTGGGACTCCATGCCCTGGTGTGTCTTGCAAGCTGCTCCTTAGTTGCAGGAGTCTGTCTGTGCAGCAGCATTTAGGAATTTAGGAAGATCCCTCCGCGCTCTGCGCGGGATCAAAATCCTGCCTTGAGCTGCCAGTGGCGGAGGGGGTCTAGCTTTCCCAGGGAAGCAGCGCGCTGGAAAGTGGGGAGGAAGACCACGTGGAGATGAGTGGCGACAGGCTGCGAAGCTGTGCCAAAACGTGGCTTCCTTGTGGAGGCTGGTAATTGCAGGCCTTGTGCTGTGCATCTCCCTAAGCATGTCTTTGGGCTGGATGCGCCAGAAGAGCACGTCTGTGCATGTGAGCGCCTTAGAGATGTGCAGGAATCTGTTCCCCTTCTCGTGTGGAACTATGCCCTCCAGCCCGCAGCCGCCCCAAAGGAGAGGGTACCATGAGGTCACCAGCACCTCCCAGCCAAGCCCCGCTTTTTAAGCCTATGGGCTAGAGAAAGCAGGAGAACAGCCACAGTACTCCAGGGCAGACGGGTGCCCTGCAGAAGTGAAGAGCTGGACAGGATTCTGTGTCAGCAAGGGCCTAAGACCTGCTCGGGAGCAGAGCTCCGAGGCAATCGGGCTCTTTGATCCAAAGCTGGAGCACAGCTGCCTGTCCTTCTTGTTCAAACGCTCACAGAGATGCTTGCTGAAGAGTCTCCGCCCTTCCTACTTCCAGGGAGTCCTCCTGCTGAGCGCCTCCTTTCTCGAGAAAGGCTTTCTCCGCCCACGCTATCTGGGGCCAGCTCAAAGGGAGGGAAAGAATGGAAAACCCGGGCAAACAAGCCAGCTGCCAGGTGAGGCTCTTGGAGCAAAGCATGCCGGTGACCGTGTGCTTTTGGCATTCTGGGAAGGAGTTGTTTCCGTCGCACACGCTGTCGGTATGAACTCTGAAAGGTTGTCAACTCGTGTCACAACGACCGATGTCGATGCAAGAGGTGTTGCAGCAGCTGAGAAGTTGCAGCAAAGCTGTTCTGCTTTGCTAGACATTTCAAGGGACCTCATTTGGTTGCAGCGTAGATGAGAGCACTTCCCAGAGGACCGTGAAAGTCAGACCATCCTCCCCCACCAACAGAGAGCGGTGTCCGTTTTCCCTGGTTTTTAGGTTGGATTCAATTCACTAGAAGCCTCCCCTTTTCCCATTTCACCCCAAAACAGAGTCTTTCTGACCACCTCACGGCCTTTAGTGCCCCTAGCAGGAGGCGGCTAGCGGGCTCTGCAGGCTCCGGGCGTGGCAAATGGCACTGGTTTTCTCCTCGTGCCATCCAGAGAGGGCCCACACCTGGGCATCCAGAGCTTTCCTTAGGGCCTGTAGGGCCCTCACTCTTGATGGGATCACAAGGGCTCAAATACACCAAATGCTCCAGCAGCACCGTCTTGTGCTGCAGAGGCTGGCACGCCGCTGCTTGTGAGCACAAGATGGAGAACGGTCTCATCCGGGACTCCGATAACCTCACCCGGCTTGTGTGTTTTCAGCCTGCTGCAAACAGTTTGGGAGAGCTCCTCTCAGGTGGACGAGGACAGCAAGCAGCAAGAACCTCGTCAAGCCAGACCTCGGACTGCAATTCCTGTTTGCAGGCAGCCAAACAGGGCAGAACAGGTAAGCCGAGGAGCGGAGCCGTGGAGGTCTCCAAGTCCGAGTGGTACTGCTGCCCCCCAAAGAGCAGGCCAGGTGGCCATGGTCTTTCAAGCTTGCCTGCCCATGCCTGGCAGGGAGAAGCTGCTGCAAAAAGCCAAAGGGGAGGAGCAGCAATGTGCTGTGGTGGGGGCATGGCTGGGTCGCCCCCTCCCTTGAACTTGCAGGGAAGAAGGCCAACCACAGGCGGGGCTGTGTTTGCAAGAGTGTAGCCAGCCAAGTGAAGGACGCCACGAGTCCTCTCTCTTCAGCCCTTGGGAGACCTCACCTGGAGCCAGCCCTAGGTCCAGGGTGGGGCTCGACCATGCAAGAGAGGCTCTGGAATGCTGGAGCAAATCCAGCGGAGGCTCCCAAGCTGGCCAGCGGGCTGGAGAACCTGGTGTCCAAGGGAGAGGTGGAGAGGACTGTGTTTGTTCAGCCCATAGAAGAGAAGGCTCAAGGGTCCATCTCCTTGCTGTCTGCAGCTACCCGGGGGAAAGGCTAGAGGTAACTTAGCCAGCTCTTCTCAGAGGCGCACAGTGACAGGGTGAGAGGCACAAGACGTAGAGTTGCAAAAAGGCAGATTCTGGCTAGCTGTTGGGAGGCGCGTTTCCACCATGAGGGTGGTCAAAGTTTGGAACAGGGCCCAGAGAGGCTGTGGGACTTCTACCCTTGGAGTTATTCAACCCTCAGGTGGACACAGCCCGGGCAGCCTGCTCTAACTGGCCCCGCTTGGAGCGGGGCCTTGGACGAGAGCTCTCCAGAGGTCCCCTCCAACCGACCCCGTTCAGTGGTTCCGTGCTGGGGTCTGACTGGTGGAACCCCACGGGAGCGTTTGATTTCACGGTTGCAGCGCTGAAAAATGGTCATTCCTTGCCCTCATTCACCCTGTCACGAGCGATGTCAGCAAGAGAGAATGGAGCCAGCAAGCAACGGTGGTGAATCCCGGCCAGGGTCCCTGCCTGCGGCAGTGCTTGGCATGGGGGTTTCTGAGGCCAGAGCAGAGCAAGTGTGCGGGAGGACGCACAGGCCCCGCAGTTGCTGGCTTCTCCAGGGCTGAGAGGTGAGAGCGCCTGAGGGAGGTCAGAAGCAGCCTCAAATTTGTCCTCTGGCCCCAATGCAGGCTTGGCGGCATCAGGAAACGCTGCCCGAGGTTCAGCCACACTCACCAGTGCCGTGGCTTGGGAAAGAGGAGAGCGCTGCTGCCTTCCTGCCCCGAGCTGAGGAGAAGAAGAGGAAGCCAGAGAGGCTGCCGCGGCTGCGCAAAAAGTAAGTGCGCGCCAGGCCCAGCCCCGGCCTGGAAAACTGGAGTGGCAGCACCTGTCCGAGGTGTGAGGAAGCCCATCTTGGGAGCCATGGGGCTGGGTATGGCGTCCCCTGATTTCTCCTGGCATGGCAATGACCTGGGCTGGACCCTGGTGCCAGGCAGCCCCAAGCTGCATTGCCACTTGAAGGCTGTGGGTACCACCAGCGGGAGCGTGCGTGCAGGGGCTGGTCGAGGGGAGAGGCAGGAGGGCCTCAGCCAGAAGGGGAGAGGGAACTTTCCCTGCTCTTGCAGGCAGCTTTCTGTACGAGCAAGCCACACCCTGCAACTCTTGGAGACTTACCAAGTGCGTCGGGAAGAGTGGAAGCAGAGGGTAGAGCTGAATCGGCAGCGGAATTCCCAAGAGAAGCACTTCCTCTGGTAAATTTCTCCAGCTGGGGGTGCTGTTTCCCCTTCCCCTGCACTGGCCTTCCCTCCACACCCAGGAGCACCCAAGGGGAGGGGAGGGGAAGGGGGTCCGGTCTTTCCCTGGCACCCCTCGTGGGAGAGCAACAGGCTTTGCAGGCTGTGGCCTGGGAGCAGGCACCCTTCCAGCCCAGGGGCAGGGGTTGGGCACTCAGCGGTGGGCTTTCCCTGTGGGACCAGAAAGTTGTGGCTGCCGACGATGAAAGGATTCCTCCAGTGTTTTGGCTCTCCCTTTTCAAACCGCACGCTCCATCCTTGTCTCCCCAAGGCTCCACACCCGGACACCTTGCTCTGTGGGGATCGAGGCCGGCTTGGTGCAAAGTCCCATCCCCGCCTGACTCCTCCGCAGGCTGATTACCGGCACGTGGCACCTTGTCATGTCCTTGCCTTGGACACTAGGGCCCCTGTCCCGTTCCAGAAAGCATAGAGATGCCAGCAGAAGCAGACCCCAGAAGAACCGCCCTGCCCTAGGCCTGCAGCGTTTCCGTGCCCTTCTCCCTGTGCCTAAAACCAAACGGTTCCTTTTTAATGCCCTAGCACTGGGCAGCAGATGGCTCTGCGGGATCAAAGGGAGAGATACCAGGACTTGCTGGCTGCGCAGAAGACATGTGAACATTGCTGGAAAGTCTGGAAGCGTGGTCCTGAGCCATCTTGCTAGCTGCGGAAGCCTGCCTGGGCCTGAAGAGCGACCAGTCCCAAGGCACTGCAGCTCCAGGGCCAAGAGGAGGTCTGTCAGCGTGGGAGCTCCCTCGGCTGCTGTCAGCGTTGTCTCCATTGCGGCCATGGAGCTCTTAGCAAAGGGGATGTTGAAATCCACCTACAAGGGCCAAAGGAAAAAAAAAGTGGCGTGTACTTGTTCACGGCTGGAGTAACCAGCCTGTGCCTCACAAAGGACAGTGCTGCAGGACAGATGAACAGAAGAGCTGTTAAACCCCCCATGTGCTCCTCCACAGTTTTTGTAGCGCCGTAACAGAATAACGCCCGTACACAGACCGCAGCATAGAGACACGCGTGCCACAGAGCGGGTGTGCAAGCAAACCACTGCCTCACTCATTCTAAGGACAGCGCGCGCGCACACACACGCGCCCCTTTCTTCCTTCATTACCCTCCCTAGGACACGCTCAGAGCTCACACCTCTCACTCCCCAAGACCCTCACGCACAGCCAGGACTGCACCGCCAGAGTGCACATGCACCAGCCCAACACATCCCTGACACTGCACACGCATCCGCACACATGCTCACGCTCTCCACACGCACAGAGACACTGCACAGCGGACACACCCCTCACACAGCATGGTGGCCAGGACACACGTACACCTGATGGGCCCACAGCCCCAGGGGTGCTATAGGAGCTGCAGCCCTTCTCCGGATTGTATGGGGAAAGGCTAAGGGCAGAGGAGGAGCTGCTGTGGGGTAGAGCGGTGCGGCAACCTGGGAGTGCAGATGCCTGGCTTTTCTCTGCAGCTGCAGTGCTCTCCAGCCAGGCAAACCTGGGATGGGCCATGTTTGTCCCTGGGCCTCCGTCGGCCCTTGGCTGCTCCTTGTGGCGGCCCCCCCAGGGCTGTGCTCATGTCCTGGTGGGCGCACGGTGTCCCCACCACTCACCTCCTGCCTGCTGCCTGGAGGTGGACGTGCCTCATTTAGACCTTCCTCCTCTCTTGCCGCATGGCTGCGGTTGGTTTTTTTAGCGCTTTCTTGAATTAGGTTTTCAAAGCAGCACCTAGTAGCTTCTTGTAAACTACAGGCAGCTCACAGCTGCTTGACTGCCCTGTCAGCCTTTTTCAAATCCTGGGCTCCTTGAAGCCTGTCCATGCGCCTCCTCTGACCCGGGAACACAGCATCTCCCTGCCCTTCATCAAACACAGGAAGGGGCTTTGTGGATCCTCCCAGAGGAGCGGGTGATGGCCGTGTCCTTTCGGTCTGTTGCTGGGAGAAGCCTCTTCTTCGGTCGTCTTCCTTGTCCCAGTAACGCCTGATGCTCCAAACACTGCACTCTCCCTGCAAGTGCTGCCTCTTACTAAGCACCTGCTTCACTGGCAGACATTCGGCGTAGTAAAGAGGCAAAGGCTTTGGACCGCCTTGCTGCTGCAGGGACCAACAAATTGCCAAGGAGGTCCAGAAGCTGAGTACTCAGCCAGTACTGTTTTGCCCTGCCTGTGCGCTTAGTTGGCAGCTTTCCCTGGCCATGCAACTCATGAAGTGGTGCTGACCCTGATTTCCAGAAAAGTGCTTGTCAGTTTAAAAGAGAAGAACTGGTTTTCAGTGGGGAGTTGGAAGGGCGACGTTCTGCTGCTTTGGGGGACTGCCCGCTGGCTTTTCTGGTGCGGTGACCCTTCTGTCTCGTCTCGCTCTGAGAGCTCCGTGAGGTCCCTCTTGACCCTCCCTGTGTGGAATAGCTACAAGATGCTGCTGCAGAGACTACTGGACTCTGACAGCCAGGCAGGGGTTAGGCCAGAGCCCAGATGCCCTCGGGAGCAGAGCGCAAAGCCAGAAGCCCATTGGCTCCCCCACGAGATGTGGTTTGGGACCAGTGTTCCCTGCTGCTGCTCTCCGTGTCCTTCTTGGCTGCCTTAGCCCCTCTCCAGCCTCCACTCCCATTGGCCCAGCATGGCTTTGGCTGCTCTGGGTCTGCCCTTACTCACGGTCCCTGTGGCAGTCGGGTGTCCTTCTTCTGCCTCCCCTCGCCCCCTCCCCCGGCTGTCTTCACTACAGGGGCTTTCTGATGCACTCAATGGCCTCACAGGGCTGCCACAGCAGCGACCGCACTGTCCCAGCCCTGGGTCGCCTGTGGCCTCCCTTTTCCTGCCTCTAGCCAGCTAAACCCTGCCGAGGGGCACTTTGCCCTGGCACTCCGTGCCCTGGTGAATGTTGCAAGCCTGGCACGCAATGGCTGCTCCTTGCTGGACGAGACAAAGAGGAAAGCACTTGAGGTGCCCGGTTAATGCTGAAGAGCCATGGTGATCGCAGGCAACAATGGTTGCTCGTGGGCTCCAGTCCGCCTCTCCAAGCGTGCTCCAGTGGCGCAATGGGCCAGCGCGCAGTACTTATACAGCAGTGCTAAGCGGAGGGATGCTGAGGGTGTGAGTTCAAGCCTCACCTGGAGCATGGGCTTTTGATCATGCACTGCCTCCTCTTCCCTTGGGCGGTGCAGCTTTCTAGCAGTGACATCTGTCTCAAGCCAGACATCCCGGGACCTGCCAATACAGACACCTTGGAACACCAGAAGCGCTCGGGGCCGTTCCAGGCTTGACCTGGGCTCTGCCCGCATAGCACTCGGTTTGGGGCCCCGGAGGCAGAGCTGGGCTCTCCTCCCTTCTCTTCCGCAGAGGATCCAGACCCCACTCAGGGCGCAGATGCTAACATTTTCCTTTGCTCTTCAGCATTTGCCCTCCAGGCGGACACTCTCCCAGCACCAGCTGCCCAGCCTCACTGTGGCAGAGCCTTCCTAGCCAGCCTTTCCCCCTGCAGCCAGGCCAGGAGGAAGCACTCCTGGCTCTCTACACGCGAGCACTGCGGTGGAGCTGCAGGCAAAAGCTGCTGCCTCACAGCGCCTCTCACTCTGCAGCAGGCAAGGGAGAAAGGCAGCTCTGCCTTTCCAGGGAGGGTTTCTTTCCCACAGCCAGCTTACAGCTTGGCCGGAACAGGACTTAAGACTTCCAGCATGGTGGCATAACCTCAGAAAAGTCACACGCTCCCCCTGAAGAAAAAAAAAAAGCGACTTCTTTCTCCCAGGGAAGAGCTACTTGTGTTGGGGGTCTCTATGGCGTGGGATGGCAGTTGCGGGTGGGCTGGGGCTGCAGGGCAGTTTGTGTGTGGAGCTGAGAGTGCCCTGACTGCAACACGGAGAGCAAGGGCAAGGGAAAGGAAAGGTGAAAAGCTGGGCACTTTCCAGGCAGAGTCTCTCAGTTCTCAAGCTTGGCCTGGAGAACGGAGAAGCTTGACTGCTTTCCCAGAAGCAGGGGTAGCTGTCACGGCAGCCCCCCAGCAGAAGACACTGCACGATCACTAGAAACCAGGAAATCATTTTAGGCACGAGCCCACTGAATGTTTGGAACAGAGAGCACAGAAGAGCTCCCTAGGCCATGGCATCTTTGGAAACAAACCCCTTGGCCTACCCTTGCGGGTGCCTCCCGTGTCTTTTCCAACTCTCCTTTTCACCCGGCGGGCTTTGCAAAACCATTGCTGTGACTCGGATTCGGCCACAACGCAGAGTACTAACCACTATACGATCACAGCTGCCCATGTGATTGCCTTTCCTCCTCGGGCCATTTGTCCCTCCTGCCTCCTGCCCTCCTGCCTTCTGCCCTCCTGCGGAGCAGCCAGAGCTGTCAGGTGACGGCAGGCTAGCAGGGAGAAGTCAGAAAATGCGAGTCTGTGTCCTTGCAGAGCAGCACCCGAACAGCGCAAGCCCTCATGTGCCTCCCTGGGAGAGGGGAGGCAAACTCACGCTCTAGATTCACCTTTTCAGAAGTCTCAGTTCTTGGGGATGGCAAAGAACTGGACTGAAGGCAGTTACGGGGCATGTCCAGGGGCTGGCGATGAGGAAAGGACAACTCTGCAAAGAGCGGCCCCGCGTAGCCAGCTGGACAGAGGGTGGTGTAGGGGGGAAGGCAGGTGCATAGCACAGGGGATACGAACTGCTCCGTGCCCAGCCCTGGCTCTTTCTGCTCAAGTGTCCCCTCCACCACGCACCCTGGGGTGCAGTGTGAGCCTGTGGGCGCACCTCCACAAAGAGCGACGGTCCTTTCCCCACTTGCTCTGCTCCTGCTGCTGGGAGAGGTCCTGGCGAGAGGTTGCAGCTGCAGGAGTGCTGCGCTGGGTGGCGGAGGTGGCTCAGCAGAAGGGAGCTGCTCCTCGCCTGAGCTACGTTGCAGCCATGCCCGGCCCTGGCCGCCATGCACCTCGCTGACCCTGCCCTTCCCTGGCTGACCGGGCTCCAGAGCTTGGCCTCAGACCCGTCTCAGCACTTTGGACTTGGCTGGCAACCACTGCTCTGTGCCTGGCCCTCGTTCCTGACACTCAACCAGCTCTCCCTTCTTGCTCGGGTGCTGAGGGCCTGTGCCCTGCCAGGGAGGTCCCTGCCTCACTGGCCTTGCTATGTCCCTCGCAGCCTGCTTGCCTGCCCTCGGAAAGCAGCCCGCTCCCACTGCTGGCTGCCACCTGCAGCAAGAGCGTGCTCACGTTTCGCACTGTGCTGCAAGGACAGCCGGAAGGGGCATCGGTCCCCTGGCGAGAGGCAATCCAGACTTCCCCCAGCCCAACCCATGCACCAGGACAGGAGTGTTGCAGTCTGGTGGGTATAGGTGAGTGGTGCAAGGAGCTGGATTTTGGCTCCGGTTTCTTGGAGAGGTGGGTTTGAAGCCCGTGCTGTTGGGTTTTGTTGTCTCAGGCTGCTGTGATTTGTGCCCAGCTGTGATTTTCTGCTCAGGGACTTTCCAGGTGCAAACCTGTGTCCAGCAGTGACCAGCCTCCCCGCCGACCGCCACCTTGCACTCCCTGGGCCTTCCCGCTGCAGGGTGCCTGCTGCCCAGAGGCTCTGGTTGAGGGCCTCGTTCTCAGAAAGAAGGAGGAATGCCTGCAGAGTTGCCTGGGAAGGCTCGGGCTGCCACGGCAATTTGTCTTCCTGACCGGCTGTGGGGGGCTGTGGTTGGAGGGGTTGGTCCCCTGCAGGGCAGGGCTGGTGCCCACCGGTGGGTGCACAGGCAGGCTGGGCCTCTCCTCCCTGGTGGTCTAGTGGTCAGGATTCGGCACTCTCACTGCCGCGGCCTGGGTTCGATTCCCAGCCAGGGAAAGGCTTAGGGTTAGGGCTAACCCTATTGCCACAGCAAGCGAGGCCTTTCACCTGGGGGGCAGCGTGGAAGGAAGGGGACCCTATCAGACGCACAGGAGCTCTGAGCAGGCACGAGGAACAGGGCGTTTCCTCTGTTGCAACAACAGCCATCCTGGGCTTGCCTGTGCAGCCAGCTCCAGGGCAGCCCTGTCTTCTGCCAAATCCCCTTGCAGAATACCCTTTCCTTAGGGCTCCTGGGAGGCGCTGGGTGACAGAGAAAAGGTCTCTGGGTCTGCGGGACGTGACTCACCTGCCGCAGGAGCTGCCTTGTCTTTCAGTCCTAAGATCCCTGCACTACCCAGTCCCACAGAGGCAGGAGCAGGCGACTCTGCAGTGAAGCTTTGCTCTGCACATGCCAATGAGAGACCCTTCCCATGCTTCCTGGTGCAGACGGGGCCAGAAGGCCCAGGGAGGAGCTGAAATGGGCTCCTGGGCCCATGGGCAGGGTGTGTGGAGCATTGCTGGTCAGGGCCACTGAGGCCCTCAGGGCCCTGACAGCACCCAGGTGTCGCGTCCTGCTGCTACGCCACAGGGGACTTGCAATAACAACCAGTGCTTAGGCCCTGCTGATAGTCACAGCCTGAGCCAGCCCTTGGTTCTGTTACGTCCTGGACAACTCCGGTCACTTTGAAAGAAGCCCTGGAAACAAGCCCACCTGCCCCCCACACTCAGCCATGGCACAGGTGTTCCTCAGTGCAGCGAGATGTTGGTGCACAAGGGGTGGCGCTTAACGCTCCCAGACCCGATTTTGCATTCGCACGGCCTTTGGCACGGTTTGGAGACGGTCCTGGCGGACTCTTGGACAGTGCCCGGGGGGAAAGGAAGTAGCCGTTGCTGAGAGCACAGCTCACCGAGGCAGCACACAGGTGCAGCAGTTTGAGCCAAAGGAGGCTGTGACCTCTCGCAAGCTCTAACAGGCTCCAGCGAGCTCTGTCAGCCATTCCTGAGCACAGGGCGCTTGGAGCTCTAGTTCCACCTAGAGTCGTGATGAGGGAAGGTCAAGCAGCCGTCCAGCAGGTGCCAGCGAGAGACCTGTACCACAAGCGCTGGGCCCAGTACAAGAAAGACATGGCCATGCCGGAGCGAGTCCAGCAAAAGGCCTCCGAGAGGCTTGAGGGATTGAAGCATCCGTCACACGAGCAGAGGCTGAGAGAGCTGGGATTGTTTAGGCGGGAGACGCAAAGGCCCAGAGGGGCTCTTGTCGGTGTGTCTAAATACGCGATGGGGGGAGTAAAGAAGACGGAGCCAGACTCCAGAGCCCAGGCAGACTCCAGACTCCAGAACCCAGAGAGGCTGTGGTATACCTAACCAGCACCAGCCCTTGCTTTGCCGAGGCTCCTCTTTATTCCTTCCTTCCTTTATCCCTTCCTTCCTTCCTTCAGGGCAGAGCTCAGCACAGCCCCTGCGGCCAGCAATGGCAGCGCAGCGTCCCCATCTGGGGCCACCACACTGGTGAGCTCCCCCTCCCCGCCCCCGCCATGGCTCTCGCTGCGCCACGGCGTGGGGTGGGGGCAGCACCCCAAAACAGCCAGCGCAGCTGCCCTTGGCTGAGGTGGGCAAAGCCTGGCAGGGTCTGGGGGAGGGTGTCGCGGGAGGCCTGGCAGCCTCTTGGTGACGCGGGCTGGGGTCACAGTGGGACATGCCGCATCACAGCCACAGCTCCCCTCCCGCCACGGGGCCCCTCCCTGCACTTCCCTGCGAGGCCTGGGCAAGCCCAGCTTTCGGGTGCTGCTCTCGCCACCGCTCTTCTCTGGAGGAGCTGCTTTGCAGCGCAACGAGAGGGCGAAGGCAGGCCACGCAACACTGCTGGAGCCTGCCTGGGGAAGTGCAAAGGAGGAGGAGGAGAAGTTTCCTCCTCCCCCTCCTGCTACAGGGCCTCATTGAGCGTGAGGGGGCGCAAAGATGGAGAACCTGTGGCCAGACGTGTTCCCAACGCTCAGGAATCTCAGCCGCTACGGTAAGGCTTGCAGGAGGTATTTCCTGACTGCTGTAGAGCATATCAGCTAGGAGAAGAGCTATGGAAAGGCTGGGCTCTGTGGGGCAGGGCTGGACAGGGCTAGTGGGTGCCACGAGAGACCAGTCTGCACGTCCCTTGGTGGCCCAGCGGTGAGTTTGGCAGCCGGGACTCCTGCAGGGGAGACACCTGGGGCTGCCCTGAGCCTGGGCGACTCCTGTGGGCACGGCACCGTCCTCTCACTGGCGTGGAAAGCTAGTCCCCGTTTCCCTAGCGGGCGGGTATGCCTTTCAGGCATGCCCACCTGAAAGGACAGGAGCCTCGCTTAGAAGTGGGCAGAGGTGTCCTCGCAGCTCAGCTCTGCAGCTCCCGCCACGTGGAGCGCCTTGCGTGTTCGGAATTGGGGTGGCGGTATGTTTCGTCTCACCTGCACCGGTCACCTCCTTGGTGAGCAGGGTGCTGAATGGTTGTGCGCTTGCTGACTTGGATTTTTCCCTTGCTTTCCAGAGATTGTTACCATTTGGGACAGCGTCTCTGAATACATTCTAGAGCACTTGGCAGAGAACAAGGTGGGTCTTGTGGCTCGGTCCTCCCCTCCTGAAACGCTGACGGTTTGCCTTGTCCTGACACCCCTGTGCCACGGCGTGCCGTTGCTTCCCTCCCCTGAAAAGAGAAAGAGCACCCCCGCAGGACACTGTCCTGGACAAATGTGCCACAGAGCAGCTTCTCTGGCACCGGCGGTAACAACGGAAGTCCCGATAAAGCAGAAGAGAGTGCTGGGCACTTTCTGGGCCTTCTCCCTTCTCCAGTGCCAGCATGGAAAAACCAAAGCCTGGCCCCTGTTCCAGGGTTGGTCCCTGCCGTTGGAAACCCCTCCGACTGTAGGTAGGGGAGGAATGTTGGCTCTGCTGTTGCTTTCCCAAAGAGATTTGGGGGGCGAGCAGAGGAGCAAGAGGGAAGAAAGGTCTGGAGTGTGTGCTTTCCCTAGTGCCCCATCTTGCCCTTTGCATGCTAGGGGTGGGCAGGGCCCAGGGCAGCATCCCCACGCTCGGGCAAGCCCTCGGTCCGTTTTTCGTCTCCAGGCTGCTTATGCTTGTTCCTTCTCTCCCGCTGCTGCTCTCAGGGTGTCAAGGTATTAGGAGTGGGGATATTCTATGTCCTTAAACACTACGAGTGCTCCGTGAACGGTGAGCTTTCGATTGTTCGGAGACCCATGTTCCGTATATCGGAGGTTGTTGCCAAGGAATACCAGGCCAGGTGCGCTCAAGAAGATGTTCCTAGTAAGAAGACACGTTAAAACCTTTGCCTGCCCTTGCGCCGAGCTTGAGGCGCATGCAAACTGCTCTGAAGACATGACTGAATGCCTCCGGCTGGCCTGAGAACAACTTCAGCTTGTTCAAGCTGCAGAGGCCAGCCAGGAGCAACTGCTCAGAAAGGCTCCCTGGGTGTCCTTTCCTGGTAATATGCCTTCAGCCGGGTGCGTGGGAGGGATAGGACGCTGGCCCCAAAAGCGGAGACATTTGCTGACTACGAGGCGGTGGGGGTGGGGGTGGGGGTCGGGGTGGGGGTGCGGGGGGGGTAGAAGAACCCTGTGGGCTGCTGTGCCGTCCTTGCACTTTGCTTCTTCCTTGCGTCTACTGACATGGCATAGGCTTAGCCAGAGGGCACTGGCTGCGGGCACAGTCACAATGGCCTGGCACCATGCACTTTCTCATGGGACCTGCATCCGTCTGCCCTACTTGTCCTGCCCTCCGGTAACGTGGTCCTACCAAATGGTTGGTTTCCCTTTTTTATTCCTGCACTGGCAAAATCACTGCTGCCCCCTGAGCACCTCAGTTTGCAGGCTGCTCTGACTCTTCCCGGAAGGGACTCCATAAACCGCTCCTAGGCGCTGTAGCAGAGGATTCAAGAGCCTGCTCTGAGGCAGTGCTGTCTTGCCAGAAAGTGTTGTCACCTTGTGATTGGAGCCCGCTGCCCTGCTGCAGAGGTGACTTTGTTCCTCCTTTGCTGCTGTCTAGGTGACGTAAGAATCGTCCCTCTGAGGTACGAGGATCTATCCGTGTGTGCCCACATGCCTTTTACAACGGTGCAGTGCTGCATACAGGAGACCGTGATGGCGTTCTTTCGGGCCATCTCAAAAAGACAGGCCGTGGACTTTGTCTTCAAGGCCATTGGCATTCTCTCCGTACGAGACCAGGAAGTGACCATGAGATTTTACGATGACTTCCTCCTCACCGTGGATGGCACTGGAAAGCTGCTAGCAGCTCTGCTCGGGGTAAGTCGAGCACTTCCCCGTGCTACGCCTACTTCTTCTGGACACCTGTCAAAGGACGACTGAACTGATCTCTGTTGGCCTGCCAGGACCTTCCCGGCCAGCGGGGCAGCCACGGTCTCCAGCCACGCCAACTCTCTCTAGCGTCCGTCTCTCGTACGCAGTGGTCTGGGCGACAGAGGCGAACGTAGGACGAGCTGCCCCGCGTTAGGCCAAGGCTCTGGCTGGCCCAGCATCCCACTCTCTGTGCTAGAAATGATAATGGCGAGGCTTTTACGGGCTCAAAAGTAGGCAGTTTCTGGGGAAAGAGTCTACGACGCAGGCAGGTATCTGTGGCGCTTCCCCTCGCAGAAAGCCATGGTTGAGTGCTGGGCCGTCTGCACTGACCAGCCCTTCCCAGTGTCCCTGGCGTCCCACTGCCATGAACGGCTCTTTTCTGCCCCAGGCCTGCATTCACGCTCTGCTTGGGATGGTCACCCTGTCCCAGCCTGTCTCCTCATCCCAGCCCAATGCCCTTCCCCAGCTCTCTCGTGTGGCACTCCCGGTTCTTACCCACTGGGCAAAGGCAAAGCAAGGGCTGGGTCTCTCTCGCTCCTCTTCCATGCTATGGATGCAACCACCCAAATCCTTGGAGAGCCTGTGAGGCTAACACCAGGTCCGAGCCAGGTGTTCTCTTTCCAGGAAGGCTCATAGCAAGCCAACCGGCAAAACCCGGCCCGCAGAGACCCTGGCTAATCGAATGCCTTCTCCTGTGCCTGACTTCTCCACTAACAGAGAAGGCGCGTCCTCGTTGACTGTCTTGACTCTTGCCCTTGCGAAACACCTGGCAGTGAGGTCCCTCAGTCTCAGCTCTGAGCTGTGCATCTTCTGCTTTCCTAGTTGAGGGCTAGCATTTGGAGAGGAAACTTTGTTTCAGGGTGTCCCGGTGGCAGCATCTGCCCTGAGCACAAGAAAGATTTGCTGCCTTTAGGAGCAAGGCAGTCATGTCGCCGGAACGCTCTCACGTACCTCTGTCTCTGTTTCAGGCCCCAGGGACGAGACCCCTGGTGGTTTCAGGAAGAGGAAGTGTGGCTTTTCGCATGGGTCCCGGCAGTGTCTTCGTGTTGCCACAGTACGTTTGTGGAGTAGGTCTCAGCTCCTGCTCGGTGAATAGGAGGAGGGGAGGCGAGATGGTCTCCAGGGGCAGCAAGGAGGCCTGGAGTACACTTTCTCCGCGTTAGGATAGGGAAGCCCTGGCCCAGACTGGTGGGGCCTCTCGTGTGCGCACACGCCGCGGAGGTCTGGCCTGTGCCTCTCCGGTTCCTCAGAATGAGAGTTCTCAAGGATGTTGCGTACTCTGCTTTGGAAAGCTATGGCCTTGGCAGGCCTTCTCAAAGCTCTCTGGCAACGGACTGTGAATGCGAGCGGCAAAGGGAGCGTGGTGCCTTTTCTGCAGCCTGGCGTCTTCTCCTTTCCAGATTTGATTTGACGCTTCCGGCTGAAAAACAAGAGGCGGAATCTCCCTCCCAGGGATCCCTGAAGTGCACTGAAGAAGAAGGGCAGATGGACAGAACAGGTCATGTCACAGCTGACTTGTGAGAGAGAAGGGAGTGTGCATGCGTGCGTGTGTTCATGCGTGTGTTCCCTTTGTCCTCAGCAGTAGGTGGTTGGAGCCCTGGTCAAGATGCGGTGCCTGGGAGAGTAGACTGCCTCTTTGTGCCTCTATTTACCCCTCGCAGCAAATCTCAAGTGACTCTGGATGGCAGGAGGTCTCAGGGTGGCCCAACAGCAACAAATGCAGCTGGTGCCGCTGAAGGGCAGTTTTGCCCCGGGGCGCTGCGCCCTGGTGGATAGCGCAAGCTCCTCTTTCACTTTAGCACTTTAGGACGTTTGGCGGCGAGGTGTCTATGCTGGAGGGGAAGGGAGGGGGGGTCTACCTCTCTGACGGATCCCGGGCACGTGAATGTGGGGAGAAAGATTGCCTGGAGATGACTGTCAACAGGCTGCTAGCGTGTGCCAAGGACGTCCTAGGGAGCAAGACCTCTTGGAGAGCGTGGCTCCAAGGGGATCAGCCTGTTTGATCCGATGCTGGAGCACATCTGCCTGTCCCAAGTGCTCACAAAGACGCTTGCTGAAGAGCCTTCTCCTTTCCTACTTCCAGGGAGTGCTCCCGTTGCGTGCCTCCTCTCTCAAGAAAGGCCTGTGCCACCCGCGTTATCTGGCGCCGGCCGTAAAAAGCAGAAGGGGCGGAAGAGCAAAGGAAGCAAGTCGTCGGCCAGGTGAGGCTCTTGGAGAAAAGGGCTGAGGGTGCCCTTGTGCTCTTGGAGTTCTTCGAAGGGGTTGCTTCTTCCGTACACTCTGTCAGTGTGACATCTGAAGGGCGGCCAACAAGTCTTTGCATGACTTGGTCTTCCTAGATTGACGGCAAGCCTGTCGCAGGTTTCTGCGAGCCTCTGGTGTCAAGCTTCTCTCTGGTGCCTTTCTTGTTTCCAGGACGGAGACTGAGATGTCGCCTGTGAGACCAGCCTCTTCCTCCAGAGGGTCTCGGAAGGCCGCCAAAGGCCGGGAGGCAAAGGACAGAGCGTGTAACAAGCAGACTGAGGGAAAAGGTAATGTCACAGCTGACTGGTGAGAGAGGTGTGTTTGTTTTCCTTTTGGCCTCCGCAGCACGGGGCTGGAGCCAAGCTGAAAAGGCGATGCCCGGCGGAGTAGGCTGCTTCTCTTGTGCCTCTGTTTACTCATCACGGCAGATCTCAGGGGACTCCTCCTGGAAGGGGCTCTCCGGGCAGTCCTGCAGCACCAACTGCAGCAGCTGCCACTGCTGAGGGGCACTTGGCCCTGGGACTCCATGCCCTGGTGTGTCTTGCAAGCTGCTCCTTAGTTGCAGGAGTCTGTCTGTGCAGCAGCATTTAGGAATTTAGGAAGATCCCTCCGCGCTCTGCGCGGGATCAAAATCCTGCCTTGAGCTGCCAGTGGCGGAGGGGGTCTAGCTTTCCCAGGGAAGCAGCGCGCTGGAAAGTGGGGAGGAAGACCACGTGGAGATGAGTGGCGACAGGCTGCGAAGCTGTGCCAAAACGTGGCTTCCTTGTGGAGGCTGGTAATTGCAGGCCTTGTGCTGTGCATCTCCCTAAGCATGTCTTTGGGCTGGATGCGCCAGAAGAGCACGTCTGTGCATGTGAGCGCCTTAGAGATGTGCAGGAATCTGTTCCCCTTCTCGTGTGGAACTATGCCCTCCAGCCCGCAGCCGCCCCAAAGGAGAGGGTACCATGAGGTCACCAGCACCTCCCAGCCAAGCCCCGCTTTTTAAGCCTATGGGCTAGAGAAAGCAGGAGAACAGCCACAGTACTCCAGGGCAGAAGGGTGCCCTGCAGAAGTGAAGAGCTGGACAGGATTCTGTGTCAGCAAGGGCCTAAGACCTGCTCGGGAGCAGAGCTCCGAGGCAATCGGGCTCTTTGATCCAAAGCTGGAGCACAGCTGCCTGTCCTTCTTGTTCAAACGCTCACAGAGATGCTTGCTGAAGAGTCTCCGCCCTTCCTACTTCCAGGGAGTCCTCCTGCTGAGCGCCTCCTTTCTCGAGAAAGGCTTTCTCCGCCCACGCTATCTGGGGCCAGCTCAAAGGGAGGGAAAGAATGGAAAACCCGGGCAAACAAGCCAGCTGCCAGGTGAGGCTCTTGGAGCAAAGCATGCCGGTGACCGTGTGCTTTTGGCATTCTGGGAAGGAGTTGTTTCCGTCGCACATGCCGTCGGTATGAACTCTGAAAGGTTGTCAACTCGTGTCACAACGACCGATGTCGATGCAAGAGGTGTTGCAGCAGCTGAGAAGTTGCAGCAAAGCTGTTCTGCTTTGCTAGACATTTCAAGGGACCTCATTTGGTTGCAGCGTAGATGAGAGCACTTCCCAGAGGAACGTGAAAGTCAGACCATCCTCCCCCACCAACAGAGAGCGGTGTCCGTTTTCCCTGGTTTTTAGGTTGGATTCAATTCACTAGAAGCCTCCCCTTTTCCCATTTCACCCCAAAACAGAGTCTTTCTGACCACCTCACGGCCTTTAGTGCCCCTAGCAGGAGGCGGCTAGCGGGCTCTGCAGGCTCCGGGCGTGGCAAATGGCACTGGTTTTCTCCTCGTGCCATCCAGAGAGGGCCCACACCTGGGCATCCAGAGCTTTCCTTAGGGCCTGTAGGGCCCTCACTCTTGATGGGATCACAAGGGCTCAAATACACCAAATGCTCCAGCAGCACCGTCTTGTGCTGCAGAGGCTGGCACGCCGCTGCTTGTGAGCACAAGATGGAGAACGGTCTCATCCGGGACTCCGATAACCTCACCCGGCTTGTGTGTTTTCAGCCTGCTGCAAACAGTTTGGGAGAGCTCCTCTCAGGTGGACGAGGACAGCAAGCAGCAAGAACCTCGTCAAGCCAGACCTCGGACTGCAATTCCTGTTTGCAGGCAGCCAAACAGGGCAGAACAGGTAAGCCGAGGAGCGGAGCCGTGGAGGTCTCCAAGTCCGAGTGGTACTGCTGCCCCCCAAAGAGCAGGCCAGGTGGCCATGGTCTTTCAAGCTTGCCTGCCCATGCCTGGCAGGGAGAAGCTGCTGCAAAAAGCCAAAGGGGAGGAGCAGCAATGTGCTGTGGTGGGGGCATGGCTGGGTCGCCCCCTCCCTTGAACTTGCAGGGAAGAAGGCCAACCACAGGCGGGGCTGTGTTTGCAAGAGTGTAGCCAGCCAAGTGAAGGACGCCACGAGTCCTCTCTCTTCAGCCCTTGGGAGACCTCACCTGGAGCCAGCCCTAGGTCCAGGGTGGGGCTCGACCATGCAAGAGAGGCTCTGGAATGCTGGAGCAAATCCAGCGGAGGCTCCCAAGCTGGCCAGCGGGCTGGAGAACCTGGTGTCCAAGGGAGAGGTGGAGAGGACTGTGTTTGTTCAGCCCATAGAAGAGAAGGCTCAAGGGTCCATCTCCTTGCTGTCTGCAGCTACCCGGGGGAAAGGCTAGAGGTAACTTAGCCAGCTCTTCTCAGAGGCGCACAGTGACAGGGTGAGAGGCACAAGACGTAGAGTTGCAAAAAGGCAGATTCTGGCTAGCTGTTGGGAGGCGCGTTTCCACCATGAGGGTGGTCAAAGTTTGGAACAGGGCCCAGAGAGGCTGTGGGACTTCTACCCTTGGAGTTATTCAACCCTCAGGTGGACACAGCCCGGGCAGCCTGCTCTAACTGGCCCCGCTTGGAGCGGGGCCTTGGACGAGAGCTCTCCAGAGGTCCCCTCCAACCGACCCCGTTCAGTGGTTCCGTGCTGGGGTCTGACTGGTGGAACCCCACGGGAGCGTTTGATTTCACGGTTGCAGCGCTGAAAAATGGTCATTCCTTGCCCTCATTCACCCTGTCACGAGCGATGTCAGCAAGAGAGAATGGAGCCAGCAAGCAACGGTGGTGAATCCCGGCCAGGGTCCCTGCCTGCGGCAGTGCTTGGCATGGGGGTTTCTGAGGCCAGAGCAGAGCAAGTGTGCGGGAGGACGCACAGGCCCCGCAGTTGCTGGCTTCTCCAGGGCTGAGAGGTGAGAGCGCCTGAGGGAGGTCAGAAGCAGCCTCAAATTTGTCCTCTGGCCCCAATGCAGGCTTGGCGGCATCAGGAAACGCTGCCCGAGGTTCAGCCACACTCACCAGTGCCGTGGCTTGGGAAAGAGGAGAGCGCTGCTGCCTTCCTGCCCCGAGCTGAGGAGAAGAAGAGGAAGCCAGAGAGGCTGCCGCGGCTGCGCAAAGAGTAAGTGCGCGCCAGGCCCAGCCCCGGCCTGGAAAACTGGAGTGGCAGCACCTGTCCGAGGTGTGAGGAAGCCCATCTTGGGAGCCATGGGGCTGGGTATGGCGTCCCCTGATTTCTCCTGGCATGGCAATGACCTGGGCTGGACCCTGGTGCCAGGCAGCCCCAAGCTGCATTGCCACTTGAAGGCTGTGGGTACCACCAGCGGGAGCGTGCGTGCAGGGGCTGGTCGAGGGGAGAGGCAGGAGGGCCTCAGCCAGAAGGGGAGAGGGAACTTTCCCTGCTCTTGCAGGCAGCTTTCTGTACGAGCAAGCCACACCCTGCAACTCTTGGAGACTTACCAAGTGCGTCGGGAAGAGTGGAAGCAGAGGGTAGAGCTGAATCGGCAGCGGAATTCCCAAGAGAAGCACTTCCTCTGGTAAATTTCTCCAGCTGGGGGTGCTGTTTCCCCTTCCCCTGCACTGGCCTTCCCTCCACACCCAGGAGCACCCAAGGGGAGGGGAGGGGAAGGGGGTCCGGTCTTTCCCTGGCACCCCTCGTGGGAGAGCAACAGGCTTTGCAGGCTGTGGCCTGGGAGCAGGCACCCTTCCAGCCCAGGGGCAGGGGTTGGGCACTCAGCGGTGGGCTTTCCCTGTGGGACCAGAAAGTTGTGGCTGCCGACGATGAAAGGATTCCTCCAGCGTTTTGGCTCTCCCTTTTCAAACCGCACGCTCCATCCTTGTCTCCCCAAGGCTCCACACCCGGACACCTTGCTCTGTGGGGATCGAGGCCGGCTTGGTGCAAAGTCCCATCCCCGCCTGACTCCTCCGCAGGCTGATTACCGGCACGTGGCACCTTGTCATGTCCTTGCCTTGGACACTAGGGCCCCTGTCCCGTTCCAGAAAGCATAGAGATGCCAGCAGAAGCAGACCCCAGAAGAACCGCCCTGCCCTAGGCCTGCAGCGTTTCCGTGCCCTTCTCCCTGTGCCTAAAACCAAACGGTTCCTTTTTAATGCCCTAGCACTGGGCAGCAGATGGCTCTGCGGGATCAAAGGGAGAGATACCAGGACTTGCTGGCTGCGCAGAAGACGTGTGAACATTGCTGGAAAGTCTGGAAGCGTGGTCCTGAGCCATCTTGCTAGCTGCGGAAGCCTGCCTGGGCCTGAAGAGCGACCAGTCCCAAGGCACTGCAGCTCCAGGGCCAAGTGGAGGCCTGTCAGCGTGGGAGCTCCCTCGGCTGCTGTCAGCGTTGTCTCCATTGCGGCCATGGAGCTCTTAGCAAAGGGGATGTTGAAATCCACCTACAAGGGCCAAAGGAAAAAAAAAGTGGCGTGTACTTGTTCACGGCTGGAGTAACCAGCCTGTGCCTCACAAAGGACAGTGCTGCAGGACAGATGAACAGAAGAGCTGTTAAACCCCCCATGTGCTCCTCCACAGTTTTTGTAGCGCCGTAACAGAATAACGCCCGTACACAGACCGCAGCATAGAGACACGCGTGCCACAGAGCGGGTGTGCAAGCAAACCACTGCCTCACTCATTCTAAGGACAGCGCGCGCGCACACACACGCGCCCCTTTCTTCCTTCATTACCCTCCCTAGGACACGCTCAGAGCTCACACCTCTCACTCCCCAAGACCCTCACGCACAGCCAGGACTGCACCGCCAGAGTGCACATGCACCAGCCCAACACATCCCTGACACTGCACACGCATCCGCACACATGCTCACGCTCTCCACACGCACAGAGACACTGCACAGCGGACACACCCCTCACACAGCATGGTGGCCAGGACACACGTACACCTGATGGGCCCACAGCCCCAGGGGTGCTATAGGAGCTGCAGCCCTTCTCCGGATTGTATGGGGAAAGGCTGAGGGCAGAGGAGGAGCTGCTGTGGGGTAGAGCGGTGCGGCAACCTGGGAGTGCAGATGCCTGGCTTTTCTCTGCAGCTGCAGTGCTCTCCAGCCAGGCAAACCTGGGATGGGCCATGTTTGTCCCTGGGCCTCCGTCGGCCCTTGGCTGCTCCTTGTGGCGGCCCCCCCAGGGCTGTGCTCATGTCCTGGTGGGCGCACGGTGTCCCCACCACTCACCTCCTGCCTGCTGCCTGGAGGTGGACGTGCCTCATTTAGACCTTCCTCCTCTCTTGCCGCATGGCTGCGGTTGGTTTTTTTAGCGCTTTCTTGAATTAGGTTTTCAAAGCAGCACCTAGTAGCTTCTTGTAAACTACAGGCAGCTCACAGCTGCTTGACTGCCCTGTCAGCCTTTTTCAAATCCTGGGCTCCTTGAAGCCTGTCCATGCGCCTCCTCTGACCCGGGAACACAGCATCTCCCTGCCCTTCATCAAACACAGGAAGGGGCTTTGTGGATCCTCCCAGAGGAGCGGGTGATGGCCGTGTCCTTTCGGTCTGTTGCTGGGAGAAGCCTCTTCTTCGGTCGTCTTCCTTGTCCCAGTAACGCCTGATGCTCCAAACACTGCACTCTCCCTGCAAGTGCTGCCTCTTACTAAGCACCTGCTTCACTGGCAGACATTCGGCGTAGTAAAGAGGCAAAGGCTTTGGACCGCCTTGCTGCTGCAGGGACCAACAAATTGCCAAGGAGGTCCAGAAGCTGAGTACTCAGCCAGTACTGTTTTGCCCTGCCTGTGCGCTTAGTTGGCAGCTTTCCCTGGCCATGCAACTCATGAAGTGGTGCTGACCCTGATTTCCAGAAAAGTGCTTGTCAGTTTAAAAGAGAAGAACTGGTTTTCAGTGGGGAGTTGGAAGGGCGACGTTCTGCTGCTTTGGGGGACTGCCCGCTGGCTTTTCTGGTGCGGTGACCCTTCTGTCTCGTCTCGCTCTGAGAGCTCCGCGAGGTCCCTCTTGACCCTCCCTGTGTGGAATAGCTACAAGATGCTGCTGCAGAGACTACTGGACTCTGACAGCCAGGCAGGGGTTAGGCCAGAGCCCAGATGCCCTCGGGAGCAGAGCGCAAAGCCAGAAGCCCATTGGCTCCCCCACGAGATGTGGTTTGGGACCAGTGTTCCCTGCTGCTGCTCTCCGTGTCCTTCTTGGCTGCCTTAGCCCCTCTCCAGCCTCCACTCCCATTGGCCCAGCATGGCTTTGGCTGCTCTGGGTCTGCCCTTACTCACGGTCCCTGTGGCAGTCGGGTGTCCTTCTTCTGCCTCCCCTCGCCCCCTCCCCCGGCTGCCTTCACTACAGGGGCTTTCTGATGCACTCAATGGCCTCACAGGGCTGCCACAGCAGCGACCTCACTGTCCCAGCCCTGGGTCGCCTGTGGCCTCCCTTTTCCTGCCTCTAGCCAGCTAAACCCTGCCGAGGGGCACTTTGCCCTGGCACTCCGTGCCCTGGTGAATGTTGCAAGCCTGGCACGCAATGGCTGCTCCTTGCTGGACGAGACAAAGAGGAAAGCACTTGAGGTGCCCGGTTAATGCTGAAGAGCCATGGTGATCGCAGGCAACAATGGTTGCTCGTGGGCTCCAGTCCGCCTCTCCAAGCGTGCTCCAGTGGCGCAATGGGCCAGCGCGCAGTACTTATACAGCAGTGCTAAGCGGAGGGATGCTGAGGGTGTGAGTTCAAGCCTCACCTGGAGCATGGGCTTTTGATCATGCACTGCCTCCTCTTCCCTTGGGCGGTGCAGCTTTCTAGCAGCGACATCTGTCTCAAGCCAGACATCCCGGGACCTGCCAATACAGACACCTTGGAACACCAGAAGCGCTCGGGGCCGTTCCAGGCTTGACCTGGGCTCTGCCCGCATAGCACTCGGTTTGGGGCCCCGGAGGCAGAGCTGGGCTCTCCTCCCTTCTCTTCCGCAGAGGATCCAGACCCCACTCAGGGCGCAGATGCTAACATTTTCCTTTGCTCTTCAGCATTTGCCCTCCAGGCGGACACTCTCCCAGCACCAGCTGCCCAGCCTCACTGTGGCAGAGCCTTCCTAGCCAGCCTTTCCCCCTGCAGCCAGGCCAGGAGGAAGCACTCCTGGCTCTCTACACGCGAGCACTGCGGTGGAGCTGCAGGCAAAAGCTGCTGCCTCACAGCGCCTCTCACTCTGCAGCAGGCAAGGGAGAAAGGCAGCTCTGCCTTTCCAGGGAGGGTTTCTTTCCCACAGCCAGCTTACAGCTTGGCCGGAACAGGACTTAAGACTTCCAGCATGGTGGCATAACCTCAGAAAAGTCACACGCTCCCCCTGAAGAAAAAAAAAAAGCGACTTCTTTCTCCCAGGGAAGAGCTACTTGTGTTGGGGGTCTCTATGGCGTGGGATGGCAGTTGCGGGTGGGCTGGGGCTGCAGGGCAGTTTGTGTGTGGAGCTGAGAGTGCCCTGACTGCAACACGGAGAGCAAGGGCAAGGGAAAGGAAAGGTGAAAAGCTGGGCACTTTCCAGGCAGAGTCTCTCAGTTCTCAAGCTTGGCCTGGAGAACGGAGAAGCTTGACTGCTTTCCCAGAAGCAGGGGTAGCTGTCACGGCAGCCCCCCAGCAGAAGACACTGCACGATCACTAGAAACCAGGAAATCATTTTAGGCACGAGCCCACTGAATGTTTGGAACAGAGAGCACAGAAGAGCTCCCTAGGCCATGGCATCTTTGGAAACAAACCCCTTGGCCTACCCTTGCGGGTGCCTCCCGTGTCTTTTCCAACTCTCCTTTTCACCCGGCGGGCTTTGCAAAACCATTGCTGTGACTCGGATTCGGCCACAACGCAGAGTACTAACCACTATACGATCACAGCTGCCCATGTGATTGCCTTTCCTCCTCGGGCCATTTGTCCCTCCTGCCTCCTGCCCTCCTGCCTTCTGCCCTCCTGCGGAGCAGCCAGAGCTGTCAGGTGACGGCAGGCTAGCAGGGAGAAGTCAGAAAATGCGAGTCTGTGTCCTTGCAGAGCAGCACCCGAACAGCGCAAGCCCTCATGTGCCTCCCTGGGAGAGGGGAGGCAAACTCACGCTCTAGATTCACCTTTTCAGAAGTCTCAGTTCTTGGGGATGGCAAAGAACTGGACTGAAGGCAGTTACGGGGCATGTCCAGGGGCTGGCGATGAGGAAAGGACAACTCTGCAAAGAGCGGCCCCGCGTAGCCAGCTGGACAGAGGGTGGTGTAGGGGGGAAGGCAGGTGCATATCACAGGGGATACGAACTGCTCCGTGCCCAGCCCTGGCTCTTTCTGCTCAAGTGTCCCCTCCACCACGCACCCTGGGGTGCAGTGTGAGCCTGTGGGTGCACCTCCACAAAGAGCGACGGTCCTTTCCCCACTTGCTCTGCTCCTGCTGCTGGGAGAGGTCCTGGCGAGAGGTTGCAGCTGCAGGAGTGCTGCGCTGGGTGGCGGAGGTGGCTCAGCAGAAGGGAGCTGCTCCTCGCCTGAGCTACGTTGCAGCCATGCCCGGCCCTGGCCGCCATGCACCTCGCTGACCCTGCCCTTCCCTGGCTGACCGGGCTCCAGAGCTTGGCCTCAGACCCGTCTCAGCACTTTGGACTTGGCTGGCAACCACTGCTCTGTGCCTGGCCCTCGTTCCTGACACTCAACCAGCTCTCCCTTCTTGCTCGGGTGCTGAGGGCCTGTGCCCTGCCAGGGAGGTCCCTGCCTCACTGGCCTTGCTATGTCCCTCGCAGCCTGCTTGCCTGCCCTCGGAAAGCAGCCCGCTCCCACTGCTGGCTGCCACCTGCAGCAAGAGCGTGCTCACGTTTCGCACTGTGCTGCAAGGACAGCCGGAAGGGGCATCGGTCCCCTGGCGAGAGGCAATCCAGACTTCCCCCAGCCCAACCCATGCACCAGGACAGGAGTGTTGCAGTCTGGTGGGTATAGGTGAGTGGTGCAAGGAGCTGGATTTTGGCTCCGGTTTCTTGGAGAGGTGGGTTTGAAGCCCGTGCTGTCGGGCTTTGTTGTCTCAGGCTGCTGTGATTTGTGCCCAGCTGTGATTTTCTGCTCAGGGACTTTCCAGGTGCAAACCTGTGTCCAGCAGTGACCAGCCTCCCCGCCGACCGCCACCTTGCACTCCCTGGGCCTTCCCGCTGCAGGGTGCCTGCTGCCCAGAGGCTCTGGTTGAGGGCCTCGTTCTCAGAAAGAAGGAGGAATGCCTGCAGAGTTGCCTGGGAAGGCTCGGGCTGCCACGGCAATTTGTCTTCCTGACCGGCTGTGGGGGGCTGTGGTTGGAGGGGTTGGTCCCCTGCAGGGCAGGGCTGGTGCCCACCGGTGGGTGCACAGGCAGGCTGGGCATCTCCTCCCTGGTGGTCTAGTGGTCAGGATTCGGCACTCTCACTGCCGCGGCCTGGGTTCGATTCCCAGCCAGGGAAAGGCTTAGGGTTAGGGCTAACCCTATTGCCACAGCAAGCGAGGCCTTTCACCTGGGGGGCAGCGTGGAAGGAAGGGGACCCTATCAGACGCACAGGAGCTCTGAGCAGGCACGAGGAACAGGGCGTTTCCTCTGTTGCAACAACAGCCATCCTGGGCTTGCCTGTGCAGCCAGCTCCAGGGCAGCCCTGTCTTCTGCCAAATCCCCTTGCAGAATACCCTTTCCTTAGGGCTCCTGGGAGGCGCTGGGTGACAGAGAAAAGGTCTCTGGGTCTGCGGGACGTGACTCACCTGCCGCAGGAGCTGCCTTGTCTTTCAGTCCTAAGATCCCTGCACTACCCAGTCCCACAGAGGCAGGAGCAGGCGACTCTGCAGTGAAGCTTTGCTCTGCACATGCCAATGAGAGACCCTTCCCATGCTTCCTGGTGCAGACGGGGCCAGAAGGCCCAGGGAGGAGCTGAAATGGGCTCCTGGGCCCATGGGCAGGGTGTGTGGAGCATTGCTGGTCAGGGCCACTGAGGCCCTCAGGGCCCTGACAGCACCCAGGTGTCGCGTCCTGCTGCTACGCCACAGGGGACTTGCAATAACAACCAGTGCTTAGGCCCTGCTGATAGTCACAGCCTGAGCCAGCCCTTGGTTCTGTTACGTCCTGGACAACTCCGGTCACTTTGAAAGAAGCCCTGGAAACAAGCCCACCTGCCCCCCACACTCAGCCATGGCACAGGTGTTCCTCAGTGCAGCGAGATGTTGGTGCACAAGGGGTGGCGCTTAACGCTCCCAGACCCGATTTTGCATTCGCACGGCCTTTGGCACGGTTTGGAGACAGTCCTGGCGGACTCTTGGACAGTGCCCGGGGGGAAAGGAAGTAGCCGTTGCTGAGAGCACAGCTCACCGAGGCAGCACACAGGTGCAGCAGTTTGAGCCAAAGGAGGCTGTGACCTCTCGCAAGCTCTAACAGGCTCCAGCGAGCTCTGTCAGCCATTCCTGAGCACAGGGCGCTTGGAGCTCTAGTTCCACCTAGAGTCGTGATGAGGGAAGGTCAAGCAGCCGTCCAGCAGGTGCCAGCGAGAGACCTGTACCACAAGCGCTGGGCCCAGTACAAGAAAGACATGGCCATGCCGGAGCGAGTCCAGCAAAAGGCCTCCGAGAGGCTTGAGGGATTGAAGCATCCGTCACACGAGCAGAGGCTGAGAGAGCTGGGATTGTTTAGGCGGGAGACGCAAAGGCCCAGAGGGGCTCTTGTCGGTGTGTCTAAATACACGATGGGGGGAGTAAAGAAGACGGAGCCAGACTCCAGAGCCCAGGCAGACTCCAGACTCCAGAACCCAGAGAGGCTGTGGTATACCTAACCAGCACCAGCCCTTGCTTTGCCGAGGCTCCTCTTTATTCCTTCCTTCCTTTATCCCTTCCTTCCTTCCTTCAGGGCAGAGCTCAGCACAGCCCCTGCGGCCAGCAATGGCAGCGCAGCGTCCCCATCTGGGGCCACCACACTGGTGAGCTCCCCCTCCCCGCCCCCGCCATGGCTCTCGCTGCGCCACGGCGTGGGGTGGGGGCAGCACCCCAAAACAGCCAGCGCAGCTGCCCTTGGCTGAGGTGGGCAAAGCCTGGCAGGGTCTGGGGGAGGGTGTCGCGGGAGGCCTGGCAGCCTCTTGGTGACGCGGGCTGGGGTCACAGTGGGACATGCCGCATCACAGCCACAGCTCCCCTCCCGCCACGGGGCCCCTCCCTGCACTTCCCTGCGAGGCCTGGGCAAGCCCAGCTTTCGGGTGCTGCTCTCGCCACCGCTCTTCTCTGGAGGAGCTGCTTTGCAGCGCAACGAGAGGGCGAAGGCAGGCCACGCAACACTGCTGGAGCCTGCCTGGGGAAGTGCAAAGGAGGAGGAGGAGAAGTTTCCTCCTCCCCCTCCTGCTACAGGGCCTCATTGAGCGTGAGGGGGCGCAAAGATGGAGAACCTGTGGCCAGACGTGTTCCCAACGCTCAGGAATCTCAGCCGCTACGGTAAGGCTTGCAGGAGGTATTTCCTGACTGCTGTAGAGCATATCAGCTAGGAGAAGAGCTATGGAAAGGCTGGGCTCTGTGGGGCAGGGCTGGACAGGGCTAGTGGGTGCCACGAGAGACCAGTCTGCACGTCCCTTGGTGGCCCAGCGGTGAGTTTGGCAGCCGGGACTCCTGCAGGGGAGACACCTGGGGCTGCCCTGAGCCTGGGCGACTCCTGTGGGCACGGCACCGTCCTCTCACTGGCGTGGAAAGCTAGTCCCCGTTTCCCTAGCGGGCGGGTATGCCTTTCAGGCATGCCCACCTGAAAGGACAGGAGCCTCGCTTAGAAGTGGGCAGAGGTGTCCTCGCAGCTCAGCTCTGCAGCTCCCGCCACGTGGAGCGCCTTGCGTGTTCGGAATTGGGGTGGCGGTATGTTTCGTCTCACCTGCACCGGTCACCTCCTTGGTGAGCAGGGTGCTGAATGGTTGTGCGCTTGCTGACTTGGATTTTTCCCTTGCTTTCCAGAGATTGTTACCATTTGGGACAGCGTCTCTGAATACATTCTAGAGCACTTGGCAGAGAACAAGGTGGGTCTTGTGGCTCGGTCCTCCCCTCCTGAAACGCTGACGGTTTGCCTTGTCCTGACACCCCTGTGCCACGGCGTGCCGTTGCTTCCCTCCCCTGAAAAGAGAAAGAGCACCCCCGCAGGACACTGTCCTGGACAAATGTGCCACAGAGCAGCTTCTCTGGCACCGGCGGTAACAACGGAAGTCCCGATAAAGCAGAAGAGAGTGCTGGGCACTTTCTGGGCCTTCTCCCTTCTCCAGTGCCAGCATGGAAAAACCAAAGCCTGGCCCCTGTTCCAGGGTTGGTCCCTGCCGTTGGAAACCCCTCCGACTGTAGGTAGGGGAGGAATGTTGGCTCTGCTGTTGCTTTCCCAAAGAGATTTGGGGGGCGAGCAGAGGAGCAAGAGGGAAGAAAGGTCTGGAGTGTGTGCTTTCCCTAGTGCCCCATCTTGCCCTTTGCATGCTAGGGGTGGGCAGGGCCCAGGGCAGCATCCCCACACTCGGGCAAGCCCTCGGTCCGTTTTTCGTCTCCAGGCTGCTTATGCTTGTTCCTTCTCTCCCGCTGCTGCTCTCAGGGTGTCAAGGTATTAGGAGTGGGGATATTCTATGTCCTTAAACACTACGAGTGCTCCGTGAACGGTGAGCTTTCGATTGTTCGGAGACCCATGTTCCGTATATCGGAGGTTGTTGCCAAGGAATACCAGGCCAGGTGCGCTCAAGAAGATGTTCCTAGTAAGAAGACACGTTAAAACCTTTGCCTGCCCTTGCGCCGAGCTTGAGGCGCATGCAAACTGCTCTGAAGACATGACTGAATGCCTCCGGCTGGCCTGAGAACAACTTCAGCTTGTTCAAGCTGCAGAGGCCAGCCAGGAGCAACTGCTCAGAAAGGCTCCCTGGGTGTCCTTTCCTGGTAATATGCCTTCAGCCGGTGCGTGGGAGGGATAGGACACTGGCCCCAAAAGCGGAGACATTTGCTGACTACGAGGCGGTGGGGGTGGGGGTGGGGGTGGGGGTGGGGGTGCGGGGGGGGTAGAAGAACCCTGTGGGCTGCTGTGCCGTCCTTGCACTTTGCTTCTTCCTTGCGTCTACTGACATGGCATAGGCTTAGCCAGAGGGCACTGGCTGCGGGCACAGTCACAATGGCCTGGCACCATGCACTTTCTCATGGGACCTGCACCCGTCTGCCCTACTTGTCCTGCCCTCCGGTAACGTGGTCCTACCAAATGGTTGGTTTCCCTTTTTTATTCCTGCACTGGCAAAATCACTGCTGCCCCCTGAGCACCTCAGTTTGCAGGCTGCTCTGACTCTTCCCGGAAGGGACTCCATAAACCGCTCCTAGGCGCTGTAGCAGAGGATTCAAGAGCCTGCTCTGAGGCAGCGCTGTCTTGCCAGAAAGTGTTGTCACCTTGTGATTGGAGCCCGCTGCCCTGCTGCAGAGGTGACTTTGTTCCTCCTTTGCTGCTGTCTAGGTGACGTAAGAATCGTCCCTCTGAGGTACGAGGATCTATCCGTGTGTGCCCACATGCCTTTTACAATGGTGCAGTGCTGCATACAGGAGACCGTGATGGCGTTCTTTCGGGCCATCTCAAAAAGACAGGCCGTGGACTTTGTCTTCAAGGCCATTGGCATTCTCTCCGTACGAGACCAGGAAGTGACCATGAGATTTTACGATGACTTCCTCCTCACCGTGGATGGCACTGGAAAGCTGCTAGCAGCTCTGCTCGGGGTAAGTCGAGCACTTCCCCGTGCTACGCCTACTTCTTCTGGACACCTGTCAAAGGACGACTGAACTGATCTCTGTTGGCCTGCCAGGACCTTCCCGGCCAGCGGGGCAGCCACGGTCTCCAGCCACGCCAACTCTCTCTAGCGTCCGTCTCTCGTACGCAGTGGTCTGGGCGACAGAGGCGAACGTAGGACGAGCTGCCCCGCGTTAGGCCAAGGCTCTGGCTGGCCCAGCATCCCACTCTCTGTGCTAGAAATGATAATGGCGAGGCTTTTACGGGCTCAAAAGTAGGCAGTTTCTGGGGAAAGAGTCTACGACGCAGGCAGGTATCTGTGGCGCTTCCCCTCGCAGAAAGCCATGGTTGAGTGCTGGGCTGTCTGCACTGACCAGCCCTTCCCAGTGTCCCTGGCGTCCCACTGCCATGAACAGCTCTTTTCTGCCCCAGGCCTGCATTCACGCTCTGCTTGGGATGGTCACCCTGTCCCAGCCTGTCTCCTCATCCCAGCCCAATGCCCTTCCCCAGCTCTCTCGTGTGGCACTCCCGGTTCTTACCCACTGGGCAAAGGCAAAGCAAGGGCTGGGTCTCTCTCGCTCCTCTTCCATGCTATGGATGCAACCACCCAAATCCTTGGAGAGCCTGTGAGGCTAACACCAGGTCCGAGCCAGGTGTTCTCTTTCCAGGAAGGCTCATAGCAAGCCAACCGGCAAAACCCGGCCCGCAGAGACCCTGGCTAATCGAATGCCTTCTCCTGTGCCTGACTTCTCCACTAACAGAGAAGGCGCGTCCTCGTTGACTGTCTTGACTCTTGCCCTTGCGAAACACCTGGCAGTGAGGTCCCTCAGTCTCAGCTCTGAGCTGTGCATCTTCTGCTTTCCTAGTTGAGGGCTAGCATTTGGAGAGGAAACTTTGTTTCAGGGTGTCCCGGTGGCAGCATCTGCCCTGAGCACAAGAAAGATTTGCTGCCTTTAGGAGCAAGGCAGTCATGTCGCCGGAACGCTCTCACGTACCTCTGTCTCTGTTTCAGGCCCCAGGGACGAGACCCCTGGTGGTTTCAGGAAGAGGAAGTGTGGCTTTTCGCATGGGTCCCGGCAGTGTCTTCGTGTTGCCACAGTACGTTTGTGGAGTAGGTCTCAGCTCCTGCTCGGTGAATAGGAGGAGGGGAGGCGAGATGGTCTCCAGGGGCAGCAAGGAGGCCTGGAGTACACTTTCTCCGCGTTAGGATAGGGAAGCCCTGGCCCAGACTGGTGGGGCCTCTCGTGTGCGCACACGCCGCGGAGGTCTGGCCTGTGCCTCTCCGGTTCCTCAGAATGAGAGTTCTCAAGGATGTTGCGTACTCTGCTTTGGAAAGCTATGGCCTTGGCAGGCCTTCTCAAAGCTCTCTGGCAACGGACTGTGAATGCGAGCGGCAAAGGGAGCGTGGTGCCTTTTCTGCAGCCTGGCGTCTTCTCCTTTCCAGATTTGATTTGACGCTTCCGGCTGAAAAACAAGAGGCGGAATCTCCCTCCCAGGGATCCCTGAAGTGCACTGAAGAAGAAGGGCAGATGGACAGAACAGGTCATGTCACAGCTGACTTGTGAGAGAGAAGGGAGTGTGCATGCGTGCGTGTGTTCATGCGTGTGTTCCCTTTGTCCTCAGCAGTAGGTGGTTGGAGCCCTGGTCAAGATGCGGTGCCTGGGAGAGTAGACTGCCTCTTTGTGCCTCTATTTACCCCTCGCAGCAAATCTCAAGTGACTCTGGATGGCAGGAGGTCTCAGGGTGGCCCAACAGCAACAAATGCAGCTGGTGCCGCTGAAGGGCAGTTTTGCCCCGGGGCGCTGCGCCCTGGTGGATAGCGCAAGCTCCTCTTTCACTTTAGCACTTTAGGACGTTTGGCGGCGAGGTGTCTATGCTGGAGGGGAAGGGAGGGGGGGTCTACCTCTCTGACGGATCCCGGGCACGTGAATGTGGGGAGAAAGATTGCCTGGAGATGACTGTCAACAGGCTGCTAGCGTGTGCCAAGGACGTCCTAGGGAGCAAGACCTCTTGGAGAGCGTGGCTCCAAGGGGATCAGCCTGTTTGATCCGATGCTGGAGCACATCTGCCTGTCCCAAGTGCTCACAAAGACGCTTGCTGAAGAGCCTTCTCCTTTCCTACTTCCAGGGAGTGCTCCCGTTGCGTGCCTCCTCTCTCAAGAAAGGCCTGTGCCACCCGCGTTATCTGGCGCCGGCCGTAAAAAGCAGAAGGGGCGGAAGAGCAAAGGAAGCAAGTCGTCGGCCAGGTGAGGCTCTTGGAGAAAAGGGCTGAGGGTGCCCTTGTGCTCTTGGAGTTCTTCGAAGGGGTTGCTTCTTCCGTACACTCTGTCAGTGTGACATCTGAAGGGCGGCCAACAAGTCTTTGCATGACTTGGTCTTCCTAGATTGACGGCAAGCCTGTCGCAGGTTTCTGCGAGCCTCTGGTGTCAAGCTTCTCTCTGGTGCCTTTCTTGTTTCCAGGACGGAGACTGAGATGTCGCCTGTGAGACCAGCCTCTTCCTCCAGAGGGTCTCGGAAGGCCGCCAAAGGCCGGGAGGCAAAGGACAGAGCGCGTAACAAGCAGACTGAGGGAAAAGGTAATGTCACAGCTGACTGGTGAGAGAGGTGTGTTTGTTTTCCTTTTGGCCTCCGCAGCACGGGGCTGGAGCCAAGCTGAAAAGGCGATGCCCGGCGGAGTAGGCTGCTTCTCTTGTGCCTCTGTTTACTCATCACGGCAGATCTCAGGGGACTCCTCCTGGAAGGGGCTCTCCGGGCAGTCCTGCAGCACCAACTGCAGCAGCTGCCACTGCTGAGGGGCACTTGGCCCTGGGACTCCATGCCCTGGTGTGTCTTGCAAGGTGCTCCTTAGTTGCAGGAGTCTGTCTGTGCAGCAGCATTTAGGAATTTAGGAAGATCCCTCCGCGCTCTGCGCGGGATCAAAATCCTGCCTTGAGCTGCCAGTGGCGGAGGGGGTCTAGCTTTCCCAGGGAAGCAGCGCGCTGGAAAGTGGGGAGGAAGACCACGTGGAGATGAGTGGCGACAGGCTGCGAAGCTGTGCCAAAACGTGGCTTCCTTGTGGAGGCTGGTAATTGCAGGCCTTGTGCTGTGCATCTCCCTAAGCATGTCTTTGGGCTGGATGCGCCAGAAGAGCACGTCTGTGCATGTGAGCGCCTTAGAGATGTGCAGGAATCTGTTCCCCTTCTCGTGTGGAACTATGCCCTCCAGCCCGCAGCCGCCCCAAAGGAGAGGGTACCATGAGGTCACCAGCACCTCCCAGCCAAGCCCCGCTTTTTAAGCCTATGGGCTAGAGAAAGCAGGAGAACAGCCACAGTACTCCAGGGCAGAAGGGTGCCCTGCAGAAGTGAAGAGCTGGACAGGATTCTGTGTCAGCAAGGGCCTAAGACCTGCTCGGGAGCAGAGCTCCGAGGCAATCGGGCTCTTTGATCCAAAGCTGGAGCACAGCTGCCTGTCCTTCTTGTTCAAACGCTCACAGAGATGCTTGCTGAAGAGTCTCCGCCCTTCCTACTTCCAGGGAGTCCTCCTGCTGAGCGCCTCCTTTCTCGAGAAAGGCTTTCTCCGCCCACGCTATCTGGGGCCAGCTCAAAGGGAGGGAAAGAATGGAAAACCCGGGCAAACAAGCCAGCTGCCAGGTGAGGCTCTTGGAGCAAAGCATGCCGGTGACCGTGTGCTTTTGGCATTCTGGGAAGGAGTTGTTTCCGTCGCACACGCCGTCGGTATGAACTCTGAAAGGTTGTCAACTCGTGTCACAACGACCGATGTCGATGCAAGAGGTGTTGCAGCAGCTGAGAAGTTGCAGAAAAGCTGTTCTGCTTTGCTAGACATTTCAAGGGACCTCATTTGGTTGCAGCGTAGATGAGAGCACTTCCCAGAGGAACGTGAAAGTCAGACCATCCTCCCCCACCAACAGAGAGCGGTGTCCGTTTTCCCTGGTTTTTAGGTTGGATTCAATTCACTAGAAGCCTCCCCTTTTCCCATTTCACCCCAAAACAGAGTCTTTCTGACCACCTCACGGCCTTTAGTGCCCCTAGCAGGAGGCGGCTAGCGGGCTCTGCAGGCTCCGGGCGTGGCAAATGGCACTGGTTTTCTCCTCGTGCCATCCAGAGAGGGCCCACACCTGGGCATCCAGAGCTTTCCTTAGGGCCTGTAGGGCCCTCACTCTTGATGGGATCACAAGGGCTCAAATACACCAAATGCTCCAGCAGCACCGTCTTGTGCTGCAGAGGCTGGCACGCCGCTGCTTGTGAGCACAAGATGGAGAACGGTCTCATCCGGGACTCCGATAACCTCACCCGGCTTGTGTGTTTTCAGCCTGCTGCAAACAGTTTGGGAGAGCTCCTCTCAGGTGGACGAGGACAGCAAGCAGCAAGAACCTCGTCAAGCCAGACCTCGGACTGCAATTCCTGTTTGCAGGCAGCCAAACAGGGCAGAACAGGTAAGCCGAGGAGCGGAGCCGTGGAGGTCTCCAAGTCCGAGTGGTACTGCTGCCCCCCAAAGAGCAGGCCAGGTGGCCATGGTCTTTCAAGCTTGCCTGCCCATGCCTGGCAGGGAGAAGCTGCTGCAAAAAGCCAAAGGGGAGGAGCAGCAATGTGCTGTGGTGGGGGCATGGCTGGGTCGCCCCCTCCCTTGAACTTGCAGGGAAGAAGGCCAACCACAGGCGGGGCTGTGTTTGCAAGAGTGTAGCCAGCCAAGTGAAGGACGCCACGAGTCCTCTCTCTTCAGCCCTTGGGAGACCTCACCTGGAGCCAGCCCTAGGTCCAGGGTGGGGCTCGACCATGCAAGAGAGGCTCTGGAATGCTGGAGCAAATCCAGCGGAGGCTCCCAAGCTGGCCAGCGGGCTGGAGAACCTGGTGTCCAAGGGAGAGGTGGAGAGGACTGTGTTTGTTCAGCCCATAGAAGAGAAGGCTCAAGGGTCCATCTCCTTGCTGTCTGCAGCTACCCGGGGGAAAGGCTAGAGGTAACTTAGCCAGCTCTTCTCAGAGGCGCACAGTGACAGGGTGAGAGGCACAAGACGTAGAGTTGCAAAAAGGCAGATTCTGGCTAGCTGTTGGGAGGCGCGTTTCCACCATGAGGGTGGTCAAAGTTTGGAACAGGGCCCAGAGAGGCTGTGGGACTTCTACCCTTGGAGTTATTCAACCCTCAGGTGGACACAGCCCGGGCAGCCTGCTCTAACTGGCCCCGCTTGGAGCGGGGCCTTGGACGAGAGCTCTCCAGAGGTCCCCTCCAACCGACCCCGTTCAGTGGTTCCGTGCTGGGGTCTGACTGGTGGAACCCCACGGGAGCGTTTGATTTCACGGTTGCAGCGCTGAAAAATGGTCATTCCTTGCCCTCATTCACCCTGTCACGAGCGATGTCAGCAAGAGAGAATGGAGCCAGCAAGCAACGGTGGTGAATCCCGGCCAGGGTCCCTGCCTGCGGCAGTGCTTGGCATGGGGGTTTCTGAGGCCAGAGCAGAGCAAGTGTGCGGGAGGACGCACAGGCCCCGCAGTTGCTGGCTTCTCCAGGGCTGAGAGGTGAGAGCGCCTGAGGGAGGTCAGAAGCAGCCTCAAATTTGTCCTCTGGCCCCAATGCAGGCTTGGCGGCATCAGGAAACGCTGCCCGAGGTTCAGCCACACTCACCAGTGCCGTGGCTTGGGAAAGAGGAGAGCGCTGCTGCCTTCCTGCCCCGAGCTGAGGAGAAGAAGAGGAAGCCAGAGAGGCTGCCGCGGCTGCGCAAAGAGTAAGTGCGCGCCAGGCCCAGCCCCGGCCTGGAAAACTGGAGTGGCAGCACCTGTCCGAGGTGTGAGGAAGCCCATCTTGGGAGCCATGGGGCTGGGTATGGCGTCCCCTGATTTCTCCTGGCATGGCAATGACCTGGGCTGGACCCTGGTGCCAGGCAGCCCCAAGCTGCATTGCCACTTGAAGGCTGTGGGTACCACCAGCGGGAGCGTGCGTGCAGGGGCTGGTCGAGGGGAGAGGCAGGAGGGCCTCAGCCAGAAGGGGAGAGGGAACTTTCCCTGCTCTTGCAGGCAGCTTTCTGTACGAGCAAGCCACACCCTGCAACTCTTGGAGACTTACCAAGTGCGTCGGGAAGAGTGGAAGCAGAGGGTAGAGCTGAATCGGCAGCGGAATTCCCAAGAGAAGCACTTCCTCTGGTAAATTTCTCCAGCTGGGGGTGCTGTTTCCCCTTCCCCTGCACTGGCCTTCCCTCCACACCCAGGAGCACCCAAGGGGAGGGGAGGGGAAGGGGGTCCGGTCTTTCCCTGGCACCCCTCGTGGGAGAGCAACAGGCTTTGCAGGCTGTGGCCTGGGAGCAGGCACCCTTCCAGCCCAGGGGCAGGGGTTGGGCACTCAGCGGTGGGCTTTCCCTGTGGGACCAGAAAGTTGTGGCTGCCGACGATGAAAGGATTCCTCCAGCGTTTTGGCTCTCCCTTTTCAAACCGCACGCTCCATCCTTGTCTCCCCAAGGCTCCACACCCGGACACCTTGCTCTGTGGGGATCGAGGCCGGCTTGGTGCAAAGTCCCATCCCCGCCTGACTCCTCCGCAGGCTGATTACCGGCACGTGGCACCTTGTCATGTCCTTGCCTTGGACACTAGGGCCCCTGTCCCGTTCCAGAAAGCATAGAGATGCCAGCAGAAGCAGACCCCAGAAGAACCGCCCTGCCCTAGGCCTGCAGCGTTTCCGTGCCCTTCTCCCTGTGCCTAAAACCAAACGGTTCCTTTTTAATGCCCTAGCACTGGGCAGCAGATGGCTCTGCGGGATCAAAGGGAGAGATACCAGGACTTGCTGGCTGCGCAGAAGACGTGTGAACATTGCTGGAAAGTCTGGAAGCGTGGTCCTGAGCCATCTTGCTAGCTGCGGAAGCCTGCCTGGGCCTGAAGAGCGACCAGTCCCAAGGCACTGCAGCTCCAGGGCCAAGTGGAGGCCTGTCAGCGTGGGAGCTCCCTCGGCTGCTGTCAGCGTTGTCTCCATTGCGGCCATGGAGCTCTTAGCAAAGGGGATGTTGAAATCCACCTACAAGGGCCAAAGGAAAAAAAAAGTGGCGTGTACTTGTTCACGGCTGGAGTAACCAGCCTGTGCCTCACAAAGGACAGTGCTGCAGGACAGATGAACAGAAGAGCTGTTAAACCCCCCATGTGCTCCTCCACAGTTTTTGTAGCGCCGTAACAGAATAACGCCCGTACACAGACCGCAGCATAGAGACACGCGTGCCACAGAGCGGGTGTGCAAGCAAACCACTGCCTCACTCATTCTAAGGACAGCGCGCGCGCACACACACGCGCCCCTTTCTTCCTTCATTACCCTCCCTAGGACACGCTCAGAGCTCACACCTCTCACTCCCCAAGACCCTCACGCACAGCCAGGACTGCACCGCCAGAGTGCACATGCACCAGCCCAACACATCCCTGACACTGCACACGCATCCGCACACATGCTCACGCTCTCCACACGCACAGAGACACTGCACAGCGGACACACCCCTCACACAGCATGGTGGCCAGGACACACGTACACCTGATGGGCCCACAGCCCCAGGGGTGCTATAGGAGCTGCAGCCCTTCTCCGGATTGTATGGGGAAAGGCTGAGGGCAGAGGAGGAGCTGCTGTGGGGTAGAGCGGTGCGGCAACCTGGGAGTGCAGATGCCTGGCTTTTCTCTGCAGCTGCAGTGCTCTCCAGCCAGGCAAACCTGGGATGGGCCATGTTTGTCCCTGGGCCTCCGTCGGCCCTTGGCTGCTCCTTGTGGCGGCCCCCCCAGGGCTGTGCTCATGTCCTGGTGGGCGCACGGTGTCCCCACCACCCACCTCCTGCCTGCTGCCTGGAGGTGGACGTGCCTCATTTAGACCTTCCTCCTCTCTTGCCGCATGGCTGCGGTTGGTTTTTTTAGCGCTTTCTTGAATTAGGTTTTCAAAGCAGCACCTAGTAGCTTCTTGTAAACTACAGGCAGCTCACAGCTGCTTGACTGCCCTGTCAGCCTTTTTCAAATCCTGGGCTCCTTGAAGCCTGTCCATGCGCCTCCTCTGACCCGGGAACACAGCATCTCCCTGCCCTTCATCAAACACAGGAAGGGGCTTTGTGGATCCTCCCAGAGGAGCGGGTGATGGCCGTGTCCTTTCGGTCTGTTGCTGGGAGAAGCCTCTTCTTCGGTCGTCTTCCTTGTCCCAGTAACGCCTGATGCTCCAAACACTGCACTCTCCCTGCAAGTGCTGCCTCTTACTAAGCACCTGCTTCACTGGCAGACATTCGGCGTAGTAAAGAGGCAAAGGCTTTGGACCGCCTTGCTGCTGCAGGGACCAACAAATTGCCAAGGAGGTCCAGAAGCTGAGTACTCAGCCAGTACTGTTTTGCCCTGCCTGTGCGCTTAGTTGGCAGCTTTCCCTGGCCATGCAACTCATGAAGTGGTGCTGACCCTGATTTCCAGAAAAGTGCTTGTCAGTTTAAAAGAGAAGAACTGGTTTTCAGTGGGGAGTTGGAAGGGCGACGTTCTGCTGCTTTGGGGGACTGCCCGCTGGCTTTTCTGGTGCGGTGACCCTTCTGTCTCGTCTCGCTCTGAGAGCTCCGTGAGGTCCCTCTTGACCCTCCCTGTGTGGAATAGCTACAAGATGCTGCTGCAGAGACTACTGGACTCTGACAGCCAGGCAGGGGTTAGGCCAGAGCCCAGATGCCCTCGGGAGCAGAGCGCAAAGCCAGAAGCCCATTGGCTCCCCCACGAGATGTGGTTTGGGACCAGTGTTCCCTGCTGCTGCTCTCCGTGTCCTTCTTGGCTGCCTTAGCCCCTCTCCAGCCTCCACTCCCATTGGCCCAGCATGGCTTTGGCTGCTCTGGGTCTGCCCTTACTCACGGTCCCTGTGGCAGTCGGGTGTCCTTCTTCTGCCTCCCCTCGCCCCCTCCCCCGGCTGCCTTCACTACAGGGGCTTTCTGATGCACTCAATGGCCTCACAGGGCTGCCACAGCAGCGACCTCACTGTCCCAGCCCTGGGTCGCCTGTGGCCTCCCTTTTCCTGCCTCTAGCCAGCTAAACCCTGCCGAGGGGCACTTTGCCCTGGCACTCCGTGCCCTGGTGAATGTTGCAAGCCTGGCACGCAATGGCTGCTCCTTGCTGGACGAGACAAAGAGGAAAGCACTTGAGGTGCCCGGTTAATGCTGAAGAGCCATGGTGATCGCAGGCAACAATGGTTGCTCGTGGGCTCCAGTCCGCCTCTCCAAGCGTGCTCCAGTGGCGCAATGGGCCAGCGCGCAGTACTTATACAGCAGTGCTAAGCGGAGGGATGCTGAGGGTGTGAGTTCAAGCCTCACCTGGAGCATGGGCTTTTGATCATGCACTGCCTCCTCTTCCCTTGGGCGGTGCAGCTTTCTAGCAGCGACATCTGTCTCAAGCCAGACATCCCGGGACCTGCCAATACAGACACCTTGGAACACCAGAAGCGCTCGGGGCCGTTCCAGGCTTGACCTGGGCTCTGCCCGCATAGCACTCGGTTTGGGGCCCCGGAGGCAGAGCTGGGCTCTCCTCCCTTCTCTTCCGCAGAGGATCCAGACCCCACTCAGGGCGCAGATGCTAACATTTTCCTTTGCTCTTCAGCATTTGCCCTCCAGGCGGACACTCTCCCAGCACCAGCTGCCCAGCCTCACTGTGGCAGAGCCTTCCTAGCCAGCCTTTCCCCCTGCAGCCAGGCCAGGAGGAAGCACTCCTGGCTCTCTACACGCGAGCACTGCGGTGGAGCTGCAGGCAAAAGCTGCTGCCTCACAGCGCCTCTCACTCTGCAGCAGGCAAGGGAGAAAGGCAGCTCTGCCTTTCCAGGGAGGGTTTCTTTCCCACAGCCAGCTTACAGCTTGGCCGGAACAGGACTTAAGACTTCCAGCATGGTGGCATAACCTCAGAAAAGTCACACGCTCCCCCTGAAGAAAAAAAAAAAGCGACTTCTTTCTCCCAGGGAAGAGCTACTTGTGTTGGGGGTCTCTATGGCGTGGGATGGCAGTTGCGGGTGGGCTGGGGCTGCAGGGCAGTTTGTGTGTGGAGCTGAGAGTGCCCTGACTGCAACACGGAGAGCAAGGGCAAGGGAAAGGAAAGGTGAAAAGCTGGGCACTTTCCAGGCAGAGTCTCTCAGTTCTCAAGCTTGGCCTGGAGAACGGAGAAGCTTGACTGCTTTCCCAGAAGCAGGGGTAGCTGTCACGGCAGCCCCCCAGCAGAAGACACTGCACGATCACTAGAAACCAGGAAATCATTTTAGGCACGAGCCCACTGAATGTTTGGAACAGAGAGCACAGAAGAGCTCCCTAGGCCATGGCATCTTTGGAAACAAACCCCTTGGCCTACCCTTGCGGGTGCCTCCCGTGTCTTTTCCAACTCTCCTTTTCACCCGGCGGGCTTTGCAAAACCATTGCTGTGACTCGGATTCGGCCACAACGCAGAGTACTAACCACTATACGATCACAGCTGCCCATGTGATTGCCTTTCCTCCTCGGGCCATTTGTCCCTCCTGCCTCCTGCCCTCCTGCCTTCTGCCCTCCTGCGGAGCAGCCAGAGCTGTCAGGTGACGGCAGGCTAGCAGGGAGAAGTCAGAAAATGCGAGTCTGTGTCCTTGCAGAGCAGCACCCGAACAGCGCAAGCCCTCATGTGCCTCCCTGGGAGAGGGGAGGCAAACTCACGCTCTAGATTCACCTTTTCAGAAGTCTCAGTTCTTGGGGATGGCAAAGAACTGGACTGAAGGCAGTTACGGGGCATGTCCAGGGGCTGGCGATGAGGAAAGGACAACTCTGCAAAGAGCGGCCCCGCGTAGCCAGCTGGACAGAGGGTGGTGTAGGGGGGAAGGCAGGTGCATAGCACAGGGGATACGAACTGCTCCGTGCCCAGCCCTGGCTCTTTCTGCTCAAGTGTCCCCTCCACCACGCACCCTGGGGTGCAGTGTGAGCCTGTGGGCGCACCTCCACAAAGAGCGACGGTCCTTTCCCCACTTGCTCTGCTCCTGCTGCTGGGAGAGGTCCTGGCGAGAGGTTGCAGCTGCAGGAGTGCTGCGCTGGGTGGCGGAGGTGGCTCAGCAGAAGGGAGCTGCTCCTCGCCTGAGCTACGTTGCAGCCATGCCCGGCCCTGGCCGCCATGCACCTCGCTGACCCTGCCCTTCCCTGGCTGACCGGGCTCCAGAGCTTGGCCTCAGACCCGTCTCAGCACTTTGGACTTGGCTGGCAACCACTGCTCTGTGCCTGGCCCTCGTTCCTGACACTCAACCAGCTCTCCCTTCTTGCTCGGGTGCTGAGGGCCTGTGCCCTGCCAGGGAGGTCCCTGCCTCACTGGCCTTGCTATGTCCCTCGCAGCCTGCTTGCCTGCCCTCGGAAAGCAGCCCGCTCCCACTGCTGGCTGCCACCTGCAGCAAGAGCGTGCTCACGTTTCGCACTGTGCTGCAAGGACAGCCGGAAGGGGCATCGGTCCCCTGGCGAGAGGCAATCCAGACTTCCCCCAGCCCAACCCATGCACCAGGACAGGAGTGTTGCAGTCTGGTGGGTATAGGTGAGTGGTGCAAGGAGCTGGATTTTGGCTCCGGTTTCTTGGAGAGGTGGGTTTGAAGCCCGTGCTGTCGGGCTTTGTTGTCTCAGGCTGCTGTGATTTGTGCCCAGCTGTGATTTTCTGCTCAGGGACTTTCCAGGTGCAAACCTGTGTCCAGCAGTGACCAGCCTCCCCGCCGACCGCCACCTTGCACTCCCTGGGCCTTCCCGCTGCAGGGTGCCTGCTGCCCAGAGGCTCTGGTTGAGGGCCTCGTTCTCAGAAAGAAGGAGGAATGCCTGCAGAGTTGCCTGGGAAGGCTCGGGCTGCCACGGCAATTTGTCTTCCTGACCGGCTGTGGGGGGCTGTGGTTGGAGGGGTTGGTCCCCTGCAGGGCAGGGCTGGTGCCCACCGGTGGGTGCACAGGCAGGCTGGGCATCTCCTCCCTGGTGGTCTAGTGGTCAGGATTCGGCACTCTCACTGCCGCGGCCTGGGTTCGATTCCCAGCCAGGGAAAGGCTTAGGGTTAGGGCTAACCCTATTGCCACAGCAAGCGAGGCCTTTCACCTGGGGGGCAGCGTGGAAGGAAGGGGACCCTATCAGACGCACAGGAGCTCTGAGCAGGCACGAGGAACAGGGCGTTTCCTCTGTTGCAACAACAGCCATCCTGGGCTTGCCTGTGCAGCCAGCTCCAGGGCAGCCCTGTCTTCTGCCAAATCCCCTTGCAGAATACCCTTTCCTTAGGGCTCCTGGGAGGCGCTGGGTGACAGAGAAAAGGTCTCTGGGTCTGCGGGACGTGACTCACCTGCCGCAGGAGCTGCCTTGTCTTTCAGTCCTAAGATCCCTGCACTACCCAGTCCCACAGAGGCAGGAGCAGGCGACTCTGCAGTGAAGCTTTGCTCTGCACATGCCAATGAGAGACCCTTCCCATGCTTCCTGGTGCAGACGGGGCCAGAAGGCCCAGGGAGGAGCTGAAATGGGCTCCTGGGCCCATGGGCAGGGTGTGTGGAGCATTGCTGGTCAGGGCCACTGAGGCCCTCAGGGCCCTGACAGCACCCAGGTGTCGCGTCCTGCTGCTACGCCACAGGGGACTCGCAATAACAACCAGTGCTTAGGCCCTGCTGATAGTCACAGCCTGAGCCAGCCCTTGGTTCTGTTACGTCCTGGACAACTCCGGTCACTTTGAAAGAAGCCCTGGAAACAAGCCCACCTGCCCCCCACACTCAGCCATGGCACAGGTGTTCCTCAGTGCAGCGAGATGTTGGTGCACAAGGGGTGGCGCTTAACGCTCCCAGACCCGATTTTGCATTCGCACGGCCTTTGGCACGGTTTGGAGACGGTCCTGGCGGACTCTTGGACAGTGCCCGGGGGGAAAGGAAGTAGCCGTTGCTGAGAGCACAGCTCACCGAGGCAGCACACAGGTGCAGCAGTTTGAGCCAAAGGAGGCTGTGACCTCTCGCAAGCTCTAACAGGCTCCAGCGAGCTCTGTCAGCCATTCCTGAGCACAGGGCGCTTGGAGCTCTAGTTCCACCTAGAGTCGTGATGAGGGAAGGTCAAGCAGCCGTCCAGCAGGTGCCAGCGAGAGACCTGTACCACAAGCGCTGGGCCCAGTACAAGAAAGACATGGCCATGCCGGAGCGAGTCCAGCAAAAGGCCTCCGAGAGGCTTGAGGGATTGAAGCATCCGTCACACGAGCAGAGGCTGAGAGAGCTGGGATTGTTTAGGCGGGAGACGCAAAGGCCCAGAGGGGCTCTTGTCGGTGTGTCTAAATACGCGATGGGGGGAGTAAAGAAGACGGAGCCAGACTCCAGAGCCCAGGCAGACTCCAGACTCCAGAACCCAGAGAGGCTGTGGTATACCTAACCAGCACCAGCCCTTGCTTTGCCGAGGCTCCTCTTTATTCCTTCCTTCCTTTATCCCTTCCTTCCTTCCTTCAGGGCAGAGCTCAGCACAGCCCCTGCGGCCAGCAATGGCAGCGCAGCGTCCCCATCTGGGGCCACCACACTGGTGAGCTCCCCCTCCCCGCCCCCGCCATGGCTCTCGCTGCGCCACGGCGTGGGGTGGGGGCAGCACCCCAAAACAGCCAGCGCAGCTGCCCTTGGCTGAGGTGGGCAAAGCCTGGCAGGGTCTGGGGGAGGGTGTCGCGGGAGGCCTGGCAGCCTCTTGGTGACGCGGGCTGGGGTCACAGTGGGACATGCCGCATCACAGCCACAGCTCCCCTCCCGCCACGGGGCCCCTCCCTGCACTTCCCTGCGAGGCCTGGGCAAGCCCAGCTTTCGGGTGCTGCTCTCGCCACCGCTCTTCTCTGGAGGAGCTGCTTTGCAGCGCAACGAGAGGGCGAAGGCAGGCCACGCAACACTGCTGGAGCCTGCCTGGGGAAGTGCAAAGGAGGAGGAGGAGAAGTTTCCTCCTCCCCCTCCTGCTACAGGGCCTCATTGAGCGTGAGGGGGCGCAAAGATGGAGAACCTGTGGCCAGACGTGTTCCCAACGCTCAGGAATCTCAGCCGCTACGGTAAGGCTTGCAGGAGGTATTTCCTGACTGCTGTAGAGCACATCAGCTAGGAGAAGAGCTATGGAAAGGCTGGGCTCTGTGGGGCAGGGCTGGACAGGGCTAGTGGGTGCCACGAGAGACCAGTCTGCACGTCCCTTGGTGGCCCAGCGGTGAGTTTGGCAGCCGGGACTCCTGCAGGGGAGACACCTGGGGCTGCCCTGAGCCTGGGCGACTCCTGTGGGCACGGCACCGTCCTCTCACTGGCGTGGAAAGCTAGTCCCCGTTTCCCTAGCGGGCGGGTATGCCTTTCAGGCATGCCCACCTGAAAGGACAGGAGCCTCGCTTAGAAGTGGGCAGAGGTGTCCTCGCAGCTCAGCTCTGCAGCTCCCGCCACGTGGAGCGCCTTGCGTGTTCGGAATTGGGGTGGCGGTATGTTTCGTCTCACCTGCACCGGTCACCTCCTTGGTGAGCAGGGTGCTGAATGGTTGTGCGCTTGCTGACTTGGATTTTTCCCTTGCTTTCCAGAGATTGTTACCATTTGGGACAGCGTCTCTGAATACATTCTAGAGCACTTGGCAGAGAACAAGGTGGGTCTTGTGGCTCGGTCCTCCCCTCCTGAAACGCTGACGGTTTGCCTTGTCCTGACACCCCTGTGCCACGGCGTGCCGTTGCTTCCCTCCCCTGAAAAGAGAAAGAGCACCCCCGCAGGACACTGTCCTGGACAAATGTGCCACAGAGCAGCTTCTCTGGCACCGGCGGTAACAACGGAAGTCCCGATAAAGCAGAAGAGAGTGCTGGGCACTTTCTGGGCCTTCTCCCTTCTCCAGTGCCAGCATGGAAAAACCAAAGCCTGGCCCCTGTTCCAGGGTTGGTCCCTGCCGTTGGAAACCCCTCCGACTGTAGGTAGGGGAGGAATGTTGGCTCTGCTGTTGCTTTCCCAAAGAGATTTGGGGGGCGAGCAGAGGAGCAAGAGGGAAGAAAGGTCTGGAGTGTGTGCTTTCCCTAGTGCCCCATCTTGCCCTTTGCATGCTAGGGGTGGGCAGGGCCCAGGGCAGCATCCCCACGCTCGGGCAAGCCCTCGGTCCGTTTTTCGTCTCCAGGCTGCTTATGCTTGTTCCTTCTCTCCCGCTGCTGCTCTCAGGGTGTCAAGGTATTAGGAGTGGGGATATTCTATGTCCTTAAACACTACGAGTGCTCCGTGAACGGTGAGCTTTCGATTGTTCGGAGACCCATGTTCCGTATATCGGAGGTTGTTGCCAAGGAATACCAGGCCAGGTGCGCTCAAGAAGATGTTCCTGGTAAGAAGACACGTTAAAACCTTTGCCTGCCCTTGCGCCGAGCTTGAGGCGCATGCAAACTGCTCTGAAGACATGACTGAATGCCTCCGGCTGGCCTGAGAACAACTTCAGCTTGTTCAAGCTGCAGAGGCCAGCCAGGAGCAACTGCTCAGAAAGGCTCCCTGGGTGTCCTTTCCTGGTAATATGCCTTCAGCCGGGTGCGTGGGAGGGATAGGACGCTGGCCCCAAAAGCGGAGACATTTGCTGACTACGAGGCGGTGGGGGTGGGGGTGGGGGTCGGGGTGGGGGTGCGGGGGGGGTAGAAGAACCCTGTGGGCTGCTGTGCCGTCCTTGCACTTTGCTTCTTCCTTGCGTCTACTGACATGGCATAGGCTTAGCCAGAGGGCACTGGCTGCGGGCACAGTCACAATGGCCTGGCACCACGCACTTTCTCATGGGACCTGCACCCGTCTGCCCTACTTGTCCTGCCCTCCGGTAACGTGGTCCTACCAAATGGTTGGTTTCCCTTTTTTATTCCTGCACTGGCAAAATCACTGCTGCCCCCTGAGCACCTCAGTTTGCAGGCTGCTCTGACTCTTCCCGGAAGGGACTCCATAAACCGCTCCTAGGCGCTGTAGCAGAGGATTCAAGAGCCTGCTCTGAGGCAGCGCTGTCTTGCCAGAAAGTGTTGTCACCTTGTGATTGGAGCCCGCTGCCCTGCTGCAGAGGTGACTTTGTTCCTCCTTTGCTGCTGTCTAGGTGACGTAAGAATCGTCCCTCTGAGGTACGAGGATCTATCCGTGTGTGCCCACATGCCTTTTACAACGGTGCAGTGCTGCATACAGGAGACCGTGATGGCGTTCTTTCGGGCCATCTCAAAAAGACAGGCCGTGGACTTTGTCTTCAAGGCCATTGGCATTCTCTCCGTACGAGACCAGGAAGTGACCATGAGATTTTACGATGACTTCCTCCTCACCGTGGATGGCACTGGAAAGCTGCTAGCAGCTCTGCTCGGGGTAAGTCGAGCACTTCCCCGTGCTACGCCTACTTCTTCTGGACACCTGTCAAAGGACGACTGAACTGATCTCTGTTGGCCTGCCAGGACCTTCCCGGCCAGCGGGGCAGCCACGGTCTCCAGCCACACCAACTCTCTCTAGCGTCCGTCTCTCGTACGCAGTGGTCTGGGCGACAGAGGCGAACGTAGGACGAGCTGCCCCGCGTTAGGCCAAGGCTCTGGCTGGCCCAGCATCCCACTCTCTGTGCTAGAAATGATAATGGCGAGGCTTTTACGGGCTCAAAAGTAGGCAGTTTCTGGGGAAAGAGTCTACGACGCAGGCAGGTATCTGTGGCGCTTCCCCTCGCAGAAAGCCATGGTTGAGTGCTGGGCCGTCTGCACTGACCAGCCCTTCCCAGTGTCCCTGGCGTCCCACTGCCATGAACGGCTCTTTTCTGCCCCAGGCCTGCATTCACGCTCTGCTTGGGATGGTCACCCTGTCCCAGCCTGTCTCCTCATCCCAGCCCAATGCCCTTCCCCAGCTCTCTCGTGTGGCACTCCCGGTTCTTACCCACTGGGCAAAGGCAAAGCAAGGGCTGGGTCTCTCTCGCTCCTCTTCCATGCTATGGATGCAACCACCCAAATCCTTGGAGAGCCTGTGAGGCTAACACCAGGTCCGAGCCAGGTGTTCTCTTTCCAGGAAGGCTCATAGCAAGCCAACCGGCAAAACCCGGCCCGCAGAGACCCTGGCTAATCGAATGCCTTCTCCTGTGCCTGACTTCTCCACTAACAGAGAAGGCGCGTCCTCGTTGACTGTCTTGACTCTTGCCCTTGCGAAACACCTGGCAGTGAGGTCCCTCAGTCTCAGCTCTGAGCTGTGCATCTTCTGCTTTCCTAGTTGAGGGCTAGCATTTGGAGAGGAAACTTTGTTTCAGGGTGTCCCCGTGGCAGCATCTGCCCTGAGCACAAGAAAGATTTGCTACCTTTAGGAGCAAGGCAGTCATGTCGCCGGAACGCTCTCACGTACCTCTGTCTCTGTTTCAGGCCCCAGGGACGAGACCCCTGGTGGTTTCAGGAAGAGGAAGTGTGGCTTTTCGCATGGGTCCCGGCAGTGTCTTCGTGTTGCCACAGTACGTTTGTGGAGTAGGTCTCAGCTCCTGCTTGGTGAATAGGAGGAGGGGAGGCGAGATGGTCTCCAGGGGCAGCAAGGAGGCCTGGAGTACACTTTCTCCGCGTCAGGATAGGGAAGCCCTGGCCCAGACTGGTGGGGCCTCTCGTGTGCGCACACGCCGCGGAGGTCTGGCCTGTGCCTCTCCGGTTCCTCAGAATGAGAGTTCTCAAGGATGTTGCGTACTCTGCTTTGGAAAGCTATGGCCTTGGCAGGCCTTCTCAAAGCTCTCTGGCAACGGACTGTGAATGCGAGCGGCAAAGGGAGCGTGGTGCCTTTTCTGCAGCCTGGCGTCTTCTCCTTTCCAGATTTGATTTGACACTTCCGGCTGAAAAACAAGAGGCGGAATCTCCCTCCCAGGGATCCCTGAAGTGCACTGAAGAAGAAGGGCAGATGGACAGAACAGGTCATGTCACAGCTGACTTGTGAGAGAGAAGGGAGTGTGCATGCGTGCGTGTGTTCATGCGTGTGTTCCCTTTGTCCTCAGCAGTAGGTGGTTGGAGCCCTGGTCAAGATGCGGTGCCTGGGAGAGTAGACTGCCTCTTTGTGCCTCTATTTACCCCTCGCAGCAAATCTCAAGTGACTCTGGATGGCAGGAGGTCTCAGGGTGGCCCAACAGCAACAAATGCAGCTGGTGCCGCTGAAGGGCAGTTTTGCCCCGGGGCGCTGCGCCCTGGTGGATAGCGCAAGCTCCTCTTTCACTTTAGCACTTTAGGACGTTTGGCGGCGAGGTGTCTATGCTGGAGGGGAAGGGAGGGGGGGTCTACCTCTCTGACGGATCCCGGGCACGTGAATGTGGGGAGAAAGATTGCCTGGAGATGACTGTCAACAGGCTGCTAGCGTGTGCCAAGGACGTCCTAGGGAGCAAGACCTCTTGGAGAGCGTGGCTCCAAGGGGATCAGCCTGTTTGATCCGATGCTGGAGCACATCTGCCTGTCCCAAGTGCTCACAAAGACGCTTGCTGAAGAGCCTTCTCCTTTCCTACTTCCAGGGAGTGCTCCTGTTGCATGCCTCCTCTCTCAAGAAAGGCCTGTGCCACCCGCGTTATCTGGCGCCGGCCGTAAAAAGCAGAAGGGGCGGAAGAGCAAAGGAAGCAAGTCGTCGGCCAGGTGAGGCTCTTGGAGAAAAGGGCTGAGGGTGCCCTTGTGCTCTTGGAGTTCTTCGAAGGGGTTGCTTCTTCCGTACACTCTGTCAGTGTGACATCTGAAGGGCGGCCAACAAGTCTTTGCATGACTTGGTCTTCCTAGATTGACGGCAAGCCTGTCGCAGGTTTCTGCGAGCCTCTGGTGTCAAGCTTCTCTCTGGTGCCTTTCTTGTTTCCAGGACGGAGACTGAGATGTCGCCTGTGAGACCAGCCTCTTCCTCCAGAGGGTCTCGGAAGGCCGCCAAAGGCCGGGAGGCAAAGGACAGAGCGCGTAACAAGCAGACTGAGGGAAAAGGTAATGTCACAGCTGACTGGTGAGAGAGGTGTGTTTGTTTTCCTTTTGGCCTCCGCAGCACGGGGCTGGAGCCAAGCTGAAAAGGCGATGCCCGGCGGAGTAGGCTGCTTCTCTTGTGCCTCTGTTTACTCATCACGGCAGATCTCAGGGGACTCCTCCTGGAAGGGGCTCTCCGGGCAGTCCTGCAGCACCAACTGCAGCAGCTGCCACTGCTGAGGGGCACTTGGCCCTGGGACTCCATGCCCTGGTGTGTCTTGCAAGGTGCTCCTTAGTTGCAGGAGTCTGTCTGTGCAGCAGCATTTAGGAATTTAGGAAGATCCCTCCGCGCTCTGCGCGGGATCAAAATCCTGCCTTGAGCTGCCAGTGGCGGAGGGGGTCTAGCTTTCCCAGGGAAGCAGCGCGCTGGAAAGTGGGGAGGAAGACCACGTGGAGATGAGTGGCGACAGGCTGCGAAGCTGTGCCAAAACGTGGCTTCCTTGTGGAGGCTGGTAATTGCAGGCCTTGTGCTGTGCATCTCCCTAAGCATGTCTTTGGGCTGGATGCGCCAGAAGAGCACGTCTGTGCATGTGAGCGCCTTAGAGATGTGCAGGAATCTGTTCCCCTTCTCGTGTGGAACTATGCCCTCCAGCCCGCAGCCGCCCCAAAGGAGAGGGTACCATGAGGTCACCAGCACCTCCCAGCCAAGCCCCGCTTTTTAAGCCTATGGGCTAGAGAAAGCAGGAGAACAGCCACAGTACTCCAGGGCAGAAGGGTGCCCTGCAGAAGTGAAGAGCTGGACAGGATTCTGTGTCAGCAAGGGCCTAAGACCTGCTCGGGAGCAGAGCTCCGAGGCAATCGGGCTCTTTGATCCAAAGCTGGAGCACAGCTGCCTGTCCTTCTTGTTCAAACGCTCACAGAGATGCTTGCTGAAGAGTCTCCGCCCTTCCTACTTCCAGGGAGTCCTCCTGCTGAGCGCCTCCTTTCTCGAGAAAGGCTTTCTCCGCCCACGCTATCTGGGGCCAGCTCAAAGGGAGGGAAAGAATGGAAAACCCGGGCAAACAAGCCAGCTGCCAGGTGAGGCTCTTGGAGCAAAGCATGCCGGTGACCGTGTGCTTTTGGCATTCTGGGAAGGAGTTGTTTCCGTCGCACACGCCGTCGGTATGAACTCTGAAAGGTTGTCAACTCGTGTCACAACGACCGATGTCGATGCAAGAGGTGTTGCAGCAGCTGAGAAGTTGCAGCAAAGCTGTTCTGCTTTGCTAGACATTTCAAGGGACCTCATTTGGTTGCAGCGTAGATGAGAGCACTTCCCAGAGGAACGTGAAAGTCAGACCATCCTCCCCCACCAACAGAGAGCGGTGTCCGTTTTCCCTGGTTTTTAGGTTGGATTCAATTCACTAGAAGCCTCCCCTTTTCCCATTTCACCCCAAAACAGAGTCTTTCTGACCACCTCACGGCCTTTAGTGCCCCTAGCAGGAGGTGGCTAGCGGGCTCTGCAGGCTCCGGGCGTGGCAAATGGCACTGGTTTTCTCCTCGTGCCATCCAGAGAGGGCCCACACCTGGGCATCCAGAGCTTTCCTTAGGGCCTGTAGGGCCTCATGTGAGTGCTACAGCTGGAGGCGTTCTTCCCTCACTCTTGACGGGATCACAAGGGCTCAAATACACCAAATGCTCCAGCAGCACTGTCTTGTGCTGCAGAGGCTGGCACGCCGCTGCTTGTGAGCACAAGATGGAGAACGGTCTCATCCGGGACTCCGATAACCTCACCCGGCTTGTGTGTTTTCAGCCTGCTGCAAACAGTTTGGGAGAGCTCCTCTGAGGTGGACGAGGACAGCAAGCAGCAAGAACCTCGTCAAGCCAGACCTCGGACTGCAATTCCTGTTTGCAGGCAGCCAAACAGGGCAGAACAGGTAAGCCGAGGAGTGGAGCCGTGGAGGTCTCCAAGTCCGAGTGGTACTGCTGCCCCCCAAAGAGCAGGCCAGGTGGCCATGGTCTTTCAAGCTTGCCTGCCCATGCCTGGCAGGGAGAAGCTGCTGCAAAAAGCCAAAGGGGAGGAGCAGCAATGTGCTGTGGTGGGGGCATGGCTGGGTCGCCCCCTCCCTTGAACTTGCAGGGAAGAAGGCCAACCACAGGCGGGGCTGTGTTTGCAAGAGTGTAGCCAGCCGAGTGAAGGACGCCACGAGTCCTCTCTCTTCAGCCCTTGGGAGACCTCACCTGGAGCCAGCCCTAGGTCCAGGGTGGGGCTCGACCATGCAAGAGAGGCTCTGGAATGCTGGAGCAAATCCAGCGGAGGCTCCCAAGCTGGCCAGCGGGCTGGAGAACCTGGTGTCCAAGGGAGAGGTGGAGAGGACTGTGTTTGTTCAGCCCATAGAAGAGAAGGCTCAAGGGTCCATCTCCTTGCTGTCTGCAGCTACCCGGGGGAAAGGCTAGAGGTAACTTAGCCAGCTCTTCTCAGAGGCGCACAGTGACAGGGTGAGAGGCACAAGACGTAGAGTTGCAAAAAGGCAGATTCTGGCTAGCTGTTGGGAGGCGCGTTTCCACCATGAGGGTGGTCAAAGTTTGGAACAGGGCCCAGAGAGGCTGTGGGACTTCTACCCTTGGAGTTATTCAACCCTCAGGTGGACACAGCCCGGGCAGCCTGCTCTAACTGGCCCCGCTTGGAGCGGGGCCTTGGACGAGAGTTCTCCAGAGGTCCCCTCCAACCGACCCCGTTCAGTGGTTCCGTGCTGGGGTCTGACTGGTGGAACCCCACGGGAGCGTTTGATTTCACGGTTGCAGCGCTGAAAAATGGTCATTCCTTGCCCTCATTCACCCTGTCACGAGCGATGTCAGCAAGAGAGAATGGAGCCAGCAAGCAACGGTGGTGAATCCCGGCCAGGGTCCCTGCCTGCGGCAGTGCTTGGCATGGGGGTTTCTGAGGCCAGAGCAGAGCAAGTGTGCGGGAGGACGCACAGGCCCCGCAGTTGCTGGCTTCTCCAGGGCTGAGAGGTGAGAGCGCCTGAGGGAGGTCAGAAGCAGCCTCAAATTTGTCCTCTGGCCCCAATGCAGGCTTGGCGGCATCAGGAAACGCTGCCCGAGGTTCAGCCACACTCACCAGTGCCGTGGCTTGGGAAAGAGGAGAGCGCTGCTGCCTTCCTGCCCCGAGCTGAGGAGAAGAAGAGGAAGCCAGAGAGGCTGCCGCGGCTGCGCAAAGAGTAAGTGCGCGCCAGGCCCAGCCCCGGCCTGGAAAACTGGAGTGGCAGCACCTGTCCGAGGTGTGAGGAAGCCCATCTTGGGAGCCATGGGGCTGGGTATGGCGTCCCCTGATTTCTCCTGGCATGGCAATGACCTGGGCTGGACCCTGGTGCCAGGCAGCCCCAAGCTGCATTGCCACTTGAAGGCTGTGGGTACCACCAGCGGGAGCGTGCGTGCAGGGGCTGGTCGAGGGGAGAGGCAGGAGGGCCTCAGCCAGAAGGGGAGAGGGAACTTTCCCTGCTCTTGCAGGCAGCTTTCTGTACGAGCAAGCCACACCCTGCAACTCTTGGAGACTTACCAAGTGCGTCGGGAAGAGTGGAAGCAGAGGGTAGAGCTGAATCGGCAGCGGAATTCCCAAGAGAAGCACTTCCTCTGGTAAATTTCTCCAGCTGGGGGTGCTGTTTCCCCTTCCCCTGCACTGGCCTTCCCTCCACACCCAGGAGCACCCAAGGGGAGGGGAGGGGAAGGGGGTCCGGTCTTTCCCTGGCACCCCTCGTGGGAGAGCAACAGGCTTTGCAGGCTGTGGCCTGGGAGCAGGCACCCTTCCAGCCCAGGGGCAGGGGTTGGGCACTCAGCGGTGGGCTTTCCCTGTGGGACCAGAAAGTTGTGGCTGCCGACGATGAAAGGATTCCTCCAGCGTTTTGGCTCTCCCTTTTCAAACCGCACGCTCCATCCTTGTCTCCCCAAGGCTCCACACCCGGACACCTTGCCCTGTGGGGATCGAGGCCGGCTTGGTGCAAAGTCCCATCCCCGCCTGACTCCTCCGCAGGCTGATTACCGGCACGTGGCACCTTGTCATGTCCTTGCCTTGGACACTAGGGCCCCTGTCCCGTTCCAGAAAGCATAGAGATGCCAGCAGAAGCAGACCCCAGAAGAACCGCCCTGCCCTAGGCCTGCAGCGTTTCCGTGCCCTTCTCCCTGTGCCTAAAACCAAACAGTTCCTTTTTAATGCCCTAGCACTGGGCAGCAGATGGCTCTGCGGGATCAAAGGGAGAGATACCAGGACTTGCTGGCTGCGCAGAAGACATGTGAACATTGCTGGAAAGTCTGGAAGCGTGGTCCTGAGCCATCTTGCTAGCTGCGGAAGCCTGCCTGGGCCTGAAGAGCGACCAGTCCCAAGGCACTGCAGCTCCAGGGCCAAGAGGAGGCCTGTCAGCGTGGGAGCTCCCTCGGCTGCTGTCAGCGTTGTCTCCATTGCGGCCATGGAGCTCTTAGCAAAGGGGATGTTGAAATCCACCTACAAGGGCCAAAGGAAAAAAAAAGTGGCGTGTACTTGTTCACGGCTGGAGTAACCAGCCTGTGCCTCACAAAGGACAGTGCTGCAGGACAGATGAACAGAAGAGCTGTTAAACCCCCCATGTGCTCCTCCACAGTTTTTGTAGCGCCGTAACAGAATAACGCCCGTACACAGACCGCAGCATAGAGACACGCGTGCCACAGAGCGGGTGTGCAAGCAAACCACTGCCTCACTCATTCTAAGGACAGCGCGCACGCACACACACACGCGCCCCTTTCTTCCTTCATTACCCTCCCTAGGACACGCTCAGAGCTCACACCTCTCACTCCCCAAGACCCTCACGCACAGCCAGGACTGCACCGCCAGAGTGCACATGCACCAGCCCAACACATCCCTGACACTGCACACGCATCCGCACACATGCTCACGCTCTCCACACGCACAGAGACACTGCACAGCGGACACACCCCTCACACAGCATGGTGGCCAGGACACACGTACACCTGATGGGCCCACAGCCCCAGGGGTGCTATAGGAGCTGCAGCCCTTCTCCGGATTGTATGGGGAAAGGCTAAGGGCAGAGGAGGAGCTGCTGTGGGGTAGAGCGGTGCGGCAACCTGGGAGTGCAGATGCCTGGCTTTTCTCTGCAGCTGCAGTGCTCTCCAGCCAGGCAAACCTGGGATGGGCCATGTTTGTCCCTGGGCCTCCGTCGGCCCTTGGCTGCTCCTTGTGGCGGCCCCCCCAGGGCTGTGCTCATGTCCTGGTGGGCGCACAGTGTCCCCACCACCCACCTCCTGCCTGCTGCCTGGAGGTGGACGTGCCTCATTTAGACCTTCCTCCTCTCTTGCCGCATGGCTGCGGTTGGTTTTTTTAGCGCTTTCTTGAATTAGGTTTTCAAAGCAGCACCTAGTAGCTTCTTGTAAACTACAGGCAGCTCACAGCTGCTTGACTGCCCTGTCAGCCTTTTTCAAATCCTGGGCTCCTTGAAGCCTGTCCATGCGCCTCCTCTGACCCGGGAACACAGCATCTCCCTGCCCTTCATCAAACACAGGAAGGGGCTTTGTGGATCCTCCCAGAGGAGCGGGTGATGGCCGTGTCCTTTCGGTCTGTTGCTGGGAGAAGCCTCTTCTTCGGTCGTCTTCCTTGTCCCAGTAACGCCTGATGCTCCAAACACTGCACTCTCCCTGCAAGTGCTGCCTCTTACTAAGCACCTGCTTCACTGGCAGACATTCGGCGTAGTAAAGAGGCAAAGGCTTTGGACCGCCTTGCTGCTGCAGGGACCAACAAATTGCCAAGGAGGTCCAGAAGCTGAGTACTCAGCCAGTACTGTTTTGCCCTGCCTGTGCGCTTAGTTGGCAGCTTTCCCTGGCCATGCAACTCATGAAGTGGTGCTGACCCTGATTTCCAGAAAAGTGCTTGTCAGTTTAAAAGAGAAGAACTGGTTTTCAGTGGGGAGTTGGAAGGGCGACGTTCTGCTGCTTTGGGGGACTGCCCGCTGGCTTTTCTGGTGCGGTGACCCTTCTGTCTCGTCTCGCTCTGAGAGCTCCGTGAGGTCCCTCTTGACCCTCCCTGTGTGGAATAGCTACAAGATGCTGCTGCAGAGACTACTGGACTCTGACAGCCAGGCAGGGGTTAGGCCAGAGCCCAGATGCCCTCGGGAGCAGAGCGCAAAGCCAGAAGCCCGTTGGCTCCCCCACGAGATGTGGTTTGGGACCAGTGTTCCCTGCTGCTGCTCTCCGTGTCCTTCTTGGCTGCCTTAGCCCCTCTCCAGCCTCCACTCCCATTGGCCCAGCATGGCTTTGGCTGCTCTGGGTCTGCCCTTACTCACGGTCCCTGTGGCAGTCGGGTGTCCTTCTTCTGCCTCCCCTCGCCCCCTCCCCCGGCTGTCTTCACTACAGGGGCTTTCTGATGCACTCAATGGCCTCACAGGGCTGCCACAGCAGCGACCTCACTGTCCCAGCCCTGGGTCGCCTGTGGCCTCCCTTTTCCTGCCTCTAGCCAGCTAAACCCTGCCGAGGGGCACTTTGCCCTGGCACTCCGTGCCCTGGTGAATGTTGCAAGCCTGGCACGCAATGGCTGCTCCTTGCTGGACGAGACAAAGAGGAAAGCACTTGAGGTGCCCGGTTAATGCTGAAGAGCCATGGTGATCGCAGGCAACAATGGTTGCTCGTGGGCTCCAGTCCGCCTCTCCAAGTGTGCTCCAGTGGTGCAATGGGCCAGCGCGCAGTACTATACAGCAGTGCTAAGCGGAGGGATGCTGAGGGTGTGAGTTCAAGCCTCACCTGGAGCATGGGCTTTTGATCATGCACTGCCTCCTCTTCCCTTGGGCGGTGCAGCTTTCTAGCAGCGACATCTGTCTCAAGCCAGACATCCCGGGACCTGCCAATACAGACACCTTGGAACACCAGAAGCGCTCGGGGCCGTTCCAGGCTTGACCTGGGCTCTGCCCGCATAGCACTCGGTTTGGGGCCCCGGAGGCAGAGCTGGGCTCTCCTCCCTTCTCTTCCGCAGAGGATCCAGACCCCACTCAGGGCGCAGATGCTAACATTTTCCTTTGCTCTTCAGCATTTGCCCTCCAGGCGGACACTCTCCCAGCACCAGCTGCCCAGCCTCACTGTGGCAGAGCCTTCCTAGCCAGCCTTTCCCCCTGCAGCCAGGCCAGGAGGAAGCACTCCTGGCTCTCTACACGCGAGCACTGCGGTGGAGCTGCAGGCAAAAGCTGCTGCCTCACAGCGCCTCTCACTCTGCAGCAGGCAAGGGAGAAAGGCAGCTCTGCCTTTCCAGGGAGGGTTTCTTTCCCACAGCCAGCTTACAGCTTGGCCGGAACAGGACTTAAGACTTCCAGCATGGTGGCATAACCTCAGAAAAGTCACACGCTCCCCCTGAAGAAAAAAAAAAAGCGACTTCTTTCTCCCAGGGAAGAGCTACTTGTGTTGGGGGTCTCTATGGCGTGGGATGGCAGTTGCGGGTGGGCTGGGGCTGCAGGGCAGTTTGTGTGTGGAGCTGAGAGTGCCCTGACTGCAACACGGAGAGCAAGGGCAAGGGAAAGGAAAGGTGAAAAGCTGGGCACTTTCCAGGCAGAGTCTCTCAGTTCTCAAGCTTGGCCTGGAGAACGGAGAAGCTTGACTGCTTTCCCAGAAGCAGGGGTAGCTGTCACGGCAGCCCCCCAGCAGAAGACACTGCACGATCACTAGAAACCAGGAAATCATTTTAGGCACGAGCCCACTGAATGTTTGGAACAGAGAGCACAGAAGAGCTCCCTAGGCCATGGCATCTTTGGAAACAAACCCGTTGGCCTACCCTTGCGGGTGCCTCCCGTGTCTTTTCCAACTCTCCTTTTCACCCGGCGGGCTTTGCAAAACCATTGCTGTGACTCGGATTCGGCCACAACGCAGAGTACTAACCACTATACGATCACAGCTGCCCATGTGATTGCCTTTCCTCCTCGGGCCATTTGTCCCTCCTGCCTCCTGCCCTCCTGCCTTCTGCCCTCCTGCGGAGCAGCCAGAGCTGTCAGGTGACGGCAGGCTAGCAGGGAGAAGTCAGAAAATGCGAGTCTGTGTCCTTGCAGAGCAGCACCCGAACAGCGCAAGCCCTCATGTGCCTCCCTGGGAGAGGGGAGGCAAACTCACGCTCTAGATTCACCTTTTCAGAAGTCTCAGTTCTTGGGGATGGCAAAGAACTGGACTGAAGGCAGTTACGGGGCATGTCCAGGGGCTGGCGATGAGGAAAGGACAACTCTGCAAAGAGCGGCCCCGCGTAGCCAGCTGGACAGAGGGTGGTGTAGGGGGGAAGGCAGGTGCATAGCACAGGGGATACGAACTGCTCCGTGCCCAGCCCTGGCTCTTTCTGCTCAAGTGTCCCCTCCACCACGCACCCTGGGGTGCAGTGTGAGCCTGTGGGCGCACCTCCACAAAGAGCGACGGTCCTTTCCCCACTTGCTCTGCTCCTGCTGCTGGGAGAGGTCCTGGCGAGAGGTTGCAGCTGCAGGAGTGCTGCGCTGGGTGGCGGAGGTGGCTCAGCAGAAGGGAGCTGCTCCTCGCCTGAGCTACGTTGCAGCCATGCCCGGCCCTGGCCGCCATGCACCTCGCTGACCCTGCCCTTCCCTGGCTGACCGGGCTCCAGAGCTTGGCCTCAGACCCGTCTCAGCACTTTGGACTTGGCTGGCAACCACTGCTCTGTGCCTGGCCCTCGTTCCTGACACTCAACCAGCTCTCCCTTCTTGCTCGGGTGCTGAGGGCCTGTGCCCTGCCAGGGAGGTCCCTGCCTCACTGGCCTTGCTATGTCCCTCGCAGCCTGCTTGCCTGCCCTCGGAAAGCAGCCCGCTCCCACTGCTGGCTGCCACCTGCAGCAAGAGCGTGCTCACGTTTCGCACTGTGCTGCAAGGACAGCCGGAAGGGGCATCGGTCCCCTGGCGAGAGGCAATCCAGACTTCCCCCAGCCCAACCCATGCACCAGGACAGGAGTGTTGCAGTCTGGTGGGTATAGGTGAGTGGTGCAAGGAGCTGGATTTTGGCTCCGGTTTCTTGGAGAGGTGGGTTTGAAGCCCGTGCTGTCGGGCTTTGTTGTCTCAGGCTGCTGTGATTTGTGCCCAGCTGTGATTTTCTGCTCAGGGACTTTCCAGGTGCAAACCTGTGTCCAGCAGTGACCAGCCTCCCCGCCGACCGCCACCTTGCACTCCCTGGGCCTTCCCGCTGCAGGGTGCCTGCTGCCCAGAGGCTCTGGTTGAGGGCCTCGTTCTCAGAAAGAAGGAGGAATGCCTGCAGAGTTGCCTGGGAAGGCTCGGGCTGCCACGGCAATTTGTCTTCCTGACCGGCTGTGGAGGGCTGTGGTTGGAGGGGTTGGTCCCCTGCAGGGCAGGGCTGGTGCCCACCGGTGGGTGCACAGGCAGGCTGGGCCTCTCCTCCCTGGTGGTCTAGTGGTCAGGATTCGGCACTCTCACTGCCGCGGCCTGGGTTCGATTCCCAGCCAGGGAAAGGCTTAGGGTTAGGGCTAACCCTATTGCCACAGCAAGCGAGGCCTTTCACCTGGGGGGCAGCGTGGAAGGAAGGGGACCCTATCAGACGCACAGGAGCTCTGAGCAGGCACGAGGAACAGGGCGTTTCCTCTGTTGCAACAACAGCCATCCTGGGCTTGCCTGTGCAGCCAGCTCCAGGGCAGCCCTGTCTTCTGCCAAATCCCCTTGCAGAATACCCTTTCCTTAGGGCTCCTGGGAGGCGCTGGGTGACAGAGAAAAGGTCTCTGGGTCTGCGGGACGTGACTCACCTGCCGCAGGAGCTGCCTTGTCTTTCAGTCCTAAGATCCCTGCACTACCCAGTCCCACAGAGGCAGGAGCAGGCGACTCTGCAGTGAAGCTTTGCTCTGCACATGCCAATGAGAGACCCTTCCCATGCTTCCTGGTACAGACGGGGCCAGAAGGCCCAGGGAGGAGCTGAAATGGGCTCCTGGGCCCATGGGCAGGGTGTGTGGAGCATTGCTGGTCAGGGCCACTGAGGCCCTCAGGGCCCTGACAGCACCCAGGTGTCGCGTCCTGCTGCTACGCCACAGGGGACTCGCAATAACAACCAGTGCTTAGGCCCTGCTGATAGTCACAGCCTGAGCCAGCCCTTGGTTCTGTTACGTCCTGGACAACTCCGGTCACTTTGAAAAAAGCCCTGGAAACAAGCCCACCTGCCCCCCACACTCAGCCATGGCACAGGTGTTCCTCAGTGCAGCGAGATGTTGGTGCACAAGGGGTGGCGCTTAATGCTCCCAGACCCGATTTTGCATTCGCACGGCCTTTGGCACGGTTTGGAGACGGTCCTGGCGGACTCTTGGACAGTGCCCGGGGGGAAAGGAAGTAGCCGTTGCTGAGAGCACAGCTCACCGAGGCAGCACACAGGTGCAGCAGTTTGAGCCAAAGGAGGCTGTGACCTCTCGCAAGCTCTAACAGGCTCCAGCGAGCTCTGTCAGCCATTCCTGAGCACAGGGCGCTTGGAGCTCTAGTTCCACCTAGAGTCGTGATGAGGGAAGGTCAAGCAGCCGTCCAGCAGGTGCCAGCGAGAGACCTGTACCACAAGCGCTGGGCCCAGTACAAGAAAGACATGGCCATGCCGGAGCGAGTCCAGCAAAAGGCCTCCGAGAGGCTTGAGGGATTGAAGCATCCGTCACACGAGCAGAGGCTGAGAGAGCTGGGATTGTTTAGGCGGGAGACGCAAAGGCCCAGAGGGGCTCTTGTCGGTGTGTCTAAATACGCGATGGGGGGAGTAAAGAAGACGGAGCCAGACTCCAGAGCCCAGGCAGACTCCAGACTCCAGAACCCAGAGAGGCTGTGGTATACCTAACCAGCACCAGCCCTTGCTTTGCCGAGGCTCCTCTTTATTCCTTCCTTCCTTTATCCCTTCCTTCCTTCCTTCAGGGCAGAGCTCAGCACAGCCCCTGCGGCCAGCAATGGCAGCGCAGCGTCCCCATCTGGGGCCACCACACTGGTGAGCTCCCCCTCCCCGCCCCCGCCATGGCTCTCGCTGCGCCACGGCGTGGGGTGGGGGCAGCACCCCAAAACAGCCAGCGCAGCTGCCCTTGGCTGAGGTGGGCAAAGCCTGGCAGGGTCTGGGGGAGGGTGTCGCGGGAGGCCTGGCAGCCTCTTGGTGACGCGGGCTGGGGTCACAGTGGGACATGCCGCATCACAGCCACAGCTCCCCTCCCGCCACGGGGCCCCTCCCTGCACTTCCCTGCGAGGCCTGGGCAAGCCCAGCTTTCGGGTGCTGCTCTCGCCACCGCTCTTCTCTGGAGGAGCTGCTTTGCAGCGCAACGAGAGGGCGAAGGCAGGCCACGCAACACTGCTGGAGCCTGCCTGGGGAAGTGCAAAGGAGGAGGAGGAGAAGTTTCCTCCTCCCCCTCCTGCTACAGGGCCTCATTGAGTGTGAGGGGGCGCAAAGATGGAGAACCTGTGGCCAGACGTGTTCCCAACGCTCAGGAATCTCAGCCGCTACGGTAAGGCTTGCAGGAGGTATTTCCTGACTGCTGTAGAGCATATCAGCTAGGAGAAGAGCTATGGAAAGGCTGGGCTCTGTGGGGCAGGGCTGGACAGGGCTAGTGGGTGCCACGAGAGACCAGTCTGCACGTCCCTTGGTGGCCCAGCGGTGAGTTTGGCAGCCGGGACTCCTGCAGGGGAGACACCTGGGGCTGCCCTGAGCCTGGGCGACTCCTGTGGGCACGGCACCGTCCTCTCACTGGCGTGGAAAGCTAGTCCCCGTTTCCCTAGCGGGCGGGTATGCCTTTCAGGCATGCCCACCTGAAAGGACAGGAGCCTCGCTTAGAAGTGGGCAGAGGTGTCCTCGCAGCTCAGCTCTGCAGCTCCCGCCACGTGGAGCGCCTTGCGTGTTCGGAATTGGGGTGGCGGTATGTTTCGTCTCACCTGCACCGGTCACCTCCTTGGTGAGCAGGGTGCTGAATGGTTGTGCGCTTGCTGACTTGGATTTTTCCCTTGCTTTCCAGAGATTGTTACCATTTGGGACAGCGTCTCTGAATACATTCTAGAGCACTTGGCAGAGAACAAGGTGGGTCTTGTGGCTCGGTCCTCCCCTCCTGAAACGCTGACGGTTTGCCTTGTCCTGACACCCCTGTGCCACGGCGTGCCGTTGCTTCCCTCCCCTGAAAAGAGAAAGAGCACCCCCGCAGGACACTGTCCTGGACAAATGTGCCACAGAGCAGCTTCTCTGGCACCGGCGGTAACAACGGAAGTCCCGATAAAGCAGAAGAGAGTGCTGGGCACTTTCTGGGCCTTCTCCCTTCTCCAGTGCCAGCATGGAAAAACCAAAGCCTGGCCCCTGTTCCAGGGTTGGTCCCTGCCGTTGGAAACCCCTCCGACTGTAGGTAGGGGAGGAATGTTGGCTCTGCTGTTGCTTTCCCAAAGAGATTTGGGGGGCGAGCAGAGGAGCAAGAGGGAAGAAAGGTCTGGAGTGTGTGCTTTCCCTAGTGCCCCATCTTGCCCTTTGCATGCTAGGGGTGGGCAGGGCCCAGGGCAGCATCCCCACGCTCGGGCAAGCCCTCGGTCCGTTTTTCGTCTCCAGGCTGCTTATGCTTGTTCCTTCTCTCCCGCTGCTGCTCTCAGGGTGTCAAGGTATTAGGAGTGGGGATATTCTATGTCCTTAAACACTACGAGTGCTCCGTGAACGGTGAGCTTTCGATTGTTCGGAGACCCATGTTCCGTATATCGGAGGTTGTTGCCAAGGAATACCAGGCCAGGTGCGCTCAAGAAGATGTTCCTGGTAAGAAGACACGTTAAAACCTTTGCCTGCCCTTGCGCCGAGCTTGAGGCGCATGCAAACTGCTCTGAAGACATGACTGAATGCCTCCGGCTGGCCTGAGAACAACTTCAGCTTGTTCAAGCTGCAGAGGCCAGCCAGGAGCAACTGCTCAGAAAGGCTCCCTGGGTGTCCTTTCCTGGTAATATGCCTTCAGCCGGTGCGTGGGAGGGATAGGACGCTGGCCCCAAAAGCGGAGACATTTGCTGACTACGAGGCGGTGGGGGTGGGGGTGGGGGTCGGGGTGGGGGTGCGGGGGGGGTAGAAGAACCCTGTGGGCTGCTGTGCCGTCCTTGCACTTTGCTTCTTCCTTGCGTCTACTGACATGGCATAGGCTTAGCCAGAGGGCACTGGCTGCGGGCACAGTCACAATGGCCTGGCACCACGCACTTTCTCATGGGACCTGCACCCGTCTGCCCTACTTGTCCTGCCCTCCGGTAACGTGGTCCTACCAAATGGTTGGTTTCCCTTTTTTATTCCTGCACTGGCAAAATCACTGCTGCCCCCTGAGCACCTCAGTTTGCAGGCTGCTCTGACTCTTCCCGGAAGGGACTCCATAAACCGCTCCTAGGCGCTGTAGCAGAGGATTCAAGAGCCTGCTCTGAGGCAGCGCTGTCTTGCCAGAAAGTGTTGTCACCTTGTGATTGGAGCCCGCTGCCCTGCTGCAGAGGTGACTTTGTTCCTCCTTTGCTGCTGTCTAGGTGACGTAAGAATCGTCCCTCTGAGGTACGAGGATCTATCCGTGTGTGCCCACATGCCTTTTACAACGGTGCAGTGCTGCATACAGGAGACCGTGATGGCGTTCTTTCGGGCCATCTCAAAAAGACAGGCCGTGGACTTTGTCTTCAAGGCCATTGGCATTCTCTCCGTACGAGACCAGGAAGTGACCATGAGATTTTACGATGACTTCCTCCTCACCGTGGATGGCACTGGAAAGCTGCTAGCAGCTCTGCTCGGGGTAAGTCGAGCACTTCCCCGTGCTACGCCTACTTCTTCTGGACACCTGTCAAAGGACGACTGAACTGATCTCTGTTGGCCTGCCAGGACCTTCCCGGCCAGCGGGGCAGCCACGGTCTCCAGCCACGCCAACTCTCTCTAGCGTCCGTCTCTCGTACGCAGTGGTCTGGGCGACAGAGGCGAACGTAGGACGAGCTGCCCCGCGTTAGGCCAAGGCTCTGGCTGGCCCAGCATCCCACTCTCTGTGCTAGAAATGATAATGGCGAGGCTTTTACGGGCTCAAAAGTAGGCAGTTTCTGGGGAAAGAGTCTACGACGCAGGCAGGTATCTGTGGCGCTTCCCCTCGCAGAAAGCCATGGTTGAGTGCTGGGCCGTCTGCACTGACCAGCCCTTCCCAGTGTCCCTGGCGTCCCACTGCCATGAACGGCTCTTTTCTGCCCCAGGCCTGCATTCACGCTCTGCTTGGGATGGTCACCCTGTCCCAGCCTGTCTCCTCATCCCAGCCCAATGCCCTTCCCCAGCTCTCTCGTGTGGCACTCCCGGTTCTTACCCACTGGGCAAAGGCAAAGCAAGGGCTGGGTCTCTCTCGCTCCTCTTCCATGCTATGGATGCAACCACCCAAATCCTTGGAGAGCCTGTGAGGCTAACACCAGGTCCGAGCCAGGTGTTCTCTTTCCAGGAAGGCTCATAGCAAGCCAACCGGCAAAACCCGGCCCGCAGAGACCCTGGCTAATCGAATGCCTTCTCCTGTGCCTGACTTCTCCACTAACAGAGAAGGCGCGTCCTCGTTGACTGTCTTGACTCTTGCCCTTGCAAAACACCTGGCAGTGAGGTCCCTCAGTCTCAGCTCTGAGCTGTGCATCTTCTGCTTTCCTAGTTGAGGGCTAGCATTTGGAGAGGAAACTTTGTTTCAGGGTGTCCCGGTGGCAGCATCTGCCCTGAGCACAAGAAAGATTTGCTGCCTTTAGGAGCAAGGCAGTCATGTCGCCGGAACGCTCTCACGTACCTCTGTCTCTGTTTCAGGCCCCAGGGACGAGACCCCTGGTGGTTTCAGGAAGAGGAAGTGTGGCTTTTCGCATGGGTCCCGGCAGTGTCTTCGTGTTGCCACAGTACGTTTGTGGAGTAGGTCTCAGCTCCTGCTTGGTGAATAGGAGGAGGGGAGGCGAGATGGTCTCCAGGGGCAGCAAGGAGGCCTGGAGTACACTTTCTCCGCGTCAGGATAGGGAAGCCCTGGCCCAGACTGGTGGGGCCTCTCGTGTGCGCACATGCCGCGGAGGTCTGGCCTGTGCCTCTCCGGTTCCTCAGAATGAGAGTTCTCAAGGATGTTGCGTACTCTGCTTTGGAAAGCTATGGCCTTGGCAGGCCTTCTCAAAGCTCTCTGGCAACGGACTGTGAATGCGAGCGGCAAAGGGAGCGTGGTGCCTTTTCTGCAGCCTGGCGTCTTCTCCTTTCCAGATTTGATTTGACGCTTCCGGCTGAAAAACAAGAGGCGGAATCTCCCTCCCAGGGATCCCTGAAGTGCACTGAAGAAGAAGGGCAGATGGACAGAACAGGTCATGTCACAGCTGACTTGTGAGAGAGAAGGGAGTGTGCATGCGTGCGTGTGTTCATGCGTGTGTTCCCTTTGTCCTCAGCAGTAGGTGGTTGGAGCCCTGGTCAAGATGCGGTGCCTGGGAGAGTAGACTGCCTCTTTGTGCCTCTATTTACCCCTCGCAGCAAATCTCAAGTGACTCTGGATGGCAGGAGGTCTCAGGGTGGCCCAACAGCAACAAATGCAGCTGGTGCCGCTGAAGGGCAGTTTTGCCCCGGGGCGCTGCGCCCTGGTGGATAGCGCAAGCTCCTCTTTCACTTTAGCACTTTAGGACGTTTGGCGGCGAGGTGTCTATGCTGGAGGGGAAGGGAGGGGGGGTCTACCTCTCTGACGGATCCCGGGCACGTGAATGTGGGGAGAAAGATTGCCTGGAGATGACTGTCAACAGGCTGCTAGGGTGTGCCAAGGACGTCCTAGGGAGCAAGACCTCTTGGAGAGCGTGGCTCCAAGGGGATCAGCCTGTTTGATCCGATGCTGGAGCACATCTGCCTGTCCCAAGTGCTCACAAAGACGCTTGCTGAAGAGCCTTCTCCTTTCCTACTTCCAGGGAGTGCTCCCGTTGCGTGCCTCCTCTCTCAAGAAAGGCCTGTGCCACCCGCGTTATCTGGCGCCGGCCGTAAAAAGCAGAAGGGGCGGAAGAGCAAAGGAAGCAAGTCGTCGGCCAGGTGAGGCTCTTGGAGAAAAGGGCTGAGGGTGCCCTTGTGCTCTTGGAGTTCTTCGAAGGGGTTGCTTCTTCCGTACACTCTGTCAGTGTGACATCTGAAGGGCGGCCAACAAGTCTTTGCATGACTTGGTCTTCCTAGATTGACGGCAAGCCTGTCGCAGGTTTCTGCGAGCCTCTGGTGTCAAGCTTCTCTCTGGTGCCTTTCTTGTTTCCAGGACGGAGACTGAGATGTCGCCTGTGAGACCAGCCTCTTCCTCCAGAGGGTCTCGGAAGGCCGCCAAAGGCCGGGAGGCAAAGGACAGAGCGCGTAACAAGCAGACTGAGGGAAAAGGTAATGTCACAGCTGACTGGTGAGAGAGGTGTGTTTGTTTTCCTTTTGGCCTCCGCAGCACGGGGCTGGAGCCAAGCTGAAAAGGCGATGCCCGGCGGAGTAGGCTGCTTCTCTTGTGCCTCTGTTTACTCATCATGGCAGATCTCAGGGGACTCCTCCTGGAAGGGGCTCTCTGGGCAGTCCTGCAGCACCAACTGCAGCAGCTGCCACTGCTGAGGGGCACTTGGCCCTGGGACTCCATGCCCTGGTGTGTCTTGCAAGCTGCTCCTTAGTTGCAGGAGTCTGTCTGTGCAGCAGCATTTAGGAATTTAGGAAGATCCCTCCGCGCTCTGCGCGGGATCAAAATCCTGCCTTGAGCTGCCAGTGGCGGAGGGGGTCTAGCTTTCCCAGGGAAGCAGCGCGCTGGAAAGTGGGGAGGAAGACCACGTGGAGATGAGTGGCGACAGGCTGCGAAGCTGTGCCAAAACGTGGCTTCCTTGTGGAGGCTGGTAATTGCAGGCCTTGTGCTGTGCATCTCCCTAAGCATGTCTTCGGGCTGGATGCGCCAGAAGAGCACGTCTGTGCATGTGAGCGCCTTATAGATGTGCAGGAATCTGTTCCCCTTCTCGTGTGGAACTATGCCCTCCAGCCCGCAGCCGCCCCAAAGGAGAGGGTACCATGAGGTCACCAGCACCTCCCAGCCAAGCCCCGCTTTTTAAGCCTATGGGCTAGAGAAAGCAGGAGAACAGCCACAGTACTCCAGGGCAGAAGGGTGCCCTGCAGAAGTGAAGAGCTGGACAGGATTCTGTGTCAGCAAGGGCCTAAGACCTGCTCGGGAGCAGAGCTCCGAGGCAATCGGGCTCTTTGATCCAAAGCTGGAGCACAGCTGCCTGTCCTTCTTGTTCAAACGCTCACAGAGATGCTTGCTGAAGAGTCTCCGCCCTTCCTACTTCCAGGGAGTCCTCCTGCTGAGCGCCTCCTTTCTCGAGAAAGGCTTTCTCCGCCCACGCTATCTGGGGCCAGCTCAAAGGGAGGGAAAGAATGGAAAACCCGGGCAAACAAGCCAGCTGCCAGGTGAGGCTCTTGGAGCAAAGCATGCCGGTGACCGTGTGCTTTTGGCATTCTGGGAAGGAGTTGTTTCCGTCGCACACGCCGTCGGTATGAACTCTGAAAGGTTGTCAACTCGTGTCACAACGACCGATGTCGATGCAAGAGGTGTTGCAGCAGCTGAGAAGTTGCAGCAAAGCTGTTCTGCTTTGCTAGACATTTCAAGGGACCTCATTTGGTTGCAGCGTAGATGAGAGCACTTCCCAGAGGAACGTGAAAGTCAGACCATCCTCCCCCACCAACAGAGAGCGGTGTCCGTTTTCCCTGGTTTTTAGGTTGGATTCAATTCACTAGAAGCCTCCCCTTTTCCCATTTCACCCCAAAACAGAGTCTTTCTGACCACCTCACGGCCTTTAGTGCCCCTAGCAGGAGGCGGCTAGCGGGCTCTGCAGGCTCCGGGCGTGGCAAATGGCACTGGTTTTCTCCTCGTGCCATCCAGAGAGGGCCCACACCTGGGCATCCAGAGCTTTCCTTAGGGCCTGTAGGGCCCTCACTCTTGACGGGATCACAAGGGCTCAAATACACCAAATGCTCCAGCAGCACTGTCTTGTGCTGCAGAGGCTGGCACGCCGCTGCTTGTGAGCACAAGATGGAGAACGGTCTCATCCGGGACTCCGATAACCTCACCCGGCTTGTGTGTTTTCAGCCTGCTGCAAACAGTTTGGGAGAGCTCCTCTCAGGTGGACGAGGACAGCAAGCAGCAAGAACCTCGTCAAGCCAGACCTCGGACTGCAATTCCTGTTTGCAGGCAGCCAAACAGGGCAGAACAGGTAAGCCGAGGAGCGGAGCCGTGGAGGTCTCCAAGTCCGAGTGGTACTGCTGCCCCCCAAAGAGCAGGCCAGGTGGCCATGGTCTTTCAAGCTTGCCTGCCCATGCCTGGCAGGGAGAAGCTGCTGCAAAAAGCCAAAGGGGAGGAGCAGCAATGTGCTGTGGTGGGGGCATGGCTGGGTCGCCCCCTCCCTTGAACTTGCGGGGAAGAAGGCCAACCACAGGCGGGGCTGTGTTTGCAAGAGTGTAGCCAGCCGAGTGAAGGACGCCACGAGTCCTCTCTCTTCAGCCCTTGGGAGACCTCACCTGGAGCCAGCCCTAGGTCCAGGGTGGGGCTCGACCATGCAAGAGAGGCTCTGGAATGCTGGAGCAAATCCAGCGGAGGCTCCCAAGCTGGTCAGCGGGCTGGAGAACCTGGTGTCCAAGGGAGAGGTGGAGAGGACTGTGTTTGTTCAGCCCATAGAAGAGAAGGCTCAAGGGTCCATCTCCTTGCTGTCTGCAGCTACCCGGGGGAAAGGCTAGAGGTAACTTAGCCAGCTCTTCTCAGAGGCGCACAGTGACAGGGTGAGAGGCACAAGACGTAGAGTTGCAAAAAGGCAGATTCCGGCTAGCTGTTGGGAGGCGCGTTTCCACCATGAGGGTGGTCAAAGTTTGGAACAGGGCCCAGAGAGGCTGTGGGACTTCTACCCTTGGAGTTATTCAACCCTCAGGTGGACACAGCCCGGGCAGCCTGCTCTAACTGGCCCCGCTTGGAGCGGGGCCTTGGACGAGAGCTCTCCAGAGGTCCCCTCCAACCGACCCCGTTCAGTGGTTCCGTGCTGGGGTCTGACTGGTGGAACCCCACGGGAGCGTTTGATTTCACGGTTGCAGCGCTGAAAAATGGTCATTCCTTGCCCTCATTCACCCTGTCACGAGCGATGTCAGCAAGAGAGAATGGAGCCAGCAAGCAACGGTGGTGAATCCCGGCCAGGGTCCCTGCCTGCGGCAGTGCTTGGCATGGGGGTTTCTGAGGCCAGAGCAGAGCAAGTGTGCGGGAGGACGCACAGGCCCCGCAGTTGCTGGCTTCTCCAGGGCTGAGAGGTGAGAGCGCCTGAGGGAGGTCAGAAGCAGCCTCAAATTTGTCCTCTGGCCCCAATGCAGGCTTGGCGGCATCAGGAAACGCTGCCCGAGGTTCAGCCACACTCACCAGTGCCGTGGCTTGGGAAAGAGGAGAGCGCTGCTGCCTTCCTGCCCCGAGCTGAGGAGAAGAAGAGGAAGCCAGAGAGGCTGCCGCGGCTGCGCAAAGAGTAAGTGCGCGCCAGGCCCAGCCCCGGCCTGGAAAACTGGAGTGGCAGCACCTGTCCGAGGTGTGAGGAAGCCCATCTTGGGAGCCATGGGGCTGGGTATGGCGTCCCCTGATTTCTCCTGGCATGGCAATGACCTGGGCTGGACCCTGGTGCCAGGCAGCCCCAAGCTGCATTGCCACTTGAAGGCTGTGGGTACCACCAGCGGGAGCGTGCGTGCAGGGGCTGGTCGAGGGGAGAGGCAGGAGGGCCTCAGCCAGAAGGGGAGAGGGAACTTTCCCTGCTCTTGCAGGCAGCTTTCTGTACGAGCAAGCCACACCCTGCAACTCTTGGAGACTTACCAAGTGCGTCGGGAAGAGTGGAAGCAGAGGGTAGAGCTGAATCGGCAGCGGAATTCCCAAGAGAAGCACTTCCTCTGGTAAATTTCTCCAGCTGGGGGTGCTGTTTCCCCTTCCCCTGCACTGGCCTTCCCTCCACACCCAGGAGCACCCAAGGGGAGGGGAGGGGAAGGGGGTCCGGTCTTTCCCTGGCACCCCTCGTGGGAGAGCAACAGGCTTTGCAGGCTGTGGCCTGGGAGCAGGTACCCTTCCAGCCCAGGGGCAGGGGTTGGGCACTCAGCGGTGGGCTTTCCCTGTGGGACCAGAAAGTTGTGGCTGCCGACGATGAAAGGATTCCTCCAGTGTTTTGGCTCTCCCTTTTCAAACCGCACGCTCCATCCTTGTCTCCCCAAGGCTCCACACCCGGACACCTTGCCCTGTGGGGATCGAGGCCGGCTTGGTGCAAAGTCCCATCCCCGCCTGACTCCTCCGCAGGCTGATTACCGGCACGTGGCACCTTGTCATGTCCTTGCCTTGGACACTAGGGCCCCTGTCCCGTTCCAGAAAGCATAGAGATGCCAGCAGAAGCAGACCCCAGAAGAACCGCCCTGCCCTAGGCCTGCAGCGTTTCCGTGCCCTTCTCCCTGTGCCTAAAACCAAACGGTTCCTTTTTAATGCCCTAGCACTGGGCAGCAGATGGCTCTGCGGGATCAAAGGGAGAGATACCAGGACTTGCTGGCTGCGCAGAAGACGTGTGAACATTGCTGGAAAGTCTGGAAGCGTGGTCCTGAGCCATCTTGCTAGCTGCGGAAGCCTGCCTGGGCCTGAAGAGCGACCAGTCCCAAGACACTGCAGCTCCAGGGCCAAGTGGAGGCCTGTCAGCGTGGGAGCTCCCTCGGCTGCTGTCAGCGTTGTCTCCATTGCGGCCATGGAGCTCTTAGCAAAGGGGATGTTGAAATCCACCTACAAGGGCCAAAGGAAAAAAAAAGTGGCGTGTACTTGTTCACGGCTGGAGTAACCAGCCTGTGCCTCACAAAGGACAGTGCTGCAGGACAGATGAACAGAAGAGCTGTTAAACCCCCCATGTGCTCCTCCACAGTTTTTGTAGCGCCGTAACAGAATAACGCCCGTACACAGACCGCAGCATAGAGACACGCGTGCCACAGAGCGGGTGTGCAAGCAAACCACTGCCTCACTCATTCTAAGGACAGCGCGCGCGCACACACACGCGCCCCTTTCTTCCTTCATTACCCTCCCTAGGACACGCTCAGAGCTCACACCTCTCACTCCCCAAGACCCTCACGCACAGCCAGGACTGCACCGCCAGAGTGCACATGCACCAGCCCAACACATCCCTGACACTGCACACGCATCCGCACACATGCTCACGCTCTCCACACGCACAGAGACACTGCACAGCGGACACACCCCTCACACAGCATGGTGGCCAGGACACACGTACACCTGATGGGCCCACAGCCCCAGGGGTGCTATAGGAGCTGCAGCCCTTCTCCGGATTGTATGGGGAAAGGCTAAGGGCAGAGGAGGAGCTGCTGTGGGGTAGAGCGGTGCGGCAACCTGGGAGTGCAGATGCCTGGCTTTTCTCTGCAGCTGCAGTGCTCTCCAGCCAGGCAAACCTGGGATGGGCCATGTTTGTCCCTGGGCCTCCGTCGGCCCTTGGCTGCTCCTTGTGGCGGCCCCCCCAGGGCTGTGCTCATGTCCTGGTGGGCGCACAGTGTCCCCACCACCCACCTCCTGCCTGCTGCCTGGAGGTGGACGTGCCTCATTTAGACCTTCCTCCTCTCTTGCCGCATGGCTGCGGTTGGTTTTTTTAGCGCTTTCTTGAATTAGGTTTTCAAAGCAGCACCTAGTAGCTTCTTGTAAACTACAGGCAGCTCACAGCTGCTTGACTGCCCTGTCAGCCTTTTTCAAATCCTGGGCTCCTTGAAGCCTGTCCATGCGCCTCCTCTGACCCGGGAACACAGCATCTCCCTGCCCTTCATCAAACACAGGAAGGGGCTTTGTGGATCCTCCCAGAGGAGCGGGTGATGGCCGTGTCCTTTCGGTCTGTTGCTGGGAGAAGCCTCTTCTTCGGTCGTCTTCCTTGTCCCAGTAACGCCTGATGCTCCAAACACTGCACTCTCCCTGCAAGTGCTGCCTCTTACTAAGCACCTGCTTCACTGGCAGACATTCGGCGTAGTAAAGAGGCAAAGGCTTTGGACCGCCTTGCTGCTGCAGGGACCAACAAATTGCCAAGGAGGTCCAGAAGCTGAGTACTCAGCCAGTACTGTTTTGCCCTGCCTGTGCGCTTAGTTGGCAGCTTTCCCTGGCCATGCAACTCATGAAGTGGTGCTGACCCTGATTTCCAGAAAAGTGCTTGTCAGTTTAAAAGAGAAGAACTGGTTTTCAGTGGGGAGTTGGAAGGGCGACGTTCTGCTGCTTTGGGGGACTGCCCGCTGGCTTTTCTGGTGCGGTGACCCTTCTGTCTCGTCTCGCTCTGAGAGCTCCGTGAGGTCCCTCTTGACCCTCCCTGTGTGGAATAGCTACAAGATGCTGCTGCAGAGACTACTGGACTCTGACAGCCAGGCAGGGGTTAGGCCAGAGCCCAGATGCCCTCGGGAGCAGAGCGCAAAGCCAGAAGCCCATTGGCTCCCCCACGAGATGTGGTTTGGGACCAGTGTTCCCTGCTGCTGCTCTCCGTGTCCTTCTTGGCTGCCTTAGCCCCTCTCCAGCCTCCACTCCCATTGGCCCAGCATGGCTTTGGCTGCTCTGGGTCTGCCCTTACTCACGGTCCCTGTGGCAGTCGGGTGTCCTTCTTCTGCCTCCCCTCGCCCCCTCCCCCGGCTGTCTTCACTACAGGGGCTTTCTGATGCACTCAATGGCCTCACAGGGCTGCCACAGCAGCGACCTCACTGTCCCAGCCCTGGGTCGCCTGTGGCCTCCCTTTTCCTGCCTCTAGCCAGCTAAACCCTGCTGAGGGGCACTTTGCCCTGGCACTCCGTGCCCTGGTGAATGTTGCAAGCCTGGCACGCAATGGCTGCTCCTTGCTGGACGAGACAAAGAGGAAAGCACTTGAGGTGCCCGGTTAATGCTGAAGAGCCATGGTGATCGCAGGCAACAATGGTTGCTCGTGGGCTCCAGTCCGCCTCTCCAAGTGTGCTCCAGTGGCGCAATGGGCCAGCGCGCAGTACTATACAGCAGTGCTAAGCGGAGGGATGCTGAGGGTGTGAGTTCAAGCCTCACCTGGAGCATGGGCTTTTGATCATGCACTGCCTCCTCTTCCCTTGGGCGGTGCAGCTTTCTAGCAGCGACATCTGTCTCAAGCCAGACATCCCGGGACCTGCCAATACAGACACCTTGGAACACCAGAAGCGCTCGGGGCCGTTCCAGGCTTGACCTGGGCTCTGCCCGCATAGCACTCGGTTTGGGGCCCCGGAGGCAGAGCTGGGCTCTCCTCCCTTCTCTTCCGCAGAGGATCCAGACCCCACTCAGGGCGCAGATGCTAACATTTTCCTTTGCTCTTCAGCATTTGCCCTCCAGGCGGACACTCTCCCAGCACCAGCTGCCCAGCCTCACTGTGGCAGAGCCTTCCTAGCCAGCCTTTCCCCCTGCAGCCAGGCCAGGAGGAAGCACTCCTGGCTCTCTACACGCGAGCACTGCGGTGGAGCTGCAGGCAAAAGCTGCTGCCTCACAGCGCCTCTCACTCTGCAGCAGGCAAGGGAGAAAGGCAGCTCTGCCTTTCCAGGGAGGGTTTCTTTCCCACAGCCAGCTTACAGCTTGGCCGGAACAGGACTTAAGACTTCCAGCATGGTGGCATAACCTCAGAAAAGTCACACGCTCCCCCTGAAGAAAAAAAAAAAGCGACTTCTTTCTCCCAGGGAAGAGCTACTTGTGTTGGGGGTCTCTATGGCGTGGGATGGCAGTTGCGGGTGGGCTGGGGCTGCAGGGCAGTTTGTGTGTGGAGCTGAGAGTGCCCTGACTGCAACACGGAGAGCAAGGGCAAGGGAAAGGAAAGGTGAAAAGCTGGGCACTTTCCAGGCAGAGTCTCTCAGTTCTCAAGCTTGGCCTGGAGAACGGAGAAGCTTGACTGCTTTCCCAGAAGCAGGGGTAGCTGTCACGGCAGCCCCCCAGCAGAAGACACTGCACGATCACTAGAAACCAGGAAATCATTTTAGGCACGAGCCCACTGAATGTTTGGAACAGAGAGCACAGAAGAGCTCCCTAGGCCATGGCATCTTTGGAAACAAACCCGTTGGCCTACCCTTGCGGGTGCCTCCCGTGTCTTTTCCAACTCTCCTTTTCACCCGGCGGGCTTTGCAAAACCATTGCTGTGACTCGGATTCGGCCACAACGCAGAGTACTAACCACTATACGATCACAGCTGCCCATGTGATTGCCTTTCCTCCTCGGGCCATTTGTCCCTCCTGCCTCCTGCCCTCCTGCCTTCTGCCCTCCTGCGGAGCAGCCAGAGCTGTCAGGTGACGGCAGGCTAGCAGGGAGAAGTCAGAAAATGCGAGTCTGTGTCCTTGCAGAGCAGCACCCGAACAGCGCAAGCCCTCATGTGCCTCCCTGGGAGAGGGGAGGCAAACTCACGCTCTAGATTCACCTTTTCAGAAGTCTCAGTTCTTGGGGATGGCAAAGAACTGGACTGAAGGCAGTTACGGGGCATGTCCAGGGGCTGGCGATGAGGAAAGGACAACTCTGCAAAGAGCGGCCCCGCGTAGCCAGCTGGACAGAGGGTGGTGTAGGGGGGAAGGCAGGTGCATAGCACAGGGGATATGAACTGCTCCGTGCCCAGCCCTGGCTCTTTCTGCTCAAGTGTCCCCTCCACCACGCACCCTGGGGTGCAGTGTGAGCCTGTGGGCGCACCTCCACAAAGAGCGACGGTCCTTTCCCCACTTGCTCTGCTCCTGCTGCTGGGAGAGGTCCTGGCGAGAGGTTGCAGCTGCAGGAGTGCTGCGCTGGGTGGCGGAGGTGGCTCAGCAGAAGGGAGCTGCTCCTCGCCTGAGCTACGTTGCAGCCATGCCCGGCCCTGGCCGCCATGCACCTCGCTGACCCTGCCCTTCCCTGGCTGACCGGGCTCCAGAGCTTGGCCTCAGACCCGTCTCAGCACTTTGGACTTGGCTGGCAACCACTGCTCTGTGCCTGGCCCTCGTTCCTGACACTCAACCAGCTCTCCCTTCTTGCTCGGGTGCTGAGGGCCTGTGCCCTGCCAGGGAGGTCCCTGCCTCACTGGCCTTGCTATGTCCCTCGCAGCCTGCTTGCCTGCCCTCGGAAAGCAGCCCGCTCCCACTGCTGGCTGCCACCTGCAGCAAGAGCGTGCTCACGTTTCGCACTGTGCTGCAAGGACAGCCGGAAGGGGCATCGGTCCCCTGGCGAGAGGCAATCCAGACTTCCCCCAGCCCAACCCATGCACCAGGACAGGAGTGTTGCAGTCTGGTGGGTATAGGTGAGTGGTGCAAGGAGCTGGATTTTGGCTCCGGTTTCTTGGAGAGGTGGGTTTGAAGCCCGTGCTGTCGGGCTTTGTTGTCTCAGGCTGCTGTGATTTGTGCCCAGCTGTGATTTTCTGCTCAGGGACTTTCCAGGTGCAAACCTGTGTCCAGCAGTGACCAGCCTCCCCGCCGACCGCCACCTTGCACTCCCTGGGCCTTCCCGCTGCAGGGTGCCTGCTGCCCAGAGGCTCTGGTTGAGGGCCTCGTTCTCAGAAAGAAGGAGGAATGCCTGCAGAGTTGCCTGGGAAGGCTCGGGCTGCCACGGCAATTTGTCTTCCTGACCGGCTGTGGGGGGCTGTGGTTGGAGGGGTTGGTCCCCTGCAGGGCAGGGCTGGTGCCCACCGGTGGGTGCACAGGCAGGCTGGGCATCTCCTCCCTGGTGGTCTAGTGGTCAGGATTCGGCACTCTCACTGCCGCGGCCTGGGTTCGATTCCCAGCCAGGGAAAGGCTTAGGGTTAGGGCTAACCCTATTGCCACAGCAAGCGAGGCCTTTCACCTGGGGGGCAGCGTGGAAGGAAGGGGACCCTATCAGACGCACAGGAGCTCTGAGCAGGCACGAGGAACAGGGCGTTTCCTCTGTTGCAACAACAGCCATCCTGGGCTTGCCTGTGCAGCCAGCTCCAGGGCAGCCCTGTCTTCTGCCAAATCCCCTTGCAGAATACCCTTTCCTTAGGGCTCCTGGGAGGCGCTGGGTGACAGAGAAAAGGTCTCTGGGTCTGCGGGACGTGACTCACCTGCCGCAGGAGCTGCCTTGTCTTTCAGTCCTAAGATCCCTGCACTACCCAGTCCCACAGAGGCAGGAGCAGGCGACTCTGCAGTGAAGCTTTGCTCTGCACATGCCAATGAGAGACCCTTCCCATGCTTCCTGGTGCAGACGGGGCCAGAAGGCCCAGGGAGGAGCTGAAATGGGCTCCTGGGCCCATGGGCAGGGTGTGTGGAGCATTGCTGGTCAGGGCCACTGAGGCCCTCAGGGCCCTGACAGCACCCAGGTGTCGCGTCCTGCTGCTACGCCACAGGGGACTCGCAATAACAACCAGTGCTTAGGCCCTGCTGATAGTCACAGCCTGAGCCAGCCCTTGGTTCTGTTACGTCCTGGACAACTCCGGTCACTTTGAAAGAAGCCCTGGAAACAAGCCCACCTGCCCCCCACACTCAGCCATGGCACAGGTGTTCCTCAGTGCAGCGAGATGTTGGTGCACAAGGGGTGGCGCTTAACGCTCCCAGACCCGATTTTGCATTCGCACGGCCTTTGGCACGGTTTGGAGACGGTCCTGGCGGACTCTTGGACAGTGCCCGGGGGGAAAGGAAGTAGCCGTTGCTGAGAGCACAGCTCACCGAGGCAGCACACAGGTGCAGCAGTTTGAGCCAAAGGAGGCTGTGACCTCTCGCAAGCTCTAACAGGCTCCAGCGAGCTCTGTCAGCCATTCCTGAGCACAGGGCGCTTGGAGCTCTAGTTCCACCTAGAGTCGTGATGAGGGAAGGTCAAGCAGCCGTCCAGCAGGTGCCAGCGAGAGACCTGTACCACAAGCGCTGGGCCCAGTACAAGAAAGACATGGCCATGCCGGAGCGAGTCCAGCAAAAGGCCTCCGAGAGGCTTGAGGGATTGAAGCATCCGTCACACGAGCAGAGGCTGAGAGAGCTGGGATTGTTTAGGCGGGAGACGCAAAGGCCCAGAGGGGCTCTTGTCGGTGTGTCTAAATACACGATGGGGGGAGTAAAGAAGACGGAGCCAGACTCCAGAGCCCAGGCAGACTCCAGACTCCAGAACCCAGAGAGGCTGTGGTATACCTAACCAGCACCAGCCCTTGCTTTGCCGAGGCTCCTCTTTATTCCTTCCTTCCTTTATCCCTTCCTTCCTTCCTTCAGGGCAGAGCTCAGCACAGCCCCTGCGGCCAGCAATGGCAGCGCAGCGTCCCCATCTGGGGCCACCACACTGGTGAGCTCCCCCTCCCCGCCCCCGCCATGGCTCTCGCTGCGCCACGGCGTGGGGTGGGGGCAGCACCCCAAAACAGCCAGCGCAGCTGCCCTTGGCTGAGGTGGGCAAAGCCTGGCAGGGTCTGGGGGAGGGTGTCGCGGGAGGCCTGGCAGCCTCTTGGTGACGCGGGCTGGGGTCACAGTGGGACATGCCGCATCACAGCCACAGCTCCCCTCCCGCCACGGGGCCCCTCCCTGCACTTCCCTGCGAGGCCTGGGCAAGCCCAGCTTTCGGGTGCTGCTCTCGCCACCGCTCTTCTCTGGAGGAGCTGCTTTGCAGCGCAACGAGAGGGCGAAGGCAGGCCACGCAACACTGCTGGAGCCTGCCTGGGGAAGTGCAAAGGAGGAGGAGGAGAAGTTTCCTCCTCCCCCTCCTGCTACAGGGCCTCATTGAGCGTGAGGGGGCGCAAAGATGGAGAACCTGTGGCCAGACGTGTTCCCAACGCTCAGGAATCTCAGCCGCTACGGTAAGGCTTGCAGGAGGTATTTCCTGACTGCTGTAGAGCATATCAGCTAGGAGAAGAGCTATGGAAAGGCTGGGCTCTGTGGGGCAGGGCTGGACAGGGCTAGTGGGTGCCACGAGAGACCAGTCTGCACGTCCCTTGGTGGCCCAGCGGTGAGTTTGGCAGCCGGGACTCCTGCAGGGGAGACACCTGGGGCTGCCCTGAGCCTGGGCGACTCCTGTGGGCACGGCACCGTCCTCTCACTGGCGTGGAAAGCTAGTCCCCGTTTCCCTAGCGGGCGGGTATGCCTTTCAGGCATGCCCACCTGAAAGGACAGGAGCCTCGCTTAGAAGTGGGCAGAGGTGTCCTCGCAGCTCAGCTCTGCAGCTCCCGCCACGTGGAGCGCCTTGCGTGTTTGGAATTGGGGTGGCGGTATGTTTCGTCTCACCTGCACCGGTCACCTCCTTGGTGAGCAGGGTGCTGAATGGTTGTGCGCTTGCTGACTTGGATTTTTCCCTTGCTTTCTAGAGATTGTTACCATTTGGGACAGCGTCTCTGAATACATTCTAGAGCACTTGGCAGAGAACAAGGTGGGTCTTGTGGCTCGGTCCTCCCCTCCTGAAACGCTGACGGTTTGCCTTGTCCTGACACCCCTGTGCCACGGCGTGCCGTTGCTTCCCTCCCCTGAAAAGAGAAAGAGCACCCCCGCAGGACACTGTCCTGGACAAATGTGCCACAGAGCAGCTTCTCTGGCACCGGCGGTAACAACGGAAGTCCCGATAAAGCAGAAGAGAGTGCTGGGCACTTTCTGGGCCTTCTCCCTTCTCCAGTGCCAGCATGGAAAAACCAAAGCCTGGCCCCTGTTCCAGGGTTGGTCCCTGCCGTTGGAAACCCCTCCGACTGTAGGTAGGGGAGGAATGTTGGCTCTGCTGTTGCTTTCCCAAAGAGATTTGGGGGGCGAGCAGAGGAGCAAGAGGAAAGAAAGGTCTGGAGTGTGTGCTTTCCCTAGTGCCCCATCTTGCCCTTTGCATGCTAGGGGTGGGCAGGGCCCAGGGCAGCATCCCCACACTCGGGCAAGCCCTCGGTCCGTTTTTCGTCTCCAGGCTGCTTATGCTTGTTCCTTCTCTCCCGCTGCTGCTCTCAGGGTGTCAAGGTATTAGGAGTGGGGATATTCTATGTCCTTAAACACTACGAGTGCTCCGTGAACGGTGAGCTTTCGATTGTTCGGAGACCCATGTTCCGTATATCGGAGGTTGTTGCCAAGGAATACCAGGCCAGGTGCGCTCAAGAAGATGTTCCTGGTAAGAAGACACGTTAAAACCTTTGCCTGCCCTTGCGCCGAGCTTGAGGCGCATGCAAACTGCTCTGAAGACATGACTGAATGCCTCCGGCTGGCCTGAGAACAACTTCAGCTTGTTCAAGCTGCAGAGGCCAGCCAGGAGCAACTGCTCAGAAAGGCTCCCTGGGTGTCCTTTCCTGGTAATATGCCTTCAGCCGGTGCGTGGGAGGGATAGGACACTGGCCCCAAAAGCGGAGACATTTGCTGACTACGAGGCGGTGGGGGTGGGGGTGGGGGTCGGGGTGGGGGTGCGGGGGGGGTAGAAGAACCCTGTGGGCTGCTGTGCCGTCCTTGCACTTTGCTTCTTCCTTGCGTCTACTGACATGGCATAGGCTTAGCCAGAGGGCACTGGCTGCGGGCACAGTCACAATGGCCTGGCACCACGCACTTTCTCATGGGACCTGCACCCGTCTGCCCTACTTGTCCTGCCCTCCGGTAACGTGGTCCTACCAAATGGTTGGTTTCCCTTTTTTATTCCTGCACTGGCAAAATCACTGCTGCCCCCTGAGCACCTCAGTTTGCAGGCTGCTCTGACTCTTCCCGGAAGGGACTCCATAAACCGCTCCTAGGCGCTGTAGCAGAGGATTCAAGAGCCTGCTCTGAGGCAGCGCTGTCTTGCCAGAAAGTGTTGTCACCTTGTGATTGGAGCCCGCTGCCCTGCTGCAGAGGTGACTTTGTTCCTCCTTTGCTGCTGTCTAGGTGACGTAAGAATCGTCCCTCTGAGGTACGAGGATCTATCCGTGTGTGCCCACATGCCTTTTACAACGGTGCAGTGCTGCATACAGGAGACCGTGATGGCGTTCTTTCGGGCCATCTCAAAAAGACAGGCCGTGGACTTTGTCTTCAAGGCCATTGGCATTCTCTCCGTACGAGACCAGGAAGTGACCATGAGATTTTACGATGACTTCCTCCTCACCGTGGATGGCACTGGAAAGCTGCTAGCAGCTCTGCTCGGGGTAAGTCGAGCACTTCCCCGTGCTACGCCTACTTCTTCTGGACACCTGTCAAAGGACGACTGAACTGATCTCTGTTGGCCTGCCAGGACCTTCCCGGCCAGCGGGGCAGCCACGGTCTCCAGCCACGCCAACTCTCTCTAGCGTCCGTCTCTCGTACGCAGTGGTCTGGGCGACAGAGGCGAACGTAGGACGAGCTGCCCCGCGTTAGGCCAAGGCTCTGGCTGGCCCAGCATCCCACTCTCTGTGCTAGAAATGATAATGGCGAGGCTTTTACGGGCTCAAAAGTAGGCAGTTTCTGGGGAAAGAGTCTACGACGCAGGCAGGTATCTGTGGCGCTTCCCCTCGCAGAAAGCCATGGTTGAGTGCTGGGCCGTCTGCACTGACCAGCCCTTCCCAGTGTCCCTGGCGTCCCACTGCCATGAACGGCTCTTTTCTGCCCCAGGCCTGCATTCACGCTCTGCTTGGGATGGTCACCCTGTCCCAGCCTGTCTCCTCATCCCAGCCCAATGCCCTTCCCCAGCTCTCTCGTGTGGCACTCCCGGTTCTTACCCACTGGGCAAAGGCAAAGCAAGGGCTGGGTCTCTCTCGCTCCTCTTCCATGCTATGGATGCAACCACCCAAATCCTTGGAGAGCCTGTGAGGCTAACACCAGGTCCGAGCCAGGTGTTCTCTTTCCAGGAAGGCTCATAGCAAGCCAACCGGCAAAACCCGGCCCGCAGAGACCCTGGCTAATCGAATGCCTTCTCCTGTGCCTGACTTCTCCACTAACAGAGAAGGCGCGTCCTCGTTGACTGTCTTGACTCTTGCCCTTGCGAAACACCTGGCAGTGAGGTCCCTCAGTCTCAGCTCTGAGCTGTGCATCTTCTGCTTTCCTAGTTGAGGGCTAGCATTTGGAGAGGAAACTTTGTTTCAGGGTGTCCCCGTGGCAGCATCTGCCCTGAGCACAAGAAAGATTTGCTGCCTTTAGGAGCAAGGCAGTCATGTCGCCGGAACGCTCTCACGTACCTCTGTCTCTGTTTCAGGCCCCAGGGACGAGACCCCTGGTGGTTTCAGGAAGAGGAAGTGTGGCTTTTCGCATGGGTCCCGGCAGTGTCTTCGTGTTGCCACAGTACGTTTGTGGAGTAGGTCTCAGCTCCTGCTTGGTGAATAGGAGGAGGGGAGGCGAGATGGTCTCCAGGGGCAGCAAGGAGGCCTGGAGTACACTTTCTCCGCGTCAGGATAGGGAAGCCCTGGCCCAGACTGGTGGGGCCTCTCGTGTGCGCACACGCCGCGGAGGTCTGGCCTGTGCCTCTCCGGTTCCTCAGAATGAGAGTTCTCAAGGATGTTGCGTACTCTGCTTTGGAAAGCTATGGCCTTGGCAGGCCTTCTCAAAGCTCTCTGGCAACGGACTGTGAATGCGAGCGGCAAAGGGAGCGTGGTGCCTTTTCTGCAGCCTGGCGTCTTCTCCTTTCCAGATTTGATTTGATGCTTCCGGCTGAAAAACAAGAGGCGGAATCTCCCTCCCAGGGATCCCTGAAGTGCACTGAAGAAGAAGGGCAGATGGACAGAACAGGTCATGTCACAGCTGACTTGTGAGAGAGAAGGGAGTGTGCATGCGTGCGTGTGTTCATGCGTGTGTTCCCTTTGTCCTCAGCAGTAGGTGGTTGGAGCCCTGGTCAAGATGCGGTGCCTGGGAGAGTAGACTGCCTCTTTGTGCCTCTATTTACCCCTCGCAGCAAATCTCAAGTGACTCTGGATGGCAGGAGGTCTCAGGGTGGCCCAACAGCAACAAATGCAGCTGGTGCCGCTGAAGGGCAGTTTTGCCCCGGGGCGCTGCGCCCTGGTGGATAGCGCAAGCTCCTCTTTCACTTTAGCACTTTAGGACGTTTGGCGGCGAGGTGTCTATGCTGGAGGGGAAGGGAGGGGGGGTCTACCTCTCTGACGGATCCCGGGCACGTGAATGTGGGGAGAAAGATTGCCTGGAGATGACTGTCAACAGGCTGCTAGCGTGTGCCAAGGACGTCCTAGGGAGCAAGACCTCTTGGAGAGCGTGGCTCCAAGGGGATCAGCCTGTTTGATCCGATGCTGGAGCACATCTGCCTGTCCCAAGTGCTCACAAAGACGCTTGCTGAAGAGCCTTCTCCTTTCCTACTTCCAGGGAGTGCTCCCGTTGCGTGCCTCCTCTCTCAAGAAAGGCCTGTGCCACCCGCGTTATCTGGCGCCGGCCGTAAAAAGCAGAAGGGGCGGAAGAGCAAAGGAAGCAAGTCGTCGGCCAGGTGAGGCTCTTGGAGAAAAGGGCTGAGGGTGCCCTTGTGCTCTTGGAGTTCTTCGAAGGGGTTGCTTCTTCCGTACACTCTGTCAGTGTGACATCTGAAGGGCGGCCAACAAGTCTTTGCATGACTTGGTCTTCCTAGATTGACGGCAAGCCTGTCGCAGGTTTCTGCGAGCCTCTGGTGTCAAGCTTCTCTCTGGTGCCTTTCTTGTTTCCAGGACGGAGACTGAGATGTCGCCTGTGAGACCAGCCTCTTCCTCCAGAGGGTCTCGGAAGGCCGCCAAAGGCCGGGAGGCAAAGGACAGAGCGCGTAACAAGCAGACTGAGGGAAAAGGTAATGTCACAGCTGACTGGTGTGAGAGGTGTGTTTGTTTTCCTTTTGGCCTCCGCAGCACGGGGCTGGAGCCAAGCTGAAAAGGCGATGCCTGGCGGAGTAGGCTGCTTCTCTTGTGCCTCTGTTTACTCATCACGGCAGATCTCAGGGGACTCCTCCTGGAAGGGGCTCTCCGGGCAGTCCTGCAGCACCAACTGCAGCAGCTGCCACTGCTGAGGGGCACTTGGCCCTGGGACTCCATGCCCTGGTGTGTCTTGCAAGCTGCTCCTTAGTTGCAGGAGTCTGTCTGTGCAGCAGCATTTAGGAATTTAGGAAGATCCCTCCGCGCTCTGCGCGGGATCAAAATCCTGCCTTGAGCTGCCAGTGGCGGAGGGGGTCTAGCTTTCCCAGGGAAGCAGCGCGCTGGAAAGTGGGGAGGAAGACCACGTGGAGATGAGTGGCGACAGGCTGCGAAGCTGTGCCAAAACGTGGCTTCCTTGTGGAGGCTGGTAATTGCAGGCCTTGTGCTGTGCATCTCCCTAAGCATGTCTTTGGGCTGGATGCGCCAGAAGAGCACGTCTGTGCATGTGAGCGCCTTATAGATGTGCAGGAATCTGTTCCCCTTCTCGTGTGGAACTATGCCCTCCAGCCCGCAGCCGCCCCAAAGGAGAGGGTACCATGAGGTCACCAGCACCTCCCAGCCAAGCCCCGCTTTTTAAGCCTATGGGCTAGAGAAAGCAGGAGAACAGCCACAGTACTCCAGGGCAGAAGGGTGCCCTGCAGAAGTGAAGAGCTGGACAGGATTCTGTGTCAGCAAGGGCCTAAGACCTGCTCGGGAGCAGAGCTCCGAGGCAATCGGGCTCTTTGATCCAAAGCTGGAGCACAGCTGCCTGTCCTTCTTGTTCAAACGCTCACAGAGATGCTTGCTGAAGAGTCTCCGCCCTTCCTACTTCCAGGGAGTCCTCCTGCTGAGCGCCTCCTTTCTCGAGAAAGGCTTTCTCCGCCCACGCTATCTGGGGCCAGCTCAAAGGGAGGGAAAGAATGGAAAACCCGGGCAAACAAGCCAGCTGCCAGGTGAGGCTCTTGGAGCAAAGCATGCCGGTGACCGTGTGCTTTTGGCATTCTGGGAAGGAGTTGTTTCCGTCGCACACGCCGTCGGTATGAACTCTGAAAGGTTGTCAACTCGTGTCACAACGACCGATGTCGATGCAAGAGGTGTTGCAGCAGCTGAGAAGTTGCAGCAAAGCTGTTCTGCTTTGCTAGACATTTCAAGGGACCTCATTTGGTTGCAGCGTAGATGAGAGCACTTCCCAGAGGAACGTGAAAGTCAGACCATCCTCCCCCACCAACAGAGAGCGGTGTCCGTTTTCCCTGGTTTTTAGGTTGGATTCAATTCACTAGAAGCCTCCCCTTTTCCCATTTCACCCCAAAACAGAGTCTTTCTGACCACCTCACGGCCTTTAGTGCCCCTAGCAGGAGGCGGCTAGCGGGCTCTGCAGGCTCCGGGCGTGGCAAATGGCACTGGTTTTCTCCTCGTGCCATCCAGAGAGGGCCCACACCTGGGCATTCAGAGCTTTCCTTAGGGCCTGTAGGGCCCTCACTCTTGACGGGATCACAAGGGCTCAAATACACCAAATGCTCCAGCAGCACTGTCTTGTGCTGCAGAGGCTGGCACGCCGCTGCTTGTGAGCACAAGATGGAGAACGGTCTCATCCGGGACTCCGATAACCTCACCCGGCTTGTGTGTTTTCAGCCTGCTGCAAACAGTTTGGGAGAGCTCCTCTCAGGTGGACGAGGACAGCAAGCAGCAAGAACCTCGTCAAGCCAGACCTCGGACTGCAATTCCTGTTTGCAGGCAGCCAAACAGGGCAGAACAGGTAAGCCGAGGAGCGGAGCCGTGGAGGTCTCCAAGTCCGAGTGGTACTGCTGCCCCCCAAAGAGCAGGCCAGGTGGCCATGGTCTTTCAAGCTTGCCTGCCCATGCCTGGCAGGGAGAAGCTGCTGCAAAAAGCCAAAGGGGAGGAGCAGCAATGTGCTGTGGTGGGGGCATGGCTGGGTCGCCCCCTCCCTTGAACTTGCGGGGAAGAAGGCCAACCACAGGCGGGGCTGTGTTTGCAAGAGTGTAGCCAGCCGAGTGAAGGACGCCACGAGTCCTCTCTCTTCAGCCCTTGGGAGACCTCACCTGGAGCCAGCCCTAGGTCCAGGGTGGGGCTCGACCATGCAAGAGAGGCTCTGGAATGCTGGAGCAAATCCAGCGGAGGCTCCCAAGCTGGTCAGCGGGCTGGAGAACCTGGTGTCCAAGGGAGAGGTGGAGAGGACTGTGTTTGTTCAGCCCATAGAAGAGAAGGCTCAAGGGTCCATCTCCTTGCTGTCTGCAGCTACCCGGGGGAAAGGCTAGAGGTAACTTAGCCAGCTCTTCTCAGAGGCGCACAGTGACAGGGTGAGAGGCACAAGACGTAGAGTTGCAAAAAGGCAGATTCTGGCTAGCTGTTGGGAGGCGCGTTTCCACCATGAGGGTGGTCAAAGTTTGGAACAGGGCCCAGAGAGGCTGTGGGACTTCTACCCTTGGAGTTATTCAACCCTCAGGTGGACACAGCCCGGGCAGCCTGCTCTAACTGGCCCCGCTTGGAGCGGGGCCTTGGACGAGAGTTCTCCAGAGGTCCCCTCCAACCGACCCCGTTCAGTGGTTCCGTGCTGGGGTCTGACTGGTGGAACCCCACGGGAGCGTTTGATTTCACGGTTGCAGCGCTGAAAAATGGTCATTCCTTGCCCTCATTCACCCTGTCACGAGCGATGTCAGCAAGAGAGAATGGAGCCAGCAAGCAACGGTGGTGAATCCCGGCCAGGGTCCCTGCCTGCGGCAGTGCTTGGCATGGGGGTTTCTGAGGCCAGAGCAGAGCAAGTGTGCGGGAGGACGCACAGGCCCCGCAGTTGCTGGCTTCTCCAGGGCTGAGAGGTGAGAGCGCCTGAGGGAGGTCAGAAGCAGCCTCAAATTTGTCCTCTGGCCCCAATGCAGGCTTGGCGGCATCAGGAAACGCTGCCCGAGGTTCAGCCACACTCACCAGTGCCGTGGCTTGGGAAAGAGGAGAGCGCTGCTGCCTTCCTGCCCCGAGCTGAGGAGAAGAAGAGGAAGCCAGAGAGGCTGCCGCGGCTGCGCAAAGAGTAAGTGCGCGCCAGGCCCAGCCCCGGCCTGGAAAACTGGAGTGGCAGCACCTGTCCGAGGTGTGAGGAAGCCCATCTTGGGAGCCATGGGGCTGGGTATGGCGTCCCCTGATTTCTCCTGGCATGGCAATGACCTGGGCTGGACCCTGGTGCCAGGCAGCCCCAAGCTGCATTGCCACTTGAAGGCTGTGGGTACCACCAGCGGGAGCGTGCGTGCAGGGGCTGGTCGAGGGGAGAGGCAGGAGGGCCTCAGCCAGAAGGGGAGAGGGAACTTTCCCTGCTCTTGCAGGCAGCTTTCTGTACGAGCAAGCCACACCCTGCAACTCTTGGAGACTTACCAAGTGCGTCGGGAAGAGTGGAAGCAGAGGGTAGAGCTGAATCGGCAGCGGAATTCCCAAGAGAAGCACTTCCTCTGGTAAATTTCTCCAGCTGGGGGTGCTGTTTCCCCTTCCCCTGCACTGGCCTTCCCTCCACACCCAGGAGCACCCAAGGGGAGGGGAGGGGAAGGGGGTCCGGTCTTTCCCTGGCACCCCTCGTGGGAGAGCAACAGGCTTTGCAGGCTGTGGCCTGGGAGCAGGCACCCTTCCAGCCCAGGGGCAGGGGTTGGGCACTCAGCGGTGGGCTTTCCCTGTGGGACCAGAAAGTTGTGGCTGCCGACGATGAAAGGATTCCTCCAGCGTTTTGGCTCTCCCTTTTCAAACCGCACGCTCCATCCTTGTCTCCCCAAGGCTCCACACCCGGACACCTTGCCCTGTGGGGATCGAGGCCGGCTTGGTGCAAAGTCCCATCCCCGCCTGACTCCTCCGCAGGCTGATTACCGGCACGTGGCACCTTGTCATGTCCTTGCCTTGGACACTAGGGCCCCTGTCCCGTTCCAGAAAGCATAGAGATGCCAGCAGAAGCAGACCCCAGAAGAACCGCCCTGCCCTAGGCCTGCAGCGTTTCCGTGCCCTTCTCCCTGTGCCTAAAACCAAACGGTTCCTTTTTAATGCCCTAGCACTGGGCAGCAGATGGCTCTGCGGGATCAAAGGGAGAGATACCAGGACTTGCTGGCTGCGCAGAAGACGTGTGAACATTGCTGGAAAGTCTGGAAGCGTGGTCCTGAGCCATCTTGCTAGCTGCGGAAGCCTGCCTGGGCCTGAAGAGCGACCAGTCCCAAGGCACTGCAGCTCCAGGGCCAAGTGGAGGCCTGTCAGCATGGGAGCTCCCTCGGCTGCTGTCAGCGTTGTCTCCATTGCGGCCATGGAGCTCTTAGCAAAGGGGATGTTGAAATCCACCTACAAGGGCCAAAGGAAAAAAAAAAGTGGCGTGTACTTGTTCACGGCTGGAGTAACCAGCCTGTGCCTCACAAAGGACAGTGCTGCAGGACAGATGAACAGAAGAGCTGTTAAACCCCCCATGTGCTCCTCCACAGTTTTTGTAGCGCCGTAACAGAATAACGCCCGTACACAGACCGCAGCATAGAGACACGCGTGCCACAGAGCGGGTGTGCAAGCAAACCACTGCCTCACTCATTCTAAGGACAGCGCGCGCGCACACACACGCGCCCCTTTCTTCCTTCATTACCCTCCCTAGGACACGCTCAGAGCTCACACCTCTCACTCCCCAAGACCCTCACGCACAGCCAGGACTGCACCGCCAGAGTGCACATGCACCAGCCCAACACATCCCTGACACTGCACACGCATCCGCACACATGCTCACGCTCTCCACACGCACAGAGACACTGCACAGCGGACACACCCCTCACACAGCATGGTGGCCAGGACACACGTACACCTGATGGGCCCACAGCCCCAGGGGTGCTATAGGAGCTGCAGCCCTTCTCCGGATTGTATGGGGAAAGGCTAAGGGCAGAGGAGGAGCTGCTGTGGGGTAGAGCGGTGCGGCAACCTGGGAGTGCAGATGCCTGGCTTTTCTCTGCAGCTGCAGTGCTCTCCAGCCAGGCAAACCTGGGATGGGCCATGTTTGTCCCTGGGCCTCCGTCGGCCCTTGGCTGCTCCTTGTGGCGGCCCCCCCAGGGCTGTGCTCATGTCCTGGTGGGCGCACAGTGTCCCCACCACCCACCTCCTGCCTGCTGCCTGGAGGTGGACGTGCCTCATTTAGACCTTCCTCCTCTCTTGCCGCATGGCTGCGGTTGGTTTTTTTAGCGCTTTCTTGAATTAGGTTTTCAAAGCAGCACCTAGTAGCTTCTTGTAAACTACAGGCAGCTCACAGCTGCTTGACTGCCCTGTCAGCCTTTTTCAAATCCTGGGCTCCTTGAAGCCTGTCCATGCGCCTCCTCTGACCCGGGAACACAGCATCTCCCTGCCCTTCATCAAACACAGGAAGGGGCTTTGTGGATCCTCCCAGAGGAGCGGGTGATGGCCGTGTCCTTTCGGTCTGTTGCTGGGAGAAGCCTCTTCTTCGGTCGTCTTCCTTGTCCCAGTAACGCCTGATGCTCCAAACACTGCACTCTCCCTGCAAGTGCTGCCTCTTACTAAGCACCTGCTTCACTGGCAGACATTCGGCGTAGTAAAGAGGCAAAGGCTTTGGACCGCCTTGCTGCTGCAGGGACCAACAAATTGCCAAGGAGGTCCAGAAGCTGAGTACTCAGCCAGTACTGTTTTGCCCTGCCTGTGCGCTTAGTTGGCAGCTTTCCCTGGCCATGCAACTCATGAAGTGGTGCTGACCCTGATTTCCAGAAAAGTGCTTGTCAGTTTAAAAGAGAAGAACTGGTTTTCAGTGGGGAGTTGGAAGGGCGACGTTCTGCTGCTTTGGGGGACTGCCCGCTGGCTTTTCTGGTGCGGTGACCCTTCTGTCTCGTCTCGCTCTGAGAGCTCCGTGAGGTCCCTCTTGACCCTCCCTGTGTGGAATAGCTACAAGATGCTGCTGCAGAGACTACTGGACTCTGACAGCCAGGCAGGGGTTAGGCCAGAGCCCAGATGCCCTCGGGAGCAGAGCGCAAAGCCAGAAGCCCGTTGGCTCCCCCACGAGATGTGGTTTGGGACCAGTGTTCCCTGCTGCTGCTCTCCGTGTCCTTCTTGGCTGCCTTAGCCCCTCTCCAGCCTCCACTCCCATTGGCCCAGCATGGCTTTGGCTGCTCTGGGTCTGCCCTTACTCACGGTCCCTGTGGCAGTCGGGTGTCCTTCTTCTGCCTCCCCTCGCCCCCTCCCCCGGCTGTCTTCACTACAGGGGCTTTCTGATGCACTCAATGGCCTCACAGGGCTGCCACAGCAGCGACCTCACTGTCCCAGCCCTGGGTCGCCTGTGGCCTCCCTTTTCCTGCCTCTAGCCAGCTAAACCCTGCCGAGGGGCACTTTGCCCTGGCACTCCGTGCCCTGGTGAATGTTGCAAGCCTGGCACGCAATGGCTGCTCCTTGCTGGACGAGACAAAGAGGAAAGCACTTGAGGTGCCCGGTTAATGCTGAAGAGCCATGGTGATCGCAGGCAACAATGGTTGCTCGTGGGCTCCAGTCCGCCTCTCCAAGCGTGCTCCAGTGGCGCAATGGGCCAGCGCGCAGTACTTATACAGCAGTGCTAAGCGGAGGGATGCTGAGGGTGTGAGTTCAAGCCTCACCTGGAGCATGGGCTTTTGATCATGCACTGCCTCCTCTTCCCTTGGGCGGTGCAGCTTTCTAGCAGCGACATCTGTCTCAAGCCAGACATCCCGGGACCTGCCAATACAGACACCTTGGAACACCAGAAGCGCTCGGGGCCGTTCCAGGCTTGACCTGGGCTCTGCCCGCATAGCACTCGGTTTGGGGCCCCGGAGGCAGAGCTGGGCTCTCCTCCCTTCTCTTCCGCAGAGGATCCAGACCCCACTCAGGGCGCAGATGCTAACATTTTCCTTTGCTCTTCAGCATTTGCCCTCCAGGCGGACACTCTCCCAGCACCAGCTGCCCAGCCTCACTGTGGCAGAGCCTTCCTAGCCAGCCTTTCCCCCTGCAGCCAGGCCAGGAGGAAGCACTCCTGGCTCTCTACACGCGAGCACTGCGGTGGAGCTGCAGGCAAAAGCTGCTGCCTCACAGCGCCTCTCACTCTGCAGCAGGCAAGGGAGAAAGGCAGCTCTGCCTTTCCAGGGAGGGTTTCTTTCCCACAGCCAGCTTACAGCTTGGCCGGAACAGGACTTAAGACTTCCAGCATGGTGGCATAACCTCAGAAAAGTCACACACTCCCCCTGAAGAAAAAAAAAAAGCGACTTCTTTCTCCCAGGGAAGAGCTACTTGTGTTGGGGGTCTCTATGGCGTGGGATGGCAGTTGCGGGTGGGCTGGGGCTGCAGGGCAGTTTGTGTGTGGAGCTGAGAGTGCCCTGACTGCAACACGGAGAGCAAGGGCAAGGGAAAGGAAAGGTGAAAAGCTGGGCACTTTCCAGGCAGAGTCTCTCAGTTCTCAAGCTTGGCCTGGAGAACGGAGAAGCTTGACTGCTTTCCCAGAAGCAGGGGTAGCTGTCACGGCAGCCCCCCAGCAGAAGACACTGCACGATCACTAGAAACCAGGAAATCATTTTAGGCACGAGCCCACTGAATGTTTGGAACAGAGAGCACAGAAGAGCTCCCTAGGCCATGGCATCTTTGGAAACAAACCCGTTGGCCTACCCTTGCGGGTGCCTCCCGTGTCTTTTCCAACTCTCCTTTTCACCCGGCGGGCTTTGCAAAACCATTGCTGTGACTCGGATTCGGCCACAACGCAGAGTACTAACCACTATACGATCACAGCTGCCCATGTGATTGCCTTTCCTCCTCGGGCCATTTGTCCCTCCTGCCTCCTGCCCTCCTGCCTTCTGCCCTCCTGCGGAGCAGCCAGAGCTGTCAGGTGACGGCAGGCTAGCAGGGAGAAGTCAGAAAATGCGAGTCTGTGTCCTTGCAGAGCAGCACCCGAACAGTGCAAGCCCTCATGTGCCTCCCTGGGAGAGGGGAGGCAAACTCACGCTCTAGATTCACCTTTTCAGAAGTCTCAGTTCTTGGGGATGGCAAAGAACTGGACTGAAGGCAGTTACGGGGCATGTCCAGGGGCTGGCGATGAGGAAAGGACAACTCTGCAAAGAGCGGCCCCGCGTAGCCAGCTGGACAGAGGGTGGTGTAGGGGGGAAGGCAGGTGCATAGCACAGGGGATACGAACTGCTCCGTGCCCAGCCCTGGCTCTTTCTGCTCAAGTGTCCCCTCCACCACGCACCCTGGGGTGCAGTGTGAGCCTGTGGGCGCACCTCCACAAAGAGCGACGGTCCTTTCCCCACTTGCTCTGCTCCTGCTGCTGGGAGAGGTCCTGGCGAGAGGTTGCAGCTGCAGGAGTGCTGCGCTGGGTGGCGGAGGTGGCTCAGCAGAAGGGAGCTGCTCCTCGCCTGAGCTACGTTGCAGCCATGCCCGGCCCTGGCCGCCATGCACCTCGCTGACCCTGCCCTTCCCTGGCTGACCGGGCTCCAGAGCTTGGCCTCAGACCCGTCTCAGCACTTTGGACTTGGCTGGCAACCACTGCTCTGTGCCTGGCCCTCGTTCCTGACACTCAACCAGCTCTCCCTTCTTGCTCGGGTGCTGAGGGCCTGTGCCCTGCCAGGGAGGTCCCTGCCTCACTGGCCTTGCTATGTCCCTCGCAGCCTGCTTGCCTGCCCTCGGAAAGCAGCCCGCTCCCACTGCTGGCTGCCACCTGCAGCAAGAGCGTGCTCACGTTTCGCACTGTGCTGCAAGGACAGCCGGAAGGGGCATCGGTCCCCTGGCGAGAGGCAATCCAGACTTCCCCCAGCCCAACCCATGCACCAGGACAGGAGTGTTGCAGTCTGGTGGGTATAGGTGAGTGGTGCAAGGAGCTGGATTTTGGCTCCGGTTTCTTGGAGAGGTGGGTTTGAAGCCCGTGCTGTCGGGCTTTGTTGTCTCAGGCTGCTGTGATTTGTGCCCAGCTGTGATTTTCTGCTCAGGGACTTTCCAGGTGCAAACCTGTGTCCAGCAGTGACCAGCCTCCCCGCCGACCGCCACCTTGCACTCCCTGGGCCTTCCCGCTGCAGGGTGCCTGCTGCCCAGAGGCTCTGGTTGAGGGCCTCGTTCTCAGAAAGAAGGAGGAATGCCTGCAGAGTTGCCTGGGAAGGCTCGGGCTGCCACGGCAATTTGTCTTCCTGACCGGCTGTGGGGGGCTGTGGTTGGAGGGGTTGGTCCCCTGCAGGGCAGGGCTGGTGCCCACCGGTGGGTGCACAGGCAGGCTGGGCATCTCCTCCCTGGTGGTCTAGTGGTCAGGATTCGGCACTCTCACTGCCGCGGCCTGGGTTCGATTCCCAGCCAGGGAAAGGCTTAGGGTTAGGGCTAACCCTATTGCCACAGCAAGCGAGGCCTTTCACCTGGGGGGCAGCGTGGAAGGAAGGGGACCCTATCAGACGCACAGGAGCTCTGAGCAGGCACGAGGAACAGGGCGTTTCCTCTGTTGCAACAACAGCCATCCTGGGCTTGCCTGTGCAGCCAGCTCCAGGGCAGCCCTGTCTTCTGCCAAATCCCCTTGCAGAATACCCTTTCCTTAGGGCTCCTGGGAGGCGCTGGGTGACAGAGAAAAGGTCTCTGGGTCTGTGGGACGTGACTCACCTGCCGCAGGAGCTGCCTTGTCTTTCAGTCCTAAGATCCCTGCACTACCCAGTCCCACAGAGGCAGGAGCAGGCGACTCTGCAGTGAAGCTTTGCTCTGCACATGCCAATGAGAGACCCTTCCCATGCTTCCTGGTGCAGACGGGGCCAGAAGGCCCAGGGAGGAGCTGAAATGGGCTCCTGGGCCCATGGGCAGGGTGTGTGGAGCATTGCTGGTCAGGGCCACTGAGGCCCTCAGGGCCCTGACAGCACCCAGGTGTCGCGTCCTGCTGCTACGCCACAGGGGACTCGCAATAACAACCAGTGCTTAGGCCCTGCTGATAGTCACAGCCTGAGCCAGCCCTTGGTTCTGTTACGTCCTGGACAACTCCGGTCACTTTGAAAGAAGCCCTGGAAACAAGCCCACCTGCCCCCCACACTCAGCCATGGCACAGGTGTTCCTCAGTGCAGCGAGATGTTGGTGCACAAGGGGTGGCGCTTAACGCTCCCAGACCCGATTTTGCATTCGCACGGCCTTTGGCACAGTTTGGAGACGGTCCTGGCGGACTCTTGGACAGTGCCCGGGGGGAAAGGAAGTAGCCGTTGCTGAGAGCACAGCTCACCGAGGCAGCACACAGGTGCAGCAGTTTGAGCCAAAGGAGGCTGTGACCTCTCGCAAGCTCTAACAGGCTCCAGCGAGCTCTGTCAGCCATTCCTGAGCACAGGGCGCTTGGAGCTCTAGTTCCACCTAGAGTCGTGATGAGGGAAGGTCAAACAGCCGTCCAGCAGGTGCCAGCGAGAGACCTGTACCACAAGCGCTGGGCCCAGTACAAGAAAGACATGGCCATGCCGGAGCGAGTCCAGCAAAAGGCCTCCGAGAGGCTTGAGGGATTGAAGCATCCGTCACACGAGCAGAGGCTGAGAGAGCTGGGATTGTTTAGGCGGGAGACGCAAAGGCCCAGAGGGGCTCTTGTCGGTGTGTCTAAATACGCGATGGGGGGAGTAAAGAAGACGGAGCCAGACTCCAGAGCCCAGGCAGACTCCAGACTCCAGAACCCAGAGAGGCTGTGGTATACCTAACCAGCACCAGCCCTTGCTTTGCCGAGGCTCCTCTTTATTCCTTCCTTCCTTTATCCCTTCCTTCCTTCCTTCAGGGCAGAGCTCAGCACAGCCCCTGCGGCCAGCAATGGCAGCGCAGCGTCCCCATCTGGGGCCACCACACTGGTGAGCTCCCCCTCCCCGCCCCCGCCATGGCTCTCGCTGCGCCACGGCGTGGGGTGGGGGCAGCACCCCAAAACAGCCAGCGCAGCTGCCCTTGGCTGAGGTGGGCAAAGCCTGGCAGGGTCTGGGGGAGGGTGTCGCGGGAGGCCTGGCAGCCTCTTGGTGACGCGGGCTGGGGTCACAGTGGGACATGCCGCATCACAGCCACAGCTCCCCTCCCGCCACGGGGCCCCTCCCTGCACTTCCCTGCGAGGCCTGGGCAAGCCCAGCTTTCGGGTGCTGCTCTCGCCACCGCTCTTCTCTGGAGGAGCTGCTTTGCAGCGCAACGAGAGGGCGAAGGCAGGCCACGCAACACTGCTGGAGCCTGCCTGGGGAAGTGCAAAGGAGGAGGAGGAGAAGTTTCCTCCTCCCCCTCCTGCTACAGGGCCTCATTGAGCGTGAGGGGGCGCAAAGATGGAGAACCTGTGGCCAGACGTGTTCCCAACGCTCAGGAATCTCAGCCGCTACGGTAAGGCTTGCAGGAGGTATTTCCTGACTGCTGTAGAGCATATCAGCTAGGAGAAGAGCTATGGAAAGGCTGGGCTCTGTGGGGCAGGGCTGGACAGGGCTAGTGGGTGCCACGAGAGACCAGTCTGCACGTCCCTTGGTGGCCCAGCGGTGAGTTTGGCAGCCGGGACTCCTGCAGGGGAGACACCTGGGGCTGCCCTGAGCCTGGGCGACTCCTGTGGGCACGGCACCGTCCTCTCACTGGCGTGGAAAGCTAGTCCCCGTTTCCCTAGCGGGCGGGTATGCCTTTCAGGCATGCCCACCTGAAAGGACAGGAGCCTCGCTTAGAAGTGGGCAGAGGTGTCCTCGCAGCTCAGCTCTGCAGCTCCCGCCACGTGGAGCGCCTTGCGTGTTCGGAATTGGGGTGGCGGTATGTTTCGTCTCACCTGCACCGGTCACCTCCTTGGTGAGCAGGGTGCTGAATGGTTGTGCGCTTGCTGACTTGGATTTTTCCCTTGCTTTCCAGAGATTGTTACCATTTGGGACAGCGTCTCTGAATACATTCTAGAGCACTTGGCAGAGAACAAGGTGGGTCTTGTGGCTCGGTCCTCCCCTCCTGAAACGCTGACGGTTTGCCTTGTCCTGACACCCCTGTGCCACGGCGTGCCGTTGCTTCCCTCCCCTGAAAAGAGAAAGAGCACCCCCGCAGGACACTGTCCTGGACAAATGTGCCACAGAGCAGCTTCTCTGGCACCGGCGGTAACAACGGAAGTCCCGATAAAGCAGAAGAGAGTGCTGGGCACTTTCTGGGCCTTCTCCCTTCTCCAGTGCCAGCATGGAAAAACCAAAGCCTGGCCCCTGTTCCAGGGTTGGTCCCTGCCGTTGGAAACCCCTCCGACTGTAGGTAGGGGAGGAATGTTGGCTCTGCTGTTGCTTTCCCAAAGAGATTTGGGGGGCGAGCAGAGGAGCAAGAGGAAAGAAAGGTCTGGAGTGTGTGCTTTCCCTAGTGCCCCATCTTGCCCTTTGCATGCTAGGGGTGGGCAGGGCCCAGGGCAGCATCCCCACGCTCGGGCAAGCCCTCGGTCCGTTTTTCGTCTCCAGGCTGCTTATGCTTGTTCCTTCTCTCCCGCTGCTGCTCTCAGGGTGTCAAGGTATTAGGAGTGGGGATATTCTATGTCCTTAAACACTACGAGTGCTCCGTGAACGGTGAGCTTTCGATTGTTCGGAGACCCATGTTCCGTATATCGGAGGTTGTTGCCAAGGAATACCAGGCCAGGTGCGCTCAAGAAGATGTTCCTGGTAAGAAGACACGTTAAAACCTTTGCCTGCCCTTGCGCCGAGCTTGAGGCGCATGCAAACTGCTCTGAAGACATGACTGAATGCCTCCGGCTGGCCTGAGAACAACTTCAGCTTGTTCAAGCTGCAGAGGCCAGCCAGGAGCAACTGCTCAGAAAGGCTCCCTGGGTGTCCTTTCCTGGTAATATGCCTTCAGCCGGTGCGTGGGAGGGATAGGACACTGGCCCCAAAAGCGGAGACATTTGCTGACTACGAGGCGGTGGGGGTGGGGGTGGGGGTCGGGGTGGGGGTGCGGGGGGGGTAGAAGAACCCTGTGGGCTGCTGTGCCGTCCTTGCACTTTGCTTCTTCCTTGCGTCTACTGACATGGCATAGGCTTAGCCAGAGGGCACTGGCTGCGGGCACAGTCACAATGGCCTGGCACCACGCACTTTCTCATGGGACCTGCACCCGTCTGCCCTACTTGTCCTGCCCTCCGGTAACGTGGTCCTACCAAATGGTTGGTTTCCCTTTTTTATTCCTGCACTGGCAAAATCACTGCTGCCCCCTGAGCACCTCAGTTTGCAGGCTGCTCTGACTCTTCCCGGAAGGGACTCCATAAACCGCTCCTAGGCGCTGTAGCAGAGGATTCAAGAGCCTGCTCTGAGGCAGCGCTGTCTTGCCAGAAAGTGTTGTCACCTTGTGATTGGAGCCCGCTGCCCTGCTGCAGAGGTGACTTTGTTCCTCCTTTGCTGCTGTCTAGGTGACGTAAGAATCGTCCCTCTGAGGTACGAGGATCTATCCGTGTGTGCCCACATGCCTTTTACAACGGTGCAGTGCTGCATACAGGAGACCGTGATGGCGTTCTTTCGGGCCATCTCAAAAAGACAGGCCGTGGACTTTGTCTTCAAGGCCATTGGCATTCTCTCCGTACGAGACCAGGAAGTGACCATGAGATTTTACGATGACTTCCTCCTCACCGTGGATGGCACTGGAAAGCTGCTAGCAGCTCTGCTCGGGGTAAGTCGAGCACTTCCCCGTGCTACGCCTACTTCTTCTGGACACCTGTCAAAGGACGACTGAACTGATCTCTGTTGGCCTGCCAGGACCTTCCCGGCCAGCGGGGCAGCCACGGTCTCCAGCCACGCCAACTCTCTCTAGCGTCCGTCTCTCGTACGCAGTGGTCTGGGCGACAGAGGCGAACGTAGGACGAGCTGCCCCGCGTTAGGCCAAGGCTCTGGCTGGCCCAGCATCCCACTCTCTGTGCTAGAAATGATAATGGCGAGGCTTTTACGGGCTCAAAAGTAGGCAGTTTCTGGGGAAAGAGTCTACGACGCAGGCAGGTATCTGTGGCGCTTCCCCTCGCAGAAAGCCATGGTTGAGTGCTGGGCCGTCTGCACTGACCAGCCCTTCCCAGTGTCCCTGGCGTCCCACTGCCATGAACGGCTCTTTTCTGCCCCAGGCCTGCATTCACGCTCTGCTTGGGATGGTCACCCTGTCCCAGCCTGTCTCCTCATCCCAGCCCAATGCCCTTCCCCAGCTCTCTCGTGTGGCACTCCCGGTTCTTACCCACTGGGCAAAGGCAAAGCAAGGGCTGGGTCTCTCTCGCTCCTCTTCCATGCTATGGATGCAACCACCCAAATCCTTGGAGAGCCTGTGAGGCTAACACCAGGTCCGAGCCAGGTGTTCTCTTTCCAGGAAGGCTCATAGCAAGCCAACCGGCAAAACCCGGCCCGCAGAGACCCTGGCTAATCGAATGCCTTCTCCTGTGCCTGACTTCTCCACTAACAGAGAAGGCGCGTCCTCGTTGACTGTCTTGACTCTTGCCCTTGCGAAACACCTGGCAGTGAGGTCCCTCAGTCTCAGCTCTGAGCTGTGCATCTTCTGCTTTCCTAGTTGAGGGCTAGCATTTGGAGAGGAAACTTTGTTTCAGGGTGTCCCGGTGGCAGCATCTGCCCTGAGCACAAGAAAGATTTGCTGCCTTTAGGAGCAAGGCAGTCATGTCGCCGGAACGCTCTCACGTACCTCTGTCTCTGTTTCAGGCCCCAGGGACGAGACCCCTGGTGGTTTCAGGAAGAGGAAGTGTGGCTTTTCGCATGGGTCCCGGCAGTGTCTTCGTGTTGCCACAGTACGTTTGTGGAGTAGGTCTCAGCTCCTGCTTGGTGAATAGGAGGAGGGGAGGCGAGATGGTCTCCAGGGGCAGCAAGGAGGCCTGGAGTACACTTTCTCCGCGTCAGGATAGGGAAGCCCTGGCCCAGACTGGTGGGGCCTCTCGTGTGCGCACACGCCGCGGAGGTCTGGCCTGTGCCTCTCCGGTTCCTCAGAATGAGAGTTCTCAAGGATGTTGCGTACTCTGCTTTGGAAAGCTATGGCCTTGGCAGGCCTTCTCAAAGCTCTCTGGCAACGGACTGTGAATGCGAGCGGCAAAGGGAGCGTGGTGCCTTTTCTGCAGCCTGGCGTCTTCTCCTTTCCAGATTTGATTTGATGCTTCCGGCTGAAAAACAAGAGGCGGAATCTCCCTCCCAGGGATCCCTGAAGTGCACTGAAGAAGAAGGGCAGATGGACAGAACAGGTCATGTCACAGCTGACTTGTGAGAGAGAAGGGAGTGTGCATGCGTGCGTGTGTTCATGCGTGTGTTCCCTTTGTCCTCAGCAGTAGGTGGTTGGAGCCCTGGTCAAGATGCGGTGCCTGGGAGAGTAGACTGCCTCTTTGTGCCTCTATTTACCCCTCACAGCAAATCTCAAGTGACTCTGGATGGCAGGAGGTCTCAGGGTGGCCCAACAGCAACAAATGCAGCTGGTGCCGCTGAAGGGCAGTTTTGCCCCGGGGCGCTGCGCCCTGGTGGATAGCGCAAGCTCCTCTTTCACTTTAGGACGTTTGGCGGCGAGGTGTCTATGCTGGAGGGGAAGGGAGGGGGGGTCTACCTCTCTGACGGATCCCGGGCACGTGAATGTGGGGAGAAAGATTGCCTGGAGATGACTGTCAACAGGCTGCTAGCGTGTGCCAAGGACATCCTAGGGAGCAAGACCTCTTGGAGAGCGTGGCTCCAAGGGGATCAGCCTGTTTGATCCGATGCTGGAGCACATCTGCCTGTCCCAAGTGCTCACAAAGACGCTTGCTGAAGAGCCTTCTCCTTTCCTACTTCCAGGGAGTGCTCCCGTTGCGTGCCTCCTCTCTCAAGAAAGGCCTGTGCCACCCGCGTTATCTGGCGCCGGCCGTAAAAAGCAGAAGGGGCGGAAGAGCAAAGGAAGCAAGTCGTCGGCCAGGTGAGGCTCTTGGAGAAAAGGGCTGAGGGTGCCCTTGTGCTCTTGGAGTTCTTCGAAGGGGTTGCTTCTTCCGTACACTCTGTCAGTGTGACATCTGAAGGGCGGCCAACAAGTCTTTGCATGACTTGGTCTTCCTAGATTGACGGCAAGCCTGTCGCAGGTTTCTGCGAGCCTCTGGTGTCAAGCTTCTCTCTGGTGCCTTTCTTGTTTCCAGGACGGAGACTGAGATGTCGCCTGTGAGACCAGCCTCTTCCTCCAGAGGGTCTCGGAAGGCCGCCAAAGGCCGGGAGGCAAAGGACAGAGCGCGTAACAAGCAGACTGAGGGAAAAGGTAATGTCACAGCTGACTGGTGTGAGAGGTGTGTTTGTTTTCCTTTTGGCCTCCGCAGCACGGGGCTGGAGCCAAGCTGAAAAGGCGATGCCTGGCGGAGTAGGCTGCTTCTCTTGTGCCTCTGTTTACTCATCACGGCAGATCTCAGGGGACTCCTCCTGGAAGGGGCTCTCCGGGCAGTCCTGCAGCACCAACTGCAGCAGCTGCCACTGCTGAGGGGCACTTGGCCCTGGGACTCCATGCCCTGGTGTGTCTTGCAAGGTGCTCCTTAGTTGCAGGAGTCTGTCTGTGCAGCAGCATTTAGGAATTTAGGAAGATCCCTCCGCGCTCTGCGCGGGATCAAAATCCTGCCTTGAGCTGCCAGTGGCGGAGGGGGTCTAGCTTTCCCAGGGAAGCAGCGCGCTGGAAAGTGGGGAGGAAGACCACGTGGAGATGAGTGGCGACAGGCTGCGAAGCTGTGCCAAAACGTGGCTTCCTTGTGGAGGCTGGTAATTGCAGGCCTTGTGCTGTGCATCTCCCTAAGCATGTCTTTGGGCTGGATGCGCCAGAAGAGCACGTCTGTGCATGTGAGCGCCTTATAGATGTGCAGGAATCTGTTCCCCTTCTCGTGTGGAACTATGCCCTCCAGCCCGCAGCCGCCCCAAAGGAGAGGGTACCATGAGGTCACCAGCACCTCCCAGCCAAGCCCCGCTTTTTAAGCCTATGGGCTAGAGAAAGCAGGAGAACAGCCACAGTACTCCAGGGCAGAAGGGTGCCCTGCAGAAGTGAAGAGCTGGACAGGATTCTGTGTCAGCAAGGGCCTAAGACTTGCTCGGGAGCAGAGCTCCGAGGCAATCGGGCTCTTTGATCCAAAGCTGGAGCACAGCTGCCTGTCCTTCTTGTTCAAACGCTCACAGAGATGCTTGCTGAAGAGTCTCCGCCCTTCCTACTTCCAGGGAGTCCTCCTGCTGAGCGCCTCCTTTCTCGAGAAAGGCTTTCTCCGCCCACGCTATCTGGGGCCAGCTCAAAGGGAGGGAAAGAATGGAAAACCCGGGCAAACAAGCCAGCTGCCAGGTGAGGCTCTTGGAGCAAAGCATGCCGGTGACCGTGTGCTTTTGGCATTCTGGGAAGGAGTTGTTTCCGTCGCACACGCCGTCGGTATGAACTCTGAAAGGTTGTCAACTCGTGTCACAACGACCGATGTCGATGCAAGAGGTGTTGCAGCAGCTGAGAAGTTGCAGCAAAGCTGTTCTGCTTTGCTAGACATTTCAAGGGACCTCATTTGGTTGCAGCGTAGATGAGAGCACTTCCCAGAGGAACGTGAAAGTCAGACCATCCTCCCCCACCAACAGAGAGCGGTGTCCGTTTTCCCTGGTTTTTAGGTTGGATTCAATTCACTAGAAGCCTCCCCTTTTCCCATTTCACCCCAAAACAGAGTCTTTCTGACCACCTCACGGCCTTTAGTGCCCCTAGCAGGAGGCGGCTAGCGGGCTCTGCAGGCTCCGGGCGTGGCAAATGGCACTGGTTTTCTCCTCGTGCCATCCAGAGAGGGCCCACACCTGGGCATCCAGAGCTTTCCTTAGGGCCTGTAGGGCCCTCACTCTTGACGGGATCACAAGGGCTCAAATACACCAAATGCTCCAGCAGCACTGTCTTGTGCTGCAGAGGCTGGCACGCCGCTGCTTGTGAGCACAAGATGGAGAACGGTCTCATCCGGGACTCCGATAACCTCACCCGGCTTGTGTGTTTTCAGCCTGCTGCAAACAGTTCGGGAGAGCTCCTCTGAGGTGGACGAGGACAGCAAGCAGCAAGAACCTCGTCAAGCCAGACCTCGGACTGCAATTCCTGTTTGCAGGCAGCCAAACAGGGCAGAACAGGTAAGCCGAGGAGCGGAGCCGTGGAGGTCTCCAAGTCCGAGTGGTACTGCTGCCCCCCAAAGAGCAGGCCAGGTGGCCATGGTCTTTCAAGCTTGCCTGCCCATGCCTGGCAGGGAGAAGCTGCTGCAAAAAGCCAAAGGGGAGGAGCAGCAATGTGCTGTGGTGGGGGCATGGCTGGGTCGCCCCCTCCCTTGAACTTGCGGGGAAGAAGGCCAACCACAGGCGGGGCTGTGTTTGCAAGAGTGTAGCCAGCCGAGTGAAGGACGCCACGAGTCCTCTCTCTTCAGCCCTTGGGAGACCTCACCTGGAGCCAGCCCTAGGTCCAGGGTGGGGCTCGACCATGCAAGAGAGGCTCTGGAATGCTGGAGCAAATCCAGCGGAGGCTCCCAAGCTGGTCAGCGGGCTGGAGAACCTGGTGTCCAAGGGAGAGGTGGAGAGGACTGTGTTTGTTCAGCCCATAGAAGAGAAGGCTCAAGGGTCCATCTCCTTGCTGTCTGCAGCTACCCGGGGGAAAGGCTAGAGGTAACTTAGCCAGCTCTTCTCAGAGGCGCACAGTGACAGGGTGAGAGGCACAAGACGTAGAGTTGCAAAAAGGCAGATTCTGGCTAGCTGTTGGGAGGCGCGTTTCCACCATGAGGGTGGTCAAAGTTTGGAACAGGGCCCAGAGAGGCTGTGGGACTTCTACCCTTGGAGTTATTCAACCCTCAGGTGGACACAGCCCGGGCAGCCTGCTCTAACTGGCCCCGCTTGGAGCGGGGCCTTGGACGAGAGTTCTCCAGAGGTCCCCTCCAACCGACCCCGTTCAGTGGTTCCGTGCTGGGGTCTGACTGGTGGAACCCCACGGGAGCGTTTGATTTCACGGTTGCAGCGCTGAAAAATGGTCATTCCTTGCCCTCATTCACCCTGTCACGAGCGATGTCAGCAAGAGAGAATGGAGCCAGCAAGCAACGGTGGTGAATCCCGGCCAGGGTCCCTGCCTGCGGCAGTGCTTGGCATGGGGGTTTCTGAGGCCAGAGCAGAGCAAGTGTGCGGGAGGACGCACAGGCCCCGCAGTTGCTGGCTTCTCCAGGGCTGAGAGGTGAGAGCGCCTGAGGGAGGTCAGAAGCAGCCTCAAATTTGTCCTCTGGCCCCAATGCAGGCTTGGCGGCATCAGGAAACGCTGCCCGAGGTTCAGCCACACTCACCAGTGCCGTGGCTTGGGAAAGAGGAGAGCGCTGCTGCCTTCCTGCCCCGAGCTGAGGAGAAGAAGAGGAAGCCAGAGAGGCTGCCGCGGCTGCGCAAAGAGTAAGTGCGCGCCAGGCCCAGCCCCGGCCTGGAAAACTGGAGTGGCAGCACCTGTCCGAGGTGTGAGGAAGCCCATCTTGGGAGCCATGGGGCTGGGTATGGCGTCCCCTGATTTCTCCTGGCATGGCAATGACCTGGGCTGGACCCTGGTGCCAGGCAGCCCCAAGCTGCATTGCCACTTGAAGGCTGTGGGTACCACCAGCGGGAGCGTGCGTGCAGGGGCTGGTCGAGGGGAGAGGCAGGAGGGCCTCAGCCAGAAGGGGAGAGGGAACTTTCCCTGCTCTTGCAGGCAGCTTTCTGTACGAGCAAGCCACACCCTGCAACTCTTGGAGACTTACCAAGTGCGTTGGGAAGAGTGGAAGCAGAGGGTAGAGCTGAATCGGCAGCGGAATTCCCAAGAGAAGCACTTCCTCTGGTAAATTTCTCCAGCTGGGGGTGCTGTTTCCCCTTCCCCTGCACTGGCCTTCCCTCCACACCCAGGAGCACCCAAGGGGAGGGGAGGGGAAGGGGGTCCGGTCTTTCCCTGGCACCCCTCGTGGGAGAGCAACAGGCTTTGCAGGCTGTGGCCTGGGAGCAGGCACCCTTCCAGCCCAGGGGCAGGGGTTGGGCACTCAGCGGTGGGCTTTCCCTGTGGGACCAGAAAGTTGTGGCTGCCGACGATGAAAGGATTCCTCCAGCGTTTTGGCTCTCCCTTTTCAAACCGCACGCTCCATCCTTGTCTCCCCAAGGCTCCACACCCGGACACCTTGCCCTGTGGGGATCGAGGCCGGCTTGGTGCAAAGTCCCATCCCCGCCTGACTCCTCCGCAGGCTGATTACCGGCACGTGGCACCTTGTCATGTCCTTGCCTTGGACACTAGGGCCCCTGTCCCGTTCCAGAAAGCATAGAGATGCCAGCAGAAGCAGACCCCAGAAGAACCGCCCTGCCCTAGGCCTGCAGCGTTTCCGTGCCCTTCTCCCTGTGCCTAAAACCAAACGGTTCCTTTTTAATGCCCTAGCACTGGGCAGCAGATGGCTCTGCGGGATCAAAGGGAGAGATACCAGGACTTGCTGGCTGCGCAGAAGACGTGTGAACATTGCTGGAAAGTCTGGAAGCGTGGTCCTGAGCCATCTTGCTAGCTGCGGAAGCCTGCCTGGGCCTGAAGAGCGACCAGTCCCAAGGCACTGCAGCTCCAGGGCCAAGTGGAGGCCTGTCAGCGTGGGAGCTCCCTCGGCTGCTGTCAGCGTTGTCTCCATTGCGGCCATGGAGCTCTTAGCAAAGGGGATGTTGAAATCCACCTACAAGGGCCAAAGGAAAAAAAAAAGTGGCGTGTACTTGTTCACGGCTGGAGTAACCAGCCTGTGCCTCACAAAGGACAGTGCTGCAGGACAGATGAACAGAAGAGCTGTTAAACCCCCCATGTGCTCCTCCACAGTTTTTGTAGCGCCGTAACAGAATAACGCCCGTACACAGACCGCAGCATAGAGACACGCGTGCCACAGAGCGGGTGTGCAAGCAAACCACTGCCTCACTCATTCTAAGGACAGCGCGCGCGCACACACACGCGCCCCTTTCTTCCTTCATTACCCTCCCTAGGACACGCTCAGAGCTCACACCTCTCACTCCCCAAGACCCTCACGCACAGCCAGGACTGCACCGCCAGAGTGCACATGCACCAGCCCAACACATCCCTGACACTGCACACGCATCCGCACACATGCTCACGCTCTCCACACGCACAGAGACACTGCACAGCGGACACACCCCTCACACAGCATGGTGGCCAGGACACACGTACACCTGATGGGCCCACAGCCCCAGGGGTGCTATAGGAGCTGGAGCCCTTCTCCGGATTGTATGGGGAAAGGCTAAGGGCAGAGGAGGAGCTGCTGTGGGGTAGAGCGGTGCGGCAACCTGGGAGTGCAGATGCCTGGCTTTTCTCTGCAGCTGCAGTGCTCTCCAGCCAGGCAAACCTGGGATGGGCCATGTTTGTCCCTGGGCCTCCGTCGGCCCTTGGCTGCTCCTTGTGGCGGCCCCCCCAGGGCTGTGCTCATGTCCTGGTGGGCGCACAGTGTCCCCACCACCCACCTCCTGCCTGCTGCCTGGAGGTGGACGTGCCTCATTTAGACCTTCCTCCTCTCTTGCCGCATGGCTGCGGTTGGTTTTTTTAGCGCTTTCTTGAATTAGGTTTTCAAAGCAGCACCTAGTAGCTTCTTGTAAACTACAGGCAGCTCACAGCTGCTTGACTGCCCTGTCAGCCTTTTTCAAATCCTGGGCTCCTTGAAGCCTGTCCATGCGCCTCCTCTGACCCGGGAACACAGCATCTCCCTGCCCTTCATCAAACACAGGAAGGGGCTTTGTGGATCCTCCCAGAGGAGCGGGTGATGGCCGTGTCCTTTCGGTCTGTTGCTGGGAGAAGCCTCTTCTTCGGTCGTCTTCCTTGTCCCAGTAACGCCTGATGCTCCAAACACTGCACTCTCCCTGCAAGTGCTGCCTCTTACTAAGCACCTGCTTCACTGGCAGACATTCGGCGTAGTAAAGAGGCAAAGGCTTTGGACCGCCTTGCTGCTGCAGGGACCAACAAATTGCCAAGGAGGTCCAGAAGCTGAGTACTCAGCCAGTACTGTTTTGCCCTGCCTGTGCGCTTAGTTGGCAGCTTTCCCTGGCCATGCAACTCATGAAGTGGTGCTGACCCTGATTTCCAGAAAAGTGCTTGTCAGTTTAAAAGAGAAGAACTGGTTTTCAGTGGGGAGTTGGAAGGGCGACGTTCTGCTGCTTTGGGGGACTGCCCGCTGGCTTTTCTGGTGCGGTGACCCTTCTGTCTCGTCTCGCTCTGAGAGCTCCGTGAGGTCCCTCTTGACCCTCCCTGTGTGGAATAGCTACAAGATGCTGCTGCAGAGACTACTGGACTCTGACAGCCAGGCAGGGGTTAGGCCAGAGCCCAGATGCCCTCGGGAGCAGAGCGCAAAGCCAGAAGCCCGTTGGCTCCCCCACGAGATGTGGTTTGGGACCAGTGTTCCCTGCTGCTGCTCTCCGTGTCCTTCTTGGCTGCCTTAGCCCCTCTCCAGCCTCCACTCCCATTGGCCCAGCATGGCTTTGGCTGCTCTGGGTCTGCCCTTACTCACGGTCCCTGTGGCAGTCGGGTGTCCTTCTTCTGCCTCCCCTCGCCCCCTCCCCCGGCTGTCTTCACTACAGGGGCTTTCTGATGCACTCAATGGCCTCACAGGGCTGCCACAGCAGCGACCTCACTGTCCCAGCCCTGGGTCGCCTGTGGCCTCCCTTTTCCTGCCTCTAGCCAGCTAAACCCTGCCGAGGGGCACTTTGCCCTGGCACTCCGTGCCCTGGTGAATGTTGCAAGCCTGGCACGCAATGGCTGCTCCTTGCTGGACGAGACAAAGAGGAAAGCACTTGAGGTGCCCGGTTAATGCTGAAGAGCCATGGTGATCGCAGGCAACAATGGTTGCTCGTGGGCTCCAGTCCGCCTCTCCAAGCGTGCTCCAGTGGCGCAATGGGCCAGCGCGCAGTACTTATACAGCAGTGCTAAGCGGAGGGATGCTGAGGGTGTGAGTTCAAGCCTCACCTGGAGCATGGGCTTTTGATCATGCACTGCCTCCTCTTCCCTTGGGCGGTGCAGCTTTCTAGCAGCGACATCTGTCTCAAGCCAGACATCCCGGGACCTGCCAATACAGACACCTTGGAACACCAGAAGCGCTCGGGGCCGTTCCAGGCTTGACCTGGGCTCTGCCCGCATAGCACTCGGTTTGGGGCCCCGGAGGCAGAGCTGGGCTCTCCTCCCTTCTCTTCCGCAGAGGATCCAGACCCCACTCAGGGCGCAGATGCTAACATTTTCCTTTGCTCTTCAGCATTTGCCCTCCAGGCGGACACTCTCCCAGCACCAGCTGCCCAGCCTCACTGTGGCAGAGCCTTCCTAGCCAGCCTTTCCCCCTGCAGCCAGGCCAGGAGGAAGCACTCCTGGCTCTCTACACGCGAGCACTGCGGTGGAGCTGCAGGCAAAAGCTGCTGCCTCACAGCGCCTCTCACTCTGCAGCAGGCAAGGGAGAAAGGCAGCTCTGCCTTTCCAGGGAGGGTTTCTTTCCCACAGCCAGCTTACAGCTTGGCCGGAACAGGACTTAAGACTTCCAGCATGGTGGCATAACCTCAGAAAAGTCACACACTCCCCCTGAAGAAAAAAAAAAAGCGACTTCTTTCTCCCAGGGAAGAGCTACTTGTGTTGGGGGTCTCTATGGCGTGGGATGGCAGTTGCGGGTGGGCTGGGGCTGCAGGGCAGTTTGTGTGTGGAGCTGAGAGTGCCCTGACTGCAACACGGAGAGCAAGGGCAAGGGAAAGGAAAGGTGAAAAGCTGGGCACTTTCCAGGCAGAGTCTCTCAGTTCTCAAGCTTGGCCTGGAGAACGGAGAAGCTTGACTGCTTTCCCAGAAGCAGGGGTAGCTGTCACGGCAGCCCCCCAGCAGAAGACACTGCACGATCACTAGAAACCAGGAAATCATTTTAGGCACGAGCCCACTGAATGTTTGGAACAGAGAGCACAGAAGAGCTCCCTAGGCCATGGCATCTTTGGAAACAAACCCGTTGGCCTACCCTTGCGGGTGCCTCCCGTGTCTTTTCCAACTCTCCTTTTCACCCGGCGGGCTTTGCAAAACCATTGCTGTGACTCGGATTCGGCCACAACGCAGAGTACTAACCACTATACGATCACAGCTGCCCATGTGATTGCCTTTCCTCCTCGGGCCATTTGTCCCTCCTGCCTCCTGCCCTCCTGCCTTCTGCCCTCCTGCGGAGCAGCCAGAGCTGTCAGGTGACGGCAGGCTAGCAGGGAGAAGTCAGAAAATGCGAGTCTGTGTCCTTGCAGAGCAGCACCCGAACAGTGCAAGCCCTCATGTGCCTCCCTGGGAGAGGGGAGGCAAACTCACGCTCTAGATTCACCTTTTCAGAAGTCTCAGTTCTTGGGGATGGCAAAGAACTGGACTGAAGGCAGTTACGGGGCATGTCCAGGGGCTGGCGATGAGGAAAGGACAACTCTGCAAAGAGCGGCCCCGCGTAGCCAGCTGGACAGAGGGTGGTGTAGGGGGGAAGGCAGGTGCATAGCACAGGGGATACGAACTGCTCCGTGCCCAGCCCTGGCTCTTTCTGCTCAAGTGTCCCCTCCACCACGCACCCTGGGGTGCAGTGTGAGCCTGTGGGTGCACCTCCACAAAGAGCGACGGTCCTTTCCCCACTTGCTCTGCTCCTGCTGCTGGGAGAGGTCCTGGCGAGAGGTTGCAGCTGCAGGAGTGCTGCGCTGGGTGGCGGAGGTGGCTCAGCAGAAGGGAGCTGCTCCTCGCCTGAGCTACGTTGCAGCCATGCCCGGCCCTGGCCGCCATGCACCTCGCTGACCCTGCCCTTCCCTGGCTGACCGGGCTCCAGAGCTTGGCCTCAGACCCGTCTCAGCACTTTGGACTTGGCTGGCAACCACTGCTCTGTGCCTGGCCCTCGTTCCTGACACTCAACCAGCTCTCCCTTCTTGCTCGGGTGCTGAGGGCCTGTGCCCTGCCAGGGAGGTCCCTGCCTCACTGGCCTTGCTATGTCCCTCGCAGCCTGCTTGCCTGCCCTCGGAAAGCAGCCCGCTCCCACTGCTGGCTGCCACCTGCAGCAAGAGCGTGCTCACGTTTCGCACTGTGCTGCAAGGACAGCCGGAAGGGGCATCGGTCCCCTGGCGAGAGGCAATCCAGACTTCCCCCAGCCCAACCCATGCACCAGGACAGGAGTGTTGCAGTCTGGTGGGTATAGGTGAGTGGTGCAAGGAGCTGGATTTTGGCTCCGGTTTCTTGGAGAGGTGGGTTTGAAGCCCGTGCTGTCGGGCTTTGTTGTCTCAGGCTGCTGTGATTTGTGCCCAGCTGTGATTTTCTGCTCAGGGACTTTCCAGGTGCAAACCTGTGTCCAGCAGTGACCAGCCTCCCCGCCGACCGCCACCTTGCACTCCCTGGGCCTTCCCGCTGCAGGGTGCCTGCTGCCCAGAGGCTCTGGTTGAGGGCCTCATTCTCAGAAAGAAGGAGGAATGCCTGCAGAGTTGCCTGGGAAGGCTCGGGCTGCCACGGCAATTTGTCTTCCTGACCGGCTGTGGGGGGCTGTGGTTGGAGGGGTTGGTCCCCTGCAGGGCAGGGCTGGTGCCCACCGGTGGGTGCACAGGCAGGCTGGGCCTCTCCTCCCTGGTGGTCTAGTGGTCAGGATTCGGCACTCTCACTGCCGCGGCCTGGGTTCGATTCCCAGCCAGGGAAAGGCTTAGGGTTAGGGCTAACCCTATTGCCACAGCAAGCGAGGCCTTTCACCTGGGGGGCAGCGTGGAAGGAAGGGGACCCTATCAGACGCACAGGAGCTCTGAGCAGGCACGAGGAACAGGGCGTTTCCTCTGTTGCAACAACAGCCATCCTGGGCTTGCCTGTGCAGCCAGCTCCAGGGCAGCCCTGTCTTCTGCCAAATCCCCTTGCAGAATACCCTTTCCTTAGGGCTCCTGGGAGGCGCTGGGTGACAGAGAAAAGGTCTCTGGGTCTGTGGGACGTGACTCACCTGCCGCAGGAGCTGCCTTGTCTTTCAGTCCTAAGATCCCTGCACTACCCAGTCCCACAGAGGCAGGAGCAGGCGACTCTGCAGTGAAGCTTTGCTCTGCACATGCCAATGAGAGACCCTTCCCATGCTTCCTGGTGCAGACGGGGCCAGAAGGCCCAGGGAGGAGCTGAAATGGGCTCCTGGGCCCATGGGCAGGGTGTGTGGAGCATTGCTGGTCAGGGCCACTGAGGCCCTCAGGGCCCTGACAGCACCCAGGTGTCGCGTCCTGCTGCTACGCCACAGGGGACTCGCAATAACAACCAGTGCTTAGGCCCTGCTGATAGTCACAGCCTGAGCCAGCCCTTGGTTCTGTTACGTCCTGGACAACTCCGGTCACTTTGAAAGAAGCCCTGGAAACAAGCCCACCTGCCCCCCACACTCAGCCATGGCACAGGTGTTCCTCAGTGCAGCGAGATGTTGGTGCACAAGGGGTGGCGCTTAACGCTCCCAGACCCGATTTTGCATTCGCACGGCCTTTGGCACGGTTTGGAGACGGTCCTGGCGGACTCTTGGACAGTGCCCGGGGGGAAAGGAAGTAGCCGTTGCTGAGAGCACAGCTCACCGAGGCAGCACACAGGTGCAGCAGTTTGAGCCAAAGGAGGCTGTGACCTCTCGCAAGCTCTAACAGGCTCCAGCGAGCTCTGTCAGCCATTCCTGAGCACAGGGCGCTTGGAGCTCTAGTTCCACCTAGAGTCGTGATGAGGGAAGGTCAAACAGCCGTCCAGCAGGTGCCAGCGAGAGACCTGTACCACAAGCGCTGGGCCCAGTACAAGAAAGACATGGCCATGCCGGAGCGAGTCCAGCAAAAGGCCTCCGAGAGGCTTGAGGGATTGAAGCATCCGTCACACGAGCAGAGGCTGAGAGAGCTGGGATTGTTTAGGCGGGAGACGCAAAGGCCCAGAGGGGCTCTTGTCGGTGTGTCTAAATACGCGATGGGGGGAGTAAAGAAGACGGAGCCAGACTCCAGAGCCCAGGCAGACTCCAGACTCCAGAACCCAGAGAGGCTGTGGTATACCTAACCAGCACCAGCCCTTGCTTTGCCGAGGCTCCTCTTTATTCCTTCCTTCCTTTATCCCTTCCTTCCTTCCTTCAGGGCAGAGCTCAGCACAGCCCCTGCGGCCAGCAATGGCAGCGCAGCGTCCCCATCTGGGGCCACCACACTGGTGAGCTCCCCCTCCCCGCCCCCGCCATGGCTCTCGCTGCGCCACGGCGTGGGGTGGGGGCAGCACCCCAAAACAGCCAGCGCAGCTGCCCTTGGCTGAGGTGGGCAAAGCCTGGCAGGGTCTGGGGGAGGGTGTCGCGGGAGGCCTGGCAGCCTCTTGGTGACGCGGGCTGGGGTCACAGTGGGACATGCCGCATCACAGCCACAGCTCCCCTCCCGCCACGGGGCCCCTCCCTGCACTTCCCTGCGAGGCCTGGGCAAGCCCAGCTTTCGGGTGCTGCTCTCGCCACCGCTCTTCTCTGGAGGAGCTGCTTTGCAGCGCAACGAGAGGGCGAAGGCAGGCCACGCAACACTGCTGGAGCCTGCCTGGGGAAGTGCAAAGGAGGAGGAGGAGAAGTTTCCTCCTCCCCCTCCTGCTACAGGGCCTCATTGAGCGTGAGGGGGCGCAAAGATGGAGAACCTGTGGCCAGACGTGTTCCCAACGCTCAGGAATCTCAGCCGCTACGGTAAGGCTTGCAGGAGGTATTTCCTGACTGCTGTAGAGCATATCAGCTAGGAGAAGAGCTATGGAAAGGCTGGGCTCTGTGGGGCAGGGCTGGACAGGGCTAGTGGGTGCCACGAGAGACCAGTCTGCACGTCCCTTGGTGGCCCAGCGGTGAGTTTGGCAGCCGGGACTCCTGCAGGGGAGACACCTGGGGCTGCCCTGAGCCTGGGCGACTCCTGTGGGCACGGCACCGTCCTCTCACTGGCGTGGAAAGCTAGTCCCCGTTTCCCTAGCGGGCGGGTATGCCTTTCAGGCATGCCCACCTGAAAGGACAGGAGCCTCGCTTAGAAGTGGGCAGAGGTGTCCTCGCAGCTCAGCTCTGCAGCTCCCGCCACGTGGAGCGCCTTGCGTGTTCGGAATTGGGGTGGCGGTATGTTTCGTCTCACCTGCACCGGTCACCTCCTTGGTGAGCAGGGTGCTGAATGGTTGTGCGCTTGCTGACTTGGATTTTTCCCTTGCTTTCCAGAGATTGTTACCATTTGGGACAGCGTCTCTGAATACATTCTAGAGCACTTGGCAGAGAACAAGGTGGGTCTTGTGGCTCGGTCCTCCCCTCCTGAAACGCTGACGGTTTGCCTTGTCCTGACACCCCTGTGCCACGGCGTGCCGTTGCTTCCCTCCCCTGAAAAGAGAAAGAGCACCCCCGCAGGACACTGTCCTGGACAAATGTGCCACAGAGCAGCTTCTCTGGCACCGGCGGTAACAACGGAAGTCCCGATAAAGCAGAAGAGAGTGCTGGGCACTTTCTGGGCCTTCTCCCTTCTCCAGTGCCAGCATGGAAAAACCAAAGCCTGGCCCCTGTTCCAGGGTTGGTCCCTGCCGTTGGAAACCCCTCCGACTGTAGGTAGGGGAGGAATGTTGGCTCTGCTGTTGCTTTCCCAAAGAGATTTGGGGGGCGAGCAGAGGAGCAAGAGGGAAGAAAGGTCTGGAGTGTGTGCTTTCCCTAGTGCCCCATCTTGCCCTTTGCATGCTAGGGGTGGGCAGGGCCCAGGGCAGCATCCCCACGCTCGGGCAAGCCCTCGGTCCGTTTTTCGTCTCCAGGCTGCTTATGCTTGTTCCTTCTCTCCCGCTGCTGCTCTCAGGGTGTCAAGGTATTAGGAGTGGGGATATTCTATGTCCTTAAACACTACGAGTGCTCCGTGAACGGTGAGCTTTCGATTGTTCGGAGACCCATGTTCCGTATATCGGAGGTTGTTGCCAAGGAATACCAGGCCAGGTGCGCTCAAGAAGATGTTCCTGGTAAGAAGACACGTTAAAACCTTTGCCTGCCCTTGCGCCGAGCTTGAGGCGCATGCAAACTGCTCTGAAGACATGACTGAATGCCTCCGGCTGGCCTGAGAACAACTTCAGCTTGTTCAAGCTGCAGAGGCCAGCCAGGAGCAACTGCTCAGAAAGGCTCCCTGGGTGTCCTTTCCTGGTAATATGCCTTCAGCCGGTGCGTGGGAGGGATAGGACGCTGGCCCCAAAAGCGGAGACATTTGCTGACTACGAGGCGGTGGGGGTGGGGGTGGGGGTCGGGGTGGGGGTGAGGGGGGGGTAGAAGAACCCTGTGGGCTGCTGTGCCGTCCTTGCACTTTGCTTCTTCCTTGCGTCTACTGACATGGCATAGGCTTAGCCAGAGGGCACTGGCTGCGGGCACAGTCACAATGGCCTGGCACCACGCACTTTCTCATGGGACCTGCACCCGTCTGCCCTACTTGTCCTGCCCTCCGGTAACGTGGTCCTACCAAATGGTTGGTTTCCCTTTTTTATTCCTGCACTGGCAAAATCACTGCTGCCCCCTGAGCACCTCAGTTTGCAGGCTGCTCTGACTCTTCCCGGAAGGGACTCCATAAACCGCTCCTAGGCGCTGTAGCAGAGGATTCAAGAGCCTGCTCTGAGGCAGCGCTGTCTTGCCAGAAAGTGTTGTCACCTTGTGATTGGAGCCCGCTGCCCTGCTGCAGAGGTGACTTTGTTCCTCCTTTGCTGCTGTCTAGGTGACGTAAGAATCGTCCCTCTGAGGTACGAGGATCTATCCGTGTGTGCCCACATGCCTTTTACAACGGTGCAGTGCTGCATACAGGAGACCGTGATGGCGTTCTTTCGGGCCATCTCAAAAAGACAGGCCGTGGACTTTGTCTTCAAGGCCATTGGCATTCTCTCCGTACGAGACCAGGAAGTGACCATGAGATTTTACGATGACTTCCTCCTCACCGTGGATGGCACTGGAAAGCTGCTAGCAGCTCTGCTCGGGGTAAGTCGAGCACTTCCCCGTGCTACGCCTACTTCTTCTGGACACCTGTCAAAGGACGACTGAACTGATCTCTGTTGGCCTGCCAGGACCTTCCCGGCCAGCGGGGCAGCCACGGTCTCCAGCCACGCCAACTCTCTCTAGCGTCCGTCTCTCGTACGCAGTGGTCTGGGCGACAGAGGCGAACGTAGGACGAGCTGCCCCGCGTTAGGCCAAGGCTCTGGCTGGCCCAGCATCCCACTCTCTGTGCTAGAAATGATAATGGCGAGGCTTTTACGGGCTCAAAAGTAGGCAGTTTCTGGGGAAAGAGTCTACGACGCAGGCAGGTATCTGTGGCGCTTCCCCTCGCAGAAAGCCATGGTTGAGTGCTGGGCTGTCTGCACTGACCAGCCCTTCCCAGTGTCCCTGGCGTCCCACTGCCATGAACGGCTCTTTTCTGCCCCAGGCCTGCATTCACGCTCTGCTTGGGATGGTCACCCTGTCCCAGCCTGTCTCCTCATCCCAGCCCAATGCCCTTCCCCAGCTCTCTCGTGTGGCACTCCCGGTTCTTACCCACTGGGCAAAGGCAAAGCAAGGGCTGGGTCTCTCTCGCTCCTCTTCCATGCTATGGATGCAACCACCCAAATCCTTGGAGAGCCTGTGAGGCTAACACCAGGTCCGAGCCAGGTGTTCTCTTTCCAGGAAGGCTCATAGCAAGCCAACCGGCAAAACCCGGCCCGCAGAGACCCTGGCTAATCGAATGCCTTCTCCTGTGCCTGACTTCTCCACTAACAGAGAAGGCGCGTCCTCGTTGACTGTCTTGACTCTTGCCCTTGCGAAACACCTGGCAGTGAGGTCCCTCAGTCTCAGCTCTGAGCTGTGCATCTTCTGCTTTCCTAGTTGAGGGCTAGCATTTGGAGAGGAAACTTTGTTTCAGGGTGTCCCCGTGGCAGCATCTGCCCTGAGCACAAGAAAGATTTGCTGCCTTTAGGAGCAAGGCAGTCATGTCGCCGGAACGCTCTCACGTACCTCTGTCTCTGTTTCAGGCCCCAGGGACGAGACCCCTGGTGGTTTCAGGAAGAGGAAGTGTGGCTTTTCGCATGGGTCCCGGCAGTGTCTTCGTGTTGCCACAGTACGTTTGTGGAGTAGGTCTCAGCTCCTGCTTGGTGAATAGGAGGAGGGGAGGCGAGATGGTCTCCAGGGGCAGCAAGGAGGCCTGGAGTACACTTTCTCCGCGTCAGGATAGGGAAGCCCTGGCCCAGACTGGTGGGGCCTCTCGTGTGCGCACACGCCGCGGAGGTCTGGCCTGTGCCTCTCCGGTTCCTCAGAATGAGAGTTCTCAAGGATGTTGCGTACTCTGCTTTGGAAAGCTATGGCCTTGGCAGGCCTTCTCAAAGCTCTCTGGCAACGGACTGTGAATGCGAGCGGCAAAGGGAGCGTGGTGCCTTTTCTGCAGCCTGGCGTCTTCTCCTTTCCAGATTTGATTTGACGCTTCCGGCTGAAAAACAAGAGGCGGAATCTCCCTCCCAGGGATCCCTGAAGTGCACTGAAGAAGAAGGGCAGATGGACAGAACAGGTCATGTCACAGCTGACTTGTGAGAGAGAAGGGAGTGTGCATGCGTGCGTGTGTTCATGCGTGTGTTCCCTTTGTCCTCAGCAGTAGGTGGTTGGAGCCCTGGTCAAGATGCGGTGCCTGGGAGAGTAGACTGCCTCTTTGTGCCTCTATTTACCCCTCGCAGCAAATCTCAAGTGACTCTGGATGGCAGGAGGTCTCAGGGTGGCCCAACAGCAACAAATGCAGCTGGTGCCGCTGAAGGGCAGTTTTGCCCCGGGGCGCTGCGCCCTGGTGGATAGCGCAAGCTCCTCTTTCACTTTAGGACGTTTGGCGGCGAGGTGTCTATGCTGGAGGGGAAGGGAGGGGGGGTCTACCTCTCTGACGGATCCCGGGCACGTGAATGTGGGGAGAAAGATTGCCTGGAGATGACTGTCAACAGGCTGCTAGCGTGTGCCAAGGACGTCCTAGGGAGCAAGACCTCTTGGAGAGCGTGGCTCCAAGAGGATCAGCCTGTTTGATCCGATGCTGGAGCACATCTGCCTGTCCCAAGTGCTCACAAAGACGCTTGCTGAAGAGCCTTCTCCTTTCCTACTTCCAGGGAGTGCTCCCGTTGCGTGCCTCCTCTCTCAAGAAAGGCCTGTGCCACCCGCGTTATCTGGCGCCGGCCGTAAAAAGCAGAAGGGGCGGAAGAGCAAAGGAAGCAAGTCGTCGGCCAGGTGAGGCTCTTGGAGAAAAGGGCTGAGGGTGCCCTTGTGCTCTTGGAGTTCTTCGAAGGGGTTGCTTCTTCCGTACACTCTGTCAGTGTGACATCTGAAGGGCGGCCAACAAGTCTTTGCATGACTTGGTCTTCCTAGATTGACGGCAAGCCTGTCGCAGGTTTCTGCGAGCCTCTGGTGTCAAGCTTCTCTCTGGTGCCTTTCTTGTTTCCAGGACGGAGACTGAGATGTCGCCTGTGAGACCAGCCTCTTCCTCCAGAGGGTCTCGGAAGGCCGCCAAAGGCCGGGAGGCAAAGGACAGAGCGCGTAACAAGCAGACTGAGGGAAAAGGTAATGTCACAGCTGACTGGTGTGAGAGGTGTGTTTGTTTTCCTTTTGGCCTCCGCAGCACGGGGCTGGAGCCAAGCTGAAAAGGCGATGCCCGGCGGAGTAGGCTGCTTCTCTTGTGCCTCTGTTTACTCATCACGGCAGATCTCAGGGGACTCCTCCTGGAAGGGGCTCTCCGGGCAGTCCTGCAGCACCAACTGCAGCAGCTGCCACTGCTGAGGGGCACTTGGCCCTGGGACTCCATGCCCTGGTGTGTCTTGCAAGCTGCTCCTTAGTTGCAGGAGTCTGTCTGTGCAGCAGCATTTAGGAATTTAGGAAGATCCCTCCGCGCTCTGCGCGGGATCAAAATCCTGCCTTGAGCTGCCAGTGGCGGAGGGGGTCTAGCTTTCCCAGGGAAGCAGCGCGCTGGAAAGTGGGGAGGAAGACCACGTGGAGATGAGTGGCGACAGGCTGCGAAGCTGTGCCAAAACGTGGCTTCCTTGTGGAGGCTGGTAATTGCAGGCCTTGTGCTGTGCATCTCCCTAAGCATGTCTTTGGGCTGGATGCGCCAGAAGAGCACGTCTGTGCATGTGAGCGCCTTATAGATGTGCAGGAATCTGTTCCCCTTCTTGTGTGGAACTATGCCCTCCAGCCCGCAGCCGCCCCAAAGGAGAGGGTACCATGAGGTCACCAGCACCTCCCAGCCAAGCCCCGCTTTTTAAGCCTATGGGCTAGAGAAAGCAGGAGAACAGCCACAGTACTCCAGGGCAGAAGGGTGCCCTGCAGAAGTGAAGAGCTGGACAGGATTCTGTGTCAGCAAGGGCCTAAGACCTGCTCGGGAGCAGAGCTCCGAGGCAATCGGGCTCTTTGATCCAAAGCTGGAGCACAGCTGCCTGTCCTTCTTGTTCAAACGCTCACAGAGATGCTTGCTGAAGAGTCTCCGCCCTTCCTACTTCCAGGGAGTCCTCCTGCTGAGCGCCTCCTTTCTCGAGAAAGGCTTTCTCCGCCCACGCTATCTGGGGCCAGCTCAAAGGGAGGGAAAGAATGGAAAACCCGGGCAAACAAGCCAGCTGCCAGGTGAGGCTCTTGGAGCAAAGCATGCCGGTGACCGTGTGCTTTTGGCATTCTGGGAAGGAGTTGTTTCCGTCGCACACGCCGTCGGTATGAACTCTGAAAGGTTGTCAACTCGTGTCACAACGACCGATGTCGATGCAAGAGGTGTTGCAGCAGCTGAGAAGTTGCAGCAAAGCTGTTCTGCTTTGCTAGACATTTCAAGGGACCTCATTTGGTTGCAGCGTAGATGAGAGCACTTCCCAGAGGAACGTGAAAGTCAGACCATCCTCCCCCACCAACAGAGAGCGGTGTCCGTTTTCCCTGGTTTTTAGGTTGGATTCAATTCACTAGAAGCCTCCCCTTTTCCCATTTCACCCCAAAACAGAGTCTTTCTGACCACCTCACGGCCTTTAGTGCCCCTAGCAGGAGGTGGCTAGCGGGCTCTGCAGGCTCCGGGCGTGGCAAATGGCACTGGTTTTCTCCTCGTGCCATCCAGAGAGGGCCCACACCTGGGCATCCAGAGCTTTCCTTAGGGCCTGTAGGGCCCTCACTCTTGACGGGATCACAAGGGCTCAAATACACCAAATGCTCCAGCAGCACCGTCTTGTGCTGCAGAGGCTGGCACGCCGCTGCTTGTGAGCACAAGATGGAGAACGGTCTCATCCGGGACTCCGATAACCTCACCCGGCTTGTGTGTTTTCAGCCTGCTGCAAACAGTTCGGGAGAGCTCCTCTGAGGTGGACGAGGACAGCAAGCAGCAAGAACCTCGTCAAGCCAGACCTCGGACTGCAATTCCTGTTTGCAGGCAGCCAAACAGGGCAGAACAGGTAAGCCGAGGAGCGGAGCCGTGGAGGTCTCCAAGTCCGAGTGGTACTGCTGCCCCCCAAAGAGCAGGCCAGGTGGCCATGGTCTTTCAAGCTTGCCTGCCCATGCCTGGCAGGGAGAAGCTGCTGCAAAAAGCCAAAGGGGAGGAGCAGCAATGTGCTGTGGTGGGGGCATGGCTGGGTCGCCCCCTCCCTTGAACTTGCGGGGAAGAAGGCCAACCACAGGCGGGGCTGTGTTTGCAAGAGTGTAGCCAGCCGAGTGAAGGACGCCACGAGTCCTCTCTCTTCAGCCCTTGGGAGACCTCACCTGGAGCCAGCCCTAGGTCCAGGGTGGGGCTCGACCATGCAAGAGAGGCTCTGGAATGCTGGAGCAAATCCAGCGGAGGCTCCCAAGCTGGTCAGCGGGCTGGAGAACCTGGTGTCCAAGGGAGAGGTGGAGAGGACTGTGTTTGTTCAGCCCATAGAAGAGAAGGCTCAAGGGTCCATCTCCTTGCTGTCTGCAGCTACCCGGGGGAAAGGCTAGAGGTAACTTAGCCAGCTCTTCTCAGAGGCGCACAGTGACAGGGTGAGAGGCACAAGACGTAGAGTTGCAAAAAGGCAGATTCCGGCTAGCTGTTGGGAGGCGCGTTTCCACCATGAGGGTGGTCAAAGTTTGGAACAGGGCCCAGAGAGGCTGTGGGACTTCTACCCTTGGAGTTATTCAACCCTCAGGTGGACACAGCCCGGGCAGCCTGCTCTAACTGGCCCCGCTTGGAGCGGGGCCTTGGACGAGAGTTCTCCAGAGGTCCCCTCCAACCGACCCCGTTCAGTGGTTCCGTGCTGGGGTCTGACTGGTGGAACCCCACGGGAGCGTTTGATTTCACGGTTGCAGCGCTGAAAAATGGTCATTCCTTGCCCTCATTCACCCTGTCACGAGCGATGTCAGCAAGAGAGAATGGAGCCAGCAAGCAACGGTGGTGAATCCCGGCCAGGGTCCCTGCCTGCGGCAGTGCTTGGCATGGGGGTTTCTGAGGCCAGAGCAGAGCAAGTGTGCGGGAGGACGCACAGGCCCCGCAGTTGCTGGCTTCTCCAGGGCTGAGAGGTGAGAGCGCCTGAGGGAGGTCAGAAGCAGCCTCAAATTTGTCCTCTGGCCCCAATGCAGGCTTGGCGGCATCAGGAAACGCTGCCCGAGGTTCAGCCACACTCACCAGTGCCGTGGCTTGGGAAAGAGGAGAGCGCTGCTGCCTTCCTGCCCCGAGCTGAGGAGAAGAAGAGGAAGCCAGAGAGGCTGCCGCGGCTGCGCAAAGAGTAAGTGCGCGCCAGGCCCAGCCCCGGCCTGGAAAACTGGAGTGGCAGCACCTGTCCGAGGTGTGAGGAAGCCCATCTTGGGAGCCATGGGGCTGGGTATGGCGTCCCCTGATTTCTCCTGGCATGGCAATGACCTGGGCTGGACCCTGGTGCCAGGCAGCCCCAAGCTGCATTGCCACTTGAAGGCTGTGGGTACCACCAGCGGGAGCGTGCGTGCAGGGGCTGGTCGAGGGGAGAGGCAGGAGGGCCTCAGCCAGAAGGGGAGAGGGAACTTTCCCTGCTCTTGCAGGCAGCTTTCTGTACGAGCAAGCCACACCCTGCAACTCTTGGAGACTTACCAAGTGCGTTGGGAAGAGTGGAAGCAGAGGGTAGAGCTGAATCGGCAGCGGAATTCCCAAGAGAAGCACTTCCTCTGGTAAATTTCTCCAGCTGGGGGTGCTGTTTCCCCTTCCCCTGCACTGGCCTTCCCTCCACACCCAGGAGCACCCAAGGGGAGGGGAGGGGAAGGGGGTCCGGTCTTTCCCTGGCACCCCTCGTGGGAGAGCAACAGGCTTTGCAGGCTGTGGCCTGGGAGCAGGCACCCTTCCAGCCCAGGGGCAGGGGTTGGGCACTCAGCGGTGGGCTTTCCCTGTGGGACCAGAAAGTTGTGGCTGCCGACGATGAAAGGATTCCTCCAGCGTTTTGGCTCTCCCTTTTCAAACCGCACGCTCCATCCTTGTCTCCCCAAGGCTCCACACCCGGACACCTTGCCCTGTGGGGATCGAGGCCGGCTTGGTGCAAAGTCCCATCCCCGCCTGACTCCTCCGCAGGCTGATTACCGGCACGTGGCACCTTGTCATGTCCTTGCCTTGGACACTAGGGCCCCTGTCCCGTTCCAGAAAGCATAGAGATGCCAGCAGAAGCAGACCCCAGAAGAACCGCCCTGCCCTAGGCCTGCAGCGTTTCCGTGCCCTTCTCCCTGTGCCTAAAACCAAACGGTTCCTTTTTAATGCCCTAGCACTGGGCAGCAGATGGCTCTGCGGGATCAAAGGGAGAGATACCAGGACTTGCTGGCTGCGCAGAAGACGTGTGAACATTGCTGGAAAGTCTGGAAGCGTGGTCCTGAGCCATCTTGCTAGCTGCGGAAGCCTGCCTGGGCCTGAAGAGCGACCAATCCCAAGGCACTGCAGCTCCAGGGCCAAGTGGAGGCCTGTCAGCGTGGGAGCTCCCTCGGCTGCTGTCAGCGTTGTCTCCATTGCGGCCATGGAGCTCTTAGCAAAGGGGATGTTGAAATCCACCTACAAGGGCCAAAGGAAAAAAAAAGTGGCGTGTACTTGTTCACGGCTGGAGTAACCAGCCTGTGCCTCACAAAGGACAGTGCTGCAGGACAGATGAACAGAAGAGCTGTTAAACCCCCCATGTGCTCCTCCACAGTTTTTGTAGCGCCGTAACAGAATAACGCCCGTACACAGACCGCAGCATAGAGACACGCGTGCCACAGAGCGGGTGTGCAAGCAAACCACTGCCTCACTCATTCTAAGGACAGCGCGCGCGCACACACACACGCGCCCCTTTCTTCCTTCATTACCCTCCCTAGGACACGCTCAGAGCTCACACCTCTCACTCCCCAAGACCCTCACGCACAGCCAGGACTGCACCGCCAGAGTGCACATGCACCAGCCCAACACATCCCTGACACTGCACACGCATCCGCACACATGCTCACGCTCTCCACACGCACAGAGACACTGCACAGCGGACACACCCCTCACACAGCATGGTGGCCAGGACACACGTACACCTGATGGGCCCACAGCCCCAGGGGTGCTATAGGAGCTGCAGCCCTTCTCCGGATTGTATGGGGAAAGGCTGAGGGCAGAGGAGGAGCTGCTGTGGGGTAGAGCGGTGCGGCAACCTGGGAGTGCAGATGCCTGGCTTTTCTCTGCAGCTGCAGTGCTCTCCAGCCAGGCAAACCTGGGATGGGCCATGTTTGTCCCTGGGCCTCCGTCGGCCCTTGGCTGCTCCTTGTGGCGGCCCCCCAGGGCTGTGCTCATGTCCTGGTGGGCGCACGGTGTCCCCACCAGCCACCTCCTGCCTGCTGCCTGGAGGTGGACGTGCCTCATTTAGACCTTCCTCCTCTCTTGCCGCATGGCTGCGGTTGGTTTTTTTAGCGCTTTCTTGAATTAGGTTTTCAAAGCAGCACCTAGTAGCTTCTTGTAAACTACAGGCAGCTCACAGCTGCTTGACTGCCCTGTCAGCCTTTTTCAAATCCTGGGCTCCTTGAAGCCTGTCCATGCGCCTCCTCTGACCCGGGAACACAGCATCTCCCTGCCCTTCATCAAACACAGGAAGGGGCTTTGTGGATCCTCCCAGAGGAGCGGGTGATGGCCGTGTCCTTTCGGTCTGTTGCTGGGAGAAGCCTCTTCTTCGGTCGTCTTCCTTGTCCCAGTAACGCCTGATGCTCCAAACACTGCACTCTCCCTGCAAGTGCTGCCTCTTACTAAGCACCTGCTTCACTGGCAGACATTCGGCGTAGTAAAGAGGCAAAGGCTTTGGACCGCCTTGCTGCTGCAGGGACCAACAAATTGCCAGGGAGGTCCAGAAGCTGAGTACTCAGCCAGTACTGTTTTGCCCTGCCTGTGCGCTTAGTTGGCAGCTTTCCCTGGCCATGCAACTCATGAAGTGGTGCTGACCCTGATTTCCAGAAAAGTGCTTGTCAGTTTAAAAGAGAAGAACTGGTTTTCAGTGGGGAGTTGGAAGGGCGACGTTCTGCTGCTTTGGGGGACTGCCCGCTGGCTTTTCTGGTGCGGTGACCCTTCTGTCTCGTCTCGCTCTGAGAGCTCCGTGAGGTCCCTCTTGACCCTCCCTGTGTGGAATAGCTACAAGATGCTGCTGCAGAGACTACTGGACTCTGACAGCCAGGCAGGGGTTAGGCCAGAGCCCAGATGCCCTCGGGAGCAGAGCGCAAAGCCAGAAGCCCGTTGGCTCCCCCACGAGATGTGGTTTGGGACCAGTGTTCCCTGCTGCTGCTCTCCGTGTCCTTCTTGGCTGCCTTAGCCCCTCTCCAGCCTCCACTCCCATTGGCCCAGCATGGCTTTGGCTGCTCTGGGTCTGCCCTTACTCACGGTCCCTGTGGCAGTCGGGTGTCCTTCTTCTGCCTCCCCTCGCCCCCTCCCCCGGCTGCCTTCACTACAGGGGCTTTCTGATGCACTCAATGGCCTCACAGGGCTGCCACAGCAGCGACCTCACTGTCCCAGCCCTGGGTCGCCTGTGGCCTCCCTTTTCCTGCCTCTAGCCAGCTAAACCCTGCCGAGGGGCACTTTGCCCTGGCACTCCGTGCCCTGGTGAATGTTGCAAGCCTGGCACGCAATGGCTGCTCCTTGCTGGACGAGACAAAGAGGAAAGCACTTGAGGTGCCCGGTTAATGCTGAAGAGCCATGGTGATCGCAGGCAACAATGGTTGCTCGTGGGCTCCAGTCCGCCTCTCCAAGCGTGCTCCAGTGGCGCAATGGGCCAGCGCGCAGTACTTATACAGCAGTGCTAAGCGGAGGGATGCTGAGGGTGTGAGTTCAAGCCTCACCTGGAGCATGGGCTTTTGATCATGCACTGCCTCCTCTTCCCTTGGGCGGTGCAGCTTTCTAGCAGCGACATCTGTCTCAAGCCAGACATCCCGGGACCTGCCAATACAGACACCTTGGAACACCAGAAGCGCTCGGGGCCGTTCCAGGCTTGACCTGGGCTCTGCCCGCATAGCACTCGGTTTGGGGCCCCGGAGGCAGAGCTGGGCTCTCCTCCCTTCTCTTCCGCAGAGGATCCAGACCCCACTCAGGGTGCAGATGCTAACATTTTCCTTTGCTCTTCAGCATTTGCCCTCCAGGCGGACACTCTCCCAGCACCAGCTGCCCAGCCTCACTGTGGCAGAGCCTTCCTAGCCAGCCTTTCCCCCTGCAGCCAGGCCAGGAGGAAGCACTCCTGGCTCTCTACACGCGAGCACTGCGGTGGAGCTGCAGGCAAAAGCTGCTGCCTCACAGCGCCTCTCACTCTGCAGCAGGCAAGGGAGAAAGGCAGCTCTGCCTTTCCAGGGAGGGTTTCTTTCCCACAGCCAGCTTACAGCTTGGCCGGAACAGGACTTAAGACTTCCAGCATGGTGGCATAACCTCAGAAAAGTCACACGCTCCCCCTGAAGAAAAAAAAAAAGCGACTTCTTTCTCCCAGGGAAGAGCTACTTGTGTTGGGGGTCTCTATGGCGTGGGATGGCAGTTGCGGGTGGGCTGGGGCTGCAGGGCAGTTTGTGTGTGGAGCTGAGAGTGCCCTGACTGCAACACGGAGAGCAAGGGCAAGGGAAAGGAAAGGTGAAAAGCTGGGCACTTTCCAGGCAGACTCTCTCAGTTCTCAAGCTTGGCCTGGAGAACGGAGAAGCTTGACTGCTTTCCCAGAAGCAGGGGTAGCTGTCACGGCAGCCCCCCAGCAGAAGACACTGCACGATCACTAGAAACCAGGAAATCATTTTAGGCATGAGCCCACTGAATGTTTCGAACTTCCTAGGAAGAGCTGCCTAGGCCATGGCATCTTTGGAAACAAACCCCTTGGCCTACCCTTGCGGGTGCCTCCCGTGTCTTTTCCAACTCTCCTTTTCACCCGGCGGGCTTTGCAAAACCATTGCTGTGACTCGGATTCGAACTGAGGTTGCTGCGGCCACAACGCAGAGTACTAACCACTATACGATCACAGCTGCCCATGTGATTGCCTTTCCTCCTCGGGCCATTTGTCCCTCCTGCCTTCTGCCCTCCTGCGGAGCAGCCAGAGCTGTCAGGTGACGGCAGGCTAGCAGGGAGAAGTCAGAAAATGCGAGTCTGTGTCCTTGCAGAGCAGCACCCGAACAGCGCAAGCCCTCATGTGCCTCCCTGGGAGAGGGGAGGCAAACTCACGCTCTAGATTCACCTTTTCAGAAGTCTCAGTTCTTGGGGATGGCAAAGAACTGGACTGAAGGCAGTTACGGGGCATGTCCAGGGGCTGGCGATGAGGAAAGGACAACTCTGCAAAGAGCGGCCCCGCGTAGCCAGCTGGACAGAGGGTGGTGTAGGGGGGAAGGCAGGTGCATATCACAGGGGATACGAACTGCTCCGTGCCCAGCCCTGGCTCTTTCTGCTCAAGTGTCCCCTCCACCACGCACCCTGGGGTGCAGTGTGAGCCTGTGGGCGCACCTCCACAAAGAGCGACGGTCCTTTCCCCACTTGCTCTGCTCCTGCTGCTGGGAGAGGTCCTGGCGAGAGGTTGCAGCTGCAGGAGTGCTGCGCTGGGTGGCGGAGGTGGCTCAGCAGAAGGGAGCTGCTCCTCGCCTGAGCTACGTTGCAGCCATGCCCGGCCCTGGCCGCCATGCACCTCGCTGACCCTGCCCTTCCCTGGCTGACTGGGCTCCAGAGCTTGGCCTCAGACCCGTCTCAGCACTTTGGACTTGGCTGGCAACCACTGCTCTGTGCCTGGCCCTCGTTCCTGACACTCAACCAGCTCTCCCTTCTTGCTCGGGTGCTGAGGGCCTGTGCCCTGCCAGGGAGGTCCCTGCCTCACTGGCCTTGCTATGTCCCTCGCAGCCTGCTTGCCTGCCCTCGGAAAGCAGCCCGCTCCCACTGCTGGCTGCCACCTGCAGCAAGAGCGTGCTCACGTTTCGCACTGTGCTGCAAGGACAGCCGGAAGGGGCATCGGTCCCCTGGCGAGAGGCAATCCAGACTTCCCCCAGCCCAACCCATGCACCAGGACAGGAGTGTTGCAGTCTGGTGGGTATAGGTGAGTGGTGCAAGGAGCTGGATTTTGGCTCCGGTTTCTTGGAGAGGTGGGTTTGAAGCCCGTGCTGTCGGGCTTTGTTGTCTCAGGCTGCTGTGATTTGTGCCCAGCTGTGATTTTCTGCTCAGGGACTTTCCAGGTGCAAACCTGTGTCCAGCAGTGACCAGCCTCCCCGCCGACCGCCACCTTGCACTCCCTGGGCCTTCCCGCTGCAGGGTGCCTGCTGCCCAGAGGCTCTGGTTGAGGGCCTCGTTCTCAGAAAGAAGGAGGAATGCCTGCAGAGTTGCCTGGGAAGGCTCGGGCTGCCACGGCAATTTGTCTTCCTGACCGGCTGTGGGGGGCTGTGGTTGGAGGGGTTGGTCCCCTGCAGGGCAGGGCTGGTGCCCACCGGTGGGTGCACAGGCAGGCTGGGCATCTCCTCCCTGGTGGTCTAGTGGTCAGGATTCGGCACTCTCACTGCCGCGGCCTGGGTTCGATTCCCAGCCAGGGAAAGGCTTAGGGTTAGGGCTAACCCTATTGCCACAGCAAGCGAGGCCTTTCACCTGGGGGGCAGCGTGGAAGGAAGGGGACCCTATCAGACGCACAGGAGCTCTGAGCAGGCACGAGGAACAGGGCGTTTCCTCTGTTGCAACAACAGCCATCCTGGGCTTGCCTGTGCAGCCAGCTCCAGGGCAGCCCTGTCTTCTGCCAAATCCCCTTGCAGAATACCCTTTCCTTAGGGCTCCTGGGAGGCGCTGGGTGACAGAGAAAAGGTCTCTGGGTCTGCGGGACGTGACTCACCTGCCGCAGGAGCTGCCTTGTCTTTCAGTCCTAAGATCCCTGCACTACCCAGTCCCACAGAGGCAGGAGCAGGCGACTCTGCAGTGAAGCTTTGCTCTGCACATGCCAATGAGAGACCCTTCCCATGCTTCCTGGTGCAGACGGGGCCAGAAGGCCCAGGGAGGAGCTGAAATGGGCTCCTGGGCCCATGGGCAGGGTGTGTGGAGCATTGCTGGTCAGGGCCACTGAGGCCCTCAGGGCCCTGACAGCACCCAGGTGTCGCGTCCTGCTGCTACGCCACAGGGGACTCGCAATAACAACCAGTGCTTAGGCCCTGCTGATAGTCACAGCCTGAGCCAGCCCTTGGTTCTGTTACGTCCTGGACAACTCCGGTCACTTTGAAAGAAGCCCTGGAAACAAGCCCACCTGCCCCCCACACTCAGCCATGGCACAGGTGTTCCTCAGTGCAGCGAGATGTTGGTGCACAAGGGGTGGCGCTTAACGCTCCCAGACCCGATTTTGCATTCGCACGGCCTTTGGCACGGTTTGGAGACGGTCCTGGCGGACTCTTGGACAGTGCCCGGGGGGAAAGGAAGTAGCCGTTGCTGAGAGCACAGCTCACCGAGGCAGCACACAGGTGCAGCAGTTTGAGCCAAAGGAGGCTGTGACCTCTCGCAAGCTCTAACAGGCTCCAGCGAGCTCTGTCAGCCATTCCTGAGCACAGGGCGCTTGGAGCTCTAGTTCCACCTAGAGTCGTGATGAGGGAAGGTCAAACAGCCGTCCAGCAGGTGCCAGCGAGAGACCTGTACCACAAGCGCTGGGCCCAGTACAAGAAAGACATGGCCATGCCGGAGCGAGTCCAGCAAAAGGCCTCCGAGAGGCTTGAGGGATTGAAGCATCCGTCACACGAGCAGAGGCTGAGAGAGCTGGGATTGTTTAGGCGGGAGACGCAAAGGCCCAGAGGGGCTCTTGTCGGTGTGTCTAAATACGCGATGGGGGGAGTAAAGAAGACGGAGCCAGACTCCAGAGCCCAGGCAGACTCCAGACTCCAGAACCCAGAGAGGCTGTGGTATACCTAACCAGCACCAGCCCTTGCTTTGCCGAGGCTCCTCTTTATTCCTTCCTTCCTTTATCCCTTCCTTCCTTCCTTCAGGGCAGAGCTCAGCACAGCCCCTGCGGCCAGCAATGGCAGCGCAGCGTCCCCATCTGGGGCCACCACACTGGTGAGCTCCCCCTCCCCGCCCCCGCCATGGCTCTCGCTGCGCCACGGCGTGGGGTGGGGGCAGCACCCCAAAACAGCCAGCGCAGCTGCCCTTGGCTGAGGTGGGCAAAGCCTGGCAGGGTCTGGGGGAGGGTGTCGCGGGAGGCCTGGCAGCCTCTTGGTGACGCGGGCTGGGGTCACAGTGGGACATGCCGCATCACAGCCACAGCTCCCCTCCCGCCACGGGGCCCCTCCCTGCACTTCCCTGCGAGGCCTGGGCAAGCCCAGCTTTCGGGTGCTGCTCTCGCCACCGCTCTTCTCTGGAGGAGCTGCTTTGCAGCGCAACGAGAGGGCGAAGGCAGGCCACGCAACACTGCTGGAGCCTGCCTGGGGAAGTGCAAAGGAGGAGGAGGAGAAGTTTCCTCCTCCCCCTCCTGCTACAGGGCCTCATTGAGCGTGAGGGGGCGCAAAGATGGAGAACCTGTGGCCAGACGTGTTCCCAACGCTCAGGAATCTCAGCCGCTACGGTAAGGCTTGCAGGAGGTATTTCCTGACTGCTGTAGAGCATATCAGCTAGGAGAAGAGCTATGGAAAGGCTGGGCTCTGTGGGGCAGGGCTGGACAGGGCTAGTGGGTGCCACGAGAGACCAGTCTGCACGTCCCTTGGTGGCCCAGCGGTGAGTTTGGCAGCCGGGACTCCTGCAGGGGAGACACCTGGGGCTGCCCTGAGCCTGGGCGACTCCTGTGGGCACGGCACCGTCCTCTCACTGGCGTGGAAAGCTAGTCCCCGTTTCCCTAGCGGGCGGGTATGCCTTTCAGGCATGCCCACCTGAAAGGACAGGAGCCTCGCTTAGAAGTGGGCAGAGGTGTCCTCGCAGCTCAGCTCTGCAGCTCCCGCCACGTGGAGCGCCTTGCGTGTTCGGAATTGGGGTGGCGGTATGTTTCGTCTCACCTGCACCGGTCACCTCCTTGGTGAGCAGGGTGCTGAATGGTTGTGCGCTTGCTGACTTGGATTTTTCCCTTGCTTTCCAGAGATTGTTACCATTTGGGACAGCGTCTCTGAATACATTCTAGAGCACTTGGCAGAGAACAAGGTGGGTCTTGTGGCTCGGTCCTCCCCTCCTGAAACGCTGACGGTTTGCCTTGTCCTGACACCCCTGTGCCACGGCGTGCCGTTGCTTCCCTCCCCTGAAAAGAGAAAGAGCACCCCCGCAGGACACTGTCCTGGACAAATGTGCCACAGAGCAGCTTCTCTGGCACCGGCGGTAACAACGGAAGTCCCGATAAAGCAGAAGAGAGTGCTGGGCACTTTCTGGGCCTTCTCCCTTCTCCAGTGCCAGCATGGAAAAACCAAAGCCTGGCCCCTGTTCCAGGGTTGGTCCCTGCCGTTGGAAACCCCTCCGACTGTAGGTAGGGGAGGAATGTTGGCTCTGCTGTTGCTTTCCCAAAGAGATTTGGGGGGCGAGCAGAGGAGCAAGAGGGAAGAAAGGTCTGGAGTGTGTGCTTTCCCTAGTGCCCCATCTTGCCCTTTGCATGCTAGGGGTGGGCAGGGCCCAGGGCAGCATCCCCCACGCTCGGGCAAGCCCTCGGTCCGTTTTTCGTCTCCAGGCTGCTTATGCTTGTTCCTTCTCTCCCGCTGCTGCTCTCAGGGTGTCAAGGTATTAGGAGTGGGGATATTCTATGTCCTTAAACACTACGAGTGCTCCGTGAACGGTGAGCTTTCGATTGTTCGGAGACCCATGTTCCGTATATCGGAGGTTGTTGCCAAGGAATACCAGGCCAGGTGCGCTCAAGAAGATGTTCCTGGTAAGAAGACACGTTAAAACCTTTGCCTGCCCTTGCGCCGAGCTTGAGGCGCATGCAAACTGCTCTGAAGACATGACTGAATGCCTCCGGCTGGCCTGAGAACAACTTCAGCTTGTTCAAGCTGCAGAGGCCAGCCAGGAGCAACTGCTCAGAAAGGCTCCCTGGGTGTCCTTTCCTGGTAATATGCCTTCAGCCGGTGCGTGGGAGGGATAGGACGCTGGCCCCAAAAGCGGAGACATTTGCTGACTACGAGGCGGTGGGGGTGGGGGTGGGGGTCGGGGTGGGGGTGCGGGGGGGGTAGAAGAACCCTGTGGGCTGCTGTGCCGTCCTTGCACTTTGCTTCTTCCTTGCGTCTACTGACATGGCATAGGCTTAGCCAGAGGGCACTGGCTGCGGGCACAGTCACAATGGCCTGGCACCACGCACTTTCTCATGGGACCTGCACCCGTCTGCCCTACTTGTCCTGCCCTCCGGTAACGTGGTCCTACCAAATGGTTAGTTTCCCTTTTTTATTCCTGCACTGGCAAAATCACTGCTGCCCCCTGAGCACCTCAGTTTGCAGGCTGCTCTGACTCTTCCCGGAAGGGACTCCATAAACCGCTCCTAGGCGCTGTAGCAGAGGATTCAAGAGCCTGCTCTGAGGCAGCGCTGTCTTGCCAGAAAGTGTTGTCACCTTGTGATTGGAGCCCGCTGCCCTGCTGCAGAGGTGACTTTGTTCCTCCTTTGCTGCTGTCTAGGTGACGTAAGAATCGTCCCTCTGAGGTACGAGGATCTATCCATGTGTGCCCACATGCCTTTTACAACGGTGCAGTGCTGCATACAGGAGACCGTGATGGCGTTCTTTCGGGCCATCTCAAAAAGACAGGCCGTGGACTTTGTCTTCAAGGCCATTGGCATTCTCTCCGTACGAGACCAGGAAGTGACCATGAGATTTTACGATGACTTCCTCCTCACCGTGGATGGCACTGGAAAGCTGCTAGCAGCTCTGCTCGGGGTAAGTCGAGCACTTCCCCGTGCTACGCCTACTTCTTCTGGACACCTGTCAAAGGACGACTGAACTGATCTCTGTTGGCCTGCCAGGACCTTCCCGGCCAGCGGGGCAGCCACGGTCTCCAGCCACACCAACTCTCTCTAGCGTCCGTCTCTCGTACGCAGTGGTCTGGGCGACAGAGGCGAACGTAGGACGAGCTGCCCCGCGTTAGGCCAAGGCTCTGGCTGGCCCAGCATCCCACTCTCTGTGCTAGAAATGATAATGGCGAGGCTTTTACGGGCTCAAAAGTAGGCAGTTTCTGGGGAAAGAGTCTACGACGCAGGCAGGTATCTGTGGCGCTTCCCCTCGCAGAAAGCCATGGTTGAGTGCTGGGCCGTCTGCACTGACCAGCCCTTCCCAGTGTCCCTGGCGTCCCACTGCCATGAACGGCTCTTTTCTGCCCCAGGCCTGCATTCACGCTCTGCTTGGGATGGTCACCCTGTCCCAGCCTGTCTCCTCATCCCAGCCCAATGCCCTTCCCCAGCTCTCTCGTGTGGCACTCCCGGTTCTTACCCACTGGGCAAAGGCAAAGCAAGGGCTGGGTCTCTCTCGCTCCTCTTCCATGCTATGGATGCAACCACCCAAATCCTTGGAGAGCCTGTGAGGCTAACACCAGGTCCGAGCCAGGTGTTCTCTTTCCAGGAAGGCTCATAGCAAGCCAACCGGCAAAACCCGGCCCGCAGAGACCCTGGCTAATCGAATGCCTTCTCCTGTGCCTGACTTCTCCACTAACAGAGAAGGCGCGTCCTCGTTGACTGTCTTGACTCTTGCCCTTGCGAAACACCTGGCAGTGAGGTCCCTCAGTCTCAGCTCTGAGCTGTGCATCTTCTGCTTTCCTAGTTGAGGGCTAGCATTTGGAGAGGAAACTTTGTTTCAGGGTGTCCCCGTGGCAGCATCTGCCCTGAGCACAAGAAAGATTTGCTGCCTTTAGGAGCAAGGCAGTCATGTCGCCGGAACGCTCTCACGTACCTCTGTCTCTGTTTCAGGCCCCAGGGACGAGACCCCTGGTGGTTTCAGGAAGAGGAAGTGTGGCTTTTCGCATGGGTCCCGGCAGTGTCTTCGTGTTGCCACAGTACGTTTGTGGAGTAGGTCTCAGCTCCTGCTTGGTGAATAGGAGGAGGGGAGGCGAGATGGTCTCCAGGGGCAGCAAGGAGGCCTGGAGTACACTTTCTCCGCGTTAGGATAGGGAAGCCCTGGCCCAGACTGGTGGGGCCTCTCGTGTGCGCACACGCCGCGGAGGTCTGGCCTGTGCCTCTCCGGTTCCTCAGAATGAGAGTTCTCAAGGATGTTGCGTACTCTGCTTTGGAAAGCTATGGCCTTGGCAGGCCTTCTCAAAGCTCTCTGGCAACGGACTGTGAATGCGAGCGGCAAAGGGAGCGTGGTGCCTTTTCTGCAGCCTGGCGTCTTCTCCTTTCCAGATTTGATTTGACGCTTCCGGCTGAAAAACAAGAGGCGGAATCTCCCTCCCAGGGATCCCTGAAGTGCACTGAAGAAGAAGGGCAGATGGACAGAACAGGTCATGTCACAGCTGACTTGTGAGAGAGAAGGGAGTGTGCATGCGTGCGTGTGTTCATGCGTGTGTTCCCTTTGTCCTCAGCAGTAGGTGGTTGGAGCCCTGGTCAAGATGCGGTGCCTGGGAGAGTAGACTGCCTCTTTGTGCCTCTATTTACCCCTCGCAGCAAATCTCAAGTGACTCTGGATGGCAGGAGGTCTCAGGGTGGCCCAACAGCAACAAATGCAGCTGGTGCCGCTGAAGGGCAGTTTTGCCCCGGGGCGCTGCGCCCTGGTGGATAGCGCAAGCTCCTCTTTCACTTTAGGACGTTTGGCGGCGAGGTGTCTATGCTGGAGGGGAAGGGAGGGGGGGTCTACCTCTCTGACGGATCCCGGGCACGTGAATGTGGGGAGAAAGATTGCCTGGAGATGACTGTCAACAGGCTGCTAGCGTGTGCCAAGGACGTCCTAGGGAGCAAGACCTCTTGGAGAGCGTGGCTCCAAGGGGATCAGCCTGTTTGATCCGATGCTGGAGCACATCTGCCTGTCCCAAGTGCTCACAAAGACGCTTGCTGAAGAGCCTTCTCCTTTCCTACTTCCAGGGAGTGCTCCCGTTGCGTGCCTCCTCTCTCAAGAAAGGCCTGTGCCACCCGCGTTATCTGGCGCCGGCTGTAAAAAGCAGAAGGGGCGGAAGAGCAAAGGAAGCAAGTCGTCGGCCAGGTGAGGCTCTTGGAGAAAAGGGCTGAGGGTGCCCTTGTGCTCTTGGAGTTCTTCGAAGGGGTTGCTTCTTCCGTACACTCTGTCAGTGTGACATCTGAAGGGCGGCCAACAAGTCTTTGCATGACTTGGTCTTCCTAGATTGACGGCAAGCCTGTCGCAGGTTTCTGCGAGCCTCTGGTGTCAAGCTTCTCTCTGGTGCCTTTCTTGTTTCCAGGACGGAGACTGAGATGTCGCCTGTGAGACCAGCCTCTTCCTCCAGAGGGTCTCGGAAGGCCGCCAAAGGCCGGGAGGCAAAGGACAGAGCGCGTAACAAGCAGACTGAGGGAAAAGGTAATGTCACAGCTGACTGGTGAGAGAGATGTGTTTGTTTTCCTTTTGGCCTCCGCAGCACGGGGCTGGAGCCAAGCTGAAAAGGCGATGCCCGGCGGAGTAGGCTGCTTCTCTTGTGCCTCTGTTTACTCATCACGGCAGATCTCAGGGGACTCCTCCTGGAAGGGGCTCTCCGGGCAGTCCTGCAGCACCAACTGCAGCAGCTGCCACTGCTGAGGGGCACTTGGCCCTGGGACTCCATGCCCTGGTGTGTCTTGCAAGCTGCTCCTTAGTTGCAGGAGTCTGTCTGTGCAGCAGCATTTAGGAATTTAGGAAGATCCCTCCGCGCTCTGCGCGGGATCAAAATCCTGCCTTGAGCTGCCAGTGGCGGAGGGGGTCTACCTTTCCCAGGGAAGCAGCGCGCTGGAAAGTGGGGAGGAAGACCACGTGGAGATGAGTGGCGACAGGCTGCGAAGCTGTGCCAAAACGTGGCTTCCTTGTGGAGGCTGGTAATTGCAGGCCTTGTGCTGTGCATCTCCCTAAGCATGTCTTTGGGCTGGATGCGCCAGAAGAGCACGTCTGTGCATGTGAGCGCCTTAGAGATGTGCAGGAATCTGTTCCCCTTCTCGTGTGGAACTATGCCCTCCAGCCTGCAGCTGCCCCAAAGGAGAGGGTACCATGAGGTCACCAGCACCTCCCAGCCAAGCCCCGCTTTTTAAGCCTATGGGCTAGAGAAAGCAGGAGAACAGCCACAGTACTCCAGGGCAGAAGGGTGCCCTGCAGAAGTGAAGAGCTGGACAGGATTCTGTGTCAGCAAGGGCCTAAGACCTGCTCGGGAGCAGAGCTCCGAGGCAATCGGGCTCTTTGATCCAAAGCTGGAGCACAGCTGCCTGTCCTTCTTGTTCAAACGCTCACAGAGATGCTTGCTGAAGAGTCTCCGCCCTTCCTACTTCCAGGGAGTCCTCCTGCTGAGCGCCTCCTTTCTCGAGAAAGGCTTTCTCCGCCCACGCTATCTGGGGCCAGCTCAAAGGGAGGGAAAGAATGGAAAACCCGGGCAAACAAGCCAGCTGCCAGGTGAGGCTCTTGGAGCAAAGCATGCCGGTGACCGTGTGCTTTTGGCATTCTGGGAAGGAGTTGTTTCCGTCGCACACGCCGTCGGTATGAACTCTGAAAGGTTGTCAACTCGTGTCACAACGACCGATGTCGATGCAAGAGGTGTTGCAGCAGCTGAGAAGTTGCAGCAAAGCTGTTCTGCTTTGCTAGACATTTCAAGGGACCTCATTTGGTTGCAGCGTAGATGAGAGCACTTCCCAGAGGAACGTGAAAGTCAGACCATCCTCCCCCACCAACAGAGAGCGGTGTCCGTTTTCCCTGGTTTTTAGGTTGGATTCAATTCACTAGAAGCCTCCCCTTTTCCCATTTCACCCCAAAACAGAGTCTTTCTGACCACCTCACGGCCTTTAGTGCCCCTAGCAGGAGGCGGCTAGCGGGCTCTGCAGGCTCCGGGCGTGGCAAATGGCACTGGTTTTCTCCTCGTGCCATCCAGAGAGGGCCCACACCTGGGCATCCAGAGCTTTCCTTAGGGCCTGTAGGGCCCTCACTCTTGACGGGATCACAAGGGCTCAAATACACCAAATGCTCCAGCAGCACTGTCTTGTGCTGCAGAGGCTGGCACGCCGCTGCTTGTGAGCACAAGATGGAGAACGGTCTCATCCGGGACTCCGATAACCTCACCCGGCTTGTGTGTTTTCAGCCTGCTGCAAACAGTTCGGGAGAGCTCCTCTGAGGTGGACGAGGACAGCAAGCAGCAAGAACCTCGTCAAGCCAGACCTCGGACTGCAATTCCTGTTTGCAGGCAGCCAAACAGGGCAGAACAGGTAAGCCGAGGAGCGGAGCCGTGGAGGTCTCCAAGTCCGAGTGGTACTGCTGCCCCCCAAAGAGCAGGCCAGGTGGCCATGGTCTTTCAAGCTTGCCTGCCCATGCCTGGCAGGGAGAAGCTGCTGCAAAAAGCCAAAGGGGAGGAGCAGCAATGTGCTGTGGTGGGGGCATGGCTGGGTCGCCCCCTCCCTTGAACTTGCGGGGAAGAAGGCCAACCACAGGCGGGGCTGTGTTTGCAAGAGTGTAGCCAGCCGAGTGAAGGACGCCACGAGTCCTCTCTCTTCAGCCCTTGGGAGACCTCACCTGGAGCCAGCCCTAGGTCCAGGGTGGGGCTCGACCATGCAAGAGAGGCTCTGGAATGCTGGAGCAAATCCAGCGGAGGCTCCCAAGCTGGTCAGCGGGCTGGAGAACCTGGTGTCCAAGGGAGAGGTGGAGAGGACTGTGTTTGTTCAGCCCATAGAAGAGAAGGCTCAAGGGTCCATCTCCTTGCTGTCTGCAGCTACCCGGGGGAAAGGCTAGAGGTAACTTAGCCAGCTCTTCTCAGAGGCGCACAGTGACAGGGTGAGAGGCACAAGACGTAGAGTTGCAAAAAGGCAGATTCCGGCTAGCTGTTGGGAGGCGTGTTTCCACCATGAGGGTGGTCAAAGTTTGGAACAGGGCCCAGAGAGGCTGTGGGACTTCTACCCTTGGAGTTATTCAACCCTCAGGTGGACACAGCCCGGGCAGCCTGCTCTAACTGGCCCCGCTTGGAGCGGGGCCTTGGACGAGAGTTCTCCAGAGGTCCCCTCCAACCGACCCCGTTCAGTGGTTCCGTGCTGGGGTCTGACTGGTGGAACCCCACGGGAGCGTTTGATTTCACGGTTGCAGCGCTGAAAAACGGTCATTCCTTGCCCTCATTCACCCTGTCACGAGCGATGTCAGCAAGAGAGAATGGAGCCAGCAAGCAACGGTGGTGAATCCCGGCCAGGGTCCCTGCCTGCGGCAGTGCTTGGCATGGGGGTTTCTGAGGCCAGAGCAGAGCAAGTGTGCGGGAGGACGCACAGGCCCCGCAGTTGCTGGCTTCTCCAGGGCTGAGAGGTGAGAGCGCCTGAGGGAGGTCAGAAGCAGCCTCAAATTTGTCCTCTGGCCCCAATGCAGGCTTGGCGGCATCAGGAAACGCTGCCCGAGGTTCAGCCACACTCACCAGTGCCGTGGCTTGGGAAAGAGGAGAGCGCTGCTGCCTTCCTGCCCCGAGCTGAGGAGAAGAAGAGGAAGCCAGAGAGGCTGCCGCGGCTGCGCAAAGAGTAAGTGCGCGCCAGGCCCAGCCCCGGCCTGGAAAACTGGAGTGGCAGCACCTGTCCGAGGTGTGAGGAAGCCCATCTTGGGAGCCATGGGGCTGGGTATGGCGTCCCCTGATTTCTCCTGGCATGGCAATGACCTGGGCTGGACCCTGGTGCCAGGCAGCCCCAAGCTGCATTGCCACTTGAAGGCTGTGGGTACCACCAGCGGGAGCGTGCGTGCAGGGGCTGGTCGAGGGGAGAGGCAGGAGGGCCTCAGCCAGAAGGGGAGAGGGAACTTTCCCTGCTCTTGCAGGCAGCTTTCTGTACGAGCAAGCCACACCCTGCAACTCTTGGAGACTTACCAAGTGCGTCGGGAAGAGTGGAAGCAGAGGGTAGAGCTGAATCGGCAGCGGAATTCCCAAGAGAAGCACTTCCTCTGGTAAATTTCTCCAGCTGGGGGTGCTGTTTCCCCTTCCCCTGCACTGGCCTTCCCTCCACATCCAGGAGCACCCAAGGGGAGGGGAGGGGAAGGGGGTCCGGTCTTTCCCTGGCACCCCTCGTGGGAGAGCAACAGGCTTTGCAGGCTGTGGCCTGGGAGCAGGCACCCTTCCAGCCCAGGGGCAGGGGTTGGGCACTCAGCGGTGGGCTTTCCCTGTGGGACCAGAAAGTTGTGGCTGCCGACGATGAAAGGATTCCTCCAGCGTTTTGGCTCTCCCTTTTCAAACCGCACGCTCCATCCTTGTCTCCCCAAGGCTCCACACCCGGACACCTTGCCCTGTGGGGATCGAGGCCGGCTTGGTGCAAAGTCCCATCCCCGCCTGACTCCTCCGCAGGCTGATTACCGGCACGTGGCACCTTGTCATGTCCTTGCCTTGGACACTAGGGCCCCTGTCCCGTTCCAGAAAGCATAGAGATGCCAGCAGAAGCAGACCCCAGAAGAACCGCCCTGCCCTAGGCCTGCAGCGTTTCCGTGCCCTTCTCCCTGTGCCTAAAACCAAACGGTTCCTTTTTAATGCCCTAGCACTGGGCAGCAGATGGCTCTGCGGGATCAAAGGGAGAGATACCAGGACTTGCTGGCTGCGCAGAAGACGTGTGAACATTGCTGGAAAGTCTGGAAGCGTGGTCCTGAGCCATCTTGCTAGCTGCGGAAGCCTGCCTGGGCCTGAAGAGCGACCAATCCCAAGGCACTGCAGCTCCAGGGCCAAGTGGAGGCCTGTCAGCGTGGGAGCTCCCTCGGCTGCTGTCAGCGTTGTCTCCATTGCGGCCATGGAGCTCTTAGCAAAGGGGATGTTGAAATCCACCTACAAGGGCCAAAGGAAAAAAAAAGTGGCGTGTACTTGTTCACGGCTGGAGTAACCAGCCTGTGCCTCACAAAGGACAGTGCTGCAGGACAGATGAACAGAAGAGCTGTTAAACCCCCCATGTGCTCCTCCACAGTTTTTGTAGCGCCGTAACAGAATAACGCCCGTACACAGACCGCAGCATAGAGACACGCGTGCCACAGAGCGGGTGTGCAAGCAAACCACTGCCTCACTCATTCTAAGGACAGCGCGCGCGCACACACACGCGCCCCTTTCTTCCTTCATTACCCTCCCTAGGACACGCTCAGAGCTCACACCTCTCACTCCCCAAGACCCTCACGCACAGCCAGGACTGCACCGCCAGAGTGCACATGCACCAGCCCAACACATCCCTGACACTGCACACGCATCCGCACACATGCTCACGCTCTCCACACGCACAGAGACACTGCACAGCGGACACACCCCTCACACAGCATGGTGGCCAGGACACACGTACACCTGATGGGCCCACAGCCCCAGGGGTGCTATAGGAGCTGGAGCCCTTCTCCGGATTGTATGGGGAAAGGCTAAGGGCAGAGGAGGAGCTGCTGTGGGGTAGAGCGGTGCGGCAACCTGGGAGTGCAGATGCCTGGCTTTTCTCTGCAGCTGCAGTGCTCTCCAGCCAGGCAAACCTGGGATGGGCCATGTTTGTCCCTGGGCCTCCGTCGGCCCTTGGCTGCTCCTTGTGGCGGCCCCCCCAGGGCTGTGCTCATGTCCTGGTGGGCGCACGGTGTCCCCACCACCCACCTCCTGCCTGCTGCCTGGAGGTGGACGTGCCTCATTTAGACCTTCCTCCTCTCTTGCCGCATGGCTGCGGTTGGTTTTTTTAGCGCTTTCTTGAATTAGGTTTTCAAAGCAGCACCTAGTAGCTTCTTGTAAACTACAGGCAGCTCACAGCTGCTTGACTGCCCTGTCAGCCTTTTTCAAATCCTGGGCTCCTTGAAGCCTGTCCATGCGCCTCCTCTGACCCGGGAACACAGCATCTCCCTGCCCTTCATCAAACACAGGAAGGGGCTTTGTGGATCCTCCCAGAGGAGCGGGTGATGGCCGTGTCCTTTCGGTCTGTTGCTGGGAGAAGCCTCTTCTTCGGTCGTCTTCCTTGTCCCAGTAACGCCTGATGCTCCAAACACTGCACTCTCCCTGCAAGTGCTGCCTCTTACTAAGCACCTGCTTCACTGGCAGACATTCGGCGTAGTAAAGAGGCAAAGGCTTTGGACCGCCTTGCTGCTGCAGGGACCAACAAATTGCCAAGGAGGTCCAGAAGCTGAGTACTCAGCCAGTACTGTTTTGCCCTGCCTGTGCGCTTAGTTGGCAGCTTTCCCTGGCCATGCAACTCATGAAGTGGTGCTGACCCTGATTTCCAGAAAAGTGCTTGTCAGTTTAAAAGAGAAGAACTGGTTTTCAGTGGGGAGTTGGAAGGGCGACGTTCTGCTGCTTTGGGGGACTGCCCGCTGGCTTTTCTGGTGCGGTGACCCTTCTGTCTCGTCTCGCTCTGAGAGCTCCGCGAGGTCCCTCTTGACCCTCCCTGTGTGGAATAGCTACAAGATGCTGCTGCAGAGACTACTGGACTCTGACAGCCAGGCAGGGGTTAGGCCAGAGCCCAGATGCCCTCGGGAGCAGAGCGCAAAGCCAGAAGCCCGTTGGCTCCCCCACGAGATGTGGTTTGGGACCAGTGTTCCCTGCTGCTGCTCTCCGTGTCCTTCTTGGCTGCCTTAGCCCCTCTCCAGCCTCCACTCCCATTGGCCCAGCATGGCTTTGGCTGCTCTGGGTCTGCCCTTACTCACGGTCCCTGTGGCAGTCGGGTGTCCTTCTTCTGCCTCCCCTCGCCCCCTCCCCCGGCTGTCTTCACTACAGGGGCTTTCTGATGCACTCAATGGCCTCACAGGGCTGCCACAGCAGCGACCTCACTGTCCCAGCCCTGGGTCGCCTGTGGCCTCCCTTTTCCTGCCTCTAGCCAGCTAAACCCTGCCGAGGGGCACTTTGCCCTGGCACTCCGTGCCCTGGTGAATGTTGCAAGCCTGGCACGCAATGGCTGCTCCTTGCTGGACGAGACAAAGAGGAAAGCACTTGAGGTGCCCGGTTAATGCTGAAGAGCCATGGTGATCGCAGGCAACAATGGTTGCTCGTGGGCTCCAGTCCGCCTCTCCAAGTGTGCTCCAGTGGCGCAATGGGCCAGCGCGCAGTACTATACAGCAGTGCTAAGCGGAGGGATGCTGAGGGTGTGAGTTCAAGCCTCACCTGGAGCATGGGCTTTTGATCATGCACTGCCTCCTCTTCCCTTGGGCGGTGCAGCTTTCTAGCAGCGACATCTGTCTCAAGCCAGACATCCCGGGACCTGCCAATACAGACACCTTGGAACACCAGAAGCGCTCGGGGCCGTTCCAGGCTTGACCTGGGCTCTGCCCGCATAGCACTCGGTTTGGGGCCCCGGAGGCAGAGCTGGGCTCTCCTCCCTTCTCTTCCGCAGAGGATCCAGACCCCACTCAGGGCGCAGATGCTAACATTTTCCTTTGCTCTTCAGCATTTGCCCTCCAGGCGGACACTCTCCCAGCACCAGCTGCCCAGCCTCACTGTGGCAGAGCCTTCCTAGCCAGCCTTTCCCCCTGCAGCCAGGCCAGGAGGAAGCACTCCTGGCTCTCTACACGCGAGCACTGCGGTGGAGCTGCAGGCAAAAGCTGCTGCCTCACAGCGCCTCTCACTCTGCAGCAGGCAAGGGAGAAAGGCAGCTCTGCCTTTCCAGGGAGGGTTTCTTTCCCACAGCCAGCTTACAGCTTGGCCGGAACAGGACTTAAGACTTCCAGCATGGTGGCATAACCTCAGAAAAGTCACACGCTCCCCCTGAAGAAAAAAAAAAAGCGACTTCTTTCTCCCAGGGAAGAGCTACTTGTGTTGGGGGTCTCTATGGCGTGGGATGGCAGTTGCGGGTGGGCTGGGGCTGCAGGGCAGTTTGTGTGTGGAGCTGAGAGTGCCCTGACTGCAACACGGAGAGCAAGGGCAAGGGAAAGGAAAGGTGAAAAGCTGGGCACTTTCCAGGCAGAGTCTCTCAGTTCTCAAGCTTGGCCTGGAGAACGGAGAAGCTTGACTGCTTTCCCAGAAGCAGGGGTAGCTGTCACGGCAGCCCCCCAGCAGAAGACACTGCACGATCACTAGAAACCAGGAAATCATTTTAGGCACGAGCCCACTGAATGTTTGGAACAGAGAGCACAGAAGAGCTTCCTAGGCCATGGCATCTTTGGAAACAAACCCCTTGGCCTACCCTTGCGGGTGCCTCCCGTGTCTTTTCCAACTCTCCTTTTCACCCGGCGGGCTTTGCAAAACCATTGCTGTGACTCGGATTCGGCCACAACGCAGAGTACTAACCACTATACGATCACAGCTGCCCATGTGATTGCCTTTCCTCCTCGGGCCATTTGTCCCTCCTGCCTCCTGCCCTCCTGCCTTCTGCCCTCCTGCGGAGCAGCCAGAGCTGTCAGGTGACGGCAGGCTAGCAGGGAGAAGTCAGAAAATGCGAGTCTGTGTCCTTGCAGAGCAGCACCCGAACAGCGCAAGCCCTCATGTGCCTCCCTGGGAGAGGGGAGGCAAACTCACGCTCTAGATTCACCTTTTCAGAAGTCTCAGTTCTTGGGGATGGCAAAGAACTGGACTGAAGGCAGTTACGGGGCATGTCCAGGGGCTGGCGATGAGGAAAGGACAACTCTGCAAAGAGCGGCCCCGCGTAGCCAGCTGGACAGAGGGTGGTGTAGGGGGGAAGGCAGGTGCATAGCACAGGGGATACGAACTGCTCCGTGCCCAGCCCTGGCTCTTTCTGCTCAAGTGTCCCCTCCACCACGCACCCTGGGGTGCAGTGTGAGCCTGTGGGCGCACCTCCACAAAGAGCGACGGTCCTTTCCCCACTTGCTCTGCTCCTGCTGCTGGGAGAGGTCCTGGCGAGAGGTTGCAGCTGCAGGAGTGCTGCGCTGGGTGGCGGAGGTGGCTCAGCAGAAGGGAGCTGCTCCTCGCCTGAGCTACGTTGCAGCCATGCCCGGCCCTGGCCGCCATGCACCTCGCTGACCCTGCCCTTCCCTGGCTGACCGGGCTCCAGAGCTTGGCCTCAGACCCGTCTCAGCACTTTGGACTTGGCTGGCAACCACTGCTCTGTGCCTGGCCCTCGTTCCTGACACTCAACCAGCTCTCCCTTCTTGCTCGGGTGCTGAGGGCCTGTGCCCTGCCAGGGAGGTCCCTGCCTCACTGGCCTTGCTATGTCCCTCGCAGCCTGCTTGCCTGCCCTCGGAAAGCAGCCCGCTCCCACTGCTGGCTGCCACCTGCAGCAAGAGCGTGCTCACGTTTCGCACTGTGCTGCAAGGACAGCCGGAAGGGGCATCGGTCCCCTGGCGAGAGGCAATCCAGACTTCCCCCAGCCCAACCCATGCACCAGGACAGGAGTGTTGCAGTCTGGTGGGTATAGGTGAGTGGTGCAAGGAGCTGGATTTTGGCTCCGGTTTCTTGGAGAGGTGGGTTTGAAGCCCGTGCTGTCGGGCTTTGTTGTCTCAGGCTGCTGTGATTTGTGCCCAGCTGTGATTTTCTGCTCAGGGACTTTCCAGGTGCAAACCTGTGTCCAGCAGTGACCAGCCTCCCCGCCGACCGCCACCTTGCACTCCCTGGGCCTTCCCGCTGCAGGGTGCCTGCTGCCCAGAGGCTCTGGTTGAGGGCCTCGTTCTCAGAAAGAAGGAGGAATGCCTGCAGAGTTGCCTGGGAAGGCTCGGGCTGCCACGGCAATTTGTCTTCCTGACCGGCTGTGGAGGGCTGTGGTTGGAGGGGTTGGTCCCCTGCAGGGCAGGGCTGGTGCCCACCGGTGGGTGCACAGGCAGGCTGGGCCTCTCCTCCCTGGTGGTCTAGTGGTCAGGATTCGGCACTCTCACTGCCGCGGCCTGGGTTCGATTCCCAGCCAGGGAAAGGCTTAGGGTTAGGGCTAACCCTATTGCCACAGCAAGCGAGGCCTTTCACCTGGGGGGCAGCGTGGAAGGAAGGGGACCCTATCAGACGCACAGGAGCTCTGAGCAGGCACGAGGAACAGGGCGTTTCCTCTGTTGCAACAACAGCCATCCTGGGCTTGCCTGTGCAGCCAGCTCCAGGGCAGCCCTGTCTTCTGCCAAATCCCCTTGCAGAATACCCTTTCCTTAGGGCTCCTGGGAGGCGCTGGGTGACAGAGAAAAGGTCTCTGGGTCTGCGGGACGTGACTCACCTGCCGCAGGAGCTGCCTTGTCTTTCAGTCCTAAGATCCCTGCACTACCCAGTCCCACAGAGGCAGGAGCAGGCGACTCTGCAGTGAAGCTTTGCTCTGCACATGCCAATGAGAGACCCTTCCCATGCTTCCTGGTGCAGACGGGGCCAGAAGGCCCAGGGAGGAGCTGAAATGGGCTCCTGGGCCCATGGGCAGGGTGTGTGGAGCATTGCTGGTCAGGGCCACTGAGGCCCTCAGGGCCCTGACAGCACCCAGGTGTCGCGTCCTGCTGCTACGCCACAGGGGACTCGCAATAACAACCAGTGCTTAGGCCCTGCTGATAGTCACAGCCTGAGCCAGCCCTTGGTTCTGTTACGTCCTGGACAACTCCGGTCACTTTGAAAGAAGCCCTGGAAACAAGCCCACCTGCCCCCCACACTCAGCCATGGCACAGGTGTTCCTCAGTGCAGCGAGATGTTGGTGCACAAGGGGTGGCGCTTAACGCTCCCAGACCCGATTTTGCATTCGCACGGCCTTTGGCACGGTTTGGAGACGGTCCTGGCGGACTCTTGGACAGTGCCCGGGGGGAAAGGAAGTAGCCGTTGCTGAGAGCACAGCTCACCGAGGCAGCACACAGGTGCAGCAGTTTGAGCCAAAGGAGGCTGTGACCTCTCGCAAGCTCTAACAGGCTCCAGCGAGCTCTGTCAGCCATTCCTGAGCACAGGGCGCTTGGAGCTCTAGTTCCACCTAGAGTCGTGATGAGGGAAGGTCAAGCAGCCGTCCAGCAGGTGCCAGCGAGAGACCTGTACCACAAGCGCTGGGCCCAGTACAAGAAAGACATGGCCATGCCGGAGCGAGTCCAGCAAAAGGCCTCCGAGAGGCTTGAGGGATTGAAGCATCCGTCACACGAGCAGAGGCTGAGAGAGCTGGGATTGTTTAGGCGGGAGACGCAAAGGCCCAGAGGGGCTCTTGTCGGTGTGTCTAAATACGCGATGGGGGGAGTAAAGAAGACGGAGCCAGACTCCAGAGCCCAGGCAGACTCCAGACTCCAGAACCCAGAGAGGCTGTGGTATACCTAACCAGCACCAGCCCTTGCTTTGCCGAGGCTCCTCTTTATTCCTTCCTTCCTTTATCCCTTCCTTCCTTCCTTCAGGGCAGAGCTCAGCACAGCCCCTGCGGCCAGCAATGGCAGCGCAGCGTCCCCATCTGGGGCCACCACACTGGTGAGCTCCCCCTCCCCGCCCCCGCCATGGCTCTCGCTGCGCCACGGCGTGGGGTGGGGGCAGCACCCCAAAACAGCCAGCGCAGCTGCCCTTGGCTGAGGTGGGCAAAGCCTGGCAGGGTCTGGGGGAGGGTGTCGCGGGAGGCCTGGCAGCCTCTTGGTGACGCGGGCTGGGGTCACAGTGGGACATGCCGCATCACAGCCACAGCTCCCCTCCCGCCACGGGGCCCCTCCCTGCACTTCCCTGCGAGGCCTGGGCAAGCCCAGCTTTCGGGTGCTGCTCTCGCCACCGCTCTTCTCTGGAGGAGCTGCTTTGCAGCGCAACGAGAGGGCGAAGGCAGGCCACGCAACACTGCTGGAGCCTGCCTGGGGAAGTGCAAAGGAGGAGGAGGAGAAGTTTCCTCCTCACTCTCCTGCTACAGGGCCTCATTGAGCGTGAGGGGGCGCAAAGATGGAGAACCTGTGGCCAGACGTGTTCCCAACGCTCAGGAATCTCAGCCGCTACGGTAAGGCTTGCAGGAGGTATTTCCTGACTGCTGTAGAGCATATCAGCTAGGAGAAGAGCTATGGAAAGGCTGGGCTCTGTGGGGCAGGGCTGGACAGGGCTAGTGGGTGCCACGAGAGACCAGTCTGCACGTCCCTTGGTGGCCCAGCGGTGAGTTTGGCAGCCGGGACTCCTGCAGGGGAGACACCTGGGGCTGCCCTGAGCCTGGGCGACTCCTGTGGGCACGGCACCGTCCTCTCACTGGCGTGGAAAGCTAGTCCCCGTTTCCCTAGCGGGCGGGTATGCCTTTCAGGCATGCCCACCTGAAAGGACAGGAGCCTCGCTTAGAAGTGGGCAGAGGTGTCCTCGCAGCTCAGCTCTGCAGCTCCCGCCACGTGGAGCGCCTTGCGTGTTCGGAATTGGGGTGGCGGTATGTTTCGTCTCACCTGCACCGGTCACCTCCTTGGTGAGCAGGGTGCTGAATGGTTGTGCGCTTGCTGACTTGGATTTTTCCCTTGCTTTCCAGAGATTGTTACCATTTGGGACAGCGTCTCTGAATACATTCTAGAGCACTTGGCAGAGAACAAGGTGGGTCTTGTGGCTCGGTCCTCCCCTCCTGAAACGCTGACGGTTTGCCTTGTCCTGACACCCCTGTGCCACGGCGTGCCGTTGCTTCCCTCCCCTGAAAAGAGAAAGAGCACCCCCGCAGGACACTGTCCTGGACAAATGTGCCACAGAGCAGCTTCTCTGGCACCGGCGGTAACAACGGAAGTCCCGATAAAGCAGAAGAGAGTGCTGGGCACTTTCTGGGCCTTCTCCCTTCTCCAGTGCCAGCATGGAAAAACCAAAGCCTGGCCCCTGTTCCAGGGTTGGTCCCTGCCGTTGGAAACCCCTCCGACTGTAGGTAGGGGAGGAATGTTGGCTCTGCTGTTGCTTTCCCAAAGAGATTTGGGGGGCGAGCAGAGGAGCAAGAGGGAAGAAAGGTCTGGAGTGTGTGCTTTCCCTAGTGCCCCATCTTGCCCTTTGCATGCTAGGGGTGGGCAGGGCCCAGGGCAGCATCCCCCACGCTCGGGCAAGCCCTCGGTCCGTTTTTCGTCTCCAGGCTGCTTATGCTTGTTCCTTCTCTCCCGCTGCTGCTCTCAGGGTGTCAAGGTATTAGGAGTGGGGATATTCTATGTCCTTAAACACTACGAGTGCTCCGTGAACGGTGAGCTTTCGATTGTTCGGAGACCCATGTTCCGTATATCGGAGGTTGTTGCCAAGGAATACCAGGCCAGGTGCGCTCAAGAAGATGTTCCTGGTAAGAAGACACGTTAAAACCTTTGCCTGCCCTTGCGCCGAGCTTGAGGCGCATGCAAACTGCTCTGAAGACATGACTGAATGCCTCCAGCTGGCCTGAGAACAACTTCAGCTTGTTCAAGCTGCAGAGGCCAGCCAGGAGCAACTGCTCAGAAAGGCTCCCTGGGTGTCCTTTCCTGGTAATATGCCTTCAGCCGGGTGCGTGGGAGGGATAGGACGCTGGCCCCAAAAGCGGAGACATTTGCTGACTACGAGGCGGTGGGGGTGGGGGTGGGGGTCGGGGTGGGGGTGCGGGGGGGGTAGAAGAACCCTGTGGGCTGCTGTGCCGTCCTTGCACTTTGCTTCTTCCTTGCGTCTACTGACATGGCATAGGCTTAGCCAGAGGGCACTGGCTGCGGGCACAGTCACAATGGCCTGGCACCACGCACTTTCTCATGGGACCTGCACCCGTCTGCCCTACTTGTCCTGCCCTCCGGTAACGTGGTCCTACCAAATGGTTAGTTTCCCTTTTTTATTCCTGCACTGGCAAAATCACTGCTGCCCCCTGAGCACCTCAGTTTGCAGGCTGCTCTGACTCTTCCCGGAAGGGACTCCATAAACCGCTCCTAGGCGCTGTAGCAGAGGATTCAAGAGCCTGCTCTGAGGCAGCGCTGTCTTGCCAGAAAGTGTTGTCACCTTGTGATTGGAGCCCGCTGCCCTGCTGCAGAGGTGACTTTGTTCCTCCTTTGCTGCTGTCTAGGTGACGTAAGAATCGTCCCTCTGAGGTACGAGGATCTATCCGTGTGTGCCCACATGCCTTTTACAACGGTGCAGTGCTGCATACAGGAGACCGTGATGGCGTTCTTTCGGGCCATCTCAAAAAGACAGGCCGTGGACTTTGTCTTCAAGGCCATTGGCATTCTCTCCGTACGAGACCAGGAAGTGACCATGAGATTTTACGATGACTTCCTCCTCACCGTGGATGGCACTGGAAAGCTGCTAGCAGCTCTGCTCGGGGTAAGTCGAGCACTTCCCCGTGCTACGCCTACTTCTTCTGGACACCTGTCAAAGGACGACTGAACTGATCTCTGTTGGCCTGCCAGGACCTTCCCGGCCAGCGGGGCAGCCACGGTCTCCAGCCACGCCAACTCTCTCTAGCGTCCGTCTCTCGTACGCAGTGGTCTGGGCGACAGAGGCGAACGTAGGACGAGCTGCCCCGCGTTAGGCCAAGGCTCTGGCTGGCCCAGCATCCCACTCTCTGTGCTAGAAATGATAATGGCGAGGCTTTTACGGGCTCAAAAGTAGGCAGTTTCTGGGGAAAGAGTCTACGACGCAGGCAGGTATCTGTGGCGCTTCCCCTCGCAGAAAGCCATGGTTGAGTGCTGGGCCGTCTGCACTGACCAGCCCTTCCCAGTGTCCCTGGCGTCCCACTGCCATGAACGGCTCTTTTCTGCCCCAGGCCTGCATTCACGCTCTGCTTGGGATGGTCACCCTGTCCCAGCCTGTCTCCTCATCCCAGCCCAATGCCCTTCCCCAGCTCTCTCGTGTGGCACTCCCGGTTCTTACCCACTGGGCAAAGGCAAAGCAAGGGCTGGGTCTCTCTCGCTCCTCTTCCATGCTATGGATGCAACCACCCAAATCCTTGGAGAGCCTGTGAGGCTAACACCAGGTCCGAGCCAGGTGTTCTCTTTCCAGGAAGGCTCATAGCAAGCCAACCGGCAAAACCCGGCCCGCAGAGACCCTGGCTAATCGAATGCCTTCTCCTGTGCCTGACTTCTCCACTAACAGAGAAGGCGCGTCCTCGTTGACTGTCTTGACTCTTGCCCTTGCAAAACACCTGGCAGTGAGGTCCCTCAGTCTCAGCTCTGAGCTGTGCATCTTCTGCTTTCCTAGTTGAGGGCTAGCATTTGGAGAGAAAACTTTGTTTCAGGGTGTCCCCGTGGCAGCATCTGCCCTGAGCACAAGAAAGATTTGCTGCCTTTAGGAGCAAGGCAGTCATGTCGCCGGAACGCTCTCACGTACCTCTGTCTCTGTTTCAGGCCCCAGGGACGAGACCCCTGGTGGTTTCAGGAAGAGGAAGTGTGGCTTTTCGCATGGGTCCCGGCAGTGTCTTCATGTTACCACAGTACGTTTGTGGAGTAGGTCTCAGCTCCTGCTTGGTGAATAGGAGGAGGGGAGGCGAGATGGTCTCCAGGGGCAGCAAGGAGGCCTGGAGTACACTTTCTCCGCGTTAGGATAGGGAAGCCCTGGCCCAGACTGGTGGGGCCTCTCGTGTGCGCACACGCCGCAGAGGTCTGGCCTGTGCCTCTCCGGTTCCTCAGAATGAGAGTTCTCAAGGATGTTGCGTACTCTGCTTTGGAAAGCTATGGCCTTGGCAGGCCTTCTCAAAGCTCTCTGGCAACGGACTGTGAATGCGAGCGGCAAAGGGAGCGTGGTGCCTTTTCTGCAGCCTGGCGTCTTCTCCTTTCCAGATTTGATTTGACGCTTCCGGCTGAAAAACAAGAGGCGGAATCTCCCTCCCAGGGATCCCTGAAGTGCACTGAAGAAGAAGGGCAGATGGACAGAACAGGTCATGTCACAGCTGACTTGTGAGAGAGAAGGGAGTGTGCATGCGTGCGTGTGTTCATGCGTGTGTTCCCTTTGTCCTCAGCAGTAGGTGGTTGGAGCCCTGGTCAAGATGCGGTGCCTGGGAGAGTAGACTGCCTCTTTGTGCCTCTATTTACCCCTCGCAGCAAATCTCAAGTGACTCTGGATGGCAGGAGGTCTCAGGGTGGCCCAACAGCAACAAATGCAGCTGGTGCCGCTGAAGGGCAGTTTTGCCCCGGGGCGCTGCGCCCTGGTGGATAGCGCAAGCTCCTCTTTCACTTTAGGACGTTTGGCGGCGAGGTGTCTATGCTGGAGGGGAAGGGAGGGGGGGTCTACCTCTCTGACGGATCCCGGGCACGTGAATGTGGGGAGAAAGATTGCCTGGAGATGACTGTCAACAGGCTGCTAGCGTGTGCCAAGGACGTCCTAGGGAGCAAGACCTCTTGGAGAGCGTGGCTCCAAGGGGATCAGCCTGTTTGATCCGATGCTGGAGCACATCTGCCTGTCCCAAGTGCTCACAAAGACGCTTGCTGAAGAGCCTTCTCCTTTCCTACTTCCAGGGAGTGCTCCCGTTGCGTGCCTCCTCTCTCAAGAAAGGCCTGTGCCACCCGCGTTATCTGGCGCCGGCCGTAAAAAGCAGAAGGGGCGGAAGAGCAAAGGAAGCAAGTCGTCGGCCAGGTGAGGCTCTTGGAGAAAAGGGCTGAGGGTGCCCTTGTGCTCTTGGAGTTCTTCGAAGGGGTTGCTTCTTCCGTACACTCTGTCAGTGTGACATCTGAAGGGCGGCCAACAAGTCTTTGCATGACTTGGTCTTCCTAGATTGACGGCAAGCCTGTCGCAGGTTTCTGCGAGCCTCTGGTGTCAAGCTTCTCTCTGGTGCCTTTCTTGTTTCCAGGACGGAGACTGAGATGTCGCCTGTGAGACCAGCCTCTTCCTCCAGAGGGTCTCGGAAGGCCGCCAAAGGCCGGGAGGCAAAGGACAGAGCGCGTAACAAGCAGACTGAGGGAAAAGGTAATGTCACAGCTGACTGGTGAGAGAGGTGTGTTTGTTTTCCTTTTGGCCTCCGCAGCACGGGGCTGGAGCCAAGCTGAAAAGGCGATGCCCGGCGGAGTAGGCTGCTTCTCTTGTGCCTCTGTTTACTCATCACGGCAGATCTCAGGGGACTCCTCCTGGAAGGGGCTCTCCGGGCAGTCCTGCAGCACCAACTGCAGCAGCTGCCACTGCTGAGGGGCACTTGGCCCTGGGACTCCATGCCCTGGTGTGTCTTGCAAGCTGCTCCTTAGTTGCAGGAGTCTGTCTGTGCAGCAGCATTTAGGAATTTAGGAAGATCCCTCCGCGCTCTGCGCGGGATCAAAATCCTGCCTTGAGCTGCCAGTGGCGGAGGGGGTCTACCTTTCCCAGGGAAGCAGCGCGCTGGAAAGTGGGGAGGAAGACCACGTGGAGATGAGTGGCGACAGGCTGCGAAGCTGTGCCAAAACGTGGCTTCCTTGTGGAGGCTGGTAATTGCAGGCCTTGTGCTGTGCATCTCCCTAAGCATGTCTTTGGGCTGGATGCGCCAGAAGAGCACGTCTGTGCATGTGAGCGCCTTAGAGATGTGCAGGAATCTGTTCCCCTTCTCGTGTGGAACTATGCCCTCCAGCCTGCAGCTGCCCCAAAGGAGAGGGTACCATGAGGTCACCAGCACCTCCCAGCCAAGCCCCGCTTTTTAAGCCTATGGGCTAGAGAAAGCAGGAGAACAGCCACAGTACTCCAGGGCAGAAGGGTGCCCTGCAGAAGTGAAGAGCTGGACAGGATTCTGTGTCAGCAAGGGCCTAAGACCTGCTCGGGAGCAGAGCTCCGAGGCAATCGGGCTCTTTGATCCAAAGCTGGAGCACAGCTGCCTGTCCTTCTTGTTCAAACGCTCACAGAGATGCTTGCTGAAGAGTCTCCGCCCTTCCTACTTCCAGGGAGTCCTCCTGCTGAGCGCCTCCTTTCTCGAGAAAGGCTTTCTCCGCCCACGCTATCTGGGGCCAGCTCAAAGGGAGGGAAAGAATGGAAAACCCGGGCAAACAAGCCAGCTGCCAGGTGAGGCTCTTGGAGCAAAGCATGCCGGTGACCGTGTGCTTTTGGCATTCTGGGAAGGAGTTGTTTCCGTCGCACACGCCGTCGGTATGAACTCTGAAAGGTTGTCAACTCGTGTCACAACGACCGATGTCGATGCAAGAGGTGTTGCAGCAGCTGAGAAGTTGCAGCAAAGCTGTTCTGCTTTGCTAGACATTTCAAGGGACCTCATTTGGTTGCAGCGTAGATGAGAGCACTTCCCAGAGGAACGTGAAAGTCAGACCATCCTCCCCCACCAACAGAGAGCGGTGTCCGTTTTCCCTGGTTTTTAGGTTGGATTCAATTCACTAGAAGCCTCCCCTTTTCCCATTTCACCCCAAAACAGAGTCTTTCTGACCACCTCACGGCCTTTAGTGCCCCTAGCAGGAGGCGGCTAGCGGGCTCTGCAGGCTCCGGGCGTGGCAAATGGCACTGGTTTTCTCCTCGTGCCATCCAGAGAGGGCCCACACCTGGGCATCCAGAGCTTTCCTTAGGGCCTGTAGGGCCCTCACTCTTGACGGGATCACAAGGGCTCAAATACACCAAATGCTCCAGCAGCACTGTCTTGTGCTGCAGAGGCTGGCACGCCGCTGCTTGTGAGCACAAGATGGAGAACGGTCTCATCCGGGACTCCGATAACCTCACCCGGCTTGTGTGTTTTCAGCCTGCTGCAAACAGTTCGGGAGAGCTCCTCTGAGGTGGACGAGGACAGCAAGCAGCAAGAACCTCGTCAAGCCAGACCTCGGACTGCAATTCCTGTTTGCAGGCAGCCAAACAGGGCAGAACAGGTAAGCCGAGGAGCGGAGCCGTGGAGGTCTCCAAGTCCGAGTGGTACTGCTGCCCCCCAAAGAGCAGGCCAGGTGGCCATGGTCTTTCAAGCTTGCCTGCCCATGCCTGGCAGGGAGAAGCTGCTGCAAAAAGCCAAAGGGGAGGAGCAGCAATGTGCTGTGGTGGGGGCATGGCTGGGTCGCCCCCTCCCTTGAACTTGCGGGGAAGAAGGCCAACCACAGGCGGGGCTGTGTTTGCAAGAGTGTAGCCAGCCGAGTGAAGGACGCCACGAGTCCTCTCTCTTCAGCCCTTGGGAGACCTCACCTGGAGCCAGCCCTAGGTCCAGGGTGGGGCTCGACCATGCAAGAGAGGCTCTGGAATGCTGGAGCAAATCCAGCGGAGGCTCCCAAGCTGGTCAGCGGGCTGGAGAACCTGGTGTCCAAGGGAGAGGTGGAGAGGACTGTGTTTGTTCAGCCCATAGAAGAGAAGGCTCAAGGGTCCATCTCCTTGCTGTCTGCAGCTACCCGGGGGAAAGGCTAGAGGTAACTTAGCCAGCTCTTCTCAGAGGCGCACAGTGACAGGGTGAGAGGCACAAGACGTAGAGTTGCAAAAAGGCAGATTCCGGCTAGCTGTTGGGAGGCGTGTTTCCACCATGAGGGTGGTCAAAGTTTGGAACAGGGCCCAGAGAGGCTGTGGGACTTCTACCCTTGGAGTTATTCAACCCTCAGGTGGACACAGCCCGGGCAGCCTGCTCTAACTGGCCCCGCTTGGAGCGGGGCCTTGGACGAGAGTTCTCCAGAGGTCCCCTCCAACCGACCCCGTTCAGTGGTTCCGTGCTGGGGTCTGACTGGTGGAACCCCACGGGAGCGTTTGATTTCACGGTTGCAGCGCTGAAAAACGGTCATTCCTTGCCCTCATTCACCCTGTCACGAGCGATGTCAGCAAGAGAGAATGGAGCCAGCAAGCAACGGTGGTGAATCCCGGCCAGGGTCCCTGCCTGCGGCAGTGCTTGGCATGGGGGTTTCTGAGGCCAGAGCAGAGCAAGTGTGCGGGAGGACGCACAGGCCCCGCAGTTGCTGGCTTCTCCAGGGCTGAGAGGTGAGAGCGCCTGAGGGAGGTCAGAAGCAGCCTCAAATTTGTCCTCTGGCCCCAATGCAGGCTTGGCGGCATCAGGAAACGCTGCCCGAGGTTCAGCCACACTCACCAGTGCCGTGGCTTGGGAAAGAGGAGAGCGCTGCTGCCTTCCTGCCCCGAGCTGAGGAGAAGAAGAGGAAGCCAGAGAGGCTGCCGCGGCTGCGCAAAGAGTAAGTGCGCGCCAGGCCCAGCCCCGGCCTGGAAAACTGGAGTGGCAGCACCTGTCCGAGGTGTGAGGAAGCCCATCTTGGGAGCCATGGGGCTGGGTATGGCGTCCCCTGATTTCTCCTGGCATGGCAATGACCTGGGCTGGACCCTGGTGCCAGGCAGCCCCAAGCTGCATTGCCACTTGAAGGCTGTGGGTACCACCAGCGGGAGCGTGCGTGCAGGGGCTGGTCGAGGGGAGAGGCAGGAGGGCCTCAGCCAGAAGGGGAGAGGGAACTTTCCCTGCTCTTGCAGGCAGCTTTCTGTACGAGCAAGCCACACCCTGCAACTCTTGGAGACTTACCAAGTGCGTCGGGAAGAGTGGAAGCAGAGGGTAGAGCTGAATCGGCAGCGGAATTCCCAAGAGAAGCACTTCCTCTGGTAAATTTCTCCAGCTGGGGGTGCTGTTTCCCCTTCCCCTGCACTGGCCTTCCCTCCACATCCAGGAGCACCCAAGGGGAGGGGAGGGGAAGGGGGTCCGGTCTTTCCCTGGCACCCCTCGTGGGAGAGCAACAGGCTTTGCAGGCTGTGGCCTGGGAGCAGGCACCCTTCCAGCCCAGGGGCAGGGGTTGGGCACTCAGCGGTGGGCTTTCCCTGTGGGACCAGAAAGTTGTGGCTGCCGACGATGAAAGGATTCCTCCAGCGTTTTGGCTCTCCCTTTTCAAACCGCACGCTCCATCCTTGTCTCCCCAAGGCTCCACACCCGGACACCTTGCCCTGTGGGGATCGAGGCCGGCTTGGTGCAAAGTCCCATCCCCGCCTGACTCCTCCGCAGGCTGATTACCGGCACGTGGCACCTTGTCATGTCCTTGCCTTGGACACTAGGGCCCCTGTCCCGTTCCAGAAAGCATAGAGATGCCAGCAGAAGCAGACCCCAGAAGAACCGCCCTGCCCTAGGCCTGCAGCGTTTCCGTGCCCTTCTCCCTGTGCCTAAAACCAAACGGTTCCTTTTTAATGCCCTAGCACTGGGCAGCAGATGGCTCTGCGGGATCAAAGGGAGAGATACCAGGACTTGCTGGCTGCGCAGAAGACGTGTGAACATTGCTGGAAAGTCTGGAAGCGTGGTCCTGAGCCATCTTGCTAGCTGCGGAAGCCTGCCTGGGCCTGAAGAGCGACCAATCCCAAGGCACTGCAGCTCCAGGGCCAAGTGGAGGCCTGTCAGCGTGGGAGCTCCCTCGGCTGCTGTCAGCGTTGTCTCCATTGCGGCCATGGAGCTCTTAGCAAAGGGGATGTTGAAATCCACCTACAAGGGCCAAAGGAAAAAAAAAGTGGCGTGTACTTGTTCACGGCTGGAGTAACCAGCCTGTGCCTCACAAAGGACAGTGCTGCAGGACAGATGAACAGAAGAGCTGTTAAACCCCCCATGTGCTCCTCCACAGTTTTTGTAGCGCCGTAACAGAATAACGCCCGTACACAGACCGCAGCATAGAGACACGCGTGCCACAGAGCGGGTGTGCAAGCAAACCACTGCCTCACTCATTCTAAGGACAGCGCGCGCGCACACACACGCGCCCCTTTCTTCCTTCATTACCCTCCCTAGGACACGCTCAGAGCTCACACCTCTCACTCCCCAAGACCCTCACGCACAGCCAGGACTGCACCGCCAGAGTGCACATGCACCAGCCCAACACATCCCTGACACTGCACACGCATCCGCACACATGCTCACGCTCTCCACACGCACAGAGACACTGCACAGCGGACACACCCCTCACACAGCATGGTGGCCAGGACACACGTACACCTGATGGGCCCACAGCCCCAGGGGTGCTATAGGAGCTGGAGCCCTTCTCCGGATTGTATGGGGAAAGGCTAAGGGCAGAGGAGGAGCTGCTGTGGGGTAGAGCGGTGCGGCAACCTGGGAGTGCAGATGCCTGGCTTTTCTCTGCAGCTGCAGTGCTCTCCAGCCAGGCAAACCTGGGATGGGCCATGTTTGTCCCTGGGCCTCCGTCGGCCCTTGGCTGCTCCTTGTGGCGGCCCCCCCAGGGCTGTGCTCATGTCCTGGTGGGCGCACGGTGTCCCCACCACCCACCTCCTGCCTGCTGCCTGGAGGTGGACGTGCCTCATTTAGACCTTCCTCCTCTCTTGCCGCATGGCTGCGGTTGGTTTTTTTAGCGCTTTCTTGAATTAGGTTTTCAAAGCAGCACCTAGTAGCTTCTTGTAAACTACAGGCAGCTCACAGCTGCTTGACTGCCCTGTCAGCCTTTTTCAAATCCTGGGCTCCTTGAAGCCTGTCCATGCGCCTCCTCTGACCCGGGAACACAGCATCTCCCTGCCCTTCATCAAACACAGGAAGGGGCTTTGTGGATCCTCCCAGAGGAGCGGGTGATGGCCGTGTCCTTTCGGTCTGTTGCTGGGAGAAGCCTCTTCTTCGGTCGTCTTCCTTGTCCCAGTAACGCCTGATGCTCCAAACACTGCACTCTCCCTGCAAGTGCTGCCTCTTACTAAGCACCTGCTTCACTGGCAGACATTCGGCGTAGTAAAGAGGCAAAGGCTTTGGACCGCCTTGCTGCTGCAGGGACCAACAAATTGCCAAGGAGGTCCAGAAGCTGAGTACTCAGCCAGTACTGTTTTGCCCTGCCTGTGCGCTTAGTTGGCAGCTTTCCCTGGCCATGCAACTCATGAAGTGGTGCTGACCCTGATTTCCAGAAAAGTGCTTGTCAGTTTAAAAGAGAAGAACTGGTTTTCAGTGGGGAGTTGGAAGGGCGACGTTCTGCTGCTTTGGGGGACTGCCCGCTGGCTTTTCTGGTGCGGTGACCCTTCTGTCTCGTCTCGCTCTGAGAGCTCCGCGAGGTCCCTCTTGACCCTCCCTGTGTGGAATAGCTACAAGATGCTGCTGCAGAGACTACTGGACTCTGACAGCCAGGCAGGGGTTAGGCCAGAGCCCAGATGCCCTCGGGAGCAGAGCGCAAAGCCAGAAGCCCGTTGGCTCCCCCACGAGATGTGGTTTGGGACCAGTGTTCCCTGCTGCTGCTCTCCGTGTCCTTCTTGGCTGCCTTAGCCCCTCTCCAGCCTCCACTCCCATTGGCCCAGCATGGCTTTGGCTGCTCTGGGTCTGCCCTTACTCACGGTCCCTGTGGCAGTCGGGTGTCCTTCTTCTGCCTCCCCTCGCCCCCTCCCCCGGCTGTCTTCACTACAGGGGCTTTCTGATGCACTCAATGGCCTCACAGGGCTGCCACAGCAGCGACCTCACTGTCCCAGCCCTGGGTCGCCTGTGGCCTCCCTTTTCCTGCCTCTAGCCAGCTAAACCCTGCCGAGGGGCACTTTGCCCTGGCACTCCGTGCCCTGGTGAATGTTGCAAGCCTGGCACGCAATGGCTGCTCCTTGCTGGACGAGACAAAGAGGAAAGCACTTGAGGTGCCCGGTTAATGCTGAAGAGCCATGGTGATCGCAGGCAACAATGGTTGCTCGTGGGCTCCAGTCCGCCTCTCCAAGTGTGCTCCAGTGGCGCAATGGGCCAGCGCGCAGTACTATACAGCAGTGCTAAGCGGAGGGATGCTGAGGGTGTGAGTTCAAGCCTCACCTGGAGCATGGGCTTTTGATCATGCACTGCCTCCTCTTCCCTTGGGCGGTGCAGCTTTCTAGCAGCGACATCTGTCTCAAGCCAGACATCCCGGGACCTGCCAATACAGACACCTTGGAACACCAGAAGCGCTCGGGGCCGTTCCAGGCTTGACCTGGGCTCTGCCCGCATAGCACTCGGTTTGGGGCCCCGGAGGCAGAGCTGGGCTCTCCTCCCTTCTCTTCCGCAGAGGATCCAGACCCCACTCAGGGCGCAGATGCTAACATTTTCCTTTGCTCTTCAGCATTTGCCCTCCAGGCGGACACTCTCCCAGCACCAGCTGCCCAGCCTCACTGTGGCAGAGCCTTCCTAGCCAGCCTTTCCCCCTGCAGCCAGGCCAGGAGGAAGCACTCCTGGCTCTCTACACGCGAGCACTGCGGTGGAGCTGCAGGCAAAAGCTGCTGCCTCACAGCGCCTCTCACTCTGCAGCAGGCAAGGGAGAAAGGCAGCTCTGCCTTTCCAGGGAGGGTTTCTTTCCCACAGCCAGCTTACAGCTTGGCCGGAACAGGACTTAAGACTTCCAGCATGGTGGCATAACCTCAGAAAAGTCACACGCTCCCCCTGAAGAAAAAAAAAAAGCGACTTCTTTCTCCCAGGGAAGAGCTACTTGTGTTGGGGGTCTCTATGGCGTGGGATGGCAGTTGCGGGTGGGCTGGGGCTGCAGGGCAGTTTGTGTGTGGAGCTGAGAGTGCCCTGACTGCAACACGGAGAGCAAGGGCAAGGGAAAGGAAAGGTGAAAAGCTGGGCACTTTCCAGGCAGAGTCTCTCAGTTCTCAAGCTTGGCCTGGAGAACGGAGAAGCTTGACTGCTTTCCCAGAAGCAGGGGTAGCTGTCACGGCAGCCCCCCAGCAGAAGACACTGCACGATCACTAGAAACCAGGAAATCATTTTAGGCACGAGCCCACTGAATGTTTGGAACAGAGAGCACAGAAGAGCTTCCTAGGCCATGGCATCTTTGGAAACAAACCCCTTGGCCTACCCTTGCGGGTGCCTCCCGTGTCTTTTCCAACTCTCCTTTTCACCCGGCAGGCTTTGCAAAACCATTGCTGTGACTCGGATTCGGCCACAACGCAGAGTACTAACCACTATACGATCACAGCTGCCCATGTGATTGCCTTTCCTCCTCGGGCCATTTGTCCCTCCTGCCTCCTGCCCTCCTGCCTTCTGCCCTCCTGCGGAGCAGCCAGAGCTGTCAGGTGACGGCAGGCTAGCAGGGAGAAGTCAGAAAATGCGAGTCTGTGTCCTTGCAGAGCAGCACCCGAACAGCGCAAGCCCTCATGTGCCTCCCTGGGAGAGGGGAGGCAAACTCACGCTCTAGATTCACCTTTTCAGAAGTCTCAGTTCTTGGGGATGGCAAAGAACTGGACTGAAGGCAGTTACGGGGCATGTCCAGGGGCTGGCGATGAGGAAAGGACAACTCTGCAAAGAGCGGCCCCGCGTAGCCAGCTGGACAGAGGGTGGTGTAGGGGGGAAGGCAGGTGCATAGCACAGGGGATACGAACTGCTCCGTGCCCAGCCCTGGCTCTTTCTGCTCAAGTGTCCCCTCCACCACGCACCCTGGGGTGCAGTGTGAGCCTGTGGGCGCACCTCCACAAAGAGCGACGGTCCTTTCCCCACTTGCTCTGCTCCTGCTGCTGGGAGAGGTCCTGGCGAGAGGTTGCAGCTGCAGGAGTGCTGCGCTGGGTGGCGGAGGTGGCTCAGCAGAAGGGAGCTGCTCCTCGCCTGAGCTACGTTGCAGCCATGCCCGGCCCTGGCCGCCATGCACCTCGCTGACCCTGCCCTTCCCTGGCTGACCGGGCTCCAGAGCTTGGCCTCAGACCCGTCTCAGCACTTTGGACTTGGCTGGCAACCACTGCTCTGTGCCTGGCCCTCGTTCCTGACACTCAACCAGCTCTCCCTTCTTGCTCGGGTGCTGAGGGCCTGTGCCCTGCCAGGGAGGTCCCTGCCTCACTGGCCTTGCTATGTCCCTCGCAGCCTGCTTGCCTGCCCTCGGAAAGCAGCCCGCTCCCACTGCTGGCTGCCACCTGCAGCAAGAGCGTGCTCACGTTTCGCACTGTGCTGCAAGGACAGCCGGAAGGGGCATCGGTCCCCTGGCGAGAGGCAATCCAGACTTCCCCCAGCCCAACCCATGCACCAGGACAGGAGTGTTGCAGTCTGGTGGGTATAGGTGAGTGGTGCAAGGAGCTGGATTTTGGCTCCGGTTTCTTGGAGAGGTGGGTTTGAAGCCCGTGCTGTCGGGCTTTGTTGTCTCAGGCTGCTGTGATTTGTGCCCAGCTGTGATTTTCTGCTCAGGGACTTTCCAGGTGCAAACCTGTGTCCAGCAGTGACCAGCCTCCCCGCCGACCGCCACCTTGCACTCCCTGGGCCTTCCCGCTGCAGGGTGCCTGCTGCCCAGAGGCTCTGGTTGAGGGCCTCGTTCTCAGAAAGAAGGAGGAATGCCTGCAGAGTTGCCTGGGAAGGCTCGGGCTGCCACGGCAATTTGTCTTCCTGACCGGCTGTGGAGGGCTGTGGTTGGAGGGGTTGGTCCCCTGCAGGGCAGGGCTGGTGCCCACCGGTGGGTGCACAGGCAGGCTGGGCCTCTCCTCCCTGGTGGTCTAGTGGTCAGGATTCGGCACTCTCACTGCCGCGGCCTGGGTTCGATTCCCAGCCAGGGAAAGGCTTAGGGTTAGGGCTAACCCTATTGCCACAGCAAGCGAGGCCTTTCACCTGGGGGGCAGCGTGGAAGGAAGGGGACCCTATCAGACGCACAGGAGCTCTGAGCAGGCACGAGGAACAGGGCGTTTCCTCTGTTGCAACAACAGCCATCCTGGGCTTGCCTGTGCAGCCAGCTCCAGGGCAGCCCTGTCTTCTGCCAAATCCCCTTGCAGAATACCCTTTCCTTAGGGCTCCTGGGAGGCGCTGGGTGACAGAGAAAAGGTCTCTGGGTCTGCGGGACGTGACTCACCTGCCGCAGGAGCTGCCTTGTCTTTCAGTCCTAAGATCCCTGCACTACCCAGTCCCACAGAGGCAGGAGCAGGCGACTCTGCAGTGAAGCTTTGCTCTGCACATGCCAATGAGAGACCCTTCCCATGCTTCCTGGTGCAGACGGGGCCAGAAGGCCCAGGGAGGAGCTGAAATGGGCTCCTGGGCCCATGGGCAGGGTGTGTGGAGCATTGCTGGTCAGGGCCACTGAGGCCCTCAGGGCCCTGACAGCACCCAGGTGTCGCGTCCTGCTGCTACGCCACAGGGGACTTGCAATAACAACCAGTGCTTAGGCCCTGCTGATAGTCACAGCCTGAGCCAGCCCTTGGTTCTGTTACGTCCTGGACAACTCCGGTCACTTTGAAAGAAGCCCTGGAAACAAGCCCACCTGCCCCCCACACTCAGCCATGGCACAGGTGTTCCTCAGTGCAGCGAGATGTTGGTGCACAAGGGGTGGCGCTTAACGCTCCCAGACCCGATTTTGCATTCGCACGGCCTTTGGCACGGTTTGGAGACGGTCCTGGCGGACTCTTGGACAGTGCCCGGGGGGAAAGGAAGTAGCCGTTGCTGAGAGCACAGCTCACCGAGGCAGCACACAGGTGCAGCAGTTTGAGCCAAAGGAGGCTGTGACCTCTCGCAAGCTCTAACAGGCTCCAGCGAGCTCTGTCAGCCATTCCTGAGCACAGGGCGCTTGGAGCTCTAGTTCCACCTAGAGTCGTGATGAGGGAAGGTCAAGCAGCCGTCCAGCAGGTGCCAGCGAGAGACCTGTACCACAAGCGCTGGGCCCAGTACAAGAAAGACATGGCCATGCCGGAGCGAGTCCAGCAAAAGGCCTCCGAGAGGCTTGAGGGATTGAAGCATCCGTCACACGAGCAGAGGCTGAGAGAGCTGGGATTGTTTAGGCGGGAGACGCAAAGGCCCAGAGGGGCTCTTGTCGGTGTGTCTAAATACGCGATGGGGGGAGTAAAGAAGACGGAGCCAGACTCCAGAGCCCAGGCAGACTCCAGACTCCAGAACCCAGAGAGGCTGTGGTATACCTAACCAGCACCAGCCCTTGCTTTGCCGAGGCTCCTCTTTATTCCTTCCTTCCTTTATCCCTTCCTTCCTTCCTTCAGGGCAGAGCTCAGCACAGCCCCTGCGGCCAGCAATGGCAGCGCAGCGTCCCCATCTGGGGCCACCACACTGGTGAGCTCCCCCTCCCCGCCCCCGCCATGGCTCTCGCTGCGCCACGGCGTGGGGTGGGGGCAGCACCCCAAAACAGCCAGCGCAGCTGCCCTTGGCTGAGGTGGGCAAAGCCTGGCAGGGTCTGGGGGAGGGTGTCGCGGGAGGCCTGGCAGCCTCTTGGTGACGCGGGCTGGGGTCACAGTGGGACATGCCGCATCACAGCCACAGCTCCCCTCCCGCCACGGGGCCCCTCCCTGCACTTCCCTGCGAGGCCTGGGCAAGCCCAGCTTTCGGGTGCTGCTCTCGCCACCGCTCTTCTCTGGAGGAGCTGCTTTGCAGCGCAACGAGAGGGCGAAGGCAGGCCACGCAACACTGCTGGAGCCTGCCTGGGGAAGTGCAAAGGAGGAGGAGGAGAAGTTTCCTCCTCCCCCTCCTGCTACAGGGCCTCATTGAGCGTGAGGGGGCGCAAAGATGGAGAACCTGTGGCCAGACGTGTTCCCAACGCTCAGGAATCTCAGCCGCTACGGTAAGGCTTGCAGGAGGTATTTCCTGACTGCTGTAGAGCATATCAGCTAGGAGAAGAGCTATGGAAAGGCTGGGCTCTGTGGGGCAGGGCTGGACAGGGCTAGTGGGTGCCACGAGAGACCAGTCTGCACGTCCCTTGGTGGCCCAGCGGTGAGTTTGGCAGCCGGGACTCCTGCAGGGGAGACACCTGGGGCTGCCCTGAGCCTGGGCGACTCCTGTGGGCACGGCACCGTCCTCTCACTGGCGTGGAAAGCTAGTCCCCGTTTCCCTAGCGGGCGGGTATGCCTTTCAGGCATGCCCACCTGAAAGGACAGGAGCCTCGCTTAGAAGTGGGCAGAGGTGTCCTCGCAGCTCAGCTCTGCAGCTCCCGCCACGTGGAGCGCCTTGCGTGTTCGGAATTGGGGTGGCGGTATGTTTCGTCTCACCTGCACCGGTCACCTCCTTGGTGAGCAGGGTGCTGAATGGTTGTGCGCTTGCTGACTTGGATTTTTCCCTTGCTTTCCAGAGATTGTTACCATTTGGGACAGCGTCTCTGAATACATTCTAGAGCACTTGGCAGAGAACAAGGTGGGTCTTGTGGCTCGGTCCTCCCCTCCTGAAACGCTGACGGTTTGCCTTGTCCTGACACCCCTGTGCCACGGCGTGCCGTTGCTTCCCTCCCCTGAAAAGAGAAAGAGCACCCCCGCAGGACACTGTCCTGGACAAATGTGCCACAGAGCAGCTTCTCTGGCACCGGCGGTAACAACGGAAGTCCCGATAAAGCAGAAGAGAGTGCTGGGCACTTTCTGGGCCTTCTCCCTTCTCCAGTGCCAGCATGGAAAAACCAAAGCCTGGCCCCTGTTCCAGGGTTGGTCCCTGCCGTTGGAAACCCCTCCGACTGTAGGTAGGGGAGGAATGTTGGCTCTGCTGTTGCTTTCCCAAAGAGATTTGGGGGGCGAGCAGAGGAGCAAGAGGAAAGAAAGGTCTGGAGTGTGTGCTTTCCCTAGTGCCCCATCTTGCCCTTTGCATGCTAGGGGTGGGCAGGGCCCAGGGCAGCATCCCCACGCTCGGGCAAGCCCTCGGTCCGTTTTTCGTCTCCAGGCTGCTTATGCTTGTTCCTTCTCTCCCGCTGCTGCTCTCAGGGTGTCAAGGTATTAGGAGTGGGGATATTCTATGTCCTTAAACACTACGAGTGCTCCGTGAACGGTGAGCTTTCGATTGTTCGGAGACCCATGTTCCGTATATCGGAGGTTGTTGCCAAGGAATACCAGGCCAGGTGCGCTCAAGAAGATGTTCCTGGTAAGAAGACACGTTAAAACCTTTGCCTGCCCTTGCGCCGAGCTTGAGGCGCATGCAAACTGCTCTGAAGACATGACTGAATGCCTCCAGCTGGCCTGAGAACAACTTCAGCTTGTTCAAGCTGCAGAGGCCAGCCAGGAGCAACTGCTCAGAAAGGCTCCCTGGGTGTCCTTTCCTGGTAATATGCCTTCAGCCGGGTGCGTGGGAGGGATAGGACGCTGGCCCCAAAAGCGGAGACATTTGCTGACTACGAGGCGGTGGGGGTGGGGGTGGGGGTCGGGGTGGGGGTGCGGGGGGGGTAGAAGAACCCTGTGGGCTGCTGTGCCGTCCTTGCACTTTGCTTCTTCCTTGCGTCTACTGACATGGCATAGGCTTAGCCAGAGGGCACTGGCTGCGGGCACAGTCACAATGGCCTGGCACCACGCACTTTCTCATGGGACCTGCACCCGTCTGCCCTACTTGTCCTGCCCTCCGGTAACGTGGTCCTACCAAATGGTTAGTTTCCCTTTTTTATTCCTGCACTGGCAAAATCACTGCTGCCCCCTGAGCACCTCAGTTTGCAGGCTGCTCTGACTCTTCCCGGAAGGGACTCCATAAACCGCTCCTAGGCGCTGTAGCAGAGGATTCAAGAGCCTGCTCTGAGGCAGCGCTGTCTTGCCAGAAAGTGTTGTCACCTTGTGATTGGAGCCCGCTGCCCTGCTGCAGAGGTGACTTTGTTCCTCCTTTGCTGCTGTCTAGGTGACGTAAGAATCGTCCCTCTGAGGTACGAGGATCTATCCGTGTGTGCCCACATGCCTTTTACAACGGTGCAGTGCTGCATACAGGAGACCGTGATGGCGTTCTTTCGGGCCATCTCAAAAAGACAGGCCGTGGATTTTGTCTTCAAGGCCATTGGCATTCTCTCCGTACGAGACCAGGAAGTGACCATGAGATTTTACGATGACTTCCTCCTCACCGTGGATGGCACTGGAAAGCTGCTAGCAGCTCTGCTCGGGGTAAGTCGAGCACTTCCCCGTGCTACGCCTACTTCTTCTGGACACCTGTCAAAGGACGACTGAACTGATCTCTGTTGGCCTGCCAGGACCTTCCCGGCCAGCGGGGCAGCCACGGTCTCCAGCCACGCCAACTCTCTCTAGCGTCCGTCTCTCGTACGCAGTGGTCTGGGCGACAGAGGCGAACGTAGGACGAGCTGCCCCGCGTTAGGCCAAGGCTCTGGCTGGCCCAGCATCCCACTCTCTGTGCTAGAAATGATAATGGCGAGGCTTTTACGGGCTCAAAAGTAGGCAGTTTCTGGGGAAAGAGTCTACGACGCAGGCAGGTATCTGTGGCGCTTCCCCTCGCAGAAAGCCATGGTTGAGTGCTGGGCCGTCTGCACTGACCAGCCCTTCCCAGTGTCCCTGGCGTCCCACTGCCATGAACGGCTCTTTTCTGCCCCAGGCCTGCATTCACGCTCTGCTTGGGATGGTCACCCTGTCCCAGCCTGTCTCCTCATCCCAGCCCAATGCCCTTCCCCAGCTCTCTCGTGTGGCACTCCCGGTTCTTACCCACTGGGCAAAGGCAAAGCAAGGGCTGGGTCTCTCTCGCTCCTCTTCCATGCTATGGATGCAACCACCCAAATCCTTGGAGAGCCTGTGAGGCTAACACCAGGTCCGAGCCAGGTGTTCTCTTTCCAGGAAGGCTCATAGCAAGCCAACCGGCAAAACCCGGCCCGCAGAGACCCTGGCTAATCGAATGCCTTCTCCTGTGCCTGACTTCTCCACTAACAGAGAAGGCGCGTCCTCGTTGACTGTCTTGACTCTTGCCCTTGCAAAACACCTGGCAGTGAGGTCCCTCAGTCTCAGCTCTGAGCTGTGCATCTTCTGCTTTCCTAGTTGAGGGCTAGCATTTGGAGAGAAAACTTTGTTTCAGGGTGTCCCCGTGGCAGCATCTGCCCTGAGCACAAGAAAGATTTGCTGCCTTTAGGAGCAAGGCAGTCATGTCGCCGGAACGCTCTCACGTACCTCTGTCTCTGTTTCAGGCCCCAGGGACGAGACCCCTGGTGGTTTCAGGAAGAGGAAGTGTGGCTTTTCGCATGGGTCCCGGCAGTGTCTTCATGTTACCACAGTACGTTTGTGGAGTAGGTCTCAGCTCCTGCTTGGTGAATAGGAGGAGGGGAGGCGAGATGGTCTCCAGGGGCAGCAAGGAGGCCTGGAGTACACTTTCTCCGCGTTAGGATAGGGAAGCCCTGGCCCAGACTGGTGGGGCCTCTCGTGTGCGCACACGCCGCAGAGGTCTGGCCTGTGCCTCTCCGGTTCCTCAGAATGAGAGTTCTCAAGGATGTTGCGTACTCTGCTTTGGAAAGCTATGGCCTTGGCAGGCCTTCTCAAAGCTCTCTGGCAACGGACTGTGAATGCGAGCGGCAAAGGGAGCGTGGTGCCTTTTCTGCAGCCTGGCGTCTTCTCCTTTCCAGATTTGATTTGACGCTTCCGGCTGAAAAACAAGAGGCGGAATCTCCCTCCCAGGGATCCCTGAAGTGCACTGAAGAAGAAGGGCAGATGGACAGAACAGGTCATGTCACAGCTGACTTGTGAGAGAGAAGGGAGTGTGCATGCGTGCGTGTGTTCATGCGTGTGTTCCCTTTGTCCTCAGCAGTAGGTGGTTGGAGCCCTGGTCAAGATGCGGTGCCTGGGAGAGTAGACTGCCTCTTTGTGCCTCTATTTACCCCTCGCAGCAAATCTCAAGTGACTCTGGATGGCAGGAGGTCTCAGGGTGGCCCAACAGCAACAAATGCAGCTGGTGCCGCTGAAGGGCAGTTTTGCCCCGGGGTGCTGCGCCCTGGTGGATAGCGCAAGCTCCTCTTTCACTTTAGGACGTTTGGCGGCGAGGTGTCTATGCTGGAGGGGAAGGGAGGGGGGGTCTACCTCTCTGACGGATCCCGGGCACGTGAATGTGGGGAGAAAGATTGCCTGGAGATGACTGTCAACAGGCTGCTGGCGTGTGCCAAGGACATCCTAGGGAGCAAGACCTCTTGGAGAGCGTGGCTCCAAGGGGATCAGCCTGTTTGATCCGATGCTGGAGCACATCTGCCTGTCCCAAGTGCTCACAAAGACGCTTGCTGAAGAGCCTTCTCCTTTCCTACTTCCAGGGAGTGCTCCCGTTGCGTGCCTCCTCTCTCAAGAAAGGCCTGTGCCACCCGCGTTATCTGGCGCCGGCCGTAAAAAGCAGAAGGGGCGGAAGAGCAAAGGAAGCAAGTCGTCGGCCAGGTGAGGCTCTTGGAGAAAAGGGCTGAGGGTGCCCTTGTGCTCTTGGAGTTCTTCGAAGGGGTTGCTTCTTCCGTACACTCTGTCAGTGTGACATCTGAAGGGCGGCCAACAAGTCTTTGCATGACTTGGTCTTCCTAGATTGACGGCAAGCCTGTCGCAGGTTTCTGCGAGCCTCTGGTGTCAAGCTTCTCTCTGGTGCCTTTCTTGTTTCCAGGACGGAGACTGAGATGTCGCCTGTGAGACCAGCCTCTTCCTCCAGAGGGTCTCGGAAGGCCGCCAAAGGCCGGGAGGCAAAGGACAGAGCGCGTAACAAGCAGACTGAGGGAAAAGGTAATGTCACAGCTGACTGGTGAGAGAGGTGTGTTTGTTTTCCTTTTGGCCTCCGCAGCACGGGGCTGGAGCCAAGCTGAAAAGGCGATGCCCGGCGGAGTAGGCTGCTTCTCTTGTGCCTCTGTTTACTCATCATGGCAGATCTCAGGGGACTCCTCCTGGAAGGGGCTCTCTGGGCAGTCCTGCAGCACCAACTGCAGCAGCTGCCACTGCTGAGGGGCACTTGGCCCTGGGACTCCATGCCCTGGTGTGTCTTGCAAGCTGCTCCTTAGTTGCAGGAGTCTGTCTGTGCAGCAGCATTTAGGAATTTAGGAAGATCCCTCCGCGCTCTGCGCGGGATCAAAATCCTGCCTTGAGCTGCCAGTGGCGGAGGGGGTCTACCTTTCCCAGGGAAGCAGCGCGCTGGAAAGTGGGGAGGAAGACCACGTGGAGATGAGTGGCGACAGGCTGCGAAGCTGTGCCAAAACGTGGCTTCCTTGTGGAGGCTGGTAATTGCAGGCCTTGTGCTGTGCATCTCCCTAAGCATGTCTTTGGGCTGGATGCGCCAGAAGAGCACGTCTGTGCATGTGAGCGCCTTAGAGATGTGCAGGAATCTGTTCCCCTTCTCGTGTGGAACTATGCCCTCCAGCCCGCAGCCGCCCCAAAGGAGAGGGTACCATGAGGTCACCAGCACCTCCCAGCCAAGCCCCGCTTTTTAAGCCTATGGGCTAGAGAAAGCAGGAGAACAGCCACAGTACTCCAGGGCAGAAGGGTGCCCTGCAGAAGTGAAGAGCTGGACAGGATTCTGTGTCAGCAAGGGCCTAAGACCTGCTCGGGAGCAGAGCTCCGAGGCAATCGGGCTCTTTGATCCAAAGCTGGAGCACAGCTGCCTGTCCTTCTTGTTCAAACGCTCACAGAGATGCTTGCTGAAGAGTCTCCGCCCTTCCTACTTCCAGGGAGTCCTCCTGCTGAGCGCCTCCTTTCTCGAGAAAGGCTTTCTCCGCCCACGCTATCTGGGGCCAGCTCAAAGGGAGGGAAAGAATGGAAAACCCGGGCAAACAAGCCAGCTGCCAGGTGAGGCTCTTGGAGCAAAGCATGCCGGTGACCGTGTGCTTTTGGCATTCTGGGAAGGAGTTGTTTCCGTCGCACACGCCGTCGGTATGAACTCTGAAAGGTTGTCAACTCGTGTCACAACGACCGATGTCGATGCAAGAGGTGTTGCAGCAGCTGAGAAGTTGCAGCAAAGCTGTTCTGCTTTGCTAGACATTTCAAGGGACCTCATTTGGTTGCAGCGTAGATGAGAGCACTTCCCAGAGGAACGTGAAAGTCAGACCATCCTCCCCCACCAACAGAGAGCGGTGTCCGTTTTCCCTGGTTTTTAGGTTGGATTCAATTCACTAGAAGCCTCCCCTTTTCCCATTTCACCCCAAAACAGAGTCTTTCTGACCACCTCACGGCCTTTAGTGCCCCTAGCAGGAGGCGGCTAGCGGGCTCTGCAGGCTCCGGGCGTGGCAAATGGCACTGGTTTTCTCCTCGTGCCATCCAGAGAGGGCCCACACCTGGGCATCCAGAGCTTTCCTTAGGGCCTGTAGGGCCCTCACTCTTGACGGGATCACAAGGGCTCAAATACACCAAATGCTCCAGCAGCACTGTCTTGTGCTGCAGAGGCTGGCACGCCGCTGCTTGTGAGCACAAGATGGAGAACGGTCTCATCCGGGACTCCGATAACCTCACCCGGCTTGTGTGTTTTCAGCCTGCTGCAAACAGTTCGGGAGAGCTCCTCTGAGGTGGACGAGGACAGCAAGCAGCAAGAACCTCGTCAAGCCAGACCTCGGACTGCAATTCCTGTTTGCAGGCAGCCAAACAGGGCAGAACAGGTAAGCCGAGGAGCGGAGCCGTGGAGGTCTCCAAGTCCGAGTGGTACTGCTGCCCCCCAAAGAGCAGGCCAGGTGGCCATGGTCTTTCAAGCTTGCCTGCCCATGCCTGGCAGGGAGAAGCTGCTGCAAAAAGCCAAAGGGGAGGAGCAGCAATGTGCTGTGGTGGGGGCATGGCTGGGTCGCCCCCTCCCTTGAACTTGCGGGGAAGAAGGCCAACCACAGGCGGGGCTGTGTTTGCAAGAGTGTAGCCAGCCGAGTGAAGGACGCCACGAGTCCTCTCTCTTCAGCCCTTGGGAGACCTCACCTGGAGCCAGCCCTAGGTCCAGGGTGGGGCTCGACCATGCAAGAGAGGCTCTGGAATGCTGGAGCAAATCCAGCGGAGGCTCCCAAGCTGGTCAGCGGGCTGGAGAACCTGGTGTCCAAGGGAGAGGTGGAGAGGACTGTGTTTGTTCAGCCCATAGAAGAGAAGGCTCAAGGGTCCATCTCCTTGCTGTCTGCAGCTACCCGGGGGAAAGGCTAGAGGTAACTTAGCCAGCTCTTCTCAGAGGCGCACAGTGACAGGGTGAGAGGCACAAGACGTAGAGTTGCAAAAAGGCAGATTCCGGCTAGCTGTTGGGAGGCGTGTTTCCACCATGAGGGTGGTCAAAGTTTGGAACAGGGCCCAGAGAGGCTGTGGGACTTCTACCCTTGGAGTTATTCAACCCTCAGGTGGACACAGCCCGGGCAGCCTGCTCTAACTGGCCCCGCTTGGAGCGGGGCCTTGGACGAGAGTTCTCCAGAGGTCCCCTCCAACCGACCCCGTTCAGTGGTTCCGTGCTGGGGTCTGACTGGTGGAACCCCACGGGAGCGTTTGATTTCACGGTTGCAGCGCTGAAAAACGGTCATTCCTTGCCCTCATTCACCCTGTCACGAGCGATGTCAGCAAGAGAGAATGGAGCCAGCAAGCAACGGTGGTGAATCCCGGCCAGGGTCCCTGCCTGCGGCAGTGCTTGGCATGGGGGTTTCTGAGGCCAGAGCAGAGCAAGTGTGCGGGAGGACGCACAGGCCCCGCAGTTGCTGGCTTCTCCAGGGCTGAGAGGTGAGAGCGCCTGAGGGAGGTCAGAAGCAGCCTCAAATTTGTCCTCTGGCCCCAATGCAGGCTTGGCGGCATCAGGAAACGCTGCCCGAGGTTCAGCCACACTCACCAGTGCCGTGGCTTGGGAAAGAGGAGAGCGCTGCTGCCTTCCTGCCCCGAGCTGAGGAGAAGAAGAGGAAGCCAGAGAGGCTGCCGCGGCTGCGCAAAGAGTAAGTGCGCGCCAGGCCCAGCCCCGGCCTGGAAAACTGGAGTGGCAGCACCTGTCCGAGGTGTGAGGAAGCCCATCTTGGGAGCCATGGGGCTGGGTATGGCGTCCCCTGATTTCTCCTGGCATGGCAATGACCTGGGCTGGACCCTGGTGCCAGGCAGCCCCAAGCTGCATTGCCACTTGAAGGCTGTGGGTACCACCAGCGGGAGCGTGCGTGCAGGGGCTGGTCGAGGGGAGAGGCAGGAGGGCCTCAGCCAGAAGGGGAGAGGGAACTTTCCCTGCTCTTGCAGGCAGCTTTCTGTACGAGCAAGCCACACCCTGCAACTCTTGGAGACTTACCAAGTGCGTCGGGAAGAGTGGAAGCAGAGGGTAGAGCTGAATCGGCAGCGGAATTCCCAAGAGAAGCACTTCCTCTGGTAAATTTCTCCAGCTGGGGGTGCTGTTTCCCCTTCCCCTGCACTGGCCTTCCCTCCACATCCAGGAGCACCCAAGGGGAGGGGAGGGGAAGGGGGTCCGGTCTTTCCCTGGCACCCCTCGTGGGAGAGCAACAGGCTTTGCAGGCTGTGGCCTGGGAGCAGGCACCCTTCCAGCCCAGGGGCAGGGGTTGGGCACTCAGCGGTGGGCTTTCCCTGTGGGACCAGAAAGTTGTGGCTGCCGACGATGAAAGGATTCCTCCAGCGTTTTGGCTCTCCCTTTTCAAACCGCACGCTCCATCCTTGTCTCCCCAAGGCTCCACACCCGGACACCTTGCCCTGTGGGGATCGAGGCCGGCTTGGTGCAAAGTCCCATCCCCGCCTGACTCCTCCGCAGGCTGATTACCGGCACGTGGCACCTTGTCATGTCCTTGCCTTGGACACTAGGGCCCCTGTCCCGTTCCAGAAAGCATAGAGATGCCAGCAGAAGCAGACCCCAGAAGAACCGCCCTGCCCTAGGCCTGCAGCGTTTCCGTGCCCTTCTCCCTGTGCCTAAAACCAAACGGTTCCTTTTTAATGCCCTAGCACTGGGCAGCAGATGGCTCTGCGGGATCAAAGGGAGAGATACCAGGACTTGCTGGCTGCGCAGAAGACGTGTGAACATTGCTGGAAAGTCTGGAAGCGTGGTCCTGAGCCATCTTGCTAGCTGCGGAAGCCTGCCTGGGCCTGAAGAGCGACCAATCCCAAGGCACTGCAGCTCCAGGGCCAAGTGGAGGCCTGTCAGCGTGGGAGCTCCCTCGGCTGCTGTCAGCGTTGTCTCCATTGCGGCCATGGAGCTCTTAGCAAAGGGGATGTTGAAATCCACCTACAAGGGCCAAAGGAAAAAAAAAGTGGCGTGTACTTGTTCACGGCTGGAGTAACCAGCCTGTGCCTCACAAAGGACAGTGCTGCAGGACAGATGAACAGAAGAGCTGTTAAACCCCCCATGTGCTCCTCCACAGTTTTTGTAGCGCCGTAACAGAATAACGCCCGTACACAGACCGCAGCATAGAGACACGCGTGCCACAGAGCGGGTGTGCAAGCAAACCACTGCCTCACTCATTCTAAGGACAGCGCGCGCGCACACACACGCGCCCCTTTCTTCCTTCATTACCCTCCCTAGGACACGCTCAGAGCTCACACCTCTCACTCCCCAAGACCCTCACGCACAGCCAGGACTGCACCGCCAGAGTGCACATGCACCAGCCCAACACATCCCTGACACTGCACACGCATCCGCACACATGCTCACGCTCTCCACACGCACAGAGACACTGCACAGCGGACACACCCCTCACACAGCATGGTGGCCAGGACACACGTACACCTGATGGGCCCACAGCCCCAGGGGTGCTATAGGAGCTGGAGCCCTTCTCCGGATTGTATGGGGAAAGGCTAAGGGCAGAGGAGGAGCTGCTGTGGGGTAGAGCGGTGCGGCAACCTGGGAGTGCAGATGCCTGGCTTTTCTCTGCAGCTGCAGTGCTCTCCAGCCAGGCAAACCTGGGATGGGCCATGTTTGTCCCTGGGCCTCCGTCGGCCCTTGGCTGCTCCTTGTGGCGGCCCCCCCAGGGCTGTGCTCATGTCCTGGTGGGCGCACAGTGTCCCCACCACCCACCTCCTGCCTGCTGCCTGGAGGTGGACGTGCCTCATTTAGACCTTCCTCCTCTCTTGCCGCATGGCTGCGGTTGGTTTTTTTTAGCGCTTTCTTGAATTAGGTTTTCAAAGCAGCACCTAGTAGCTTCTTGTAAACTACAGGCAGCTCACAGCTGCTTGACTGCCCTGTCAGCCTTTTTCAAATCCTGGGCTCCTTGAAGCCTGTCCATGCACCTCCTCTGACCCGGGAACACAGCATCTCCCTGCCCTTCATCAAACACAGGAAGGGGCTTTGTGGATCCTCCCAGAGGAGCGGGTGATGGCCGTGTCCTTTCGGTCTGTTGCTGGGAGAAGCCTCTTCTTCGGTCGTCTTCCTTGTCCCAGTAACGCCTGATGCTCCAAACACTGCACTCTCCCTGCAAGTGCTGCCTCTTACTAAGCACCTGCTTCACTGGCAGACATTCGGCGTAGTAAAGAGGCAAAGGCTTTGGACCGCCTTGCTGCTGCAGGGACCAACAAATTGCCAAGGAGGTCCAGAAGCTGAGTACTCAGCCAGTACTGTTTTGCCCTGCCTGTGCGCTTAGTTGGCAGCTTTCCCTGGCCATGCAACTCATGAAGTGGTGCTGACCCTGATTTCCAGAAAAGTGCTTGTCAGTTTAAAAGAGAAGAACTGGTTTTCAGTGGGGAGTTGGAAGGGCGACGTTCTGCTGCTTTGGGGGACTGCCCGCTGGCTTTTCTGGTGCGGTGACCCTTCTGTCTCGTCTCGCTCTGAGAGCTCCGTGAGGTCCCTCTTGACCCTCCCTGTGTGGAATAGCTACAAGATGCTGCTGCAGAGACTACTGGACTCTGACAGCCAGGCAGGGGTTAGGCCAGAGCCCAGATGCCCTCGGGAGCAGAGCGCAAAGCCAGAAGCCCGTTGGCTCCCCCACGAGATGTGGTTTGGGACCAGTGTTCCCTGCTGCTGCTCTCCGTGTCCTTCTTGGCTGCCTTAGCCCCTCTCCAGCCTCCACTCCCATTGGCCCAGCATGGCTTTGGCTGCTCTGGGTCTGCCCTTACTCACGGTCCCTGTGGCAGTCGGGTGTCCTTCTTCTGCCTCCCCTCGCCCCCTCCCCCGGCTGTCTTCACTACAGGGGCTTTCTGATGCACTCAATGGCCTCACAGGGCTGCCACAGCAGCGACCTCACTGTCCCAGCCCTGGGTCGCCTGTGGCCTCCCTTTTCCTGCCTCTAGCCAGCTAAACCCTGCCGAGGGGCACTTTGCCCTGGCACTCCGTGCCCTGGTGAATGTTGCAAGCCTGGCACGCAATGGCTGCTCCTTGCTGGACGAGACAAAGAGGAAAGCACTTGAGGTGCCCGGTTAATGCTGAAGAGCCATGGTGATCGCAGGCAACAATGGTTGCTCGTGGGCTCCAGTCCGCCTCTCCAAGCGTGCTCCAGTGGCGCAATGGGCCAGCGCGCAGTACTTATACAGCAGTGCTAAGCGGAGGGATGCTGAGGGTGTGAGTTCAAGCCTCACCTGGAGCATGGGCTTTTGATCATGCACTGCCTCCTCTTCCCTTGGGCGGTGCAGCTTTCTAGCAGCGACATCTGTCTCAAGCCAGACATCCCGGGACCTGCCAATACAGACACCTTGGAACACCAGAAGCGCTCGGGGCCGTTCCAGGCTTGACCTGGGCTCTGCCCGCATAGCACTCAGTTTGGGGCCCCGGAGGCAGAGCTGGGCTCTCCTCCCTTCTCTTCCGCAGAGGATCCAGACCCCACTCAGGGCGCAGATGCTAACATTTTCCTTTGCTCTTCAGCATTTGCCCTCCAGGCGGACACTCTCCCAGCACCAGCTGCCCAGCCTCACTGTGGCAGAGCCTTCCTAGCCAGCCTTTCCCCCTGCAGCCAGGCCAGGAGGAAGCACTCCTGGCTCTCTACACGCGAGCACTGCGGTGGAGCTGCAGGCAAAAGCTGCTGCCTCACAGCGCCTCTCACTCTGCAGCAGGCAAGGGAGAAAGGCAGCTCTGCCTTTCCAGGGAGGGTTTCTTTCCCACAGCCAGCTTACAGCTTGGCCGGAACAGGACTTAAGACTTCCAGCATGGTGGCATAACCTCAGAAAAGTCACACGCTCCCCCTGAAGAAAAAAAAAAAGCGACTTCTTTCTCCCAGGGAAGAGCTACTTGTGTTGGGGGTCTCTATGGCGTGGGATGGCAGTTGCGGGTGGGCTGGGGCTGCAGGGCAGTTTGTGTGTGGAGCTGAGAGTGCCCTGACTGCAACACGGAGAGCAAGGGCAAGGGAAAGGAAAGGTGAAAAGCTGGGCACTTTCCAGGCAGAGTCTCTCAGTTCTCAAGCTTGGCCTGGAGAACGGAGAAGCTTGACTGCTTTCCCAGAAGCAGGGGTAGCTGTCACGGCAGCCCCCCAGCAGAAGACACTGCACGATCACTAGAAACCAGGAAATCATTTTAGGCACGAGCCCACTGAATGTTTGGAACAGAGAGCACAGAAGAGCTTCCTAGGCCATGGCATCTTTGGAAACAAACCCCTTGGCCTACCCTTGCGGGTGCCTCCCGTGTCTTTTCCAACTCTCCTTTTCACCCGGCGGGCTTTGCAAAACCATTGCTGTGACTCGGATTCGGCCACAACGCAGAGTACTAACCACTATACGATCACAGCTGCCCATGTGATTGCCTTTCCTCCTCGGGCCATTTGTCCCTCCTGCCTCCTGCCCTCCTGCCTTCTGCCCTCCTGCGGAGCAGCCAGAGCTGTCAGGTGACGGCAGGCTAGCAGGGAGAAGTCAGAAAATGCGAGTCTGTGTCCTTGCAGAGCAGCACCCGAACAGCGCAAGCCCTCATGTGCCTCCCTGGGAGAGGGGAGGCAAACTCACGCTCTAGATTCACCTTTTCAGAAGTCTCAGTTCTTGGGGATGGCAAAGAACTGGACTGAAGGCAGTTACGGGGCATGTCCAGGGGCTGGCGATGAGGAAAGGACAACTCTGCAAAGAGCGGCCCCGCGTAGCCAGCTGGACAGAGGGTGGTGTAGGGGGGAAGGCAGGTGCATAGCACAGGGGATACGAACTGCTCCGTGCCCAGCCCTGGCTCTTTCTGCTCAAGTGTCCCCTCCACCACGCACCCTGGGGTGCAGTGTGAGCCTGTGGGCGCACCTCCACAAAGAGCGACGGTCCTTTCCCCACTTGCTCTGCTCCTGCTGCTGGGAGAGGTCCTGGCGAGAGGTTGCAGCTGCAGGAGTGCTGCGCTGGGTGGCGGAGGTGGCTCAGCAGAAGGGAGCTGCTCCTCGCCTGAGCTACGTTGCAGCCATGCCCGGCCCTGGCCGCCATGCACCTCGCTGACCCTGCCCTTCCCTGGCTGACCGGGCTCCAGAGCTTGGCCTCAGACCCGTCTCAGCACTTTGGACTTGGCTGGCAACCACTGCTCTGTGCCTGGCCCTCGTTCCTGACACTCAACCAGCTCTCCCTTCTTGCTCGGGTGCTGAGGGCCTGTGCCCTGCCAGGGAGGTCCCTGCCTCACTGGCCTTGCTATGTCCCTCGCAGCCTGCTTGCCTGCCCTCGGAAAGCAGCCCGCTCCCACTGCTGGCTGCCACCTGCAGCAAGAGCGTGCTCACGTTTCGCACTGTGCTGCAAGGACAGCCGGAAGGGGCATCGGTCCCCTGGCGAGAGGCAATCCAGACTTCCCCCAGCCCAACCCATGCACCAGGACAGGAGTGTTGCAGTCTGGTGGGTATAGGTGAGTGGTGCAAGGAGCTGGATTTTGGCTCCGGTTTCTTGGAGAGGTGGGTTTGAAGCCCGTGCTGTCGGGCTTTGTTGTCTCAGGCTGCTGTGATTTGTGCCCAGCTGTGATTTTCTGCTCAGGGACTTTCCAGGTGCAAACCTGTGTCCAGCAGTGACCAGCCTCCCCGCCGACCGCCACCTTGCACTCCCTGGGCCTTCCCGCTGCAGGGTGCCTGCTGCCCAGAGGCTCTGGTTGAGGGCCTCGTTCTCAGAAAGAAGGAGGAATGCCTGCAGAGTTGCCTGGGAAGGCTCGGGCTGCCACGGCAATTTGTCTTCCTGACCGGCTGTGGGGGGCTGTGGTTGGAGGGGTTGGTCCCCTGCAGGGCAGGGCTGGTGCCCACCGGTGGGTGCACAGGCAGGCTGGGCCTCTCCTCCCTGGTGGTCTAGTGGTCAGGATTCGGCACTCTCACTGCCGCGGCCTGGGTTCGATTCCCAGCCAGGGAAAGGCTTAGGGTTAGGGCTAACCCTATTGCCACAGCAAGCGAGGCCTTTCACCTGGGGGGCAGCGTGGAAGGAAGGGGACCCTATCAGACGCACAGGAGCTCTGAGCAGGCACGAGGAACAGGGCGTTTCCTCTGTTGCAACAACAGCCATCCTGGGCTTGCCTGTGCAGCCAGCTCCAGGGCAGCCCTGTCTTCTGCCAAATCCCCTTGCAGAATACCCTTTCCTTAGGGCTCCTGGGAGGCGCTGGGTGACAGAGAAAAGGTCTCTGGGTCTGCGGGACGTGACTCACCTGCCGCAGGAGCTGCCTTGTCTTTCAGTCCTAAGATCCCTGCACTACCCAGTCCCACAGAGGCAGGAGCAGGCGACTCTGCAGTGAAGCTTTGCTCTGCACATGCCAATGAGAGACCCTTCCCATGCTTCCTGGTGCAGACGGGGCCAGAAGGCCCAGGGAGGAGCTGAAATGGGCTCCTGGGCCCATGGGCAGGGTGTGTGGAGCATTGCTGGTCAGGGCCACTGAGGCCCTCAGGGCCCTGACAGCACCCAGGTGTCGCGTCCTGCTGCTACGCCACAGGGGACTCGCAATAACAACCAGTGCTTAGGCCCTGCTGATAGTCACAGCCTGAGCCAGCCCTTGGTTCTGTTACGTCCTGGACAACTCCGGTCACTTTGAAAGAAGCCCTGGAAACAAGCCCACCTGCCCCCCACACTCAGCCATGGCACAGGTGTTCCTCAGTGCAGCGAGATGTTGGTGCACAAGGGGTGGCGCTTAACGCTCCCAGACCCGATTTTGCATTCGCACGGCCTTTGGCACGGTTTGGAGACGGTCCTGGCGGACTCTTGGACAGTGCCCGGGGGGAAAGGAAGTAGCCGTTGCTGAGAGCACAGCTCACCGAGGCAGCACACAGGTGCAGCAGTTTGAGCCAAAGGAGGCTGTGACCTCTCGCAAGCTCTAACAGGCTCCAGCGAGCTCTGTCAGCCATTCCTGAGCACAGGGCGCTTGGAGCTCTAGTTCCACCTAGAGTCGTGATGAGGGAAGGTCAAGCAGCCGTCCAGCAGGTGCCAGCGAGAGACCTGTACCACAAGCGCTGGGCCCAGTACAAGAAAGACATGGCCATGCCGGAGCGAGTCCAGCAAAAGGCCTCCGAGAGGCTTGAGGGATTGAAGCATCCGTCACACGAGCAGAGGCTGAGAGAGCTGGGATTGTTTAGGCGGGAGACGCAAAGGCCCAGAGGGGCTCTTGTCGGTGTGTCTAAATACGCGATGGGGGGAGTAAAGAAGACGGAGCCAGACTCCAGAGCCCAGGCAGACTCCAGACTCCAGAACCCAGAGAGGCTGTGGTATACCTAACCAGCACCAGCCCTTGCTTTGCCGAGGCTCCTCTTTATTCCTTCCTTCCTTTATCCCTTCCTTCCTTCCTTCAGGGCAGAGCTCAGCACAGCCCCTGCGGCCAGCAATGGCAGCGCAGCGTCCCCATCTGGGGCCACCACACTGGTGAGCTCCCCCTCCCCGCCCCCGCCATGGCTCTCGCTGCGCCACGGCGTGGGGTGGGGGCAGCACCCCAAAACAGCCAGCGCAGCTGCCCTTGGCTGAGGTGGGCAAAGCCTGGCAGGGTCTGGGGGAGGGTGTCGCGGGAGGCCTGGCAGCCTCTTGGTGACGCGGGCTGGGGTCACAGTGGGACATGCCGCATCACAGCCACAGCTCCCCTCCCGCCACGGGGCCCCTCCCTGCACTTCCCTGCGAGGCCTGGGCAAGCCCAGCTTTCGGGTGCTGCTCTCGCCACCGCTCTTCTCTGGAGGAGCTGCTTTGCAGCGCAACGAGAGGGCGAAGGCAGGCCACGCAACACTGCTGGAGCCTGCCTGGGGAAGTGCAAAGGAGGAGGAGGAGAAGTTTCCTCCTCCCCCTCCTGCTACAGGGCCTCATTGAGCGTGAGGGGGCGCAAAGATGGAGAACCTGTGGCCAGACGTGTTCCCAACGCTCAGGAATCTCAGCCGCTACGGTAAGGCTTGCAGGAGGTATTTCCTGACTGCTGTAGAGCATATCAGCTAGGAGAAGAGCTATGGAAAGGCTGGGCTCTGTGGGGCAGGGCTGGACAGGGCTAGTGGGTGCCACGAGAGACCAGTCTGCACGTCCCTTGGTGGCCCAGCGGTGAGTTTGGCAGCCGGGACTCCTGCAGGGGAGACACCTGGGGCTGCCCTGAGCCTGGGCGACTCCTGTGGGCACGGCACCGTCCTCTCACTGGCGTGGAAAGCTAGTCCCCGTTTCCCTAGCGGGCGGGTATGCCTTTCAGGCATGCCCACCTGAAAGGACAGGAGCCTCGCTTAGAAGTGGGCAGAGGTGTCCTCGCAGCTCAGCTCTGCAGCTCCCGCCACGTGGAGCGCCTTGCGTGTTCGGAATTGGGGTGGCGGTATGTTTCGTCTCACCTGCACCGGTCACCTCCTTGGTGAGCAGGGTGCTGAATGGTTGTGCGCTTGCTGACTTGGATTTTTCCCTTGCTTTCCAGAGATTGTTACCATTTGGGACAGCGTCTCTGAATACATTCTAGAGCACTTGGCAGAGAACAAGGTGGGTCTTGTGGCTCGGTCCTCCCCTCCTGAAACGCTGACGGTTTGCCTTGTCCTGACACCCCTGTGCCACGGCGTGCCGTTGCTTCCCTCCCCTGAAAAGAGAAAGAGCACCCCCGCAGGACACTGTCCTGGACAAATGTGCCACAGAGCAGCTTCTCTGGCACCGGCGGTAACAACGGAAGTCCCGATAAAGCAGAAGAGAGTGCTGGGCACTTTCTGGGCCTTCTCCCTTCTCCAGTGCCAGCATGGAAAAACCAAAGCCTGGCCCCTGTTCCAGGGTTGGTCCCTGCCGTTGGAAACCCCTCCGACTGTAGGTAGGGGAGGAATGTTGGCTCTGCTGTTGCTTTCCCAAAGAGATTTGGGGGGCGAGCAGAGGAGCAAGAGGGAAGAAAGGTCTGGAGTGTGTGCTTTCCCTAGTGCCCCATCTTGCCCTTTGCATGCTAGGGGTGGGCAGGGCCCAGGGCAGCATCCCCACGCTCGGGCAAGCCCTCGGTCCGTTTTTCGTCTCCAGGCTGCTTATGCTTGTTCCTTCTCTCCCGCTGCTGCTCTCAGGGTGTCAAGGTATTAGGAGTGGGGATATTCTATGTCCTTAAACACTACGAGTGCTCCGTGAACGGTGAGCTTTCGATTGTTCGGAGACCCATGTTCCGTATATCGGAGGTTGTTGCCAAGGAATACCAGGCCAGGTGCGCTCAAGAAGATGTTCCTGGTAAGAAGACACGTTAAAACCTTTGCCTGCCCTTGCGCCGAGCTTGAGGCGCATGCAAACTGCTCTGAAGACATGACTGAATGCCTCCAGCTGGCCTGAGAACAACTTCAGCTTGTTCAAGCTGCAGAGGCCAGCCAGGAGCAACTGCTCAGAAAGGCTCCCTGGGTGTCCTTTCCTGGTAATATGCCTTCAGCCGGGTGCGTGGGAGGGATAGGACGCTGGCCCCAAAAGCGGAGACATTTGCTGACTACGAGGCGGTGGGGGTGGGGGTGGGGGTCGGGGTGGGGGTGCGGGGGGGGTAGAAGAACCCTGTGGGCTGCTGTGCCGTCCTTGCACTTTGCTTCTTCCTTGCGTCTACTGACATGGCATAGGCTTAGCCAGAGGGCACTGGCTGCGGGCACAGTCACAATGGCCTGGCACCACGCACTTTCTCATGGGACCTGCACCCGTCTGCCCTACTTGTCCTGCCCTCCGGTAACGTGGTCCTACCAAATGGTTAGTTTCCCTTTTTTATTCCTGCACTGGCAAAATCACTGCTGCCCCCTGAGCACCTCAGTTTGCAGGCTGCTCTGACTCTTCCCGGAAGGGACTCCATAAACCGCTCCTAGGCGCTGTAGCAGAGGATTCAAGAGCCTGCTCTGAGGCAGCGCTGTCTTGCCAGAAAGTGTTGTCACCTTGTGATTGGAGCCCGCTGCCCTGCTGCAGAGGTGACTTTGTTCCTCCTTTGCTGCTGTCTAGGTGACGTAAGAATCGTCCCTCTGAGGTACGAGGATCTATCCGTGTGTGCCCACATGCCTTTTACAACGGTGCAGTGCTGCATACAGGAGACCGTGATGGCGTTCTTTCGGGCCATCTCAAAAAGACAGGCCGTGGACTTTGTCTTCAAGGCCATTGGCATTCTCTCCGTACGAGACCAGGAAGTGACCATGAGATTTTACGATGACTTCCTCCTCACCGTGGATGGCACTGGAAAGCTGCTAGCAGCTCTGCTCGGGGTAAGTCGAGCACTTCCCCGTGCTACGCCTACTTCTTCTGGACACCTGTCAAAGGACGACTGAACTGATCTCTGTTGGCCTGCCAGGACCTTCCCGGCCAGCGGGGCAGCCACGGTCTCCAGCCACGCCAACTCTCTCTAGCGTCCGTCTCTCGTACGCAGTGGTCTGGGCGACAGAGGCGAACGTAGGACGAGCTGCCCCGCGTTAGGCCAAGGCTCTGGCTGGCCCAGCATCCCACTCTCTGTGCTAGAAATGATAATGGCGAGGCTTTTACGGGCTCAAAAGTAGGCAGTTTCTGGGGAAAGAGTCTACGACGCAGGCAGGTATCTGTGGCGCTTCCCCTCGCAGAAAGCCATGGTTGAGTGCTGGGCCGTCTGCACTGACCAGCCCTTCCCAGTGTCCCTGGCGTCCCACTGCCATGAACGGCTCTTTTCTGCCCCAGGCCTGCATTCACGCTCTGCTTGGGATGGTCACCCTGTCCCAGCCTGTCTCCTCATCCCAGCCCAATGCCCTTCCCCAGCTCTCTCGTGTGGCACTCCCGGTTCTTACCCACTGGGCAAAGGCAAAGCAAGGGCTGGGTCTCTCTCGCTCCTCTTCCATGCTATGGATGCAACCACCCAAATCCTTGGAGAGCCTGTGAGGCTAACACCAGGTCCGAGCCAGGTGTTCTCTTTCCAGGAAGGCTCATAGCAAGCCAACCGGCAAAACCCGGCCCGCAGAGACCCTGGCTAATCGAATGCCTTCTCCTGTGCCTGACTTCTCCACTAACAGAGAAGGCGCGTCCTCGTTGACTGTCTTGACTCTTGCCCTTGCAAAACACCTGGCAGTGAGGTCCCTCAGTCTCAGCTCTGAGCTGTGCATCTTCTGCTTTCCTAGTTGAGGGCTAGCATTTGGAGAGAAAACTTTGTTTCAGGGTGTCCCCGTGGCAGCATCTGCCCTGAGCACAAGAAAGATTTGCTGCCTTTAGGAGCAAGGCAGTCATGTCGCCGGAACGCTCTCACGTACCTCTGTCTCTGTTTCAGGCCCCAGGGACGAGACCCCTGGTGGTTTCAGGAAGAGGAAGTGTGGCTTTTCGCATGGGTCCCGGCAGTGTCTTCATGTTACCACAGTACGTTTGTGGAGTAGGTCTCAGCTCCTGCTTGGTGAATAGGAGGAGGGGAGGCGAGATGGTCTCCAGGGGCAGCAAGAAGGCCTGGAGTACACTTTCTCCGCGTTAGGATAGGGAAGCCCTGGCCCAGACTGGTGGGGCCTCTCGTGTGCGCACACGCCGCGGAGGTCTGGCCTGTGCCTCTCCGGTTCCTCAGAATGAGAGTTCTCAAGGATGTTGCGTACTCTGCTTTGGAAAGCTATGGCCTTGGCAGGCCTTCTCAAAGCTCTCTGGCAACGGACTGTGAATGCGAGCGGCAAAGGGAGCGTGGTGCCTTTTCTGCAGCCTGGCGTCTTCTCCTTTCCAGATTTGATTTGACGCTTCCGGCTGAAAAACAAGAGGCGGAATCTCCCTCCCAGGGATCCCTGAAGTGCACTGAAGAAGAAGGGCAGATGGACAGAACAGGTCATGTCACAGCTGACTTGTGAGAGAGAAGGGAGTGTGCATGCGTGCGTGTGTTCATGCGTGTGTTCCCTTTGTCCTCAGCAGTAGGTGGTTGGAGCCCTGGTCAAGATGCAGTGCCTGGGAGAGTAGACTGCCTCTTTGTGCCTCTATTTACCCCTCGCAGCAAATCTCAAGTGACTCTGGATGGCAGGAGGTCTCAGGGTGGCCCAACAGCAACAAATGCAGCTGGTGCCGCTGAAGGGCAGTTTTGCCCCGGGGTGCTGCGCCCTGGTGGATAGCGCAAGCTCCTCTTTCACTTTAGGACGTTTGGCGGCGAGGTGTCTATGCTGGAGGGGAAGGGAGGGGGGGTCTACCTCTCTGACGGATCCCGGGCACGTGAATGTGGGGAGAAAGATTGCCTGGAGATGACTGTCAACAGGCTGCTGGCGTGTGCCAAGGACATCCTAGGGAGCAAGACCTCTTGGAGAGCGTGGCTCCAAGGGGATCAGCCTGTTTGATCCGATGCTGGAGCACATCTGCCTGTCCCAAGTGCTCACAAAGACGCTTGCTGAAGAGCCTTCTCCTTTCCTACTTCCAGGGAGTGCTCCCGTTGCGTGCCTCCTCTCTCAAGAAAGGCCTGTGCCACCCGCGTTATCTGGCGCCGGCCGTAAAAAGCAGAAGGGGCGGAAGAGCAAAGGAAGCAAGTCGTCGGCCAGGTGAGGCTCTTGGAGAAAAGGGCTGAGGGTGCCCTTGTGCTCTTGGAGTTCTTCGAAGGGGTTGCTTCTTCCGTACACTCTGTCAGTGTGACATCTGAAGGGCGGCCAACAAGTCTTTGCATGACTTGGTCTTCCTAGATTGACGGCAAGCCTGTCGCAGGTTTCTGCGAGCCTCTGGTGTCAAGCTTCTCTCTGGTGCCTTTCTTGTTTCCAGGACGGAGACTGAGATGTCGCCTGTGAGACCAGCCTCTTCCTCCAGAGGGTCTCGGAAGGCCGCCAAAGGCCGGGAGGCAAAGGACAGAGCGCGTAACAAGCAGACTGAGGGAAAAGGTAATGTCACAGCTGACTGGTGAGAGAGGTGTGTTTGTTTTCCTTTTGGCCTCCGCAGCACGGGGCTGGAGCCAAGCTGAAAAGGCGATGCCCGGCGGAGTAGGCTGCTTCTCTTGTGCCTCTGTTTACTCATCATGGCAGATCTCAGGGGACTCCTCCTGGAAGGGGCTCTCTGGGCAGTCCTGCAGCACCAACTGCAGCAGCTGCCACTGCTGAGGGGCACTTGGCCCTGGGACTCCATGCCCTGGTGTGTCTTGCAAGCTGCTCCTTAGTTGCAGGAGTCTGTCTGTGCAGCAGCATTTAGGAATTTAGGAAGATCCCTCCGCGCTCTGCGCGGGATCAAAATCCTGCCTTGAGCTGCCAGTGGCGGAGGGGGTCTACCTTTCCCAGGGAAGCAGCGCGCTGGAAAGTGGGGAGGAAGACCACGTGGAGATGAGTGGCGACAGGCTGCGAAGCTGTGCCAAAACGTGGCTTCCTTGTGGAGGCTGGTAATTGCAGGCCTTGTGCTGTGCATCTCCCTAAGCATGTCTTTGGGCTGGATGCGCCAGAAGAGCACGTCTGTGCATGTGAGCGCCTTATAGATGTGCAGGAATCTGTTCCCCTTCTCGTGTGGAACTATGCCCTCCAGCCCGCAGCCGCCCCAAAGGAGAGGGTACCATGAGGTCACCAGCACCTCCCAGCCAAGCCCCGCTTTTTAAGCCTATGGGCTAGAGAAAGCAGGAGAACAGCCACAGTACTCCAGGGCAGAAGGGTGCCCTGCAGAAGTGAAGAGCTGGACAGGATTCTGTGTCAGCAAGGGCCTAAGACCTGCTCGGGAGCAGAGCTCCGAGGCAATCGGGCTCTTTGATCCAAAGCTGGAGCACAGCTGCCTGTCCTTCTTGTTCAAACGCTCACAGAGATGCTTGCTGAAGAGTCTCCGCCCTTCCTACTTCCAGGGAGTCCTCCTGCTGAGCGCCTCCTTTCTCGAGAAAGGCTTTCTCCGCCCACGCTATCTGGGGCCAGCTCAAAGGGAGGGAAAGAATGGAAAACCCGGGCAAACAAGCCAGCTGCCAGGTGAGGCTCTTGGAGCAAAGCATGCCGGTGACCGTGTGCTTTTGGCATTCTGGGAAGGAGTTGTTTCCGTCGCACACGCCGTCGGTATGAACTCTGAAAGGTTGTCAACTCGTGTCACAACGACCGATGTCGATGCAAGAGGTGTTGCAGCAGCTGAGAAGTTGCAGCAAAGCTGTTCTGCTTTGCTAGACATTTCAAGGGACCTCATTTGGTTGCAGCGTAGATGAGAGCACTTCCCAGAGGAACGTGAAAGTCAGACCATCCTCCCCCACCAACAGAGAGCGGTGTCCGTTTTCCCTGGTTTTTAGGTTGGATTCAATTCACTAGAAGCCTCCCCTTTTCCCATTTCACCCCAAAACAGAGTCTTTCTGACCACCTCACGGCCTTTAGTGCCCCTAGCAGGAGGCGGCTAGCGGGCTCTGCAGGCTCCGGGCGTGGCAAATGGCACTGGTTTTCTCCTCGTGCCATCCAGAGAGGGCCCACACCTGGGCATCCAGAGCTTTCCTTAGGGCCTGTAGGGCCCTCACTCTTGACGGGATCACAAGGGCTCAAATACACCAAATGCTCCAGCAGCACTGTCTTGTGCTGCAGAGGCTGGCACGCCGCTGCTTGTGAGCACAAGATGGAGAATGGTCTCATCCGGGACTCCGATAACCTCACCCGGCTTGTGTGTTTTCAGCCTGCTGCAAACAGTTTGGGAGAGCTCCTCTGAGGTGGACGAGGACAGCAAGCAGCAAGAACCTCGTCAAGCCAGACCTCGGACTGCAATTCCTGTTTGCAGGCAGCCAAACAGGGCAGAACAGGTAAGCCGAGGAGCGGAGCCGTGGAGGTCTCCAAGTCCGAGTGGTACTGCTGCCCCCCAAAGAGCAGGCCAGGTGGCCATGGTCTTTCAAGCTTGCCTGCCCATGCCTGGCAGGGAGAAGCTGCTGCAAAAAGCCAAAGGGGAGGAGCAGCAATGTGCTGTGGTGGGGGCATGGCTGGGTCGCCCCCTCCCTTGAACTTGCGGGGAAGAAGGCCAACCACAGGCGGGGCTGTGTTTGCAAGAGTGTAGCCAGCCGAGTGAAGGACGCCACGAGTCCTCTCTCTTCAGCCCTTGGGAGACCTCACCTGGAGCCAGCCCTAGGTCCAGGGTGGGGCTCGACCATGCAAGAGAGGCTCTGGAATGCTGGAGCAAATCCAGCGGAGGCTCCCAAGCTGGTCAGCGGGCTGGAGAACCTGGTGTCCAAGGGAGAGGTGGAGAGGACTGTGTTTGTTCAGCCCATAGAAGAGAAGGCTCAAGGGTCCATCTCCTTGCTGTCTGCAGCTACCCGGGGGAAAGGCTAGAGGTAACTTAGCCAGCTCTTCTCAGAGGCGCACAGTGACAGGGTGAGAGGCACAAGACGTAGAGTTGCAAAAAGGCAGATTCCGGCTAGCTGTTGGGAGGCGTGTTTCCACCATGAGGGTGGTCAAAGTTTGGAACAGGGCCCAGAGAGGCTGTGGGACTTCTACCCTTGGAGTTATTCAACCCTCAGGTGGACACAGCCCGGGCAGCCTGCTCTAACTGGCCCCGCTTGGAGCGGGGCCTTGGACGAGAGTTCTCCAGAGGTCCCCTCCAACCGACCCCGTTCAGTGGTTCCGTGCTGGGGTCTGACTGGTGGAACCCCACGGGAGCGTTTGATTTCACGGTTGCAGCGCTGAAAAACGGTCATTCCTTGCCCTCATTCACCCTGTCACGAGCGATGTCAGCAAGAGAGAATGGAGCCAGCAAGCAACGGTGGTGAATCCCGGCCAGGGTCCCTGCCTGCGGCAGTGCTTGGCATGGGGGTTTCTGAGGCCAGAGCAGAGCAAGTGTGCGGGAGGACGCACAGGCCCCGCAGTTGCTGGCTTCTCCAGGGCTGAGAGGTGAGAGCGCCTGAGGGAGGTCAGAAGCAGCCTCAAATTTGTCCTCTGGCCCCAATGCAGGCTTGGCGGCATCAGGAAACGCTGCCCGAGGTTCAGCCACACTCACCAGTGCCGTGGCTTGGGAAAGAGGAGAGCGCTGCTGCCTTCCTGCCCCGAGCTGAGGAGAAGAAGAGGAAGCCAGAGAGGCTGCCGCGGCTGCGCAAAGAGTAAGTGCGCGCCAGGCCCAGCCCCGGCCTGGAAAACTGGAGTGGCAGCACCTGTCCGAGGTGTGAGGAAGCCCATCTTGGGAGCCATGGGGCTGGGTATGGCGTCCCCTGATTTCTCCTGGCATGGCAATGACCTGGGCTGGACCCTGGTGCCAGGCAGCCCCAAGCTGCATTGCCACTTGAAGGCTGTGGGTACCACCAGCGGGAGCGTGCGTGCAGGGGCTGGTCGAGGGGAGAGGCAGGAGGGCCTCAGCCAGAAGGGGAGAGGGAACTTTCCCTGCTCTTGCAGGCAGCTTTCTGTACGAGCAAGCCACACCCTGCAACTCTTGGAGACTTACCAAGTGCGTCGGGAAGAGTGGAAGCAGAGGGTAGAGCTGAATCGGCAGCGGAATTCCCAAGAGAAGCACTTCCTCTGGTAAATTTCTCCAGCTGGGGGTGCTGTTTCCCCTTCCCCTGCACTGGCCTTCCCTCCACACCCAGGAGCACCCAAGGGGAGGGGAGGGGAAGGGGGTCCGGTCTTTCCCTGGCACCCCTCGTGGGAGAGCAACAGGCTTTGCAGGCTGTGGCCTGGGAGCAGGCACCCTTCCAGCCCAGGGGCAGGGGTTGGGCACTCAGCGGTGGGCTTTCCCTGTGGGACCAGAAAGTTGTGGCTGCCGACGATGAAAGGATTCCTCCAGCGTTTTGGCTCTCCCTTTTCAAACCGCACGCTCCATCCTTGTCTCCCCAAGGCTCCACACCCGGACACCTTGCCCTGTGGGGATCGAGGCCGGCTTGGTGCAAAGTCCCATCCCCGCCTGACTCCTCCGCAGGCTGATTACCGGCACGTGGCACCTTGTCATGTCCTTGCCTTGGACACTAGGGCCCCTGTCCCGTTCCAGAAAGCATAGAGATGCCAGCAGAAGCAGACCCCAGAAGAACCGCCCTGCCCTAGGCCTGCAGCGTTTCCGTGCCCTTCTCCCTGTGCCTAAAACCAAACGGTTCCTTTTTAATGCCCTAGCACTGGGCAGCAGATGGCTCTGCGGGATCAAAGGGAGAGATACCAGGACTTGCTGGCTGCGCAGAAGACGTGTGAACATTGCTGGAAAGTCTGGAAGCGTGGTCCTGAGCCATCTTGCTAGCTGCGGAAGCCTGCCTGGGCCTGAAGAGCGACCAATCCCAAGGCACTGCAGCTCCAGGGCCAAGTGGAGGCCTGTCAGCGTGGGAGCTCCCTCGGCTGCTGTCAGCGTTGTCTCCATTGCGGCCATGGAGCTCTTAGCAAAGGGGATGTTGAAATCCACCTACAAGGGCCAAAGGAAAAAAAAAGTGGCGTGTACTTGTTCACGGCTGGAGTAACCAGCCTGTGCCTCACAAAGGACAGTGCTGCAGGACAGATGAACAGAAGAGCTGTTAAACCCCCCATGTGCTCCTCCACAGTTTTTGTAGCGCCGTAACAGAATAACGCCCGTACACAGACCGCAGCATAGAGACATGCGTGCCACAGAGCGGGTGTGCAAGCAAACCACTGCCTCACTCATTCTAAGGACAGCGCGCGCGCACACACACGCGCCCCTTTCTTCCTTCATTACCCTCCCTAGGACACGCTCAGAGCTCACACCTCTCACTCCCCAAGACCCTCACGCACAGCCAGGACTGCACCGCCAGAGTGCACATGCACCAGCCCAACACATCCCTGACACTGCACACGCATCCGCACACATGCTCACGCTCTCCACACGCACAGAGACACTGCACAGCGGACACACCCCTCACACAGCATGGTGGCCAGGACACACGTACACCTGATGGGCCCACAGCCCCAGGGGTGCTATAGGAGCTGGAGCCCTTCTCCGGATTGTATGGGGAAAGGCTAAGGGCAGAGGAGGAGCTGCTGTGGGGTAGAGCGGTGCGGCAACCTGGGAGTGCAGATGCCTGGCTTTTCTCTGCAGCTGCAGTGCTCTCCAGCCAGGCAAACCTGGGATGGGCCATGTTTGTCCCTGGGCCTCCGTCGGCCCTTGGCTGCTCCTTGTGGAGGCCCCCCCAGGGCTGTGCTCATGTCCTGGTGGGCGCACGGTGTCCCCACCACCCACCTCCTGCCTGCTGCCTGGAGGTGGACGTGCCTCATTTAGACCTTCCTCCTCTCTTGCCGCATGGCTGCGGTTGGTTTTTTTAGCGCTTTCTTGAATTAGGTTTTCAAAGCAGCACCTAGTAGCTTCTTGTAAACTACAGGCAGCTCACAGCTGCTTGACTGCCCTGTCAGCCTTTTTCAAATCCTGGGCTCCTTGAAGCCTGTCCATGCGCCTCCTCTGACCCGGGAACACAGCATCTCCCTGCCCTTCATCAAACACAGGAAGGGGCTTTGTGGATCCTCCCAGAGGAGCGGGTGATGGCCGTGTCCTTTCGGTCTGTTGCTGGGAGAAGCCTCTTCTTCGGTCGTCTTCCTTGTCCCAGTAACGCCTGATGCTCCAAACACTGCACTCTCCCTGCAAGTGCTGCCTCTTACTAAGCACCTGCTTCACTGGCAGACATTCGGCGTAGTAAAGAGGCAAAGGCTTTGGACCGCCTTGCTGCTGCAGGGACCAACAAATTGCCAAGGAGGTCCAGAAGCTGAGTACTCAGCCAGTACTGTTTTGCCCTGCCTGTGCGCTTAGTTGGCAGCTTTCCCTGGCCATGCAACTCATGAAGTGGTGCTGACCCTGATTTCCAGAAAAGTGCTTGTCAGTTTAAAAGAGAAGAACTGGTTTTCAGTGGGGAGTTGGAAGGGCGACGTTCTGCTGCTTTGGGGGACTGCCCGCTGGCTTTTCTGGTGCGGTGACCCTTCTGTCTCGTCTCGCTCTGAGAGCTCCGCGAGGTCCCTCTTGACCCTCCCTGTGTGGAATAGCTACAAGATGCTGCTGCAGAGACTACTGGACTCTGACAGCCAGGCAGGGGTTAGGCCAGAGCCCAGATGCCCTCGGGAGCAGAGCGCAAAGCCAGAAGCCCGTTGGCTCCCCCACGAGATGTGGTTTGGGACCAGTGTTCCCTGCTGCTGCTCTCCGTGTCCTTCTTGGCTGCCTTAGCCCCTCTCCAGCCTCCACTCCCATTGGCCCAGCATGGCTTTGGCTGCTCTGGGTCTGCCCTTACTCACGGTCCCTGTGGCAGTCGGGTGTCCTTCTTCTGCCTCCCCTCGCCCCCTCCCCCGGCTGTCTTCACTACAGGGGCTTTCTGATGCACTCAATGGCCTCACAGGGCTGCCACAGCAGCGACCTCACTGTCCCAGCCCTGGGTCGCCTGTGGCCTCCCTTTTCCTGCCTCTAGCCAGCTAAACCCTGCCGAGGGGCACTTTGCCCTGGCACTCCGTGCCCTGGTGAATGTTGCAAGCCTGGCACGCAATGGCTGCTCCTTGCTGGACGAGACAAAGAGGAAAGCACTTGAGGTGCCCGGTTAATGCTGAAGAGCCATGGTGATCGCAGGCAACAATGGTTGCTCGTGGGCTCCAGTCCGCCTCTCCAAGCGTGCTCCAGTGGCGCAATGGGCCAGCGCGCAGTACTTATACAGCAGTGCTAAGCGGAGGGATGCTGAGGGTGTGAGTTCAAGCCTCACCTGGAGCATGGGCTTTTGATCATGCACTGCCTCCTCTTCCCTTGGGCGGTGCAGCTTTCTAGCAGCGACATCTGTCTCAAGCCAGACATCCCGGGACCTGCCAATACAGACACCTTGGAACACCAGAAGCGCTCGGGGCCGTTCCAGGCTTGACCTGGGCTCTGCCCGCATAGCACTCAGTTTGGGGCCCCGGAGGCAGAGCTGGGCTCTCCTCCCTTCTCTTCCGCAGAGGATCCAGACCCCACTCAGGGCGCAGATGCTAACATTTTCCTTTGCTCTTCAGCATTTGCCCTCCAGGCGGACACTCTCCCAGCACCAGCTGCCCAGCCTCACTGTGGCAGAGCCTTCCTAGCCAGCCTTTCCCCCTGCAGCCAGGCCAGGAGGAAGCACTCCTGGCTCTCTACACGCGAGCACTGCGGTGGAGCTGCAGGCAAAAGCTGCTGCCTCACAGCGCCTCTCACTCTGCAGCAGGCAAGGGAGAAAGGCAGCTCTGCCTTTCCAGGGAGGGTTTCTTTCCCACAGCCAGCTTACAGCTTGGCCGGAACAGGACTTAAGACTTCCAGCATGGTGGCATAACCTCAGAAAAGTCACACGCTCCCCCTGAAGAAAAAAAAAAAGCGACTTCTTTCTCCCAGGGAAGAGCTACTTGTGTTGGGGGTCTCTATGGCGTGGGATGGCAGTTGCGGGTGGGCTGGGGCTGCAGGGCAGTTTGTGTGTGGAGCTGAGAGTGCCCTGACTGCAACACGGAGAGCAAGGGCAAGGGAAAGGAAAGGTGAAAAGCTGGGCACTTTCCAGGCAGAGTCTCTCAGTTCTCAAGCTTGGCCTGGAGAACGGAGAAGCTTGACTGCTTTCCCAGAAGCAGGGGTAGCTGTCACGGCAGCCCCCCAGCAGAAGACACTGCACGATCACTAGAAACCAGGAAATCATTTTAGGCACGAGCCCACTGAATGTTTGGAACAGAGAGCACAGAAGAGCTTCCTAGGCCATGGCATCTTTGGAAACAAACCCCTTGGCCTACCCTTGCGGGTGCCTCCCGTGTCTTTTCCAACTCTCCTTTTCACCCGGCGGGCTTTGCAAAACCATTGCTGTGACTCGGATTCGGCCACAACGCAGAGTACTAACCACTATACGATCACAGCTGCCCATGTGATTGCCTTTCCTCCTCGGGCCATTTGTCCCTCCTGCCTCCTGCCCTCCTGCCTTCTGCCCTCCTGCGGAGCAGCCAGAGCTGTCAGGTGACGGCAGGCTAGCAGGGAGAAGTCAGAAAATGCGAGTCTGTGTCCTTGCAGAGCAGCACCCGAACAGCGCAAGCCCTCATGTGCCTCCCTGGGAGAGGGGAGGCAAACTCACGCTCTAGATTCACCTTTTCAGAAGTCTCAGTTCTTGGGGATGGCAAAGAACTGGACTGAAGGCAGTTACGGGGCATGTCCAGGGGCTGGCGATGAGGAAAGGACAACTCTGCAAAGAGCGGCCCCGCGTAGCCAGCTGGACAGAGGGTGGTGTAGGGGGGAAGGCAGGTGCATAGCACAGGGGATACGAACTGCTCCGTGCCCAGCCCTGGCTCTTTCTGCTCAAGTGTCCCCTCCACCACGCACCCTGGGGTGCAGTGTGAGCCTGTGGGCGCACCTCCACAAAGAGCGACGGTCCTTTCCCCACTTGCTCTGCTCCTGCTGCTGGGAGAGGTCCTGGCGAGAGGTTGCAGCTGCAGGAGTGCTGCGCTGGGTGGCGGAGGTGGCTCAGCAGAAGGGAGCTGCTCCTCGCCTGAGCTACGTTGCAGCCATGCCCGGCCCTGGCCGCCATGCACCTCGCTGACCCTGCCCTTCCCTGGCTGACCGGGCTCCAGAGCTTGGCCTCAGACCCGTCTCAGCACTTTGGACTTGGCTGGCAACCACTGCTCTGTGCCTGGCCCTCGTTCCTGACACTCAACCAGCTCTCCCTTCTTGCTCGGGTGCTGAGGGCCTGTGCCCTGCCAGGGAGGTCCCTGCCTCACTGGCCTTGCTATGTCCCTCGCAGCCTGCTTGCCTGCCCTCGGAAAGCAGCCCGCTCCCACTGCTGGCTGCCACCTGCAGCAAGAGCGTGCTCACGTTTCGCACTGTGCTGCAAGGACAGCCGGAAGGGGCATCGGTCCCCTGGCGAGAGGCAATCCAGACTTCCCCCAGCCCAACCCATGCACCAGGACAGGAGTGTTGCAGTCTGGTGGGTATAGGTGAGTGGTGCAAGGAGCTGGATTTTGGCTCCGGTTTCTTGGAGAGGTGGGTTTGAAGCCCGTGCTGTCGGGCTTTGTTGTCTCAGGCTGCTGTGATTTGTGCCCAGCTGTGATTTTCTGCTCAGGGACTTTCCAGGTGCAAACCTGTGTCCAGCAGTGACCAGCCTCCCCGCCGACCGCCACCTTGCACTCCCTGGGCCTTCCCGCTGCAGGGTGCCTGCTGCCCAGAGGCTCTGGTTGAGGGCCTCGTTCTCAGAAAGAAGGAGGAATGCCTGCAGAGTTGCCTGGGAAGGCTCGGGCTGCCACGGCAATTTGTCTTCCTGACCGGCTGTGGGGGGCTGTGGTTGGAGGGGTTGGTCCCCTGCAGGGCAGGGCTGGTGCCCACCGGTGGGTGCACAGGCAGGCTGGGCCTCTCCTCCCTGGTGGTCTAGTGGTCAGGATTCGGCACTCTCACTGCCGCGGCCTGGGTTCGATTCCCAGCCAGGGAAAGGCTTAGGGTTAGGGCTAACCCTATTGCCACAGCAAGCGAGGCCTTTCACCTGGGGGGCAGCGTGGAAGGAAGGGGACCCTATCAGACGCACAGGAGCTCTGAGCAGGCACGAGGAACAGGGCGTTTCCTCTGTTGCAACAACAGCCATCCTGGGCTTGCCTGTGCAGCCAGCTCCAGGGCAGCCCTGTCTTCTGCCAAATCCCCTTGCAGAATACCCTTTCCTTAGGGCTCCTGGGAGGCGCTGGGTGACAGAGAAAAGGTCTCTGGGTCTGCGGGACGTGACTCACCTGCCGCAGGAGCTGCCTTGTCTTTCAGTCCTAAGATCCCTGCACTACCCAGTCCCACAGAGGCAGGAGCAGGCGACTCTGCAGTGAAGCTTTGCTCTGCACATGCCAATGAGAGACCCTTCCCATGCTTCCTGGTGCAGACGGGGCCAGAAGGCCCAGGGAGGAGCTGAAATGGGCTCCTGGGCCCATGGGCAGGGTGTGTGGAGCATTGCTGGTCAGGGCCACTGAGGCCCTCAGGGCCCTGACAGCACCCAGGTGTCGCGTCCTGCTGCTACGCCACAGGGGACTTGCAATAACAACCAGTGCTTAGGCCCTGCTGATAGTCACAGCCTGAGCCAGCCCTTGGTTCTGTTACGTCCTGGACAACTCCGGTCACTTTGAAAGAAGCCCTGGAAACAAGCCCACCTGCCCCCCACACTCAGCCATGGCACAGGTGTTCCTCAGTGCAGCGAGATGTTGGTGCACAAGGGGTGGCGCTTAACGCTCCCAGACCCGATTTTGCATTCGCACGGCCTTTGGCACGGTTTGGAGACGGTCCTGGCGGACTCTTGGACAGTGCCCGGGGGGAAAGGAAGTAGCCGTTGCTGAGAGCACAGCTCACCGAGGCAGCACACAGGTGCAGCAGTTTGAGCCAAAGGAGGCTGTGACCTCTCGCAAGCTCTAACAGGCTCCAGCGAGCTCTGTCAGCCATTCCTGAGCACAGGGCGCTTGGAGCTCTAGTTCCACCTAGAGTCGTGATGAGGGAAGGTCAAGCAGCCGTCCAGCAGGTGCCAGCGAGAGACCTGTACCACAAGCGCTGGGCCCAGTACAAGAAAGACATGGCCATGCCGGAGCGAGTCCAGCAAAAGGCCTCCGAGAGGCTTGAGGGATTGAAGCATCCGTCACACGAGCAGAGGCTGAGAGAGCTGGGATTGTTTAGGCGGGAGACGCAAAGGCCCAGAGGGGCTCTTGTCGGTGTGTCTAAATACGCGATGGGGGGAGTAAAGAAGACGGAGCCAGACTCCAGAGCCCAGGCAGACTCCAGACTCCAGAACCCAGAGAGGCTGTGGTATACCTAACCAGCACCAGCCCTTGCTTTGCCGAGGCTCCTCTTTATTCCTTCCTTCCTTTATCCCTTCCTTCCTTCCTTCAGGGCAGAGCTCAGCACAGCCCCTGCGGCCAGCAATGGCAGCGCAGCGTCCCCATCTGGGGCCACCACACTGGTGAGCTCCCCCTCCCCGCCCCCGCCATGGCTCTCGCTGCGCCACGGCGTGGGGTGGGGGCAGCACCCCAAAACAGCCAGCGCAGCTGCCCTTGGCTGAGGTGGGCAAAGCCTGGCAGGGTCTGGGGGAGGGTGTCGCGGGAGGCCTGGCAGCCTCTTGGTGACGCGGGCTGGGGTCACAGTGGGACATGCCGCATCACAGCCACAGCTCCCCTCCCACCACGGGGCCCCTCCCTGCACTTCCCTGCGAGGCCTGGGCAAGCCCAGCTTTCGGGTGCTGCTCTCGCCACCGCTCTTCTCTGGAGGAGCTGCTTTGCAGCGCAACGAGAGGGCGAAGGCAGGCCACGCAACACTGCTGGAGCCTGCCTGGGGAAGTGCAAAGGAGGAGGAGGAGAAGTTTCCTCCTCCCCCTCCTGCTACAGGGCCTCATTGAGCGTGAGGGGGCGCAAAGATGGAGAACCTGTGGCCAGACGTGTTCCCAACGCTCAGGAATCTCAGCCGCTACGGTAAGGCTTGCAGGAGGTATTTCCTGACTGCTGTAGAGCATATCAGCTAGGAGAAGAGCTATGGAAAGGCTGGGCTCTGTGGGGCAGGGCTGGACAGGGCTAGTGGGTGCCACGAGAGACCAGTCTGCACGTCCCTTGGTGGCCCAGCGGTGAGTTTGGCAGCCGGGACTCCTGCAGGGGAGACACCTGGGGCTGCCCTGAGCCTGGGCGACTCCTGTGGGCACGGCACCGTCCTCTCACTGGCGTGGAAAGCTAGTCCCCGTTTCCCTAGCGGGCGGGTATGCCTTTCAGGCATGCCCACCTGAAAGGACAGGAGCCTCGCTTAGAAGTGGGCAGAGGTGTCCTCGCAGCTCAGCTCTGCAGCTCCCGCCACGTGGAGCGCCTTGCGTGTTCGGAATTGGGGTGGCGGTATGTTTCGTCTCACCTGCACCGGTCACCTCCTTGGTGAGCAGGGTGCTGAATGGTTGTGCGCTTGCTGACTTGGATTTTTCCCTTGCTTTCCAGAGATTGTTACCATTTGGGACAGCGTCTCTGAATACATTCTAGAGCACTTGGCAGAGAACAAGGTGGGTCTTGTGGCTCGGTCCTCCCCTCCTGAAACGCTGACGGTTTGCCTTGTCCTGACACCCCTGTGCCACGGCGTGCCGTTGCTTCCCTCCCCTGAAAAGAGAAAGAGCACCCCCGCAGGACACTGTCCTGGACAAATGTGCCACAGAGCAGCTTCTCTGGCACCGGCGGTAACAACGGAAGTCCCGATAAAGCAGAAGAGAGTGCTGGGCACTTTCTGGGCCTTCTCCCTTCTCCAGTGCCAGCATGGAAAAACCAAAGCCTGGCCCCTGTTCCAGGGTTGGTCCCTGCCGTTGGAAACCCCTCCGACTGTAGGTAGGGGAGGAATGTTGGCTCTGCTGTTGCTTTCCCAAAGAGATTTGGGGGGCGAGCAGAGGAGCAAGAGGGAAGAAAGGTCTGGAGTGTGTGCTTTCCCTAGTGCCCCATCTTGCCCTTTGCATGCTAGGGGTGGGCAGGGCCCAGGGCAGCATCCCCACGCTCGGGCAAGCCCTCGGTCCGTTTTTCGTCTCCAGGCTGCTTATGCTTGTTCCTTCTCTCCCGCTGCTGCTCTCAGGGTGTCAAGGTATTAGGAGTGGGGATATTCTATGTCCTTAAACACTACGAGTGCTCCGTGAACGGTGAGCTTTCGATTGTTCGGAGACCCATGTTCCGTATATCGGAGGTTGTTGCCAAGGAATACCAGGCCAGGTGCGCTCAAGAAGATGTTCCTGGTAAGAAGACACGTTAAAACCTTTGCCTGCCCTTGCGCCGAGCTTGAGGCGCATGCAAACTGCTCTGAAGACATGACTGAATGCCTCCAGCTGGCCTGAGAACAACTTCAGCTTGTTCAAGCTGCAGAGGCCAGCCAGGAGCAACTGCTCAGAAAGGCTCCCTGGGTGTCCTTTCCTGGTAATATGCCTTCAGCCGGGTGCGTGGGAGGGATAGGACGCTGGCCCCAAAAGCGGAGACATTTGCTGACTACGAGGCGGTGGGGGTGGGGGTGGGGGTCGGGGTGGGGGTGCGGGGGGGGTAGAAGAACCCTGTGGGCTGCTGTGCCGTCCTTGCACTTTGCTTCTTCCTTGCGTCTACTGACATGGCATAGGCTTAGCCAGAGGGCACTGGCTGCGGGCACAGTCACAATGGCCTGGCACCACGCACTTTCTCATGGGACCTGCACCCGTCTGCCCTACTTGTCCTGCCCTCCGGTAACGTGGTCCTACCAAATGGTTAGTTTCCCTTTTTTATTCCTGCACTGGCAAAATCACTGCTGCCCCCTGAGCACCTCAGTTTGCAGGCTGCTCTGACTCTTCCCGGAAGGGACTCCATAAACCGCTCCTAGGCGCTGTAGCAGAGGATTCAAGAGCCTGCTCTGAGGCAGCGCTGTCTTGCCAGAAAGTGTTGTCACCTTGTGATTGGAGCCCGCTGCCCTGCTGCAGAGGTGACTTTGTTCCTCCTTTGCTGCTGTCTAGGTGACGTAAGAATCGTCCCTCTGAGGTACGAGGATCTATCCGTGTGTGCCCACATGCCTTTTACAACGGTGCAGTGCTGCATACAGGAGACCGTGATGGCGTTCTTTCGGGCCATCTCAAAAAGACAGGCCGTGGACTTTGTCTTCAAGGCCATTGGCATTCTCTCCGTACGAGACCAGGAAGTGACCATGAGATTTTACGATGACTTCCTCCTCACCGTGGATGGCACTGGAAAGCTGCTAGCAGCTCTGCTCGGGGTAAGTCGAGCACTTCCCCGTGCTACGCCTACTTCTTCTGGACACCTGTCAAAGGACGACTGAACTGATCTCTGTTGGCCTGCCAGGACCTTCCCGGCCAGCGGGGCAGCCACGGTCTCCAGCCACGCCAACTCTCTCTAGCGTCCGTCTCTCGTACGCAGTGGTCTGGGCGACAGAGGCGAACGTAGGACGAGCTGCCCCGCGTTAGGCCAAGGCTCTGGCTGGCCCAGCATCCCACTCTCTGTGCTAGAAATGATAATGGCGAGGCTTTTACGGGCTCAAAAGTAGGCAGTTTCTGGGGAAAGAGTCTACGACGCAGGCAGGTATCTGTGGCGCTTCCCCTCGCAGAAAGCCATGGTTGAGTGCTGGGCCGTCTGCACTGACCAGCCCTTCCCAGTGTCCCTGGCGTCCCACTGCCATGAACGGCTCTTTTCTGCCCCAGGCCTGCATTCACGCTCTGCTTGGGATGGTCACCCTGTCCCAGCCTGTCTCCTCATCCCAGCCCAATGCCCTTCCCCAGCTCTCTCGTGTGGCACTCCCGGTTCTTACCCACTGGGCAAAGGCAAAGCAAGGGCTGGGTCTCTCTCGCTCCTCTTCCATGCTATGGATGCAACCACCCAAATCCTTGGAGAGCCTGTGAGGCTAACACCAGGTCCGAGCCAGGTGTTCTCTTTCCAGGAAGGCTCATAGCAAGCCAACCGGCAAAACCCGGCCCGCAGAGACCCTGGCTAATCGAATGCCTTCTCCTGTGCCTGACTTCTCCACTAACAGAGAAGGCGCGTCCTCGTTGACTGTCTTGACTCTTGCCCTTGCAAAACACCTGGCAGTGAGGTCCCTCAGTCTCAGCTCTGAGCTGTGCATCTTCTGCTTTCCTAGTTGAGGGCTAGCATTTGGAGAGAAAACTTTGTTTCAGGGTGTCCCCGTGGCAGCATCTGCCCTGAGCACAAGAAAGATTTGCTGCCTTTAGGAGCAAGGCAGTCATGTCGCCGGAACGCTCTCACGTACCTCTGTCTCTGTTTCAGGCCCCAGGGACGAGACCCCTGGTGGTTTCAGGAAGAGGAAGTGTGGCTTTTCGCATGGGTCCCGGCAGTGTCTTCATGTTACCACAGTACGTTTGTGGAGTAGGTCTCAGCTCCTGCTTGGTGAATAGGAGGAGGGGAGGCGAGATGGTCTCCAGGGGCAGCAAGGAGGCCTGGAGTACACTTTCTCCGCGTTAGGATAGGGAAGCCCTGGCCCAGACTGGTGGGGCCTCTCGTGTGCGCACACGCCGCAGAGGTCTGGCCTGTGCCTCTCCGGTTCCTCAGAATGAGAGTTCTCAAGGATGTTGCGTACTCTGCTTTGGAAAGCTATGGCCTTGGCAGGCCTTCTCAAAGCTCTCTGGCAACGGACTGTGAATGCGAGCGGCAAAGGGAGCGTGGTGCCTTTTCTGCAGCCTGGCGTCTTCTCCTTTCCAGATTTGATTTGACGCTTCCGGCTGAAAAACAAGAGGCGGAATCTCCCTCCCAGGGATCCCTGAAGTGCACTGAAGAAGAAGGGCAGATGGACAGAACAGGTCATGTCACAGCTGACTTGTGAGAGAGAAGGGAGTGTGCATGCGTGCGTGTGTTCATGCGTGTGTTCCCTTTGTCCTCAGCAGTAGGTGGTTGGAGCCCTGGTCAAGATGCAGTGCCTGGGAGAGTAGACTGCCTCTTTGTGCCTCTATTTACCCCTCGCAGCAAATCTCAAGTGACTCTGGATGGCAGGAGGTCTCAGGGTGGCCCAACAGCAACAAATGCAGCTGGTGCCGCTGAAGGGCAGTTTTGCCCCGGGGTGCTGCGCCCTGGTGGATAGCGCAAGCTCCTCTTTCACTTTAGGACGTTTGGCGGCGAGGTGTCTATGCTGGAGGGGAAGGGAGGGGGGGTCTACCTCTCTGACGGATCCCGGGCACGTGAATGTGGGGAGAAAGATTGCCTGGAGATGACTGTCAACAGGCTGCTGGCGTGTGCCAAGGACATCCTAGGGAGCAAGACCTCTTGGAGAGCGTGGCTCCAAGGGGATCAGCCTGTTTGATCCGATGCTGGAGCACATCTGCCTGTCCCAAGTGCTCACAAAGACGCTTGCTGAAGAGCCTTCTCCTTTCCTACTTCCAGGGAGTGCTCCCGTTGCGTGCCTCCTCTCTCAAGAAAGGCCTGTGCCACCCGCGTTATCTGGCGCCGGCCGTAAAAAGCAGAAGGGGCGGAAGAGCAAAGGAAGCAAGTCGTCGGCCAGGTGAGGCTCTTGGAGAAAAGGGCTGAGGGTGCCCTTGTGCTCTTGGAGTTCTTCGAAGGGGTTGCTTCTTCCGTACACTCTGTCAGTGTGACATCTGAAGGGCGGCCAACAAGTCTTTGCATGACTTGGTCTTCCTAGATTGACGGCAAGCCTGTCGCAGGTTTCTGCGAGCCTCTGGTGTCAAGCTTCTCTCTGGTGCCTTTCTTGTTTCCAGGACGGAGACTGAGATGTCGCCTGTGAGACCAGCCTCTTCCTCCAGAGGGTCTCGGAAGGCCGCCAAAGGCCGGGAGGCAAAGGACAGAGCGCGTAACAAGCAGACTGAGGGAAAAGGTAATGTCACAGCTGACTGGTGAGAGAGGTGTGTTTGTTTTCCTTTTGGCCTCCGCAGCACGGGGCTGGAGCCAAGCTGAAAAGGCGATGCCCGGCGGAGTAGGCTGCTTCTCTTGTGCCTCTGTTTACTCATCATGGCAGATCTCAGGGGACTCCTCCTGGAAGGGGCTCTCTGGGCAGTCCTGCAGCACCAACTGCAGCAGCTGCCACTGCTGAGGGGCACTTGGCCCTGGGACTCCATGCCCTGGTGTGTCTTGCAAGCTGCTCCTTAGTTGCAGGAGTCTGTCTGTGCAGCAGCATTTAGGAATTTAGGAAGATCCCTCCGCGCTCTGCGCGGGATCAAAATCCTGCCTTGAGCTGCCAGTGGCGGAGGGGGTCTACCTTTCCCAGGGAAGCAGCGCGCTGGAAAGTGGGGAGGAAGACCACGTGGAGATGAGTGGCGACAGGCTGCGAAGCTGTGCCAAAACGTGGCTTCCTTGTGGAGGCTGGTAATTGCAGGCCTTGTGCTGTGCATCTCCCTAAGCATGTCTTTGGGCTGGATGCGCCAGAAGAGCACGTCTGTGCATGTGAGCGCCTTAGAGATGTGCAGGAATCTGTTCCCCTTCTCGTGTGGAACTATGCCCTCCAGCCCGCAGCCGCCCCAAAGGAGAGGGTACCATGAGGTCACCAGCACCTCCCAGCCAAGCCCCGCTTTTTAAGCCTATGGGCTAGAGAAAGCAGGAGAACAGCCACAGTACTCCAGGGCAGAAGGGTGCCCTGCAGAAGTGAAGAGCTGGACAGGATTCTGTGTCAGCAAGGGCCTAAGACCTGCTCGGGAGCAGAGCTCCGAGGCAATCGGGCTCTTTGATCCAAAGCTGGAGCACAGCTGCCTGTCCTTCTTGTTCAAACGCTCACAGAGATGCTTGCTGAAGAGTCTCCGCCCTTCCTACTTCCAGGGAGTCCTCCTGCTGAGCGCCTCCTTTCTCGAGAAAGGCTTTCTCCGCCCACGCTATCTGGGGCCAGCTCAAAGGGAGGGAAAGAATGGAAAACCCGGGCAAACAAGCCAGCTGCCAGGTGAGGCTCTTGGAGCAAAGCATGCCGGTGACCGTGTGCTTTTGGCATTCTGGGAAGGAGTTGTTTCCGTCGCACACGCCGTCGGTATGAACTCTGAAAGGTTGTCAACTCGTGTCACAACGACCGATGTCGATGCAAGAGGTGTTGCAGCAGCTGAGAAGTTGCAGCAAAGCTGTTCTGCTTTGCTAGACATTTCAAGGGACCTCATTTGGTTGCAGCGTAGATGAGAGCACTTCCCAGAGGAACGTGAAAGTCAGACCATCCTCCCCCACCAACAGAGAGCGGTGTCCGTTTTCCCTGGTTTTTAGGTTGGATTCAATTCACTAGAAGCCTCCCCTTTTCCCATTTCACCCCAAAACAGAGTCTTTCTGACCACCTCACGGCCTTTAGTGCCCCTAGCAGGAGGCGGCTAGCGGGCTCTGCAGGCTCCGGGCGTGGCAAATGGCACTGGTTTTCTCCTCGTGCCATCCAGAGAGGGCCCACACCTGGGCATCCAGAGCTTTCCTTAGGGCCTGTAGGGCCCTCACTCTTGACGGGATCACAAGGGCTCAAATACACCAAATGCTCCAGCAGCACTGTCTTGTGCTGCAGAGGCTGGCACGCCGCTGCTTGTGAGCACAAGATGGAGAACGGTCTCATCCGGGACTCCGATAACCTCACCCGGCTTGTGTGTTTTCAGCCTGCTGCAAACAGTTCGGGAGAGCTCCTCTGAGGTGGACGAGGACAGCAAGCAGCAAGAACCTCGTCAAGCCAGACCTCGGACTGCAATTCCTGTTTGCAGGCAGCCAAACAGGGCAGAACAGGTAAGCCGAGGAGCGGAGCCGTGGAGGTCTCCAAGTCCGAGTGGTACTGCTGCCCCCCAAAGAGCAGGCCAGGTGGCCATGGTCTTTCAAGCTTGCCTGCCCATGCCTGGCAGGGAGAAGCTGCTGCAAAAAGCCAAAGGGGAGGAGCAGCAATGTGCTGTGGTGGGGGCATGGCTGGGTCGCCCCCTCCCTTGAACTTGCGGGGAAGAAGGCCAACCACAGGCGGGGCTGTGTTTGCAAGAGTGTAGCCAGCCGAGTGAAGGACGCCACGAGTCCTCTCTCTTCAGCCCTTGGGAGACCTCACCTGGAGCCAGCCCTAGGTCCAGGGTGGGGCTCGACCATGCAAGAGAGGCTCTGGAATGCTGGAGCAAATCCAGCGGAGGCTCCCAAGCTGGTCAGCGGGCTGGAGAACCTGGTGTCCAAGGGAGAGGTGGAGAGGACTGTGTTTGTTCAGCCCATAGAAGAGAAGGCTCAAGGGTCCATCTCCTTGCTGTCTGCAGCTACCCGGGGGAAAGGCTAGAGGTAACTTAGCCAGCTCTTCTCAGAGGCGCACAGTGACAGGGTGAGAGGCACAAGACGTAGAGTTGCAAAAAGGCAGATTCCGGCTAGCTGTTGGGAGGCGTGTTTCCACCATGAGGGTGGTCAAAGTTTGGAACAGGGCCCAGAGAGGCTGTGGGACTTCTACCCTTGGAGTTATTCAACCCTCAGGTGGACACAGCCCGGGCAGCCTGCTCTAACTGGCCCCGCTTGGAGCGGGGCCTTGGACGAGAGTTCTCCAGAGGTCCCCTCCAACCGACCCCGTTCAGTGGTTCCGTGCTGGGGTCTGACTGGTGGAACCCCACGGGAGCGTTTGATTTCACGGTTGCAGCGCTGAAAAACGGTCATTCCTTGCCCTCATTCACCCTGTCACGAGCGATGTCAGCAAGAGAGAATGGAGCCAGCAAGCAACGGTGGTGAATCCCGGCCAGGGTCCCTGCCTGCGGCAGTGCTTGGCATGGGGGTTTCTGAGGCCAGAGCAGAGCAAGTGTGCGGGAGGACGCACAGGCCCCGCAGTTGCTGGCTTCTCCAGGGCTGAGAGGTGAGAGCGCCTGAGGGAGGTCAGAAGCAGCCTCAAATTTGTCCTCTGGCCCCAATGCAGGCTTGGCGGCATCAGGAAACGCTGCCCGAGGTTCAGCCACACTCACCAGTGCCGTGGCTTGGGAAAGAGGAGAGCGCTGCTGCCTTCCTGCCCCGAGCTGAGGAGAAGAAGAGGAAGCCAGAGAGGCTGCCGCGGCTGCGCAAAGAGTAAGTGCGCGCCAGGCCCAGCCCCGGCCTGGAAAACTGGAGTGGCAGCACCTGTCCGAGGTGTGAGGAAGCCCATCTTGGGAGCCATGGGGCTGGGTATGGCGTCCCCTGATTTCTCCTGGCATGGCAATGACCTGGGCTGGACCCTGGTGCCAGGCAGCCCCAAGCTGCATTGCCACTTGAAGGCTGTGGGTACCACCAGCGGGAGCGTGCGTGCAGGGGCTGGTCGAGGGGAGAGGCAGGAGGGCCTCAGCCAGAAGGGGAGAGGGAACTTTCCCTGCTCTTGCAGGCAGCTTTCTGTACGAGCAAGCCACACCCTGCAACTCTTGGAGACTTACCAAGTGCGTCGGGAAGAGTGGAAGCAGAGGGTAGAGCTGAATCGGCAGCGGAATTCCCAAGAGAAGCACTTCCTCTGGTAAATTTCTCCAGCTGGGGGTGCTGTTTCCCCTTCCCCTGCACTGGCCTTCCCTCCACACCCAGGAGCACCCAAGGGGAGGGGAGGGGAAGGGGGTCCGGTCTTTCCCTGGCACCCCTCGTGGGAGAGCAACAGGCTTTGCAGGCTGTGGCCTGGGAGCAGGCACCCTTCCAGCCCAGGGGCAGGGGTTGGGCACTCAGCGGTGGGCTTTCCCTGTGGGACCAGAAAGTTGTGGCTGCCGACGATGAAAGGATTCCTCCAGCGTTTTGGCTCTCCCTTTTCAAACCGCACGCTCCATCCTTGTCTCCCCAAGGCTCCACACCCGGACACCTTGCCCTGTGGGGATCGAGGCCGGCTTGGTGCAAAGTCCCATCCCCGCCTGACTCCTCCGCAGGCTGATTACCGGCACGTGGCACCTTGTCATGTCCTTGCCTTGGACACTAGGGCCCCTGTCCCGTTCCAGAAAGCATAGAGATGCCAGCAGAAGCAGACCCCAGAAGAACCGCCCTGCCCTAGGCCTGCAGCGTTTCCGTGCCCTTCTCCCTGTGCCTAAAACCAAACGGTTCCTTTTTAATGCCCTAGCACTGGGCAGCAGATGGCTCTGCGGGATCAAAGGGAGAGATACCAGGACTTGCTGGCTGCGCAGAAGACGTGTGAACATTGCTGGAAAGTCTGGAAGCGTGGTCCTGAGCCATCTTGCTAGCTGCGGAAGCCTGCCTGGGCCTGAAGAGCGACCAATCCCAAGGCACTGCAGCTCCAGGGCCAAGTGGAGGCCTGTCAGCGTGGGAGCTCCCTCGGCTGCTGTCAGCGTTGTCTCCATTGCGGCCATGGAGCTCTTAGCAAAGGGGATGTTGAAATCCACCTACAAGGGCCAAAGGAAAAAAAAAGTGGCGTGTACTTGTTCACGGCTGGAGTAACCAGCCTGTGCCTCACAAAGGACAGTGCTGCAGGACAGATGAACAGAAGAGCTGTTAAACCCCCCATGTGCTCCTCCACAGTTTTTGTAGCGCCGTAACAGAATAACGCCCGTACACAGACCGCAGCATAGAGACACGCGTGCCACAGAGCGGGTGTGCAAGCAAACCACTGCCTCACTCATTCTAAGGACAGCGCGCGCGCACACACACGCGCCCCTTTCTTCCTTCATTACCCTCCCTAGGACACGCTCAGAGCTCACACCTCTCACTCCCCAAGACCCTCACGCACAGCCAGGACTGCACCGCCAGAGTGCACATGCACCAGCCCAACACATCCCTGACACTGCACACGCATCCGCACACATGCTCACGCTCTCCACACGCACAGAGACACTGCACAGCGGACACACCCCTCACACAGCATGGTGGCCAGGACACACGTACACCTGATGGGCCCACAGCCCCAGGGGTGCTATAGGAGCTGCAGCCCTTCTCCGGATTGTATGGGGAAAGGCTAAGGGCAGAGGAGGAGCTGCTGTGGGGTAGAGCGGTGCGGCAACCTGGGAGTGCAGATGCCTGGCTTTTCTCTGCAGCTGCAGTGCTCTCCAGCCAGGCAAACCTGGGATGGGCCATGTTTGTCCCTGGGCCTCCGTCGGCCCTTGGCTGCTCCTTGTGGCGGCCCCCCCAGGGCTGTGCTCATGTCCTGGTGGGCACACGGTGTCCCCACCACCCACCTCCTGCCTGCTGCCTGGAGGTGGACGTGCCTCATTTAGACCTTCCTCCTCTCTTGCCGCATGGCTGCGGTTGGTTTTTTTAGCGCTTTCTTGAATTAGGTTTTCAAAGCAGCACCTAGTAGCTTCTTGTAAACTACAGGCAGCTCACAGCTGCTTGACTGCCCTGTCAGCCTTTTTCAAATCCTGGGCTCCTTGAAGCCTGTCCATGCGCCTCCTCTGACCCGGGAACACAGCATCTCCCTGCCCTTCATCAAACACAGGAAGGGGCTTTGTGGATCCTCCCAGAGGAGCGGGTGATGGCCGTGTCCTTTCGGTCTGTTGCTGGGAGAAGCCTCTTCTTCGGTCGTCTTCCTTGTCCCAGTAACGCCTGATGCTCCAAACACTGCACTCTCCCTGCAAGTGCTGCCTCTTACTAAGCACCTGCTTCACTGGCAGACATTCGGCGTAGTAAAGAGGCAAAGGCTTTGGACCGCCTTGCTGCTGCAGGGACCAACAAATTGCCAAGGAGGTCCAGAAGCTGAGTACTCAGCCAGTACTGTTTTGCCCTGCCTGTGCGCTTAGTTGGCAGCTTTCCCTGGCCATGCAACTCATGAAGTGGTGCTGACCCTGATTTCCAGAAAAGTGCTTGTCAGTTTAAAAGAGAAGAACTGGTTTTCAGTGGGGAGTTGGAAGGGCGACGTTCTGCTGCTTTGGGGGACTGCCCGCTGGCTTTTCTGGTGCGGTGACCCTTCTGTCTCGTCTCGCTCTGAGAGCTCCGCGAGGTCCCTCTTGACCCTCCCTGTGTGGAATAGCTACAAGATGCTGCTGCAGAGACTACTGGACTCTGACAGCCAGGCAGGGGTTAGGCCAGAGCCCAGATGCCCTCGGGAGCAGAGCGCAAAGCCAGAAGCCCATTGGCTCCCCCACGAGATGTGGTTTGGGACCAGTGTTCCCTGCTGCTGCTCTCCGTGTCCTTCTTGGCTGCCTTAGCCCCTCTCCAGCCTCCACTCCCATTGGCCCAGCATGGCTTTGGCTGCTCTGGGTCTGCCCTTACTCACGGTCCCTGTGGCAGTCGGGTGTCCTTCTTCTGCCTCCCCTCGCCCCCTCCCCCGGCTGTCTTCACTACAGGGGCTTTCTGATGCACTCAATGGCCTCACAGGGCTGCCACAGCAGCGACCTCACTGTCCCAGCCCTGGGTCGCCTGTGGCCTCCCTTTTCCTGCCTCTAGCCAGCTAAACCCTGCCGAGGGGCACTTTGCCCTGGCACTCCGTGCCCTGGTGAATGTTGCAAGCCTGGCACGCAATGGCTGCTCCTTGCTGGACGAGACAAAGAGGAAAGCACTTGAGGTGCCCGGTTAATGCTGAAGAGCCATGGTGATCGCAGGCAACAATGGTTGCTCGTGGGCTCCAGTCCGCCTCTCCAAGCGTGCTCCAGTGGCACAATGGGCCAGCGCGCAGTACTTATACAGCAGTGCTAAGCGGAGGGATGCTGAGGGTGTGAGTTCAAGCCTCACCTGGAGCATGGGCTTTTGATCATGCACTGCCTCCTCTTCCCTTGGGCGGTGCAGCTTTCTAGCAGCGACATCTGTCTCAAGCCAGACATCCCGGGACCTGCCAATACAGACACCTTGGAACACCAGAAGCGCTCGGGGCCGTTCCAGGCTTGACCTGGGCTCTGCCCGCATAGCACTCGGTTTGGGGCCCCGGAGGCAGAGCTGGGCTCTCCTCCCTTCTCTTCCGCAGAGGATCCAGACCCCACTCAGGGCGCAGATGCTAACATTTTCCTTTGCTCTTCAGCATTTGCCCTCCAGGCGGACACTCTCCCAGCACCAGCTGCCCAGCCTCACTGTGGCAGAGCCTTCCTAGCCAGCCTTTCCCCCTGCAGCCAGGCCAGGAGGAAGCACTCCTGGCTCTCTACACGCGAGCACTGCGGTGGAGCTGCAGGCAAAAGCTGCTGCCTCACAGCGCCTCTCACTCTGCAGCAGGCAAGGGAGAAAGGCAGCTCTGCCTTTCCAGGGAGGGTTTCTTTCCCACAGCCAGCTTACAGCTTGGCCGGAACAGGACTTAAGACTTCCAGCATGGTGGCATAACCTCAGAAAAGTCACACGCTCCCCCTGAAGAAAAAAAAAAAGCGACTTCTTTCTCCCAGGGAAGAGCTACTTGTGTTGGGGGTCTCTATGGCGTGGGATGGCAGTTGCGGGTGGGCTGGGGCTGCAGGGCAGTTTGTGTGTGGAGCTGAGAGTGCCCTGACTGCAACACGGAGAGCAAGGGCAAGGGAAAGGAAAGGTGAAAAGCTGGGCACTTTCCAGGCAGAGTCTCTCAGTTCTCAAGCTTGGCCTGGAGAACGGAGAAGCTTGACTGCTTTCCCAGAAGCAGGGGTAGCTGTCACGGCAGCCCCACAGCAGAAGACACTGCACGATCACTAGAAACCAGGAAATCATTTTAGGCACGAGCCCACTGAATGTTTGGAACAGAGAGCACAGAAGAGCTTCCTAGGCCATGGCATCTTTGGAAACAAACCCCTTGGCCTACCCTTGCGGGTGCCTCCCGTGTCTTTTCCAACTCTCCTTTTCACCCGGCGGGCTTTGCAAAACCATTGCTGTGACTCGGATTCGGCCACAACGCAGAGTACTAACCACTATACGATCACAGCTGCCCATGTGATTGCCTTTCCTCCTCGGGCCATTTGTCCCTCCTGCCTCCTGCCCTCCTGCCTTCTGCCCTCCTGCGGAGCAGCCAGAGCTGTCAGGTGACGGCAGGCTAGCAGGGAGAAGTCAGAAAATGCGAGTCTGTGTCCTTGCAGAGCAGCACCCGAACAGCGCAAGCCCTCATGTGCCTCCCTGGGAGAGGGGAGGCAAACTCACGCTCTAGATTCACCTTTTCAGAAGTCTCAGTTCTTGGGGATGGCAAAGAACTGGACTGAAGGCAGTTACGGGGCATGTCCAGGGGCTGGCGATGAGGAAAGGACAACTCTGCAAAGAGCGGCCCCGCGTAGCCAGCTGGACAGAGGGTGGTGTAGGGGGGAAGGCAGGTGCATAGCACAGGGGATACGAACTGCTCCGTGCCCAGCCCTGGCTCTTTCTGCTCAAGTGTCCCCTCCACCACGCACCCTGGGGTGCAGTGTGAGCCTGTGGGCGCACCTCCACAAAGAGCGACGGTCCTTTCCCCACTTGCTCTGCTCCTGCTGCTGGGAGAGGTCCTGGCGAGAGGTTGCAGCTGCAGGAGTGCTGCGCTGGGTGGCGGAGGTGGCTCAGCAGAAGGGAGCTGCTCCTCGCCTGAGCTACGTTGCAGCCATGCCCGGCCCTGGCCGCCATGCACCTCGCTGACCCTGCCCTTCCCTGGCTGACCGGGCTCCAGAGCTTGGCCTCAGACCCGTCTCAGCACTTTGGACTTGGCTGGCAACCACTGCTCTGTGCCTGGCCCTCGTTCCTGACACTCAACCAGCTCTCCCTTCTTGCTCGGGTGCTGAGGGCCTGTGCCCTGCCAGGGAGGTCCCTGCCTCACTGGCCTTGCTATGTCCCTCGCAGCCTGCTTGCCTGCCCTCGGAAAGCAGCCCGCTCCCACTGCTGGCTGCCACCTGCAGCAAGAGCGTGCTCACGTTTCGCACTGTGCTGCAAGGACAGCCGGAAGGGGCATTGGTCCCCTGGCGAGAGGCAATCCAGACTTCCCCCAGCCCAACCCATGCACCAGGACAGGAGTGTTGCAGTCTGGTGGGTATAGGTGAGTGGTGCAAGGAGCTGGATTTTGGCTCCGGTTTCTTGGAGAGGTGGGTTTGAAGCCCGTGCTGTCGGGCTTTGTTGTCTCAGGCTGCTGTGATTTGTGCCCAGCTGTGATTTTCTGCTCAGGGACTTTCCAGGTGCAAACCTGTGTCCAGCAGTGACCAGCCTCCCCGCCGACCGCCACCTTGCACTCCCTGGGCCTTCCCGCTGCAGGGTGCCTGCTGCCCAGAGGCTCTGGTTGAGGGCCTCGTTCTCAGAAAGAAGGAGGAATGCCTGCAGAGTTGCCTGGGAAGGCTCGGGCTGCCACGGCAATTTGTCTTCCTGACCGGCTGTGGGGGGCTGTGGTTGGAGGGGTTGGTCCCCTGCAGGGCAGGGCTGGTGCCCACCGGTGGGTGCACAGGCAGGCTGGGCATCTCCTCCCTGGTGGTCTAGTGGTCAGGATTCGGCACTCTCACTGCCGCGGCCTGGGTTCGATTCCCAGCCAGGGAAAGGCTTAGGGTTAGGGCTAACCCTATTGCCACAGCAAGCGAGGCCTTTCACCTGGGGGGCAGCGTGGAAGGAAGGGGACCCTATCAGACGCACAGGAGCTCTGAGCAGGCACGAGGAACAGGGCGTTTCCTCTGTTGCAACAACAGCCATCCTGGGCTTGCCTGTGCAGCCAGCTCCAGGGCAGCCCTGTCTTCTGCCAAATCCCCTTGCAGAATACCCTTTCCTTAGGGCTCCTGGGAGGCGCTGGGTGACAGAGAAAAGGTCTCTGGGTCTGCGGGACGTGACTCACCTGCCGCAGGAGCTGCCTTGTCTTTCAGTCCTAAGATCCCTGCACTACCCAGTCCCACAGAGGCAGGAGCAGGCGACTCTGCAGTGAAGCTTTGCTCTGCACATGCCAATGAGAGACCCTTCCCATGCTTCCTGGTGCAGACGGGGCCAGAAGGCCCAGGGAGGAGCTGAAATGGGCTCCTGGGCCCATGGGCAGGGTGTGTGGAGCATTGCTGGTCAGGGCCACTGAGGCCCTCAGGGCCCTGACAGCACCCAGGTGTCGCGTCCTGCTGCTACGCCACAGGGGACTCGCAATAACAACCAGTGCTTAGGCCCTGCTGATAGTCACAGCCTGAGCCAGCCCTTGGTTCTGTTACGTCCTGGACAACTCCGGTCACTTTGAAAGAAGCCCTGGAAACAAGCCCACCTGCCCCCCACACTCAGCCATGGCACAGGTGTTCCTCAGTGCAGCGAGATGTTGGTGCACAAGGGGTGGCGCTTAACGCTCCCAGACCCGATTTTGCATTCGCACGGCCTTTGGCACGGTTTGGAGACGGTCCTGGCGGACTCTTGGACAGTGCCCGGGGGGAAAGGAAGTAGCCGTTGCTGAGAGCACAGCTCACCGAGGCAGCACACAGGTGCAGCAGTTTGAGCCAAAGGAGGCTGTGACCTCTCGCAAGCTCTAACAGGCTCCAGCGAGCTCTGTCAGCCATTCCTGAGCACAGGGCGCTTGGAGCTCTAGTTCCACCTAGAGTCGTGATGAGGGAAGGTCAAGCAGCCGTCCAGCAGGTGCCAGCGAGAGACCTGTACCACAAGCGCTGGGCCCAGTACAAGAAAGACATGGCCATGCCGGAGCGAGTCCAGCAAAAGGCCTCCGAGAGGCTTGAGGGATTGAAGCATCCGTCACACGAGCAGAGGCTGAGAGAGCTGGGATTGTTTAGGCGGGAGACGCAAAGGCCCAGAGGGGCTCTTGTCGGTGTGTCTAAATACGCGATGGGGGGAGTAAAGAAGACGGAGCCAGACTCCAGAGCCCAGGCAGACTCCAGACTCCAGAACCCAGAGAGGCTGTGGTATACCTAACCAGCACCAGCCCTTGCTTTGCCGAGGCTCCTCTTTATTCCTTCCTTCCTTTATCCCTTCCTTCCTTCCTTCAGGGCAGAGCTCAGCACAGCCCCTGCGGCCAGCAATGGCAGCGCAGCGTCCCCATCTGGGGCCACCACACTGGTGAGCTCCCCCTCCCCGCCCCCGCCATGGCTCTCGCTGCGCCACGGCGTGGGGTGGGGGCAGCACCCCAAAACAGCCAGCGCAGCTGCCCTTGGCTGAGGTGGGCAAAGCCTGGCAGGGTCTGGGGGAGGGTGTCGCGGGAGGCCTGGCAGCCTCTTGGTGACGCGGGCTGGGGTCACAGTGGGACATGCCGCATCACAGCCACAGCTCCCCTCCCGCCACGGGGCCCCTCCCTGCACTTCCCTGCGAGGCCTGGGCAAGCCCAGCTTTCGGGTGCTGCTCTCGCCACCGCTCTTCTCTGGAGGAGCTGCTTTGCAGCGCAACGAGAGGGCGAAGGCAGGCCACGCAACACTGCTGGAGCCTGCCTGGGGAAGTGCAAAGGAGGAGGAGGAGAAGTTTCCTCCTCCCCCTCCTGCTACAGGGCCTCATTGAGCGTGAGGGGGCGCAAAGATGGAGAACCTGTGGCCAGACGTGTTCCCAACGCTCAGGAATCTCAGCCGCTACGGTAAGGCTTGCAGGAGGTATTTCCTGACTGCTGTAGAGCATATCAGCTAGGAGAAGAGCTATGGAAAGGCTGGGCTCTGTGGGGCAGGGCTGGACAGGGCTAGTGGGTGCCATGAGAGACCAGTCTGCACGTCCCTTGGTGGCCCAGCGGTGAGTTTGGCAGCCGGGACTCCTGCAGGGGAGACACCTGGGGCTGCCCTGAGCCTGGGCGACTCCTGTGGGCACGGCACCGTCCTCTCACTGGCGTGGAAAGCTAGTCCCCGTTTCCCTAGCGGGCGGGTATGCCTTTCAGGCATGCCCACCTGAAAGGACAGGAGCCTCGCTTAGAAGTGGGCAGAGGTGTCCTCGCAGCTCAGCTCTGCAGCTCCCGCCACGTGGAGCGCCTTGCGTGTTCGGAATTGGGGTGGCGGTATGTTTCGTCTCACCTGCACCGGTCACCTCCTTGGTGAGCAGGGTGCTGAATGGTTGTGCGCTTGCTGACTTGGATTTTTCCCTTGCTTTCCAGAGATTGTTACCATTTGGGACAGCGTCTCTGAATACATTCTAGAGCACTTGGCAGAGAACAAGGTGGGTCTTGTGGCTCGGTCCTCCCCTCCTGAAACGCTGACGGTTTGCCTTGTCCTGACACCCCTGTGCCACGGCGTGCCGTTGCTTCCCTCCCCTGAAAAGAGAAAGAGCACCCCCGCAGGACACTGTCCTGGACAAATGTGCCACAGAGCAGCTTCTCTGGCACCGGCGGTAACAACGGAAGTCCCGATAAAGCAGAAGAGAGTGCTGGGCACTTTCTGGGCCTTCTCCCTTCTCCAGTGCCAGCATGGAAAAACCAAAGCCTGGCCCCTGTTCCAGGGTTGGTCCCTGCCGTTGGAAACCCCTCCGACTGTAGGTAGGGGAGGAATGTTGGCTCTGCTGTTGCTTTCCCAAAGAGATTTGGGGGGCGAGCAGAGGAGCAAGAGGAAAGAAAGGTCTGGAGTGTGTGCTTTCCCTAGTGCCCCATCTTGCCCTTTGCATGCTAGGGGTGGGCAGGGCCCAGGGCAGCATCCCCACGCTCGGGCAAGCCCTCGGTCCGTTTTTCGTCTCCAGGCTGCTTATGCTTGTTCCTTCTCTCCCGCTGCTGCTCTCAGGGTGTCAAGGTATTAGGAGTGGGGATATTCTATGTCCTTAAACACTACGAGTGCTCCGTGAACGGTGAGCTTTCGATTGTTCGGAGACCCATGTTCCGTATATCGGAGGTTGTTGCCAAGGAATACCAGGCCAGGTGCGCTCAAGAAGATGTTCCTGGTAAGAAGACACGTTAAAACCTTTGCCTGCCCTTGCGCCGAGCTTGAGGCGCATGCAAACTGCTCTGAAGACATGACTGAATGCCTCCAGCTGGCCTGAGAACAACTTCAGCTTGTTCAAGCTGCAGAGGCCAGCCAGGAGCAACTGCTCAGAAAGGCTCCCTGGGTGTCCTTTCCTGGTAATATGCCTTCAGCCGGGTGCGTGGGAGGGATAGGACGCTGGCCCCAAAAGCGGAGACATTTGCTGACTACGAGGCGGTGGGGGTGGGGGTGGGGGTCGGGGTGGGGGTGCGGGGGGGGTAGAAGAACCCTGTGGGCTGCTGTGCCGTCCTTGCACTTTGCTTCTTCCTTGCGTCTACTGACATGGCATAGGCTTAGCCAGAGGGCACTGGCTGCGGGCACAGTCACAATGGCCTGGCACCACGCACTTTCTCATGGGACCTGCACCCGTCTGCCCTACTTGTCCTGCCCTCCGGTAACGTGGTCCTACCAAATGGTTAGTTTCCCTTTTTTATTCCTGCACTGGCAAAATCACTGCTGCCCCCTGAGCACCTCAGTTTGCAGGCTGCTCTGACTCTTCCCGGAAGGGACTCCATAAACCGCTCCTAGGCGCTGTAGCAGAGGATTCAAGAGCCTGCTCTGAGGCAGCGCTGTCTTGCCAGAAAGTGTTGTCACCTTGTGATTGGAGCCCGCTGCCCTGCTGCAGAGGTGACTTTGTTCCTCCTTTGCTGCTGTCTAGGTGACGTAAGAATCGTCCCTCTGAGGTACGAGGATCTATCCGTGTGTGCCCACATGCCTTTTACAACGGTGCAGTGCTGCATACAGGAGACCGTGATGGCGTTCTTTCGGGCCATCTCAAAAAGACAGGCCGTGGACTTTGTCTTCAAGGCCATTGGCATTCTCTCCGTACGAGACCAGGAAGTGACCATGAGATTTTACGATGACTTCCTCCTCACCGTGGATGGCACTGGAAAGCTGCTAGCAGCTCTGCTCGGGGTAAGTCGAGCACTTCCCCGTGCTACGCCTACTTCTTCTGGACACCTGTCAAAGGACGACTGAACTGATCTCTGTTGGCCTGCCAGGACCTTCCCGGCCAGCGGGGCAGCCACGGTCTCCAGCCACGCCAACTCTCTCTAGCGTCCGTCTCTCGTACGCAGTGGTCTGGGCGACAGAGGCGAACGTAGGACGAGCTGCCCCGCGTTAGGCCAAGGCTCTGGCTGGCTCAGCATCCCACTCTCTGTGCTAGAAATGATAATGGCGAGGCTTTTACGGGCTCAAAAGTAGGCAGTTTCTGGGGAAAGAGTCTACGACGCAGGCAGGTATCTGTGGCGCTTCCCCTCGCAGAAAGCCATGGTTGAGTGCTGGGCCGTCTGCACTGACCAGCCCTTCCCAGTGTCCCTGGCGTCCCACTGCCATGAACGGCTCTTTTCTGCCCCAGGCCTGCATTCACGCTCTGCTTGGGATGGTCACCCTGTCCCAGCCTGTCTCCTCATCCCAGCCCAATGCCCTTCCCCAGCTCTCTCGTGTGGCACTCCCGGTTCTTACCCACTGGGCAAAGGCAAAGCAAGGGCTGGGTCTCTCTCGCTCCTCTTCCATGCTATGGATGCAACCACCCAAATCCTTGGAGAGCCTGTGAGGCTAACACCAGGTCCGAGCCAGGTGTTCTCTTTCCAGGAAGGCTCATAGCAAGCCAACCGGCAAAACCCGGCCCGCAGAGACCCTGGCTAATCGAATGCCTTCTCCTGTGCCTGACTTCTCCACTAACAGAGAAGGCGCGTCCTCGTTGACTGTCTTGACTCTTGCCCTTGCGAAACACCTGGCAGTGAGGTCCCTCAGTCTCAGCTCTGAGCTGTGCATCTTCTGCTTTCCTAGTTGAGGGCTAGCATTTGGAGAGGAAACTTTGTTTCAGGGTGTCCCCGTGGCAGCATCTGCCCTGAGCACAAGAAAGATTTGCTGCCTTTAGGAGCAAGGCAGTCATGTCGCCGGAACGCTCTCACGTACCTCTGTCTCTGTTTCAGGCCCCAGGGACGAGACCCCTGGTGGTTTCAGGAAGAGGAAGTGTGGCTTTTCGCATGGGTCCCGGCAGTGTCTTCATGTTGCCACAGTACGTTTGTGGAGTAGGTCTCAGCTCCTGCTTGGTGAATAGGAGGAGGGGAGGCGAGATGGTCTCCAGGGGCAGCAAGGAGGCCTGGAGTACACTTTCTCCGCGTCAGGATAGGGAAGCCCTGGCCCAGACTGGTGGGGCCTCTCGTGTGCGCACACGCCGCGGAGGTCTGGCCTGTGCCTCTCCGGTTCCTCAGAATGAGAGTTCTCAAGGATGTTGCGTACTCTGCTTTGGAAAGCTATGGCCTTGGCAGGCCTTCTCAAAGCTCTCTGGCAACGGACTGTGAATGCGAGCGGCAAAGGGAGCGTGGTGCCTTTTCTGCAGCCTGGCGTCTTCTCCTTTCCAGATTTGATTTGACGCTTCCGGCTGAAAAACAAGAGGCGGAATCTCCCTCCCAGGGATCCCTGAAGTGCACTGAAGAAGAAGGGCAGATGGACAGAACAGGTCATGTCACAGCTGACTTGTGAGAGAGAAGGGAGTGTGCATGCGTGCGTGTGTTCATGCGTGTGTTCCCTTTGTCCTCAGCAGTAGGTGGTTGGAGCCCTGGTCAAGATGCGGTGCCTGGGAGAGTAGACTGCCTCTTTGTGCCTCTATTTACCCCTCGCAGCAAATCTCAAGTGACTCTGGATGGCAGGAGGTCTCAGGGTGGCCCAACAGCAACAAATGCAGCTGGTGCCGCTGAAGGGCAGTTTTGCCCCGGGGCGCTGCGCCCTGGTGGATAGCGCAAGCTCCTCTTTCACTTTAGCACTTTAGGACGTTTGGCGGCGAGGTGTCTATGCTGGAGGGGAAGGGAGGGGGGGTCTACCTCTCTGACGGATCCCGGGCACGTGAATGTGGGGAGAAAGATTGCCTGGAGATGACTGTCAACAGGCTGCTGGTGTGTGCCAAGGACGTCCTAGGGAGCAAGACCTCTTGGAGAGCGTGGCTCCAAGGGGATCAGCCTGTTTGATCCGATGCTGGAGCACATCTGCCTGTCCCAAGTGCTCACAAAGACGCTTGCTGAAGAGCCTTCTCCTTTCCTACTTCCAGGGAGTGTTCCCGTTGCGTGCCTCCTCTCTCAAGAAAGGCCTGTGCCACCCGCGTTATCTGGCGCCGGCCGTAAAAAGCAGAAGGGGCGGAAGAGCAAAGGAAGCAAGTCGTCGGCCAGGTGAGGCTCTTGGAGAAAAGGGCTGAGGGTGCCCTTGTGCTCTTGGAGTTCTTCGAAGGGGTTGCTTCTTCCGTACACTCTGTCAGTGTGACATCTGAAGGGCGGCCAACAAGTCTTTGCATGACTTGGTCTTCCTAGATTGACGGCAAGCCTGTCGCAGGTTTCTGCGAGCCTCTGGTGTCAAGCTTCTCTCTGGTGCCTTTCTTGTTTCCAGGACGGAGACTGAGATGTCGCCTGTGAGACCAGCCTCTTCCTCCAGAGGGTCTCGGAAGGCCGCCAAAGGCCGGGAGGCAAAGGACAGAGCGCGTAACAAGCAGACTGAGGGAAAAGGTAATGTCACAGCTGACTGGTGAGAGAGGTGTGTTTGTTTTCCTTTTGGCCTCCGCAGCACGGGGCTGGAGCCAAGCTGAAAAGGCGATGCCCGGCGGAGTAGGCTGCTCCTCTTGTGCCTCTGTTTACTCATCACGGCAGATCTCAGGGGACTCCTCCTGGAAGGGGCTCTCCGGGCAGTCCTGCAGCACCAACTGCAGCAGCTGCCACTGCTGAGGGGCACTTGGCCCTGGGACTCCATGCCCTGGTGTGTCTTGCAAGCTGCTCCTTAGTTGCAGGAGTCTGTCTGTGCAGCAGCATTTAGGAATTTAGGAAGATCCCTCCGCGCTCTGCGCGGGATCAAAATCCTGCCTTGAGCTGCCAGTGGCGGAGGGGGTCTACCTTTCCCAGGGAAGCAGCGCGCTGGAAAGTGGGGAGGAAGACCACGTGGAGATGAGTGGCGACAGGCTGCGAAGCTGTGCCAAAACGTGGCTTCCTTGTGGAGGCTGGTAATTGCAGGCCTTGTGCTGTGCATCTCCCTAAGCATGTCTTTGGGCTGGATGCGCCAGAAGAGCACGTCTGTGCATGTGAGCGCCTTAGAGATGTGCAGGAATCTGTTCCCCTTCTCGTGTGGAACTATGCCCTCCAGCCCGCAGCCGCCCCAAAGGAGAGGGTACCATGAGGTCACCAGCACCTCCCAGCCAAGCCCCGCTTTTTAAGCCTATGGGCTAGAGAAAGCAGGAGAACAGCCACAGTACTCCAGGGCAGAAGGGTGCCCTGCAGAAGTGAAGAGCTGGACAGGATTCTGTGTCAGCAAGGGCCTAAGACCTGCTCGGGAGCAGAGCTCCGAGGCAATCGGGCTCTTTGATCCAAAGCTGGAGCACAGCTGCCTGTCCTTCTTGTTCAAACGCTCACAGAGATGCTTGCTGAAGAGTCTCCGCCCTTCCTACTTCCAGGGAGTCCTCCTGCTGAGCGCCTCCTTTCTCGAGAAAGGCTTTCTCCGCCCACGCTATCTGGGGCCAGCTCAAAGGGAGGGAAAGAATGGAAAACCCGGGCAAACAAGCCAGCTGCCAGGTGAGGCTCTTGGAGCAAAGCATGCCGGTGACCGTGTGCTTTTGGCATTCTGGGAAGGAGTTGTTTCCGTCGCACACGCCGTCGGTATGAACTCTGAAAGGTTGTCAACTCGTGTCACAACGACCGATGTCGATGCAAGAGGTGTTGCAGCAGCTGAGAAGTTGCAGCAAAGCTGTTCTGCTTTGCTAGACATTTCAAGGGACCTCATTTGGTTGCAGCGTAGATGAGAGCACTTCCCAGAGGAACGTGAAAGTCAGACCATCCTCCCCCACCAACAGAGAGCGGTGTCCGTTTTCCCTGGTTTTTAGGTTGGATTCAATTCACTAGAAGCCTCCCCTTTTCCCATTTCACCCCAAAACAGAGTCTTTCTGACCACCTCACGGCCTTTAGTGCCCCTAGCAGGAGGCGGCTAGCGGGCTCTGCAGGCTCCGGGCGTGGCAAATGGCACTGGTTTTCTCCTCGTGCCATCCAGAGAGGGCCCACACCTGGGCATCCAGAGCTTTCCTTAGGGCCTGTAGGGCCCTCACTCTTGACGGGATCACAAGGGCTCAAATACACCAAATGCTCCAGCAGCACTGTCTTGTGCTGCAGAGGCTGGCACGCCGCTGCTTGTGAGCACAAGATGGAGAACGGTCTCATCCGGGACTCCGATAACCTCACCCGGCTTGTGTGTTTTCAGCCTGCTGCAAACAGTTCGGGAGAGCTCCTCTGAGGTGGACGAGGACAGCAAGCAGCAAGAACCTCGTCAAGCCAGACCTCGGACTGCAATTCCTGTTTGCAGGCAGCCAAACAGGGCAGAACAGGTAAGCCGAGGAGCGGAGCCGTGGAGGTCTCCAAGTCCGAGTGGTACTGCTGCCCCCCAAAGAGCAGGCCAGGTGGCCATGGTCTTTCAAGCTTGCCTGCCCATGCCTGGCAGGGAGAAGCTGCTGCAAAAAGCCAAAGGGGAGGAGCAGCAATGTGCTGTGGTGGGGGCATGGCTGGGTCGCCCCCTCCCTTGAACTTGCGGGGAAGAAGGCCAACCACAGGCGGGGCTGTGTTTGCAAGAGTGTAGCCAGCCGAGTGAAGGACGCCACGAGTCCTCTCTCTTCAGCCCTTGGGAGACCTCACCTGGAGCCAGCCCTAGGTCCAGGGTGGGGCTCGACCATGCAAGAGAGGCTCTGGAATGCTGGAGCAAATCCAGCGGAGGCTCCCAAGCTGGTCAGCGGGCTGGAGAACCTGGTGTCCAAGGGAGAGGTGGAGAGGACTGTGTTTGTTCAGCCCATAGAAGAGAAGGCTCAAGGGTCCATCTCCTTGCTGTCTGCAGCTACCCGGGGGAAAGGCTAGAGGTAACTTAGCCAGCTCTTCTCAGAGGCGCACAGTGACAGGGTGAGAGGCACAAGACGTAGAGTTGCAAAAAGGCAGATTCCGGCTAGCTGTTGGGAGGCGCGTTTCCACCATGAGGGTGGTCAAAGTTTGGAACAGGGCCCAGAGAGGCTGTGGGACTTCTACCCTTGGAGTTATTCAACCCTCAGGTGGACACAGCCCGGGCAGCCTGCTCTAACTGGCCCCGCTTGGAGCGGGGCCTTGGACGAGAGTTCTCCAGAGGTCCCCTCCAACCGACCCCGTTCAGTGGTTCCGTGCTGGGGTCTGACTGGTGGAACCCCACGGGAGCGTTTGATTTCACGGTTGCAGCGCTGAAAAACGGTCATTCCTTGCCCTCATTCACCCTGTCACGAGCGATGTCAGCAAGAGAGAATGGAGCCAGCAAGCAACGGTGGTGAATCCCGGCCAGGGTCCCTGCCTGCGGCAGTGCTTGGCATGGGGGTTTCTGAGGCCAGAGCAGAGCAAGTGTGCGGGAGGACGCACAGGCCCCGCAGTTGCTGGCTTCTCCAGGGCTGAGAGGTGAGAGCGCCTGAGGGAGGTCAGAAGCAGCCTCAAATTTGTCCTCTGGCCCCAATGCAGGCTTGGCGGCATCAGGAAACGCTGCCCGAGGTTCAGCCACACTCACCAGTGCCGTGGCTTGGGAAAGAGGAGAGCGCTGCTGCCTTCCTGCCCCGAGCTGAGGAGAAGAAGAGGAAGCCAGAGAGGCTGCCGCGGCTGCGCAAAGAGTAAGTGCGCGCCAGGCCCAGCCCCGGCCTGGAAAACTGGAGTGGCAGCACCTGTCCGAGGTGTGAGGAAGCCCATCTTGGGAGCCATGGGGCTGGGTATGGCGTCCCCTGATTTCTCCTGGCATGGCAATGACCTGGGCTGGACCCTGGTGCCAGGCAGCCCCAAGCTGCATTGCCACTTGAAGGCTGTGGGTACCACCAGCGGGAGCGTGCGTGCAGGGGCTGGTCGAGGGGAGAGGCAGGAGGGCCTCAGCCAGAAGGGGAGAGGGAACTTTCCCTGCTCTTGCAGGCAGCTTTCTGTACGAGCAAGCCACACCCTGCAACTCTTGGAGACTTACCAAGTGCGTCGGGAAGAGTGGAAGCAGAGGGTAGAGCTGAATCGGCAGCGGAATTCCCAAGAGAAGCACTTCCTCTGGTAAATTTCTCCAGCTGGGGGTGCTGTTTCCCCTTCCCCTGCACTGGCCTTCCCTCCACATCCAGGAGCACCCAAGGGGAGGGGAGGGGAAGGGGGTCCGGTCTTTCCCTGGCACCCCTCGTGGGAGAGCAACAGGCTTTGCAGGCTGTGGCCTGGGAGCAGGCACCCTTCCAGCCCAGGGGCAGGGGTTGGGCACTCAGCGGTGGGCTTTCCCTGTGGGACCAGAAAGTTGTGGCTGCCGACGATGAAAGGATTCCTCCAGCGTTTTGGCTCTCCCTTTTCAAACCGCACGCTCCATCCTTGTCTCCCCAAGGCTCCACACCCGGACACCTTGCCCTGTGGGGATCGAGGCCGGCTTGGTGCAAAGTCCCATCCCCGCCTGACTCCTCCGCAGGCTGATTACCGGCACGTGGCACCTTGTCATGTCCTTGCCTTGGACACTAGGGCCCCTGTCCCGTTCCAGAAAGCATAGAGATGCCAGCAGAAGCAGACCCCAGAAGAACCGCCCTGCCCTAGGCCTGCAGCGTTTCCGTGCCCTTCTCCCTGTGCCTAAAACCAAACGGTTCCTTTTTAATGCCCTAGCACTGGGCAGCAGATGGCTCTGCGGGATCAAAGGGAGAGATACCAGGACTTGCTGGCTGCGCAGAAGACGTGTGAACATTGCTGGAAAGTCTGGAAGCGTGGTCCTGAGCCATCTTGCTAGCTGCGGAAGCCTGCCTGGGCCTGAAGAGCGACCAATCCCAAGGCACTGCAGCTCCAGGGCCAAGTGGAGGCCTGTCAGCGTGGGAGCTCCCTCGGCTGCTGTCAGCGTTGTCTCCATTGCGGCCATGGAGCTCTTAGCAAAGGGGATGTTGAAATCCACCTACAAGGGCCAAAGGAAAAAAAAAGTGGCGTGTACTTGTTCACGGCTGGAGTAACCAGCCTGTGCCTCACAAAGGACAGTGCTGCAGGACAGATGAACAGAAGAGCTGTTAAACCCCCCATGTGCTCCTCCACAGTTTTTGTAGCGCCGTAACAGAATAACGCCCGTACACAGACCGCAGCATAGAGACACGCGTGCCACAGAGCGGGTGTGCAAGCAAACCACTGCCTCACTCATTCTAAGGACAGCGCGCGCGCACACACACGCGCCCCTTTCTTCCTTCATTACCCTCCCTAGGACACGCTCAGAGCTCACACCTCTCACTCCCCAAGACCCTCACGCACAGCCAGGACTGCACCGCCAGAGTGCACATGCACCAGCCCAACACATCCCTGACACTGCACACGCATCCGCACACATGCTCACGCTCTCCACACGCACAGAGACACTGCACAGCGGACACACCCCTCACACAGCATGGTGGCCAGGACACACGTACACCTGATGGGCCCACAGCCCCAGGGGTGCTATAGGAGCTGCAGCCCTTCTCCGGATTGTATGGGGAAAGGCTAAGGGCAGAGGAGGAGCTGCTGTGGGGTAGAGCGGTGCGGCAACCTGGGAGTGCAGATGCCTGGCTTTTCTCTGCAGCTGCAGTGCTCTCCAGCCAGGCAAACCTGGGATGGGCCATGTTTGTCCCTGGGCCTCCGTCGGCCCTTGGCTGCTCCTTGTGGCGGCCCCCCCAGGGCTGTGCTCATGTCCTGGTGGGCGCACGGTGTCCCCACCACTCACCTCCTGCCTGCTGCCTGGAGGTGGACGTGCCTCATTTAGACCTTCCTCCTCTCTTGCCGCATGGCTGCGGTTGGTTTTTTTAGCGCTTTCTTGAATTAGGTTTTCAAAGCAGCACCTAGTAGCTTCTTGTAAACTACAGGCAGCTCACAGCTGCTTGACTGCCCTGTCAGCCTTTTTCAAATCCTGGGCTCCTTGAAGCCTGTCCATGCGCCTCCTCTGACCCGGGAACACAGCATCTCCCTGCCCTTCATCAAACACAGGAAGGGGCTTTGTGGATCCTCCCAGAGGAGCGGGTGATGGCCGTGTCCTTTCGGTCTGTTGCTGGGAGAAGCCTCTTCTTCGGTCGTCTTCCTTGTCCCAGTAACGCCTGATGCTCCAAACACTGCACTCTCCCTGCAAGTGCTGCCTCTTACTAAGCACCTGCTTCACTGGCAGACATTCGGCGTAGTAAAGAGGCAAAGGCTTTGGACCGCCTTGCTGCTGCAGGGACCAACAAATTGCCAAGGAGGTCCAGAAGCTGAGTACTCAGCCAGTACTGTTTTGCCCTGCCTGTGCGCTTAGTTGGCAGCTTTCCCTGGCCATGCAACTCATGAAGTGGTGCTGACCCTGATTTCCAGAAAAGTGCTTGTCAGTTTAAAAGAGAAGAACTGGTTTTCAGTGGGGAGTTGGAAGGGCGACGTTCTGCTGCTTTGGGGGACTGCCCGCTGGCTTTTCTGGTGCGGTGACCCTTCTGTCTCGTCTCGCTCTGAGAGCTCCGTGAGGTCCCTCTTGACCCTCCCTGTGTGGAATAGCTACAAGATGCTGCTGCAGAGACTACTGGACTCTGACAGCCAGGCAGGGGTTAGGCCAGAGCCCAGATGCCCTCGGGAGCAGAGCGCAAAGCCAGAAGCCCGTTGGCTCCCCCACGAGATGTGGTTTGGGACCAGTGTTCCCTGCTGCTGCTCTCCGTGTCCTTCTTGGCTGCCTTAGCCCCTCTCCAGCCTCCACTCCCATTGGCCCAGCATGGCTTTGGCTGCTCTGGGTCTGCCCTTACTCACGGTCCCTGTGGCAGTCGGGTGTCCTTCTTCTGCCTCCCCTCGCCCCCTCCCCCGGCTGTCTTCACTACAGGGGCTTTCTGATGCACTCAATGGCCTCACAGGGCTGCCACAGCAGCGACCTCACTGTCCCAGCCCTGGGTCGCCTGTGGCCTCCCTTTTCCTGCCTCTAGCCAGCTAAACCCTGCCGAGGGGCACTTTGCCCTGGCACTCCGTGCCCTGGTGAATGTTGCAAGCCTGGCACGCAATGGCTGCTCCTTGCTGGACGAGACAAAGAGGAAAGCACTTGAGGTGCCCGGTTAATGCTGAAGAGCCATGGTGATCGCAGGCAACAATGGTTGCTCGTGGGCTCCAGTCCGCCTCTCCAAGCGTGCTCCAGTGGCGCAATGGGCCAGCGCGCAGTACTTATACAGCAGTGCTAAGCGGAGGGATGCTGAGGGTGTGAGTTCAAGCCTCACCTGGAGCATGGGCTTTTGATCATGCACTGCCTCCTCTTCCCTTGGGCGGTGCAGCTTTCTAGCAGCGACATCTGTCTCAAGCCAGACATCCCGGGACCTGCCAATACAGACACCTTGGAACACCAGAAGCGCTCGGGGCCGTTCCAGGCTTGACCTGGGCTCTGCCCGCATAGCACTCAGTTTGGGGCCCCGGAGGCAGAGCTGGGCTCTCCTCCCTTCTCTTCCGCAGAGGATCCAGACCCCACTCAGGGCGCAGATGCTAACATTTTCCTTTGCTCTTCAGCATTTGCCCTCCAGGCGGACACTCTCCCAGCACCAGCTGCCCAGCCTCACTGTGGCAGAGCCTTCCTAGCCAGCCTTTCCCCCTGCAGCCAGGCCAGGAGGAAGCACTCCTGGCTCTCTACACGCGAGCACTGCGGTGGAGCTGCAGGCAAAAGCTGCTGCCTCACAGCGCCTCTCACTCTGCAGCAGGCAAGGGAGAAAGGCAGCTCTGCCTTTCCAGGGAGGGTTTCTTTCCCACAGCCAGCTTACAGCTTGGCCGGAACAGGACTTAAGACTTCCAGCATGGTGGCATAACCTCAGAAAAGTCACACGCTCCCCCTGAAGAAAAAAAAAAAGCGACTTCTTTCTCCCAGGGAAGAGCTACTTGTGTTGGGGGTCTCTATGGCGTGGGATGGCAGTTGCGGGTGGGCTGGGGCTGCAGGGCAGTTTGTGTGTGGAGCTGAGAGTGCCCTGACTGCAACACGGAGAGCAAGGGCAAGGGAAAGGAAAGGTGAAAAGCTGGGCACTTTCCAGGCAGAGTCTCTCAGTTCTCAAGCTTGGCCTGGAGAACGGAGAAGCTTGACTGCTTTCCCAGAAGCAGGGGTAGCTGTCACGGCAGCCCCCCAGTAGAAGACACTGCACGATCACTAGAAACCAGGAAATCATTTTAGGCACGAGCCCACTGAATGTTTGGAACAGAGAGCACAGAAGAGCTTCCTAGGCCATGGCATCTTTGGAAACAAACCCCTTGGCCTACCCTTGCGGGTGCCTCCCGTGTCTTTTCCAACTCTCCTTTTCACCCGGCGGGCTTTGCAAAACCATTGCTGTGACTCGGATTCGGCCACAACGCAGAGTACTAACCACTATACGATCACAGCTGCCCATGTGATTGCCTTTCCTCCTCGGGCCATTTGTCCCTCCTGCCTCCTGCCCTCCTGCCTTCTGCCCTCCTGCGGAGCAGCCAGAGCTGTCAGGTGACGGCAGGCTAGCAGGGAGAAGTCAGAAAATGCGAGTCTGTGTCCTTGCAGAGCAGCACCCGAACAGCGCAAGCCCTCATGTGCCTCCCTGGGAGAGGGGAGGCAAACTCACGCTCTAGATTCACCTTTTCAGAAGTCTCAGTTCTTGGGGATGGCAAAGAACTGGACTGAAGGCAGTTACGGGGCATGTCCAGGGGCTGGCGATGAGGAAAGGACAACTCTGCAAAGAGCGGCCCCGCGTAGCCAGCTGGACAGAGGGTGGTGTAGGGGGGAAGGCAGGTGCATAGCACAGGGGATACGAACTGCTCCGTGCCCAGCCCTGGCTCTTTCTGCTCAAGTGTCCCCTCCACCACGCACCCTGGGGTGCAGTGTGAGCCTGTGGGCGCACCTCCACAAAGAGCGACGGTCCTTTCCCCACTTGCTCTGCTCCTGCTGCTGGGAGAGGTCCTGGCGAGAGGTTGCAGCTGCAGGAGTGCTGCGCTGGGTGGCGGAGGTGGCTCAGCAGAAGGGAGCTGCTCCTCGCCTGAGCTACGTTGCAGCCATGCCCGGCCCTGGCCGCCATGCACCTCGCTGACCCTGCCCTTCCCTGGCTGACCGGGCTCCAGAGCTTGGCCTCAGACCCGTCTCAGCACTTTGGACTTGGCTGGCAACCACTGCTCTGTGCCTGGCCCTCGTTCCTGACACTCAACCAGCTCTCCCTTCTTGCTCGGGTGCTGAGGGCCTGTGCCCTGCCAGGGAGGTCCCTGCCTCACTGGCCTTGCTATGTCCCTCGCAGCCTGCTTGCCTGCCCTCGGAAAGCAGCCCGCTCCCACTGCTGGCTGCCACCTGCAGCAAGAGCGTGCTCACGTTTCGCACTGTGCTGCAAGGACAGCCGGAAGGGGCATCGGTCCCCTGGCGAGAGGCAATCCAGACTTCCCCCAGCCCAACCCATGCACCAGGACAGGAGTGTTGCAGTCTGGTGGGTATAGGTGAGTGGTGCAAGGAGCTGGATTTTGGCTCCGGTTTCTTGGAGAGGTGGGTTTGAAGCCCGTGCTGTCGGGCTTTGTTGTCTCAGGCTGCTGTGATTTGTGCCCAGCTGTGATTTTCTGCTCAGGGACTTTCCAGGTGCAAACCTGTGTCCAGCAGTGACCAGCCTCCCCGCCGACCGCCACCTTGCACTCCCTGGGCCTTCCCGCTGCAGGGTGCCTGCTGCCCAGAGGCTCTGGTTGAGGGCCTCGTTCTCAGAAAGAAGGAGGAATGCCTGCAGAGTTGCCTGGGAAGGCTCGGGCTGCCACGGCAATTTGTCTTCCTGACCGGCTGTGGGGGGCTGTGGTTGGAGGGGTTGGTCCCCTGCAGGGCAGGGCTGGTGCCCACCGGTGGGTGCACAGGCAGGCTGGGCATCTCCTCCCTGGTGGTCTAGTGGTCAGGATTCGGCACTCTCACTGCCGCGGCCTGGGTTCGATTCCCAGCCAGGGAAAGGCTTAGGGTTAGGGCTAACCCTATTGCCACAGCAAGCGAGGCCTTTCACCTGGGGGGCAGCGTGGAAGGAAGGGGACCCTATCAGACGCACAGGAGCTCTGAGCAGGCACGAGGAACAGGGCGTTTCCTCTGTTGCAACAACAGCCATCCTGGGCTTGCCTGTGCAGCCAGCTCCAGGGCAGCCCTGTCTTCTGCCAAATCCCCTTGCAGAATACCCTTTCCTTAGGGCTCCTGGGAGGCGCTGGGTGACAGAGAAAAGGTCTCTGGGTCTGCGGGACGTGACTCACCTGCCGCAGGAGCTGCCTTGTCTTTCAGTCCTAAGATCCCTGCACTACCCAGTCCCACAGAGGCAGGAGCAGGCGACTCTGCAGTGAAGCTTTGCTCTGCACATGCCAATGAGAGACCCTTCCCATGCTTCCTGGTGCAGACGGGGCCAGAAGGCCCAGGGAGGAGCTGAAATGGGCTCCTGGGCCCATGGGCAGGGTGTGTGGAGCATTGCTGGTCAGGGCCACTGAGGCCCTCAGGGCCCTGACAGCACCCAGGTGTCGCGTCCTGCTGCTACGCCACAGGGGACTTGCAATAACAACCAGTGCTTAGGCCCTGCTGATAGTCACAGCCTGAGCCAGCCCTTGGTTCTGTTACGTCCTGGACAACTCCGGTCACTTTGAAAGAAGCCCTGGAAACAAGCCCACCTGCCCCCCACACTCAGCCATGGCACAGGTGTTCCTCAGTGCAGCGAGATGTTGGTGCACAAGGGGTGGCGCTTAACGCTCCCAGACCCGATTTTGCATTCGCACGGCCTTTGGCACGGTTTGGAGACGGTCCTGGCGGACTCTTGGACAGTGCCCGGGGGGAAAGGAAGTAGCCGTTGCTGAGAGCACAGCTCACCGAGGCAGCACACAGGTGCAGCAGTTTGAGCCAAAGGAGGCTGTGACCTCTCGCAAGCTCTAACAGGCTCCAGCGAGCTCTGTCAGCCATTCCTGAGCACAGGGCGCTTGGAGCTCTAGTTCCACCTAGAGTCGTGATGAGGGAAGGTCAAGCAGCCGTCCAGCAGGTGCCAGCGAGAGACCTGTACCACAAGCGCTGGGCCCAGTACAAGAAAGACATGGCCATGCCGGAGCGAGTCCAGCAAAAGGCCTCCGAGAGGCTTGAGGGATTGAAGCATCCGTCACACGAGCAGAGGCTGAGAGAGCTGGGATTGTTTAGGCGGGAGACGCAAAGGCCCAGAGGGGCTCTTGTCGGTGTGTCTAAATACGCGATGGGGGGAGTAAAGAAGACGGAGCCAGACTCCAGAGCCCAGGCAGACTCCAGACTCCAGAACCCAGAGAGGCTGTGGTATACCTAACCAGCACCAGCCCTTGCTTTGCCGAGGCTCCTCTTTATTCCTTCCTTCCTTTATCCCTTCCTTCCTTCCTTCAGGGCAGAGCTCAGCACAGCCCCTGCGGCCAGCAATGGCAGCGCAGCGTCCCCATCTGGGGCCACCACACTGGTGAGCTCCCCCTCCCCGCCCCCGCCATGGCTCTCGCTGCGCCACGGCGTGGGGTGGGGGCAGCACCCCAAAACAGCCAGCGCAGCTGCCCTTGGCTGAGGTGGGCAAAGCCTGGCAGGGTCTGGGGGAGGGTGTCGCGGGAGGCCTGGCAGCCTCTTGGTGACGCGGGCTGGGGTCACAGTGGGACATGCCGCATCACAGCCACAGCTCCCCTCCCGCCACGGGGCCCCTCCCTGCACTTCCCTGCGAGGCCTGGGCAAGCCCAGCTTTCGGGTGCTGCTCTCGCCACCGCTCTTCTCTGGAGGAGCTGCTTTGCAGCGCAACGAGAGGGCGAAGGCAGGCCACGCAACACTGCTGGAGCCTGCCTGGGGAAGTGCAAAGGAGGAGGAGGAGAAGTTTCCTCCTCACTCTCCTGCTACAGGGCCTCATTGAGCGTGAGGGGGCGCAAAGATGGAGAACCTGTGGCCAGACGTGTTCCCAACGCTCAGGAATCTCAGCCGCTACGGTAAGGCTTGCAGGAGGTATTTCCTGACTGCTGTAGAGCATATCAGCTAGGAGAAGAGCTATGGAAAGGCTGGGCTCTGTGGGGCAGGGCTGGACAGGGCTAGTGGGTGCCACGAGAGACCAGTCTGCACGTCCCTTGGTGGCCCAGCGGTGAGTTTGGCAGCCGGGACTCCTGCAGGGGAGACACCTGGGGCTGCCCTGAGCCTGGGCGACTCCTGTGGGCACGGCACCGTCCTCTCACTGGCGTGGAAAGCTAGTCCCCGTTTCCCTAGCGGGCGGGTATGCCTTTCAGGCATGCCCACCTGAAAGGACAGGAGCCTCGCTTAGAAGTGGGCAGAGGTGTCCTCGCAGCTCAGCTCTGCAGCTCCCGCCACGTGGAGCGCCTTGCGTGTTCGGAATTGGGGTGGCGGTATGTTTCGTCTCACCTGCACCGGTCACCTCCTTGGTGAGCAGGGTGCTGAATGGTTGTGCGCTTGCTGACTTGGATTTTTCCCTTGCTTTCCAGAGATTGTTACCATTTGGGACAGCGTCTCTGAATACATTCTAGAGCACTTGGCAGAGAACAAGGTGGGTCTTGTGGCTCGGTCCTCCCCTCCTGAAACGCTGACGGTTTGCCTTGTCCTGACACCCCTGTGCCACGGCGTGCCGTTGCTTCCCTCCCCTGAAAAGAGAAAGAGCACCCCCGCAGGACACTGTCCTGGACAAATGTGCCACAGAGCAGCTTCTCTGGCACCGGCGGTAACAACGGAAGTCCCGATAAAGCAGAAGAGAGTGCTGGGCACTTTCTGGGCCTTCTCCCTTCTCCAGTGCCAGCATGGAAAAACCAAAGCCTGGCCCCTGTTCCAGGGTTGGTCCCTGCCGTTGGAAACCCCTCCGACTGTAGGTAGGGGAGGAATGTTGGCTCTGCTGTTGCTTTCCCAAAGAGATTTGGGGGGCGAGCAGAGGAGCAAGAGGAAAGAAAGGTCTGGAGTGTGTGCTTTCCCTAGTGCCCCATCTTGCCCTTTGCATGCTAGGGGTGGGCAGGGCCCAGGGCAGCATCCCCACGCTCGGGCAAGCCCTCGGTCCGTTTTTCGTCTCCAGGCTGCTTATGCTTGTTCCTTCTCTCCCGCTGCTGCTCTCAGGGTGTCAAGGTATTAGGAGTGGGGATATTCTATGTCCTTAAACACTACGAGTGCTCCGTGAACGGTGAGCTTTCGATTGTTCGGAGACCCATGTTCCGTATATCGGAGGTTGTTGCCAAGGAATACCAGGCCAGGTGCGCTCAAGAAGATGTTCCTGGTAAGAAGACACGTTAAAACCTTTGCCTGCCCTTGCGCCGAGCTTGAGGCGCATGCAAACTGCTCTGAAGACATGACTGAATGCCTCCAGCTGGCCTGAGAACAACTTCAGCTTGTTCAAGCTGCAGAGGCCAGCCAGGAGCAACTGCTCAGAAAGGCTCCCTGGGTGTCCTTTCCTGGTAATATGCCTTCAGCCGGGTGCGTGGGAGGGATAGGACGCTGGCCCCAAAAGCGGAGACATTTGCTGACTATGAGGCGGTGGGGGTGGGGGTGGGGGTCGGGGTGGGGGTGCGGGGGGGGTAGAAGAACCCTGTGGGCTGCTGTGCCGTCCTTGCACTTTGCTTCTTCCTTGCGTCTACTGACATGGCATAGGCTTAGCCAGAGGGCACTGGCTGCGGGCACAGTCACAATGGCCTGGCACCACGCACTTTCTCATGGGACCTGCACCCGTCTGCCCTACTTGTCCTGCCCTCCGGTAACGTGGTCCTACCAAATGGTTAGTTTCCCTTTTTTATTCCTGCACTGGCAAAATCACTGCTGCCCCCTGAGCACCTCAGTTTGCAGGCTGCTCTGACTCTTCCCGGAAGGGACTCCATAAACCGCTCCTAGGCGCTGTAGCAGAGGATTCAAGAGCCTGCTCTGAGGCAGCGCTGTCTTGCCAGAAAGTGTTGTCACCTTGTGATTGGAGCCCGCTGCCCTGCTGCAGAGGTGACTTTGTTCCTCCTTTGCTGCTGTCTAGGTGACGTAAGAATCGTCCCTCTGAGGTACGAGGATCTATCCGTGTGTGCCCACATGCCTTTTACAACGGTGCAGTGCTGCATACAGGAGACCGTGATGGCGTTCTTTCGGGCCATCTCAAAAAGACAGGCCGTGGACTTTGTCTTCAAGGCCATTGGCATTCTCTCCGTACGAGACCAGGAAGTGACCATGAGATTTTACGATGACTTCCTCCTCACCGTGGATGGCACTGGAAAGCTGCTAGCAGCTCTGCTCGGGGTAAGTCGAGCACTTCCCCGTGCTACGCCTACTTCTTCTGGACACCTGTCAAAGGACGACTGAACTGATCTCTGTTGGCCTGCCAGGACCTTCCCGGCCAGCGGGGCAGCCACGGTCTCCAGCCACGCCAACTCTCTCTAGCGTCCGTCTCTCGTACGCAGTGGTCTGGGCGACAGAGGCGAACGTAGGACGAGCTGCCCCGCGTTAGGCCAAGGCTCTGGCTGGCCCAGCATCCCACTCTCTGTGCTAGAAATGATAATGGCGAGGCTTTTACGGGCTCAAAAGTAGGCAGTTTCTGGGGAAAGAGTCTACGACGCAGGCAGGTATCTGTGGCGCTTCCCCTCGCAGAAAGCCATGGTTGAGTGCTGGGCCGTCTGCACTGACCAGCCCTTCCCAGTGTCCCTGGCGTCCCACTGCCATGAACGGCTCTTTTCTGCCCCAGGCCTGCATTCACGCTCTGCTTGGGATGGTCACCCTGTCCCAGCCTGTCTCCTCATCCCAGCCCAATGCCCTTCCCCAGCTCTCTCGTGTGGCACTCCCGGTTCTTACCCACTGGGCAAAGGCAAAGCAAGGGCTGGGTCTCTCTCACTCCTCTTCCATGCTATGGATGCAACCACCCAAATCCTTGGAGAGCCTGTGAGGCTAACACCAGGTCCGAGCCAGGTGTTCTCTTTCCAGGAAGGCTCATAGCAAGCCAACCGGCAAAACCCGGCCCGCAGAGACCCTGGCTAATCGAATGCCTTCTCCTGTGCCTGACTTCTCCACTAACAGAGAAGGCGCGTCCTCGTTGACTGTCTTGACTCTTGCCCTTGCAAAACACCTGGCAGTGAGGTCCCTCAGTCTCAGCTCTGAGCTGTGCATCTTCTGCTTTCCTAGTTGAGGGCTAGCATTTGGAGAGAAAACTTTGTTTCAGGGTGTCCCGGTGGCAGCATCTGCCCTGAGCACAAGAAAGATTTGCTGCCTTTAGGAGCAAGGCAGTCATGTCGCCGGAACGCTCTCACGTACCTCTGTCTCTGTTTCAGGCCCCAGGGATGAGACCCCTGGTGGTTTCAGGAAGAGGAAGTGTGGCTTTTCGCATGGGTCCCGGCAGTGTCTTCATGTTGCCACAGTACGTTTGTGGAGTAGGTCTCAGCTCCTGCTTGGTGAATAGGAGGAGGGGAGGCGAGATGGTCTCCAGGGGCAGCAAGGAGGCCTGGAGTACACTTTCTCCGCGTTAGGATAGGGAAGCCCTGGCCCAGACTGGTGGGGCCTCTCGTGTGCGCACACGCCGCGGAGGTCTGGCCTGTGCCTCTCCGGTTCCTCAGAATGAGAGTTCTCAAGGATGTTGCGTACTCTGCTTTGGAAAGCTATGGCCTTGGCAGGCCTTCTCAAAGCTCTCTGGCAACGGACTGTGAATGCGAGCGGCAAAGGGAGCGTGGTGCCTTTTCTGCAGCCTGGCGTCTTCTCCTTTCCAGATTTGATTTGACGCTTCCGGCTGAAAAACAAGAGGCGGAATCTCCCTCCCAGGGATCCCTGAAGTGCACTGAAGAAGAAGGGCAGATGGACAGAACAGGTCATGTCACAGCTGACTTGTGAGAGAGAAGGGAGTGTGCATGCGTGCGTGTGTTCATGCGTGTGTTCCCTTTGTCCTCAGCAGTAGGTGGTTGGAGCCCTGGTCAAGATGCGGTGCCTGGGAGAGTAGACTGCCTCTTTGTGCCTCTATTTACCCCTCGCAGCAAATCTCAAGTGACTCTGGATGGCAGGAGGTCTCAGGGTGGCCCAACAGCAACAAATGCAGCTGGTGCCGCTGAAGGGCAGTTTTGCCCCGGGGTGCTGCGCCCTGGTGGATAGCGCAAGCTCCTCTTTCACTTTAGGACGTTTGGCGGCGAGGTGTCTATGCTGGAGGGGAAGGGAGGGGGGGTCTACCTCTCTGACGGATCCCGGGCACGTGAATGTGGGGAGAAAGATTGCCTGGAGATGACTGTCAACAGGCTGCTGGCGTGTGCCAAGGACATCCTAGGGAGCAAGACCTCTTGGAGAGCGTGGCTCCAAGGGGATCAGCCTGTTTGATCCGATGCTGGAGCACATCTGCCTGTCCCAAGTGCTCACAAAGACGCTTGCTGAAGAGCCTTCTCCTTTCCTACTTCCAGGGAGTGCTCCCGTTGCGTGCCTCCTCTCTCAAGAAAGGCCTGTGCCACCCGCGTTATCTGGCGCCGGCCGTAAAAAGCAGAAGGGGCGGAAGAGCAAAGGAAGCAAGTCGTCGGCCAGGTGAGGCTCTTGGAGAAAAGGGCTGAGGGTGCCCTTGTGCTCTTGGAGTTCTTCGAAGGGGTTGCTTCTTCCGTACACTCTGTCAGTGTGACATCTGAAGGGCGGCCAACAAGTCTTTGCATGACTTGGTCTTCCTAGATTGACGGCAAGCCTGTCGCAGGTTTCTGCGAGCCTCTGGTGTCAAGCTTCTCTCTGGTGCCTTTCTTGTTTCCAGGACGGAGACTGAGATGTCGCCTGTGAGACCAGCCTCTTCCTCCAGAGGGTCTCGGAAGGCCGCCAAAGGCCGGGAGGCAAAGGACAGAGCGCGTAACAAGCAGACTGAGGGAAAAGGTAATGTCACAGCTGACTGGTGAGAGAGGTGTGTTTGTTTTCCTTTTGGCCTCCGCAGCACGGGGCTGGAGCCAAGCTGAAAAGGCGATGCCCGGCGGAGTAGGCTGCTTCTCTTGTGCCTCTGTTTACTCATCACGGCAGATCTCAGGGGACTTCTCCTGGAAGGGGCTCTCTGGGCAGTCCTGCAGCACCAACTGCAGCAGCTGCCACTGCTGAGGGGCACTTGGCCCTGGGACTCCATGCCCTGGTGTGTCTTGCAAGCTGCTCCTTAGTTGCAGGAGTCTGTCTGTGCAGCAGCATTTAGGAATTTAGGAAGATCCCTCCGCGCTCTGCGCGGGATCAAAATCCTGCCTTGAGCTGCCAGTGGCGGAGGGGGTCTACCTTTCCCAGGGAAGCAGCGCGCTGGAAAGTGGGGAGGAAGACCACGTGGAGATGAGTGGCGACAGGCTGCGAAGCTGTGCCAAAACGTGGCTTCCTTGTGGAGGCTGGTAATTGCAGGCCTTGTGCTGTGCATCTCCCTAAGCATGTCTTTGGGCTGGATGCGCCAGAAGAGCACGTCTGTGCATGTGAGCGCCTTAGAGATGTGCAGGAATCTGTTCCCCTTCTCGTGTGGAACTATGCCCTCCAGCCCGCAGCCGCCCCAAAGGAGAGGGTACCATGAGGTCACCAGCACCTCCCAGCCAAGCCCCGCTTTTTAAGCCTATGGGCTAGAGAAAGCAGGAGAACAGCCACAGTACTCCAGGGCAGAAGGGTGCCCTGCAGAAGTGAAGAGCTGGACAGGATTCTGTGTCAGCAAGGGCCTAAGACCTGCTCGGGAGCAGAGCTCCGAGGCAATCGGGCTCTTTGATCCAAAGCTGGAGCACAGCTGCCTGTCCTTCTTGTTCAAACGCTCACAGAGATGCTTGCTGAAGAGTCTCCGCCCTTCCTACTTCCAGGGAGTCCTCCTGCTGAGCGCCTCCTTTCTCGAGAAAGGCTTTCTCCGCCCACGCTATCTGGGGCCAGCTCAAAGGGAGGGAAAGAATGGAAAACCCGGGCAAACAAGCCAGCTGCCAGGTGAGGCTCTTGGAGCAAAGCATGCCGGTGACCGTGTGCTTTTGGCATTCTGGGAAGGAGTTGTTTCCGTCGCACACGCCGTCGGTATGAACTCTGAAAGGTTGTCAACTCGTGTCACAACGACCGATGTCGATGCAAGAGGTGTTGCAGCAGCTGAGAAGTTGCAGCAAAGCTGTTCTGCTTTGCTAGACATTTCAAGGGACCTCATTTGGTTGCAGCGTAGATGAGAGCACTTCCCAGAGGAACGTGAAAGTCAGACCATCCTCCCCCACCAACAGAGAGCGGTGTCCGTTTTCCCTGGTTTTTAGGTTGGATTCAATTCACTAGAAGCCTCCCCTTTTCCCATTTCACCCCAAAACAGAGTCTTTCTGACCACCTCACGGCCTTTAGTGCCCCTAGCAGGAGGCGGCTAGCGGGCTCTGCAGGCTCCGGGCGTGGCAAATGGCACTGGTTTTCTCCTCGTGCCATCCAGAGAGGGCCCACACCTGGGCATCCAGAGCTTTCCTTAGGGCCTGTAGGGCCCTCACTCTTGACGGGATCACAAGGGCTCAAATACACCAAATGCTCCAGCAGCACTGTCTTGTGCTGCAGAGGCTGGCACGCCGCTGCTTGTGAGCACAAGATGGAGAACGGTCTCATCCGGGACTCCGATAACCTCACCCGGCTTGTGTGTTTTCAGCCTGCTGCAAACAGTTTGGGAGAGCTCCTCTCAGGTGGACGAGGACAGCAAGCAGCAAGAACCTCGTCAAGCCAGACCTCGGACTGCAATTCCTGTTTGCAGGCAGCCAAACAGGGCAGAACAGGTAAGCCGAGGAGCGGAGCCGTGGAGGTCTCCAAGTCCGAGTGGTACTGCTGCCCCCCAAAGAGCAGGCCAGGTGGCCATGGTCTTTCAAGCTTGCCTGCCCATGCCTGGCAGGGAGAAGCTGCTGCAAAAAGCCAAAGGGGAGGAGCAGCAATGTGCTGTGGTGGGGGCATGGCTGGGTCGCCCCCTCCCTTGAACTTGCGGGGAAGAAGGCCAACCACAGGCGGGGCTGTGTTTGCAAGAGTGTAGCCAGCCGAGTGAAGGACGCCACGAGTCCTCTCTCTTCAGCCCTTGGGAGACCTCACCTGGAGCCAGCCCTAGGTCCAGGGTGGGGCTCGACCATGCAAGAGAGGCTCTGGAATGCTGGAGCAAATCCAGCGGAGGCTCCCAAGCTGGTCAGCGGGCTGGAGAACCTGGTGTCCAAGGGAGAGGTGGAGAGGACTGTGTTTGTTCAGCCCATAGAAGAGAAGGCTCAAGGGTCCATCTCCTTGCTGTCTGCAGCTACCCGGGGGAAAGGCTAGAGGTAACTTAGCCAGCTCTTCTCAGAGGCGCACAGTGACAGGGTGAGAGGCACAAGACGTAGAGTTGCAAAAAGGCAGATTCCGGCTAGCTGTTGGGAGGCGCGTTTCCACCATGAGGGTGGTCAAAGTTTGGAACAGGGCCCAGAGAGGCTGTGGGACTTCTACCCTTGGAGTTATTCAACCCTCAGGTGGACACAGCCCGGGCAGCCTGCTCTAACTGGCCCCGCTTGGAGCGGGGCCTTGGACGAGAGTTCTCCAGAGGTCCCCTCCAACCGACCCCGTTCAGTGGTTCCGTGCTGGGGTCTGACTGGTGGAACCCCACGGGAGCGTTTGATTTCACGGTTGCAGCGCTGAAAAACGGTCATTCCTTGCCCTCATTCACCCTGTCACGAGCGATGTCAGCAAGAGAGAATGGAGCCAGCAAGCAACGGTGGTGAATCCCGGCCAGGGTCCCTGCCTGCGGCAGTGCTTGGCATGGGGGTTTCTGAGGCCAGAGCAGAGCAAGTGTGCGGGAGGACGCACAGGCCCCGCAGTTGCTGGCTTCTCCAGGGCTGAGAGGTGAGAGCGCCTGAGGGAGGTCAGAAGCAGCCTCAAATTTGTCCTCTGGCCCCAATGCAGGCTTGGCGGCATCAGGAAACGCTGCCCGAGGTTCAGCCACACTCACCAGTGCCGTGGCTTGGGAAAGAGGAGAGCGCTGCTGCCTTCCTGCCCCGAGCTGAGGAGAAGAAGAGGAAGCCAGAGAGGCTGCCGCGGCTGCGCAAAGAGTAAGTGCGCGCCAGGCCCAGCCCCGGCCTGGAAAACTGGAGTGGCAGCACCTGTCCGAGGTGTGAGGAAGCCCATCTTGGGAGCCATGGGGCTGGGTATGGCGTCCCCTGATTTCTCCTGGCATGGCAATGACCTGGGCTGGACCCTGGTGCCAGGCAGCCCCAAGCTGCATTGCCACTTGAAGGCTGTGGGTACCACCAGCGGGAGCGTGCGTGCAGGGGCTGGTCGAGGGGAGAGGCAGGAGGGCCTCAGCCAGAAGGGGAGAGGGAACTTTCCCTGCTCTTGCAGGCAGCTTTCTGTACGAGCAAGCCACACCCTGCAACTCTTGGAGACTTACCAAGTGCGTCGGGAAGAGTGGAAGCAGAGGGTAGAGCTGAATCGGCAGCGGAATTCCCAAGAGAAGCACTTCCTCTGGTAAATTTCTCCAGCTGGGGGTGCTGTTTCCCCTTCCCCTGCACTGGCCTTCCCTCCACATCCAGGAGCACCCAAGGGGAGGGGAGGGGAAGGGGGTCCGGTCTTTCCCTGGCACCCCTCGTGGGAGAGCAACAGGCTTTGCAGGCTGTGGCCTGGGAGCAGGCACCCTTCCAGCCCAGGGGCAGGGGTTGGGCACTCAGCGGTGGGCTTTCCCTGTGGGACCAGAAAGTTGTGGCTGCCGACGATGAAAGGATTCCTCCAGCGTTTTGGCTCTCCCTTTTCAAACCGCACGCTCCATCCTTGTCTCCCCAAGGCTCCACACCCGGACACCTTGCCCTGTGGGGATCGAGGCCGGCTTGGTGCAAAGTCCCATCCCCGCCTGACTCCTCCGCAGGCTGATTACCGGCACGTGGCACCTTGTCATGTCCTTGCCTTGGACACTAGGGCCCCTGTCCCGTTCCAGAAAGCATAGAGATGCCAGCAGAAGCAGACCCCAGAAGAACCGCCCTGCCCTAGGCCTGCAGCGTTTCCGTGCCCTTCTCCCTGTGCCTAAAACCAAACGGTTCCTTTTTAATGCCCTAGCACTGGGCAGCAGATGGCTCTGCGGGATCAAAGGGAGAGATACCAGGACTTGCTGGCTGCGCAGAAGACGTGTGAACATTGCTGGAAAGTCTGGAAGCGTGGTCCTGAGCCATCTTGCTAGCTGCGGAAGCCTGCCTGGGCCTGAAGAGCGACCAATCCCAAGGCACTGCAGCTCCAGGGCCAAGTGGAGGCCTGTCAGCGTGGGAGCTCCCTCGGCTGCTGTCAGCGTTGTCTCCATTGCGGCCATGGAGCTCTTAGCAAAGGGGATGTTGAAATCCACCTACAAGGGCCAAAGGAAAAAAAAAAGTGGCGTGTACTTGTTCACGGCTGGAGTAACCAGCCTGTGCCTCACAAAGGACAGTGCTGCAGGACAGATGAACAGAAGAGCTGTTAAACCCCCCATGTGCTCCTCCACAGTTTTTGTAGCGCCGTAACAGAATAACGCCCGTACACAGACCGCAGCATAGAGACACGCGTGCCACAGAGCGGGTGTGCAAGCAAACCACTGCCTCACTCATTCTAAGGACAGCGCGCGCGCACACACACGCGCCCCTTTCTTCCTTCATTACCCTCCCTAGGACACGCTCAGAGCTCACACCTCTCACTCCCCAAGACCCTCACGCACAGCCAGGACTGCACCGCCAGAGTGCACATGCACCAGCCCAACACATCCCTGACACTGCACACGCATCCGCACACATGCTCACGCTCTCCACACGCACAGAGACACTGCACAGCGGACACACCCCTCACACAGCATGGTGGCCAGGACACACGTACACCTGATGGGCCCACAGCCCCAGGGGTGCTATAGGAGCTGCAGCCCTTCTCCGGATTGTATGGGGAAAGGCTGAGGGCAGAGGAGGAGCTGCTGTGGGGTAGAGCGGTGCGGCAACCTGGGAGTGCAGATGCCTGGCTTTTCTCTGCAGCTGCAGTGCTCTCCAGCCAGGCAAACCTGGGATGGGCCATGTTTGTCCCTGGGCCTCCGTCGGCCCTTGGCTGCTCCTTGTGGCGGCCCCCCCAGGGCTGTGCTCATGTCCTGGTGGGCGCACGGTGTCCCCACCACCCACCTCCTGCCTGCTGCCTGGAGGTGGACGTGCCTCATTTAGACCTTCCTCCTCTCTTGCCGCATGGCTGCGGTTGGTTTTTTTTAGCGCTTTCTTGAATTAGGTTTTCAAAGCAGCACCTAGTAGCTTCTTGTAAACTACAGGCAGCTCACAGCTGCTTGACTGCCCTGTCAGCCTTTTTCAAATCCTGGGCTCCTTGAAGCCTGTCCATGCGCCTCCTCTGACCCGGGAACACAGCATCTCCCTGCCCTTCATCAAACACAGGAAGGGGCTTTGTGGATCCTCCCAGAGGAGCGGGTGATGGCCGTGTCCTTTCGGTCTGTTGCTGGGAGAAGCCTCTTCTTCGGTCGTCTTCCTTGTCCCAGTAACGCCTGATGCTCCAAACACTGCACTCTCCCTGCAAGTGCTGCCTCTTACTAAGCACCTGCTTCACTGGCAGACATTCGGCGTAGTAAAGAGGCAAAGGCTTTGGACCGCCTTGCTGCTGCAGGGACCAACAAATTGCCAAGGAGGTCCAGAAGCTGAGTACTCAGCCAGTACTGTTTTGCCCTGCCTGTGCGCTTAGTTGGCAGCTTTCCCTGGCCATGCAACTCATGAAGTGGTGCTGACCCTGATTTCCAGAAAAGTGCTTGTCAGTTTAAAAGAGAAGAACTGGTTTTCAGTGGGGAGTTGGAAGGGCGACGTTCTGCTGCTTTGGGGGACTGCCCGCTGGCTTTTCTGGTGCGGTGACCCTTCTGTCTCGTCTCGCTCTGAGAGCTCCGTGAGGTCCCTCTTGACCCTCCCTGTGTGGAATAGCTACAAGATGCTGCTGCAGAGACTACTGGACTCTGACAGCCAGGCAGGGGTTAGGCCAGAGCCCAGATGCCCTCGGGAGCAGAGCGCAAAGCCAGAAGCCCGTTGGCTCCCCCACGAGATGTGGTTTGGGACCAGTGTTCCCTGCTGCTGCTCTCCGTGTCCTTCTTGGCTGCCTTAGCCCCTCTCCAGCCTCCACTCCCATTGGCCCAGCATGGCTTTGGCTGCTCTGGGTCTGCCCTTACTCACGGTCCCTGTGGCAGTCGGGTGTCCTTCTTCTGCCTCCCCTCGCCCCCTCCCCCGGCTGCCTTCACTACAGGGGCTTTCTGATGCACTCAATGGCCTCACAGGGCTGCCACAGCAGCGACCTCACTGTCCCAGCCCTGGGTCGCCTGTGGCCTCCCTTTTCCTGCCTCTAGCCAGCTAAACCCTGCTGAGGGGCACTTTGCCCTGGCACTCCGTGCCCTGGTGAATGTTGCAAGCCTGGCACGCAATGGCTGCTCCTTGCTGGACGAGACAAAGAGGAAAGCACTTGAGGTGCCCGGTTAATGCTGAAGAGCCATGGTGATCGCAGGCAACAATGGTTGCTCGTGGGCTCCAGTCCGCCTCTCCAAGCGTGCTCCAGTGGCGCAATGGGCCAGCGCGCAGTACTTATACAGCAGTGCTAAGCGGAGGGATGCTGAGGGTGTGAGTTCAAGCCTCACCTGGAGCATGGGCTTTTGATCATGCACTGCCTCCTCTTCCCTTGGGCGGTGCAGCTTCCTAGCAGCGACATCTGTCTCAAGCCAGACATCCCGGGACCTGCCAATACAGACACCTTGGAACACCAGAAGCGCTCGGGGCCGTTCCAGGCTTGACCTGGGCTCTGCCCGCATAGCACTCGGTTTGGGGCCCCGGAGGCAGAGCTGGGCTCTCCTCCCTTCTCTTCCGCAGAGGATCCAGACCCCACTCAGGGCGCAGATGCTAACATTTTCCTTTGCTCTTCAGCATTTGCCCTCCAGGCGGACACTCTCCCAGCACCAGCTGCCCAGCCTCACTGTGGCAGAGCCTTCCTAGCCAGCCTTTCCCCCTGCAGCCAGGCCAGGAGGAAGCACTCCTGGCTCTCTACACGCGAGCACTGCGGTGGAGCTGCAGGCAAAAGCTGCTGCCTCACAGCGCCTCTCACTCTGCAGCAGGCAAGGGAGAAAGGCAGCTCTGCCTTTCCAGGGAGGGTTTCTTTCCCACAGCCAGCTTACAGCTTGGCCGGAACAGGACTTAAGACTTCCAGCATGGTGGCATAACCTCAGAAAAGTCACACGCTCCCCCTGAAGAAAAAAAAAAAAGCGACTTCTTTCTCCCAGGGAAGAGCTACTTGTGTTGGGGGTCTCTATGGCGTGGGATGGCAGTTGCGGGTGGGCTGGGGCTGCAGGGCAGTTTGTGTGTGGAGCTGAGAGTGCCCTGACTGCAACACGGAGAGCAAGGGCAAGGGAAAGGAAAGGTGAAAAGCTGGGCACTTTCCAGGCAGAGTCTCTCAGTTCTCAAGCTTGGCCTGGAGAACGGAGAAGCTTGACTGCTTTCCCAGAAGCAGGGGTAGCTGTCACGGCAGCCCCCCAGCAGAAGACACTGCACGATCACTAGAAACCAGGAAATCATTTTAGGCACGAGCCCACTGAATGTTTGGAACAGAGAGCACAGAAGAGCTTCCTAGGCCATGGCATCTTTGGAAACAAACCCCTTGGCCTACCCTTGCGGGTGCCTCCCGTGTCTTTTCCAACTCTCCTTTTCACCCGGCGGGCTTTGCAAAACCATTGCTGTGACTCGGATTCGGCCACAACGCAGAGTACTAACCACTATACGATCACAGCTGCCCATGTGATTGCCTTTCCTCCTCGGGCCATTTGTCCCTCCTGCCTCCTGCCCTCCTGCCTTCTGCCCTCCTGCGGAGCAGCCAGAGCTGTCAGGTGACGGCAGGCTAGCAGGGAGAAGTCAGAAAATGCGAGTCTGTGTCCTTGCAGAGCAGCACCCGAACAGCGCAAGCCCTCATGTGCCTCCCTGGGAGAGGGGAGGCAAACTCACGCTCTAGATTCACCTTTTCAGAAGTCTCAGTTCTTGGGGATGGCAAAGAACTGGACTGAAGGCAGTTACGGGGCATGTCCAGGGGCTGGCGATGAGGAAAGGACAACTCTGCAAAGAGCGGCCCCGCGTAGCCAGCTGGACAGAGGGTGGTGTAGGGGGGAAGGCAGGTGCATATCACAGGGGATACGAACTGCTCCGTGCCCAGCCCTGGCTCTTTCTGCTCAAGTGTCCCCTCCACCACGCACCCTGGGGTGCAGTGTGAGCCTGTGGGCGCACCTCCACAAAGAGCGACGGTCCTTTCCCCACTTGCTCTGCTCCTGCTGCTGGGAGAGGTCCTGGCGAGAGGTTGCAGCTGCAGGAGTGCTGCGCTGGGTGGCGGAGGTGGCTCAGCAGAAGGGAGCTGCTCCTCGCCTGAGCTACGTTGCAGCCATGCCCGGCCCTGGCCGCCATGCACCTCGCTGACCCTGCCCTTCCCTGGCTGACCGGGCTCCAGAGCTTGGCCTCAGACCCGTCTCAGCACTTTGGACTTGGCTGGCAACCACTGCTCTGTGCCTGGCCCTCGTTCCTGACACTCAACCAGCTCTCCCTTCTTGCTCGGGTGCTGAGGGCCTGTGCCCTGCCAGGGAGGTCCCTGCCTCACTGGCCTTGCTATGTCCCTCGCAGCCTGCTTGCCTGCCCTCGGAAAGCAGCCCGCTCCCACTGCTGGCTGCCACCTGCAGCAAGAGCGTGCTCACGTTTCGCACTGTGCTGCAAGGACAGCCGGAAGGGGCATCGGTCCCCTGGCGAGAGGCAATCCAGACTTCCCCCAGCCCAACCCATGCACCAGGACAGGAGTGTTGCAGTCTGGTGGGTATAGGTGAGTGGTGCAAGGAGCTGGATTTTGGCTCCGGTTTCTTGGAGAGGTGGGTTTGAAGCCCGTGCTGTCGGGCTTTGTTGTCTCAGGCTGCTGTGATTTGTGCCCAGCTGTGATTTTCTGCTCAGGGACTTTCCAGGTGCAAACCTGTGTCCAGCAGTGACCAGCCTCCCCGCCGACCGCCACCTTGCACTCCCTGGGCCTTCCCGCTGCAGGGTGCCTGCTGCCCAGAGGCTCTGGTTGAGGGCCTCGTTCTCAGAAAGAAGGAGGAATGCCTGCAGAGTTGCCTGGGAAGGCTCGGGCTGCCACGGCAATTTGTCTTCCTGACCGGCTGTGGGGGGCTGTGGTTGGAGGGGTTGGTCCCCTGCAGGGCAGGGCTGGTGCCCACCGGTGGGTGCACAGGCAGGCTGGGCATCTCCTCCCTGGTGGTCTAGTGGTCAGGATTCGGCACTCTCACTGCCGCGGCCTGGGTTCGATTCCCAGCCAGGGAAAGGCTTAGGGTTAGGGCTAACCCTATTGCCACAGCAAGCGAGGCCTTTCACCTGGGGGGCAGCGTGGAAGGAAGGGGACCCTATCAGACGCACAGGAGCTCTGAGCAGGCACGAGGAACAGGGCGTTTCCTCTGTTGCAACAACAGCCATCCTGGGCTTGCCTGTGCAGCCAGCTCCAGGGCAGCCCTGTCTTCTGCCAAATCCCCTTGCAGAATACCCTTTCCTTAGGGCTCCTGGGAGGCGCTGGGTGACAGAGAAAAGGTCTCTGGGTCTGCGGGACGTGACTCACCTGCCGCAGGAGCTGCCTTGTCTTTCAGTCCTAAGATCCCTGCACTACCCAGTCCCACAGAGGCAGGAGCAGGCGACTCTGCAGTGAAGCTTTGCTCTGCACATGCCAATGAGAGACCCTTCCCATGCTTCCTGGTGCAGACGGGGCCAGAAGGCCCAGGGAGGAGCTGAAATGGGCTCCTGGGCCCATGGGCAGGGTGTGTGGAGCATTGCTGGTCAGGGCCACTGAGGCCCTCAGGGCCCTGACAGCACCCAGGTGTCGCGTCCTGCTGCTACGCCACAGGGGACTCGCAATAACAACCAGTGCTTAGGCCCTGCTGATAGTCACAGCCTGAGCCAGCCCTTGGTTCTGTTACGTCCTGGACAACTCCGGTCACTTTGAAAGAAGCCCTGGAAACAAGCCCACCTGCCCCCCACACTCAGCCATGGCACAGGTGTTCCTCAGTGCAGCGAGATGTTGGTGCACAAGGGGTGGCGCTTAACGCTCCCAGACCCGATTTTGCATTCGCACGGCCTTTGGCACGGTTTGGAGACGGTCCTGGCGGACTCTTGGACAGTGCCCGGGGGGAAAGGAAGTAGCCGTTGCTGAGAGCACAGCTCACCGAGGCAGCACACAGGTGCAGCAGTTTGAGCCAAAGGAGGCTGTGACCTCTCGCAAGCTCTAACAGGCTCCAGCGAGCTCTGTCAGCCATTCCTGAGCACAGGGCGCTTGGAGCTCTAGTTCCACCTAGAGTCGTGATGAGGGAAGGTCAAGCAGCCGTCCAGCAGGTGCCAGCGAGAGACCTGTACCACAAGCGCTGGGCCCAGTACAAGAAAGACATGGCCATGCCGGAGCGAGTCCAGCAAAAGGCCTCCGAGAGGCTTGAGGGATTGAAGCATCCGTCACACGAGCAGAGGCTGAGAGAGCTGGGATTGTTTAGGCGGGAGACACAAAGGCCCAGAGGGGCTCTTGTCGGTGTGTCTAAATACGCGATGGGGGGAGTAAAGAAGACGGAGCCAGACTCCAGAGCCCAGGCAGACTCCAGACTCCAGAACCCAGAGAGGCTGTGGTATACCTAACCAGCACCAGCCCTTGCTTTGCCGAGGCTCCTCTTTATTCCTTCCTTCCTTTATCCCTTCCTTCCTTCCTTCAGGGCAGAGCTCAGCACAGCCCCTGCGGCCAGCAATGGCAGCGCAGCGTCCCCATCTGGGGCCACCACACTGGTGAGCTCCCCCTCCCCGCCCCCGCCATGGCTCTCGCTGCGCCACGGCGTGGGGTGGGGGCAGCACCCCAAAACAGCCAGCGCAGCTGCCCTTGGCTGAGGTGGGCAAAGCCTGGCAGGGTCTGGGGGAGGGTGTCGCGGGAGGCCTGGCAGCCTCTTGGTGACGCGGGCTGGGGTCACAGTGGGACATGCCGCATCACAGCCACAGCTCCCCTCCCGCCACGGGGCCCCTCCCTGCACTTCCCTGCGAGGCCTGGGCAAGCCCAGCTTTCGGGTGCTGCTCTCGCCACCGCTCTTCTCTGGAGGAGCTGCTTTGCAGCGCAACGAGAGGGCGAAGGCAGGCCACGCAACACTGCTGGAGCCTGCCTGGGGAAGTGCAAAGGAGGAGGAGGAGAAGTTTCCTCCTCACTCTCCTGCTACAGGGCCTCATTGAGCGTGAGGGGGCGCAAAGATGGAGAACCTGTGGCCAGACGTGTTCCCAACGCTCAGGAATCTCAGCCGCTACGGTAAGGCTTGCAGGAGGTATTTCCTGACTGCTGTAGAGCATATCAGCTAGGAGAAGAGCTATGGAAAGGCTGGGCTCTGTGGGGCAGGGCTGGACAGGGCTAGTGGGTGCCACGAGAGACCAGTCTGCACGTCCCTTGGTGGCCCAGCGGTGAGTTTGGCAGCCGGGACTCCTGCAGGGGAGACACCTGGGGCTGCCCTGAGCCTGGGCGACTCCTGTGGGCACGGCACCGTCCTCTCACTGGCGTGGAAAGCTAGTCCCCGTTTCCCTAGCGGGCGGGTATGCCTTTCAGGCATGCCCACCTGAAAGGACAGGAGCCTCGCTTAGAAGTGGGCAGAGGTGTCCTCGCAGCTCAGCTCTGCAGCTCCCGCCACGTGGAGCGCCTTGCGTGTTCGGAATTGGGGTGGCGGTATGTTTCGTCTCACCTGCACCGGTCACCTCCTTGGTGAGCAGGGTGCTGAATGGTTGTGCGCTTGCTGACTTGGATTTTTCCCTTGCTTTCCAGAGATTGTTACCATTTGGGACAGCGTCTCTGAATACATTCTAGAGCACTTGGCAGAGAACAAGGTGGGTCTTGTGGCTCGGTCCTCCCCTCCTGAAACGCTGACGGTTTGCCTTGTCCTGACACCCCTGTGCCACGGCGTGCCGTTGCTTCCCTCCCCTGAAAAGAGAAAGAGCACCCCCGCAGGACACTGTCCTGGACAAATGTGCCACAGAGCAGCTTCTCTGGCACCGGCGGTAACAACGGAAGTCCCGATAAAGCAGAAGAGAGTGCTGGGCACTTTCTGGGCCTTCTCCCTTCTCCAGTGCCAGCATGGAAAAACCAAAGCCTGGCCCCTGTTCCAGGGTTGGTCCCTGCCGTTGGAAACCCCTCCGACTGTAGGTAGGGGAGGAATGTTGGCTCTGCTGTTGCTTTCCCAAAGAGATTTGGGGGGCGAGCAGAGGAGCAAGAGGAAAGAAAGGTCTGGAGTGTGTGCTTTCCCTAGTGCCCCATCTTGCCCTTTGCATGCTAGGGGTGGGCAGGGCCCAGGGCAGCATCCCCACGCTCGGGCAAGCCCTCGGTCCGTTTTTCGTCTCCAGGCTGCTTATGCTTGTTCCTTCTCTCCCGCTGCTGCTCTCAGGGTGTCAAGGTATTAGGAGTGGGGATATTCTATGTCCTTAAACACTACGAGTGCTCCGTGAACGGTGAGCTTTCGATTGTTCGGAGACCCATGTTCCGTATATCGGAGGTTGTTGCCAAGGAATACCAGGCCAGGTGCGCTCAAGAAGATGTTCCTGGTAAGAAGACACGTTAAAACCTTTGCCTGCCCTTGCGCCGAGCTTGAGGCGCATGCAAACTGCTCTGAAGACATGACTGAATGCCTCCAGCTGGCCTGAGAACAACTTCAGCTTGTTCAAGCTGCAGAGGCCAGCCAGGAGCAACTGCTCAGAAAGGCTCCCTGGGTGTCCTTTCCTGGTAATATGCCTTCAGCCGGGTGCGTGGGAGGGATAGGACGCTGGCCCCAAAAGCGGAGACATTTGCTGACTACGAGGCGGTGGGGGTGGGGGTGGGGGTCGGGGTGGGGGTGCGGGGGGGGTAGAAGAACCCTGTGGGCTGCTGTGCCGTCCTTGCACTTTGCTTCTTCCTTGCGTCTACTGACATGGCATAGGCTTAGCCAGAGGGCACTGGCTGCGGGCACAGTCACAATGGCCTGGCACCACGCACTTTCTCATGGGACCTGCACCCGTCTGCCCTACTTGTCCTGCCCTCCGGTAACGTGGTCCTACCAAATGGTTAGTTTCCCTTTTTTATTCCTGCACTGGCAAAATCACTGCTGCCCCCTGAGCACCTCAGTTTGCAGGCTGCTCTGACTCTTCCCGGAAGGGACTCCATAAACCGCTCCTAGGCGCTGTAGCAGAGGATTCAAGAGCCTGCTCTGAGGCAGCGCTGTCTTGCCAGAAAGTGTTGTCGCCTTGTGATTGGAGCCCGCTGCCCTGCTGCAGAGGTGACTTTGTTCCTCCTTTGCTGCTGTCTAGGTGACGTAAGAATCGTCCCTCTGAGGTACGAGGATCTATCCGTGTGTGCCCACATGCCTTTTACAACGGTGCAGTGCTGCATACAGGAGACCGTGATGGCGTTCTTTCGGGCCATCTCAAAAAGACAGGCCGTGGACTTTGTCTTCAAGGCCATTGGCATTCTCTCCGTACGAGACCAGGAAGTGACCATGAGATTTTACGATGACTTCCTCCTCACCGTGGATGGCACTGGAAAGCTGCTAGCAGCTCTGCTCGGGGTAAGTCGAGCACTTCCCCGTGCTACGCCTACTTCTTCTGGACACCTGTCAAAGGACGACTGAACTGATCTCTGTTGGCCTGCCAGGACCTTCCCGGCCAGCGGGGCAGCCACGGTCTCCAGCCACGCCAACTCTCTCTAGCGTCCGTCTCTCGTACGCAGTGGTCTGGGCGACAGAGGCGAACGTAGGACGAGCTGCCCCGCGTTAGGCCAAGGCTCTGGCTGGCCCAGCATCCCACTCTCTGTGCTAGAAATGATAATGGCGAGGCTTTTACGGGCTCAAAAGTAGGCAGTTTCTGGGGAAAGAGTCTACGACGCAGGCAGGTATCTGTGGCGCTTCCCCTCGCAGAAAGCCATGGTTGAGTGCTGGGCCGTCTGCACTGACCAGCCCTTCCCAGTGTCCCTGGCGTCCCACTGCCATGAACGGCTCTTTTCTGCCCCAGGCCTGCATTCACGCTCTGCTTGGGATGGTCACCCTGTCCCAGCCTGTCTCCTCATCCCAGCCCAATGCCCTTCCCCAGCTCTCTCGTGTGGCACTCCCGGTTCTTACCCACTGGGCAAAGGCAAAGCAAGGGCTGGGTCTCTCTCGCTCCTCTTCCATGCTATGGATGCAACCACCCAAATCCTTGGAGAGCCTGTGAGGCTAACACCAGGTCCGAGCCAGGTGTTCTCTTTCCAGGAAGGCTCATAGCAAGCCAACCGGCAAAACCCGGCCCGCAGAGACCCTGGCTAATCGAATGCCTTCTCCTGTGCCTGACTTCTCCACTAACAGAGAAGGCGCGTCCTCGTTGACTGTCTTGACTCTTGCCCTTGCGAAACACCTGGCAGTGAGGTCCCTCAGTCTCAGCTCTGAGCTGTGCATCTTCTGCTTTCCTAGTTGAGGGCTAGCATTTGGAGAGGAAACTTTGTTTCAGGGTGTCCCCGTGGCAGCATCTGCCCTGAGCACAAGAAAGATTTGCTGCCTTTAGGAGCAAGGCAGTCATGTCGCCGGAACGCTCTCACGTACCTCTGTCTCTGTTTCAGGCCCCAGGGACGAGACCCCTGGTGGTTTCAGGAAGAGGAAGTGTGGCTTTTCGCATGGGTCCCGGCAGTGTCTTCGTGTTGCCACAGTACGTTTGTGGAGTAGGTCTCAGCTCCTGCTTGGTGAATAGGAGGAGGGGAGGCGAGATGGTCTCCAGGGGCAGCAAGGAGGCCTGGAGTACACTTTCTCCGCGTCAGGATAGGGAAGCCCTGGCCCAGACTGGTGGGGCCTCTCGTGTGCGCACACGCCGCGGAGGTCTGGCCTGTGCCTCTCCGGTTCCTCAGAATGAGAGTTCTCAAGGATGTTGCGTACTCTGCTTTGGAAAGCTATGGCCTTGGCAGGCCTTCTCAAAGCTCTCTGGCAACGGACTGTGAATGCGAGCGGCAAAGGGAGCGTGGTGCCTTTTCTGCAGCCTGGCGTCTTCTCCTTTCCAGATTTGATTTGACGCTTCCGGCTGAAAAACAAGAGGCGGAATCTCCCTCCCAGGGATCCCTGAAGTGCACTGAAGAAGAAGGGCAGATGGACAGAACAGGTCATGTCACAGCTGACTTGTGAGAGAGAAGGGAGTGTGCATGCGTGCGTGTGTTCATGCGTGTGTTCCCTTTGTCCTCAGCAGTAGGTGGTTGGAGCCCTGGTCAAGATGCGGTGCCTGGGAGAGTAGACTGCCTCTTTGTGCCTCTATTTACCCCTCGCAGCAAATCTCAAGTGACTCTGGATGGCAGGAGGTCTCAGGGTGGCCCAACAGCAACAAATGCAGCTGGTGCCGCTGAAGGGCAGTTTTGCCCCGGGGTGCTGCGCCCTGGTGGATAGCGCAAGCTCCTCTTTCACTTTAGGACGTTTGGCGGCGAGGTGTCTATGCTGGAGGGGAAGGGAGGGGGGGTCTACCTCTCTGACGGATCCCGGGCACGTGAATGTGGGGAGAAAGATTGCCTGGAGATGACTGTCAACAGGCTGCTGGCGTGTGCCAAGGACATCCTAGGGAGCAAGACCTCTTGGAGAGCGTGGCTCCAAGGGGATCAGCCTGTTTGATCCGATGCTGGAGCACATCTGCCTGTCCCAAGTGCTCACAAAGACGCTTGCTGAAGAGCCTTCTCCTTTCCTACTTCCAGGGAGTGCTCCCGTTGCGTGCCTCCTCTCTCAAGAAAGGCCTGTGCCACCCGCGTTATCTGGCGCCGGCCGTAAAAAGCAGAAGGGGCGGAAGAGCAAAGGAAGCAAGTCGTCGGCCAGGTGAGGCTCTTGGAGAAAAGGGCTGAGGGTGCCCTTGTGCTCTTGGAGTTCTTCGAAGGGGTTGCTTCTTCCGTACACTCTGTCAGTGTGACATCTGAAGGGCGGCCAACAAGTCTTTGCATGACTTGGTCTTCCTAGATTGACGGCAAGCCTGTCGCAGGTTTCTGCGAGCCTCTGGTGTCAAGCTTCTCTCTGGTGCCTTTCTTGTTTCCAGGACGGAGACTGAGATGTCGCCTGTGAGACCAGCCTCTTCCTCCAGAGGGTCTCGGAAGGCCGCCAAAGGCCGGGAGGCAAAGGACAGAGCGCATAACAAGCAGACTGAGGGAAAAGGTAATGTCACAGCTGACTGGTGAGAGAGGTGTGTTTGTTTTCCTTTTGGCCTCCGCAGCACAGGGCTGGAGCCAAGCTGAAAAGGCGATGCCCGGCGGAGTAGGCTGCTTCTCTTGTGCCTCTGTTTACTCATCACGGCAGATCTCAGGGGACTCCTCCTGGAAGGGGCTCTCTGGGCAGTCCTGCAGCACCAACTGCAGCAGCTGCCACTGCTGAGGGGCACTTGGCCCTGGGACTCCATGCCCTGGTGTGTCTTGCAAGCTGCTCCTTAGTTGCAGGAGTCTGTCTGTGCAGCAGCATTTAGGAATTTAGGAAGATCCCTCCGCGCTCTGCGCGGGATCAAAATCCTGCCTTGAGCTGCCAGTGGCGGAGGGGGTCTACCTTTCCCAGGGAAGCAGCGCGCTGGAAAGTGGGGAGGAAGACCACGTGGAGATGAGTGGCGACAGGCTGCGAAGCTGTGCCAAAACGTGGCTTCCTTGTGGAGGCTGGTAATTGCAGGCCTTGTGCTGTGCATCTCCCTAAGCATGTCTTTGGGCTGGATGCGCCAGAAGAGCACGTCTGTGCATGTGAGCGCCTTAGAGATGTGCAGGAATCTGTTCCCCTTCTCGTGTGGAACTATGCCCTCCAGCCCGCAGCCGCCCCAAAGGAGAGGGTACCATGAGGTCACCAGCACCTCCCAGCCAAGCCCCGCTTTTTAAGCCTATGGGCTAGAGAAAGCAGGAGAACAGCCACAGTACTCCAGGGCAGAAGGGTGCCCTGCAGAAGTGAAGAGCTGGACAGAATTCTGTGTCAGCAAGGGCCTAAGACCTGCTCGGGAGCAGAGCTCCGAGGCAATCGGGCTCTTTGATCCAAAGCTGGAGCACAGCTGCCTGTCCTTCTTGTTCAAACGCTCACAGAGATGCTTGCTGAAGAGTCTCCGCCCTTCCTACTTCCAGGGAGTCCTCCTGCTGAGCGCCTCCTTTCTCGAGAAAGGCTTTCTCCGCCCACGCTATCTGGGGCCAGCTCAAAGGGAGGGAAAGAATGGAAAACCCGGGCAAACAAGCCAGCTGCCAGGTGAGGCTCTTGGAGCAAAGCATGCCGGTGACCGTGTGCTTTTGGCATTCTGGGAAGGAGTTGTTTCCGTCGCACACGCCGTCGGTATGAACTCTGAAAGGTTGTCAACTCGTGTCACAACGACCGATGTCGATGCAAGAGGTGTTGCAGCAGCTGAGAAGTTGCAGCAAAGCTGTTCTGCTTTGCTAGACATTTCAAGGGACCTCATTTGGTTGCAGCGTAGATGAGAGCACTTCCCAGAGGAACGTGAAAGTCAGACCATCCTCCCCCACCAACAGAGAGCGGTGTCCGTTTTCCCTGGTTTTTAGGTTGGATTCAATTCACTAGAAGCCTCCCCTTTTCCCATTTCACCCCAAAACAGAGTCTTTCTGACCACCTCACGGCCTTTAGTGCCCCTAGCAGGAGGCGGCTAGCGGGCTCTGCAGGCTCCGGGCGTGGCAAATGGCACTGGTTTTCTCCTCGTGCCATCCAGAGAGGGCCCACACCTGGGCATCCAGAGCTTTCCTTAGGGCCTGTAGGGCCCTCACTCTTGACGGGATCACAAGGGCTCAAATACACCAAATGCTCCAGCAGCACTGTCTTGTGCTGCAGAGGCTGGCACGCCGCTGCTTGTGAGCACAAGATGGAGAACGGTCTCATCCGGGACTCCGATAACCTCACCCGGCTTGTGTGTTTTCAGCCTGCTGCAAACAGTTCGGGAGAGCTCCTCTCAGGTGGACGAGGACAGCAAGCAGCAAGAACCTCGTCAAGCCAGACCTCGGACTGCAATTCCTGTTTGCAGGCAGCCAAACAGGGCAGAACAGGTAAGCCGAGGAGTGGAGCCGTGGAGGTCTCCAAGTCCGAGTGGTACTGCTGCCCCCCAAAGAGCAGGCCAGGTGGCCATGGTCTTTCAAGCTTGCCTGCCCATGCCTGGCAGGGAGAAGCTGCTGCAAAAAGCCAAAGGGGAGGAGCAGCAATGTGCTGTGGTGGGGGCATGGCTGGGTCGCCCCCTCCCTTGAACTTGCGGGGAAGAAGGCCAACCACAGGCGGGGCTGTGTTTGCAAGAGTGTAGCCAGCCGAGTGAAGGACGCCACGAGTCCTCTCTCTTCAGCCCTTGGGAGACCTCACCTGGAGCCAGCCCTAGGTCCAGGGTGGGGCTCGACCATGCAAGAGAGGCTCTGGAATGCTGGAGCAAATCCAGCGGAGGCTCCCAAGCTGGTCAGCGGGCTGGAGAACCTGGTGTCCAAGGGAGAGGTGGAGAGGACTGTGTTTGTTCAGCCCATAGAAGAGAAGGCTCAAGGGTCCATCTCCTTGCTGTCTGCAGCTACCCGGGGGAAAGGCTAGAGGTAACTTAGCCAGCTCTTCTCAGAGGCGCACAGTGACAGGGTGAGAGGCACAAGACGTAGAGTTGCAAAAAGGCAGATTCCGGCTAGCTGTTGGGAGGCGCGTTTCCACCATGAGGGTGGTCAAAGTTTGGAACAGGGCCCAGAGAGGCTGTGGGACTTCTACCCTTGGAGTTATTCAACCCTCAGGTGGACACAGCCCGGGCAGCCTGCTCTAACTGGCCCCGCTTGGAGCGGGGCCTTGGATGAGAGTTCTCCAGAGGTCCCCTCCAACCGACCCCGTTCAGTGGTTCCGTGCTGGGGTCTGACTGGTGGAACCCCACGGGAGCGTTTGATTTCACGGTTGCAGCGCTGAAAAACGGTCATTCCTTGCCCTCATTCACCCTGTCACGAGCGATGTCAGCAAGAGAGAATGGAGCCAGCAAGCAACGGTGGTGAATCCCGGCCAGGGTCCCTGCCTGCGGCAGTGCTTGGCATGGGGGTTTCTGAGGCCAGAGCAGAGCAAGTGTGCGGGAGGACGCACAGGCCCCGCAGTTGCTGGCTTCTCCAGGGCTGAGAGGTGAGAGCGCCTGAGGGAGGTCAGAAGCAGCCTCAAATTTGTCCTCTGGCCCCAATGCAGGCTTGGCGGCATCAGGAAACGCTGCCCGAGGTTCAGCCACACTCACCAGTGCCGTGGCTTGGGAAAGAGGAGAGCGCTGCTGCCTTCCTGCCCCGAGCTGAGGAGAAGAAGAGGAAGCCAGAGAGGCTGCCGCGGCTGCGCAAAGAGTAAGTGCGCGCCAGGCCCAGCCCCGGCCTGGAAAACTGGAGTGGCAGCACCTGTCCGAGGTGTGAGGAAGCCCATCTTGGGAGCCATGGGGCTGGGTATGGCGTCCCCTGATTTCTCCTGGCATGGCAATGACCTGGGCTGGACCCTGGTGCCAGGCAGCCCCAAGCTGCATTGCCACTTGAAGGCTGTGGGTACCACCAGCGGGAGCGTGCGTGCAGGGGCTGGTCGAGGGGAGAGGCAGGAGGGCCTCAGCCAGAAGGGGAGAGGGAACTTTCCCTGCTCTTGCAGGCAGCTTTCTGTACGAGCAAGCCACACCCTGCAACTCTTGGAGACTTACCAAGTGCGTCGGGAAGAGTGGAAGCAGAGGGTAGAGCTGAATCGGCAGCGGAATTCCCAAGAGAAGCACTTCCTCTGGTAAATTTCTCCAGCTGGGGGTGCTGTTTCCCCTTCCCCTGCACTGGCCTTCCCTCCACACCCAGGAGCACCCAAGGGGAGGGGAGGGGAAGGGGGTCCGGTCTTTCCCTGGCACCCCTCGTGGGAGAGCAACAGGCTTTGCAGGCTGTGGCCTGGGAGCAGGCACCCTTCCAGCCCAGGGGCAGGGGTTGGGCACTCAGCGGTGGGCTTTCCCTGTGGGACCAGAAAGTTGTGGCTGCCGACGATGAAAGGATTCCTCCAGCGTTTTGGCTCTCCCTTTTCAAACCGCACGCTCCATCCTTGTCTCCCCAAGGCTCCACACCCGGACACCTTGCCCTGTGGGGATCGAGGCCGGCTTGGTGCAAAGTCCCATCCCCGCCTGACTCCTCCGCAGGCTGATTACCGGCACGTGGCACCTTGTCATGTCCTTGCCTTGGACACTAGGGCCCCTGTCCCGTTCCAGAAAGCATAGAGATGCCAGCAGAAGCAGACCCCAGAAGAACCGCCCTGCCCTAGGCCTGCAGCGTTTCCGTGCCCTTCTCCCTGTGCCTAAAACCAAACGGTTCCTTTTTAATGCCCTAGCACTGGGCAGCAGATGGCTCTGCGGGATCAAAGGGAGAGATACCAGGACTTGCTGGCTGCGCAGAAGACGTGTGAACATTGCTGGAAAGTCTGGAAGCGTGGTCCTGAGCCATCTTGCTAGCTGCGGAAGCCTGCCTGGGCCTGAAGAGCGACCAATCCCAAGGCACTGCAGCTCCAGGGCCAAGTGGAGGCCTGTCAGCGTGGGAGCTCCCTCGGCTGCTGTCAGCGTTGTCTCCATTGCGGCCATGGAGCTCTTAGCAAAGGGGATGTTGAAATCCACCTACAAGGGCCAAAGGAAAAAAAAAGTGGCGTGTACTTGTTCACGGCTGGAGTAACCAGCCTGTGCCTCACAAAGGACAGTGCTGCAGGACAGATGAACAGAAGAGCTGTTAAACCCCCCATGTGCTCCTCCACAGTTTTTGTAGCGCCGTAACAGAATAACGCCCGTACACAGACCGCAGCATAGAGACACGCGTGCCACAGAGCGGGTGTGCAAGCAAACCACTGCCTCACTCATTCTAAGGACAGCGCGCGCGCACACACACGCGCCCCTTTCTTCCTTCATTACCCTCCCTAGGACACGCTCAGAGCTCACACCTCTCACTCCCCAAGACCCTCACGCACAGCCAGGACTGCACCGCCAGAGTGCACATGCACCAGCCCAACACATCCCTGACACTGCACACGCATCCGCACACATGCTCACGCTCTCCACACGCACAGAGACACTGCACAGCGGACACACCCCTCACACAGCATGGTGGCCAGGACACACGTACACCTGATGGGCCCACAGCCCCAGGGGTGCTATAGGAGCTGCAGCCCTTCTCCGGATTGTATGGGGAAAGGCTAAGGGCAGAGGAGGAGCTGCTGTGGGGTAGAGCGGTGCGGCAACCTGGGAGTGCAGATGCCTGGCTTTTCTCTGCAGCTGCAGTGCTCTCCAGCCAGGCAAACCTGGGATGGGCCATGTTTGTCCCTGGGCCTCCGTCGGCCCTTGGCTGCTCCTTGTGGCGGCCCCCCCAGGGCTGTGCTCATGTCCTGGTGGGCGCACGGTGTCCCCACCAGCCACCTCCTGCCTGCTGCCTGGAGGTGGACGTGCCTCATTTAGACCTTCCTCCTCTCTTGCCGCATGGCTGCGGTTGGTTTTTTTAGCGCTTTCTTGAATTAGGTTTTCAAAGCAGCACCTAGTAGCTTCTTGTAAACTACAGGCAGCTCACAGCTGCTTGACTGCCCTGTCAGCCTTTTTCAAATCCTGGGCTCCTTGAAGCCTGTCCATGCGCCTCCTCTGACCCGGGAACACAGCATCTCCCTGCCCTTCATCAAACACAGGAAGGGGCTTTGTGGATCCTCCCAGAGGAGCGGGTGATGGCCGTGTCCTTTCGGTCTGTTGCTGGGAGAAGCCTCTTCTTCGGTCGTCTTCCTTGTCCCAGTAACGCCTGATGCTCCAAACACTGCACTCTCCCTGCAAGTGCTGCCTCTTACTAAGCACCTGCTTCACTGGCAGACATTCGGCGTAGTAAAGAGGCAAAGGCTTTGGACCGCCTTGCTGCTGCAGGGACCAACAAATTGCCAAGGAGGTCCAGAAGCTGAGTACTCAGCCAGTACTGTTTTGCCCTGCCTGTGCGCTTAGTTGGCAGCTTTCCCTGGCCATGCAACTCATGAAGTGGTGCTGACCCTGATTTCCAGAAAAGTGCTTGTCAGTTTAAAAGAGAAGAACTGGTTTTCAGTGGGGAGTTGGAAGGGCGACGTTCTGCTGCTTTGGGGGACTGCCCGCTGGCTTTTCTGGTGCGGTGACCCTTCTGTCTCGTCTCGCTCTGAGAGCTCCGTGAGGTCCCTCTTGACCCTCCCTGTGTGGAATAGCTACAAGATGCTGCTGCAGAGACTACTGGACTCTGACAGCCAGGCAGGGGTTAGGCCAGAGCCCAGATGCCCTCAGGAGCAGAGCGCAAAGCCAGAAGCCCGTTGGCTCCCCCACGAGATGTGGTTTGGGACCAGTGTTCCCTGCTGCTGCTCTCCGTGTCCTTCTTGGCTGCCTTAGCCCCTCTCCAGCCTCCACTCCCATTGGCCCAGCATGGCTTTGGCTGCTCTGGGTCTGCCCTTACTCACGGTCCCTGTGGCAGTCGGGTGTCCTTCTTCTGCCTCCCCTCGCCCCCTCCCCCGGCTGTCTTCACTACAGGGGCTTTCTGATGCACTCAATGGCCTCACAGGGCTGCCACAGCAGCGACCTCACTGTCCCAGCCCTGGGTCGCCTGTGGCCTCCCTTTTCCTGCCTCTAGCCAGCTAAACCCTGCCGAGGGGCACTTTGCCCTGGCACTCCGTGCCCTGGTGAATGTTGCAAGCCTGGCACGCAATGGCTGCTCCTTGCTGGACGAGACAAAGAGGAAAGCACTTGAGGTGCCCGGTTAATGCTGAAGAGCCATGGTGATCGCAGGCAACAATGGTTGCTCGTGGGCTCCAGTCCGCCTCTCCAAGCGTGCTCCAGTGGCGCAATGGGCCAGCGCGCAGTACTTATACAGCAGTGCTAAGCGGAGGGATGCTGAGGGTGTGAGTTCAAGCCTCACCTGGAGCATGGGCTTTTGATCATGCACTGCCTCCTCTTCCCTTGGGCGGTGCAGCTTTCTAGCAGCGACATCTGTCTCAAGCCAGACATCCCGGGACCTGCCAATACAGACACCTTGGAACACCAGAAGCGCTCGGGGCCGTTCCAGGCTTGACCTGGGCTCTGCCCGCATAGCACTCGGTTTGGGGCCCCGGAGGCAGAGCTGGGCTCTCCTCCCTTCTCTTCCGCAGAGGATCCAGACCCCACTCAGGGCGCAGATGCTAACATTTTCCTTTGCTCTTCAGCATTTGCCCTCCAGGCGGACACTCTCCCAGCACCAGCTGCCCAGCCTCACTGTGGCAGAGCCTTCCTAGCCAGCCTTTCCCCCTGCAGCCAGGCCAGGAGGAAGCACTCCTGGCTCTCTACACGCGAGCACTGCGGTGGAGCTGCAGGCAAAAGCTGCTGCCTCACAGCGCCTCTCACTCTGCAGCAGGCAAGGGAGAAAGGCAGCTCTGCCTTTCCAGGGAGGGTTTCTTTCCCACAGCCAGCTTACAGCTTGGCCGGAACAGGACTTAAGACTTCCAGCATGGTGGCATAACCTCAGAAAAGTCACACGCTCCCCCTGAAGAAAAAAAAAAAGCGACTTCTTTCTCCCAGGGAAGAGCTACTTGTGTTGGGGGTCTCTATGGCGTGGGATGGCAGTTGCGGGTGGGCTGGGGCTGCAGGGCAGTTTGTGTGTGGAGCTGAGAGTGCCCTGACTGCAACACAGAGAGCAAGGGCAAGGGAAAGGAAAGGTGAAAAGCTGGGCACTTTCCAGGCAGAGTCTCTCAGTTCTCAAGCTTGGCCTGGAGAACGGAGAAGCTTGACTGCTTTCCCAGAAGCAGGGGTAGCTGTCACGGCAGCCCCCCAGCAGAAGACACTGCACGATCACTAGAAACCAGGAAATCATTTTAGGCACGAGCCCACTGAATGTTTGGAACAGAGAGCACAGAAGAGCTTCCTAGGCCATGGCATCTTTGGAAACAAACCCCTTGGCCTACCCTTGCGGGTGCCTCCCGTGTCTTTTCCAACTCTCCTTTTCACCCGGCGGGCTTTGCAAAACCATTGCTGTGACTCGGATTCGGCCACAACGCAGAGTACTAACCACTATACGATCACAGCTGCCCATGTGATTGCCTTTCCTCCTCGGGCCATTTGTCCCTCCTGCCTCCTGCCCTCCTGCCTTCTGCCCTCCTGCAGAGCAGCCAGAGCTGTCAGGTGACGGCAGGCTAGCAGGGAGAAGTCAGAAAATGCGAGTCTGTGTCCTTGCAGAGCAGCACCCGAACAGCGCAAGCCCTCATGTGCCTCCCTGGGAGAGGGGAGGCAAACTCACGCTCTAGATTCACCTTTTCAGAAGTCTCAGTTCTTGGGGATGGCAAAGAACTGGACTGAAGGCAGTTACGGGGCATGTCCAGGGGCTGGCGATGAGGAAAGGACAACTCTGCAAAGAGCGGCCCCGCGTAGCCAGCTGGACAGAGGGTGGTGTAGGGGGGAAGGCAGGTGCATATCACAGGGGATACGAACTGCTCCGTGCCCAGCCCTGGCTCTTTCTGCTCAAGTGTCCCCTCCACCACGCACCCTGGGGTGCAGTGTGAGCCTGTGGGCGCACCTCCACAAAGAGCGACGGTCCTTTCCCCACTTGCTCTGCTCCTGCTGCTGGGAGAGGTCCTGGCGAGAGGTTGCAGCTGCAGGAGTGCTGCGCTGGGTGGCGGAGGTGGCTCAGCAGAAGGGAGCTGCTCCTCGCCTGAGCTACGTTGCAGCCATGCCCGGCCCTGGCTGCCATGCACCTCGCTGACCCTGCCCTTCCCTGGCTGACCGGGCTCCAGAGCTTGGCCTCAGACCCGTCTCAGCACTTTGGACTTGGCTGGCAACCACTGCTCTGTGCCTGGCCCTCGTTCCTGACACTCAACCAGCTCTCCCTTCTTGCTCGGGTGCTGAGGGCCTGTGCCCTGCCAGGGAGGTCCCTGCCTCACTGGCCTTGCTATGTCCCTCGCAGCCTGCTTGCCTGCCCTCGGAAAGCAGCCCGCTCCCACTGCTGGCTGCCACCTGCAGCAAGAGCGTGCTCACGTTTCGCACTGTGCTGCAAGGACAGCCGGAAGGGGCATCGGTCCCCTGGCGAGAGGCAATCCAGACTTCCCCCAGCCCAACCCATGCACCAGGACAGGAGTGTTGCAGTCTGGTGGGTATAGGTGAGTGGTGCAAGGAGCTGGATTTTGGCTCCGGTTTCTTGGAGAGGTGGGTTTGAAGCCCGTGCTGTCGGGCTTTGTTGTCTCAGGCTGCTGTGATTTGTGCCCAGCTGTGATTTTCTGCTCAGGGACTTTCCAGGTGCAAACCTGTGTCCAGCAGTGACCAGCCTCCCCGCCGACCGCCACCTTGCACTCCCTGGGCCTTCCCGCTGCAGGGTGCCTGCTGCCCAGAGGCTCTGGTTGAGGGCCTCGTTCTCAGAAAGAAGGAGGAATGCCTGCAGAGTTGCCTGGGAAGGCTCGGGCTGCCACGGCAATTTGTCTTCCTGACCGGCTGTGGGGGGCTGTGGTTGGAGGGGTTGGTCCCCTGCAGGGCAGGGCTGGTGCCCACCGGTGGGTGCACAGGCAGGCTGGGCATCTCCTCCCTGGTGGTCTAGTGGTCAGGATTCGGCACTCTCACTGCCGCGGCCTGGGTTCGATTCCCAGCCAGGGAAAGGCTTAGGGTTAGGGCTAACCCTATTGCCACAGCAAGCGAGGCCTTTCACCTGGGGGGCAGCGTGGAAGGAAGGGGACCCTATCAGACGCACAGGAGCTCTGAGCAGGCACGAGGAACAGGGCGTTTCCTCTGTTGCAACAACAGCCATCCTGGGCTTGCCTGTGCAGCCAGCTCCAGGGCAGCCCTGTCTTCTGCCAAATCCCCTTGCAGAATACCCTTTCCTTAGGGCTCCTGGGAGGCGCTGGGTGACAGAGAAAAGGTCTCTGGGTCTGCGGGACGTGACTCACCTGCCGCAGGAGCTGCCTTGTCTTTCAGTCCTAAGATCCCTGCACTACCCAGTCCCACAGAGGCAGGAGCAGGCGACTCTGCAGTGAAGCTTTGCTCTGCACATGCCAATGAGAGACCCTTCCCATGCTTCCTGGTGCAGACGGGGCCAGAAGGCCCAGGGAGGAGCTGAAATGGGCTCCTGGGCCCATGGGCAGGGTGTGTGGAGCATTGCTGGTCAGGGCCACTGAGGCCCTCAGGGCCCTGACAGCACCCAGGTGTCGCGTCCTGCTGCTATGCCACAGGGGACTCGCAATAACAACCAGTGCTTAGGCCCTGCTGATAGTCACAGCCTGAGCCAGCCCTTGGTTCTGTTACGTCCTGGACAACTCCGGTCACTTTGAAAGAAGCCCTGGAAACAAGCCCACCTGCCCCCCACACTCAGCCATGGCACAGGTGTTCCTCAGTGCAGCGAGATGTTGGTGCACAAGGGGTGGCGCTTAACGCTCCCAGACCCGATTTTGCATTCGCACGGCCTTTGGCACGGTTTGGAGACGGTCCTGGCGGACTCTTGGACAGTGCCCGGGGGGAAAGGAAGTAGCCGTTGCTGAGAGCACAGCTCACCGAGGCAGCACACAGGTGCAGCAGTTTGAGCCAAAGGAGGCTGTGACCTCTCGCAAGCTCTAACAGGCTCCAGCGAGCTCTGTCAGCCATTCCTGAGCACAGGGCGCTTGGAGCTCTAGTTCCACCTAGAGTCGTGATGAGGGAAGGTCAAGCAGCCGTCCAGCAGGTGCCAGCGAGAGACCTGTACCACAAGCGCTGGGCCCAGTACAAGAAAGACATGGCCATGCCGGAGCGAGTCCAGCAAAAGGCCTCCGAGAGGCTTGAGGGATTGAAGCATCCGTCACACGAGCAGAGGCTGAGAGAGCTGGGATTGTTTAGGCGGGAGACGCAAAGGCCCAGAGGGGCTCTTGTCAGTGTGTCTAAATACGCGATGGGGGGAGTAAAGAAGACGGAGCCAGACTCCAGAGCCCAGGCAGACTCCAGACTCCAGAACCCAGAGAGGCTGTGGTATACCTAACCAGCACCAGCCCTTGCTTTGCCGAGGCTCCTCTTTATTCCTTCCTTCCTTTATCCCTTCCTTCCTTCCTTCAGGGCAGAGCTCAGCACAGCCCCTGCGGCCAGCAATGGCAGCGCAGCGTCCCCATCTGGGGCCACCACACTGGTGAGCTCCCCCTCCCCGCCCCCGCCATGGCTCTCGCTGCGCCACGGCGTGGGGTGGGGGCAGCACCCCAAAACAGCCAGCGCAGCTGCCCTTGGCTGAGGTGGGCAAAGCCTGGCAGGGTCTGGGGGAGGGTGTCGCGGGAGGCCTGGCAGCCTCTTGGTGACGCGGGCGGGGGTCACAGTGGGACATGCCGCATCACAGCCACAGCTCCCCTCCCGCCACGGGGCCCCTCCCTGCACTTCCCTGCGAGGCCTGGGCAAGCCCAGCTTTCGGGTGCTGCTCTCGCCACCGCTCTTCTCTGGAGGAGCTGCTTTGCAGCGCAACGAGAGGGCGAAGGCAGGCCACGCAACACTGCTGGAGCCTGCCTGGGGAAGTGCAAAGGAGGAGGAGGAGAAGTTTCCTCCTCACCCTCCTGCTACAGGGCCTCATTGAGCGTGAGGGGGCGCAAAGATGGAGAACCTGTAGCCAGACGTGTTCCCAACGCTCAGGAATCTCAGCCGCTACGGTAAGGCTTGCAGGAGGTATTTCCTGACTGCTGTAGAGCATATCAGCTAGGAGAAGAGCTATGGAAAGGCTGGGCTCTGTGGGGCAGGGCTGGACAGGGCTAGTGGGTGCCACGAGAGACCAGTCTGCACGTCCCTTGGTGGCCCAGCGGTGAGTTTGGCAGCCGGGACTCCTGCAGGGGAGACACCTGGGGCTGCCCTGAGCCTGGGCGACTCCTGTGGGCACGGCACCGTCCTCTCACTGGCGTGGAAAGCTAGTCCCCGTTTCCCTAGCGGGCGGGTATGCCTTTCAGGCATGCCCACCTGAAAGGACAGGAGCCTCGCTTAGAAGTGGGCAGAGGTGTCCTCGCAGCTCAGCTCTGCAGCTCCCGCCACGTGGAGCGCCTTGCGTGTTCGGAATTGGGGTGGCGGTATGTTTCGTCTCACCTGCACCGGTCACCTCCTTGGTGAGCAGGGTGCTGAATGGTTGTGCGCTTGCTGACTTGGATTTTTCCCTTGCTTTCCAGAGATTGTTACCATTTGGGACAGCGTCTCTGAATACATTCTAGAGCACTTGGCAGAGAACAAGGTGGGTCTTGTGGCTCGGTCCTCCCCTCCTGAAACGCTGACGGTTTGCCTTGTCCTGACACCCCTGTGCCACGGCGTGCCGTTGCTTCCCTCCCCTGAAAAGAGAAAGAGCACCCCCGCAGGACACTGTCCTGGACAAATGTGCCACAGAGCAGCTTCTCTGGCACCGGCGGTAACAACGGAAGTCCCGATAAAGCAGAAGAGAGTGCTGGGCACTTTCTGGGCCTTCTCCCTTCTCCAGTGCCAGCATGGAAAAACCAAAGCCTGGCCCCTGTTCCAGGGTTGGTCCCTGCCGTTGGAAACCCCTCCGACTGTAGGTAGGGGAGGAATGTTGGCTCTGCTGTTGCTTTCCCAAAGAGATTTGGGGGGCGAGCAGAGGAGCAAGAGGAAAGAAAGGTCTGGAGTGTGTGCTTTCCCTAGTGCCCCATCTTGCCCTTTGCATGCTAGGGGTGGGCAGGGCCCAGGGCAGCATCCCCACGCTCGGGCAAGCCCTCGGTCCGTTTTTCGTCTCCAGGCTGCTTATGCTTGTTCCTTCTCTCCCGCTGCTGCTCTCAGGGTGTCAAGGTATTAGGAGTGGGGATATTCTATGTCCTTAAACACTACGAGTGCTCCGTGAACGGTGAGCTTTCGATTGTTCGGAGACCCATGTTCCGTATATCGGAGGTTGTTGCCAAGGAATACCAGGCCAGGTGCGCTCAAGAAGATGTTCCTGGTAAGAAGACACGTTAAAACCTTTGCCTGCCCTTGCGCCGAGCTTGAGGCGCATGCAAACTGCTCTGAAGACATGACTGAATGCCTCCGGCTGGCCTGAGAACAACTTCAGCTTGTTCAAGCTGCAGAGGCCAGCCAGGAGCAACTGCTCAGAAAGGCTCCCTGGGTGTCCTTTCCTGGTAATATGCCTTCAGCCGGTGCGTGGGAGGGATAGGACGCTGGCCCCAAAAGCGGAGACATTTGCTGACTACGAGGCGGTGGGGGTGGGGGTGGGGGTCGGGGTGGGGGTGCGGGGGGGGTAGAAGAACCCTGTGGGCTGCTGTGCCGTCCTTGCACTTTGCTTCTTCCTTGCGTCTACTGACATGGCATAGGCTTAGCCAGAGGGCACTGGCTGCGGGCACAGTCACAATGGCCTGGCACCACGCACTTTCTCATGGGACCTGCACCCGTCTGCCCTACTTGTCCTGCCCTCCGGTAACGTGGTCCTACCAAATGGTTAGTTTCCCTTTTTTATTCCTGCACTGGCAAAATCACTGCTGCCCCCTGAGCACCTCAGTTTGCAGGCTGCTCTGACTCTTCCCGGAAGGGACTCCATAAACCGCTCCTAGGCGCTGTAGCAGAGGATTCAAGAGCCTGCTCTGAGGCAGCGCTGTCTTGCCAGAAAGTGTTGTCGCCTTGTGATTGGAGCCCGCTGCCCTGCTGCAGAGGTGACTTTGTTCCTCCTTTGCTGCTGTCTAGGTGACGTAAGAATCGTCCCTCTGAGGTACGAGGATCTATCCGTGTGTGCCCACATGCCTTTTACAACGGTGCAGTGCTGCATACAGGAGACCGTGATGGCGTTCTTTCGGGCCATCTCAAAAAGACAGGCCATGGACTTTGTCTTCAAGGCCATTGGCATTCTCTCCGTACGAGACCAGGAAGTGACCATGAGATTTTACGATGACTTCCTCCTCACCGTGGATGGCACTGGAAAGCTGCTAGCAGCTCTGCTCGGGGTAAGTCGAGCACTTCCCCGTGCTACGCCTACTTCTTCTGGACACCTGTCAAAGGACGACTGAACTGATCTCTGTTGGCCTGCCAGGACCTTCCCGGCCAGCGGGGCAGCCACGGTCTCCAGCCACGCCAACTCTCTCTAGCGTCCGTCTCTCGTACGCAGTGGTCTGGGCGACAGAGGCGAACGTAGGACGAGCTGCCCCGCGTTAGGCCAAGGCTCTGGCTGGCCCAGCATCCCACTCTCTGTGCTAGAAATGATAATGGCGAGGCTTTTACGGGCTCAAAAGTAGGCAGTTTCTGGGGAAAGAGTCTACGACGCAGGCAGGTATCTGTGGCGCTTCCCCTCGCAGAAAGCCATGGTTGAGTGCTGGGCCGTCTGCACTGACCAGCCCTTCCCAGTGTCCCTGGCGTCCCACTGCCATGAACGGCTCTTTTCTGCCCCAGGCCTGCATTCACGCTCTGCTTGGGATGGTCACCCTGTCCCAGCCTGTCTCCTCATCCCAGCCCAATGCCCTTCCCCAGCTCTCTCGTGTGGCACTCCCGGTTCTTACCCACTGGGCAAAGGCAAAGCAAGGGCTGGGTCTCTCTCGCTCCTCTTCCATGCTATGGATGCAACCACCCAAATCCTTGGAGAGCCTGTGAGGCTAACACCAGGTCCGAGCCAGGTGTTCTCTTTCCAGGAAGGCTCATAGCAAGCCAACCGGCAAAACCCGGCCCGCAGAGACCCTGGCTAATCGAATGCCTTCTCCTGTGCCTGACTTCTCCACTAACAGAGAAGGCGCGTCCTCGTTGACTGTCTTGACTCTTGCCCTTGCAAAACACCTGGCAGTGAGGTCCCTCAGTCTCAGCTCTGAGCTGTGCATCTTCTGCTTTCCTAGTTGAGGGCTAGCATTTGGAGAGGAAACTTTGTTTCAGGGTGTCCCCGTGGCAGCATCTGCCCTGAGCACAAGAAAGATTTGCTGCCTTTAGGAGCAAGGCAGTCATGTCGCCGGAACGCTCTCACGTACCTCTGTCTCTGTTTCAGGCCCCAGGGACGAGACCCCTGGTGGTTTCAGGAAGAGGAAGTGTGGCTTTTCGCATGGGTCCCGGCAGTGTCTTCGTGTTGCCACAGTACGTTTGTGGAGTAGGTCTCAGCTCCTGCTTGGTGAATAGGAGGAGGGGAGGCGAGATGGTCTCCAGGGGCAGCAAGGAGGCCTGGAGTACACTTTCTCCGCGTCAGGATAGGGAAGCCCTGGCCCAGACTGGTGGGGCCTCTCGTGTGCGCACACGCCGCGGAGGTCTGGCCTGTGCCTCTCCGGTTCCTCAGAATGAGAGTTCTCAAGGATGTTGCGTACTCTGCTTTGGAAAGCTATGGCCTTGGCAGGCCTTCTCAAAGCTCTCTGGCAACGGACTGTGAATGCGAGCGGCAAAGGGAGCGTGGTGCCTTTTCTGCAGCCTGGCGTCTTCTCCTTTCCAGATTTGATTTGACGCTTCCGGCTGAAAAACAAGAGGCGGAATCTCCCTCCCAGGGATCCCTGAAGTGCACTGAAGAAGAAGGGCAGATGGACAGAACAGGTCATGTCACAGCTGACTTGTGAGAGAGAAGGGAGTGTGCATGCGTGCGTGTGTTCATGCGTGTGTTCCCTTTGTCCTCAGCAGTAGGTGGTTGGAGCCCTGGTCAAGATGCAGTGCCTGGGAGAGTAGACTGCCTCTTTGTGCCTCTATTTACCCCTCGCAGCAAATCTCAAGTGACTCTGGATGGCAGGAGGTCTCAGGGTGGCCCAACAGCAACAAATGCAGCTGGTGCCGCTGAAGGGCAGTTTTGCCCCGGGGTGCTGCGCCCTGGTGGATAGCGCAAGCTCCTCTTTCACTTTAGGACGTTTGGCGGCGAGGTGTCTATGCTGGAGGGGAAGGGAGGGGGGGTCTACCTCTCTGACGGATCCCGGGCACGTGAATGTGGGGAGAAAGATTGCCTGGAGATGACTGTCAACAGGCTGCTGGCGTGTGCCAAGGACATCCTAGGGAGCAAGACCTCTTGGAGAGCGTGGCTCCAAGGGGATCAGCCTGTTTGATCCGATGCTGGAGCACATCTGCCTGTCCCAAGTGCTCACAAAGACGCTTGCTGAAGAGCCTTCTCCTTTCCTACTTCCAGGGAGTGCTCCCGTTGCGTGCCTCCTCTCTCAAGAAAGGCCTGTGCCACCCGCGTTATCTGGCGCCGGCCGTAAAAAGCAGAAGGGGCGGAAGAGCAAAGGAAGCAAGTCGTCGGCCAGGTGAGGCTCTTGGAGAAAAGGGCTGAGGGTGCCCTTGTGCTCTTGGAGTTCTTCGAAGGGGTTGCTTCTTCCGTACACTCTGTCAGTGTGACATCTGAAGGGCGGCCAACAAGTCTTTGCATGACTTGGTCTTCCTAGATTGACGGCAAGCCTGTCGCAGGTTTCTGCGAGCCTCTGGTGTCAAGCTTCTCTCTGGTGCCTTTCTTGTTTCCAGGACGGAGACTGAGATGTCGCCTGTGAGACCAGCCTCTTCCTCCAGAGGGTCTCGGAAGGCCGCCAAAGGCCGGGAGGCAAAGGACAGAGCGTGTAACAAGCAGACTGAGGGAAAAGGTAATGTCACAGCTGACTGGTGAGAGAGGTGTGTTTGTTTTCCTTTTGGCCTCCGCAGCACGGGGCTGGAGCCAAGCTGAAAAGGCGATGCCCGGCGGAGTAGGCTGCTTCTCTTGTGCCTCTGTTTACTCATCATGGCAGATCTCAGGGGACTCCTCCTGGAAGGGGCTCTCTGGGCAGTCCTGCAGCACCAACTGCAGCAGCTGCCACTGCTGAGGGGCACTTGGCCCTGGGACTCCATGCCCTGGTGTGTCTTGCAAGGTGCTCCTTAGTTGCAGGAGTCTGTCTGTGCAGCAGCATTTAGGAATTTAGGAAGATCCCTCCGCGCTCTGCGCGGGATCAAAATCCTGCCTTGAGCTGCCAGTGGCGGAGGGGGTCTACCTTTCCCAGGGAAGCAGCGCGCTGGAAAGTGGGGAGGAAGACCACGTGGAGATGAGTGGCGACAGGCTGCGAAGCTGTGCCAAAACGTGGCTTCCTTGTGGAGGCTGGTAATTGCAGGCCTTGTGCTGTGCATCTCCCTAAGCATGTCTTTGGGCTGGATGCGCCAGAAGAGCACGTCTGTGCATGTGAGCGCCTTATAGATGTGCAGGAATCTGTTCCCCTTCTCGTGTGGAACTATGCCCTCCAGCCCGCAGCCGCCCCAAAGGAGAGGGTACCATGAGGTCACCAGCACCTCCCAGCCAAGCCCCGCTTTTTAAGCCTATGGGCTAGAGAAAGCAGGAGAACAGCCACAGTACTCCAGGGCAGAAGGGTGCCCTGCAGAAGTGAAGAGCTGGACAGGATTCTGTGTCAGCAAGGGCCTAAGACCTGCTCGGGAGCAGAGCTCCGAGGCAATCGGGCTCTTTGATCCAAAGCTGGAGCACAGCTGCCTGTCCTTCTTGTTCAAACGCTCACAGAGATGCTTGCTGAAGAGTCTCCGCCCTTCCTACTTCCAGGGAGTCCTCCTGCTGAGCGCCTCCTTTCTCGAGAAAGGCTTTCTCCGCCCACGCTATCTGGGGCCAGCTCAAAGGGAGGGAAAGAATGGAAAACCCGGGCAAACAAGCCAGCTGCCAGGTGAGGCTCTTGGAGCAAAGCATGCCGGTGACCGTGTGCTTTTGGCATTCTGGGAAGGAGTTGTTTCCGTCGCACACGCCGTCGGTATGAACTCTGAAAGGTTGTCAACTCGTGTCACAACGACCGATGTCGATGCAAGAGGTGTTGCAGCAGCTGAGAAGTTGCAGCAAAGCTGTTCTGCTTTGCTAGACATTTCAAGGGACCTCATTTGGTTGCAGCGTAGATGAGAGCACTTCCCAGAGGAACGTGAAAGTCAGACCATCCTCCCCCACCAACAGAGAGCGGTGTCCGTTTTCCCTGGTTTTTAGGTTGGATTCAATTCACTAGAAGCCTCCCCTTTTCCCATTTCACCCCAAAACAGAGTCTTTCTGACCACCTCACGGCCTTTAGTGCCCCTAGCAGGAGGCGGCTAGCGGGCTCTGCAGGCTCCGGGCGTGGCAAATGGCACTGGTTTTCTCCTCGTGCCATCCAGAGAGGGCCCACACCTGGGCATCCAGAGCTTTCCTTAGGGCCTGTAGGGCCCTCACTCTTGACGGGATCACAAGGGCTCAAATACACCAAATGCTCCAGCAGCACTGTCTTGTGCTGCAGAGGCTGGCACGCCGCTGCTTGTGAGCACAAGATGGAGAACGGTCTCATCCGGGACTCCGATAACCTCACCCGGCTTGTGTGTTTTCAGCCTGCTGCAAACAGTTCGGGAGAGCTCCTCTGAGGTGGACGAGGACAGCAAGCAGCAAGAACCTCGTCAAGCCAGACCTCGGACTGCAATTCCTGTTTGCAGGCAGCCAAACAGGGCAGAACAGGTAAGCCGAGGAGCGGAGCCGTGGAGGTCTCCAAGTCCGAGTGGTACTGCTGCCCCCCAAAGAGCAGGCCAGGTGGCCATGGTCTTTCAAGCTTGCCTGCCCATGCCTGGCAGGGAGAAGCTGCTGCAAAAAGCCAAAGGGGAGGAGCAGCAATGTGCTGTGGTGGGGGCATGGCTGGGTCGCCCCCTCCCTTGAACTTGCGGGGAAGAAGGCCAACCACAGGCGGGGCTGTGTTTGCAAGAGTGTAGCCAGCCGAGTGAAGGACGCCACGAGTCCTCTCTCTTCAGCCCTTGGGAGACCTCACCTGGAGCCAGCCCTAGGTCCAGGGTGGGGCTCGACCATGCAAGAGAGGCTCTGGAATGCTGGAGCAAATCCAGCGGAGGCTCCCAAGCTGGTCAGCGGGCTGGAGAACCTGGTGTCCAAGGGAGAGGTGGAGAGGACTGTGTTTGTTCAGCCCATAGAAGAGAAGGCTCAAGGGTCCATCTCCTTGCTGTCTGCAGCTACCCGGGGGAAAGGCTAGAGGTAACTTAGCCAGCTCTTCTCAGAGGCGCACAGTGACAGGGTGAGAGGCACAAGACGTAGAGTTGCAAAAAGGCAGATTCTGGCTAGCTGTTGGGAGGCGCGTTTCCACCATGAGGGTGGTCAAAGTTTGGAACAGGGCCCAGAGAGGCTGTGGGACTTCTACCCTTGGAGTTATTCAACCCTCAGGTGGACACAGCCCGGGCAGCCTGCTCTAACTGGCCCCGCTTGGAGCGGGGCCTTGGACGAGAGCTCTCCAGAGGTCCCCTCCAACCGACCCCGTTCAGTGGTTCCGTGCTGGGGTCTGACTGGTGGAACCCCACGGGAGCGTTTGATTTCACGGTTGCAGCGCTGAAAAATGGTCATTCCTTGCCCTCATTCACCCTGTCACGAGCGATGTCAGCAAGAGAGAATGGAGCCAGCAAGCAACGGTGGTGAATCCCGGCCAGGGTCCCTGCCTGCGGCAGTGCTTGGCATGGGGGTTTCTGAGGCCAGAGCAGAGCAAGTGTGCGGGAGGACGCACAGGCCCCGCAGTTGCTGGCTTCTCCAGGGCTGAGAGGTGAGAGCGCCTGAGGGAGGTCAGAAGCAGCCTCAAATTTGTCCTCTGGCCCCAATGCAGGCTTGGCGGCATCAGGAAACGCTGCCCGAGGTTCAGCCACACTCACCAGTGCCGTGGCTTGGGAAAGAGGAGAGCGCTGCTGCCTTCCTGCCCCGAGCTGAGGAGAAGAAGAGGAAGCCAGAGAGGCTGCCGCGGCTGCGCAAAGAGTAAGTGCGCGCCAGGCCCAGCCCCGGCCTGGAAAACTGGAGTGGCAGCACCTGTCCGAGGTGTGAGGAAGCCCATCTTGGGAGCCATGGGGCTGGGTATGGCGTCCCCTGATTTCTCCTGGCATGGCAATGACCTGGGCTGGACCCTGGTGCCAGGCAGCCCCAAGCTGCATTGCCACTTGAAGGCTGTGGGTACCACCAGCGGGAGCGTGCGTGCAGGGGCTGGTCGAGGGGAGAGGCAGGAGGGCCTCAGCCAGAAGGGGAGAGGGAACTTTCCCTGCTCTTGCAGGCAGCTTTCTGTATGAGCAAGCCACACCCTGTAACTCTTGGAGACTTACCAAGTGCGTTGGGAAGAGTGGAAGCAGAGGGTAGAGCTGAATCGGCAGCGGAATTCCCAAGAGAAGCACTTCCTCTGGTAAATTTCTCCAGCTGGGGGTGCTGTTTCCCCTTCCCCTGCACTGGCCTTCCCTCCACACCCAGGAGCACCCAAGGGGAGGGGAGGGGAAGGGGGTCCGGTCTTTCCCTGGCACCCCTCGTGGGAGAGCAACAGGCTTTGCAGGCTGTAGCCTGGGAGCAGGCACCCTTCCAGCCCAGGGGCAGGGGTTGGGCACTCAGCGGTGGGCTTTCCCTGTGGGACCAGAAAGTTGTGGCTGCCGACGATGAAAGGATTCCTCCAGCGTTTTGGCTCTCCCTTTTCAAACCGCACGCTCCATCCTTGTCTCCCCAAGGCTCCACACCCGGACACCTTGCCCTGTGGGGATCGAGGCCGGCTTGGTGCAAAGTCCCATCCCCGCCTGACTCCTCCGCAGGCTGATTACCGGCACGTGGCACCTTGTCATGTCCTTGCCTTGGACACTAGGGCCCCTGTCCCGTTCCAGAAAGCATAGAGATGCCAGCAGAAGCAGACCCCAGAAGAACCGCCCTGCCCTAGGCCTGCAGCGTTTCCGTGCCCTTCTCCCTGTGCCTAAAACCAAACGGTTCCTTTTTAATGCCCTAGCACTGGGCAGCAGATGGCTCTGCGGGATCAAAGGGAGAGATACCAGGACTTGCTGGCTGCGCAGAAGACGTGTGAACATTGCTGGAAAGTCTGGAAGCGTGGTCCTGAGCCATCTTGCTAGCTGCGGAAGCCTGCCTGGGCCTGAAGAGCGACCAATCCCAAGGCACTGCAGCTCCAGGGCCAAGTGGAGGCCTGTCAGCGTGGGAGCTCCCTCGGCTGCTGTCAGCGTTGTCTCCATTGCGGCCATGGAGCTCTTAGCAAAGGGGATGTTGAAATCCACCTACAAGGGCCAAAGGAAAAAAAAAGTGGCGTGTACTTGTTCACGGCTGGAGTAACCAGCCTGTGCCTCACAAAGGACAGTGCTGCAGGACAGATGAACAGAAGAGCTGTTAAACCCCCCATGTGCTCCTCCACAGTTTTTGTAGCGCCGTAACAGAATAACGCCCGTACACAGACCGCAGCATAGAGACACGCGTGCCACAGAGCGGGTGTGCAAGCAAACCACTGCCTCACTCATTCTAAGGACAGCGCGCACGCACACACACACGCGCCCCTTTCTTCCTTCATTACCCTCCCTAGGACACGCTCAGAGCTCACACCTCTCACTCCCCAAGACCCTCACGCACAGCCAGGACTGCACCGCCAGAGTGCACATGCACCAGCCCAACACATCCCTGACACTGCACACGCATCCGCACACATGCTCACGCTCTCCACACGCACAGAGACACTGCACAGCGGACACACCCCTCACACAGCATGGTGGCCAGGACACACGTACACCTGATGGGCCCACAGCCCCAGGGGTGCTATAGGAGCTGCAGCCCTTCTCCGGATTGTATGGGGAAAGGCTAAGGGCAGAGGAGGAGCTGCTGTGGGGTAGAGCGGTGCGGCAACCTGGGAGTGCAGATGCCTGGCTTTTCTCTGCAGCTGCAGTGCTCTCCAGCCAGGCAAACCTGGGATGGGCCATGTTTGTCCCTGGGCCTCCGTCGGCCCTTGGCTGCTCCTTGTGGCGGCCCCCCCAGGGCTGTGCTCATGTCCTGGTGGGCGCACGGTGTCCCCACCACCCACCTCCTGCCTGCTGCCTGGAGGTGGACGTGCCTCATTTAGACCTTCCTCCTCTCTTGCCGCATGGCTGCGGTTGGTTTTTTTAGCGCTTTCTTGAATTAGGTTTTCAAAGCAGCACCTAGTAGCTTCTTGTAAACTACAGGCAGCTCACAGCTGCTTGACTGCCCTGTCAGCCTTTTTCAAATCCTGGGCTCCTTGAAGCCTGTCCATGCGCCTCCTCTGACCCGGGAACACAGCATCTCCCTGCCCTTCATCAAACACAGGAAGGGGCTTTGTGGATCCTCCCAGAGGAGCGGGTGATGGCCGTGTCCTTTCGGTCTGTTGCTGGGAGAAGCCTCTTCTTCGGTCGTCTTCCTTGTCCCAGTAACGCCTGATGCTCCAAACACTGCACTCTCCCTGCAAGTGCTGCCTCTTACTAAGCACCTGCTTCACTGGCAGACATTCGGCGTAGTAAAGAGGCAAAGGCTTTGGACCGCCTTGCTGCTGCAGGGACCAACAAATTGCCAAGGAGGTCCAGAAGCTGAGTACTCAGCCAGTACTGTTTTGCCCTGCCTGTGCGCTTAGTTGGCAGCTTTCCCTGGCCATGCAACTCATGAAGTGGTGCTGACCCTGATTTCCAGAAAAGTGCTTGTCAGTTTAAAAGAGAAGAACTGGTTTTCAGTGGGGAGTTGGAAGGGCGACGTTCTGCTGCTTTGGGGGACTGCCCGCTGGCTTTTCTGGTGCGGTGACCCTTCTGTCTCGTCTCGCTCTGAGAGCTCCGTGAGGTCCCTCTTGACCCTCCCTGTGTGGAATAGCTACAAGATGCTGCTGCAGAGACTACTGGACTCTGACAGCCAGGCAGGGGTTAGGCCAGAGCCCAGATGCCCTCGGGAGCAGAGCGCAAAGCCAGAAGCCCGTTGGCTCCCCCACGAGATGTGGTTTGGGACCAGTGTTCCCTGCTGCTGCTCTCCGTGTCCTTCTTGGCTGCCTTAGCCCCTCTCCAGCCTCCACTCCCATTGGCCCAGCATGGCTTTGGCTGCTCTGGGTCTGCCCTTACTCACGGTCCCTGTGGCAGTCGGGTGTCCTTCTTCTGCCTCCCCTCGCCCCCTCCCCCGGCTGTCTTCACTACAGGGGCTTTCTGATGCACTCAATGGCCTCACAGGGCTGCCACAGCAGCGACCTCACTGTCCCAGCCCTGGGTCGCCTGTGGCCTCCCTTTTCCTGCCTCTAGCCAGCTAAACCCTGCCGAGGGGCACTTTGCCCTGGCACTCCGTGCCCTGGTGAATGTTGCAAGCCTGGCACGCAATGGCTGCTCCTTGCTGGACGAGACAAAGAGGAAAGCACTTGAGGTGCCCGGTTAATGCTGAAGAGCCATGGTGATCGCAGGCAACAATGGTTGCTCGTGGGCTCCAGTCCGCCTCTCCAAGCGTGCTCCAGTGGCGCAATGGGCCAGCGCGCAGTACTTATACAGCAGTGCTAAGCGGAGGGATGCTGAGGGTGTGAGTTCAAGCCTCACCTGGAGCATGGGCTTTTGATCATGCACTGCCTCCTCTTCCCTTGGGCGGTGCAGCTTTCTAGCAGCGACATCTGTCTCAAGCCAGACATCCCGGGACCTGCCAATACAGACACCTTGGAACACCAGAAGCGCTCGGGGCCGTTCCAGGCTTGACCTGGGCTCTGCCCGCATAGCACTCGGTTTGGGGCCCCGGAGGCAGAGCTGGGCTCTCCTCCCTTCTCTTCCGCAGAGGATCCAGACCCCACTCAGGGCGCAGATGCTAACATTTTCCTTTGCTCTTCAGCATTTGCCCTCCAGGCGGACACTCTCCCAGCACCAGCTGCCCAGCCTCACTGTGGCAGAGCCTTCCTAGCCAGCCTTTCCCCCTGCAGCCAGGCCAGGAGGAAGCACTCCTGGCTCTCTACACGCGAGCACTGTGGTGGAGCTGCAGGCAAAAGCTGCTGCCTCACAGCGCCTCTCACTCTGCAGCAGGCAAGGGAGAAAGGCAGCTCTGCCTTTCCAGGGAGGGTTTCTTTCCCACAGCCAGCTTACAGCTTGGCCGGAACAGGACTTAAGACTTCCAGCATGGTGGCATAACCTCAGAAAAGTCACACGCTCCCCCTGAAGAAAAAAAAAAAGCGACTTCTTTCTCCCAGGGAAGAGCTACTTGTGTTGGGGGTCTCTATGGCGTGGGATGGCAGTTGCGGGTGGGCTGGGGCTGCAGGGCAGTTTGTGTGTGGAGCTGAGAGTGCCCTGACTGCAACACGGAGAGCAAGGGCAAGGGAAAGGAAAGGTGAAAAGCTGGGCACTTTCCAGGCAGAGTCTCTCAGTTCTCAAGCTTGGCCTGGAGAACGGAGAAGCTTGACTGCTTTCCCAGAAGCAGGGGTAGCTGTCACGGCAGCCCCCCAGCAGAAGACACTGCACGATCACTAGAAACCAGGAAATCATTTTAGGCACGAGCCCACTGAATGTTTGGAACAGAGAGCACAGAAGAGCTTCCTAGGCCATGGCATCTTTGGAAACAAACCCCTTGGCCTACCCTTGCGGGTGCCTCCCGTGTCTTTTCCAACTCTCCTTTTCACCCGGCGGGCTTTGCAAAACCATTGCTGTGACTCGGATTCGGCCACAACGCAGAGTACTAACCACTATACGATCACAGCTGCCCATGTGATTGCCTTTCCTCCTCGGGCCATTTGTCCCTCCTGCCTCCTGCCCTCCTGCCTTCTGCCCTCCTGCGGAGCAGCCAGAGCTGTCAGGTGACGGCAGGCTAGCAGGGAGAAGTCAGAAAATGCGAGTCTGTGTCCTTGCAGAGCAGCACCCGAACAGCGCAAGCCCTCATGTGCCTCCCTGGGAGAGGGGAGGCAAACTCACGCTCTAGATTCACCTTTTCAGAAGTCTCAGTTCTTGGGGATGGCAAAGAACTGGACTGAAGGCAGTTACGGGGCATGTCCAGGGGCTGGCGATGAGGAAAGGACAACTCTGCAAAGAGCGGCCCCGCGTAGCCAGCTGGACAGAGGGTGGTGTAGGGGGGAAGGCAGGTGCATAGCACAGGGGATACGAACTGCTCCGTGCCCAGCCCTGGCTCTTTCTGCTCAAGTGTCCCCTCCACCACGCACCCTGGGGTGCAGTGTGAGCCTGTGGGCGCACCTCCACAAAGAGCGACGGTCCTTTCCCCACTTGCTCTGCTCCTGCTGCTGGGAGAGGTCCTGGCGAGAGGTTGCAGCTGCAGGAGTGCTGCGCTGGGTGGCGGAGGTGGCTCAGCAGAAGGGAGCTGCTCCTCGCCTGAGCTACGTTGCAGCCATGCCCGGCCCTGGCCGCCATGCACCTCGCTGACCCTGCCCTTCCCTGGCTGACCGGGCTCCAGAGCTTGGCCTCAGACCCGTCTCAGCACTTTGGACTTGGCTGGCAACCACTGCTCTGTGCCTGGCCCTCGTTCCTGACACTCAACCAGCTCTCCCTTCTTGCTCGGGTGCTGAGGGCCTGTGCCCTGCCAGGGAGGTCCCTGCCTCACTGGCCTTGCTATGTCCCTCGCAGCCTGCTTGCCTGCCCTCGGAAAGCAGCCCGCTCCCACTGCTGGCTGCCACCTGCAGCAAGAGCGTGCTCACGTTTCGCACTGTGCTGCAAGGACAGCCGGAAGGGGCATCGGTCCCCTGGCGAGAGGCAATCCAGACTTCCCCCAGCCCAACCCATGCACCAGGACAGGAGTGTTGCAGTCTGGTGGGTATAGGTGAGTGGTGCAAGGAGCTGGATTTTGGCTCCGGTTTCTTGGAGAGGTGGGTTTGAAGCCCGTGCTGTCAGGCTTTGTTGTCTCAGGCTGCTGTGATTTGTGCCCAGCTGTGATTTTCTGCTCAGGGACTTTCCAGGTGCAAACCTGTGTCCAGCAGTGACCAGCCTCCCCGCCGACCGCCACCTTGCACTCCCTGGGCCTTCCCGCTGCAGGGTGCCTGCTGCCCAGAGGCTCTGGTTGAGGGCCTCGTTCTCAGAAAGAAGGAGGAATGCCTGCAGAGTTGCCTGGGAAGGCTCGGGCTGCCACGGCAATTTGTCTTCCTGACCGGCTGTGGGGGGCTGTGGTTGGAGGGGTTGGTCCCCTGCAGGGCAGGGCTGGTGCCCACCGGTGGGTGCACAGGCAGGCTGGGCATCTCCTCCCTGGTGGTCTAGTGGTCAGGATTCGGCACTCTCACTGCCGCGGCCTGGGTTCGATTCCCAGCCAGGGAAAGGCTTAGGGTTAGGGCTAACCCTATTGCCACAGCAAGCGAGGCCTTTCACCTGGGGGGCAGCGTGGAAGGAAGGGGACCCTATCAGACGCACAGGAGCTCTGAGCAGGCACGAGGAACAGGGCGTTTCCTCTGTTGCAACAACAGCCATCCTGGGCTTGCCTGTGCAGCCAGCTCCAGGGCAGCCCTGTCTTCTGCCAAATCCCCTTGCAGAATACCCTTTCCTTAGGGCTCCTGGGAGGCGCTGGGTGACAGAGAAAAGGTCTCTGGGTCTGCGGGACGTGACTCACCTGCCGCAGGAGCTGCCTTGTCTTTCAGTCCTAAGATCCCTGCACTACCCAGTCCCACAGAGGCAGGAGCAGGCGACTCTGCAGTGAAGCTTTGCTCTGCACATGCCAATGAGAGACCCTTCCCATGCTTCCTGGTGCAGACGGGGCCAGAAGGCCCAGGGAGGAGCTGAAATGGGCTCCTGGGCCCATGGGCAGGGTGTGTGGAGCATTACTGGTCAGGGCCACTGAGGCCCTCAGGGCCCTGACAGCACCCAGGTGTCGCGTCCTGCTGCTACGCCACAGGGGACTCGCAATAACAACCAGTGCTTAGGCCCTGCTGATAGTCACAGCCTGAGCCAGCCCTTGGTTCTGTTACGTCCTGGACAACTCCGGTCACTTTGAAAGAAGCCCTGGAAACAAGCCCACCTGCCCCCCACACTCAGCCATGGCACAGGTGTTCCTCAGTGCAGCGAGATGTTGGTGCACAAGGGGTGGCGCTTAACGCTCCCAGACCCGATTTTGCATTCGCACGGCCTTTGGCACGGTTTGGAGACGGTCCTGGCGGACTCTTGGACAGTGCCCGGGGGGAAAGGAAGTAGCCGTTGCTGAGAGCACAGCTCACCGAGGCAGCACACAGGTGCAGCAGTTTGAGCCAAAGGAGGCTGTGACCTCTCGCAAGCTCTAACAGGCTCCAGCGAGCTCTGTCAGCCATTCCTGAGCACAGGGCGCTTGGAGCTCTAGTTCCACCTAGAGTCGTGATGAGGGAAGGTCAAGCAGCAGTCCAGCAGGTGCCAGCGAGAGACCTGTACCACAAGCGCTGGGCCCAGTACAAGAAAGACATGGCCATGCTGGAGCGAGTCCAGCAAAAGGCCTCCGAGAGGCTTGAGGGATTGAAGCATCCGTCACACGAGCAGAGGCTGAGAGAGCTGGGATTGTTTAGGCGGGAGACGCAAAGGCCCAGAGGGGCTCTTGTCGGTGTGTCTAAATACGCGATGGGGGGAGTAAAGAAGACGGAGCCAGACTCCAGAGCCCAGGCAGACTCCAGACTCCAGAACCCAGAGAGGCTGTGGTATACCTAACCAGCACCAGCCCTTGCTTTGCCGAGGCTCCTCTTTATTCCTTCCTTCCTTTATCCCTTCCTTCCTTCCTTCAGGGCAGAGCTCAGCACAGCCCCTGCGGCCAGCAATGGCAGCGCAGCGTCCCCATCTGGGGCCACCACACTGGTGAGCTCCCCCTCCCCGCCCCCGCCATGGCTCTCGCTGCGCCACGGCGTGGGGTGGGGGCAGCACCCCAAAACAGCCAGCGCAGCTGCCCTTGGCTGAGGTGGGCAAAGCCTGGCAGGGTCTGGGGGAGGGTGTCGCGGGAGGCCTGGCAGCCTCTTGGTGACGCGGGCTGGGGTCACAGTGGGACATGCCGCATCACAGCCACAGCTCCCCTCCCTCCTCAGCATGTGGAGGACAAGAAGGTGATCAGGAGTAGTCAGCATGGATTCACCAAAGGGAAATCATGCTTGACCAATCAGATAGCCTTCTCTGATGGAATGACTGGCTGGGGAGATGAGGGGAGAGCAGCGGATGTTGTCTCCCTGGACTTCAGCAAGGCTTTTGACACTGTCTGCCATCACATCCTCCTAGGTAAGCTCAGGAAGTGTGGGTTGGATGAGTGGACGGTGAGGTGGATTGAGAACTGGCTGGATGGCAGAGCTCAGAGGGTTGTCGTCAGTGGCGCAGAGTCTAGTTGGAGGCCTGTAGCTAGCAGTGTTCCCCCTAGGGGTCAGTACTGCATCCAGTCTTGCTCAATGTATCCATCAATGGCCTGGAATAAGGCACAGAGTGCACTGTCAGCAAGTTTGCTGATGATACTAAACTGGGAGGAGTGGCTGACACACCAGAAGGCTGTGCTGCCATTCAGAGGGACCTGGACAGGCTGGAGAATTGGGTGGAGAGGAACCTCTGGAAGTCCAACAAAGGCAAGCGCAGGGTCCTGCACCTAGGCAGGAAGAACCCCATGCACCAGGACAGGCTGGGGGTTGACCTGCTGGAAAGCAGCTCTGCCGAGAAGGACCTGGGAGTCCTGGTGGACAACAAGTTAACCATGAGCCAGCAGTGTGCCCTTGTGGCCAAGAAGGCCCAGGGTATCCTGGGGTGCATTAGGCAGTGTTGCCAGCAGGTGGAGGGAGGTGATCCTGCCCCTCTCCTCAGCCCTGGGGAGGCCTCCCCTGGAGTACTGTGTCCAGTTCTGTTCTCCCCAGTACAAAAGAGACATGGCACTACTGGAGAGAGTCCAGCGGAGGGCTACAAAGATGAGGAGGGGACTGGCGCATCTCTCCTATAAGGAAAGGCTGCGAGAGCTGGGCCTGTTCAGCCTGGGGAAGAGAAGACTGAGAGGTGATCTCATAAACGTGTATAAGTATCTGAAGGGGGAGTGTCAAGAGGATGAGGCCAGCCTCTTCTCCGTGGTGCCCAGCAACAGGAGGTGCTCCGCTGGACTCTTTCCAGTAGCGCCATGTGTCTGTTCAGCCACAGTCTGTGCCAAGACACAGTGTCAGTGGGTATAGCATAAGAGTACTGCTTTCCTTGCTATTTCAGGGTCTACTCCGGCCTTGGCAGGCAAGTAGTGACAGGGAGAATGGGCACAGGGTCAGTTACCCATAGCGCATGTCTCCAGACACTCTGAAGAGCTCATAGGGCTTCTCTTGACACCTTCTTTTCATAGAGGCTCTGGGAGCAGCCAGGATGTGTCTGTGGACCACCCAAGTCAATGCAGGTATGAAGACTGGCAGCCCCTGTCCATTACCTTCAGCTGCAGCTGGAGGGCCTGACAGAGAAAGGGGCTGGAGGCCAGCACTCACAGGCGCCCAGGACTGGAACCCAGAGGCAGAGACATTGTCATGGGATAGGAAAGGGCAGAATAACCAGAATATCAGCCTGAGCAGGAGCTGACTGTGACAGGGGAAGGACAGAAAACAACTGTGAAGTTGCCTGGCTGTGTAAGGTGCACAGGTGGAAGGATGTCATAGCAAGGACAGAGCAAGGAAAGAGGACCAGAGGAGAGCCAGAGAGGGCCAGGGGTCAGAGTATGTGGAGAAGTAGGAAGAGCTGGGTTATTTAGCAAAGGCTGAGCACATGAGGAGTCGGGGTAGGGGGGCAGAGGCCAGACCTGTTTTCCACTGTCTGTGGACAAAAGACTCAGTGGTCAGTACTGGAGAGGGCTGGGAGGGAAGAGCCCAGAGTCTGCTGGCCTCCTAGGGTCTCCTCTTCCTCTTCCTGCCTCCCTCCCACCAAAGTCTGGGAGGCCAGTGAGGCCAGGCAGGCTGGGCAGGAGTGGAAGGCCCTCTCCAGCACAACTGGCTCTCCTGATTGTACAGGGCACAGCAGGTGGGAATGACGCACACAGTATTGACCAGGCAGACACTAGGCACCTACCACCCTGTAGTCAGCCAGCTGCATGCAGGGCCCAGCTGAATGGACTATATGGCTTGGGGCCAGCATCAAACGGCTGTATTACCCAGGATCATAGCTGGGTAAGAACCATTTGCTGCAATAAGCAACAGCCCTCGGCCTCATGCAGGGTAACATCTGAGGGGAGCGGTTGTCTCTGGCCTCACTCACAAGTGGAGCCTGCAAAGGCACATATTGTGTTTGTGGCCAGACCAGGTGACCACAGGGTCTACAGATGTTCCACTGTGGTCCCAAAGCTCGCAGGGCACCAGTATAGAAGCCTGGGCAGTTGGTGGTGGCCATTGGTCTGGCCACATCCTGTCCCTGCAAAGATACAAAAGGCGGTCTAGTGCCAGAAACCCCTGCTGTTCATCATCCCATGCACATAGCATTAGGTGATCCTACAAGTGGGGAGTGGTGTCCCAAGGCCCAAACTAATTTTCTATGCTGGGGAGTGTGTGGAGGACAAAGACTGAATTTTCTGTCTTCGTCCCTGCTATTGTGTTTATCAGAGATGTCCAGGCCTCAGCAGTGGTCTCCCTCTTTCCATGTGACCAGATCCCAGAAAAGGTGTCAGGGCTATGCAGTAGAGGGCTGCCCCAGACTGGCAGTTCTGCTGGTCCTAACCTGAAGAAAGAGAAGGGTACTCCATGGGCTGAGAAGAGCAACAGTACCAACAGACAAGCAACCCAAGGGCATGGGGACTGTGAGCCCTCCTGAGAAGCCTGTGGCACAATGAAGCCACACACAGGGGGCAGTTCAGCAGGGAGCAACACAGGGCAGGTACATAGCATGGCCCAATGCAAAGGCCTGTGGATATGCTCTGAGCCAAGCCTGTTCCAACCAAAAGGCAGGTGAGACGTGACTGCTATAGTAGCATACACATAGGCTGTGCTTCAGTAGTTGGCTTCTGCAACAAAGAACATGCCCTGGCCCATTTGACTGATTAGTCCACATGCACTTGTCAGCACAGATGTACTGTGGCTCTCAAGGACAGTAAGCTGGAAGTAGGATCACTTTGCTCGCCCCCTCCTTGACATTCCCACACATTTCTGCAAAGCTGATTGCCTCCCTCTGTTATGCCTTCATGTGCACAACCTGTCAATGATTGACTAGACAGCTGCCTGTTAGGAAATAGCTTATGCCCAGCAAGGCATCAAGAAGAAATATAATCCTACTGTCTTTGAGCACCTCCTGTTTTGACATTATCAGTACGATACCAATAAACACACACACAGATTTCTTTTAAGGTTTCTTGTTTCAAATCTCGATATCCACTTTCATCTCATTCATATGTGTGTAGTTTTCCGCAACAAATCCCTTGGCAGAGAGGCCTGGAGGTGGACAGCATGTGCCAGCCAGAGCAGTGTTGGTTGCTGCAAGGACAAAGGGTAGAACTACATCTTTGGTGTCAGTCTGGTGCTCAGATTTGTTTATTTTTATGACAGATTGTGGGTGATTCCCCTTGCCCCCTCCCCCCCCCACCCCTGCCCAACCTGAAGAAGCTCCATTCTGCCATCACAAGCTTTTGCGCTTTTACAATGGCAACCTGTTACCACCAGCAGGCTTCTTCTTGCCTTCAGGCGGAGAATTCCCCAAGATAGCATATAACCCCCTGGACGTGACCCAGCCCTTCACTGAGGGCAGAGAGGACTGTTACTCTCCCTGCCTGTTCAGTGCCCAAAATCCAAATCTGCCCTGTTGCTGCGGAGCTATGCCACCTCGCTTCCACATCCAGACACCTCAGTGCTGAACTCTCCCATGTTGGTCCCTCTCCCTCTGTTAGTGTGAGATTGTACACCTCCTCTTGCAAGTTGTTTCTCTGGGTTTGTGTATGCCAGAGAATCTTGCTTTTTCCCCTCTTAGTTGGCAAACTGGAAACTGGGACTTGTAGCAGATAGCGTATTGCAGTAAAGTGATCTTGCCCTTGTCCAAAGGGTGCTACTGTCCCCAAGTGTTCAGATTAGTGATAAAACACAGTATTTCTTTGACATCTCCTATTTGACGTAATCAATCCAGACTTCCCAGGTTCTTTCTTCCTTACTCATTTTGAAAGGAATTCATCTTATCTTTTCAGCTTTGCTGAGCTGCCTTCCCACTGGTCATGAGCACACAGCTCTCTGTTGCAGACAGTCATAGGCCGTGAGGCTTCAATGCATTATTTCTGTGGCAATCTTTGCCAGCCTCAACCAGGTTTATTGTCTCCAACAGCTGCTTGTGTCATGTGTGATCACCAGTCAATCAGGCCCTGTTCCCCCAGTACCCTTTTGACATGAGAAGGTATATCACTGCCTGCACAGAGCCAGATGCCTGGTAAGTTATGGTTCAATAGAAGTAGAATTGGTACAGTAAAGTCAAGCTAATGGACAATGAGCTTTAACAGGTCCAAGAAAAGGCCAGAAAAGCCACCAGAAAGAGTACTGAAAGAGGTAAGGAAGTCCAGATGTTTTAAAGGTGTACATGAGCATGACAAATTCATGTAAAGACATCAAAAATCAAAGCTGTTAACCAAATCAAGCTATTGCTCCAAGCAGGATTTGCTGTTTAACTTCCTGCTTCTACTCATGTATTACACCAGAGCTCATGTTACACTGAGCATAGCACATAACATTGCCTCTCCTTTTGTAGCTCGCTTGATTTAGCTGAATTAAGAGGATTATCAGCGGCAAAGAGTTCAGAGTGACGCAGTGGCCTTTGCCTCAGTGAATAGTTTCTGAATTGCCATTTTTGTGAGCTTTTAGAATCAGCTGCCTGTCTCTGACCTTGTCTGAGTCCACCAACCTCCATGTGTTCTCCTGTCTCATTTGCACCACTCCCCATGCTGGGGAAGGACCACCTTCAGGGCAAACACAGATGTTGTGGACTTTTCTCATCTGTATAACTGGTACTAGACTGCCTGGTGATGCCGAGGCTGTCTCCAAACCTGGACTGGTGTGGATACCTGGGAGGAAAACACATTGAGACCATCTCCTGAGGACCTGGCAGAAGAGACTAAATTGGCCACAGGGTTTTCAGGACTGTGTGCAAGCACTTGGGTTATCCTGGTTAAGCTCCTGATTGGTGTTGACGTTTGGATAAAAGGGATCCTGGTCCTTGCTTTGTACCTGGAGAACCAGAGGCCTGCAGTGGGCTACAGCTAGCGGTGGTATGCTCATCTCTGGTCAACCAGGTTCAGACAGGAGGAGAATGAGCATGTCTATGCAAGTCATGAGGGCAGGTGGGAGTGTATGCTAGTAATACAGTCATTGCTCAAGGGTCCCATCTGTTTTCTCCACAGTGTAGTGATGGGATCATTGTACTGTTGGCCAGATATGGACCATAAAGCATCAAAAACACACCTCAGCCAGAGAGCAATGGAGGAGACAGTGGGAGCAGTGGAAAGATGCCCAGGGGGTCTGGGAGATTGGCTTTTCCAGACCTCTGCAGGCTTTCAAAATCCTGGTGACAGCTTGTAAGGGGGGAATTTAGGCCTGCCAGCTGCTCTGGGAGATGCTTGCCTGAATTTCTGAGTCACAGATGAGACTGGATGCACTTTGCAGTTATCTCCCAGAATTTGAAACCAGTTCCCATTGCTACTAGAAGACCTGACAAAGCCATGCACAAATATCATGTGTATTCCATGTTTTCCATCTTTCTGTTATGTGTGGCAGCAATAGCTTCTGCACGTCCCCTCCCAGAATTGCTGCTTTCCCAAGGTGCCCATTTTGATTCCCTGGTCCCTGCTGAACTATCCCAGGAGTAAGAGCAGAGCTGGGTGCCATGATATATGGTCCTGAGGGGGGCACTAGACTATCAGTTATTACCTAGCAAACAGTGTCCAGGCCTTTGCTGGTTCCCTGCAACAGCTTCTCCCCCCCACAGACTGCTCAGTAACATAAAACCAATGTTAGAAAGTATTTGGGAAGGAACATGACAGAGGACAGAAGACATCACAATCTATCCCATGCTGTACCCACATCTGGAATACTGCATGCTGCTCTGGCTTCCCTCTCTCAAAAGGACAGAGCAGAATGAGGGAGGAGTGTTTGGAAGGGATGGGATGGGGCTTCGCTGAGCAGATATACAGACCGGCCTTTGGAAAGCAGAGACTGAGGATCTAGGTCTCTTCTGCTTGGGAAAAAGATGGAGAAAAGGACATTTGCAGCAATTTTGCCAAATCACACCACTTATAGGAAAGAGAGGTAGGAAATGCTTAGCTCACTTCTCAAAATGAAGTAATGTGTGGATACCCCAGGAAGGAGACCAGGCAAATAAGTTACAGCTACCCAGCAGCAGCCCATCTTCACATAGACCATAATTACATGGCCATGGAAACAAAAAAAGACTGGATAAAGGATGAGAGAAAGCCCTTCTCCCTCAAACCCTCCAGTGCTCATGGGGCAGCCCCTGCTTCATGCATTGCAGTCTCTCTTTCTGTAAGCTGACTCCATGATAGACTGCAGGAGACCTGCCTGTCCCCCAGGAAGTGCTACCAACTTTGGAATTAATAAACAAAATGGTTTCCTCATTAATGAGCCTGCAAATGGTTTTCCAGTTTTCCCTGTACCAGATACAACCTCAAGTTTACCCTTGAAGTGTCTGCCTTGATAGAGAAATCTGCAGAGCTGGGACCTCATCCAGGAACATCACTGGAAAGTGTATGTGCATGAACACATGAGTGGAGACACTTGGGGAGAGAAGAGACAAAACTCCTGTCTTGTAACACTGCTCTTTTTCCTAGCAGACCCATGAGAGAAAAAGGAATACAAATAATTTGGGGATAACACCCTCTGCACCCTCAGGGCTAAGAGCAGAGGCACCTCCTCGGCAGGATGATGGCCACGCCCCCTGGGAGAGGAGATCTGAAATTCACTATCCATTAGAGGCAGAAAGAACTCTGAGGAGTTCTATCAGAGGACTAGCAAAGACCCTTACACTAACTTTAAAAGTTAATAGGAGAAGAAGAGGAAGGCCCAGACAGTGCTACTTACTGCTCAGAGACACAGGTTTATTGATTACATGGACACAGTGCATTGCAGCAGCAGCAGAGGGACCTGCTGCCAGGATCCTGGCACAATGCTGGACTGGTGTCTCACCAGGACACTACTTTCCCTTCCCAGTCCAGGAAAGTCCCGGTATCCTTCTCGGACAGGGTGGAGAGCACATTCAGCATCCCTTGAACGCTCATATCCACTGTCAGTGGGGGCTGCAGGGACAGAGAAGAAATACAACTGTGTTCCCAAGGCCTTCTGAAGGTCTGACCTGGTTCCTGCCTGGGCCACTCTCTGGGGTAAGTGGGGTGAGGAGACACCAGCACTTTGCAAAAAGAGTCCCTGTCTGTCATCTCCTTCTCTCCTGTGCCTCAAGCTCAGGGCATTGTCCAGACAGCTCCACTAGAGCCCACCGGGTCTTAGGATGTTCGGTACACAGGACTCTCTGGGCTCCTGAATGATGAGGTTCTTCTGGACCTGACTCAGAAAAAATCCTACCTTGTGTTCCGCTGTGCTCCCCATGTCTGTTTGCACCCATCCAGGGTGGAGAGCAGCACAGAGGATGCCATGTTCCCGGTACCCCAAGGACTGGCACTTGGTGAGCATGTTCAGAGCCGCCTGCAGAGAGACACCACAAGGATCACGGTGGGGAGGAGAAAGGTCCCCTCCTGCAGGAAACATGTGCAGACCCCAAGGCAGGGGCAGAGGAGGGTAGGTGAGGAGAGCTCCCTGGGATACATAGTGCTGCCACAGTCTCCATGCACAGACACCCAGACCAGCTGAAGGCTGGTCCCTGCATGGCCCTCTGAGAAGGATGCCGGGAACTGGGATACAGCATCTCCCGGCAGGAACAGAAAGGGGCCCAAGAGCCATGAGAGGGAGAAAGGGACTCCCAAGAACTGCTGCAAGTGGAGAGAGGTAGAGGGAGGGAGGGAAGTCACAAGAGAGTTTGGAGGGAATTTTGAAGAGAAAAAATGTGTGGGGTCATGCTCAGCACAGCATGGCAGTACCTTGCTGCAGCGGTATGCGATACATTGCCCATAATCCCACACAAAGACTTCTTCAATGGAGCCAGCAGAGCTGGACATGTTGATGATGGCTGCCTTGCTGCAGCTCAACTCAGAACCCGGGCTCCCCTGGGCAGCCTTCTTCAGCAAGGGCAGGAATGCCTGTGAGGAGAGGAAAGAAGGGCCCACGCAGATGTGGTTCAGGAGAGAGGACCTGCTCCTTCCACAGTGCGCCACGTCAGCACCAAGTCAGCGAGCAGATTCCTGCTCTCGTGGCCTCAGACCACCAGGTTCCTCCTCCTTGGCACTGGCCCATGGCTCCATGCACTCCCCATCTGAGCTGGAGAATGCCGGGACAAGAGACCATTGGGCACCAGAGCAGAGACCAGGCCCTGCCCTTCAGCCCTTTCCAGCTGCCTGGAATGTCCCGGCTTGGGGAGCTGGGGCCGAGAGGAAGGGATGTTCCCTGGAGCTGAGCTGCAGTGCCACAGGTGGGGGTCCTCACCTGGCTCACCAGCAGGGGCCCAATCGTGTTGGTGGTGTAAATCTGGGACATGCTCTCCAGCGTCTCAGTATCTAAAAAGCTCAACTTTGCAATCCCAGCATTGTTGATGAGGAGGTTCAGCCCAGAGCCCTTCAGGTGCTCCCCGACTCTGGCTGCAGCTGCCTGGATGCTGGCGGGGTCGGTGACTTCTGCAGAGCCAACACAGGGGGAGGTAAGCGCCCACTTCCCCTTTGTGGCTCCTATCACGCCTGATCCAGGGGACAGGAGCCTCGTCTGCCCTCGGGGAAGTGCTGGGGCAGAAATCGGGGCAACTGGAGGAAATAGTCCCAGAGGAGAGAGGAGCCCAGGGCCACAGGGCCACTGCCAGGCAGGGAGGCAGGGTCCCAGCATAGCTGGAGACAGGCCGTGGGCAGGAGTGACAGCAGCAAGCCTGTTTCCCCCACAATGTGCTGGGACTGGCACGTTGGCACAGCTCCCACCTCGCACTGGGGTGTACACAGCATCCCAGGCAAGTAGCAGGGCTGTGGGAGGAGACAGTGCTGGTTAAAGAGGGGAGCCTGGGCAAGGGACCCTCACCCCTAGGGCACAGCCAGGAGCACCTACCAAGCGGCATGATGACCAGGTTGGGGTACTTGGAGGCCAAATGCTGTAACTCCTGCAAGAGAGGGAACAACATGGGCACAGAGAGTCAGGGACGGCTGGACAGAGGGCAGCTCTCAGCCTCTCCCAGGCACAGCCACTGTCATTCCTGCTCTGCCCCTGCACTGCCCCGTGCCCAGCACCCTACCCTGGATACCCTGCTCCAGTCAGATGGGGCTCCGTGCCTCCTGCACAGGGCTGCCTTGTGCCCTGGCAACTGGGGAGCAGGGTTGCAGCTCCCCATTTGAGCTCTTACCCTGGCCCCAATAACGCTGTCCTGGCTGTGTGTGCTGTCCTGCACTTCCATCCCTCAGCAAAGCCAGCTCCACTGAGCCTCACCTGCGCTCGCTCTCCCTTGGGGTCCCGGCAGGCTGCAAAGACACACTCGGGAGGGTTTGGCATCTGCAGGAGCTGCCTGACAATTCCAAGGCCAATTCCTCGATTGGCCCCAGTGACTAGAGCAGAGTGGACACAAAGCCCTGCCATGCTGCTCTTCCTGCCTCTGCTCTAACTTGCATAGTTCACTCAGTTCCCTAATGCTACTTATATCTTGTTCAACTGCCACCCCACCCACTTAGGGCTTGCGCAAAGCCTCTGCTCTAGGGTCAGTCTCTCCAGCTTTTCAAACTCTCAAGGACACAGTTTCTGGCTGGGAGCCAGCCCTCATCACCGCAAAGGGCAAAAATCACTTGACTGCTCAGCTGCCTGTAGCTTGGCCCTGTGAAGCAGGAGCAATCAGCTACTCTGCCTAGGAGAAGCTGTGCTGAGTGAGGAGAGAGGGAGCAGCATGTGGAAGGGACGCAGGGTGCCCCAAGGCTCAGGTGGGCTTGAACAGCTTCACAGGCATTCTGCAAGCTAGCTGGGTTTTCTGTGTCCTACCCATATAACACCAGAAGCAGCTTGATCTCATTCCCCTTCTGCTGGTTTCCAGAGCTCCTCAGACAGAGCTGCAGGAGGCTACTCTGCTCTCCCCTGTCTTCTGAGTAAATTTCCCATCCCTGATTGTCCCATAAAAGACCTGCAGAGCAAGCCACTAGCATTGCCTTCTCGCAGAAGGAAGCGGACCCTGCACAGTCCGCACATCACCTCTCTGCTGTTCATGTACTCCATCCCTTTGGATGCTGCCTCCAGCCTTGACTTCCCCTCTGGGAGTTGTGACACACAATCCCAGTGTGAGCGTGCATCTGTGCCATATCAGAGTGCAGAGCAGCTGCTCCACGAGAAATCATACTGCAGAAGCAGTCTCGAGCAGAGCAGTCCTTCTGCCAGGGCCGCAGGAGGACTCAGGTGCCCTGGGTTGTCTTCCTGCAAGGATAAGTGCCTCGGTCAAAGCCCCCCTCTCCATGTTGCCCATAGGAGCTGGGTGCAGATAGCTCCACATTAGCATTAGTGAAGCCTGGTACTGCCACCAGGCTGACTGTGCTGCCCAATAGCTCGGGCCAGGCACTACAGCCAGGACGTGCAGTGCGGGAATGGGGCGGCACACACTTTTTGTGCACCTGCTCCCACAAGTATCTCTGCACTGAGATCAACTGCAAAGAAACTCAGAAACCTCTTGGCAATCCACTCAGCGCTTTCAAGCACTGAGTCCCAAAACCATGGAAGACTGAGGTGCTGGGTAGAAAGGCAGCAGTGGAGTCATTGACACTGCTAAGGTGTCTCCTTCTTCCCCAGGATATCTTGGCAGGAGTGTTAACCAGTTGCACTGCCAAGTGAGTCCTCATGCTCCCACAGCAGCCCCTTTCCTCCTCCCCACTCCTGCCTGCTTTCTGGGGCTAGGCTGGCAGACTCCACAAGTCAGCCAGGTCCTCCTTGCCACTCTGGGGCAATGCTGCCTGGGGTGCCCTCACCAAACCCAGTCAGAGGGACATGGCTTGGGGCCTGAGAAAGGGATGTCCACCAGAGGGTCCATCTCTGCCTCCTACTCAGTCCTACACCTGGATCTGACTCAGTCCTGCTCCGAGCATGCACCCTCATGTTATTGTTGCATTCACCTTCCCCTCCAAACAGAACATCTTCAAAATACTGCTGTGCCCAAGTTTGTTCCTGGGGACCCCACTGCACTGCAGGCCAGCTGCACTGTCACTATGATGCCACCAAAACAGGCAGTCCTGCCACGCTGCACCCATCTCACTGCCCTGTGCACTCTTATTTGAGCAGCAGAGTTGTGGTCTGGATCAGGGAACTGATCCAAAATGGAAATTAATTAGGCTTGTTTACCTCTGTCTCCATAGGCCCCTTCCTTCCTCGCTGCCCATTCTTGCCTTCCCTCCAGCCGTGCTGGCATAGGCCTTGCCAGGAGTGTGGGAGGTCTGTGTGCTCTGGCTGCCTCTAGTTGCAACGCAGAGCGCAGGGGGCTGCCACCAACTACATTCTGAACAGTTCCCAACAACACCAAAAGTACAAGGCTCCATTACCGTGGCAGTGTCCACTATACCTCTTTGTGTCTGACTTGGCATGGTCCAGCTGCCTGAGAGATCGTCTTCCTTTCCTAGCCTGCTTTCTCTAGACTCTCCTCCAGGCATTGGCTCAGGTGGTCACAGTCCATGTTTATCCAGAACACGACAGATCAGTGGGTTTTTTTGAAATCAGCATGGACCTCATTTAGATCTGGACTTTGCACCTTTGACAAATATTCTCAGCTGTAGTGATCAAGTCTCTCCCAGATATGCACATAAATCAGTAAATGTTCCTTTTTCAGAAAGGCATATTTACCAAGTACCATTTAGCAGTTAAGTATTGTAAGGACAACTTTAGCCAGCACAGACATGCCACAGATCATAATGGAAAAATTCCCATTTCAGTTTTGCTGTAGTCATAAAACAAATTCTCGCTTTGGCTGTTTGGCTGTTGAAATATCATCTCCTCGCTGGTGTGGTGAGATAACTGAATTTTGCATGTTCTTTTACAGCATTTCAGACTGATATACTAAATTCCTTTAGTAAACCTGCTCTGCCAGCCAGATCAGGCCCACTCTTCTCTCTCCAGCTCCAAGGGGGTTCTGTAATTTCCCCATCTCCTGGGATACACAAGTTGATGATAGCTCCAGTCTTTTCCTGCTCCCACAGCAAGTTTTGTCACGATATGTTCACTTGCTTTCACATCCTCTGGGTAAAATTTACCATTTTGTTTGCTTACCATAAATCCTAAAATAAATCTCAGATCATGTGGTAGAAATGCACACAAACACACAATGCTTTTCTACAGGAATTTCTGGCATAACAAATGAAAAATAATATTTATCAGCAGCCAATATACAATATTTCCCCTTTTGGACTGAGTGGCAAATGTTTCCTGCTAACATATATGTTTAGTTCTTCTGCTGTTATTCATAAGTCTTAGTGTACAGGTTTCTCTAAGCAATGGCCAGTGAGTGCATGCCCTGCTTCTTGGTCTGAATTCCCAGCGCAAAATACCCTTTCAGCTCCTCTTTTAGCCTCTACCTGAGGCCAGGAAACTTTTCTATGGACACCCTGTAAGATGGTTAGGCTCTTCTAGCCTAAGCTGACTCTTCAGGACTCGCCTCTCTCCTGAAAGACATCTTCTTCACACATTTTAACCCTCTAGCACTTCCGTGAAAGTACTTCTTGCTAACGCTGGAGGGAATATTATGTTTCTAGCGCTGCTTTGAGTACATTTTGTCTTGTACTGTATCAGCATGGTAGGCACTCATGTATTTCATTCACTTAGTAAGACATCCTTGTCACAGTCAAGACTAGAGTTTTACCCTTCTCCCTTCTGCTCTCTGTAGCTTTTTTTTTCATGACAATATCCTTTTTTCTGGCACCACAGTACTTTCTGCACCAGCATCCTATGAACTGTTGTTGCTTTGACAGTCATCAGGTACTGCGCTGTTCAGCTTCTTGGTGAAAAATTCCTCCATGTGAGCATGGCAGTAGCAATTGGATACCTCCCTCCTGTGCATCAGCAGCCTGTATTTGTGAGCTGACAGAATCAATTGCAGATATTTCCTCGTCTCCTTGCCCCAGGTCCCAGCCATCAGTCAGCATGTATTAGTTGTCCTAGCATTTGCAGCTCTGGATCGTTTTCTGTGAATTCTCTCTTTAAGCTCTGTGCATTTCTTTTTTCTCCAGTTTCTGTCCTGAGGCCAGTCAGATCTTATTCTATTTTTCTGATTCTTCAGATTGGGCTGACACTTCTTTTGTCTAGCAAATTCCTACTGCTTATCAACAGCAAGAATCGCTGGATCTTCACGCTGTCTCTCCTCATGAGTTTTGTCTCAGACTGATCTCAGTGAGCGTAACCAGTAATCTCTCACAGTAACCAGTGAGAGTAGCTACTGAAATTTCAGTTGTGTTCACACCCATCTAGATGTTTGCACATAGGGCAATTCCAGTGTTGCTTATGGAAATATGCTGTTCTTTGTTAGCCTGGGGAATGGGTGACAGAATGGGTGACAGAATTATCTTAATTAATATACCATGTAAGTAATAATAAATTAAATATTCAGTTTATTCACTCCACTGTGTATTTAGGGCAATTTGGGGCCATGTCAGCACATAATAGTCACTTGCTGAATAATCAGTAGATAGAAATGAATAAAGAGCTAAGTAGGCGGTGGGGTGGGACTTACCTAGCCCTGCCACTGCCTGCAGCATGAAGCTGGGCACATCACACCCACTCTTTATGACTCATTTCTCCATCGATAGAAGAGGACTAGTGACACCCCATTGTGAAGGGATTTGTCAGTGAAAAATCCTATCTGGGTTTGAGGTTTCTTTTATTTTCATCCACTTGTTTGCTCTATTTGTCATCTTCCAACCCAGTATTTCCCTGCTTTAGAAATATGAGAAAACAAAGTCTTTGAAAGGTGCTATTAGAGTGTCAGGGAGCAGCAGGAGTGGGCTGCACCAAAAAGGCAGGCAAGTGGGACCTGAGGGACACAGCAAGGCTGGCAGGTTAGGGACTTCCTCAACAGGGCACAGGCCCACAGCACCCAAGCAAAGAGGGCAGAGCTGTTTGAGTGACAGGAACAAAGTGGTTCCAGCCAAGTCCAAAGTGCTGAGGCAGGTCTGAGGCCAGTCAGCAAGGGAAGGGCAGGGTCAATAGAAGTGCATGGCCAGGCCCAGGCATGGCTGCAACATAGCTCACGCAAGGACCAAGGGGGAGGGCTGAGTTTAAATGCAGCTCCTGAGCAAAGTGGGGAGGTCTCAGTGAGGCTTCTCATGGTCCTCTTTTACAACCTTGCTGTTTTCCTAGCAACCTGATCCCAGGTTACAATCGCGCTGTATCAGAGCTAGCCTTGAGCCCTGACACCCAAACCCCTGGTAGGGAGGAAAGAGGATGCAAAGCACGCAGGACTGATATAGCAAACAATGTATTGACAAGAAAAGAAACTAAGGCTGAGGTAGGTTTCTGAGTGGCCTCTGCTCTATGCCTTGTGCTGCTGTTTGCCCCAAGCATCATTTAATAACCATCTGATCAGGTAGCAGGGTACACCTACTACAGATCATGTCCCTGCTCTTCCCTGTGGCGACCACATGAAGAAAGGCTTTTGCCTGGCTCAGGAAGCCAGTGAGTGAGTGAGCGAGGAGGAATGGTTTGCTTACATTAGTTGCAAGAGGTGTAAAAACAGCTGGCAACTGACTCTTCCTTAAGTATCTGCAGTGAGGTAGAGTCTGCAAGTGTCGTTCCATGTCATTTTGAGACAGCTGTGGGAATTGCCATGTCTCTAAAGCTCCTGATGGATCTACAGGGAATCATAAGCCATTTTTGTCTATCTTGGGCAGTGTGTAAAGCCATTCCTCTCTTTCCAAGCCCATGGAAGGCTCTCTGGTCCACACTCCTGAGGTCTGAATTCCACCAAAGTTCCTGAGCCAGGGGTTTCTTGTAAGCAGTGCAGGATCATTTTCTTTCAATAACAATTCTAATATGACACTTGTGAGGCTTAGTTATAGGTGCTGTTGCTGCTGCTGTTATGTCTATGGGAATCTCTGATACGGTTTTTGAACTCTACTGCACTTCTAGAAATTTTGCAATATATTAAAATCATGCCAATGTGTAGGGGCAATACAGATCTTTAAAACCAACTTTTCAGTGTCTTTGTAGGGAGAGGGGGGGAGTTCTGCCATATGTAAGCATTCTCTATGATGTAGGGTGGCTAAACTGCATTCAGGATGTTGTAATGATTTAGGCCTATGAAATAACATTTAAAATTAGAGAAGTGGTTAAAGCTGTTAGGTTTCAGTCCGAAGACCTGATGTGCTACTGTTGTGTTCAATTCAGATTTTGTGGCATACATGTTACTTCCTTATGCTTTCAAATAAGATCAGGCTTTTTAACACTGTCATTGATGCAAGATGGACTTTGGTGTCACCTGTCTTTTGATCTTTTTGACCTGAAATGCTTGGGATTTTATTTTCCTCCATAGTAACATGTGTTGCCAACAAGGAAAGCACTAACACTACTAAGAGAAAAGTTTGCATTGGCTTCAAAGTCCAGTTGTAATGTTAATGGTTATGAACATCCCTATATGAGCTTTTGTATCTTTGGGCTTTTATATTTCCTGGCTACAGACTTTACTGAAGCAGTACACTGCACTGAAGATAAAAGTAATAGCTGCTTTTCAATAGACAGTTGAAATTAAAATATGTAAAGTAGTAAAGATTTTTATAAAACTGTGGGTTTGGCTGTCTTGTTAGTAAGCTAATGCCATCTGTGACAGTCTGATTTTTGTTTAGAAGTTCAACCTCTCCAGCACATTATTTATATTTCAAACTGGACGTTTCCACCAAACCCTTAATTAACTTTGATGCCAAAGGTTGAGACTTCATCAAGTGTATCAAGTAGGACTTCAGACTACTGGCATAAGGAGTTAATGATTTATATATGAAGTTCATGACTTTTGAGAGAACCAAACAAAGCCTTTTAAGGAGCTAGGAACCTTTATCTTAACACCAAATCTAGAATTGCATTTGTGAAGGACATATACCTTGTTACTGTACTGGGATTCTACGAGACAGTTAACATATAGTGAGTAATGGAGAAATAATAGGTGTAACTTACTAGGATACTCTATATAAATAACCTCAAAAAATGAAGTAGATGAGTCTGATAATGTATTCAATGATGGCAGTGGTAACGGAGGGGCAGGACTGGAATAGTGTCTAAATGGTATAGCCTTTGAAACAGAGGAGCACTGCTAATTTAGAAATTTATATGGTTCTAACCTAGTGTCTGGGAAGTGAACAAAATAGAGAACAAAGCCAAAACTTTTGCCTTAGCTTTGGAGCTTGTTAAAATAACATGAGAAAACACTCCCCTACCCTACTACCAAGGGATAGTTTCTCATATCAGTCACTTCTCAAGCTGATAAAAATTTTTAGGCTACAAACACTGAAACAGATCTTTGTCCTCCCTTCTCTCAAACAAGTGTTAATATGATAAAAATTCAGCCTTGCATGTAATGAAGCTGAAGTACATTACTGAACATTGAATAACAGTTCATTTATTTATCTAATCCTCCACTTAGCACTGAACTGCATACTGTATTTCTGTAGTGCACAGTCTTAGACTGAGCGGTGAACAATAGGGAAGACACATCAAAATATAAATTTTCATAGTGAGACTCAAATGACTTACAGTAACTATTTTCCCAAAAGGTGCATCATGGCTTTCACAATAACATCTACGTATAGCTAGTACCACTATGGCCGTTAAAAAAAAAAAAAAAAAAAAACGGTTCAGGTAATAAATAACAAATAAAGTATTATTGAAAGGACTGTGTCTTGGCAGCATGGCTTGTTGTACTGTAGAAGATGGCTGTAATGCATCTGGGTTTGGATAAAGAACTCTGTTTTTCTGCTTAAACCATGGCATCACAACGAAATAAAGTTTGAATATGTACTGTGTATATACAGAGAGAAAGAGAGAGAGAGAAACATTTCTATTTGTCTCAAACTAATTTGTAACTAACTGATGAGGAGGTACTGTTGAATTACTGTAAAGCTTTAATGAAATGTGTAAGATCTCTTCACATACAGGTTCTCCAGGCCTTACAGAACCACCTGCTGAACCTTGCCATTCCCTAGAGCCAGGAGAATGGGTGTATATTAAAGTGTTCCAGTGCAAGAATGCCATACAGCCATGGTGGAAAGGACCCTACCAAATGCTGCTAATCACTAACACTGCACTGAAGTGCGAGGACTTGACTAACTGGATTCACACTGCAGTGTAAGAGAGTTCCACCCCCCCAGAAGAAAATAGATCTCTTTTTCCAAGGAACACAGATCACTCAGTGGATAAGTCACCATTTGTATCTCAGTCAACTTACAGAATTTAAGATCTAGGTCTAGATAGTTATTGATAGATTTAAATGTTTTGGTTAATAATAGTTGTGAAGAAAGCTGATGTGTTGCCCAGGTCAAGGGCAACAGGACCCACATATAGGCCCTGTTCACTGTTACGTTTCCAGGCTGCCCAGGGCTGTCAGTCCCAATACTGAGCCACTATCTGCAGAAGTTGCTCTTGGCTAGGGCACCACAGTGGCAATCTTTTTGTCTTCTCCACACCCAAAAGCTTGATTCCATCTCACTCCCATCCCTCACCAGTGTGTCCACAATGCAATATCCAGCTTAGGGCTGAGTGGTGACTTTATATCTGGAAATAATGAGCCCATTGGATGTCCTGACTGGACCATGAGAGATGGAGGAAACTTGCTGCTCCAGTAAGTTTAGTAAACTGTAGTGGCCTCTTCTCTTCAACCTAACATGTGATTCTCCTGTCACTTTTGTATTCCTCTGCCATTTTTTTGCTTCCCTGACTCATTTCTTCTCTCCTCTTCTTCTGGTTTTGACTAAGAAGTGTCTGACTTCACTGAGTGGAGCACGTTTTTCTCTGTGATATGGCAGTCACCAGTGCTTCTAGCCTGATCTTGGCTGATGTTTAACCCTGATGATCTCCTTATATTTGGTTAGAAGGATATTAAGACAAGATAATAGGCCTTTCTTAACCTGATCACCTACAGAAAGGAGGGTTAGGTAACGACATGGATGGAGAACTAGTCTCTTCTCTATGTGTATGTCCTAACTTAATAACTCTTGACTCCATTGAACTTTTGAGCCAAGTTTGGCAGATGGTGAAGGTCCAAGGACAGCTTAAGTCCTAGCATTTAGTGAAAAGATGCAGCCACACAGAAGAGAGGACTCTTAGTGCCTCAGCTGTAAAAAAAACTTTTGCCAGACTTACTTTGCACCTCCTTAGATATCAAGACCAGTCAAAGAAGATACACTAATATGTGGGAAAATTTGCTGCCCCTTCTCACCTGACAGTTTAAAAAATGTTGACCAACACATTATAACTGCTGCCTTTCATATCCCAAGCACAGACAGAGCACAACAGGTTTAGACTGATTTTCAGACAGTGAGCTTGATTCAATTGCCCAAATAGAGATACAAGTCCATTGACCAGGAGATCTTGTGATGTACTGCACTGCCCTGACTGTTTTAACTCTGTCAGGAAAGGTACAGACAGAAAGCACAGAGACAGAGCCTTCCCTGCAAATACAAAGAGAGAGTGCAACAGCTCTGGCTCAGTCACTGCACACGTTTCTCAGGAACTGACTTCTATTGCAAGAGAGAGGAAAAAAAATGGTTTGGGTGCTGTCTACTCTGAACTAGGCTTGCAGAGGTCAGCATAGCCATGTTCCCTGCAGGAGGTCCTTCTGCATAGCTTGAGAAGTCTGTTGGACACATCTGACTTCTGGTCGAATGCCCAGGGTTGGCTGGCATCAAGGATGGCAGGCAGAGCCTTGAACACCCTTGCAGAGATCTCAGCAAAGGCTATGTGGTGATTTTTTCAATTAAATGTTTCCCTGAAAAGGATTTACAGTGCTCAGACTCTCCACACTACCTGACTTAGGCCACAGGATTTGGATCCAGTGCCAGCTAGGAGCCTCAAGCTGGCTTCAGAAGCACTTTTCTGGTGTAAATCCATCTCATAAGAGCAGTCAAGATGCCTCAGCCACCTGCAGGTGGTGGCACAGCAGTGCTGGCAGCGCTGGGAGCCAACCAGGCTGGCAGACACACACACTACCATGCCTAAGAGAATACAGCAGGCTACCACTGGCCTCTTTCCTACCTCCTTCAGGGAGGAATTGGATGCCCTGAGGAGGACCTATGGACAACCTGGCAGGAATTTTTTTCCCCAGTATTATATTTACTAACAGGGATGTCTGAGAATGGGCTCTCTTATGTGACAAAAAGATACACCCGTCTTACAAACACTTACAGCTTAATGACCAGCTTGTGAGTTTCTTGGATGGACATCAATAGGTTGTAATGACAGAACGAGGCAAGGCCAGCAAGAGCACTTGGCATTTATCACCTGATGGATGGTGATGATGCTGGAGAAAAACCTTCCTTTCCAACCTCTCTTCTCTCCTAAAGCCAAAATGTATGACCTTCCTCCTAAAAGTATTTTACCAGCCTCCACTGGCTGGTCAGAGGTGAGAGCCCAAACTCTCAGATAGCAGGACCGAGATATTTAACTGAAACCCTAACTGAAGAACATACCAAAGACAGACATGGAAAAAGCCCTTAAGCCTGTAGTAGGATTTCTTCCTTTGTAGGGAATGGCTCAGCCCCATCTCCTGTTTCTGAGGATCGCCACTTCCAGCAATGGGACAGGATATTAAATCTAAGGTCACATGGACATCAGCGGCTGCAGTGAGAGACGACTCTCACAGTGGGCAGTGAGGGGTTTGTAGAGACATAGCAGAGCTGTGTTCACAGGAAGCCAGTGATCACCAAGATCAGAGAGGGGCTGAGGGTAGCATGGCAGTTAAAGAGGTAGAACAAGTGGTGGAAGAGAAGATGAATTCAACCCAAAATGTGTGCATGCCATTAGGCAGACACAAAAAGACCAATGTCGCAGAGTAGCAAGCTTAGTATCCATAAACTTCAGCTTCAACATAGCCTAGCTTTTAGCAAGAAGTGAGGAACCATGAATGGAGAACAACCGAGGAAGCAATACCCTGAAGAATAAGAAATGAAAATGCTTCCGCTAATTAGCAAGTGGGAAGAAGCTCACCTAGCAAAATAAGGAGGTCCCTGATTAAAGAAAATGTGCCTAAAGAAAATGTTTCATGAAAACAGGAATAAGTTAATAAAAGGACTCAAGATCTCTCTAAGCTACTGTAAAACATAAGTGCAACAAGTAATCAACAAGTTTGACAGTATGTAAAAGTTTAATTAGCACAAAACACTTGTGTACTCTGTGACTATTCTAGAAAATTCCTCTACTCAAGTGGGTCATAAAAAGGTAAAAGGGAAAATCCTGTATTTGCTTTGGGTTTGGGAGGCTTGGGATTGGGGGGGCAGGCTACCCCTGCAGTCTTTTTAATTAAACTTGTGAAAAAAACCTAAAAATGTGCCTTCATATCAAAGAAGTGAATATATAACACAGACAGTAACCCAAGTTCTATAATCCTCTATTTTGAACATGGAGAACTGAAGCATAAAAGTGAGGTAGGGAGTGTCCATGTTGAGAAGTATTCAATTTCAGATGCCTAGATCATGCTTTTTTTCATGGTTCACATTATCTATGTTTAGAACAGAGCCTCTATTGCCCTCAACAGTGGCTATGCATGCTAAGCATTTCTGTACAACAGAACACAGGCAATCCCTGTTTCCAGGGCTCTTCAAAGCGAGTATCTACAAAGAGTTGGTTAATGTGATTTGCCCACAACACACAGGATCTCTGTGGAATAGGCCGCTAAAAACCCATTCCTCAGTGCAGTTCATCAAGACTGTTTATTTGCACCCCTCCTAATTTTCTAAACATCTTCCAGTGTTTGCAACAGATGGAGCAGGACTCCTGGTGACAAGTCACCTAATGCATGGCCTGAGTACATAATGAGGCAGGAAAAGGAGAGCAGGACCTTGATTAAAAACTATAATATAATGAAGGTTTCTGCTTTTCAGTATTCATTGGCAAAATCAAAGACTTCTTTTTAGTAAACTCCAATTTCTGTATAGCTGTTTAAAACCAAAAGGTTCTCAAAGCATTTTTATATCGTAAGGCAAACTGGGGAACAGAGGCACAGCAATGTCACTGAACTGCAGTGGAGCAGAATGCAGTTAGCACAAGCCACCTGATGGTCTTTGCAAATTGATATGATATCATTATTTATTTGCTGGTTTATTTATTAATAACAGAGTTGTTTTGTCTAGTGTTTGTCAAATAAGAATGAAAATCAGCAACATAAATAATAATATTTATAAATATATGCATATATATGAGTTGCTCAGTGATTACTTCACTGTTGAGCTTCTCACTGTACAATCACCATGATGGGATTTTAATGCTGTTCGTGCATGTAGTTTCCCATGTAATAGCTGAAACTAAAACAAAACAGGAAACTCAACAGGAAACTCCACCACACCAACAGCCACCTGGGCAGACAGCAGAGTTAAAACAGGTAGGTCCCTTCCACACACCATCCTCCAACATTGATTCTTAGTCTCTCTTCAGCTCTCCCTTTCCAGCTCTCCTCCCAGCCCTAGTGCTACCAAACCTTCTTCTTGCTTTATTCCTTTCCCTGCCTTTGGTCTACTTTTTGAACCAGGTTCCTGATGCCCATCAGCAAAGGAGGCAGGGAAAGTCTCCCAGAGCACCTATGTCCTTGGACTGCAGCATACTTACTTTATGGATGCACAATCTGATCAGCATGGAGAGGGCAAAATCAGCCCTATAAGAAACAGCTGTGGGCTATAAGAAACAGCTGTGAAATACTGGGTACCTTCCTGAGAAATTGTAAACCCCTGGGTCAACATTGGGACTTTTACCTTCCCAGGAGTGTGGATCTATCACATCTCTATGCCAAAGCTGCTGGAGATACAACCTAGCTTCAATGCTGGAAATTCCCTCCTTCTCCCCTCCATCTCAGCCATGGGAAGATCTGGAGCCCCCTCTAACCTGCTGGGAGAGCTCTAGAAAATCCCAGCCCCCTGAAATTCCCCCAATAAACCATTACTCCTCCCAGTGAGGATCCCAGGCCACCCTGGCAGCTGCTGTTTCAGGGTAAGTAAGGGCAGGGAGATGTGAGCAGCACCAGGACCCTGTTTGACGTGTGGGAAAAAAGGAGATTAGGGCATTATTCAGTCTTTCGCGGGTAGCTGTCTTTGGGACAACAACCCCAGGCCCACATGGTACCATTGGGAAGAGGCAGTAGGGAGGCAGGGGTTGTGGGCTGGTGCTGGGCTCACAGCCCAAGGCTGCATGCCTCTGCCCTAAAGCTATGCTCAAGGCCTCCTCAGGTGATGTTTCAAACTCAGCTTGTCTGTTTCAAACCCTTGTCTTGAGGAGGGAGACTTTGGTCTGGCGTGTCCAGCCGTGGGGCACACGAGGTCGCAGGCTGCACACCTGGGGCACCTGGGCTTCGGGGCTGCTGGGCCAAACCCTGCTGGGCAAACCTGCCCAGCCCGACACCTCCCAGGGCCCTGCCGGGGCGCTTTCCCCTTCCGGTTGTGCCGCGGGAAGCGCCGAGGGGCCAGGCCTCGTTTCGCCTCGCCGAAGAGCCCCAAGCCCCGGGCCGCCGCTCCTCCCTCCCCGGGCACCGCGGCGGGGCGGGGCGGCCCCGGGAGGGTCGTACCCGGCTGGGCCCGCCCCCGGGAGCCGGAGGGCGAGGGAGGGTATGGCGGCGCTGCGGGCTCACACCGTGTTGCTTACCGGCTCCAACCGCGGCATCGGACTGGAGCTGGTGAAGCAGCTGCTGGGCGGGTCCCGGCCCCCCACCTGGATCTTCGCGTCGTGCCGGGACCCCGAGGGGCCGCGGGCCCAGGTCAGTGCGCGGTGCTGCGACTGCCACTGCGGCCCGCTCTGCCTCGGGCCGCGGCCAGGCCGGCCGCCCCGGGGCGGGCAGAGCGCCGCGGCCCCGGGGCTGGGCTCTGGCTGCGTGGGGGGCCACGGGCAGCTCAGTGGGCCCCTGCAGCAGCTGGATGTGCCAGCAGGCAACACCCTTCCAGCGCCGTCCAGCCTGCCCTGCTGCTGTGGGGCTGGGCTGCAGGACAGCCCTGGCTGTGGGACAGGCTCAGCCGAGGGTCGCACTCCAGCTGTGGGCCAAACTTGACTGCAGTTGGGCCCCACCCGTGGTCAGACCCTGCTGCAGGTTGTACTCCAACTGCAGGTCAGACTTGCCTCAGCTGCGAGTCAGACCCCAGCTGCAGGCTGGACTTGGCAAGCCGTGTGTCAGGGGTGCCTCTGATTCAGGGTCAGGCTTTGCCCAGGCCCAGCTGCAGGCCCAGGGTGCTGCATTGCCCTTGGAGCTAGGCTGGCTGCTGTATCTCCTCCCAGGAGCAGGCAGAGGGAAGGGGATCGGGAGCCGTACTGTTAAGCAGCCTGGAGGTGTGCAGAGCTCTGCCTTGCAGAGCCTTGTGCTCTGAGCTCACTGGCTGGATCCAGCCATGCACTGGCTTCTGACCGTGTTGGCAGTATCTCAGGGCACAAGCAGTTGCAATTAGTTACGTGCTCAGATAACTTCAGCAAAAAATATCATGATCTCAGGGGCCTAAAGCGTTGCACAGGAATCTCGTGCTTCCACTGAGTCCTGCCTGTGGTGCATGTTTGGTATGAAAGTGCCTGTGGAAGTGTCTTATGCAACTGGCAGAGGGGAGAGAAGAGAAAGCCCATGCTGTTCTTGAACTCCCCTGCTGAGCTATTTGAGAGCACATTGGCAGTGCCACAACCAGTCCTCCTCCTTTTCCCATGCATTGTGGCCATTGCTTCAGCTTGTGCAAGGTAGAGTCTGACTGTGGCTATTGCAGCGGTCTGATCTCATGAGTCACGGTGACGCTGCTCTTGCCAATTCTGTGATATGTTACCAATCTCCACAAAATCTGGCAGCTGATGAGCTGACAGCCCATGGAGTCTGAAAGCAGCCATGGGACCTTCCCTCCCCTGCTTTCCGCCTCACTGAAAAATGAGAGATGCGCACGTGTTTCAGAAGGAAATAATGGGAACAAAGCAATGATACTTCCAGTTTCCCTTACTTCCACCAAGGCCAGCTTTGTTCTTCCTCCATTTAGTTAGACCTGCTAAAATATCAAAAGAGAGACAACTGCTCTGACAAGGACAAGCTTTGGCTGATTTTTTGCTGCATTTTCTCACAGCTTGGCTCTGTGCAGGGGCCAGCCTAGAGCATGCAGGAAGCACACCTTAGAAAGTCCTTGAGATGGTGTATTCTTCTCATGCTTGCTGCCTGCACTATTCTGACTTGTGGGTAATCATAATGCAGTGAGACTAACGAACCCTGCTGCCAGCCCAGGGGCACAGAACTCCTGCTGCTGTTTGTACGCAAGCTGGATGGGTTAAAGCTAGCTCGGGTCTCTCATTTTTGCCCCGTTCTCTCTCCATGCATGCTGGGCTTGAGCAGTTACTGATGAGAGCAAATGACTTGTTTGCAGGGCTGGACTGGAGCTGATTTCTCCCAGAGGGTCACTGTGCATTGCTCTCAGGCACAGGATGCTTTAAGCCTTGTCCAGCTGAGATAGGGTGAGGGCAGCATTTTCAAGGTGTTACTGAAGTCAGTGACTATGAGGGACAGAGAGTGGGGTGACCCTCCACCAGCTCAGAGCCACGCTCACTCCTTGCGCCCCTTTATGGCTGGATCAGATGTTGGGGGGTGAGTGGGGCTAGATTTACCCAGGGAGCTGTGAGGTCCTTGAGGCCAGTGGCTGGACAAAACACTTCATGGGAGGAAAAATGCCTTTTGGCCACTGCAAACCCTGTAGAAGTATTTTCCATCACTTCCTGTGCCCAGAGGGAATGTGAGAACGCAGAGCCTGATGATGAAGCACAGAGCCCCAGGGGACAACTGAGCTTGGACCACCGCCAGGACCAGTGACTCTCCCACTCCACGCTGGTAGGATGAGCCCCAGGGATCATAGCAGCTCATGGGATGTTGCTGATTTGCATTTCCTCTCTAGCATTCTCTGTGGGTTTGTCTGTTGGAGATTTTAAATAGTTGTAAAAGATAAATCATTTTGGCCAGGTTGAATGTGCTGGTTTCATTTCAGTCATTTAAAACCTGCTATAGTGGAAGAAAGTAAAAAGCTGTTAAGGAACGCAAAGCTGAAAGTTTCATTTTGGGTTTTATCCTTTTTGAAAAGGGCTTCTGAACGCTTTACCTTTGGGCAAAAGTAATCAATAAAAATTTGAAAAGTGCTTCATTTCCCTTGAGTGGGTGAGATGTAGTGTCCAGAGCAGAGTGGGTCCTGGGGTTCTGCTATTTGGATCCAGATAAGACTTCCCCAACCTTTGAGCCTTTTGAGTCTGACAAGGCACTTAGGACAGCGCTCCTACCCTCTTTGGTCAGTGATGCTGAACATGGCAAAACTCAGGGGCTGATGACCTGGGAGCACACAAATCCTTCTTGGTCCAGGGGAAGATCTGTGGAGATCTTGCCCAGTCCTGCAGCTCCCTATTTATTTTAAACCTATTTTCTCCAGGTTTTCACAGACAAACCTTGTCTGTTATACGATAAAATACTGTTTTAATACTGTGTTTTAAGCCAATTACAAGAAAAGGAAGGGGCAAATCTCCAGGTCCATGTAGGGGGGAAGCAGACGTTGTTGTCTGTGTAGTTCTTGTCCCTTCCCCATCTTCATGCAGGTCTGTGTCTGGCATATGTGTGAAGGCGCTTTCGATGCAGGTCCCAAAGCTGCGTTTTGCTGCCTTCGCATTCATCAGCCAGGCCTGGCTGTTCAGCAGGGCCCTCGTGAGATTGGAACGGGCATGGATCAGCACAGCCCCCTGCTCTTTAGCTAAAAATACCTGGATGAAAATGCAGGGTCAATGAGTTGCTAGAGGTAACTATGATGCTTGTGGTGAGAAATGTTGAACAAATAGGAAAGCCAAGGACAGAGCAGTACAGGGGCCAGTCACCTGCAGCAGCAAGGATGATACATAGCGTCAGCGTCAGGAATGCACTCCTGCTCGTTCCCAGACCTGCAACACTTCCAGCAGCCTCTGGGAGACTCTTTTGTCCTTATTCATGGTTGGTTTGCATCATTTCCCGAATAAGCTGGTCCTCAATAATTTGTGCCCATCCTTTGCTGTCAGTCTGGCTGGGTTGTGCATGTAGACCCTCGCAGCCTTGGAAAGAGTGGCCATAGCATCTTGCCGTTGTGACTGCATTGCGCTCTGTGTACGTGGCTATTGCCTTGTGGAGCTTAGGAAATAACCTGAGCACCTAGAGAGGCCCCATGTCCAGCCATTCACAAGTGTTGACTAATCTCCTCCCTCTGGCCTGGGAGGGAAGGCAAGACCCACTGGAAGATGTTTCCCTTAGAGTGGATGATTGCTGGTGCCCTAACTGTTTCCATGTTTCTTTTTGTAGGAGCTGAGAGATCTGGCGTCCAGGCACCCAAACCTGGTCCTTGTGAAGCTGGGTAGGTGCGCTCTGCCTCTGAGTGGATGCATTTGCAGTCACTGCCAGCCACACAGGCCCCATTTCTCCCTTCTCTCCTTCCCCACCTGCAGGCTCTATATTGGTCTTCAGTTTTTAAGAGCTGTCCAACACTTTGGCTTCAAGTGCCATTTTTGAACGCCCTGCTCTTCTGGACCTACCTCAGCCCCTGCATCTCCCTGCCCTCAGTACCCTGCTCCTTGGAGCCCCCTTGTCCTGTGGCCACAGGACTGGGAGGCACTTGAGACCAGTCCTGGGCACCTCCAACTCTGCTAGCAGAGTTGTTGCTTCCTTGTACCATGATGCAGCTGAGCCGCGTCGACCCCAAGTCCCAGATATGCCTGCGAGACCTGGAGGGCTCTGGGAGGAAGGCAGCTGCCTTGGAAAAGCTGTGTGGCTGGCCCAGAGCCTGCACAGGCCTATAGGGTCCTGCAGAGCAAGCCTGCAGTAGGACCCGACACAGCCCATGTCGGGGCTGTTCCACCTTTCGCTCTGCCTCACAGCTCTTCAGAAATTGCTTAAGGAAGGACTTTGTCCACTGATGGGAGGCCATGGCTGCTGGTGCCTATCGTGACACAGCAGGGAAGGCACAGCAGCACTTGCCACCATGGAGCTGTCTCCAGGGTGGCTTTGCCCTGTAGGATGCCCCGGGGGGAGCCCTTGGGCTGATGGTAGTGGAGCACCCTGAGCTCACTCTGTGGGGCAGAAGTGACAGCTATGAGACCTGTTGGGACCTGTGGGTTTCAGAATGCTCTGAGCTGGTTGCACAGCACCATCTGGTGTCCACAGATGGGAGACCACGAAGGTCAGGTCTGCTTCTTCTCCCTTGGGTAGACCCTGGATGCAGACGTTACAAAGATGCCTAGCATTCAGAAATCAGACTTTCCCCAGGCAGGGACAGTGCTAACCACAGTCAGGCCTTTTTCTCGAGCACCCTTGATAAGTCCAGTCAAGATGCACCTGCTCACAGCCAACTGCAAGTGGTGCCAGGAGCAGCTCCTTTTGTCAGGTTGTGCTCCCTCATGTGTGAGAGTGTGCTGTCCTGGGGATTCATTCCTCTGCACCAGGAGTCCAGTTTGGAGCCCTCCCCTGTATGGAAGGGTCCAACCAGCACTGGACAGGCCAGTTAGCATCCTTGGCCTCTGTGAATGGCTCTCCCAGGAGAGCAGGTGTTGCCATAGGACAGGCACTGCTTTAAGACTGCAGCCTGTGCAGCCGACCCAGGGCAGTCTGAGTGTGCCATGGTCTGGCCATCCACCACGGCTTAGCTCAAGGCCAGGCTGTTCCCCCTGCCCAAAAAACTCCAGTCTGAGATTTCCACAGGAGCATCCATCTCTGAGCGTTGTTGGTCCTCAGTCAGCCCCAAGACCTCTCTGGCTCTACAGGGAAATGGAGACACCTCTGCCTGGGGAATATTGGATCAGCCATGGCTCCCAACCCTGTCATCTCTCTCTGCAGATGTTGCCAATCCCTCAGCCATTATCGATGCAGTGAAAATCGTGGAGGGGAAGCTGAATGGCGCAGGCCTGAATCTGCTGATAAATAATGCTGGCATTTATGCCCCAGTGACACTGGAGACGGTAGACTCTGAAGAGATGATAAGGGCATACAAGACCAATGCAGTGGGGCCGTTGCTGATGGCCCAGGTAACCTTGGAGACAGAAGTCACTACAGAGGGGGAATTTGAACCTAGCTAGGGCTGCAGCCTGAGATACAGAGAGCATGGCTGCCTGTGCATCTCTGGAGGAGCACGCAGCTGGTTGAGGCTTGGAGCGAGGCAGCACAGACCATGCAGGACAAACTGCCTTTTTTTCTCTGGTGCTACGGAGCAAGAGCATTAGGCACTGCTCCTCTGTGCTGAAATCAAAGCCAAGGCAGGGAGCTAAACTGCAGCCTTGTGCTTCATCCTGACAGCAGTTTCTTAGTGCAGGAGCTTCCCCTTGGGATTGGAGCCGTTTGGCTGGGAATCTGGGCCTGGCCTCCATTTCCTATGTCTTTGGCCACACATCTCTGTTGTGGTCATGACAGAGATCCCAGATTACTTTGCAAAGGGCCCTGGGAGGGAGGAGGCATGGCCACTGCAGCAAAACACCCGGGCTCCCACTGTTCCTTCTCATCCTTCCTGTTGCGGAGAGGCTGAGCTGCAGTTGCCAGAAGTGGTGCTCGCTCTAGGCACAGGCACCTCGCAATGCTGCTTCTCCCCAGGCTTTTCTTCCCCTGCTGAAGAAGGCTGCCCAGGAAAGCATGGACAAGGGACTGAGTTGCAGCAAGGCAGCCATCGTCAACATCTCCACCGTCATGGGGTCCATCGAGAAAACTTCTGAGTCCTTCTTCAAGCCTGTCATCTCCTATCGCTGCAGCAAGGTATGGAGACCGGGGCCCTGCCTGCCCTCGTGAGCTCAGCAGGAGCAAGAGCCAGACCTTGCCAGGCCTGGTCTCAGGGCAGCACCTGAGCTTGCAAGATGGAAGGCTTAACTGCCAATTGCAGCCTGAGCTCTCTGGGCATCTCCATGCCTGGCCACTGCCCACTGAGGGAAGACACACGCTCTGTGTTGTCTCCTGGAGACCCGGCATAGGTTTTTCTCCTTCGCCTTGAGGCAGACTGTCAGAGTGTAGCCTGGTGCAGGCATTTCAACTGGTAAGCTCTGCCTGCTGCTTATGCTCCCTATGTCTTCTAGGCTGCTCTCAACATGCTCACCAAGTGCCAGGCTCTGACCTATGGAGAGACCGGGATCCTCTGCGTGGCGCTTCACCCTGGCTGGGTGAAAACTGACATGGGCACCCAGGAGGTGGGTTCTGGCTAGGCAGGGGTGAGAGGGCCCCACGTGCAGGATCCAGCCCTGCAAACTCACACTGGCCTCAGGTGGCCAGGACTGCTCTCGGGAGGGGGGAGGCATATGAGAAGGAGCTGCTGCCTGCTAGGCCGCAAGTTCCCTCGGTCTGTGCTGAGCCCCTGCAAAGCCTGTATGCTCTGCCTGAGAAATACTTCACTGCAGAGGCATTCTGGAAAATAGCATCAGCACATGCCCTGTGCCAGGGCAGCACATCTAGGGCTAGCAGGAGGTCTGTTCAGGGGGGAAAGGCTTTGGACAGGCCCAGAGAACAGCAGAGAACCTGGATTCAATGGAGCAGGGATGAGCAGAGAAGCACTTTCTTATCCTGCACCTCCTTCCTCAGGGAGCTGCAGGCCCAGGAGGTCTCTGGTTATCCTATTCACACTGCAGGATCCCTGTTTTGGGGAGGGCTGTCCCTGCAGCCCTGGAGGTTTGAGAAGCCTGCATTTAGCATCACACTTGCAGCAGGATGTTTTACATGACCTCCTTGGCTAAGCCAATATGTGTGGTTACTGTCCCTGCTCGCAAAGCCTGCAGCTGGCTTCCTAGCCCAAGCCACCTCTGTCCGAGCTGCCCATGAGCATGTGGTACCTGCTTTCCATTCACATAACTGACCTGTCCCCCCTCCTGTGGCTCTCACACTGAGTCTGGGCAGAAGGAGCCTTGCTGTGGATGTGCCCAAGCTGAGTGCATGCTGGTGGATGGCCAGCATTGGCTGTGGCATCTCAGTCCTGCTCCTCACCCATGTCCTTTTGCTGGATCATTGCAGGCTGACCTGACAGTGGACACAAGTGTGCGGGGGCTGCTCTCTGTACTGCCGATTCTGTCCGAGAAGCACAACGGGAGCCTGCTCAACTGGGAAGGCAAAACTATTCCTTGGTGAGAGGCAGCACAGCACACACTGCCTGCCCCAGCAAGAGAGCACGCAGTGGCAGGGGGCTCCAGGTGTACTGAATCACCTGCTCTGTGGCCTTAAACCCAGCTACCTGGGATGACCCCGCCCCACCCCACTCTGGTCATGTGGAGCAGTCTGTGATCCCTGTGTTGGAGTTACTAATAAACACAGTGCAGCCAGCCTTTAGTACCTGTGCTTTCTCCCAGCTGCGGTGTCCCTGCCGAGGCTGTCTCTGCCCTGGCCTGAAGCTGCTAGGGAGAGGCCTATATAAGAACCAGGCCTAGAGCGTAGCTAACAGAGACAGCAAACAGACGCAGCAGTTTGCGCAGAAGGGTGCCAGAAGGCACCTTCGTTTCCAATCCTAGTATTGTACGCTTCCTCAAATATGGTAATGACATGCCACAGAGCACATTCCCCAGTAGCTGCTGGAGGCGCTGCATCAGCTGTGTCAGAAGCTTTGACCCAGACAGACCCTCAGACAGCAGATGCTGCTCTACAGATCTCAGGCTGCAGGGAGCGCTTGGGGCCTTTCCGTGAGGCCTGGGCTGACAGTCAGCTCTCCTGCTGAAGGTGTGCTATTGTTAACGAGTTGTATCATCAGGTAAAGGAGTTACGGGAGGAAGGCAGTGGGCTGCGTAGCATCTGAGAAGATGAGCAAGAGATAAACAGGGTATTCTCGGAGACCATACAGCTCCAGGAGTCCAAACCCCCCCACAGCAGTGGAGTTCCCAGATGGCTCTGTGCCATGTGAAATGGTACATCACAACACTATAGAAGAAGGCTGGAAACTGGTCACTTCTCATAGGAAGAGAAAGGCTCTTGCTCCCCCTCAAGACTTGCAGTTGAGGAACAGGTTTAGTGCCCTCCAAGCTGAGGAGGAGATGGGCATGGCTTCAAGGGAAGCAACTGGGCTGACAGACCCCATGCTATGCAGGAACAGCCGGAAAAAGTGGCGAGCGATTGTTGTGGGTGACTGCCTGCTGCAGGGGACAGAGGCGCCTAACTGCTGAACTGACCTCTAGAGAGGTTTGCTGCCTGCCAGAGGCTCAAATACAAGATGTCATGGAAAGACTGCCAAGGTTTGTCCATGCATTGGACTATTCCCCTCTGCTGCTTTTTCATGTGGCCACTAATGTTACAAAGGGCAAATTGGATACCATCAAACAGGATTTCAGAGCTCTGGGAATGGTGGTCAAGAGTCTGGGAGCCCAGGTCATTTTCCCCTCAATCCTGCCAGTGAGGGGGAAGGATGGGAGGAGGAGTAGACGGATTCTGCAAGTTAACAACTGGCTGTGCCGCTGGTGTTGGCAACAGGGTTCTGGTTTCTATGACCATGGGACCCTGTCTGAAGATTGACAACTGATGGGGAGTGATGGGATCCACCTCACCAAGCGGGGCACGTGTGTCCCCTTTGCCAACAGGTTGGCCAGCCTGGTAAGGAGGGCTTTAAACTAGGCAAGATGGGGGAAGGGGAGTGTTATAGAGACAGGGTAGTCAGCAGAACGCGGCTCAAGTCAGGATGCCTCCGGCGAGTGCATGCAGCCAGGGAAGTGCGCACAGGACATGACTATGGAGGACGTGACTCTTGCACCCCTCCTGGGAAACCTGCATGCTCGATTGGCTCTCTGAAATGCCTGTACACCAATGCACACCAGCATGGGGAATAAACAAGAAGAATCAAGAGTTCTATGTGCAGTCGCAGGGCCATGATCTCATTGCAGTTACAGAGATATGGTGGGATAGCTCACATGACTGGAATGCTGCCATGGATGGCAATGTGCTTCTTAGGAAAGATAGGCCAGGAAGGCAAGATGGTGGATTTGCTCTTTATGGGAGGGAGCAACTGGAATGTATGGAGCTCTGCCTAGGGGTGGATGAAGAGCAAGCTGAGAGCTTATGGGTAAGGATTAAAGGGCAGGCTAACATGGGTGACACGGTTGTGGGGGTTTAATACAGGCCACCTGATCAGGAAGAAGTCGATGAGGCCTTCTACAGACAGCTGGAAGTAGCCTCATGATCACAGGCCCCGTTCTCATGGGAGACTTCAACCACCCTGACATCTGCTGGGAAGAGAGCACAGCTAGACACAAACAGTCAAAGAGGTTCCTGCAGAGCATTGTGGATAACTTCTTGACCCAGGTGGCGGAGGCGCCAACGAGGAGAGGTGAGCTGCTAGACCTTGTACTAACAAACAAAGAAGGTCTGGTTGGAGAGTGAAGGTTGGGGGCAGCCTTGGCTGCAGTGACCATGAAACGGTGGAGTTCAGGATCCTGCGAGGAGGAAGCAGGGCAGTAAGTAGGATCGCAACCCTGGTCTTCAGGAGAGCTAACTTGGGCCTCTTCAGGGACCTGCTTGGAGGAATCTCATGGGGTAGGGCCCTTGAAGGAAGGGGGAGGTCCGAGAGAGCTGGTTAATATTCAAGTATCACTTCCTCCAGGCTCAAGACGGGTGCATCCCTCTGAGGAAGAAGTCCAGCAAAGTGGGCAGGAGACCTCCATGGATGAGCAAGGAGCTCCGGGCAAAACACCAACAGAAGAAGGAAGTCTACAGAATGTGGAGAAGGGGACAGGCCACTTGGGAGGACTATAGGGACATTGTCAGAGTGTGCAGGGATGTGACAAGGAAGGCTAAGGCCCATTTGGAATTAAATCTGGCAGGGGATGTCAAGGACAAGAAGAAGGGGTTCTTCAGATACATCACTAGCAAAAGGAAGACTAGGGAAAATGCTGGGCCCGCTGCTGAATGGGGTGGGTGCCCTGGTGACGAAGGATACAGAGAAGGCAGAGTTGCTGAATGCTGCCTTTGCTTCAGTCTTCACTGCTAAGGCCAGCCCTCAGGAATTCCAGACCCGGGAGGAAAGACAGAAAGTCTGGAGAAGGGAAGACTCTCCCTTAGGCGAGGAGGAGCGGGTTAGAGATCATTCGGGCAAACCTGACATCCACAGAACCATGGGCCCCGATGGGATGCACCCACGAGGGCTGAGGGAGCTGGCGGATGTTATCGCTAGGCCACTCTCCATCCTCTTTGATAGGTCCTGGAGAACAGGAGAGGTGCCTGAGGACTGGAAGAAAGCCAGTCTTCCAAAAGGGCAAGAAAGAGGAGCCAGGAAACTACAGGCCTGTCAGCCTCACCTCCATCCTTGGAAAGGTGATGGAACAGCTCCTCCTGGAGGTCATCACTAAGCATGTGGAGGACAAGAAGGTGATCAGGAGTAGTCAGCATGGATTCACCAAAGGGAAATCATGCTTGACCAATCAGATAGCCTTCTCTGATGGAATGACTGGCTGGGGAGATGAGGGGAGAGCAGCGGATGTTGTCTCCCTGGACTTCAGCAAGGCTTTTGACACTGTCTGCCATCACATCCTCCTAGGTAAGCTCAGGAAGTGTGGGTTGGATGAGTGGACGGTGAGGTGGATTGAGAACTGGCTGGATGGCAGAGCTCAGAGGGTTGTCGTCAGTGGCGCAGAGTCTAGTTGGAGGCCTGTAGCTAGCAGTGTTCCCCCTAGGGGTCAGTACTGCATCCAGTCTTGCTCAATGTATCCATCAATGGCCTGGAATAAGGCACAGAGTGCACTGTCAGCAAGTTTGCTGATGATACTAAACCGGGAGGAGTGGCTGACACACCAGAAGGCTGTGCTGCCATTCAGAGGGACCTGGACAGGCTGGAGAATTGGGTGGAGAGGAACCTCTGGAAGTCCAACAAAGGCAAGCGCAGGGTCCTGCACCTAGTCAGGAAGAACCCCATGCACCAGGACAGGCTGGGGGTTGACCTGCTGGAAAGCAGCTCTGCCGAGAAGGACCTGGGAGTCCTGGTGGACAACAAGTTAACCATGAGCCAGCAGTGTGGCCTTGTGGCCAAGAAGGCCCAGGGTATCCTGGGGTGCGTTAGACAGAGCGTTGCCAGCAGGTGGAGGGAGGTGATCCTGCCCCTCTCCTCAGCCCTGGGGAGGCCTCAGCTGGAATACTGTGCCCAGTTCTGTTCTCCCCAGGACAAGAGAGACATGGCACTACTGGAGAGAGTCCAGCGGAGGGCTACAAAGATGAGGAGGGGACTGGCGCATCTCTCCTATAAGGAAAGGCTGCGAGAGCTGGGCCTGTGGAGCCTGCAGAAGAGAAGACTGAGAGGGGACTCATCAATATGTACAAGTATCTGAAGGGGGTGGGGGGATGTCAAGAGGATGGGGCCACACTCTTCTCCGTGGTGCCCAGCGACAGGACAAGAGGCAGCGGGCAGAAACTGAACCACAGGAAGTTCCATCTGAGCATGAGGAAAAACTTCTTCACTGTGAGGGTGACAGAGCACTGGAACAGGCTGCCCAGGGAGGTAGTGGAGTCTCCTTCCCTGGAGATATTCAAAACCTGCCTGGATGTGATCCTGGGCAACGTGCTCTGTAAAGGACCCTGCTTGAGCAGGGGAGTTGGACTAGATGATCTCCAGAGGTCCCTTCCAACCTCAACCATTCTGCGATTCTGTGATTCTGCGATTCTGTGGTCCCTGCAAAAAATAGCCTGGCATTATAGCATTCTGTCTGCCTTACCTTGGGCTGCTCTGAGCACAAGAAAGGCCCCAGGGACTATTTAACTAGCCCTAAGCCCTGTTATCTTCCTTGGCTGCTGAGTGCGTATGGTTCATCCTGGTCTCTGACATGCCTCCACCTAAAGCCTGCCACTGGTACAGCCTCTTTGCTGCAGACGTCTTGAGGTAACTTTGAGCTGGACACAAGGTCCTTGAGAGGGGCTTTGGAGGCTGGAATGAGAGGCCTGTTTACACCACACTCCAGTTTTGCAGTTTGAGGCAGGCAGCCATTCCAGTATCAGAGCCACAACTGGGTGCAGTACCCCTCACTGAAGGAAATCCAGTCCTATTGGGAAGCACAGCTTGGGAATGGTGCTTCTTCTGCCAATGGAGATGCTGAGCATCTACCTTAATAACTGACTTTCTGCAGCAAACAGGGCTTCTGCATGAGTTGCGCAGCCCTGGACTGCATGAATTTGCCCAGGAGGTGGTAGCATCCCCAAAGAAAAGGACTTTGGGGCCGTATTTGATTTTACCAGCTTCAAAAAACTGGAGGGCTCTGCCCCTGCCTGCATCTTGGGGGAAGAGCTTTTGCTTAGGAGGATCTTGGGAAAAGAAAAGGAGCGGGGGGTTCCTTCAAAACCAGGCCAAGTCTCAAGTGGACAGAACTACCTGGATTACTGGAGAGGAAAGCCCAGAGTTCTCTACTGCTGCTTCCTCCAGAGGCTACCACATCTGCTGGCCAATCTTGAGGTGTGGCTAAAGCATTGCTCTCCTGCTGGTCCTGGGCTCCTCTGGGGTCATACCTCACCACAGGAAGGATGGGGCTTGCTGGGCAGCACCAGCTGTACCAGAGTTTTGAGGCCTTGTGCTTCTCTGCACGAGTTCCCCGTTTCCAAACCATGAGTGTGAATGCTGCAGACTCCCCTCACCCAGACTTCACCCTTGCAGATACACAGAGCATGAGCAGCAGATTGCTGGGCTGGGGCCATGACTCTGCCGCGCTGAGGTGAGCTGACAAGCTCTAGCACAGGCTTGCCCCTCCCTCCCAGCAGCCTTGTGAATCACAGGCAGTGGAGAGGTTTTCCTCACTGGCCCCAGTTTCTCCCAAGCCACTGGCAATTTGGCAGACTAACCTTTGGAGAGACCAGGAAGGGGGACAGCATGGATCACCTGCAGCCTGACTCGCAGCCTGTGCCTAGGAACCCAGTGTTCTGCATCCCATGGGCTATCCCTGCTTTGCTACAGGGATGGGGTTCCTGTGGCTGGAGGTAGCAGTGCTGCCAGACCTCGCGGGCTTGTGACCGTGGCTCCACACACCACCTTTCCAGTGGCCCCAGGCAGCCACGGTGCCCAGTCAGGAATGGAAGGAAAGGCGAGCTGCCCCTAAAGAATTCAGGGGTGCTGGCAGCACCCCTGGATGGTGAGAGAGTGCCTTACCTTGCAGGCACTTTCTCTAGCAAAAGGACAGTTTCTTTCTGGAACAGTTGCAGGAGCCAAGAGGCTGTGTTCCAGCCCCATTCGCTCCCAGAGCTGGGGCTCCACTTCCCTATCCCTTTCATGGGGTAATATCAACTCCCACCTGGCTGTGCCAAAGGAAGTCAGGCCCCTGGGCTGTTTCGAGTTTGCTATTTGTCTTCCTGATGCCCAGGCTGTAAATTGCTTTGCAAGGCCTGTGGTGTGCTTTCCAAGGCACTTGGGAGACAGTGCTGTGTGCTGCCAGCAGAGCTTCTGGGAGTGGTACCCACACATGAGGTGCCCACCACTGCACAGAGGCACCCTGGCAGGGAGACACTGGCCTCAGCTTTTTCCTCCTGCCGTCGGCATCCATCCAAGCAAACTGAGCTGTGCCAGGACTCAGAGTAATGTGGGCACCCCCAGCTCAAGGCTGCTCCACGCTCAAGGAAGCACACAGCAGTCTGGCTACCCATGCAGATGCTTGTTCATCTTTGCTGTTTTCCTTTCCAGACCCACCTCATATCTCTGGCCAGAGGAACCAGTGCCCATCTGGGCACCTCTCTGGGCATTTGTAAGTACTGTGATTGCAAAAGGAGGACATGGCTCCTGCAGTGAGAAACATCCCTTGTACGAAACAATGTGGCCAGAGGACTGGAGCATGGGAGGAGGCTTGATCCTGCAGCTAGTGGATATGGCTGCACTCAGCCCTTGCCCAGCACTGGTTCAGAGATGTGGCCAAGCCTTTATCAAGTGCCCCTCGCACCCTTGGGCAGGAGCACTCCTGCCCTAATTGCTCCACACAAGCCAGCTGGAGCTCAGCTAGCCACTTTGGGCTGGCTCAGCGCATATCTTTCCCATGTTTATCTCGCCCTGTGAGTTTTCTCCCTCCCGCCCCATGCCATGTGCTGGGTGCTGGTAGATGGGCTATGCCAGGGATCCCACCATTGCTTGCAGGCAGCTTATCACCTGTGAGTCCCCTCTCCTCCCCAACATCATTGCCAGCCCCAGGAGACAGATGTAGCTGCTCTCCTGGCCATAATTGGATAAATGAGGTTGCAGGAAGGTGGGACAGGCTCCATCAGCTCCACTGCCAGGACTATCTGCAGTGCTGCTGATGGTCTGCCCACTGGGGCACAGGATAGGTGCCCATGTGCCATGGCAGTGGGGGTTTGGCTGAGCTCAGGCCAGATGCTAGAGGCTGGCAAATCTGTGAGCATCTCTGTCCCCAGCCTCTCTGGGAACACAGACATCCCAGCATAGGCAGGTTTCCTGGGAAGTGGGCAGCCCTGTGTGCTCCAGGAGTGCCCAAGGTGGGGGTAGGAGGTATGAGAAGCTGTGCAGATGAAGCCCACTCTTGCACTACTAGAAGCCCAGCCACTAGATATGAGAACAAGACTCAAGGGGGTGCTGTGTGTTGAAGCACCATGAGCAATGGCCTATAGAAAGCCCAGCCCAGCAGAGCCTTCCCTTCCAGCACTTGGACATCCCCTGTGCAGGAGGCTAATTGCCATGCAGTGGCAGCAGGTCTGTCAATGTTGGTCTCAGTTTTCAAGCAAACAGGAGACTGAGGCAGCACTGCCCAGACTGGACCTCTGCCCCCTGTTGTGTCTTCTAGGGGACCCAGAAACATTTTCTCCCAACTGGGAGTCACCTATGGGTGCTTTGTCATCCTGAGCTAGGCCGGCTACTCCCCAAGCCTTAGAGTAGGTTCATCCCAGGGAGTACGGACATGTCCAGAGCTGAGTTTCCAAGAGCTATGCCAGCCATGGTGTCTCAGAAACCGGGGATGTCCAAACACCTTGCTCTGGGATGCATGTTCCCCAGGAAGGCTCAGAAAGAGGCCAGATGGGCAGATCTTCCTGCTCAAATGCTTGCCAAGTGGTGTTGGCTTTTCCTTTGCTTATGTTCCGGGTGTTTGTGCTTTATGCAGCTAATTATCTCCCCATTTCCTCTCCTGCCTGATGTTTCCTGCCTTGCTCACTCCCTTTTCTCCCTTTTGTTGGCTTTGCCCTTTGTATTGGGCTTATCTCACAGCTCTGGGCAGTGTCAGATCTTGGTGCTCCCCTCGCCCGCCCGCAGTGATTGGCGAGGGGCACTGAGGCTGGTCACATACTATGGCCTCTCCACTCAGCTGCGCTCCCTTTCCAGGACAGCAACAGATTTCTTGCTCAGCATGCCCACAGTTTTCTCCTTCATTCATGTCTGCCCTTTCTGGCCCCTGCTGTATAGTGGAAGGATGGCTGGCAGTGCCAGTGCTTTAGTGGCAATGAAAGACAGCAAGGGCCATGGCTGAGCATCCTTGGAAGGCCTACTGCAATGTGCAGCCCCCATGCACCATCCTTTCACAGGAGTGCAGGACAGACACATTAAGGGCCAGCTCCACCAAGCCACCTAGCACTTTGTAGGCACACAGGCAAGCTGGGAGAGAGCAAGAATGGTTCAAGATCCATCTGCTTTTAGCAGCTGAAAGGAGGGTCTCTCTAGCATGTCTCTAATCTGAAGCTACAGGGCGGGTGCAGATTGGATCAGAGTTTTGCCCATCCTCTAATATGCACATCTGCACAGAGGACCCTCATAAAATTCAAGAAAAGCAAGTGCAGGGTCCTGCACCTAGTCAGGAAGAACCCCATGCACCAGGACAGGCTGGGGGTTGACCTGCTGGAAAGCAGCTCTGCCGAGAAGGACCTGGGAATCCTGGTGGACAACAAGTTAACCATGAGCCAGGAGTGTGGCCTTGTGGCCAAGAAGGCCCAGGGTATCCTGGGGTGCGTTAGACAGAGCATTGCCAGCAGGTTGAGGGGGGTGATCCTGCCCCTCTCCTCAGCCCTGGGGAGGCCTCAGCTGGAATACTGTGCCCAGTTCTGTTCTCCCCAGGACAAGAGAGACATGGCACTACTGGAGAGAGTCCAGCGGAGGGCTACAAAGATGAGGAGGGGACTGGCGCATCTCTCCTATAAGGAAAGGCTGCGAGAGCTGGGCCTGTTGAGCCTGCAGAAGAGAAGCCTGAGAGGCAATCTCATCAATATATACAAGTATCTGAAGGGGGTGGGGGGGTGTCAAGAGGATGGGGCCACACTCTTCTCCGTGGTGCCCAGTGACAGGACAAGAGGCAATGGGACAAACTGCAACACAGGAAGTTCCATCTGAATCTGAGGACAAACAGCTTGACTGTGAGGGTGACAGAGCACTGGAACAGGTTGCTCAGAGAGGTTGTGGAGTCTCCTTCCCTGGAGATATTCAAAACCTGCCTGGACACAATCCCTGGCAATGTGCTCTACAGAGGACCCTGGGTGACATACCTCTGCTGGGAGGTTGGACTAGATGATCTCCAGAGGTCCCTTCCAACCTCAACCATTCTGCGATTCTGCGATTCTGTGATTCTGTGACCCAGCTCCAGAGTAATCCAAGAATTTGCCCTCTCAGCTGATAGTTGCACCTGCAGTGCAGAGATAAAAACAAGAGACGATGCTGCAGAGAGTTCCCCAAGCTAGCTGGGAGCACAGACTTTCAAAGCATTTCTGCCTATAATGGAGAACAGCAAAGAGATGATGGTGAGAATCTGGCCTCCTCGCAGCCAGGTCCAAGTCCTAGAGGGGCTGCAGTCACCAGGAGGAGCTGATAGATTTGCAGAGCAGCCTGAAGTTGAAACCGAGGTCCCAAGAAAAACAATCTGTTGAAAGAGATGGACAGTGAGGATGGTACTGCACAGCTTGGTCACCATTACGGGGGCATGCTGGATACAGCATGTGGGGAAATCTAGACCAGATGGTTCCAGAGAGCTCCTTCACATGGAGGCTGTGCAGAGTCTGTCTCCCTAAGCCCCACTGGCATCCTGAACTGAGCCAGCACCTCCATCACTCACCACAAGGCAGAGCAGCTCTGGCTGCCTTCTCAGGGCCTATAGGCCACAGGGGTGTTCAGGAGCAGTCATATGTCTCTGTTCTGGTGAGTCCGGTGCTGATTCAAGGCCCAAGGACTGACTTCAGAGAACATCTTACTGGTAGGAAAGACCCATTTTCCAGGTCTTCCACCAGCTGCCTCCCTTCAGACCAAGAGCCGCTGGCAAAGACCTGTTGCCCCAGGAACTGGGGTCAGAAATGCCCATGGGGTCAGGATTGAAGTAGAAAGGACACAGGGAGCCCCAAAGGAACCATCTAGGGCAGGGATCCAGAGGCAGGCTCTGGATCAGGGCAAGACTGTCTTAGAGAGGAAGCCTCCCATGTGTGAGCAGGGAGAACTGCATGTGGCAGAACCTTTGTGAAAGCAAAGCCTGCTCCAGGAAGAGACAGGTGAAAGAAGAGATTGGGAAATGAAAAGGGCTGCTCCTGTAACATGGATCTGACTGCCACAGCTCTGTGGGAGGTGGAGCAGCAGACGGGAGGAAGGTCAGAAACGGCCAGCACATGAGGAAGTGCTGGGAGACGCAGCCTGGCAGGCAAGAGGAGTGACAGCCAGTGTATCCAGGGCAGCTGCTGGTCTCAGCAGCTCTAGATGCAGCAGATCTCAGCCGGCCAGGGAAGGACAAGGAGCACAGGCAGACAGAGCTGCAGGAACTTCAGCTGGACCTGGAGATCCCACTCACGTAAGACTGCACCTGCTTCCAGCTGGAACAGCTCTTCATTTTGCCAAGGTGTGGGCACTGTCCATAGCATGGGCTAGCAGGATGGGGAGTGTGGACTTCTCTGCACTGGGAGCACTGCACCCTTGTGGCTCAGTGCCCTAGGCAATCGTTCCCAGAGCTGCAATCCTGGGGTCCAGTGGGATAGCAGACTTTCCATTGCTTTAAAGGTGGGCTTGTCCAGGGCCCTGGTGCTGTCTGAGGGTGCCTGATATGGCAGCAATGCTAGGAAAAGCAGAGGAGGGTGCTGGGGCACAGGGCTACCATGACAGCACTGGGACCTGGCCGAGTGCACGCTGCATGCTGCACGGGAGGAAGCACATCTCGGTCCCTGCGGTAAAAGGGCTGCCAAAGAGGCTGAGTGGGGCCAGCAGATAATGTGCTGAGGCTTCCTCCTGCACTGCTGCAGCTGTGGAGCCAGGGTTATTTGGCCACTATCAGGCTCTGCAGGGCCCATGTGCATCCCCTCTCCCCCTCACATATTATTGTTAGCTGGGAGGAAGCAGCTCACCAAATCCCACTTCGAGGTTAACTCCCTGATGCCCAGCCTGCTGCTCTCTGCTCCATTTGTCTGGAGCTGAGAAGGCTCCCTTGCTAACCCGGCAGGACAGTGCAAAGCCTATTGCTGGATCAGTAGCAGAAGCTTACAGCAGAAGTACAGCAGAAGCCCAGCAGCACCCTCCTGGCAGGTCTACCCTAAGCCACGCTGCCTTCCAAGAGTGGGCTTGCCAGTCCATATCCCAGCAAGGATAGCAAGGAAGGATGCTTGCACTGTTGTCTCTCTGGGGGAAGAGGAGGTCCTGAAGGATTAACTCACATGTCTTTCCCTTCTTGTTCATTTCCCCATTGTAGTCATTTGAATCCTGCCTGGTGCTTCCTCTGGAAGCCTCTCTGGCTGGCTGGAGAGGCACCACAGAGGTGACGGCTTTACATTGAGGAGTCCCAACTTTGCACAGATTTAACTCAAATACTTCATAAACAGTTTGGAGAAAAGCTCTTTTGAGGACAAAAATTGCAACACTTCACCTGCTTCACTTAAAGAGCCAGGACACACCTGGACTGTGTGGTCTCTGGAGGAGGTTTTGCTACCTACAGCTTCTTGGATAAACAAAGATCAGATACCATCTCAGCAACTTTCTCCAAGCCACCTCATTCTCCTGCAACTGATCAGTGCCAGATTTGTTCTCCCCTTCTTGTCTGGTGGGGAAGAGGGCTCAGTCCCCGCATCAGCACAGCTTTATCTTCTACGCTGTGGCCGTATCCTCCCAGTGCTGGCCACTGCAGAGCTGTGTTTCTTAAGCATCGGTGTCCGTGTGGCTGAGGCCAGGCAGGAGCAGAGGTATGTCACCCAGCTGCTGGGCCTGGGAGGGTTGTCACAGAGCTGCTCTGGGCTGTCCCACTGCCTCCCCAACAACATGCCAGTGCTTGGGGACTGGATTGTCCAGCCCCACTTGTCTCGCTCACAAGGCCAAGCCTGAAAGCCTGAGTAAGGGAAACCCATGTGGGGCAGCTTGCCTGAGTCTACATGCAGCTGAATTGCAAGCCATGAGAATGGTCAACTTCCACACAGCTGAATGTGGGCATTAACTCTGAAGTTGAGTTATGATCAAGGCAGCAGCATCATAGCTGAACTTCTAGCTAGCATATATGGGTTGCAACAGGGTATTTGTCCTCCCTCACACCTCCTTTCACAGCTAGAGGCTCCCTGGGAGGCTGGCAGAGCTGGGCAGAGCCATGCCGTTGCCACTGGCATGCTAGCACAGCCCACAGTGCCACGAAGTGGGTGATGCTGCTGGAGTGGGCCCTTGGCATCCCCTCTTTACCCTGCCGGCATCACAGGAAACAGGTTCGCGCTGGCAGACAGGCTGGCTAAGTCACTGCTGGCACCACCATGGGGTGCTACTCCCAGCGCTTACTTCTCTGTCACAGCTGAGAAATTGCCTGGCTCCAGGACTGGGGCCTGCCAGCTCAACCCTTGTGACCCTTGCTGGCCCACATAGCTGAGCCGCCCTGGATCCTGTGGCCAAGAGCCCTCAGTGGTCTGGGCTGGGATGCAAGGAAGGCCCCAGAAAATGGCTCAGGCCCTGGCTTTGGCCCGCATTGGGGGGCTCCTGCTTGGTAGAGCCTGGCCCTGCTCTGTAGGGTCCTGCTGTATAGCCTGCTGCAAGTCAGCCCCTCCCCATGGCAGCAGAGGCCCATACAGGGCACAGCAGTGCAGTTCTCTCCCGTGATCCCTGGTGCTGCTTGTCCCCCAGCACTGGCCAGGCCTGAATTTCCTGCTGTCGCAGAACAAGTTTCCGGGAGGCTGCGCCCTGAGCTGGAGGTGTGCCAAGCTGCCAGGGTGCCTGTCATGAGCCATGTGCCTGCACTGGGGGCCATGTGGACAGGGGACAGGGATAAATCGTCCAGAGCACGCCACAGGCTGAGACAGCCTCCAGGCCTCTCGCCTGCCAGGGCTCAGCCCCAGAACAGGACATGGCCCATGGAGTCAGGGCAGTTCTCCCCATTGCATATCCCCCTCCGCATCCCTCAGTCCCCAGCACATCACCACCCAAATGCCTCTGTGTGACCCCTCTGGAAACCTGTGGACTGCACAGATGTTCCCAAAGACTGGGGTACTCACCTGATGCAGCCTGGCACCTGTCCAGACGCATGGTTTCTGTCACAGCCCTTTCGAAGGCCAAGGAGCAGCACAACAAGGCAGCCAGGAAGCCACCCAGATTGTTTGGCCCAGGACGTGAGCCCGGCAGTACTGCTGCTGCCCAGCTGGCCTGCCTCTGTGTTCAGCCCTGCTCCCCAAGAGCGTTTGTGCCCACCTTCTTGGCTTGTTGGCACTCAGGAAAGGACTGGGACCCAGTGGTGGCAAGGAGACATATGCAGGGGTTGGCATAACCAGTTCCAGGATGCCCTGCCGTCACTTCACCCAGGTCAGCATCTCCCACCCTAGAACGCTTCTCTTCTCCCCCTGCAAAAGGCCCTGCAGGGTGGGCATGCTGGCACAAGGCATCCTCTCTGCCTTGTCCCCATGCACCATGGGGTTCAGCCCTCTTTGCACAAGGCTGCTCAAGGACCCAGGCTGACCTCCCTGCTTTGCAGCCCAGAGTAGGGGTGTTGTGGCACTTTCTTGAGTTTAGGAGTTGCTTGGCCAGGTTTTCATTCCCACTAGCAGCACAGCATTTCAGGAGCTCAGATCAGCTTTCTCTATAGTGTCACCCTGCTTGGAGCCAGGGAAATGACTCTGGAGAGGAACTTGGCTTCTCCTGTTTGTTATTACAGGATAAAATTACTCTTTAAAGTGGAGCCAGTGCTGTCAGGGCTGCATACCATCCGGGAACATCGCTCGTTCCCATCAGCTCCAACACGCTCCTTGTTATTGTGCTTGCTCAGTGCCGCTGCACTCCCAGCCCTTGGCACAGCGAGGGGGACACAGATGGGAGGGATCTAAAATGGTGCTTAGAGGCTTTCTTCCTGTCCTGGAAAAGCTGAAACCAGAGGCAGAAGACCTCTCTCCAGAGAAGGAGAGCTCTCCTAGCTCTGGGACACACAGGGAAGGAACAAACAAAAAACAAGGCTGGGAGCAATGGGATGGCAGAGGAAACTGGCTGTGCCCAAGGTATGCTGGAGGTCTCTGCTGTCCTCCAGGAGAATGGCTGGGGATGCTGCCCTCACTGGGACTTACCGCGGGACCATTTCAAGGGAACACTGCTACTTCCCACCAGGGAAATTGCTATGCACAGGCCAAGTGGCAGTATGCCACTAGCACCCATCTCAGCACTCTGGCTGCTGGTCTGGCATCAGCTCACCAGGCAGAGCTAGCTCTCGAGAAACAGCCAATGGGACATTTGGCCAAAAAGAGGGATTGTTTCCCCTTTAGAGCTGTAGTCCCCATCTTTGGTGGTCCCAAATCCAGGAGACCTTCCTTCCCAGTGACCTGACAGGGTCTCAGCCTCACTGCTCTCAGAGGCTTGCACTCATCAACTGCAAAAGCTTTCCACCAGATTGGCATGCTGGCTGGCAGCAGGCTCTGGGCACCCCGCCGGCGTGCCAGCAAGATCCCTTTACATGTGGTTAGCAGGAATGCTCTGCGTTGGCTTGGACCTCCACGGGTGTCAGGGAGCCCTGACCTGCCAGACAAATGGCTGCATGGAGGGGAGGTGCCTCACCATCCTTGGACTTAGCAGACATGGGAATTCCTTGGCAGTGCCCTGGCAATCCTGGCTACTCTCGACCCTCCAAAAGGGGATGAGGGCTTGCAGGGCTTGCTCAGGGCTTGACACCCCTATGCTCAGAAATGACGTGTTTGTCGGGTGGAGGGGAAGGGAGCTGGCCCAATGGAGCCGAGCCAGGGAAAGCTTCCTGGCGGGGAGCTCTAAGCTCCGGTGCCTTTTGCACTGCTGCAGATGTCTCCGAGAGGGATGGAAAACAGAGGCCTGTGCAATCCATTTACAGCTGTCACTATGCGCATTCCCCCAGCCCACGTCCACCCGCCATGTGCTGGCCTAGGCCTCCTGGCAGCTCTGGAAGGAAAATGCCAGCTGGCTACGTAGCGCCAGTCCCCTGACACTTAAACCCCAGCGGGGTGACAGAGGGAAGCATGAGTCATCCCTGGCAGGAGAATGTTATAATTACACATGTAAACAGAGAGCTGGCTCCAGGACACCAGCGCATGTGATGGATAGAGGGGACTGGCTGGAGCCACAGCCCTGGCCTGATGGCACTGACACATGTGTCAGAGGCATGTGAGAGGGGGCAAAACCTGTCAGACTTGTGGAGAGCTGTTTCCATCCCATCCTAGGGCCCAGGGGAACAGCAATTTGGAGGGGGGATATGGGGGCAGGATCCGTGCTACTGGCACATCTCCCTTGTATTATCCCTGTTCCACCAGCAGCTTTCAGTAAGTGACTTTGTCCCTGGTCTCTGTATGTCTGGATGATGCCACTTTCCTCTAGGGAGGCCCTTCCCAGTGGTAACCAGTGGGGCCTGGCAGGGCAGATCACTAGGTGCTTCAGTGTCAGATCAGCTCAGGGGCATGTCACAGGGCAGCTCCCTGGGCCCTGAGGTCTTGGGCCACATGCCACAGGGCAGGAGAGCATGCTGTGTCAGTAGGATGGTCAAACAATGAAACAGGTTGCCCAGAGAGGCTGGGCCATCTCCTTCCTTGTACGTTTTCAAGAACAGACTAGATAAAGCCCAGAGCAACCCAGCCTGACCTCAGAGCAGACTGTTCTTTCAGCAGTAAGTCCCTTCCAACCTGAATTATCCTAAGATCCTATGATGACTTCAGGGATTAGGGCTGAGAGGGGTTAGGAGGTGCATCTGAAGACAAAAAGATCTGGAGAAGGATGGAGATAGGGGAGAAGGATGGTGACAGCGGACAACAGAGAGCACTGTGCAGTGACATGTTCAAGTCGCTGTTGCTAACTTGAAGGGGGTCGCAGGCCATCCCTGTGGGTGATGCAGGCCAGTGCTAGCCCTATTGGGTGCAACCAGTGGTCAGGGTGGTTCTTGTGCTTTTTAGCTGGTGGGAATCACAACAGAAAGTTTTGTAGTATATATGTAAGCGTGTGTTTGTAAGCATGTGTTTAATGCAATGGAGGCTTAAGAGAACAGTATTGTACAAAATAAGAACAGTATCAGTTATTCATTATAAAGATTGTATCATCAGTATGAGAATATTTAGTTGCTATAGTCTGAAAAACAGAAAAAATGGCCATTTCCTTGTAAGAGACTTTGTAACCTTCTCCTGTGTGCTCCTTCTTAAGCCCAGCCCGCTCTTCCACATGCCCAGCCCATGAACTGGGGGGGGGGGGGGGGGAGGGAGGAGAGCCCCCCAAGGGCAACTGCACAGACCCATGTTCTCACAGATCCCATGGGTTGTGCTGCCCAAGCTGCTGCCCCAGGAGGCTGGGAAAGCCAGTTCTTGGGGCTGAGCGTGTTCTCTCATTTGTGTTGATGCATGGATTCAAAGTGTATGAGATGAGTGCTGTCCTGTTAGAGGGCCACCCTCGTAACCCTGCCTGCCCAAGGCGTGCAAGGCCGCGAACACCAGAACGCGTGGCAGAGTTGGGCCCCTCCGCGCAGCCCTGAGGGCTGGAGCACCGTGGGGATGGGTCTGCCCGAGCAGCCCTCACCGCCTGCATTGCCGCCCTCCTGACCGCCGGCACCGAGGGCGCGGCAGGAGCCAGGGGCAGAGGCTACGTGGCTCGTGGCCGCTGTTCACCGGTAGCCGTTGCCTCTCGGATGGGACCTACACGGCTCCCACCTGTGCCCAGAGAGGCAGGCGGGTGGCAAGGCTGGGGCGACAGGCCTGGCCTGGCCTGGGGGCCTCCACAGGGCCGGGGCTCGGCCATGGGGCCAGCCAGGCCAAGGCCCAGGCGGCGCCGGGGCGAGCCGGCGGCCGGGCCTGGGGCAGGGGGGCCGGGAGATGTGCGGGGCTGGGCTGGGGGCCGGGCCTGGCCGGCGGGGCCGGGCGAGCCGGGCAGGGCCCCACCCATGGGCGGGCGGCGCTTGCTGGCTCCTCCTTCGCTCCGCGCCGGCCTGGGGAGCGCGGCCGGACGGCCTGGGGAGCCGGACGGTCCGGGTGGCGGCGCTGGGACCCTGCGGCCATGTGAGTGCGGGCGGCGGCGGGTGACCGGGCTGGGCCGGCCGCGGGGCCGCGGCCCTCTTGGAGTCCGGCCGTGGAGGGGGTGGGGGTGCCCCGGCGTGTCCCCCGGCCTCGGCCGGGGCCCTGCCGCGCCTGGCTCGGCCTCCTGTTCGCCCCGCGGAGCCCAGGGTCGAGGAGGTACCGCCTGGGCCCCTCGCTGGCCCTCGGCGGCTGCGGGCCCGCGGGGTGGTGGGTCACTGCAGTCCCCACGGCGGGGCTCTGCGGGCTTCCCAGGCAAGCCCCGGGCACAGCGGGGTCTCGCAGGCCAGGGCCTGGCAGCGTCGGGGGTGTCACTGGGCCCTTGCTCGGCTTGATGTCGCGGATGGAGTTGGGCCCATACCCTACCTACCCTACCGCGCCGTGCCTCGGGAGGCCGGGCCCTCTGTCACGCAGGCCTTAGTGGGGGCAAGCAAAGGCTGGCGGCAGGGATCCAGCCCTGGGCAGTGCTCACTTCCACCCAAACGTATTTGGTCCAGACACGGGGCAGGAGAAGATATGGAGCCAGCTGGCCAGCCTATCACCCTCCTTCCTCTTTGGTGTATAAATAGCCACTCTGAGAATTATCTGGGGAATTTAGTGCTTCGGGCTGCATGTTTCGGGACCGTCCTTGAAGTAGCCAGCAAGCATAGCGAAGCTGAGAGGGTTTGCTCTCCTGCAGCCCTCTCTCTCAGCACGCCGTTGAGGGCACTTAGCCACAGCACTGGGTGGCACGCCTTGAGGTCTGGCTGTGTTTTAAGATCAGCCCCCCACTGATCCCTCTGCCTTCCCTGTCCCTGCCATGTCCCAGTGAAGCACTGGGCCTTGAGGGATGAAGCAAGCTCCTTCTGCCAGCTCCAGGCACTGGCAATGCTGTGCCCTTCTCTCTGCACACTTCTCTGTCCCTCTGCTGTGGGAACCTGCTTGCTGGTGGGAGCTCTGACGGGCTGTATTGAAGACTGCTTTCCAGGGCATAGGAAAAGCCTTGCAGAGCTGGGGTGGTGGCAGGGCCCACCAGGCCAGTGCAGGCATGAGTGCTGCTCTTTGAGCTGGTAGCCTGTTGTCCACCCTGTGGTGGTGACCAGCCTCCATGCAGGAGAAGGCAGGGCAGCATGTAACTGAAGCCACTAAGCAGCTGCAGCGTGGTGGAGCTTGGTGTGTGGAATGTTCAACTCCCCTTTGTCCATGGGATACTAGTCTCTGCTGCAGCAGCCAGCACATCTGCCTCCTTCACACAGAAAAGCAGAGTATGAAGGCAGAGCTCCTGAGATGCCAGATGTGTCCCATGGTACCAGGTTCAGGGAGAATTGGGCAGCTTGCCGTGGGTCATCTCGTGGTGTCAGGAGGGGCCTCCATGCATCTTAGTTTCCACAGAGTTGGGGTGAGCATGGAAGTGGCCAGGTCGGTGTGCCAATGCACCTGAGGGTTGCTGGGCACCTGCTCCCCCCATACACTTGGGATCACTCAGGAACCTCTTGTTCTGTGGCACGGTCCTGAGCACATGATTTCCTCCTGGGTTTTTATGTGCCTTGTTGTGGGATCCAGGCTGGGAGAGCTGTGGTCCAGCAAGGAGATGATTATAGCCGCTTCCTATTGCTCTGCAGCTTGCTTACCCTGCTCATCCATTTTCATTTCCTTAATCCATGTCCCAGTATTTTCTTTGTTATTTTATTCGGAGAGGAGGAGTTGTTTGCTGAAGTCTGGAGATTGCTGCAGAGAGCACTTTCACACGTCCTTGTGGGCTCTGGGAGACCAATTTGGGTGCCTGCTGGCTGCCACTGCATAGAGAAGCTCTGTGGTTTGGGTGGAGTAGGAGCAGGTCTGCTTGCGAGGAAGCTGAGGATCCCATCTCAGCTGCCCCCGGGAGCTGACAGTGGATTAGGATATATGTGTGGACCTCTGTGCTCTTCTGGGAGGGCTGTAGGGCTGTGTTTGTAGGCATTTGCCCAGTGGCCAGTCCAGTACTGTGTGGCTTTCCTCTTCAGGGTGAAAAATTCTGTCCCTCCAAAGCGCTCTGTGCTCTGATTTGGCTGTTCCTCTTTCATTTCCCATGGCACTGACGTCTCTCTCCTTGGCCAGCTTTGGGGCAAGGTGTTCCTGTAGTAGCTGGTGCAGTGAGCTAAGTCTTACCCAGGGTGATCCTGAGTTCCCTGGCATGCAATGCAGCCTGTGCGCTGCAAGTCTAGCAGAGCAAGCCTGCCCTTCTGTCCCTCTATACCAGCTTCCCCATCACTTGCTCTGGTTGTGTGTGGCTGAGCCATGTTCTGGACTTGTTGCTGGACTTGTTCATGACCTCAGCTTTCCTGCTCAGTATCAGACGGTCCCTTAGGGCCTGCAAGAATCTTGTGAATCATGAATACTTTTGGAGTGATTACTCCAGGGTGTGCATGAGATGTTTCCTACAGTGCTGGGGTGGGGACATGTGCCTGGTTCAGGAGACAACGTTGTCCTGGTGTATGGTCAGTTCCATGCCTATCCTCCCAGGCTGAGCTGGGGCTGGGGTTCCAAAGGCTACCTGTCCTCTTCCCAGCGTGGAGGAGGAAGGTAGGAGAGGGGAAAGTAAGATGCTCTTGGCTGGCAGCCTACAACTGGAGAGTCCAGGCAGGCCCGCAGTGTCCCTCTGCAGCTCATTGTCCCCCTCCGCCCACTCTGGGGGCTGAATCTGATGCAGTTGCAATCTACCAGCTCTGGGCTTTCTCGGTTTGCTGCAAAGTCGTGGCTTGGGTGTCTGCTTGCCAGCCAAAAAGTCTAGGTGAGCTAACTGGCACCCTGTGCCAGCAAACACTGCACAAGTTTGTGGCTGCTCTGGTTTTGCTGACATTGGTCGGGTTTTCTGGAACTGGCAAGCAGCTGTACAAGGTGGCTGGTGGTGGCCTACTGGTGGTGGCCTGGCTGGGCCTATGCGCTTGCAAGAGGGGTAGGAAAGGGGCTGATGTCTGTGAGGAGACAGTGAAAGCCTGGGCCTTGTGATTGCGCTTCGGCAGCTGTCTGCTTGCCTGCAAGCAGAACTGGCAGCTGCAACGAGGGGGTTGCTCTCCCTTTGGAGGCAGGGAGGAGCAGAGCTGGCATCTCTGATCTTTGCCAGGGAATTGTACTGGCTTAAAGAACAGCAGGAGAGCAAGCAACGTGTGATGGAGAGCAGGCCGGGCTGGGGCCGGGTGTATCCTTGCCTCCGTTCTCCTGACTTTCCAGGTATGCTGCAGGGGCAGGCAGCTCTGAGTGCCCTACAGAGAGGGCTGTGGTTGGCCAGGGAGCTACGAGCTGTCGGGGCTGTGCCCTAGCCTGCTGCAGATGGCCCTGAGCACTCTGGGGAAAGGTTTCCAGCATGGCCTGGAGGACCTGCTGGCATGATCTTTTGCTGCTGCAGGCGGTTCTGAGAGCAGCTGGGGCATTGGTGAGTCCACTGGAGGTGCAGGTCTTGTTGCTTATGCTGCACCAGTGCTGCCTCAGCTCTGTTGACTCTTTCCCAGGCTGTGCTCCTCCAACACTCACCCAGAGGGGTCAAGGAGCCCAGTGCTAGGCCTGCCAAGCTGCAGGTTTAGCTCTGATCTGGAGGGCTGACGGGCCTGTGTCAGGGACGCCAGCAGGCCCTGCTGAGATGAAGCGCTTTGACTGCTCTTGGGGATGGCCAGGGCTGAATGGAGAGAGTGCTCAGCATGCATGGCTGTGCGCTGTCCTGGTGCAAGGCTTGGGAAACCTGAGGTCAGGAGCACAGTGGGCCAGACCACGGCCTGCACTTGCTGTGCTGCTCTGATGCTGAGCAGGAATGCTGAGCATGTGGCCGCTCCAGGGTGTACGTGGAGGGAGGCAGGCCTGGAGCCAAGGCCTGGACTCGTGCCCTCTGGAGAGAGGAGAAAGGAAGAACTGAAATGGCTCTAGGCCCAGCCTTGAGTGAGAAGAGCAGAGATTTGGGCAGAGACCCAATGTGAAGAGGAGGCTGTGGGGAGGGAACAGTGATGTCTGTGGTGTGCAGCAGGTCCCCAGGTAACCCAGGCCTTTCTCCTCTTTGCACAGAGCCAGCCAAATGCTGGTGGCCAAGACTGACAGCCAGTTGCTGAGGCTGCCAGGGACAGGGGAATTGTGCTTAGGGCAGCCTCAAGTCACTGGACTCCTGCAAGGTATTGCTATGTCCCAACAACCCCTGCTGGGGAGGAGATAGGTGATCAGGGGCTGGCACTGTTGCAGGGTGCCTGACACATCTCTCTGCCCTGCAGTCAGGGACTCCTGCCTGCACGAGCACCCAGCTTCCCAGCTCATCAGCAGGGTTTGCTGGGAAGCCTCCTCCTGTGGCGAGTGTCTGGGCCATATGCACTGCATGTGCTGGATGTGGCTTTGCAGGTTATTCCCTGAGCGTGGGCAGGTGCAAGTGTCATGCCTCCTGAAAAACAGGAATGGTGCTTTGGAGAGCAGTCAGGCCAGGGGTTGCTGTGGAGACTCAGGTGGCTAGTCTGCCCTTGCTTTGTTCGCAAAGCTTGTCTGAGTTGAGCAAACTCCGGGTGACCTAGAATAGCCCATGCTCTGCGCCAGCCACAGCCTTGGCAGAGGAAACGTTTAGCTCAGTGTACCCAATCTGGCAGGGCAGGCTTGTGGCAGCTGAGAGAGGAGTAGTAAGGCAGTCTCGTTTGCCACAGCCTTGGTGCGATCTCCTTCCCTGAGCTGTGGGGCTCAGAGCCGTGATGGGCCAGATGGCTGCTCCCCAGCCTGGGGGGCCAGGACTGGTATTTCACTTTATGATGGTGGTACATAGATAAGTGGAGACCAGGGTATTGTGGGATAGGACAGCAGGCTGCGTTGGGTATGCTGCCTCAGGGCACCTCAAATGTTCAGTGCCTAAAGACCCATCTTACTGGGGGGAAGTTGGTAAAGCTGAGCGCTGGCATGGCCAACTCAGGGGTCTTGATTGGTGCTGGGGTGGGGGGACCCAGACATGCTATGGTGTGTATTAGCCAAGGCACTGAGCTGCTGCTAAATCGCAAGCTAGGGGCAAGAGGAGACTTGGATGCACCCACGCAGAGCAGGCATGAATGCTCTCAAATGCCTGCTTTGTGGGGCATGCCAGTTGTGGTGTTCAGTGTCTTACCTTCCCATGTGTAACTCTGCTCCCTTTCCCACATAGCAAGTCCTGGCTACGCTTGAAGATCTTTCGGGGGAGGGTGTGGTGGTGATGCCATCCAGAGTTTTGTGTGGGATCTGGCCCCCACTGAATCCACACAAGGTGCTGTCACAGCTGGGCCCTGCCTCTGGCACTGCTTCAATGACAGCAGCTGGCGTGGTGGTGCTGACCATGCCACGCAAAGTGGTGGGCCATCTTGGTTAGGGGTATGTAGTGCTGGCTTCAACAGGTGGGTCGATGTGTCCACGCACTTCCGTTCAGCCCTCTCTCTGTGTTTGTCCATGCTGGCCTCGTGGCTTGCCTCTTCTCTGGTAGCCAAGGGGCCTGCTGCACTCTGTCCCATTTTTGCACTGCTGTTCTTTCCACATAACCAGGCCAGCCTGGAGAGAAGGGCTAGGACTTAGGACACCTGGGTTCTCTCAGAGTGTCCTTGGCAGAGTCCCTCTGCCTCAGCATCTCTGCTCTGCAGCAGTGCTCCATTCTTTGGTGTGGCCCCAGGAGAGCAGCAGCCATGCAGTGATTTCCTTTTCACCAGTATTGGCCTACTCTGCTGAGCTCCAGGATGTTACAGTGGTCTAATTAGTGTTCTTCCATTGCAGGGCTTGCTAGAGCACTGTGTTGTCTTGTCCTTGCATTGAGGACATCTCACTGGGGCCGGAAAAGCATCAGTCCCATTTAAAACTAGGTCGATTCAATATGATCTAGGGCAGGTAGGAGGAAAACAGCTTGGGAGAAAGGGGAGGAGCAGGGTGCGTCCTCTCCAGAGTGCTGGAGATGTGTGGCTTACTCCCTGCCCTGGACCCTGAGCTCTGGGGTTGGTCCAAGGTGTTGATGTTTAGGGCCTGGGCTGTCAGGGCAGGGTCCGGTCCAGGGCAGAGCTGTTGGGGAGCCATGATGCTCTATGAGGAGCACATAGACACAGAGCACACAGGATGTAGGCTGTGGCATTCATTGAAATGGCAGTCTGGATTCACTGCAGGGCTATCTGTCCCTGGGGCTGTTGGGAGACTCCTCCTCTGATGAGGTTGGAAGCTGATGGAGACCAGGAACTCCTGGCAGGTCTGCTCCTACACTTTGCTCCTGGATTCTTCCTGCGGAGCCCGGATAGAGACACTGTTCAGGAGCAGAGAGCATGGTCTCTGTGTGGCTCCTGCCTTCCACAGTCAGGGTCCAGAAGTGGGAGGGAAGGTAGCATGGCCCATGGTTAGAGCATCAGGCTGGGAGCAAGAATGCCTGAGTTCTGGTTCTGTTTGTGCCACCGACTGACCCCACAACCTTTGTCATGTCGCTTCCCTTCCCAGAGATGCTTTCCCCAACAGTGATCTTGGTGTGTAATGTGCCTGAAGTCTTTTGGGTAGAGCCAAAGCCCAGGGGCTTGTGGTAGCCTGGGGAGAAGCCTGGGGCGACAGCCCCGCTAGCTGTTTCATTTCCTGGGAATGAGAGACTGGGCATGGATATGCTGTGCCCCCGCAGGAGTTGCATGCCGTCAGGAGGACAAGCAGTCCCAGGTCCCTGATCTTGAGGGACTAGTCCCATCGGACCCAGGGCAAGCGGAGCACAAACTGTATCCACAAATCTGCCTGCACGCAGCAGGCAGGGCTGGGAAAGGGACCCAGGCATGCTGCTCCCAGCTGTCACTGAGCTAGGCTGCATTGTGCCTCCTGGGGAAGAGGCTGGTGAAGCTGACAGGAGCAAAGGGGTGGTGAATGCCCATCCAAACCCCCAAGGGAGCCTGTCCCGACCCCCAGGTGCTCGACACACTGGCAGCCTGCAGAGCAGGCTAGGGCACCCGGGTCCTGGCCCTACGTGGCGGTGGTCCCAGCAGCAATAGCCGTGGCTGTGGCTGTCTCCTCCTGGAGAGGGCTGGCGGGGGAGGCGCTCCCTGCCATTCGCGCTTGCTCTGCCCCCGTGGTTTCCTGCCGAAATCACATGGCTCTTGCCGTTTCCATGGAGAGGGCCAGGGTGGGCGCTGCCAAGTGCCTGTAAGAATTCCCTGTTTGCTCCCTGTCCATGGGAGTGGAACAAAGGGGATGCACCAAACCAGGCCTGCTTTCGCTGTGCACGCCGTCCCCCGCGTCTCCCAGGACATGTGAGTGCCCCCAGCCCCTGGTACACCCCGGACAGCCCTTCCTGCCCCGGGAAGCCACTGGTCATGGGGGGAGAGGGGACAGGGGCTGCCGGCTCAGCAGGGCTGCGCTGCATTCCCTCTCAGGAGAGCCCCGGAGGGCGTGTAGCTCGCAGGGCCGTGTCCCGGGCCTCGGACGGTGTCCCCTGCAAGCCTGCAGCTGCCTCATCTTCACCCACTGACAGGGTGGGCTCGTTGCCATTCCTGCGAAGGGCACCCAAAGCCATGCTGGGGCAGTTCAGCAGCGGCAAAAAACAGTCATGCTGGGGAGCAGGGGCATGCTGTGAGCCTGTCCCCAGGCCAGCTGTGCTGCCTGATGGGTGGGGACCGGGACAAGGCTGAGGGGCCCTGCTCCTCTGTCCCATTGTTCTGCAGGTGCAGAACGATGGGTGCTCCCAGACATTGTCATCAGCTGAGGTTGCGAAGAGAGATGCCCAGACAGGGATCTGTCTGACTGGGGGATAGAGGTCAGCCCCCCACCACCATCCCATCAGCTCCATCCCCTCCTGGAGCTGATGTCTGGGGTGCATGGGCTGAGCTGGGCATGGGCTCCCTTAGTTGCTGAGCTGGAGGCACCTGCTCTGGCCACTTTGCATGTCAGCCCCTATGTTCTGAGTGGTGATGTTGCTTGTTTTATCCTGCGGAGAGCCTGGCGATTTGAGCTTAGTGGTGCCCAGCCCTGTCCCTGTTGGGACAGGGAAAACCTACCCATGTTGGGCAAAGGTGCTGAGATCTCCCAGCCCCGCTCCAGGAGGACAGGAGGCAAATGAGAAGCTGAGTGTGTCCATATAGGGCTCTCCCTGAGTGTTTGCAGGAGTCAGCAGCTCCAACCCCAGCTGCCCTCAAACTCTGAGAGGTGTTGCTGATGCCAGAGCAATCAGCCCCGTGCCTGTTCCTGAGGAGGGGCTGCACTTATCTCCCTCCACTGCCACCACTGTTGCCCAGTGCTTCAGAGCAGGGCACCTGGAGAGGGGGGAAGGCTGCTGAGGGTCCTGGGTGCACAGCCACGTCAGCTGGGTGCTGCCTTCTCCTTGGCTACAGGGCTTTAGCAATGGAGGAAAAAATGCTTGGAGGAATTAGTGGGACAGATCTTGCTTTGTTGCTGGCCCGATCCTCCTATCTCCCAGCCCTCCAGAGCCTGCCAAGTAATCGTTTGAAAGCACCATTAACTCTTTTCCTGCTGCACTTTGGGGCCTGGCTGTGCCCTATCCTGGTCCAGGAGATCAATCCATGATGCTCCCAATACCAGCAAAGAGGTCTAGTGACCTGCTTGCCAGAGCCCCTGCCAGAAACTACTGAAGCTAGAAATCCTGACACTCCTATAAATCCCATGCTAGCCGAGGATCTGTTCCCTAGCTGGTTATGATACCAGCACTGCACAAAATGGTCCAGCACAGGGGTCATTGCTGTCTGTGTTGGCTGAACTCAGCCCAGTGAGGACCCTGATGGTTTGCCTGGGGGTGCTGTGTCCCCTGCATTTGGAGGAGCTGGGTAGTGGGAGAGCCCACTCAGAGGACATGACTCCGTGGGGCTGACAGAGCCGTGAGTGCTAAGGCAACCGGCCCTTGGGGTAGCGCTAGGCTGCCCAGGCTGTGCCAGTGCAGGGCATGCTGTGCTGGAGGGGCAAGTTCAGTTCCCCTCCTTGCTAGCCCTGCCTATCAGGATGGATGGGTACTAGAGAGTGCACCTGCCTCCTCCACACATTCTGTGTTACTCTGATGGGTAGCCTCTCTCCTGGGGCATCCAGGCCTGCCGGGCAGCTGGTGGGGTGCTGCTCCCTTCTTGAACCAGGAAGGTATCCATCCACTGTGTTGGGATGTAGCCAGCAGCTGAGTGCTGAGACCTATGGCAGGTCTGGGGAGGCTGGAGGCAGCCCTGGGAATGCAGTTACCTCTTTTCAAACCCTGGCCAGTGCTCTTGCTCTGCCCGGTAATTTGTGGCTTCAGTTGCCACGGCAAGGCCTCCTGGAATGCCCAAGGAGAGGAGCCCCAGGGTGCATCCCCATTCAGGCAGGCAGTTGTCCAACACCTGCTGTTACCCCAAAAGGAGCTGGCCAGGGGCCTGGGGACTTGCAGGAGGTGACGGGTGGCTCCTGGGTCATTTGTCCTTGCAGTGCTCCTGGTAGGGGTTCAGAGGCCCTTTTCTCCCTGGTGTCTGTAGGGGATTGCTCTCTGGAAGGTTAGATGGGCCCTCAGCTGCTGGTGAGCCCACAAAGGGGTTGCAGGAAGGCTTTGCGTCCAGGAGTGCATGGGCGAGAGAAGCTCTCTACAATGTCCCCAGAGGTGCCCCTGTGGCAGGCTCCAGTCCACACGGTCAGTAGAGGCCAGGGTGGGGATGTTGGAGCTCTGGTTCTGGGGTTACTCTGACTTGGAGAATGAGGCCTGGGGCCTCAGAGACCTGTCACGGGCAGGGAGCTGGTGCTTTAGAGGCAGGGCAGCTGCACAAAGTCCCTGCACTCCCCAGGGGAAACACAGGCTGCGGAGCCAGGTCAGGCTTTGTGTGAGCCAAGGCCATCACCAGGCTGGAGCAAGGCGGTGCAGGGCTGCTTCCACTGCCCCTGCGTCCCTGGCTTGTGCTTTGAGGCTATTTATAGGACTGCCATTTATATCTGTTCTATTTCTGCCCTGCTGTCGTATTGGGAAGATGCAAGGAAGTGACGGGGGAAGGCTTGAGCCTGCTACAGCCTCAGCGTCCAGCTGGGCTGCCCGGCCGCCTGGGCCACGACAGCTGTGTCACTTCCTCACCCACCTTCCTCCTGCTCTGTAATGCCCCAAAGCCTCGTGCTGTGGGCAGAGGAGCAGTATCTCCCAAGTCCTGCCAGCACCACTCCTCCCTGAGCAGCTCAGGGAGACTGGTAGACCATGTCAGGAAAGGACCAACACTGGACTTGGCAGCTGCCCCGCTGTTCTGGGCAGTGCCCACGGGCTGATGACAGAGCCTGAAGTGGGGCAAGAGGAGAGCCCAGCAGACATGGGGTGACCTGCCCCACTAAAAGGAGGCTTCCCTTGGTGTGGGTGCCAACCTTGCCACAGCTAGGGTACTAGAGAGTGCCTCACTTTGCACAAGGACTAATTCTTCTCCAGCCCTTGGTGCAGAAAGCTGTGGATACATGATGCATAACTCTGCATATGATCTGTGGCGTTGGGCTGCTATGAGATCTTGGTATTGGACTCTCTGGTTGCTGTTTCTGCATTAAGTTAGAGGTGTTGATTGCCTTACACTGTGGGGAGGAAGGCAGTCTGCAACCCCAGGGGCTGGGACCAGGCTCTCCCAGGCCAGGACTGGTCTTTCCTAGCCTATACAGAGACTCTTGCCTGCCCACAACTATCACTCCCTCATTCACCGTGGCTCCCTTTTGAGCCATGGCAATGTTTTTTGTGGCCAGAAATGTCACCACTTGCCCATTTCTGGGTTACTCCCATGGCCATAAGCTCCTTTGCCCCTTGACAGGCCAGTGCCGAGGTGCTGACACTTATCTCCCCATCCTCTTTTAGACATCAGTCACTTCTGTCCCAGCCTTGTCGTGCATATGCCAGGCTGCGGGGTGCCTGTTGTAGGGCGGTTGAGCCCTTTAGTGCTGAGTTTCCAGCTATGGTGACATTTCCAGTCATGTGAGGGCAGGCAGGCAGGTGAGTGTCCGCATCTGGGGAGTGCTCATCAGGGAGCGGCCTAAAATAGCTCCTTGATCTCCTTGGCCTTTGTCTAATTAGTGCTTATGCCCCTGGGGAATGCGCTCCTGGGGCAAGTGGCTTCTCCAGTGGCTGAATGATGCAGGGTGGGCACAGCCTCAGAGCCTGGCACCTCCTTGGTTTACCACGAGGGTCCCGGGGCAGCAGGGAGGCTTCAGGCCAGCCAGGACACCTCTCTGGGATTCAACGCTGCCAGGGTATATGGTCTCTGGGCAGCTACTCCTGTTTCCCACAGGGGACAGGAAAGTGGGAATGTCTTCTGTGGCATCTTGATTTTCCTTCTGCCTGCTAGGATTGACTGGCCATGGCTGTACCTCCACCAGCAACACATGTGTCTGAGCATGGCGGCCTGCAGAGGGGTTTGTTTGAGTGTTCAGCTCTTGGGGTTTTTCTGCTGTGACTTAACTTTGCATCTGGGGTGAGAAGCGATTTGACATGGAAGAGCCATGTTTGGAAAAAGCCAGTCTGGGGTCTTCAGAGGGATCCTGGCCAAAGCTTCCCCTCTGCCCTCCCAAATGTAAGTTTAGTCGCTGAGGACTTGACATTTTAAGGAAAAAGATCTTAGCAGAGATAAGAAGAATAAACTTGCGTGACTCTTGCTATGGCCTCTGCCTTGGAGCATGTGGCAGGGCAGGGCAGGGAGCATGTGGCAGAGGCCAGCAGCTTTCCTCACTGTTTAGAGACCAGGCAGTGTCTAGACACCTCAGCCCAACTGCAGGACTGTTTCCTGGGTTCCCTGCTCACCTCCAGTTCCTGGGGGGCTGAAAGGCCATTTCTGGGGACTCCCAGGCCTATCCATTTGCCTGGCTCTGCACAGCTTGCCCTGTGAAGGGCAGAGTTTGGAAAGGCTCTGTTGCTGTATTTCTGGGCATTGCCACCTGGCCAGGGTTTTGGGAATCACCTGCCTTCTACAGCTGGGAGGGAATCTTCACCCTGCAGCAGGACTGGGAACATGGCAGAACCGTCTGCTCAAGTCTGTGGGTAGGCAGTGCCAGGAATGCCCTTGCTGTCAGAATGATACCAGGCTTAGCTTTGGCATGGAGGAGACTTGGGGTAGCTCTCCAGGCCTGGGGAGAGGAGCACATGACAGAGAGACCTTGTAGAAAGTGTGTGTTTCAGCATTAGGTCCAAATCCCTGCTGTGTTGGAGGGGCGGAGGCAGTTGCCCTGGCTGGTTGGCTCAGACCCTGGGAGATGGGCATCTAGGGAAGCTCAGAGGGGTTCTCCTGCACCTTCCCTGCATGCTTGGCTGCCCCCTTCTCAGCACCTGCTCTCCACACCCTGGTGGACAGGGCAGGCTCTGCGGGCAGATATTCATTTAACTCAATTACTCTGCAGGCTTTCCCGGCAGTGCTGCTGGCTCAGCTTGTGCCCTTTGCCCGTGCTCTCCTTGGCGAAGTGTCCCTGCTGCTGGCAAGTCCTGCTGCCCACTGCGGCCTGTGCCAGGCAAAGCACCTTGAGATACTCAGAGCAGAGCTCCAAGGCTGCATGCCCAAGAATCCTCTGAGGCCTTTTGAATGCACATCCCCACATCCTGTTTTCAGCAGTGGGTGATGCCCAGGATGATACTGTGCCATGCAGAGACCTTGCCTTCAGTGCCCAGGGTGTGGGCTACCCCCACAGCCCTAAACAGCCTTTTCAGGGCTCTAGGCAGGATGAGGAGAGGCAGGGTCCCTGCAAGCACTGCAGTGTGGCTGCTGGCTTCTCATCTGTAAGGCTTGGTCCTCCTTTCACTCTGTGTGGCACTGGGGAGCACCTCTCCCAGCGTGCCCAGCAGCTTTAGTGTAGAATTCTTGTTAAATTTTAATGAGAACAAACAAGCTGGCACGGGACATAGCTGCAGGCATGCTGCCTGGACATGGGCTAGGCGCTGACTCCACTTCGCTGACAGCCGCTCTGGCATTGTGGGGCTTTCCAGAAGGCTGACCGGTTTCACCTGCATCTGCAGCCCCAGCAGAGCCATGGCTTCCCTGTTCCTAGGACTGGGACTGATGCTGGAGTGGCATAGGCTTCTCTGGTGCCAGCTCTGCAGCCAGCAAATGCCAGGATGAAGGGTGCTATTTTGCCTCCCAGTACCACTGCGTCCTGCTCCATAGCTTGTAGCTTGTGGCTGGTATTATGAGCCACAGCCAAAGCGTTTGCAAGAAGCTGGGCCACACAGCACTAAGGGACGGGGGTGCAGGCACCATTGCATGTCCCCATCTTGCACCCAGAGTGAAGCAGAGCTGGGGCAGTGCAGGGAGGGCTGCTGTGGCCAGTGATGCAGGGCTTGGGTGAGCTCTGCTGCCTGTGCTGGGTCTGTCCTCAACCACAGGAGCCAGGGGCAGGAGGAGGTCCGTTAGCAGACTAGCAGGGTTGGGAGTGCCTGCAGCTGAGGAGGAGGAGCCCCAAATCAAAAAGCTGAGTGAGCAAACTTGCAGCTTTTGGGAGAAGCTGCAAGGGGTGAAGCGCTGGCTGGTGGCACTTGCCCGTGGCGGCTGAGAGGATGTGACTCTACCCATTGGTGAGGAGAGCTCCTGGGATGCCACCCCTCCAGGCAAGGTGGGGAGGCCTGCTGCTCGTGCATGGCCTTGATGGCTGTGAGGAGATGGGGTCCTGCGCAGTGCTTTTGGGCTGTGCTAGGCTGCTGGCTCTCTTCTATGCTTGCAACACTGGCTTGCCACTAGAGCAAACACTGCAGGCAGGAGGGCTGTGAGCCACATTAGACCTGTGGCTTCCCCATTCCCAGGACTGAGGGCTCCCAAAGGTGGAGCCCTCAGTCAGACATCCTCCACGGCAAGTGCTGCAAGGTTCCCCAGGCCACCAGCTGCTGCTCTGGGCCAGGAGGGTGCCATTGGACTTGGCACTCTTTGGTGGTGGCAGTGCAGCCCCTGGCTCGCCGAGCCCAGCTGCGGTAGGGTCTATGGCTGTGCATATATGTATGTGCGACTGGGGAGCCATGTCACTGTGCAAGGGTGGCCCTGGCTGCCCCACAAGCTTCTGGCATCCTGCATTGGGTTGATGTCCTTCTGTGTACAGACTGGCAGGGAGTGGGCCAGCTCTGGGCTGGGAAGGCAGCCTTAAAACTGGCTCACCATCTAGGAAGGAGGTTATCGGTGCTCTGGAGAACCCCATCTCTGGGGGCATCCCATAAAGACTCTGCCTGAATGCTTTTCCTCCTGAACCTTGCCCTACCTCACTTAAAAGCAGCAGCAAACAGGAAAGGAGCCTGAGAGGGAGGTGTCTCTTCCTGCTGTGATGACGGCAGCCATTCCCAGGCTGGACGGGGCTAGGCTGCTCCAGCCTTTTCCTTCAGAGCCTGAGTTAAGGCATAAAGAAGGCGAGGACTGTGGGGGAGCCGGTCCTGTGTACCCTGGCGCCTGGACCTGTGCAGGGACCTGCAGTGTGGGAGCCATGTCTCTGACACAGACAGGCTGCAGAGTCCCCCTGTTGCTTTGGGACTCCCTGTGCTTTCCACCAGGTGTAGGGCTGGGAGGTGACTCTGGGTGCTGGGATTAGTATGTAGGGCACAGCAGTGGGCCTGCTGCAGGGTCAGTGTGTGGGGATGGGGCTTTGCCCAGGGTGGGAAAGTGTCTGCCTCGCTTTACCCAGGAGCTTTACCCTCTCCTGCTTGCTCCCTGCCTCTGCCATGACAGGCCCAGGCCTCAGCCCTCCTCTGGATGAGAGCTGGCATCTGCCCCAAAGTTCTCTTCTGCCCCAAATGCTGCTGGCTGGGGGCTTCCAGGATTGACAGCTCCTTTGCTGGAGGTCCCGTGGATGCTCCACACAAAACTGCTCTGTCGCTGTCTGCATGTGTCCCAGCCAGGGACAGGGACCCAGGTTTATCCTCCCCTTCAGTTCAGAACAGCAGAAAAGCTGTTCAAGGGAGTTTTCCCTGTCCTTAAGCCTTGCCTGCCCTTTGGGAGCTGGACACCCATGGTGAATGGGGCATCCTCCGCGAAAAGCTGGTCATGGTCTGACTGGCTCGTCAGTCATGCCTTGCTGATTTTGTTAAGGCCATACTCCTACGCCTACTGAACAGGCAGGAAAGAAAACCCTCTTTGTTAAAGATTCAACAGCCATTCCTTTTGGTTGCCACGTGAGAATCACACCCATCATATTTTCAGAGTCCTGCAAGAAAGCCTGGACCGAAACCAGGCTCCCAAGGACTTTGGAGACCTAGATGACATGAGCTAGGAAGATCTGAACAAGGAAGTCCTTTTTCCTAAGTGGCTGCTAGGTAGTAAAATAACAGGATGCTGCACAGGCATGCCATGGGATTCCCTATGCCAATGCCTGTTGTGCAGCCTGTAGCAAAGCAAGGTGTTTTTTTTTTTTTTTAATAAAAGAAAAAGAAAAAGGCAATCCAGAAGAGAGAGCAGCAGGTCTGTCCAGACTGCTCTCCATCCCCACCGTGGCTGTGAGCTCTATCTGCCTGGGCAGAAGCCTGCTGTGCTTCGTGGGTTTGTGCTCACCTGGAGTGGAACTGAGTCCACGGAGCCAGGAGTGAGGGGCTGTGACTGGAGCACCTTCCCCCCTGACAGGGACTGGCTCTGGCTTCCGGCTGACGACTTGTTCAGAGGGCAATGTTTGCTCTCTCTTGCTCCTGGCCTGCCCTGGGTGCTAGAGGCAAGGACCTCTCTGGGGAGAGCAGTCTCACAGGAGTCTGGCGCGAGGCTGATGTGATGGGCTGGCAGCAAACTGGCTGTTTGTGCTGGCATGACGCAGCCCTGGGCTTATCAGAGCTGGTGGGAGAAGGCTGTGGGGCCTGTCGCAGTCTACAGACCACATCATGGATCATGCTGGAGCCCAGCAACAGCAGCAGGGCTGGCACCCATGGTGGCAGCGGGAGGTAAGGTTGGCCATGCTATGCAGTGGCTCGGAGCCCGGGTGAAGCAGAAGTGGTGCTGACGTCTACCAGCATGCTTGGCTCTGCAGCGTAGTTTTTTTCATAGTTTGGACATTGGTGCTCCTGCGCTACGTGTGGGTAGGGTCCCTGGCCTGCAGCTGAGCCTCAGTTTCCCTGCTGAGGCAGTGGGGTAGAGGTGCCTGGAGGGAAGGGCAGAAGATGGAGTGCTCTGAGCCAAGAGCCTGGCAGGAGGGAGCTGTGCCGGGGTGGAAAACAGGCCGGAGTATATGTGAAGGGGCAATTGGAGGAGGGAGGGCTGCCAGTAGTGGCAGGGGCCCGCCCTGTTCCTGGTGTAGTCAGTGCTGGCGAGGCCCCTTCCCTCCAGAAGGGAGAGCCGTCCTCCCTTCCCTGGGCCTTGAAGCAGGGCTGGAGATGCGGTGCTGGGTAGTGATGTCAGCCTTCGGGCAGGGGAAGTGTGGGAGGAGACAGCTGCCTGGGGAGTCCTGCCTGCCCCGGCCTGGCCTGCGGTGCAGGAGAAGGCATGAGAAAGAGCAGGCGGCAGCTGCTTATCGTGCCCAGGACGCCAGCCCCAGCTGGAGGGGGACACACCACCGCAGCCCACTATGAACGGCAAACACAAAGGTACTGAGTGCCAGCAGCATGGGGCCCCTCCGCTCATGTCCCTGTGCTGCTTCTCCTGCTTTGCTGCAGTTTCTCCCAGCTGCAGAGTCACCTGGTGGGGACTGGAGGTTGTGTACGGTCCTTCTACACACCAAGACGTGACTTGGAGCCCAGGGGCTTGGGGCTGTGGCTGCAGAGCCTGAGCGAGGTGAGGGGGAGGTGACCTGGGGCTTATTTTCTGTGTGTCTTCCTGGCCAGGAGACACTGAGGACGAACTCGGGAATGCAGAGCACCAGCATGAGCTGCTCCACATCCCAGGGAAGAAGTGAGAGTCTGTGGAGATACCAGCTCCGCTCCAGTCCCCGCGGCCCTGGCAGATCTGGACTCTCCCTTCTGCAAGTTCATGCTGATGTGCAGTGGATGTGGTGCTTGGGAACATGTATGTCCCCACTGCTTGGCTAGGGCAGATGGTGATCATTTGGGGAACTGCAGCTGTTTGAGGTTTACAGGGCAATGCAGGCTGTCTTGTGCTAGGGGCAGGAGGCTGGGCACCCAAATTTTCACTGGGGGTCTTCTTTGGATGAGTGACTTCACTTGCTGTGCCCCGGAGAGGAGAGTTCTCTCTGTCAGAAGCATGACATCTCTGTCAGAGATGGACGTCTGTGGCCTGCAAGGGGCATTGAGGGGAGGCTGTCACCATGGTGTGCAGAGACACAGTACAGGCTCTGCATCTCGAGCCAGGACAGGGGCACATGGCACCCTGGGGCTCCAGGGTGATGCACCCTTGGATACCATAGCAATATGTCTTTCCTTGGCAAATTAGTTTTCTCCCCCTCACATCCCAAGACTCTTCTGCTACAAACTGCTCCATAATGATAAGGAGAACAAACAGAGCCCAGATGCCATGTCAAGTGTCCCTGGCATTGTGGCCCCAGGGAAAGTGGGCAGAACTGGGGTGTCCTAGGGCTGCTCTCCTGCACACGAGGACCAAGTTCCCCTGGCATGATTTGCAGGAGAGCTGCTGGTACCTGACAGAGCATGCTGGAGATAAGCAGGTTGTGGGGGGTGGCATTTGGGACCTACTCAGGGTTAGGCCAACCCCACCAGGGTCCTTTCGGAGACACTTGGGAAGCAGAGCCCCAAGCAGTCTGCTGGGCACCTCTGAGGAGGTTCCTAGTCCCCGCAGGATCAGAGGTCTGATGCCCCTGGATGGGCCTTCTTCTCCTCTGGCTTGGTCTGTGCCCTTGTCAATGGAAGACTAGTCCTCTGAGGAATCCAGCCTGCTGAATGCAGCCACCTTCACTGTGGCCACAGTGGTCCTGGGCCATTTCATATGAGCTGTCCTAGAAAATAGGTCATACTCAACTCATTTGGGCATAGAGGAATTACCCCAGCCGTCTATGGTGACTTCCTCGCTGGGTACTAGTTTGGGGCTTGCATCCCGTGCCGGCAGCAGGCTGGGACCCCCAGGTGCCCCAGGCCAGGCAGCACGATGGGAGCCCATAGGCACCCTGGACTGGGTGACAGGGTGGGAGCCAGTGGGTGCCTTGGGCTAGGCAGCTGGGTGGGAGCCTGCAAGCCCCTTTACAGAGCATACTCTGACTGTCTCCCTGTGCCTTGCACTGCCCTGCCCTTCCTTGGGGATACTCCAAGGGGTAAATAAGCACTTCCTCCAATTCTTCTCATTCGGAGCGCCTTCCCTTTCCTGCCGCCCTCCCATTCAGCACAAGGAGCCAGCCAACGTCCTGCGAGTGCAAGGGCGGACACCCCCAGCACTTCCAGCGCTGTCCAGGCTGACGTGGGGCCAAGGGAGCAAGAACGCCTGGAGCCTGGCAGGGGCTGTCTGGCAGTACAGATCGATCATCTCCAAAGCAGGACCGTAGCTTTGGGCAGCCCTGCGGGTGTCAGTGTCGCCAGCCCCCATCACGGAGCAGCCAGACCAGCGTCTGCTGTCTCAGTGGGGGGCTGTGGCCTTATCACTGGGAGTTTCTTTCCCTGGTGAGTCATGGAGAGCTGTGATGAGGTTCAGGGTTTTTGACTCATCTGACTCCAAAAATGATCCCGCTCCTTGCCTTGTGTCGTGGCTCAGCTGGGGGCAGGCAGGGAAGGGGCCTCGCTTCCCGGAGGAAAGGCAGAGCGTGGAGGAGGTCAGAGAAGAGGCGGCTCCCAGGCCCTGTGTGACCAGGCAGCTCAGTGCTAATCCCCGGATGCTCCCATCCTCTGTGCTGGCTGAGCTGGGAAGGGAAGGAGGAGGGAGAACTGCTCCAGTTTGTGCACAGCACCGGCCAAGCGTTGTCCCAGGGCCGGAAGAGGCTGGCGGGGGGCTGGGGTGTGCATGTGGGTTAAGCCAGCAGAGATGCAGCTGTACAAACAAGGATGCAGCAGCTCGGGTAGGGGGAAGAGCACCAAAAGCTTGAGCTCAAGGGCTCTTCCTCGACAGGTTTTCCCTGTGGTTGACCCTGGTAACAAAGGCAACCTTACCCAAAGGTGTAGGGGGTAGCACTGCTGGCACAGGGCAAGAGGACTTCTGCTTGCCACAGCCACCTGGCCTGGCCTGACACCTCAGGCATGGGCAACTGAGCAGTGAGCAGGACAGGCTGGCCCCAGGCACAGCGCCAGCGCCGTTGTGCTCTCATGGGGGGGGCATACCTGTGCCCAGGGAGGTGGCTGCAAGCAGGTCACCATGTGCCATCAGCATGGGGGCAGTGGCTCAGCTCTGCCAGCCCCTTCTGGAGAAGCCTCTTGTGTGTCTGCCTGTGGCACTCCTTGTTGCTGCTCTGGCCCTGCCATGGGGTGGCTATAGGTCCTGCTCCTTGGTCGTCAGGGCATGGGGTTCTGGAGGGTCCTGTGTTGGGCACCCTTGGGTGTTTCTGGCCTCAGATGCACCTGTGACATTTCTGGACATGCTGGTCAGAGCACAACTCCCACGGCTGCAGGGCTGGGGGTACGGAGGGAGCCTGTTTGGGCTCTCAAGGCGTCGCCAGCTCCTGCAGTGTTGATAAACCCGAAAGAGCGACCTGAGGCTGGTGTCTGAGTGTCAGAAACAGAAACCAGCTGGGACCAACCCAGCCGGTTGGACTGCCCCCCCTCCCATGCCGTGCGCAGAGAGGAAGCTGGTAGCAGCATTCTTGGTATCCAGATCATCTTGAGAGCACCAAGCACAGGAGAGGACAGGCTGGCATCCGGGCTGGAGAGCCCACAGGGCAGATTCCAGATGTGAAGCCGTCTGCTCAGCTGGTAACATCTGGTCTCTCTTGGCTGCTGCTGTGGGCATTGTTGGCTGGAGCAGGGCAGACGGACAGACAGTCAGACGGGCAGGCTCCAGGGCTGCATTTCCCCCGCTGTGTCTCTGGAGGGCTGCAGGCAGGCTGCGACCAAGGCTCAGGAAGGTGCTGCGACCAGCAAGCTTTCATTAGAAGGTAGCTTCATTAGTGGTAAACTTCTAATTGGGGGTAGGGGGTGGTGGTTTCAGGGGGTTGGCAGGGGCAGGACCTTCAGGGCACAGGGTCATGAGGCTCAGCCTGCCAGCTGCTCACCTCTGGGGCTCTTTCTCGGCTGACCACAAGGTTGGGGGGGGGGAACGTGCCCCGGGTTCAGCTGGCAGCAGACACGTGTGTCAGGGCTCTGTTTGGCGCTGGCCTCCCTGGGAGCCTGGTGAGGGGCTCCTTCTCAGAGCCTTGGGTGAGATGCTGCTGCTGCTACCCCTCTAGGAGTGCGCCTTGGGCCCCGCTCACCGCCATGGCCAGCCGCGGCGGTACCAGGTACCTCTTATCTTGGTAATGTCTGGAATGCACCACGCCGCCAGGAGTGGAGCGTGCCTGGAGCAGGACACCCAGCACTGTTCCTGCCCAGCCTCCTCCCAGGAGTGAGAGACCCTGTGCTGTGCATGCCCAGCCTCCCACCTACTGCTCCCCAATATCCGGGTTGCTTCCCAATGTATGCCAGGCTAAAGCATCCCTCAGCACTTGGCAGGAAGGCAGGGCCCACTCGGGGCTCTTGGCAACATCGAAGTGATTTAGGGTCTGGCAAGGAGCTGGGCTGCAGGGTATCATGGCCCAGGGCACAGGCTCTGAAGGGGCTGGGGAGGGGGGTGATAACCAGGGGTGGTTGTGGAGGGGCAGCATATGGCACTGGCAGCCTTGGGCAAGACCTGGCAGTGAGCGGTCAGTCCTCCAGGCCAGTCACTGGGCTAGCTGGCAGCATGTGCCAGGGCTGCGTGGTCCCTTGGTGCTGGGCAAGGCCTGTCTTCACTCACTCTTACAGCAATTCTGCCTCACAGCATGGTGCAACTTGGGGTGTGTTTGGGGGAGAGCCTAGCAGGGGGAAGCTGCTGGTCTCTGGTCTGGGACAGGAGGACACAGTCCTCTGGGGGTCACAGCTCATCACAGTGCTCCTTGTCTTGAGACAATGGCCTCAGGCAGGCTGGAAGCATGTTCCAACTTGGCCCACCTAACTCCTGGAGTCTATGAGACATCTTGGGGGAGAGCCTGGGGCTCTTTCTGACTTTCCAGGGATTCAGGCAGGGGAGGTGCATTACTCCTGTGGTGATGCCCTCAGCATCCTTATCCCCCACCAGTGCCCTCAGCATTCCTTTCCTCTGTGATACCCTCAGCATCCTTCTGTCCCTGCAATGGCCTCAGCATCCTCCTTAGTGGTGCCCTCAGCATCCTTCTCCCCCAGGAACGCTCTCAGCACCTTCCCTAGAGATGCCCTTAGCATCCTTTTCCCCTGTGATGCCTGGCACCATTCTTTCCAGCAGTGCCCTCAGTATCCTTTTCCTCCTGCTTGAATGGCCCTTCTTAGAGCCTCCTTGTGCCCTCAGACAGCGATAGGGGCTGGGGAAGGATGGGCTGGGAGGGCTGTGCTCTCCCCTGAGGAGCTGTGCTGCTCAGGGTGACCTGCCCCGCACGTGCAGATCCCACTGCAGCACTGGTAGGTGCTTTCCCTGCAGATTAGGCACCATAACACCCCGCTGGGGCAGCAAGCCCTGCTCTATGGGTCTTGCTCGCTTGTCAGGGAGCTGATTAAACAGCCCTGCAGAGGGTAATCTGCCCAGGCCCTGCAGGTCAGCCAGGCTGCTGGGGATTACAGCTCCTGGTAATGAGCTTAATTGGGACAGCGTTGTCCTGGAAACTGGAGGGGCTGGCACTGAGCTAACTCTGAGGCAGTGGGACCTGCAGACCAGTTTGGTTGTGTGGTCACAGGCTGGGAAACAAGTGCTAAGAAGAGGGGACAGCTGGGCAGCAGGACTTTTGCGCAGTGTCTACTGTGCCCCAGCTCCACTCAGCAGGAGTTTGTCTGTGGCAGCAGCCTTTGACTTGTAGCTGCCTCAGTGCAGTGGCCCTGGCTCGTCCTGGGCACTGTGTCAGGGCCACTGGAGCTGGGCTACGAATGCCCAGGCCTCAGCCGGGTATTTGGAGAGGAGAAAGCTGTGGCATGGCTTTGGGGCAGCGGGGAGCACGGCACCGGTCACATCCCCGTCAGCAGTCAGGCAGGTGCGTGCCGCGTGGCGAGCGATTTGGGTGCTGGGCTCTGGGGTGCTGCTGCTCTGGGGGAAGGAATGGGCTTGCTGAGGAGGCGGTGGTCCATGACTGGGAGTTTGCTTGGCCACCACGGACAGGCTGTGAAAGGAGGCTGGGGAGCCCAGCTCCGGGACATGGCTGCCACTCTGTCAGGAGCAAGCCCAGCAAGGGGAGGTGACCCTCTGATCTTGACTGTGCCATGAACATCTCTGTGCCACAGGAGCCTTGGCAGCAGCTGCATCCCTGTGCTGCCACCAGTACCACTGGGAGCTGGGGGGACTCACTGTCAGCCATATTGACGAGAAGGAAAAGCAATGCAGGGAGTGGGGAGCCAGCTCTGACTGGGGTAAGCTCAGCCCATTCTGCCAAGTGGGGGGCTGCATGTCCCTGGGGCCAGGCACAGCCTTCCCCATTGGGGTGTGCGACCACCAGGCACCACATGGGCTCATCCCCAGTGGCAACTGGCTCCCCAGCCTGCAGCTTAGCTCTTGGGGCCAGCGGGCCAGAGGAACCGAGCTGGTAGCAGTGGTGGCTGGGATAAAATAGAGCATCCAGTGGGCCCCGCTGTGGCTCCTGCCCCCCTCCTGTGGCTGCCCAAGGCCCTGTGAACAGCAGCACAGTCAGCCCTGGCAGCAGGAGCTGATAGGGCAGGAGTGGGCTCGGCTCCTCTGTGTGACCAGATGGCATTGCTGGGGGTGGCAGGGCCAGAAGGGGCCACAGACTCCTCTGCTCTTTGCTAGTGGTTTTGTCTGCCCTTTCTGAGCCTCTGACAGTTCCTGGGGATGCAGAAATTGCTCTCTGTGATGTGGGGTGGCAGCCAGGTCAGGGCAGCGAGACTGAAATTTGGACTGTCCTGTGCAGGGTGAGTGGCTGGCATTAACAACGGTGGCTGTCTTGGGGATGGGTAGGCACTGGAAGCAGTTTTGGGGTTCCTGGCATTGTCTGTCTGACATCGTGCTACTGGGAGCAGAGAGGCTGTGACAGTAGGGGGCTTGGGCACGTGCCTGCTTGCTGTCCCCATCCTGGGCACTGTCTGTGTGGACTTTCCAGGGTGCTGCTGGAGATGGCTCTGCCTTCCCAATATAGAGCTTCTGGCTAAGGCTGGGGACTTTCCAGAGTGCTTTGTTGTCCGTGGGTTTCCATCCTGGCTGCTGGAGCAAACGGAAGCGAGCTTGGAGACAGCAAAGGGCTGGGCAGCCAGGTCCGGCCCTGTGCCCTTCCTGCCCCTTCAGCGGGATGTGGGCAGGGATGAGTTGGGATTGGGGAGGAGATGGCCAGGCCAGGGCATGGGGGAAGATTTGCCATGGGCAAATCCTGAAAGGACTGTGGTGGGCCTTGGAGGTCAGTCTCTTTCTGTGGCTCCCATGGGGCCACGCTGGGACACGTCCATCTGTCTGTCCCCCCCTGAGCACTCACAGTGCCTAGAGCCTTGTTATGGGCCGTGTTTCACCCAGGGCAGGGCACCGACACCACCACTGGGGTCAGCATGGGAGTCCTGCAGCCATGGCCCCAGTGCTGCATGAGGTGGTTCACCAAGCTGAGGGGGACGGGAACCTCCCAGCCCTGTACCAGGGCTCAAAGGGGTGCTGTGTTTGCCCCAGTCCCTGGGTGCCATGCCCACCCCAGTTCATGTATGCGGCTGCCCTCATCTGTGGGTGCCATGCCCACCCCAGTCTTGGTGGCAGTCCTGCCTGTGTGTTGCCACAGGTGACCCCGTTGTCTCATGCTCTGCAGGGAGGCCCTCCAGGTCACACTCGACAATGTCGCTGTCTGTGCGGCCGCAACGCCGAGTCCTTGTCGCCAAGATCAATAGGAGCCAGTCGTTCGCCGGAGTGAATTCAGCCGTGGACCGGCCTTTCAGGTAAGAGCTGGGTGCTCATGCTGCCTGTTGCAAAGGATGGGGACAGGGACGGGGTCTGTTACCCCAACACTCAATGATGCCATGTCCCAGCCAGGAGGAAGGGCTGTCCCAGACTGGACGAGGGCCGTGCAGCCCAGCCCTCCTGGAGTATGGAGGAGCAGGTACAGTGCTATCGTCCTCGTGCTCCAGCCAGATCTTGAGGGCTTCCCCATGTCCAGCTCATCGCATTCAATGACTGTCAGTGAAGGAAGATGAAGGGACTTTAAAGCTTTATGTCTTGACTGCCTTGACGTCCTGTGGCAGCAAGTTTCTCAGTTTAATGGAGTGCTGGTGTGAATCAGGGCTTCCTTTGGGTCATTTTAAGCCTGTTGCTGCAAGATTTTATTGGCTGTCCATTAGTTGTGTTGCAAGGAACAGTGAGCAATTGTTCCCTACCCATCCTCTCCAGCTGCTGGCAATTTTCTCCTCCTCTCTGCTGAAACTCACATCGACAGGAGCCACTCCATGCACTGCTCATCCCTGCCCCTTTCCTAGCTCGTGGCTCCCCTTTCCCAAGGAGCTGCAAGTGTCCCTTGGGACATGGGCATGCCATGGATTTGGGCTGTTGAGTCATGGCATTGTAATGCTTTCAATCCTTTTTCCTAGTGCTCAGCCAGGCTCCTTACCTCCTAATGCACTCAGCATCTCCCAGGCAAGAGAGAGATCTCTCAGCCAAGCAGGTGGGGAAAGCAGTGTCATGACTGAGCCTGGCCTCAGGAATTCCTCTAGCTGCCTTGCCAGGCTATGGACGCCTCAACTGTGGGGGCACAAGCCCAGCTAGAGCTTTCCAGTGCCTAGGAGCAGATTGAAGTCCTGCTCGGCGTGCTCCAGCTGCCCACAGTGGGCACACCTCCAGATCTGACTGTCAACATGGCTCATGGTCACTCAGAGAAAGGAATGTGGGGGGGGCTGGATGGACTCCTGCAGCCAAGTGGCTGGTGGAGAGATGCTTGTGGCATCCAGGGCCCTGGAGGATGAGGATGAGGAGGGATGGCTGTGGAGAGCAAGCACTTGTTCATCACCCAGGCTTGGGCTGAGGCAGAGATGTTCACTTCCTTCCTGCCCTCAACAGAGATTCGGGGAAGTCTTTTGGCTGCTTCTCCAAGAAGCCACACAGGATGGGAGGTCTGACCTGAGACGGTCACTGCTGGGAACTGATAAGCGCAGAGCGTCTTTTAGGCACTGGTGGCATGGCAGTGCATTGCAAGAGGAAGGGAAGAGCCAGTCTGAATGGGGCATTGCTGGTTGGGCTGGGTGGTGAGTCCATTGCACAAGGAAGAAGGGTGGTATTCAGGTCCCAGCTGTTGGGTTTGCAACTGTTTGGGTGCACAGCCCTCCTGCAGCTCCCCAAGGCAGTGGGACAGGCAGAGGTACTCGTACTGCAGGCTTGGTGATGTCCAGAGAGGTGTAGCATCAGCGCTGTGTCCCTACCCTTTGTCACTGTGCTGAGGGATGGAGTGACAGGGCTCTCCATCCTCAGGATGCACCCATGCTGATGCTGGCTGGGATCCTTGCCCGTCCCAGGGGGTGTATGGCAGCAGGCCAGCAGTGGTATGCATTGCCTTGCCATCACCGCGCTTGGACTACAGGTAGCATCTCCATGCTCCTGGCAACCTGGGGTGCCGGGGACGGAGCAGAGCATGGTGATCCTTCGGAGGGTGGTCAGGGCTGGAGACAGTCATGTGGGCACTCCAGGAGCGTGGCCCAGCTGCAGCTGGAGCAAGGTCAGCTTGCCCTTGCCCTCCCAAGAAGCATGGGGCCCTCACACCTCCACAGAGAGTATTCCACAGCTGGCCTCTCCAACCACTCTGAGATGGGACTAACTCACCTGCTGTTCTCCATTGTGAGCTTAGCAGGTTGCTCCCTGCACTTCCCATGCCAACTATGGCTTTAGGGCAGCCATACGCTTCTTGGGGGCTGATCTCATCCCTCCTTGCATCCCTTTCCTAAACTAAGCAGTGCTTTCTACCTCTCTGCAGAGGTTTCATGGACCCTTGTTATGCTCCCTGCTGTCCTATGGACCCTTCATCCTTGACATCTGGGTTCCAAGTTTGTCCTGGGGCTGAGGTTTCACCAGAAGGGCCAGCAGCGGGATAAGGGGCCACAGTGCCTGTGGATCATGCACTTTTGCGAGCCCCAGCTAGCCACTCTGCCTTGCCGGGTGCATGCGTTGCTTCTCCTCCCTGCATGCAGGGTGTTTACACTTGTTGCTGAACTTTCACATCAATCGCTTTGGACCTCGTTCATTGTCTCTCCCGCTCCCTCTGGCATGTAGGAGGCTGCAAAGCAATCCCCAGCTGCTCCTGCCTTGTATGGAGCATGGGATGCACCGTGAGGCCTGGGGTAGTGGGCTTTCTCTGCCCAGAGACAGTGAGAGCCAGCAGGGCTGGTGAAGGCGCTGTGCTCACTGACTTGGGGCCCTGGCTGTCGACAGCAGGGGTACACACATGGGATAGGCAGTGCTGCCTGGCCCTGCAGCCACTCATGGCTCCATCTTGCCTGGCCCTGCTGGCCGGTTAGACTGGCTGGCCGGGAGTTGTAGGAGAGACAGGCAGGTCTGGTCGGAACACTCCCAGGACCTGGCCTCCTCTCTGGTGCTCCCTCTTGTCTTGGGCTGGGGTGACAGGGCAGGCTGGGATGCCCAGGGTGGACTCCAACTCTGGGCTCACCCCGGCCATGCTGGGTTTGCCTGCTTCTCTCCGCAGGAACCTCTCGCCCTTCACCCCTACTGTCTCCCGCAAGGCTGGCTCCAGGGTCAGTAGGATGTTCTCAATGTCCCACAAATCCCCACCGCCCAAGGTGCCTCAGCCCAACCGCCTGGATGAGGTGTATGAAGCACTAAAGAAGGGCCTGACGTAAGTGCTGGGGCTTCCCATGGCTGGGTGGTTGCAGTCAGAGAGCTCCAGAGGGCACGGGAACAGCTTGGCCTGGGTTGGCTGGCCCTGGGACAGGATTAGCAGCTCTCTCCTCTCAAACGACAGTCATGTCCCAGGTGCCTTGGGCACATCCTGCTTCCGCATAGTGCCTCAGGGTCCTGGAGCAGTGCAGGGGAGGGGGTGCAAGTTCCTGAGGTCACACAGGGCAGCAGGAGGGCCAGGATTAGACCACCTCCCTGAAACTGTCCCCAGCTGGGACATATCTGGTGCTACAGAGTTGGCCCTGGTACTGTCCTCTGCATCCTACACAGAGGTGCCCATGGGCTCCCTTGCCTGGGTGCCGAAGGCCACTGTGATATATGGGGAGTGGGACATGGGAGCGCAGGGCCTGACCTGGCTTGCTGGGCACAATGTGGACTGTGGCTGGCAGGGGCCACGTCATACATGCCAGGCTTGGCATGGCATCTCAGCCTGACCACTGTGGTGCTGTCGCCCCAGAGCCTACCTGGAGGTGCACCAGCTGGAACTGGAGAAGCTCAGCACCCAGATCCGCGAGTCCAAGAGAAATTCACGCCTGGTGAGTGTCACAGCCCCCAAGGGCAAGCTGGCTGTATTTGGCCCAGCCTGGGTGCACAGGACAGAAGGACTTTATGGGGAGCAGCGCTTTGCTTTGTGGTCGTGTCTGGGGCAGCTCATGGTCCATCTATGCCTCAGGGCAGAGCCTGCTCCTGTGATGGCATTCAGGGCCCTGCCAGGCTCGGATGTTGGGCTACATAGGGTTCTTGTTCTACTATCACGTGCATCCCTCCGGCCCTGGCTGGGTGCTGCATATCTGCGCTGACATGCTATGGGTGGTGGTTGCGCGACATGCCGGGTCTCTTTGAGTGGGCAGAGCTGGCTTTTCGCTACATCTTATCCTTCTCCTCTCTCCTCCAGGGCTTTCTCTATGACCTGGATAAGGTAAGTGGGAGCAGTGTCCTGTCACCCTTGCCTCCCCCATCCTAGGGCCAGGGATGTGCTGCTGCAAGCCCCTTCTCTGCTAGCAGTGCTCCATTGCCTAGTACTTGGCCTCCCTCTCCCCGCTTGGCAGAGTGCCTGCAGCCTGGGATCGGGGCTCTCTGGGCAGGGTGGGCAGGGGATGAAGCAGGGACAGGCAGGGACTTGTAGCCAACTTCTTGCAAGCAGAAGCTGTGGCTGGTGAGTGCTCGTCTTGGGTTAGCTCTGAGCCTAGGTGAACATGGGAGAAGAGCACCCTGCAACCTGGTCTGTTCTCCTGGGAGACTCTGCAGAGCCGGGGAGGCTGTAGGATGCTGCCAGCTCATGGGTGCAAGCTCGGCATCTGCTCTGCTCACCACCAGCTGCCCCTCTGCAGTGCCCTGCACACAGCAGGACCAAATACCAGGGCATGTCCCAACTCATGGCATGGGCATGCAGCAGGGTGCCTGCCTGGGCACATCCTGGCCTATGGCCCCTCTCTGGAGAGTTTCTTTTGCCTCTGACGCTGTCTCCTCTGCAATTCCAGCAAGTTAAGTCAATTGAGCGCTTCCTGCGTCGCCTGGAATTTCATGCTAGCAAGGTAAGACCTGGGCACTGGGGTCAACTTTGTAGTCCAGTGGACTTCCAGCTTCCTTGCAGCATTGGGAGCGTGGGGTTCTTCCCCACCTCACATCATGCTTCAGCAATACCAAGGCAAACTTGTGGTGCTAGGCCCAGCTCAGCCTGCTCCACACTCATGTCCTGGCACAAATGCAGCCATGTGCTGTCCCACCAGGCACATGGTCCTGCGTGAGCAGGATGCCCTGGAGACTGGCTGAAGAAAGCCTTACGGCACAGCTGCCGGAGCGTGCCCGGAGCCAGCAGGTCGGGGTTGGCGAGTTGGCCAGGCCACAGTCCCTGCCTGCTGTTTGGCCTTCCCAGCACAGCACCCTGCCCCTCACCACAGCTTTGGGCCTGTCCTTGCAGATAGATGAGCTCTACGAGGCCTATTGCATCCAGCGGCGGCTCCGTGATGGGGCCCACAACATGGTCAAGGCTTACAGCACAGGGTCACCGGGTAGCCGAGAGGCACGTGAGAGCCTGGCCGAGGCCAGCAAGGGGTATAAGGAGTACACAGAGGTGAGGTGCCCATTTTGGGGTAGGTTGGGAGGGTGCTGAGCCTGGGGACTGCTGCTGACCGGTACTCCCCATCCCTCTGTTCCCAGAACATGTGCCTGTTGGAGAGCGAGCTGGAGAGTCAGCTGGGCGAGTTCCATGTCCGGATGAAAGGTAACACATCCCCCTCCAGCCTGGCCCACTGACCACCTCATGCCAGTCATGGACTCAGCCATGCACTGACACACCTCCATCTTCTCTTGCAGGACTGGCAGGTTTTGCCCGGCTGTGTGCTGGTGACCAGTACGAGGTTTGTGGGACCTTTGGGGTATCCTCCATCCCTGTGGTCCTTACGGTGCCTGGGGGGTACACAGACCTGGGGTACTGGTGCTGACTGGGCTGGCGTGTTGTGGGTCTGTGGTGGGTGGCATAGGGCCCTAGATGTGCCCTGGGAGGTGTGGAGAGCACCCACCATCCTCAAACTGTGTCTACCCCCACCCCCATGCCTCTGCCCTTCCCCAGATCTTTATGAAGTACGGACGGCAACGGTGGAAGTTGCGGGGGCGCATCGAGGTGAACAGCAAGCAGGTGTGGGACAGTGAGGAGATGGTTTTCTTGCCTCTCGTCACCGAGTTCCTCTCCATCAAGGTACGGGACTCTGTGGCTAGAGCTGAGAGGAGGCAGGGACAGGGTGGGCTGGCAGGCACTGCACCACCCTTCCCAGCCAGAGCTGCCCTGGGAGCTGTGTAGGGGAACAGCAGCAGAGGTTATGCCATGCCCTGAGGGAGAGCTGTGCTCTGAAGACATGTAAAAAGCCATGGGCTGCCTGTGGGAGGAGAGCACGCTAGGTGCAGCACTGAGAGCCAGTGGGGGTTCTCTGCTTGCTGCAGCCCAACTACCACATTGTATCCCTCCAAGGATTGCCTTCAGGACCTAAGCCTAAACCTAATCCTCACTGGGGAGGGTGGAGGGGATGATGTCCCACAGTGGTGGCTTCCTGGCAACAGCACGGATGCTGTGTGCCTAGCAGTTGGTGCCTTCATCTCATCCTCTCTTCTCCCTCCTTCCCCAGGTGACAGAGCTTAAGAGCCTAGCCAACCATGTCGTGGTGGGCAACGTGTCGTGTGAGACCAAGGACCTGTTCGCAGCTCTACCCCAGGTAGTGGCTGTGGATATCAATGACTTGGGTACCATCAAACTCAGCCTGGAGGTGACCTGGAAGTGAGTACCTCAGCGGGCATCCCTGGCAGGGCACAGCAGGGCTGGGGATGTCTGGCATGGCATGGCGAGAGCTGGCCTGCCCTGGATTCTCCCCCATCCCAAATCTGGGCTGCAGTTATGGGGTGCCAGAGGGGGACTGAATAGGGCTGCAGGGCCCTGCCTGCCCCAATAGCCTTCCTGCTCACTGCAGAGCAGGGTCGGGACTCCATCATCTGGCTTGCACCCTTCATCTCTCTGCTCTGCTCACCAGCCCCTTCGACAAGGATGACCAGCCCTCGGCAGCCAGCACTGTCAACAAGGCCTCCACGGTGAACAAGCGGTTCTCTACCTACAACCAGAGCCCCCCCGACACACCATCCCTGCGGGAGCAGGCTTTCTATGTAAGTGCAGTGCGAGGCACAGCTGCACACTGTGCGAGTGATCTGGCACACAGAGGGGAGCATGTAGGGATGTGCCCGCCCAGCCACTTCGTCAACTTATGTGTGCCCCGATAGGTCCTGCCGGGTAGCACAGCTCAGGGGAGGTGGAAGGGGGCAGCCCCTTGTCCCTCTACACCCCCTGCTTCGTCCATCTGGCCACGGCCTCCCAACACCAGCCTGTAAGCCCCTGCTCCTCCCACGCTCATGGCTCCTCTTCTCTCTGCTCAAGAGCCCAGCGCGGGCAGCCGACAAGCATGGCTGGTCCTTGTTGGACATCTTTCGGGAGACACTCTTCGAGAAGCTGTCTCAGAGCTGTTCCTGCGGCGACGTCTCCTCGGTCGAGCTCAGGAGATGGCCGCAGCAGGGCTGCGTAAGTGTGAGGGCTGGAGCTGGCCTGTAGCTTAGCCCAATGGCTTGGCTGTTCTGCAGTAGTGGTAGCCACTCCTTGCCTCCTACTCACTAGCCCTTTCTGAAGCCTGAGGTCCTGATCCTGCCAGCTGGGGGCCTGATCCTGCCAGCCAGGGCCCTGGCTGGCATGAAGGGATGGAACCACCAGGGATGCTAGTGCAATGAGCACTAGTGTCCTCAGCTCCCACTGGACCTCATCTGCAAACTCAGGGAGCACTGGCTGTATGGGCTGGCCCTGCTCCTCCATCTCTGTGCCCTCATGTGAGGGCTAGACACTAGTGAGTAGAAGGTGTGTCCGTGTCCCGCACTGGTGGCATTGGCGTGGCATTGGTGTGACGTGGCGTGCTGGCTGGTGCTGCCCCCTGCAGGCTGGTGGTGGGGCCATAGCTGCCCTTTTAGCTGTGGCGTGTGGTGTGGCTGCGCTCTGCACTCTGTTTGTGTTGCACCTCCTCCGTACCAGACCTCTCCATAGCACCTGGGGAGCGGCCAGCATCCTACGATGGCACCTAGCAAACCGGGACACGTGTGGTGGGGTCTGGGCAAAAGGACTCCTGGATTCCTCCTCAGTGTGGTGGGGGATCTGGGACTTGAAGGGGAAGCAGCACATGGGCAATGAGGCACTGGTGTGCCAGGCCCTCGCCTTCCTCCTTGCTGGGCCTGTGGAGCCAGGCTGGGCAAGAGGGATGAGCCAGCAGCTCCTGGGGCCCAGGCTCCTGCAAGCAGAGGAGATTGATCTGTGCTCTGGCCCCATGAGATCCCCAGAGCATCATCCCTGAGGGTCTCAGCAGCCTCAGTGCTTTCTGGCTCAGGCATATCCCAACCCCCTGGATGGGAGGGGAAGGCAGCCCAGGTGAGGGGAATGTCCCCGAGGAGCTGGGCAGCGACCAACGGTGCCCAGCTGATGCATTGTGTCCTCTCCCTTCCCAGAACATGCTGCGGCGCCAGGAGGAGCTGGAGAATGGCACAGCCTGGTCCATCTCCTCGGAGTCATCAGATGATTCCTCGAGCCCCCAGCTGTCAGGCAATACCCGCCACACTGTGCACAAGCCTATTGTGCAGCCAGAGGTGCAGGCCTCGGCCCCTGCCATCGAGATCTCCTTCTCCCAGCAGCAGGAGGCAGGGGCTGGAGCCAGCATCCCCGCCAGGCCAGGGATGCCCGACCGGCCAGAGGAGCAAGATAGCTCCAAGAAGGATGTGGTGGCCAATGGGCATGTGCCCTACTCTCGAACTCTGAGCCACATCAGTGAAGCCAGTCTGGACACCACAGTGGAGGCCAAGGCTGTGGAGAGCACGTGGGAGCCCTCTCCAAGCCCAGAAGACTCTGGCCCAGGCGAGCCGAACACAGACTCCCTCCCCGGTGCCTCAAATATGTTGCCGGCAGCCTGGGCAGAGCAGGACAGAGGCCTCGAGGCCAAGCCCCGCGCCATGGTATCATGGGCTGAGTCCTGCGAGTCGGAGGCCACACAGGTAGAGCCGGTGGTCAGCCAAGTGCCAGCGCAGGGTGACTGTGACACCACGGCCCCCACACAGGCCCCGGCCCCGGCACACACCTCCGTGGAGATGCCCATCCACACCCCACTCCTGCCTGCCGGTCCCCCTGAGGTCCCACGAGTGAAGGCCGTGGACTCAGGCCTGGAGGAGGCCATCAGCCTCTTGGGTTCAGCCCTGGATGACTATCGGGGACAGTTCCCAGAGCTGCAGCCCCTCGAACGGGAGCTCAAACACCTGGAGGAGATCCTGCTGGTGAGGGGGCCTCAGAGGGAGTCCACAGCGGTACCTGGGGATGAGGGTGGTTCGGCCATCCCAGCTGGTAGGGCACAGATATGAGGGTGCTGGGGCCATCCCAGCTGGCAGGGCCTGGGGACAAGGATGGCAGAGCCATCCTGGCTGTCAATGCACAGGGATGAGGGTGCCAGGCCATCCTGGCTGGCATGGCAGGGTCTGATGAAGCCATGCCCTCCTCCACAGCACAAGCAGGGTGTGTTCCTCAGCCGGGCCTCCAGCATCAGTCTCACGGTGGAGCACGCGCTGGAGAGCTTCAGCTTTCTCAACACCTCCGACATAGACGACTCAGAGGGCTCTGAGGAGGAAGCCATCCGGGATGAGAGGTGCGCAACAGTGGGGCTCAGGACAGGGTGCAGGGCAGGATGTGGCCCTGGGGCAGCTGGGATAGGAGTGTCCACCTCTGCAGTACCTCTCTGCACTGGTGGCCCCAGCATGGTTAGACCAGCCTGTCTCACCTTGGGGCAGGCCTAGCTTGAGGAGTGGTGGGATCCAACCTGTCTGGGGAGCACAATGCCACTCCATATCTCTCTGGGGTCTAGTCTCCATGGGGGCTGGGTTGGGAGACAGCCCGTGTGCCCCACACTACGGGGATCTGCTCCTTTGCCCAGCCCTGAGCAGCCCAAATTAAGTAATATTGTAGGTCCTACAGAAACTCTGCCCAGTGTTCCTCCTGCAGCGATGGGTGGGGAAGGGCTGGGTCTGGGTTACCTGCACTAGCCTGATGGCTCGGTCTCTCCTTGGCTCACAGGAGGGCTGGCAAACCCCGGCGTGGGAGTGGGGCTCCCAGCGCTGGTGAGATGGGGGCAGACGACACTGGCTTGTGCAGCTGCTCCGAGAGCAGCACGGACCCCATGAGTACTGGCAACGAGTTTCTGGATAAGTCCCTGGTGCTTCATCTCAACAACTGCAACTGCCTGCTGCTGGTGAGAGCGGGGGCCAGAGCACAGCAGTGAGGCATGTCCTGAGGCCGGTGGGCACTGGGGTGGGCTGTGGGACCCCAGCAGAGCCTAGCAGATTGGGTAGCTCCAATAACTCCCCTCAAGACTGCTCTCACCACAGCCTGAAGGGCCATGCTAATGCTGTGGTCTGGGTGCCAGGCTCTGTCCCTAAGGTCAGCAGTTTACCTGTGCCTTGCAGAAGCTGGGCACCTTCGGACCCCTGCGGTGCCGGGAGATGTATGCCCTGGACAGGTTGCTGCGGGAGGCACAGGTGCTGGAGATCGTGTGCCAGCTAACAGAGGAGCGATCGGGAGCAGCCAGCTCTGCTGCCGAAGGTAAAGGCATGTGGCAGGGGGACCCATCTATGCTGCCCCTCCAGGGCTGCGTTGGGCCTGGCCCTCTCTTGTGGGCCTGGCTTGGCAGCAGGGGGCTGTGCCAATGGGAAGGCAGGAGGGGCCTGCCAGCTGCTGGGGCCCAGAAAAGGCTTGACAGCCTGTATCCCCACAGTGGTGCAGTTCTCAACACAGAAGGAGGGAGTGCTGCCCCTTTGGGACCTCTGCGTGGAGGTACCCAATGTCTACACCTGCCCTGTGGAGCGGTTCCTGCAGGTCCTGAGCACCCAGTATGCAGCGCTTATCAGTGAGCGGCACCCTGGCCTAGCTGATGCAGGTGAGTAGGCACCCAAGGGTGCTCAGGAAGGGAATTGCCAGCACCTCTCACTGAGCCCAGCTGGGACCTTGTGGGTGCCAGGAGCCCTGCAGAGACCAACAGGGTGCCAAGAGGTGCCATGCACACTGACTTGGGCCCTTCCCTACAGTGTGTGTGAAGCTGGTGGAGGACGTGCTGAATCGACGGCTGCCCCGGCGACCTGGCAGTGCCCAGAGCGAGCAGGTCACCATCTTCCAGTACTGGAGCCACTTTGAGTCACTCGGTGCCCTGATGCTGGATGCCTATGTGATGGAGCTGGCGGAGGAAGGTGGGTGCCCTCCCACTCTTGTGAGGCCCTGGCATGGTAGTGCACAGCCGTGAGCAGGGGCGCCAGAGGCTGTTGCACCCATGCCGTGGAGGATAACCCCGTGGCAACTCCACAGCCTGCCAGAGGAGGCTCAGCCATCCTTGGGGTGGGCACTCAGGCCCAACACATCCCAGGTGTGCAGCACACTCCTATGTTTCCTTCCCAGGCTCCCTTGGGTCTGTGCTGTCCGCACATCCCCTGGCACTTTGGCTTGGGTGCCCCTGCAGCCCCATGCTGGGAAGCGTCCCTGTGAATGCCCTGCGTGGGGGGCTCCCTCTGCCCAGTGTGGTTGCAGGGTGCCCAGGGCTGAGCTCCCTGCACCTGAGCAGCCCTGGGAGGAGGCAGGGGCGCACAAGCAATGCCACTGGGCTCTCAGCACCCTGGCTTAGCAGGCCATTCCCTGCAGTGCTGCTGGCGCAAAACCTGAACTCAGACGACCAGGACGTGGTGCTGCGGGCCCTGAAACGCATGCCTGAGGGCCGCCTCAAGAAGGAAGGACTGAAGGCACTGAGTCTACTCCTTGTGGAGGGCAACAGCAAGGTGGTGAGCGCTGTGTCAGCCCAACTCCGCAGCCTGGCTGAAAACCCTCGCTTCCGCCAACGGGTATGTCCCAGGCAGGCCTGAGATGAGGTGGGCTGGTGGTGCTGCCCAAGTAGTGCTGCCTCCCACATCTGCCGCAGTTGAGGGCACAACACTGACACCTGCTCTCCCCCAGGCCCTCGTGTGTTACCTGGACCAGCTGGAGGATGAGGAGGTGCAGACACGTGTGGCAGGGTGTGCAGCGCTGGGCTGTCTCAAGGTAAGAGGGCTGCAGGGAGAAGCTGGTAGTGCCTAGATGCTTGTGCCTGTTGAATCCCAGGGCTGAGCTGGCTGCAGGGTGGACAAAGAGGAATCGGATGTGTCCAAGGGCTGCCTGGCACTGCCCTGGTGGTTGCTGCACATCCCTCTGCTCCTGAGATAAGGGAGCTGGTGGGGCCTCAAATGCAATGGAGAACTAGGCAGGGGCAGGCCCGGAGCGGAACTGGAAGGGAAGAGACAGAGCCAAGGGATTTTCCTGTCCAAGGCTGGGCAGGAGGAGGAGGAAGAGCTCTATGGGACCTACCCATGCCAGCCTGGTACCTGCCATGGGGCTGCAGCAACCTGTTCTGCCTTCCCTTTTGGGCTGTGCCCATGTTGCCAGGTCTGCCAGCCACATTTAGCCCTTTGTCCCCGCTCCTGCAGGCCAAGGAGAGCATCGAGCAGCTGATTTACCTGTGCCAAACTGACAAGGAACCCGTGCGGGAGGCAGCCAAGCAGAGCCTGATGCTGTGTGGTGAGTGCCCTGCTGCACTGCTTTGCTCCCTTACCACTCAGGACTCCCAAGGGGCATCTCCCAGTGCTGGCACTGCCTGTGGGAGAAGGGTGTCCTGGGCTGGTCCCTGCCTAGCCCTATGTGCTCTGGCTCATGTCTTCCCTTGTGCCAGCACCCCAAGCTCTGCCCAGGCAAGAGCAGGTTGGTGTTGGGCATCGAGGGCTGGGAGCCCCCCCCCCCCAGCCACAGAGCGCTAAGTGTGGTTGTTATTTATTTGCTAGATGGCACTGAGAGAACCATCTGAGTGGGTTACTAGGCCTCCGGGTCATGACAGCTGCTGCACAGGTTGGGACACGTGAGCTGTCCTTGTCCCTGGTCCCTGCTCCTGTTGCTTTGCTCACAAGTGTCTCGTCTTAGAGCCTGTCAGCCATGTCACTTTTTGGAGTCTGTGTGTCTTGGCTGTTTGTAGAGCCCATCCCTGTGACACACCTGGCACATGTAGGCACCTTGTGTCCCGTTTTGCAGCAGATTGTCCGTGTCACAACTTCCTGCTGGGAGATGGCTGCTGTGTGCAGATGTGTGTGGGGGGGGGGGGGGGGATGCCAGGGCAGGGATCTCCAGGCCAGCTTGCAGCATGGGCATCTTTGTCCCTGCATGTATGCAGGGGTCCCAGGGAGTTTTCGGGATATTGGTACAAGCACACACAGACATGCACGACTGTTTGAGCTATGCTGCCACTTCCTGCTGCATCTGGTACAGCCCAAGCTCTGGCCCATTTGCCCTGCCTGGGCTCTCTGCAGGTTAGTAGGGTCAGCAGCCAGCACTTTTGAAGCTGCGCTGTGGGCAATCCCTGCCTTGCATGGGCATGGTGCAGCAGGCAGCTGGAGAACAGGATTTACGATGTCTGAATCAAATACAAGAGCCCTGGGGACTTCGTGAGCCTGATCCCAGCTGGGACCTGCCCAAGGGTGTGCTAAGTGGGGCAAGAGTGGTTTCTGTGCTCTGTGGCCATGTCACCCAGGCTCAGCTCCACCAGGCATTAGCCACATTGCCCCTTCCAGGCACGGGAAGGTGGCTGGGGATGAGCAGGGGGCCAGAGCTCCAGAATTTTGGTCCACCAACCACAGCCTGTACTTGCAGGGGAGGACGGTAAATTGGCTCACCGGCGGCTGGAGGAGTCCCTGGACAGCCTCCCGAGGATCTTTGCACCAGCCAGCATGGCCAGTACAGCTTTCTGAGACACCACACACACCTGCCTGCCATCCCTCAGGGCAAAGGCACCGCTGGGCTGACTGGGCTTACATGGACTGGGCCAAGCCAGCACCCAGAGGCTCCCATCCTCAGCAGCACACTGCAGTATTACCCCTACCAGCAGCTTGCCGCAGCCGCTCACTGCCTTACAGAGCACCGCTTCCCCTGCCCCTAGACACTGGCCATTTGGAGTGCCCTGTACACACCCCTGGGCAGGGGGGCTCGCTGCACCTCTCACCCTTTGATTGGTATTTAAATTGCTGGGGAGCTTGCCCTACCCAGCCCTTCGTTGGCAACAGCTGCTGAGACTGGAGCAGGGCAGAGATGTACCTGACTTCTCTGCCACTTCCCTCCCGTTGTGCGAGGGCACACGCCCTTCCCCAGAAGGACCTGCACTTTGGAAACGATGCTGTTTCTTCCCAGGAGTTTCCTGGGCTGTGGGGACTGTCACCCTTTGCCATCTGGAGTCCCCAGGACTTAAATAAAATGATATATGAGATATTAATATATTCTGCTGGCATTTCTTCTTTCCAGCTCCACATGCTCCTGTCCCTCCCCAGGCCTGGCTGTAGGGGGGTGCAGTGAGATACGGCCCCAGCCCAGAGCCTTTCCCAGTCTCTTGGGAAGCACTGTGGAGGGCAGGGGCAGGAGGAGCAAAAGACAGAGGGCTGGACAGACGGATGGACAGAAGCTGCCACTTTTTTTGGTTTTATTTTATTTTTTATTTACAGATTTTTGCAGAAAAACAAAAGCAAAAAATTCTTTTCTATAATGTCTCTATAAATCTATATATAATGTAATTACAGAGAATGACTAATTTTGATTTTAAACCAGAAATAAAAACAAACCTTTAATGAGGGATGGTGTCATTGTGTGGGTGTTTCTTGAGCTCCACTCCTGAGGGGCAGTGTAAGCTAATGGTTAGCATGGCTGACTGGTGGGCTGGAGGATTGTCATGGGATGCAACTGTGATTTCTGGCATGGCCTAGCTGCAGCTGGGTGCACTGAGCTGTGCTGGGCAGCTGGCTGCAGTCCTCCCCCTACACCTCCGCTGCCAGCCATTCCTGTGCCACAGCTGGGCAACACAAAGGGCAATCGGTGTGCCAGAGACCTGTGCCATGGGGTTGCTGAGCTGGGCAGGCAGTGGCCAGCCCTAGCCTGAGCTTGCTCTCAGAGCTGGCATGCACCTTTTGCAGCCAGTTGTGCAAGAGAAGAGGCGACCAGGTTGCTCCCCTCCAGTATAAGGCACAGAGGTGACGTGTGGGGCCAAGCAGGAGTCTTGGCCTTCCTGGCAGAGCTCAGCCAAGACAAGAGAGGATTACCCCAGCAGTGCATAGCACTGCACGGGCCTGAGATGTGCCTTTGCTGTCCTGCCCTCCAGGGATACTGACATTATGATGACTTGATTGCCATTGCCAGCGCTGTCCTTCTCAACGTGCCTTGATTCAGTGGTCCGCAGAGAAACTGGATTGAGTGTTGGATTGAGTGACAAAGCTAGACTCAACTGGGTGTGTCTCAGGCGTCTGAAAAGCCAGGGATTGACGTTCATGGTGGAAACTGCCCGTAGCCACTGTGCGGTAAATGCAGCAGGTCCTCACCAGCCTGCTCCTACAGTGCCTTTGGTTTCGCCAAAGAGAGCAGGAAGCTTTTTAAGCAGTGGAAGGAGTTTCCACGTTCTCTGGCCTTTGCAAGAGTTGCTAAGATGATGCAAAAACTTATGCAAACCCTTGCCTGCTGGGCATGGGAACCCTCACTCAAGCTGGCATGAGTTGTGCATGCTGAGACCATGCTGTGGGGCTGCTGCCAGACACTGCAGGATCCCAATGTAGCCGGTGCCCAAAACAGAGTACAAGGTTTGCCCTCAGAGAAGGGAGGTGATGGCTGCCTGCGCAGTGGGCTTGACAGCAGGCTTAAGGATGTCCCCAAGCAGTGGAAATCAGGATGCTTCCCTGCAAACCTGCTATTTCCAGGACAGCCCTAGTGTCTACTCTGGTCCATGCCTGTGTGGGAATGCACCATGGTGCCGATCCCAGGCAGTAGCAGCCAGAGCCAGAGCCAGAGCTTGCTGAGGTGAACTGGTTTTTGAAACACATCCCCACAGTGATTTGGCACCTCTTGGGTTTTTCTCTCAGTGGCAAGAACAGTGGATCTGGCTGCAGTGGCACTAAGCTGCAAAGGACCATAGAATCACACAATAGTAGAGGTTGGATGGGACCTCTGGAGATGGTTGTCCATCTCTCTTGCTCAAAGCAAGGTCAACTAGAGCAGGTTGCCCAAAACTGTGTCCATTTGGGTTCTGAATACCTCCAAGGGTGGAGATGCCACAACCTCTCTGGGCGACCTGTTCCTGCCCTTCATGTGCTGCTTGTTCCAGGGAGAAGGCAAGCCTGGGAACAAGAGACAGCTTACCAGTGCTGGGAAGCTTCCCTGCTGGCTCCAGGCAGGGGCCTGACATGGCCCACGCTGCCAAAAATGTGGTCCAGCTGTAACAGGAGGATCAGGCTCTTTTGTTCTGCTCTCTGCTTTGCATGGTGAGGGGCTGCTAGCAGAGGTGCATGTCCCCTTGTTGGGGATGGGGTTCTGCAGAAAGGATGACAGCGTATCCTGGTGCACCAGCTGTCCCAGACAGGGTAACGCCCTAGCGTAAGATTTCGGGAAGTACCCGAAAGTGGCAGTGAGGGGCAGCACCCAGGCACTCCCCCATGTTGGGAGCTGTGCTGGAGCACAGTGGATCTGGGGGCAAATGTTGGGTAGCCTGGCAAAGTGATGGCACAAGGCAGCTCTTGCCCACACCTTTACCCTATCTATACTAGGTGCATGGCACAGGGCAGTGTCAAGCAGACATGGTGCCACATTAGTCAAGCCTGGTGCCCATGACCATCTGTGAGTTGCTTTCAGAGGAAGCACTTTTGGAGGTGGTTTTATCTGTAGAGGGGATTGCAGAAGAGGTAAAACCAGGGAACACTTTGTTGCGTCACTGCTAGCTTAGCCTTATTTCATCTGCTTGGGGGGGCTGAAGGCACCCTAAGAGGAAAGTACTGTGCTTCTCCCAAAGTACTGGGTACTGCACTGTCAGGCACTGTAGGCAGCAAGAGCACGGATGTGGGTCCCAATTGCCACATACTGCAGTGGGAAAACAACAGGGCAAGGGCACCCCAGAGGTGGAAAGTGGCCCAGACATCTTATATTTTTGGTTTGGTTTCTTTTCCCTCAGAATAACTCCTAGAAATAAAAACAGCCCAGCACTCCAGCAGCTAGAGCCATGAATTCAATTCACTCAACTAAGCGGGTGTTCTGCTTGCCCTGCCAAGCACAATACCAACTTGCAAGATAATCTATACCTTGGCTGCAGAGATCTGAGCAAGAAAGTAGCTTTCTGTCAAGGCAGGCAGGGCACCGCACGTCAGGATCCCCAGGACAAAATGAATCTGCTCTTGGAACTGCAAGGAATAATCTCATTATTTATGTGGCTTTGGGAACATCTGGAAAAAAAAAAAAAAAAGATTAATTTAGGTTTCGATTTAGGTTTCGGCATCTATTACTCGCCTTTGCTCCAAATGGGCCTATGCCAGCATCACCAAGGACCAACTGCCAGATCACCTGGAACTGCAGGATTGTCATTTAACTGGAATTAACATTAGCTAAAAAAGTCTTGTCTTTGAATGGGACTCACTTAAAACACTCACTGCAGTTTGTGTCCTGCTTAGTTTATTGAGTGCCAGAAAGGGGCAGGATGACTGTCACAAAAGCCAGCTGTTTGAAAAGAGCCAGGGAATTGCCCTCTGGGATTTGACATGTCCTTCAGCCTCAGCCCTTGCATAGGAACTATACGGCTCTGCAGGTGAGCTTGCTGGACACAGCACCACAGAGGACGTTTTGCAGTGGCATGTTTGCTGTTCCAAAGAAGATAGTATTCCAGCACCGCATTTGTCAGTTAAATCTGTGTCAGAGCTTAAAGCACATCTCTCTCTTTTGGACGTGCTTGGGCTCAGCAGCACCAATGAGTATTGCAGCTACTTGCTTTTCTTGTATGAGCTGTAGTCAGTGGGAGGGTGTCTGTGTCATGGTTACATTATCCATGTGCTTTGGCTTTAGAAAGACTTTCCTTTTCCCCATTTACTGCTATTTTCCTTTGAGTTAAAGGGGTGCGCATGGATTCCAGGGAACTTTACTGCATTGACTTTTACCTGTTGCTCTCAGGGTAGCATCCTGAGGAGCCCCTGCTAGCAGGAAACAACTAATCAGCTAACATACCCTCTCCTGGTCTGCATCTGGGCTGACGTAGTTGCTGAGGATATGGGTTGAGTGACATTCAGAGCATCAGCTAGAACGACCCCAAGTGGACAGTGCCACTTTGGACTGTCACAAGCTCTGATGGTCCCTCATGTCTAAGAAATGACTCAAAACTTGATGCCAAGTCATTTTTAGCAGGTTGTATTTTCACAGAATCACACAGAATCACAGAACAACTGAGGTTGGAAGGCACCTCTGGAGATCATTGACTCCAAGCCCTCTGCTCAAGCAGGGTCCTCTAGAGCACATTGCCCAGGATCTTATCCAGATGGCTTTGGAATATCTCCAAAGATGGAGACTCCGTAATCTCATCGGGCAACCTGTTCCAGTGCTCAGTCACCCTCACAGGAAAGAAGTTTTTCCTCACATTCAGATGGAACTTCCTGTGATTCAGTTTGTGCCTGTGGCCGCTTGTCCTAGTGCTGTGCCCCATCCTCTTGACATCTTCCCTTCAGATATTTATACATATTGACCAGATCCCCCCCTCAGTCTTCTCTGCTCCAAGCTGAACAGTCTCAGTGCCAGTCCCCTCATCATCTTAGTAGCTCTTTGCTGCACTCACTCCAGTAGCTCCAAGTCTCTCTTGCACTGGGGAGCCCAGAACTGCACACACTACTCCAGATAGGAGTGGTGGCCTCACCAGGGCTGAGTAGAGGGGAAGGATCACCTCCTTCCACCTGCTGACAAAGCTCTTCCTAATGCAGCCCTGAGGGCCTTCTGTTGTCACAAGGGCACATTCCTGGCCCATGTTCAACCAGCTGTCCACCAGGAGGACCTCCAGGTTCTTCTCTGCAGGGCTGCTCTCCAGCTAGCTGGTCAGCCCCCCAGCCTGTACTGGTGCATGGCGTTATTTCTCCCTATGTGCAGCACTCTGCATTTCCCTTTTGTTGAACTTCCGGAGGTTCCTCTCTGCCCATGTCTCCAGCCTGTCCAGGCCCCTCTGAACGGCACCACAACCATCTCGTGTATCAGCCACGTCTCCCAATTCTGTGACATCTGCAACCTTGCTGAGGGTGCATTTGCTCCCATCATCCAGGTCATTGATGAAGATATTAAACAGCACTGGACCCTGGATGGACTCCAAGTGACCACTAGGGACTAACCTCCAGCTGGACTTTGTGCCACTCTGAGCCTAGCAGTTCAGCCAGTTATCAGTTCACCTCACTGACCACTTATCTAGCCTGCACTTCATCAGCTCGTCTGGGAGGATGTTATGGGAGACAGTGTCAAAAGCCTTAGTAAAATTGAGATAAACAACATTGACTACTCTCCTCTCATCCGCTAAGCCAGCCATCTCATTGTAGAAGGCTATCAGGTTGGTTGGGAATGATTTCCCCTTTGTAAATCCTTGCTGACTACTTCCAGTCACCTTCCAGTCCTTCACATGTCTGGAAGCAGTATCCAGGATTAGTTGCTTCATCACCTTCTGAGGGATCGAGGTGAGGCTGACTGCCCTGTAGTTCCCTGGATCCTCCTTCTTGCCCTTCTTGATGATAGACATGACATTTGCTCTCTTCCAGTCCTCAGGAACCTCTTCTGATCACCATGACACTTTAAAGATAATCAAGAGTGGTTTTGCAATGGCATCAGCCAGCTCCCTCAGCACTCACAGGTGCATCCCATCCTGGCCTGTTGACATATGTCCAGTTGGTTTCAGTGTTCCCTAACCTGATCCTCCTCCACCCAGATTAAGTCTGAGGTAAAGGCATTCAGTACCTCTGCCTTTTCAGTGTCCTTTGTCACCAAGTCCCTGCCTTGTTTTGCAGCAGACCCACATTTTCCCAGCCTTTCTTTTGTTGCTTATGTATTTATAGAAGCCTTTTTTGTTTCACTTTCCTGTTTCACTGCAGGGCATTCACCATTACACTTCAGAACCACGTAGGATGTAAAAATTAAGACCCATCCCAATGTACAACCCACAGGCCACTTCCAGGAAGGAACAGTACACCACATCGATGTATGCTATATAGTATAAATTCGTACATCTCACTACTGGTGAGATTCATACATCTCACTACTAACGCAGTGGCTGTTTTGGAAGAGCAGAGCAGAGCAAAGCAGGCTGTAGGCAGAGACAGTTTTGTCTAAGTTTTGATGGGCAGGGATCAAACTTACCAATACATTTTCTAGAAGCTCCCTATTGGGAGCTAACTGGCACATTTACCATCTTCCATTCCTCCTGTATTGAAGCTAATTTGAGCAGTAAGTTATACTCCACTTGACTGCTAGTTTGGCAAGTCCAAGTTCCTTTACAAGCACCAGAGTAACATATAATTCCCGTAACTTGCTATTTATGAAGCTGTCCTATAACTTTCCTAGTGACACTCTAATTTGAAACAGTATTAACTCCCCTCCCAGCACGTGAAAAGCTTTGGTCTTTCAGCTTGTTGAGTCTTCCACTGTGCAGACCACTGCAGTAATTTCAGTCTGGTCTTTTGCTATGGCCTTATCTTCCTCAAGTGCTCCTTTTCCAATCACTTTAATGGTCTCAGGAACTCTAGCATGTTTCCTGGTCTGACAGGCCTGGAAATTTCAGTACAGGTTAAAAGACGTGTACAGAGCCACAGGCGGGCATGGTTAAGGTTTTAGGGTTGCAGCTAAGGGCAACATGCCAAAGATCCTGTGTAACTGGGGTGCAGAGTGCTGGTGGCAAGGCCCAGCAGGATGCAGGCAGCAAAGGAGAAGGGGGCCGCAGCCCTCCAGTTCCCACAGGGCTACAACAGGGCCCGCCAGCTCGGCCCAGGCAGGCCCACGCGGGCCGCCCACAACTCCACACAGTGAGATCATGCCACAACACCGCCCAGCTGTCTACCAACCCGGACCGGTCGAGCACCACCGGGGGGAACCGCCGCAGGGGAACAGCCCGCAGCGAGTCCGAGTCCAGCGCAGCCTCCTGCCACCCCACCTAACAGCCCGCCCTCAGCGGCGCGTGACGGACGGACGCACGCACGCACGCACGCACGCACGCACGCACGCAGTGCTCGCGCGCGGCGGGGTGACGCTGCGGCCACGGCCCCGCGTTTGAAGTTGGCGCGCGATTCGCGCCCTTTTCTCCCCTCCCACTCGCCCTCCCAGCCTGCCCCGCGCGGCCGCTTCCCCGCGAGGCCGACCCGCCTCCCCCTCCCACCCCTCCCCGCTCCGGCCGGCGGCCGCGGCAGCCGCGCTGGCGCAGGCGCACTCCCTCCGCCCGCCGCCATTTTGTGTCCGAAGCGACTGTGGAGCGATTAAACCGCGAGCTGGTGCTGGGCGCTAGCAGCGGCCGCGGCGGGGCGTGCGGGGCGCGGCGGCTCCGCGGGGCCCGGGGCGGCGCGGGGCGGCGGCGGGGCCCGGCGGCCGGAGCGAGCTCGGCGGGGTGCGGGCGCAGGTAAGCGGTGGCGGGGGGTTTGCAGTCGCTTTCTCCGGCCTCTAGGTGTCACGATGGGGCTCCGGTTCGGCTGGGGCCCCGCAGCGGCCGCCGCCGGGGAAGCAGGGGGCTTTGTCTCCCTCTATCGTCCCCAGCGCGGCCGGCGCCTGCCTGCCACCGCCGCCATTCCCCACAGCGCGGCGCTGGGCTGCGGCCTGCCCGGGCCTCCCTTCCCGCCGCCCCCGCCCGGGCAGGCCGCCGCCGAGCCGCCGGCTCCGACTCCATTTTCTTTCCTTTGTCTCCTCCACCGAGCCACCGGGGCTAATTACCGCCCCCTCCCCGCCACGCGAGCCGCCGGCACCCCCCCCCCTTCCCTTCCCTTCCCTTCCTTTCCCCTCCCCCGCCTTCCCCGCCCCGCCGAGCCGGGCCTGGCCCGTTCCCCACCCGCCCGAGCGCGGCCGCTTCCCCTCCCGCCTTCCCCGCGCGAACCTCTGCGGGGCTCGGCCTGGCGGTCTCCGCCCGGTGCCTGTGGCCTCGCTCGATGTCCGGCCGGCGCCTGGCCGCAGGGTGGACGCGGTGGTGGCGGCTGCGTGTCCCGCTCCTGCCGGCCGCCGCCTTGCTGCGCTGGCGTGTGCTGCGGAGTGAGAGGCGCTGCGAGGCGCAGAGCGGGACTCGAGCTCCCTCTGCAAGGCAGGCTGAGCAGCGCCATGCAGCACCGGGACGCGGGCACGGCTGGGGGGCGCCCGCTCTCGCCGCGCTGCCCCGCCGCCGCCCTCCCGTCGCTCCCGGCGAGCGAGTGACCCGCCGTAGGGCCGTCGTGTCGTGTCCCCCCCCCCACCCCCCCCAGCGCGGCTCCCGCGCCTCGGCCCCGGGGCGCCCGTGGGGCTTCAGCCCGCCCCAGCGGGGTCCTCACGTTGCCCCAGGGGAACGGCAGGCGTGGGGCTTGGCCGGGACCAGCAGCACGCGGTGGCGAGGTGCACCTGGGCTACTGCCGGCCTCGCATCAAGTTTTTCACTCGCTTAAACTTGGCCCGAGCTACAGGCCTGCAAAGATGCGTTTCTGAGCCGTTTCCCCTCCGGAGTTTGCTTTTTGCTTGCGTGCCTTTTTAAGGAACTGCATTTGTGGAGATGAAGACCTAATGCTCACTGCTAAATACGTTTTCATTGCATATCTTAACACGGGCTTGTTCGGGGCTGGTGGGGGGAGCTAGCACACAACCTAACTCTTTTTGTGATGCAAAGGAGTGGATCACACGTTTTGTGTACAAACCATTTGCTTTTTGCAACAAATTTAAATTTCTTTGATGAATATATTCATACAGTGTCTGATTTACCCTTAGCTCTGCTAAATCACTTTGATACAAGGTTTTGCCATATTGTATGCATCTTTTTCTATTTAATGTAATCCTTCCTTAGGACTTGCTTGCTGGTGAAAACCAGCTGGCTTTCCTGTTTGTGACTTCCTCTTTTTCCCCAGTCTTTTTCGTGCATGGCTGTTCTCATGCCATGGTTATCATATTCTGGTAATAAACTCCAGAGATGTTACTAAAAATATCTCAGATACTGTATGTACCACTTCCAATATATGTATGTTTTGTTTCAGTGCAGGAACTGTAAACATTTTCTCGAATTCTGCAATTTATTCTGCTTGTGCAGAGCCTGTTCAACTCGCGGAAGTACTTTGGGTGTACAAAATAGCTCCAAATTGTGTTCAAGCTGAAGTTCTTATTTAAAACATCCCTAACCTTTTACTTACCTACAGAAGGAATCATTAGGAGTGAAGAAAGGAACAATTTGAGCAGAAGGGCAAAACAGTGCTTTTTCTGAAAGGTGATTCAGATTTTTTTTTTTTACTTTTGCTTTGCTTTTTTTTTCTGGATATATAGAACTAACACAATTTTATTATACCCTGTACTTTAAAGATACCTGAGAAAGGTTGTTAGGATGCACGGAATGGTTTCATTAACACTTGCAGAACTTTGTGGGATGTTTTTGAGGAATAATATCTGAGTAAAAGGCACAGAAAGCAAGTTCCTCACCCTCAAGTGACCCTTCAACAGAATTGGACAAAACTAACTGTAGTATTTCAGAGAGAGCCTGGACAGTTGTCATTGCAGTGTGAAGTTCACTGGCAACTCATGCCTACAGTGTTTCTGAGGGAAAGGGTTATTTCAAGAACTGCTTTTAGTAGTAGCAGGCTGTGTCTTGAATGTGAACTGTGGCTAACTTGTGTGTATGGTTACCGGTTTCTGTGGCCGCAGCTTAATATCTGCCTGGTGGTACCGTTACAGTTTTCTTGGAAATGCCAGAAGCTGACCCATTTTGTTTTTGTATTTATTTTGTATTTGCCTAAAATATAGTTGTAGATGGTTTTTCTTCTGTATAGAGTCTATGCCAGAACTTAACTTTACTTTCTTCTCTTTAGTACTTCATATCCAAGAACTCCTGCTTGTCGAGTAAGAATTTTTTGAAGTCTGGAAGTCTGGTTGAACGTTGTTAAGTTTATCTGCTCTTTGACCAGAGCCAGAATACTCCTTGCCCTTAAGCTTCGTGCTTAGGCAGGTCATTCGTCAGTTGTAACAGCAAGCTTTCTTGAGCTCTGATTTTCTTTTTTCTTTTTTCTTTTTTTTTTTTTTGGTAGTGCTTCCTACTCTGTCTGAACAGTTTTCTGTACACTAGCTATTTCAGATAATTTTGTAAGTGTGTGTATTGTTTCTACAGGCTTACTTTCCAGAAAGATCTACTGATAGTTCAGACTGCAGGCTGTTCTCTGTGTTTTAATCCGTGCACATCCTATATATAGCATCTTTTGACATTTCATCAGGTTGATCTTGTGAAGAAAATCTGGTTCGTGTGTGTCAGGAACCCCAATGTAGATGACCTGCTGCTGCTTGCCATCATTTTCCTGTGTTCATTTCCTCTGAACATATAACGCTGAAAAGTTGGACTGATCCCTTTTGGACCATACATGCTGGTACACCCTAGCTAGAAAAAGCTGCTGCTGTTCACAACTGTGGTGGGTGGAATTGGGAGTCAGAGCAAACAGGACAAGACCTAGACCTACACAGAGAATTATGTAAAAGGTTTTGTTTGATTTTGTTGTTGTTTATGTAGGTTTCTGGGTGTCTTATTTAAGGTGTTTTTTTTTTTCCTAAAAATATGTGTCCGTAGATCCCCTCTGGCTCTAGAAAGAACCTTTTCTGACTCCCCTCTTTCAGTTGCAGGCAGGCATGTAGATGCTTTAGCCTAAAGGGTCTACACAACATCCATTTTGTAAGCCTACCTTATAACTATTTGAGGCCTAGAAATGCTTTTGAGTGACTTATAAGCAAGGTGAAAACTATAAGTAAAAAAATAGAAGCTGTAATTTGTTCAGGGAGAGAACAAGTAAGACCAAAGTTGTTGTTGTTGCAGGGGCATAGGACATCACAAATAGGCATCTCAAAGTGAGCCCTTTCCCCTTCTGTAAAGGAATGAAAAACAAATACCTTGCCTGCTGCCACAGTTCCCATCTGTGTGCTACTGTGCAAATTCTTCCCTGTGGCCTTGGATCTGGCACCTTGGATCTGGAGCCTGCTGACAAGTGAGAACACAGGTATATATTTTGTAGCTGGCTACAACTGGGGATTGGCTATAGTTAAGAGACAGGATGTTGGGTATGATGCAGTCTCCAGCCTTTAAGGGAAGGACATCTCACTGGCATCTCAGAAGTCAAATTTGCAGAGGATAAAGAAGTCAGAGTTGCAGAGGGTAAAACTCTCTTTGATGCCATCCCACTGTGAAGTTCAGGATTTCTTTCTTCCACCTATTAATGTAAAGGTTCCGCAAATACAATCAAAACTCCTTTTCCTGGCAACTCCTCCTATTAGCTCCTCTCCATCAGAGAGGGAATATTTGAGAGAGTAGTAGAGCTTTAGATCATAATGCTGCTCTTCCAATGGTTGTATGTGTTTTAGGAATATGTTTAATAAAGAACAGCCGCCACTGCTATCTGCACACATGAATTCACACACTGACTGAATTGCTGCTTAGTCTTCAGCTTCCACAGTGGAGCTAAAAGAAACTAAAGCTTTGACTTGGTGGTTATTTTGTTTGTATTAACTTACTGAACTGTACTGACTTGTTTGCTTAACTTTAAAGCTCTGTTCATCCATTTGGCTCTAGTTCAGATGCCCTGTTCAGCCTTTTTGAACTAAACCTTGAAAGTTCAATGAAGTTTCAAACTGTCCTGCTCCACAGTGCTACATGATCCTGGAGAGACACATAGAACCATGAAATTCCTTTTTTTTGTTTATTCAAAGATTATATTTAGTGTTCATAAATGTTTTGGAATGTTGCCTTGTTTTTCAGACTTCTTGCTGTAGAGAGAAACTTTTTCCCGTACTTTGACTGTAACTGTAAATGTTGCTTTTTTGTACTGAAGGAATTTTGAATTTCATTTGAAAAACTATTATGTTTCTTCTCCCACTTCTCTCCCATAATCCATTACTTTTCAGAAATTAAATGTGACACTTATTCTAGACAGATATTTAATATGGAAAACTAAATAGCTGCTCAGCTGATTGATTTCAGTATTCTTGGATTAACAAAACAAAACTCCAAAAGAAGAGTAGAAGACCCACAAGTTAGGATAAGGATTTTTATTTTTCAGGTTGTGTTAATATTCAAGTAATTATACGCAGAAACAACTAAGTTTCAGTGTCTAACACAAAGCAAAGTTGATGTTTCCTTCATTTTATATTATAAAAGCTTGGAAACTGCCAAGTTTTGGAATGTTTTTCCAGTAGGGTCCTTAACTGAGTGGAAATACAGAAATAATAAAATGGCTGTTCTTGAACAGTGCAGTAAACCTGTGTCACATCAACGAGACCTGTAATAGAATGGATTCCTGAAGAGTTGTTCTGTTCTTTCCCTACAGATGAACACGTGATTTAGAAGTTGTGCTCCATAGGTTTTTACAATCACACTTCTTTAAGTTATATTTTTATGAACCCTTCAGTTTCGGCCATCCTAATTCTCACTGTCAAACAACTTAGGATTTCAGCGTGCTGTGTGCTGTATGTTGTTAATATTAAAGGGTCAGGTGTTTTTAGAAGCACAAGAGGTGCTGCGATCAGGTAGGATATCCTGACTGGGTAATGCAGTCAAAGGCTGCTGTACTGGTAGCAGTTCAACCCGCTGTTGCGGGGGGTTTTTCCTTGCAGCCTGTAGTGCAGGTAGTATGCCCAGATACCTGTTGTTTTGTCTGTCAGCTATCTGCATTTGCTTCTTACAACATAACCTTGTTTCTCTGCCATAAAAACACACTCGTGAAGTTTATAACTCTGCTCAAATGTAGAGGCAGAGTAGAGAGACTGTGAACTGAGTTCTGTTTATACAGAAAATCTTATTTTACCTCTTTTCTTTTTTTCCCTAGAATCTAAAAATTTATGTTGACCTCCCTGAACTTGTCAAATTCCAGCAAAACTGGACCCAAAACACATGGTATTTGGAGCATGAAATATACCTTTGTCTGTATTAATATAAATCATCCTTAGAAGCTTGTATGTCTCTCAAACATCAACAGGTAACCATCCATAAACTAGAGCAGGAAAAAGTAGCCTTTTCCAATTATATAAATAATGTTGTTTACCTTAATTGGATATTATATTAATCCTTACTCCCTCTGCAGTTATTTAGAAGTAGGCTGTAGTACTGAAAGCCTCTGAAATTCCTGTTTCTGTAAAAAGTACTCCTTCATTTACATTGGGAAGGAGGGGAGATGTTTGTCTTGGCTATTTTTTTTTCTTTTTTTTCTTTTTCCCACTTCTTACACTGGAACATCCCTAGCCATGGTGAAGGAAGAAATAGTGTATATTTAATAGGAATATACTTTGGAATGCTAGAGAAATTCTAGGAAATGGGAGAAGTGCTGTTGTATCAATATTAAAGAGCTGGGTGAACATGGCAATCTGTAATGTAGTGCTGTGCAGAGAGAAAGACACCTAAGCTACCTTGGGTATTTGGCTAGCACTATATGGATGTGTGCTGAATGGATGCACATGTAGTTTAGGTTGATACCAGCTCTCCTATTATGCTTAGTATAGGATTTAGTTAACAAGAACAGAATAGTGTATAATTAATCCTACTCCGTGTGGCTTTAAGGAAGCTAGATCTGGTTAACTTTATATTGAAGACTTTATCAAACTCAAATTATAAAGAGAGATACTTTTACAGCAATAAAAATTAGTGCACAAAATCAGCAAACGCCATCCAGTTGATTGATGGTTTGTGAATAGTCCATGAAAGTACAACACTGAGTTTCCAGGGGTGTTAAGCAAAAACTAGTACTTGCTTGTCCTAATTTGTTTTCGTTAGTGATTTGTTAGTGCAAAATCTTTATTGCTTTAAAACTTCTGGATGATAAAATTGTGGTTAATGGAATGGGAAATAAGGCAGCTATCATGATTGTGAGGTAAACTACATCAGCTCAAAATGTGTGTTAAGGCTGCCAAATGTAAAGCTCTACACCTGGGAACAAGGAACAAGTAAATCATGGTAAATGGTATCCTAGAAGGCAGTGACTGAAAAGCATTATGGTGTCAAAGTGGATAAACAGTTTAAACCTGAGTTTCCAAGGTGATGCTGTGATAAAGAAGCTAATGTGATTTTCAGACTCATTAATGGAATGAGATAGCGTTCTTACCTCTGTGGTATGGGGTGAAGTCATTACCAAAATTCTGTGCAAGTTCTGGTGTCAGCACTTAAAAGGGTGGGGAGGCAAAGAGAGAAATACTGGCAGCAAGATGGAATAACCTCCAAAACGATCAAAGAGCTAGACCTGATGCCATGCATTGAGCAATGCAATGTTAAGTTTGCTATGCAGTTTAGCAGCAAAACTGAGGGGTGATTTGATGAGCATCCTTTGGTATCTCCTTGGCAAGTTAATACTGGATATTAGAGCGGTTTTAATTTTGGTGACAGACACAACAAGAATTTATAGCCAAACAAATTTAAGACCTCAGTTTTTCCACGGTGAAGGTGATTAGCCATTGGAACATGATATGAAGAGCAGTGGTGGATTTTTCCATTTCTTAATATCTTTGAATCAAGAGTGTGGAAACATTTCTGAAAAATTACTTCAGGCAATTGGGAGGTACTGGACTTCTTATGCTTTGTATACATTTTCAGAGCTATAATTCACAAGAGGTCAGACTAGGTGATCCAATGGAGGGTGATCATGCTAAAGGAAAAAAAAAAAACAGGGAGGAGCTCCTCATGTCCTTCTACCACCTCCCATCATTTTTTGGGCAGAGAGAGGTTTAGGACTTTTCATTGGAAATCTAGAAGAAGATCAAGCCAGTCAAATCTCGTGAAAGTAAGGAAGTAAGCAGCTACTGATATGTGCTAGAGATGTATCAAAATAGCGTTCCATATGTTCGGTCCAAGCTTGTGACTGTAAAATCTTTAGTTTGGTCTATAGTATTAGTGAGCTATCAGCAAGATAAACGTTACTTTGCTGTCAGGGCACACTGCTGGCTCACATCCAGCTTGCTGTCTACCAATAACCCTGGGGCCTTGTCAGCAGAGCTGCTCTCTGGCCAGTCAGTCTCAAGGCTGTATCATTGAAGGGGTGGTTCTCCCCAGGTTGTATTGTTGTAAATGCTCAGAGAAGGTGAAGGAAGGTGGGTTTTTTTTTTTTTTTTTTATTCAATGTACTTCAGAAAATGCAGCTTTGTTAAAATCTCTGTCCTGATTTTTGTATTAAAGTGCATATTCAGTAGAATATTGAATTAATCAAGAATGAAACTAGGGAGAGTAAATCTATGAAATAAAGAACAAACAACATTTATTAATTTCAGGTTGTGATAATGTATCGTGCTTAGAGGTCTGACTGGGTGTTTGACACTTCTGAGCTTTCCAGAACGTTACAGTGAAACTAACAGCCTGACAGTGAACTAAGCAGCTCTAGGTGGAGATTGCTGAAATCTGAAAGTACTTTTCAAGTATTGCATATGTCAAAAAGATGGGAAGAGGAGAGCCTAAACTTAAGACTTGTCTCAGCTGCAGAGATAACTTCATTGTAACCCAAATGCTCTTGTGTTGAAAGAACTCAACTCAAAAGTGTCTTTGAGTTTGGCAATTCTAGTTTCCCTGGCTGTTTGTAAGAGGGCTATTAAGGTAGCTCTGTTGCTCCTACTTGTGTTCTTTGGAAAAAATTTAGTCTGTGTTCAGCCTGACTGCTATTTTACAGTGTAGTTCCTAGCACTCATACCAGGCCAGCTTTTTAGATAGATATAGTGAATTCTGTGGTGAACCTGTAGCCCATAGGAGGAAGAAATGGAGAAATAAACCACAATTGATGGAAAACCACTTTTTGCAAGAGATTGTGGAGCTATAGACGGTCCAGAGAGACTAAGGGGAATAGGCAGATATATCCTCTCTAACATCCCATGACCGTGGATGCTGGGATGAGGGCAGTAGACCGCAGACCTGACTAGGCCTGATTGCTCTCCCTATGTAGCGTTTCCTACTCCTGCTGTCGGAGACAGACTATTGGACTGTATGGACTGCTAGTCCAGCCTTTTAGAGCATTTTCTTGTTCTTGTTGGAGAATGGATTTTGCAACCTATTGATAAAGGCTATGGAATAAATTTACAGCTCTTGCTTTATCAGGAATAATACTGAAGCATTTGGGGAAGTAAAAGTCCTGGTTTCCATGGTAAATTGGTTGACTTACTTTGGGACTGTTGTGACCCCCACCTCCTTCCACTGCTGACACTGAGCAGGGTCAAAAACAAATGGTGCAAGTGGGGAGTGGAAATACAGCAACTCTGAGTTTGTGGTTGAATCCTTTGTGGAGCCATCCCTCAAATTATTTTGGAGAAGATAGAGATTCTCTGAAAAGGTAGTTATACTGCAAATGCTGTATATATTTGAATATTTGCATGTGTTTTGACTTAGTCAAATTCACTGCTGTATTTCAAATATATTTAAAATCTTCAAATGAATTCAGTTCTTCCATTGTTCAGTTTGTAATTTTTACTTTCTTGAAAGAAACATCTTTGTTCTCTGGATGATGTTAGGTCCAATAAAAAGGGCCCTGGACTGGACCCTGTAAGTGATTTGTACTGCCATGGAGCCTTCGGTGATTTGGGGCAAATTACTTAACCTGTTTTTCTAGTTTCCCTATCTTGTTGTGTTCAGTTTGCAAAGCTGACTTCTTGTAACCACCTCTAACATCCAGGGATTTAAAATGAAAACAGGAAATGCTACTGTATTAAAATGGCCACTCTTTTGCATTCTGTACTGAAGTGTGATAATTCTGCACTTTGAAACAGTAGCTTTCAACTTCTTTTTGCTAAATTATTTGTAGTGGAGGTACAAATGTGAATATGAACTTTAGATTTACCCTCCCTATTTATTATGCGAGAACCTATTAGAGTCACTCAAGGAGTTTTCTGATTACAGGTTGTAAAAGGATCAGTTTTTTGAAGGTTGTAGTTTGAGTCTAAGTTTATCAGATCATTAAAACATTCTTTTTGGAGGATGAAAGAAGTTAGTGTTATTCAACGTTATAACTTACTGCCCTTATTGATCTCTGAAGAGAGATCTCAGTACTGCCCCAGGAAGCCATAATACTCAAAAGATACTCCTTGATTATTTGATCCTTCGCTACCTTCCATGTTAATGTTCTCCCCTCCTTCTTGCTCAGGAATGACTAATATTGACTTCTTTCTGCTCTGTTAGCTCTTTGAGCTACTAGAGCGTATATGAGCCCAGAGTAGTTTATTCTCGGCTGCCTTTTGTGTGTGTGGAAATAATTGTTTGTCCTCTTGAAGCAGTTGTGTTCTCTGCCTGCTCTACCAGTGTTTTGACCTATGTGAAAGAGAATTTGGCAGCTTCTGTGGAGGTGTGATGGAGCAAATATTCTGATGGCTGACTTGCCTGAGATGACGTTTGTAATGTTTTTGGATGCACCTGTCCCGAGTGGCTCATGCAAGCAAATCCTTGCAGAACATGTTTTCTTCTCCAACTCCCCTGGATTAAAAGAAGGGAGATAGCCTTGAATGTTTATCCTGCTGTGATATTAGTGAGATTCTCCTTCGTTAGAGGTACTTGATCCTGTGAAGTTGTTGGTCGGCATGATGTGTTACCGTTTGTTCTTGTCCCAGAGCTGCTTCTCCAAACAGGCTGCCTCTTGCTGACAGCTAAGGGGTCTTTTCAGCCACCCGCTGGCATTCAAGATGTAAGCTCTTGATGTGATTCTGGAGAAAAGAGCACACCTTAGTCCTTGGTTCTCCAAAGACAGATTTTTCTTTTTAATAATGTGGAATTACTGGTCATAGTCATTGGTTTTCTCCATGTCTAAACAAAGTGAGGTCACTAGTCAGTATTGCTTCTGCCTCTTCTATCTTAACTTCATATAGGAGCTCTTGTCTGATGCTGGTCTTTGGACAGCCCTTCTTTGACTTCATATCACACATGTTTTTGTATCTCATAAACAGTGATGTACTAAGCCTCTGCTCTTGTAATGCTGCTCTCTCACATTAAATGCCAGAAGGCTTATATTCATCTCTCTGAAAGTGTAGGTCACTAGGTAAATTGCCAAGGGTGACTGTCCTTATATACATTAACAACACACAGTAAAGAACTGATCATTGTTTGAGATCTTGCAAAAGTATTCCAGGTCCTCTAGAACTTGCTTGGGAGTAAGAAATCCCTCTGCCCCAAGAGCTTTGTAGGTATAATTGTATAAATGAAATCTGTTGCTCTGTGTTTGAATGTTAAGTATATCCTTAATTTTTTGTAAAGTCTCATGCCAGAGATCATAACATAATTTGGGTTGGGAGGGTCCTCTTGCGGTATTTTGGTTTCAGCCCCCAGTTCAAAGCAGGGCCAACTTTGAAATTGGATAAGGTTTTTAGGGTTGTATGTAGCAGCCTCTTTTTTTTTTTTTTTTTTTTTAAAACATCTGCAAGGTTGGAGTTCCTGCTCTAAGCAACCTGTTCCAATGTTTGACCACTCTCATTGTGGAAAAGTGTTTTTCCTAGTATCGAATCAGAATTTTCCTTGATGTAACTAGCCTGTTGCATCTTTTCCTTTCACTGTGTGTCTCCAAGAGTTTGGTTTCATCTTCTCCGTACCCTCTCTTTAGCTAGCTGAAGGCAGTAGTAAGAAATTCCCCTCAGCCTTCTCAAAGCTAACTATGCCAATTCACAACAAGTGCTCTAGCCCCCGTCATCTTGGTGGCCCTCTACTGGGCTCTGTCCAGTGTGTGTCAATGTCTGTCTTGTACTAAGGAACTCCAAAGTGGGCATGTGGAGCAATTTTATTTCCAACCTAGTGCTGTTTCATTCAGGCTTATCATACACGTGAAAAATCTGAATGGGAAAACTAAATTTAATGGGAGGTATTTTATGGGGAAAAAATCCTGGTTGCTGTAATGGAAGTAGGCTTACCTTTCAAATAAAGAAGAGTAAGAATGAGGTTCGCCCCCCCCCCCCCCCTCCTTGGATAGTACTATGGAGTAGGTGAAAGCAGGTATGACTTGCCCTTCTGAAACGTGTACCTTAATCTGAGGACCAAAGTTTCCCAGAAGTATAGCATATTAGTAATTTGAGGTTCTGAGAGTGGTGTCTGAGCTGCTTAGAGCAAACAATTCTCTTCAGAATTCCAGTGATGCATTTCCTTAAGGAGAATCGATACCTTGTGGAGAGAGAAGGATGATTGTGCTTTGCATCTACCATACAGTCAAAATGTGCAAACGTCCCTGTAAAATGCTGTTCCACGTTTGCGATATCTACAGTGTAGAAAATAACTACAATTACTATTGTTCAGTTATTCTTTTCTCCTACTTAAGAGGCTATGGTGGATACACCATTTATTCAAAATGGAGATCTCCCCACTGTTAAGTCATTTGCCAAGCTGAAGGTTTGGTTTTGAAAAAACTGAAGAAAAGATTTTTTTAATTGAATTTCAAGAAAAACAAAATTTAGGATGAAAGAATAACAATAGATGTAAGGATGCTTATATTGAATTAAATGTGTCCTATTTAAGAGTCCTGGCAATAAACCCAATGATGAAAATTTTAAGACAACACAGTTTATATAGGAGTTGGCAGCTTTTTCTCAAGTGTCTTCTGAATGTAGAAGTTGCTCACTATGAGCCTTTCCTGTGTTAATTTTCAAGTTTTTAAGTTTTAGGAAGTAGTCTTTTGCTGGGGTAAGGCTCAGGAATAAAAACTCAGCTAGTAATAGTAACTATTTTATATGCCTGTCACTGTGTGCAGGCTCTCATGAGCGCAGGACCTGGCAAGGATGCACTTCTTCATAGCATTTATACTGTGCCGATAGCAGTTGAGCTCCCTATGTATCCTCCAAGTGTCCCCTTTCCTGGTTGCTGAATGCATATAGCACATGTGATTTTATTGCATATATGTAGACTACAGAGAGATCAATTCCAAAAAATTTTTTTAATCCTATTACTTCACTAGTGCTCAGCATCCACAGCTCTACCAAGTTTGACATCTTTGCTGAACGATTAAATCTTTGCTGCTCTTTGAACAATTAAAAATAGATTTGTCGATGAAAAATTGCTGTCAGAACCAAGACTTAAGCACTTTGTAGTAAATAAAATTAAATAAATAAATGACAGAAGAACCAGGGAAAAAGTAGTATCTAAATTGAAAGGGCATAGAACCAGTATGAAATTCAACACTGTTTGGCCAGCTTTGCTGAGTGGAGCAAGAATACGTGCCTCGCTCCAGAATTAATCCTGTGGAGTTGCTTACTGTTCTCAGGATTTTTGGCATGTATGCACACTGAGGCCTGAGCAGGATTAATGATGAGAAATAATGGGCTGTTTTGTAAATAATTTAGTTCTGTAAATCTGCATATTTTAAGTCTTTGGTTGCTTACAGTAATGAAGTTAACTTAGCAATTCTTCAGTTAGCTGAGGTGGTTCCTCCTCACGGTAACAAAGTTAGAAGTGTGTTAGAGATGACTTTGTTACTTCATTGATAGTGTTATTACTTGCTACCTTGGCAGTATGTGACAGGTTGTACTTGCTCTAATTTACACTCCTTTGACAATAAAAATTGCTTCTTTATTGTGATTTGGTATTTCCCAGCATAGGAGGGAAATAGGCATAACCAGTTCTAAAAAGTCACGTTGCAGCCTTAATTTGACATTAAACATACAGAATTTCAGGTTCCGAGAACTATATGTGCTGAAGAGTCTGAGAAAAAAGTAGAGAGGAGTTTGTAACACCTGAGTTCACTCTTCCTGGTAAAAATCATGAAAGCGGATTTAAAATACTCATACAAGTTTTGGTTTTGTTTAAGGCTTATTTGATAAGTGAAGGAGCCCTCAAGCAATTACCATGCTACTCATCATAGAGCTGTAGAACTAGGCACTTTCGATTAAACGTTCAAACGTGTTTTTTCCCCCCTCTTTCCTTTCTTTTTGTATATAGTTTTACTAGTACTACTAACCTGTTTTGTTCCAGAGTGTGTGTTCTGACATCAAGAGCTGTATGAAGAATAGCCAGAATGAAGAGAACAAATCAGTCCAGGCAGAAGTGCAGAAGCTTCAGGAACGCAAATGTAAATTAAGGGGTTTCAAAGTGTGGTAAGCATTCCATGCTGAGGCAGTAGTTTCACAGACACTTAAGGCTAGCCCTGTGCTGGAAGAAGCTGTCCTGTCTTGCCGCTCCTTTGGCTGGCCTGAGCAGCCACACTGGAGAACTGGTCTGGATGGAAATAAGTATCTTTTGGCTGGGTGAGTTCTGGTCTGAATTAGTTTCCTGCAGTCTTAGACATGATTGTGCCAACATGAAAAATAGTTGGAGGGATGCAGGTGGGAACAAACGAGCAGTGCAAAGGCAGAGGATGGTTTCTTTGCCAGACTTAGGCTTTACTTTCAAACACACTGAACTAACTGCTGGTAGAAAGGCTTCCCCCCCCCCCCCCCAAGATGAGTGTCTTTGTGTAACTTTTGCTTCATAGATTTTGATGGTTGATTGTAATGGCACTCCTGCGGCTTGGTTGTAGAAGAATATTTGGAACATGAGTCCAAATGGATATGTGCATAAAATGGATTATACTACCTAAAACTGCAGCATGAGTGCTACTGTTCAGGATTGATGTGGGTTTGATTTTGTTTATTTCAGTTCCAGGGTTTATTAATTCAGATGAACTTCCCTAAGGTCTATGACTCAAGAGCAAGCATGACTTGCTTTAGGCTTGAGGAGTTTCTACCTTGTCCACCACCCTCCTCCCATAGGTGTTTCCAAAACTATCCTGGAATTTCCTGCCCCCGTTGCAAGGGCGGCAAACTCTATCTTTACAGTTGACATCCTGACATTAAGCCAACTGACACTGACTTTGGTTTCCCTTACCGCATCAATTTGTGGAGCGATTAGTAGTTACTGCATGAGCAGCTATGCTGTTCATACAGGAGCAGGAACCATGCTACCATCCCAGGGGTTAACGCTTCCTGCCCTGTGATTTGAAGCCTGAAATCCCTTGGAAAGGCAAAGTATCACTACTTAATAAGTGTCTATGTAAAGGTAAAAGGAATAGCTTTTCCCCAGCAGTTTATACTAGGGTATTTGTTCATCTAGATGAAGCCTTAGAGGAAAAAATTCCACATACTTTTACCCTGTTACAGAGTTTACAGAATGCCATGAAACTTGCTGCACTGACCTTTTTCCAAGTGTGGTAATATCTGGTGCCATTTTGACATCATGCATCAGTTGGCCAATGAATCCTACTATATCAGATTTATTTTGAAGATAGGGATGTTTTTATTTGCTTTTAAGTGTGCTAATGTTCTAAATGTAAGTCTGAGTTAACGTGCAAGGAAGAATGAGCACAAATTCTTGTTCATAAAACTATTAACCTTTTTCGAAATCTGTCTGCAATATTAGGCTTTGCCTCTTGCGGCAATGGCTTTCACAGGCCACATTTCCAGTGGTGGTCTGTGAGCTTCCTCCATCTCTCTTATATTATGGAGTACTATAAGAGGAAGGCTTTGAGCAAGTTTATGGTCTAGCTTTGACTATTAATCATCTGAAAATGAATTCTTCTCTGCCTGCTACTTTTAAAATTTAACGTGTAAAATATAGAAGGCTTTTAAAGTCCCATATTTGTCTTTCAGAAATGAACTGTAGGGTTAGGAAAACATTCTTAATACATTAAAAAGGGGAAAAAATCCTAGAAATAGGTGATATGGGAATGTTTAGCTCACATTTCCCCATTTTCATTGGAGAAGTGTGCGTATGACTGAAGAACTAATTTGGTCTAAGGAGACTGCAGTATCAGTTGTTGAAAGAAATAGAGTTTTCATGCTTATTCAGTTCCTCCTTAATTTCTCCTTCCTTCTCTGTCTACTTAACATTCTTATGTAACTTAGTTGTACATTTTTTTTATACGTCTTTTACATAACAGCTCAGATCTCTAAATCTTCAGGAAAAACAAGGAAAACTTAGTATTTCTGAAGCTAAAATATATTGAACTTCCAGAAATAAAAAATGCTGAAATGCTTCCATCAGACTGCTTTCTTTAAGGCTTGCCATTTGAAGTTAGGAGTTACAGCCCAAGGGACTTGAAAGTGTGAGATTTGTTATCAGTAACTGCAGCAGTTTTTAACAACACAGATCTCAAGCGATTCACCTTAATTGTATTATGTTTTCATGTCCATTACATGCTACTGCTTATTACAGCAGAATTACCCGTACCTTTTCTGGAAGGTCTGTGATTCTGGGGTCTCTTGCCACTGCTGGTTGAAAGGAATAAAAAAAGGCTTGTTCTACAAACTGCTGAGGAAAGACATGGAGTTAAAATTCCTCTGTCTTGCTTGTAGACCCAATATATACTCTAATTTCATGTCTTGCAAAGCCTTTCCTCTGTGTTCTTGGTCCAAATGAGCAGGTCAACTTTTTCTAAGTAATTGCAAAAAATAACTGGTTTGTGCTACTCTCTGACTGAAAAATGGGTATCAGTGTTGGCTGAAGTTTCTCATCACTTTATCTCATGAGGCATGGTGAATTCAATGTTTGAAAGAGAACTGGCAAGATCCCTGGGCAGGGGCAGCAGCTAGAGAGATTTTGTGTGTTAACGATCGTTTGGAGATGTCTTCTTGCAAAGTATAGGCATTTGAAGTGTCATTGGGATGCACTGGAATTCTGCTTCAACACCAAGGCAGTTGTGGGTAAGGAATGCCTTGAAGCCCGGGAGATGAATTGACTGTGTTCTTGGGGAGTTCATAATGAAGGGGAAGGGGTAAATAGATTTGGACGTGGTTCTGACCAGATTAATTTTGATAACACCTGGCCCAAAATGTAAGCATAAGTAACAGGTAACCTTGTTTCTCAATTAAAGACTAACTGAATAGCACAGTGTGTGTTTCTGATTACAATTAAGTTACATCTGTCTTAAACAGGAAGGTGACCACAGACGGGTGGGTACTGTGACCGAAAGGGTTGCATGATGCTTGAGTGAAATTGATTTCACTGAAGTGTGTCCTCTGTAGATGGTAGGATGGGACAATCTGGAGGATGGGACAATCTGAGGGGGCTCCAGCCCCCTCATCATCTCAATGTAGTCACTCAACTTTTTTGCAAAAAAGATGTGGATATCACTTTTTATTCTCTGAGTCCATCTGAGATGGAAAAGTATTTCTCAAATTAATTTCCTGTAAGATAGCACTTCCTGTATAGGGGATTGGTTCTGGGCGAATTACTTGCTCTTAAGTGGATTGGCAGCAACAGAACAGAGGGTGACTTATCTGGTGGCTGAGTTGCCTTTGTGTGAAATAGCAGTGCATAGATGGCTACTTTTAACTTCCATATGCTGCTCTCCCATTAGATGTTAGCTCTGGACGAGTCCCTGGAAGACAGATTTGGTTTGACGAGGCAGTGTGCAGATACAGAGAGACCAAGCAGCGCTGCATCTTCCATTAATGCAGCTGTGCGAAGTATATACTACCTTCATAAGCTAATAACATGCAGTTGCAGGATGAAACAAGTCAAATCAAAACACTAATGGTACTATCAGTTTCTCGATACCTGCTGATTAGCGTTAAGTATATATTTTTGAATAGTTACATGTTAACTATTTACCTACTTAAGTAACTGTCAGCTAAATAGTCGAATGTTGATTGATTTAAAACTGAGAGGGTTTAAATGTTTGCCCTAGCTTGATCCACTTAGCTCTTGAAATCTTTTAATAGTCAGTGAATTAATGAGACTGCCTTTAGAGTGTGCGTGTATATAAAGCTATGATAGATGTGCTTGTCAAGCAGTATATTTGATTTTATGTGTGTGTGTGTGTGCGCGTGCGTGGTTTCAGTGCCAGTGTTGTAAGTGAAGGAGAAAGCAAGAAACAAGTAACAAGAAAGCAGCTGGAGAAGGGAGATGGGAGTAGCAGTCCTAACCAGTGGATATGGAATTGAATCCCAGAATGGTTGAGGTTGGAAGGGACCTCTGGAGATCATCTAGTCCAACTCCCCTGCTCAAGCAGGGTCCTTTACAGAGCACGTTGCCCAGGATCACATCCAGGCAGGTTTTGAATATCTCCAGGGAAGGAGACTCCACTACCTCCCTGGGCAGCCTGTTCCAGTGCTCTGTCACCCTCACAGTGAAGAAGTTTTTCCTCATGCTCAGATGGAACTTCCTGTGGTTCAGTTTCTGCCCGCTGCCTCTTGTCCTGTCGCTGGGCACCACGGAGAAGAGTGTGGCCCCATCCTCTTGACATCCCCCCACCCCCTTCAGATACTTGTACATATTGATGAGTCCCCTCTCAGTCTTCTCTTCTGCAGGCTCCACAGGCCCAGCTCTCGCAGCCTTTCCTTATAGGAGAGATGCGCCAGTCCCCTCCTCATCTTTGTAGCCCTCCGCTGGACTCTCTCCAGTAGTGCCATGTCTCTCTTGTCCTGGGGAGAACAGAACTGGGCACAGTATTCCAGCTGAGGCCTCCCCAGGGCTGAGGAGAGGGGCAGGATCACCTCCCTCCACCTGCTGGCAACGCTCTGTCTAACGCACCCCAGGATACCCTGGGCCTTCTTGGCCACAAGGCCACACTCCTGGCTCATGGTTAACTTGTTGTCCACCAGGACTCCCAGGTCCTTCTCGGCAGAGCTGCTTTCCAGCAGGTCAACCCCCAGCCTGTCCTGGTGCATGGGGTTCTTCCTGCCTAGGTGCAGGACCCTGCGCTTGCCTTTGTTGGACTTCCAGAGGTTCCTCTCCACCCAATTCTCCAGCCTGTCCAGGTCCCTCTGAATGGCAGCACAGCCTTCTGGTGTGTCAGCCACTCCTCCCGGTTTAGTATCATCAGCAAACTTGCTGACAGTGCACTCTGTGCCTTATTCCAGGCCATTGATGGATACATTGAGCAAGACTGGATGCAGTACTGACCCCTAGGGGGAACACTGCTAGCTACAGGCCTCCAACTAGACTCTGCGCCACTGACGACAACCCTCTGAGCTCTGCCATCCAGCCAGTTCTCAATCCACCTCACCGTCCACTCATCCAACCCACACTTCCTGAGCTTACCTAGGAGGATGTGATGGCAGACAGTGTCAAAAGCCTTGCTGAAGTCCAGGGAGACAACATCCGCTGCTCTCCCCTCATCTCCCCAGCCAGTCATTCCATCAGAGAAGGCTATCTGATTGGTCAAGCATGATTTCCCTTTGGTGAATCCGTGCTGACTACTCCTGATCACCTTCTTGTCCTCCACATGCTTAGTGATGACCTCCAGGAGGAGCTGTTCCATCACCTTTCCAAGGATGGAGGTGAGGCTGACAGGCCTGTAGTTTCCTGGCTCCTCTTTCTTGCCCTTTTGGAAGACTGGCTTTCTTCCAGTCCTCAGGCACCTCTCCTGTTCTCCAGGACCTATCAAAGAGGATGGAGAGTGGCCTAGCGATAACATCCGCCAGCTCCCTCAGCCCTCGTGGGTGCATCCCATCGGGGCCCATGGTTCTGTGGATGTCAGGTTTGCCCGAATGATCTCTAACCCGCTCCTCCTCGCCTAAGGGAGAGTCTTCCCTTCTCCAGACTTTCTGTCTTTCCTCCCGGGTCTGGAATTCCTGAGGGCTGGCCTTAGCAGTGAAGACTGAAGCAAAGGCAGCATTCAGCAACTCTGCCTTCTCTGTATCCTTCGTCACCAGGGCACCCACCCCATTCAGCAGCGGGCCCAGCATTTTCCCTAGTCTTCCTTTTGCTAGTGATGTATCTGAAGAACCCCTTCTTCTTGTCCTTGACATCCCCTGCCAGATTTAATTCCAAATGGGCCTTAGCCTTCCTTGTCACATCCCTGCACACTCTGACAATGTCCCTATAGTCCTCCCAAGTGGCCTGTCCCCTTCTCCACATTCTGTAGACTTCCTTCTTCTGTTGGTGTTTTGCCCGGAGCTCCTTGCTCATCCATGGAGGTCTCCTGCCCACTTTGCTGGACTTCTTCCTCAGAGGGATGCACCCGTCTTGAGCCTGGAGGAAGTGATACTTGAATATTAACCAGCTCTCTCGGACCTCCCCCTTCCTTCAAGGGCCCTACCCCATGAGATTCCTCCAAGCAGGTCCCTGAAGAGGCCCAAGTTAGCTCTCCTGAAGACCAGGGTTGCGATCCTACTTACTGCCCTGCTTCCTCCTCGCAGGATCCTGAACTCCACCGTTTCATGGTCACTGCAGCCAAGGCTGCCCCCAACCTTCACTCTCCAACCAGACCTTCTTTGTTTGTTAGTACAAGGTCTAGCAGCTCACCTCTCCTCGTTGGCACCTCCACCACCTGGGTCAAGAAGTTATCCACAATGCTCTGCAGGAACCTCTTTGACTGTGTCTAGCTGTGCTCTCTTCCCAGCAGAATGCAGTAGGCATTCTACAAGCAAAAGCTTCAAGTTTCCAATGTGAAACAATTACCTTTTAAAAAAAAAAAAAAAAAGACTTGTTTTTTCTTTTAAAAAAAAAAAAAAAAGGCATCTTAGCTTCTAGTTGCCTGTTACTACAGTACAGTCTTAGAGCTTTTGCAGCATATTCAGACTCTGGATTTCTCAGGTTGCAGGATAGGCTTCATCACTCAGGGAGACTGCAGCTGGACAGTACTCCCTTTTCTGTATACAGCCTTACCTTGCGAAGCGTTTGATTTTGATTGTGACAGCTATCTTTTGTTGATACTCATATATTGACAAATACTGCTCTACAAATACGAATACCCTACAAATAACAGGCTAGTTATGGTCACATTGCAAATGTTGATGCTTTCTTTAAGACTTCTCTCTTAAGTTGGCCTTATGAGTGCTCTTTTTTTGGACATGTCTTTGCAAAAAAAGACTGCAGAAATGTGTTTCTGCTTTTTAAGTGTCTGGTAACAAACAGTTGAAGCCTACAGTCACTAGGCCTTACGTTGTACCAGGATATTCTACTGAATGTTATTCTCATGTAATATTTTGTTTGAAATTTTGTCCGTTATAGTAAGAAAATACCATTAGTTGGAAGAAATTTTATTAATTTGCTTTTCTAGTTTGATATATCTCAAGTTGTGTGATGCTTTTTGCTTAAAGCTTTGTGAGCTGTCAAGCAGGGCAGGCCTACCTTAAAAGAAAAAAGAAGAAAAAGTTGGTTCCATTTTTCTCCGTTTTCATGAGTTGAACACAGTGCTTCTAAGTATTTGTACAGCTTATGTTTATAATTGGATGCGTGAGAAACTCCACCCTTGTTAATTTATTTCTGTGAGCAACATGGACAAGATTCTACTATCAAATTTCAGTCTTTACATGTACAATCCAAGTTCTGGATAAGTTCTCAGTGTTTGGTTTTATGCACATCCTGTTCAGATCGAGCTGAGCCACTCAGGTTGAGTGTAGTACCATGCAGATGTGGCAGAACTACTTCTACATCCGTCCTGCATTGAAAAGTTTTATAGCCATGTTTGTGAAGTGCTGAGCCCAAGCTAACAAGCTTTGCTTAGATGTGTGTGGCCTTGTACACGGCTCTTCAGGTGTCTTGTATACCGCTTTCCCAATTGTATGAGGATTTCTTGGTTCTAGTGTAGCACTACGTGGAGAAAAAGAATTTTTGCGTCTCTAAGTTGACAGAGTGCAACTTTGAGAAAATGTTGTGCAGACATCAAGTTTGTATTTTAGATTTGCTGTCCGCTTAAAGATACTACTGATATGTTCCAGATACTAAGACCTATTGTAGTGACCAGTGGTTGATAAAAGCACAGTTAACGTCAGCTTAAACATCTTAATGTAAGAGTGGCACTAGAAAGGCCTAAACTTAACACTTTTTTTGTGTTCTACAAATTTGCTTTAAAAAAAGTTATGTTCATGTCTTGCTCATCTCTTGTTATCAGGAAAGCCCTGTTGAAGCAAATGCAAAGGCTTCCTTCCTATTTAACTGTTTTATCTTTGACTATGCTTAGTGGGAGTTTTTCAGAAGATAGAGGAGAGCCATGGAGACTTCGTGGTGGGAAAGGAGAGTGGCCAAGTACTCCTACAGTTATTTTGCCTCTGTTAATGTCTTTAAATAGTTACAAAGATATGTTTATTGACTAAAGGCATAAATAAGAGTGGGAAAAAAATCCTAGGTTTGACCATAAACCCCTTTGGATACAGACACTTAAAAATAATTTTTTTTCTTGTTTTAGATAGCAGAAATATGATGTAACTGTGGGATATTGGGTGTAGTTTTTGCTTACTGTTTATGCTTTCAAAAGTTTACAGGATATATAGGAGAAGCTCACTAAATCATATTTTGTTAACTTATGGTTTTGTTCTGCTTTTTAAGTGTGGTCATTCTTGAGCTATATTACTGGTACCTAAGGTACAGTAACGGATAGGAAGAGAACTGAGGATAAAAGCCAGAAATGATAAGAAAAATACATTTGCTAGTGTTTGTTCCTTTTATTTCCCCGTAGTGGACTCATTTGTAGCATATTACACATGTTCTCTGAACTATTTGAAACATTATTTCTTCCCCAGAACTTGGGGGTGGGGAGCAAACAGTATTTTTAGGAGAGTGAATGTGTAAAAAGTTGAAGAAAATCAATTTCTATTAAAATTAGTAGAAATGGAAAAACTTTAGGAAGTTGCAGGATCCTGTCCCAATGAACTGGTATTTTCTAGTAACTCTTTCAGTAAGTACCAAACTTTCATCCAAAATGCCCTTTGTGAAAAAGGAGAACTCATTTGAAAATAAATCTCAATCTCACACTCGCTGTCCAGCAAACACTTGAATAAACGAAACGATTGAAAAGTGAAACTGGACAGGCGATGCAAAGCTCACCACAGCGAAGACCTCAGAGACAGGGTCTCTCCAGACAGTTGGATAGGAGAGGTCTCCTACGTTTTGCCTAGCTCCCTCTTCTCTCTTAAATTTAGTGGTAATCCTTCCCTCTACCTTCCCCAAACTGGAGAAGTTTTTAAATTTTAAAATTCACCCCTTCTTGAAAACAAATCTTGGCAACTTCCAACTGATATTATTTCTGTGCAATTCTGTATTTTGCAGTATATAACCTGCAATAAATATATATATATCACCTGCAGTAGTTCATAGTTTTCTTTAAAATACTGTGGTATTTTGTATTGTATAGTATATACAATATTGTATACTGTTTTTTCTTAAGGCTATTTTTCCCTGACAGTAACAGCCTTGCTTAGAAACAGTCGTTTTCAGACTAATTTATTTTAACTGAAGGTAATAGACCATATTTTACAGCACGGAATTGGCAGAAGTAAGTGTTCAATTGTGTGCTGAATTTTGAAGTATGAGAGGTACAAGGTAACAGTGAGGTGAGGGGGTGGCAAGAAGAGATCTTCCCGGCTGTGCTGTTGCAGTGCATGTGGCTCACCGCTGGAGGACAGCCGTGCTTTGTGGTTCCCTGCCTGCCCTGTTAGGCATGCTGCTTCAGGGTCCGGCTTTTGCAGAAGATGCTGTAGGTAGTCAGGTAACTTTAGTGTCCCTATGGTAAGAGAAGGAGCTAGGGGAAAAGAAAAAAAAAAAAAAAAACCCCAAAAACCCAGGAGTCTTGTAACCATTTGGTAAAGAAACTAAGAAGAGTTCTTCCACTTGTATTTACTGTTCTTCCCACTGTAAGGTGCTTTTGAGCAGTATATTGCTTGCATACATTTACCTGATCTTAGCGCAAGTCTCTGTTCCTATGCTGGCTAACCTTCTTGACCCCATAAGCCGCATGCCAGATATAAGAGTTTCCTAGTGTGCAAGTCTGAGAGATGGTGCCTTCCTACCACTCCACTGGGTGACCTGGTTCTGCAGTGTAGCAGAGCACCCTGGCAAATCTTGCCTGTTGGCCTGCTTAGCAGGCTTGTTATCGTGGTTGATGTTGACAACTAAGGTGAAGGCCCTTATGAGAGCACCACCTGAACTGTTTGGAGCTGTGTGTAATTGAATCAAGGTTGCTAATCGTTTCCCTGTCCCATTACAGGGCACAAAAATGAGATGGTGTTAGCCCTGCAGTTGGATTCTTACCATTCTTTTTCCTGTGTCTTAAATTTTTGTTGTTTGATTTCTAGTCATTTACCGTGCTGTTATATTTTGTTTACATCTGTCCTTTCTTTCCTTACTCATAGGCTTCTGGTCACCTAAAAAGGCTTCTCCTTCTCTTTCCCTACAAATATTTTAAGATAATCGAAAGACAATTTGCTCTGTTTCACAGTTGCTGCAGGATAAAGGCCAAAGCTCCATTCTGATCGCCTGCTGGCTAGTATAAAGTACTCGCATCATCTTGTGTTCTTCAGCTGTTTGTCCATATGGATTTGCTGTGACTTGAAAAGCTGATGGGTGTTAAGAAAAAGGAGAAGCAGGATCCCTACAGGGAGTGCACGTGAAGCCATATGTCAGTATTTCTGGGTATCTGGTGCCCCCTGGAGACCGCTGCTGCCCACAAGAAACATAGCGAATATCAAGGCTACACGTTAGTAAATGACCCTAATCTGAGCAGACTGAAGAAAGATAAGAACACATCTTCTTCTCACGGAAGAAGTGCAGGATACTAGACAATGCCAAACAGTAAAAGCAAGTGCTCTCTAAAATAGTAATAATTAAATGTCTTGTATTTCTTAAAGCTAGTAAAGACTGATAGCTATGTTTCATGCTTATGTATATATGCCCATGTATTTCAAAAATGAATATGTAAGGCTACGCTGAGACACCCGATATTAGTATGATATGAGATGCATTGAGTTTAAAAGATAGCTTGGAGAGGTTCTGTTGGTTAGTCTGAGAGGTCAGTAGATATAACAAGAAAATGTAGAAGTCTCCTATCAAACCTGGAATTGGAATTAGAATTTTATGACAAGCTTCATAAGGAGGGGGGTGGGTGGGTGTGGTTTTTTTGAACACCTTGATACTTTGTTTCAGTGATGAAATTGGCCTGAGTACCTTCTCAGCACTTAGATGAGAGATATAAGAATTGTATCACAATGCAGGAAATTATTTGACCTGATTCTGGTATCTGCTTTCATTTTTCCTAATGTAAACCAGCTGTACCAGAGGTAGATTTATGAACTACTCTTTCACTCTGATTTAAATATGATTTTCATTTAGGAAAAGATAGCTTCCAAATGATGATTTCTCTAAGTGTATTTTGGGATTTTTTTGTATGCATGTGGGGTTGTTTTTTGTTTGGGGGTGTCTTTGGGGGGTGGGTGTTCTGGGGGGTTTTGAAACAATCATCATGCAAAATCAGAACACAGGGGTTTCATATTTTCATCCTGAGTGCAGAGAAGAATGCTGGATTGTTGAGGCAGGGGAGATTAATCAAAAAGGAGATATACTTTTATATAAAAATTTTGAGAGTTATAATTAAGGCCTAGCTGCTAAAATGCTGAGCTTTAAAATTATTGCATGCTGCTGACTGTGTGGCTAGATTTAACCCAGTTTTCATGAGAAATCACTAGAGTCCAGCAGCTCTGAGTCCAGATCGTTTAAGTTGAAATAATATTCTAACTGAGCTTTGCTTGCATGCTGGGGCTCATTCGACCCGAAGAGGGCACTGTGCTCAAGTTCATCCTGTGCTCTGCCTTCAGAGGCAAGGCAGTGCCCATAAATGGGAACAGGAATGAACCACAGAATACTCACAAGAAATATACTTATGTCCTTTTTTTGTCTTATCTTTACACAACGATGCCAACCAAGTGTTGTTCAGAGAAATCTAAACATAGAAGTAGTAGTAGTTGTTTGGAGCTGTAGTTTGACATGAAACAAGTGAGAACTTAATTTAGAGTAACTGAAGACTTGAATTCTTTCTTTGCATTCTCAAAACTTTTCTTCAGGGGACAAAAAATCACAGTTGTCAGACTAAGCTGTGTGATGGTTCTTTTTTTTTTTTTTTTTTTTTTTTTTTTGAAGTCCAGATCTATATTGTGCTCCCTAAAATTGGCTTTTTTGCATGTAACATTACCGTATTTTTGTGTCATTAAAAATTATAGCCCAGGACTGCGACTGCCTCAGATATTGCTACGCTATGTAAAATAAATAAATAAGCTGAATAAGGAATAATGCTGCCATATCTTTTGCCTTAGGGATTTGCAGTCTTTGAGAAATAGGAACATGCATATCCCTTAATCTCTCCTCCTTGCTTTTCTTCCTTTCCAAGAAACTAGCACAGCTGTTGTCTCACTCCAGGCAGGAGTCTGTGATTGCTTTGGTTTACAGTGACAGTATGCTAGCAGAGACTAATGCTTACAGTTCTTGATTTATTTTCTTGAATATGGCTGCAATAGCTTGCTGCTGTTGAGCTGGTGGTTTTCAGTTAGGGCACTTGCCCCTTTGTGGGGTTTGTGCCATTGTTAAATTACATTGGGTGATGTGCATCATTCCCTCTTTTGTTTTTTACAGCAGGAAGGTGAAATGGAAGGCGAGGCAGTTGAAGCTATTGTGGAAGAATCGGAAACTTTTATTAAGGGAAAAGAGAGAAAAACCTATCAAAGACGCCGTGAAGGTGGGCAGGAGGATGATGCTTGTCATATACCACCAAACCAAGCAGATGGGGGTGAAGTAGTTCAGGATGTCAACAGTGGTGTGCAGATGGTGATGATGGAACAGCTAGATCCGACACTTCTTCAAATGAAGACTGAAGTAATGGAAGGTGCAGTGCCCCAAGAAACAGAGGCCACGGTGGATGACACACAGATCATAACGCTTCAGGTTGTTAATATGGAAGAGCAGCCTATAAATCTTGGTGAGCTTCAGCTAGTCCAAGTACCTGTTCCAGTGACTGTACCTGTTGCTACCACTTCTGTGGAAGAACTTCAGGGAGCATATGAAAATGAGGTTTCCAAAGGAGGCCTGCAAGAGGGAGAGCCCATGATCTGTCACACCCTTCCTTTACCAGAAGGCTTCCAGGTAGTAAAAGTAGGTGCAAATGGTGAGGTGGAGACACTGGAACAAGGTGAACTTCAGCCACAAGAAGATCCTAATTGGCAAAAAGATCCAGACTATCAGCCACCAGCCAAAAAAACAAAGAAAAACAAAAAGAGTAAGCTCCGCTACACTGAGGAAGGCAAAGATGTGGATGTCTCTGTGTATGACTTTGAAGAGGAGCAGCAGGAAGGTTTGTTGTCTGAGGTCAATGCAGAAAAGGTAGTGGGCAACATGAAGCCACCTAAACCAACAAAAATTAAAAAGAAAGGTAAGTCTGTTAGGGGATTTCTAAATTGCACCTGTTAGGGGATTTCTAAATTGCACCTGTTATGACTGCACCTTGCAATATGGTTGAAGTGACTGAGTAGATGCAAATGGGAGTAAAGCAGTCATGCCCAGTGTCTCTTACTCTTTTATATAAGAGCTCTTAGCTCTATTGTTTTCTGGGCAAACCTGCTCTCCTGCATATAGGCTTACAAAGGAGCTCGTTCTTGAGCGATGCTGTCATATTAGTATTCCTATATCACTGCAGTTGAAAAGATTCTGCTTTTTGCTGTAATGCATATTCAAGAGAATATTGTATAGATAAGCTTTACATCAGGAACCAACTATATAATTAGCTTTGTGGGAGGTTTTCCCTAGCCAGGTACTGGGTAGAGTGGATGGCACAAAATCCAGCAGTCTGTTTGACTTTTGCTTTTTGGAAACTTTAAAAAGGGTTTCTTAATTTACAGTTTTGAGTAGAGTGGAGCAAGAACACTAATTGCTGGCATACTAATGAAAATTCAAGAGAAGCTAATCATTGCCTGTATTCCTAATAGGAAATACAGTTGGATTTAATGGTACAAACTGAGTTCCTTGTAGTGGTTAAACCTCCAGGAATTTTTCTTTTTCCCTCCTGACCTCTAATGTAATGTGGTAGACCATGGTGCTGCCAAGAATAAATGTGACTTCCTTCATGGTTAGGTGTAAAGAAGACATTCCAGTGCGAACTGTGCAGTTACACTTGTCCACGTCGTTCTAACTTGGACCGCCACATGAAAAGCCACACTGATGAAAGACCTCATAAGTGCCATCTCTGTGGCAGGGCTTTTCGGACAGTCACGTTACTGAGGAACCACCTCAACACTCACACAGGTACTCTTGCTGTTACGTACGTTCCTTTAGTAGAATCTGCTCTGTCCTTAAAATAAAGGCAGATTGGGTCTAGGCTGAATCTGTCCAGTTCCTCTTATGGGATGAGTTAAAATGTAGGAAACTATGCAGTGCTGCTCTTTCTCATGTGAGAGCAGTTTTTCACCTGTCTGTGTTAGGTGCAAAGCTCGTTCTGTACATAGATATAAAACTGACCCTGGCTGGGATTGATCTGAAATTACTTGAAGCTCTAGAAAATGTTCTATTTGTCTTGGGTGTTGGTAGGGCCCTCAGTTTGCTGTGTTCTGAGCTTTGTGCCGCTATTGCTCCATGTGGAAAAGTAAGGTGAGGCTGGAGCTAAACAGAAAAGAGTTAAAAAAACAAAACAAAAACCAAACAGAAAAACCCACCACAGAGAATAGATTATAAACTGCGCAAGTGAAATGTTTAGGAATGATAGCACATTTCTAGTATTCCTTACTCGGGTCAAGTTTCTGTTATAAAACTTGAGCTAGGAGAAGTTTGGGAACTGTAATCAAATTTAAACAACTTTCTTGTGACTCTTCTGCCAAAAAAAAAAAAAAAATGTAATTCATATCCTTAGCTTTCTTTTCATACCCCTACTTTATCTAACTGAGTAGTTTGAAATTTACAAATAACCAAGTGATAAGAAAAGAAGGGAGTTTGTTTCCTCACTGAAGGGATGTTAAGTCTCTAGCAATATCTTCAGTCCACTGGTTATTTATACAAAAGCTATGACTCTTGTGTACCATTTGCTGCTGTAATCTAATCTTTCAGAACACAAAGGGAATTTTGCTAATTCATTTTAAAAAAAATAAAAAAAATTTTTTAATCACTAAATCTGAATGTCACCGTCTTCCTGTTTTGCTGTAAATAATTAGGTACTCGCCCTCACAAGTGCCCAGACTGCGACATGGCCTTTGTGACCAGTGGAGAGTTGGTTCGGCATCGCCGTTACAAACACACCCATGAGAAACCATTCAAATGTTCAATGTGTGATTATGCTAGTGTGGAGGTATGATAGTTAATTGTTACAGTACCAAATACTTGCTTAAGTGCTTCAGGACTTATTCACCATCTCTTATAAATTTTGTTCTTAGGCATTTCCTCCTTGACCATTTTTAAAAAAGGTTCTGAATGAAAAGGTTATAAATTAGCTCTGTTCTTGGAAGCAAGTGATGGGGTTTCCTCAGTTAATGAGAAACCAGTTTGAGGGCACTTGTGCACAGAGGCCCTAGATGATTTCCATCTCCTCTTTGGAGACAATAGTTGTTTTCATCACTTTTAAAATCAGCAGTCCTTTAAGATGGAAAAGGAATTGAAAGAGGCAGCTATTTGCGGAGTAGGATGTGCTTTTAGACTAGAGGTGTTCTCCAGTTTTAAAATGCGCACTTTACATCTTATATATCTGCTGATAAAGTGACTGTTGCCAAAATTAATGACATTTTTTCCTTCAAATTAGTGAAAAACACAACTTTGCTAATTCTAAAGGATTATCTAATATGCTCGAGTAAATTAACCTTGCTTGAATGTGCTCCCCTATTCCCTAAGCAGCCCTGTTGCTTATGCTGCAGGGCAGCTTTTAAAATTTAATAAAAATTACACTGTAAGATGGGGATAGGAAATCTGAGCAAGATGATGAGCAAGATGATTAAAAACTGGGACCTGTGCAGTGGAGGAAAGTGACAGTGGAGATGATGAATTGGGTGTTCAGTCTTGTTTGGGTGTTTTGGGGGGAGCGGTTTGTGGTTTAGGGGGTGCTTTTTGTTTTGGGATGTTTTTTCCTTTGCTGAGCTGTGATTGCAGTGCTGTAATTCCAGGCCTTGTGGTTTGAGTGCTGAATGCATTGTGTCACAGTGCATGAATCAGGAAAGAATAAGCAAGTTGGTCCTATATGAGCTGTTGCTGAGTTTTGTAGACAGAGGTTGGTGATTATGCAGCTTGCTCATAGTTAAGCAGAAAATGCCTTCCGTTCATGTCAGTGCTAATTCTTAAGCTGGGTTCATGCCTCCTAGGTAACAGCCAGAGAGTAAAGGGATTAAGTCACCCTGTTGACTGTAGGGCTATGGCTTTTTTGTTCCCTTTGGTGAGTTATTGTCTCCCTCAAAGTAACTGGAGAGGGCCCCAGGAAGCACCCTGTAGAAGAAATATGCTCTGCAGGAGGCACTGCCCCTCCTGCAGTGTTCCTTTGGTGCATGCTTTCCTGGAACAGTTTTTTCTGAGTATGTCTCCAGGATACTCTCAATGTTTAGGGTATCCTCTGACGTTGAGATGGTCAATATCAGTAAGGTGAGCGCAAGAGACAAAATCGGGCTGTGCTGAGTGTGGGAACAAGCATGAAGCAAGACTGGGAATAAGATTGAGATGTGGAGTTGAGTGGGAAGGAGGTATGAGCGGTTACATGCAGTGTAAGATTGGCGTTAAAAGGGGTTTGTTGTTTTTTATTTTATCTAGGTACCAAAACAAAATAGGTTGCCTTAATGAAATTCTTGACTGATTTCTTGTACTTTTGGAAATCTGACGCGTTCATCCTTGCTAACTCTAGTCTTGCTCTTGGCTTTCAGGTTAGCAAATTGAAACGCCACATTCGCTCTCACACTGGAGAGCGTCCGTTCCAGTGCAGCTTGTGCAGCTATGCCAGCAGGGATACTTACAAACTGAAGAGGCACATGAGGACCCACTCTGGTATTGATACTACCTCTTTAGTGTGCTGCGTGAACCAGTGTCTGAGTGTTGGGACTGTGCGTAATGATGCTAATGCCCTTAGTCAGCAAAATGCAGTCTTCAAGTTTAATAGAAAATCTTCATAAATTCTGTCAGTGAAGAGAATGCACAGTTTATCAGCATTAGTAAATTCATTCAATTGACAGTAGTGACTGCACTGAGAAATGGATTCTGATTTTTAATTTCACTGTGAGGTGACAAAATACAGATGCTTTTTTAGTAGGAAGATAAGAATTTTCTTCTTTGTCGTTGGTGTTCTACCTTCCACTGAAGGTTATAGCCGTTTTTAATTTCGTGCTTGAATGTAGTTGCAAAAGCGTCTGGATGCAGTTTGTGAAGATTCTCATTTTTTTTCTGTGATAGAAATAGGATTTTTTTCTAACATGGAACATTACTAAGTTCTAAGCTAAGCTAATGATGTTGCTAAAATATAATGACAGACATGTACTTGAATGTATGAGCATTCAAAATAAAATCTTAAACTGATGATGCTTGCAGGGTTCCAGCAGTCTGCATGTAGGTCTTGTATGCATTACTCATTGTAAGGACTAATAATTAACTCATTTGCTTAAGAGTGATTTTGTTTTGTCTCTGTGTTGTAGAAAGATATTTATGGGAAATAAAATTTCTAGAGAAAGAAACATTATTGAGCTGTTTGCTGCAAGTTTCTGGGAGGTGGTTTTATTCTGGGGCTTTTTGATTAGATTTCTTGTTAATAAAAGTACTCGTGCTACTTTTTTCCTTCCGTTACTGTAGGAGAGAAGCCATATGAATGTTACATCTGCCATGCTCGCTTCACTCAGAGCGGTACTATGAAGATGCATATTTTACAAAAGCATACGGAGAACGTGGCCAAATTTCACTGTCCTCACTGTGATACTGTTATAGCAAGAAAGAGTGACTTGGGTATGTATCTCAGCAGCTTGGTCGTTAGTGAAGTTAGTGCAGAAGATTGCACAAAACATACCTTCCCGGAATTAGAGTTCACGTTACCCAACAGCTGTCTTTTTTTCTTTAACTTAGTAATTGTGTAACTGCACAAAATGAAGCACAGGCTCAGATGTGTGGCTGGCAATACACACTTTTAGCTTACAGTAACTGCTGCATGCTATGAGAGTTTTCAGTTTCTTTTCATTATTTGAAAATGCAGCATGTTTTCCAAGCATACAAAGGCATGTTATTGTCATGCCTATAGATGCTAGGCATTTATTGAACTTAGACTAATATTTTAACTCTGTATGATTTAAGATGTGAGAAATCAGAAGGTCGTTTGGCTTGGCCTCCTACGTATTGGAGGCTATTAATTATCACCCAGATACATTTTCATCAAGCTAAAAGGCTTGAATTAGCCAAAACAATTTCATTTTTCAGGAAGTGGAGCTGTGTGCCACAGACAGAATAGGAGAGACTGAGTTGTCACAAAAGCCATGAGTCCTTGCAGTAGGAGAGTGTTGACCTGGTGAGCAGTACCCCATGATTCCAGCAGGCAAGCTCTCTTTTATGATATACAAGAAGGTGAAAAATAGTATCACTCCCAGAGCAACTGAAGATAGTATTTCTCGGTGAAGAAAAAGCTGAGATTTGCCATAACTTTGTCTGTAAGCAAAATATCAACCAAGTAATGGGAAGGCAGGGTCTCTTCCATAGAAGACAAATGTAAAGCACTACAATAAAGGACATTTTGAGAGGATGACAGTCAGTTGACACCACGTGTCTGCTGAAGCAAACAAGACCTGATCTACAACAGGAAGAAACTGAGATTAGCTGTGAAGAATTTTTTTCTTCTAATAATGATTGTTTAATCTACAGTAGGCTACCTTGTGCAGCTCATAGTCGGAGGTTTTTAGTGATTAAAACCTCTGCTAGGGATTAACTGTTAGTACCCCTGTTGCCTTCTAGTCCTGTCACTCTGACTTCTAATCCTGCAGAAAATCCTATTTCCCAATGTATTACCTGGTTTCTGGCTGTATTCAGGCAATTCAGAGTAGTCTTAAGTGTCTTGTGGACAGTGCTATATTTTACCTTGACTTTACTTTGTGTGTTGCGTAAGCTTTGCTAGCAAAAATGTGTGTCGTCCTATCTTCCAAGAGAATGCTTACAGATTACCTGAAGCAGTCCTGGTCACCGATGATCCATCTGCTATGTTTTTGAGATGGATTTTTGAAACTATCTGCACACTAACAGTCCAAGAAGCCTGCTGTATTTTGCAGATAATGAGTTTTTAATATAAGTTACATGGTATAACATCAAGTGCTTTATCAAATACAACCGTAGCTTTTGATTAGACCTTTCTGTCAAGAAATTATGCTGGTTGCTCTTAATTAGAAGCCTCTTAATTTTTTGATAGAACCTCAAATTAACAGTTCACTCTTCTCGCTTGAGCTCAAGAGTATACAGAGGGAAAGATGCTGAGAGATTGTATGCCAGGCTCTTTCATGCTTGGATAGCCATGGTGTGATTAAAGGCTCTACTTCTTGCACTCCTAGGTGTCCATTTGCGAAAGCAGCATTCCTACATTGAGCAGGGCAAGAAGTGCCGCTACTGTGACGCTGTGTTTCACGAGCGGTATGCCCTCATACAGCATCAAAAGTCTCACAAGAATGAGAAGCGCTTCAAGTGTGACCAATGTGATTATGCATGCAGGCAGGTAAGCTGGTGGGACTGGCACCCCTTAAGAGCATTAGGACAGGAGCTAGACGTGTAAGCTAAAAAAAATCGTATCTGTTAAGTTTGAACAGCTGTCAAAATCGGCGTTAGCTCCCTAATCCTTTTTAAGGGAATGGGAAAGTTCAGTGGCATTTGCTTCCTAATGCAGTGCTCCCCTGTAGAGAGTACCTTTTAAGGGAGATAAGTCACAACCTTGGCATGTTTGTTGACAAAAGGCTAAGAGTTCCATGTAGGATGGAAGCAGCTAGGACTGAACATGCCAACTATCAAGATGTTCTTGCGCTCAGGCAGGTACCATCTTCTCCTGGATGTTGCTCTTAGACTAAAGTGTTTGGCCTTGTCTTGGCAGTGAAAATAAGTTTTTTCTGTCTACATCTATGTCTACATCTGTGAGTTTTCAAGTTATTCTTCCTCTTTTGTTTGTCCCTACCAGGAGCGGCACATGATCATGCATAAACGGACCCATACTGGAGAAAAGCCTTACGCCTGCAGCCATTGTGATAAAACCTTTCGTCAAAAACAGCTCCTTGATATGCACTTCAAACGATACCACGATCCCAACTTTGTCCCTGCTGCATTTGTCTGTTCCAAGTGTGGTAAAACATTCACTCGCAGGGTAAAGGCATATACTGTTCTGAGGGATAGGGTTTGGGAGGCGAGGGCAGTGTTACCCAAAGGGAAAAGTGGCTGGGGCACAGGACACAACACTGACCTTTTTAAAGATAGCACTTGCTTCTTTCTGAAAGGCAGCTCTGGTACAACTCAGGAACGATACTAGCGTGTACTAGCAATGGCATCATGGGCAGCATGAAAACTCAAACTTTTTTGAGTAAAAGTTAGTGAAACAAGTCTACCCATATTTGTTAAATATTCTTCCTTTGCAAAGAGGAAAGAGACAAGCTGTCAGAAATGTCTGTGTAAATACAGAGCCAGAATATCTGATCTTGATTTCAATGCATGTTGGGTTTTTGGGTTTTTTTCCACCCTGAACAGAACACGATGGCCAGACATGCTGATAACTGTTCTGGCCCAGATGGTGGGGAAGGAGAGAATGGAGGAGAGACAAAGAAGGGCAAACGTGGCAGAAAGAGAAAGATGCGCTCTAAGAAAGAAGATTCCTCTGATAGTGGTAAGAAACAACTCGGTATATTCTGAGAGTTACAGGCTTGTGAGACACTGTTTCTTTCTTAGATGTTAGTTTGCAAGTTCTGCAGGTTTGTTCTGGTACCTGAAAGGCTTTTATCTACTTGGTAGGGAAAAAAATGATAGCATATGGCCCAGTGCATAGAGGACTGTACGTATTTGGGAGGGATGGCATGGATTCTGCTGTCCTGGGCCTCTTCCAAGACTGAGTAGTTGGAAACAATGCTTGCCTAGTCTGTGCAGTTGTCCGTCCTGCATGATCTTCTGCGTGCTAATGGAAAAAATACCAGATGATGTACTCTTAAAGTCACGTTGTCCCCTGTTTTGGCCTGTGAGCTGCTGAAGTAGACAGACTATTAGTTGATAAAAGTTGAGATCAGAGGCAAATGTGAAGAAGTTGTAAAAGGGTAGGACTTGAAAAATTCAATAAAGGAAAGAAATTTGGCTTTGAATGACCGCATACAGTAGCGCAGCACATAGATACATACCTCCGTGTACATAAGGGTATATGTGCTTACAGACATGAGGAAACATCTGGAAAACAGTAGTGTCCTGAGCTAATGTGTGGTCTCATGGCAATTAAATCACTCCTTTCGGCATAATCTAACTGAGGGGGATGAAAGCGCAGCATGTTCAGAATACTCGCAGGCTTTCTGGGATGTTGAACTGAATTTTCCAAGCCCAAAATACACCTATAAAATGGCAGTGTATGTTGAACCTTGGTATGTTTGACTGCCTTCTGTTTTCTCTCTTTATTTACATGTGAGATTTGAAGTTGAGGCATGGCATGTGTTATGACAGCCCGTATTTGTGGAATCCTAAAGACCCAACGGCCACCTTTTTGAGGGTATTTTTCCCTCAGTGGTAATCATTTTATCACACCCTGGTCAATAGTTGTGCAGTTACAGTACTGTTTGGGTATCCCTCCCAACTGGAAAGAATTAGAGTCATTATTGCAACTTCTAAGAAAATTAAATTTCTACAGTTCGTTCTTCCCCCTCAAATAAATGGAAGCATGCCTTCTGCAATGGCTCTCCTCTTTATGAGGAAAGTAAGCCTTTCTTCTGTGCAGTGAACATGCTTAGACGTTTTGGGGCAATCATTTTGCACTCCAAACAGGCTCATCCCCTTGACATCTTTGACAGCTTTTTGTTTGCTTTGGTTTTGCATGGAGTATTCTGGGCATGTTGATGGTGCGAACCCTGGTAATTTCAGAGATGTCCTGAAGTGTAAAACTTGAAGCCATTAGCTTAATAAGCCACGAAAAAAAATTGCAAAAAGTTGCAGCTTGCCGTGAGCACCATTGGACTGGAATCAGCTTTTAAGAGATGCAGTGAGTCGGAATGGAGGGGAGGTGCTGTCATAAATCATCTGGGGGTGGACAAGGCCTCAAAGTATTTGGCTGTACTACCTCAGAAGAGAGAGGTCTTGGGGAAGATGCTCTTGGTCACTGATTGGTGATCTGTGGTATGTTGGTGGTCCTAGAAAGCATGGCAAGTGGTCTGCAAAGCCTATGTTCAACTGTGATGCTTAAGAACTCCTCAGTTCCATGTGGCTTTGCTAATTTCAACTTGATGTTTTGGGGCCCTGGATACTAGTCCCAGGGTTTAGGAACTGCTATCTCAGTTGCTGATCTACTTTACAGAAAAAGGTAAGTGTGGTGCTGCTATTTCTTGAGGGCTAGGAGACTTGCTCTTGGATCACTCTTCACTTCTGGAGTGTTTCATAGAGATAGCGAAGTCACTGCCACCAGGTAAAAATCATGTTTTCTTTCCCTTTCTGAACAGCAATTTGTTCTCTTTAATGTGAGAATAGCAGACTGACAATCTGTGCCACCATCTTCTCAGCGCAGACCACATTCGCCTTCTCTCTCATCAGTCATCTAACTCCCTTCTGTTGAGGACTAAGTAGTAATGGTTCTTTGTAGGTGGATGTGTTTGTCCACCTGTTTAAACTAAAGACTTACATGATGCTCTTTTTGAGGTTTTTTGTTTGTTTTTCTTCTCTAGAGGAAAATGCTGAACCAGATTTGGATGATAATGAAGATGAAGAGGAGACAGCAGTAGAAATTGAGGCGGAACCAGAAGTCGAGCCAGAGGCTCCTGCACCACCTCCTAGTAAGAAACGAAGAGGAAGACCACCAGGCAAAGCTGCCACCCAACCAAAACAATCCCAGCGTAAGTCACTACTTGAAGTTTGTTACAATTTTGTTTGAGCTGCTTATTCCTTGGATTTGGCAGTTCTTATAAGAGAACTCCTCCCCTTAAGTGAGCTTATTTAAAAAAAATAAATAGCTGTACTTGTCTTTACTTCGCTATGATCTCACCTTCTGCCTGACGCTTGTTGCAAGCGTTTCCTGGTCATTAGGGAACATACGTGTTTCAGACCATGCAAAAAGGAGAGGACATGACTTGTTTTTTTTCTTTGATAACATTCTAGTTCGTAGGTGTGCAAACTTCTCATTTCTTTTTGCCCCAGTTACTGGGTGTCTGCTAATGCTCCACTTGCTGTTAGAGCAACTGTTACGAGAATCACCATAGTAATTTTTTTACCTAGTTGCTAGACTTTTACAGGTATGCCACGAGCAAACCTGCTTCAGGCCTGTATTTTGGGGAACAACATAAATGTAGAATAGTTGCAACTCCACAGAGGTTTCTCCTTACACGTAGAAATCGATAGCTATGCAAAGTCTTAAGTAAAATAATTCTAGAAACAGCAGGAAAGGCACGTTTGTTCCTTCAAGGGGTGAACGTTCCCCGTTGGCTTAGCTGTCTGATCGGTGCTCCAAGTACAGCCCATGTCCTTCCTAGGCTTACAGTCTGCAGAAGCGTTTTACACAGCATCACTGTGGACTCTCCTGAATTTGACTGAAGCTTTGCCATATATATATGGCACCCATATGTTGATTCAGTCTTGTTTGATTACTCTGCGAAAATTGTTTAAGGACTGTCTCATATATTCCTGTATGCCGTTTGATATTTTTACTGTTGCACATCTTCATACAGGAGCCAGGGAGGTAGGGGCATGATACTTGGATGAATGAGAGGCAGGTTGAGTTATTCTGCACTGAGGTGGGAATGTGTCCCCCTTGGGGGGCCCCCCTCACCTTTTTATGCAAAAGTCTAAGTATCTACTGAAAAGTCATCTGATGAGGTGCAGGCCAGCCCTGGAACAGGTAAAAAAGAACCTGTCACTTCCCTCCCCACTCCTACGCCCTTTCCTGTTTTCTGCCCTTCTAGCTGCAGCAATCATTCAGGTTGAAGACCAGAACACTGGTGAAATTGAAAATATTATAGTTGAAGTAAAGAAAGAACCTGATGCAGAAACAGTAGAGGAAGAGGAAGAAGCTCAGCCTGCTGTAGTGGAAGCTCCCAATGGAGACCTCACTCCTGAGATGATTCTCAGCATGATGGACCGGTGATGGAAGACGACCACGCTGGCTGACTGAACTGGCCTGGGCTGTGTTTAAGCGGCTCAAATCTACTTTTCCTTTTACCTTTTTTCTTGGCTTTGGGAAATGCATCATTTTAGACCATTTTACCAAACATACTGGGAAATAAAACTTCAAAATGATGTTAGAATGTGATTTAACTAGAACTTGCTGTTTTATGTTAGCATTTACAGGATCATGGAACATTAGGAAACGTTTTGGAGTCCTTGAGGGTTTCCTGTGAGATGCTTGATTAGTTTTGCTCTGAACTGCATTGTAAAGCTGCTCCAAGGACGGTGTTTACGTGCAACAAGTTTTAATATACAAAAGTGGAAGCCTTGACTAGAGTATGTGGTAAACCACTCCGGACTTGCCCTTCCAGTTCCCAGAGTCCTTGAGCCTTCTTCTCTTTCAGTAGTGTTTTTAACTGTAAATGCAGACTTGGGAGGGTTCTAGACTTTTAAAATGTTTTTGCTTTTCCCCACCGACTAGTTCCGGTTCTCCAAGTCAGCTGCACACGGTAGTTTTGGCATGCTCCAACTGGTTTCTGTCCTTAATATGCTTTGCTTTCTGCAAAGCATTTCTGTAATGGTCAAGCTTGTAAATAACTTTTTTTTACATTTTAATCTTTTTCCATTAATTAAGAGGTATGCAAAAATGCAGTTTAAATAAACCCCAGTATTTTAATTCCCTTCAAACTAAGAGACAAGAGAATTGATAGAGTGTAAATGTTGGAAAAGCTGTTGATAACCAATCACGTAGAGAGAGGTACCCAGACTACTTGCAGAACAACAGAAACCCACACGTGAAATCTGGTTTTGAAGCACACAGAACTGGCATTTGAAACATGTATAATTAACCTTCTTTTTGAGTTATAATTTCACGACTACATTTTCTTTGCTCTATCTTGTAGTTGTATTTTGTGTTTATGAATCCTATGTTAAGGCAGAAGTGGTGATTTATAAGTGGGTCACTGCAGCCCTCAAAACCTGGGCCAGGAAATATTAATAGGTCAGTAATTATACAATTTTGGATCTCTAATAAAGACAAAAAAGGAATAATGTGAAATACAAATGATGCCTGTATATGAAATGTCACATGTTAAAATATGTAAGCTTTTTATAGAGCCTCAGTCTTGCTGATTTCAAACAAATTTTTCTTCTATGTATCGCTTTTAAGAGAGCTATCAGTTTAGCTATCAGACCCTAGGTTGATGCATTTTTGTACTTAGCTGTACTGTGTGATATTTTTCATTATTTTAGGAAGCCAACATGGGAAAAAAACTGTTATAAAATATGTAATGGGGTTTGAAAGCTGGGAAGGAGAATATACTGCTGTACAGCTAATAAATAATAATGGATTAACATGTGTGCTCACTGGCTGCTTTCTTTGTATTTAATAACCGTTTGTCCTGGCAGTGATCTCCAGGCTGTAGTCTCTCCTCCTCCTAGAAAGATGCTTCAGGCCTGCCTACGTAAACAAGGAATATCTGTTTACAATGCGTTTGCGCGCCTCATGATGGGTGTTCCCCCTACCCTGTGCTGAATGCAATGTAGCTAACGGTGACATTAAATTATGGTGTGCTGCTTTTTGCCAGCCACAGGTGAATGTGTACACGTAATCAAATGTGGTTACTGTGGTCAAGCTAATACACTGCTAGTGTACAGTCTGACTTGCCTTGTAGCAGCTGCTTTGTGTACTGTGGGTCTAAGCTGCTTGCTCAGCTGGGGCTGAACAAAGGAACATGCCAGGGTGAGATAATAACAATGTGCTGGACTGGCCACTCGCTAATTTAAACAGCATTTACTGCTTGAGCCAGAAGTAGTGTGGGATTATCAGTTGCTTTTGTTCATGTTGTCTGTGACTTCAAAGATTCCTGCCAGTCATCTAAACAATGGGAATATTAGTTTCATTTCTCAGAATGAAATGGAAATAAAACTTAGACTTGCCATGGTGTATGTTCCTCTACATAGAATTAATTCTAAAAGTAGCTTAAAGAGCTGGCTGAGAGTGAGCAGTTGAATAACTGCAAGCTGTGTAAGTTCTGGATAGTACCTTTCGCACAACTGACTTCAGAATGAGAGTCACTACAAATGACATACTACTACTTCTTAAAAAGAAGTTATTTAAAAGCGCAAAAAGGAGTTAGTTGCTAGGCATAATTTTCAGTAGATGTTGGGTGACTAGGTGTCTCTGGTCCTATAAGATAGTCCTTTTTAAACTTGGAAAGAAAAGTTATCCAGAGGTTGGTGCATGAAATCTTGAGCAGGATGGAAGCTTGCTTCAGCAGGTGGGAAGTGTAAATGCAAGGCTTTTTTGGGAACGAGGAGCCAGATCTGGCTGCAGAGGAGGATAAATCTGAAGTGGATTCTCAGCTGGATAAGGAGCTTGTATCATCAGGAGCCCAAAGCGATGCTTCAGACGGAGGCAGTGCTCTGAAGAAAGCACCATTTGCATGAGCCTAGAGCAAGGGAGGCTGTGTAGTAAGCAGGGGAACTAAGCTGTCTTCAGGGCCTGTGCTTTTCTGCAATATGCTTCAGGACTGATGGAATAAAAAGATGTGCTGCTAACAGAGGTGCTGTTGCAGATGGCTGTGTCTCAGCCCCTTCCTGTCTGTGCCCAGACCAGGACTTGTGCTGTAGCTCCACCATGTGCCAGGCAGGTTGCAGTGAGTGTGCTATCTCTCCTCCTGTAAAGCTGATTGGAAAAGAGGAGTACCATAATCTCCTAAACCCTATGGTTTAACCCGCTACTGAAAAGGGGAGCATGAAAAACATTAGTGTTGCTTTGTTTTAACTTTGTGATGGTCACTAGTTAAAACAAAGCCCCAAGGAGGACTTGCGTTTGCTCTAGCAGAGGCCTGCCTTGCTCTGCACAAGCGCTGCTGTACAAGCTCCCACAAGCTTTTTGTGCTTGTTTTTTTGTGCTTGTTTGTGCTGCTGTTCCTAGGTGACACCAAAGCTCAAGGCATGTGTTGCCAGCTGCCCTGGAGTTCAGAGAAACTGGGGGAAATTGCTTGCTATATATGAATAGCTTGATGGCAGGCTGGAAGACAAGAGGCCAGATGTATCTGTCTAAAAAGTACAGGAATAACTGCTTCCAAATTGTCTTTTGTCTGCTGGCAGACTGTCATGTTTCTTGGCAGTTCCTGCCCTGCTACCTGCTAGTCACAGCCCACTGCAACAGCAGATGTGGGAAGATGAAGCTGATTTACCAGGGACCTCTGGCAACTCCTATTGTGCTTTTCTGAGGGAATGATTTCTAAGCAACATTACTTAACACAATAGATACGCATAGAATTCTTAAATTATCAGATCCACCCTATATGTATCGTAGGCTGCTTTGTGATTTTCCCTTGAAGCCCAAACAAGGGTTTAATAGGGATGGGAGCAGTCACACTGTGGCCATTTTCTTTTTTTCCTTGGACAGGTCTGTCACTGCTCTTTCACTTGATAGCTCAGTTGACCTGGTTTCTGCATGCTTGCTCAGTGAATAGTACTGTTTTGCAGCCTTTTTCTGGTGTGACTTGAGCTCAGGCTTCTGCCTTGGGCAAGTATCTCCATTTATGTTCCTCTCTCACAGGTTTCTGGTTTGCCCTTGATTGAGCCGCTCTGGAGAGATCCAGTGCGACTTTCAAACAAGCTCACGAAGATATGGGTCCAGGGTGGTGAGTGCCAGCATCTCCAAGTGGTGTGGCCAAGTCTGAAAGCAGGCAGCACATCTCTGCCGTAGGAAAGTACAAAAGCCCCACCACTGTTACCCTCACTGGAAAAGCTGTGTCCTGGACCATGTGTGAAAAGGCATGGCTAGCTTGCATCATTGTAGCACCCACCAGCCTGGCCATGCTGAATTAATAAGCTCTTCGGTGGATGGAGGTGTAGGATTAGTTCAAATGGTTTCCAGACTGCTGCCAGCATCTCTCCTTTAGTGCACTAACTGCAAAGACTGATGCAGAATGAGAGGAAAAAAGCCCTGCTGAGGAAGGGAGGTGGTGCAGCTGCAAAGAGTGCTGTTGCAGGTCTGTTTGCTCTTTCTCCTGGCATCCAGCTTTAACTGATTTGCCCGGCTGCCACCTCTGGTGCTCTGGGCTGCTCTCCTGAGGGCATGCTGAAGAATGGCATTAGCACTATTGGACAACATGGAGAGGGGCTGGTATTGTCTCTGAGTGATTCCTGCAACCTGCCAAAAGCACGTTTGACTTCCAGCACTTGAGAGCTTCCACAGGTTAGAGGTACTAATTCTTTTTATATTACTAACCAGGTACTAAGCCCACATCTTTAGCAGAGAGTATCAGACTGAGGTTTCGTTGGTACAAACCGTGGCTTTCCCTCTTTTGCCTCAATGGAGAAAAAAACTAATGACCTCTTCTACTCTTTTGTCTTCAGATCTTTGGAACAGTCTTCATGTAAGTGGTTCTCCAGATGAGAAGGCGGCAAGCGCAGATCAGAGGACAGTTCAGGGATGCAACTGTGGCAGAGCCCCTGAGAGCTAGAGGAGCAGGAGCCACCCTGGGTGGAGCAGTTAGCATTTTCAGAGCTGCCGGACTCCTGCAAGGCTTATGGAGGGTGGGCAGTGCCCCCTGTGGGCACAGTGAATCTAAGCTAGCATCAACACAACCAGGCATGTGGACATGCTGTCCTAAGCTATGCTGGTGGGAGCAAGGCAAGAGCTGCAGTAGATTTGCTGGTCTGAGTGTGTATTTAAGAACAGCCTCTGAAACTTCAGCCAGAGCTGTGCAAGCTCCAAGGGAGTCTTCAGCTGGAAGTCAGGCAAGTGTGGCAGAAAGCCAGCATGAATGAATAGGAAGAAAAAAGGAAGCATACAGATGGTAGAAGGGGTCTCACACTACCCAAGAGCAGACTTTGCCTGAGCATGCAAGGATGGAGTTGGGAAAGCCAAAGCTCAGCTGGAGCTGGACCTAGAGGATGTGAAGGGCAATAAGAAAGGCTTCATTATCAAGAAGGGTGTCTTCATCAGCAGCAACAGGAGGGGTGAGGAAAATGTGGATCCAATCCTTAATAGAGCAGAGGGATTGGTGACAAAGGACATGGCTGAGGTACTCAGTGCTGCTTTTGCCATGATTTTTATTGGTGAGGTCTGGCCTCAGACCTGCCAGGTCCCAAGCCTCATGGCAGTCTGAGGATTACATCTGAAGGTACTGAGAAAGGTGGCCTATGTCATCGCGAGGCCATGCTCTAAAATCTTGGGAAGGTTCCTGCTGACTAGAGGAAATAATATATTCCACCCATCTTCAAGAAGGGCACCAAGGAAGATCTAGGGAACTGCAGGCCAGTCAGATATACTTAAGTCCCTGGGAGCGAATCGTCCTGGAAGCTGTTTTTCAGGCACATCAGATGTTGACTGGGAATAGCCACCATGTCAGGGGCAAATCCTGCCTGACCAACTCCATTGCGTTCTCTGAGGACATGGCTGGCTGTGTGGACAAGGGGAGGACTGTGGATGCTGTTTGTCTTGACTTTAGCAAGGTCTTTGATACTGTCTTCCACAGACTCCTTATAGCCAAGGTGGAGACACACGCTCTGGAGGACTACAGGGTGGGTGGAAATTTGGCTGGACTACGAGGTTCAGAGCGCTCAGCAGTACAAAGTCCAACTAGTTATAAAAGGTGTTCCTCAGGGATCAATTGTAGGGCCAGTACTGTTTAACACCTTTCTTAATGACCTGGCTGATTGCCCAGTGCGTGCTCTCATCAAGTTTGTGCCTGGTACCATACCGAGGGGAGTGGCTGATATAGTGGAGGACAGCACTGTTGCTCAGAGGGACCTCGACAAGCCAGAGGATTGAGCTGACAGGAACCTCATGAAGTTAAGCAAAGGCAAACACAATGTACTCCCCTGGGAGGGAGCAGCCCATGCAGCAGACCAGGTTGACTTGACTGCCAGTGGAGCAAGGCTGCAGAAAAAGCACTGAGGGTGCTGAGAGACAAGCTGCTGGCCAGAAATCAGCAGGGTGCCCCTGCGCCAATGCACCAGGGCTGGCTTAGCAATAGTGCAGCCAGTGGGGCAAGGGGAGGGCTACTGCCCTCCATTTGGCTCTGGTGAGACCACAGCTGGACACTGACACTGTTTGGGCTCCCCAGTGCAGGACAGACAGTAACAGACTGGTATGAGTTCAGCAGAAGCCCCTGAGACCTGGGAAGGTCCTTGTACTCCAGAACGGCACTGGAAATGCCTAGCCCCGATACACTCCATATGCTCAGGAGGAAGAAAGAAGAGATGGGTTCCTCTGGGCATCCTGACAAGGGTGTGCTTGCACAACAGATGGGGAACACTTGGGCACATATTTTCCTCTGCCCTGCTCTTGGGGAAGATGTTCTGGTGCATTGATGCTCAACATGTCCTGGCACATGGGACTCAGTGTTTTGGAAGATAAGCCTGGGGATGGGGCTTGCCAGGAGCTCCTTTGTGCTTCTAAGCTTCAATAGGAGCCATCACCTAACGGGTGCAAGGGGACAGTTGCTCTTTCCATGTCCTGAATATCCTTGCTAAAGCCATGACAAAGCTGGGACCTCGTGCCCCTTCTGAGATGTTCAGAAACCAATAGCATGGTCTTCTGTAATCCTGGAAGAGCCATAGATCCAGAGACGGCTGTCCCTGGGGGAACTCTGCAAGCGCTGGGCAGTGAACATCCTGCCTCTTACTGGTGCTCATCTGCCTATTGACATGGCTCTCAATGCTCAGAGGAAGGCTGCTTCCACTGCTCTGCTCTTACCCCACAAGGAGGTGCCAGAGCTGAAGGTGGTCCCTGTCCTGAGCTATGCTCTCCATGGCTGCCTTCCCTGAGCTGGCAAGTCGAGGCCACTGCATATTGTGGTTGGGCTCTATGGAGACAGCAGCCTCTGCAGGGAGATCACTTCCTGCCTTACTTTTGCATTTAAGGAAGATTTGAAAATGCCATGTTTTCTGCTTGGCCCTGGCTACCAACAGTACTGTCACCCAGCCCTGTCAGGGATCAGCCCATCCTGGGCTATTCCATCCCTGGAAATGCTTCTTTGAGAGCCCTTGGTTGGCAGATTCCGGCTCAGGGCAGCCTGGAATTTGATGTTTATAATTATAATTTAGGAGGATGAGGCATCTGGTACCCTCCATTCCAGCTAGTTGTGGGTACTCAGGGGGCCTGCTGAGAGCAGCTCTTCTGGCTCCGTCAGCACATGCCCCTGAGACTCTGGTAGGGTTTGCTGAGCCAATGCTGAGAGGTTTTGGGTCTCATGGAGTTCTACAGCACTGCAAGAGTCACAGAACAGCCTTCTGCTGCATCCCAGACACCTCTGGCTTTTTACCCGGGCCAGAGTTTTTGCTGGGAGAGGAGAGCAGTCAGTGTACCTGCACTATGCTCACCCACATTGCTCCAGAGAGGCCAACCTGTCTCTGCCTCTCCTCCTTGCTTTAGGCCAGTGGTTGTGCCACAGTGGCACTCACTAAGGGGCACTTTGGCATGACACCCAGTGCCTTTCTGCTCACAAGCAGCCACATCTGCAGTGCCCTGTCATTGACACTGGAGCCCTTCAGCTGCCCAATGCAATGTTAAGGGCTTGGGGCAACCCCTTCATCCAGCGTCCTGCACAGGGACAGAGCTGTTCCCTTCATGCTTCCCAACCATCTTCGGGCACTGAGGCAGAAATGTGCACCCATAAACTGCCCTAGAGGGGTGCAGGGCAAGAATAATTCAGGAGCCTCAAAGCTTGAAGGCTGGAGCCAAGGAGAGAAGACACTATTCTCAGCAAGGAGGAGGTGGCTGCACACACCCTGCTTGCCTATGAGAAATGACAGCTTTATCCCATGTGGGAGAAGAAAGGCTGAAGGGGACACTCAGAAGCAAAGCATTCTCCTCCCAGGTGTATTTACGGCCTTGCTTGTGGCTGGGCCTGGCTGAGTGAGCCAGCGGGGGGCCTGGTAGCTTGGGCGCAGGTTTTAACGGGCCTGCGTGGGCTGCTGGCTCTGTCGCTTTCATTTCACTTCTCTTACTCGCTCGGTAAATCTTGCCTGACGGGGCAGGAAGAGGCACTGAGCACTGGAAGGGGGAGGAGGTGCTGAGGCAGCGGCACTGCCGGTTGGTAACCTCAGCACTTCCTCCAAGCAGGGTGCCTTTTGCTCCAAGTAGGGGCTGTGCTGAAGGATGCTGCCCTGATATCTCTGTGCCCTTTCCTGGGTGGTCACCGTGGTCCCAGCAATGGCTGTGTCTCCTGGAGGGATCCCTGCTGAGCTGCAAGGTAAGCATCATCCACCTCAATGCTTCTTGGGTGTCACATGGAACCTGCTGATCTGGGGCCTGCTCGGCTGCCCTCATGGCGGTACTGAGGGTGGTGGGTCTGCTCTTGGGTTCCTCATCAACCCCAGCCCAAGCGGATCTGAGCAGGGCCAAGAACACAGGGTCTGCTCTTGGCTGCAACACCTGCTCACTTGAGGATGCTGCTTAGACTGAAAGCGTCCCCTAAGAACAGTCTGGCTCCTCGGGGATGTGGTTTTCTGAGGCTTCCGCTGACCAGAAGGGTTTGCAGGTGCAGCATGATGCAATGGACAGCTGCGGGCTTGGGATCCCCACGCCAGCCGAGGGATCTCCAACACTTCCCAGGGGCAGCCTGACTGGCACCATGCTTGGCAGGGAGGCATGGCCTGCAGCCCTGCCATGGCTCTCAGGTAGCAGAGGGATGTGTGAAATTCCGTGGCTAGCTACTGCTGAGGCTTCAGGGAAGGTTCCCAGACTTCCAAGATCTCACTGAAAAACTAAATGACTGCAGGAGAACTAGGGGCCCTAGCTTCACCAGCCCCATTGTTGCTTGCAGTAGGGTGGGAAGGCTTACACTGTTGTCACAGACCCGATTCCCAGCTCTACCAAGTTGCATCTCCAGGGACACGGTGGCTTAGGCCACAGGACCTACATGCTCTGCTCTTGACTAAGGCAGCAGAGCCTCCAGGGGCATAAACCTGCATAGAAAATCCTCCCATATTGGACAGATGTGCAGAGAACAGGCTGGATAAAACCATTTGTGGTCTCAGGATGCAGAAAGCCAGATGAGAGTTTTGACAAGAAAACTCCTAGCACAAGAGGGATATGAGCTAACAAGTCCTCGCGGCCAGGAGAGGAGCTAACAGGGCTACCTGCCGCTTCAGCGATGGCCAGAGTGAGCAGTGTCATTGTGAAAATGACACTTAGTCTTCTTTGCAAGGAGACAGACAGTTGCAGTTCTAGTCACAACAGCTTGTTCTGAGCAAAAGGTCTGAATCATGAGAAAAAGAAGGGCAGCTAAGCAGAGAGGTGAAGCAAAGCTTGAGATGAGAGAAAGCAAACAGGAGTGGAGCTTGGGCTTGCCTACAACAACCATGGAAGTGACAGGATTGCAAACATGGGGAAGCTGGCACACATGACAAACAGTGCACATCATGGCCAAGACAATTTCCAAAAAAATGCAAAGGCATAATACATCCCTGGATGCATCATGGAGAGGTCAGGACTCAGCTGCGGCACTGAGGAGCTTGTGGTGGGAGAGCACATGTAGAACTCCCCACCAGCCCTGTGGCTAAGTGCAGGAAGGAAGGAAGAGAAACAGGGACTCAGCTGGAGCACAGTACCAGATCCCGATGAGCAAGGCTGTGCCAAAGCATGCGCAGTGTAATCCTAGCATGAGTAGGCAAATCCACATTATGTTGAAGTCAAATGCCAGGTATCCTAATAAAACCCTAAGTTGTGCTCCAGGAAAAGCCCTGAAGGATCCCACGTAAGGAGGCCAAGCAGCATGTCTGTGGAGGACAAACTGGTGGTGCTGAACGACTGTGCTTGGTCTCAGGTGTAGCCAAGGCTGAACATGCCAATGAGCTCCACGTATCACTGAGCTCTGCATGCCACCTGAGCAGCAAACCAGATTCAGACCAGGTTTGTGAGGAAGTGCATAGCTTGGATGAGAAGCTGTTAAGCGCCGACAGCTCAATCTGATGCAGCCTCCAGCTTTGCTGCACAATCACAGAGAGCAGGTGGTGTCATCAGTGTCTACCTTCAGATGTGGGTAGAGAAGGATTAATTCCTGGAGGTGAATGGGATGTGTGGCTAAATTGGTTCATGTCTGTTTGGGAGAGTGCAATACCAAAATCAACTACTTCCTTTCTGCAAGACCACAAAGTAAAGAGGGTCTCCATAAAGAGGGGCAAATGGTCAGTTTGGAATTCATTGCAAAGGACCTGTGCCTGGAGACAGGAGTGTTCCACTGGCCTTGCACATGGGATGCCACTGTGAGCACAGGATGGAGCTGGGGGGGAGTCAGAGCATGTAGCTTGTACCATGTGGAAGCGCCTGGCACTGGCACATCATGGGGGAAATCCATTCTTGGCTCAGATGTGATGAGGACCATGTGTATGACTCCAAATAGAGAAAGGCTGGCAGAGTGCTTTCTGCCTTCAATCTGAGACAACTTGATGTCCGATCACTGCTGCCTGGGGATGCCCACTCTTGGCAAGCAGGAGGTTTGTGTTGTGCAATAGGACTGCTGAGACCGCCACTGTGATGTAGGGGAGTTGGAACCATGCTCAGACCTTCTCCCCAGAGAGACATGCATGCCCAGATCCCATCCCCCTCCCCTGACCCCTAAGCGCTCCCTTTTGGTGTGGGAGTGGGGAACTCAGTCTGTGCTTGAGGCCACAGGGGGATCATCTTTGGGCATGCTGTGCCATGCACCTTCCTGGGCAGGAGGTCACAGGCACATGGTAAAGGAACAAGTCCAACCCCTAGCTTCAGCCAGATGATTTACACTGGACATCGATCTTTTCAGAGGGTATCGCTGCCTTCCTGGGGATGAAGGAGATCCTCCTGGTCAAGAGAGTCCAGCTGCAGGTGAAATCCAAGTACGACAATTACATCTTGGTACGTGCAGGGTCTGGCACTCCGTCCCTTTGCTGTTAGCCTGAGCCTGACGGGGTCCCAAACCCACAGTGTGCAGAGGGAGCAGTGCCCACCCCACTGAACTGTGCAATAGGATGGTAGGGACACACAGTAGGGATGGGGGGGGGGGGGTTAAACCCCACAGATAGGGCAAATGGCATCACCAGAGGCATGAAAGACCTTCAGGGCTGTCTGGGTCTTCCCTGTCTGCACAGGGCTTGCAGAGCAGCATACAGGGCCAGGCATATATCTACCTCTCCTCCCAGCATAGGGATGCTGTGCTCAGCCAGTGAGCCATCAGTCACACAACTGGAGGCCTTGCAGGGCAAGAACAGGATGGACCCTGCTGCAGGTTACAGACTGCATTATCTGAATTATCAACTAAGTTTTCCTGGCTCATGCTTTCCTCAGTTTCTCCAGGCAGCAGCTTAATGGCTTCAGTGGGGGGAGGGGGGGGCAGACTATTGACTTGGGGGTGGGAGGGCGCTGATCTGAACAGAATGGCAGCTCCTGTGTCACCCCAGTCCCTTGTCACCTGGTTTTCCCTGCCTAGGTGCTGACCTCCTGGCGAGCCTACATGCTGCTGGTGATGCTGCCAGTGAGGGTAAGTGCTGGGGGTTCCTCTGCTCTATGGCAGACCACTGCTGCCCCCAAGAGGACCTCCCTCACTGCCTTGGGGTGCCAGCACCAGCACAGGGCCAGGTGTCCTGTACGGTGGCCATAGGTAGCCTGGATCAGGGGGTCTGGAGAGCCCCGGGAGCAGGATTAGTCTGTGGGACTTGCTCCCAGGATGCAGCAGCATCAGGGGCTGCATGTGGCAAATGGGATAGGGTGGAACGGGCAGGAAAATGGGAGAGGGGGCTCGGATTGGGGCACTGACAGGCTGAAGCTGAGGACTCTGGCCAAGCGCCTGGGAAGCTGTGGCCGGGCACTGGCCTGGGTCATGGGGCAGAGCTTAGAGTCCGGCGCTTGGAGTCCAGCTTTGAAGCATCTCCATCAGCACCACAGCTGATCCAGGTCTTCTCTCCCACCAGGTGCACGGCAGTTTCAGCTTTCTGGAGGTGCGGGAGATCACAGTGCAAGAGCCCAGCCTGGTGAGTGGCACTCATTGGGAAAGCCTCCCTGGGCAATCCCCACGTGGGGCATGTCAGCACCTGGATTGCCAAGGCATGTTCCGCCCATCTCTCCCCATTGGAAACCCCAGCCTGGAGCCCCCCTGCAGGGTCTGAGGGGAGTCATTGCCCACTGTTTTACATTGTGGGTCACCATTGCTGAGCTTTGGGAGCTTCCTAGCATATTTATCCTTTTGCCACCTCTAAATAAATCCTCTTACGGCTTCACCTATGGTATCACCCTCCTGAGTCAGAAGTAAGGGGAGGCACTCAGGGGTGCTGAGGTGGGGGGATATTGGTGTCTGCACTCACTCTCCTCCAGCAGACCGGGGTGTGTACCCTGCAAAACCACTACTGAGAGCTGGAGGCAGCTTCCTTGGCATTTGGGTGACACCTCCTGCTCAGCAGGGGCAAGGTGATAAACTGCAACTGGCTTACCCAGGCAAAGCCAAATATAGCAGGAAGGTGTTCTAAACCCTATTAATCCTCTTAGCAGCAAGGTGTGCATGCATGGTAGACGTAGCAGTAGCAAACCATGAAGGAGAAGAATAGGGTGTCCCAAATCGGACATGTCAGCTGAAGCCAAGGCTGCAGTCCCGGTTAACCTCTTGTCTTGCTTTTGCTCATTAAAGCACCATCATCAATGATAGCCCTGACTTGTAAATAGGGCTTCTGCTGCTTGACATTAGAGAGAAAAACCTCTTAGGAGTAGTCTGCGTATTTGAGCTGCACTTTACTTTGAGAGCTCAAGCAGGAGTGCAGAGTTAAAGAGGAGCTAGGCAAGAGCAGAAGAGGAAGACATGAGCCCTCAGACAGCATAGCATCGGGAGCTAGAAATGCCTGGTATGGCCTGGAAACTTGCACACAGGCTATGGGGTATAGGGAGGAAAACTGAGGGGTGATCCAGGGTCTCACATATCCTGGGAGGGAGTGTCAGGAGGAGAGGTGCATCCTGAGCAAGTGTGCTGTGAAGGTGCAAGCAGGGCTGAGTGATGTCATGGACAGGACAGTGTCACCTGGGCACTTACAAGAAGCTGGAAAATCAGCTAACTTCAGACCATTGGCTTGTCTTTGAGATCATCTGACTGGTCACAGAGCCCTGAGGATATAAGACAACTCTAGTGGTTATTCACCTGCCAGTCTGAGCACTTGGCTAGAGTAGGCAGAGACTGGCCCCACTGTCACATAGGGAGCCCTGGCTCGGAAAAGAAGCTCCATCCTTTATGCTGCCCAAGCAGATAATTGTCATCCTCCTCCTACCTCTCAATCAGTGTGTAATTGAATTAGGGAATGTGTTGCCATGGGATTTGGTAGGAGCCAAAAGTTAAAAAAGCATCAAAAACCAATGAGACAAATTCAGGGATGAAACCTCCATCAAAGGCTCTTTAACACAGCAAGCTGGCTGTGGCTTACCTGGGGATGGGCAGATGCAGTGAGTCAGCTGCTCCTGTACTGTCGTACCTGTCCACCATCTGTACTGTTCCTGTCCACCACTTGTGCCCTAGAGATGGGACCCCAGGCATTTCTGCTCTGGAAACCCTGACATCTCCTCTGTTGCATCCAGGTTTTCCAGTTTTGCGGGAGTTCGCTGCAGGGGTGCAGGCAGAGAGGTTTGCTCTGCCAGGACAGCAAGGGGCAGAGCTGGTCTGGAGGCAGCTCTGAGGGTGGAAGGAGGTTTTGTTGTGGATGAGTGAGTTCAGGCACTGAAATCAATGCCAAACGGGGTCTATCATCTTGGTCCTCTCAATCCCTAAAGCTCTTGGCAAGAAAAGGGCAGACCACTAGTGATGTTACTGTGTCTCTGAAAGCAAATCACTGTGAGACCATGAGCTTTAAACTGGTGTCATCCTACAGTTATGGCTGGGGCTGCTGCAGGCAGAGGTTATTCTCACCCTGACGGATTGGGGCTGCTTTTGCATTACCTTATCTTTAATTCTGCGGGGGCAGGGGGAGGGGAGGAGGATGCTAATGCCTTATTCTGGCACATGACAATGTCTTTACTATGTTTCATCCTGAATTCCTGTTGCTCTCAGCCTCACCTCCTCTTACAGCACTCTGGCTAGAATTATAACTGCAGAAGTTGGATGCTTGCAGTAAGAGTGCAGCCCTTGCAGTGTTTGGCCAGTTGCTGTCAGTGTCATGTATGCAGGTTTGCTGTATGTTGCCAGTTTTCTCAGATATCTCCCATCCTTTGGCCTCTGCAGGTTGTCATAGAAACAGATACATCTTCTTATGCCTTCCGGCTTAAGTCATTTGATGATTTGGAGCAAGTTGTCATCCATGTCACCATGTCACTTAAGAAGGTCTTTCCAGACTCATCCCCAGGGTAAGGGTCCCCTAGTCCTCGGGGATTGTCATGTAAGAACTGGAGGGATCATGTCACCTTGGAGGAAACATCCTTTGCTCAGATAGAGCCAAAAAACAGGCTGGGTGTCCAGTAAGGCCTTTTACTAGGAAGAAACCATGCTGATGGAGGCCAAATGTTCCTTGTTCCCTGATCACATCAGGAGGAATATTTCTGGTCACTCTCTGGGCCTGGCATATGGGTCATAGCTAGGTGTATATTGGGATGGGGATTGTTTTCTTCCACCCTACTCCCTGGTCCTTTCCCCAGAACATTGCTCAAGAACTCCCCCCCTAACCTGTACGAGAGGATTCGGAGGATCATAGACTCCCTGGAGGAAATGTTGCAGAGCAACCAAGGGCCCTGCGGTAAGTGCCGTTCTCCCCGCATGCATACCAGACAGGGGCAGGAGTGTTGGAGCACCTCAGAGATCTGTTACAGCCCAATACCCACCAATGCTAGCCACACAGTCATCGCCAGTGGCCCCCCTATGTCTGGCGGTGCGGCAGCTCCTGCACCAGCTTATGTCTGTAGGAGCCCTGCTAGCAGGGTACGCTCTCCATCAGGGTGTCCCATCTCACAAAGCAGGAATGAAGTGCATAGTGTGTGAATGAGGAGCCCATTTGGCAGGCTGGAGGGGTTACAGCTTCCCAGAAAGGAGCATGACAGCTGTATGGCAAGGATGCACAATCACAGATGCATCTACCCTTGAGAGTGTGCAGCCATAGATGCTTCTGCATACCGAATGTGGTGTTGCTGCAGCACCAAGCACTACAGCACCAAGCCTGGATTCTAGCTGTTTGGAGTAGGAACATTCAAAGCTCCAGAGGTTTTAGTAGGAGAAAGGTTAGGCTAACATAAGCTGGATAGAGGGATGGTTACTAAAAAAACTTCTGCATGACCACAACACTGTCATTCCTCTGCTTTCACCATAGCAACACAACCTGCCTGGCATCTTATGTCTGAATTAGGGGCGTTGTTATAACATAGAAATTGGATCCCAGGTAGGTCCCTGGGGTTGTGGCACAGGTTTGGAGCTGAGCTGCCCATGGGCACAGTGGAAAAGCAGAATGTGCCCCAGCACCACAAATTAGGAAGAATGCAGGGACCCATAATAAGGAGGCCACAGTGATGTGCTGGGGAGGGCTGGCATTGGAGCTGTGATGTTTGCAGATGCAATACATTGGGGCCAGGCATAGAGCAGGCATATGGGAAAAGCAGCGCATGGTCCAGCAGTAAGAGCCATGTCCAGGCAGGCTGGCGTGGCCTGGCAATGGTTTCCAGGGCGGGCCAAGCTCCACCTCCGCCATCTAGGAGCTTAGCTTTACAATCCATGGCCATAACCACTGTGTTTGTATGGAAACAAAACCTCTCAATAAAAGCGTATAGAGAGAAAACAGGCAATATGGCGCTAGGATTTCCTGCATGGATCAGGTGAAGGGAGCAGAACTGTGTTAGCCCCCTGAATTGTGTAGTCCCTTTTGGGATGGCAGTAGACCAAGCAGGACACTGCAGCCCCTTTGAGGAGGGCAGGGAGAGCTCCTGCCTTCCCTTTTCTGCTTTCTGACCACCCCAAAGGTCTCCTCTGCGTCCCCTTGGGGAGGTCTGCTCACAGTGCCATCAATACTGCCTTCTCTTTGCAGGTGGGTTTTCAGAGACATATGCTGCTTTATGTGATTACAATGGCTTTACCTTCCGCGAGGAGATCCAGTGGGTAAGCTGGCCCACCCTGCAGAAAGGAGACAATCACAGCAGGTTGTTGGGAGGGCAGGGCAGCAGAATGCTGCCTGCACTCCGCACTCCAGCCGCACAGCCATCCCAGGAAGAAGAGGTGTCCTAGGTGCTGGGAGTATCTTGGGGGCCAGAGACATCCCAGGGCTGGGAAGCATCCTGGGGCTGGGAACTAAAGTTTTACACTGCTGGAGTGCTCCCTTCTCTTTAATGGGGTGGAATGAAGTGCAGAGGGGGATGAGATGCCTTGAACCAGGAAGTTTCACAGGCTGATGTAGAAGAAGAGCCCCTGGAAATCCATGGTCTTGCTGGGTGTGTCCAGTGGAGACGAGCTGATGACAGCACATCTGGCCATGCTAGGACACAGCCACAGCAGGATGGAATGACCCCCTCCTCCTGTGGGACACCAGCTGACTCAAACTCACATCTTTCCAGGCCCTCGTCCCCACCACAGAGCAGGTTCATTGGCTTCTCCTGGCCAATCCCTGTGAAAGGGGTCAGGGAGCCACCGCACCGTGGGGAAGAGTCGCACCAGTCTGGGACATGTGCTCTTGCTGCCTCTGGCCCTAGGGAGGTTTTGGGCTATGGATTTAGGCTTGAGGCTCCCAGCATATGGCTAGGCTCTTGGAGGCTGTGGGAAATGGGTTCCCAGGTGATGGTCCCCAAGAAATCAGCCTCTGGGCAAAACATAGATCCCATTGATGGCACAGCTTGCCAGGCATGCCAGCAGGTGCCGAAGCCCTTCCCTGGACCTGGCACTGAGCCCTGCCTGAGTGTCTTATCTGTCTGGCAGGATGTGGACAACATCTACCACAGCCAAGACTGCCGGGAGTTCAACCTCCTGGATTTCAGCCACCTGGAGAGCCGGTGAGTCATTCAGCCTCACCATGTGTGTCATGAAGGCAGGAGCCTGCCACTCCTCAAGCACCTTGGCCATGCTGCCCTGCACCCACCAGCACTTGTCCCCTTCCTTGCTATCTATGGCAGGAGCTGGTGTGTGGCATGATGCTTTTGTGTTCTCTTGTTGGAGGTTTTTATCTCTTCGTCTGCTCCAAGGGTGGTAGGTTTATGTCCTGCTGGCTGCAGGGAGAAGTTTCCCCAGAGAAATTTCCCAGTTAGAAGGGAAATCCCCTCTCAGAGCCACCTCTGTCCCTCACGGTGCCTGTCCCAAGAGGCCAGGAAAACTTTCCTATCCTTTTTTAACATTTAAATAACCCTGAGAATCAGTTAAGGAGATGAAAACTGAAGGCCATATCGGCCTTTCACAGCTTGTGTCAGTCAGGTGTTTCCTTATGCAAAGCAGCCGACTCTGCTAACAGTTGCAAAAATTTGCATTGCTCTGTCTCCTCTCTGGGTTGCAGCTGTGACAGTGCCCCAGACAGCTGTTACAGGGATTTAACCTTCCAATGGGGCTATGAGCTCAGGTTGTGCCTTACACTCAGGCTGCCCTGGCAGCTCTTCCCATCAGCAGGGGCCTCCAACCCCATCCATACCTAGACATATCTATGTCTAGATATATGTCTGTATCTAGAATGATATATCTAGATAGATCTAGACATATCCAGAGATGTGGCCTTAGAAAGGAGTGAAGGCTTAACTCCAGAAGAAAGTGGCTGGCCAGGCTCTCATCTGCCAGCTGGAAAATAGTAAATTGAAGGTCTGGGTTTTCTGTTTTGGGGAACAGAGAAGCTGTGCTAGGTCAACCTGAATGGGGACATTTTTGGATATTTCTTTGGACCAGAAAGTCAAAAAGAAACTTTGTATTCACTCAAGCACAACACGTGCTGTTCTTTAAACACAAGTGAGTTCAAAACAAAAATGGACATACTAACAGGGACATCCAAATTTTTGATTGATTTTCTTTTCCCTGGAGGGAACAATCTGGTAAAACTGAGCTCTATTTTTGAGGTGCTTTAAACTCACAGGCCTTCTCCAAAAATGCCTGGCCCTGACTGCTCAGTCCTGCTCTGGTGAATGCTGTGTTTGTGCACCTTGGGCTGTTTGTGGAGGTATGCCCTGGGGCAGTTTTGGCTGTGCATCCCAAAGCTGTTGTGGCTGTGCACCAGGAGGCAGTTATGTTTGTGTGCTTCAGGGTGACTGTGTTTCTGCACTCTGTGGTGGCTGTGACTGTGCATCCCAGGGTGGTTGTGACTGTGCACCATGAAGCAGTTGTGTTTCTGCACCACAGGGTGATTGGGGCCCAGTTGGCTGCTTTGCCAGGCAGCCACCCTCAGCCTGGACCCTGACTGCCTTGTTCTTGTCACCCTGCAGAGACATAGCACTGAGTGTTGCTGCCTTGTCCTTCAACCTGTGGTTCACGAAGCTCTACTGCAAGGACTTCAGACTGGTGAGTGCCCATCATGTGGCACAGAATGTGACACATGTGGCTCCAGTACTGGTGGAGCTGTGTCCCCTGCAGACGGCCTGACTTTCAAAAAGGCTTTCTTTATCTGCAGAACCTGGAGATTTCAGAGCAGCTCCTGTATATGCTCAGCAAATCAGTGACGCTGGAAGAGCTGGTGCTGGAAAACAGTGGGCTAAAATTGTAAGGAAATGTAATGCTTTTCTGAGGGTATTCTGTAACATTGATGCCTCCTGGGCAGCACTGGATAATTGCCTCTGGTCAGCCCAGGGAGCTTCCTCCAGCTATTTTGCTGATTATGTCCCCAAAGTGTTAAAACAGCAAAAGTGTTGGTTAAATTTGAATCTATAGGGTGAAATACTTGAGTGATGCCAACCTGCATCTAACATGACAAACTCCTGCCTTGAAAATCAGAGGCTGGAGGAGGGGGAATGCTCATCCCTCCCAGGTGCTGGAGCACTGTTTTTTCCTGGAGGCAGGGCTCACACCTTCATTAATGTGGCTGAGGGATCTAAGGATGTCAGAGCGGTTCACAGTTTAGGACTGTGGGGCTCCTTGGTAAGGTCACTGAAACATTAACCTGCATATTGGCCCTGCAGCCTGCCCTGCATGGGTAGAAGACCGCAGAGCTGCACTGTTGGGGCTGCCAGGAGGGTGCAGCACCCTGGCCAGCTCACTCATATGCCCGGGTTGGGTGTCCCTGCAACTGGGATGTTGATGCCACATAGCCTAGACAGTGCGAGAGCCCACTGAGGAGCAGCCCCCGCTCCACCTCCCCACAGCCTGGAGGCCAGCAGGCCTGCTGCAGCCTTGGCGAGACTCTGCTTTTGGATGAAGCCTGGCTCTGGCACTCTAGCAGGAGCCAGCACTGCATCCCCGCAAGGCTGCAGGGTAGGCGGCCATGTCTCTCAGTGGTGTCTGTACCTTTGTCAGACACACATCCCTTCTCTCTGCAGTGACTTTGCTCAGCGGATGGCCCAGGCACTCAGCAGACATCCTGACTCTGTGCTACACACCATCAATCTTGCTGGCAACCAGCTGGAAGACAGAGGTACTCTACAGCCCGCTGTGCCAGAATGCATTTAAGCTCATGTGAACTGTTTTTTTCCTCCTGCCCTGGGATTGCCCTTCATCTCTTTCCCCAACTCTGCATCCCATTGGCAGCTGGGAAAAGGCAGCTCCCTGCCTGGAAGTGCCTGCGGAAAGCAGCAACAGGAGTGGGCTGGCTCTGTTCTCAACCCCTAATCCCCTGTGCAGCCTGATGGCGAGTGTGGAGCAACTCATGGCCTCCTTCTGCAGCTCCTGGCCCTCGACCTTTCCAGCATTTGCAAGGCAGCCCAAGCCACTCACCAGTCTGGCTGTGCCTGCAGCAAGCAGCTCAGAGAGCTGCCTTGCTGCCCTGCACTGTGGGGACAATACTTGAGGGTGGTGCGGACACCTGTTTGCGCTCTCATGGCTGCTCAGGGCTTTCTACTCTTCCATTAGGGATAATTGCCTTCAGCCAGCACTTTGAGAAGAGGCCCAAGGGCCTGCAGAGCCTCAACTTGTCCAGGACATCACTCACTGCTAAAGGTACAGCCCTGAGACCACATCCTCCCTGTGGGTGCCAGCTGGGAGGCTGGGCACACCAACACCCTCCACAGCATTCACGGCTCAGAGGGGCCAGGCTGGCAGCAAAAAAAACTCCCAGAGGGGATAGCATAGGTGGGCTGGCGGCTGCATGCCTGTGACAAGCCATTTCAGAGGATGGCACACGCTGCCAGAAACAGCCTCACCACTGGCTGCAAACGAGATGTCTCCAAAATGATGTTGCAAGGCCTGGCTGGGCATGGCACACCTGGGTGTAGAGGGTGATGGTGGGGGGTGAGCAGAAATGGTCCCTCAGGGTTGCCATGGACAGGATGCATTCGAGGACATGATGTCCTGCTGTTCTGGACATAGGAAATCACCCCTTCCTCTGCTCTGTGGCTCTCCACAGTGCGGGGACAGGCTCTGTCCAAGATCTGTGGACATCTGTCTCTTTGGCCTCCCCTCAAGCAGGAATGAGCACATTATGCCAGGCCCTAGCAGCTAATGAAACCATCGGCTCTTCCCTCCGGCACTTGGACCTCTCCGGCAACCCCAGCACCTTGGCCATGGATGACACCAGTGTGAGTGCCGTGGGCTGAGAAGGGTCAATGCTGTGACAGTGTAGGACAGACTGTCACCTGCACACATGGGCGCGCACTCATTCCTCTGGTGGCCTTGCTGCTTGTATCAGAGGATTGGCAGGGCTGGCCTTGGTCCATTCAGGGGCTGAGACCCGCGTCATAGTTGCACAGGCACTCACAAGTGTCTCTTGCTCGAGGGCCTGAAACCAAGGTGCTCAGCATCCCCAGCTGCATTTGGGTGAGGATGCTTGGCACACCGGAAAGCCGTGGCCGTGACATTTCCCTGCCTACCTGAGAGCAACTGTGGTGCTCTGCTGGGGAGACACCTCCCTGTCCTCACATAAGGATCAGAGGTGACATCTTGAGCAAGGAGACAAGCCAGGGACCAAATGGCCTGTGCATGGGATGTGGGTCACTGTGTGATTCATCACCATCTTCGCTTCTCCTTCCTAATTAGAAGGAAGGAGGTTGGCCAAGTTGGAGGCTGGGATTCTTGGGGAGTGGGGATCCAGAGGGTACCCAGGGTGGATACCAGGGGTCCTGGGCAAGATGCTGAGCCCTCTCTCCCCACAGAGTTTGCAGAGCCTCCTCTGCCGGTGCAGCTCGCTCTCCCACCTCAGCCTGTCTGGCACTGACTGCTCTTTAGACACTGTGAGTATTCAAGCAGGGGGACTCCAGAGCCCAGACAGTGACCAATGACCAGCTCCAGAAACTGTTCTGCACCCCTACAGGTGTTCCTAGATCCCCCTACTTGCATCCTGTGCGGTATGGGGCTGCAGAGGCCCAGGGACAGGGGACTTGTGGGTGCAGAGGACTATGATGGCAGCCAGCTCAGCAATGCGCTGTTCTTCATCTCATGGCCTAGGTGGGCTGGGAGGCACCAGCGTCAGCAGGAGGGATAAGGGAGCTGGGAGCAATGGTGGTAGCCAGCAGCCCCAGCACGGGCTGACCCCCTGCCTTAGGGCCTCCCACAGTTTATCCCACACCATCATCACTGTCCCTTTTCTTATCTGGCTTGGGTCGGGGCTGCGTGAGGGGCTATGGTGCTGGCTGGGTCCTTCTTGACATTTCTCAACTTGTCCCCTCCTGCAGCTCTTTGGAGTACTGGCCCATGGATGCTGCACCAGCCTTGTCCATCTGGATCTCTCTAAAAATGTGTACTCACACAAGTAAGCCCAGTGGGTGAAAGGAAGGGAAGCTCAGCCATTGCTCAACATGGCCCAGCAGGCAGCGACTGCCTGGCATCTCCTGAGGCAGTGGGCAGCCAGTGCCAACTACAGGCATGCACAGAAGATGATGCCCTTTTGTGTTTTCCTTTCAGAAAGGTGAAAGATGTCTCTCCTGCCATCAAGCAATTTTTCAGCAAGGCCTGTGCCCTCAAGCATGTCTCACTGGCAGGTACCAAGCTGCCTCCAGACGCTGTAAGGTAAGTGGGAACAGCAGTTTGGCAAGAGGTCCAACCACATGGAGTCCAGCTCTAGGGCCTGAGCCACCCCTGTTATCCCAGGAGAGGCTCATCAGGGCAATGGAGAGGCTCTGGGTCTGCCAAGGGCAGCAGATTATGGCTGAGCTTTGTCCAGAGGCACCTGGCTTAGGGCTTTGCAGCTAGAGGGGGCTGGTGAGGATATTGGATGAGGGTGGCAAGAAACAGAGCTCTGCCTGCTGGGAAATTACCCTTTCCCTATCCCCCTGGTCCCACTCTGCAGCCCATGGAGGGTGCCCTGTGGCAGGCGGCTGGTGCCCACATTGCTCTTGCCAATGGCTCTGGTGACTTTTCCAGGGCTTTGCTGCAAGGACTGGCATACAACAGTTGCATCAGTGACCTGCACCTGGATCTTAGCAGCTGTGAGGTGAGGGAGTATCCTTTGCATGGTGAACACCCATGAGTGGCAGGGTGCTGGAGGCATAGGTTCAAGCCAGGGCACCATATTGCACCCCTAGAGGTGGGCATCTCTGAAGCAGAGAGGCCATGACAGAGGAGGCAAGGGCTCACTCCCACATGGGAAAGTCCATCCTCTGTCCACTGTGGGGCTGAGGTGACCTTCCTGATAGAATGGCTCCCATTTGCAGGGCTCTGTGCCTCCCCTTGTACTGACATGTTTCTGTTCATTCCAAGCTGAGATCAGCGGGGGCCCAAGTCATACAGGATCTCATCTCTGATGCTAATTCCATCAGTGACCTGGATTTGTCCGACAACGGTAAGTCATTTCTTCCCCACCTGGGAGTGCAGTCTCCTCCATCTATGGGCATGACTGCCTCAGGCTGTTCAGCAGAGGCTGACTCAGACCCAACATCTCTTGAGCTTGTAGGAGTCCCCCAGGGAGATGAAGCAGCTTTGGAGAGATGAGTAAGGTCACACCAGGTTGTCAGAGATACTCTAGGCACTCTTGCGCCATCACTAACCTGTTCCCCTTGCCTGACTGTGACTGCACAACTATACTGGGCTGAGTGCACCCACCTTGGGGTGCCCACCTGGTGTCCAGAGCTTTGGCTCAACGGAGCGCTCTGAAATCCCCCACCTTGAACTAAGGCTGTGCCTGCTGTGCTTGCCTGCCTCTTGACCACTCCCTAACACAAAAATAGACTGTGCTTATCAGCTGTGAAAGTACTTCATTAACAGCAGCCACAGCATTGCAGGCTGCGCACGCATCAAAGCAAAAAGTTTGGTGGACAAAGTACGAAAGGACAGCCAAATCATGCCAGTGTTTCACAAGGATGGGGGTACCCAGACACCTAGAGTGGATTCCTCCCAGACAAATTATCACTCCATTGGGCTTTTTGGTTTTCTACCCAAAAAACCAAACCTGCATGCCTTCCCCAAGACAGGAAAGCCTTACATGAGCTCTTCTCCTTGACAATGATCTCCATCCTGCTGTCCAGCAATCTAAATGTGCCAGACTCTTCCATCATCACATCCAATTCTAGCCAGCAATGGTGGCCCTCACCTCTCATATTCACAGCATTCTTCCACAGGCAGGGTTGGCCACTTGTAATTTCAGATGTGTTGGTATCAGCAACTTTGGCCCCATGTTAAAAATAAGTATGAGTGCTCATTTTCCATCTACCCACTGCAGTTTAATTCTGTACTTTATCAGGATCAGTGAGTTAAATGGCAAAATTTTGGGGGAAATGTGTTATTGGGGCTTCAAAAATGGCAATTGGGTTAGCTGGACACTTGGTGGAGCCAAGGCAGCGTTGGGCCTATGTGGTGCTGTGCTCTCTGCCAGACCTACAAAGAGTTGAGTGGGGTTTCTCCAGTGTTTCTTTAAGCGTTCTGGGAGATCAAGCATGTCTCAGCTCCATAGTTAACCTTGCCACATGGTTTGGGGGCATCTCACCAAATGTGGACATACATAAGTCCGTGGTCCCTGATGGGATACACTCACAAGTGCTGAGCAAGCTGGATAATGTCACTGCAAGGCCACTCTTAATCAGCTATGAAAGGTCATGGTGATCAGGAGAGGTATCTGAGGACTGGAAGATAGGAAATGTCATTCCAGTCTTCAAAAAGGGCCAGAAGGAGGAACCTAGGGAACTACAGGCCAGTCAGCCTCACCTCCAGCTAATCTTGAATGACATTTCCAAGCATGTGAAAGACAGGTGATCAGGAGTAGTCAGAATGGATTCGCAAAGGGGAAATCATGCTTAACCAGCCTGATCGCTTTCTGTGATGGAGTGACTGGCTGGGTAGATGAGGGGAGAGCAGTGGCTGTTGTCTACCTTGACTTCAGTAAAGCTTTTGACATTCTCTCCCATATATCCTCATAGGCAAGCTGATGAAGTGCAGGCTAGAGGAGCGGACAGTGAGGTGGATTGAGAACTGGCAGAACGGCAGAGCTCAGAGGGTTGTGGTCAGTGGTGCAGAGTCTAGTTGGAGGCCTGTAGCTAGTGGTGCTCCCCAGGGATCGATACTGGGGCCAATGTTGTTCAACTTATTCATCAATGACCTGGATGATGGGAGCAAATGCACCCTCAGCAAGGTTGCAGATGTCACAGAATTGGGAGATGTGGCTGATACACGAGATGGTTGTGGTGCCGTTCAGAGGGGCCTGGACAGGCTGGAGACATGGGCAGAGAGGAACCTCCGGAAGTTCAACAAAAGGGAAATGCAGAGTGCTGCACATAGGGAGAAATAACGCCATGCACCAGTACAGGCTGGGGGGCTGACCAGCTAGCTGGAGAGCAGCCCTGCAGAGAAGAACCTGGAGGTCCTCCTGGTGGACAGCTGGTTGAACATGGGCCAGGAATGTGCCCTTGTGACAACAGAAGGCCCTCAGGGCTGCATTAGGAAGAGCTTTGTCAGCAGGTGGAAGGAGGTGATCCTTCCCCTCTACTCAGCCCTGGTGAGGCCACCACTCCTATCTGGAGTAGTGTGTGCAGTTCTGGGCTCCCCAGTGCAAGAGAGACTTGGAGCTACTGGAGTGAGTGCAGCAAAGAGCTACTAAGATGATGAGGGGACTGGCACTGAGACTGTTCAGCTTGGAGCAGAGAAGACTGAGGGGGGGATCTGGTCAATATGTATAAATATCTGAAGGGAAGATGTCAAGAGGATGGGGCACAGCACTAGGACAAGCGGCCACAGGCACAAACTGAATCACAGGAAGTTCCATCTGAATGTGAGGAAAAACTTCTTTCCTGTGAGGGTGACTGAGCACTGGAACAGGTTGCCCGATGAGATTACGGAGTCTCCATCTTTGGAGATATTCCAAAGCCATCTGGATAAGATCCTGGGCAATGTGCTCTAGAGGACCCTGCTTGAGCAGAGGGCTTGGAGTCAATGATCTCCAGAGGTGCCTTCCAACCTTAACTGTTCTGTGAGTCTGTGGGGGCACTGACTGGGTTCGCAGCACCACAACTGCTTCACCTGGCACAGGGGATGAGTCTGGAGGTGATGCCCATGAAGGAACTGCAACTTCTGGGAGCCCAGATGTAGGGCAGGTACCCTGAGCTTTCCTTTAAGCATAGGGGGTAACCATGACCCAGGTTCTATGCCAGCACTGACCAGGGCTTATGTGTGCCTCAGTATCACTACGAGAGGGACAATCCTTCCCCATCTGTGCTGGGGAACTGGATGGACCTGGTCAAGCCTCAATCGAATAGAGTGTCTTCATCACAGGACATGGGATAACTTCTTTGGCCACAGTCCTCTCCTACCTTAGGATCTGTGTAATTCTCATTTTACATCTCTCTTGGTACAAACTTCTTCAGTTCACTTAATTCAAAGTAATCTAGCATTGCCTGCTCAGATCTTGAAGTTAGGCAAAATGCTTAAAAGCCCTGTAAGGGGTAAAACTCTTTCAATCCCTCCACAGGAGTTCTCTGCCCCTAGCTAATGCCATCCTGCTGCAGCCTCTGAAGTCACAGGGCTTCAGGAGAGCAATTCCACTTATTGCAAATATCAGTTCTGCCGCCTTTTTGATTCCACCTGAAAGTCCTTATAAAATCTTAAACTGGCCTTACAAAGATCTCATAGTAGATCATGCAATACATCTCTACAGCTGGATCACTCTAGGAAAGCTGGTGTGTTCTGCAGTCATTCAAAAACTTATGCAAAATCAGCTCATGGTTTCTCTGACTCATAAATGCTCCAAAAGCTTGCTGCCTTCCAAAAAAAAAAAATCTCTGGCCAAACTTTTCCAAAATGTAGTTGTATTTTGTCTTTACCCAAACAGCAACTCTGTGCTGGAGGGACAGTGAACATGTAAAAGCTGCACACAGTCCAGTTGTCCTGTGGCTAATACCTCAGCACTGCAGACTCTGTAGCATTCGCTTAGTAATAGTAGTCATTTACTCCCTTGTGCTCCAGTTAAAAGTTAGAAAAAGGCGTGGGGAAAGACATATGCCCCTAAAACATTGGCCATGGCCAGTGCAGTACCAGCTTTGCAAAGATCAAGCAGCTCTTCCAACGTTTTTGCGTACCACCCATTTCTCTGCTGTGTTGGAGGCTGCTGGCTGCATGGAGGATGATGATGCCAGGGAGAGTCCTCCCCTGGTCACAGCTTCATGACTTTGTGTGCAGAGGCAGTCATGGACAAATCTGTGGTAGTGGGCTGAAAGAAAACTCCTCTTAGGCTTTGCCTGGCAGATCTTGGGTGCCTCTTGCCCTGAGACAGTGGAGCAATGGGGTGAGAGGTCCCTGCCCAGGTCTATGTACAGCAGCAGGGCCGTAAGACATGCTCCAGCCCCTTGGGGCCCTGCTGACCTCCTCCGCAGGCTCTGGGGCTCACCAGAGTGTGAGCACAGAAGTGCTCTGTGTTTTGCTGTGGGAAGGACAAAACCTTTGCTTGCTAAATGTCGCTGGGGAAGCTACAGCCATGAGGATAGGGGTGCAGGCATGCACTGCAGTAAAGGTGTCTGGGTACCTCCTGAGGCAGGGCTTGGGGGGAAGGTAGGAGAAAGCAAGCACCTCTCGAGCCCTGTAAGTGCTCCCTGCAGCTCTGCACCGCAGTTCCAAATAGCTGGACTCTCAGAGAGGATGCTTGTTTGCTGGGTGGGACTTCTCACAGTCCCTGGCTCTACCTGCACCACTAGGGGCAGATGCGTAGGTCTTTGCCCTCCATGAGGGAGCCGTGAAGAGGAGGAAGAGGTTCAGGATCTGCCTGGGGTGCCCCTCTGCCATCCTGCTGTGGCAGCATGGCAGCTCTTTGGGTCATCCTTGGTGGGCCACACACAATCACCTTGGTCCAGCCTCTGTGGTCTGGATCGCTCAGAGCATCCCACTGGGTGTCTCATCACTGTGCTCATCTCTCACAGGTTTTGACTCTGATATGGTGACACTGGTGTTATCCATTGGCAGAAGCAAGTCCATTAGGCATGTCTCTTTGGGGAAAAACTTCAACATCAAATCCAAGTAAGTGCAACCCGTGGCACTTTGTCACCAGGCCAGGAGCTGCCCTAGCACTATGAACCCACCTCACTTCTTTCTCTCCATCTGAGCCCTGGGCTAGTCGGAAATGCCAGGGATTGCCTCATCTGCCCCCAGAGGCTGGCCTGCTTTATTGTACCAGGGACTTGTGGGGGGACTGTCATCTGCTCCTGACCCAGTCCTTGCTGGAGTGCAGGCATCACAGACACAGGTCACAGCCTTTTGAAATGTGGGTAGGAGGCAGGCAGGAGGCTGACAGGTGTCTAGTGGCTTCTGGCAAAGGCAGGAGGATTGAGCTTTGCCAGGTGTCCATGCTGCCCTGGGGGGAAGTGATGCTGAGATGCACGTGTAACTACCTGCCTCTCCTGCAGAGAAGGGCTGGTGGATGTCCTGCACCGCATTGTCCAGATCACCCAAGAAGATGACTGCGTAAGTACCTCCTGCTGTATCAGGGCCTTTACGTGCCCCAGCCATCCCATCTGTGCCCTGCCTCCCATCAACTGCCATGACTCCAGGGCTCTGCTCAGCCTCTGCTCCAGGGATGCTATCCAGCTTGATATGAAAGACACGTCTCTCCCTCCTTTTTCCTCTTCCAGACTCTCCAGTCCCTGTCAGTGGCTGAGTCACGCCTCAAGTTGGGAACCAACGTCCTGCTCAGTGCCTTGGGCAGTAACACTAGCCTCATTGCTCTGGACATCAGTGGCAATGCCATGGGAGACACTGGTGCCAAGATGCTAGCCAAGGCCCTGCAAATCAACACAAAGCTCAGGTAGCACTGGGGCCTATGCCCCTCTCTCCCTGTGGGCATCCTTCCCACATTGTGCCAGGCGATCTTGATATGACAGTCCTAGTCATGATGCTGATGCCAGTGAAGGAGGTCTATTGCAGTTCCTTGTGATCACAGATGCAACCCCGGACTCCCAGTGAGCAGTGGATGCTGTGACTGTATTTCGCTCTCATGCCAGGCAGTTGCTGGTGCTGACATCCGACATGCAAAGGGCAGGAGAGTAGTTAAATCTCTTCCCTTGCAGCTCCACACCAGCACTTACCAGCTCTTTTCCAAGCTCCCATGTAGCCTAGGATGCTGGAGCTGGAGCCTTACGGTCACTGCTCATCCATGCTTTGTCATTGGTGCCCTGGGCAGAGATGGTAGGGGGCTGTTTCCGGTTGCTAAAATGTCACTTTTTAAACCAAATTCTACTTGAAAAGGAAAGGCAGGGGTTTCTGCAGGGGACAGGGAGTGGGGAAAGGTCTCTCAGCTGGGGACATTCCTCTGTAGGACCTCTGCCCCTGCCAGCAGGGTGATGCCTGTCTGAGTAAGGCCATCCTGCCCTGCACTCTCTCCAGATGTCCAGGTACTTTGCAGCCCTCTGCAGAGGACAAATTTAGTTTTTGAATCATGAAGTTAAGATTTTTAGCCCCATTTCCCTGCCTGCTGGTGTGGGGGTCAGCTTGGCTGAGGTTCCCTGGCAGCCAGCAGGACAGGCACAGCTCAGCATGGCGCCATCAGTGCCTGGCAGCCAGGTGCCTGCCCTCCATGCCTGCTATCAGTCCCTGCCAGTCCAGGCTGGTGTCCCACTTGGTAAGCTGACATGGGCTGCTGTGTTGATTGGGAGGGGGCTCACTCTTGTCCTCTTTGCAGGACCGTGATTTGGGACAGGAACAACACAACTGGCTATGGACTCCTGGAGGTGGCTCAAGCCTTGGAGAGGTAGAGAAGGGGCAGCTTCCTGCCCCGCTACCACAATGCACAAGAGACTTCAGCATCAGGATATCACCGTCCCCAGGCCCTCTTCCCACCAAATGCAGCAAGTGCATCTCACACAGAGCCAAAGGGTTGGAAAGAGGGCCTGAGGGAGTTTCCACACAGCGGGAATTGCTACATTGCAGGCAACAAAGCAACCCACAACCCACTTGTTGACATCATCTTCATTAGTGATCTCTGTTGCTGCAGGGCCTCAGGGCTGGCTATGGCTCATATTTCTCCCTTCCAGCACTGTGCATCACTTAAAAGGATGGAGGGACAAGTTTTACAGCCAGAGGGAAAAGCGTTGCTCCTGAGCTCTGCTACCCACAAGGGCTGGGAGACTGCATCAGGAGTGCTGGGGCTCAGTATCCCAACCCAACAGCAAGTTTCATCACTCTGAACCATACCAAAGTCAGCCCGCAGTGAGCACTGTGTGATCTGCTCAGGTATAGGTTGCTTTTTGTGGGGATCCAGCACTCTGCTCCCTCCTACTCAAAAAAGATGGAAAAAAATTATTCGTCTACTGAGACTATGGGGGGGTCAGATACATGGCCATGCAGATGCACAGGAAGGCCACCACAGTATGGGCTCCAATGGTTTGAGCCAAGAGGGCTTCAGTCAGAGTGGCCAGAGAGTGCAGGCAGGTGGCTGCTGTGACCCTGTGGGGGTTTGCCCATCTGCTCCAGCTCAACCATCCCCACAAGCCCTGGAAGCTACATTGTGTCAACAGGGAAATGCTTTCCCCACACACACGTTTCGTGGTGGCGTTAAAACCATGAGACTGATGTGCCATGGTGTCTGCCACTGCAAGGTAGGAGATGCAATGTAGATGCTTGCCTGCAGCAAAGGGGCTGGCAGTGCCGCTATCCTGCTGCTCACCTGTGCCATTGCCTTGCAGGAATTACACCCTCAAGTCCATGCCCCTGCCAATGAATGATGTGGTGCAGGCATATCGGAGCAACCCTGAGAAAACAGAGGAGGCAGTGCACAAGGTGGGTCTAGGGGCTGGGGGAGCTGGCTTGGGGTGCCAAAGATGCCTAATCACAGGGCTATTTACACGCTGCAGATCCAGTCCTGCCTGACAAGGAACCAAATGCGGCGCACGCTGCCCACACAAACCTTCCGGCTGCAGCAGGGGATACTGACCACCTCTTCTGAACAGGTGAGTACATAAAATCACCATGTCCAGCTGCACAGCCAGTTGCTCTGCTCCAGCATGAATAATCTTGGCTAGTGCTGGACATCAAAGTAGGCCTCTGGCTTGCTCATGATGACTCTTGCAAGCAGCACAGATCCTTTTTCACTTTTCCTGAGCCCAGGACAGAGAGGGCCATGGAGAAGAGAGCAGGGCTGGGCAGGAGAGAATGGGGCTGAGATACCCAGAGAGCCATCCTGGCTTCATCCCTGTGCTTCATGCAAATTCAGTGCTGAGATATCTCACTGCTCATCCCCCCTGCACAGCATGCTGCCATCTTCATGTGCTCAACACATGCTTGCAAGCAAATCCCTGCTGTCCAGCATCCTTGGTCACTAGGCAGGGAAGCGCTTGCAGGGAGTCACCTGCCTGTGCTCCCACTGGCCAGTTGGGCAGCACCCGTGTATTCTTCTCCTGGAAATCACAGCAAGGACAGGAACTTGCAGCGCTGCTCAGGCATCAGTGCATGACAGCATCTTCTCTGTACTCCAGATGGTGAACGAAATCTGCCTCAGCGTGCAGAAGCATGTTGACATCCTGAGCTCCTGCCTGGGCAGGGAGGTGGAGGCCGACATCCTCTTTGCAGAGGAAGCCATCAGGAATGCCAACCTGTCTGTCAGTGTAAGTCTGCTGCACTCCAGGACAGATGGAGTCTCCTTTCTCTTGCCCTGCTTTCCTGTCACGGGGTAAAAACACTCAACTCATGAGGCTTAAATCCAAGATCAAAGCAGTTTATTGATTTATTAATTAACTGACAAACAGTGAATTTTCAAGATCAATAGCATCAGTGCAATAGATACATCACATTACTAAACACTTGCAAAATGTTAAAAAAATGGCTGAAAATTTCTGATCCCCCTTCTATAACAAATCCCAAAATGTTCTAATCTACACACACAGATGCACACAGTTGTGTGCACAAGCTCCTAGGAACTGTGGTTTACAAATCCACCCCCTTCTTCAGGAAGGAGGTTCCCCTGCTTGCACCACCCTCCTTTGGGAGTTGCGGATGGTCCAGCTTTGGGCGCACCCATGCTGCTCCCTACAATCTGCTGATAAAACCCCCCATGTGCCCCCAGAGTGTCCCTCCTTGGGGATCCCCATACCCTCAGCCCCACTGGCTGGATGCAACCTCCCACAGCATGGCAGGGAGAATGTTCCACCAGGTCACAGTGTTGGTGGGGCACCTCCTGGCAGTGTCAGACTCCATTGGACTGTTGCTGTTCCCACTTCTCTCTACCCATTACACGTTTTCCTCCTTCTTCTATGCTTCTTTTCAAGTTGCCACCTTTTTTTTTTCCCTCAAGTCTCTTGGCAACCACTTGGTTACCGCTTAATCCAGCTGATGGTCATCTTCTTCCTTAGTGTTCCTCACTTCCCATCTCATCAGCTGCTGTTGCCGGGGGGGGGGGGGGGGGGGGATGTGAATCCCACCACACACCCAAGTCCATGCCCCTATCTCAAACCTGGCACTACGCCCTTGCCCCTGTGTGGCAATTGTCTCTACATGAGCTGTTGAGGGCAAGAGCCATGATGCCTCCCTAGCCACACTGGGCTATCCTGAGAGATGCACTGCATCTTTTCATCCCAGTATGAGGGAAAATTTGCACAAACCTGTGAGCAGCTTGTGAGAGATTGGAGGTGCATGGGGCTGCTGGAGGCCAGAATGTCCTTGAGGCTGTACCAGAAAGGATTTTCACTGGGTGTTTTTAGAACAGAACTGCTTCAGCTACAGACTATCACAACAGCTTGCTTGCAAGGGGCTGGCACTGACTTTACAACCTACAGAAAGTGGGACCTACAGGGTGGGGGATGCTACTGCAGACAGGGAGAGGAGGGGCTCTCACCACTCACTGCCCTGTCTCCTGGTAGCACCTGGAGACTACACCGTAGTGGGGATGCTCTGCAGGGACCTGGTGCTGTTGTCCAAATCGCGGGGACCAACAGTTGTGCACTGTGAGCACGCATCCCAGCAACAGGGTGAGAAAGAGGCTGCTCGTCAGCTTCCTGGGTTAGGGAAGGGTTCTAGTGAGATTTAATTTAATAGGACAGTGCTGATGCTGTAGAGGTGCCAGAAGGGCTAGGAAAGGATAAGCAGTGAGAGAGCAGATGGGCTGGGTACAACAAGAGAAGGAGGCCCAATGGACTCTGAGGGCAGTGGGGTAGAGGAGTGCAGAGGGGCTGGGGAGCCTGACCCCAGCCCAGTGGGGCTGAAAGACCACTGGGTGCCCCTGACTGATGCAAGGAGTTCTTTGCTATGGGGCAGCCATGGACTAGGACTGTGCTTGCCATACATGGCTCAGCAGAGTAAAGATATGCTGCCATAGGATGAGCCACACTTTCTCTCCTCCCCTCGCAGATTTTGCCTCTATTGTATGAAGCAGGAAACACCCCATACCAGAATGGCAAGCTGCAGCATAATATGGAATGTCTCACGGAGGAAGCGTCACAGGCCTGTGGCCGGGAAATCCAGGTGGGTGCCTACTGGGAGCCGCTGCAGCAAGCAGGGAGCTGTCAGTGGCATGGGACACTTGTCAGCCTCAGCCCAAGATGTGATGAAGCCCCAGATGCAGGGACTGCCCTGACCAAGGGACGCCAGCTGCTCTGAGCCTAGCATACAGTGTGCTCCAGCAGTGCATATACTGCACCTCTTCCATCACCTCCATCACCCAGGTCCCCCCTTGTACATAACTTCTCCTGGGACAAATAGCAAAATATTTGAATGCTGATAAGAAAAGAGGCAGAAAATGTCCTCTTCCTTCCCCTAACTTCTGGGTCTGCCACAGGCGATCATGCAGGCAGTGCTGGACACAGTCCACAACCTGTGCCCGGCCATGCTACAGAAGAGAGGAGTCAGGGACCAGCTGGTCAATGCCATGTCAGAGCGGATATACCTCCAGGACCACCTCAACCTCAGTTCTGTCCTGGACCAGATGGTGACTGATGTCTTCAGCAAGCTGAAGTGAGTGACATGATTTTTTTTCCCTTTTTGCTCAGCTGCACATCTGAGGGTCTGCTGCACAGCTGGCTCTCTCCCACGGGGCAGCTCAAGGTCATAGCCACCCCATGTGGCTGTGCTGCCAGGAAGAGTGTGGAGCAGAGGGACCCAGCTGCTTCATTTTCCCAGCTTTGGCTTCACTTGCCACCTTGATCCAGCTCAGACCCACCGCCATGAGTCCCTGAGGAGATGGGAAGTCCTTGGGGTTGGGGGGGGAGGGGGGGTATGAGGGGTGATGTTCCTGCAGGCACATCCTCACTGCTGAGAAAGTGAAGCCCTAAGCATTGAAGGGGAGGTACTCAGCATCCTCTGTCCCTGCCAGGGCATGGCCAGTAGCTGCTCCGGGTCCTACTCCCTGTGTGGGAAGCAGGAATGGGTGCACATGTCTGGCCAGCAAAGTCACCTGGGCATGTCCTCCTGGACATGTCTCCAGTAGCATGACCATCCCCTGGCTGACCATCCAGTTCCCCAGTAGACCGCTGCAAAGAAGCTGTGCTCCAGGGTCACTTGTGCCCACTCAGCTCCTGGGGGAGCCAAGCCCAAGGCTTGGGGGGGCTGTGGCCACCCAGCTTGGTTTCTCCTTACCCACTTGACTCTCACTGAAAATGAAGACCCCTATGCTGGCCAACCTACTTGCTGGGCTGAGGCGGGACTGCATCATCCTGTGCTACCTCTGACATCCCTCTCTTCGGTCCCAGTGAAATCAAGCTGTCTGTCACAGCGGCTGTGGCTGACTGCATTGTGGATGCTGTGCTGGGAGACCTGACAGTTGCCCAGTGCAGGCTGGTGAGTGCTGGCAGGGCCAGCCCTTGTAGGTCATGATGGGGATGTGGGGTGGGTGTCTGAGTATTCTGGCATTGCCCAGGCACCGGCCAACATAGTGACTGCAGCTTTGCTGTCCAGAAAGCAGGACAATTTCCTCTCAGGCTGGTTTTCCTCCCAGGTAGTCCTCTCCCACGGCTGTCACAGCAGAATTAACTCTGTACAGCTCCTTACCACCTGTACCCACCAGAGTGAGGTCCAGGAGCTGCCCCACGGCAGGGAATGTTGGGGGGGCACCAGGAGGAAACTGGGCAGCAGCCGTCCGTGCACCAGGGCTCTCTGCACAAGGCAGAAGCAGGGCAGCTGCACCAGGGCACAGCCAGGGCTGGCAGCTGGCTAATCAGGCCTAAATCCGCTCACAAATCCCAGGCACAGGAAGGGAGTGGAGCAGCACAACGTACACGGGGCAGCCGAGCACACTTCGACCAAGGGAATGATTTAAGCGCTTCCTCATGATTTTAGGCAGAGAGCCTCTCCAAGCACGGGCTGGACCTCCCATCACTGCAGCTGGAGCCCATTGAAGATGATGCCGCCGTGCCAATGAGGGGCAGAAATCCTCTGGATATCACTGAGAAAGGCTTTGCTACGGAAGAGGTAGGGCTCGGCTCCCTGTCCGGCTGTGCTGCACTGGTGTCTGGGCTACCAGAGGGGTCAGTGACATCAGGAGCCATCAGGCCTGACAGCGGGCAGTAGCTGGAAGACCCAGGCCTGCCGCTACATGATACCCACATAAAAGGCCTTCTATCCGCCTTGCTGGCTGAAACTAGTTAGAGCGCTGTACTTAAGAGACCAGCCTCTCTGGGCTCTAGCAGGTCTGCACAGCATGCACAGCTCCCCCGGACACCTGTGCTAGCTTAAGGCCAGGTCAGCACTAAGGCAATTAGCCCACCGGTCCGTGCTGCCAGCCTGCTTGCTTAGAGCTTCCACCAGCTCTACCTATCCTGCCGGCACTCCCAACCATGGTAGTTGCGCTCCACTGTGCCCTGGTGCTGCTCCAGGGCCACATACAGGCCCTCCAATCAGCTTTTTGCCTCCAGATCTAGAATCTCACACATAGCACTGGGGAAATGGCTGGAAAACCCTCTAATTCAGCAGGGTTGGCACCTCAGATGGTTTAGTTAGGTGCTGGAGACGAACTAGACCAAGAAGAGGGGGGGGTGCACCCCTGGGGTTTTAGGGGTGTCAGAGGGTTTGCAACAGGCACAGGACCAAGGGTGGTTGGGTCCAGCTGCCACAGGGAAGGCAGGAGGACCCTGCTCACTGTGGCCAGCTTTCCAAAGAAAATGTAGCCAAAGCCTGGGCTGTGGGCAGCTCCCAGATAGTGCTCACCCGTGGTGGCATCTGTCTGCCTCCATCCTGTTGGTGGCCGGGCAGCGAGAGCATCACTGGATTTGTGAGCAGACTCTTTCCCCTCCTCTCCCTGCAGTACAAGATGGCTCTGCGGAGGAAGAACAAGCATTTCAGGAGCATTCGGCCCACGCCAACCATGAGAAGTAAGGCTGTCGCATAGCTGTCCCTGCTTCTGTGCCCTGGCTTGGTGTGCATCCATTATGGTCTGGAACAGTGAGCCACGTGTGCCATTTCCTTACTGTCAGGGTGCCACAATGGCAGGGGGCTCACAACTTTAATTCAGGGACCCATACTGTTCATTCGGGGGCCACTGCACAGGGCCTCTGCAACAGTGCTACAGACCCCGGGGAGCCAAGAGCAGACTTCCAGTGCCAGCAGGCCCAGCGTCGGGCACTCTGCTGACAGTGATGTGGGGAAGAACTGGCCTTTTGTTGCCCTGGGTGTTGAGCTGGATGGGATCCAAATATGCTGCTGCTTTAGGAGAGGATGGAAAGTTTGTGGATGACTCTGGAGGCTTCAAACCAGCATGTCTCTAGTAGGGACATCTCCCTGCACTGTGTTGGAGACCAGTCCTGGGGACTGAGCATTGCTGAGCTACCCAAAACATCCAGGGGCTGTGATTTAAGTCCTTGAGATCCCAAAAGGGCAGAGGAGGGTTTGCCTGATGATGCTCCTGGGGCTGCAGACAAAGGTTTGGCAGGGAGGCTGCCAAGAGAGAGCAGTGCTGAGTTGTCCCAGGCTTTTCTGTGGCCAGTTTTATCCCACAAAGCCCTGCGTGCATGGGCTGGCTGGAGACGATGGGAACAGGATCTGGGGAGGCCCGAGGAAAATGGCCAGCATTTTGGTGACTTTTCTTTTTCGAGACTTTGGCAGCGATGATCGTTTGGCAATGGGATCCCAGGCTTCAACAGAAGCAGAGCTCACACCATGCCTGAGTGCCTTACATCCAGATATCCCTGTGCCTGCCATGGATGCAGGGAATCCGTGACAGCCGCTAAGCCTGGCCATGTCCTCATCCCCCTGCCCAGGCTACGTGTAACCAAACAGCCTGAGAAGCCACCTGCCAGGCAGGTGCCAGCTCAGGTGATCCATGCAAGGTGGGAACAGTCCCAAACCAAATCCCTGGCTGCACACTGATTTGTCTTACCAAAATGCTGACGATTGCCCTCAGTCCTATGTGTTGGGGCTCTGCTGTGCTATGTGTGGTACAAAACCAAGCACATCTTCAGTAGCTCACAATCCTTCCTGCAAGCCGGGCCAGGGCTGGCAGAGCCCATGCTGCTCTCCCACTGCTTTGGTATAGGCCTGTGAGGGGTTTGATGTGCGTCTTTGGACCTGTCTGCAGGGAACAACTTGCATCACTCCCCCACAGTATCCCACATGCTCAGCCCTGCCAGCTGTGTGCAGAAACCTCCTGGGGACCTTGCTATGTTGTGAGAATAGCAGGAGCTGGCCCCAAATGAGCTGCAAGCTGTTGCCCAAGGCTGACGTGCAAGCTCTCCCCACCATTAGCAGCATTCGCATGAACCGTGGAGCAGCCGCCTGGCTCCACTCCCCTCCCCTTCGCATGGTGCAGCGAGCGCGCCGCGCAGCGCCACTAAACCTCCGCATCGCTGCAAGTGGGCTAAGGCTGCTGCGGTGGGGAGGTCTGCGCAGGGGCTCCGCCGGGGCTTAGCCAAGGCACCGGCCCGGGGCCCATTCACAGCCTGGGCTTCTCGCCCTCGCAGGTCTCTCGGAGCTGGAGTTGCAGGCAAGCAGGGACGCAAGCGGGCTCCAAACGCACCGGGCGCCGCTGTCACTCAGCCCTGCCGCGCCGAAGGCACGCCCTGCCTCCACAAAGGATGCTGAGCCTGCGAGCAGCTTGCTCCCTTGCACGCAGCCTGCATCCACCGAATCCCTTATGGACCTACCGACTGAAGGGGAGAAACTGGAGCATTGCACCAAAGCTAGGCCCAGGCCCAACCGCAGGCACAAGCAGCCTCCAAGCAAGCCGAATGTAAGACTTGTTTTGTTTTTCCAACTAAGCAGGTTGCGGGGTGGGGGGAGGGCTGGTTTGTGGTTCCCTCCCCCCCCAACAGGATGAATTATCTTAGTCAGCATTTATTGCAAGGCAGGAATATGAGACGTGCAGCGTGCAGCTGGTTTATGATACTGCACTCCAGCTGCTGCTGTGTGCACCTTCGAGGAGGGGGTTGCTGGGAGGATAGTTAGTGATTTTGGGAGGCCAGGGAAGTCTTTCCTTTTCTTCTTGATGAATTTGACATGCTGCAGAACTGTGGGATCTGAGATACAGGCAGGAAAAAAACACAGTTTGCTTGCAGAGGGCTGATCTGTTTGTGGATGTCTCCGTCTCCCTCTGTCCATCGGAGCTGAATTTTCTCCCAAGATACAAAAAGCCTTTTCCAGACCTACCTCAAAGCACCAGAGGCAAAATGTGAATGCAGCTATCGTGGCTCCTGGCAGAACTGTGCAAATCGCTGCTGTTAGTGGAGGACTGGCTCCACGGCTCTGCTGGCCTTGGCATGGCTGGATTTAACCCTAGAGCTTTCCCACACCTAAAATATGAATGTACAGGGAGTGATGCTCATAACTTGCTGGATGTGTTTACAGTGCCTCAGGCTGCTTTGGCAACAAAAAGTAACTTTTGGATGCAGCTGGACCAGACTCCACAGAGGAAACCAGGCCTGGGAGAGATGGGTGGTGCTGGGGCAGGGGCTGGAGAGGCCAATGCATGCTGTGGTGGGGTGCTTTGAAAAGGCTGGAAGCATTTTGGCTGCTATCTAAGCAGTCTCTGCTCCTTCACCCGCCATTGGAAGGGCCTGGAGGGGCAGTCTTCCCCATGCCCAAAGCAGGTTGTGAAGGGTAGGGGTGCTCTCGAGACCCAAACTGCCGGGGGCACTGTGTCAGGAGGCCCAGCTTGTCCCTCGTCTCCCTGCCACCACAACACAGCTGGGTCCTACCACCCACCGGAAGGCCCTGGCATGCATAGCCACTGTTATGCTCACCCTGGCTAGGCCCTGCAGTCAGAGCCCTGCTGCCTCAGGAGGAGAGGCAGCAAGGGCTATTTTACCCTGGCACAGGCTCGCAAGAGCTGGGCAGAGCCTCAGGGCATCACCTTGGCACACTCCTCTGCACCTGGGAGACTGCGTGCCAGCCAGCTCAAGAATCCCACCAGGGCATGGCACTGCTGCTGTTGTCAAAGGAGAAATGAGAGGCTGAGACAGGCCCCTGCCTGCCTGCTCCATCATGTGCTCTGGATAGGCACACTCTGCCAAATCGTGGCCGCGTGTTTGGTGAGGGCAGGCTTTGATGGATGCAATGTGACAGGTAAAGCAGATATTGTAGTGTTGGAATGGATCCTGAGAGGCATAAATCCAGCTGTAATGAAAAGTCATTATGGATTGAAATGCCACCTACAGAGAAGTGCCTTCCTCTTGTCAATTGGAAGCCACCGATCCTGTGCCCTGTGCCAGGTCTAGGTGGGTGCCACAGCTCTAGAGAAAGGCCTGGCCATGGCATGGAGTGTTTTGCTGCCTGGACTCAGAGTGAATGACCTTGGTCTGGACCACAGCAGTACTTCAAGTTGGATGGAGTTGGACTCAACATGGGAAAATCAGTGAGGATGAGCGCCAGGCTCTATGTGCAGATGTCAGGACATGAAATAAGCCCTGAGTGCCTGGCTGCGTGGCTCACGGGCAGGTGTAGACTGTGCAGGACACCCCATAGGGTGCTGCCTTGCCTCTTGTTCATGGGCTGTTGAGCATAGGCTCCACTGTGTGGGGGGCCTGCCAGACCTGGAAGTGCAGCACTTTGATGCCTGCAGTCAGCATCCATGGCTCCTATTCCATGGAAGAGTGGGTTACCCCATGACACACAGGAGAGGAGCCCATCTTCTCTCCCAAAGCCTGGCCACACCTTCTGAGGTGCCCTATGTCCTGGCCTTCACCCCTGCCTCCTGGTGGTGCGGCTGGACAGATGGGCCGACAGGTGGATGGATGCCACCTGCACTGCCCCGAGGGCTGACTGCAGAGCAGTTCCCTCCCAGGCCTGCAGCTGCCTGCTCCATCAGGAGCAGGGAGAGCGGGTGTCCATTCCTTGGTTCTCAAAGCAAGGAAATGTTCCTGCCAAAGTCTTCCTCTCCACATCGCCCAAGAGTGTGGGAGAGCAGGATCAGAGGTTTGACCCACTTGTAGGAGAGCATTTGCAAGAATTGGTTGTGACATGAGGCCAGGGCTGTCCTTGGTGATGCTCAGTGCCCACAAGGTGGGCAAAGGCAAGATTTACCACAGTATGTCCCAAGGAGGGTTGGAGACATACTATGGAGCCACATGGGTGTCATGCAACACAGGCACTTATGGGTAGAGAGACAGAGCATATGGGCACCAGACCTTTGTCACAGTGCTGAGCAGGAGCATGAGTGCCCAGCACCTGACAGTGTCCACAGCAGGGGGTCCTGGCATGATGTAGCTGAAGAGGACAATTCTGAGCCAAGCAGGCCACAGCAGGGGAATCACAGTGGCTGTTCAGGCAGGGTGAAGGGCTGGCAGGAAGCTGGGGAGATCTTGGGGGTCCTGACAAAACGGAGACGTGCCAAGTCATCAGGGGATCCTGGCTGGATCACAGTCTGATAACACCCTGATTTGGCTTTAAGGCTGGATGCTTGGAAGGCGTGCTAGCCCCTCCAGCCCAAAGGGTTTCCAGCCCTCTCCTGAGCTGGCACCCACAAGCCTCCTCCCGGCATAGCAGATAGCTCTGCATGCGCATGCAAATGGGACAGGACATTTTTGCCCACCTGTGTGGCCTCTGGAGGTGTGGGGAGGTGGCCGGCAGGGGAGATGTACCCACTGTTGCCTGCCCTGCTGCTCAGGCCTGGGCCCAGATGATGGCTGTGCTTGCTTGTAGGTGCAGCCTGTGGCCTGTGAGAACAGTGAGGACAGGAGCATCACCCGCGTGGATGAGGGCCTTGAGGACTTCTTCGCCAAGAGGCTCATCACAGAGGAGCTGCCGTAAGTGAAGAGGGGTGCCTGCAGCCCCCACAGCCACAGCAGTTCTGACCCAGCAGCTGGTACCCCCAGCAGGCTCCTGTCCCATGGTACACCATGTTTCTGCAGAGCACCACCACCTGCAACCCAGACCTGCCATGCAAACATTGCTGGCTCAAGGTCAGGGCAAAGTGCTAAAGGGATGCTTGAGAAAATAATACCACAGCCCCTCTCACCCCAGGCACCTGGCAGGGCAGATCTCTGGCTGCCCTCAGAGAGCATTTCCAAGGGCAAACTGGCAAGAGGACATCGTGAGGGCACTTATAGGGTGTGGGATGCTGGCAGGGCCCTGTTTCCACAAGCTTTGGCCAGGGGGAAGGGAGATGGGTGTTGTGGGAAGGGCTATGGGGGTCTGTCCCATAGCAGGGAGGGACTGGTCCACCAGGGTCTGGATGGAACGTGCTGTGGGAGCCTCCCTAGGTCCACACAGGGCTGAGGATGCTGGCTGAGCCCAGCATCTGGGGCTGGCACTGGGTCCCTGGGTCAAACAGCCCCTCGACAGCCCTGGCCTAACATTTCCCAATGCCTCATCTCTCCCTAGCCCCACAGCACTGGAGACCTGTCCTGGATCAACCCTTCTGGCATCCTCCAGCTCCCGCACCCTCAAGAAGAAAATTGGGAACTTTTTTGCATTCAAGAAGCCCAAGTCCAGTCGGGGCTCAAGGTGCGAGAAGGAGCCTGAGGGCAGCGTCACAGCCCCCAAAAGCAGACGGTCGGTGCTCAGTGACATTTTACGCCCCCCCAGCAAGGCAGGAGAGCCACTGAGCAAGTCTGAGGAGGGGGGCCTCGCTGCTGAGCCCCAGGCAGATCCCGAGCACAGCCAGACCCCTGACTCTGCCCGCAGGATCAGGCCCAAGTACTCGCGGGAGGGCAAGTCCCAGTCACTCATACTTCTGTCTGGGGAGGAGGAGGACACGCTCGGGGTCAGACACGACAAGGTAAGCACTGCCATGGCACCAACAAGCCACTCCAGCTGACTCTTGTCTCTGGCTTGGCCCCTGGGTGCTGCTGCTCCCGAGGACGCTGGCAGTGCCAGGGCTGCATACTGTCAGGGCCTGTGGCACAGAGCCATGGCACAGGGCTGCAGCCCACCCACGGCTGAGAAGGAGAAGAGAGCAGGCTGGACATAGCAGGGATGTGGGGATCCTTGAGCAATGACTGGGGAGCCCGACATTGACACAGATCCTGCTGGGTTGTGTCCTTGCCTCAGTAACCACAAGGCACATCTGAGGCTGAGGGACTGTGCACTCAGCAGGCAATCAGGTTGGTGCTGCTGGTCCCGTGAGGGGTGCTGCCTCCCACACCACACGTCCTGGCATGGCTGTGTCTTTCCTGCAGAAGAAGCACCTGGAGAAGAGTGAAGGGGAGCTGCCCAACTCCTTTGAGCAACGCGTGCACGTCATGCTCCACCGCATGGGTGTCACAAAGAGCCTGGCCGCTGAGGGCAAGAAGGAGCAGGTGGGATCGGCTCTTCTTTAGGGACACATCCTGCACCCAGGGAGGTGGAGATGGTGGCCCATGGGACAAGGTGACCCAGGCCCCAGCCTCACTCCCCTGGCTGGGTCAGACCTGATAGCATACAGGCCTGTACCACCACTGCCCGCAGCCTCTGTCCTGTGACCTAACCCTCTGCAAGGGGAACAGTGCATGCGCAGTGCAGGCTGTCTGGCCATCTGTACCTTCTTCACCAGCATGGACCCACCCCATGCACACGCAGCCCCTCAAGCCCTGCCAGCACACTCCTGGTCACAGGTCCATGTGCCCTGCCGCTGCCACCCCAGCTCCACCTCACCAGATTTCTTTTTCTTGCAGAACAAAGACAGTGAGATCAAGAAAGCCGGTTCAGACGGTGAGGTGCTGCGTCCTCCCCCATCCTTCCCTCAGCCCTGGCCCTGACCCAAGGGTAGCACAGCTGGGCATCCTTAGAACCCCTTGGGCTCCCAGATGCATGTCCCACAGCAGGGCCAGCCCCCATGTCCCACAGCACACAGCTAGCAGGAATTGGGCCAAGCATCACCAGTTCTACTCAGGGCTGCTTCACCCTGTGGTTTAATCACCTCGCTGGGTGCTGGCGGTGTGGGGGGTGACCTGCTCAGCTCACTGATGCTGACTGATGGCCTGTGCTTGCAGGGGACATTGTGGACAGCTCTGTGGACTCACCACCCCCCTCCCTGAAGGTGCGCATACACTCCATGTCCACAGGTAAGTCAGCTGTGGGCACAGTGGGAAGTGCACCGGTTCCCAGGGGTAGAGGACCGGCCGAGGGGGGAGTTAAGTCCTTCCCCACCATCAGCACACAGCAATGCTATATGGGCACCAGAGTCTGGGAGCCAACATGTGCCACGGCACCAGCCAGTGGGCACAGACACCTTGCTCAGGGTTCCACCACTGGGAGGGTGCCTTGCACCCATGGATGCCCAACACTGATCTGGTCATAGCAGAAGGAAATCCAGCCATTCTCCCTTGATCAGGGAGGGAGACATCAGCCCAAGCTGTCTGCCTTGCTGCTGGCCCTGGGCACCAAAGCTCACCCATGCCCTGTATCCCTTCGGTGGGTGCAGGCTGAGTCCCAGCACCTTCTTAAGCTGCCCAGCCTTCCTAAGAGTCAGACTTGGGGGAAAACCCTACATGTGGGATATCCATGGCTTTGACCTGCTTTTCCCACAGATACGTCCTTACGAAGCAGCATAGCCAACACGGTAGAGCCCAGCACAGGCCCGGCCACTACCAGGCCAGCCTGGAAAGCCCTGGGGAAGCAACCGAACGCAGAGCTGAAAGGGAAGAGCTCAGATCTGCCCCGGCACTCCCTTCCCATCCCCGAACAGAGCGGGCAGCCGGACCCAACAGGCCAGGAGGGTTGGAGCAGCAGCCTGCCGCAGCGCGGGAGGAGCACGCCGACAGCGCTGCTGCGGAGGGTCAGCCATTGTGGGGAGCCGGGCACCAGCACCACCCCACCAAGCCTGCCAGCACCCCCTGATGCTGAAGGTACAGGTGCACAAGCTACAGAAAGGGCCCTAAAGAGGGGCTAGCCCATTCGTGGTAAGGGCAGCCAGCACTGTTTGGGAACGGAGGCCAGCCAAGAATTGAGCCTTGAGCCATCCTCCCCTAGGGAGGAAAGGGGCTACAAAAGCTAAAAACACTGGTTCCCTTCTCTGCCCAGCCCCGATTTGCCCCTTAGGCTCTCACAGCTTGGGCACACAGGGCACAATGGCAGGGCTGCCGGGGAGGCTGAGGCATCGCAGGACATCCCTGCCGCAGGGACCGTCTCCCCAGCCAGCAGCTCCCCCCGGCTTTTCCAGACATTCGCCTGACGCCACGGCTGGCTGCGTTGAGTGGGACCAGCCGCAGAGCTGTCTCCATCCACGAGGACCAGCTCAGGGAACCAGACTGCCTGACGGAGCTGGAGAGTAAGTGGGGGCCAGAGCAAGAGCTCCAGGTGCTGGGGGACACAAGCACCCAGCCCTGAAGGGCACAGGCAGTGCAGCTGGGGTATGTCTCGGGGCAGGGCCTGTCTCGTCGCTCCTGTTCAATACAGTGCTCAGCAGCTGAGGATTGCTCAGCCAGATGGCCACAGCAAGTGACAAAGGCCTAGCAAAAGTCCTACTGCCCTGGCTCACAGTAGGATGGACAGAAAGACAACGGGAGTAAGGGGATTGCTTCACCCCGGCAGCACAAGCCCTTGCCCCCGGTGCAGCCCCAAGGGGTTGAACATGCATTGGGATGCAAGCGATACAACAGCAACGCAGTGCCTGCTCAGCCCCCCAGCATCTTCCCTGAACAAATGAACAGAGGGGGCGAAACCCACCAAAGTCCATCCATCACCTTTTCCCTTTCACACTGCTTCCTACAGCATGCTGGCGGAGACACATTCATTGTGGTCACATCCAGACCACTGCTCCTGTAATGCTAGTGCTCTCAGTTCCTCACCTATCCTCTCCTTGCTTCACCTTCAAGCTCAAGCCAGGCTGCCCCGACCACATAGCCATCTTATGTAATGCTCCGCCGTGTTTCGTTTCCTCCAGATTTAATGATCCCCCTTCGCCTGCGGCGCTCACCTGTGCTGAAACGGAGGAACAAACGCAACTCCCTTGCAGACCCAGAGGTGACCAGTGAGCCCGGCCCATCCTTGGACACCACGGGTAAGGCTGGGCGACAAGAGACTCAGCACTCCCCTGCCCCTTCCTAAAGCAAGCATGGTGAAAGCAATGGCCTGCTCCACACTAACACCAGTATTTGTGGCCTTTCCAGATGCTGTGATGCAGGACCGGCCCAGCACTGGGGACATCCCAGAGGAGCTGCAGCCTGGAGCAGAAGCAAAAGGGGATCAGCCACAAGCCACGGCACAGACTGTTGCCAACGCACAAGATCCAACCCTAGACCAAAGAAGTCCAGTGCCAGGCCAGGGGGAGCGAGCCCTGGGACAGTGAGCCCCTGCATGCTGCCGCACTGTTTCCAATAAAACCCTGCAAGCAAGCGCACAGCGACAGGGTGATTAGCAACACAGCTTGGGCACAGAGCACAGGGAAAGGGCCCAGAGCACCCCAGACCTGCTCCGCACCTCACTGCCATGCCAGGTTTGCACGGACACAGCCAAGGGGCCAGCCAGCCTCATCTTTTCCTCCAGCAGCTGTTACGAAGGCAACACAGCCACCTTTTGCTGCAGGGACAGTCTGTTTGGGGCCTCATCACAGAGGGGCTGGGGCTGCCAGCCAAGCTGAACCAAGGGCCAAGCCATGAGCAGTTCCCAGAAGGGCACGGACTTGCAGCTGCTTCTCCTGCCTGCTGCCTGGGGCAGAATGCAGCCTAAGCAGGGCAGTTTCCCCAGCAGTGGGCCAGGCTTCAGCCCATCCAAAGGGCAGATGAACGACACAGCAGGGACATGCCAAGCAGCATCACCTTCCCTGGATTGCCTCTGCTGACACACTCATGGGCTGTGGATGGTAACAGGGAAAGCTGACAATTTTAGAAATGGATCGGGGGGTAGAGTAGGCAGCAGAGGTGCACATAACCCAGCTGTGCAAATCAGGTGAGACACTGTTAACAGGGTTACTAGGGTCCTGTCATCAGGTGTACCAGCCTGCCAGCTCCCAGCCTACCTTCCACTCCTCAGCTCACAGGGGTTAACATTTTCTCCATCACCTCAAAATCCAGATATGTATCAGAATGAACAGGAACCATCGCATTTCAAAATGCAGCTCTATAGCCACTACTATGAGCGACCCAGCCTTTTGGAGCACACAGCTATGTCTGCCTCTCCATCCCTGCAGCTCTCCAGCTGTCACCAGCATTACCCCCAAAAGCATGTGGCTTTCTCCTGTGCCAACTGCGAGCAGATCACTCCATTCCACCTCTGGACCAAACGCATTACTTGCACTGATGTTTACGACAAAGAAGGAAGATGCTTGCTTCTCTCCCTCCCCTCCCCCCTTTTTTTTTTATACAAGAGCTGTGTGTTTAAAAAATATATGCTTTTTATTTTTAATTTCCACAGCATCACCCTGAAGGATATTTTGTAACAGCATGGGACCCTACCCAAACCAATGAATAAACTTCCAAACTACCACACTGACTTCAAAACAGGGATCAGGTTGCAGGGCCTCTAGGCTGCATCTCTGCTACCACTGTTGCCTATGCTACAGTGGGATTAGAACAAGTCCCCTTCCTGCTGGCCAGGCCAGGTCATTTGCACTAGGCTATGATGCCTCCACAAAGGAACAGTGTGCCAAGGAGGTGGAAAAAGGAGGCTAGCTCATACACAGGCTACGCACTGGGTCACTCACCAGAAGCATCCCCGCACAGCTCCCTTCCCCCTCTCAACGTGACAGTGCTAGCCTCTAACAGGTCATGTCCCCAGCTTCTCTGGAGCCAGGGTCTCTGAAGCCAGGCCAACACCATTCAGCTGTCCCCTTAGGGACACGGTCTCTGGTCATCTCCCCCCTCCCCCCACAACTGCTCTTCCCAATGCAGCTCTAAACAGAGTTTGTTCTGATGAACCAGTAAACAACTAAGATAAGAGGCCCCTCATAGCACGCTCAGGCTCCACAAGGTCTTGGCTCAGGACTCCACCTCCCTGTCCATGAGAATCCAGCAGGCCCACTTCAGCATTGCCTTCGAGATCCTGCAAAACCAAAATGCAAGCCAGGGTGAGAAGAGACCCAGGTGGCAACACTGTGCCAGAAAAGGGAGACTGGGGCCACATCAAGTTATCTGCCCAGGCACACTCCCTTAGCCCAGGAAGGGGCTACGGTGGGTCTCTGCTGAGCTATGAGGGCTAAGTCAGAGTTCAGGGCCCAGCAAAGATGTGGGGACCCAACTCAGGGGTCACCAAGGAGACTGCACCCTGGGATGCAAGTAGCAGCGTCCAGGTGCCACAGGACCAACAGCCCTAGGGCTAGCACAGCAATAGCTAGCTGTGCCTGGAGAACAGGCGCGGCCGGCTCCTCCCAGGGCTGGGATAAGACATGGCCGAACAAGACCATCATTGCACTGACCTGACAGATCTTATTCGCTCGCAGAGCTCGGGTGATGGGGCCTCATATCTGTACTGGACCGGCCTCTCTTTCACATACTGCAGAAGGGAAGGGAACAGTGAACCTGGGAGCCGCAGTTTGGCTTGCCTTCCCATGGGTGATCAGCCACAAAAGTGACACCACACCTCCACGCATCTCAAGATCTTGACAAGCAGAGAGAAAGTCAGTCAGGGGTCTCTGCCTCACTCAGTCCCTGCTCTTCCAATCTTACTTTACCTGGAGATGTGGCAGAGGATCCAAGTGAGTGCCGATTTCCACCCAGCTAGGGCACCTGCTCCCTCCCCAGCATGAGCATATCCTCGTCCAGCACCCCAATGCCACGGACCCTCCCTTTGACCCTGCACATAGTAGCTCCGCTATGCTTCTTTGGGAGACACGGAGGGCCGGCTCTGCGTGGCCACCCAGTCTCCATTGACGCCTGCTTTCAACTGCAAAACCCCACCAGAGCCAGCCACCGTTACACAGAGACAAGGAGAGGCCCTCCAGTAGATAAGCAGTGTGGGGGCACAGAAAGCCTCACTGGGGACCATGTGAGCCCCAAGAGATCCCACTAGCCACTTCATCTTTACCGGCTGCAGAGCTCCGCGCTGTTCTAGCCTGGAGTCCAGACCACTCGCCAAGGATGCTTGCTCATCCTCCCCCTTGGGAGGTTCCTCTCCATGCTGCAGCCTGGTCTCCTCTCTTCTGCTCTTCTTTGCTCCCTGGGTACTCACAAACTCCAGCTTCCTGCTCGTGTCTCTCTCGCTGCCCTGGGGGACACCACTGGAACGTTGCTTGTGCTGCAGTCCCCGGAGGGACCTACGCAGGTCAGGCAGCGCTTGGCTGTCTCTGACCAACAGCTTCCTCTTGGCACCCACAGACTTTCTGCTGCCACATGGGGCTTCTCCCCTCTGGGTCCTAGTATGAGCCAGGCCAACCTTTGTCATATCTGTAGGAAAAGCCGTGCCACTAGAGTCCGCCTGCTCTCTGTGAGGTGCCCCTTCAGTTAGGGATGCCAAGCGGCTACTGGGCAGGACAGGAAACGTTGGAGAGAGAGACAGCTGGTTGGCCGGAGAGCACCCCGATACTTGTGGGCTTTGAGCAGCAGAGGGGGCTCTGCAGGCTGGCTCTGCAGCTGACGTTGCCTGAGATGTGCCAGCCTCCACAGCGCTGGTATTGCCGTACGAGTGGAGCAGCGAGGGGGATGAAGTCTCCACTGGAGCGTCCTGCAGCAAGCTCTGGGGAGAGCCCTGGCTAGATGATTCCAGCAAGTCAGGGGTGTTGCTGTCGGCAGCCACGTTCAGCTGGGCCTCTGGCGCATGTGGAGAACTACGCTGAAAGGACTTCTCTGGTAAGAGAGAACACACTGTCACACCATGGTACCACAGGGGAGCACAACCTGTCCTAACATGTGAGACTGAGGAGGTGGGCATCAGAGCTGACATAAGGCAGGCACAGAGAATCTAACATTGGAGATCTAAGGCCATCATAGCACTATTTCCTGGCCAGAGGAAAGAAGTCCAGCATCAAAGAGGAGCTGTGTGTTCATCCAATGAGAGGAGGGGGGCTGTCTGTTCCTGGTGAGACACACTGCACCCCACACAGCAGAGGGACTCACCTTCTGAGGAAGTCAGAGTCAAGGACATTGGAGGAAGCCTGTCCCAGGGGTTGTCCAGAGATGCCTCTGAGCTCTGTGACAATGCTGCTGATTCCACAGCTGCAAAAACAAGTCAGGGAGCTCATTCCGGTGAGCTGCAGAGCCAAGAAACATGCTGTGCACTCCCAACCTTGCTGCCCACTTCCAACCTTGCAATGGCTACAGAGAACTGCGTACAGACAGAGAGATAGTGCTCGAGGGAGCTCAGAAACCCCTTTCCAGCCAAAACTGGGGTGCTGAAGCTTCCCACTGCCCTGGGCTGCCCATTCCCACCAATCTCACTTCAGCCAGGCTCCTTCTAAGACTTCAGCCAGCCTGGATCAGACCTTGCACTGTCCAGGGCAGCAGTTCCTCCCTTGGGCTCCTCCTGTGCATAGAACTCTTGCAGGTGCTTCTGCAGCAAAGCTTGCACACAACCAGAATGGGGTGACACAGGCCTACCCTGGGGCAGAACTATAGACAGCCAAAGCTGTGTCAGTCCAGAGCCCACGCTCTGACAGGTGACTCTGGCTCCACAATGGGATCAAAGGCCAAACATCGCAGGAATGAGCACTCCCCTTGGGCGACAGCAGTCAGGCCATTCCAGCCTCTCCACCAACAAGCAGCATGCTACCTCCTCTCCAAGCCACTTGGCATTTGCTGTAGGTGACTGCAGGAAAGTGCTCCCAGCACAGCAAATAGATGCTGCTCAGCAAGAAGACAGCAGGAACAGGCCTGCTGCCTGCCTGCTCAATGCACAGCTACAAGTCCTAGTCTCCCAGAGACCCTTCTCTGCCGGTACTTCCTCCTCTGCCCGGTGCAAGAAGAAAATGGGCTGAGTAACTTCAGAGAAAAATACTAAGAGCACAGAGGACTGGTGCTGCAGGTCCTGCTACTCACGGCTGACTTGGGATATGGCACTCTGGTCACCTGGCACCATCCTGTCATCACTGCTCTTCCCAGGAGTTATTTCACATGCATCTGCAATGACAGGGGCACTGCTAGTCACATCCCAGCACACTGCACTGCAAGAGCAAATGAAGCCCTCTCCCCATCCCAGAGAGGCCCAGGCAGCCAGGAGGAATTCCAGCACCTCAGAAGGAAAGGGACTAAGATGCCAAGAAAGGCAATGTGCCAAGCAGGCTCATGACCTACACATCCTGCAGAACAAACAAACCTCTCAGGATGCTTGCAACCTGAGGGCCTGCAGCTGCTAACATTTCAGCTTGTAGGCGTCCAAGTGTTGCGTTCAGTCCATAACCATGTTAAAGTCTCCTATTTCACATGCTTGGGCTCTGAACCGCTCACCTGCGACCTTTCAGGTGAAGCCCTAGCACTGACCTGCCTTGGAGGCATCGCCAACTGCCTCCTCTTCAGGAGGGATCACCAGGATGTTGGCTGGGACCAGGAAGACATCCTCGCTTGGCTGAAATGAGAAGCATTACTTGGCTTCTGCTGCATAGTCCCACTCTAGCAGCAGAAGCTCACCCAAAGCCGGCAGCTGAACATGCATCTCTCTCCCCAACAAACCTCCAGCTCTGCCCACTGCTCTTCCCCTTCCTTCTCCCACCTGCTCAGAGCAGCATACCTCCATGAGGTGGCACAGCCCTGTCTCAGACAGTCGCAGAGACAGCTCCAGGTCAGGCACGTTCAGAGCAGCCCAGACTGACCTCTTTCTTGCGCTCTGCCTCCCACTGGGTCACAAGAAGCTCAACCTTCTCTGCTGCAGGCAGCTCTTTGGGCATCTGTAAATCCAAGCATTCCTCAGCATTTTGCTTCAAAACCTCAAGCTGGTTCTGCCCTATTGCATCAATCAGCTGAGAGATGGATGGCTCTGGAGCAAGAAGAACACAACGTATGTCAGCATGAAAGACACCTTAATTCAGGCATGTGCCCTGAGCAGCCCCATTTGCAGATGCTTTTACTTTCCAGTGCATGACTCTCACATGCATTGAAACCCAGGGAAACACACAAAACTGAGCATTTCCTCTGCATCCAGGAACTATCTTCTCCTTTTTCTTCCCAGCCATGCAGCATCCTCGCACATTTTCCAGACACATTACAAGGATTATTCTGTTGCAAACGTACAGCCACTTCAGAAGGGCATGCAATAAGATGGGGAAAAAGGAACATCACTACTGCAGCAGAGACAACTCCACCAGAACCAGGGGATAAAAAGGGTGTGTTCAGAGCTCAAGACACACACAGTCAGCATCCTGAACAGGACAAGGGTCAGCGGGGAACCCAAGAAGCCCTTCAAACTGCAGGCCAAGAGCAGACCCTGCAGCAGAGCTCTGACAGAGGGGTTTCTCCAGTCTCTCATCATCTGGAGCAGCACTACAAGCATGGGTCTGCCTTAGGCTTAGCAATACTGCCTTTTGACACTGCTCTGAGCCTCTTTCTCTCCTTTCTCTTTTTTATACAGCCAGAGAGCAAAGCACCCCCTGAGGTAACTAACGTTCCCAGATGCTGGGACAGATGGGACTTAGCCTAGCTCCTGACAGGCAACAGACACACTGCTGCTCCTCACTATCCCGGTGACCGAGGGCAGATCCACCCTGGTCTTTGCAGCGAGAGCATGCTTGTGGCTTCTCAGAGAACCAGGGTTGGCCAGACTGGGTCAGGTAAGGCACCCTGTCCAACTCTGGGACCCTGTCACTCAACTCATCTGCGAAAGGGGCCACTCGGCAATGTCTGTGTTGCATTCGCCTAACAGGCCACGCTCAGAAGAGCCATGAGTCCTCCACTCTGTTCACTCCCAGAGAGCCACAGCGTTACATGCCCCCCCACAGCCCTTTACCTGAGCTGGGGCCGCTCTTCAGAGAGAGACTCCTCCTGCAATGATCAAAGAGGAGAGAAAGCCAGGTTAGGGCCAAGGCACATGCTGGCCAGCAGCCCTCCGCAGCTCTCAGTATGGAGCTTTACAGAAGGAGTACCCTGTCCTGGAAGCAGCAGCTTATTGAACTAGGATATTCCCCACTGGGGTCCAGATAAAGCCACCTGGTTCCTCTCAGCATCCCAGTATTATCTGTCAGGAAGCCTCATTCCTGGAGACAGGCCTATGGGGAGCCTTCCAGGTCTCCAGAGCTGGAAATCCTTGGGAGACGTGGGAGTGAAGAAGCTATGCAGGGTTTTGCTCAGCTGGACAGGCTGCCTCAAGCCAATAGGAATGAGCTCCCCACAGGAGATTCCTTCTAGCTCTCCCAGTTAAGAGGAGGACACTAGGGTTGGAGAGCCCTCTGTGTCAGCAAGATCTGATCCAGTGAAGTGCCTTGCTCTGCCCTTTCTACTCAGCTCTGTTGCATCCTGGGCCAGGGAGTCCCACAGATTAACCTGCAACTGCCATAATATGTTGCTGCCCTCCCTAGCCACGTACAGAGCCTACATGCATCTCATCAAGGATGGTGTCTGACATATTTCCCAGCAATCACCAGCCCTGTACTTACAGCCACAGCTCCTTTATCTTCTGTAGCACCGAGGGCTCCTGGTTCCTGGAATGACAGAGGGACCAGATACTGATCCAGCATTTCCTCCAGTGCACACACTCCTTCAAAGCTTGCCACACAGATAAACCCTCTTCCAAAGAGCTGAAGATCTCCACCACAAGCAGGTCATACTGGAGAGCTTCCAGCCTGGTACCGTCAGTGCACCCCATTGTGCTGAGGACTCCCAGCTTAAGCACTGTGGGTCAGTTGTTGCCAGCACAGCTCCAGAAAGAGCAAGGAGCCCCACAATCCAGAGTCCCTCAGCCCACACCTGGAGACATACCCATCTGACGACTCCAATCTCTGCCTTTCCATGGGCAGCACAATGAACCGCTGGGCAGTGAGAAAAAACTCGCAGTCCTCCTGCAGGGCAAACGGAGCCCATCAGGCACAGGTAAGTGGTTCCCCCCTGCCCTTCTTCAGCACTAGTGAGCACCCATGATCCCATCCAAGCACCACTAGCAACCTTCCAGCCTCAGTGAGGGACACCCACAAGAAATAGGTCATCCCCTCCCCTTCCAGAGGGGGTTTCGTATCCTCCAGAGTCAGTTCACAGCCCTTTCAGTGTCAAGGTGGTTTAATCTGCTACTTTGGCTCCCCAAAGACCCCAGGAGTAGAAAGTCTAAACACAGTAATCATGGTCACCAAGCAGCAGCAGCCCAGGGACGAGCACCCAGCTCCAAAAGGCAGCAGCAGACCCTCCAAAAGCCACCAGCCAGGCTGGGCCAGCCTGAGGCCAGAAGGGCACCCTGAAACTGTGCAAGGGGAGATCAGGGAGCTCTCTGCCATGAGCAAGTGGCACAGGCCTCCTCTGGGCACGGAGCTGGCAGCTGCAGAACAGCAAGAGGCAGCAGCAGGGTGGCCAGGTAGATGAGGCTTATGCTGTCCCCTCTACGTCCCCAGGAAAAGCTCATGCCACCCCCTGCCCTGTTATCCAGCACCCAGGACAAGCCTTTTTCACTGCCACAGACACTGCCAGGTGAAGACCAAAGGCCTGAGAGTGTGAAAGGGTTTCCAGCAGCATGAGAGGACCTAAGCCAACCCTCATTTGACTCTGGCCCCATTAGTGCCTCAAAGCATAAAAGCATGCAGGAAGCCAGGCAAGTTCAGGGAACAAGTCACCTTCACTCATCACAACAGGATAGAGCCTTACCAGTCTGGCCTCCTCCCGGAAACACACTGTGTACTTCTGCAAGACGATAATTCTGCAAATAAGGCTAGAAAGCCTGAGCTGCACATGGGAACTAGGAAAAGAGCAGAGCAGGATTGTCTTCGAGAGACAAAGAGAGGAGTCACCCAGACACAGTGCACAGCTCCCCTTTCAGCTACACCAACCACACAGGGGCGCACTGGAACATGTCTCAGAACAAGTGTCAGGGACTGAACATGGCACAATGCTGAGAGCTGCTTTTTATCCCTGGCACTGCCATCAGCAACCAGCCAGTCACTGCTGCCTGCTGGAAAGCAGGGAAGTTATGTCCAAATGAGGAAACTCAGGCAAGCTGCTAGCACTGAAGGAGCAGGTGGCTAAGTCTCTACCAGGCTTTGATACCTGTTTGTGCACCTCTAGACTTAGCCCCAAACACACAATATGGCATGTAGAAACAGCAGCAAGGCATCCACATTGCACTCCACAGCTAGCAAGAGCCAGAATCAGCCACTGCTCCAAGCAGTAATACCAGAGGCAAAACGCAAAATCCTGCAACAGGGGAAACGGCCAAGTAATGCACGTTTCCTAGTTCAGGACAGTATATCCCCTCTTGTCCCTGGGACCCTGGCTACTGCTTTTCCTCCTCCACCACCAAACAACCACCTTTTAGCAGAGAGCCATTTAATTGTGAGTATGGAAATATTATAGGCGTATCCAACGCATTTTCCTCCTCCTGTTTTTCCTACTGGGTCAATTTGTAAATTTTCCCTTTTCCTCCAAGCAAACATACAAACAATTCTTTTTATGAAAGGGTGACGAGGAAGAAACGTCCACCACAGACTAGGCAAGCAAAGCGTGCAGATATCCACTAAAATTGGCTAGCTTCTGCCTCTCTAAGTTAAAGCCTGCCAGACCACCATGGTTATTGCTCTAACTCCTTTCACAAAGGCCATAGGCTCTTTAGTCATTCTAACAATGTCTGCACGGCACCACAATTTCTGCCATCACACCCCTATGCATCCTAGTTGGCCATAACTGGAGTACTGCGCGCCAGTGTTCCTGCCTGCTTCTTCTAGCAGCAGCTGGCTCTTCCGCACAGACTTCCCTCTCTGCCACTGATTTAGCTTAACACAACCTGAAACAAGGAGAGCCAGGAGCCCCACTAGCAGGTGTGGTGAGTGGCTGTCCCAGCCACAGCCAAGTCAGGATGGAACCCACTTTTCTTCAGCCTGCAGAGCTTCTGATGTAATGACCACACGGATGTAGTAGGACCCATCCGAAACCTGCAGGACAGCATCTCGGAGCACGCCGGCTTGGCCTGGAGCACTTGGGTCACTCAAAACCTATCAAGAGATTGGGGAGAAAAGAACAACAAAGAAAAGTCTCATTCGCAGTGTTCCCAGTGAACAAAGAGAGCATACCATGCTTAGTCAGCAGCCTAGACTCTTAGAAGAGGAGGTCACCATTCACCATTAAGCCAGAGGGTAAAGCTCACTCAAAGGCCCAGGGGTCTTGTATGTGCCCATGCCTCCTGGCTGGATCAAGCAGATTCAGCACTGCAATGCAACTGGGGACACACACACCACATTTGTGGTAGCACTGCTGGGGAGAGCAATCAAAAATAAGGTGGAGAGAAGCCACAACAAAGCATTTTTTGTCCAAGCCACCTCCAGAAACAAAGGGAAAGTGGGTCTGGGTAGGCTTAGGATGCATGCCCTAATGAAGGGAGAGGGAGATACAGAACTGTACTAAATAGTAGAGTTATTAAAGCCGTTCTCTTCTCTTGAACAAAGTTCCTGGTGTACCAACCCTGAGCCTGTACTAAGCCAAGTTCACACTATGATAAAGCGACCCTTGGGGGAAACAGCAACCTGCCCTGCCAAGTCCTACATCTACGTGCTAAGCAGGCCAGGAGATGTGGGTCAGCCCTGGTCTGTCCTAATCCATGCTCCCAAATGGGAGTGGGGACTGTGCCAAGAAGTGGGGAACCACCTTCAGACAGGGTTGCAATCAGAACCTCAGCGTCTTCTCTCACTGTCATTTTTTCTCCCCACCTCATCTCTCCTTCTGTTTAAATAACAATTCTTTCTCTTTTTTCCTCCTGTTAGTAAGGAGCCATCTAAGCTGCCTCAAATACCTTTTTCCCCACAACAGACAGTAGAAGACTGACCTGAAAAAACAGCTGAAAACAATGGTTTCCACAGCAGGATGTCACTACAAGTTTCTCAGGTCTCACAGAGACCAATAACACAGAGCACTGGAACTGGGTCTCTCCAGTAAACAGGTCAAAAGTACAACCATGCACAAGATAGAAACTGCACATCCTACCCTTGCTGGCTCTTACATCCATTTTTGCACCCAATTGTCTCACAGCATCTTCATCCGACCATACCTCAAAAGGGACCATGAAGCATTCAAAGGCGCCAGTTAATAATTCAGTTATATATACAGTAATATAACTGAGTTATTCAGTTACATATTTTACACTTATGTAATTATCTTAATAATTAGCCCATAGCTAAGAATAATTCGGCCCACCTTCCTCCACAGTGCTTGCTCCGAGACAGAGAAGCTGCTAGTGGGTTGCAAAGAGACAAAGGAGCTAGAAGAGAGCATCACACCTCCAAACACTACGTGAAAGGAATCTGCAAGCACAGCAGCACTGTCTCAGCTCAGTTGTTTTTCTCCTTCTTCTTTTATGCCATCCATTGGGCAGATTCAGTCTGCACTGCACATTGCTAAAGCTTTCCAGGAGCTAAGCAGGAGCGGGTTTTATGACCTAGAGCCCCACACCCTGAATTACAAAGCAAGAGGATCACAGAATCACAGAATTGTTTAGGTTGGAAGGGACCTCTGGAGAGCATCTAGTCCAACCTCCCTGCTCAAGCAGGGTCACCTAGAGCATATTGCCCAGGATCACATCCAGACGGGTTTGGAATATCTCCAGCGAAGGAGACTCCACCACCTCTCTGGGCAACCTGTTCCAATGCTCTGTCACCCTCCCAGGGAAGAAGTTTTTCCTCAGGTTCAGATGGAACTTCCTGTGGTTCAGTTTGTGCCCATTGCCTCTTGTCCTGTTGCTGGGCACCACACGGAGAAGAGGCTGGCCTCATCCTCTTGACACTCCCCCTTCAGATACTTGTACACGTTGATGAGATCGCCTCTCAATCTTCTCTTCTCCAGGCTCAACAGGCCCAGCTCTTGCAGTCTTTCTTCATAGGAGAGGTGCTCCAGCCCTCTAATCATCTTGGTAGCCCTCCACTGGACTCTCTCCAGTAGTGCCATGTCTCTCTTGTCCTGGGGAGCCCAGAACTGGACACAGTACTCCAGGGGAGGCCTCCCCAGGGCTGAGGAGAGGGGCAGGATCACCTCCCTCCACCTGCTGGCAACGCTCTGTCTAACGCACCCCAGGATACCCTGGGCCTTCTTGGCCACAAGGGCACACTGCTGGCTCATGGTTAACTTGTCCACCAGGACTCCCAGGTCCTTCTCGGCAGAGCTGCTTTCCAGCAGGTCAACCCCCAGCCTGTACTGGTGCATGGGATTATTCCTGCCTAGGTGCAGGACCCTGCGCTTGCCTTTGTTGAACTTCATGAGGTTCCTCTCCGCCCAGCTCTCCAGCTTGTCCAGGTCCCTCTGAATGGCAGCACAGCCTTCTGGTGTGTCAGCCTCTCCCCCCAGTTTAGTATCATCAGCAAACTTGCTGAAGGTGCACTCTGTCCCTTCCTCCAGGTCATTGATGAATATATTGAACAAGACTGGACCCAGGACTGACCCCTGGGGGACACCACTAGCCACAGGCCTCCAACTTGACTCTGCGCCATTCACCACAACCCTCTGAGCTCGGCCATCCAGCCAGTTCTCAAGCCACCTCACTGTCCACTCGTCTCGCCCACACTTCCTGAGTTTACCTAGGAGGATGTGATGGGAGACAGATCTATCTGGGCTGATCTTTCAGATCTGACAGGGCTGATCTTTCAGAACAGCCAGCATGCATGAGAGGACTACCCATTTTGGTCCCAGCAGGCCCCAGGCTCACTGTCAGGCAGGAGAGAGACTGTGACTCCAGATACCCTCAAAACATCCTCTTCCTCAGCAGGTCCTGCTTCTGTCTTTTGCTACCCACTATCAGGCCCAATCATCCTAAATAATGTAGCAAAAGAAAAGATAGGACACAGAGAAGAGGAAGGCAGATTGCAAGCGGGAGGCTTGGAGGGAAGACAGGCTTTAGAGACTGCAAACCCTTTGCACAAGAGCATATCACACATACCAGAGGCACAAAAGCTAGCCAAAGCCATGACAGCTGGGCAAAGCACAGTTACTTCATCAAAAAAAAAAAAAAAAGAACAAAAAACAAAAAACACAGAGACTTCGAGAAGGAGGAGTTACCCATCCAGAACCACTGAAATGGGAATTGCTGAATATTTTCAGGAATTCAGATTTCAAATGCTGTTTGTGAAGTTTGGACAGTTCCCTTGGTACCTACCCGCAGGACCTGCCCTGCCAGGAGATTCTCATTGGTATCCAGCTGCTCGTAATTCACCAAGAGATTTGCAATCCAAGGCTGCAAGACGTAGACTTTAGAAGAAGACATGTCCTTGTTTTCATACACAAACCTGCAAAAGAAGAAACGAGGCACATCTGAACAGCAAGATACGGCGAGTCTCCAAGTCCAAGCAATAGTTTCACACCAAGCAATGACACAACCCTGGGAGCTGGCTCAAGTCCCCACTGACAGCAAAATGCACCCACTTCTCGGGGATGGCACCCCAAGCTGGGTCTGACTCATTAACCCTCGGGCCACTGGCACCAGTAGGAAGCCCTGCCCAGGAAGATGCATCACTGGAGGTACACAGATCCTATGGCATCCACACACGCTGCAGAAGAGCAACATCCTGTCTGGCAGAAAATGAGCTGCAGGACCTCAGCAGGAAGAGCTTTGTGCTAGCTGTATCAGACCTTCCGCAAGTCAACGACCAAGTTCAGAACGCTTTTTCTCCCCTTCAGGTAGGCTTTATTATCCTCCATCATCTCCTGCGCCCAGGACTCAACCATGACTCTTTCAGTCCCAGAGGGGAGAAGGGGTCTCTCTTCACTGTGCAGCTGTGCAACGGGAGCCAGCTGGACCCGGTCACTGCGCCAAAAGAGCACCTCTTGCCGCAGGGCGCCAGGGACAGGCTGGATTCCAGGTGACACCTCAGAGAAGAGCCTGCCTGGCCCAGAGCTCGCGGGGGTCCCGCTCCCAGGCGGGGACGTCGCCCGCGGCCGCTCGGCCGCTCTCAGGCGGGGGACGCCGCGGCCCAGCCCGGCGCGGGGACGGCCCCGAGCCCCGCCTGGCAGCAGGGCCGGGGCGCAGCTCGCACGGACGCGGCGAAGCACCGAGCGCTGCGGGGCCCGGCCGGGCCGGGCCGGGCCTTGAGGCCGACGGGGCGGGACGGGACGGGGCGGGACGGCACCCGCCGCCCGGGGCAGCCCCCCGCGGCCGCCCTTCCTTCCCCTTCCTCGGCCCCGGCCGCCGCCCCCTGCCCAGCCCCACCTGGGCTCCGGAGCCTGGCGGGCCGCCGAGGCGGCGCCCAGCCACTGCCGGCCGCCCTGCTCCTCCGCGCCGGGCGCCGCCATGGCCCTAACCCGGAGCAGCAAAAGGAGCGGCGGCGGCGACCGGGAAGCGGAAGCGGGGCCGGGCGGGCGGGGCGGAGCGGCCGCGAGGGTTGCGCGGCCTCGGCCGGGGGCGGCGCAGGTCCGGCAGCGCCTCCCGCCGTCCTGGGGGTTTCGGGCCGCCGCAGCCCCTGGGGGCTCCCGGCTTGGCCCTCGCAGGCTCCCTGCCCTCTAGCCCGCGGGCAGGTTTTTGGCAGGCCTGCAGGCTTGCTTGCTGTTTTGTTATTTTTCTTGTCGCTTGGCTTTCTGTCTTCAGTTCCCATGTGTTTCTTCTTCTCTGTCTGACAATTTGCACAACCTTATTTTGGTGTGAAGAGGCCACTTCCATTTGTCTCTCGTGGCTTTTTGGCTCTAATAGCACAAAACAATTACATGGTCTCCCTATGCTTTCATCCGCTGGAAAGTACATCCTGCCGGCACTGGCTTTTGCACAGTTCGCCTTCTTTTGGTGCATTAAATCCATTTATCTGCTCAAAACCTGCAGTCAGAAAGCAAAACCCTCCTGACTGGAAATGCTCAGGGTGAGACACGTGCTGAAGGGATGGCAAAACACTTTCCTCAGTGCAGGACTTTGCAAACCTTATTTAATGAAGCACTAAAAAAAAAGATGAGCTCCTTTTTTTGGCCTAGCACTGACCTTTGGCTATTCTTTCACAGCCAAAAGACAAACTTAAGAGTCCTTCATGGCACAGAAGGTTGGCAGGGGACTCACAAGATCTCCAGTCCAACCTCTTGCTCAGTGCAGGGTCAGCGCTGAATTCAGACCATGTAACTCAGGGCTTGGTCTGCTTGGCATCTTTTAATCCCTAACCTGGAGGCTGTACAGCATGCATGAGCAACCGGAGCAACCCCATTTGACATCTTCCATGTGAAATTAAGATTTGTCCTTTCCAGAGGCAAGAGAAGAAGAGATTATTGATACAAACTCCATTACCACACAGGCTTTTGTTTTCCAGGAGTCATTATTCTAAAACTAGAGGATGCAGAGTAGAAAACAGTGTTTGGTTAAAAAAAAAAAAATTACTGATATCTTTGCATAAGGTAACACTCACCTGAAGGATCAAATCTCTTGAACAGGACAATTAGTTACTGTCCAGATGGTGACAGAAGTATCCATTGCAAGGGTCTGTGCAGCAGCATCTCCAGCTGAATCAGGTGAGACTACCCATACTTAAAACCCATCTAGTCTTACATGAGCACTCCAGCACATGCACAATCTGCTGCTATCGATTATTTTAACTATGTACAAAACAACTCATAACTATCTTAACTATGTACAGAAGACTGTCCTTCCTGACCATTTCTATATCTCCAGGAACTGTTTCTACTATTACAAAGTATCTGCATAGTTTGGTCAGTTCTGCAGTGGGAACCACCTGGGTGGCCTCTGGGATGCCCAGATCCTCTCCCCAGGCTGTTAGTCTGCACATGAAGACATGCAGGTGGTGCCTATCTGTTGGGTTAGGCACAGCAGTATCTTCTAGGGGATCTTCAGGCCTGTCCTGAAGCTCCTGTAATAACTAGTCAAATGTTTTCTTCTGAGGGTGGCTGGAAGATCTGTCTGCCATCTCCACTCTAATTGGTCCATTGCCTCACAACTGCAGAAGTGAGCTGGGGAGTACCTGGACCACCATGGGAATGAGAGATTACAGTGTGCTGGCTGTGCACATGGACACAGCCCCAATGGCCAGCCACAGCACAAATATAGTTGTGGGGCAAACTTGAATTTCATCCTTCTATCACAATTATAACTTAAATTTCATAGTTCTTGTCTTAGCAGACCCTTAGGAAGGATTTTCTTCTGGGCAGCTATGGAGGGTTTCCAAGCAGTTCTGGAGGGTTTCTAGGTTTTCCAGCCTATTACGGTTGCTAAGGGCCACTTTCTTGTGCCAGCTGCTCTGTCCTGGCCTGTGGCCTTGATATTGCACAAGTTAAGGCCAGCAACTTGTGCTGCATAGGGTCAGAGAGCCCATCATCACCTCTTTGACCTCGAGCAAGGAGATGGACAGAGGTGGGAGGGTGGAGGTGGGAAGGCATATCTCCACACAGGAGCAGAGGTAGTTCTGGCCCCCAAAATAAGTTGCTCGGTTTTGGTGAACTGGAGAAGGGGAAGGTATGAAGGGATGGGAACAGCAGGGTGACACCAGCCCAGTGTCGGCAGTGTCACTGAGTTAACGCTTGCCATGATGTGTCTCCAGGAAGAGAGGCTGCTTTCCCGCTGACAGTCTGGCAGGGACAAGGGCAGAGGACAGCGTGGGTCAGAGGGGCCCATGCAAAGGGTTTAGTAGTGGGCACCAGCCATGCAAACTTCCAGCCCATGGCATTCCTGCCTGGGCAGGACACTCAGGTCCCTTTGCTTCACTCCTTGGCTTCAGAGAAAGTTGGATCCTGCACATGGACCATAGCCAAGAAACTGGAGAGAATTTCCTAGAACCAAGGGCTGATGCAAGCCCTCGCGAGAAAATATGAGATATTCTGAGTTGCAAAGGGCACCTGCACAGTTAATGTGATACCAGCACAGAGCAGCATGGCAGGGCTTCGTATCTGCTCCGCTCTGGTTACTGGAGCCAATCGGGGAATTGGCCTGGGCCTTGTCAGGCACCTCCTGCGGGTGTCAAACCCTCCCAAGTGGGTCTTTGCAGCCTGCCGGGACCCCAAGGGAGAGCGAGCACAGGTGAGGCTGGGACAGGCTGAGATGGAGCTGGCTTTGCTGGGGGACAGAAGCGCAGGCCAGCACAGGTGCCTGTCAGTGCAGCGTGTCAGGGCCAGCAGGGGATTTGTAAGGGCTCGGACGGAGAGCTGCAACCCTGCACCCCAGTTGCCAGGGCACAGGGCAGCCTGGCTGGCACAGCCGTGGGACGAGCTGTGCATGGGGTGTGCAGAGGGGCCAGGGCTCCTGGAGGACAGGCAGGGGGCTCTTAGCACAGCCTAGCACCTATCTCCTCAAGGGCTAGAGGCAAAGGGCTTGTGTCTGCAACAGGAGGGCAGGGAGTGAAGCAGTGGCACATGGTGTGTGCAGGAGGCACGGAGCCCCATCTGACTGGAGCAGGGTATCCAGGGTAGGGTGCTGGGCACGGGGCAGTGCAGGGGCAGAGCAGGAATGACAGTGGCTGTGCCTGGGAGAGGCTGAGAGCTGCCCTCTGTCCAGCCGTCCCTGACTCTCTGTGCCCATGTTGTCCCCTCTCTTGCAGGAGTTACAGCATTTGGCCTCCAAGTACCCCAACCTGGTCATCATGCCGCTTGGTAGGTGCTCCTGGCTGTGCCCTAGGGGTGAGGGTCCCTTGCCCAGGTTCCCCTCCTTGACCGGCACTGCCTTCTCCCGCACACCTCAGCAGCTCAGCATGAGGAGGGAGCCATGCTGACAGCCCCAGCATCTGGGGGGACACAGGCTCGCTGCTGTCACTCCTGCCCACGGCCTGTCTCCAGCCATGCTGGGACCCTGCCTCCCTGCCTGGCAGTGGCCCTGTGGCCCTGGGCTCCTCTCTCCTCTGGGACCATTTCCCCCAGTTGCCCTGATTCCTGCCCTAGCACTTCCCTGAGGCAGTGGGGATTCCTGTCCCCCGTTATCAATCGCGATGGGAGCCACAAAGGGGAAGCGGGCGCTTACCTCCCCCTGTGTTGGCTCTGCAGAAGTCACCAACCCCGCCAGCATCCAGGCAGCTGCAGCCAGAGTCGGGGAGCACCTGAAGGGCTCTGGGCTGAACCTCCTCATCAACAATGCTGCAATACTGTTGAACAGGACATTGGATACTGAGACGCTGGAGGGCATGTCTCAGATTTACACCACCAACACGATTGGGCCCCTGCTGGTGAGCCAGGTGAGGACCCCCACCTGTGGCACTGCAGCTCAGCTCCAGGGAACATCCCTTCCTCTCGGCCCCAGCTCCCCAAGCCGGGACATCCCAGGCGGGCTGAAGGGCAGGGCCTGGTCTCTGCTCTGGGGCCCAGCGGGATCTCGGCCTGGCAAAGGGCCTGGAATTGTCCAGTTCACATGGGGAGTGTACAGAGCCATGGGCCAGTGCCAAGGAGGAGGAACCTGGTGGTCTGAGGCCACGAGAGCAGGAATCTGCTCACTGACTTGGTGCTGACGTGGCGCACTGTGGAAGGAGCAGGTCCTCTCTCCTGAACCACATCTGCGTGGGCCCTTCTTTCCTCTCCTCACAGGCATTCCTGCCCTTGCTGAAGAAGGCTGCCCAGGGGAGCCCGGGTTCTGAGTTGAGCTGCAGCAAGGCAGCCATCATCAACATATCCAGCAATGGGGGCTCCATTGATTCGATCTATGGTTGGGATCTTCTGCAAGTTGTCTCGTACCGCTGCAGCAAGGTACTGCCACAGTGTGCTGGGCACAAGCTCTCCTGCGCTCCCTTACCCCTGCCTTGGGGTCTGCATGTGTTCCCTGCAGGAGGGGACCTTTTTCCTCCCCACCATGATCTCTACGGTGTCTCCCCACAGGCTGCTCTGAACATGCTCACCAAGTGCCAGTCCTTGGGGTACCGGGAGCATGGCATCCTCTGTGCTGCTCTCCACCCTGGCTGGGTGCAAACAGACATGGGATCCTCAGCCGGACACGCGGTAGGAGTTTCACTGGGGCAAGTCCATCAGGGCCCCTGTGCTGGTTTCCCAGGGGAGGCAGTTGTTACCCCGGGTCCTTCTTATCCCTCCTGACCTACCTACTGACAGGCAAGACCTCCTTGCCGGCTCCATCACTGCTGTGGGCAGCTCTCCCTACCCCAGGACCCTGCAGTGACTGCCAGCCTGGGGTGCCTGGTGTCCCCTATCACCTTAGTTCCCTGCTCAGTCCTTCTTCCTAAGGCTCTCTGCTTTCCATTTCCTGTTGAGCTGCTTCCTTCCTTTGGCCCAGTGCAGGGTAGGCCTTTGCCAGGCCCTAGGCTCACAGCTGTGTTCCTCCCTCTGTCCCTGCAGCCCCCAGTGACAGTGGATATGAGCGTACAGGGGATGCTGAATGTTCTCTCTACACTTTCTGAGAAGGACATCGGGACTTTCCTCGACTGGGAAGGGAAAGTAGTGTCCTGGTGAGACACCAGCCCAGCGTCGTGCTAGGATTCTGGCAGCAGGTCCCTTTGCTGCTGCACCGAGCTGTGCCCATGTCCTCAATAAACCTGTGTCCATAAACAGCAGCGCTGCTGGGTCTGCCTGTGACAGCAACGGACTGTGTGTGGGGTGTGAGCTCGTGGAGAGCAGGCCCCTTCCTGGCATGGACCCAGTCCTTATCCTTGCATGTAGCAGTGCCTGCAAGCCAGCTCTCCTGATTCAGGGCTGTACCTGGAGAACCCAAAAGTGACAGCCTATGGGTCCTATAGGAGCATAACTGGGCTCTGGAAACATCCCCTCCAGGAAGCAAAGGAGCCAGGGGCAGATGTCACGGGCTGGTGCCTGTCGCTGAGGAGGTCGGACGCCCCAGGGGCTATGGGACCCAAACAGTTGCTCAGGAAAGGCTGGTGAACACCTCTGGTTCACAGGGCTGGTGAACACCCTGAGCAGCTGTAGGGCTCGCTTTCCCCCAGCTAGCTGTGCTTGGGTGCCACGTACACACCACTCCGGCCTTAGATAGCTCAGTGGGGCTGGGGAGTCATGGGAACTCATGGGCCCTCTCCCCACGTGGGGCTGTAAAAGGGCTGTCCTACGGCGACCTTTCTCCCCTCTCCTGCATCCTCTCCCATGGGGCTGGACCCCCTAGGGAACTCTTGGTCTTAGGTGGGATGCGTGGTACTCACACAGCCAAGGGGCAGAGCATGGGGAGCTGGGCTCCGGGTTCAGTCAGATGCTGTCATCCCATCAGGGAGCTTGGGGTGGTGTGTCCTGTCCCTGCCTGGTCCCTCTGTGGATGCAGCTCTCTCAGGACGTGGAGGCTGCTAGCTGAGGCGAGGGCTGGGGAACAGCGCCCAGGGCATGGCCAGCTGGACAAGGCCTCTCCAAGGAGCCATGGCCTAGGTACAGTGGCACCCAGCCCCTGGGAGGGCAGGAAGGAGGCTCAGTGTGCGTGAGGCAGCCCGCTTTGGAGAGGAGCTGAGCGCATGCCCCAGGCATTGCTGGTGCCATACATGCCGAGAGAGGGGAAGGGCTCCTGGCATGTCCCTGGGTGGAGGGGGGCCCCAGCCAATTGGGCTGCAGATGTGTGGGGACATGACAGCTCAGCTGGGTCCTCACACTTCCCCTGGGGCCAGTGGGCCTGGCTCCACGGTGACAGCCCAGGGCCAGCTGGGCCTGGCCCCATGGTGATAGCACACAGTCAACATGGCCTGGCCCACGGTGAAAGCCCAGGGCTGACAAGGCCTGTCCCCATGGTGACAGCCCAGGGCCAACTGGGTCTGGCCCCACAGTGACAGCATGGGGCTGTGAGGGCCTTGCAACAGCCAGACCTCATGATGACAGCCCAGGTCCAGCTGGGGCCTGGCCCGCTCTCCTGCCTGCTGGCCCCATTGCTCTCCAGAGATGCCTGAGCAGAGAGACACTTCCAGCTGCCATTTCTGGCTCCCAGCCTCCACTAGGAGGGCAGCAAGAGGCACCCAGGTCCCAGATGGGCCAGGGAGGACTGAGGGGCCACGCACCTGCCCCAAAGAGTGCTGCAAAGGGCTGTGGGCAGCAAGCTGGCATGGGAGCATGGGCAAGTGAGGGGGTGGCTGGGTACAGGCCCCTTCACAGGTGTCACTGCAGGGACAGGGCCTGGAGCGAGGGGTGACAGAGGGGATGGCCTGCCCCATGGCTGGGAGGGCCACTGCAATGGGCCTTATGGTGGGGGCAGGCATCTGCTGCTGACAAACAGCAACCAGGATGGCAGAGCAGGAGCACACTGGCATTGGGTGCCTGCTCTCAGGCAGCCACTGAGGCAGACAGGAGCAAGGAGCTGGGTCATCACGGCCACGTGCCACCTGGCACAAGCCCTGTATTGGTAAGAGGCTGTGGATGCAGAGGCGGAGGACAGAGGTGTCAGCTCCCACCGTTTACAGAGGCAAGGGTACAGGGGCACTGCAAGACTCCACACATGGGGTGGGAAAAAAGGGAGAGAAAAGCTGACTCCCATGTCCTTCCTGTCTCCCTGGCAGCCCAGGGCCAGTAGAAGACGAGTGGCGGAGCGTGAGCGCTGCAGCAGATAGGTGAGCTGGCAAGAGGGAGGCTGGCAGAGACAGCGGACATGAGGCTCCGGTGCTACTGCAGCTCCTGGCTGGCAGTCTATCACCAGGGCACGCTGTTTCCTTCCCAGTCGAGGAAGGCGCCGGTGGTGTCCTGCGAGAGGCTGGCCAACACAGTTAGGATGCCCCGTACACTGTGCTCCACCGTCAGAGGGGCCTGCAGAAGGGGACAAGGGTCAACATCACTGCTGTGGACCAAGACTGACACAGAAAGCAGCAGGGTCTGACCAGACTGAAGGATGCATGCCTGGAGCACTGCTGCCCCATTTTCCCCTAGCTGCAGCAGGGCAGGTTGGTCATGGGAACCTTTTTCCAACCTTTCTTATCACTCTGCTAGGTGGGACAGAGGCTGGTTATCCATGCACCTGGCACACCACAGCTTGTTGCCTGCTTGCTGCTGGCTCTGCCCCAGGATATTGTCCTGGCAGCTCATGGCATCACACAACATCCTCTCTTGTGATACTCTTTCATCATGGCACTGCATCTGCTGCTGAAGAACAGCTACTGCCCTGTAATCCTGCCTGCAACTCTTTGGCCAAGGGCAGCATGGTATCTTCTCTGTCATGGTATCTTCTCTGTTATCAAACACTTCTATCAGGGTAGCATGTACACTGCAATAGCAGATACAGCATGGTACCTCATCTGTCATTGGACTTTCTACAGTGGCGGCATATCCATTACAATGGCATATTTGCCACAATTCCCCACGTCTCATAGCAGAGCTCTGCTGGAGGCTGCAAACCTCTTGCAATAGCACATCTTCCCTAGTGTTGCATCATCATGAATCTTGTCCCTTCAGCCAGCACACCTATCTTCCTGGCACATCCCCAGGCTATCCTGATGCTCTTCTCCTGAGATGTATCACAAATGGCATGTGTTCTGCAACTTCGCATCTGTCATGGTATGTGCAGGAGGCACACTTGGTATGGCCTTGGCAACAGCTGGAAGCTCTTGTGCTGGATGCCCTGAGATGATCCGACTGACCTTGGGTCTCTGGGTGCCCTTTGTCATTTTCCCCACTACCCTCCCCGCCATCCAGTGTTGGAAGGACTGCCATGGCCTGTGGTCTCCCTCCTTGCCCCAGCTGAGTGGCTCCAGACCCTCCGCCTCTGCATGCACAGAGATGCAGACTTCAGAGCCATCCCTAGGGCTTCAGGACCTAAGTGCCACTGCCCTCCCCAAGAGGTGGGGGCACGATGGCACATAGAGCAATGGGGGGACCCAGGCCTGCTGCCCCTTCCCTGCACGGCACAGTACCTTCTCTGTCCCCATGTCAGTCTTCACCCAGCCAGGATGGATCGCTGTGCACAAGATCCCCTTGTCTTTGAGTTCTGCAGCCATGCACCTTGTCATCATGTTCTGTGCAGCCTGGAAGAGGCATCGCCATGCCAGCACAACGCAGGGGAATGGGCAGGTGTTGGGGTGAACGTGGGCAGGAGCAAGGGGATTTGCTAGCCAGGAGGTGTGTGTGGCCAGGAAATGGGACTTTACCCTGCAGGAAAGCATTGGCACAGCCAGCCCAAAAGGCTCTGTCCCAGATGCTGCCAATCCCAGGGCTGACAGTCTCTGTGCTTTCACTGGGAGAGCAGACAGAGGCTGGATGTCCTGGGGCAGGTGTGTAGAGGGGTCCCATGGGCTCCCCTCCGTGGGCACTGTGCACAGGGCCAGCAGAGCAGCCCCTGCACAACCTCTGGCACCTCATCTTGTTGCTGGCATGGCACAGTACATGGGGGCCTCCTACGCCCTGAGGTGCAGTCCCAGGACATCCCCTGGCACCTCACCTTGCTGGCACGGTATGGGTACATGGGCGCCTCCAGCATCCCAAGGCACAGCCCGATGGAGCCCACTTTGGTGGACACGTTGATGATCGCGGCCCTGCTGCAGCTCAGCCCCTCCTTTCCCAGGCCCTTTGCCGCCTTCTCCAAGAGGGGCAGAAATTCCTGACACAAAGACACCGGTGCTCTGTTAATACACGACAAACCCTAAGTCTGAGGATTTCCCTGAAGGTCCCTGACCCAGACCACTGACGTGGAGATGGACAGACACCCTAGGCAGGAGGGCAGTGGATGGGGAGGACGCTCCAAGGATGGGCCAGGTCCCCTTGGCTCTGGCATTTCCCAGGAAAGGATACTGGCAGCACAGCCAGTCCAGGCTGGCAAACAGGAGCTCCAGCTGGGGAGGAGTGAAGCGTGGCTGCGGCTGGGGCTGGGCCGCGCTGCCTGTCAGCCTTCCTGCTCCTTAGGACGGGCAGAGGAGCCCTGCGGCCCACGATCTTGCTCCCCTTTGTTCTGGCTCAATCCAGAGAGTGAGGACCTTTCCTGCTGAGGGTCTTTCATTTTCTGAGGGTCTTGCATTCCACCTGGAAACAGCAATGGAAACAACCCCCCCTTGCCATGGAGAGCATATTCCCAGGCAGGAGAAACCCAAAAAGGCCACATATACCTTGGTGACCTGGAGAGGCCCGATCACATTGGTGGTGAACGCAGAGAGCATCTCCTGTGAATCCACGGACTGCAACGTGGCATGCGAGCTGACGCCTGCGTTGTTGATGAGCAGGTTCAGGCCCTGACCCTTCAGATGGGACTCCACAGCCTGCACCGCCCCTTGGATGCTGGGCAAGCTCACTGTGTCTGCCAGAGTGAAAAAGGATGTGGAGGAGAGCTCTGATAGCTTCCACAACTGTGGGAGCTGGGTACTGCCTGGCATCCTGCCCCGTTGTGGGGCAGCAGTCCCTACCTCCCCGCTGGTGTCACACTCCTCGTTGGCTGCCCAACATAACTCACTTCTTCCTACCTTCAATTTGGAGTACCAGAATAACCCTGAATACCCCATCACCCCCTTGCGTGCCCTCAGAAAAAATGGCTGTGGTTGGAATGGCTCTTTTTAAACAAGTATGATCCAAAAAGGAAGGACTGGTTTGAACAGATCAGGGTGCTAAACACATCAAAAGGAGCAGAGGCTTGTCCTCACTTATTGGTTTCACCCAGAAGCCTTGTCTTCACAGAATTAGCTGGATTAAAGTTTACAGTGCATCCCTTGGGAGGAATCCCTTGGGAGGATGCCTAGCTGAGTTTATCGGTATATCCTTACTGCTTGGATGCTTTAACAAGACATATTTTCACTTCAAGTGGGACGAATTTTTTACTGTAAAGCAACACATTTTTTATGAATGTTCATTCTTTCATATCCAACGTTTCAAACTGCTATCCAGCTCTTTTTTAATGACACAGGCGACTACTCTTAAGAGGAGCTTAACTACATTTGCTTTATATATTCAAGGAATTTACTACTGCACAGGGTTTATTTTACAGCAGATTCTTGGTCCTTACACATTGAGGCTGCCAGATTTATTTCTGCCACTAGAAACCAACCCCAGTTGGATGTACATATTTCAATGGTAGATATCATCTTTCAGAAAGTGATATAACTGTGCTCTAGAGTCCTTCTGTACTGCGCAGCAGCTATAGGGGCTGCTAATGTCTGATAGATAGATTCATTTTATCTTTGAATTACACGAAGATACAGATACAGATCTGGCTGACATCTTTTTTCCTTTCTAGCAATCTGTGCTTAAACTGATCTTCCACAACACAATTTCCCATAGTTTTGCAGCTGTTTCACTGGCAGTGAAGTAGTGTGTGCTCTTAAAATGCTTGGGAAATCCTTCATTTCTTGCTTTCCTTTTTTGTTTCACTGTTTTTGTTTCACATTGTTACCAGTAAGGATTTTGAGCTGGCAGGTAAGCAAAAAAGTGAGCACAAGTAATAAAAAATGTGGGGTATAATTCAGTATTTGTTTACAGACTCTGATCTGGACCTCCTCCATTTTGCAGATGCTCTAGCCCAGGGGTGTGGGGATAAACCTTTCCAAGGATCTAGGAACTACTGACTTTTCTGAAATCCTGGTAATGGGTGTAAGCAATTCCAGTTTCTTTTTCTTTGCTTACCTGCTTGGATCTCCTTGGAAAGCTGTTAGGCTTTAATTGGCATTTTTGGCTAAACCAATAGGTGCAGTATTTTTTAGGTTTGTGTTCAGCTTTTGCTTGTTAAAAACTGCATCACTTAACTGGTGGTTGCCCCATTGAACTGTCCATTGTTCATTTGCCTTGCAGATCTGCCTTGCAGATCTAAAAGGGGCCAGTTAGGCTAATATCAAACTTTTTATACTGTCTTTTTTGTATCAAAAGGATACCACCAAGCCCAAAAGACACAGGAATATTCATTTGTATGGGGATGTTAGTGTGCCTTTGCTCTCTGATCACAATTCACTGTGCACACATTTCTGCATACATTTTCACAAGTGTTTATTTGATGAGCCTGCTTTGGGAGGATTTAGGGAGCTTTTTTTGCAACATTTTGGCCCCCAAGTTGTGTTACTGGTCTCATGCTTTACACAAGATTGAGTTAACAAAGGCTGGAAAAGTTAAAGGCAACCTGCTGTTCCCCTGCTGGACTATTTTTTACACCAATGAACAGCAGGACAATCCTTTTTCCTGCTATTTTTAACGAGCCCAGTGGCTTTATGGTGGTAGGCAAAACTCAAGTCTTCCTTTAAAGCATTTGAGTGGCCTGGGACTTGTATCACCTTGCCTCATGCAGCACAGGACTTCATAAAGCTGTGATGAAAACAATTAGGGAGAATTTGATGAGGGAATTTGTTGTGGGCCTGACCTATGTGAATTAAGTACCCATAGGGCAGCACAGGTCTTTATAAGACTACTGTTGCTGTTGCCTTCTAAAATCAGTGGCTATTTCTCAACACCTGGCTGATTGTGAAATGTGAGCAAGGCTTTCCTTTATGCTAAGGCGCTTGGACCCAGCACGAGAGCGTGGGCACGCTGAGGTGCTGCTCAGCTTGGGAATGACTTTGCTAGAAGTCCAAATCCTTTCCCCAGCTGACTCATCCACACACCCAAAACACATTATCAGTGGCTTTGGAGAGTGCAGCCTGTCAGGCATGTAGCTTCACCTCAGGATTCAAGAAGGCACGTTTGACTGGGTACAGCACATTTCACAGTGTGCACTTTTGTGACCTTTTTTTGGATAATGAATTAACTGAGTTCCAGGCTTTGTCACTCCACCATACATGAGGGAACTTTCACCAGCTTTGGTAAATGATTAATTTCTTTGGACTAGCTGAGTCATTGCAACAAGGAGAAGTCATAGCATGCTTATTGGTAGTACTTTGAGACCCAAAGCAGTTGCATAGCAGAGCGCACACTTGCCTTCCCACGTGCCAGCAGTCTCGCGTGCTGGCTGGGCATGGGATGAGAGCCAAGTATGTGGGATGAGCTCATTTATTTTGCTACAATTTTTCATCAAAAATTTTCATTTTTGCTTACTTTGGGTCTTGGCTCTCTTTTGGAGTGTATGTGTTTTAGTAAAGGCTTCACTGGTCAGTGTATTCAGTGTATTCAGTGGTCAGCCCCTTGAGATGTCCCTTTTATGCCGGTTGTGCTTTGGAGAGCAGAGTAAGTTTGCTCTTCTCATCACATACTACCAGTTGGGGATCTCAGGTAATTTTAAAGATGCTATCACTAACTACAAAGAAGGCGCTCTAGTATTCTGAGAGAGAGATTCACTGCCTCTTTTTAGTAAAGATTGACTTCACGAATGTTTTCTTTGCTAAGAAATGCTAAACATTTACTTGAACTTTTCAGATGATTTTTAACAAATAAATAGGTAGGTAGAAACTGATATGGTATTTGCATTTCTTTGATTCAGTGTCCTTATTATTCATGCTAAGGAAATACTTTGGGAACGAGCTCTGGCTGGTTCATATTTCAGTTATTACAGTAGTGACAATTTCATTGTAAATGTTCCCTTAGCTACCTGTTTTTTAGGTTTGCTTTCGTTTTTTACCAACTCTTTTTAAAAACTCACACTCTGGGCAGATTTCGCTCTCTTAAGACAACACTGTCTGCCTCCGCAAGACTCATCTGCAGGAAACTACACTCCTCACTCCGGCACTCTCTGCATATTTAAAGCTCCACCCCGACTCCAACCTTCTCCAGACACCTTACATCCTTGCTCAGCACCCTGCGAGGTAAGTGCACATAAATACCCTATCTTTGAGCACATAAAGTGCTGCCCTGTCTTCTCTCCCTTTTCCACCCTAAGCCCTTGTGCTGTCCAGGTCTATTTGCTATCTTCTCCTGCTGCTCCCCACTGCTGCTGACAAAGGTCACCAAATCTAGCCAGCTTCCAAAGGGACAGGAAAACTCTCCAGTCTGGGCTGCAAACATCCCAAACCAGAGTGTGCCTCTGGGCCTGAGCATCAGCCTGCAATGCCAGCACCAACAGAGGGCCACATGCATCCTTTTAGCCTATTTCTTTTCCCTCTTTTTGCCCGTAGCAAAGGAAACAATGAACTTCCAAAAGAGGCCCCAAAACAATCCTTCTGCTTAGGAACCATCCAGTAAATTTGAATGCTGTGCCCTGCCTTGCTTTGGTTTGTGAACCTATGTGTCACAGCCCAAAAAGCCAGGCAGACTCAGGCACTGCATTCAGCGCTTTTGGGAACTGAGGTCGTACCTTTCCCATAAAACTCGCTTGCTCGAGCTGTTGGGACCCACCTCCACCTGTCTCTGAAGCTGGTTTGACTGCTTTCAGACTGAGGACAGGGCTACAGGGGGGGGGGGGGGGGGGGGGAGGGAGCAGTAGGCCCAGACATTCACGGATTCCTCCCTGCCTGGTAGGGTTGGAGCCGTCTGGCTGCCAGCATTAAGGCAGGGTGTCTAACAAAGCTGTCCCCAGGCCCCAAGGAAAGCAGAGGGCTAGAGACAGCGCCCAGTGCAGGGAGAAAGATTGCTCCATACCTAGCTGGACCAGTTTGATGCTGGGGTGCCGGGCAGCTAATTTTCTCAGGGCCTGGAAACAAAGTGGTGAAGTGCGGGTTAGACGTCGCTGGTGACTGACAGCACAGCCACGTCTCCCCTATGCAGGGCTGTGCATCCGTCCCGTCCCAGCCCTCAGGTCACCCCCAGCCAGCGCCTGGCCAGGGTGGATTTGCATGGGCCAGGGAAGGTTTTTGGAGCATTCCTAGCAGACAGGGCAGTGCAGTGTTGCCCCAGCTGGCAGTGCCAGGGATGGAGGAATTTTGTTGTCCAGCCGAGAGGCTGGCAGGAGAAAGGGCCCCCGCTGGACTCAGGCTCTCTTCTCTTCCCCAGCCACAGTGAGGTAACGACCAGCTGGGCAGGGAAGGGGTTTCCATTGGCAAGGCCAGGAGTGAGCACTAAGGACATGGGCGCCTTGTGGGCGCAGCCTGGCACTCCAGCCTCGTCACATGTAGCTGGGTCAAGCACAGCCATAATCATGAGGCTGGCCTGAGCCCTGACTGCTGGCCAGGGGGCTGGCAGCTCTGCGGAGACACTGTGGGACTGTCATGTGCGAATGACCCGGCTAGCCTGCTTCCGAGCTGGGAGCCAGACTCTGTAGAGAACTGGCAGGGCCATAGGGTCCGCGAATTCCCCCTCGTTCACCCTGCTCGGGGCCCTGCTCTCGCACTGACCTTCCCACTCAGTCCATCAGGATCACGGCAGGTGGCAAAGATGTGCTGGGGAGCCTGAGGGCTCGCGGCAAGCTGCCTCACCAGCTCCAGCCCGATGCCCCGGTTGGACCCCGTCACCAGAATGCTCTGAGCCAGCGCAGCCATCCTTCTGCGCGCTGGGTGGTGACAAACAAGCTGCACCCAGCAGAATTTCTGTCTGCTCTGCGCGAACAGGAGACTGGGAACAGCCCAGGGTGTGGCTCCAGGCTCCCATGGGGATGGTGACAGTGCTGGCAGCAGCCCTGGCCCCTCGCCTACCCCAGGCAGAGCTAGGGGCCCAGGTTGAGCCAGGAGCCCCCTCACCATGGTGAACACGGGGCCGCATGTCCCCTGCCTGGCAGCATTACCCAGTTTCCCAAGACTTGATTCCTCCCTAAAGCCCCAGCTCCCATAGTCCCTGTAATTATGGGAAAAGGGTCACCTCCATTCAGCAGTTGGAAGAATGCTTGAAACACAACCAGAAACCAGAAGAGACCTAAACAGGACGAAAATCTGGCTGGCATTTAGCATACAAGCTGGCAAGCTCAACTTGTACAAATGATCTCCCTCAGAGCTCCCTCAGAGCTCCCTCAGAGCTCCTCAGAGCCAGGAGAGGAGGCCCTCAGCTCTCGGCAGGCTCATCTTCCAGCTGTCAGGGCACCAAGCCTGCAGCCCTCACCCTTCTCCCTGCTGGAGGACAATGCAGGGAGGCTTTTCAGACCAACGTACCTCTGCTAAGCCAAGGCTCCTGCAGCCAAAACCAGCCCAGAGGCATGGATTTTGAGAAGAGAGAAGTGAGTAACATGCTGAAAGAAACAAGGAACTGCCATGTAAAAGTCTCAGCCGAACTGGCTGCGTTTAGCCCAGTATTTGGGACAACCGGAGCTTAAGATGAGGGAGGAAATAAGAGGAAAATAGCAGAGATAGGTCTGTGACATCTGGAGTGTCCAAGAGTGCATCTGCTGCCCAGCCTTGCTCGGCCTGTCAGAGGAGACAGAGCTGGCTATTTCTTGTGGATCTCAGTAGTTTCAGACCTGGCACTCACCAGAGAAATATTCTAGCTTCAGCCAGCAGCTGCTAAATGGTGGAGGGGCAGCAAAATTTGGGAAATGTGCTTTCAGCTGACACAGAAGCAATGTTTCTTTCCATTATGGTGGGTACACTATGGCCTCCATGAGAGAAGTAGGTGTGCTGGGTGTGGGTTTGGAAGAGTCGCTGGCATTAGACTCTGATCCACTGTAGAAGGCATTTATTGAGGGCGTAATCTCCCATGCAAGTGATTGCACTGTACAGACTTGCCTGTTCCTGCTGCTATCTGCAAAGCAGCACCCAAAGCGGAGTTCCCATTAAGAACCAACGAGACTGGAGTTTCCTCTTTTTCTTTCCAGGCTCCTTAGGAAGGAGAAAACAGATAGGAGGAAAAGAAGGCTGAAGGACCAGAGCTGGTGGGAATCGCTGCTGGCCAGCCAAGCGCAGAGCTGAAGAAGCCAAGCAGCAAGCAACCTTTGGAAATGGCCAACTGTTGGCCAAGGCCATGGCAACCAAGGCCAAACCAGACAGCAGTGCAGACATGCCAGGGCACAGATCCTGGCTCAGGAAACACAACTTGAGGGCAGAGAGGTTCCAAAAGGGGCCAGAAGGGACGCTGTGGAGAAGAAACGAGACAAATCCATCCAAGATCCTATTGAAGCACCCCACAACCATTCAGATCAGAGAGGACATCAGGAGGGCTCAAATCCAAGCCCCACTCAGAGCTGGCACAGCACTGACTTCAGACTAGGTTGCCCAGGGCTTGACGCAGTCAGGTCTCAAAAACCTCCAAGGAAAGAGATCCCACAGCCTCTCTGGCCCTTCTTTCAATGCCTGATGATCCTCACAGTGAATTTTTTCCTCTGTGTCAAACCTCTCCAGGCCTAGCTTATCAACACTGCCTCTGCCTCAGGCTGTGCACCTCCATTACCTGCAGCTCCCTGACCGCGTGAACTGAGCGTGATTGCTGAACAACCGCAGTGTGTCTTATTCATGAACTGGTCCCCGCAGTGTGTCTTATTCATGAACTGGTCCCCTCAGGCCGATGCGGAGGTTTTGCAACCACTTAGTCACATGCAGGGAGCCCTGCCGCGTTAACCCACAGAGGCAGTCAAGGAGGGCCTTGATCACTGCTGGCAGCCACCCAGTCCACTCTTCCTGGACCGGCTCTTTTTCTCCCTTATCCCCTTCGTGGCTCCAGCCTTTCTAGCAGCCTGTCGCCCTCCAGAGGCCAGGGGGCAACACCTCAGGCCTGCACATGACAGCGGGCCGGGGCTGGGCTCGCCAAGGCCTTGCCATAAGGCAGGATCACAGCGCCCACACAGAGGAAGGGCGGCGGCGGGCCAGGGGCCAGCGACCTCGGCCTCTGCGGTCCCTGCGGTCCCTGCCCACCGCCCCGTGACGGGCTGGGCAGCCCGCAGCCTCCTGCCTAGCGCCTACGGCCCGCAACGCTCCGCGGCAACGTCGTCACGCCTCAAATGGCGACGCCCCGCCCAGCTTCATGCCGGCCGCGTCACGTGGCCACACGTCCCGCCATTGCATCAGCCAGCGGGCGCCCCTCCTCTAGCTCGGGCAAGAGGAGGGGGCGGGGCTGCTTCTGAGCGGCGGCTCCGGCAGCCAATCGGGGAGGGGAGCACAGCGCTGTCGCCGGGGGCGGGGTGGCTGTTGCGGCGAGGCCGGTGGTGCAGAGCGAGGGGCCGCGGCGGCCGCGGAGGTAGAGCCGGGGGGCCGTGCCGGATGGGGGGGCTGGCGGCAGAGCGCTCCCGGCCTGGGCGGCCCTGCTGGGGCGTGAGCCGGACTCTCCGCGTGCTTGGGGGCCGCCGCAAGGCGTGCTGGGAGCCTGCCTCTGTCTGGGGCTCCCGGCCCGGCCATGGCGGCCGGCGGCTGCCGGGGCCCGGGCGCTGGGCCTGCTGACGGCGGTCTGCGGGACTTCAGCGGGGCTCTCGGCGGCTCTGGCGGTCGCCGGCGTTTGGGGCTTGCCCCCACGGCCAGCCTTTGCTGTCGCCGGGTCGAGACGACGTTCCCGGGAGGCGGGCGGTGGCGAGGGGGTGGATGGCGGCGGTGCCGCCGGTGCCGGCTCCTCAGCCAGAGCCCCTGGGGGAGGCTTTTCTTCCCGCTTCTCTCGGAGGCAGAGGACAGTCTTAAGTACCAGTTACAGCGTCCAGGAGCTGGTCATCTCCAAACTATCTCCTGTCACTGGTGTGGGTAACATAATGTGATTGCTCCTAGGGGAGATTTCCAGGCATCCCTATAGTTGACCCAGCTTCGAGTGAGGGAGTTGGAGAAGATGATCTCCAGAGGTCACTCCCAACTTCAGCCATTGTATGAGTCTGTGATTTATTCACCTTGAACGGTTTTAGGGCTTAGCAGTTCTCCCCAGAGACAGAGCGAGGCAGACACAGTCTCTGCCTAACAGTTCAGTATCCAGGTGAACTGGATATCTTCGAATACATGGTTTCAAAAAACAGGTAACTTGAGCTGGTACTGTAGAACTGGGAAGTTGGGGAGGTCGGTTTGGGATCAGCACCATTTGGGGCAGACTGATGGTTCACTGACTCCCCAGTTTAGAGCAGTTGTTAACATGGGGAAACCCTTTTAGGAGGTGAAGGCAGTGACCCTGATGTTACTGCTTGAGTTGACAACTTGATGTCTTCATGTAAGAGCCTTGTTAATTGCTGTCCCCTCAGATTGCACCAAGGCCTGGCTGCTTTCCCTTCCACTTGCTTTTGACAGCTGTGACTTACAGCTTTAAGATGGAAGCTACACTAACAGCTAGCCAGATCAGGCAACGATTTATTGACTTCTTCAAGGACAACAAGCACACGTATGTGCACTCTTCTTCTACAATCCCCCTGGATGACCCCACGCTGCTTTTTGCCAATGCTGGCATGAATCAGGTAGGCTCTCCACTCTGGTACTGCGGTTCTTATGAACATTGCCTCTAGCAGTTGAAATCTGTGAAGCTGTCTGCAGAGCTTTTGGAAAGCCCGCTCCTTTGTAATAAGCTCCTCCTGGATGTCTGAATTTACCAATAGTTTCTTAAGCTCTAGGTGGAGTCTAAAGCCTCTTGCAGCCTCTTGGATGGCAATGCATTTGCCTTTCTCCTCTTGGGTAACCCCTTTCCAGGTGTGATTGGCTCTGTAAACACTTCAATTTGCAGGGAATTCAATTCTCTCTCCACCTTTCGGTGGCTGGTCTCTGGGCCGAGCTTCCTCGCCCTGCTCTGATCTCACTTTAGTGAGGTTAAGATTTGGTCCTTTGTATCCTGAAGGCAGAGTTTTCAAACAAACTAGCAAACTCTTCTCTGGATTGTTGGAAAGTCATTGCTGTTTTCATAATCCTCTTTCTCGTCACAAAGAGGTGGCTGGGGCATCTGCTGGAGTCCCCTGCTCTGTTGCAAAGTTGGCAGAAACACTGGGAGAGGTTCCTGTGTCCATTGGGTTGACTGTGCAGCCATGGGAGCACTGCTGGTATCCCTTCCTTGACCCTTGGCACCACAGCTGGTGCTGCAAATAGTTGCATGAAGAATCCTAGCATGAAGAATCCTAGCACAAATGACTAATAACTTACTTCTTTGATGAGTGGTTGAGGCTGGGCTGCTGAAAGTGCTCCACAGGAAGTCAGCACAGTTTTCGCTGACTTTATTGCCAGCTGGGAATCGGACTACTTTCAGTCCCTATGGAAGTCCTGGGGCTTGGTATGCTCCAGGAACATGTGTATGTCCTGAGTTACAGACAGTTTTGCACCTTCTTCCGCAAGGGAGACAGCAGGCTTGGTGATTCTGAATGCTAGTTCACGTATGTCCAGGCTGGTGACATACCATGAGGTGGATGACGTTCACTGTCTTGCTGTTGCTTGCAACATTTGAAAATGAGCTTATGATGCTTTTCTTGGTTTAGATTTCTCTCCTCTTTCTCCTCACAGTTCAAACCCATCTTCCTCAATACTATTGACCCCTCACACCCGCTGGCTAAACTGAACAGAGCTACTAACACTCAGAAGTGCATCCGAGCTGGGGGCAAGCACAATGACCTGGATGATGTGGGAAAAGATGTCTACCACCACACCTTCTTCGAGATGTTGGGGTCCTGGTCCTTTGGGGATTATTTCAAGGTAAAATTGGCAGACCTGAATCTTTTGCACAAAGTTACATGTCTCCACGAACTCACCAGAGTGTTTGTCCTACAAATGTACCAAGAGGAAAAAAAAAACCTCGACTCAGAGTGGTTCCCAAGGCATGCTGGGCTCCTTTGGAATAAATGAGCTTAGAGGAAAAACCGCACCCTGCAGGATGTTTTGAGATTAATTTCTTATCGTTTACAAAGCTGTTTATGTTATTGCTGCTGGTTTGGAGTCTTCAGGTAGAGGTGTTAGTCACTGCCCTGGAGCCATGGGAAGCTGCGTCCGCTGTGACTATGATGGACCTCAAACAGGAGTGATCATAAGGGGATCACAGAGGGGATTGCTTCACAAAGGGAATGCTAAGAATACAGCATAGTAGCAGATTTCAAAGGGTTTTTTTAGGCAGAAAACCTGCTAGGGGCTAAGTTGGCTGCATCTGGAAAGCCACGTGCGTGTTCCTTGAGCCCTGTGCGCTGCATATATTAGTTTATGTATTTCTTACAACAAAAGTCTGTAAGTTCTTGGCTGTTTCCTTTGTAGAGAGCTGCTCTGGTCCATCTCCTGTCTGGTAGACCTGATAGCACAGGGAGGCCTCTGGAGAGACTTGGCTGAAATGTTGTGCAGAGGCTAGCTTCCTGATCTTCTGAATGGCCTTAAGTCAGGCGTGGAAGGTTTCTGCATGTTTGAGAGACTTTCTGGTTAGATTGCACTCACCTAGTGAGTACAGCAGCCAGTACTCTGCATAGGCAGGCATTGCATGTTGAGGAGAAGCTCTTTGCTTTCACTTGCTCACGTCATCTTTCCTTCTCTAGGAACTTGCTTGTAAGCTGGCACTGGACCTTCTCACCAAGGAGTTTGGCATCCCTGTTGAAAGACTCTATGTCACTTACTTTGGTGGAAATGAAGCTGCAGGACTGCAGCCAGACCTGGAGTGCAAGCAGATCTGGCTGGATTTGGGGTAAGGTCCTTCAAGCAAGGAAGCCGCATGTTTTGATGCGTCATAGGGAAGGTATCAGCTGGGCAGTGCTGGAGGCTTCTTCTGTGGCTTGAGGAGGCCATATGTCTCTGGGTCTACTCGTCCCCAGCTTTGGTGCGCTTCTGGGTGTTGGTAGCTCTGCCCGGTTTAGCCAGCAGGTGCAAGAGGTCAGTAGTATTGAGGAAGGTGGGTTTGAACTGAGAGGAAATCTAAACCAAGGAAAACATCTGGGACCTATGGTCATACACTCAAATTGCCAGCTTTATCTTGACAGGCATTTCCTCACGTCAGGAAATCTCTCATTTTTCACAACTTATTCAACCATCTGCCTTTGTTCAGAGAAGGGTGGCATGCCTTATGTGGCAGAGTACTTGTAACAGGAAGTTTTAGCAAAATTGGCATGTCACAAAAAATGTTTGCAGAGTGGTGGAGCTGCAAAGCCAAAGGGAAGCATTGGTATTATGTGGAAGAGGCTAAGGCCTGTGCCTTTGGTCTTGCGTTTCAAAATCTCTTGTATAAGCTTAAGATCGTAAGAAGTGCCCTGCTAGGTCAGACCAACAATCTATTCAGTCCAGAGTGCTGCCTCTGACAGCAGGAGGAGGAGATGCTGTTCAAAGCAAGCAGGCAGGCCTGGCTGTGATCTGCACTCTGTTCCCCTCCTTCTTCCCTTCCCCCCCCCCCCCCCCGAATCTGCTCTTATTGGATTAAGGATGTTAGAGGGATGCCCTTCTATTCCCTTTATCCTCTAGGGACGTGCTCCTCTAGAGTGTGTCTGATCCTGTTTTGAGCCTGTTGGATTTTTGTAACTCTCAATCATAGTGTACCCTCAGTCTTCTCCCCTCGAAACTGAAGAGTTTTACTGTTTCTAGCTTCTCTTTGTCAAGCAGATGTTCCACCCCTAGGTAGTTTTAGTTGCCCTCTGTTCTTTCTCTGCTTCCGCCTCACCCTTCTTGAGATGTGGAAACCAGAACTGTGCTTAGTAGTCCAGCTGTGGGTGCGCCAAAGTTATGTTGCTGTTATGGGCCCAGTGGCACAGATCTAGACTGTGGGGCCAAACCTGCCTAGCATGCATTACAGTTGGAGATCCACTTTTGTTCCTGATTGGGGCTTCACTGAAAAGTTCTGTAGGCCTCTGCCTCCACTGGAGGCAGATGCCGGGTGCTGGTGCTTGCCTGATCCTGCTCAGCAAGGAATCTGGGTAGTGGGATCCTGGGCGTTAGACTCTTGGACTGGTCTATCTCAGGACCCTGACAACTCTTCTGCCCATTCAGAGAACTGCTGAACTGAGATTTCTTTGATCTAGTCCTCAGTTTAGGGGATTCCTACCTTGCCATGAGTCTCTTGTTTAACAGGAGCTTCTCGTTACAGGCTGGCTGAGGGTAGGATTCTGCCCGGCAATATGAAGGATAACTTCTGGGAAATGGGAGACACGGGCCCCTGTGGCCCTTGCAGCGAGATCCACTACGACCGGATTGGGGACAGAGATGCCTCACACCTGGTCAATCAGGATGACCCCAATGTCCTGGAGATCTGGAACCTGGTGTTCATACAGTTCAACAGGTGGGTGAGACCTGCCTTTCCACGTGGCTCTGGTTTTGTATGGGAGGTTGCTCAGGCTGTGCAGTTAGTGACAGCTAGCACAAGACCACGTTTTTGACAGTTCTGCATGTTTTTCTTCTGAGGTGCTGAACGGGGAGTGCGTTTATCCGTGCTGCTCCTCGTTAGACATGAAGAGTCCCATTAACCACGAACGTTCTCTCCTGTCAGCCTTCACCACAACTTAGCAGCTTGGCTACTCTCTCAGCCTTCTAACCCAGGTGCCTCTTTACTGCTTTGCTGTTTGCTACAGCCTCATTCCTGTACCTACAAGCACCTTCAGCAATTTAGGAATTGTAGTAAGCTACTGAACTTTAGTATTGCGCTACTGGGAAGTGAGAGCAGTTGGGGCACTTGGAGACCGGGCTTGACGCTGTCCTTGACCTAGGGAGCACTCTTAGGAACCTTGCTCTTCATTCAGTCCTTCAGAGTCACCCTTCAGTGTCTCCGTATCTCCCATCAGGCTTTCGAGGCCAACAGGATTGGGATTACTAGCTGTTCCTTTTTGTCCAGGAGCCGTGCGCTTTGCGATGTTCTGTTCCCCATCCAACCTGAACAGAAGAGATTGGTCACACCTGACTTGGGGGACAAATAAGGAATGTTCCTCAGCTCACCAGTCAGGGATTAAGTAGGAAAGAGAAGCCCTCTTGCTCTGGATCTAGGTGGTTGTTGAAGATCTTGTTAATTATATTTTATCACAGTTCCCTTGTGTGTGATTTGTATATGTGCCCATCTCTTAAATCTTACGGAACAAAATCTCACAGAGATGAGAGGAGAGATGGACGTATCTCTGCAGTGCCTCCATCCATAATGGCTTGTCTTCCTTTTTGGGTTTTGGCAGGGAAGCTGATGGGAGTCTGAAACCTCTTCCCAAGAAGAGCATTGATACGGGGATGGGTCTGGAGAGGCTGGTTTCTGTGCTGCAGAACAAGATGTCCAACTACGACACTGACCTTTTCATTCCTTACTTTGAAGCCATCCAAAAGGTATGAACAGGGGTGCTGTCCTGATCATGCACTCCTTGGTCATCTCTGACAGTGGGAGATGCTCTGGCCAAGAGACATCCTTTTGCCATATGGTAGGTAGCACATGGTGCCACTGAGCACCGGATCCAGAGGCAGAATTTGTCCTTCAGAGTTCTACCTGGAACATAGTGTTGTGCTGATCTGCAGAAATCCTCTGCAGAGAGGTCTGTAGCGTAAACCATGAAATGTCACTTCCAGAACCAGCATACAATTGCTCTGTCTTCCTGGATGGGGAGAGGTGTTACCAGTGCCAGGAACTCTCTGCTTGCAAGTGCTGTGAGCCCTCTGTGCATGTGCAAACCTTTGTATTCCTATGGAAGTGTCAGAGCTTTCCAGCTGCAGATTGTACTGGAGAAAACACAGAGAGAAGAGCTCAGATACTTCCTGTCCCTCAGAGGGATCGTGGGCAGAGCTTTAGCGTTAGAGGGCCAGGATTCTCATATGTTAAAGCCACTGGCTAGGCAGAGCAAGTGTGTTCTTGCTGTTTTCCTGCTGAGTGTGGTTATGCTGGAAGCCTGACTGTGAGGACCTTGGTGCGAGGCTTGCACCATGTGCAGGCACTCCATTATGGCAGGGCCTTTCTCATGGGTAGAGATAGAGACAGCCCGGAAAAGGGAAGCTGGGACCCTCTCCCACGTAACAGAATTGGAAAGGCTTCTTGCCTGGGCAGGTTAACACCAGGCCAGGGTCTATGAGCCAATATGCCAAACATGTTTTCCCCTTTGGATCCGCATTCGCTCTGTCCCTCTCCCTAGCTCTGCTGACTTGGGCTCTTAATGCTGTGGTAAATTGACTCTACCTCCCTCTGGCCCTGGACATCCTTTGGCCCTGCGAATGCAGGCTCTGGCACCATGCAGAGCCCAGCAGCTTTCAGTCTTCCCTGGGTATGTCGGCTCACCTTCTTCCAAGAGGAGTGTGCCATCCCCCTGTGGCCCTGGGCAGGGGGATGAGCCTGGCCTGTAAGGGACTTCCCTGCAGTTCTGCCACGTTGCTGATCCTTGCTATGCCCTTTACCTTCTCTCTGCACAGGGCACTGGCGCCAGGCCATACAAGGGACAGGTCGGTGCTGATGATGCAGATGGTATAGATATGGCCTACCGTGTGCTGGCTGACCATGCACGGACCATCACGCTGGCCCTTTCTGATGGGGGCAGACCTGACAACACTGGCAGAGGGTAAGAAGGGAGCTGCCTTGGTGCTGCTGCTTCTGTTCTGTTCAGCACAGCTTTCCTGAGGGGAACGGGGTCTCAGGTGTCTTTGAAATGTCTTTGAAAACATCGCTGAAGCAGTAGATAGAAGAGTGTTTGCCGCAGTGTCTTTGACACTTTAAAAAACCCTGCAGCAAAGTCCCCCAAAAGATGAAGACACTTCATTCCGAGTGCTCTAGTGAGTACCAGTCCCACTATATCAAACCCCAGAAAGGATCATTATGGACAGGTAGGCACAAAACTCGGCTTGCAGTAATGCTGCTGTCAAAAAAGCAATGAAGTTTAGGCTGGGACACTGTGCAGTGGGCACCACTCGTAGGACTGATTCTAGGCACCCAGTGAGTCTGAGGAACGGGGCTGAGGCTGATCACTTCACCTCTGGCTTGCCGCTGGTGCAAGCAGTTATTTGAGAGGAAATGTGAAGAGAAGGGAAAGAACCCTGCGTTCTTGATCCTGGGAGGGCGTGCTGGTAGGTGGATGCTGATGGATCTGGTAGGAATGAATCAGAGGTGTAATGTTTGCGTGAGAGGCTGTGCTATCCCCTAGGTACGTGCTGAGACGGATTCTCCGACGGGCTGTGCGCTACTCCCATGAGAAGCTCAACGCCCCCAAGGGCTTCTTTGCTACACTGGTTGATGTTGTGGTGCAGTCGCTGGTAAGTTCCCTTCCCACTCCACTGTATTTGCTAGCGTGCACAGATCACCATGCTGAAGGACTAATCCTCTTGGATCTGCAGGGGGATGCCTTCCCTGAGCTGAAGAAGGACCCAGATATGGTAAAAGACATCATCAATGAAGAAGAGGATCAGTTCCTGAAAACGCTCAGCAGAGGACGTCGCATCCTGGACAGGAAGATCCAGAGCCTGGGAGACAGTAAAAGCATCCCTGGTAAGGCTGTGACTTCTCCTTTCCAGATGGTTGTTGTCTGGGACTGAGGCAGGGCTTAGCTGGGCTGGGAGCTGAGAGCTGGTGGAAGATGTGGAAGGAGAGAGCTGGAGTCAAAAGCCTGTTGCTCTGAGCAGGGCACCCCATTTTTCTCCCATCTGCGTTCACTTGCTCAAGTCTGCAACTGACCGGACGCAACATGTGATCTCTCTGCCTCTGAGACCTCTGGTGAAGAGCCTGTTAGGTGTTCTTGTTCACCAGAGACGTGTTTTCTACCCTGCCAACTACTGACTGCCATAGCACAGAGCCAGCTGGGTGGGACAGCCAGTGGAAGAGCAGGGAGAGGAGCGATGGCTCATGGAGCAGGTGTGCTGACTGCTCTGTTTTTTCTCTGCAGGTGACACTGCCTGGCTGCTGTATGACACCTATGGTTTTCCTGTGGATCTCACTGGGCTGATCGCAGAGGAGAAGGGCCTTGCTGTGGATATGGAGGGCTTTGAAGAAGAACGGAAAAATGCGCAGGTAGACAACAGCTCCAGGGGGAGCTGGTCTGAGAGGAGGCAAGGAGGCTTCCCCTCTAAGTTTGTGGTCACGAGTCTGCTGCTTTCTTATATGGTACACTCACACCCTGAGTGCCCTGTGCCCTATGGGAGAATCCAGAGCACAACGCGGGACTCACTATGGGACATGCTTTTTCTGCAGTTGTGCACTAACCTTATGAGGCCTGTGGCCCAGAGCTCAGCCTTCAGACAGAATTAGTAAGTCCTGGGAGCGCTTTTCCTCGTCCACATAGAAGTCCTGCTCCTGCCTATCTGAGGAGCAGAGTGTCCAGTCAGGCCTGTAGCTTGGGTGTGTCTCCTGACGCATGCATTGCAGCAACACAGAATGGCAGATGAGCAGGCCAAGTACTTGCCCTGCCTGTACTGGACTCAGACTTGCTTTGGCTACCAGCTTGCTTTGAAGCCAGAAGAGGTGGAAGCACTCCAGCTGCTGGTGTGTGTTTGTCCAAGCATAGCTCTGATCCAGGCAACCTTCAGGAATGAGAGAGTGAGAGGTGTGTGTCCAGGCAGGTGCGTGCAAGCCAGCACTGAAGTGGGTTTTCTCAAACTTTTGTGCTTGTCATTTGCAGCTTAAATCCCAAGGCAAGGGTGCTGGAGGGGAGGACCTCCTCATGCTGGACATTTATGCCATTGAAGAGCTAAGGGCCCGAGGGCTGGAGGTGACTGACGACTCACCAAAATACAGCTATGCTTCAGATCCAAGCGGTGTCTATGGTATGGGAAAACCTTCTCAGAACTATCCTTTGCTGCCAAACCTGTCCTCGCACATCTCACAGGCAGGAGCTGTTTTGTCAGGTCTTCCTGGCATGTACCTCAACAAGGGCCCCTCTGGGTTCGCCTTCCTTGGGTCACGGAGGTGGGAGAAGTGCACGCACGTGAATAGCATGTTTGTAATAAATTGAGCAGAGAAAGAGAAATGCAGACTGTTCAAGGGCTGCTCTAGGAACCATTTACATCAGTTGCTACTGACCTGATCAGAGAGACTTAAGGGGACTCCTCTTCCCTGCAAATTCTTGTCTCCACACTCTAGTGTCTGCATTTCCCAGCTGCCCCTTGCCAGCGCCACAGAACTTTGCAGATGCTCCTTGGTCTGTTAGAGAGTCCTTGGTGCACTTGCTGGTTTTGTCTCTTGCTGCTAATTCTTTGATTTGCTGGATAGCCAGGAAGCCCCAGGCTCTTAGCCATGTGTGCTGCTGGCCTACATTGCGGAAGTGTGGAAAGAAGTGTTGTTCCCTGCCTTGGACAGTACTGAATCAGATTCCCTGTTCCCCAGCTAAATGTTGCCCTAGTTCTTCCTCTTTGCCCCGTTATGTAAATAGCTGCCATGAGCTTGTGCAATAGCTGGGAGCCTTTGCTGTGAAGTTCTGCTTCTACAAGGTTTCTGCAAGGTTTTCCTATTCTGCTGATACTGCCTGTCCTCCTGGTGACAGATTTTGGGAGCCTCGTGGCCACAGTGAAAGCCATCCGCAGGGAGAAGAAGTTTGTGGAGGAAGTGTCCACTGGCCAGGAGTGTGGGATAATACTGGACTGCACTTGCTTCTACGCTGAGCAGGGTGGGCAGATCTATGACGAGGGCTACATGGTCAAGGACGACGCCGGCAGGGAGGATGTGAGTGGGCTTGAGAGCCTGTCACTAGGCTTGATCTGAGCTGGGGCCTGGGTGGGTGTGTGCAGAGAGGAAAGTGGCATCAAACAAGCTCTAGCAATTCCATGTCCATGGCAGGCATCGGACGTTGCACAGGTTTCCTTTTTGGGGGTGCAGCATGGCACAGGTGTGCTGGGGTTTGTTCCCCTGCTTCTTGGGAAGCTGCACTAAACTTTGTGCTGCGGTGTTAGGCTGTCACTAGGATGTCGGTGCCTGCAGTGGTGCTGCTGCTGGGATGGCTATGCGGCTATGCTGAATGATGGTGCTTTTCAGCCATGAGGTGGGGAGCTCATTCAGCTCTGCCATGTTCCATAACTGTGCCCCGCCTTGTCCTTCATTCAGTTCTCTGTTTTGCAGCCCTGCATGCTATGCCTGGGTGTGCTTAGCTTGCTCCTATCTCACACACCAGTCCAGCTCTCTCTCAGCTGAGGCTTTTCCAGTTGCAGTCAAGGCCTCTGGCTGGACTGTCACCCCCCTTGGCCTGTCTCACTGCTCACTGAGTGCGTTTCTCTCTTTGTACAGAAAACAGAGTTCACTGTGAAGAATGTGCAAGTTCGAGGGGGCTATGTGCTTCACATAGGAACTCTCTATGGGAGCTTGAAAGTAGGAGATCAGGTCCATCTATCTATTGATGAGGTGAGTTAAGACACGGTATAATAGATAGCTTCGTCTCTCATCCCTGAAAAGTTTTTTCTCTTTTTGTTCTGTTGGTGCTGCTCTGAGATGAGGGTCTGCTCTCCCTGCAGCACATGGTGCAGGCAAGCAGCATGGCTATTCCAGTTGAGCTGGGGTGGTGGCCCTCCTGCCTGGGATCTGGCTTCCTCCTTCTGCAAGGTGGATGACACCCCACTCGCTCAGAGCTACAGACACTGGTCCATAGCAGAATCATGTTTGGGGCACGCCTGGGAGCTGAGACATGTAGGCTACCCCACTGGGTGGGGGGTGACAGCTGAGAGAGTAGGTGGGCTGCCCTAGTCCAGACATTGCTCCAGCAGGCTCAGCCTGCTGCGGGGAGGGCTGGGTTGAGCCCAAGTCTGCAAAATGCGTTTCCCTTCCCTGAAGGGGCTCCTCTGGAGTAAGAGGGAAGGCTCCCATCTTGCAGTGCTTTTACCTGTTGAGGAGGGGAGATCAGTGTCTATGACCTGGTCTGTCCTTGGCCTCCCTCCAGACAGGCCCAGCAAGGGGACATCCAGGGAAATGCTGTGTGCAAATTGGATGAGGAATGTCATGCTTTCTTAAGCCAAGGCTCCAGGGCAGCAGCTGTGACAAGTTATTTCTAGCCACCTTGAGCTGGTTCAGGTTTCTCTTGAAGCTGTACAGAAAACTCCGCTTCCCCTGCTAGAGGCTCTGCAGTGCAAGGCCCCATTTAACAGTGGTTTCCTCCCTCAGACCAGGCGGAGGTCGGTCATGAGCAACCACACGGCCACCCACATCCTCAACTTTGCCCTGCGCTCAGTGCTGGGAGAGGCTGACCAGAGAGGGTCGCTGGTTGCGCCGGACAAGCTGCGGTTTGACTTCACGGCCAAGGGAGCCTTGTCTACCCAGGAGATCAAGAAAGTTGAAGGGATTGCCAACCAGATAATTGAGGAAGCGAAGGTGGGTATGGCTGTCAGGTTCAGAAGGGCCTTGTGGGCTGGGATGCTACTCAGTCAGTTCACTGCCCGAGTCCTAGGAAGGATCCTGTCCTTTTCCTGGCAGGCCCATGCCCAGGCTTGCCACAGCATCTGAATTAGCCTCAGTGGACAGCTGAGGCACTGGTTTTCAGAAGGAATCTGGTGTGAACCCCATTCGTTCAGTGCCTTCCCCTCCCTGTGACTGAACTGTGCAGTGTAACATGGATCTACATTTGTTGCAGTGTCATTCCCCACAATTTTTCAGGGCAAAGATAAGTTTCGTCTTGGTCACCGTTTTCCACTGATCCTTCCCACATGGACTGGCTCTCTGTGTTCAGTCTTTGTGTTTGGCTGGGTATGGATGTACATCAGGAAAAAAATGCCTTGGGTCAAGTTTTTGGATGATCTGGGATGCTGGAAGTTTGGCCCAGCCGGAGTCTGCTGAGCTGCTGATGCAGTACTGTGCATAGATCTGCATCACCTCAGAGGATTTGAGTGGTACCTTGCTCTATTTACTAGTTCTGAGGCCTCTCCAGGGCTGGAGCGATTCCTTGCCTGCTCTAGTGTCGTGTTAGCTATGAGAGCCAAGCAGAACTTGGCAGAGTAGTTTTGCAGGCCTGGCTGGCCTCACAGTGATGTGATCAGACCCACCGCGATGCGAGAGATTTGCTCGGCTCAGCCCAGCACCAGCCCTGTCTCGGCAAGGAACCCTGGAAGGAACCCTCCGCTCTGCTCAGGAGTTTGTGGTTAGAAACCACTGAATGTGGTATCAGGAAGTTTGAAGGTGGGGCACCTGTTATCAGTCTGGGATCCCTGCAGCTCAACAAACTGCACCTCCTGTGAGGCACGTAACTTTCCTTTCAGGACCTTTCAGGGGAAGCCAGGATTCCTTGGAAATGCAGGCCTTTGGTCACAGTTGGCAGGACCAGCTCTTATCTGCACCCCTTTCCTGTCCTCTGCAGACTGTGTACGCCAAGGACTGCATTCTCGCAGCAGCCAAAGCTATCCAAGGCTTGCGGGCTGTTTTTGATGAGACCTACCCCGATCCTGTCCGTGTGGTCTCAATCGGCATCCCTGTGGAGGAGCTGCTGGCTGACCCCTCTGGTCCCGCAGGCTCCATCACTTCTATTGAGTTCTGCGGAGGGACGTGAGTATCTGGAGAGGCAGCGGAAGGCAATGGGGTGGGTGAAAAGGAGTCCCTGTGGAACCTGAGCTCCTGAGGTCTGCTGTAACGTATGCTGGGTACAGAAGGGGCAGAGCTTGGAGGTGGTGATTATGAGCCTTTGCATTCCCAGTGCACTGTCCTGAGTAAAGCCATGTTTTAAATCAGCCCTTGCAGGCAGGGAAACTGCCTGTACGCTGTCCCTGCTCAAACGTATGGTCTCTGACAGCACTAGGAGCGTAGCCTTTGCCACTTTTTTTTTTTTTTTTTTTTAAGCTCTTACACTTTTGGTGACTGAGTTGAGTCCTGTCTCCACCCTTGCTGCCTCTCCTTGCAGGGTAGTTTTTTTGTTCCCATGCTGATCCCTGCTGAGATAAGAAGTGATTTTTAAGTCTCTCCTGTGTATTTGTGTCTGGGTTCTTTCCAAAGGCATTTGCAGAATTCTAGCCATGCTGGCCCCTTCGTGATTGTGTCAGAAGAAGCAATTGCTAAAGGCATCCGGAGGATAGTTGCAGTCAGTGGTGCCGAAGCTCGAAAGGTAAGGGATGATCCCCTGTGAAGTCCATGCACTGCAGGAAACCATTGGTGCGTGCACACCCATATGGTAACCCTGTGCCAAGGTTCCTTTCGATCAAATTTGACCAGTATTTCTACTGAGATAACTCAGTCACAGAAAAGGATGCTGCTGTCAGTGAATGCTATGCTGGAAGTCCCTGTCTGTGACAGCTGGAGGAGGGAGCTGGGGGAGCCTCAGCTGTAGCTGTCGTGTTAGTGTGGCGGAAGGGCATGGAGTAGGTCCCAGAGGTGGCTGCGGGGTAAGCTCATGTTGATTTTCAGGACGGGCTGCACATACAGAGTCCTCTGGGAGTCACATGTGTCAGAATTTATTCAGGCCCCTGGCACTGCACTCCCCATTGAGCGGGGAAATGGATAGGAGCCCCCATGCCTGGGGCTGCAGCATTCCTGATGCCTTCTTATAGCCAGAGCTCAGCTCAGTAACTCTCCCCGCAAAACATAACTTGAATTTTATTCTACTAGGCCCTCAGGAAAGTAGACAGCCTCAAGAAATTGCTGTCTGACTTGGACGCCAAAGTAAAGGTCCAGACAGCTCCCAACAAGGATGTACAGAAGGAGATTGCAGATCTCAGTGAGGTGAGGATGAGGGCACTAATCTACTTTCCTAGAGTGAGTGGGGTCCTTGATTGCCAGCAGTGGGTGATGTTAACAAGGCCCAAGTTCAGTTTCCTGCTCCTGTATCTCCCTGGATAGTGTCTGGAGTCACCTGGTCTCAATTATCCCCATGGGTGTAGTTGCCTGCGAACTGTAGTCTTGTCCTGTAGAGTACAAGCAAAGCAGAAGCGTTGCGTCCTGTGGATGCTGCAGCCAGCACCTCATTCCTGAAGTCATTGGGTATTGGGAGGGGTAGCTTACTGGGCTCTACCAGTCAAGGCGCTTGGGGCTCATGAGAGTGGTGCAGCAGCCCCTGCCTTGTGCTGTGGTCACCTAACCCTTTCCTGTTTTGCAGACACTGGCCACTGCCATTATTCCACAGTGGCAGAAAGATGAGCTGAGAGAGGCTGTTAAAGCACTGAAGAAGGTTATGGATGACTTGGACCGGGCAAGCAAAGCCAACATCCAGAAAAGAGTGAGCCCTATGCAGGAATCAAAGGCAGTTTGGGAGAACCTGTGGGGGCTCCCTTGGGAGCTTCCCTTTGGCCCAGCACAGAAGGGAGCTGAGTAATGGGGATGCCCTGCTCTCTCCTCAAGACCTGGTGGCTGCACTATGGCTCTTGCCTCCCTGGCATGGAGGTTGGCTCACCCTCTGCAACTGTGTTAAATGATGGGGGCGCTCTGTAGTAAAGAGCTTCCACTGCCCTTAGCACAGCTGCCTCTGCTGCTGGTCCCCAGCATGAAGGGCCTGCGGCACCTCCTGGGAGATGGGAGGCTCCTGCCCTCATGGTGGAGCCCCTGTGCCTGAGTGGCATGCGATATGGGGTTCTTTCTGAATCTCATTGGATTTTCCTGGAGGGGCCACCACTCACAGCAGTATTGCTACTTTGCAGATCAGACATGCACCTGCCAGCACATTTTGCTTTTGGCTCTGCAGTGTGGGGCTGCTCCAGGCTGGGCCATGGGTGTGTTGGGAGAACCTTGGGGGGCCTCTGTAGCTGCAGAGAGGTTTTACCCAGGTCTTCTTTGTGTCCGTATGCAATGTGCATGCTTCAGCTTCTGAATGCTGCTGTTCTCAGGTGCTGGAGAAGACAAAGCAAGTCATTGAGAGTCACCCTAACCAGCCACTGGTCATCATGGAAATGGAAAACGGAGCCTCAGCAAAGGTATGGGAAGGTCTGGTCTCTCCCCGACAACTCTGGTTGTGCTTAAGAAGTAGCTAGATAGTCCCTGTTCGCTTGAGAAGACAGTGCTGTGTTACAGAGCCAGCTTGCAACCTGCCAGCAGTGCTAGTGAAGAGGGGGAAGGACCACTGTGATGATCTCTACGTCCTACCTCCTGGGTTAACAAACATGTTGGAGGGGGTCTTGGCTATATGCTGAATCTCTAGACCTGGTGGAAGATGGGGAGCCATGCAGAAATTGCACTGGGTCCCAGATAAGAAGGATCTCAAAGGAGTCATGAAATGCAGGCTGCAAGAACTCTTAAAAGCAGGTCTGCTGATCCACAGAAGTTGTATTGCCTGTGACTCTTGCAAATCAGCTCTGGAAACACAGTGTCCTGGACTAAGTGTATGGATAGGACAATACTGCAGAGCTGTTCCCCAGCTCCTGGGCACTGCATCTGCTGCAGTAAGGTTCAAGTTCTTCTTTGGTCAGGGATGAAACTGCTCTGTCCCTCCTCCTCCTCCACACAGAAGTTAAGTTTCTTTCCTAGCAGTTGCTGTTGTGAATAAATGCTCTCTTGTGTGCGCTGCACTGCTTAGCCTAGCAAGTGACAGGTGGCGGGGGCCGATGTTGTTGTGATGTTGGAACCATCAAGTTTTAATGTCCCATTTAAATTTCTGCTTCAGCAGTCTCTGAGCTGATCCTGCTTATAGATTCCCACCCACTCTCTTTGGCTGTCCCCATCTCCATGGTGCCTGCGCTCCTGCTCACAGCTGTGTGGGAGTTGAAACTGTTGCTTTGTTTGCAGGGTTGTTGCCACAGAGGGTGCCAATGCGGCATTCTCCCTGGTGATGGGAATGCTCCACGGAGCGTGCGGCTGTGAGCCCATCTCTGGCAGATGGGTGAATCCTGGGGGATGGCAGTGCAGGCAGCCTAGGGGAGCAGCCATGTGTTTAGTAGCCAACTGCTGCAGCAACGCTTTGCTCACTAGAGAGCCTGCTCCAGGAGCTCTGTGCTGTACCGTGCTGTCCCCAAGAGCAAAGGATGACTGTCTTAGAAATAATAGGATGCCTGGCAGTCTCCCTAGTCTCTCCAGTGTGGCTGCATTGTCCGATACCCCTGTAGCTTCTTCACGTTCCAGGCAAGTCCTCCTGACTTGTTGCTCTCCACAGAACAGCCGCCCCCTCCCTTGAATACAGCAGAGCATATTCCGCTCTGTCTGTTACACTTATAGCCAAACCACAGGTTCATTCACTTTGTGGGTGCAGAGCCATGAATTTTGCAAGTCTCCAGATAGCTGAACGTAGGGAAATAAAAGCATATCCTCAGTCCCCTCTCCCTGCAGCTGTGAGGGGGCACAGTCAGGTAGCTGTGTGCAGCTTTCAGCAGCTGCCTGCAGCCAGAAAAGCAGGTTGTCTCTGCCACGACTTCACCACAGCCAGGGACATGAAGAGGCCCTGTGCTTGGGAGAACGAGCGCCACAGGGTGCTGCTAGCTGTTTTAATACAAGTCCGGATTCCCTACTGGCTGGTGGGTTGTACTCTGGTCTCTGAAGAGACCTGCAGACCATCCTCGTCATGGCTGCATAGTGCTGTGTGGGGACTGGAACAGGGCTGTTTGCAAGCTAGGTGGAAGATGTGCTGACGTGACTGTTGTCCCACAGGCGCTGAATGAATCTCTGAAGCTCTTCAAGACTCAGTCCCCCCAGACTGCCACCATGCTTTTTGCTGTAGATAACGAAGCCGGCAGAATCACCTGCCTGTGTCAAGTACCCCAGGTAACACAGAGTGTGCGCATGTGTGTGTGTGTGTGCGTGTGTGTGTGCGTGCCTTTCTCTGAGCCTTGGGGTACCCACCAGCTGGAGGAGCGGCATCTAACATTGCAAGGCCAAAGATGCAGGTTTGCAGCAGCTGTGGTCTCTCGCCTTTGCATTATTATCATGCTGCAGGGTCAGAGGAGGGGTGAGGTATTGAATCTTTTTGGTAAGAAGCAGGAAGAGCCAGCATTCAGTGTGCTCATGCAAACACCGAGGCAGGATGTTTGCCACTGGACTGCTGGCATAGCTTCTCCCCACCCCTGGGAGCTGCAAAGGAAAGAGGTTTGTCCTATCCCACCGTGCTCTTAGCCTCTCTTCTGAGGTTTGAGCTCCTCTTTTTTTTCTTTTTCCCCCTCTGTGCAGGAGACAGTGAAGAAGGGCCTGAAGGCCAGTCAGTGGGTGCAGGAGGTGTCTGCGTTGATGGATGGTAAAGGCGGCGGTAAAGACGTCTCTGCACAGGCTACAGGCAAGAACGTTGGCTGCCTGGAGCAGGCTCTGAAACTGGCCACGGACTTTGCCAAGCTCCACTTGGGGGAGCTGAAGAACTGAAGGGCGCCGTGTGCTGGCCCTGGGGGAGCAGCCAGAGGCCAGCGTCTGCTGCTAGCCCGGGGGCGGCGGGGCCCAGCGAGAGCGGGTCGGGGTGCTCCGGCGGCCGCGCGGTAGGCGCGGGCGGGAGCGCGGCGCCTCTCGCCCTGCCCGGCGCGGGCAGTTTCAGCTGAGCAATGGCTGAGTACTAATAAAGGGCCCGTGCCCTGCGCGCCGCTGGCTCTCCTTGCGGGGCGGGCTGGCTCCTCCCTCCCTCCGCCCCTCCCTCCCTCCCTCCCTCCCTCGTTGCCTGCCTCGTTGCTGCGGACGGCCGGAGGATGCCGCTGGATCACCGCCGCCTGCGCGGCCCTGAGGAGTCGCAGCCGCCGGAGGTGTGGGCGGCGGCGGCCGCCGGGCCGGGGGGGGCGGCGGCGGCGGCGGACGAGGAGGAGGAGGAGGGGGGGCGGGACCCGTGCGCCTTGCGGCCGCTGTTCGCCCGCGCGGGGCTGCTGAGCCAGGCGGAGGGCTCGGCCTACGTGGAGCTGGGCTCCGGCACCAAGGTGCTGTGCGCCGCCTGGGGCCCGCGCGAGGCGGCGGCGGAGCCGGGCGGCGGCGGCGCGGCGGCAGCGGGGGGGCGGCTGGTGTGCGAGTTCCGGCGCGCGCCCTTCGCGGGCCGCGGGCCGCGGGCGGCGGCGGCGCGCGAGGCGGAGCGCGAGGCGGCGGCGGCGCTGCGCGAGGCGCTGGAGCCGGCGGTGCGGCTGGCGCGCTACCCCCGGGCGCGCCTGGCCGTCAGCGCGCTGCTGCTGCAGGACGGCGGCTCCGCCCTGGCCGCCGCCGTCAGCGCCGCCGCGCTGGCGCTCGCCGACGCCGGCGTGGAGATGTACGACCTGGCGGTGGGCTGCGCCCTGTGCCGGCCGCCCGGCGCCGCCGCCGGCTGGCTGCTGCAGCCCAGCGAGCCCGAGGAGCGCCGCGCTGCCGCCTGCCTCACCGTGGCCCTGCTGCCCTCCCTCAACCAGGTGTCGGGGCTGCTGGGCGGTGGGCAAGGCGGGCCCCCCGACAGCTGGGCCCAGGCCCTGCGCCTCGGCCTCGATGGCTGCCACCGCCTCTACCCCGTGCTGCGGCAGAGCCTCCTGCGCGCTGCCCGACGCCGGGCCACCCCATCGACTGCCTGAGCCTGCCTGAACTGCCCCCTGCACTGCTGGAGACCCCGAAGTCCAGCTGAGTGGCCCCTGTACTGCTGGAGCCCTCCGGATTTGTACCCGTGCACTGCCAGAGACCCCCAGAGCCTGCCCCAGCAGTCTCCTGCACTGCCAGCGACCTCTCTAGAGCAGCTCCCAAAACTGCCTGAGGCCACTGGAGCCCACCTGAGCAGCCGCCTACACTGCCGGAGACCTCCAGAGCCTTCCTGAGGAACCCCGTGCATCACTGGAGACCTCCCAGTCCCCAGGTCATGCCTGAGCAGCCCATCCATATTGCTCAAGCCCCCCCCCCCCCCCCGAGTGGCATCCATACCACCTGAGCCTCCTACATTTCTTCAGTGGCCCCCACACAGCCTGAGCCCCCCAAAGCAGCCCCTACCCTGCCTCAGCTGCCAGAGCCTGCCTGTGCCACCCTCTACACTGCTGGAGCCCACCTGGGCCACCCAAGGGACTGCCTACACTAGCAAGATCAGCTGCCTGAACCACTGGATTCCCCCAAGACCCCCCACCCCACCTGCTGGAGCCCCGCAGTTGGCCACTCACACCACTGGGGCCTACTGGAGTCTACCAGGCTGCCCCTAAGCTCATCAAGGCCCAGAGTCTGAAGGTGGCCCCAGTGCTGAGGATGAGACTGCTGTGTCCAGCCAGCCCACCACCAACACCCCACCACAACCATCCACAAAACGGCTCAAACAGCCCCTGGCAGGAACTGTGTACCAGTACGGCCTGTGTGTTGCTTGGACTTCACAGTGACTTGCCGGGACAGTGCTTCAGGGAGGTGGAGAGACATGGTTTGGTTTGGGTGGTTGGTTGGTTTTTACAATAAATCAGGCTTTTCTGGTGAGTCTTCTGCCTGCCTGGGTCTGCTAGCAGCAGTCAGCTGTTGACAGTTATGTTCGTTTGCCCTGGTGCCCTGCACTGCCAGCCCATGGCTACTTGTCCAGCCAACTGCCAGGCAGCAGGCTCAGCCTTTCACAGGGAGGGGGCTCCATGCACACTTAGCCATTCCTCTGTTGGCTCCTGGTTATGTACAAGTTTGCATTAGGAGTGGCAGCAGCAAACCTCACCCTGCGTCGTCTGCCTGTGGATGTATTTGGGATGGGGTTTCCCTGCCCTAAAGGGGAAAGGTGCAGGTGTCCAGCACAAGAGAGCATTAACTCAGTCCTCTCTGTGCTGATCTCTGTGGTGGTGGTGGTGAAGCCCTCCCAAGCGCTGTCCCTCTCCTTGAATAGGCAGTGCCTGGTCCCTCCATGACAGAAAAGCTGCTCTCGTGCTCCACCAAGGGCCCTGGCAATAAGGAGTACTGTCTAAGGGGAAGGTTGATGGATAACAGTCATGTAGACAGAGCCCAAGAGAAACCAGGCTGGTACCAGCCTGGGATTACAGGGGACAGCCACAGCCCAAGGTAGCCTGACACCATGCTTGGTCCTGGGGACGATAAATATTGCAGCTACTTTTAATCAGACTGTTTGTAGCCCAGGAGGGTGCCTCATTCCTCTTCCTTCTAAAACTGTGAAGCCACAGGAGCTCCTGCTGAGCTGCAGGGCCGCCACACTGCTCTTCTTGCTGTCAGTGCCTCCTTCCCGCAGGTCCGTGGGAGGCCTGGGCTTGACTGGAGAGCTGGTGGCGGAAGCCACACAAAGTGCAGTGTTCAGACACTCTTGCACCAGTTGCACAGCTAGGCCAGTCCATCCAAGGCTGCCACATTCCTGTCGCTGGCTGCACACCTGCAGAAAGTGTTAAGATTTCAGCTTTAACTAAATGCACTCAGGAGCTGCAATGGTACCTCTCACACCCTCCACCTGCCTGTGGATCCAGCTCAAGAAACCGTCACTTCCTTGAGCAGACCCCATTGCACACATGCATCCATAGAGGACGCCGAGAGGCCTGCTCTCATTAAACCTGTGGATTTAATGCCAGTTCTGCTACATGGCCACAGGGGGGAGGCAGCTAGCACATTTCAAAGGGAGGTCGTCTGTAAATCCTGCAGGGCTGACCTAGGCCTGTGTCCAGCAGCTGCCTGGCAAAGCCACTCCCTCATGGATATAAAAAATAAAGGTGCATTTCAGATGGTTAAAAAGTGCATCATACTCAAATAACCAGAGAAAAGAAATACAAATTTTATTTTTTTCTTTCTAACACAATACACTCTTTTACCAGGGCAAATTAGAAATACAGAACAATTTCCTACCAGCGAGAGAAGGACAACCTAGAAACGAAGGACACTGAAACAAGATACTACTCTGCAGAACACGAAGAATGAAGGGGACCGTGAGTTCCTTGGCTGAAGATGAGGCCTAAAGCACTCCCCTGCCACTGTCTACACAGCAGAAACGTGCCTGAGAGCAAGGCAAACACCTCCCATTATTGATGGCAAAGCTGCTCATAGGAGTCCTGGTGACTGCAAATGCTATCAAGTAGTGTGGCAGAGAACAGCCCACGAGTGACCAGCGAAGAAAACACATTTGTGAGTGCAGGTGACTGGCAGTGAGTGAGTTTGCACCACACTGCACTGGGCTGGTGGCATCTGGCTTCGGTGAGCTGCCAGGCCAAACAGGACAGGGTGCAAAGGCCCTTTCTGTGTGCAGCTCCTGATGGCTGGGTCTCTCCTAAGCAGTGAGGGGTATTTCTAACCTGTTGCCTCCCAGGAGAGACAAAGCTGCAGCTTTGCCCTGATTTAAGATCAGCTCTCTATTCCCTGCTCCATCAGACCCAAACTCCTCATCACCCTCCCCTCTCTCCCTCCACCAAGCCCATGGCACCATGTGGCAATCGGAGAACCGCTGTGCTTGTCGTGCTGCTCCGTTTGCCAGGGCACTGCTGTGCTGGTCACTTGGTCTACACTGCGGTCTTGTTGCTCTTTGGGAGGGCTGCCTGGCTTGGCTGCAGGCAGGGAGTGCACCCAGGCTCTGAGCCCTGGCCAGATGTACATGATGCCAATGACATGGGTGAAAACTGAAGCTTGCACCAACCTTCTGCATTTGTCTGCCAGTGTTGGAGCTGAGCTTAGCACGCCGGCCCTGCTCCCTGTCCTGAAACGCTCAGCCCTTGCTGTGAAAGCCCTCTGGAGCCATGTCAGGGTGGTACTCATCCCCACAGCCTCTGATGGCACAGCAGAGGGATGGCTGCACAGGGGCTGTTCTCTACATGATGCCATACAGCTCTGAGAGTCTTGGCCTGCTGTACTGGCACACGATGAACTTTTTGAGAGGCCACACAGTGCCATGGCTGGCACAAGTTCCCTGTGGGGGCTCAAAGCGTGCAGACAAGGGCTGTGGGGAGGGCAGGCTGGTGGGCATGCTTTCAGGGCAGAGGAGGTTGGCATGTGAACTGGGCAGCGCACAGAGAGGTCAGGACAGCGCCTGGCACAGGGAGAGCTAATGGTGCTGGGTCCTTCCTCTGCAATACAGAGCATGCTGCACCAGGCTCCAGGGCTTCCTTGCTCCCCTGGAAGCACAGTACAGGAAGAGGAAAGACTCTCGCACACAAGGCAACCTGGATTTCTACTCAACGCTCAGGTTCCTTTGGGACATGGTTCTTTTTGCTTCTACCCTCTGACCCCGCCTCCCTCCAGACACATTTATTTATCCCTAGTCTAAAAACAGGAGCGGGGGGGGGGGGGGGGGAAGCACAAACACAAAGGCTTCTCTCACCACAGCAGGCCGAAGTCTCGCAGGGGTGGGACATGGGGCTGCTGGCGACAGTGGCAGGGGATGCCCATGCTGGGCATGAGTGCTGAAAGTGGGTACCTCGCATCACATGTGGCACTAGCTGGAAGCCGCAAAAGAAATACGAACACAAGACAGGAACTGCTGGCCCACCAGGAAGGCCATGGTATCCCAGTCCATCTACTGACTCCCCTCGGGGTCCGATGTGTGATTTTTCATCTGCAAGGACAAACACACAACATAGCCTTTCCATGAGGTGCCCTCTGGCCCTGGCAGCAGGACCAGATGCATCACCCTGCCCAGCAGAGTGCCCAGCAGCACCACGGCCTGTGCATATGTGCCTGCTGTGCCTCAGAGCCAAGAGAGGGAGCCTGGGGACGCCCCTAACAGTCCCAGGGCCAAAGCAGTGTCAGGCTGTTCTGGTGCTGCATGGGGTGCAAGAACTGCAGAGCATCACTGTGCCTAGCTGACAGTCAGGCTGGGCTCTGCCAGCAGCACAATTGCAGCCAGAGGGGGCTCAGCAGTGAGATGCCCAGGGGACAGCCCCTGCTGCTCTGTGCCCTTGGGGGTGACGGGGGGCATAGGTGCCTGCACTCACATACAGGGGCAGAGCAGAGAGCTGCCCAAGGCAGCCCATCCTGGGGAAATGGATGGCTGTGCCACAGTACCCCAGAGACCAGTGGCACCCCTCAACTCATCAGCCCATTTCTGCCTCAGGTGGGTCGGGACAAGCCTGCCCATTCAGGCATGGCTGGCATGAGGCAGTCAGACAGCTAGGGGTATTTTTAGATGAAGGCCATGGCTCCAGTTTGCTAGGTTTAGCATGGGCTGACTCACACCAGCCTCCTCGTCACAGCTGGCCACAGGCCACCACTGTTCTCTGTGGCCACCCCTTCCACTCCTCATGACAGGGAGCCACCAGAAGTGTCCCAACAGAGCTGGGCAGCTCCCTAGCCTTAGCCTGGCCACAGCCCCTGCTTCCCCATCCCCATTCTGGCTGCAGTTTCCCTGCAAGCACTGAGAGAGGGAGATGTCCACTAGCCAGCCACAGATGGTTATCTCCCCTCCCACTATCACCAGCCTGCGGGTCGCACCAGGCTCCTGCACTGCTGGGGCAAAGGGAACTGAAGGTGCTGAGTCCAAAGGACACAGAGTAGATGCTGCCAACCCTGCAAATCATCACGGGAGCTGGGGTCCCACAGCCCCACAGGGCTGTATGATTAGATGGGAAAGTGCAGCCCCCCCCACTCAGCAGATGGCTTCCTCTGACTCAAAGCTCAAGGGAAGCACGTGTGAGAAGCAGTGGCAGGTGCTTGTTGCTGTGAACAGCTTTGATAAAGGACACTTCCACTCTGATGGGTTTTTTTGCACCTTGGGTTAACCCCTGCACTGCAGGAGTAAGACACTCATAGCTGCTGGCTGCACGGTGCACAGGTCTGGGGCAGGGGGTTGTCTGCTCATCTCCCCTGCCTGGCTCTCTTGGTCACCTTGGAATTTGGCAGGGGTGGGCTGCCACCAGCCTCCCATCCCAGTGGCATTTTGTGTGCAGGACCCGTTGCCATGGGGCAGGAGTTCCCCGTGGCCACGCTGGCTCAGGGCTCCGGAAAGGGGCCAGCTCTGTCTCCATGTTCCTGGGGCCTGGGCACACACACGTCCCAGCATGATCCAGTGCCACCGAGCACAGCCCCTGGGAGCCAGAGCTGTGTCCTGGACCAGGTGTGCTGGCAAGAGCCAGCCTGGGCTGAGCAGGAGGGGTCCCAGTAGCAGCCAGCATGGGGAGGGCTGGCCACAGGCCTGGTAAAGGGCCATAAACTGAACTGGCAGAAATTGCCGCCTTCCTTGGGCCTTTCCCAAAGGCACAGGTGGCTGTAGCCCTAACATGCTGTCTGGCCAGCTCAGGTGCCTTCAAACTCTGGGGAGGAGACAGCCATCCTGATGGGGCAGCTCTTCCACCATGGGCATACCCCAGCAGGACCCATACAGGCAGTGGCAGGGCCACAGTCAAGAAGTCCCTTCTCAGGGCTCCTCCAGCATCCAGGCACTGGTTACAGATGCCCATCAGCACAATGTGGCACCTTCTCCTACACCCTGTAGTGCAGGGTGGTGCGGTAGGTCAGCTCTGAATCCAGCTCCAAGCCCACCAAGCCCTCAAAACCCCAGGGCAGAGGTATCTGGCATCAAACAGAGATGAGTTTTGGTAAAGCAGATAGCTAGGGCCACACTGCACCCTGCCTCCCAGTGCAGCAGCTGGCCCTGGCCTTACCGTCTCCTCGGTGTCTGTGCTCTCCTCTGCACTGTCGATGTTGCGCAGGTCACTGTGCCCATCAGCTCCTGACCCCTCCTTCCCCTGGGGCTCCCGTGGCCCCTCTCCTGCTGGGGATGGCGACTCTGCACCAACCTCAACCCTTTTCTTCTCGCTTTCCTTGGACCCTGCAGGGACAGAGACTGCAGAAACTTGGGGTGCCCGAGCAGAACATTAGTCCTGTCCTCGCAGGGCAGGAGCTAAAGTCCCATCATGCCAAAAGACTTGTCAGCCCTGCCATCCCTGGGAAGGGGTGAGGCCCAGGGAATTTTCCAGCAGGCTCTGGAGGCCAAGCTCACTCCTTGCACGGAGGGATGGTGCCCACAGCTCAACCTCACACTGCCTGGCATCTCCTACTTGGGACTTAGTATGGTGTCCAGGCTTGCTTGTACCTGCAGGCTGGTCCTGCACGAGCTCTGTATGGATGCATGCATTTTGGAGCAAGCTGGGATTCTCCCCATCATGGTCAGGTATAACATGTATAACATCCCCTCACCTGAGAGACGGTCTCTCCGCTGGTCCATGCGGTCCAGGCTCTCCAGCAGACTGTCCACCTGTGCCTTGATCTGACTCAGCTCCCCTTTGATTGAGTGCAACTCTTCGGCCCGTACTGCAGGCAGCGTGGACAAAGGAGCTGTTAGGGTCCCACCTTGATCTGTAGCTTGCCCAGAGCCAGGGAAAAAGCAGAGCCAGGGGAATCCACAGTCCTGGGGCAGCACGCTCCAGAGCATCCTCCCCACCAGGCTCCTCCAGCCTTCCCAGGGCAGTCACATCCTTGGGCAATGGCAATAGGTTCAGGAGACAGCCCCCAGACAGGCAGCCAGCCCAGTATGGGCTGTTTCTCTGCTGGAGCAGGGGACTCATAGCTGCAAGGTTAGCACTGAGCGATTTGCTCAGGCACAGGCACTGCTGTCACACACCAAGAACACACAGCCCAGGCCTCTGTGGCTCACTGACTTCCAGAGGAACTGACAGTTGTGAGTCTGAGTTACTCTGTGTTTCTCCCCTCAGCACAACCCTGCCGCCATGAACAAACCCCTGACCTCTGTGATCACCAAGACACTTCCAGCACCCTCAAGAGCTTAATGGAGCCATGACCCCGCTCCTTCCCTTCTACCCACGCCACATAACACTTACGCTTTGTCCGTCCTGTCGTGGAGCTGGTGCTGTTCCTCGTCCCAGACTGGGGGCTTAGACTGCTTTTGCCTCCTGCCCCAACATGAGTTCGTCTGGCCTTGACAGGGATGCGGTTAATGAGGGGTGGGATCTTCTGGTACTCATATACCCTGCAAGGGCACAAAACCATATCAGTGTGAGCAGGGCCCCACAGGCACAGCAGCAGGTCCTGCCAGACAGGTGAGCATCTCTTGCTCTGTTCCTCCAGGCAAAGCAGAAGGGTGAGGGACTGTGCTGGGCAACGGAACACCTGCATTACAGGGGGTCACAGCCCCCTACCTTGGCCTTGCCTCTTGTTGGAGCAGGCCAACACACTGCTGCTGCCCCAGTAACACCATCCCCGAGGTGTACAGGCCCAGGAGGCTCGGGTACAGCTGCTCCTTTAAGAGGACAGCCCTGCTGAACCTCTCCCAGAAGCGGGGAACAGATGCCTGGAGCTGCCAGCCTGGGACACCCTGCTCACTGCTATCAGCCAGCAGAGTCGTGATCATGCACCAGTCCACATGCAATCAGCACATCCCAGGTCTGGAAGGCAACACTCACCGGTATGGGAAGTCATCCCTGTAGAGATCATAGTCCAGATCGCAGTTACTGCTGCAGAAGGCAAGAAGAGAGTCACTCACAGTGCAGTGACCACTGACGTGCCACGGCATGGTACAGCACTGCTGTGGGGACAGCCACACTGAGCAACAGGTGGGCACAGCAGGTCAGGGACACCCACCCATCACACACAACCTCCTCCTTTCCCTGGGGAGGAGGGGGTATCTATCTTAGACAGACACACAGGCTGCCCTGGACTGCAGGACAGCACTTGGGAAGATGGCTCTGTGCTGGCAGGGGTTTGCCCCAGAGCCAAGCAGGGTATTTGGGTGCCTGTGGTGGAAAGAGCCCCCTGTGCAGCATCAGCTGGAGCAAGCCTTGCTATCTGGAAATCTACATTTAGAGCTCTCCGATGTTAAATTTCACGGTCCCTGGCTCCATGCACACGCTGTCTGCTCACTCAGCTCCAAATTAAGAAGCGATCTGTCAGCAAATCACCTCCAATGCAGGAAGCGAACATGCTTGTAATAAATCATGTGCTGTGAACCAGGAGGGGACTGGGGGAAGAAAGATGCTGAAGCTCATTTTGCCATTTCAGCTCTTGCAGAGTTGGTCAGTGTTAGACTACACCTAACACAAGGTGAGACAAAGCTCTGCTTGGAGCATCACTGCGTAGCTGGGAGCGGGAAGCCTTCTCCAGCCACAGTGCCCGGAATGGGAGTTGAGGACAAGGTCCCCTAGGGCCAAGGATGTTGCTGCAGGCAGCAGGAGCAGCTGCACCTGCCCATGGAAGGAGCAGTGCTGGAGCTTGGTGATCTCTGGGAGAGCCTTAGGGAATGTCTGCTGGAGGGTTTAAAGAGCTTCCTTCGCTTTTCTGCCTGTGCCATTAAGCCGTAGCCATGCTTGCCCAGCCTGGGAGGCAGCTCCAAGCCAACCACGGGGCAGCCAGGGCACGGAGGGGCTGGTGATGCGTGGAGTGGCTGGCAGCACTTGGATCACCAGCTCTGCCCCACCGCCAGCCCCCTTCCAGCAGACAGCTCTGCCCAGGGATGCTCCATCCTGCTGTCCACCAGCAGTGACCAAAGAAGGTGCTTCAGTGAGGGGGAGAATTTCTGGAGAGCTGCTCTTCAGGTCAGTACAGCACAGATCATTCACCCCATTTCCACACTGCCCCGTGGCCAGCAGCCCCAGCACAACCCTGAGCAATGGAGACAGGCACAGAGGCACACTGCCCAGGCACCCCTAGGCCCTGCTGTCACTCTAGCTGCTGCCTTGCCTTTGGGTTTCAGAGAAAGGCTGAGGTTGCACCTCAGGCGCTTGCTGGCTCCTGCCAGGCAGACCAGCTCCTGGCATTGTGTCCAACATGCTGCTCTGCCCTGCCTATTAAATCCCACGCGTGGCATGGGAGCAGGCTGGGAGCCCCATCCTCACACTCCCGTGAAGGATGGCTGCGTATGATGATATCTCGCCTTCCCTCTCTCAGCAACATGGCCAGAGGGAAAAGCCATTCAAGGAGCCCAGCCAGAACTGGAAAGGCTCCAGGGGCCCCGCTGCTCCTGAGGACTGCAAAGCACCTACAACCTTGGAGGAGGCACCAGCCAAGCAGACATGCCAAGTGCTGGGGTTACAGCCTTGCAGGGCCAGACCTAGTCCTGCAGCTCTGGATTCAGGAGACCTGGGCTCATTCTGCTAAGCCACAGCATACCTCGGTGACCTCTGGCTTGTCATGCATTGCCACAGTGCCTCTGCTCTGACTGCAGGGCAGGGAGTCACCCTCCCTTTGACTTCGCCCTTACACGGCCAGGTTATGGGCTCTGCCACAGGCTGGACTGGAAAGGAAAAAGGCAGGTCCCAGTGCTCAGGGGTACCTTACCCATCAGGAGCAGCAGCAAGGTCCTTACTCCAGCCTGCTGGGCATAACCTCCCCCAATGCAGGGGAAAACTGCACCCCGCACTCCCCAGATTGCTTCCTCTAACACTAGTGGGAGCCCACAGGTGCTGGTGTGGCATTCGCGTGCCCCTGGCTGCCGGTGCTATTTCTGTGCCTGTGCCGCAGGCGCACAGCCCGGCTAGCTGGGATTCCTGGAAGGGGGAAGCAAACAGTCTAAAATAAACAGGAGAGGTCAGGACACCTGGCCAGCAAGCTGAAGGCTCTGCAAAGCCTCACATCCCAGGACCAAGCCAAGGGCAGACTGTCCCTGTCCCCCTCCCCAGTGGTGATTATAGGCTTCTTGCTGCTTGGCTTCACCCCTAGGCTAGACTGCCATCGCTTCTGTTCAGCATCACCAAGCCAGCTCTGCCCCCGACCCCGTCCCCTGCCTCCTGTCCCATCCAGTCCTCGAGCACCCACTCCCATGCTCCCCGCCATCTCCAGGTAGGGCAAGAGCAGCCCATGCACCCAGGCTCCCCAATCTGCCTTAGGGAAGGGAGCCTCCACTTGAGCTCTACCAACCCGCCATGGTACAGCACAGCTCTGTATCCAAAAACCCCTTCCTGTAACACCACCATCCACAGGGTGTGGCTGCCTGGCCCAGGTAGGGGTGAATGGTACATCCCAAGAGGAGGAGATGGAGCAGTGATCACTCTCTATCCTTCGCCTCGTGCTGTTCTCCGGCCACGCCAGCACAAAGGGCCAGCCCCACGGCTGCCTAGCATCTGGGCACAGCCCAGGCTATGGCCAGATGCTCTGCAACCAAGGACAGTTTGTTCCCCAGAAGACAGGGCTGGGAGCCCACCCTGAGTCCATCCCGCAACCCCCTCCAAGCTGGCTCTGGGGACAAAGCCGGCTCCAGGAACAAAGCTGGCTCTGGAGGTCATGCCATTTTTGAGGGGTTCAGGAATGATTCACATGGGGCACAGCCAGCACTAGTGCCAGCCCTCCTTTTAAGGCACAGCTGGCAGGGTGAATGGGTGCCAGGAACGGCCTGCTCCTATTGTTTGCACCTGGAGTTATTTTGAGAGCTTTTGTTCCAGCCTCACTATCTTCCAAGTTTCCATCAGTCTGATCTGCTGCTCCCATCTCATCGTTACAGGGAGAGTCAGTAGGCCTGGCAGCTGAACCAAGCAAACATCCATCAGTCTAGCCAGAGCATGGACATGCGCTCAATGCGATGCTCAGTCCAGAACAGAGCCGCTCTGCCTTGTCAGGGCACAGCACACATACTATACTGTATATACATACCCTCAGAGCTGCGATGCACATATGTTATTTCTACATGGGACGTCCTGCCAGAAGGTCAGCAGTGCTTGGTCAGACAACCTGACAGGCAAACCTCATGCTCACCATGTGCTACTGACACTCTGCAGTAAGGCCCAGCCAGTCCTGTCCTCAGAACTGGGCTTCGACACAGACAGGCCAGCAGCAGCATCTCCCAGCCTGAGAGCTAACAGCTGAAGGAGAAAGGAAGAAAGCACTAACAAATCTGCGGCAAGATCCCAGCTCATTAAAAAAACAGGTCTGGTGCTGCCTGGTTGTTCCACCCAGTAAAGCCCTAGAAGCCAAATCATTTTATTACACTTTTAAAAAAAAAGTCAAGACACCTCCCAATATGTCAATTTTGTAGGATCCAACCTGCTCTCCAGACCATAGAGCTCTTTGTAATCCCAGCATTGTGCTCCCTGGGCACGGGACAGCTTCTGTCTTTCCTCCCACAGCCTCCAGCTCTTCCAGCTGCTGCTCCCCAGGGCTGGGGCCATGGGGGAGAAGCACAGTTGGGGAAAGAGAAGAGAGCAGGCTGCTTGAGGATGGCTCAGACTCCCCCACCTGGCCCAGGCAGCTGCATCCCAGGCTCAGCCCACCCCAATGCTCAGCCACCACCTCAGCAGCACTGAGCATTACCATGGAGGGAAAACATGGGGATCCCGAGGCATAAGAGCAGCAGATGCCACAGGAGCATTGGTGGTTCAGTGGAAGGATTCTCACCTGCCATGTGGGAGGCCCCGGTTTGATTCCCGGCCAATGCAGCCTTGTTGTTTTGTCTCTCCTCCTCCCTCTTCCTAAACTCACTGTTTCGAAGCCTAGAAACGTTGGCTGCATTTTGCTCCGGCACAAAGAGAAGATGAGAAAGGGCTCCTGGGGCCTCAGAGCTGTGAGACCAAAGAGGTCCCGAGCCCAAGAGGCAAAGGAAAACCTGCAGAAAGGCAGAGATGCCCCCAACCCGCAGGAGGCAAAGGGACGCTAGGCCGCAGCAGCACATGGACTTGCAGCAGATCCCCAGCCCAAACCAGAGGTATACAACAAGCATTGCACTATGCTTTGCACTCTCCTGGCACTGACCCCCTCCCCAGGTTCCTCCATGCCCTGCAATGGCATGGGACCTTCCCCAAAATGAGAGGGCAGACAGGTACCTCCTCCATGGAGGAAGCAGTTCCTAGGCAGTAGGATGGAGGCAAACACATTCCATGAGAGGCATGGGTGCTAGTTGGAGGCTGCACGAATGGCTAGGGGAGGTGTTTCACAGGTCCAGCTCCCAGCCACGGATAGAGCGAGGACTTTCCTGGCTCGACTCCTTGCTCTTCAGAACAACTTGTGGGAACAGCGAAAACAGCAGCTGCCATGCTCCAGCAGGTACAACTGGGCCAGCGGGCCTCTGCAAACGCTGCATCCCTCCGCATGGAGGAGGGTCCGCAGTCCCACAGCTCTCTTGTGGCCTCAACTCTCCGCTCCAGCAGGGTGCCTCCTCCTGGTGCACGCCACACTGTCCCCACGACAACGGTCAGAGCAATTAGTTCAATCAGGGTGTTCGCAAAAGCTCTCCAACAAAATGGAGCACGGTGCTGGCTCCGGCCCCCTCCCCTGCACACACTGCTCACTGGCACAGCACCCAGCAAGACAACGCTCCCCACAGGCCAGGCTCCAGCCAACCCTGCTGGGCTCCTCACAGGCAGTCCCGTTGCCCTGTGTTGCTTAGAGATGAAGCAGGCACAGGAAGGGCTCCGAGAGGCTGCTCCCCACCCACTGCACACCCTGCACCCACCCTGAGGGGCCTGCGCCCCCCACAAGCTGCCAAGCCAGGGATGGTCAGACTGTCAGCCTGCCTCCACCGCAGCCAAGGGGAAGGAGAGCCCTTGGAAACATATCCAGTTTCCCAAGCTCAGGCCTCGTGAGCCAGGAGCTAAGAGGAGCCATGGCAGCATGCTCCAGGCTCTGCATCCTCCTGCCAACGGGCAGTGCAGGGAGCACTGTGCCAGAGTGAGCCTGCCCCAGCTTCTGCTCAAGCAGAAAGTACTCCCATGCCAAAGACAACAAAGCCACCATAGCTTTTGTCCTCCAGGAAGGACTCCGGTCTCCTTCCAATCCTGGTTAGGCTTCCAGCTGCCATAACACCCTGTGCGCTTGTGCTCCTCAGGCTGGCTACGCACTGCTTCCTTCAGTTCATTTTCAGCCTGCTAACAGATGGCTCCTGGGATACCCTCAGCTCAGTGTGGGAGGTTCATTGCAGACCAAAAGGCTCATGATCAGGAGGAAAGCTCTCACCTGAGATGGTCTCAGGACTGCCACTTGCCTTGGGACTGCTTGGCATTTGTTCTGTGCCAGCAGGACCCACAAAGGGACTGCAGCTGGGTCCCTGCAGAGCCAGGGAGCTGCAAGCGCAGAGAGATGAGATCTGCTTTTCTGGACCTATTGGCCACCTTCCCAATGTCTTCCCCCAGGCTGTTTTCTCAGGGGACAAACAGGCCTGCAATGTAATTTGAAGGCCAGGACCGAAAGCATAAGTCTACATTTATAACAGGTGTGGAGCTCTCCGGGACTTTCTCTTCATCCAGAGATGAAAGAGACCTTCCATATACCTTTGGATGGGAAGGGAGATACATTATATGTTGCCCACCTTAGTGGATCCCACCAGTAACAAACAACTAGGCCACACAAAGCACTGCAGGAGGTGAAGGGTTACAATAATATTTTTTACATAGCTGACAAAACATCTGAGCTATGTAACAGTGGGCCTTCTGCCACACCGAGAGCCCTGGTAATGTGTCCACGGGCTTGAAAATCAGCAAGGACTCCAGTCACTACCTCTCCACTGCCATGGTGGGAACATGAGGTGTTCCAAGAATCCCATAGGGATGGGGCAGAGGCATCCCACGAACCCAGATGAATGCCCAAGGATGGGCAGCCAGAAGAGTCTGAGAGGCAAGAGGTGAAGAGCAGGGAAAGGAAGAGGAGCACAACACCTCAAGCCTCCTGCAATGTGCTCAGCACCACTTGTGACAGTCCCCAGCCCAAGAAGGGCATCCTGGTACAGCCCTCCATCCCACATTACGGCACTCACTGGTACAGGGCGCTGCTGTGCTGCCTCTTCTGGCCCAGTCTGGCCCGGCTTGGCTTGGGTTCTCTGGCCATGTCCAAATCTGAGGGAAGAGAGAGCAGGGGAAATGAGTGGTAAAGAAAAAAGAGAATCCCAACAAGCTACCACACGCAGAAGGGTGTCAGACAGCAGCTTCCCAGGGGCACAACAAGGGCACTGGGGGCCCTTGGACACTCTCCTTTCACTGATGGAGGCTCCCAGCCCCTCTTTAAAGGCATCCAACTCTAAAGCATCAGCAGTAAGAGCCCAAGGCAACAGCAGGCATGGAACCCACAAGGTCGCCAGCCTTTGTGTAGCATGCATACTTTACATACATACACTTTACAAACATGGAGACAGTGTTTCCCAGAAGGTAGAGCACTTCACCAGAGCAGAGGAGACCTGGGCAGTCACTCCTGACTGCCCAGGACCGTGGTGAGAACACCAAGGCATTTCAGCACTCTGGGCCTCCATTTTCTGTCCTGAGTCTGGTTATCAAGGATCAGACTGAAGGTTTAAACATCTGCATTGCAACTTTCAGCTTTCTCTAAACTACAGTTGGCTTTCAGAAAAAGATAGCAACAGCTCAGGCAGACCCTGTATTGCCCCAACATACAAACCTGCTTTGACTGTCCCCTGCAGCAGCCCTGCCACACCCACCAGCCCAAGCACAGCTGAGGCCAAGGCCAGGCATATTCAGATTAGGGACACAAAAAGCACTTTTGATGATGAAAGTAATTAAGCACCAGAGCCACCTCCCATGGCTGTGGTGAATCCTCTTTCACTAGCACTTTGAACATCCAGCTTGTGTATTTTTGTAAGAGCTCTGTACCCAGCTAGACACAAGCGAACACTGCCCACTGTGAACGGGTGCTGGTGGGGTGGAAGCAGGAGAGAAGCTCAGCATCTGGGTCAGTTTCTGCTCCAGAAGCATTGCAGACTGCTGAAGAGATGTTTGCAAGTCTACATCATCAAAAAGTGTACTCTACAGCTGCCCCTGAATGGTGCCTGCTTTTGCAATAGCTGAACTGTCTCCCTGCCCTGCCATTGCCACCACGCTGCATGCTGCCACCCAGGCTCTCCAGCCCAGTCACCCCCTGGCCCCAGCACCTCCTGGGCAGACAGCATGGCCAGAAAGCTGCTGCAACACTGCCCCCACCAAGCCCCTCGGCCCCCTCCAATAGCGGACCCATAGCTTGCAGACACGCTGCTGTAGCGAGGGTCATGGTAGGCACAGGCCCCGGGGTCATGGTAGGCACAGGCCCCGGGTGAGGTGCCTGGAAGGAGGAGCAATGCATATCTAAAAGCAACCGACCGCTGAAGGAGCCTTGCTGTGCCACAGCACAGCCGACAGGGACACCAGTACAGAGGAAACGCACTACCCACTCTGTCAGGAAATGGGGAATTGTCCACCTGGCACCACCCTGGCTCAGAGAGATGTTTGGTATTAGGCCTCGTGGCTTTGGGATCATGTCTTCTTATTCCCTTCTAAAGCTCCTGGCTCTATCTCTGTCCTTAAGGACTCATCAGGAGGTTTTCCTGCCATCTTAGCATTGCCACCTTGCAGAGCACGGGGCTCACAATGAAAGGCTTTTAACCAGGAAGGCAGAAGTTTTCTCCCCCCAGAGCAAGGCAAAAGCAGGAGTTTCATGCAGCTGCAAGAGCACATCTGACCTGAAGCCTCTGCTGAAACTTGCAGCTCAGCAAGCTGGCTCACTGTACAGGGCTGCTCCTGGCCATCAGCGTGCTGCAAATACCCTGTGCCAGCGGGAAGCTCTTTGCCTCCCCAGGACCTGGCTGCTTGCATATGTAGCTGCACAGATGGGAAGGTTGAGAGCGCTGCCCCATGCATGGCTCTAACCAGCCTGGAAAATTGTACATTTCCCCTGCTGCAGCCCTGCCCAGAGCGCCAGCCCGTGTGGCCAGGGGACTGGGTAGTCTCCTCTAGGCTGCAGAAACCCAGAAAATAACGTAGGTATCAGGGAAGGGGCAAAAATGAGAGAAGGTGCAATTTTCATGTCCCTTTCAGGTTGCCAGACAGTTGGTAAGCGGACCCAGGCTCTAATTTGATATATCTCCAAGAAACATGTTCCTCCTGCTGCTCCCCTAAGACTTCTTCCACAGCCGCCTTCTTCACCTGGAGCTTTCCTTGCCCTGCACTGTCTCTGCTCAGCACCTCTTCCCTCTGCCTGCACAGCATCATCCAAACTGGTCCTGCCCATCTTCATTTCTGGGCTCTGCCCTTCAACCCCACGTCCCATACTGATCTGCAGAGCCCAGCCCACCTCCTCACCACACAATCTCTCCCAAGGTCCCTCCAGTTTGCCATGTGCAGCACAGCCCAGACATGTCCAGAATGACTGTACCACCCCAGAGGGATTTAACAAGGGCACCGCAGGACCCTTCACTCCGATACCAGGGCTGAGATGTCTCCAGACATGCACCTCACCAGCAGTTCCACTTCTTGGCTGCCGCACGCCCTGGCAGATCTCCTCTGCAATAGCCTTTTTTAGTACAGTTTCACTTGCTCCTTGACAATCTGCATCTGAATGGCAATGCCCACAAATCAGCAGATGCTTGTAAAAGATAAAGCCCATTGATCCCTCTGCCTGCCTTTCCCAGCTTGCCAGCTTTTTGGGAATCCTCTGCCCTGCAATTCCAGCTGTATTATTTCTGTCCTCCCACTTATAGGCAATTCCACATCTACTAATTTCTGGCAGATTCCACACGAATTACATTGAATTACATCTCCCTGGTGGGGCTGGCTGACAGGCTCTGCCCCTCATTCACATAATGCTCATCCTCTCCAGATGCCTCTCCTCCAAACTCCAGTGCTCTACTCCCAGCTCCAGAGATGACTTCTTCACCCTTTGTTTACGTTTTCACAGATAGTTATCGGGGCATGAAATGTCAAAAAAAACAGCTTGAATCTATTTCAAGAGTACAAGTTTGAGAGCCATTGCTGCAATTATTCACTAACATCTAGATATATTTAATTTTGCAATTTTTCCCCAAAAAACAATGTAAACTCTCCTGGCAGAGCCCTTCTCATTAAAACCGTTCTCCATATTACTCATGGCACATTTACTCTCCAAATGCTCACTGCTTTCTTCCCAATGGCTTTATTCAGGTTGGAGTTGGACTCATGAGGCAGTAAGTAATTACCAGAATCAGTTTTGCTTCCTCTTCTGGAGGATTAGAGCTACATTCACTTTCCCACACCATGACAGATAAGTTCAGGTCTAATAGGATGGGTGGAGGGGGGAGGGAAAGCATCCTGGAGCGCAGCACTGGCTGATCTCCAAAACTTCTTTTGGGCTGGGCTCCAAAACCTCTCTGACCCTTGGGATGGGAGCTGGTGGCAGAAATGTTGAGTTCTCTCTCTTTTACGCTCCCCCTTAACCTTCATAACTGTGATCAGCTCAAGTGGGAGCGGGAGACAGGAACTAATAGGGCTGCAGCCCCAATAGTGGGGGGTTGAGAATATCTTTGCTAGTCTGCCTCTGCGCCTTTCTTGGCCTAAAGGAAAGCCCCTTTCATCTATTACCACACCTGACCTCACCCAATTTCTCTCACAAGCACAGGGTACCAAGGATCATGCAACCTCAGGTCAAGTCTGATGGGCTCAGTTCCTTCTCTTCCCTGGTATCACCTCCAGGCACAGCTCAGCTGCCTGGTTACAGCAAAGAAAGCTAGATCCCCTGAGAAATGCCATTCCCACAGGTGACACTGGAGATGCCACTGCACTGGGCAACACAGAGCTGAAGCTTTTCAAGTCTTTTGACATCAAAATATATCGGCTCCTCTTGGCACAGCTCATTGGAGAGGTCCACACCTTCGCAGGCATGTAGGACCATGCCAGATAGGCATCCTGATGCCTATACCTGGAAATCCTCTCAGCCAGACCTTGGAGCTCATGCCATGCTTGTCATGGCCCTGTCTGCCCTCACCCCTTGATGGCTTTACTATGGGCAATGGAGTGATGCAGTGGGAAGGATTAGCATTAACCCTTCTCTACAGGCACATGGCTGCAAGGGCCAGGCATTGGCCCAGCACAACCCCACCAAGGTAGCCACCCCAGCCAGGTCTGGCAGAAATCATGGACACGGATAGGAGCATCTACCCAGGCACTCTGTGCCCCTGTGTGCAGGCAGGAGAAGCAGCTCTCCCCTCGCAGCTGGGCATCCCCTCCACTACAAAAGGGATCTGGGTCCTGCTGATTTCTTGCCAGTCCACTAGTTTTCCCCAATTTGCCTGTGGAAGAGAGAAACAAGCCCAGGGTTTGGCTCAGCAAACTAGGGCCAAACAGCATCCCTGGAGGCATGGCACTTGGACAGCTGGGACACCTATTCCTGTAGGATGCCAGATGCCAGTGATGGCTGTGTCTCTCTTGTGTTTTTGTAGCACATGAGAGAGCACAACCCAGAGCTGCTCAGAGGAGTCAGCCCATAGAAACCCATGCCAGGACTGGAGCTTTGCCCTACTTAGCAATAAGCCACAGAACAGAAAGACACCCTACCCTGCGGCCATGGCAGTCATCCCAGCTCCGACACAGGGCGAACCATGCCTGCTGCAGGGAAGATGTGGTAGCCGACATCTGGCTGACCAGCCATAGCCTCCACTGATTCCTTTCCAGGCTGGCTGGAAGCCATGAACCCTGCCGCTCCATGTGGCCTGCTCATTTCTCTCCTAGTGCAAGGCACAGCCTTGCTGCTAGTTGCACAAGGTGCTGCAGAAGAGGACTCCAACAGATGCCCCAGGATGCACTGGCACAGCCACACTTGCTGCACAAGGTAGATACAAAATGGAAGCATCAAGCACAACCTACCTGCACATCAAGTCAGAAAAGCTGCGTACCACGCTGCTACCTACAGACCTCCCTGCAGCACTCGTGATGCCCCCATTCTCCCCTGCACCTGGTCAAGGCTGTTATCATCTCTCCATCCAGGCTCACCACCAGAAGTAGGGAGCAAAAGACCATCTCCCCAGTGGCCATGCTTCCTGCAGGGCTGGGGAGGTAGGCCACATGGAGAACAGCACTGTCACAAACACATGCCATGGTGAGGACAGGCAACACCCTCTAGCCAGGGAAGCTCTGGTGCAGCAGATATAAGCACGGAGGATCTAGGTTTTAGACATGGCTTTACAGATAGGATCTAGCTGGTGCTCACACCTCCACAGCCTCTGAGTCCGGATTTTCAGGCTGTATGGGACCACTGCTGTCATTGCAACACTAGCACCCTCTTATAACAGCAGCTGGGTGCAACAGAGGCAACATGTCATAATCAAAGGGCATACCAAGGTCATCGCCAATGGCAGTCTTTACCTTGTGGGCCTCTCCCAGAGGAGGAGACAAACGGCAGCACATTCCTCTGAGAGGAGCAAAGGGCTGAGCTGCATGTTTGGTGCCACACTCCCCAGGTGTCCAAGCCTGTGTGGCCTCCCTGAGCACCTCACCTTGGCCTCCTAACAGGCCTAGGAGAGTCCTGGGTGCCCCTGAGCACATATATAAAGGAGACTCCAGAGCCACAGCAACCGGAACGTGCAGTGCTGCCTGGGATCAGACCTGGAGCCACAAGTACCCTGAAGTTCTGCTCATGGTTACCATGAGGCATCTGCCAGAGCTAGGTCCCTTGATCTCTGCAGAGAAGGGATTTTGAGCAAGATCTAAGCAGAATGAAAAGGCACTTATTTGCTTTCCAGGCTGTTACCTTGTCTGATAAACTTTGCAGGTTGGGTCTGATCTCTGCAGTGATATGAGGAAGGTGCTCTATTTACCCTGTAGCTCTGGCAGCAAGCACAATTGCCAGGTAAAGCTGATTCACGCAAGGTATCCCATTTTATTTGGGGACAGCCAGCATCCGCAGCAGACAGACTAGCTCACCAGCCAGGACCAGAGCGCACCTTTCACATTCCTCTGACTAGCTCACCAAGCCAGACCATCACAGCAACCATCTCATTTCTCCACCTGCACAACAGGGACAAGAGCATCCCAATGGGGACCAGAGCACCCAAGCCAGCGACTCCAGCACCCCACACACAACGTGTGTCCAAGCTGGAGCAGACCTTTGAAGTAAACAGTCCTATGTAGACACAGGTCTCCCAGAGATGCAGAGGTATGCTGCCCCCTAAGACTTGCTCCACCAATGCACTGCTCTTGCCTGCTTGTTCTTAGCATGCATTTGTCTAGCTCCCTTTTCCAGGCCCATTCGTTTCCATTCCAGCATGTTCCGATGGGATTGCCAAATCAGCTGTGCAAGCAGTAGCATGGCCACAGCTTCCTGCTAGCACGAAGAGGGTTTCAGCCCAGGCCGCAGCCTGCATTGGGCCACCTCTCCAGGGCAGAGATGCCATGTGGTGACCCATGATGCCAGCCCCCCAGGGCTGGGGAGGGCACACTGCAGCAGGGAGCTCTGAGCTGAGCTTTGCCCTGAAATCCCTTAATCTCCTCGTCACAGGTACCACCTTTCCAGACTTCCTCAGCTACCCCATTGCCCTCTTTTTGCTAGGACATCACCCTCCACATGCTGCAGGCATGGCTTACACTCATGGTTTCTAGCCTCCCAAAGCTAGCAGCTGGGACTGCTCAGGCCTGGGACTCTTCCCATGTGGTGGGCCCAGCCTTCTTCTGAGGCAAGACCATGAGCATGGCCCATTATGCCAGCCCACCAGCTGGCACAGCAGCATCCAAGCATTGCCAGCAGGCCTCCAAGCCCCCCCAGCTTCCCCACGATCCCCCCTCTGGGGCAGCCCCTCGCATCCTGCCTCCTGGCACCGACAGCAGATTGTGCAGCCTCACATGGAGCCGCATGCACGTGGTGCGGTGTAAGCCAGCAGGTGGCTGAACAGCACAGCACTGGCATGATGGCTCCACTCCCCACGGCAGCCGGTGAGCCCAGCCCCAGCCAGACATCCTGCTGCAGGCCACGTGTGCCCACCCGGCCCTCACAGAGCAGGGGGACTGTCCTGCTGGGGCAGGGACACCAGGGCCACCAGTAATGCACCAGGCCTCCCTTCCCTACATGGTGGTGGTGGTGGGGTACAGGGCACCTGTCCCAGGTGGGGCATCCCTCTACTGGGAGGGCATCCCTGTCCTGGCAGGGGGCATCCTAGAAATCGGGGGGGGGGAAGGGTGAACTGGTACTGGGGGGACATACCAGCACTGGGAGGGCATCTCTGTCCTGGAGGGCACTTGTACTGAGGAGAGCATCGCTGTCCTGGGGGGACTGGTAGTGAGGAGGACATCCTGGTAGCAGGAGGGCATCCCTGTCCGGGGAGGAGGGGAAGGGGGGAGGATCATATCCGTACTGGGAAGGCTTCCCTGCCCTGAGGAGCGCTGGCACTGGGGAGGGCATCCTCGTCCGGGGGTGGGGGGGGGAGGGAAAGAACAGGTACTGGGGGGACATCCCAGTAGTGGGAGGGGAGCAGTACTGAGGAGGGCATCCCTCCCTGTCCGGGAAAGGGGGAGGGGGGGCTTTACTGGGAGGGGAGCACCCGTTTACCGGGGGGCACACCTGTACCAGAAGGGTCACCCCTATGGGGGGCACCCCTGTCCCGGGGAGGGCATCCCGGTCCCCAGGGGGGGCACCTACCTGAGGGGGGCCCGGTCCGGGGGGGGCACCTGTCCCCGCAGGGGGCACCTGCCCCCGGGGCAGCAAAGCGGGCGGCGGCTGGCAGACCGGGACCGGGACCGGTATCGGGGCCGGGGCCGAGCGGGGCGCGGGCAGCCGCCGGCCCGCAGCGAACAAAGGCCGGCCGCGGCGGTACTCACATCTCCAGCACGCGTCCTCGCTACCGAAGAGAGTCATGCCCCCGCGGAACCCACCGGCGCCGAGGCACCCCCACCAGCACCCCACCGGCACCGAGGCGGCCCAACGGCTCCGGGCTGAGCGCGCCGCCACCAGGCCCTACCACCGGCGGGCGGGGGGGGGGGGCGCGGGCGGCACCATCGCGGCGCGCCGCGGGGGGAGCATCCGACCCCCGCCCCTCGCCGCGCGCGGGCGCCGGGCGGCAGGGGGCGCGCGCGGGCGGGCGGCAGGGGGCGCGCCCCGCCCCTCCCCCTCCCTCGCGCCCGCCCGCGCCCCCGCCCCTCGCGGTGGCCGTTGGCGGGGGCGGAGGGCTCCCCTCGCACCGGCCGCGGGCGGCCGCCGCCGCCTGGCATCGAGCGAGCCGGGTGGAGACGGCCCCGCTCCTGCTGCCGCCGCTGCCCTGTGCTGGGCGCGTGTGCCTTTCACTGAAGGGAAAAGAAGGGCGGAACGGCTGTGGGCAGGGGGAGCCGCAGGGGGAGGGCTGCGGTGGGGAGAGAAGGTCCGTTGGGGAGCCTGTGTGGCCTGCAGACCTTCTGCCCCAACCAGGACTCCAGCCGTCTGTCCCACCTTCCTGCCCCGTCCTCCAGCTTCGGCCCCAGTCCACAAACCAAGTACCCGAACCCGCCGTCCTTGTCGTCTCCCCTGGTTTCAAGCTCTCTCATACCCAGCGGGGACAGGAGGCACGTGGATGTTGCTGATGGGATTTGTGGACTAGGAGCCCTTCTCATAGCCCGCTCCAGACATTTCTGCTCTAGCACTTCCCCCCCACCCCGCCTGCCCAAAGCACAAGTCACTCTTGCTACACCTTGGCTCACAGCTCTAAAAGCCACCAACCTCTGTCATCTCAGCTCCCTTTGTCCACCACCCTCAGAAGGCAGCCTTTGTTCAGCTGCCTCCTGGGCTGGTGCTCCTCTCCTGTGAGCTTGCTGCCTGCAGTGTTACACTGGTTTGTGCCAAGGGTGCCTGCAGCTCTCTGCCCTTGTGTTGTAAGCTGCCTGGAGCAGGGGCCGGAGGAGTTCTGTGTTGTGGCCCTACAGCACCGTGCACCAGGGCTCCAGCGTGTGAGAGGGCTCCTGGGCATGATGGCACTGGCTAGATAAGCAGGAAGATGTGCTGAGCTGGAACCTCACCTCGGCAGCTCCGCTTCTTCCCACTCAGGAGCAAAACCATCTCTGCTGCGTGCTGCTTGTTTGCCTGCTCCAGCTGGTCCCCAAGCCTGCGGCCCATAGCTGAGTGAGGCCTGCGTGGGGTGTAGCTCGCTGAAGCACCGGCCGTGTCCTGTCCAGGTTACCAGGGCTCGAGGGTGTCAGGATGATTAGCACACTTGCCTGCTTCATGTTTTGGGGGAGGGTATGTTCACAGTTTCCCAGCTGAATATGCTGAGCCTTTGGACTTTACATTCAAGCAGCATCCATTCAAACTGTGCCCCTGTAAGCACTCCAAAGTGCTGCAATTATTTTTGCAAATACCTCAGGAGCAGAACTAATACTGCCAGGCATTTGTCAACACTCACAATACCCAACTGGCTATTTACATTTATATGCAGAAAACCAAAGCAGGGCTGCAAAACCAGTAGCTGAATGCTTCACTCCTTGCCTTTCGTTTGCCAAAACGCCTGGTACCATGAACATTTTGCCTCTGAGACATTTGCTGCCATTTCTTCAACAATTTTCCTTAGCTAAAGTTCCCAGTCTATAGCGTCCCTGAAGTGACTGTCTGTGCTGGAGTCTTTTCTTTCTTTTTGGAGACACTTCAGCCGCCCTGCTCAGCTCTTTTCTCCTATCGCCTCCAAACTGTTGGACTTTTCCTCCTTCACGGATGCCTCTGTTGTGTCCCTGATTTGTCTAGCTCAACATAAATACTTCTCGCCAGTCATCCAAGGCCTTGGAAATGATCCAAAGACTTGCCTATTAAGATGCAGTTTGGGCTTTCAGTCTATGAATCTGTGGCAATTGCACAAACAATCCTTACACAAACACCATGGCTGGATAGATTTTAATTTTAACCCAAACTGTATATTGGTATGTGCTACTTGGAAGTGAGGAGGCTAATCAAGAGAGATGAAATGATAGCTACTGGTGTTAACAGTATGCTTTCTATGGAATAAGTGCTTTGCTTTCAGTCCCAGCCCGCGCTTGGTGCTGGAATGCATGTTAGGCTCCAATCTGGCTGTTACAGTTCCACTATTGCTCCAGGCCTTGGGCTATTTCACCAGCTGGTGAAGGGAAACAAAACCTGTAGGTTCTCAAACCCTTTGCACATGACTTGTGTTATCATCTACCACCCAGAGTCAAATCAAAGCAGCCAGCAATCCCCAGAGCCTTCTCTTGTCCCAGGCAGCTGCAGAGGCTTTAAGTTTTAACCCCCATCCACAGTAAGTAGCACTGGCTCTTATAATCTCTTATGTGAGATTATAAACTCCTTGGGGAAACCTTCATTTCAATGCACTCTGCTGGAGCAGCCAGCTAAAGAACAGAGACTTGCACATCTCTGATTTTTGCAGGTCTTAGCTTTTCTAGCTCGACACTCTGCCATTCTCCACTTATTCTTGCTGCCCCCTTCCCCCAGGCGTATCCCCTGTCTCCCCAGCTTGGTAGCCCATTTGCTGAGCATGTCTGGAGAAAAAAAGACCATTCCTGGCTGCTGTCACCCAAGGGAGAGAGGTGTTTAGGCCTGTTCATGGTCCGGGCCTGCTCCCTGCATGCTCACCCACTGGTCTGTCCAATGCCCTGGCATGCCCCTGGCTCTGGGTATGACCAGCCATTCCCATCTCAGTGGCAAGCCTGGGCCACTCGCCTGGATTCCCACCACAGCTTGCTAAATCCAGCCTGGTGTGAACTGCTCAGGGGCCCACATGCTCTGCTGGGGAGAGGGTCGCTTCCTCCACCTCACCACCCTTCCTGCCCAGCTGCCCCAGGCCTGTTGCATCCAGCCCCAGCCATGTCCAGCCAGGAGCATGGGACTGCAGTGGGCTCCAAGCGTGCGTGGACATGCCGTCTTGTGTGCATGTACTTGTGCAAGCATGGCTGTGAGCAGCGTGCTTGATGGGCGAACACATCCATTGCAGTGTCTGTGTGCCTTTCTCACATTCTCTGCATACAGGAAAACAAGCAGGCTGAACTCAATGAGACACAAAGACATAGAATTGAAAAGGAAGAGGCAGAAGAAATTAAAAGTTACTGGAGCTTTGGAAGCAGGCAGGGGAGGGGATGGATGGGAGCTGACTCATCCATCTTCATCAGCTGCAATGTGGATGATTGCAGAGATGATTGCTGGTTGCCCTTGGGCTGGGTCCTGGCAGGGTGGGGATGCAATGGGGTGACTGTGTTGCCAGGGCACCAGCAGTGTCCCTGGTTTTGAAGAGGGAACCAGGAGCAGACAGTCACAAGAGCAGGGTGCTGGAAGCAGAGCAGAACACCAGCCCAGACACTAGTGGGCACTGGGATAGTGGTCCACGGCATGTTGCAGGTTGGCAGTGTGCTGGCAGAGTACAGCCATACAGACATATGGGAGGGGTGTGCTGGATAGCATGGTAATGCCTGGGAGAGCATGATGGAGCAGCCCAAGGTGCTGGTAATATAGCAACAAGCCAGGCTGCTGGTGTCTAGAAACACCGAGCTGGCAATGCTGCTCAAACAGGGTGCTCTGAGCTAAGCGCTGGCCAGGTAGTGACAGAGTGCAGAGTCCTTCTCTACCAGCTACTACTGCGTGCCATGTTCTCAAAATGCTGTGAGCTTGCCAATAATTGGGCCCTGCAGACACCTAGGAGGGATGTGCTGCCCATGATAGAGCATGGGGAAACTGAGGCAGGCGTGAAAAGGCTCCCCACAGCACAGGGAGGAGCAGAGGCTAGGCAAGGTGGGGAGAAGATGCTATGTGTGCAGGGCAACGTGGCTGGTCACACCTTGTCCCTGTACTCTGGAATGACTGGGGATGTCACCCACATGCACGTGCCTCGGTTTCCCCAACAGAAAGTGGAGACGCTTCCCTGTGGGGTCAGTGCTTCCAACCTTTGAGGTGGACCCTACTGAATTCACATTCCCTGCTCCCTATCCTGCTCTGCTGAGGGAGGCTCCCAGGTGGGTCCTGCAGGGTTCCAGCCTGGGGACAAGTGCAGTGAGTCCTCCCCATAGCACTGCCCTCATCTCACCCTGGAGGCACCTCGAGCTACATAGCAGGATGGTCCGTGGGTCCCAAGTCCCACAGCAGGCTCCATGCAGATGTCATTCTCTGCCTGTGAGAGCCACCGTGCACTTTCAGGCTGAGCTGGACAGATAGACAGTCCTTCTAGGACAGGGAGCCTTGAGGTGCCTCTCTGTTCCCTGCACTGAATCAGTCTGGACTGGATACTGGGCAGAGTCCCCTGGCTAAGAGACATGTCAGGTCTTCACTACAGAGCAGCTGGAAGAACCCAGAGATCCTCCCTTTGCACTCCTCAGCCATCCCAGGACCCTGCGAGTGCCACATGCTGTTCCGGGGCTGTTCTGGCCCTGAAGCCAGCTATGTTCCTGCTCTGAGCAATGTCCCACTCTGTGAGAAAGGACTCGGGAGCCAACTGTTGAGCAGGGACCTTTCAAGGCCTTGCTTTCTGTGTTTGCTGAGACCCCGCCATCATAGAGCCCACTTGGCTTTGCAGCTGAACCACTGGCACTGGGATTCTCCTGGCACGACTACTTCCCCAGCCGATCATGTACTAATGCTGCCAATGCCCAGCAGTTGTCCTCTGGGAGACATCCCATTCACTTCCCTGTGGCTGCTCATTCCTACATCCTTTGTGCTCACTGAAACTGTGCTCTGAAACACAGCTTCTTCCTGGCTTCTCCTTGAACGTTCTTATCAGGGCTAGGAGCTGTTACTCCAGCCCATTCCCTCCCCTGCTTGGCTGGAGATGCCAAGCGATTAAACCAGGTGACATCTAGCACCACTGAGATATCAAAGGGATGTCACCCTGGGAGAAGGAGAAAGGGGACATTTCTGGCCCCCCCAGGATCCCCATCCTCTGCAGCTCCCTCCTCAACATATGGTCCAGTCCCATCACACCAACTTGGGATGATCCTGCTACTGTTCCTCCTCCCGCAGCTCTGAGGGCCCCATGTAGAGAGAGGCAGGGGTACTGGACATGACCAGCCTCCTGGACAACCAGGGCCACTGCACCCCGCTGTCCCTAAGGGCCCCCCTAGGTGGGGGACTCCCACAGTCATAGACACCCATTGTCATTGGGGGCACAATCCTGCACCTATACACTGCATGCCATGGCCTGGGGCCTTCCTGGGTCTGAGGCTAGGGCTGGGGCTGGAAGCAGCAACTCTCAGCTGACATTACCCCTCCAAAACATCTGTGGGGCGCTGGGGACATGAACTGAGCCATGAGCCAGGCTGGTCCCTGCTCCTCACTGCAGTGTGAGCATGGCAGGGCACATGCTATTTATCATAAACCGACTGCACGCTCCCATTCTCCCTATCTGGGGACCACAGAGCTTCTCAAGGACCGATTTCTCCAACACTCTACTTCCAGGGGGTATAAATGGTCCCAGCATTTTCCCATGCAGTGCTCCACCCACACACACAGGCACACAAATACCCACAGAGATGGCCAGCCCTGCCAAGGCTCTGCAGGTGGATGGAGCTGGAGGTACCACCCAGTGCAGCTGGAATTCAGGCCATGGCAGAGAGAGTCAGATAGGCCTGGGGTGAGAAAAGAGGCAAGTGGGACTTCCAAAGGGAGATAGGGTCTTTATTACTAACGCAGCACATGATGAGGAATTGCAGTGCCAGGCCAGCTGGTTCCCACCCTGGTCAGGGGAATGGCTGCATCTTGCCTGCAGGGTGCTCCAAGTCCAGCCATTGTCTTGAGTCAGGCCAAGGCCTGTGACATCCAGCTGCCCTGCTCAGCCTCTCACTGCAACAGGGCTGCTGTCTGGACACGATCGGACTGCCAATTTAGGGTGTGGGTGCAGGTGGACCTGGCTGTTGCAGGCTCCAGGCTGGGAGTCTCCCTGCCATGGGGCTTGTCAGAGTGTGATGGTGACAGAGGATGGTGCGAGGCAGAAGAGGATGCTGTTTCTGGGATGCTGGTGTAGAGCATGCTCCCTTCTCAGTAGATCCCAGTGCTATGCCTGCCCCTCACCCCTTGCCCCTTACACCAGAGAGCCCAGCTGAGCTGGGCTGAGGGTCCCTCCCCAGCTGAGGGACCTCAGCCCTGGAGGTATCTGCGTGGGCCAGGCAGGGAGCAGCCACAGGGTCCTTTTGAGCCATGGTCAGGGTTTGGCACTACAGCCAGCACTGGCCAAGGCACAGGGCTGCCCACTCAGGGGTCCTGCTGCCACAGGGAGATGTGATCCTGGGCTGCAAAGCGAAATGGAGAGTTAGTGCTCCTCACGCCACGGAGACCTGAGGGGTCTCAGCATAACTGGCTGAGGGGGACAGTCCCAGCAGAGCTGGAGGCTGGCACCTCCAGGGCTCTGCACCTAGATGAAAATGCTCTGGCTCACCCAAACTGCCTACCCCTTCCTTGTGGGGGAAGGAGACGGGCACAGCACGAGGGGCAGCAAGGGCTACCAGGCCACTCACCGAACTGGCAGATGTACCGGTTTCGAGTCTTGCAGCGCTGGTCATTCCAGTTGAAAGCAGCTGATGCCTGCATCTCCACACAGTTCCCAAACCTGCAGCCCCAAGCAGGTGAGGGTGGTAAGGCAGGAGAGGCCCAGGAAAACATCAAGGATGGGAGCCATGGGCTCCAAGTGAGACACAGCCTCAGCAGAGACACTGCACAGTGCTAGACCTGCTCTGTCTCTGGTGGGAGCTAGAAGGGCAGGATCTGGCCAGGGCCATGGCCAGGCACTTACCCCTGGTTGTCTGGCTGTCCAAAAGCAAAGCTGGTGAAGGAGGATGGCTCGCCTGTGTCCCAGCGGAATGAGGCCTTGGATGTTTTGTAGGTGAGACCTGCAGGAGAAAGAGCCGGGATGGCAGAGCCTCCAGCACCTGGGATATGCAGCAGCTCTGTGCCTCTGCACCTGCCCCGGTGAACCCTCCACCAGACTATCCGCACAGCACTGACGTGGCACTGCAGGCAGCTGCACCGGCTTGGGAAGACAGCCCTGACGCCCAAGTACATCCAGGCACCTGCAGGGATGCTGCTTGGCCCAGGGGAGCTGGACTCAGCTCCTCTCTCCCCTGTGCCCCTTCAGAGGGTAGCGCCATGGCCTAGGTAACTCACCGATCCAGAAATTACGGGTCTCAAAATCTGTGTCTGTCACCCTGTTGCTGGTTTCCAGACGGCTGAGGTAGAAGGCCAGGATGTCCTGGACTTTCTGATTTCTGATCTGGGCCAACATTGCCCCTTTCTCCTGGAAGGAAGCAAGCGAGTCGGCCAGAAGAAGTTGGCTCAGATCTGTGCTAAGCAGCCATGAGAGGCGCTACCTGCTACTCTGCTTCCTAAAGCATGGAGTGGGTCATGCCAGCTACTGGAGCAAACGGGCCTGTGCAGGAGGACCCGTGCTGGGTTGGTGCTCAGACAGCTTGGGGGCATACCTCCCCACTGTTATAGGGATGGAACCCATGTCCCCTCTTTCACCTCCAGGCAAATGACCATCAGGGCACCTGGACCAAGCCATTGGAGGCTACAAACCCCAGGTGACACCTTTCAGCTGCAGAGATCCACAGAACCAAGGGGGTGGAGCTGCCTGAAGCTTTAAGAGCAGATCTCAGTTTTGCCACTAGTTTTGATGGAAGCATCCAAAGTGTTAGGTCCGTGTTAGGGGAGATGTTTATGCTCCACGTGTGTCAGTGAGCAGAAATGTTCTCATTTTAGTGAAAATAGCCCAAGCTCAAAACTGACACACTTTGTAACTGGGCAAGACCTTTTGCTTAGCTGGGAACAAGGCTTTTCTGGTTTGCTGAGAAGACCTTTTGCTTAGCTGGGAACAAGGCTTTTCTGGTTTGCTGAGATTTACTCAAAGGCTTCAGGTCATTTTGTCCAAGACTTGGCCGTTTACAGGGCTCTGACTGTCGTGACAGCTACCATAGGGCCCTTCTCACAGCTGCTTGCAGAGACACTAACCCAGCAGTTGGTAAAACATGTCAGATGTCAGGGATTCTTACAAAACTGAGAACAAAGCAGAGAACTTCATGTATAAACACCAGACTCATCCTGGCTGGAGGTGTTAGCCTGCCATCAGCCAGACTTCCTCTGATGCCGGGGGTACGAGGCTCATGCTGCGACTCAGGGCTCCTCTCCTGCCCTGGTCTGCCTGGCATTGGAGCCCTGCGCCCATTGGCATCCTCATCATGTTGTATCACTACAGAAACTGGTTGGTTCATTCCTCATTCCCCACTGATCTCCTTGCCTAACTGTTGCAGTTGCTCAGAGGCCCCAGAGCGGGCCAGAGCCCACCCTGCTCTGATGAGGGTCAGAATCAGCTTAATAAAAATCAGCTTGGTAAAAGGGTGGCTATAAAGGGCCCATCAGTCCCTCTGTGCAAGGATGAGGGTGCAGGTCACCCGTGGCTCTCAACCTTGGTAGCAGGCACAGAGGGGAACGCAAGAGACACCCATGTGCGGCTGCCCCATAGTATCACAAAACTTCACAGACCTGGTCATATCATCGTCACCTACTGGAATCGGAGGCTTTAAGGAGGATGCAGGGAATGGGCTGACCTCAGGGCACTTCATCCTGACACCTGTGGGGCACCTTAAACTGGGTGCTTGCACCATAACCACTGTGCCTGGCTCCCTGCACGCTGCCCAGCACGTCCCTGGGCACTGGGCTACCCCCATGGCTTGGAGGGAGGCACGGACACAATCTGGGAAGTACTCTGGCAGTGCCAGCATCATTATCTCTTATAATTGCCAAGGCAGATCCTGCCGCCCTGCCAGCAAAGGACGGTAGCCAGGAAATCCCAGCCAGGACCATATCCTATCCTCACATGGCAGTCACCCCCAGACTTTGAAGCTGTCCTGGTGGGTAGGATCTCTGTGGCACAAAGCTGGGGGCTCACCTGGCACTTTATTTTGGCTCCATAGTATGTGTCGGCCTCAGGGGACACCATGAAGCAGTTGCCATCTATCCTCACGTCGCAGGCGTGGAAGGGGAACTGAATCTTCGCTGCAGATACAGGCAGGTGCAGATGGGTCCCTGCCCGCCCTGGTGCCCTGTGTGCCAAGCAGGGCCCACCAGTCCCAAGCATACCCAGTTTAGCCCTGTTGAGCCCAGCGCCCGGGGTCCCTGCATGGAGATCCTTGCCGTGACCCCAAACTGGCTGGCCTCAGCAGTACAGGCCAGCCCAGACTCACTTCCGCACTCAGCACCACTGTAGCCAATGTCACAGAGGCAGGAACACTCCTCCTTCCTGAACTTCCCATGGAGGCACTGCACACTGCACTTCACTGCAAAAAAGACAGCATTAGCTCTGGCCCAGCCTGCGGCAGGGCCAGCCTGGCTCGGAAACCCTCATCTGCCCCAGCACACAACACTGCAGGTCACGGCGTCTCTACAACGCACCACATGACGTACTGACTGCGCACTGCACACACATGTATTGCACTACCATGTACACAAGTGCACCGAACTGACCACGTGCACTGCAGTGACTGCATACTGAACCGGTGGCTTACACTGCACCGACCCCACACACACACTGAACAAACCATGCACACTGCACTGACCGCACACGTATGTACTGCACTGACAAACCATGCAGTTCACCAAACACGCTACACTGCAATGACCATGTACATGCCTGTACTACCCTGACCACACATACACATACACTAACACCAACCACACACACGTACACTGCATTGACCACAAACACATGCAGTGCAGCAACCAAGCACATGCATGTACATGTCAGTACGCACATGCAGAACATGCATGCGCTACTCCGGCCCCACACGCATGCACTGCACAGACCACACACATGCCTGCACTGTGCTGATGGTGTCCTGCTCATCCTTGTCTACCACGCCCTTGCCTGAGGAGGAGAGGCAAGGGCAGGCAGGCATTGTACGGCGTGCCTGCCCCTCTCACCTTGGCAGTACCTGCCCGTGTATCCTGGGGGGCATGTGCACTGGCAGCTGCTCATGTTGAGGTACCCGCTGTTCCTGCAGGTCATGCGACATGGGTTCCTGGGCACCTCTGGGCAGAGAGAGAGCACATACACACGCGCAACTGTCAGGGGCCAGCTTTGTGCCTGAGGCTGGGGTATGTGTGGTGCCCCAGCACAGCACTGGCCATGGGGGCTCTGGGGACTCACCGCAGAGCCCGCCACCGTGGTCCCAGGATTTGAAGCAGCCAGAGAGCCCAGCAGTGCAGAGTGAGCACCAGGCCCCTTTCTTGTAGGGGACAATGGTCTTCCCGTTCATCTCCCAGTTGCCCCTGCCAAGAGACATAGAGGGTGGCCATGTGGTGTGGCCCTGCCACGCGTGGTGGGGCTCTGGGGTCACCCACGTGGGCAGCAGGGCCACAGCAAGGGGCAGCAAGGCAGAGCCAACCAGAGCCCACCACGCGGCAGCTGGCCATGGCTCCGCCCACACACTCAAGCCCCACCCACTACCGCACAAGCCTTGCCCACACCTCCCAGCCCCACCCACTGCTTCCACAGGGCCCCACCCACACACCCAGCCTCGCCTCTTCATAGGCTATGGGCCTCCCCCGCCACCACAGTGTGGGTGACTCCGCCCACATGTCCTAGCCCCACCCCCTCCCGAGGCGGTTTACTCAGCCCCGCCCACTCCGCGGCCCAGCCCCCACTCCCATAGAGGCCCCACCCACACCACCTGGCCCCGCCCACTCCCCCACTCTGCCCAGCCACGCCCACTCCCTGCAGAGGCCCCGCCCAGGCGCTCAGCCTGGCCCGCGCCCGGGTCACAGCGCCGGCCACTCGCAGCCAGGGCCCCCCGGTAGCTGTGCCCCCTTACCCGGGTGAGTAGGCACAGGCGAAGGCCTCGCTGTGGCCCTGGTGCCCGGCACACGTGTGCTTGCCACAGCCCAGCTGCCCCGACGTGGCCCAAACCAGCTGCAAGAGAGCCAGCGCTGTCATCCCGCTGTCTCCCTGCAGTCCCCTGCCGTGCCCCCCCCACCTCTGCCACGGCCCCACCTGGGTGTAATGGCTGCAGGTGGCATTCTCGGCACAGCGCGCCGCCTGGTAGTCATAGTGGCGCCCCTCGGCGAACCAGCGCTGCAGCACGTCACCGAAGCCACCGGTGCCCACCGGCAGCAGGGCCTCGCTCCAGCCCACATGAGGGGCTTGCTGTGGGGCAGGGCCTACCAGGCAGCTGGCCGCGCGCACCGTTGCCAGCTGCGCCAGCTCCTCGCTCCAGTCCTGCCAGGAAAGAGGCCAGTGCCTGTGAGCCCACAGCCTGCCCCGTGGCACAGCCCAGACCCGCTCCCTGCATGGCCACCCCAGGACGTGCCAGGCCTGCTGTGTCTCGATCCTCCCATGGGCCTCATGCTCGCTGCTCAGGGGCTCTTTGTGCCTCCAATCCGGGTTCAGTCCCCACCTCCCCAAGGTGGCAACCCTGGGTGGGGAATGGCCAGCCAAGCTGGGCATGGTTTCTCTATGTCCTAGCAAAATAGCTGAGCTGCTCGGCAAGCTGCGGCTGAGCTGTTCACCTCTTTGCCCTGGTGCTGTACTGCGCTGTGAATGGCTGTGTGGGGTCCCTAGGGCAGCCCCGCTGTGCCCCGCCGGGCTTGCTTGAGGGAGCCAGCAGAAGCAGTGGGCCCAAGCCTAGCTCATTGGGGTGTGAGTGCTGGGGATACGAGGGACATCAGTCTAGGATGTTACAGGAGCATCAGTGGACATCGGGGATCTCTGCAGCGATGGGTCACTGGGGGACCAACCAAGGGATGTCAAGCAACCATCAGGGGCAAGTGGGGGACATCAGAGGATCATCAGGGAACACTGGGGACCATGCAGGGGTTGCCAGGGGACTAGCCCCGCCTTCCGTGTGCGTGAGGACTGGCAGCATTTGCGGCATGCCCTCTGCAGCTGGATCTGTGCCAGGCCGCACCGGACCTTGCTCCCCAGGGCCCCACACTAGCCATGAGAGGGGGCATGGGGGAGGGGCTCTTATGCTTCATTAGCTTGCTAATTAACTGCTATTTGCTGCTGACAGGCAGATGGGGCACACCCAGGGCAGTGCTGGCTCTGGTAGGGGTCAGGTAACCAGGATGCTCACCAGCCTCTGCATGTTGGCAGCAGGTGGCTGCACTTTGCTCCTCAGCTTGTTGTGCAGGGAGAGCACCAGGAAGGTCTCCTTCATACTGAGAGCTGAGAGGGCGAGGGAGAGCAGGGGGTCAGGGCTGGGGGCTGAGTGGGGCCCTGGGGGGCCCCTGCTACGGGCAGCCCCACAGCCCCAGCCAGGCACAATGGGCCCCCAGCCGTCAACCAGCAGCCAGGGATATGGGAAGGCACCCGGGTCTCCATGGAGACCAGAGGGGAGAAAAGAAAGTGCTTTTAGGCAGGGAGCACAGAGGGGGCAGGAGCCGGGGTGGGAGAGGGGGGCTGGCCTGCTGGGGCCCCACGCCTTGCAGGGGTAGGCTGAGACCAGGAATGCACCCGGCTCCCAGATGGCATTGGGGTCAGGTGCGCTGGGGGCTGCCGGTACCCGCTGCCTCCATCCCACCTCTATTGGCCCTCTGCTAACTGAGGCTCCAACCCCACTGGGCTGGCCTCGTTGCCAACCCTGAGCCCCCACCACCAGCCCAGACCCCTGTCAACTATTCCTGGGACCCCATCACCAGCCCCAGGCCCCCGTTGTCAGCCCAGACCCCTGCCATTGCCAGCCCCAAGCCCCCATAGCCAACTCTAGCGCCCACCACCATCCCTGGGCCTCATCACCAGCCCAGCCCCAGGTTCCATCGCCAGCCTGGGCCCCCATCACCATCTCCAACCCTCCTTGCCAGCCCCAGGTCCCATCACTGGCCCCAGGCCCCCACTGCCAGCACAGATCCCCTGCCCACCTGGGAAGGACCCGGCCTGGCCCCAGTGCAGGCAGCCAGGGATGTGATGCAGGGCTGGGGGACATTTACCCTGTCCTCATGGAGATCGTGCTCAGGAGCCAGCCGGGGGCCTCCCTGAGGTGCCCTGCTCCACCCCAGAGCCAAACATCCTTCAGCCACTGGCAGCAGACCGCCCCCCAGCCCTCTGCCAGTTACCTTGGTGCCCCAGAGCCAGCGGGGACAGCTTCTCCAGCGGGTTGGGTCCTGTCTCACCCACCCTCCAGGCCAGAAGGCTGCAGGCCAGCAGCACCAGGAGTCGGCGGGCTGAGACTCTGCCGTCCTTCATGCAGGTGGCTGGGGGGGCCAGGGCCCCTTGACTCTGTTCAGCTGAGAGAGAGGATTTGAGAGAGACAAGCTTTCCACCAGCCCTGAAGCACTGGCTTTGGGACGAGTGAGGCCACACACTTGTGTGTGTGTGCATGAGAGAGAGAGAGAGAGAGTGTGTGTGTGTGTGTGTGTGTCTGTGTGTGTGTGTCTGGTTCCAAGATCTGATCCTATTCAAAACTTCAGACAGGCACTAGCTGGTCAGCTTGAACAAAAGGTTGACGGGTGAGTAATAGCTCTGTCAAAACAGTCGCTCAGTGGTGCGAACAGGGGAGACGGCTCCTGCGGGGCCCCGCGCCAAGGCTCTGCATTGCTGCCCCACAGTGCTGCTCCACCAGCAAGTGCTCCTGGGGCGGATCCATCGGGGGGTCTCAGCCCCCTGGGTACAGCACAGCCCCGGTCTGGTCGCCTCCCTGCTCTGCCCTGGCCCTGGCACTGTAAGCGAGGTGAGGACAAGAGCAGGTATCCCAAGCCGTGCCCACTCCAGGACCAGTCGCTTGGGTTTCAGAGCCTGGATTCCAGAGAAAGGACGCAGCGAACAGGAGCGGCTTGTTCCCTGGGCCCTGCTGCCTGCTCTCATCCCATCCCATGAATTAAACATGTCGGGGAGGGGATACATACCACTAGGGAAGGAGCAGCAGGCACAAAGCCAAATGCCTGCTCTGGGGAGCTGGGCAGCCTGGTTACAGGGTGGGAGGCCTGTGAGGGCTGGGGAGCTGGCAGCAGGAGAGATGCCAAGCCGGGGGCCATGTCTCGGGGGGCCCTTGGGATCAGGCACAGGCCCCAGAGCCCCCTGTGCTCAGGGGGCTCAGCCCTGCCCTCACAGCTCTGCCCCAGGCTTGGAGCACCCATGCCAGGCACTTGGGGGTGCTCCCTGGGCACAGGGGAAATGTGTGAGGCTCGGCACACTGAGCCCCAAAAGCAGATGAAGGGTTAACATGCCTCATTCAGTGTTGGGCACAGCCCTCAGCCAGCACTGTGCATATGAAGCTCAGCCTTGGCATGGCCCCACTGGCTGCTTCACCCATTTCAGAGCATGGGGGAGAGCTGACCCTCCCCGTGAGCTGGGCCTGGAGGAGAAAGGTGGTTTCAGGGCATTATGGCCCACCTTGTTGGAGGGGAAGGAGCTGGAGGAGCCTAGCATGTGCAGGGCTGCTGCCCTTGTTCCCTGGGGGAGATGACAACAGCGAGAAGCCCCTGTAACAGCAGAAAACCCTGATGCTGGGGACAGAGCGTGCAGGAGGGACAGGCTGGTCAGGCCTGGCTGAGTGGTGTCAGAGTAGGACGGCAACATTGCCAGGGACGGCCTGGCAGCACAGCAGGGATTGGGACCCCAACCCCAACCTGCAGACAGAGCTGCCTTCCGATGCATCCCACCCTGCTGCCAGCAATCAGCTCTCGGACCCAGGATAGGAGCATGTGTGCAGGGAGAGTGAGTGGGAGCAAGTATCCCTTGCCACCCTTGGGTATCTGCCAGCAGTGATGAGATTCGTAAGGCCCTCTCCCCTATGGAGAGCCATGGTGGAATTTTCATGCAGGTGCCAGGACAGATTTATGCCCATCATAATTTGGAGGCACCCAGAGAACAGCCCCCTTTCCCTGGGGGGATGCTGCGAGGCACAGCAGGGTGTGTGGCAGGCCCTGGGGATGTGAGCTACAGGGTGGCACAACCACCACCTCTCCAGGAAAAGCTTCCCTGGAGGGTGGCTCAGCTGAGAGCTGGGCTGCTGAAAGTGGCCATCTCTGGTCACACTGCCTGGGAGGAGAATGGCTGTCATGGGAGTCTAGTCTGCTCCAGTTCTCAACCAATTTCTAGTCCTTCCACCTCCTGCTCCCAGAAACTCCTCAACCCCAGGAGATAAATGACCTGGAAAGTCTTGATGCTTTCATAGAAACACAGCTAGTGTTACTAGCAACACTACAAAATTGGCTCAGAAATGATGGCATACAGACATCCCCTGTTCTTCTGAGCTTTTGAAGGGTCATGATTTTTCTGACCTTCCCCATTCCCAAGAGGATTTGACATCTCCCCTAGCAATGAAAGGCAAGATAAGTGCATACAGGTGTGTGTGTGTGTGTGTGTGTGTGTGTGTGTGTGTGTGTGTGTGTGTGTACACGCTAGTGCTTTCAAAACCAAATTATAGAGTGTTATGAGTCAGTGCAGAACTGGTGGCAGAACCAGCATGGCAAAGAGCTCCTGCTGCTTGGAAAATCTCTGTCTAGATCTTAAGTTACAAACACTACTGGATGGATGCCAGGTCCTATGCACCCAAGTGTGGGTGCTGAAGTGCTGGCGCTGCAGTGGGCAGAAAGGAGAAGGCCCTCTCTTTGCAGGCCCCCAGCAGCTGGCTGGGGGGCCTCAGCAAGCACTCCCAAGCACAGCCAGCATTGCTCTGCACAGCGAGCGCCAGAGCGTGCGGCAGCCTGGGTTTCGGGCGGCTCCGCCAGGGCAGGCTGCCGGGCAGCTGCGGGAGGCCTGCTTTGGTCCCTGCCGGCCCAGAGGGCATCACTGGCTGCGGGGACACTGGCTCTCCATCCCTCCGGGCTCTCCAGGCATTCCCTGCTGTTCTGACCCCTGAGGCAGGGGCTCACACAAAGCACTGAGCTGGGCCTCCGCAGAGACCCTAGAGCGGGGCCAGCCAGTGCGTGTGGGGAGAATGATACCCCCCAGCCCCCTTCAGGGGTGCGAGTGCAGATTCGGCGCCCTCCCCAGCCCTGCGGGCCCCGTGCCGGCTGCCCTCGCCCTCCCCAGCCTTGGGCCCCGGTGGCGGGCGGCCCTCGCACGCGCCGGAGGCCTCGCCGCAGGCAGCGCGGCCCGGCGGCGGCCCCACGGCCCGGCCCGAGGCGGCCGCCAGCGTCCACACTCGCGCCGCCCCGGCCGCAGCGCGCCGAGCACTGTTTGGAGCCTGCGCCACGCCGTAGTCACAGCCGTTGCCATGGCGACGGGCCCAGCGGCCGGAGCCCGCGGAGGCGCCCGGGAGCTGCCGCGCCGGCCCGAGCGGGGGCCGCCGCCCGCCTTCCGCCGGGCATGAGGCGGGCGCGGGGCCGCGCGGAGCCGCCTCTGCGGGGAGAAGGTGAGGAGCGGGCGGTGGCGGAGCCGCGGGCAGGGCCCGGCCCTCCGCAGCGCGCCTCTCCGGGGCCCCGCTCGCCCTGCCCCCGCGTCCGCAGGGGCGCATGGCTGCTCGTCCCGCTGCCTCCGCCGGCCCTTCCCCGGCGCCGGGGCAGGGCCTTCCCCAGGCCGCCTGCCTGCGCCGCCGGCCCCGGCCGGGCCTGCGCGCGGCGCGCGTGGGCGGCGTGTCGCCTTACCGCTTGCCGCATGCCCTTCCCGGGGACTGCTCCTTGGTGGTCGGCGTGCGCCCCGCGCTGAGCAGCAGTCGGGGACTGCAAATCCAGAGCTGTAACCTGATAAAGCTCAGTTTCTCAGCTAAGCCACCCCTGTTAGCCATCAGCGTCAGATGGGCTACCTCTCCTCCGTCCGTGGTGGTGTCGCATCAGTTCAGAAGTAAGCCCCAGTCATGACTTTGAACGCTCGTTTTTATATGCAGTATTTTCCACAGCCATGCAGGAAGGAATGCAAGACACAGCCTTGAGAGCACATACCCATCGCTTAGTGGTTAGGGCACTCAGCTGGCAAGGGGAGATCCTGTATTCTAGAGTCACATACAGAGTTCATATAGAGTCACATAGAGTTCACATATCTTTATTTTTCATCAGTATCATGAGAGAAACTACAGAGCAACCCTTGGAGTTACAAGGGAAAGCTGAGAGGAACTGCCTATTTTACTGCTTTGAAACTGGGCGACGTATTACGCACTGCTTTCGTCTGAGTTTCTTGAAGGTTTTTGTTACAAAACAAACACTTCTGTGGGATGCTTGTAATCTTAAGAATAGTTTAGCTAGGAAGTAGCTTACGGTAGCTTTAGTGACAGAACACTGCGAAAAAAATCCTGTCCATATAATCGTACAAAAAATTATGACATTAAATGACATAACATTAAAAGCCATCTGGTATTACAAAATGGTCATGCAACAAAACAAGAATTCCAGATTCTGTGTGGGCCCAGAAGCAATAAATATGTGCAAACAAGTTTTCAAAAACCTAAGGAGAAAAATATCAAATTGTTTTATTAATAATGACTTCTCATTACTGATGAGACAATTGCCATATACCAATCTGAACTATGAATGTAAGCAGATACTGCTAATTTCTTCAAAGACTGGAGTTTGGGTTTTTTTTTCAAACTGCTTGTCTGTAAAACTGTGCTGCACAGTAAAACTGTGCTGATGAGCATAAAAGATACCCTTTTATAGTCTTACCCTCTACTTCTCTATCAGTCAACCACCAAAAAGATATTCCAGTCCTTTGCCTGTGACTGATACACGATAATCGGTGTATCAAGATCTGAATCATTCTGCTTGTCCATTTAGCACATTGACACATTTGCTGTCTTCCTTACCTTTGGAATTTTCCTGGTACAGGAAACTTTATCAAAAATACCATGAGTGAACTAGAGACCTCCTCCTCCTTTTCTTTCAGTGCACTGGTACACAAGTTAATCAGACTAGTTGAAGTGTTCTTTAACATCCTCTATAGTTACTAATAAAACATTTAGTTACTAATGAAGGATAAGAAAGTGACTGTAGTAGTCAGTATGGATTGATGAAGGGGAAATTGCATTTAACCAACCTGATAGCCTGATAGGATGAGGGGAGAGCAGTCAATGTTGTTTCTCTGGACTTTAGTAATGCTTTTGACGCTGTCTCCCATAACATCCTCACAGACAAGCTGATGAAGTATGGGATAGGTAGGTGGTCAGCGAGGTGGACTGATAACTGGCTGAACTGCTGGGCTCAGAGGGTTGTGATCAGCAGCACCAAGTCCGTCTGGAGGCCAGTCACTAGTGGTGTCCCCCAAGAGTTGATCTTGGGGCCCGTTTAACATCTTCATTAATGACCTGGATGATGGGAGCAAATGCACCCTCAGCAAGGTTGCAGGCCATACAAAACTGGGAGGAGTGGCTGATACACCAGATGGTTGTGGTGCTATTCAGAGGAACCCCGACAGACAGGAGAAACGGGCAGAGGGGACCCTCCTGAAGCTCAGCAAAGGGAAGTGCAAAGTCCTGTGCCTAGGGTAGAAGAACCGCATGCACGAATACAGGCTGGGGGCTGACCAGCTGGGGAGCAGCTTCTCCTTTGCAGAGAAGGAGCCGGGGAGTCCTGGTGCACATGAAGTTGAACTTGGGCCAGCAATGCAGCCTCATGGCAAAGAAAGACGGCCAATGGTATCCCGGGCTGCATTAGGAAGAACATTGCCAGCAGGTCGAGGGAGGTGATCCTTCCCCTCTGCTCAGCGCTGGTGAGGCCGCAGTTGGAGCGATGGCCAATTCTCCTCGCAGGACCAGAAAGGCATGGATTTACTGGAGTGAGTCCAGCAAAGGGCCACAAAGATGATTAAGGGACTGAAGTGTCTCTCATCTGAGGAGAGGCTGATAGAGCTGGGACTGTTTAGTGTGGAGAAGAGGAGGTTCGGGGAGATCTTATCAATGTGTGTAAATGTCTGGTGAGAGGCTATAAAGAGGACGGGGCCAGACTCTTCTCCGTGGTGCCCAGTGACAGGACAAGAGGCAATGGGCACAAACTGGCACGCAGGGAATTCCACTTGAACACAAGAAAACGCCTTTTCACTGTGAGGATGGTTGAACACTGGACCAGGTTGCCCAGAGAGGTTGTGGAGTCTCCAGCCTTGGAGATATGATGGTCTCCATCCTCCATCAAAGCCCAATTGGACATGGTCCTAGGCAACGTGCTCCTGGTGACCCTGCTTGAGCTTGGGATGTTGGACTAGATGATCTCCAAAGTTCCCTTCCAACCCCAACTGTTTTGTAATTTTGTAAACTGTGAATCTGTGAGCATGGTGCAGAGATACCTCAGGTTAGCCCAGGTCCAACAAGGCTTCTCATTGCCAGTTTTGCAGTGCCATCGCTGATCTGCTCCCTGTATTGTACTCCTTAGTTGCACCTGAGCTGTACCTGAGTTTTCCATGAAGCAGAGCATCCCAGCTCTCTATTGTCCCAGAGAATGGAGAACAGAGTGCATTTCTCTCCCAAGGCAGATTTTCTTAAAAGCTCATCCTGGCTCAGTTGCAAGCCAGGACATAATCCAACACGTACTGAAAAAGGAGAAATAGCTTCTGAGCTTGTAGCTGTTGTGCAATCAGGAATCATAATCATCAAGAACTTTTCAGGTTATGTTTCGTAACTCATCTTCGCAGTTAAATCTTGCTCTCTCATGCCAAGAGTCCAGACATTGTAGGACAGCTGAATAATCTAGCTGCTTCCTGCCTGGATGTTCTGTATATATAGCTTTCTGTTTTGTTCTGCTAGAGGCAATTTGCTTTATAGTTGTGTTGTGGAGTAATTCCTGCTTCTTTTCCCCTTTATGTCATTAAATTATCAGTTCACTTTTTTTCAGTTTCTAGTGTTTCCACTTCCTTTGCTGCTGACAAAGGAGTCTTTGTTTTCTCGGATGTTGTATAGTGCTAAGGTTGCAATTCCAGACCATGTGCTCCAGTGAGGCCACTCGCTTTCACTACAGTTCTCTTCTGTTCAGTAGCTAAAAGGAAAATATGGCCCATGTGAGACAGGTGAAAGCGTTGGCTCTGCCATCATCCATAACAACTTTCTGAAATGAACAAATGAACACATCCCCAAAACAGATCATACTCGATCTCCGGACTGCCACCAAAATATCCCCTTTGCTCTTTTTACTTGCCTTAGGTCTAGATCTGTTAAAAGTCTGGCAAAACCTACAAGTTTCCCTTAACTGAAGATCTGTGATATTGTTGTTTCATGCAGATGGCAGCACTTGCTTTTAGAGGGCATAATTGTTTTCCCCTTTTGTTACTATAGATTGCAGATCCCCTTTGCAGAGAAAAATCTCTTGTCAGATGCAGTGTCTTGATTTCTCTAACTTTCAGTTCAGCTGCTGGGAGCGTGCATCCAGGAACAGGGCTCAGTCACAATATTTCTGTATCACATGCCTTTGTGTTCTCCTTTTTTGATTTCTGTAGATGAACATCTGCAATAAACCTCCTAATAAGACAGCTCCAGAGAATTTGGGTGAAGGTATTCCTGAGGTCCAGGCCCAACGCGCTCGAAGGAATGGCTGGAGCTGGCCTCCACATCCCTTCCAGATTATCGCCTGGTTGTTGTACTTCTTCTTTGCGCTGGTTGGCTTTGGAATTCTGGTTCCTCTTCTGCCCCTTCACTGGCTGCCCGCTGGCTATATTGTATCCTTTGATCCAGAAGAGCACCTGAACTATAATAAAGTATCAATGAGAATTAAAAAAAAAAAAATCGTTAGGTAGCATAGAAAGCATAGGAGAAAGCAGTCAAGCCAGAATTTTTTCTGAACTATAACCATAATCTTGATCTTCTGCAGTCTGTTAAAAACACTTATTTTGAGATCCTCTTTGTCCATCAACTTTAGGCAGATTACTAACTCGATTCTACTTCTCTCCTTCATCACTCCCTATTAGAGTTACTGTCTTTGCCTCCAAAGCTCTTACACTGTCTCCTCCTGCCTACGTATCTCCTTTTCCTAATATTATTCTTCTGTATAAACTTCTACTACAATTGTGCTGCACGGTTTGAGAGCAGTCATCCTGAAAAAAAAAAAGCCTCCTTGAAACATCCTTGCTGTGATGGGCAGCCACACTTTGCTGTGCTGATTGAATGAGTTTTGAAAGGTAGCTTTGTATGCTTGTGATGGTAGGTAAGCTTCTCACAGAGGCCTCTTCCTGTCCTCTGTAGAAAGATTATGAACAAAAGACAAGGTGGTGCATTGTGAACATCAGAGAAGAGGTCTATCATGAGAAAATCTTAAGCAGCAGTATAATATGCATGTAACAGAAGTATCATTACTCTAAATACGAGCAGTATCAGAAGATAATAGAACTAGGTGCTGATACTATCAAGGCATCTTGTCTTGTGTGCTGCCCAGCAAAGCCTAACTCGACCCAGCCCGTTTGTGTTTTCTGCCTCCTGTCCTCTATCCACCTCCCTAAGGCCGCGTGCTCTTTTTGCTCCTGTGGCCAAGGAGAGGGACTAGCTTGTGCTACTCTTCCCACTGTCCAGTTACACTGGTCCCATTCCCCACTAAGGCTCTGGGGTGGAGGAGAACTGCTGCATGTGCAGGGTTTAGAGTTGTGTGAGTCTCCAGAAGGGGCTGTGCCAGAGTATGGGATCCTGTACTGGGAAGAAATCCTGGTAGTCTCAGTGCCACCTTGTACTGTGAACTTCCTCAAAGCCAGGCCCTAACTCCTGGAGGATTAGATTGTCTAGGGAATGGCAAACGAGAAGAGGGAGGGGGTGAATCCTGAGATTTGAATTCAGTACTAACGAAGCTGGTAAAGGGTTAGAGTGCATGAGCAACTGTTTGCTTTTGTCATCTCTCCGATAACATCTTTCCTGGTGAAAATAAAACTGGCTAAGTGGATCAGTGAGAGTCAAGCTGTAAAGTCTGACTTTGCTTATGAAATGTCATATAAAGCCAAGAGAAATTTGTCCATGTATATTTTTGATGTGCATAACGCACACATTTTTGATGTACAGAGGACTTCCTTGTTGTCAAAGGCCAAATTAGAATGAAATTAAAGAGTCCCATTAGTGCTTGTTGTTTTTACTAGGTTCATCTCTGGCAATTCCTATGAAGATAATTCCAGATATGTCAGTCTTACTGTATCAAAAACCAAGGGGAAAATTTAACATTGTTCTGTAACTGGAAACAAGAAAAATCTGTGGTAACAGCCTATTTTGCTTTTCATAATTGCAGCTTCCTTAGCAGAACCAGATAACCAAGAAATGTTGAAGACAGAATCCCGGGGAAAGTTCTAAATATGTGTTACTTGGATATGCGCTTCTATAATTGGTACATTTGATTTAAGTATGTCCATATAGCCTTTGATACATTTGGGATACTTTTTGTATTGCTTTATCATTGGTTTAGTTACATTTGCATGACTTACACATAATAACATCATTAGCTAACAATGATCTTAAATCTATCCTACCAAATATCTTTGTGTTGTCATGGTTCAAACTTCTTAAGTAGGTCTGCAGAATATCTTCATACCTCAATCTAAACACAGTCTAATTCAACAGATTAGTGTTTCCCAAAGCTTTACTATCAGTTAATAAAGCACTAATGTTTCTTTTTTGTCAAAGGTGAATCCCTTCCCATTCTATTACTTCGTTAAAGCTCCAGTCAGCTAGGCCTCAAAGACTTCATTTTTTTCCCTAGTTACACTGCTGCAATTTCCATAAACGGTAGCATGGTCAATGGTGTACATAACTGAATGTATAACAAATAAGTTGGAAGATTAATTTTTGGGTGCATGTTTATTAAATTACGTATATATATTGAGAAGCAAACTCCAGAGCACTGTAGTATGCCAGACATGTAAGGCTACTGTTTTTTATTCTTTTCAAATATTGGCAGCTCAGATGTGTGGTCAAAAGTACTCCTCAAGTTTTTTTTCCTCTGACTTGTTACTGCAGTTAGAAATAAGAATCCAAATAGGTAATCTCAGAGGAAGAATTACAGGTCTTAGATACCATCTTTCATTAAATTGTGTAGAATTCTACTTTATTAGCTTTTACTGGGGATTCCGACTAAGGAAAAGGAAGCAAGATGATCAGTAGCATTTCCTTGATATGACTTTTTTTTCTTTTTTGGAAGTTTAATCTTGTGAGGGGGCATGTGCATGGCCTTAACTGGCTGTTCCTTTCCAAGGATTCTGTGTGGACTAAGAGATGAGGACCTGTGCCAACAGTCTGCTCACAGGGTCAGATTCTGGTAAGCAAAGGTAAGTTTTAAAAACTCCTGTAGTAGGAAGTACATTTCTGTGAGGCAGAGAAGTGCATAATAAGGAGGGTTGTTCCTGTAGATTTAGTTATGTTTACCCAGACAGTATTTACTGCAGAGAGACAATACTGGTGAAGCTCAGATGAATGTGCTGTAATCAGTTATATAGTAATTTCTAATGAAAAACCATTACTTCTCATCTATGTGAGCTTTGTATATTAAGAATAAATATATAGACATTAAATGGCTCATACAATCCTTAACTGTGTACTTCAGTGTCCAGGAGTGTGTTTTATCTACCATTTAGTTGTTCATCTTACTGCAGTCTCCATTGATCCTGCGGATACCAATGTGCGCAAAAAAAACTATCTGGGGCCTCTGGCCACCTTCAATCGTAATCAGCATGAACATGTCATTGAAAATCGTCATTGCCATGTCTGTGATGTAGATGTGTAAGTATCTTCTCTTTTCCTCTGTTAATCTCTCTTCATCACCATTAGATATAAGATTGAACTTGAGTCCCTGAAGTTCTTAACTCTGAAGTGACATTTAAAGTTCACCCTGTGACAGTCAGTTGGGTAGGTGTCCATTGTCAAATGTGGACATGGTTCTGTGTGACTGTTTTTAATCACTCTTATGTTGTGTAGAGAGGACTGTACTGAGTGGTTCTGTGTTCTTTGGATGTTGTTGTTTGATCTGAGAACAGGATGCAACTTCTGTGTGTGTGTGTTTGGATTTGACTAGACACTAATTTAAAAGCTGGAAAAGTTTGCAGGGAAGATGAAGCTTTGCAGAATTGCTAAAGGACTTCAAAGAATAAGAAATGGATGATCTCCAAATTGGAAAATACACAGTGTATAGAAAAGGCAAGTTTTGCAGTGTTTGTGATTGTGGTCCGAGAACAGCCAATAGCTTTGGGTGTTTACGCATTCCTAATGTAATGGGTTTTCTCAGTATTGCCAGGATCTCTACTGCTGTACCCCTCTGTATTTGTCTCACTGGAAAGTTGTGGTAGCAGGTGGGTGACGCCACTCTAATACCACCCTTTCTTTGACAGGAGTGCCAAGTCAAAGCACTGCGGAACTTGCAACAAGTGTGTGTGTGGCTTTGATCACCACTGCAAATGGCTCAACAACTGTGTGGGGAAGAGGAATTACTGGTAAGGGTCTGTCGTCATGACAGGAACACAACCCTGCACAAATAATATCCCCTTTCTCCTCCCAGGACTCTCCTGCCTCTCAGTTTAGTCTGTACTCTGTCACAGAAAACAACTTTTCTTTCAGATCCCAGCTGAATAAAATCAGTCGTGAGGAAACTAGATGGAGATACAAGCATGACTAGGACATTCAAATAAAGGGAGTGATAAACCTCCTACACTTAGAATTTTGTAGTCGAACATCCACTAGTAAAATCATTTGGTATAATCAATTATTTGGTATTAGCAAAAACTGATGAGATGTTAATGGGGTGTCCTTAATGCTTCTGAAGCATGATCATACTGTTGTCCCTGTCTTAGAAACAACTTGAATCCAGATTGCCTCTCCTGTGAGACTTGCCACATAGCAGGAGTTAAAGCAGCATATAGGCAACTCTGATCTGTCCTGGGTCTAAGGTAAAGAATCAGGAAGCTATCACTGATGACTGCTGCTCAGCTTATTTTCCTGCACTAGAACCATAAGGAAAGCAAGGAATTGTTACTGCTGGGTGGCATGTCGCACTGCTATGAGATTTTGTGCTGGGAGGTCTTTGTCTATCCTAGAAATACTGGACTTGACTACAATTGCTTTCAGGGGTCACAATTTAGAGTCCCAGGATGACAAATCAGAAATAAGATTGTTATCCAGTATCTATAACGAGTGTAAGAAAGTGCCACAGTAATTTGACATAGCTGTCTATATCTTTGTCTCTTTACTATTAGAGTTTGAGATTTTGAATGTGTATGTGTGGTATTATCGAAACACTAGATTTGTATTTTGCACTGAAGTCACTCACACTTATCACCTTTTTGGCAGGCTCTTTTTGAATAGCGTGCTGTCTGCCATTCTGGGCCTTGGCCTTCTGCTGCTCATAGCTTTCTACGTCTTTGTGGAGTTCTTCATTAACCCCATGATGCTTCGCTCCGACCAGCACTTTGAAGGTACTACCAGAGCTTCAGCTGAGCATCTTCTGAATAAGTCAGCATATCTTGAGGGCCAGCTGTATATGGGATTGGATTCTGTGGGCTGATCCACTGAGGTGGAACTCTCTTCCCTTACTCCTTCAATGTTATATTTCTGCAGGAATATCTCTGCTTAGCTGGACTGTTTCCTTCCAGAGCCTACCAACTGCTCTTCCAATGGGCCTTGCATATGCCAGGTTTTATAGGTCTCAAGGGCATAACTTTGGGTCTACTGCTATTTTTGAGTTAACAGTATTTCCGGGCGTAAAGTTTAGTTAGAGATGTTTAATACCTAGACAATCTACTTGCCTCCTACTCTTGTTTTCATACCTTTACCATAGTATGTTTTCCCCTTTAGTTCCCTGGCTTGCCTTCTCCTTTGATTTAAGTACTCATTCTCTAACTGCACTGGCTTTCTTTCCTCATCTGACACAACTTTGTGCCTTGCTACCTCACTTCCTAACTCTTGATATTTTGGAGTTTTCATTGCAGTGTTATGTTTTTCTTTTACAGTTCTAAAGAACCACACAGACGTCTGGTTTGTGTTTCTTCCTGCAGCTCCTGTTGAGACTCAGGCACCTGCCATTTTGGTCTCAGCTGGGGTTTTTATTCTTCTGAGCCTAATGACCGTGTTCCTGCTAGGCCACCTCTTGACCTTTCACATCTATCTTAGTAGGTATTATGTTCCTGTCATCTGCATCCCATTTCATTCTCTTGTAGCTTCTACTCATTCTGTGTTCATTGTGTGTTCACCCATATCAAAAATATCACAGAATATACACACAAATATGTCACATACATGTGATGTCACAGGAATATGTTACAAATATAGACACATTGTGCAAGAGTGTCATTGAGGAGGTAGAAATTTTGGATTTAGCATTATGCTTTTGGTTTTCCTCAGAGGTCCTGTCTTACCGCAGTTTGTAGAAGTCACATTACATGCTATTTTTGAATTTCTGTAGCTTACACAAATTTCTCTTTCACCAAGTACAGTTCAGAATCCAGTAAGGAGAAAGTACTCTACAAATGCTTGATTTGGGATGAATCTCTTTCCTCCTGTCTGTAAGACCTCAGATAAATGTTCTTATTGTTTCCAAAATTCAAATTAACCCTGTAGATTTCAGTAGAATCGTTTTTTTTGCATCCCAGAGCATGCATTTGGCCTAAGTTTACCGAGTCTCCTGTCAGCCTGATCTTTATCTGGGGATAATCACATATCTGTCTGCCTAAAGGCCCATCTAGAGGCCTTTTGTATCTTTCAAAAGGGTGGAATGAAGCCAGTGAAAAACTTTTTCCCACCTTAGTCAGATTTCCCAGGAACAATTTAAGGTTATTATATCAGGAAGTTCTAATGAAGCCAGCACAGCTTCATAGAGATTACCAGCCATCAGCACCATTTCTTTCATTCAGGACTGAATCACAGTAAAAATTAGAGTCCTGATAAACTTGGAGTTCCCATGCTGAACAATATTGATAGCCGTTTCCTGAACAAGTTGGATTAAGACTGGACAATTGCTAGTAAGTCCTTAAGATTAAGGGAGGGCATCTTGCCTGTAAGACTAGATGAAGGAAATAAATAAAATTTCCTAACAGGATTTTTCTTGCTAATATAATAGTGTGGGACTTTATATAAAAAATACATGCAATTGTATATAGTCTACAGGATGCTTATCGGGATCACATTTATCTGGGTTGCAGATAAATTCCAGCTGGCTCTGTTTAAAGTCCTCTTGGTGCAGTAGGACTTACTAGCTCAGGTACTGCGTGATGTGAGCAAGGTGCACACGCACATTCTTAGCAACACTGTATAATCAGTTTGGCTCTTCTGTGGTTTGTGCTTATCCCAGACTACTAAGATCAGCTACGTTCTACTGACCCACAGTCCCCCACAACTGCAGTACCAGGCAGGCTTAGCAGTGCATGTGCAAGATGCGGCCCAAGTTAGGCCTGTGCGTTCATGTACCTAAACTATTCCATCTTGGAACTCAAAGCATAAGGGAGGCCGAGTGAGACGAACCAGTTAATTACAGCTCAGTTCCAGCGATGGCAGATTCAGATTGGCTGATAGGGACTTTTGTGACTTTTTTCACTGTACTTCGATTATATGAGAGATCCTATTTCTCCTTTACCTTAGGTAAGTGTGGACAGTATAGGTTTGATTTTCTAATAGGGGTCCTATCCCAGATAAAGATCTCATTATAGAATTTGTACTATATTCACACAAAATGATTCATGGAGTTCAGAGGAAGAAGTAATCAGAAGGGATTTTGGTTAGATCTCCCATTTGTTGCTCCATCCAAAAGGGAAATTTATATTTGGAAGTGCAGATGGGCATCAAAAACCCTTTTTTCAGTCATCATCTAAAATGAAGCCAGTGCTACTTGGCTGCCTTACATGAGTTATGACGAGAAAAGATCTTACACTTGAAATTGTCACTGGTGCCAGAACTAGAGAAGAAGGTACATGATGGAAGAGGAATGAGAATGCAAGTTACAGACTATCCTTGGATGGATTTTTATGTTGTCAGCTCACAGCGATTACTGGTGCCACCACAAACTAGGTCAGCGCAAACCACTGAAGTTCCAGAAGCAAAATAGTTACACTTGTGAAGTGTAGCATTTGATGGATGAGGGCTCTTCGGTTGACATTCATGTTGCAGTCAACGGAGTCACTGACAGTTGTTTTCCTTTTAGAATTTCTTGGAGCATAATTAAATTTGGTCACGCTGTCTGTGATTTCGCTTGCTTTGTATAATTGAAAGTTGACTATGCTAGGTTAATGATGACAGTTGGAGATTTCAAAGGTCAGTCTAGCACTGTAGAAAGACTAAAAGCATAACAATGCTGGGGCCACTCCAGGAAAACTTCCTTTCGATGGCAGCGAAAGGATTATCCAGTTTAGTAGTGAGCTGTACCCTGTTTTTGTGTGCAACGTCCACAAGAGGGTGCTCCCTCCTTGGAATAAGGACATGCTTTCTCTTGCACAACCGTAATGTGTAGGTGTTATCCCAGTTTTCCCTTTTTTTTCTGTCCTGTTTTTGTTTTTGTTTTGGGGTGATCTTTTTTCCTCTTTCAAAATAATTTTTGAGCCAAATTAAGTTTTCTTTTGGACCCAATTTTAAATATTTATGACTTGCATAGAAACAAAATTTAATTATTGTTAATGTTTATTACATTAAAGTCTACTACTCCATTGAAACTGGTTCCAGCTGTGATCAATGTTGTGCAGTGTGTATGTCCTTGCTTAAAAGGAGTGATGCTGCCATACTGAGGCCAAAGTTTTGTGTTATGTAAGACCCAAGTATTACCATTACAGCTGGGATTCAGATGGACAAAGCATGTCTATTTTAAAGAAAGAAAAATTATATATTCATCTTATTTCACACTTTTAATTTTCAGTAGTTTCTTCTGAATGTTTCCAAGCAGGCAGTGTTGAAATGAACTGTCTAGCCTTTTTGGGGACTAGTGGTACAGGTTAAATTAAAACATAATTATAGTTTATAAGCATTTATTTCAGGAAGCTGATTTTCATATTTAAATTACAGGAAGAAAATAGCACCTCTGTGAGTGGAATTGCCCTTAAGTTTCACATAAAAAATAACTTAGAAAGGTACAGCTATTAGAGTTTTAGAATCTTGCTTTGTTACGAACACAGAAAAATTTTCAGAAGTGGTCTACTTTTTTAATTGCTCCCTGCGATCACTCAAAAGGAAGTAGGTTGTTCTCAAAATAGTAGCTCCAGGTGTGCTAAATTACCAGTCTTGACTGAGATTCAATTCAGTCAGTGATCATGGCACTTCAGAAGTTTGGAGGAAGGGGGTTTCAGGGAGCAGGGAGGTTTGGTACTCAGAGGCCAAAAAAACCCAAAAACATTTAGTAGGGAGTATAGGAAAGAATATGTGGTTCTTCATAAGCTATGATTATATGTTGCAGATTATATGTTGCAGTGTTATCTAGCCAGATAAATGCAGTATTTTTTAACTAAATAACTCCTTAAAATATTTTAAAAGTTGCACTGGTAAGTACTCAGAAACCAAAGAATTCTAAAGTGAAGATGATATATAGCCCTTTATTTATGAAGCAATATTCTATTTCTCAAATAAAGCATACAGAAACAATTCTAAGAGCATTTACTAGCACCCTGCACTGCCCCTGTAAAGTGCAATCCCTAATCACTTAGCTACAAACTCACGCTCCTTTTTATGCTCTATCTTCCTGCCGAAATGGTTCTTGAATTCTTTTTTACTCATGAAAAGAAGGTTATTGCTCTAACAGGAGGGCACCTTCTTCTCTCTTCTCCCCCACTTCCCTGCAAAGTAGTCCTGTGCATGGTTTTGAGAGGTAAGGTATTACAGATTTGAATGTTTTCAAGCAGAGCAAGGATTTTAGTCTGGTTCTCTTTATCCTAGGCATCTGCTTTAACTACTATGCTACTGTATTAAGGAAGAATGACTACCAGGCTGCACATTAAAAAAAGTGCAGCAGCTGGTTTTGTATTTTTTGCTCTAAAAATACTTACCATATCAGGTTCATTAGGGGAGGAATCCTCATAATGGAGTTCCAGATCCTCATAATGTTTTAGGTCTCATGAAGAACCAAGCTGCTCAGAAATGTCAATATAGACATACTTTTGGTCATGCATGGAAGCAGATGTGGTTTTTTTGGGGGGGAGGACTTTAAGAGTATAAACTCAGTCACATGTAAACTTTGGATGTCTCTAGGATTTGGCAGCAGCAGTCAAGCATTTGATGCTCATTGTTTTGAACATAGATGTCTCTATCTTCTTTATGGGACAAAGTAACCTGTTGGAGCTTTTTGATTTTCCCCAGCCTGGAAGATTACAGTTAGTTTCCAAGACTGCAGTTAGCATTAGATATCTTTTGACAACTCTCTGAGCTTTCTGTACAATTCAAATCTTTAACATACTGGATCTAAATAATGGGTTTGCATCTCTCTGGAATATGCTGAATAAATTGCTATAGCATAGAAGAATATACCAAATAGATGAGACTTTAGAAGAATAGTGTGACTATGAAGAAGTGTACAAGTACAAAGGTATTTTTGTCTTAGAGTATCTGACTCTTCATGTTTATAGTTACTATTTAATTGCATATGTTATTTGAATCGTTCTCGAGAAGTAAATGTAATTGGAGGGTGGCATTTCACGCACTGATATCTCCCTTCCTTTTTTCCCAGTGTGGAACAAATTGACTACGTATGAGTACATTCTGCAGCAGCGTCCACAACAAGAGGTGAAAGAGGTAGATGGACAACTGGAATCTTGTCCCTCCCAAGTGAGACCCAGTCAGGTACTTGTTGTTTTTTCAATCAGTTTCTCAAAAAACAGCCTCACTTATCTGCTGTATCTAGTTTGCTTCAGTTCTGCATGCTCCAAATTTTAGAGGCAGTTGCTAGGGATAAGACTTTTGAGGTACTTTGGTGGAGTTTAGTAGAATGTGAGAGAGTCTAAGCCTGTAGCCTGAAGAACAGTTTAGGCATAAGCAAGCACTACTTTCAAAAGAATCAGTCCCACCCACTCTCTTGTCTCAGCCACTTGTTTTGGTCTCTGCACTATCTGTTCCCTTCTGCCAGTGCAGCTGTTTGTTACAGTCACACAGTCAACAGGGTGGGGGATTCTCATCTGGATAAGGTTATACTTTAAAAAAAGATAGTTGAGCTAGTGTATAACTGAGCTAGTTCCCTCCTGTTTGGTTCACCAAGCAGTCACGTAAATGTTTGTGTCACCATGAGAGTACGTGACTGAAGAGTCGAAAGGGTCCTGTTACTGGGGAGGACACGATCATCTGTTTTGGTGGAAGTGTCACATTTTGCTGGCTTGTGCAAGTGGTCTCATGTCTAAGAGCAAGACACGTCCTAAGACTGGAGAAATTGGGGTTAATCATTGAGCAGCTGATATCAAATTGTTTTGCCATCTTGAAAAAGGAAAGGACACAAATTCTGTTCAGAAAGGACCTAGATAGCTTTGCTTTATTTGAATTGAGCTCTACAAAAGTGATAAGTATCTGTCTGATTATTATGATGTTGATCTGTATCTCTGTAAAAGAGGTCTACAAGCTTTTTAGTGCTACCATACTGTGCAGTGGCATATATGCTATTCATTCAGATATTTGATGTAACTTACTTTGCTGGAAGGCAGCTCCGTCCTTGGGGATTCTCAAAATTTGACTGTTTTAATTGTACTGCTTTGAATGGGAGATTGGCCTAGGGACTTCCAGAAGTTCTTTCCAGTCTAAATTATTCTGTGATTCTGTGATCCCTTGTAACTCCATCTAGTTCCGTAGTTACCTATTATACAAGTGATTTTATATTTCATAAGAAATTCATTTCTCTCCTGTATGTAGACATACATTTTTCCTGATTTAGAATTTATCATTATCTCTGGACTCATTAGTGGTTTTTCCCTATCAGAGGAAAGTGGAAAATGAGTGAATTCCCTTTTTGTGTAGTATGGAGACCTCAGCTTTTCATATGCATTTTTTTGCTGGCTTGGAAAAGTTGAACTTTCAGTTTGAACAGAGGTTTCCATAACAACAAAGATGTTTGGCACTTTGTCTCCTAGAGCTTTGCTTACCATCAAAATGAAAAATAAAGCTTTAGGTCAAATCATTTTCTTGTTACTGAATTTTGACTGATACTGAAAATATACCTGAACAAAGGTGGACTCTGTACTTATGTATATTTGAGATGGGACCGTTCAGTGATGTTCTCCTGTGTGCACCAGTGCTTGTGTAGATCTATGTGAATATGGTGAATTTGAAGCAGCAAGCCTAGAAGAAGCAGGGTGAAAAGGAGTTCTTTATTTCAGGACTACAGTTCCTTGGGGAACAATAAAAACTAGAAGATGCCCAGTAATGTTGTTAAGAAAAATGTTAACCCACCAGATTTTTCTTGTTTCTGACATAGCAACCAGAGATAAACACAAACAAATAGATTGGAGTAGGAGTACACCAAGTGACTTGCCTTTTATGAACTAAGTTCTGTTGACTACAGCCTTTTTTAGCTCGAGCATAAAAATCCTTTGTAATTGATCCAAGATGTTGCAAGCAGAAAATGGAAATCATGCTGTTCCCACCTTTTTCTTAACTATTCATTCATTTTAGGGAATAAGAAGAAGCATGTGTTTCCCCTTCAATACATATATTTGAGTCTCATTCAAGCCTGAGTGTTGGTTTTGGCTTCAGTTTTACACGTTTGTCTGTTAAGTCTTCAGCCACATTCAGATTAAAGGATTCTTATGTACACATAAAGATCCTTCTCAGAACATGCACAAAGTAAAAGTACTAAGTGATTCAGAGATCACAAAAATGCAGAAAAGTTGGACATATAGTCTTTGGCTCTGTAATGATAGCCAAAGCAGCACGTGTAAGTAAAAGTTTTTCTGCAGATAGTTACACAACAATCCAAAGAAATATGAACTAAACCAAAAACTATGCTTTAATGCATAGCTGCATTCACACCAGGGAGCTGACTTTCAGAGTGAAAACCTGTTGGGATGTGATTTTTTTTCACACTCCTAAGCTGAGATGTAAAAAATTTGTCATAGAGACCAGTCTAAAGCCACAGTTTTCCTGTGCCATGCATATCAGTATTATGACAGCATTCATTATATGGCAGACTAACATAGATACAGAAGACAAATTCAGCTTGTAGAAAAAGCTCTACTTTTAACTAGTGCACAGTTTTATAAGAAATGGTATAATCCCTATCACAAGGGTGGCAATTTTCACTAAGTTTCAAAGGTTTAGCACTCTTAAGTGTTGTTATCATTAGTGGTATATGGAAGCATCAGTACAGTAGAAGACAGGTGAGGGTTGAATGGTGTGGGATAGAAGGTGAGGTTTACCTCCTATAGACTAGTACTATGATATTTTCTTTTTCATGATTTGAGGAGTTGTTGAGTATTACCAAGTGAGAAGTAGGAAGTTTTTTATTTCCTGGATACAACTCTTCAGGAAGAATCCACTGTGAAGAGACATTTCTGTTTTGTTAGTGAAACATCATACATATGTTAAACGGATAGGCATTTTAATATATTTTGAAAAATAAAAAGGCATTCACTATGAGTTATTTATCTGTTCTCTTGAAATAATATCCAAATTTACTGAAAGTTGCATGAATAGTTAAGAAAAAGATCTAGAAATAATACTATGAAGATAACCCTGAAAATAACACAGAACCAAATATATGACTGAGACCTTTACAGGTAACTCTGGAACATAATGCCTGAGCAACCAACTTCCCTCACTATTTGAATAAGCATAAAAAAATATGTCCACCAAAGTAGAGCCTGTTTTGAACTAAATTTATGGGTTGGTTAGTCAGCAGTTGTATATTTTTGTAGTTATTTTTGTCTCTAGAAAGACATTGCCATATAGACCCTAATTTTGGGACATACAATGAGGGGTGCTGATAGGATGGTATCCTAAAGAGTATATCATTGCATTACTCTACCATAGGCTAGAAATTCTGATTAATAGCTATCTTTGCAATAATATTTACTTTATGATACTGTTTCTTTATATTCTGGATATCCTCACCATAAAGGTTGGGTTTCTTGGTCATTATATTGTTGTTGATTTACTTTGGACACTAATTAAGGTTGATGAGATTTGATTTTAAACGCTAAACAGATTTTACTCTGCATCCTTCACATTTTCAGTGTTGTTTCTGTCTTCTAATGTCTGGTCAAATTCAGTCTAGTCTTTATTCTCAGCCTCAACACTCGCAGCAGACTCTGTTTCCCTGGGCCAAAAATCACATTTTTCCAGTCGATTCTGCCTCTCCTCCAACTTGACAGTGTTTTAGGGTATTTTTCTTTCTGTCACTGAAATGGATGATGAGAAGGACAGCTGCTGTGGGCAGGGAGCTGAATTTGACCACAAGTTGTAATCGTAGAGCTTGGGAAGAAAGGCAGACACAGCTGGTATTTGCCTTTAGAAGGGAGAGAGATGGAGCATGGCCAGGAATTGTAAGGTGGCAATGAACTTGGGCAAACAAATGAGTGGTCTGTTTGCTGTAAGAGCAAGACCTGAACCCTAAAAGCACAATCTGTAAGGGTAGCTTCATCTTGCTGTTGCAGTTGAAGGAGACTGGACATGCTGCTGAGGGCTACATGGGAGCTGAGGAGGACTGGGGCTGGGCACAGTAGCTGTCTAAGTGTAGCTTTTCTAATACTGAGAGAATATTCTATTTTCTACTGATCAAGTCTATTTCCATTTATTTCTGCTAGATAGCCCTTGTGGTTTACTTTCTTTTATGTGGCTGCTTTGGCCATGCATATTTTACAAGGCTGAAATGGACAAAATGGATTTTAAAAAGCCCTTTTATTCCCTGCTTGGAAAGAGTTGTTCATGAAGCTCTCAAGATGTATCATTTATTAATCTCCTTTGAACTGCCAGGCCTGCAGTCCTGCTTGTAGACACTGAGTCCTGATTGTTTTCAGTAACTGTGCACTGTAATGGTCACAGTCCTACGAGGATGTCTCCCGCTGCAGCTCATTTCAGGCACAGTGTAGTTTCCTCTGAAAAGACCTAGATCTCTCCCACTATATAATTGCAAGGATACAAGATTGCATCTGGTCTCCTTCATTTGTGATGCCACATGCATGAGACTTGAATGTAAGCGCTAAGAATTTGGTCTCCAAGGAGCTTAGACAAACATTTACGCACATTTGATTTTCAGTCAGTGATGAGCAATGACCTGACCTGAGTTGCAAGCTACATTTGAAGTGCATGTAGTAAATTCATGAGGATTGTTAATCCTGCTCGCAGGAAAACCCTACTTATAATAGTGAACCCAAAATAGCATACTTCCCAAACCTGAAACCTTGGAAAGTTTATATGCTTAAAACTACTAAACCATTTCTCTTCAAATTTGATGTGAGTACTTACAAACTAGTTGCAAATTGCTTTTCACAGAATCACAGAACGGTTGAGATTGGAAGGGACCTCTGGAGATCATCTAGTCCAACCCCCCTGCTCAAGCAGGGTCCTCTAGAGCATATTGCCCAGGATCACGTCCAGACAGGTTTTGAATATCTCCAGGGAAGGAGACTCCACAACCTCTCTGGGCAACCTGGTCCAGTGCTCAGTCACCCTCACAGTCAAGAAGTTTTTCCTCATGTTCAGATGGAACTTCCTGTGTTGCAGTTTATGCCCATTGCCTCTTGTCCTGTTGCTGGGCACCACGGAGAAGAGTCTGGCCCCATCCTCTTGACACTCTCCCTTCAGATACTTGTACACATTGATGAGATCGCCTCTCAGGCTTCTCTTCTGCAGGCTCCACAGGCCCAGCTCTCGCAGCCTTTCTTCACAGGAGAGATGCTCCAGTCCCCTCCTCATCTTTGTAGCCCTCCGCTAGACTCTCTCCAGTAGTGCCATGTCTCTCTTGTAGTGGGGAGCCCAGAACTGGACACAGTACTCCAGAGGTGGCCTCACCAAGGCTGAGTACAGGGGGAGGATCACCACTAAAGCATGAACATGTTACAAATATTAACAAACCTGGAGTCTTTCCAGTTTGGAAACTCTCTTATCAACAATTAAATGAGTAACGTGACTCCAGACGTTCATGCCAAGATTTTCAAAAGTAGCTAGTAATTTTGGAAATTTCTCTTCTGGCATGTAAAGAAGACCAGCCAAAGTTGATCAGACCAGACTGTGCTGCTTCTGACACTGGTCAAGTGTGAAGGCTAAGAAAAAGAGTACAGGAACAGAATATACGTACGGGCCCCATAACACTCTCCCAGCATTTGGGAATAGTGTCTAGGGGCTTCTGGAACACACAGCTTCTAATGGCTTTGTCCATGCAAGTTTTTCCCACAGTCTTTCCTAATTTCTTCTTGAGTCGGTATAACATTTAGCATCTGCAGGATCCTGTGGCAATGAGCGCTACGTTTAGTTACATACTGGGTCAGAAAATGCAATCTTCTCTCTGTTTGTTTTGAACATACTTCCTGATTGTTTTATTTGATGATACCTAAATATTGTAGAGAGAGACAGTAAACAGTTGTTCCCTATTTGCTTTCTTCATACCACTCCTACCTGCCCTGAGGCTTTTCCTCTCCTGGCTGAAAAGCTCTGGCCCATTAGCCGTTTCTTGTACAGAAACTGTTCCTTACTTTCAATGGCCATGTCAGTCTTCTCTAAACCTTTATCCAGTTCTTCAGTGGGAGAAGAGACGAACTGTACAGAGTATTCAGTGTCCATGCTGCCTATGAATTTATTCAGTGGCATGAAGCTATCTTCTGTTTGTGCTTTTATGTCTTTTCTTCTCATTCCTATCATCTGAAATGATTTCTTGGCTGCAGCTGACCGTGAACTCCATGAATTCTTTTCTAGTTCAGACTATTGCTTTTTATATGAAGTTTAGACTGCTTTTCCTATGTACATTACTTTATATCTAGCAATATTGATTTTCATCTGCCATTTTATCACCCCATAATTCAATAAAACAAGAATCTTCTGCAACTCTTTGCAGTTGCCTTTCATTTTTATTGCCTTACATAAGGGAGTATCAGCAACAGACTTCATCTCACTGTTCTACCCTTTTGTACATTGTTTATGAATCTGTTGAACTGCAGAGGCCCTGGGTCCCTCAGGAACCTGTTTGTGTGATGTCCAACTTTGACTTCATTTTCTCAAGTTTGCTGATCAGGCTCTTCTAAAGAATAGGTCTCCCTGAGTTTGTTTAAGCTTAATAGCTAAAATTGCCAATTGCAATTAAAGTCTTCCCCATCTTTACCACAAAAAGTTTTTACCAACATATTTTTACCAAAAAAATCTGCCTCAAAATCTATCCTTGTCTTTATAGTCTGTGCACTAAATGTTTACAGGAAATTTTTTTGCTAATTATTCAAGTTTAAGAGCAGCTAGGAAAAGTATAGTGAACCAGCACACCTGTGTCAATGATCACTTGAGCATGCTGAGCTTCATAAACTGCATCACTTGGTACTCTGACCGTCTTAAGAGTATACTGCTTTTGAGGGAGAATGGAATCCCTTTTCTATAATGTAGACTCTGAGATTTAGGAGGCTTACTTATTAAGCCTTCTTATGTATATACAAAGGTTTGTAATTTTAAAATTCAGGACGGCATTACTTTGAATTCATCTGTACCTAAATAGAACAAGTAAGATGGAGCATTTTTGTCTGAAAAAATAGCATGATGTTATTAGCCATACAAGATTCACATAAGAAACAGAAATTACTTACCTTTTTTCCTATACATTGTGTGCTTTCTTTTTGTCACCTCAATTTTAAATGAAAAAGATTTTTGCACTTAATTCCTGTTATTGAAGTGTATGGCTAATGAAGCCTTTAAGTGATATTTTAAGTGTAGTCCCAAGAAATGTTAGGCTGGTCTCCATAACTCTCTTCTGATGTGATTGTAAGTTGAGTCACATGAAATACTGGCTGGACTGAATGAAATGAATCATGGATCTCCAATTCTCTCAGTCTTGTTTTTCCATCTTACTTAAGCAGAAGTTTCCTCTGCTGAGTTTCAGCTGTGCTCACTATAAGTGCAGAAAATCCTTGGCGTGTGACTGAGGAAGGGGGAAGAAAACATCTCTGTAGTGCGATTCTGTCTCCTCCACTGTGTGTCCATACTGTTCTGAAAATGTTAATTCTTCTTTTTTTTAGGAAGCAGACTTTTTTTCAGGTAAACCTGGCTATACAGACCTTGATATTCAAGTACAGGACTCTCCGGCTGTAACTTCAGGAAAAAAGTGAGTAAAGTTATAGATAAGAGGCTCCCAGCAGCGTGTATGCTGAATAGAAAGTTATCACCAAAGTCACTGATGGCCCCTGAGCCAGAAATACTTAGGAGAGTAAGGAGCTCCAATGTTTTGACCAAGGTGTGCTGAAGTCTCTGAGTTTCAGGAGAGTAAATGCTTGCAGAAGTGCTTGCCTCCCCTCCGTATCTTTCATAGAAAACTCTGCTTGGACTGTTTTGTATTAAAATTACTCTTGAGGCTGCCTCAAATAGAGCTGGGAGCTGCATTTAAACTTATAAAAAAGTTTCTACAGTGCAACTTAAAAGCGAGATGGTAGGCTTTGTCATAGATGCACCCTTGAGTCTGCTTTGTGAGCAAAAAGGGAAATGTGAAAGCCTGTTAAGTTTGGGATTAAGCTTAGAGAGCTTTTGGGTAGGAAGTGACAGTGAATGATTATCTGAGCTTGCCTTGGAATTAAACAGAAAGCCCAGCTATTGCAGTTTTGAGAGCTTCTTGTACATACCTGGTCATCTGAGTGGCCTCTACAAGGCATGTCTATGGAAGTGTAGCATTTGCATAAGTTCAGCTGAAATTTACCCTAAACCTTCACTTTTTTGCTGCTATGCCTCAGTTCAGCAGTTGGTCATATGACCTGCTCAACACAATGTCCTAGCATACTTTTGCATCAGAAAATCTGACCTTAAACTGTTTCCATTCTCCCTAGATTTTTTCTTGAATAGATTATTTTTGACCCCTTTCCTGTTTCCCTGGAAAAAGTCTACTACAGAAAACACTCTGTTAGAAGCCCTTTTTTCATCTGGGGAAAGAAATCAGTCTTAAAAACATCTTCAGATTGAGTTCATGATGGTTTTGCATTTATACCCCTACATCTGTATATCTCTTCTCAAGCCATAAGGTTTTTCTATCAAAATCAATAGTTTCAACTGCATGTGGAAGCCAGATTACATCACAGAGTATTAATATTATAATATGCTGCTAAGAGCCACGGCTTGACAAAAAAATGGTGTCTTCTGTTATCAGCTTAAATTTCTGGGTGGATTTGTGCAATTTATTTGTGCAATAACTGTAATGAGCTCATTACAGTTTTAGGGAATCAAGAGACAAGAACCACAGCAACATTTACAGCAGATGAACTGCTTTTCTTTAGGAAAGCACTCATGGTAAAAAAGCATCCCTGTCTGTCTCTTAATTAAGCCTTGCCTATTAACTCCTGTCCCTGGGGAGGGGAGAGGAAACCCTTCGGAGTCTGTGCGCAGTTATGCAGGAACAGTTACACTGCAGTCGTGCTTGGAATGCTGTGCAAAGCAAGAGATGCTTCAGTCAGCCTGACTGAAGCTAGGTATGTGCAAAGAGAATTAAAGTCATTAAAGTTAAGCAGTGTTTAGAGAAGCATCTCGTATGTCTGCCATGTATTTTAGCTTTCCAAAGCTCTATGTCCACAATGATGAAGCAGATCTTGGGCAGAGCTCCTCTCCTGACCTCCAATCTCTTCAGCCTGCAATCCCTTCTCAGGTAAGTGGGAGACTTGCTGCCTTCCATAGCTTCTAATGCTGCCAATTCATGGAGCTGCATGGGTGCACACTCACTTTAGTGCAGTCTGTTTGGGCTAACCTCCTTCATACACATGCCCTTTCTGTCCTCAGCATGTGTGTGCAGATATGGCTATCCCAGGCAGTCACTGCATCCAAGAGAGACTCTCCTGTCTTAGCTCACACATATCATCAGATGTATTGTGTGGCTCCTTCATAAGCTCACAGCTTAGCTGTAATACATGCAGCCTGTACAATATCTTCATGTTCCAATGCAGTCAATGAGTGTATCAATACTACCTCATTGACATAACAAGCTGTACGTTTCTGTAGAGCAAAACTGAACAGTTTATACGTTCAAATTTGGAGGTTAGATCATCTGTCCAGGGAAAGACTATGAGTGGATACAAAGCTCTAGTATATGAAGCAGCTGTCCAGGGTCAAGTTTTCTGCTTTCCTGGGGTTCATGTCCAGATTTTGTTCCCCCCTTCCTTGATCAAATGGCAGGTAGTGGTGCTCTCTCCCTTCCCTTCCAGGCGTATTAATCAAAGTCTTGTCATCTAAATGGTAAAAAAAAATATTTTTCAACTATACTTGTATTTTGGACAAGAGTTGTTTCTCTCTTGGTATGCCCTGTGCTATGTGACTTTTAGTCCCCTTTTCTAGTTTGACTAGAGTCTGGGGCCACGCTCTTCTCCGTGGTGCCCAGTGACAGGACAAGAGGCAATGGGCACATGCTGAAACACAGGCAGTTCCGTCTGAACATGAGGAAAAACTTCTTGACTGTGAGGGTGACAGAGGAACAGGTTGCCCAGAGAGGTTGTAGAGGCTCCTTCACTGGAGATATTCAAAACCCGCCTGGACACGATCTTGGGCAGTATGCTCTAGAGGACCCTGCTTGAGCAGGGGGGTTGGACTAGATGATCTCCAGAGGTCCCTTCCAATCTCAACCATTCTGTAATTCTGTGGGTCTTAAACTACAAAATACTCTTGGTCTTTGGTCATACCTAATGCTTATTTTTAAAAATAGGAGGAGTTAAAAAGAGATAGCAGTTAAAAAACCTGAGTGCCTCTTCTCTGGGCTAATTAAATGACTTCTCCTCTCATGGACTTCTTGCTTTCACAGCAACAAAGAAAAAGAAGAAAGAAGAAGATGCATAAAGCTCCTTCCTCAGCAACGGATAGCAGATCTAAAACACACACTAGACCTTGGCCCTCTTTCCCAGATCCCCAGTCAGGTGAGAATGCACCAGTCAGCTCCTCTGTTCTATAACTGTTCCAGTTAGCTGAAATTTGAAGGAATAAATAGAAAGAAGTTTCTAAAAAGCAGAGAGAAGAAAGACGTGAAGAACAAACTCTTGTTGGGATACCAAAGAAATAGCATGGACTTCACTTTGGAAGCATATGTGTTGTAAAGAGCTAATGGGGTGTGTGATGCCAGCTTCTCTATGCTCTTTATCAAGGATTACAGCTTTGAAAGAGGTGGGAAAGAAACAAGAGCTGCCACCAGAAACTGGAGCTAGAGTGAACAGAGTAGTACGCAAGGAAGAAGGGACAGAGCAGCCACAGGAGAACTAACTGACAGGAAGGAAATGAAGGGAGAGCAAATGAAGGGAGAGACCAGAGAGCGATAGAGCATATACAGAGAGGGCACAAGAAAAGGGAAAGGAAATGAAAAGCAAAGCAAGAGAGCATGAGGAACTTGTAAAGAGCAGAACACCTGTGAATCTAAAATCAATTGAAATGGTTATTTCTTGGAACTCTTAGTCCTAGAATAGCTGAGGAAAAGGGCTGTTCTTACTCTTGACAGTTTGACTGAGATATTACTGTAGCATCACAATTGAACAATAGTGATGCTTGTTCCTTATTTCTGGGGAGGAAGTTGTGGTAAAAACTATTGTGGGGAGATCTGGCTTTACCAAGGATCACTTTCATTTGTAAAGGAAAAATTAGTCAGAAGAGCAAGAGGAAAAACTAAATCTTCAAAAACAGTATAAGGCTACTTAAGCAACTGTATCGAAACACAGAAGGCAGGGGTTTCCTGAATCAGTAAAAAGAAGGAAGCAAAATGCTAAACCAATATGGTTCTATAGCCAGGAGTTGGGTAAAAATGAGGGAAATACAACCCTGGAAAAATTAGGAGAAATGAATATAAGATTCAGGAGGTAAAATATAAGATGAAAATTAAAATAGACCTTGAAGAACTCAAGAACAAATAGCCAAGTCCTAATCCAGAACAAGTTTGAGTATTTTTATGAAAGAAAACACTCATAATTATGGTAGCCAAAATTTTAAATAGAAAAGGCAGGAGATCTATTTGCTTCTTGACCTTTGCTTGAATTGCGAGAAGGAAACTCCATGGAGCAGGTTATGCCGTAAACTGTTATTTTCCCTAATATTGCTGTAACCTTGAGCATGCAGCAGTTCATCTGTGCAAATGGATCGATAGCCAGGTCAGCTGTGTGGACTGCCTTTCTGGTTGCTGGCAGACAGAAGCAAAGAATGTCATGAAAACCCAGCACTGACAGGAAGCTAACTTGCCTAACAAAGGAAAACGAGTGGGTACACTGTTGAATGCAGAATTCTGTACCTTTTCATATCTAATTTTGCATAAATATGTATGATTTCCTTTAACACTACTGGATCAGCCAAATCAAAATTCCTGGGCTTGTTGATGTCTGTGTGGGGCTGAGGGAAGGCTCTCCCTCTTCTGATGCTTTCTTTTCCATTTCTTTTCATCTTCAGAGTTCCTGGCCACAGCTGCTGCCACCTTATCTTCCCACAGCCGTCGCCTCTTAGTGCCACCTTTCCCTGTGAGAACTGCTTTGCCTCCCAGCAATGTCAGCCCCATCCAAGCAGCGGGACCCCCCGCTGACTATCACTCAGAGTCTGCTGAGTCCATGGATGAGATTCCTGTGGCTCAGACCCGCCTTGGGAGCACAGCCTTTCATAGACCTTCCAAGAATAGGTCAAGCAGTTCTCAACACTCTCCCTTGTCCACAGGCCATCCCAGAGGTGACAGGGAGAAGAGTCTATATTCTGGGCACAAGGTAAAAACGAAAAGCTGGCAGCAAGACAGCAGCATGGAACAAGACCTGGAACTTGTTTCTAAGATCCCCACTGTGTTTGTAAGTAAGAGCAGTGGAGAGCCTCATGTCTCTCAGCCCCAGCCTAGTGAGAGTACATCTGAGCCGCACCACAGAAAATGCACCACCAAGCTGTACATGGGCAGACAAAATCCATGCTTAAAGGACATAAGGACAAACACCACAGCAGCCTAGTAATCAGCTTTCCAAAGCCATAACCTTGTGGGAAAGAGGTTCTCATTCTACTTGTATGTTGCTGTTCAAAGATCTTGACTCCAGTGACTCATCTTATTCCCTGGCATCAGCAGAGTCCCTTTACTTGATGCTGTCCCCCTTCCAGCAGAGTCAGCTGAGAGACAGGAAAACTCTGCTGCATCATTTTGTCTGGCTGCTGCCTGCTCCTAAGCCAGGAGTGCCCCGAGCCCAATTCTACTCTCCTTGTCCGGGGGAACAGACTCCCCTGATAGGGATGTGCCCAGGGCTGTCACTGGTGAACGACTGCAGTGTAAGTACTCTGTAGAGTGCTGAGGGACTGATCCCTAAACTGTGTGCTTACCATCACGCTGCAGCGTAACATTTGTTGCTGCCTGACTAAAGGCAACAGGCATGAGCATGGCAAACCTGAGGTGGGTACCTTGACCTGTTACTAGATGGAGCTAAGAAAAGTGCTTTCCCAAGTAAAAGGCTACACCCTCCTGGCCCTCTAGAAACAAATAGTGCAGTAAAATTTGTAGAGAACATGCGGGGAAAAACAAGGCTACATCTCTGCTGTTCCACGGCACCCATAAAATCAAATTTCCCATCTGCCTACACTCAGTCAGTCTTTGGATCATGCTGGGGGGGCCTGAGCGGATGATCAGGGAGTAATGTCAGAATTTCCCTGTCCCTATGCCACTTTCCACTGTGCACCCTCAAGCCCCTTTGCCAAATCCACCAGCATGACCTCTGTAAAGCAGTGTAGTTTGTACATGACTACACCTTCCCACCAGCCTGCTGTGCCCCACAGTGCAACCTCCTTATCAGAAAATGCAGGATGAGGCAGGTCTTGTAATCTTTCCATTTCCTGGGCTACCAAATCAGCAACAAGCTCACAGTCAAGCTTAGAGTCTCTATATTGGCAAAAAAATCCTGCACGAGGCACTGGGGCACATAGCCAGCGCCTAGAATCACAGCATTCTGTCCTCATGGTGACAAGCAGCACTACAGAGCCTATACTTTCCCTGTCCTCTTGGCTTCCACAGGCAGCATGCCCTGCTCCAGATTGCTGGCTGAGCCCTGAGGCCAGGGCTGTCAGGAAACCAAGATCTGCCTAGCAACCAGCTACATCAGAGCCCAGGATACTAGCTAATTACACATCTTGATGGGCCTTGCCACCAGCCTGTATGTACCTGACACAATTTGTCATTTGGCAGCTACTTCTGTGTAGCCCGTGCCTCCCTGGCATGGCTATCACCCTGACCAGCAACGACTGGCTTTGCCAGTTGCACCATTTCTGAATAAGCCCCAGTGCTGCACACAGCTAGTGTGTGTGAACACCTAGATGCACCAGCAGAGAAGAGCCAACAGAAAAAGTTTTAATTACCCTACTAAATGTTTTCCATGATGCATGGACACAACTGACAGTCTACCGGTCTACCCCTTCCTCCATACTATCATGCCTGCAAGTAGGGAAGAACAAGACAAAGCGTGGTCCTAAATGGCTCATGCTAAGCTGTTCCACCCCTTGCCTAGGCATGGAGTAGCTCAATCTGTGAGCATCCATCAGAAAAGGTTCAGAGCAGGCCAGGACATCTGGGGAAAACTGCCCTCTGGGAACAGTCAGCATAAGACTGGCAGGCTTAACCCCCCAGCTCTGATGTGTCCGCTCCTCAGCCCTGTCATTGCCCATTATCCCACTGCTTACCCTGGCTTTTGCACTGCTCAGAATTCTGTGCAAAGTCCACTTCCCCTGGAGCTCCCAACTACTTGGCTGTATCCTTTCACAGCAGGATGGCATTTTGGCTAGCATTATTTTGGCATAGCATGGGCTTTTGCCCCAGACAGAGTTTCTTCTGGAGAGTTCACTTCAGCAGAGAGGTGCAAGGGCATCTGCCTTATGCTGAAAACCTCTGCACACTCTGGAAACCATGCCAGGAATTGGGTCGGCTCCCTTGGGAAGCCCCCCAGCACTATCACATGACCAGTACCATGAACCTGTGAATGCTCATGTAGTGGTCATTTCAGCCCTTGCCTTCAAGGGGAAGGCAAAATGCTGCAGCTGCTCCTGAAAACACATGGTTCTTGCAGAACTGAAACTGCGGTAAAGGAGTTCTCTTGCACAGGTGGTGCAATGTGCATGTGCATGTCACCAACAGCTTGTAGGTGCCATGTGTATGGCACCTAACACATTAGGTGCCATTTCCTCTCTTAGGCTCAGAATTAGCACACCAGGAAGTTGGCAGGAGGAGGTTTTGTCCCCAAGGGCAGTATTATTGGATCCCAGTCCTGCTGTCCCAGGCTCTTGGGCTCACTTGACCCTAGGGCTGTTGTACTGAAGAGATAGAGACTGAGTTTTCCAGCTAAGTGTCTCCATGGATTAGGGAATGACAAAGTCTGGAGAGCTGTCCTGAGCCTTGAGAGGAGCTTGGAAATCTGTTTCCTCTGCCTGGGAAGGGTGGAGATCAGAGGGCTAGGCTGATACATAGGTGTAGACTGCAGAATAGGTGTGGAATATGTATCTGAGAAAAGAAGCCAGTGGACGAGCCATGGTCCAGCTCCAAAGCCAATTTCCTAGTCCCAAGCTAGTCTAGGGACCACCTAGTAGGAGGCAGAAGACCAGAGACAAGCCTTCAAGCTATTGGGCTTGGAACTACAACTTTTCCATTGGGGTCTCCCTTTCAGGAGTGTGTTGAGCTCTGTTTTTTAGCGCAAAGGCAGGCAGCCTTGAAATCTGATTTGGGAGAGCAGAAGAAAGTTTGTTCTTTATGGGAGCTCAGTACTGTTAGGTCAAATCACACCAACACATGGCCAAGGATAATGAAGGAGCTTTTGGGCTGAGCATAGACCACGGGTACAGGACATTTTTAGTCTGTCACATTTTTTCTCAGGGCCCAGGGAAACCTGGCTTGGTGTCTAGGAAGGAACTATGCCATATTCCAGTTTGGAGTGGGAGACTGTTTGCTCTGTAAGGGGCCTTTGAAAGTATCTAGATGATCAAAGGCTTGGTGGCAGGTCATTGGTGTTCTTTGAGGCCTCAGCCCTAGCTTCTGTCAGAAAGGAGCTAAAGGGGATGTATCTTGAAAGACAGTAGCTTTCTCAGCTCTTTCGAGAGAAAGGATGATTAATGCTTAACACTTGTCTTCACCTCCTGACTCAACAGCCTTTAGCCCCCAAGTTCCTTCCTCTCCCCTCCTCCATAGTCAAGTGCTATCCTCTGCTTTGTTCTCCTGGACTATGCTTTGCATGGGAGCTGGTGAATTTTAATGATACTAGGTGCATAGGTATTCCAGAAGAAGACACCCAGACTTTGTATCGGACATCACTGAGATGATGGGGAAGCCAGTCGCGTATGTTGACATGCCCTAGTCTGGCATTTGAGGATGAAGAGAAACTCTGCTCTGCTTGGCATGTGCAAAAAGGGTAAAGTCTGTGGGGAAGGATCTGGCCTCATTGACTTTTGGCCAAGGATGGTCAACAAGCAGTGTGGAGGGGTGGTATCACAGAGGTTCAGCCCCTGGTCAGACTCTGCCCTCTTTTGCCCCTTCCTTTGCCATGAGATGCTGGTAGGTGGTGGTGCAAGACAAGTAGTATGGCTTGTGGAAAGCCACGTGATGTAGGCGTTGCGTGTGGCACAAACAAGGCAAGTGTTAGAATGACTTTGCTGGACCTGAAGAGTTTATGGGGTAGAAGTGATACCCAAGAATTTCCTATTGTTGAACAGTGCAGATGTGACTAAGTGCCCTCAAGGCCAACTGTGTGGCCCATAGACAGGACCCTCCAGGCCAAGCACTCCCAAGGTGGTGCTTGGGAACTATCTATCTGACAAGGCAGTATAGATACAATCCCTGATCCCAGATTTCTTTAAAGGGCTTTCTTACCTTTCTTCTCTGTTGCCTGATTTTTAACTCCTGAAGGAGCTGGAATGAGGAGCTTTGATTTTTCATTGAATTGTATGAACCATTGGTCAGCAAAAATGAAGTCTCCTGTAGCTGTTGAAGTCATCATGTTTAAATTTCTAGGAGGGGATGCCAGTAGTCACATTCAGATTGCAGCTTCCCTTGCTAACGTAGCCATTGGTACCAGCTGGCAGTGTGAGCCTTTGGAAACACTGGTGTGTGTGGGAGAAATGCTTGTGGATCAGCACACATTGCACTACTTATCTGCAGGCACCAGGACATCTTCCCACTACTGGATCCCAGTTAGACAACATGCTTCCTGTTGTTTCTCCTCTTGTCTGTGATCATCCAAGAGAACTACATGCTAATGCTGGGCTCAGGATGTTCAAAGGCCAGCAGTCCCTCCACCCAGAAAGCATTGGTAATATCTCTCCAGCAGGTGTCCCTGAGCAGATCTCATGTGTTTTCTTATCCTTTGTCCATGCAGAAGCAGTCCTAAAGTCCTGCATGGAGTTCTTTATTAGCTCTGTTCACAATAAAATTTTCTATGGCCTTTGCTAAATAGTTTCTTCCTTTTTTTTGCAGTAGTTCATTTATCTGCCCGGTTGATGGCTGCTAGGGTGTTTTGGGCAAGTGAAGCTCTTCCTACATCTCTGATGTCTCAACTGAACTTTGCATCTTAACCAGTGTGTAGGTGACAGTGGTCCCTTCTTTGTAGGGCTCTGTGGACATTGGAGAGGGCTGCCTTCCCTGAAGAGTAGGGAATCAGCCACCTTTGCCATAAGGCACGTAACTTCAGCCTGGTTTCTGCGCTGTGGCAGGATAAGAACCACAGGGAGGAGGCTATTCACTGTGCATCATGCAGCAGGAAGGTTGCTGTGTCCTTTGGGGGTGAGTGGAACTGGAATCCTGGCCTGAAGACGTCTCTAAGATATTCAGGGAAAGGTCTGAGATGTCCCAGGGTGGCAGCTTATGAGTACAGTTTGAAAGGGAGCGCATGTCCTGCACTGCTAGCAGTGACATGACTCTCTCCAGGGGCATGGGGCTCACCCTCAGGTTCAGCGTTTAGTTTCCTTCCTCCTTCCACCTTGTATTCAGCTGCCACAAGGAATCTTTCAGATTGAGAATGCACTTTAAGCCCCAGCTTCTCCTACTACGCACGCAGACACGTACCTGAGAAGGATCTCTTCCCCCAGAGTCACCGAGCCATTGCAGAGCCCTTTGTGCTGCTAGGCTGTACAGGTTCTGCAGACTTCCCCACAAAGAGAGGGAGCTCATGCATGTCATTGGAGGCCAAGGAGATGTCCAAAGGATGTGCTGGGGGCCATGACCTAGGAGTTTTGCTGGGTAGTGAGGACATCCTTCTTCTGCCTTCATCTGTGACATGAAACCTCCCTGCTAGCTTTCTCCACTACATTGAATGCTGGAGAGGACAATAAATAAAGGCTGAAAAATATTTAATGCCTTGTCTGTGGATTATGACAGTCTGGTGCTAAGCAAGGAGCTGGGCCACAGCAGGATGGGCTCCTGGGACTTCTTGTTTTGTGTACGGACTCTGATCTGCTGAGTGTCACAGGCAGCAGGCAGGATCCTGTGTGCAGAGTGCAGTTTGATTTTGGCTGGGTTTTATGTTTTGTTTTTCCACCATCACATTAAAAGAGGAATGTTGAAGATGTATATTGGGGACCTAGAATGAAAATGATGAGATTTGGGGTGGTCCTGGGCTCCTGGGAGAACTGGTCTCTGCCTCAGAACAGTTCCCAACAAGGATGAACCTTCACAAGTGCCATTCAACATCTCAGCTATGAGAGCTGCTTCATGTGGGGAGGCACGTGGCAGGTGCTACCCTTCAATATCCATGTGCCCATAGGACCCTGGCTCTGGGTGCTGTGTGTGGTATCCCACTGAGTCTTGGAAGTTTTCTATGGCAGGCAGCTGGACTCTTCCAGCATGATCACAACAGAGGCAGGCACTGCCTGGGCTCTCTCCTTTGCCATGGGCTAGCCTGGTTCCTGTCCTTCTGGGACCCTAATACTGATGCCCTGCAGGTTAAGGTGAGAAGGCATTCCTGCTTCCCCTGCAACATGTATAGCCGTCGCACTAGTAAGGAAGCTCCACAGCAGACCTGTGGCACCAACTGAAGGGAAAGAGTTGTATCACTCCAGTGCTATCAACTGAATACCACTGCAGAGGCCAGCATGTGATTGAAGCAGTCCTGACTAGCACACCAGAGCACTGCCATGACTGCTAGCTAAGTCCTTGCTACAGCCCAAGATCAGCAGGATGCAAGGTAGTATGACAGCAGAAATCCTAGTGCCTTCACCCCCACCCCGCCCCAGCTCTGCAGGAACATTGAGGCTTGGCATCTCTGAGCACCTTCTCCAGCAATAGATAAAGCAATTTTGGCAGGGTCTACAGCCAGAACATTAACTCTTCCATCAGCAAAAGGCAGCACCTTGACTGGCTGTTTCCACCAAGAGACAATGCATTTTTTTAACAAGAATGAGCAATGCATTTTCAGAGTGGTGACAGCTTTCTGGAGCGCTCTCCAATGCTAGGTTATAAATTATGGTCCCTGTCCACTTGCCAACTGCTCTGCCAGGCCTTACAATGTGTTCCTTTGTGTGCTGTCAGCCTATGCAGGGGACACACTTCCTGCTTGGTTTCATCTTTGGACACAGCTTAGTTTCTTAGTTTTCTCTCTGAAGTCAGGGTGTCCTTCCCTTGGGAAATGTCTTTGATTGCTGCATTGACCATGTGCTTTTTGATGAATAAGTTTCCGAGTTCTGCTTTTGACACATCCTGAGAGCGTCTGAAGGGCCTGCCTTCAGTAGTGGGAGGACTCCCTTTACCCTGTGTCTAAAGCAGGGGAGAAAGAAGCTCCAGCCCTACTACATGACAGTGCTTCCCCAGGTCTCTGCAGCGTGCTGTGCATTGTGGCCAAGACCCCTAGCCCAAGCAACGGATCCCCTTGGCTCTGCATACCTCTGGCTATGGCACACTCTGCGCACATGTGTGCACGCGCACACACACACGCACACACACACACACACACACACACACAGTGCACAGCCTAGTTCACACTGCTCATCAGACACAGCTAAGCCACATTAATACCTCCTGGCCATGCTGTTGCCAGGGTTACCATATACATATTGCACAACCTCTGAAACACTTCTCTCTGTTTTGTAGCAACTTGCACTATAGAAGCAGTGTTCCCATATAACCTCATTCCACCCCAGACACAGCAGAGCCAGCAACTCATTCCTGCACTCCCTGATGAAACAAGATAACCCTGCCAAAACTGTGGTGCCCAGTCCCAGGGGAGGTGAGGGCAAAGAGGATGGAGGGTGAGTACAGAAGTAACTCCTGCCTTGCAGTTCTCTGCTCTGCATGCCCAAAGGATCCTGGAGCTGCCACAGTGCTCCAGGACTCTGAGGGAATATGGAAATACAGGTGACCCTAAACCTGTTCATGGGGAGCTAGGCGTGGTCCTAGCATTGGCAAGCCTGGCATCCAAAGCCGCTTTGCCTCAATGTGTCTCAAAGAGAAACAGGAGCTAAATAGCTCATTAAGTAGGCGCCTGGGGCAAGAGACAGCCTGGAAAGATCATGACCTTTTCTGGAAATCACAAAAAGGGAAAGGTCTCAGGGGGCCTAAGCATGGAACCACATCGATGCTCCTCCTCTACCCATGCCAAAGGAGCTGTGTAACATCCTCCTTGGCTCTTGCCTATGCCACAGGCTCTGGACCAAGTCACAGCCTCCTCCTGGGCTTCCTTTTCCGGGCTGCATGAGGAGCAGCAGGAGCCAGCCAAGGACCCGACTGCTGCAGCCAGTTCAGCATGCTCCCGTCTCAACAGGGGTGTCACAGTGACAACAAATGCACAACAAACTCAGGCCCATAGAAACCGAAACCTGACCTGTTCAACTCAACCCCATGGGAGGGTGGTGGGGCACCTTGCCAGCCCTGGCCCGCTGCCCCTTTCCTGCAGAGCCCTCACTGGGACGCTCCAGATTTGCTGCCTCCCTGCTCTTTAGGCTTTGCAGCCCCCAAGGACTGGCGCAGAGGTTGCTGTGCAAGTGCCTGCAGAAGAGCTGCTGCTGTCCCCAGCCACCGCTTGGTTCCCCTCTGCTGCCAGCTTTGTGAATCTGGGCTATTGCACTGCCTGATGCTGTGAAGTCCTGCCAGAGCTTCTGCTGTCCTGCTGCTCCCGCTGGCGTTACCTGGGCTCCTTTTTGGAGCTGTCAAGAACAACTCCAAAGGCAGGCAGTCAAAGACACCCATTTTGGTGCAAAGGCTCACCCCTGCCAGTGCCAAAGGCAGTCCATCTGCAGAGGGGGGACCCTCCAGCTAACACAAGACAGGCTAAGGACAGTGCTGTCCCTTAAGCAATATGTACCACCTGCCTCCTACGTGGCTGCCTAGATCATTGTTCTCTCCTTAAAGCACAGAGTAGGCGAGTAGCTCTTCCCCAACCCTAAGGGCTGGCCACTTTCTATGAGATGGGAAGACAGGCCTAAGTTCTTTCCAGCCTGGGTAGAGGCTACTTTAAATTTCTACCTCACTGACTGCCACGCTGACCTCTGAGGTTCTGCACTTTGGGACCTGCTTTTATATGTTATGAAGAGCTGGAAGAGAAGAGTTTGCATGTTCAGGACAAATTCCTATGTGGGCCAATGCCACCTCCCCTAGTTGTGCCGTGTGCAGGGTCCAGGCTCTCTGGGCATGTCTGACCTCTGCCAGGACAAGCTGGCCAGAGGAGGAACACCCTTAGGTGATGCTGCAGGGACTCTGACATCAGCCAGACGTGTACTGTTTAGAAGCACTCTGGGTGCCTCCAGCATCCAGTGGCAACTGTGTGGGACAGTGCCACCAGTCTGCATTTTGGGTTCTCAGTAGCCCAAGTCCCATGGAAGGAAGGAAGGACACTTGTGTGTCTGGTCCCACTAGTGTGAACCTGTGTTGGGGAGACACAGGCAAGCAGCAATACTGCTCAGGCAAAATCCTAACTCACCCTGACGGAGTGGCTAGTGTTACAGGCTTTGTGGTAGCTCCCAGAAAGCTTCATTCTTTCTCTTGTGCTGTTCACCTGTGGGAGAAACCTCTGAATCCCTGCGTCTCGAACCCTTCAGCCACCCAGCATGGGTATATGCCACATGGAGTGCTCTCCACTACTTTCCATCCTAGTGCCCAGACCAGGCACTGGTGGTGGAGAAGGGGCCTTTCCTCCAGCTCCTGCAAGCCACAGATGATGGGTGGGAACAATTTCTGCTCCCAAGCCAGAGAGGTCTCCTAGGGGCCAGATGCAGCCAAGAGACTGCTGTTTCATTTAAATGAAGTCTGGCTGAGTAGGAGATGCTGGGTGCTGGGATGCAAACAGAAGCCTAGGCAGGCCAAGGAGAGACCTGAGGAGCGAGCTCTGTGCTGATGGAGTCCCAGAACTAGACATCACTGTAGGAATTTTCCTGCACTGGCAGAGTGACTGTGGCCAGTGGAAAGTAGGGGCTCCACTCCCAGTTGCTGCCAGTGCAATGCTGGCCAGTCTGGCACTGGCACCCTGGGTGCTAGAGCTGTGGGCTGCCATGCATAGTGAGCTCCCACCACTCCAAAGGCTTGCAGATCCCTAGAGCTTACAGATAACTTGTGCACAGAGGGTTTCCCAGCGTCCATAGCACAGGACATAGTGAAAGTTAATATTCTGCCTTTCTGCTGTTGCTTGCTTATAGAAAGTGATTTTCCTCCACCCTCCTGCAAGAAACCAAGGCCACTAACTCCTACTGATGCTGGCTGGTTCAGAAGACACCATGGTATGGAAGCACTCTACCACCCTGGTGGAGATCAGAGTTTTGCATAAACGCCAGTCATACTCCCAGGGCCTGTAGCTTCACATCCTGTATTTGCTCAGTCAGGGATTGCCACCATGTTTGAGACATGAGCAGCATCAGCCAGAAGCTCTGAGAATCTTGCCTACATAGCCCAAACCTGGTGCATTTCCTCCTAGAAGGGGCATTTCAGAGCCCAGAAGGAAGCTGTGCTTGTTGGCTGTGCCCCATACTGCTTCCATTTGCACCTGTAACCTGAGATGCTCTGTGCTGTTGCTCTGGTACATCTCCTTGTTCTTATCTCTTGCTGTGTGTGTTCTGTCCCATCCCCCTTCCCACAATGTCACAAGGACCAGCTTTTTGAGGCTGGTTTCGACTGTGTTGGGTAGGCGCAGTGTGCTTGGCTGGAAGAGGTTGCTTTCTAGGGTAGGACAGATCAGGGCTTGGAAAACTGGTGGGAGAGAATTCAAACTGAGGTCCTGACTCTAAGAGCATGTGAGCAGAAAAAGACAGAATCTGAGCCCAAAGGAGATTTGAAAAAGGAGTGCTAACCAACCCCAAAAAGGAGCACCCAGGTAAAGCTGGCCAGAGCGGCTGTCTAGCAAGAGTTCCTGCAGGACCTTGCAGCACTGAGCAGCTGGAGGGTCAGGAGAAGCACCTCCTTCAAAGCTGCAAGAGGGAGGCAGGCAAATGCAGATCCTTTGCAGCCCCCCCCCCCCCGATCTACCACCATCCCAGCCCCTGATCCCAGCCAAAGGCCCTCTGAAACCTGCTTTTGGGAATGGTTATGATATTCCTGGGGAAGGGTTTGCACCCGTTTCCCTCTTGGGCAGCCAGGGCTGAGAGCAGCCCAGTACAACAGCTGGGATTCATCGAGATGATGGCAGAGATAAATTTAAGTTGTGACTGCTTGATTTCATCATAGAATGTAGCCTAACTTCCCAGTCTTCTCCTTGAAGTTAGGATCACCTTCCTTTGGGAAATGTATTCGCTTATGACATTGATCTAGTGTTTTTTGGTTAGTCTGTTCCTGAGTTCTGCTTTTGACACAACTGGAAAACATTGGAAGGGTATGAATTGAATGGGGAGTCCTTTTATCCCATTTCTAAAGCAGCAGACAAGAAAGGTCCAGTCCTACTAGATGATGGTGTTTTCCCCCTGCTCTGTGCAGTGTGCTGTGCATCATGGCCAGAACCCTATCTATGGGGATGGGGGACAGAACAGGCCACAAACCTAAAGCCAGCTCACTGACTATGCGATGCTATGTTACTCCTAAGCCTTTAGCGTCCACAATCATAGCTCATGCTGTGTGGACACAGCATTTTTTGAGCCACTTGCAGCCTAACTTTGGAGTAAATGCATTGCTATTATTCCCTTAGTCTCCAGGTAGAAAACAAACAACATCAACTACAACAAAAAGGAAAAGAAAAAGAAAACCTCCTTGTAGGTGCTGATCTGCATTTTTAAACATGTAAAAGTTTTTCAACAGCTGCTCAAAGCTGTCTGCATGGGAGTCTGCAGAGGTGTCTTGATACTGAACTGCATCTTTAGGTGGTTACTAAATACTCCCAGGAATCTGGTATCCATCCTGTCCACAGTCTGAGCCTGGGAGTGCTGGTGCTGGCTGGACACTCTGAATCACACGGGTTATTAGATCATCTGCGGCGAGTGTCTCGGGACCCATGTGAAGGTGGTCCTCCCACTGCCTGCAGTGGGGCCACCTCCAGACATGGAAAGGAGCATTCAGTTCATTTAGAAAATGAATCTGTTAGGCCTGTAAATTAGGACTGTTTGGGACAGGATGATTTGGACATACTGCCTGTGGCAGCCCCAGAGGTGCTGGAGTAGTGACTGGTGAGGGCAGAGCCACACACACTGCCTGTCTGCAGTAGTGCAGTGAAAGGGCTGGGACTCAGCTGCTGTGCACTGCATTAGACTTTGCCCATTGGTGTGAGTGAAATCTCACAGTGATAAGGACAGCATAACTGAGATCTCAGTGCCTCAAGTATGCCTGAAAAAATTGGCCTGGGCAGACTGTTACCCCAGTCCTGACCCTCTGTCCCAATCCTGCCCATGCCTGACTGTCCCCTCCAGGATGTCCTTGCTTCCTGGTAATGGTGAGTTCCCATCTTGCCTCTGGCTGATTTGGGAAACAGTAGCTTCTGTGATGTGGGGTCATAAGGCCGGTTGGGGGGCAAACCCCCATAAGTCATTAGCATGGGGTCTCTCCCGGACTTGCGGGGTCCTTCATGGTGAGCTGGTGTGGCCATGTGGAGTTACCTAAAGTGACCAGCTGCTGTGGCATTGCCTGTGTCCTCCAATACCAGCCTTGGTACCCACCTCCACAGGGGAAGGGAAAGATTGTGATCCCAAATCACAGGCTTACAGAGTTGGTTGGGAGGTCAGCTCTGGAGGTATCTGGTCCAAAAGAGATCCAACTGCTCCAACAGGCCAGTTTGAGCAGGTTGCTCAGGGCCCTGTCCAGACGAGTGTTCAATACCTCCAAGGACAGAGACCTCACAGGCTCTCTGGGGCTCTGTTTGGCCACTCTCATCATGAAAAGGTTTTCTTAATTGGAAATTAATTTTCCTAATTGAAAATCTAATTGAAATTTCAAGTTTGTCTCTGTTGCCTCTTGGCCTGTCACTGTGCACCTTCAAAAAGGGTCTGGCTCTGTCTTCCCTGCACCCTCCCATTAGGTATCTGCAGTCAGTGATAGGATCCTGCTTTGCCTTGTCTCTCCCAGGCTGATCAAATCCCGCTCCCTCAGCATTTCCTCATCTGTCCTGTGCTCCAGCCCTGGCCATCTCAGGTGCCTCTGCTGCACTTGTGCCAGTCTCTCATTGTCCTGTTCTGGGGGGGCCCAAACTGGACCCAGTGTCCATATGTCTCAGTGGTGCCAAATAGAGGGGTAGGCTCCCTCACCTCACCTAGCCATCTGTGCTTTCAGTAGCACAGCACCAGGTGCAGCTGGCTGCTTTGGTGCCGGGGCACCCTGCTGACTCTTGGCCAGCTTGTTGTCCCCCAGCACTCCCAGGGCTTTTTCTGCAGCCCTGCTGGCCTGGCAGCTGCCCCAGCCTGGCCTGCTCCGTGGGCTGCTCCCTCCCAGGGGAGGATGGTTGCATTTGCCTTGCTTGAACTCCATGAAGTTCATTAATCTGTTCTCCAGGGCTGGTTCATGGTACCTGGCAGAGCAGCTGGATGCCCCCAGCCCCTCCACATGTGCTGTGCCAGTATCCCTGAAGGGGTGCTGAGAAACTTCTGTGGTGCCTACACGGTTTCCATTGACTTGAGCTTGCAACGGTGTCACCAAATGGTCCTCGTATTGAACTCTCAGCTGCCTTCTCCTTCATTTTTCTATTGCTTGCTGCCCAGCCAGGTTCAGGCTCAGTTCTCTCTGTGTCTCTAGGTGGACCAGTACAAGAGCGTAAAAGAGCTGGAGGATAGCACTCACTGATCTGTGCTGCAATGCCACTGTTCCCTAGGCAGCTTTGCAGGGTCTCATTGCAGTGTGGCCAGGGCTTCAAAATGTCTCAGACAGGGATGTTCCTAGTCAGCCCTTATGATTATATTCCACTAAGGCTGGTAAGAAAGTTCATGGAGAACATTGTCACTAATTTACCTCAGGATTGTTTTTTCTCTCCTCTCCTTGCAATAAGCTCTTGTCCTCCTATCTCCTTCACCCAGCTCTGCAAGCTGTCATCCAAATGGATTTGTATTCCCAGCCTTCTAAACCTCCATTGCATCCCTCATCAGTAGCAGGAGACAGTGGGGTGGCAAGGAGAAGCTCGTGTCCTGAGGATGGTTAGGTTACATGGCTGGCTGAGTCCACTTGGTAGCTCCAACATCATGGTAAGAGCAGCTGCTCACTGGTTGTACATGAGTATTGTTCCTCCCCTGCTCTCCTTGCCAAGAGATCTGGCACTGCCAGGAGGGCTGTCCTGAGTGGCAGTCCTGCCAGTTTCCTACACGTGGTTCCCTGTCCCACCTGGAGCCATGGAAAGGAGCATTGCTCACTGCTGCACCTGACAGAGGTAGGGATGATGGCCAAAGAGTTTGGACATGCCAAGTTGCGCGATCTCTATTATTAACATGTCACTGTGCTGTCTGTGAGGAGCCAGCTCTGTGCCCCATGGTATGCCACCAAGTTTGACATACAACTAATGCCTGCAATATGCAGTTTATGAGCTCAGGTGAGGCCCGGAGGAAGTTTCATACTGTAGCTCCCTTTTCTCCAGGGAAGGAGGGCCCAGCCATTGGAGTCGGGCAGACGGTAGAAATGCTGGGTATCAGAGACAATTAAGTCTCTGGCATGCTGCATTTCTCTCCCACAAATGCAGTGTCTGGCCAAAGTCTGCTGTACAAGAAGTGTCCCCATATTAGAAGTCAAAGAGTAAAAGAAAGCGGCTGGATTCAATTAACAAGGGGCTCCTCTATATAGCACAGGTCAATCTAAGACCTCATCTGGAAATCCTGGAAAAAGTAAATGCCTTTCTAGGTGCATGAAAGCAAGGTTAGGAATTGAGGTACATCATGCACTACCTACTTGGTGCCATGGCAATAAACCTTCACTAAAAGGCTTTAATAAATATACAGGAAAAAGATAGAAAATGGCTAATGCATTTAAAAGATACAATATTGAGGAAGTTTTTCACTTTAATAATACTTAGCCAATCCTTTTCAGGCATGCAGAGCATTTTGAAGGCTAATGCTAGCATGACAGCCATTAGCCCAGTTTCAGAGTCAGGAGATGCCTGCCTGACAGGGGAGCAAAGGCACCTCACTGAAGTCAGACCTGGCTCCCTGGAGACAAAACATTGGGTTTTGACAGAGCAACAGGGCAGTGTCAGTGCAGAGAGCAAACACAGCTCAAGAGCAGAACCGAGATATCCGCGGAGTAACTTAGCCATGGGGACTCCCGTTCCTGTCCTTTCACTCTAGCTTTTCTCCACAAGGCTCATCTCAGGAACCACAGAAAACAGACTGTAGGATGCCAAAGGCTCCCTGCATCTCTGCTTCCAGTAGATCAGAGCTGCTGATCTACTGGAAGGACCTTGCTTGGAAGCAGCCAGCTGACCACTGAACTCCTCAGTGAGAAAAACTTCTGTTGAAGCAAGAGCTGGCTGTGCACCGGTAGGGCAAAACAGTGGGACAGGGAAGTGCAGGTAGGCAGGGCTCTGGCCAGGCAGGACTCCAAGGTAAGGTGGCTTTTCCCAGCACATGAAGCGCCGTGCCCGCGGGAGTGGCTCTGAGCAGGAGGAACACCAAGGAGTGACTCCGAGAGCAGCCAACATCAAAGCAGGCTGTGGGTAAACAGCTATGAGTAAGTGGTGTGCATTGCACTGGGACACCATAGCAACCACAACATTTTGGTCATTGCTTCAGCCAACAGTACCAGCCTGGAGGCCTATGCGCTCCACGCTCTCCGGCAGGGCTTTGGGTGAGGGGAGCCAGTGGCACATGGCACCCAGGCACCAGAGCTGTGGACTGACTTGCTGCTCCTTCCCTGGGCTGGCTGCTGTGAAAAGCAGTACGCAGCTCCCTGGCTCCAGGGCCCAGCAGCCCTCTGGAGACATGGGGCCAGGGGGCCATGATAGGGAGTGCTCTCCAGGCGCTTGGCCCCTGAACCATGGGCCTGGGTGCTCCAGGGTTGTCCCATGTGCTGGGAGCGCGACACTCTCTCTATTAGCCCTGCCAGTGGGCACCTGCTGCCCCCAGTTAGTATTTGGCTCTGCAGCCAGGAAAGCCTTCAGCTCATTGCTTCACCGGCAGAGAGGGGCCCCAGCCCTCTACAAGGAAGGAGACGCTGGCTGTGTGGGGCAGGGGACAGGGCTGCAGGGGCACAGCGTGAGAGCTGGCTGCCTCCGGAGCAGCCAGCGCTGATGGGGTGACAGAGGCCTTGCGGCAGGCTGATGGAGGGGCCTCGTGGGGTGACAGTGGGGCCTCGTGAGGCAATCGAGGGGCCTTGCAGCCGGGTGACGGAAGGGCCCTGTGGGGGTGACAGGAGGACCTTGCAGTGGGGTGATGGAAGGGCCTCACAGCAGGGTGACGGAGGGATCTCACGCTGGGGTGATGGAGGGGTCTCGGAGAGTGGCAGAGGGGCCTTGCAGTGGGGCCACCCTGCAGTGGGGCGGCAGAACGGCCTCACAGTGGGGTGACAGCGGGGTCCTGCGGGGTGACAGCGGAGCCTCCCGCAGGGTGGCCCAGGATGGCTGCGCCAGGCCGCTGAGGGGCGACGCCGCGGCCCGGCCCGGGAAGGCGGCGGGCCCAGGCGCGGGGGGGCGGCCGGGACCCCCGGCGGGGCCGGGCCGGGCGGGGCGGGGCGGGCGCGGGCCTCCCTCGCCGCCGAGTCACGGCGCGTCGCCATGGCGGCGCCATAAACAGGCGGCGGCCGCAGCTCCCCGCGCTTCAGTGCGCGGCGGCCGGAGGTGAGTGCGGCCGCGGCCGCGAGGGGCCGGGCGGGCGGGCGGGAGCGAGCCCCCTCCGCGGGGCACGGCGGGAGCGGGCGGAGGCAGAGCCCGCCCGGCGGGGGCACGGAGGGGCGCGCTGCCGGCGGGCCCCATCCCGCGGCGGCCGCCGCAGCGCCCGTCAGCGGCCCGGCCGCGGCCGGCGGCACGGCGGGCTGTGCCGGCACCGCTGCCGCGGGCCCGTCGCGCTCGCCGAGCGCCGGCAGAAGCGGAGCAGGAGGGCAGCGAGCACCTCAGGGCGGGCACCGGCCCCCGGGTGCCGTGCAGCGGCGCTGCGGCGGGGCCCCCTTCGTGCGGGGCGCGGCGCGCTCGCTGCCCTCGGGCGCCGGCCGCGCCCCGCAACCCGGCCGTAGCGACCGGCGCCCGGCGGCACAAACAAACGCTGGCGGCGCAGCAGCCGTGCCCGCATCACGCTGGTCCGTCCGTGTTCAGCCTCAGGCTGCAACTAGGGCTCCGGGCTGGGCACATCCCTGGCTGCCCGCCCTGCAGGGGGGGAGGGGCCTGGCGGGGAGCGGCCCGAGGGGCACAAGCGCTCCCTGGCTCTGGGACCCATTCTGCACCTCAGGGCTCCAGGCCTCGGTCCAGGGCGTTTTGCTGCCGGGTCCTTGCTGATGTGCTGGCTGTGCTCAGTCCACGCAGGATGCCGGGTGGAGAGTGTGGAGATGCCGAGTTATGGTGATGAGGTTGGTGTGGCTTTAGAAGATGAGAGATGGGAAACCGGGAGTGGGCACAGCTCCATGTGGGGATGCAGAGGCCTGGCATGTCCCGTCATCCCTGTGCTGGAGAGGGCACTGGCCACAGAGGGGTGGATTACAGAGCTGAGGTGCTGTTGGCTCAGTGGAGGGAGGAGATGGCTGCTAGCAGAGTCTGTCTGGCATGGAAGAGGTGGAACTGCAGGGAGGCAGGCAGGCAGCAATGCAGCTTCGCATGGTCTGAGGGCAGGAGGGAAGCGGCTGCACTGCGTCATTCCTGGAGAGTGCTCCCACAGGGCTTGGTTGATGCGCTCTGAGTCCTCTCCAGCCCATGGAGCTGACAGCCTTGCTGCTGACAGCCATTAATCTGAAGCCTCCATCCCCTGAGAGCCAGCTCAGCTGATGGCCCCGGGGCCTGTCAGATGCTGCGGCCAGCCCTCATCCCTTGTGCGCACGGCTCTGCCAACACCCTGTGCTCCTGCTGCAGTCCCTCTGTCCTCGACATCCCTCCTCCTGCCCACTCAGACCTAAGAGCACAGACACCAGCACATGGCTCAGCCAGGTGTCAGAGCCAAGGGTCATCTGCCCTACCTTGTTGCCGGAGCTTGGGCTGTAACTGGACTCCTCTCTACCCCGTTTCCAGTAGCACCATGGCCGGAAGCGCTGAGATGGCGTCTCTGGAAGAGAGCTTCCGGAAGTTCGCAATCTATGGTGACACCAAGGCTACGGGGCAAGAAATGAATGGGAAGAACTGGGCCAAGCTGTGCAAAGACTGCAAAGTGACTGATGGCAAAAGCGTCACCAGCACTGATGTGGACATTGTCTTCTCCAAGGTGAAGTAAGTGACTTTGTTTTTCAGGGCCTCCAGCTGCTGTGTGGCAGGAGACCATCCCAGGACTGGGCAGGGTAACAGTGCTGGGCTACCGTGGTCTCTGGGGAGGGCAGATACCCCCAGTCTTGTGCCTGGGCTGTTCATTCCTGTATCATATTCAGCATGGGGAACTGGAGGACTGCAGGGTGCTTCCCTGTAATGCTTTGCCTTCAGGGTACTTGAGTGGCTGCTTTTGAAAGACCTGATAATAAATGAATTCAAGTCTTGGGGAGCAGGAGACTCGGGTTTTTGTGCTGTGGCTGTATCCCTGCTTCAACTCTCAGGCATCAGGGTGGGCCCAGCTGGCTTTACCAGGCCTCAGGGTTTCCATCTAACAAGAATATACTGCAGGGGGTGGAGGAGGGAGCTCAGGGATCTCCCATGTGATGGGCTGTGTAAGCTTGGCCCACTGTGCCACCACAGTTCTTGCTGCAGCCTTGAGTACGCTAGGCAGTGCATTGGACATCTCATTCCTGCTGCCCTATGCAGCCAGAGGTAGCTTACTCCAGCGTAGCAGGTTTCCTGATCTAGCTGGGCCTGATGCCCACCAGCTCTTGCCTTTTCTGAGCTGATCCCTGCAGGAACTGCCTGAGGTAGAGCTCATCCTAGTCAGGTTTCTAGTCAGTGCCCTTGCAGCCCCTCTGGTCCCTAGGGATGGGGCACAGAGGGTAGCACAGCCCATCCTTGATCCTAGCCATCCTATACCTCTGCTTGGTGGGGAGTTCTGCTCCCTCACTTTCCAGCTGCCTGTATGGCCCCAGAGGAAGAAAGGTGCCTGGGGCTGCTTTCTGGGTCCCATGGACATGCTGACACCTGATGCTGTACTAGGGACCACTTGCATCCCCAAGGCTGGGGCCAGCTGCGCTGGGAAGGTAATCTCCACATGGGACACTGGAGTCAGGGAGAGGGGCATGGCAGTTGGAGGAGCTGTGCCTCTCAGATCAGTGACCTGAGGCAGGCCTGTGGGCACAGGAGTGGGGGTCCTGGAGAGGAATCCCTGCAGAGGGAGCAGGTTCTCCACCCATTATTACTTCTGCACCGTCTATCCAGGTGGTCCTGTTGTTCCCTGGCAGAACCAAGAGGGTCTGAACACCAGAACGTTTTCAGCTGATGCAGTGTTTAAGAGGGTGGGTCACAGTGCTGTCCAAGAGAGGAAGAGCTGTGAGGGGGGAACTCTGTGCATATATTTCTGAGGTTGACCAGAGAAGGATTGAAGCTGCCAGGGAAAAGGGGGTGCTTTGAGATCCCATGCAGGGCTGGAGCAATGGTAATGGATGTCCTGTCCTGCCCTGCCCTTACCCCTCTGCTATCCCCCTGCACCAGCACACAGGTCCCAAGGCGCTTCCTCACAGGGGTAAGGTTTTGGCACCAGGGACTTTGACAACATATGGCTGAATCGCTCCTGAAGCTCAGCATCTGTTGTCCCCAGCCTGACTCATTCTGCCAAGATTGCCCTGGACATGGTTGCATTTCAGGGGTGGGTGAGCGGCCTCAAAATGCTATGCTGCTGGAAGAGAAAGCCAGGGCCTCCTTGGAGGCTCACTGATACAGCTCTTCCTGCTGCAGCTGAAACAGCAGCCCCCTTTGGAGATGCAGCCTGAGGAGGAGCTTATGGGAGCTCAGAGCCTGGTTCTTGTCCTTGCAGGGGGAAAACAGCCCGTGTCATCAATTACGAGGAGTTCAAGAAGGCCCTGGAGGAGCTGGCCCCAAAGAGATTTAAGGACAAAAGCAAAGAGGAGGCATATGAAGCCATCTGCCAGCTGGTGGCAGGGAAGGAGCCAGTAAATGTGGGCGTCACTGTGAGTGCCAGAGTCTCTTGGCCACTGGGAGCAGAAGTGTTGGTTGCGAGGGGAGGATGGAGCTCTGTCTGGTGTGCAAACGCTCCTTTGAGGAGACCCATGGCCCTAGGCAGAACTGGGGGGTCTGGGACAGCTGCACAGGAGAGTACTGGAGAAGGGGATTACACAGGTCCAGTGGGCACCAGGGGAATGGTAGCATCCCCAGTGGGTGTTAGGGGCTTGCATGGGGCAAGGGAGGAGGGAATGGGGGCCTGGGAAAGCCAATGTGTTTGACTCCCTTTGCTCATCTCCCTGCTGCAGAAAGCCAAGACTGTGGGGGCAGTGGAGAGACTGACAGACACCTCCAAGTACACGGGCTCCCACAAGGAACGCTTCGATGAGAGTGGCAAGGGCAAGGGGAAGAGCGGGCGGGAGAACATCGTGGACACCAGCGGCTATGTCAGTGCCTACAAGAACGCGGGCACCTATGACGCCAAAGTGAAGAAGTAGGGACAGCTGCCCATGGCGCCCACCCGCCCCGGTCCCTGCGCACCAGGCCTTCGAGGCTTCAGTCATGTCAGCCTTGGGACATGCCCTTGTGATGTGGGCCCCTGGGAGACAGCGCTGGACCCAGCCCCAGGCTGCCGGGATGTTGGTCGGTCGCCTAGCGCTGATGTGATTAGAAAGTCACCGGGTTGCGCGCTCTGCCCTGACAACTATGTTTATCCGTGCTGTATTGTGAGCCATGTCCCTCCTGCTGGTACTAACAGGCCCTTTCCCCTCCCACCCTCCCACAGGGCAGCTCCTGCCATACTAACAACCCTTCTCCTCAGGGCTTCCTGTGCCCTGCTGGCACTGAAGCCTTCCCTACCTCAGCCTTGTCCCTCAGGGTACTCTCCCTGCCAGTCCCACTGGCAATCACAGCCTTTCTTATCTACAGACCTCCAGGGGACCTGCATTCCCTTCTGTATTTACACTATGGCCTTCTCTTCTCCACTGATGCCTGCTCACGCTGTCCCCTCACCACTGGGCTGCCTGGATTTGCTGCTCTCTCCTGCTTACGGTAAGCCACCTCTGCCCAGTGCTGGAGGAGGCTCTGTCCCGGCAGGTGTGATTAGCACTGGTGCTAAAGGGCTTCCCTGGGACAGCACTCCTCTGGTAAGCATACAGGGGCCCTGCATGCACCCCAGGAGACCTGGCCTGCGCTGTGCTTGATGCTTCTCGGCTGTTGCCAGACTTCCCGAGCCCTCGGGCCTGCACGTGCGTGGCTTTCTACTGCCTTTGAGAAGCCCGTGCCAAAGGATTCTGCAGACCCATACTGTAACCTGGCTCTGCAATAAAGCCTTGCTAGTTCTGACACCTTTGGTCTGGTTGTGTTCAACGGGCCTGAGCGGTGAGAGCTTGCTTCCCTGCTCACCTCTCCCAGGCCAGTCGGGAGGCTCAGCTCATTAGTGCTGCTCCTAGCCAGCAGTGCCACAGGGCTTGGCCCTGGTGGCTCACTGCTTTGGCAAGCTCCTGGCTGGTCCTGAGTTGCCTAAGCAACCAGAGGCACACAAACACTGAGTGCCTGGCTCCAGCTGCTGCTCTGTTTGCAACCAAACACACAAGTTCCTGGTAACAGTCCCTGGGAAGAGGTCCTATTTGGAGCCAGGGCTTGCTGCCACCGGCAGCTCACTGCTGTATGTGTGAGGTGGGGGTGGCCTGGGCACTGAGGTGTATGGCTGCTGGGAGCAGGGCTTCAGGAGCTTGGTGTGGCTGTCCTGCCCCTGGTGGTGAGAAGAGTCGGGGCAGTGGGCAGAACATGTTGCTATGCTGCCAGGGTGGCTGGGCCATGTGTGCTCTCCAGCTAGATCCTTGCCAGTGATCTGGGTCTGCATTGCCTCCTGTTACGAGCTGGGTTCCTTAGATAACAGCTGGGGTTATTTTGCAGGTGCCTCAGCACATGAGCCAAATCAGCAGCCCCTATGTTGTACAGGATCTGCCCAAGCTGCAGGGGATGTGTCCAGGACACACATGTGGTGGGGTTTTCCCTCTTGGGACTTACTCACTGCTTGGTTCCCTGCTGGCTCCTAGCCGTGCACCTACTGCATCACACTCACCTGCTTTTTAAAACACAGGCCACACAAAAGGCTATTTTATTCTGGGCTAGTTTTAACCTCACCCCACAAACATGGAGGGCAGGCTAGGAAAGAGCGCTGGGGGCAGAGGGTTATCCTCCCTTTGAGCAGGCCAGAGGGTGGCCCGCGGGGCCTGTGGGGTTTAGGGCAGGTGTGCCCCTAAATGCTCTTCTGTAGTGCAGACAGGAGCTTACTATGTTCCTTCTCTCAAAAATTCAGTGCTTGGGGGGCTTAATTCCCTGCTACCTCCATTGCCCACATGCAAATATGAGATGCAGAATTCCCAGGACAAGGCAGAATCGCATTCCCTACTGGTCAGTGCAAGTGCGTCCCACATTCCTGTCCTTGTGCACAGACATGGAGGATTTGACCAGGAAGCAATGTTTTGTGAAGGAGTGAGTGTGTCAGAGCTTGCAAGGCCCTGTGAGATCAATCCTCTTTGTGTATATGGCTTCCATCAGGACCGTGGGCGAAGTAAAAGGGGATACTCATGTCAGGACAGCTCTGGGTATGCAATGAAAGGGAATTGCAGGTGCTGTTGTACCCTTTGGGGACTGGGGAGGTGCTGCTGGAGCTGACTGCTACATCACAACAGCTGGGCGATCAACCTGGTGCAGCTCAAACGCCCAAGCTCTTCTTGCATCTCCTGCCCTCGCCAGAAGGACCTGGAGCTGCTAGATTATGACAGTCAAGCAAAACAGGAGTCCTCTGGGCCCTGCTGTGACTGCACTGCTCCTCCTGCAGTTCCCATGCATCCTCACCACCTCTCCTCCTGTTCATAACAACACATTTGGAGCCCAAGTTTGTTGTGTAGCATCCCTCACCTCTGCCCTCTCCTAACATGCTGGGGTCAGGGATTCTCAGGGCCTTCCTGGAAGCAGAAATACCTTAATATAAGCTCTGCCACAGGAGGCTACTGGCAAGCACAGAAAAGCATGCAAGCAGAAAAGCAGATGTTTTATTTGGCTGCAAACTCTCCATGAAGGGCAAAAGTGCTTTGTTTGATGAATGCCCTAAAAGTTCAATAATTGGCACAGAGATCTGATGTGCTTTTGATATTGGAAAATCAAGACTGGGAAGGGGATTTCTGCCCGACTTTAAGTTTGCATGTGCCAAGAACAGCAGCTCTGCCATATCTGTATCCAGCAGCAGAGCTGGCTGACAATTCTGACAGCCAAGGAGGCATGACATTAGAGAACAGCAGTTGTCCCTCTTCCAGCTGATCACCCCACCTCTGCCTCTGAGGCTCTGGGCCCCAGTGCAGCAGCAGCTTAGCAGTCCATGTAGCAGCTGCTCAGTGCCCACAGTTTGCAAGCCAGCAAGGCAGGTGGATGGGTCCTTGATTTGGGTTACCCCTGTAAGTTCAACTGAAAGCTGGGGGAGTTCAGCAGCTGCTAAGTCAATGGAGTATCCAGGGATGGAACCACAGGGCTGCCAGCCTGGTTGAGCCAGTCTTCCTATCAATCAGAGCCCATGGAGCCTTGCTCTGAATCCTGAACAAAAGCAGCTTCTTTCCAGCCTGAGAAGCCATAGCAGACATTACACAGGGGTTAGCAGTTTCCACACCTTGCCAAGCCACCCAGCTTAAAAGTGCTTTTTACCCACTCCAGGTCCTCTGCAAGTTCTCCACTGAACACTCTTCAAATTGCATAAGACTTTTCTCCTCCGAACTTCTTGTTTCCAAGAAGGCAGTTTCAGTGCTGGTGGGCTCAGTGCAGCACCCTGCATAGGGACCGAGGCTGGGTGATGAGACTAGCAATGGCCATTTGGCCTGACTGCCCCAGCCAGGCTGATATCTTGGTCCTCTTCTAAGGAGCAAGGACTACTGATCACAGCCGGGGCAAGAGCATCTTTGCCAGCAGGCTAGCTAATTTGGTGAGGGGAGTGGCCAATGTCACTGTGAGGCCCTGCTCTATGATCTTTGAAAGGTCCTGATGATGGGGGAGGCTTCTGATGAATGGAAAGAGACAGATGTCACACCTGTCTTCAGGAAGGGCAAGAAGAAGAAGCCAGAGAGCTAGAGGCCAATCAGCCATGCTTCCATCTCTGGGAAGGTGATGGAGCGAATCTTCCCGGAGCAATTTTCAAGCACATCAAGGATAAGATAGTGACTAGAAACAACAGCCACCATGCCAGGAGCAGATCTTGCCTGACCAATCCCATTGCACTCTCTGAGGAGATGGCTGGCTGTAGACTGTATGGACAAGGGGAGGGCTGTTTGTCTTGACTTTAGCAAGGCCTTTGACACTGTCTTCCACAGATGACTCATAGCCAAACTGGAGAAGCATGATCTGGAAAAGAGGGCTACAGGGTGGGTGGAAAATTGTCTGGATCAAGAGGCTCAGAGTGGTCAACAGTACAAAGTCCAACAACTAGTTATTAGCAGTGTTCCTCAGGGATGAAATGTAGGGCCAATATTGTTCAATATCTTTATTAATGACCTGGACGATTGGCCAGTGTGAGCTCTCAGCAGTTTTGTGCCTGATATCAAACTCGGGGGAGTGGTTGATAACAGTGGAGGGAACTTGACAGGCTGAAGGACTGGGCTGGCAGGAACCTCATGGAGCTGAACAAAGGCAAACGCAACATTCTCCTCTGGGAGAGAACAGCTCACAGAGCAGGCCAGGCCAGGGCAGCTGCCAGGGGAGCAGGGCTGCAGGAAGGTCCTGGGGTGCTGAGGGACAACAAGCTGGCCAAGAGTCAGCAGGGTGCCCCTGCACTGCAGCAGCCAGCTGCGACCATGCTAGCAAGAGTACACATGTCAGGATGAGGTGAGGGAGACTTCCCTTATATTTGGCACCAGTGAGAGCGCATCTAGTAGTGGGTCCAATTTGGACTCCCCAGGGCAAGAAAAACAGAAATAGACTGGTGCAAGTCCAGCAGAAGCCCCCGCAAGATCACCCTCTCTGGAGCACAAGACATACAAGTAGAGGCCAAGAGAGGGTTGGGGGTAGTTAGTCTTGATGAGGCCAAGGGGGAGAAGAGAAAGCTTTACTGTTGTATTCCCATACCTAATAGCTGTCTCAGCTGGAAAGTGTCTCAGCCAGTATTAACATTGTTTGCATTGACTGAAGCCACAGTCCCTAAGCCTCAAAGCTTTTTTGTCCTTTCCATTTGTTTTTTCCACTCAGTTCCACTGTAATTGCCCTTCTCACAGCTCACACAGCAGAAAGGCATGCCAGACTGTGCACTTGCTTGTGCTGGTACAACCAGTCACCTACTGCACCATTTCAAACCAACCCAAAAGCTCTTATAGGCAGATGTCCTGGGTTGCCAGTGACACATGAGGGCTTAACTCAGTGGTTATTATGAACTTAGCTGTGTGAGGATCAACCTGCAAGAGAAAACATGGCACTGCTGCTCAGGAAGACCTGCAATCTGTCATTAGCATCCCAGGAGAACTGGTAAGAATCACTGGAGGTTGAGGAAAGAAGCAAAAGAAACAACAAAGTCTTCTCTTAGGAGCAGTGGGAGCGTGGTGAGGGATATGGCAGAGTCTCCTCTGTAGTTCACAGAATCACAGAATCACAGAACGGTTGAGATTGGAAGGGACCTCTGGAGATCATCTAGGCCAACCCCCCTGCTCAAGCAGGGTCCTCTAGAGTACGTTGCCCAGGATCACGTCCAGACAGGTTTTGAATATCTCCAGTGAAGGAGCCTCTACAACCTCTCTGGGCAACCTGTTCCTCTGTCACCCTCACAGTCAAGAAGTTTTTCCTCATGTTCAGACGGAACTGCCTGTGTTTCAGCATGTGCCCATTGCCTCTTGTCCTGTCACTGGGCACCACGGAGAAGAGCGTGGCCCCATCCTCTTGACACTCTCACAGAATCACAGAATCGTTTAGGTTGGAAGGGCCCTCTGGACATCATCTAGTCCAACTCCCCTGCTCAAGCAGGGTCACCCAGCATATTGCCCAGGATCGCGTCCAGACAGGTTTTGAATATCTCCAGCGAAGGAGACTCCACTACCTCTCTGGGCAACCTGTTCCAATGCTCTGTCACCCTCCCAGTGAAGAAGTTTTTTTCTCAGGTTCAGATGGAACTTCCTGTGGTTCAGTTTGTGCCCATTGCCTCTTGTCCTGTTGCTGGGCACCACGGAGAAGAGGCTGGCCTCATCCTCTTGACACTCCCCCTTCAGATACTTATACACGTTGATGAGATCGCCTCTCAATCTTCTCTTCTCCAGGCTCAACAGGCCCAGCTCTTGCAGTCTTTCTTCATAGGAGAGGTGCTCCAGCCCTCTAATCATCTTTGTAGCCCTCCGCTGGACTCTCTCCAGGAGTGCCATGTCTCTCTTGTCCTGGGGAGCCCACAACTGGACACAGTACTCCAGGGGAGGCCTCCCCAGGGCTGAGGAGAGGGGCAGGATCACCTCCCTCCACCTGCTGGCAACACTCTGCCTAATGCACCCCAGGAGACCGTTGGCCGCCTTGGCCACAAGGGCACACTGCTGCCTCATGGTTAACTTGTCCACCAGGACTCCCAGGTCCTTCTCGGCAGAGCTGCTTTCCAGCAGGTCAACCCCCAGCCTGTACTGGTGCATGGGATTATTCCTGCCTAGGTGCAGGACCTTGCGCTTGCCTTTGTTGGACTTCATGAGGTTCCTCTCCGCCCACCTCTCCAGCCTGTCCAGGTCCCTCTGAAGGGCAGCACAGCCTTCTGGTGTGTTAGCCTCTCCCCCCAGTTTAGTATCATCAGCAAACTTGCTGAAGGTGCACTCTGTCCCTTCCTCCAGGTCATTGATGAATATATTGAACAAGACTGGACCCAGGACTGACCCCTAGGGGGACACCACTAGCCACAGGCCTCCAACTAGACTCTGCGCCATTCACCACAACCCTCTGAGCTCGGCCATCCAGCCAGTTCTCAATCCACCTCACCGTCCACTCATCCAACCCACACTTCCTGAGCTTACCTAGGAGGATGTGATGGGAGACAGTGTCAAAAGCCTTGCTCAAGTCCAGGGAGACAACATCCACTGCTCCGCCCTCATCTGCCCAGCCAGTCATTCCGTCATAGAAGGCTATCCGATTGGTCAAGCATGGTTTCCCTTTGGTGAATCCATGCTGACTACTCCTGATCACCTTCTTGTCCTCCACATGCTTAGTGATGACCTCCAGGAGGAGCTGTTCTATCACCTTTCCAGGGATGGAGGTGAGGCTGACAGGTCTGTAGTTTCCTGGCTGCTCCTTCTGGCCCTTTTGGAAGACTGGAGTGATATTGGCCGCCTTCCAGTCCTCAGGCACCTCTCCTGATCTCCAGGACCTTTCCAAGATGATGGAGAGTGGCCTAGCAATAACATCCGCCAGCTCCCTCAGCCCTCGTGGGTGCATCCCATCAGGGCCCATGGTTCTGTGGATGTCAGGTTTGCCCGAATGATCTCTAACCTACTCCTCCCCCACCAAGGGAGAGTCTTCCTTTCTCCAGGTATTCTCTTTTGTCCCCAGGGTCTGGAATTCCTGAGGGCTGGCCTTAGCAGTGAAGACTGAAGCAAAGGCAGCATTCAGCAACTCTGCCTTCTCTGTATCCTTCGTCACCAGGGCACCCGCCCCATTCAGCAGCGGGCCCAACATTTCCCCTCGTCTTCCTTTTGCTATTGATGTATTTGAAGAAGCCCTTCTTGTTGTCCGTGACATCCCTTGCCAGATTTCATTCCAAATGGGCCTTAGCCTTCCTTGTCGCATCCCTGCATACTCTGACAACATCCCTGTATTCCTCCCAAGTGGCCTGTCCCCTTCTCCACATTCTGTAGACTTCCTTCTTCTGCTGGAGTTTTGCCAGGAGTTCCTTGCTCATCCATTCAGGTCTCCTGCCCACTTTGCTGGACTTCTTCCTCAGAGGGATGCACCCGTCTTGAGCCTGGAGGAAGTGATACTTGAATATTAACCAGCTCTCTCGGACCCCCCTTCCTTCAAGGGCCTACCCCATGTGATTCTTCCAAGTAGGTCCCTGAAGAGGCCCAAGTTAGCTCTCCTGAAGTCCAGCGTTGCAATCCTACTCATTGCCCTGCTCCCTCCTCGTAGGATCCTCAACTCCACCATCTCATGGTCACTGCAGCCAAGGCTGCCCCCAACCTTCACATCTCCAACCAGACCTTCTTTGTTTGTTAGTACAGGGTCTAGCATTGCACCTCTCCTTGTTGGCGCCTCACCACCTGTGTCAAAAAGTTATCCTCAGTGCTCTCAGGAACCTCCTTGACTGTTTGTGCCTAGCTGTGCTGTCTTCCCAGCAGATGTCAGGGTGGTTGAAGTCTCCCATGAGAACCAGGGCCTGTGATCATGAGGCTACTTCCAGCTGTCGGTAGAAGGCCTCATCGATGACTTCCTCCTGGTCAGGTGGCCTGTAGTAAACCCCCACAACAGTGTCACCCATGTTAGCCCGCCCTTTAATCCTTACCCATAGGCTCTCAACTTGCTCTTCATCCACCCCGAGGCAGAGCTCCATACATTCTAGTTGCTCCCTCACATAAAGAGCAACTCCACCACCTCGCCTTCCTGGCCTGTCTTTCCTAAAAAGCACATAGCCATCCATGACAGCATCCCAGTCATGTGAACTATCCCACCCTGTCTCTGTAACTGCAATGAGATCATGGCCCTGCGACCGCACACAGATCTCCAACTCTTCCTGTTTATTCCCCATGCTGCGTGCATTGCTATACAGGCATTTCAGAGAGCCAGTCAAGCATGCAGGCTTCCCAGGAGAGGTGCAAGAGGAGCCTCCATAGCCATGTCCCATGCTGTCTCCCCTGGCTGTATGCACCCGCTGGAGGCATCCTGACTTGAGCGGTATTTTACTGACTACCCTGTCTCTATACCACTCCCCTTCCCCCATCTTGCCTAGTTTAAAGCCCTCCGTACCAGGCTGGCCAATCTGTTGGCAAAGACACGCGTGCCCCGCTTGGTAAGGTGGATCCCATCGCTCCCCATCAGCTGTTGATCTTCAAACAGGGTCCCATGGTCATAGAAACCAAAGCCCTGTTACCAACACCAGCGGCGCAGCCAGCTGTTAACTTGGAAAACTCGTCTACTCCTCCTCCCGTCCTTTCCCCTCACAGGCAAGATTGAAGAGAAGTATCTCCCTTCAGATACTTGTAGACATTGATGAGATCGCCTCTCAGCCTTCTCTTCTCCAGGCTAAACAGGCCCAGCTCTCTCAGCCTTTTTTCAGAGGAGAGATGCTCCAGTCCCCTCCTCATCTTTGTATGATGTACTGCTCTCCAGTAGTGCCATCAGTAGTTCCTGATCTTTAGTGCAAGTAGTTCTGCAGCTGCTAACCCCAGTTTCTAACTATCTTGTCTCCATTATTTTATCTTCTGTCTCTTTATGGAAGTTCATTCTTAGCACTTTCCTTTCCCAAGCTCAGACAGATCCAAGACTCTTCCCAGTGTGCAGAAGGTAAGTCCCTGGACATAAGGTCCTGCTGCATGCCTGTCTTCTCTGCATATGCCAAGTGCTGGCTGCTAGGGAAAGCTGCTTCCATTTCCACAGAGTAAAGTGTCTCCATAGGATGGGGATGTAAAAGTCCTTCCTTATTGTGATTCTGCAAGGCAATTCCTGTAGGCAGGTTGTTTGTGAGCATATTTTTTTTGGTTGGTTTACCTTAGCATGCTTTACAGAAGTTTGTGAAATGCTGCCTTTGCCTCAAGTCAAATTGCTTCTCACACTACTACTAGCAGAATTTAGTGGAAATGGCACTACCTATCTATGTCTTCAGGTTTTACATTTAAGAGCAATGGTTTAAAAAGTGGCATGTATAAGTGATCTTCCTGGCTTAATCACTGATACACACAAACTTAAGGTGATCAAACTGCTACAGAACTGCTACAATCCAAGGAAAAAGCAAGCCACTGCATTGAGAACCTTTTCAAACATTCTCTGACACATGCAGAAGTGAGATGTTAGTAGCTGGGCTGTGCGTGTCACCCCCCTCAGAGAAGCTGATAGCATGTGCTGGCTCCAATGCAGCATGCTGAAATGGCAGCAAGCTAAGGACAAACGTGCTCTAACAGTCCCTTTTACTAAACTTCAGCATTGCAGTCCCTTTTACTAAACTTCAGCATTGCTTTACACTTCTGAAACTTGCATGTTTCCCCTGATAAAGTAGTCTCCCTGCCCATGCTAACTTTACGTATCTGAGCACATGAGGGAGAAATGAAATCATTACTGACTATCACTTGATTCTGCTGACTGAACCTTAAAAAGGATGTTGAAAAACCAAGGTTTTAGAAAAACTCAAAAATAATTCAAAGCCTGAAAGATAAGAAAATAAGATCTGCCTCTGCTAAGACAAAGATAGCTCCTTAAAAGCTGACTTGACTGCAACCTTGTTATTATGAGAGAAATTGTCTACAAGTCTTTTATTTAGCAGATGAAGCTGAAGTTAGAAAGATTCTAGTTGGAAATAAGCTATCACTTTCACAAACTAAGATGATTAACCACTGGGACAGCTTTCAAGGGAAGCAGCAAAACCTTTTTGCTTGTGGCCATTACACTGAAATGGAATGTGATTTAAAAAGATGCATCTGGGTGCTATTACACACCTTGGGACTTGATACTATTACAGTGAGCACAAGAATAACCTTCCTCACTGCAGGATTCAGTGGGTTCCTTTAGTTAATAAACATCCACGCATGAAAGCAGTGGGTAATGTTGCCGATGACAGGAAGCTAATGACTTTTCGTAATCAAATGAAGTCAGCCTGTATTTGATCTGACACTTTCCTGGGCTCCTTGCTAGGGTGTCATTAAGTTCATTTAAGTAAGTCAGGAAGTGAGGCCAAGAGGAATTGTCGGTATATGGCATTAGACATAAACTACTCCCTCTCCATAAATTTCTGGGCCTCTTGGCATCAGTGAAAGCTGTGACAATGCTGGAGATAGCACTAGCTGGCAGACTATTACCATATCAATCTATGGTAATAGTCTGCCAGCTCACCAGTCACTATAGCCAAAGATGTCACATTGGTCTTTCCTTGGTAGTAGGAAGTATTGTGGTAAACAGAAAGATCACTTGGCTGCAGCCCAGCCCAGCCTCCTGGCCAGTGAACTGTTCATCAGACAGTCTCTTGACACACATAGATAAAATTTGTTCCCATTAATTTTGTCTACATGGTGGCTCAGAGAATTTTACCAATGAAGTATTAAATGACAATGCTCTGGGCTACCTGATTTCAAGTCTAGGTCATGCAAGTGGCTATCAAAAAGGGTTTTCCATGATCTTCATGGCATAGAAAGCTCAGCTTTGGTTTATTACCCTGGCCTTTTTTCAGTTGAAAGGTCTTGCGTAATATTTATCGCCCATGTTTGAATGCAGCTTACTTTTTGGCACGGGCACGCCCTGTAAGTACTATCACATTTACTGTCTATGATTCTGTTTTGTTTTTTTCCCCTGTGTTATTGGCTCTAGGTGTGCTGACCCTACTAGTGATACCTGCCTCTGCATTTGACTGGAGCACTGGGAGAGGGAAGACAGTAGTAGTAGTTACTTAATAGTGTTCTTGATTAACACCATCATATCTCGGGAAGCTTGAAGGCTAGGTCTGGGCTTGGCGGGAGATGAGATAAAATTGCCTATTGCTTGTAATTGACTCCTGGATAATTTTAGGTAAATGCCTACTAATTATTTTACTTCTACTGAACATGTCAGTTCCTTTTTATGTGAATTTCTGGATTCCTGCTTTGACTAAGAAAGAGCCTTTTCACTTGCACCACGGTGCAAATCATGAAGCAGCTGGCTCACACTAATTATCACTTAAGCCCAAAATTTTTCAGAGACAATCTAGCTAAATTAAGGCTTACTGCAACATGGGACCTCCAAGACGTGCTGTTTTAAATGCTTACAGGTTTTAGTAATTGCCATCACAGCATAACTGTGTTAGAACAATTCCTTTCATCAAAGAGAGGAATTGATTAGTATGAGGAAAGCTGAGGTTATTGGAGGACTCAGTCTTCTTCAGAGTGTTTTTTCTGAATCATAGAATCACAGAATAGTTGGGGATGGAATGGACCTCTGGAGATCATCTAGTCCAACATCCCAAGCTCAAGCAGGGTCACCAGGAGCACGTTGCCTAGGACCATGTCCAGACAGCTTATGAATATCTCCAGGGAAGGAGACTCCACAACCTCTCTGGGCAACCTGGTCCAGTGTTCAACCATCCTCACAGTGAAAAAGCGTTTTCTTGTGTTCAAGTGGAATTCCCTGCGTGCCAGTTTGTGCCCATTGCCTCTTGTCCTGTCACTGGGCACCACGGAGAAGAGTCTGGCCCCGTCCTCTTTATAGCCTCTCACCAGACATTTACACACATTGATAAGATCTCCCCGAACCTCCTCTTCTCCACACTAAACAGTCCCAGCTCTATCAGCCTCTCCTCAGATGAGAGACACTTCAGTCCCTTAATCATCTTTGTGGCCCTTTGCTGGACTCACTCCAGTAAATCCATGCCTTTCTGGTCCTGCGAGGAGAATTGGCCATCGCTCCAACTGCGGCCTCACCAGCGCTGAGCAGAGGGGAAGGATCACCTCCCTCGACCTGCTGGCAATGTTCTTCCTAATGCAGCCCGGGATACCATTGGCCGTCTTTCTTTGCCATGAGGCTGCATTGCTGGCCCAAGTTCAACTTCATGTGCACCAGGACTCCCCGGCTCCTTCTCTGCAAAGGAGAAGCTGCTCCCCAGCTGGTCAGCCCCCAGCCTGTATTCGTGCATGCGGTTCTTCTACCCTAGGCACAGGACTTTGCACTTCCCTTTGTTGAGCTTCAGGAGGGTCCCCTCTGCCCGTTTCTCCTGTCTGTCGGGGTTCCTCTGAATAGCACCACAACCATCTGGTGTATCAGCCACTCCTCCCAGTTTTGTATGGCCTGCAACCTTGCTGAGGGTGCATTTGCTCCCATCATCCAGGTCATTAATGAAGATGTTAAACGGGCCCCAAGATCAACTCTTGGGGGACACCACTAGTGACTGGCCTCCAGACGGACTTGGTGCTGCTGATCACAACCCTCTGAGCCCAGCAGTTCAGCCAGTTATCAGTCCACCTCGCTGACCACCTACCTATCCCATACTTCATCAGCTTGTCTGTGAGGATGTTATGGGAGACAGCGTCAAAAGCATTACTAAAGTCCAGAGAAACAACATTGACTGCTCTCCCCTCATCCACCAAGCCAGTCATCTCATCATAGAAGGCTATCAGGTTGGTTAAATGCAATTTCCCCTTCATCAGTCCATGCTGACTACTCTCAATCACCTTAGCTTCACGTCTGGAAATAGTATCAAGGATTAGCTGCTCCACCACTTTTTCAGGAATTCATGCGAGGCTGACCAGCCTGTAATTCCTTGTATCCTCCTTTGTGCCCTTTTTGAAGATAGGAGTGATATTTGCTCTCTTCCAGTCTTCAAGAACTTCTCCTGATCAATCATGACCGTTCAAAGATATTCGAGAGTAGCTTCACAATGACATCAGCCAGCTCCCTCAGCGCTCGTGGTTACATCCCATCAGGGCTGGTGGACACATGTATGTCCAGTTTGTTTCATTGTTCCCTAACATGGTCCTCCTCCACCAAGGTTAAGTCTTCCAGACTTCCCCTCTGGTCTCAGCAGCGTTGGATTCCTGAGGGCTGCTTTTATCAGTCAAGAATGAAGTGAAGAAGGCATTCAGTACCTCTGCCTTTTTGGTGTCCTTTGTTACCAGCACCCCTGCCTCATTTAGCTGTGGGCCCACATTTTTCCTAGCCTTCCTTCTGCTGCTTATGTAGAAGCCTTTCTTGTTGCCTTTCACATCCCTTGCCAGTTTCAGCTCCAGGTGGGCTTTAGCTCTCCTAGCTCCCTTCCTGCATGTTCTGATAGTCTCTCTCTATTCCTCCTGGGTCACCTGTCCTTCCTTCCACCTATTGTACACTTCCCTTTTTATGTCTGAGTTTAGTCAGGAGCTACTTGTTCATCCATGCAGGCCTCTTGCCACCTTTGCTTGATTTGCTGCTTGTTGGGATGGACCATTCTTGAACTTGGAGGAGGTGATCCTTGACTATCGGTCAGCTCTGAAATGGCAGTCCTCAAAATAGCAACTGGCTGCAGTGGTCCACTTCCAGATAAGCAGGGAAGGAGAGTCTGAATCACATTTACAGGCTATGCAGAAATAACATTGTCCTGGAAATGCCTCATCAGACTGTGTGCTAAGAAAATGCGCAGTTCAATCTACAGTCTCACACTGATGCAAAGGGTAGCATTAGCCAGAAGGAAAGTTATCAAAATATGACCTCAGATTTCCTCAGAACAACCTATTTATCTGCCCCAAGGTCACTGCCCTAGAGATCTGATCTAAAATCATCTTGGGTGATGTCTGTACTAAGTGCTTCACACTATGGCAGCAAGCTGTGTACCTGGGACTAGGCATCTGGCTCCCCTGAGTGGTCATTTTTGTCTGGGATGAGTGGTTTGACCAGAGATAACTGATGAAGAGAGTGAGCACTCTGTTCATCAACGCTGCAGATTCACCCCTAGAAGGGTGACACAGTGAATGCCAGTAAGTCCAGCAGGGTCATGATGGGTTGCTATAAGATTTCAGCTAGCTAACGTGTTCTTGACAAGTTCAAAGGCCTAACCTCTCAGGCTGTGGCAGAACCGTAGGGAGTCTGAGTCTTCATTGTGACAGTAATCAATGGGCATAAACTGAAACACAGGAAGTTCCATCTGAACATGAGGGAAAAACTTCTTGACTGTGAGGGTGACAGAGCACTGGACCAGGTTGCCCAGAGAGGTTGTGGAGTCTCCTTCCCTGGAGATATTCAAAACCTGTCTGGACGTGATCCTGGGCAACGTACTCTAGAGGACCCTGCTTGAGCAGGGGGGTTGGCCTAGATGATCTCCAGAGGCCCCTTCCAACCTCAACCGTTCTGTGATTCTATGATTCTGTGATCACAGAGCATAAAGAAACAAACAGGTTTGCTGTTTAGTGAGGAACAGAGAAGGTGTCATAGCTGACCTCCTCTTTCTGTCCTGTCTAGGAACTCAAAGAAGAACTGATAGACATTGCTATTCCAAAAGTCCTGCTCTTCTATGTGCTAAGTTGCACTGAAGTACACTTGGGAGAGAAATGCCGTGAAAGAATAGCACACACGCATGAACATATATTTGAGCTGCAGATGGTGGCGTAATGGGACTGCATTTACTTCTATAGTGAGCATCCTTCTACTGTGTATTGCACTGTACCGTGCAGATCCTTGGCCTCAAGCCAGGCAAACAGCTTCCTTATCTCATCGTAATTCAATTGCCGCCTTCTATACTTTTCCCTTTCACTGTAAGACCGATGGCCAACAGTGTCCAAAATACAGACACTAGATGGCAAAATGCATTCAGCAAGAGAGCAGCTCAGATCCTGGTGGATCAAACACTTTCTCAGAGGCAGAAATCTAAATCTGGGACTAGAACTTCAAATACTTGCAGTCAGTGCCATGAGATACTGGTCTCACTATAACGGTTACATGCAATATTTCACCTCCAACTACATATTGCCAGCACCATGTTAGGATATTGATTCAGTACAAATTTAGAGGGAATTGAATCAACTAAATTACCATCTTCCCAGCATGGCATGGTTTCAGATAGAATTTTATTATAGAGTAGTCATCCCCATATTAATATAAGAAGTGTGACAGAAATGTAAGAATACTAGTACTTGAATGTTTTCAGAGCTATGGGGGAAGGTAGGAGTAGGAAGATGATGAGAAATCAGTAAAAGCAAGCAATAAATTCAGTATCTTTAAATGCAGCATGACATTTCATTCGATACAAAATCAAACATAATCCATATTTAATGTCTATTTTGTTCCCTTTAGAGAGGACAATTGCATAATTGCTCTGAACTGCAGTACTGACCAGAGCTGCACACTGATGGTACTGGAGCAGATTTTTCTAATGGGGGTGATCTCTCACAACTGGTGCATCTTTCAGAAGGAAGAGGTGTTTTGTGAATAGTAGGACTGTTCTCTTTATTCAACTGTTGCATCAGGAAGTTGTTTGTGGACAGTAAAGACCTGGGCAAGATTGTTGCAGAAAAAGATTAAAATGCTGAGTACGCATTCAGCAGAGTGAACCTGCTATGATTAGAAAGATGTTTACAAACCTGATATACTGATTTCCATTTATTCAAATTCACATTTAAAAAGTTGAAGTTGTATTTAAAACTCTGATTTCAAGACAACTACAGCTATGCTTCATTTTAAGATTTCATACATAACTGGCTTCCAGCAGTTAATAACTAATAGTAACCATTCAAAAAGTGCTGTAGAGATTAATAGTATGTGCTAAGGCAGCTGGAAGCACATCAACACAATACTATGATTGCAAAAGGCATTCTCCTGTCTCTGATTTTGACCTGAGATACTTTTTCTAAACAAAGAAAAGGTTCATCAAGTCCAGCCGATTCAGGATTTCCCACTCATCGAACTGGCATTTTCATACCTTGGCTGAAAAATCTGTAACAGTTCCAGCCATGTGAATCTTGCAACACTTGATAATGATCATTTATTATTTACCCTGAAACACTTAACCATAATCACTTGCCCTTTTGTTTACTGTTTATGAAATGGAGCATTAATAAAAAACCCAACTACAGTATTTTCATTTTCCTCTCCTTGGAGAAACACTCTAAGTAAAGGACCTTCCAAGTTCAACTTGTGACTTGTCAGCCATGTGCCTTCTGTGACAGTCTCAGTTCTCTCAGAGATGATTAGTGAAAAGATATCTGGTATTTGATTAAGGTCTGAAGCATGTTTTCTGAGTCCTGAGCACTGAATATGTACAAAGAAGAGGTTCAACTGAGCTGAAGAGGGAACTGCCTGCCCTGCGCTTGCAGAGGTGGTTCTTGGAGATGCTAGAACTCTTGGTTCAGCTTTGCACACCAGCAGCTAACCCTCCAGGAATCCCATGTTGCAAAACAGGGGGAGGAGGTGGCTTTCCCTGCTCTCTGCTGTGCCCTTTGCACCTCCTTATGCAAAATACAGGTTAGCGTAGGACTGCAGTGTTTCCCTTGGAAGGCAATTTCATAGTTCAGTACAATTTTATAAATATTTATCCCATACACCTGTTGCCTGAAACAAATACTTCATCTGAGCTAGCATAGTCATAATTCCTCCTGCAGGTCAGTGGTATCATACCACCTCCCTTTGATAGCGGGCAGCTGAGAAAAGGCTACCCTGGCACTTGCTGCAGACAAACAGCATTGGCATAGGCTCTGACCATGGATCAGCTGATGTATAACAACTGTCTTTTCAGAATAGCTTGCTCATGTGCCAAAGCTCTGAATTCATTAATTTTGTCCCAGTGCAGTGGGTATTACAATAAACATACATAACCAAGAGCTGGAAGGATTCTTTTGGGACACTGGGTACCACCTCTTGCTGTGACAGGCAAGTTGTGTACTGTACCTGTGCACAATCCATACCTCTGACTGTCCTGCAGAAGAGCCACGGTCTCCTGAAGTCTGTTAAATTGTTTTAGTTCCAGCCTTAGAAATTCCACCTGGAAACTCAGCTGCTCATTTTTCCAAAGCAACTCATCTAAAGGGAACACAATGAGATGGGTAGAGCAAAATCAGCAAAAGCTTGTAAATGCATTTTTAATTAAAAAAAAAAATCTTGATACTAACAACAACCTGTGCATAACAGAAGCAGTTGTTATGAACAATATCAATTAATATCACAGTTATTATTGCTTTGTTGCAGAGCCGAAGCTGAACCTGCTTCAGGCATATTTCTGGATCACAAGCTTAAATGATGAGCTTACAAGTACTGCTGTACTGAGAGCGTGTCTAGCAGGAAGGGCTCTTTAATCCGAAAGACAAAAGGGGACTGTGGGATCCTAGGGATAGAGTGAATAGTAGTGAATAAAACAAATTGGAACAGATTGTGAAGCAACGTGGAACATTGTCTGTTACCTAAAGCCTTAAACTCAGGCCTGTATGACTGTCTAAAACACAACCTGCAACTCAGTGACAAGTTCCTGAGTCAGAAGCAGGATCCAGGGGACTGAATTCTACGGCCTTTGCTACGGGTCAGGTCAGAACAGATGCTCATACCTTTTTGGCTGTGAAATTGGTGAGGCTATCTCACCTGTTACCATTTATACTGGCCATTGAAGTGTTGGGCAAATGAAGATTAAGGTTTGGCCTACTGTCAGCTCATCTGTCTGAGGGCTAGGTACAGACAGAAGACATCTGATAATTACTTCCAGCTTGTGAGAATGCATGTTTTGGTCCTTGGGCAGTCAAGGTACCCAGTATCATGTTACTGTTCAGATATGTTTCCTTATCCTCGCGTTACAGTAGTTTTGTTCTTGTTGCAAAATGAATCAAACCTCCTAGAAGAGGCATATATGGCATAGCTGGATACTGGAATAATGTATGCATGTTGCATTCCGCCAGTGCTTGTAAGGCTTATAAAGTCACCATTAACTTGATCTGCTGTAGCCTAGGTGGCTATAAATGAATCCTTCCATTTCTAGAGGAACAGATTGTACAGCTGCTAAGGAAAAGACCTGTTTCATTCCTGACCATTCATCATTTAATAGTAGTGTGCTTAACTGCAAGGAGAAAAGAAAAATAATTTGAACACAATCATATTCCTCACAATAAACTAAAACTAAGCAATTTGACCCTACCATATGTGGGTGCTTGATTTCTTCGGATGTGATAATTAGAAGCAGCAGTCTGATCCATCTCTTGTAACTTGGAAGCTGACATCTGGGTCTCTTCCAGTCCTTTAAATAGCTGCTGCATCATATAATCCATTTGTGATGAGACAAGACAAAAAAAACCCAAAAATCAAAAAACAAAGGGTTGCAGAATCAAAATGATGTTAAAAGAAATGAAGCACTTCTCTACAGTTTTGCCCAGTAAGTCCCTAGGAACCTGTCCTTAGTAAGCCCTCTGAAGAGCGATAAATGAAAATGGGGGTAACATGGTTGTTTATTTAAGTGACCTCTTATGTCATTGCTTTGAAGTATGCATTTGAAACACGCTCCTAAAGAAGAAAAGGCATTTACAAAGCCTTACTACATAGGTGTACAAAAAATAACCTAAACAAACAATAAAATTGAAAACATGAAAAGATATTCAGGCATTTTGGCAGAGAGCTCAGATGATGTCAGAAAACAAATCTAAACAGCAATGTTTCTATGGTTGGTTTTTTTTTTTTTTTTGAGAGCTAATTGGAACCAGATTTTAGGTTTGGATTTAAATATTTCCCTGCCGCATTTGCAATGCTCTCCCTACATTAGGCATTTTAGTCTCAAGGCGTGAGTACGAGGCTATGGAGAAGAGGGAAAAACAGCAGCATCATCCTGCTCACATTACTGCCACAGGTTTATGCTGTGGATTTGGGAAAGTCATATAACTTGGCTGTCCTGATTCTTCTGTTGTGGTATAGTTTGGCTCGCTCTTTCTACCTTCATAAATCTAACTCCACTGAGACAGAGTTGCAAGAAGAATGAAGAGCCCAGTGTGGGTTAGCATTACAGCGAGATAACCCTGGAGCTCTTCTCAAGGTGGACCATGCAGGTTTTGAATTCCTGTCAGGAAGGGTATCTCATTGAACCCAGGCATCTCACTTCCTGACTGAGTGTGCTAGAGAGAGTAAGATCCACTTTAAAAAAAAAAAGACCAGTCTTCCATTGGATGAAGAGGTTGCTTTGATTTGATACACCCTGTAGCCATGCACTTGTTAAACCCAGCTTGAGGAAGGGAGCAGCAACACAACTGGAGGCAGGGTAGGGGAACAGGACCATTCCTGTCTGCAGAAGGCTGCAATAAAATCAGATGAAAATATGAAGCTGCAGCTGAAATGCATGTGCTTCATCTGAGAAGTGTAGTAATTTGAGCAACTATGGCACATGGCCCTAAACAGAAGGAGGATAGGCAAAAACAGTTGCTAGAAGTCTGGCTGCGGAGTTAACAGACCCAGATCTTTTCACGGTTAGACATTAGACAAAATCAATATAAACAGGATTGCTGAGCCAGGCAAATTGAGAGTGTTTGATGTTTGCTTGTTTTCCTGTGGACCAGATGAGGCTGGTCCTTAGCTGAACAGCTCCTCTCTGTGGCAGCTAGCTAGCCAGCATGGAGGATGTCAGCTAAACAGTGGTGGAAATGGATGCAAGATTTGGACAGAATCCCGTGGGATTGTACAGGCAAAGCAGTTACAAACAGGATTAGCAAGGACATGTACATTGATACCACTATCTGCGAGAAGCAAAGGCTTTGAACTGCTTTGTTAAGGACAGCAAGATTACTGTGCACTTTCCGAGTTTGTCCACCCCAGCCTCAGTGGAAAAACAAGTCAGGACTTCATTGTCATCTCATAACAACTAGAGGAAGCCCAAAGCCCTAACTACAGCTGCTCAGAGATTTTTCAAACAAAAGGCTTGCCAGGAAATATCAGATCAATGAACTGGAGATGTTTTTAGACCAAAACATCTGAGGCTCAACAAAGTTCTACCAAGTCCGAAGTAGGGTAGCACAGAGACCTGGCTGGGGATCCAACACTTTCCCTTGCCCCTGGCTCTAGGGAGACAGTAAGAAACTATTCTTGTTTCAAGGTGCCACTAATTTGATATTTCCTAGAACCAGTCTGTCAGTTCAAAATACAAGGAGTATTCAAAATGCATGAATAGAAACCTCACTGGAAGCAGTATTCCTTCTTGTTATTCCTCCTTGTAATTAAATCAGGTGATTCATCTTTCTACAGTTTCATTAATACAAGGAGGTTTTCCTTACTAAAACGTTCACAATAGGCTCATCTTCTTATTGAACTGCCATTAGCATGCCGACAAAGACAGACAGTTAAAGCCACCTACCGTAGCAATACCTGTTCTATCAAATTGTTCAGTATATTTCAGCTGGGGCCTTTGAACTTTGGAATCATTTCTAGCTAAGGTTGAGGAGCTGCGTCCAGCTGGAAGATGAATAGCATGCTGTGAAGAAGTACAAGCCACCAGATGCAAAAGCAAGTTTTGGGCTGGAACTACAGAGATACAAATAGATTTTAACAAAAATTTTAAAACTATTGTATTTTCTTTATCATTAAATGGCACTAGAGCAAAGACGGAAGTTTTTCCTTTCAAATTTTTCTCCTAGTGCCAAATTAAAGAGAAAAGCTGAAGTCTCAAAACTTTTGTAAAAATTGAAAATCAATCCAAAGGCTTTTGTGTTCTAATTAGAAATGTTCTACTTCAATATGACCTTTATGCTGCAAAAATATCTGACTATAAGCATCTCATTCCAATAACTTACGAATTTCCACTAAAAATCTGAAGGGAATATTATTGAAAATTAGCTTTTCCTTTGAAAAAAATACTATCAGTAGCATAGCAACTTATGAAAGGAAAAAAATTGTCAAAGAATTCCCAGGGAGATCCAAGTAACAACCTTCATATATAGTTTGAACTAAGACATTTCATAAGGCTTGAGTTCTAATATATTGGATGGCAATTAACTACAAGGCCTCTCTTTAAATTTACCTCTACACTATATACCTTAGTTATTCAACTGTTATCTACAGCGAGTGCAGTGACTGTATCATGTTACAGAAAAAATTTTTGCTTAGTGCTTAGGAAATGTGAAGCAGTATCAGAGACATGTTCCAGAACAAAATGGGAAGCTAATATCACTCTGAGGAGGAGAGCAGAATAAGGCCCCAAAGTCTAAATGCCACATGGTGATATAAATTCCTGACCTTAAATATGAATTGGAAAAAAGCAGAGAGATGTTTAAGTTTTTCCATATACTTGGAAAGCTTACCAAGAAAATCCTTGTTAAACAGAAGAGATCCAGATCCGTTCCAGTGACAATCTACCAATTCCAGGAGTTGCTGCAGAACAGCTGTAACGTGGGATGCTTTTTCAGGTCTGGTGGGACTCTGACTTTCTGCGACACCAGTACCATTACTCAGCTCACTGGAAAAAGACTAATGAGAAAAAGCCAAAGCTGCTTACTTTCTCAACTAATGTATGCAGTACATCTGCAAGCACCTCCTGTCTTAACTGGATAAATTTATCAGGTGTTTAGACTTGCACTTTTCCAACCGGTCACAAAAAAGTTAGAGGCACAGTATGATACTGAATTTACGTGAGAGAATAAAGAAAGGAGGCATGAATGGCCTCACGCAAATCTGCGTTTTCTGCAGCATCTCATCGGCAGTTTCACTAGTGCCCCTAGACACTAGTGCACTAGACCACTTGCTCTCTCTCATACCTATTTATATAACCAAGAATAATGTTAATTCCCTGAGTAGCACACGTCACACTGAAAGTTCATGTTCTCTGTTCATGTTCTCTGTGCTAAAACTCCTTTTGACCTCCAGGATCTTCCCCTGGTACTAACAGTGATCTGTAGTATCCTCCACACGTGACTCTCTATTCAAGTGCAGCAGCACAGACACACTTTAATTATGCCTTGTTATCAAACAGCCTAGAGTGGGCGCCTGTCAGTACTGTACCCAGTTAATGGTGGTGAAATCTGCATACTTCATCATCACACTTTTGCATTTCTTTTTGAAGTTCTTGAGGCATTGAAAAAAATCCTAGTCTGTTTTCCTGCAACCTGAAGGAAAAAACAGGCACAAAATACTCTTTGCAGCCAAAGAATGGTAAATGTAAACTTAGTGATGACGCAGCACAGGGTTTTCTTCCAGTGCTTTCCATGAGGATGGGACTAACAGGACACAAGAGAGAGTCCATACAGCCCAAGAGCTAAAATGCAGATACTCAGATGCTTGTATAATGCATAGCAGGATAAAATCTCTGCCTACTCTGTTCTGAAACATAAATATAAACTGCTTAAGACTGCTTAAGACCAAAGAGACCATCTAGTCAGATTCACTGAACAGCCTGTCCTGCACTCCTATCTGTTACTCCTGTAGTGAATCCAATAATCTGTAGAAATATTCAAGGCAAAGGCATCTCCCCTTGACTTGGGATACTGAGAGACAGAAAACCTACCTGTCTGTCTGTAATGCTGGGGGTGAGGGTTAGCAGTAAATGCAGCATAGACACTATGGAATTTTGTTCACCACAGTTTCTTTCCTCCACAAGCAAGAGGAGAAAATAAGACGCAGACTTCACTGTAGTGGCTGTAAATCATTGCAAATTCAGAGTGTTCTTTGGTAATATCCCAAGCTCAGTTAGAAACACTCAGGAACAACTGTACAGACAACCTGTTGCAAAATTATCCCAGTGCTACCAGAACTGGCTCCATCAAGTTTCGAGTTCAACTGTATTCAGACTCTTAAAGAGCAGCAGTGGATGGTCTCAGATTACAGTATTAAGTTATTACTTTTTAAAAGAAAAACGCTATTTTGTGTTATTCTTTACAGAACTTTTTTATACTAGGAGATTCATATTAACATCTCATTTTTCACATAAGCCTTTCTGAAGAGCAAATATCACAAATCATAAGACACTTGCCTCCTTGTGTGAGTCTTTGAAGCAATATTTAGGAGACATCAGTGAATGCAGGCTCTCACTTTGCTTGTATTCCACACTAGAAGGGCTTGAGGACTTACTAGCTGCAGGTTCTTTGATATTCCCAGTCAGTGAAGATAGCATTGTTGGTCTCATGGTTACTGGCTGTGAGTTCTCCAGTAACATATCAGCTGATAAAGAGTGAAGCTTCGATGTTGTATCACTGAAGCTTGCAGATAAAGTAGAAAAATGATTGGCTAGTAGAGCAGAGTTATGGTTTAGAGGTGTGCTGGTGTTCAGATCTATGGGAAAGAAAAGAGCAAAGCAAATAAATTTTCGCCAATTTTTTATCCTTATCTCCTCTATGAAGTGACTGATGCAGCAGCAGAAGTGGTTTGATTGTAAAGCACCAGGCCTTCACAGAGGACAATAACATCGAGGCACAAGTCTTCAAAGCTATACAGGGGATTAACTCCATTTAAACACCAATGTCCTGTTGATTTTAACAGGAATTAGTCGCCCAAACACCTTCAAGCATCTGTGTCTGACTGCCTATAGCTAGGAAAGACATTGAGGACGATCAGGTGTAAGGGGACCAGTCGAGGCAGAGTTGAGAAGAGGTTTACAGGTACAGTAACTTCCTTGGTAAACTGCAAACCTCTATTAAAAATAATAGATGTCAAAAGACAACTCAATTTAATGCAGACACTCAATTTTAGGCAAAATCAGGGTGTATCCCTTTGCAGGTACCTCATCTAAGGAACGTTTCGACTTAGGAGAACAGCCAAGGGAAACAGGCGTTGTTTCACTTTCAAGAAATTCTGTTTATGCAGTTGCAAGTGTAACACAGACTACAAAACTGCCAGATGGACACTTGTCACTGAGGAGTTCTGTGTTCATCAACACAAATATGAAATCGCCTCAGGTATCTGAAGAAGGCTGAAAGCTAACAGCTTGTTGCCCAGAATAGCTGATCTCAAGTCTTCGACACCAAGTGAGCACTTCATTACAGATAATGGTTATAACTTCACTGCATTCATCTGTTAAAACAAGATTCTTCACTTTACAGACACTGATTCTTCACCAACTTTGGTAATCAGGCTGTTTAGGGACAAATTGGGATCATGACTATATCGGAGAGCAAATTATCTGTACAGTGGTGTATTTTTGGTTTTGAAGAGTCTTCAAATTAATACACTCACCACAGATCTTAGGAATGAGATAAATGGAAGCACCTTTGCAGTAGCCTGAGATTAGGAAAAATAAAGCCTCTCATAAGTTATAAATACTTTTTTTTTTTTTTACCTGAGCTGATTTTGAAGGGACTTCTGCTGCTATTTCCTGTCTCGGTATGCTGTGTCAGCACACCACCACTGGAGGTCTGTGAAGATGTCTTCATTTCATTAGTAAGCCTCCCACTGCAATCTTTGTGGTCCATACTGCTCTTATCATTCTGCAGTTTTTTCAAAAAGTCTTTGTGCTGAGGAGTTGAGGTCAGGGAGACATGGTCAAAATTGTCAAAATTGCTTAGCCTTGTGTCTCTGGGTAACTTAAATGAATCAACTGTATTTGCAGCATTCAAATTCAATCTCTTTACAGAAGAAATTTCCTGGCTAAGCTCAAAAATACCAGACTTTTGTATTACGTCCTTCTCTGAGGAGGAGTCTAAAGTTTTGCTGTCGGAAAAAACCACCCGGTACCCTCCTTTTGTGAGTCCTGATCTTATTTTCTCTGGGGAGCGCAGGGATGAACGTAGCTGAGAGGGTGACGATAGGCGTTTCTGGTCTGGAAAGAAAACAAAATATGAAAGTATGAAGAATGAAACTAAAAACTGGAAAGCATTCACTTACAGCAGTGTTCGACTGGTGTTTTCCTTCCAACCTTAGGTGTGATAAATAAATTCGAATATTATAGCGCCTGCACCCACAGCATGACTTCTTCTACCGCCATACACACTAATGTTAAGATTCAGTAGTGCGAGAGGATGAACACTTAAATGACTGCCCAGCCCACTTAAGCAGGTTGCAGGATAGTGGGAATCAGTGTAGGAAAGTCATGTCAGCATTCCATCTGTATAAAGGGAATATTAAATTTGCCACCATTATGAGACCAAAACAGTTACCTGCTTCCAAATGGCTGTCATTCATCAGCTGCTTTCCTGAAACATCTTCCTTCTGAAAAATATTTGAAATATTACCAAATCATGAGTTGCACATTCATACATATGCTCCAATCTGCCCATATATTACAAAAGTATTTACAAGCCTGAAGACAAAGGAAAGAATCACAATGATATTTACACACCATTTATTATTCAAAGGCATAAATACATCGTCAGCAGCACAGGACACAAGAATTATATAATTTCAAGACCAGTAAGTTACTCATAAACACAAGCATAATACATAAAGGCAGAAAGAAAGGAAGATTTTTTTTTTGGTACAAAGTTTAAATGTGTGTAAAATGTGCTATTTCTGGGATCTACGATAAAATGCAGGGCAAAATTGTGATGGGCATACTTTTTATGAGCACATAAAGTAGTCTTGACTTGAAATACAGAGCACAGGGTAGCAGTCTTGAAGAAAATCTTAAGCGAACACTTAAAATTAATAGTGCTACTGAGTGAGACTCAGTAAATTTGACGGAAAATGCAGCGGCAGGGAAAGGAAGGCCAAAACTTCATGACTATCAGCCAAAACAGGAAAAAAAAAAAAGGAGCAAAGCTAAATGAAGCTCTGTTGGGCGTGATGGGAACAGAATTAAGTGATGATATAGGCAATTAATAAGGAGAAAAAAGGTGAAAAAATGAAAGCATCACCAAACTCACATACAGATTGTTTAAAGGAGCTGGCAATTCCCCTGTCCCCACTTAACGTCCATCAACTCAGAGAGGCCTTACCTGTTTGCCTTGTTTGATACTGCAGTGTTTACTCTCTGTAGCAGAACTGCTGGTCTCCATTGCTGAAATGGAGAAAATGCCTTACATTAACTATTTTTGGCTTGATTCTGCATTAGAAGGGAAATCATTGGAAGCAGTGACAACAGTTTTTCAGGTGACTTTAGGAAATGAAGCGTTTCCCCTATGCTGATCTTATACCCAGTGAAAACTTTAAAATATTTATGAGCACTCTCGTATCTCAAACTAAAGCCCTGCTTAAAATTCCTCTTTTGAGAAACTTCAAAATCTTGCCGGTTAATTATGATTAGTCAGGTAATGAGCTGTCACATTCTAGCTTTTCTTTGCTTTTTCTTACTCCTCTTGCTTCTCACCTTCTTTCTATTTTAAAAGAAATTACACGAACTGCATGCAATTAACCAACTCTGTCACCTCACCAGTGTGTTAATCTGCTTTTAGGATAAATTGCCGCCCTGCCTCTTCCTCTGCAGTCTTTAAGAATCTAAGCCAGCGAGGCAAGAGAGTCTCTTCACTTGCAGGGAACCTCACGCCCGAGTTCCAGCCTTATTTCAGCTTGTCCTGTGGTTGTCATGGAGGTCACAAAAACCTCTAACGCATGTAACATAGACACTGAAGTAACTCATGATACGACAGCTGATGATTTTACAACCGAGCCTCTCAAGAGCACAGTTAACTGGCTTGCGGAGGAACTTAAAGGAGCAAAAAATAGGCTGTTTATCTGTAAAAGAGCGAATTCAAATGGGAGCTAATCACCAAAGGTAACAACAATTCAGAGTCTCTAGGGAGCTACATTTTTACCGACTTAAATAAAGTTCAGGATCTTTGCTCCTGAATCACTTTTGAAATAGCGGTTTACGTTTTTTGAAAGTGGGCCCTAAAGCCTACCTATTCCCGTCAGTCACTGTGGCTCTTCCAGCAGGCCAGACACACTCTTCCTCCTAGGTGCAGGTACTTAACTCATCCCAGCACCCAGGCTAGACTAGCCAAAACAGGACATGCTTGACTATACGGTGCACTTCCATGGCAACAGCTTGTGAAGTCAAGCATACTGTTTCGACTTCAGTTCACTCAGGCAGAATGAGCCGTGAAGTCACAATCCCCATTTCACCTTTAGCCATGTCCCCGGAAGCAGACTGCAAAACGGTAACTCAGGATGAAGACTTACTTATAAAGCCATCAGATGAAACACTGATGTCTGAATCAGGATCTTCAGCCGTAACAGAGGAAATACAAGAACTGAGCTGACATGCAGCTCCACGCAGATAGCTCTGTTTTATTTTACAGACTTCTGCTGCTGCGTTTTGTAATCGCTTGTCTCATTTCCTGGGTCAAATAACATGTCATTACTTTCACTGCTGCTTGTTCTGCAGAACCAAGGCAGTGCTGAGAGAGGCAGCAACAATCTAGTCTGGCTCATGTTTTAACTAATCTTCATATTGTAACTTGAGTATGCTGCATCAGAAACCACTTGGATTGCACAAAAGAATCCCTTTGGTTTTATTTTGTAGCGTTACTTACGTGGTAAAACCACATTTCATAGTACAAGTGGTACTTTAAAGGTCTTTGAGTAAATAATGGCACAAGTTTATGGTGAATAATTCAGTAACGGTAACACTAGGTTTACCACCCGCCTCTTGGTATTTGCAGGTTAATGAAGGAAGAAAGCACCGATTCGGGCTAAAGACGGGAAGTGTGTAAGGCTTAAGCTGTAACTACTGGAACTGCAAGGTCTGCCTGCTCTCCAGGCCTGGCTGAAAGCGCTGGCCTACCTCCTACCCCGTACGCCAGCAACACCGGAGACCCAGCGGAGCTAACGAACCACACGTGGAAAGACACCTTTCCACAGCATTTATGAACTGCCAGGGTAACTTTACAACATTTAATAATCATGCTGCTGGTGCTGCTGGTGAGGAGAAAGGTCTCTCGTCGGTATCCAGCAACAAACTCTCACCCAGCTTGTCCAGGTTAAGGTGTATCCTGCAAAGGGCCCCTGCTCTGCTTCCTGCACCCAGGCACGGCTCCGACTCTTTGAAGACATGCGATGTTTGGCCCATGACCCCCAACCCCAAATGCCTCAGGCTCCCTTTGACCCTGGCCCCAGCCCCCCAGGCCGGCCGCAGCCCCCGACCCCAAACGCCCCAGGCCCCCATGACACTAAGCACATCCGGGCTGCTTTGCCCCAGCTCCACATATCCCCCGCCCACTCTGCCCCCGCATCCCAAACGCCTCCGACCCGCTCTGCTCCCGGATCCCCTTTTGCCTCCCGACGCTCTGGGGCCCCTTCGCCCCGGGCCCAAACGTCCCGGGCCCCCCACGTCCCGCAGCACCTCCGGCCCCTCGCCCCACCCGCGCCGCCGCCGCTACCTGCCCCGCGCCCCCGGCGCGCTGCCGCCGCACCCCGGCTTCGCCGGCGCCCGCCCGTTGCCTGGCAACGCCCGCGCCGCCGCCGGCCGCGCCGCCGCCGGCCGCCATGGTAGGAGGCGCCGCGGGGGCCGGGCTCGGGGCTCCGGGCGGCCCGGGGGGAGGCGGCCGCCTCGGGCGCGGCTGCCGGGCGCTGCAGGCGGCGCTGAGGCGGCTCCCGGCGCTCCGCCTTCCTCAGCGGCCCGCTGGCTCCGCGGGCTGCGTCTCCCCTCACGGGAGGAACGGGAGGCCGCGGCGGGGCCGGGCCTGAGGACGGTTTCCCGGCCGCGCCGCGCCCGCTTGCCCCGGCCGCCGCTGCGGGGTGCTGGGGGCGCCGCCGCCGTGGGCCGCCGGCAGGAGGAGCCGCCGGCGGGCAGCGGGGCTGCCTCGCTCGGCGCGCTGGCCTGGTACGCGGGGCGCGCGCTCAGCCTGCCGCCACACGCGTGTCTGGCTGCCAGCCGGTCAGGAGCCGGGGAGAAGCCCTCTGTGTGGGCTGCCTCTCTTGTAGGCTGCCTGGAAGGAGCAGTTTGCCCTCTGTAAGGAAAACAGGAAGCAAGAAGATGCTTGAGCCCAAGGCAGTGAGTGCTGCAGAAGGGCTCCTCAAGAAGTTCAGGGTCTTTGCCTCCCTGCTGCCACGTGCCCCTGTGGTCCATTTTGTGCTAGCTCTGCAGGTTTTAGGAGCTGAGTTTGCTCACGAAAATGGAAGAAAACTATAGCAGCCCACCAAATGGGTCATTTCCCGCTATTTTAGTGCGTTAAATCAGCCTGATGTCCAGTTGGGCATCGGAGCCCACGCGAAGGACGCGGGCAGGCGAGAGCTGTGGCTGAGAGCAGGAGCAGGGGCTGGGAGAAGCAATAAGACCTCTTGCCCTTTCTGCAGCCGCGGGCTGTTCGCTCCGCTCCACGGCACCCGTGAAATTGCAGCCCAAGACGTAGGAGCTAATGGCTTGTCCTGAGCATTTCTGGAAGTGATTTCCTTCGAGCAGCAGGACTAGTGAGCGGTTTTGGTGGCATGCGTCTGTATGCACCTTTAAAAGCAGAGAGCAGAAGAAGCAGTACTTGGCATGGCATGTGGTTTTTCTCCTGGTCATTGCCTTTGGTTCTTGTCCCATTTCTCCTTATCCCTGCTTTTTTTATTAAAGAAAGAAAGAAGGCATAAAGGACCAGAGTTCCACGGCTGCTTCCTTTCCCCACCCACCTCAAATTTGGAGATGAGCCTTGGAAGTGTCAAGCTTTCAGTATCTGTGAAATTATTTTTCATCTTTCTTGCAGGAGCAGTTTTTTTCATGTTATATATTCAGATATTTGATCTGTGGTTGAAACTACTAGGTAGTGCCAGTGATGAGAATACCTTTGAAAAAATCAAGGCTAAGAAAACTTTAAGGGCACTGTAATTGTAGTTCTCTATCATCAGGGCTGACCACTAGCAGCAACTTCTCCATGTCAGTTTGGATTATGAACTCTCAAAAGGCTACAAAGTTCAATTTGTACATTCGCTGAGAGTTATTTTTCCTATCCTTTCCCACATTTCCTTTGGACTTCCTTCTCTGTAGTTACTTGTGTGTGACCTGGTCTAAATAACGTTTGAAGCATCATGCATCATCTTCCATCCATTTTTTCTGTTGCAAGGATTATGTTCTCTACTGTCAATACAACTTCTGCCTCCTTGCTTTTTGAGGTTGGCGTCTGTGGCTAAGGTAATCAATCTTTTTTGTTTTCAGGCCTGAATTGACTTTTCAGTCCATTTTAATGGGCCAGAGGGTAACGCACATCTCAGTTTGATACATTGCATGAAAAAATTGTGTGGCCGCAGGCCTTAACTATGTGTTCTTATCCTGCTTTAGGTGAATTTTATATCTGCTTAGCTGACCGCCACGTATGTGTTTTCCAAGCATCCTTTCACCACAGACAATTTTTTTCTATCCTGTCTTGTCAAGGGGATTGTGACCCCCCATAGTAATAAATATCTACATCTCAAAATAGTAACAAAATATTTTAATAGAATGGTGTGTCAGCAGGCTACTCAGAATTGTGTGAGATGGTATATGGCATTTACTTATATTTTATTGCCATATGTTTTCTTATTGTCTTGTCATAACAAAATCACTGAAGCTAACTAGGTGGCAGTTGTGTCAAACCCTTATACAAGTTATAACAATCAAGCCTTTTTTTCTCAATCAAAGCTTTCTATCTGAAGCATGGTCCATTTTATTTAAGTATTTAAAGAACATATTCTTCATATTTTATTTAACCTTTCTCTGGTAACAAATTCAGTATCATGTAGCCCAGTTTGTTCCCAGGTTTAACTCTGGATATATATTATGCAAAACAATATTTATAGATTTATTTGCTGACTTGTTATGACCCATGACTGTAGACACTTATTTAATAAGGGATTTGAATGCACAAATGAATAGGAATGTAATACAGTAGGTAATTTGCCCATACTTTATTTTTTGGCAAGATGGTGCAAAATGTGTGGTATATATGCTGCCACAGAATGGAAAATAAAATGCAAAGTCCAATGGATTTTTTAAAAAAAATAGCCTGTTGTTTCAGAATTTGCAGGTTCATTCTTGCCTCTTGATATGATTTTCCTTTTCTGTTTCAAGGAACCAGGGAACATTAGTGAATCTGCAGAAGAAGCGTCAATTAATTTTAATGTTGGTGGCTGGCATTTCTCAATTCCCAAAAGTAAAGTTGCTCAGTTTCCTGAGTCTCTGCTGTGGAAAGAAGCCTCTGTACGAGATCAGTCTGAAAATCTAAGGTTATTTATTGACCAAGATGGATTTACATTTAGACACCTTCATTATTACCTGCAGACTTCAAAATTACCTTTTTCCAGCTGTGCTGAATTGAATTTATTGTATGAGCAAGCATTAATTTTGCAACTGACACCTTTATTACAGGTAAAATGAGATATTCTCTATGACTCTTCTATAGACTCTGTTCATTCCTAGATAATACTGGCTGTAAAAGGATGTCAAGGAGTTTGCGTAGATAACCTTATCAATACGTGGGATAGGTATCCAGGCAATTAATTTCCACATTCAACCCATCTGTCACAATTGGTGAGTACAGAAAATATTCCAAATTTGATATTTGACCTGTCAGAGGTCGTTCAGCAGTCATTACTTGCTTTTACTAAATTTAAACCAAGCAGAGACTTTTATCTGCCAACAGTTATGCTTATTACTTTGTGGCAATTATACTGACCAGTCTTTTGAATATGAGCCTGCTAACCTGCAAAAGGTATGATTACCGTTTCTGCTGTTGCTTGAAAGGGTTCAGTCTGACTGAAAACGATTGGTCCAAGTGGGACATCACTGAATTCACTATCCTGTCAAGTGGGAAACTGCAGTTCCTTCTCTCCTACTTTGTGGTATCGTGAACAGAATTGTTAAATGTACATCTTTAAGAACTACTTACTTTGCTATTTGGCTAATTTTGCTAATTACAGTGCAAGGTAGAGTTCGTATTTCCTGGATGGATGAAATGTGTATTTTCATATATGTCTGCAATTCTTCTAGGTTTAATCTAAACTCTGATTTTTGGAGTATTTCTAATACTTTTTGTGGAATCGTCTCAACAGTGTTATGATGCTTGATATTTTTAGCCAAAATGTTAATGTGGATTTTTTTTTTAGAACTGTGTTTAAAGATGTGACATCTCCAAATAGGTTGGAGAGGAAAAACAACCAAAACTCATTAATCTATTGTAGTAACAGTGTCTGATCACATATCATGAGACTATTGTGGTGTGGCCAGGAACACATTTCACAGAGCTTAAATTCTTTTCTGGCTTTTAAATATTTGTCAGTGCAACCTTATCAGTTCATGAACGTATTTTGCATGTGTATTTTAGAAGTCGTAATCATGGCTCTAAAGGTACTCTGTAGATAATTTCCTGCAATAGTACGTAACCATTTGTTCAAAGATTAAAATAATTTATATATCATTTGTTAAAAGATTAGCAAATGTAGACTATTAATCATTGTTATCATTGAGCCAAACATCTGTTCCTCTTTCTAATCATTGAGTTCTTACTGCTTATTGTAAAGATGTTAAAAAGAGCCCAACAGGTCTCTCAGGCTTTGTGTTGGGTTTTTGGCTATTTCTATTGTTGTCTGCTTTTAAGCATGCCACTATAGCGTGTGCTGAATTCAAGAGCTAGAATACAAATAAGTGTTATTAGATCTCAAATGATGCAAAAATGTTTGGTGTTTTTTGAAATATATGAATGGCTCAAGTTTTATTACACATTCCTGTAAATATTCACCACAAATTAATTCTAGTTACCTTTAGGTACCTAAAAATAAGGAATCTAAAATAAGTCAAACACCTAAACTATTTTAATAACTACTGGAAAGGGGAAGGGGTCTCTGGAGAGCAATTAATTCCATCAAAAATCATAAAGATCTAAACATAGATTAGCTGAAATAGGGGTACTGTGTCTGTTCTTGAAGCAAGATCATTTTGAGCATGAATCTGTTACCATCTGTAAAAGCTGTTGCAAAGTTCTCTGAGATCTGTTAAGTGTGTTGTTGTCTCCTTGTATACAATATTCCATGGCATTTTTTAATAGGTGTGAAGTACTGAATACCTGGATTAGACTTTTCCCATGGCTATTTTTAATTTTTGGATTAATTATTTGAATTGAAGTAGTAAATTGAAAAATTTTATGTACCTTAACAGACTTTAGATAACTTGAAGGAGGGGAAACATAATTTACGTGTCCGACATGCGGATATACCAATAGCTGAAAGAGCATCTCTGAATTACTGGAGAACACGAAAATGTATCAGCAAGCCATCAGAGATTCCTCTTAAAAGTCCAGCTTCCACAGGTAAACGTCCCACCTCCCTTCACAGGGTATGGCTAGTTCAGTGAATACTTGTTTTACTTAGGTACCTTTGGTGTGTAAGCTATAGCTGTTGGTGCTCACTCGTGTTCAGACCAGTCGAGAATTTTTGGATATTGCCCTAAAATTGGAAGGATTTTAATATATTGCCCTATTTTTGCACATAGTTCCCAGGTGTCTGTTTATTCGTATGCATGGGGTTGGCACTTAGAGATAAGACTTCGTCTGCTGGGGAACGTTAGATATTGCAAAAAATTAACGCAGGCTTTTCTGTACTAGATTCAGCTCTCCAAAGTGTATCTGTTAATTTCATTTTTCTGTATTTATATATTGATTTTGCACTAATTTTCTTCCCCAAGGATTACATGAAAGAGCTCCCCTAGGGCTAATGGATACACCGTTACTAGATACAGAAGAGGAAGTGAATTACTGTTTTTTGCCACTAGATTTGGTGGAAAAATATCCTGTACTAGTTAATGATGACAATTTGCTGTGGCTCCTTGAGAATGCAGCTCTGATTGAGTGTGACTGCAGTGAATTCCGCTTCATAGGTAAACTGTACTTCTTTTTTGTGAACAGCATTTGCCAAAATGGAAGCAAATGATTTTAATCTACTTCCATTTCTCAATAGCTGGTTTTATTCTGATATGTCATTTTTGGTATTAAGCTATTTCTGTCTATCTTCAATAGCACTTCTTTAAAGATCAGAATCTTTCTTCAGTTTTGGTTTTGCCATCTGCTGGTTTTACTGTCCTGTTAATCAAGAACCAAGCGCTCAAGTGTCCTCCAGTGTTCATGTCACAATATCTAAAATTAGGTACCTGACTGCAACAGAGTGATTCAAAGTGAGGAAGTTAGGTGTCTAGTCTCCTTCTATCTCAGCAGATAAAGCAAGATGCCTCTAAATGATGAACCCCAAAAATTCAGATAGTGCATAAGAAGATTCCTAGAGCTAATCAAGAGGTTTACTTCCTGCCAAGACACAGCGTGGAGTCCTGTCTCGTCTTGACAGGGAGACATGTAATTAAGCAAGTTTGCTGCTTTTAAAGTGGCAATGAATTTTTGCATAGCAACTGAGTGCTAAGCCCTGCTGAATTCTTTTACCATTGCCTGGTTTTAAACCATGGGAGGATGCCTCAGCAATCAGACTACAGTATAATCTGGCAGTAGGTGCCTTACGTATCTTCCATTTTACCTGGACCATTGTTCACCGTAATGCAAGAAAGAGCGAACAAGGATGTCTCACCATGTAACTTAGTGGGTAGAACCCTCTCCTGGGGCAGTGGGGACACTGGCCGTACTTATTTGTGTTTTATTAATCCATAGAATCACAGAATGATTGAGGTTGGAAGGGACCTCTGCAGATCATCTAGTCCAACCCCCCTGCTCAAGCAGGGTCCTCTAGAGCATATTGCCCAGGATCACGTCCAGACAGGTTTTGAATATCTCCAGGGAAGGAGACTCCACAACCTCTCTGGGCAACCTGGCCCAGTGCTCTGTCACCCTCACAGGGAAGAAGTTTTTCCTCATGTTCAGATGGAACTTCCTGTGTTTCAGTTGGTACCCGTTGCCTCTTGTCCTGTCACTGGGCACCACGGAGAAGAGTCTGGCCCCATCCTCTCGACACCCCCCCACTTCAGATACTTGTAGACATTGATGAGATCGCCTCTCAGGCTTCTCTTCTGCAGGCTCCACAGGCCCAGCTCTCGCAGCCTTTCTTCACAGGAGAGATGCTCCAGTCCCCTCCTCATCTTTGTAGCCCTCTGCTGGACTCTCTCCAGTAGTGCCATGTCTCTCTTGTAGTGGGGAGCCCAGAACTGGACACAGTACTCCAGAGGTGGCCTCCCCAGGGCTGAGGAGAGGGGCAGGATCACCTCCCTCGACCTGCTGGCAACACTCTGCCTAATGCACCCCAGGAGACCGTTGGCCGCCTTGGCCACAAGGGCACATTGCTGGCTCATGCTCAACTTGTCATCCACCAGGACTCCCAGGTCCTTCTCGGCAGAGCTGCTTTCCAGCAGGTCAACCCCCAGCCTCTGCTGGTGCTTGGGGTTCTTCCTCCCCGGGTGCAGGACCCTGCACTTGCCTTTGTTGGACTTCCAGAGGTTCCTCTCCACCCAACTCTCCTGCCTGTCCAGTGCCTCTGAATGGCAGCACAGGCTTCTGGTGTGTCAGCCACTCCTCCCCAGTTTAGTATCATCAGCAAACTTGCAGAGGGTGCACTCTGTGCCTTCATCCAGGTCACTGATGAATACATCGAACAAGACTGGGCGCAGTACTGACCCCTAGGGGGAACACTGCTAGCTACAGTCCTCCAACCAGACTGCGCTACTGACCGCAGTCCTCTGAGCTCTGCCGTCCAGCTTGTTCTCAATCCACCTCACGGTCCATCCCACTCATCCAAGCCACATTTCCTGGGTTTACCTAGGAGGATGTGATGTCCAATGGTTTTCTAAACTAAAATACATGAATGGTTCTGACATCAAGGACCAGAAATGCTGTTGGCAATGGGTAATGAAGGTAGATAAAACTTGCACAGTAACAGTAAATCTCTATTTGATCTTATATCTTCAGTAGTAAAATAACCCCATATTTCATTCATGAGATGTTCTTCCAGCCTCAAAAAAGATAAATACCTCTCAAAAATTTGTCAGGTTTCCATAGTTTCCATCAACAGGTTTCCATCCAGGTTTCCATCAACATAGCATTTCATCCTATGTGGACTCAGTTAAGATGAGATAGCGTGAAATTGCTGTAGTCTTGCCCTGCTAGTCTTATTGATAAACTCTAGTGTTAGCATGTGGGAAATCACATGTTTAAATACACATTGGGGTGGGACTGTGCTTTGGGGAAAAAAACCCAGCCAAACAAACAGGGAACCTCTTGTTTGAATTTCTTGGGATTCTGTAACAAGCAAAACTAACCTAACTGAGGTATACTTTGCTTACCCTTGTCTTCTGTACCATTTAGGCTACAACTGGCCTTTGAAAGCTAGGAGCTTTCAAAGCTGGAAGCATAAACCCTGTTTTCAGGATTTCATCTTCAAAGACAAAGTAACTCCTGGTTTATATTTATTATCTGTTACATATGCTAGTGAACAGTAATGCTGAAGGAAATCATAAGAACCCATTTTTGCTAAACTTGAGTGCTGGGCAGATGACATCAAGACACACTTTCTGTGTTTTGTCCTTATTTTCAAGTTAATTTTCTTCGCTCAGAGGAGATTTTGTTGCCTGATGATTTCTCCAACATAGATGTTTTGGAGGAAGAAGTTGTAATTTTGGGAATACCTAAGCTTGCAGATGCTGTGAAGATCTACAGAGGTAATATGATGAACATAACTATATATTTTCTTCCTATTATGGATTAGTTTTAATGTTACTTTATGAGACTGAGTGTTTGAATCAGAAATGTTATTAATACAGTCAACGCTTTGAGCTAAGTAGTCTTATCAATTGATTTCTGTATACATTGAAAATAGTGGAAAATATCAGAATAATTATTAATCTTTCTCAGGTCACAATATATCTGTGCATATCCTTTTTTTTTTTTTTTTTGTAGGCAACTGTTCTGTGTTGTCCTCTAACCTTGAAGAGTCTGCAGAGGGCTCAGGAAACAAACTGCAGGTGACTGAGGTACCTGTGCGAGCCCCACTGTATGTCATGGCACTTGGTCTTCTGGTCAAATATCCAGATTCAGCACTGGGACAGCTCTCCGTTGGAAGTAATTTAGACAGAAACAAGCTGTACATCTCTGGGAATGGAGTCCTCTTTCAGCACGTCAAGTATGGCTTTCCAAGACATAATTTGCATTCAGTTCATGAGGTTGAGTTTGCTTTCTTGTTCTCCTCCTGAGGAATTCCCCTTTCAGCCAGCTCAATCTTCAAATAAAATCTCTGCAAAGTATTGGAATCTGCAATTGGCTGCCTAGTGCATGAATCTGTTTTACGTATTTTATTCAATGCACTTATTCTTGCTATAATTCAGTTATGGAATAACTAGTGTTATCAAATTTAGCTTTGATATATGTTTTTTATATAATTATTAACACTCATCTATATTTCAAAAATGGAATGGTATAAAATTACACTATACTTGATGAATTTGACTAGACTAGACTAGACTCCAGTGAAGAATTTAGACTTCTAATTGCTAAATTTCAGCTTGGTCCTCATTCTTAGCATTAGTGCTCAAACTTATTACCATACTAGTCTACTGGTTTAATAAAATCCCTTATCTTATAGGAGAATGGCTCCTTAGGGAATCATTGAAACCATTTCCCGAAATAAATGAAAATGTAGAGAAGGTCAGACATCTTTGCAGTGACAGAGAATAGCTCCTAATTTTTCAAACAACATATGTGAAGGCACTATTTTTTTAAAGGGTGTAAATACAAAAATGCAGTATGTAAGTCATAGAAGTAGCTACTAAAATACACACTTTAATACACATTATTAAAAACAACTGGACTGTTTTCTTTCACTTGCTTGTTGTGACTTGAAATAAGAAAATAAGACTGAAAGAGATCACAATGGATCAGACTGTTGTGATTCAAACCTGTCGTGCAATTAGGTGCTCAGCCACATGTTTCCATGAACAATAAATTGAAAAACTTTCTGCACGTTTTAAACAACTTTAGATTTAGCGCAAACACAAAATACCCAATCTGTAAAGGGCTATGGAAGGACAACTGGGAAGATCAAAAATATCGTCAGGTCATCTTGTATACACTTGCTGTTATTGCTAGTGACCAATGCAGTGTAGAACAAATACTGGATTAACAACTTTATTCAAAGCCATTGCAGAGCACCTCTTTGATGGCTGCAGTGCAGTAGCTTTATTTGTTAGTATTGGAAAGTATTAGGATCATTCAGTGTTCTCAGTGCAAAAATAATATGGAAAGCTAACAGTAAAGATCCCTGGATGGAAAAGCATTTTAATAAGAATTCATATTTACTGACACCTATTCGTTAACAATAAATAGTGAAAATTATAAGAAAAGGAACAAAAAGTTCAGTGATCTCCTCTGTTTTTGTATAGGAACTGGTTGGGAACTTGCAGACTCCCTCTTACTGAAAATAAATCTGAAATCCAAGAACTCTGTGCTTATTTGGACAAAAGGGACGTTACGTATGAGCCGATGAAAGACGCTTTAAAATGCTTTCTGAAACAACAGGTGTCAGCAGAGAGCAGAGATTACAGTAAGTCAAAAATTTTCAAAAACTGTTTTATTACAAGCCAGATTGAGCAATATTTCCTGAATTAAAATAAATAATAAAAAAGATCAGTTGGCTAGACCCACTTTTGAGGAATTATTACAGTATCAAAATAAACCAAAGGTTTCACTATCTGAGAGTGTTTGTTTTCCTAAGATGTACTGTCACCCAGCTGCTTTATTGACTGGCTGTTGCTGATCATTGAACTCTACAATAATAACATTAAGGCCTACCTGAAATATAGAGCAAGTCTACATTGGATTTAGGTAGTGCTATTCATATTTTTGGATAACTTTACTTCTCAAACCTGTCAATCTCGTTCATTGAAATAATAAGTACAGTTTCTTCAAGCTTAGACAGTCCAACTTATTTTTCATCAGAACATCTGCTACTTTAAAGGTATCTATGTTTCTATTATTCTATTGATTTCTATTCTAGTCTATTTCTATTTCTATTCTATTATTACTATGATAGCTACGTTTATTTCTAGGTTTTATAGGCTCCCACTTTTTTGATGTGAGTCTGTTCTGTTAACACTTCGTATTAAACTAAAGAATCTCCTTTTAACTCCCAATCTAAGTGTATTTAGAGCCAGATTTGCTCTTAGCCTAAAAGTGATCTTTAACTTAAATACTTCTCCCACTCTGGTTTATCCCCACTTTTCCACTGATGCCTTTATAGAAAGATCATGACACTTTCTGTCAATCTTTATTGTGGCTTCTTTAGTATGAGAGGTAACACATTCCCTTGATTACCCTAGTAAATTTTCTTTTCACCTATTCCAATTTCCCCATATTCATAGAATTTCAATTGGAAGGGATCTCTGGAGGTCATTTAGCTCAACGCTCTGCCCAAAGCAGGTCCAAGTAGATAAGGTTGCTCAGGGCCTTGCCAAAGAAGGTTTCGAGTATCTCTAAAGATGGGGATCCTACAGCCTTTCTGAACCTTTGTTCCAATATATGACTACCTCAAGGTAAGTAAATAAATAGACAGATCCATACATCTAGCTGGAATTTGCTGTATTCCAACTTTTTTCCATTGTCTCTTGGTCTAGCACTATGCATCTCTGAAAATAATCTTATTTTGTCTTCTCTATATGCTCCTATTAGTTGCAGATAGCAGCAATAAGGCCTGCCTTTAACCTTTTTTTCGCAAGGCTGATCAAAGCCAGTTCTCTTAGCCTCTCCTCTTATACCACGTGCTCTAGGAAAGATAAATTTAATCACACCCTGTACATGGTAGTCCAGATGAAACTTCTCCAGCGTTTTGTATGATTCTACCCTGTCTCTGCTGGAATTGGCTCTTCTCATACGTCCTATGATGAAAGAGAAGAGAAGATTGAGAGGCGATCATGTACAAGTATCTGAAGGGGGAGTGTCAAGAGGATGAGGCCAGTCTCTTCTCCGTGGTGCCCAGCAACAGGACAAGAGGCAATGGGCAGAAACTGAACCACAGGAAGTTCCATCTGAACCTGAGAAAAAACTTCTTCACTGTGAGGGTGACAGAGCATTGGAACAGGTTGCCCAGAGAGGTAGTGGAGTCTCCTTCGCTGGAGATATTCAAAACCCGTCTGGATGTGATCCTGGGCAATATGCTGGGTGACCCTGCTTGAGCAGGGGGGTTGGCCTAGATGATGTCCAGAGGGCCCTTCCAACCTAAACGATTCTGTGATTCTATGATCTCATTTGCAGTTCCATGTTCTGCTGGTGGCATATAATTGCTCTGTGATCAACTTGTACAGCGGTCCTGCTCACTCCTCTGCTTTAACTCCCGTCCAAGCACTTGCCCTTTTCCTCCTGGCTCACCCTTCAGCTTGTAGGCTTCTAGATCTATTTCCTGTTGTTTATGTGCACGTTTGGCATCTTATTTTGTCCTAGGGACATTAATTTCAGTTTCCTCCACTCCTCAAGGTCTCTATGGGATGTTTATCCTTCCAGTTTTGAGCTATCATCATATTTCATTAGAACACTTCTGCTTTATATGAAAAGGGCTGATGTTCAAAGTATTCCCCTGCCCCACCATGCAGAAAATGTATATGTAGAAAGCAGTGATTCTTACAGATTCTTAGATGAAATTATAACCTTTGAGGAGGAAGGTCTGATCTTAAACTGAGACAACAATTTCTTATTGTTAGGCATGATTGTGTAGTATGTTGGATAATGCATTTTAGAAAATATAGCTCTGTGACTCAGATGTTTTAACAATAAATGATGCCTCAATTTTATGTACATTTTAGAAGCTGAATAGACATGTTAGAGCAGCTGCACATTATCCAAGCATATGTTTGTCCATTGTTTAGAGAATATTAGAGACTGTTTATATATCTGTAGCCCTATAAATGATTTCTATAAGAGTGTGACTTGTGTAGATCTTCTGTAAAGGCCTGAGCTATTGTAAGAATCAAATTCTCTATGTTAAATTTTTAAAATAAATTTTAAACAAAACGTTTGGATGCATATATATTTTGATTTTCCTAAAACAGTGTCACAGGAATTGTTAACTGTAAATAGTAATGTGAACTACACTATTAATGATTTCCGCAAAAACTTTTCATGTCTATGTTTCTACGCAAAGGTAAGATGTGGTTTGAACCCCAAGTAAGATATATCCAAAGATATTATATCTGTTCTCTGTGCATAAGAACTCCGTGAGGCTTGGTATACTTAGACACACCTACCTTCGGTGACCTAAACAGAATCACAGAATCACAGAATCGTTTAGGTTGGAAGGGACCTCTGGAGATCATCTAGTCCAACCTCCCTGTTCAAGCAGGGTCACCTAGAGCATATTGCCCAGGATCACATCCAGGATCACATCCAGGACGTGCTCAGTATACCAGACATGACTATGCTAATGTATATAGCCTTCTTACTATTATTATTTTTAAATGTACTGAGGAAAGGTGCTTTGATTGCAGCATGGATGGACTGAGTTGTCTACTGTTATTCTGATTTGCCTTTTGCTTGCACGTATATATGAGCACTAAGCAGAAGATGAAAGTTCCAGTTCAGTTTGCAGAGTGCTCTATTACTTTGCTATTTCAAAGAATTACTGTTATTTACAATATTTTGATGTAAAATCCAGTATCTTGCTAATTCTCTGTCTACCACAAAATTATTACTGCTTACGATTGTTTTAGCTGTAACCTTTCCTTTCTTGCTCCAGCTCTAGATGCAAACTGGACGGCAGAAATATCAGTCTGCTCATTGCATCAGATTGTGAAAGTTTATGTAGGAAGTAACTGGTACGAAACTTACTTACAGACTTTATTGAAGGTATGGTAGTTAATTATCTTTGGATTATCTTAATGTGAACCTTCTTAAGACAGGATTTTGAATTCTATAAATTAGAATCTATATTTCTAATGATAAGAATTATTAGAATACTTTTGACCTGAAAGCTTAGAATGATCAGAGCTTCACATGTAAACTGGGAGTTGCATGAGGAGAAATATATTCAAGTACCTGAGGGAAATAAAGCTTGGACTTCCCAGAAAAGTACCTTTCTGGGCTAATAAGTAGTTCAACTGCTAATATAAGTAGACTTGATGTAACCTGTTTAATTCTTTTACTGAGGAAGCACAATTTCTGTTTGGATAATGGATGTCTTTCCCTCTAAAACTAGTATTGGAAATATGCAGAAAAAAAATAGTTGGGTCTTAACTATATGCCTACCCTTATGTATGAGCTTAAAGTCCACTGAATTTAAGTTTAGTGAGTTAAAGAAAAACCGTACTAAGTTGCTTTGAATTAGCATGGAATTAAGAGCATACTGATAATTAATTGCAAATACTTGAGATGCTTTGCTGAATTCGTATCTGAGCTCATTTAAATATCACCGCTGACAATATCCTGAGAAGAGCTATTTTTCATGAGGGAATCCTGCTTTGTTAAGCTCCAGTATATGTGGTTGCATGAAGGCGTAAGTCTGAGTAGGTGTTTGCCTTTAATTATCAATCTATCTGCAGGAAATAGTCCTACAAACTGTTCATTAGGAAAATAGGCATAAGTTGGGCTGAGAATGTGGTCCCTCCACGGGTCTGTTTTTTTCTCTGCATGTCTGTGTGGTCACATAGCTGTCCACTTCTGTCTCAGATCTTAGACCCCTGGTTGACCACTTTGCATGAATGTTTGTTCACTCCCACACTTTCTTACAGAATGAATCGTCTCCTTGCCTATGAAACAAAACCCAGATCTGGCTTTGAGGAGAGTTTCCTCCAGGAATCTCTCCCAAGTTGTAAGGATAAGACTATATGAAGCTTGGTGGTATTTGTCCTCCTCCTCCTCCTTGTTTTGTACCTTCAGTTACCCTAATGTTTTTTCATGCCGCAGCCCAAGATGTACAACACGTACTCCATATCATTCTGTAAAAAGGCTACTTTGAACGGCAGCCCACCCCTCCTGTTATTTTAGACATTTTGTCAGTTTGTGTATGTTTGTTTTTCAGTTTAGCTGTGTCTAGGACCACCACTTTAACCCAGATCCAAGTGTCCTGTGATGTGGACATAGCTCCAGAAGGAGCTAGTCCTGAGCTGTCTCTGTACCACTTAGATTGTGGGCCACAGATCAGTCCCTAAGGTGGATGAATTTAGTAGGAAAGATGTAGCTTCAGAGTGCATAAATAAAGCTCTGTAACAGGTTTCAGGTGCAGATAGGCTTCTCGGACTGCTTCTAGCGGGGAAGATCCCAACTACATTTTGTGTGTTGTCATGAGGTAAAGGGCACGCCACTTTTTACCTAGCCCAGTAGCCTCTTTAAAGCTTATCTGTTGTACCAGTGATGTCCAGTCACCAGTGTAAAGCAGAGAAAACAGTGCAAATTCTCTACTAGAAGAGTCCTTCTGTCCCTTGCTATAAAAGCACACGCAATTTGCAGGCAACTAGAGTTTAGTCTATGTGCACTTGTTAAAGGGCACTGTGAGCACTACATGCCACTTCTAAGGAGCAATACAGGCTTCAGGTTGTTCATAGAACTTGCCAGCTCTGATGCAATATGGATGTGGCTTGTAATTTAGGAGCTGGAGTTTCTGCACAGCCTAGCGTAGCCTAGTGAGCAGCCTAGTTTATTACAGATACTGACTCCGGAAGCCTTGTAAGAGGTGATTTTTTTTCTCTTCTCAAATTTCTGCACTGAGAATTTGTGAAGCTACAAATACCTAAGCACAAGAAAGGAATGTACACACAGCAGGATTAATATACTTAATCTGGAACAGGTTTTTTTCATTTTTTCTTATAGTAAAGCGACGGCCCCTATTGGTAAGACAATTAATTTGCTCATCTAAAATTACTCTTCTACATTTGATATTATGCAGGTTGAAGAATTGCTTTCATATGAGAAGAAGGGTCTTCCTATTCTTGAAAAATGTTCTTTGTAGGGTCTTAATATATTTTTATTTCTGTAGTACCCAGAGCTGCTGTCAAATGACAAGAAGGTCTATTGGATCACCTATGGTCAAAGTCTTCTAATCCATGGAGATGGGCAAATGTTTCGGCACGTTCTCAACTTTCTAAGACTTGGCAAATTATTTTTGCCATCTGAATTTAAGTAAGCAGAGTGAATTCAATGTGTTTCTTTTATATTATATGGTTGTAGAGAAAAAGCATAGGGCTTTGTTTTCTGATTTACATAGAAATATCATCCAAAAGGATTACAAGAAGAAATTTCTTTTCAGTCCTGAATTAAAGCATACTATCTAAACTTAATTTATTGGGATTTAGGGCTTGATTGTTGTGAGATGTTGTATGCCTTTATTTTAATGATTGTATACTGGACACTTGTACTGCAGAGAAACGTATATCACAGACAGGTGCGCTGTGCGCACATGTTTAACAAAAAGAATTCCAAAGATGAGGGTGTTTCTACTGAAAATATTTTTATTACTGAGATAATTGCATCCCTCTTCTGATTTTTATCTTTTCTGTGGCAAGGACAGCTGAGTCTGTTTTAGTGCAGCTGAAAAATGCTTCATCTGCCCCCTCTACTGGTATCTTTGTACTAATGCTGAAAAATGTATCTTCCAAAACTGTAGTGGTAAAGGAATAAAGGAACACAAGGTTCTTAAAGAAGAGAGAGAATTCTCCTGCTGTAGGCATTTCAATCTCTTAGGCCTCTAAACTTTATTAAACATCAGAAATCGAGATGGATTAAAACATCAGTCTTAGCATATCTCTACAATGTGTTTCAATTGCCTCTCTCTAATGCCCCTGAGATTGCCCAGAACAGACCCTTTGGTGCTGTGCCTTCTTGTAGCAGTTTCCCTGGGACTGACACTTATGCTGCCACTACTCATGCCACAGTTAGAGGTAAATATGCTTTACAGTCAACAATGAAGGTCTGCCTGGCATCAGAAAATCTTTTGGACTCTTCAGTCCTTGAATGCCATGCTTGTTGCATGGATTCTAGTACACAGAATATCTTCAGTACAGTTCACAGGCTTTTAGCTCACGAGCTGATATGGTGATTTTTAGCATATTTAGCTACTTAAAGGAGGAATATGTATTTTCATTCTTTTCTCCAATGTCACTAAAAAGTTTCATTAGTGGTTTCTGAGATAGTTGCTATATTAACCACTGGATGTTCTCACTTCTGTCATCAAAGGCATAGGAAGCCAGAGAAGAGTGTAAGACACTAAAGTTATATCTATACAAGCAAACTAAACATGTTTGGAAATGTTTCTGATCACTGAAGCCAGCTGTTATAGAACAGCCTGGGTTTCTGCTGGAGAGCTGCCTTAACCTCCCAGACCTGATGGCTGCATTCCTCCTACTCACTGCAGACAGTCCCAGGAACATCTGAATTGCCAAACCATGCCTGGGAATTGGAGAGAGTGTAAATTGGATGGGACCAGGTACAGCAGCCACAGCTTACTAGCAGAGTTAATCATGTTCTAGGGCTAAGAATATCCTGGGAATGCTAGATTCCTCTAGTACAGTTATAGCCCACTGTACCCATGCACCTCCTTTAGGGTCCTCCCTCTGGAAAATGCCGTGATGAATTTTGCACATGAGAAAACTTGTCATCAGTATCATAGAGCAAAGGTTGGACTCCTGCTTCTCAAAAATCAGGTTTCTGTTATCAATACCCATGGTGGATTATAGGAAAAAAAAAAAAGGGAGGGCAGCAAGTTTGACTTAGCTAGCAGAGGGGCAGTTGCTTTAAAAAGTGTCAAAGATAGCAAGTTTCACAAACTTTCGGAGAGGTGCCACTGAACACTTTTTGGTTTAGGAGCTCTTTTATTTTGGTTGCGCTTTTTCAGACATGTCCTCTACTTTGGGATTCCTAAGATAAAATTCTGACTCCATGAAAGCCAAAGATTTGTACAGATTTCAATGGAACCAGAATTTTTTTTGCACATTGTTTGGATGTCAGATGTGAAACAGGAATAAAATTGCTTTGCGATCTTTCTTTTTAATATTAATGGTAGACTGTTTCTCTATATGTTGAAAGAAAAATCACGTGTGTGAATGTGTCTTTCATTTTATGTAGTGACTGCATAAGCTTCCAAAATCAGAATGTATTTGGAAAAAATAATCTGAGAAGATTGATTTGAATGACTTTACAGTCAAGTTTATTTACAATTTACAGAGAATGGCATCTGTTTTGTCAAGAAGCAGAGGAGTACCAGATCCCTTCCCTTTTAGAGGCACTTTATCATTGTGATGCATACAGGTAGAGAAAATTCTCTTTTTTCTTTTCCGTAGTACAATGTCCTTTAATTTGACCCAGCAGTATTTGTTCTGCTTTGAAAGGAGCACAATTTTCTCTTTTCCTTCTGAAATACAGCCCCTGGAGGATGATCAATGCCTGTATCTTTTGGGCCACATCTTTTCCCCATGAGCTATTTGGATGCAGGAGCAACAGAGTAGTCCTCAGTCAGTTCTCCAGTAACCAAGGAAATAGGCAACTGAGATATCTCCTTAGTGGTAAAGTCCAGGTATTGAGAATTGTAAGACACACTGGAAACCATTGTACAGAGACATCAGGCTCAATGGAGATGGTCTGACTTATTAGCTCTGGCTCAGCCCTGGCTTTGCCAAACTCCAGCTGACTTCAGCAGACCCACTGGAGGGTTTTCTAGAATTGTGGAGTGTAGAACAGCATGACTTAGACAAAGTATCACACAGAATGATTGAGCCCAGCTGGTATTTGAATCTAGACAAATTTCACGTTGATAGTAAGGCATAACTTTTTACAAGTTAATCCATCATGAGACATTTTTGTAAAGATTGATTTCTCCATTGCTGAAAATTTTAAAAATAAAATTGATTTTTTTTAAAAAAAGAAGTTTTGCTATTCAAACAGGAATTAACCTTGGGTTTTACTGGAGATCAGACCTCATAATTGCAATGGACTTCCCTGGCCTTATAAAATCTGTGACTCTCCAAACTCATTTGCTATTGTTTTCTTCCCTGCTGTGCTCTGTAGAGGGCCAGGCAAAATGTTGAAATGTGGGCCTTCTGGAAAGCCCACAGAACTGAGATATTTCAACTCCTGACTTCAGAGCCTTTTAGAAAATGATGTTGATATGGCTGTTTTCCTCATTATTACACTAAGAGAGCTTTCTGGAAGTTAGTGGATTCATATGGATTCTTACTTCGGCTGGTCACAGGTCATTTAAGCATTTTGAGGTCAAAATATATTCATTAAAATATTTGCAGAAGATCGTGAGTCAGTGCAGCAGGTCCTGACATACATGTCCCATGGGCTGTTTACATCAGGATTTCAAACTTAGTTCATTTTACTGCTAACAACAGTAGTAGGACACTAATGATAGCAGCCAGTATCCCACCAGTGGTAACAGTAGTTCCTTAAATGTATGCTAGATCTCTGTGTGGAAGAAGGCATGACTGTTCTTCCCACAACCCTGCATCCCAGATTAAGACGCCACCCCCATATTCCTGTACCTGTAGAGCATGAGGAACATGTTAATTGAACTGTGAAGCCTCGTACGTGTGAATGAGTCTGTCATAGGCCATAGGAAGTTTTAACAAAGAAGAACTAGTGCTACTCTAACATAGACTCTTCCATTGCTGTTTGAGTCATCAGGGAAGGTAGCAACAATTCTGTAATTTACATCAAAGACCTCTGACAAATTAAAACAATTGTGGACTGTTGCCTAGTGTCCATCACTACAGCATCACTCAGCTCAGTAGGCAATCTTACAAATCCTTGTCTAGAGGCAAGTCACCAGGAGTTTACTGTATGCTTTGAGAGTTGTTTCACCTTCTCAAAAAAAATTGATAGGCAGCTCAGGCAGTCACTGTCAGGGCCTGGGCTTCTTAAGCAAGGGAGTGTGCAGTCCTCCTTCAAAAACTGTGGCATCCGTCTCAATATCCACATGTGATACTATGACTGTAGATGATTGACCTGAATCTGAATAGCTCTCTCCCCTAAGTGTCCAGAACTTCTTCATGAAAAAAAGAGAGAGAGAGAGAGAGAGAGAGAGAAGCAACTCCCAGGACTTGGGCTGGTCAGCAAGGTTTAAATAAATCCATTGGTCAAGGTCATGTGGATGTTGGAGCATCTTGGAGACAAGAAACAATTTTTATCTCCTGTGTCTGAAGCATCACACTTCAGAAATTCTTAGTGCAGATGGGCAATGAAAACTACTGATGCTTTGCTACCCTCATGCTATGCATTAGTGATAGCTGTGAACTCCTTTCATTCCCCAGTAGTTTAAAACTAATTCATAAAAAAACTGGATGGGATGTACACAGATCCACTGGTGACTAGAAATCCTAGCAGCACCTCTTTACAGGCTTACTGGATGGTGCCCCTGGAAAAAGTTTTAAATATTTGTAAATATTCATTTTCTAGATTATGGATCAAAAAACGTGAATTTCACAATGAAGCTTCTTTTCCATGCAGAGGATTAAGTGTTGTGACTTGGAATAAGGAGCATCAGTTCAGCAAAGACTCAAAAGAAGTAAGATTTGATTTTCAGAATATGTTGCCATAAAGTGCTTTTAAAAGCAATTTGATCTAGAAATGTGCCAAATTTAAATTTGTCAGTTTTCAAAAATTCAAACAGTTTTTAAAATTTCAAAATCAGCTACAAAAATGAGCATTGGAACTCTCTCCTGATGAAAAAAAAAGAACATCTTCATTTTAAAAAGCCAATCTTTGAGCACCAAGAGAGAATGGAGAACAGCAGTAGATACTCTGTTTAAATATTGCACAAACATTAGAGAGCTCCTTCCATAATGAGATAGCTTGTAGGTGGTTTAGGTGGAGAGGTGGAGATCCACGACACTTACTTCTCCTTCAGCAATAATGTAAAACTTTCTCAGTAGATTTCAAGGCAGCGTGCTTGAGCACTGTCCTGTATGCTGGACTTTTTTATTTCTGTTTTTATCGAATGCATGTATGCTGCGAAGTCATAAACAGTCCAAAGGCTAAGAACTAGATCCTCTAATCTTATGTTAGCTTAGTCTAAGCAACGCAAGGCTACCCTCTTTTAGATTCTCCTTTTGGTCTTGTGATTTGCATTTGTGATTACTTAGTGAGTCCTTCTCACGAATGGTAGGAAATGTTTTCCTGCAGACTTCAGTTTGACTTAGGAATTGGGGCACTTTCCTGGGTCACAGGAAATATGAGTTCTGACCCCTCTGGCTAAAGAAGGCCTAGAAGCCAGATTGCCTACTTCCTTGTTAAATGTTTTAAGATAGTAAAGTTAAGCAGGAGGAGACCACTGCCGCCCTGGTGAGTTAGCAGGATCTGTGATTTACCTTGGTCAGACATGATCAGAATATGCTGAATATGGTATTCACTGGCAACTTAGAACACAGATATCTGGTTTCTAGATCCCCAGCAGCTCCAGAGAGCTACAACCTTAAGCAGTGCACTCAAGTAAGAGAGCGTCCTGCAGAAATGTTCTGGTCTTTGATGCCAGCATAAGGTGAAAAGTAATTCCTACTCAAGCCATTGCATTCTTTTAGTCCTTAGTTGGGCAACAGCAGCTGAAGGTTGCTGCCTTCATTCTTCTAGCGAAAGGTGGCATGTATGCGCTGCCTCTGTAGCATTGATGTAGCTTAACACTGGTGTTCACTTGGAAGAGTGGTTGCACACCTTTAACCGGCCAGGCCATCTTCCTTGAACAGAAAGTGAAGCAGTTGCTTCAGATAACTAAAATTGTCTTAGTTATAGCAGTAGCAGAGGCTGTTAGATACTAACCCAGTTTGTGTGCCTCGGCCACTCCAACTTCTTTAAAAGTTCAGCAGAATTCAGTAATCAGAACTGAAGTGATTCAGGGCAACTAACATTGGTGCTGAAGTATCAGGGCAGGGTTTGGAGAGACCTAAAGGACTACATCCAGCGCAGAAGTGAGGAAAACATTTCCCAAGATTAGGGACTCAGTCCTTAGATGCTTGTATCAGAATAAATAAGATATATAAATTAATATGAAAAGCAAAATTTACTCTTCCTTTGATATAAATAAAAAATAAAAGTAACAACATTTCACTGTATTTTTAGGAATATTCATATACAGCTATGGATTTCAGTAAATGCTATATTAATACATGGAGTAAAATAAAAGATCGGAAGGGAAAGCAAGATACCATTGGGGAAAAGGCAAAGTATTCCAGAATGATTTCGCGAGCGAGAGGGGCAAAGCGAAAGAGTAAACTTGGAGGATACCGCAAGTCCTTAGACATCCGGGTAAATTGCGGCTATTACAAGCATTCAGTAAGCCCTCCAAGGAAGAGAGGAATAAGAAGCAGTTTAACAAAGAAATTAGAAAGTAAAGACACAGCAACTCCCATCCAGAAATTAATTTCCCTGGTAAAGGAGTGGGACATGGTGAACTCCAAGAGATGTGCTTTCCAACATCTGAATATATCTGAGGCTAATATCACAGACAACGTGTCTCAGAATAACACTCCTGAGCAGCACAGTGGTATCAAGGGTTCTCTTGCTTCTTCCGGCAAAATAAACTATGCAATAGAAAAAAAAAATAATATTACCAAATATGAAGTTGGGGCTGAAGAAAAGGAGCTATATTCATACATGTTCAAACAGAATTTGCCAGTTATTCCATGTTCTGGAAAATACCAATTCAGCACCATAGAAACTACTCACACACTGGGAAAAACTGCAGAGAATGGAAACTGGGAAAATGTAGAAGGTAGGTGATTGCTTTGTGATAGTTGCTTTCAAAAGCGATGGGAGTAATTAACTGAATGACTTATATAAATAAGATACTTTGATCATGCTGATGAATTTTAGAGTAACAATCTCAGCCTTGTTCTCCTGCTTGTAGGAGGTTTCTCCAGTGAAGTAAGAGACAAGCACTTGCAGATGAAACTCATCCCTATAAAAAGCAGTAAGTTAATTGTCAGCTGTCAAGCAAGAGCCTGACTATGACTGGAGGGATCTTTTTTGTTGCTTGGCTATGCAGAGTTGACTACTAAAAGTGTATTTGCCACAAAGGTGGAGCAGCTTTTTTATTCACTAGCATTAATGCATTGTTTGTTAATTATCCCCTTGTTAGTACCTACCTTTGTAGCTGTATGATGAACAATGAAGCTGATTTGCTGTGTTAACTTACCCATCTGCATTTCTGAGATATTTGGATTCTTAGAGGTGCAGTATTGTGACCAGAAACATTGGACATGACTAGTTTAGTAATGCTTGGTAATAGTGCAAAATACAGCATCACACTTAGATTTTGGGAGCACAGTGAATAGAGAGAGACTCACGCCAACTTCAGTCCTGTCCTGAGGGTTCCCAGGATCTTTTGAATGGGCTCTTGAGTTCTTTAGACTGTTCGGATAGACCTTGTAAACAGAATCATTTTTAAATGTTTGTGGTAATTTACAGCTACTTTTATTGGCGTTCCTGGCACTATGCAAAGACAGTAAAAGTTCAGACACCACAGAACTGTACATCAGAACCTGAACGTTTACATATTTACAAGGGTTTCAGATGTATGGCCTGACATACCCCTCCTGCTAGTGTAAATTGAGCTATATTCTGCTGATTGAAGTCTGCTCTATTCAGTGAGATCACTGAGCTATGGTCTATTTACAGAAATCTGTAATTTAGCATAGAAGCTGAAAGAGCTAACCCAGAGCTTTCCACAGGCATGTGTAGGAGTTAAAAAGATTTGCCTGGTAGGCAGGATGCTAAATGCAAACTCAGGAAACTTCAGTGGAATTTCTCAGTCCTAGTCTTCTTATATCACCCTGAGGACCTGATTTACCCTGTACCTCAGCTAACCACTTCCACAGTGGGTAACATTGCAAATTTTCACAGACTTGATGGCAAAGCAAAATGTATTAATAATGATTGCAGATGTTTTTGTTATTATAGCAATGAAAGCCAGAATATTATTTTGCTAGATAAAACTCTCTTTTATCCCTTGAAAAAAATCCCAGACTCAGTCTGCTTGGGTTTGGTTAAGCAATACATAATGGTTACTCTTTCTAACTATAAAAATAAAGACAAAACAAGACAAAATAAAGACAAAACAAGCACATACCTTTAATGAGATGATATGGTGATATTGAGATACGGATATAGATATCATACTTGCATATGAACAAATGTATTAATCCCATTACTATTTGTGTAGGCTTTACCATAAAACTCAACATCTATTTATTCACAGAAACAATGGACAATGAACAAGCCAACATTATTCTGGAAGATCACAGAAATGTAGGATTGATTCTTAAAGTTGAACATCCTCCAGTTTTAGGCAGTGATGGCTTTTGTACGTGCAATGAAGAGAGTGTTGTTTATAGCATTCTGCTTGATGGTACCCAACTGAATAATTCATACACTCAAGCACTAGCCAAAGGTAAGGAAATACAAATAGCTATAGGCTGTTGCTGCAAAGTTTTTAGTATGAAAACCAATGTCTCTGTCATGATTTGTTGTCAATTCTGGCTAGCTGAGTACCTACAGTTATCTCAGCCTAATTGCTGCTTCCATTTAGTTCTTCAAAACAGCTGGACAGCAGCTGACTAACCTTGCAGGTGCCCTGAATATTTACGCCAGTGAAGTTTTTCATGCACCAAATTTGTGATTGGTCTACAGAGCTAGTAAGAGCAGGAAAAAAATAAAAGAAAGAAAATCAATCAACTCACTAGCCCAGTAGTTAAAGCTTTTGCTTAGGATATGGAAGTGTAAAGTTCAGTTTCCTGCTTATTACGTGTTTATTTATTTATGCTAAATATAAAAGAGAGATTGTAGCAGATCAGTCTGAATAGTGCAGTGGGCATCTTGGTGATGTTGTGTCAAATCCCAGCTGCTGATCATAGACAATCTCCCATGCTGGTGAAAGTGCTAAATATGTGGCTTTGGAGGCTGATAAGTACTACAGTGCTGCTATGTTCTGAGAAAGGTACAGCAATAATATAGGAAATGAGCTCTAGGAAGGGCTCATTGCTATGATTTTTCTATGGAAGGTAGGAGGCACTTGGGTGTTGAAGGGGGCAGGGCTCAAGACCTACCACATTCTTCAACATTTCTGGTCATTTGGGTTTGACCATGCAGCTTGTGGACTTGCAGATGCCTTCTTTGAAGGCTAATTCTCCCTGTCCTTTATACAGTGAGCCTGAGTCTTCCCATGCTTCCTGTGCTACATATATATCTATATATATATCTATATATATATATCTATATATAGTGAGCCTGTGGGCCCACATTGTGGTCAAAGATTCAGTTTGCTAGGTGGGAGTGTGCATAAAGGTTGTTGCAGCTTGGCAACCCCTTTCTGTATCCAGAGCCAGACTGACTAGCTTAAACACACACACGCAGGCGCATTTCACAGAATCACAGAACGGTTGAGGTTGGAAGGGACCGCTGGAGATCATCTAGTCCAACCTCCCTGCTCAAGCAGGGTCCTCTAGAGCACATTGCCCAGGATCGCGTCCAGATGGGTTTTGAATATCTCCAGAGAAGGAGACTCCACAAGAGCTCCACGGAGAAGAGTCTGGCCCCATCCTCTCAACACCCCCCCACTTCAGATACTTGTAGACATTGATGAGATCGCCTCTCAGGCTTCTCTTCTGCAGGCTCCACAGGCCCAGCTCTCGCAGCCTTTCTTCACAGGAGAGATGCTCCAGTCCCCTCCTCATCTTTGTAGCCCTCTGCTGGACTCTCTCCAGTAGTGCCATGTCTCTCTTGTAGTGGGGAGCCCAGAACTGGACACAGTACTCCAGAGGTGGCCTCCCCAGGGCTGAGGAGAGGGGCAGGATCACCTCCCTCGACCTGCTGGCAACACTCTGCCTAATGCACCCCAGGAGACCGTTGGCCGCCTTGGCCACAAGGGCACATTGCTGGCTCATGCTCAACTTGTCATCCACCAGGACTCCCAGGTCCTTCTCGGCAGAGCTGCTTTCCAGCAGGTCAACCCCCAGCCTCTGCTGGTGCTTGGGGTTCTTCCTCCCCGGGTGCAGGACCCTGCACTTGCCTTTGTTGGACTTCCAGAGGTTCCTCTCCACCCAACTCTCCTGCCTGTCCAGTGCCTCTGAATGGCAGCACAGGCTTCTGGTGTGTCAGCCACTCCTCCCCAGTTTAGTATCATCAGCAAACTTGCAGAGGGTGCACTCTGTGCCTTCATCCAGGTCACTGATGAATACATCGAACAAGACTGGGCGCAGTACTGACCCCTAGGGGGAACACTGCTAGCTACAGTCCTCCAACCAGACTGCGCTACTGACCGCAGTCCTCTGAGCTCTGCCGTCCAGCTTGTTCTCAATCCACCTCACGGTCCATCCCACTCATCCAAGCCACATTTCCTGAGTTTACCTAGGAGGATGTGATGGGAGACAGCGTCAAAGGCCTTGCTGAAGTCCACTGCTCCGCCCTCATCTCCCCAGCCAGTCATTCCGTCATAGAAGGCTATCCGATTGGTCAAGCATGGTTTCCCTTTGGTGAATCCATGCTGACTACTCCTGATCACCTTCTTGTCCTCCACATGCTTAGTGATGACCTCCAGGAGGAGCTGTTCCATCACCTTTCCAGGGATGGAGGTGAGGCTGACAGGTCTGTAGTTTCCTGGCTGCTCCTTCTGGCCCTTTTGGAAGACTGGAGTGATATTGGCCGCCTTCCAGTCCTCAGGCACCTCTCCTGATCTCCAGGACCTTTCCAAGATGATGGAGAGTGGCCTAGCAATAACATCCGCCAGCTCCCTCAGCCCTCGTGGGTGCATCCCATCAGGGCCCATGGTTCTGTGGATGTCAGGTTTGCCCGAATGATCTCTAACCTACTCCTCCCCCACCAAGGGAGAGTCTTCCTTTCTCCAGGTATTCTCTTTTGTCCCCAGGGTCTGGAATTCCTGAGGGCTGGCCTTAGCAGTGAAGACTGAAGCAAAGGCAGCATTCAGCAACTCTGCCTTCTCTGTATCCTTCGTCACCAGGGCACCCGCCCCATTCAGCAGCGGGCCCAACATTTCCCCTCGTCTTCCTTTTGCTATTGATGTATTTGAAGAAGCCCTTCTTGTTGTCCGTGACATCCCTTGCCAGATTTCATTCCAAATGGGCCTTAGCCTTCCTTGTCGCATCCCTGCATACTCTGACAACATCCCTGTATTCCTCCCAAGTGGCCTGTCCCCTTCTCCACATTCTGTAGACTTCCTTCTTCTGCTGGAGTTTTGCCAGGAGTTCCTTGCTCATCCATTCAGGTCTCCTGCCCACTTTGCTGGACTTCTTCCTCAGAGGGATGCACCCGTCTTGAGCCTGGAGGAAGTGATACTTGAATATTAACCAGCTCTCTCGGACCCCCCTTCCTTCAAGGGCCTACCCCATGTGATTCTTCCAAGTAGGTCCCTGAAGAGGCCCAAGTTAGCTCTCCTGAAGTCCAGCGTTGCAATCCTACTTATTGCCCTGCTCCCTCCTCGTAGGATCCTCAACTCCACCATCTCATGGTCACTGCAGCCAAGGCTGCCCCCAACCTTCACATCTCCAACCAGACCTTCTTTGTTTGTTAGTACAGGGTCTAGCATTGCACCTCTCCTTGTTGGCGCCTCCACCACCTGTGTCAAAAAGTTATCCTCAGTGCTCTCAGGAACCTCCTTGACTGTTTGTGCCTAGCTGTGCTCTCTTCCCCCCAGATGTCAGGGTGGTTGAAGTCTCCCATGAGAACGGGGCCTGTGATCATGAGGCTCCTTCCAGCTGTCTGTAGAAGGTCTCATTGACTACTTCTTCCTGATCAGGTGGCCTGATCAGGTCCCCACCACCGTGTCACCCATGTTAGCCCGCCCTTTAATCCTTACCCATAAGCTCTCAACTTGCTCTAATTCTTCCTGCTTATTCCCCATGCTGGTGTGCATTGGTGTACAGGCATTTTGGAGAGCCAATCGAGCATGCAGGCTTCTCAGGAGAGGTGCAAGAGGATCCTCCATAGCCGTGTCCCATGCTGTCTGCCCTGCTGTATGCACCCCACTGGAGGCATCCTGATTTGAGCAGCATTTTACTAGCTGTCCTGTCTCTGTAACACACACACACACACACACAGACACACAAAGCTAGGCAGAGCTCTTCCATTGGTACAAAATACAAAATCACTGTCCTTAAATCTCAATAGAATAGAGAGAGGAAAAAAAACCTATTTAAGCATACTATAAATGATATGGATGTTACAAAGCCTGCCAAATTGTAGACCAAACAGACTAAAATGACTAGATTAAAGTATTGTGACCCAAGGAATTATACCTGATGATCTGCACAAAGACAATTACTCAGCTTTCTTTGTTCCTTGGCTCAGCTCTTCTATTACCTTTTGTTGGTGTTTCAGCTGTTTGTGTCTGCAACCACTCAAACCCATTCTCTGAAAGCCATAGTCTGGGCTAGCCTCTTTTGGGAACTGCTTGGTGAAGTGCTACCTAAATTGGACCCACAGTGTTATCTGAAAGAGGCACACAGGGCAATGATTTGTGTCCGTTTCTGTTTTTATACGCTCCCCATTGTGATGGGAGCTGACTGGTGAGCCTCCAGCAGCAGGACTCTGCCATTAAAGCATAACGCTCCTTCCCCCACCTCATCCCTTCTTTAGGTGGGACCACATCTGAATATCTGGGAATTAAGCTGGTAATGTGGCAAGATGCCTGCTATTTGCTAATCTGTGTCTCTTTCTTATCTCACTCCTGCTATCTCTTCAAGAGGTAGCAATCAAAATTGTTTATATATGTATATATGTGGGTGTGTGCATGTGTGTGCAATATAAACATATAGATAACACCCATTTATATAAACATAACAAAATTAAAAGTAAACAAAAGAATGCCCGAGATAAATATTAGAAATCCATGTTCAATTTTTATTCAGGCAAACCCTCATGTAGAGCTCAGATTTGAAAACTGACTGTTAGGATTCAGTTGCATTAAAACTGTGAACAGGAAAGACATTAAAGAAGCCAAAGGCTGGACAACTGAAATGTTAGCATGCTGAAACCACTTTTTTTTTTTTAATAATGCTTTTAGTTCTTTGAACTGTTCCTTGTAGATACAGTTTTTCTAAGTTTTGCCCTCTCACATGAAGAGATATTCTATGCCAGGAAGTGCCACTGTTTCCTGACTGATGTTATCCTGAACTCAGTAAAGCAGAAGGATCCCAAAGAAATCACAGCCAAAGTCATGACCCTTGTGAATAGGCTTTGGGTAGGTACAAGTTCATAATAATCCAGATGAGACGTGTCTTCTGAGGTTCTTGAGGTCATTGCTGTGGTGTGGGATGGGGTGGCAGGACAGGACATAGAAACTCCCAGTGTTCAAGTGCAGTGCCTAACTCTTTGAGGCTTTACTCCTGGTGGAAGTCAGGCACCAAGTCTGATACACAGGGAGAAGCAGGCCTCTGAACAGGAGCCATGATTGCCATTGTGCTGAGTGGGAGAATGTCCTAAGACAGACAGCCACTAAGGCCAGATATAGAGCATAGGTTCCCTCAGAGTTATGTGCTGAAAGCCAGGCAATATGGTGGTGTCTAGCTCCAGATAGGAGTCTTGCTTGAAATTAGGTTGCATTTCCCTTCTTGAAAACCAAGGAGAGCTAAGGCCCATCAGAAGATAGCTTTGGGAGCACCTTCCTATGCAGCCGCTCAGTGGTAGGGGCACTTTCATATGTTGAGGCCCAATGTCTCTCAAGGGAATTTAAAACTGAATAATCAATAGCTCAGGAGTGGGAGATGAAGCATTTGCTGTCTCACCTGTTGAAAAGGTTCCACCTGGGGTAAAACGCCCCCTCCCCACATTGTGGACTAGTCTACTACTGCAAGCCTAGACGAAGTCTAGCTACTAAGGCACTCCCTTGTTGCTGGGGGGTGGGGTGGGGGGGGGACTGTAGTCCCTGTTGCAAGAAGCATTAAGAAATAATTGGCAGTGTCCCCCTACCCTCTAGCTTCAGACATCCTTCCAATCTTTGAGTTTGGGAGGTCAGAGCCATGCTTTGCTGTGCTCCCTGCAGAGCACCAGCAACTGCTTCCAGAGTGCCAGTAGTAGGTAAAAATAGAGCCACTCCATAAATAACTGGTTTGCCTTGGCAAATTAATAGAATTTAATTTCTTCCAAAGCACCCTAGAAACAAGGGGTCATGATGTTGTAGCATGATGTTTGACAGCTGTGAGAGCTATCAAAGGCAACTCATGGCCCTACGTGTAGATGCTCCATTAAGTAAACCACGTCCTCCCCTCACCACCCCCCCATCTCACCACCTAAACTCACTTGTGCCGCCAGATGTGTTTGCAGCAGGAATAAACGCTCTCAAGGAGCCAGGAAATTCTAGTTTCATTTGCATTGGAAATTGCTGATTCCTCCTCCCTGCCCCCCACCCTTCCTGACTCCGAGGTCCTGTTTGAAGAGGCATTTCCTTTTGGTGCAGAGGCCAAGCTGCTATTTGCACAGCCTCGTCTCTGCCCAGAAGCATTTTTATTTCTCTCCTTGGAGAGGGAGAGAAAGGTGTAAGGAAAAGGACTTGGGATACTTTGCCCTTGAGTTTTCCTCTTCTAGTATATGAGAGAGCGAGAGTGTGTGTGTGTGTACGCACACGCACACATGGGCCCTTGAGGGATGTCTGTTACTTCATACCAAGCCTTCTTAATCTAATAACTAACCTTAGTCAAGGACTGACTGGCAACTTCTCTGTCCAAATGGCAGTTTCACCAATACTAGGAGCATTGCTCATCGGCAGAGGCTGGGCACTTCAGTTAGAGTACCTCCCTGTTGATATCATAAGCTTGTGTTTTATACTTTAGACTCTGCAGATCACCCCCAAGGAGTTTGTTGTGGATTTACTGAACACAGAATATTTTAAAGGTGACAGACATGTTCATGAAGAGCTACTTAAATGGGTAGAAGTAAGTACCATTTGCCAGCAGGGGATGCTATATGGCTGAACCTTTTTTTTTTTTTTAAATAACTTTCTTTGTGTTTTAAGATTTTTGCTTAAACTGGTTCACAGGTCTCAGCTTTGATTATAGACTGAATGAAGTGAGGGGGCAATTTTACAGCACAACTTGACTAATGTTACATGCAGGCTTAACAGAAGTTTAAAATTGTGCTGCTAATTTATGAGATGGCTTTCTCCACAAAAAGGGGGCAGAAGACCTTTAGCGTTATTAAGAAATGAAGAGCAGGGAGTCTGCTATTCTGCTGTTTGGCATAGTCAGCTGGTGATTTAACTGTGGCCTTGGTTTTGTGCTTTTCAGTTTACCCTGCCATTTGCATGGAAGTACAGTCGCTGCATTGATTTACTGATACAGAGAGGGTTTGCTAGATCTGTATCATACTTTGCCTTGGAAATGTAAGTTTACAGAAACATGAATAAAAATTTGACACAGATATTCTTTATAATGTTTTTATTTTCGTCATGTGAACGCGTAAGAAAAGCTTTTCAAAATGAGCTCAGCCTTCATTTAACCTTGAATAGTAACTTTATTTAGTCAAGGATCCTTGTAATAGCCTTCTGCTTTAGGTGACAAAGGAGATGTCTTATTTCTTACCTCTTTATTGGTCACCAGTTGGGTTTATTTACCAGAAAATCATGTTTTCCAGAGAAAGAAAATGCAGCTCTGACACCCAGTCACCTGTACCTCTACTTCTCCTATCTGTCTGTTTGCACGTGTTGTCATGTAAGCCTTTTGTATGTGGCGTGCTATTCCCATTTAATTTCATGACTGGATCTGTTGATAAGCTCTCTCTACTCACACTGATGACAAGCTGACACCCCAAAGTACAAAGTGCTTCGTCACTGGCTGGGCAAACGTTTGTCCCTTTCCTGGGGCCTATTTAGCTGAAATGAACAAAGGAATCCACTAACTCTGCTGAACATATTTGTCAATATTATTTGCCCCGCTAAAATTATTAGAAGAACCAAAATCAACATACAACACAAACAAGATTCATGTAAAGAAAATAACCTTTATTAGGCAAATCAATCAAACCCTGAAAAAACAGTCAGGTAAACATTACTAAAGGTTTTTCCAGCAATGCAGAAACCTTTGAAACTGAGGGATTCAGGAAGATTCTTGTTCCTCATTGGCTTAGTAAATTCATTCCCTCTTGTGACATGAGCTATTGCTGTCTTGACAGCCCAGAATCTTGCATTAACTTAGCAATTATTTTAAAACAGTAACTGCTAAAATCTTCCCTGTGCAACTCCTTCCCACACAATTTTGCACAAAGATGTCAACTGTCTTCTATTTGCTTACTAAAAAAAGAACAAGGTTGAAGAGTAACATTCAGCTTATTAAAATAAACAAGTGTTGTATGTACAGAACAGGAATTTCCAAACTTGAAGGTTCATAGTTTGTATGTAGAGGGTAACTGACGTGGCTATGAGGTTTTACATTTGAGAATACAGCACTGCACTGTCAAGGAATGAACAGCCCAGCCCCCTCCACCCCAGCAGCAGTAGATATGGGGAGTAGCTGAAGTTATAAATAAATTACTGCTCTGTCTTCTTACTAAGGCTGAGTGTGACTTCTTTCACACCCGGGGAGAGTGGTTTACAGCACTTCATAAACCAGGAGTAAACAGGAGCTCAGTAGCAAGCAAATATGGTTTAAAAAAAGAAAAGAAAAAAAAAAAGAAAGCAGTTCTTCATTTCCTCTAAGAACACAAAGTGTCACAGCCAAACAGCAAGCTTTGATGTTACTAATTATCAACAGGGAATGTTGGAACACAGGATAAATTTGTCCTCCGATTAAACTGTGCTGCTTCAGATGATGTGCATTTAAGGTCCAGCATTATGATACACCCCTCATACTCAAAGCTTGTTAGACTCAGATGCCATCATCATCTAAACCTCAAGTGAGCAATGACTGTGGGACTGTATCACTACATGGCCCTTGACAGGAAGTACCCGGAGAGGGGCTAAGTCAGAGGCAAAACGAGTAGGTTGGTCCATGTCACCCACGGACCCAGGCACAGCAACTGACTAAGCAATTTGAACAAAGTCGCTTATGCCTTGCGCAACTAGAATCTGACTGAACTGCCAGAAGCAGTCGCTGCTTCCTGTGTGAGAATTGTCACTGGGACAGCAGCTAGGCTGGGGCTATGTGGCATAAATTATCTTTTCCTGGCTCTACTTGATTTGGCGATTTGTGCTGTCTCACCTCTGCCGGACTGCTTCCTTTTCATCATTCCTCGTAACGCCTCTGCTGACTGAACTCCCTGCTCTGTCCTGGTCTTCCCATCAGCACGGGGAAGTCTCCATGTATTGTCACGCTGGGATCTATCCCCTCTCTCCTGGGGAGGGTGCTCATGTTTTATCTGGTCTAGTTGGCATTTGGTTAGTGCAGCAATCACAGGGAGACTGGAAGAGTCAGTAAGAGCTGAAAGGTGGTTAAGATAGGGAGCAGCTCAACGCTGAGGCACTAGAAGAATCATCTGAAGAAACAATTCACTGTAACAATTAAATTGCTTTTATTAAAACAGAAGTGTTAAGCCAAGAAAATAAATTATTGCTATGATAGACACATCTAGAACATAAGGAAGGACATTAATCTTGAACTCCAGGTCAATATAACCCTGAAACAGAAAGTTACACTACTTTTCTTAAATACCTGGGCTTCTCTTCATGCCCTTCCATAAACTTTATAAAATGTGCAGCTTACAGAACAAATAGGAACAAAATCACTTGTAACAAAAATCTGTACAGCATATAGCTTTAAAAATAATATATTTTTTTCAAACTGCTATGTTATTTGTTACTCATAAATAAAGGGCTAACAAGTTTTGAATGCCCAAGGTCCCATCCAACTCACTGACTCAAGTGTCATTGACAAAAAGCTGCTTGGGACTTCCCCCAAGCCAGAGGTCAGGTTTTGGACTGTTTGAAAGAGCCTGATTATGTGTGAAAATATCTTCAAAGATGAAAACTGTCTCCTTCTGCTGGTCAGAGGCCTGGGGTCTTCAGTGAGTTTGAAATTGCAATCAAACCTGGAACACAGCACCGTGCAATGGGTTAGACTGGCTGCACTCCCATGACATGTCAGGATCTGTGGCTCACAGCTCCCTCCGTGCTGGCCAGTAGTGATTTTGCAAAATACATTTGAAAACCACAGGGTTTGTCAGAGCTACATTTTAGTGAGAAGACGTTTTACTAGAAGAGGGCACAGAAGAAATGAGGCTGAGGGCTGCCTCTGCACCTCAGGGCTCACCCGAAGGCTGTGTACTACCTCAGCTGGCAGGTCACGCCTGTGACCCACCTCGAAGGTGCTCTGCCTCCCAAACGCTAACCTTGGTTGCTGGTTCTGTTTAGCTCGTTAGGAACTCTGGTACTTGCAGATCACAGGCCATGGGCCTGCATGCTTGCGACAATCCCATGGTACGCACAGGGAATAAATGGTAAACCTACAAGCCATCTAACTACCAACCTGCATCTTGACTAGGTGACTTAATGTGCAGGGTGATGCCCAAGAGAAAGGAGCCCTTCAAGCCCTAAGCCTCTCTCTCTCATGTTCACCCTTTTTTTTTTTTTTTCCCTGTGAAAAGGGAGGCAGAGGCATAAGGACAGGACAGGAATGCTTTGGTCAGGAACGAGGAAAAAATTGAACCAGATGCCGGCTAGTCCGAGTGAAGCGTGGTACCACTTTCCAAGGGTTTGTCACCCGGATGTAGGGAAGGTCAGGGAAGCCCTGCTCAGCGGCACATATTGCTGGGGCTCACCTCTTCTCAGACAGACTTCAGATCAACAGCAATTTCCTCACAGACAAGACTTCCACCAGAAGCCAGCAAGTACAGGAGCAACATCTGGCTCCCCCAGGACATCCTTATCATAACCTAACAGGTTCCTTTGTTTGGTAATGTGTAAGTTTTCTCTTCGGAGGATCAAAGAAAACTGGGATAAATCCAGCTTTGGGAGAATACCATGGACTCCCCCCAAGGCACTTCAGAGGGACTAAGGAACAGCAGGATTTCAGCAAGTAGCCACAAGAAATGGATTAGTGGTTAGACATCTGGGTGGCCTTCAGAGCAAGGAAGCTCATCTGAACACTGATGCATGGACTAGGCTGAGCTCGAGCCTCTACTGCCCGAGGGCAATTTTGCTTGTTTTTGCCTTCAAACCAAGGCATCAGACCTGTTAAAGGGAATGGCTCTCTAATCAGATGAATCAGAGCCTCAGAGGAATGGGCATGAAAAACTTTTCATAGAGAAGCAGAGGGTGAGGTTCCCCTGACTCAGAGCTACTGACAAACCTGACCAGCACTCAGAGCTGCTGGAAAATCCCTTTCAGGGGCTACTTACAACAACTCCACTTCCTTAGGCAGAATACATGTGCAGAGGGGCTCACACTATTGTCGAGGGACTTACGGAGACCTGGCCTGCTTTCTGCAGAGGAGAAAAGCCAGCATTAGTACAGGGTTAGAGAACAACAGCAGCAGCTCTAGCTGGAGGGAAAGTGGCAGAGAAGTCCCAGAAACTAAGAGGAGAAACACTGACATCTCAGAGCGACAGATTCACGTTCCTCCCCACCATTCCACCTCATCACTCCCCACAAAAGGCCCGAACATCACAGGAAAGGAGCTTAGCAGCATCCTCACCAGAGCTCTGTTCACTCATCCCCAGGAGGTTAAATACACTTCCTAGCCCATGACAGCATTAAAGCTCCTGCATGCAGTGCATCCCCTCCTGATGCTGCTTCTAGCACTGCAGGTCCCTTCCACAGCATCTCCTCAGGGAACTCTTGTCACTGAAGGGAATGCTCTCACAATACAGGGGCTTCTGCCTGCCCAACAAGAGGAAACATCACTTCCCCACAGTGCCTCCTAGCCCAAAAGCAGCATCTTCACTAACTAAATGAGAGGCAGTGGCTTGAACCGGGGAAGCAGCGGCAGTAACAGGCAAAGTAAAGAGAGCGTTTTGGCTGCTTGCACTTACTGCAGAAATGTACTGGCTGTTTGTGAATTTGGGTTTCTCCTCCATCGCAGAGCTGTGTTGTGAGCCTAGGGGCGTGTAGGGGGGTGAACCTGTGTCTTCACAGAAACTCTCCTGTGGGATGCTAGAGACGCAGCCACTGTCGGAGCCACTGGAGCCACTGCCTGACATGCAGTGTGATGACTCTGAGCTCTCTGTTGCTGTGGAAAGAAGAGGAGGGTCATTCAGATGATCATCTGGGCTATATGACCTTTGCCACATGCACTTGGTAACACATCTGTTTGTGGAAGCACTGGCCACACAAGCCTGCAGAAAAGCCACACTCCTATTTGGGCCTCTTCAAAGCCATAGGCAACAAAATTATCCAAAGAAGTGTAGCAAATGATGCTGGAGATTGAGCAGGAAGCAACTTCACACGGGGCTGGTACGCAGGCCAGAATCAGGGAAGGCCCTGCTCCCCAGAGGTCAGCCTCCAGACAGTGCCTGTGCTACAACTAGTACCCTGGGCAACACAACTGGCACCATCACTCCTGCTACAGCTGCTGGGGTATAGAATTGGTACTCTGGCCTATACTGTGAATCAAACAGCTATAGGGAAGCCAATCCCCAGATACGGCCTGGAGCGAGTAGTATGCATACAGAAAGCCAAGAGGTCACTGGACCAGGCTAGCAAAAGGTGAAGAGAGCATCCCACATCAGGGGGGCAAGCAGGCAGAGACACAAGCACTGGTCTCCCAGGCCATGGCACCCCCAGTATACCTCAGACACCAAGCCTGCCACATGGACGGCTGCAGATTGCCCAGAGGCTGCGCTAATCCTCATGCCTGAGCTAAACTCTCTCATGGAGGCCGATTCTGAGCTTGTGTGGAAGGACTAGGCTCTCTTTGTCCTAGTGTGGGTGTAAGACAGGGACTGCTGTTACCAGTGGGTCTGGTTTTACTGCACAGTAGGGAGCAAGGTGTGGGGACAGCTCGGTGGCACAGGGAATCTGGGCAGCGGGGCACATCCCCAGGCATGTGGCAGAGCAGTGGGCTCATACGTACTCAGTGACGGCTGGCTGCTGGTCTCATGTTCCAGTTCATCTTCCTCGATGCAGGTGCCAATGTCAAAGGGGCGGCTGGGAGCCAGGACGCCTGGCAGCAGAGCCTGGTCCAGGTACATGTGCAGGTTGAGGGGCGCCAGCAGGGAGGAGGAGGGAGGGCTGTATGCAACAGGGGTGCTGCCACCAGAGAGCTGTGCCTGCGTCCTCTTGTATGGGTTGGAATGGTCGAACAGAGACACTGCAATTGATGCCCTGGTCCTGGCACCTGCCACAGAAATGTACCAAAAAGCTCTTAGCACCAATCCTGCCTAGCTCACATAGAGCAAGTGAGCAGGCAAGCTGGCACCTACCTCTGCCCTTCATGATGTAATCGATAGCACGATCATTGATAGCTGCCTCACTGGGTTTGATATCCAGGAACGGCTTGTTGCCCACACCCATGGATACCATTTCCTGCATACGGATTTCTGGAAGGCAAGAGCAAGGCAATGTAACAAAGGCACCCACAACCACATCACGAGGCTGCTCCAACCTTCCCCCCAGGGGCTGGTCTGCCCCAGGCCAGAGAGATCTCGGGCCAGGCTGCTCCTGAGCTATTGAGATTAGATTTGGTCTCCCCTCGTTCCCCAAACCTAAGGGGTCTTCACAGATTAGGAGTCATGCCCTGCTCTGGCAGTGGCCCAGCGCCATCCACAAGAGCCCTGCCAAGCCAAGGACAGGCAACCTTGGCAAGAGAGGAGGGATTCAGCCAACTTGACCCAGATGGCTACGCTTGATCAGTGGCCTAGACTGTGGGGAAAACAGCAAGCATTTCAGGAGGACAGTTCGCTCTCAGAGGGCAAGGAACCCCATGCTAAAAGCTCCCGTTTCCCTCTACTGATTCACAGACAGGCCAGGCAGGTGTCTACGGTTGCACAGAGCTTGCACTGGTCAGGTCTCTGGGGAAGAGGGGCAGGGAAGGGGCAGGGCCCAGCCAATGCCAGCACAAGCTCACGAAGCTGCATGCATGGCACACAGCTGCTCTCTACACAGAGCTGCCTGGTAGTAGGCTTCAAACCTACTCAGGACATCATGAGCTGAACAGGGCTCCCGCACCTTTTGCAGCACAGATGCCCTGGGGAGTGCTCACACCTTTATTGCGGGCTGCCTGTTGCCACAGGATCTTGGCAATGTCATTGGTCCAGGCCTGCTTCGTCTCAGCTGTGCTGGCCTGGAGGATGTAGGTGTCACTGGACTTCCGCCTTCGGAACCAGATCTCAAAGCGCAGGCCACTGTCTCCAGAGTTCTCCGTCAGGCCGATGTCTGCAGTCTGCCAGGAAAAGGAAGAGCAAAGCATCAGCTAATGAGTAAACTCATCTGCAGGCTGGGTGGGGGAGAAAGTTGACCTGCTGAAAGGATGGGGTGGGAGAATGGCAGACTAGCAATCTGCAGGCTTTGCTATGGATGGTGAAGTCCAGAGGTCACGCTGGGAAGGGAGGGCACAAAGCTTATCCACAGAATGCTGTTCCAATGGGCAGCCTGCCTGTATCCTGTGCCACAGCTACGCCCAGCTTGGCAGGCCCAGTGGGAAGGAGTCAGAGTGTCAGGAGCAGGTACGATCTGAACACAGGCGAGCAGACACAGCTGGGGCAACGCCCAGCTCTTCACCCAGAGCCCGGCCACACATGCACTCTCTCTCCCCCATATTCCTCTTGCCTCAGAGACCATGGCTCCACAGCCTACAGTGCAGAGAGCGCCCAGGCATTAGTGCATGAAGTGCTCCCTTCTTGCTTTGCTGCACAGGCCAGAGGAGGCTCAACAGTGCGCAGCTCTCTCCTGCAGGCACTTCTGTCCTGGCACTCCATTTCAGAGTCAGAGGAACGCGGGGCAGGGCGTCCTTGCTGTGTTCACACCCCACATCAGTCCATGGGGAGAGCTGCAATTGTGGGTCCGGGGCTAACCAAGGCACCTCCTGCACAGCAACAAGGTGTGGGGTAGCCCTTACCTTGAATGAGCGCTTGTAGATGTACACATCAAAGCCACCCTCGATTTTCTTGGGCTTGCTGAACAGGATCAGGTCCTCGAAGAGGAAGACGTGTCTCTGGCACTTCTTACGGCCCAGCCAGATGGTGAACTCGTCCTGCCGCACCAGCTGCCCCTGCTCCTTCAGGTTCACCTAGACACAGAGAATATCCTGGTAATACCCCAGCAGCACCAGGAGAAGGCAGCTCCCCAAGCACAAAGGCACAGAAGGGCCTGGATGAGGACAGTAGGGTCCCACACGACTGTGGCCCAGGCAGTGGAGAGCTGGCAGCTGCCTGTTATCTTGGGAGGGCTCTCGAGGAGGTAAGAGAAGACAGCCTCCCCAGGGCTGCACGGCACTGCCAAAGACCACATCCGGCTAAGACAACTGGCTCAGGGCTATAGCGAAAGTTGCACCCCTGCCCCGGGCATAACCCACAGATGATCCTCTGTTGTCACCCTGTGCAGGTCTGTGACAAATCTCTGGGATGGCAACTGGAGGCACCAGCCTGGCCCTTCTCTTGGGGAACAAGGGAGCTGAAGAGGAAAGGCTAGGCTGCTAGGGGCCTGGAGCACCCTCAGGCATAAGGACAGCCCCCAGGCACTGCTGGGTCAGAACGGCAAGTCCCTCAGTTCTTCCTGCCCCAGATCCATCTTCCTCAACCCTGAGCCCTGTGACAGATTGATTTTTTGCTTGGTTTTCCTCATCCAGGGCTCACTTTGCATTTCTTGCCTTCAAATCCCACCTAGCTGATTTCAGCCTGTTCCTTGTGTCAGCATTAGTTTGAGTTTCCTCCTGCAAACTGTCTGGCCCTCTGTCACTAGCTTCATAGTCATGAGACAGAAAGGCCCAACCCAGCCTGCAAGACTCTATCTGTACTGGCACCCAGGCTGTCTCAAGCCACCTGTAAGCCCTTGGGAGAGGGTTCATGACAAGCTGCTCACCTGGCTCAAGTAAGAGCATCCAGGCTGTCTTCCCTAGTGGGTGAATGGGTCTGACGAGCCCAGCCGTTCCCTCAACCCTGTATCTAGGTAGTACCACTACACTATAGTGGCAGACAGGCACTCTGACCTCCGTGGGAATTTGAGGGGAAGCTCGTCATATGATCCAAAGACCCCAAGCCTAGAGAAGGGGGAGAAGTGTGGCTCTGCCCCTGGGCAGGGCAAGGCACTGGAACGTACATCACAGTCACGGATGGCATCCATGGCCAGCAGGTCATTGCCATGCCGGAGTTGGAACTTCACCATCTCCTCAGCTGCACGGAGGTAGCCCAACTCCTGCTCCTGCGCCTCGCTGCACTCCTTGATGAGGTCCTTCAGGAGCAGGGCATATTTGCTCATGCGCTGGATGGGCTTCAGCAGGTAGGAGGCCAGGTCCATCTTATCCCCAAGCTGCACCTGCTTGAACTAAGAACCACAGTGGAGAGTGAGGATAGCAGCTTCCAAGGGAGAGCCCTGCACCCTCCATGCAGGCAACTTGCAGTTGCCCAAAGCCTCAGCTTCCTGACTGGGACACTTGGTTCACTCTACAGGGAGATGAAAGGGAATAAGATCAATGCTGCTGTTTTCTGGGCTCCTTTCCAAAGCAATTGTTGCATCTCTGCCCCTCCTGCACTCATACATGTACAGAGAGCTGTGCCAGAAAAACAGAGATGAGGTGCTGAGGTGGCAGCATACCTCAAACAGGAGAGCTGGGCTTGTTTAAACAGATCAGTGACCCAAACACCAAAGGGAACCATGGATGTGGGCAGTGGGTTTTACCTTGAAGAAGGTATTCCCATGGCTGGCCAGCAGCGAGTCCGATTTCGGCTTATTCTTGCTATATAGTGCGTACATCCCAAACTGGTCTTTCTGCAAAAAGAGATTTCTCCTGTGAGAGCTGTGCCCCGGGGTTGGTTACTCCAGTACTTCTGCTTCTCTCAATCCGCACCAGAACCTCTTATGGGAGAAAATCAGAAAAGACTTTGCTTCAAGCTGCAGAGTCCATTAAAAGAGCCAGTGCATGCTCTTGTCCTACTCCTACAGTAGCTAGGAATTTTTAATCGATTCCCCGTTTCATCTTCCTATTCCCCTTTGCCCCTTGCATACCCCCAGCAGATACCATCTACCTGGCAGCAGAGAACATGCGCAGGGCAGTTGAGCTTGAGATTGGTGCCCTGTGCTTCTCCCCATCAGTCCCTTTCAACACAAGCAGCAGATCTGTGCCTCTCTTGCACCATCTGCTTATGAAACTCCACACTGACGTTATGGACAGATAGAAGACAAGATGAGGGATGCCCTGCAGAAGCAATCAGATGGGCTTTAAGGATCAGAGGTTTTGCTGCCCTGGCAGCATCTCTTGGTAGCAAAGAACATTGGGAAAGGCAAACAGCATCTGCTGCTGCCTGGGCTCAGCCTTGCTTAGCCATCCCAGTCCAACCTGGTGGGCAAGGCTCAGGATTGACTCCAGCTGCCTGGAGCAGTGGAAAGCAGGCATGGGCCTAACATTTGAGCTGGGAGAGGACAAACCAATCTTCCTCACTGCTACTACAATAGCAACAGAGAGAATGCAGGTGGGTAGAGAATAAAACTGTCACCTCCCAAGCAATGGAACGTGAGCTGTACCACCAAACCAGATCCCCCTGCAGCCCCAGTCTGATCCAGAAAGCAGCTACTAGGTCAGCATATTCACTTGAGCAACAGGAAAAGGAGGTCTCATCATTTTAATAAAGGGCTTCACAGCCACAAAGCACTTTTCCTGCCTTCTGATGTCAGAGGCCTGACTGCAGCCTGTGGAGTCAACCAACGCACCCCTCTGGGGTGGGTGCTGGATGCGTCCAGCACTGCACAGTTCACCCCTCCTGAAAAGGGTCACAGCCCACCAACATGCAGAAGACCAGCCCAACTAACGGGTGCTGCTGGGCACTGGAGACCAGCATTTGTCCAGAGGAGCCTGGCTCAGGAGGGAGGTGCTGATGCCTTACGTGTCGGAGGAAGCAGTGGCTGACCCGCAGTGGGTGGTTGCAGCAGCTCTCCAGTTCTCGCAGGAAGTACTGACTGTGGAAGTCATAGAGCTTCTCCAGGTTCCCAAAAATGACACTGCGCTTCCCACGAAGGTCCTGGGGGAGGTCAAGGCGCTCCATCTCAGGAAAGTAGCTATCAATGATGTAGCACAGCGACCTCACGTATTCCCGCTCGGTGGTTACCATCTCATCGATGATGTGCCGCAGTTTGCTGCAATAGGAAACACTCAGCCTTGAAGGAAACCAGAAAACAGCTATGCTGCAGCAATTTGAGAGTGTCTGCAAAGCACTGTACTATGCCCAGAGATGCTCTCCTGAGACTCAACTTACAGGTGATCCTCGAGCACCCTCTAATCTAGCCAAGTCCTCAGATTGACAACCTTCTGCGATAACTATGACCTTGAGTACTGACAAAGCTTGTGGCTGACCCAAGAAGCTGGGTGAGCATTTCAAGGTTCAAGCCCTAGACTGCCTGCGGTCCCTGGACCCAGCCAGCACCTGCTCCTGGACACAAATACCTACGTTCCTGAAACAACAGGGAAAGCAGAAATCAGGCTGACTCCTTTTCACAGAAATCATCATGATGACTGTGGATGCTGTGGGAAACAATGTTAATGCTGAGGGAACAAGAGCTCTGGACCCAGATGCAGCTGGACCTATCATTCCTTGTTGGACCAGAAAGAAGTGACTTGGATGGAAAGCACAGAAAATACTTCCTGACCAGGAAGGACAGAGGTTGCTCTGACTCTCATCTAAGCTGAGAGCTTGCTTGCTACAGTTGGAACACATACCACTCTATTTAAAGACAGGGATAGAGTGTCAGACCCTTTAAGGTGGATGTGCCTTTCCCTGCTACCCCACTGCCTGCACGAGCCCAGAGAGCTAAGGTGAGCTGACCTTAGCTGAAGCAGTCCTGGTCTCTGGAGACTGGCCACCAATGTTCCCTTCCAGGGTTTGTCCTGGTAAAAGTCAGAGAGGGAAACAAACCTCACATCGCTTCATTAGAGAGCAGCAGGTCCTAGCATAGGATGTTTTGCGCTTCTCTGAAAGGTCAGGACAGCTCAGAGGAACTAGAGGTTTCCACTGTGAGGCACTACAGCACCAAACATAACTACTCTACATGCGTGTCTGTTTTCTTTGCATCTCAGCTTTCCCCAAGCCAATCCCTCTGGCTATCCAGAGGTCCGAACAGTGGGAATGCCCCAGTATCCATGAAAGGGAGGGCTGCTGGATCACTCCGTTGAGAAACAAAGCAGGTAGTCTCTGCTCGTGTTTGTCCCCTACTGTGAGCTTTCCTGACACATGCCGGGCTGTCAAGAGGTTTCTTCCAGAAGATTTCACTGTCCCCAGCCATCCCCTCAAAAGCAGAAGCAGCAGAGGAGCTCTATGGTGGTCCCCCTCTCCAGCACTAGCTCTTGTCTCTGCCAGCAACATCACACTGAGTTTTGCACAGCTGTGACTGCTGCAGCTCTCTCCCTCCATTGCTCTATGTCACAGCCCTGCTCAGGGGGGCAAAGGACAGGGAAGGAGGACGTGAGCCCAAGGCAGGGATTCAAGGCTCTGCTGACACCTCCTAACCACAAATAGCACAAGCCAGTGCTCCCCAGTGTGAATTTTGAGGCAGAGACATCAGGAGCATGATGTTCCCCTCCTGGCTCTGGTAAGCTCCCCTTTCCTCCAGGGAGCCTCTTTATACCAAAGGAATACCTCTTTATACCTTAGGAAAGGGCTGGATTCCAGCGCTGGTTTGGATGCACACGAAACCCTTGCTGCACAGTATCCCTGGTGGGGTAACCAGGAGGAAGTTTCCCATGGCTGCTAAAGAACTGTCCTGCAGGGGTACTGGGCGCTTGCTCTATGTCCACAGACAGGCAGTAGCGTACCTAAACCAGGCCTGTCTGTCTTCCCAGCACTGCCCTGTTAGGGACATAAAACACCTCCAGGATTTTGGTCTTGGCGTTTTCTTGTACCCACTTCAAATTCACAGGGAATTGCAAGTGTTTACATGAAAAAAATTATTTTTCAATGAGAGTAGCTGAGAAATCTGCCTAATGACCCTCCTTTCAAGAACAGCCCACATTCATGGTCTCTCCATACCCAGGCATGTTGCAGTGCTACAACAAAGTAAGTTAAGATCCTCAAAGACAGTGAAGGAAAAGAACAGAACAAAAGCCAGCTGCTGATCCCTGAAACACAGATCTTAGCCCCCAAGGACAAATATCCTCTTATCTGAGAAGCAGATCTCTGCAGCAGCTGTCACAGGGTACCGTAAATGTCTCCCTATCAGTCTGGGTACAGCCCTCCCCGAGAAAGTGGTGGGATAATGCACATGCTTCTGCTCTCCCCACCATACCTGTGCCACTTGCTTGCTAGGACCCTGAGTGCTACGCTTCTGTAGACCCTCCTTCCCTAATGCCAGCAGTGTTCAGAGACCCCCCCCCTCTCCTGCCCAGGAGCAGTTCTTTCCCCTCTTTCCTTATGAGGGAACAACACTGCAGAGGCTGTGGGCAAAGAGCAACAGCTCCTGTTCGCCCTGCATCCTCCCAGAGTTAGGTGCCAGGCTGCGTGGGGACATGTCTGTGGGCCTGCTCAGCACTGCACACACACATGTGGGAAGCTGGAGGTCTACATCTCCATCTGCTCAGCTCTCCCCTCCACCTGGCCCCAAAGTGGAACAGCCACTGCAGAGCTCTTTGCACCTTTGCTGGCTGCCTTCTCTAGCTACCCCAAGAGACTGGCACCAAACACCATAGTTACTTACCTGCCCCAACTCCTGGCTTCCGACGTGGAGACACAGCCCCTCTGCCCCTCTGGCAGGCAGCCTATAGCCCAGCTGTGAGCTGTATGCTGTCGCAGCGCAAAAGTCCTGTCCACCAGCTCTGTGCTGCTCACTTCCAGCCCCTTAATGAAGACACCAGTGTTGCCGTATCTGGCTGGCTCGCTCAGCGTCCTCTGGCAGCCTGACCACAGGCTCTCACCACAGGGAAGGTCGAAGCTTTGGGCCTTCCGGAGCATCCTCTTGGGAGGTGGCTTCCTAGAGGCTGGAGTGGAGGCACAGGATGGCTTCACCTCCAGGATTTCTAATATGCTCTCCAGGTTTGGCTTTTCCTCAGGCAGCTTTGGAGACTTAGAGGCCCCACTGCCAAAAGAAACTCTGCTCGAGTGTGGACCAGTGCTGAGAGCAGCTTGAGAGGCAAATTCTTCTCCAGTGCTGACATCACCAGGGCAGCTCAGGGAGGGTGAGGGAGCTTTCTCCTTAGTCCAGCCTGGAGAGCGGTTGGGCCTGTTGCAGCAATGGGGTGCACTGTATGTCCTGTCCCAGTGCAGCCCAGGAGTGGCCCCCTCAGAGTGCCTCCGGTGTGACAGGCTACTAGCCTCACTGCCAGTCCGGGGCTGGTCCCCCTCAACTTGCTTGCGGTCTGACAGCAAAGACCTCCTCGTTCTCAAGGCTGCTTCGAGCTTCTTTTCAAAAACCAGCTTTGTCTCTTGGCACTTGGACCATGCAAACTTCCACTGCTTGAGTCCCTTGTCACTCTTCAGCTCACAGGCCAGCTCCTTCATCTCCTGGAACCGGGCATCACTGATGTCCGGGTGCTGCCCCTTGTAACTCTCCAGGCACTTTATCACAGCTGTACAGTGTTCAGGGGAGCTGCAGTCCTCCATACTGATGCAAGCGAGGTGTCGCATCCCTTCCAAGGCCCACTCGTATGCCTGCAGAGAGCGAGAACAGAAGGTAACAGCCAGTCAGAGAGACTCAGGGAAGAATAACCCCAACTTGGCGCCTAAAGCACAAGATGGGAGAAAGGATCAGTGTGTGTGGCCAACGCAGGTCCCAGAGCATGAGTGCAGGGTGGGGGCAGGGGTGTGGGGGGGTTGCTATTGTCAATGGGGCTTAACAATTCAGCAGAACAAATAGCTCCTTATGCAGAGGGCTTCAGCTGCGCTGGCTACCTCATCACAGCTCCACCTCCCCCGCCAGATCCGTCTGATGTTGGGCACCCACACTGCTGGGCACATTTGTCTTCTCCGGGGAGGTGGGCCCAGGAATAGCTGTTGCCAAGAGCAGGAATTTTCACACCTCAGTGTGGCCCTGCCTGTATAAACCCCACAAGTTGCCTTCCTCCTTCACCCAGCCATTCCCAGTGCCATCATGCAGGAAGCGGCCAAGGAGGTATAAATAAGCTGCAGCTCTAACTGGGCATGGGATTGTTGCCCCCCCATGCTGTCTCCCCTGGAGATGGTTGTGTACTGGAGCTTGATCAGAGCTGGGCTCTGTGCTTCACCATGACTACTCTGGCCCATCCTTGCAGCAAGTAGGAAACAGAGACATGCAAACCCAGCTGCAGCCTGCACGCTTTCAGTGCCTGCCTACATCCGAGTGGTGCGTTGTGCTCTGCATACTCACCTGGGAGCCTGCCCCTTCCTGCTACTGCAGTAGGTGCTTGTGCTGCTTAGCTGAACATTGAGCTCAGCAGTTAATTTCTACAGGAACGTGGGAAGAGACTCTCATTCAACCAGTTTCATGGAGCTTCACTCCTACAGTGGCGAATACACAGGCCTTGCTAATACAGCTCTGCCACATCAGTCGAACAAGAGGAGTGAGACAACGCGCTGTTCAACTTGTTAGAAGCAAGGTAAAAGTGCCTTACTCCCATGGCAACAAACATGCTAATGAAACACAGTACGCTAAGACCTGTCTATCACTGACAAAAAGACAGCATTTGGGTTCATAACATGGCAGAATAAGCTGGCTTTGAGGGAAAAGGCAAACATCTGAATTACTCAGGCTCATAAGCTACTGTGACATCTCTGGCAAAAGCAAGTAGTCCTTCTCCCATGCCTTGCCAAGGCAGGGGGACAAGAAGTACTTCTTTCTTTGTAAAGCAGGAAAGGTGACAAGGCTTAACTAAGCAGTGAATATGCCATGGTGTGCTGCCCCCATACTGAGGCAGATGTGATCCAGCTGTCATAAACCTGGCCAGGGAACTTCAGTGCTCACCAATGAAAGTAAAGTGTATTTGTCAAAATCAGATGCACAGGGCAGGCAAACCCCCCTAGGACAGGCCTGCCTGGCTCCCTCAACCAACCGTCTAAGACTACCATATGTGCAGGAATACCACAAGTTACCCTTGAAGTAAACAAGAGCATCTCTAGCGCTTGACCTGCCAGGCCCTGCATACATGCTATGCTTTGCAGAGAAGCAACATATATGCTCACTGCCAGGAGAGAAGAGCAGAGCCAGCAGAGCTGAAACATCTGGCTGAACAGCCTTATTGTGACGGCCTTCACTTGGAGAATTTCAAGCACTTATTCCCATGCAGAACGGGGCCGTAGACATCACAAGAAAGCAATACATGTGGAGCAGTGCTGCATCCCCGTCAGCGTCCTGAGTGGGCAAACAAACCAGCTCCTGGGCTCACCCTCTGTTGGAGACAGAGGCCCCCAGGACAGCAAGTGCCTCATTCACATGGGGCTCAGCCCCAGCAGGGGGATGGCAACTGTGAGCCAAGCACTGCTGTTTATACAAGAGCTGAACACCAGCACACAGAGGCTGGTCTGCAGGCCGAGCAGAGTCATGCCAGAGGCAGATGCCAAGGCCATAGGAACTGTTAACCATTGCTCTTTCGCGCTGCGGTTAAGTGGTGTGCACGCAGCCAGCCTCATTGCTCATGCAGAGCCAGGAGCTGCTTCAGAGACATCAGCAGCTGCTCTGGGAAAATGCTTCTCAAATAGCCCCATGCAACCACAGCACAGGACGAATGGGGGGAGTAGCAGCCCCCTCTCCTCCCATCATCCTGCCTCACACAGCAACAGGCGCCTGACCTGCCTCTTTCTTGATGCAGGCTTTACGTTTTAAAAGGGACCGCTATCTGGGGCAGGGGGTGGGGGGAAGTAACAGTGGGCAGAGGACATGCCAGACCCTAGTGAGAACCCCCATTTATCTGTGCTTTAGGGAGTCTTTTATTCCCTGGAGGCTGGAGCACATCAAGGCAAGATGAAATACCAAGTGCAGCGGAGCCCAGCAGATCTGCACTGCAGTGACAGATGGCCTGTTTTGCTTGGGTTTTTTTGAGATGCTCCCTCCAGTCATAGGCAGACCAAAACAGGCCCCTTCCAGCCCCGCCTGGAGCAGAGGCCAGCTGCCACTGGGGGCTAAGGGCAGGTCTTACCTCTCTGGCTGTGGAGGTTGATGGGTGGTCTCCACTGAAGGCCACGACCCACTGAAGGGAAAAGTGAAATTCAAAAGCCACAAGGTGGTCTGGAAAGGGTGCTGAGAGTACATGGGAGTGGCACAGCCAGCAGTGCAGTCTGGCCTTTACAGCAGCCAGTCAGGTGGGCAGCCACTCTACAAAGGCCTTCTCTGAGGCTGGGGGACCCAGGCTTCCACGCACAGCTATGAGAAAGAGAAAAGAGGCCTCTTGTTTTCTAAGAAACCCCTTAGATCTGCCTATGGCCATGGTGAGGAAGAATCAGGGCTGCAAACCACACAGGGGGCAGCCCCACCACCTCTCATCTTCATCTGGTATCTGTCTGTTCTTAGCAAGGACTTCAAGGCAGCACAGAAATTACTCTAAATCTCGATGGCATTTCTTCCATCCCCAGTGCCTGTCACAGGGTAGTGAATAGCTCAGCTTTGTTCCCTGCACAATGGGAGCAGCCTTCCACACCCTGCAGCTTGCCTGGTAACATGCTAAGTGGCCACCAAGGCTTCTTCCAGTCACTTCATCTTCAACTGCCCTTTTTAGCCCTCAAAGTAGCAGCCTTCTCCAAGGACCAAGCATGCTGTGGCACCTACCTGCAAGGGAACACCCTTGCGCAGGCATGGATATAGCTGTAGTCCCTGCCCCGGCAAGGTTAAAAACCACGTAGCTGGCCCAGTCAAGCCAGGACGTAGTGCTCATGTCATGGGGCATTCAGGCAGCAGGCAAGCCTACAGCTTCTGCGGTAAGCTAGAAGAGCCACTTATATGTGAAAGGAGGCATCTGCGTGCAGGGAAGCTCAATCTTCCCAACAGCGTCTGGGGCTAGGCAGGAAGGAGCCTGTACCTCGGCTTTTGATCTTTATTCTACAGACAAGTCGTTACTGAAACTCCCAATTACAGGATTAAAGACAAACGGGCTTCCTGCATACATACTAGGGCTGACCTATCCAGCCGGGGTATGAGGAGTCAGCAACAGGTTGGTCCTGCCAAGCTGCCTGAAGAAGGCAGGGCCTCTCAGGGACCTGCCAGGCCATAAGGAAGAGCCAGGGACTTCACTGCAGCCAGGCACAGCCCTCAGCCCATCACCCTGGTGTTTGTCACTGCTTACCTCATCATGGGCAAGGCTTGCAGTGCTTAGAGGACAGAAGCTCCTGGAGTCTGTTGCCTTTGGCACAAGTGAAGTGCCGTCTGCGAGCGCAGGCTGAAAGAAGTTGCTTGGCCCTGGCTCAGGGCATATCGCCAGCGCTACGTACAAAGCATTCCAGGGCGTCCTGGGTCCTCAGCTAAGCCACTGGTCAGATATCAAACCTGCGCAACCCAAACACATCACATAAAACCACCAGATTCCTCTCAAACTCAAGCTTCAGCAACCCCTAAGACACCTTCCAGGCAGCTAGGGCACGACACAAACGCCCTGCATCTGCAGCCATATGCCAGAAGGGGCCATTTCAAGGGGGCCTGCCTTTGTCCAAGCCTTCTCTTTCATCTCTTGCCTGTGGGGAAATCATTATCATAATATAATTTTTCTTGTCAAACAGGAAACTGAGTATCTGGCTAGGCAGAGGTAGGCAGAGTAGGCAGATCACAAACCCTCTGACTTTCTGCAGACAAAAAGTGCATCTAGGTAGATGAATAACTCTGCCCCTACAAGGCCGGCTTCTCCTCAATCTGAAGAAACTGCATACAGGAGCTGATATCGGGGTGGTGAAAAGCCAAGACTGGCTGATGAGAGCAACAACGCAGACAGGAATCCAAGGGCAGCTCTGGGTAAGTAACTGAAGCACAGCAACAAAATAGGCTACGTCCTCCAACCTTCTGTGATAATGTCCTGGCCCAGCAAGCCCCCAGTCCCATGGTTTCTACAACACCTTCAGAGAGAGGGAAGAAGTGCAACAGCTGGGAACACTGCTAATGACAGCAAAAAAGAAAAACACGACCAAACAAGCCTTGATCCTGCACGCAAGGTATTCTCCACTCTCTGCTGTTTCTTGTTGACACATAGCTAGTCACGGGTCTTTGTGGTAGGAGGAGACTGAACAACATCCCACACAACAGGACTGCTCCCACTGTGCACTTCTCACCATCACTACATTCAGACTAAGTGCCATTAACTTCAGCCATTAGTTTGGAGAGCAAGATGAAATTGGCTTCTGGCAAGGAGGAAGAACTGGTGCAGCCAAAAAAGGTCACGGCAGCACACGTGTTGGTATGAACTGAGCCAAGCACTTCTTAAGTTATATACGTGGTGCCACACTGGCACGGACTCCCACTAGCTTTCCTGCTCCAGGAGCAGCCCAGGATCTTGGCACAGAACCCTGCTTGCAGCAGTCATGATGCAAGTGTCAAGAGCGACACAGCACGTATGAGAGCACAAGTCCAAAGCAAACGCTGCTCTCTTGCACACAAATGCCTGCTCCCAAGGGTGCAAGTTCCTCTTGTTATAGATGCTCATTTGGGTTGATCTCCTCTGAAATCCAATGTTGCTTTAGGCTTGCTTGTAACACCAGTGTGGTGTCCTTTGTCACAGGCTGCTGCACTCGCAGCATAACCAGAGAGCTGTGGCTGCAGACTGCCTTACACACCGATGGTTTGGAATAACTGCAATTAAAATGTAATTTTGCTTTGAAATGTATTAAAAGCAAAATTATCCAGGCTAAAACCTTACTGTCACAACAAGAGCAGTCAGTCTGCAAACACTGCCTCCTTCGCAGCTAACTCAGAGACCAAGCTGTTATATTAGGAAGCACTCAGCTTGCCATTTGCTTAGGTCTGCTTTGCACTTTCCTCATTCTCCCACACAGCAGTATTAATGACCCCCAGCAAGAGAAGGGAAGAGGGGAAGAGAAAGAGATTCCAAGACTTGCAGGCAACCCACTGATAAGTCGATTAATTGGTTAAAAATACACCTCATCCTACCTTTACGTTTATACAGAGGGGGTCCACATCTTGGCTGAGTTCAGCCCTTTGCCGCAGGTTACCATCCTCCACAGCCAGAATGAGGCAGGGCCACTCTTCAGCACATCATCCCAGCTCCAGCTATTCACAAGCAAATGCTGCTAGCCTAAATACCAGCTTGAGCAGCCCTGGTAACCGGAGACAAGGCAGTGGGGGAAGGGGCCATGCCTCACACTAGAACTACTGAAGTGTGCAAAGAACATCCCGACTGGGTGCAGGCCAGGTCCCCTTTCTTTTACAGGGCAAAATCAGTGAAAGAAAACATCCCAATCAACCCCAGATTCGGGCAAAATTCAAAATAAGTTGCAACCTGACACACAAGAGCTTTGAAGAAAACAGAGCAATCCCTCCTAGGCGTTACAATGCTCTTTCCACGTCTCTAGAAGCAGAAGCCCCTGCTAACTTCTAGTAGGATTTGTGGCTCAGCAAGACGGCGGCTGCAGACTTAGACGTAAAAGAAACCCTGTAATTTCAGAGCACAAATATTTCATCAAAGCCACCAGTTACAAATAATCTCCTCTCTACACAGAGGTTCACTGTTACTCTGCTCCCCACCCCGTCAGCATTCAGTTTTCCCAAACTGCATTTGAAGTCCTATCTGGAATCCATTAGCAGCAGAAACCAAACTAATCAAAATAGCGTCCTACATGGGATATAGCTGGTAAAAGCCCAGCTATAAACACAAAAAGAGAGAAGAACTCATGCTCTTGAAACAAAAAGCTGAACAATTTCTGAGTTGCTGTGTAGCTCATGCTGCCTCCCTTGCTCCGTCCATGGGAGGAAAGACCACTAAAATCACCAGCTTGCTTAAAACTAGCTACTAAGAAAAACAAATTCTCTAAATCCTGCGCTTGTATTACTGCCCATTACCAAGCCTGCTGTGCTAGGTGCTGTACAAACGTGGCAGGAGGGCAAAGGATAAGACAAGGGAAGACTATAACTTGCTTGGATTTAGGCATAAGAAAGGAGAACAGATAGATACCCACAGTGGGGCAGGAAAGAACAAGATGGTAGGGAAGCAATGCCAGTCAGAGTTGATCTCAGCACACCACAGCCAAAGTACTGTGCAAGGAAAGTACAGGGAGGGTGGGGGTGACAAGCAGATGCAGGTGGAGACCAGCACTGTGGAAAATGCAAGGGAGCCTGGTTGCATGGGCCATGCAGGGAGTCAATGAGGGAAGAGATGAGGAGGAGGATGGAATTAATCAACAGAGAGCAAAAAAAGTGGTATATGCTTGATGTAACAGCAAAAGGATTGAGTAACCAGGTTAAAGCAACAGGCTTGGAAATACTTTTGCAGCAGCACTCTGGGTGGATGTGAACAGAGCTCAAAAATCCCTTCATTTCCCCTTCGGGTAGCTGGGCTTGACGAGTTCAGGAGAGTCTAATCACAGGAGAATATAATTGGATACAAAAGGATTGCACATGATTTCTGCTCTCTTGATGGCAACCAGAGGACCCAAAAGGCAGTTGTGGCTCGTTGCGTTGGAGCTGGCACGTCCCTTCTTTTTTTTTTTTTTTTTTTTTTTTAAAACTACTGCAACTCCCCAGCAACACCTAGGGTAGCCCCATTAAGGAAAGGCTGACTAAGCTCATGAATCACAACATGTCACAACAATCCCTGCTTCATTACAGTTCAGAGCATCCACAGAGTTAAACTGTGGCGCAGTTAAAACTCTGCCAGTTTAACTAAATCTGTTTTGTTAAACCAAGTAAAACTGTATGTGTGTGTGCATGAAAATGTATATATAATACACATATTTATATATACATATAAATAAAGACTTCCTAGGAAGTTGGACAGTAAGTATCTGAGATCTGCCTCTCCTACAGCTTGCAGTGCTCAGCAGCTACAGAACTCCCCGTGCCAGAGTGCAGCAGCTGCCCCCTGTGCTGTGTTTCCTCAGTTTTTCCTTCTTGCTCCACAGTCATTCATGACATTGAGCCCTGGCCAGAGTGCCTGGATAAATTCTGTGCTGATTTTCTCCTCCTTTTTTCTCCCAGCAAAGGGATTTTCTTAACATTTAAAAACTCCCGAACTCACAGGCCTGGGGGCTGAGTTTGGTCCTAGTAAAATCCCCAACTTTAATGATCGTATTTGCTGCAAAACAACCTCTCCACCTTTGAAGCAAGGTCTATCTTTTCATCAGCTCTGCGCACTCTTGGCAAAGCTCTTCTGCCACTGAAATTCTGCTCACGATCCCTTCTTGCAAGGATAACAGCAGGTGCTATTTCACAGCTTTGGTGAATGCTATCCTCTTTCCTTTCTGGTATTTCACCAGTTACAAACTCAGTCACTGATGGGAGCAAATGCCACCAAGAGGACTGACTCCAAGAAGAAAGCAGTGCCGAGAGCTGCACTATAAAAATGGCAGTACAGAACCAGCAGGTATGAAGTCTGACAGCGTGTCCCCAGTAGACACCAGCCTCTCCTCCCCTAGTGCACCAGCCCACACTCCTCCTTGGAGACTGTCAACAGGATAGCTGATGTTATTAATGCAGGAGGGTGTAAATATGACTGCACGTGATATATGACAGCTAAGGAAATCACAGTCAATAAACAAGCAGCTACTCTAAGTGACCAGCAGCTTTCTAGATGCATTGGGCATGGGCTCTACTGTTACAGGCATGAGAAAGGATTCACCAGCCCTGAGCTGAAGTAGTAAAGCAGCCTTGCAAAGTGCACAGTTTTGTCTGCTGAAATCTACTTTGGCAGCTGCCCTCCCTTCTCTGGCCACTGCTATCACCTGACACCGAGAGGCTGGTCCTGCTTTAGGCTACTACCTACGCTAGTCACTAGAGCCTCAAAATCATCTCAGAAGACTGTCTTGAAAAAAAGTGACACATTTTGAGTATTTACTGTTGGCTGAGAAACCAGAAGTCATGAAGGAGCGCGCGCCTGTGTGTACGACCTCTGTCTGGAGGAGGAGAAGGAGGAAGAGGGCAGCATGTTTCCAGGCTTCTTAGAGAAGAGCAGAATTCCCCTCCTCAGTGAAGGTCAACAATCTCCTGTAATCAGATTCCAAAGTGAGCCCCTGCGAGATTTGTGATAAAGTCACTAAAGCTGCCAAACTGCACAACAGCAACTAATCACTCCCTCTCCTCAGAGACTGAGGTCACCTGCAGAGGTTTTGCATGCTTTGCCTTTACATCCGTCCCAACAGCCGCACCATTACGCTATACAAATACCCCAGTGTAACCACAGGCCAGTGAAGACAGACTGGACTGTTGCACGTGTCTCCCCGCTCTGGCATCCATTATCTCCTGTTTAATAAGATCTTCCATTCTCAGCTGGAGATTGTGACACCCCCAATATGCCCTTGGGCCTGGATGGGGGAGCATTGATGCTTTCTCTCTAGTCTCCAAATCACATCTTTCCCCTGTGACAAGCTGAGCCAAACTCTGCTCTGCTTCACTACTCAGTGATGCGCTAGGATCTACCCGTGCTGCACACGCGAAGGGCAGCCTGCCCAAGTAGCACCGTTGACTCTCCCAGCTCCACCAGCAGTCTGTAGCATTCCTGGGGACCACAGCAGACAGCACATCAGCCAGTGCATTAATTTCCCAGGGTATGCCTCCTCTCACTTCAGCTAAACAAGGGGAAAGGCTCTTCCTCCTCTCTGTGTGGGTGCTTTTGCCTTGGGAGATGTAGAGCTGGAACAGAACCCAGCTACCCAGACTGTGTGTCGAGCCTCCCTTCTTTGGGGTTGCTGACAAGCCTAGAAATAAGCCCCTATTTAAAAGCATCCTAAGACTCATAGGATCTCAGCCCCCCTGGGGCAGCCAGAGGAGCCCAGTCAGAGGCGGTGGTGGCGGGCCAGGGGAGCCCTGTCCATATGTCGAGGGCTTTGATATGCAGATGGCAGCCATTGTGAGTTGCAGCCCCATCTGTAAGTGGAGGGAAGCACCATGTCCAGACTGCCTGAACGGATCTGTTTAACTCCTGTGACTAAACCAAATTCCAGTCTCCAGGAGGGATCTAGTCATCCAGATGGATGCCAGCACACGAGCATTTGGCAGTTCTGCTGCCCTGCTCCGCTCTTGTCCCGAGATCTCAGTGAAGAAAGCATCCAAAGACAAAATTTTGCTCTCACGCACAAGACTCGGGAGTCAGCTAAGGAAAGGCCTCTGCTAGCACCAGATCTTGCACCTCAAGGGCAATGTACTCCCCTTGCAGCTCAGCTGCAACCTGAGCTGGGAAATCCCACCACCTGCCAGGAGGAAATGCTGCTTCCCTGCCATTAGGGACCAATGAGAGTCGTGGTCTTGCAGCAGATTAGATTCTACCTGACTCAAGAGGAGTCCCAGACTTTCAGATAACTCTGTCAATTTACACTCATGGACAGTCTAGGACACTGATGAGTATTTATACAGGGGTGCTCTGGTGATTAAGGGAAGGCAGCAGATGCTTCCACCAGAGGAAGCATTACCTCTCTGCACCGCAGGAGAACATGCTGATGCTCCTGGGATCACAGACAGCATTCACAGGTGAGCAGCCTCGATCACAAAAAGTTCTACGCAATGGCCAAGCATTGCATTCCCCAGCCTCTTCTACCTGTCATACCCCTCCAGCAAGGGGGAGGATTCATGCAGGACAGTAGGAGGGAGATGGAACAAGGACCCCAGGCACACAGATCAAGGCTTTGCCCTCCTGCATGCGCCACAAACACATCACGTAGGCCTCACGCTGCACCAGATGAGAGCCTGAGGTGCCGTGGCATGTGCTCAAAAGCGTCTGAACCCAAGAACCCATCACCTTCAACTGTGAATTTTGCTTGGATTTAGCACACGAACATCCCTAATTAATACACTGCTGCCTGTAGCTCTGAGGGACAAACTAAACTTAGGCACCGGTATCACACCTGCATTGTGCAACCAGAAAGGGGCACCAGATGCTGGTGCTACCTAACCAGCTAGATTCGGCATTCTCCTCTGCTAGCTGAGCTTGCTGGGAGACAGAGACAGCACTGTGATGCCAATTTGACAGTGAAGTTGTTGATTAAACGCAAGAGAAAACAGCCTGGAAGCCAGCAGGTCTAGCAGTGAGTTATAGGAGAATTTGCTCATAACACAGAATATTTCCAAACCACTAATTTTGAAAGACAGAATTATTTGGGGAAGCTATAGCAGGTTGAATTTAAATGGTCAGGACTTCTTGTTTGCACAAGAGGCCTATTTCAAACTCCAAAGCAAACCAGATAAACTTTCTGATATATGAATAGCCTCTGCTGGGAAAATAAACAGTAGAGGCTTGCAAGAAGGCTTCTCTAGCAAAAACCTAGTGGGAAAGAGGAGGGAGAGATTTCAGGCATTAACCTTGCATGAACTCTGAGAGAAGATTAGTTTTCCAATGTTTAGGCTCATTCCCCCAACTGCTTCAGACTACATTTGAAATGGGCACCCCTGAAATGACAGTGTGAATCAGACTAGGGGTCTTTCTAGCGTCATGATTTTAAAAGCCTAACTGAGGGAGGAGAGACAGAAAGAGCGATGAGACAGTTGCTGTCCGAAAATGATGCTGCCAGATCATGGTGGCTTCCTCTAGAAAAGTTTTACAGCATCAGGCAAGGCATGTCTGGCATGTCTAGTCTGATCTTCATCATCATCGAGAGTATTTGCACGAGTAACCAGATGAAAGCTGCTATTTGGGAATTTCATGCAGCCCCTCTCCGAAAAAAGTAAAGGCAATCTCTATGCAGAGGTAGCGACAGAACAGGCAAGGCATGTTAAGCCTCTCCTGGAGGCTTTATTAGAAGCCACTGTACAAACCTTGTTTCCTCTGAGGTGCTGGGGGCAGAGCCATGTTCTGACACGCACAGGACTGTTGGTAAGAGAAAAGCATAGAGGAGTGGCGACCTCCATGTCTATACATAATAAGCACACTGCAGTAGTGACACATACTCGTCAAACATCTCTTCTGACATTTTTGTGCTAAGTTCTACTCTACAGTTCTCCTCCAAGCACATTCACAGAGCTGGGAGTCATAATGCCCCTTCCAATAAAATTATCGCTCAGACTGTGCCAAACAGCCTGCGATAGAAAGATGCTGCATTAGAAAAATCACACTTTTAGTTCTATCCCAGCTACCAGGATCCTTTCCAGTTTCCCAGAGACCAGCATTCACAGCCTTTCTTTTCTCATCAATGAATAAGCAAAAAGGAACATGGATAATTTATTGCCTAAAGGGGGTTTGGAAAGCTTCCCTCAAAATCATGGTCTGAGACATCATCTTTGGGACATCATCAGAATCTAAGCACAGCAGAAAACTAGAAGTCTCAGCAGGTAGCTACCCTGAGCCTTTTGGTGAGAACTGAGAAGTAACGACATCTGCAGAAGTTCAGCTAATTTATCATGCCCTGGATTTCAGCTGTCCTATCTAGAGATTAGATCCATCACTTGAAGCTGGGAACACTGTGCCAGCAAATTTCAGTCACCCACAGGACAGGGAAGCCTAGCAAACCTTGCAACAGTCGAAGAGAGCAGCCATCTCTCGTACAGTCCACAACCTTTAACAGAAATGCAGGAGGAAAGGTACCACCCGCACTGCGTGTGCATCCAGGTAATTTGGAGGCATGCAGTCCCAACAATAAATTCTAGTCATGATTAAGTTACATGCACTGTAATGATCATGCAGTATCCTCAGAGGAAGAGAAATAGAGACAGGCACTACTGTATTACAAACAGTGCAACCCTGGGATTCAGATGGACTGTGCAAAGACACGCACAGCCCACAGGGCTCTGTCTGAGCATACAAAGGACACACACAAAGCACTCTGATTCATGCTGGATGCATATACATGCACACAAGCAACCGAGTGAAAAGCCTTCTCTATATTGTTTCCAAACAATCTCAATACAACTAACACGTCAGCCGGGGCACTGGACACTTGGTACTTACAAGAGCGTTTTCTGTGCCTGTCTGCTGCCGGAATCAGGACAGGGTATATTCGACTCAAAGGGAGGGTGAGTGCAGATTTGCAGAGAGGCGCTCCTGGCAGTGGGGTCTGAGCTGATGTGAGGAAGGGCCCCAGCCCCTCTTTGGGCCCCAGACACAGCAACACTTGCTCACAGGATGGAGCGCACAGACGCTGGCATTCCTACAGCAGTAAGGACAATGGGGAGGGATGAGGAGGTGCTGCCATAATCAAATGCAGGCCAGCTGGCCCTCCTCCAGAAAGGGCAGGCACCTCCTGCACTTGCCAAAAGCTTTGTTTTCTAAGCCACAAAGAACAAAGTGGCCTGAAGATGAGAGTGAGAGGAGGAAAATCCACTGCCGGTGCAGATTCACATGTGAGCACAGGTAATCCACTCTGTGAGAGATGTCAACATGGACGGAGAGGCCTGGGTGTTACTCTGCACGTGCTAAGCATGGCTCAGACACAGCTCTCTGTGTGCACCAGAAAGAAGTCGGGGATGGCTGGAGATCACTACTCAAGAAACAGAATCAGCATGGGCCAGGGGTCCTTTGACTGAAGGGGTCCAAGGGCGGCAGCCAGAGAACACCACTGAAGAAAGGGTGGAGAGAGCAGAGCTCAAAGAAATCTTTCTCACTCAGGCCTCACCCCAACAATTCTGAGCACTGGGCCTCTGAATGGCTTTCCCTTGGAAAGCAAACACAAGGCAAGGTCCCCAGATGAATCAGGCTCCCGGGCCCCTGTCAGGTCAATACCCATGCTTTCAGTGAATATCAAAAGAGCCAGCATCTTGCAAAACATCCTGACAAGCAGGAAAAAGCTCTTGGTGTCAGGGCTGTCTCAGGTCCTCCTCTGATGATACAGGCAATTTAGCCCTAAGGTGGGTACCACACCAAGTCAGGGCCCCAAGGCAGGCAGTGCTGAGCTGGCGTGAGGTGACTCTGCCCTTTCCAGCTGGGTTAGTGCTTTCTTCTGACAGGATGACTTTTTGCTAGCAAGTATCATGTGTCTTCACTACTGACTTTCTGCAGGACTGGGTGTCATCCCAGGGCTGGCAGAGGCTGTACTGCATGCTCTGGCTCATTACACAGGCCCTGTCATTAAACAGGCATTAGACAGTGCTCTGGCTCATTAGACGTGCACACTGCAAGACACGTAGCTGCAGTCCTGACAGGGGTCTCAGGGCACACAGCTCTCATAAGACAATTGCAAGCCTGTGGTCAGAGGCAGCTGGGCACTTTGCTCCTGCTAAAGTCAAGATCACACAGAGACCGGGGAATGTAAGAACAACCAGGGAAAGAATTTCACCCACTGGAAGACTGAGAGAGGAAAAAATTTAAGGGGCTAATGACGTAACCATGGAGAGGGAAACTTGCTCTCGCTCCTTCTGGTAACGAGGGTGTGTCTACTGCTGTGTTACTGTGAAGCCAGGACAGGCAGCGAGAGTGAAGGGCACTGGGGCCAGCCTTTGAAGACACCCAACAGCAAAGCAGACACTGGTGCTTTTGGTACAACGTACACCCTTGCTTGCTCAGCCTCCCACTTCTCCCCAAAGCACCGTGTGGTGCCAGGGCCCATCACAGCCTTGAAACCGAGTAAACAAGGGACGGAGGCCAAGACCAGGCTTGAAGCCACAGGAAGATGGCAGGTCCCCGAGTATGCCCACGCTGAGTTTGTGGTACTGAAAAACAATCCTCCCCTCCTGCAGCTGAGACAGGCAAGGCAGCTTCCTTTACCACTCCTCCTGCTTCAGCCCAGCCAACATGCAGCCCCTGTCAGCCACCAAGAACTCCTGCCACAAAGGAAGCATGGACAAATGGAAACATCCAGCTTGGCACTGGTCATGGTTTTGGGGAAGGAGCGAGGGAAACCCACCAGCCCGTGTGCAAGCTCTGTGCGGTCTGGCCCTGCTCAGCATGCCTCATCACAAGGAGCTCTGATAGGCCTTTAGGAACTGACAAGCAGTGAAAGACACAGTATGGTGTCCTGAGGAACCATATGGGGCAATGCTGTCCCTGTTCCACGGCCTGTTTAGCAGCTATATTCAGCACCCTACAAATCACTGTCCCACCGCAGGCAGAGAAAGGGCAACAGAATGGTGCCTCCCATTCCTAGTAGGCAGCGAGGTACGTGCGGGATGAATACCACGATCCCCATGGTGGGCACTCTACTCCCATGACACATGCTGAGATGTTTGGCGAGAACTGAGCTTGCCAACTCATTATCATAGCGTGCATTGCTTACACATCCTCAGGCTTCTTCCTCGAATCCTGGGCTCTGGCACGCTGCAGGTTCTTTACAAGAAAGATATCAAGGACACTGCTGAGTTTAGACTGCTGCTGTTGATCCCCTCATATATTAGGGAAGGGAAAATGGGGTTAGGCAAGCACTAACAAGATCACTGCAGTAAGTTCAGAGCAGCTCAGCATCAGAAGAAAGTGAAATTTGTTTAGATAAAACCCACTTTCCCCCCACCTCCCAGACCACACCACTAACTTTGCTTTGGGAAGGCACTGTGGAGCACTGCGGACATCAAGATCAAAACAACTGGCACTGGAAGATCTTTCACGCTGTGCAGTAATTTCTGCACTCACCATACAGATACAGGATGCATCCCTTTCACACTCCTGGTTTCAGTTGGCCACTGGTTCATAATACCCATGTGTTGTATTTACAATGCCAACATTGTTTATAGTTCTACTGAAACCAGTGAGATCAAACTTCTCCTCCCTCACCAAGCAAGAGTATCTCCCCTCCACACTAAAGTGGTGTGCAGACATACCGTGCCCCTATCATTCTGTTTTCATTGGAGCTGTGCAGCATGAAAGGTACAACCAAAAGGGATACTGCTGCCAAGGACTGTGTTGCCCAATTGCCAGCCATTAAAAAAGAAGCTAAAGGAGTGGTGCTATGAAGTCCTAACAAAAGAAAACGGGCAATCTTTGGGGTCTGTGTAATATTCGTGCCCCTGGGAACGGCTCAGGCTTTGAAGCTGTAGGAAGACATCCGCTACTGTTGTGCCATGTCTGACTACACTGGCAACCCAAGAGCGCTGCACGAGCATGGTGTAGTTTTCATGCCTAAGTGGAGGACAGAGCAGCCATCAGGTTCTGCAGTCTACACACCTGTGCTCCAGATTTTTCCCACTTTGCTAACTAGCTTCATACAGAACTGATGTTGGGCTTAACTACAGATTTCCAAAAATTCTGGACAATGCCTGGTACCTTTCTGTGCCTCAGTTTATCAGAAGGAATATGGGAAAAGCAGTACTTACCAGGATCCTTATCAGGACTACCATGATGGCAACAGACGTTCAAGGACCAGAGCAACCACCCAACACTTTTGCTCAGTGAATGAGGCAGGCCCAGGCTCCTGCCATTCTCCCATATCACTGACATGGTACTTCGCTCTCTACAGGAAAAAAATGATGCATTCCTGCAGCAAGAGGGTCCCCTACCCACACAGCAAACTGAAGAGATTAGCTAGAGCAGACCTGCAGAGCATCATCAAACAAAATCAGTCCTTGCATGGCCTGACAGTAATGTTCTGGGCTGCCTTCTCCACATTCCTCCCTCGCACAGGATGTTTCTCAATGTTTTCATGTTTAGCTGAACTTTCTCCCCATCCCCTCAGCACTTCTGGCTGCCAAGGCAGCTCAGAGACAGCAACCTAGTGGCACTTACATCTGGTATAGCTTAACTTTTAGTGTCTTATTCTTTCTGGAATTTGAGAACTTCAATACCCAATGTTTGCACAAGTGTGGAATAAACGGAGCACAGACTCACTGGTCCTCTATGCCTGCCAAAGCTATATTTTAAAATGCACTTAAAAAACCTACTGTTTATTCATCTGCACCTTTAGAAATGAAACCACACCAAGTCCAACTGCAGGCCTGCTGAACGAGTGTATTCACATCAAACCAAAAAGGTGAGTATGTCAGAAATTCAGCACAGTCACCACATGCATCATCTCTCCCGGCTTCCCAGCTGCCTGGGTCAACTCAGTCCTTGGGTCCCACTGCCTCAGCCACACTCCCCAGCACCCTGCTCTGGGGCTCCACTTCCTCACTCAGGCCTCCAAAACTGAGGAACTAGGCTATAGGACTAGGACTGAATAGCTGAATGCTGCTCCTGATGCATCAGACTGAATCTACCACAGCCAGGGGATAACATGTAAACAGAACACAGGTAGCCTAGCCTGGCCCAGTGACCAAGGCCAGGCACAAGTAGCCAATCTCTAGACTCCTGGTGTCCAAGGCCAGCATTGCAATGACACTTCTATTCGACAGTCACAAGGACGGCCTACAACCTGGAGCTTGAGATAGCAGATCGCCTCCATTCTTAATAGATATGAACGTTTATTGAATAGATACCCCCCCCCCCCTTCTCCAAAATACTAACTTGAAAAAGTCACTATAGAAAATTTGGCAGAGCTTTTCCAAATCACAGACCCAGCTCTCTGTTGGTAAACACATTGTATCTCATATCTTTCATAAATAATCAACTTCCAGATTGAGTCCAAGCAGTCTTCTTACCCCTCAGCCCTGCAACAGATGCCTTGTCTCACCTTGTCAAAGAATTCATACAGCCTGACCGTCTCACAGATCCGATGCCTATTTTCATCCAGTTGAGTGCAGAACTCCTCCAGCTGATCTTTGTAGGTCTGCAGCTTCACTTTGTGAGCATGTACATCCACAGAGGAAAAGTCTTCCCATCGATCCATCTTCTTTAGTGCTTCCTGGCCCCTTCTGCAATATTCCTGAAAGCAAAATGTGATTGCATATGAGGATACGAGAGTGACTGTTGTGGGTGACTCCCTGCTGCAGGGGACAGAGGCACCTATCTGCCGATCTGATCTCTTGTCCAGAGAGGTTTGCTGCCTGCCAGGGGCTCAAATACCAGATGTCATGGAAACACTGCCAAGGCTTGTCCATGCACCAGACTATTACCCTCTGCTGCTCTTCCATGCGGGCACTAATGACACCAAGGGCAAAATGGATACCATCAAACAGGATTTCAGAGCTCTGGGGACGGTGGTCAAGGGTCTGGGAGCCCAGGTCATTTTATCCTCAAGCCTGTCTGTGAGGGGGAAGGATGGGAGGAGGAGGAGTAGATGGAATTTCCAAGTTAACAACTGGCTGTGCCGCTGGTGTTGGCAACAGGGTTTTGGTTTCTATGACCATGGGAGCCTGTTTGAAGATCAATAACTGATCGGGAGAGGTGGGATCCACCTCACTAAGCGGGGCACGCGTGTCTTCGCCAACAGGTTGGCCAGCCTGGTAAGGAGGGCTTTAAACTAGGAAAGATGGGGGAAGGGGAATGTTATAGGGACAGGGTAGTCAGTCACACGGAATGCTGTCACGGATGGCTATGTGCTTCTTAGGAAAGATAGGCCAGGAAGGCAAGGTGGTGGAGTTGCTCTTTATGTGAGAGAGCAACTAGAATGTATGGAGCTCTGCCTCGGGGTGGATGAAGAGCAAGTTGAGAGCTTATGGGTAAGGATTAAAGGGCGGGCTAACATGGGTGACACGGTGGTGGGGACCTGATCAGGCCACCTGATCAGGAAGAAGTAGTCAATGAGACCTTCTACAGACAGCTGGAAGGAGCCTCATGATCACAGGCCCCGTTCTCATGGGAGACTTCAACCACCCTGACATCTGGGGGGAAGAGAGCACAGCTAGGCACAAACAGTCAAGGAGGTTCCTGAGAGCACTGAGGATAACTTTTTGACACAGGTGGTGGAGGCGCCAACAAGGAGAGGTGCAATGCTAGACCCTGTACTAACAAACAAAGAAGGTCTGGTTGGAGATGTGAAGGTTGGGGGCAGCCTTGGCTGCAGTGACCATGAGATGGTGGAGTTGAGGATCCTACGAGGAGGGAGCAGGGCAATGAGTAGGATTGCAACGCTGGACTTCAGGAGAGCTAACTTGGGCCTCTTCAGGGACCTACTTGGAAGAATCACATGGGGTAGGCCCTTGAAGGAAGGGGGGTCCGAGAGAGCTGGTTAATATTCAAGTATCACTTCCTCCAGGCTCAAGACGGGTGCATCCCTCTGAGGAAGAAGTCCAGCAAAGTGGGCAGGAGACCTGAATGGATGAGCAAGGAACTCCTGGCAAAACTCCAGCAGAAGAAGGAAGTCTACAGAATGTGGAGAAGGGGACAGGCCACTTGGGAGGAATACAGGGATGTTGTCAGAGTATGCAGGGATGCGACAAGGAAGGCTAAGGCCCATTTGGAATGAAATCTGGCAAGGGATGTCACGGACAACAAGAAGGGCTTCTTCAAATACATCAATAGCAAAAGGAAGACGAGGGGAAATGTTGGGCCCGCTGCTGAATGGGGCGGGTGCCCTGGTGACGAAGGATACAGAGAAGGCAGAGTTGCTGAATGCTGCCTTTGCTTCAGTCTTCACTGCTAAGGCCAGCCCTCAGGAATTCCAGACCCTGGGGACAAAAGAGAATACCTGGAGAAAGGAAGACTCTCCCTTGGTGGGGGAGGAGTAGGTTAGAGATCATTCGGGCAAACCTGACATCCACAGAACCATGGGCCCTGATGGGATGCACCCACGAGGGCTGAGGGAGCTGGCGGATGTTATTGCTAGGCCACTCTCCATCCTCTTTGATAGGTCCTGGAGATCAGGAGAGGTGCCTGAGGACTGGAAGGCGGCCAATATCACTCCAGTCTTCCAAAAGGGCCAGAAGGAGCAGCCAGGAAACTACAGACCTGTCAGCCTCACCTCCATCCCTGGAAAGCAGGAGGACTGGAGCATCTGTCCTCTGAAGAAAGGCTGAGAGAGTCTCCTTCTCTGGAGATATTCAAAATCCGCCTGGATGCGATCCTGGGCAATATGCTCTAGAGGACCCTGCTTGAGCAGGGGTGTTGGACTAGATGATCTCCAGAGGTCCCTTCCAAACTCAGCTGTTCTGTGATTCTGTGATATGGTGACCTGACATGGATACAGTGAGTAGTCTTCAAAAGCCATTAACAGCTAGGGCTAATTAGGCTAGGTTTAAGGTTCAAATCAGATGGGTGGGATGTACTTGTTACAACTGTTTTCTGAGGAATCTTGACATCTAATATGATCCATATTAGCCACAGAGCAGCTTGTAAAGCCTGTGGCCCTTTTAAGGTCATAGACCAATTCAGATTAAAAAAAACAGTGTTTCAAGCACCTCACCAAATTAAAAAAAAAAAACCTTCTTCCATCACAACAGTTATTTTTCTCAAGATTGGCAAATGCCCTCTACTGAGCTGGGAGGCAGCTGGTGGCTTTGCCTACAACAGGAGGAGAGCTGGAAAGCTAAGTAGAGTAAATGAATGACATGCACCTTGGTGATGAACCCTCCACCAATATCACCTTCGTATCATGGCTTTGGTTGAGCACATATGATGCACGGACGCTGCCACTCAGACTCTGAAGAACACCTTTTTCCAATCAGACAACACTTACACTGGCAACAAGATCAAATTCTCTGAAATGCTTTTGTGCTTGAAGCAGCATCTCCAAAGAATCATCCAGGTTGATCATTTCCTCTAGTCTTTTTCTGCCAACTTTCTCAATCCAACTGCTGACCTAGGAGAGAAGGAAAAAGCTCTACTATTAGTCACTCTGTGCTACTTGGCAAGGTCACGCTTCATGTGGAAAGAACAGGGAACTGCTCTCATAAGGCTGGTCATTTCATTACTGGAAAGAATGTTCATGTACACTTCTCTCCCCATCTTGGCATTTCAGTGCAAACCTCCTGTTTGGACTTTTCCCATTTCAGGTTACTGAGCAATTGCTAAGCTCTCCTATTGCTCACATAGCCTTAGGCACAAACAAGGCAAGTAGCTACTTGGGCTGTTTCGGGTGAGCCATGGTCTAATGTGAGCTCTGAAACTTGTAGGCTAGCCTGCTATTCCTATTAGTTACCCAAATGGGATAAAAGCCTCTCTGCTGCCAGATTTCCTATACCACTTCCCATTTCTGACTGGCAGAAGGACATGAGCTAAATTATTGTGAATGTAACGACAGACTCTCACCATTTGCAATGTTTCACGGTTCTTTGGGGGCTCTCAGATATGGTTTTTCAGAAGGAAGCTCCCCACACAGCCTCTATGTCAGAGCCCAGTCATTGCCATTGTTATAAGTCTATATCCTCAAACACAAGTAGACAACTCAATGACAGTCCTAAAAGCAAAGCAGACATAGGAGGGTGGGGAGGATAGCACAGCATCTCCATCAACGCAGGGTTTGAAAAACAGGCTAGTAAACTTGTCTGCAGTGCTTCAGGGATAGCTGCACTTGCGGGGAGGGACATGCTAAAGAAGCTTTAGTAAAGTGCCCTTTAGGGCTGTTTCTTTGTATCATTGAAATCCACGCCCCAGTCCAAACTCACGCTCAAGGACCAACTTCTTTTCACCTCTGAATGTACACCTGGGCTGCGAGAGGGTCTGTGCCTAGGGAACAAGTCCACAGGCAAGAGGAGGAGATAGGGCTGGATTCCCAGGTTGTGACAAACTGCAAAGGGGCACATCACTGCTACCTAGTCCTCCTAGGCAGGCTTAAAAGCAGAAGCAGCTGCTGCCAGCAATGGCTGCCAACACTGGAGATCTGCAAGCAAAGAAAGCTAGGAGCAGTCAGTTTTGCTCCACTCGGTCCAAAAAGAGTCTAGCATAAAGCAGGGACAGTCTGGAGTACATGCCTCTGTGCCCTTTCTTCATTTTTATTTGGTATTAGGAACCTGTGTGTTTAACTTTAAGGGTCTCTCTACCAGGTTCTTTCGTCACACTTCGTCCTGAACAGACAGAGCACAGTGCCCAAGTGTCTACCTCTTGGGATGGGAAGATCATTAAAACTCTTGGATATGCCTTGGCCTAATGAAAACAACAGGTAGGCTACAACCTGTTTTGAAAATCCAGTTCTCTTCAAAGCAGAGTCAAGAATCGTAGAAGAGCTATGGAGGAATTGGTCCTAGTACTATCTTTAAGGATACAGGTTCTTAAGGAAAGCTCCACATAGCATACAATCCATATTATATATATCCATACACACAATGTCACAAGTGATATAGAATGAGCAGCTGCTCATTGCATCCAGAGGCAAAAGGAATATGCCTAGAGCATATTACATACCAAGAACCTGAGCACCGCACAGGAATCTAAACAGCAGAGTATCACAGAATTATAGAATGATACAGAGTATACATCAGGGAAGGGCACTAGCATGGGCTAGGTATGCAATATGCAGCTCATTCAGCAGCAGGACATAGGCAAACCACGCAGGATCCACAGGCCAGAGGGACACATGGACTCTTCAGCAGTTTGTTGCCATCACTCTGCTACTTCTCAAGGTGGAACATGAAGAATGGCTCCTCAAAAGTCTGGGTGGCATGATATTTCTTCTGAGCAATGTATGAAGACACCCCACCTCCAGGTGTGCTGCCTACCCAAGAGTTGCTGCACTGTGGTCTCTGAGACAGGAGAAAGCTCACAGATATTTATGGAGTTTCACTGAGCCACACTTAGATAGCAGCAGATTGGTAAAGGTCTGGAGACTTTTACCTGGGATCAGGAGATACCAGGCAAACACTGACTTGGTTCTCAACACATCTGAAAATCTATCCCAAATGTGTCTGTTCTGTTGTTCAGATCTTCTTTCTGAATGTCTACAGGCATCATTCTACAAGAAAACCCTTCACATGAGAGATCAACAGGCCCAGTACCTGCAGTGGGACACACAGTCAGAGAGTGGCAGCGGGCAGTCACTAGAACTGACAGACAGGCCTTACCTCCTTGAAACATTCTTCTACTTTCTCAAACTCCATCACCAGCTCCAGTTCCTGGATGCGTTTGTTTGACAACATCACCAGTCGGTGAACGCCCTCATCAACTTGATTATAGAGCACGCTAGCAGCATCAAGTGCGTCTCTGGAAGGGGATACAAGTCTGGTCAGGGAGTTTGCATTAAGTTCTCCCCCCAACACTACTACATACAAACACGACCCGGCTAACAGCAGCCCTTCAGTCATTCTCCCAGTGGGACTCAAGTAACGGTCATCTCCATATGGAGAAAAGAAGGAAAATTCTGTGGCTCCCTGCTCATTCCTATGAGTCACCAATCTCTGTTTCCAGTGCAGAAGCCCTGGCAGGAAGGACAAGAGCATCTCCTCCCAGCCAGGTCCTTGCAACATTTTAGTCTAAATGTCACACTTTCGGAAAGGATACTCAGCTTTCTATAAACACAGACTCTTGCATCAATGTGTTTTCACAAATCACAGGCTCAGGCAGTCTCAGCTTCTGAAACCACCAGAAGAAATTTAAATAAGTAAATAAACAATAAAAAGAAGTAAACGCTAGGATGTAAATCTCTCCAGAGCAACAAGAATAATTTAAAGCACCTGAGAGCCTACTCTCTTTCATGAATTTCCACCAGCCAAACAAAAAAGCAAAGTGTACAGTGTCCCAGGGCCAAGAAAAGTTGAATTTAACAGTGTTGTGCTGGAAGCACTCAAAGACAGAGCTCCCCACCTTCCACAGGTAGCTGTGCTGACCAAAGCGCAAGAGGCAATGTCATGTGGCACTCTTCCTGCCAGCTTGGCCACAGCAGAAGTTGATTTTCTGCATGCACAGGCAGGGATGGAGGAATTCAGGTTGGAGCCAGGGACTGAGCATATCCTTTAATACAGGCAAGAAGATAAATACTGGCAAGCTCCCTTCAGATGTGTGCAGCACCTCTCCAACACAGGCTTGAGGAAATTACAGACAGGATGCAGGGGAGAGGATGGAATTCAAACTCATTCTTTCTTTGTGTTCCTGAACTTCTCAGCTTTATTTTCTTCTGCTTCCAGATTTTCCTTCTTTTTGTAAGGAAATAACTCAATTGACACCTACAACAAAATACTATAACTTCTTTCAGCGGCACACTACACCAGAACGTGTTGCTGCTGGAATGCCTTCTGTGCTCACCCTAAACCAGCTTCCATATACATTTTTGGCTTACAACATTCTGGCCTGTGGCTTTTTTTAATCATATTATTAAAATTATCCAAAGCACTTGTGAAATACATAGGTAGCTAATAAAACTGTGAAAACCTTGCTAATGGAAATTAATAAAAGCAGCTTAGCATTCAGGTTCATTTCTGCCCTAAGTTGCAGACATTTTGAACCTATGATATGCAAACATTTAGTGGCAATGATCCGGAAGTTTTTAGCTGGTACTTAACAAACATGAGTGCGCAATAACTCTGGACAACTAGCTCTGCATAGCAGAAACCCACAAGATTTTTCCAGTCAGAATTCCATCTACTGCATATTAGCCAACTTCTCAAACCTCAGGCTTTTAGATACTTTGTTTTTTCCACTTCAAAATGACATTAGACTGCATGAATTTCTCCAAAGGGCAGCCAAAAAACCCAAATTGTTTCTGGACTATGATCAGTACTACTGCAGTGCATAGGAGACAGGTTCTCTACAGAGAGTCTGCAAGCTTAGATGGAAAGACCCATGCTGTAAGGCTGCTCCTGTGTTTCCCGAAAGCACCCATAAACAGTGACGATATTAGCCTGCTGTTTTGTAATCCTTTCATAGTGACAGACCCAGATCAAAGCCAGGAGGCTTGTAGCTGCAGAGCCATAACCAATATCCAAGCTGAGCTCTGGAAAGTTTGTTTACAGAACAGGTTCTAAAGGCAAGTTCCCTTCAGCAGCAGTGACATACCTGGGAAAGCTGATGAGAAACAGTTCAGATCGCTTGAAGTTATATTTGGCAACAACATTAAGGCTGTTGGTTTTCGTACAACAGAGAATATCTGTCAGATCCTAGTTTCTGAATGTGGCTCCAGCAAAATGCAATATCGATTGCTAGACAGGCAGACGCCCTAAGGTCCTACTGTTGTGGGTCTCACGTCTCCGGCATGAATGCTGTCTTTTACTGAGGAAAGCATATGTATACACCAAATTCTTCCCTTGCCACTGGCACAGACAAGCAAGCACCTACAACTTCACACGTTACAGGCTGCTAGATGCAAACATTTGCAATTGTTTGCTCATGAGATGAAAGATTTTTCCAATCTTTCCCTGAGCTTCCACAGAAATTAATTTGGTCTTGATGCTACTTTTTTGATGACACACATCAGTAGGGTAGTTTTCTGCTACATTTTTCTGCAGGGAAAGTTCTTATGCACACCCAAATCCATGATAAGGAAAGAATGCACAGTATCAATATTTAACAAGATATTGCAAGACGGTAATCTGACAATGCAGTAACTTAAAACAAGTTCCAGCTCTTCTGTTGGCTGACCTAGCATGGTACGCAATCTGATATAGGGAAAGGGAGACCCACTCCACTCCTTCCCACATCTGATAGAGGAAATAGGACTCCAGCTGTCCTGCTGTCCCCTCACAGGCTTCAAGCAATTCTCCTTGACAGGAGTCCATCACAACCTGAGCTGGGAGGCTGTAAGTACTACAGAATCCCATGTAGCAGACAACAAGTTTCTCAGTCATGAAACATAGGTGCTGCAACTATGGAAAATATCCTTAAGGTAGAGGGATAGGAAGTTAGTAAATCAAGAAAGATTTTTTTTTTTTAATGGAAATACATCTACTAAAAGCTTACTGGGTAGAGGTTAATTCACACATGCCATCTCTGAGCCTCATGGATAAGACAGGTCGTCTTGGAGCACAACTGAGATCAGTATTGGCCCTAGGACCAGCAAACCACTCTGGGGAATGTAAGGTTCAAAGACATAGCAATAAAATACAACTGCTGGCCCATTCACAGAGCCTGAGGAGCCCACCTCAGGTGAAGAGAAAAGATTTGGATGAGTGGCTTGCTGGTGAGATGAAGGACTGAAAAAATCCTTCCCAAAAGACAGTGCTCTCCTGGCTCCGCACATATGCCTTGGCACCAGAGGAGGAACTACCTCAAATTGTTGGCTATACTAGGGAAAAAAAAAAAAGAAAAAAAGTGCGCGAAAGAAAAGAAAAAAAGAGAAAAAAAAGATCTGAAGGATCTGAAGATCTCATTAAGGGCAAGCCTTCCTTGCATTTGCAAAAAGTTGCAGGGAAGAACCAAGATACAGCTTTAAGTTTAAAAGAAAGCAATCAGTCCTCTGAGCCACCTGATGCAATTGATGTTTTGGCAAATATGTGACAGCCACACACGTGCTTACAGATCTAGGGATACACAGTCATCTTCCCCTTATCTCAGCTGATTCAATGGTATTAAAAATGACAGAGCATTCTGTTACTGACTGTACACAGGAAAACCTCTACTTTTCAGATCCACAGAGACATTTTAAACTTCCAGAAAGTCAGAGTCCAAGATGCATTGGAAGTCTATACTATCAACAGGAACTGGAGAGAGAATTCACCTCAAGTAATAGGGCTGGAGATCAGCTCTTCATTTGTAAATTGGAGGACTTGGGCTGCTTAGGCAATGAATCATTGTTTAAAACCCCTTAATCTTGTGATTTAAGTCATTTTGTTTTCTGTGAATGCTTGCAGCAGCCTACTGATACACCTACCAGGACACAATGCAACATCCTAAAGATGCCCCTTCTCCTGCTTCTGCCAGCAGTTTGCTGAGTGACTGCACACAAGCCACCCAGAAGAAACGTTTCCAAAAGGCTTCCTGAGGCTCAGAGCCCCAGAAGAACTTCAGGTGTGTCCCTCCCTCCTCCTCATCTGAGTTCCTCCAGCATCCCAGCACCTCACTCCTTTGTTTCAAGACATAAGCCCCGCTCTTTTCACATGTTCTGCCTCGCCTGGCTCGCATTCATTAAAACCTTAACATCTAGTTGTTGGTCTTCTGTTGCATCTCCAAGGGAACTCCATTCATACGTTGTCAGCCCTTGACAGTTCAATTTTACTGGCCAGACAGGCTCCCTGACCGACATCCATCTTTTACTGCCTTACATAGAGGAAAATATAACCCTTTTCACCCTAGTATTATAAAAAGTAGGTAGACAAACTGAGCCAAACAAAGAAATCCCTCACAGTCCATGGGAAAGCTTGTTTTTTCAATTCACTTAAACAGTGCCCAATGGAGACTTCCTGTGAGAACTGAAGTGCCTAAGTGCGTTCGCCCAACTCTGTATACATCTGTTCACCTATCTACAAATGTCCATCCTAAGTCATTTATAGTATAAACTCAATGATATCTTGCAATAGGGAATTCCACAGGACAATTATACCTTGTGTAAGCAAATCTTTCTTTTGCAGAGGCAGACTTAAAAGTTTTTCATTCCTGCCCTTGATTGCTTTCAAGGCAGCTTGGAGTAAACAAATAAATACCAAAAATGTGGTTGGAGAAGAAAAAGTGGCTTGTAACCAACTACACAAAGCGAAACACATGGTTAAAAATCTGGAAGAGATTTTGACAGCGGCCTGTGCAACACTGCTTTTCTTCCTCAGAGAGTTGTCTGAAGCCAGTGGAAAGTTTTGTCTCAACTTAGATTTGTTTGGATGCATTGAAATTTCCCTGCACATGTGAGTGTGGTAGAAAGTCTTTTACTACATTCTTCCATAGTCAAATCATTCAAAGCAATTTTGCCATAGTGCAGGGTCAATATAATTTATAACAAGAAGGAGTAGCTTGATGTCAGTTTATGTTTCCCCAAATCCTGTTTTCATTGGGCAATTATCATTTCAATGGAAAAGGTTCCAAATGTCTTCAGTTTTCTGGAGAAGTGCCCAACTGTTGTATAATGTTAGGGTAATTTTAAACCTATAATTTAGAGAGAGGGGGAAAAAAAAAAACCCAAAAACCTATTTCTGTCTGAATCCATGCTTCAAAACACTAGCCTTGGAGAGTTACACTTCAGTTTTCAAAGCAAAATACCTGACTTGTTTATGAAAATATATGGCCACTGAAGAGGTCTCCAGCAGGAGAAAAGGAAGAAAACTGCTCTAACAGCAAGAGGAGCAGAAATAAAGCATGTGCTAAAAGCAGAGCACATCCTCTGACTAACCCTGGTCAATTTTTAAAATGGCAAAAGTCCAAGGATGGAAGGAACACTGCCTTTTGTTCGAGTATTTGACAGTGCTTAGGCAAGTTTACTCTAGCTAACTTGTACAGGCAAATCAGATATCCTTGATCATCCTGTAACTTAGAAGAAACATAGTCAGATGCTACAACATTAGCATCATCTAGTCCCCCACTCCTGGTGTTGAACTTCCCAAGTGGATGTCTCTATAGGTTTTAGTAGAAAAGGAGAAGGTTCTGGCAACCAAGAGATTTAAAAGCATGTTCTGAGGATAACGCCCAGTTCACTTGTGCTGACACTTGGGCTACGGTCAGTTACATGTCCTAGACTACCTTTCAGGCAGAAATCCTTACAGAATTGCAGGGTAAGTATTATGTGCCTTAGGACTGTTTTGCTGGAACATAAATGCACTAGAGACTTTCCTGGTCATTATTGCATTTCAGTAGCAACATACCTGATTGCCACATTTGTAACAATCCCATAAAAGGAAGTCAACCTCCAAGCATGTTCTTGTTCTTCAAGCTGAAAAGTTTGCATCCAGCTGAGGTTATCATCTGAAAAAGCCATGGTGAAGCTAATGCAGGTTCTGCTAAATAAATTGTAATTACTCTCCAGCTGCTGCACTCGAATAGCCACAGTGGTTTTATTTATCTTATAAAAGCACTTGAGCAGCTGGATACAGTTTTTAGAATACCAGAGTGTCCCTAGAAAGGCACAGCGGTCAAATACCAAGTTTGGGGCTTTTTGTTAGATTCCTGCCGTTCATGATGGGAACAGTATTTCTAGCTAAGTCCACAGACCTGATTGAGGCCCTCCTCACCGGGTTATCCATCAAGCACATGCACTGGGAACATCACCAACCAATTAATACGTAATTGCTTAGAGAATTCTCTTCGGAAGCACAGTTTACGTAAACTTTTTTTTTTTTTTTTTAGCAGAAGTATATTCTGAAGTCTCTTTAAAAGCAATGGGATTGGAGCACACACTTAAACAAGGGTCCAAGTCCTCTCCCAAACTGCTGCCTCAGATTCCTTTGCCAGCCTGACTTGCATTCAGTTACAATAAAGGTGCGTTCAGACTTCAGTTGATTTTAAATCCCAGTTAGCTCTCTAAAACTGATTGGAAGAAAAACAGAAGAAAAACAGACACCCCAAACCAAGAAATAGCCTACTTGCGGGGAAAGCTCATGCCAAAGCAGAGCTTGAGAGAGGATGTGGCAACACTGCTCTGGGAGCACCAAGCATCAAGCTGTGGTTTTCTATCAGGTGTAAAAAGCTCCCTACCTCCTAATCTCATGCCATTTACATTAACCCATTTATGTATATACTTTTTATCTAGTGGCCGCACTAGTGCGACCGCTGTGCTCCTGGAGTTAGTATTGCCATGGCTTTAACACGCCCTGGTCAAATCTATATGCATTGTCATTTAAAGCCACATACCTGTTTCCCTGATGCGCCCTCCTTTTACACACTCCTTATCTATACGATACAGGTATGAGCAATGACTGTGCTATTAACTACCATAGCATTAGAAACATTTACCCCAACTTGACCATACAAAAAACCGTGCTTACGGGTCAGTTTGGGCTGAGCCAGGAACATCAAATGGTTCAGCTAACATCCTATACTGGAAACTTTTTGCAATTTTTTCCAGGCTATTTTTAAACAGTTAAAGCGCACTGTGTCATTAAGCACCTAACACCCCGTCGGTATGAAGATCGCAAACAAGAACAAGACAGAAGTTCTTTTGGGCAAATTCCCCCTGAATCCAAGACGACTTAGGACATAAGACAGAAGAAAATAAAATAAAACAGCAGAAGGGGAGCTGAGGGGGGTCATCTCATGAAAAGCCTCGAAGAACAATGAAAACTTACCTCTAAAGATCTCTGCAGTCTTTTACCTCTCTGCAAATGCCACAACTGGCTCCACATAGCACTTCACACACGCTCAGAACAACAATGCCTCCACACTCCTTTATGTGCAGAGCAACAAGGTTTGTTTAATGTGAGCTAAGTGCTTTTCACCACGCTAAAACCACCACACAAACACAGGGAACAGGTTAGACTGTGAAGAAGATGAATACCAAGCACTAAGGTATGTGCTTGGACAGAAATGTCACCATGCGCTCCTCCCTCCACCTGACACAAACAAAACAAAACAAAACAGAAGAGCACTGCCCCCCCTGCACTGCTAAGGGCCAAAAGTTTAGTGTTTGTCAGCATCTTCTGCGTCACCAGTGACAGTCCAGAGGCGTCTCACGTAAGAAAGCTGACAAACTCTGAGACCAGCATTTAAGCGCAGTTTTCCATCTCACTTCAAGCTACAGTGAGAGTTTGTCCAAACCAAAAGATGAAGACCCCAGGAGAGATGTACCAGCCTGGCACTGAAAAGTGCATCTCAATAGAGTGTGTCAGAAGTGTGCACTACGTAAAAGTGGTAGCACTAGAGATACCCAAAACTCCAGAGAGGTGGGCAGATGAGCTAGAGTTAGTTAAGCAAACCAGGAAAATGGCATCACTGAGAGGGACACAAGCATTGCCTTCTTTTAAGCGCATGCAAACACACAAAGCAGCGACCATCACACTGGGCACTGCACAGACAGAAACAAACACACCTCTAAAGCAGAAAGGAGATGGAAGACGACAGTAATACCTTCAGGAAGGCTTTCTCAAATGCAGTTCACCTGGCCATGACCAGCAATACATGGCAGTAGCTGTCATCTATCAGGCGCACACTTTCTGCCTTTCAACCCCAAAATGCTATCCTACCCAATCTCCCTACCCTGGGATCAAAACACCAGACACTGTCTCCCCTCTTCCCTCGTCTCCAACTCGCCTCGCATTTTGGATGGCCAGCTCAGTCTTCCTGTCTCTACAGCAGATGGACAGCTCCAGATGGTGCTGAGGTAGTCCCTCAGCAGGCCCTCCTGGAGCTCCTGAACGCTTGTACTCTGTCAAGGTTTACTTCTGCTGGAAGGAGCTCATATATCACCTTGCAGAGTGGCACGTGCCCTTAAACTGTCTTGGAACATGAGTTGCTACTAACAGGAGTGTTGCTAGTCCTACAGCAACACACAGATATACTACATTGCTTCATCCACAGCAGAAATCCCTAAATTAATTGGCCAGAGCTTAAATGACTTCAAGTACATCTAGTTCCTCGATACTGCAGATGGAAGTGGGGTAGAGAGGAGTCTGCGCTATACATATAGCGGATGGTCTTTTGACTATTTCAGTTGATTTAACTCTCTTTTGTTGCCAGCACCACCAATGCAGCTATTAATTGTTCAGGGTGGAAAGACCATTCTGCTCATGTGCAGTGATCTTGCTCAGAGCACAACATGCAGCTCCACGCTGGCATTGCGTGTGGAAAAACATCTAGGTCTTAATTTCAAAGGCCTTAAGCGACAGAGATTCCATCATATCTCTTGGTAAGATGTTCTAGCTGTTACTTATGTCCTATCATACCCAAAGATCTGCTCTGAACTTTGAACCTGCCTAAATTTCATAGCTTCCTTTCATTGATCTCCTTCTGCAGAATCAGGTTAGGGGGCAGTACCTACTGCGCAGCTTCTCCACAACCAGATCACGCAAAGCAACCAAGCAAACACAGAGGCTGGAGACCAAACACTGCCCAGACTGCACAGGGGCAGTCATACTCAAGTGAGTAAGCTGTGCTCCAATTATGTACACTTCAGTACAGCTTAAAGAGGTCCCATGAGCCATGCTACTGCATACAGAAGGTGGCCCAGAATCCTTTGCAGCCGGGTACAAAGTACAGCATAGGCTGTTAGCTGTAAATTCAGTCTCTCTGTTGCTGTAACAGAGTCAGGCTCTTAGCTTAGCTCTCCTTGGGAATCTGGCAACTTGTTGCTCAGGAAGCCTGCTCTGCGCTGTCCATTACCTCTGCTCAGCTCAGGTCCCCACCCAGGATTTCCAAGCAGATCACCAAGCCACTCTAAAAATAGCCAGCTCACAAAACCAGCTCTTGGCCGTAGCCACTCCACCCTTAAAGTACAGAGGCTATACTGCTTTCTGCAAACAAAAGGAGAATTTACTCCTCCATCTATTTATAAGCTGCTTATTCACAGCTCGCAAGCACAAATTCTTTTCAGATGAAGAGCTTGAGGGAAGAGGTTTTTGGGTTTTTTTCCTAGTTCCATGTCGTGCAGTGCCAAGCACCCAACCTGGTAATTCTTTCACCATCTGAGGCGTCTCTCTTTCCAGCCCTCACATCCAGTCTTGGGGCTATCTTGTTCTGCATGTCGGCAGACATGATGCAATCCCATTCCTCTGCCACACTGAGGACGTAGGTTTGCTGGTAGAGCCAGGCATGCACCAGGTATATTCTGGTTCTACTAGCATAAGGCACCTTTAAATTAATATAAAACGTTTGTATTTTCTTAATCTGCTTCTGACTCATAGCATATCTAGAGGACAAAAGCCATCACCGGACACCTTGTCTAGGCAAATTTTGCCCACAGCTTTTGGCTATGCTGGCAGAGCAGCGATATGAGAAAAGCAGTGGGAAATGTTTCGTTCAAGACAAGGTTAAAATTCTTTGTGTCTTGTTGCCTAGCCCCCACACTACTGACTCTTTAGTAAGAGCTCACACTACTGCTGCCTGCCTTCTAGCTGCAAGGCTTATGGTGGAAGCATTGGAGAAGTCTTCTAAATCCACCACAAAAAAGCAGCAACGCGTTAGTACACCTTTCACAACTGGCTTAGTAAGTTGCCCCCAAGCCACAAGTTGGTTGATTGATACACTAGGTATCCAGAAGCCAAAGATATACCTGCCAGCCAACTTTCCATAACATATGGAAAAGACCGAGACAAAGACTTCCTGTCCAAAAGTGCAAAAATTAAAGTGATGGACCTTTCCATGGCATTTTTCCACGCTTACCAACAGGAATTTCAGCGAGGCTAATAGTGCTGCATTTCAATCCCCAGAAAGGCTGGAACAGTACAACCTGGAAGCTTTCAATTTTTGTGCTGACAGACCTGGAGAAGCACTGAGCCTTCAGTGCAACAGATGGTGTGACAGCAAACGTGCTGGGTGTAAAATCATCCAGATCCACCAGCAATAAAGAAGTGGCAATGATGGCTTTAGCAGTTCACTTGCACTTTTAGGTGACCAGCCTGTGCTGAAGCTATCATTATAGCACTTAAGGAGGTGCCATAAAGATACTAGCTCATCAGCACCAACACCCACACCAGCTCTAGGCCAGATTCAGCCTGGTCTTTCAAGGGTTAGGAGAGTGGCGTGGGACAAGCTGAGCATGCTGCATCCCCTTAGCCAATTCCCTGTTACAGGCTGTCTGCAGGGCTCCTATTCTGGTAACAAAGCTCCTTGTTAGCTCCCAAGGAGTTCAGCTCAGCACACACATTTGCAGCGAGCTGGTACCAACCACACATGCACTCAGCTTTAGCCAAGAACAGAAGCTGTAATCTCAGTTGCAAGCACAGATGTTCAGCATCTCTCTCCCACAGTTCATGCTGGTCACTCCATCCTGGAGTACCTGGTAAGACTCCAGTGAACTGGGAAAGTGGCTGAGATTCAACAAGATTGCTTGGAGGGATCCGCTTTTCCCTGGGTGGACTGGCAGCTGGATGGGCAGGGCTACCTTTTACGGTGGTGGGGAAGAGAAACTCCTGGTCAGCTCATGCTGGGAAACAGAGAGAGAGTAGTTACCAGCAAAAGCCACTGCTGTAGTGCACCAGAAAGGCTGCTACAGCATCTCTCCTCTACCAGCAGGGACTCCCAGAGGCTCTTAAAGCATCTGTCAGACAAAAACAGATGTACCACAACACATTCCTCCTATATGCTCCTGCATGACCACATCTCTGATTGGATGAAATCAATTTCTGCAGGAAAGGAGCCATGCCTCTAGTTTAGTAAATCCCCTCCAAAGGCCTGGGTCAGGTCTGAGCAGCAGTGAGATCCCACTGCTCTGTGTCACAAAACACTCCAAAGGGCGACTCTAGCTCTCTAGGAGGGCAAAGGAGGGAAAGATGCCAAAACTAACCTCCAAGGGAGAAGTTTCATTACTAAAGAATGACTAAAGTAAGCCTTGTTTGCTATGTGCTCCTGAAAGGTATTTGGCAGATAATATTTGACTCCAGGGAGCACAAGTCTATTTCCTTGCCTATTTTAGCATACATATCTTTAACCTGCAGTCAAGCATTAGTTACGTGTTTTCATATGGACTTGTCCGTCTCTGTTCTTACTACTTCACACCTTTTAATTGGTCACGTGAAGCCGTGTACATCAATAGCTACTCCACATCAGTCTTGTACGCTAACTACAGGATTTTTTGTTACTATCCTGCTTTGATCATAGGCATTACGGAAGCCTTCAAAAACATGACATAAGCCCAAACCTTTACAGGGTTAACAAAGCCCCAGCACCTACATCAGTTTGGAGAAAGAGAGCTAAACAAGCAAGTGCATAGCAGTGCCTTAAAGAAACTTCTCTGGTCAAGTGACAGAGCTTGCTCCCATCTGAAAGGATCTCGGAACAGTGGAAAGTGGACTTCTTTAGTCCTCTACCCTGCACCTGAGTTACAAGACAAGCAGGTATTTCCTTATTTAAAACACTATGTGGATTTTCATTTCTGCAACTGCTCCAAGGCTGGAAGAGGAACAATATTCTCATTCTATATTTGTTTTGCTTCTCAGGCTGGGAAGCCCCTCATATACCTGACTCCTAGCATATATTCTCCACTCAGACTGTCAGGCAAGGAATATAACCTGCACAGATTGAATTAAACTGAAAACATGCTACACAGCCTTAGCATGCACTCAAACACTGTACAATCAAAGCATTGTGTGTGTCCCCCATCCCTGTCCTTGCTACAGCAATCAAAGTAGTGGATTTTGCTTAAGGGCTTTGCCAGATCAGGTTTCAAAGTTGATCATTTTCCTGTACAAGAACACAGGTTTAATTTAAAAACAAAACAAAACACAAGAAGCACAGCATTCTCCCCACCCTCCTAAAACTCTGAAGCTGCTTGTTGTTTGTAGATAATGTTGCTTTTAGAGTCAAGCAAACAACAAGCAAACAAAACAACAACAACAACAGAGCAGCACTAAATACGCTTTTCACAGCATGCTGGGGTGAAAAGGCTGTATGTTACTAATTCTGCCCAAAATTGCGTTCAGAAGCATACTTCAGCAGAAGTGTTCACACATGCGGATGCAGAAGACTGTCCACATGACCTGCCACAGCTGATGACAGGAGTCAGAGCAAGCAGGGACAGGAAACCGTTACATGGTCTGTCCGCATCCTCCCCTTATCTCTCACTCAGCACTGACAGGCCAACTCCTGTCTCCAAGTGACACGTGGCAATCTGTACTGTCATCCATTTGTTGAATTTTCAGAGAAATGTTATACTGTTTCCTGTGTCTGGGTGAGATAATTTTGAAAGCTTTTTTTTTTTTTTTTTTTTTAATCTTCTCTTAGTTGCCTCTTTTAAAACCTTTCAGCCTGAGATGGAATAGAAAGTTTAACTAGAGTGAGACTGTGGAAGCATGGAGCCATTCCATGCTACCCTGTCACCTCCTTTGCCCCCATCTGTATCCACATGCCAGAATTAATCTGACACTCAGGCTGGAAGCTTCTAGGTGCAAGGATTGTCTTTCTACCTTGTGTTTGCACAGCACATAGCATAGAGGCCTTCACATACTGATTCGCTTCAGGTGTTTTAACAGTACAAACATGAATTGCACAACACCCTCGGGATTTCAAACGGATGGCCTCTCTCATTCCCAGCTTCTCATATCAATTCTGCAAACAGGCAGTGAATATTTATGCAAACCACACCAATGCCAAGGAGATCAGAGCCTGCTAAAGCCAAAAAGTATTCCTCTCAGTTAAGGTCTTTGGGAATTGCCTTACAAAAGGATTGCCATGCTAAATCACATAGTGATAATGTCTCTCACCTAAATATTCATCACTGGCATCATCAATTAAGGCTTGTGTCTTAGAGATGCACAAAATATCCAGCCCTCTCCTCACTACAGAACATGAGTCTGATTTGGCTTGGAAAAGGAACTCAAATATTTAACCATCTAAGAGAATTCACCTAGTCAGTAAAGGACAAGTTCTTGGACCTGGAAAGATGCAGCAAGGAAGTTAAGAGTAAAATTCATTATGCTTTTCATCTTTGCTGTTTTCAGCAGAGGCCTCACTACATAAAACTGTTCTCTAGCCTGCACCAAGGAAGGGTTGTCCCACAGTGCCTGCTGTTTGCTCATCTCTATCTCCTCCTTTCCCACTCTCTCAGAGCTTACCTGTAGTCATGGGTGAGGGTGACGCAAGACTCCTCCTTCCTCAGTCTGGCCAGAAGTGCTCCACCCTCTAGCTGGAGCTTGACCAGCCGTGTATCTTCAAGAACGTTCTTCATCAACTGCCTGTAATTCTGCAGCAGAACAGCTGCCTCCTGGAGGGATTTCAAGAGTGGAACAAGCAGTTACTGCAGTGTACTGGCAATGAGGGTACAAGCAAAAACCTGTGCCCACCCCAAAACACACACAAACCACATCTCAGCCCATTCACCTTGGCCCGCCCTAAGAAAGGAGGAGGTTGGTTCCCATGGTTGTTTCTCTCAAGCTGGCCAAGCCCAAAGTGCTAAACAGCATTTCCTTATACTCTTGATACTTTCCCAAACAGTATAACACAGTATAAAACTGAAAACCAATTCCTATCACTGTCCATACTGCATTTGCTGGGCAAAGCAGGAATATACTTTCCAGCCTCGTTTTCCACTCGCAGCTAGCTCCTGCTGATTCTTAGAACCTGGACCTGTGGGGCTCCAAGCTGTGGGACAAGATGCATGTGAAGGGTTCATGGATATACATGCAGAAAGGCCCAAACAGGTCACTATGGCATCCTCCATTGCTTTACTGCTGGGACACTCAGTGCACACCTGGCAGCAATTTCCTACCATGGCAGCTTCTCAAAAAAAGGGGACGTAATATATCTGCAACAACACTGGATGGTTCTCGATACTCTCCCTCTTCTCATCTCCTTCCAAACTTTTGCAACCATGGCTCTGCAGCACAGCCATGACCTTGTGAACACTGACTATGCTGTCATCTAACTTTATTCCACATCATTCAAGCTAATCCAGTGCAACAGAGCCTGAGGCTGCTGCTCAGTACAGTACCAGAGCCACCAAAGTTGGTTCCAGCTACAGAGCTGTGGTGCTACTAAGGAAGCCTGGGTAACCAAAAAGATAAGAATTATAGAATTTCTTTCAGACATGCCCAGAGAGAACCTGAGCCACACAGAGGAACAGACTGATGTAGTCAGCTAGTCCCTCATGTACACCTTGAAGGTGCATCTTGCTTTTGTTAACAGAAAGCAGCAATTGCAGAGCCATGTCAACATGGTGCCTGGTACATCTGCAGAACTGCACATCAGAGAGCATGGCTTTCATCCTACATGTTTTTATGCTGTCAGAAAGCACAGGCTCTTGTACAGATACCTTTATTGTTTGTTTCAGACAGGAGGTTACTTAGTTTTAGCCATCAGCCTCTATGATCATAACTCTCGGCAACAAGCAACTGCTGTAGTTAAAGGGTCTCTGCTTTACGTTCATCCTTCCAGTGCAGCATAATCTTGCCTTGCCCCTCAATACGATTGGCTCGGTTTATTGAATCACTGAAGAACTTAGTGGCAGAAGGAGAACAAAGATCCACTCTCATTTTCCAATCTTTCTCTCTCCTTCACTCTCTGGTAAAGCAAACTGGGAAAGATTTGTGCAGCACAGTTTCACTAAAATCAGTATTAGTAGGAAACTCACTTCCCCTCCTTCCGCAACAAGTTCTTCAGCCAGTCCAGCAGAGGTCGAGGAGGAAAGAAGATACACTTTCGTAACAGTCTAGTGCCCTCCCTAAGGTAATTTCTACATATAACCCCTCTGGGGCTAATGTAGATCAGTGCTCTTTGGATATAAACATGATCGAACCCTCGTTATGCAAACATTCCTCCCTGTCGCAGCTAGAAATGCAATTCTATTCTATGTTGACATTTCCTCAGAAACACAATTACAGACAACTTTTCTGTAGGGCAAGAGGAGAAACAGCTGAGCTAGTTCCCTGTGCTTTGCCCTCACTTCTGCATGGCTATGAACTCAGCTGCTGGCTCTCTTTGGTGTTTCTATTTCCTACCAATGCTATTTTGTCTCTATGAATTACTCAGCTCTCCCATCCCTTCTCTTTTTCCTCCTCTTTTTTTTCCCTGTGAAGTCTTTCACAAGTCAAGAGGAAGTCTCTTGGGATGACACTGAGGGATCAGAGAATCAGTTTCTACTGCCAATGGGCTCTACAGCACTCTCGCTTTATTTGGATTAGGTTCTACTAGCTCACTTCCCTGACACCTCTGCAGTGATGCTCAGAACAACCAGCTTGCAAATATAAAGATATAGTTTTTCTGCAGCTATCCAGCCCCTGCTCTCTTCTGTCCCAGGCCCACATGTGACAGAGGACATGCTTACCTCAGCTCTGTCTGGTAATCTTCCAGATTCCACACTATAAATGGCTCCCTGGAGGAAGGCACAAGCACCTTGGCATCCTTGTAGCAAATGCTCCAGCTTCTACAAGAAGAAAGGATCAAGGATCAAGTTAATTGTCTCAAGGCAGAAGACAAAGCTGTCTTTTTAGCTTGCAGAGGGCTAAAAGGACAGATATCAAGAGAGGATCAAACACATTAACCCAAGGGTTCAATTACACCATTCTGCAAAGGCCATATCAGCCATAAGAGCCTTCAAATGCATAACTCTATACCGACCTTACAAAACTGCATACTCACAGGATGTCTGAGCCATATTTTAGAGAAAGGAAATCAGTATACTCGAGACCCCCCCATTCTTCTACTATTAGCACTTCTTATAACTTTCCACCAAGAAAAAATTACAATGGCTGCATTTTGGAGGAACAAAACTTAGAACAAGAACTTGGAATTTTCATACTTTAAATCATTCCTCTTTCATATTTAAGAGTACTGTAAACTAAAGGTTAAGAACTTGGCAGGCTTCCACAATTAGAACTAAACACCTTAAATTACTGACAAATTTGAAATCCCTGCTCTCTTCTGGAAAAGAATAAGCATGTTACAGGGGTTGAGGAAACTATTCTTTAGAAAAGTCACCAATTTAAGCCTAAGGAGTGTCAGATGCCACCCTCTAGTCAATAAAATCAGAGGAGGGACAAACAGCTATTCCAAAGCAGGCTCTCAAAAAAATATCAGCTGTTCAAAGCTGCTCCCAGTCTGGAACGTTGCAACAGCCCCAGTAGGGACAGATGAGTGGGCAGGATGCAGGTGAGATCACAGAGACAGGAAATAAACGTTGTTTGCCACATAGCAGCAGACCTAAAGCAGTTGAGCATGTGGGTCATTATTACATACAGTGCATCATATAAATACGCAATCCATACAGATTGATCTCTGTACTGCCTTCCTTTGGTAACATTTTGCATGTTAAAATGTAAGACACAAACAAGAGGTAGTCTGATTATCATGCTTGTTTCCTTCAAGAACAATCCTTGTGCACAGACTGAGCACCTCAGCTCTCAGGCTTTTCTTGAGTCTGTCTAAAAAACTAATCCATATCCTCTTGCAAAGCTTATCTGCTTCCACACTGACAAGTAAACCTAAGTCTCACATCCTGGCCTAGGCACCTCAAGGAGGCTTCTGTATCTCTACTGCATCACCAGGAGTTCAGAGGAAACTTGAGTTTTAAAATTGGATTCTAAAATGAGTAGGGAAAGAGGAGTTAACATTGTGCACGTGCTAAGCTTAACTGCTGAAGCTTGCCACCAAAAACGTGGTGATATCATCAGCGTTATTTTAACCAGCTTCAGATACGGCATTGTGTACCACGCACCACTCTGGGCAGTGAGATCAGAGCTGAAAGACGACAAAATCTTTTGGAAGTAGAAGTGATGGTTCTCTCATCCACAAGGGTGAGCAAGTCAAACGCAATGTGAAGACAGCCAATTTGTGTGCAGATTTACTGAGATTTAATCCCTTCTCGTCTCAGTGGGCCAAATCATGTCTCAATATAGCTTTTAAAGATTCAGTAACCACAATATCCATGGGACTAAAGCCCCCTCCACAACACGAGCGTACACAGCTGGGTACTGGGGCGATAGATACTGCTTTTGTAGCTTTCTGGTAGTCTGCATATACCATGCTGCATGGCCAGCAACTTCTACAACATTCCTGCCATGAATGACCAGCATGCGCTGCACTGGTGGCTGCAGCACCCTTTGCCAGGGGTCGTCATCTTTATACGCTGTAGCTGATACTGCAGTCACAACCCCTCTATTCCTGAGGCTCAACCTGGGCCAGCTCAAACATTCCCACAGAGTGGTCAGCCTCCCTGCATCTTGGCCTGGCTCTAATCCACAGCTAATGCTCATTGTAGATGTCTTGACCCACAACTCTCCTGGAGAAAAGCACAAAGGTCAAACAAGATCATGGTATTAAGGCATACTCAAAGTAGCCAGACAACAGGGGGAAGGGCTGCTGGTACTGCCTTCTACTGTTATCTCGGTCCTACTTCTCACTGAAGGAAATCTGTATGGGGAAGCTTGTTTCCCAGCCCCACACAGCCAGCTCTCAGAGAAATAAAATGCTCTGCTGGGCTGAACCCCCTTCTCTGTATTTTTAGTTTAAATGCTTTCTAAAGAGTTCAAGTGTAATGAAAATTTTGATAAATACTTGAACTATAAATCAGAGAGGAAAGAGAAGTTCCTAGAAGTATCTGACCAGATTATGAGCAACTTCAAAGCTTCATACCTGCCAGGATTGCAGTTTTCACTGAGGAGCTCTTGGCTAACTCTGGGGAACCTGCTCCAAAACCAGCAAGATCTAACCATTTTTATTATTCTTGAGTGCTTGACTGTTAATTTAAAGGCAACATGATACTAGCATATTCTGCTGAGATTAGCATAAGAAATCTTCTGCCCTTCAGCCTCAAAGTGCACCTGAAGAGCAGTACCACCATACACCACAAACAAAACAACCTGCTTCCTTCTTCCCTTCAAAATATGGTCAAATCTGAATTTATGCATTTTAAGCACATGAGTTAAGAACTAAAGTTACAGTTCCTGCAGTCATGCTAATAGGGCACAGGGTGCATCCATTTTATGAAGACAATATTAGTATCCTTTTGATTACAGATTCTGTCACCCATATACGTTGGTTACAAGAAATACCACTTCGTCTTATAACGCCTGTGGATTCAACTCTTCATGGACTCCTCTCTCTTGCTTCAATTCAGTTACCATGCCATTTCTTTTCTCAGATACCTGGGAACACCTGACAGCCCCAGAGAGACAATTAACAAGTGCAGCACATCCTACTTACCATGCGGAAGCTTAACCAGTCCTGGTGGCAGTAAGGGAAGGTCCCATCTAGTTCTAGAGGCAGCTGTGAACTGTCTATATGCTTATGGAGGGATTTCATGGAGGTGAGAAGTTCAAACTGCACAGAAATGGAAGAAAGAAAAGCACATTTGCGTTAGAGAAAGAGCACTGAGTGGCAAGGAGGAGAGGAAGGTTAACAAAAGACAGCATTTCTTTATCCATTAACCTTGCATAGAAACAAGGCACACACTTGGTGTATATCTGCAATATGAAAGAGAAATCAGCTCAGTTTCAGAGCAGCTTGTTGTATGGTTCAGTGGGAGAACCCTGAGGGAATTCAAGTTGCAACATGCTGTTTCACCAAGGGAAACATCTGTGATATAAGTCTGGCAGCAGTCAGACTTCTCTAGCTCTGCTTATACTAGGAGGTATTGGCTCAACTCCCTCATATGCTCACATATTGTGCTGCAATTCACATTGGTTTAGAGAGTCTAAGAAATTAAAACCAGCACCCAGCTTCCCTGTTTTTCCTGGAAAAACATTCCAACAGAAGTGTCTCTGCCCCATTCTCAGCTCTCCAATCACCACAGTGGCTATTTGCTCACAAATGTTTTCCAGACCTTGACATAGACACTTTCCTTCTCTGAAGCTGCAGAATCCCAACAGAACATTTCATACCCACCAGAGAAACAGATAGGTGTTCCTGAAACCACACGCAAACCAGTCAAGGCACCAGGAACTAAGGTGCAGACATTTAACCCTACACACACACACACCACAAAATTTCTACTTCCTTATGAAATGAAGATGTTGCATCCAATTCCTCCCACGTGCCGATGTCTTTATTAGTCTTTGCTCTCTGTTCCTTTCTACCACACTTCGGATTTGTTCAATGTTTAAATAGTGTCTCCTGTAGCTCTCCCTGCACGAACGTGCACCTGCACACAGCCCTTTCTCATTTCAAGTTCTTTCACACGGGAGCCAAGAGGAAAAAGATTAATGGCATTTGTTATCCATTAGCCTTTCAGGGCAGCATATTGCACACACAGCCTTCTCCTCCAAAGCAAACACAATGCTGTTCACAATGTTTTCATGCACAGAAGTCAAAAGGGAGGTGCTGGCCTCTCTGAAGTCAACAGGGCTTCAGTTGGCACAGACTTTCAGTCCACTCTTGTAGCTCTTAACATTCTTCAAGCAGAAGGAGATGACTAAGATGTGGAGTCTGGTGCTCTGTTCACTCACCACAGACAATTCAGAAGTGGCTGCGGCCGAAAGCCTATGTTTCTTTTTCAGCTGTGGGATACCAGGGCAGATTAAACTCAAGTGTGGGTGTTAAGTGGGTTGCAATGCTTTTCTCTCCCCCATTAGCACCTTTTACTAGCCTTTCCAGACATTTTAGCTGCAAAGGCAACACCACACACATATACACCTCCTCTTCCCCCTCTTGCAGAAATCAGCCACTTACAGCAGCAGCTATGAGGAGAGGATGCATGTGAGATATGCAAAAGCCTCGGAAGCAACAAGTTCCTTCACAGAATAGAGTCCAGGATTCAGCATAATGTGACCTCTTCCTGAGCAAAAATTTTCCCCTTACCAGTAGGAGAGCGTGAAAAGCATTTTAATTACTGTTAGTTGGGTAGGACTCCTCAGTACAGCTAACCAACCAGCTAATCCCTTCTCCCTCCAACACACACACACACACACAAACACACACACACGAACCCTATGCCTCAAGACAAAGACTCCAGTAGACTGACGTAATTATGGAGCACATATCAGTGATGGACTCAGCAACAAAGAAACATAGCGTTACTGAGATACGTTCACTTGCATAAACTTTACAATCCCATAAATACCACACCCATAAGAGACCACACCCATAAAATACAGAACACAACTACACCAATTTCATGTGACAATAATCATACATTAGTGTACAGAGAAGTCACTCTTCAAAGAGTTAAATATAAGGCATCAGCAGCTCCCCAGCAACCCCTGGACTAATGGTTCAATTACCTGTCCTGCTGTTGGCTTCTCCATCCGAAAAGTGAGATCTCTTTCAACCAGAAGCAAGACTCCATGAATACAACGAGGGTCCATGTCCTACAGCAGAACAGAGTGCAGATCCATTATCTAGCTGCCTGGCATGCTAAGGAGAACGTACCATTCATTTTAATTCGGTACAAGAAACTGCAATTTACTCTTCAAAGGTATTTTCAAAGCCTGAAAGGCAGTCATCAGCTATAGGGAAGGCCATTCTACGGGGCACTAAGGCTATGTCCTAAAGGTAGGCTGTTTCAGATCAATTAGTCTTGGAGTATTTAAGGAAGCAATGAAGAGGCCAGGTCTTGGCTGTACTAAAAAAATGCTGCCCTCTACAGAGGGAAATGTCTCAGGAAAAAGAAAATGAACCATGTTCAACGTCCAATTTTTTTCCTGATAATTTCCTGAACACTCCTCCTAACTGAAAGGAAGTTTATTTCTCACAGTGCCAAAAACGTCGTCTTGTCTTTACTTACTGCCAACTCACAATCAAGGAGTCGCATCCTGTTGCTAGTGTCTAACCGACAGAAATTCCAAATACAAGGGACGTCTGGCAGCTGTAGTTCAAACTCTGTGATCCAGGAGCAGCTCTCCCATTATAGAAGCACTCTACAGGGAAGTGAGAAACAGGCACAGAGAGCAACAGCAGGGACAGGGAAAAGTAGCAGAAAGATCCATACTGTGGGGAGACAGGGCTCATTACAGATATGATGCCTGGATCTGGATAGCAAGGAGAATGTCTATGTATAAAGTTGTCATTCTGCATGGTTAAATAACAGCTATCCCATCAAAATGTCATAGGAAAGTCTTTGCCTCTGCAAAGATCTTGGAAATAAAACTGCCAAGCAACAAATCCTTTTTGATATTGCTCCAGCTGTAAGGAACCTGCCATGCAGCAGGCCATGGAAACAAGAGAGCTCTGTTAAAACAAACGCTCCAACACTGTTTAAGATTTAATATCAGATATGAGCAGCAGAGTCAGAGTATGGAGGTAAGTACCTATTACCCAGCAGAGACTGAGCCACCTAACCTGACAAAGCAATCAGCATAGCAATTAAGAAACAATGCCAATAGAAGGAGACACAATTCTACAAGTGAAAGCAGCAGGAGAGATTTCAGAGCAAAGATGTCTCTCTCATCTAAATGCTGAAAAGGGATCCTCCTGAATGGGCAAGAAAAAAAACCAACTGAAATGCCTCTCAAAACAGTAAGCGAGGCATTTCATATCTGAAATAAATTTGTTTCTTCAAAACAAATTATTCACATATTCAATGTTATCTGAACACTGATCAAAAGGCCATTTTATTGCATAATTATGCTAGATTAGGTAAAGACTAAAGTGCATCCAGAGAGAGGATGGAGAGGAATTATAGCTGTATCAGCAGCTCTGAATTTGTCTGGTGAAAAGTACTGAGGGACAAAGACTAGACACAGTTTCAAGACAGGTCATGGCACTGAATATTTAATATTCCTTTTTTCACACCCCTCTTCTACTCCAGCAGAGTCATGAGATCATGTGGTGTCCATACCATCCCTTGAAATTTTCTGCAGCTTTTTGCACAATCTCTTATCACCTTTTGCTAACAAGACCAGTTATCTAGAAGCAAGAAATAGAGCCCCACACATGCAAGTGAGCTCCTCACCTCCCCAAACAGGCCCAATGTGGACAGCATAGGATAGAGGGGCATCAACAGGATCTCAGAAAGGAGCAGGGTGAATACTTGTCTTATTATTTTTAAGTATGAAAATTAAGTACTTTCTTCTGTCTTTCTCAGGCAGAAGCTTCACACCATCTTCTGGTTTCTTGACCCAGATGAAAGCCCACAGCTAGATTTAACAACACTGGCACAATCTGAAGCATGGTCTGCCAGGAATGTCCATGCAGACATGGCAGACCCCAAATACCACACACTGCCTCATTTAAAGTGAGCACTACTAATAGGGTAAAGGGGTAACATCAGCCCAAGAAAATTTTTCTGTACTTTTCCAATAATAGGACATGCAAATGTACCCCTTGAAGAGCAAGGCTTATGAAGAAGTGTTCTGCTTTGAACTGCTAGTGTCTCTCTTCGTCTTCATAGCACACTCTTCCCTTCCCAATCCAACATGCAGATGCAGCGGATTACAGGATTAAGCATTTGCACTGGAATGCAAAACTCAAACCAGAATCCTGCTCTATAAAAACTCAGGCAAAGGAAAACCCTGCAGACATTTGGTTTGCTGAAGTCTGGCACACACATTCCGCTGTCAGTGTCCAGCCTGCTCACTGACCAAGAGATTGGCCCAGTTCTGTTGAACAACAAATTTCTGAGCATGCTTCGCAGCTCCTGGAGCACTGAGGTATCTGGTGACAACCTGTGATGAAATATCTCAGTAGCATTTACCTCTGCACAAATCCCTGCTCGTTATGCAGCTTCCCACAGGAACAAGCATGATCTGTTCTTGCAACACGTACACGCTGTGCGTTTCCATTCACCTCCATACAAAGCTGCCAGAGTTTCTCCTGCTCCTTCCCAAGCTAGTTCTGCTGCAGTGCTTCATTCTGCCTCTCCTCCTTCTACTCCCAGGACTGTCTGGGACAGACAGAGATTTCCAGCAGTGCCCCTCTACCCATATTCTTAAAAAGGATGGAAGAAAGTCTTGCAGGACCCAGCTCCCCCCGCCCTGAGGCACAGGGGATGGAGAAACTGTCACCAGTTCACTAGGTGGCTCTAAATAAGCAACCCGCACTCTCCCAGTGCTACAGGGAAAGCTAGCTGCAAGCACCAGAGGTTGTCTCTTAGCACTTAACAATTCTGTTCATGCATTCATTTCAGAAAGGTGGACAAGTGGAAGAAGCATTTCCTCAGACTGACGCGTTTTGACGCAGAGACCTGTGGAATCAACCTCTTTACTCCCCAGAGAGGATCTACAGGGTTAACAGATCTGAGAACTGCAGACAGGAAAGGACTTTGCATTAGGTCATCTGATCCATTCTTAGTCATTGTGAAGCAGTGCACTTCATTGTTGAGTCAAGAGGAAAATGTCCCTTCAAAACTGAATAAGCAACACTGGATCTCAACATTTAACAGATGTCACCAACACTTCCACAGCAGGCTTCGAAAAAGCCATGTAATTTAAATCCTGTTGCTGGAGAGAGCAGAACAGCAGAGATGAGCTGCAGGGACAGTCTGCCAGAGATCAAGAGACACTGGGAGATGTGTCAGGGATTTCAGAAAGGATCCCAAGGAGATGGTCTGTTCTATAACCAAAAGACCTTGCAAGTAAAACATACTGACTGTGCTTCTGCATCCACTGGCCAGCAAACCTTGCTGTGTTCTAGAAAGCCTATCTTGCCCAGCTATATTTACAATCAGTTTTCTCAACTTCTCTATCCTCATTTCAGAGCGGATGACAGCACTGGGGTGGGTGGGATCACAGATGTGAATGCTAACAACCACCAAAAGGCTCAGAGGAGCCAAGGGATTATCTCTGTGCAATAACCAGACAATGAGCTAGCTGAACAGGTCTTGTTTATGGAGTCTGTGTAGGAGTCAAGGCAAGGACCAACAAAGGACAAGCAGGGCAATTAGCCTCTATCAGTTACTGTTACCTGGAACACACATTCAGCTCTAGCAATGTGCACTCTCTTCCAGTACGTTATCCCCGTTAACTACCTGTTGCATTACCCTGATAATGAGCTGCACGGAGCCAAAAAGGCATCCCAGCAAAATCTTATGCAGGCAGTGCAGAAAGCTTCCCCCCCACCCGCCCTCTCCTCCAGAGGGTAGGGAACTTAAGCCAAAATGGCTTTATTCCTGCCATGCTGTATGAGACTGAGGACTCGTTTGTGATCCAATAGCACCATGTCTCAACATGCTGCTGATTTCTAAATCATCCCACTAAGACACAGCCATGCAACCTACATGGGCAGCAAAACATTTAAAAGCTTTGGCAAGCCCGCTGCCATGGCATAAAATAGAAGATGCTTGTTACCTCTGCAGCACTGGGCAAGGCACCAGTTTACTCCTTCACCACAGAGAATGAGTGCACTGATACAGCTCACAGCTCCACCCAGCCCAGGAAAGAGGAGGACAGACTCTGACTCAGCCCGAACTCTCAGATGTGTCACTGAAGCACATAAACCACACAGATACCAGCCTCATTAAAATATTGCCCTGTTCCAGTTTGCAGAATTTGAGTCCTGACAGACCTAAGTTCTGATTTAAAGGAGCACCTGCTTAAACAAGATTAGTCATAACTACGACCCAGCATTTCCTTTGGCTTTCTAATAGCAGCAGATGGAAGCAATCTGGGACCAGTGGCAACACAACCCACTTGACTGACATGAAAGTCTTTGACCTGAAGCAATATAGAGTTACAGCATGTCCGATTCCAATCATTCACTGACATCCACATCAACAGCTGCATGTGCTTTTCCACCTGGTATGACAAGCAGCGTCCTCCTCCCTCTCTGCCTCTATTCTTCTCTGCGGTGGGCAACGATCCCTGCATATTTTTCAGAGTTCCTCAGTGCAGTGGACACCATCTCCAGGCATATTATCATGACAGTCTTTAGACTTGGGTATGGGGCTCTTCTCAGCCGAGACAGAAGAAAATCTGAAGGTGAGGGAGGGGCTCACCCCTAATTCAGACTTGCTTGGGTTTTTTGTCTTGTTTGCAGCCTGGCAAGTCCAAGTCATCCTCCCAAAATTGGGTTGGGTGCATTACTCCACCTCCCAAAGACAACTGAAAGCCAGGTGGCAGACAGAGACATAAGTGGCAGATGGAAATATAACATCCAACTAAGACAACAAGCCAAAGAAACTAGTGCTCCTCTGCTCAAGCTAAAGACTCACCTGCAGTATGTTGAAGGCCTTGAAGAGAGCAGGAACCGGTGAACAGCGACGAGCATCCACAAGGACAGTCAAACCCAAAGCTTGACATTCTGGTCTGCAAGGACAGAGAAAAAGAAGCCACGTTTGTCACCAGTGGACCAAGGCTACTGAAACAGAACCCTCAGTAATGGCAGGGTGAAAGAAAGCATGGTGCAGCTTTGTAGGGACAGGCAACTAACTGACCACCCTTTCTTAACTAAAATATGTAAATGGAAAACATCACCTGCATTGCTCAGTTTTTACCTTTGCTATTTCTATCTGACTTCCTTTTCTCCAGTTCCTAGGATACCTCTCACCCATTACAGAGATGCTAATCCCCTTTCTGGGTGATCTGCACAGAAAACCAGTTCTTCCTAAGTGCAGCTCAGCTTTACTCACACTACTTCACAAGAATAGCTATTCTGGATCATACCCAAAGAGGTCTCCAGGATCGGATGCTAAGGAAGAAGCATAAGAAACAACGCACAAGTAACAGAAACTTTCTCATGGGTTAACCCTGCTCCCTTAAGAAATCAGTGATTTAGAGGCTTCAGATTCACTGACAGAGAGTTAGTTTTACCCCTTAGTACTTTAATTATCTGAAAGTGAAAGTCTGAGTAGAGCTTGTGGAGAGCTGAGGCAATTTGTCACAGTGGTGCAAGAGTAGCTGTAGCAAACTCTAGTCTGCAGCCTCCAAAAAGGATTCTCAACCACAGGCCAGGGTAGGTTTCCTCAAGCCTCCCTCCTTTCAGCCTGGAGGTGGCCCCCAAAGACTATTTTGTAGTACTTTTGTTATGGAGCTGCTGCATGACTACCCCATCCCACTCCCAAATCCCATTTTCTGAGCTAATGAAGAACAGCAAGAATGGTTTGGATTCAGGATACTGCATGAAAACATTCAAAACCTATCTAATTCTATCACAACATGTGCACAAGGTGTACATAGCACAGCCAAAATGTTTACTGTACACAAGCCAGTTTGCCCCAGCAGAAGATTCCCACCTATACAATTTTAGGACCATCTCGACCAGCTTCCTATGCCAGTAAATACAGCCTGTTCCACTCACTGCCTTAGCTTCTGCACCAACAAAAGACAAAGCAGAAGAGGCAGCAGCTGTCCCCTCTGTCAGACTGCAAGTACCACAAACCTAGGGATGCTATGCAGGTACAGGAGGAGGCGTACAAGCTCATCGGTATTGCAGTGGGGGTTTAACCAAGCTGTGTTCCTTGTTGTTATTATGGCCACTGCACGTCCCGATTTATCTCTGGTACCTGTAAAAGAAAAACATCACATGAGGAAGTCAAACTAACAAATCCTGGTTCCAGGCATACATATCTTGGGAGACCCCTACTACCACTCTCATCACATTCTCTAGAATGCCCCACAGAGGTAGAGATAGTGTATGCTGCAGATCACAGTGGGTTATAAATACGCTTCCAAAGCACCTGGCTGCTGCCCAAGAGTGAAGTAGCTGAGCTCTACTTGTCCTTCTCTGAGGGAACTTGGACTGCTCTCTTCTATGCAAACACACATTCTTCACAAAATATGAAGCGGACTAATGATAATCCCACCACTGGCTTTTGAGAAGAGTAAGAATCTCATAAACCCAAGACAGACAATCCAACATTCACTTGTGTTACAGTATTACGCATGACCCCAGACTGCCCACCACAGCCACGTATACTCTGCCTACCTCTCACTTCTTTCCTGCCCTACCCCCCAGAAACAAGCATACAAGCTCTGTAGTGCTCCTGGGCTCTCAAGGAGCAAAAGAGGTCCAGATACCACCATGAAAGAGCTTATGAAAGAGCTGAAGTACTGACAACAGTGACCTGGGCCAAAGCACGGCCCAGCTCAACGCAGTACAGTTCAGATCTGCATGTTCTCATTCCCCTGGCCTTCCACAGGATGATCGTTTTGTTAAGCTGATTGCTGTTGGACAGATAGAATTCAGACAGGTTTGCAGACAGGTTAGGCAACATGTGTTACCTAATCAGATTCAGCACATGCATTCCAATTTGAGCCCAGCACATAACCTGACATCTCTTCCTGCGAGAAAAATCCCCATGCAGGACCCCTGAGCTCCTCCTTGGAGGATGCAGGGTAGGTGGCCCAGGAGCAAACTCTCCCCTCCCTGCAGCTCTGAGAAGGGCAGAGTTGGTGCCAGGCTTCCATTAGTTTCAGGGCTGGTTCAGCGTGCAGGGAATAGATAAGGTACAGCACGAGCACATCATGAGCGCGCACAGCTGAGTTGTGATGTGCTGCGGCAGGGGAAAGCTCTTTGCTTCAGCTAACCATGAAAACTGTTCCCTGCCCTCTGCTTCCAAAAACCACAGACACAGCTTATCACAGGAACTGAGTCTGCTCTAGGAGCTCCCAAAACTAAATGATATTCTGGCTTTGGGCTTTAGCCATGATATGTACTGAGAGCCACAAAGGGAAAGACATAAAAGCAATGTTTCTGGAATTATGTCCTACATACACTTCAGATGCAAAGGACAGATAAAGAGCAGGTGGAGACACCAGTTCAGAGACCCAGAGCTGCCTCCACCGTTCAAAAAGTAGGCAAGGCCCATGGATTGTGTCTGGTCAAGTGACCAGCATTCTGCAATCCTGCACGTCACTGTGAAGATAAGCAATTTGGATAACGGTAGGGACCACACCTCTATTGTGTGAAAAGTAATTCACAAAAGCAGAAGTCATTTCCTCTCATACAAATAGTATGAGAGAAAAGAAAATTCCCAAGAACAAAACAAAATCAGAGGCCTAAAGAAAGCTATGCTTTTCTGTCTCTTCCATACTTTATTGGTACCACACAAAATAACTGTCCTTGACTTCTTTCCCCATCCTAGAGGCAAGTATGTCAACTGACTGGTGAAATAGATACAGATGGACAACCTCAAGCACAGAAAATTTCCCTGGTGTGATCTCAATCTGTCCCTAGGATGCAACCTGAGTGACGGCCACAGGCACAGATGGGCAACATTTGAAAGTGGGGCTTTCTGATTCCTCTCAGGAATCAGAACTGTTAAACAGGCTTTCTCTTGCTAACAGCAGGGTTCATTTTATGTGTGATCCAGGAGCAGTTTTACTACTCCTGAAATACCGTACTCTGGACAGTATACGATCAAAGAGCGGGAGAGAAAATAGAAATAGCTTATTAACATACATTGGTTTTGTAAGCTAAGAGGTTCAGCAGAAAAAAAAAAAAGGTACAATAACCACGTTCAGTAGAAACTTTACTACTCTGAAGCATCACCTTTTGTTCATCAAGAAGGCTGGGTACTACTAGAACTTGATTAAAGCTCTTACTTGCATGTAGGACCCTGGGAATTATCTGAATAAGTCAAAAAAGCAACCACAGCTATGAGGGCTGGGTCTCCCACATGGTCATCTGAACCAAATGATTCAAGAGCACAATACGTGAATGAAACACTTCTCAAAGGAAAGTTTCTTCCTAATTCCATCAGTTACTAGTTCATCAATTAGTTATTTCCTATTCCTTATAGAATTTATCCTTCCTAATGCAACTATCATATTATTACCAATGTATAACACTTAGCATTTAACTGAATGATGAGGGCATTCCCTCAGGTGTCCGTCCTTTTATATTCCAGTGGGTAATCCTCATGCATGAGGAAAGTTGTTAATCAGTCTGATACTGCTTCTACAGAAAATGTTATTTCTCCCTTAGACCAAAGTTCCCTTGGAAGTGGCATCAAAACCAAACCTTATTTCTTCAATGCATTTCACAGGCACATCCCTCACTCCCATACTCAAATGCATTTGAAGTGTTTAACACTTGTCACAGATTCCAACCTTAAAGTCCAAAGGAACCACTAGAATATTAGATCACTTTTTTCATAAAGACTTCTCTCTCAAAACCAGTAATTTCTTCGGCTGAGGTACACACCATAAAAACATCCAGTCTGATCAGCAGACCAATAGATTAAAACACTCCTCTGGAATTTGTTCTCACAATTTATCTACCAATGCAAAGTTATATATTTGAATGTGCCAGGACTTACCTCTGCACTTGGTTTCTCAATCTATCTTTTCCCAGAATACTGAAAAAGTCTTTTATTCATTCTTGTTTAATATTTGTATGAGGTCTTTCACTTCATTCTCAATCATATTTCTAATGAGATAAACAAACCTTCAAGCCTCTCACATAAGGCATCCTCTTCAGCTGCATGAAAGTGTTGATGCCCCCTTCCGTGCCACCTCCAGCTTTCACTATTTTCTTTCAAAATGAAGATATCAGAAGAAAATGAGGACATCACGCTGTTCTGAACAGCCGAAAGTATTTGAGAGGTTTCACCAATGAGCATAGGTAAAAATCACGTTCTTAATCTAACTCGTCATTCCCTCTCCTTTACACACCTGAGGTCAAAATTGGTCTTGCAGCCTCAGCACTCAGTGCGAGAACACCCTGCGCTGCCATTCTGCTCTCCTTCCCATCCCCTCCATGCTAGGCAGGTCTGTCTTCCTCTCAGGACAGCTTTCAACTCAAATGTGGCTCCCGAGCTGACTGAATACAGCTGTCTTCCTGAACTGCACTGGACCTTCCTTCCTGACCTGCTCTTGCTAGCTACGGAAGGAAGCAAGCCAGCATGGGCTGCTTAAGCAGATGTTGCCAGATGGCTCCATTTCTCACTATAGCACCGGAGAGGCAGATCTCACTTCCTCTGATTAACTTGACGTTTAGTTAAATACAGACCTCTTGTTTGGGCCCCGCACACCAAGCAATACTGGCTGCTCTATCCAACAGCCTCAGCTTTGTTTACCACTCTACCAATATTTGTCTCATCCGGAAGTTTTATCTGCAGCAATTTTATACTTGCTGCCACATCAGATGCACAAACTGAATAACGTTCAACCTACAGCTGATCCTAGCAGAATAATTATGAGAAGTCCTCCCTTGATAGCTGTTTCTCTCATCTGCTGTTTAGCTATGCCTTCATTCATTCCACATGTTGCTCATCTGTGCTGCATTGGGATATTCCTTTCAACGCTATGCTACGCAGCACGCAATCAAATGTTTTATAAAAATGTATTGTATTTATGCAGCTACATTTAATCAACCAAACTTCTAATTACAAAGAACAAAACTGGTTTTACAAGAGCCCTGTCAAGTAGCATCTTCTACACTCTGACCCTTTAATTATCTACCAAGTGCGTCAGGTTCCTATTGTCTTGACCAGGTCTGATGTCAGGCCCACCAGCTCATCATTAGCTGGATCCTCACTCTTCTCCTTTTGGACCGCGAGCATGAGCTTATAGAAGTGATTTGGCATTTCTGACTCATAACCTTTTAAGACTCTTGGGAGCAAGTTAACTTTCATGAAAGTTCCACTTGTCTTTCCCATCCAGAAAGTTTTACAGAATTCAAAAAGCATTGCTTCTAGAGAGGTTTGGGTTGAAAGGAACAGGATTTGCACCAGTCTCTGCAATGCTGCAAACAGATGCACATTTCCATTGCCCTCCTACACCACCACCCTTCTCAGGGGCACTTTGGCTCAGCTGCTCACCAGGCAGGCAGGCAACTCCACTCCTGAGCACTTCTGGGTTCACATCCTTGACTATGGTGGGGGCAGATCCACCACCCCAGGCAGTCCCAGAAGCTGGGGGTGTCAGAGGAGTAACAGCTGTTGAGGTTTCCTGTAGGGCACAGACTCTGTCCACTGGCTTCAATGCATCTGAGTCAGTCGCTTCTTTTATCGTCTCTACTCCTTCCAACATCATCCCTGCAAGAGAAGCAGAAGTCAGAAGCTAGAGCATAGCTTCATTCAAAGGGTGCCAGGTAAATCCCAGGCTGGGGAAGGACATGCCCCCTGCCCCACGGTTCTTCCATTCCTAGTGCCAGTAATATGCGTGTTACAACACTGAAGTTCCTCTTTGAAAAAAACCAATTTATTATGAAGTTTGTAGTTACAATTCATTTAGGATCAGGACCACTGTATGCTCAAAGTCATTTTTAAAGGTAACATATCAAGCAGCGTACATTTGCTGGCAGCCTGGAAGTCTGGAGCGCTGGAAGTCCATGGCTAAGCTCCAACAGTTCGAGCACACTGAAGGGATAAACCAGCTCCTGACAAGTAAAGCCGTTCTACTTGTGCAGAAGTCCCTGCCCCCGCCCCCCCCCCCCCCAAAAAATTTTCACATTAGCCCTTGAAAATAAGAAGCTAGCTCAAGGTTGACAAATCAGCTGGGAATTAGCCAGCAGAGAGACCTTGTTCTTCTCTTCCAGATTTTTTTAATTAACAGTTAATGTGAAAGGCAAAAACCTACTTTAAAACTCTGAAGAATAGAATGACAAGACCAATCAGTTCTGTTTGAGAACCAGAGAAAACATTTCCTTTGCCTGACACCTCAGCTCTAAAGCATAAGTTTTGAGAATCATTTGCATCCAAAATTAAATATCTTAATAACTGCAGGAGAACTAATGCTAGTTTCCTCATTTTGAGCTTCAATTTTCATGTAGAAGTAGCTGGAGAGAAGAAAAATTCCACCTGTGTGTGTAAGGAGCATTGTTCCCCATTCCCCAGCATTATAAGAATTAAAAGCTCACAACGCATCTTTAATATCCTAAGTACATAGCTAGGGTATCCCTCTGTTTAGCCGAAAGATATACTAGAGAATAACAGCTATACTTTGCTGCAAATCAAGACACTTAAATATCTACCAAAGAAATCAACCTCTCTTCAGGAAAATGAAGAGTGGAGTGTTTATTTGCTTGCCATGAAGTCACACATTTTAATTACTGCTTAAAATTGACTTAAACGATCCTACCTTCCTGCTGCATCAACACTGCTGATACTTGACTCAGTTTATTTACTAACAAACTCAAATAGTTCATTAAAGACTAGGACTAGGAACAAAGCAGTCCTTGAAGTGGCTTTCAATACAAGTTTTAGCAGCAAGGGAGGTTTACAGGTTGAGGCTCAGCCCAAACTGCTTTCAAAACTGCTATAAGTGGGCGAGAGAGGTGCCCTAAGCAGCATAGCTCGCTCTGCAAAAACATCAGGCAATGGTGGGAAATGTACATGGCAGCCCTGCCATGATATCTCTTAGGAATGAAGTGGCAGCTCCTTAAAGCTAGAAGAAAGAAGCATCTTGTTCAACCCACCAGACAAGGTTCTAGTGGTAGAGCCTTTTGCCCCAAGGCAACCTCAGTGGAGCTGTATTGCCTCCAAACTACATAAATCTTGCCCAGACTACAAAGAGCAAACAAAACAAGCTTCAGTGGCCCAGTTCAGATTGGCACTCACCACCTCTCTCTCTCAACAGGCACAAGAACACTATCTATGTTATTTGCAAGCTGGGGTGGGGGAAACTTACTTACTAAAGTCAAAATTGTAGAACGCGTAGGATTACATCAAAAAGCAAATTGAGAACTGGGACATCTGAATTTGATGGGTTTGTAGGTTACACCTTTCCCTGAGGTTAAGGAAGTGGCAGAGGAGGATTTGCTTGTAAGCATTTCAAAGAGACATTAGCACTTTTCCTGCAAACTGTCCCAGGACCAGTATCATCTATGATAACATCACATAGTAACAAAAAGCAGATTGGAATGCCCTAGCAGGTGCTGCTGAATACATCCCAAAGTGGCTTTTCACACAGTTTCTTGAATATCAAGTTATTTCCAGCACCCAAGTATAAGAATTTTTTCCAGGTCTGCAAAGCCCCAAAATTCACTTTTCCTTAAAGCTAGTCATACAGGGCAAAACAGCAGTAAGATTTTTTGTAAATGGAACCAGTGGAAATTTTTAAATCCTCACCTCAAAACAGTTGGCATTTGGCTTAAAATCCTTCTAAGCTACATCATATTTGTGCAGAAAATAAGCCCAACTTGTTATTAGGGGTGGGAGTAAGGCGAGAAAGTCAAGGGATAAGGAAAAACTTGTAGACATGGCAAATTTGATTTCCTAGTTTGAATGTGTTTTTTGATGTAGTCAGCTTTAATAAGTAAGTTCCTCTGTCTTGCAAAGGACAAGCTATGCCTCTGCCTACTACTATTGAGGTATGAACTGTAGATCTGAACTGGACCAGTGAAGCTTAAGAATTGGCTTGGTTGTTCTTCATAGTTTGGGCAAGATAGATACACATAGTTTGCACAGGTCATTTATATGCAGGTCATTTCTTTTGGTTTACAAACTGAGATAAGTCTTTTTAATTGTAATGCCACAGCTCGACACTGTCAAAATCGGGCCATAAGTATGTCACTTCTTTCAGCTAAATCCCTAGAGACATCTAAATTGTCTTTCATTAAAAATGTATTCCACTCATGCTCCAGAGGGGTCTGCCATTACTGAATTCCATAGCAGCAGCCAAGACTTGCCCTATGGAGCAGCCAGAACATCACGCTTATTATCTCAAACACAAAGCTGGACTTTGCTAATTTTAGACAGAAGAAATGGGAATATAGAAAAACAGACAACAAGCTCCTAGAGTCATTTATAAGGAGAGTGTATGCTCAGCACTCAACACAGCCTAAGACTTCTGAGGCCCAGACCTGTGTGGACATGAAGCCAAGCCAGGTTCAGCTTGGTCAAGAGTGTTACCAGCCAGTACTTGCTTTGTGGCTCACATGAAGAGCTTCATTCAAGGGAAATGGATGCCCATAGCATGGTTATTTACTGGCATACATCCCCCAAGAGCTACAGACGGGCAGAGTGTGACCTCTTTTCTCTGCACGTGAATACTGGACACTCAGACAAAGGCAGACTTAAGAAGTCACAGCTTTTGAGGGGACCCTTCCTTTTTGCAGATTAAGAGTACAATCACTCAGCTTGTCACTCCAAAAGTATCAGAAATCTCATGGGTGGCCATGATGCCTGACAACAGTGAGCCTGCCTAATTATGGAATTAAAATATTTTGGTGCAGGTGTGAACTAAACAGTTCCCTTTTGATTGATGAAGACTCTAGGTCCATTAGGAGGACACATTAAGACATCAGATAAAAAGGGGCTTTTGGACACTTCAGAAAGTAACAATTGTGTTTGCAGCCTAATGGGGTAGTGCTGCAGCAGTGATAAAAGGTTTTTGTCCACACAATCCAGCACCACTGCAACTTTTACACTGGCTACAAGGCCCACGTAGATAGGCTCTTGATCGGTTCCTCCACAGGGTTAGACATGCTCTAGCAATGAAGATCTGCACCTCAGACCCTTTCAAGTGTCCTCATTCTAATATTTCAAGCCTAGGTAATTTTCCTAGCCAGGGATCTCGGGGAATGAGAGCTGTTGAACCGGAATGGCATGTTTCTCCCACCCCCGCCACACACATGCACTTTTCTCAATGCGATCTGCATACCTAGCTACAGCTTTCCAGAGTCAACAAAGCTAGGTACAGTCGACATTGTCTCTGTGTGGTTATACACTGCCTGCCTACAGCCTGGTGCAAGAGGCAGAGAGCTGGATTGACAATTCTTCTGAAGGAGCACAGCTTCACCATAGGAACCCAGCCATCAAGAAACCTGGGCCACATCTACTTGAACCTGAAATTAGATTGCATCTGACTTGAAAGTAGATGCTTAATTTCTCTGTGCCTTCATGTTCCCACCTGAAAAAATAATATTAGCTCTCCCACTCAGGTTAAGTAGCCCCTACTTGAAACATAACCAAGCTGAAGAAAGCATGCCGGAGGCAGAGAGAGAGGGAGGGAAACCCTCAACCCTGCAATTTGCTGCTTACATCACTTACCAGCACCCATCTTTTTTGATCTTCAGGTCACGTTACATAGCTAGTATTTTCTTATGGCATCTGCTTCTGCTTCATCTGGTCACAACTATCTTCCTAAAGCCAATCTTCAACTATGAAAGCCTTATACAGTTATACATTCTGTTCTCACATATTCCTAGAGCATGCACTTAAAATGCGCACACCACAAATGTAACAGTGGGAGGTCACCAGCAATTAGATTAACTGAAATTAAAAATCCCGTATACTGGAACTGTGTTCTATAACGACTTAAATTTGCAAAGAAGCGTTGGAACAAAATACCTACAATAAAGCCATCTGTGAAGAGAAAGCTAATTTCAAGCCATGAAAATGAAAACCTAAACAATTCCATGCAGTTTGCGCTATTACCCCAAAGCTCCCCAGTAGACAGCGTTTGTCAGCAGTAGCTCTTGAGGCTTTTGCTTTCTTCCCACGTTATCAACCAGGTAAATACACAAATATCCAATTCTGCTGTACCTGTGGGAGATGATGTCCCTGAAACTGCCTCTTGGTGAAAGTGCAGAGTGGTGGGATCTGTATGTCCCTCAATAGCTCCTGAGGACAGTGGTCCAAGCTCCAGCTCCTCTTTAATGGATTCCAGTGTTTTTAGGGCTGCCGACTCACCCTCAATCTTTGACCTTTTCCCATCAGAAACACTTCCCTGGTTCTCGTTTTCTCCTCGCAAATCCTGCGCTGCAACATGCTCTGGGTTCAGCACAGAGTTCACTCCGCTTTTATGGCCCTGGTTTTCAGCCCAACTTTGTGGCTCCTCACATCTCCCTCCATTCCTGTGGGTTTTGACTTCACTTGAGCCTTCTGGGTGTGCATCAATGTTCACCAAAGAGCTGCTGTTATCTAATTGTTCTGCCATCTGATCACTCTCGGCTGACAGAGTGGTTTGGAGCAGTATGGCTTCTCCCTCTGACAAGAGTCCATCCATAGGAACTTTGACAGAGTAGTAATTATGACTAGTCTGATTCTCTTCTAGAGTCCACATTTGTTCAACCTCTTCGACTTCCTCAGAGCTTTCTCTGCTTCCCAACTCTAATTCATGGAGTTCTCCTCGGTTCAACAGTTCTGGAGGATTTAATGAAGAACTAAGATTTGCTTCCTGATCACCGCAGAAAGCATGGACTGCTCCTCCATTTGCTGTATCTCCTGAAGAAAGGAAGGCTCTCTCCATACCTATGTCTGAACTTTCAGCTGTGGTGAGCAGTGTAGTGGCCTGGACTGGTGCAACACTTTCACTGACGCTCTGGCAAGACACATCAGAACCTCCCTTCTGTGCGCAGTGAGGTGTGCAAGACCCTGGGACAGAAAAAAGACAGGGATCCATCCTCGTCACCTCATTCAGGCTCTCTGTCAGTGGTTCTCCACGTTCTCTCAGTATCACCTCCTCTTTAGCAGCAGCAGCATCTAGAACTGTTTCTGGGCTCTGCTCTGACGTTTCAGCACCAGGTTTTTCACTAGAAACATCACTTTCTACCTCCATGTTTCCAGCAGCACCAGTCAGCCGTGCTTTGCAGTCAACACCATCTCCAGCACACATATCACTGTAGCTGCACAGTGCATATCGCCAATCGATTGAGTGTTCGCTGTGGGCCTCCTGCCCTGCAGGGGATGGATCCCCTGCGCTGCTGGCAGAAGACACAGCCACAGGAAAGTGATTCCCCATGCTCCCAGGACCACTTGATTCCAGCTGACCTTCTGGTAACAGTTCACCATGTACCATCATTTTGTTGCTTTCCAAAGGAACTACATTTTTGAGAACTTCTGTAGAAGAAGTCCTCAGAGTGTCCATTTGACAGTGCTCCTTTTGTGCACGTGCTGACTGACTTAAATTCTTGCGGTATGTACAGTCTTGAGTAAGTATAAGCTTATGCGTGCCTTTAGATGCATTCACTCTTGTTATGGGCTGAGTTCTACAATTTAAAGGTAGTGACTGGGTTAAAGAGGCTGTTTGCGGCCCGAACCTGGGCAAGGAAACTTCTGTAAGTTCAACGTACTCCCCTTCAAGGTCACTTTGCAAGTTCTCTTGAGGCACTGGACTTGTACACGCATCACTGACAACAGTTTTGCTTAATTGTGGAGCTGTGCTGCTAATGACCAAGTTGTCTTGACTCAGACTTTGCTCCTGTAGATACTGAGATCCTATGTCTGGTGAGCTGCACTCAGCATCGTCCATGGGGAGGCACAAAATTGAAGGTTCTTCTGTATTTTCTGGAGCAATTATATTATTTTCAATTATTTTTGGTTTATTAATAAATTCAGGATTAACTACTTTCTCCCAGGGAACACGAAATATTTTATCATTAGTGGTTAGTAAACAGTTTTCCAGTGCTATACCCATCCGCTCTCCATTGATAGTACTCAACCATTCCAGAGTAAAAATAGAGGTATAGGAGACTTCCGGAATCACAATTTCTTCTATGTTATGTTTGTCTTTTGCCAAACATTTCAGTACAACTCGCGGAGACTTCTTCAGATAGGGGACCACCTGAAGGTAAAAGTCACCAGGCTTTAAGATTCGCCAGTCAATGGAAGCTAGCTGGACTACAATCTTCTCGTGAATACATAGGGGCCAGCCCTCATGACGGAAGAGCAAGCCACAGTACTGAACCTATGGAGAGAAGAGAAAGCATTTTCAGTATCAGGAACATATCTCACTTCAAGCTTTTGGACAGGAGAGATGAATACTTTCTTTTCACAGTTTAGCTGTATTAATGGCACAGTAAAACTTAGGCTCTTCAGTAATCAGCATAGAGGAGTTTTCCATATTGAGGTGCTTCTCTTTAAAAACCAGCAACAAAAAGGCAACCAACACGAATCACCAGCATCTCAGAATTCAAATACAAACCAGTTCGCTGCCAGAAGTATTAGCTCTATTTCACAGATGGGTCAGCACAGACAGGGAGAGGTCTAAGCCTCAGAGTCATAGGGTATAGAAAACAGGAGTTCCCCCTTCTCAGCAGAAAGTGCTCAAGCCAGGAGACCCCTTCTTTACCTTATTTCTGACACATTAGGAACAATAGGACTGACTGATAAAAATGAAACTTCAGCCTGTAGAGCATCCCTAACCATGTGCCATTCAAGAAATGCAGGCAGAGAGCAGCCTGTTTAGAACAAATATGCACAAAACCCACTGTTCTCAGCTAAAAACCATCCACAGCCTGAATAGAAGGTACCCAAATAATCTGCATCATTTCTGGAGCATCTACAGCGAGCTCTAGGTTGCACCAAGTATGCTCAATACCAAGTTACCAGAAGGAGCTTGTAGATGCAGAAATCTCATTGTACACGATACCTATTGTCAGCCTGGCACTGCAAAATGTCTTGTCTGTAGCACTGTAGGCTCTTTAGACTGAGATCTGCTGGAAGGGAACTAGATTAAGAGCTTCGTCAATGAGGAAAGGCAGAATCAAAATGCTAAGTAAAGTCTGCCTGAGGATTTTGTTCTACCCCTAAACGTGTGCTGCTGCAGTATGCAATATTTCCCACTAGACTTTGGTTAAGCCAAATTAAAGAGCAGGGAGCCAGGTAAAAAGCATCACTCATCTGCTGCTATCAAGAGCTTATGCAAGAGAGGCGAAGACAAGTTATGTGGGATTTAGCAGCGAGGGGAATCGCTGCAACCTACCAGTGAATGGGAGAAGAAAACAGGAGAAAGGAAGCAGCAGATGAGGAAAGCATAGTGAGGCCACAGAGAAAGAGGGCAGCAAGTCCCATTAGCAGGCTGCAGGGAACTGCACTGAGCATAAAAGGAATTTTCTTCCCTTATGACAGCTATACGCTCTCCCCCAGTAACTCGTCTCCTATCTCTACATTCACCAACTGCTGCCAGGATAGGGTACTGCCCAGGAAACAAAACAGCCCACTGCTTGGTGAATGCTGAACTTGCTGGCATTTCCAAAGTACTTCCCCAAAAACCAAGCACAAGAATATTGCTTCCCAAACTCTCCCCCACCCCTACCCGATTTCAGAAGTTGCACAGACCTGTTCAAGGGAACTGCAGTACTGTTCTGGCATATGTTTCACCTTGCTACCCATGCGTGTGCCTGAAAGTTCTGTGCACAAACTATGTTCTCCTGGTCTGCACCACACATGCGGCAAGGGTGCGTGACAATAAAGATTCTCTCCCCATTATTTAGTTTAAACAGAATGAACTCCTCAAGTGCACTTCCAAAGCCTTTAGCCATTCCCCTGCCTCTTGGAATTTCATCCCGTTTACTATCAACATCCTTAACACAACACACTAACAGACACATCAGTTCCCCATACACATAGCAGTTTCCCTCGTGCTACTTGATAATGCTTGATTTGCATAACCAAGTTGTGAACAAGCAGCCCCCAGGTATTTCTGAGATCTGCTGTTTCCCAATAAGGTGTCTAATGCCAACACCATCAGTATATCAGGTTTTCCTTCATTTAAGTCTATTTAACAAATGTTTTGCATCCAGATTTTCTAGTAATCTGGATCTTGCTCCAGGTCAGCGACATTTTTCACTTCTAAGAATTCCCACCAGGAACTGAAACATCTCCACATTTTAAAATTAATGATCATTTTTGGTTCAGGTTAGTATAAAAAACATTGAAGTACTAAAGACCTGAGAGCCAAATCTCTCTCCTCTGAAGAAAGGCTGAGAGAGTTGGGCCTGTTTAGCCTAGAGAATAGAAGACTGAGAAGCGATCTCATCAACATGTACAAGTATCTGAAAGGAGGGTGTCAAGAGGATGGGGCCACACTCTTCTCTGTGGTGCCCAGTGACAGGACAAAAGGAAATGGGCAGAAACTGAAACACAGAAGTTCCATCTGAATCTGAGGAAAAATTTCTTGACCGTGAGGGTGACAGAGCACTGGAACAGGTTGCCCAGAGAGGTGGTGGAATGTTTCAATTTAGCAGGTTAATTTGTTGTCTCCATTCCACGTTTGCGTTAAAAAAATCCTATTACAGACATTCCATTAATTCCCTAGACTCACAACAGTTGGCCAGAGTGTCCCATTGGGCCAATATTAAGAGTATATATTAATTGTCTTTCAGTTCTCTAGAAATCCTTCATCATTCCCAAACATAGGAACATTCATGACACTCTAAGCCCCCCCCTTGCTCCCCCCCCCCCCCAAGTAAGGTTTCCAGGCACCTATCAAGACAGTTTCAGGTAACTCCCAATCAAACGAAAGAACTGAAGTCCTGCTGCTGAACTGACTTGGCTCATAACTATTTAAAACTTAATCACAACTTTACAAAATAAAATTACTGCTTTGAACTAGATTCTGTTTGAGTAAAACAAGATTTAAATTCAGCCATGGCATAAGCCATGACATTAGCCAAAATTCATTTTCAGTTCCATGATTAATCTCATTTTTCTCTGTCATGACAAGGTCTTAGATGGAATTTTCCTGTAATGGATGCAACACTTAAATTAGAAAGCTGTCATCTAGAAACACGAGAGATTTCAGTACTGGCAGCATTAGACTTCAAGCATTTTATCTGGTTTCTTTTACATGGTCACATGGAAGTCTTGACAGAGAAAGTAGTTTATGAATATGCTGTATTCTGCAGACCAGACAGATGACAAAAGAATGCATTAATTCAAATCTTTTGCCAAATAACAGAGAAAACACAGAACCAGAAGGAATGTCCTGGATCCTCAAATGTCTTGAAACAACAGGTAATAGCATCAAGTAATTTCTTTCCTATGCTCATCAAGCTATAACTTCAGCCCAGCTAGGTTTCTTATCCTCAGTATGCCTAACATGAAGCTGCTCAGAAGGTTGAAGGCCCACACCATTTCTTCAGGTTCAATAATTCTCCTTCTCTTCCTTGCACCTTATTCCCTGAATGTTTTCCCATGGCTTAAATTTATTAAGCTATGTCACATCACTTTAACACTTCTCCCTTGATCATCTCTTGCGCATGCCTAAAGCACCTCCTTAGCTCAAACATCTTTTCTACACCGGTTTGTTTCACTTTTTTTCACTGTGCAAAGCATTGCACAAGGCTGTGTATAATGGCACCAACACTTCCCACCTGTACTGGAAGCATCTCATTCCCTAAAGCTAACATCACACTTGTCTCTTCCACAGTCATGCCCCTTTAGTAACCCAGTCACCTACTATCTTTCTTTCCAAACCGATGAGTCCCAGTTCACAGTAGAATTTTTTTTTTCCTATTACATTCTAGAGGCATGAGCTTGCACGTTGGGGCTACCATTATAAAAACTATGAAAGACAAAGTTTTACAGCTCGTGCAATACATTTATCCTAGTCCTCCTCTCTGATATTGCTCATGTCTCTGACTTGTTCCATCACAATTTTCTGTCATCTGCATGCTCTTACTTTTTATGCCAAGGCCATAGATGAGAAGTATTATCTGTCTCACGACTCCTGCCTCAAACTCAGTTTTTTACTTCAGTACAAACACCCTTGCTTTTACCAGTTTGTTACTCATCTTGCAATGCTTACATAAACCTCCACCCCTTTGACACAGTAATTCTTTTTTCGTATGACTACACAGTAAATCCTTTACAAAAGAAATTAAACAATCAAAACACTTCTTTCTAGATAGACGGCTGCTTCATGAAAAAGTCTAGTCTGATGCTACCTGCCACAAAGCAAACCACATGAAAAAATATTATCCAATTTGTAATGGACTGGTTAACTCTTCCCCTGCTCACTGCATGTTGTTCTTATATGCTCAGCTTGTTCAATGTATTTTATTACTATCCCTGACTTGACAGATTCGGTAAAAATCCCTGTTATCAGAAATTCAGCATTATGTGGCAACTTCTTCCACACTGCAGGATGGAGATCAGCCAGTCCCCTTGTCTTCAGCATACACATTTCCATTTCAGTCCTGGCAGCTTCATTTCTGTTCTCTCAGTGCAATCAGCTGTCCTACTGTTTTATCTATACGCTATATCACCATTGTACTGAATCTTCCTCTAGTTTTCATTTTGTTTGGGGGTCATATTATCTTTATATTCTAACCTTGAACTCAGAGCAGATCCACCTGCTTTTCTTCTTTTAATCCGAGTTTTAAAACCCTACAACTTAAAACACAATTTGCCTGTACCTCCCTCAAAATCAAGAGGAGCTAAGCTTTGCAGTCTTACATGCTTATGCTTTCTGATCTCTAAGAAATGGATTTCTCTACTAGCTAGCGCCTTTTCACATAGCATGGTTGAATTTAGCTAACCAAGGCCTCCTCTTACAACAATACACTGTTTACAGAAGTTGCTACAGGCTTCAGCAAAAGTCTCAGGACCTGCTTTGCAGATTTTTCCATCAAGCTCAAGACTCACTCAGCCTCTCAGTCAGCAGAACTTGTATCTCCTGCAGAAGTGCCCAAGCCAAATATTTTGTACGTAAGGCTTCAGACAAAAACAATTTGCGTTATTTTCGCGAAGAAACGATTGCACCTACACCACTCACCATCAGTCCTTTTTCTGCCATTAGAATATTTCCTAATAGGTACTTTGAGGCCACCTACACCCATTTGGAGGGGGGCTAGGAGAGAAACAAAAATTAATTCCTAAATTATTACAAATAGTTTATACAACTGCAAAGTGAGAGACACCATCACCAGAATGAACATAAAGCTGAATTCTATCTGGACCTATCTTACATAGAGTTTCTGTTAAAACCTTAACGCACAGTATCCCATTTGGGGGCCATTCTTACACTAGCAAACCTGAAACGCAGCCTCACTGCTTAGATGACCTGTTTGCCTATTGACTGACAAACGACAAATGGAAGAAAACTCAGCAATAAAATGACCGCCTGACCACAATGCAGAACTCACTGAAGTTCCTGACAAACTTGCAAAGTAACAGTCTAAACTGCAGCAAGAGCTAGATTAAAATCCAAGACGGAATGTTAAATCCCTCAGTAGCATAAATGTTTCAGAGTTTTAGAACTTTTACAGTGGAGCATCCACATGCCTCTCCTGCTCCAAAAAGCACCTTCAAAGGGAAGATTATGTGAAGAGGCTTATTTCAGTTGTTTTAACAGTTCACTTTGAGGTTTAAGTATTTGCTCTTCTCATGTCCAATCAGTGCCAGAGCCAAATCCGGCTGCCTACTCAGAGGAGTGCCAGGAACAGACACTGTGCTCAGCAGTGGCAGCCAGGAAGAAAGCTTAGGAAAGAGCTGGGCATTGATGACAAATATGTCACAAAGGTCCCAATTCCTAGCTCAGTGTGCTGTCTGAAGGCCAGTGGCAATACCCGGTTTCTCACTCAGTGGTAAGAAGAGGAATACTCTTTGACGCACCCTTCCATAAACGTACCCCCAGCTCCTGAGGTTTCCATCCAGACTACTGGTTTTAATATGCCCAAATGAAGTTTGTGAAGGGGTACCCCTTATAAAGCCACTTACATTTTTGTTACAGCAAAAACTGAGAAAAAGATCTAGCTCTCTCAAGATTTCCTACAGCAATGACTTTTTTTTCTTTCGTGTGCTTAGGAAGCGCCCACAAGGAGCAGCTGAACTACGGACTAAGCAGAATCATAGAGGAAACACTGCTTTTTGCTTAGGTGCTATAAAAGGCAGACATAAGACATTTGTACATAAGGTTTTAGACAAAAACAATTTGCATTATTTTCCAGAAGAGACTATACAATTGTACCGTACACCACCCGCCATCAGCCCTTTTTATGCCATTAGAATAATTCCTAATAGGTACTTTGAGACTATTTAAAGAACAAGTAATAAGAAAAAATCCTGTGCTTTCAATAAGTGAAGATAATAGAAGGGGGACACAGTGGCCTTAGAGGTTTGGGGAAAAGGAGTCCACACAAAAGAGAAAGAAATACATTTGAGCAATAAAAATTAAAACAAGCAGACTTCAGAGGGAAATATGGAGTAGCCTGGGCCCTCCCGTAAAGACCTGACAAGGTAACCTACCTAGAGCTCCCTTGTTCTCCCAGTACTGCCAGCTCTAAAAGTGCAAAATTGTAAGTCAGGGCCAGAAAGGGTCACGAGCAAAGAGAGGCCCACAGCATTTGGCTCTGGCCTTTCAGAGGTCTGTGCCACCGTGCACTCTGCCCCACACTGCCCATCCTCCCAGATATGTTGTGCCTAATGCAAAATCCCCCAGTGCCCTGCGCTGAGCAACAATGGGTCCAGCTTGCCCCTATGCCCTGGGCAGCCCCTTGCTGGAGGCAGCTGCCCCACCACCCTGCTGGCCCTGCACCCATGGCTCCTATGACATTCCTGGAAAGCCAGAGATTGCCAGAAAGGCCCTGAGCCCTTCCCTGTTTCTGGTACTGTGACTGGAAGGTGGCTCTGAACAGGGTTCCTGCCCCAGCACCACCTCCTCACACAAGGCTGTGACAGCAGGATGGCCCCACCACATTGGTTTCCCCCTCCAAGTGCCTGCTGCAGTAGGCACCACAGATTCCACCACCCCCCCCAGCTCCACGCTAGTCTAGGAGGTTGCTAGCACCCCTGCTCTCACCCTGATTTCTCCCTGCCACAGCCCCCAGCCCTCCTCCCCCACAGCCCTGCAGGGAACCCACTCCCCCACCACAGCCCCCAGCCCTCCTCCCCCACAGCCCTGCAGGGAACCCACTCCCCCACCACAGCCCCCAGCCCTCCTCCCCCATAGCCCTGCAGGGAACCCCCCTCCACAGCTCCCAGCCCTCCTACCCCATGGCCCTGCAGACAACGCCCCCCCCCGCCCCTTACCACAGCCTCCAGCCCTCCTACCCCATGGCCCTGCAGACAACGTCGCCCCCCCCCGCCCCTTACCACAGCCTCCAGCCCTCCTACCCCATGGCCCTGCAGACAACGTCACCCCCCCGCCCCTCACCACAGCCTCCAGCCCTCCTACCCCATGGCCCTGCAGACAACGCCCCCCCCCCGCCCCTCACCACAGCCTCCAGCCCTCCTACCCCATGGCCCTGCAGGGAAACCCCCTCCCGCCCTCCGCCAGCCCCACCACCTCAGACTCCTGCACCACAGCTCCTAGCTCAGCCAGGGTCTATCATGCCCATCAAGGCAGCCCCACACTCTGATTGGCTGCTGCAGCCTGATCTGTCTACTCATTGGCTGCTGAGAAGCCCCAGCCCCTCCCTACTGTTCCACACCTGTGGCCTCTTTCCCAGCAGGCCTCAGCCCTCTGCGGGGTCATGGTCCCTTTTGGTCCTGCGGCCTCACTGGACCCCAGTCCTGCCATTCCCTCCTCCCCCACCAGGCTGACGGAGGAGGGCGCCCAGGGAAGAACAGCCCCCTTCTCACTGCCCAGCAAAATCCCTCCTTCGTGCCCATCCTTGCGGGCCGTCCCCATAGCTATCACCATGGCCTTCATCTTGGGAGAGCAACACTGTTGACCGAAGTCCCCAAGAGCCAACGAGAGGCAGAGCGCAGTGCCAAGACACAGCCTGCAGCCACAGGTCCGGCGCTGCAGCCTGGGCAATGGGCTCCCCTCAAATGCCAGGCTGCTTTCCTGCCACCACATCACCCATCCAGGGCTTTGCTAGGCACATCAAAGCTTCAGGAAGCCCCAAAGATCTCGGAGAGCGGGGAAATCGCTACCTTACCTTCCTCTGCGAGATAGGCAGTTTGGGGAATGGCTGGAAACAGCTTGCAATAATTACTGGTTCATACAAACTAAAAGACTTTTGTTTCTTTCAGGGGGAAAAGAGGCTATGCATCATCACATTAGAAATTGCAGCTAGATAAACCTATCGAGTAATTCCTGTTCTTATGTCCAGTATTTGAAAGACACCACGCTACTCATTAGGCATATATTTTTATCTTAGATGCCCAGAGTTTAAAAAGAGAAAAAAAAAAAAAAGTAAATTTAAAAATAGAAACCTAACTATAGCTGACATGGAACTAAATGAAAAGACCACAGAAGAGATATTTTAAAATAACTGTAACATTATGGGATTCAGAAAAGTCATTTCGTTCTAAAATAAAAGCTTAGAAAATAAACTTTTCATATATACCTTGTGTGCAGGTAACAGGCTGCAGCTCCCCCAAAATCCTCATACATAAACCCTATGAGCCTGTGCAGGAAGATCAAAAACACTTACAGGGTGACTAGTGGTCAGGGGTTTTTTATGAAGATCCGTCATATGTGATAGGTGTTTTTCCCCTAGCATTCCAGCTCCCTGAGACAAATGAGTATCTGACTATTCCAGCTTCTATTTATTTTTTTCCTCCTCCCAGAAAGCCCTTGCCCTCCCTCATGAGGAGATCTCTTGAAAAACTGACCACACGCATCCTCTGGGCTCAAAGGAAAAAAGCTAGAAAGAGCCTCAGATTTTGTTTTTAGGGTTTTTTTTTCCCCCTAAGTCTTACAAACTTTGAGCCAAGTTTGATGGAGGCATTTGACTCATCGTTTCTAACATTTGAGACTCACAACAGTAAAGCACATTAATCTTGGACTCACTGTGGCAGTAATTGTAACGTGACTCCTCGGGGCTACTGAGTCTTGCAAACGTTCCAGCAACCATCAAAGGGGAGTGAGAGTTCTGGGAAAAACACCGACTGGCAGCATTTCATCCAGCACGTCCTTCTGCCAGTGGCAGGAGCCTGACAGTTTAATCCATGCTGCCAGGGAACGGCTGGGGTTAGAAGCTACAAGACTCTGGCATATCCAGCAAATGGGTTGCAAAGACTTCACTTAAGCCTCCCCTCCAAACCCCTCAAAGCTTTCTGTTTAGTGTTCCTGGTTATGCCAAGTGAGGGCAACACTCCACATCTGATCTCTGCAAGGCAAATTTCAGTGACAATTTCTCAACTGTTTCATCATTGTCAGCCTTGCCTTCCCACCTATGCTTCCACCATATACACACACACAAGCACTTTTTGCCAGCCCTTTTACATACTAGAGCAAAAAGAAAGCTCTCCTGCAAAGCTGTTGCAGACCTTTTAGAGCCTACTATACTTACACAGGCATCCTGCTGAACGCACTGCAGGATGTGCTTTGCTGGAATCAGGAAGTCTATGAGGTAGCGCAGTCCATCCCCACGGTACGTCTTCTCCACCACATCAAAAACTTGGCACAGAACAGTGGCTGCAGTGGCCTCAAACGGAGGGTAGAGCACTGATAACGTGCTCTGAATGCAACCGTCCAGCGATTCCGAGTCCTGCCAAGAGAGAAAGTATTAGCGGTACCACGCTACGATATGCCTCAGTGCACCGAAGAGCCCTAGACCCAGGAGCGCACCCATATCCGAATGTGAGGAGAGAGAGGATCAAGGAGAAAACTTCTGTCCTTTTCAGTTTCTTTTGACACTGGCAATTGCAGGTAGAAAAAGAGCTCTCGAAACGCGGGTGAAGTGCTCGCAGAGAGCTGTGCACCGCAGCAAGATTTCCCAGCTTTTGCTTACGCAGCAAGTCATTTTCCTGACTGAGCTGGGTGGGGCTCCTATTAAACCATTACCGCAACACGTGAGTGCATGCAAGCGAGAGTGTCATGGGGTGGACAAATCTGCAGGCCCCATGTTTCAGACACCCAGGGCTGGAAACGCCAGCCAGCGTTCAGGTATGTTATGTTCCTCAGCAGGCCAAGGGGACTTGCAGAGGCAGCTTCTGAGCAGCTGAAATTTTTCAGCATGCTGCACTCTTATCATTAAAGTCCCCACGCAGGATAAGCTGCCAGAGTTGTTTGGTACCAGGAAAAGCCACTCAACATTGCAATTCCTCGTTATTCAGAGCTGTTTCGTTGTTTGCCTCTCATGATAGGCTCCCTGCAGGAGCCAGGAAGTTTCTGCAGTGCGAGATCCCTCACAACAGGATCCACAGACTACGTGTGAACGTGATTGCCTTTAAGTGTCTAACCATGCACATCTATCTATCTGTAGGATTCCCATTTCCTGCTCAGGGATTAGAGGTGATGGTTTCACTACTTTCCCCTTCATTCTCAAGAACATGCCAGCCAGAGCCTGCCCAGGGTGTCAGGACCTATTCCAGTGCTAGAGGCCAAATTTTGATGTACTGCATGGGTGTAAATCAAGAGAGAAGACACACAGACAGGCAAAAATGGTACACATCTGCAGAGAGGATCAAGATCCCACCGCCCCCGTGCCCTTTTATTTTAGAGGGGACCCCTCTGGCTACCTTAAAGCCAGGGGGATTGAGTTTTGCTGCAAAACCAAAATAAAGTTTACTCAGGTGTCTGGCCAGATCCTCGTCTGATATAAATCCATTTCCCTTCACTGGAGACAATGAAAGCACTTGAGCCTCTGGCCCAGAAGCCCTACAACCTCCTGAAAAACAGGAACAGCTGCATGGACATGCCTGAAAGCATACCTCAGTCCCACAGCAAGATTTGGAGAGAAAGCTAAACAAAGAAGTGGCACATCAGCTTTCCCCACCAATAGGGAACGGTAGGATGGAGGGGATCAGGAGGAGGCAAACTCTTTCATTTCTTCCACTGCAAGGGAGCACATGTTCATTGCTCCAGACACCTCCACGGGCTTTAGAAAGTGCAACAGTCTCAGAGCAAGCCTACACTGACCTGCAACCACAGCAGAGAGGGTACTCCTCATGCAAGCCTTCCCATCTCTCACAGCTGTCCAGCTCAATGATCTTTAATTCTTCATTTATAGGTTTTTTTTTTTTTTTTTTAAGCACAGTATAAACACACTGCTCTGTTGTGAGGCCTTCCTTAGGATAGCATGCGGGACTGCCAGGAGTGATAAGGAAGCCCAGGCAATGCCTCCACAATCTCTGCCTGCACCAAGCTTGGAGGATGCATGCAACAGGCAAACCACAAACTGCCTGTGGCACAGCTTCATTACTTTTTCTACTGTTTCTCCTGATGTCAGCAACAAGCAAGGCTAAATGGCATTAAGTAACCTTCTCAATTGTTCACAACTGTTCTAAGAGGCCATCTGCCTCCTGCAATAGCCCTCAAGGTCAATGCAACCAGATAAACAGAGGTTATGGAGTTATTTTTTGTATTGTCAACCCAAGGACTCAAAAAGCAGGAGCCCTACCTGCAATACACAAGTGTTAAATGGTAGGAGTGAGTATTTAACCCTAATGCTAAATAGGAGGAAGTTGTTTTAAACAAGCTTCTCTCCACCTAGAAGAGCGCAATATAAAGCCCCAATTTTTATTCAGTTATTTAAAATAGAAGTTGAAGTTCCTAGGCACTTCCTCAACTCCAGCAACAGATCTTCACAGAAGATCTTCCACTGGATATTGTGGAGCAAAAAACTGCGAAGAGCTGACAGCCAGCCCAATCTGTAAGGCAGCGTGTGCCTCTCTGCACAGTTCTGGTCGAGACTATCCCCACACAGGGTGCATGGGAAGAGCTCAGCAGAGCTAGGGAAGTACATAAGAAGAGAAAGCAGTCCGATAGGGACTGCAGGATGAGTTACACAGACCAAAGAGGTCAGTCTAAGTAAGAAGTGTTCCCTGTGTACTGTATTCTGGACCTGTTAAAAAAGGCATGGAGGGGCCTGTAGGGTAGGGAAACGTGTACCAAGCCCAATACAAAACCTCTCCCAGCCAGACATCCAACTAATATTGCTAAATATTGACATAACACACAAAACATTACATCTCCCTACTCCCATGCGCTCTTGTGAAGTGACAAGCAGAGGCCAAATGCAGCCAAAGGCGTGTGCAGCTCCAATAACCTCTGTTGACACCAGCCTTAGACCTGTCCCAGCAAGCATCTTTGCCCTTGTCAGACAGAACTGGTCTTCAGGCAGGTGCCCTCCCGCTCAGCCCCAAACGCCAAAGAGAGCCCAGCCAAATGCTTGTGTAGCGTCACAGAAGTGTTACAGCTGGTAACATTTGAGAACAATTTCCATCTGGCCCTCTACAGTCCACAGATTCAAAATTTCAGTCAAAACCAACTGGGCAGTTTCTCACCTGTGGCTTCTGCCCCTCTTCTTCCTGCCCTGTTTGAGCAAAATTCTTTGAGATGTTAATTTCCCTCTACCTCCCAATGAATTTGGTTGCGTTTACTATTGCAAGGAAAATAAAGAAGTAAAAATATTTGCACATGAATCACAGTGCATTGCTCTAAGGTCCTCACACCATTCCTGCTGCCTTAGCAAAGTCTTCACAAGACCATTATTAACATTGGCACCCAATCAAAAATCCTTCATATGGTTAAAATAAATCAAGTCATATATTATCCTGCCTTTAGTGAAATACAGAAAAGAACCATAGCCTGTAGCCATTGTACAGTTCAGTGCTAACAGTGTACTCCTTCACACAGTCTTACCTCTCTCTGGCTAGACTACACCATGAAGCCAGGATAGCTGTGAGGACTCTGAAGGGACAGAGAGAAAAAGTTTTCAACTCCTAGCATTTGATGGAAGGAGAGGATCATTTCACCAATCTCTCTTCTAATCCCACAGGAAAAGCCCCAAATATGGGAGCAAACTGACACATCCCCTTGCGATGAGAGTACAAGACCTGTCCTCTTGGACACTGATGGACCACCAGCATCCTTGCACCACTACAGAACAAGGATGCACCCGGCTTTCCGAGTCCTCAGTCTGTCTCCAAGATATTGTTACCAAGGGCCAAAGAGCTCTCACACATTAGCTGGCTTGCGTGAGCACAGAGGGCTTCCTCTGGGTACATGTCCTCCCCACTTGGCACCTGTCCACACAGCCCACAGTTGTCCCTGGCCCCCAGATCAGACCTTACTGGGGCCATTCCTGACCTTGGCTGAATGAAGTAGCAACACCACTTTTCAGTGCTCCCACCCAGCAGTCTCCAAGGAATAGGCCTAACCCAGGTGGAGGGTGAAAGATGGCAGAGCCTCTGGAGATCAGAAGACACCTTGAAACACAGAGGGTGAAAGGAAGCAGAGCTTGGCACCTCTGACAGCAGACTGGCCTCTGATCATGGACTTGTTAAGCCAACTCGCTGCCCTGGGGAGGCGGCTGCTGCTGTGGGCTAATTAACTTCTCAGATCGCAGAGAGGCTTGAGGAAACTGTCTCAGCAGGGTCTGAAAGAAGCTGCGTGGTCCTGCCATTTAATGCTTGAGTGCAGGCAGCCAGCCACAGACATCTTGCCTACAGGCAGTGCCTACTGCCACATGTGTGGAAGAGCCATGGTTTTGAGGCACAGGACAACACAGGGAACTCATACTTACCAGCTCTAAACAGTGAGAGAAGAGGAAGACCCTTCTGCTCCCCAGAGGCTGATAAATCTGAAATGTAGAACCCGTCCTATCTACAAGCCACATCCCTCTTATCTCAAGAAGGGGATGCAATCTGGAGCAGGAATGAGGAGAAACTCCTGTGACCCAAGAGGAGGGGACAGCGCTCTGAGAGGAGAACAAGCTTAAACCCAGCAGGGACATGAGGAGAGTGCAATTCTGCCCCGGCACACTTTCACTCAACCCTCACGCCAGCCCACACCTCCCTGCGCAGCCAGCCTGCGGCAGCAGCTCCAAAGACCCAGCAGAGCCTAGCACAGGTGCCTCCTGCAGAAAGCAGGCCCCTCCAGGCACTGCACAGCTCAGGCTTCCCTGTCTCCAAGAGCATTGTCACATCATCCCTAATGGGAAAGGTCCTGGACACTTGCTCCTTTTCAGCCACCAGGCACAAACACAAACACGAATGCTTTCCAACCAACCCAGAGAATTTTTCCCCAAGCGGAAATGGTCTTGGGACTCAAAATGCTTTTTGTAAATAACACAGGAGGCCTATAAACTCCAGCACACCGTCACCACTCTGCCACACGTTCACCACACCTCCAGGAGGGACACGCTTTTAAAATAACTTCTCTACAAATCAAGGCACTAAATAAAGCCTAGGTTAAGGTCATGTCCAGACACACCCGTATTCACCGCTCCCCAGCTGGGAGCTGGCTGTCAGTGCAGGGGATGGAGCGCAGTGATAGGCACGGCAAGGAAAGAGGAAAACCTCATGGTGAGATGGGTGGACAGAGTGCAGTACAATGGGAACGACCCAGGATGGTCCCGCCTAAGACAACAGGGCGGGAGGGAAAGTCGAGGAATGTTTTATAATTGACAAAGAACTCGGATCTGAATGGGAGCAGAAATCAGTGGGATGCCTCCCACTGATAATGGGAGCCACAGCTGTTGTGGTGAATCGCATACCGCAATAATGTCTATTCTGTCAAAGCTCTTCTTTGAAAACTGGAAGGCTCCTCAGGCCTAAGAGCCTCTCTCCCCATCAAGAACTGCAGCCAGGCAAATTAAGGGAGAGAGGAGGTTGCAAGTGGCCGGGCATAAGCACTAACACGGGACTAACAAGCAGGCAGCAGGAAGAGAAGTCTGGGATCACTTACATCCCTGCTTAAGGGGCGTTTCTACTCCTTGTACTACAAGCAACAGCTGCAGCAAGGGAGAAGAACTTGCCAAGAGGCATCTGGTGTAACCAGGAGCTTCTTAGTCTTTTCTAGGTGGACTCATCTAATTTTCTGCCTTCCATTGTGGGCATGGAGGGAGCTACGCAGCAATTCCAACTGCTAGGAGCTCCTGCCGTGCTACATTTCTTTCTCATTCAGCAATCAACTTCTTCCTGTTTGGGACCTGCTGCTCATGAGCTAAAGCTGAACATTGGAGACCCTTCTGCAGACTTAGAGAACAGGAGTCAGCTTGCCCAGGGAGCAAAGAAAGATCCACAGTGTTATGCACCTTGTGCAGGACCAGAATTCCTGTACTCTCGTGGCAGGTGCCAGGCTGGCAACACAAATGCCACAGCAACATGGGATGACACAGAACGCTACCAGCTGAAGCAGTGCAGGGAAGGGCTGCAATGCTGCTGAACCCACCCAGGCCCACAAAGCCTTGCAGCATTTTCCAGCGTTTTCCCTACAACTCACCCAAGTATCTCAGTAAGAAGTCAGCATCTTGCTCAAGAACGCTTGTCTACAAAAAAGTTGAGTCTTATTCAAGGAGAACATGAAGAGGCACAGGTCTTCCCTGTTGACAACCAAGAGGCTGTCTGAAGGCTCCTTACATCCACTGTGAGCATGGTGAGGCCAGAATCTAATTGCCTGGCTAGCCCATGACTTACGGCAGACTATGCCCCTTTCTAGCAGCTGGACTGGTCCATATAACATGCTGAGGTTTCATCTTGCAGCAGAAATTTAGCCGAAATTTAGGAGAAGGATCTGCAATTCTTTTCTTAAACACATCTCATCTGGACACCCATTTGAATGGCCAAAGTATGAAACTACATATCCCAACGTGCCTCAGTCAAATCTGATGCTTACCACTGCTTGGCAAAGCGAGGAGAATAACAAGGCTGTGGAGCAGAGCCCAGAAACGCTGGGAGCGAGCGCAGCCCATGGTACACCCAGCTCTGAGTCACAGCCTCTGTCTCAGCTCCTGCTCAGACAGCAAGGAGGCCTTGCCAGGAGCTCTCACAACTTTGCCCTCGTTCTACCAGCTTCTCGGAGCCTGGCTGCATCCTGCACACACTGATTTTCTTTCCCGCCTGCCCAGGTGCTGAAGGACAGTACAAAGGGAGGATAGAGACCAACAGAGTCAGCAACAGGAGGAAAAAAAAAACAACCCCCAAAAACTGAGAAGTAGAAATAACAGAGAAACTGGGAAGAGGCACAAGCTCCAAGCATCTCGAGTGCAGTGCCTAGCCACGGCGCCGAGCCAGCTTTGGGACTAGGGGAAAGGCACACACAACAGGCACTGAACAGGGCTGGGTTAGCAGGTCCCTCCACCAGCAAAAGCTGCTGTGTCGCTTGGCTGCTTTGCTGCTCGGCTCTCAGCTGACGAGACAAACCTCTCTTCCAGTAAAAATAGTCCTCTGGGCTTTCCACAAACCCTTTCCACTTTCTGACACAAAGCTTAAAGCCAGGCTGTTTTTCCTTTAAAAATGAGACGTTTCTCTGTTCAAAAGGGTCTTTAGCTAAAAACAAGGTTTGTTTTTCTGACAAAATTTGAGATTTCCCACTTCATTTCTGCAGGGAGGAGAACCCTCCCATCCCCATTTCCTGAGCTGCTCTAATCACAGAGGCAATGAGTTCAAGGGAGAAAAATCTTCCCAGAACAAGTGCCAGCTCCCCCCTCTGCTTTTCGCTCTGAGGCTCAGGGGGAGGCTGGGAGGAGGGCGCCTGGCTTCGGCACCCTGCCTGCCACTGGATGTTTTTGTTAAAATAATACACTATTAAGTACTGTAGTTACAGAGGTAGGCCCTCAAACTGCCATAATTATACCGCCTTCCTGTGAGATAACTAGGAACGGCTGGCTCTACCTGCTCTTTGGGCTATTGTTTCAGGCTTCGCAGGGAAAAAAGCACAGCGCTCCGTTCCATTTGAAAGAAAGCGTTTGCAGCCCCACACTGGCCTGCTTTCTTCGGGTACAGCTCACAGGCTGCCTGTACCTCAGTGAGGGGCATTCTGCATACTACCACAAGAGCCTTTGTGCAGGACGCAGCCACAGCCCAGCTCCGCTCCCCTGCTGCCAGGACCAGTGGGATGGCTCTGCGGCCTGTGGATAAACCAGCTCCTACAACGCTGCAAGAACTGGCGCTCCATAGCCAGAGCTTGGAGAATCATTTCCAGATGCCTCCTCTGCTCCCCCAGCCTTTCTCTGAGCTGACACAGCTGCGGCAGCCAAAGCAGCTCCTGCTGGGCAACACGCGGGATTATCATTCCAGGCACTGCAGGAAAACAAGCGCTTGGAAGCGATTAACTCATGATCTCTCATTTAATTAAACAAAGGGAAAAATGATGTATTTGCTTTTCAACTCTGAGGTCCCACTTCTGTGCATGCTGGAGGTCTAGACATGCTCAGTGTGTGCAAGGCAGGCCCAAAGCTGGGTGACCATCCCTCCAGCCCAAGAAGTGTTTTCACTCGAGGGCAACATCTCAGATTGCTTTGAAAGCCAAGCGTGACTTCCTGCAAACCTCAAGGTTTGAAGCTAGCATCTGGCATGGGGCTTCACCATTGCTGTCCTCATGCCAAGGCAAAAGGCAGGCAATAGCCCCATGGCAGATAAGCAGAGGACAGAGGCAACCTGGTAAAAGCAGTGACACCCACGGCTCCGTACTGTGCTCCAAGTGGCCAGAAACAACCATTAGCACGTGACAACATCTCCAGCAACGGAGAGCTGCCTGGGCATGACCCCCAGCTGAGACCCTTACAGCAAGGAAGGATGTTATGTGGCTCTGATACAGCAACACAAGAATCAAATTTGCTCTTAAGGTACCCAAACCACAACACTGATCCTTCCCAAAGACGTGTCCTCTTGCAGCCCTTTGAAGAGGGAAGTTCATTCACCTGGGGAACTAGGACCCTTCCACTGATCTTCCCTAGCATGTACTCCCAAGGGGGGCTAAAGACATATAGCTCCTCACATAGCAAGCTTTCTGCAGCTCAGACTCTCTCCACGCTTGGCCCTGGGGAGCTAGGATGCCCAGCCAGGATCCCACAGCATGACTAAACACTGCTCCCAAAAGAAAATGGCATCACATGCATTCAGACATAGCAGTCCAGAAACCAGCACCTCTCCCCACTTCAGCTCTATCTTCATGTTACTCCTATCTATGCTTTCTTTTAGGTTTTGATACTTCAGGTTCTCCAGAGCAGAGCCTATGCCTTTCTCATTTGCCTGTGCAACACTCAACACATCAGAAAAGATGCTGAACAGACAACAGAGGAAAGTCAGAGGAAAGCAGAATGGGGAAAGGGAGAAAAGCCTTTTCTTGTGGAGATTTACCTCTGATAAACGAGCTCTCAATGAGCTGAGCATCTGCAGCCATGCTTCAAGAGGGCTCAGGCTCTAGAGGAGCCCTAGAAGGCAGGAACCAGTGGCTGTACTGCACATCACGTCTGGGAAGGGTAATGGCTGAGAGCAGGAGTCATTCTCAGACCTGTGCTATGTGGTCAGAGGCCCTCCTCACATACCCATGGGATGGTCCTCTCTGCTATGAAGGACAGTCTTTCCCCTGCTATGTAGAGCTTGCTTTCTCCCTGCGCAAAGGGTTTCTGGCCCATTCCAGTGCTCCTCACTTAGATCTCACTCAGCTAAGCCCTTGCAGCTCCACCAAAAACCTCCTTTGATTGCACCAAGCAGCCAGCACTTCATCTCAGCCCTGGTCTCAGCCCCTCAGACATCCTCCTGAGAGGTTTGCTGCAAGTGACATAATCCTTGTGGTCCTGTTCAGAGCAAGGAAGAAGCCCCTGCTCCCAAAGGCGTGTTGTTTTCTATTAGCAATAGATCAGGGAGACGATATAGGAGTTTAAAGAGCATCTGAAAGAACAGTCAAATCCCTGTCCTTACACAAACATGTTCCAGCTGAAACAAAGGCCTACAAATGGATGAGAAGAACTGTATATAAAACACCATCCTACAGCTGGGCACTGGCTTATTTTGGTTTACGTTAATCAAGGGATTAAGTCACTTAATCTGAAATAAGTATTTAAACACAGATTTTTTTAAAAATATCATTAGCGAGACCTAATGATGCAATTAATTAACAAAGCTGTGATATAAAGTGTGATATAAAGCCTTGGGTACCTTTAAACCCTCTTCCTAAGGGTAGCAACTCACGCTAGGAGAGTTTAAGGCCTCAGTTACTGTGGTTTCATTGCCCAGGGTTGGCTGCATACACCTCCCCACCACCTCAAGATCATCCCAGCGCAGAGCTGCCCCCCTTTTCACTCCCACCACCAGACTGCAGGGGTTCCCTTGGCTTGTGCAATAATGGTCTGGCCACAGCACTGTATGCCATGGTCCAGCCATAAATCTCCATGCTCAGTGTCATGTTCTTATAGCAGATGCAGACATTGGGACAGGATAAAGCCAATGAGTATATCACCAACCTAACCAAGAATTTCCCAGTGCACTTCTACTTTCTTAAAAGAGCTCTTTTATCAGATGTGCTAAAAATCTTTTTCTCTGCTACCCTATAGAAGAAATTGCTTGAGCTCAATTTCATCTTAGTATTAGTTACAGTAGTTGCTCCACTCCCAGCTTTAGGCTTTGTCATCAGTTTGGCAAATAAGCCTGAGCAGTGGCATCTTGTACCCCTTAATGCTTGTGTTTAATATCTACAGACTAAAGGGCAAACTAGGCAGAATGAAAGATTTGTTTATACCAGTCATCTGTAAGATAGCCTGGGTAAATTCTCAGCCAAATAGGTCAACTCATTTTAATGCCTTTTAGCCAGAGGCATTAGACCATAACCAACACCTTGTGCTCAGACACCCATTTGGGAGCATCTTGCAACAGATGGGCAGCCTCCTGTGCTTAAAGAGAAAAATGATAATCCTTCAGCAGGACAGCTGATGAACACTAGGAATTCTGTCTTCACAGGGTCAGCATTTAGATTGTTATTTGTGTGCCAGTGTTACATGTGTTCTCTGAGCTGGTAGCCAGATCACATTCAAATCACGCCATTCCCTCTGCAAGATGCATGAGCCACTGGGACAGGCTCCCAAGAGGACTGGTGGATTCTCCATCTCTTACAACCTCCATAATCAAGAGTGGATGCCTTTGGGAGCTCTTGTTTAATTAAAAGTATATTCTTTTCTCAGACTCAAGTGTGGGAGCTAGAGGATGCTTCATGGTCTCAGTATCCCTTAACAGATGAGCTATAGCTCCTTCTGGTCTTAAACACTATTTTGTAACATGCTCATGAAATACGAGTCCTGCTACCTTAAGGGGGAACGGAAACAGTTATGAAGCCAGAATAGCAATTCCAGAAGGGGCCAGCTGATTGCATGAGAAAACAGTGAGTGCACAAGGGCCTTTCCTTGAAGGAGCACAACCCTGCATACCTTTGACATGAGAAGTGAGCCAGCAGCAGCAATCAAATGCCAGTGTGCACTTTGTTTCTGAGGGACAAGCTGTAAGGAAGGATGAGTCAGAAGGACCAAGCAGGCAGCATAGAGATGGCCATAGCTCTGCCAGCTCAGCCCTGAGCCATGGCAAGGAATATCAGTCTGCACCCAGCAAAGAGCAGTGCTTCTGGGAGCAGAGACCCACACGCGCTTTAACATCCCACAACTGGCGTCACCCTGACTGGGTGCTCCTTCAGTGGGGCCCAGCTTGGACCACAGCAGATGTCTTGGTGCTCAAGGGCTTTAAGCATCGCCCGGGCTCCACAGGACTTCTCCATTCAGATCAGATGCTACTTCCTGACCTGTCCTGTGGGCTCTGGATCCTTGGAGCTTGCTAGGGAACAGATACACATGCATTCAGTCATAAGCTCAAACTCTGCAACCCCTGAGCAGCTGAGCCTAGGACTTAGAGTTGGATTAAAACATTTTCCCTATGTTCAGATACAGCATCAGATGTACGCCCCTTGGAAAGCTAAGCAAATTTAGTGAATTGCTTTTACTGAACTCCCAAGTTAGAAAGAAGTAAACATAGGCCTTTTAAAGTTACTCCCTTTATAGCTTTTTTTCAAACAGAAAACAGTCTCACATGTCCCATTATTTCCATACATATCAAAGGAGGGTGGAGATTTAACTAACATTTTCTGAAAGACATCTTTGTGCACAGAAGGGATGTATGCCAAAACGTGGGTGGCTATAAGCCCAAACACAAAGGAGAATATATCCACAGGCATTTTTTCCCCCCTTGATCCAGTAACGGGTCTGCATACCAGCCTCCTGGGCATATGAGAAGGACCCTGTTCAAAAGGTAAATGTATTCAGAAAGATGACAACAGCTAGCAAATAGTCCACATCCATTAACGATGTTCAAGGCTCAGCAGTGCTAAGTTTTTGTTGAGAGTAGCTGAGATTTGATAGGCAGCCTCCTAAAGGAGAGGCCTGCTCAGGAAAAACTCATAATTATCTCCTGTGAATACTCTGCTACACCTATCCAAGGCTGCAAAGCTCAAGGCAGACACCTAGCTCAGTTCACCAGAACTCCTATGGCTTTCCTTCCCCATGCCATGCAAAAAAAAAAAAAAAAAAAAAAAATCCAGTCACTGCTTTGCATCTGGTGGGAGTGACCATAAGGTCCCATGAGGACTCCCTGCTACTGCGTGCCCCAACATACAGAAGGAGTACAAACAGCAGCCTCCTGACTCCTGAGTTTCCCAGAGCTCCCCAACTCCTGTCAGTCCCAATTTTTTTTTTTTTCAGCTGAACCATTTCATTCCACTTAGATCAACAGCTGGTTGCACCAGCTGGAGCAAGGGGTTCACCCTTGGCATCCCAGACACCCCAAACTGATAGCAGAATGGTCAATTTGAGTAGAAAGAAGACTTTCAGATTAATTTTGTGCTCCCTTGATCTTGGGAGATTCAGCTTGGTGTCCAGTGATGTAAAAAACACAGCTCCAGAGTTCTCCACCAGTCACAGTGAAAGCCCAGACACCACAGAGTTAGCCTAAGTTTGGATACACATGAAATCAGCCAAGAGCACTTACCACAAGAGAGGCCCCATTTCTTGTCCTTTTTATTGAAAGGCTGGGCCAGCCAACAGGGATGAAAAACACTGTGCAGCAGAGAGGTACTGGCATGCCAAGACTCAGCCCCAAACCTTCCAAGGGCACGTCCATTCACTTATCTGGATTGCAAGCCAGACACCACGAGTGATGTAGAAAACACAGCACAGGGCATCCTTACTTCCAAGCATAGGATGGTAGGCTGTCCTTGCTTTTTACCACTCTCTGCTTAGCAGTGCTGCAGATCCCAGTACAACTGCTCACTTTTCCAGCTCTTAGATACATTGAGCTTCTCAGGATGGGAGCAGTGGGTTCCCTCACATGTAGGCAACCAGGAACAGGAACAAAACTCTCTGATCTGAGTGCCCACAGGTGGGTTGAGTCCATAGCTTCTCCAGAAGCTTGACTGCTGCCTTGACTTCCTGCATGCTATGTGACAACAGAGGTTTTTCCTGTACTTCAGTATGAAGCGGGCCTGTAGTTCCTCTGTTTGTGACTTCTAACTAGCCCAGCAGACCCATATCCAGCGTCAATGCTCAGTTTTAGGCCGCACCCACATTCTGCAACATACTTCAGCTTAGCACAGCTGTATAGTCTCATATAGGATTACATTGGAGGAGAGGCTACAAACTTAGGCTTTGGGGGACCCCAAGAGGCTGTGCTCCAGTATTTAGGAGCAAACATGCTGACTTGCTGTCTCTTCTGAAGCAACCAGCAAGGAGACACTCACGAGGCTCTTGCCTACATTGCAACCTGCACTGCTAACTTCATACCATAGAACAGGATGCGTAGCTTCAGATGAGTACAGATGAGATACCTTTCCAAAAAAGTTTTCATAACCAAAACTGATAATAAGCAGGATAACTTTATCTCACCGAACCTTAAGACCTGGGATGCAGGGAACCCAACAGAGAAGGCCCAGAAAGAGGCAGAATCCGGGTCCCTCTTTACCCTCTCCAATTATCCCCATCACCCTGTCTTTCACCCACTGGCAGTTTGATTCAGTTGCTCAGCATCTGAGGGCCTGAAGAAGGCACCAGTTGTGCCTGGAAGGATTTTCCTTGTTGATACCTTATTTACTGTTGTAGTAGCTATTACTGCTTTGCCTTTTTTTTTTTTTTTTGTTTTGGAAGAGCTCCAGGAGATCATTTCTAGCAATGGCCTATCCCTTCTATACTCAGAAAAGATTTACAGTTCAATATAGCAGCAAAGGCAATGCTCCTATATATGTTTACTCTCATATATGCCTCCTGAATGCTGTCTCTCCAGGAGTTATTTGGAAAGCCAGCAACTCTAGCAGTACATACAGTCTATGACTACTAAAGCAGTCCTGCCTCCACAGTGCATATTACAGACCCAATGGGATAGCTTAGACATTAACCAGGAGTGCTTCCCCCACCTTGATGCCCAGAGCTCGAGCCAGATGCATACCTCCACACTGCCAGCATCATGGCTAGAGACAGTTACACTGCAGGATGTTGCTTTTCAGAAAAGAGGCACTGACAATCAGTGTACGTTTCTCCTCAGAAACCTGCTATGTCTCACCCACAAGCCACTTGCTGACCTGCATTCCCACCTGTGACTAGAACATGCTAGGTGATTTCTGGGCAGAGATACAGGGACACATCTGGCCTGTCACGTGCATTTACCCCTTATTGTTATGAGCAGCAAATTCACCTGCCCAGCTTTTTCAGAAAGAAGCTGGGCATTAAACACAACTTTCCACTCTTCTCCCCTCAGAGAAGATGCTTTCAAACCACTTCCATGCACTAAGGATTATGTCTATCTGCCCTTTGTCTGTGTTCCAACATCTTGCTCATTGCTTTGGCACAGAAATAAAAGAAGATCCATGATGCTTAAAGCTTTTTGTGATTCCCAGGCTTATTTCCTTCCCACCCCAGAAGATGATGTAACTGGAGGATGACAGAAAGATTATCTTTTCTGTTGAAACACATCCTCTCTCTTGCCAGCCTTGAGGTGCCATCTGAGCTTGTGTGCAGGAAGACACCAGCATTTGCAGGTCTTGCAACACACACAGGCCCTGCTTTCTGGTGCTATGTGATGACCAGAGACTGGGAGCATGCCACTGTATGAGAGAAGCAGCCCAGGCAAGTCCTTGTGCTTTCACCAACCAACTCTGTTCCCCATGCCAGCAACCTACATCGCTCTACCTCTTCAGAGCCATTTGCATGCAAATGGCTCTGAAGTGCAGCTGCACCAGCAAAAGTAGTAAGAGACTTTCCAAGCTTCCCCAAAGGAAACATCACATCCTCAGCATTCAGCCTGTTTTATAGGCAAGGAACTGTGGTGCAAAAATATTAAGTGTTTTGTCCACCATCGTGCAGGCCCATGTGGGAGCTGAACTGCTGTCCAAGCCCTGGAGCACTGCTTGGCTTTCAGCCCTCACTGGTTATTTCCAGCACGTCAGGGCCTGTGTCTGTCCCTGCAGCTAACCCTGGGCTGGGACTTCCACAAGTAAGGATGCCTTCATGCAGATAAGTTGGAAGGCAGGTCTGCCACATGGCTGAAGAGGGAATGACAAGAGAGACTACATAACCATTCCAGGTCCCAGGATTTATTGTGCCATTGAAGCTTCATACTCCTGCCTTTGCATGGAGGAGGGCTCCTGTGGCCAAGGGGGCCTGGAGAGAAAGAAGTATGCTGGGTTTCAGCTCAGCTCTGCTAAATCAGCCCAAGCAAAACAACATCTGAACCATAGCAATTACTCTCACCACCTGCTAGATGGAGAAGGTTAAGTTCATGTATCCACAGTCTGGCTGGAAATGCAGGAGAAAACTTTCTTCCCCATCACAACCTTTTCCCAGGAGCAGCTGAGAACTGGCCACTGATCCAGATGCACAGCTGTGGGAGCCTTGCTATACTCATGCACTGGCTCAACAGTACCCCAGCTACCTTTGAAGAGCAGCAACAATCACCCAAGCAAGGGTGGAAAAGCAGCCCCCAGGCTCTCTGACCAGCTGCTGTGCTTTGAGGAATGTCCCAGAGAGGAAGCTGTCCCTCACGATTTGGGGACACAGGCTGAGAACCAGACCCCATAGCTGTGCAGTGGAGGAGCAGGACTACTGCTAGCTTCTCCTCCGACCAATCCACTCAATGGCACAGGCTTTCACACCTGCCTAAGCAGAAATGGTTCCTCAAGAGAAGCAAAGCTGGGAGGCACTGTGGTCTGGCCATATATCCTGACCACTTCCTGCACCCCATTCAGCAGCAGGCATCAGGTGAGGGGAAGCCCACTCCCTTTCCCACTGGGGAATATGAGCAGATCCCTGCCATGAAAGCCACTATGTGATCAGTATCATAGACAAGACGCTAGCCAAGCTCCTGCCGTGCTCATGCTATGAGGTTTCAGAGCTGCACAAGTCAATTCTAGTGAAAGTCGGCTACTTTGACCACATATTACGTATTAACACATAACAAAACAAAACATATTTTACATATTTGGTGCTTTAGGCATCCTCCAGCTGCAGCAACTCTATCAACTCATACATGCACTAGATCATCCCTGACACCACAGTATGACAGCCAGCCAGTGACAGCACACTGTCAAGAGGAATCACCTGCCTCATATGGAGCTGGGCTCTCTGCTGGAACCTAAAACCAAGCACTGTGATAGATCTCCCGTCAGGAGACCGGCCTTCAAAAGGCCATGGGAAATCCCACGCAAGCCAACAAACTGACCTACAGTCACATAGATCCAAATCTTTTGCCCATAGTGTTTGATTCGATTCACTGGGACATGGAAAACTCCGCTCAAACAGGAAAGTCCAGAGCTGCAATCATACCTCAGCTGCTCATGGATTACCCGTCTGGCAGGCCTTTCTATGTCTACCTAGGCCTTGAGAACAGCTGCCTGCCATGGACTGCCGGTGTCAGCGGTCTGACCAGCTCCCATTGCCTGCTCTGTGTTCTCCCTTTGACCACCTTGGCCTTTGGTTCCCACTTGTGGCAGCTGGAAAGCCTGAACGCAGCACCTGAGAAGTGCAGGGTTCCCTCTGGCACCTTCCCTGACACATGGTTCCCCCTCAGCAGCAATAAATCTGCATGATCCTTGCAGATCTGTGACCCACCATGGCACTCAGGCTTACCACAGCACTGCTCTGCAGAAAGGCCCCTGCTTCAGAGGTCTTCTGCATCACACATTAGAATAAGGTGAAGGACCTGGGCTGGCAGTGAAGAACTTTGGGAATCTGAATGCCACCTGAAGCTTGCAGAAACAGGGAGCAACAGCAGCTGGTCTCTGCTGCACGCTCTCGGCCTACCTGAGCAGAGCTTTACAAGCCCCGCTCCAGCCCCCATGGTGAAATGGAGGCCATTGGTCTGCAAAGAATGGCATCCATCCTGCAGAGCCCTGACAGTGCTTTCCCTTTATTTTAACTTCCTACAATATCCAAGACCAAAAACGTTTGGTAACACAGTAGGCATGGGGTGAGGGAGAGAGCTCCCTGGCTAGGGTGGAGAACAGGAAGCAGCAAGATGCCTGCAGACCTCCATAGCAGGACAGGAGAGGTGCAACATGCCACTGCTCAGACACAGAGGGTAGAGTGCCACAGGGTCCTCAGCAGAGGAGCTGGAGGGTGGCAAAGGGAAGAGACATGGATCTGAGTGTAGCTCAGGCTGCAGAGGCCAAGAACTGGACAACTTGTCTTTCAATGAAATCTGAGCTTCTCTGAGCACCTGAGCCCAGAACCTGGGCTTTTAAGAAAGGGCAAATTACTACCAGACTCACCAGAAATACAAGCAGTTTGTCCTCCTCATGGACTTTGTTCCCTCTACCACAGGGAAGCAGTTTGTAATTTATCTCTGGTTATAGGAGCAGTCTAACATTGCACTGAACCCTTCTGCTCAAGGGATAGAGTGGAGAATCTTGGGGAATAGGCCTGCTGAACCCCAAGGAAGGCTGGAGCCCTGGAGGGCAAGCTCACACACTGCTGCCCTGAGCTAGACACTGTACAGATGTATAGGACACAGGGCAGGACACAGCTCCTGCTGCACCTCACATGAGAGGGCTGGTCTTGGGAGTGACTGTTTCTGAGCACAGCAGGATGCGTACAGGAGAAGATTTAGGGCTGCCAAAACCTGGATTGTTCAGGCACCAGGAGCCTAGTGAGCCCAGGAACAAATCATCAGAACTCAGGCTGGGTGTTTAGTGGGCTCTCCCCACAGGGCTCGTCATCCCTCTAGCCTCTGCCACCCTACAGCTGGGCACCTCCATTTACATGGCAGTGCCATTGTGGCTGGGCAACGGGACTGCCCCATAGCCAAGAGCCACCTCTAGAAACATGGGGTGCTCTACTACCCAGCTGTGCTCTACTACCCAGCTGCACTTCCTCCTCCCAGAGCTACATCTCCACATGCAGAGTCTAGCACTGAAAGGGAAAGACCCCTGCCTGGCTCTGGAGGTTTCTCCTGCTCATGGTGGGCATCCTGGGGTTAGGAGAGAAGGATCAGATTCACCCCCCTCCACACCCAACCTGGGCTCTGCAAGGGGGCAGTGCTCATGTCACAGCACAGCTCGCCAGCCCCTGAGCAGGTCTGGTTGGGGATGCGGGGGGGGGGGGGGTGCAGAAGGAGAGCCCAGTATCTGGGCAGCTCAGGAGACAGGGCCCCAGCTGGTCTGCTCCATCCCAGCCCCTTGCTCCAGGGCTGGGCCCCGATAGGAGCCCCAAGGGGGACCAATGCCAACAAGAGCCCTATACCCCTACAGCCACCACTGCATCCGAGACAGGGCTGGCACCCAAGGGTATTGTTTGCCATCTGAGTAACGGTAAGTGCAAGAAGAGCCGAGTTCCCAACTGGCCGCCTCGCATTACTGCTGTGCACTGGCTCCAGGCAGGCTGCCCTGATAGGAGCTCTGTCCCGCACAGCCCTGTTCGTGCCCAGGGTGAGAGCCCTTTGCAAAGATTTCCTTACCATGTTCCTGGCCTCCTTTATTCCCTCTCACTTCCAAAAGCAGCGGTTTTTCTCTTTTTCCTCCATGTGTGCGATGGGGCGTCTCCTCTCCCCTCCGACGTGAACCACCGAAGCACTTTGAGTCCTGGACTGTAATCCAAGCCCTCACCGCCCCCAGCACAGCTCCAACTAATCTAACTCATGACACTACCGGGGCTGAGCAGGGGACCTCAAAGGTTTCTCTGACAGCCAACTCCAGAGCTAGACAGTGCAAGAGGCACAGCGAGGGCAGGGTGCTGTGATCCCCAGCCCCACAGGGACCTTACAGACACAAGGACACAGGCAGAGCCAGCAACACTTGCAAGCTGCTTATTACGGCATCGCTGCTATCCATGTACCTCAGAGCGCACTGGCTCTCCTCACAGACCTGCTTAATACAGATGCTTTGTGGCAGGGAGCTGTCTTCGCCCAGGAAGATCTGAAGAGCTGCTAGAGGAGAGCGAGCACACAGCAGACATCCCAAGGTCTCCAGCTTCCCCAAGTAGGTTTCAGCAAAATTTCTCCCCTCTTCTTGTCTTGCTTTTTTCTAAGTCCAGGGAAGTTTCCCCCTCTCTGTGAGATCCTGAGGAAACACTGCAGGTTAAGCAAAAGCCGAAAAAATAAGAAAACAGTACTCAGAAACACTGTTTTCCTAACTTTTGGAAAGAAAACAGAGAGGCAGTGACCGCTTCAGGCAACAGCAACAAACTGCATTGATAGAAGCTAGATGTGGAGACCTCACCCCCTCCCAAAGGAGGAAGTAATTTAACATGGCAAGTTTCTCCACCCCTCATTAATTGTTTAAGATGGCCAGGGGCCAAAATACTGCTGGAGCAGTGGGGAAGGTCACCAAACAGGCAGACAACAGCCTACAGAAATGACAACGGGAAAGGGCAGAGCCACAGAGAGATAGAGGGAGCGGAGAGGCAGGTGCCTTGGGGCATCCCAGGCTCTGCTGACACACAAAAGCTTTGTATGGGGGTTGGGGTGGGGAGGGGGGGGGAGGGAAACGATACACAGGCAAAACCCTTTGAGCCCTGGACATGAGGTGCAGGGCCTGGCCGCAAAAGTTGCAAGGAGGAGCTGCCTCCCCAGCCTGGGCCAAGCAGTCCATGGTCCCTGCAGCTGGGACTGACCCTCCATTGAGGGAGGCCAGTGCTGGTAACTAACTGCTGTCCCTCTTCTGGTAAAGGTCACACAAACCAACCCATTCCAAGAGGAAGGGGAGGAAGGGCAGCTCAGGCAGGACAAAAGGACCTGCAGGAAGAAAAGCTCTCTGAAGAGGGTGAGTCTTTCCATAGGGAAAGACTCAGCAGACTGGGATGGAGCACAAGGCAATCACCTGCCAAAGCGACTGCTATCAAACACCTCTGCTGCCTTAGCACAAGGGGCAGGCCCCCACTACTGTACTGAGCCCTTCTCCACGAGGCCAGCAGCAGAGTCCAAGGCCAGGCTGTCTCAAGAACACATTCAAATGCTCCTCTCTGAAGAAGAGGCGGGACCAGTGGCCCCAAAACACATTAGACATGATGGCCTCATGGCACGTTTTCAGACATATCCATCAAATGAGGGTTCAAACAGTCCCAAAGCTGACAATTCAATGGCACTGGCCATTTGATGTGCTGTTGTGCTTCCTACGCGCAGCAAGGAAGAACGATAGTCCCTGCAGGGACACAATGTGCTTTCCTTGAGCAGAAAGGGATATTCTCCTAAAAAGGGATGTGATACTGCCAGTGAATCAGAGCAGAGCAGCTGCCTCCCTGTTCAGTGCTTGACTCCAAAACAGTCCTTCCCTGCAGAGGCTTCTCCATGTCTTTCGACAGCTAAGTGCCTTCTCCTACAGCAGCAGAGCAGTGCCTTTTCCCCAATGCAGCTTAACAATAAGGACCTCCAGCCCATGTTAGACGAGATCAGTCAATGCTACCACATCAGATGAAGGAGAGCATCTCTGCAGATGCAGAGGGTGTTACTTAACAACTCGATAGGGTCTGCGCTGGGTGTCATCTGCAACTACTGAAGGAATGTGTGGTCCTTGTCTGTGTGTGCAGAGGAGAATCGTTCTTTTCCAGTCATATTCAAAGCGGGAGAATGAGGAACTTGGCATGCTTCCCCAGCAGAGCCTCCAAGCACAGTTTTTACTTTCTGCATAAGGTTACATTTGAAAAGTAGCTTTGCCCTTCGTTTATTTCCCAAATGCATCCCATAGCCCACAAACACAGCTACACCTTTGCAACATCCTTCTGCAGATACCAGGAGAGTTTCCACAGACTACCCTCCCCTTGAGGAAAGGAAACATACAGAGCAATGTCCCTCCGATGCTACACATAGTACACAGCTGGCTTGCACATTCAGAGGTAGCGAGGTATTTTGGTTGGAGTCATGGCCCCAGCCACAGAGTAAAAGGAGGCAGAATAGATCCACCGCACCTCTCACTGCCAGATATTTTACAGAAATTTCCTTGCTCTGGCCTTCAATTGCAGCATTTCATGCAGGTTTCCTTTCAGGAAGCCATGGCTACACAGGGCTAACCCCAGCTCCCTTCATGTGTCTATTTTTAGTCAGCAAACCAGTCTCCGCAATTATCCTAGGGTATGAAGAGGGACAAGCCTCAGAGTAGAGATTTGAGGCCTCCAAGCAGTCTGGTCCCCAGCAGCCTAGGAATTGAGATTGGGCTACTCAGAACTATATAAGGAAAACCTTATTTACTGTGAGGGTAACAGAGCACTAGAACTGGTTGCTCAGAGAGGCTGTGGAGTCTCCATTCCTGGAGATATTCAAAACCTGACTGGTCATGGTCCTGGGCAACCTGCTCTAGCTGACCCTACTTGAGCAAGGGGGTTGGACCAGGTGATCTCCAGAGGTGCCTTCCAACCTATACTATTCTGTGATATTCGACCAGCAGGCCAAAGACCATAACAGTCAAAATACAACTGTACAGAGCCTGTTCGAAAGCCTGCTGCAGGGCTGACTTGAAAGAGGCTCCATGGGCTACTACACAAGCCAGGAACTACCCCCCTTTTGGAAATGGTGATGTGCTCCTCAGGCAGCATGAAGGGAAAGTACAGATCCAGGTGTGATTGGGGCAACTTGAGGCCCAAATGAGGAAGAAGGGGACGGAGCAGAGAACCTACTCCCCCATGCTATTGCTGAACTGTTCAGGTCTCTTGCACCATGATCTCCAGCAGCAGCAGCTCCAGGATGAGGGCAATTTTCAGCGTCCCTCTCCCCTTCAGGTGGTTCACACAGGCCTAGAAGCACAAGGTTGTCTTCTCCATTAGCTCCGAGTTATAACAGAACATGACATTGTCAAGCCACCTAATTCTAAATCTTTGAGGGCCAGAAAGAAAAAAGCAGCACTTACCATTCAGGGCTAGTATAGAGCTGGCAGCATCCCCATCAACACAGATGCGGAAGGCATCACAGAGAAACCAGATTTGGGTGGTGCTTATCACATTTGTCACCTCTGTGACTAGGGACAGAGCAAGGTGCTACCCAGGTCATACTCCCAACACATGCTATACAGGTGCTGGCCATACTACATAGCCAGCAGCACATACTTTTTGAAGTGCAGCAGTGGGCTCATGCAGCAGTGGGCTCAATCTTGGATGCGTGAACTGAGAGCTCTCTGAAAGTTCCCAAGCCAACACCATGCAGGACAATACAGGAAGGTAGATTGCTGTTACATTGTTGGTATTCACTTGTGGAAGCAGAAAGGGAATGGGCTGTCTAACACGAAAGCAGCCTAGATCCCAACCTTGCACCATTTCCCTTTTCTGCACTGCACTTGAAGCCCAAGAGTATCTTCACCCATCAAAAGTTTCCAGACAGAAGAACCTGAGTTCACCTCAGCCCTTCATCCTAATCAAGACCAATGATGTGATTTCCTGTGCCTGTGTCTCTCTGCACTAAGAGTGAGTTTGTGCCTAGAAAACATCATGGTGCTTTTTACTCATGGCTGGATCCTAATATAGCTTCCCCACACCCTCCAAATTAGAAAGTGGCCTTTCCCTCTTCTCCTGCATTATAGAACCATTTTCCGCACAAGCACATGGGAGACAGCTGTAGCCAGCACTTCAGTGGGTGTAAAAAGCTTCTCTTGATCAAATGCTGACAACAACGCTGTGTTTGTTCTCTGACACAGTCTCGCACTGTCTCCTTGCAGAAGCAGCTCCTTGCTCTAGTGCTAGGCCTGTGATTTCCTTGGGTTTAATTTAATCACTGCTGCTAGTGCAAAAAGGCTACTGTCATCCAGCTCTACCAGCAGAGATTTGGGGCTGTTTGGCAACCCAGATGCTGGAGCCTCCAAGGAAGCACCCAGGCCAGATGAAAGCAGTTAGCAGTATTTTAGGAAAAACACAAATGCCCTTGGCACCAGGGCAATGGGCAGCCTGCCCAGACTGGGGGCTTTCCTGGCCAAGCAGACCCAGGTCCTTTGCATGGACCAATGGGCAATTCTACCCTGAGTAGAACACTTTTGTACTCATTTGCTGAGGCAACCAAGTACTGCTGAATACAGTCTGTCCCAGAGGCGTATGTACATCATGTGGCAAAAGGCAGAAAGCGCTGTGACTTCAAAGAAGAGGCTATAGAAGAGAGGTCAATACCTCAATTGTTCTGAAGCTTCAGAGGTCATAACTTCAGACTCAAGTTTCCCCCCCCCCCCTCTTTGCTGGATCTGGTTTCTGGAGCTACAGTATTTCTCAAGCGCCTGCTGAAGCAGTATTGCAATCTAGACTACAGTAACAGCTGGGAGAGAAGAGGCAGGCAGGCAAGGGACTTCTGCCTTTGGTTCACTGCTAGCAGAGCTCCGCTTATTTTTGGTTGTGTGAATCAGGGAAAGCTCAATACTTTTACCAATAAGACCCAGCTGTGCTGGAAGAGACGTAGGAAAGTGGGATGTTCTGCATGCCGGGCAAGGACATCTTCTGAGCTAGAGAAAGTTATGTAATACGCATTCTAGCTAAACAATTTTGCTACAGCAGCCAACAGCTCATAGGAGAGCCCCCAACATGTGCTCTGAATTAGCCCAGCACAATCACTGGTGTAGTCTTAGGGACTGCCTAGGGAACTTTATGTCCATAGGGATGCCCAAGGAAAAGGAGAGTCCAGGAGCAGGCTGTGGTAGACTAGTGCTCCAGGAACTCTAGCCCCTGCTAAGCCACTGATCAGTGGATGCTTCTGAACCCACTTCCAGGCATCTCCTCACCACTGAACTGGGAGTATTTGCCAGCTCCCGGGTCCACACATATGGTTATGCAGCTGTTCCAAGGGTTAAGTCATGCCCTGAAAGGGCAGGTTCAAGTAAGGGACCTTATGATCCCACCAAGCTACCCAATATGAACTGCATTCATCTTGTGCTCAGCAGCCTGTACCAATCTGGGAAGTCACCAAGAAGCAGCATCAGACACCACCCACCACAGATAGGTGCCATAAGACCAGTGAGGCTGTTTGCTTGAAACAAGTTTAGTCAAAGGAAAACACTAAGTGCTGCAGCAACTGATGCTGCAACAGCCCTTTGTACTGACAGCAGTGTTTCAGGAGAGAACTAGTTTTTGCTCCATTAGGGACACAGGAGTGTTTGGATATGTGGTTTAACAATATTTAAACCTTTATTTCAGATCACAGGTAAAGCAGGCCTTGGCTTCACAAAAGCACATCTTGGTTTAACTAATTAATTTGCAAACCTCAGGATGCATTCAGCTTTTTACAGAAAATAATTACCACTAGGTGGGAACCTCTTTGTGAGGCCCAGTCTGACGAAAGAAAAATTTTCGTAAGCCAGAAATATAATCATGGCATGATTTCCCAGAAGGACTTGATAAGGGACCACCTAACAGCATCTGGGCACACTCACAATTTGAAGAAACAGGTTTCCAGCTACTCTTCAAGATGTTGTTCAGTATCACGTGCAAACTTGGTGTACCATCAGGCACCCTTGGAAATCCTTAGAGCAGAAGTTTTATAGGTACAGAAGTCAGGAAGGTCCCAGTTACCCTCAAATACCCATGTGGGCCACAAGTCAGACCCGCTGTTACCTTGCTGCAGCACAGGTGCACAAACCCACATGCACAACTGCAGTGGGCAGTTTCACAGGGAAGCAATCCAAGTTAGGGAACATTAGCATTAGAGTGTTCTCTGCCCAGACATTAAGGCATACCTTGATGACACACCATATCTTCCCCAGACAAGCCAGCTGGACTCAATATATGCAGAGCACTTACTAGTCTAAGACTTGCCCCAGGTGGCCAAAGGGGCCTGGAGGGGGGGTCTCAGCTCAGGAACAGCCTAATGCTAGCATTAATCACTGCCAGAGCCCCCAAGGCAATATCCTGCTTCTGCATATGCCCAAGATGTCTGTCTCAGGCTGAGTAGCTTTAGGCTTCTTTTACTCTCCCTTTAGGCTCTGCAAAGGGATATCTATCCCCCTTCCCCCAACAGCCTTCAGGGTTCAACTGGACAAGACAGCAGCAGCCCCCACTGCATCTTGAGAAGAGCATGATTTCATCTCCAGCCAGCAGACAGCACTTGCAAGCTGGGCCCAGGAGAGCTGGGCTCAGCTCTGCCAGCAGGAAACCTGGCTGGTTTGGGCTGTTCTCATGGGTGGACTGAAGCCAGATAAACGGGTGCACCCCAGATCTCATGGGGCGGTCATGCTGTGTGCCAGACAGGACAAATACAGCCTGCTCTTGGGTTAACGCTTCTACAAGGGCTCCAAGTACAAAGCTATTGCTATGCATGTGGAACCCCAGCAAACCTGCGATCAGATATTTCCTATGCTCCTGGTATTCTTCTCTTGGCATGTGACTCCCTGCAGCTCTCAAAAGCAATCTCACTCCCTCCTGCTGTAGCACCTATGACAAATCCCACAGGCCAGGCCAGCTCACTCACCTCAGAGCTTGCTGAATTTGGAGAGGATGGGGCACCATCCAGAGATTTCTCCTTAAGTGAAACAGTCATGAACACATCCAGTGCACACAGGAACAGGGCTGGAAACCAGGGCCAGGGCAGGTCTCCTCTCCAGCAGGCACATTTTTTATATGGCACACAAACCACTGAGCCACCTCATAACTGGGGAGGACTCCCCTGCTTAGGTGTTCCACTTCAGCCTCCCACATCCAATACCAGTACTCTGACCACTAGGCAGGTAGACTGGTTGGCAGCAAACAATCACCCTGGAGAGAAGGCCCAGGCTATAAGGTAGGATGTTTGGAACAGAAACTTGTAGGATACAGGCAGGAAGCATGCCACTGTGGATGTGAATCCACTCAAGTCAGGGAGCATAAATCCTTTAACAGGAGTTGCTTGTTTTTCTCCCTGGGATTCAGGCACTGCCTCCCTTTCCTGAGATCAAAGCACTCTTGGCCTAGAAATTCAGCTGTGGTTTCAAGACTGCTACTTCAAAACTCACCACTGTTTCTGGGATGAAGACAGATTGGCTTTCTTTCCCTAAAGCTGACCTGTATCTTTCCAGATCCCATGTATTTAATGGCATAAAACAATCACCTGTTTACCTACCCATGTTAACCAACCCTGGTGGCAGCAATGCTGCATGCTATTTAATCCCAGCAGCACATATTTACGGCACTCTCTGGGACAGACACTCACCTCCAAGCTACATGTGCCAGTCTGCACCTATGCCCTTCCTGCCCCAGCCTGGCCACAAAGTCTGCAAGCCCTCTCCTGCATATGCAGGGAGACAGGGAGCATGAGATCTCACAGCTTCTGCGAGTGCCCTCCTCAGCCAAAGGCTGCCAGGGCCTGACCCTTTTTCCAGCTCTGCCTGACAGAGGAAGGTTTTCAAACTCAGAACGCCACCCCCCCACCATGCCTCTGCATCACCAGAAGCCCCTCAGAGATCATACAGTACTCCTGACACTACTTTGTGCATAGCTCACATCTGAGCGATGAACACCCACAAGATGCCTGCCTAGCCTGTGCAAAGGGAAGCAGACAGAGCACACAGCAAAGGCCCCAAGTAGGTACAAAGAAACAACAGTTACTAGACAAGAACTGGGACATGTTTCTCAGCTGGAGACCAATCCCTTCTCCTCCCCAAAACAACCCAAATCCAATTCTGCTCTAACCACTAGGCTCTAGAGGAAAGAGGAGTACTACATCCAGTCACTAGCTGGAGTCTCCATGCTGCAGTTTGGGAACTCAATGGAGCCAAGGCCAGCACTCAAGTCCCACACAGCAGCTGTTAGAGTGTGACCCCATCACCTCCTCCAACCTGCCCCAGGAGCACTAATCCCAAGGCATTAGTGCTGCTGTTGGGTGCATACTGCACTGAGCCCCCAACCAGACCCCCCCCCCCCCCCCCAAGATCTGGGGCCTTGCAGACCCCCCACTTACAGTCAGCACTTGCAGTGCAGCCCAGCAGATCCCGTAAACCATTCACCCATTGCAGAGCCTCTCAGGAGAGAAGGAAAGCCCTGACCTGCATGCAGTTTACTCCTCCAGACTGGGCAAACAGAGGAGTTGAGTTAGCTCTGCACTCACTGGGGCAGAGCAATAACCCCAAAGTGAAGCTCTAACTACAGGCATGTAATCAGTACTTTATACAGCTGAATGGGTGTTCCCTGGGACAAGCTCTTGTTTTGCCTGCAGCACCTGGGATGAGTGCTGCCCACTGAACTCAGGTGATCCCCTTACTGTTTCTCCAGGTGCTTCCCACAGCATTTTTAATCCTGCTGGTAGTTCCAGCAGGGGAATGGAAACCTGCTTAGAGCTGTCCCCTAGTACAGGCATGAGCTTTTGTCCCCCTCTAGCCTTGCCAGCTGATAGCAAAGGGGAAAGGCCTAGTTCCTCCATCTCAGTTTGAACTGAGCTGCTCCACAAGGCTCCCGGCTGAGATTAAGTCACTCAGCAGTAGAGAAACAGCAGTTTGGGTTCAGAAGCTTATCCTCAGGGAGGTCTGCTAGAGTCTAGGACCAACTCTGCTCCCTCCAGTTCCAGAGCATGAATCCTGGCACAGACAGTGGCCGGAAGACTCCTCAGACACTGCAGGGAAGGGCCTGTTTAACAGGGATAAGGTTCACTTGGGAACAGACTGCCTGGGGACGTAGGTAGCTGGTTAACTACAACAGCAGGAAACGCCTATGGCAGGACATGTGGCAAGAATCCAGAGTAGGTGGGACACAGGGCATGGTGGGGTCCTAGAGGAGGTCCTGTGATGGTGATCATAGGCCCTATGGCACAGGGCCCTTTGTTTCCAGTGCGGGTCTGAAAGAGAGGACCCTGCATCAGGAATGAATAAATGACAGGCACTCTATGAATGTGGTAGCAGCTGGGGTGGACATCTCCTTTCTTTAGCACCTGGGCTACAGAGAGCACTATTAAGTTAAGATAACTAGCAGGAAATGTTTAGTGGGACTTAACCCCATCAGCAGCAATAACAATCTGTCTCCTAAAGGAGACAAGCAGTTTCCCCTTGAGACACGCAAAGGGAGAGGGGACATGTGACTTCCTGAGCCCTGAGAACTGCTCCTGCATCCCTCCCCTTCTCTCCTCTGTCTCTCCCACTTCCTTCCTATTGTCCCTCCTTCCATTGCTGCTACAATTTTCTTCCTCTCTGTGGAAGGATCTCTGCTCCCACATCCAAATTGGGTAAGGCCAGCTATGGAGAAAGCATAGGAAGGAACGGGGAGTCTTAGACCCTTCTAGCATTCATATAGTCCCCATGCAGCAACCTGGTTCAGACTGTGCTGGACTTGCTGTTAGACTGGGGCTATGTCCCACCCAAGAGGTCAGGGGAGCCTGTCAGTAAAGGGGAGAGGGTTAAGGAATGTGGGATTGATATTCCAGGCCCATAAAATCCAGATCTTTACTTGGTAGCAGGTAGAGTTCAGCAGCCCAGCCTGAGCCAGCAAACGTAGACCCTCCAAGTCTAGACAGCAATTTCCCTACCACTAGTGGGTCCAGATGGGTCCAAGGTGGGGGGAAGTTTAGCCATATTTTGCCCCTGACAATGCAACAGCCCTGTCTGCATTTAAAGCTGGATGAGCTGCAGGTGCGTGAGGCCAGCAGTCAGGTAACTGCATGGACTCAATGATAAAACCCTTACGGCTTCCATCACAGACTGTGGGTCTGTGCCAAGGCCTTCCAGCCTAGAATAACCGAGTTGGCCTTGGGCTGCTGTCCCATGAGGGAGGAGGAATTGAGGACAGCACAGGAGTAAATCAGTTTCCTTCTCACCCAGACTAAGATAGCAGGAACCTCTGAGAAAAGCTGAAGGTTTTTCAAGTAAGGAGGTGGGAAGGAGAAATGGGCAAAGTGCAAGTGCAGCTCCTACACCAGGTTCAGGGAGCTGTGGCAAAGCAGGGTGCATACCAGCTGGAAAAGCTAAATGAATGTTATTGAGGGTGAGCATAAGGCTGATTTCAAAGTTAGATGAAGTCACTCAGGGCCTTGTGCAGTGCAGTTTTGAGTATCTCTAAGGATAGATATCCTACAAGCTCTCTCAGCCCTTGTTCCAGTGTTTCCCTGAGAGAAGCTATGCAGGGTCTCAGCACTGCCTGAGAGGCTCTTTCAGTAAAGCCAGAATAAGGCCTCTCCTTACATATCAGGATTATCAAAATCCTTCCTTGACAGTCCACCTGTGAGACAGAAGAAGAGTTCATAACAATATTTCTATCCAACAGAGGTAAAAAAAACTTGCTGGTGCTCAGGGACATACATCCTCCCAGGAGGCCAGAAGTATGTTGCTGTTGCACACCCAAGAGGAGAGCCAGGAGGTTTTGGAGGGCTAAGGACAGCCAGCCACAGGGATAGAGTGGGGGTTTTGCCAGACATACAGGAGCAGACAGCCGCCCCCAACCTCACAACATGAAAGCCACAGGGGTCTCACTAAAGATAAGGGCGAACTGCTCATACGAGCAGGCCTGTTGCACCACTGAACATTTAAGAGCATCATTTCTGTCCTAGCAAACTGAGGCTACATATGTACTCCAGAAGACACATAAGGCTAGTGCAAATATACATACATACATATATATATATATATATATTTTACTAAGCCATGCCGGAAACAAATAGCCTTTTGCATTTCTTGCTAAGCCCAGCTCCACCCACCACCCATCCCACTGTGAAGCCGGTCAGGGGCAGGGTCCGGGGTGCAGGGAGCCAGGGCCCTGCGAGCGGCCGTCCCGAGCACAGTGACGGCCCGGCCCTGCCAGACGCCTGCGAGCTCCCTCGGTCCCTGCAGGAGCGGCGCCGGCCCCTCTCCCCCCGCCAGCTCCCCCGGCGCCTCCGCGGAGAGCTGGGCCGCCTCCCCGCCCGCCATTTTGTCCTTGGCTGCCCTCGGCCCCCGCGGGGGGGGGGGGGGGTGCGGGGGCGGCCCGGGCTCTCCGAGGCGGCCGTGGCCGCGGGGCCAGGCCTCCCGCGCCGACCCCGGCCCTGCCGCGACACCTGCCGGCCGCGCCGGGCAGCGCCGGGCGGCGCCCTCGCCTCCTCGGGGGCGGCGCTGCGTGCGGCCTCCCGCGCCCCCAGGCCCGCGGGCTCCCCCGGGCAGCGCCGGCAGCTCCCTCGCCGGCCTCGCTCCCCGAGGCTCCTGCCTGCTGGCTGGGTCAGCCCTTGCCGCGCCCGCTGACCTGGCCTGAGAGCCGGGCAGCGCTTGTCTTTCCGGCAGGGGAAATCGCAGACCCGTCATCTCCCCCCAGGACACATCCGTGCACCCAGTCTGCAAGGGCGAAGGACCTCCTTCAGCCTTCTGCTTGGCTCCACCGAAAGGCATTGCTTAATTGCTCCTGGGCAATTTAAGGCACTCTCGAGGAGAGACTCAGACAAGCAGGGCACATCCAGACTTCATCTGTGAAGCTTTTCCACGTCCTTCATGTCAGCAATAAATTCCTCTGGGACTCCACATGGCACTAGCCAGTTAGCCTCTCCCCGCAGCCACTTTTAAACCACAGCCACGGCTTTGTAACCTAGTTAATTTAGGCTGCATTGATTTTTGGCTGTATCCACATCTCTACTGATGTGATACTAAGATGATGTGTTTGTGATAGACACTGTTAACAGCCCAGATTGCAGCTTTGTCACACCCCACTTGCAAGCCTGTCTGATGAGACCCCATTTTCTGTACAATCGTGCTGATGAGTATTAATTATAATTCCAGTTAAACTGCCAGATGGAGGCAGCCAGGCAGACCTGGGGCCTGGAGCTCTGTGCAGAGCAATCGCTTGTAATAAAGCACAGCTAGGGGCCTCATCAGTAATTAAATCATGAATGGTAATTACTTTATTAGCCAGTGACCTTGGGATTGACAGACGGGGTGGAGGGATGGGGCCGCTAGTACAGATACTCTGTGCTGCATGAGGGTGTTCTCCAGGCTCAGCTCCTCTGCCACCCTTCCTGCTGTGTGCAGGGCAGGCGGGAATCTCTGCACACAAATCTTTCCCTTCCTCGAGCTGCAGAGGTTTTTGGTGTAAATAAAAGGCCTGAGTTGGGTACAATCAGTTCTAGGGTTTCTCTGTGTGCAGAAATCACCAACCACATGGCTTAACAGCTGAGTTGTGTGTTGGGGTGTGTGTGCGTTTTGCTATGTGAGGTAGACCTGGGCACATTGCCTCCATAAGGCAATGGTGAAGCATTGTTCAGCTGGTGTCCCTTCAGGGAGCATTTGACACACAGGCCTGGCAGAGGACAGGGCTCTCAGGCAAGCTGTTCAAACCAACTCACATCCAGCACATGGGCCCACTCCCACATCTCCTATCAGGACCGTCATGACTTAGCAGGGAGATGCTGGGCCCCAGGAAGGGAAGTACTAGCTGGGGACTACGTGGTAAAAAGGACCTGGCTCAGTGTTTTAACTGACACGTACTAAGCTTTGCTTTGCACTGGGAGTCTCATCAGCTACCTTGGGAAAAGCAGTGACAGCTCTGTCAGAGCCATCTTCCTGCCTGGCCCTCTAAGGCATGGCTGCAGCTTGATGACTTTAAGGAAATGGTAGCTTCTGTGAGAGCCCATTGCAGCCACACAGAGGTGGAAAGCTAAGTACCATCCATGGAAAGAGCAATCATGGAGCCTGAGATGTTGCTGGGTTTGTTTCCAGTTAGCTCTTTATTCAGCAGTGATTCATGGGGAAGAGGAGAAATGCTGTACCCTTCATTGCTGTGAAGGGGATAAAATTGTTCCTTTGTGCTGAGAGTGCTGCTGGGGGCACCGCAGGGTGAGCTGCCTTGCTGCTTGGGCCTCTGCACCCCATGGCACCTCAGATGTATGGTCTTTGACAGATTCATACCCTTAGGTCTGTCGGGGTAACCTATACATCCAGAGGCTATGTGCAGGCCAAGACCTCAAGCCACAGGGTACTTCCCTGTGACGCTTTTCCTAGAATCAGGAAAAGGAAAAGCCATGTGATGGGGCTGCTAATGGCTGCTGCTGCTAGCTTCCCTGTTCTCAGACACACACCGCTGTCTTCAGTTCTCATCACTGCTACTTTCAGATGCTCCTGGGCCCTGGAGCAAAGCAGATGGAGCAGGCAGGAGCTCGCTAGGTCGGCAGTAGTGCAAAGCTCTCCACCAGCCCCAGCTGCTCGGGAGCAGGGCAGAGATGAGGGTGGTGAATGTGGCTGCAGGGAACCCCTGTGGGTCAGGATGTGTAGGTGAGGGTACACGCTGATTGAACTCCTCCAGCCCAGATGGGGTTCCAGCCCTGCACAGAGGCACAGCAAACTGGCCCTTCTTCCACCACTTTCTAGCCTTGCAAACCCAGTATCAGTCACCTTCATGGGAGGGGAGCACCTCCCCTCCCACTCCAGCCTCCTGAGCTAACACAAGTCTGTATCTGACTCTTCGTGGCCAAGGAGATGCCAGATATTGGTCCCCCTATTTCTAGTTGAGTATAGCAGTAGAGGCAGGAAGACCACCTTGAGGAGCTGTGATCGCTCAGACGTTATCTGCTGGATGAGGTCTCCGGGTGGTTTACTTTCCATAGGTAGTTATACCCCACATGGAGCTGGATTTGTAGATGAACAAATCCAAACACAGTAAGGTAGCTGGTTGACTTTCCTTATTCTTTATTGAAGGCTTTACTCTCTAGAATTTTCTGTTTGCTTCAAAAGTTATTTTTGCTAAGAAAACTGTCACATTTATAGCAATTCTATAATCGGTTCCTTGGCAGGAGAAGATGAGGATCAGGGAGAGTCTAACAGAGGTCACCAATTAATTCTGTTATTTATCAAAAGTGCCATGCTCCTATAGCAGGCTGGCCAACCTGCTTGTTCAGACAGTTGTTTTAACCTGGGAAAACAAAAACTTGTGTTTCTCAAGTGGTCAGCTCCCATGAGTCAACCCCCAAATCACAGCGTGTGGAAATTTAACACATTCTGGGCCTTGATATTTGCTTTCTTTTTTTCCACCTTTCTGGAGTACCTTTTCAAAGCTTTCTCCATAAATAGGAGAGAATAGAGAGATCTCCTTGAAAAATGTGGTAGATGAGATAGAATTGGTTGGGTCTGGGGGCTGGGGCTTTATGAGAAAGCAGGCAGGATCATAAGTGTCTGGGAAGAAATCTTGAGGGGATTACCCTGGCACAGGAGTGATGCTCCCAGGAGCATGGTCCCAGAACCAGCCACGGGGCACTCCGTTCCTAGAGGAGGTTTATTAGCGCACCCACTGGGCGACTCTTGAGTCTAGCGGTGTCTGCTACCTGCTAGGCTGCCTGTGCTAGAGTCTGAGAGTGGCAAACAGCTGCCAGGAACCACTCACAGCAAGGCCCCTGGAGTGCACGCAGCCTTGATGCCAGTCTCCCTCCAAGTTAGCCAATAAGCTAAAGCAAAGCTTTCGTGGACTCTCTAACAACACCATGGGCTCAGCTGGGCTCCAGGAGATTGAATCTTGTGTGTGGGCACTGATGACTACATGTCTCTGCAAAGGTAAGAAACTGCAAGCACAGCACACCTGTCTCCCTGGGAACTCTTGCTCCTGCTGCAGAGTTTGGCCTCTACCAGGACCCCATGGTGAGGGGAGGTGACACCCTGGCCTTTCCAAGCCCTTCAGTGGGCTGCCTGCTGGCTCAGGACTACCTGTTGTCTGATGTAGATCAGACAAGCTCAGCTGGTGGCCAGCTCCCCAAGGTGTCTTCAGCACCCTCCCTCCTTAATTTACCGCGCCACAGGTTTCATTTACCTTCAGGTGAGCCTGGCTGCGTAGCACCAGATGCCAGGAGAATAGGTGAGAGGAGCTCAGGTAGCTTCTTCAGAGATCTTTGCCTTCCCTGCAGCTGTGAGGAACAGCTCTGCAGGGAAGTTCACAACCCCAGGATCTGGGATACTCGTATAATCAAAGCACCCGCATGCTGTCATCCATATTGGCTGTGCTGCAAGAGTCCCCAGGAGCAGCAGCCTGGGCACACAGTCTTCCAGGGCAAAGGGTCTCACAGTTGCATTTGGTCTTCCAGGCAAAAGCGGAGAAATCTGGACTAGGAAAGGGGATGTGGATCACACACCTTCCAGCTCCTGCTGACCTAAAGATTCCACTGATTGTGTCTGTCCTCAGCCCTCCGTGATGTGGTTCACTCCCCTGCACACTCAGGGTATAGGAAAGCCTTCTCTTGCTCTTCTGCCCAGCCCTGCACTCTGGTGGGTGACAGAGCTGCTGGATAGGGGATTCAGCTCTGCAAGGAGCCTGGGGACGCTCACTCCCCACAGACAGTGAGGCGAGCTGAGCAGCCGGCTCAATACACCCAGGAGGGGTGCAGTGCAAAGCACAAAGGCGGTGACTCTCCCATCCTGGCCGCTCTGCCCTGGAACACAGCATGGGAACCACTGCCCAGCCTAAATCTGTTCCTCATTATCCACCCTGGCTGTTGACTGATCCCAGCTCAGCCACCAAAGATTTGCCTTGCGGCCCCCGCCAGCTCACATCCCGTCAGCTGAGCAACTATGCGGTTCTGTGTGACCTCACTAGACAGCACAGCATGGCAGATTGGGTCTGGGGCTGGCATCTGCTGCTCCAGAGCTAAAAGTCCTCTCCGAAATAACAGGAGTGAAAAAATTGTTCCCTCTACCAACAGTAAGGGCCAAGGCAGAGGAGGCTCCTGGTGAAAGCAGGGAGCAGGGGTGGCAGCAGGGGTAAGGGGCTGCAGGGGTGGCACTGGGGCAGTGGGATTCTCTGGACTTCCTCCTGTACAGGTCTGGCTGGTAGCCACAATGTGACAGCTTGTTGCTGCAATGCAATGGCTAGCTGCCACAGTGGTCTCCCCAGGGCAGGTCACTCACAGGTTTGGGCACAGGTTTGGTAGCTCTACACAGTGGTCAATCTGACACTGCAGCATGTCTGGCTTAGGTGATTTGGTGGACATGGCCCTTCCATTGCAGTGGTCCCACAGCTCTGGGTGTGTCTCACAGGCAGATCCATTTTATTGAAAGAATATAGGGGAACTGAGATTGTCTTGTACCATGCAGGGGCAGGCATCCACTCACTTAAGGACAGGGTGGGCCTTAACAGTACTACCAGAGCTAAGACCCCTCTCAATGCTCCTCTCAGGGGACTTTGCCCATGTAGTGCAAGGTGGACTACCTGTGGACTTCCCACAGAAGAGCCAGGCCTGCAGGGGAAGATGGAAGAAAAATGGGCACAGAAGCTCAAAAGGATTGGGACAGACTCTTTTTGGAGGTGTAACTTCTCCATACCCCGTGCCCCTCCTGAACTGGCCTGCCAGGCAAAGTGGGGATCAGCTCGGTCATGCTAGGACCTGCCATTTGGCCTGAAGAGAAGGTAATTTCAGGAGACAGTGGTGCAATGGGTAGATGGAAGCAGCATGTGTGACAGCCTTGCATGCCCAGGGTCCCTGCAAGCTATGTAAAGTCCCACCATGCATCCCATTCCCCAGCTGCAAAGATCTCCATGAAGTTCCTGTTCCTCTGCTGTCACTGCAGGGAGTCACTCCAGGATCTGCCAGTCCTTCTGGAAGGGGCTGAGGGTCAGATTCTGAACTGCTGGAAAGGGGTTGTGCTCCACAGCCAATGCTAGGATTTATACCCCTTGCAGATCAGCCATTCTACACCCCCCCCCCCGCCCTTTTTCAAAGAAATCCCTGAGAATCAGTACCATGCACAGAAAACCTGGGCACATTATGGGGGGCACATCTGTGGGAATCTACGGACAGCCAGAGACAAGAACACCCAGAGGAGAACGTCTCATTCCTTTCAGCAGGGATAGTGTCTAACAGCAGTGTAAAGCCCAGTATTAACAACGTGAAGCTTCACTGCTTTCACTGGGGCAACTGCTAGCAGATGCTTGTGGACAGAAGGCAAATAAGGCATGGGAATTGCAGATAGCTAGTCCCAAAGAGGCTGAAGGAGAAGGTCAGCCAGCTCCTTCCCATCTGTAAGGTCATTCTGCCTCAGGAGCTGCAGCCACAGTGGCATCAGCTGGATTTAGTGCCATGACTGTTCAGCATCCAACAAGCAATCCTGCAGAGCAGAGGCTGGCAGTGGGGTATCCTGTACCATGAATTTCATGTCCCGCCCCTTGGTAGAAACTCCTTTTGGGAGCTTTAGAGCAAAAGAAACCTCACCATGATCCCCTTTGACCTCCCATAACACAGACCAGTAACATCTGGTCACAGCTTCCAGGACCATCCTGACGGCTCAGCTGACCCTGGGAAATAAGTTATAGGAGACTATGAAAGATGCAGGAGGACCCACTGGACACTGAACCAGGTGAGCAGGATTCCTGGACAGACAGACAGGAGCAGAAAGAAGCAAAGAACTCAAAATGTGTGTACCCGGATATAATCGGACCGAACACATCTCCTGAATTCTCCTGCATTTGCCTTCCTGCTGCTCTCGCATGAAAATGTAAGCAACTCCGAGGTGTCTGCTACACTTCATGCTTGTCGTAAAAGCTGGACCAGGTGGGAGGTGAGAAGCTTGGTCACTGGCTTCCCACCGCTTGTGCTTGTACAGGTCAACCTGAAAATGTCACATAAGGGTGTCAAAAGTGTTCCAAAAATGGAGCAGAAAGAAAAAGCATGCAAGGTTCCCTGTTTGTCAACAACACCCTTGCTGCAATGTAGAAAGTGAAGCCAGCAGGCCCAAAGAAATGGATATTCCCGACCTGGTACCTGTGAGACATATCTGGACACTGGGTACAGTTTTGTGCTCCTCAGAACAAAAAGGGATTGATATAGCAGGGAGAACTGGGTTTGTTCCGCTCTAAGAAAAAAAGGCAAAGAGGGGAGTTACCCCACTACTTAAAGTGGGTGCAGAGAATACAGAGCCCAACTCTTCTCAGAGATACCCCTCAAAGGACAACAGGCAAGGGTGACAAGTTGAAGCAGGGGAATTTCTTGTGGGACAAAAGGAGAAAATTGTTGATGTGAGAGTGGTGCAGCCCTGGGATGGGGAGATGGTGGCATCTCCATACTCAGAGACTTTCCAAACGCAACTGAACAAGGCTCTGAGCCACGTGCTCAAGCTTTGCAGACAGCCCTGCACGGAGCCTGGGGCTGGACTGGAGACCTCTTGAGTCCCTTCCACCCTAAAATTTATCTAATGTTCCAACATTTATTGTGCAATGACAAGGCCATCATTTTAAGATAACTGCACAGTGCTGCTTCTTAGGTGACTTGTGACCTTCTGAGATGGCTGGCAGCAATCCATCACCCACAGCTTGGCTCTTCCATAGAAGCCAGCCTGCAGCTGATACCCTGTTACCAGAGTGGCCTTATGTGGCCACTCTGCTAATTCTGCTAGCTTTGCGAGTGCCAGTACCAAGGAGAAACTGGAGACGCTAAGTATTGGAGAAGGTAAATCACCATGGAAAAAATGTGCAGACCTAATGGCAGAGCAAGGAGAGGCCTGTGTGCAAAATGACTGGTCTCCAATGCGCAGACAGTTCTGGGATGGGATTGCTTATAATAACAGCCAGTTCTGGGTTACAGTCTGGCAAGCAGCTCCTTTGGTTATGCCTTACTCTGTCTTGGAGAAGTAGAGGTTTGGGCACATGTTCTCGTGGTCTGGCCTGGTTCTTGTGTTTTTCCACTGAAGCACGTTAATATTTTTAGGCTGGGAGAGACAAATCTGTGCTGTGCTGGAAGGATCAGAGCAGTCCTGTGCAGTCAGGATCCTGCCTGCTATCTGTTGTGGTAAAGGGAAATAGAGAGATTGGAGTGTGAGCATAAATACTGACAAAAACTTTTGGGGAGGGTGTAGCAGGGCAGGACCCACTGTCCATGGAAGGCAGCTGTGCAGTCACAGCATGGCTTGGATTGAGGGCAGGAGGAGGGTGCTCCATTCTCTCTATTTGCTGGATGGTAAAATGGAGAGCCTGGAGTGGTGCCACACCTCGAGGGGGGAACCTGGACAGTCAGCAACCACATCTGAACCAGCAAGTTTGACATCTCTGCAGAGAACTGCTCTGCATGCTGGTTCCAGAGCCAGCCATACAACTTAAACACATTAGCTGCTAGGCTCAAATAACAGCATGAGGCACCAGCAATCAGGCCTGGTGATTCCCAAAGCTGAGACTCTCCTTTTCCTCCTCTGCGGACTTGAGTGTCATGGCCCCACCCCTTCCAGCAAAACAGCCTGATCCTCACAGGTGAATGTGTGTGGCATTGCACCAAGGATGGCACCGCCCCCAGGATTCTTTCAGATGCTCACTAACTTAAGGGGAACCATAAAAGAGCAAGGACTCCAAGTGCAACACAGCTATTAATTATGAGTATTTATTGCTCACTCCTACATTGTGATCTTTCAGCCTAACTCACTACAGCCAAGCACTAAAAGATAATTCTAGATGTTCTTTGTGTTTGCAACAAAGTTGCTGTCTTATGGATTCCCATCCCTCAGTGTCCTGCTGGTCATGGAGAAATCACTGTGCAGGCATCCCCTTTCACCAGGTGGCAGTCCTGGGGGCAGTCCGGCTGTCCGGAGCAGAGTCCACCCCACATAGGAGGGCATTAATCTTTTATAGTTCTCCCCATTGTTCCCCCTGAAAGTAGCAGCTTAAACCAATTACAAGCCAAATTATCTTTTATCTAATCAGATTTCATTATTCCCTACAACTTTCTTGTTTTACATCTTTATCACTAATTTTCCCAACGTTCTACTGTAGTTGAGAGTTTTTGCGGTGTCATCTCATTTTCTTCTCTCTACATTCCCACCCAGCTCTGCAGTGTGGTGTCTTCAGGCCATAGGCCTGAAGTGATTGCCGACTAGTGGGATGCACCAGCGCCACCTGCTGTAGTCAGGGCTGTGCTATCCATGAGGCTCACTCTTGCCTGCTGGTCTGTGGCAATGTGTCAGCATGAAGGTCCAGTACACAAAGCCCGCCTTGGCCAGCATCCCTGTGACATTGGGATGCAGGGCAGACGGGAAAATCAGAAGGAGCAAGAGGTTCAACTGGGAGCAGTGCAAAGATCCTGGGGCCAGGAATGGAAGGGCTGTACAGGGACCTTGCATTTGGACCTGGACCTGGGGGGGTGACCCTGCCTTTGGACCCTTTGGACCTAGGGATGATGGCAGATGTCAAGTTGAGTATAAGCAAAATGTTGGTCCCGTGACTCAGGTAAACCGTATTTGGGGCTCTGTTAGAAGGAGTGTGGCCAACAGAACGAGGCAAGTTACCAGCCTTTACTGGCATAGAAAGATGCAGCTGCCCAGCAACTCAGGCTGAGCTGCAGAAGGGTTTCTCAGGGTTGGATTTGTGGCACTGATTTGAGCTCATCAGTTTGAGAGGTTTCTGTGATCGAGAATACCCTGAAATAGACCTATCTGAAAACTGTAGCATGTTTTTTGGCAAAGAGGTAGGAAGCATGGACGTGCTCACAGCTTCAACATCTCAGAAGGTGCTGAAAGCTCTTTGGGGATGGTGCTTCTCCAAAAATTGCAACAGTACAGGGGGTCTTCTTTCATGACACCAGGGACCTCAGAGAGATGTCAAATCTGTAGAGGCAGGTAGGCATATGGGAAGATTTGGGCTCTCAGCACTGGGCTGTTGTGCAGGCAAACATGATGCTCAGCAAGAAATGCCATTAGGAAGACAGCAGCACAGAGCTAACTTGGAGACAACAGGCTGCCTGCTGGCCTCTTTCTGGATGCTTGAATGAGACATGACCTAACAATGGGTCAGGTGTTGCAGCAAGCCTGCAGGTAAGCTTCTGTTTGGAAAGAATTTCACATTTTTCTGCAAACATCATTGAACTAGGAAAGCCAATTAGGCATATCAAATCAGAGAGGCGAGCTGTGTCTTAGGGTGGAGAAGAGCAGAGAGGCATGGGGATGTGGTGTTTGTAAGGGAGAACCAAACCAGGAGCTGTAGGAAGCAAGATATGCAAATGTTCCCAGACAGCAGTGAGACCAGATGGTGATACCTGCTCCAACTCTGATTTATTGAACATTACAAAATAGTCTGCATATATTTTCACATTAAAACAATATTCTTGCAAATAAGATAAGCCTTGAGCCATTTGTGGTGCCCATGGCTACAGAAAACACTGACCCAACTAGAGATTTAGTATGGCCCAATATCAGAAATCAAAACCAGAATAAGGCATACAAGAAATGCAAAACTATATAAAAACCTTCTAAAAACCTCACACTCAAGCTGGTGGAACAGGTACAGAGCAGAATGGCCTTTGCTGAGCCGTGCTAACAGTACCAGTGGGTACCACCAGCTCGCTTGCCCCGTGCTGGGCTACAGCACTGCTTACCAAGCACATCTAAGTGTCCCCTCGACACCTGCTGGCTCAGCATCCCCAAATAGGCTGGAGCAGGCAGTTATTTACCTGCTCCACTGGGAGCAGCTCCATGGGCTTAACATTTGGAATTAACAGCCCAGGTCACCGTTCTTCCCTAAGAGGAGCATCCCCACCTGCTCATGTTGGCCCAGGCTGTCCACACAAAAGCTCAAGCACTGCAGCTGGGCACAGGAGACCCCCCCCCCACCCATGGCCTGGGCTAGCATGAGAGAGTTGGGGATACTCCATGGACCATTTCCACCTCAAGGACGCACTTAGCTCTTTCCCCTTGCCCCTGCTCCCAATGTACATTCATACCTGCTGCTTGTCCCACTTGCTCCCCTCTTCATACTGCAGTCGGCCCTCCTGGCTGATGGGCTCCAGGCAACTAGAGGAATCGGGATGCAGGCAGGATGAATACTCAGGATACTGTGCAGGGTAGCCGTCTCCTATCAAAGCCAGAAAGCTGAACAGCAGCAGATATCAGGAACACATCCAGACAAATGGTGTGAGGTTGGGACAGCAGGTTGGGTGCTAGGAGACTCCCTGTGCGTATGCGTCCAGGAGTCTGGCTCCCGGTGGAGCCGATCCCCAGGAGCACAGCTCCCAGTCCTGAGAAGGTCAAGGCGTTGCCTCCGTGGTACGTCCATAACACGAGGAACACAGAGCTGCCATGGAAAGGAGCCAATCTCTTGCCTCATGGCCAAGATCCATGCTTGCTCTAGGGAAAACAACACTATGGTGGCCTTGAAGCCAATGGCTCAGTCACTTTATGGGGATGGGCTATCTCTCATGCACTGGCCTCCACTCCCTGCTCTCTGCCTGGGAGGCCTTCTATGCATGGACAGGCTGTAAAATCAGCTTGTGCCCTAATACCTGTGAGCAGCCACACCCTGTCAGCCAGAATCCCCCAGGCCTTGGGGCGGCACAGCCATGGCGAAATCACTTCAGGCTGGGATCTGAGCTCTGGGAAGAACAGATCTGGCCTCCCAGGGCTGCAAGGATTGTAAGAACTGGAGAGGAAGAAAGAGGTTTTGGGTCCGCACCTCCCTGGGTGGATGGTACCCGCTATTGCAGCACAAAGCTCATTTACCTACCAGTTTTGCACTGGTAGGTGTGCGGGCAAAGCCCAGCCTGGAGCACAGCTCCAGCAGGAGTACCAGGCTCTCCTGCCACTTGTGGAGTTTACTGAGACATATACAAGCTTTACAAAGCAAGACAGCAGAGCAGCCAACTGGTTGCAGCCTGTCTGCAGCTCTCCAGCCCTCTCCCCATCCACAGTCTGCCTCAAAGTTGGCTCGCTCTGTTGAACTGGATGAGCCACCTGGGTTCCATGGAGGGCAGTATCCTGCTCGGCTCCTCTGCAGCCATCAAAGGCTGCAGCTCCTGCTGCTCAGTGCCATCCGGGCTGCTGTCACTCTGTGACCTGCTGCTCTTAGAGACATGGCTGGGGAACTGGAAGCAGGAGCTCTGCTCTGGCATCGCCTGACTGGCAGACTGAGGTTGCTCCTCCAGCACTGGGCAAGCAAATCTCTTGTGCTGGGGTCCTGTCTCAATGCCTGGTGGGGAGGCAATGCTCTCCAGGGAAGAGATGCTTTGGTTCCAAGCTTTCTGCATATCCACTGGTACGATTTTGGTGGTTTCCGAGGAAACATAAACAGCTAGATCAGCCTGGTCTCCTTTCCACGGCAGCTCCTTCTCTGCCAAGGTGGGTGATGGCGGGATGATGCAGGGGCTGGGGCAGACATCCAGGCTGCCTGGAATGCAGAAAGGAGGACAGTGAGAAGGATATTGCAAGGCTCTTGCCCTGAAAACACTGCTACGGCCAGCGGTACCAAATGGGGAGCCTTTCCAGATGACTCAGGGATGCAGAAGCTGCCAGGACGCCCAGGGAGGCTCTGCCATGCCTCCAGGGCTGTGGAGGAGAGCAACTCTCCCTTTGCTGCTCCCTTGACTTTGGTTTTGCCCAGGCCAAGGTCAGCTTAGCCCCCCAGGTGGAAGAAAGACAAACTACATGGAGGCTGCTCCCCTGCCCACTGCAGAAGTGCTAGTCCTTACTGGGAGTCTTCTTTCCCTGCAGGACCTCGTCAGTGGCTCGAGCGATGAATACGATCCCCTCATCGTCCTCTCTCTCCGTCTCCGAGCTGTTGCTCTCCTCCTCATCTGAGCTGACCATCACCAAGACAGGAGCTGCAGCCAGATGTGGGGGGATGGTTGAAGGATGGGGCACCCTGTGAGCTGACCCTCTGGAGAGCTGGCACTCATGAGAGAAGTACTTGCTGCCAGCCCAGCCTGGGGTGCTGTCTCACCACCAAGCTAGCAGTGGGGCAGCAGGCAGGTGCAGAGGGCTGCTGCTCCCATCCCATCCCAATTGGCCCAGCAAGATTCCCTTGCCAGGATCTGCAAACTAGGTCCTGGAGCGTCACCTTGCCTGCCTGCTGGCCTTACCCGCCTCCTGCCAGGGGACATTTCTTTGCGTCTTCCCATTGGGCGAATCGCTGGTCAGAGAGATGCCCTTCTGTGAAGGAAAAGACAGTGTCTGGGACCTGCCCTGTGCAAACCCCGAGCCCCATCCCCAGACAGCCCTGCAAGCCATGGTAGCCTCCAGGGACACACATTCTCACCCCGGCTGGTTCATAGCTGACAGCCAGTTGTTTCTCGTCCTTAGATTTTGCACCTTCATGGCTCAGTTAATAAACAGCCCAGCTGCAATGGCTTCAAAAGCCTCCAAATGTGGCAGACACCAAAGGCCCAACTTGAGAAGCAATATCACACTTCTGGGCCTAACCCCCCTGGATATGCAATGATGTTCAGGCTACTTTACAGGGAGTGCACTTTGAAAACAAGTTTTTAGCTCCTGTGGCAGGTTGAAAATGTTCCTCCAGGGCTCCCAACCAGGGAGTGATGTTTGCCCAGGAAACAAGTACCCGAGGCAGTTCTCACACAATGGGAACATATGGACATGCAACACTATAATGTATCTGTGTACGGTCCATGCAAGCTGTGTACCCATACTGGTCATGCAAAGCACACCCAGAACTGAGATAAGGCCCTGGAGCCTGTCTCTGCTCTCTTCTGTGGTTTTGGAGATGTCAGTGCCCTGTAGCACCTCATCTACTCACTGAAGGACCTCACTGTCCACAGCTGGGAGAGGCCAAATATCTAAGTTAGCGAGGGAGCGTGAGACTGAAGGCACTTGCCTTTTTCCTGCCCTTTTCCTTCAGCCTGGCTTTGCTCTTGGAAGAGCAGACATTGTGTTTTGTGGATTTAAAGGTCTCCAGCCGCCTCTTCATGTTCTGACGGAAGATTTCTTTATCTTGCCGCTCTTGTTTATCTGGAGAGATGAAGTGACGGCTGTAGCTGGCCTTGTACTGGCCAAGGGAGAGGCAAAGAGACACAGGGTGAGCAGCTGGCCCCATGGAGCATCCTCCATCCCTGATCCCATTTAGGGTGCCGTTATGCTCAGTGTTAGCCATCTGTCACATCCCAAGGGATGCTCACCCGCCTGCGGGGTTTATAAAGGCTCCCTCGCAGCACATGGTGCATCACAGCATCCTCCTTGTCTCGGCGGCTCCGCACTGTGTCAATCACCTGCAGGTCCAGGCATGCGCCACTGCCACTCTCCCTCCTAGGGGGCAAGATGGAGCTGGAGCACCCATTGCTGTTCAGGGCCAGTCCCACAGCTGGCAGCCAGCCCCACCCACAGCTGTAGGCTAGCCCAGGGGGCATGCCAGGCAGTAGGGTTTTGGGGTGATGGGGCAGCACACCCCATCCCTCTGTGGGATGAGGGTGAGGAGCCTGGCCAGGGAAGAAGAGTTGATGGAGCAGGGCTCCTGCCCCAACCCAACCCGGACCAGCAAAACTTATCCCCAGTAAAAACAGGCAGCTGCAGGGGTCCAGTGGGGTCTGCCTGGAGGCTGGGGGCTCCGGGGTGCTCATACTCACAGGAGGTTTGTGACGGACGACTCCGACATGGATGTGCGGCTGGGCATGGAGGGCAATGACAGCTTGGCGGCAGAGAGCACATGGCCACCCTACAGGGTCAGGAAGAGTGGGGCAGGTGTCAGAGTAGCCAGGGAGCCAGCTGGGCCACAGGATAGGCACCAGCCTTTGGTGCCCACGGGCCACTGGGCCCAGCTTGGTGCTGGGCCACAAACTGGCAAGACAGAGTGCTCTGTGGAGGCATGTGACACCCGCAGGAGCCGCCGCATGTTTCCTGGGGGATGTTGTAGAGCTGTCCCAACAGCCAGACCAAGCACCAGTGCTCAAAGGAGCTGCATGAACAGTGGTTCCTCAGGCCCATCATGGGCTCTGCATCCCTCTGTCCCTACCAGCATGGCCATATAACAAACATGGCCATGCTGGATGTCTCACCACGGGCCTATGCACCAGTGAGAAGCTCTCCAACACCTCAGCCAGAAAGGATGTGTGCAGTCATGCACAAGAGGGACTGCCACTCCAGGCCAGAGGCCAGGCAGGACCCAGCTGGCTCCTCCAGCTGTGGTGGCTCTGTCAGGGCCATCCCGCTCCATCCCACCGGCCCAGCTCCTGCAGCATGCCCATTCACCGCTACCTGGTCTACGAAGCTGATAGCATCACGGATGTTCAGCTTGTAATAAACATCCCAGATCTCATCCCGGAGCCTGTAGGCAGATTTCCTCATCAGGAGCTGGCTCAGGTACTTCTTGTCAAACTGTTCCCACCTGGCATGAGATGAAGACAAGGGCAGTTCAGCTACCATGAAGGAGCAAGTAGGTACAAGGTCATGTGCCTCCTGCCTATGCAAGGTCACAAGTGCTCAAAGCGTGGTAAAAGCAGGTTGGGTGTGCAGGATCTGGCCGTTCCCAGGGGTGGACCACTGTGGGGGAGGGGGTCCAGGAGGGAGATGAGGACACACTGACTCTTTGTCCTTGGCCAAGGGGAAGCGAGAAATCTGGCAGGCCTGAGGGAGTGATGGGCAGAAATAGCAATGGGGATGGGACTTGGGCCAGAATTACTCCCCAGCCGGAGTGCTTCCCCTCCAAGGAACAGGCTTTTTGCATCCTTTTCCTGTCATGGTGCTGCAAAAAAACAGTCCCAAAGTTTTAACAGGACTGGTCCCTCCTCAGACTTCATTCCTCAGTGCAGCTCCATCCTTAGGGAAGCGTGGTGTGCCCTGGGGCAACTATCACCAGGCATCACAGACATCCCGTGGCCCCAGAGCAGTTCCAATACTAGCAAGCAACACTAACCTGAACCACAGCCAAGCTGTCCCCCTCACACTTGCCCAGCGTCTCTCTGGGACACCTCTGTGGCCTTGGTCTGCTCCATGAAAGCAAGGCCATTGCCAGACTGTGTGCTTCCAGAAGGATGGACAGAGGGACAGACGGCCTTCCTGCTCATGCTGCCCTGCCTAGAGTGGGGGTGTCCTCCAGCAGGGACCGCGGATGTCCCTGTGGCTGGCAGGTCCCCTGTCCACCTGACGGCCTGGGGAGGATCCCAGGTGAGACACTCACTTGTCCCTCCAGTAATGGTAGCCGTGGTGCCCCACAATGTCCTCCACTGCTGCCAGGATGTGGTCAAAGGCCTTGAGGGGGGAGAAGAAGGTGAGAGTAGTGGAGATGCACCCTTTATGCCAGGGGTGAGCATGCCCAGTGGCACTGAGGCCCCAAATCACTCTCGCTCAGCCCCAGCGGTGCGGGGAGCTGGGGCAGCCCCCGCACCAGCACCTACGTGCTCATGCAGCTCCTCGTTCAGTGTGGGCTTGTGGTGGTCACTGCGCTTCACCTTCAGCCATGTCACCAGGGGTTTGATGGTGAGGCCCTAGAATAGTAGCAGAGGGCAAGGGAAAGACTGAGAAAGTGAGAGGCTGAACTGCTGGAACTCAGGAGTAGAAGCAGCATGATTTGACCAGGGAAAGCATTGGTGCAAGCCATATGCACCACTACCAAGCCGAGCCGCTGAGCCTGGGACCCCAGATGACGGCCAGCCTGGGGACTGGACAGTCCCGTAAGGGTACCTGTGCCCAGGCGAGCAGCCCCCCCCTCTAACCTCCCCCACCTAGTCCATATCGATCCATGGTACAGATTCCCCACAGGCAAGGGGAAGGCTCAGCCATCGATTTGGCCTGCCACCTTCCAGGGGTGTAGGATTACCAGAGCTATGGGCAGTCAGCAGGTTTGTAAAGAAAACAGCCTGGCCAGATGCACTCTGTTGCAATAGGGAAACAACCTGGGTCATGGCTCCAGCATTGTGACAGCCATCTCAGGCAGTCCTGCATAGCAGGCACATGTTTTATGGGGTGCCAGGGAGGCACTGAGCACCAAAAGTTGCACAAAAAGCAAAGCACTAGCTAGAGGAGGACTGCAGCAAGCACCTGCAGGCTCATGGGATGCCTGGCAGTCCAGTTCTCCCACATGCCAGCTGCACAGCACATTGCTGCGGCAAGGCAGGAGAAGATGCTCCGAGGGCCAGGGCTGGAGGGTTGCAGGCTCTCCATCAAGGGAAGACAATAACCAGACCTTCCCTTTCTTCCACCCCAACCCACTGGGGATACACATGGGCCCCTCATGCAGCCAGCACTAGCAGAAGAAGCTGCACCATCAGTACAGAGAGGAGGCAGGGGCAAGAGGTTTGTAGAAACACAGGTTGGGGCCCAGACCTAAGCCCTCCTGGTCCTGCCAAGCCCAGCTCAGGGGTGAGCGAGCTGCAGTAGAGAGGGGCATGTTTCAAGCATATGGGAGACCCAGTACTGTGCACCAGCCTGGTCCCCCAAGCTGGCTTTGGGTGAGAGGGGAGCACTAGATGGGGAGCATGGTGACCAGGAGAGGGGCACAGTGCCCATCCTGACCTGCACGATGACAGTGAAGAACACCACCACGATGGTTGTCGCCACAAAGTAGTCCTTGGCTTTGACCTTCGCCCCATCTAGCAGGATAACCAGGGCAAAGGCAACAGCTCCACGGAGGCCGCCATATGACATGACCACCTGATCAATCCTGTCCAGGGGAATGAGACGAAAGCGGTTGAGCACACAGGTCTGGAGGACAACGCCTAGGGAAGAAGGGGAAAGAGAGCCTTGGATGCTGTCAGAGCCCTGCCTGCTCCTGGAGATGGGACAAAGCCCAGGCCAGGAGCTGTGGCTGGCCCCCTGCCCTAGCCCTCTTAGGGGATACTGCTTTTTGGCTTGGAAAGGGCTGGCCACTACCAGCCAGAAGCACAGCCGGGCAGACTGACCCACGGCTCTGAAGAGCAGGATGAAGAGCAGGGTGCCTAGCACCAGCGTTGTATCCCATGCCCACTTGGAGGTATCCACAGCCGAGATGCCCAGGAACATGAAAATGATGGTCTCTGAGCTACTTGCCAGGGTCTTCATGGTGTACTTGACAGTAGTACGGGATTTCTGGGAGATGTTGGCTTCCACATACTTCTTGCAGCAGATCCCACAGAAGGTGACCCTGCAGAAGGGCAGAAGGAGCCAGTGTGACCCTACTGCAGGAGGATGAGCAGGTCTGCTCACAGCTCAGCACAGTGCCCCCACTTTCCTGGATCCCCCTGAGGGACACCCCAGTAACACCCCAGTACTCACGCCAGGATGGAGGACAGCGAGACCATCTCAGCAGCAAGGTACGCAACGTAGGCCAGGAGGAAGACGAAGAGAGGCTCAATGATCCGCACACGCTTGGTGAACCGCGTGATCAGGGCCAGGAGGAAGGCAAAAAGCAGCCCCACAGCCGTGCCCCCCAGGCTCACAAGGAAGAAGGAGACTGCGGGGAGAAGGCTCGTTTGCACCCTTGGGGCCCACCACAAGCAAGCAAGCCCAGCTCCTGTGCCCCACAGCCTCACCATGCTGAGACAGCTGAGCCCCACGCTCCTGCCTGGATCCCTGCCAGAGCACCCACCATCCGATGGTGATGACCAATGCGTGCCCGATCCACACAACAGCTGGGATGGAGTATCAAAGAGCTCCAAGTGCTCAGCATCCACCCTGCTGCATGATGGTGACTATGCTTGCCCCCCGCCATACGCGTGTGCTGGAGGGAGAAATGGAGGGGCTGATGGGGCACATACTCACCTACCCCCTTCACATAGTCCGTGGCATGGATGTGTGCTGGGCCCAGCTCCACAAAAGAGTTGAACACCTTGTACAGCACCTGCAGGCAACACAAATCCCTTGAGGAAGGCAGGGTATGGCCCTGCCTTGAAAGGGGCAGCAGCTGCAGGCAGGACAGTCCCTGCAGAAGAGGCATCGTTTGTCCCACATCTGCCTGGGGACACAGCTCATTTCAGTAGGCAAAGCGCAGGCTTATTGCCCCCTTCCCTCAAGGCCAGGAGAGAGGAGGGGTCCTGAGAGTAGGGGCATCAGTCTTCCCAGGTTTGGGGATGTCATCTGCATTCTCTGCCTATTCCGGGGGACTCCAGCACCCCCAGCCCACGCCAAGCTCCACCTTAAGGTTCCCCTAGCTCCAACTCACCACAGTGACAGCATCATTCAGGAGAGACTCGCCAAACACAATGATGAAGAGGGTCTCATTCACATGGACCTCTTCAAAGACAGCCAGCACTGCCACAGGGTCTACAGCTGAGATAAGGCTGCCGAAAAGCAGGAAATCCATCAGCCCAGCTTCGACGCCCGGATCTGCCAGGACAGAAGGACCACACTGAGGCACCCCATCAGCCCCAGTGCCCTTTCACCAGATGAAGCAGCCCTGCTGCTGAAAGAAGACTGTCCCCCACCTGCTCCTGGCAGCTTGGCTGCAGTGTCTCAGCTCAGAGCACAGTGGGCTGAGCCAGGGGGTGGTCCCATCCCACTGGGGACCCAAGGCCAGGCAGGGTTGGCACATCCTCACTGCAACATGAGGGGAACAGGATTTGGATGTTGCCCTCAGCACCTAGGTGCATCATCATTCCACCTCAGGCAGGTATACACCAAAGAGAGCTGGGCAACCCCATCTCAAGGCCAGGCACTAAGTGAGCTCGTTGGGCTCAGGAGAGCTCAAAACACAGTCCAGTCCAGCCAGGACTGGCTCCAGCCAAGGATGGGGAATTCTGCAGCAAGGAAGCATAGCTAGACAAGGTCGGTGACAAAAATAGCAAAATTGTGAGTCAGCCCATTGCCAAGCAGGGCCCATTTTTCCCGCACACTTGACATCCCGGCAGACACTCGCCGCCAGGCACATCCTCACTGCAACATGATCCTGGGATGCCAGCATCAGCCTGCTCCTGCAATACCTGCTGGGAGTCTGCACTGGGGCCAGGCAGATCCTTTGAGCTTGGGGGGCACCTTGCACCCTCTAACCCATATTTTGCAGATGCAGCCCATGGTGCAACCCAAGCTAGGAAGCCCATAGCCCAGTCCAGTGCTGCACCCCACACCCTGCAGCTCTGGGCCCTGTGCACCCACCCATAAGCCCGGCCTGGTGCAGCCCCCAGAGCGCCACGCCAGTGGCGAAGGAGTTCCAGAGCGTGCCCACCACCGCATAGGTGAGGATTGCACCGATGTTGTTGAAGAACAGCCGGCTGGGCATGAAGTAGCCTGAGTCTAGGACGATAGGGGGAAGGAGGAAGAGGAAGAACATGTTGGGCTCCAGCTGGTACTCGGCTTTCTTTGCCACAGCCAACACGATGCCCCCTAGGCCCAGCCCCAGCAGGATGAGGAGGCAGCTCTCTGGGACGACGGATGTCACCTTCCTCGACAGATGGAAAACTGGAAGGAAAGGAAGAACGTGAGCATCAGCAAAAGGGGCATGTAGACAGAGCATCCTGAATCCACAGGCTCCACAAAATGGTTGGCTGGGGCACAACTGCCCACAGAGGGGGACAAGGGAGCATTTAAGGTCATTTTGTGGCCACGTGTGCACAGCAGACCTTCCAGCTAGCTGGCCACAGGAAACTCTCAGGTCACGATTTCAATTCCCAGCCTCTTCGCAGCCTCTTTTTCCTCCTAAGCCACTGTCTAATAAGCTAAGCAACTAGGTATTTTTCTCTTTTGGCCTCTGGCTTCTATCCTTAAAGGAAAAAGCCAGTCAATGAACATGTTTATAGTGTCGCAAGCAATGCTGGCTGCTGTTCAGGTGAGGGCATCCTGGTCACAGGGACACTTTACCCCACTCAGATGCTCAGCCCTGGCAGAGGGGTGACCTTGTCTGCAGCTGTCTGAGCGAGCTAACAGAGCAGCATGCAAAACACTGCAGCACAAGCAAGTCAGCTAGCTTCCTCCCCAGAGCACAGCCTTCCTCAGCACTAGCGAACCTACCTGCACATAGGAAAAGGAGGAGCATGGGAACCGCAGATTTACAGACACTTTGGGTAATTTGTTTATTCAATGTGAGGTTTGGACCAAATCTTAAACTGCTGCAAAATAGGATATATATTTTTAAACAAAGCAGATTATGCCCTCATATTGATCTGTCAGGTCTGTGGTAATGAGCCTGCAGCCAAGCACAAGGCAGCGGGATGCCATGCCGGCCAGCCAGCTCCTGTTCCTCCGGGGCAGCCTGATCCCCAAGGCTAGGTTATCCTACGTAAACCCAAATCATACCAGCTTCCCAGAAGGGCCACAAGGACAACTTCCCATCCTGTATATTCTCCTCCCTAGCATGGGGTACTGTATTTTTGCTACCCCCGAAGGGCAGCCTGTGGGGGAAGGCTGGCGAGGGTCACAGCAGTTTTGCCCTCACAGCTGAGTTCTCGCAATCAGTCCTTGTCATTACTTGTGACGTCCACCCCTCTCTGTAGCATAAGTTGTCCATCAGATGCTAGGAAGCTGTTCACGTGATGTTAAAACAAGGCTTATGCCTGAGAGCACCAGGGTTATTGGAAAGAAATCTTCTCCTGGGCTGTGGGTTCCTCTAGGCACTTCCAGAGCCACCTCTGAGCACTTTGCCTCTGGGTACCCAGCAGATACAAGGGACATCAGAGCAGCCACAGAGCCATTACTTGGCTGCAAGCTCAGCCCTGCTGCCCACTCAAAACTCAGTCTCTAAAGCCCTTCAGCTGGATTAGATGTGTCCATTGCTTGTGCCAACTCATCCCTCCTCATGTCTCCTTTTCGAAGGAAAGCTGTGCTGTGGTCACACATAGACCCTAGGACACTTGGCTCCCTAGGACACTTCCCTCCTTGGGAACCCACACGGACAGATCCTAGGTCTGCCTAGCCCCAGCGTCTCATCTCCCATGGCTTTAGAGAGAAGCTCAGGAACAGGCAATGCTTCCCTAGTAGGTTTCCATATCTCTATTGCCCTTGCTCTCCTCCCCTGAACCTGTCCCAGTTCTGCTCTATCCATTCTGGGACCAGTCCCAGCATCCCCATGATGCGGACACTGTGGGCGCTCAGGTAGTGGCCTCCTGACGTTCTTCACTCCTTTCTAACACTTCTTAGTTGATTTGCTTCCCTTGACTGCAGCTGAGCACTGAATTAGATGAGATAAGTCAATGACAAAGATCTAGTTCCCAAGCAGAATCAACCAGCTCTGAGCCCACGACTGAATGTTGCAGGATAAGGACTGCTTTTCTTTGGTTCAGTCCTTCACAGTGACCTGCACTGCTCCTTCGTATGGTGAACCCTGTCTATACAATCCTAGCAAACTACAAGATTGCTCCCCTGCCATAACGCAGCCCCCCAGGAACACTGCCACAGCTGGCAAGGGCAGAGCAGCAAGCATGAGGGTGGTGTGAGCTGCAGCTCCAGCACCAACCACAGCCAGATTCACAAGGCACCTGGGGCCAAGCCAGACCTTCTGTCATGGCTCTGCAGCTAAGTATCACAGCCACAGGGCTGGGGTCCTGCCTGGTAGCGCCACTGAAGCAGTGCTGTATGATGACTTTGGCCCTCCAAGAAAGCTCGTAGCCCTGAGAAGCCCAGCAATATTCTTGCTAAACAGCCACACAAGCAGCGTCAGCTCACCCCACGCGAGCCTGAGGAAGGCAGCACCAGTGGGCGAACCATGCTCGCTCAGTGATTGAGGCAGGCTGTGAAACCATTTCCCTCCCACGGGAACAAAGCTCTGAAGTTTTCAAGAGAACGACACATCCAGCCCCTTTTTGCAAGCTCAGGAGCATTGCCAAGATCCCCACTCCCTGCTCCTTGCTGGCAACCCATATTCACTCTCTGTGCTGCACCTGCATGGCAGAAGTCCCCTGGCTGAGCAGAGGGACCTGAGAGAGCACACAGATGCTAAGGGGGCATTGCTCTGGCTCACAGCCCTCATCGGTCATTCTTCCTGCAGGGCTGTAAACCCAGGCAAAGAAGAGAAGAGCAGCGATGAGAGAAATACAGCCTGCACACACAGCTTCTTGGTCCAACAATGAGGGCATCCCAGGTGGTTCACTTTCCTACATCCCCGGTATTGATCAATAAGAGAATAGACAGGTCCCTGCCCTGCTCCAATACCTGTGCCACCAATTTTCCACAGTGTGCCACCCCACGTGGCCCATTTTGCACCACCTGGCCCCACTGGGCATCTCTTTGGCCTCACTTCCCTGCGTGACCTGGATCAGGCCTGGCGACGGGGCTGCTGAGACCACTACCCAGCAACATGGGTAGGAAACCCTCTGCCATCATGCAAGGAGCACCAATGAGGGTGGTGCAGCAGCGGCATGTCAGGTGGTGCTGCCTGCAGCTGGGCATCTGTGACGAGGCCACTGTGACTGCCTTAGTTTCCCAGGGATCTCTGGACTTGGCTCAGGGAACAGAAAGGCTTACAGCTTCACTTACCCTGCACAGGGCTGATCCCACTGCCACTTCACAGAACGGCTGCCACCCTCACAAGCAAATCACAGAACAGGAGCTCTGCACCACGGGAGCAGTGAGCAGGGACGGGTGGTAAGAGCTCTAATTTTACACACACCAGTCAAGAATTTCAGTATTAACGTTCCCACAGCAACAGTAACTTAGCCACATGTGAATTAACTTCAGAGCCATTATCCACATATCCATAATACAGGATTTGCAGTTGGGAGGACTTTGGGCCAGTCTGCGCCGTCCCTGTGTTGATCAGAGTGCCAGTGGAAACCACAAAACAACTAAACCAAGATAAAAGCAGCCAGGGAGAGAGATGTAGGCACTGGAAACAACACGGTCAAGGGACCATGTGCTGCAAGGACTGCAGGTCCTGACTTGTGGGGATGCTACTGGGTGGAAAAATGTCTGTCTGCTGGCAAAACCCTCCCCAGCAGTGCCCGTTAAGGCAGAAGTGGATGAGAAGCAGGTGTGGGGCAACACTCAGAGACACGAGGCAAGGTCGGTCCTCCCCAGCCAGCAAAACCCCCAAATCCCTGAGGAAAGCACAGAGAGAAACACTGCAGGGAGAGTGCGCTTCCCTTTCGGGATGCTGTAGCTAGGCCTCTCGAACATACCAGGTACACAGGCGCTGGGTACCCCGGCCTGGAGAGACCACCAGGCAGGAGGAGGCACCAGCCCCATGCAGATACATCTGGGCTTTCCAGCATCATCAGTCCCTCATTCCACTCTTCGCCATATCTCATTAAAACAGATCTATGTTCTGACCAGTACAGAAAAGCAACACAGCCCAGATGACTCCTCCCTGTGAAGGAAAGCAACACCCAGACTAGTTTTCCCCGCGCTGGGCATTTGCTCTCTGCTGGCTCAGGGCACCCCAGCATCGTGACTGCCTTTGGAGAACAGAGCCTACAGTGTCATTTTCCTGTCACGCAGGCTCCAGGCCGCTTCCTCCCCTGCAGTCACAGGGTTGTGAGCTGGCAGCTCAGCACCACAACCACAATGGCTCCGCCGCACCAGCCCACGCCCAAGATTCAGGCCTACACAGCCAGCATTGCCCCCTTCCTGTTTTCAGAGATCATCCTCCTCCATTTCCATCTCCTTGAGTCCCTGATGAGCCCCCTGTGCACTCTGGGGGCAGCACGCACCCTAGTTTCCATACTATCTCCAGGGACCGTCTTCCCAGGATGCTGCTCCATGAGCACTGCCTGCAGCCCTTCAGCTCGGGGTCCAGATTTCTCTCCTTGCTCCAGGCTATGAATGTATGAATCTGATCCATAGGATGTGCTGAGCCAGACAGCTCGGAACAACAGGCCATCTGCGTTGTATCTCATCACTGCCACCAACCTCCATGCAGGCCAACGCTCCCCACCAGGAAGAGAGAAGCCATCAGCTAGCTTCAAGGCTGAAAGACTGTGGGGGGACTGGGGGTTTGGCAATGACCAAAAACCAAGCAAGTCCTCAGATTTGACCATCCACATCCCGGAACCGCTCTGGATTTAATCCAGATGGGGATTCTGGATTCTGCTGCTGAGTGATAAAATCAACCGCATGTACCTAGGGCTAACTGCCTACTCCATGAGCTCCATAGGGAGAAAATGGAGCAAGCAGCATGCGAAGTGCTGCCAGGTCCAGGGCTCCCATTCCTCAGCCCTGGTATGCCTGCAGAATCACCCACAGCAGCTGAGGGGCAGCCAGTCTGCTGCTTCTAGGATGTAAGACACAGCCTCATGCTGGGACCATGAGTCCAGCAGCCCTGGCCAGCTTCATCAGCTGAGTCTGGAGCGCACTGACTCAAACACATGCCAGTGCACTTGTCCACCAAGAGATGTTGTGGGGGTTTGGGATTTCCAGCATCCTCAGACACTGCCTGGAAAAATGAGGTGGGGGGTGCAGTGGGGAACGCATTGAGGGAAACCTGAACAAAGAGTGGCTCCACTGAGATGTTTGAAAGAAGGCAATAACCATCAGAGAAAGGAATCACTTGTCTGATCTTCTGCAGCTAGGACAGATGCATACAGCAATTGGAGGTGGCACAGTTGCAGATAAAAGGTTATATTTTTAAGCTCATAGTGCCCCTTAATTCACTCATGGCAACACTTCAGCTCTTCCTTATGAGGAAGCCGAGGAAGAAGAGAAAGGAAAGGAGTGTGAGGCCTACAGCAGCAGTTTTGATGGTGCTTGGGACAGGCCGAGGCCAGCTGAGGGCCATAGATGTAGTGTTCCCCTATATATTGGGAGCTCCTGCTGCTCCCCAGTTGCCCAGAGACTCTCTCCCCTGCCTGTCTCCAAATGCATATTTCTTCTAGAGTATTGAACCAGCTCCAAAATAAGGGCATGCCCACCCTCCTACCATGGGCACCATGCCACACAGCTTGCATCGAAAGGAGGAAACCTTGTTCAAGGTCACTGTTTCATCTCCTGGGCCCAGCACAGCAGGCAGAGCCACCCCAGGGGACCAGCCCCAGGGGATGTCTGTTGAGGGACTGCACTGCATCCACATGTGGGCATCCCCTCCAGGATCGCAGGGTGCCCTTGATATCCCGCATGCAAGTGCAGCCACCGGCCAGCCCACTGGAGGACACAGCCATTCAGCATCAGTCTGTGCCTGGTCTTCTGTGTCAACACTCACAGATTGCCTGCTCCACAGAGAGCAGAGATACAAGCAAAGTCAGCCCCCCAGCTCTGGGGATCAGCCTGGGGTGCCCCACAGGGAGCCCAAACCACATCCTCTGCCCCAGTTCCTTGCACCTTTCCACAGCAGCCTCTCTCAGCAGAGAGGGGAAGTAGGGGCTGCTCCTCCCGAGCTGCATGTCTTTTAGGCACCACACTCTCAGCTGGGCAGCACAAGAGCCAGAGGTGACCTGGACCGGGAGTGACCCAGGTCACTGGGTCACTGTAGGTGACCCCAGGCATGGGTCTGTGGACCCCAGATCCGAGCTCCCAGGGCAATGTATTGCCCAGCACTGGCACCACCAAGCCCTTCCCAGGGTTGGTGAGATTGAACCGCTTCCAGCCCTACTGGGGGCAATTGCTGTGCCAACCTCCAGGCTGTGAGACTTCCTTGCTTGGCATCTCTGCTCAGCTTCTCTTCTCCTGAATGTTCCCTCCTCTGCGCCCACCTGTCCATCCTTCATGGGGGAGGGAACTAAGCCACTGGGTTGTCCCTGGGTAGCATCTTAAAGGCAGCCTCCAGGTGAGCCCTGCCACCCACTGCCACAGGGCTTGGCTTGTCACTGCTTGTCATCCCACGGAAAGGGAAGGGGGATGTGGGGCAGGGTTGTGCCAGGCTGCTGCAGTCCTCTCTGGGACATGTTTACTGTGCCAGCACACCCAGGAGATGACGGACACCAGCTGGGCTCCAGCCCCTTGTCCCAGAGCCCTGGCTCTGTGTGCTGACATTTGGTGGCATCCCTTGCCCTGGTCAGCCCGAGGCGCTGCAGGGCACAGACAGGGCCAGATGCCACCAGGCTCTCCGGGGCTACCCCTGCGGGTCCTGCCTGCTCCGCAGCTGGCATGCTCCCACCGCACCCCCCCAACCCTGCTTCCCTGTCCCCAAACCCGAACACTGCCCGGTCGCCCGTGTCCTCACTGCCGACCGCCGCGGGGCACGGCGGGGGGTGATGGCCATGCCATACCGCACCGTACCGGACCGTACCGGACCGCCACTCACCGATCTTGGCCAGGCTGGCCACCAGGATCCAGGCGGCCACCAGGCAGGGCACCTGCACCTCCCGCCACTGCCAGCGCAGCAGCTCGGAGCCCGCCGGGGCGCCGGGGCCGGGCGAGGCCGCCGGGCTCGCCGGGGGCTGCATGGCCCCGCTCCGCTCCGCTCCGCCGCGCTCCCGGCCCGCCGCGGACGTCACATGCACGTGGGGCAGAGCCGGGCCCGGCCCCGCCGCCGCCGCCGCCGGCCGCGGCCCCGGCCCCGGCCCCGCCCCGGGGCCCGGCCCCGCCCGCCGCTCGATGCCAGCCGCCCCCCGCACCTTCCCCGGCTCCCCCAGCGCCTGCCCCGGGCCCCCTGCTGCACCACGGAGCCCTTGTGTTGCCCCAGTCCCCCTGCACCTGCCCCGGTCCCCCTGCATCACCATGGGGCCCCTGTATTGCCCCAGTGCCCCCTGCACCTGCCCCAGTCCCCCCGCATCTATTACCCCAGTATCCTTCTACCTGCCCTGGTCCCCTCGCAGCACCGCAACACCCCTGCCCCAGTGCCCCTGCGTCACCCCAGTGCCCATGCACCTTCTCCAGTCCCTCCAGCACCTGTCCCAGTCTCCCTGCATCACCATTGGGCCCCTGTATCACCCCAGTCCCGCTACATCACCCTGGTGCCCCTGCCCCAGTGGCCCTTGCACCTGCCCTGGTCCCCCCTGCACTGCCTCGGTGCCCCTGCTCTGCCCTCGTCCCCACACACTGGCCCAGTCCTCCTGTACCCACCAGATCCCCCTCGGCATGTTCCCAGTCTCTCTACCCCACCCAATCTGCCCTCACGTGCCCCAGCCTCCTGTGGATCCACACCTGCCTAGTTCTCCCCATGCATCCCAGCCCCTTCTGTTGCCCCTGAGAGCACACATCAGTCCCTGACTTCCCTGTCTGCCCTAGCTGCTCCCTGAACACCAGCCTGAACTCCCTGAACGCCCTGGCAAGGGCCCCCACAGCTCCCAGGCCTCCCTCGCGTCCCCAGCCCTTCTCAAGCACCTGCAATGGCCCTAAAAGCTCCTGTTTGCCCACAACCTCTCCAGGCCTTGGGCCGTCCACAATGCTCCAGAAAGGTACCCCATTTCCCAAATACCACAGCTACACTCTGGAGTCCTTAAGCCCAAGGGGTCTTGCAGCCAGTGTCCTGCCTGGGTCAGGGGACCACTGCCTTTGCCAGGCTGGCAGGATCCTCAGTAGCTCCCAACTGCTGCTCTCCCCTGGCCAGATACAGCGGCCAAGATGTTGACCAGCAACCCTCTTGGTAGCTCCTAGACCCCTGACCTGGGACCCTGTGTCCCACATGGGCAGTGAGGAGTGCCCAGCAAGCCTGCAGACCATAGAAGTGGAGCTGGTGCTTTGTGTGGGACAGGAAGGAACTTCAGCAGAGTGCTTTATGGAAAGCTAACTCTGAGCCGCAGGTGGTGTCCATGTGTCCCTGGAGCTGCAACGGAAGGACACCTTGGCTGGGCCAAGCCATTTGGCTGGTGTTGTCTCTGGCATGTGCTCCTCTTGGATGAGAAACCCTAGAGACACATGGAGACCCCTGCCAGGGAGGAATCAGCTCCAGGATGCCTTGTCGGGCGCCTTGGCTGTGTTGCCTGTTCCCTTCTCTCTGACCCAGCACAAATGTGCAGCAAACCGCACATTTTCCAGCTGAAGGAGCATGCTGCAGAGAGCAGACTGCTGCTGCCACCCTCCTGCCAGCACACTTTCCAGGAAAAAGAGCTTAGAACTAGCTGATTGCTGCAGAGCTCTTTGTGGGCGGGGAGGCACAAGCACACTGGAAATTGCTACTTCAGCCTGGGGCAGAGGAAGGATGGTGCAGCTGCAGGGCAGGGCATCACAGCCTTGTCTCTGCAGGGCATGTGCAGAGCAGAACTGTCACACAGGGTCAAGGCAAGGCTATGGAGGGCACACGAGAGGCTCCCATCCAACCCTGGGCTCCGTGCAGGCCTGATGGCAAATCCAGAGCAGGTGGCTCAGGCCTTCTCTGGTTGGGTTTGGAAAGTCTCCGAGGATGGAGATGCCACTGCCTCCCCAGGGCCTGTTCCAGGGCTGCACCACACTCACACAGCAATTGGGGAACAATTTGCTTACTACATCCAGTCAGAATTTGCAACTTGCCCAGGTTCCTCTCGAGCTTTCAAGAGGTACCTCTGAGAAGAGTTTGGCTCCTGCTTCTCTGTATCACCTTTTAGGTAGTGCAAGATAATTAAATTCTCTCTTTTGCTTTCTCTCCTCCAGGCTGATCAAACCCTGCTCCCTCAGCTTCTTGCTATCCTTCCTGTGCTGCAGCCCTGGCTATCTGAGGGGCCTCTGCTGAACTCATTCCAGTCTGCCCATATCTTTCTCATAGTGGGAGTTCAAGCTGGACCCAGCATTCAAAAGTGCTCTCACCAGTGTTGAGCAGAGGGTGTAAGGGTAAGGTGGGGGCAATGCCTCGGCTCCCGGCAGGGACAGATACACAAACACAAGGCATGCAATGGTCGATATCAAGCGTTTATTACTCTGCGTCTGAGCGGGGGGTTCCCCAGTGATTTCCCCACCAAGGCAATAACGGAACGGGAGAGTCCCTGGCACCGCTGAGCGTTGGTCCATGATGAGGAATGCTGAGGAGGGGCAGTGTGTGAGGTTTTTATGGACTACACACATGCACAGTGAGTATGTGGAGCCCACGGATTCAAAGCCCAGGTGTAGCACGACACTGGCATGGGCTCAGCCACGTGACTACCGGTCAGCCTGCCCTGTAGATGCTCCTTTTCCCATGGAATGGTCTGGCTAGCTTCTATTGCCTTTCTCCTCGACATTCTTCTGCATTTTCCCATACAGAGGGGAAACCTCCCTCCCTTCACCCCACTAGCTGCACTCTTGCCAACAGTCTACTATGCTTTTGACCATTGTCACTGCATGGACAGTCAAAAAAAAAAACAACCCACTTTACAAAGCATTGTTCTGTTGAGTTGTCCTTTGTGTGGACATGAGATATGTCCAGCTGGCCAAATCACTATCTCCTCCCTGCCAATGTAGCTTCAGGCTAGACCAGTATGACAGACACAGTGAGAGGCAGTGGGCAGCCTTGGTATTGGGCACTACCCCAGGACCTTCCTTGCCAGGATGCCAGCACTGACTTCCCTTACTCTCCAGATTGCAGCTTTCTGGTGCCTTGTATGGAAAAAGAAGCATCACCATTGACAGCCTGCATCTTCCCTCAGTTTAGTCACGTATGTGTCCCCAGGGATGCTTTGTGTCAAGTCTGAGAGTCATCAGACCTACCCTTATGGCTCTTATCCCTCCCTTTGTGTGAACACACTGCTAGGACCATGGCCTGGGATGATGCTCTTTCACGTGCTGCTTCTCCTGCTGCTGGGTCCTCCCAGAGGTCACAGGTCTGCCTGCTCAGTGGTTTGGGCATCCGAGCTCCTCCAAGAAGCAGTTGCCTTTCCTAGATGTGTTCATGACCTGCTCTGAAAAGGAGTACAGGGGTCCTTAGCTCGTGGAGCAGAGAGTACATGGCAACACTGTCACTCTCTCACCTCACAGAGCCCTTTTGTGCAATTGCTGCGATATGAATCAGTCAGGGCCTGTTATCTTGATTTTTTGTATTTAGCAACCCACAGCAGATCAGAGTAGCCTTGTAATAAGGAACAATATGCTGAGAAAAGAGCTCAAGAACAACTTATTTAAAAGCACCTTTTAGGCTTCATTTTCTTTGCTTTGCATGCTCATTTCCAAGCTTCTCTGAACTGCAGCAATGAATACGCCGTATTCACTGTATACACTGGATTACTATGTAATCCATCTTGGACGCATAACTCCCTCATTAGCATTAACATCAGCCTTGGACGTGCCAAATTATCACATTGCCATGGTTATATTACTATAACTTAGCTGGCTGTAGGTTGCCTGAAATAGAGCAGCTCTAGCAAGTCATTCATATGCTCTAATTTGACCAAATTGCCCATCATCTGGTTTTGTCTCTGACCAAGTACCAGAGAACAAGGAGTTTCTGCACAGATGTCCACCCACATTTCAATTAACCTATGGCATGCAAACCTCTCAAGCATCCTGACAGATCCCCAACCATTCTGGCAGACCAGGGGCATCCCAGAGGACTCCAGGACATCCCTTCAGACCTGGAGCCTCCTGGCAGATCTGGAGCATCTCAGCAGACCTGGAGCATCCTGGCAGGCTCAGGAGCATCCACAGAATCACAGAATGGCCAAGGTTGGAAGGGATCTCTGCAGATCATCTAGTCCAACCTCCCTGCTCAAGCAGGGTCCTCTAGAGCACATTGCACAGGATCGCGTCCAGGCAGGTTTTGAATATCTCCAGCGAAGGAGACTCCACAGCTTCTCTGGGCAACCTGTTCCAGTGCTCTGTCACCCTCACAGTCAAGAAGTTTTTTCTCAGATTCAGACGCAACTTCCTGTATTTAAGTTTGTGCCCCATTGCCTCTTGTCCTATCACTGGGCACCACGGAGAAGAGTCTGGCCCCATCCCCTTGACACCCTCCCTTTAGATATTTGTACACATTGATGAGATCGCCTCTCAGGCTTCTCTTCTCCAGGCTGAACAGGCCCAGCTCTCTCAGCCTTTCTTCAGAGGAGAGATGCTCCAGTCCCCTCCTCATCTTTGTAGCCCTCCGCTGGACTCTCTCCAGCAGTGCCATGTCTCTCTTGTACTGGGGAGCCCAGAACTGGACACAGTACTCCAGAGGTGGCCTCCCCAGGGCTGAGGGGGAGGATCACCTCCCTCGACCTGCTGGCAACACTCTTCCTAATGCACCCCAGGATACCGTTGGCCTTCTTGGCCACAAGGGCGCATTGCTGCCTCATGCTCAACATGTAGTCCACCAGCACTCCCAGCTCCTCCTCTGCAGAGCCGCTTTCCAGCAGGTCAACCCCCAGCCTGTACTGCTGCATGGGGTTCTTCCTCCCCGGGTGCAGGACCCTGCACTTGCCTTTGTTGGACTTCTGGAGGTTTCTCTCTACCCAACTCTCCAGCTTGTCCAGGTCCCTCTGAATGGCAGCACGGCACAACCCCAGGACACCAAGAGCATCCCAGGAGACCCAGAGCATCCTGGCAGACCTGGAGCATCCCAACAGTCCCCACAGTATCCCAGCTGGCTCAAGAGCATGCTGGAAAGTCCCAGAACACCCCAACAGATTTAGGAGCACCCCACCAGGTCCCAGAGTCTCCTGACATGCTCAGGACTATGATGGTAAGCCTGGAGCCTCCTGGCAGACCTGGAGTATCCCCACAGGCCCTAGAGCATCCTGGCAAGCGTAGAGTATCCCAGGAGACTTGGAGCATCCCGGTGGATCCTGGTGGATCCTCCCAGCAGGACCCAGAGCATCCTGCCAGTCTTGGGAGCATCCCGGCAGACCCTGAGCATCGCAGTGGCTCCCGGCGCATCCAGCCCGCAGCAGCTTGTGCTGGCTCCCCGGCAGGAGAGAGCCGCGGCTGCAAAGCCACCCCCATCCCGAAAGCCGGGCCTGGCTAGCCCCTGGTGCGGCCTCCGGGGCCGAGCAGGACGCCGACGCCGGCGGGGCGGGGCGGGTCTCACCCCGCCGGCCGCGCTGGCCGCGCTCCCCGCCCCTTCCAGCGAGCCGGGGCGGTGGCAATCGCGGCGCCGTCATGGCGGAGGCGGCGGTGCCGTGCCGGGTGCAGTACCTGGAGGATGCGGACCCCTTCGGCTGCGGGAGCTTCCCGGAGCCGCGGCGGGCGCCCGTCTACGCCGTGGCGGAGGCGCTGGCCCTGGGTGCGCAGCTGCCCGCGCTGCACCGCCTGCTCGGCGCGCCGCTGCCGGTGAGGGCGCCGGGGGCACCGGGCACCGGGGTTGGGGGGACGAGGCGGCGGGAAACGGCCCCGGGGCACCAGGCCGTGGGACGTCGTGCAGGACGGGCGCCGGGGAACCGTGGAGACGGGGAGGAGGGAGCTCTGTGGGACTGCCGGGGACGGGCGGGCGCAGGGGTGCCGAGGAGCTTCAGGGGACGGGGCAGCAGAAGGGACCGGCAGTGAGGGCTTGTCAGAGACGGGCACCAGGGCACTGAGACACCACGGGGCACTGGCACTACGTCACCTCACCGTGAGGGTCTGGAATACCAGGACACTGCAAGGGACAGAGCATGATGGCACCATAGGAGGTGGGCACTGGGGTGCCACAGTGGCAGGGCACCAGGGCACCAGAGCACCATGGCACTGCTTGGCACTGGAGCACTGGGAGGCTGTATGGGTTTGGAGGCCTGGTGTGCCCTGTGGGGCTGGGGGCTTCTGCTGCCCAGCAGCCCTGGGGGTCGCCATTCCACACACACAGCACATGGCAGTGTGTGCTGGCCATGGCCGGCATGGTGCTGGGAGCTAGGTGAAGCAACTGTGCAGGGACCTGGGTGCCCTTGCCTGTCTTCTGTGCTCTGCTGCACAGAGTTTCAGTTTCGTCACTACCCTAAAATATAACCCTGGTAGTGGACAGGTGAGCCAGGTTCAGGCCTTCCTCTCAGCATGGACTGCTGTCTTCAAGTCAGTGGCACGATTCTGCTGGAGTGTGCAGAGGGGACAGCTATGAAATGAATGAAAGTGCCCTCAGAGGAGAGGCTGGTCCTCACCATTCCCAAAACATCTCTCATGCTCCTGTGCATGAGGCTGCCAGGAAGGTGGGTGTACACACCTGCCTTGTCATGGTGCTTCTTGCAAGAGGTTGTGTCTGCAGTGCTGTGGCTGGGCTTTGCCCCTTCTCTGTCCTGGCAGGGATACACCAGCCTCGGTGCCCAAGCCATGTTGGGAACTTCGGCTTTTCTGTCAAGGAGCTAGCTCCCCTGGTGAGCACAGTTAGGGGAGCAATTGAATCCACCTCCTGGCCTGGCCCACTATTCAAGGGCTGTGCATTGCTTGGACGCAGTGTGTGCCCTAGGCCAGATGCCCTGCCAAAGAGCAGTTTCCCAGGTGGCATGGGGCAGTGGAAGCAAGGGGTTGAGGAGACAGTTAAAACCTGTGGGTTTTCAGCTGAGAAAAAGCAGGGGAAAAGAGAAGGTGAGAGCCTGCAGCAGCAAGGGGATCACAGCTGGCAAGGCTGGGCTCTTGCAAGGCGAGGTTTGGGAAGGGCAGGAGGAAGCTGGGCTATGATGTTTTTGGGAGGAAGCAGGAGAAACTGTGACTGTTCCTTGAAAGGAATGAGGGGATGGTGAATGTATCTGAAGGACAGGGCTTTCCATGTTTGTGCTGTGACAGAACTCTGAGGATGGGGACGAAGCTGCTGTGCAGAAGGATGGCCACAAATGTGCAGAGCCACAGTGAGTCCTGACCGCTGGCAGGAGCCAGACGGTGCCTAGGGACTTGCAGAAGTGATCACTGCCATTCCCATGTGAGTCATGGAAGGGTTTCGTGAGCCCCTATAGTGATGCCATTTCTTTTCTGGCCTTGAATGAGTCATCCTGGAGGAAGTGGATATGCTTGTTTAGACCAGTCCCTATTCAACAGAGCTCTGACATAGCAAAAGCATTAATGTTCATGTGCTTCGGGAAGCAGGGACAATGGCTAGGCATGGCTTTGTCTCTGGGAGTGAGCTGGGAAACATGGTACTACGGCAGCCTCCCTTTCCACACTGTCTGTCGGGAGGATAACATAGCTGAGCCTCATCTTTAGTCTGCTTCGCCTATCTGGCGTGGAGACAGCAGTGGGCTTGGAGTTATTTGAGCACTTCTTAGCTCTGTCAGAGAGAAATTCAGCAGTGATGGCTTACTGAGAAAGGTGAAGGAGCTGATGTCTCCATTGTACTTGAGTATCTACCCTGGATGGGTCAGGGATGACAGAGATGCATGCTGGCTGCAGCGGCCTTTCTAATATTCCAGACCTGCACCCGGCCTGCCTTCCAGCTCGTCAACAGCATGTAGGGCCTGAAAAGGTGATATGGGAGAACTGGGCTGCCCTGAGAGCTGGAAGGCCATTTGCCCCTTATCCCACAGAAGAACTGGTTTGCTTTGGCAGGAGAGGTGGATTTGCTGCTCAAGAGATTCACAGAAAGTAACGCACAGAGTAAAATGTGCTGAGCAATTTCCTTTCCCTTGGTGTGGCAAGCAGACGGCTTGTGCTCCACGTGCACCCGCTTTCTCTGCTACAGGAAAGAGCAGTAGGGAGGAAGGGAGGAGGCTGAAGTGAGGCACTGGTGCCCTGCTGGATATCTTGCTTGCATCCATGTCTGAACCTGGGCTGGCACCATGCCCTCAGGCTGGAGGAGAGAGAAAGAGGAACCTGAAGACCCCTTCTCCCAGGGCATGGGGAGCAGACAAGATGGGGTACTCTACCTCCATCCTTTGCAGGGATTTGGGAGTCTCCTCCATTTGCATGACACTTTCTGACCATCCTTCATGACGCCTCCTCTTGTGAACTGAGGTGGGGACAGGCTTGTTTTCCTTGCTATGAGCATGTGTGGGGGCGCAGAACCTGGCAGCATGCCTTCCCCACTTTGGCAACGGCCAAATATCTCTGTTTTGCAGCTCACAGGGCCATAGGAGTGAAGACAAGGGAGGGGAATGGCAGATGCCCAGCCAGGCAGAGGGAGCATTCCCTTCCTGGAGCCATGGCTGTGAGGTGGGAGAGTCGGAGGCAGCAGGAGGGTGAAATCGGCTCAATATGCCTGACTCCCACGCGAGTGGAGCTTTTTGGTCTGCCAGGAGAAAGGGACTTGTTGTGAGACTTTTGCCTGCACCAAACAAGCTCCCTTTTATCCAGATTTTCATTTTTCTTGGAGCAAAGCAGCAGCGTCTCATGTTGTCGCAGTCATGGGATTTTTAGTCAGTGACTAAATGGAGTTTGTTTAGGAACAAACAGCCTGAGACATGACAAATGGAGCAAACTCAAATATCAGGCATATGTTCTCCTCCCTGGGCAGGAGCTGTCTGTAACAGGATCGCCATCCTGGAGTGCCAGAGTGGTGCATCGCAGGTGGCGTAGGAGGCTGGAGGTTGAATGGAGAAGTTCCCCAGGGCAGGGGAGCTGTGTGTAGTGCGTTGAAGACCTCTGTCCAGCAGAGATGTGTTGGAGGTGGGGCAAAAGATCTCCTTTGCCACACAGGTTTAGGCTCTGCTCTCTGCATGAGGCAGATACCAGGTGCTTTTTCTATAGTTTTTTGTGAAGCGCCCTGTGGTCCTTGGCAAAATCATGGAAGGGCTACTAGGATGCTGCTCTGGGCTTATAAACCAAGTTCTTATCCCATGCTACCTTCATTTCACGGAGCCTTCCTGAGCCAGCAAGGACTGTGTGGTGTGTGGTGTGACAGCTGTGATACATCCTGATGTGACAACAAGGAAACTGGGACACTTGCTAGGGCTTGTGTGAGCTGATGTCTCTGCAATGAGCCTCTCACCATGGGCATCAGGATCTGTGTGCAGGCTACCTGAGCCATCTAGTTCAAATTAGGAGCTGGCACTCTGGAGACTGTGCAGGCATCGTTTGCCTGGCATGAACTCTAGAAAGATTTATTCGTCTGGATATGCCCTTTGTGCCAGGTAATGCTTGGAGTTCCATTACTTGCCGCACTAAAATTAGCAAATGAACAGCCGGATTTTCCTTTCCTTTTTAGAACTTGTTCTAAAAATTCAGGTGGGAATGTCCAATGCTAGACCTGTCCTGATGTGGTGGGAGCTGGCAGCATGCGTAAGGATGCTGGCTATGGAGAACCGCTACCATACTGCCTGGCAGAATATGCTCTACAGTGGCTTTCCAGGGGACTGGTGACAATGGGCAGGAAAAGGCCAGAAGGGAGATAGGTATGGATGGGTCTCCCCCGTCATTGGCCAGCTAGCCTGGAGGAGGACTGAAATGCAGGCGCTTAGTGGGTTACTGACCCCTGGGGAAAGACTGAGGTCCTGCAGAGGAGTTACTCGCCTTAGGAACAGTGAAGATGCTAACTGAAGGAGCGAGGCTATGGGGTAAAGCTGACATGTGCCCCAGGGCAGAGATGTGCTGTCACAAACAGCTTCTTGCACTGACATCACTGTGCATCCTTGTGCCTGGGCCTGCTGCCTCCGGCCATCAAACAGCCTCTCCTGCTCCCTGTTCAGCGACACTTTAAGTGCTTCTACTTCCTAAATGGGACCTACAGCTGATGAGTTTTTCATACTTTCCGGAAAGTGTGTTCGTGCCTGAAATATCTTCCCATTTTATTTTCTTTGGTGGCCAGCCGTATTGTTCTGATTCAGGCTGATAATATCTTTTTTTAGTTTCCAGCATTTTTGTAGCACATTTTGGTGGCATTCAGTTGATTTGATACTGATGTTTTTAAACCTAGCAGGTCTATGTAAGTGGTTTTCTACAAACATGTAAAAACTACTTATATATAACCAACATCCAGTTGCAAACCAATCTACTGAGTCTTGGGCCATAGCTGCACTGGCCTTTTGCGAATGCAAACCACATTACCAGGGGTAACAGAGAGGCTGTCGGCAATCAGTTTCTTTTCCTCTGCAGGGCTGAGGTGCTGCAGCTTTGATGCCAGCAGCGAGCTGTCTCTGACTACCTGCCTTAGAAGGATTTCCCATGAGTGACCCTGTTTTGCTTGTCCCCTTGTTCTCCAAAGGCCATTGTGCTCCCATGACCTGTGCACTGCACCGGTGTCTCAGCAATGCTATCTCAGCTCTGAATCTAGGGATTTTCCAAACAATTGCAATACCAAGCCGCTTGGAGCCTTCCTTCCCCTCCTCCCCCGGAAACCTGAGGAAGAGCAAATAGCTCGCCTGCACTGGTGCGATAGGTTGTGCTTCCACTCCCAAAAAGCGCTCCATGCTGATACAAAAGAGAAAAGCTATTGGAGAGAGGAAGCGCTCGGTGCATGCCCGGGGCATGCATATAGTATGCAAGCTCCATCCCACCAGCAGTGGTGGGGTTGGTTGTTCTCTGTTTCCTAATTGGCCAAAGGGAGGCTGTGAAGAGTGGCTCCTAAATAAGAAAGGAGCTTTTCTGAGGGAGTTTGCTGCATTTAACTGAGCTCACAAAGACCTCAGGTATAAGACAGCTTAGAGAGATATTTGCAGTGGTGGCACGGGGCGGTTTTGGGTAAGTGATTTTTGAATGAAGAAATCCGACCCCAAAGCGAAGGGGAACTTGCCTGGGACTGACTTGAGAGGGCAAAGAGGAGGAAAGTTATGGAGGGCTTTGAGCCAGTGTGCTTTCTTATGAGTTTGCTTGGAGGGCTGCAGTTTGATATGCTTGCCTGGAACAACTGGCATGGGAGGAAAAGGCAGAAATACCTGAGTGTGCATCAGAGAAGAGCAACAATGAGCAGGATGGGTCAGAAGCAGCAACATCAATATATAAAAATAGCAGTGGAGGACAGGCAGGTTACAGCCCTCTTGAAGAATTCACATTCGGAGTAGCTGGCAGGATGATGTATGTCTTGTCGGACATCTGGGGAATTATCAAGTTGGCTCTGTGCTCCTGGTAGCTTTGCTGTACTGTGAAAGCAGTGGAGACTAGGAATTATCACCAGCGTTGCCTCCCCGCTAATTTAACTACTTTGAAACTATTCCATCTGCATCTTGCTAAGTACTTAAACGAAAATCCCACTACATAGCAGTTTTCAGTACTCCCTGGTTCCTGGCACGGTCCTCACTGTTCACATGGGTCCCAGGGCAGGAGCTATGTCTGAGTGTTCATGTGGAGCATCGCAGCAGCTTGCTGGATGGCTGATCTTGCTGGGGTCGCTGCTGGGCTCTGCTGGGTACTGGTCACTCACCAGAGCTACAGCTCCCCTCCATCGCTGCTTCTGTGCTGTGGAGCAGTGCTTCTCGGGAGAGCGGTTGAACACGTGTCCTGCAACGTGACAGACAAAATGGGATGGGATCTGTTGATAAGAAACAAGTCTATCCTAGGCCCCAGATGGAGGAGCTGTGCCCCGAGAGGGAAGTGCACAAGCAAGTGTGCAGTTCCTGGGCCTGCTTTGGGCAGGAGGCTGGGCAAAGTGACCTCCAGAGAGCCCTCCTAGCCTGTTTTTTTTCTATGATAAGAGATGAGGCAATGCCAGCACTTGCTCCCATCCATCAAGCAGAAAAGGGTAGGAGGCAGTAACTGAGTGGCCTGGTAATAAACACCCTTGTGGCACTCCAAGGAGGCATAAGCCTGCCCATTCGTGCTGCTTCCAGCTTTCACTAAAAAAGTAAAAGCTGCTCCTCTGTCTTGGCTGAAAAAGGATTTGGTTGTAAACGCCTGAGCCTAATCTGTGATCCTGGGAGGGACTGGGCCAGTAAAACCACCCTACCAGCCCCAAAACCAAATCACGGTGGTTGAAATGTGAATATTTTTGACTGCCTGGTGGGGTTGCTCCTTCAAGGGCTTCTCGCATTCCTAGTGCCTGTGATGCCAGATTCAGGCTGTGGCTAATTGCAGACTCTCTTTCACTTATTTTTGTCTGTTTCCTCTGGACATGAGGATAAGAGAGAAGATAGAGCGGGGCTGTGTCAGCCACCTGTGCGGGGTAGTTGCGGCACTGAGTCCAGGTGCTGCTGCATCTGTTTTGGAGCTTTTTTTTTCTGACATTATACCATAGGACACATGTCTGAGAGTGAACAGTACTGTATCAGCTACGGTGCAAGAGATTTTTGCTTGTATATAAAGTGGATAGAGGTGAATGCCCCAAACACATGGGCTACAATGCTATGAGTTATGGGCGCTACAAATATTTCTGTAGTGCTCTTGACTCTGGCATCTGGCCAGACTTTTGATCTCATAAAATTTGCCCTGAGCAGGCTTCATAGCCATATAAACTATGAATCCAGCTGTGTTTGGGGAGGACGAGCAGAGACTTGTGATGCTGGGCATTCCTGACTCTCTGGTGCCTTGTGTTTAGCAGTGCCCTGCTGTCTCAAGCTTGAGTTCTGCCTCAGCTGGAATAAATAATAAATATTTCAGTAAACTCCCCAGACCCTTCCTAGAATGGCTGTGTGGTGTATCTCCAAGCACTCGCTGCTCCAGGGCTGACTAACCCCCACCCCAGGTGGCCCTGCTCTCATGCGGCACATTTTGTGCCTTTGCTTTGCAGTCCTGGCATTCCTCTGGCCCTCCTGCTAGCTCTGCTCTGCCCCAAGCCCTGGCGTCTGCACACCAGCTTCTGGCAGTATGTTTAAAGCACCTTTGGCCATGTGGGTTTCTTCTTAAGCAGCTGGGGCTGATTTGGTTTGGAAACCCATCTGGATCCTTCTTGTCTCCATCCTGAGGGCAGCCAGCTACATCAGGCCTGGCTGAGTGGCCGCATGAGAAGGCAAGCAGCATCTCTGCATCAAGTGTTGTCACCAAAGAGTTTCTTTAAATGTGCTCCAAAGGTTGAGAGAGTCAGAGAGCTGGCTAGATCGCTAAATAGCTCAGTAATGTTGGGAAATTGTGGTTAATGAAAAAAAAAGTGTTAGAAAGGGGGAGAAGTCAGATAAAAAGAATGTTCACTGTATGTCCTTGGAGTGTGCTCTCACACTGGCTCTCACCATGCCTTGCTGTGATAGAGGCTTAACAGGAAGAGTATGAAGCTGTTGTGGGCAGCATGAATATCGACATGGCTTGTCCCTTTCCTGCCTTGCCTGTGAGCCTTCTCTGCTACAGAGAAAGTGCTGGGGCCAGCAGTAGCTCCCGGGGAATGGTGGGGAGCAAGAAAGTGCCGAGCATAACAGCATTCAGGGATAGGCTGTAGGAAATGAGGGGGGAAGAAGGAGCTGGGGCGATGCTAGCTTGGGGACAGCTTATTTGTGAGGCAATGGCTGATGCTGGTGTTTGGAGATGAGTGATGTGGGAGGTGAGAGCCTGCTAGGATTTCTGCAAAAGAGTCAACGTCCTTGAAACAGGATGGCTCTGAAGTAGCCTGTCCCTGTGCCATTGCCAGTGCTGATGTTTATGAGAAGAACTGGCTCCTTCCAGGTGTACTTCTTGCTCTCCTGGGGGAAAGGAACCCTAAAATGCATGTCCAGCTGTGAGAGGGCATTGAGCAAAATGCAAGTTCATTGCCCCAGAGGCACAGGGGAAACAAGTCCTGGCAAGTCCTCTGTCCCTGAACTCACTTCAGGGCTCACTGCCCTGCCTTCTCCCCTGGGCACAGGCCAAGATGGCATGTCTTCTTCTTCTGCTTTGGGCCTTCTCTGTTCCAGAGAGCTGCACCAGTTTAACTGAGCCCCAGGACCCTTAAATTAACTTGCTAGTTGCTAAGCACCTTTATGGGCACTCTTATTTCAGCTTTAAAATGTCTGCTCTCAAGCAACGCCTCTGTAGAGGGTAAGCTGTTGCTGTGGCCAGTGCTGCAAGCTTGAGCTGCTTTGGGGACAGTGAGGAAGATGTGAACAAGTCTGACTTATTGGCCTGGCAATGGGACTTGCTTACTTGAAACCCTGACTTTTGCAAGGAAATGCATCACCATTTCTGGTGAGCAAAAGCAAACCCTGCAATCAAGATGCTGAGTAGCCATAGGCAATCTGGGATGTGTAACAAATTACAGCTTGACTCATAGACTCAAAATGGGTTTGGAAAGCACTGAGGTTTGGAGAGTCCCTGCTTACAGAGTATAAGAAACTAGGACAGATTATGTTTCCAAGCATCACAAGGCTACTGTATCCAGAGGGTTTTCTCTTGATCCCAGCCCAGAAGAGTTCTTCCTCAATGTATAGAAACCAGGATTACACAGGAAGCATTACCTCTTTGTTTCAGTCTCCAAAAAGAGCCGAGACGCTGTATTGCTCTCTTGTGTGGTCTCATTTCTTGCTCCGAGGCAGAGTTGCAGTGTGAATGCCACAGTGGCCTTGCTGGACTGCAAGTGCTCTGCATAGCCTCCTGGCTTTTGCCCAGGATCATCATTTCTGCTGGTTTCCACAAAGGCACATGGTACCAGCACGCATTGGTATGAGCAAGTCAGGACTAGCAAGGCAGCTGGCTGCAGGGTTGCCCTGGGGCTGAAAGTGGAGACTCAGACTCACTATAACCTTACATCTGCCCTGGCACAGCACCGGCTTCACCATTCGGACAGGACTCAGGTTAGAGCGCCAGCTAAATAAAATGCCTTCTGGCACCTGGGAAAATTCTCCATTTATTCATACAAGTCTCTGCTAAGACAAAGCCATGGCAGTTCAAAGAAATGGCTGGTCTAGCCGGATGGCCCATGGATTTGTGGGCCTCTCGCTTGGGATCTGTGATGCTTCTCCAGCATGTGGCTTAGCAGATTGGTGTCATGTTCTCTGGGAGGTGGTGGTGATCCTGCTTTCTGAGCACTGCAGCCCTTGATGTGGGCAGCTCTTTCTGGGAAGATAGAAACAGCTGCATTTGGGAGAGGATGTGGCTCCCCTGACACTGCAGAGGGCCCTACTTGAGCAAGTTGTTCAGATGCTGGTCAGCAGAGAAAAATTCAACTCATCCTAGCAAAGGCTTGTAAGGCAACTAGTCCAGCTGATTTTAGATGTGTCTGTGCGTCTACCTTGGCTATAGAGTCTTCTAAACATGCTTAGGTGGAGATGTCTCCATTGCATGCCCCCGCAGTTTGGAGAGGGCAGTACTGCTCCAGGGGAATCATGCTTTCCTTGAGAAGTCACTTACCAGTTAGGCATGTCTTCTCTGAGCTTCAAAGCTGGCTTCTGCTGCTTGGCTTTGCATTTGCTGGTACCATTAGGGAGACCTGTGTGTTTCCACCTTCCCCATGCTTCAGGTTTGAGCCATCAGAGTGGAGAGCTGGGTTTTAAGACAGACAGGAAAACCTTCTCCAGGCCTTTGGGAGCCTGGCTCCTGTACATGGTGCTTGCACACCTCCAGTGATGGCACCAGCCCTCTTCTTGATCTGCGTAAGTCCTGCAAACTGCCCTGTGCCGTGGATGGGGGATATCTGCACTGCTGTGGGGCTAGCTGGGGGTCCCAGGAGCAGCATGCCAGAGGTCTGAGCATGGGATGCACTCTCCCTTCCCCCAGCTCTGGTTTGTCTGTGAATGCACTGTAATTCACAAAGCCCAGGTTACAGCACAGACCATTTTAAAATTGTTTTACACTCATGACACAGATGGATCAAAGCTGCCCTCTGGGGCTGGGGTCTTGGAGCAGAGAGGCAGCTGTGCTCTTGAAGCTATCAGTACCCTGTGGCCTAAACATACTGTCCCCAGCAGCATGACCACAAGGCCTGGGCTTAGGTCTTGCATGTCAGTGGCGTAGGCCCGTGACACATGCCTTAAAACCTTGTCCAAGGGCACGGGTAAAACCTTGTCCAAGGGCACTGGAGTAACCCCATTCCAAGCCCCTGGGGCAGTCAGTGCTCTCCAGTGCAGGAAGTGCTGCCCCAGGAGGGTTCCTAGGGCAGCCCAAGCCTGGAACAGCTTGTCTCCATCCCCAGGGGGGCTGGTGCTTGCAGATGCTCTCAGCCTGGGGGTTAGCATCCAAACCCAGGGCTACGTCTTTGGATCATCCCTTGTGGGGAGCTCCGCTACTGCCAAGCTCACATGGGAAACTCACAGCTGCATTCCAGGGGCTTGGCTTCTGCAGCCAGCTGGGACATGTAACTAGGCCCCAGTAGGAGTCATAAACATTAACCCTGGCTTGCCTGGGATTTTGCAACCCAGTAGAGCTGATGTTTTTGTATTGGAGCTGTGTGGGAGTTGCTACTCACTGTATTTGATTGCAGCCAGCTGCTGGTGCAACCTGCAGCACCCATATGCTCCCTGAACTTGGAAAGGTGCAGAGAGATGCCCTAGGAGAGCACAGCCCTCGTGCAGGACTTTAAGCTTTCCCCAGCAAGCGAACTCTTATCTGCGGTCAGCATTAGCAATACCCCATTTTATAGTCAGAGAGCTCACATCCAGGAGCTCTTGCATTAGACCCCCTGTGGACTGGTGCAGGAAGCACTGCTTTGGTCTCCCATGACGTGCTGCTGGGCAGCAGCAGCCCTGCAAGCTCTCAAGGCTGTATCAGTGTGCCAGCTGGCCAGGTGCTTGGTGCCATGCTGCCATGGGTATCTAATGTGGCCAGCACTGTGGTGGCTTATTGCACGCGCTCGACTCAGCCAAGCATCCCAGGAGGTGGAGTGGATGCTAACAATAGCAATTGTATTGGAACCAATGGCAGTGCCCTGACAAATCGCCAATTACCCCAAGCCTTAGTCAGGCATCAGTTATCTTAATGCACTAGGAGCTTTTTCTTTTCCCTTTGGTTTTGGAAGTTGTGCTCGTGCTGAAGTCAGATGCGCAAAGTCTTGTGCACTCTTGTGACCAGAGTTTTAGTGCAAAACAAACACAGTGAAATGCAGGAATGACATTCAGAGCTGTCAGCACTGGTCTTTGCCAAGGGTGTCCTCAGCTTTCCCTGACCTCCAGGAGTTGGGGGAACAACTGTTGATCATAAAGCCAGATGAGCTATGGTCATCTGCATCTGAGCGCCTCAGTCACAGAGGTGCACCCAGAGGTTTCTGTAATTTGGGTCTGAGAAGCCATGTATTTTTAGAGGGCTGATGAATCTCACTTCTATTCCCTGTATGCAGCATGTGCTCTTTGCTCTTTTTGCAGCATTAGCTTTATTAATAATAGGGTTTTATTCCTGTTCCCTGGTCCTTGGCTCCCCAGGTAGCTATATAGCACTTCTGTGCAGCATTGCTCCTTGTGGCAGCAAGAGTTTAGGAAAGGCTCACAGGTTACTCCGAGGTGCAAGAGAGGTGCTGCAAACATTTTAGGAACAGGACCAGATGCCCTGCAGCTGCAAGGATGCTGGCAAAGTCAGGCAGATACTGCTGTCCCTCTGGTTTTGATCAGGCCTGTAGGGCAAACTGCTCTGTCCCGCTTTCTAGTGTGCCCGGAGGTTGTGGGAGCTGCAAGCTTGTGAACATCATGAGGCCAGATCTCTTCTACAGGGCTGCTGGTGGTGAGAGCTCACTCAGGAGCCCTGCCAGCTCTCTTGGGGAAACCAGAGAGGTGATGAGTCCGTGTTAACAGGAGGGTTCAGGAGGAGGACTGAAGGGAAAGTCAATGTGTGGGGCAACAGGGTCTCATCCAGGCAGGCACTGTGGGTCCTGTGTTGTAACGGCTTGAGCGTCTGGTGGCTCGGCTACTTTGTGGGTGCTGTGCCTGGTGGCTCAGGTGCCTGGCAGCTCACGTGCTGTGGGTGTTGTGTGCAGTGGCTCAGGTGCGCTGTGGATGCACAGTGCTCAGGGCAGCTGTTAATGCTGTGCCTGATGACTTGGGTTCCAGCGGGTGCTCTGCATAGGCTGTTCGCAGAAGATGCCCTTGCTTTACCCTAGCCTGGCCTCAGTGTATGTTTTTCCCTGCCTTGCTAGAAGGTACCACCTAGCAGCCTGATGAGCTGGAGGCTGAGTCAGGCCTTGTGAGTCACCCACTCTCCCTCCTGTGCCAGGCCTGGCACGCGCCGTCCCGCAGCTGGCTGGTCAGTGTCTGAGGCTGGCAAAACGCTCAGCGCTGGGACACCCGTGTGGGATTTGCTATGGTGTGGGGTCTCTGTGCAAGCCAGGCAGCCCAGGCACCTTGACAGTCGCTGGAGACTGTACAACCAGAGGCAATTCATCTGCCCACACGAAGGAACCACCCCTAGGAGGAGATAAACTGGACCTTGGCTACACCTCTGCTGACTAGGAGGAGCCTGAGGGCATGGATCAGATGTGTCAGCCTCCAGCATCAGCTCCTGGGCTAGATCGGGTGTATCCTGCCCAAGTGGGAGGTCAGCGAGCAGCAAGCCCATCGGTACCATGGCCAGTGTCCGTGCTGGGCTCACTTTGCATTTTTCCTGGTCTCACGCTCTGCATCACTTTCCCAACCTGGCACCAGCATCTTGGGCTTCCCCACTAGTGTCCTGGGTCCAAGGGCACTAGGGCATTTCCCAGTAGGAGATGGAGCTTGAGTGCTGGCAGTGTCAAAGGGAACCAGGTCGGGACCGATTACCATGGGTCACTTGAATCTGTCAGTCATGGCAGACCAGGGCAGGGACAGAATCTCAAGCAGGTCTGGCACTGAGCCGAAGGGCCCTTAGAAGTGCTGGGGCAGCAAAGGTGCAGGCAGGAGGTTTGATAGGGGGAACTCACTTCCTCCAGGAACCAGACCTGGGCTTCTGGGGGGGATGTGTCTGTAGCCATTCATGCTGGAGGCACGTGGTGGGTGCAGGGCACACACACATGAGTGCTTGCTGCTCACATGTGCTGTCTGCTTCTCCAGCTGGAAGACTGCACCCTGCAGGTTTCACCATCTGGACACTACCTGGACCTTGACCTGTCCCTGCTAGAGCAGAAGGATGATCTGGAGAGTTTCTACGAGGAGGTCAGGTGAGCAATGTGGGGCAACTGGGCGCTTGGGCCCTCTGGTGATCCAGCAATGGCCGAGGGTGGACACGGAGACCTTGTGTGCATGTTCCTGCCACAGCATGCGAGTGGTTGGCACTGGGTGCCAAGAGAGGGGGCGCTCAGGGAGGCCATAGTAGGGGATGGGGCTCTCGGTGCTGTGGGCATTCACACCGCATTTCCTCTTATCCCAGAAAGGGAAGACGGCCGACTCTGATCCTGCGCACACAGCTCTCCGTCCGAGTCCATGCCATCATTGGTGAGTCAGGGGATGCTCTGCAAGCCCTGCTGCATGACCACCCAACTGAGCTCCTCGAGGCGCAGCTGTTTGGGCCTAGTGAGCCCCAGCCTCATTCCTGAAGGGCCAGCACCAGTCCATATGAGGTACAGCTGCTGCATGCAGCTCTCCAGCCCTTCCTTGTGGCAGAGCTCAGGAGAGGCCTGTGAGCAGGGGTTGCCCCAGTGGGTGTGGATTGGGTGCCCCAAGGGTGCGACATGAAGCTGTTGCTTGGGTACGACACTGGAGATACCTGCTTAGGGATATTTGACCCAGCTGTAAGCAGGAATTGAATCCCAGGAAGGGCAGGCAAGCTCTGTAGCTGCGTTCCCTCACTCTGACGGCAGAATTCAGTGTGTAGGATCCAGTGGCATCAGGGAGAGTTTGACCTGAGTTTTGACTAGGCTTTTTGTTGGGAAAATAACAAGCACTTCAGCTGGGGCTGCTCCCATGGAGGATCAGTCTCCTTGCACAGAGCCTGCCTGCACTGGTTGAAATCCAGGGGCAACAGAGCAGAGCTGGGATAGATCCATGGGTCTGAAGGCTGGGACACATCTAGAGAGACGTGGATGCAAAGGCAAGAATTGGAGTGCTGCTGCACCTGAAACTAGAGCTTTCCAAGGCCCTGATGCTTTGCTGTGACACAAAAGGCTCATGAGAGCAGCGGGCCAGGTCAGCCACCCAAAGGCAGTGGCAGCTATGGATGAGGCTCCTGGGGCCTGTTTTGCACATCTTCCAGCAGCTCCTTGCCTGCCTCATGATGGCGGCTATTTCTGCCAAGTGGTGAGAGGCAGAACAGGGCCTGGCGTTCCCCATGCCCCTGGGCTGTAGGTCCAGCAGTGCCAGATGAAAGCTGCCTGCTCAGTCCATCACCCCTCTAGCACAAGCCATGAAGGTGCCCAATGCAAGCTGGGGTTGGCAGTGCCACGAGCACTCAGTGTTGTGTCCTGTGGGTGGCATACTGGGGATTTTCCGGTGTCGTGGCAACCTGGCTGGGCATGCTGGGGACAGAGGGCCCACATGATGCAGCAGGTTCCCTGCTCAGGAACCAGAGGGGCAAAGTGCAGGCTGTGCCTGCTCAGCCTGGTGGCTTCTGCCAGGACAGAGGGGCTTGCAGCAGTGAAACGTGTTTTGGCAGGAGCAGGGGCTTGCCAGCCCTGGTGGCAGCTGTCTCCTGCCTCCAAGCAGTGATGATGAACCCTGCTAAGGGCATGTGAACTGGAGATGGGAGGCTGCCTGGGGCTGATGCTGCAGGATTAACTCGGGTGATGCGAGGAAAAGCAGCAGAGAACACAGGACCATCCTGGGAAGGGATTGGAGAGAGCAAGGGCACAGACGTACACTTCCCTTGGGAGCAAGCAGAAAACAGGGTAATGGGCAGGAAAATATGGCAAAGCTGCAAGAATTGTTTCTGGACAACTGTGCCATGTTTCTGGGGCAGACGAAGCCCTGGCCTCCCCTCCCCACTGTCCTGTTGGAGCACTAGGGGGAAGTGATGAGAGGAGGTCTTGAAGGTACTTCAAAAAAGGCCAGTTCAAAGTACTCCTATGGGAATTTTGTCACATTCCTGTTTCCAAGACCCTGCAGAAGACCTTGCCCCAGTGAGCCTTTTTTTTCCCCAATGATTTTGCCGGCGGAGGGGACAGGTTGCCAGAACAGATATCTCCTGAAGGGCCAGGAGCATGTTTCCCCATAGATGTCATGGGTGGTGCTCGGGAGGACCCATTTCAAGGAGTCTGCAGTTTGAAAAAGGAGCAGCTCCCTGGATATGGAACCAGGTGTCCCAAGGAGGAATGTGCTGAAAGCAACTCTGTTGTCTCCTCCAAAATGGAGCCTGCAGGCACAGCACCTTTACTGAGCATCAAGCCAGTGGGGTGCTGGCCCCTGCGCCACAGTTTGGCTGCCGTCTGCAGAGGAGTGGGCGAGCTTGGGGTGGGGGAGACGGGGCATCCCAGGACTGCAGGTGCTGTATCCAGGAGTGGGCTGGTGTTTCTATAACTCTGCCTGGCCCAGCAAGGCAGCTTGGTATTTCCAGTGGGTGCCTTATAGCTCTATGCTCAGTTTTCCCCGAAGAAACAGGATTTGAGCCCCCAGCCCCACATGGCATGTTCCCACCTCAGCCATGGCCACAGTGCCACGCACAGCTGCAGGGTGCTTCCTCTCTTCCCCTGGCTCTAAGCCACACTCTCAACCTATCTGTAACCCTCTGGCCCTTCACAGAGTCCCAGCGCACAGGAAATTTGCCCCACAAGCCTCAGAGGGAACCCATGGGTTAATCTCTTCCACCCCCAGAGATCAGGACTTGTGCTTCTTAGGCTGGGAGCCGAAGGCTCGCATGCTACAAATATTCTGGGTCATTCAGGCAAACTCTATATTTAGCTTTAGAGAACATAAACAAATAGCTCGTGTGCAGAAGAAAGCCCTGCTGCTGGTTCAGGCATCCTGTTCGGAGAACCAGCAAAATACTTGGAAGTCTCAAGTCTTTCTGTCCTTAGCACAGGAAAAAACGAACCTTTGATCAGAGTGTTGCTGGACAAGCATCAGCTGGCCACAACAGGCTGCAGCCTGTCTGGCTGGTCAGACAATGACCATGGATGCGATCAGGGAGAGGATCCCTTCCCTGCCTGTAAGACGCGTTTGCACCCTTTGCGCTCTGAGCCAGGCTTCGCTCTTAGTGATGCTGAGTAGGGCTAGGGCAGGGAAGCATGTGCAAGCTCTGTGGGGCAGGCACGTAGGTTTGGGCCTGCTGGGTCCTCGTTCCCTTTCAGCTCTGCAGCATTTTGCATGCCCAAGAGCTGAGATTCCTTGCTGGGCTTTGCCCCTCAACCTCAGCATGCGTCCCCCTTTCCTTTCCTTGCAGGAAGGCTGGGGTCATGGTTGTGCTCTTTGCTAGTGGTTCCCAGGCTCCGGATGAGGTCCGGGCTGCTCTGCTTTCTTTCGTTGTTCTGACAACCCCATAAACCGGAGAGGATGGCTGCTGGGACAACAAGTTTTACAGAGCCCTAATCAGCATGTCTTGAAACCTCCTTGGACAGCTTGTTTTTGGCTTGTTAAAGCTCATAACCTGACCCAAATAACTCAGGATGCTGTGGAGGGGATGAGCCAGATTCAGCCTTTAGAGCAGGAAATCGGAAGGAAACCAGCACTGCAGCTATGAAAAAAAAAAATCTCTGCTCTAGCCACTGCTGTGAGATGGGAGAGGCAGAGGCCATGTCCTGGACGCACCAAGCCAGCAGCACTAATGAGTCCTGTCTGGCTGATTCAGCGCTCTGCGTTGGTCAGAGGTTTCCATGCTGGCCAAAGAAAATACTCAGCTGCACAAGGCCATGGGTTGAGCATATGAGACCTCAGTGCAGACCTTCTCTGGCTGCAGGCAGGAGGGGAGACGCTGAATGCCTGGTCTGGAGCAGAGTGGAAGGCTGAGTTGTGTGGGCAGCTGGGGGACAGGGACCACTGGCAACTCCATCCTGGCTCCTAAAGACTTCAATCTCTGCTTGTTCAGTGCAGGGGTTTCCAGCTCTCCTTTTGCCCAGGGTTCTTCTGGTTGTTGCTACTGATTCCTGCCCACCGCTTCCAGGCAAGGAGAGAGCCAGGCCTCCCAGCAAGCATCTTTCTCCCAGCACGCTCTGAGTCTGACGTATGTGGCCACTCAGACATGAAAGTAGCTGGGATGTTTTAAGACAACAGTGGCACCCGGTCTCTGTGCGCTCATGTAGTCTCCATCCGGCCTCTGCTGCCTGGAGATTGGTGGCTGTCCTATTGTCCCAAACAGCTGGTGTCGTACTGTCTGCCTTCTCTTCCCCTTCCTGCTTCTCTTTTGAAGCTGTAAGGCTGCTGTGGCGTTGGGGTGCTGATGAAGCTCCTGCATTTACCTGCCAGCCTGCTAGCTGTCTTGCACGAAAGACACAGCAGATGAGGCATGCTGCAGCTCCTCCTGCAAGTCCCAGGTGAATGACTTGGTTTCTTCTGCCTTTGATAATGCAAAGTTTGAAAAGTTTCAGCTGCAACATTGCAGGTAATGCTGGCTAATACAGTTGCTCTGGCTGCCCATGAGGGGCTATGGTGCAGTAATGGTACACGGACCTTCCCAGGACCTGCCACATCACCTGAGCTTCCGTGTGAACTGTGGCACCTCAGGGAACCTCACTACATGCTGAGTCACCTGGGCTGCTCCTTGCCACGCTGCAGATGTCTCCAAGACTGCTACTCAGCTCTGGGGTGGAGGAGAGGGCTGGCAAACACTCCTGATAAGTGAGGCAAACTGCCTTTGCTCTACTCCCAGCCCTATGTGTAGGCATGCCCTTGGCGAGCAGTCACAGCTGAGTGCTAAAGGAATGCTTCATAGCCACTTTCGGGATCCCTGCACATGTTTGGGAGGCCCTTTTCTCCATCCAGATTTGGGGATCATCTTTCCAACTGTGGCTTTGATTTGCAGCTGAATTAGCTAAGCAAACTAAGGTCCTCTGTGCCAATCCTCTGCCCACTCCTTCTCTGGGAAATCACTTGCATTGCAGTTTCCAGCTGATGCATTCCCATTTTGTGGTTTGCAGCTGCTCTGGTGCATGGAATTGCTTTTTTTTGGTTCATGGGCCCCCCTTTCTGTGATATTAGTTTTGGTGACTTAGAGCTGCCAGTCAAGCATGGTTATGCCAGGCTGCTCACCCTCCGTGCTGTGGGCTTTCATTGTGATAAGTCAACATATCAAGGGGTTCTGCTCCCTCTTTCCTGTGCTTGTGATTATCTCATCCGCTCAGCTTGTTCCGTCCAGTTATTCCCCCTACTGTCTGTACAGCCTTTTGTGGAATTTGTGAATGGTATATGTTCATCTGCCTTCTCTGAATGTGTTACTATGGCTGGGGCAACCATCAGACCTCAGGAACCCCTCTTCTGGCCCATGGGACAGAGCCAAAGACAAATGTTAGAGTGGGTGTAAAGTTGCCCATCACCCCCTATTGCCAGGGTTGGATATCTCTTGAAGTTCTCCCTCCTTCAAACTTCACATAGGACTAAGCAAACTCATGGATTGACGCAGTGAAGTAGCATTAACCTATGTTCTGAAAGAATTCCTTGGAGGCCATGTCTAGTTGGCATTTCACAGCCCATCCTGCTGGCTGTATTGGTAGTCCTGGGCTACATTTTGTGAGCTGCTGGGCCGTCCCATGGGGCAAGTGGCCCAGGGGCACAGGGAGTGCTCCCTTCCCTGTTGCTGCATGATTTGTCTTTTGCTTCTGTGTGAGATCTTGTTTTGGGGGCCTGGTGATTCATACCAGCTGCAGCCACCTGTGGAAGGGACCCTGGCCCTGCTGGCCTAGAGACCTTGACTATGCTGTGTCTCTGACCTCACACGCTCACTTCAGAGATGTCTGGCTGATTGTAGCTAGGCAAAACCCCTGGGGATGTTGAATTTCTAGTGAACTGGATTCCTAGCTTACTAATTCTAGTGACCTGAAGCTCTCCTGGGGAGGGGAGGAGTGGACACAATCTCCTCCCTGCTGCAGTACATCGGCAACCAGAGGATAAAGTTCAACACTCCAGAAAGTGTAATGCTGCTCATGACAGTATGCACCCATGGGTGCCATTCTGCTGCCTTGTCCCTGGGCAAGGGCTGCTCAGCTCTGCGCAGCGCAGACTGCGTGTCTGGGGCTGTTATTCCCACAGCTTGTGCTGGCACCTGAGCCCCTCAAGCAGTGTCCCCACTTTGGGGCTGTGCCACAGCTGTGCCATGGCCAGATCAGGCCTCCTCTTGCACTGAGGGACAGTTAAAAGTAGCTCTGCCTCCTGTCCAAGTTCCTGTTTCAGTTCTGCACAGGAAACCAGAGAGGATATTTATGTCATTGCTGGGCAGAAAAGAAGAGAAAATAGGAAGCTCATGGGGGCTAGGATAAGCAGTCATTGTGGAGCTGCAGCTGCTTCCACCCTGCCAACTGCTGTGTCTCTGACCTCCAGGCCCAGGTGGCCATGGAAAAGCAATGGGGCAATGGGACAGCTTCCTCATTGCACTGGGGTCCTGGGCGATAGCTGAATGCCTAAGGACCTAGTGGGGCCATAGAGCCCAAGGATGCCAGAGGAGCTGGCACCTGTATTTTGGGAGCCCTTCAGGGGCTGCAGGGAGGTGGGAAGCATGGTGAGGGGCTGGGCTGCGTGCCCAGCCATGCCCACAGCACAGTCAATGCCAGTGCTGCTGGTGCTCCAAAACCACCTACGGAACTTCCCTGGGCAGCCGTCTCCAGTTTCAGGAATATTTCAGAGCCCTGCTTTTGTGATCAACCCAGCGATGAGCTCCTGCAGGCCCCCAAGCCGCATCAGGCCAGTGACACTGTCTCTCTCGTTCCCTTCCAGAGAAGTTGTACAACTCCCAGGGGCCGGAGCTGCGACGATCTCTCTTCTCCCTCAAGCAGCTCTTTCAGGTACTCTCTCCCCAAGTGCATGGAACATCCTCGGATCCTGGCGTTCTTGTGGGCTGTGCCGAGCTGGGCAGCCAGGGTAGTGCTGGGTGGCTTAGTCAACTCATCCATGGTGTGTGCTACCCCAGAGCTGGCTGCATGTCCTGCCTTCCCAGGTCTGGGATCAAAGCTGGGCCCTTTGAGGCATGAATAGGAGGTGTGGGATTTGGCACTCCTCTCTTTTACCATCCTCTTTTCCAAAGTGAAACCTTTGATTTTGGAGCAGGATGCTCGGCTGTGATACTCATGTGCACAGTAGGCTCCACCTGGACTGGCCTACCCCAGTGCCCCTTGTCCCCCACAACCTCTACGCGTTCCAGGGGAGTGGGATGGGAGCCACGCCAAAACATATGTGCTTTACTCCTCAGGAGGACAAGGACCTCGTGCCAGAGTTTGTGAACATGGATGGACTGACATGCCTGATCAAAGTGGGGGCAGAGGCTGACCAGAACTACCAGAACTACATCCTCCGGGGTTGGTATTTGGTCCAGCATTGCCCATCCTGTGCAGGAACAGAAAAACCCTGACTCTACCTGCTGCAGCTGGGCCCATCATGCCCTGACCCTGCCTGCTCTCTGCCTTGCAGCATTGAGCCAGATCATGCTCTTCGTGGATGGGATGCAGGGCGTCATCAATCACATTGAGACCGTCCAGTGGCTGTACACCCTTTCAGGAAGCCCAGTAAGCCCCCGCTCCCCGGGAGGACTGGCTGTGCCTGCTGCCATGCCCCCTTTTGCCATCCCTTCCCTGCCTCCCTGCCTGTGGCTGTCCCATCACACCACCCTTTGAGGGTTTTACTCCACCTCTGCCTTCAGACTGGGCTTGGTGGCTTATTACCTTTGGGCTTGCTGGGTCCTGTTCCCACCTGTCCTGAGGGAATCATCTGGTATCTCCATAGCACCCCTTCCTGATATGACCGTGCTCTTGCCCTAGGAGAAAGACAGAGTCCTTCTCCAAGTCCCTTCCCAGTGCCCATTTATTATTGGAACCGTGGCTGCAGGGCTGGGGCAGGCTGGCCCCTGGCCCTCCACGGCTGTGACCTGCCCTGTAGGCTGCCTGCATAGCCACCAGCATTGGGACATGGGCACAGCATCCCCGTGCCTGGCTGTGCCACCCATCAGCACGCGGTACCCTGGCACTGCTGGTCCCCTAGTTCCGCGAGGGAGCTCCAGTGGGCGCTGGCAGGGCCCCGGCACAGCCACCCTCCCAGCTGGCTTGCCTCGTCTCAGTTTCGCCTGGTGGTGAAGATGGCGCTGAAGCTGCTGCTGGTGTTCGTGGAGTACACAGAGCCCAACGCCCAACTCCTTATCCGTGCTGTGAACACAGTTGATCAGGCAAGAGGTGGGTGCAGCCCTGGTTGCCTCCAAGGCCTCTGGTCAGGGATGCTTGCCCTGCAGAGAGCCATATTAAGCTGGGGGCTGTTGTGGTATGGGTGCCTCTACTCTGCGCCAGCCGTGGTGCAGGCCAGCTGTGGCCTGTGGGACACACCAGCTCATGCGAGAGCACAGCTGTCTCATGCAATGGCACAAAGTCTCTGGGGGCAAGCACAGGCCATGCCAGGCATGCCACAGCGCATGGGCCAGCCTGTGTGTGGCATGTGGGCCAGCCTGCCAGGAGTCCACCAGCTGGGACAGAAAGGGGGCAGAGGCCTGGAATGATGGGTGCAGACACTCAGCACACTACATCATGAACCCAGTTGACTTTCTGGCGCCCACTGTGCCAGGGCTGGTGATGCCAGCAGGCTGGCATGCCATGGGTCAGCCCCAAGTTGTGCCCTTGGCATCCTGTGCATGTGTGCCACCTGCATATGCTGCTCTCTCCCAGGTGCATGTCCATGGTCAAACCTGATGGCAATCCTAGAGCAGCGCAATGGGGCTGACACGGAGCTGCTGGTGTTTGCGATGACACTGATCAACAAGGTCAGTGCAGAGGAGATGGCAGGACTTCATCATAGTGCTGCACTCTCCCAAAAGACAGGCTTCCCCCAGTAGCATCCCCAGTACACATGGTGGGGCTGCAAGGGCCTGCCTGCTGGCAGGGCTCAGCACTGGAAGTGCCAGTCCTAGCTGGTTCCCTCTGATCCTGCTCAGACGCTGGCTGCCCTCCCAGACCAGGACTCCTTCTACGATGTGACAGACTGCCTCGAGCAGCAGGGCATGGAGAGCGTGGTGCAGCAGTACTTGAACAGCAAGGGCATTGACCTCGACTTGAAGCAGCAGTTCATGCTCTATGAAGTGAGCCGTGCTCCCTCATGTTGACTCGGTGTTACACGGTACCTGGGTGCGCATGATATTGCATGGTGTAGGCAAAGCATGCTGCCCCTGAGGCAGCACATTTACCACAAGTGCTCAGGGCCTTGCACCAGCCTGACACAAGCTGAGGCTCTGCCCGGCTCACTCTGTGCTGACAGCTCTACCCAGCTCTCCATGCAGACGTGGAGAACGTGGATGCGTTGGGTGGGAAGCCCACGGGAGTGTCTTGCATGGGGTGCGTGGCTCACACATCCTGCCTCAGTCCCACATCCACTTCACAGAGCGCACTCAAGCTGGAAGATGGCGTTGAAGAGCTGCAGCCAGGGGGGCGCAAGGAGCGGAGAAAGACGGACGAGGGCCGGCGTGGGTGGCGTTCCCAGGGTGGTGATTTGGAGCCCGGGTCTGGCACCAGCTCCCCAAGTGCCAACGCCGAGTCCCAGCAGCTGCTGGGGTCCCCTGGCACCCTGAAGAAGCGCCCCACTGAGGACAGTCAAGCTCCCATGGAGGCAAATGTGCTGAGCAACCTGGAAGGGTAAGCATGATTTCAGGAGACACGTGGTAAGGGCATGCTGTGGGGGGATGCAGCAAGCCAGCCCTACAGCTGTTGGCCAGCCAGAGGGGTGCATTGAGGCGCACTGGATTGCGGGAGGGTAGGAAAGCTGAGGAGTCACATTAGCTTGTAAACAGTTTGCCAAGGGGCTGCCTGCAGGTCTGTGAGCCCTAGCTGCTTGTTGTTTGGGCTCTTGGCTCCTCCTTGTTTCCCAGGGACCCAAGGGTGCTAGGACAAGACATGAGGACTGTTCTCAGTATCCTCCAGCACAGCCTGTGGTGGGGAGCCCTTGGCGCAAAGGACTGGATCTCATTCAGTGGCTCCTCATCTTCCAGGCCCTGTTCCAAGAGCATCTACAACAGCGCGTCCAGCATGCGTTTGGCTTTGCCATCACCCCCAGCTGAGAAGGAGCAGCCCCTGGGCCTGGGCGAGAGAAGTGTTTACAAGTAAGCAGGCAGTAGAGGATGCACCCCATTGTGAAGCCCTAATCTAGGGCGTGGCAGGGGGGAGAGCCACACTACCTTGTCCCTGCTGGGTTGCGCGTGGGGCTCCTAAGAGGGCTGGGCAGGGTTGCCATCCTGGGCAAGTGCCAGGGTATGGGGAGGTAGTGGGGTCCAGACGGGCTCCAGGGCTGGAGAGAAGTGTGACATAGAGGGGGAGGGGTGGTCTGCACTTCAAGATAGCACAGAGAGTCCAGCCAAGGGCTTCACAGCATCCTTCAATCTCTGCCGCCAGTGGGAGTCTGGCTCAGTGAGCTGTCCGAGGAGGGTGGGCTGAAGGCAGAAGCTGGAGGTGGAGACTGCTGGGGCTGTTACTGCCTGCCCCTTCTGCAAGGCTTTCTCCTTTGCAGTACTGGCTCTGCCCCTTTCTCTATATGGCCAAAATGTGCTGGAACTTGGGAGGTGAGAGGGTGGGTCATTGCTCTTCTTCAGCTCTTGCTCCAGCTCTAGCTCTTTCACTCTCATTCCTCCTCCCTGGTCATGCTGATTCTCTCCCCTGCCCACTCTTTCCGTCTCCTTTTGCAGGCTGCACCAAACAGCCCCTGTGTGGTAAGTGCCTGGGCTCTGCATGTGTGTGTGATCCCTCCTGGTGTGCTATTCCCCAGCTAGTGAGAGCTGGGGCCTGCCCCATGCTGCTTACTGCAGCCGGCACCTTCCTTTTGCCCCACGAGGAGTTTGCATGGAGCTGGACCTGTCAACCCCATCCCTTCATCTCCTGTCTGAGCTCTGCTTGTGCGACCTCTCCTGTGGGTAGGGCTCTATGTGCAGAGGAGTGGCAGGAACTATATCTGCACTCCCACTAACCCCAGCAGTGTGAGCCTACTCCCAGCACCGCCAGCCTCCTCTCCTGCATCCCTTTTTGGAGGGTATCAGGACCCTCCAATGCCCGCAGATCTCCCAGTGCTTTCTGTGGATGGGCATGGTGCATGGGCACAGCCATGTGCACACCTCCACACTGTCCTTCCATCTGCAGCCCTCTCTCCTTGACAGGGATGGCACAGCCCTCCCCAGGACTGGCAGACCCTGCCCTGTCCCTGGCAGATGGTTGCCATTGTCCACAAGAGCCATCCTGGCAGCAGGTTGGGCTGCTCTAGCATAGAGGGACGGGTGCCTGTCTCACCCGTGTTCAGTGCCACTTGATGCCCAGGCAGAAGATTGTTCTGTTGGGGCTCTCCTGGCTTCTGCTGTCCACAAGACCCTGGGACATGCCTTGGGGGGTACAGGTAGTGGGGGTAGGGGTGATGGTGGAGCGTGAGTTGTGCTGCCATGGTGTGGGGTGAGGGCAAGTTTGCGCTGTGGGGTTGGCAGATGTGAGGGCCCTGCTCCTTGGAGATGCTCTGCTGCTTGGTGCTAGCTCAACCCCATGGCACTGCCAGATGGACACATGCAGAAGGCATGAGTCATGGCGGGGCTGCTGGCAGTGGGGCCTAACCCCTGTTTTCCCTCAGGCGGGAGGATACCCCATCCTTGCATGGGGCCAAGCCTATTCTGAGGAGGTTTGAGTAAGTAGAGGCATGCGTGTGTCTCTAGGCATGTGCTTCCTGAAGCTGGAGCCCAGCCAGACACATCCAGCCCTTCAGGCTCTGGATGGGCAGAGAATGAGATGCAGGAGGGTCCCCCAACAAGTTTCAACCCTGTCATGCCGTGGGTGCATCCCTGGGAGCCTGCTTTTTGAACCTTTTAGATGAAGGTTGTGATGAACACCAGCATCTCATGTCTCTTGGGGCCAAGGGGTGTCTGCAGGATTCTGCAGCAGTCTGATTGTGCAAACCATTGTGCCATGCTGCCTGCCTTCAGCTGCTGTGTGTTTGCAGCTTCCCGTTGTCCCTGAGCCATGGTTGCTGGCAGCACTGGGGATGCTGGGCTCTGGGGAGGATGCTGCATTCCTGCCACAGTGTTATCCTGCTCTCTGAAGGGCTCGGAGGAGATGAGGGTAGTGCAGTTGAACCATGCAGGCCTTTTTCTCACCATTGTAATAGTCCAACTAGTTTGTGTACAGTGCAATGGCACCCCAGGGACACAACCAAGTGCTGGTTCCACTGGGGCAGTGTGGGCCCTTCAAGCGGAAAGCTGGGTGCTGCACAAGGGAGAGAGGCCCCCCCAGGTTTTGCTGGGCCCTATGGCATGGCATCAGCCCAGTCCTGCTGGCAACTAGTTCTTTGTCAGTGCCTTGTGCATAAAATGTACTTCATTCCCAGCTGCCTGTGCTTCTGAGGAGGAAACGTTGGCTCAGGACCACAGGACACCCAAAACATTGGTGCCCAGCGGCACTCTGCCCATCATGCAGATTTGGAGGTAGCTGCCCATGCACAGGGCAATTGGCAGCTGAGCACGTGAGTGCTGTGCTGTGCAGCCAGCCTGGTGCAGGGAGTTTCTGTGTGAGTTTCTGTGTGTTCCTGTGCAGGGAATTTCTGTAGCATCCTGTGGTTTGTCCAGCAGGGGGTTTCTGTAACAGACCTTGCTGTAAAAGTGTGAGAGTTTCTGTGCAGTGCACTATGGTGTGGTTTGTCCGGTTCTTCCTTCCTGTCCCTGGCTTGCTCTTGGCCAATATCTGCCTCTGTTTTTTTAGAGCTCGCTTTCTGGAGAACTTGGCTGCAGCCCAGAAGGAGAAGATCTCTTCCATGGGCAAGGGACAACTCGATATCCTCAGTGATGTTACACAGGAACATCCTGCTGCTCTCACTTGGGATGGGAACAGGAGCACTCCTGAACAGAGCACAGAGCCGTCTGGCATAAGTATGTGCAGGGCTAGGGTTGACGTGTGTGTGCCAGGGCATAAGCTCTCTCTGGGCCCAGCAGGATCACTGGAGCAGGTATTAAAGTCCCCTCTTGGCCCCAGCCCACTCATGGGATGTCTGGAGCTGTTGAGGTGCTGGGATGCCATCTCTCACCTCTTCCACTCTGTGTGCCAGTGTCTGAGCCCAGTCCCACCAGGGAACCAGCATCAAACTCTATATTCTGCCCAGCAGCACCTTTCTCCTCCAAGCAAATTGTCTCACCTCTCTTCCCATATCTCTGCAGGGTCCTGGGTAGGCCAGCAGGATACCACTGACTCCTGCAGTGCCATCTCCTCCAACACCAAGTTTATGCTGGATATGCTATATGCCAAGAGCTCCTCAGAGCCAGGGAAGGAGCAGGTCTTTCCTGAGGGGCCAGCATCCCCCCAACACCAGGCCAAGGCAGAGATGGAGGCTGAACGGAGCTGTGTCGAGGGACATGGCCACTGGGAACAGGAGAGCGCGTGGCTCCACAGCAGGGCTCCAGATGGGCCAGTTGCCAGCGCCCATGCCAAGTTGGTACGTGCCTCATCAAGCATTGATGTGGAGATTCACAAACAGAATTTGGAGAACACCCTGATGACACCCATCAAAAAGGACTCAGAGCTCACTTGGGAGCGCCTGGAGGCCAGCCCTGTACAGCTAAAGATCAAGGACCTAGACTTCACTGACCTGGGGGAAGAGGAAGACTTTGATGTCCTGGAAACAGGGTCCATAACCAATGGCTCCTTCCTCCCTCCTGGCATTGAGGCAGTGAGTGCTGGAGCCCTCATGGTTCCCCCTCTGCCTCCCACCAACACTGGCTGCCCTCCACCCCCACCTCCACCTCCTGTGATCCCTGGCTGCCCCCCACCCCCACCTCTACCTCCTGCAGACCCCAGCTGCCCACCACCCCCACCTCCACCTCCCACAATCACCAGCTGCCCTCCCCCTCCACCACCCCTGGGGCTTCTGGGCTCCTTGGCCCCGGATGGCCCTTCCCAGGCCAAGAAGAAGAGGACAGTGAAGCTCTTCTGGAAGGAGCTGAAGCAGCTGGATGGCACCATGGGGCCAGGCAGGTTCGGCCAGGGGACACTGTGGGCATCTCTGCAGAGAGTCGAGGTCAATGCTGCCAGACTGGAGCATCTCTTTGAGTCCCGGGCAAAGGAAGTGCCAACTTCCAAGGTACCAGCAAACTGGTGGGCACTTGTCAGCTGTGGGGGGATTTATGGGCATCTGGGGAAGGCTGTGTTAGCTCCTGTGGTAACTGGGGATCCCGGCTCTTATGCATGCACTGTCACCCCTACTCAATCCTGAGGATGGGTGCCCTCTGCCCAGAGGCAGGCAGTGGGCAGGCCTTGGCTTGCCACCAGATCCCTGTCCTGCTTCCCTTGCCCATGGCATTTTTGTGAAGGTAAGCCCTTCCCCTGGCTCTCAGCCTGCATCCTTTTCTCTTTGCAGAAAGCTGTTGATGGGAAGAAGGTGGTGGTGGTGCTGGACCCCAAGAGGAGCAACGCCATCAACATTGGCCTCACGGTGCTGCCGCCCGTGCATATCATAAAAACGGCTGTACTCAACTTCGATGAGTTTGCAGTCAATAAGGAAGGGATCGAGGTGAGTGTGGCAGGATCTCTGCCCTTCCAGGGTCATCACGTGGGTTGTCATGTGGGTTGAGCCCCCTGACCAGGAGAGCTGCATGCTGCAGTGTCTGCCCTGCCAGTGTGGTACAGTGCAGATGGCCTGCTTGCCATTCTCTGGGGTGACAGGTGATATCTTAGGAGTCTGACACATCCATCTTTGCCTGCCCTAGAAAATCCTGACCATGGTCCCAACAGAGGAGGAGAAGCAGAAGATCCAGGAGGCCCAGCTGGCCAACCCTGATGTGCCATTGGGCTCTGCAGAGCAGTTCCTACTTGCCCTCTCTTCCATCAGTGACCTCACAGCAAGACTCCAGCTCTGGGCCTTCAAGCTGGACTACGAGAGTCTGGAGCAGGTATGGAGCAAGGCCTCATCTCCCCTCTGCCTTCCTACTGCTGCTGGCCCCAGGAGGGTCCTTGGGGTGAGTGGGGTGCGCTCCTGGGAGGGGAGCAGCCACATCTGTGCATGGGCAGTGCTGTCCTGGCCGGGGACAGGCTGCAGGTCCTCAAGGCAAGTGTGGTCTGGTTGATTCCCCTGTGGCGGGGTAGCTGTCCTCATGGGCAGGGGCAAATGCTGAAGAAATGGGAGAGGGGTCTCACTTGCCCCTTTCCTCATCCAGGAGATTGCAGAGCCCCTGTTTGACCTGAAAGTGGGCATGGAGCAGCTGGCCAAAAATCACACCTTCAAATGCATCCTGGCCACACTGCTGGCCACAGGCAATTTCCTAAATGGCTCCCAGGTGAGGAGCAGGGTGCGGGTCTGCTTGAGCAAATGCAGGTCATAAGGGGATGTGAGGTCTGTCCTGTCTGAGTACTGCAGGAGAACTGGCTGTGGTACCCAAGAGAGAACAATATGTATCTGGGAGGGTACCTCAGGCAGGGGTGGTATGGGTGCTGGCAGGAGCCTAGTTCCATGTCATCTTTGGGAGGGTGGGAGGAAGGATGGAGGGCCCTGCTGAGTCCATTGGGGTTTCAGAGCAGAGGCTTTGAGCTGGGCTATCTGGAGAAGGTCTCAGAGGTGAAGGACACGGTGCACCGGCAGTCCCTTCTCCACCACCTCTGCCAAATGGTGGTGGAGAAGTTCCCAGAAACCACGGACCTCTACTCGGAGATTGCTTCCATCACACGCTCAGCTAAGGTGAGCCTGCAGCCCTCCCCCCTGCTGGCTTCTTCTCCCTGCTCTATTATTACTACAACCTGGCAGGATGAGAATGTGGATCCTGCACCTGGGCAGCTGGCTGGACTGCCTGGGTCTCTGGCATGGCACAGCATGGCTAACAGCTGAGGTTTTGATCTCCCAGGTCGACTTTGATGAGCTGGCCAACAGCCTGGTGCAGCTGGAACGAAGGTGCAGGGCATCCTGGGACAACCTAAAGGTGATTGCCAAGCACGAGACCAAGCCAGGGCTGAAGAGCAAGCTGACGGACTTCCTCAAGGACAGCACCCAGCGCATAGTTGTCTTGAAGGTCGTGCACAGGCGTGTCCTCAACAGGTCAGTCAGTGACTCAGCAGGGTCCTGGAGATGGAGGAGGGACACCTAGGTCTTGGGGACCCGAGAGGGAGCAGTGGGCACTTGACCCTGCACTCTGCCACTGGGAGGACAGTGAGTGCCCTGAGCAGTCCATCAGCCCTGTGGGTCCATCCATGCCAGGGACAGCCCTGGTGGGACTGGTGGGCCCATGGGTCTGTCCATACCAGGGATGGTGATGGTCCTGGTTTCACCATGGCAGGTTTCACTCATTCCTGCTGTACCTGGGGTACCCGGTGAGTGCTGCACGGGATGTGAAGGTGACTCTCATCTGCAAGCTCCTGCGGGAGTTTGCCTTGGAGTACCGCACCTGCCGGGAGCGCGTCCTGCAGCAGCAGAAGAAACGAGCTGCACACCGTGAGCGCAACAAGACACGGGGCCGGCTCATCACGGAGGTATGGGGCCACTTGGCTCACCACATTGCCCTGGCAGGAGGCAGGTATCAACCACCCACCTCCCTCATGCCCGTCTCTCCTCCCACTGCAGATGGAGAAATTCTCCGGTGTTGCCAGCAACACTGAGACTGCCTCACCGCCTGCAGTGGTGTCCACCAGCCCTGAGCAGAGGGAGCAGGCTGAGGCAGGCCATGAAAGCATGAAGAGCATGCTGATCTCTCCTACAGATGTCCCCACACGCCGCAGTCGAGCCAGCCGGGGTAGGAGTGGACAGGGACTGGGAACTAGGGTGGCAGAGCAGGGCAGTGGGAGCCCCTCAGGAAATGAGGCTCGAGGGATGCACAGCTGTCTGGACATGGCTGATGCTGGTGTTCCCATGCTCCTTGTGCAGGGACAGGGCATACCACCCCAGCCCAGGGGTCCCCAGCCCAGGAGGATGTTCCCAGCTCCCCAGACGATGCCTCGGATGAAATCATGGACCGCTTGGTAAAGTCAGTCACACACAACACCAACCCCCGGCCCTGTGCCAACAAGGAGCGCAAGAGGTCCCGTGGCAACAGGAAGTCCTGTAAGTCAGCACTGTGGCAGATACCATGCCCTGTCCCATCTCTCTCCTTGTCTCCATGATCTGTCCTATCTCAGGGTCCCAGTTCCTGTACTCTGCCCTATCTGCTTCCCTGCCCCCATGCCCTGTCCTACCTCTGTGTCCTTTTCCCAGTCCCCATACTCTATCCCATCTCTATGTCCCTTTCTCCATGCTTTGTCCTATTTCTGTCCCTGCCCCCATGCCCTGGGAGGCCCCTCCCTGGCTGGCTGATCTTAGCATCCCAGTGGTCAGGGATCCAAGTTCAACCTAACAGGCCACACTCACAGGGAGTAGGGGGTACCCCAGAACAAGACCATTCCACTCTTACCAGTGCAAGCACAGCCCCCTCCTCACTTTGCTCTTAGCACGGACAGACTGTCCCAGCACAGCAGGACTAGTTTGTTCAGGTAGCTGCTGGGTATGTGGGCTTGCATCCCAGCTTGCTGTAGGAGAGCCTACTGGTGTGAGCTGGGGCTGCTTGCATGTTCTAAAGCTCTCCTTTTCCCCACAGTGAGGAGGACCCTGAAGAGTGGGCTCAGCGATGACTTGATGCAGGCCCTGGGTCTGGGTCAGGCACCTGGCATGGACGTTTGAGGCAGCTGGGGGAGCAGTGCGTGCCACCAGGGCTGGGGCTCATGCTGCTCCCCTCTTCAGCCACCATGGCAGCCCATGGGGAAAGACATGGCCATTTGCCAAGCACCACAGAGCACTGTGCTAGCACTGCTGTGCCTGATGCAGTCTGTGGTCCTTGCAGGGCCAACACAGTCTGCACCCTTGGCCTTGCGTTGCTTTTCCTCAATGGCCCTGAGCTCCAGGAACAGCGGAGGGCAGGATGGGAATAATGTCCCAGGAACTGCTCTGTGGCAGCTTTGCACCTGTGGCTAGTGTAGACAATGGAGGGTGAAGTGCAGCAGGGAGGTGCTGTGTGCGCTCAGGGACTGGTTGTGTGTGCGTAGAGGCTCAGAGTTTGCCTTCTGAACAGCATTAGAGGGAGCAAGAGACTGGATCCAGACCCTCTCCAGGAATTGGGTCTGGCCAGAGGCCGCTGTGGCAATAAAATGATCTGACACTGCTGCTGACTGGCATTGTCTTTTGCACTGGCACGTGGATTGGCCTGCTTCTGAACCTGGAAGCCAGGAGGCTCTCGATGTTGCAAGACAGAGCAGGTGCCTCCAGGTAGTGCCAAGGAAAGAGGCAGGAGAAAAAGGTCAATGCTCCCTCCAGCAGCCCCAACGCAGCCATCGTCCTTGTCCTGAAGAGTGAGAGGTTGAGCTGCCCCAGGGACAGGGGTCAGATCACAAGGCCCTGGCACTGCTGGAGATGTCCCAAGTTGCTTGGCCATTGCCAGTGCGATGGCCTGCCTGAGAAGGAGGGCAGAGACCTTGTGCTGAGGCAGTGCAGAGCGTATGCACAGGGAGAAGACTGAAGGTCCAGAGGGAAAGGGGAGGTGGGGGATGGAGCATGCACTGCGCATGGATTTATCTGGTGCTGGCCGTGTGTCCCTGGATGAGGGGCTGGTCTTAAGCCTCCACAGGAACCATGGGAAGGGCATGGCAGCCTCCACTCTGCCTAACACATGGACAGTGAGGAGCAACCACAGCATTTATATATCCATGCCAGAGGCTGGCTAGTGAAATAGAGACCCACGAGCATGCGGGTGCTCTGCAGCCAGGCAGAAAGCAGAGCATCCCTTGGCAAGCCTCTCCCTCACAGGGGATAGAGGATTGTAGAGGCTAGATTTTGTAGGGTGGCAAAATCCACCCTGCTTGGCTGCCTGCTAGTCTGCGGCCCAGGGTGCTGCGTGCATCCAGCGTGCCATCATCTGTGCCCTTAGCATGGAAGCTGGGGCTGAGGAAGGAAGGCACTTGTGTGGATTTCCTGCCAGAACAGCCTTGGAAAGATGGTTTTTTTCCCTCTTGAACATCTGTGTCAGTCTGTGACTGGGCCAGGCTGTCAGTGCCCTGCTTCCCCTCCTCGCACCCAGGCTGGCCTAGAAACAGTACCCACACAGGTGTCTGCTGGGGCTGGCCTGGCAGGAGCCCCTCATCGGCCTGCCTTCACTCCGGAGACCATGCTGCAGCAGAAAATTGGAGAGGCTGGAGTTGTGGTGGGAGCACAGCCAAAGTGCACATCCGGTTCCAGCACTTCAAGGCAGAGGTGGTGAGGCTGATGGGCAGGAAGCGGTTGTGCCAGGCCCCACTGCCCACGCCTGCCTGGCCTCTATTCTGCCAGGCCCGCCCATGGCCTCCCTGGCCCACTGCAATGCCTTTGGGGGCTATGTCAGGCCCAGGGCCCTGTAATCAGCTGAGTTATAAACACTAGGGATGGGGAAGGCACAGGGACCTGAGTCCTTCCCCTGTGCTGTTACCATGTGGCCCCAAAACAGCCAAGCACCCTGCATGGCTCTGCAGCCGCTGGGAGCACCCAGCATTGCCTCCCGGCACCCTGCAGAGGGTCCCCTGTGCTCATCCAGGCGTGAAGGGGCAGGCGGCACTTTCCCAGTGTTGGATGCTGCATTACTCTTACCTCCAAGCTTCTCAGTGTCCTGCAGTTCACTGCTCCTTGGGGAGCCCAGTGCAATGCTCCCATCAGGGTGCTGAGCTTTGAGCGGCAGGTGCTATACCTGCACATCACTACTTTTCCCTGTGCTAAATCAGCATCCCTCTGGCTGCAACTGCTCAGCTCCTCTACTCTGCCCTGGGGCAAGCATGCTTGGCATCAAAGCAGCCAGCCCCTCTGCCCTCCCACGACCAGTAGGCTGGGGCAAAGCCACGCGCTGACACACGGGAACAGCACATTCCCTGTTCATTACCAAGGCACTTGGGGGGTACCCTGCAAGACGAGACTGAAGGCTGCTGCCAGCCTCAGCACCAGGCCTGTCTCAAGGCTGTACTCTCAAGGGCAGGAGCGAGCCGTTGGATCAGGAGCAAGGCCACAATATGATAAACACAAGGAGGGCAGCAGCAGCATCCAGTCTCAGGGATCTCACTTCCCAAAACCCAGAATGTCCCTTGCAAAACTCTCCCTGGGTTTTTTAGCCAAACAAGGACCCAGGCAGAGCCAACACTACACTGCACAGTTTGAAGCTGGACTTTCCCACTCCTAGCGCAGGTAAAGCAGGGTATAGCCTCTTGCAAATTTGGATGTGGGGAAGCTGTAAGCCTCTGAAAAAATCTTTATTTGCATGTGCTCAGCAGAGACGAGCTAGGTCACAAGGTAAATTTTCCAAGGACAGCATCTCCCAGGGGTATGCCCAGAGCTTTTGTGGCCTGTGAGATGTCCAGACTGGAACATGCCACCTCTTCACCCAACACAGCACAACATCCAGAGCATGGATTAAAAACCATGCTGGATGTCAGGAACTGGCTCTGAGCATGTTGCAGTGCTCCTTGTGGGTCCTATAAGCCCAACTTTTTGGCCCTTGGGCACCATTTCTGAGCTACCTGGAAGATAAGTCCTTCTGCTCTGGCAGAACTGCTGTTGCTGCTTCCAGCAGTGGCAGCAGGAGTCTGGAAACCTTCTCTCCACAGGGTAGAGCGCATGAACCTGATGCTGAACACAAGGGCGTGGGCGCATCCTTTGCTGTGCTTTAAACACTATCACCCATGGCTAAGGCATTTGGGAATTGTGGCATGTCATCCATCACAGCAGCTCCACCTAAGTGCTGCCCTGGTGTTGCCTCCAGCAATGAATCCAGCACAGCAGGTCTTCTGAGGCTTTCAAAGAATGAAGAAAAACTCCATCTGGCAGGGCTGCTTCTTCCTCTTGGTTAACCTCTGTGAGGGGGCTTCTCCCTACTGTGAGGCCCTCATTAGAGGTTGGACTCAGCTGTGTCCTAGGAGGAGCTGGGTAGTGCCAACCTACCGCAGCTACCAGTTGAGCTGCCTATGAGGTTTCTCTGGACACTTTTGGGGACAGCAGGGTATCAGGTCAAGAGCTGCATGTGTCCTGTCCTGCACTCCTGAACCAAGGGATGCTGAGGGATACAGCCCAGCTTTCCTCACTCCTTGATTCAGTGTACAGATCTGACAGCAAGAGTGGCACTGAACCCCAGCACTGGATGCTCTTGGTGCTCTGGGCTCCAGAGCACCCCTGTATGCTCAGGTCCTGAACCAGGTGGCAAGAAAACAGAAATCAAGGGATCCTTGGAGGCAGAGCTTTGGATGCGAGGGAAACAGGTTAGCTCACCAGGACACAGAGCATGAATGACCCCCAGAATCAGCCAAGGAATTCAGCACCAGAATTTTCTCAGCAGGAAAAGAAAGATGCATTAATAATACAGAAGAAAAGCTGGGATGGCAGGGTATACTGCCCCCCAGGACCTCTTGGCACCAGCAGTAGAGCTGAGAGTAGCACGAAGAACTCTGGGGATGTATGTTCCTGCTCTTGGCAGTGGGCTGCATGCTCCTGCCAGGGTTTGGGGTGTGCACCATTGCTGCCAACCTGGCCTTTGGGTACGTATGGCAAGCCATTAGGGGAAGCACTGGAGGAGCTCCCATGACATGCTGCTCCTGCGGTTGGCAGTCCCTTCTCAGAAGCCCATTCCTCGGAGAAGACCACCTTCCTGCTGTTCTGTGGTGAGCTCTGTGCTCTGCACACCACCTGAGAGAGGGTCCAGCCACCGCTCAGCACATGCACACCCTGGGAGGCTGCGTCCTTAGTGAAGGTCTCCGCCAAACCATGTTTATTTTTTTTTCCCCGTCTGTTTTTGGTTTTACAGCCTTGGTGACATTTCCAGGATTCCCAGCCTGGCCCCAGGCACACGCTGCCCTTGAAAGGCGCCTGAAGTACTTGGCTTGGCTGCAATGCAAGTGAATCATGTCAATTAAACATAAGGCCCCCCCCCACCCCCACCCCGGGAAGGGAGAGAGGAAGACATCTCAATGCATGAGGCTCTTTCATGAATGTAGGCAGGTTCGTGGGCCATTGCAGCCCTGCATGATGCTTGCCTGGGGCCCAGGGCATGTATGGCCTTGGGCTCCACAAGCAAAGCTGGTGTTGGGATGCTCTAGGTAGCTGTTTACCAGGATTGTGCTGGAGGAGGCTGCTCCCAGCCTCCAGGCTGGATGAGGCTAGTGCTGGTCCCTGTTGGAACACCCTGAGGCACCCACAGATTCTCCCTGACTCCAGCTCTGCCTGTGGCTGGGCTGAACCTGCACATGGCTCTGGTTCCAGCTGCTTGCTGGGGCTGCCCACTGAGGCTACCCAACACATCTGCCCACAGTCTCCCATGCCTGAGGAGTCCAAGTCCACCTTGCCAGGCTGGAGATTCTCCTGGTCCAGCCACCCTCCTGGTTGACACCTGCTGCCACGAGGGGGCATGGCAACCACACATATGACACCCCAGAGAGGCGAAGCAGTCCCACGGCTTCCATGACACAAGCTCTCATGCCTCATGTCCCACAGGTCTTCAGGGAATCACATGATAGGTTTCATTTTGCTTTTATCACCTTCATTGCCCTAGGGATGGACACCCCAGCCCCCTCAACAAGAAGTCCTACAACTTGATGATCACTCTCTTGTTCTTATGTTAGTGAAAGCCACATCCTCAGTCCCAACTATTCACTCACCTAGTTGGAGTGGGCTCCGATCTCCCAAGAGTCTGCAGTCTCTCAGGTCTCTCAGCCTCATCCCTGGACCCCATCTAGGTTTTGCCAGAAAGCAGAGGTGTGCATAGGACACCAGGGACAAGGCCAGCCTGATTTGCTGTAGCATTTACCATTCTCTTCTGTAACAGTTTGGCTATTTGGCATTAGGGCAGGAGGTACTGCAGCAGGCACCTGATCGGGCCCTTTACAGAGCTTATGTTGAAGAATGTTCCCTGCTTCCCCTATGCCACCCTAAATTTGTGCTCTGTAAGATCTTTCAATGGGAGACTGTTCCAGCTAGAGAGAGCCTTTGCTATCACTCTCAAGAAGTGATTGGTCATGTTAGCTCCATCCTCTGTGTCCATAGGGTGGCCATCTCAGATACACACCTCATGGCATGGGAGCTTGTGGCGGTCATGCCAAAAAGCAGGTCCAGGGAAGCTTTAGATTGTCCAGTTGGAGGGCACGTGTGCCACAGCCTGCCAGGGCAGAAAGGCAAGGTTTGTGCCAGTGAAGCAATGCAGGGTAGGCATGTGGGGGCTTCTGTCCTGCAAACCTTTCTTCTTTAGCTATTGCATAAGATGAAAATACCCAGGACACTTCTGTAGACAAAAAGGGCTGGGCTGTGGAGCACGGTACAGGAAGATGGTGGGGGCAGAGGTGGAGTAGAGATGGCAAGGCTTCCTATTTACTCAGGCCCTGCAAAACTGCTGCGTGCTGAGAGCTCAAAGGCAGGAGAAACCCCAGCCCGATCTGGTCTGCCCAGCCCAGGTGCTGTGTTTTGCCTGCCTGCCTCTGCATCATGGCTTAGGCCATGGTCTGGCTAAACTGGATCCTTGGGAAGGCAGGCAAGCTGTGCCCTGGACGAGAGATGGGGAATCATTACTTGCCCCAGTTAAACATAGGTCCTCATCCTAATCAAATAGGGTGGACCCTACCCTCCTCACACTGCACTGCTTTTCTTAGCTGTTTGGTCTCACATCAAGTTGCATCTCCCCTGTGTGGGCCAATGCAAGCTCAAAGCTCAACCATGGCCCTTACAGTCTTTGTTATCCATGTCACTGAATGAAGGCAAATCAATAGCCCACCCCAAAGGTCCCTGCTTGACTAGCACTCTTGGAGATCTGCCTGCTCAGCCTCTTCATCATGCACTCAGTAAGTGTCTTTGTGAAAGCTTCCTGATGGCCAAGGCTTTTTGGCCTGTTGTATTCTCACCCTGAAATCAGTTACAGGCTGCTCTCATGGGAATGTTTCCACTGTTTTTCCTGAGCCCAGGTGGAGACCTGCAATCCTGTGTGGGGAAAAATTCTAGATTTTTTTAAAGTGCTGAAGATCCATTACTCTGCAGGTGTGCTGGGACACACAGGAAGGGCCATTCCAACCAGGCATAGTGCAACTTCATTTTTGTTTATGGGCTGGAGATGCCAGAGCAATTTTTGCAATACTCGGCAAGCCTTGGCCAACTTCCAGGTACATCATTATAATCCGTTGCCCTAAAATTCCTCCTGCTGCCTCAGCTGGAGGACTCATCCTTTGCCTCCTGTCCCCAGAACTCTTGAGCAACCCTGGGCTGGCAACATGCTCTGCTCTGTAACTACCTTCCCCAGCAGCACAGGAATGGAGGTGTAGGATGGGAACCAGGTCACAGATGCTTTGACCTATTGCCCTCTTCCCTCAGGGCAGCAGAGGCAGGATGTCACCTGGAGCACGGTGTGGCCAATGTCTCCTGGGTCTGCCTTGTCGGCTGTCTCAAGGCCAAGGGGAAGCCTCATCTGTCCTGTCCCTGTCACACTAATAGCTAGGCAGAGGCTCTGTGATAAAAGGCAGAAGAAAAGGGAGATGGTAGAATGATGTAGGGTTGATAGGATGCAGAAAAGGGCTTAGCCCTAGGCTTGGCAGGGGGGCTGCCCTAGGGCAGGAGAAGCTTAGCTGGAAGTGTTGTTCAGCTTCTTCCTTCCAAGCAAGGATTGCTTGAGGCCAGGAGCTGAGTGAGCCACCAGAACCAGAAAAAGCTACAAAGGAAAGAGGAAGCAAGAGCAATATGGATGAAGGGGAGATGCCAAGTTTGACCAGGAGCAGAGAGTACCACCTTCATAGCAGGTTAAGGACACATCTCCTCCTCTCCGTCTAGGCCCTGATTCAAGCAGGTGAAGGATTTCTTACTTTCTGAAGATGGATGAGAAACGAAAATGGAGGCATGGGGCAGAGGTGCTCCTGGCTACTGGCACCGGCCAGGGACTGAACCCACAGGCTGAGCTCAGAGACAAGTGTGGCTGTGTGGTCGTGCAGCCATGGGCTTAGCAGACTGATGCCAGAAGGCTAGGGGTGGTAGGCTCAGGCCAGAGCACCCAGCACTGAGCATGACAATGATGTCCCACGTTCCACATGCAGGCAGACACCAAGTCTCGTCTGCTCAGACCTTGAGCATCATATGGCACTGCCAAACAGCAGTGCCTTGAGAACTACATCCAAAAACAGTCCAGAAAAGGTCACAGCTGGCAAAGTAAGCCTGGTATGGGTATCATGAGTACCCGATCAGATGGGGGTGCAGAGTCCGGGAACCCCCTGCCTGCGTTAGCAAAGCTGGCAGCACCCAGAGAGCCAATGGAGACTTTCCAGCCATAAGGCGAGGAGTGTGGTTCCTGCAGCACACAATGTTGCCAGTTTGCTTGGGGAGCACAGCCTCAGCAACCTGGGGAACCACACTGCAGAAAGCCCAGCTGGTGAATGGGCTGCCAAGACTGGGTGGGCAAAAGGGTATGATAACATGTGATTTTTCACCTAGTCAAAAAAGCTTAGTGTCAGAGCAGGGAATGGAAGAAGGTGAAACCTCCCCGAGCCGTGAGTCTGGCTGGAAGTAGAAATGTATTTTGTAAATACCTGGGGATCCCTCCCAATCAGACAAAACCAGTCAGGGCCAAGAATTTTCTGAAGGTGAGAGGATTTACAAAGAGAAGGATCTGGGGTCAGTGCTCAGCTGGATGCTAAGTTACACTTTCTTGGGTAGCAGTTCTTTTATTCCCCAAAGGAGTTTGCTGGCTGGAGAGCCAGTGACAGTGCAGGGCTGGTGCTGCTCAGATGAGGGTGCCCCAGAAGCAGAGAGGTCCAGTCAGCCCCTATCAGAGAAGGCAAAGGAAAGGCTTTTGTGTCCCTGATCTCTCAGTTGCAGGGGATGATGGGTAAGCACAAGGTTCATGTCCAGCCCCTATAGATGAAGGACAAGGGTAGACCGCAGCTGGTACAATAGGAAGGCTAAAAACCCTCCTATGGGCCTGGGACAAAGGCTAATCCCACTAACACAGCATTGAGCTAGGAGAGTCCAAAAGGCCGGCAGGCAAAGATGTCCCTCTTCTGCTAAAGCCAGACCAAGCATGTGTTTCTGCCACTGCCAATAGCCCAGCACAAGAAGGGATGTTCCCACACACAGCGGAGGGCTGTGCAGAGAACTGTGAGCTAGCCCTGACTAAGGCAAATTCTGGCACCATCTCTTAAAATCCCAACATCAACAGGCTAGCCATTAAACAGTTTGAAGACCTGGCAGCTCTCTGAAAGCTGCTCTGGGCAGGGAATCAGCTCTGAGCAGCTGGTCTAATTAGTCTTGTCCCTCAATTAAGTAAAACATGTATCAATGACCTGGAAAAACTAAGCAATCGCTGCTGAGGAAGTCTGCTGACTACATAAGAACTGGAAGACATCAGGAGGTGCAGGACACCCAGGGTGCATAGGATGCTGAGTGCAGTTACCTGCATTTTATGGTATAAAAATGTAAGGAAAGCAGAAAACAGCCCTCAGTCACAACCCAAAGGACTGTCCCTTGGAAATTAGGCCTGAAAAGCCCTGGGGTCAGAAGGAGAAGATCCCAGCACAAAGAGTTAACATGGGCATCTGTCAGGCAGCTGTGCCATGAGAAGTGCATGGTTTGGTAGACCGCACGTTCAGCTTTCAGGCCCTCAGCTTGGGGAAAAATCACAAGGATGTTAAAAGGTTGGGAACATTTGTTGCAGAAAAGGGCTCCTGGAGTTGAATCTGGTTTAGCTGAATCACAGACATTTAAAGAAATGACCATCCTGGGGAAGAAAGCTGTGATAACAGAGATCTCTTCACTCTGGCAGCCAGAAGTACAACTAGAACCAGTAATATAGCACAGGTTCGGTGATATGACACAAATGGTTAGTGCTGAGAGTAATTAACCACTGCATTCGGAAAGATGTTTTTGGTCAAAATGAGAATTAATTCCAGGCAGTACAAGGACTTGCGTCATGTCTGACAGTCTAAGGCCCAAGATGCCAATGGGCTCCATACCAGGGTCCCACATTTCTGCTGCAAAATAAAACTGCCTTCACATCCAGCACTGCCACAGGCTCTTTGGGAGAAAAGCCACTGCCTAGGAAAGAAGGAGCTGCTCTGCTTTAGTTAGCAAGGCACATTTCCAACATTCCCCTTTCCCTATCTGGACACCCAGGTGTGTGATTGACAGTCCATAGCAGATACAGAGCTCACAAGTGATAGTCAAGGGGGTCAGAACCCCACAGCTCCCTGTCCCGGGACAACTGCTCCCAAGGAAAGAACATGCTCCATGGTCCAAGGGACCAAGTGCTGGCACAAGTTTCCATCAAAGCTGAATAGACAAAAGTGCCCTGTTAGATACTCACCTGGATGATGTTTCCTGAGGAGATAATAGCAGTGGAAGAAAAACTTGCTGTTTTGAGAAGATTAAGTACCTATGGGAGCAGTGCAGATGAATCACATCACTCATGGGCCTAGAGTCCCTGGAAATGGCTCATGGCATTTCGAAAACAATGTAATGAATCTTCTGCAGATGAGATTAGGGAGTGGAACAATTATCTCAAAACCTGTTAGTCATGGGAGGCTCCACTGAGCTATAGGAACAGCCTAGGGCAAGGGGAGCACTGAAAAGATGTGAACCCCCATGGGCATCTATGCAAACAGTTGTACTTCAGCCACGGGAAGGGTGTGGGAGATGGCTGTGATCAAACCAGCCCCACTTCCAGTTTGAAGAAGGCCAGCTCTAATTAGCAAATTAGGTAAGGAAGACACCAAGTAGGTCAAAAGGTAATAGGGCTATCACCAGCATTTCCTAACACAGCAGAGCAGTTGGGAGGCACCCTCCGGTGTTGAGCAATGAAAAGATTAACACAGCCAGGCACTCACTTCAGAGGAATAGCCGCCAAGCTCACCCTAACCACATGCTAGTCTATGCCTTTTTACAGCGAGCTGGGGAATGGTCAGAGCATGCAAAGGATACAGATGTGATACTGTTGGTCCAAAAAAGAGACAGCCCCACACTACCAGACCTTTGCAGAAGGGCTCCTGGGCTGCACAGCCCTGCTGACAAGATGCAGCATGCCCCACCTTGAAAGCATCCGCAGAGCCACGACCACGCCTGCTCAAACCCGGGCTGCACTAGACATACAGCCTGGTGGTGCAGCCACCCCATCCCCCTCCCAGCTGTACCCAAGTTTCCCAGCCCCTAGGCTTGACTATCCCTGAATGGGATGGTCACCTGACAGCTTGCTGACAGCTTCTCCGAAAGGAGTGCATGTTTTGCCCCGGAAGCCATCTCTAGACACCTCTGCTTTGCGCAGTCACCGCCCTGTGGGTTAAGCTTCTCTTTAGGAAGGTGATAGCTGAAAAGGTGATGACAAGACCCCCCCCCGCCCCGTGGCAAGCTCTTTGTCACAGAAGGCACAGTGTCTTTCTACAACCCTTCTTTAGCTCTCCCACAAGAAGGAGAGCCCCAATTCATGTGTGACATGCTTTTGAAAGGAAGGACAAACTGACATCCAGATTGGCTCTGAAAAAGATGTGTGAAATAATGCTGCTATTTAGGAATAGTCACATCTACCTTTTCTGAAACAAGGTAATCTGTACAGTCTGCTCTAGGCTGCTTTACCACATGCTGGCAGCTTTGTAGGAAGAGCTGGCTGCTGCCCCAGGTGCCACACACATATAACCTTTCTCTTCACACCTGTGTAGGCTCTGGAAGCAAGCATGGCTGGCGGGATCATGCGGAGAAGCAGATGTTTCACATGGTATCACCAACTAGTCCCTTGATGGGCTCTCACCAATTTGGCCAAACTATTTTAAGGTGACTTCACTTTCTGACCATCTTTCTTTCTGTAAAACACAATATCCCTGACCCCACTCCCTCACATGTCCCAGCCGCTCTGGCATGTCCAGTGCAGCGAGTGATGCTCTCTTTGGAGACCAGGTTTCACAAAAGCCTGTCTGGGCCCCAGGCATGTGCAGCAGGAGGTAAAACATTTCACCAGGCAAGTGTGACTGCCAGTGAGAGCCAGGGAGGCACCGCAGGGTGCTGCAAACACCTCACTGCCCAGGGTGGTCTGAGAGCAGCATGGTTCTCCCCCAGCCTGGGCTTTCTGGGGCTGCAGATCTGCTCTAGGGTAAGCAGCCCACAATGATTTCCAGCACCACAACCCTTTTCTGAAGCCCCAGCTGATAGAGGGAATTTGTAAGGTGCAGAGCGGGCAGGTAGAAATACTTCTGCCTAATACAGGAATGGGCCAGAGCAGCTGGACATTGTGGTGCTGTCTTTAATTGGGGTATGTAAGCACAATTGACTGCTTTATGAGTAAATCCTTAGTATTAAAGGCTTAGTACAGAGACTTTAGTACACCTGGGTGCACACATCTTTCACATTTCAGAGTAGGAGAATGTTTAAACAATCAGGGATTTTCAAAGCTTTTTCAAACCTCAAGTGATGCTGCATAAAGTCTCATAAAGAACTCTAAAGAGTTAGCTGAATAAATGGAAATTTGTCAAAAAATATCATTCTTCTCTTTGGAAAAATGACCTTTCTTCAATGAGATTTTTTTTCAAACTTTGGTGATGTCACAGAGTAGGGAAAAAAGGAGCCCAGCCAGGCTGGCATTACCTATGTCACCAGGCACATTCACAAGAAAAGGAAGAATGGGGGAAACATCATTCATTTTTGCCCAAAGTGTTGCTCAAATTTAGAATAATCCATTTCAGAGCCCTTGTTGTGGTCTCTATTGCTTTCCTTAAAACATTAAGCTCAGTATCTCGAGAACTAGTTGGAGCAGCAGGAAAGAGCCACTATACTGAGAAATCGGGAATATCCTCAGTGTTGCTACAATGTCACCACTCCAGCCTTGCTGAGGTGCACCTGGTAAGCTCCTCTTTCATTAGCTAAAACAGTACTTGTTTTCACCTCAAATGAGGGAGATGGGGAGGTAGATTGTGTACCCAGGAACAGTTTTGGGCTGCTTTAAAGTATTTTTAAAAACTCCCAGCACAGCTTTATGGCATGGGAGACCTGGACAATGGCATTTAACATGGCAAAGAACCCAGGTGACACCACAACCTTGGTTCACATTCCTCCTTGGGAACAGCACAGAGCCATGCCACAGGCTCAGGGGATGCAGCAGGAGGATACAGTTGTGCTCCCTCTGTGCAAAGAGCTGGACTGACCACACCATCTCCTGGAGGGAAGGATCACCTTGGGTCCCCAACTATCAGCTGCAGGCCTGCAAAATCCATGTCCTCTTCCTCACCACGGGTGTTAGAGAAATACCTCTCAGTAATGTAGACATATGCAGTGCCCAAAAACCCTCTAAAAAAGATAGTCAGGCTGACATGGCCTTCACAGTCTGTCCAAAACAGGGACACTTTGGCTGGAACTGGAGCTTTTTTGGCAGAATTAAGTCTGTGGGTGTCCCATAAAAAGAACAAGCAGGACTAGGAAGGCAGCCTCAGATGGGAGTTGCTTTTGTGGCATCTGGGCTGCCTCCATGGGATACTATATCAAATCTTCCTGCCCTGCTGCTCCAGAAATACTGTTGCAGGGGAATCCCCTCCTGGCCAGCCTACAGTAGCTGTTAGAAGTAGAGTGGATCAGACATGCCTGGCCTTGCCGTTGAGACTCACATGTCCAGCCATTACCCCAGCCACTCCAGCCTGCCTCAGCATTCCTGTCTGGCACACTGCTTTGTGCTACTCCCACACCTCCATCTTCCCCCAGGATGCCAGTCCCCCCACATACACAACTTCCCTGGGCTGCATCCATCACACCGGGGTGGCACTGCCAGCCTGCATGGCATAGCAGTGCTTTGGGGCTAAGCTAGCTAATCCAGAGCAATCAGGGGGAGTCAGAGTGATTAAGGCTCATCATCCTCTCCAGCACACTGGAACCAACAAGATCTGTCCAGCTGAGTGCCCCAGGGGCAGGGAAGGAGTGATATCTGCATCCTTTATCAGAGCCGTGATGGCAAAATCAAGCTCTGTCATCTACAGAACCAAGCCCTGCTCCATCCCACCATGATGGACCGCATAGTCCTGGCCCACAGCCACTCAGCACGAGCTGCACACCTCTGCTATTTGCCCCGCCCAGCATCCTCTATACACACCAATTCAAGTCCCATTCAGCCAGCAGAAAGGTCTTGTTACCCCTTGCAGGGTGAGTGATGGCAGAAGCACCTGTGCAAGCACATTTGGCCATAAAGCAATGCCCCAACAGGGAGAAGATGGGGCAGGGACCAATTCCTCTCACCCTACTGCTGCAAGTATTATGTCACCATGTTAAAGAAGGAGCGGATTCCTGTGGGAGAGCCTGCAGCCATGCTCTGGGAACATCCATCCTTCTCTACCTCACCGGCATTCCCTGCATTCCCCTGCCTGGAAGAGCAGGGCTGCGAACCAAGCTGGGTCCCACCACCACACCCCAGAAAAACCACCCCAGCTTGTTTGACTCTGCACTTCTGCAGAGCTGCGGCTGCTGCTACTGCTGCTGCTGCTGACGAAATGTGTTTTTCCTCCAGTACAACAGGGGTAGTTTTCACACCGTGCAGGGCTGTTTCAAAGGAGGATGGCAAAGGCATCCTCTTCTGCACCTGCTGTGCCAGCTTTCAGGCTGTGCCAGGGCTCACAGCACTGGCTGCTCTCCCCACTGCTGTTGCCTAACCGCTGCCTTGCAGAGGCAGCTGGCAGAGGTGCCTGGCTTCGACAGCAACCCAACTGGCAAAGGCATGGCTAGCATCCAAAAACTTTGTAAGGACTGCAGACTAGTGTTGATCCTGGCATGCAAAGGTCTGTTGCCCTCACATACAAACACCATGAAAGGCACAGTGGGTCAGGCCTGTGGCAGGAGGCAGCAGGCACTCCATGACGGAGGGGCACAAAGGATCACCGAGTACAGAGACTTGGTGAAATATTAAGACACTTAAATAAAGTGAACCCAGCAGGAGCAATTAGCTTGTGTAATAAACGGGGTAACAAAAGGACTTTGCCCCACCAGCCAAGGTGGTGTGGGGAGTTCCTGCCAGCACCTGCCATATGTGGTGCAAACATGGGGCCGTATTGGTGACACAGGCCTCACATGTGGCACCACGCAGCAGGGCTTTGTTCATGCTTCATACCACTGCATGCTGGCACAGGCAAGGTGCAATGAGCAAGAGCGAGGTGAAGAGCCCAAGGACACATGGGCTCTCGGGTCTGCTCCGTCACGCATGCATCACTGTCTGATGCTGGACTCCATGCCTGTGTGCTTGGAGGCTGCTGACAGCGACAGCCCATCCCCTCCACAGCGGAGCAGCAGCATACTCCCTTACTGCAGCGGCATCTGCCACCCACACTGCTTCAGCTCCAGGATGGTACCCTCACATGCCTGCAAAGCCTCAATCCAGTCCACTCACTGCACTATAGCGCTGAAATAATGCTTGGTACCCAGGCAGGGGCATATTGCATGTTTGCAAACAAAAGCAGCATCTTGGGAAATGGTTTGGGAGCACCTGAGGGTCATTAGCCCCAAATCACAGGGCCCCTGGAGAGCATCCAGGGAAGTGATTCACACATCTACCTACCTGGTCTAGCTATAGGGAAAAACCTGAATGTGGCCAGCCAAAATGCTGGGTCCTGGTCGAGGTTGGCGTTCGGCTTGGCTCCCATATGGAACTCCCTGCTGCAGAATGGCAGGTCCTGGGGAAAGCAGAGAGCCAAGATGGTGAGATTGCTCATGTGGGGTTCCAGGGGAGAAGCAGTGTCCTGTGCAGCAGAGCAGGCATGCAGAGCTCTGTGCTCTGCTGTTCCAGAAGGACATAGGTACTGGTGACACTGCATATTATGGCTCCGTCCTGTCCGCTGTCCTGCCCCTGAGTCCATCATAGCCTTGTATGATGAAAAACCCCACCAGGAGAGGAGCTGGGTTGTGTGCAACCTGCTCAGCAGCCAGGAGAAGATTCCATCCCACAGGGAGCCATGCAGCCCCACAGTGCTGTCAGAGCATCCAGCCATGCTGAGTGAGCATCCCCAAGGCAGACGGGATGGCCACCATCGCCTTCATTTCAGGCACATAAAGGTTAGATGAACCAGACCCAGCAAGATACCCTCTGTTCCCACTGGGATCAGGGAAGATGCAACCAGTAGCTCTGGAAGGTGATTCATTCTCCTCCTGAGACAAGCATCAGAAATAGGGCAGACAAACTATTCTCTGGAGCTGCCTGCCTCTCTTACGGAGTACACCACAGGGGCTGAATGCACCTCTGACTTGAGTGAGGGCTCACCATGCTGTCCCCTCAGTCACCTGGGCACCCCAGAGCAAGCCAAGGGCTGGCCAGTGCTTGAGGGCAGGACTGGCATGAGGGAAGCAGGCATCTGGCCAGCATCTAGGAATGGCTGCCTGCACACCCCTAGGCGAGCTACTCACCCATGATTAACCCTGCTTCTGGCCTTGGTAGCTCTTCTTGCTACTGTGTCTGCATGAGAAGAGTCACTGCTCCAAAGAGGGAATGCTGGCTTCGGCAAATCAGTGCCACCCACCCCAGCCACAGCACAGACAGATCAGGGCCGCCTTGGTGAGGAGGGCAGTGCAGCTCCCAAGGCCAGGGCCTGGCAAAGCATGCACTGCACAGCACGGCTTCTGCTCACATGCTGGTTGCACTGTGGCTCTGGGTTGAGCCTCCAGCCTCACCAAGAGAGCGATGCTCCTCTCTGCAAGAGCTCTGTTTTAGCAGGTTTCTGACCCCTGGCTTTGTTGCTGTTTCAGTCTCCATAACAATGAATTCCTTAACCTCACGCAAACCCCTCTGCTAAGGGGCATGGGTGGCAGGGGCAGAAACTGTTGCTCTGAGCTTCACTGAGCTGAAGCCAATGCAGAAACACAAGTTGCTCAAGCAAGCCTGGGCCTACAAGGTGGCACAGTACAGCACAGCATAGCACATCTTGGCTATCTGGGGTTTCTCAGGCTGTGGCCGCCCCGGGGGCCCACCACACTAACGTTGGAGTGATCCTAACATGATGCCAGCTGCTAGCCAGGGCTGACAGCCTGCAGGCAGCATGGACGTAGCCATCCTGCGGCTGAGGTGGATGTCTGGAGCACGCTGAGGTGGCTGTGGCATGCCGGGGGTTGGCGCACCGTGGGCAGCTCCCCGGTGCCCGAGAGCCGCTGGGCTGGGCTGGACTGGGCTGGGCTGAGCGGGGCTGCGGACTGCCGCCCCCTCGACCCCTCCCGCCCTGGGGCTGGCATCAGCATTCCGCGGTGGGACTGCCCGCAGGTGGCTCCCTCCCGCCCTGGGGGGCGCGGCGGGGACACCCGGCCCGCTTGCGGTTCATCCGCGGGCTGCGAGGGCAGCGCCGAACCGAGCCATGCTGGACTGTGCTATGCTGCGCCGAGCCGGGCTGAACAGTGCCGTGCCGAACCAAGCCGAGCCGTGCGGTGCCGAGTCAGGCCGGGCCGGGCCGGGCCGGGCCCTGGTGGCCCGGAGCCGGGCGAACTTCTCCCATTGGCAGGGCAGGAGCGGCTCCGCCCCTTTCCCACCGCCTGCGCTTTTATAAACGGGGAGCAGCGCGGCGGCCCGGGCTGCACGCGGGGCAGGGCGAGCGGGGCGGTGGGTGCGGCGCGGCGCAGCGCAGCGGAGCGGCCCCGCTCCCGGTGCCGCCGGCGCTGATGGAGCACTGGGCGTACGGCTCGCTGTGGGCGGCGCTGGCCGGCAGCCTGGCGGTGCGGGTGGCGCGGCGGGACGTGGTGCTGGGCCGGGCGCTGGTGCTGCCCCTGCTGTTGCTGGTCGCACTGCAGAGCCTGTGCTGCGCCTGCCTCCCGCTGCCCCTGGGGCTCGCGCTGGCTGCCGCTGCCGCCTGCCTGCTCCTGCGGTGGGCCCCGCCACGCAGGCTGCTCCCGGTGGCGGGCAGAGCTGTCCTCGTCACAGGTGAGTGCCCCGGCCCCCGCTCCACTGGCCTGGGGAAGCCTCATCCATGCCGCCTCTGGCTCAGCCTCGACGCCCTGAAGGCCCCCAGTGTGGAGCCACTGTGGTGTTGGGGTTGCTGAGGTGGCGGGAAGCATGGCCTGTGGGTGCTGCCATGGCTGCCTGCCTGGTTCTCTGAGCAGGCTGTCTGGCGCTTGGGGCAGCGCTGAAGGAAGGATGACAGCGAGGTCTTCAGCTTCCATGCTCTTCCAACCTTCTCTATGTCCAAACAGCAAAGGCCAGGCTGTATCTGCCCCTGGGCCCTGCCCCCAAATAAGCAGGACTTTGGGATGTTACATGGGTCCTTAGAAGTGGTTCCTTAGCTCAAGGACTCAAGCTCTGACTACCAGTCCCAGTGTAACAGTGTGAGTTGCTGCCTCTGAAAACCAAGATATTGAATGGGATACATGGCTAGTCTGGAGCGGAGCTGGCACTTTGGTTTGGGAGCACTTTGGCTGGCCTGGGAGCTGCTCTTGCCTCTCCTCCAGAGCTGTATTGGTTCTTAGACGGCTGAAAGCTTCTTGTGGCCTAGAGGCTATGGTGAGCACCAGCTCCCTTAGGGCTGAGCACCACTGATCTGCTGAGAGATGTCCTGGGGGCAAATGAGGCCACTTCCTCTCTCTGCAGGGGAATCCCTGAGAATGTCTGCTCTGCTGCTGATGCCCACCTCCTCTCAGGGCTGCCTGGCACATGGTGGAGTCAGTGAGATGCCCTTTTTCAGGGGGCATTGCGCTCTCCCAGTCCAGGATTGCACAGCTGTGGCTTGGCTTGTGGCTGAATTTCTTTAGGGTGTTAGTTTCCAGTGTATGAGTGCTTTACCCTCTCCTTTCTCTTGGAAGTGGTGCTGGAGGCACCTCTTCAGGATGGTAAGGATGGCTGAGGTCAGTGTCTGCAGGTACTTTGCTCTGAGACAGTGGCAGCAGGCACAAAGTGAGTAGGGAACACCCAAGCCAGAGTTCTCATTAATGCTGATGTACTGGGGAGGGGGTCTGCCAGCTCCCTGATGTTTCTGTGTGGATGCAAAGATGTATTTGCTTTGCAGGGGAGGCAAGCCTGTGGGCATGACCATGGCAGGGCTCCTGAGGATGTACTGCCTGTGTCTTTGTGGGAAAGTCTGGGTTGGCTTCAGAGAGCCCTGAGTCGGTGCTCAGATTGAGAGTTGGGATTTGGAGAAGGGGATGTACATGCTTTCTAGGAAAGCTCATCTTATGATGGGGAAGTTCCTATGAGAGAGGGAGAGGTGAGAGTCTGATCTCTTTTGCAGGTTGGAGGCTTTTGTAGAGCAGCTGGGAGGTGAGAAGCAGAGCTGCTCCTAGGTGCAGAGTGGAAGGCAGCCTCTTTGAAAGAGGAAGCTTGAAGGATCAGTGCAGGAGCTGGTGGTTGAATGGACAATTCAGCTGAGTGAAGGCCGAAGCAGCAGGGGCAGGGCTGGTTGGGGAGGGCTTTTTGCTGGGAAGACATGTATGACAGCCATATACTTGTGAACATGTGTGCTATGTTGATGGTGCACTCTGGCTTACCTGGTGCGTGGCAGACCAGGTCAAGCCTGCCCTGTGCCTGTGGCATTGCCTATATAATTAGTGAGTCAGCGACTGGAACAAGGTGTTCTTGCCTTGGTGCGTGGAAATGACACCTCTGCAGCTCTGGTGTTTGCTTTTAGCTGTAAATACTTTGTGGTTTTACAGGTTCAAGTTGCAGCTTGTGATGCGGGTCAGCATTTCCTTACTCAGCTGCTTGAACAGGTGCCTTTGAAGGTGCAAATGCTCTCAGATTGGACAGCTATCCAGTCATTTGCCTATTTGCATAATAATTAGCCTGATTCCTTTGTAGGTTAAAATCAAGGCACCTCTTGGCCACTGGGTATGGAGTAGCTCCTGGTGTCTCTTCCAGGAAGGCTATGCTGTCTGCCAGGTGCAGGGCAGCCAGGGAATGTCTGCAGGCCTCTTTGAGGAAGGCCATCTGTTCTTCCTCCTTTTGCCTGCTGGAAGCAAAACACTGCGGAGGAAAATATGGAGGTGGGTCACTGATGCTGGGCCAGGGGCAGATCACATGAACCAAAGGTTTTGGCTGTTGGTCAGAATATGCCTGTGGTGGTCCTTGCTCTCTGTATTGCTTTGGACCAGTTCAAAAACTGAACAGAGTTTTTCTGAGATGAGCTGCAGGCCAGGACCAGCACATGCTGGACAGATCAGGACTGGACCTGTCCTTCAGGTCAGGGTGGAGCAGCATGGGAATGGCTGTGGCTGACTTCTGGCAGGAATGGAGGGGCATCAGTGACAGTGTGCAGAGTCCAGGAATGGAGTGCTACCATGTTGGGTGTTATGCTGGACCCTGCGGGGGGGGGATGGTAGCTTTTCTGTGCTCTGTACTTAATCAAGAAGCACAACAAAGCCTCCTCCTAATCCTTTCTCATCTGTTAATGCCTGCCCCTGAAACAGCATGGGTCCCAGCTCAAAAAGCTGCATGCATTGTTTCTTCTGATCACTCCTGGGCTGCTGGCTTAATCTTGTGGCAAGAAGTTGCACAGGTTTAACTGCAGAATGCTTGCCTGGAGCATGGGAATGTGGCTGCAGCACTGGTGCATCTCCCAGTCAAATCCTCACCACAGCTCTTCCAGCCATCTGCTCTGGCAGGCCCCTCTGGAAAAAGCCTCAGACTTGAGCTCTACCTACAGTGCTCTTGCTTTATGTGCCCATCTGGACATTGCTGGCTAGTCAGAGCACTCTGGTTTATGGAATGATTGAAGAAAAACTAGCTTTGGATCCCAGTGAAAGATTAGAACCGATGCATACCTGCTCCAGAGCAAAGCTGCTGTATTAGAAACACTTGTGCTCAAAGTGAGACTAGAAAATCAGTATTTCCATTTGTGTTGCACATTTGCATTTCAGATGTCACATTTGGCTGGGACTTGACTAGAGCAGAGAGTAGGGACAGGCATGCAGCTGCTTCTGCCTATTGCTGGAGGGGAGTGACATGACAGGTGATGCAAGCTTCTGTGGAGCATCCCCTGGGCTAGTGGAGTCTGTGTGCACTAGTCTGTGCCATGCTGCTGGTGTGTGTTATATCTGTGGGTGTGACTCTGGGGTTCTTGGTTTCTATCTAGACTGCATGTCCTCTCTGGGAGTGTGGCTCTGGAGTATGCAGCCCTTGCTCAGGTGCAAGGATAGTGTTAATCCTGACTTCTGAGGAAAGGTCATAGCTATTTGCACTGAGTGTGAGGACATAAAGGGAAGGAGGTGGCTGGTAGAGGAGAACAGCCTCCTGTGCAGCACAGGCTAGCAAGACATCAGCTCCAGGAGGATGGGACAGTGTGAGGAGATGTGAAGGGATCAGCTGCTCAGATCCTGAGCTGGGAGACTCTGGGGAGCTAAACCTGCAAGACAATGTAGTGTGTCAATGCTGCCCCTTAAATGGGGCTCTGACTCATTCAGTGAGTGCAAAGATGCCTCAGAAGCCCATGGTCAGGTGCTGTCTTTGGTCAAGCTCAGCATGCTGCACTGACCATGGCACATGCTCTCTTGCAGTGTGGGAAGGCTGTGTATGGGCAGCTGTTCAGCTGCTTGGCTTGAGGCTGATCTGTAGTGGCCAAGCTATGGAGTCTTATCTCAGAAGGATCCAATACCCTGCATGCCTCGCTGTTGATGTGTGGTCAGGCTGCCCTATGGCACTGTGACTACTCATAGGTGGATGGGTACCCAAAGGCCAATATTGCATGTGGGGGGCAGTGGCTCACTGGGAGCAGAGTTGGTCTGAGTGCTGTGTCAAAGGGCTAGTTTGTGTGTGCATGCGCCACCTCTTCCCAAATCTAAACTGCATGAATAAGTGGGTGCTATTCAGTGTCTTTAGGCTGCATCAGAGTAGTTCTGTACCATGGGAGTGGAAATCAGGCATTGCTTGTGTCCCTTATCTCTTTCCTTTTGGAAATCTACACCAAAAGTGCTCTACCTTCTGCAAGCTTTTGCCTGTACAAAGCTACTCCTCACACCTCTTAAATGGGTAACTGTGCAAGCAAACTTAGAGGGAGGTGAGGAACTTTCATTTCTTGGCATCTCCAGTTCAAGACTGATAGCCTTTTTTGCAAGGTTTGCTTTGGCCCCAACATTAGTTACTGGGCTCCAAGAAATGAACAGGCCTCCTTGATCTCTGTTACTTTAAATATCAGCCTAGATGATCGCTTGGTCTCTTCTAGCCTTAGTGAATGTCTGTCAGTCAGTGATTCTGTGCAAACAGCCAAACACAAATGGAATCTAAGGTTTGCTGGAGATGGTAAAGAGACTATCAGAAGCATCCTTTGTCTCAGCTGCATGAAAACTGGATGCGACTAAAGCACTTGTGAATCTCTTGCTGTCATGTAGCTCTAGTGTTTGACTGTGGTTTTTCAGACATGCGCTATTGCCTTATTTAGTTTAGAGATTCATGGAGAGGACTGAATGAAAAATAACCTGTAGATCTTGTGTGCATACAGTGTTTTGCTGGAGCAGAGGGAAGATCAGAGTTCTGTGCAGCAAAGTATCAGTTTTCACACTTTTGACTTTTCATCCAAGCTGAAAGGAAAAATGAATCTCTTCTGTTTGCAAAGGATGTACTTGAAATAAACAGTGCAGCTCTGAGAAGTAATGCAAAGCTGTAGAACTGTTGGGTCCCTTGCATCCCTGTTTCTCCTTGGGACAGACTAGATTACAAAAACAGGAGGCAGGCAGTCCTGCATATCCAGACTGATCTGTCTCCTAACAAATCATTTTGGAGAACAAACCTGTTAGTAGGTCAGACTGAGTCAGAACCTCTTTCTCCTCCTTCTCTTCCTACAAAGGAAACTCAATTTTTCTGGTAAGGTTCTCGTTGAAATTGCATGCTCCATTAACAGTCTGAAACGGGTCAGAGCTTAAGATCATTTTCAAGGTTAACAGAGCTTTTGCAACATGATCATAAAGTCAAACAGCCTCAGACATTTCCCATGGACTCAACAGATGTTGCAGCATCTGGTGACTGCAGTAGAGCTGTGAAAATGATTCAATCCAGATGTCAGGACTCTTGTTCTGCTGTGAAGGTAAATCACTTTCCTTGTTAAAATACCAGGATTGCTTCCTGTCTGGGCTCTGCATGCTCCAGCTTCTGATGCTATCTCAGACCTATTTTCCTGCTGTGGGTAGCTACACTGGGTGATCAAGAGATGTAAGAAGTCAAGACCTTGGAGCTGTTCAGTAATGCATGTACATGATTAGAAGTGACTGCTGGAATCAGGTTCCCAAACATATGCAGATTCTTTCCTGTGCTAGCTGCTATGGGCATGATCTGGTGCTATCCTGTGGCTGACAGGTGAGTTAACACATGGAAGTGGGTGCTGCCCTAGCCTGGTGCCTAGCTGCTCTGAAATGGGTGCCTCTGCTACAGGGTCTGGCCCCTTATGAGGCAGGTAGCAACTGAGCATAGCTGCATCCCAGCTGCCTGTGAGCATTGGTCAGACATGCTTCTAGTCAGTATTAGACACTGAGCCTCCTCCCATCAGCCTCTGACTGTGCTCAGCATTGTCATGGAGATAATTGGGTTAAATAGGATTGTCCCAGGAATGGGTTGTTCCATGGCCCCTGGCTAATACCCTGCCTGATAACCCCTATTCAGTTATGCTTTAAGACCTAACTGCTTGTTTCAATTCACTTGGTAGCTCTGATTCCTTTAAAATGCAATTAGTCTATATGAGCTGCTGTGATACAGCAAATAGAACTTGCAAAAGTTGTGTTACTGATTAAAAAAAGCCAGTTGCAACAATCCAGTTGTCAAATGAAGCTTTAGTTGCATCAAAGAGTATTCATGTTGTGATAGTTCTCTGTAGACAAGTTCCCTATAATAGCTGTTCCAATCTGTTTCTAGAGTTGTTGAGCTAACGGTCTATGGGTACTGAAGTTCTTCCATGGACTGTCTAAATGCAGGAAGAAAATCAGACAGCTCTCTGGAACTTCTGGTTTTCCAGGACCTATTAAAAATTAACAGCAGAGAACTATTTCTCCAAGCTGTGGAGGGTGGGGGGAGGGGGCATGACAGGGAAGAACACCAAAACCAAACAGTTGGACTCCAGACCCTAGTGTATGATCAGTCTGTTGTAGATTGAATAAAAATAATAAAAAACTTAACTCTGTAGGTGGAAGAAGTGTGTAGTTATTTTGTTGCCCATCTCTGGGTGCAGAGTGAAGAGCCTTCTTTCTCTGCTTCTCTCTTTGCAGGGCTGAAGCTCTCACTTTGTTTTGTCAGTAGCCCTCCAAGGTTTTAGGATTCTTCCCCTTGATAGTTTTCTTCAACAATACCTACAGACAATTAGATATATATGCTCAGGTTTTTCCTCACTGATCTATTCAATGAGCACTCTTGAAGCCCTCTAACACCATACTGACCTGGTGGGGTTTTTTAGTGCCTTTAACCAAAAATGATGAGTACAGCTAAATTAGGAGGAAAAGTGCATGAAAGTTGCATATTGTAGGAGAATGTAGGTGGTTGAGAAACCCAGGCTGACTTGATTAGAGCTCAGGGTTATGTAGGGACATGAGAGCAATGAAGCAGAGACCATTCCCTGCAGAAATGAGAATGTCAGAGGATAATGAATACTTCGGAAGTAAAGAAGTGTAGGCAGTTACTATTCTCTAGTCCAATGAGCAGCACGTCTTTAATGAAGCCTTGTATAGTGTTAGCCAGTGTTGAGCTTCTGTTAAGCAATGATCTGACTACAGAAAAGCCAAGCTGCCTTTCTAATGGCAGCATAGAATTGGTAGGCTTGCATAGCCAGGCTTATCTTTCATTTGATTGGGCTGGGGCACCTCGAACATGCCTCTGTATCAAGCCAATTGAAATTATTTGCCTTTTCCAGATATTCCCCTCTCAGTGCTGGTCCAAAACATGTTCCACTGGGTGCTATCTAGGTGGTCTCCGCTTTCCTGTGCTTGTTCAGCTGATATTTCAGCAATGTCTCCTGCAGCCTGGCTCCTGTGGGAGGAAAAACTGCAGGGCTTTTGTGCTTTTCAGTGCTCATGCTTTGCAGCTCTCAAGATCTGTCCTGAAATTGTGGATGTGAGATACTAACGTGGAGCTTGCAAAGCGGAAAATGAATGAGAGCCTTGGAGTCATGCTGCTTGTGTGTGGCTATAGATGGAGTTTGGGACTTTTTTGAGGTTTGCCAAGTGTATGCTTCAATGTTTCCTACTTTTCCAGCTCTCCCTGGCTGCTGTGGTATATCCACTTTTTATAGCAGCTTCCAATCTGTACTCTTCTGTCCCAGCCTGTATGTGCCTTCACGTGCAACATAACACTTCTGCTTCCTTCTTCCCTGGAGAGCTGCCAGTCTCAAGCTTTATCAACTTGTTCGTGCTGTTTTTGTCACATATGGTGCTGTCCCTGGATCTGTTGTCTATAAGGCTGTAATCTTCAAGCGGTTTTCAGCTTTACAGTCTTTGTTGCAACACAGCCTCTTACTATGCTGGTGACCCTGTGGAACCAAGTCATGGATACTCCCCAGGCAGCCTGTGGATGGAGAAGAGAAACAGATGGATGACCTGAGTTCCTTGGCTCTAATGGGAGAGGTACCTGCCCTCAATATCCTCTGTGGAGGCTTTGAAAGTCTGGTCCCCTTTTTCAAGCCTTCCTCCATGCTGTCTTCTGCTGGTGGCAATTTTCCCACCCAGCTTCTACCTGAAATACTCTTGAGCCAAACCTATGATCTCTCTGCTCCCCCATTCTTCAATGTCAATGGTAAGACTTCAATCTTGCATGAATGCCATTCAACATATCTGCTTTTCACAACTATTTCCATGGCCCATTGGTTGCTCTCTTCCGGGGTCCTGGATACTCAGTGGGGACAAACCCCCCAGCCTTGAGTTTGCAGCCTTCCCGTGGTGACTTTCCTTGCCCTTCAGCTGGCACACTGGGCCCTATTCATGCCAACAATAGCTTGTCCCAAACAAGTGTCATGTATGGGGTGCTGCCTTGTGCTGTTCTTCAGCTCAGGCAGTAGTTGTTCAACATGACTATGCCCAACCTAAACAATGTGAAGGGACTCCTTGCCATGTTTGAGGGAAAATACACCAAAGCGGTCTTGTGATACCAGCTCTTCAAAGTCAGAGTTTGGGTGGGAAGTAGTGGTGATGGATGAGGGAGAAAGGCCTCACAACTTAAATCAGGCACAGAAGTGGCTAGTATGGCTTGGGGTAGCCATTGGGGTATGGCCCTTGTCTGTGAATAAGCCTCAAGATCTACATAGTTCAATATATTTCCAAAGCTGTCTTGGCTGAAACTCAGATAATGCTCACTCAAATGTTTTTGCTCAGTTTCTAAAAATGTCTTTCTATTTGCCTGGGCTGGGGGTTGTGGGATGTGATGGGTTGTGCAGGAGTTTATTCTTGCAGCAACAGGAATAGCAAGATGGCATCTTATAAGCAAATTGGAACTGAGTTGCATCACACTAGGGGTATTTTAACTCCAGTGGAATCTCTGTAGCTTCAGTAGAGTGTCACAAGTGCTGCAAACTGCTTAAAATCATCAGCCCCTGTGTTTGTTCTGGAGTGACTGCTTTGGTCAGCACTGTCCCAGAGCAATGGCATCACTGCCAGTGATGTTTGTCCCAGCGATCTGTGATCTATCCAGCTCTACTTTGCAGTTTATGGGGTGGCATTGAACTTCCTGGATGGCAGTTTAGACCTGGGCTGCTCTGGAGCAGGACTTTTCCTGCTTTGGACCTCACCTACCACTTGGTCAGCTTGACCTTACAGAGAAGGTCTTACTGTTTTTTCTGCAGCTGTTGTGCTTTGCAGTCTTTGCTAGAGATATGTTTCCTGACATGTCCTGGGAGCTCTCTTGCCTCTATGGCAGTGTTAGTGGCTCACAGTACTCTGCAATGGAACAGTTCATCTTCCCTCCTGCTGCATATGAATGGGTCAGCTCCTGCTTGTAGCAGACCACAGTCATAACTTTGTGCTTCACATGCTCTGTTCCCTTTCCTTGCTGAAGCTGTTTATGTTGTGGGGTGGGGGTTGATGTGTTAATGAATGTGGAAGATGGGTACAGGTCTCCAGCCTGTTGGAAAACCCTGGGGAGCCAATTTTCAGCCCAGGGAAGCTCTCCAAGCAGTGCCTGTGGCCTCTGCCTGGCACCTTGCCCAGCTGTGACTCTGCTGCAGGCGCAGCATCAAGTCTTTGTTACTGTTCCAGTTAGGCTCCCAGCAGCTGGCCTTGCTCTCTTTGATCCTCCCAGATTTCAACCTCCACCTTATTCCTTGGGAGCATCTTCAGTACTGCTTTGTGAATGTGGCTGGCAGAGCTTTCTAGACATCTTAATTTCCAGATTGACTCTCAGCATCTCACTCTTCACACTCTTATGGCCTCAAAGAGTCCAGGCACACACACAGACATTGTGGGAGGTTGAGCCAGGTTAGCAGTGGCTTTGATCTGCTTGCTGATGCCTGCCTGTGCACAGGCTCATCTTCCCTGCACGTTTCCCAGGCTAGGTGTGTGCTGGCTTGCAGCTATCTAAATCAGTTGTCATGCTGCAGCCTGGCTGGCCCTGGGCTGGTGGGTGTCCTTCCCCAATGACAGTTCCTGCTAATGAATCACTTTAGTGTCTTATAGGCTCTGTGTTCCTGGTTTGTCATGTTCTAAGGTGACTGATCATCCAGTTCACTGAAGTTGAACTGATCACTGAAGTTCTTTACAACTTCCTCTTCTGAGGCAGAGGGGAACACATAAATTCTAGATTAGCTTTAATGAAAGGTAGAATTGTACCATTTCCCAGGCAATATTTGTACTGTGATCTTCTCCCAGGTGGAGCTTGGAGTTCACATCCTGTCCTGAGTGGGATGGATGGTTTATTACCACACTGTTTCTGCTTTCTAAACCTAGTTTGTCCCTACCTGGTTCAACACCCCTCCCACTGCCAACAGCAGAGTATGAGAAACATGCAGGAAGGAGGTTCAAATCCTCAAACTTAAGTCCCACTCTTTAGGAGATGATTTCCCCTCTTGGAAGCTGCCCACTCCTCTTCAGCCTGAGACAGCTTATGATCACATCTTGTGGGAGGAGGTGGGGAGCTGTTGATTCTAAGAAATTCCCTGCATGCTTTTTCTGTGAAACACTGAAACTTCACAGTAATTCTTGCACAGAGGAAAGTCACTTCCTTTGTGGCACTTGGTTCAGTAGTTGTTTTCAAACCTCCCTCCAGCCTTGGTGCAGTGGTAGTACGCTGAAGCCTGGCCTCAGCAATGGCTCATAGCATTTCACCTGCCACAGCAGCATCTTGCTCAGACACAGGCTTTCCTAAAAGTGTTTGGTATAACAACTTGGGATTAGTATGTTCTTGTTGATGGGGGTGTGCTTAGTGGTGTGTGCCTTGCCAGTCTCTTGTCCCACTGGATGGTGGTCAGTCCTCACCAACTGCCTGTGATTGGTTGCGCTGCCTTGGAAGGGTTGGGTTATCTCCTGAGTTGCTCCTATTCCTCTTGCTCCTACATCTGAAGAAAACCCCAGTGCTTTCACACAGGTATCTGGTGATCTCATGGATGCGATATATTAGGCTGAGCTCTGTCTGCTGAGATGGTCCAGGTGTTAAGCCACCTCCCCCAAAAGCATGCTCTGAGGCTGCCTGCGAACTGCTTCAAGCTCTAGGGGAAGTTCTGTCCTTTAGCATCTTACCAGACACTGCTGTGAAGTACTGCTTGTTTCCTTCTACACACCTTCATGGGAAGGTGGATGGAATTGCTTCTGTCCCTGTTGTACTAGAGCCACTTGCAATATAACTGGTCTCCGTATTTGTCTTGCCACTTTATTAGCCTGTGTTTGCACCTGGCTGGCTGGCATGGGTAAAATGAGCAAGCTGCAAACAGCTTGCACTGTTCAGTTTGGGGGCAGAAAAGGCATCTGGGTGGCTTAGTGACAGTGACAAGGAAAACTGCATCTTCCCACTGTGATTCATCTCAGGCCTGTTCTTGTGATGTTGGGTCCGCAAATTCTGGTGCATCAGAGCCAGCGTCTGCTTCTGAAAAATTGTCTTTAATTCAGGAGTCCTGGTCACAAATAAGCACAGTCCTCGAGGGCTTCAATTTATCTTCTGTGTGGTGCAGGAGGCTGGGTATGGCTTCTTTGAGTTATCTAGGCAGAAAAATCACATTTTCCCCTTTCTCTTTGGTTTGCTAAGTGAAAGATATATGCTGTAACCTCCACAGAGGGATAATGCTTCATAAACACTTGGCTAATCTGTCATAATTCATGCCATCTGGCTCTCAAAGGCTCTGTGTGCTGCTCCAGCCAGCACCCCCTGCAGGGCTGTGCCCTTCCTGTACTGTTGCCCATGGCTGCAGGTTTCTTGGAGTGGGGGCATCTGTGGAGGTACCCAGCTGTAGCCCTGCTGTAGGGCACTGCAGCCAGGAACCTTGTTGCCCAGCCCCAGGTCAGCCCTATGCTGCCCCTGCTCAAGGAGTATAAGGCACCAAAGAGCTCCAATTTTTTTTCCTCCAGCTCTCAGAAGAGCTTTGGGCACTGGGATGCATGGGCCCTGGAATATCTGGCAGGTATCTGGCATCCCATAGCCATGCCCGGGGGGGGAAACTCACCCAGCCCCAGTACAAGGCACCTGCAGCTTGTTGGAAAAGGCTGCCCAAGCTCCTGGTGAACCCTGGGGAGGAGGGAGAGCAGCCTGCTGACAAACAGCCATCTGTTTCTAGTAGGACCGGTTGTACTGACTGCTACTGTGTGCAGACACATTGTTTGAAAGAGGCTGGTGACCTCATTGTGGCTGGGACTAGGGCAGACTTGAGCCAGGGTCCAATTTCAAAGGGTTCCCTATTAAAATAAGAAAATGTAATAAAAGGAGCTATGTGAACAGCTTTAAAGTCTGAGGGAGGGATGTGGACTACTAGGCCCTGCATACAGCTCTTGCCTTGCTGGGGCTTTAGGTGCCATGGGGACTGACTCTGCTCTGCTGTTGGGGGCAATGGACTTGGGTGCATGGAGGAGGAGCTGCTGCTGCTCCTGGCTCTGTCTCTAGCATCACAGCTGCAGTCTGCAAGCCCCCCAGCAGTTCTGGTCCTGCCTGGCCCCAGCATGCCTCTGCCCCAGAGGCAGTGGCCTCTGGACAGCTCAAGGGCTATAGGTGTGGCACTTCATCCTGGGCTCCAAGGTGGGCTGTGAGCCATCAACACTCTGGCCATTAATCTCCCTGCTACTCCATGGGCCTAGTGGGGCATCAGCTACATGTGCAGGGGCCTGTATGGCTCATGGCAGTTGGTGGCTCTCAGGGCTGGGAGATACCTACCCTGGCCAAGGACCTGCCTGAGGAAGGGCTACAAGGGGAAGGCTGTGGAGCAGCAAGAATGCTCACCTGGGCCACTGAAGGGTTCTTTTGTGCTTGCCTATTTTCAGCCCCTCACCTGGCAGGGGCAGCAATGGGATTTGGTTCGTCCCTGAAGGCTTCTCCCTCAGTTTAGCTAGATTTATTGCTTCCTGAAAGCACACACTGAAGACGAGCAGCATGAGTATGGGCTCATGCTGCATTGGCCCTATCCACTAGTGCCCTGGAGGTTAAGGGGATACCAAAGGGGGGTGGGGGGAAGTCCTATACCCTGCTGCCCATGCAGCTGTGCCACATACTTCTGTGCAAGCCATTGACCAGTTGACTGTGGGAGCCTCCAGCACCATTGGGTACTGTGAGACAGGAGCTGCTTGCGCTCTCCTACTTAGCCCAGCCTTGCTGGGAGGACCAGGCTGCTCTCCCTGAGCAGGACAGTCTGAGCATCAGGAAGCTTTCCATGCCTGAGTTCAGCTGATAGCAGCTGTTTCCAATACATGGCTTAAGGAAACCTGTAGTAGGTGGAAGGACAGCCTGTCTCCTTTGTATGGATGCTTCCTGGCCTGGAGGTCACATCCCTCCAAAGCTTTCCTCGCTTCCCTTCTGCAGCTCTGCAACTTACTGAAGAGGGAATCAGCCTTCACTCAGGAGCCAAGCGCTGCCTGTTCCCTGCAGCTGATGCCCCTGGCCAACTTCCAGCAGAGCAGGCATGCCATGGTCCTGCAGGCTCCTGGCGCTCCTGATCTCCTGGGAGGTGACTGGTCTACTGGGATGCCCTGTGCCTGGCTGCAGACCCGTGCATTCCACAGGTGTGCTGCCACCTCTGGCAAGCAGAGATGCTGACCTGGCCAGAGCCTGTGGGCTGGTGGATGGTTGTTGCAGTTCAGCTGCTGCAGACACAGGTGCTCCTCCAGTCTCCTCCCTCCACACAGCCTTGCCAAGAATTTGTTCTCTCTCGTTTCAGGCTGACATCACCTGTTTATCTCTCCTCTTTCCAAACTTGCATGGCATCTGGGAGGTGTTAGCTCTGGGGCCCTGCCCCAGACACACGGTCTTTTGTTTGATGCTTCCTCCTGACTGGGCCCTGCCCCACGACTGGAGACCCTCTCCCTGGAGGGCGTCCTCAGCGCGCCTTGTGCTAGCATGTCGTCACAATTGGTATGTTGCCTTGTGCCCTCTGTGAAACTGCTTCTCAAGTCTGCTTGCAATGGCTGGATGGGGTGGGTGCACCAACTGATGGCTCTGCAGCAATGTGCAGCTGCATCCTGGCTATGGGGTCAGTCAGTCTGGCTCTCTCCCCTCTCCCAGGTGCTTTGAGTATCAAGGGTAAGTCCTTTGTGCTGAAAAGTGGAGGGGGCAGCCTGCCATGGGCTGTGGGACAAGCAAGGGACAGGGTAGTGATGTTCCTGAGGAAATGCATCTCCTCCCAGCACAGGGTTGCTGTGGATAAGCAGTGGGGATCAGCAAAGGATCTCTCCTTGTCCTAGCTGCTAGAAAGGATGGTGTGGGAGCAGGAAGGCTGTCCAGCTCCTCTCTCATTAGGTCCCAGATGTACCTAAATCTGCTCATTCTGTACCTAAATCTGCCATTTCTTGGGCTGTTTCTAAGCCTTCCCTGTTCTCTTGTGCTTCTCTGTCCCTTCTCCCTCAAGGTAGGAGCACCAGGTCCCTTAGCTGAGCTCTTGCAGCTTCGTGCGCTGGTCGGAGGACCTGCTCCAGCTTGGGGCTGAGATGGTTCCCAGCGAGAACGAAGCTCAGTGCCAGTCCCCCATCTCCAGCCCCCCCCCCCCCCCCAAACTGGTGGTTGTGCTCGACCCAACTGCTTGCACCCTTCCAGGCAGTTGCCTCTGTCTGGGGCTCCCATCTCAGACCTCTTCTCAGCTCCCATTCCCCTTGCTGCTCCATCAGCACATCCTGCAAAGGACACATGTTCCCCTGCCTGGCTCTGCAGGCTCCCTCTGCTTTAGACATTCCAAACTAACTTCAATCTCTGATGCTATCTTAACACCTTTGGAGTATCCCACAGCCCGTTCAGGCTCAGCAGGAGCAGATCAGAGAGGTGAATCTTTCTGTTCCCCTTCCTCCACTAGTGAAGGAGGCATCACAGCTCTTCCTCTGACCTGAACAGCCTTGGCATGTCTCAGTGTGGATACAAGGCTGTGGAGCCTATAAGGCAGAGTTTTCTCTGCAGCTCCAACTCTGTGTGCGCATAGCCAGTCTCTTGTCCACACTCTTTGCATCTTGCTTGGTGCTACCTCCTCTTTGTCAGGTTGAATGGGCTTTCTTGCCTTGGGTGTTCTCATCTGGAAGGTCTCTGTAAAGATCCCTGGTTCATCCGCCCCTTACCATGTTGTTGCATTCCCTGTTCTCTCTGCCAGTCCCCCTCCATCAGCTGTTGTTTCTGACCAGGCCTGTCCCATGTGCTCAACAAGCCTTTGGAGCTTTCTCCCAAGCTGCCATCATATCTGTAAGTAGTTCCCCAGAGATGAAGCATCCTTTGACTCCCAGTAAAGCTCCCCTTTTCACTGTGCCAAAAAAAGACTTAGCAGTGATCATACCAGTCTCCAGGCATCGGGTGAGTGGTGCATGTGTACGGCATTGAACACTGAGGTCACAATGAGGTAGAAGTGCTGCATTTGCCCCAGAGCAAGGCTCCCATGGCTGCCTGCTCACAGAGTCACAGAATGGCCAAGTTTGGAAGGGACCTCTGGAGATCATCTAGTCCAACCTCCCTGCTCAAGCAGAGTCATCTAGAGCACATTGCACAGGATCACGTCCAGGCAGGTTTTGAATATCTCCAGGGAAGGAGACTCCACAACCTCTCTGGGCAGCCTGTTCCAGTGCAGGTAGCAGAAGAGCTGCATGTGGACGCAATGAGCCAGTGTGCTGTGACAGGGCAGAGGAACGGCATGAGCAGCCTCTTGCAGGTACAGCCCTTGCAGAGCCGTTCTTGGGCTGGGCACCCAGAGCTGGGCAGCTGTCAGACCCCAGCTCACACAGCAAAGACATAGCCCAGGTACCACTGGATCCTGGAGACAAAAGCCAAGTGCCTTCATCAGGCATTTCCAGGCCTGGGTCCCAGGCATTGACTGGCTCTGCTCTGAGGCTTGCTGCTTGCCCATGCTGCATGCTGAGCTGTGGCTGCAGCTGATTGAACAGTGTTTGGGGCAAGAAGGTCCCTGTTCTGCACTGGAGCTACTAATGTCTGAGGGGATCTGCCTCGAGCATGGGTGACATGAGTCTCTGAGTAGCTGGCTAGACTAAAGGCCTCGCTCCAACCCCTGGGCTGGGATCAGCCCAGCTGCTTGTCCTGACAGGCCTAGCACCTGTGTGTCTGCTTCCTGTGTGCCTGCATCGCATGGCATGAAAAGCAGCTTTCATGCCATGAAGCCTCCAACTCAGTGCTGCATCTAGCCCTTGTGCCCTACATCCAGTTGCAGTCTCCCATTTGGCCAGGCATGTGAAGGAGCTGCTGTCACTGTATCGACTCCAGTGATGGCGAGTTCTGGTATGCCAGAAGGGAACACTTATGAGCAAAGTATCAGCCTTGTTTAACTTGACATCCAAGGGAGGATTTGAGTTTGAGCCTAGAGAAACAACAAATCCAGAGCATAATCCGCTTGGCCTTGTCTCTCAAGCTCTCTTGCGGGCTGATGGGTGTCCCTGAGGCTGGCACCATCCTAGCCCCATGCCTTTCTTGCTGCTGGTGGGGTATGCAGCCCAAAAATCTCTATGTGGTAGGTAGGTACTTGGCAGAGGCTGCCAGGACTGATGTCCTGAGATGGCTCTGGGATTTGGGGACATGGGCTGTTGCAGCCCCAGCAAAGCGATGGCAGGATTTCTTGGGGTGCAGAGGGTGCCTGACTCAACAGAGCAGATACCAGTGGACTGGCAGACTGCAGAGCTGTGGAGCGAAGGTGGTGCTGTTCTGGATGAAATAGCTGTGCACGGGAATGAAGCCTGATGCAATGATCTGCCATGCATGACACAGTGCTGGCAGGAACTTGGCTGCCTCTGGGCTTGCCTGGAGATGGAGTACCCCTAAAGAACTAGTCCCACCTCAGTTTTGCTAGGCATCTGTGGAGAAGCTGGTCAGGTGAGATGGAGCTCCATGGCAGGAGCTGCCTGGCCCTTGGGATTTCCAGCTCATTCAGACTGCTGGCCCCGATCCCTACCAGACTGTCTGAGATCGTCTCTTATGCCCTGGGGCATCCAAACCAGAAGTTCCAGTCTGGAGCGAACTGCAGACCCACGAGGGCTGCCTCTGACCTTCCCACCTGTGGGAAGGCCTCTTGCAAGGTCACCTCTCACTGGGTACCACAGGCCTTCCCTGTCACTGGCACTGCTGGCAGCCGTGGCTGCACCAGCCCCGCTCCCTTCCCTTGCCAGAGCAGAGCTAGTGAAGGAGCAGACCATGTGAGGCGTGAAGGAAACGTGTGAGGAGAAGCAGCCTGACGCCCCATGAGTGGTGTCTGGGTGGGGGAGGGGGGCTGTCTGGTGCCTATGCCATCTAACTCCAGAACCAGAGCCAGTTCTTCAGAGGGATGTGTGGCTGGGGTGAGGCATGGTTTGAGGGCAGCTGGTCTCCAGCTTTCATTTGTGACCCCATTTCAAGGCAGGGGAATCTTTGTTTTCCCTAGTGCTAATGTGCAAAACCCAGTAACAGTCTTGACCCTAAAAGCTACCTGCTGTGAGGCAGTGCTAGGCTGCAGTGCTGCTCCCTTCATAGCTGCCAGGGCAGCATGTTGGCATGTTGGGTGGCCACAGAATCAGCAGGGCAAGAGGGCCTGGGGGCCCAGCTTGCAGGGTCCCAGAGTGCTGGCCCTGCTCCAAGACACCTGCCAGGCTCTGAGCTGCCTCCTCAGCCGCCAGGTACTTCTTCGCCAAGATGTATTTGTGATCTTCTGGGTTGACCAGCTTTGTGCCTGCTCCTTATGGCTTTTCCCTGCCATAATGCCTGGCTCAGAGGGGGGTTTGGGAGCTCTGTCCTGCCCCTGGCAAACTGAGATCACTGTTGGGAGAGGCAGTGGGGTATTGCTGGTCACAGCACACAGTTCAGGCTAGGATGCCTCTGTGTCCTGTTAGGGTGAGATTTGAGGACCCACATCACCAGCCCGCCATCACGTACTATGTCTACAGTGGGCAGAGTGGGAGGCTGTGGTTTAGCAGCATGATGCAAAGTGCCTGTCTGGTAGCTGTGTTATCTCCTGTCTCAGAGCTGCTCAGCAAACTGCTGTGTTAATTTTGAGCATGTGTCTCCATACAGTGAGTTTGGTACTAGCTGCAGGAGGAACAGTACCTGATGCAGCAAAAAGCAAGTGTGATGTGCAGCCTGACTCACTCAGGAGAACATGCCTGGACCAAACTGGGACTGCAGCATCGGTGGGTAGGATATGAGCCCCGGCACAGCTCTGAGTACCTCTTTCCATGGCAGCAAAATAGCCTTACAGGTACCTGCTGCTCACCATAGCCATGCAGATGGGACAAGGGTGGCCCGGAGCTGTGCCCAGCTGATTCCTCTTGTGCCAGCCCCAGCTCAGACCCTCCAAGGTTGCTGCTTTTGCTAGTAAGTGGCATCTCTGGTGCCATGCAAGGCAGCAGTGCTCATATAATGGTTATCTGCTTTGTGACTGTTCCTTTTAATCTTTCTGAGGTGGGTGGAAGAAAGGCCATCCCAAGGGGGATGCCAGAGGACAAGCCTTTTAGCTCATTAGCGAGATAGTAAAAGAGGGGGCTTGTCATGCAAAAATACCTGCAGAGGATAGAGCCCTCTTCCCCTGGAGGAAAAGCTCTAGCTAGAGGTAGCAGCTAGAAATCAATGTTAGCTGTTGGAGAGGTCTCTGGCAGTTCCCATGACTCTGCTGCTGACTCCCATGTTAAACTGAACCTGGATGTGCTTGATAAAAGGATGTCTCTGTTCCAGGAAGGACTAGATCAGAGATGGACCAGAGCTCAGAATGATCCCTACTGGCTTTTCTGGGACAGAGTCCTCCTAGGGTGCCCAGAGCTAGCTGGGCTCAGCTGCCCTCTGCACTGGCCTGAGTGCTCGTGTCAATGCATCTCATCGCTGTTACACAGCATCTCTCATGGACTAGCAGACTGGAGCAGGCTCAGATCCTCAACGCGCTCCAAGATGCTGCTCAAACTTTCTGAAAAGCCTCAGGGGAATTGCTGCAGAGCCTAGTGATAGACCTGCTGCTTCAGCAAAAGGCAAAGGATGGAGAGCCATTTGGGCATTAAATTGGCCCCTATTTGCAGCAGGGCTGACAGGTCCCTGCCACATATGTGCAAGGGTGTGGACAGTCTCTCTCTCTAGGCAGCCCAAATTTGAGCTCTTCCTGATTTTGCAAGCCAGACTGGCCTCCACATGGCCTCTGCTCCCAATTCAGCACAATGCTGAAGCATGTGCTCAACTTCTGCTGGATCAGGGCCCAAGTGTGGGGAATTGTTTGGCATTGCAAGCTTGGGAGAGGGAGGGAGGAGCTGATGTGGGCTTAGAGCCCTGCTGGCCCTCCTCCGATGCACTCCCGTGCCTCTCTGTGCTGGCGGTCCCCACAGCTCTCAGCTTCTCCCGCTCCTGAGCTCAGCAGTGTGGTGTCCAGACTGAAATGCTGATGTGGTCCCTCTTCTCTCCCAACGGGATGGAAACAAAACCATTTGCAAGTTGGGGGGGTGGGGGGGGAGGGCTAACTGGCTTCTGGAGCCTCCTCATGACAAGGCGCTGCAGCATCCTCCAAAGGAAGCATGTCCAACTCCAGCAACAGCAGAGCCAGCTCAGATTGTCTGGCTCCCATGCTCCCTTGAGGGGCTGCAGGAGCTCCTCCAAGCTCATGTCAAGCAATGCTTGTGGCCAGCTAGCGTCTGCATGTCTCCCAAATTGGCCTCTGCAGCTTCCCCACAAAGGGACTGGCAGGTTATACTCTAGTAGCCACATGGAATAAGCATTGCCCTTTGGCAAAGCTCGTTGCTTTTGGACCAGGTGCCTCGGGCCCCGAGTTGTTAATTCTTGCTCTCCACTGCATCCCTATGTCTCTGTTCTGTGTGATCTAATGTCCTTTTAACATGATGCTGGAGCAGGCCTGCAAGCGAAGCCTGAGCATGCAGCTGCAGCCCAGGCAGACGTGGCTCTCCCTGCAGCCTTCCTCCCACTCTTCCTTGCCAGTAGTAGCTCAGCCCTGGCACATCTGGGGATCAGCTCTCACTGTCACAACATGGATTTTGCTCTGCTTGGGGTGCGGAGGAGTCAGGATTCTTTGCCTGCTGTGAGAGCATGCATTGGTTGAAGCAGAGTTTGTCCATCTGCCTTTCCAGTGCTCCTAAAAGACAAAGCCACAGGAGAACTGCAAAACCAAGCACGTTCCAACTTCAAATAAACTTTTGAAGCTTCCCATGAAGAACTTGGGAGGAAGGGTGGCCCTTTGCATCAGCTGGGTACCTGCTGGGAGTGCAATGCTGATGCAAACCCAGCAGTGCCCCAATGGGCACTGGCACCAGCTGAATTGACATTTGGGTGGCTATTTCTGCAGCCCTCTTTCTCTGCCTGCTCTTACAGGGCTTCTCCCTGCCTGTTCAGGCACCTCAGCTTCCTTCCTCGCCCAGACTGGGCTCTGGAGCCACTCATTCGCCTTTTCTCACACTGAATTTTTGCTGCTGCTCTTTTCCCATGTCTCCCCTCCTGGCTCCTTGCGGCACTTCCCTGCTCTGCCAGCTCAGCATCAGCTGGGAATTTGAGGAGCGTGTTAACCTCCTCCACCAGACATCAGCAAAGACCTTAAATAACACCAGAGCATCACCGCCCTTGTCCTGCCAGCGCTCCTGTCCCTGGGCCTTCTGCCAGCCTTCAAGGAGGTTTTTTTTTTTTTTTTTTTTGGTGAATAAATTAAAACTTCCGAAACAAATCCTCTGGCTGCCCCAGTCCTCTATGGCAAACAAATTGCTCCGGTTATTTGTCCTAGTGGGCCAGCTGCTGCCCAGTTCAGAGGCCCATCCCAAAGAGGTCAGGCTTGGCTGGCATATGGCTATGGAAGGGTATCTTTAGCTCTTCCTCACAGAATTTGCTCCCTACTTGATGGGCATGGCCAAAACAAGCCTACAAACCTTGCTCCTGCTATAGCCTCCTGTGCCAGCCTTTGGGGATGGACTTTGGCTCCCTTGGGCTTTTGGGAGGTTTCTGTGTGTTTCGAGGGTTGGGAATGTGGCCATGAGGTGACAGCTGCACTCCTGCTCTTTTCTCCGGGAAGCTGGTCCTAGCTTTTCAGGACCTGTGCTACCTCCCCATACATGCAAGCTGCTGTGTGCAGGGCTACTGGGGGGCCCACTCTTTTTCCCCTGAGAAGTACAGCCAGGCCCCCATGGATCCCTCTGCCTCCTCCCACACTGCTGGGAGAAAAACAGGGCATTTAATGCTTTAGCCAGAAGCTTTTCCCATCCCACAGAGCTCAGCCCCAGGCCAGGAGGGCGGCAGCATGGGTAGCTGTATCATGGCAAAGGTGGCAGGAGCAGGCAGGATACTGGCTGTGGAGTTCAGCGCCCCAGGGACACAGCCAAGTACACTTTTATTTTTAAACCTTATCTTTATTGCAGTTTTCTCCTGCCCTGTTGGGAAATGAGAAATGCACCTTATCTCGCCGACTGCTGGCAGCACGACTTGTTCCCATTCCTCCTGGGGAGGGGAGAGATGGGTGTGCTGCTCGCCCTACCAAGAGATGGCACGGGCATCCTGCAGCACTTGTGGCAAGCTGGTGGCATCCCTGGTGTCATCTGCAGAGCTCCCAGTCCTGGCAGGTAGCCCTCTGGCATGCTGAGCCAACATGCCCTGGCCAACATCGAGCTGGTCCAGCTAAACATTGGCTTGTGCCCCACATCAGGTGCTGGGCCCCACTGGGCCATGGCTGTGCTAAGTGTGTGGATGCCTGCAGCAGACTGGCCTGCAGGGTATCCATGTCCTCCAGCTTCCCACATGCTGGATCCTACTGGGAGCCAGGCCTCAGAACATGGCTTTCCCAGGATGGAGAAGGGACTGAACGGCAGACACAGACCTGGCCTGAATCTGCTCTGCTCAAAGATGGGAGTCCAGCTTGTGCCTTTTGCCCAGCTTGAGGCACTCAAGGGGGCTCTCTGCCAAGGTGGGGACCTTTTCTGAGCTGCCCCTAAGGCTAAAGTGGTGTTGTGCATCTGGCAATCCAGGTGCAACAGACTCTGGGAGAAGCCCCAGGGCTGAGGGAACCACCATGTCTCGCCAGGCATGAGGCCAGACATTCACAGGGCTCAAGATGCAAGGAGCCTCCATGCCATGGTGGGGGTCCCATGGGGCTGGGGTCCCCCTGGGCACCTGTGCTAACAGTCGCTTCCTGCCAGGTAAGCACCTCTTCGGTCATCTCCGGGGTGTGTTATCACCCTGGCATTTGTCCAGGGTCTTTATGGGTTTATGACGCAGCAATAAAGTAAATTAGAGCCTGGGACTGGACCACAGGCATTGAGCTGAGCACAGCTTATCTAGCTCCCAAAGTGCTGGAGCAGGCAGCGCCCTGTTCCCAGCCTCAGCATGCTTGATCAGGGAAACAAGGCTGACACCTGGTCTCCATGTCCACCCTGAAGCCAGTCCTGTATGCCCTCTGCATAGCATTTCTATCCCAGAAGCTCAGTGGCTCCCAGGCACAGGGAGGGCTTTGGCCTTAAGAGTGCTAGCTGGGCCCAAGCTGGGGAAGCCAGAACTGCTTTGGGGCACACCAAGCCCCACAGAGCAGATGGCAGTGTCTGGACTGGTATTGAGCCCTCTCCAGCTCAGGGTGACTCGGTCACATGGCTGGCTGTGGACTCTGGACATAGCCCTTTATCAGGTTGGTGCGTGTACAAAAGTAGGTCTGGCTAAGGGCAGGCTTAAACCCACTTGTTTTCCCTCTTTGTGGAAGGACCACACGGAGCAGTCATGCACAATAACTGCATCATGCTGGGGCTGGAGGTAATGTGCTGGATAAGGCCTGCTCTAGCTGGCCCACTGTCCTGCCTAGTGCAGGTCATGGGAGTGCTCCAAGGAGCACCCAAGAGTGCCAGGGCCCCTGCTGGGGCCAGGTGGGATGGTGGATGGAAGCAGGGCCATGGAGCTGGCCTTGCAGAGCTTGTGTGTTCCTGGGTTGCCCACAGAACTCCCCTGTTAATGGTTAATGTGGCCAGGCAGCCACGGTGGCACGGGCTCCCCCCGCGGAGCTATCAGCGCTGCCATCAGCCCCAGGAACACACTGTACCTTGCTGGCTTTGTTTGTTTTCATCCCTCCCTCACTTCCCCGGGGCCACAATCCCTGCGGGCTCTTGGCTCCACTGAGCCCTGAGCTCTGCAACTGCTGCCACCTGCTTGACTCTGGCACTACCTAGGAGCTGCTGCTCCTGGCCCCATGCATCAACCACTCACATGCCTCTGTCACTGTGCTGCACCTCCTGACAAACCTCCACCTGAGGGGCTGAGCCAGTAATTTGGGGGTGTTTGGCAGCCATAGTCCCTATGGCTGAACCAGAGAACCTATGGAGAACCAGAGAGTTTGGGGACAGTGAACACTGGCAAGCAGGACAGGCAGGCAGAGGTGCTGCAAGGAGCATGCCAGCTATATACCTGTGCTGAAAAGGGCTGGGATCCTGCAGGTACCACCAAGACTCGGAGATGGGCTAGGCTTGGGGGGAACGCAACATTCCAGGCACTGAGTGTTGCCTCTGCCTGGGAAAGGATTTGTTTAGTCCCACGGCTGCTGTACAAACCTCCATTCCCAGGTGGGGAGTACCACAGTGGGGGACCATTAGTGCTGAATTACCTCTATTAGTGCTGAGTCAGCACTAGTGCTGTGTCACCTCTGTGATGGGACAGGCAGTAACATCACGCATGTCTACCTGCATGCACGCATCCATTTCCTGTACAGACCTGCATATAGGTAGTTCAGTTCCAGCTGCGGAGATGGTGCTAGGTGGATTTTTAAGTGCTGGTCTTGCTCACGCTGCCTAGTAAAACTAAGATGGAGAGGAAGAGCAAGAAGGGTGCAGAGAGGAAGGGCTCCCATGTTCCTTGGGGATGTTTTCACAGGACTCAATGAAGAGCGTGGGGTTGTAAGAGCAGACCAGGATTGCCCCCCCCCCCCCTTTTTTTTTTTTAAATCTTCTTGATGCCCTAGCCAAGTGTATGGGGCAGGTGGGGAGGCCTGCTCTGTGTTTTAGCCCCCAGGCTGCATCACAGGAGCATCTCTTGGAGGCTAAAAGTGTTCAGAGAAAAGCAGCAGCTCTCATTTAGGGTTATGTCAGCTCCTAAGGCTGGCTGATGAAGCCATAATAGGCTGGAACAGATGTGACCTGATACTAGTTTAAACCTCATCACCTCTGAGCCTCACAATGCCCTGTCTGAATTCCTGAGGCACTACAGGGCCCAGAGAGCAGCTGTGCCTGCAACTGTGGAGCCTGCCCTCTGTGGTGTTATCTGCAGCTTGCATCAGAGCCATGCTCTGGGTGATGGGTTTGCAGATAAAGGAGTGTTTTCTTCCTCCTGCAGGAGGTTAAAAAACAGCAGCTAGGTGACCTGCGAACACCCTAGGCCAAGGTCACGTCCTCCCAGCAGTCAGGAGCCAGTGCATCCAGAGCAGGGCGGAGGGCTGGGGCTGCTTTGTTGCAGTGAATGAGAGGGTGGCCCAAGACACCAGCCAGAGAGCCTGGGAGGGCCATGTGCACCCAGAGGGGAGTCTTGCACACTTGGCTCACTCTATTGGGCTTGGAGGACCAGGGCCACCTAGGCTTTTCCTGGGGGAACCACTGAGCCGGGGGAAGGCAAGAAGGACCCCTTGGGTTGATCCCTGGGATAGATAGATAGATGCACGGGGGGTGCATCTACATGAATGGGCTGCGGGGCTCTTGGACCAGTGGACACTGAGGCTGGAGCAGCTATCACTGACCACTCCAGGGCTCCTCTTGGCTCTCACAGGCTGTGACTCTGGCTTTGGGCAGGCGACTGCACGCCACTTGGATGCCATGGGTTTCCGGGTGTTTGCCAGCGTGCTGGACCTGCAGGGCTCCGGGGCCCAGGAGCTGCAGAAGAGCTGCTCGCAGAGGCTCACACTGTTGCAAATGGACCTGACCAAGCCAGAAGACATCCAACGTGTCCTGCAGCACATCCAGGCTCACACTAACAGCACAGGTAGGAGTGCAGGCCCCTGCCATGGCCCTGAGCCTGCACACAGTTCCCCAGGCTCTCAGCACTGCAGCCTGCATCTGGGATGGCTATGCCTGGCCTCTAGCTCCTCCCTGTGGGTTGCATCCCCACAGATACCCCGGCCACAACCTGCACCCTCAGCTACAGCTTCCTCTAAACAGGCATGTCCCTAGGCACCCCGTGGTTCCCCTGGAAGGACCACCATGAGAGGTGCAGCAGCTGGGACCCCTGGGCCATCGCTTCAAGCTTTCCATCCCCACAGGGCTCTGGGGCCTCGTGAACAACGCCGGCTTCAATGACACCATTGCTGATGCAGAGCTCTCACCACTGGGCAAGTTTCGCACCTGCATGGAGGTGAACTTCTTCGGGTCACTGGAGCTCACCAAGGGGCTGCTGCCCCTGCTCCGCTCTGCTGGCGGCCGCATCGTCACTGTGAGCAGCCCTGCGGGTGAGCAGCTCCAGCACCGCAGCCGTGCAGTGAACTGGGACTCCTCTGGGAGCTAGGGCCACATAGCGCAGAGCTGGGCAGTATGCCACGGCTTGCCAGGAACCCCAGTAACTGAATGCAGAAGCTGGGCTACAATATGAGCACTGCTTAGGTGGGGGTCCAGACCCCCTCCACAGTCACAGCCACCTCAGGCGTCAGTAGGGTGCGTGAAAGGGCAGGAGGGGCGGTCAGCAGCAACCCAGAGTTCCCCAGATTGACACGCTGTCCCTCTGTTTGGCCTGTCAGTGCAATGGCACCCTGGTACACGTGGCAGGGGTGCATACCAAGCATCCTCACATTACAGCATGGCTCCCGTTCCCTGGGCCCAGGCGCTGGGTGACTCCTCCACTTCTCCAACCCACTCTGGCTGGTGACCTTGAAGCAGCTGTTCCCTCCATCCCATCAGGCTGGAACCAGGCACCCTAGAAGGACCTGAGGGCAGAGATGAGCCCCACAGCTGGCACCCAGAGTCAGGGAGCCATGGGTCTGTGCATATATGTCCCAGGTGCAGAGAGCCTAACAGGACCAGAAGGTTGCAGGGGACTGAGCCGCCCCTGCTGCTCCCTGGGGCAGGGTGCAGAGGAGCATAGGCAACCCCATCACATCTGCCATGTGCCTTGCCTAGAGGCACCAATCAGCGATTTAGAAGGCTGAGGAGGGAAAAACAGCCTACTCTTCCTCCTACTTTTTTCCCATTAAACAAGCTCATTCATTTGGAGCAAATTGGAGACGCTTTCTCAGCAAAACAAAACCTAAGCCTGTTCTCTGCACAGAGGTCAAGAATGCGCAATATGGCCCCGCAAAAGCCTTCCTAGTTGCACTGGGTTCAGCTGGCCTGGCCACACACAGAGCCACTCGCGAGCCTGCTCACTTGCACTTTCTCTCCTCCAAGGTGACCTGCCATTTCCCTGCCTGGCAGCCTATGGTGCCTCAAAGGCTGCACTCAGCCTGCTCATGGACACCTTCCGCAGTGAGCTCCAGCCCTGGGGCGTCAAAGTCAGCCTCATCCTGCCCGGCTACTACAAAACAGGTAAGAGGGTCGACATCTGTTCACACAGCTGCGCTGCCACAGCTGGCCAAGCTGCCTGGGACTCAGGGCTTTGTGGCACCTGCCGGGTTATTTCTGCCCTTGCCCTCAGCAAGGCAATTTTTGCCCTTGCTCTATTGTCACTGTAGTGTTGCCACACATGAGAGATGCTGGAGTGCTATCCACTCCCATAGCCTTGCAGTCAAATGTCATTACAGCAGCAGAGGTAGGCCTGGAGCCCATGGGAAGGCATAAAAGGCAGTGATAGATCAACAGCAGCAGCAGCAGAGGGAGGCTAGCAGTACAGGATGTATCTTTTGGGCGCAGGTCTATATGCATATAACCAGCATGTGTGCACAGCAGAGGGTTACCACTCAGTACTGCCCCCTGTATACCTCTATCTCCCATTAAAACCATCTTGCTCCAGCATGATCTATGCCCATGCTGGCATGACAGAAGATTATGCGTGCCTTGCTGTAGTCTGAGCAGCTCCCTACAGAGACCAGCCTTATGTGGTAGCACCTATCTCATGCAGTGCAAAGTGAACAAGAGCACCCCTGGCATCTACAGCAGCATCCCTTGGGACCAAGATGACCACATGGAGGGACAGTGGCTAAAACAGCTTGAATGTCACAGTGGTGGGAGCCATCTGTGGCCTTTGGGTTCTCAGGTGGCAGCATTACTCTGCGAGATACTGGGTCAGAATCAAAGCCCTGCCAGGGCCTGCAAACAGGTCCTCAACCACAGGAGCTGGCTAAACCAAGCAAGTACCAGCTCAGCCAGCTGCTTTTACAGTAGTGCCTCAAAGGCCAGGCATTTGACCCAGGCTGTGCTCTGCGTGCCACTGAACAGGTACCTTGGAGCACTCTAGATTGCAAGTGGTTTCCACTGCATTTGGTGAATAGGCATCAGAACCACCATCTCGCTCCCACACCACTTTTCCGTGCTGTCTAGTAACAGTCAAGTGTTTCAGAGGACCTGGCAGATACATCCTCTCCTTCCTGGGATGCTGGGAAGGGAGTGGGGGCTGCGGGCATCAATACAGAGGGCCTGGGGGTGAAGGTCTTCTCTGGTCCAGAACAGAATGGGGCAAAAAGTGCTGTTGGGCAGGCACAGGGCAGGAGTGAGGTCTGTCGGGCAGCTGGGCTCAGCACAGCTCGACAGCGTCTATGTCGTTGCAGGGACAACATGTGACCCCGCATTCTGGAACCTGCGCAAGCAGCAGCTGGTGGCCAGCCTGCCCCAGGAGCTGCTGCAGGCCTATGGCGAGGACTATGTGGAGGAGATCAACCGGCAGTTCATCCAGTTCATGAAGGTGGCTGTGGAGGACCTCAGTGCGGTGGTGAACAGCATCACAGATGGGCTCCTCGCTGCCAATCCAGCTGTGCGCTACTACCCAGGGCAGGGCCTTGGGCTCATGTATTTTATACACCGCTACCTGCCCTACTTTGTCCGAGACTTGTTCCTGAAAGGATTCTTCATCAACCCCAAGCTGCCCAGAGCGCTGCGGCAAGAGCACCACAACAACATCAAGAAGGCCTGACCTTGGCCTGCATGCAATCATGGGGCAGGAGGAAGCCTTCTCCTGTAATCTCTAAGCACCACATGAAATAGCCCGAGTGTGTGCACAGCCTCCAGCCCTGCTGCTCATGCGCCACATGGGAACGATCAGCACTAGACATAAAACCAAATTGCTTTCCGAAATCAGGCAGATCTATTTTCTATTGTGTGAGAATCAGCATTTTCTAGAGACCTTGTTTTTGTATTTTTTTCTAACTGCACATCCTGCAATGTGGCCACTCCTGCCTGACTCTCTGGGTTTCTGCACGACACACTGGAACGTACCTCAGGTGTTTCTCAGCTACGTTAAGGTTTTCCTCGCTGCTGCTGGAGCTGCAAGTGTTCGTCTCCGTTGTCTCTTGGCTGGGTCAGGCCCATGACCTTCTGCCCACCGCTGTGCCAGCCCCTGTGCCTGCCTCACTGCAGTTCATTACACACTCCATGTGCTCCCAGGGACAGTGGGGTCCCAGACCAGGCTGCAGAGCTCTTCACAAGTTGAACTATGTGATTATCACTTTTTAAATAAATCTGTTCTTAATATGCCACTGGGCTCTTACAGTCTACTTTTGTGGCACAGCACCACAGTGCTTGTTCAGGGATGCCCTGCCATAGAAGCAGGAGAACAAAGCTGGTCCCCAGCTGTGCACTGAGTTGAGCTACACACTGAGCGTAGTGGTAAGAGCCTTTGGTGGAGTAGCAGGGCCTAGTGTGCCACAGGCAGTACCAGAAGAGGGATATCTAGCCAAGGGGATGTTAGTTGGAGATGCATTCCCTGGATATAGCCTGACAGGAAGAGAAGGCATCTGCCCCCTCCCCCTCTCCCTCCACCCCAAAGGCTCCCCTTTTGCTTTGCTGTGATTCCACGAGCACCTCTGTGCAGGAAGCCCAGGCATTGGGGAATAAGGTTAGCAAAGCGGGTGAAGGCTCTTAAGCAAGTATAAGCAACAAGGGCTGCATCTCCTCTCAAGCACCTACCAGCTCAGCACCCAACTGCACCCACACACCTACTATTGGGCACTGTTATGCCGCTTGTGCTGTGGTGTCATGACAGCTCTGCCTTGCCTATCCATGGCAGGAGCAAGTGCCCAAGTCAGGCAGGGGCTAGGCCGGGGTTCTCTACAAACATCTAAGCACCCTGGGTAAAAGGCAGAGTAGCCAAGACCCACACTTAGCCAGTGAGACCTTCCTAGCTGAAGGCTGCCTAGGAGATAGGACATGCACAAAGTTATTCAGAAGTTGTGGAGGCAGAGCTCCCACAGCAAACACTAATTGACGCCTCCAACACCAGCCCCTTGGCTGAAGCAGGCACCTGCTCATACATCCCCAAGACCCGAGTAAGCAGGGAGAGCACAGCGCAGTAGGCGGATATTTATTGGTGCAAAAAGGGAGGGAGGGTGGCCAGGATAACACACACTGCAGAAGTTACCACAGCACAGGCTGGGACAGGGCTGCTCTTACCCATCAACCCTTCCCAGTGGCAGCACAGAGCACATGTGTTTCCCATCAGCAAAGCTTCTTCACTGCCACACCAACACAGGGCATCTCCCAGCAGGGCCAAATAACCTTGAGCACAAGTGGGAGCCAGCCATGTCACACATCAGGAAGGGAGCTGGGCTGCCACACCATGGCTCTGGCTTGCCTCCCATCTCCTAAATACAGACCATGAAGAGGCAGGGCCTGGACAAGACAGGAGACACCTCTGCCAACATGCCTTCTGCACTAACCACAGCGAGCAAGTGGAGCCAGACCCCAAGGGCTGCTCTGCAGAACAGCCAGTTGTGCCCATATGGCTAAGTGACAGTGCCAGCCCAGACGCCCCAGGAGGACTGCTCCAGCCTGGATACCTGTGCTATGCCAGTCCAGAGGCTCTGTCATAACACAGCAGCGTCCATAGAGCCAGAAGTAGCCCTGACTCATGCATGGTTGTGACAGACACACCTGGGGACTGCAGGTAAGCCTCCAAACCAGGGGCACTTGCGGGAGGAAGGAGCTCAGGCAGGCTGTGGATCCCCTCCAAGCTCCAGGGCAGGAGAAAAACTAGCCAGAGTTGTTTCTGAGGACACAGCAGGGCCTGCACTAGTGCAAATGCTATTGGAGAGGGAAGGAACACACTTTCTATGTGCTCTGCTCTGGCTCTGGTTCTGCCCTCACCTTCCCATAGGCGCTGTCCCAGTCCCAGTCCCAGCCCCAGCCAGGGCTGGTCAGCCTCTCCCACAACAGGGTTTGCTACAGCAGGATGCAGGGATTACACAGCAGCATTGGCTATACTACAAATCACACTCAAACTAAGCCTCATGGGGACAACACTGACTACGAGGCATTCTCAGAGCACTGACAGAGAGGAGACTTGGACGTTGCAGGATGTTGCAGACCTGATGCATCCTTCTGCAGTGGGAACAACTTGGAGGCAGCCACCTCTGGCTGGTGCTTGCTCTGTGAGCAGAAGCGCATACAGCAGATTAGTACAGTGACACAGGTACTACTAGCTACACAACATGAACCTCCTGCTACACAGCTGCACAGGGCCAAGCCTGTGCCACTGGTCCCTCTGGACCCCTCACAGCACACACAACTCAACTTCAGCTTGTGAATAATTTAACTAGTAACTGTACAGCTTCCCCATCTGAGCCAGTTCCACAGATGAGACATCCCTGGAGCCTGGGCAAGGGATAACTCAGGGAGCATGTAGAAGATGGACAAGGGTCCCTCTGGACTCCAGGGGCAGCAGGGTCATATGGGAACAGGGCAGCGTTAGAAGATAGGAATGTAGTTGTCGATCTTGGTCCTGTGCCGCTGGGCGATGCACTCTGCAATCCACACAATGTTGCGGCACTCCTGCTCCTTCAGCTTCACGAAGGCATAGAAGACTCCAAAATGGAACTGGTTGAGGAAAGCAAGCTTGTTCAGCTTCACCTGGGGAAAGCCAGGAGGAGGAAACATCATTTGTCTACCTCTGCTAGACTCTCCTCTAGTCTAGCAGAGACAGTCTAGGAAGACAGTCAACCCAAGTGTGGACCAGCCTGGAAGTCGCATGACTTCCCTAGCGGGCTGGAAGGCCTGCTCTGCACCAGCTCTAACCTACAGCACATGCCTCAGACAGGACAGGCTCTGATTTTGGAAGGGGAAGAATTTATACTCTCCTGTGCTGTGAGGATCCTCCCTCTGGCTCCTTTCCCAAGTAATTGCCCTTTACTTTTGCTATCCATAGACCAAAAATCCATCGCAGCCCAAATCTGCCTCCCACACTGCTCTAACTTGTCTGGGGAGAGAGCATGGAGTGAGTGGGGTCACAGCCATCAAGAATGAGCACCACTCCCTCACTGGAGCAGAGGGTCCTTTCCTTCCTTGGGGCTGAACTCTGTTCAACCACAGCATTGATGCTCTGGAGCCCTGCTGACAGGGCTGCAAACAAGCTCGCAGCTACCCTGAGCTTTGCAAATGGCACAGGCAGACATGTGTCAAGAAATGCCTCAGATGCTCACTCACCTCATGTTCAAAGAACCTGTCTTCAAGGGTCTTGTCTCCAGGGTTGCTGCCAGCACCTTCAAATAGCAGCTTGTACTCCTGCAGAAAGACATCGTAAGGAGGATGTACCCAAATCCTTCCAAGAGCAGCAGCATTCCTGGGCCCCGCACACCAAACAGACACCCGAAACACTATGTCAGGTCAGCAGAGAACACAGAGAAGCCATCAGTCTACCCTGCACTCACATGAGTTTTGGCAGCAAGACCCTGCCAAGGCTGCACTGCACACACACCACTCTGGGAGTTAGCTGAAGGCAAGTACAGGAAAGAGAGAGGAAGCATCTGCTTGTCCAGAAATCCTATCCTTTCTCTGAAACGTGCAGTGCTCAAGGCTGTATCATCACTTTGAGTCTGCAGGAAGGATGAGCAAGGCATATCCCCACCAGGTACAGACCAGAATGTTCAGGCCCGGGCCCCCATGTCCATGCAGATTGGCACATGCCCTTGCTGCTTCAGTAGGGGAACACTTTGCTCTCTGACTCCAAATAGGCTCCCAGTCATGCACAAAAGTAAAACCCAGACACCTCTAAAGCGTGCCTCTCACCCTGGCCAGTTAGCATCAGCTCCCTTTTGCTTGAACCAGAGCTCAGTCAGACAACCTGGTGCTGGAGATCAGGCACATAGCACTTCTCGCTGAAGACACATTTTCCCCCACTAGTCAAAGAGACTGGCACTGCTGCCACACTGCTACCTCAAGGGTACGTGGTGAGTGTAGGCCCACCATCCTGGGATGGGAAATATAGGGCAAGGCCCCACACCCGGCCTGCCCATCACCACTGCAACAACACTGGTGACTAACAAGCCAACAGCAACTCAGGCACCCAGAGCCCAGGCAAGGCCAACTCCATTTTGGCCAAACATAGCACAGGAGTAATAGTATTTGTCAGGTGAAGATGGGCACCCTCTACCCAGGCTGCCAGTCCACAAATTCCCCCTGAGCTCCCAGGAGATCCAATTCAGAGCAGGTTCCTGTACCAGTTCCCATGGCCCTCAACCTGATATACTCACAGGGTAGTAGTCAGCAACATTTTTGACTTGTTCGTAGTCATCTGCTCTGGCCAGCTGAGCCAGACCCTCAGGGTAGAGCTTGCCACAGTGAGGGAACAGCTTTGCTCGGTCCTCCTTGGAGAGCTCAGTACCAAATGAGTTAATGGTGATAATGAAGGCCCTCCGATCAGCTTCAAACTGCAGGAAAAGAGCGTTTTACTGTGGGATGCAGTGACTTTGCCAGAAACTGGCAGATACTGACAGTGCTTTGAGCAGAGACACATCAGAAGGCAGTATGAGCAAGCCTGGCTCACCATCTGGGAAGCGTACAGCTATCCTCTGCTCAGCCAGAGTAGGCTACCTGCATAGGCCCCCAGTATGACCAGTAGCTGATGCCTGGGGACTAGTCAGGGGAAGAAGTCCCCACCTCAGACACAAGCCAACTCACTGAGTAGCACCCTGTCTGGGTTAAAGAGCAATAAATATCTCTCAGCTACTGCCCTGCAATAGCCCTGCACACCCACAGGTGGCCCTGCCATGGAGACCTGCTGTGAGAAGAGCAGCAGTGGCTGCTTTCCTGATCCTCATCCAATCCATGTTAGAGAAAGAGCACACAAAGGCAAAAAGACATGTCAGCATCTGGCAAGATCAGGACTTGGGCACCAAAGGCACCTGAAGTCATGCTCAGGCAGGTTTTTCTTAGGTCTCTCAGAGAGCAGCCTGAGAATATGCATTGGGTTGTTGAAGAGTATCTTAGACATCCTTAATACTGACAAGTGGGCTAGCCTGAGCACAGAGCAAGGAGTATCACTAAAATACAGCCTGTCCCAGGTACAAGGGTTCCCAGACCTACCTCCAGGATTGGGCACATAGCATCTGCTGTGGTACCACCCAGCACCTTGCAGAACTTGTAGAAGGACTCCAGGTACGCCTGGAAGAGAAAGGGCAGAGGAACACTTCTATACTGCTTCACTTACTGCCCCATAGGCCCATTCAGCAGGGGGCTGACAGCAAGCAGGGATGCTCCCAGATGCTTTGTAACACAGTATATACCAGGGACAATGCTTCCCCAGGAGCTGGAGACAGAGTTGCGCTTTGGTTTGTTCATGTGACTAGGCAAGCTTACTGCAGGCAAGACCCTTAGACATCACGGTTAAAGCCTAATGGATGCCTACTTTGCTCCTTTGAGTGGTCTAACTCTAAAGCATTTACTATAGTCTTGCATGGTTTCCTGACCCCACTCTGACATGCCAAGCCATACAAATTTAGCTGCAGGACTCCAGCTCAGTAAGTACTGCTTGGTAAGTGGAATCAAGAGATTAGAAAGGATGTCTGTGAAGCGAACTAGCCATTCTCTGTAATTCTCTTTCCACACTGCAGCTGCTTGTTCTCCATCCCAGCTGGAGCACTATATAAAACATATAAGGCTAGACACAGTTACGCTGCATCCCGGAAGCAGAATCCTATGTGGAGACGCACCATAATCCATCTGGAAGATGGCTATAACTCCCAAGAGGAATCATGAGGCTTGGAGTGCTGTTCAGCAAAAATTTTCTCAGAAGAAGCCATCATGTGATACAACATCTCCCTAGACAAACAGTTGCAATCAGAACCACATAAAAGGGATGAAAAATAAATACATAAATAGATAAATAACACCGAGACTTCACAAATCTTTGCCTTGTCACAACAGCTCCAGGGCTGGAGACGGACCAGGAATGCAGGTGTTGGAAACCCTCAGCCTCTGCACTAGGGAAGCACCCAGATTATTGTGTTCTGTAAGTATTTGCTACTACACAGTGCAAAAGCCCTCTACTAGGTGAACACTACATAAAAGGAGCATTACCTCCGGGAAGTAATGCTGAAAATTTCTCCTGCTGTTGCTCAAGTGCAGGTGAGCATGGAGCATCAGTCTGCAGAGTTATCTTGGGTAATGGATAATGAACTAGGATATGGATAATGAACTTTGCTTGAGAGCCACAGAAAATGGATACTGGCTAAGAGATTCAGGTCACTAACTTTGCCCTTCTTAGAGTTCACACACAAACTGAAGGACTTAAAAGCAGAACTAGGTGAATTCAAATATCCAGCACTGAAGGAGGATCTAACATCACCGATACTGTGGAAATTCATAGACCGTAAGAATGGCTGCACTACGTCCCTCTAGCTCATTGTCTTGTCTCTGACAGCAGCCAACAGCAGATACCTAGCGAAGAAGCAGTATAGGTAAGGACCCTTCCACAGACGACAGCAATTTACAGGACACTGGCTAGAGACCCTTATCCCAGAAATGGCTCTGTCTTTGTATTTAATAACCCTAAATGGATTTTTTTTTTCTTCTATGAATCTATTCGATTACACCCTGCCTCCTGCCAGTCTCATTTGTTTTTCACATCCAGATCTAGGGGAGATCTGTGGACTATTTCAAGAAACACCTCCAGGTCTGGGAGGCAGCACTTACCTCCCTTCCCCACAGCATGACAACTGTTCTCCAAGGCAGGTATCTATCCTAGGTATCTAGCTGCTCTGTTCTTCAGAGCAGCTCCACACAGCTATCAGGCCTGACCTTACCTCCTTAATTTGCCTCTGGAGTCCACTTGCATTGTATAATCAAATTCCCAGTCCTTGGGGAGAGACATGGCTTCAAGTGAGAGTCTGCAAGCAGCAGCTACTCATTCACCTCTTCCACTCTCGCGTCTCAGTGATTTGTTACGGATAGAGTGAACAGCCTGCCCCCAACCCTCCCCAAGGGTTGCCCTCTAGCATGAATTGGTGCCAGCACACACTGAGAGGTACAGGCATCCACGCTTCAATTTACAGTTGGGAAGAACGCAAAGGAATACCTGTCTCAAAAAGGAGATGAGGAAGGACATCAAGGCATCTGGGACCCAATCATACAGCACCTACCAACCTGCTTGCTTTGTGCTCACTCCACTCCCTGCCCTCCCCGCAGCTGCCCCTTCTCTATAGAAAGGTCTGCAGCCTGCAAGAGTGGAGGTATTTATGCAAACAGCCATACTGCCTCCACTAGAGCAAGAGATCAGTACATGCCAGGGGCCACACACAGCTGGGCACGACTGCTAACACACAGCAGCTCCTCCCCTCCTTCCGCCTTCTTGCCCTCACGCCTGGCCTGTTTTCCACCTCTCCAAATGGACCAAGGCTACCTTAGGAAGCAGAGGTCACACACCGACTGCTAGCTGGCTGTGACCAGTTAAAACAAGGTTGGCAGATACAATCTGCATCCCACCCTTAGTCCAGAGAGGCAAGATGAAGCGATAGCCACAGCCGGCACATAAACACATGCTCTTACATTGCCAGCTAAAACCAGATAGGGCCTGCAGAGGAGAAAACAGCTTCCCATGCAAACTCAGAGCAAGGAAAGACCTCCACGTCCCTGTGCCAATACTTTCCCCAGCCTGCATGCCTCCTCTAACCTAGCCATAGCTCTCTTAACAATTCTCTACGAAGAGCATCTAACCCCAACCACTGGCTTGAGAAGACTGTTGGAGACTTCTCTGAAAGAGTCCAAGACAGAGAAACAGGCTCATGAAAGTCCTTAAGTTTAAGGTCAAAGTACTTTAGCATTTTGAGTGCAATAACTCCATGTCTCAACTGTGTGGTTAAGGAACAACCTCCTGAGGGGGGGGGGGTGCCTGAGGAAGTTTGCTCAAAGCCAAGACCTTTGGCAAAACCTCCTGTGTAGACTTGTGACAGCCTGACAGCCCCCAGTAAAACCACTAAACCTAGCTCTGGTGCCCTGACTCTGCAGCGCTAGGTGATCAGACCCCAGGCCCATCCAGGAGCATTATCTTTACTTTCCAGTGGACACAATTAGTTCTTAGTCATATTTATATCATCACCACTTCAGGGAAGAAAATAGTTTTTCATCTACTCTAAGAGGAAAACATCCTCTTCCTTTTGTCCGAGAAAAGCCAGCCTAGGCTGAAGCTCCTGGAAGCGTTGTGGGATGACCTAAGACAGAACTGTAATCGCACTAGGAATAAATGCTCGACAGGGAAGTTAACAGCTCTTCCTCTGCCCCACCTGAGAAAGACTCATTTACCTTATACAGCGTGTTTCGAATGATCTCAATGTTCATTTCATCAAGGTCCTGTTCAGATATGCAGTCTTGGAAGAAGGCAGCTGAAACAGAGCCACAGACAGAGTTAGTGTTGCCCTAAAGAGACCCTTGCCCAGCACTTTCCAGTGGGAGCAGTATCAGAGCTATCAACAGTATCAAGCAGAAGCAGACTGTGTGCTGAGCTGGCTCTTCCTAAGCCCAGCCTTTATCTTCAGTTAGCCACCAGATTGCCATGACTCAAAACCTCAGGCTCCACCATGGCTCCCCAGGCCACAGTCATTTTCAGGCTCTCACTTGGAAGTCTTTCTTCACCCCTTAGTCCTACAGCTTGGTTAACAACTCATTTTTAGCAAAAACCCTCAGCTCAACCCCCCAAGTATCAGTGCCAGAATGGCCTATATAAAAGAAGCCAAAACTGTTCCCAGATGCAGGCACCCAGAGGTGACAACATAGCTTCCAAACTGCCTGCTACAGCACAGTAGCAGTGCCCAAGCATCCAGCTGCAAGACAGCAGCTAAAAAGTGCTGAGGAAGCTGGCTTTGTGCTTCTCTCTCCTCCTCCGATATCTCATTTGAATCAAGGAGTCACGGGCATACCACAGCTCCTATAGTCTGTGACTCTCCACATTTGAAGTCAGGAAGAATTTCCCCCGAGTCAGGTCTGCCTGTCCTGTTTTCCACTTCTTTCAAGGCCTTTTATTTCTCTAGCTGAAGGTGAGCTGCAGCAGATAGCATTAACAAGTGTATTTTGGTAGGAAGCTCAGCCATACAAATTTTGCCAGAATATCTTTGGGAGAGAGTTTGAGAAGCTGTTGCCACCTAAAGAACACAAATGGGTTTCAGTCCTAACATACAGTACTGGAAACATCAGCACTTTTGTGCAAGCTGTACAAAAAGATGAGTCTGCTCCTGCAGGTATGGGGCATGATTGCATTTGTACACCCGCAAGGCTATTTTACCATTCACACGTTAGCAAGAGCACAATAAAACCCATCGACAGAACTTTTCTGACCTCTTCAACTCCCACTCAGCAACTATTTTTGCGGAATGTGCTACATATAGAGAAATGTGATTTTCCTCAGCTTATGCACACCAGCTGTGGGAAACGGACACTGCCCGCATGCCTGAGAGTTGACCAGTGCTGTGCTTTGCATGACAGAAACAGGTATCCTACAGATTCACACCTCTGGCGCACACCATGAGCTAGCTCTCCGACCCAGACAGCAGCTGCACTGGGGATCAGCAATCTTGAACAGGGGTTAACCCCCCACAGAGGTTCTTTGCTACTCTTTGCAACAGCATCAGAGACCAGTGCCACGTAGCCAAAGGAACACTGCTCACTACAGCTGGCAGAAATGAAAACGGAGGGTGCCAGGACTGGTTTCACTGCAAGACTCACTGGCTAGTTGAGTAGTGGCTACTTTAGAGTAGCAAAGGAATGAAGGAATGAGAACGCAACTATTTCAGTTCCCGGCCCTCCAATATCCCGAATTAGGCTAGCAGTTAGCTCGGCTAACCTATGAGAGCCATTTGGGTTTAGGCATTCCTACCAAGCCACGTAGCTACTCAAGTACTTTTATGAGATAGAGCTGCTGTTTCTTTGTGTGTGGTCACTGGAAAGAGTGCAAGTTAAACAACTGCAGCCTGCGTGCTTGCTTGTTTAGGCAACACAGCTACTCCCCACAAATCCATGCTGAAGAAATGCCACGGTAGATGGCATATAGTCTCAAGGGCATGGCCAGGGCAAAGGTCTGGAAGAAGAACTCAGATTAGCTATGGCAGAAGTTGGCAAAGCTCACTCATGCACAAGTGCATGAAGGCAAGTGGCAAAGACCCTCAGCTTCACCACCACCAGGCTCGTTCTTCAGAATGCCCTCGCCAGAACAATGAGGTGTTTTCACTGCATACACAACCTGACGCTTTAAGGTCTCCAAGAGCTAATACTGTCTCGGAAATACTTGGTTCTGTCTTATTCTCAGGATGGGAAGGTTCCAACTAACCCACAAGAAGGACCGTCTTCCTACACATCATCCCTACAATGGGCTCCACTCGGGTTGTGTGCAAAGTCTTCGTTCTCCTGCTGTGCTGCCCTGCTTAGCAACCCCACCACAGCTACACTCACAGCCCACGTGCAGAGCATGTGAGGTCAGTGTTTTGGCCTCGCTGCAGATGCTCCTTGGACATTCAGTGGTAACCAGATCTCTTCCGACTTGTTTTCCCTCCTTTACTGGGCTCTACCTGGCGAGTCCTTTTTCCACAACAACTATTTCACTTGCCCCATTACTACAGAGAGCATTTGCAAAAAGCACTTTCAGTTCCAAAACCAACTGCTGCTATCAAAGACAATACAATGATTTAAAATGTTTTGTTCTTTCTAGTAACTCCAAAAGAATGATTAACCACTGACTCAGTCATACCTTGTTACTTTTGCCTGTAGATGCTAACTTAGAAAGCATCCTGTGATTATCTCTCCTACTACTCTGCATTTCTCCAGAACCACTTCCCACACCTTTTATCTTTAAGGAAAATATCTGCCTAATCAGCTGCTCTTAAGACAATTGGTTTTACAGTGTCATGTGCCTCCTGGTAAAGATTTGTAGCCCGAAGACAGCAGCTTAGTTTATGATCTACGTAAGGCACGCTCTCATTAACCCAGTCCTCCAACAGCTTTGTGACCCAGGCAGATTGGTTTTGCAGGAGTGTAACTATGTGCAGGATTCTAGCATACATAGAGCTTTTAGAGTTTCTTTTTTTCTTTTTTTAAAGCACTTTTCTTAGTCTAGAGCTGGTTTTATTAATCTCAGAACAAGACTGAGCATGTGCAGAGCTCCACAGTTATCCACAAAAATTGTCTACAAGAAATTGCTCAACAGTTCAACTGGAAAGGCTAGAAATTAAGTGACTTTATTCCAGCAGAGGATCTGAGAGCCCTTCACTAAGGGAGCACATGTGCTACGTGTCCAACAACAATCGCTTAAAGATCACGTTCTCTAAGACCTCTCAAACTTTCTTCTTCTGCATTAGTTTCAGGTCGTGATTCCCAGAAGAGCTGGCAAATGGGCATATCTATCAGATCAGATCTAGCTACACCTGTACTGCCATGACAGGTCAAGGCTTGGCTCACATAAACCAAATTCCCCAGTAGTCTGCATTGCCAGTGCACTGGATTTGCCGTTTGTTTGAAGCCTGCAGAGAGTCTGCAGTCTGGCCCTCCAGACAACAAAAACAGACACAGGACAGACTTAAGCCTGAATTCAAGCCCAGCCACCACAAGCAGGACATTGCTACAGCAATGCAACTTGGACCTAGTTGGATCTAGTCAGACAATGGGGGGAACTGGGACATCTGCTCCACACACAGCTAAGAGACACTTTGAAAGGCTCTGCTCACCCAGAGGCGTGTCCACCAGGATTGCATTGTACAGCTCTGCAGGCGTTTGAGCGATGTTCACGGCTTCCATTTGCTCAAAGCTTCCCAGAGGATGGCACTTTGGCACCAGCTCAGAAATCTGACGCTGGTGCAGAGTCCCAGTGATCAGCAGAATGACATTGTCAATCATGTAGCTGTACCTGGAAAAATGCAAGAGAAAGTCTGTCACAAATGTGCTAATAAAAAACCCCCAGCATCTGGCACCAGACACCACCACTTCTTTAGTCTCTGTGAACATCTCCAGAAAGATGCAGCCTTCTCATCAAGAACTAGCAAGCTGCCTCCTTAATGTCTCCATATTTTGCCAGCCTACAAAAGGGAGTCAGCTTTGTCTCAGGCTGAGATTTATGCTATAGCCCAGCTGCTCCATTTGGGCATCTCCTACCTGTCATTGAATAATATTAGAATAGAAGGAGTCTGGTCCCACACCCTACTCAAAGCAAGGCCAACTCAGGTTGCTCAGGGCTTTAACCAGCTGAACTTTGTGTACTTCCAAGGATAGGTCTCTCAACCTGTCAGGGCCTCTGTTCCAGTGTCTGATCATGCTCATAGTAAAAAAATCTTTTCCTAACAGCCAGTCAGAATTTCCCTTGCTGCCTGTTGTCTACTGTTTCTCATCCTAACCCTGTGCACCTCCAAAAGGAGTTTAGCTCCAACTTTTCTATACCTTTGCACAAAGCTGCTGGAAAAATCTGTCCTTGCAGTCTTCCCACTGGTCTCCTCCCACAGGTCATGTGTGCAAAAGTGTGCTTGGTAGGACCACAATGAAGGGGAATCAGAGAATAGCTTTATTCCTGCTGGGTTTCAGTGCTAAGAGCACTGGTCTGTCTTGTCGATACTATGGAGAAAGGATCATGTACCTGCAACCCCGCTCCCTTCCAAAAATATCCAGGCTGGCAGTTTTGATGTATGTATTTGGCATAAACTTTACTCACATCCTCATAAAATCACATGCAAGCTTTTTTTTCCACACCTTTACCCATCAAAAGCTACCTGCTTTTGCATTAGCCCAAGTTACAAAGTTCCTCATCAGATTCTCTGCTTCCGTTATATAGGATTATCCGACTTTTACAGTCCTTTGCACTGCAGTAATGGCTAAAGGACATACTGCTGCATTTTTTCACCACATTTCAACTCTGCCTGAAGCACCTAATGCAGATGGAAAGACAGAGGCACAAAACAGAGCAGACGAACAAGGACAAGGTAACGAGCTGAATTTCTGACAGAAGCCATGTGTGTGCACAATGTTTTCAGTAAACAGAACTGCTAGATACAACTGAGCTCCTATAAAACCCCTCATCTGCACATCTACAGCATTTTAAAATATGCTAAATGAGCATACAACTCTGACTTGTTAGCTTTCTTTAGCAAAAGGAAAAAAGTCTACAGTATTAGCCTACCGTGGGAGAGGGTGTGCAGAGCAGATGCAGCATCAGAGCAAGACTCAAGTGGACAGCGAAGATTAGTGCAAGAAATCAGGAAATGGCCCTTAGTGCGTTGAGCAATCAAGCCAGAGAAGGGAGGCATAGCTGGCCTGAAGACTGGGAATGTGAGAGCTGGTAGCCTTGTCCATGTGGATGCAGCAAGAGTTCCTGGTGTCATGTAAAAATGAGGAGCTGAGAGGAAGAGCACCTCCAACAACAGGAGTGGTGCTCTAGACACCTTCAGCATGGGTTGAATCATGAGTTAACAGACAGCTGGGGAACCTGACAAAAATTAAGCAAGATGAAATATTTTTGGCAGAGGAATAGGCCCTTGCAAATGTCCCTCGTTAGTACAGGGAAGGGGCACAGATGCTGAAAGAGCAGGACGTTGGGTTTTTGCAAGTCTCCCTCGCTCTACAGTCAGACCTAGCTAAAAAGTTAGCTGGTAGATGGAGAAAAAAGCATGAAGGTGGCCTTGGCAAGAGCTATTTCAAAACAGACAGGATCAGGGCTAAATCAGAGCTGCAGAAGGGGCTGTGCAAGTCTGGCGTTAGCCCAGAGCAGCAAGCTCCAGTGAGGTTCAGGCTGGACTCCCCATGCGTACTTGGGTGGTGAAGAAAAGGGAACTTAAGGCTGGCACATCAGGATTCAGGCAAGGGCAAAGGCACAAAGAGCACAGCTCTGCATACATGTTTTTCCAGACAGGCATTGGGATAATGCTGTTTTTTTTATTTCTTAGCTAATAAGGAGGATATAATGCAGTTGTTTTTACCTTTGAACCCCAAGGAAGGCAGGTGAGCAGAGCCAGTTGAAGGCAGATTTCAGTAGTTTTTATTAGACGGGCTTATTGCCTCTCAAATATGCTCAAGAGGCATTTCCATGAACAAATCCACGCCTTAGTCCCCTGCCTTTTTTTTTCCTCCACGTTGCTGGCACCTCCTGGCACTACCATTTTTGCAGAGAGCTTTCTGTGTTCACGACCCACGTTTCCTGGGACGTTCAGTCTAGAACCATGGCAAAGAGAACAAGTTTCATGGTACTAGGAAACCTCCTTTCACCCTTTAATCCACAGGGTTGTTATCCTTCCTACTGTTTGTGCAACTCTCACCATGGAGATGACGCAGTCTCCAGGACAGCAAGAAGGGCCTGTTTATAAGAATTGAAGGTAAGTCCTTTGCAGCAAGCAGCTGTTCCTGGCAAACACAAGCACCTGCAGCCTCGCAGATTCATCTCAGCGAGGTGTGCCAGGACAAGGATACAGAAGATCACATCCAAGCTCTGCCATCTGCCCTCAGATACATGCAGTTTTGCTCAGTGACACACAATAGCTTTTAGGAAAGACCAAGCAGCAGGAGTCTTGCCAAAGCAAGGCAATAAAGTAGGATCAGACCAAATTCATTTCTAAAACTTAGCCTACAAAGAAGGAACAGGCTAGGGAATATGGTCATTTCACGGTATGTAGCTCTTCCCTAGTCCCAGCTTACAAAGGATTTTGCTCTCCACAAGATATTGGCAACCTGCAAAGAGCCTTGCTTGCCAAAGTCAGCCATATAAGAGGAACACAGAAGATGCCTGAAGCTGTTTAGAGGTTTTCAGAGCAGCCTAGCTCCTGACTTGCTGGATGCACATTGATCTCATCCTTGTATTTCCAGTCCAGCTCAGTTTCAAAGTCACAGTCAGGTTTGGGGAGAGCAGCCCAAGACTGACTCACTTCATACATGGGAAGCTCTTGCCTTCAGACTGATGGTCCCAGGACAGACAACCCAGTGGGCTTCCATTGTCAGAGTTCAAAGCATGGCTATCCCCATTTCATTTATCCCTCCTAACTCACTTCAGTTTCCTCATCCTCAGAGGAGTCCGGGGAATGTACAGAATGTAGACCAAATGCAAAGGCCTCTATCAGGCACAGCAGAAACTTTTTGAAAGAGTACTAGTTAAATCTTGCTGTCAAAGAAAGATTCATCTCTGCAAGATAAGGAGCTATCACGCAAAAAACAGATTTCTCATTGAAGTTGCCACTATGACAGTGTTGCAAGCCTTTATGGTAACAAGAGAGCTGCAGCGGGATAAAGATTTTCTTGTGCAATGTATAGGCCAGGTAGACATCAGCACCACCACATAAGCTTTCCTGATAGGAGAGCTAGCTAAAGATGAATCCCACTTCCTCCAAGCAAGGCCAGACTGGGCTCATTCACTCATTCAAATTCAATTCTTACTTAATCCCTGTTTTAAAAAAAGAAAAAACAGAAAAAAAAAAAAAAAAAGAGGGGCCAGACAGACAGACTCACATTTTACCAGGGAGAGGGAGAGAGGCTCACATCTTAGCACTTCCCTTTCCTGGAGAAAATAGTTATGGCTTAGTCAATTTTGACCAAGGGACTACTCAATTATGACTAAGAGATCAGACTTCCAGTGCCAGGGCAGCTGGAAAAGCGTCTCCTCACTTCTAGAAGGGGCAACACTTGCTTTTCTGTGCCAGGTCCCAACAAGAACGCATTTGCCTTCATTAAAGCAGCTGTACTAAGACCATAGCAGAGGTCCTGGCTACTCTGCCATTTCCTCCCAGGCCCAAAGGATTAGATTTATTAGGGTGGCAGCAGTTTCCCCAGGTGCCTCCAGCCACTTGTTTAATAGAGCAGCTTTTGTCATCCTCCTCATCTCCTATTAGAATCTCACCAGCCTCAAATGTTTTCAGCATGCTCAGATTTCTCCTTGAGAAGACCATTAGCCTGCTGCGTGTTTGAGCTCCAAAAGCATTTTAACCTTCGCTAGCTCTCAATGCAGCTAGTAAAGGGATCAGGCTATAAGGCATATGTCAAAAAACAGGAGGAGCTGGTCAGAAGTCTTACTGCAGCACATTTGGCATGGAAAAGAGACTGGGACATAGGACAGTTGAGTGAGAGACCAGAGACAGGCAGGAAGACCAACAAGCTTCCTAGTGAGGGTAAGTCTCTGCACTAGCTCACTGGGAGCACTCAGCAGAAATTCAGAGGAGATGGCACTACACAGAAGCTCCATATAAGCTACAGTTAGTGACCTAGGGTGGCAGGGCTGTAACTAGAAGGTAGCACCTGATTTCAAGCCTCCAACTTGCTCTCCATGAAAACTATAGCAAAACTCTCTTGAGCAAGACCGTGTACTCCTGCTTTGAGCTGCTATCTGCCGATACAGGGAGATGATTATGAAAAGACTGGATGTTCAGCCAGAATCAGTTCCATGTATATAGTTATACCCTGCCTCTCTCTCCTTTCACCCACTAAATTGAGGTGTGTTACTTTCCAGAAATTCACATTCACAGAAATACAATTTTAGTTGATATTTACAAGTGTCAATAACATCTCAGACTAGAATAGAATTTCTTAATAGAGATAGGAAAGCATCAAAAGTAGAAATATTATTCACAGCAAGAACCTGTCTAGATGCAGCCCTCAGTCCTGGCATTCAATCCCCAAGCAACACAGTTAATCCAGTTTAACTCCTGCATACCCACAAAGACGACAGCAGGCTTTATAGGTGCTTTCTGGCACAGGAATAGAGAGTTAGAAGCCCTGAAGTCAACTCTAACTTCATAGGAGAGAGATGTTGCCTTATGGCTTCCTGGAGTCCAAGACAACCAGGACCACTCTCCAGCACACCTGATACACAGGTAACATTCGGTTCAGCACTATGTACACTGGGCAACATTCACAGAACATGAGAACAAGGTCAGGCTAGGACAACGCGTAGAGAAGCCAAAAAAGGAGGGGAGGAGGTTCCTTACAGCAGTAGCAGATTAGAGAGAGATTGTTCTCACTTCCAGATTTGGTTTGGCCTCAAATAGGCACAGCAAGCAGAGACAATCTGGAGAAAATAGAGGAGAACCAGGCCCCAGAAACCAGTCTCGGGGATATTTGTCCATGGATCCTGGAATCAAGGAGGAAGAGGAAAAACACACACATGCTAAAGCGGTGTACAGGTACTTGGAGAATTTATGTTTTCTTCCTTTTGGAATTATTTAGGCACTGATAAACAAAATATGCAAAAAAAAAAAAAAAGATTACAATGGCCCACTGAATACTGGGAAAGTTTGCTGTTGTTCAAACAAGCAGAGCACATAAAATATACGAAAGTTCATCACATGGGAGCTTTACAACTCAGCTTGAAGGCGCATGGGCAGAGCCCTACATGGCCACCCCAAGACAGTTAGGACTTCTCCTTCCCCCACTTACTAATCTAATCATAAAGAGTCATTGTCCTACGGCAGATAGGTTGGTTTTTTATTGCTTTCTGCTCCAGGATATTGAAGAAACTGTAAACAATACTGCAAGTGGTCACAAAGCATGACTAATGACAGAACATTGCATGACCTGCGTTTCTCAGGAATCCTCTGAAAGCCTTGCCAAACTGTAGTTAAACAGCTGCTCCGTGAAGGGTCATGAGGACAGTCCTCCATGTCAACGGTGAAATGCAGAGATCAGCAGGCCGATAACAAAAAGCACAGACCCTAGAGAGCGTGTAGCAGGAAAGAATAGGGCTGTGGTTCAGGTGGTTTTGCTTCTCCTAGTGCCCTGACTACCAGACCTGCCATTTGAAAGGAGATATTCAAGTTATAAACAATGAGCCTCCCATCTACAGGCAGAAGCCTGCCTCACACCAGGGACTATGATCCAGGGGACCTGCAATTCTGAGTGAATGAATCAAATCATTCAAAGTTATTCAGAGCACAAGTGACCAAATTCACAGCGCTATGTGCCAGTATAGTCAGCGCACCAGTTAGCAGCATTATTCACTGTGCATCATGCACCCTTGTTACATGGTAACATCTTAAAATACACAGGATGGGCCAAAGTATTGCTCAAGCAACTTTACACTTTTCCAAAACCAGCATTAGACTTTAATACAGGCTACTGCTAGCAGAGCAAAGGTCACTAAGTGACTGCACTGAACAGTTAACCACGTTACTGTAGAAGCGTGTGTTATTTAGGGATAAAAAGCAAAGTCCCAGCAGGATCAGAGCAGTGTTCTAATCTCAGTTTAAACTCTAGAGACAGCTTTAAATTATGGTGAAGTTAAACTGACTAGAGATACTTCAGCACTTAGTGCTTCCCTCCTGCAGCTCAGGTACTAGGGTACTGACGACAGTGGAGGAACAGGCAGGAGTCTCAAGAAAAATTTCTCAGCATTTATATTACAGCTTCTCTGGGTTTTGTGTAAGCGTGCAGGATCACCTCTATATTCCACTGGGTTCCTGTGGAAAGGAGCAACAGTGCCAGTACACAAAGTCATTTGTTGCATCTTTTTTGAACTCCAAATTTAAGCTGTCATTGGGGAAGGCAAGACATTTTAAAATACTGAAGAGCAGTAACTGATACTAACAATAGAGCCAGCAGCTAAGACACTCACCTCTAGAGGATAGTTTTAAGATTATTAATGAATAACTGCACAGCTGTCCTGAAGTGAAAAGGAAAGGGAAGTTTCAGGTCAGGATGACCTCACTGCAGCTTGTTCGCGTAACAGAGAGACAGCACATGAACCAAGCCAATCCTTGATTCAGTTTTTCAACTCAGACTAGAACAAATCAAGAGCAGCAGCTTCTGGTCACGAACAATTTCCCCCACTGTCTGCAGCTGAAACTTAGGCAGTTCAGGGATCGCAAGCAGGAAAAGTAAATAAAGCATGTGACAGTCTGCTCAAAAGTCACAAATTCCCTTCCTATCTTTCTACTAGAGCCACACCACAGAATCACAGAATGGCCAAGATTGGAAGGGACCTCTGGAGATCATCTAGTCCAACCTCCCTGCTCAAGCAGGGTCACCTACAGCACATTGCACAGGATCGCGTCCAGGCGGGTCTTGAATATCTCCAGCGAAGGAGACTCCACAGCTTCTCTGGGCAACCTGTTCCAGTGCTCGGTCACCTTCACAGTCAAGAAGTTTTTTCCCCAGATTCAGACGCAACTTCATGCATTTCAGTTTGTGCCCCACTGCCTCTTGTCCTATCACTGGGCACCAAGGAGAAGAGTCTGGACCCATCCCCTTGACACCCTCCCTTTAGATATTTGTATACATTGATAAGATCCCCTCTCAGTCTTCTCTTCTCCAGGCTAAACAGGCCCACCTCTCTCAGCTTTTCTTCAGAGGAGAGATGCTCCAGTTCTTTAATTGTCTTTGTGGCCCTTCACTGGACTTGCTCCAGTAAATCCATGACTTTCTCATACTGGGGAGCCCAGAATTGGACACAGTACTCCAGAGGTGGCCTCCCCAGGGCTGAGGAGAGGGGCAGGATCACCTCCCTCCACCTGCTGGCAACACTCTGCCTCATGCACCCCACCTTACCGTTGGCCCTCCTGGCCACAAGGGTGCATTGCTGGCTCATGCTTAACTTGTCATCCACCAGCACTCCCAGGTCCTTCTCGGCAGAGCTGCTTTCCAGCAGGTCAACCCCCAGCCTCTGCTGGTGCCTGGGGTCATTCCTCCCCAGGTGCAGAACCCTGCACTTGCCTTTGTTGAACTTCCGTAGGTTCCTCTCCACCCAACTCTCCAGCCTGTCCAGGTCTCTCGGCATGGCAGCACAGGCTTCTGGTGTGTCAGCCACTCCTCCCAGTTTTGTATCATCAGCAAACTTGCTTAGGGTGCACTCTGTCCCTTCCTCCAGGTCACTGATGAATATATTGAACAAGACTGGACCCAGGACTGACTCCTGGGGAACACTGCTAGCTACAGGCCTCCAAGTAGACTCAGCGCCATTCACCACAACCCTCTGAGCTCAGCCATCCAGCCAGTTCTCAATCCACCTCGCTGTCCACTCATCTAAACCACACTTCTTGAGTTTACCTACAAGGATGTGATGGGAGACAGTATCAAAAGCCTTGCTGAAGTCCAGATAGACATCATTCACTGCTCTCTCCTCATCTACCCAGCCAGTCATTCCATCAGAGAAGGCTATCAGATCGGTCAAGCATGATTTCCCTTTGGTGAATCCATGCTGACTACTCCTGATCATCTTCTTGTCCTCCATATGCTTAGGGATGACCTCCAAAAAACCACCAATAAAAACCACGCGTAAGCAGTGATTTTGTGAATCTGCCAGAGAGAAAGCTAAGAATTTTATGGTTGCCACCACAAATCAAGGGCATTCAGCCAATAAGCGGGTACCCTACTAAACTCAGATCAACGACAGTATTTCACAGTAATAAGTTACAACTTCACAGTACTACCAAGGCTGCAGCAACCTTTCAAATCCAAGTAGCCAGGAATGTTCTCAGTATTAATCTATATTTAGCTGCATCTCCACATGATTTTTACCATCTTTTAGTAAGTCTAGGTCTCTTGGGATACTGATCTCAGTTCCCAGTGGTATCATCCAGAAACGCATAAGCACTCATTCAGCTTAGTGTTAGCTGTGTTAAAGGCTAAGGAGGAAAAAAGTGCTAGATGAAGTACTTTAACTTTGAGGCTTTATGAATATGATGTTGCATTCTAGACACACAAACGTCTTTAAACCCAGACAGTGTTTTGGACACCTTGCAGCCTCATGCAGGAGTCTCAAGGTTGCTTAACACTTGCTACTCCAAAGCTTGACTTCAGAGCTTCAGAAATACTAGGCTAGTAAGCAAGGCTGAGCCCTGGCACTCTGCACTGGACTGATTACACTGATTTAGCACTAATTACATTTTAAATATTCACCAGAAGTATCTAATCATATTGCATTCATATAAATCAGTCTCAGAAGCCCAACTTGCATAAACTATTTTCTCACCTTCCTTACACGTAAGTCACTAGCATTGAAAATGTGATATAAAAATCATTTAGAGCATATAAAAGGAAATAAGAGGAAAGGTTGCACTGTGCAAACTCAAATATATTGTCCTCAAAACTGACTGAAATAGTTAAGAAAGCTGAAAGACTTTAATAGCCAAAAAGAATTAGGTAACCTGTTTCTCAGTGAATGCATGGTCTAGGCCTAGTCAACATGCTGAACATTATTGTGCATACAGATTTGCTTTTAGCAGGAAGAAAAAAAAAAAAAAATCACCATCACACAAGCTTGACATGCAGTAAAACATACCAGGTGGATGTAGGTTTTTGCTAGGCCTCTAAGCATTGCAGTACTTTATTGCAAGCATTTGTTAGACTTGAAACCTGCATGTGGAGTAGATCTGGAAGAGAGGACTAGGACCCAAGAAGCACGAATCCCCCAAAAGTGTTCAAAAGCAGTGTCTTGGCGTACCAGGCTTCCTCTGGGCTGAACTTGCCAGTCTAGAGCACCAAGTGAGGCTAACTCATGGAATGGTAGAAGAAAAATGAAGCTGCTAAAATCCAGCACAAGAGAACCTTGAGAGTAGTTTCACTCAGGGAATAAAACATGTTACAAGGGGACAGGAGTGCTGGGTTGAGTGTTCATCCAACTTAAGGCAGTGTATGCTGGTTGCCTTCTGGAAATGCTGCAACCACACATAAATCCATCTTCCCTCCCTATTTTATATCTCTAACAGACATGCTGTTCGGCCTGTAGAGGGGAAGACTGAGAGGCATGACAGGAGGGAAGTCCAAGAAATGTTCCTGCAAGCTGCAGAAGCACCACTGAGATGCAGCTTTTTCACATTGCTACTGTGTGAAAGGACTTCAGCATGGACTGGAATGCTGCCCAGGGGGCCATACATCCTCACTTACCCACCGACAGCTTGCACACTACAGTCCCTTCTCAGGATTACAGAGCTTCATTACAAAGATTCACCTTTCTTAATGAAACATGGGATTACATATGGAGCTCGCCACTAGCATTTTTTTTGCATCTTTACTATCACTCATAACATTTTGCCAACTCTTCTAATCATTACTGTGACTCACTGTGCTTGCTAGGCACCATGCAACAGCTTCCAAGTGAAGAATAGGCCTGGTCAGTGAGTGTAGTGTTATGCTGTTCCAGTTCAAGGCAGCTGCCTAAAGAAAATGTTTGTGAGACCCTAGAGGCTTGGGAAAGATGGATCCCCTGAACATAATACAGCATTATTCACCTCCCTTTCACAGAGCATGCTGCCCTTTCTGATCAGGACACCCACAGTCACACAATTTTGAAAGACGGAATTCCACAGCCACCACTTTGGCATACAGTATGGTTATACCAGTTTCCTTCAGCTGATGAAGGAACCCAGAACCAGTATTCAAGAAAATTAATTCTGTATCCTTTGGGTAGGCACAAAAGCAGCTGCATTTCTTATGCTACCACCCAGAGGATGCAAATCTGTGACCATTCTGAGACCATAAGCTATATGCTCCCTTATTTTGAGTGCTGTATAATCCCTTCAAGAACTTGGTTTATCAGTTCAACTTTACACTCCCTTCAAATAGAGAAACTGTTTGACAGAAACCAGCACTTCTCTGCCAAAACCACCTCTGTCAGAAAAGACTCGTAAAGCATTTATTGCAGGATCCCCACCACTGGTGTAATTTTTGCTCCCTGATCCCACCACAGCCAAGGATTCAACAACTAGCTGAAAACAGCACAGTGCAGTTTTAACCACAGCAGCGCTAGGAAAAATCCTTTGGATTGTTGCACTTGCCCAAATAAACTGCAAGTGTCTACAATGCGGGAAATATTTTTTTCTGCAAGAGAGAACTTCAAAAGGATGTAGTTATATGCTGTAACCACATGCCCCATGCCAGGATGTATTCCAGTACACCTAGAATAAAAGATAGGCAACTTCCTACTCCACAGAAAAGTATTATTGCTTTTCAGTTCAAGTAGCAATTGAAATAATTTGGCTCTAGAAAACCACTGTTGTAAGATTAAGTTGGAACTCAAAGTCCTGCAGCAGAAACCAGATCTATCCAGTGCAGGGGAGAGGCAGAGCAGGAATAGGTCAGGGGAAAGGCAGTAGAGGGAAGTGCCAGCTAAGAAACGGCATGTGCAAACGGAAAAGGTACATGCAGCCTCGTCAAAAGCAGGTCTTGTGACCACAGAATCACAGAATGGCCAAGGTTGGAAGGGACCTCTGGAGATCATCTAGTCCAACCTCCCCGCTCAAGCAGGGTCATCTACAGCACATTGCACAGGATCGCGTCCAGGCGGGTCTTGAATATCTCCAGGGAAGGAGACTCCACGACCTCTCTGGGCAACCTGTTCCAGTGCTCAGCCACCCTCATAGTAAAGAGGTTTTTCCTCACGCTCAGATGGAACTTCCTGTGTTTCACTTTGTGCCCGTTGCCTCTTGTGTCCACAAAGACATATCAAAAGCCAAGTTCACAGCTTCACTCTCAGGGTAACGAGAACCCTGTTCTCATAGCAGACTGGTAAGGTAAAGGCAAATAATGATCTAGTCTATCCTCTGATGACGGGTTAGAAAGATGCATTTAGAGTCATACTCCACTGACCCAGGTCCACCCCATGCCTCACTCCTATGACAGGCTCCTTGAGAGTTGTTTTAGCAGAGTTAGCAGCAACCCCTGCAACCTGAACAAAAGGTTCAAACACCTCTCTGCCCATCAGCCTGCTGCAACGGCTGAAGAGGTCAAAAAACTGCCAGAGCCCTCAGGTCAGGCTCCTGTGAAGCCACACTTTCAGAACCCGGGAAAAAGCTGTGCTGAAGCAAGAGCAAAAAGCTTTTTGTTTCTTCCCCTGGAAAAATACTACCTAAAGCAGACAATCCGATCAGGCTTCAGCTGACTAGAGTTAGGCATGATCCTATCAACTACAAATAAAGAATCCTGTTGAAGCACATACAAGCACACTGTATAGAAAAAGAGACACAACATGGCATTGTGTCAGGCTAACACAAAGAACAAAGCCTTTAAAGAAAGGCAGGACAGCAGATCATAGAGAAGAACCTAAAAACCACTTCCATCCCATAAGTCAATACGTGCTTGTTGAATCCAGGAAGTGGGTTTTGCTGTTTCAAGCACACTTAATACCTGTTTATTGCTGCCTTACAGCATGTTTCTACATTCCTTCAGCCAAACAGTCAGTTATTTGTGTTGGAGCAGAGATGTTGACAGCTAACATACGCCTATCAGTCAAGAGCTATTATGAGTGGCATAAAAACACAGGGAAGCACAAGCAGTTATCCGTCAAAGAACTGCACAGCAAAACTGCCTGACACAAAGCTAGCAGGTGTTTTATAGAGACTATGGCAGCCTCAAGGAGTATCTCAAGTTGAACTCTTTCTTGCTGCAAGTATGCAGTGATACAGGAGGCCCGCTACAGCCACCACAGGAGAAAACAAAAGGAAAATCAGCCAAGATCCTAAATATTTTAGTACTAACAACGCTTACCACAGGAGACTTCTCAGACAAGATTGGAGCTGGGAAAGAGCATGGTGCCAGGAGGGGAAGCACAACAGGAGAGATGTCAATGCAGCAAGGGGCTTGCAGAATGAAGACCTTGCTTTGAAGATGTCATATAGCTGCATTCCTGCCTCAGTTTTCTCTATATGCTTTTAAACATTGCTCTTTCTCCTCAGCTCTGCAGGCAAGTTAATTCCTGCCCACCTGGTGCACAGGTGCCCAGTCCCTGTACAGGACCCTGTGCATGCCCAGGCACAGGCAGACATGAAGCTGGAGTGCCACCTTCTGGCAAGTCGCAGGCAGCACTGTGGCACATCTCTGGCCCTCCTCAAAGCACAGCAGTGAAGAGCATATGAGGAACATGCATCCTCTTTGTGCTCCACATCTCTCCCACAGCCCACGTTCCATCACACAATCTGAGGTCGGAGCCTTACACGTCATTCAATTGTCACAGCAACACTGCTGTTTTTCCTTCCCACGTCCTCACTTAGTTCATGGACCACTTGGAAGGGGCAGGAGAAGCCATGTAGCACTATTCCACGCAGGGATGAACTGCACAGCTTTTGGCAGGCTGGCTCTGTAGCAATCAAATGCAACAAGGCCTATAGCTGGCCCTAAGATCAAACAGTTCCCTAGATCTTCTCAGCAACATGCCCTGAGGTTGAGGTCTGAGCACTCCCCCGAAAAAGGTAACTCTGGAGAGCACAAGTCACATGTGGATCGACTCAAAAGCTCCACAGAGTCCAGCAGTACATTCATGAAGTACGAAGCCTGACTTTATGCTTGATCCACACCTCATGGTACCAGGCATCTACAGCTTGGCCATTTTCAGTGAGATGGCATCCAAGCATTTAAAAGGTCTTGATGGGCCTGTCTTGCATGAGATTGTCCAATATGGTTACAAAGGCCAAAAACATAAAGGCTTTCAAAAGCATCCTGCAGCAGTGAGCTTCATAGCCGAATTGGACATGCTACAAAACATTTCCTTTTGTTTAAGCCTGATGTTGATGCCTACAATCCCCATCAATTTTACACATCACTATAGTTTACAATGCACCACACCTCCTTCTGAGTTACACAGAAGGACACAGGCTGGAATGGACCCCTAGAAGTCATCTCTGGTCTGCCCTTTTTCCACAAGCCCAGTCACTAATCTGTTAGGATTATCAACAGAAAGTTTTAAGACCAACAGGGTAAAAGTAACACCCTCTCCAAACTCCCTGAATTTTGCTACCCTCATTTGTCTGTTTTAACTCATTAGAAGATCCTAGAGCTTCCAGTATGCTGCCAGTCACTTCAGCTTAGACCAGATGCATCTGATAAGCACATTCTCTATTTCATCAATACTCCATTAATGTGATGAGTGCAGACCCAGAAGAGATCCCTCCATCCTTTCATCAGCAGTGCAGCATTGGAACTCCTGACTAGAGAGGTGGTGTCATCTCCATCCTTGGAGATTTTCAAAACACCTGAACAAGGCCCTGAGCAACTTGAGCTCTGACATTAGCTCTGCTCTGAGCAGAAGTTTGGACTAGACACTTCCTGAGGTGATGGTTTTCCTGCCATTCTGTGAACAGCCAGCTGCTTCAAGTACACTTTCCAGGAAACTGAACAGTAGCTTCATCAAGAGCAAAGCAGATGGAAACCACATGACTCTTAAGCCACACACAGTTCTTGATCTGTTCAAAAACAGACTATGCTGCATGACTGGCAGTAACTTTACAAAGGATTGTGATCCAGCTTTGCTGGAAAAGATCACTATTCAGGACTAATCAAGTGATGATGCTCATCTCCCAAAATAACAACGCGTCCTAGAAAGTAGGGGTCAGGAGGGAGGATTTTAAGAAGAAATCAAGCAAAAGAATTTGTCACCAACCTGAGGCAGCAATTTCTTACATCAAGTAAAATATGTTCCCTAACTACCTATTATTTAGAACAACTCAGAGATGCATTTTGACTATTAAATACTTTACTCTAACAATAATAAGGACTATTAAAAAAAAAAAAAAAAGCATCTCACGCAGTTAGATATTCAAGCACAGAATCAGCAAATGCAGGTGAAGACTGCATGAACCAAAACAAGATGATGCATCTTCCCTGGAATTCACCCCCACATTGTCCCATGACCACTGCAACACTGTGTTGTCTCACTCAGCTATTTTTAAGTGTGGGAGAAGTGATCCTTTGCATGGAAACTCTTAACAAAAAGCAAGAAGTATTTCAAACTGATAGATGAGACAAGACAGGTATTTACAGGATGACAACTAACTTGGGCAAAGCAAATGGAGTAACCAGTACAGGACTATCAACAGAAACTGACAGCAGTCAGCAGAACCTCCTGAGAACTAGGTCTCAAGCAAATTATATGGTGGTTGCTAATCTCTACTCAAGCTTAACAAGGCCCACTGATTTATCACAAATACCAGTATAGCCCTGCTTTTACAAGACAAATATCTTTCTTAAAGGGGTCAAAAACTAGCCAGAACTCAAAGTAATTATCAAAAGCCATCATCCACAATGGGAAGATTTCAAAGATCGACATCGGCTTATGCGAGACTACAGCTCAGTGTTTTCCTGTGCATCATAGCTAAATCTGGGATCAACTGAAACAGGCCACATTTACAGGAAGAAAGCCTGTCTCCTTGACAGCTGCAACCCTGAACAAAACTATGATGAAATCCAACTGAACACTTGGATTTTTTGCACAAAAGGCTCCACAAGAGGGTTGTGCTAGCAGCTTCATATAGGAACACTGCTTTTCTGCTTCATCTTCTGCCTTCCTCTAGCCAAGCACTGCAGGCAGTGGCACTAGAAGAAATCCTTTGGGGAAAAAGGAGAGAGGAGAGCTTAAGACAACTCAAGGAAAAAACATCTTGGACAAAATGGGACCGATAAACTCAAGAAGAGACTACACAGCAGGGGAGAGATACAGACAGTGGCACAGAATTGTGTTTTGTTATAGAGAGTTCTTCAAAATCAGGGGGACAAAAGCAGAAGAAGATCAAAGCTAAATGAAGCTGAGGACAAAATAACAGTTTTAAAGTTAAGCCATTCAAACAGCTGATGAGAACCAGCCTATCACTTTATTTGAGCATGGACATGTAAGGTTTTCTGCACAATTCGAGCAGTATGCACACCAGGACTGGCGTAACAGGTAACTGCATTTCCACAACCATCTGCAGCCCTCCTAGCAAAGCATGCAGTGTGCTATCAGGGCAGGCATGGTTTCTAAGAGCTTGTAGTTCATCTTTTCCATGTATTGGTTTTCAAAATACCATAAAGGAAACCATAAGGTTTTTAGTCTGCAAGATATTCATGTACCATGCCTAGGGTATTGCCTTCGAAAAGGTATGACAGAAGCTAGATGAACAGACCATTAATGATAACTGACCACAGAGACTAGACATTTTTATAAGTCTGAAGGGCAATACAGGAAAAGCATCAGCAGAGGACAAACTTACCCAGTATGGCCAGTCTCTAACAGCTTTGTTGCCGCTACAGCAAATGCAAGATGGTCCAAGAAGTGTTTTGAAAGTTAACTTAACTATTTTAAGTTTGAGAGAGTAGAAAAAAGATTGCTCTCCAGCAGCTCCAGCAACTAACTCAATGAGCTAAGAAATCGCTTTATTCATTGCAAATGTGCCTGCAAGATAGGGGCATGGCCATGTCTTGCAGAAATCTTTATCTACTAAATCCAGATATGGAAGCTCAATGAGTTTTAGTGACAGGCATATAGAAAAAAAGCGCTCTCAAAAATAGGAAAGCCTTAGCACAATGACCTAGAAAATTACAGGTATGAGGCACTGGGCTAGAGCAATGAGATAGTGGTACTAGTCACACATACAAAAGGACAGAACAGGAAGGACAGTGGCAGAGAGAGCTCTTTAATCAATATTTGCATGTGAAGGAGATGCCACAGTCGAGCCAAAATTTAAAATTCTTGAACCATACACAACAGCTTTTCCACATCAGCCCATATCATGTCAACAGTCTCCTGGTGTTTGGCAAAGTAATACATGCACTGACCAAAAATGCAAGAATAAATACCGTCTGCCAGGGTGTTTGGCATAAGCCCAAGCCCACTGTGTCAAATAAATGAATGTTGTATATGAACATAGCATAAGCTATGCTACTTGAGAATAGAGTGAAACCTTCTTCCCCAAGATGCAAGTTGAAGTCAGATCTGATTTGAGAAGGCCACTGGTTATGGAGTTTGCAAGCATAAGCAGAGCTTTCAGGAATGTAGGCTAAGTCTAAAGGAAAATAATACCATTTTGTTTCCACGTTTCAGATGCAAACTAGCACAACTGACACTTCACAGAGGCTAGCAATTCCATTTCATTACCACTACTGATTAAAATGAGTGCTGTACAAAGGTGAGCAGATCAGAAAGGTATGGGGAGGAAAGACCTGCAAGAATGCTGTGCTATTTCAAGCCTTTTACATCACTTGAACCAATAGTGGAAGGGCACATTCAAGAGCTCAGCATGTTCTCATGCTCTGATAAAGACATGCTGTGGCTGCTGCAGCCCTTTCTTCCCCTGCTGCGCATTCTAGGCCTTCCCTTGCCCTCGTGGTGCCGTTCATTGCATCCCACTAAATTGGCTAAGGAAACCAAATCTGCCGAAGACTAACCCCCAAAAGAGACTGTTGTTCAATTTTGGGCTAGCTCAGCTCCATGAACCAGTTTATGATGGGGTTAGATGAATGCCAACCCAGTCACTGGGGTGGAAAGGCAGGATCACAGCAGCACTGAAGATGACTGATATAGCCTGGAACTACATACTTACACTAGGAGGGTCAGAACTAGCAAGCACCTGCTGTTGTGTATATGCTGACATTTTGCAACAGAATCACATTAAGAACCCAGGAACACCTACATTAGCGGTAAGGGTAAATGCCCCAGAGCTCTAGTAGATTAAGTCTGTTCTATAATGGAAGGCAGCTGAGCAGCTCTGCCAGTGAATCACACAACCCTGGGAGCAAAAGCCTTTGATAACCCAGTAACACTGCAGCAGCTGGTTTGAGATCTTCAGATAGGGTCACAAACAGTTTCATTCATGAAGTTGTAGAAAATGCGGTAGCTAGACGGCTGAGTACGGAAAGCTGGTCTAAGAGCCCTCAAAGTCTAGAAGAACAACAAGGTTTCTAATGCTGTTCCTGAACAGTTGGTACTCACGTGATAAAGTCCAGAAAACTTGCTAGGGGCTCATATGCATGGTTCCTCATATGACGGAACTCCACCACCATCTTCTCTTTCAGCTTATCATCTATGACAGATACAGTGAGGGGGGAGGCTTCATTGGCCAGGAAATTCCCATAGTCTGTGCTCTGGAGGTGCAGTTTCAAGTCTAAAAAAGAAAGCATAATCCAGTTTTACAGGTTTTGTTTTTTCTGAGCATACTTGAGGAAGTTGGGGCTCAGCAGTTCTCTAAGCATTTCCTTCTCTGAAAGATCAGCTAGACAGAAATCATGCTTTACATCATGCAGTTACATGCACAATCAGTTTTGTCATGGACAACCCAAAAATGCAGGAAAAAATCAGATGTTTCACAATGCCAGCCTTGCCCCATCTTAAAGGGGAAATAATTTCTCTATGTAACCGAGTGTATACCCATGCCAGCTGTCCAGTGTGCTACACTTTGATCAAGATGGAGGGCTACTAATTTTTTTTTTTTTTTAAAGGAAGTGTACTAGCTTAAGATGTTTTTTTTTTTTGTAGGTGTTAAGGGCACCAGCATTTTCTCTAGCCAAAAGGGCTCTGGTCTCAAGTTTCTCTGAAGCAATCATGACCAAGAAGCTACTGGCACCTCCAAGCAAGTTTGCTCAGTTACTAGTGACTGGGAGGCAGGAGACATTTGAAATGCTTTCAGAAGCAAAGAGACAAAGCAACAATCTTGAAATTATAAAGCAGCTAGGTACTGTATCATGAAGTGAGTCCTACTAATTCCACTGGTACTGTGGAGTCAAGCACCAAGAGGTGGAGAGGGGGTGGTGAAGAGGAAGACTGTTTAAACCCAACTCCTACAGTAGGCATTCTCTGCCCAGGATAGAGGAACATACTCAGAAGCCTTTCCCTCCTCCAGTTTCAAGTAGGGGAAGTCTTTGTTTCTTCTGTTATGCTTGCATAGATCAGATACCGAGCTGTGATCCTAGTGAACAAGAAACCACAACATGCTCAGCTCTACCAGGATAAAAACCGCATTCAATCCAAAAGTATTTAAGTGCCTCTATGGAAAAACTGTACCCAGAACTGAGAAGCGTCATATAATCCTATTTCTCAAAGCATTACTAGTTGCACTGGTACATAATGTTCCTCTGCCTTCAGCTTCACCTCAGAGGGCCAGTTAGGCAAACATCCTCCTAGAGATTAAAAGCCTTTATGGGGAAAGGGATATTAGCTGGAAGAGTTTAGTCAAATCAGATGTAAATGCATTGTCCAGAAAAAACATAAAATCCAATAATTTTCTCCCTAATTTATCTGAAGCAGGAGCACTGAGGCTGTCCTTCCCTCTTGCTGAATTGTGTGAGTTCTTAGCGTTATGGCAAGAACCTAAACACCACTGAGGTCAGAGCAATGGGTCAGCCTAGCTCAAAAACCTTGATTTTTTGACATTACAGCCAGCTACAGGTGCAACTTGGATTGCACCTGGAATCCTCTATACTGGGCTCCAAGTTGAGTTCACACTGTACAGTGTGATGTCGCTCTCATCCAGCGGGGTAGAAAGGTCAAGCAGCTCTCATTCACTTAAACTGTTGGGTATTTCTAATGGGGTCTAGCAAAGATGTTATTGACCCAGCACTTTTCAATTATGAAGAAGTCACCACTGCTAAATCTCACAAGAAACAAATGTTGAGGGGAAGACTAGACTTAAATAGCACCTAGTTTCTGTCATATTTGTCATCAGTTTCCAGAAGAGTTTCATACTATGCTTCCTTTTAACAGGGAATCCAGAACGCAGCAAGGAAAGCTACTTGTCCAAAAATACGCAGTATGGCTGAAGCAAAGCAGGAACTTAGCTTAAATCTCTACTCCCCAAACTATGCTGCAACTAGATTGCTTAGCAAGACACCTATGCTTTATTCTACCAAAACACTATGAACTTATGCTCACACTTTCAAGATGAGATCACACAGCCTGCATTACTCAGATGATGGGAGTTTTCACCATGACCCATGTCACAAAATCCATCACCCCAAAACCGAAGCGGACCAAAATTCAGAATGCCCCTCACCTCAATTCAGCCTGCATAGAAATGTTACTGATATAATTCCTTAAACCCTGCAAAGTCCAGCTTGCATGCAGCATCCTGCACAAAGAATTCTCACTGATCAATTTTGCACCTGCTTGATTTTTAAAAACTAAAATATAGTTACAAAAGATCTACCACATTTAGGCCATTGGGAGTTTCAATCTCCCCAAAATACACCCAAGACAACTGCGACTGGAAACCAGGTCCTAGAACTACAAAGCAAACTGAGGTAGGGGTAATATCAGCCTTTCAAAATTTTTGAAATTTTTGGAAGCTTTTGGAACTTCAGTGTCCAAGCAGAAATTAAGTTACTAGCTCATATTTAGCGGGGGCTGGAGAAAACATGAAGCAAAACTCAACAGTTGCTCACTGAATATTAGAGAAGGAGGCCTAATAAGGGTAGTGTGCCTATATAATCAGAAATGTAATAATGTACATAATGTAAAGCAGAGGGTACTAGAGTAGCTACGTTCACATTACTCCCACTTTTGGTTCTCTGTTATTGCACGGAGCTTTAGTGAAAACTGAGTGTGTACAAAAAGGCACAGGTTTTTGTTTTGCAGCTATAAAGGATCTTGGAGAAGAAACAGCTACTGTATATCCTGTCACTTCTTACTTCAGTAGGGAAAATTCTAAAACTTCCAGTTCATTTCCTGAACTCCAACAGAACAGGAGAGAGTGGTAAAGTATTTTAAGGATGTCACTTGATAGCCCCTTCTTCCTGAAAGGCATTATGCCGCTCCACAAGGTGCAGCATTGCACTAACCAGCTAGCTCTTTGTACACAGCATGCTGAAAGCAGGACACAGAGCAGACCGTGCTTGGGCAACTGGGGCCACAGTCCTATGTTCAATTTTAGCCATCATCAGCGCAGGTGACGGATCTGGCCACTACTTCCAGTCCTGGAGCTGCAACACCGAGTCTCCTGCATTCTCCTGGACTGAGGAGGAAATGAGAATGAGAAGGGAAAGCACTAGCCTTTCCAAAGTGTCCTATCCTCAAAATCTTGAGCTAGTGGATTACTGAGAGAAAGGCAGCACCCTCTGAGGGACCAAGGGTTGGCTGTCCAAAGGGTGTGGGGGAAGAGCAAGGGAACAGGCCAGGCCAAAGGAGCCATAGCCAAGCTTGGGGCTGGCAAAGATAAGAGTGCAGCACTTACTTGAAGAGCTGTGTGCCACTGTCTACAAGTGCAGGAACTGAATCTGGCATGGCTCCAACAGGAACAACACTTGCTCAACATGAAGCCCAAAGCAGAGTTGGCTTAACCTAGCCATCTTTGGGCAAACCTGGAAACCTCACTGACACCTCTGCCTTTGATAGTTTCACCTTGGCAGAAGACAACATGCCACATGAGAGGTTAGAAGTCAGGAATCCAGTGGATCTGATATTTGATCCAGTAGATCAGACACTCCAAACTGGTCCAGTTCTCTAACTGGGGCTCAGTTTGAAAGTTTTGTAACCTTTCTTGTAAGTCCCTTCTGTCCTGCTCCCCTCATCTCAGGGCCCGTTACACTGAAACCTCCAGTTCCTTTTGGTGTCATCACTGCCTACAACTCAGCTCTTATTTTGGAGACTGCAAAAAGCTGCCTTGCTATCTGGTCACTTCAACCTAGAGACCCACTGCCAGCAACCAATCTACTCAAAAAGCAGAATTTGCTGCACCATCTATTTCCAGGAGATAAGAGATGCATCACATTTAGTCAGACTAGACCCAAACAAGTGGCAAGCTGTGCCTTGCGGCCTCCCTCTCAACCGCTCTGAGCAAGCTCCCATGAACTGCTTGGCCACAGCCTTTTGCCCTGCTTGTGAAGGGAGTCAGCTCCCCATCCCGCAGCACAAATACCAGCACAGCATTATGCTGTAACTGGAATCAGGATCATGTTTATATAATACTCAGAATTAAATTTTATAGAGAACGCCAGCTACAAACTTTAGGAACTAGACTTCCCTGCATCTCCTAGCGTCCAAGCAAATAGAACATACTTTCCAAAAATTGGATTGGATTTATAAACCCTGACTCAATGCATCCCACGGCGTATCAGTGCTTTATGCAAGTCTATCCTCTTCCAGTCACTGGGCTAGTCACCTGACCCAACTGGCCTGTTTTCAGCCAGAAAGGTTCAGGAGTTTTTTGTAGGACTATTCACATGTCAAGATTCTCAGCTAAGAACTGACTAATCCCATGGTTTCACATATCTTCTTCCAGAGAAGGAACTGTCCCAGGAGCACTGTGACCAATAAGCAGACCCCCTGCTGAGCAAACCTCAAGCTCTCCAAAAGCTCAAGTTCTTCATTTCTAATGCAAGTTCAAACTGAGGTGGAGCTGACCTCTGGCCGTGACAGCAGCACCTGGGCAGTGGCAGCTGCCAGAGATCTCACACACTGCAGGTTGACAAGATGCTGGCTGTTAGTCTTCTGCAGTGCCCCTTCTCTGGCTGCCTCACACTGCCCGCTGAAAGCAAGAGGCTTAATGCTAGGCACGAGCCACCCCGATGAACTTCTCCAGATGCTGACTAACAAAAGCAAGCTGTCCCAATGTTTCTGCCGTGTCCAGCAATTGCTCTGAGAGGTACATTTGCCTGTTTTGGCATTTTTTCAAATGGTTCACACAGCTTAAGAACAGACCGGGCCAGCATTTGGCAAGGGAGTTCTTGAACTACAGCAATACTTTTGTTCCCTCTCCTCCCTCACAAAACCTGGGAAGTTATAACCAGTTTAACCATAACTCCCAGAAAACTGCCTCTTGCAAGAACATAATAGCTTGTCAGAGCTACTTTTTTTCCCCCCCCTCCCCAAAGAGTCAAGTAGTAGATCAGTAAATCAGTCAGCTTAAGATTACCATGACATGCACTTACAGCGACCTTCTTTCAGCTCTCTTTCAGGCATTCCAATTTTTTGGAATTGGCTGTACACATTTAAGGCATAAATGCAACTGAAGCTTAATTCAACAAACTGCTGTGCCAACACCACAACTGGACATTCAAGTTAACAGAACGTATTGCTTTCCCTGAGGGACTTCAAGTCCACAGTAATAACATATCCTTTCCTACAAGTTTGCTTTGTCATAACAAATCAAACCATTACTCAGTCTTTCAGACATCTTACAGTCACAAAAGTCTGCCCTGCAAGCATTACTCAGATACTTAGAGTCATCCACGGCCCCATCAGCTTATACTTTCCGCACTTTCATTCTTCAGTATCCTCCCATGACTACATGTTAGAGCTTTAGATCAAGCTAAAGCTTCAAGCATCTTCCAGGCAAGTACTGATTTGTCTTTGCATGCACAGACATGGAATTAGCTTTCATATCTTTGAGTTGAACTGAGGTCTTCGTAGAGTTATATGTTGTAACCACAACATCTCAATCCCCATGGCCAGGGGCTGTTGCTGCATATATAAAGATTAGAATATGGTATCATGTTAGCCATCTCACAGGCCTAAGGTAGCAAAGTAAATGAGCAAGAGATTACATTGCAGTTCACAGATCAGCTACATCATCTGTTTGTCCTTTCAGAACACTGCTTTTATTACTATTTGGTTTGCTACTGTTTTGTCTGTTCATAACTACCTCAGATGCTTCGGAAACTGATTCTCTGTGCAGTACTGAGAAAAGGATCTGACCTGGGAAACACCCAGAAATCCTTCATTCCCTGCAGAATTCAAGAATTGTTCTGTGGTTGTACAAAACTCCACACAAATATCAATGACACGCCACCTCCCCACAGCTGTCAGGCAGCAAATTCCACTGCAGCATATTTGGATACATGGAAATGACTTCTGTGGTCATTCTCCCCTCATCGTTATTGTTTCCTATAGCTTTCACCTTCTCTCTTCCAAGACCAAGATCTCCTCATGAGGGTCCAAGTAGTAGCCCATATTTCTAGCCCAGCCCTTTCTGGGGTTCAACTCACCCCTCCCAAAGCTTCTCACTTGGCATTGCCAGGTCTTGTTGCCTTAAGAGCCTCCCAACCTGTTACTCCTCTCCTGATCCTTCCCCAAAGAGGTGGTGACCCCTTCTAGCCCACCTGCATCTCCAGTAAGCTTCACCTCTACAAACCCTTTTCTTTAGCCTGAAAGTACACTGAACTAAAAAACAGCTGTAGTCTTAGAGGTCCAGTACACTAACAGGCTATGGGAATGAAATCTAGTGAAGCTGTTTAAGGGACAGACAACAAATCAGTCAGGAGCTAAGAGGAGGAAGAGAGCAGGAGGAGTTTCATGCTGCAGGAATCGAGACTGGAAGACAGGAAGAACAACAGGACAAAAGCACTGACAAGCTGAAGGATTTGCCTGGAAATCCAGATGCCATCATGCTCTAACAAGGGGCAGGACTTAAACAAGGGCTTACGCTCCAACAACGCTGAGAAGTTGACACAGGCTGCTGCTTTAAGTTCAGCTATGAAAAGTTGTAAGTCTCTGCCTCGCAAAGGAGGACGAAATAAAAAGCAAAGAGCCTCTGCTGGACTTTGCAGGAAGCCAGCGACTACAATGTTTGTTTGCCACCATGATTTAGTAGGACCTGGAAGTGTTATCTTCTTCCACGATAACGTATTCTTTGAGCTTGCTTTAATAGGACAGCTGATAACAAGCCACAGTGGTCACAATGGAGGACGCAGGACAAAGCATGAAGTTTAATAGGGCAGCCTTTGGCTATGGCTATTCTGCTGCACTAATGACCAGTGTTCACAGGACAGGAATATTCTATGCCTCTTCTGCAGGTCTCACTGCTCCCATATACTCTGCATCTATTAGATGAAGTCTTTAGGGAACAGGACCAGTCCTCCTGGTAGAGCCACAACATACCTTATCAAACAAGGTTCAGCTCTTCACAAAGGGCTCCTAGATGTCAGGAGTCATCCTCATGCCTTCGAACAGTTTGTTCCTTTTCCCTGTGTACCAAGTTAAGGCTTGGCTTCTATGTCTGCAAAGTTTGGGGCTTGGACTGAACCACTTTCCAAGTTCAAGATGGACTTAAGTACTACACAGAAACATCAAGCAGCCTCTCCTTGCTCAGTAATTCAGCAAAGGAGCTGCACCGGAAAGGACTAACGCACTGCCCACGTTTCCCCAAGACAATACCATGTAGGGTGCTTCACCATGGACAGATGTACCAAAAATGCTCTTGGATGCAGTCTTTAGCTCTTCTAGTAATGCTACTAGAAGAGCATTACTGTCCCCAAAATACTCCCCCCTAAGATAGGACACACTGGCCATGCAGTTAAGCTGAAAGAGACACTCAGCTCCAACCTTTTGTGTCCAAGTTCAGCAATAGAACTGAGGAGAAAAGGGTAGCCAGCCTCTTCTGCTCTTCCCTCAGAGAACAGAGATATGGAGAGTACTCAGTTTGCAACATCATAAAGCATACAAGGCCTCCAGGAGAGGAAAAAAAGAAAATCTGTGGGAGCAGTACAATAGAAGCAAGTACTGCACTTGAAGGAAGCCTGTGGCACTCCTTGACATCCATTTGTTGAAGCCAAGCCGTCCACATGCATCCCTCGCTCAGGTAGGCCTTTGCTTTAGTGCATCTAGCCATCCTTTGGTCAGATAACGGGAAGATGGACACACTTCAGCCCACAGCAGCTCAGCTGTGTATCCTCTGCAATACCAAGCCAATAATAAGGTAAGACAACACAGACTAACAGAAAATGGGTCCCTGTGATGGAAGCGACACATTTGTAGCTGAAGAGTTCAATCAAGCTTGGCTGCTTTGCTGATACAAGAAGCCAACAGGCTGCCTAGGAAAACAGTTACTGCTTTCTGATCTTTACTTTGTGTAGCAGGCAGCCTATGCTTCAATATATTTCATCTTCTCTCCTCCACATTGGAGAAAGAAGAAAGAGGAAAGAGGAGAAGGTGATACTGCCAGGGAAGATCTGGAAGTATGAAATGTGACTACGTGGTTCTGGGGGCAATGCTCAAAGGCATGGGGGCCCAGGTGGTGATCTCTTCAAATCTGACCATGGGAGGGAAGGGCCTGAGGAGGACTGAACGGATCCTGTGAGTCAACAATTGGTTACTCAGTTGGTGTCGACAACAGGGTTTCAGATTCTATGACCATGGCACCCTCTTCAAGGACTGACGACTGCTTGGTAGAGATGGGATCTACCTGACAAAATGGGGTAGAAGTATCTTTACCAACAGGCTGGCAAGGAGGCCTTTAAACTCGGAATGAGAGGGGTGGGGAGAGAATGACCAATGGTTAAGCAAGGAAGTGGTGGACAGGGTTGGCAAAGGCTCTGGGGCAACACAAACAGAAGGGCACAATCAACAAAACACAGCTAAAGTGGAATGACCCAAAGCATATACATGGAAGCAAGGAAGTGCCTGTGGCACCACATTATAGGGAAAGATCCATGCCCTTTCTGGGAAATTGGAACCCTGGAGTGCTTCTCTGAAGTGCTTGGACACTAATGCATGCAGCACGGGACACAAACAGGAGAAATTAAAAGTCTGTGTGCAGTTATAGGGCTACAATCTCATTGGGATCAGAGAGACATGGTGGGATAGCTCACATGACTGGAATGTTGTGGTGGAGGGATACAGGCTCTTTAGGAAGAATAAGCCAGGAAGGTGAGGAGGGGGAGCACCTCGAATGCATCAAGCTCTGCCTGGGGACAGGTGAGAGGTTAGCTGAGAGCTTACGGATCAGGGTTAGTGGGCAAACAAGCATGAATGACATTGTAGAGGGTGTCTGCTATAGACCACCTGATCAGGAAGAAGTAGTAGACAAGACCTTCAGAGAACAGGAAGGAGCTTCACTTTCACAGGCCCTGGTCCTCACTGGGGACTTCAAGTACCCTGATATCTGCTGGAGGAACAAAACAGCAGGGCACAAGCAGTCCAGGAGGTTTACAGAGTACATTGATGACAACAACTTCCTAGCACAGGTGATAGAGGAGACAACAAGGAGAGGCGCTCTGCTGGACCTCATATTTACAAAACAAGGAAGAACTGCCCAGGGTTGTGAAAGTCAGGGGCAACCTCGGCTGCAGTGACCATGAGATGGTGGAATTCAGGATCCCACAAGGAAGGATCAGGGCAAAGAGCAAGAGCATAACCCTGGACCTCAGGATAGCAGACTTCTGCCTGTTCAAGGATATGCTTGTAAGAATCCTGTAGGATAAGGCCCTGGAAGGAAGAGGTATCCAAGATAGCTGACCGATGGCTAGGTAAAACACGGGCCCACTGCTAAAGGGGGCAGAGGCCCTGGTGACAAAGCTCACAGAAAAGGCAGAGGCCTTCTTTGCTTCAGTCTTTACTGGTAAGACCAGCCCTGAGGAAGCCCAGGCCCTTGAGACCAGAGGGGAAGTCTGGAGCAAAGACGACTTACCTTTGCTGGAGGAAGATCAGGTTAAGGTATACTTTAATAACCCGGGGACATACAAGTCTATGAGCCCTGACAGGATGCACCCATGAATGTTGAGGAAAGCTGGTTGATCTCATATCAAAGCCACTCGATTATCTTTGGAAGCTCATGGCGATTGGGAAAGGTTCCTGAGAATTGAAAGAGAGCAAAAGTCACTTTTATCTTCAAGAAGTGCAAGAAGGAGGAGCCAAGGAATTACAGGTTGGTCAGCCTCACCTCCATCCCTGGGAAGGTGATGGAGCAATTAATCCTGAATACTGTTTCCAGACATCCGAAGGACAGGAAGGTGATTGTGAGTAGTCAGCATAAAAACAAAGGGGAAATCACGCTTAACTGACCCGGTAGCTCTCTATGATGACTGCCTTGGTGGATAAGGTGAGAACAGTAGATGCTGTTTACCTTGATTTTAGTAAGGTTTTTGACACTGTCTCCCATAACATCCTCACAGACAAGCTGATGAAGTGCAGGTTAGATAAATGGTCAGTGAGGTGGACTGAAAACTGAGTTGCTGGGCTCAGAGGACTGGGGTCCGCAGCACTGAGTCCAACTGGAGGCTTGTCACTAGTGGCATCCCCCAGGGGTTGGTCCTGGGGCCCATTACTGTTTAACATCTTCATTAATGACCTGGATGACAGGACAGAGTCTGCAGCAAGTTGGCAAACAATACAAAACTGGGAGGAGTGATACGTCTGATGTTTGTGCTGCTGTTCAGAGGAACTTCAACAGGCTGGAGAAATGGGCAGAGAAGAACCTCCTGAAGTTCAGCAAATGGAAGTACAGAGTCTTTCACCTGGGGAGGAATAATACCATGTATCAGTACCTGCTGGAGGCTGACTAGGTAGACAGCAGTTTTGCAGAAAAAGTTACTGGGGTCCTTGTAGGCAGCAAGTTGAGCACGGGCAAACTATGTGCTCTTGTGGCAAAGGTGGTCAATAGCATCCTGGGGTGCATTAGGAAGAGTGTTGCCAGCAGGTGGAGGGAGGTGATCCTTCCCCTATACTCAGCACTAGTGAGGCGACATCTGGAGTACTGCATCCAATTCTGGGCTCCCCAGCATGAGAAAGTCATGGATTTACTGGAGCAGGTCCAGCGAGGCCACAAAGACAATTAAAGGACTGGAGCCTCTCTCATATGAGGAGAGAAACAGAGCTGGGACTACTTAGCATGGAGAAGAGAAAGCCTGGGGGGGATCTTATCAATGTGCATAAATATCTGATGGGAAGGCATAAAGAGGATGGGGCTAGATTCTTCTCCGTGGTGCCCTGTGACAGGACAAGAGGCAATGAGCACAAACTGAAACACAGGAAATTGAACACAAGAAAATACTTCTTTATTCTGAGTGTAATTGAACACTGGAAAAGGTTGCCTACAGAGGCTGTGGAGTCTCCATCCTTGGAGATACTTAAAACCCATCTGGACATGGTCCTGGGCAACCCACTCTAGGTGACCTTGCTTGAGCTTGGGGTGCTGGACCAGATAATCTCCAGAGGTTCCTCCCAACCCCAGCTATTCTGTGACAAGCATGACCTACTTGCCCTAAGTTGTCTAAGTTCACTGTTGATCTGCTGCACCTCCTAGAGATGGAGCTTTATGGACCAAACTGAGGTGACAAAGGAAGAACTGCAATCCTGGAAGTCTTTTCTTCCCAGCCCCTAAAAATAATCATGTTTCATGTTTCTCAGGTTATTTCCTTCTCATGGCCATCCTCCTTCTCAAATACATCTCTGGGGCTCAGGTGGCTACTCTGCTCTTCCCCAAGCTATATTACATGACACCACAACCTTTGGGTTAAGAGGACTGAAGAATCAAGAGCTTTCAGAGGCCAAGTATACACCAGACTGATAAGCTGTGGGATGAGATGCGCAAGTTAAACACGACAGACCTGTACTGGGGCCTGAGGCTAGTTCCACATACAGCTTAAGCACATCCAAAGACAGGACTGATACCCACACTTTCATGGGCCTACCGCTGTTTCCATTAGGCAACCATGCTGGATCAAGACCCCAGCTGAGCTGATCGTGTGGGCAAAAGCTCTTTTACCCAGAGATGTGGTGGTGGTAGAAACACACAGCCTAGGGAAAACCTCTTCTGACAGAGGCCCACACTAACAAGCTTAAGCCAACTACCTGCCACTTCTCAGCTAGCCATTTCACAACCTCATTACCCTAAGACAGCAAGCTATGGGGTATGCTGTGGCCACTGCCCCAGACTCACTGCTCGCTTTCCATCTATGCTCTGTCTGCAGTAACTTGCATGCTCCACCCTAGTCCACTGCATGAATTTCAAGGCTCATCCTAAAGCCAACAACTGCTCTCACACAGAAGTACTCCAAATGGCAAAGTGAAAGGTTTTGGGGAAAGATAACAATTGAAAGGGAAAAAGGAGGTAGACAGGCTTTCAGGCCCATAATCTCCTTTATCAGGATCTCTGAAGGCTCCAGGTCTCTTTTTGAATCACAGAATCATTTGAAGATGCTATGAAAGAAAGTTATCGTTGACAAGGTGTACAGAATTCATATTACCGGAACAATTTGCATTAATCGTTCATACTCATCCCCCAGGAGAAGCAGGCTGCTCTCATTTCAGTTGTATTGGGTCAACAACGTACCATCAAATCTACTCACGCTAGTCACTTCATCCACAGAACAAGCCATTTCTATGGCTTTGCAGAGGCAATATTGAGCTCATGGCTCCCAAACTCCCCTGTCAAGTCTCCTGGAAGGCCTAGCCAGGACCCAGCATGAAGAAGAGGTATACCAGCCTACCAATGTGTATTTATACCTCTCATCAGGTGTGAGGAGGTGCTGCTTATCTGCCCACTGCCAAGAAACCCAAGAACTAATTCCCAGTGATGACCAAGCACCACAATGATGACCAGCAACACCACCTCATTGCTTCATGTCAGAACCAGACATTTCTGACTGTTAGTGCCAAGATGAGAAAAACTACCAGAAGTGAGGACCATAAGAGAGCAGACCCCAGGGGAGAGCAGTGCTATGAACTCACTGCATGGGGCCTCAGCAAGTTCCATAGCTGCAACAGCAGTAGACAGGGAGCCAGATCTTTAGATGAGCATGCCTGCCTGACAGCAGATGTGACACCAGATTGCTACAACCTACCACTACCTCGGAAATCACAGAATGCAGCACTGTAGCAAGCAAGAACAAAAGAACGACACAGTTTGTATTTCTGCAGATTACAACCACCTATGTCCCAACCTCTAAGGTAGGAGAGGCTCAGGATGAGGTGAAACGTCCTGCTGTTGGATTTTACCACACCAATCACCTTCCCTACACTGGCCTATCAGAAAGAAGTCAGTGACCTAAGCTGAGTTTCCTACACTACTGCTGTGGAATCAAGAGGAATATTAGAACAGCCTGGAAATAAGAGGCTAGTGAACACTGCCTTGAAGATAAAGGAATTCCTGTTTCTAAAGAAGATGCTTCTGTACATTTTCCAGGCTCCATATACGTTTTGCTGTACAGAGCATAAAAGACCAACAATAAAGCTTACCTATAACCTATAATATTACAATCCCTGATTGAACTCCACTTCTTAAAGCTGCACCACTGTCCAACTGTATCGACAGCTTTTTATTCTTGAGAGCTGACAATGAACCTCTAACAGGCTACAGCTTTTAAGACTGGAGAGAGCTCTGTCTCCTTTTGGCTGCAGAAAATCTAGGTGACTCATAAATTTGATTATCCAGGACAGATTCAACTCAAGAGCAGATCTGTGTTTACATAACCGAAGCAGAAGAAGGCAGCTAGAAGTCCTTCACTGACACCTTGTGTCAGAATCAAGAACTAGCTACAACAGAGAGGGCTGAGCAGCTACCAAGCACTATTCAATACAGGCATGCAGCATACAAAAACTGGCTCAGAAACAACTAAAGCGTCAGGTCTTTTGGAGCTGAAAGAAGGGATTAAACAATCTTGCACAGGGTTTCAAGAGAAAACTTAAGCCAAAACAGCTCTGTGCCCTCCCTCCACTCCTGGTTATGTGCTCCAGCAACTTTTCCAAGCCACCTTAGGAGCCGGCCTGATCACATAGCTATTTGGCTCCTTATGACAGCAATAAACTGACTAAACAAGAAGCAAGAGTTTGAATAGGCTTACCTTGTGATCAGACAGAGATGGGGATCACATGGAAAAGCATAACCTACTCCTTCTGGTAGCATCAAGCTGTCATGTGAAGCTTTGAATTATAGTCGATCCCTTTGTGTTTCCAGATTGACACAAGGACACAAGAGGGAGCAGCATTTCAGACCGGGAAGCACCTTATTCACGAAGCAATGTCAAGAATATAAGTGAACTGCAAGGATGGGGCCCCATACAGACCAGTCAGATACCCCAATTCCCACGGCCAGTTCCAGAACCGCATTGGTCTTTAGCATTTCTCCACAGCAAAGGTGGCAACCTGCTCTAGATCTGGGATTGCCTGCAGAGCTGGACACACATACAAGAGGAGGCAGCAAAGACAAAACAGGAAAGAAAGAGAAGAATGTACGAGTACTTTGTGCCTAACTACTTATTTTGGCTGTCGATAGGCTGGCCACCACCTAGATTTAGTATAGACAAGTACCTGGCAGAGAAAGAATGGGCTTTAAAGTCTGTTGAACACAGAAAACAGGTACTAGGATAGAAAAACTGAAGGAACAGAGGAAGGAAGTGATCTGACCACAGTTATAGAATCACAGAATGGCCAAGGTTGGAAGGGACCTCTGGAGATCATCTAGTCCAACCTCCCCGCTCAAGCAGGGTCATCTACAGCACATTGCACAGGATCGCGTCCAGGCGGGTCTTGAATATCTCCAGGGAAGGAGACTCCACAACCTCTCTGGGCAACCTCTTCCAGTGCTCAGGCACCCTCACAGTCAAGAAGTTTTTCCTCACGCTCAGATGGAACTTCCTGTGTTTCACTTTGTGTCCATTGCCTCTTGTCCTGTTGCTGGGCACCACAGAGAAGAGTGTGGCCCCATCCTCTTGACACCCTCCCTTTAGATACTTGTACACGTTGATGACATTCCCCTCTCAGTCCTCTCTTCTCCAGGCTAAACAGGTCCAGCTCTCGCGGCCTTTCTTCAGAGGAGAGATGCTCCAGTCCCCTCCTCATCTTCGTAGCCCTCCACTGGACTCTCTCCAGTAGTGCCATGTCTCTCTTGTACTGTTCTTCACAAGTGATCAAGAGCAACATCCCTTTGAAGGAAAAGCCTTCTACAACAGCACCCTACACAGGGATGAAGAAAGCAAAGCTGAGAAGGATTCAAATCTGCAGTGAACTCAGAACAGTCTTCGAGCTCTGAAAGGAGCTTGACTAGGAGCACAGCAGCAGCCACTAGAGAGCTAACAGGGATGTAACAGTTAACAACATCAAGACAATCACATGGGAAGTCCCAACCAATTCAAAACTACCACTCCCAGAGAGAGGTAAGTTTATGCAACTTGGTTCAGAAGGCAAAGAGGGGGGAAAAAGGGGGAAACTATGAATACAGAAAGACTCTAAAGAGGAATTAATCTACAGAGATGTTGATAAGGAAGAGAGAGTTTGCGGCATGTTGAGACTTCAGACAGCACAGATACCTCCCTCCATCCTCCTTCAGATCCTGGGCTCCACGCTAAGAACAACAAAGAGAAGAACAACAAAGAACAACAAAGTCTGCTGAAAATAAGCTTGTCCTAAGTAAAAAATATCCTACATATTTTTAAGGTAGCAACTGGGGCAAGTCCCAGCATTCTGTTCCCAAAAATGGACTCGAATGGAAGAGTTAGACTGGCAGCAGAAATCCCCATTTTCTGCAGTGGTCTTCAATATATGAAATCATTGCTATTACAAATGCAGACATTTAGAAGCAACTATTTCTATAAGCTCTACCTGCACAACAAGGAAAAGATAATGATAAGAAAGAAACTAATCTTAAATTCAAATACAGAGAGAAAGAAAAGATTGACAAAGAGCAATATGGAGGACGAAGGCAACATCCACTGAAATATGACAAGTTCTGTGGTCATTAGAGTTCAGGAAGAACAAGCAGTTTGAACACTGCAAATAAGATTTCAGTTGTATTCAAAAGTCCAAAGACATATTGTATAATATAGATAACTAATTCCAGGAACAGCCCAAGTGAATATTCAACTTCAACAGCTGTTATTTAATACCTGGAGCTGCAAAGTCAATTAACTTGCATCCAGAGCTCAGTTGGTCAAGGATCCCTCCAGATAGTCAATATTGATTTGAATCACTTGGCAACAATCCTCAAGATAAAGCTGATGCTCAGGTAGTATTTTTAGAAGTTTAAGACAGAGTGATCCCAATAATTACAGTCCCATTGACCAAAACAATTAACATCTCTAGACACATCTCTAGTTTTTAGTCTATTTCAATAGAGAGCTATTTTTGATCTTCACGATTTATCGGCAAATCACTGATCCAGGTTCTAGATATCAACAAGAGAAAAAATGTTAAGCAGGTCAATGATACAGAGCAGTCTCTTAAGGCCGACTGGCTTGAAGACATGGACAAAGCGACAAAGTCTCTATCCTGATTCTATCTTGGGAAACAGGACAAGTCACAAAAGATAACCAGCTGAAAGAGTCAGAAGCGCTAGCATGACTGCTGGCTGGGTAAGTGAGTGATTACCAGTTTGATGGTTCTATTTTCTTTTTATTTGGCACGATACAGCTGTTAGATGCAGTTCTAGTGGTCACAGTTCTGCGAGGATGTTGGCAAACAGGAGACAGCTTAAGTGCTGGGAGAGCAGTTAAGAGATGCAGAGCCTTCCCTGAACTTTGTTTTACTTGTTGAAAAAAAAAAAAAAGCTTAAGATTTTAGCTGATGAGCGTCACAGAACAAAGCTATCACAGCTTTCCAGCTTTGTACACGCTAATCTGGACAAGAGGCAATGGGTGGCCAAAACTAGCCTAGAAAGAGAGCTCAAGATTAAAGGTGAAGAATACTCACTACTGAATTTACTGAGACCCATAGACTCCAATTAATAGCACTTACTTTCCTAGATGACCTAGTCATCTCAAAAAACAGTTGCTTGTATCTGCGATCAAGTTAGATCATCCCAATAATCTTCCTTCTGGCCTCAAAGTAATAAAAAGCTTTCCTGCGCTGCCTGCCACCAGTAAAGAGAAAGCATAATACTAGACTTATCAACAGACCTAACAAATCCATTCGGCTCCCAACAACCTAAGGATGTGCACCATGGTTACGCAGCCACTTTAAGGAAGTCAAAAATCGCAGTGGGTGCTGTGCTGATTCAGCATTTGTGCAATCACACAGCCAAGCAGACCAGGAAACTGAGTCAGCTGAAAGCTCCTGCGCTCAGAGGGTGGCAGGGTGCAGCTCTGACAGGAAGACCCACTGCCAGGGGAACCCGGAGCTCTGCCCAGCAGAGGCAGCTATTTAGCCACAGCTTGAGGATGCCGCAGCTGCAGCCGTGCCAGGATGAGATAGTGTCGTGCCAGGAGAGGGACCTCAAACCCCTGCTGCCGGCCCCTCCTCTTGCCAGCCCGACGGCGCTGGAACCGCTGTCCTCCAGCCCCTCGCTTCCTCCGTCCACCTCTCGGCCACTGCTCCCTTGCCTCGCGGCCGCCAGGCGCCTGCGCTTCCCACTCGGGCCCCTACCCCCACACTCGGCCAAGCGGCCCCAGCCCTGCCCTGCCCTGCCCTGCCCTGCCCCCCCGCCTCAGCACCGGGGCTGCGGGCCCGGGTGAGGGCCGCCCCCCGCCTCGGCCCCTGACCCCACTAGACGGGCCCCCCAGCCCGCCGGCCGGGGCGCCCTGCCCCCTACGGGCCTCGCTGGCGGCAGGCCCCGGCCCCGCTCACCCTCGAGGCTCTCGCACTGCACGAGGTTCACGTAGTCGCCCTGGCGGAGCACCCCCGCCTTGAAGCCGCGCACCAGCCCCTCCAGGTAGCCGTTGTCGACGTTGAAGTGCAGCTCCGGGAAACACGACATGGCGACGGCGACCGGCTCCGCGACGGTGGCGCCTCACGTGACCCGCCCGCCGCTCACATGACACGCGCTCCGCCCAGCCCCGGTCCCGGCAGGCAGCGCGCGGCCGGGGCCCCCTGGCGGGGGGGGAGGGGTGGGCGCTGGGCGGGGCTGCCGCGGGGCCCTAGTGCCGCCCGCCCCCGGCCCCGGCGCGGCCCCCGCGGAGCCGCGCTCCCCTGTGAGCCCGATTCCGCCCCTCCGCCTCGCCTCAGGGCGGTGGGGCCTGGGCCCAGCCCCCGGGTGCCGGCCCAGCGCCCCGCACGGCTCTTTCACACAGAACTGTCACGTCCCCCGCAAAGCCCCCGTTCCCCCCACGCAGCCCTGCCTCAGCCCATAGACGGGCCACAGGTGGCCTTGGACAGTCCCTGGCGCAGCCCCCCGTTACTCCACACATCCCTCTCGGAGCCTCAACGCAGGCTCCAGCGCCTCCATGCAGCCCCCTGGCCCTGGGCACATCCCCCAGCCCCCCCCGTTGGCACGGCCCTGGCAGCAGGGGTGACAGAGGGGGCAGTGAGGGGCTGGACAGGGTGACCCGGGCCACCTCACACTGCACAACCGGAGCCACAGCCCAAGTCACGGGGGGGAAACAGGGTGCCCGGAGGTGTTTGAAGGTACAAAACCACCTGAGAGCAGTAAGCGCAGCCACCACTGGCTCACCGTCGCCCCGGGTTGCCTTGCTCTTTCTGGAGCTGGGCTGAGGGCAGCGTGGCTCAGAGCCTGGCTCTGCAGCTGATCCCGTGCCCCTGTGTTTGCACTCTGTCTGGAGCATCCATGCAGGCCAGGGCAGGGCCTGCCACACTGCAGGATTTAGACAAGGCGTTACAGCCAGTCCCTGGAAGAGGCGGTCCAAGCGCCTGGCCTGCAAAGCATGGTGAGGAGACCTGGCCAACATCAGGAAAAGGGAAAGACTTCACACAAATGAAGCTGAAGTGCCCGTGCTTGGAGTGTGACTGATTGTTGCTGCTCCATCCTGGGGTTCATAACTGTGGAAGCAAGTTGAAACCACGGTCTTCTGTTTGCAGACCTCACTCTCCTACCCTGTCAACCTGCTTCCTTTCTGGTTTCCCTTCTGCTGTGGGTCTGAGCTCATCTTAACCCAGCTGTAGGAAACTGGGCACTGTTTTCTTTCAAAGGGAACTACAGCTGTACAGACATGCCGTCACTGTGTGTTTTACTGTGCACTCCCTGCCCCTGGACCAGCAGGGCCAGCAGCTTGTCTCCACGCTGCTCAGAAGCAGCCCAGTATACCATTAGGCCCCAGTCTGTCCAGGGCTCCCTGTGGCACCCCCATAACCTTAAGATACTACTGTATTTTTATGACTTTTCAATTCAAAGTGTTTGAGACAACGTGAGGCTGTGTTACAGCCCTCACAGCAGCATTCTTCTGTTGGCACCAGCAGTGTGTGTGGCATCCCCGAATCATAGCCTGATGGCACCTGGAGGTCCATGGCTGCCTGGGCTAGTGGCTGAGGAGGTCGAACTATGGGCTGTCTGCATCCACACTGGAGCCATTCCCACTGTTGACCTCTCCCTGGTAGCTGATTCTTTGAGCTTGACAGCCTGTCCTGGTCCAAGGGACCAGGGCACAGCAGGAGCTGTGAGCTGTCCTGCCACTGGTGCCTCGGGCATGATTTTAGCTGTGGGCTTAGAAACTGTGCTGTTGTATTACCAGCTGCTTACTGCAAATACCTATATCAGACCTTGGTCTGTGTAACAAACTAAAGCAGGTGGTCCTATGCCCAGAGGAAGAATATTTCTGACCTCCATCACTGTGAATAAGGGGGGGCTTTCCTGAATGCCTGACTTGAAATTATTTTCGAATCCTGCTGCAAACGGGAATCCTGTTCTCACCATCCTGTGGTGACATCTGCCTCCAGCTCCCTCTTGGTGACATACAGCCAAGCACAGAGTTGGAGACTCACCACCAGCAGCACTGCAGCAAAAATATCTTGGGTAGGAGCCTCTGGCCTGCTGTGAGCAATACTCTTGCTCATGAGAGCAGGGCTGGTTGGAGCAGAACACAAGACATACAACTCCCAGCACAGCTGAATTCCCACCTTCTGGGGCACTCCTACTGAGATGCCGCTCTAATCTAGCTGGGAATGGCTCTGCAGGAGCTGCCATGGGGTGCAGGTATCTCCAACTTTCTGCTGACACCTCCCCTGAGAGCCAAGGTAGACATGTTGGGTAGAATCAGTCCAACTTGGTGATGGGTTTTGCTAACGGCTGGTTTATTAGAGCTGCAGAGGAGGAGGCACATGCGGGCAGACCCACAGCAGACCCAGGGAGCAACCCAGAGTGGCAAGGAGCATATAGTCCCCCGGGACCAGCGCTAGTTCTTGCCACATGGGAAACTGGTGCTGATTTTCCTGCAGTAGCAAAAAGCATTGAAAAAGCGGCAGTAGCAGGTGGCGCAGGGGTCACAGCAGGGGATCTGATGCCCGAGACAGGACTCCAGGAGGCGGACACACCGGCGAGGGGAGCGCTCTTCTCGGCCTGAAGCTTGCAGTGCAGTGGATAACACCTGCTGGAGAAAGGAGCAGGGAAATGGTGTAATGCTGGACAGCCACACTAGCAATAAAGAGCTGTTTGGGAGAGAGTAGGGATGTCCCTTAGCTAGTTCCGTGACTGTGGATTGAAGGATATTCTACCTTGGTTTTGTGTTTGCTGCCTTTGCCTCAATCCTGCTTCCTTACAGTGTGTGGCCACCTAACCAGGGGAGAGAGGTGCAGAGGCTGAAAGAACTTCTGCCACCAACATATCATTGTTAACTGAGAACAGATAAGGAAGGGCATTTCTGGGGCTGGAGATGCTGGTCCTGGGACTTTTTCATCCTGCTTATCTGAAGGAAGCTCGGAGAGAGACAGAGGGACAAAGAAAGTCAAAAAGAGACCACAGATCCAATACGCCATCTGGAAAGTTGCTGCTCGCCTTGGAACTGAGCCTAACTTAGCTGAAACTGAGCCTGGGCTTGTGGTCAAAAAAATAGTCCTTGGACCTTCAACTCTAACTGAAAGGTGCTGCCTACTGTGGGAGTGACCTGCCCCGCTCTGGTAATAAATGTATTCTGCCACAGAACACACCCTCTCCAGGCACAGAAAGCTCCAGGAGGGCTTTGATGTCCAGTCCAGTCCACATAGCCTAAAGAGTCCAAGGCACCTCCATGTAAAAACAAATGAAGTTTGCCAGCACCCAGAATATCCGACTTCACACACCCAACCCGCACTTGGGGCTCAGCATGAGAATGTCTCTGAAGCTTGTTGAGATGGCAGAGCTGGACAGTTTGGCAGCTAGTGTGGGCACAGCCAGGCATTGCAGCATGAGCCAGCGGCATGCGTGTCTGATGAAATGTACTGCAGCTGCCAGCCTGCTGCTGCGAACAGCAGGACCATCCATCATGGTCAACTCCAGGCTCAAAGCAACATGTGAGAAACTCCTGGGATAGCTTAGCCCTCATTTTGGGCTCTCTTCAGGTGTCATTACCTCTTTCACCACATTTCAAGGCCTTCATGATTGTGGAATAGAAGTTTTTCTTGAAACACAGTCTAAACATTGAGGAATTGAAGGAGGCAGGTGCCTTTCTCTGGAACAGAAACACCAGAGACAGAGCCAGGCAAGAAGTGGAACAGCCAAGCAAGCTGGTGGCCCACAGAGGCTTCCTGGGCTATAGTTGAGATACATTACCTGGATCAAAGAAGCACATGCTCAGGCCCCACTGGAGCTCAGCGGCAACCACCGAGGTTGTGGCTCTGGGCAGTTTCAGCCTGTCTCACTCCAGGCTGCTGAGAGCCCCCATCCCTGGTCCCTTTCTTGTACCAGTGCCAGCTCTTGTCAGACCTATTTCATTGCGTCCAGCTGGCAGAAAGCTAACCTGGGAGCTGAAGGAGATTGATTCCTGCAACTTAATGTGCTGGAAGAGCTCAGCAAAGGTCCAGTGAGCCCTGAGGGAGGGTGGGGAGGCCTCAGCCTGGCCTTCTAGGGTCTTTTAATGATCTGTCCATAGAGTAACAGTCTTTTCAGTCCCTCATCATGGGAGTTTCCTCAGGCCCTGCATCACTCCAGTGGCCCATCAGTGAATCCATCAGATCTCCATCTCCTGACTGGAAGTTCAGTCTTGCACACCCCCACAGAGAAGCCTGGGCTATCTATCTTGTACTGAGATGTGAGAGAGTTCTTGGTATTTTCTATCTGCTCTGTTGGGCCTTCCAAAGTAAAGGAGGAGGCCAGTGTTTTCCTCCAATTTGATAATTATTAATAGCGAATGCACTATTCCCATCCCCCTTGGCTGGAAACGTTTGTTTCATACTTCTCAAAGTCCTCTCCGATTTTGACTGAACAATTGATTTGGCTGGAGAAATTTCAAAAGAACATATTTCACGCCCACTTGTCATTACTGAAATGTTTGGTGGAGAAGGTTCAGTTCCCACAGTTTCATAGGCAATTAGGTGGAGAATAGTTGCCTGGCTTCAAACCTTCCTCAGTTCCAGCCAGCTCTCCTCCCTGGTCCCTGCAGCAGTGTTCCTGGTAGGCCAGCGCAAAGCCATCATCTTTCTAGGCCCCTTTCCTTCTAATTTCCCAGACTCCCAGCATTTCCACACTCCTCAGCAGACAAAAAATGTAGGCTCCCTTCCCAGGCAGCGCCAGGTTTGGTGTTTGCTCCAAACCAACCATGGCCCCAGGGCATGGAGAAGCCTGATGCAGTTTGGAGCATCCCTGATCTTTGGAGGTTTTTAAGAAAACATCATGAGCTTGTAGATTGTTACCTGTGGTTCCAGCATACCACCTTTCTGCACAAGGTTTCCATCAGCTTCCTGGACTTCTATGGCCATCTGATCAAACTCAGGCCTGGGAAGAGCTCCTGTTAAATACAGAGAGAGGCTGGACAAGGTGTGCAGTGCAGACAGGCTGCTGGCTGCTGGTTGACTCTGCTCTCCGTGTTCCAGAGGAACTTGGGCACAGAGAATAAATGGTCAAAGATGTAACTTAATAGTACTGCACCTCAGAGGGGAAAAGCCAGCCTGAGTTGCGGTTATGGTCATATTTCTGGGCAAAGAATTGCTCCCATCCCTCTCTTGTGCAACATGATGAGATAGGTACCACTGTACAGGGCTTTCTGCAGGTCTCTGTTCAGAAAGGAGAGGACCCCTTGCAGGGCAGCGGAATCTGCATGTGTGCTGGGATACATGAGGTGAGAGGCTGGCTCCAGGCAGGGCTTGGAGTCCTTGGGAGGAAAGGATCCTTGGGCAAGATCCCAGAGAAGGGCGCACAGCTATGTAGTCCACACCCAGAACAAAACCTATTCTCCACTGTCTGAACTGGCTGCCAGGGCAGGGTTAGAGGGGACACTACTCTCACTGGACAGTGATAGGAGGGGCTGCATTGCTCTAAAGGGATCTCCTGCATTCAGTCCTGGGATCAGGGTTCCCAGTTCTATTTTTGGGCCCCTTGCCCCACCAGCAAGCAGCTGGTGGCCAGACAATGGGAGGGGTGGGGGCCCGGAGGGGTGGGGGTGCACGGGACTCACCCACTGGCTCCACAGACACCGCCTTGACTTTACGTAGCAGGTTGGAGTAGTGGGCTCTGTCTGCCCCATACAGACCAGCGCTCATCTCCTGCAGGTGGTTGTGGCTGAGGTCTGAGGTGAGGATGGTCTGGATTCCCTGCAGCAACCCATAACACAGCAGCAGCATGTTCAGCATGGTCCTGGGGCAATCTGCACAGTGGGGTCACAGTGAAGATCAGTCCTGGCCTGGCCTCCCAAGCTCCACCACCCTGCTATCACCCTCAGAGCAGTGCATGCTTGAGGGACTCAAGTGCCAGCCCCTCTGGCAAAGGACAGCCTCTCCCAGCACCCCCATAACACGGTGCTCTTTGCTTGGGTCCATTGACATCACACTGAGTGGATCAAAAGTCAGCACTGAGAGTGCTGTCCTCCTCCCAGAGCCAGTTTGGACCAAGCAGGGACAGGTGCCAAGACTGTGGCTTTGCTCTCTGCCATGCTGCATCCTACCTGCAGCAGCTGGGCAGGTGGTCTCCAAACCCCTGACAATGTGGGCTTGTAGTACTGCAGCACTCCTCAGAGCTAGGCTGCTGTCCATATGACCCGCTGGCCTGACCAAGGAGAGCAGGCTCCCTGCTCAGGTCTTTGGTCACTGGTCATGTTCAGATACATCAGACAAAAAGAGGGGAGGATGCTGGCCATGACAACCAAAAACACCTGTCCTCCTCCCACCTGAGTCAACCAAGGGGACAGAGCTGTCCTTTCACTCCAGTCAACAAGGTCAGCTGGATGCCTACATTCTCCCAACTCAGACTGTGGGCATGCATCCTCCATGATACTCCCCAGCCATGAACTGCCTTCAGGAGATGGTGTTTCTATTGCAATTTCTGCCAGCGTTAGCACTGGGAGGACCTCAGGCACAACCATCTCTTCCTCTCCAGATAGAAGCACAGAAACTTCTCCATGTCCAACACCCTGACAGGGGACAAAGCTCCTGAGGCTTGGTCCATTCCAAGCAAGGTGTCTGAATTCAAAAGGAAGAAGCAACCAGGAAGGATGTGTGGTCATCCCCCACCCACCCAGTCCTGCTCCAGTGACAGTAACTGCAGAGCCCCAAGCCATCTCAGTCACAGAGTGTTGGCATCTTGTTACGCCTTTCACATTCTCTAGATGGTGAACCATCCATTAGTTCTGAAAAGGCAGGAGCAGAAAGAGCACCGACAGATATTGTCCCAAGACAACAAGACACTCCAATTTAATTGTGTATCTTGCCATTCTTCTTCTCTGCTCCAGTGCTGCTTGAGCTATACAACCTTGTGAAGTCTGATGCTCTGTTTTGCAGTACAGGACTTCAGACAGGAAGGTCAGAAGCTATCCAAAACAAGCTGTGCCTCTGGGAGAAGGCAACTCATTGAAATCTCCACTTCTCCCTGTCAGTTTCCCTCATGGGGCATTCTGTGCTCGCTCCCCAGGGCCTTATGATGTCTCCTGGCAGGACGTTGCCTTGGCCATGCATCTTCAGTGGGGGCAAATCTCTGTGTTAAGGAGCAGTACAGACAGCTTGCTGTGTTTCTTTCCTTTCTTCCCTGCACCAGTTGCTCCTCCTGCCAGTGGCAGGGCTGGCTGATGTCCCAGGTCTGTCAGTTGAGTCTGTAGACCTTGAGAAGTCAGAAGCAGTGAGGCTAACCAGCTTTCCCACATGCTCTGGCCTCCTGGACTTGAGAGCTTTCCTCGGGCCCCCAGCATGCCTGTGAATCTTGAACAGGCCAGGACCATTCAGAGCTAACCCATGTGCTGCAGTGCCATGGGGGACTCTGGATGCTGGATCATTCATGTTCCCACTGCACAGGGGGGTGAGCAGCATGGCAACACCACGCACTCACCCATCTGCACATGCACAGGCTATGCCCAGAACAGATCCACCAAAACTCCTGCCAGATAGCTGTGCTCACAGAGCATGGAAATGCCACTAGCTTTAAAGACCAAGAGCTAATATAGCCTGGTCTTCATCTGGGCTTGGGCAGGTAACAAGGGTCTTGCAGGCAGCTCCAAGTGCTGGAGGGCAAGTATCTTGCAGGGTCTCCAAGTTCCACAGCCTCAAGACCCATGGTCTAGCTCAGAGGCAGCCCTGGTACTCACCAGCAGTTCCATCCTTTGCCTTTTTTCATGGCACTGCTGATGCCAGCACTACTTGGGGACAGGCCACAAACCTCTTTATGCTTTCTTGCCCCTCTCCACCACTGCCCCCTCCATAATGTCTCCCTCCCCCTGCCTGCTTTATCCCTCCACTCCTCCAGACATCAGCCCCTGAGCCATGTGTCCATGCCCACCCTCACGGGCAGCTTTGCAATGCCATGAGCAGGAGTCTAGGTAATGGAAAGGAACAACTTTACAGCGTTGTAAACAAAGCCCAGCCATTAGAGAGACTGCATGCGCTGCACCCAGGGTAACTATTGGAGCAGTTGCAAGAGAACCCCCCTGAAAAGGCCCTGGGGAACTCCTATGACAAACTGCTTTGCTAAAACTCGTTTTGCACAACTGAGGACCCAGCAGGATTTGGACCCAATAAGCAAATGTGAGGCTTCGGGAAGATAAAGTATCACGCAGAGGCTGACAGAGAGAGAGCAGGATAGCTGTGGCTTTGCTTAAGGTCTGCAGTGATGGTCTGGATGTCATAAACATAGCAAATACCCTTGCAGGGGGCTCTGAGGCCTCTGTGCTACCTGAATAGCCCACTGGCACTCGGCCAGATGGCTTTTGTGAGGGAAGCATTTCTGTGAAAAAGCTCCTTTGCCTGTTAAGCTGCCTGGATCCTGAGCACCGACATCAGGAAATATCTCCCCAGTTGAATCAGCCCAGTGTTTTCACCTGGCCCCAGTGCAGGGTTTGCTTCCCCTTTCCAAGTCATGGGGAAATTCAGATTTTCTGCTCTTGATGAGCTCTGCAATACTGGCAGTGCCCCACTGCTGTGCACGAGGCTCAGTTAGTTGGGGGACTTTTGGTCTTTTACTGTAGATCCTAAGGCTGCTACGGGATGGTGGGAAGTACTTTGCAGTGGGGAAGGGAGTGGAAGCTCTGTGGATGTGAGATCCTTCCCAACCCTCTGCTTTCTCTGGGGATGAAATAGGTCAGAGAGGAGAAAGATACAGCTTAAAGAGAATATCGGGAGATATTCTTGGGAGATTTCTTGGGAAATTTAATCCAAAGACATACCCCAAATAATCCAGCAGAAAGGAGAAATGTGAAGCTATAATGCTGGGAAGAGGGCTAGGCTGGGCTGGAGAGAGCAAGTTTGGGAGGAGGACTACACTGGGCACAGCTGGGGAAAAGACTGGGCGAGCTGGGGAAAAGACTGGGCGAGCTGGGGAAAAGACTGGGCGAGCTGGGGAAACTGCAAGCATCACCTACAGGACTGGGAGGAGAAAAGATAATGCAGGGTTGGGCTGTGGGCTTTTGGGGCCTGAAAGCTATAAAGGGCAGGGGAGCTCTGCAGGGAGCAAAAAAAGGGCCCAGGAGGGCGATTCCTAGCCAGTGCCAGCAGCCAAGTCCCACAGAGCCCAGCACCCGTTTCTGAGGCAGGGCTGAAAAGCTGCTCAGCAGCCTTTGAAGCTCCATTCTTCCCTCTGGAAATCCAGAACCATGCCAGCCACTCTTCACCTCCCCATTCCCCCAAAACCGCCCAGTCCTTTGCTGTGAGAGAGCCCCTCCGCACCCAGGAGATCGCTATGGCTTTGGGCATGGCACCCTAAATGCACCCACTGCCTGGCCCTGCTCACCCAAACCCTTCCCAAGGCAGAAACACCACCCATTGTAAGAACAGACCTCTTTGAACAGAAACAGGGCTTACCGCTTGCTGCTCCACTGAGTTCACTGGTAACGCGGTTACGTGTTTCTGCCTAGATGTCCTCCCAACATGTGGACTGGAATTTATATTGGCTTTCTATTAATTAAGTGCTGCAGCCACATGACTATGCTAACTACCAGGTAGGTGGGCTTCTCTGAAAACCAGGCTTTGTCTGGATAGAGACACAGCTGGTGGGGCAATGTGCAGGAGGGAGGACTCATGCACAGTGCTTCTCTGCGCCCTGCATGGCTGTGAAGAGGAATGGATCCTCTGTTGCCCTGAACTCCCTATTTGCTCACATGGTGCCTCTATGGGTGCTGAGAGGTGACTTGCCTTCTGTGCAGGGATCCAGGCAGAACTTCCCTTGGCATCCTGTGGGCTCTGGGAGTGGAGGATCAGTGACAGACTGCACAGACACTGACCCAGAGGAGAGATGCCACCTCCATCCATGCCTGGCCCCATGGCTGTGGGGTGGAGGTGGGTTAGATTCCCTGCACGTTTCCTTCTGCAAGGGGCTGCGTGTTTTCATAAAGCAGGTTTATGGGGATCTCTAAACCAGGGCTGCCTCCCTCATCTTCCCACGTGAGCCTGTGGCCAGCATAGTCCTGGCATCAGCTCATGTCCCCTTCCTGGCCTCTACTGGCAAGGGCCATGCCCTCTAGCTTTGGGAAGCCTGCTCTAAATGCCCTGTGTCCGGTGCCTTTCCAACTACCCTCCCTATGTCCAGGCACTAACTCGTTTGTGGTGCCAAAAGGACCTGGAAAGCCCATGGCAGGGATGAGTGATGCCAGAGGAACATCCTGGTGTGCCCAGCCCAACTCCACCATCCTTCCTCCAAGCTGCCTGTTGAGAAACCTCTGAGCTGACTGCAGCTGGCTGCTGCTTCAGAGCAGTGCCACCTTCCTTCCACAGTCCTTCGCTTTCCAGCCATATCTGAATGGCACTTAGACTGCAGTCTCTCAGTTCCCAGCTAGAGAATCCTACAAGGCTACAGACTCCTCTACCAAGATATGCAGGGTTTTCTGCATGCTTTCAAAGACAAACTTGCATATGAATAGCTCCTGGCATGAATCCAGCCATAGTACAGAGTCTGTTTACAGTCTTCAAAAGTCCTCTTCTCCTGGCCATTACCCATCTACAGATTCTTTGGGCTCCTGTCTGTGCTAACTGCATTTCTCACTCATCTACCCTTTTGAAAGCCTAAAATTTCCCAGAACTAAGAGCTCTCAGAGGAATTCCTGTCCGCATCAAGGGCTCGACTCCACCATAGGGAAGAAAGGAGAACTGGCTGCACTGTTATCTTCAGCCCCATCACTGGCTCTCACAGCCACATCCTGGACCTGGAGCTTGGTGCTGTGAGGTGCTCAGTTGCCACTCCAAAACCTGAAGGAAGCTGCATAGTTGCAAGGACAAGTGTTAGCGTGCATCACGGATGGTCCATGGTGGCAATGGCAGACCTAGGGCTCTTTGCAGGCTCTCCTCTGCCTTCTGACCTCTGCCCACCCCATCCTACCCCAGCCTAGCAAGAGCTATTTCCCTGCTTGGGATCAGGTTGTAACCAAGGGCTGGGCTGGGTCAGAGGGGATGAGGCATGGGACCCCATCCACTTTGCCCCGTTCCCCTCCAGATTCACATAGCTGCTAGAAACACTCAGCAGAGGCTCTGCGCACTGCATCTGCCTGCATGCCCCTGTGCCCAGGTTCTGCAGGATGGCAGAGCCCCACGAGGGGCCGCTCTGCTGTTGGGCATTTCCTCCTACTGCAGGCTGCTGTGCACAGCACACAGCACAGCACCCAGCTGAGTTCCCCATGCCCAGCCTTCATTTTGGGACCCCCCATGCACAGCACCCAGCTGGGTCCCCCTATGCAAAGTACACAGCTGGGACCCTCGTGCCCAGCACCCAGCTGCCCTTGCATCTGGTGCTGTAACCGTACAAGGCTCACCCTGTGCTGCCCCCCACAAAAGCAGAAGCATGGTTGGTATCCCCTCCATTCCCACTCCTTTTCCTGTTGTAGATGCTGAGTGCCCCATCTCCATCCCGAGGCCCCACCGTGGCGGGAGCTGCTGGCTGCCACGGAGCAGCTCGGCCCTCCTGGCTCCAAGCTTACCCCAGCCCCAAATTCAGAGGGGCTGCAAGAGAGGCCGTGTGCCCTGGTGAGTTGGGCTGCAGCTGCCACAGGCCCCCAAACCCGCGGGCGGCTGACGCCAGCCCCTTGAGCAGGGCTGGCAGCCCTGCTCATTAGGGCCTGTTTGGAGTCTGTAGGGCTGTGGGTGGAGGGCTTCTGGAAAGGCATTAGTGGTAACGAGAGAGGCTGCACTGAGAGCTTTTTAATCTGCAGAAGCAGCGTTTGTTTTGTGCACATCCCCATGGCCAGTAACGAGCTAAATGAGCCGGCCACCCGCTCACCGGACCGCTTCCAGGAAGACACGGCCCTGCAGCAGAGGGGCAGCGCCCTGTTGTTCTGCCCGTGGGGGGACAGAAGGGGACACAGAGCTGTCTCCCGCAGGACCCCAGCATCAGCTAGTCTTGGTGCCCCCCTTGCCTCCTGAGGTCTCTCCCAAGGCCTCTGGTGCAGGATGGGCTCCCACCCCAATGTAGGCCCTGGGGACACAGCACGTCTGGGTACCCCTGCACTCCCATCAGCCCCAGTATGCCCACTTAAAGGCATTTCCAATGTGGTGCTGGGGGCCAGCAAGACCCTCCCCATCATCTGGTCCACCCAGGCCTTGCAGGGTCAGGCTGGGAGCACTGAGTCCGGGCTGGTGCTGGGGCCCTGTGGGGCACAGCCCTGGCCCCCCTGCTGTCCCTCCATGGGCAGAGCAGCAGGGTGCTGCCCCTCCACTGTGGGGCCGTCTCTTCCTGGAAGTGGCCAGGTGAGTGGGCAGCCGGCTCATTTAGCTCGTTACTGGCTGTGGGGACGTGCAGAAAGCAGACGCTCCTCCTGCAGATTAAAAAGCTCTCAGCATGGCCTCCCTCGTTACCACTAATGCCTTCCCAGAAGCCTTCCACCCGCGGCCCCACGGGCTCCAAACAGGCCCTAATGAGTAGGGCCACAGCTGCACTCCAGGGGTTGGCGTCAGCCACCCGCGGGCTCAGGGGCCCTCGGCAGCTGCAGCCCAGCTCACTGGGGTGCACAGCCCTTCTCGCAGCCCCTCTGTTTGGGGCTGGGGAGAGCTCAGAGGGCCGAGCTGCCCCGTGGCGTCCAGCGGCTCCCGCCATGGGAATGGTCCAATGGTCCTGACTGTGGAGGGCCCAGGGCTGGGGACAGGGCTCTCAGCACCCGCCTGGTCTTTGGGAATGGAAACAGGGGACTGCCAAACACACCTCTGCCTTTGTGGGGGCAGCACAGGATGAATGACAGCGCTAGGCATGCAGGCTTTGGGGCAGCTGGGCAAGGACATCAGCATTCCCAAGGGGAGCCCAAACCCACCATGAGCTGGGATGCAGGTGGTCTTCGGGGCTGTGTAGGGAGATGCTCTCAGGGAAGTGGTGGAGTTAGCAATCTCCTGGAACCAACAAGGCAGGATCACGAGCCTTAGCTAACCAGCACCTCCACTTTGAGTGGACCAACAGGCCATAATTGCCTGCCCAGCCCATGACCATCCTTCCCTGTAATCCTACTCTGCAGCCGCTGCACTGTATTGGAGCTCCAGGGCAGCTCTGAGATGGTGCAGCTGTAACCTGGGATCAGGCTGCTAGGAAACAGCGGTGTGAGAGCTGCATTTAAGCTCAGGCCGTCGCATTGCCTGAGCTGTGTTGCAGCAATGCCCATGCCAGCCTTGTCCTTTGCCAGACCTGGCCTGCTCCCTTGGCTTCTTGGTTTGGCCTTGGACCTGCCATGTCACCGCAGAGTGGTGCCGATTGTTGGACTGTGCCTGACCTTGGCTACCACCACCAATCCTGCTCTACTCTTCTTGTTCGGCTGTTGTGGAACGGCACCTTGCCTGCTCCCTGAGAGTCTGGGACCTCCTGTGTCTTTGGGATTCATTTTATTGGGTAGGAACTGTGGGGCACAGCATGGCCACAGGCTTCCTTGCCAAGCACCAAGAAGAGGGGTACAAGCACTCACTGCTTTCCTCAGTGCTCATGGGCAGGAACTAGTGACCTCTGAGCTCCTTTACACTCACTTTTCCATGTTCACTTGCCCTCAAGAGATTTCTCCAGCTACATATTACTTCATTTACAGCCTGCCTCCAGAGAGCAGTAGCAGGATCCCCCTGGGAGAAGGGACACCTGGCCATGAAATGGGTCAGGGAAGGTTATCACAGCATTCCTGTGGATGTCTTGCAACTTCCCCCATGTCCCTTGTCACCTCCAGCTTTTGTCCCCATCACATAATAAACTCCAATTGCTGTCCACTGTAGGAAGGCTGCAGTGATGGCTGAGGGATCTGCTTCCCCCCACAACAAGGTGACACCCCAAGGGGATGGGAGCGCCCACAGGACGCGACTACTTCCTGTGTATCTGCTGTAGTGTGTGGCAGGATCTAATCACAGAGCAGCATTGGCTGTCCCTGGCCAGTCCCTCAGCCAGTGTCCTGGCCCCAACAGTAGCAGATTTGGACCCAAGAAAGACAACAGCCAGCAGCGGAGAGAAGCAACATGAGAAGGAGCACACATGGAGAGTGCAGGCAAGACAGCCTGGGGGAGAGGTAGGGGAAAGAGGCTCTGCACAGACTGCTCCTGGGGACCCAGGTGTTTCACAGCCAGCTGGCTGCAGCCATCTTTTCTAGTCCATCTACACTTTGGCCTCCACCATGTCCTGAGCAGTACAGATATCCCACGAAGCAACCAGTGACAGCCTAGAGGCTCTGCTAGGGCTGCGCACGGACAGGTGACACACTGCCATGCCACACACACCAATGCTGCACCGAGTGGCAGCCCTGCAGGCCAGGGAGCCCAGGGACCAGGCCCATCCGCATCCCTGCACCCAGGGATCCCACAACATCCAGCCGGAGGGATGTCTGGTGGGGAATCAGCTCCGGAAAGCACACCGAGTTTCACCCGGCCTCAGCACTGGCTGCCCACAGGGACGCGGCACCACTTGAGGGCACCGCTCAGGCAGAGCCAGGCGCAGCGGGACTCCGCGCAGCCCCGGGGAGGGGAGGGGGGCGGCGGCCCGGCGGCCCGGTGGCACGGCCGGCCAGGAGCGGCGCAGGTGCTCGGCGCTGTACGAGGCGGCCGGCCGCCGCTCGGCTGCGCTCCGCCGGCACCCGGCGGCGGCGGGCGGTGTCCGGGCCCCTTTAAGGCGCGCGCTCGGAGCCTCTGTGACGTCACGGGGTGGGCGTGCCGTGCGAGCCGCAGCGCCGTCGGCATCGAAGCTGCGCGGCGCCGGTGAGTGCGGCCTCCCGCCTCGCTTGCGCGGGGGGGGGGGAGGGGGGCAGCGGCAGCTGTAACGGCTGCGCGGCGGCCGCGGCCTGCGCACGGCCCCGGTGCGGCCCCGGTGCGGCCCCGGTGCGGCCGTGGCCGGCCTGGCCCCGGCGTCCGTAGTGGCCTTGGCCGTGCTGGGCGGCCCCGGGGTGCCGGGGCCCTGCGGTGCTGGCGCTCGGGGGAGCGATGTCGGGGGGCTGGGGGCCCGGGAGCTCTGGGGTGCTGGGACCCTGGTGTCCAGGTTCGGGGGTGCTCGGTGACCCCCTGCTGGGGGCCTGTGCCTGGGGTGTCACGTTGATGGGGAACCTGGGATGGTGGGGGCCTGCTCTGCTGGTTGCCCCGAGGTTGGTGTTAGGGTACCTGGGGTGCTGGGGGCTCAGGGGTGTTGGGGCTGAGGTATCGCAGGTGCCCAGGGTGCTGGGGTCCTCATGCCCAAGGCCTCTGGGGTCTCTAGTGTCTTGTTGTCTGGGAGCAGGGGGGGCCCCAGTGTCCGGGGTGCCTGGGGTGGTGGGTGCCGTGCACAGGGAGGCAGCACCTGGGGCGCCTGGCATCTGCGGTGCCCAGTGTTGGGTGTCCTGTCCCTCACCCCGTGGTGATCAGTGGCTGTCCTGTCTTGCAGTGTCCCGGTGCCCGTCCCTGCCTGACACTGGCGTGATGGCTGGGGCCCAGGGCTGCAGTGAGGGCAAGATCGCAGGGCTGTATGACCTGGAGCGCACGCTGGGCAAGGGCCACTTTGCTGTGGTGAAGCTTGCCCGCCACGTCTTCACGGGGCAGCGGGTGGCTGTGAAGGTGATCGACAAGAGCAAGCTGGCAGGCGAGGCAGCAGGGCAACTTCTGCAGGAGGTGCGCTGCATGAAGCTGGTGCAGCACCCCAACGTGGTGCGCCTCTACGAGGTCATCGACACCCACTCCAAACTCTACCTCATCCTGGAGCTGGGTGACGGCGGGGACATGTTTGACCACATCATGCGGCACGAGGGCGGCCTGGCTGAGGGACGTGCCAAGCACTACTTTGCACAGATCGTCCATGCCATCTCATACTGCCACAAGCTGCATGTGGTGCACCGTGACCTCAAGCCTGAGAACGTAGTCTTCTTCCAGGAGCAGGGGGTGGTCAAACTCACAGACTTTGGCTTCAGCAACCGATTCCAGCCTGGCAAGATGCTCACCACTAGCTGTGGCTCCCTGGCATACTCGGCACCTGAGATCCTGCTTGGAGATGAGTATGATGCACCGGCTGTTGGTAAGGGCAGTTGTGTACAGCATGTGCCCACGTGTGATGGGAGCTGGCATTCGCCCTTCAGCGTGTGTGTGTTTGCTCCCTTATTAGCAGGTGGGCTGTGACACATGGATGCACTTGCTTGCTTGCACATAGTCTGGCTCTGCTTTTGCTGTCCTCTGCCTGGAGTCTGGCCCTGCCAGTCTGGTGTCTGTGCACCTTGAAGCCTCAGGTTCCAACTCGGCTACGTGCACTGGTATAGCCTGATGACGAACAGGAACTAGGAGTATTCAGACATGCACTGCAGGTGGCACCGCTAACCTTGCAGGGAAGAATCATGTGCCAGGGATGCTAAAACTGCTCAGCCCTGCCCCTGCCACTGGAGTAGGAGGTTCTGCAGGGTGACTCTTCCTGATTAGACCATCCCCTGCCCCAGAGAGCAGAACAACAGCTCTTGCTAGGAAAAAGGCCCTAAACCTGCTGTAGTGCCCTCTGAGTGGGTACTAATGGGGTGTTGATCAGGAGGAACAGCTCTAGAAATCAGCTGATGGAAAAACAATACTAGTGGGTTTTTTTTTTTTTTTGAGGTATGATGCTGGAATGAAACCTGCTTGTGATGCTGCTGTTTCTGAGGAGGAGCTCAGAAAGTTTCCTCTGGTCCAGCCCTGCCCAGGGAGCATTTCCTGTCCCTGGCTGGAGGCCAGCTGGGCTGCTTGCTCTGTTTTGGTGCTCTGGGTGGGGTGCTATTCATCTCCCAGCCTGCCCAGCTCTCCTGGCCACAAGAAGAGTGGGGCTGTAGGGTCTAGAGGCACTGAGGAGACTATCTTGGTGAAAGGCCTCATGATGGCCGTAAGTATCTGAAGGGGGGGTGTCAAGAGGATGAGGCCAATCTCTTCTCCGTGGTGCCCAGCAACAGGACAAGAGGCAATGGGCACAAACTGAAACACAGGAAGTTCCATCTGAGCATGAGGAAAAACTTCTTGACTGTGAGGGTGACAGAGCACTGGACCAGGTTGCCCAGAGAGGTTGTGGAGTCTCCTTCGCTGGAGATATTCAAAACCCGTCTGGATGTGATCCTGGGCAATATGCTCTAGAGGACCCTGCTTGAGCAGGGGGGTTGGACTAGGTGATCTCCAGAGGTCCCTTCCAACCTAAACCATTCTGTGATTCTGTGATGCTGGGGCATGGGGAGCCAGGCAGGCAGAGGCATGGTGCAGTGAGGCCCTGCTGGGACAGATGGGACGTGGGAGGGAAGGCTGGGCCCAGTGGGATCAGGGCCAGTTCTGCTGGAATTTGGGGCATGAGGATTTAGAAAAAAAAAAAACACTGGGAGTCCTTAAGGAAGAAGTTCAGGTTCAGCATTGTGAAAGAAGGTTTCTAAACTGAGAACTGCTGTGGCTTAAAAGAGAAGGTAAAAGCATAAACTCATAGCTCTGCAAAAACAAATAAAGCTAGGAAAACTGATGCAGATACAGATTTATAAATTGCAGGTACTTGACTTAAGAAGCTAGAAGTATTAATGGAAAGCCCCTGAGCCTATCTTCAGGATTCTTTAAAAAATAAATAGTAATAATAAAAAAGTCCCTGGTGCTGGTATAGGTTGGCTATAAGGGCACAGAGTTGCACACTCTGCGTGAGCAGCAAATTGCCCTGGACTGGAGAAGAAGCAACAGCAAAACACATCCTGTTTGTGCAGGCGTGGAGAGTGTTAAGACAGGACAACTGAGCTGAATTGCTTAGCCCTGCCTGGTGGTAAAAGGAGCAGGATTACAGAGCCGTTGCTGTCTGGTTTCACCAAGTTTGGAGCTTGGACAAAGCTGTGGTTTTGAAAGGATAGAGAGCAGAGAGCCTGCTTCTGCCCAGGCTAGCCATGGGGAGGTGGTGCAGCGAATGTACCCAATGCAAAATGGATTAAGGATAACCGTGTCCGGAAGAGACTTCTGGAAGGCACTTGAGCCAAACAGCTCTGTTCAGAATTAGAGCAGCTAGGATTAAAGGGCTGGGGGGGGGGGGGGGGGGGGGGGGGAGCATGGGCTCTCATCCTAGAGGCAGCATTCCCAAACATATCCCTTTGGAATCTGAATGGAGCTGGCCTAGGAGCTCCCCTGCGTGGAGGTGAAACTGCAAGATGATGTGAAAACATATGGGTATGTATGCAGAACTGCATCCCTATGCAAAGGGAGTTCCTATCCCTCCTTGTTCACACAGTGCTGGAGGGAAGCTCCCCAGAGAGAGTGGAGCAGGGATAAGTACTGTTAATGGGGAGGGCAGAGAACAGGGAGCTTTGTGGTGGGGTGCATGCACATGCACACACATATATTGCATTCATATATTTCAGTCACAAGGGAGACGTGCAGATGAATGCTGCTGTTGAGCACTGAGCACTGAGTGCTGCAATTGGCATCTGTCCTGATTTAGTCCCCAGAGGGTGAGCAGCAGCTGTGCTGGAGGGTGGTGATCTGGATTGGGATGGTGTCCATGCAGCTGTATTTATCCTGGAGAGCCAGATCAGAGCTGCGTGCCCAAAGGCTGAGAGAGGCTGGGGGGGCAGTTTGTAGTGTAAGATCAACCTTTGCTGACAGTGCTGTGCCCAGGGGAGGGGCTGGCCACCAGAGACAAAGGCTTCTGTCAGGGCTAGCCCAGTACACACAGCACTGGCCCATGGGCAAGGTAAAACAGTCTCTGTCTCTTGGAGACTGAGGCTCCCAGACTCAAGGTCAGCTCTGGTGGGCTCCTAGCAACCTTTCCTCCCCATGCTTGTCCAGGGTGGTCCCTTTCAGAGCAGGAACGTCTCCTTCACTCTTGTAACAGGTGGTTGTCAGATCCTGGCATGGCCTGGCTGTTAGATGCTTGCCTCCAGCAGCAAACACCCTTACTGTGTGGCATAGCCGTTTACAAGCCATGCAAGGCTGTGCAAGCACAGCTTAGGATGTCTTCTCCACCAGGAGAGATGAGCAGAGCCTCACTCTCTCCTCCAGCAGTCCTGCTGTGCTGGCTTTTTTTCCCTGCAGCAGTGTCCGAGGCCCAGCCTGTGTGGGGCCATGGGCAGGAGACGGGTGTGAGAGCATCCGCTGCTCCCTGGCCTCCTATTGTCACGGCAGGAAGGGCTTTTCCTCTTCCTGTGGCCACCATCCTGTTAAGCCAGAGCACTCCTGTGGGCTGTGCCCTGTCCTGCTCTAGCACACTGATCACTGCAGACTGGGGCTGTACTGGAGCCCTTGGCTGTGCCATGGGATGGGAGGGTGAGAAATGGTGTTGCTTGGCTGGCCTGAGCCCCCAGGTCTGCTGCTCTCCTGCTCTTTGGCTGGGCCTGGTGATGATTTGTGTAAGCACCATGGTGTTCATCCTTTCCCTCCACCCCCCTGCACTGGGCTGTTCCTTGGGGGTGTTTCCCGGGGCCCTGTGCTTGGAGGGCTGTTTGTGAGCAGTGGGATTTCAACAGCAGCTGCCAGTGCAGGCAGCGCCTGTCACATGCCAGGTTATTTATAGTCAGCAGGGGAGTGAGCATGGAGACTGTTCCTCTCCGAGGGCAGCTTGTAGACTGCAGGGCCCTTGGGCACCAACGCTTTCTGCAGTGGACTATTGGCAGCCTGTGCCCTTGTCTTGACTGCACCGCAAGGCAACTGCCGCTGCTTGAGCCTCAGACCCCAGGTAACACCGTGGGCTCTTCTCGCCTTCAGGTGCATCTGTTCCCCAGCACACCCATGAGCAGTGCCCCTCCTAGTTGCCCCATGCATTCCTGCAAGCTGCTACGCCCCATTCTGCTGCCTGCCTGTGCAAATGGCCGATGTCCCTGTGCCTAGAGTGTGAGCTGGAAAGCTGCCTGATGCCACTCACGTGAGCGGTTTAACCTCTGCAGCCCTGCCACTGGATGGCAGCTGCCCTGGAGCACAGCTCCCTGGCCCTTTTTTTTACAGGGTGCTTCTTGCCCCAGGGGTCCTTTCCCCTCATGTCCCAGCTCCTGGGTCTGAGTTCTGCTCTTGAGCTGGGCGAACGGCCAGGCACGTGGTTTGAGATCTCGGAAGCTGATGAGCAAAAGGATGGGCCCTTGTGCATTAGTGACTATCCATGATGTTTAGCTTCCCCACCAAATCACTTGGCCCTTTTCAGTGGTCATCAGGATGCTGTCTTATGTTCTTCTGGTCTGGGGCTGTAAGGGGAGTTGGGCAATGAGGCTGAGATGCTCTGACATCCCGTAGCATATCAAAGAAAAGCTGGGGCACTTGCATGTTTGTGCTTTAAACAGCCGAAGTGGTTTAATGTTTCTGTTGCTTGGAGAGATGTGGTTGCTGACTGTATGTGGTTGTGCAAAACAGATTGTACCTGCTTGAACTCCTGCTATAACTGTGGGCAGGCATGTAACTGTGAGGGACAAGTAACTGTGTCTCTCAAGTGATGCCAGCTCTGCAGGAAGTACCTGCACTCTCTGTTCCAGTCCCCATGCTGTGCTGATGTCCTGCCCAGGGCAGGAATGTGCCTACTGCATGCGCATAGCACCCTTCCCTGTGCTTGCATGGAATAGACACATGGACTGTCCCATCAGTCCCACATTTGCAGAGAGGCCCCTGGCCTTCAGACACATACGTGCTTGGTTTTGTGTCTGCTGATGGATCCGACCCTGTATCACGTGTCCTCTCTTGCATGTGAAAGGCCAACACACCTGTGTGTTTGCATCTGTGAGATGACACATGCTCCTCTGTATGTGAATGTTGCATGCTGTTTCCTGCGTACCATGTGCAAGCAGATGTGCGCATGCCCAGTCACACAGAAATACACAGAAATGGCTACCTTACCCCTGTGCTTTAGTATGAAACTTTCACCCACGTCTAGGAATGTGCATCAGGAGCCCTATTCCCTCATGTGGCTTGCTGGCACTCTACCTGGCCTGTACACTGTGTCCTTGGTGCTGCTTCTGTGTGTAGCTAGGCCCACCTCCAGTTGGAGCCTTTCCAAAGGGCCGAACTGCTGCCCTGTGGGATTTGGGGTCACACAGTCCATGTTCCCATCTGTGCAATCCCCTTGATGTCCCTCTGTCACAGGCACAACCCTGTGACATCTGCCGAGCATCCACACATGCCGTGATGCTGGTGGTGGGTCTGTTTGAGAGCAGTAAAGGACGTGGCTGAGTTGATCTGACTAATTGCAGGCAGCCTAAAATGGTGGCATGGGTTAGTGACAAGGAGGTGGGTAGAGCATAGGGCAGTCGCTCAGGACTGGTCTCCAAGTCCCTGCCTGTGAAATGAGGATAACAACACAAAACACAACCTCTTTTGTGAAGTGCCTTGAGACTGGCTCAGAGGTGGGGATAGGGAATATCCTTCCCCCAACCTTGATGGGGCTGTGGGCCAGGACCTGGGAGCCATCACCCCTGGGGAGCACCCTTGCAAGTGCCATTCCTGCCTGTGCTCTCTGCTCCATTATTACCTGCTGGATCAGCACTGAGGGCAGATGCAGCAGGTATCCCTTCTAAAGGGACCTGGCATTTGAGCTGTCTCCTGCAAAGTGGAAGATGCAATCTGAACACCTTCAGGTGCCAGGACTTGGCCCAGACCTGCTCCCCTGGAGAGTAACGGATCTCTGCATGGGGCAGTGGGTACAGACCTTGTTTCTGCTCTCACACTCTGCAGACCATATGGACACTAAGTGCTCAACAAAGCCTGCAGAGCTGCTCCCACCCAGGGCAATGCCAAAGGCCTGAGCTTTCATTATAGGTTCTCAAAACTGGCCCGGCAGCAGTGGCTGCATTGATCTTCTCAGTGGGGTTGCTCAGCTGCATCCTTCTCTTCCTCTTGCAGACATCTGGAGCTTGGGTGTCATCCTCTACATGCTGGTGTGTGGCCACCCACCCTTCCAGGAGGCTAATGACAGCGAGACGCTCACCATGATCATGGACTGTCGCTACACTGTCCCACCACACGTGTCAGCACAGTGCTCTGAGTACGCACCTCTCCCCACCTGATCCCACTCATTCCCCCCACACCGGCATGTCGGGCCTCCTGACCCCAGTACAGCCTGCCACAGGTGGGCACCCAGTGGTGCTGCCTGACTTATTCCCTTGTGGGTGGGTACCCAGTCCATGTTGGGGTGGGGATACTTGGAAGTTGGATGGGCAATAAGTTGTGGACTTGCAGCAGCTCTGAGGTGAGTGCTATCAGGTCTCAGATTGCAGCTGTGCTGGGTTTGTGGTTTGTGGCCCTATGCACACACTCTACTGTTGGATTGATGCATCATGCCCTCTTCTGGCAGTCTCATCTCCAGGATGCTGCAGCGGGACCCCAAGCAGCGTGCTTCCCTGGAGCAAATTGAGGGCCACGCATGGCTGCAGGGGGTGGACCCATCCCCTGCCAGCCACTCCCTGCTGCCCCTCACGTCACACAAGCGGGTGTCCGAGGAGGAGCACAACATCATCATCCAGGCCATGACGTGTGGGAACATTGCAGACCGGGACACCATCCAGGAGTGAGTGATGGGGTGTGTCCCCGCACGTGCAGTCAATGTTGTCTGGCTGTCAGGTGGGAGGGAGCAGAGGGGATACTGAGGCAGGACTCCCTAAAGAAGGGCTCCTGAGGCTTGGGGGGCTGGGGGATGGTCCCTCTGAGCACATCTCCTGGGTAATGCATGGCCAGCAGCGCTCCTTCACACACTGATGTGGGTGCTGGGCTTGTCTCTCCCTTTCCTCCCCTCCCCACCATAACCCCTAGGGCTCTCGAGGCTGACCGCTACAACCACATCACGGCTACATACTTCCTGCTGGCAGAGAGGATGCTGAGGGAGAAGCAGGGCCGCCGCCTAAGCCTTGTCTACAACCTGGCCAAGCAGGTCCAGAGCAGGTGAGCCCCGCTGCTCCAGGTCCCCATGCCTAGTGCCCCTGCCAACATTGTACTGGGCCCTCCAGTCCCACAGACCAGAGCAGGCAATGGCCAGCCCTGGCTCATGGCCCACAGCCAGACTGAGCACATTCTGCAGGTGCAGGATGGAGAAAATGGTCCCCACAGAATACCAGGATGCCCATGTAGCCCTGACGCAGGGCACCTGCTGGCCCCACACTCCTGTTTATGCCGCAGACCGCACTGTGCCCCTTTGTCAGTGCATGGCCACGCTCCAGGTTGGGCTCTGACTCCTCCATTCCCCCCATGTCTCAGGACCAACTTGTCGGACACTTTCAGCCCTATGGGCAGAACCAGCGACCTTTCACCTTTCACAGAGGTGCCAACCAGCCTCACTGCAGGTCCCAGCTCCCAGCCACCCTCCCTGCACATCAGGGGCAGTGATGGAGATGTCAGCCATGGCAGCAGACAGCACACTCGAGCACTGCTGAAGGCCCCTATGATCGAGACAACTATTACCAAGAGCGCCCCGGCCCTGCAGCAGATCTGCGAGGAGGAGGAGGAAGACGAGGAAGAGGAGAAGAAACCCAATGTGATTGAAAGGAAAAGCAGCTCATTGAACCAGGAGCAGATGCGAGACTTCCTGCACTCCAGGGCCTGCCGTCTGTCATGCCACGGGGAGGCACTGGGCTTGGGGGCAGAACCAGCTCCGTGGCGTGAGGCAGGGGGCTGGGGCATGTGCCAGCCGGTGACAGGTGCTCGGGGATGTCCTGGTTGGGATGGGAAGGGTGGGATCAGAGAAGGGCATGGAGAGCTCGGGGCCGGCAGATGCTCCCTGGAGATGCGGGGCAATGGAGCAGCAGGCAAAGCTGAGCCCACCATGAAGAAGGAAGCGGCTGAGCGCAGGGACGCTTGGGCAGAGACCCCCAAGGAAATGGGTGCTGTGCTGTCACCCAAGAGCTGTGAAAACCCTCGTGCTGGGGTACCACAGGCCCAAGGGGCAGAGACAACCTCCACTACCCTACTGGGCTCACTGGGGCCCGGGGTCAAGTCCCAAGGGCCCGAGGCACCCACCAAACCTTTCAGCCAAGCCAAGCCAGTGGCAGAGAGCTCCATCCCTGGCCCTGGGGGCACGGAGGCAGGTGTGGAGAACGTGATAAAGCTGGACCCAGGTAAACACAAGAGTGCCAGCCTCAGAGAGAGGATCCTGCAGTTCCCACTGTGTGAGAAAGCCCTGGCCTTCAAAATCCGGCCCAGCTCCAAGGAGAGCCTCCTGTCATTGGGACAGTTCAACTGTTGCCATGTGATTTAGGCCCAGGCCCATGGTTTTAAGGGAACCACCCCATCGCTAGGGATGTGAGTGTGGCCCCATGACTAGGGTGCTGGCAGGCACAGGGCTGAGAGGCATCATGCTGTTTCAACCCTGTTCCCTTCTGTTTCATCATTCCTTTGCCCCACAGAGCAGAACCTGAGGGACTGGGGATGGGCATGCTACCCTCCCATGTGGCCCTGCTCCACTTGCTTTTCCACCCCTTCCTGCAGTCCCCAACCTGCCTGCTCTGTGCCACTTCCCACTGGCACCCAGGGCCTAGCTTCCACCCTGGGTACCTGCAGCTGCTCTTTGCAGGCTGGCTGGGCACCAAGCAGGAGGTAAGCTTGGACAGAGCATCCCCAGGGCACCAATCACAGTCAGAGAGAGCTGTCACCCTCTCTGGGTCATTGGGACAGCCCCCAATGCCCAGCAAAGAGCCCCATTTCCTCCATCTGGGCTAGAAATGAGGTCTATGGTGGTTGTGCAGCTGGCAAATGCTGGTGCTACCCATTTCCTTCCTACCGTTGGGCCCACCCTCCACCAGGGTGGGGTTCCCTCCCTGCACAGGTTGACATGCCCTGAAATCCCTTGGGCATCTCCAGGGTCCAGCTGGCCACCAGCCCACCACTGGCTGGGGGATGGGGAGGCAGATGAACAACAACACATTTTTTAACTACTAGAAATAATTTTTTAAAATAGTCTATTTTAATGTAATTCAACAGAGATTGCTATATCCCCCTACCCCTACCTGAGCGCTGCTGGGATGGGGGCAGGCCCAGTAGCATACATGGCCCCAGGGCCAGGCTGTCCAGCCAGGCCACCCCCTTCCCAGGGGACGGCTCTGAGGCAATCACTTCTCCATCTGCAGTCCTTCCTGCCACCCTCCCCTGGGCTGGATGTGGGCACAGGGCTGGGGCCAGGCACAGGCCTGCCCCATGTGTGCACCCAATTGAATGCTGTCCTGCAGGCCTCCCTACACAAATAAGCTTTCTATTTATTATCTCTTTGTTTTCTTGCTGGCAAGAAATGAATAGTGACTAATGTGTGAGACAGAGATCAGGCTGAGCTCTGTGTAGCATGCACTGAACGGATCGGAGCCACTGGAAAGCAAAGTTCATCGGTCCAATAAAACGAGCCCTTGATTTCAAAGCAGTTGCTGTGTCTTGTCACTGGTCCCTGAGGAGCAAAAGTGTTGTCATCCCACAGCCACCCCATGGGGTAGGGCACCAGGGCTGGATGCTGTCCATGCAGGATACTGTGGAGCATCTGCCCAAGCCAGGTCCCAGGATCCTGGCAGAGCAAAGGGAGGGGTCAAAGCAAAGGGAGAAAGACTGTACAGAGCTCCCAGTAACATCTCTCCCCATCACCACTCTCCTACCTCAGCCCCAAAAGCCTTCCCTTGTCAGTCCTTGGCAGACACTTGCTTCCCCCCAGCTCAGGGTGTCCTGCCATGTGTCTTTCCAATAATGCAAGGATGGGCAGGATTATGGAATTGTGTCCTTCTGGGCAACATCCCCTGTCTGTGCCTCTTTCTGCATCCATTTATGTGGGATGGGGCGCATCCACAGCCTGGAAATGATGTCCTCATCTCCATGGTGAGTTTGCTCAGCCCCTAGCTGTGGGGCTAGCAAGGTTTTCCTTGTGCAGAGCAAGGTTTAGGAGCACCAGGAGGAGATCAAATGACTAGCTGTGTTGGGGTGAGGAGTCTCCCAGTGGAGCAGGTGAGAGTTGGGCACGTGCAGCCTGTATCTGCTTCCTCTCTTGGATTTGTAACCCCCCTTTTGACAGGTAGGACAGGTGCATTGTGCATCTTCAGAGCAGAAGAATATCCTTCCTGGGCACTGTGGCTATGCATCACAAAAACAAATAAAAAAGCCAGGTAGAAACACTCAAGGTTGAGACATCACCAAAAGCTTCCCTGCACAGTTACTTCTGGCCAGGGCTAAGAGTGAGGGAAAGAGCCACGGGGGTCAAGGGCAGAGACAGCTGCCTGCCTGCTTAGGCAAGCACAAGGGAAAGGATTTCAGGCAGTTTGAAAGCAGATAAGCTCTATTTGTACTTTTGAAACTAGGCTGAGTTTTTTCTGTCTCCTTGCATTACCACCTCTTTTGGGGAAAGAGTTACTGTTGTGGTTTGCAGAAAGCCCTCCCTGCCCTTTGGGTGTGCTGTACCTTCACAGTGGGCTGCTGAGATGACTGTGCTCCCCTGAGGTGAGCAATGGATGTGTTGGTATTTGGAGGAGGTATTATTGGGGGCGAATACTCTGGAAGGGTCGGTCCAGACCTCTTTCCTGTACCATCAAATCTCTCCATGGAGCAGCTGCAAAGGAAGCCTGGGAGACTGGCGCTAATCTCAGCCCTCATCAGTCCTTGCCTGTGGGTTTGCCTGTGGGTAAAATCCCAGTTGCAGCTACAGAGAACATAGATGCCTGAAGAAGTGAAATCAAGTAATGAACTCCCATCTGAAAAGTATAAATCTCTTGGGAAATTGTGTGTGTGTGTGTGTGTGTGTGTGTGTGTGTACAAATATATATGCTCTTCCCTGAAGCACCACCCCACTCCAAGTAACTCCTAACTCCCCAGTGCTGGCAGCACTTTGTTTGAGGTGGGTCAGAGCTGCTGTCAGCAGCTCAGCTGCAGTGAGGGCTCTGCTGGAAAGGGCTTGGGGATCCCTGTCCAACTGGGGATGGGCCCCACAGGGCAGTGCCCAGGTGAGATGTTCGTCTGCTGTCATGCTAAATTGCAATCCACCACCTCTTCTGCCCTTCACATCCTGGAGTGAGGGGAAGCTGCGTAGGAACTTTTTGTGCTTCTCTGTGTAAACGCAGAAATGTCTGGGCCTGGGGCGTTTGCTGGTGTGCGTACAGTGGGCATGGCAGCTCTTCCCCTTTGATTCAGAAAGGAAAGACTGCACGGGCTCCCAACAGCTTCAGTCTCCCCTGGGAAATGATGGCCTTTCCCAGCCCTCCTGTGTGAATGTTTGCTCCCTCCTAACTCCTGTGTCTTTTACATTGCTGGGTTTGATGGCCAGGATGGGCATCAGGTGGGTGGCTGGCAGCTTGAGGGGATGCTGCCTGGCAGAGAGATGTAATGCTGGTGCTGCCACATGTCACAGCCATCTCCAGAGCATAGCTCCTCAGGGAAAAACAGGGAAATCAGGTGCTGGGAAGTATCCCTGTGGAGTCAGCACAAACTCTGTGCATGTTCCCAGCCCTAAGGGCCCTGGGATCTTGTGGTGCTGGTGGGAGGCCTGGTGATCCCAGTGGCATCTCTCAAGCCCCAGACACTGAGGTGGGGGGTGTTGCAGGGCTGTACGTTAGTAACTGTCAAGTGTGCCCAGGTGGTGAGAAGCAGGAAGGGACTCTCCATGCCCACGGCTTGATGAGTGGTGGTAGGGATTGGTGGGTGCCAGTACAGGCATTGTCTCTGTTGGAGTTAGTCCATGCAGCAGCTGTGTGTATCTGGCTCTCTGCAATACACGTTCCATCCCACTCTTGGTCAGGCCCACAGATAGAAATAGCAGATTCTACACCCATGGACCTGTGTAATACAGAGCTCCCAGCTTGCACCCAGGCAATCCAGTGACTCACAGCCAAGCTGGCTGAAGCAGAGGGGCAGATCCAAAGCTGCAAGGGTTAAACAATAACGTTTACCCAGCCATGCCTAAGGGTCAGGCAGGCAGGAGCTGTTAGCAATAAAGAAGAGTAAATGGGCTTGATCAGCAGTCAATCTCAAATACTTCTGACTCAATTAGACACTCTCTCATTCCAGCTCTGGGCAATACCTATGGTCTGGGATATGGTGTGGGATGGGAATGCGTGATAATGCAATTCTCCTTCCAGGCATGATAACAGAGCCTCCTTCTGTGGACAACACTCAGTACCTAGGAAGAGCTAGGAAGAGCTTGTGTTAGCTCTTGCTGATCCTGCCCTGGGTGGGATTTCAAAGGTAACAGCTGTCTGGAACCCCCCTTTTGTTCCCAGGAGAAGAAGCCATCTACCACTCCCCTGACTCAGCCCAGAATTAACAAGGACATTTTATTCTCTACTCCAAACAGAATTTTTAAGATAAGAAACCTTTTTATTAACACATGTAAATCTAAAAAGACTCCATAAGAACCAATGTAAACTTTTCATATAAATATGGGGTCTGCACCCAGCAAGAGAGAGAGGGAGGAAGAAGTAAAAGAAAAGAAGAAAGGAAGGAAAGCAAGCAGGTCTAAGCCCAACACCAAGGACCTTGACTACATGCTTGCTACCCTGATGGGATAGATGGGGCAGATTGGGACTGACCCCTGTACCTGGTGATCTCTCACTCCTGAGTGCCCTGGGCTGCAGAGGAACCTCCAGAGGAGGGATAGGGGGTCTCTGCCTGTGCCAGGAGCTGCAGCTCCCTGGAAGGCAAGGGCAGAGTGTTTTCACCTCACCCCCAGCCTCCCTGTGCCAAAGCAAAAACTGAGCAATGCCTAACAGAATGCTCGCTTCTGAAATGCAGCTCTGGCCGAGGCTCAGAACAATGACAACCACTAAGAGGTGCTTGCAGCCAAGTTCTCTTGGGCCCCTTATGCTGGCCCTGGCATGCCTATTCCAGCTCCAAAACAACTGCACCTCTATCACAGACTGGCAGGCAAGAGTGGGCCTCATGGATAGCACAGTCCTGACTACAGCAGGTGGCGCTGGTGCATCCACCAGTTGGCAATCACCAGGGTGATAACTGACAGCCATGCTGTACCTGGGAGTCCTTGCTCTTTTATGGATCCCCTTAAGTTAGTGAGCATCTGAAAGAATCCTGGGCACGGCACCATCCTTGGTGCACAACCACAACCACAGAGCTTCCTCTCTTCCCAAACCAACACCTTCCCCTGGCAGATTCACAGGATGAAGGAGCCTGCAGCAAGGATGCTCATCCACCACATCCAACACGAAATGCTCACAGCCAAGCTCCCTTGGACCTCTGCAGCAGCCCTGGCATGCCTCTTCCAGTCCCACTACAACTGCACCTCTGTGCTTCCACTCTACTGAAACCGACAAAAAGATTACCAGCAGGTTCTCAGCTGAACTGTACTTTGGGTGAAGGCACTCACCCAATACAATCAAGGACTTGCAGCCAAGTTCTCTTGGCATGCCCTGCCTATGGAGAACCTGGCATGCCTATGACAGCCCCAACCCAGGTACCCCTCTGTGCTACCTCTCTTTAAAGAATTGACCCCATGCATATACACACATTCACAGAAAAACTCTCCTTCTCGCAGGTTCACACAGGAAATGCGAAATGGGAGAGCGGGCTCACCCACCATCAACTGCTCACAGACAAGGTGTCTTGGGTGACTACTGTTGCCTTGGCATGCCTCTTCCAGCCCAACTGCCCCTCTCCACTTCTTCCCTCTTCCCTGACTACTGGCAGGTTCGCACAACAAATGTGATCTGGGTGGGAGAGCTCACCCACAAGGAAATGCCTGCTAACAAGTGCTCTTGGTCCCCTACTCATGCCTTGGTGAGCCACCACTACCTTGACTCCAGCTACTCACAGCAATGCACCTAGACCAAAGCGGGGCTGCCCACAGCCACTCAAACCTCAGGCAAAAACCAGTGCCCTGCCACTGTCAGGAGTGTCAGCACCTAACTCCACCATGCCTATCACAGGGATGCCCACACACAAGGTGCTCTCTCATATCCTTGCTGCAGCCAAGACATGGGGGGCCTGTGCGTTAGGGACATGGCACAAGGTGGAAAGGACCAGACATAGCAGCAGGCAGTGGACCCCCAAGATTTTCCAGTTCTCTATCTCAGAATTTTCTCTTTTTTCCTCTAAGGGCTTGGAACATGGACTTTCTCTGAATAGCCATTCAGAGCCCTGGTCATGTTCCGTTCCCACCTCCAGGAAGCAGAGAGGAAGTGCTCTCATAGGGGCTGCTTGGGATATCTCTTGCCTTTGTCTTGTTCCTCATCGTGTCTGAAAAGGAGGCCTTTGTGCACATGCGATCCTTGCCTTTGTTTTTGGGAGACATTCTCTCCATCTTCTCCAAAAGCCTTTGCACCCATTCTCCAATGAGAACATACTTTGACAGAAAATCTCAAGACCTCAAATGTGTTACAGTCCTATCTGTGCTGTAAAAGCAGGTGGACATTTGAAAGACAGAGACCCAGTTCAGACCTTGTAGGAAAATCTCACAAGCTGTTGGACACAGAATTTGAACAGCAAATCAGAGATTACTAACACCACTGCTCTCACCAGCACTAGATTCATTTAGCAGCCTAAGAAGTCTTGCTGGACTCCTGGCTGACCGGTAGGAGGCTGAAAGTCTCTACTTAACAAGAAGTCAAACTCCATGTCCACATTCACCAGAGATCATAGTTCAGCAGTACTAATTCATGATGACTGAGTGGAAAAAAATCTAATGTCAGATGGTGTGCAATATTTAATTACTTCATCTACTTCAGCTTTCCTGTATCACTGTAGACTTCTGCAGGAACTAATCCCTCCTCTGGGCATGCTCAGCAAACCCTTTCTTCCCTGCTGCTTCTGCTGCTGGCCTATCATCTGCGCCAATAGAAGCAAACTCACAGGCAGCATCCAAGCCACCTGCCTTCTGCTGGCCTGTCAGATACTCAGGCAGAAGTGACCTCACAAGTGCATACCCCTACCATGTGACTGCTGCTGACCTATGGTCTTCAATGACAGTAAGAATATTCTCCTCAGCCATGAACATGATGCTGACACACCTAACTGCCTGCTGCTGGCTTATCAGGGACTCAGGCAGAAGTGACCTCACAAACAAATACCAAAGCCATTATCACAGTGCTAGCCTTGCAGAGAGATGTGACTTCATAGCAACTTTCCCAGCAATGTGCCTCCTCTTAGTTGACCAGATTCTCAGATAGAGGTGAGCTCAAAAACTTTTTTCCCAGCAGTGTGCCTGCTACTGGTCTATCAGACCCTGAGAAACAACTGATCTCACAAGCACATTCCCCGCTTGAGAGGCTGCTGCTGGCCTATCAGCTTCTCACACAGAAGGGACTCACAGACACATATACAGCCAGGTGCCTGCTGCAGGCCTTCCAGGTACTCTTTCACAAGTGACCTCACAAGCAACTTCCATGCCTAGCTGCCTGTTGCAGAAACCTATCTACACAGAAAGAGCTGACCTCACAGTCACCTTCACAGCCAAGTGCCTGTCAATGCCTCCTCCTGTCCAATTAGGTACTCAGGCAGAAGTGACCTCAAATCAACAGTCAAGTCATGTGCCTGCTGCTGCCATATCAGATGCTTACAAAAATTGACTTGACAATGCTGATTTTCTTGCAAGCTGTTATATTAGTAGTGACCTACAACTAGCATCCCAGACTGCAAACTCGTCCTGGCACTGCAGCTGCTGAGATTAGAGAGACCTGCACATGGCAACCTGCATCGTCTCTTCCCTCCAGCAAATATGTCTTCTCTACCGGGAGGCTTCTCGGACTCATGTCATGACCTCCTGACGTCTGCCTACCCACCTACAGACTGCTGGCAAAACACCACCTGAGAAAAAAGGAGCTCGCAGGCAGCACTGCGTCCTGAAGATCGCTCTTGGCTGAACAGCTCTGGAGACCTCACCATCCACACCCCAGCCACACAGCTAGCTACTGAACAACCTCCCTGATTCACATTGTGGCCTTACAATGCTCATAGTGCAGCAAAACACCTATTAGGTACCATTTACTACCCTAAAAAAACATTAGTTCTGCCTAGGTAATACCTATAGCTAGCCTGTGAAACTTAACAATTGGAGAAAGGCCTGCAAGTAATTCTTGGCAACATTTTCTAACAGGACAATTGCATGGGAGGAACAATTATGAAACCGAAGACAGCACGGCCTCATGTTTGAGTTAAGAGTGAGAAGCCTGCCTGAACACAGAAGTCTACTTCCTTCTAAAATGCAGAACAAACCTAGCGCATCCCCTACACATCAACAAGCAGTCTCCTATTTCATGCTTGGACAATGTGAAAAACAGAGAAGGACTCAGATAAAGGCATCTCAATTGGTGAAACCAGCAGAGCCAGAATTTAGCAACTCTTCATCCTGACCTATGTGTATGTAAATAACAACAGCAAGTGGCAAACTGGCTGTTCATCAATTCTCAAGGCACTTCACTTCAAAAGCACACAGCTCACACTTACAGAGTTGTTCTGGATGCATCCTTCAGGCTGCTTCCAGGGTCACGGGTCTCTGGCTGAAGCAGGAGGCAAGGAGCAAAAACAATGGCTAGGACACTGCATGACACACGAGGACAGCTGTAGCTCTCAGAGCCACTCTGAAATGCAATTTTCGGAACAAAAGAGAAGACTGGGAAGGGCACCTCGTGATGACACAAGCAACCTGGTCAAACTTTGCCCAGCTCCAAAATGCAGCTCTGAGCACGACATGGGAGGGTGCAGTGGGACCAGTAGCTCAGGGAAAGGCTTTCAAATGGATCTCAGACCAACTACAGGGGAAAGGTTTCCTGCATCAGAAACAACCCCACTAAGTCACCCAGGCTGAGCTAGCCTGGTGCAGGGCAGCAAGTCTAGCTCACAGGTCGGTTCCCCCCCTTTCACTTTGTCCCATGGTCACAGCCCCACTAGAACCTTCCGGAGCTCCCTGGAGGAAGCCCCCCCCGCTGCCCCACCCCCCCGCATTTTAACGAACACGCAGCCTCACCCATCCCACTCACACCCCATCTCTCTCCCGCTCTCTTCTCCCCTTCATTTCCTCCTCTCCTCTTTCACTTCTCTCTTTCAGGTCTTTTTTCTTTTTTTTTTCCACATAGTGGAATCCGATTGGCTGAAAGACATATTAGCAAATCTAGCCCCGCTCCCCTGCTCTTGCCAGCCAACAGGAGGGCCGCACTCGGGGCGATGCCATGGAAACGTCGCCATGTGTCTGCCCCCGAGCACGCAGGCAGTTCTGCCCCTCCCTTCCCCCACTCCGGGGTGCCATCTTAACGGTGGCAGCATGGCCGTGGGGCATCCTGGGACTTTGGGGCAGCCCGGCACTGTGTTTCCGGGCAGGGCAGGGCAGGGCGAGGGGCCCAGCCTGCTCCCTCACAGGGCCTGGGCTCTCCCACTGGAGGCCGGGGATCCTGGCTGCCCTCTTCTCTGGGGGGTCTGTGTCTGGTGTGGTGAGGTGATCCCGGGGCCAGGGCTGGTCCCAGCTCTGGTGCCAGCGCGGGGGCCCTGGGGATGGCCAGGGTGCTGGAAGCTGCAAGCAGTGTCTTGCTACCCATAGGGCAGGACACTGTCCTCTTGCCCCTTCTGCCCTGGCCCAGGCTTCCACTCCCCACGACAGCCCCAGGGCTTAGCAGCCTCCCACTGCACCCAGCAGGGCTGGGAAATGGTCAGCTAGGGGCTGCTCTCTGCAGGGATGGGCTGTGCCACAGTGGGTTGGTCTGGAGGGCTGAGGAGCCACACAGGGGCATAGGACAGTGAGGGGTAGATGTGCTCTGTCCCGCTGGTGCTGGGGAGTGGTGGTGTAGGGCCGTGCCATACCCTGAGCAATCCCTGTGCAGCCCACAGAACGAGTGTGGGGCTCCTGAGCTCACCTGGGCTTTGCTGTGGCTGTGCTACCCAAAGGATCCTGTCTGCAAGCCAGGAGGCACTGACCAGCTCTGGCTGCATGCTGGCTCCACTAGCCTCTGCAGGGACCCTGAGGCTTGGCATTCTGCTGCTCCATTCCCTGAGGGTCAGGGCTGAGGAGACGGTGCCAGGGGAGACGAGCTCTGCATAGGCTCAGTGCTGGGGACTCTGGTTGTTTTGAGGCATCTGGCCTTCAATTCAGGGCTACTTCCAAGTGAAACACCCTGTGAGGATGGGGATGCCACGAGCCCGAGAAGGAGGGAACTGATGTCCTCATACAGCTGCTGGGCTCGGCAGGGGCTCTGTCTTCCCTGTCTGGGTGAGTGGGGTCCTCCCCACTAATTAGCTCCGGGGGAGCCCAATCACACTGGCTCTCCCAAAGGTGCACAGAGAACACAGCTGTTTGGGTACCAGGCCTGGCTGGCCCTGCCGAGCTCCACTGGGTTGAAGAGCGGCCCAGCAGGGGCTGTGCAGGGCGGGGAAATGGGGACTGCTCCCCAGCCTCACAGCCCCAGCCTGCGGGGCTGAGGGGCTGCCCTGGCCCACAGGGCCCTGGCCCACGCGTTTGCACATGGGAAGGGAGGCATCTGCACCTCCAGGCAGCAGTCAGCAGCTGGCAGGGTAGGGAGACTACGGGCCCTGCGGCAGATGAGCAGAGCCCGTGGGAGCACAAGGAGCAGCCGAGGGCTGACGGAAGCCCAGGGACAAGCACGGCTCATCCCAGCTTTGCCTGCCTGGAGAGCCCTGCAGCTGCAGCAAAAAGCCAGGCATCTGCGCTCCCAGGTGGCCGGCCGCACCGCTCCACCCCACAGCAACTCCCTCCTTTGCCCTTCACCCTTCCCCATGCAACCCTGAGAAGGGCTCCAGCGTCCCTGCACACCAGCCCTCAGAGCACCCCTGGGGCTGTGGGCACGTCAGGTGCAGCTGTGTCCTGGCCACCATGGTGTGCACCGTGCAGTGTCTCTGTGCGTGTGGAGAGCGCGGGCGCGTGTGCGGATGCGTGTGCAGCGTCAATGGTGTGCCGGGCTGGCGCACGTGCACTGTGCAGGTGCAGGCCTGGCTGTGCGGGAGGGTCTTGGTGAGTGAGAGGTGTGAGCTGTGTGCGTAGCCGTCCTGTGGAGGGTAATGAAGGAAGGGGCATGTGTCTGTGCGTGTGTCTGTGCGCTGTGCTGAGAACGGGTTAGGCGGTGGTGTGCATGCACGTGCACTCTGTGGCGCGCGTGCCTGCATGCTGCGGCCCGTGTGTGGGCGATATTCTGTTCAGGCTCTACAAAATAACTGGAGGAGCACATGGGTTTGTACAGCTCTTCCTTTCATCTTTCAGGAGCACGCTTCCAGACTTCGCCGCAATAGTCACGTTTCCTCTGCACCACCAGCAAGTCCTGGTCCCTTTCCCTTTGAGCCTGGAGAGTCATCCGCTGCCCAGGGCTAGGGCATGGAAAAGGAACCGTTTGGTTTCAGGCACAGGCAGAAGGGCACGGAAATGCTGCAGGCCTAGCGCAGGGCACATCTTCTGGCCTCTGCCTCTGCTGGCATTCCTATGCTTTCTCGGATGGGCGAGGGGCCCCCTGGGGTGCGAGGCAAGGACATGACCACATGACTACCACGGGCAGGTAATCAGCCTGCACAGGAGTCAGGCGCGGGATGAGACTTTGGCCCAAACTGGCATCAAAGCACAGGGCAAGGCCTCCACGTGTGGAGACTTGGGGAGGCAAGGACGGAGCGTGCCTTTGGAAAAGGGAGAGCCAAAGCGTCGCTCCAGGAATCCTGTCACCTTGGGTAGCCCCCGTGTTCTGGTCCCACCTGGGAATCCTACCCCTGAGAGCCCAACACCTGCCCCTGGGCTGGAAGGCTGCCTGCTCCCAGGCCACAGCCTCCAAAGCCTGTTGCTCTCCCTCGACGGGTGCCAGCAAAAGACCCCCCCCCCCTCCCCTCCTCTGGGCTCCTCCTGGGTGTGGAAGGAAGGCCAGTGCAGGGGAAGGCAAAACAGCACCCCCAGCTGGAGAAATTTACCAGAGGAAGCGCTTCTCTTGGGAATTCCTCTGCCGATTCAGCTCTACCCTCTGCTTCCACTCTTCCCGACGCGCTTGGTAAGTCTCCAAGACTTGCAGGGTGTGGCTTGCTCGTACAGAAAGCTGCCTGCAAGAGCAGGGAAAAGTTCCCTCTCCCCTTCTGGCTGAGGCCCTCCTGCCTCTCCCCTCCACCAGCCCCTGCACACCCGCTCCCGCTGGCGGTGCCCGCAGCCTTCAACTTGCCCCATGCAGCTTGGGGCTGCCTGGCATCAGGGCCTTGCCCAAGGCATTGCCACGTCAACAGAAATCAGGGGACACCATACCCAGCCCCATGGCTCAGGAACTGCGCTTCCTCACACCTCGGACAGGTGCTGCCACTGCACCTTTCCAGGCCGGGGCTGGGGCTGGGGCCCGGGCCCGGGCACACTTACTCTTTGTGCAGCCGCGGCAGTTTCTCGGGCTTCCTCTTCTCTGCTCGGGGCACGAAGGCAGCAGTGCTCGCCTCTTTCCCAAGCGGGGGCCCTGGTGAGGCTGGCCGAACCTCCGGCAGTGGTTCAGGATGCCGCCAAGCCTGCGTTGGCGCCAGAGGACAACTCTGAAGCTGCTTCTCACCTCCCTCACGTGCTCTCAACTCTCAGCACGGGGAGAAGCCAGCCACTACAGGGCCTGTGCGTCCCCCCAGCACACTTGTGTCTGCTTTGCCCTCAGAAAGCCCCATGAGGAGCACAGCGCCAGGCAGGGACCCTGCACTCGTAGCCTGGCCACGCTTCACCACACTTCCCTGCTGGCCCCTCTGCTTACCTGTGCTGCCTTGTGCTGATGCCCGCAAGCAGGAATTGCAGTTCGAGGTCTGCCTTGAGCAGGTCCTTCCTGCTTGCCGTCCTCTTCCGCCTTAGAGGAGCTCTCCTGAATTGTCTGCAGCCGGCTAAAAACACACAAGCCGCGTGAGGTGATTGGAGTTCCGGGTGAGGCTGTTCTGCATCTTGCGCTCACAAGCGGCTCGGGGCCAGCCTCTGCAGCACAAGGCAGTTCTGCTGGAGCTTTTGGTGTAGCTGAGTCCTTGCGTTCATGTCAACAGTGAGGAAAGAAAGCCTTGAGCTGCAGCACTGGCAGCGGGCCCAGGAGGCCCTAAGGAAAGCTCGGGATGCCCAGGTGTGGGCCCTCTCTGGGTGGCACAAGGGGAAAACCAATGCCGTTTGCAGCACCCAGAGCCTGCAGAGACCACTAGGCACCTCCTGCCAAAGGCACTGAAGTCAGGGACGTGCTCAGAAAGACTCTGTTTTGGGGTGAAACGGGACTATTAGTGGGGGAGCCACTGTCGGGGAAGGAGGAAGTGTACTAGGCACACAAGCAAGCCCGGCATGTAGTTCTCTCTGGTATGTAGTTCTCTCTGGCACTCCTCCTGTGCCAGACAACCGCCACACCCCTGCCCCTGCCACCCCAGCCCAACAACCTTCGGAAGAAATTCACAGGCATTACGTCCAACCTAAAAAGCAGGGAAAACAGACCCTACTCTCTGCTGCTGGGGCAGGGGCTTCTGACTTTCACATTCCTCTGAGAAGTGCTCTCATTCCCACTGCAACCAAAGGAGGGCCCTTCACATCCATAGGGGAGCAGAAAAACACCCGCCACTGCTGCAGTACTTCTTGCATCAACGCCAGTCCCTGGGACACCACTTGACAACCTCACAGACTTCATACCCACAGAGCGTACAGAAACAGAAACAGCTCCCTCCCTCCCAGAAGCCCAAAAGCACACGGCCACCCGCATGCTTTGCTCCAAGAGCCTCACCTGGCAGCTGGCTTGTTTCCCCTGCTTTCCCATGCCTTTCCTCCCTTCCAGCTGGCCCCAGAGAACGGGGGTGGAGAAAGCCTTTCTCGAGACAGGAGGCGCCCACCACAAGCACTGCCTGGAAGTAGCAAGGCAGAGGAGGCTCCTCAGCAAGCATCGTTCTTTGTCACCATTTGAACAAGAAGGACAGGCAGCTGTGCTCCAGCATTGGACCAAAGAGCCCAATTCCCTTGGAGCTTTGCTCCCAAGCAGGTCTTAGGCCCTTGCTGGCGCACGATCGCGTCCAGCCTTTCCTTTCTGCAGGGCAGTCTTCTGCCCTAGAGTTCTGTGCTGCTTCTACTGCTTTCTCTAGCCCTTAGGCTTCAAAAAGGGGACATGGCTGGCAGGTCCTGGGGACCTCATGCTACTCTCTCCTTTGGCGTGGCTGCAGGCTGGAGGGCAGAGTGTCACACGAGAAGGGGAACAGATTCCTGCCCATCTCTAAGGCGCTCACATGCACAGACTTGCAAACTAGAGCAGGGCCCCGAGTGCCAGGGCAAAGTGCCCCTCAGCAGTGGCAGCTGCAGTTGGAGCTGCACAACTGCCCCGAGAGCCCCTTCCAGGAGGAGTGCCCCCAGATCTGTCGTGATGAGCAAAGAGAGGCACAGGAGAAGCAGGCCACTAGGCCAGGCACGGCATGTTAAGCTTGCCTCCAGCCCCTCCGCTGCACAGGACAAAAGGAAAACAAACACACCTCTCTCACCAGCCAGCTGGCACTTTACCTTTTCCCTCAGTCTGCTTGTTCTGCTCCCTGTCTTTTGCCGGCCCGCCTTTGGCAGCCTCCCGACACCCTCCGGAGGAAGATGCTGGTCGCACAGGCACAGGCGTGATGACCTCACCCTCACTCCTGGAAACAAGAAAGGGACGAGAGAGACGCTGACAGCAGAGCCTTGCAGAAACCTCCTCTACATGCTTGCCCTCCATCTAGAAAGAGAAAGTCACCAAAAGACTTGTTGGCCGCCCTTCACGTTGCAGTCGGACAGAGTCTACGCAAGAAACAACCCCTTCAAAGAGCTCCAAGAGCACAAGGTCACCCTCAGCCTTTTCTCCAAGAGCCTCACCTGGCAGGCAACTTCCTTCCTTTGCTTTTCCACTCCTCCTGCTTTCTCCCCCCAGCACCAGGTGACGCAGGTGGCAAAGGCCTTTCTTGAGCAAGCAGGCACGCAGCAGGAGCACTCCCTGCAGGCAGGAAAGGAGAAGGCTCTGCAGAAAGCGTCTTTGGGAGCACTTGGTCCAGAAGGACAGGCAGATCTGCTCCAGCACCGCATCAAACAGCCTGATCCCCCGGGAGCCGCGCTCTCTAAGAGCTCTTGCTCCCTAGCACGTCCTTGGCACACCTTAGCAGCCTCTTAGCAGTCCACCTTAGCAGCCTCTTAGCAGTCCTCTCCAGGCAATCTTGCTCCCCACCTTCACACGCCCGGCATCCGCCAGAGAGGCAGACCCCCTCCAGCACTGACACCTCGGGCCCAAATGTCCTAAAGCGAAAGAGGAGCTTGCGCTGGCCACCAGGGCGCAGCACCCCGGGGCAAAACTCTCCCAGGCAGCACATCCTGACCAGGGCTCCAACCACCTACCTACTGCCGAGGACCAACGGAACAAACACGCGCACACACACAAACACACGCCCGCCTGCACACCCTCCTCTCGCTCGCCAGTCACCTGTGGCCTGACCTTTTCCGTCCGCCCGCTCTTCCTCTTTCGGGCGTGTCCGGGATCCCTTGCAGGAAGACGCCACTTGCTGCTTCTCACGGGGAAGCTTCAATTCAAATCTGGAAATGACAAGATGCCACGGTGAAGAGAAGGCACCACTTCCCCTTTGCCTCCTGCCGGCCTTGTACTCAGAAAGAAGGCCTTTCGGGGCACGTGGGGCCCTCCAGGCTCACCCAAGACATGCTTAGGTCACAAACACAGGCCCTGTATGGATCGGGTGCCTTCCACACGATGCCTTTCCTCGGCCAGCCACACACAGCACATTCGGGAACCTTGGCTTTTGGAAGCCTCACCCACGAGAAAGAGACCAGTCACAGGAAAATGTGGCCCCCATTCCTCTCTAGGCCTAAGATTGGTTAGCAGTGCCAAACACCGCCACTATTGCCTGTTCCACCCTGGGGAGACCCCCAGAGTCCCAAGTACTTGCAGACAGCAAGCTAGGAAAGAGTTGCTCCGCAGCAAGTCCTTCCTGAGGAGACAAGCTCCAGCAGGACGCTGCTACCAAGCACGAGCTGAGAAGCAAACGTACCGTGGCAACATGAAGACGCTTCTGGGACCCATGCGGAAAGCCGCGCTCCTTCTTCCTTTTACCACCAGGTGTCTCGTCCCTGGCGTCTGAAACAGACACCGAGGTACGTGAGAGCATGCCAGCGCCATTACTGCCTTGCTCCTAAAGGCAGCAAATCTTTCTTGGGCTCAGGGAAGATGCTGCCCCTGGGACACCCTGAAACAAAGCTGTCTTTCCAAATACTAGCCCTCAACGAGGAAAGCAGAAGATGCCCAGCTCAGAGTGCAGAAGGAGGAACACCGTTGCCAGGCGCTTTGCAAGGGCGAGACTCAAGACGGTCAAGGAGGACGCTCCTTCTCTCTGCCTGCAGACATCAGGCACAGGAGAAGGCGTGTGGTTCGCCAGGGTTTCTGCAGGCTGGCGTTTGCCTCTGGAAGGTCTTGCTCTGCCCCTTCTTGGAAAGACAACTCCTGGCTCAGGCGTGCTCTTAGCCCCACAGTGTCTCCAAGCATTCACATGCTTGCATCCATCGCGTGGAAGAGCAGAAAGAGCCGGCCCTTGCTCGGCCTCTGCCCGGTGGCTAAGACCTGCGGGTGCCAACTCCCTCATGGGGGTGCAAGCAGCTGGGCAGGGCCTGATGAGGGATCTTTGGGAACACAGCCTGACCCAAAGGCCCTGGCCCTGGCCCAGAGAACACGCTGGGCAGAGCCCCCCAAGACAGCAGCAGAGAGAAGGAAGAGACAGGCCCGGGAACCAGTGGCTGGGCTACAGCCTTCTTGCATCTCTCTGAGCAAATCTGCTGGCCCTCTGCAGGAGCGAGCCCTTCAGCTCTGACTGCTTTCACATCGCAGCTGCCTAAGGACACCTGGCAGCTTGCGCTCAAGGACAGGGCCCCACGAGAGAGCTGGGGAAGGGCGTTGGGCTGGCGCAAGGAGACATGCCAAGCAGCGGGCGGATGCACGCGTGGCCCAGAAGAGCCTCGCTCATGCCGCAAGGGCCTCCAGGGGCCCTGGGAAGGCCTGATTAGCACCAGAGTCATCGACTTACCCCCAGCAGAGCTTCTAGCAGCTTTCCAGTGCCATCCATGCTGAGGAGGAAGTCGTCATAAAACCTCATTGTCACTTCCTTCTTCCGTACAGAAAGAATGCCAATGCCCTTGAAGACAAAGTCCACGTCCTGTCTTTTTGACATGGCCCAGAAGAACGCCATCGCGGTCTCATGTATGGAACACTGCACCGTTGTCAAAGGCATGCGGGCACACACGGAGAGATTCTTGTACTGCAGAGGGACTATTCTTACGTCACCTAGACCGCAGCAAAAGACAAACAACGTCACCTTGGCAGCAGGCTCCAAGAACAAGGGGACAAGACTTTCTGGCAAGACGCTGCTGCTACAGAGCAGGCTCTTGAATCCCCTGCTGCAGCGCCTAGGAGCGGTTTATGGAGTCCCTCCTGGGAAGAGGCCGAGCACTCTGCAAACTCATGGGCTCAGGGGGGCAGCAGTCATTTGGCCAGGGCAGGAAGCAAAAGAAGAAAACTAACCATCCCGAAGGAACCCTTGACCGGAGGGCAGGACAAGGCGGGCAGATGGGTGCAGGGCCCACGACAAAGGGCCCGGCGCCACGCCATTGTGCCCTCTGGCTAAGCCGATGCCACGTCGATAGATACAAGGGCGAAGCAAAGCGCAAGGACGGCACCGCAGCCCGTAAGGACCATTCGGCCCCTCTGGCCCTTGGTAGCCAGCAAAAGTCTCCCTGCGCTGCTGGGGCCAGCAGCCTATCCCTCCCACGCACCCCGCTGCAGGCGTATTACTAGCAAAGCACACCCGGGGGCCCCTCTGAGCACCTGCTCCTGGCTGGCCTGTCCAGCTCAAACAAGCCAAAGTTGCTCTCAGGCCACTTTGAGGCGTTCAGCCATGTCTTCAGAGCAGTTGGCCTGCCCCTCAAGCTTGGGGCAAGGGCAGGCAAAGGTTTTTAACCTGTCTTCTTACCAGGAATGTCTTCTTGAGCGCCCCTGGCCTGGTATTCCTGGGCAACAACCTCCGAAATACGAAACATGGGTCTCCGAACGATCGAAAGCTCCCCGTTCACGGAGCACTCGGAGTGCTTCAGAACATAGAACACCCCCACTCCTAGTATCTTGACACCCTGAGAACAGCAGCAAAGAGGGAGAGAAGGAACAAGCATCAGTAGCCTGGAGACACAAAAACTATCCGATGGCTTGCCAGAGCGTGGGGGCTGCTGCTCTGCGCCCTGCCCACCCCTAGCATGCCGAGGGCAAGATGGGCCACTTGGGAAAGCTTTGGAGAGAAAGCACATACTCCAGACCTTTCTTTCCTCTTGCTCCTCTGCTCTCCTCAAAAATCTCTTTGCACAAGCAACAGCAGAGACAACATTCCTCCCCTCCATACAGGTGGGGGTGGGGGGGTGGCGGGGAGGGGAGCAGGGGGCATTTCCAACAGTGGGCACCAAGTCCTTGGCACTCTGTGGCACAGGGATGTCAGGGCCAGGCAAACCGCCAGCATTTCCGGAGGGGAGGAACAGGACACAAGACCCACCTTGTTCTCTGCCAAGCGCTCTAGAATGTATTCTGAGACGCTGTCCCAAATGCTAACAATCTCTGGAAAGCAAGGCAAAGAGGTATCATGCGCCAAGTCAGCAAGCTCACTACCTTTCAGCACCCCGCTCCCCAGGCAGGTGGCAAGTGCAGGTGAGATGAAACGTACCGCCACCCCAAGCCAAAACACGCAAGGCGCTCCCCAGGACGGCCCTTCCGGACCTCAGCCGCAAGGACACTGCAGGGACGCCTCCGCCCACTTCTAAGCAAGGCTCCTGTCCTTTCAGGTGGCCATGCCAAAGGGCGACCCACCCGCTCGGGAAACGGGGACTAGGTTCCCACAGCAGCGAGAAGACCGTGCAGTGCCTACCCACAGGAGTCACCCACGCTCAGGGCAGCCCCAGCTGCCTCCCCTGCAGGGACCATTTTCACCTCCATTCAACGCCTGCACACACACACGCTCTGCACGGCCACCCGAGCAGCCCCAGCCCTTTCAGCCAGCTGCCAGCTCAGGGCACGCAATCCCCACTGCGAGGCAACCCACGGCTTCTGCCTGCACGTGCCCTGGAAGGCACGGGCAGAGGAAGCTCCTCAGGACACCGAGCCAGCCGGCCCGGCTGCCAAACTCACCCCTGGGCTGCCAACAGTCGAGCGGCCTGCTCTCCCGTGCCACCCACTCGCCCTGTCCAGCCCTCCCCTACAGAGCCCAGCGCTTCCACTGCCTGTCTCGCGGCTCATACCGTCTACAGCCTTACCGTAACGGTTGAGATTCCTGAGCGTTGGAAACATGTCATGCCACAGTTTCGCCATCTTCGCGCCCCCTCGCGCTCAATGGGGCCCTGTAGCAGGAGGGTGACGAGGAAACTTCTCCTCCCAGGAGCCGCCTCCTCCTCCTCCTCTGCACTTCCCCAGGTAGGCTCCAGCGCTGTCGCGCGGCCTCCCTTCGCCCTCTCAGTGCGCTGCAAAGCAGCTCCTCCAGAGAAGAGCGGTGGCGAGAGCAGCCCCAGCACCTGCACGTGCCAAGGCCTCGCAGGGAAGTGTGGGCAGGGCTCGGGGGCCCCGTGGCGGGAGGGGAGCTGTGACTGTGATGCGGCATGTCCCACTGTGAGCCCAGCCCGTGTCACCAAGGGGCTCACAGGCACCCTTACCGTCCAAAGCATTTCTCTTGGGCCCACAGGAGGGGCAATTTCACAGCCCCAGAGCAGCCAGACCGCAAAGGGGTTTCAGCAGGTCTCCGCTCTGACCTCCTGCTGCAAGTGCGGCTGACCAGAGCAGACTTCCCAGGCCCGGGCGCCACTGAGGGGCCACTGGCTCCATGGATTCCCCCACCACCCCGGGCCCCTGGGCCAGTGCTCCACCACCCTTAGGCTACAGCGCTTTTCCCCGTCTCTCATGGCAATTGCCCCCACTGCCACTACTGCCATTGCCCATCCTCCCGGCCCCCCCCCACCCGGCACCTCTGGGAAGGCTCTGCCTCCACCCTCTCACCCCCCTCCCGTTAGGCCCCTGCCGCCTGATCCTCTTGCGCCTTCTCTTCTCCCGGCTCAACAGCCCCACGCCCTCAGCCTCTCCTCGCACTGCTGGGCTCCAGCTGCCCACCAGCTCCCAGCCCGCCCCACAACGAACGGCTCCTCCAGGGCCACGCTCCCTTCCTGGTGTCCCTGCCCCCCTGCAGCTCCCCCCACGGGCCACAGTCCCCTCAGAGGCGCACCTCCTCTGGCATGAAGCGCCTTCTTCCAAAAGTACCTCTCCAGCCATGTCCCCAGCAACGGCTCCTTGCACGGCTCGCCTTCGCTTCCTTCTGCTTTTCTCCAGAAACACGCCTCTGCACCCTTCTCCTCACGAGTGCCCTTTCGTGTGGCCTCCTGTGGCTCCACGGAGGCCGCCCCCAGCTGCGGGATCTGCGGCCCTGCCGCCGCATGCCCCAGGCAGGGGCCGGGCCTCCGTGCCCCGCTCCTCCCTCCCTCCCTCCCTCCCTGCCTGCCTGCCTGCCTGCCTGCCTGCCCGCCCGCTGCCCCAGCGTTGGGGGAAAGCCTTGCCCGGGCCCTGGGCGGCGCTGCGGGCTCCCTGCTGTGCCCAGAGCCCCCGGCCCCGCACGGGCAGCCCCGAGCAGCACGCCCAGGTGGCACTGCTTGCTGCGCAGTAAGGACTGGTGCCAGGGACTGTCGGGGATGGGGGAGGCTCCGCTGCCCGCGGGGAGGCGGGAGGCAGGCAGCGTTGAGCCGGGGCCTGGCAGCCCACCGGGAGCTGGTGGGGGTGTGGGGCAGAGCCATAGCAAGGGAAGGGGCCAGAGTGCAGGAGGCAATCCCAGGTGCCCCCTCCCCGAGCAGAGGGGCCTGGGAGAAGGCAGGGGGTCAGGGCCGGGCCGGGGGCTGGTGGCCGGGTGCTTGGCTGCGCCATGCTGACCTGCTCATGCCAGGGCATGGCTGCTTTGCGCCGATTGCAGGCAGTGTCCCCCCGCGGAGGAGCTGGCCCCTGCTGGCTTCCCCTTGGGCCATGCAGCTGCCTGCCAGTGCTCAAGGTCCCGCCGGGGCTCCAGCGACGCTGGGAGAGGTGCCGAGGGGGCACCGGCTGCTGCTAGCAACTTCCCGGGGACCCCTGAGGCAGTGGCTGGTGCTGAGGGAAGGGCAGCGGGCAAGGAGCCGCAGGCAGCACTTGTTTGACCCATGCGTTGCCTCTGCTTGCAGGCCACACTGCCCAAGGCATTGGGACTTGAGCGCGGCAGCCAGGCGAGGCAGGGCAGCTGCCGCTGAGGCAGCAGAGCCAAGCCCCAAGCCCCTCTGCTCGGTGAGGCTTGGGAAGGGCAGAGCTGGGAGAAGCTGGTGCCCCTCAAACCTCGTTCTCCCAGCAGAGCAGAGGGCACGTAAGGCAGCGCTTTCAGCCAGTGAAAATTGCTGGCTCATGCCTTCCTTTTTCAGAGGCCTGGTTTGCACAAGGCCAGCGGTGCTGCCTGCCCACCAGTGCCCACCCAGGCTGCGGTCGGAGGAGACCTGCTCCTTGCATTGGTCCCGACCAGAGTTCGGCACCAGAAGACACAGCCCCTGAGGGGGCACCGCAGCACACAAGTGTGGCTTGGCATGCCTGGCTCACCAGCAGAAAGGGACCATGCAGACTAAGGTGGAGTCAATCAGCCAGAACGGAGCACAGAGCAACAATACAGTTGAAAACACAAAGCCTAGCTAAGTGTGTGTGAGGTTCCCCGTGGGGAGCCCCGTGATGCTTCTGGGGAGGCCTTGGGCAGGGAGGTGCCTCCTGCCGAGGCCCCCGGCAGCTGGGATGCCGGCTGCAGGGCTTTCGGCAGCTCCAGCTTCCCTCTTCCTGCCCTGCCAGGGGTGAAGGCCAGGCTGCCTGCAGGGATGGGCTACTGCTGCCCCCAGGCCTCCTGAGGAGGGGCAGTGCAGCCCCAAAATCACCTTGCAAAGCCAGCAGCCCTGGGCGTGGGCTGAGGTGGGTGCCAGGGTGCACGCTGGAGCGCAGACTCTGGGATCCACAGGCCTCCAAGGCCAGGGCCTGCAGGGCCAGGGCAGGGATGACGAGGCTGTGGGGCTCTGACCCTGCAAGAGAGACCGCAGGAACACCTTGTGCTGGCCCTGGGCTGAGAGCAGAGGGGAGCAGGAGGCTTCGTGGCCTCCACGCCCCAAACCAACAGCAAATTTGTGCCCAAAAGCTCTCAGAGGAGGCTTCAGTCCCGGTCAGCTGCCCGTGTCCTGCACTGATTTCGTATGCTCAAACCTTGTGATGGGCAGAAGGCAACATGCTTGTACCCCAAGGCAGCCCCCTTTAGTGGCCAAGCCAAGGACCTGCTCTTAGCATCACTGCAGGAGTAACCGTCTAATTAAAGGCTTGCAATTAGCCCACCTCCAATTAGTGCACAGCAACTCAAACAAAGGGTCTTCTTAAAGGACAAGTCTCCTTAATGCAACCTAAATGGTCCTACGTTCCCTGTGCAGGGGCGACCCTTCTAAATCCCCCACCGCCAAGGCTGCGGCGCGCATGGGCATGGGCATTGGCTTCAGGGTCCCAGCTCCTTCCTCAGTGGGAGGCGGCTGCTGCTGGTGGCTTCCTCCATCGCATAGTTGGGCTGACACTATTAAGCCTGCTCCTAATAGGCTCTCTTAAGGCTAATAATGTGGCATAAATAGCCAACAAATGCTAGAAGGAGTCACCAAAACTAAAGCAGCACTTTAAAATGCAACTCCTACATTTAGCATCGAGGAAATAAGCCCCTCCACCTTACTCCCAATTTGACACTCTCGGGAGAGTGCTTTAGGGGATGCTAATGCGTGTTTTGCCCTTCCTTGCTCCAACACGGGTCAGGCTCAGCACAGTGGAGAGGGAAAGACTCTGGCGGGGCGGAGGGGGTGGGGTGCGAGCTTTGTGCTCGCCCAGGGCCCTGCACTGGCCCCCTCCTCTGTCCTGCCCCTGAACATCCCAGACTCCGTTGGCTACAGTCGCCTGCTCCTTGCCAGGCCTTTGTGTTGACTCTGATGAGCCTTTGGGCGTTTCATGTCACTCTAGGAGCTGGAAGAGAGCCTGCCTCATGACACGGGGTTGCAAGGAGAGCCACTGGCCGTGGAAGAGGACTGCTTGCCTGGCCTCGCTCAGGAGTCCCATCCTGCCCACCCCGGGCATCTCTCTCTTTCCTGCCCGCTGACACGGTCTTTCTCCGGAGGGAAGCAGTGAGGCTACATCTCCGCACTGTGCTGGGTGGCCTGGGGAAGGCCGGGCACATGCCAAGCGGGGAGCTGGACACAGGTCTCCACCGAGTGCTGTCGGGGGGCTGGCACCGGTGCCTGGGGCACGTGTGCTCCAGGCACTTCCCAAATAAGCTCCACTGGTGCGGCCTCCTCTTCACCTGGATGTTGAGTTCCAGGGCCTCCTGCCACGCCTCCTCCAGCAGGAACAGGGCCTGCGCAGGCGTACTGCTTTCCTGCCCTTCAGCCTGCTCCTGGTTGCTGGGGAATGCAGGTGTGCAGGCATGTCCGGGTGTCCTGCCTCATTTCAGCAGGGTCACTTGCTCCTGCTGGTTCCTTCTGTGGCCCCACCTGGCCTCACAGAGCCCCACATCCTGCCCGTCAACCCCAAGGGGGACGCAAGGCCCTCAGCTCACCCAAGAGAGAACCCCCAACCTCCCTCTGCTCGTCCACCCACCCGCCTCAGCATATAGCACGGCCCAAGGCCCATCCCTGGGCCCTGGCACTGTCACGGTCCCTCTCCTGACCACAGGACCCACTGGCGCTGGTGAGTGCCCAAGCAGTTAGGCCGCTGTCTTTTCTCCCATGGCCAGTGACTTGCAGGGCTGTGCAGGACCCAGGAGTCCTGCTGGCCTGTCCCTCCATAACGTACCAGGGGCAGGGAGTCGCAGAGCTGCACCTCGGAGGTGCTCTGGGGCCTAGCAAGTGCAGGGGACCGGAGGGGGCCTGGGAGCCACATCAGGACAGGGCAGGAGCCCAGGAGGGAGAATCCAAGCACACGGGTAGCAGGCCCGGCCGGCCCTGCCGAGCTCCACTGGGTTGAAGAGCGGCCCAGCAGGGGCTGTGCAGGGCAGGGAAATGGGGACTGCTCCCCAGCCTCACAGCCCCAGCCTGCGGGGCTGAGGGGCTGCCCTGGCCCACAGGGCCCTGGCCCACACGTTTGCACATGGGAAGGGAGGCATCTGCACCTCCAGGCAGCAGTCAGCGGCTGGCAGGGTAGGGAGACTACGGGCCCTGCGGCAGATGAGCAGAGCCCGTGGGAGCACAAGGAGCAGCCGAGGGCTGACGGAGGCCCAGGGACAAGCACGGCTCATCCCAGCTTTGCCTGCCTGGAGAGCCCTGCAGCTGCAGCAAAAAGCCAGGCATCTGCGCTCCCAGGTGGCCGGCCGCACCGCTCCACCCCACAGCAACTCCCTCCTTTGCCCTTCACCCTTCCCCATGCAACCCTGAGAAGGGCTCCAGCGTCCCTGCACACCAGCCCTCAGAGCACCCCTGGGGCTGTGGGCACGTCAGGTGCAGCTGTGTCCTGGCCACCATGGTGTGCACCGTGCAGTGTCTCTGTGCGTGTGGAGAGCGCGGGCGCGTGTGCGGATGCGTGTGCAGCGTCAATGGTGTGCCGGGCTGGCGCACGTGCACTGTGCAGGTGCAGGCCTGGCTGTGCGGGAGGGTCTTGGTGAGTGAGAGGTGTGAGCTGTGTGCGTAGCCGTCCTGTGGAGGGTAATGAAGGAAGGGGCATGTGTCTGTGCGTGTGTCTGTGCGCTGTGCTGAGAACGGGTTAGGCGGTGGTGTGCATGCACGTGCACTCTGTGGCGCGCGTGCCTGCATGCTGCGGCCCGTGTGTGGGCGATATTCTGTTCAGGCTCTACAAAATAACTGGAGGAGCACATGGGTTTGTACAGCTCTTCCTTTCATCTTTCAGGAGCACGCTTCCAGACTTCGCCGCAATAGTCACGTTTCCTCTGCACCACCAGCAAGTCCTGGTCCCTTTCCCTTTGAGCCTGGAGAGTCATCCGCTGCCCAGGGCTAGGGCATGGAAAAGGAACCGTTTGGTTTCAGGCACAGGCAGAAGGGCACGGAAATGCTGCAGGCCTAGCGCAGGGCACATCTTCTGGCCTCTGCCTCTGCTGGCATTCCTATGCTTTCTCGGATGGGCGAGGGGCCCCCTGGGGTGCGAGGCAAGGACATGACCACATGACTACCACGGGCAGGTAATCAGCCTGCACAGGAGTCAGGCGCGGGATGAGACTTTGGCCCAAACTGGCATCAAAGCACAGGGCAAGGCCTCCACGTGTGGAGACTTGGGGAGGCAAGGACGGAGCGTGCCTTTGGAAAAGGGAGAGCCAAAGCGTCGCTCCAGGAATCCTGTCACCTTGGGTAGCCCCCGTGTTCTGGTCCCACCTGGGAATCCTACCCCTGAGAGCCCAACACCTGCCCCTGGGCTGGAAGGCTGCCTGCTCCCAGGCCACAGCCTCCAAAGCCTGTTGCTCTCCCTCAACGGGTGCCAGCAAAAGACCCCCCCCCCTCCCCTCCTCTGGGCTCCTCCTGGGTGTGGAAGGAAGGCCAGTGCAGGGGAAGGCAAAACAGCACCCCCAGCTGGAGAAATTTACCAGAGGAAGCGCTTCTCTTGGGAATTCCTCTGCCGATTCAGCTCTACCCTCTGCTTCCACTCTTCCCGACGCGCTTGGTAAGTCTCCAAGACTTGCAGGGTGTGGCTTGCTCGTACAGAAAGCTGCCTGCAAGAGCAGGGAAAAAGTTCCCTCTCCCCTTCTGGCTGAGGCCCTCCTGCCTCTCCCCTCCACCAGCCCCTGCACACCCACTCCCGCTGGCGGTGCCCGCAGCCTTCAACTTGCCCCATGCAGCTTGGGGCTGCCTGGCATCGGGGCCTTGCCCAAGGCATTGCCACGTCAACAGAAATCAGGGGACACCATACCCAGCCCCATGGCTCAGGAACTGCGCTTCCTCACACCTCGGACAGGTGCTGCCACTGCACCTTTCCAGGCCGGGGCTGGGGCCGGGGCCCGGGCCCGGGCACACTTACTCTTTGTGCAGCCGCGGCAGTCTCTCGGGCTTCCTCTTCTCTGCTCGGGGCACGAAGGCAGCAGTGCTCGCCTCTTTCCCAAGCGGGGGCCCTGGTGAGGCTGGCCGAACCTCCGGCAGTGGTTCAGCATGCCGCCAAGCCTGCGTTGGCGCCAGAGGACAACTCTGAAGCTGCTTCTCACCTCCCTCACGTGCTCTCAACTCTCAGCACGGGGAGAAGCCAGCCACTACAGGGCCTGTGCGTCCCCCCAGCACACTTGTGTCTGCTTTGCCCTCAGAAAGCCCCATGAGGAGCACAGCGCCAGGCAGGGACCCTGCACTCGTAGCCTGGCCACGCTTCACCACACTTCCCTGCTGGCCCCTCTGCTTACCTGTGCTGCCTTGTGCTGATGCCCGCAAGCAGGAATTGCAGTTCGAGGTCTGCCTTGAGCAGGTCCTTCCTGCTTGCCGTCCTCCTCCGCCTTAGAGGAGCTCTCCCGAATTGTCTGCAGCCGGCTAAAAGCACACAAGCCGCGTGAGGTGATTGGAGTTCCGGGTGAGGCTGTTCTGCATCTTGCGCTCACAAGCGGCTCGGGGCCAGCCTCTGCAGCACAAGGCAGTTCTGCTGGAGCATTTGGTGTAGCTGAGTCCTTGCGTTCATGTCAACAGTGAGGAAAGAAAGCCTTGAGCTGCAGCACTGGCAGCGGGCCCAGGAGGCCCTAAGGAAAGCTCGGGATGCCCAGGTGTGGGCCCTCTCTGGGTGGCACAAGGGGAAAACCAATGCCCTTTGCAGCACCCAGAGCCTGCAGAGACCACTAGGCACCTCCTGCCAAAGGCACTGAAGTCAGGGACGTGCTCAGAAAGACTCTGTTTTGGGGTGAAACGGGACTATTAGTGGGGGAGCCACTGTCGGGGAAGGAGGAAGTGTACTAGGCACACAAGCAAGCCCGGCATGTAGTTCTCTCTGGTATGTAGTTCTCTCTGGCACTCCTCCTGTGCCAGACAACCGCCACACCCCTGCCCCTGCCACCCCAGCCCAACAACCTTCGGAAGAAATTCACAGGCATTACGTCCAACCTAAAAAGCAGGGAAAACAGACCCTACTCTCTGCTGCTGGGGCAGGGGCTTCTGACTTTCACATTCCTCTGAGAAGTGCTCTCATTCCCACTGCAACCAAAGGAGGGCCCTTCACATCCATAGGGGAGCAGAAAAACACCCGCCACTGCTGCAGTACTTCTTGCATCAACGCCAGTCCCTGGGACACCACTTGACAACCTCACAGACTTCATACCCACAGAGCGTACAGAAACAGAAACAGCTCCCTCCCTCCCAGAAGCCCAAAAGCACACGGCCACCCGCATGCTTTGCTCCAAGAGCCTCACCTGGCAGCTGGCTTGTTTCCCCTGCTTTCCCATGCCTTTCCTCCCTTCCAGCTGGCCCCAGAGAACGGGGGTGGAGAAAGCCTTTCTCGAGACAGGAGGCACCCACCACAAGCACTGCCTGGAAGTAGCAAGGCAGAGGAGGCTCCTCAGCAAGCATCGTTCTTTGTCACCATTTGAACAAGAAGGACAGGCAGCTGTGCTCCAGCATCGGACCAAAGAGCCCAATTCCCTTGGAGCTTTGCTCCCAAGCAGGTCTTAGGCCCTTGCTGGCGCACGATCGCGTCCAGCCTTTCCTTTCTGCAGGGCAGTCTTCTGCCCTAGAGTTCTGTGCTGCTTCTACTGCTTTCTCTAGCCCTTAGGCTTCAAAAAGGGGACATGGCTGGCAGGTCCTGGGGACCTCATGCTACTCTCTCCTTTGGCGTGGCTGCAGGCTGGAGGGCAGAGTGTCACACGAGAAGGGGAACAGATTCCTGCCCATCTCTAAGGCGCTCACATGCACAGACTTGCAAGCTAGAGCAGGGCCCCGAGTGCCAGGGCAAAGTGCCCCTCAGCAGTGGCAGCTGCAGTTGGAGCTGCACAACTGCCCCGAGAGCCCCTTCCAGGAGGAGTGCCCCCAGATCTGTCGTGATGAGCAAAGAGAGGCACAGGAGAAGCAGGCCACTAGGCCCGGCACGGCATGTTAAGCTTGCCTCCAGCCCCTCCGCTGCACAGGACAAAAGGAAAACAAACACACCTCTCTCACCAGCCAGCTGGCACTTTACCTTTTCCCTCAGTCTGCTTGTTCTGCTCCCTGTCTTTTGCCGGCCCGCCTTTGGCAGCCTCCCGACACCCTCCGGAGGAAGATGCTGGTCGCACAGGCACAGGCGTGATGACCTCACCCTCACTCCTGGAAACAAGAAAGGGACGAGAGAGACGCTGACAGCAGAGCCTTGCAGAAACCTCCTCTACATGCTTGCCCTCCATCTAGAAAGAGAAAGTCACCAAAAGACTTGTTGGCCGCCCTTCACGTTGCAGTCGGACAGAGTCTACGCAAGAAACAACCCCTTCAAAGAGCTCCAAGAGCACAAGGTCACCCTCAGCCTTTTCTCCAAGAGCCTCACCTGGCAGGCAACTTCCTTCCTTTGCTTTTCCACTCCTCCTGCTTTCTCCCCCCAGCACCAGGTGACGCAGGTGGCAAAGGCCTTTCTTGAGCAAGCAGGCACGCAGCAGGAGCACTCCCTGCAGGCAGGAAAGGAGAAGGCTCTGCAGAAAGCGTCTTTGGGAGCACTTGGTCCAGAAGGACAGGCAGATCTGCTCCAGCACCGCATCAAACAGCCTGATCCCCCGGGAGCCGCGCTCTCTAAGAGCTCTTGCTCCCTAGCACGTCCTTGGCACACCTTAGCAGCCTCTTAGCAGTCCACCTTAGCAGCCTCTTAGCAGTCCTCTCCAGGCAATCTTGCTCCCCACCTTCACACGCCCGGCATCCGCCAGAGAGGCAGACCCCCTCCAGCACTGACACCTCGGGCCCAAATGTCCTAAAGCGAAAGAGGAGCTTGCGCTGGCCACCAGGGCGCAGCACCCCGGGGCAAAACTCTCCCAGGCAGCACATCCTGACCAGGGCTCCAACCACCTACCTACTGCCGAGGACCAACGGAACAAACACGCGCACACACACAAACACACGCCCGCCTGCACACCCTCCTCTCGCTCGCCAGTCACCTGTGGCCTGACCTTTTCCGTCCGCCCGCTCTTCCTCTTTCGGGCGTGTCCGGGATCCCTTGCAGGAAGACGCCACTTGCTGCTTCTCACGGGGAAGCTTCAATTCAAATCTGGAAATGACAAGATGCCACGGTGAAGAGAAGGCACCACTTCCCCTTTGCCTCCTGCCGGCCTTGTACTCAGAAAGAAGGCCTTTCGGGGCACGTGGGGCCCTCCAGGCTCACCCAAGACATGCTTAGGTCACAAACACAGGCCCTGTATGGATCGGGTGCCTTCCACACGATGCCTTTCCTCGGCCAGCCACACACAGCACATTCGGGAACCTTGGCTTTTGGAAGCCTCACCCACGAGAAAGAGACCAGTCACAGGAAAATGTGGCCCCCATTCCTCTCTAGGCCTAAGATTGGTTAGCAGTGCCAAACACCGCCACTATTGCCTGTTCCACCCTGGGGAGACCCCCAGAGTCCCAAGTACTTGCAGACAGCAAGCTAGGAAAGAGTTGCTCCGCAGCAAGTCCTTCCTGAGGAGACAAGCTCCAGCAGGACGCTGCTACCAAGCACGAGCTGAGAAGCAAACGTACCGTGGCAACATGAAGACGCTTCTGGGACCCATGCGGAAAGCCGCGCTCCTTCTTCCTTTTACCACCAGGTGTCTCATCCCTGGCGTCTGAAACAGACACCGAGGTACGTGAGAGCATGCCAGCGCCATTACTGCCTTGCTCCTAAAGGCAGCAAATCTTTCTTGGGCTCAGGGAAGATGCTGCCCCTGGGACACCCTGAAACAAAGCTGTCTTTCCAAATACTAGCCCTCAACGAGGAAAGCAGAAGATGCCCAGCTCAGAGTGCAGAAGGAGGAACACCGTTGCCAGGCGCTTTGCAAGGGCGAGACTCAAGACGGTCAAGGAGGACGCTCCTTCTCTCTGCCTGCAGACATCAGGCACAGGAGAAGGCGTGTGGTTCGCCAGGGTTTCTGCAGGCTGGCGTTTGCCTCTGGAAGGTCTTGCTCTGCCCCTTCTTGGAAAGACAACTCCTGGCTCAGGCGTGCTCTTAGCCCCACAGTGTCTCCAAGCATTCACATGCTTGCATCCATCGCGTGGAAGAGCAGAAAGAGCCGGCCCTTGCTCGGCCTCTGCCCGGTGGCTAAGACCTGCGGGTGCCAACTCCCTCATGGGGGTGCAAGCAGCTGGGCAGGGCCTGATGAGGGATCTTTGGGAACACAGCCTGACCCAAAGGCCCTGGCCCTGGCCCAGAGAACACGCTGGGCAGAGCCCCCCAAGACAGCAGCAGAGAGAAGGAAGAGACAGGCCCGGGAACCGGTGGCTGGGCTACAGCCTTCTTGCATCTCTCTGAGCAAATCTGCTGGCCCTCTGCAGGAGCGAGCCCTTCAGCTCTGACTGCTTTCACATCGCAGCTGCCTAAGGACACCTGGCAGCTTGCGCTCAAGGACAGGGCCCCACGAGAGAGCTGGGGAAGGGCGTTGGGCTGGCGCAAGGAGACATGCCAAGCAGCGGGCGGATGCACGCGTGGCCCAGAAGAGCCTCGCTCATGCCGCAAGGGCCTCCAGGGGCCCTGGGAAGGCCTGATTAGCGCCAGAGTCATCGACTTACCCCCAGCAGAGCTTCTAGCAGCTTTCCAGTGCCATCCATGCTGAGGAGGAAGTCGTCATAAAACCTCATTGTCACTTCCTTCTTCCGTACAGAAAGAATGCCAATGCCCTTGAAGACAAAGTCCACGTCCTGTCTTTTTGACATGGCCCAGAAGAACGCCATCGCGGTCTCATGTATGGAACACTGCACCGTTGTCAAAGGCATGCGGGCACACACGGAGAGATTCTTGTACTGCAGAGGGACTATTCTTACGTCACCTAGACCGCAGCAAAAGACGAACAACGTCACCTCGGCAGCAGGCTCCAAGAACAAGGGGACAAGACTTTCTGGCAAGACGCTGCTGCTACAGAGCAGGCTCTTGAATCCCCTGCTGCAGCGCCTAGGAGCGGTTTATGGAGTCCCTCCTGGGAAGAGGCCGAGCACTCTGCAAACTCACGGGCTCAGGGGGGCAGCAGTCATTTGGCCAGGGCAGGAAGCAAAAGAAGAAAACTAACCATCCCGAAGGAACCCTTGACCGGAGGGCAGGACAAGGCGGGCAGATGGGTGCAGGGCCCACGACAAAGGGCCCGGCGCCACGCCATTGTGCCCTCTGGCTAAGCCGATGCCACGTCGATAGATACAAGGGCGAAGCAAAGCGCAAGGACGGCACCGCAGCCCGTAAGGACCATTCGGCCCCTCTGGCCCTTGGTAGCCAGCAAAAGTCTCCCTGCGCTGCTGGGGCCAGCAGCCTATCCCTCCCACGCACCCCGCTGCAGGCGTATTACTAGCAAAGCACACCCGGGGGCCCCTCTGAGCACCTGCTCCTGGCTGGCCTGTCCAGCTCAAACAAGCCAAAGTTGCTCTCAGGCCACTTTGAGGCGTTCAGCCATGTCTTCAGAGCAGTTGGCCTGCCCCTCAAGCTTGGGGCAAGGGCAGGCAAAGGTTTTTAACCTGCCTTCTTACCAGGAATGTCTTCTTGAGCGCCCCTGGCCTGGTATTCCTGGGCAACAACCTCCGAAATACGAAACATGGGTCTCCGAACGATCGAAAGCTCCCCGTTCACGGAGCACTCGGAGTGCTGAAGAACATAGAACACCCCCACTCCTAGTATCTTGACACCCTGAGAACAGCAGCAAAGAGGGAGAGAAGGAACAAGCATCAGTAGCCTGGAGACACAAAAACTGTCCGATGGCTTGCCAGAGCGTGGGGGCTGCTGCTCTGCGCCCTGCCCACCCCTAGCATGCCGAGGGCAAGATGGGCCACTTGGGAAAGCTTTGGAGAGAAAGCACATACTCCAGACCTTTCTTTCCTCTTGCTCCTCTGCTCTCCTCAAAAATCTCTTTGCACAAGCAACAGCAGAGACAACATTCCTCCCCTCCATACAGGTGGGGGTGGGGGGGTGGCGGGGAGGGGAGCAGGGGGCATTTCCAACAGTGGGCACCAAGTCCTTGGCACTCTGTGGCACAGGGATGTCAGGGCCAGGCAAACCACCAGCATTTCAGGAGGGGAGGAACAGGACACAAGACCCACCTTGTTCTCTGCCAAGCGCTCTAGAATGTATTCTGAGACGCTGTCCCAAATGCTAACAATCTCTGGAAAGCAAGGCAAAGAGGTATCATGCGCCAAGTCAGCAAGCTCACTACCTTTCAGCACCCCGCTCCCCAGGCAGGTGGCAAGTGCAGGTGAGATGAAACGTACCGCCACCCCAAGCCAAAACACGCAAGGCGCTCCCCAGGACGGCCCTTCCGGACCTCAGCCGCAAGGACACTGCAGGGACGCCTCCGCCCACTTCTAAGCAAGGCTCCTGTCCTTTCAGGTGGCCATGCCAAAGGGCGACCCACCCGCTCGGGAAACGGGGACTAGGTTCCCACAGCAGCGAGAAGACCGTGCAGTGCCTACCCACAGGAGTCACCCACGCTCAGGGCAGCCCCAGCTGCCTCCCCTGCAGGGACCATTTTCACCTCCATTCAACGCCTGCACACACACACGCTCTGCACGGCCACCCGAGCAGCCCCAGCCCTTTCAGCCAGCTGCCAGCTCAGGGCACGCAATCCCCACTGCGAGGCAACCCACGGCTTCTGCCTGCACGTGCCCTGGAAGGCACGGGCAGAGGAAGCTCCTCAGGACAACGAGCCAGCCGGCCCGGCTGCCAAACTCACCCCTGGGCTGCCAACGGTCGAGCGGCCTGCTCTCCCGTGCCACCCACTCGCCCTGTCCAGCCCTCCCCTACAGAGCCCAGCGCTTCCATTGCCTGTCTCGCGGCTCATACCGTCTACAGCCTTACCGTAACGGTTGAGATTCCTGAGCGTTGGAAACATGTCATGCCACAGTTTCGCCATCTTCGCGCCCCCTCGCGCTCAATGGGGCCCTGTAGCAGGAGGGTGACGAGGAAACTTCTCCTCCCAGGAGCCGCCTCCTCCTCCTCCTCTGCACTTCCCCAGGTAGGCTCCAGCGCTGTCGCGCGGCCTCCCTTCGCCCTCTCAGTGCGCTGCAAAGCAGCTCCTCCAGAGAAGAGCGGTGGCGAGAGCAGCCCCAGCACCTGCACGTGCCAAGGCCTCGCAGGGAAGTGTGGGCAGGGCTCGGGGGCCCCGTGGCGGGAGGGGAGCTGTGACTGTGATGCGGCATGTCCCACTGTGAGCCCAGCCCGTGTCACCAAGGGGCTCACAGGCACCCTTACCGTCCAAAGCATTTCTCTTGGGCCCACAGGAGGGGCAATTTCACAGCCCCAGAGCAGCCAGACCGCAAAGGGGTTTCAGCAGGTCTCCGCTCTGACCTCCTGCTGCAAGTGCGGCTGACCAGAGCAGACTTCCCAGGCCTGGGCGCCACTGAGGGGCCACTGGCTCCACGGATTCCCCCACCACCCCGGGCCCCTGGGCCAGTGCTCCACCACCCTTAGGCTACAGCGCTTTTCCCCGTCTCTCATGGCAATTGCCCCCACTGCCACTACTGCCATTGCCCATCCTCCCGGCCCCCCCCCACCCGGCACCTCTGGGAAGGCTCTGCCTCCACCCTCTCACCCCCCTCCCGTTAGGCCCCTGCCGCCTGATCCTCTTGCGCCTTCTCTTCTCCCGGCTCAACAGCCCCACGCCCTCAGCCTCTCCTCGCACTGCTGGGCTCCAGCTGCCCACCAGCTCCCAGCCCGCCCCACAACGAACGGCTCCTCCAGGGCCACGCTCCCTTCCTGGTGTCCCTGCCCCCCTGCAGCTCCCCCCACGGGCCACAGTCCCCTCAGAGGCGCACCTCCTCTGGCATGAAGCGCCTTCTTCCAAAAGTACCTCTCCAGCCATGTCCCCAGCAACGGCTCCTTGCACGGCTCGCCTTCGCTTCCTTCTGCTTTTCTCCAGAAACACGCCTCTGCACCCTTCTCCTCACGAGTGCCCTTTCGTGTGGCCTCCTGTGGCTCCACGGAGGCCGCCCCCAGCTGCGGGATCTGCGGCCCTGCCGCCGCATGCCCCAGGCAGGGGCCGGGCCTCGGTGCCCCGCTCCTCCCTCCCTCCCTCCCTCCCTGCCTGCCTGCCTGCCTGCCTGCCCGCCCGCTGCCCCAGCATTGGGGGAAAGCCTTGCCCGGGCCCTGGGCGGCGCTGCGGGCTCCCTGCTGTGCCCAGAGCCCCCGGCCCCGCACGGGCAGCCCCGAGCAGCACGCCCAGGTGGCACTGCTTGCTGCGCAGTAAGGACTGGTGCCAGGGACTGTCGGGGATGGGGGAGGCCCCGCTGCCCGCGGGGAGGCGGGAGGCAGGCAGCGTTGAGCCGGGGCCCGGCAGCCCACCGGGAGCTGGTGGGGGTGTGGGGCAGAGCCATAGCAAGGGAAGGGGCCAGAGTGCAGGAGGCAATCCCAGGTGCCCCCTCCCCGAGCAGAGGGGCCTGGGAGAAGGCAGGGGGTCAGGGCCGGGCCGGGGGCTGGTGGCCGGGTGCTTGGCTGCGCCATGCTGACCTGCTCATGCCAGGGCATGGCTGCTTTGCGCCGATTGCAGGCAGTGTCCCCCCGCGGAGGAGCTGGCCCCTGCTGGCTTCCCCTTGGGCCATGCAGCTGCCTGCCAGTGCTCAAGGTCCCGCCGGGGCTCCAGCGACGCTGGGAGAGGTGCCGAGGGGGCACCGGCTGCTGCTAGCAACTTCCCGGGGACCCCTGAGGCAGTGGCTGGTGCTGAGGGAAGGGCAGCGGGCAAGGAGCCGCAGGCAGCACTTGTTTGACCCATGCGTTGCCTCTGCTTGCAGGCCACACTGCCCAAGGCATTGGGACTTGAGCGCGGCAGCCAGGCGAGGCAGGGCAGCTGCCGCTGAGGCAGCAGAGCCAAGCCCCAAGCCCCTCTGCTCGGTGAGGCTTGGGAAGGGCAGAGCTGGGAGAAGCTGGTGCCCCTCAAACCTCGTTCTCCCAGCAGAGCAGAGGGCACGTAAGGCAGCGCTTTCAGCCAGTGAAAATTGCTGGCTCATGCCTTCCTTTTTCAGAGGCCTGGTTTGCGCAAGGCCAGCGGTGCTGCCTGCCCACCAGTGCCCACCCAGGCTGCGGTCGGAGGAGACCTGCTCCTTGCATTGGTCCCGACCAGAGTTCGGCACCAGAAGACACAGCCCCTGAGGGGGCACCGCAGCACACAAGTGTGGCTTGGCATGCCTGGCTCACCAGCAGAAAGGGACCATGCAGACTAAGGTGGAGTCAATCAGCCAGAACGGAGCACAGAGCAACAATACAGTTGAAAACACAAAGCCTAGCTAAGTGTGTGTGAGGTTCCCCGTGGGGAGCCCCGTGATGCTTCTGGGGAGGCCTTGGGCAGGGAGGTGCCTCCTGCCGAGGCCCCCGGCAGCTGGGATGCCGGCTGCAGGGCTTTCGGCAGCTCCAGCTTCCCTCTTCCTGCCCTGCCAGGGGTGAAGGCCAGGCTGCCTGCAGGGATGGGCTACTGCCGCCCCCAGGCCTCCTGAGGAGGGGCAGTGCAGCCCCAAAACCACCTTGCAAAGCCGGCAGCCCTGGGCGTGGGCTGAGGTGGGTGCCAGGGTGCACGCTGGAGCACAGACTCTGGGATCCACAGGCCTCCAAGGCCAGGGCCTGCAGGGCCAGGGCAGGGATGACGAGGCTCTGGGGCTCTGACCCTGCAAGAGAGACCGCAGGAACACCTTGTGCTGGCCCTGGGCTGAGAGCAGAGGGGAGCAGGAGGCTTCGTGGCCTCCACGCCCCAAACCAACAGCAAATTTGTGCCCAAAAGCTCTCAGAGGAGGCTTCAGTCCCGGTCAGCTGCCCGTGTCCTGCACTGATTTCGTATGCTCAAACCTTGTGATGGGCAGAAGGCAACATGCTTGTACCCCAAGGCAGCCCCCTTTAGTGGCCAAGCCAAGGACCTGCTCTTAGCATCACTGCAGGAGTAACCGTCTAATTAAAGGCTTGCAATTAGCCCACCTCCAATTAGTGCACAGCAACTCAAACAAAGGGTCTTCTTAAAGGACAAGTCTCCTTAATGCAACCTAAATGGTCCTACGTTCCCTGTGCAGGGGCGACCCTTCTAAATCCCCCACCGCCAAGGCTGCGGCGCGCATGGGCATGGGCATTGGCTTCAGGGTCCCAGCTCCTTCCTCAGTGGGAGGCGGCTGCTGCTGGTGGCTTCCTCCATCGCATAGTTGGGCTGACACTATTAAGCCTGCTCCTAATAGGCTCTCTTAAGGCTAATAATGTGGCATACATAGCCAACAAATGCTAGAAGGAGTCACCAAAACTAAAGCAGCACTTTAAAATGCAACTCCTACATTTAGCATCGAGGAAATAAGCCCCTCCACCTTACTCCCAATTTGACACTCTCGGGAGAGTGCTTTAGGGGATGCTAATGCGTGTTTTGCCCTTCCTTGCTCCAACACGGGTCAGGCTCAGCACAGTGGAGAGGGAAAGACTCTGGCGGGGCGGAGGGGGTGGGGTGCGAGCTTTGTGCTCGCCCAGGGCCCTGCACTGGCCCCCTCCTCTGTCCTGCCCCTGAACATCCCAGACTCCGTTGGCTACAGTCGCCTGCTCCTTGCCAGGCCTTTGTGTTGACTCTGATGAGCCTTTGGGCGTTTCATGTCACTCTAGGAGCTGGAAGAGAGCCTGCCTCATGACACGGGGTTGCAAGGAGAGCCACTGGCCGTGGAAGAGGACTGCTTGCCTGGCCTCGCTCAGGAGTCCCATCCTGCCCACCCCGGGCATCTCTCTCTTTCCTGCCCGCTGACACGGTCTTTCTCCGGAGGGAAGCAGTGAGGCTACATCTCCGCACTGTGCTGGGTGGCCTGGGGAAGGCCGGGCACATGCCAAGCGGGGAGCTGGACACAGGTCTCCACCGAGTGCTGTCGGGGGGCTGGCACCGGTGCCTGGGGCACGTGTGCTCCAGGCACTTCCCAAATAAGCTCCACTGGTGCGGCCTCCTCTTCACCTGGATGTTGAGTTCCAGGGCCTCCTGCCACGCCTCCTCCAGCAGGAACAGGGCCTGCGCAGGCGTACTGCTTTCCTGCCCTTCAGCCTGCTCCTGGTTGCTGGGGAATGCAGGTGTGCGGGCATGTCCGGGTGTCCTGCCTCATTTCAGCAGGGTCACTTGCTCCTGCTGGTTCCTTCTGTGGCCCCACCTGGCCTCACAGAGCCCCACATCCTGCCCGTCAACCCCAAGGGGGACGCAAGGCCCTCAGCTCACCCAAGAGAGAACCCCCAACCTCCCTCTGCTCGTCCACCCACCCGCCTCAGCATATAGCACGGCCCAAGGCCCATCCCTGGGCCCTGGCACTGTCACGGTCCCTCTCCTGACCACAGGACCCACTGGCGCTGGTGAGTGCCCAAGCAGTTAGGCTGCTGTCTTTTCTCCCATGGCCAGTGACTTGCAGGGCTGTGCAGGACCCAGGAGTCCTGCTGGCCTGTCCCTCCATAACGTACCAGGGGCAGGGAGTCGCAGAGCTGCACCTCGGAGGTGCTCTGGGGCCTAGCAAGTGCAGGGGACCGGAGGGGGCCTGGGAGCCACATCAGGACAGGGCAGGAGCCCAGGAGGGAGAATCCAAGCACACGGGTAGCAGGCCCGGCCGGCCCTGCCGAGCTCCACTGGGTTGAAGAGCGGCCCAGCAGGGGCTGTGCAGGGCAGGGAAATGGGGACTGCTCCCCAGCCTCACAGCCCCAGCCTGCGGGGCTGAGGGGCTGCCCTGGCCCACAGGGCCCTGGCCCACGCGTTTGCACATGGGAAGGGAGGCATCTGCACCTCCAGGCAGCAGTCAGCGGCTGGCAGGGTAGGGAGACTACGGGCCCTGCGGCAGATGAGCAGAGCCCGTGGGAGCACAAGGAGCAGCCGAGGGCTGACGGAGGCCCAGGGACAAGCACGGCTCATCCCAGCTTTGCCTGCCTGGAGAGCCCTGCAGCTGCAGCAAAAAGCCAGGCATCTGCGCTCCCAGGTGGCCGGCCGCACCGCTCCACCCCACAGCAACTCCCTCCTTTGCCCTTCACCCTTCCCCATGCAACCCTGAGAAGGGCTCCAGCGTCCCTGCACACCAGCCCTCAGAGCACCCCTGGGGCTGTGGGCACGTCAGGTGCAGCTGTGTCCTGGCCACCATGGTGTGCACCGTGCAGTGTCTCTGTGCGTGTGGAGAGCGCGGGCGCGTGTGCGGATGCGTGTGCAGCGTCAATGGTGTGCCGGGCTGGCGCACGTGCACTGTGCAGGTGCAGGCCTGGCTGTGCGGGAGGGTCTTGGTGAGTGAGAGGTGTGAGCTGTGTGCGTAGCCGTCCTGTGGAGGGTAATGAAGGAAGGGGCATGTGTCTGTGCGTGTGTCTGTGCGCTGTGCTGAGAACGGGTTAGGCGGTGGTGTGCATGCACGTGCACTCTGTGGCGCGCGTGCCTGCATGCTGCGGCCCGTGTGTGGGCGATATTCTGTTCAGGCTCTACAAAATAACTGGAGGAGCACATGGGTTTGTACAGCTCTTCCTTTCATCTTTCAGGAGCACGCTTCCAGACTTCGCCGCAATAGTCACGTTTCCTCTGCACCACCAGCAAGTCCTGGTCCCTTTCCCTTTGAGCCTGGAGAGTCATCCGCTGCCCAGGGCTAGGGCATGGAAAAGGAACCGTTTGGTTTCAGGCACAGGCAGAAGGGCACGGAAATGCTGCAGGCCTAGCGCAGGGCACATCTTCTGGCCTCTGCCTCTGCTGGCATTCCTATGCTTTCTCGGATGGGCGAGGGGCCCCCTGGGGTGCGAGGCAAGGACATGACCACATGACTACCACGGGCAGGTAATCAGCCTGCACAGGAGTCAGGCGCGGGATGAGACTTTGGCCCAAACTGGCATCAAAGCACACGGCAAGGCCTCCACGTGTGGAGACTTGGGGAGGCAAGGACGGAGCGTGCCTTTGGAAAAGGGAGAGCCAAAGCGTCGCTCCAGGAATCCTGTCACCTTGGGTAGCCCCCGTGTTCTGGTCCCACCTGGGAATCCTACCCCTGAGAGCCCAACACCTGCCCCTGGGCTGGAAGGCTGCCTGCTCCCAGGCCACAGCCTCCAAAGCCTGTTGCTCTCCCTCGACGGGTGCCAGCAAAAGACCCCCCCCCCTCCCCTCCTCTGGGCTCCTCCTGGGTGTGGAAGGAAGGCCAGTGCAGGGGAAGGCAAAACAGCACCCCCAGCTGGAGAAATTTACCAGAGGAAGCGCTTCTCTTGGGAATTCCTCTGCCGATTCAGCTCTACCCTCTGCTTCCACTCTTCCCGACGCGCTTGGTAAGTCTCCAAGACTTGCAGGGTGTGGCTTGCTCGTACAGAAAGCTGCCTGCAAGAGCAGGGAAAAAGTTCCCTCTCCCCTTCTGGCTGAGGCCCTCCTGCCTCTCCCCTCCACCAGCCCCTGCACACCCGCTCCCGCTGGCGGTGCCCGCAGCCTTCAACTTGCCCCATGCAGCTTGGGGCTGCCTGGCATCGGGGCCTTGCCCAAGGCATTGCCACGTCAACAGAAATCAGGGGACACCATACCCAGCCCCATGGCTCAGGAACTGCGCTTCCTCACACCTCGGACAGGTGCTGCCACTGCACCTTTCCAGGCCGGGGCTGGGGCCGGGGCCCGGGCCCGGGCACACTTACTCTTTGTGCAGCCGCGGCAGTCTCTCGGGCTTCCTCTTCTCTGCTCGGGGCACGAAGGCAGCAGTGCTCGCCTCTTTCCCAAGCGGGGGCCCTGGTGAGGCTGGCCGAACCTCCGGCAGTGGTTCAGGATGCCGCCAAGCCTGCGTTGGCGCCAGAGGACAACTCTGAAGCTCCCTCACGTGCTCTCAACTCTCAGCACGGGGAGAAGCCAGCCACTACAGGGCCTGTGCGTCCCCCCAGCACACTTGTGTCTGCTTTGCCCTCAGAAAGCCCCATGAGGAGCACAGCGCCAGGCAGGGACCCTGCACTCGTAGCCTGGCCACGCTTCACCACACTTCCCTGCTGGCCCCTCTGCTTACCTGTGCTGCCTTGTGCTGATGCCCGCAAGCAGGAATTGCAGTTCGAGGTCTGCCTTGAGCAGGTCCTTCCTGCTTGCCGTCCTCTTCCGCCTTAGAGGAGCTCTCCCGAATTGTCTGCAGCCGGCTAAAAACACACAAGCCGCGTGAGGTGATTGGAGTTCCGGGTGAGGCTGTTCTGCATCTTGCGCTCACAAGCGGCTCGGGGCCAGCCTCTGCAGCACAAGGCAGTTCTGCTGGAGCTTTTGGTGTAGCTGAGTCCTTGCGTTCATGTCAACAGTGAGGAAAGAAAGCCTTGAGCTGCAGCACTGGCAGCGGGCCCAGGAGGCCCTAAGGAAAGCTCGGGATGCCCAGGTGTGGGCCCTCTCTGGGTGGCACAAGGGGAAAACCAATGCCGTTTGCAGCACCCAGAGCCTGCAGAGACCACTAGCCACCTCCTGCCAAAGGCACTGAAGTCAGGGACGTGCTCAGAAAGACTCTGTTTTGGGGTGAAACGGGACTATTAGTGGGGGAGCCACTGTCGGGGAAGGAGGAAGTGTACCAGGCACACAAGCAAGCCCGGCATGTAGTTCTCTCTGGTATGTAGTTCTCTCTGGCACTCCTCCTGTGCCAGACAACCGCCACACCCCTGCCCCTGCCACCCCAGCCCAACAACCTTCGGAAGAAATTCACAGGCATTACGTCCAACCTAAAAAGCAGGGAAAACAGACCCTACTCTCTGCTGCTGGGGCAGGGGCTTCTGACTTTCACATTCCTCTGAGAAGTGCTCTCATTCCCACTGCAACCAAAGGAGGGCCCTTCACATCCATAGGGGAGCAGAAAAACACCCGCCACTGCTGCAGTACTTCTTGCATCAACGCCAGTCCCTGGGACACCACTTGACAACCTCACAGACTTCATACCCACAGAGCGTACAGAAACAGAAACAGCTCCCTCCCTCCCAGAAGCCCAAAAGCACACGGCCACCCGCATGCTTTGCTCCAAGAGCCTCACCTGGCAGCTGGCTTGTTTCCCCTGCTTTCCCATGCCTTTCCTCCCTTCCAGCTGGCCCCAGAGAACGGGGGTGGAGAAAGCCTTTCTCGAGACAGGAGGCGCCCACCACAAGCACTGCCTGGAAGTAGCAAGGCAGAGGAGGCTCCTCAGCAAGCATCGTTCTTTGTCACCATTTGAACAAGAAGGACAGGCAGCTGTGCTCCAGCATCGGACCAAAGAGCCCAATTCCCTTGGAGCTTTGCTCCCAAGCAGGTCTTAGGCCCTTGCTGGCGCACGATCGCGTCCAGCCTTTCCTTTCTGCAGGGCAGTCTTCTGCCCTAGAGTTCTGTGCTGCTTCTACTGCTTTCTCTAGCCCTTAGGCTTCAAAAAGGGGACATGGCTGGCAGGTCCTGGGGACCTCATGCTACTCTCTCCTTTGGCGTGGCTGCAGGCTGGAGGGCAGAGTGTCACACGAGAAGGGGAACAGATTCCTGCCCATCTCTAAGGCGCTCACATGCACAGACTTGCAAGCTAGAGCAGGGCCCCGAGTGCCAGGGCAAAGTGCCCCTCAGCAGTGGCAGCTGCAGTTGGAGCTGCACAACTGCCCCGAGAGCCCCTTCCAGGAGGAGTGCCCCCAGATCTGTCGTGATGAGCAAAGAGAGGCACAGGAGAAGCAGGCCACTAGGCCCGGCACGGCATGTTAAGCTTGCCTCCAGCCCCTCCGCTGCACAGGACAAAAGGAAAACAAACACACCTCTCTCACCAGCCAGCTGGCACTTTACCTTTTCCCTCAGTCTGCTTGTTCTGCTCCCTGTCTTTTGCCGGCCCGCCTTTGGCAGCCTCCCGACACCCTCCGGAGGAAGATGCTGGTCGCACAGGCACAGGCGTGATGACCTCACCCTCACTCCTGGAAACAAGAAAGGGACGAGAGAGACGCTGACAGCAGAGCCTTGCAGAAACCTCCTCTACATGCTTGCCCTCCATCTAGAAAGAGAAAGTCACCAAAAGACTTGTTGGCCGCCCTTCACGTTGCAGTCGGACAGAGTCTACGCAAGAAACAACCCCTTCAAAGAGCTCCAAGAGCACAAGGTCACCCTCAGCCTTTTCTCCAAGAGCCTCACCTGGCAGGCAACTTCCTTCCTTTGCTTTTCCACTCCTCCTGCTTTCTCCCCCCAGCACCAGGTGACGCAGGTGGCAAAGGCCTTTCTTGAGCAAGCAGGCACGCAGCAGGAGCACTCCCTGCAGGCAGGAAAGGAGAAGGCTCTGCAGAAAGCGTCTTTGGGAGCACTTGGTCCAGAAGGACAGGCAGATCTGCTCCAGCACCGCATCAAACAGCCTGATCCCCCGGGAGCCGCGCTCTCTAAGAGCTCTTGCTCCCTAGCACGTCCTTGGCACACCTTAGCAGCCTCTTAGCAGTCCACCTTAGCAGCCTCTTAGCAGTCCTCTCCAGGCAATCTTGCTCCCCACCTTCACACGCCCGGCATCCGCCAGAGAGGCAGACCCCCTCCAGCACTGACACCTCGGGCCCAAATGTCCTAAAGCGAAAGAGGAGCTTGCGCTGGCCACCAGGGCGCAGCACCCCGGGGCAAAACTCTCCCAGGCAGCACATCCTGACCAGGGCTCCAACCACCTACCTACTGCCGAGGACCAACGGAACAAACACGCGCACACACACAAACACACGCCCGCCTGCACACCCTCCTCTCGCTCGCCAGTCACCTGTGGCCTGACCTTTTCCGTCCGCCCGCTCTTCCTCTTTCGGGCGTGTCCGGGATCCCTTGCAGGAAGACGCCACTTGCTGCTTCTCACGGGGAAGCTTCAATTCAAATCTGGAAATGACAAGATGCCACGGTGAAGAGAAGGCACCACTTCCCCTTTGCCTCCTGCCGGCCTTGTACTCAGAAAGAAGGCCTTTCGGGGCACGTGGGGCCCTCCAGGCTCACCCAAGACATGCTTAGGTCACAAACACAGGCCCTGTATGGATCGGGTGCCTTCCACACGATGCCTTTCCTCGGCCAGCCACACACAGCACATTCGGGAACCTTGGCTTTTGGAAGCCTCACCCACGAGAAAGAGACCAGTCACAGGAAAATGTGGCCCCCATTCCTCTCTAGGCCTAAGATTGGTTAGCAGTGCCAAACACCGCCACTATTGCCTGTTCCACCCTGGGGAGACCCCCAGAGTCCCAAGTACTTGCAGACAGCAAGCTAGGAAAGAGTTGCTCCGCAGCAAGTCCTTCCTGAGGAGACAAGCTCCAGCAGGACGCTGCTACCAAGCACGAGCTGAGAAGCAAACGTACCGTGGCAACATGAAGACGCTTCTGGGACCCATGCGGAAAGCCGCGCTCCTTCTTCCTTTTACCACCAGGTGTCTCGTCCCTGGCGTCTGAAACAGACACCGAGGTACGTGAGAGCATGCCAGCGCCATTACTGCCTTGCTCCTAAAGGCAGCAAATCTTTCTTGGGCTCAGGGAAGATGCTGCCCCTGGGACATCCTGAAACAAAGCTGTCTTTCCAAATACTAGCCCTCAACGAGGAAAGCAGAAGATGCCCAGCTCAGAGTGCAGAAGGAGGAACACCGTTGCCAGGCGTTTTGCAAGGGCGAGACTCAAGACGGTCAAGGAGGACGCTCCTTCTCTCTGCCTGCAGACATCAGGCACAGGAGAAGGCGTGTGGTTCGCCAGGGTTTCTGCAGGCTGGCGTTTGCCTCTGGAAGGTCTTGCTCTGCCCCTTCTTGGAAAGACAACTCCTGGCTCAGGCGTGCTCTTAGCCCCACAGTGTCTCCAAGCATTCACATGCTTGCATCCATCGCGTGGAAGAGCAGAAAGAGCCGGCCCTTGCTCGGCCTCTGCCCGGTGGCTAAGACCTGCGGGTGCCAACTCCCTCATGGGGGTGCAAGCAGCTGGGCAGGGCCTGATGAGGGATCTTTGGGAACACAGCCTGACCCAAAGGCCCTGGCCCTGGCCCAGAGAACACGCTGGGCAGAGCCCCCCAAGACAGCAGCAGAGAGAAGGAAGAGACAGGCCCGGGAACCAGTGGCTGGGCTACAGCCTTCTTGCATCTCTCTGAGCAAATCTGCTGGCCCTCTGCAGGAGCGAGCCCTTCAGCTCTGACTGCTTTCACATCGCAGCTGCCTAAGGACACCTGGCAGCTTGCGCTCAAGGACAGGGCCCCACGAGAGAGCTGGGGAAGGGCGTTGGGCTGGCGCAAGGAGACATGCCAAGCAGCGGGCGGATGCACGCGTGGCCCAGAAGAGCCTCGCTCATGCCGCAAGGGCCTCCAGGGGCCCTGGGAAGGCCTGATTAGCGCCAGAGTCATCGACTTACCCCCAGCAGAGCTTCTAGCAGCTTTCCAGTGCCATCCATGCTGAGGAGGAAGTCGTCATAAAACCTCATTGTCACTTCCTTCTTCCGTACAGAAAGAATGCCAATGCCCTTGAAGACAAAGTCCACGTCCTGTCTTTTTGACATGGCCCAGAAGAACGCCATCGCGGTCTCATGTATGGAACACTGCACCGTTGTCAAAGGCATGCGGGCACACACGGAGAGATTCTTGTACTGCAGAGGGACTATTCTTACGTCACCTAGACCGCAGCAAAAGACGAACAACGTCACCTCGGCAGCAGGCTCCAAGAACAAGGGGACAAGACTTTCTGGCAAGACGCTGCTGCTACAGAGCAGGCTCTTGAATCCCCTGCTGCAGCGCCTAGGAGCGGTTTATGGAGTCCCTCCTGGGAAGAGGCCGAGCACTCTGCAAACTCACGGGCTCAGGGGGGCAGCAGTCATTTGGCCAGGGCAGGAAGCAAAAGAAGAAAACTAACCATCCCGAAGGAACCCTTGACCGGAGGGCAGGACAAGGCGGGCAGATGGGTGCAGGGCCCACGACAAAGGGCCCGGCGCCACGCCATTGTGCCCTCTGGCTAAGCCGATGCCACGTCGATAGATACAAGGGCGAAGCAAAGCGCAAGGACGGCACCGCAGCCCGTAAGGACCATTCGGCCCCTCTGGCCCTTGGTAGCCAGCAAAAGTCTCCCTGCGCTGCTGGGGCCAGCAGCCTATCCCTCCCACGCACCCCGCTGCAGGCGTATTACTAGCAAAGCACACCCGGGGGCCCCTCTGAGCACCTGCTCCTGGCTGGCCTGTCCAGCTCAAACAAGCCAAAGTTGCTCTCAGGCCACTTTGAGGCGTTCAGCCATGTCTTCAGAGCAGTTGGCCTGCCCCTCAAGCTTGGGGCAAGGGCAGGCAAAGGTTTTTAACCTGCCTTCTTACCAGGAATGTCTTCTTGAGCGCCCCTGGCCTGGTATTCCTGGGCAACAACCTCCGAAATACGAAACATGGGTCTCCGAACGATCGAAAGCTCCCCGTTCACGGAGCACTCGGAGTGCTTCAGAACATAGAACACCCCCACTCCTAGTATCTTGACACCCTGAGAACAGCAGCAAAGAGGGAGAGAAGGAACAAGCATCAGTAGCCTGGAGACACAAAAACTGTCCGATGGCTTGCCAGAGCGTGGGGGCTGCTGCTCTGCGCCCTGCCCACCCCTAGCATGCCGAGGGCAAGATGGGCCACTTGGGAAAGCTTTGGAGAGAAAGCACATACTCCAGACCTTTCTTTCCTCTTGCTCCTCTGCTCTCCTCAAAAATCTCTTTGCACAAGCAACAGCAGAGACAACATTCCTCCCCTCCATACAGGTGGGGGTGGGGGGGTGGCGGGGAGGGGAGCAGGGGGCATTTCCAACAGTGGGCACCAAGTCCTTGGCACTCTGTGGCACAGGGATGTCAGGGCCAGGCAAACCGCCAGCATTTCAGGAGGGGAGGAACAGGACACAAGACCCACCTTGTTCTCTGCCAAGCGCTCTAGAATGTATTCTGAGACGCTGTCCCAAATGCTAACAATCTCTGGAAAGCAAGGCAAAGAGGTATCATGTGCCAAGTCAGCAAGCTCACTACCTTTCAGCACCCCGCTCCCCAGGCAGGTGGCAAGTGCAGGTGAGATGAAACGTACCGCCACCCCAAGCCAAAACACGCAAGGCGCTCCCCAGGACGGCCCTTCCGGACCTCAGCCGCAAGGACACTGCAGGGACGCCTCCGCCCACTTCTAAGCAAGGCTCCTGTCCTTTCAGGTGGCCATGCCAAAGGGCGACCCACCCGCTCGGGAAACGGGGACTAGGTTCCCACAGCAGCGAGAAGACCGTGCAGTGCCTACCCACAGGAGTCACCCACGCTCAGGGCAGCCCCAGCTGCCTCCCCTGCAGGGACCATTTTCACCTCCATTCAACGCCTGCACACACACACGCTCTGCACGGCCACCCGAGCAGCCCCAGCCCTTTCAGCCAGCTGCCAGCTCAGGGCACGCAATCCCCACTGCGAGGCAACCCACGGCTTCTGCCTGCACGTGCCCTGGAAGGCACGGGCAGAGGAAGCTCCTCAGGACAACGAGCCAGCCGGCCCGGCTGCCAAACTCACCCCTGGGCTGCCAACGGTCGAGCGGCCTGCTCTCCCGTGCCACCCACTCGCCCTGTCCAGCCCTCCCCTACAGAGCCCAGCGCTTCCATTGCCTGTCTCGCGGCTCATACCGTCTACAGCCTTACCGTAACGGTTGAGATTCCTGAGCGTTGGAAACATGTCATGCCACAGTTTCGCCATCTTCGCGCCCCCTCGCGCTCAATGGGGCCCTGTAGCAGGAGGGTGACGAGGAAACTTCTCCTCCCAGGAGCCGCCTCCTCCTCCTCCTCTGCACTTCCCCAGGTAGGCTCCAGCGCTGTCGCGCGGCCTCCCTTCGCCCTCTCAGTGCGCTGCAAAGCAGCTCCTCCAGAGAAGAGCGGTGGCGAGAGCAGCCCCAGCACCTGCACGTGCCAAGGCCTCGCAGGGAAGTGTGGGCAGGGCTCGGGGGCCCCGTGGCGGGAGGGGAGCTGTGACTGTGATGCGGCATGTCCCACTGTGAGCCCAGCCCGTGTCACCAAGGGGCTCACAGGCACCCTTACCGTCCAAAGCATTTCTCTTGGGCCCACAGGAGGGGCAATTTCACAGCCCCAGAGCAGCCAGACCGCAAAGGGGTTTCAGCAGGTCTCCGCTCTGACCTCCTGCTGCAAGTGTGGCTGACCAGAGCAGACTTCCCAGGCCCGGGCGCCACTGAGGGGCCACTGGCTCCACGGATTCCCCCACCACCCCGGGCCCCTGGGCCAGTGCTCCACCACCCTTAGGCTACAGCGCTTTTCCCCGTCTCTCATGGCAATTGCCCCCACTGCCACTACTGCCATTGCCCATCCTCCCGGCCCCCCCCCACCCGGCACCTCTGGGAAGGCTCTGCCTCCACCCTCTCACCCCCCTCCCGTTAGGCCCCTGCCGCCTGATCCTCTTGCGCCTTCTCTTCTCCCGGCTCAACAGCCCCACGCCCTCAGCCTCTCCTCGCACTGCTGGGCTCCAGCTGCCCACCAGCTCCCAGCCCGCCCCACAACGAACGGCTCCTCCAGGGCCACGCTCCCTTCCTGGTGTCCCTGCCCCCCTGCAGCTCCCCCCACGGGCCACAGTCCCCTCAGAGGCGCACCTCCTCTGGCATGAAGCGCCTTCTTCCAAAAGTACCTCTCCAGCCATGTCCCCAGCAACGGCTCCTTGCACGGCTCGCCTTCGCTTCCTTCTGCTTTTCTCCAGAAACACGCCTCTGCACCCTTCTCCTCACGAGTGCCCTTTCGTGTGGCCTCCTGTGGCTCCACGGAGGCCGCCCCCAGCTGCGGGATCTGCGGCCCTGCCGCCGCATGCCCCAGGCAGGGGCCGGGCCTCGGTGCCCCGCTCCTCCCTCCCTCCCTCCCTCCCTGCCTGCCTGCCTGCCTGCCTGCCCGCCCGCTGCCCCAGCATTGGGGGAAAGCCTTGCCCGGTCCCTGGGCGGCGCTGCGGGCTCCCTGCTGTGCCCAGAGCCCCCGGCCCCGCACGGGCAGCCCCGAGCAGCACGCCCAGGTGGCACTGCTTGCTGCGCAGTAAGGACTGGTGCCAGGGACTGTCGGGGATGGGGGAGGCCCCGCTGCCCGCGGGGAGGCGGGAGGCAGGCAGCGTTGAGCCGGGGCCCGGCAGCCCACCGGGAGCTGGTGGGGGTGTGGGGCAGAGCCATAGCAAGGGAAGGGGCCAGAGTGCAGGAGGCAATCCCAGGTGCCCCCTCCCCGAGCAGAGGGGCCTGGGAGAAGGCAGGGGGTCAGGGCCGGGCCGGGGGCTGGTGGCCGGGTGCTTGGCTGCGCCATGCTGACCTGCTCATGCCAGGGCATGGCTGCTTTGCGCCGATTGCAGGCAGTGTCCCCCCGCGGAGGAGCTGGCCCCTGCTGGCTTCCCCTTGGGCCATGCAGCTGCCTGCCAGTGCTCAAGGTCCCGCCGGGGCTCCAGCGACGCTGGGAGAGGTGCCGAGGGGGCACCGGCTGCTGCTAGCAACTTCCCGGGGACCCCTGAGGCAGTGGCTGGTGCTGAGGGAAGGGCAGCGGGCAAGGAGCCGCAGGCAGCACTTGTTTGACCCATGCGTTGCCTCTGCTTGCAGGCCACACTGCCCAAGGCATTGGGACTTGAGCGCGGCAGCCAGGCGAGGCAGGGCAGCTGCCGCTGAGGCAGCAGAGCCAAGCCCCAAGCCCCTCTGCTCGGTGAGGCTTGGGAAGGGCAGAGCTGGGAGAAGCTGGTGCCCCTCAAACCTCGTTCTCCCAGCAGAGCAGAGGGCACGTAAGGCAGCGCTTTCAGCCAGTGAAAATTGCTGGCTCATGCCTTCCTTTTTCAGAGGCCTGGTTTGCGCAAGGCCAGCGGTGCTGCCTGCCCACCAGTGCCCACCCAGGCTGCGGTCGGAGGAGACCTGCTCCTTGCATTGGTCCCGACCAGAGTTCGGCACCAGAAGACACAGCCCCTGAGGGGGCACCGCAGCACACAAGTGTGGCTTGGCATGCCTGGCTCACCAGCAGAAAGGGACCATGCAGACTAAGGTGGAGTCAATCAGCCAGAACGGAGCACAGAGCAACAATACAGTTGAAAACACAAAGCCTAGCTAAGTGTGTGTGAGGTTCCCCGTGGGGAGCCCCGTGATGCTTCTGGGGAGGCCTTGGGCAGGGAGGTGCCTCCTGCCGAGGCCCCCGGCAGCTGGGATGCCGGCTGCAGGGCTTTCGGCAGCTCCAGCTTCCCTCTTCCTGCCCTGCCAGGGGTGAAGGCCAGGCTGCCTGCAGGGATGGGCTACTGCCGCCCCCAGGCCTCCTGAGGAGGGGCAGTGCAGCCCCAAAATCACCTTGCAAAGCCAGCAGCCCTGGGCGTGGGCTGAGGTGGGTGCCAGGGTGCACGCTGGAGCGCAGACTCTGGGATCCACAGGCCTCCAAGGCCAGGGCCTGCAGGGCCAGGGCAGGGATGACGAGGCTGTGGGGCTCTGACCCTGCAAGAGAGACCGCAGGAACACCTTGTGCTGGCCCTGGGCTGAGAGCAGAGGGGAGCAGGAGGCTTCGTGGCCTCCACGCCCCAAACCAACAGCAAATTTGTGCCCAAAAGCTCTCAGAGGAGGCTTCAGTCCCGGTCAGCTGCCCGTGTCCTGCACTGATTTCGTATGCTCAAACCTTGTGATGGGCAGAAGGCAACATGCTTGTACCCCAAGGCAGCCCCCTTTAGTGGCCAAGCCAAGGACCTGCTCTTAGCATCACTGCAGGAGTAACCGTCTAATTAAAGGCTTGCAATTAGCCCACCTCCAATTAGTGCACAGCAACTCAAACAAAGGGTCTTCTTAAAGGACAAGTCTCCTTAATGCAACCTAAATGGTCCTACGTTCCCTGTGCAGGGGCGACCCTTCTAAATCCCCCACCGCCAAGGCTGCGGCGCGCATGGGCATGGGCATTGGCTTCAGGGTCCCAGCTCCTTCCTCAGTGGGAGGCGGCTGCTGCTGGTGGCTTCCTCCATCGCATAGTTGGGCTGACACTATTAAGCCTGCTCCTAATAGGCTCTCTTAAGGCTAATAATGTGGCATACATAGCCAACAAATGCTAGAAGGAGTCACCAAAACTAAAGCAGCACTTTAAAATGCAACTCCTACATTTAGCATCGAGGAAATAAGCCCCTCCACCTTACTCCCAATTTGACACTCTCGGGAGAGTGCTTTAGGGGATGCTAATGCGTGTTTTGCCCTTCCTTGCTCCAACACGGGTCAGGCTCAGCACAGTGGAGAGGGAAAGACTCTGGCGGGGCGGAGGGGGTGGGGTGCGAGCTTTGTGCTCGCCCAGGGCCCTGCACTGGCCCCCTCCTCTGTCCTGCCCCTGAACATCCCAGACTACGTTGGCTACAGTCGCCTGCTCCTTGCCAGGCCTTTGTGTTGACTCTGATGAGCCTTTGGGCGTTTCATGTCACTCTAGGAGCTGGAAGAGAGCCTGCCTCATGACACGGGGTTGCAAGGAGAGCCACTGGCCGTGGAAGAAGACTGCTTGCCTGGCCTCGCTCAGGAGTCCCATCCTGCCCACCCCGGGCATCTCTCTCTTTCCTGCCCGCTGACACGGTCTTTCTCCGGAGGGAAGCAGTGAGGCTACATCTCCGCACTGTGCTGGGTGGCCTGGGGAAGGCCGGGCACATGCCAAGCGGGGAGCTGGACACAGGTCTCCACCGAGTGCTGTCGGGGGGCTGGCACCGGTGCCTGGGGCACGTGTGCTCCAGGCACTTCCCAAATAAGCTCCACTGGTGCGGCCTCCTCTTCACCTGGATGTTGAGTTCCAGGGCCTCCTGCCACGCCTCCTCCAGCAGGAACAGGGCCTGCGCAGGCGTACTGCTTTCCTGCCCTTCAGCCTGCTCCTGGTTGCTGGGGAATGCAGGTGTGCGGGCATGTCCGGGTGTCCTGCCTCATTTCAGCAGGGTCACTTGCTCCTGCTGGTTCCTTCTGTGGCCCCACCTGGCCTCACAGAGCCCCACATCCTGCCCGTCAACCCCAAGGGGGACGCAAGGCCCTCAGCTCACCCAAGAGAGAACCCCCAACCTCCCTCTGCTCGTCCACCCACCCGCCTCAGCATATAGCACGGCCCAAGGCCCATCCCTGGGCCCTGGCACTGTCACGGTCCCTCTCCTGACCACAGGACCCACTGGCGCTGGTGAGTGCCCAAGCAGTTAGGCTGCTGTCTTTTCTCCCATGGCCAGTGACTTGCAGGGCTGTGCAGGACCCAGGAGTCCTGCTGGCCTGTCCCTCCATAACGTACCAGGGGCAGGGAGTCGCAGAGCTGCACCTCGGAGGTGCTCTGGGGCCTAGCAAGTGCAGGGGACCGGAGGGGGCCTGGGAGCCACATCAGGACAGGGCAGGAGCCCAGGAGGGAGAATCCAAGCACACGGGTAGCAGGCCCGGCCGGCCCTGCCGAGCTCCACTGGGTTGAAGAGCGGCCCAGCAGGGGCTGTGCAGGGCAGGGAAATGGGGACTGCTCCCCAGCCTCACAGCCCCAGCCTGCGGGGCTGAGGGGCTGCCCTGGCCCACAGGGCCCTGGCCCACGCGTTTGCACATGGGAAGGGAGGCATCTGCACCTCCAGGCAGCAGTCAGCGGCTGGCAGGGTAGGGAGACTACGGGCCCTGCGGCAGATGAGCAGAGCCCGTGGGAGCACAAGGAGCAGCCGAGGGCTGACGGAGGCCCAGGGACAAGCACGGCTCATCCCAGCTTTGCCTGCCTGGAGAGCCCTGCAGCTGCAGCAAAAAGCCAGGCATCTGCGCTCCCAGGTGGCCGGCCGCACCGCTCCACCCCACAGCAACTCCCTCCTTTGCCCTTCACCCTTCCCCATGCAACCCTGAGAAGGGCTCCAGCGTCCCTGCACACCAGCCCTCAGAGCACCCCTGGGGCTGTGGGCACGTCAGGTGCAGCTGTGTCCTGGCCACCATGGTGTGCACCGTGCAGTGTCTCTGTGCGTGTGGAGAGCGCGGGCGCGTGTGCGGATGCGTGTGCAGCGTCAATGGTGTGCCGGGCTGGCGCACGTGCACTGTGCAGGTGCAGGCCTGGCTGTGCGGGAGGGTCTTGGTGAGTGAGAGGTGTGAGCTGTGTGCGTAGCCGTCCTGTGGAGGGTAATGAAGGAAGGGGCATGTGTCTGTGCGTGTGTCTGTGCGCTGTGCTGAGAACGGGTTAGGCGGTGGTGTGCATGCACGTGCACTCTGTGGCGCGCGTGCCTGCATGCTGCGGCCCGTGTGTGGGCGATATTCTGTTCAGGCTCTACAAAATAACTGGAGGAGCACATGGGTTTGTACAGCTCTTCCTTTCATCTTTCAGGAGCACGCTTCCAGACTTCGCCGCAATAGTCACGTTTCCTCTGCACCACCAGCAAGTCCTGGTCCCTTTCCCTTTGAGCCTGGAGAGTCATCCGCTGCCCAGGGCTAGGGCATGGAAAAGGAACCGTTTGGTTTCAGGCACAGGCAGAAGGGCACGGAAATGCTGCAGGCCTAGCGCAGGGCACATCTTCTGGCCTCTGCCTCTGCTGGCATTCCTATGCTTTCTCGGATGGGCGAGGGGCCCCCTGGGGTGCGAGGCAAGGACATGACCACATGACTACCACGGGCAGGTAATCAGCCTGCACAGGAGTCAGGCGCGGGATGAGACTTTGGCCCAAACTGGCATCAAAGCACAGGGCAAGGCCTCCACGTGTGGAGACTTGGGGAGGCAAGGACGGAGCGTGCCTTTGGAAAAGGGAGAGCCAAAGCGTCGCTCCAGGAATCCTGTCACCTTGGGTAGCCCCCGTGTTCTGGTCCCACCTGGGAATCCTACCCCTGAGAGCCCAACACCTGCCCCTGGGCTGGAAGGCTGCCTGCTCCCAGGCCACAGCCTCCAAAGCCTGTTGCTCTCCCTCGACGGGTGCCAGCAAAAGACCCCCCCCCCTCCCCTCCTCTGGGCTCCTCCTGGGTGTGGAAGGAAGGCCAGTGCAGGGGAAGGCAAAACAGCACCCCCAGCTGGAGAAATTTACCAGAGGAAGCGCTTCTCTTGGGAATTCCTCTGCCGATTCAGCTCTACCCTCTGCTTCCACTCTTCCCGACGCGCTTGGTAAGTCTCCAAGACTTGCAGGGTGTGGCTTGCTCGTACAGAAAGCTGCCTGCAAGAGCAGGGAAAAAGTTCCCTCTCCCCTTCTGGCTGAGGCCCTCCTGCCTCTCCCCTCCACCAGCCCCTGCACACCCGCTCCCGCTGGCGGTGCCCGCAGCCTTCAACTTGCCCCATGCAGCTTGGGGCTGCCTGGCATCGGGGCCTTGCCCAAGGCATTGCCACGTCAACAGAAATCAGGGGACACCATACCCAGCCCCATGGCTCAGGAACTGCGCTTCCTCACACCTCGGACAGGTGCTGCCACTGCACCTTTCCAGGCCGGGGCTGGGGCCGGGGCCCGGGCCCGGGCACACTTACTCTTTGTGCAGCCGCGGCAGTCTCTCGGGCTTCCTCTTCTCTGCTCGGGGCACGAAGGCAGCAGTGCTCGCCTCTTTCCCAAGCGGGGGCCCTGGTGAGGCTGGCCGAACCTCCGGCAGTGGTTCAGCATGCCGCCAAGCCTGCGTTGGCGCCAGAGGACAACTCTGAAGCTGCTTCTCACCTCCCTCACGTGCTCTCAACTCTCAGCACGGGGAGAAGCCAGCCACTACAGGGCCTGTGCGTCCCCCCAGCACACTTGTGTCTGCTTTGCCCTCAGAAAGCCCCATGAGGAGCACAGCGCCAGGCAGGGACCCTGCACTCGTAGCCTGGCCACGCTTCACCACACTTCCCTGCTGGCCCCTCTGCTTACTTGTGCTGCCTTGTGCTGATGCCCGCAAGCAGGAATTGCAGTTCGAGGTCTGCCTTGAGCAGGTCCTTCCTGCTTGCCGTCCTCCTCCGCCTTAGAGGAGCTCTCCCGAATTGTCTGCAGCCGGCTAAAAACACACAAGCCGCGTGAGGTGATAGGAGTTCCGGGTGAGGCTGTTCTGCATCTTGCGCTCACAAGCGGCTCGGGGCCAGCCTCTGCAGCACAAGGCAGTTCTGCTGGAGCATTTGGTGTAGCTGAGTCCTTGCGTTCATGTCAACAGTGAGGAAAGAAAGCCTTGAGCTGCAGCACTGGCAGCGGGCCCAGGAGGCCCTAAGGAAAGCTCGGGATGCCCAGGTGTGGGCCCTCTCTGGGTGGCACAAGGGGAAAACCAATGCCGTTTGCAGCACCCAGAGCCTGCAGAGACCACTAGGCACCTCCTGCCAAAGGCACTGAAGTCAGGGACGTGCTCAGAAAGACTCTGTTTTGGGGTGAAACGGGACTATTAGTGGGGGAGCCACTGTCGGGGAAGGAGGAAGTGTACTAGGCACACAAGCAAGCCCGGCATGTAGTTCTCTCTGGTATGTAGTTCTCTCTGGCACTCCTCCTGTGCCAGACAACCGCCACACCCCTGCCCCTGCCACCCCAGCCCAACAACCTTCGGAAGAAATTCACAGGCATTACGTCCAACCTAAAAAGCAGGGAAAACAGACCCTACTCTCTGCTGCTGGGGCAGGGGCTTCTGACTTTCACATTCCTCTGAGAAGTGCTCTCATTCCCACTGCAACCAAAGGAGGGCCCTTCACATCCATAGGGGAGCAGAAAAACACCCGCCACTGCTGCAGTACTTCTTGCATCAACGCCAGTCCCTGGGACACCACTTGACAACCTCACAGACTTCATACCCACAGAGCGTACAGAAACAGAAACAGCTCCCTCCCTCCCAGAAGCCCAAAAGCACACGGCCACCCGCATGCTTTGCTCCAAGAGCCTCACCTGGCAGCTGGCTTGTTTCCCCTGCTTTCCCATGCCTTTCCTCCCTTCCAGCTGGCCCCAGAGAACGGGGGTGGAGAAAGCCTTTCTCGAGACAGGAGGCGCCCACCACAAGCACTGCCTGGAAGTAGCAAGGCAGAGGAGGCTCCTCAGCAAGCATCGTTCTTTGTCACCATTTGAACAAGAAGGACAGGCAGCTGTGCTCCAGCATCGGACCAAAGAGCCCAATTCCCTTGGAGCTTTGCTCCCAAGCAGGTCTTAGGCCCTTGCTGGCGCACGATCGCGTCCAGCCTTTCCTTTCTGCAGGGCAGTCTTCTGCCCTAGAGTTCTGTGCTGCTTCTACTGCTTTCTCTAGCCCTTAGGCTTCAAAAAGGGGACATGGCTGGCAGGTCCTGGGGACCTCATGCTACTCTCTCCTTTGGCGTGGCTGCAGGCTGGAGGGCAGAGTGTCACACGAGAAGGGGAACAGATTCCTGCCCATCTCTAAGGCGCTCACATGCACAGACTTGCAAGCTAGAGCAGGGCCCCGAGTGCCAGGGCAAAGTGCCCCTCAGCAGTGGCAGCTGCAGTTGGAGCTGCACAACTGCCCCGAGAGCCCCTTCCAGGAGGAGTGCCCCCAGATCTGTCGTGATGAGCAAAGAGAGGCACAGGAGAAGCAGGCCACTAGGCCCGGCACGGCATGTTAAGCTTGCCTCCAGCCCCTCCGCTGCACAGGACAAAAGGAAAACAAACACACCTCTCTCACCAGCCAGCTGGCACTTTACCTTTTCCCTCAGTCTGCTTGTTCTGCTCCCTGTCTTTTGCCGGCCCGCCTTTGGCAGCCTCCCGACACCCTCCGGAGGAAGATGCTGGTCGCACAGGCACAGGCGTGATGACCTCACCCTCACTCCTGGAAACAAGAAAGGGACGAGAGAGACGCTGACAGCAGAGCCTTGCAGAAACCTCCTCTACATGCTTGCCCTCCATCTAGAAAGAGAAAGTCACCAAAAGACTTGTTGGCCGCCCTTCACGTTGCAGTCGGACAGAGTCTACGCAAGAAACAACCCCTTCAAAGAGCTCCAAGAGCACAAGGTCACCCTCAGCCTTTTCTCCAAGAGCCTCACCTGGCAGGCAACTTCCTTCCTTTGCTTTTCCACTCCTCCTGCTTTCTCCCCCCAGCACCAGGTGACGCAGGTGGCAAAGGCCTTTCTTGAGCAAGCAGGCACGCAGCAGGAGCACTCCCTGCAGGCAGGAAAGGAGAAGGCTCTGCAGAAAGCGTCTTTGGGAGCACTTGGTCCAGAAGGACAGGCAGATCTGCTCCAGCACCGCATCAAACAGCCTGATCCCCCGGGAGCCGCGCTCTCTAAGAGCTCTTGCTCCCTAGCACGTCCTTGGCACACCTTAGCAGCCTCTTAGCAGTCCACCTTAGCAGCCTCTTAGCAGTCCTCTCCAGGCAATCTTGCTCCCCACCTTCACACGCCCGGCATCCGCCAGAGAGGCAGACCCCCTCCAGCACTGACACCTCGGGCCCAAATGTCCTAAAGCGAAAGAGGAGCTTGCGCTGGCCACCAGGGCGCAGCACCCCGGGGCAAAACTCTCCCAGGCAGCACATCCTGACCAGGGCTCCAACCACCTACCTACTGCCGAGGACCAACGGAACAAACACGCGCACACACACAAACACACGCCCGCCTGCACACCCTCCTCTCGCTCGCCAGTCACCTGTGGCCTGACCTTTTCCGTCCGCCCGCTCTTCCTCTTTCGGGCGTGTCCGGGATCCCTTGCAGGAAGACGCCACTTGCTGCTTCTCACGGGGAAGCTTCAACTCAAATCTGGAAATGACAAGACGCCACGGTGAAGAGAAGGCACCACTTCCCCTTTGCCTCCTGCCGGCCTTGTACTCAGAAAGAAGGCCTTTCGGGGCACGTGGGGCCCTCCAGGCTCACCCAAGACATGCTTAGGTCACAAACACAGGCCCTGTATGGATCGGGTGCCTTCCACACGATGCCTTTCCTCGGCCAGCCACACACAGCACATTCGGGAACCTTGGCTTTTGGAAGCCTCACCCACGAGAAAGAGACCAGTCACAGGAAAATGTGGCCCCCATTCCTCTCTAGGCCTAAGATTGGTTAGCAGTGCCAAACACCGCCACTATTGCCTGTTCCACCCTGGGGAGACCCCCAGAGTCCCAAGTACTTGCAGACAGCAAGCTAGGAAAGAGTTGCTCCGCAGCAAGTCCTTCCTGAGGAGACAAGCTCCAGCAGGACGCTGCTACCAAGCACGAGCTGAGAAGCAAACGTACCGTGGCAACATGAAGACGCTTCTGGGACCCATGCGGAAAGCCGCGCTCCTTCTTCCTTTTACCACCAGGTGTCTCGTCCCTGGCGTCTGAAACAGACACCGAGGTACGTGAGAGCATGCCAGCGCCATTACTGCCTTGCTCCTAAAGGCAGCAAATCTTTCTTGGGCTCAGGGAAGATGCTGCCCCTGGGACACCCTGAAACAAAGCTGTCTTTCCAAATACTAGCCCTCAACGAGGAAAGCAGAAGATGCCCAGCTCAGAGTGCAGAAGGAGGAACACCGTTGCCAGGCGCTTTGCAAGGGCGAGACTCAAGACGGTCAAGGAGGACGCTCCTTCTCTCTGCCTGCAGACATCAGGCACAGGAGAAGGCGTGTGGTTCGCCAGGGTTTCTGCAGGCTGGCGTTTGCCTCTGGAAGGTCTTGCTCTGCCCCTTCTTGGAAAGACAACTCCTGGCTCAGGCGTGCTCTTAGCCCCACAGTGTCTCCAAGCATTCACATGCTTGCATCCATCGCGTGGAAGAGCAGAAAGAGCCGGCCCTTGCTCGGCCTCTGCCCGGTGGCTAAGACCTGCGGGTGCCAACTCCCTCATGGGGGTGCAAGCAGCTGGGCAGGGCCTGATGAGGGATCTTTGGGAACACAGCCTGACCCAAAGGCCCTGGCCCTGGCCCAGAGAACACGCTGGGCAGAGCCCCCCAAGACAGCAGCAGAGAGAAGGAAGAGACAGGCCCGGGAACCAGTGGCTGGGCTACAGCCTTCTTGCATCTCTCTGAGCAAATCTGCTGGCCCTCTGCAGGAGCGAGCCCTTCAGCTCTGACTGCTTTCACATCGCAGCTGCCTAAGGACACCTGGCAGCTTGCGCTCAAGGACAGGGCCCCACGAGAGAGCTGGGGAAGGGCGTTGGGCTGGCGCAAGGAGACATGCCAAGCAGCGGGCGGATGCACGCGTGGCCCAGAAGAGCCTCGCTCATGCCGCAAGGGCCTCCAGGGGCCCTGGGAAGGCCTGATTAGCGCCAGAGTCATCGACTTACCCCCAGCAGAGCTTCTAGCAGCTTTCCAGTGCCATCCATGCTGAGGAGGAAGTCGTCATAAAACCTCATTGTCACTTCCTTCTTCCGTACAGAAAGAATGCCAATGCCCTTGAAGACAAAGTCCACGTCCTGTCTTTTTGACATGGCCCAGAAGAACGCCATCGCGGTCTCATGTATGGAACACTGCACCGTTGTCAAAGGCATGCGGGCACACACGGAGAGATTCTTGTACTGCAGAGGGACTATTCTTACGTCACCTAGACCGCAGCAAAAGACGAACAACGTCACCTCGGCAGCAGGCTCCAAGAACAAGGGGACAAGACTTTCTGGCAAGACGCTGCTGCTACAGAGCAGGCTCTTGAATCCCCTGCTGCAGCGCCTAGGAGCGGTTTATGGAGTCCCTCCTGGGAAGAGGCCGAGCACTCTGCAAACTCACGGGCTCAGGGGGGCAGCAGTCATTTGGCCAGGGCAGGAAGCAAAAGAAGAAAACTAACCATCCCGAAGGAACCCTTGACCGGAGGGCAGGACAAGGCGGGCAGATGGGTGCAGGGCCCACGACAAAGGGCCCGGCGCCACGCCATTGTGCCCTCTGGCTAAGCCGATGCCACGTCGATAGATACAAGGGCGAAGCAAAGCGCAAGGACGGCACCACAGCCCGTAAGGACCATTCGGCCCCTCTGGCCCTTGGTAGCCAGCAAAAGTCTCCCTGCGCTGCTGGGGCCAGCAGCCTATCCCTCCCACGCACCCCGCTGCAGGCGTATTACTAGCAAAGCACACCCGGGGGCCCCTCTGAGCACCTGCTCCTGGCTGGCCTGTCCAGCTCAAACAAGCCAAAGTTGCTCTCAGGCCACTTTGAGGCGTTCAGCCATGTCTTCAGAGCAGTTGGCCTGCCCCTCAAGCTTGGGGCAAGGGCAGGCAAAGGTTTTTAACCTGCCTTCTTACCAGGAATGTCTTCTTGAGCGCCCCTGGCCTGGTATTCCTGGGCAACAACCTCCGAAATACGAAACATGGGTCTCCGAACGATCGAAAGCTCCCCGTTCACGGAGCACTCGGAGTGCTTCAGAACATAGAACACCCCCACTCCTAGTATCTTGACACCCTGAGAACAGCAGCAAAGAGGGAGAGAAGGAACAAGCATCAGTAGCCTGGAGACACAAAAACTGTCCGATGGCTTGCCAGAGCGTGGGGGCTGCTGCTCTGCGCCCTGCCCACCCCTAGCATGCCGAGGGCAAGATGGGCCACTTGGGAAAGCTTTGGAGAGAAAGCACATACTCCAGACCTTTCTTTCCTCTTGCTCCTCTGCTCTCCTCAAAAATCTCTTTGCACAAGCAACAGCAGAGACAACATTCCTCCCCTCCATACAGGTGGGGGGAGGGGGTGGCAGGGAGGGGAGCAGGGGGCATTTCCAACAGTGGGCACCAAGTCCTTGGCACTCTGTGGCACAGGGATGTCAGGGCCAGGCAAACCGCCAGCATTTCAGGAGGGGAGGAACAGGACACAAGACCCACCTTGTTCTCTGCCAAGCGCTCTAGAATGTATTCTGAGACGCTGTCCCAAATGCTAACAATCTCTGGAAAGCAAGGCAAAGAGGTATCATGCGCCAAGTCAGCAAGCTCACTACCTTTCAGCACCCCGCTCCCCAGGCAGGTGGCAAGTGCAGGTGAGATGAAACGTACCGCCACCCCAAGCCAAAACACGCAAGGCGCTCCCCAGGACGGCCCTTCCGGACCTCAGCCGCAAGGACACTGCAGGGACGCCTCCGCCCACTTCTAAGCAAGGCTCCTGTCCTTTCAGGTGGCCATGCCAAAGGGCGACCCACCCGCTCGGGAAACGGGGACTAGGTTCCCACAGCAGCGAGAAGACCGTGCAGTGCCTACCCACAGGAGTCACCCACGCTCAGGGCAGCCCCAGCTGCCTCCCCTGCAGGGACCATTTTCACCTCCATTCAACGCCTGCACACACACACGCTCTGCACGGCCACCCGAGCAGCCCCAGCCCTTTCAGCCAGCTGCCAGCTCAGGGCACGCAATCCCCACTGCGAGGCAACCCACGGCTTCTGCCTGCACGTGCCCTGGAAGGCACGGGCAGAGGAAGCTCCTCAGGACAACGAGCCAGCCGGCCCGGCTGCCAAACTCACCCCTGGGCTGCCAACGGTCGAGCGGCCTGCTCTCCCGTGCCACCCACTCGCCCTGTCCAGCCCTCCCCTACAGAGCCCAGCGCTTCCACTGCCTGTCTCGCGGCTCATACCGTCTACAGCCTTACCGTAACGGTTGAGATTCCTGAGCGTTGGAAACATGTCATGCCACAGTTTCGCCATCTTCGCGCCCCCTCGCGCTCAATGGGGCCCTGTAGCAGGAGGGTGACGAGGAAACTTCTCCTCCCAGGAGCCGCCTCCTCCTCCTCCTCTGCACTTCCCCAGGTAGGCTCCAGCGCTGTCGCGCGGCCTCCCTTCGCCCTCTCGGTGCGCTGCAAAGCAGCTCCTCCAGAGAAGAGCGGTGGCGAGAGCAGCCCCAGCACCTGCACGTGCCAAGGCCTCGCAGGGAAGTGTGGGCAGGGCTCGGGGGCCCCGTGGCGGGAGGGGAGCTGTGACTGTGATGCGGCATGTCCCACTGTGAGCCCAGCCCGTGTCACCAAGGGGCTCACAGGCACCCTTACCGTCCAAAGCATTTCTCTTGGGCCCACAGGAGGGGCAATTTCACAGCCCCAGAGCAGCCAGACCGCAAAGGGGTTTCAGCAGGTCTCCGCTCTGACCTCCTGCTGCAAGTGTGGCTGACCAGAGCAGACTTCCCAGGCCCGGGCGCCACTGAGGGGCCACTGGCTCCATGGATTCCCCCACCACCCCGGGCCCCTGGGCCAGTGCTCCACCACCCTTAGGCTACAGCGCTTTTCCCCGTCTCTCATGGCAATTGCCCCCACTGCCACTACTGCCATTGCCCATCCTCCCGGCCCCCCCCCACCCGGCACCTCTGGGAAGGCTCTGCCTCCACCCTCTCACCCCCCTCCCGTTAGGCCCCTGCCGCCTGATCCTCTTGCGCCTTCTCTTCTCCCGGCTCAACAGCCCCACGCCCTCAGCCTCTCCTCGCACTGCTGGGCTCCAGCTGCCCACCAGCTCCCAGCCCGCCCCACAACGAACGGCTCCTCCAGGGCCACGCTCCCTTCCTGGTGTCCCTGCCCCCCTGCAGCTCCCCCACGGGCCACAGTCCCCTCAGAGGCGCACCTCCTCTGGCATGAAGCGCCTCCTTCCAAAAGTACCTCTCCAGCCATGTCCCCAGCAACGGCTCCTTGCACGGCTCGCCTTCGCTCCCTTCTGCTTTTCTCCAGAAACACGCCTCTGCACCCTTCTCCTCACGAGTGCCCCTTCGTGTGGCCTCCTGTGGCTCCACGGAGGCCGCCCCCAGCTGCGGGATCTGCGGCCCTGCCGCCGCATGCCCCAGGCAGGGGCCGGGCCTCGGTGCCCCGCTCCTCCCTCCCTCCCTCCCTCCCTCCCTGCCTGCCTGCCTGCCTGCCTGCCCGCCCGCTGCCCCAGCGTTGGGGGAAAGCCTTGCCCGGGCCCTGGGCGGCGCTGCGGGCTCCCTGCTGTGCCCAGAGCCCCCGGCCCCGCACGGGCAGCCCCAAGCAGCACGCCCAGGTGGCACTGCTTGCTGCGCAGTAAGGACTGGTGCCAGGGACTGTCGGGGATGGGGGAGGCCCCGCTGCCCGCAGTGGCTGGTGCTGAGGGAAGGGCAGCGGGCAAGGAGCCGCAGGCAGCACTTGTTTGACCCATGCGTTGCCTCTGCTTGCAGACCACACTGCCCAAGGCATTGGGACTTGAACGCGGCAGCCAGGCGAGGCAGGGCAGCTGCCGCTGAGGCAGCAGAGCCAAGCCCCAAGCCCCTCCGCTCGGTGAGGCTTGGGAAGGGCAGAGCTGGGAGAAGCTGGTGCCCCTCAAACCTCGTTCTCCCAGCAGAGCAGAGGGCACGTAAGGCAGCGCTTTCAGCCAGTGAAAATTGCTGGCTCATGCCTTCCTTTTTCAGAGGCCTGGTTTGCGCAAGGCCAGTGGTGCTGCCTGCCCACCGGTGCCCACCCAGGCTGCGGTCGGAGGAGACCTGCTCCTTGCATTGGTCCCGACCAGAGTTCGGCACCAGAAGACACAGCCCCTGAGGGGGCACCGCAGCACACAAGTGTGGCTTGGCATGCCTGGCTCACCAGCAGAAAGGGACCATGCAGACTAAGGTGGAGTCAATCAGCCAGAACGGAGCACAGAGCAACAATACAGTTGAAAACACAAAGCCTAGCTAAGTGTGTGTGAGGTTCCCCGTGGGGAGCCCCGTGATGCTTCTGGGGAGGCCTTGGGCAGGGAGGTGCCTCCTGCCGAGGCCCCCGGCAGCTGGGATGCCGGCTGCAGGGCTTTCGGCAGCTCCAGCTTCCCTCTTCCTGCCCTGCCAGGGGTGAAGGCCAGGCTGCCTGCAGGGATGGGCTACTGCCGCCCCCAGGCCTCCTGAGGAGGGGCAGTGCAGCCCCAAAACCACCTTGCAAAGCCGGCAGCCCTGGGCGTGGGCTGAGGTGGGTGCCAGGGTGCACGCTGGAGCGCAGACTCTGGGATCCACAGGCCTCCAAGGCCAGGGCCTGCAGGGCCAGGGCAGGGATGACGAGGCTGTGGGGCTCTGACCCTGCAAGAGAGACCGCAGGAACACCTTGTGCTGGCCCTGGGCTGAGAGCAGAGGGGAGCAGGAGGCTTCGTGGCCTCCACGCCCCAAACCAACAGCAAATTTGTGCCCAAAAGCTCTCAGAGGAGGCTTCAGTCCCGGTCAGCTGCCCGTGTCCTGCACTGATTTCGTATGCTCAAACCTTGTGATGGGCAGAAGGCAACATGCTTGTACCCCAAGGCAGCCCCCTTTAGTGGCCAAGCCAAGGACCTGCTCTTAGCATCACTGCAGGAGTAACCGTCTAATTAAAGGCTTGCAATTAGCCCACCTCCAATTAGTGCACAGCAACTCAAACAAAGGGTCTTCTTAAAGGACAAGTCTCCTTAATGCAACCTAAATGGTCCTACGTTCCCTGTGCAGGGGCAACCCTTCTACATCCCCCACCGCCAAGGCTGCGGCGCGCATGGGCATGGGCATTGGCTTCAGGGTCCCAGCTCCTTCCTCAGTGGGAGGCGGCTGCTGCTGGTGGCTTCCTCCATCGCATAGTTGGGCTGACACTATTAAGCCTGCTCCTAATAGGCTCTCTTAAGGCTAATAATGTGGCATAAATAGCCAACAAATGCTAGAAGGAGTCACCAAAACTAAAGCAGCACTTTAAAATGCAACTCCTACATTTAGCATCGAGGAAATAAGCCCCTCCACCTTACTCCCAATTTGACACTCTCGGGAGAGTGCTTTAGGGGATGCTAATGCGTGTTTTGCCCTTCCTTGCTCCAACACGGGTCAGGCTCAGCACAGTGGAGAGGGAAAGACTCTGGCGGGGCGGAGGGGGTGGGGTGCGAGCTTTGTGCTCGCCCAGGGCCCTGCACTGGCCCCCTCCTCTGTCCTGCCCCTGAACATCCCAGACTCCGTTGGCTACAGTCGCCTGCTCCTTGCCAGGCCTTTGTGTTGACTCTGATGAGCCTTTGGGCGTTTCATGTCACTCTAGGAGCTGGAAGAGAGCCTGCCTCATGACACGGGGTTGCAAGGAGAGCCACTGGCCGTGGAAGAGGACTGCTTGCCTGGCCTCGCTCAGGAGTCCCATCCTGCCCACCCCGGGCATCTCTCTCTTTCCTGCCCGCTGACACGGTCTTTCTCCGGAGGGAAGCAGTGAGGCTACATCTCCGCACTGTGCTGGGTGGCCTGGGGAAGGCCGGGCACATGCCAAGCGGGGAGCTGGACACAGGTCTCCACCGAGTGCTGTCGGGGGGCTGGCACCGGTGCCTGGGGCACGTGTGCTCCAGGCACTTCCCAAATAAGCTCCACTGGTGCGGCCTCCTCTTCACCTGGATGTTGAGTTCCAGGGCCTCCTGCCACGCCTCCTCCAGCAGGAACAGGGCCTGCGCAGGCGTACTGCTTTCCTGCCCTTCAGCCTGCTCCTGGTTGCTGGGGAATGCAGGTGTGCGGGCATGTCCGGGTGTCCTGCCTCATTTCAGCAGGGTCACTTGCTCCTGCTGGTTCCTTCTGTGGCCCCACCTGGCCTCACAGAGCCCCACATCCTGCCCGTCAACCCCAAGGGGGACGCAAGGCCCTCAGCTCACCCAAGAGAGAACCCCCAACCTCCCTCTGCTCGTCCACCCACCCGCCTCAGCATATAGCACGGCCCAAGGCCCATCCCTGGGCCCTGGCACTGTCACAGTCCCTCTCCTGACCACAGGACCCACTGGCGCTGGTGAGTGCCCAAGCAGTTAGGCCGCTGTCTTTTCTCCCATGGCCAGTGACTTGCAGGGCTGTGCAGGACCCAGGAGTCCTGCTGGCCTGTCCCTCCATAACGTACCAGGGGCAGGGAGTCGCAGAGCTGCACCTCGGAGGTGCTCTGGGGCCTAGCAAGTGCAGGGGACCGGAGGGGGCCTGGGAGCATGCCTGGGGCCACTGGCACATCAGGACAGGGCAGGAGCCCAGGAGGGAGAATCCAAGCACACGGGTAGCAGGCCCGGCCGGCCCTGCCGAGCTCCACTGGGTTGAAGAGCGGCCCAGCAGGGGCTGTGCAGGGCAGGGAAATGGGGACTGCTCCCCAGCCTCACAGCCCCAGCCTGCGGGGCTGAGGGGCTGCCCTGGCCCACAGGGCCCTGGCACACGCGTTTGCACATGGGAAGGGAGGCATCTGCACCTCCAGGCAGCAGTCAGCGGCTGGCAGGGTAGGGAGACTACGGGCCCTGCGGCAGATGAGCAGAGCCCGTGGGAGCACAAGGAGCAGCCGAGGGCTGACGGAGGCCCAGGGACAAGCACGGCTCATCCCAGCTTTGCCTGCCTGGAGAGCCCTGCAGCTGCAGCAAAAAGCCAGGCATCTGCGCTCCCAGGTGGCCGGCCGCACCGCTCCACCCCACAGCAACTCCCTCCTTTGCCCTTCACCCTTCCCCATGCAACCCTGAGAAGGGCTCCAGCGTCCCTGCACACCAGCCCTCAGAGCACCCCTGGGGCTGTGGGCACGTCAGGTGCAGCTGTGTCCTGGCCACCATGGTGTGCACCGTGCAGTGTCTCTGTGCGTGTGGAGAGCGCGGGCGCGTGTGCGGATGCGTGTGCAGCGTCAATGGTGTGCCGGGCTGGCGCACGTGCACTGTGCAGGTGCAGGCCTGGCTGTGCGGGAGGGTCTTGGTGAGTGAGAGGTGTGAGCTGTGTGCGTAGCCGTCCTGTGGAGGGTAATGAAGGAAGGGGCATGTGTCTGTGCGTGTGTCTGTGCGCTGTGCTGAGAACGGGTTAGGCGGTGGTGTGCATGCACGTGCACTCTGTGGCGCGCGTGCCTGCATGCTGCGGCCCGTGTGTGGGCGATATTCTGTTCAGGCTCTACAAAATAACTGGAGGAGCACATGGGTTTGTACAGCTCTTCCTTTCATCTTTCAGGAGCACGCTTCCAGACTTCGCCGCAATAGTCACGTTTCCTCTGCACCACCAGCAAGTCCTGGTCCCTTTCCCTTTGAGCCTGGAGAGTCATCCGCTGCCCAGGGCTAGGGCATGGAAAAGGAACCGTTTGGTTTCAGGCACAGGCAGAAGGGCACGGAAATGCTGCAGGCCTAGCGCAGGGCACATCTTCTGGCCTCTGCCTCTGCTGGCATTCCTATGCTTTCTCGGATGGGCGAGGGGCCCCCTGGGGTGCGAGGCAAGGACATGACCACATGACTACCACGGGCAGGTAATCAGCCTGCACAGGAGTCAGGCGCGGGATGAGACTTTGGCCCAAACTGGCATCAAAGCACAGGGCAAGGCCTCCACGTGTGGAGACTTGGGGAGGCAAGGACGGAGCGTGCCTTTGGAAAAGGGAGAGCCAAAGCGTCGCTCCAGGAATCCTGTCACCTTGGGTAGCCCCCGTGTTCTGGTCCCACCTGGGAATCCTACCCCTGAGAGCCCAACACCTGCCCCTGGGCTGGAAGGCTGCCTGCTCCCAGGCCACCGCCTCCAAAGCCTGTTGCTCTCCCTCGACGGGTGCCAGCAAAAGACCCCCCCCCCCCCTCCTCTGGGCTGCTCCTGGGTGTGGAAGGAAGGCCAGTGCAGGGGAAGGCAAAACAGCACCCCCAGCTGGAGAAATTTACCAGAGGAAGCGCTTCTCTTGGGAATTCCTCTGCCGATTCAGCTCTACCCTCTGCTTCCACTCTTCCCGACGCGCTTGGTAAGTCTCCAAGACTTGCAGGGTGTGGCTTGCTCGTACAGAAAGCTGCCTGCAAGAGCAGGGAAAAAGTTCCCTCTCCCCTTCTGGCTGAGGCCCTCCTGCCTCTCCCCTCCACCAGCCCCTGCACACCCGCTCCCGCTGGCGGTGCCCGCAGCCTTCAACTTGCCCCATGCAGCTTGGGGCTGCCTGGCATCGGGGCCTTGCCCAAGGCATTGCCACGTCAACAGAAATCAGGGGACACCATACCCAGCCCCATGGCTCAGGAACTGCGCTTCCTCACACCTCGGACAGGTGCTGCCACTGCACCTTTCCAGGCCGGGGCTGGGGCCGGGGCCCGGGCCCGGGCACACTTACTCTTTGTGCAGCCGCGGCAGTCTCTCGGGCTTCCTCTTCTCTGCTCGGGGCACGAAGGCAGCAGTGCTCGCCTCTTTCCCAAGCAGGGGCCCTGGTGAGGCTGGCCGAACCTCCGGCAGTGGTTCAGGATGCCGCCAAGCCTGCGTTGGCGCCAGAGGACAACTCTGAAGCTGCTTCTCACCTCCCTCACGTGCTCTCAACTCTCAGCACGGGGAGAAGCCAGCCACTACAGGGCCTGTGCGTCCCCCCAGCACACTTGTGTCTGCTTTGCCCTCAGAAAGCCCCATGAGGAGCACAGCGCCAGGCAGGGACCCTGCACTCGTAGCCTGGCCATGCTTCACCACACTTCCCTGCTGGCCCCTCTGCTTACCTGTGCTGCCTTGTGCTGATGCCCGCAAGCAGGAATTGCAGTTCGAGGTCTGCCTTGAGCAGGTCCTTCCTGCTTGCCGTCCTCTTCCGCCTTAGAGGAGCTCTCCCAAATTGTCTGCAGCCGGCTAAAAACACACAAGCCGCGTGAGGTGATTGGAGTTCCGGGTGAGGCTGTTCTGCATCTTGCGCTCACAAGCGGCTCGGGGCCAGCCTCTGCAGCACAAGGCAGTTCTGCTGGAGCATTTGGTGTAGCTGAGTCCTTGCGTTCATGTCAACAGTGAGGAAAGAAAGCCTTGAGCTGCAGCACTGGCAGCGGGCCCAGGAGGCCCTAAGGAAAGCTCGGGATGCCCAGGTGTGGGCCCTCTCTGGGTGGCACAAGGGGAAAACCAATGCCGTTTGCAGCACCCAGAGCCTGCAGAGACCACTAGCCACCTCCTGCCAAAGGCACTGAAGTCAGGGACGTGCTCAGAAAGACTCTGTTTTGGGGTGAAACGGGACTATTAGTGGGGGAGCCACTGTCGGGGAAGGAGGAAGTGTACTAGGCACACAAGCAAGCCCGGCATGTAGTTCTCTCTGGTATGTAGTTCTCTCTGGCACTCCTCCTGTGCCAGACAACCGCCACACCCCTGCCCCTGCCACCCCAGCCCAACAACCTTCGGAAGAAATTCACAGGCATTACGTCCAACCTAAAAAGCAGGGAAAACAGACCCTACTCTCTGCTGCTGGGGCAGGGGCTTCTGACTTTCACATTCCTCTGAGAAGTGCTCTCATTCCCACTGCAACCAAAGGAGGGCCCTTCACATCCATAGGGGAGCAGAAAAACACCCGCCACTGCTGCAGTACTTCTTGCATCAACGCCAGTCCCTGGGACACCACTTGACAACCTCACAGACTTCATACCCACAGAGCGTACAGAAACAGAAACAGCTCCCTCCCTCCCAGAAGCCCAAAAGCACACGGCCACCCGCATGCTTTGCTCCAAGAGCCTCACCTGGCAGCTGGCTTGTTTCCCCTGCTTTCCCATGCCTTTCCTCCCTTCCAGCTGGCCCCAGAGAACGGGGGTGGAGAAAGCCTTTCTCGAGACAGGAGGCGCCCACCACAAGCACTGCCTGGAAGTAGCAAGGCAGAGGAGGCTCCTCAGCAAGCATCGTTCTTTGTCACCATTTGAACAAGAAGGACAGGCAGCTGTGCTCCAGCATCGGACCAAAGAGCCCAATTCCCTTGGAGCTTTGCTCCCAAGCAGGTCTTAGGCCCTTGCTGGCGCACGATCGCGTCCAGCCTTTCCTTTCTGCAGGGCAGTCTTCTGCCCTAGAGTTCTGTGCTGCTTCTACTGCTTTCTCTAGCCCTTAGGCTTCAAAAAGGGGACATGGCTGGCAGGTCCTGGGGACCTCATGCTACTCTCTCCTTTGGCGTGGCTGCAGGCTGGAGGGCAGAGTGTCACACGAGAAGGGGAACAGATTCCTGCCCATCTCTAAGGCGCTCACATGCACAGACTTGCAAGCTAGAGCAGGGCCCCGAGTGCCAGGGCAAAGTGCCCCTCAGCAGTGGCAGCTGCAGTTGGAGCTGCACAACTGCCCCGAGAGCCCCTTCCAGGAGGAGTGCCCCCAGATCTGTCGTGATGAGCAAAGAGAGGCACAGGAGAAGCAGGCCACTAGGCCCGGCACGGCATGTTAAGCTTGCCTCCAGCCCCTCCGCTGCACAGGACAAAAGGAAAACAAACACACCTCTCTCACCAGCCAGCTGGCACTTTACCTTTTCCCTCAGTCTGCTTGTTCTGCTCCCTGTCTTTTGCCGGCCCGCCTTTGGCAGCCTCCCGACACCCTCCGGAGGAAGATGCTGGTCGCACAGGCACAGGCGTGATGACCTCACCCTCACTCCTGGAAACAAGAAAGGGACGAGAGAGACGCTGACAGCAGAGCCTTGCAGAAACCTCCTCTACATGCTTGCCCTCCATCTAGAAAGAGAAAGTCACCAAAAGACTTGTTGGCCGCCCTTCACGTTGCAGTCGGACAGAGTCTACGCAAGAAACAACCCCTTCAAAGAGCTCCAAGAGCACAAGGTCACCCTCAGCCTTTTCTCCAAGAGCCTCACCTGGCAGGCAACTTCCTTCCTTTGCTTTTCCACTCCTCCTGCTTTCTCCCCCCAGCACCAGGTGACGCAGGTGGCAAAGGCCTTTCTTGAGCAAGCAGGCACGCAGCAGGAGCACTCCCTGCAGGCAGGAAAGGAGAAGGCTCTGCAGAAAGCGTCTTTGGGAGCACTTGGTCCAGAAGGACAGGCAGATCTGCTCCAGCACCGCATCAAACAGCCTGATCCCCCGGGAGCCGCGCTCTCTAAGAGCTCTTGCTCCCTAGCACGTCCTTGGCACACCTTAGCAGCCTCTTAGCAGTCCTCTCCAGGCAATCTTGCTCCCCACCTTCACACGCCCGGCATCCGCCAGAGAGGCAGACCCCCTCCAGCACTGACACCTCGGGCCCAAATGTCCTAAAGCGAAAGAGGAGCTTGCGCTGGCCACCAGGGCGCAGCACCCCGGGGCAAAACTCTCCCAGGCAGCACATCCTGACCAGGGCTCCAACCACCTACCTACTGCCGAGGACCAACGGAACAAACACGCGCACACACACAAACACACGCCCGCCTGCACACCCTCCTCTCGCTCGCCAGTCACCTGTGGCCTGACCTTTTCCGTCCGCCCGCTCTTCCTCTTTCGGGCGTGTCCGGGATCCCTTGCAGGAAGACGCCACTTGCTGCTTCTCACGGGGAAGCTTCAACTCAAATCTGGAAATGACAAGACGCCACGGTGAAGAGAAGGCACCACTTCCCCTTTGCCTCCTGCCGGCCTTGTACTCAGAAAGAAGGCCTTTCGGGGCACGTGGGGCCCTCCAGGCTCACCCAAGACATGCTTAGGTCACAAACACAGGCCCTGTATGGATCGGGTGCCTTCCACACGATGCCTTTCCTCGGCCAGCCACACACAGCACATTCGGGAACCTTGGCTTTTGGAAGCCTCACCCACAAGAAAGAGACCAGTCACAGGAAAATGTGGCCCCCATTCCTCTCTAGGCCTAAGATTGGTTAGCAGTGCCAAACACCGCCACTATTGCCTGTTCCACCCTGGGGAGACCCCCAGAGTCCCAAGTACTTGCAGACAGCAAGCTAGGAAAGAGTTGCTCCGCAGCAAGTCCTTCCTGAGGAGACAAGCTCCAGCAGGACGCTGCTACCAAGCACGAGCTGAGAAGCAAACGTACCGTGGCAACATGAAGACGCTTCTGGGACCCATGCGGAAAGCCGCGCTCCTTCTTCCTTTTACCACCAGGTGTCTCGTCCCTGGCGTCTGAAACAGACACCGAGGTACGTGAGAGCATGCCAGCGCCATTACTGCCTTGCTCCTAAAGGCAGCAAATCTTTCTTGGGCTCAGGGAAGATGCTGCCCCTGGGACACCCTGAAACAAAGCTGTCTTTCCAAATACTAGCCCTCAACGAGGAAAGCAGAAGATGCCCAGCTCAGAGTGCAGAAGGAGGAACACCGTTGCCAGGCGCTTTGCAAGGGCGAGACTCAAGACGGTCAAGGAGGACGCTCCTTCTCTCTGCCTGCAGACATCAGGCACAGGAGAAGGCGTGTGGTTCGCCAGGGTTTCTGCAGGCTGGCGTTTGCCTCTGGAAGGTCTTGCTCTGCCCCTTCTTGGAAAGACAACTCCTGGCTCAGGCGTGCTCTTAGCCCCACAGTGTCTCCAAGCATTCACATGCTTGCATCCATCGCGTGGAAGAGCAGAAAGAGCCGGCCCTTGCTCGGCCTCTGCCCGGTGGCTAAGACCTGCGGGTGCCAACTCCCTCATGGGGGTGCAAGCAGCTGGGCAGGGCCTGATGAGGGATCTTTGGGAACACAGCCTGACCCAAAGGCCCTGGCCCTGGCCCAGAGAACACGCTGGGCAGAGCCCCCCAAGACAGCAGCAGAGAGAAGGAAGAGACAGGCCCGGGAACCAGTGGCTGGGCTACAGCCTTCTTGCATCTCTCTGAGCAAATCTGCTGGCCCTCTGCAGGAGCGAGCCCTTCAGCTCTGACTGCTTTCACATCGCAGCTGCCTAAGGACACCTGGCAGCTTGCGCTCAAGGACAGGGCCCCACGAGAGAGCTGGGGAAGGGCGTTGGGCTGGCGCAAGGAGACATGCCAAGCAGCGGGCGGATGCACGCGTGGCCCAGAAGAGCCTCGCTCATGCCGCAAGGGCCTCCAGGGGCCCTGGGAAGGCCTGATTAGCGCCAGAGTCATCGACTTACCCCCAGCAGAGCTTCTAGCAGCTTTCCAGTGCCATCCATGCTGAGGAGGAAGTCGTCATAAAACCTCATTGTCACTTCCTTCTTCCGTACAGAAAGAATGCCAATGCCCTTGAAGACAAAGTCCACGTCCTGTCTTTTTGACATGGCCCAGAAGAACGCCATCGCGGTCTCATGTATGGAACACTGCACCGTTGTCAAAGGCATGCGGGCACACACGGAGAGATTCTTGTACTGCAGAGGGACTATTCTTACGTCACCTAGACCGCAGCAAAAGACGAACAACGTCACCTCGGCAGCAGGCTCCAAGAACAAGGGGACAAGACTTTCTGGCAAGACGCTGCTGCTACAGAGCAGGCTCTTGAATCCCCTGCTGCAGCGCCTAGGAGCGGTTTATGGAGTCCCTCCTGGGAAGAGGCCGAGCACTCTGCAAACTCACGGGCTCAGGGGGGCAGCAGTCATTTGGCCAGGGCAGGAAGCAAAAGAAGAAAACTAACCATCCCGAAGGAACCCTTGACCGGAGGGCAGGACAAGGCGGGCAGATGGGTGCAGGGCCCACGACAAAGGGCCCGGCGCCACGCCATTGTGCCCTCTGGCTAAGCCGATGCCACGTCGATAGATACAAGGGCGAAGCAAAGCGCAAGGACGGCACCGCAGCCCGTAAGGACCATTCGGCCCCTCTGGCCCTTGGTAGCCAGCAAAAGTCTCCCTGCGCTGCTGGGGCCAGCAGCCTATCCCTCCCACGCACCCCGCTGCAGGCGTATTACTAGCAAAGCACACCCGGGGGCCCCTCTGAGCACCTGCTCCTGGCTGGCCTGTCCAGCTCAAACAAGCCAAAGTTGCTCTCAGGCCACTTTGAGGCGTTCAGCCATGTCTTCAGAGCAGTTGGCCTGCCCCTCAAGCTTGGGGCAAGGGCAGGCAAAGGTTTTTAACCTGCCTTCTTACCAGGAATGTCTTCTTGAGCGCCCCTGGCCTGGTATTCCTGGGCAACAACCTCCGAAATACGAAACATGGGTCTCCGAACGATCGAAAGCTCCCCGTTCACGGAGCACTCGGAGTGCTTCAGAACATAGAACACCCCCACTCCTAGTATCTTGACACCCTGAGAACAGCAGCAAAGAGGGAGAGAAGGAACAAGCATCAGTAGCCTGGAGACACAAAAACTGTCCGATGGCTTGCCAGAGCGTGGGGGCTGCTGCTCTGCGCCCTGCCCACCCCTAGCATGCCGAGGGCAAGATGGGCCACTTGGGAAAGCTTTGGAGAGAAAGCACATACTCCAGACCTTTCTTTCCTCTTGCTCCTCTGCTCTCCTCAAAAATCTCTTTGCACAAGCAACAGCAGAGACAACATTCCTCCCCTCCATACAGGTGGGGGGAGGGGGTGGCAGGGAGGGGAGCAGGGGGCATTTCCAACAGTGGGCACCAAGTCCTTGGCACTCTGTGGCACAGGGATGTCAGGGCCAGGCAAACCACCAGCATTTCCGGAGGGGAGGAACAGGACACAAGACCCACCTTGTTCTCTGCCAAGCGCTCTAGAATGTATTCTGAGACGCTGTCCCAAATGCTAACAATCTCTGGAAAGCAAGGCAAAGAGGTATCATGCGCCAAGTCAGCAAGCTCACTACCTTTCAGCACCCCGCTCCCCAGGCAGGTGGCAAGTGCAGGTGAGATGAAACGTACCGCCACCCCAAGCCAAAACACGCAAGGCGCTCCCCAGGACGGCCCTTCCGGACCTCAGCCGCAAGGACACTGCAGGGACGCCTCCGCCCACTTCTAAGCAAGGCTCCTGTCCTTTCAGGTGGCCATGCCAAAGGGCGACCCACCCGCTCGGGAAACGGGGACTAGGTTCCCACAGCAGCGAGAAGACCGTGCAGTGCCTACCCACAGGAGTCACCCACGCTCAGGGCAGCCCCAGCTGCCTCCCCTGCAGGGACCATTTTCACCTCCATTCAACGCCTGCACACACACACGCTCTGCACGGCCACCCGAGCAGCCCCAGCCCTTTCAGCCAGCTGCCAGCTCAGGGCACGCAATCCCCACTGCGAGGCAACCCACGGCTTCTGCCTGCACGTGCCCTGGAAGGCACGGGCAGAGGAAGCTCCTCAGGACAACGAGCCAGCCGGCCCGGCTGCCAAACTCACCCCTGGGCTGCCAACGGTCGAGCGGCCTGCTCTCCCGTGCCACCCACTCGCCCTGTCCAGCCCTCCCCTACAGAGCCCAGCGCTTCCATTGCCTGTCTCGCGGCTCATACCGTCTACAGCCTTACCGTAACGGTTGAGATTCCTGAGCGTTGGAAACATGTCATGCCACAGTTTCGCCATCTTCGCGCCCCCTCGCGCTCAATGGGGCCCTGTAGCAGGAGGGTGACGAGGAAACTTCTCCTCCCAGGAGCCGCCTCCTCCTCCTCCTCTGCACTTCCCCAGGTAGGCTCCAGCGCTGTCGCGCGGCCTCCCTTCGCCCTCTCGGTGCGCTGCAAAGCAGCTCCTCCAGAGAAGAGCGGTGGCGAGAGCAGCCCCAGCACCTGCACGTGCCAAGGCCTCGCAGGGAAGTGTGGGCAGGGCTCGGGGGCCCCGTGGCGGGAGGGGAGCTGTGACTGTGATGCGGCATGTCCCACTGTGAGCCCAGCCCGTGTCACCAAGGGGCTCACAGGCACCCTTACCGTCCAAAGCATTTCTCTTGGGCCCACAGGAGGGGCAATTTCACAGCCCCAGAGCAGCCAGACCGCAAAGGGGTTTCAGCAGGTCTCCGCTCTGACCTCCTGCTGCAAGTGCGGCTGACCAGAGCAGACTTCCCAGGCCCGGGCGCCACTGAGGGGCCACTGGCTCCATGGATTCCCCCACCACCCCGGGCCCCTGGGCCAGTGCTCCACCACCCTTAGGCTACAGCGCTTTTCCCCGTCTCTCATGGCAATTGCCCCCACTGCCACTACTGCCATTGCCCATCCTCCCGGCCCCCCCCCACCCGGCACCTCTGGGAAGGCTCTGCCTCCACCCTCTCACCCCCCTCCCGTTAGGCCCCTGCCGCCTGATCCTCTTGCGCCTTCTCTTCTCCCGGCTCAACAGCCCCACGCCCTCAGCCTCTCCTCGCACTGCTGGGCTCCAGCTGCCCACCAGCTCCCAGCCCGCCCCACAACGAACGGCTCCTCCAGGGCCACGCTCCCTTCCTGGTGTCCCTGCCCCCCTGCAGCTCCCCCACGGGCCACAGTCCCCTCAGAGGCGCACCTCCTCTGGCATGAAGCGCCTCCTTCCAAAAGTACCTCTCCAGCCATGTCCCCAGCAACGGCTCCTTGCACGGCTCGCCTTCGCTTCCTTCTGCTTTTCTCCAGAAACACGCCTCTGCACCCTTCTCCTCACGAGTGCCCCTTCGTGTGGCCTCCTGTGGCTCCACGGAGGCCGCCCCCAGCTGCGGGATCTGCGGCCCTGCCGCCGCATGCCCCAGGCAGGGGCCGGGCCTCGGTGCCCCGCTCCTCCCTCCCTCCCTCCCTGCCTGCCTGCCTGCCTGCCTGCCTGCCCGCCCGCTGCCCCAGCGTTGGGGGAAAGCCTTGCCCGGGCCCTGGGCGGCGCTGCGGGCTCCCTGCTGTGCCCAGAGCCCCCGGCCCCGCACGGGCAGCCCCGAGCAGCACGCCCAGGTGGCACTGCTTGCTGCGCAGTAAAGACTGGTGCCAGGGACTGTCGGGGATGGGGGAGGCCCCGCTGCCCGCAGTGGCTGGTGCTGAGGGAAGGGCAGCGGGCAAGGAGCCGCAGGCAGCACTTGTTTGACCCATGCGTTGCCTCTGCTTGCAGGCCACACTGCCCAAGGCATTGGGACTTGAACGCGGCAGCCAGGCGAGGCAGGGCAGCTGCCGCTGAGGCAGCAGAGCCAAGCCCCAAGCCCCTCCGCTCGGTGAGGCTTGGGAAGGGCAGAGCTGGGAGAAGCTGGTGCCCCTCAAACCTCGTTCTCCCAGCAGAGCAGAGGGCACGTAAGGCAGCGCTTTCAGCCAGTGAAAATTGCTGGCTCATGCCTTCCTTTTTCAGAGGCCTGGTTTGCGCAAGGCCAGCGGTGCTGCCTGCCCACCGGTGCCCACCCAGGCTGCGGTCGGAGGAGACCTGCTCCTTGCATTGGTCCCGACCAGAGTTCGGCACCAGAAGACACAGCCCCTGAGGGGGCACCGCAGCACACAAGTGTGGCTTGGCATGCCTGGCTCACCAGCAGAAAGGGACCATGCAGACTAAGGTGGAGTCAATCAGCCAGAACGGAGCACAGAGCAACAATACAGTTGAAAACACAAAGCCTAGCTAAGTGTGTGTGAGGTTCCCCGTGGGGAGCCCCGTGATGCTTCTGGGGAGGCCTTGGGCAGGGAGGTGCCTCCTGCCGAGGCCCCCGGCAGCTGGGATGCCGGCTGCAGGGCTTTCGGCAGCTCCAGCTTCCCTCTTCCTGCCCTGCCAGGGGTGAAGGCCAGGCTGCCTGCAGGGATGGGCTACTGCCGCCCCCAGGCCTCCTGAGGAGGGGCAGTGCAGCCCCAAAACCACCTTGCAAAGCCGGCAGCCCTGGGCGTGGGCTGAGGTGGGTGCCAGGGTGCACGCTGGAGCGCAGACTCTGGGATCCACAGGCCTCCAAGGCCAGGGCCTGCAGGGCCAGGGCAGGGATGACGAGGCTGTGGGGCTCTGACCCTGCAAGAGAGACCGCAGGAACACCTTGTGCTGGCCCTGGGCTGAGAGCAGAGGGGAGCAGGAGGCTTCGTGGCCTCCACGCCCCAAACCAACAGCAAATTTGTGCCCAAAAGCTCTCAGAGGAGGCTTCAGTCCCGGTCAGCTGCCCGTGTCCTGCACTGATTTCGTATGCTCAAACCTTGTGATGGGCAGAAGGCAACATGCTTGTACCCCAAGGCAGCCCCCTTTAGTGGCCAAGCCAAGGACCTGCTCTTAGCATCACTGCAGGAGTAACCGTCTAATTAAAGGCTTGCAATTAGCCCACCTCCAATTAGTGCACAGCAACTCAAAGGGTCTTCTTAAAGGACAAGTCTCCTTAATGCAACCTAAATGGTCCTACGTTCCCTGTGCAGGGGCGACCCTTCTAAATCCCCCACCGCCAAGGCTGCGGCGCGCATGGGCATGGGCATTGGCTTCAGGGTCCCAGCTCCTTCCTCAGTGGGAGGCGGCTGCTGCTGGTGGCTTCCTCCATCGCATAGTTGGGCTGACACTATTAAGCCTGCTCCTAATAGGCTCTCTTAAGGCTAATAATGTGGCATAAATAGCCAACAAATGCTAGAAGGAGTCACCAAAACTAAAGCAGCACTTTAAAATGCAACTCCTACATTTAGCATCGAGGAAATAAGCCCCTCCACCTTACTCCCAATTTGACACTCTCGGGAGAGTGCTTTAGGGGATGCTAATGCGTGTTTTGCCCTTCCTTGCTCCAACACGGGTCAGGCTCAGCACAGTGGAGAGGGAAAGACTCTGGCGGGGCGGAGGGGGTGGGGTGCGAGCTTTGTGCTCGCCCAGGGCCCTGCACTGGCCCCCTCCTCTGTCCTGCCCCTGAACATCCCAGACTCCGTTGGCTACAGTCGCCTGCTCCTTGCCAGGCCTTTGTGTTGACTCTGATGAGCCTTTGGGCGTTTCATGTCACTCTAGGAGCTGGAAGAGAGCCTGCCTCATGACACGGGGTTGCAAGGAGAGCCACTGGCCGTGGAAGAGGACTGCTTGCCTGGCCTCGCTCAGGAGTCCCATCCTGCCCACCCCGGGCATCTCCCTCTTTCCTGCCCGCTGACACGGTCTTTCTCCGGAGGGAAGCAGTGAGGCTACATCTCCGCACAGTGCTGGGTGGCCTGGGGAAGGCCGGGCACATGCCAAGCGGGGAGCTGGACACAGGTCTCCACCGAGTGCTGTCGGGGGGCTGGCACCGGTGCCTGGGGCACGTGTGCTCCAGGCACTTCCCAAATAAGCTCCACTGGTGCGGCCTCCTCTTCACCTGGATGTTGAGTTCCAGGGCCTCCTGCCACGCCTCCTCCAGCAGGAACAGGGCCTGCGCAGGCGTACTGCTTTCCTGCCCTTCAGCCTGCTCCTGGTGGGGAATGCAGGTGTGCGGGCATGTCCGGGTGTCCTGCCTCATTTCAGCAGGGTCACTTGCTCCTGCTGGTTCCTTCTGTGGCCCCACCTGGCCTCACAGAGCCCCACATCCTGCCCGTCAACCCCAAGGGGGACGCAAGGCCCTCAGCTCACCCAAGAGAGAACCCCCAACCTCCCTCTGCTCGTCCACCCACCCGCCTCAGCATATAGCACGGCCCAAGGCCCATCCCTGGGCCCTGGCACTGTCACGGTCCCTCTCCTGACCACAGGACCCACTGGTGCTGGTGAGTGCCCAAGCAGTTAGGCCGCTGTCTTTTCTCCCATGGCCAGTGACTTGCAGGGCTGTGCAGGACCCAGGAGTCCTGCTGGCCTGTCCCTCCATAACGTACCAGGGGCAGGGAGTCGCAGAGCTGCACCTCGGAGGTGCTCTGGGGCCTAGCAAGTGCAGGGGACCGGAGGGGGCCTGGGAGCATGCCTGGGGCCACTGGCACATCAGGACAGGGCAGGAGCCCAGGAGGGAGAATCCAAGCACACGGGTAGCAGGCCCGGCCGGCCCTGCCGAGCTCCACTGGGTTGAAGAGCGGCCCAGCAGGGGCTGTGCAGGGCAGGGAAATGGGGACTGCTCCCCAGCCTCACAGCCCCAGCCTGCGGGGCTGAGGGGCTGCCCTGGCCCACAGGGCCCTGGCACACGCGTTTGCACATGGGAAGGGAGGCATCTGCACCTCCAGGCAGCAGTCAGCGGCTGGCAGGGTAGGGAGACTACGGGCCCTGCGGCAGATGAGCAGAGCCTGTGGGAGCACAAGGAGCAGCCGAGGGCTGACGGAGGCCCAGGGACAAGCACGGCTCATCCCAGCTTTGCCTGCCTGGAGAGCCCTGCAGCTGCAGCAAAAAGCCAGGCATCTGCGCTCCCAGGTGGCCGGCCGCACCGCTCCACCCCACAGCAACTCCCTCCTTTGCCCTTCACCCTTCCCCATGCAACCCTGAGAAGGGCTCCAGCGTCCCTGCACACCAGCCCTCAGAGCACCCCTGGGGCTGTGGGCACGTCAGGTGCAGCTGTGTCCTGGCCACCATGGTGTGCACCGTGCAGTGTCTCTGTGCGTGTGGAGAGCGCGGGCGCGTGTGCGGATGCGTGTGCAGCGTCAATGGTGTGCCGGGCTGGCGCACGTGCACTGTGCAGGTGCAGGCCTGGCTGTGCGGGAGGGTCTTGGTGAGTGAGAGGTGTGAGCTGTGTGCGTAGCCGTCCTGTGGAGGGTAATGAAGGAAGGGGCATGTGTCTGTGCGTGTGTCTGTGCGCTGTGCTGAGAACGGGTTAGGCGGTGGTGTGCATGCACGTGCACTCTGTGGCGCGCGTGCCTGCATGCTGCAGCCCGTGTGTGGGCGATATTCTGTTCAGGCTCTACAAAATAACTGGAGGAGCACATGGGTTTGTACAGCTCTTCCTTTCATCTTTCAGGAGCACGCTTCCAGACTTCGCCGCAATAGTCACGTTTCCTCTGCACCACCAGCAAGTCCTGGTCCCTTTCCCTTTGAGCCTGGAGAGTCATCCGCTGCCCAGGGCTAGGGCATGGAAAAGGAACCGTTTGGTTTCAGGCACAGGCAGAAGGGCACGGAAATGCTGCAGGCCTAGCGCAGGGCACATCTTCTGGCCTCTGCCTCTGCTGGCATTCCTATGCTTTCTCGGATGGGCGAGGGGCCCCCTGGGGTGCGAGGCAAGGACATGACCACATGACTACCACGGGCAGGTAATCAGCCTGCACAGGAGTCAGGCGCGGGATGAGACTTTGGCCCAAACTGGCATCAAAGCACAGGGCAAGGCCTCCACGTGTGGAGACTTGGGGAGGCAAGGACGGAGCGTGCCTTTGGAAAAGGGAGAGCCAAAGCGTCGCTCCAGGAATCCTGTCACCTTGGGTAGCCCCCGTGTTCTGGTCCCACCTGGGAATCCTACCCCTGAGAGCCCAACACCTGCCCCTGGGCTGGAAGGCTGCCTGCTCCCAGGCCACCGCCTCCAAAGCCTGTTGCTCTCCCTCGACGGGTGCCAGCAAAAGACCCCCCCCCTCCCCTCCTCTGGGCTGCTCCTGGGTGTGGAAGGAAGGCCAGTGCAGGGGAAGGCAAAACAGCACCCCCAGCTGGAGAAATTTACCAGAGGAAGCGCTTCTCTTGGGAATTCCTCTGCCGATTCAGCTCTACCCTCTGCTTCCACTCTTCCCGACGCGCTTGGTAAGTCTCCAAGACTTGCAGGGTGTGGCTTGCTCGTACAGAAAGCTGCCTGCAAGAGCAGGGAAAAAGTTCCCTCTCCCCTTCTGGCTGAGGCCCTCCTGCCTCTCCCCTCCACCAGCCCCTGCACACCCGCTCCCGCTGGCGGTGCCCGCAGCCTTCAACTTGCCCCATGCAGCTTGGGGCTGCCTGGCATCGGGGCCTTGCCCAAGGCATTGCCACGTCAACAGAAATCAGGGGACACCATACCCAGCCCCATGGCTCAGGAACTGCGCTTCCTCACACCTCGGACAGGTGCTGCCACTGCACCTTTCCAGGCCGGGGCTGGGGCCGGGGCCCGGGCCCGGGCACACTTACTCTTTGTGCAGCCGCGGCAGTCTCTCGGGCTTCCTCTTCTCTGCTCGGGGCACGAAGGCAGCAGTGCTCGCCTCTTTCCCAAGCGGGGGCCCTGGTGAGGCTGGCCGAACCTCCGGCAGTGGTTCAGCATGCCGCCAAGCCTGCGTTGGCGCCAGAGGACAACTCTGAAGCTGCTTCTCACCTCCCTCACGTGCTCTCAACTCTCAGCACGGGGAGAAGCCAGCCACTACAGGGCCTGTGCGTCCCCCCAGCACACTTGTGTCTGCTTTGCCCTCAGAAAGCCCCATGAGGAGCACAGCGCCAGGCAGGGACCCTGCACTCGTAGCCTGGCCACGCTTCACCACACTTCCCTGCTGGCCCCTCTGCTTACCTGTGCTGCCTTGTGCTGATGCCCGCAAGCAGGAATTGCAGTTCGAGGTCTGCCTTGAGCAGGTCCTTCCTGCTTGCCGTCCTCTTCCGCCTTAGAGGAGCTCTCCCGAATTGTCTGCAGCCGGCTAAAAACACACAAGCCGCGTGAGGTGATAGGAGTTCCGGGTGAGGCTGTTCTGCATCTTGCGCTCACAAGCGGCTCGGGGCCAGCCTCTGCAGCACAAGGCAGTTCTGCTGGAGCATTTGGTGTAGCTGAGTCCTTGCGTTCATGTCAACAGTGAGGAAAGAAAGCCTTGAGCTGCAGCACTGGCAGCGGGCCCAGGAGGCCCTAAGGAAAGCTCGGGATGCCCAGGTGTGGGCCCTCTCTGGGTGGCACAAGGGGAAAACCAATGCCGTTTGCAGCACCCAGAGCCTGCAGAGACCACTAGCCACCTCCTGCCAAAGGCACTGAAGTCAGGGACGTGCTCAGAAAGACTCTGTTTTGGGGTGAAACGGGACTATTAGTGGGGGAGCCACTGTCGGGGAAGGAGGAAGTGTACTAGGCACACAAGCAAGCCCGGCATGTAGTTCTCTCTGGTATGTAGTTCTCTCTGGCACTCCTCCTGTGCCAGACAACCGCCACACCCCTGCCCCTGCCACCCCAGCCCAACAACCTTCGGAAGAAATTCACAGGCATTACATCCAACCTAAAAAGCAGGGAAAACAGACCCTACTCTCTGCTGCTGGGGCAGGGGCTTCTGACTTTCACATTCCTCTGAGAAGTGCTCTCATTCCCACTGCAACCAAAGGAGGGCCCTTCACATCCATAGGGGAGCAGAAAAACACCCGCCACTGCTGCAGTACTTCTTGCATCAACGCCAGTCCCTGGGACACCACTTGACAACCTCACAGACTTCATACCCACAGAGCGTACAGAAACAGAAACAGCTCCCTCCCTCCCAGAAGCCCAAAAGCACACGGCCACCCGCATGCTTTGCTCCAAGAGCCTCACCTGGCAGCTGGCTTGTTTCCCCTGCTTTCCCATGCCTTTCCTCCCTTCCAGCTGGCCCCAGAGAACGGGGGTGGAGAAAGCCTTTCTCGAGACAGGAGGCGCCCACCACAAGCACTGCCTGGAAGTAGCAAGGCAGAGGAGGCTCCTCAGCAAGCATCGTTCTTTGTCACCATTTGAACAAGAAGGACAGGCAGCTGTGCTCCAGCATCGGACCAAAGAGCCCAATTCCCTTGGAGCTTTGCTCCCAAGCAGGTCTTAGGCCCTTGCTGGCGCACGATCGCGTCCAGCCTTTCCTTTCTGCAGGGCAGTCTTCTGCCCTAGAGTTCTGTGCTGCTTCTACTGCTTTCTCTAGCCCTTAGGCTTCAAAAAGGGGACATGGCTGGCAGGTCCTGGGGACCTCATGCTACTCTCTCCTTTGGCGTGGCTGCAGGCTGGAGGGCAGAGTGTCACACGAGAAGGGGAACAGATTCCTGCCCATCTCTAAGGCGCTCACATGCACAGACTTGCAAGCTAGAGCAGGGCCCCGAGTGCCAGGGCAAAGTGCCCCTCAGCAGTGGCAGCTGCAGTTGGAGCTGCACAACTGCCCCGAGAGCCCCTTCCAGGAGGAGTGCCCCCAGATCTGTCGTGATGAGCAAAGAGAGGCACAGGAGAAGCAGGCCACTAGGCCCGGCACGGCATGTTAAGCTTGCCTCCAGCCCCTCCGCTGCACAGGACAAAAGGAAAACAAACACACCTCTCTCACCAGCCAGCTGGCACTTTACCTTTTCCCTCAGTCTGCTTGTTCTGCTCCCTGTCTTTTGCCGGCCCGCCTTTGGCAGCCTCCCGACACCCTCCGGAGGAAGATGCTGGTCGCACAGGCACAGGCGTGATGACCTCACCCTCACTCCTGGAAACAAGAAAGGGACGAGAGAGACGCTGACAGCAGAGCCTTGCAGAAACCTCCTCTACATGCTTGCCCTCCATCTAGAAAGAGAAAGTCACCAAAAGACTTGTTGGCCGCCCTTCACGTTGCAGTCGGACAGAGTCTACGCAAGAAACAACCCCTTCAAAGAGCTCCAAGAGCACAAGGTCACCCTCAGCCTTTTCTCCAAGAGCCTCACCTGGCAGGCAACTTCCTTCCTTTGCTTTTCCACTCCTCCTGCTTTCTCCCCCCAGCACCAGGTGACGCAGGTGGCAAAGGCCTTTCTTGAGCAAGCAGGCACGCAGCAGGAGCACTCCCTGCAGGCAGGAAAGGAGAAGGCTCTGCAGAAAGCGTCTTTGGGAGCACTTGGTCCAGAAGGACAGGCAGATCTGCTCCAGCACCGCATCAAACAGCCTGATCCCCCGGGAGCCGCGCTCTCTAAGAGCTCTTGCTCCCTAGCACGTCCTTGGCACACCTTAGCAGCCTCTTAGCAGTCCACCTTAGCAGCCTCTTAGCAGTCCTCTCCAGGCAATCTTGCTCCCCACCTTCACACGCCCGGCATCCGCCAGAGAGGCAGACCCCCTCCAGCACTGACACCTCGGGCCCAAATGTCCTAAAGCGAAAGAGGAGCTTGCGCTGGCCACCAGGGCGCAGCATCCCGGGGCAAAACTCTCCCAGGCAGCACATCCTGACCAGGGCTCCAACCACCTACCTACTGCCGAGGACCAACGGAACAAACACGCGCACACACACAAACACACGCCCGCCTGCACACCCTCCTCTCGCTCGCCAGTCACCTGTGGCCTGACCTTTTCCGTCCGCCCGCTCTTCCTCTTTCGGGCGTGTCCGGGATCCCTTGCAGGAAGACGCCACTTGCTGCTTCTCACGGGGAAGCTTCAACTCAAATCTGGAAATGACAAGACGCCACGGTGAAGAGAAGGCACCACTTCCCCTTTGCCTCCTGCCGGCCTTGTACTCAGAAAGAAGGCCTTTCGGGGCACGTGGGGCCCTCCAGGCTCACCCAAGACATGCTTAGGTCACAAACACAGGCCCTGTATGGATCGGGTGCCTTCCACACGATGCCTTTCCTCGGCCAGCCACACACAGCACATTCGGGAACCTTGGCTTTTGGAAGCCTCACCCACGAGAAAGAGACCAGTCACAGGAAAATGTGGCCCCCATTCCTCTCTAGGCCTAAGATTGGTTAGCAGTGCCAAACACCGCCACTATTGCCTGTTCCACCCTGGGGAGACCCCCAGAGTCCCAAGTACTTGCAGACAGCAAGCTAGGAAAGAGTTGCTCCGCAGCAAGTCCTTCCTGAGGAGACAAGCTCCAGCAGGACGCTGCTACCAAGCACGAGCTGAGAAGCAAACGTACCGTGGCAACATGAAGACGCTTCTGGGACCCATGCGGAAAGTCGCGCTCCTTCTTCCTTTTACCACCAGGTGTCTCGTCCCTGGCGTCTGAAACAGACACCGAGGTACGTGAGAGCATGCCAGCGCCATTACTGCCTTGCTCCTAAAGGCAGCAAATCTTTCTTGGGCTCAGGGAAGATGCTGCCCCTGGGACACCCTGAAACAAAGCTGTCTTTCCAAATACTAGCCCTCAACGAGGAAAGCAGAAGATGCCCAGCTCAGAGTGCAGAAGGAGGAACACCGTTGCCAGGCGCTTTGCAAGGGCGAGACTCAAGACGGTCAAGGAGGACGCTCCTTCTCTCTGCCTGCAGACATCAGGCACAGGAGAAGGCGTGTGGTTCGCCAGGGTTTCTGCAGGCTGGCGTTTGCCTCTGGAAGGTCTTGCTCTGCCCCTTCTTGGAAAGACAACTCCTGGCTCAGGCGTGCTCTTAGCCCCACAGTGTCTCCAAGCATTCACATGCTTGCATCCATCGCGTGGAAGAGCAGAAAGAGCCGGCCCTTGCTCGGCCTCTGCCCGGTGGCTAAGACCTGCGGGTGCCAACTCCCTCATGGGGGTGCAAGCAGCTGGGCAGGGCCTGATGAGGGATCTTTGGGAACACAGCCTGACCCAAAGGCCCTGGCCCTGGCCCAGAGAACACGCTGGGCAGAGCCCCCCAAGACAGCAGCAGAGAGAAGGAAGAGACAGGCCCGGGAACCAGTGGCTGGGCTACAGCCTTCTTGCATCTCTCTGAGCAAATCTGCTGGCCCTCTGCAGGAGCGAGCCCTTCAGCTCTGACTGCTTTCACATCGCAGCTGCCTAAGGACACCTGGCAGCTTGCGCTCAAGGACAGGGCCCCACGAGAGAGCTGGGGAAGGGCGTTGGGCTGGCGCAAGGAGACATGCCAAGCAGCGGGCGGATGCACGCGTGGCCCAGAAGAGCCTCGCTCATGCCGCAAGGGCCTCCAGGGGCCCTGGGAAGGCCTGATTAGCGCCAGAGTCATCGACTTACCCCCAGCAGAGCTTCTAGCAGCTTTCCAGTGCCATCCATGCTGAGGAGGAAGTCGTCATAAAACCTCATTGTCACTTCCTTCTTCCGTACAGAAAGAATGCCAATGCCCTTGAAGACAAAGTCCACGTCCTGTCTTTTTGACATGGCCCAGAAGAACGCCATCGCGGTCTCATGTATGGAACACTGCACCGTTGTCAAAGGCATGCGGGCACACACGGAGAGATTCTTGTACTGCAGAGGGACTATTCTTACGTCACCTAGACCGCAGCAAAAGACGAACAACGTCACCTCGGCAGCAGGCTCCAAGAACAAGGGGACAAGACTTTCTGGCAAGACGCTGCTGCTACAGAGCAGGCTCTTGAATCCCCTGCTGCAGCGCCTAGGAGCGGTTTATGGAGTCCCTCCTGGGAAGAGGCCGAGCACTCTGCAAACTCACGGGCTCAGGGGGGCAGCAGTCATTTGGCCAGGGCAGGAAGCAAAAGAAGAAAACTAACCATCCCGAAGGAACCCTTGACCGGAGGGCAGGACAAGGCGGGCAGATGGGTGCAGGGCCCACAACAAAGGGCCCGGCGCCACGCCATTGTGCCCTCTGGCTAAGCCGATGCCACGTCGATAGATACAAGGGCGAAGCAAAGCGCAAGGACGGCACCGCAGCCCGTAAGGACCATTCGGCCCCTCTGGCCCTTGGTAGCCAGCAAAAGTCTCCCTGCGCTGCTGGGGCCAGCAGCCTATCCCTCCCACGCACCCCGCTGCAGGCGTATTACTAGCAAAGCACACCCGGGGGCCCCTCTGAGCACCTGCTCCTGGCTGGCCTGTCCAGCTCAAACAAGCCAAAGTTGCTCTCAGGCCACTTTGAGGCGTTCAGCCATGTCTTCAGAGCAGTTGGCCTGCCCCTCAAGCTTGGGGCAAGGGCAGGCAAAGGTTTTTAACCTGCCTTCTTACCAGGAATGTCTTCTTGAGCGCCCCTGGCCTGGTATTCCTGGGCAACAACCTCCGAAATACGAAACATGGGTCTCCGAACGATCGAAAGCTCCCCGTTCACGGAGCACTCGGAGTGCTGAAGAACATAGAACACCCCCACTCCTAGTATCTTGACACCCTGAGAACAGCAGCAAAGAGGGAGAGAAGGAACAAGCATCAGTAGCCTGGAGACACAAAAACTGTCCGATGGCTTGCCAGAGCGTGGGGGCTGCTGCTCTGCGCCCTGCCCACCCCTAGCATGCCGAGGGCAAGATGGGCCACTTGGGAAAGCTTTGGAGAGAAAGCACATACTCCAGACCTTTCTTTCCTCTTGCTCCTCTGCTCTCCTCAAAAATCTCTTTGCACAAGCAACAGCAGAGACAACATTCCTCCCCTCCATACAGGTGGGGGGAGGGGGTGGCAGGGAGGGGAGCAGGGGGCATTTCCAACAGTGGGCACCAAGTCCTTGGCACTCTGTGGCACAGGGATGTCAGGGCCAGGCAAACCACCAGCATTTCCGGAGGGGAGGAACAGGACACAAGACCCACCTTGTTCTCTGCCAAGCGCTCTAGAATGTATTCTGAGACGCTGTCCCAAATGCTAACAATCTCTGGAAAGCAAGGCAAAGAGGTATCATGCGCCAAGTCAGCAAGCTCACTACCTTTCAGCACCCCGCTCCCCAGGCAGGTGGCAAGTGCAGGTGAGATGAAACGTACCGCCACCCCAAGCCAAAACATGCAAGGCGCTCCCCAGGACGGCCCTTCCGGACCTCAGCCGCAAGGACACTGCAGGGACGCCTCCGCCCACTTCTAAGCAAGGCTCCTGTCCTTTCAGGTGGCCATGCCAAAGGGCGACCCACCCGCTCGGGAAACGGGGACTAGGTTCCCACAGCAGCGAGAAGACCGTGCAGTGCCTACCCACAGGAGTCACCCACGCTCAGGGCAGCCCCAGCTGCCTCCCCTGCAGGGACCATTTTCACCTCCATTCAACGCCTGCACACACACACGCTCTGCACGGCCACCCGAGCAGCCCCAGCCCTTTCAGCCAGCTGCCAGCTCAGGGCACGCAATCCCCACTGCGAGGCAACCCACGGCTTCTGCCTGCACGTGCCCTGGAAGGCACGGGCAGAGGAAGCTCCTCAGGACAACGAGCCAGCCGGCCCGGCTGCCAAACTCACCCCTGGGCTGCCAACGGTCGAGCGGCCTGCTCTCCCGTGCCACCCACTCGCCCTGTCCAGCCCTCCCCTACAGAGTCCAGCGCTTCCACTGCCTGTCTCGCAGCTCATACCGTCTACAGCCTTACCGTAACGGTTGAGATTCCTGAGCGTTGGAAACATGTCATGCCACAGTTTTGCCATCTTCGCGCCCCCTCGCGCTCAATGGGGCCCTGTAGCAGGAGGGTGCCGAGGAAACTTCTCCTCCCAGGAGCCGCCTCCTCCTCCTCCTCTGCACTTCCCCAGGTAGGCTCCAGCGCTGTCGCGCGGCCTCCCTTCGCCCTCTCGGTGCGCTGCAAAGCAGCTCCTCCAGAGAAGAGCGGTGGCGAGAGCAGCCCCAGCACCTGCACGTGCCAAGGCCTCGCAGGGAAGTGTGGGCAGGGCTCGGGGGCCCCGTGGCGGGAGGGGAGCTGTGACTGTGATGCGGCATGTCCCACTGTGAGCCCAGCCCGTGTCACCAAGGGGCTCACAGGCACCCTTACCGTCCAAAGCATTTCTCTTGGGCCCACAGGAGGGGCAATTTCACAGCCCCAGAGCAGCCAGACCGCAAAGGGGTTTCAGCAGGTCTCCGCTCTGACCTCCTGCTGCAAGTGCGGCTGACCAGAGCAGACTTCCCAGGCCCGGGCGCCACTGAGGGGCCACTGGCTCCATGGATTCCCCCACCACCCCGGGCCCCTGGGCCAGTGCTCCACCACCCTTAGGCTACAGCGCTTTTCCCCGTCTCTCATGGCAATTGCCCCCACTGCCACTACTGCCATTGCCCATCCTCCCGGCCCCCCCCCCCACCCGGCACCTCTGGGAAGGCTCTGCCTCCACCCTCTCACCCCCCCTCCCGTTAGGCCCCTGCCGCCTGATCCTCTTGCGCCTTCTCTTCTCCCGGCTCAACAGCCCCACGCCCTCAGCCTCTCCTCGCACTGCTGGGCTCCAGCTGCCCACCAGCTCCCAGCCCGCCCCACAACGAACGGCTCCTCCAGGGCCACGCTCCCTTCCTGGTGTCCCTGCCCCCCTGCAGCTCCCCCACGGGCCACAGTCCCCTCAGAGGCGCACCTCCTCTGGCATGAAGCGCCTCCTTCCAAAAGTACCTCTCCAGCCATGTCCCCAGCAACGGCTCCTTGCACGGCTCGCCTTCGCTTCCTTCTGCTTTTCTCCAGAAACACGCCTCTGCACCCTTCTCCTCACGAGTGCCCCTTCGTGTGGCCTCCTGTGGCTCCACGGAGGCCGCCCCCAGCTGCGGGATCTGCGGCCCTGCCGCCGCATGCCCCAGGCAGGGGCCGGGCCTCGGTGCCCCGCTCCTCCCTCCCTCCCTCCCTCCCTCCCTGCCTGCCTGCCTGCCTGCCTGCCCGCCCGCTGCCCCAGCGTTGGGGGAAAGCCTTGCCCGGGCCCTGGGTGGCGCTGCGGGCTCCCTGCTGTGCCCAGAGCCCCCGGCCCCGCACGGGCAGCCCCAAGCAGCACGCCCAGGTGGCACTGCTTGCTGCGCAGTAAGGACTGGTGCCAGGGACTGTCGGGGATGGGGGAGGCCCCGCTGCCCGCAGTGGCTGGTGCTGAGGGAAGGGCAGCGGGCAAGGAGCCGCAGGCAGCACTTGTTTGACCCATGCGTTGCCTCTGCTTGCAGGCCACACTGCCCAAGGCATTGGGACTTGAACGCGGCAGCCAGGCGAGGCAGGGCAGCTGCCGCTGAGGCAGCAGAGCCAAGCCCCAAGCCCCTCCGCTCGGTGAGGCTTGGGAAGGGCAGAGCTGGGAGAAGCTGGTGCCCCTCAAACCTCGTTCTCCCAGCAGAGCAGAGGGCACGTAAGGCAGCGCTTTCAGCCAGTGAAAATTGCTGGCTCATGCCTTCCTTTTTCAGAGGCCTGGTTTGCGCAAGGCCAGCGGTGCTGCCTGCCCACCAGTGCCCACCCAGGCTGCGGTCGGAGGAGACCTGCTCCTTGCATTGGTCCCGACCAGAGTTCGGCACCAGAAGACACAGCCCCTGAGGGGGCACCGCAGCACACAAGTGTGGCTTGGCATGCCTGGCTCACCAGCAGAAAGGGACCATGCAGACTAAGGTGGAGTCAATCAGCCAGAACGGAGCACAGAGCAACAATACAGTTGAAAACACAAAGCCTAGCTAAGTGTGTGTGAGGTTCCCCGTGGGGAGCCCCGTGATGCTTCTGGGGAGGCCTTGGGCAGGGAGGTGCCTCCTGCCGAGGCCCCCGGCAGCTGGGATGCCGGCTGCAGGGCTTTCGGCAGCTCCAGCTTCCCTCTTCCTGCCCTGCCAGGGGTGAAGGCCAGGCTGCCTGCAGGGATGGGCTACTGCCGCCCCCAGGCCTCCTGAGGAGGGGCAGTGCAGCCCCAAAACCACCTTGCAAAGCCGGCAGCCCTGGGCGTGGGCTGAGGTGGGTGCCAGGGTGCACGCTGGAGCGCAGACTCTGGGATCCACAGGCCTCCAAGGCCAGGGCCTGCAGGGCCAGGGCAGGGATGACGAGGCTCTGGGGCTCTGACCCTGCAAGAGAGACCGCAGGAACACCTTGTGCTGGCCCTGGGCTGAGAGCAGAGGGGAGCAGGAGGCTTCATGGCCTCCACGCCCCAAACCAACAGCAAATTTGTGCCCAAAAGCTCTCAGAGGAGGCTTCAGTCCCGGTCAGCTGCCCGTGTCCTGCACTGATTTCGTATGCTCAAACCTTGTGATGGGCAGAAGGCAACATGCTTGTACCCCAAGGCAGCCCCCTTTAGTGGCCAAGCCAAGGACCTGCTCTTAGCATCACTGCAGGAGTAACCGTCTAATTAAAGGCTTGCAATTAGCCCACCTCCAATTAGTGCACAGCAACTCAAACAAAGGGTCTTCTTAAAGGACAAGTCTCCTTAATGCAACCTAAATGGTCCTACGTTCCCTGTGCAGGGGCGACCCTTCTAAATCCCCCACCGCCAAGGCTGCGGCGCGCATGGGCATGGGCATTGGCTTCAGGGTCCCAGCTCCTTCCTCAGTGGGAGGCGGCTGCTGCTGGTGGCTTCCTCCATCGCATAGTTGGGCTGACACTATTAAGCCTGCTCCTAATAGGCTCTCTTAAGGCTAATAATGTGGCATAAATAGCCAACAAATGCTAGAAGGAGTCACCAAAACTAAAGCAGCACTTTAAAATGCAACTCCTACATTTAGCATCGAGGAAATAAGCCCCTCCACCTTACTCCCAATTTGACACTCTCGGGAGAGTGCTTTAGGGGATGCTAATGCGTGTTTTGCCCTTCCTTGCTCCAACATGGGTCAGGCTCAGCACAGTGGAGAGGGAAAGACTCTGGCGGGGCGGAGGGGGTGGGGTGCGAGCTTTGTGCTCGCCCAGGGCCCTGCACTGGCCCCCTCCTCTGTCCTGCCCCTGAACATCCCAGACTCCGTTGGCTACAGTCGCCTGCTCCTTGCCAGGCCTTTGTGTTGACTCTGATGAGCCTTTGGGCGTTTCATGTCACTCTAGGAGCTGGAAGAGAGCCTGCCTCATGACACGGGGTTGCAAGGAGAGCCACTGGCCGTGGAAGAGGACTGCTTGCCTGGCCTCGCTCAGGAGTCCCATCCTGCCCACCCCGGGCATCTCTCTCTTTCCTGCCCGCTGACACGGTCTTTCTCCGGAGGGAAGCAGTGAGGCTACATCTCCGCACAGTGCTGGGTGGCCTGGGGAAGGCCGGGCACATGCCAAGCGGGGAGCTGGACACAGGTCTCCACCGAGTGCTGTCGGGGGGCTGGCACCGGTGCCTGGGGCACGTGTGCTCCAGGCACTTCCCAAATAAGCTCCACTGGTGCGGCCTCCTCTTCACCTGGATGTTGAGTTCCAGGGCCTCCTGCCACGCCTCCTCCAGCAGGAACAGGGCCTGCGCAGGCGTACTGCTTTCCTGCCCTTCAGCCTGCTCCTGGTGGGGAATGCAGGTGTGCGGGCATGTCCGGGTGTCCTGCCTCATTTCAGCAGGGTCACTTGCTCCTGCTGGTTCCTTTTGTGGCCCCACCTGGCCTCACAGAGCCCCACATCCTGCCTGTCAACCCCAAGGGAGACGCAAGGCCCTCAGCTCACCCAAGAGAGAACCCCCAACCTCCCTCTGCTCGTCCACCCACCCGCCTCAGCATATAGCACGGCCCAAGGCCCATCCCTGGGCCCTGGCACTGTCACGGTCCCTCTCCTGACCACAGGACCCACTGGCGCTGGTGAGTGCCCAAGCAGTTAGGCCGCTGTCTTTTCTCCCATGGCCAGTGACTTGCAGGGCTGTGCAGGACCCAGGAGTCCTGCTGGCCTGTCCCTCCATAACGTACCAGGGGCAGGGAGTCGCAGAGCTGCACCTCGGAGGTGCTCTGGGGCCTAGCAAGTGCAGGGGACCGGAGGGGGCCTGGGAGCATGCCTGGGGCCACTGGCACATCAGGACAGGGCAGGAGCCCAGGAGGGAGAATCCAAGCACACGGGTAGCAGGCCCGGCCGGCCCTGCCGAGCTCCACTGGGTTGAAGAGCGGCCCAGCAGGGGCTGTGCAGGGCAGGGAAATGGGGACTGCTCCCCAGCCTCACAGCCCCAGCCTGCGGGGCTGAGGGGCTGCCCTGGCCCACAGGGCCCTGGCACACGCGTTTGCACATGGGAAGGGAGGCATCTGCACCTCCAGGCAGCAGTCAGCGGCTGGCAGGGTAGGGAGACTACGGGCCCTGCGGCAGATGAGCAGAGCCCGTGGGAGCACAAGGAGCAGCCGAGGGCTGACGGAGGCCCAGGGACAAGCACGGCTCATCCCAGCTTTGCCTGCCTGGAGAGCCCTGCAGCTGCAGCAAAAAGCCAGGCATCTGCGCTCCCAGGTGGCCGGCCGCACCGCTCCACCCCACAGCAACTCCCTCCTTTGCCCTTCACCCTTCCCCATGCAACCCTGAGAAGGGCTCCAGCGTCCCTGCACACCAGCCCTCAGAGCACCCCTGGGGCTGTGGGCACGTCAGGTGCAGCTGTGTCCTGGCCACCATGGTGTGCACCGTGCAGTGTCTCTGTGCGTGTGGAGAGCGCGGGCGCGTGTGCGGATGCGTGTGCAGCGTCAATGGTGTGCCAGGCTGGCGCACGTGCACTGTGCAGGTGCAGGCCTGGCTGTGCGGGAGGGTCTTGGTGAGTGAGAGGTGTGAGCTGTGTGCGTAGCCGTCCTGTGGAGGGTAATGAAGGAAGGGGCATGTGTCTGTGCGTGTGTCTGTGCGCTGTGCTGAGAACGGGTTAGGCGGTGGTGTGCATGCACGTGCACTCTGTGGCGCGCGTGCCTGCATGCTGCAGCCCGTGTGTGGGCGATATTCTGTTCAGGCTCTACAAAATAACTGGAGGAGCACATGGGTTTGTACAGCTCTTCCTTTCATCTTTCAGGAGCACGCTTCCAGACTTCGCCGCAATAGTCACGTTTCCTCTGCACCACCAGCAAGTCCTGGTCCCTTTCCCTTTGAGCCTGGAGAGTCATCCGCTGCCCAGGGCTAGGGCATGGAAAAGGAACCGTTTGGTTTCAGGCACAGGCAGAAGGGCACGGAAATGCTGCAGGCCTAGCGCAGGGCACATCTTCTGGCCTCTGCCTCTGCTGGCATTCCTATGCTTTCTCGGATGGGCGAGGGGCCCCCTGGGGTGCGAGGCAAGGACATGACCACATGACTACCACGGGCAGGTAATCAGCCTGCACAGGAGTCAGGCGCGGGATGAGACTTTGGCCCAAACTGGCATCAAAGCACAGGGCAAGGCCTCCACGTGTGGAGACTTGGGGAGGCAAGGACGGAGCGTGCCTTTGGAAAAGGGAGAGCCAAAGCGTCGCTCCAGGAATCCTGTCACCTTGGGTAGCCCCCGTGTTCTGGTCCCACCTGGGAATCCTACCCCTGAGAGCCCAACACCTGCCCCTGGGCTGGAAGGCTGCCTGCTCCCAGGCCACAGCCTCCAAAGCCTGTTGCTCTCCCTCGACGGGTGCCAGAAAAAGACACCCCCCCAACCTCCCCTCCTCTGGGCTGCTCCTGGGTGTGGAAGGAAGGCCAGTGCAGGGGAAGGCAAAACAGCACCCCCAGCTGGAGAAATTTACCAGAGGAAGCGCTTCTCTTGGGAATTCCTCTGCCGATTCAGCTCTACCCTCTGCTTCCACTCTTCCCGACGCGCTTGGTAAGTCTCCAAGACTTGCAGGGTGTGGCTTGCTCGTACAGAAAGCTGCCTGCAAGAGCAGGGAAAAAGTTCCCTCTCCCCTTCTGGCTGAGGCCCTCCTGCCTCTCCCCTCCACCAGCCCCTGCACACCCGCTCCCGCTGGCGGTGCCCGCAGCCTTCAACTTGCCCCATGCAGCTTGGGGCTGCCTGGCATCGGGGCCTTGCCCAAGGCATTGCCACGTCAACAGAAATCAGGGGACACCATACCCAGCCCCATGGCTCAGGAACTGCGCTTCCTCACACCTCGGACAGGTGCTGCCACTGCACCTTTCCAGGCCGGGGCTGGGGCCGGGGCCCGGGCCCGGGCCCGGGCACACTTACTCTTTGTGCAGCCGCGGCAGTCTCTCGGGCTTCCTCTTCTCTGCTCGGGGCACGAAGGCAGCAGTGCTCGCCTCTTTCCCAAGCGGGGGCCCTGGTGAGGCTGGCCGAACCTCCGGCAGTGGTTCAGCATGCCGCCAAGCCTGCGTTGGCGCCAGAGGACAACTCTGAAGCTGCTTCTCACCTCCCTCACGTGCTCTCAACTCTCAGCACGGGGAGAAGCCAGCCACTACAGGGCCTGTGCGTCCCCCCAGCACACTTGTGTCTGCTTTGCCCTCAGAAAGCCCCATGAGGAGCACAGCGCCAGGCAGGGACCCTGCACTCGTAGCCTGGCCACGCTTCACCACACTTCCCTGCTGGCCCCTCTGCTTACCTGTGCTGCCTTGTGCTGATGCCCGCAAGCAGGAATTGCAGTTCGAGGTCTGCCTTGAGCAGGTCCTTCCTGCTTGCCGTCCTCTTCCGCCTTAGAGGAGCTCTCCCGAATTGTCTGCAGCCGGCTAAAAACACACAAGCCGCGTGAGGTGATAGGAGTTCCGGGTGAGGCTGTTCTGCATCTTGCGCTCACAAGCGGCTCGGGGCCAGCCTCTGCAGCACAAGGCAGTTCTGCTGGAGCATTTGGTGTAGCTGAGTCCTTGCGTTCATGTCAACAGTGAGGAAAGAAAGCCTTGAGCTGCAGCGCTGGCAGCGGGCCCAGGAGGCCCTAAGGAAAGCTCAGGATGCCCAGGTGTGGGCCCTCTCTGGGTGGCACAAGGGGAAAACCAATGCCGTTTGCAGCACCCAGAGCCTGCAGAGACCACTAGCCACCTCCTGCCAAAGGCACTGAAGTCAGGGACGTGCTCAGAAAGACTCTGTTTTGGGGTGAAACGGGACTATTAGTGGGGGAGCCACTGTCGGGGAAGGAGGAAGTGTACCAGGCACACAAGCAAGCCCGGCATGTAGTTCTCTCTGGTATGTAGTTCTCTCTGGCACTCCTCCTGTGCCAGACAACCGCCACACCCCTGCCCCTGCCACCCCAGCCCAACAACCTTCGGAAGAAATTCACAGGCATTACGTCCAACCTAAAAAGCAGGGAAAACAGACCCTACTCTCTGCTGCTGGGGCAGGGGCTTCTGACTTTCACATTCCTCTGAGAAGTGCTCTCATTCCCACTGCAACCAAAGGAGGGCCCTTCACATCCATAGGGGAGCAGAAAAACACCCGCCACTGCTGCAGTACTTCTTGCATCAACGCCAGTCCCTGGGACACCACTTGACAACCTCACAGACTTCATACCCACAGAGCGTACAGAAACAGAAACAGCTCCCTCCCTCCCAGAAGCCCAAAAGCACACGGCCACCCGCATGCTTTGCTCCAAGAGCCTCACCTGGCAGCTGGCTTGTTTCCCCTGCTTTCCCATGCCTTTCCTCCCTTCCAGCTGGCCCCAGAGAACGGGGGTGGAGAAAGCCTTTCTCGAGACAGGAGGCGCCCACCACAAGCACTGCCTGGAAGTAGCAAGGCAGAGGAGGCTCCTCAGCAAGCATCGTTCTTTGTCACCATTTGAACAAGAAGGACAGGCAGCTGTGCTCCAGCATCGGACCAAAGAGCCCAATTCCCTTGGAGCTTTGCTCCCAAGCAGGTCTTAGGCCCTTGCTGGCGCACGATCGCGTCCAGCCTTTCCTTTCTGCAGGGCAGTCTTCTGCCCTAGAGTTCTGTGCTGCTTCTACTGCTTTCTCTAGCCCTTAGGCTTCAAAAAGGGGACATGGCTGGCAGGTCCTGGGGACCTCATGCTACTCTCTCCTTTGGCGTGGCTGCAGGCTGGAGGGCAGAGTGTCACACGAGAAGGGGAACAGATTCCTGCCCATCTCTAAGGCGCTCACATGCACAGACTTGCAAGCTAGAGCAGGGCCCCGAGTGCCAGGGCAAAGTGCCCCTCAGCAGTGGCAGCTGCAGTTGGAGCTGCACAACTGCCCCGAGAGCCCCTTCCAGGAGGAGTGCCCCCAGATCTGTCGTGATGAGCAAAGAGAGGCACAGGAGAAGCAGGCCACTAGGCCCGGCACGGCATGTTAAGCTTGCCTCCAGCCCCTCCGCTGCACAGGACAAAAGGAAAACAAACACACCTCTCTCACCAGCCAGCTGGCACTTTACCTTTTCCCTCAGTCTGCTTGTTCTGCTCCCTGTCTTTTGCCGGCCCGCCTTTGGCAGCCTCCCGACACCCTCCGGAGGAAGATGCTGGTCGCACAGGCACAGGCGTGATGACCTCACCCTCACTCCTGGAAACAAGAAAGGGACGAGAGAGACGCTGACAGCAGAGCCTTGCAGAAACCTCCTCTACATGCTTGCCCTCCATCTAGAAAGAGAAAGTCACCAAAAGACTTGTTGGCCGCCCTTCACGTTGCAGTCGGACAGAGTCTACGCAAGAAACAACCCCTTCAAAGAGCTCCAAGAGCACAAGGTCACCCTCAGCCTTTTCTCCAAGAGCCTCACCTGGCAGGCAACTTCCTTCCTTTGCTTTTCCACTCCTCCTGCTTTCTCCCCCCAGCACCAGGTGACGCAGGTGGCAAAGGCCTTTCTTGAGCAAGCAGGCACGCAGCAGGAGCACTCCCTGCAGGCAGGAAAGGAGAAGGCTCTGCAGAAAGCGTCTTTGGGAGCACTTGGTCCAGAAGGACAGGCAGATCTGCTCCAGCACCGCATCAAACAGCCTGATCCCCCGGGAGCCGCGCTCTCTAAGAGCTCTTGCTCCCTAGCACGTCCTTGGCACACCTTAGCAGCCTCTTAGCAGTCCACCTTAGCAGCCTCTTAGCAGTCCTCTCCAGGCAATCTTGCTCCCCACCTTCACACGCCCGGCATCCGCCAGAGAGGCAGACCCCCTCCAGCACTGACACCTCGGGCCCAAATGTCCTAAAGCGAAAGAGGAGCTTGCGCTGGCCACCAGGGCGCAGCACCCCGGGGCAAAACTCTCCCAGGCAGCACATCCTGACCAGGGCTCCAACCACCTACCTACTGCCGAGGACCAACGGAACAAACACGCGCACACACACAAACACACGCCCGCCTGCACACCCTCCTCTCGCTCGCCAGTCACCTGTGGCCTGACCTTTTCCGTCCGCCCGCTCTTCCTCTTTCGGGCGTGTCCGGGATCCCTTGCAGGAAGACGCCACTTGCTGCTTCTCACGGGGAAGCTTCAACTCAAATCTGGAAATGACAAGACGCCACGGTGAAGAGAAGGCACCACTTCCCCTTTGCCTCCTGCCGGCCTTGTACTCAGAAAGAAGGCCTTTCGGGGCACGTGGGGCCCTCCAGGCTCACCCAAGACATGCTTAGGTCACAAACACAGGCCCTGTATGGATCGGGTGCCTTCCACACGATGCCTTTCCTCGGCCAGCCACACACAGCACATTCGGGAACCTTGGCTTTTGGAAGCCTCACCCACGAGAAAGAGACCAGTCACAGGAAAATGTGGCCCCCATTCCTCTCTAGGCCTAAGATTGGTTAGCAGTGCCAAACACCGCCACTATTGCCTGTTCCACCCTGGGGAGACCCCCAGAGTCCCAAGTACTTGCAGACAGCAAGCTAGGAAAGAGTTGCTCCGCAGCAAGTCCTTCCTGAGGAGACAAGCTCCAGCAGGACGCTGCTACCAAGCACGAGCTGAGAAGCAAACGTACCGTGGCAACATGAAGACGCTTCTGGGACCCATGCGGAAAGCCGCGCTCCTTCTTCCTTTTACCACCAGGTGTCTCGTCCCTGGCGTCTGAAACAGACACCGAGGTACGTGAGAGCATGCCAGCGCCATTACTGCCTTGCTCCTAAAGGCAGCAAATCTTTCTTGGGCTCAGGGAAGATGCTGCCCCTGGGACACCCTGAAACAAAGCTGTCTTTCCAAATACTAGCCCTCAACGAGGAAAGCAGAAGATGCCCAGCTCAGAGTGCAGAAGGAGGAACACCGTTGCCAGGCGCTTTGCAAGGGCGAGACTCAAGACGGTCAAGGAGGACGCTCCTTCTCTCTGCCTGCAGACATCAGGCACAGGAGAAGGCGTGTGGTTCGCCAGGGTTTCTGCAGGCTGGCGTTTGCCTCTGGAAGGTCTTGCTCTGCCCCTTCTTGGAAAGACAACTCCTGGCTCAGGCGTGCTCTTAGCCCCACAGTGTCTCCAAGCATTCACATGCTTGCATCCATCGCGTGGAAGAGCAGAAAGAGCCGGCCCTTGCTCGGCCTCTGCCCGGTGGCTAAGACCTGCGGGTGCCAACTCCCTCATGGGGGTGCAAGCAGCTGGGCAGGGCCTGATGAGGGATCTTTGGGAACACAGCCTGACCCAAAGGCCCTGGCCCTGGCCCAGAGAACACGCTGGGCAGAGCCCCCCAAGACAGCAGCAGAGAGAAGGAAGAGACAGGCCCGGGAACCAGTGGCTGGGCTACAGCCTTCTTGCATCTCTCTGAGCAAATCTGCTGGCCCTCTGCAGGAGCGAGCCCTTCAGCTCTGACTGCTTTCACATCGCAGCTGCCTAAGGACACCTGGCAGCTTGCGCTCAAGGACAGGGCCCCACGAGAGAGCTGGGGAAGGGCGTTGGGCTGGCGCAAGGAGACATGCCAAGCAGCGGGCGGATGCACGCGTGGCCCAGAAGAGCCTCGCTCATGCCGCAAGGGCCTCCAGGGGCCCTGGGAAGGCCTGATTAGCGCCAGAGTCATCGACTTACCCCCAGCAGAGCTTCTAGCAGCTTTCCAGTGCCATCCATGCTGAGGAGGAAGTCGTCATAAAACCTCATTGTCACTTCCTTCTTCCGTACAGAAAGAATGCCAATGCCCTTGAAGACAAAGTCCACGTCCTGTCTTTTTGACATGGCCCAGAAGAACGCCATCGCGGTCTCATGTATGGAACACTGCACCGTTGTCAAAGGCATGCGGGCACACACGGAGAGATTCTTGTACTGCAGAGGGACTATTCTTACGTCACCTAGACCGCAGCAAAAGACGAACAACGTCACCTCGGCAGCAGGCTCCAAGAACAAGGGGACAAGACTTTCTGGCAAGACGCTGCTGCTACAGAGCAGGCTCTTGAATCCCCTGCTGCAGCGCCTAGGAGCGGTTTATGGAGTCCCTCCTGGGAAGAGGCCGAGCACTCTGCAAACTCACGGGCTCAGGGGGGCAGCAGTCATTTGGCCAGGGCAGGAAGCAAAAGAAGAAAACTAACCATCCCGAAGGAACCCTTGACCGGAGGGCAGGACAAGGCGGGCAGATGGGTGCAGGGCCCACGACAAAGGGCCCGGCGCCACGCCATTGTGCCCTCTGGCTAAGCCGATGCCACGTCGATAGATACAAGGGCGAAGCAAAGCGCAAGGACGGCACCGCAGCCCGTAAGGACCATTCGGCCCCTCTGGCCCTTGGTAGCCAGCAAAAGTCTCCCTGCGCTGCTGGGGCCAGCAGCCTATCCCTCCCACGCACCCCGCTGCAGGCGTATTACTAGCAAAGCACACCCGGGGGCCCCTCTGAGCACCTGCTCCTGGCTGGCCTGTCCAGCTCAAACAAGCCAAAGTTGCTCTCAGGCCACTTTGAGGCGTTCAGCCATGTCTTCAGAGCAGTTGGCCTGCCCCTCAAGCTTGGGGCAAGGGCAGGCAAAGGTTTTTAACCTGCCTTCTTACCAGGAATGTCTTCTTGAGCGCCCCTGGCCTGGTATTCCTGGGCAACAACCTCCGAAATACGAAACATGGGTCTCCGAACGATCGAAAGCTCCCCGTTCACGGAGCACTCGGAGTGCTGAAGAACATAGAACACCCCCACTCCTAGTATCTTGACACCCTGAGAACAGCAGCAAAGAGGGAGAGAAGGAACAAGCATCAGTAGCCTGGAGACACAAAAACTGTCCGATGGCTTGCCAGAGCGTGGGGGCTGCTGCTCTGCGCCCTGCCCACCCCTAGCATGCCGAGGGCAAGATGGGCCACTTGGGAAAGCTTTGGAGAGAAAGCACATACTCCAGACCTTTCTTTCCTCTTGCTCCTCTGCTCTCCTCAAAAATCTCTTTGCACAAGCAACAGCAGAGACAACATTCCTCCCCTCCATACAGGTGGGGGGAGGGGGTGGCAGGGAGGGGAGCAGGGGGCATTTCCAACAGTGGGCACCAAGTCCTTGGCACTCTGTGGCACAGGGATGTCAGGGCCAGGCAAACCACCAGCATTTCAGGAGGGGAGGAACAGGACACAAGACCCACCTTGTTCTCTGCCAAGCGCTCTAGAATGTATTCTGAGACGCTGTCCCAAATGCTAACAATCTCTGGAAAGCAAGGCAAAGAGGTATCATGCGCCAAGTCAGCAAGCTCACTACCTTTCAGCACCCCGCTCCCCAGGCAGGTGGCAAGTGCAGGTGAGATGAAACGTACCGCCACCCCAAGCCAAAACACGCAAGGCGCTCCCCAGGACGGCCCTTCCGGACCTCAGCCGCAAGGACACTGCAGGGACGCCTCCGCCCACTTCTAAGCAAGGCTCCTGTCCTTTCAGGTGGCCATGCCAAAGGGCGACCCACCCGCTCAGGAAACGGGGACTAGGTTCCCACAGCAGCGAGAAGACCGTGCAGTGCCTACCCACAGGAGTCACCCACGCTCAGGGCAGCCCCAGCTGCCTCCCCTGCAGGGACCATTTTCACCTCCATTCAACGCCTGCACACACACACGCTCTGCACGGCCACCCGAGCAGCCCCAGCCCTTTCAGCCAGCTGCCAGCTCAGGGCACGCAATCCCCACTGCGAGGCAACCCACGGCTTCTGCCTGCACGTGCCCTGGAAGGCACGGGCAGAGGAAGCTCCTCAGGACAACGAGCCAGCCGGCCCGGCTGCCAAACTCACCCCTGGGCTGCCAACGGTCGAGCGGCCTGCTCTCCCGTGCCACCCACTCGCCCTGTCCAGCCCTCCCCTACAGAGCCCAGCGCTTCCACTGCCTGTCTCGCGGCTCATACCGTCTACAGCCTTACCGTAACGGTTGAGATTCCTGAGCGTTGGAAACATGTCATGCCACAGTTTCGCCATCTTCGCGCCCCCTCGCGCTCAATGGGGCCCTGTAGCAGGAGGGTGACGAGGAAACTTCTCCTCCCAGGAGCCGCCTCCTCCTCCTCCTCTGCACTTCCCCAGGTAGGCTCCAGCGCTGTCGCGCGGCCTCCCTTCGCCCTCTCAGTGCGCTGCAAAGCAGCTCCTCCAGAGAAGAGCGGTGGCGAGAGCAGCCCCAGCACCTGCACGTGCCAAGGCCTCGCAGGGAAGTGTGGGCAGGGCTCGGGGGCCCCGTGGCGGGAGGGGAGCTGTGACTGTGATGCGGCATGTCCCACTGTGAGCCCAGCCCGTGTCACCAAGGGGCTCACAGGCACCCTTACCGTCCAAAGCATTTCTCTTGGGCCCACAGGAGGGGCAATTTCACAGCCCCAGAGCAGCCAGACCGCAAAGGGGTTTCAGCAGGTCTCCGCTCTGACCTCCTGCTGCAAGTGCGGCTGACCAGAGCAGACTTCCCAGGCCCGGGCGCCACTGAGGGGCCACTGGCTCCATGGATTCCCCCACCACCCCGGGCCCCTGGGCCAGTGCTCCACCACCCTTAGGCTACAGCGCTTTTCCCCGTCTCTCATGGCAATTGCCCCCACTGCCACTACTGCCATTGCCCATCCTCCCGGCCCCCCCCCCACCCGGCACCTCTGGGAAGGCTCTGCCTCCACCCTCTCACCCCCCTCCCGTTAGGCCCCTGCCGCCTGATCCTCTTGCGCCTTCTCTTCTCCCGGCTCAACAGCCCCACGCCCTCAGCCTCTCCTCGCACTGCTGGGCTCCAGCTGCCCACCAGCTCCCAGCCCGCCCCACAACGAACGGCTCCTCCAGGGCCACGCTCCCTTCCTGGTGTCCCTGCCCCCCTGCAGCTCCCCCCACAGGCCACAGTCCCCTCAGAGGCGCACCTCCTCTGGCATGAAGCGCCTCCTTCCAAAAGTACCTCTCCAGCCATGTCCCCAGCAACGGCTCCTTGCACGGCTCGCCTTCGCTTCCTTCTGCTTTTCTCCAGAAACATGCCTCTGCACCCTTCTCCTCACGAGTGCCCTTTCGTGTGGCCTCCTGTGGCTCCACGGAGGCCGCCCCCAGCTGCGGGATCTGCGGCCCTGCCGCCGCATGCCCCAGGCAGGGGCCGGGCCTCGGTGCCCCGCTCCTCCCTCCCTCCCTCCCTCCCTCCCTGCCTGCCTGCCTGCCTGCCTGCCCGCCCGCTGCCCCAGCGTTGGGGGAAAGCCTTGCCCGGTCCCTGGGCGGCGCTGCGGGCTCCCTGCTGTGCCCAGAGCCCCCGGCCCCGCACGGGCAGCCCCGAGCAGCACGCCCAGGTGGCACTGCTTGCTGCGCAGTAAGGACTGGTGCCAGGGACTGTCGGGGATGGGGGAGGCCCCGCTGCCCGCGGGGAGGCGGGAGGCAGGCAGCGTTGAGCCGGGGCCCGGCAGCCCACCGGGAGCTGGTGGGGGTGTGGGGCAGAGCCATAGCAAGGGAAGGGGCCAGAGTGCAGGAGGCAATCCCAGGTGCCCCCTCCCCGAGCAGAGGGGCCTGGGAGAAGGCAGGGGGTCAGGGCCGGGCCGGGGGCTGGTGGCCGGGTGCTTGGCTGCGCCATGCTGACCTGCTCATGCCAGGGCATGGCTGCTTTGCGCCGATTGCAGGCAGTGTCCCCCCGCGGAGGAGCTGGCCCCTGCTGGCTTCCCCTTGGGCCATGCAGCTGCCTGCCAGTGCTCAAGGTCCCGCCGGGGCTCCAGCGACGCTGGGAGAGGTGCCGAGGGGGCACCGGCTGCTGCTAGCAACTTCCCGGGGACCCCTGAGGCAGTGGCTGGTGCTGAGGGAAGGGCAGCGGGCAAGGAGCCGCAGGCAGCACTTGTTTGACCCATGCGTTGCCTCTGCTTGCAGGCCACACTGCCCAAGGCATTGGGACTTGAGCGCGGCAGCCAGGCGAGGCAGGGCAGCTGCCGCTGAGGCAGCAGAGCCAAGCCCCAAGCCCCTCCGCTCGGTGAGGCTTGGGAAGGGCAGAGCTGGGAGAAGCTGGTGCCCCTCAAACCTCGTTCTCCCAGCAGAGCAGAGGGCACGTAAGGCAGAGCTTTCAGCCAGTGAAAATTGCTGGCTCATGCCTTCCTTTTTCAGAGGCCTGGTTTGCGCAAGGCCAGCGGTGCTGCCTGCCCACCAGTGCCCACCCAGGCTGCGGTCGGAGGAGACCTGCTCCTTGCATTGGTCCCGACCAGAGTTCGGCACCAGAAGACACAGCCCCTGAGGGGGCACCGCAGCACACAAGTGTGGCTTGGCATGCCTGGCTCACCAGCAGAAAGGGACCATGCAGACTAAGGTGGAGTCAATCAGCCAGAACGGAGCACAGAGCAACAATACAGTTGAAAACACAAAGCCTAGCTAAGTGTGTGTGAGGTTCCCCGTGGGGAGCCCCGTGATGCTTCTGGGGAGGCCTTGGGCAGGGAGGTGCCTCCTGCCGAGGCCCCCGGCAGCTGGGATGCCGGCTGCAGGGCTTTCGGCAGCTCCAGCTTCCCTCTTCCTGCCCTGCCAGGGGTGAAGGCCAGGCTGCCTGCAGGGATGGGCTACTGCCGCCCCCAGGCCTCCTGAGGAGGGGCAGTGCAGCCCCAAAATCACCTTGCAAAGCCAGCAGCCCTGGGCGTGGGCTGAGGTGGGTGCCAGGGTGCACGCTGGAGCGCAGACTCTGGGATCCACAGGCCTCCAAGGCCAGGGCCTGCAGGGCCAGGGCAGGGATGACGAGGCTGTGGGGCTCTGACCCTGCAAGAGAGACCGCAGGAACACCTTGTGCTGGCCCTGGGCTGAGAGCAGAGGGGAGCAGGAGGCTTCGTGGCCTCCACGCCCCAAACCAACAGCAAATTTGTGCCCAAAAGCTCTCAGAGGAGGCTTCAGTCCCGGTCAGCTGCCCGTGTCCTGCACTGATTTCGTATGCTCAAACCTTGTGATGGGCAGAAGGCAACATGCTTGTACCCCAAGGCAGCCCCCTTTAGTGGCCAAGCCAAGGACCTGCTCTTAGCATCACTGCAGGAGTAACCGTCTAATTAAAGGCTTGCAATTAGCCCACCTCCAATTAGTGCACAGCAACTCAAACAAAGGGTCTTCTTAAAGGACAAGTCTCCTTAATGCAACCTAAATGGTCCTACGTTCCCTGTGCAGGGGCGACCCTTCTACATCCCCCACCGCCAAGGCTGCGGCGCGCATGGGCATGGGCATTGGCTTCAGGGTCCCAGCTCCTTCCTCAGTGGGAGGTGGCTGCTGCTGGTGGCTTCCTCCATCGCATAGTTGGGCTGACACTATTAAGCCTGCTCCTAATAGGCTCTCTTAAGGCTAATAATGTGGCATAAATAGCCAACAAATGCTAGAAGGAGTCACCAAAACTAAAGCAGCACTTTAAAATGCAACTCCTACATTTAGCATCGAGGAAATAAGCCCCTCCACCTTACTCCCAATTTGACACTCTCGGGAGAGTGCTTTAGGGGATGCTAATGCGTGTTTTGCCCTTCCTTGCTCCAACACGGGTCAGGCTCAGCACAGTGGAGAGGGAAAGACTCTGGCGGGGCGGAGGGGGTGGGGTGCGAGCTTTGTGCTCGCCCAGGGCCCTGCACTGGCCCCCTCCTCTGTCCTGCCCCTGAACATCCCAGACTCCGTTGGCTACAGTCGCCTGCTCCTTGCCAGGCCTTTGTGTTGACTCTGATGAGCCTTTGGGCGTTTCATGTCACTCTAGGAGCTGGAAGAGAGCCTGCCTCATGACACGGGGTTGCAAGGAGAGCCACTGGCCGTGGAAGAGGACTGCTTGCCTGGCCTCGCTCAGGAGTCCCATCCTGCCCACCCCGGGCATCTCTCTCTTTCCTGCCCGCTGACACGGTCTTTCTCCGGAGGGAAGCAGTGAGGCTACATCTCCGCACAGTGCTGGGTGGCCTGGGGAAGGCCGGGCACATGCCAAGCGGGGAGCTGGACACAGGTCTCCACCGAGTGCTGTCGGGGGGCTGGCACCGGTGCCTGGGGCACGTGTGCTCCAGGCACTTCCCAAATAAGCTCCACTGGTGCAGCCTCCTCTTCACCTGGATGTTGAGTTCCAGGGCCTCCTGCCACGCCTCCTCCAGCAGGAACAGGGCCTGCGCAGGCGTACTGCTTTCCTGCCCTTCAGCCTGCTCCTGGTGGGGAATGCAGGTGTGCGGGCATGTCCGGGTGTCCTGCCTCATTTCAGCAGGGTCACTTGCTCCTGCTGGTTCCTTCTGTGGCCCCACCTGGCCTCACAGAGCCCCACATCCTGCCCGTCAACCCCAAGGGGGACGCAAGGCCCTCAGCTCACCCAAGAGAGAACCCCCAACCTCCCTCTGCTCGTCCACCCACCCGCCTCAGCATATAGCACGGCCCAAGGCCCATCCCTGGGCCCTGGCACTGTCACGGTCCCTCTCCTGACCACAGGACCCACTGGCGCTGGTGAGTGCCCGAGCAGTTAGGCCGCTGTCTTTTCTCCCATGGCCAGTGACTTGCAGGGCTGTGCAGGACCCAGGAGTCCTGCTGGCCTGTCCCTCCATAACGTACCAGGGGCAGGGAGTCGCAGAGCTGCACCTCGGAGGTGCTCTGGGGCCTAGCAAGTGCAGGGGACCGGAGGGGGCCTGGGAGCATGCCTGGGGCCACTGGCACATCAGGACAGGGCAGGAGCCCAGGAGGGAGAATCCAAGCACACGGGTAGCAGGCCCGGCCGGCCCTGCCGAGCTCCACTGGGTTGAAGAGCGGCCCAGCAGGGGCTGTGCAGGGCAGGGAAATGGGGACTGCTCCCCAGCCTCACAGCCCCAGCCTGCGGGGCTGAGGGGCTGCCCTGGCCCACAGGGCCCTGGCACACGCGTTTGCACATGGGAAGGGAGGCATCTGCACCTCCAGGCAGCAGTCAGCGGCTGGCAGGGTAGAGAGACTACGGGCCCTGCGGCAGATGAGCAGAGCCCGTGGGAGCACAAGGAGCAGCCGAGGGCTGACGGAGGCCCAGGGACAAGCACGGCTCATCCCAGCTTTGCCTGCCTGGAGAGCCCTGCAGCTGCAGCAAAAAGCCAGGCATCTGCGCTCCCAGGTGGCCGGCCGCACCGCTCCACCCCACAGCAACTCCCTCCTTTGCCCTTCACCCTTCCCCATGCAACCCTGAGAAGGGCTCCAGCGTCCCTGCACACCAGCCCTCAGAGCACCCCTGGGGCTGTGGGCACGTCAGGTGCAGCTGTGTCCTGGCCACCATGGTGTGCACCGTGCAGTGTCTCTGTGCGTGTGGAGAGCGCGGGCGCGTGTGCGGATGCGTGTGCAGCGTCAATGGTGTGCCAGGCTGGCGCACGTGCACTGTGCAGGTGCAGGCCTGGCTGTGCGGGAGGGTCTTGGTGAGTGAGAGGTGTGAGCTGTGTGCGTAGCCGTCCTGTGGAGGGTAATGAAGGAAGGGGCATGTGTCTGTGCGTGTGTCTGTGCGCTGTGCTGAGAACGGGTTAGGCGGTGGTGTGCATGCACGTGCACTCTGTGGCGCGCGTGCCTGCATGCTGCAGCCCGTGTGTGGGCGATATTCTGTTCAGGCTCTACAAAATAACTGGAGGAGCACATGGGTTTGTACAGCTCTTCCTTTCATCTTTCAGGAGCACGCTTCCAGACTTCGCCGCAATAGTCACGTTTCCTCTGCACCACCAGCAAGTCCTGGTCCCTTTCCCTTTGAGCCTGGAGAGTCATCCGCTGCCCAGGGCTAGGGCATGGAAAAGGAACCGTTTGGTTTCAGGCACAGGCAGAAGGGCACGGAAATGCTGCAGGCCTAGCGCAGGGCACATCATCTGGCCTCTGCCTCTGCTGGCATTCCTATGCTTTCTCGGATGGGCGAGGGGCCCCCTGGGGTGCGAGGCAAGGACATGACCACATGACTACCACGGGCAGGTAATCAGCCTGCACAGGAGTCAGGCGCGGGATGAGACTTTGGCCCAAACTGGCATCAAAGCACAGGGCAAGGCCTCCACGTGTGGAGACTTGGGGAGGCAAGGACGGAGCGTGCCTTTGGAAAAGGGAGAGCCAAAGCGTCGCTCCAGGAATCCTGTCACCTTGGGTAGCCCCCGTGTTCTGGTCCCACCTGGGAATCCTACCCCTGAGAGCCCAACACCTGCCCCTGGGCTGGAAGGCTGCCTGCTCCCAGGCCACAGCCTCCAAAGCCTGTTGCTCTCCCTCGACGGGTGCCAGAAAAAGACACCCCCCCAACCTCCCCTCCTCTGGGCTGCTCCTGGGTGTGGAAGGAAGGCCAGTGCAGGGGAAGGCAAAACAGCACCCCCAGCTGGAGAAATTTACCAGAGGAAGCGCTTCTCTTGGGAATTCCTCTGCCGATTCAGCTCTACCCTCTGCTTCCACTCTTCCCGACGCGCTTGGTAAGTCTCCAAGACTTGCAGGGTGTGGCTTGCTCGTACAGAAAGCTGCCTGCAAGAGCAGGGAAAAAGTTCCCTCTCCCCTTCTGGCTGAGGCCCTCCTGCCTCTCCCCTCCACCAGCCCCTGCACACCCGCTCCCGCTGGCGGTGCCCGCAGCCTTCAACTTGCCCCATGCAGCTTGGGGCTGCCTGGCATCGGGGCCTTGCCCAAGGCATTGCCACGTCAACAGAAATCAGGGGACACCATACCCAGCCCCATGGCTCAGGAACTGCGCTTCCTCACACCTCGGACAGGTGCTGCCACTGCACCTTTCCAGGCCGGGGCTGGGGCCGGGGCCCGGGCCCGGGCCCGGGCACACTTACTCTTTGTGCAGCCGCGGCAGTCTCTCGGGCTTCCTCTTCTCTGCTCGGGGCACGAAGGCAGCAGTGCTCGCCTCTTTCCCAAGCGGGGGCCCTGGTGAGGCTGGCCGAACCTCCGGCAGTGGTTCAGCATGCCGCCAAGCCTGCGTTGGCGCCAGAGGACAACTCTGAAGCTGCTTCTCACCTCCCTCACGTGCTCTCAACTCTCAGCACGGGGAGAAGCCAGCCACTACAGGGCCTGTGCGTCCCCCCAGCACACTTGTGTCTGCTTTGCCCTCAGAAAGCCCCATGAGGAGCACAGCGCCAGGCAGGGACCCTGCACTCGTAGCCTGGCCACGCTTCACCACACTTCCCTGCTGGCCCCTCTGCTTACCTGTGCTGCCTTGTGCTGATGCCCGCAAGCAGGAATTGCAGTTCGAGGTCTGCCTTGAGCAGGTCCTTCCTGCTTGCCGTCCTCTTCCGCCTTAGAGGAGCTCTCCCGAATTGTCTGCAGCCGGCTAAAAACACACAAGCCGCGTGAGGTGATAGGAGTTCCGGGTGAGGCTGTTCTGCATCTTGCGCTCACAAGCGGCTCGGGGCCAGCCTCTGCAGCACAAGGCAGTTCTGCTGGAGCATTTGGTGTAGCTGAGTCCTTGCGTTCATGTCAACAGTGAGGAAAGAAAGCCTTGAGCTGCAGCGCTGGCAGCGGGCCCAGGAGGCCCTAAGGAAAGCTCAGGATGCCCAGGTGTGGGCCCTCTCTGGGTGGCACAAGGGGAAAACCAATGCCGTTTGCAGCACCCAGAGCCTGCAGAGACCACTAGCCACCTCCTGCCAAAGGCACTGAAGTCAGGGACGTGCTCAGAAAGACTCTGTTTTGGGGTGAAACGGGACTATTAGTGGGGGAGCCACTGTCGGGGAAGGAGGAAGTGTACCAGGCACACAAGCAAGCCCGGCATGTAGTTCTCTCTGGTATGTAGTTCTCTCTGGCACTCCTCCTGTGCCAGACAACCGCCACACCCCTGCCCCTGCCACCCCAGCCCAACAACCTTCGGAAGAAATTCACAGGCATTACGTCCAACCTAAAAAGCAGGGAAAACAGACCCTACTCTCTGCTGCTGGGGCAGGGGCTTCTGACTTTCACATTCCTCTGAGAAGTGCTCTCATTCCCACTGCAACCAAAGGAGGGCCCTTCACATCCATAGGGGAGCAGAAAAACACCCGCCACTGCTGCAGTACTTCTTGCATCAACGCCAGTCCCTGGGACACCACTTGACAACCTCACAGACTTCATACCCACAGAGCGTACAGAAACAGAAACAGCTCCCTCCCTCCCAGAAGCCCAAAAGCACACGGCCACCCGCATGCTTTGCTCCAAGAGCCTCACCTGGCAGCTGGCTTGTTTCCCCTGCTTTCCCATGCCTTTCCTCCCTTCCAGCTGGCCCCAGAGAACGGGGGTGGAGAAAGCCTTTCTCGAGACAGGAGGCGCCCACCACAAGCACTGCCTGGAAGTAGCAAGGCAGAGGAGGCTCCTCAGCAAGCATCGTTCTTTGTCACCATTTGAACAAGAAGGACAGGCAGCTGTGCTCCAGCATCGGACCAAAGAGCCCAATTCCCTTGGAGCTTTGCTCCCAAGCAGGTCTTAGGCCCTTGCTGGCGCACGATCGCGTCCAGCCTTTCCTTTCTGCAGGGCAGTCTTCTGCCCTAGAGTTCTGTGCTGCTTCTACTGCTTTCTCTAGCCCTTAGGCTTCAAAAAGGGGACATGGCTGGCAGGTCCTGGGGACCTCATGCTACTCTCTCCTTTGGCGTGGCTGCAGGCTGGAGGGCAGAGTGTCACACGAGAAGGGGAACAGATTCCTGCCCATCTCTAAGGCGCTCACATGCACAGACTTGCAAGCTAGAGCAGGGCCCCGAGTGCCAGGGCAAAGTGCCCCTCAGCAGTGGCAGCTGCAGTTGGAGCTGCACAACTGCCCCGAGAGCCCCTTCCAGGAGGAGTGCCCCCAGATCTGTCGTGATGAGCAAAGAGAGGCACAGGAGAAGCAGGCCACTAGGCCCGGCACGGCATGTTAAGCTTGCCTCCAGCCCCTCCGCTGCACAGGACAAAAGGAAAACAAACACACCTCTCTCACCAGCCAGCTGGCACTTTACCTTTTCCCTCAGTCTGCTTGTTCTGCTCCCTGTCTTTTGCCGGCCCGCCTTTGGCAGCCTCCCGACACCCTCCGGAGGAAGATGCTGGTCGCACAGGCACAGGCGTGATGACCTCACCCTCACTCCTGGAAACAAGAAAGGGACGAGAGAGACGCTGACAGCAGAGCCTTGCAGAAACCTCCTCTACATGCTTGCCCTCCATCTAGAAAGAGAAAGTCACCAAAAGACTTGTTGGCCGCCCTTCACGTTGCAGTCGGACAGAGTCTACGCAAGAAACAACCCCTTCAAAGAGCTCCAAGAGCACAAGGTCACCCTCAGCCTTTTCTCCAAGAGCCTCACCTGGCAGGCAACTTCCTTCCTTTGCTTTTCCACTCCTCCTGCTTTCTCCCCCCAGCACCAGGTGACGCAGGTGGCAAAGGCCTTTCTTGAGCAAGCAGGCACGCAGCAGGAGCACTCCCTGCAGGCAGGAAAGGAGAAGGCTCTGCAGAAAGCGTCTTTGGGAGCACTTGGTCCAGAAGGACAGGCAGATCTGCTCCAGCACCGCATCAAACAGCCTGATCCCCCGGGAGCCGCGCTCTCTAAGAGCTCTTGCTCCCTAGCACGTCCTTGGCACACCTTAGCAGCCTCTTAGCAGTCCACCTTAGCAGCCTCTTAGCAGTCCTCTCCAGGCAATCTTGCTCCCCACCTTCACACGCCCGGCATCCGCCAGAGAGGCAGACCCCCTCCAGCACTGACACCTCGGGCCCAAATGTCCTAAAGCGAAAGAGGAGCTTGCGCTGGCCACCAGGGCGCAGCACCCCGGGGCAAAACTCTCCCAGGCAGCACATCCTGACCAGGGCTCCAACCACCTACCTACTGCCGAGGACCAACGGAACAAACACGCGCACACACACAAACACACGCCCGCCTGCACACCCTCCTCTCGCTCGCCAGTCACCTGTGGCCTGACCTTTTCCGTCCGCCCGCTCTTCCTCTTTCGGGCGTGTCCGGGATCCCTTGCAGGAAGACGCCACTTGCTGCTTCTCACGGGGAAGCTTCAACTCAAATCTGGAAATGACAAGACGCCACGGTGAAGAGAAGGCACCACTTCCCCTTTGCCTCCTGCCGGCCTTGTACTCAGAAAGAAGGCCTTTCGGGGCACGTGGGGCCCTCCAGGCTCACCCAAGACATGCTTAGGTCACAAACACAGGCCCTGTATGGATCGGGTGCCTTCCACACGATGCCTTTCCTCGGCCAGCCACACACAGCACATTCGGGAACCTTGGCTTTTGGAAGCCTCACCCACGAGAAAGAGACCAGTCACAGGAAAATGTGGCCCCCATTCCTCTCTAGGCCTAAGATTGGTTAGCAGTGCCAAACACCGCCACTATTGCCTGTTCCACCCTGGGGAGACCCCCAGAGTCCCAAGTACTTGCAGACAGCAAGCTAGGAAAGAGTTGCTCCGCAGCAAGTCCTTCCTGAGGAGACAAGCTCCAGCAGGACGCTGCTACCAAGCACGAGCTGAGAAGCAAACGTACCGTGGCAACATGAAGACGCTTCTGGGACCCATGCGGAAAGCCGCGCTCCTTCTTCCTTTTACCACCAGGTGTCTCGTCCCTGGCGTCTGAAACAGACACCGAGGTACGTGAGAGCATGCCAGCGCCATTACTGCCTTGCTCCTAAAGGCAGCAAATCTTTCTTGGGCTCAGGGAAGATGCTGCCCCTGGGACACCCTGAAACAAAGCTGTCTTTCCAAATACTAGCCCTCAACGAGGAAAGCAGAAGATGCCCAGCTCAGAGTGCAGAAGGAGGAACACCGTTGCCAGGCGCTTTGCAAGGGCGAGACTCAAGACGGTCAAGGAGGACGCTCCTTCTCTCTGCCTGCAGACATCAGGCACAGGAGAAGGCGTGTGGTTCGCCAGGGTTTCTGCAGGCTGGCGTTTGCCTCTGGAAGGTCTTGCTCTGCCCCTTCTTGGAAAGACAACTCCTGGCTCAGGCGTGCTCTTAGCCCCACAGTGTCTCCAAGCATTCACATGCTTGCATCCATCGCGTGGAAGAGCAGAAAGAGCCGGCCCTTGCTCGGCCTCTGCCCGGTGGCTAAGACCTGCGGGTGCCAACTCCCTCATGGGGGTGCAAGCAGCTGGGCAGGGCCTGATGAGGGATCTTTGGGAACACAGCCTGACCCAAAGGCCCTGGCCCTGGCCCAGAGAACACGCTGGGCAGAGCCCCCCAAGACAGCAGCAGAGAGAAGGAAGAGACAGGCCCGGGAACCAGTGGCTGGGCTACAGCCTTCTTGCATCTCTCTGAGCAAATCTGCTGGCCCTCTGCAGGAGCGAGCCCTTCAGCTCTGACTGCTTTCACATCGCAGCTGCCTAAGGACACCTGGCAGCTTGCGCTCAAGGACAGGGCCCCACGAGAGAGCTGGGGAAGGGCGTTGGGCTGGCGCAAGGAGACATGCCAAGCAGCGGGCGGATGCACGCGTGGCCCAGAAGAGCCTCGCTCATGCCGCAAGGGCCTCCAGGGGCCCTGGGAAGGCCTGATTAGCGCCAGAGTCATCGACTTACCCCCAGCAGAGCTTCTAGCAGCTTTCCAGTGCCATCCATGCTGAGGAGGAAGTCGTCATAAAACCTCATTGTCACTTCCTTCTTCCGTACAGAAAGAATGCCAATGCCCTTGAAGACAAAGTCCACGTCCTGTCTTTTTGACATGGCCCAGAAGAACGCCATCGCGGTCTCATGTATGGAACACTGCACCGTTGTCAAAGGCATGCGGGCACACACGGAGAGATTCTTGTACTGCAGAGGGACTATTCTTACGTCACCTAGACCGCAGCAAAAGACGAACAACGTCACCTCGGCAGCAGGCTCCAAGAACAAGGGGACAAGACTTTCTGGCAAGACGCTGCTGCTACAGAGCAGGCTCTTGAATCCCCTGCTGCAGCGCCTAGGAGCGGTTTATGGAGTCCCTCCTGGGAAGAGGCCGAGCACTCTGCAAACTCACGGGCTCAGGGGGGCAGCAGTCATTTGGCCAGGGCAGGAAGCAAAAGAAGAAAACTAACCATCCCGAAGGAACCCTTGACCGGAGGGCAGGACAAGGCGGGCAGATGGGTGCAGGGCCCACGACAAAGGGCCCGGCGCCACGCCATTGTGCCCTCTGGCTAAGCCGATGCCACGTCGATAGATACAAGGGCGAAGCAAAGCGCAAGGACGGCACCGCAGCCCGTAAGGACCATTCGGCCCCTCTGGCCCTTGGTAGCCAGCAAAAGTCTCCCTGCGCTGCTGGGGCCAGCAGCCTATCCCTCCCACGCACCCCGCTGCAGGCGTATTACTAGCAAAGCACACCCGGGGGCCCCTCTGAGCACCTGCTCCTGGCTGGCCTGTCCAGCTCAAACAAGCCAAAGTTGCTCTCAGGCCACTTTGAGGCGTTCAGCCATGTCTTCAGAGCAGTTGGCCTGCCCCTCAAGCTTGGGGCAAGGGCAGGCAAAGGTTTTTAACCTGCCTTCTTACCAGGAATGTCTTCTTGAGCGCCCCTGGCCTGGTATTCCTGGGCAACAACCTCCGAAATACGAAACATGGGTCTCCGAACGATCGAAAGCTCCCCGTTCACGGAGCACTCGGAGTGCTGAAGAACATAGAACACCCCCACTCCTAGTATCTTGACACCCTGAGAACAGCAGCAAAGAGGGAGAGAAGGAACAAGCATCAGTAGCCTGGAGACACAAAAACTGTCCGATGGCTTGCCAGAGCGTGGGGGCTGCTGCTCTGCGCCCTGCCCACCCCTAGCATGCCGAGGGCAAGATGGGCCACTTGGGAAAGCTTTGGAGAGAAAGCACATACTCCAGACCTTTCTTTCCTCTTGCTCCTCTGCTCTCCTCAAAAATCTCTTTGCACAAGCAACAGCAGAGACAACATTCCTCCCCTCCATACAGGTGGGGGGAGGGGGTGGCAGGGAGGGGAGCAGGGGGCATTTCCAACAGTGGGCACCAAGTCCTTGGCACTCTGTGGCACAGGGATGTCAGGGCCAGGCAAACCACCAGCATTTCAGGAGGGGAGGAACAGGACACAAGACCCACCTTGTTCTCTGCCAAGCGCTCTAGAATGTATTCTGAGACGCTGTCCCAAATGCTAACAATCTCTGGAAAGCAAGGCAAAGAGGTATCATGCGCCAAGTCAGCAAGCTCACTACCTTTCAGCACCCCGCTCCCCAGGCAGGTGGCAAGTGCAGGTGAGATGAAACGTACCGCCACCCCAAGCCAAAACACGCAAGGCGCTCCCCAGGACGGCCCTTCCGGACCTCAGCCGCAAGGACACTGCAGGGACGCCTCCGCCCACTTCTAAGCAAGGCTCCTGTCCTTTCAGGTGGCCATGCCAAAGGGCGACCCACCCGCTCGGGAAACGGGGACTAGGTTCCCACAGCAGCGAGAAGACCGTGCAGTGCCTACCCACAGGAGTCACCCACGCTCAGGGCAGCCCCAGCTGCCTCCCCTGCAGGGACCATTTTCACCTCCATTCAACGCCTGCACACACACACGCTCTGCACGGCCACCCGAGCAGCCCCAGCCCTTTCAGCCAGCTGCCAGCTCAGGGCACGCAATCCCCACTGCGAGGCAACCCACGGCTTCTGCCTGCACGTGCCCTGGAAGGCACGGGCAGAGGAAGCTCCTCAGGACAACGAGCCAGCCGGCCCGGCTGCCAAACTCACCCCTGGGCTGCCAACGGTCGAGCGGCCTGCTCTCCCGTGCCACCCACTCGCCCTGTCCAGCCCTCCCCTACAGAGCCCAGCGCTTCCACTGCCTGTCTCGCGGCTCATACCGTCTACAGCCTTACCGTAACGGTTGAGATTCCTGAGCGTTGGAAACATGTCATGCCACAGTTTCGCCATCTTCGCGCCCCCTCGCGCTCAATGGGGCCCTGTAGCAGGAGGGTGACGAGGAAACTTCTCCTCCCAGGAGCCGCCTCCTCCTCCTCCTCTGCACTTCCCCAGGTAGGCTCCAGCGCTGTCGCGCGGCCTCCCTTCGCCCTCTCAGTGCGCTGCAAAGCAGCTCCTCCAGAGAAGAGCGGTGGCGAGAGCAGCCCCAGCACCTGCACGTGCCAAGGCCTCGCAGGGAAGTGTGGGCAGGGCTCGGGGGCCCCGTGGCGGGAGGGGAGCTGTGACTGTGATGCGGCATGTCCCACTGTGAGCCCAGCCCGTGTCACCAAGGGGCTCACAGGCACCCTTACCGTCCAAAGCATTTCTCTTGGGCCCACAGGAGGGGCAATTTCACAGCCCCAGAGCAGCCAGACCGCAAAGGGGTTTCAGCAGGTCTCCGCTCTGACCTCCTGCTGCAAGTGCGGCTGACCAGAGCAGACTTCCCAGGCCCGGGCGCCACTGAGGGGCCACTGGCTCCATGGATTCCCCCACCACCCCGGGCCCCTGGGCCAGTGCTCCACCACCCTTAGGCTACAGCGCTTTTCCCCGTCTCTCATGGCAATTGCCCCCACTGCCACTACTGCCATTGCCCATCCTCCCGGCCCCCCCCCCACCCGGCACCTCTGGGAAGGCTCTGCCTCCACCCTCTCACCCCCCTCCCGTTAGGCCCCTGCCGCCTGATCCTCTTGCGCCTTCTCTTCTCCCGGCTCAACAGCCCCACGCCCTCAGCCTCTCCTCGCACTGCTGGGCTCCAGCTGCCCACCAGCTCCCAGCCCGCCCCACAACGAACGGCTCCTCCAGGGCCACGCTCCCTTCCTGGTGTCCCTGCCCCCCTGCAGCTCCCCCCACAGGCCACAGTCCCCTCAGAGGCGCACCTCCTCTGGCATGAAGCGCCTCCTTCCAAAAGTACCTCTCCAGCCATGTCCCCAGCAACGGCTCCTTGCACGGCTCGCCTTCGCTTCCTTCTGCTTTTCTCCAGAAACATGCCTCTGCACCCTTCTCCTCACGAGTGCCCTTTCGTGTGGCCTCCTGTGGCTCCACGGAGGCCGCCCCCAGCTGCGGGATCTGCGGCCCTGCCGCTGCATGCCCCAGGCAGGGGCCGGGCCTCGGTGCCCCGCTCCTCCCTCCCTCCCTCCCTCCCTCCCTGCCTGCCTGCCTGCCTGCCTGCCCGCCCGCTGCCCCAGCGTTGGGGGAAAGCCTTGCCCGGGCCCTGGGTGGCGCTGCGGGCTCCCTGCTGTGCCCAGAGCCCCCGGCCCCGCACGGGCAGCCCCGAGCAGCACGCCCAGGTGGCACTGCTTGCTGCGCAGTAAGGACTGGTGCCAGGGACTGTCGGGGATGGGGGAGGCCCCGCTGCCCGCGGGGAGGCGGGAGGCAGGCAGCGTTGAGCCGGGGCCCGGCAGCCCACCGGGAGCTGGTGGGGGTGTGGGGCAGAGCCATAGCAAGGGAAGGGGCCAGAGTGCAGGAGGCAATCCCAGGTGCCCCCTCCCCGAGCAGAGGGGCCTGGGAGAAGGCAGGGGGTCAGGGCCGGGCCGGGGGCTGGTGGCCGGGTGCTTGGCTGCGCCATGCTGACCTGCTCATGCCAGGGCATGGCTGCTTTGCGCCGATTGCAGGCAGTGTCCCCCCGCGGAGGAGCTGGCCCCTGCTGGCTTCCCCTTGGGCCATGCAGCTGCCTGCCAGTGCTCAAGGTCCCGCCGGGGCTCCAGCGACGCTGGGAGAGGTGCCGAGGGGGCACCGGCTGCTGCTAGCAACTTCCCGGGGACCCCTGAGGCAGTGGCTGGTGCTGAGGGAAGGGCAGCGGGCAAGGAGCCGCAGGCAGCACTTGTTTGACCCATGCGTTGCCTCTGCTTGCAGGCCACACTGCCCAAGGCATTGGGACTTGAGCGCGGCAGCCAGGCGAGGCAGGGCAGCTGCCGCTGAGGCAGCAGAGCCAAGCCCCAAGCCCCTCCGCTCGGTGAGGCTTGGGAAGGGCAGAGCTGGGAGAAGCTGGTGCCCCTCAAACCTCGTTCTCCCAGCAGAGCAGAGGGCACGTAAGGCAGAGCTTTCAGCCAGTGAAAATTGCTGGCTCATGCCTTCCTTTTTCAGAGGCCTGGTTTGCGCAAGGCCAGCGGTGCTGCCTGCCCACCAGTGCCCACCCAGGCTGCGGTCGGAGGAGACCTGCTCCTTGCATTGGTCCCGACCAGAGTTCGGCACCAGAAGACACAGCCCCTGAGGGGGCACCGCAGCACACAAGTGTGGCTTGGCATGCCTGGCTCACCAGCAGAAAGGGACCATGCAGACTAAGGTGGAGTCAATCAGCCAGAACGGAGCACAGAGCAACAATACAGTTGAAAACACAAAGCCTAGCTAAGTGTGTGTGAGGTTCCCCGTGGGGAGCCCCGTGATGCTTCTGGGGAGGCCTTGGGCAGGGAGGTGCCTCCTGCCGAGGCCCCCGGCAGCTGGGATGCCGGCTGCAGGGCTTTCGGCAGCTCCAGCTTCCCTCTTCCTGCCCTGCCAGGGGTGAAGGCCAGGCTGCCTGCAGGGATGGGCTACTGCCGCCCCCAGGCCTCCTGAGGAGGGGCAGTGCAGCCCCAAAATCACCTTGCAAAGCCAGCAGCCCTGGGCGTGGGCTGAGGTGGGTGCCAGGGTGCACGCTGGAGCGCAGACTCTGGGATCCACAGGCCTCCAAGGCCAGGGCCTGCAGGGCCAGGGCAGGGATGACGAGGCTGTGGGGCTCTGACCCTGCAAGAGAGACCGCAGGAACACCTTGTGCTGGCCCTGGGCTGAGAGCAGAGGGGAGCAGGAGGCTTCGTGGCCTCCACGCCCCAAACCAACAGCAAATTTGTGCCCAAAAGCTCTCAGAGGAGGCTTCAGTCCCGGTCAGCTGCCCGTGTCCTGCACTGATTTCGTATGCTCAAACCTTGTGATGGGCAGAAGGCAACATGCTTGTACCCCAAGGCAGCCCCCTTTAGTGGCCAAGCCAAGGACCTGCTCTTAGCATCACTGCAGGAGTAACCGTCTAATTAAAGGCTTGCAATTAGCCCACCTCCAATTAGTGCACAGCAACTCAAACAAAGGGTCTTCTTAAAGGACAAGTCTCCTTAATGCAACCTAAATGGTCCTACGTTCCCTGTGCAGGGGCGACCCTTCTACATCCCCCACCGCCAAGGCTGCGGCGCGCATGGGCATGGGCATTGGCTTCAGGGTCCCAGCTCCTTCCTCAGTGGGAGGTGGCTGCTGCTGGTGGCTTCCTCCATCGCATAGTTGGGCTGACACTATTAAGCCTGCTCCTAATAGGCTCTCTTAAGGCTAATAATGTGGCATAAATAGCCAACAAATGCTAGAAGGAGTCACCAAAACTAAAGCAGCACTTTAAAATGCAACTCCTACATTTAGCATCGAGGAAATAAGCCCCTCCACCTTACTCCCAATTTGACACTCTCGGGAGAGTGCTTTAGGGGATGCTAATGCGTGTTTTGCCCTTCCTTGCTCCAACACGGGTCAGGCTCAGCACAGTGGAGAGGGAAAGACTCTGGCGGGGCGGAGGGGGTGGGGTGCGAGCTTTGTGCTCGCCCAGGGCCCTGCACTGGCCCCCTCCTCTGTCCTGCCCCTGAACATCCCAGACTCCGTTGGCTACAGTCGCCTGCTCCTTGCCAGGCCTTTGTGTTGACTCTGATGAGCCTTTGGGCGTTTCATGTCACTCTAGGAGCTGGAAGAGAGCCTGCCTCATGACACGGGGTTGCAAGGAGAGCCACTGGCCGTGGAAGAGGACTGCTTGCCTGGCCTCGCTCAGGAGTCCCATCCTGCCCACCCCGGGCATCTCTCTCTTTCCTGCCCGCTGACACGGTCTTTCTCCGGAGGGAAGCAGTGAGGCTACATCTCCGCACAGTGCTGGGTGGCCTGGGGAAGGCCGGGCACATGCCAAGCGGGGAGCTGGACACAGGTCTCCACCGAGTGCTGTCGGGGGGCTGGCACCGGTGCCTGGGGCACGTGTGCTCCAGGCACTTCCCAAATAAGCTCCACTGGTGCAGCCTCCTCTTCACCTGGATGTTGAGTTCCAGGGCCTCCTGCCACGCCTCCTCCAGCAGGAACAGGGCCTGCGCAGGCGTACTGCTTTCCTGCCCTTCAGCCTGCTCCTGGTGGGGAATGCAGGTGTGCGGGCATGTCCGGGTGTCCTGCCTCATTTCAGCAGGGTCACTTGCTCCTGCTGGTTCCTTCTGTGGCCCCACCTGGCCTCACAGAGCCCCACATCCTGCCCGTCAACCCCAAGGGGGACGCAAGGCCCTCAGCTCACCCAAGAGAGAACCCCCAACCTCCCTCTGCTCGTCCACCCACCCGCCTCAGCATATAGCACGGCCCAAGGCCCATCCCTGGGCCCTGGCACTGTCACGGTCCCTCTCCTGACCACAGGACCCACTGGCGCTGGTGAGTGCCCGAGCAGTTAGGCCGCTGTCTTTTCTCCCATGGCCAGTGACTTGCAGGGCTGTGCAGGACCCAGGAGTCCTGCTGGCCTGTCCCTCCATAACGTACCAGGGGCAGGGAGTCGCAGAGCTGCACCTCGGAGGTGCTCTGGGGCCTAGCAAGTGCAGGGGACCGGAGGGGGCCTGGGAGCATGCCTGGGGCCACTGGCACATCAGGACAGGGCAGGAGCCCAGGAGGGAGAATCCAAGCACACGGGTAGCAGGCCCGGCCGGCCCTGCCGAGCTCCACTGGGTTGAAGAGCGGCCCAGCAGGGGCTGTGCAGGGCAGGGAAATGGGGACTGCTCCCCAGCCTCACAGCCCCAGCCTGCGGGGCTGAGGGGCTGCCCTGGCCCACAGGGCCCTGGCACACGCGTTTGCACATGGGAAGGGAGGCATCTGCACCTCCAGGCAGCAGTCAGCGGCTGGCAGGGTAGAGAGACTACGGGCCCTGCGGCAGATGAGCAGAGCCCGTGGGAGCACAAGGAGCAGCCGAGGGCTGACGGAGGCCCAGGGACAAGCACGGCTCATCCCAGCTTTGCCTGCCTGGAGAGCCCTGCAGCTGCAGCAAAAAGCCAGGCATCTGCGCTCCCAGGTGGCCGGCCGCACCGCTCCACCCCACAGCAACTCCCTCCTTTGCCCTTCACCCTTCCCCATGCAACCCTGAGAAGGGCTCCAGCGTCCCTGCACACCAGCCCTCAGAGCACCCCTGGGGCTGTGGGCACGTCAGGTGCAGCTGTGTCCTGGCCACCATGGTGTGCACCGTGCAGTGTCTCTGTGCGTGTGGAGAGCGCGGGCGCGTGTGCGGATGCGTGTGCAGCGTCAATGGTGTGCCAGGCTGGCGCACGTGCACTGTGCAGGTGCAGGCCTGGCTGTGCGGGAGGGTCTTGGTGAGTGAGAGGTGTGAGCTGTGTGCGTAGCCGTCCTGTGGAGGGTAATGAAGGAAGGGGCATGTGTCTGTGCGTGTGTCTGTGCGCTGTGCTGAGAACGGGTTAGGCGGTGGTGTGCATGCACGTGCACTCTGTGGCGCGCGTGCCTGCATGCTGCAGCCCGTGTGTGGGCGATATTCTGTTCAGGCTCTACAAAATAACTGGAGGAGCACATGGGTTTGTACAGCTCTTCCTTTCATCTTTCAGGAGCACGCTTCCAGACTTCGCCGCAATAGTCACGTTTCCTCTGCACCACCAGCAAGTCCTGGTCCCTTTCCCTTTGAGCCTGGAGAGTCATCCGCTGCCCAGGGCTAGGGCATGGAAAAGGAACCGTTTGGTTTCAGGCACAGGCAGAAGGGCACGGAAATGCTGCAGGCCTAGCGCAGGGCACATCTTCTGGCCTCTGCCTCTGCTGGCATTCCTATGCTTTCTCGGATGGGCGAGGGGCCCCCTGGGGTGCGAGGCAAGGACATGACCACATGACTACCACGGGCAGGTAATCAGCCTGCACAGGAGTCAGGCGCGGGATGAGACTTTGGCCCAAACTGGCATCAAAGCACAGGGCAAGGCCTCCACGTGTGGAGACTTGGGGAGGCAAGGACGGAGCGTGCCTTTGGAAAAGGGAGAGCCAAAGCGTCGCTCCAGGAATCCTGTCACCTTGGGTAGCCCCCGTGTTCTGGTCCCACCTGGGAATCCTACCCCTGAGAGCCCAACACCTGCCCCTGGGCTGGAAGGCTGCCTGCTCCCAGGCCACAGCCTCCAAAGCCTGTTGCTCTCCCTCGACGGGTGCCAGAAAAAGACACCCCCCCAACCTCCCCTCCTCTGGGCTGCTCCTGGGTGTGGAAGGAAGGCCAGTGCAGGGGAAGGCAAAACAGCACCCCCAGCTGGAGAAATTTACCAGAGGAAGCGCTTCTCTTGGGAATTCCTCTGCCGATTCAGCTCTACCCTCTGCTTCCACTCTTCCCGACGCGCTTGGTAAGTCTCCAAGACTTGCAGGGTGTGGCTTGCTCGTACAGAAAGCTGCCTGCAAGAGCAGGGAAAAAGTTCCCTCTCCCCTTCTGGCTGAGGCCCTCCTGCCTCTCCCCTCCACCAGCCCCTGCACACCCGCTCCCGCTGGCGGTGCCCGCAGCCTTCAACTTGCCCCATGCAGCTTGGGGCTGCCTGGCATCGGGGCCTTGCCCAAGGCATTGCCACGTCAACAGAAATCAGGGGACACCATACCCAGCCCCATGGCTCAGGAACTGCGCTTCCTCACACCTCGGACAGGTGCTGCCACTGCACCTTTCCAGGCCGGGGCTGGGGCCGGGGCCCGGGCCCGGGCCCGGGCACACTTACTCTTTGTGCAGCCACGGCAGTCTCTCGGGCTTCCTCTTCTCTGCTCGGGGCACGAAGGCAGCAGTGCTCGCCTCTTTCCCAAGCAGGGGCCCTGGTGAGGCTGGCCGAACCTCCGGCAGTGGTTCAGCATGCCGCCAAGCCTGCGTTGGCGCCAGAGGACAACTCTGAAGCTGCTTCTCACCTCCCTCACGTGCTCTCAACTCTCAGCACGGGGAGAAGCCAGCCACTACAGGGCCTGTGCGTCCCCCCAGCACACTTGTGTCTGCTTTGCCCTCAGAAAGCCCCATGAGGAGCACAGCGCCAGGCAGGGACCCTGCACTCGTAGCCTGGCCACGCTTCACCACACTTCCCTGCTGGCCCCTCTGCTTACCTGTGCTGCCTTGTGCTGATGCCCGCAAGCAGGAATTGCAGTTCGAGGTCTGCCTTGAGCAGGTCCTTCCTGCTTGCCGTCCTCTTCCGCCTTAGAGGAGCTCTCCCGAATTGTCTGCAGCCGGCTAAAAACACACAAGCCGCGTGAGGTGATAGGAGTTCCGGGTGAGGCTGTTCTGCATCTTGCGCTCACAAGCGGCTTGGGGCCAGCCTCTGCAGCACAAGGCAGTTCTGCTGGAGCATTTGGTGTAGCTGAGTCCTTGCGTTCATGTCAACAGTGAGGAAAGAAAGCCTTGAGCTGCAGCGCTGGCAGCGGGCCCAGGAGGCCCTAAGGAAAGCTCAGGATGCCCAGGTGTGGGCCCTCTCTGGGTGGCACAAGGGGAAAACCAATGCCGTTTGCAGCACCCAGAGCCTGCAGAGACCACTAGCCACCTCCTGCCAAAGGCACTGAAGTCAGGGACGTGCTCAGAAAGACTCTGTTTTGGGGTGAAACGGGACTATTAGTGGGGGAGCCACTGTCGGGGAAGGAGGAAGTGTACCAGGCACACAAGCAAGCCCGGCATGTAGTTCTCTCTGGTATGTAGTTCTCTCTGGCACTCCTCCTGTGCCAGACAACCGCCACACCCCTGCCCCTGCCACCCCAGCCCAACAACCTTCGGAAGAAATTCACAGGCATTACGTCCAACCTAAAAAGCAGGGAAAACAGACCCTACTCTCTGCTGCTGGGGCAGGGGCTTCTGACTTTCACATTCCTCTGAGAAGTGCTCTCATTCCCACTGCAACCAAAGGAGGGCCCTTCACATCCATAGGGGAGCAGAAAAACACCCGCCACTGCTGCAGTACTTCTTGCATCAACGCCAGTCCCTGGGACACCACTTGACAACCTCACAGACTTCATACCCACAGAGCGTACAGAAACAGAAACAGCTCCCTCCCTCCCAGAAGCCCAAAAGCACACGGCCACCCGCATGCTTTGCTCCAAGAGCCTCACCTGGCAGCTGGCTTGTTTCCCCTGCTTTCCCATGCCTTTCCTCCCTTCCAGCTGGCCCCAGAGAACGGGGGTGGAGAAAGCCTTTCTCGAGACAGGAGGCGCCCACCACAAGCACTGCCTGGAAGTAGCAAGGCAGAGGAGGCTCCTCAGCAAGCATCGTTCTTTGTCACCATTTGAACAAGAAGGACAGGCAGCTGTGCTCCAGCATCGGACCAAAGAGCCCAATTCCCTTGGAGCTTTGCTCCCAAGCAGGTCTTAGGCCCTTGCTGGCGCACGATCGCGTCCAGCCTTTCCTTTCTGCAGGGCAGTCTTCTGCCCTAGAGTTCTGTGCTGCTTCTACTGCTTTCTCTAGCCCTTAGGCTTCAAAAAGGGGACATGGCTGGCAGGTCCTGGGGACCTCATGCTACTCTCTCCTTTGGCGTGGCTGCAGGCTGGAGGGCAGAGTGTCACACGAGAAGGGGAACAGATTCCTGCCCATCTCTAAGGCGCTCACATGCACAGACTTGCAAGCTAGAGCAGGGCCCCGAGTGCCAGGGCAAAGTGCCCCTCAGCAGTGGCAGCTGCAGTTGGAGCTGCACAACTGCCCCGAGAGCCCCTTCCAGGAGGAGTGCCCCCAGATCTGTCGTGATGAGCAAAGAGAGGCACAGGAGAAGCAGGCCACTAGGCCCGGCACGGCATGTTAAGCTTGCCTCCAGCCCCTCCGCTGCACAGGACAAAAGGAAAACAAACACACCTCTCTCACCAGCCAGCTGGCACTTTACCTTTTCCCTCAGTCTGCTTGTTCTGCTCCCTGTCTTTTGCCGGCCCGCCTTTGGCAGCCTCCCGACACCCTCCGGAGGAAGATGCTGGTCGCACAGGCACAGGCGTGATGACCTCACCCTCACTCCTGGAAACAAGAAAGGGACGAGAGAGACGCTGACAGCAGAGCCTTGCAGAAACCTCCTCTACATGCTTGCCCTCCATCTAGAAAGAGAAAGTCACCAAAAGACTTGTTGGCCGCCCTTCACGTTGCAGTCGGACAGAGTCTACGCAAGAAACAACCCCTTCAAAGAGCTCCAAGAGCACAAGGTCACCCTCAGCCTTTTCTCCAAGAGCCTCACCTGGCAGGCAACTTCCTTCCTTTGCTTTTCCACTCCTCCTGCTTTCTCCCCCCAGCACCAGGTGACGCAGGTGGCAAAGGCCTTTCTTGAGCAAGCAGGCACGCAGCAGGAGCACTCCCTGCAGGCAGGAAAGGAGAAGGCTCTGCAGAAAGCGTCTTTGGGAGCACTTGGTCCAGAAGGACAGGCAGATCTGCTCCAGCACCGCATCAAACAGCCTGATCCCCCGGGAGCCGCGCTCTCTAAGAGCTCTTGCTCCCTAGCACGTCCTTGGCACACCTTAGCAGCCTCTTAGCAGTCCACCTTAGCAGCCTCTTAGCAGTCCTCTCCAGGCAATCTTGCTCCCCACCTTCACACGCCCGGCATCCGCCAGAGAGGCAGACCCCCTCCAGCACTGACACCTCGGGCCCAAATGTCCTAAAGCGAAAGAGGAGCTTGCGCTGGCCACCAGGGCGCAGCACCCCGGGGCAAAACTCTCCCAGGCAGCACATCCTGACCAGGGCTCCAACCACCTACCTACTGCCGAGGACCAACGGAACAAACACGCGCACACACACAAACACACGCCCGCCTGCACACCCTCCTCTCGCTCGCCAGTCACCTGTGGCCTGACCTTTTCCGTCCGCCCGCTCTTCCTCTTTCGGGCGTGTCCGGGATCCCTTGCAGGAAGACGCCACTTGCTGCTTCTCACGGGGAAGCTTCAACTCAAATCTGGAAATGACAAGACGCCACGGTGAAGAGAAGGCACCACTTCCCCTTTGCCTCCTGCCGGCCTTGTACTCAGAAAGAAGGCCTTTCGGGGCACGTGGGGCCCTCCAGGCTCACCCAAGACATGCTTAGGTCACAAACACAGGCCCTGTATGGATCGGGTGCCTTCCACACGATGCCTTTCCTCGGCCAGCCACACACAGCACATTCGGGAACCTTGGCTTTTGGAAGCCTCACCCACGAGAAAGAGACCAGTCACAGGAAAATGTGGCCCCCATTCCTCTCTAGGCCTAAGATTGGTTAGCAGTGCCAAACACCGCCACTATTGCCTGTTCCACCCTGGGGAGACCCCCAGAGTCCCAAGTACTTGCAGACAGCAAGCTAGGAAAGAGTTGCTCCGCAGCAAGTCCTTCCTGAGGAGACAAGCTCCAGCAGGACGCTGCTACCAAGCACGAGCTGAGAAGCAAACGTACCGTGGCAACATGAAGACGCTTCTGGGACCCATGCGGAAAGCCGCGCTCCTTCTTCCTTTTACCACCAGGTGTCTCGTCCCTGGCGTCTGAAACAGACACCGAGGTACGTGAGAGCATGCCAGCGCCATTACTGCCTTGCTCCTAAAGGCAGCAAATCTTTCTTGGGCTCAGGGAAGATGCTGCCCCTGGGACACCCTGAAACAAAGCTGTCTTTCCAAATACTAGCCCTCAACGAGGAAAGCAGAAGATGCCCAGCTCAGAGTGCAGAAGGAGGAACACCGTTGCCAGGCGCTTTGCAAGGGCGAGACTCAAGACGGTCAAGGAGGACGCTCCTTCTCTCTGCCTGCAGACATCAGGCACAGGAGAAGGCGTGTGGTTCGCCAGGGTTTCTGCAGGCTGGCGTTTGCCTCTGGAAGGTCTTGCTCTGCCCCTTCTTGGAAAGACAACTCCTGGCTCAGGCGTGCTCTTAGCCCCACAGTGTCTCCAAGCATTCACATGCTTGCATCCATCGCGTGGAAGAGCAGAAAGAGCCGGCCCTTGCTCGGCCTCTGCCCGGTGGCTAAGACCTGCGGGTGCCAACTCCCTCATGGGGGTGCAAGCAGCTGGGCAGGGCCTGATGAGGGATCTTTGGGAACACAGCCTGACCCAAAGGCCCTGGCCCTGGCCCAGAGAACACGCTGGGCAGAGCCCCCCAAGACAGCAGCAGAGAGAAGGAAGAGACAGGCCCGGGAACCAGTGGCTGGGCTACAGCCTTCTTGCATCTCTCTGAGCAAATCTGCTGGCCCTCTGCAGGAGCGAGCCCTTCAGCTCTGACTGCTTTCACATCGCAGCTGCCTAAGGACACCTGGCAGCTTGCGCTCAAGGACAGGGCCCCACGAGAGAGCTGGGGAAGGGCGTTGGGCTGGCGCAAGGAGACATGCCAAGCAGCGGGCGGATGCACGCGTGGCCCAGAAGAGCCTCGCTCATGCCGCAAGGGCCTCCAGGGGCCCTGGGAAGGCCTGATTAGCGCCAGAGTCATCGACTTACCCCCAGCAGAGCTTCTAGCAGCTTTCCAGTGCCATCCATGCTGAGGAGGAAGTCGTCATAAAACCTCATTGTCACTTCCTTCTTCCGTACAGAAAGAATGCCAATGCCCTTGAAGACAAAGTCCACGTCCTGTCTTTTTGACATGGCCCAGAAGAACGCCATCGCGGTCTCATGTATGGAACACTGCACCGTTGTCAAAGGCATGCGGGCACACACGGAGAGATTCTTGTACTGCAGAGGGACTATTCTTACGTCACCTAGACCGCAGCAAAAGACGAACAACGTCACCTCGGCAGCAGGCTCCAAGAACAAGGGGACAAGACTTTCTGGCAAGACGCTGCTGCTACAGAGCAGGCTCTTGAATCCCCTGCTGCAGCGCCTAGGAGCGGTTTATGGAGTCCCTCCTGGGAAGAGGCCGAGCACTCTGCAAACTCACGGGCTCAGGGGGGCAGCAGTCATTTGGCCAGGGCAGGAAGCAAAAGAAGAAAACTAACCATCCCGAAGGAACCCTTGACCGGAGGGCAGGACAAGGCGGGCAGATGGGTGCAGGGCCCACGACAAAGGGCCCGGCGCCACGCCATTGTGCCCTCTGGCTAAGCCGATGCCACGTCGATAGATACAAGGGCGAAGCAAAGCGCAAGGACGGCACCGCAGCCCGTAAGGACCATTCGGCCCCTCTGGCCCTTGGTAGCCAGCAAAAGTCTCCCTGCGCTGCTGGGGCCAGCAGCCTATCCCTCCCACGCACCCCGCTGCAGGCGTATTACTAGCAAAGCACACCCGGGGGCCCCTCTGAGCACCTGCTCCTGGCTGGCCTGTCCAGCTCAAACAAGCCAAAGTTGCTCTCAGGCCACTTTGAGGCGTTCAGCCATGTCTTCAGAGCAGTTGGCCTGCCCCTCAAGCTTGGGGCAAGGGCAGGCAAAGGTTTTTAACCTGTCTTCTTACCAGGAATGTCTTCTTGAGCGCCCCTGGCCTGGTATTCCTGGGCAACAACCTCCGAAATACGAAACATGGGTCTCCGAACGATCGAAAGCTCCCCGTTCACGGAGCACTCGGAGTGCTTCAGAACATAGAACACCCCCACTCCTAGTATCTTGACACCCTGAGAACAGCAGCAAAGAGGGAGAGAAGGAACAAGCATCAGTAGCCTGGAGACACAAAAACTGTCCGATGGCTTGCCAGAGCGTGGGGGCTGCTGCTCTGCGCCCTGCCCACCCCTAGCATGCCGAGGGCAAGATGGGCCACTTGGGAAAGCTTTGGAGAGAAAGCACATACTCCAGACCTTTCTTTCCTCTTGCTCCTCTGCTCTCCTCAAAAATCTCTTTGCACAAGCAACAGCAGAGACAACATTCCTCCCCTCCATACAGGTGGGGGGAGGGGGTGGCAGGGAGGGGAGCAGGGGGCATTTCCAACAGTGGGCACCAAGTCCTTGGCACTCTGTGGCACAGGGATGTCAGGGCCAGGCAAACCACCAGCATTTCAGGAGGGGAGGAACAGGACACAAGACCCACCTTGTTCTCTGCCAAGCGCTCTAGAATGTATTCTGAGACGCTGTCCCAAATGCTAACAATCTCTGGAAAGCAAGGCAAAGAGGTATCATGCGCCAAGTCAGCAAGCTCACTACCTTTCAGCACCCCGCTCCCCAGGCAGGTGGCAAGTGCAGGTGAGATGAAACGTACCGCCACCCCAAGCCAAAACACGCAAGGCGCTCCCCAGGACGGCCCTTCCGGACCTCAGCCGCAAGGACACTGCAGGGACGCCTCCGCCCACTTCTAAGCAAGGCTCCTGTCCTTTCAGGTGGCCATGCCAAAGGGCGACCCACCCGCTCAGGAAACGGGGACTAGGTTCCCACAGCAGCGAGAAGACCGTGCAGTGCCTACCCACAGGAGTCACCCACGCTCAGGGCAGCCCCAGCTGCCTCCCCTGCAGGGACCATTTTCACCTCCATTCAACGCCTGCACACACACACGCTCTGCACGGCCACCCGAGCAGCCCCAGCCCTTTCAGCCAGCTGCCAGCTCAGGGCACGCAATCCCCACTGCGAGGCAACCCACGGCTTCTGCCTGCACGTGCCCTGGAAGGCACGGGCAGAGGAAGCTCCTCAGGACAACGAGCCAGCCGGCCCGGCTGCCAAACTCACCCCTGGGCTGCCAACGGTCGAGCGGCCTGCTCTCCCGTGCCACCCACTCGCCCTGTCCAGCCCTCCCCTACAGAGCCCAGCGCTTCCACTGCCTGTCTCGCGGCTCATACCGTCTACAGCCTTACCGTAACGGTTGAGATTCCTGAGCGTTGGAAACATGTCATGCCACAGTTTCGCCATCTTCGCGCCCCCTCGCGCTCAATGGGGCCCTGTAGCAGGAGGGTGACGAGGAAACTTCTCCTCCCAGGAGCCGCCTCCTCCTCCTCCTCTGCACTTCCCCAGGTAGGCTCCAGCGCTGTCGCGCGGCCTCCCTTCGCCCTCTCAGTGCGCTGCAAAGCAGCTCCTCCAGAGAAGAGCGGTGGCGAGAGCAGCCCCAGCACCTGCACGTGCCAAGGCCTCGCAGGGAAGTGTGGGCAGGGCTCGGGGGCCCCGTGGCGGGAGGGGAGCTGTGACTGTGATGCGGCATGTCCCACTGTGAGCCCAGCCCGTGTCACCAAGGGGCTCACAGGCACCCTTACCGTCCAAAGCATTTCTCTTGGGCCCACAGGAGGGGCAATTTCACAGCCCCAGAGCAGCCAGACCGCAAAGGGGTTTCAGCAGGTCTCCGCTCTGACCTCCTGCTGCAAGTGCGGCTGACCAGAGCAGACTTCCCAGGCCCGGGCGCCACTGAGGGGCCACTGGCTCCATGGATTCCCCCACCACCCCGGGCCCCTGGGCCAGTGCTCCACCACCCTTAGGCTACAGCGCTTTTCCCCGTCTCTCATGGCAATTGCCCCCACTGCCACTACTGCCATTGCCCATCCTCCCGGCCCCCCCCCCACCCGGCACCTCTGGGAAGGCTCTGCCTCCACCCTCTCACCCCCCTCCCGTTAGGCCCCTGCCGCCTGATCCTCTTGCGCCTTCTCTTCTCCCGGCTCAACAGCCCCACGCCCTCAGCCTCTCCTCGCACTGCTGGGCTCCAGCTGCCCACCAGCTCCCAGCCCGCCCCACAACGAACGGCTCCTCCAGGGCCACGCTCCCTTCCTGGTGTCCCTGCCCCCCTGCAGCTCCCCCCACAGGCCACAGTCCCCTCAGAGGCGCACCTCCTCTGGCATGAAGCGCCTCCTTCCAAAAGTACCTCTCCAGCCATGTCCCCAGCAACGGCTCCTTGCACGGCTCGCCTTCGCTTCCTTCTGCTTTTCTCCAGAAACATGCCTCTGCACCCTTCTCCTCACGAGTGCCCTTTCGTGTGGCCTCCTGTGGCTCCACGGAGGCCGCCCCCAGCTGCGGGATCTGCGGCCCTGCCGCCGCATGCCCCAGGCAGGGGCCGGGCCTCGGTGCCCCGCTCCTCCCTCCCTCCCTCCCTCCCTCCCTGCCTGCCTGCCTGCCTGCCTGCCCGCCCGCTGCCCCAGCGTTGGGGGAAAGCCTTGCCCGGTCCCTGGGCGGCGCTGCGGGCTCCCTGCTGTGCCCAGAGCCCCCGGCCCCGCACGGGCAGCCCCGAGCAGCACGCCCAGGTGGCACTGCTTGCTGCGCAGTAAGGACTGGTGCCAGGGACTGTTGGGGATGGGGGAGGCCCCGCTGCCCGCGGGGAGGCGGGAGGCAGGCAGCGTTGAGCCGGGGCCCGGCAGCCCACCGGGAGCTGGTGGGGGTGTGGGGCAGAGCCATAGCAAGGGAAGGGGCCAGAGTGCAGGAGGCAATCCCAGGTGCCCCCTCCCCGAGCAGAGGGGCCTGGGAGAAGGCAGGGGGTCAGGGCCGGGCCGGGGGCTGGTGGCCGGGTGCTTGGCTGCGCCATGCTGACCTGCTCATGCCAGGGCATGGCTGCTTTGCGCCGATTGCAGGCAGTGTCCCCCCGCGGAGGAGCTGGCCCCTGCTGGCTTCCCCTTGGGCCATGCAGCTGCCTGCCAGTGCTCAAGGTCCCGCCGGGGCTCCAGCGACGCTGGGAGAGGTGCCGAGGGGGCACCGGCTGCTGCTAGCAACTTCCCGGGGACCCCTGAGGCAGTGGCTGGTGCTGAGGGAAGGGCAGCGGGCAAGGAGCCGCAGGCAGCACTTGTTTGACCCATGCGTTGCCTCTGCTTGCAGGCCACACTGCCCAAGGCATTGGGACTTGAGCGCGGCAGCCAGGCGAGGCAGGGCAGCTGCCGCTGAGGCAGCAGAGCCAAGCCCCAAGCCCCTCCGCTCGGTGAGGCTTGGGAAGGGCAGAGCTGGGAGAAGCTGGTGCCCCTCAAACCTCGTTCTCCCAGCAGAGCAGAGGGCACGTAAGGCAGAGCTTTCAGCCAGTGAAAATTGCTGGCTCATGCCTTCCTTTTTCAGAGGCCTGGTTTGCGCAAGGCCAGCGGTGCTGCCTGCCCACCAGTGCCCACCCAGGCTGCGGTCGGAGGAGACCTGCTCCTTGCATTGGTCCCGACCAGAGTTCGGCACCAGAAGACACAGCCCCTGAGGGGGCACCGCAGCACACAAGTGTGGCTTGGCATGCCTGGCTCACCAGCAGAAAGGGACCATGCAGACTAAGGTGGAGTCAATCAGCCAGAACGGAGCACAGAGCAACAATACAGTTGAAAACACAAAGCCTAGCTAAGTGTGTGTGAGGTTCCCCGTGGGGAGCCCCGTGATGCTTCTGGGGAGGCCTTGGGCAGGGAGGTGCCTCCTGCCGAGGCCCCCGGCAGCTGGGATGCCGGCTGCAGGGCTTTCGGCAGCTCCAGCTTCCCTCTTCCTGCCCTGCCAGGGGTGAAGGCCAGGCTGCCTGCAGGGATGGGCTACTGCCGCCCCCAGGCCTCCTGAGGAGGGGCAGTGCAGCCCCAAAATCACCTTGCAAAGCCAGCAGCCCTGGGCGTGGGCTGAGGTGGGTGCCAGGGTGCACGCTGGAGCGCAGACTCTGGGATCCACAGGCCTCCAAGGCCAGGGCCTGCAGGGCCAGGGCAGGGATGACGAGGCTGTGGGGCTCTGACCCTGCAAGAGAGACCGCAGGAACACCTTGTGCTGGCCCTGGGCTGAGAGCAGAGGGGAGCAGGAGGCTTCGTGGCCTCCACGCCCCAAACCAACAGCAAATTTGTGCCCAAAAGCTCTCAGAGGAGGCTTCAGTCCCGGTCAGCTGCCCGTGTCCTGCACTGATTTCGTATGCTCAAACCTTGTGATGGGCAGAAGGCAACATGCTTGTACCCCAAGGCAGCCCCCTTTAGTGGCCAAGCCAAGGACCTGCTCTTAGCATCACTGCAGGAGTAACCGTCTAATTAAAGGCTTGCAATTAGCCCACCTCCAATTAGTGCACAGCAACTCAAACAAAGGGTCTTCTTAAAGGACAAGTCTCCTTAATGCAACCTAAATGGTCCTACGTTCCCTGTGCAGGGGCGACCCTTCTACATCCCCCACCGCCAAGGCTGCGGCGCGCATGGGCATGGGCATTGGCTTCAGGGTCCCAGCTCCTTCCTCAGTGGGAGGTGGCTGCTGCTGGTGGCTTCCTCCATCGCATAGTTGGGCTGACACTATTAAGCCTGCTCCTAATAGGCTCTCTTAAGGCTAATAATGTGGCATAAATAGCCAACAAATGCTAGAAGGAGTCACCAAAACTAAAGCAGCACTTTAAAATGCAACTCCTACATTTAGCATCGAGGAAATAAGCCCCTCCACCTTACTCCCAATTTGACACTCTCGGGAGAGTGCTTTAGGGGATGCTAATGCGTGTTTTGCCCTTCCTTGCTCCAACACGGGTCAGGCTCAGCACAGTGGAGAGGGAAAGACTCTGGCGGGGCGGAGGGGGTGGGGTGCGAGCTTTGTGCTCGCCCAGGGCCCTGCACTGGCCCCCTCCTCTGTCCTGCCCCTGAACATCCCAGACTCCGTTGGCTACAGTCGCCTGCTCCTTGCCAGGCCTTTGTGTTGACTCTGATGAGCCTTTGGGCGTTTCATGTCACTCTAGGAGCTGGAAGAGAGCCTGCCTCATGACACGGGGTTGCAAGGAGAGCCACTGGCCGTGGAAGAGGACTGCTTGCCTGGCCTCGCTCAGGAGTCCCATCCTGCCCACCCCGGGCATCTCTCTCTTTCCTGCCCGCTGACACGGTCTTTCTCCGGAGGGAAGCAGTGAGGCTACATCTCCGCACAGTGCTGGGTGGCCTGGGGAAGGCCGGGCACATGCCAAGCGGGGAGCTGGACACAGGTCTCCACCGAGTGCTGTCGGGGGGCTGGCACCGGTGCCTGGGGCACGTGTGCTCCAGGCACTTCCCAAATAAGCTCCACTGGTGCAGCCTCCTCTTCACCTGGATGTTGAGTTCCAGGGCCTCCTGCCACGCCTCCTCCAGCAGGAACAGGGCCTGCGCAGGCGTACTGCTTTCCTGCCCTTCAGCCTGCTCCTGGTGGGGAATGCAGGTGTGCGGGCATGTCCGGGTGTCCTGCCTCATTTCAGCAGGGTCACTTGCTCCTGCTGGTTCCTTCTGTGGCCCCACCTGGCCTCACAGAGCCCCACATCCTGCCCGTCAACCCCAAGGGGGACGCAAGGCCCTCAGCTCACCCAAGAGAGAACCCCCAACCTCCCTCTGCTCGTCCACCCACCCGCCTCAGCATATAGCACGGCCCAAGGCCCATCCCTGGGCCCTGGCACTGTCACGGTCCCTCTCCTGACCACAGGACCCACTGGCGCTGGTGAGTGCCCGAGCAGTTAGGCCGCTGTCTTTTCTCCCATGGCCAGTGACTTGCAGGGCTGTGCAGGACCCAGGAGTCCTGCTGGCCTGTCCCTCCATAACGTACCAGGGGCAGGGAGTCGCAGAGCTGCACCTCGGAGGTGCTCTGGGGCCTAGCAAGTGCAGGGGACCGGAGGGGGCCTGGGAGCATGCCTGGGGCCACTGGCACATCAGGACAGGGCAGGAGCCCAGGAGGGAGAATCCAAGCACACGGGTAGCAGGCCCGGCCGGCCCTGCCGAGCTCCACTGGGTTGAAGAGCGGCCCAGCAGGGGCTGTGCAGGGCAGGGAAATGGGGACTGCTCCCCAGCCTCACAGCCCCAGCCTGCGGGGCTGAGGGGCTGCCCTGGCCCACAGGGCCCTGGCACACGCGTTTGCACATGGGAAGGGAGGCATCTGCACCTCCAGGCAGCAGTCAGCGGCTGGCAGGGTAGAGAGACTACGGGCCCTGCGGCAGATGAGCAGAGCCCGTGGGAGCACAAGGAGCAGCCGAGGGCTGACGGAGGCCCAGGGACAAGCACGGCTCATCCCAGCTTTGCCTGCCTGGAGAGCCCTGCAGCTGCAGCAAAAAGCCAGGCATCTGCGCTCCCAGGTGGCCGGCCGCACCGCTCCACCCCACAGCAACTCCCTCCTTTGCCCTTCACCCTTCCCCATGCAACCCTGAGAAGGGCTCCAGCGTCCCTGCACACCAGCCCTCAGAGCACCCCTGGGGCTGTGGGCACGTCAGGTGCAGCTGTGTCCTGGCCACCATGGTGTGCACCGTGCAGTGTCTCTGTGCGTGTGGAGAGCGCGGGCGCGTGTGCGGATGCGTGTGCAGCGTCAATGGTGTGCCGGGCTGGCGCACGTGCACTGTGCAGGTGCAGGCCTGGCTGTGCGGGAGGGTCTTGGTGAGTGAGAGGTGTGAGCTGTGTGCGTAGCCGTCCTGTGGAGGGTAATGAAGGAAGGGGCATGTGTCTGTGCGTGTGTCTGTGCGCTGTGCTGAGAACGGGTTAGGCGGTGGTGTGCATGCACGTGCACTCTGTGGCGCGCGTGCCTGCATGCTGCGGCCCGTGTGTGGGCGATATTCTGTTCAGGCTCTACAAAATAACTGGAGGAGCACATGGGTTTGTACAGCTCTTCCTTTCATCTTTCAGGAGCACGCTTCCAGACTTCGCCGCAATAGTCACGTTTCCTCTGCACCACCAGCAAGTCCTGGTCCCTTTCCCTTTGAGCCTGGAGAGTCATCCGCTGCCCAGGGCTAGGGCATGGAAAAGGAACCGTTTGGTTTCAGGCACAGGCAGAAGGGCACGGAAATGCTGCAGGCCTAGCGCAGGGCACATCTTCTGGCCTCTGCCTCTGCTGGCATTCCTATGCTTTCTCGGATGGGCGAGGGGCCCCCTGGGGTGCGAGGCAAGGACATGACCACATGACTACCACGGGCAGGTAATCAGCCTGCACAGGAGTCAGGCGCGGGATGAGACTTTGGCCCAAACTGGCATCAAAGCACAGGGCAAGGCCTCCACGTGTGGAGACTTGGGGAGGCAAGGACGGAGCGTGCCTTTGGAAAAGGGAGAGCCAAAGCGTCGCTCCAGGAATCCTGTCACCTTGGGTAGCCCCCGTGTTCTGGTCCCACCTGGGAATCCTACCCCTGAGAGCCCAACACCTGCCCCTGGGCTGGAAGGCTGCCTGCTCCCAGGCCACAGCCTCCAAAGCCTGTTGCTCTCCCTCGACGGGTGCCAGAAAAAGACCCTCCCCCCCCTCCCCTCCTCTGGGCTCCTCCTGGGTGTGGAAGGAAGGCCAGTGCAGGGGAAGGCAAAACAGCACCCCCAGCTGGAGAAATTTACCAGAGGAAGCGCTTCTCTTGGGAATTCCTCTGCCGATTCAGCTCTACCCTCTGCTTCCACTCTTCCCGACGCGCTTGGTAAGTCTCCAAGACTTGCAGGGTGTGGCTTGCTCGTACAGAAAGCTGCCTGCAAGAGCAGGGAAAAAGTTCCCTCTCCCCTTCTGGCTGAGGCCCTCCTGCCTCTCCCCTCCACCAGCCCCTGCACACCCGCTCCCGCTGGCGGTGCCCGCAGCCTTCAACTTGCCCCATGCAGCTTGGGGCTGCCTGGCATCGGGGCCTTGCCCAAGGCATTGCCACGTCAACAGAAATCAGGGGACACCATACCCAGCCCCATGGCTCAGGAACTGCGCTTCCTCACACCTCGGACAGGTGCTGCCACTGCACCTTTCCAGGCCGGGGCTGGGGCCGGGGCCCGGGCCCGGGCCCGGGCACACTTACTCTTTGTGCAGCCGCGGCAGTCTCTCGGGCTTCCTCTTCTCTGCTCGGGGCACGAAGGCAGCAGTGCTCGCCTCTTTCCCAAGCGGGGGCCCTGGTGAGGCTGGCCGAACCTCCGGCAGTGGTTCAGCATGCCGCCAAGCCTGCGTTGGCGCCAGAGGACAACTCTGAAGCTGCTTCTCACCTCCCTCACGTGCTCTCAACTCTCAGCACGGGGAGAAGCCAGCCACTACAGGGCCTGTGCGTCCCCCCAGCACACTTGTGTCTGCTTTGCCCTCAGAAAGCCCCATGAGGAGCACAGCGCCAGGCAGGGACCCTGCACTCGTAGCCTGGCCACGCTTCACCACACTTCCCTGCTGGCCCCTCTGCTTACCTGTGCTGCCTTGTGCTGATGCCCGCAAGCAGGAATTGCAGTTCGAGGTCTGCCTTGAGCAGGTCCTTCCTGCTTGCCGTCCTCTTCCGCCTTAGAGGAGCTCTCCCGAATTGTCTGCAGCCGGCTAAAAACACACAAGCCGCGTGAGGTGATTGGAGTTCCGGGTGAGGCTGTTCTGCATCTTGCGCTCACAAGCGGCTCGGGGCCAGCCTCTGCAGCACAAGGCAGTTCTGCTGGAGCTTTTGGTGTAGCTGAGTCCTTGCGTTCATGTCAACAGTGAGGAAAGAAAGCCTTGAGCTGCAGCACTGGCAGCGGGCCCAGGAGGCCCTAAGGAAAGCTCGGGATGCCCAGGTGTGGGCCCTCTCTGGGTGGCACAAGGGGAAAACCAATGCCGTTTGCAGCACCCAGAGCCTGCAGAGACCACTAGGCACCTCCTGCCAAAGGCACTGAAGTCAGGGACGTGCTCAGAAAGACTCTGTTTTGGGGTGAAACGGGACTATTAGTGGGGGAGCCACTGTCGGGGAAGGAGGAAGTGTACTAGGCACACAAGCAAGCCCGGCATGTAGTTCTCTCTGGTATGTAGTTCTCTCTGGCACTCCTCCTGTGCCAGACAACCGCCACACCCCTGCCCCTGCCACCCCAGCCCAACAACCTTCGGAAGAAATTCACAGGCATTACGTCCAACCTAAAAAGCAGGGAAAACAGACCCTACTCTCTGCTGCTGGGGCAGGGGCTTCTGACTTTCACATTCCTCTGAGAAGTGCTCTCATTCCCACTGCAACCAAAGGAGGGCCCTTCACATCCATAGGGGAGCAGAAAAACACCCGCCACTGCTGCAGTACTTCTTGCATCAACGCCAGTCCCTGGGACACCACTTGACAACCTCACAGACTTCATACCCACAGAGCGTACAGAAACAGAAACAGCTCCCTCCCTCCCAGAAGCCCAAAAGCACACGGCCACCCGCATGCTTTGCTCCAAGAGCCTCACCTGGCAGCTGGCTTGTTTCCCCTGCTTTCCCATGCCTTTCCTCCCTTCCAGCTGGCCCCAGAGAACGGGGGTGGAGAAAGCCTTTCTCGAGACAGGAGGCGCCCACCACAAGCACTGCCTGGAAGTAGCAAGGCAGAGGAGGCTCCTCAGCAAGCATCGTTCTTTGTCACCATTTGAACAAGAAGGACAGGCAGCTGTGCTCCAGCATCGGACCAAAGAGCCCAATTCCCTTGGAGCTTTGCTCCCAAGCAGGTCTTAGGCCCTTGCTGGCGCACGATCGCGTCCAGCCTTTCCTTTCTGCAGGGCAGTCTTCTGCCCTAGAGTTCTGTGCTGCTTCTACTGCTTTCTCTAGCCCTTAGGCTTCAAAAAGGGGACATGGCTGGCAGGTCCTGGGGACCTCATGCTACTCTCTCCTTTGGCGTGGCTGCAGGCTGGAGGGCAGAGTGTCACACGAGAAGGGGAACAGATTCCTGCCCATCTCTAAGGCGCTCACATGCACAGACTTGCAAGCTAGAGCAGGGCCCCGAGTGCCAGGGCAAAGTGCCCCTCAGCAGTGGCAGCTGCAGTTGGAGCTGCACAACTGCCCCGAGAGCCCCTTCCAGGAGGAGTGCCCCCAGATCTGTCGTGATGAGCAAAGAGAGGCACAGGAGAAGCAGGCCACTAGGCCCGGCACGGCATGTTAAGCTTGCCTCCAGCCCCTCCGCTGCACAGGACAAAAGGAAAACAAACACACCTCTCTCACCAGCCAGCTGGCACTTTACCTTTTCCCTCAGTCTGCTTGTTCTGCTCCCTGTCTTTTGCCGGCCCGCCTTTGGCAGCCTCCCGACACCCTCCGGAGGAAGATGCTGGTCGCACAGGCACAGGCGTGATGACCTCACCCTCACTCCTGGAAACAAGAAAGGGACGAGAGAGACGCTGACAGCAGAGCCTTGCAGAAACCTCCTCTACATGCTTGCCCTCCATCTAGAAAGAGAAAGTCACCAAAAGACTTGTTGGCCGCCCTTCACGTTGCAGTCGGACAGAGTCTACGCAAGAAACAACTCCTTCAAAGAGCTCCAAGAGCACAAGGTCACCCTCAGCCTTTTCTCCAAGAGCCTCACCTGGCAGGCAACTTCCTTCCTTTGCTTTTCCACTCCTCCTGCTTTCTCCCCCCAGCACCAGGTGACGCAGGTGGCAAAGGCCTTTCTTGAGCAAGCAGGCACGCAGCAGGAGCACTCCCTGCAGGCAGGAAAGGAGAAGGCTCTGCAGAAAGCGTCTTTGGGAGCACTTGGTCCAGAAGGACAGGCAGATCTGCTCCAGCACCGCATCAAACAGCCTGATCCCCCGGGAGCCGCGCTCTCTAAGAGCTCTTGCTCCCTAGCACGTCCTTGGCACACCTTAGCAGCCTCTTAGCAGTCCACCTTAGCAGCCTCTTAGCAGTCCTCTCCAGGCAATCTTGCTCCCCACCTTCACACGCCCGGCATCCGCCAGAGAGGCAGACCCCCTCCAGCACTGACACCTCGGGCCCAAATGTCCTAAAGCGAAAGAGGAGCTTGCGCTGGCCACCAGGGCGCAGCACCCCGGGGCAAAACTCTCCCAGGCAGCACATCCTGACCAGGGCTCCAACCACCTACCTACTGCCGAGGACCAACGGAACAAACACGCGCACACACACAAACACACGCCCGCCTGCACACCCTCCTCTCGCTCGCCAGTCACCTGTGGCCTGACCTTTTCCGTCCGCCCGCTCTTCCTCTTTCGGGCGTGTCCGGGATCCCTTGCAGGAAGACGCCACTTGCTGCTTCTCACGGGGAAGCTTCAACTCAAATCTGGAAATGACAAGACGCCACGGTGAAGAGAAGGCACCACTTCCCCTTTGCCTCCTGCCGGCCTTGTACTCAGAAAGAAGGCCTTTCGGGGCACGTGGGGCCCTCCAGGCTCACCCAAGACATGCTTAGGTCACAAACACAGGCCCTGTATGGATCGGGTGCCTTCCACACGATGCCTTTCCTCGGCCAGCCACACACAGCACATTCGGGAACCTTGGCTTTTGGAAGCCTCACCCACGAGAAAGAGACCAGTCACAGGAAAATGTGGCCCCCATTCCTCTCTAGGCCTAAGATTGGTTAGCAGTGCCAAACACCGCCACTATTGCCTGTTCCACCCTGGGGAGACCCCCAGAGTCCCAAGTACTTGCAGACAGCAAGCTAGGAAAGAGTTGCTCCGCAGCAAGTCCTTCCTGAGGAGACAAGCTCCAGCAGGACGCTGCTACCAAGCACGAGCTGAGAAGCAAACGTACCGTGGCAACATGAAGACGCTTCTGGGACCCATGCGGAAAGCCGCGCTCCTTCTTCCTTTTACCACCAGGTGTCTCGTCCCTGGCGTCTGAAACAGACACCGAGGTACGTGAGAGCATGCCAGCGCCATTACTGCCTTGCTCCTAAAGGCAGCAAATCTTTCTTGGGCTCAGGGAAGATGCTGCCCCTGGGACACCCTGAAACAAAGCTGTCTTTCCAAATACTAGCCCTCAACGAGGAAAGCAGAAGATGCCCAGCTCAGAGTGCAGAAGGAGGAACACCGTTGCCAGGCGCTTTGCAAGGGCGAGACTCAAGACGGTCAAGGAGGACGCTCCTTCTCTCTGCCTGCAGACATCAGGCACAGGAGAAGGCGTGTGGTTCGCCAGGGTTTCTGCAGGCTGGCGTTTGCCTCTGGAAGGTCTTGCTCTGCCCCTTCTTGGAAAGACAACTCCTGGCTCAGGCGTGCTCTTAGCCCCACAGTGTCTCCAAGCATTCACATGCTTGCATCCATCGCGTGGAAGAGCAGAAAGAGCCGGCCCTTGCTCGGCCTCTGCCCGGTGGCTAAGACCTGCGGGTGCCAACTCCCTCATGGGGGTGCAAGCAGCTGGGCAGGGCCTGATGAGGGATCTTTGGGAACACAGCCTGACCCAAAGGCCCTGGCCCTGGCCCAGAGAACACGCTGGGCAGAGCCCCCCAAGACAGCAGCAGAGAGAAGGAAGAGACAGGCCCGGGAACCAGTGGCTGGGCTACAGCCTTCTTGCATCTCTCTGAGCAAATCTGCTGGCCCTCTGCAGGAGCGAGCCCTTCAGCTCTGACTGCTTTCACATCGCAGCTGCCTAAGGACACCTGGCAGCTTGCGCTCAAGGACAGGGCCCCACGAGAGAGCTGGGGAAGGGCGTTGGGCTGGCGCAAGGAGACATGCCAAGCAGCGGGCGGATGCACGCGTGGCCCAGAAGAGCCTCGCTCATGCCGCAAGGGCCTCCAGGGGCCCTGGGAAGGCCTGATTAGCGCCAGAGTCATCGACTTACCCCCAGCAGAGCTTCTAGCAGCTTTCCAGTGCCATCCATGCTGAGGAGGAAGTCGTCATAAAACCTCATTGTCACTTCCTTCTTCCGTACAGAAAGAATGCCAATGCCCTTGAAGACAAAGTCCACGTCCTGTCTTTTTGACATGGCCCAGAAGAACGCCATCGCGGTCTCATGTATGGAACACTGCACCGTTGTCAAAGGCATGCGGGCACACACGGAGAGATTCTTGTACTGCAGAGGGACTATTCTTACGTCACCTAGACCGCAGCAAAAGACGAACAACGTCACCTCGGCAGCAGGCTCCAAGAACAAGGGGACAAGACTTTCTGGCAAGACGCTGCTGCTACAGAGCAGGCTCTTGAATCCCCTGCTGCAGCGCCTAGGAGCGGTTTATGGAGTCCCTCCTGGGAAGAGGCCGAGCACTCTGCAAACTCACGGGCTCAGGGGGGCAGCAGTCATTTGGCCAGGGCAGGAAGCAAAAGAAGAAAACTAACCATCCCGAAGGAACCCTTGACCGGAGGGCAGGACAAGGCGGGCAGATGGGTGCAGGGCCCACGACAAAGGGCCCGGCGCCACGCCATTGTGCCCTCTGGCTAAGCCGATGCCACGTCGATAGATACAAGGGCGAAGCAAAGCGCAAGGACGGCACCGCAGCCCGTAAGGACCATTCGGCCCCTCTGGCCCTTGGTAGCCAGCAAAAGTCTCCCTGCGCTGCTGGGGCCAGCAGCCTATCCCTCCCACGCACCCCGCTGCAGGCGTATTACTAGCAAAGCACACCCGGGGGCCCCTCTGAGCACCTGCTCCTGGCTGGCCTGTCCAGCTCAAACAAGCCAAAGTTGCTCTCAGGCCACTTTGAGGCGTTCAGCCATGTCTTCAGAGCAGTTGGCCTGCCCCTCAAGCTTGGGGCAAGGGCAGGCAAAGGTTTTTAACCTGTCTTCTTACCAGGAATGTCTTCTTGAGCGCCCCTGGCCTGGTATTCCTGGGCAACAACCTCCGAAATACGAAACATGGGTCTCCGAACGATCGAAAGCTCCCCGTTCACGGAGCACTCGGAGTGCTTCAGAACATAGAACACCCCCACTCCTAGTATCTTGACACCCTGAGAACAGCAGCAAAGAGGGAGAGAAGGAACAAGCATCAGTAGCCTGGAGACACAAAAACTGTCCGATGGCTTGCCAGAGCGTGGGGGCTGCTGCTCTGCGCCCTGCCCACCCCTAGCATGCCGAGGGCAAGATGGGCCACTTGGGAAAGCTTTGGAGAGAAAGCACATACTCCAGACCTTTCTTTCCTCTTGCTCCTCTGCTCTCCTCAAAAATCTCTTTGCACAAGCAACAGCAGAGACAACATTCCTCCCCTCCATACAGGTGGGGGGAGGGGGTGGCAGGGAGGGGAGCAGGGGGCATTTCCAACAGTGGGCACCAAGTCCTTGGCACTCTGTGGCACAGGGATGTCAGGGCCAGGCAAACCACCAGCATTTCAGGAGGGGAGGAACAGGACACAAGACCCACCTTGTTCTCTGCCAAGCGCTCTAGAATGTATTCTGAGACGCTGTCCCAAATGCTAACAATCTCTGGAAAGCAAGGCAAAGAGGTATCATGCGCCAAGTCAGCAAGCTCACTACCTTTCAGCACCCCGCTCCCCAGGCAGGTGGCAAGTGCAGGTGAGATGAAACGTACCGCCACCCCAAGCCAAAACACGCAAGGCGCTCCCCAGGACGGCCCTTCCGGACCTCAGCCGCAAGGACACTGCAGGGACGCCTCCGCCCACTTCTAAGCAAGGCTCCTGTCCTTTCAGGTGGCCATGCCAAAGGGCGACCCACCCGCTCAGGAAACGGGGACTAGGTTCCCACAGCAGCGAGAAGACCGTGCAGTGCCTACCCACAGGAGTCACCCACGCTCAGGGCAGCCCCAGCTGCCTCCCCTGCAGGGACCATTTTCACCTCCATTCAACGCCTGCACACACACACGCTCTGCACGGCCACCCGAGCAGCCCCAGCCCTTTCAGCCAGCTGCCAGCTCAGGGCACGCAATCCCCACTGCGAGGCAACCCACGGCTTCTGCCTGCACGTGCCCTGGAAGGCACGGGCAGAGGAAGCTCCTCAGGACAACGAGCCAGCCGGCCCGGCTGCCAAACTCACCCCTGGGCTGCCAACGGTCGAGCGGCCTGCTCTCCCGTGCCACCCACTCGCCCTGTCCAGCCCTCCCCTACAGAGCCCAGCGCTTCCACTGCCTGTCTCGCGGCTCATACCGTCTACAGCCTTACCGTAACGGTTGAGATTCCTGAGCGTTGGAAACATGTCATGCCACAGTTTCGCCATCTTCGCGCCCCCTCGCGCTCAATGGGGCCCTGTAGCAGGAGGGTGACGAGGAAACTTCTCCTCCCAGGAGCCGCCTCCTCCTCCTCCTCTGCACTTCCCCAGGTAGGCTCCAGCGCTGTCGCGCGGCCTCCCTTCGCCCTCTCGGTGCGCTGCAAAGCAGCTCCTCCAGAGAAGAGCGGTGGCGAGAGCAGCCCCAGCACCTGCACGTGCCAAGGCCTCGCAGGGAAGTGTGGGCAGGGCTCGGGGGCCCCGTGGCGGGAGGGGAGCTGTGACTGTGATGCGGCATGTCCCACTGTGAGCCCAGCCCGTGTCACCAAGGGGCTCACAGGCACCCTTACCGTCCAAAGCATTTCTCTTGGGCCCACAGGAGGGGCAATTTCACAGCCCCAGAGCAGCCAGACCGCAAAGGGGTTTCAGCAGGTCTCCGCTCTGACCTCCTGCTGCAAGTGCGGCTGACCAGAGCAGACTTCCCAGGCCCGGGCGCCACTGAGGGGCCACTGGCTCCATGGATTCCCCCACCACCCCGGGCCCCTGGGCCAGTGCTCCACCACCCTTAGGCTACAGCGCTTTTCCCCGTCTCTCATGGCAATTGCCCCCACTGCCACTACTGCCATTGCCCATCCTCCCGGCCCCCCCCCCACCCGGCACCTCTGGGAAGGCTCTGCCTCCACCCTCTCACCCCCCTCCCGTTAGGCCCCTGCCGCCTGATCCTCTTGCGCCTTCTCTTCTCCCGGCTCAACAGCCCCACGCCCTCAGCCTCTCCTCGCACTGCTGGGCTCCAGCTGCCCACCAGCTCCCAGCCCGCCCCACAACGAACGGCTCCTCCAGGGCCACGCTCCCTTCCTGGTGTCCCTGCCCCCCTGCAGCTCCCCCCACAGGCCACAGTCCCCTCAGAGGCGCACCTCCTCTGGCATGAAGCGCCTCCTTCCAAAAGTACCTCTCCAGCCATGTCCCCAGCAACGGCTCCTTGCACGGCTCGCCTTCGCTTCCTTCTGCTTTTCTCCAGAAACATGCCTCTGCACCCTTCTCCTCACGAGTGCCCTTTCGTGTGGCCTCCTGTGGCTCCACGGAGGCCGCCCCCAGCTGCGGGATCTGCGGCCCTGCCGCCGCATGCCCCAGGCAGGGGCCGGGCCTCGGTGCCCCGCTCCTCCCTCCCTCCCTCCCTCCCTCCCTGCCTGCCTGCCTGCCTGCCTGCCCGCCCGCTGCCCCAGCGTTGGGGGAAAGCCTTGCCCGGTCCCTGGGCGGCGCTGCGGGCTCCCTGCTGTGCCCAGAGCCCCCGGCCCCGCACGGGCAGCCCCGAGCAGCACGCCCAGGTGGCACTGCTTGCTGCGCAGTAAGGACTGGTGCCAGGGACTGTTGGGGATGGGGGAGGCCCCGCTGCCCGCGGGGAGGCGGGAGGCAGGCAGCGTTGAGCCGGGGCCCGGCAGCCCACCGGGAGCTGGTGGGGGTGTGGGGCAGAGCCATAGCAAGGGAAGGGGCCAGAGTGCAGGAGGCAATCCCAGGTGCCCCCTCCCCGAGCAGAGGGGCCTGGGAGAAGGCAGGGGGTCAGGGCCGGGCCGGGGGCTGGTGGCCGGGTGCTTGGCTGCGCCATGCTGACCTGCTCATGCCAGGGCATGGCTGCTTTGCGCCGATTGCAGGCAGTGTCCCCCCGCGGAGGAGCTGGCCCCTGCTGGCTTCCCCTTGGGCCATGCAGCTGCCTGCCAGTGCTCAAGGTCCCGCCGGGGCTCCAGCGACGCTGGGAGAGGTGCCGAGGGGGCACCGGCTGCTGCTAGCAACTTCCCGGGGACCCCTGAGGCAGTGGCTGGTGCTGAGGGAAGGGCAGCGGGCAAGGAGCCGCAGGCAGCACTTGTTTGACCCATGCGTTGCCTCTGCTTGCAGGCCACACTGCCCAAGGCATTGGGACTTGAGCGCGGCAGCCAGGCGAGGCAGGGCAGCTGCCGCTGAGGCAGCAGAGCCAAGCCCCAAGCCCCTCCGCTCGGTGAGGCTTGGGAAGGGCAGAGCTGGGAGAAGCTGGTGCCCCTCAAACCTCGTTCTCCCAGCAGAGCAGAGGGCACGTAAGGCAGAGCTTTCAGCCAGTGAAAATTGCTGGCTCATGCCTTCCTTTTTCAGAGGCCTGGTTTGCGCAAGGCCAGCGGTGCTGCCTGCCCACCAGTGCCCACCCAGGCTGCGGTCGGAGGAGACCTGCTCCTTGCATTGGTCCCGACCAGAGTTCGGCACCAGAAGACACAGCCCCTGAGGGGGCACCGCAGCACACAAGTGTGGCTTGGCATGCCTGGCTCACCAGCAGAAAGGGACCATGCAGACTAAGGTGGAGTCAATCAGCCAGAACGGAGCACAGAGCAACAATACAGTTGAAAACACAAAGCCTAGCTAAGTGTGTGTGAGGTTCCCCGTGGGGAGCCCCGTGATGCTTCTGGGGAGGCCTTGGGCAGGGAGGTGCCTCCTGCCGAGGCCCCCGGCAGCTGGGATGCCGGCTGCAGGGCTTTCGGCAGCTCCAGCTTCCCTCTTCCTGCCCTGCCAGGGGTGAAGGCCAGGCTGCCTGCAGGGATGGGCTACTGCCGCCCCCAGGCCTCCTGAGGAGGGGCAGTGCAGCCCCAAAACCACCTTGCAAAGCCGGCAGCCCTGGGCGTGGGCTGAGGTGGGTGCCAGGGTGCACGCTGGAGCGCAGACTCTGGGATCCACAGGCCTCCAAGGCCAGGGCCTGCAGGGCCAGGGCAGGGATGACGAGGCTCTGGGGCTCTGACCCTGCAAGAGAGACCGCAGGAACACCTTGTGCTGGCCCTGGGCTGAGAGCAGAGGGGAGCAGGAGGCTTCGTGGCCTCCACGCCCCAAACCAACAGCAAATTTGTGCCCAAAAGCTCTCAGAGGAGGCTTCAGTCCCGGTCAGCTGCCCGTGTCCTGCACTGATTTCGTATGCTCAAACCTTGTGATGGGCAGAAGGCAACATGCTTGTACCCCAAGGCAGCCCCCTTTAGTGGCCAAGCCAAGGACCTGCTCTTAGCATCACTGCAGGAGTAACCGTCTAATTAAAGGCTTGCAATTAGCCCACCTCCAATTAGTGCACAGCAACTCAAACAAAGGGTCTTCTTAAAGGACAAGTCTCCTTAATGCAACCTAAATGGTCCTACGTTCCCTGTGCAGGGGCGACCCTTCTACATCCCCCACCGCCAAGGCTGCGGCGCGCATGGGCATGGGCATTGGCTTCAGGGTCCCAGCTCCTTCCTCAGTGGGAGGTGGCTGCTGCTGGTGGCTTCCTCCATCGCATAGTTGGGCTGACACTATTAAGCCTGCTCCTAATAGGCTCTCTTAAGGCTAATAATGTGGCATAAATAGCCAACAAATGCTAGAAGGAGTCACCAAAACTAAAGCAGCACTTTAAAATGCAACTCCTACATTTAGCATCGAGGAAATAAGCCCCTCCACCTTACTCCCAATTTGACACTCTCGGGAGAGTGCTTTAGGGGATGCTAATGCGTGTTTTGCCCTTCCTTGCTCCAACACGGGTCAGGCTCAGCACAGTGGAGAGGGAAAGACTCTGGCGGGGCGGAGGGGGTGGGGTGCGAGCTTTGTGCTCGCCCAGGGCCCTGCACTGGCCCCCTCCTCTGTCCTGCCCCTGAACATCCCAGACTCCGTTGGCTACAGTCGCCTGCTCCTTGCCAGGCCTTTGTGTTGACTCTGATGAGCCTTTGGGCGTTTCATGTCACTCTAGGAGCTGGAAGAGAGCCTGCCTCATGACACGGGGTTGCAAGGAGAGCCACTGGCCGTGGAAGAGGACTGCTTGCCTGGCCTCGCTCAGGAGTCCCATCCTGCCCACCCCGGGCATCTCTCTCTTTCCTGCCCGCTGACACGGTCTTTCTCCGGAGGGAAGCAGTGAGGCTACATCTCCGCACAGTGCTGGGTGGCCTGGGGAAGGCCGGGCACATGCCAAGCGGGGAGCTGGACACAGGTCTCCACCGAGTGCTGTCGGGGGGCTGGCACCGGTGCCTGGGGCACGTGTGCTCCAGGCACTTCCCAAATAAGCTCCACTGGTGCAGCCTCCTCTTCACCTGGATGTTGAGTTCCAGGGCCTCCTGCCACGCCTCCTCCAGCAGGAACAGGGCCTGCGCAGGCGTACTGCTTTCCTGCCCTTCAGCCTGCTCCTGGTTGCTGGGGAATGCAGGTGTGCGGGCATGTCCGGGTGTCCTGCCTCATTTCAGCAGGGTCACTTGCTCCTGCTGGTTCCTTCTGTGGCCCCACCTGGCCTCACAGAGCCCCACATCCTGCCCGTCAACCCCAAGGGGGACGCAAGGCCCTCAGCTCACCCAAGAGAGAACCCCCAACCTCCCTCTGCTCGTCCACCCACCCGCCTCAGCATATAGCACGGCCCAAGGCCCATCCCTGGGCCCTGGCACTGTCACGGTCCCTCTCCTGACCACAGGACCCACTGGCGCTGGTGAGTGCCCGAGCAGTTAGGCCGCTGTCTTTTCTCCCATGGCCAGTGACTTGCAGGGCTGTGCAGGACCCAGGAGTCCTGCTGGCCTGTCCCTCCATAACGTACCAGGGGCAGGGAGTCGCAGAGCTGCACCTCGGAGGTGCTCTGGGGCCTAGCAAGTGCAGGGGACCGGAGGGGGCCTGGGAGCATGCCTGGGGCCACTGGCACATCAGGACAGGGCAGGAGCCCAGGAGGGAGAATCCAAGCACACGGGTAGCAGGCCCGGCCGGCCCTGCCGAGCTCCACTGGGTTGAAGAGCGGCCCAGCAGGGGCTGTGCAGGGCAGGGAAATGGGGACTGCTCCCCAGCCTCACAGCCCCAGCCTGCGGGGCTGAGGGGCTGCCCTGGCCCACAGGGCCCTGGCACACGCGTTTGCACATGGGAAGGGAGGCATCTGCACCTCCAGGCAGCAGTCAGCGGCTGGCAGGGTAGAGAGACTACGGGCCCTGCGGCAGATGAGCAGAGCCCGTGGGAGCACAAGGAGCAGCCGAGGGCTGACGGAGGCCCAGGGACAAGCACGGCTCATCCCAGCTTTGCCTGCCTGGAGAGCCCTGCAGCTGCAGCAAAAAGCCAGGCATCTGCGCTCCCAGGTGGCCGGCCGCACCGCTCCACCCCACAGCAACTCCCTCCTTTGCCCTTCACCCTTCCCCATGCAACCCTGAGAAGGGCTCCAGCGTCCCTGCACACCAGCCCTCAGAGCACCCCTGGGGCTGTGGGCACGTCAGGTGCAGCTGTGTCCTGGCCACCATGGTGTGCACCGTGCAGTGTCTCTGTGCGTGTGGAGAGCGCGGGCGCGTGTGCGGATGCGTGTGCAGCGTCAATGGTGTGCCAGGCTGGCGCACGTGCACTGTGCAGGTGCAGGCCTGGCTGTGCGGGAGGGTCTTGGTGAGTGAGAGGTGTGAGCTGTGTGCGTAGCCGTCCTGTGGAGGGTAATGAAGGAAGGGGCATGTGTCTGTGCGTGTGTCTGTGCGCTGTGCTGAGAACGGGTTAGGCGGTGGTGTGCATGCACGTGCACTCTGTGGCGCGCGTGCCTGCATGCTGCGGCCCGTGTGTGGGCGATATTCTGTTCAGGCTCTACAAAATAACTGGAGGAGCACATGGGTTTGTACAGCTCTTCCTTTCATCTTTCAGGAGCACGCTTCCAGACTTCGCCGCAATAGTCACGTTTCCTCTGCACCACCAGCAAGTCCTGGTCCCTTTCCCTTTGAGCCTGGAGAGTCATCCGCTGCCCAGGGCTAGGGCATGGAAAAGGAACCGTTTGGTTTCAGGCACAGGCAGAAGGGCACGGAAATGCTGCAGGCCTAGCGCAGGGCACATCTTCTGGCCTCTGCCTCTGCTGGCATTCCTATGCTTTCTCGGATGGGCGAGGGGCCCCCTGGGGTGCGAGGCAAGGACATGACCACATGACTACCACGGGCAGGTAATCAGCCTGCACAGGAGTCAGGCGCGGGATGAGACTTTGGCCCAAACTGGCATCAAAGCACAGGGCAAGGCCTCCACGTGTGGAGACTTGGGGAGGCAAGGACGGAGCGTGCCTTTGGAAAAGGGAGAGCCAAAGCGTCGCTCCAGGAATCCTGTCACCTTGGGTAGCCCCCGTGTTCTGGTCCCACCTGGGAATCCTACCCCTGAGAGCCCAACACCTGCCCCTGGGCTGGAAGGCTGCCTGCTCCCAGGCCACAGCCTCCAAAGCCTGTTGCTCTCCCTCGACGGGTGCCAGAAAAAGACCCTCCCCCCCCTCCCCTCCTCTGGGCTCCTCCTGGGTGTGGAAGGAAGGCCAGTGCAGGGGAAGGCAAAACAGCACCCCCAGCTGGAGAAATTTACCAGAGGAAGCGCTTCTCTTGGGAATTCCTCTGCCGATTCAGCTCTACCCTCTGCTTCCACTCTTCCCGACGCGCTTGGTAAGTCTCCAAGACTTGCAGGGTGTGGCTTGCTCGTACAGAAAGCTGCCTGCAAGAGCAGGGAAAAAGTTCCCTCTCCCCTTCTGGCTGAGGCCCTCCTGCCTCTCCCCTCCACCAGCCCCTGCACACCCGCTCCCGCTGGCGGTGCCCGCAGCCTTCAACTTGCCCCATGCAGCTTGGGGCTGCCTGGCATCGGGGCCTTGCCCAAGGCATTGCCACGTCAACAGAAATCAGGGGACACCATACCCAGCCCCATGGCTCAGGAACTGCGCTTCCTCACACCTCGGACAGGTGCTGCCACTGCACCTTTCCAGGCCGGGGCTGGGGCCGGGGCCGGGGCCCGGGCCCGGGCACACTTACTCTTTGTGCAGCCGCGGCAGTCTCTCGGGCTTCCTCTTCTCTGCTCGGGGCACGAAGGCAGCAGTGCTCGCCTCTTTCCCAAGCGGGGGCCCTGGTGAGGCTGGCCGAACCTCCGGCAGTGGTTCAGCATGCCGCCAAGCCTGCGTTGGCGCCAGAGGACAACTCTGAAGCTGCTTCTCACCTCCCTCACGTGCTCTCAACTCTCAGCACGGGGAGAAGCCAGCCACTACAGGGCCTGTGCGTCCCCCCAGCACACTTGTGTCTGCTTTGCCCTCAGAAAGCCCCATGAGGAGCACAGCGCCAGGCAGGGACCCTGCACTCGTAGCCTGGCCACGCTTCACCACACTTCCCTGCTGGCCCCTCTGCTTACCTGTGCTGCCTTGTGCTGATGCCCGCAAGCAGGAATTGCAGTTCGAGGTCTGCCTTGAGCAGGTCCTTCCTGCTTGCCGTCCTCTTCCGCCTTAGAGGAGCTCTCCCGAATTGTCTGCAGCCGGCTAAAAACACACAAGCCGCGTGAGGTGATTGGAGTTCCGGGTGAGGCTGTTCTGCATCTTGCGCTCACAAGCGGCTCGGAGCCAGCCTCTGCAGCACAAGGCAGTTCTGCTGGAGCTTTTGGTGTAGCTGAGTCCTTGCGTTCATGTCAACAGTGAGGAAAGAAAGCCTTGAGCTGCAGCACTGGCAGCGGGCCCAGGAGGCCCTAAGGAAAGCTCGGGATGCCCAGGTGTGGGCCCTCTCTGGGTGGCACAAGGGGAAAACCAATGCCGTTTGCAGCACCCAGAGCCTGCAGAGACCACTAGGCACCTCCTGCCAAAGGCACTGAAGTCAGGGACGTGCTCAGAAAGACTCTGTTTTGGGGTGAAACGGGACTATTAGTGGGGGAGCCACTGTCGGGGAAGGAGGAAGTGTACTAGGCACACAAGCAAGCCCGGCATGTAGTTCTCTCTGGTATGTAGTTCTCTCTGGCACTCCTCCTGTGCCAGACAACCGCCACACCCCTGCCCCTGCCACCCCAGCCCAACAACCTTCGGAAGAAATTCACAGGCATTACGTCCAACCTAAAAAGCAGGGAAAACAGACCCTACTCTCTGCTGCTGGGGCAGGGGCTTCTGACTTTCACATTCCTCTGAGAAGTGCTCTCATTCCCACTGCAACCAAAGGAGGGCCCTTCACATCCATAGGGGAGCAGAAAAACACCCGCCACTGCTGCAGTACTTCTTGCATCAACGCCAGTCCCTGGGACACCACTTGACAACCTCACAGACTTCATACCCACAGAGCGTACAGAAACAGAAACAGCTCCCTCCCTCCCAGAAGCCCAAAAGCACACGGCCACCCGCATGCTTTGCTCCAAGAGCCTCACCTGGCAGCTGGCTTGTTTCCCCTGCTTTCCCATGCCTTTCCTCCCTTCCAGCTGGCCCCAGAGAACGGGGGTGGAGAAAGCCTTTCTCGAGACAGGAGGCGCCCACCACAAGCACTGCCTGGAAGTAGCAAGGCAGAGGAGGCTCCTCAGCAAGCATCGTTCTTTGTCACCATTTGAACAAGAAGGACAGGCAGCTGTGCTCCAGCATCGGACCAAAGAGCCCAATTCCCTTGGAGCTTTGCTCCCAAGCAGGTCTTAGGCCCTTGCTGGCGCACGATCGCGTCCAGCCTTTCCTTTCTGCAGGGCAGTCTTCTGCCCTAGAGTTCTGTGCTGCTTCTACTGCTTTCTCTAGCCCTTAGGCTTCAAAAAGGGGACATGGCTGGCAGGTCCTGGGGACCTCATGCTACTCTCTCCTTTGGCGTGGCTGCAGGCTGGAGGGCAGAGTGTCACACGAGAAGGGGAACAGATTCCTGCCCATCTCTAAGGCGCTCACATGCACAGACTTGCAAGCTAGAGCAGGGCCCCGAGTGCCAGGGCAAAGTGCCCCTCAGCAGTGGCAGCTGCAGTTGGAGCTGCACAACTGCCCCGAGAGCCCCTTCCAGGAGGAGTGCCCCCAGATCTGTCGTGATGAGCAAAGAGAGGCACAGGAGAAGCAGGCCACTAGGCCCGGCACGGCATGTTAAGCTTGCCTCCAGCCCCTCCGCTGCACAGGACAAAAGGAAAACAAACACACCTCTCTCACCAGCCAGCTGGCACTTTACCTTTTCCCTCAGTCTGCTTGTTCTGCTCCCTGTCTTTTGCCGGCCCGCCTTTGGCAGCCTCCCGACACCCTCCGGAGGAAGATGCTGGTCGCACAGGCACAGGCGTGATGACCTCACCCTCACTCCTGGAAACAAGAAAGGGACGAGAGAGACGCTGACAGCAGAGCCTTGCAGAAACCTCCTCTACATGCTTGCCCTCCATCTAGAAAGAGAAAGTCACCAAAAGACTTGTTGGCCGCCCTTCACGTTGCAGTCGGACAGAGTCTACGCAAGAAACAACCCCTTCAAAGAGCTCCAAGAGCACAAGGTCACCCTCAGCCTTTTCTCCAAGAGCCTCACCTGGCAGGCAACTTCCTTCCTTTGCTTTTCCACTCCTCCTGCTTTCTCCCCCCAGCACCAGGTGACGCAGGTGGCAAAGGCCTTTCTTGAGCAAGCAGGCACGCAGCAGGAGCACTCCCTGCAGGCAGGAAAGGAGAAGGCTCTGCAGAAAGCGTCTTTGGGAGCACTTGGTCCAGAAGGACAGGCAGATCTGCTCCAGCACCGCATCAAACAGCCTGATCCCCCGGGAGCCGCGCTCTCTAAGAGCTCTTGCTCCCTAGCACGTCCTTGGCACACCTTAGCAGCCTCTTAGCAGTCCACCTTAGCAGCCTCTTAGCAGTCCTCTCCAGGCAATCTTGCTCCCCACCTTCACACGCCCGGCATCCGCCAGAGAGGCAGACCCCCTCCAGCACTGACACCTCGGGCCCAAATGTCCTAAAGCGAAAGAGGAGCTTGCGCTGGCCACCAGGGCGCAGCACCCCGGGGCAAAACTCTCCCAGGCAGCACATCCTGACCAGGGCTCCAACCACCTACCTACTGCCGAGGACCAACGGAACAAACACGCGCACACACACAAACACACGCCCGCCTGCACACCCTCCTCTCGCTCGCCAGTCACCTGTGGCCTGACCTTTTCCGTCCGCCCGCTCTTCCTCTTTCGGGCGTGTCCGGGATCCCTTGCAGGAAGACGCCACTTGCTGCTTCTCACGGGGAAGCTTCAACTCAAATCTGGAAATGACAAGACGCCACGGTGAAGAGAAGGCACCACTTCCCCTTTGCCTCCTGCCGGCCTTGTACTCAGAAAGAAGGCCTTTCGGGGCACGTGGGGCCCTCCAGGCTCACCCAAGACATGCTTAGGTCACAAACACAGGCCCTGTATGGATCGGGTGCCTTCCACACGATGCCTTTCCTCGGCCAGCCACACACAGCACATTCGGGAACCTTGGCTTTTGGAAGCCTCACCCACGAGAAAGAGACCAGTCACAGGAAAATGTGGCCCCCATTCCTCTCTAGGCCTAAGATTGGTTAGCAGTGCCAAACACCGCCACTATTGCCTGTTCCACCCTGGGGAGACCCCCAGAGTCCCAAGTACTTGCAGACAGCAAGCTAGGAAAGAGTTGCTCCGCAGCAAGTCCTTCCTGAGGAGACAAGCTCCAGCAGGACGCTGCTACCAAGCACGAGCTGAGAAGCAAACGTACCGTGGCAACATGAAGACGCTTCTGGGACCCATGCGGAAAGCCGCGCTCCTTCTTCCTTTTACCACCAGGTGTCTCGTCCCTGGCGTCTGAAACAGACACCGAGGTACGTGAGAGCATGCCAGCGCCATTACTGCCTTGCTCCTAAAGGCAGCAAATCTTTCTTGGGCTCAGGGAAGATGCTGCCCCTGGGACACCCTGAAACAAAGCTGTCTTTCCAAATACTAGCCCTCAACGAGGAAAGCAGAAGATGCCCAGCTCAGAGTGCAGAAGGAGGAACACCGTTGCCAGGCGCTTTGCAAGGGCGAGACTCAAGACGGTCAAGGAGGACGCTCCTTCTCTCTGCCTGCAGACATCAGGCACAGGAGAAGGCGTGTGGTTCGCCAGGGTTTCTGCAGGCTGGCGTTTGCCTCTGGAAGGTCTTGCTCTGCCCCTTCTTGGAAAGACAACTCCTGGCTCAGGCGTGCTCTTAGCCCCACAGTGTCTCCAAGCATTCACATGCTTGCATCCATCGCGTGGAAGAGCAGAAAGAGCCGGCCCTTGCTCGGCCTCTGCCCGGTGGCTAAGACCTGCGGGTGCCAACTCCCTCATGGGGGTGCAAGCAGCTGGGCAGGGCCTGATGAGGGATCTTTGGGAACACAGCCTGACCCAAAGGCCCTGGCCCTGGCCCAGAGAACACGCTGGGCAGAGCCCCCCAAGACAGCAGCAGAGAGAAGGAAGAGACAGGCCCGGGAACCAGTGGCTGGGCTACAGCCTTCTTGCATCTCTCTGAGCAAATCTGCTGGCCCTCTGCAGGAGCGAGCCCTTCAGCTCTGACTGCTTTCACATCGCAGCTGCCTAAGGACACCTGGCAGCTTGCGCTCAAGGACAGGGCCCCACGAGAGAGCTGGGGAAGGGCGTTGGGCTGGCGCAAGGAGACATGCCAAGCAGCGGGCGGATGCACGCGTGGCCCAGAAGAGCCTCGCTCATGCCGCAAGGGCCTCCAGGGGCCCTGGGAAGGCCTGATTAGCACCAGAGTCATCGACTTACCCCCAGCAGAGCTTCTAGCAGCTTTCCAGTGCCATCCATGCTGAGGAGGAAGTCGTCATAAAACCTCATTGTCACTTCCTTCTTCCGTACAGAAAGAATGCCAATGCCCTTGAAGACAAAGTCCACGTCCTGTCTTTTTGACATGGCCCAGAAGAACGCCATCGCGGTCTCATGTATGGAACACTGCACCGTTGTCAAAGGCATGCGGGCACACACGGAGAGATTCTTGTACTGCAGAGGGACTATTCTTACGTCACCTAGACCGCAGCAAAAGACGAACAACGTCACCTCGGCAGCAGGCTCCAAGAACAAGGGGACAAGACTTTCTGGCAAGACGCTGCTGCTACAGAGCAGGCTCTTGAATCCCCTGCTGCAGCGCCTAGGAGCGGTTTATGGAGTCCCTCCTGGGAAGAGGCCGAGCACTCTGCAAACTCACGGGCTCAGGGGGGCAGCAGTCATTTGGCCAGGGCAGGAAGCAAAAGAAGAAAACTAACCATCCCGAAGGAACCCTTGACCGGAGGGCAGGACAAGGCGGGCAGATGGGTGCAGGGCCCACGACAAAGGGCCCGGCGCCACGCCATTGTGCCCTCTGGCTAAGCCGATGCCACGTCGATAGATACAAGGGCGAAGCAAAGCGCAAGGACGGCACCGCAGCCCGTAAGGACCATTCGGCCCCTCTGGCCCTTGGTAGCCAGCAAAAGTCTCCCTGCGCTGCTGGGGCCAGCAGCCTATCCCTCCCACGCACCCCGCTGCAGGCGTATTACTAGCAAAGCACACCCGGGGGCCCCTCTGAGCACCTGCTCCTGGCTGGCCTGTCCAGCTCAAACAAGCCAAAGTTGCTCTCAGGCCACTTTGAGGCGTTCAGCCATGTCTTCAGAGCAGTTGGCCTGCCCCTCAAGCTTGGGGCAAGGGCAGGCAAAGGTTTTTAACCTGTCTTCTTACCAGGAATGTCTTCTTGAGCGCCCCTGGCCTGGTATTCCTGGGCAACAACCTCCGAAATACGAAACATGGGTCTCCGAACGATCGAAAGCTCCCCGTTCACGGAGCACTCGGAGTGCTTCAGAACATAGAACACCCCCACTCCTAGTATCTTGACACCCTGAGAACAGCAGCAAAGAGGGAGAGAAGGAACAAGCATCAGTAGCCTGGAGACACAAAAACTGTCCGATGGCTTGCCAGAGCGTGGGGGCTGCTGCTCTGCGCCCTGCCCACCCCTAGCATGCCGAGGGCAAGATGGGCCACTTGGGAAAGCTTTGGAGAGAAAGCACATACTCCAGACCTTTCTTTCCTCTTGCTCCTCTGCTCTCCTCAAAAATCTCTTTGCACAAGCAACAGCAGAGACAACATTCCTCCCCTCCATACAGGTGGGGGGAGGGGGTGGCAGGGAGGGGAGCAGGGGGCATTTCCAACAGTGGGCACCAAGTCCTTGGCACTCTGTGGCACAGGGATGTCAGGGCCAGGCAAACCGCCAGCATTTCAGGAGGGGAGGAACAGGACACAAGACCCACCTTGTTCTCTGCCAAGCGCTCTAGAATGTATTCTGAGACGCTGTCCCAAATGCTAACAATCTCTGGAAAGCAAGGCAAAGAGGTATCATGCGCCAAGTCAGCAAGCTCACTACCTTTCAGCACCCCGCTCCCCAGGCAGGTGGCAAGTGCAGGTGAGATGAAACGTACCGCCACCCCAAGCCAAAACACGCAAGGCGCTCCCCAGGACGGCCCTTCCGGACCTCAGCCGCAAGGACACTGCAGGGACGCCTCCGCCCACTTCTAAGCAAGGCTCCTGTCCTTTCAGGTGGCCATGCCAAAGGGCGACCCACCCGCTCGGGAAACGGGGACTAGGTTCCCACAGCAGCGAGAAGACCGTGCAGTGCCTACCCACAGGAGTCACCCACGCTCAGGGCAGCCCCAGCTGCCTCCCCTGCAGGGACCATTTTCACCTCCATTCAACGCCTGCACACACACACGCTCTGCACGGCCACCCGAGCAGCCCCAGCCCTTTCAGCCAGCTGCCAGCTCAGGGCACGCAATCCCCACTGCGAGGCAACCCACGGCTTCTGCCTGCACGTGCCCTGGAAGGCACGGGCAGAGGAAGCTCCTCAGGACAACGAGCCAGCCGGCCCGGCTGCCAAACTCACCCCTGGGCTGCCAACGGTCGAGCGGCCTGCTCTCCCGTGCCACCCACTCGCCCTGTCCAGCCCTCCCCTACAGAGCCCAGCGCTTCCACTGCCTGTCTCGCGGCTCATACCGTCTACAGCCTTACCGTAACGGTTGAGATTCCTGAGCGTTGGAAACATGTCATGCCACAGTTTCGCCATCTTCGCGCCCCCTCGCGCTCAATGGGGCCCTGTAGCAGGAGGGTGACGAGGAAACTTCTCCTCCCAGGAGCCGCCTCCTCCTCCTCCTCTGCACTTCCCCAGGTAGGCTCCAGCGCTGTCGCGCGGCCTCCCTTCGCCCTCTCGGTGCGCTGCAAAGCAGCTCCTCCAGAGAAGAGCGGTGGCGAGAGCAGCCCCAGCACCTGCACGTGCCAAGGCCTCGCAGGGAAGTGTGGGCAGGGCTCGGGGGCCCCGTGGCGGGAGGGGAGCTGTGACTGTGATGCGGCATGTCCCACTGTGAGCCCAGCCCGTGTCACCAAGGGGCTCACAGGCACCCTTACCGTCCAAAGCATTTCTCTTGGGCCCACAGGAGGGGCAATTTCACAGCCCCAGAGCAGCCAGACCGCAAAGGGGTTTCAGCAGGTCTCCGCTCTGACCTCCTGCTGCAAGTGCGGCTGACCAGAGCAGACTTCCCAGGCCCGGGCGCCACTGAGGGGCCACTGGCTCCATGGATTCCCCCACCACCCCGGGCCCCTGGGCCAGTGCTCCACCACCCTTAGGCTACAGCGCTTTTCCCCGTCTCTCATGGCAATTGCCCCCACTGCCACTACTGCCATTGCCCATCCTCCCGGCCCCCCCCCCACCCGGCACCTCTGGGAAGGCTCTGCCTCCACCCTCTCACCCCCCTCCCGTTAGGCCCCTGCCGCCTGATCCTCTTGCGCCTTCTCTTCTCCCGGCTCAACAGCCCCACGCCCTCAGCCTCTCCTCGCACTGCTGGGCTCCAGCTGCCCACCAGCTCCCAGCCCGCCCCACAACGAACGGCTCCTCCAGGGCCACGCTCCCTTCCTGGTGTCCCTGCCCCCCTGCAGCTCCCCCCACAGGCCACAGTCCCCTCAGAGGCGCACCTCCTCTGGCATGAAGCGCCTCCTTCCAAAAGTACCTCTCCAGCCATGTCCCCAGCAACGGCTCCTTGCACGGCTCGCCTTCGCTTCCTTCTGCTTTTCTCCAGAAACATGCCTCTGCACCCTTCTCCTCACGAGTGCCCTTTCGTGTGGCCTCCTGTGGCTCCACGGAGGCCGCCCCCAGCTGCGGGATCTGCGGCCCTGCCGCCGCATGCCCCAGGCAGGGGCCGGGCCTCGGTGCCCCGCTCCTCCCTCCCTCCCTCCCTCCCTCCCTGCCTGCCTGCCTGCCTGCCTGCCCGCCCGCTGCCCCAGCGTTGGGGGAAAGCCTTGCCCGGGCCCTGGGTGGCGCTGCGGGCTCCCTGCTGTGCCCAGAGCCCCCGGCCCCGCACGGGCAGCCCCGAGCAGCACGCCCAGGTGGCACTGCTTGCTGCGCAGTAAGGACTGGTGCCAGGGACTGTTGGGGATGGGGGAGGCCCCGCTGCCCGCGGGGAGGCGGGAGGCAGGCAGCGTTGAGCCGGGGCCCGGCAGCCCACCGGGAGCTGGTGGGGGTGTGGGGCAGAGCCATAGCAAGGGAAGGGGCCAGAGTGCAGGAGGCAATCCCAGGTGCCCCCTCCCCGAGCAGAGGGGCCTGGGAGAAGGCAGGGGGTCAGGGCCGGGCCGGGGGCTGGTGGCCGGGTGCTTGGCTGCGCCATGCTGACCTGCTCATGCCAGGGCATGGCTGCTTTGCGCCGATTGCAGGCAGTGTCCCCCCGCGGAGGAGCTGGCCCCTGCTGGCTTCCCCTTGGGCCATGCAGCTGCCTGCCAGTGCTCAAGGTCCCGCCGGGGCTCCAGCGACGCTGGGAGAGGTGCCGAGGGGGCACCGGCTGCTGCTAGCAACTTCCCGGGGACCCCTGAGGCAGTGGCTGGTGCTGAGGGAAGGGCAGCGGGCAAGGAGCCGCAGGCAGCACTTGTTTGACCCATGCGTTGCCTCTGCTTGCAGGCCACACTGCCCAAGGCATTGGGACTTGAGCGCGGCAGCCAGGCGAGGCAGGGCAGCTGCCGCTGAGGCAGCAGAGCCAAGCCCCAAGCCCCTCCGCTCGGTGAGGCTTGGGAAGGGCAGAGCTGGGAGAAGCTGGTGCCCCTCAAACCTCGTTCTCCCAGCAGAGCAGAGGGCACGTAAGGCAGCGCTTTCAGCCAGTGAAAATTGCTGGCTCATGCCTTCCTTTTTCAGAGGCCTGGTTTGCGCAAGGCCAGCGGTGCTGCCTGCCCACCAGTGCCCACCCAGGCTGCGGTCGGAGGAGACCTGCTCCTTGCATTGGTCCCGACCAGAGTTCGGCACCAGAAGACACAGCCCCTGAGGGGGCACCGCAGCACACAAGTGTGGCTTGGCATGCCTGGCTCACCAGCAGAAAGGGACCATGCAGACTAAGGTGGAGTCAATCAGCCAGAACGGAGCACAGAGCAACAATACAGTTGAAAACACAAAGCCTAGCTAAGTGTGTGTGAGGTTCCCCGTGGGGAGCCCCGTGATGCTTCTGGGGAGGCCTTGGGCAGGGAGGTGCCTCCTGCCGAGGCCCCCGGCAGCTGGGATGCCGGCTGCAGGGCTTTCGGCAGCTCCAGCTTCCCTCTTCCTGCCCTGCCAGGGGTGAAGGCCAGGCTGCCTGCAGGGATGGGCTACTGCCGCCCCCAGGCCTCCTGAGGAGGGGCAGTGCAGCCCCAAAATCACCTTGCAAAGCCAGCAGCCCTGGGCGTGGGCTGAGGTGGGTGCCAGGGTGCACGCTGGAGCGCAGACTCTGGGATCCACAGGCCTCCAAGGCCAGGGCCTGCAGGGCCAGGGCAGGGATGACGAGGCTCTGGGGCTCTGACCCTGCAAGAGAGACCGCAGGAACACCTTGTGCTGGCCCTGGGCTGAGAGCAGAGGGGAGCAGGAGGCTTCGTGGCCTCCACGCCCCAAACCAACAGCAAATTTGTGCCCAAAAGCTCTCAGAGGAGGCTTCAGTCCCGGTCAGCTGCCCGTGTCCTGCACTGATTTCGTATGCTCAAACCTTGTGATGGGCAGAAGGCAACATGCTTGTACCCCAAGGCAGCCCCCTTTAGTGGCCAAGCCAAGGACCTGCTCTTAGCATCACTGCAGGAGTAACCGTCTAATTAAAGGCTTGCAATTAGCCCACCTCCAATTAGTGCACAGCAACTCAAACAAAGGGTCTTCTTAAAGGACAAGTCTCCTTAATGCAACCTAAATGGTCCTACGTTCCCTGTGCAGGGGCGACCCTTCTACATCCCCCACCGCCAAGGCTGCGGCGCGCATGGGCATGGGCATTGGCTTCAGGGTCCCAGCTCCTTCCTCAGTGGGAGGCGGCTGCTGCTGGTGGCTTCCTCCATCGCATAGTTGGGCTGACACTATTAAGCCTGCTCCTAATAGGCTCTCTTAAGGCTAATAATGTGGCATAAATAGCCAACAAATGCTAGAAGGAGTCACCAAAACTAAAGCAGCACTTTAAAATGCAACTCCTACATTTAGCATCGAGGAAATAAGCCCCTCCACCTTACTCCCAATTTGACACTCTCGGGAGAGTGCTTTAGGGGATGCTAATGCGTGTTTTGCCCTTCCTTGCTCCAACACGGGTCAGGCTCAGCACAGTGGAGAGGGAAAGACTCTGGCGGGGCGGAGGGGGTGGGGTGCGAGCTTTGTGCTCGCCCAGGGCCCTGCACTGGCCCCCTCCTCTGTCCTGCCCCTGAACATCCCAGACTCCGTTGGCTACAGTCGCCTGCTCCTTGCCAGGCCTTTGTGTTGACTCTGATGAGCCTTTGGGCGTTTCATGTCACTCTAGGAGCTGGAAGAGAGCCTGCCTCATGACACGGGGTTGCAAGGAGAGCCACTGGCCGTGGAAGAGGACTGCTTGCCTGGCCTCGCTCAGGAGTCCCATCCTGCCCACCCCGGGCATCTCTCTCTTTCCTGCCCGCTGACACGGTCTTTCTCCAGAGGGAAGCAGTGAGGCTACATCTCCGCACAGTGCTGGGTGGCCTGGGGAAGGCCGGGCACATGCCAAGCGGGGAGCTGGACACAGGTCTCCACCGAGTGCTGTCGGGGGGCTGGCACCGGTGCCTGGGGCACGTGTGCTCCAGGCACTTCCCAAATAAGCTCCACTGGTGCAGCCTCCTCTTCACCTGGATGTTGAGTTCCAGGGCCTCCTGCCACGCCTCCTCCAGCAGGAACAGGGCCTGCGCAGGCGTACTGCTTTCCTGCCCTTCAGCCTGCTCCTGGTTGCTGGGGAATGCAGGTGTGCGGGCATGTCCGGGTGTCCTGCCTCATTTCAGCAGGGTCACTTGCTCCTGCTGGTTCCTTCTGTGGCCCCACCTGGCCTCACAGAGCCCCACATCCTGCCCGTCAACCCCAAGGGGGACGCAAGGCCCTCAGCTCACCCAAGAGAGAACCCCCAACCTCCCTCTGCTCGTCCACCCACCCGCCTCAGCATATAGCACGGCCCAAGGCCCATCCCTGGGCCCTGGCACTGTCACGGTCCCTCTCCTGACCACAGGACCCACTGGCGCTGGTGAGTGCCCGAGCAGTTAGGCCGCTGTCTTTTCTCCCATGGCCAGTGACTTGCAGGGCTGTGCAGGACCCAGGAGTCCTGCTGGCCTGTCCCTCCATAACGTACCAGGGGCAGGGAGTCGCAGAGCTGCACCTCGGAGGTGCTCTGGGGCCTAGCAAGTGCAGGGGACCGGAGGGGGCCTGGGAGCATGCCTGGGGCCACTGGCACATCAGGACAGGGCAGGAGCCCAGGAGGGAGAATCCAAGCACACGGGTAGCAGGCCCGGCCGGCCCTGCCGAGCTCCACTGGGTTGAAGAGCGGCCCAGCAGGGGCTGTGCAGGGCAGGGAAATGGGGACTGCTCCCCAGCCTCACAGCCCCAGCCTGCGGGGCTGAGGGGCTGCCCTGGCCCACAGGGCCCTGGCACACGCGTTTGCACATGGGAAGGGAGGCATCTGCACCTCCAGGCAGCAGTCAGCGGCTGGCAGGGTAGAGAGACTACGGGCCCTGCGGCAGATGAGCAGAGCCCGTGGGAGCACAAGGAGCAGCCGAGGGCTGACGGAGGCCCAGGGACAAGCACGGCTCATCCCAGCTTTGCCTGCCTGGAGAGCCCTGCAGCTGCAGCAAAAAGCCAGGCATCTGCGCTCCCAGGTGGCCGGCCGCACCGCTCCACCCCACAGCAACTCCCTCCTTTGCCCTTCACCCTTCCCCATGCAACCCTGAGAAGGGCTCCAGCGTCCCTGCACACCAGCCCTCAGAGCACCCCTGGGGCTGTGGGCACGTCAGGTGCAGCTGTGTCCTGGCCACCATGGTGTGCACCGTGCAGTGTCTCTGTGCGTGTGGAGAGCGCGGGCGCGTGTGCGGATGCGTGTGCAGCGTCAATGGTGTGCCAGGCTGGCGCACGTGCACTGTGCAGGTGCAGGCCTGGCTGTGCGGGAGGGTCTTGGTGAGTGAGAGGTGTGAGCTGTGTGCGTAGCCGTCCTGTGGAGGGTAATGAAGGAAGGGGCATGTGTCTGTGCATGTGTCTGTGCGCTGTGCTGAGAACGGGTTAGGCGGTGGTGTGCATGCACGTGCACTCTGTGGCGCGCGTGCCTGCATGCTGCGGCCCGTGTGTGGGCGATATTCTGTTCAGGCTCTACAAAATAACTGGAGGAGCACATGGGTTTGTACAGCTCTTCCTTTCATCTTTCAGGAGCACGCTTCCAGACTTCGCCGCAATAGTCACGTTTCCTCTGCACCACCAGCAAGTCCTGGTCCCTTTCCCTTTGAGCCTGGAGAGTCATCCGCTGCCCAGGGCTAGGGCATGGAAAAGGAACCGTTTGGTTTCAGGCACAGGCAGAAGGGCACGGAAATGCTGCAGGCCTAGCGCAGGGCACATCTTCTGGCCTCTGCCTCTGCTGGCATTCCTATGCTTTCTCGGATGGGCGAGGGGCCCCCTGGGGTGCGAGGCAAGGACATGACCACATGACTACCACGGGCAGGTAATCAGCCTGCACAGGAGTCAGGCGCGGGATGAGACTTTGGCCCAAACTGGCATCAAAGCACAGGGCAAGGCCTCCACGTGTGGAGACTTGGGGAGGCAAGGACGGAGCGTGCCTTTGGAAAAGGGAGAGCCAAAGCGTCGCTCCAGGAATCCTGTCACCTTGGGTAGCCCCCGTGTTCTGGTCCCACCTGGGAATCCTACCCCTGAGAGCCCAACACCTGCCCCTGGGCTGGAAGGCTGCCTGCTCCCAGGCCACAGCCTCCAAAGCCTGTTGCTCTCCCTCGACGGGTGCCAGAAAAAGACCCTCCCCCCCCTCCCCTCCTCTGGGCTCCTCCTGGGTGTGGAAGGAAGGCCAGTGCAGGGGAAGGCAAAACAGCACCCCCAGCTGGAGAAATTTACCAGAGGAAGCGCTTCTCTTGGGAATTCCTCTGCCGATTCAGCTCTACCCTCTGCTTCCACTCTTCCCGACGCGCTTGGTAAGTCTCCAAGACTTGCAGGGTGTGGCTTGCTCGTACAGAAAGCTGCCTGCAAGAGCAGGGAAAAAGTTCCCTCTCCCCTTCTGGCTGAGGCCCTCCTGCCTCTCCCCTCCACCAGCCCCTGCACACCCGCTCCCGCTGGCGGTGCCCGCAGCCTTCAACTTGCCCCATGCAGCTTGGGGCTGCCTGGCATCGGGGCCTTGCCCAAGGCATTGCCACGTCAACAGAAATCAGGGGACACCATACCCAGCCCCATGGCTCAGGAACTGCGCTTCCTCACACCTCGGACAGGTGCTGCCACTGCACCTTTCCAGGCCAGGGCTGGGGCCGGGGCCCGGGCCCGGGCCCGGGCACACTTACTCTTTGTGCAGCCGCGGCAGTCTCTCGGGCTTCCTCTTCTCTGCTCGGGGCACGAAGGCAGCAGTGCTCGCCTCTTTCCCAAGCGGGGGCCCTGGTGAGGCTGGCCGAACCTCCGGCAGTGGTTCAGCATGCCGCCAAGCCTGCGTTGGCGCCAGAGGACAACTCTGAAGCTGCTTCTCACCTCCCTCACGTGCTCTCAACTCTCAGCACGGGGAGAAGCCAGCCACTACAGGGCCTGTGCGTCCCCCCAGCACACTTGTGTCTGCTTTGCCCTCAGAAAGCCCCATGAGGAGCACAGCGCCAGGCAGGGACCCTGCACTCGTAGCCTGGCCACGCTTCACCACACTTCCCTGCTGGCCCCTCTGCTTACCTGTGCTGCCTTGTGCTGATGCCCGCAAGCAGGAATTGCAGTTCGAGGTCTGCCTTGAGCAGGTCCTTCCTGCTTGCCGTCCTCTTCCGCCTTAGAGGAGCTCTCCCGAATTGTCTGCAGCCGGCTAAAAACACACAAGCCGCGTGAGGTGATTGGAGTTCCGGGTGAGGCTGTTCTGCATCTTGCGCTCACAAGCGGCTCGGGGCCAGCCTCTGCAGCACAAGGCAGTTCTGCTGGAGCTTTTGGTGTAGCTGAGTCCTTGCGTTCATGTCAACAGTGAGGAAAGAAAGCCTTGAGCTGCAGCACTGGCAGCGGGCCCAGGAGGCCCTAAGGAAAGCTCGGGATGCCCAGGTGTGGGCCCTCTCTGGGTGGCACAAGGGGAAAACCAATGCCGTTTGCAGCACCCAGAGCCTGCAGAGACCACTAGGCACCTCCTGCCAAAGGCACTGAAGTCAGGGACGTGCTCAGAAAGACTCTGTTTTGGGGTGAAACGGGACTATTAGTGGGGGAGCCACTGTCGGGGAAGGAGGAAGTGTACTAGGCACACAAGCAAGCCCGGCATGTAGTTCTCTCTGGTATGTAGTTCTCTCTGGCACTCCTCCTGTGCCAGACAACCGCCACACCCCTGCCCCTGCCACCCCAGCCCAACAACCTTCGGAAGAAATTCACAGGCATTACGTCCAACCTAAAAAGCAGGGAAAACAGACCCTACTCTCTGCTGCTGGGGCAGGGGCTTCTGACTTTCACATTCCTCTGAGAAGTGCTCTCATTCCCACTGCAACCAAAGGAGGGCCCTTCACATCCATAGGGGAGCAGAAAAACACCCGCCACTGCTGCAGTACTTCTTGCATCAACGCCAGTCCCTGGGACACCACTTGACAACCTCACAGACTTCATACCCACAGAGCGTACAGAAACAGAAACAGCTCCCTCCCTCCCAGAAGCCCAAAAGCACACGGCCACCCGCATGCTTTGCTCCAAGAGCCTCACCTGGCAGCTGGCTTGTTTCCCCTGCTTTCCCATGCCTTTCCTCCCTTCCAGCTGGCCCCAGAGAACGGGGGTGGAGAAAGCCTTTCTCGAGACAGGAGGCGCCCACCACAAGCACTGCCTGGAAGTAGCAAGGCAGAGGAGGCTCCTCAGCAAGCATCGTTCTTTGTCACCATTTGAACAAGAAGGACAGGCAGCTGTGCTCCAGCATCGGACCAAAGAGCCCAATTCCCTTGGAGCTTTGCTCCCAAGCAGGTCTTAGGCCCTTGCTGGCGCACGATCGCGTCCAGCCTTTCCTTTCTGCAGGGCAGTCTTCTGCCCTAGAGTTCTGTGCTGCTTCTACTGCTTTCTCTAGCCCTTAGGCTTCAAAAAGGGGACATGGCTGGCAGGTCCTGGGGACCTCATGCTACTCTCTCCTTTGGCGTGGCTGCAGGCTGGAGGGCAGAGTGTCACACGAGAAGGGGAACAGATTCCTGCCCATCTCTAAGGCGCTCACATGCACAGACTTGCAAGCTAGAGCAGGGCCCCGAGTGCCAGGGCAAAGTGCCCCTCAGCAGTGGCAGCTGCAGTTGGAGCTGCACAACTGCCCCGAGAGCCCCTTCCAGGAGGAGTGCCCCCAGATCTGTCGTGATGAGCAAAGAGAGGCACAGGAGAAGCAGGCCACTAGGCCCGGCACGGCATGTTAAGCTTGCCTCCAGCCCCTCCGCTGCACAGGACAAAAGGAAAACAAACACACCTCTCTCACCAGCCAGCTGGCACTTTACCTTTTCCCTCAGTCTGCTTGTTCTGCTCCCTGTCTTTTGCCGGCCCGCCTTTGGCAGCCTCCCGACACCCTCCGGAGGAAGATGCTGGTCGCACAGGCACAGGCGTGATGACCTCACCCTCACTCCTGGAAACAAGAAAGGGACGAGAGAGACGCTGACAGCAGAGCCTTGCAGAAACCTCCTCTACATGCTTGCCCTCCATCTAGAAAGAGAAAGTCACCAAAAGACTTGTTGGCCGCCCTTCACGTTGCAGTCGGACAGAGTCTACGCAAGAAACAACTCCTTCAAAGAGCTCCAAGAGCACAAGGTCACCCTCAGCCTTTTCTCCAAGAGCCTCACCTGGCAGGCAACTTCCTTCCTTTGCTTTTCCACTCCTCCTGCTTTCTCCCCCCAGCACCAGGTGACGCAGGTGGCAAAGGCCTTTCTTGAGCAAGCAGGCACGCAGCAGGAGCACTCCCTGCAGGCAGGAAAGGAGAAGGCTCTGCAGAAAGCGTCTTTGGGAGCACTTGGTCCAGAAGGACAGGCAGATCTGCTCCAGCACCGCATCAAACAGCCTGATCCCCCGGGAGCCGCGCTCTCTAAGAGCTCTTGCTCCCTAGCACGTCCTTGGCACACCTTAGCAGCCTCTTAGCAGTCCACCTTAGCAGCCTCTTAGCAGTCCTCTCCAGGCAATCTTGCTCCCCACCTTCACACGCCCGGCATCCGCCAGAGAGGCAGACCCCCTCCAGCACTGACACCTCGGGCCCAAATGTCCTAAAGCGAAAGAGGAGCTTGCGCTGGCCACCAGGGCGCAGCACCCCGGGGCAAAACTCTCCCAGGCAGCACATCCTGACCAGGGCTCCAACCACCTACCTACTGCCGAGGACCAACGGAACAAACACGCGCACACACACAAACACACGCCCGCCTGCACACCCTCCTCTCGCTCGCCAGTCACCTGTGGCCTGACCTTTTCCGTCCGCCCGCTCTTCCTCTTTCGGGCGTGTCCGGGATCCCTTGCAGGAAGACGCCACTTGCTGCTTCTCACGGGGAAGCTTCAACTCAAATCTGGAAATGACAAGACGCCACGGTGAAGAGAAGGCACCACTTCCCCTTTGCCTCCTGCCGGCCTTGTACTCAGAAAGAAGGCCTTTCGGGGCACGTGGGGCCCTCCAGGCTCACCCAAGACATGCTTAGGTCACAAACACAGGCCCTGTATGGATCGGGTGCCTTCCACACGATGCCTTTCCTCGGCCAGCCACACACAGCACATTCGGGAACCTTGGCTTTTGGAAGCCTCACCCACGAGAAAGAGACCAGTCACAGGAAAATGTGGCCCCCATTCCTCTCTAGGCCTAAGATTGGTTAGCAGTGCCAAACACCGCCACTATTGCCTGTTCCACCCTGGGGAGACCCCCAGAGTCCCAAGTACTTGCAGACAGCAAGCTAGGAAAGAGTTGCTCCGCAGCAAGTCCTTCCTGAGGAGACAAGCTCCAGCAGGACGCTGCTACCAAGCACGAGCTGAGAAGCAAACGTACCGTGGCAACATGAAGACGCTTCTGGGACCCATGCGGAAAGCCGCGCTCCTTCTTCCTTTTACCACCAGGTGTCTCGTCCCTGGCGTCTGAAACAGACACCGAGGTACGTGAGAGCATGCCAGCGCCATTACTGCCTTGCTCCTAAAGGCAGCAAATCTTTCTTGGGCTCAGGGAAGATGCTGCCCCTGGGACACCCTGAAACAAAGCTGTCTTTCCAAATACTAGCCCTCAACGAGGAAAGCAGAAGATGCCCAGCTCAGAGTGCAGAAGGAGGAACACCGTTGCCAGGCGCTTTGCAAGGGCGAGACTCAAGACGGTCAAGGAGGACGCTCCTTCTCTCTGCCTGCAGACATCAGGCACAGGAGAAGGCGTGTGGTTCGCCAGGGTTTCTGCAGGCTGGCGTTTGCCTCTGGAAGGTCTTGCTCTGCCCCTTCTTGGAAAGACAACTCCTGGCTCAGGCGTGCTCTTAGCCCCACAGTGTCTCCAAGCATTCACATGCTTGCATCCATCGCGTGGAAGAGCAGAAAGAGCCGGCCCTTGCTCGGCCTCTGCCCGGTGGCTAAGACCTGCGGGTGCCAACTCCCTCATGGGGGTGCAAGCAGCTGGGCAGGGCCTGATGAGGGATCTTTGGGAACACAGCCTGACCCAAAGGCCCTGGCCCTGGCCCAGAGAACACGCTGGGCAGAGCCCCCCAAGACAGCAGCAGAGAGAAGGAAGAGACAGGCCCGGGAACCAGTGGCTGGGCTACAGCCTTCTTGCATCTCTCTGAGCAAATCTGCTGGCCCTCTGCAGGAGCGAGCCCTTCAGCTCTGACTGCTTTCACATCGCAGCTGCCTAAGGACACCTGGCAGCTTGCGCTCAAGGACAGGGCCCCACGAGAGAGCTGGGGAAGGGCGTTGGGCTGGCGCAAGGAGACATGCCAAGCAGCGGGCGGATGCACGCGTGGCCCAGAAGAGCCTCGCTCATGCCGCAAGGGCCTCCAGGGGCCCTGGGAAGGCCTGATTAGCGCCAGAGTCATCGACTTACCCCCAGCAGAGCTTCTAGCAGCTTTCCAGTGCCATCCATGCTGAGGAGGAAGTCGTCATAAAACCTCATTGTCACTTCCTTCTTCCGTACAGAAAGAATGCCAATGCCCTTGAAGACAAAGTCCACGTCCTGTCTTTTTGACATGGCCCAGAAGAACGCCATCGCGGTCTCATGTATGGAACACTGCACCGTTGTCAAAGGCATGCGGGCACACACGGAGAGATTCTTGTACTGCAGAGGGACTATTCTTACGTCACCTAGACCGCAGCAAAAGACGAACAACGTCACCTCGGCAGCAGGCTCCAAGAACAAGGGGACAAGACTTTCTGGCAAGACGCTGCTGCTACAGAGCAGGCTCTTGAATCCCCTGCTGCAGCGCCTAGGAGCGGTTTATGGAGTCCCTCCTGGGAAGAGGCCGAGCACTCTGCAAACTCACGGGCTCAGGGGGGCAGCAGTCATTTGGCCAGGGCAGGAAGCAAAAGAAGAAAACTAACCATCCCGAAGGAACCCTTGACCGGAGGGCAGGACAAGGCGGGCAGATGGGTGCAGGGCCCACGACAAAGGGCCCGGCGCCACGCCATTGTGCCCTCTGGCTAAGCCGATGCCACGTCGATAGATACAAGGGCGAAGCAAAGCGCAAGGACGGCACCGCAGCCCGTAAGGACCATTCGGCCCCTCTGGCCCTTGGTAGCCAGCAAAAGTCTCCCTGCGCTGCTGGGGCCAGCAGCCTATCCCTCCCACGCACCCCGCTGCAGGCGTATTACTAGCAAAGCACACCCGGGGGCCCCTCTGAGCACCTGCTCCTGGCTGGCCTGTCCAGCTCAAACAAGCCAAAGTTGCTCTCAGGCCACTTTGAGGCGTTCAGCCATGTCTTCAGAGCAGTTGGCCTGCCCCTCAAGCTTGGGGCAAGGGCAGGCAAAGGTTTTTAACCTGTCTTCTTACCAGGAATGTCTTCTTGAGCGCCCCTGGCCTGGTATTCCTGGGCAACAACCTCCGAAATACGAAACATGGGTCTCCGAACGATCGAAAGCTCCCCGTTCACGGAGCACTCGGAGTGCTTCAGAACATAGAACACCCCCACTCCTAGTATCTTGACACCCTGAGAACAGCAGCAAAGAGGGAGAGAAGGAACAAGCATCAGTAGCCTGGAGACACAAAAACTGTCCGATGGCTTGCCAGAGCGTGGGGGCTGCTGCTCTGCGCCCTGCCCACCCCTAGCATGCCGAGGGCAAGATGGGCCACTTGGGAAAGCTTTGGAGAGAAAGCACATACTCCAGACCTTTCTTTCCTCTTGCTCCTCTGCTCTCCTCAAAAATCTCTTTGCACAAGCAACAGCAGAGACAACATTCCTCCCCTCCATACAGGTGGGGGGAGGGGGTGGCAGGGAGGGGAGCAGGGGGCATTTCCAACAGTGGGCACCAAGTCCTTGGCACTCTGTGGCACAGGGATGTCAGGGCCAGGCAAACCACCAGCATTTCCGGAGGGGAGGAACAGGACACAAGACCCACCTTGTTCTCTGCCAAGCGCTCTAGAATGTATTCTGAGACGCTGTCCCAAATGCTAACAATCTCTGGAAAGCAAGGCAAAGAGGTATCATGCGCCAAGTCAGCAAGCTCACTACCTTTCAGCACCCCGCTCCCCAGGCAGGTGGCAAGTGCAGGTGAGATGAAACGTACCGCCACCCCAAGCCAAAACACGCAAGGCGCTCCCCAGGACGGCCCTTCCGGACCTCAGCCGCAAGGACACTGCAGGGACGCCTCCGCCCACTTCTAAGCAAGGCTCCTGTCCTTTCAGGTGGCCATGCCAAAGGGCGACCCACCCGCTCGGGAAACGGGGACTAGGTTCCCACAGCAGCGAGAAGACCGTGCAGTGCCTACCCACAGGAGTCACCCACGCTCAGGGCAGCCCCAGCTGCCTCCCCTGCAGGGACCATTTTCACCTCCATTCAACGCCTGCACACACACACGCTCTGCACGGCCACCCGAGCAGCCCCAGCCCTTTCAGCCAGCTGCCAGCTCAGGGCACGCAATCCCCACTGCGAGGCAACCCACGGCTTCTGCCTGCACGTGCCCTGGAAGGCACGGGCAGAGGAAGCTCCTCAGGACAACGAGCCAGCCGGCCCGGCTGCCAAACTCACCCCTGGGCTGCCAACGGTCGAGCGGCCTGCTCTCCCGTGCCACCCACTCGCCCTGTCCAGCCCTCCCCTACAGAGCCCAGCGCTTCCATTGCCTGTCTCGCGGCTCATACCGTCTACAGCCTTACCGTAACGGTTGAGATTCCTGAGCGTTGGAAACATGTCATGCCACAGTTTCGCCATCTTCGCGCCCCCTCGCGCTCAATGGGGCCCTGTAGCAGGAGGGTGACGAGGAAACTTCTCCTCCCAGGAGCCGCCTCCTCCTCCTCCTCTGCACTTCCCCAGGTAGGCTCCAGCGCTGTCGCGCGGCCTCCCTTCGCCCTCTCGGTGCGCTGCAAAGCAGCTCCTCCAGAGAAGAGCGGTGGCGAGAGCAGCCCCAGCACCTGCACGTGCCAAGGCCTCGCAGGGAAGTGTGGGCAGGGCTCGGGGGCCCCGTGGCGGGAGGGGAGCTGTGACTGTGATGCGGCATGTCCCACTGTGAGCCCAGCCCGTGTCACCAAGGGGCTCACAGGCACCCTTACCGTCCAAAGCATTTCTCTTGGGCCCACAGGAGGGGCAATTTCACAGCCCCAGAGCAGCCAGACCGCAAAGGGGTTTCAGCAGGTCTCCGCTCTGACCTCCTGCTGCAAGTGCGGCTGACCAGAGCAGACTTCCCAGGCCCGGGCACCACTGAGGGGCCACTGGCTCCATGGATTCCCCCACCACCCCGGGCCCCTGGGCCAGTGCTCCACCACCCTTAGGCTACAGCGCTTTTCCCCGTCTCTCATGGCAATTGCCCCCACTGCCACTACTGCCATTGCCCATCCTCCCGGCCCCCCCCCCACCCGGCACCTCTGGGAAGGCTCTGCCTCCACCCTCTCACCCCCCTCCCGTTAGGCCCCTGCCGCCTGATCCTCTTGCGCCTTCTCTTCTCCCGGCTCAACAGCCCCACGCCCTCAGCCTCTCCTCGCACTGCTGGGCTCCAGCTGCCCACCAGCTCCCAGCCCGCCCCACAACGAACGGCTCCTCCAGGGCCACGCTCCCTTCCTGGTGTCCCTGCCCCCCTGCAGCTCCCCCACGGGCCACAGTCCCCTCAGAGGCGCACCTCCTCTGGCATGAAGCGCCTCCTTCCAAAAGTACCTCTCCAGCCATGTCCCCAGCAACGGCTCCTTGCACGGCTCGCCTTCGCTTCCTTCTGCTTTTCTCCAGAAACACGCCTCTGCACCCTTCTCCTCACGAGTGCCCCTTCGTGTGGCCTCCTGTGGCTCCACGGAGGTCGCCCCCAGCTGCGGGATCTGCGGCCCTGCCGCCGCATGCCCCAGGCAGGGGCCGGGCCTCGGTGCCCCGCTCCTCCCTCCCTCCCTCCCTCCCTCCCTGCCTGCCTGCCTGCCTGCCTGCCTGCCTGCCCGCCCGCTGCCCCAGCGTTGGGGGAAAGCCTTGCCCGGGCCCTGGGCGGCGCTGCGGGCTCCCTGCTGTGCCCAGAGCCCCCGGCCCCGCACGGGCAGCCCCGAGCAGCACGCCCAGGTGGCACTGCTTGCTGCGCAGTAAGGACTGGTGCCAGGGACTGTCGGGGATGGGGGAGGCCCCGCTGCCCGCGGGGAGGCGGGAGGCAGGCAGCGTTGAGCCGGGGCCCGGCAGCCCACCGGGAGCTGGTGGGGGTGTGGGGCAGAGCCATAGCAAGGGAAGGGGCCAGAGTGCAGGAGGCAATCCCAGGTGCCCCCTCCCCGAGCAGAGGGGCCTGGGAGAAGGCAGGGGGTCAGGGCCGGGCCGGGGGCTGGTGGCCGGGTGCTTGGCTGCGCCATGCTGACCTGCTCATGCCAGGGCATGGCTGCTTTGCGCCGATTGCAGGCAGTGTCCCCCCGTGGAGGAGCTGGCCCCTGCTGGCTTCCCCTTGGGCCATGCAGCTGCCTGCCAGTGCTCAAGGTCCCGCCGGGGCTCCAGCGACGCTGGGAGAGGTGCCGAGGGGGCACCGGCTGCTGCTAGCAACTTCCCGGGGACCCCTGAGGCAGTGGCTGGTGCTGAGGGAAGGGCAGCGGGCAAGGAGCCGCAGGCAGCACTTGTTTGACCCATGCGTTGCCTCTGCTTGCAGGCCACACTGCCCAAGGCATTGGGACTTGAACGCGGCAGCCAGGCGAGGCAGGGCAGCTGCCGCTGAGGCAGCAGAGCCAAGCCCCAAGCCCCTCCGCTCGGTGAGGCTTGGGAAGGGCAGAGCTGGGAGAAGCTGGTGCCCCTCAAACCTCGTTCTCCCAGCAGAGCAGAGGGCACGTAAGGCAGCGCTTTCAGCCAGTGAAAATTGCTGGCTCATGCCTTCCTTTTTCAGAGGCCTGGTTTGCGCAAGGCCAGCGGTGCTGCCTGCCCACCAGTGCCCACCCAGGCTGCGGTCGGAGGAGACCTGCTCCTTGCATTGGTCCCGACCAGAGTTCGGCACCAGAAGACACAGCCCCTGAGGGGGCACCGCAGCACACAAGTGTGGCTTGGCATGCCTGGCTCACCAGCAGAAAGGGACCATGCAGACTAAGGTGGAGTCAATCAGCCAGAACGGAGCACAGAGCAACAATACAGTTGAAAACACAAAGCCTAGCTAAGTGTGTGTGAGGTTCCCCGTGGGGAGCCCCGTGATGCTTCTGGGGAGGCCTTGGGCAGGGAGGTGCCTCCTGCCGAGGCCCCCGGCAGCTGGGATGCCGGCTGCAGGGCTTTCGGCAGCTCCAGCTTCCCTCTTCCTGCCCTGCCAGGGGTGAAGGCCAGGCTGCCTGCAGGGATGGGCTACTGCCGCCCCCAGGCCTCCTGAGGAGGGGCAGTGCAGCCCCAAAACCACCTTGCAAAGCCGGCAGCCCTGGGCGTGGGCTGAGGTGGGTGCCAGGGTGCACGCTGGAGCGCAGACTCTGGGATCCACAGGCCTCCAAGGCCAGGGCCTGCAGGGCCAGGGCAGGGATGACGAGGCTCTGGGGCTCTGACCCTGCAAGAGAGACCGCAGGAACACCTTGTGCTGGCCCTGGGCTGAGAGCAGAGGGGAGCAGGAGGCTTCGTGGCCTCCACGCCCCAAACCAACAGCAAATTTGTGCCCAAAAGCTCTCAGAGGAGGCTTCAGTCCCGGTCAGCTGCCCGTGTCCTGCACTGATTTCGTATGCTCAAACCTTGTGATGGGCAGAAGGCAACATGCTTGTACCCCAAGGCAGCCCCCTTTAGTGGCCAAGCCAAGGACCTGCTCTTAGCATCACTGCAGGAGTAACCGTCTAATTAAAGGCTTGCAATTAGCCCACCTCCAATTAGTGCACAGCAACTCAAACAAAGGGTCTTCTTAAAGGACAAGTCTCCTTAATGCAACCTAAATGGTCCTACGTTCCCTGTGCAGGGGCGACCCTTCTACATCCCCCACCGCCAAGGCTGCGGCGCGCATGGGCATGGGCATTGGCTTCAGGGTCCCAGCTCCTTCCTCAGTGGGAGGCGGCTGCTGCTGGTGGCTTCCTCCATCGCATAGTTGGGCTGACACTATTAAGCCTGCTCCTAATAGGCTCTCTTAAGGCTAATAATGTGGCATACATAGCCAACAAATGCTAGAAGGAGTCACCAAAACTAAAGCAGCACTTTAAAATGCAACTCCTACATTTAGCATCGAGGAAATAAGCCCCTCCACCTTACTCCCAATTTGACACTCTCGGGAGAGTGCTTTAGGGGATGCTAATGCGTGTTTTGCCCTTCCTTGCTCCAACACGGGTCAGGCTCAGCACAGTGGAGAGGGAAAGACTCTGGCGGGGCGGAGGGGGTGGGGTGCGAGCTTTGTGCTCGCCCAGGGCCCTGCACTGGCCCCCTCCTCTGTCCTGCCCCTGAACATCCCAGACTCCGTTGGCTACAGTCGCCTGCTCCTTGCCAGGCCTTTGTGTTGACTCTGATGAGCCTTTGGGCGTTTCATGTCACTCTAGGAGCTGGAAGAGAGCCTGCCTCATGACACGGGGTTGCAAGGAGAGCCACTGGCCGTGGAAGAGGACTGCTTGCCTGGCCTCGCTCAGGAGTCCCATCCTGCCCACCCCGGGCATCTCTCTCTTTCCTGCCCGCTGACACGGTCTTTCTCCGGAGGGAAGCAGTGAGGCTACATCTCCGCACAGTGCTGGGTGGCCTGGGGAAGGCCGGGCACATGCCAAGCGGGGAGCTGGACACAGGTCTCCACCGAGTGCTGTCGGGGGGCTGGCACCGGTGCCTGGGGCACGTGTGCTCCAGGCACTTCCCAAATAAGCTCCACTGGTGCGGCCTCCTCTTCACCTGGATGTTGAGTTCCAGGGCCTCCTGCCACGCCTCCTCCAGCAGGAACAGGGCCTGCGCAGGCGTACTGCTTTCCTGCCCTTCAGCCTGCTCCTGGTTGCTGGGGAATGCAGGTGTGCGGGCATGTCCGGGTGTCCTGCCTCATTTCAGCAGGGTCACTTGCTCCTGCTGGTTCCTTCTGTGGCCCCACCTGGCCTCACAGAGCCCCACATCCTGCCCGTCAACCCCAAGGGGGACGCAAGGCCCTCAGCTCACCCAAGAGAGAACCCCCAACCTCCCTCTGCTCGTCCACCCACCCGCCTCAGCATATAGCACGGCCCAAGGCCCATCCCTGGGCCCTGGCACTGTCACGGTCCCTCTCCTGACCACAGGACCCACTGGCGCTGGTGAGTGCCCAAGCAGTTAGGCCGCTGTCTTTTCTCCCATGGCCAGTGACTTGCAGGGCTGTGCAGGACCCAGGAGTCCTGCTGGCCTGTCCCTCCATAACGTACCAGGGGCAGGGAGTCGCAGAGCTGCACCTCGGAGGTGCTCTGGGGCCTAGCAAGTGCAGGGGACCGGAGGGGGCCTGGGAGCATGCCTGGGGCCACTGGCACATCAGGACAGGGCAGGAGCCCAGGAGGGAGAATCCAAGCACACGGGTAGCAGGCCCGGCCGGCCCTGCCGAGCTCCACTGGGTTGAAGAGCGGCCCAGCAGGGGCTGTGCAGGGCAGGGAAATGGGGACTGCTCCCCAGCCTCACAGCCCCAGCCTGCGGGGCTGAGGGGCTGCCCTGGCCCACAGGGCCCTGGCACACGCGTTTGCACATGGGAAGGGAGGCATCTGCACCTCCAGGCAGCAGTCAGCGGCTGGCAGGGTAGGGAGACTACGGGCCCTGCGGCAGATGAGCAGAGCCCGTGGGAGCACAAGGAGCAGCCGAGGGCTGACGGAGGCCCAGGGACAAGCACGGCTCATCCCAGCTTTGCCTGCCTGGAGAGCCCTGCAGCTGCAGCAAAAAGCCAGGCATCTGCGCTCCCAGGTGGCCGGCCGCACCGCTCCACCCCACAGCAACTCCCTCCTTTGCCCTTCACCCTTCCCCATGCAACCCTGAGAAGGGCTCCAGCGTCCCTGCACACCAGCCCTCAGAGCACCCCTGGGGCTGTGGGCACGTCAGGTGCAGCTGTGTCCTGGCCACCATGGTGTGCACCGTGCAGTGTCTCTGTGCGTGTGGAGAGCGCGGGCGCGTGTGCGGATGCGTGTGCAGCGTCAATGGTGTGCCAGGCTGGCGCACGTGCACTGTGCAGGTGCAGGCCTGGCTGTGCGGGAGGGTCTTGGTGAGTGAGAGGTGTGAGCTGTGTGCGTAGCCGTCCTGTGGAGGGTAATGAAGGAAGGGGCATGTGTCTGTGCGTGTGTCTGTGCGCTGTGCTGAGAACGGGTTAGGCGGTGGTGTGCATGCACGTGCACTCTGTGGCGCGCGTGCCTGCATGCTGCGGCCCGTGTGTGGGCGATATTCTGTTCAGGCTCTACAAAATAACTGGAGGAGCACATGGGTTTGTACAGCTCTTCCTTTCATCTTTCAGGAGCACGCTTCCAGACTTCGCCGCAATAGTCACGTTTCCTCTGCACCACCAGCAAGTCCTGGTCCCTTTCCCTTTGAGCCTGGAGAGTCATCCGCTGCCCAGGGCTAGGGCATGGAAAAGGAACCGTTTGGTTTCAGGCACAGGCAGAAGGGCACGGAAATGCTGCAGGCCTAGCGCAGGGCACATCTTCTGGCCTCTGCCTCTGCTGGCATTCCTATGCTTTCTCGGATGGGCGAGGGGCCCCCTGGGGTGCGAGGCAAGGACATGACCACATGACTACCACGGGCAGGTAATCAGCCTGCACAGGAGTCAGGCGCGGGATGAGACTTTGGCCCAAACTGGCATCAAAGCACAGGGCAAGGCCTCCACGTGTGGAGACTTGGGGAGGCAAGGACGGAGCGTGCCTTTGGAAAAGGGAGAGCCAAAGCGTCGCTCCAGGAATCCTGTCACCTTGGGTAGCCCCCGTGTTCTGGTCCCACCTGGGAATCCTACCCCTGAGAGCCCAACACCTGCCCCTGGGCTGGAAGGCTGCCTGCTCCCAGGCCACAGCCTCCAAAGCCTGTTGCTCTCCCTCGACGGGTGCCAGCAAAAGACCCCCCCCCCTCCCCTCCTCTGGGCTGCTCCTGGGTGTGGAAGGAAGGCCAGTGCAGGGGAAGGCAAAACAGCACCCCCAGCTGGAGAAATTTACCAGAGGAAGCGCTTCTCTTGGGAATTCCTCTGCCGATTCAGCTCTACCCTCTGCTTCCACTCTTCCCGACGCGCTTGGTAAGTCTCCAAGACTTGCAGGGTGTGGCTTGCTCGTACAGAAAGCTGCCTGCAAGAGCAGGGAAAAAGTTCCCTCTCCCCTTCTGGCTGAGGCCCTCCTGCCTCTCCCCTCCACCAGCCCCTGCACACCCGCTCCCGCTGGCGGTGCCCGCAGCCTTCAACTTGCCCCATGCAGCTTGGGGCTGCCTGGCATCGGGGCCTTGCCCAAGGCATTGCCACGTCAACAGAAATCAGGGGACACCATACCCAGCCCCATGGCTCAGGAACTGCGCTTCCTCACACCTCGGACAGGTGCTGCCACTGCACCTTTCCAGGCCAGGGCTGGGGCCGGGGCCCGGGCCCGGGCACACTTACTCTTTGTGCAGCCGCGGCAGTCTCTCGGGCTTCCTCTTCTCTGCTCGGGGCACGAAGGCAGCAGTGCTCGCCTCTTTCCCAAGCGGGGGCCCTGGTGAGGCTGGCCGAACCTCCGGCAGTGGTTCAGCATGCCGCCAAGCCTGCGTTGGCGCCAGAGGACAACTCTGAAGCTGCTTCTCACCTCCCTCACGTGCTCTCAACTCTCAGCACGGGGAGAAGCCAGCCACTACAGGGCCTGTGCGTCCCCCCAGCACACTTGTGTCTGCTTTGCCCTCAGAAAGCCCCATGAGGAGCACAGCGCCAGGCAGGGACCCTGCACTCGTAGCCTGGCCACGCTTCACCACACTTCCCTGCTGGCCCCTCTGCTTACCTGTGCTGCCTTGTGCTGATGCCCGCAAGCAGGAATTGCAGTTCGAGGTCTGCCTTGAGCAGGTCCTTCCTGCTTGCCGTCCTCTTCCGCCTTAGAGGAGCTCTCCCAAATTGTCTGCAGCCGGCTAAAAACACACAAGCCGCGTGAGGTGATTGGAGTTCCGGGTGAGGCTGTTCTGCATCTTGCGCTCACAAGCGGCTCGGGGCCAGCCTCTGCAGCACAAGGCAGTTCTGCTGGAGCATTTGGTGTAGCTGAGTCCTTGCGTTCATGTCAACAGTGAGGAAAGAAAGCCTTGAGCTGCAGCGCTGGCAGCGGGCCCAGGAGGCCCTAAGGAAAGCTCGGGATGCCCAGGTGTGGGCCCTCTCTGGGTGGCACAAGGGGAAAACCAATGCCGTTTGCAGCACCCAGAGCCTGCAGAGACCACTAGGCACCTCCTGCCAAAGGCACTGAAGTCAGGGACGTGCTCAGAAAGACTCTGTTTTGGGGTGAAACGGGACTATTAGTGGGGGAGCCACTGTCGGGGAAGGAGGAAGTGTACTAGGCACACAAGCAAGCCCGGCATGTAGTTCTCTCTGGTATGTAGTTCTCTCTGGCACTCCTCCTGTGCCAGACAACCGCCACACCCCTGCCCCTGCCACCCCAGCCCAACAACCTTCGGAAGAAATTCACAGGCATTACGTCCAACCTAAAAAGCAGGGAAAACAGACCCTACTCTCTGCTGCTGGGGCAGGGGCTTCTGACTTTCACATTCCTCTGAGAAGTGCTCTCATTCCCACTGCAACCAAAGGAGGGCCCTTCACACCCATAGGGGAGCAGAAAAACACCCGCCACTGCTGCAGTACTTCTTGCATCAACGCCAGTCCCTGGGACACCACTTGACAACCTCACAGACTTCATACCCACAGAGCGTACAGAAACAGAAACAGCTCCCTCCCTCCCAGAAGCCCAAAAGCACACGGCCACCCGCATGCTTTGCTCCAAGAGCCTCACCTGGCAGCTGGCTTGTTTCCCCTGCTTTCCCATGCCTTTCCTCCCTTCCAGCTGGCCCCAGAGAACGGGGGTGGAGAAAGCCTTTCTCGAGACAGGAGGCGCCCACCACAAGCACTGCCTGGAAGTAGCAAGGCAGAGGAGGCTCCTCAGCAAGCATCGTTCTTTGTCACCATTTGAACAAGAAGGACAGGCAGCTGTGCTCCAGCATCGGACCAAAGAGCCCAATTCCCTTGGAGCTTTGCTCCCAAGCAGGTCTTAGGCCCTTGCTGGCGCACGATCGCGTCCAGCCTTTCCTTTCTGCAGGGCAGTCTTCTGCCCTAGAGTTCTGTGCTGCTTCTACTGCTTTCTCTAGCCCTTAGGCTTCAAAAAGGGGACATGGCTGGCAGGTCCTGGGGACCTCATGCTACTCTCTCCTTTGGCGTGGCTGCAGGCTGGAGGGCAGAGTGTCACACGAGAAGGGGAACAGATTCCTGCCCATCTCTAAGGCGCTCACATGCACAGACTTGCAAGCTAGAGCAGGGCCCCGAGTGCCAGGGCAAAGTGCCCCTCAGCAGTGGCAGCTGCAGTTGGAGCTGCACAACTGCCCCGAGAGCCCCTTCCAGGAGGAGTGCCCCCAGATCTGTCGTGATGAGCAAAGAGAGGCACAGGAGAAGCAGGCCACTAGGCCCGGCACGGCATGTTAAGCTTGCCTCCAGCCCCTCCGCTGCACAGGACAAAAGGAAAACAAACACACCTCTCTCACCAGCCAGCTGGCACTTTACCTTTTCCCTCAGTCTGCTTGTTCTGCTCCCTGTCTTTTGCCGGCCCGCCTTTGGCAGCCTCCCGACACCCTCCGGAGGAAGATGCTGGTCGCACAGGCACAGGCGTGATGACCTCACCCTCACTCCTGGAAACAAGAAAGGGACGAGAGAGACGCTGACAGCAGAGCCTTGCAGAAACCTCCTCTACATGCTTGCCCTCCATCTAGAAAGAGAAAGTCACCAAAAGACTTGTTGGCCGCCCTTCACGTTGCAGTCGGACAGAGTCTACGCAAGAAACAACCCCTTCAAAGAACTCCAAGAGCACAAGGTCACCCTCAGCCTTTTCTCCAAGAGCCTCACCTGGCAGGCAACTTCCTTCCTTTGCTTTTCCACTCCTCCTGCTTTCTCCCCCCAGCACCAGGTGACGCAGGTGGCAAAGGCCTTTCTTGAGCAAGCAGGCACGCAGCAGGAGCACTCCCTGCAGGCAGGAAAGGAGAAGGCTCTGCAGAAAGCGTCTTTGGGAGCACTTGGTCCAGAAGGACAGGCAGATCTGCTCCAGCACCGCATCAAACAGCCTGATCCCCCGGGAGCCGCGCTCTCTAAGAGCTCTTGCTCCCTAGCATGTCCTTGGCACACCTTAGCAGCCTCTTAGCAGTCCACCTTAGCAGCCTCTTAGCAGTCCTCTCCAGGCAATCTTGCTCCCCACCTTCACACGCCCGGCATCCGCCAGAGAGGCAGACCCCCTCCAGCACTGACACCTCGGGCCCAAATGTCCTAAAGCGAAAGAGGAGCTTGCGCTGGCCACCAGGGCGCAGCACCCCGGGGCAAAACTCTCCCAGGCAGCACATCCTGACCAGGGCTCCAACCACCTACCTACTGCCGAGGACCAACGGAACAAACACGCGCACACACACAAACACACGCCCGCCTGCACACCCTCCTCTCGCTCGCCAGTCACCTGTGGCCTGACCTTTTCCGTCCGCCCGCTCTTCCTCTTTCGGGCGTGTCCGGGATCCCTTGCAGGAAGACGCCACTTGCTGCTTCTCACGGGGAAGCTTCAACTCAAATCTGGAAATGACAAGACGCCACGGTGAAGAGAAGGCACCACTTCCCCTTTGCCTCCTGCCGGCCTTGTACTCAGAAAGAAGGCCTTTCGGGGCACGTGGGGCCCTCCAGGCTCACCCAAGACATGCTTAGGTCACAAACACAGGCCCTGTATGGATCGGGTGCCTTCCACACGATGCCTTTCCTCGGCCAGCCACACACAGCACATTCGGGAACCTTGGCTTTTGGAAGCCTCACCCACGAGAAAGAGACCAGTCACAGGAAAATGTGGCCCCCATTCCTCTCTAGGCCTAAGATTGGTTAGCAGTGCCAAACACCGCCACTATTGCCTGTTCCACCCTGGGGAGACCCCCAGAGTCCCAAGTACTTGCAGACAGCAAGCTAGGAAAGAGTTGCTCCGCAGCAAGTCCTTCCTGAGGAGACAAGCTCCAGCAGGACGCTGCTACCAAGCACGAGCTGAGAAGCAAACGTACCGTGGCAACATGAAGACGCTTCTGGGACCCATGCGGAAAGCCGCGCTCCTTCTTCCTTTTACCACCAGGTGTCTCGTCCCTGGCGTCTGAAACAGACACCGAGGTACGTGAGAGCATGCCAGCGCCATTACTGCCTTGCTCCTAAAGGCAGCAAATCTTTCTTGGGCTCAGGGAAGATGCTGCCCCTGGGACACCCTGAAACAAAGCTGTCTTTCCAAATACTAGCCCTCAACGAGGAAAGCAGAAGATGCCCAGCTCAGAGTGCAGAAGGAGGAACACCGTTGCCAGGCGCTTTGCAAGGGCGAGACTCAAGACGGTCAAGGAGGACGCTCCTTCTCTCTGCCTGCAGACATCAGGCACAGGAGAAGGCGTGTGGTTCGCCAGGGTTTCTGCAGGCTGGCGTTTGCCTCTGGAAGGTCTTGCTCTGCCCCTTCTTGGAAAGACAACTCCTGGCTCAGGCGTGCTCTTAGCCCCACAGTGTCTCCAAGCATTCACATGCTTGCATCCATCGCGTGGAAGAGCAGAAAGAGCCGGCCCTTGCTCGGCCTCTGCCCGGTGGCTAAGACCTGCGGGTGCCAACTCCCTCATGGGGGTGCAAGCAGCTGGGCAGGGCCTGATGAGGGATCTTTGGGAACACAGCCTGACCCAAAGGCCCTGGCCCTGGCCCAGAGAACACGCTGGGCAGAGCCCCCCAAGACAGCAGCAGAGAGAAGGAAGAGACAGGCCCGGGAACCAGTGGCTGGGCTACAGCCTTCTTGCATCTCTCTGAGCAAATCTGCTGGCCCTCTGCAGGAGCGAGCCCTTCAGCTCTGACTGCTTTCACATCGCAGCTGCCTAAGGACACCTGGCAGCTTGCGCTCAAGGACAGGGCCCCACGAGAGAGCTGGGGAAGGGCGTTGGGCTGGCGCAAGGAGACATGCCAAGCAGCGGGCGGATGCACGCGTGGCCCAGAAGAGCCTCGCTCATGCCGCAAGGGCCTCCAGGGGCCCTGGGAAGGCCTGATTAGCACCAGAGTCATCGACTTACCCCCAGCAGAGCTTCTAGCAGCTTTCCAGTGCCATCCATGCTGAGGAGGAAGTCGTCATAAAACCTCATTGTCACTTCCTTCTTCCGTACAGAAAGAATGCCAATGCCCTTGAAGACAAAGTCCACGTCCTGTCTTTTTGACATGGCCCAGAAGAACGCCATCGCGGTCTCATGTATGGAACACTGCACCGTTGTCAAAGGCATGCGGGCACACACGGAGAGATTCTTGTACTGCAGAGGGACTATTCTTACGTCACCTAGACCGCAGCAAAAGACGAACAACGTCACCTCGGCAGCAGGCTCCAAGAACAAGGGGACAAGACTTTCTGGCAAGACGCTGCTGCTACAGAGCAGGCTCTTGAATCCCCTGCTGCAGCGCCTAGGAGCGGTTTATGGAGTCCCTCCTGGGAAGAGGCCGAGCACTCTGCAAACTCACGGGCTCAGGGGGGCAGCAGTCATTTGGCCAGGGCAGGAAGCAAAAGAAGAAAACTAACCATCCCGAAGGAACCCTTGACCGGAGGGCAGGACAAGGCGGGCAGATGGGTGCAGGGCCCACAACAAAGGGCCCGGCGCCACGCCATTGTGCCCTCTGGCTAAGCCGATGCCACGTCGATAGATACAAGGGCGAAGCAAAGCGCAAGGACGGCACCGCAGCCCGTAAGGACCATTCGGCCCCTCTGGCCCTTGGTAGCCAGCAAAAGTCTCCCTGCGCTGCTGGGGCCAGCAGCCTATCCCTCCCACGCACCCCGCTGCAGGCGTATTACTAGCAAAGCACACCCGGGGGCCCCTCTGAGCACCTGCTCCTGGCTGGCCTGTCCAGCTCAAACAAGCCAAAGTTGCTCTCAGGCCACTTTGAGGCGTTCAGCCATGTCTTCAGAGCAGTTGGCCTGCCCCTCAAGCTTGGGGCAAGGGCAGGCAAAGGTTTTTAACCTGCCTTCTTACCAGGAATGTCTTCTTGAGCGCCCCTGGCCTGGTATTCCTGGGCAACAACCTCCGAAATACGAAACATGGGTCTCCGAACGATCGAAAGCTCCCCGTTCACGGAGCACTCGGAGTGCTTCAGAACATAGAACACCCCCACTCCTAGTATCTTGACACCCTGAGAACAGCAGCAAAGAGGGAGAGAAGGAACAAGCATCAGTAGCCTGGAGACACAAAAACTGTCCGATGGCTTGCCAGAGCGTGGGGGCTGCTGCTCTGCGCCCTGCCCACCCCTAGCATGCCGAGGGCAAGATGGGCCACTTGGGAAAGCTTTGGAGAGAAAGCACATACTCCAGACCTTTCTTTCCTCTTGCTCCTCTGCTCTCCTCAAAAATCTCTTTGCACAAGCAACAGCAGAGACAACATTCCTCCCCTCCATACAGGTGGGGGGAGGGGGTGGCAGGGAGGGGAGCAGGGGGCATTTCCAACAGTGGGCACCAAGTCCTTGGCACTCTGTGGCACAGGGATGTCAGGGCCAGGCAAACCACCAGCATTTCCGGAGGGGAGGAACAGGACACAAGACCCACCTTGTTCTCTGCCAAGCGCTCTAGAATGTATTCTGAGACGCTGTCCCAAATGCTAACAATCTCTGGAAAGCAAGGCAAAGAGGTATCATGCGCCAAGTCAGCAAGCTCACTACCTTTCAGCACCCCGCTCCCCAGGCAGGTGGCAAGTGCAGGTGAGATGAAACGTACCGCCACCCCAAGCCAAAACACGCAAGGCGCTCCCCAGGACGGCCCTTCCGGACCTCAGCCGCAAGGACACTGCAGGGACGCCTCCGCCCACTTCTAAGCAAGGCTCCTGTCCTTTCAGGTGGCCATGCCAAAGGGCGACCCACCCGCTCGGGAAACGGGGACTAGGTTCCCACAGCAGCGAGAAGACCGTGCAGTGCCTACCCACAGGAGTCACCCACGCTCAGGGCAGCCCCAGCTGCCTCCCCTGCAGGGACCATTTTCACCTCCATTCAACGCCTGCACACACACACGCTCTGCACGGCCACCCGAGCAGCCCCAGCCCTTTCAGCCAGCTGCCAGCTCAGGGCACGCAATCCCCACTGCGAGGCAACCCACGGCTTCTGCCTGCACCTGCCCTGGAAGGCACGGGCAGAGGAAGCTCCTCAGGACAACGAGCCAGCCGGCCCGGCTGCCAAACTCACCCCTGGGCTGCCAACGGTCGAGCGGCCTGCTCTCCCGTGCCACCCACTCGCCCTGTCCAGCCCTCCCCTACAGAGCCCAGCGCTTCCATTGCCTGTCTCGCGGCTCATACCGTCTACAGCCTTACCGTAACGGTTGAGATTCCTGAGCGTTGGAAACATGTCATGCCACAGTTTCGCCATCTTCGCGCCCCCTCGCGCTCAATGGGGCCCTGTAGCAGGAGGGTGACGAGGAAACTTCTCCTCCCAGGAGCCGCCTCCTCCTCCTCCTCTGCACTTCCCCAGGTAGGCTCCAGCGCTGTCGCGCGGCCTCCCTTCGCCCTCTCGGTGCGCTGCAAAGCAGCTCCTCCAGAGAAGAGCGGTGGCGAGAGCAGCCCCAGCACCTGCACGTGCCAAGGCCTCGCAGGGAAGTGTGGGCAGGGCTCGGGGGCCCCGTGGCGGGAGGGGAGCTGTGACTGTGATGCGGCATGTCCCACTGTGAGCCCAGCCCGTGTCACCAAGGGGCTCACAGGCACCCTTACCGTCCAAAGCATTTCTCTTGGGCCCACAGGAGGGGCAATTTCACAGCCCCAGAGCAGCCAGACCGCAAAGGGGTTTCAGCAGGTCTCCGCTCTGACCTCCTGCTGCAAGTGCGGCTGACCAGAGCAGACTTCCCAGGCCCGGGCGCCACTGAGGGGCCACTGGCTCCATGGATTCCCCCACCACCCCGGGCCCCTGGGCCAGTGCTCCACCACCCTTAGGCTACAGCGCTTTTCCCCGTCTCTCATGGCAATTGCCCCCACTGCCACTACTGCCATTGCCCATCCTCCCGGCCCCCCCCCACCCGGCACCTCTGGGAAGGCTCTGCCTCCACCCTCTCACCCCCCTCCCGTTAGGCCCCTGCCGCCTGATCCTCTTGCGCCTTCTCTTCTCCCGGCTCAACAGCCCCACGCCCTCAGCCTCTCCTCGCACTGCTGGGCTCCAGCTGCCCACCAGCTCCCAGCCCGCCCCACAACGAACGGCTCCTCCAGGGCCACGCTCCCTTCCTGGTGTCCCTGCCCCCCTGCAGCTCCCCCACGGGCCACAGTCCCCTCAGAGGCGCACCTCCTCTGGCATGAAGCGCCTCCTTCCAAAAGTACCTCTCCAGCCATGTCCCCAGCAACGGCTCCTTGCACGGCTCGCCTTCGCTTCCTTCTGCTTTTCTCCAGAAACATGCCTCTGCACCCTTCTCCTCACGAGTGCCCCTTCGTGTGGCCTCCTGTGGCTCCACGGAGGTCGCCCCCAGCTGCGGGATCTGCGGCCCTGCCGCCGCATGCCCCAGGCAGGGGCCGGGCCTCGGTGCCCCGCTCCTCCCTCCCTCCCTCCCTGCCTGCCTGCCTGCCTGCCTGCCTGCCTGCCCGCCCGCTGCCCCAGCGTTGGGGGAAAGCCTTGCCCGGGCCCTGGGCGGCGCTGCGGGCTCCCTGCTGTGCCCAGAGCCCCCGGCCCCGCACGGGCAGCCCCGAGCAGCACGCCCAGGTGGCACTGCTTGCTGCGCAGTAAGGACTGGTGCCAGGGACTGTCGGGGATGGGGGAGGCCCCGCTGCCCGCGGGGAGGCGGGAGGCAGGCAGCGTTGAGCCGGGGCCCGGCAGCCCACCGGGAGCTGGTGGGGGTGTGGGGCAGAGCCATAGCAAGGGAAGGGGCCAGAGTGCAGGAGGCAATCCCAGGTGCCCCCTCCCCGAGCAGAGGGGCCTGGGAGAAGGCAGGGGGTCAGGGCCGGGCCGGGGGCTGGTGGCCGGGTGCTTGGCTGCGCCATGCTGACCTGCTCATGCCAGGGCATGGCTGCTTTGCGCCGATTGCAGGCAGTGTCCCCCCGTGGAGGAGCTGGCCCCTGCTGGCTTCCCCTTGGGCCATGCAGCTGCCTGCCAGTGCTCAAGGTCCCGCCGGGGCTCCAGCGACGCTGGGAGAGGTGCCGAGGGGGCACCGGCTGCTGCTAGCAACTTCCCGGGGACCCCTGAGGCAGTGGCTGGTGCTGAGGGAAGGGCAGCGGGCAAGGAGCCGCAGGCAGCACTTGTTTGACCCATGCGTTGCCTCTGCTTGCAGGCCACACTGCCCAAGGCATTGGGACTTGAACGCGGCAGCCAGGCGAGGCAGGGCAGCTGCCGCTGAGGCAGCAGAGCCAAGCCCCAAGCCCCTCCGCTCGGTGAGGCTTGGGAAGGGCAGAGCTGGGAGAAGCTGGTGCCCCTCAAACCTCGTTCTCCCAGCAGAGCAGAGGGCACGTAAGGCAGCGCTTTCAGCCAGTGAAAATTGCTGGCTCATGCCTTCCTTTTTCAGAGGCCTGGTTTGCGCAAGGCCAGCGGTGCTGCCTGCCCACCAGTGCCCACCCAGGCTGCGGTCGGAGGAGACCTGCTCCTTGCATTGGTCCCGACCAGAGTTCGGCACCAGAAGACACAGCCCCTGAGGGGCACCGCAGCACACAAGTGTGGCTTGGCATGCCTGGCTCACCAGCAGAAAGGGACCATGCAGACTAAGGTGGAGTCAATCAGCCAGAACGGAGCACAGAGCAACAATACAGTTGAAAACACAAAGCCTAGCTAAGTGTGTGTGAGGTTCCCCGTGGGGAGCCCCGTGATGCTTCTGGGGAGGCCTTGGGCAGGGAGGTGCCTCCTGCCGAGGCCCCCGGCAGCTGGGATGCCGGCTGCAGGGCTTTCGGCAGCTCCAGCTTCCCTCTTCCTGCCCTGCCAGGGGTGAAGGCCAGGCTGCCTGCAGGGATGGGCTACTGCCGCCCCCAGGCCTCCTGAGGAGGGGCAGTGCAGCCCCAAAATCACCTTGCAAAGCCGGCAGCCCTGGGCGTGGGCTGAGGTGGGTGCCAGGGTGCACGCTGGAGCGCAGACTCTGGGATCCACAGGCCTCCAAGGCCAGGGCCTGCAGGGCCAGGGCAGGGATGACGAGGCTGTGGGGCTCTGACCCTGCAAGAGAGACCGCAGGAACACCTTGTGCTGGCCCTGGGCTGAGAGCAGAGGGGAGCAGGAGGCTTCGTGGCCTCCACGCCCCAAACCAACAGCAAATTTGTGCCCAAAAGCTCTCAGAGGAGGCTTCAGTCCCGGTCAGCTGCCCGTGTCCTGCACTGATTTCGTATGCTCAAACCTTGTGATGGGCAGAAGGCAACATGCTTGTACCCCAAGGCAGCCCCCTTTAGTGGCCAAGCCAAGGACCTGCTCTTAGCATCACTGCAGGAGTAACCGTCTAATTAAAGGCTTGCAATTAGCCCACCTCCAATTAGTGCACAGCAACTCAAACAAAGGGTCTTCTTAAAGGACAAGTCTCCTTAATGCAACCTAAATGGTCCTACGTTCCCTGTGCAGGGGCGACCCTTCTACATCCCCCACCGCCAAGGCTGCGGCGCGCATGGGCATGGGCATTGGCTTCAGGGTCCCAGCTCCTTCCTCAGTGGGAGGCGGCTGCTGCTGGTGGCTTCCTCCATCGCATAGTTGGGCTGACACTATTAAGCCTGCTCCTAATAGGCTCTCTTAAGGCTAATAATGTGGCATACATAGCCAACAAATGCTAGAAGGAGTCACCAAAACTAAAGCAGCACTTTAAAATGCAACTCCTACATTTAGCATCGAGGAAATAAGCCCCTCCACCTTACTCCCAATTTGACACTCTCGGGAGAGTGCTTTAGGGGATGCTAATGCGTGTTTTGCCCTTCCTTGCTCCAACACGGGTCAGGCTCAGCACAGTGGAGAGGGAAAGACTCTGGCGGGGCGGAGGGGGTGGGGTGCGAGCTTTGTGCTCGCCCAGGGCCCTGCACTGGCCCCCTCCTCTGTCCTGCCCCTGAACATCCCAGACTCCGTTGGCTACAGTCGCCTGCTCCTTGCCAGGCCTTTGTGTTGACTCTGATGAGCCTTTGGGCGTTTCATGTCACTCTAGGAGCTGGAAGAGAGCCTGCCTCATGACACGGGGTTGCAAGGAGAGCCACTGGCCGTGGAAGAGGACTGCTTGCCTGGCCTCGCTCAGGAGTCCCATCCTGCCCACCCCGGGCATCTCTCTCTTTCCTGCCCGCTGACACGGTCTTTCTCCGGAGGGAAGCAGTGAGGCTACATCTCCGCACAGTGCTGGGTGGCCTGGGGAAGGCCGGGCACATGCCAAGCGGGGAGCTGGACACAGGTCTCCACCGAGTGCTGTCGGGGGGCTGGCACCGGTGCCTGGGGCACGTGTGCTCCAGGCACTTCCCAAATAAGCTCCACTGGTGCGGCCTCCTCTTCACCTGGATGTTGAGTTCCAGGGCCTCCTGCCACGCCTCCTCCAGCAGGAACAGGGCCTGCGCAGGCGTACTGCTTTCCTGCCCTTCAGCCTGCTCCTGGTTGCTGGGGAATGCAGGTGTGCGGGCATGTCCGGGTGTCCTGCCTCATTTCAGCAGGGTCACTTGCTCCTGCTGGTTCCTTCTGTGGCCCCACCTGGCCTCACAGAGCCCCACATCCTGCCCGTCAACCCCAAGGGGGACGCAAGGCCCTCAGCTCACCCAAGAGAGAACCCCCAACCTCCCTCTGCTCGTCCACCCACCCGCCTCAGCATATAGCACGGCCCAAGGCCCATCCCTGGGCCCTGGCACTGTCACGGTCCCTCTCCTGACCACAGGACCCACTGGCGCTGGTGAGTGCCCGAGCAGTTAGGCCGCTGTCTTTTCTCCCATGGCCAGTGACTTGCAGGGCTGTGCAGGACCCAGGAGTCCTGCTGGCCTGTCCCTCCATAACGTACCAGGGGCAGGGAGTCGCAGAGCTGCACCTCGGAGGTGCTCTGGGGCCTAGCAAGTGCAGGGGACCGGAGGGGGCCTGGGAGCATGCCTGGGGCCACTGGCACATCAGGACAGGGCAGGAGCCCAGGAGGGAGAATCCAAGCACACGGGTAGCAGGCCCGGCCGGCCCTGCCGAGCTCCACTGGGTTGAAGAGCGGCCCAGCAGGGGCTGTGCAGGGCAGGGAAATGGGGACTGCTCCCCAGCCTCACAGCCCCAGCCTGCGGGGCTGAGGGGCTGCCCTGGCCCACAGGGCCCTGGCACACGCGTTTGCACATGGGAAGGGAGGCATCTGCACCTCCAGGCAGCAGTCAGCGGCTGGCAGGGTAGGGAGACTACGGGCCCTGCGGCAGATGAGCAGAGCCCGTGGGAGCACAAGGAGCAGCCGAGGGCTGACGGAGGCCCAGGGACAAGCACGGCTCATCCCAGCTTTGCCTGCCTGGAGAGCCCTGCAGCTGCAGCAAAAAGCCAGGCATCTGCGCTCCCAGGTGGCCGGCCGCACCGCTCCACCCCACAGCAACTCCCTCCTTTGCCCTTCACCCTTCCCCATGCAACCCTGAGAAGGGCTCCAGCGTCCCTGCACACCAGCCCTCAGAGCACCCCTGGGGCTGTGGGCACGTCAGGTGCAGCTGTGTCCTGGCCACCATGGTGTGCACCGTGCAGTGTCTCTGTGCGTGTGGAGAGCGCGGGCGCGTGTGCGGATGCGTGTGCAGCGTCAATGGTGTGCCAGGCTGGCGCACGTGCACTGTGCAGGTGCAGGCCTGGCTGTGCGGGAGGGTCTTGGTGAGTGAGAGGTGTGAGCTGTGTGCGTAGCCGTCCTGTGGAGGGTAATGAAGGAAGGGGCATGTGTCTGTGCGTGTGTCTGTGCGCTGTGCTGAGAACGGGTTAGGCGGTGGTGTGCATGCACGTGCACTCTGTGGCGCGCGTGCCTGCATGCTGCAGCCCGTGTGTGGGCGATATTCTGTTCAGGCTCTACAAAATAACTGGAGGAGCACATGGGTTTGTACAGCTCTTCCTTTCATCTTTCAGGAGCACGCTTCCAGACTTCGCCGCAATAGTCACGTTTCCTCTGCACCACCAGCAAGTCCTGGTCCCTTTCCCTTTGAGCCTGGAGAGTCATCCGCTGCCCAGGGCTAGGGCATGGAAAAGGAACCGTTTGGTTTCAGGCACAGGCAGAAGGGCACGGAAATGCTGCAGGCCTAGCGCAGGGCACATCTTCTGGCCTCTGCCTCTGCTGGCATTCCTATGCTTTCTCGGATGGGCGAGGGGCCCCCTGGGGTGCGAGGCAAGGACATGACCACATGACTACCACGGGCAGGTAATCAGCCTGCACAGGAGTCAGGCGCGGGATGAGACTTTGGCCCAAACTGGCATCAAAGCACACGGCAAGGCCTCCACGTGTGGAGACTTGGGGAGGCAAGGACGGAGCGTGCCTTTGGAAAAGGGAGAGCCAAAGCGTCGCTCCAGGAATCCTGTCACCTTGGGTAGCCCCCGTGTTCTGGTCCCACCTGGGAATCCTACCCCTGAGAGCCCAACACCTGCCCCTGGGCTGGAAGGCTGCCTGCTCCCAGGCCACAGCCTCCAAAGCCTGTTGCTCTCCCTCGACGGGTGCCAGAAAAAGACCCCCCCCCCCCCTCCTCTGGGCTCCTCCTAGGTGTGGAAGGAAGGCCAGTGCAGGGGAAGGCAAAACAGCACCCCCAGCTGGAGAAATTTACCAGAGGAAGCGCTTCTCTTGGGAATTCCTCTGCCGATTCAGCTCTACCCTCTGCTTCCACTCTTCCCGACGCGCTTGGTAAGTCTCCAAGACTTGCAGGGTGTGGCTTGCTCGTACAGAAAGCTGCCTGCAAGAGCAGGGAAAAAGTTCCCTCTCCCCTTCTGGCTGAGGCCCTCCTGCCTCTCCCCTCCACCAGCCCCTGCACACCCGCTCCCGCTGGCGGTGCCTGCAGCCTTCAACTTGCCCCATGCAGCTTGGGGCTGCCTGGCATCGGGGCCTTGCCCAAGGCATTGCCACGTCAACAGAAATCAGGGGACACCATACCCAGCCCCATGGCTCAGGAACTGCGCTTCCTCACACCTCGGACAGGTGCTGCCACTGCACCTTTCCAGGCCGGGGCTGGGGCCGGGGCCCGGGCCCGGGCCCGGGCACACTTACTCTTTGTGCAGCCGCGGCAGTCTCTCGGGCTTCCTCTTCTCTGCTCGGGGCACGAAGGCAGCAGTGCTCGCCTCTTTCCCAAGCGGGGGCCCTGGTGAGGCTGGCCGAACCTCCGGCAGTGGTTCAGCATGCCGCCAAGCCTGCGTTGGCGCCAGAGGACAACTCTGAAGCTGCTTCTCACCTCCCTCACGTGCTCTCAACTCTCAGCACGGGGAGAAGCCAGCCACTACAGGGCCTGTGCGTCCCCCCAGCACACTTGTGTCTGCTTTGCCCTCAGAAAGCCCCATGAGGAGCACAGCGCCAGGCAGGGACCCTGCACTCGTAGCCTGGCCACGCTTCACCACACTTCCCTGCTGGCCCCTCTGCTTACCTGTGCTGCCTTGTGCTGATGCCCGCAAGCAGGAATTGCAGTTCGAGGTCTGCCTTGAGCAGGTCCTTCCTGCTTGCCGTCCTCTTCCGCCTTAGAGGAGCTCTCCCGAATTGTCTGCAGCCGGCTAAAAACACACAAGCCGCGTGAGCTGATTGGAGTTCCGGGTGAGGCTGTTCTGCATCTTGCGCTCACAAGCGGCTCGGGGCCAGCCTCTGCAGCACAAGGCAGTTCTGCTGGAGCTTTTGGTGTAGCTGAGTCCTTGCGTTCATGTCAACAGTGAGGAAAGAAAGCCTTGAGCTGCAGCACTGGCAGCGGGCCCAGGAGGCCCTAAGGAAAGCTCGGGATGCCCAGGTGTGGGCCCTCTCTGGGTGGCACAAGGGGAAAACCAATGCCGTTTGCAGCACCCAGAGCCTGCAGAGACCACTAGGCACCTCCTGCCAAAGGCACTGAAGTCAGGGACGTGCTCAGAAAGACTCTGTTTTGGGGTGAAACGGGACTATTAGTGGGGGAGCCACTGTCGGGGAAGGAGGAAGTGTACCAGGCACACAAGCAAGCCCGGCATGTAGTTCTCTCTGGTATGTAGTTCTCTCTGGCACTCCTCCTGTGCCAGACAACCGCCACACCCCTGCCCCTGCCACCCCAGCCCAACAACCTTCGGAAGAAATTCACAGGCATTACGTCCAACCTAAAAAGCAGGGAAAACAGACCCTACTCTCTGCTGCTGGGGCAGGGGCTTCTGACTTTCACATTCCTCTGAGAAGTGCTCTCATTCCCACTGCAACCAAAGGAGGGCCCTTCACATCCATAGGGGAGCAGAAAAACACCCGCCACTGCTGCAGTACTTCTTGCATCAACGCCAGTCCCTGGGACACCACTTGACAACCTCACAGACTTCATACCCACAGAGCGTACAGAAACAGAAACAGCTCCCTCCCTCCCAGAAGCCCAAAAGCACACGGCCACCCGCATGCTTTGCTCCAAGAGCCTCACCTGGCAGCTGGCTTGTTTCCCCTGCTTTCCCATGCCTTTCCTCCCTTCCAGCTGGCCCCAGAGAATGGGGGTGGAGAAAGCCTTTCTCGAGACAGGAGGCGCCCACCACAAGCACTGCCTGGAAGTAGCAAGGCAGAGGAGGCTCCTCAGCAAGCATCGTTCTTTGTCACCATTTGAACAAGAAGGACAGGCAGCTGTGCTCCAGCATCGGACCAAAGAGCCCAATTCCCTTGGAGCTTTGCTCCCAAGCAGGTCTTAGGCCCTTGCTGGCGCACGATCGCGTCCAGCCTTTCCTTTCTGCAGGGCAGTCTTCTGCCCTAGAGTTCTGTGCTGCTTCTACTGCTTTCTCTAGCCCTTAGGCTTCAAAAAGGGGACATGGCTGGCAGGTCCTGGGGACCTCATGCTACTCTCTCCTTTGGCGTGGCTGCAGGCTGGAGGGCAGAGTGTCACACGAGAAGGGGAACAGATTCCTGCCCATCTCTAAGGCGCTCACATGCACAGACTTGCAAGCTAGAGCAGGGCCCCGAGTGCCAGGGCAAAGTGCCCCTCAGCAGTGGCAGCTGCAGTTGGAGCTGCACAACTGCCCCGAGAGCCCCTTCCAGGAGGAGTGCCCCCAGATCTGTCGTGATGAGCAAAGAGAGGCACAGGAGAAGCAGGCCACTAGGCCCGGCACGGCATGTTAAGCTTGCCTCCAGCCCCTCCGCTGCACAGGACAAAAGGAAAACAAACACACCTCTCTCACCAGCCAGCTGGCACTTTACCTTTTCCCTCAGTCTGCTTGTTCTGCTCCCTGTCTTTTGCCGGCCCGCCTTTGGCAGCCTCCCGACACCCTCCGGAGGAAGATGCTGGTCGCACAGGCACAGGCGTGATGACCTCACCCTCACTCCTGGAAACAAGAAAGGGACGAGAGAGACGCTGACAGCAGAGCCTTGCAGAAACCTCCTCTACATGCTTGCCCTCCATCTAGAAAGAGAAAGTCACCAAAAGACTTGTTGGCCGCCCTTCACGTTGCAGTCGGACAGAGTCTACGCAAGAAACAACCCCTTCAAAGAACTCCAAGAGCACAAGGTCACCCTCAGCCTTTTCTCCAAGAGCCTCACCTGGCAGGCAACTTCCTTCCTTTGCTTTTCCACTCCTCCTGCTTTCTCCCCCCAGCACCAGGTGACGCAGGTGGCAAAGGCCTTTCTTGAGCAAGCAGGCACGCAGCAGGAGCACTCCCTGCAGGCAGGAAAGGAGAAGGCTCTGCAGAAAGCGTCTTTGGGAGCACTTGGTCCAGAAGGACAGGCAGATCTGCTCCAGCACCGCATCAAACAGCCTGATCCCCCGGGAGCCGCGCTCTCTAAGAGCTCTTGCTCCCTAGCACGTCCTTGGCACACCTTAGCAGCCTCTTAGCAGTCCACCTTAGCAGCCTCTTAGCAGTCCTCTCCAGGCAATCTTGCTCCCCACCTTCACACGCCCGGCATCCGCCAGAGAGGCAGACCCCCTCCAGCACTGACACCTCGGGCCCAAATGTCCTAAAGCGAAAGAGGAGCTTGCGCTGGCCACCAGGGCGCAGCACCCCGGGGCAAAACTCTCCCAGGCAGCACATCCTGACCAGGGCTCCAACCACCTACCTACTGCCGAGGACCAACGGAACAAACACGCGCACACACACAAACACACGCCCGCCTGCACACCCTCCTCTCGCTCGCCAGTCACCTGTGGCCTGACCTTTTCCGTCCGCCCGCTCTTCCTCTTTCGGGCGTGTCCGGGATCCCTTGCAGGAAGACGCCACTTGCTGCTTCTCACGGGGAAGCTTCAACTCAAATCTGGAAATGACAAGACGCCACGGTGAAGAGAAGGCACCACTTCCCCTTTGCCTCCTGCCGGCCTTGTACTCAGAAAGAAGGCCTTTCGGGGCACGTGGGGCCCTCCAGGCTCACCCAAGACATGCTTAGGTCACAAACACAGGCCCTGTATGGATCGGGTGCCTTCCACACGATGCCTTTCCTCGGCCAGCCACACACAGCACATTCGGGAACCTTGGCTTTTGGAAGCCTCACCCACGAGAAAGAGACCAGTCACAGGAAAATGTGGCCCCCATTCCTCTCTAGGCCTAAGATTGGTTAGCAGTGCCAAACACCGCCACTATTGCCTGTTCCACCCTGGGGAGACCCCCAGAGTCCCAAGTACTTGCAGACAGCAAGCTAGGAAAGAGTTGCTCCGCAGCAAGTCCTTCCTGAGGAGACAAGCTCCAGCAGGACGCTGCTACCAAGCACGAGCTGAGAAGCAAACGTACCGTGGCAACATGAAGACGCTTCTGGGACCCATGCGGAAAGCCGCGCTCCTTCTTCCTTTTACCACCAGGTGTCTCGTCCCTGGTGTCTGAAACAGACACCGAGGTACGTGAGAGCATGCCAGCGCCATTACTGCCTTGCTCCTAAAGGCAGCAAATCTTTCTTGGGCTCAGGGAAGATGCTGCCCCTGGGACACCCTGAAACAAAGCTGTCTTTCCAAATACTAGCCCTCAACGAGGAAAGCAGAAGATGCCCAGCTCAGAGTGCAGAAGGAGGAACACCGTTGCCAGGCGCTTTGCAAGGGCGAGACTCAAGACGGTCAAGGAGGACGCTCCTTCTCTCTGCCTGCAGACATCAGGCACAGGAGAAGGCGTGTGGTTCGCCAGGGTTTCTGCAGGCTGGCGTTTGCCTCTGGAAGGTCTTGCTCTGCCCCTTCTTGGAAAGACAACTCCTGGCTCAGGCGTGCTCTTAGCCCCACAGTGTCTCCAAGCATTCACATGCTTGCATCCATCGCGTGGAAGAGCAGAAAGAGCCGGCCCTTGCTCGGCCTCTGCCCGGTGGCTAAGACCTGCGGGTGCCAACTCCCTCATGGGGGTGCAAGCAGCTGGGCAGGGCCTGATGAGGGATCTTTGGGAACACAGCCTGACCCAAAGGCCCTGGCCCTGGCCCAGAGAACACGCTGGGCAGAGCCCCCCAAGACAGCAGCAGAGAGAAGGAAGAGACAGGCCCGGGAACCAGTGGCTGGGCTACAGCCTTCTTGCATCTCTCTGAGCAAATCTGCTGGCCCTCTGCAGGAGCGAGCCCTTCAGCTCTGACTGCTTTCACATCGCAGCTGCCTAAGGACACCTGGCAGCTTGCGCTCAAGGACAGGGCCCCACGAGAGAGCTGGGGAAGGGCGTTGGGCTGGCGCAAGGAGACATGCCAAGCAGCGGGCGGATGCACGCGTGGCCCAGAAGAGCCTCGCTCATGCCGCAAGGGCCTCCAGGGGCCCTGGGAAGGCCTGATTAGCACCAGAGTCATCGACTTACCCCCAGCAGAGCTTCTAGCAGCTTTCCAGTGCCATCCATGCTGAGGAGGAAGTCGTCATAAAACCTCATTGTCACTTCCTTCTTCCGTACAGAAAGAATGCCAATGCCCTTGAAGACAAAGTCCACGTCCTGTCTTTTTGACATGGCCCAGAAGAACGCCATCGCGGTCTCATGTATGGAACACTGCACCGTTGTCAAAGGCATGCGGGCACACACGGAGAGATTCTTGTACTGCAGAGGGACTATTCTTACGTCACCTAGACCGCAGCAAAAGACGAACAACGTCACCTCGGCAGCAGGCTCCAAGAACAAGGGGACAAGACTTTCTGGCAAGACGCTGCTGCTACAGAGCAGGCTCTTGAATCCCCTGCTGCAGCGCCTAGGAGCGGTTTATGGAGTCCCTCCTGGGAAGAGGCCGAGCACTCTGCAAACTCACGGGCTCAGGGGGGCAGCAGTCATTTGGCCAGGGCAGGAAGCAAAAGAAGAAAACTAACCATCCCGAAGGAACCCTTGACCGGAGGGCAGGACAAGGCGGGCAGATGGGTGCAGGGCCCACGACAAAGGGCCCGGCGCCACGCCATTGTGCCCTCTGGCTAAGCCGATGCCACGTCGATAGATACAAGGGCGAAGCAAAGCGCAAGGACGGCACCGCAGCCCGTAAGGACCATTCGGCCCCTCTGGCCCTTGGTAGCCAGCAAAAGTCTCCCTGCGCTGCTGGGGCCAGCAGCCTATCCCTCCCACGCACCCCGCTGCAGGCGTATTACTAGCAAAGCACACCCGGGGGCCCCTCTGAGCACCTGCTCCTGGCTGGCCTGTCCAGCTCAAACAAGCCAAAGTTGCTCTCAGGCCACTTTGAGGCGTTCAGCCATGTCTTCAGAGCAGTTGGCCTGCCCCTCAAGCTTGGGGCAAGGGCAGGCAAAGGTTTTTAACCTGCCTTCTTACCAGGAATGTCTTCTTGAGCGCCCCTGGCCTGGTATTCCTGGGCAACAACCTCCGAAATACGAAACATGGGTCTCCGAACGATCGAAAGCTCCCTGTTCACGGAGCACTCGGAGTGCTTCAGAACATAGAACACCCCCACTCCTAGTATCTTGACACCCTGAGAACAGCAGCAAAGAGGGAGAGAAGGAACAAGCATCAGTAGCCTGGAGACACAAAAACTGTCCGATGGCTTGCCAGAGCGTGGGGGCTGCTGCTCTGCGCCCTGCCCACCCCTAGCATGCCGAGGGCAAGATGGGCCACTTGGGAAAGCTTTGGAGAGAAAGCACATACTCCAGACCTTTCTTTCCTCTTGCTCCTCTGCTCTCCTCAAAAATCTCTTTGCACAAGCAACAGCAGAGACAACATTCCTCCCCTCCATACAGGTGGGGGGAGGGGGTGGCGGGGAGGGGAGCAGGGGGCATTTCCAACAGTGGGCACCAAGTCCTTGGCACTCTGGGGCACAGGGATGTCAGGGCCAGGCAAACCGCCAGCATTTCCGGAGGGGAGGAACAGGACACAAGACCCACCTTGTTCTCTGCCAAGCGCTCTAGAATGTATTCTGAGACGCTGTCCCAAATGCTAACAATCTCTGGAAAGCAAGGCAAAGAGGTATCATGCGCCAAGTCAGCAAGCTCACTACCTTTCAGCACCCCGCTCCCCAGGCAGGTGGCAAGTGCAGGTGAGATGAAACGTACCGCCACCCCAAGCCAAAACACGCAAGGCGCTCCCCAGGACGGCCCTTCCGGACCTCAGCCGCAAGGACACTGCAGGGACGCCTCCGCCCACTTCTAAGCAAGGCTCCTGTCCTTTCAGGTGGCCATGCCAAAGGGCGACCCACCCGCTCGGGAAACGGGGACTAGGTTCCCACAGCAGCGAGAAGACCGTGCAGTGCCTACCCACAGGAGTCACCCACGCTCAGGGCAGCCCCAGCTGCCTCCCCTGCAGGGACCATTTTCACCTCCATTCAACGCCTGCACACACACACGCTCTGCACGGCCACCCGAGCAGCCCCAGCCCTTTCAGCCAGCTGCCAGCTCAGGGCACGCAATCCCCACTGCGAGGCAACCCACGGCTTCTGCCTGCACGTGCCCTGGAAGGCACGGGCAGAGGAAGCTCCTCAGGACAACGAGCCAGCCGGCCCGGCTGCCAAACTCACCCCTGGGCTGCCAACGGTCGAGCGGCCTGCTCTCCCGTGCCACCCACTCGCCCTGTCCAGCCCTCCCCTACAGAGCCCAGCGCTTCCATTGCCTGTCTCGCGGCTCATACCGTCTACAGCCTTACCGTAACGGTTGAGATTCCTGAGCGTTGGAAACATGTCATGCCACAGTTTCGCCATCTTCGCGCCCCCTCGCGCTCAATGGGGCCCTGTAGCAGGAGGGTGACGAGGAAACTTCTCCTCCCAGGAGCCGCCTCCTCCTCCTCCTCTGCACTTCCCCAGGTAGGCTCCAGCGCTGTCGCGCGGCCTCCCTTCGCCCTCTCGGTGCGCTGCAAAGCAGCTCCTCCAGAGAAGAGCGGTGGCGAGAGCAGCCCCAGCACCTGCACGTGCCAAGGCCTCGCAGGGAAGTGTGGGCAGGGCTCGGGGGCCCCGTGGCGGGAGGGGAGCTGTGACTGTGATGCGGCATGTCCCACTGTGAGCCCAGCCCGTGTCACCAAGGGGCTCACAGGCACCCTTACCGTCCAAAGCATTTCTCTTGGGCCCACAGGAGGGGCAATTTCACAGCCCCAGAGCAGCCAGACCGCAAAGGGGTTTCAGCAGGTCTCCGCTCTGACCTCCTGCTGCAAGTGCGGCTGACCAGAGCAGACTTCCCAGGCCCGGGCGCCACTGAGGGGCCACTGGCTCCATGGATTCCCCCACCACCCCGGGCCCCTGGGCCAGTGCTCCACCACCCTTAGGCTACAGCGCTTTTCCCCGTCTCTCATGGCAATTGCCCCCACTGCCACTACTGCCATTGCCCATCCTCCCGGCCCCCCCCCACCCGGCACCTCTGGGAAGGCTCTGCCTCCACCCTCTCACCCCCCCTCCCGTTAGGCCCCTGCCGCCTGATCCTCTTGCGCCTTCTCTTCTCCCGGCTCAACAGCCCCACGCCCTCAGCCTCTCCTCGCACTGCTGGGCTCCAGCTGCCCACCAGCTCCCAGCCCGCCCCACAACGAACGGCTCCTCCAGGGCCACGCTCCCTTCCTGGTGTCCCTGCCCCCCTGCAGCTCCCCCACGGGCCACAGTCCCCTCAGAGGCGCACCTCCTCTGGCATGAAGCGCCTCCTTCCAAAAGTACCTCTCCAGCCATGTCCCCAGCAACGGCTCCTTGCACGGCTCGCCTTCGCTTCCTTCTGCTTTTCTCCAGAAACATGCCTCTGCACCCTTCTCCTCACGAGTGCCCCTTCGTGTGGCCTCCTGTGGCTCCACGGAGGTCGCCCCCAGCTGCGGGATCTGCGGCCCTGCCGCCGCATGCCCCAGGCAGGGGCCGGGCCTCGGTGCCCCGCTCCTCCCTCCCTCCCTCCCTCCCTGCTTGCCTGCCTGCCTGCCTGCCTGCCTGCCTGCCTGCCCGCCCGCTGCCCCAGCGTTGGGGGAAAGCCTTGCCCGGGCCCTGGGCGGCGCTGCGGGCTCCCTGCTGTGCCCAGAGCCCCCGGCCCCGCACGGGCAGCCCCGAGCAGCACGCCCAGGTGGCACTGCTTGCTGCGCAGTAAGGACTGGTGCCAGGGACTGTCGGGGATGGGGGAGGCCCCGCTGCCCGCGGGGAGGCGGGAGGCAGGCAGCGTTGAGCCGGGGCCCGGCAGCCCACCGGGAGCTGGTGGGGGTGTGGGGCAGAGCCATAGCAAGGGAAGGGGCCAGAGTGCAGGAGGCAATCCCAGGTGCCCCCTCCCCGAGCAGAGGGGCCTGGGAGAAGGCAGGGGGTCAGGGCCGGGCCGGGGGCTGGTGGCCGGGTGCTTGGCTGCGCCATGCTGACCTGCTCATGCCAGGGCATGGCTGCTTTGTGCCGATTGCAGGCAGTGTCCCCCCGCGGAGGAGCTGGCCCCTGCTGGCTTCCCCTTGGGCCATGCAGCTGCCTGCCAGTGCTCAAGGTCCCGCCGGGGCTCCAGCGACGCTGGGAGAGGTGCCGAGGGGGCACCGGCTGCTGCTAGCAACTTCCCGGGGACCCCTGAGGCAGTGGCTGGTGCTGAGGGAAGGGCAGCGGGCAAGGAGCCGCAGGCAGCACTTGTTTGACCCATGCGTTGCCTCTGCTTGCAGGCCACACTGCCCAAGGCATTGGGACTTGAACGCGGCAGCCAGGCGAGGCAGGGCAGCTGCCGCTGAGGCAGCAGAGCCAAGCCCCAAGCCCCTCCGCTCGGTGAGGCTTGGGAAGGGCAGAGCTGGGAGAAGCTGGTGCCCCTCAAACCTCGTTCTCCCAGCAGAGCAGAGGGCACGTAAGGCAGCGCTTTCAGCCAGTGAAAATTGCTGGCTCATGCCTTCCTTTTTCAGAGGCCTGGTTTGCGCAAGGCCAGCGGTGCTGCCTGCCCACCAGTGCCCACCCAGGCTGCGGTCGGAGGAGACCTGCTCCTTGCATTGGTCCCGACCAGAGTTCGGCACCAGAAGACACAGCCCCTGAGGGGGCACCGCAGCACACAAGTGTGGCTTGGCATGCCTGGCTCACCAGCAGAAAGGGACCATGCAGACTAAGGTGGAGTCAATCAGCCAGAACGGAGCACAGAGCAACAATACAGTTGAAAACACAAAGCCTAGCTAAGTGTGTGTGAGGTTCCCCGTGGGGAGCCCCGTGATGCTTCTGGGGAGGCCTTGGGCAGGGAGGTGCCTCCTGCCGAGGCCCCCGGCAGCTGGGATGCCGGCTGCAGGGCTTTCGGCAGCTCCAGCTTCCCTCTTCCTGCCCTGCCAGGGGTGAAGGCCAGGCTGCCTGCAGGGATGGGCTACTGCCGCCCCCAGGCCTCCTGAGGAGGGGCAGTGCAGCCCCAAAACCACCTTGCAAAGCCAGCAGCCCTGGGCGTGGGCTGAGGTGGGTGCCAGGGTGCACGCTGGAGCGCAGACTCTGGGATCCACAGGCCTCCAAGGCCAGGGCCTGCAGGGCCAGGGCAGGGATGACGAGGCTGTGGGGCTCTGACCCTGCAAGAGAGACCGCAGGAACACCTTGTGCTGGCCCTGGGCTGAGAGCAGAGGGGAGCAGGAGGCTTCGTGGCCTCCACGCCCCAAACCAACAGCAAATTTGTGCCCAAAAGCTCTCAGAGGAGGCTTCAGTCCCGGTCAGCTGCCCGTGTCCTGCACTGATTTCGTATGCTCAAACCTTGTGATGGGCAGAAGGCAACATGCTTGTACCCCAAGGCAGCCCCCTTTAGTGGCCAAGCCAAGGACCTGCTCTTAGCATCACTGCAGGAGTAACCGTCTAATTAAAGGCTTGCAATTAGCCCACCTCCAATTAGTGCACAGCAACTCAAACAAAGGGTCTTCTTAAAGGACAAGTCTCCTTAATGCAACCTAAATGGTCCTATGTTCCCTGTGCAGGGGCGACCCTTCTACATCCCCCACCGCCAAGGCTGCGGCGCGCATGGGCATGGGCATTGGCTTCAGGGTCCCAGCTCCTTCCTCAGTGGGAGGCGGCTGCTGCTGGTGGCTTCCTCCATCGCATAGTTGGGCTGACACTATTAAGCCTGCTCCTAATAGGCTCTCTTAAGGCTAATAATGTGGCATACATAGCCAACAAATGCTAGAAGGAGTCACCAAAACTAAAGCAGCACTTTAAAATGCAACTCCTACATTTAGCATCGAGGAAATAAGCCCCTCCACCTTACTCCCAATTTGACACTCTCGGGAGAGTGCTTTAGGGGATGCTAATGCGTGTTTTGCCCTTCCTTGCTCCAACACGGGTCAGGCTCAGCACAGTGGAGAGGGAAAGACTCTGGCGGGGCGGAGGGGGTGGGGTGCGAGCTTTGTGCTCGCCCAGGGCCCTGCACTGGCCCCCTCCTCTGTCCTGCCCCTGAACATCCCAGACTCCGTTGGCTACAGTCGCCTGCTCCTTGCCAGGCCTTTGTGTTGACTCTGATGAGCCTTTGGGCGTTTCATGTCACTCTAGGAGCTGGAAGAGAGCCTGCCTCATGACACGGGGTTGCAAGGAGAGCCACTGGCCGTGGAAGAGGACTGCTTGCCTGGCCTCGCTCAGGAGTCCCATCCTGCCCACCCCGGGCATCTCTCTCTTTCCTGCCCGCTGACACGGTCTTTCTCCGGAGGGAAGCAGTGAGGCTACATCTCCGCACAGTGCTGGGTGGCCTGGGGAAGGCCGGGCACATGCCAAGCGGGGAGCTGGACACAGGTCTCCACCGAGTGCTGTCGGGGGGCTGGCACCGGTGCCTGGGGCACGTGTGCTCCAGGCACTTCCCAAATAAGCTCCACTGGTGCGGCCTCCTCTTCACCTGGATGTTGAGTTCCAGGGCCTCCTGCCACGCCTCCTCCAGCAGGAACAGGGCCTGCGCAGGCGTACTGCTTTCCTGCCCTTCAGCCTGCTCCTGGTGGGGAATGCAGGTGTGCGGGCATGTCCGGGTGTCCTGCCTCATTTCAGCAGGGTCACTTGCTCCTGCTGGTTCCTTCTGTGGCCCCACCTGGCCTCACAGAGCCCCACATCCTGCCCGTCAACCCCAAGGGGGACGCAAGGCCCTCAGCTCACCCAAGAGAGAACCCCCAACCTCCCTCTGCTCGTCCACCCACCCGCCTCAGCATATAGCACGGCCCAAGGCCCATCCCTGGGCCCTGGCACTGTCACGGTCCCTCTCCTGACCACAGGACCCACTGGCGCTGGTGAGTGCCCGAGCAGTTAGGCCGCTGTCTTTTCTCCCATGGCCAGTGACTTGCAGGGCTGTGCAGGACCCAGGAGTCCTGCTGGCCTGTCCCTCCATAACGTACCAGGGGCAGGGAGTCGCAGAGCTGCACCTCGGAGGTGCTCTGGGGCCTAGCAAGTGCAGGGGACCGGAGGGGGCCTGGGAGCATGCCTGGGGCCACTGGCACATCAGGACAGGGCAGGAGCCCAGGAGGGAGAATCCAAGCACACGGGTAGCAGGCCCGGCCGGCCCTGCCGAGCTCCACTGGGTTGAAGAGCGGCCCAGCAGGGGCTGTGCAGGGCAGGGAAATGGGGACTGCTCCCCAGCCTCACAGCCCCAGCCTGCGGGGCTGAGGGGCTGCCCTGGCCCACAGGGCCCTGGCACACGCGTTTGCACATGGGAAGGGAGGCATCTGCACCTCCAGGCAGCAGTCAGCGGCTGGCAGGGTAGGGAGACTACGGGCCCTGCGGCAGATGAGCAGAGCCCGTGGGAGCACAAGGAGCAGCCGAGGGCTGACGGAGGCCCAGGGACAAGCACGGCTCATCCCAGCTTTGCCTGCCTGGAGAGCCCTGCAGCTGCAGCAAAAAGCCAGGCATCTGCGCTCCCAGGTGGCCGGCCGCACCGCTCCACCCCACAGCAACTCCCTCCTTTGCCCTTCACCCTTCCCCATGCAACCCTGAGAAGGGCTCCAGCGTCCCTGCACACCAGCCCTCAGAGCACCCCTGGGGCTGTGGGCACGTCAGGTGCAGCTGTGTCCTGGCCACCATGGTGTGCACCGTGCAGTGTCTCTGTGCGTGTGGAGAGCGCGGGCGCGTGTGCGGATGCGTGTGCAGCGTCAATGGTGTGCCAGGCTGGCGCACGTGCACTGTGCAGGTGCAGGCCTGGCTGTGCGGGAGGGTCTTGGTGAGTGAGAGGTGTGAGCTGTGTGCGTAGCCGTCCTGTGGAGGGTAATGAAGGAAGGGGCATGTGTCTGTGCGTGTGTCTGTGCGCTGTGCTGAGAACGGGTTAGGCGGTGGTGTGCATGCACGTGCACTCTGTGGCGCGCGTGCCTGCATGCTGCAGCCCGTGTGTGGGCGATATTCTGTTCAGGCTCTACAAAATAACTGGAGGAGCACATGGGTTTGTACAGCTCTTCCTTTCATCTTTCAGGAGCACGCTTCCAGACTTCGCCGCAATAGTCACGTTTCCTCTGCACCACCAGCAAGTCCTGGTCCCTTTCCCTTTGAGCCTGGAGAGTCATCCGCTGCCCAGGGCTAGGGCATGGAAAAGGAACCGTTTGGTTTCAGGCACAGGCAGAAGGGCACGGAAATGCTGCAGGCCTAGCGCAGGGCACATCTTCTGGCCTCTGCCTCTGCTGGCATTCCTATGCTTTCTCGGATGGGCGAGGGGCCCCCTGGGGTGCGAGGCAAGGACATGACCACATGACTACCACGGGCAGGTAATCAGCCTGCACAGGAGTCAGGCGCGGGATGAGACTTTGGCCCAAACTGGCATCAAAGCACACGGCAAGGCCTCCACGTGTGGAGACTTGGGGAGGCAAGGACGGAGCGTGCCTTTGGAAAAGGGAGAGCCAAAGCGTCGCTCCAGGAATCCTGTCACCTTGGGTAGCCCCCGTGTTCTGGTCCCACCTGGGAATCCTACCCCTGAGAGCCCAACACCTGCCCCTGGGCTGGAAGGCTGCCTGCTCCCAGGCCACAGCCTCCAAAGCCTGTTGCTCTCCCTCGATGGGTGCCAGAAAAAGACCCTCCCCCCCCTCCCCTCCTCTGGGCTCCTCCTGGGTGTGGAAGGAAGGCCAGTGCAGGGGAAGGCAAAACAGCACCCCCAGCTGGAGAAATTTACCAGAGGAAGCGCTTCTCTTGGGAATTCCTCTGCCGATTCAGCTCTACCCTCTGCTTCCACTCTTCCCGACGCGCTTGGTAAGTCTCCAAGACTTGCAGGGTGTGGCTTGCTCGTACAGAAAGCTGCCTGCAAGAGCAGGGAAAAAGTTCCCTCTCCCCTTCTGGCTGAGGCCCTCCTGCCTCTCCCCTCCACCAGCCCCTGCACACCCGCTCCCGCTGGCGGTGCCCGCAGCCTTCAACTTGCCCCATGCAGCTTGGGGCTGCCTGGCATCGGGGCCTTGCCCAAGGCATTGCCACGTCAACAGAAATCAGGGGACACCATACCCAGCCCCATGGCTCAGGAACTGCGCTTCCTCACACCTCGGACAGGTGCTGCCACTGCACCTTTCCAGGCCGGGGCTGGGGCCGGGGCCCGGGCCCGGGCCCGGGCACACTTACTCTTTGTGCAGCCGCGGCAGTCTCTCGGGCTTCCTCTTCTCTGCTCGGGGCACGAAGGCAGCAGTGCTCGCCTCTTTCCCAAGCGGGGGCCCTGGTGAGGCTGGCCGAACCTCCGGCAGTGGTTCAGGATGCCGCCAAGCCTGCGTTGGCGCCAGAGGACAACTCTGAAGCTGCTTCTCACCTCCCTCACGTGCTCTCAACTCTCAGCACGGGGAGAAGCCAGCCACTACAGGGCCTGTGCGTCCCCCCAGCACACTTGTGTCTGCTTTGCCCTCAGAAAGCCCCATGAGGAGCACAGCGCCAGGCAGGGACCCTGCACTCGTAGCCTGGCCACGCTTCACCACACTTCCCTGCTGGCCCCTCTGCTTACCTGTGCTGCCTTGTGCTGATGCCCGCAAGCAGGAATTGCAGTTCGAGGTCTGCCTTGAGCAGGTCCTTCCTGCTTGCCGTCCTCTTCCGCCTTAGAGGAGCTCTCCCGAATTGTCTGCAGCCGGCTAAAAACACACAAGCCGCGTGAGGTGATTGGAGTTCCGGGTGAGGCTGTTCTGCATCTTGCGCTCACAAGCGGCTCGGGGCCAGCCTCTGCAGCACAAGGCAGTTCTGCTGGAGCTTTTGGTGTAGCTGAGTCCTTGCGTTCATGTCAACAGTGAGGAAAGAAAGCCTTGAGCTGCAGCACTGGCAGCGGGCCCAGGAGGCCCTAAGGAAAGCTCGGGATGCCCAGGTGTGGGCCCTCTCTGGGTGGCACAAGGGGAAAACCAATGCCGTTTGCAGCACCCAGAGCCTGCAGAGACCACTAGGCACCTCCTGCCAAAGGCACTGAAGTCAGGGACGTGCTCAGAAAGACTCTGTTTTGGGGTGAAACGGGACTATTAGTGGGGGAGCCACTGTCGGGGAAGGAGGAAGTGTACCAGGCACACAAGCAAGCCCGGCATGTAGTTCTCTCTGGTATGTAGTTCTCTCTGGCACTCCTCCTGTGCCAGACAACCGCCACACCCCTGCCCCTGCCACCCCAGCCCAACAACCTTCGGAAGAAATTCACAGGCATTACGTCCAACCTAAAAAGCAGGGAAAACAGACCCTACTCTCTGCTGCTGGGGCAGGGGCTTCTGACTTTCACATTCCTCTGAGAAGTGCTCTCATTCCCACTGCAACCAAAGGAGGGCCCTTCACATCCATAGGGGAGCAGAAAAACACCCGCCACTGCTGCAGTACTTCTTGCATCAACGCCAGTCCCTGGGACACCACTTGACAACCTCACAGACTTCATACCCACAGAGCGTACAGAAACAGAAACAGCTCCCTCCCTCCCAGAAGCCCAAAAGCACACGGCCACCCGCATGCTTTGCTCCAAGAGCCTCACCTGGCAGCTGGCTTGTTTCCCCTGCTTTCCCATGCCTTTCCTCCCTTCCAGCTGGCCCCAGAGAACGGGGGTGGAGAAAGCCTTTCTCGAGACAGGAGGCGCCCACCACAAGCACTGCCTGGAAGTAGCAAGGCAGAGGAGGCTCCTCAGCAAGCATCGTTCTTTGTCACCATTTGAACAAGAAGGACAGGCAGCTGTGCTCCAGCATCGGACCAAAGAGCCCAATTCCCTTGGAGCTTTGCTCCCAAGCAGGTCTTAGGCCCTTGCTGGCGCACGATCGCGTCCAGCCTTTCCTTTCTGCAGGGCAGTCTTCTGCCCTAGAGTTCTGTGCTGCTTCTACTGCTTTCTCTAGCCCTTAGGCTTCAAAAAGGGGACATGGCTGGCAGGTCCTGGGGACCTCATGCTACTCTCTCCTTTGGCGTGGCTGCAGGCTGGAGGGCAGAGTGTCACACGAGAAGGGGAACAGATTCCTGCCCATCTCTAAGGCGCTCACATGCACAGACTTGCAAGCTAGAGCAGGGCCCCGAGTGCCAGGGCAAAGTGCCCCTCAGCAGTGGCAGCTGCAGTTGGAGCTGCACAACTGCCCCGAGAGCCCCTTCCAGGAGGAGTGCCCCCAGATCTGTCGTGATGAGCAAAGAGAGGCACAGGAGAAGCAGGCCACTAGGCCCGGCACGGCATGTTAAGCTTGCCTCCAGCCCCTCCGCTGCACAGGACAAAAGGAAAACAAACACACCTCTCTCACCAGCCAGCTGGCACTTTACCTTTTCCCTCAGTCTGCTTGTTCTGCTCCCTGTCTTTTGCCGGCCCGCCTTTGGCAGCCTCCCGACACCCTCCGGAGGAAGATGCTGGTCGCACAGGCACAGGCGTGATGACCTCACCCTCACTCCTGGAAACAAGAAAGGGACGAGAGAGACGCTGACAGCAGAGCCTTGCAGAAACCTCCTCTACATGCTTGCCCTCCATCTAGAAAGAGAAAGTCACCAAAAGACTTGTTGGCCGCCCTTCACGTTGCAGTCGGACAGAGTCTACGCAAGAAACAACCCCTTCAAAGAACTCCAAGAGCACAAGGTCACCCTCAGCCTTTTCTCCAAGAGCCTCACCTGGCAGGCAACTTCCTTCCTTTGCTTTTCCACTCCTCCTGCTTTCTCCCCCCAGCACCAGGTGACGCAGGTGGCAAAGGCCTTTCTTGAGCAAGCAGGCACGCAGCAGGAGCACTCCCTGCAGGCAGGAAAGGAGAAGGCTCTGCAGAAAGCGTCTTTGGGAGCACTTGGTCCAGAAGGACAGGCAGATCTGCTCCAGCACCGCATCAAACAGCCTGATCCCCCGGGAGCCGCGCTCTCTAAGAGCTCTTGCTCCCTAGCACGTCCTTGGCACACCTTAGCAGCCTCTTAGCAGTCCACCTTAGCAGCCTCTTAGCAGTCCTCTCCAGGCAATCTTGCTCCCCACCTTCACACGCCCGGCATCCGCCAGAGAGGCAGACCCCCTCCAGCACTGACACCTCGGGCCCAAATGTCCTAAAGCGAAAGAGGAGCTTGCGCTGGCCACCAGGGCGCAGCACCCCGGGGCAAAACTCTCCCAGGCAGCACATCCTGACCAGGGCTCCAACCACCTACCTACTGCCGAGGACCAACGGAACAAACACGTGCACACACACAAACACACGCCCGCCTGCACACCCTCCTCTCGCTCGCCAGTCACCTGTGGCCTGACCTTTTCCGTCCGCCCGCTCTTCCTCTTTCGGGCGTGTCCGGGATCCCTTGCAGGAAGACGCCACTTGCTGCTTCTCACGGGGAAGCTTCAATTCAAATCTGGAAATGACAAGACGCCACGGTGAAGAGAAGGCACCACTTCCCCTTTGCCTCCTGCCGGCCTTGTACTCAGAAAGAAGGCCTTTCGGGGCACGTGGGGCCCTCCAGGCTCACCCAAGACATGCTTAGGTCACAAACACAGGCCCTGTATGGATCGGGTGCCTTCCACACGATGCCTTTCCTCGGCCAGCCACACACAGCACATTCGGGAACCTTGGCTTTTGGAAGCCTCACCCACGAGAAAGAGACCAGTCACAGGAAAATGTGGCCCCCATTCCTCTCTAGGCCTAAGATTGGTTAGCAGTGCCAAACACCGCCACTATTGCCTGTTCCACCCTGGGGAGACCCCCAGAGTCCCAAGTACTTGCAGACAGCAAGCTAGGAAAGAGTTGCTCCGCAGCAAGTCCTTCCTGAGGAGACAAGCTCCAGCAGGACGCTGCTACCAAGCACGAGCTGAGAAGCAAACGTACCGTGGCAACATGAAGACGCTTCTGGGACCCATGCGGAAAGCCGCGCTCCTTCTTCCTTTTACCACCAGGTGTCTCGTCCCTGGTGTCTGAAACAGACACCGAGGTACGTGAGAGCATGCCAGCGCCATTACTGCCTTGCTCCTAAAGGCAGCAAATCTTTCTTGGGCTCAGGGAAGATGCTGCCCCTGGGACACCCTGAAACAAAGCTGTCTTTCCAAATACTAGCCCTCAACGAGGAAAGCAGAAGATGCCCAGCTCAGAGTGCAGAAGGAGGAACACCGTTGCCAGGCGCTTTGCAAGGGCGAGACTCAAGACGGTCAAGGAGGACGCTCCTTCTCTCTGCCTGCAGACATCAGGCACAGGAGAAGGCGTGTGGTTCGCCAGGGTTTCTGCAGGCTGGCGTTTGCCTCTGGAAGGTCTTGCTCTGCCCCTTCTTGGAAAGACAACTCCTGGCTCAGGCGTGCTCTTAGCCCCACAGTGTCTCCAAGCATTCACATGCTTGCATCCATCGCGTGGAAGAGCAGAAAGAGCCGGCCCTTGCTCGGCCTCTGCCCGGTGGCTAAGACCTGCGGGTGCCAACTCCCTCATGGGGGTGCAAGCAGCTGGGCAGGGCCTGATGAGGGATCTTTGGGAACACAGCCTGACCCAAAGGCCCTGGCCCTGGCCCAGAGAACACGCTGGGCAGAGCCCCCCAAGACAGCAGCAGAGAGAAGGAAGAGACAGGCCCGGGAACCAGTGGCTGGGCTACAGCCTTCTTGCATCTCTCTGAGCAAATCTGCTGGCCCTCTGCAGGAGCGAGCCCTTCAGCTCTGACTGCTTTCACATCGCAGCTGCCTAAGGACACCTGGCAGCTTGCGCTCAAGGACAGGGCCCCACGAGAGAGCTGGGGAAGGGCGTTGGGCTGGCGCAAGGAGACATGCCAAGCAGCGGGCGGATGCACGCGTGGCCCAGAAGAGCCTCGCTCATGCCGCAAGGGCCTCCAGGGGCCCTGGGAAGGCCTGATTAGCACCAGAGTCATCGACTTACCCCCAGCAGAGCTTCTAGCAGCTTTCCAGTGCCATCCATGCTGAGGAGGAAGTCGTCATAAAACCTCATTGTCACTTCCTTCTTCCGTACAGAAAGAATGCCAATGCCCTTGAAGACAAAGTCCACGTCCTGTCTTTTTGACATGGCCCAGAAGAACGCCATCGCGGTCTCATGTATGGAACACTGCACCGTTGTCAAAGGCATGCGGGCACACACGGAGAGATTCTTGTACTGCAGAGGGACTATTCTTACGTCACCTAGACCGCAGCAAAAGACGAACAACGTCACCTCGGCAGCAGGCTCCAAGAACAAGGGGACAAGACTTTCTGGCAAGACGCTGCTGCTACAGAGCAGGCTCTTGAATCCCCTGCTGCAGCGCCTAGGAGCGGTTTATGGAGTCCCTCCTGGGAAGAGGCCGAGCACTCTGCAAACTCACGGGCTCAGGGGGGCAGCAGTCATTTGGCCAGGGCAGGAAGCAAAAGAAGAAAACTAACCATCCCGAAGGAACCCTTGACCGGAGGGCAGGACAAGGCGGGCAGATGGGTGCAGGGCCCACGACAAAGGGCCCGGCGCCACGCCATTGTGCCCTCTGGCTAAGCCGATGCCACGTCGATAGATACAAGGGCGAAGCAAAGCGCAAGGACGGCACCGCAGCCCGTAAGGACCATTCGGCCCCTCTGGCCCTTGGTAGCCAGCAAAAGTCTCCCTGCGCTGCTGGGGCCAGCAGCCTATCCCTCCCACGCACCCCGCTGCAGGCGTATTACTAGCAAAGCACACCCGGGGGCCCCTCTGAGCACCTGCTCCTGGCTGGCCTGTCCAGCTCAAACAAGCCAAAGTTGCTCTCAGGCCACTTTGAGGCGTTCAGCCATGTCTTCAGAGCAGTTGGCCTGCCCCTCAAGCTTGGGGCAAGGGCAGGCAAAGGTTTTTAACCTGTCTTCTTACCAGGAATGTCTTCTTGAGCGCCCCTGGCCTGGTATTCCTGGGCAACAACCTCCGAAATACGAAACATGGGTCTCCGAACGATCGAAAGCTCCCCGTTCACGGAGCACTCGGAGTGCTTCAGAACATAGAACACCCCCACTCCTAGTATCTTGACACCCTGAGAACAGCAGCAAAGAGGGAGAGAAGGAACAAGCATCAGTAGCCTGGAGACACAAAAACTGTCCGATGGCTTGCCAGAGCGTGGGGGCTGCTGCTCTGCGCCCTGCCCACCCCTAGCATGCCGAGGGCAAGATGGGCCACTTGGGAAAGCTTTGGAGAGAAAGCACATACTCCAGACCTTTCTTTCCTCTTGCTCCTCTGCTCTCCTCAAAAATCTCTTTGCACAAGCAACAGCAGAGACAACATTCCTCCCCTCCATACAGGTGGGGGGAGGGGGTGGCAGGGAGGGGAGCAGGGGGCATTTCCAACAGTGGGCACCAAGCCCTTGGCACTCTGTGGCACAGGGATGTCAGGGCCAGGCAAACCGCCAGCATTTCCGGAGGGGAGGAACAGGACACAAGACCCACCTTGTTCTCTGCCAAGCGCTCTAGAATGTATTCTGAGACGCTGTCCCAAATGCTAACAATCTCTGGAAAGCAAGGCAAAGAGGTATCATGCGCCAAGTCAGCAAGCTCACTACCTTTCAGCACCCCGCTCCCCAGGCAGGTGGCAAGTGCAGGTGAGATGAAACGTACCGCCACCCCAAGCCAAAACACGCAAGGCGCTCCCCAGGACGGCCCTTCCGGACCTCAGCCGCAAGGACACTGCAGGGACGCCTCCGCCCACTTCTAAGCAAGGCTCCTGTCCTTTCAGGTGGCCATGCCAAAGGGCGACCCACCCGCTCGGGAAACGGGGACTAGGTTCCCACAGCAGCGAGAAGACCGTGCAGTGCCTACCCACAGGAGTCACCCACGCTCAGGGCAGCCCCAGCTGCCTCCCCTGCAGGGACCATTTTCACCTCCATTCAACGCCTGCACACACACACGCTCTGCACGGCCACCCGAGCAGCCCCAGCCCTTTCAGCCAGCTGCCAGCTCAGGGCACGCAATCCCCACTGCGAGGCAACCCACGGCTTCTGCCTGCACCTGCCCTGGAAGGCACGGGCAGAGGAAGCTCCTCAGGACAACGAGCCAGCCGGCCCGGCTGCCAAACTCACCCCTGGGCTGCCAACGGTCGAGCGGCCTGCTCTCCCGTGCCACCCACTCGCCCTGTCCAGCCCTCCCCTACAGAGCCCAGCGCTTCCATTGCCTGTCTCGCGGCTCATACCGTCTACAGCCTTACCGTAACGGTTGAGATTCCTGAGCGTTGGAAACATGTCATGCCACAGTTTCGCCATCTTCGCGCCCCCTCGCGCTCAATGGGGCCCTGTAGCAGGAGGGTGACGAGGAAACTTCTCCTCCCAGGAGCCGCCTCCTCCTCCTCCTCTGCACTTCCCCAGGTAGGCTCCAGCGCTGTCGCGCGGCCTCCCTTCGCCCTCTCGGTGCGCTGCAAAGCAGCTCCTCCAGAGAAGAGCGGTGGCGAGAGCAGCCCCAGCACCTGCACGTGCCAAGGCCTCGCAGGGAAGTGTGGGCAGGGCTCGGGGGCCCCGTGGCGGGAGGGGAGCTGTGACTGTGATGCGGCATGTCCCACTGTGAGCCCAGCCCGTGTCACCAAGGGGCTCACAGGCACCCTTACCGTCCAAAGCATTTCTCTTGGGCCCACAGGAGGGGCAATTTCACAGCCCCAGAGCAGCCAGACCGCAAAGGGGTTTCAGCAGGTCTCCGCTCTGACCTCCTGCTGCAAGTGCGGCTGACCAGAGCAGACTTCCCAGGCCCGGGCGCCACTGAGGGGCCACTGGCTCCATGGATTCCCCCACCACCCCGGGCCCCTGGGCCAGTGCTCCACCACCCTTAGGCTACAGCGCTTTTCCCCGTCTCTCATGGCAATTGCCCCCACTGCCACTACTGCCATTGCCCATCCTCCCGGCCCCCCCCACCCGGCACCTCTGGGAAGGCTCTGCCTCCACCCTCTCACCCCCCCTCCCGTTAGGCCCCTGCCGCCTGATCCTCTTGCGCCTTCTCTTCTCCCGGCTCAACAGCCCCACGCCCTCAGCCTCTCCTCGCACTGCTGGGCTCCAGCTGCCCACCAGCTCCCAGCCCGCCCCACAACGAACGGCTCCTCCAGGGCCACGCTCCCTTCCTGGTGTCCCTGCCCCCCTGCAGCTCCCCCACGGGCCACAGTCCCCTCAGAGGCGCACCTCCTCTGGCATGAAGCGCCTCCTTCCAAAAGTACCTCTCCAGCCATGTCCCCAGCAACGGCTCCTTGCACGGCTCGCCTTCGCTTCCTTCTGCTTTTCTCCAGAAACATGCCTCTGCACCCTTCTCCTCACGAGTGCCCCTTCGTGTGGCCTCCTGTGGCTCCACGGAGGTCGCCCCCAGCTGCGGGATCTGCGGCCCTGCCGCCGCATGCCCCAGGCAGGGGCCGGGCCTCGGTGCCCCGCTCCTCCCTCCCTCCCTCCCTCCCTCCCTGCCTGCCCCTGCTTGCCTGCCTGCCTGCCTGCCTGCCTGCCTGCCTGCCCGCCCGCTGCCCCAGCGTTGGGGGAAAGCCTTGCCCGGGCCCTGGGCGGCGCTGCGGGCTCCCTGCTGTGCCCAGAGCCCCCGGCCCCGCACGGGCAGCCCCGAGCAGCACGCCCAGGTGGCACTGCTTGCTGCGCAGTAAGGACTGGTGCCAGGGACTGTCGGGGATGGGGGAGGCCCCGCTGCCCGCGGGGAGGCGGGAGGCAGGCAGCGTTGAGCCGGGGCCCGGCAGCCCACCGGGAGCTGGTGGGGGTGTGGGGCAGAGCCATAGCAAGGGAAGGGGCCAGAGTGCAGGAGGCAATCCCAGGTGCCCCCTCCCCGAGCAGAGGGGCCTGGGAGAAGGCAGGGGGTCAGGGCCGGGCCGGGGGCTGGTGGCCGGGTGCTTGGCTGCGCCATGCTGACCTGCTCATGCCAGGGCATGGCTGCTTTGTGCCGATTGCAGGCAGTGTCCCCCCGCGGAGGAGCTGGCCCCTGCTGGCTTCCCCTTGGGCCATGCAGCTGCCTGCCAGTGCTCAAGGTCCCGCCGGGGCTCCAGCGACGCTGGGAGAGGTGCCGAGGGGGCACCGGCTGCTGCTAGCAACTTCCCGGGGACCCCTGAGGCAGTGGCTGGTGCTGAGGGAAGGGCAGCGGGCAAGGAGCCGCAGGCAGCACTTGTTTGACCCATGCGTTGCCTCTGCTTGCAGGCCACACTGCCCAAGGCATTGGGACTTGAGCGCGGCAGCCAGGCGAGGCAGGGCAGCTGCCGCTGAGGCAGCAGAGCCAAGCCCCAAGCCCCTCCGCTCGGTGAGGCTTGGGAAGGGCAGAGCTGGGAGAAGCTGGTGCCCCTCAAACCTCGTTCTCCCAGCAGAGCAGAGGGCACGTAAGGCAGCGCTTTCAGCCAGTGAAAATTGCTGGCTCATGCCTTCCTTTTTCAGAGGCCTGGTTTGCGCAAGGCCAGCGGTGCTGCCTGCCCACCAGTGCCCACCCAGGCTGCGGTCGGAGGAGACCTGCTCCTTGCATTGGTCCCGACCAGAGTTCGGCACCAGAAGACACAGCCCCTGAGGGGGCACCGCAGCACACAAGTGTGGCTTGGCATGCCTGGCTCACCAGCAGAAAGGGACCATGCAGACTAAGGTGGAGTCAATCAGCCAGAACGGAGCACAGAGCAACAATACAGTTGAAAACACAAAGCCTAGCTAAGTGTGTGTGAGGTTCCCCGTGGGGAGCCCCGTGATGCTTCTGGGGAGGCCTTGGGCAGGGAGGTGCCTCCTGCCGAGGCCCCCGGCAGCTGGGATGCCGGCTGCAGGGCTTTCGGCAGCTCCAGCTTCCCTCTTCCTGCCCTGCCAGGGGTGAAGGCCAGGCTGCCTGCAGGGATGGGCTACTGCCGCCCCCAGGCCTCCTGAGGAGGGGCAGTGCAGCCCCAAAACCACCTTGCAAAGCCAGCAGCCCTGGGCGTGGGCTGAGGTGGGTGCCAGGGTGCACGCTGGAGCGCAGACTCTGGGATCCACAGGCCTCCAAGGCCAGGGCCTGCAGGGCCAGGGCAGGGATGACGAGGCTCTGGGGCTCTGACCCTGCAAGAGAGACCGCAGGAACACCTTGTGCTGGCCCTGGGCTGAGAGCAGAGGGGAGCAGGAGGCTTCGTGGCCTCCACGCCCCAAACCAACAGCAAATTTGTGCCCAAAAGCTCTCAGAGGAGGCTTCAGTCCCGGTCAGCTGCCCGTGTCCTGCACTGATTTCGTATGCTCAAACCTTGTGATGGGCAGAAGGCAACATGCTTGTACCCCAAGGCAGCCCCCTTTAGTGGCCAAGCCAAGGACCTGCTCTTAGCATCACTGCAGGAGTAACCGTCTAATTAAAGGCTTGCAATTAGCCCACCTCCAATTAGTGCACAGCAACTCAAACAAAGGGTCTTCTTAAAGGACAAGTCTCCTTAATGCAACCTAAATGGTCCTACGTTCCCTGTGCAGGGGCGACCCTTCTACATCCCCCACCGCCAAGGCTGCGGCGCGCATGGGCATGGGCATTGGCTTCAGGGTCCCAGCTCCTTCCTCAGTGGGAGGCGGCTGCTGCTGGTGGCTTCCTCCATCGCATAGTTGGGCTGACACTATTAAGCCTGCTCCTAATAGGCTCTCTTAAGGCTAATAATGTGGCATACATAGCCAACAAATGCTAGAAGGAGTCACCAAAACTAAAGCAGCACTTTAAAATGCAACTCCTACATTTAGCATCGAGGAAATAAGCCCCTCCACCTTACTCCCAATTTGACACTCTCGGGAGAGTGCTTTAGGGGATGCTAATGCGTGTTTTGCCCTTCCTTGCTCCAACACGGGTCAGGCTCAGCACAGTGGAGAGGGAAAGACTCTGGCGGGGCGGAGGGGGTGGGGTGCGAGCTTTGTGCTCGCCCAGGGCCCTGCACTGGCCCCCTCCTCTGTCCTGCCCCTGAACATCCCAGACTCCGTTGGCTACAGTCGCCTGCTCCTTGCCAGGCCTTTGTGTTGACTCTGATGAGCCTTTGGGCGTTTCATGTCACTCTAGGAGCTGGAAGAGAGCCTGCCTCATGACACGGGGTTGCAAGGAGAGCCACTGGCCGTGGAAGAGGACTGCTTGCCTGGCCTCGCTCAGGAGTCCCATCCTGCCCACCCCGGGCATCTCTCTCTTTCCTGCCCGCTGACACGGTCTTTCTCCGGAGGGAAGCAGTGAGGCTACATCTCCGCACAGTGCTGGGTGGCCTGGGGAAGGCCGGGCACATGCCAAGCGGGGAGCTGGACACAGGTCTCCACCGAGTGCTGTCGGGGGGCTGGCACCGGTGCCTGGGGCACGTGTGCTCCAGGCACTTCCCAAATAAGCTCCACTGGTGCGGCCTCCTCTTCACCTGGATGTTGAGTTCCAGGGCCTCCTGCCACGCCTCCTCCAGCAGGAACAGGGCCTGCGCAGGCGTACTGCTTTCCTGCCCTTCAGCCTGCTCCTGGTGGGGAATGCAGGTGTGCGGGCATGTCCGGGTGTCCTGCCTCATTTCAGCAGGGTCACTTGCTCCTGCTGGTTCCTTCTGTGGCCCCACCTGGCCTCACAGAGCCCCACATCCTGCCCGTCAACCCCAAGGGGGACGCAAGGCCCTCAGCTCACCCAAGAGAGAACCCCCAACCTCCCTCTGCTCGTCCACCCACCCGCCTCAGCATATAGCACGGCCCAAGGCCCATCCCTGGGCCCTGGCACTGTCACGGTCCCTCTCCTGACCACAGGACCCACTGGCGCTGGTGAGTGCCCGAGCAGTTAGGCCGCTGTCTTTTCTCCCATGGCCAGTGACTTGCAGGGCTGTGCAGGACCCAGGAGTCCTGCTGGCCTGTCCCTCCATAACGTACCAGGGGCAGGGAGTCGCAGAGCTGCACCTCGGAGGTGCTCTGGGGCCTAGCAAGTGCAGGGGACCGGAGGGGGCCTGGGAGCATGCCTGGGGCCACTGGCACATCAGGACAGGGCAGGAGCCCAGGAGGGAGAATCCAAGCACACGGGTAGCAGGCCCGGCCGGCCCTGCCGAGCTCCACTGGGTTGAAGAGCGGCCCAGCAGGGGCTGTGCAGGGCAGGGAAATGGGGACTGCTCCCCAGCCTCACAGCCCCAGCCTGCGGGGCTGAGGGGCTGCCCTGGCCCACAGGGCCCTGGCACACGCGTTTGCACATGGGAAGGGAGGCATCTGCACCTCCAGGCAGCAGTCAGCGGCTGGCAGGGTAGGGAGACTACGGGCCCTGCGGCAGATGAGCAGAGCCCGTGGGAGCACAAGGAGCAGCCGAGGGCTGACGGAGGCCCAGGGACAAGCACGGCTCATCCCAGCTTTGCCTGCCTGGAGAGCCCTGCAGCTGCAGCAAAAAGCCAGGCATCTGCGCTCCCAGGTGGCCGGCCGCACCGCTCCACCCCACAGCAACTCCCTCCTTTGCCCTTCACCCTTCCCCATGCAACCCTGAGAAGGGCTCCAGCGTCCCTGCACACCAGCCCTCAGAGCACCCCTGGGGCTGTGGGCACGTCAGGTGCAGCTGTGTCCTGGCCACCATGGTGTGCACCGTGCAGTGTCTCTGTGCGTGTGGAGAGCGCGGGCGCGTGTGCGGATGCGTGTGCAGCGTCAATGGTGTGCCGGGCTGGCGCACGTGCACTGTGCAGGTGCAGGCCTGGCTGTGCGGGAGGGTCTTGGTGAGTGAGAGGTGTGAGCTGTGTGCGTAGCCGTCCTGTGGAGGGTAATGAAGGAAGGGGCATGTGTCTGTGCGTGTGTCTGTGCGCTGTGCTGAGAACGGGTTAGGCGGTGGTGTGCATGCACGTGCACTCTGTGGCGCGCGTGCCTGCATGCTGCGGCCCGTGTGTGGGCGATATTCTGTTCAGGCTCTACAAAATAACTGGAGGAGCACATGGGTTTGTACAGCTCTTCCTTTCATCTTTCAGGAGCACGCTTCCAGACTTCGCCGCAATAGTCACGTTTCCTCTGCACCACCAGCAAGTCCTGGTCCCTTTCCCTTTGAGCCTGGAGAGTCATCCGCTGCCCAGGGCTAGGGCATGGAAAAGGAACCGTTTGGTTTCAGGCACAGGCAGAAGGGCACGGAAATGCTGCAGGCCTAGCGCAGGGCACATCTTCTGGCCTCTGCCTCTGCTGGCATTCCTATGCTTTCTCGGATGGGCGAGGGGCCCCCTGGGGTGCGAGGCAAGGACATGACCACATGACTACCACGGGCAGGTAATCAGCCTGCACAGGAGTCAGGCGCGGGATGAGACTTTGGCCCAAACTGGCATCAAAGCACAGGGCAAGGCCTCCACGTGTGGAGACTTGGGGAGGCAAGGACGGAGCGTGCCTTTGGAAAAGGGAGAGCCAAAGCGTCGCTCCAGGAATCCTGTCACCTTGGGTAGCCCCCGTGTTCTGGTCCCACCTGGGAATCCTACCCCTGAGAGCCCAACACCTGCCCCTGGGCTGGAAGGCTGCCTGCTCCCAGGCCACAGCCTCCAAAGCCTGTTGCTCTCCCTCGACGGGTGCCAGAAAAAGACCCCTGCCCCCCTCCCCTCCTCTGGGCTCCTCCTGGGTGTGGAAGGAAGGCCAGTGCAGGGGAAGGCAAAACAGCACCCCCAGCTGGAGAAATTTACCAGAGGAAGCGCTTCTCTTGGGAATTCCTCTGCCGATTCAGCTCTACCCTCTGCTTCCACTCTTCCCGACGCGCTTGGTAAGTCTCCAAGACTTGCAGGGTGTGGCTTGCTCGTACAGAAAGCTGCCTGCAAGAGCAGGGAAAAAGTTCCCTCTCCCCTTCTGGCTGAGGCCCTCCTGCCTCTCCCCTCCACCAGCCCCTGCACACCCGCTCCCGCTGGCGGTGCCCGCAGCCTTCAACTTGCCCCATGCAGCTTGGGGCTGCCTGGCATCGGGGCCTTGCCCAAGGCATTGCCACGTCAACAGAAATCAGGGGACACCATACCCAGCCCCATGGCTCAGGAACTGCGCTTCCTCACACCTCGGACAGGTGCTGCCACTGCACCTTTCCAGGCCGGGGCTGGGGCCGGGGCCCGGGCCCGGGCACACTTACTCTTTGTGCAGCCGCGGCAGTCTCTCGGGCTTCCTCTTCTCTGCTCGGGGCACGAAGGCAGCAGTGCTCGCCTCTTTCCCAAGCGGGGGCCCTGGTGAGGCTGGCCGAACCTCCGGCAGTGGTTCAGGATGCCGCCAAGCCTGCGTTGGCGCCAGAGGACAACTCTGAAGCTGCTTCTCACCTCCCTCAAGTGCTCTCAACTCTCAGCACGGGGAGAAGCCAGCCACTACAGGGCCTGTGCGTCCCCCCAGCACACTTGTGTCTGCTTTGCCCTCAGAAAGCCCCATGAGGAGCACAGCGCCAGGCAGGGACCCTGCACTCGTAGCCTGGCCACGCTTCACCACACTTCCCTGCTGGCCCCTCTGCTTACCTGTGCTGCCTTGTGCTGATGCCCGCAAGCAGGAATTGCAGTTCGAGGTCTGCCTTGAGCAGGTCCTTCCTGCTTGCCGTCCTCTTCCGCCTTAGAGGAGCTCTCCCAAATTGTCTGCAGCCGGCTAAAAACACACAAGCCGCGTGAGGTGATTGGAGTTCCGGGTGAGGCTGTTCTGCATCTTGCGCTCACAAGCGGCTCGGGGCCAGCCTCTGCAGCACAAGGCAGTTCTGCTGGAGCTTTTGGTGTAGCTGAGTCCTTGCGTTCATGTCAACAGTGAGGAAAGAAAGCCTTGAGCTGCAGCACTGGCAGCGGGCCCAGGAGGCCCTAAGGAAAGCTCGGGATGCCCAGGTGTGGGCCCTCTCTGGGTGGCACAAGGGGAAAACCAATGCCGTTTGCAGCACCCAGAGCCTGCAGAGACCACTAGGCACCTCCTGCCAAAGGCACTGAAGTCAGGGACGTGCTCAGAAAGACTCTGTTTTGGGGTGAAACGGGACTATTAGTGGGGGAGCCACTGTCGGGGAAGGAGGAAGTGTACTAGGCACACAAGCAAGCCCGGCATGTAGTTCTCTCTGGTATGTAGTTCTCTCTGGCACTCCTCCTGTGCCAGACAACCGCCACACCCCTGCCCCTGCCACCCCAGCCCAACAACCTTCGGAAGAAATTCACAGGCATTACGTCCAACCTAAAAAGCAGGGAAAACAGACCCTACTCTCTGCTGCTGGGGCAGGGGCTTCTGACTTTCACATTCCTCTGAGAAGTGCTCTCATTCCCACTGCAACCAAAGGAGGGCCCTTCACATCCATAGGGGAGCAGAAAAACACCCGCCACTGCTGCAGTACTTCTTGCATCAACGCCAGTCCCTGGGACACCACTTGACAACCTCACAGACTTCATACCCACAGAGCGTACAGAAACAGAAACAGCTCCCTCCCTCCCAGAAGCCCAAAAGCACACGGCCACCCGCATGCTTTGCTCCAAGAGCCTCACCTGGCAGCTGGCTTGTTTCCCCTGCTTTCCCATGCCTTTCCTCCCTTCCAGCTGGCCCCAGAGAACGGGGGTGGAGAAAGCCTTTCTCGAGACAGGAGGCGCCCACCACAAGCACTGCCTGGAAGTAGCAAGGCAGAGGAGGCTCCTCAGCAAGCATCGTTCTTTGTCACCATTTGAACAAGAAGGACAGGCAGCTGTGCTCCAGCATCGGACCAAAGAGCCCAATTCCCTTGGAGCTTTGCTCCCAAGCAGGTCTTAGGCCCTTGCTGGTGCACGATCGCGTCCAGCCTTTCCTTTCTGCAGGGCAGTCTTCTGCCCTAGAGTTCTGTGCTGCTTCTACTGCTTTCTCTAGCCCTTAGGCTTCAAAAAGGGGACATGGCTGGCAGGTCCTGGGGACCTCATGCTACTCTCTCCTTTGGCGTGGCTGCAGGCTGGAGGGCAGAGTGTCACACGAGAAGGGGAACAGATTCCTGCCCATCTCTAAGGCGCTCACATGCACAGACTTGCAAGCTAGAGCAGGGCCCCGAGTGCCAGGGCAAAGTGCCCCTCAGCAGTGGCAGCTGCAGTTGGAGCTGCACAACTGCCCCGAGAGCCCCTTCCAGGAGGAGTGCCCCCAGATCTGTCGTGATGAGCAAAGAGAGGCACAGGAGAAGCAGGCCACTAGGCCCGGCACGGCATGTTAAGCTTGCCTCCAGCCCCTCCGCTGCACAGGACAAAAGGAAAACAAACACACCTCTCTCACCAGCCAGCTGGCACTTTACCTTTTCCCTCAGTCTGCTTGTTCTGCTCCCTGTCTTTTGCCGGCCCGCCTTTGGCAGCCTCCCGACACCCTCCGGAGGAAGATGCTGGTCGCACAGGCACAGGCGTGATGACCTCACCCTCACTCCTGGAAACAAGAAAGGGACGAGAGAGACGCTGACAGCAGAGCCTTGCAGAAACCTCCTCTACATGCTTGCCCTCCATCTAGAAAGAGAAAGTCACCAAAAGACTTGTTGGCCGCCCTTCACGTTGCAGTCGGACAGAGTCTACGCAAGAAACAACCCCTTCAAAGAGCTCCAAGAGCACAAGGTCACCCTCAGCCTTTTCTCCAAGAGCCTCACCTGGCAGGCAACTTCCTTCCTTTGCTTTTCCACTCCTCCTGCTTTCTCCCCCCAGCACCAGGTGACGCAGGTGGCAAAGGCCTTTCTTGAGCAAGCAGGCACGCAGCAGGAGCACTCCCTGCAGGCAGGAAAGGAGAAGGCTCTGCAGAAAGCGTCTTTGGGAGCACTTGGTCCAGAAGGACAGGCAGATCTGCTCCAGCACCGCATCAAACAGCCTGATCCCCCGGGAGCCGCGCTCTCTAAGAGCTCTTGCTCCCTAGCACGTCCTTGGCACACCTTAGCAGCCTCTTAGCAGTCCACCTTAGCAGCCTCTTAGCAGTCCTCTCCAGGCAATCTTGCTCCCCACCTTCACACGCCCGGCATCCGCCAGAGAGGCAGACCCCCTCCAGCACTGACACCTCGGGCCCAAATGTCCTAAAGCGAAAGAGGAGCTTGCGCTGGCCACCAGGGCGCAGCACCCCGGGGCAAAACTCTCCCAGGCAGCACATCCTGACCAGGGCTCCAACCACCTACCTACTGCCGAGGACCAACGGAACAAACACGCGCACACACACAAACACACGCCCGCCTGCACACCCTCCTCTCGCTCGCCAGTCACCTGTGGCCTGACCTTTTCCGTCCGCCCGCTCTTCCTCTTTCGGGCGTGTCCGGGATCCCTTGCAGGAAGACGCCACTTGCTGCTTCTCACGGGGAAGCTTCAACTCAAATCTGGAAATGACAAGACGCCACGGTGAAGAGAAGGCACCACTTCCCCTTTGCCTCCTGCCGGCCTTGTACTCAGAAAGAAGGCCTTTCGGGGCACGTGGGGCCCTCCAGGCTCACCCAAGACATGCTTAGGTCACAAACACAGGCCCTGTATGGATCGGGTGCCTTCCACACGATGCCTTTCCTCGGCCAGCCACACACAGCACATTCGGGAACCTTGGCTTTTGGAAGCCTCACCCACGAGAAAGAGACCAGTCACAGGAAAATGTGGCCCCCATTCCTCTCTAGGCCTAAGATTGGTTAGCAGTGCCAAACACCGCCACTATTGCCTGTTCCACCCTGGGGAGACCCCCAGAGTCCCAAGTACTTGCAGACAGCAAGCTAGGAAAGAGTTGCTCCGCAGCAAGTCCTTCCTGAGGAGACAAGCTCCAGCAGGACGCTGCTACCAAGCACGAGCTGAGAAGCAAACGTACCGTGGCAACATGAAGACGCTTCTGGGACCCATGCGGAAAGCCGCGCTCCTTCTTCCTTTTACCACCAGGTGTCTCGTCCCTGGCGTCTGAAACAGACACCGAGGTACGTGAGAGCATGCCAGCGCCATTACTGCCTTGCTCCTAAAGGCAGCAAATCTTTCTTGGGCTCAGGGAAGATGCTGCCCCTGGGACACCCTGAAACAAAGCTGTCTTTCCAAATACTAGCCCTCAACGAGGAAAGCAGAAGATGCCCAGCTCAGAGTGCAGAAGGAGGAACACCGTTGCCAGGCGCTTTGCAAGGGCGAGACTCAAGACGGTCAAGGAGGACGCTCCTTCTCTCTGCCTGCAGACATCAGGCACAGGAGAAGGCGTGTGGTTCGCCAGGGTTTCTGCAGGCTGGCGTTTGCCTCTGGAAGGTCTTGCTCTGCCCCTTCTTGGAAAGACAACTCCTGGCTCAGGCGTGCTCTTAGCCCCACAGTGTCTCCAAGCATTCACATGCTTGCATCCATCGCGTGGAAGAGCAGAAAGAGCCGGCCCTTGCTCGGCCTCTGCCCGGTGGCTAAGACCTGCGGGTGCCAACTCCCTCATGGGGGTGCAAGCAGCTGGGCAGGGCCTGATGAGGGATCTTTGGGAACACAGCCTGACCCAAAGGCCCTGGCCCTGGCCCAGAGAACACGCTGGGCAGAGCCCCCCAAGACAGCAGCAGAGAGAAGGAAGAGACAGGCCCGGGAACCAGTGGCTGGGCTACAGCCTTCTTGCATCTCTCTGAGCAAATCTGCTGGCCCTCTGCAGGAGCGAGCCCTTCAGCTCTGACTGCTTTCACATCGCAGCTGCCTAAGGACACCTGGCAGCTTGCGCTCAAGGACAGGGCCCCACGAGAGAGCTGGGGAAGGGCGTTGGGCTGGCGCAAGGAGACATGCCAAGCAGCGGGCGGATGCACGCGTGGCCCAGAAGAGCCTCGCTCATGCCGCAAGGGCCTCCAGGGGCCCTGGGAAGGCCTGATTAGCGCCAGAGTCATCGACTTACCCCCAGCAGAGCTTCTAGCAGCTTTCCAGTGCCATCCATGCTGAGGAGGAAGTCGTCATAAAACCTCATTGTCACTTCCTTCTTCCGTACAGAAAGAATGCCAATGCCCTTGAAGACAAAGTCCACGTCCTGTCTTTTTGACATGGCCCAGAAGAACGCCATCGCGGTCTCATGTATGGAACACTGCACCGTTGTCAAAGGCATGCGGGCACACACGGAGAGATTCTTGTACTGCAGAGGGACTATTCTTACGTCACCTAGACCGCAGCAAAAGACGAACAACGTCACCTCGGCAGCAGGCTCCAAGAACAAGGGGACAAGACTTTCTGGCAAGACGCTGCTGCTACAGAGCAGGCTCTTGAATCCCCTGCTGCAGCGCCTAGGAGCGGTTTATGGAGTCCCTCCTGGGAAGAGGCCGAGCACTCTGCAAACTCACGGGCTCAGGGGGGCAGCAGTCATTTGGCCAGGGCAGGAAGCAAAAGAAGAAAACTAACCATCCCGAAGGAACCCTTGACCGGAGGGCAGGACAAGGCGGGCAGATGGGTGCAGGGCCCACGACAAAGGGCCCGGCGCCACGCCATTGTGCCCTCTGGCTAAGCCGATGCCACGTCGATAGATACAAGGGCGAAGCAAAGCGCAAGGACGGCACCGCAGCCCGTAAGGACCATTCGGCCCCTCTGGCCCTTGGTAGCCAGCAAAAGTCTCCCTGCGCTGCTGGGGCCAGCAGCCTATCCCTCCCACGCACCCCGCTGCAGGCGTATTACTAGCAAAGCACACCCGGGGGCCCCTCTGAGCACCTGCTCCTGGCTGGCCTGTCCAGCTCAAACAAGCCAAAGTTGCTCTCAGGCCACTTTGAGGCGTTCAGCCATGTCTTCAGAGCAGTTGGCCTGCCCCTCAAGCTTGGGGCAAGGGCAGGCAAAGGTTTTTAACCTGTCTTCTTACCAGGAATGTCTTCTTGAGCGCCCCTGGCCTGGTATTCCTGGGCAACAACCTCCGAAATACGAAACATGGGTCTCCGAACGATCGAAAGCTCCCCGTTCACGGAGCACTCGGAGTGCTTCAGAACATAGAACACCCCCACTCCTAGTATCTTGACACCCTGAGAACAGCAGCAAAGAGGGAGAGAAGGAACAAGCATCAGTAGCCTGGAGACACAAAAACTGTCCGATGGCTTGCCAGAGCGTGGGGGCTGCTGCTCTGCGCCCTGCCCACCCCTAGCATGCCGAGGGCAAGATGGGCCACTTGGGAAAGCTTTGGAGAGAAAGCACATACTCCAGACCTTTCTTTCCTCTTGCTCCTCTGCTCTCCTCAAAAATCTCTTTGCACAAGCAACAGCAGAGACAACATTCCTCCCCTCCATACAGGTGGGGGGAGGGGGTGGCAGGGAGGGGAGCAGGGGGCATTTCCAACAGTGGGCACCAAGCCCTTGGCACTCTGTGGCACAGGGATGTCAGGGCCAGGCAAACCGCCAGCATTTCCGGAGGGGAGGAACAGGACACAAGACCCACCTTGTTCTCTGCCAAGCGCTCTAGAATGTATTCTGAGACGCTGTCCCAAATGCTAACAATCTCTGGAAAGCAAGGCAAAGAGGTATCATGCGCCAAGTCAGCAAGCTCACTACCTTTCAGCACCCCGCTCCCCAGGCAGGTGGCAAGTGCAGGTGAGATGAAACGTACCGCCACCCCAAGCCAAAACACGCAAGGCGCTCCCCAGGACGGCCCTTCCGGACCTCAGCCGCAAGGACACTGCAGGGACGCCTCCGCCCACTTCTAAGCAAGGCTCCTGTCCTTTCAGGTGGCCATGCCAAAGGGCGACCCACCCGCTCGGGAAACGGGGACTAGGTTCCCACAGCAGCGAGAAGACCGTGCAGTGCCTACCCACAGGAGTCACCCACGCTCAGGGCAGCCCCAGCTGCCTCCCCTGCAGGGACCATTTTCACCTCCATTCAACGCCTGCACACACACACGCTCTGCACGGCCACCCGAGCAGCCCCAGCCCTTTCAGCCAGCTGCCAGCTCAGGGCACGCAATCCCCACTGCGAGGCAACCCACGGCTTCTGCCTGCACCTGCCCTGGAAGGCACGGGCAGAGGAAGCTCCTCAGGACAACGAGCCAGCCGGCCCGGCTGCCAAACTCACCCCTGGGCTGCCAACGGTCGAGCGGCCTGCTCTCCCGTGCCACCCACTCGCCCTGTCCAGCCCTCCCCTACAGAGCCCAGCGCTTCCATTGCCTGTCTCGCGGCTCATACCGTCTACAGCCTTACCGTAACGGTTGAGATTCCTGAGCGTTGGAAACATGTCATGCCACAGTTTCGCCATCTTCGCGCCCCCTCGCGCTCAATGGGGCCCTGTAGCAGGAGGGTGACGAGGAAACTTCTCCTCCCAGGAGCCGCCTCCTCCTCCTCCTCTGCACTTCCCCAGGTAGGCTCCAGCGCTGTCGCGCGGCCTCCCTTCGCCCTCTCGGTGCGCTGCAAAGCAGCTCCTCCAGAGAAGAGCGGTGGCGAGAGCAGCCCCAGCACCTGCACGTGCCAAGGCCTCGCAGGGAAGTGTGGGCAGGGCTCGGGGGCCCCGTGGCGGGAGGGGAGCTGTGACTGTGATGCGGCATGTCCCACTGTGAGCCCAGCCCGTGTCACCAAGGGGCTCACAGGCACCCTTACCGTCCAAAGCATTTCTCTTGGGCCCACAGGAGGGGCAATTTCACAGCCCCAGAGCAGCCAGACCGCAAAGGGGTTTCAGCAGGTCTCCGCTCTGACCTCCTGCTGCAAGTGCGGCTGACCAGAGCAGACTTCCCAGGCCCGGGCGCCACTGAGGGGCCACTGGCTCCATGGATTCCCCCACCACCCCGGGCCCCTGGGCCAGTGCTCCACCACCCTTAGGCTACAGCGCTTTTCCCCGTCTCTCATGGCAATTGCCCCCACTGCCACTACTGCCATTGCCCATCCTCCCGGCCCCCCCCCACCCGGCACCTCTGGGAAGGCTCTGCCTCCACCCTCTCACCCCCCTCCCGTTAGGCCCCTGCCGCCTGATCCTCTTGCGCCTTCTCTTCTCCCGGCTCAACAGCCCCACGCCCTCAGCCTCTCCTCGCACTGCTGGGCTCCAGCTGCCCACCAGCTCCCAGCCCGCCCCACAACGAACGGCTCCTCCAGGGCCACGCTCCCTTCCTGGTGTCCCTGCCCCCCTGCAGCTCCCCCACGGGCCACAGTCCCCTCAGAGGCGCACCTCCTCTGGCATGAAGCGCCTCCTTCCAAAAGTACCTCTCCAGCCATGTCCCCAGCAACGGCTCCTTGCACGGCTCGCCTTCGCTTCCTTCTGCTTTTCTCCAGAAACATGCCTCTGCACCCTTCTCCTCACGAGTGCCCCTTCGTGTGGCCTCCTGTGGCTCCACGGAGGCCGCCCCCAGCTGCGGGATCTGCGGCCCTGCCGCCGCATGCCCCAGGCAGGGGCCGGGCCTCGGTGCCCCGCTCCTCCCTCCCTCCCTCCCTCCCTCCCTGCTTGCCTGCCTGCCTGCCTGCCTGCCCGCCCGCTGCCCCAGCGTTGGGGGAAAGCCTTGCCCGGGCCCTGGGTGGCGCTGCGGGCTCCCTGCTGTGCCCAGAGCCCCCGGCCCCGCACGGGCAGCCCCGAGCAGCACGCCCAGGTGGCACTGCTTGCTGCGCAGTAAGGACTGGTGCCAGGGACTGTCGGGGATGGGGGAGGCCCCGCTGCCCGCGGGGAGGCGGGAGGCAGGCAGCGTTGAGCCGGGGCCCGGCAGCCCACCGGGAGCTGGTGGGGGTGTGGGGCAGAGCCATAGCAAGGGAAGGGGCCAGAGTGCAGGAGGCAATCCCAGGTGCCCCCTCCCCGAGCAGAGGGGCCTGGGAGAAGGCAGGGGGTCAGGGCCAGGCCGGGGGCTGGTGGCCGGGTGCTTGGCTGCGCCATGCTGACCTGCTCATGCCAGGGCATGGCTGCTTTGCGCCAATTGCAGGCAGTGTCCCCCCGCGGAGGAGCTGGCCCCTGCTGGCTTCCCCTTGGGCCATGCAGCTGCCTGCCAGTGCTCAAGGTCCCGCCGGGGCTCCAGCGACGCTGGGAGAGGTGCCGAGGGGGCACCGGCTGCTGCTAGCAACTTCCCGGGGACCCCTGAGGCAGTGGCTGGTGCTGAGGGAAGGGCAGCGGGCAAGGAGCCACAGGCAGCACTTGTTTGACCCATGCGTTGCCTCTGCTTGCAGGCCACACTGCCCAAGGCATTGGGACTTGAGCGCGGCAGCCAGGCGAGGCAGGGCAGCTGCCGCTGAGGCAGCAGAGCCAAGCCCCAAGCCCCTCCGCTCGGTGAGGCTTGGGAAGGGCAGAGCTGGGAGAAGCTGGTGCCCCTCAAACCTCGTTCTCCCAGCAGAGCAGAGGGCACGTAAGGCAGCGCTTTCAGCCAGTGAAAATTGCTGGCTCATGCCTTCCTTTTTCAGAGGCCTGGTTTGCGCAAGGCCAGCGGTGCTGCCTGCCCACCAGTGCCCACCCAGGCTGCGGTCGGAGGAGACCTGCTCCTTGCATTGGTCCCGACCAGAGTTCGGCACCAGAAGACACAGCCCCTGAGGGGGCACCGCAGCACACAAGTGTGGCTTGGCATGCCTGGCTCACCAGCAGAAAGGGACCATGCAGACTAAGGTGGAGTCAATCAGCCAGAACGGAGCACAGAGCAACAGTACAGTTGAAAACACAAAGCCTAGCTAAGTGTGTGTGAGGTTCCCCGTGGGGAGCCCCGTGATGCTTCTGGGGAGGCCTTGGGCAGGGAGGTGCCTCCTGCCGAGGCCCCCGGCAGCTGGGATGCCGGCTGCAGGGCTTTCGGCAGCTCCAGCTTCCCTCTTCCTGCCCTGCCAGGGGTGAAGGCCAGGCTGCCTGCAGGGATGGGCTACTGCCGCCCCCAGGCCTCCTGAGGAGGGGCAGTGCAGCCCCAAAACCACCTTGCAAAGCCGGCAGCCCTGGGCGTGGGCTGAGGTGGGTGCCAGGGTGCACGCTGGAGCGCAGACTCTGGGATCCACAGGCCTCCAAGGCCAGGGCCTGCAGGGCCAGGGCAGGGATGACGAGGCTGTGGGGCTCTGACCCTGCAAGAGAGACCGCAGGAACACCTTGTGCTGGCCCTGGGCTGAGAGCAGAGGGGAGCAGGAGGCTTCGTGGCCTCCACGCCCCAAACCAACAGCAAATTTGTGCCCAAAAGCTCTCAGAGGAGGCTTCAGTCCCGGTCAGCTGCCCGTGTCCTGCACTGATTTCGTATGCTCAAACCTTGTGATGGGCAGAAGGCAACATGCTTGTACCCCAAGGCAGCCCCCTTTAGTGGCCAAGCCAAGGACCTGCTCTTAGCATCACTGCAGGAGTAACCGTCTAATTAAAGGCTTGCAATTAGCCCACCTCCAATTAGTGCACAGCAACTCAAACAAAGGGTCTTCTTAAAGGACAAGTCTCCTTAATGCAACCTAAATGGTCCTACGTTCCCTGTGCAGGGGCGACCCTTCTACATCCCCCACCGCCAAGGCTGCGGCGCGCATGGGCATGGGCATTGGCTTCAGGGTCCCAGCTCCTTCCTCAGTGGGAGGCGGCTGCTGCTGGTGGCTTCCTCCATCGCATAGTTGGGCTGACACTATTAAGCCTGCTCCTAATAGGCTCTCTTAAGGCTAATAATGTGGCATAAATAGCCAACAAATGCTAGAAGGAGTCACCAAAACTAAAGCAGCACTTTAAAATGCAACTCCTACATTTAGCATCGAGGAAATAAGCCCCTCCACCTTACTCCCAATTTGACACTCTCGGGAGAGTGCTTTAGGGGATGCTAATGCGTGTTTTGCCCTTCCTTGCTCCAACACGGGTCAGGCTCAGCACAGTGGAGAGGGAAAGACTCTGGCGGGGCGGAGGGGGTGGGGTGCGAGCTTTGTGCTCGCCCAGGGCCCTGCACTGGCCCCCTCCTCTGTCCTGCCCCTGAACATCCCAGACTACGTTGGCTACAGTCGCCTGCTCCTTGCGAGGCCTTTGTGTTGACTCTGATGAGCCTTTGGGCGTTTCATGTCACTCTAGGAGCTGGAAGAGAGCCTGCCTCATGACACGGGGTTGCAAGGAGAGCCACTGGCCGTGGAAGAGGACTGCTTGCCTGGCCTCGCTCAGGAGTCCCATCCTGCCCACCCCGGGCATCTCTCTCTTTCCTGCCCGCTGACACGGTCTTTCTCCGGAGGGAAGCAGTGAGGCTACATCTCCGCACAGTGCTGGGTGGCCTGGGGAAGGCCGGGCACATGCCAAGCGGGGAGCTGGACACAGGTCTCCACCGAGTGCTGTCGGGGGGCTGGCACCGGTGCCTGGGGCACGTGTGCTCCAGGCACTTCCCAAATAAGCTCCACTGGTGCGGCCTCCTCTTCACCTGGATGTTGAGTTCCAGGGCCTCCTGCCACGCCTCCTCCAGCAGGAACAGGGCCTGCGCAGGCGTACTGCTTTCCTGCCCTTCAGCCTGCTCCTGGTGGGGAATGCAGGTGTGCGGGCATGTCCGGGTGTCCTGCCTCATTTCAGCAGGGTCACTTGCTCCTGCTGGTTCCTTCTGTGGCCCCCACCTGGCCTCACAGAGCCCCACATCCTGCCCGTCAACCCCAAGGGGGACGCAAGGCCCTCAGCTCACCCAAGAGAGAACCCCCAACCTCCCTCTGCTCGTCCACCCACCCGCCTCAGCATATAGCACGGCCCAAGGCCCATCCCTGGGCCCTGGCACTGTCACGGTCCCTCTCCTGACCACAGGACCCACTGGCGCTGGTGAGTGCCCGAGCAGTTAGGCCGCTGTCTTTTCTCCCATGGCCAGTGACTTGCAGGGCTGTGCAGGACCCAGGAGTCCTGCTGGCCTGTCCCTCCATAACGTACCAGGGGCAGGGAGTCGCAGAGCTGCACCTCGGAGGTGCTCTGGGGCCTAGCAAGTGCAGGGGACCGGAGGGGGCCTGGGAGCATGCCTGGGGCCACTGGCACATCAGGACAGGGCAGGAGCCCAGGAGGGAGAATCCAAGCACACGGGTAGCAGGCCCGGCCGGCCCTGCCGAGCTCCACTGGGTTGAAGAGCGGCCCAGCAGGGGCTGTGCAGGGCAGGGAAATGGGGACTGCTCCCCAGCCTCACAGCCCCAGCCTGCGGGGCTGAGGGGCTGCCCTGGCCCACAGGGCCCTGGCACACGCGTTTGCACATGGGAAGGGAGGCATCTGCACCTCCAGGCAGCAGTCAGCGGCTGGCAGGGTAGGGAGACTACGGGCCCTGCGGCAGATGAGCAGAGCCCGTGGGAGCACAAGGAGCAGCCGAGGGCTGACGGAGGCCCAGGGACAAGCACGGCTCATCCCAGCTTTGCCTGCCTGGAGAGCCCTGCAGCTGCAGCAAAAAGCCAGGCATCTGCGCTCCCAGGTGGCCGGCCGCACCGCTCCACCCCACAGCAACTCCCTCCTTTGCCCTTCACCCTTCCCCATGCAACCCTGAGAAGGGCTCCAGCGTCCCTGCACACCAGCCCTCAGAGCACCCCTGGGGCTGTGGGCACGTCAGGTGCAGCTGTGTCCTGGCCACCATGGTGTGCACCGTGCAGTGTCTCTGTGCGTGTGGAGAGCGCGGGCGCGTGTGCGGATGCGTGTGCAGCGTCAATGGTGTGCCGGGCTGGCACACGTGCACTGTGCAGGTGCAGGCCTGGCTGTGCGGGAGGGTCTTGGTGAGTGAGAGGTGTGAGCTGTGTGCGTAGCCGTCCTGTGGAGGGTAATGAAGGAAGGGGCATGTGTCTGTGCGTGTGTCTGTGCGCTGTGCTGAGAACGGGTTAGGCGGTGGTGTGCATGCACGTGCACTCTGTGGCGCGCGTGCCTGCATGCTGCAGCCCGTGTGTGGGCGATATTCTGTTCAGGCTCTACAAAATAACTGGAGGAGCACATGGGTTTGTACAGCTCTTCCTTTCATCTTTCAGGAGCACGCTTCCAGACTTCGCCGCAATAGTCACGTTTCCTCTGCACCACCAGCAAGTCCTGGTCCCTTTCCCTTTGAGCCTGGAGAGTCATCCGCTGCCCAGGGCTAGGGCATGGAAAAGGAACCGTTTGGTTTCAGGCACAGGCAGAAGGGCACGGAAATGCTGCAGGCCTAGCGCAGGGCACATCTTCTGGCCTCTGCCTCTGCTGGCATTCCTATGCTTTCTCGGATGGGCGAGGGGCCCCCTGGGGTGCGAGGCAAGGACATGACCACATGACTACCACGGGCAGGTAATCAGCCTGCACAGGAGTCAGGCGCGGGATGAGACTTTGGCCCAAACTGGCATCAAAGCACAGGGCAAGGCCTCCACGTGTGGAGACTTGGGGAGGCAAGGACGGAGCGTGCCTTTGGAAAAGGGAGAGCCAAAGCGTCGCTCCAGGAATCCTGTCACCTTGGGTAGCCCCCGTGTTCTGGTCCCACCTGGGAATCCTACCCCTGAGAGCCCAACACCTGCCCCTGGGCTGGAAGGCTGCCTGCTCCCAGGCCACAGCCTCCAAAGCCTGTTGCTCTCCCTCGACGGGTGCCAGAAAAAGACCCTCCCCCCCCTCCCCTCCTCTGGGCTCCTCCTGGGTGTGGAAGGAAGGCCAGTGCAGGGGAAGGCAAAACAGCACCCCCAGCTGGAGAAATTTACCAGAGGAAGCGCTTCTCTTGGGAATTCCTCTGCCGATTCAGCTCTACCCTCTGCTTCCACTCTTCCCGACGCGCTTGGTAAGTCTCCAAGACTTGCAGGGTGTGGCTTGCTCGTACAGAAAGCTGCCTGCAAGAGCAGGGAAAAAGTTCCCTCTCCCCTTCTGGCTGAGGCCCTCCTGCCTCTCCCCTCCACCAGCCCCTGCACACCCGCTCCCGCTGGCGGTGCCCGCAGCCTTCAACTTGCCCCATGCAGCTTGGGGCTGCCTGGCATCGGGGCCTTGCCCAAGGCATTGCCACGTCAACAGAAATCAGGGGACACCATACCCAGCCCCATGGCTCAGGAACTGCGCTTCCTCACACCTCGGACAGGTGCTGCCACTGCACCTTTCCAGGCCGGGGCTGGGGCCGGGGCCCGGGCCCGGGCACACTTACTCTTTGTGCAGCCGCGGCAGTCTCTCGGGCTTCCTCTTCTCTGCTCGGGGCACGAAGGCAGCAGTGCTCGCCTCTTTCCCAAGCGGGGGCCCTGGTGAGGCTGGCCGAACCTCCGGCAGTGGTTCAGGATGCCGCCAAGCCTGCGTTGGCGCCAGAGGACAACTCTGAAGCTGCTTCTCACCTCCCTCAAGTGCTCTCAACTCTCAGCACGGGGAGAAGCCAGCCACTACAGGGCCTGTGCGTCCCCCCAGCACACTTGTGTCTGCTTTGCCCTCAGAAAGCCCCATGAGGAGCACAGCGCCAGGCAGGGACCCTGCACTCGTAGCCTGGCCACGCTTCACCACACTTCCCTGCTGGCCCCTCTGCTTACCTGTGCTGCCTTGTGCTGATGCCCGCAAGCAGGAATTGCAGTTCGAGGTCTGCCTTGAGCAGGTCCTTCCTGCTTGCTGTCCTCTTCCGCCTTAGAGGAGCTCTCCCGAATTGTCTGCAGCCGGCTAAAAACACACAAGCCGCGTGAGGTGATTGGAGTTCCGGGTGAGGCTGTTCTGCATCTTGCGCTCACAAGCGGCTCGGGGCCAGCCTCTGCAGCACAAGGCAGTTCTGCTGGAGCTTTTGGTGTAGCTGAGTCCTTGCGTTCATGTCAACAGTGAGGAAAGAAAGCCTTGAGCTGCAGCACTGGCAGCGGGCCCAGGAGGCCCTAAGGAAAGCTCGGGATGCCCAGGTGTGGGCCCTCTCTGGGTGGCACAAGGGGAAAACCAATGCCGTTTGCAGCACCCAGAGCCTGCAGAGACCACTAGGCACCTCCTGCCAAAGGCACTGAAGTCAGGGACGTGCTCAGAAAGACTCTGTTTTGGGGTGAAACGGGACTATTAGTGGGGGAGCCACTGTCGGGGAAGGAGGAAGTGTACTAGGCACACAAGCAAGCCCGGCATGTAGTTCTCTCTGGTATGTAGTTCTCTCTGGCACTCCTCCTGTGCCAGACAACTGCCACACCCCTGCCCCTGCCACCCCAGCCCAACAACCTTCGGAAGAAATTCACAGGCATTACGTCCAACCTAAAAAGCAGGGAAAACAGACCCTACTCTCTGCTGCTGGGGCAGGGGCTTCTGACTTTCACATTCCTCTGAGAAGTGCTCTCATTCCCACTGCAACCAAAGGAGGGCCCTTCACATCCATAGGGGAGCAGAAAAACACCCGCCACTGCTGCAGTACTTCTTGCATCAACGCCAGTCCCTGGGACACCACTTGACAACCTCACAGACTTCATACCCACAGAGCGTACAGAAACAGAAACAGCTCCCTCCCTCCCAGAAGCCCAAAAGCACACGGCCACCCGCATGCTTTGCTCCAAGAGCCTCACCTGGCAGCTGGCTTGTTTCCCCTGCTTTCCCATGCCTTTCCTCCCTTCCAGCTGGCCCCAGAGAACGGGGGTGGAGAAAGCCTTTCTCGAGACAGGAGGCGCCCACCACAAGCACTGCCTGGAAGTAGCAAGGCAGAGGAGGCTCCTCAGCAAGCATCGTTCTTTGTCACCATTTGAACAAGAAGGACAGGCAGCTGTGCTCCAGCATCGGACCAAAGAGCCCAATTCCCTTGGAGCTTTGCTCCCAAGCAGGTCTTAGGCCCTTGCTGGCGCACGATCGCGTCCAGCCTTTCCTTTCTGCAGGGCAGTCTTCTGCCCTAGAGTTCTGTGCTGCTTCTACTGCTTTCTCTAGCCCTTAGGCTTCAAAAAGGGGACATGGCTGGCAGGTCCTGGGGACCTCATGCTACTCTCTCCTTTGGCGTGGCTGCAGGCTGGAGGGCAGAGTGTCACACGAGAAGGGGAACAGATTCCTGCCCATCTCTAAGGCGCTCACATGCACAGACTTGCAAGCTAGAGCAGGGCCCCGAGTGCCAGGGCAAAGTGCCCCTCAGCAGTGGCAGCTGCAGTTGGAGCTGCACAACTGCCCCGAGAGCCCCTTCCAGGAGGAGTGCCCCCAGATCTGTCGTGATGAGCAAAGAGAGGCACAGGAGAAGCAGGCCACTAGGCCCGGCACGGCATGTTAAGCTTGCCTCCAGCCCCTCCGCTGCACAGGACAAAAGGAAAACAAACACACCTCTCTCACCAGCCAGCTGGCACTTTACCTTTTCCCTCAGTCTGCTTGTTCTGCTCCCTGTCTTTTGCCGGCCCGCCTTTGGCAGCCTCCCGACACCCTCCGGAGGAAGATGCTGGTCGCACAGGCACAGGCGTGATGACCTCACCCTCACTCCTGGAAACAAGAAAGGGACGAGAGAGACGCTGACAGCAGAGCCTTGCAGAAACCTCCTCTACATGCTTGCCCTCCATCTAGAAAGAGAAAGTCACCAAAAGACTTGTTGGCCGCCCTTCACGTTGCAGTCGGACAGAGTCTACGCAAGAAACAACCCCTTCAAAGAGCTCCAAGAGCACAAGGTCACCCTCAGCCTTTTCTCCAAGAGCCTCACCTGGCAGGCAACTTCCTTCCTTTGCTTTTCCACTCCTCCTGCTTTCTCCCCCCAGCACCAGGTGACGCAGGTGGCAAAGGCCTTTCTTGAGCAAGCAGGCACGCAGCAGGAGCACTCCCTGCAGGCAGGAAAGGAGAAGGCTCTGCAGAAAGCGTCTTTGGGAGCACTTGGTCCAGAAGGACAGGCAGATCTGCTCCAGCACCGCATCAAACAGCCTGATCCCCCGGGAGCCGCGCTCTCTAAGAGCTCTTGCTCCCTAGCACGTCCTTGGCACACCTTAGCAGCCTCTTAGCAGTCCACCTTAGCAGCCTCTTAGCAGTCCTCTCCAGGCAATCTTGCTCCCCACCTTCACACGCCCGGCATCCGCCAGAGAGGCAGACCCCCTCCAGCACTGACACCTCGGGCCCAAATGTCCTAAAGCGAAAGAGGAGCTTGCGCTGGCCACCAGGGCGCAGCACCCCGGGGCAAAACTCTCCCAGGCAGCACATCCTGACCAGGGCTCCAACCACCTACCTACTGCCGAGGACCAACGGAACAAACACGCGCACACACACAAACACACGCCCGCCTGCACACCCTCCTCTCGCTCGCCAGTCACCTGTGGCCTGACCTTTTCCGTCCGCCCGCTCTTCCTCTTTCGGGCGTGTCCGGGATCCCTTGCAGGAAGACGCCACTTGCTGCTTCTCACGGGGAAGCTTCAACTCAAATCTGGAAATGACAAGACGCCACGGTGAAGAGAAGGCACCACTTCCCCTTTGCCTCCTGCCGGCCTTGTACTCAGAAAGAAGGCCTTTCGGGGCACGTGGGGCCCTCCAGGCTCACCCAAGACATGCTTAGGTCACAAACACAGGCCCTGTATGGATCGGGTGCCTTCCACACGATGCCTTTCCTCGGCCAGCCACACACAGCACATTCGGGAACCTTGGCTTTTGGAAGCCTCACCCACGAGAAAGAGACCAGTCACAGGAAAATGTGGCCCCCATTCCTCTCTAGGCCTAAGATTGGTTAGCAGTGCCAAACACCGCCACTATTGCCTGTTCCACCCTGGGGAGACCCCCAGAGTCCCAAGTACTTGCAGACAGCAAGCTAGGAAAGAGTTGCTCCGCAGCAAGTCCTTCCTGAGGAGACAAGCTCCAGCAGGACGCTGCTACCAAGCACGAGCTGAGAAGCAAACGTACCGTGGCAACATGAAGACGCTTCTGGGACCCATGCGGAAAGCCGCGCTCCTTCTTCCTTTTACCACCAGGTGTCTCGTCCCTGGCGTCTGAAACAGACACCGAGGTACGTGAGAGCATGCCAGCGCCATTACTGCCTTGCTCCTAAAGGCAGCAAATCTTTCTTGGGCTCAGGGAAGATGCTGCCCCTGGGACACCCTGAAACAAAGCTGTCTTTCCAAATACTAGCCCTCAACGAGGAAAGCAGAAGATGCCCAGCTCAGAGTGCAGAAGGAGGAACACCGTTGCCAGGCGCTTTGCAAGGGCGAGACTCAAGACGGTCAAGGAGGACGCTCCTTCTCTCTGCCTGCAGACATCAGGCACAGGAGAAGGCGTGTGGTTCGCCAGGGTTTCTGCAGGCTGGCGTTTGCCTCTGGAAGGTCTTGCTCTGCCCCTTCTTGGAAAGACAACTCCTGGCTCAGGCGTGCTCTTAGCCCCACAGTGTCTCCAAGCATTCACATGCTTGCATCCATCGCGTGGAAGAGCAGAAAGAGCCGGCCCTTGCTCGGCCTCTGCCCGGTGGCTAAGACCTGCGGGTGCCAACTCCCTCATGGGGGTGCAAGCAGCTGGGCAGGGCCTGATGAGGGATCTTTGGGAACACAGCCTGACCCAAAGGCCCTGGCCCTGGCCCAGAGAACACGCTGGGCAGAGCCCCCCAAGACAGCAGCAGAGAGAAGGAAGAGACAGGCCCGGGAACCGGTGGCTGGGCTACAGCCTTCTTGCATCTCTCTGAGCAAATCTGCTGGCCCTCTGCAGGAGCGAGCCCTTCAGCTCTGACTGCTTTCACATCGCAGCTGCCTAAGGACACCTGGCAGCTTGCGCTCAAGGACAGGGCCCCACGAGAGAGCTGGGGAAGGGCGTTGGGCTGGCGCAAGGAGACATGCCAAGCAGCGGGCGGATGCACGCGTGGCCCAGAAGAGCCTCGCTCATGCCGCAAGGGCCTCCAGGGGCCCTGGGAAGGCCTGATTAGCGCCAGAGTCATCGACTTACCCCCAGCAGAGCTTCTAGCAGCTTTCCAGTGCCATCCATGCTGAGGAGGAAGTCGTCATAAAACCTCATTGTCACTTCCTTCTTCCGTACAGAAAGAATGCCAATGCCCTTGAAGACAAAGTCCACGTCCTGTCTTTTTGACATGGCCCAGAAGAACGCCATCGCGGTCTCATGTATGGAACACTGCACCGTTGTCAAAGGCATGCGGGCACACACGGAGAGATTCTTGTACTGCAGAGGGACTATTCTTACGTCACCTAGACCGCAGCAAAAGACGAACAACGTCACCTCGGCAGCAGGCTCCAAGAACAAGGGGACAAGACTTTCTGGCAAGACGCTGCTGCTACAGAGCAGGCTCTTGAATCCCCTGCTGCAGCGCCTAGGAGCGGTTTATGGAGTCCCTCCTGGGAAGAGGCCGAGCACTCTGCAAACTCACGGGCTCAGGGGGGCAGCAGTCATTTGGCCAGGGCAGGAAGCAAAAGAAGAAAACTAACCATCCCGAAGGAACCCTTGACCGGAGGGCAGGACAAGGCGGGCAGATGGGTGCAGGGCCCACGACAAAGGGCCCGGCGCCACGCCATTGTGCCCTCTGGCTAAGCCGATGCCACGTCGATAGATACAAGGGCGAAGCAAAGCGCAAGGACGGCACCGCAGCCCGTAAGGACCATTCGGCCCCTCTGGCCCTTGGTAGCCAGCAAAAGTCTCCCTGCGCTGCTGGGGCCAGCAGCCTATCCCTCCCACGCACCCCGCTGCAGGCGTATTACTAGCAAAGCACACCCGGGGGCCCCTCTGAGCACCTGCTCCTGGCTGGCCTGTCCAGCTCAAACAAGCCAAAGTTGCTCTCAGGCCACTTTGAGGCGTTCAGCCATGTCTTCAGAGCAGTTGGCCTGCCCCTCAAGCTTGGGGCAAGGGCAGGCAAAGGTTTTTAACCTGTCTTCTTACCAGGAATGTCTTCTTGAGCGCCCCTGGCCTGGTATTCCTGGGCAACAACCTCCGAAATACGAAACATGGGTCTCCGAACGATCGAAAGCTCCCCGTTCACGGAGCACTCGGAGTGCTTCAGAACATAGAACACCCCCACTCCTAGTATCTTGACACCCTGAGAACAGCAGCAAAGAGGGAGAGAAGGAACAAGCATCAGTAGCCTGGAGACACAAAAACTGTCCGATGGCTTGCCAGAGCGTGGGGGCTGCTGCTCTGCGCCCTGCCCACCCCTAGCATGCCGAGGGCAAGATGGGCCACTTGGGAAAGCTTTGGAGAGAAAGCACATACTCCAGACCTTTCTTTCCTCTTGCTCCTCTGCTCTCCTCAAAAATCTCTTTGCACAAGCAACAGCAGAGACAACATTCCTCCCCTCCATACAGGTGGGGGGAGGGGGTGGCAGGGAGGGGAGCAGGGGGCATTTCCAACAGTGGGCACCAAGTCCTTGGCACTCTGTGGCACAGGGATGTCAGGGCCAGGCAAACCACCAGCATTTCAGGAGGGGAGGAACAGGACACAAGACCCACCTTGTTCTCTGCCAAGCGCTCTAGAATGTATTCTGAGACGCTGTCCCAAATGCTAACAATCTCTGGAAAGCAAGGCAAAGAGGTATCATGCGCCAAGTCAGCAAGCTCACTACCTTTCAGCACCCCGCTCCCCAGGCAGGTGGCAAGTGCAGGTGAGATGAAACGTACCGCCACCCCAAGCCAAAACACGCAAGGCGCTCCCCAGGACGGCCCTTCCGGACCTCAGCCGCAAGGACACTGCAGGGACGCCTCCGCCCACTTCTAAGCAAGGCTCCTGTCCTTTCAGGTGGCCATGCCAAAGGGCGACCCACCCGCTCAGGAAACGGGGACTAGGTTCCCACAGCAGCGAGAAGACCGTGCAGTGCCTACCCACAGGAGTCACCCACGCTCAGGGCAGCCCCAGCTGCCTCCCCTGCAGGGACCATTTTCACCTCCATTCAACGCCTGCACACACACACGCTCTGCACGGCCACCCGAGCAGCCCCAGCCCTTTCAGCCAGCTGCCAGCTCAGGGCACGCAATCCCCACTGCGAGGCAACCCACGGCTTCTGCCTGCACGTGCCCTGGAAGGCACGGGCAGAGGAAGCTCCTCAGGACAACGAGCCAGCCGGCCCGGCTGCCAAACTCACCCCTGGGCTGCCAACGGTCGAGCGGCCTGCTCTCCCGTGCCACCCACTCGCCCTGTCCAGCCCTCCCCTACAGAGCCCAGCGCTTCCACTGCCTGTCTCGCGGCTCATACCGTCTACAGCCTTACCGTAACGGTTGAGATTCCTGAGCGTTGGAAACATGTCATGCCACAGTTTCGCCATCTTCGCGCCCCCTCGCGCTCAATGGGGCCCTGTAGCAGGAGGGTGACGAGGAAACTTCTCCTCCCAGGAGCCGCCTCCTCCTCCTCCTCTGCACTTCCCCAGGTAGGCTCCAGCGCTGTCGCGCGGCCTCCCTTCGCCCTCTCGGTGCGCTGCAAAGCAGCTCCTCCAGAGAAGAGCGGTGGCGAGAGCAGCCCCAGCACCTGCACGTGCCAAGGCCTCGCAGGGAAGTGTGGGCAGGGCTCGGGGGCCCCGTGGCGGGAGGGGAGCTGTGACTGTGATGCGGCATGTCCCACTGTGAGCCCAGCCCGTGTCACCAAGGGGCTCACAGGCACCCTTACCGTCCAAAGCATTTCTCTTGGGCCCACAGGAGGGGCAATTTCACAGCCCCAGAGCAGCCAGACCGCAAAGGGGTTTCAGCAGGTCTCCGCTCTGACCTCCTGCTGCAAGTGCGGCTGACCAGAGCAGACTTCCCAGGCCCGGGCGCCACTGAGGGGCCACTGGCTCCATGGATTCCCCCACCACCCCGGGCCCCTGGGCCAGTGCTCCACCACCCTTAGGCTACAGCGCTTTTCCCCGTCTCTCATGGCAATTGCCCCCACTGCCACTACTGCCATTGCCCATCCTCCCGGCCCCCCCCCCACCCGGCACCTCTGGGAAGGCTCTGCCTCCACCCTCTCACCCCCCTCCCGTTAGGCCCCTGCCGCCTGATCCTCTTGCGCCTTCTCTTCTCCCGGCTCAACAGCCCCACGCCCTCAGCCTCTCCTCGCACTGCTGGGCTCCAGCTGCCCACCAGCTCCCAGCCCGCCCCACAACGAACGGCTCCTCCAGGGCCACGCTCCCTTCCTGGTGTCCCTGCCCCCCTGCAGCTCCCCCCACAGGCCACAGTCCCCTCAGAGGCGCACCTCCTCTGGCATGAAGCGCCTCCTTCCAAAAGTACCTCTCCAGCCATGTCCCCAGCAACGGCTCCTTGCACGGCTCGCCTTCGCTTCCTTCTGCTTTTCTCCAGAAACATGCCTCTGCACCCTTCTCCTCACGAGTGCCCTTTCGTGTGGCCTCCTGTGGCTCCACGGAGGCCGCCCCCAGCTGCGGGATCTGCGGCCCTGCCGCCGCATGCCCCAGGCAGGGGCCGGGCCTCGGTGCCCCGCTCCTCCCTCCCTCCCTCCCTCCCTCCCTGCCTGCCTGCCTGCCTGCCTGCCCGCCCGCTGCCCCAGCGTTGGGGGAAAGCCTTGCCCGGTCCCTGGGCGGCGCTGCGGGCTCCCTGCTGTGCCCAGAGCCCCCGGCCCCGCACGGGCAGCCCCGAGCAGCACGCCCAGGTGGCACTGCTTGCTGCGCAGTAAGGACTGGTGCCAGGGACTGTTGGGGATGGGGGAGGCCCCGCTGCCCGCGGGGAGGCGGGAGGCAGGCAGCGTTGAGCCGGGGCCCGGCAGCCCACCGGGAGCTGGTGGGGGTGTGGGGCAGAGCCATAGCAAGGGAAGGGGCCAGAGTGCAGGAGGCAATCCCAGGTGCCCCCTCCCCGAGCAGAGGGGCCTGGGAGAAGGCAGGGGGTCAGGGCCGGGCCGGGGGCTGGTGGCCGGGTGCTTGGCTGCGCCATGCTGACCTGCTCATGCCAGGGCATGGCTGCTTTGCGCCGATTGCAGGCAGTGTCCCCCCGCGGAGGAGCTGGCCCCTGCTGGCTTCCCCTTGGGCCATGCAGCTGCCTGCCAGTGCTCAAGGTCCCGCCGGGGCTCCAGCGACGCTGGGAGAGGTGCCGAGGGGGCACCGGCTGCTGCTAGCAACTTCCCGGGGACCCCTGAGGCAGTGGCTGGTGCTGAGGGAAGGGCAGCGGGCAAGGAGCCGCAGGCAGCACTTGTTTGACCCATGCGTTGCCTCTGCTTGCAGGCCACACTGCCCAAGGCATTGGGACTTGAGCGCGGCAGCCAGGCGAGGCAGGGCAGCTGCCGCTGAGGCAGCAGAGCCAAGCCCCAAGCCCCTCCGCTCGGTGAGGCTTGGGAAGGGCAGAGCTGGGAGAAGCTGGTGCCCCTCAAACCTCGTTCTCCCAGCAGAGCAGAGGGCACGTAAGGCAGAGCTTTCAGCCAGTGAAAATTGCTGGCTCATGCCTTCCTTTTTCAGAGGCCTGGTTTGCGCAAGGCCAGCGGTGCTGCCTGCCCACCAGTGCCCACCCAGGCTGCGGTCGGAGGAGACCTGCTCCTTGCATTGGTCCCGACCAGAGTTCGGCACCAGAAGACACAGCCCCTGAGGGGGCACCGCAGCACACAAGTGTGGCTTGGCATGCCTGGCTCACCAGCAGAAAGGGACCATGCAGACTAAGGTGGAGTCAATCAGCCAGAACGGAGCACAGAGCAACAATACAGTTGAAAACACAAAGCCTAGCTAAGTGTGTGTGAGGTTCCCCGTGGGGAGCCCCGTGATGCTTCTGGGGAGGCCTTGGGCAGGGAGGTGCCTCCTGCCGAGGCCCCCGGCAGCTGGGATGCCGGCTGCAGGGCTTTCGGCAGCTCCAGCTTCCCTCTTCCTGCCCTGCCAGGGGTGAAGGCCAGGCTGCCTGCAGGGATGGGCTACTGCCGCCCCCAGGCCTCCTGAGGAGGGGCAGTGCAGCCCCAAAATCACCTTGCAAAGCCAGCAGCCCTGGGCGTGGGCTGAGGTGGGTGCCAGGGTGCACGCTGGAGCGCAGACTCTGGGATCCACAGGCCTCCAAGGCCAGGGCCTGCAGGGCCAGGGCAGGGATGACGAGGCTCTGGGGCTCTGACCCTGCAAGAGAGACCGCAGGAACACCTTGTGCTGGCCCTGGGCTGAGAGCAGAGGGGAGCAGGAGGCTTCGTGGCCTCCACGCCCCAAACCAACAGCAAATTTGTGCCCAAAAGCTCTCAGAGGAGGCTTCAGTCCCGGTCAGCTGCCCGTGTCCTGCACTGATTTCGTATGCTCAAACCTTGTGATGGGCAGAAGGCAACATGCTTGTACCCCAAGGCAGCCCCCTTTAGTGGCCAAGCCAAGGACCTGCTCTTAGCATCACTGCAGGAGTAACCGTCTAATTAAAGGCTTGCAATTAGCCCACCTCCAATTAGTGCACAGCAACTCAAACAAAGGGTCTTCTTAAAGGACAAGTCTCCTTAATGCAACCTAAATGGTCCTACGTTCCCTGTGCAGGGGCGACCCTTCTACATCCCCCACCGCCAAGGCTGCGGCGCGCATGGGCATGGGCATTGGCTTCAGGGTCCCAGCTCCTTCCTCAGTGGGAGGTGGCTGCTGCTGGTGGCTTCCTCCATCGCATAGTTGGGCTGACACTATTAAGCCTGCTCCTAATAGGCTCTCTTAAGGCTAATAATGTGGCATAAATAGCCAACAAATGCTAGAAGGAGTCACCAAAACTAAAGCAGCACTTTAAAATGCAACTCCTACATTTAGCATCGAGGAAATAAGCCCCTCCACCTTACTCCCAATTTGACACTCTCGGGAGAGTGCTTTAGGGGATGCTAATGCGTGTTTTGCCCTTCCTTGCTCCAACACGGGTCAGGCTCAGCACAGTGGAGAGGGAAAGACTCTGGCGGGGCGGAGGGGGTGGGGTGCGAGCTTTGTGCTCGCCCAGGGCCCTGCACTGGCCCCCTCCTCTGTCCTGCCCCTGAACATCCCAGACTCCGTTGGCTACAGTCGCCTGCTCCTTGCCAGGCCTTTGTGTTGACTCTGATGAGCCTTTGGGCGTTTCATGTCACTCTAGGAGCTGGAAGAGAGCCTGCCTCATGACACGGGGTTGCAAGGAGAGCCACTGGCCGTGGAAGAGGACTGCTTGCCTGGCCTCGCTCAGGAGTCCCATCCTGCCCACCCCGGGCATCTCTCTCTTTCCTGCCCGCTGACACGGTCTTTCTCCGGAGGGAAGCAGTGAGGCTACATCTCCGCACAGTGCTGGGTGGCCTGGGGAAGGCCGGGCACATGCCAAGCGGGGAGCTGGACACAGGTCTCCACCGAGTGCTGTCGGGGGGCTGGCACCGGTGCCTGGGGCACGTGTGCTCCAGGCACTTCCCAAATAAGCTCCACTGGTGCAGCCTCCTCTTCACCTGGATGTTGAGTTCCAGGGCCTCCTGCCACGCCTCCTCCAGCAGGAACAGGGCCTGCGCAGGCGTACTGCTTTCCTGCCCTTCAGCCTGCTCCTGGTTGCTGGGGAATGCAGGTGTGCGGGCATGTCCGGGTGTCCTGCCTCATTTCAGCAGGGTCACTTGCTCCTGCTGGTTCCTTCTGTGGCCCCACCTGGCCTCACAGAGCCCCACATCCTGCCCGTCAACCCCAAGGGGGACGCAAGGCCCTCAGCTCACCCAAGAGAGAACCCCCAACCTCCCTCTGCTCGTCCACCCACCCGCCTCAGCATATAGCACGGCCCAAGGCCCATCCCTGGGCCCTGGCACTGTCACGGTCCCTCTCCTGACCACAGGACCCACTGGCGCTGGTGAGTGCCCGAGCAGTTAGGCCGCTGTCTTTTCTCCCATGGCCAGTGACTTGCAGGGCTGTGCAGGACCCAGGAGTCCTGCTGGCCTGTCCCTCCATAACGTACCAGGGGCAGGGAGTCGCAGAGCTGCACCTCGGAGGTGCTCTGGGGCCTAGCAAGTGCAGGGGACCGGAGGGGGCCTGGGAGCATGCCTGGGGCCACTGGCACATCAGGACAGGGCAGGAGCCCAGGAGGGAGAATCCAAGCACACGGGTAGCAGGCCCGGCCGGCCCTGCCGAGCTCCACTGGGTTGAAGAGCGGCCCAGCAGGGGCTGTGCAGGGCAGGGAAATGGGGACTGCTCCCCAGCCTCACAGCCCCAGCCTGCGGGGCTGAGGGGCTGCCCTGGCCCACAGGGCCCTGGCACACGCGTTTGCACATGGGAAGGGAGGCATCTGCACCTCCAGGCAGCAGTCAGCGGCTGGCAGGGTAGAGAGACTACGGGCCCTGCGGCAGATGAGCAGAGCCCGTGGGAGCACAAGGAGCAGCCGAGGGCTGACGGAGGCCCAGGGACAAGCACGGCTCATCCCAGCTTTGCCTGCCTGGAGAGCCCTGCAGCTGCAGCAAAAAGCCAGGCATCTGCGCTCCCAGGTGGCCGGCCGCACCGCTCCACCCCACAGCAACTCCCTCCTTTGCCCTTCACCCTTCCCCATGCAACCCTGAGAAGGGCTCCAGCGTCCCTGCACACCAGCCCTCAGAGCACCCCTGGGGCTGTGGGCACGTCAGGTGCAGCTGTGTCCTGGCCACCATGGTGTGCACCGTGCAGTGTCTCTGTGCGTGTGGAGAGCGCGGGCGCGTGTGCGGATGCGTGTGCAGCGTCAATGGTGTGCCAGGCTGGCGCACGTGCACTGTGCAGGTGCAGGCCTGGCTGTGCGGGAGGGTCTTGGTGAGTGAGAGGTGTGAGCTGTGTGCGTAGCCGTCCTGTGGAGGGTAATGAAGGAAGGGGCATGTGTCTGTGCGTGTGTCTGTGCGCTGTGCTGAGAACGGGTTAGGCGGTGGTGTGCATGCACGTGCACTCTGTGGCGCGCGTGCCTGCATGCTGCGGCCCGTGTGTGGGCGATATTCTGTTCAGGCTCTACAAAATAACTGGAGGAGCACATGGGTTTGTACAGCTCTTCCTTTCATCTTTCAGGAGCACGCTTCCAGACTTCGCCGCAATAGTCACGTTTCCTCTGCACCACCAGCAAGTCCTGGTCCCTTTCCCTTTGAGCCTGGAGAGTCATCCGCTGCCCAGGGCTAGGGCATGGAAAAGGAACCGTTTGGTTTCAGGCACAGGCAGAAGGGCACGGAAATGCTGCAGGCCTAGCGCAGGGCACATCTTCTGGCCTCTGCCTCTGCTGGCATTCCTATGCTTTCTCGGATGGGCGAGGGGCCCCCTGGGGTGCGAGGCAAGGACATGACCACATGACTACCACGGGCAGGTAATCAGCCTGCACAGGAGTCAGGCGCGGGATGAGACTTTGGCCCAAACTGGCATCAAAGCACAGGGCAAGGCCTCCACGTGTGGAGACTTGGGGAGGCAAGGACGGAGCGTGCCTTTGGAAAAGGGAGAGCCAAAGCGTCGCTCCAGGAATCCTGTCACCTTGGGTAGCCCCCGTGTTCTGGTCCCACCTGGGAATCCTACCCCTGAGAGCCCAACACCTGCCCCTGGGCTGGAAGGCTGCCTGCTCCCAGGCCACAGCCTCCAAAGCCTGTTGCTCTCCCTCGACGGGTGCCAGAAAAAGACCCTCCCCCCCCTCCCCTCCTCTGGGCTCCTCCTGGGTGTGGAAGGAAGGCCAGTGCAGGGGAAGGCAAAACAGCACCCCCAGCTGGAGAAATTTACCAGAGGAAGCGCTTCTCTTGGGAATTCCTCTGCCGATTCAGCTCTACCCTCTGCTTCCACTCTTCCCGACGCGCTTGGTAAGTCTCCAAGACTTGCAGGGTGTGGCTTGCTCGTACAGAAAGCTGCCTGCAAGAGCAGGGAAAAAGTTCCCTCTCCCCTTCTGGCTGAGGCCCTCCTGCCTCTCCCCTCCACCAGCCCCTGCACACCCGCTCCCGCTGGCGGTGCCCGCAGCCTTCAACTTGCCCCATGCAGCTTGGGGCTGCCTGGCATCGGGGCCTTGCCCAAGGCATTGCCACGTCAACAGAAATCAGGGGACACCATACCCAGCCCCATGGCTCAGGAACTGCGCTTCCTCACACCTCGGACAGGTGCTGCCACTGCACCTTTCCAGGCCGGGGCTGGGGCCGGGGCCGGGGCCCGGGCCCGGGCACACTTACTCTTTGTGCAGCCGCGGCAGTCTCTCGGGCTTCCTCTTCTCTGCTCGGGGCACGAAGGCAGCAGTGCTCGCCTCTTTCCCAAGCGGGGGCCCTGGTGAGGCTGGCCGAACCTCCGGCAGTGGTTCAGCATGCCGCCAAGCCTGCGTTGGCGCCAGAGGACAACTCTGAAGCTGCTTCTCACCTCCCTCACGTGCTCTCAACTCTCAGCACGGGGAGAAGCCAGCCACTACAGGGCCTGTGCGTCCCCCCAGCACACTTGTGTCTGCTTTGCCCTCAGAAAGCCCCATGAGGAGCACAGCGCCAGGCAGGGACCCTGCACTCGTAGCCTGGCCACGCTTCACCACACTTCCCTGCTGGCCCCTCTGCTTACCTGTGCTGCCTTGTGCTGATGCCCGCAAGCAGGAATTGCAGTTCGAGGTCTGCCTTGAGCAGGTCCTTCCTGCTTGCCGTCCTCTTCCGCCTTAGAGGAGCTCTCCCGAATTGTCTGCAGCCGGCTAAAAACACACAAGCCGCGTGAGGTGATTGGAGTTCCGGGTGAGGCTGTTCTGCATCTTGCGCTCACAAGCGGCTCGGAGCCAGCCTCTGCAGCACAAGGCAGTTCTGCTGGAGCTTTTGGTGTAGCTGAGTCCTTGCGTTCATGTCAACAGTGAGGAAAGAAAGCCTTGAGCTGCAGCACTGGCAGCGGGCCCAGGAGGCCCTAAGGAAAGCTCGGGATGCCCAGGTGTGGGCCCTCTCTGGGTGGCACAAGGGGAAAACCAATGCCGTTTGCAGCACCCAGAGCCTGCAGAGACCACTAGGCACCTCCTGCCAAAGGCACTGAAGTCAGGGACGTGCTCAGAAAGACTCTGTTTTGGGGTGAAACGGGACTATTAGTGGGGGAGCCACTGTCGGGGAAGGAGGAAGTGTACTAGGCACACAAGCAAGCCCGGCATGTAGTTCTCTCTGGTATGTAGTTCTCTCTGGCACTCCTCCTGTGCCAGACAACCGCCACACCCCTGCCCCTGCCACCCCAGCCCAACAACCTTCGGAAGAAATTCACAGGCATTACGTCCAACCTAAAAAGCAGGGAAAACAGACCCTACTCTCTGCTGCTGGGGCAGGGGCTTCTGACTTTCACATTCCTCTGAGAAGTGCTCTCATTCCCACTGCAACCAAAGGAGGGCCCTTCACATCCATAGGGGAGCAGAAAAACACCCGCCACTGCTGCAGTACTTCTTGCATCAACGCCAGTCCCTGGGACACCACTTGACAACCTCACAGACTTCATACCCACAGAGCGTACAGAAACAGAAACAGCTCCCTCCCTCCCAGAAGCCCAAAAGCACACGGCCACCCGCATGCTTTGCTCCAAGAGCCTCACCTGGCAGCTGGCTTGTTTCCCCTGCTTTCCCATGCCTTTCCTCCCTTCCAGCTGGCCCCAGAGAACGGGGGTGGAGAAAGCCTTTCTCGAGACAGGAGGCGCCCACCACAAGCACTGCCTGGAAGTAGCAAGGCAGAGGAGGCTCCTCAGCAAGCATCGTTCTTTGTCACCATTTGAACAAGAAGGACAGGCAGCTGTGCTCCAGCATCGGACCAAAGAGCCCAATTCCCTTGGAGCTTTGCTCCCAAGCAGGTCTTAGGCCCTTGCTGGCGCACGATCGCGTCCAGCCTTTCCTTTCTGCAGGGCAGTCTTCTGCCCTAGAGTTCTGTGCTGCTTCTACTGCTTTCTCTAGCCCTTAGGCTTCAAAAAGGGGACATGGCTGGCAGGTCCTGGGGACCTCATGCTACTCTCTCCTTTGGCGTGGCTGCAGGCTGGAGGGCAGAGTGTCACACGAGAAGGGGAACAGATTCCTGCCCATCTCTAAGGCGCTCACATGCACAGACTTGCAAGCTAGAGCAGGGCCCCGAGTGCCAGGGCAAAGTGCCCCTCAGCAGTGGCAGCTGCAGTTGGAGCTGCACAACTGCCCCGAGAGCCCCTTCCAGGAGGAGTGCCCCCAGATCTGTCGTGATGAGCAAAGAGAGGCACAGGAGAAGCAGGCCACTAGGCCCGGCACGGCATGTTAAGCTTGCCTCCAGCCCCTCCGCTGCACAGGACAAAAGGAAAACAAACACACCTCTCTCACCAGCCAGCTGGCACTTTACCTTTTCCCTCAGTCTGCTTGTTCTGCTCCCTGTCTTTTGCCGGCCCGCCTTTGGCAGCCTCCCGACACCCTCCGGAGGAAGATGCTGGTCGCACAGGCACAGGCGTGATGACCTCACCCTCACTCCTGGAAACAAGAAAGGGACGAGAGAGACGCTGACAGCAGAGCCTTGCAGAAACCTCCTCTACATGCTTGCCCTCCATCTAGAAAGAGAAAGTCACCAAAAGACTTGTTGGCCGCCCTTCACGTTGCAGTCGGACAGAGTCTACGCAAGAAACAACCCCTTCAAAGAGCTCCAAGAGCACAAGGTCACCCTCAGCCTTTTCTCCAAGAGCCTCACCTGGCAGGCAACTTCCTTCCTTTGCTTTTCCACTCCTCCTGCTTTCTCCCCCCAGCACCAGGTGACGCAGGTGGCAAAGGCCTTTCTTGAGCAAGCAGGCACGCAGCAGGAGCACTCCCTGCAGGCAGGAAAGGAGAAGGCTCTGCAGAAAGCGTCTTTGGGAGCACTTGGTCCAGAAGGACAGGCAGATCTGCTCCAGCACCGCATCAAACAGCCTGATCCCCCGGGAGCCGCGCTCTCTAAGAGCTCTTGCTCCCTAGCACGTCCTTGGCACACCTTAGCAGCCTCTTAGCAGTCCACCTTAGCAGCCTCTTAGCAGTCCTCTCCAGGCAATCTTGCTCCCCACCTTCACACGCCCGGCATCCGCCAGAGAGGCAGACCCCCTCCAGCACTGACACCTCGGGCCCAAATGTCCTAAAGCGAAAGAGGAGCTTGCGCTGGCCACCAGGGCGCAGCACCCCGGGGCAAAACTCTCCCAGGCAGCACATCCTGACCAGGGCTCCAACCACCTACCTACTGCCGAGGACCAACGGAACAAACACGCGCACACACACAAACACACGCCCGCCTGCACACCCTCCTCTCGCTCGCCAGTCACCTGTGGCCTGACCTTTTCCGTCCGCCCGCTCTTCCTCTTTCGGGCGTGTCCGGGATCCCTTGCAGGAAGACGCCACTTGCTGCTTCTCACGGGGAAGCTTCAACTCAAATCTGGAAATGACAAGACGCCACGGTGAAGAGAAGGCACCACTTCCCCTTTGCCTCCTGCCGGCCTTGTACTCAGAAAGAAGGCCTTTCGGGGCACGTGGGGCCCTCCAGGCTCACCCAAGACATGCTTAGGTCACAAACACAGGCCCTGTATGGATCGGGTGCCTTCCACACGATGCCTTTCCTCGGCCAGCCACACACAGCACATTCGGGAACCTTGGCTTTTGGAAGCCTCACCCACGAGAAAGAGACCAGTCACAGGAAAATGTGGCCCCCATTCCTCTCTAGGCCTAAGATTGGTTAGCAGTGCCAAACACCGCCACTATTGCCTGTTCCACCCTGGGGAGACCCCCAGAGTCCCAAGTACTTGCAGACAGCAAGCTAGGAAAGAGTTGCTCCGCAGCAAGTCCTTCCTGAGGAGACAAGCTCCAGCAGGACGCTGCTACCAAGCACGAGCTGAGAAGCAAACGTACCGTGGCAACATGAAGACGCTTCTGGGACCCATGCGGAAAGCCGCGCTCCTTCTTCCTTTTACCACCAGGTGTCTCGTCCCTGGCGTCTGAAACAGACACCGAGGTACGTGAGAGCATGCCAGCGCCATTACTGCCTTGCTCCTAAAGGCAGCAAATCTTTCTTGGGCTCAGGGAAGATGCTGCCCCTGGGACACCCTGAAACAAAGCTGTCTTTCCAAATACTAGCCCTCAACGAGGAAAGCAGAAGATGCCCAGCTCAGAGTGCAGAAGGAGGAACACCGTTGCCAGGCGCTTTGCAAGGGCGAGACTCAAGACGGTCAAGGAGGACGCTCCTTCTCTCTGCCTGCAGACATCAGGCACAGGAGAAGGCGTGTGGTTCGCCAGGGTTTCTGCAGGCTGGCGTTTGCCTCTGGAAGGTCTTGCTCTGCCCCTTCTTGGAAAGACAACTCCTGGCTCAGGCGTGCTCTTAGCCCCACAGTGTCTCCAAGCATTCACATGCTTGCATCCATCGCGTGGAAGAGCAGAAAGAGCCGGCCCTTGCTCGGCCTCTGCCCGGTGGCTAAGACCTGCGGGTGCCAACTCCCTCATGGGGGTGCAAGCAGCTGGGCAGGGCCTGATGAGGGATCTTTGGGAACACAGCCTGACCCAAAGGCCCTGGCCCTGGCCCAGAGAACACGCTGGGCAGAGCCCCCCAAGACAGCAGCAGAGAGAAGGAAGAGACAGGCCCGGGAACCAGTGGCTGGGCTACAGCCTTCTTGCATCTCTCTGAGCAAATCTGCTGGCCCTCTGCAGGAGCGAGCCCTTCAGCTCTGACTGCTTTCACATCGCAGCTGCCTAAGGACACCTGGCAGCTTGCGCTCAAGGACAGGGCCCCACGAGAGAGCTGGGGAAGGGCGTTGGGCTGGCGCAAGGAGACATGCCAAGCAGCGGGCGGATGCACGCGTGGCCCAGAAGAGCCTCGCTCATGCCGCAAGGGCCTCCAGGGGCCCTGGGAAGGCCTGATTAGCACCAGAGTCATCGACTTACCCCCAGCAGAGCTTCTAGCAGCTTTCCAGTGCCATCCATGCTGAGGAGGAAGTCGTCATAAAACCTCATTGTCACTTCCTTCTTCCGTACAGAAAGAATGCCAATGCCCTTGAAGACAAAGTCCACGTCCTGTCTTTTTGACATGGCCCAGAAGAACGCCATCGCGGTCTCATGTATGGAACACTGCACCGTTGTCAAAGGCATGCGGGCACACACGGAGAGATTCTTGTACTGCAGAGGGACTATTCTTACGTCACCTAGACCGCAGCAAAAGACGAACAACGTCACCTCGGCAGCAGGCTCCAAGAACAAGGGGACAAGACTTTCTGGCAAGACGCTGCTGCTACAGAGCAGGCTCTTGAATCCCCTGCTGCAGCGCCTAGGAGCGGTTTATGGAGTCCCTCCTGGGAAGAGGCCGAGCACTCTGCAAACTCACGGGCTCAGGGGGGCAGCAGTCATTTGGCCAGGGCAGGAAGCAAAAGAAGAAAACTAACCATCCCGAAGGAACCCTTGACCGGAGGGCAGGACAAGGCGGGCAGATGGGTGCAGGGCCCACGACAAAGGGCCCGGCGCCACGCCATTGTGCCCTCTGGCTAAGCCGATGCCACGTCGATAGATACAAGGGCGAAGCAAAGCGCAAGGACGGCACCGCAGCCCGTAAGGACCATTCGGCCCCTCTGGCCCTTGGTAGCCAGCAAAAGTCTCCCTGCGCTGCTGGGGCCAGCAGCCTATCCCTCCCACGCACCCCGCTGCAGGCGTATTACTAGCAAAGCACACCCGGGGGCCCCTCTGAGCACCTGCTCCTGGCTGGCCTGTCCAGCTCAAACAAGCCAAAGTTGCTCTCAGGCCACTTTGAGGCGTTCAGCCATGTCTTCAGAGCAGTTGGCCTGCCCCTCAAGCTTGGGGCAAGGGCAGGCAAAGGTTTTTAACCTGTCTTCTTACCAGGAATGTCTTCTTGAGCGCCCCTGGCCTGGTATTCCTGGGCAACAACCTCCGAAATACGAAACATGGGTCTCCGAACGATCGAAAGCTCCCCGTTCACGGAGCACTCGGAGTGCTTCAGAACATAGAACACCCCCACTCCTAGTATCTTGACACCCTGAGAACAGCAGCAAAGAGGGAGAGAAGGAACAAGCATCAGTAGCCTGGAGACACAAAAACTGTCCGATGGCTTGCCAGAGCGTGGGGGCTGCTGCTCTGCGCCCTGCCCACCCCTAGCATGCCGAGGGCAAGATGGGCCACTTGGGAAAGCTTTGGAGAGAAAGCACATACTCCAGACCTTTCTTTCCTCTTGCTCCTCTGCTCTCCTCAAAAATCTCTTTGCACAAGCAACAGCAGAGACAACATTCCTCCCCTCCATACAGGTGGGGGGAGGGGGTGGCAGGGAGGGGAGCAGGGGGCATTTCCAACAGTGGGCACCAAGTCCTTGGCACTCTGTGGCACAGGGATGTCAGGGCCAGGCAAACCGCCAGCATTTCAGGAGGGGAGGAACAGGACACAAGACCCACCTTGTTCTCTGCCAAGCGCTCTAGAATGTATTCTGAGACGCTGTCCCAAATGCTAACAATCTCTGGAAAGCAAGGCAAAGAGGTATCATGCGCCAAGTCAGCAAGCTCACTACCTTTCAGCACCCCGCTCCCCAGGCAGGTGGCAAGTGCAGGTGAGATGAAACGTACCGCCACCCCAAGCCAAAACACGCAAGGCGCTCCCCAGGACGGCCCTTCCGGACCTCAGCCGCAAGGACACTGCAGGGACGCCTCCGCCCACTTCTAAGCAAGGCTCCTGTCCTTTCAGGTGGCCATGCCAAAGGGCGACCCACCCGCTCGGGAAACGGGGACTAGGTTCCCACAGCAGCGAGAAGACCGTGCAGTGCCTACCCACAGGAGTCACCCACGCTCAGGGCAGCCCCAGCTGCCTCCCCTGCAGGGACCATTTTCACCTCCATTCAACGCCTGCACACACACACGCTCTGCACGGCCACCCGAGCAGCCCCAGCCCTTTCAGCCAGCTGCCAGCTCAGGGCACGCAATCCCCACTGCGAGGCAACCCACGGCTTCTGCCTGCACGTGCCCTGGAAGGCACGGGCAGAGGAAGCTCCTCAGGACAACGAGCCAGCCGGCCCGGCTGCCAAACTCACCCCTGGGCTGCCAACGGTCGAGCGGCCTGCTCTCCCGTGCCACCCACTCGCCCTGTCCAGCCCTCCCCTACAGAGCCCAGCGCTTCCACTGCCTGTCTCGCGGCTCATACCGTCTACAGCCTTACCGTAACGGTTGAGATTCCTGAGCGTTGGAAACATGTCATGCCACAGTTTCGCCATCTTCGCGCCCCCTCGCGCTCAATGGGGCCCTGTAGCAGGAGGGTGCCGAGGAAACTTCTCCTCCCAGGAGCCGCCTCCTCCTCCTCCTCTGCACTTCCCCAGGTAGGCTCCAGCGCTGTCGCGCGGCCTCCCTTCGCCCTCTCGGTGCGCTGCAAAGCAGCTCCTCCAGAGAAGAGCGGTGGCGAGAGCAGCCCCAGCACCTGCACGTGCCAAGGCCTCGCAGGGAAGTGTGGGCAGGGCTCGGGGGCCCCGTGGCGGGAGGGGAGCTGTGACTGTGATGCGGCATGTCCCACTGTGAGCCCAGCCCGTGTCACCAAGGGGCTCACAGGCACCCTTACCGTCCAAAGCATTTCTCTTGGGCCCACAGGAGGGGCAATTTCACAGCCCCAGAGCAGCCAGACCGCAAAGGGGTTTCAGCAGGTCTCCGCTCTGACCTCCTGCTGCAAGTGCGGCTGACCAGAGCAGACTTCCCAGGCCCGGGCGCCACTGAGGGGCCACTGGCTCCATGGATTCCCCCACCACCCCGGGCCCCTGGGCCAGTGCTCCACCACCCTTAGGCTACAGCGCTTTTCCCCGTCTCTCATGGCAATTGCCCCCACTGCCACTACTGCCATTGCCCATCCTCCCGGCCCCCCCCCCACCCGGCACCTCTGGGAAGGCTCTGCCTCCACCCTCTCACCCCCCTCCCGTTAGGCCCCTGCCGCCTGATCCTCTTGCGCCTTCTCTTCTCCCGGCTCAACAGCCCCACGCCCTCAGCCTCTCCTCGCACTGCTGGGCTCCAGCTGCCCACCAGCTCCCAGCCCGCCCCACAACGAACGGCTCCTCCAGGGCCACGCTCCCTTCCTGGTGTCCCTGCCCCCCTGCAGCTCCCCCCACAGGCCACAGTCCCCTCAGAGGCGCACCTCCTCTGGCATGAAGCGCCTCCTTCCAAAAGTACCTCTCCAGCCATGTCCCCAGCAACGGCTCCTTGCACGGCTCGCCTTCGCTTCCTTCTGCTTTTCTCCAGAAACATGCCTCTGCACCCTTCTCCTCACGAGTGCCCTTTCGTGTGGCCTCCTGTGGCTCCACGGAGGCCGCCCCCAGCTGCGGGATCTGCGGCCCTGCCGCCGCATGCCCCAGGCAGGGGCCGGGCCTCGGTGCCCCGCTCCTCCCTCCCTCCCTCCCTCCCTCCCTGCCTGCCTGCCTGCCTGCCTGCCCGCCCGCTGCCCCAGCGTTGGGGGAAAGCCTTGCCCGGGCCCTGGGTGGCGCTGCGGGCTCCCTGCTGTGCCCAGAGCCCCCGGCCCCGCACGGGCAGCCCCGAGCAGCACGCCCAGGTGGCACTGCTTGCTGCGCAGTAAGGACTGGTGCCAGGGACTGTTGGGGATGGGGGAGGCCCCGCTGCCCGCGGGGAGGCGGGAGGCAGGCAGCGTTGAGCCGGGGCCCGGCAGCCCACCGGGAGCTGGTGGGGGTGTGGGGCAGAGCCATAGCAAGGGAAGGGGCCAGAGTGCAGGAGGCAATCCCAGGTGCCCCCTCCCCGAGCAGAGGGGCCTGGGAGAAGGCAGGGGGTCAGGGCCGGGCCGGGGGCTGGTGGCCGGGTGCTTGGCTGCGCCATGCTGACCTGCTCATGCCAGGGCATGGCTGCTTTGCGCCGATTGCAGGCAGTGTCCCCCCGCGGAGGAGCTGGCCCCTGCTGGCTTCCCCTTGGGCCATGCAGCTGCCTGCCAGTGCTCAAGGTCCCGCCGGGGCTCCAGCGACGCTGGGAGAGGTGCCGAGGGGGCACCGGCTGCTGCTAGCAACTTCCCGGGGACCCCTGAGGCAGTGGCTGGTGCTGAGGGAAGGGCAGCGGGCAAGGAGCCGCAGGCAGCACTTGTTTGACCCATGCGTTGCCTCTGCTTGCAGGCCACACTGCCCAAGGCATTGGGACTTGAGCGCGGCAGCCAGGCGAGGCAGGGCAGCTGCCGCTGAGGCAGCAGAGCCAAGCCCCAAGCCCCTCCGCTCGGTGAGGCTTGGGAAGGGCAGAGCTGGGAGAAGCTGGTGCCCCTCAAACCTCGTTCTCCCAGCAGAGCAGAGGGCACGTAAGGCAGCGCTTTCAGCCAGTGAAAATTGCTGGCTCATGCCTTCCTTTTTCAGAGGCCTGGTTTGCGCAAGGCCAGCGGTGCTGCCTGCCCACCAGTGCCCACCCAGGCTGCGGTCGGAGGAGACCTGCTCCTTGCATTGGTCCCGACCAGAGTTCGGCACCAGAAGACACAGCCCCTGAGGGGGCACCGCAGCACACAAGTGTGGCTTGGCATGCCTGGCTCACCAGCAGAAAGGGACCATGCAGACTAAGGTGGAGTCAATCAGCCAGAACGGAGCACAGAGCAACAATACAGTTGAAAACACAAAGCCTAGCTAAGTGTGTGTGAGGTTCCCCGTGGGGAGCCCCGTGATGCTTCTGGGGAGGCCTTGGGCAGGGAGGTGCCTCCTGCCGAGGCCCCCGGCAGCTGGGATGCCGGCTGCAGGGCTTTCGGCAGCTCCAGCTTCCCTCTTCCTGCCCTGCCAGGGGTGAAGGCCAGGCTGCCTGCAGGGATGGGCTACTGCCGCCCCCAGGCCTCCTGAGGAGGGGCAGTGCAGCCCCAAAATCACCTTGCAAAGCCAGCAGCCCTGGGCGTGGGCTGAGGTGGGTGCCAGGGTGCACGCTGGAGCGCAGACTCTGGGATCCACAGGCCTCCAAGGCCAGGGCCTGCAGGGCCAGGGCAGGGATGACGAGGCTCTGGGGCTCTGACCCTGCAAGAGAGACCGCAGGAACACCTTGTGCTGGCCCTGGGCTGAGAGCAGAGGGGAGCAGGAGGCTTCGTGGCCTCCACGCCCCAAACCAACAGCAAATTTGTGCCCAAAAGCTCTCAGAGGAGGCTTCAGTCCCGGTCAGCTGCCCGTGTCCTGCACTGATTTCGTATGCTCAAACCTTGTGATGGGCAGAAGGCAACATGCTTGTACCCCAAGGCAGCCCCCTTTAGTGGCCAAGCCAAGGACCTGCTCTTAGCATCACTGCAGGAGTAACCGTCTAATTAAAGGCTTGCAATTAGCCCACCTCCAATTAGTGCACAGCAACTCAAACAAAGGGTCTTCTTAAAGGACAAGTCTCCTTAATGCAACCTAAATGGTCCTACGTTCCCTGTGCAGGGGCGACCCTTCTACATCCCCCACCGCCAAGGCTGCGGCGCGCATGGGCATGGGCATTGGCTTCAGGGTCCCAGCTCCTTCCTCAGTGGGAGGCGGCTGCTGCTGGTGGCTTCCTCCATCGCATAGTTGGGCTGACACTATTAAGCCTGCTCCTAATAGGCTCTCTTAAGGCTAATAATGTGGCATAAATAGCCAACAAATGCTAGAAGGAGTCACCAAAACTAAAGCAGCACTTTAAAATGCAACTCCTACATTTAGCATCGAGGAAATAAGCCCCTCCACCTTACTCCCAATTTGACACTCTCGGGAGAGTGCTTTAGGGGATGCTAATGCGTGTTTTGCCCTTCCTTGCTCCAACACGGGTCAGGCTCAGCACAGTGGAGAGGGAAAGACTCTGGCGGGGCGGAGGGGGTGGGGTGCGAGCTTTGTGCTCGCCCAGGGCCCTGCACTGGCCCCCTCCTCTGTCCTGCCCCTGAACATCCCAGACTCCGTTGGCTACAGTCGCCTGCTCCTTGCCAGGCCTTTGTGTTGACTCTGATGAGCCTTTGGGCGTTTCATGTCACTCTAGGAGCTGGAAGAGAGCCTGCCTCATGACACGGGGTTGCAAGGAGAGCCACTGGCCGTGGAAGAGGACTGCTTGCCTGGCCTCGCTCAGGAGTCCCATCCTGCCCACCCCGGGCATCTCTCTCTTTCCTGCCCGCTGACACGGTCTTTCTCCGGAGGGAAGCAGTGAGGCTACATCTCCGCACAGTGCTGGGTGGCCTGGGGAAGGCCGGGCACATGCCAAGCGGGGAGCTGGACACAGGTCTCCACCGAGTGCTGTCGGGGGGCTGGCACCGGTGCCTGGGGCACGTGTGCTCCAGGCACTTCCCAAATAAGCTCCACTGGTGCAGCCTCCTCTTCACCTGGATGTTGAGTTCCAGGGCCTCCTGCCACGCCTCCTCCAGCAGGAACAGGGCCTGCGCAGGCGTACTGCTTTCCTGCCCTTCAGCCTGCTCCTGGTGGGGAATGCAGGTGTGCGGGCATGTCCGGGTGTCCTGCCTCATTTCAGCAGGGTCACTTGCTCCTGCTGGTTCCTTCTGTGGCCCCACCTGGCCTCACAGAGCCCCACATCCTGCCCGTCAACCCCAAGGGGGACGCAAGGCCCTCAGCTCACCCAAGAGAGAACCCCCAACCTCCCTCTGCTCGTCCACCCACCCGCCTCAGCATATAGCACGGCCCAAGGCCCATCCCTGGGCCCTGGCACTGTCACGGTCCCTCTCCTGACCACAGGACCCACTGGCGCTGGTGAGTGCCCGAGCAGTTAGGCCGCTGTCTTTTCTCCCATGGCCAGTGACTTGCAGGGCTGTGCAGGACCCAGGAGTCCTGCTGGCCTGTCCCTCCATAACGTACCAGGGGCAGGGAGTCGCAGAGCTGCACCTCGGAGGTGCTCTGGGGCCTAGCAAGTGCAGGGGACCGGAGGGGGCCTGGGAGCATGCCTGGGGCCACTGGCACATCAGGACAGGGCAGGAGCCCAGGAGGGAGAATCCAAGCACACGGGTAGCAGGCCCGGCCGGCCCTGCCGAGCTCCACTGGGTTGAAGAGCGGCCCAGCAGGGGCTGTGCAGGGCAGGGAAATGGGGACTGCTCCCCAGCCTCACAGCCCCAGCCTGCGGGGCTGAGGGGCTGCCCTGGCCCACAGGGCCCTGGCACACGCGTTTGCACATGGGAAGGGAGGCATCTGCACCTCCAGGCAGCAGTCAGCGGCTGGCAGGGTAGAGAGACTACGGGCCCTGCGGCAGATGAGCAGAGCCCGTGGGAGCACAAGGAGCAGCCGAGGGCTGACGGAGGCCCAGGGACAAGCACGGCTCATCCCAGCTTTGCCTGCCTGGAGAGCCCTGCAGCTGCAGCAAAAAGCCAGGCATCTGCGCTCCCAGGTGGCCGGCCGCACCGCTCCACCCCACAGCAACTCCCTCCTTTGCCCTTCACCCTTCCCCATGCAACCCTGAGAAGGGCTCCAGCGTCCCTGCACACCAGCCCTCAGAGCACCCCTGGGGCTGTGGGCACGTCAGGTGCAGCTGTGTCCTGGCCACCATGGTGTGCACCGTGCAGTGTCTCTGTGCGTGTGGAGAGCGCGGGCGCGTGTGCGGATGCGTGTGCAGCGTCAATGGTGTGCCAGGCTGGCGCACGTGCACTGTGCAGGTGCAGGCCTGGCTGTGCGGGAGGGTCTTGGTGAGTGAGAGGTGTGAGCTGTGTGCGTAGCCGTCCTGTGGAGGGTAATGAAGGAAGGGGCATGTGTCTGTGCGTGTGTCTGTGCGCTGTGCTGAGAACGGGTTAGGCGGTGGTGTGCATGCACGTGCACTCTGTGGCGCGCGTGCCTGCATGCTGCGGCCCGTGTGTGGGCGATATTCTGTTCAGGCTCTACAAAATAACTGGAGGAGCACATGGGTTTGTACAGCTCTTCCTTTCATCTTTCAGGAGCACGCTTCCAGACTTCGCCGCAATAGTCACGTTTCCTCTGCACCACCAGCAAGTCCTGGTCCCTTTCCCTTTGAGCCTGGAGAGTCATCCGCTGCCCAGGGCTAGGGCATGGAAAAGGAACCGTTTGGTTTCAGGCACAGGCAGAAGGGCACGGAAATGCTGCAGGCCTAGCGCAGGGCACATCTTCTGGCCTCTGCCTCTGCTGGCATTCCTATGCTTTCTCGGATGGGCGAGGGGCCCCCTGGGGTGCGAGGCAAGGACATGACCACATGACTACCACGGGCAGGTAATCAGCCTGCACAGGAGTCAGGCGCGGGATGAGACTTTGGCCCAAACTGGCATCAAAGCACAGGGCAAGGCCTCCACGTGTGGAGACTTGGGGAGGCAAGGACGGAGCGTGCCTTTGGAAAAGGGAGAGCCAAAGCGTCGCTCCAGGAATCCTGTCACCTTGGGTAGCCCCCGTGTTCTGGTCCCACCTGGGAATCCTACCCCTGAGAGCCCAACACCTGCCCCTGGGCTGGAAGGCTGCCTGCTCCCAGGCCACAGCCTCCAAAGCCTGTTGCTCTCCCTCGACGGGTGCCAGAAAAAGACCCTCCCCCCCCTCCCCTCCTCTGGGCTCCTCCTGGGTGTGGAAGGAAGGCCAGTGCAGGGGAAGGCAAAACAGCACCCCCAGCTGGAGAAATTTACCAGAGGAAGCGCTTCTCTTGGGAATTCCTCTGCCGATTCAGCTCTACCCTCTGCTTCCACTCTTCCCGACGCGCTTGGTAAGTCTCCAAGACTTGCAGGGTGTGGCTTGCTCGTACAGAAAGCTGCCTGCAAGAGCAGGGAAAAAGTTCCCTCTCCCCTTCTGGCTGAGGCCCTCCTGCCTCTCCCCTCCACCAGCCCCTGCACACCCGCTCCCGCTGGCGGTGCCCGCAGCCTTCAACTTGCCCCATGCAGCTTGGGGCTGCCTGGCATCGGGGCCTTGCCCAAGGCATTGCCACGTCAACAGAAATCAGGGGACACCATACCCAGCCCCATGGCTCAGGAACTGCGCTTCCTCACACCTCGGACAGGTGCTGCCACTGCACCTTTCCAGGCCGGGGCTGGGGCCGGGGCCCGGGCCCGGGCCCGGGCACACTTACTCTTTGTGCAGCCGCGGCAGTCTCTCGGGCTTCCTCTTCTCTGCTCGGGGCACGAAGGCAGCAGTGCTCGCCTCTTTCCCAAGCGGGGGCCCTGGTGAGGCTGGCCGAACCTCCGGCAGTGGTTCAGCATGCCGCCAAGCCTGCGTTGGCGCCAGAGGACAACTCTGAAGCTGCTTCTCACCTCCCTCACGTGCTCTCAACTCTCAGCACGGGGAGAAGCCAGCCACTACAGGGCCTGTGCGTCCCCCCAGCACACTTGTGTCTGCTTTGCCCTCAGAAAGCCCCATGAGGAGCACAGCGCCAGGCAGGGACCCTGCACTCGTAGCCTGGCCACGCTTCACCACACTTCCCTGCTGGCCCCTCTGCTTACCTGTGCTGCCTTGTGCTGATGCCCGCAAGCAGGAATTGCAGTTCGAGGTCTGCCTTGAGCAGGTCCTTCCTGCTTGCCGTCCTCTTCCGCCTTAGAGGAGCTCTCCCGAATTGTCTGCAGCCGGCTAAAAACACACAAGCCGCGTGAGCTGATTGGAGTTCCGGGTGAGGCTGTTCTGCATCTTGCGCTCACAAGCGGCTCGGGGCCAGCCTCTGCAGCACAAGGCAGTTCTGCTGGAGCTTTTGGTGTAGCTGAGTCCTTGCGTTCATGTCAACAGTGAGGAAAGAAAGCCTTGAGCTGCAGCACTGGCAGCGGGCCCAGGAGGCCCTAAGGAAAGCTCGGGATGCCCAGGTGTGGGCCCTCTCTGGGTGGCACAAGGGGAAAACCAATGCCGTTTGCAGCACCCAGAGCCTGCAGAGACCACTAGGCACCTCCTGCCAAAGGCACTGAAGTCAGGGACGTGCTCAGAAAGACTCTGTTTTGGGGTGAAACGGGACTATTAGTGGGGGAGCCACTGTCGGGGAAGGAGGAAGTGTACTAGGCACACAAGCAAGCCCGGCATGTAGTTCTCTCTGGTATGTAGTTCTCTCTGGCACTCCTCCTGTGCCAGACAACCGCCACACCCCTGCCCCTGCCACCCCAGCCCAACAACCTTCGGAAGAAATTCACAGGCATTACGTCCAACCTAAAAAGCAGGGAAAACAGACCCTACTCTCTGCTGCTGGGGCAGGGGCTTCTGACTTTCACATTCCTCTGAGAAGTGCTCTCATTCCCACTGCAACCAAAGGAGGGCCCTTCACATCCATAGGGGAGCAGAAAAACACCCGCCACTGCTGCAGTACTTCTTGCATCAACGCCAGTCCCTGGGACACCACTTGACAACCTCACAGACTTCATACCCACAGAGCGTACAGAAACAGAAACAGCTCCCTCCCTCCCAGAAGCCCAAAAGCACACGGCCACCCGCATGCTTTGCTCCAAGAGCCTCACCTGGCAGCTGGCTTGTTTCCCCTGCTTTCCCATGCCTTTCCTCCCTTCCAGCTGGCCCCAGAGAACGGGGGTGGAGAAAGCCTTTCTCGAGACAGGAGGCGCCCACCACAAGCACTGCCTGGAAGTAGCAAGGCAGAGGAGGCTCCTCAGCAAGCATCGTTCTTTGTCACCATTTGAACAAGAAGGACAGGCAGCTGTGCTCCAGCATCGGACCAAAGAGCCCAATTCCCTTGGAGCTTTGCTCCCAAGCAGGTCTTAGGCCCTTGCTGGCGCACGATCGCGTCCAGCCTTTCCTTTCTGCAGGGCAGTCTTCTGCCCTAGAGTTCTGTGCTGCTTCTACTGCTTTCTCTAGCCCTTAGGCTTCAAAAAGGGGACATGGCTGGCAGGTCCTGGGGACCTCATGCTACTCTCTCCTTTGGCGTGGCTGCAGGCTGGAGGGCAGAGTGTCACACGAGAAGGGGAACAGATTCCTGCCCATCTCTAAGGCGCTCACATGCACAGACTTGCAAGCTAGAGCAGGGCCCCGAGTGCCAGGGCAAAGTGCCCCTCAGCAGTGGCAGCTGCAGTTGGAGCTGCACAACTGCCCCGAGAGCCCCTTCCAGGAGGAGTGCCCCCAGATCTGTCGTGATGAGCAAAGAGAGGCACAGGAGAAGCAGGCCACTAGGCCCGGCACGGCATGTTAAGCTTGCCTCCAGCCCCTCCGCTGCACAGGACAAAAGGAAAACAAACACACCTCTCTCACCAGCCAGCTGGCACTTTACCTTTTCCCTCAGTCTGCTTGTTCTGCTCCCTGTCTTTTGCCGGCCCGCCTTTGGCAGCCTCCCGACACCCTCCGGAGGAAGATGCTGGTCGCACAGGCACAGGCGTGATGACCTCACCCTCACTCCTGGAAACAAGAAAGGGACGAGAGAGACGCTGACAGCAGAGCCTTGCAGAAACCTCCTCTACATGCTTGCCCTCCATCTAGAAAGAGAAAGTCACCAAAAGACTTGTTGGCCGCCCTTCACGTTGCAGTCGGACAGAGTCTACGCAAGAAACAACTCCTTCAAAGAGCTCCAAGAGCACAAGGTCACCCTCAGCCTTTTCTCCAAGAGCCTCACCTGGCAGGCAACTTCCTTCCTTTGCTTTTCCACTCCTCCTGCTTTCTCCCCCCAGCACCAGGTGACGCAGGTGGCAAAGGCCTTTCTTGAGCAAGCAGGCACGCAGCAGGAGCACTCCCTGCAGGCAGGAAAGGAGAAGGCTCTGCAGAAAGCGTCTTTGGGAGCACTTGGTCCAGAAGGACAGGCAGATCTGCTCCAGCACCGCATCAAACAGCCTGATCCCCCGGGAGCCGCGCTCTCTAAGAGCTCTTGCTCCCTAGCACGTCCTTGGCACACCTTAGCAGCCTCTTAGCAGTCCACCTTAGCAGCCTCTTAGCAGTCCTCTCCAGGCAATCTTGCTCCCCACCTTCACACGCCCGGCATCCGCCAGAGAGGCAGACCCCCTCCAGCACTGACACCTCGGGCCCAAATGTCCTAAAGCGAAAGAGGAGCTTGCGCTGGCCACCAGGGCGCAGCACCCCGGGGCAAAACTCTCCCAGGCAGCACATCCTGACCAGGGCTCCAACCACCTACCTACTGCCGAGGACCAACGGAACAAACACGCGCACACACACAAACACACGCCCGCCTGCACACCCTCCTCTCGCTCGCCAGTCACCTGTGGCCTGACCTTTTCCGTCCGCCCGCTCTTCCTCTTTCGGGCGTGTCCGGGATCCCTTGCAGGAAGACGCCACTTGCTGCTTCTCACGGGGAAGCTTCAACTCAAATCTGGAAATGACAAGACGCCACGGTGAAGAGAAGGCACCACTTCCCCTTTGCCTCCTGCCGGCCTTGTACTCAGAAAGAAGGCCTTTCGGGGCACGTGGGGCCCTCCAGGCTCACCCAAGACATGCTTAGGTCACAAACACAGGCCCTGTATGGATCGGGTGCCTTCCACACGATGCCTTTCCTCGGCCAGCCACACACAGCACATTCGGGAACCTTGGCTTTTGGAAGCCTCACCCACGAGAAAGAGACCAGTCACAGGAAAATGTGGCCCCCATTCCTCTCTAGGCCTAAGATTGGTTAGCAGTGCCAAACACCGCCACTATTGCCTGTTCCACCCTGGGGAGACCCCCAGAGTCCCAAGTACTTGCAGACAGCAAGCTAGGAAAGAGTTGCTCCGCAGCAAGTCCTTCCTGAGGAGACAAGCTCCAGCAGGACGCTGCTACCAAGCACGAGCTGAGAAGCAAACGTACCGTGGCAACATGAAGACGCTTCTGGGACCCATGCGGAAAGCCGCGCTCCTTCTTCCTTTTACCACCAGGTGTCTCGTCCCTGGCGTCTGAAACAGACACCGAGGTACGTGAGAGCATGCCAGCGCCATTACTGCCTTGCTCCTAAAGGCAGCAAATCTTTCTTGGGCTCAGGGAAGATGCTGCCCCTGGGACACCCTGAAACAAAGCTGTCTTTCCAAATACTAGCCCTCAACGAGGAAAGCAGAAGATGCCCAGCTCAGAGTGCAGAAGGAGGAACACCGTTGCCAGGCGCTTTGCAAGGGCGAGACTCAAGACGGTCAAGGAGGACGCTCCTTCTCTCTGCCTGCAGACATCAGGCACAGGAGAAGGCGTGTGGTTCGCCAGGGTTTCTGCAGGCTGGCGTTTGCCTCTGGAAGGTCTTGCTCTGCCCCTTCTTGGAAAGACAACTCCTGGCTCAGGCGTGCTCTTAGCCCCACAGTGTCTCCAAGCATTCACATGCTTGCATCCATCGCGTGGAAGAGCAGAAAGAGCCGGCCCTTGCTCGGCCTCTGCCCGGTGGCTAAGACCTGCGGGTGCCAACTCCCTCATGGGGGTGCAAGCAGCTGGGCAGGGCCTGATGAGGGATCTTTGGGAACACAGCCTGACCCAAAGGCCCTGGCCCTGGCCCAGAGAACACGCTGGGCAGAGCCCCCCAAGACAGCAGCAGAGAGAAGGAAGAGACAGGCCCGGGAACCAGTGGCTGGGCTACAGCCTTCTTGCATCTCTCTGAGCAAATCTGCTGGCCCTCTGCAGGAGCGAGCCCTTCAGCTCTGACTGCTTTCACATCGCAGCTGCCTAAGGACACCTGGCAGCTTGCGCTCAAGGACAGGGCCCCACGAGAGAGCTGGGGAAGGGCGTTGGGCTGGCGCAAGGAGACATGCCAAGCAGCGGGCGGATGCACGCGTGGCCCAGAAGAGCCTCGCTCATGCCGCAAGGGCCTCCAGGGGCCCTGGGAAGGCCTGATTAGCGCCAGAGTCATCGACTTACCCCCAGCAGAGCTTCTAGCAGCTTTCCAGTGCCATCCATGCTGAGGAGGAAGTCGTCATAAAACCTCATTGTCACTTCCTTCTTCCGTACAGAAAGAATGCCAATGCCCTTGAAGACAAAGTCCACGTCCTGTCTTTTTGACATGGCCCAGAAGAACGCCATCGCGGTCTCATGTATGGAACACTGCACCGTTGTCAAAGGCATGCGGGCACACACGGAGAGATTCTTGTACTGCAGAGGGACTATTCTTACGTCACCTAGACCGCAGCAAAAGACGAACAACGTCACCTCGGCAGCAGGCTCCAAGAACAAGGGGACAAGACTTTCTGGCAAGACGCTGCTGCTACAGAGCAGGCTCTTGAATCCCCTGCTGCAGCGCCTAGGAGCGGTTTATGGAGTCCCTCCTGGGAAGAGGCCGAGCACTCTGCAAACTCACGGGCTCAGGGGGGCAGCAGTCATTTGGCCAGGGCAGGAAGCAAAAGAAGAAAACTAACCATCCCGAAGGAACCCTTGACCGGAGGGCAGGACAAGGCGGGCAGATGGGTGCAGGGCCCACGACAAAGGGCCCGGCGCCACGCCATTGTGCCCTCTGGCTAAGCCGATGCCACGTCGATAGATACAAGGGCGAAGCAAAGCGCAAGGACGGCACCGCAGCCCGTAAGGACCATTCGGCCCCTCTGGCCCTTGGTAGCCAGCAAAAGTCTCCCTGCGCTGCTGGGGCCAGCAGCCTATCCCTCCCACGCACCCCGCTGCAGGCGTATTACTAGCAAAGCACACCCGGGGGCCCCTCTGAGCACCTGCTCCTGGCTGGCCTGTCCAGCTCAAACAAGCCAAAGTTGCTCTCAGGCCACTTTGAGGCGTTCAGCCATGTCTTCAGAGCAGTTGGCCTGCCCCTCAAGCTTGGGGCAAGGGCAGGCAAAGGTTTTTAACCTGTCTTCTTACCAGGAATGTCTTCTTGAGCGCCCCTGGCCTGGTATTCCTGGGCAACAACCTCCGAAATACGAAACATGGGTCTCCGAACGATCGAAAGCTCCCCGTTCACGGAGCACTCGGAGTGCTTCAGAACATAGAACACCCCCACTCCTAGTATCTTGACACCCTGAGAACAGCAGCAAAGAGGGAGAGAAGGAACAAGCATCAGTAGCCTGGAGACACAAAAACTGTCCGATGGCTTGCCAGAGCGTGGGGGCTGCTGCTCTGCGCCCTGCCCACCCCTAGCATGCCGAGGGCAAGATGGGCCACTTGGGAAAGCTTTGGAGAGAAAGCACATACTCCAGACCTTTCTTTCCTCTTGCTCCTCTGCTCTCCTCAAAAATCTCTTTGCACAAGCAACAGCAGAGACAACATTCCTCCCCTCCATACAGGTGGGGGGAGGGGGTGGCAGGGAGGGGAGCAGGGGGCATTTCCAACAGTGGGCACCAAGTCCTTGGCACTCTGTGGCACAGGGATGTCAGGGCCAGGCAAACCACCAGCATTTCCGGAGGGGAGGAACAGGACACAAGACCCACCTTGTTCTCTGCCAAGCGCTCTAGAATGTATTCTGAGACGCTGTCCCAAATGCTAACAATCTCTGGAAAGCAAGGCAAAGAGGTATCATGCGCCAAGTCAGCAAGCTCACTACCTTTCAGCACCCCGCTCCCCAGGCAGGTGGCAAGTGCAGGTGAGATGAAACGTACCGCCACCCCAAGCCAAAACACGCAAGGCGCTCCCCAGGACGGCCCTTCCGGACCTCAGCCGCAAGGACACTGCAGGGACGCCTCCGCCCACTTCTAAGCAAGGCTCCTGTCCTTTCAGGTGGCCATGCCAAAGGGCGACCCACCCGCTCGGGAAACGGGGACTAGGTTCCCACAGCAGCGAGAAGACCGTGCAGTGCCTACCCACAGGAGTCACCCACGCTCAGGGCAGCCCCAGCTGCCTCCCCTGCAGGGACCATTTTCACCTCCATTCAACGCCTGCACACACACACGCTCTGCACGGCCACCCGAGCAGCCCCAGCCCTTTCAGCCAGCTGCCAGCTCAGGGCACGCAATCCCCACTGCGAGGCAACCCACGGCTTCTGCCTGCACGTGCCCTGGAAGGCACGGGCAGAGGAAGCTCCTCAGGACAACGAGCCAGCCGGCCCGGCTGCCAAACTCACCCCTGGGCTGCCAACGGTCGAGCGGCCTGCTCTCCCGTGCCACCCACTCGCCCTGTCCAGCCCTCCCCTACAGAGCCCAGCGCTTCCATTGCCTGTCTCGCGGCTCATACCGTCTACAGCCTTACCGTAACGGTTGAGATTCCTGAGCGTTGGAAACATGTCATGCCACAGTTTCGCCATCTTCGCGCCCCCTCGCGCTCAATGGGGCCCTGTAGCAGGAGGGTGACGAGGAAACTTCTCCTCCCAGGAGCCGCCTCCTCCTCCTCCTCTGCACTTCCCCAGGTAGGCTCCAGCGCTGTCGCGCGGCCTCCCTTCGCCCTCTCGGTGCGCTGCAAAGCAGCTCCTCCAGAGAAGAGCGGTGGCGAGAGCAGCCCCAGCACCTGCACGTGCCAAGGCCTCGCAGGGAAGTGTGGGCAGGGCTCGGGGGCCCCGTGGCGGGAGGGGAGCTGTGACTGTGATGCGGCATGTCCCACTGTGAGCCCAGCCCGTGTCACCAAGGGGCTCACAGGCACCCTTACCGTCCAAAGCATTTCTCTTGGGCCCACAGGAGGGGCAATTTCACAGCCCCAGAGCAGCCAGACCGCAAAGGGGTTTCAGCAGGTCTCCGCTCTGACCTCCTGCTGCAAGTGCGGCTGACCAGAGCAGACTTCCCAGGCCCGGGCACCACTGAGGGGCCACTGGCTCCATGGATTCCCCCACCACCCCGGGCCCCTGGGCCAGTGCTCCACCACCCTTAGGCTACAGCGCTTTTCCCCGTCTCTCATGGCAATTGCCCCCACTGCCACTACTGCCATTGCCCATCCTCCCGGCCCCCCCCCCACCCGGCACCTCTGGGAAGGCTCTGCCTCCACCCTCTCACCCCCCTCCCGTTAGGCCCCTGCCGCCTGATCCTCTTGCGCCTTCTCTTCTCCCGGCTCAACAGCCCCACGCCCTCAGCCTCTCCTCGCACTGCTGGGCTCCAGCTGCCCACCAGCTCCCAGCCCGCCCCACAACGAACGGCTCCTCCAGGGCCACGCTCCCTTCCTGGTGTCCCTGCCCCCCTGCAGCTCCCCCACGGGCCACAGTCCCCTCAGAGGCGCACCTCCTCTGGCATGAAGCGCCTCCTTCCAAAAGTACCTCTCCAGCCATGTCCCCAGCAACGGCTCCTTGCACGGCTCGCCTTCGCTTCCTTCTGCTTTTCTCCAGAAACACGCCTCTGCACCCTTCTCCTCACGAGTGCCCCTTCGTGTGGCCTCCTGTGGCTCCACGGAGGTCGCCCCCAGCTGCGGGATCTGCGGCCCTGCCGCCGCATGCCCCAGGCAGGGGCCGGGCCTCGGTGCCCCGCTCCTCCCTCCCTCCCTCCCTCCCTCCCTGCCTGCCTGCCTGCCTGCCTGCCTGCCTGCCCGCCCGCTGCCCCAGCGTTGGGGGAAAGCCTTGCCCGGGCCCTGGGCGGCGCTGCGGGCTCCCTGCTGTGCCCAGAGCCCCCGGCCCCGCACGGGCAGCCCCGAGCAGCACGCCCAGGTGGCACTGCTTGCTGCGCAGTAAGGACTGGTGCCAGGGACTGTCGGGGATGGGGGAGGCCCCGCTGCCCGCGGGGAGGCGGGAGGCAGGCAGCGTTGAGCCGGGGCCCGGCAGCCCACCGGGAGCTGGTGGGGGTGTGGGGCAGAGCCATAGCAAGGGAAGGGGCCAGAGTGCAGGAGGCAATCCCAGGTGCCCCCTCCCCGAGCAGAGGGGCCTGGGAGAAGGCAGGGGGTCAGGGCCGGGCCGGGGGCTGGTGGCCGGGTGCTTGGCTGCGCCATGCTGACCTGCTCATGCCAGGGCATGGCTGCTTTGCGCCGATTGCAGGCAGTGTCCCCCCGTGGAGGAGCTGGCCCCTGCTGGCTTCCCCTTGGGCCATGCAGCTGCCTGCCAGTGCTCAAGGTCCCGCCGGGGCTCCAGCGACGCTGGGAGAGGTGCCGAGGGGGCACCGGCTGCTGCTAGCAACTTCCCGGGGACCCCTGAGGCAGTGGCTGGTGCTGAGGGAAGGGCAGCGGGCAAGGAGCCGCAGGCAGCACTTGTTTGACCCATGCGTTGCCTCTGCTTGCAGGCCACACTGCCCAAGGCATTGGGACTTGAACGCGGCAGCCAGGCGAGGCAGGGCAGCTGCCGCTGAGGCAGCAGAGCCAAGCCCCAAGCCCCTCCGCTCGGTGAGGCTTGGGAAGGGCAGAGCTGGGAGAAGCTGGTGCCCCTCAAACCTCGTTCTCCCAGCAGAGCAGAGGGCACGTAAGGCAGCGCTTTCAGCCAGTGAAAATTGCTGGCTCATGCCTTCCTTTTTCAGAGGCCTGGTTTGCGCAAGGCCAGCGGTGCTGCCTGCCCACCAGTGCCCACCCAGGCTGCGGTCGGAGGAGACCTGCTCCTTGCATTGGTCCCGACCAGAGTTCGGCACCAGAAGACACAGCCCCTGAGGGGGCACCGCAGCACACAAGTGTGGCTTGGCATGCCTGGCTCACCAGCAGAAAGGGACCATGCAGACTAAGGTGGAGTCAATCAGCCAGAACGGAGCACAGAGCAACAATACAGTTGAAAACACAAAGCCTAGCTAAGTGTGTGTGAGGTTCCCCGTGGGGAGCCCCGTGATGCTTCTGGGGAGGCCTTGGGCAGGGAGGTGCCTCCTGCCGAGGCCCCCGGCAGCTGGGATGCCGGCTGCAGGGCTTTCGGCAGCTCCAGCTTCCCTCTTCCTGCCCTGCCAGGGGTGAAGGCCAGGCTGCCTGCAGGGATGGGCTACTGCCGCCCCCAGGCCTCCTGAGGAGGGGCAGTGCAGCCCCAAAACCACCTTGCAAAGCCGGCAGCCCTGGGCGTGGGCTGAGGTGGGTGCCAGGGTGCACGCTGGAGCGCAGACTCTGGGATCCACAGGCCTCCAAGGCCAGGGCCTGCAGGGCCAGGGCAGGGATGACGAGGCTCTGGGGCTCTGACCCTGCAAGAGAGACCGCAGGAACACCTTGTGCTGGCCCTGGGCTGAGAGCAGAGGGGAGCAGGAGGCTTCGTGGCCTCCACGCCCCAAACCAACAGCAAATTTGTGCCCAAAAGCTCTCAGAGGAGGCTTCAGTCCCGGTCAGCTGCCCGTGTCCTGCACTGATTTCGTATGCTCAAACCTTGTGATGGGCAGAAGGCAACATGCTTGTACCCCAAGGCAGCCCCCTTTAGTGGCCAAGCCAAGGACCTGCTCTTAGCATCACTGCAGGAGTAACCGTCTAATTAAAGGCTTGCAATTAGCCCACCTCCAATTAGTGCACAGCAACTCAAACAAAGGGTCTTCTTAAAGGACAAGTCTCCTTAATGCAACCTAAATGGTCCTACGTTCCCTGTGCAGGGGCGACCCTTCTACATCCCCCACCGCCAAGGCTGCGGCGCGCATGGGCATGGGCATTGGCTTCAGGGTCCCAGCTCCTTCCTCAGTGGGAGGCGGCTGCTGCTGGTGGCTTCCTCCATCGCATAGTTGGGCTGACACTATTAAGCCTGCTCCTAATAGGCTCTCTTAAGGCTAATAATGTGGCATACATAGCCAACAAATGCTAGAAGGAGTCACCAAAACTAAAGCAGCACTTTAAAATGCAACTCCTACATTTAGCATCGAGGAAATAAGCCCCTCCACCTTACTCCCAATTTGACACTCTCGGGAGAGTGCTTTAGGGGATGCTAATGCGTGTTTTGCCCTTCCTTGCTCCAACACGGGTCAGGCTCAGCACAGTGGAGAGGGAAAGACTCTGGCGGGGCGGAGGGGGTGGGGTGCGAGCTTTGTGCTCGCCCAGGGCCCTGCACTGGCCCCCTCCTCTGTCCTGCCCCTGAACATCCCAGACTCCGTTGGCTACAGTCGCCTGCTCCTTGCCAGGCCTTTGTGTTGACTCTGATGAGCCTTTGGGCGTTTCATGTCACTCTAGGAGCTGGAAGAGAGCCTGCCTCATGACACGGGGTTGCAAGGAGAGCCACTGGCCGTGGAAGAGGACTGCTTGCCTGGCCTCGCTCAGGAGTCCCATCCTGCCCACCCCGGGCATCTCTCTCTTTCCTGCCCGCTGACACGGTCTTTCTCCGGAGGGAAGCAGTGAGGCTACATCTCCGCACAGTGCTGGGTGGCCTGGGGAAGGCCGGGCACATGCCAAGCGGGGAGCTGGACACAGGTCTCCACCGAGTGCTGTCGGGGGGCTGGCACCGGTGCCTGGGGCACGTGTGCTCCAGGCACTTCCCAAATAAGCTCCACTGGTGCGGCCTCCTCTTCACCTGGATGTTGAGTTCCAGGGCCTCCTGCCACGCCTCCTCCAGCAGGAACAGGGCCTGCGCAGGCGTACTGCTTTCCTGCCCTTCAGCCTGCTCCTGGTTGCTGGGGAATGCAGGTGTGCGGGCATGTCCGGGTGTCCTGCCTCATTTCAGCAGGGTCACTTGCTCCTGCTGGTTCCTTCTGTGGCCCCACCTGGCCTCACAGAGCCCCACATCCTGCCCGTCAACCCCAAGGGGGACGCAAGGCCCTCAGCTCACCCAAGAGAGAACCCCCAACCTCCCTCTGCTCGTCCACCCACCCGCCTCAGCATATAGCACGGCCCAAGGCCCATCCCTGGGCCCTGGCACTGTCACGGTCCCTCTCCTGACCACAGGACCCACTGGCGCTGGTGAGTGCCCAAGCAGTTAGGCCGCTGTCTTTTCTCCCATGGCCAGTGACTTGCAGGGCTGTGCAGGACCCAGGAGTCCTGCTGGCCTGTCCCTCCATAACGTACCAGGGGCAGGGAGTCGCAGAGCTGCACCTCGGAGGTGCTCTGGGGCCTAGCAAGTGCAGGGGACCGGAGGGGGCCTGGGAGCATGCCTGGGGCCACTGGCACATCAGGACAGGGCAGGAGCCCAGGAGGGAGAATCCAAGCACACGGGTAGCAGGCCCGGCCGGCCCTGCCGAGCTCCACTGGGTTGAAGAGCGGCCCAGCAGGGGCTGTGCAGGGCAGGGAAATGGGGACTGCTCCCCAGCCTCACAGCCCCAGCCTGCGGGGCTGAGGGGCTGCCCTGGCCCACAGGGCCCTGGCACACGCGTTTGCACATGGGAAGGGAGGCATCTGCACCTCCAGGCAGCAGTCAGCGGCTGGCAGGGTAGGGAGACTACGGGCCCTGCGGCAGATGAGCAGAGCCCGTGGGAGCACAAGGAGCAGCCGAGGGCTGACGGAGGCCCAGGGACAAGCACGGCTCATCCCAGCTTTGCCTGCCTGGAGAGCCCTGCAGCTGCAGCAAAAAGCCAGGCATCTGCGCTCCCAGGTGGCCGGCCGCACCGCTCCACCCCACAGCAACTCCCTCCTTTGCCCTTCACCCTTCCCCATGCAACCCTGAGAAGGGCTCCAGCGTCCCTGCACACCAGCCCTCAGAGCACCCCTGGGGCTGTGGGCACGTCAGGTGCAGCTGTGTCCTGGCCACCATGGTGTGCACCGTGCAGTGTCTCTGTGCGTGTGGAGAGCGCGGGCGCGTGTGCGGATGCGTGTGCAGCGTCAATGGTGTGCCAGGCTGGCGCACGTGCACTGTGCAGGTGCAGGCCTGGCTGTGCGGGAGGGTCTTGGTGAGTGAGAGGTGTGAGCTGTGTGCGTAGCCGTCCTGTGGAGGGTAATGAAGGAAGGGGCATGTGTCTGTGCGTGTGTCTGTGCGCTGTGCTGAGAACGGGTTAGGCGGTGGTGTGCATGCACGTGCACTCTGTGGCGCGCGTGCCTGCATGCTGCGGCCCGTGTGTGGGCGATATTCTGTTCAGGCTCTACAAAATAACTGGAGGAGCACATGGGTTTGTACAGCTCTTCCTTTCATCTTTCAGGAGCACGCTTCCAGACTTCGCCGCAATAGTCACGTTTCCTCTGCACCACCAGCAAGTCCTGGTCCCTTTCCCTTTGAGCCTGGAGAGTCATCCGCTGCCCAGGGCTAGGGCATGGAAAAGGAACCGTTTGGTTTCAGGCACAGGCAGAAGGGCACGGAAATGCTGCAGGCCTAGCGCAGGGCACATCTTCTGGCCTCTGCCTCTGCTGGCATTCCTATGCTTTCTCGGATGGGCGAGGGGCCCCCTGGGGTGCGAGGCAAGGACATGACCACATGACTACCACGGGCAGGTAATCAGCCTGCACAGGAGTCAGGCGCGGGATGAGACTTTGGCCCAAACTGGCATCAAAGCACAGGGCAAGGCCTCCACGTGTGGAGACTTGGGGAGGCAAGGACGGAGCGTGCCTTTGGAAAAGGGAGAGCCAAAGCGTCGCTCCAGGAATCCTGTCACCTTGGGTAGCCCCCGTGTTCTGGTCCCACCTGGGAATCCTACCCCTGAGAGCCCAACACCTGCCCCTGGGCTGGAAGGCTGCCTGCTCCCAGGCCACAGCCTCCAAAGCCTGTTGCTCTCCCTCGACGGGTGCCAGCAAAAGACCCCCCCCCCTCCCCTCCTCTGGGCTGCTCCTGGGTGTGGAAGGAAGGCCAGTGCAGGGGAAGGCAAAACAGCACCCCCAGCTGGAGAAATTTACCAGAGGAAGCGCTTCTCTTGGGAATTCCTCTGCCGATTCAGCTCTACCCTCTGCTTCCACTCTTCCCGACGCGCTTGGTAAGTCTCCAAGACTTGCAGGGTGTGGCTTGCTCGTACAGAAAGCTGCCTGCAAGAGCAGGGAAAAAGTTCCCTCTCCCCTTCTGGCTGAGGCCCTCCTGCCTCTCCCCTCCACCAGCCCCTGCACACCCGCTCCCGCTGGCGGTGCCCGCAGCCTTCAACTTGCCCCATGCAGCTTGGGGCTGCCTGGCATCGGGGCCTTGCCCAAGGCATTGCCACGTCAACAGAAATCAGGGGACACCATACCCAGCCCCATGGCTCAGGAACTGCGCTTCCTCACACCTCGGACAGGTGCTGCCACTGCACCTTTCCAGGCCAGGGCTGGGGCCGGGGCCCGGGCCCGGGCACACTTACTCTTTGTGCAGCCGCGGCAGTCTCTCGGGCTTCCTCTTCTCTGCTCGGGGCACGAAGGCAGCAGTGCTCGCCTCTTTCCCAAGCGGGGGCCCTGGTGAGGCTGGCCGAACCTCCGGCAGTGGTTCAGCATGCCGCCAAGCCTGCGTTGGCGCCAGAGGACAACTCTGAAGCTGCTTCTCACCTCCCTCACGTGCTCTCAACTCTCAGCACGGGGAGAAGCCAGCCACTACAGGGCCTGTGCGTCCCCCCAGCACACTTGTGTCTGCTTTGCCCTCAGAAAGCCCCATGAGGAGCACAGCGCCAGGCAGGGACCCTGCACTCGTAGCCTGGCCACGCTTCACCACACTTCCCTGCTGGCCCCTCTGCTTACCTGTGCTGCCTTGTGCTGATGCCCGCAAGCAGGAATTGCAGTTCGAGGTCTGCCTTGAGCAGGTCCTTCCTGCTTGCCGTCCTCTTCCGCCTTAGAGGAGCTCTCCCAAATTGTCTGCAGCCGGCTAAAAACACACAAGCCGCGTGAGGTGATTGGAGTTCCGGGTGAGGCTGTTCTGCATCTTGCGCTCACAAGCGGCTCGGGGCCAGCCTCTGCAGCACAAGGCAGTTCTGCTGGAGCATTTGGTGTAGCTGAGTCCTTGCGTTCATGTCAACAGTGAGGAAAGAAAGCCTTGAGCTGCAGCGCTGGCAGCGGGCCCAGGAGGCCCTAAGGAAAGCTCGGGATGCCCAGGTGTGGGCCCTCTCTGGGTGGCACAAGGGGAAAACCAATGCCGTTTGCAGCACCCAGAGCCTGCAGAGACCACTAGGCACCTCCTGCCAAAGGCACTGAAGTCAGGGACGTGCTCAGAAAGACTCTGTTTTGGGGTGAAACGGGACTATTAGTGGGGGAGCCACTGTCGGGGAAGGAGGAAGTGTACTAGGCACACAAGCAAGCCCGGCATGTAGTTCTCTCTGGTATGTAGTTCTCTCTGGCACTCCTCCTGTGCCAGACAACCGCCACACCCCTGCCCCTGCCACCCCAGCCCAACAACCTTCGGAAGAAATTCACAGGCATTACGTCCAACCTAAAAAGCAGGGAAAACAGACCCTACTCTCTGCTGCTGGGGCAGGGGCTTCTGACTTTCACATTCCTCTGAGAAGTGCTCTCATTCCCACTGCAACCAAAGGAGGGCCCTTCACACCCATAGGGGAGCAGAAAAACACCCGCCACTGCTGCAGTACTTCTTGCATCAACGCCAGTCCCTGGGACACCACTTGACAACCTCACAGACTTCATACCCACAGAGCGTACAGAAACAGAAACAGCTCCCTCCCTCCCAGAAGCCCAAAAGCACACGGCCACCCGCATGCTTTGCTCCAAGAGCCTCACCTGGCAGCTGGCTTGTTTCCCCTGCTTTCCCATGCCTTTCCTCCCTTCCAGCTGGCCCCAGAGAACGGGGGTGGAGAAAGCCTTTCTCGAGACAGGAGGCGCCCACCACAAGCACTGCCTGGAAGTAGCAAGGCAGAGGAGGCTCCTCAGCAAGCATCGTTCTTTGTCACCATTTGAACAAGAAGGACAGGCAGCTGTGCTCCAGCATCGGACCAAAGAGCCCAATTCCCTTGGAGCTTTGCTCCCAAGCAGGTCTTAGGCCCTTGCTGGCGCACGATCGCGTCCAGCCTTTCCTTTCTGCAGGGCAGTCTTCTGCCCTAGAGTTCTGTGCTGCTTCTACTGCTTTCTCTAGCCCTTAGGCTTCAAAAAGGGGACATGGCTGGCAGGTCCTGGGGACCTCATGCTACTCTCTCCTTTGGCGTGGCTGCAGGCTGGAGGGCAGAGTGTCACACGAGAAGGGGAACAGATTCCTGCCCATCTCTAAGGCGCTCACATGCACAGACTTGCAAGCTAGAGCAGGGCCCCGAGTGCCAGGGCAAAGTGCCCCTCAGCAGTGGCAGCTGCAGTTGGAGCTGCACAACTGCCCCGAGAGCCCCTTCCAGGAGGAGTGCCCCCAGATCTGTCGTGATGAGCAAAGAGAGGCACAGGAGAAGCAGGCCACTAGGCCCGGCACGGCATGTTAAGCTTGCCTCCAGCCCCTCCGCTGCACAGGACAAAAGGAAAACAAACACACCTCTCTCACCAGCCAGCTGGCACTTTACCTTTTCCCTCAGTCTGCTTGTTCTGCTCCCTGTCTTTTGCCGGCCCGCCTTTGGCAGCCTCCCGACACCCTCCGGAGGAAGATGCTGGTCGCACAGGCACAGGCGTGATGACCTCACCCTCACTCCTGGAAACAAGAAAGGGACGAGAGAGACGCTGACAGCAGAGCCTTGCAGAAACCTCCTCTACATGCTTGCCCTCCATCTAGAAAGAGAAAGTCACCAAAAGACTTGTTGGCCGCCCTTCACGTTGCAGTCGGACAGAGTCTACGCAAGAAACAACCCCTTCAAAGAACTCCAAGAGCACAAGGTCACCCTCAGCCTTTTCTCCAAGAGCCTCACCTGGCAGGCAACTTCCTTCCTTTGCTTTTCCACTCCTCCTGCTTTCTCCCCCCAGCACCAGGTGACGCAGGTGGCAAAGGCCTTTCTTGAGCAAGCAGGCACGCAGCAGGAGCACTCCCTGCAGGCAGGAAAGGAGAAGGCTCTGCAGAAAGCGTCTTTGGGAGCACTTGGTCCAGAAGGACAGGCAGATCTGCTCCAGCACCGCATCAAACAGCCTGATCCCCCGGGAGCCGCGCTCTCTAAGAGCTCTTGCTCCCTAGCATGTCCTTGGCACACCTTAGCAGCCTCTTAGCAGTCCACCTTAGCAGCCTCTTAGCAGTCCTCTCCAGGCAATCTTGCTCCCCACCTTCACACGCCCGGCATCCGCCAGAGAGGCAGACCCCCTCCAGCACTGACACCTCGGGCCCAAATGTCCTAAAGCGAAAGAGGAGCTTGCGCTGGCCACCAGGGCGCAGCACCCCGGGGCAAAACTCTCCCAGGCAGCACATCCTGACCAGGGCTCCAACCACCTACCTACTGCCGAGGACCAACGGAACAAACACGCGCACACACACAAACACACGCCCGCCTGCACACCCTCCTCTCGCTCGCCAGTCACCTGTGGCCTGACCTTTTCCGTCCGCCCGCTCTTCCTCTTTCGGGCGTGTCCGGGATCCCTTGCAGGAAGACGCCACTTGCTGCTTCTCACGGGGAAGCTTCAACTCAAATCTGGAAATGACAAGACGCCACGGTGAAGAGAAGGCACCACTTCCCCTTTGCCTCCTGCCGGCCTTGTACTCAGAAAGAAGGCCTTTCGGGGCACGTGGGGCCCTCCAGGCTCACCCAAGACATGCTTAGGTCACAAACACAGGCCCTGTATGGATCGGGTGCCTTCCACACGATGCCTTTCCTCGGCCAGCCACACACAGCACATTCGGGAACCTTGGCTTTTGGAAGCCTCACCCACGAGAAAGAGACCAGTCACAGGAAAATGTGGCCCCCATTCCTCTCTAGGCCTAAGATTGGTTAGCAGTGCCAAACACCGCCACTATTGCCTGTTCCACCCTGGGGAGACCCCCAGAGTCCCAAGTACTTGCAGACAGCAAGCTAGGAAAGAGTTGCTCCGCAGCAAGTCCTTCCTGAGGAGACAAGCTCCAGCAGGACGCTGCTACCAAGCACGAGCTGAGAAGCAAACGTACCGTGGCAACATGAAGACGCTTCTGGGACCCATGCGGAAAGCCGCGCTCCTTCTTCCTTTTACCACCAGGTGTCTCGTCCCTGGCGTCTGAAACAGACACCGAGGTACGTGAGAGCATGCCAGCGCCATTACTGCCTTGCTCCTAAAGGCAGCAAATCTTTCTTGGGCTCAGGGAAGATGCTGCCCCTGGGACACCCTGAAACAAAGCTGTCTTTCCAAATACTAGCCCTCAACGAGGAAAGCAGAAGATGCCCAGCTCAGAGTGCAGAAGGAGGAACACCGTTGCCAGGCGCTTTGCAAGGGCGAGACTCAAGACGGTCAAGGAGGACGCTCCTTCTCTCTGCCTGCAGACATCAGGCACAGGAGAAGGCGTGTGGTTCGCCAGGGTTTCTGCAGGCTGGCGTTTGCCTCTGGAAGGTCTTGCTCTGCCCCTTCTTGGAAAGACAACTCCTGGCTCAGGCGTGCTCTTAGCCCCACAGTGTCTCCAAGCATTCACATGCTTGCATCCATCGCGTGGAAGAGCAGAAAGAGCCGGCCCTTGCTCGGCCTCTGCCCGGTGGCTAAGACCTGCGGGTGCCAACTCCCTCATGGGGGTGCAAGCAGCTGGGCAGGGCCTGATGAGGGATCTTTGGGAACACAGCCTGACCCAAAGGCCCTGGCCCTGGCCCAGAGAACACGCTGGGCAGAGCCCCCCAAGACAGCAGCAGAGAGAAGGAAGAGACAGGCCCGGGAACCAGTGGCTGGGCTACAGCCTTCTTGCATCTCTCTGAGCAAATCTGCTGGCCCTCTGCAGGAGCGAGCCCTTCAGCTCTGACTGCTTTCACATCGCAGCTGCCTAAGGACACCTGGCAGCTTGCGCTCAAGGACAGGGCCCCACGAGAGAGCTGGGGAAGGGCGTTGGGCTGGCGCAAGGAGACATGCCAAGCAGCGGGCGGATGCACGCGTGGCCCAGAAGAGCCTCGCTCATGCCGCAAGGGCCTCCAGGGGCCCTGGGAAGGCCTGATTAGCACCAGAGTCATCGACTTACCCCCAGCAGAGCTTCTAGCAGCTTTCCAGTGCCATCCATGCTGAGGAGGAAGTCGTCATAAAACCTCATTGTCACTTCCTTCTTCCGTACAGAAAGAATGCCAATGCCCTTGAAGACAAAGTCCACGTCCTGTCTTTTTGACATGGCCCAGAAGAACGCCATCGCGGTCTCATGTATGGAACACTGCACCGTTGTCAAAGGCATGCGGGCACACACGGAGAGATTCTTGTACTGCAGAGGGACTATTCTTACGTCACCTAGACCGCAGCAAAAGACGAACAACGTCACCTCGGCAGCAGGCTCCAAGAACAAGGGGACAAGACTTTCTGGCAAGACGCTGCTGCTACAGAGCAGGCTCTTGAATCCCCTGCTGCAGCGCCTAGGAGCGGTTTATGGAGTCCCTCCTGGGAAGAGGCCGAGCACTCTGCAAACTCACGGGCTCAGGGGGGCAGCAGTCATTTGGCCAGGGCAGGAAGCAAAAGAAGAAAACTAACCATCCCGAAGGAACCCTTGACCGGAGGGCAGGACAAGGCGGGCAGATGGGTGCAGGGCCCACAACAAAGGGCCCGGCGCCACGCCATTGTGCCCTCTGGCTAAGCCGATGCCACGTCGATAGATACAAGGGCGAAGCAAAGCGCAAGGACGGCACCGCAGCCCGTAAGGACCATTCGGCCCCTCTGGCCCTTGGTAGCCAGCAAAAGTCTCCCTGCGCTGCTGGGGCCAGCAGCCTATCCCTCCCACGCACCCCGCTGCAGGCGTATTACTAGCAAAGCACACCCGGGGGCCCCTCTGAGCACCTGCTCCTGGCTGGCCTGTCCAGCTCAAACAAGCCAAAGTTGCTCTCAGGCCACTTTGAGGCGTTCAGCCATGTCTTCAGAGCAGTTGGCCTGCCCCTCAAGCTTGGGGCAAGGGCAGGCAAAGGTTTTTAACCTGCCTTCTTACCAGGAATGTCTTCTTGAGCGCCCCTGGCCTGGTATTCCTGGGCAACAACCTCCGAAATACGAAACATGGGTCTCCGAACGATCGAAAGCTCCCCGTTCACGGAGCACTCGGAGTGCTTCAGAACATAGAACACCCCCACTCCTAGTATCTTGACACCCTGAGAACAGCAGCAAAGAGGGAGAGAAGGAACAAGCATCAGTAGCCTGGAGACACAAAAACTGTCCGATGGCTTGCCAGAGCGTGGGGGCTGCTGCTCTGCGCCCTGCCCACCCCTAGCATGCCGAGGGCAAGATGGGCCACTTGGGAAAGCTTTGGAGAGAAAGCACATACTCCAGACCTTTCTTTCCTCTTGCTCCTCTGCTCTCCTCAAAAATCTCTTTGCACAAGCAACAGCAGAGACAACATTCCTCCCCTCCATACAGGTGGGGGGAGGGGGTGGCAGGGAGGGGAGCAGGGGGCATTTCCAACAGTGGGCACCAAGTCCTTGGCACTCTGTGGCACAGGGATGTCAGGGCCAGGCAAACCACCAGCATTTCCGGAGGGGAGGAACAGGACACAAGACCCACCTTGTTCTCTGCCAAGCGCTCTAGAATGTATTCTGAGACGCTGTCCCAAATGCTAACAATCTCTGGAAAGCAAGGCAAAGAGGTATCATGCGCCAAGTCAGCAAGCTCACTACCTTTCAGCACCCCGCTCCCCAGGCAGGTGGCAAGTGCAGGTGAGATGAAACGTACCGCCACCCCAAGCCAAAACACGCAAGGCGCTCCCCAGGACGGCCCTTCCGGACCTCAGCCGCAAGGACACTGCAGGGACGCCTCCGCCCACTTCTAAGCAAGGCTCCTGTCCTTTCAGGTGGCCATGCCAAAGGGCGACCCACCCGCTCGGGAAACGGGGACTAGGTTCCCACAGCAGCGAGAAGACCGTGCAGTGCCTACCCACAGGAGTCACCCACGCTCAGGGCAGCCCCAGCTGCCTCCCCTGCAGGGACCATTTTCACCTCCATTCAACGCCTGCACACACACACGCTCTGCACGGCCACCCGAGCAGCCCCAGCCCTTTCAGCCAGCTGCCAGCTCAGGGCACGCAATCCCCACTGCGAGGCAACCCACGGCTTCTGCCTGCACCTGCCCTGGAAGGCACGGGCAGAGGAAGCTCCTCAGGACAACGAGCCAGCCGGCCCGGCTGCCAAACTCACCCCTGGGCTGCCAACGGTCGAGCGGCCTGCTCTCCCGTGCCACCCACTCGCCCTGTCCAGCCCTCCCCTACAGAGCCCAGCGCTTCCATTGCCTGTCTCGCGGCTCATACCGTCTACAGCCTTACCGTAACGGTTGAGATTCCTGAGCGTTGGAAACATGTCATGCCACAGTTTCGCCATCTTCGCGCCCCCTCGCGCTCAATGGGGCCCTGTAGCAGGAGGGTGACGAGGAAACTTCTCCTCCCAGGAGCCGCCTCCTCCTCCTCCTCTGCACTTCCCCAGGTAGGCTCCAGCGCTGTCGCGCGGCCTCCCTTCGCCCTCTCGGTGCGCTGCAAAGCAGCTCCTCCAGAGAAGAGCGGTGGCGAGAGCAGCCCCAGCACCTGCACGTGCCAAGGCCTCGCAGGGAAGTGTGGGCAGGGCTCGGGGGCCCCGTGGCGGGAGGGGAGCTGTGACTGTGATGCGGCATGTCCCACTGTGAGCCCAGCCCGTGTCACCAAGGGGCTCACAGGCACCCTTACCGTCCAAAGCATTTCTCTTGGGCCCACAGGAGGGGCAATTTCACAGCCCCAGAGCAGCCAGACCGCAAAGGGGTTTCAGCAGGTCTCCGCTCTGACCTCCTGCTGCAAGTGCGGCTGACCAGAGCAGACTTCCCAGGCCCGGGCGCCACTGAGGGGCCACTGGCTCCATGGATTCCCCCACCACCCCGGGCCCCTGGGCCAGTGCTCCACCACCCTTAGGCTACAGCGCTTTTCCCCGTCTCTCATGGCAATTGCCCCCACTGCCACTACTGCCATTGCCCATCCTCCCGGCCCCCCCCCACCCGGCACCTCTGGGAAGGCTCTGCCTCCACCCTCTCACCCCCCTCCCGTTAGGCCCCTGCCGCCTGATCCTCTTGCGCCTTCTCTTCTCCCGGCTCAACAGCCCCACGCCCTCAGCCTCTCCTCGCACTGCTGGGCTCCAGCTGCCCACCAGCTCCCAGCCCGCCCCACAACGAACGGCTCCTCCAGGGCCACGCTCCCTTCCTGGTGTCCCTGCCCCCCTGCAGCTCCCCCACGGGCCACAGTCCCCTCAGAGGCGCACCTCCTCTGGCATGAAGCGCCTCCTTCCAAAAGTACCTCTCCAGCCATGTCCCCAGCAACGGCTCCTTGCACGGCTCGCCTTCGCTTCCTTCTGCTTTTCTCCAGAAACATGCCTCTGCACCCTTCTCCTCACGAGTGCCCCTTCGTGTGGCCTCCTGTGGCTCCACGGAGGTCGCCCCCAGCTGCGGGATCTGCGGCCCTGCCGCCGCATGCCCCAGGCAGGGGCCGGGCCTCGGTGCCCCGCTCCTCCCTCCCTCCCTCCCTGCCTGCCTGCCTGCCTGCCTGCCTGCCTGCCCGCCCGCTGCCCCAGCGTTGGGGGAAAGCCTTGCCCGGGCCCTGGGCGGCGCTGCGGGCTCCCTGCTGTGCCCAGAGCCCCCGGCCCCGCACGGGCAGCCCCGAGCAGCACGCCCAGGTGGCACTGCTTGCTGCGCAGTAAGGACTGGTGCCAGGGACTGTCGGGGATGGGGGAGGCCCCGCTGCCCGCGGGGAGGCGGGAGGCAGGCAGCGTTGAGCCGGGGCCCGGCAGCCCACCGGGAGCTGGTGGGGGTGTGGGGCAGAGCCATAGCAAGGGAAGGGGCCAGAGTGCAGGAGGCAATCCCAGGTGCCCCCTCCCCGAGCAGAGGGGCCTGGGAGAAGGCAGGGGGTCAGGGCCGGGCCGGGGGCTGGTGGCCGGGTGCTTGGCTGCGCCATGCTGACCTGCTCATGCCAGGGCATGGCTGCTTTGCGCCGATTGCAGGCAGTGTCCCCCCGTGGAGGAGCTGGCCCCTGCTGGCTTCCCCTTGGGCCATGCAGCTGCCTGCCAGTGCTCAAGGTCCCGCCGGGGCTCCAGCGACGCTGGGAGAGGTGCCGAGGGGGCACCGGCTGCTGCTAGCAACTTCCCGGGGACCCCTGAGGCAGTGGCTGGTGCTGAGGGAAGGGCAGCGGGCAAGGAGCCGCAGGCAGCACTTGTTTGACCCATGCGTTGCCTCTGCTTGCAGGCCACACTGCCCAAGGCATTGGGACTTGAACGCGGCAGCCAGGCGAGGCAGGGCAGCTGCCGCTGAGGCAGCAGAGCCAAGCCCCAAGCCCCTCCGCTCGGTGAGGCTTGGGAAGGGCAGAGCTGGGAGAAGCTGGTGCCCCTCAAACCTCGTTCTCCCAGCAGAGCAGAGGGCACGTAAGGCAGCGCTTTCAGCCAGTGAAAATTGCTGGCTCATGCCTTCCTTTTTCAGAGGCCTGGTTTGTGCAAGGCCAGCGGTGCTGCCTGCCCACCAGTGCCCACCCAGGCTGCGGTCGGAGGAGACCTGCTCCTTGCATTGGTCCCGACCAGAGTTCGGCACCAGAAGACACAGCCCCTGAGGGGCACCGCAGCACACAAGTGTGGCTTGGCATGCCTGGCTCACCAGCAGAAAGGGACCATGCAGACTAAGGTGGAGTCAATCAGCCAGAACGGAGCACAGAGCAACAATACAGTTGAAAACACAAAGCCTAGCTAAGTGTGTGTGAGGTTCCCCGTGGGGAGCCCCGTGATGCTTCTGGGGAGGCCTTGGGCAGGGAGGTGCCTCCTGCCGAGGCCCCCGGCAGCTGGGATGCCGGCTGCAGGGCTTTCGGCAGCTCCAGCTTCCCTCTTCCTGCCCTGCCAGGGGTGAAGGCCAGGCTGCCTGCAGGGATGGGCTACTGCCGCCCCCAGGCCTCCTGAGGAGGGGCAGTGCAGCCCCAAAATCACCTTGCAAAGCCGGCAGCCCTGGGCGTGGGCTGAGGTGGGTGCCAGGGTGCACGCTGGAGCGCAGACTCTGGGATCCACAGGCCTCCAAGGCCAGGGCCTGCAGGGCCAGGGCAGGGATGACGAGGCTGTGGGGCTCTGACCCTGCAAGAGAGACCGCAGGAACACCTTGTGCTGGCCCTGGGCTGAGAGCAGAGGGGAGCAGGAGGCTTCGTGGCCTCCACGCCCCAAACCAACAGCAAATTTGTGCCCAAAAGCTCTCAGAGGAGGCTTCAGTCCCGGTCAGCTGCCCGTGTCCTGCACTGATTTCGTATGCTCAAACCTTGTGATGGGCAGAAGGCAACATGCTTGTACCCCAAGGCAGCCCCCTTTAGTGGCCAAGCCAAGGACCTGCTCTTAGCATCACTGCAGGAGTAACCGTCTAATTAAAGGCTTGCAATTAGCCCACCTCCAATTAGTGCACAGCAACTCAAACAAAGGGTCTTCTTAAAGGACAAGTCTCCTTAATGCAACCTAAATGGTCCTACGTTCCCTGTGCAGGGGCGACCCTTCTACATCCCCCACCGCCAAGGCTGCGGCGCGCATGGGCATGGGCATTGGCTTCAGGGTCCCAGCTCCTTCCTCAGTGGGAGGCGGCTGCTGCTGGTGGCTTCCTCCATCGCATAGTTGGGCTGACACTATTAAGCCTGCTCCTAATAGGCTCTCTTAAGGCTAATAATGTGGCATACATAGCCAACAAATGCTAGAAGGAGTCACCAAAACTAAAGCAGCACTTTAAAATGCAACTCCTACATTTAGCATCGAGGAAATAAGCCCCTCCACCTTACTCCCAATTTGACACTCTCGGGAGAGTGCTTTAGGGGATGCTAATGCGTGTTTTGCCCTTCCTTGCTCCAACACGGGTCAGGCTCAGCACAGTGGAGAGGGAAAGACTCTGGCGGGGCGGAGGGGGTGGGGTGCGAGCTTTGTGCTCGCCCAGGGCCCTGCACTGGCCCCCTCCTCTGTCCTGCCCCTGAACATCCCAGACTCCGTTGGCTACAGTCGCCTGCTCCTTGCCAGGCCTTTGTGTTGACTCTGATGAGCCTTTGGGCGTTTCATGTCACTCTAGGAGCTGGAAGAGAGCCTGCCTCATGACACGGGGTTGCAAGGAGAGCCACTGGCCGTGGAAGAGGACTGCTTGCCTGGCCTCGCTCAGGAGTCCCATCCTGCCCACCCCGGGCATCTCTCTCTTTCCTGCCCGCTGACACGGTCTTTCTCCGGAGGGAAGCAGTGAGGCTACATCTCCGCACAGTGCTGGGTGGCCTGGGGAAGGCCGGGCACATGCCAAGCGGGGAGCTGGACACAGGTCTCCACCGAGTGCTGTCGGGGGGCTGGCACCGGTGCCTGGGGCACGTGTGCTCCAGGCACTTCCCAAATAAGCTCCACTGGTGCGGCCTCCTCTTCACCTGGATGTTGAGTTCCAGGGCCTCCTGCCACGCCTCCTCCAGCAGGAACAGGGCCTGCGCAGGCGTACTGCTTTCCTGCCCTTCAGCCTGCTCCTGGTTGCTGGGGAATGCAGGTGTGCGGGCATGTCCGGGTGTCCTGCCTCATTTCAGCAGGGTCACTTGCTCCTGCTGGTTCCTTCTGTGGCCCCACCTGGCCTCACAGAGCCCCACATCCTGCCCGTCAACCCCAAGGGGGACGCAAGGCCCTCAGCTCACCCAAGAGAGAACCCCCAACCTCCCTCTGCTCGTCCACCCACCCGCCTCAGCATATAGCACGGCCCAAGGCCCATCCCTGGGCCCTGGCACTGTCACGGTCCCTCTCCTGACCACAGGACCCACTGGCGCTGGTGAGTGCCCGAGCAGTTAGGCCGCTGTCTTTTCTCCCATGGCCAGTGACTTGCAGGGCTGTGCAGGACCCAGGAGTCCTGCTGGCCTGTCCCTCCATAACGTACCAGGGGCAGGGAGTCGCAGAGCTGCACCTCGGAGGTGCTCTGGGGCCTAGCAAGTGCAGGGGACCGGAGGGGGCCTGGGAGCATGCCTGGGGCCACTGGCACATCAGGACAGGGCAGGAGCCCAGGAGGGAGAATCCAAGCACACGGGTAGCAGGCCCGGCCGGCCCTGCCGAGCTCCACTGGGTTGAAGAGCGGCCCAGCAGGGGCTGTGCAGGGCAGGGAAATGGGGACTGCTCCCCAGCCTCACAGCCCCAGCCTGCGGGGCTGAGGGGCTGCCCTGGCCCACAGGGCCCTGGCACACGCGTTTGCACATGGGAAGGGAGGCATCTGCACCTCCAGGCAGCAGTCAGCGGCTGGCAGGGTAGGGAGACTACGGGCCCTGCGGCAGATGAGCAGAGCCCGTGGGAGCACAAGGAGCAGCCGAGGGCTGACGGAGGCCCAGGGACAAGCACGGCTCATCCCAGCTTTGCCTGCCTGGAGAGCCCTGCAGCTGCAGCAAAAAGCCAGGCATCTGCGCTCCCAGGTGGCCGGCCGCACCGCTCCACCCCACAGCAACTCCCTCCTTTGCCCTTCACCCTTCCCCATGCAACCCTGAGAAGGGCTCCAGCGTCCCTGCACACCAGCCCTCAGAGCACCCCTGGGGCTGTGGGCACGTCAGGTGCAGCTGTGTCCTGGCCACCATGGTGTGCACCGTGCAGTGTCTCTGTGCGTGTGGAGAGCGCGGGCGCGTGTGCGGATGCGTGTGCAGCGTCAATGGTGTGCCAGGCTGGCGCACGTGCACTGTGCAGGTGCAGGCCTGGCTGTGCGGGAGGGTCTTGGTGAGTGAGAGGTGTGAGCTGTGTGCGTAGCCGTCCTGTGGAGGGTAATGAAGGAAGGGGCATGTGTCTGTGCGTGTGTCTGTGCGCTGTGCTGAGAACGGGTTAGGCGGTGGTGTGCATGCACGTGCACTCTGTGGCGCGCGTGCCTGCATGCTGCAGCCCGTGTGTGGGCGATATTCTGTTCAGGCTCTACAAAATAACTGGAGGAGCACATGGGTTTGTACAGCTCTTCCTTTCATCTTTCAGGAGCACGCTTCCAGACTTCGCCGCAATAGTCACGTTTCCTCTGCACCACCAGCAAGTCCTGGTCCCTTTCCCTTTGAGCCTGGAGAGTCATCCGCTGCCCAGGGCTAGGGCATGGAAAAGGAACCGTTTGGTTTCAGGCACAGGCAGAAGGGCACGGAAATGCTGCAGGCCTAGCGCAGGGCACATCTTCTGGCCTCTGCCTCTGCTGGCATTCCTATGCTTTCTCGGATGGGCGAGGGGCCCCCTGGGGTGCGAGGCAAGGACATGACCACATGACTACCACGGGCAGGTAATCAGCCTGCACAGGAGTCAGGCGCGGGATGAGACTTTGGCCCAAACTGGCATCAAAGCACACGGCAAGGCCTCCACGTGTGGAGACTTGGGGAGGCAAGGACGGAGCGTGCCTTTGGAAAAGGGAGAGCCAAAGCGTCGCTCCAGGAATCCTGTCACCTTGGGTAGCCCCCGTGTTCTGGTCCCACCTGGGAATCCTACCCCTGAGAGCCCAACACCTGCCCCTGGGCTGGAAGGCTGCCTGCTCCCAGGCCACAGCCTCCAAAGCCTGTTGCTCTCCCTCGACGGGTGCCAGAAAAAGACCCCCCCCCCCTCCCCTCCTCTGGGCTCCTCCTAGGTGTGGAAGGAAGGCCAGTGCAGGGGAAGGCAAAACAGCACCCCCAGCTGGAGAAATTTACCAGAGGAAGCGCTTCTCTTGGGAATTCCTCTGCCGATTCAGCTCTACCCTCTGCTTCCACTCTTCCCGACGCGCTTGGTAAGTCTCCAAGACTTGCAGGGTGTGGCTTGCTCGTACAGAAAGCTGCCTGCAAGAGCAGGGAAAAAGTTCCCTCTCCCCTTCTGGCTGAGGCCCTCCTGCCTCTCCCCTCCACCAGCCCCTGCACACCCGCTCCCGCTGGCGGTGCCTGCAGCCTTCAACTTGCCCCATGCAGCTTGGGGCTGCCTGGCATCGGGGCCTTGCCCAAGGCATTGCCACGTCAACAGAAATCAGGGGACACCATACCCAGCCCCATGGCTCAGGAACTGCGCTTCCTCACACCTCGGACAGGTGCTGCCACTGCACCTTTCCAGGCCGGGGCTGGGGCCGGGGCCCGGGCCCGGGCCCGGGCACACTTACTCTTTGTGCAGCCGCGGCAGTCTCTCGGGCTTCCTCTTCTCTGCTCGGGGCACGAAGGCAGCAGTGCTCGCCTCTTTCCCAAGCGGGGGCCCTGGTGAGGCTGGCCGAACCTCCGGCAGTGGTTCAGCATGCCGCCAAGCCTGCGTTGGCGCCAGAGGACAACTCTGAAGCTGCTTCTCACCTCCCTCACGTGCTCTCAACTCTCAGCACGGGGAGAAGCCAGCCACTACAGGGCCTGTGCGTCCCCCCAGCACACTTGTGTCTGCTTTGCCCTCAGAAAGCCCCATGAGGAGCACAGCGCCAGGCAGGGACCCTGCACTCGTAGCCTGGCCACGCTTCACCACACTTCCCTGCTGGCCCCTCTGCTTACCTGTGCTGCCTTGTGCTGATGCCCGCAAGCAGGAATTGCAGTTCGAGGTCTGCCTTGAGCAGGTCCTTCCTGCTTGCCGTCCTCTTCCGCCTTAGAGGAGCTCTCCCGAATTGTCTGCAGCCGGCTAAAAACACACAAGCCGCGTGAGCTGATTGGAGTTCCGGGTGAGGCTGTTCTGCATCTTGCGCTCACAAGCGGCTCGGGGCCAGCCTCTGCAGCACAAGGCAGTTCTGCTGGAGCTTTTGGTGTAGCTGAGTCCTTGCGTTCATGTCAACAGTGAGGAAAGAAAGCCTTGAGCTGCAGCACTGGCAGCGGGCCCAGGAGGCCCTAAGGAAAGCTCGGGATGCCCAGGTGTGGGCCCTCTCTGGGTGGCACAAGGGGAAAACCAATGCCGTTTGCAGCACCCAGAGCCTGCAGAGACCACTAGGCACCTCCTGCCAAAGGCACTGAAGTCAGGGACGTGCTCAGAAAGACTCTGTTTTGGGGTGAAACGGGACTATTAGTGGGGGAGCCACTGTCGGGGAAGGAGGAAGTGTACCAGGCACACAAGCAAGCCCGGCATGTAGTTCTCTCTGGTATGTAGTTCTCTCTGGCACTCCTCCTGTGCCAGACAACCGCCACACCCCTGCCCCTGCCACCCCAGCCCAACAACCTTCGGAAGAAATTCACAGGCATTACGTCCAACCTAAAAAGCAGGGAAAACAGACCCTACTCTCTGCTGCTGGGGCAGGGGCTTCTGACTTTCACATTCCTCTGAGAAGTGCTCTCATTCCCACTGCAACCAAAGGAGGGCCCTTCACATCCATAGGGGAGCAGAAAAACACCCGCCACTGCTGCAGTACTTCTTGCATCAACGCCAGTCCCTGGGACACCACTTGACAACCTCACAGACTTCATACCCACAGAGCGTACAGAAACAGAAACAGCTCCCTCCCTCCCAGAAGCCCAAAAGCACACGGCCACCCGCATGCTTTGCTCCAAGAGCCTCACCTGGCAGCTGGCTTGTTTCCCCTGCTTTCCCATGCCTTTCCTCCCTTCCAGCTGGCCCCAGAGAATGGGGGTGGAGAAAGCCTTTCTCGAGACAGGAGGCGCCCACCACAAGCACTGCCTGGAAGTAGCAAGGCAGAGGAGGCTCCTCAGCAAGCATCGTTCTTTGTCACCATTTGAACAAGAAGGACAGGCAGCTGTGCTCCAGCATCGGACCAAAGAGCCCAATTCCCTTGGAGCTTTGCTCCCAAGCAGGTCTTAGGCCCTTGCTGGCGCACGATCGCGTCCAGCCTTTCCTTTCTGCAGGGCAGTCTTCTGCCCTAGAGTTCTGTGCTGCTTCTACTGCTTTCTCTAGCCCTTAGGCTTCAAAAAGGGGACATGGCTGGCAGGTCCTGGGGACCTCATGCTACTCTCTCCTTTGGCGTGGCTGCAGGCTGGAGGGCAGAGTGTCACACGAGAAGGGGAACAGATTCCTGCCCATCTCTAAGGCGCTCACATGCACAGACTTGCAAGCTAGAGCAGGGCCCCGAGTGCCAGGGCAAAGTGCCCCTCAGCAGTGGCAGCTGCAGTTGGAGCTGCACAACTGCCCCGAGAGCCCCTTCCAGGAGGAGTGCCCCCAGATCTGTCGTGATGAGCAAAGAGAGGCACAGGAGAAGCAGGCCACTAGGCCCGGCACGGCATGTTAAGCTTGCCTCCAGCCCCTCCGCTGCACAGGACAAAAGGAAAACAAACACACCTCTCTCACCAGCCAGCTGGCACTTTACCTTTTCCCTCAGTCTGCTTGTTCTGCTCCCTGTCTTTTGCCGGCCCGCCTTTGGCAGCCTCCCGACACCCTCCGGAGGAAGATGCTGGTCGCACAGGCACAGGCGTGATGACCTCACCCTCACTCCTGGAAACAAGAAAGGGACGAGAGAGACGCTGACAGCAGAGCCTTGCAGAAACCTCCTCTACATGCTTGCCCTCCATCTAGAAAGAGAAAGTCACCAAAAGACTTGTTGGCCGCCCTTCACGTTGCAGTCGGACAGAGTCTACGCAAGAAACAACCCCTTCAAAGAACTCCAAGAGCACAAGGTCACCCTCAGCCTTTTCTCCAAGAGCCTCACCTGGCAGGCAACTTCCTTCCTTTGCTTTTCCACTCCTCCTGCTTTCTCCCCCCAGCACCAGGTGACGCAGGTGGCAAAGGCCTTTCTTGAGCAAGCAGGCACGCAGCAGGAGCACTCCCTGCAGGCAGGAAAGGAGAAGGCTCTGCAGAAAGCGTCTTTGGGAGCACTTGGTCCAGAAGGACAGGCAGATCTGCTCCAGCACCGCATCAAACAGCCTGATCCCCCGGGAGCCGCGCTCTCTAAGAGCTCTTGCTCCCTAGCACGTCCTTGGCACACCTTAGCAGCCTCTTAGCAGTCCACCTTAGCAGCCTCTTAGCAGTCCTCTCCAGGCAATCTTGCTCCCCACCTTCACACGCCCGGCATCCGCCAGAGAGGCAGACCCCCTCCAGCACTGACACCTCGGGCCCAAATGTCCTAAAGCGAAAGAGGAGCTTGCGCTGGCCACCAGGGCGCAGCACCCCGGGGCAAAACTCTCCCAGGCAGCACATCCTGACCAGGGCTCCAACCACCTACCTACTGCCGAGGACCAACGGAACAAACACGTGCACACACACAAACACACGCCCGCCTGCACACCCTCCTCTCGCTCGCCAGTCACCTGTGGCCTGACCTTTTCCGTCCGCCCGCTCTTCCTCTTTCGGGCGTGTCCGGGATCCCTTGCAGGAAGACGCCACTTGCTGCTTCTCACGGGGAAGCTTCAATTCAAATCTGGAAATGACAAGACGCCACGGTGAAGAGAAGGCACCACTTCCCCTTTGCCTCCTGCCGGCCTTGTACTCAGAAAGAAGGCCTTTCGGGGCACGTGGGGCCCTCCAGGCTCACCCAAGACATGCTTAGGTCACAAACACAGGCCCTGTATGGATCGGGTGCCTTCCACACGATGCCTTTCCTCGGCCAGCCACACACAGCACATTCGGGAACCTTGGCTTTTGGAAGCCTCACCCACGAGAAAGAGACCAGTCACAGGAAAATGTGGCCCCCATTCCTCTCTAGGCCTAAGATTGGTTAGCAGTGCCAAACACCGCCACTATTGCCTGTTCCACCCTGGGGAGACCCCCAGAGTCCCAAGTACTTGCAGACAGCAAGCTAGGAAAGAGTTGCTCCGCAGCAAGTCCTTCCTGAGGAGACAAGCTCCAGCAGGACGCTGCTACCAAGCACGAGCTGAGAAGCAAACGTACCGTGGCAACATGAAGACGCTTCTGGGACCCATGCGGAAAGCCGCGCTCCTTCTTCCTTTTACCACCAGGTGTCTCGTCCCTGGTGTCTGAAACAGACACCGAGGTACGTGAGAGCATGCCAGCGCCATTACTGCCTTGCTCCTAAAGGCAGCAAATCTTTCTTGGGCTCAGGGAAGATGCTGCCCCTGGGACACCCTGAAACAAAGCTGTCTTTCCAAATACTAGCCCTCAACGAGGAAAGCAGAAGATGCCCAGCTCAGAGTGCAGAAGGAGGAACACCGTTGCCAGGCGCTTTGCAAGGGCGAGACTCAAGACGGTCAAGGAGGACGCTCCTTCTCTCTGCCTGCAGACATCAGGCACAGGAGAAGGCGTGTGGTTCGCCAGGGTTTCTGCAGGCTGGCGTTTGCCTCTGGAAGGTCTTGCTCTGCCCCTTCTTGGAAAGACAACTCCTGGCTCAGGCGTGCTCTTAGCCCCACAGTGTCTCCAAGCATTCACATGCTTGCATCCATCGCGTGGAAGAGCAGAAAGAGCCGGCCCTTGCTCGGCCTCTGCCCGGTGGCTAAGACCTGCGGGTGCCAACTCCCTCATGGGGGTGCAAGCAGCTGGGCAGGGCCTGATGAGGGATCTTTGGGAACACAGCCTGACCCAAAGGCCCTGGCCCTGGCCCAGAGAACACGCTGGGCAGAGCCCCCCAAGACAGCAGCAGAGAGAAGGAAGAGACAGGCCCGGGAACCAGTGGCTGGGCTACAGCCTTCTTGCATCTCTCTGAGCAAATCTGCTGGCCCTCTGCAGGAGCGAGCCCTTCAGCTCTGACTGCTTTCACATCGCAGCTGCCTAAGGACACCTGGCAGCTTGCGCTCAAGGACAGGGCCCCACGAGAGAGCTGGGGAAGGGCGTTGGGCTGGCGCAAGGAGACATGCCAAGCAGCGGGCGGATGCACGCGTGGCCCAGAAGAGCCTCGCTCATGCCGCAAGGGCCTCCAGGGGCCCTGGGAAGGCCTGATTAGCACCAGAGTCATCGACTTACCCCCAGCAGAGCTTCTAGCAGCTTTCCAGTGCCATCCATGCTGAGGAGGAAGTCGTCATAAAACCTCATTGTCACTTCCTTCTTCCGTACAGAAAGAATGCCAATGCCCTTGAAGACAAAGTCCACGTCCTGTCTTTTTGACATGGCCCAGAAGAACGCCATCGCGGTCTCATGTATGGAACACTGCACCGTTGTCAAAGGCATGCGGGCACACACGGAGAGATTCTTGTACTGCAGAGGGACTATTCTTACGTCACCTAGACCGCAGCAAAAGACGAACAACGTCACCTCGGCAGCAGGCTCCAAGAACAAGGGGACAAGACTTTCTGGCAAGACGCTGCTGCTACAGAGCAGGCTCTTGAATCCCCTGCTGCAGCGCCTAGGAGCGGTTTATGGAGTCCCTCCTGGGAAGAGGCCGAGCACTCTGCAAACTCACGGGCTCAGGGGGGCAGCAGTCATTTGGCCAGGGCAGGAAGCAAAAGAAGAAAACTAACCATCCCGAAGGAACCCTTGACCGGAGGGCAGGACAAGGCGGGCAGATGGGTGCAGGGCCCACGACAAAGGGCCCGGCGCCACGCCATTGTGCCCTCTGGCTAAGCCGATGCCACGTCGATAGATACAAGGGCGAAGCAAAGCGCAAGGACGGCACCGCAGCCCGTAAGGACCATTCGGCCCCTCTGGCCCTTGGTAGCCAGCAAAAGTCTCCCTGCGCTGCTGGGGCCAGCAGCCTATCCCTCCCACGCACCCCGCTGCAGGCGTATTACTAGCAAAGCACACCCGGGGGCCCCTCTGAGCACCTGCTCCTGGCTGGCCTGTCCAGCTCAAACAAGCCAAAGTTGCTCTCAGGCCACTTTGAGGCGTTCAGCCATGTCTTCAGAGCAGTTGGCCTGCCCCTCAAGCTTGGGGCAAGGGCAGGCAAAGGTTTTTAACCTGCCTTCTTACCAGGAATGTCTTCTTGAGCGCCCCTGGCCTGGTATTCCTGGGCAACAACCTCCGAAATACGAAACATGGGTCTCCGAACGATCGAAAGCTCCCTGTTCACGGAGCACTCGGAGTGCTTCAGAACATAGAACACCCCCACTCCTAGTATCTTGACACCCTGAGAACAGCAGCAAAGAGGGAGAGAAGGAACAAGCATCAGTAGCCTGGAGACACAAAAACTGTCCGATGGCTTGCCAGAGCGTGGGGGCTGCTGCTCTGCGCCCTGCCCACCCCTAGCATGCCGAGGGCAAGATGGGCCACTTGGGAAAGCTTTGGAGAGAAAGCACATACTCCAGACCTTTCTTTCCTCTTGCTCCTCTGCTCTCCTCAAAAATCTCTTTGCACAAGCAACAGCAGAGACAACATTCCTCCCCTCCATACAGGTGGGGGGAGGGGGTGGCGGGGAGGGGAGCAGGGGGCATTTCCAACAGTGGGCACCAAGTCCTTGGCACTCTGGGGCACAGGGATGTCAGGGCCAGGCAAACCGCCAGCATTTCCGGAGGGGAGGAACAGGACACAAGACCCACCTTGTTCTCTGCCAAGCGCTCTAGAATGTATTCTGAGACGCTGTCCCAAATGCTAACAATCTCTGGAAAGCAAGGCAAAGAGGTATCATGCGCCAAGTCAGCAAGCTCACTACCTTTCAGCACCCCGCTCCCCAGGCAGGTGGCAAGTGCAGGTGAGATGAAACGTACCGCCACCCCAAGCCAAAACACGCAAGGCGCTCCCCAGGACGGCCCTTCCGGACCTCAGCCGCAAGGACACTGCAGGGACGCCTCCGCCCACTTCTAAGCAAGGCTCCTGTCCTTTCAGGTGGCCATGCCAAAGGGCGACCCACCCGCTCGGGAAACGGGGACTAGGTTCCCACAGCAGCGAGAAGACCGTGCAGTGCCTACCCACAGGAGTCACCCACGCTCAGGGCAGCCCCAGCTGCCTCCCCTGCAGGGACCATTTTCACCTCCATTCAACGCCTGCACACACACACGCTCTGCACGGCCACCCGAGCAGCCCCAGCCCTTTCAGCCAGCTGCCAGCTCAGGGCACGCAATCCCCACTGCGAGGCAACCCACGGCTTCTGCCTGCACGTGCCCTGGAAGGCACGGGCAGAGGAAGCTCCTCAGGACAACGAGCCAGCCGGCCCGGCTGCCAAACTCACCCCTGGGCTGCCAACGGTCGAGCGGCCTGCTCTCCCGTGCCACCCACTCGCCCTGTCCAGCCCTCCCCTACAGAGCCCAGCGCTTCCATTGCCTGTCTCGCGGCTCATACCGTCTACAGCCTTACCGTAACGGTTGAGATTCCTGAGCGTTGGAAACATGTCATGCCACAGTTTCGCCATCTTCGCGCCCCCTCGCGCTCAATGGGGCCCTGTAGCAGGAGGGTGACGAGGAAACTTCTCCTCCCAGGAGCCGCCTCCTCCTCCTCCTCTGCACTTCCCCAGGTAGGCTCCAGCGCTGTCGCGCGGCCTCCCTTCGCCCTCTCGGTGCGCTGCAAAGCAGCTCCTCCAGAGAAGAGCGGTGGCGAGAGCAGCCCCAGCACCTGCACGTGCCAAGGCCTCGCAGGGAAGTGTGGGCAGGGCTCGGGGGCCCCGTGGCGGGAGGGGAGCTGTGACTGTGATGCGGCATGTCCCACTGTGAGCCCAGCCCGTGTCACCAAGGGGCTCACAGGCACCCTTACCGTCCAAAGCATTTCTCTTGGGCCCACAGGAGGGGCAATTTCACAGCCCCAGAGCAGCCAGACCGCAAAGGGGTTTCAGCAGGTCTCCGCTCTGACCTCCTGCTGCAAGTGCGGCTGACCAGAGCAGACTTCCCAGGCCCGGGCGCCACTGAGGGGCCACTGGCTCCATGGATTCCCCCACCACCCCGGGCCCCTGGGCCAGTGCTCCACCACCCTTAGGCTACAGCGCTTTTCCCCGTCTCTCATGGCAATTGCCCCCACTGCCACTACTGCCATTGCCCATCCTCCCGGCCCCCCCCCACCCGGCACCTCTGGGAAGGCTCTGCCTCCACCCTCTCACCCCCCCTCCCGTTAGGCCCCTGCCGCCTGATCCTCTTGCGCCTTCTCTTCTCCCGGCTCAACAGCCCCACGCCCTCAGCCTCTCCTCGCACTGCTGGGCTCCAGCTGCCCACCAGCTCCCAGCCCGCCCCACAACGAACGGCTCCTCCAGGGCCACGCTCCCTTCCTGGTGTCCCTGCCCCCCTGCAGCTCCCCCACGGGCCACAGTCCCCTCAGAGGCGCACCTCCTCTGGCATGAAGCGCCTCCTTCCAAAAGTACCTCTCCAGCCATGTCCCCAGCAACGGCTCCTTGCACGGCTCGCCTTCGCTTCCTTCTGCTTTTCTCCAGAAACATGCCTCTGCACCCTTCTCCTCACGAGTGCCCCTTCGTGTGGCCTCCTGTGGCTCCACGGAGGTCGCCCCCAGCTGCGGGATCTGCGGCCCTGCCGCCGCATGCCCCAGGCAGGGGCCGGGCCTCGGTGCCCCGCTCCTCCCTCCCTCCCTCCCTCCCTGCTTGCCTGCCTGCCTGCCTGCCTGCCTGCCTGCCTGCCCGCCCGCTGCCCCAGCGTTGGGGGAAAGCCTTGCCCGGGCCCTGGGCGGCGCTGCGGGCTCCCTGCTGTGCCCAGAGCCCCCGGCCCCGCACGGGCAGCCCCGAGCAGCACGCCCAGGTGGCACTGCTTGCTGCGCAGTAAGGACTGGTGCCAGGGACTGTCGGGGATGGGGGAGGCCCCGCTGCCCGCGGGGAGGCGGGAGGCAGGCAGCGTTGAGCCGGGGCCCGGCAGCCCACCGGGAGCTGGTGGGGGTGTGGGGCAGAGCCATAGCAAGGGAAGGGGCCAGAGTGCAGGAGGCAATCCCAGGTGCCCCCTCCCCGAGCAGAGGGGCCTGGGAGAAGGCAGGGGGTCAGGGCCGGGCCGGGGGCTGGTGGCCGGGTGCTTGGCTGCGCCATGCTGACCTGCTCATGCCAGGGCATGGCTGCTTTGTGCCGATTGCAGGCAGTGTCCCCCCGCGGAGGAGCTGGCCCCTGCTGGCTTCCCCTTGGGCCATGCAGCTGCCTGCCAGTGCTCAAGGTCCCGCCGGGGCTCCAGCGACGCTGGGAGAGGTGCCGAGGGGGCACCGGCTGCTGCTAGCAACTTCCCGGGGACCCCTGAGGCAGTGGCTGGTGCTGAGGGAAGGGCAGCGGGCAAGGAGCCGCAGGCAGCACTTGTTTGACCCATGCGTTGCCTCTGCTTGCAGGCCACACTGCCCAAGGCATTGGGACTTGAACGCGGCAGCCAGGCGAGGCAGGGCAGCTGCCGCTGAGGCAGCAGAGCCAAGCCCCAAGCCCCTCCGCTCGGTGAGGCTTGGGAAGGGCAGAGCTGGGAGAAGCTGGTGCCCCTCAAACCTCGTTCTCCCAGCAGAGCAGAGGGCACGTAAGGCAGCGCTTTCAGCCAGTGAAAATTGCTGGCTCATGCCTTCCTTTTTCAGAGGCCTGGTTTGCGCAAGGCCAGCGGTGCTGCCTGCCCACCAGTGCCCACCCAGGCTGCGGTCGGAGGAGACCTGCTCCTTGCATTGGTCCCGACCAGAGTTCGGCACCAGAAGACACAGCCCCTGAGGGGGCACCGCAGCACACAAGTGTGGCTTGGCATGCCTGGCTCACCAGCAGAAAGGGACCATGCAGACTAAGGTGGAGTCAATCAGCCAGAACGGAGCACAGAGCAACAATACAGTTGAAAACACAAAGCCTAGCTAAGTGTGTGTGAGGTTCCCCGTGGGGAGCCCCGTGATGCTTCTGGGGAGGCCTTGGGCAGGGAGGTGCCTCCTGCCGAGGCCCCCGGCAGCTGGGATGCCGGCTGCAGGGCTTTCGGCAGCTCCAGCTTCCCTCTTCCTGCCCTGCCAGGGGTGAAGGCCAGGCTGCCTGCAGGGATGGGCTACTGCCGCCCCCAGGCCTCCTGAGGAGGGGCAGTGCAGCCCCAAAACCACCTTGCAAAGCCAGCAGCCCTGGGCGTGGGCTGAGGTGGGTGCCAGGGTGCACGCTGGAGCGCAGACTCTGGGATCCACAGGCCTCCAAGGCCAGGGCCTGCAGGGCCAGGGCAGGGATGACGAGGCTGTGGGGCTCTGACCCTGCAAGAGAGACCGCAGGAACACCTTGTGCTGGCCCTGGGCTGAGAGCAGAGGGGAGCAGGAGGCTTCGTGGCCTCCACGCCCCAAACCAACAGCAAATTTGTGCCCAAAAGCTCTCAGAGGAGGCTTCAGTCCCGGTCAGCTGCCCGTGTCCTGCACTGATTTCGTATGCTCAAACCTTGTGATGGGCAGAAGGCAACATGCTTGTACCCCAAGGCAGCCCCCTTTAGTGGCCAAGCCAAGGACCTGCTCTTAGCATCACTGCAGGAGTAACCGTCTAATTAAAGGCTTGCAATTAGCCCACCTCCAATTAGTGCACAGCAACTCAAACAAAGGGTCTTCTTAAAGGACAAGTCTCCTTAATGCAACCTAAATGGTCCTATGTTCCCTGTGCAGGGGCGACCCTTCTACATCCCCCACCGCCAAGGCTGCGGCGCGCATGGGCATGGGCATTGGCTTCAGGGTCCCAGCTCCTTCCTCAGTGGGAGGCGGCTGCTGCTGGTGGCTTCCTCCATCGCATAGTTGGGCTGACACTATTAAGCCTGCTCCTAATAGGCTCTCTTAAGGCTAATAATGTGGCATACATAGCCAACAAATGCTAGAAGGAGTCACCAAAACTAAAGCAGCACTTTAAAATGCAACTCCTACATTTAGCATCGAGGAAATAAGCCCCTCCACCTTACTCCCAATTTGACACTCTCGGGAGAGTGCTTTAGGGGATGCTAATGCGTGTTTTGCCCTTCCTTGCTCCAACACGGGTCAGGCTCAGCACAGTGGAGAGGGAAAGACTCTGGCGGGGCGGAGGGGGTGGGGTGCGAGCTTTGTGCTCGCCCAGGGCCCTGCACTGGCCCCCTCCTCTGTCCTGCCCCTGAACATCCCAGACTCCGTTGGCTACAGTCGCCTGCTCCTTGCCAGGCCTTTGTGTTGACTCTGATGAGCCTTTGGGCGTTTCATGTCACTCTAGGAGCTGGAAGAGAGCCTGCCTCATGACACGGGGTTGCAAGGAGAGCCACTGGCCGTGGAAGAGGACTGCTTGCCTGGCCTCGCTCAGGAGTCCCATCCTGCCCACCCCGGGCATCTCTCTCTTTCCTGCCCGCTGACACGGTCTTTCTCCGGAGGGAAGCAGTGAGGCTACATCTCCGCACAGTGCTGGGTGGCCTGGGGAAGGCCGGGCACATGCCAAGCGGGGAGCTGGACACAGGTCTCCACCGAGTGCTGTCGGGGGGCTGGCACCGGTGCCTGGGGCACGTGTGCTCCAGGCACTTCCCAAATAAGCTCCACTGGTGCGGCCTCCTCTTCACCTGGATGTTGAGTTCCAGGGCCTCCTGCCACGCCTCCTCCAGCAGGAACAGGGCCTGCGCAGGCGTACTGCTTTCCTGCCCTTCAGCCTGCTCCTGGTGGGGAATGCAGGTGTGCGGGCATGTCCGGGTGTCCTGCCTCATTTCAGCAGGGTCACTTGCTCCTGCTGGTTCCTTCTGTGGCCCCACCTGGCCTCACAGAGCCCCACATCCTGCCCGTCAACCCCAAGGGGGACGCAAGGCCCTCAGCTCACCCAAGAGAGAACCCCCAACCTCCCTCTGCTCGTCCACCCACCCGCCTCAGCATATAGCACGGCCCAAGGCCCATCCCTGGGCCCTGGCACTGTCACGGTCCCTCTCCTGACCACAGGACCCACTGGCGCTGGTGAGTGCCCGAGCAGTTAGGCCGCTGTCTTTTCTCCCATGGCCAGTGACTTGCAGGGCTGTGCAGGACCCAGGAGTCCTGCTGGCCTGTCCCTCCATAACGTACCAGGGGCAGGGAGTCGCAGAGCTGCACCTCGGAGGTGCTCTGGGGCCTAGCAAGTGCAGGGGACCGGAGGGGGCCTGGGAGCATGCCTGGGGCCACTGGCACATCAGGACAGGGCAGGAGCCCAGGAGGGAGAATCCAAGCACACGGGTAGCAGGCCCGGCCGGCCCTGCCGAGCTCCACTGGGTTGAAGAGCGGCCCAGCAGGGGCTGTGCAGGGCAGGGAAATGGGGACTGCTCCCCAGCCTCACAGCCCCAGCCTGCGGGGCTGAGGGGCTGCCCTGGCCCACAGGGCCCTGGCACACGCGTTTGCACATGGGAAGGGAGGCATCTGCACCTCCAGGCAGCAGTCAGCGGCTGGCAGGGTAGGGAGACTACGGGCCCTGCGGCAGATGAGCAGAGCCCGTGGGAGCACAAGGAGCAGCCGAGGGCTGACGGAGGCCCAGGGACAAGCACGGCTCATCCCAGCTTTGCCTGCCTGGAGAGCCCTGCAGCTGCAGCAAAAAGCCAGGCATCTGCGCTCCCAGGTGGCCGGCCGCACCGCTCCACCCCACAGCAACTCCCTCCTTTGCCCTTCACCCTTCCCCATGCAACCCTGAGAAGGGCTCCAGCGTCCCTGCACACCAGCCCTCAGAGCACCCCTGGGGCTGTGGGCACGTCAGGTGCAGCTGTGTCCTGGCCACCATGGTGTGCACCGTGCAGTGTCTCTGTGCGTGTGGAGAGCGCGGGCGCGTGTGCGGATGCGTGTGCAGCGTCAATGGTGTGCCAGGCTGGCGCACGTGCACTGTGCAGGTGCAGGCCTGGCTGTGCGGGAGGGTCTTGGTGAGTGAGAGGTGTGAGCTGTGTGCGTAGCCGTCCTGTGGAGGGTAATGAAGGAAGGGGCATGTGTCTGTGCGTGTGTCTGTGCGCTGTGCTGAGAACGGGTTAGGCGGTGGTGTGCATGCACGTGCACTCTGTGGCGCGCGTGCCTGCATGCTGCAGCCCGTGTGTGGGCGATATTCTGTTCAGGCTCTACAAAATAACTGGAGGAGCACATGGGTTTGTACAGCTCTTCCTTTCATCTTTCAGGAGCACGCTTCCAGACTTCGCCGCAATAGTCACGTTTCCTCTGCACCACCAGCAAGTCCTGGTCCCTTTCCCTTTGAGCCTGGAGAGTCATCCGCTGCCCAGGGCTAGGGCATGGAAAAGGAACCGTTTGGTTTCAGGCACAGGCAGAAGGGCACGGAAATGCTGCAGGCCTAGCGCAGGGCACATCTTCTGGCCTCTGCCTCTGCTGGCATTCCTATGCTTTCTCGGATGGGCGAGGGGCCCCCTGGGGTGCGAGGCAAGGACATGACCACATGACTACCACGGGCAGGTAATCAGCCTGCACAGGAGTCAGGCGCGGGATGAGACTTTGGCCCAAACTGGCATCAAAGCACAGGGCAAGGCCTCCACGTGTGGAGACTTGGGGAGGCAAGGACGGAGCGTGCCTTTGGAAAAGGGAGAGCCAAAGCGTCGCTCCAGGAATCCTGTCACCTTGGGTAGCCCCCGTGTTCTGGTCCCACCTGGGAATCCTACCCCTGAGAGCCCAACACCTGCCCCTGGGCTGGAAGGCTGCCTGCTCCCAGGCCACAGCCTCCAAAGCCTGTTGCTCTCCCTCGACGGGTGCCAGAAAAAGACCCTCCCCCCCCTCCCCTCCTCTGGGCTCCTCCTGGGTGTGGAAGGAAGGCCAGTGCAGGGGAAGGCAAAACAGCACCCCCAGCTGGAGAAATTTACCAGAGGAAGCGCTTCTCTTGGGAATTCCTCTGCCGATTCAGCTCTACCCTCTGCTTCCACTCTTCCCGACGCGCTTGGTAAGTCTCCAAGACTTGCAGGGTGTGGCTTGCTCGTACAGAAAGCTGCCTGCAAGAGCAGGGAAAAAGTTCCCTCTCCCCTTCTGGCTGAGGCCCTCCTGCCTCTCCCCTCCACCAGCCCCTGCACACCCGCTCCCGCTGGCGGTGCCCGCAGCCTTCAACTTGCCCCATGCAGCTTGGGGCTGCCTGGCATCGGGGCCTTGCCCAAGGCATTGCCACGTCAACAGAAATCAGGGGACACCATACCCAGCCCCATGGCTCAGGAACTGCGCTTCCTCACACCTCGGACAGGTGCTGCCACTGCACCTTTCCAGGCCGGGGCTGGGGCCGGGGCCCGGGCCCGGGCCCGGGCACACTTACTCTTTGTGCAGCCGCGGCAGTCTCTCGGGCTTCCTCTTCTCTGCTCGGGGCACGAAGGCAGCAGTGCTCGCCTCTTTCCCAAGCGGGGGCCCTGGTGAGGCTGGCCGAACCTCCGGCAGTGGTTCAGCATGCCGCCAAGCCTGCGTTGGCGCCAGAGGACAACTCTGAAGCTGCTTCTCACCTCCCTCACGTGCTCTCAACTCTCAGCACGGGGAGAAGCCAGCCACTACAGGGCCTGTGCGTCCCCCCAGCACACTTGTGTCTGCTTTGCCCTCAGAAAGCCCCATGAGGAGCACAGCGCCAGGCAGGGACCCTGCACTCGTAGCCTGGCCACGCTTCACCACACTTCCCTGCTGGCCCCTCTGCTTACCTGTGCTGCCTTGTGCTGATGCCCGCAAGCAGGAATTGCAGTTCGAGGTCTGCCTTGAGCAGGTCCTTCCTGCTTGCCGTCCTCTTCCGCCTTAGAGGAGCTCTCCCGAATTGTCTGCAGCCGGCTAAAAACACACAAGCCGCGTGAGGTGATTGGAGTTCCGGGTGAGGCTGTTCTGCATCTTGCGCTCACAAGCGGCTCGGGGCCAGCCTCTGCAGCACAAGGCAGTTCTGCTGGAGCTTTTGGTGTAGCTGAGTCCTTGCGTTCATGTCAACAGTGAGGAAAGAAAGCCTTGAGCTGCAGCACTGGCAGCGGGCCCAGGAGGCCCTAAGGAAAGCTCGGGATGCCCAGGTGTGGGCCCTCTCTGGGTGGCACAAGGGGAAAACCAATGCCGTTTGCAGCACCCAGAGCCTGCAGAGACCACTAGGCACCTCCTGCCAAAGGCACTGAAGTCAGGGACGTGCTCAGAAAGACTCTGTTTTGGGGTGAAACGGGACTATTAGTGGGGGAGCCACTGTCGGGGAAGGAGGAAGTGTACCAGGCACACAAGCAAGCCCGGCATGTAGTTCTCTCTGGTATGTAGTTCTCTCTGGCACTCCTCCTGTGCCAGACAACCGCCACACCCCTGCCCCTGCCACCCCAGCCCAACAACCTTCGGAAGAAATTCACAGGCATTACGTCCAACCTAAAAAGCAGGGAAAACAGACCCTACTCTCTGCTGCTGGGGCAGGGGCTTCTGACTTTCACATTCCTCTGAGAAGTGCTCTCATTCCCACTGCAACCAAAGGAGGGCCCTTCACATCCATAGGGGAGCAGAAAAACACCCGCCACTGCTGCAGTACTTCTTGCATCAACGCCAGTCCCTGGGACACCACTTGACAACCTCACAGACTTCATACCCACAGAGCGTACAGAAACAGAAACAGCTCCCTCCCTCCCAGAAGCCCAAAAGCACACGGCCACCCGCATGCTTTGCTCCAAGAGCCTCACCTGGCAGCTGGCTTGTTTCCCCTGCTTTCCCATGCCTTTCCTCCCTTCCAGCTGGCCCCAGAGAACGGGGGTGGAGAAAGCCTTTCTCGAGACAGGAGGCGCCCACCACAAGCACTGCCTGGAAGTAGCAAGGCAGAGGAGGCTCCTCAGCAAGCATCGTTCTTTGTCACCATTTGAACAAGAAGGACAGGCAGCTGTGCTCCAGCATCGGACCAAAGAGCCCAATTCCCTTGGAGCTTTGCTCCCAAGCAGGTCTTAGGCCCTTGCTGGCGCACGATCGCGTCCAGCCTTTCCTTTCTGCAGGGCAGTCTTCTGCCCTAGAGTTCTGTGCTGCTTCTACTGCTTTCTCTAGCCCTTAGGCTTCAAAAAGGGGACATGGCTGGCAGGTCCTGGGGACCTCATGCTACTCTCTCCTTTGGCGTGGCTGCAGGCTGGAGGGCAGAGTGTCACACGAGAAGGGGAACAGATTCCTGCCCATCTCTAAGGCGCTCACATGCACAGACTTGCAAGCTAGAGCAGGGCCCCGAGTGCCAGGGCAAAGTGCCCCTCAGCAGTGGCAGCTGCAGTTGGAGCTGCACAACTGCCCCGAGAGCCCCTTCCAGGAGGAGTGCCCCCAGATCTGTCGTGATGAGCAAAGAGAGGCACAGGAGAAGCAGGCCACTAGGCCCGGCACGGCATGTTAAGCTTGCCTCCAGCCCCTCCGCTGCACAGGACAAAAGGAAAACAAACACACCTCTCTCACCAGCCAGCTGGCACTTTACCTTTTCCCTCAGTCTGCTTGTTCTGCTCCCTGTCTTTTGCCGGCCCGCCTTTGGCAGCCTCCCGACACCCTCCGGAGGAAGATGCTGGTCGCACAGGCACAGGCGTGATGACCTCACCCTCACTCCTGGAAACAAGAAAGGGACGAGAGAGACGCTGACAGCAGAGCCTTGCAGAAACCTCCTCTACATGCTTGCCCTCCATCTAGAAAGAGAAAGTCACCAAAAGACTTGTTGGCCGCCCTTCACGTTGCAGTCGGACAGAGTCTACGCAAGAAACAACCCCTTCAAAGAACTCCAAGAGCACAAGGTCACCCTCAGCCTTTTCTCCAAGAGCCTCACCTGGCAGGCAACTTCCTTCCTTTGCTTTTCCACTCCTCCTGCTTTCTCCCCCCAGCACCAGGTGACGCAGGTGGCAAAGGCCTTTCTTGAGCAAGCAGGCACGCAGCAGGAGCACTCCCTGCAGGCAGGAAAGGAGAAGGCTCTGCAGAAAGCGTCTTTGGGAGCACTTGGTCCAGAAGGACAGGCAGATCTGCTCCAGCACCGCATCAAACAGCCTGATCCCCCGGGAGCCGCGCTCTCTAAGAGCTCTTGCTCCCTAGCACGTCCTTGGCACACCTTAGCAGCCTCTTAGCAGTCCACCTTAGCAGCCTCTTAGCAGTCCTCTCCAGGCAATCTTGCTCCCCACCTTCACACGCCCGGCATCCGCCAGAGAGGCAGACCCCCTCCAGCACTGACACCTCGGGCCCAAATGTCCTAAAGCGAAAGAGGAGCTTGCGCTGGCCACCAGGGCGCAGCACCCCGGGGCAAAACTCTCCCAGGCAGCACATCCTGACCAGGGCTCCAACCACCTACCTACTGCCGAGGACCAACGGAACAAACACGCGCACACACACAAACACACGCCCGCCTGCACACCCTCCTCTCGCTCGCCAGTCACCTGTGGCCTGACCTTTTCCGTCCGCCCGCTCTTCCTCTTTCGGGCGTGTCCGGGATCCCTTGCAGGAAGACGCCACTTGCTGCTTCTCACGGGGAAGCTTCAATTCAAATCTGGAAATGACAAGACGCCACGGTGAAGAGAAGGCACCACTTCCCCTTTGCCTCCTGCCGGCCTTGTACTCAGAAAGAAGGCCTTTCGGGGCACGTGGGGCCCTCCAGGCTCACCCAAGACATGCTTAGGTCACAAACACAGGCCCTGTATGGATCGGGTGCCTTCCACACGATGCCTTTCCTCGGCCAGCCACACACAGCACATTCGGGAACCTTGGCTTTTGGAAGCCTCACCCACGAGAAAGAGACCAGTCACAGGAAAATGTGGCCCCCATTCCTCTCTAGGCCTAAGATTGGTTAGCAGTGCCAAACACCGCCACTATTGCCTGTTCCACCCTGGGGAGACCCCCAGAGTCCCAAGTACTTGCAGACAGCAAGCTAGGAAAGAGTTGCTCCGCAGCAAGTCCTTCCTGAGGAGACAAGCTCCAGCAGGACGCTGCTACCAAGCACGAGCTGAGAAGCAAACGTACCGTGGCAACATGAAGACGCTTCTGGGACCCATGCGGAAAGCCGCGCTCCTTCTTCCTTTTACCACCAGGTGTCTCGTCCCTGGTGTCTGAAACAGACACCGAGGTACGTGAGAGCATGCCAGCGCCATTACTGCCTTGCTCCTAAAGGCAGCAAATCTTTCTTGGGCTCAGGGAAGATGCTGCCCCTGGGACACCCTGAAACAAAGCTGTCTTTCCAAATACTAGCCCTCAACGAGGAAAGCAGAAGATGCCCAGCTCAGAGTGCAGAAGGAGGAACACCGTTGCCAGGCGCTTTGCAAGGGCGAGACTCAAGACGGTCAAGGAGGACGCTCCTTCTCTCTGCCTGCAGACATCAGGCACAGGAGAAGGCGTGTGGTTCGCCAGGGTTTCTGCAGGCTGGCGTTTGCCTCTGGAAGGTCTTGCTCTGCCCCTTCTTGGAAAGACAACTCCTGGCTCAGGCGTGCTCTTAGCCCCACAGTGTCTCCAAGCATTCACATGCTTGCATCCATCGCGTGGAAGAGCAGAAAGAGCCGGCCCTTGCTCGGCCTCTGCCCGGTGGCTAAGACCTGCGGGTGCCAACTCCCTCATGGGGGTGCAAGCAGCTGGGCAGGGCCTGATGAGGGATCTTTGGGAACACAGCCTGACCCAAAGGCCCTGGCCCTGGCCCAGAGAACACGCTGGGCAGAGCCCCCCAAGACAGCAGCAGAGAGAAGGAAGAGACAGGCCCGGGAACCAGTGGCTGGGCTACAGCCTTCTTGCATCTCTCTGAGCAAATCTGCTGGCCCTCTGCAGGAGCGAGCCCTTCAGCTCTGACTGCTTTCACATCGCAGCTGCCTAAGGACACCTGGCAGCTTGCGCTCAAGGACAGGGCCCCACGAGAGAGCTGGGGAAGGGCGTTGGGCTGGCGCAAGGAGACATGCCAAGCAGCGGGCGGATGCACGCGTGGCCCAGAAGAGCCTCGCTCATGCCGCAAGGGCCTCCAGGGGCCCTGGGAAGGCCTGATTAGCACCAGAGTCATCGACTTACCCCCAGCAGAGCTTCTAGCAGCTTTCCAGTGCCATCCATGCTGAGGAGGAAGTCGTCATAAAACCTCATTGTCACTTCCTTCTTCCGTACAGAAAGAATGCCAATGCCCTTGAAGACAAAGTCCACGTCCTGTCTTTTTGACATGGCCCAGAAGAACGCCATCGCGGTCTCATGTATGGAACACTGCACCGTTGTCAAAGGCATGCGGGCACACACGGAGAGATTCTTGTACTGCAGAGGGACTATTCTTACGTCACCTAGACCGCAGCAAAAGACGAACAACGTCACCTCGGCAGCAGGCTCCAAGAACAAGGGGACAAGACTTTCTGGCAAGACGCTGCTGCTACAGAGCAGGCTCTTGAATCCCCTGCTGCAGCGCCTAGGAGCGGTTTATGGAGTCCCTCCTGGGAAGAGGCCGAGCACTCTGCAAACTCACGGGCTCAGGGGGGCAGCAGTCATTTGGCCAGGGCAGGAAGCAAAAGAAGAAAACTAACCATCCCGAAGGAACCCTTGACCGGAGGGCAGGACAAGGCGGGCAGATGGGTGCAGGGCCCACGACAAAGGGCCCGGCGCCACGCCATTGTGCCCTCTGGCTAAGCCGATGCCACGTCGATAGATACAAGGGCGAAGCAAAGCGCAAGGACGGCACCGCAGCCCGTAAGGACCATTCGGCCCCTCTGGCCCTTGGTAGCCAGCAAAAGTCTCCCTGCGCTGCTGGGGCCAGCAGCCTATCCCTCCCACGCACCCCGCTGCAGGCGTATTACTAGCAAAGCACACCCGGGGGCCCCTCTGAGCACCTGCTCCTGGCTGGCCTGTCCAGCTCAAACAAGCCAAAGTTGCTCTCAGGCCACTTTGAGGCGTTCAGCCATGTCTTCAGAGCAGTTGGCCTGCCCCTCAAGCTTGGGGCAAGGGCAGGCAAAGGTTTTTAACCTGTCTTCTTACCAGGAATGTCTTCTTGAGCGCCCCTGGCCTGGTATTCCTGGGCAACAACCTCCGAAATACGAAACATGGGTCTCCGAACGATCGAAAGCTCCCCGTTCACGGAGCACTCGGAGTGCTTCAGAACATAGAACACCCCCACTCCTAGTATCTTGACACCCTGAGAACAGCAGCAAAGAGGGAGAGAAGGAACAAGCATCAGTAGCCTGGAGACACAAAAACTGTCCGATGGCTTGCCAGAGCGTGGGGGCTGCTGCTCTGCGCCCTGCCCACCCCTAGCATGCCGAGGGCAAGATGGGCCACTTGGGAAAGCTTTGGAGAGAAAGCACATACTCCAGACCTTTCTTTCCTCTTGCTCCTCTGCTCTCCTCAAAAATCTCTTTGCACAAGCAACAGCAGAGACAACATTCCTCCCCTCCATACAGGTGGGGGGAGGGGGTGGCAGGGAGGGGAGCAGGGGGCATTTCCAACAGTGGGCACCAAGCCCTTGGCACTCTGTGGCACAGGGATGTCAGGGCCAGGCAAACCGCCAGCATTTCCGGAGGGGAGGAACAGGACACAAGACCCACCTTGTTCTCTGCCAAGCGCTCTAGAATGTATTCTGAGACGCTGTCCCAAATGCTAACAATCTCTGGAAAGCAAGGCAAAGAGGTATCATGCGCCAAGTCAGCAAGCTCACTACCTTTCAGCACCCCGCTCCCCAGGCAGGTGGCAAGTGCAGGTGAGATGAAACGTACCGCCACCCCAAGCCAAAACACGCAAGGCGCTCCCCAGGACGGCCCTTCCGGACCTCAGCCGCAAGGACACTGCAGGGACGCCTCCGCCCACTTCTAAGCAAGGCTCCTGTCCTTTCAGGTGGCCATGCCAAAGGGCGACCCACCCGCTCGGGAAACGGGGACTAGGTTCCCACAGCAGCGAGAAGACCGTGCAGTGCCTACCCACAGGAGTCACCCACGCTCAGGGCAGCCCCAGCTGCCTCCCCTGCAGGGACCATTTTCACCTCCATTCAACGCCTGCACACACACACGCTCTGCACGGCCACCCGAGCAGCCCCAGCCCTTTCAGCCAGCTGCCAGCTCAGGGCACGCAATCCCCACTGCGAGGCAACCCACGGCTTCTGCCTGCACCTGCCCTGGAAGGCACGGGCAGAGGAAGCTCCTCAGGACAACGAGCCAGCCGGCCCGGCTGCCAAACTCACCCCTGGGCTGCCAACGGTCGAGCGGCCTGCTCTCCCGTGCCACCCACTCGCCCTGTCCAGCCCTCCCCTACAGAGCCCAGCGCTTCCATTGCCTGTCTCGCGGCTCATACCGTCTACAGCCTTACCGTAACGGTTGAGATTCCTGAGCGTTGGAAACATGTCATGCCACAGTTTCGCCATCTTCGCGCCCCCTCGCGCTCAATGGGGCCCTGTAGCAGGAGGGTGACGAGGAAACTTCTCCTCCCAGGAGCCGCCTCCTCCTCCTCCTCTGCACTTCCCCAGGTAGGCTCCAGCGCTGTCGCGCGGCCTCCCTTCGCCCTCTCGGTGCGCTGCAAAGCAGCTCCTCCAGAGAAGAGCGGTGGCGAGAGCAGCCCCAGCACCTGCACGTGCCAAGGCCTCGCAGGGAAGTGTGGGCAGGGCTCGGGGGCCCCGTGGCGGGAGGGGAGCTGTGACTGTGATGCGGCATGTCCCACTGTGAGCCCAGCCCGTGTCACCAAGGGGCTCACAGGCACCCTTACCGTCCAAAGCATTTCTCTTGGGCCCACAGGAGGGGCAATTTCACAGCCCCAGAGCAGCCAGACCGCAAAGGGGTTTCAGCAGGTCTCCGCTCTGACCTCCTGCTGCAAGTGCGGCTGACCAGAGCAGACTTCCCAGGCCCGGGCGCCACTGAGGGGCCACTGGCTCCATGGATTCCCCCACCACCCCGGGCCCCTGGGCCAGTGCTCCACCACCCTTAGGCTACAGCGCTTTTCCCCGTCTCTCATGGCAATTGCCCCCACTGCCACTACTGCCATTGCCCATCCTCCCGGCCCCCCCCACCCGGCACCTCTGGGAAGGCTCTGCCTCCACCCTCTCACCCCCCCTCCCGTTAGGCCCCTGCCGCCTGATCCTCTTGCGCCTTCTCTTCTCCCGGCTCAACAGCCCCACGCCCTCAGCCTCTCCTCGCACTGCTGGGCTCCAGCTGCCCACCAGCTCCCAGCCCGCCCCACAACGAACGGCTCCTCCAGGGCCACGCTCCCTTCCTGGTGTCCCTGCCCCCCTGCAGCTCCCCCACGGGCCACAGTCCCCTCAGAGGCGCACCTCCTCTGGCATGAAGCGCCTCCTTCCAAAAGTACCTCTCCAGCCATGTCCCCAGCAACGGCTCCTTGCACGGCTCGCCTTCGCTTCCTTCTGCTTTTCTCCAGAAACATGCCTCTGCACCCTTCTCCTCACGAGTGCCCCTTCGTGTGGCCTCCTGTGGCTCCACGGAGGTCGCCCCCAGCTGCGGGATCTGCGGCCCTGCCGCCGCATGCCCCAGGCAGGGGCCGGGCCTCGGTGCCCCGCTCCTCCCTCCCTCCCTCCCTCCCTCCCTGCCTGCCCCTGCTTGCCTGCCTGCCTGCCTGCCTGCCTGCCTGCCTGCCCGCCCGCTGCCCCAGCGTTGGGGGAAAGCCTTGCCCGGGCCCTGGGCGGCGCTGCGGGCTCCCTGCTGTGCCCAGAGCCCCCGGCCCCGCACGGGCAGCCCCGAGCAGCACGCCCAGGTGGCACTGCTTGCTGCGCAGTAAGGACTGGTGCCAGGGACTGTCGGGGATGGGGGAGGCCCCGCTGCCCGCGGGGAGGCGGGAGGCAGGCAGCGTTGAGCCGGGGCCCGGCAGCCCACCGGGAGCTGGTGGGGGTGTGGGGCAGAGCCATAGCAAGGGAAGGGGCCAGAGTGCAGGAGGCAATCCCAGGTGCCCCCTCCCCGAGCAGAGGGGCCTGGGAGAAGGCAGGGGGTCAGGGCCGGGCCGGGGGCTGGTGGCCGGGTGCTTGGCTGCGCCATGCTGACCTGCTCATGCCAGGGCATGGCTGCTTTGTGCCGATTGCAGGCAGTGTCCCCCCGCGGAGGAGCTGGCCCCTGCTGGCTTCCCCTTGGGCCATGCAGCTGCCTGCCAGTGCTCAAGGTCCCGCCGGGGCTCCAGCGACGCTGGGAGAGGTGCCGAGGGGGCACCGGCTGCTGCTAGCAACTTCCCGGGGACCCCTGAGGCAGTGGCTGGTGCTGAGGGAAGGGCAGCGGGCAAGGAGCCGCAGGCAGCACTTGTTTGACCCATGCGTTGCCTCTGCTTGCAGGCCACACTGCCCAAGGCATTGGGACTTGAGCGCGGCAGCCAGGCGAGGCAGGGCAGCTGCCGCTGAGGCAGCAGAGCCAAGCCCCAAGCCCCTCCGCTCGGTGAGGCTTGGGAAGGGCAGAGCTGGGAGAAGCTGGTGCCCCTCAAACCTCGTTCTCCCAGCAGAGCAGAGGGCACGTAAGGCAGCGCTTTCAGCCAGTGAAAATTGCTGGCTCATGCCTTCCTTTTTCAGAGGCCTGGTTTGCGCAAGGCCAGCGGTGCTGCCTGCCCACCAGTGCCCACCCAGGCTGCGGTCGGAGGAGACCTGCTCCTTGCATTGGTCCCGACCAGAGTTCGGCACCAGAAGACACAGCCCCTGAGGGGGCACCGCAGCACACAAGTGTGGCTTGGCATGCCTGGCTCACCAGCAGAAAGGGACCATGCAGACTAAGGTGGAGTCAATCAGCCAGAACGGAGCACAGAGCAACAATACAGTTGAAAACACAAAGCCTAGCTAAGTGTGTGTGAGGTTCCCCGTGGGGAGCCCCGTGATGCTTCTGGGGAGGCCTTGGGCAGGGAGGTGCCTCCTGCCGAGGCCCCCGGCAGCTGGGATGCCGGCTGCAGGGCTTTCGGCAGCTCCAGCTTCCCTCTTCCTGCCCTGCCAGGGGTGAAGGCCAGGCTGCCTGCAGGGATGGGCTACTGCCGCCCCCAGGCCTCCTGAGGAGGGGCAGTGCAGCCCCAAAACCACCTTGCAAAGCCAGCAGCCCTGGGCGTGGGCTGAGGTGGGTGCCAGGGTGCACGCTGGAGCGCAGACTCTGGGATCCACAGGCCTCCAAGGCCAGGGCCTGCAGGGCCAGGGCAGGGATGACGAGGCTCTGGGGCTCTGACCCTGCAAGAGAGACCGCAGGAACACCTTGTGCTGGCCCTGGGCTGAGAGCAGAGGGGAGCAGGAGGCTTCGTGGCCTCCACGCCCCAAACCAACAGCAAATTTGTGCCCAAAAGCTCTCAGAGGAGGCTTCAGTCCCGGTCAGCTGCCCGTGTCCTGCACTGATTTCGTATGCTCAAACCTTGTGATGGGCAGAAGGCAACATGCTTGTACCCCAAGGCAGCCCCCTTTAGTGGCCAAGCCAAGGACCTGCTCTTAGCATCACTGCAGGAGTAACCGTCTAATTAAAGGCTTGCAATTAGCCCACCTCCAATTAGTGCACAGCAACTCAAACAAAGGGTCTTCTTAAAGGACAAGTCTCCTTAATGCAACCTAAATGGTCCTACGTTCCCTGTGCAGGGGCGACCCTTCTACATCCCCCACCGCCAAGGCTGCGGCGCGCATGGGCATGGGCATTGGCTTCAGGGTCCCAGCTCCTTCCTCAGTGGGAGGCGGCTGCTGCTGGTGGCTTCCTCCATCGCATAGTTGGGCTGACACTATTAAGCCTGCTCCTAATAGGCTCTCTTAAGGCTAATAATGTGGCATACATAGCCAACAAATGCTAGAAGGAGTCACCAAAACTAAAGCAGCACTTTAAAATGCAACTCCTACATTTAGCATCGAGGAAATAAGCCCCTCCACCTTACTCCCAATTTGACACTCTCGGGAGAGTGCTTTAGGGGATGCTAATGCGTGTTTTGCCCTTCCTTGCTCCAACACGGGTCAGGCTCAGCACAGTGGAGAGGGAAAGACTCTGGCGGGGCGGAGGGGGTGGGGTGCGAGCTTTGTGCTCGCCCAGGGCCCTGCACTGGCCCCCTCCTCTGTCCTGCCCCTGAACATCCCAGACTCCGTTGGCTACAGTCGCCTGCTCCTTGCCAGGCCTTTGTGTTGACTCTGATGAGCCTTTGGGCGTTTCATGTCACTCTAGGAGCTGGAAGAGAGCCTGCCTCATGACACGGGGTTGCAAGGAGAGCCACTGGCCGTGGAAGAGGACTGCTTGCCTGGCCTCGCTCAGGAGTCCCATCCTGCCCACCCCGGGCATCTCTCTCTTTCCTGCCCGCTGACACGGTCTTTCTCCGGAGGGAAGCAGTGAGGCTACATCTCCGCACAGTGCTGGGTGGCCTGGGGAAGGCCGGGCACATGCCAAGCGGGGAGCTGGACACAGGTCTCCACCGAGTGCTGTCGGGGGGCTGGCACCGGTGCCTGGGGCACGTGTGCTCCAGGCACTTCCCAAATAAGCTCCACTGGTGCGGCCTCCTCTTCACCTGGATGTTGAGTTCCAGGGCCTCCTGCCACGCCTCCTCCAGCAGGAACAGGGCCTGCGCAGGCGTACTGCTTTCCTGCCCTTCAGCCTGCTCCTGGTGGGGAATGCAGGTGTGCGGGCATGTCCGGGTGTCCTGCCTCATTTCAGCAGGGTCACTTGCTCCTGCTGGTTCCTTCTGTGGCCCCACCTGGCCTCACAGAGCCCCACATCCTGCCCGTCAACCCCAAGGGGGACGCAAGGCCCTCAGCTCACCCAAGAGAGAACCCCCAACCTCCCTCTGCTCGTCCACCCACCCGCCTCAGCATATAGCACGGCCCAAGGCCCATCCCTGGGCCCTGGCACTGTCACGGTCCCTCTCCTGACCACAGGACCCACTGGCGCTGGTGAGTGCCCGAGCAGTTAGGCCGCTGTCTTTTCTCCCATGGCCAGTGACTTGCAGGGCTGTGCAGGACCCAGGAGTCCTGCTGGCCTGTCCCTCCATAACGTACCAGGGGCAGGGAGTCGCAGAGCTGCACCTCGGAGGTGCTCTGGGGCCTAGCAAGTGCAGGGGACCGGAGGGGGCCTGGGAGCATGCCTGGGGCCACTGGCACATCAGGACAGGGCAGGAGCCCAGGAGGGAGAATCCAAGCACACGGGTAGCAGGCCCGGCCGGCCCTGCCGAGCTCCACTGGGTTGAAGAGCGGCCCAGCAGGGGCTGTGCAGGGCAGGGAAATGGGGACTGCTCCCCAGCCTCACAGCCCCAGCCTGCGGGGCTGAGGGGCTGCCCTGGCCCACAGGGCCCTGGCACACGCGTTTGCACATGGGAAGGGAGGCATCTGCACCTCCAGGCAGCAGTCAGCGGCTGGCAGGGTAGGGAGACTACGGGCCCTGCGGCAGATGAGCAGAGCCCGTGGGAGCACAAGGAGCAGCCGAGGGCTGACGGAGGCCCAGGGACAAGCACGGCTCATCCCAGCTTTGCCTGCCTGGAGAGCCCTGCAGCTGCAGCAAAAAGCCAGGCATCTGCGCTCCCAGGTGGCCGGCCGCACCGCTCCACCCCACAGCAACTCCCGCCTTTGCCCTTCACCCTTCCCCATGCAACCCTGAGAAGGGCTCCAGCGTCCCTGCACACCAGCCCTCAGAGCACCCCTGGGGCTGTGGGCACGTCAGGTGCAGCTGTGTCCTGGCCACCATGGTGTGCACCGTGCAGTGTCTCTGTGCGTGTGGAGAGCGCGGGCGCGTGTGCGGATGCGTGTGCAGCGTCAATGGTGTGCCGGGCTGGCGCACGTGCACTGTGCAGGTGCAGGCCTGGCTGTGCGGGAGGGTCTTGGTGAGTGAGAGGTGTGAGCTGTGTGCGTAGCCGTCCTGTGGAGGGTAATGAAGGAAGGGGCATGTGTCTGTGCGTGTGTCTGTGCGCTGTGCTGAGAACGGGTTAGGCGGTGGTGTGCATGCACGTGCACTCTGTGGCGCGCGTGCCTGCATGCTGCGGCCCGTGTGTGGGCGATATTCTGTTCAGGCTCTACAAAATAACTGGAGGAGCACATGGGTTTGTACAGCTCTTCCTTTCATCTTTCAGGAGCACGCTTCCAGACTTCGCCGCAATAGTCACGTTTCCTCTGCACCACCAGCAAGTCCTGGTCCCTTTCCCTTTGAGCCTGGAGAGTCATCCGCTGCCCAGGGCTAGGGCATGGAAAAGGAACCGTTTGGTTTCAGGCACAGGCAGAAGGGCACGGAAATGCTGCAGGCCTAGCGCAGGGCACATCTTCTGGCCTCTGCCTCTGCTGGCATTCCTATGCTTTCTCGGATGGGCGAGGGGCCCCCTGGGGTGCGAGGCAAGGACATGACCACATGACTACCACGGGCAGGTAATCAGCCTGCACAGGAGTCAGGCGCGGGATGAGACTTTGGCCCAAACTGGCATCAAAGCACAGGGCAAGGCCTCCACGTGTGGAGACTTGGGGAGGCAAGGACGGAGCGTGCCTTTGGAAAAGGGAGAGCCAAAGCGTCGCTCCAGGAATCCTGTCACCTTGGGTAGCCCCCGTGTTCTGGTCCCACCTGGGAATCCTACCCCTGAGAGCCCAACACCTGCCCCTGGGCTGGAAGGCTGCCTGCTCCCAGGCCACAGCCTCCAAAGCCTGTTGCTCTCCCTCGACGGGTGCCAGAAAAAGACCCTCCCCCCCCTCCCCTCCTCTGGGCTCCTCCTGGGTGTGGAAGGAAGGCCAGTGCAGGGGAAGGCAAAACAGCACCCCCAGCTGGAGAAATTTACCAGAGGAAGCGCTTCTCTTGGGAATTCCTCTGCCGATTCAGCTCTACCCTCTGCTTCCACTCTTCCCGACGCGCTTGGTAAGTCTCCAAGACTTGCAGGGTGTGGCTTGCTCGTACAGAAAGCTGCCTGCAAGAGCAGGGAAAAAGTTCCCTCTCCCCTTCTGGCTGAGGCCCTCCTGCCTCTCCCCTCCACCAGCCCCTGCACACCCGCTCCCGCTGGCGGTGCCCGCAGCCTTCAACTTGCCCCATGCAGCTTGGGGCTGCCTGGCATCGGGGCCTTGCCCAAGGCATTGCCACGTCAACAGAAATCAGGGGACACCATACCCAGCCCCATGGCTCAGGAACTGCGCTTCCTCACACCTCGGACAGGTGCTGCCACTGCACCTTTCCAGGCCGGGGCTGGGGCCGGGGCCCGGGCCCGGGCACACTTACTCTTTGTGCAGCCGCGGCAGTCTCTCGGGCTTCCTCTTCTCTGCTCGGGGCACGAAGGCAGCAGTGCTCGCCTCTTTCCCAAGCGGGGGCCCTGGTGAGGCTGGCCGAACCTCCGGCAGTGGTTCAGGATGCCGCCAAGCCTGCGTTGGCGCCAGAGGACAACTCTGAAGCTGCTTCTCACCTCCCTCAAGTGCTCTCAACTCTCAGCACGGGGAGAAGCCAGCCACTACAGGGCCTGTGCGTCCCCCCAGCACACTTGTGTCTGCTTTGCCCTCAGAAAGCCCCATGAGGAGCACAGCGCCAGGCAGGGACCCTGCACTCGTAGCCTGGCCACGCTTCACCACACTTCCCTGCTGGCCCCTCTGCTTACCTGTGCTGCCTTGTGCTGATGCCCGCAAGCAGGAATTGCAGTTCGAGGTCTGCCTTGAGCAGGTCCTTCCTGCTTGCCGTCCTCTTCCGCCTTAGAGGAGCTCTCCCAAATTGTCTGCAGCCGGCTAAAAACACACAAGCCGCGTGAGGTGATTGGAGTTCCGGGTGAGGCTGTTCTGCATCTTGCGCTCACAAGCGGCTCGGGGCCAGCCTCTGCAGCACAAGGCAGTTCTGCTGGAGCTTTTGGTGTAGCTGAGTCCTTGCGTTCATGTCAACAGTGAGGAAAGAAAGCCTTGAGCTGCAGCACTGGCAGCGGGCCCAGGAGGCCCTAAGGAAAGCTCGGGATGCCCAGGTGTGGGCCCTCTCTGGGTGGCACAAGGGGAAAACCAATGCCGTTTGCAGCACCCAGAGCCTGCAGAGACCACTAGGCACCTCCTGCCAAAGGCACTGAAGTCAGGGACGTGCTCAGAAAGACTCTGTTTTGGGGTGAAACGGGACTATTAGTGGGGGAGCCACTGTCGGGGAAGGAGGAAGTGTACTAGGCACACAAGCAAGCCCGGCATGTAGTTCTCTCTGGTATGTAGTTCTCTCTGGCACTCCTCCTGTGCCAGACAACCGCCACACCCCTGCCCCTGCCACCCCAGCCCAACAACCTTCGGAAGAAATTCACAGGCATTACGTCCAACCTAAAAAGCAGGGAAAACAGACCCTACTCTCTGCTGCTGGGGCAGGGGCTTCTGACTTTCACATTCCTCTGAGAAGTGCTCTCATTCCCACTGCAACCAAAGGAGGGCCCTTCACATCCATAGGGGAGCAGAAAAACACCCGCCACTGCTGCAGTACTTCTTGCATCAACGCCAGTCCCTGGGACACCACTTGACAACCTCACAGACTTCATACCCACAGAGCGTACAGAAACAGAAACAGCTCCCTCCCTCCCAGAAGCCCAAAAGCACACGGCCACCCGCATGCTTTGCTCCAAGAGCCTCACCTGGCAGCTGGCTTGTTTCCCCTGCTTTCCCATGCCTTTCCTCCCTTCCAGCTGGCCCCAGAGAACGGGGGTGGAGAAAGCCTTTCTCGAGACAGGAGGCGCCCACCACAAGCACTGCCTGGAAGTAGCAAGGCAGAGGAGGCTCCTCAGCAAGCATCGTTCTTTGTCACCATTTGAACAAGAAGGACAGGCAGCTGTGCTCCAGCATCGGACCAAAGAGCCCAATTCCCTTGGAGCTTTGCTCCCAAGCAGGTCTTAGGCCCTTGCTGGTGCACGATCGCGTCCAGCCTTTCCTTTCTGCAGGGCAGTCTTCTGCCCTAGAGTTCTGTGCTGCTTCTACTGCTTTCTCTAGCCCTTAGGCTTCAAAAAGGGGACATGGCTGGCAGGTCCTGGGGACCTCATGCTACTCTCTCCTTTGGCGTGGCTGCAGGCTGGAGGGCAGAGTGTCACACGAGAAGGGGAACAGATTCCTGCCCATCTCTAAGGCGCTCACATGCACAGACTTGCAAGCTAGAGCAGGGCCCCGAGTGCCAGGGCAAAGTGCCCCTCAGCAGTGGCAGCTGCAGTTGGAGCTGCACAACTGCCCCGAGAGCCCCTTCCAGGAGGAGTGCCCCCAGATCTGTCGTGATGAGCAAAGAGAGGCACAGGAGAAGCAGGCCACTAGGCCCGGCACGGCATGTTAAGCTTGCCTCCAGCCCCTCCGCTGCACAGGACAAAAGGAAAACAAACACACCTCTCTCACCAGCCAGCTGGCACTTTACCTTTTCCCTCAGTCTGCTTGTTCTGCTCCCTGTCTTTTGCCGGCCCGCCTTTGGCAGCCTCCCGACACCCTCCGGAGGAAGATGCTGGTCGCACAGGCACAGGCGTGATGACCTCACCCTCACTCCTGGAAACAAGAAAGGGACGAGAGAGACGCTGACAGCAGAGCCTTGCAGAAACCTCCTCTACATGCTTGCCCTCCATCTAGAAAGAGAAAGTCACCAAAAGACTTGTTGGCCGCCCTTCACGTCGCAGTCGGACAGAGTCTACGCAAGAAACAACCCCTTCAAAGAGCTCCAAGAGCACAAGGTCACCCTCAGCCTTTTCTCCAAGAGCCTCACCTGGCAGGCAACTTCCTTCCTTTGCTTTTCCACTCCTCCTGCTTTCTCCCCCCAGCACCAGGTGACGCAGGTGGCAAAGGCCTTTCTTGAGCAAGCAGGCACGCAGCAGGAGCACTCCCTGCAGGCAGGAAAGGAGAAGGCTCTGCAGAAAGCGTCTTTGGGAGCACTTGGTCCAGAAGGACAGGCAGATCTGCTCCAGCACCGCATCAAACAGCCTGATCCCCCGGGAGCCGCGCTCTCTAAGAGCTCTTGCTCCCTAGCACGTCCTTGGCACACCTTAGCAGCCTCTTAGCAGTCCACCTTAGCAGCCTCTTAGCAGTCCTCTCCAGGCAATCTTGCTCCCCACCTTCACACGCCCGGCATCCGCCAGAGAGGCAGACCCCCTCCAGCACTGACACCTCGGGCCCAAATGTCCTAAAGCGAAAGAGGAGCTTGCGCTGGCCACCAGGGCGCAGCACCCCGGGGCAAAACTCTCCCAGGCAGCACATCCTGACCAGGGCTCCAACCACCTACCTACTGCCGAGGACCAACGGAACAAACACGCGCACACACACAAACACACGCCCGCCTGCACACCCTCCTCTCGCTCGCCAGTCACCTGTGGCCTGACCTTTTCCGTCCGCCCGCTCTTCCTCTTTCGGGCGTGTCCGGGATCCCTTGCAGGAAGACGCCACTTGCTGCTTCTCACGGGGAAGCTTCAACTCAAATCTGGAAATGACAAGACGCCACGGTGAAGAGAAGGCACCACTTCCCCTTTGCCTCCTGCCGGCCTTGTACTCAGAAAGAAGGCCTTTCGGGGCACGTGGGGCCCTCCAGGCTCACCCAAGACATGCTTAGGTCACAAACACAGGCCCTGTATGGATCGGGTGCCTTCCACACGATGCCTTTCCTCGGCCAGCCACACACAGCACATTCGGGAACCTTGGCTTTTGGAAGCCTCACCCACGAGAAAGAGACCAGTCACAGGAAAATGTGGCCCCCATTCCTCTCTAGGCCTAAGATTGGTTAGCAGTGCCAAACACCGCCACTATTGCCTGTTCCACCCTGGGGAGACCCCCAGAGTCCCAAGTACTTGCAGACAGCAAGCTAGGAAAGAGTTGCTCCGCAGCAAGTCCTTCCTGAGGAGACAAGCTCCAGCAGGACGCTGCTACCAAGCACGAGCTGAGAAGCAAACGTACCGTGGCAACATGAAGACGCTTCTGGGACCCATGCGGAAAGCCGCGCTCCTTCTTCCTTTTACCACCAGGTGTCTCGTCCCTGGCGTCTGAAACAGACACCGAGGTACGTGAGAGCATGCCAGCGCCATTACTGCCTTGCTCCTAAAGGCAGCAAATCTTTCTTGGGCTCAGGGAAGATGCTGCCCCTGGGACACCCTGAAACAAAGCTGTCTTTCCAAATACTAGCCCTCAACGAGGAAAGCAGAAGATGCCCAGCTCAGAGTGCAGAAGGAGGAACACCGTTGCCAGGCGCTTTGCAAGGGCGAGACTCAAGACGGTCAAGGAGGACGCTCCTTCTCTCTGCCTGCAGACATCAGGCACAGGAGAAGGCGTGTGGTTCGCCAGGGTTTCTGCAGGCTGGCGTTTGCCTCTGGAAGGTCTTGCTCTGCCCCTTCTTGGAAAGACAACTCCTGGCTCAGGCGTGCTCTTAGCCCCACAGTGTCTCCAAGCATTCACATGCTTGCATCCATCGCGTGGAAGAGCAGAAAGAGCCGGCCCTTGCTCGGCCTCTGCCCGGTGGCTAAGACCTGCGGGTGCCAACTCCCTCATGGGGGTGCAAGCAGCTGGGCAGGGCCTGATGAGGGATCTTTGGGAACACAGCCTGACCCAAAGGCCCTGGCCCTGGCCCAGAGAACACGCTGGGCAGAGCCCCCCAAGACAGCAGCAGAGAGAAGGAAGAGACAGGCCCGGGAACCAGTGGCTGGGCTACAGCCTTCTTGCATCTCTCTGAGCAAATCTGCTGGCCCTCTGCAGGAGCGAGCCCTTCAGCTCTGACTGCTTTCACATCGCAGCTGCCTAAGGACACCTGGCAGCTTGCGCTCAAGGACAGGGCCCCACGAGAGAGCTGGGGAAGGGCGTTGGGCTGGCGCAAGGAGACATGCCAAGCAGCGGGCGGATGCACGCGTGGCCCAGAAGAGCCTCGCTCATGCCGCAAGGGCCTCCAGGGGCCCTGGGAAGGCCTGATTAGCGCCAGAGTCATCGACTTACCCCCAGCAGAGCTTCTAGCAGCTTTCCAGTGCCATCCATGCTGAGGAGGAAGTCGTCATAAAACCTCATTGTCACTTCCTTCTTCCGTACAGAAAGAATGCCAATGCCCTTGAAGACAAAGTCCACGTCCTGTCTTTTTGACATGGCCCAGAAGAACGCCATCGCGGTCTCATGTATGGAACACTGCACCGTTGTCAAAGGCATGCGGGCACACACGGAGAGATTCTTGTACTGCAGAGGGACTATTCTTACGTCACCTAGACCGCAGCAAAAGACGAACAACGTCACCTCGGCAGCAGGCTCCAAGAACAAGGGGACAAGACTTTCTGGCAAGACGCTGCTGCTACAGAGCAGGCTCTTGAATCCCCTGCTGCAGCGCCTAGGAGCGGTTTATGGAGTCCCTCCTGGGAAGAGGCCGAGCACTCTGCAAACTCACGGGCTCAGGGGGGCAGCAGTCATTTGGCCAGGGCAGGAAGCAAAAGAAGAAAACTAACCATCCCGAAGGAACCCTTGACCGGAGGGCAGGACAAGGCGGGCAGATGGGTGCAGGGCCCACGACAAAGGGCCCGGCGCCACGCCATTGTGCCCTCTGGCTAAGCCGATGCCACGTCGATAGATACAAGGGCGAAGCAAAGCGCAAGGACGGCACCGCAGCCCGTAAGGACCATTCGGCCCCTCTGGCCCTTGGTAGCCAGCAAAAGTCTCCCTGCGCTGCTGGGGCCAGCAGCCTATCCCTCCCACGCACCCCGCTGCAGGCGTATTACTAGCAAAGCACACCCGGGGGCCCCTCTGAGCACCTGCTCCTGGCTGGCCTGTCCAGCTCAAACAAGCCAAAGTTGCTCTCAGGCCACTTTGAGGCGTTCAGCCATGTCTTCAGAGCAGTTGGCCTGCCCCTCAAGCTTGGGGCAAGGGCAGGCAAAGGTTTTTAACCTGTCTTCTTACCAGGAATGTCTTCTTGAGCGCCCCTGGCCTGGTATTCCTGGGCAACAACCTCCGAAATACGAAACATGGGTCTCCGAACGATCGAAAGCTCCCCGTTCACGGAGCACTCGGAGTGCTTCAGAACATAGAACACCCCCACTCCTAGTATCTTGACACCCTGAGAACAGCAGCAAAGAGGGAGAGAAGGAACAAGCATCAGTAGCCTGGAGACACAAAAACTGTCCGATGGCTTGCCAGAGCGTGGGGGCTGCTGCTCTGCGCCCTGCCCACCCCTAGCATGCCGAGGGCAAGATGGGCCACTTGGGAAAGCTTTGGAGAGAAAGCACATACTCCAGACCTTTCTTTCCTCTTGCTCCTCTGCTCTCCTCAAAAATCTCTTTGCACAAGCAACAGCAGAGACAACATTCCTCCCCTCCATACAGGTGGGGGGAGGGGGTGGCAGGGAGGGGAGCAGGGGGCATTTCCAACAGTGGGCACCAAGCCCTTGGCACTCTGTGGCACAGGGATGTCAGGGCCAGGCAAACCGCCAGCATTTCCGGAGGGGAGGAACAGGACACAAGACCCACCTTGTTCTCTGCCAAGCGCTCTAGAATGTATTCTGAGACGCTGTCCCAAATGCTAACAATCTCTGGAAAGCAAGGCAAAGAGGTATCATGCGCCAAGTCAGCAAGCTCACTACCTTTCAGCACCCCGCTCCCCAGGCAGGTGGCAAGTGCAGGTGAGATGAAACGTACCGCCACCCCAAGCCAAAACACGCAAGGCGCTCCCCAGGACGGCCCTTCCGGACCTCAGCCGCAAGGACACTGCAGGGACGCCTCCGCCCACTTCTAAGCAAGGCTCCTGTCCTTTCAGGTGGCCATGCCAAAGGGCGACCCACCCGCTCGGGAAACGGGGACTAGGTTCCCACAGCAGCGAGAAGACCGTGCAGTGCCTACCCACAGGAGTCACCCACGCTCAGGGCAGCCCCAGCTGCCTCCCCTGCAGGGACCATTTTCACCTCCATTCAACGCCTGCACACACACACGCTCTGCACGGCCACCCGAGCAGCCCCAGCCCTTTCAGCCAGCTGCCAGCTCAGGGCACGCAATCCCCACTGCGAGGCAACCCACGGCTTCTGCCTGCACGTGCCCTGGAAGGCACGGGCAGAGGAAGCTCCTCAGGACAACGAGCCAGCCGGCCCGGCTGCCAAACTCACCCCTGGGCTGCCAACGGTCGAGCGGCCTGCTCTCCCGTGCCACCCACTCGCCCTGTCCAGCCCTCCCCTACAGAGCCCAGCGCTTCCATTGCCTGTCTCGCGGCTCATACCGTCTACAGCCTTACCGTAACGGTTGAGATTCCTGAGCGTTGGAAACATGTCATGCCACAGTTTCGCCATCTTCGCGCCCCCTCGCGCTCAATGGGGCCCTGTAGCAGGAGGGTGCCGAGGAAACTTCTCCTCCCAGGAGCCGCCTCCTCCTCCTCCTCTGCACTTCCCCAGGTAGGCTCCAGCGCTGTCGCGCGGCCTCCCTTCGCCCTCTCGGTGCGCTGCAAAGCAGCTCCTCCAGAGAAGAGCGGTGGCGAGAGCAGCCCCAGCACCTGCACGTGCCAAGGCCTCGCAGGGAAGTGTGGGCAGGGCTCGGGGGCCCCGTGGCGGGAGGGGAGCTGTGACTGTGATGCGGCATGTCCCACTGTGAGCCCAGCCCGTGTCACCAAGGGGCTCACAGGCACCCTTACCGTCCAAAGCATTTCTCTTGGGCCCACAGGAGGGGCAATTTCACAGCCCCAGAGCAGCCAGACCGCAAAGGGGTTTCAGCAGGTCTCCGCTCTGACCTCCTGCTGCAAGTGCGGCTGACCAGAGCAGACTTCCCAGGCCCGGGCGCCACTGAGGGGCCACTGGCTCCATGGATTCCCCCACCACCCCGGGCCCCTGGGCCAGTGCTCCACCACCCTTAGGCTACAGCGCTTTTCCCCGTCTCTCATGGCAATTGCCCCCACTGCCACTACTGCCATTGCCCATCCTCCCGGCCCCCCCCCACCCGGCACCTCTGGGAAGGCTCTGCCTCCACCCTCTCACCCCCCTCCCGTTAGGCCCCTGCCGCCTGATCCTCTTGCGCCTTCTCTTCTCCCGGCTCAACAGCCCCACGCCCTCAGCCTCTCCTCGCACTGCTGGGCTCCAGCTGCCCACCAGCTCCCAGCCCGCCCCACAACGAACGGCTCCTCCAGGGCCACGCTCCCTTCCTGGTGTCCCTGCCCCCCTGCAGCTCCCCCACGGGCCACAGTCCCCTCAGAGGCGCACCTCCTCTGGCATGAAGCGCCTCCTTCCAAAAGTACCTCTCCAGCCATGTCCCCAGCAACGGCTCCTTGCACGGCTCGCCTTCGCTTCCTTCTGCTTTTCTCCAGAAACATGCCTCTGCACCCTTCTCCTCACGAGTGCCCCTTCGTGTGGCCTCCTGTGGCTCCACGGAGGCCGCCCCCAGCTGCGGGATCTGCGGCCCTGCCGCCGCATGCCCCAGGCAGGGGCCGGGCCTCGGTGCCCCGCTCCTCCCTCCCTCCCTCCCTCCCTCCCTGCTTGCCTGCCTGCCTGCCTGCCTGCCCGCCCGCTGCCCCAGCGTTGGGGGAAAGCCTTGCCCGGGCCCTGGGTGGCGCTGCGGGCTCCCTGCTGTGCCCAGAGCCCCCGGCCCCGCACGGGCAGCCCCGAGCAGCACGCCCAGGTGGCACTGCTTGCTGCGCAGTAAGGACTGGTGCCAGGGACTGTCGGGGATGGGGGAGGCCCCGCTGCCCGCGGGGAGGCGGGAGGCAGGCAGCGTTGAGCCGGGGCCCGGCAGCCCACCGGGAGCTGGTGGGGGTGTGGGGCAGAGCCATAGCAAGGGAAGGGGCCAGAGTGCAGGAGGCAATCCCAGGTGCCCCCTCCCCGAGCAGAGGGGCCTGGGAGAAGGCAGGGGGTCAGGGCCAGGCCGGGGGCTGGTGGCCGGGTGCTTGGCTGTGCCATGCTGACCTGCTCATGCCAGGGCATGGCTGCTTTGCGCCAATTGCAGGCAGTGTCCCCCCGCGGAGGAGCTGGCCCCTGCTGGCTTCCCCTTGGGCCATGCAGCTGCCTGCCAGTGCTCAAGGTCCCGCCGGGGCTCCAGCGACGCTGGGAGAGGTGCCGAGGGGGCACCGGCTGCTGCTAGCAACTTCCCGGGGACCCCTGAGGCAGTGGCTGGTGCTGAGGGAAGGGCAGCGGGCAAGGAGCCACAGGCAGCACTTGTTTGACCCATGCGTTGCCTCTGCTTGCAGGCCACACTGCCCAAGGCATTGGGACTTGAGCGCGGCAGCCAGGCGAGGCAGGGCAGCTGCCGCTGAGGCAGCAGAGCCAAGCCCCAAGCCCCTCCGCTCGGTGAGGCTTGGGAAGGGCAGAGCTGGGAGAAGCTGGTGCCCCTCAAACCTCGTTCTCCCAGCAGAGCAGAGGGCACGTAAGGCAGCGCTTTCAGCCAGTGAAAATTGCTGGCTCATGCCTTCCTTTTTCAGAGGCCTGGTTTGCGCAAGGCCAGCGGTGCTGCCTGCCCACCAGTGCCCACCCAGGCTGCGGTCGGAGGAGACCTGCTCCTTGCATTGGTCCCGACCAGAGTTCGGCACCAGAAGACACAGCCCCTGAGGGGGCACCGCAGCACACAAGTGTGGCTTGGCATGCCTGGCTCACCAGCAGAAAGGGACCATGCAGACTAAGGTGGAGTCAATCAGCCAGAACGGAGCACAGAGCAACAGTACAGTTGAAAACACAAAGCCTAGCTAAGTGTGTGTGAGGTTCCCCGTGGGGAGCCCCGTGATGCTTCTGGGGAGGCCTTGGGCAGGGAGGTGCCTCCTGCCGAGGCCCCCGGCAGCTGGGATGCCGGCTGCAGGGCTTTCGGCAGCTCCAGCTTCCCTCTTCCTGCCCTGCCAGGGGTGAAGGCCAGGCTGCCTGCAGGGATGGGCTACTGCCGCCCCCAGGCCTCCTGAGGAGGGGCAGTGCAGCCCCAAAACCACCTTGCAAAGCCGGCAGCCCTGGGCGTGGGCTGAGGTGGGTGCCAGGGTGCACGCTGGAGCGCAGACTCTGGGATCCACAGGCCTCCAAGGCCAGGGCCTGCAGGGCCAGGGCAGGGATGACGAGGCTGTGGGGCTCTGACCCTGCAAGAGAGACCGCAGGAACACCTTGTGCTGGCCCTGGGCTGAGAGCAGAGGGGAGCAGGAGGCTTCGTGGCCTCCACGCCCCAAACCAACAGCAAATTTGTGCCCAAAAGCTCTCAGAGGAGGCTTCAGTCCCGGTCAGCTGCCCGTGTCCTGCACTGATTTCGTATGCTCAAACCTTGTGATGGGCAGAAGGCAACATGCTTGTACCCCAAGGCAGCCCCCTTTAGTGGCCAAGCCAAGGACCTGCTCTTAGCATCACTGCAGGAGTAACCGTCTAATTAAAGGCTTGCAATTAGCCCACCTCCAATTAGTGCACAGCAACTCAAACAAAGGGTCTTCTTAAAGGACAAGTCTCCTTAATGCAACCTAAATGGTCCTACGTTCCCTGTGCAGGGGCGACCCTTCTACATCCCCCACCGCCAAGGCTGCGGCGCGCATGGGCATGGGCATTGGCTTCAGGGTCCCAGCTCCTTCCTCAGTGGGAGGCGGCTGCTGCTGGTGGCTTCCTCCATCGCATAGTTGGGCTGACACTATTAAGCCTGCTCCTAATAGGCTCTCTTAAGGCTAATAATGTGGCATAAATAGCCAACAAATGCTAGAAGGAGTCACCAAAACTAAAGCAGCACTTTAAAATGCAACTCCTACATTTAGCATCGAGGAAATAAGCCCCTCCACCTTACTCCCAATTTGACACTCTCGGGAGAGTGCTTTAGGGGATGCTAATGCGTGTTTTGCCCTTCCTTGCTCCAACACGGGTCAGGCTCAGCACAGTGGAGAGGGAAAGACTCTGGCGGGGCGGAGGGGGTGGGGTGCGAGCTTTGTGCTCGCCCAGGGCCCTGCACTGGCCCCCTCCTCTGTCCTGCCCCTGAACATCCCAGACTACGTTGGCTACAGTCGCCTGCTCCTTGCGAGGCCTTTGTGTTGACTCTGATGAGCCTTTGGGCGTTTCATGTCACTCTAGGAGCTGGAAGAGAGCCTGCCTCATGACACGGGGTTGCAAGGAGAGCCACTGGCCGTGGAAGAGGACTGCTTGCCTGGCCTCGCTCAGGAGTCCCATCCTGCCCACCCCGGGCATCTCTCTCTTTCCTGCCCGCTGACACGGTCTTTCTCCGGAGGGAAGCAGTGAGGCTACATCTCCGCACAGTGCTGGGTGGCCTGGGGAAGGCCGGGCACATGCCAAGCGGGGAGCTGGACACAGGTCTCCACCGAGTGCTGTCGGGGGGCTGGCACCGGTGCCTGGGGCACGTGTGCTCCAGGCACTTCCCAAATAAGCTCCACTGGTGCGGCCTCCTCTTCACCTGGATGTTGAGTTCCAGGGCCTCCTGCCACGCCTCCTCCAGCAGGAACAGGGCCTGCGCAGGCGTACTGCTTTCCTGCCCTTCAGCCTGCTCCTGGTGGGGAATGCAGGTGTGCGGGCATGTCCGGGTGTCCTGCCTCATTTCAGCAGGGTCACTTGCTCCTGCTGGTTCCTTCTGTGGCCCCCACCTGGCCTCACAGAGCCCCACATCCTGCCCGTCAACCCCAAGGGGGACGCAAGGCCCTCAGCTCACCCAAGAGAGAACCCCCAACCTCCCTCTGCTCGTCCACCCACCCGCCTCAGCATATAGCACGGCCCAAGGCCCATCCCTGGGCCCTGGCACTGTCACGGTCCCTCTCCTGACCACAGGACCCACTGGCGCTGGTGAGTGCCCGAGCAGTTAGGCCGCTGTCTTTTCTCCCATGGCCAGTGACTTGCAGGGCTGTGCAGGACCCAGGAGTCCTGCTGGCCTGTCCCTCCATAACGTACCAGGGGCAGGGAGTCGCAGAGCTGCACCTCGGAGGTGCTCTGGGGCCTAGCAAGTGCAGGGGACCGGAGGGGGCCTGGGAGCATGCCTGGGGCCACTGGCACATCAGGACAGGGCAGGAGCCCAGGAGGGAGAATCCAAGCACACGGGTAGCAGGCCCGGCCGGCCCTGCCGAGCTCCACTGGGTTGAAGAGCGGCCCAGCAGGGGCTGTGCAGGGCAGGGAAATGGGGACTGCTCCCCAGCCTCACAGCCCCAGCCTGCGGGGCTGAGGGGCTGCCCTGGCCCACAGGGCCCTGGCACACGCGTTTGCACATGGGAAGGGAGGCATCTGCACCTCCAGGCAGCAGTCAGCGGCTGGCAGGGTAGGGAGACTACGGGCCCTGCGGCAGATGAGCAGAGCCCGTGGGAGCACAAGGAGCAGCCGAGGGCTGACGGAGGCCCAGGGACAAGCACGGCTCATCCCAGCTTTGCCTGCCTGGAGAGCCCTGCAGCTGCAGCAAAAAGCCAGGCATCTGCGCTCCCAGGTGGCCGGCCGCACCGCTCCACCCCACAGCAACTCCCGCCTTTGCCCTTCACCCTTCCCCATGCAACCCTGAGAAGGGCTCCAGCGTCCCTGCACACCAGCCCTCAGAGCACCCCTGGGGCTGTGGGCACGTCAGGTGCAGCTGTGTCCTGGCCACCATGGTGTGCACCGTGCAGTGTCTCTGTGCGTGTGGAGAGCGCGGGCGCGTGTGCGGATGCGTGTGCAGCGTCAATGGTGTGCCGGGCTGGCGCACGTGCACTGTGCAGGTGCAGGCCTGGCTGTGCGGGAGGGTCTTGGTGAGTGAGAGGTGTGAGCTGTGTGCGTAGCCGTCCTGTGGAGGGTAATGAAGGAAGGGGCATGTGTCTGTGCGTGTGTCTGTGCGCTGTGCTGAGAACGGGTTAGGCGGTGGTGTGCATGCACGTGCACTCTGTGGCGCGCGTGCCTGCATGCTGCAGCCCGTGTGTGGGCGATATTCTGTTCAGGCTCTACAAAATAACTGGAGGAGCACATGGGTTTGTACAGCTCTTCCTTTCATCTTTCAGGAGCACGCTTCCAGACTTCGCCGCAATAGTCACGTTTCCTCTGCACCACCAGCAAGTCCTGGTCCCTTTCCCTTTGAGCCTGGAGAGTCATCCGCTGCCCAGGGCTAGGGCATGGAAAAGGAACCGTTTGGTTTCAGGCACAGGCAGAAGGGCACGGAAATGCTGCAGGCCTAGCGCAGGGCACATCTTCTGGCCTCTGCCTCTGCTGGCATTCCTATGCTTTCTCGGATGGGCGAGGGGCCCCCTGGGGTGCGAGGCAAGGACATGACCACATGACTACCACGGGCAGGTAATCAGCCTGCACAGGAGTCAGGCGCGGGATGAGACTTTGGCCCAAACTGGCATCAAAGCACAGGGCAAGGCCTCCACGTGTGGAGACTTGGGGAGGCAAGGACGGAGCGTGCCTTTGGAAAAGGGAGAGCCAAAGCGTCGCTCCAGGAATCCTGTCACCTTGGGTAGCCCCCGTGTTCTGGTCCCACCTGGGAATCCTACCCCTGAGAGCCCAACACCTGCCCCTGGGCTGGAAGGCTGCCTGCTCCCAGGCCACAGCCTCCAAAGCCTGTTGCTCTCCCTCGACGGGTGCCAGAAAAAGACCCTCCCCCCCCTCCCCTCCTCTGGGCTCCTCCTGGGTGTGGAAGGAAGGCCAGTGCAGGGGAAGGCAAAACAGCACCCCCAGCTGGAGAAATTTACCAGAGGAAGCGCTTCTCTTGGGAATTCCTCTGCCGATTCAGCTCTACCCTCTGCTTCCACTCTTCCCGACGCGCTTGGTAAGTCTCCAAGACTTGCAGGGTGTGGCTTGCTCGTACAGAAAGCTGCCTGCAAGAGCAGGGAAAAAGTTCCCTCTCCCCTTCTGGCTGAGGCCCTCCTGCCTCTCCCCTCCACCAGCCCCTGCACACCCGCTCCCGCTGGCGGTGCCCGCAGCCTTCAACTTGCCCCATGCAGCTTGGGGCTGCCTGGCATCGGGGCCTTGCCCAAGGCATTGCCACGTCAACAGAAATCAGGGGACACCATACCCAGCCCCATGGCTCAGGAACTGCGCTTCCTCACACCTCGGACAGGTGCTGCCACTGCACCTTTCCAGGCCGGGGCTGGGGCCGGGGCCCGGGCCCGGGCACACTTACTCTTTGTGCAGCCGCGGCAGTCTCTCGGGCTTCCTCTTCTCTGCTCGGGGCACGAAGGCAGCAGTGCTCGCCTCTTTCCCAAGCGGGGGCCCTGGTGAGGCTGGCCGAACCTCCGGCAGTGGTTCAGGATGCCGCCAAGCCTGCGTTGGCGCCAGAGGACAACTCTGAAGCTGCTTCTCACCTCCCTCAAGTGCTCTCAACTCTCAGCACGGGGAGAAGCCAGCCACTACAGGGCCTGTGCGTCCCCCCAGCACACTTGTGTCTGCTTTGCCCTCAGAAAGCCCCATGAGGAGCACAGCGCCAGGCAGGGACCCTGCACTCGTAGCCTGGCCACGCTTCACCACACTTCCCTGCTGGCCCCTCTGCTTACCTGTGCTGCCTTGTGCTGATGCCCGCAAGCAGGAATTGCAGTTCGAGGTCTGCCTTGAGCAGGTCCTTCCTGCTTGCTGTCCTCTTCCGCCTTAGAGGAGCTCTCCCGAATTGTCTGCAGCCGGCTAAAAACACACAAGCCGCGTGAGGTGATTGGAGTTCCGGGTGAGGCTGTTCTGCATCTTGCGCTCACAAGCGGCTCGGGGCCAGCCTCTGCAGCACAAGGCAGTTCTGCTGGAGCTTTTGGTGTAGCTGAGTCCTTGCGTTCATGTCAACAGTGAGGAAAGAAAGCCTTGAGCTGCAGCACTGGCAGCGGGCCCAGGAGGCCCTAAGGAAAGCTCGGGATGCCCAGGTGTGGGCCCTCTCTGGGTGGCACAAGGGGAAAACCAATGCCGTTTGCAGCACCCAGAGCCTGCAGAGACCACTAGGCACCTCCTGCCAAAGGCACTGAAGTCAGGGACGTGCTCAGAAAGACTCTGTTTTGGGGTGAAACGGGACTATTAGTGGGGGAGCCACTGTCGGGGAAGGAGGAAGTGTACTAGGCACACAAGCAAGCCCGGCATGTAGTTCTCTCTGGTATGTAGTTCTCTCTGGCACTCCTCCTGTGCCAGACAACTGCCACACCCCTGCCCCTGCCACCCCAGCCCAACAACCTTCGGAAGAAATTCACAGGCATTACGTCCAACCTAAAAAGCAGGGAAAACAGACCCTACTCTCTGCTGCTGGGGCAGGGGCTTCTGACTTTCACATTCCTCTGAGAAGTGCTCTCATTCCCACTGCAACCAAAGGAGGGCCCTTCACATCCATAGGGGAGCAGAAAAACACCCGCCACTGCTGCAGTACTTCTTGCATCAACGCCAGTCCCTGGGACACCACTTGACAACCTCACAGACTTCATACCCACAGAGCGTACAGAAACAGAAACAGCTCCCTCCCTCCCAGAAGCCCAAAAGCACACGGCCACCCGCATGCTTTGCTCCAAGAGCCTCACCTGGCAGCTGGCTTGTTTCCCCTGCTTTCCCATGCCTTTCCTCCCTTCCAGCTGGCCCCAGAGAACGGGGGTGGAGAAAGCCTTTCTCGAGACAGGAGGCGCCCACCACAAGCACTGCCTGGAAGTAGCAAGGCAGAGGAGGCTCCTCAGCAAGCATCGTTCTTTGTCACCATTTGAACAAGAAGGACAGGCAGCTGTGCTCCAGCATCGGACCAAAGAGCCCAATTCCCTTGGAGCTTTGCTCCCAAGCAGGTCTTAGGCCCTTGCTGGCGCACGATCGCGTCCAGCCTTTCCTTTCTGCAGGGCAGTCTTCTGCCCTAGAGTTCTGTGCTGCTTCTACTGCTTTCTCTAGCCCTTAGGCTTCAAAAAGGGGACATGGCTGGCAGGTCCTGGGGACCTCATGCTACTCTCTCCTTTGGCGTGGCTGCAGGCTGGAGGGCAGAGTGTCACACGAGAAGGGGAACAGATTCCTGCCCATCTCTAAGGCGCTCACATGCACAGACTTGCAAGCTAGAGCAGGGCCCCGAGTGCCAGGGCAAAGTGCCCCTCAGCAGTGGCAGCTGCAGTTGGAGCTGCACAACTGCCCCGAGAGCCCCTTCCAGGAGGAGTGCCCCCAGATCTGTCGTGATGAGCAAAGAGAGGCACAGGAGAAGCAGGCCACTAGGCCCGGCACGGCATGTTAAGCTTGCCTCCAGCCCCTCCGCTGCACAGGACAAAAGGAAAACAAACACACCTCTCTCACCAGCCAGCTGGCACTTTACCTTTTCCCTCAGTCTGCTTGTTCTGCTCCCTGTCTTTTGCCGGCCCGCCTTTGGCAGCCTCCCGACACCCTCCGGAGGAAGATGCTGGTCGCACAGGCACAGGCGTGATGACCTCACCCTCACTCCTGGAAACAAGAAAGGGACGAGAGAGACGCTGACAGCAGAGCCTTGCAGAAACCTCCTCTACATGCTTGCCCTCCATCTAGAAAGAGAAAGTCACCAAAAGACTTGTTGGCCGCCCTTCACGTTGCAGTCGGACAGAGTCTACGCAAGAAACAACCCCTTCAAAGAACTCCAAGAGCACAAGGTCACCCTCAGCCTTTTCTCCAAGAGCCTCACCTGGCAGGCAACTTCCTTCCTTTGCTTTTCCACTCCTCCTGCTTTCTCCCCCCAGCACCAGGTGACGCAGGTGGCAAAGGCCTTTCTTGAGCAAGCAGGCACGCAGCAGGAGCACTCCCTGCAGGCAGGAAAGGAGAAGGCTCTGCAGAAAGCGTCTTTGGGAGCACTTGGTCCAGAAGGACAGGCAGATCTGCTCCAGCACCGCATCAAACAGCCTGATCCCCCGGGAGCCGCGCTCTCTAAGAGCTCTTGCTCCCTAGCACGTCCTTGGCACACCTTAGCAGCCTCTTAGCAGTCCACCTTAGCAGCCTCTTAGCAGTCCTCTCCAGGCAATCTTGCTCCCCACCTTCACACGCCCGGCATCCGCCAGAGAGGCAGACCCCCTCCAGCACTGACACCTCGGGCCCAAATGTCCTAAAGCGAAAGAGGAGCTTGCGCTGGCCACCAGGGCGCAGCACCCCGGGGCAAAACTCTCCCAGGCAGCACATCCTGACCAGGGCTCCAACCACCTACCTACTGCCGAGGACCAACGGAACAAACACGCGCACACACACAAACACACGCCCGCCTGCACACCCTCCTCTCGCTCGCCAGTCACCTGTGGCCTGACCTTTTCCGTCCGCCCGCTCTTCCTCTTTCGGGCGTGTCCGGGATCCCTTGCAGGAAGACGCCACTTGCTGCTTCTCACGGGGAAGCTTCAACTCAAATCTGGAAATGACAAGACGCCACGGTGAAGAGAAGGCACCACTTCCCCTTTGCCTCCTGCCGGCCTTGTACTCAGAAAGAAGGCCTTTCGGGGCACGTGGGGCCCTCCAGGCTCACCCAAGACATGCTTAGGTCACAAACACAGGCCCTGTATGGATCGGGTGCCTTCCACACGATGCCTTTCCTCGGCCAGCCACACACAGCACATTCGGGAACCTTGGCTTTTGGAAGCCTCACCCACGAGAAAGAGACCAGTCACAGGAAAATGTGGCCCCCATTCCTCTCTAGGCCTAAGATTGGTTAGCAGTGCCAAACACCGCCACTATTGCCTGTTCCACCCTGGGGAGACCCCCAGAGTCCCAAGTACTTGCAGACAGCAAGCTAGGAAAGAGTTGCTCCGCAGCAAGTCCTTCCTGAGGAGACAAGCTCCAGCAGGACGCTGCTACCAAGCACGAGCTGAGAAGCAAACGTACCGTGGCAACATGAAGACGCTTCTGGGACCCATGCGGAAAGCCGCGCTCCTTCTTCCTTTTACCACCAGGTGTCTCGTCCCTGGCGTCTGAAACAGACACCGAGGTACGTGAGAGCATGCCAGCGCCATTACTGCCTTGCTCCTAAAGGCAGCAAATCTTTCTTGGGCTCAGGGAAGATGCTGCCCCTGGGACACCCTGAAACAAAGCTGTCTTTCCAAATACTAGCCCTCAACGAGGAAAGCAGAAGATGCCCAGCTCAGAGTGCAGAAGGAGGAACACCGTTGCCAGGCGCTTTGCAAGGGCGAGACTCAAGACGGTCAAGGAGGACGCTCCTTCTCTCTGCCTGCAGACATCAGGCACAGGAGAAGGCGTGTGGTTCGCCAGGGTTTCTGCAGGCTGGCGTTTGCCTCTGGAAGGTCTTGCTCTGCCCCTTCTTGGAAAGACAACTCCTGGCTCAGGCGTGCTCTTAGCCCCACAGTGTCTCCAAGCATTCACATGCTTGCATCCATCGCGTGGAAGAGCAGAAAGAGCCGGCCCTTGCTCGGCCTCTGCCCGGTGGCTAAGACCTGCGGGTGCCAACTCCCTCATGGGGGTGCAAGCAGCTGGGCAGGGCCTGATGAGGGATCTTTGGGAACACAGCCTGACCCAAAGGCCCTGGCCCTGGCCCAGAGAACACGCTGGGCAGAGCCCCCCAAGACAGCAGCAGAGAGAAGGAAGAGACAGGCCCGGGAACCGGTGGCTGGGCTACAGCCTTCTTGCATCTCTCTGAGCAAATCTGCTGGCCCTCTGCAGGAGCGAGCCCTTCAGCTCTGACTGCTTTCACATCGCAGCTGCCTAAGGACACCTGGCAGCTTGCGCTCAAGGACAGGGCCCCACGAGAGAGCTGGGGAAGGGCGTTGGGCTGGCGCAAGGAGACATGCCAAGCAGCGGGCGGATGCACGCGTGGCCCAGAAGAGCCTCGCTCATGCCGCAAGGGCCTCCAGGGGCCCTGGGAAGGCCTGATTAGCACCAGAGTCATCGACTTACCCCCAGCAGAGCTTCTAGCAGCTTTCCAGTGCCATCCATGCTGAGGAGGAAGTCGTCATAAAACCTCATTGTCACTTCCTTCTTCCGTACAGAAAGAATGCCAATGCCCTTGAAGACAAAGTCCACGTCCTGTCTTTTTGACATGGCCCAGAAGAACGCCATCGCGGTCTCATGTATGGAACACTGCACCGTTGTCAAAGGCATGCGGGCACACACGGAGAGATTCTTGTACTGCAGAGGGACTATTCTTACGTCACCTAGACCGCAGCAAAAGACGAACAACGTCACCTCGGCAGCAGGCTCCAAGAACAAGGGGACAAGACTTTCTGGCAAGACGCTGCTGCTACAGAGCAGGCTCTTGAATCCCCTGCTGCAGCGCCTAGGAGCGGTTTATGGAGTCCCTCCTGGGAAGAGGCCGAGCACTCTGCAAACTCACGGGCTCAGGGGGGCAGCAGTCATTTGGCCAGGGCAGGAAGCAAAAGAAGAAAACTAACCATCCCGAAGGAACCCTTGACCGGAGGGCAGGACAAGGCGGGCAGATGGGTGCAGGGCCCACAACAAAGGGCCCGGCGCCACGCCATTGTGCCCTCTGGCTAAGCCGATGCCACGTCGATAGATACAAGGGCGAAGCAAAGCGCAAGGACGGCACCGCAGCCCGTAAGGACCATTCGGCCCCTCTGGCCCTTGGTAGCCAGCAAAAGTCTCCCTGCGCTGCTGGGGCCAGCAGCCTATCCCTCCCACGCACCCCGCTGCAGGCGTATTACTAGCAAAGCACACCCGGGGGCCCCTCTGAGCACCTGCTCCTGGCTGGCCTGTCCAGCTCAAACAAGCCAAAGTTGCTCTCAGGCCACTTTGAGGCGTTCAGCCATGTCTTCAGAGCAGTTGGCCTGCCCCTCAAGCTTGGGGCAAGGGCAGGCAAAGGTTTTTAACCTGCCTTCTTACCAGGAATGTCTTCTTGAGCGCCCCTGGCCTGGTATTCCTGGGCAACAACCTCCGAAATACGAAACATGGGTCTCCGAACGATCGAAAGCTCCCCGTTCACGGAGCACTCGGAGTGCTTCAGAACATAGAACACCCCCACTCCTAGTATCTTGACACCCTGAGAACAGCAGCAAAGAGGGAGAGAAGGAACAAGCATCAGTAGCCTGGAGACACAAAAACTGTCCGATGGCTTGCCAGAGCGTGGGGGCTGCTGCTCTGCGCCCTGCCCACCCCTAGCATGCCGAGGGCAAGATGGGCCACTTGGGAAAGCTTTGGAGAGAAAGCACATACTCCAGACCTTTCTTTCCTCTTGCTCCTCTGCTCTCCTCAAAAATCTCTTTGCACAAGCAACAGCAGAGACAACATTCCTCCCCTCCATACAGGTGGGGGGAGGGGGTGGCAGGGAGGGGAGCAGGGGGCATTTCCAACAGTGGGCACCAAGCCCTTGGCACTCTGTGGCACAGGGATGTCAGGGCCAGGCAAACCGCCAGCATTTCCGGAGGGGAGGAACAGGACACAAGACCCACCTTGTTCTCTGCCAAGCGCTCTAGAATGTATTCTGAGACGCTGTCCCAAATGCTAACAATCTCTGGAAAGCAAGGCAAAGAGGTATCATGCGCCAAGTCAGCAAGCTCACTACCTTTCAGCACCCCGCTCCCCAGGCAGGTGGCAAGTGCAGGTGAGATGAAACGTACCGCCACCCCAAGCCAAAACACGCAAGGCGCTCCCCAGGACGGCCCTTCCGGACCTCAGCCGCAAGGACACTGCAGGGACGCCTCCGCCCACTTCTAAGCAAGGCTCCTGTCCTTTCAGGTGGCCATGCCAAAGGGCGACCCACCCGCTCGGGAAACGGGGACTAGGTTCCCACAGCAGCGAGAAGACCGTGCAGTGCCTACCCACAGGAGTCACCCACGCTCAGGGCAGCCCCAGCTGCCTCCCCTGCAGGGACCATTTTCACCTCCATTCAACGCCTGCACACACACACGCTCTGCACGGCCACCCGAGCAGCCCCAGCCCTTTCAGCCAGCTGCCAGCTCAGGGCACGCAATCCCCACTGCGAGGCAACCCACGGCTTCTGCCTGCACCTGCCCTGGAAGGCACGGGCAGAGGAAGCTCCTCAGGACAACGAGCCAGCCGGCCCGGCTGCCAAACTCACCCCTGGGCTGCCAACGGTCGAGCGGCCTGCTCTCCCGTGCCACCCACTCGCCCTGTCCAGCCCTCCCCTACAGAGCCCAGCGCTTCCATTGCCTGTCTCGCGGCTCATACCGTCTACAGCCTTACCGTAACGGTTGAGATTCCTGAGCGTTGGAAACATGTCATGCCACAGTTTCGCCATCTTCGCGCCCCCTCGCGCTCAATGGGGCCCTGTAGCAGGAGGGTGACGAGGAAACTTCTCCTCCCAGGAGCCGCCTCCTCCTCCTCCTCTGCACTTCCCCAGGTAGGCTCCAGCGCTGTCGCGCGGCCTCCCTTCACCCTCTCGGTGCGCTGCAAAGCAGCTCCTCCAGAGAAGAGCGGTGGCGAGAGCAGCCCCAGCACCTGCACGTGCCAAGGCCTCGCAGGGAAGTGTGGGCAGGGCTCGGGGGCCCCGTGGCGGGAGGGGAGCTGTGACTGTGATGCGGCATGTCCCACTGTGAGCCCAGCCCGTGTCACCAAGGGGCTCACAGGCACCCTTACCGTCCAAAGCATTTCTCTTGGGCCCACAGGAGGGGCAATTTCACAGCCCCAGAGCAGCCAGACCGCAAAGGGGTTTCAGCAGGTCTCCGCTCTGACCTCCTGCTGCAAGTGCGGCTGACCAGAGCAGACTTCCCAGGCCCGGGCGCCACTGAGGGGCCACTGGCTCCATGGATTCCCCCACCACCCCGGGCCCCTGGGCCAGTGCTCCACCACCCTTAGGCTACAGCGCTTTTCCCCGTCTCTCATGGCAATTGCCCCCACTGCCACTACTGCCATTGCCCATCCTCCCGGCCCCCCCCCCACCCGGCACCTCTGGGAAGGCTCTGCCTCCACCCTCTCACCCCCCTCCCGTTAGGCCCCTGCCGCCTGATCCTCTTGCGCCTTCTCTTCTCCCGGCTCAACAGCCCCACGCCCTCAGCCTCTCCTCGCACTGCTGGGCTCCAGCTGCCCACCAGCTCCCAGCCCGCCCCACAACGAACGGCTCCTCCAGGGCCACGCTCCCTTCCTGGTGTCCCTGCCCCCCTGCAGCTCCCCCACGGGCCACAGTCCCCTCAGAGGCGCACCTCCTCTGGCATGAAGCGCCTCCTTCCAAAAGTACCTCTCCAGCCATGTCCCCAGCAACGGCTCCTTGCACGGCTCGCCTTCGCTTCCTTCTGCTTTTCTCCAGAAACACGCCTCTGCACCCTTCTCCTCACGAGTGCCCCTTCGTGTGGCCTCCTGTGGCTCCACGGAGGCCGCCCCCAGCTGCGGGATCTGCGGCCCTGCCGCCGCATGCCCCAGGCAGGGGCCGGGCCTCGGTGCCCCGCTCCTCCCTCCCTCCCTCCCTCCCTGCCTGCCTGCCTGCCTGCCTGCCTGCCTGCCCGCCCGCTGCCCCAGCGTTGGGGGAAAGCCTTGCCCGGGCCCTGGGCGGCGCTGCGGGCTCCCTGCTGTGCCCAGAGCCCCCGGCCCCGCACGGGCAGCCCCGAGCAGCACGCCCAGGTGGCACTGCTTGCTGCGCAGTAAGGACTGGTGCCAGGGACTGTCGGGGATGGGGGAGGCCCCGCTGCCCGCGGGGAGGCGGGAGGCAGGCAGCGTTGAGCCGGGGCCCGGCAGCCCACCGGGAGCTGGTGGGGGTGTGGGGCAGAGCCATAGCAAGGGAAGGGGCCAGAGTGCAGGAGGCAATCCCAGGTGCCCCCTCCCCGAGCAGAGGGGCCTGGGAGAAGGCAGGGGGTCAGGGCCAGGCCGGGGGCTGGTGGCCGGGTGCTTGGCTGCGCCATGCTGACCTGCTCATGCCAGGGCATGGCTGCTTTGCGCCGATTGCAGGCAGTGTCCCCCCGCGGAGGAGCTGGCCCCTGCTGGCTTCCCCTTGGGCCATGCAGCTGCCTGCCAGTGCTCAAGGTCCCGCCGGGGCTCCAGCGACGCTGGGAGAGGTGCCGAGGGGGCACCGGCTGCTGCTAGCAACTTCCCGGGGACCCCTGAGGCAGTGGCTGGTGCTGAGGGAAGGGCAGCGGGCAAGGAGCCGCAGGCAGCACTTGTTTGACCCATGCGTTGCCTCTGCTTGCAGGCCACACTGCCCAAGGCATTGGGACTTGAGCGCGGCAGCCAGGCGAGGCAGGGCAGCTGCCGCTGAGGCAGCAGAGCCAAGCCCCAAGCCCCTCCGCTCGGTGAGGCTTGGGAAGGGCAGAGCTGGGAGAAGCTGGTGCCCCTCAAACCTCGTTCTCCCAGCAGAGCAGAGGGCACGTAAGGCAGCGCTTTCAGCCAGTGAAAATTGCTGGCTCATGCCTTCCTTTTTCAGAGGCCTGGTTTGCGCAAGGCCAGCGGTGCTGCCTGCCCACCAGTGCCCACCCAGGCTGCGGTCGGAGGAGACCTGCTCCTTGCATTGGTCCCGACCAGAGTTCGGCACCAGAAGACACAGCCCCTGAGGGGGCACCGCAGCACACAAGTGTGGCTTGGCATGCCTGGCTCACCAGCAGAAAGGGACCATGCAGACTAAGGTGGAGTCAATCAGCCAGAACGGAGCACAGAGCAACAGTACAGTTGAAAACACAAAGCCTAGCTAAGTGTGTGTGAGGTTCCCCGTGGGGAGCCCCGTGATGCTTCTGGGGAGGCCTTGGGCAGGGAGGTGCCTCCTGCCGAGGCCCCCGGCAGCTGGGATGCCGGCTGCAGGGCTTTCGGCAGCTCCAGCTTCCCTCTTCCTGCCCTGCCAGGGGTGAAGGCCAGGCTGCCTGCAGGGATGGGCTACTGCCGCCCCCAGGCCTCCTGAGGAGGGGCAGTGCAGCCCCAAAACCACCTTGCAAAGCCGGCAGCCCTGGGCGTAGGCTGAGGTGGGTGCCAGGGTGCACGCTGGAGCGCAGACTCTGGGATCCACAGGCCTCCAAGGCCAGGGCCTGCAGGGCCAGGGCAGGGATGACGAGGCTGTGGGGCTCTGACCCTGCAAGAGAGACCGCAGGAACACCTTGTGCTGGCCCTGGGCTGAGAGCAGAGGGGAGCAGGAGGCTTCGTGGCCTCCACGCCCCAAACCAACAGCAAATTTGTGCCCAAAAGCTCTCAGAGGAGGCTTCAGTCCCGGTCAGCTGCCCGTGTCCTGCACTGATTTCGTATGCTCAAACCTTGTGATGGGCAGAAGGCAACATGCTTGTACCCCAAGGCAGCCCCCTTTAGTGGCCAAGCCAAGGACCTGCTCTTAGCATCACTGCAGGAGTAACCGTCTAATTAAAGGCTTGCAATTAGCCCACCTCCAATTAGTGCACAGCAACTCAAACAAAGGGTCTTCTTAAAGGACAAGTCTCCTTAATGCAACCTAAATGGTCCTACGTTCCCTGTGCAGGGGCAACCCTTCTAAATCCCCCACCGCCAAGGCTGCGGCGCGCATGGGCATGGGCATTGGCTTCAGGGTCCCAGCTCCTTCCTCAGTGGGAGGCGGCTGCTGCTGGTGGCTTCCTCCATCGCATAGTTGGGCTGACACTATTAAGCCTGCTCCTAATAGGCTCTCTTAAGGCTAATAATGTGGCATACATAGCCAACAAATGCTAGAAGGAGTCACCAAAACTAAAGCAGCACTTTAAAATGCAACTCCTACATTTAGCATCGAGGAAATAAGCCCCTCCACCTTACTCCCAATTTGACACTCTCGGGAGAGTGCTTTAGGGGATGCTAATGCGTGTTTTGCCCTTCCTTGCTCCAACACGGGTCAGGCTCAGCACAGTGGAGAGGGAAAGACTCTGGCGGGGCGGAGGGGGTGGGGTGCGAGCTTTGTGCTCGCCCAGGGCCCTGCACTGGCCCCCTCCTCTGTCCTGCCCCTGAACATCCCAGACTCCGTTGGCTACAGTCGCCTGCTCCTTGCCAGGCCTTTGTGTTGACTCTGATGAGCCTTTGGGCGTTTCATGTCACTCTAGGAGCTGGAAGAGAGCCTGCCTCATGACACGGGGTTGCAAGGAGAGCCACTGGCCGTGGAAGAGGACTGCTTGCCTGGCCTCGCTCAGGAGTCCCATCCTGCCCACCCCGGGCATCTCTCTCTTTCCTGCCCGCTGACACGGTCTTTCTCCGGAGGGAAGCAGTGAGGCTACATCTCCGCACAGTGCTGGGTGGCCTGGGGAAGGCCGGGCACATGCCAAGCGGGGAGCTGGACACAGGTCTCCACCGAGTGCTGTCGGGGGGCTGGCACCGGTGCCTGGGGCACGTGTGCTCCAGGCACTTCCCAAATAAGCTCCACTGGTGCGGCCTCCTCTTCACCTGGATGTTGAGTTCCAGGGCCTCCTGCCACGCCTCCTCCAGCAGGAACAGGGCCTGCGCAGGCGTACTGCTTTCCTGCCCTTCAGCCTGCTCCTGGTGGGGAATGCAGGTGTGCGGGCATGTCCGGGTGTCCTGCCTCATTTCAGCAGGGTCACTTGCTCCTGCTGGTTCCTTCTGTGGCCCCACCTGGCCTCACAGAGCCCCACATCCTGCCCGTCAACCCCAAGGGGGACGCAAGGCCCTCAGCTCACCCAAGAGAGAACCCCCAACCTCCCTCTGCTCGTCCACCCACCCGCCTCAGCATATAGCACGGCCCAAGGCCCATCCCTGGGCCCTGGCACTGTCACGGTCCCTCTCCTGACCACAGGACACACTGGCGCTGGTGAGTGCCCGAGCAGTTAGGCCGCTGTCTTTTCTCCCATGGCCAGTGACTTGCAGGGCTGTGCAGGACCCAGGAGTCCTGCTGGCCTGTCCCTCCATAACGTACCAGGGGCAGGGAGTCGCAGAGCTGCACCTCGGAGGTGCTCTGGGGCCTAGCAAGTGCAGGGGACCGGAGGGGGCCTGGGAGCATGCCTGGGGCCACTGGCACATCAGGACAGGGCAGGAGCCCAGGAGGGAGAATCCAAGCACACGGGTAGCAGGCCCGGCCGGCCCTGCCGAGCTCCACTGGGTTGAAGAGCGGCCCAGCAGGGGCTGTGCAGGGCAGGGAAATGGGGACTGCTCCCCAGCCTCACAGCCCCAGCCTGCGGGGCTGAGGGGCTGCCCTGGCCCACAGGGCCCTGGCACACGCGTTTGCACATGGGAAGGGAGGCATCTGCACCTCCAGGCAGCAGTCAGCGGCTGGCAGGGTAGGGAGACTACGGGCCCTGCGGCAGATGAGCAGAGCCCGTGGGAGCACAAGGAGCAGCCGAGGGCTGACGGAGGCCCAGGGACAAGCACGGCTCATCCCAGCTTTGCCTGCCTGGAGAGCCCTGCAGCTGCAGCAAAAAGCCAGGCATCTGCGCTCCCAGGTGGCCGGCCGCACCGCTCCACCCCACAGCAACTCCCTCCTTTGCCCTTCACCCTTCCCCATGCAACCCTGAGAAGGGCTCCAGCGTCCCTGCACACCAGCCCTCAGAGCACCCCTGGGGCTGTGGGCACGTCAGGTGCAGCTGTGTCCTGGCCACCATGGTGTGCACCGTGCAGTGTCTCTGTGCGTGTGGAGAGCGCGGGCGCGTGTGCGGATGCGTGTGCAGCGTCAATGGTGTGCCGGGCTGGCGCACGTGCACTGTGCAGGTGCAGGCCTGGCTGTGCGGGAGGGTCTTGGTGAGTGAGAGGTGTGAGCTGTGTGCGTAGCCGTCCTGTGGAGGGTAATGAAGGAAGGGGCATGTGTCTGTGCGTGTGTCTGTGCGCTGTGCTGAGAACGGGTTAGGCAGTGGTGTGCATGCACGTGCACTCTGTGGCGCGCGTGCCTGCATGCTGCGGCCCGTGTGTGGGCGATATTCTGTTCAGGCTCTACAAAATAACTGGAGGAGCACATGGGTTTGTACAGCTCTTCCTTTCATCTTTCAGGAGCACGCTTCCAGACTTCGCCGCAATAGTCACGTTTCCTCTGCACCACCAGCAAGTCCTGGTCCCTTTCCCTTTGAGCCTGGAGAGTCATCCGCTGCCCAGGGCTAGGGCATGGAAAAGGAACCGTTTGGTTTCAGGCACAGGCAGAAGGGCACGGAAATGCTGCAGGCCTAGCGCAGGGCACATCTTCTGGCCTCTGCCTCTGCTGGCATTCCTATGCTTTCTCGGATGGGCGAGGGGCCCCCTGGGGTGCGAGGCAAGGACATGACCACATGACTACCACGGGCAGGTAATCAGCCTGCACAGGAGTCAGGCGCGGGATGAGACTTTGGCCCAAACTGGCATCAAAGCACAGGGCAAGGCCTCCACGTGTGGAGACTTGGGGAGGCAAGGACGGAGCGTGCCTTTGGAAAAGGGAGAGCCAAAGCGTCGCTCCAGGAATCCTGTCACCTTGGGTAGCCCCCGTGTTCTGGTCCCACCTGGGAATCCTACCCCTGAGAGCCCAACACCTGCCCCTGGGCTGGAAGGCTGCCTGCTCCCAGGCCACAGCCTCCAAAGCCTGTTGCTCTCCCTCGACGGGTGCCAGAAAAAGACCCCCCCCCCCCCCTCCTCTGGGCTCCTCCTGGGTGTGGAAGGAAGGCCAGTGCAGGGGAAGGCAAAACAGCACCCCCAGCTGGAGAAATTTACCAGAGGAAGCGCTTCTCTTGGGAATTCCTCTGCCGATTCAGCTCTACCCTCTGCTTCCACTCTTCCCGACGCGCTTGGTAAGTCTCCAAGACTTGCAGGGTGTGGCTTGCTCGTACAGAAAGCTGCCTGCAAGAGCAGGGAAAAAGTTCCCTCTCCCCTTCTGGCTGAGGCCCTCCTGCCTCTCCCCTCCACCAGCCCCTGCACACCCGCTCCCGCTGGCGGTGCCCGCAGCCTTCAACTTGCCCCATGCAGCTTGGGGCTGCCTGGCATCGGGGCCTTGCCCAAGGCATTGCCACGTCAACAGAAATCAGGGGACACCATACCCAGCCCCATGGCTCAGGAACTGCGCTTCCTCACACCTCGGACAGGTGCTGCCACTGCACCTTTCCAGGCCGGGGCTGGGGCCGGGGCCCGGGCCCGGGCACACTTACTCTTTGTGCAGCCGCGGCAGTCTCTCGGGCTTCCTCTTCTCTGCTCGGGGCACGAAGGCAGCAGTGCTCGCCTCTTTCCCAAGCGGGGGCCCTGGTGAGGCTGGCCGAACCTCCGGCAGTGGTTCAGCATGCCGCCAAGCCTGCGTTGGCGCCAGAGGACAACTCTGAAGCTGCTTCTCACCTCCCTCAAGTGCTCTCAACTCTCAGCACGGGGAGAAGCCAGCCACTACAGGGCCTGTGCGTCCCCCCAGCACACTTGTGTCTGCTTTGCCCTCAGAAAGCCCCATGAGGAGCACAGCGCCAGGCAGGGACCCTGCACTCGTAGCCTGGCCACGCTTCACCACACTTCCCTGCTGGCCCCTCTGCTTACCTGTGCTGCCTTGTGCTGATGCCCGCAAGCAGGAATTGCAGTTCGAGGTCTGCCTTGAGCAGGTCCTTCCTGCTTGCCGTCCTCTTCCGCCTTAGAGGAGCTCTCCCAAATTGTCTGCAGCCGGCTAAAAACACACAAGCCGCGTGAGGTGATTGGAGTTCCGGGTGAGGCTGTTCTGCATCTTGCGCTCACAAGCGGCTCGGGGCCAGCCTCTGCAGCACAAGGCAGTTCTGCTGGAGCTTTTGGTGTAGCTGAGTCCTTGCGTTCATGTCAACAGTGAGGAAAGAAAGCCTTGAGCTGCAGCACTGGCAGCAGGCCCAGGAGGCCCTAAGGAAAGCTCGGGATGCCCAGGTGTGGGCCCTCTCTGGGTGGCACAAGGGGAAAACCAATGCCGTTTGCAGCACCCAGAGCCTGCAGAGACCACTAGGCACCTCCTGCCAAAGGCACTGAAGTCAGGGACGTGCTCAGAAAGACTCTGTTTTGGGGTGAAACGGGACTATTAGTGGGGGAGCCACTGTCGGGGAAGGAGGAAGTGTACTAGGCACACAAGCAAGCCCGGCATGTAGTTCTCTCTGGTATGTAGTTCTCTCTGGCACTCCTCCTGTGCCAGACAACCGCCACACCCCTGCCCCTGCCACCCCAGCCCAACAACCTTCGGAAGAAATTCACAGGCATTACGTCCAACCTAAAAAGCAGGGAAAACAGACCCTACTCTCTGCTGCTGGGGCAGGGGCTTCTGACTTTCACATTCCTCTGAGAAGTGCTCTCATTCCCACTGCAACCAAAGGAGGGCCCTTCACATCCATAGGGGAGCAGAAAAACACCCGCCACTGCTGCAGTACTTCTTGCATCAACGCCAGTCCCTGGGACACCACTTGACAACCTCACAGACTTCATACCCACAGAGCGTACAGAAACAGAAACAGCTCCCTCCCTCCCAGAAGCCCAAAAGCACACGGCCACCCGCATGCTTTGCTCCAAGAGCCTCACCTGGCAGCTGGCTTGTTTCCCCTGCTTTCCCATGCCTTTCCTCCCTTCCAGCTGGCCCCAGAGAACGGGGGTGGAGAAAGCCTTTCTCGAGACAGGAGGCGCCCACCACAAGCACTGCCTGGAAGTAGCAAGGCAGAGGAGGCTCCTCAGCAAGCATCGTTCTTTGTCACCATTTGAACAAGAAGGACAGGCAGCTGTGCTCCAGCATCGGACCAAAGAGCCCAATTCCCTTGGAGCTTTGCTCCCAAGCAGGTCTTAGGCCCTTGCTGGTGCACGATCGCGTCCAGCCTTTCCTTTCTGCAGGGCAGTCTTCTGCCCTAGAGTTCTGTGCTGCTTCTACTGCTTTCTCTAGCCCTTAGGCTTCAAAAAGGGGACATGGCTGGCAGGTCCTGGGGACCTCATGCTACTCTCTCCTTTGGCGTGGCTGCAGGCTGGAGGGCAGAGTGTCACACGAGAAGGGGAACAGATTCCTGCCCATCTCTAAGGCGCTCACATGCACAGACTTGCAAGCTAGAGCAGGGCCCCGAGTGCCAGGGCAAAGTGCCCCTCAGCAGTGGCAGCTGCAGTTGGAGCTGCACAACTGCCCCGAGAGCCCCTTCCAGGAGGAGTGCCCCCAGATCTGTCGTGATGAGCAAAGAGAGGCACAGGAGAAGCAGGCCACTAGGCCCGGCACGGCATGTTAAGCTTGCCTCCAGCCCCTCCGCTGCACAGGACAAAAGGAAAACAAACACACCTCTCTCACCAGCCAGCTGGCACTTTACCTTTTCCCTCAGTCTGCTTGTTCTGCTCCCTGTCTTTTGCCGGCCCGCCTTTGGCAGCCTCCCGACACCCTCCGGAGGAAGATGCTGGTCGCACAGGCACAGGCGTGATGACCTCACCCTCACTCCTGGAAACAAGAAAGGGACGAGAGAGACGCTGACAGCAGAGCCTTGCAGAAACCTCCTCTACATGCTTGCCCTCCATCTAGAAAGAGAAAGTCACCAAAAGACTTGTTGGCCGCCCTTCACGTTGCAGTCGGACAGAGTCTACGCAAGAAACAACCCCTTCAAAGAGCTCCAAGAGCACAAGGTCACCCTCAGCCTTTTCTCCAAGAGCCTCACCTGGCAGGCAACTTCCTTCCTTTGCTTTTCCACTCCTCCTGCTTTCTCCCCCCAGCACCAGGTGACGCAGGTGGCAAAGGCCTTTCTTGAGCAAGCAGGCACGCAGCAGGAGCACTCCCTGCAGGCAGGAAAGGAGAAGGCTCTGCAGAAAGCGTCTTTGGGAGCACTTGGTCCAGAAGGACAGGCAGATCTGCTCCAGCACCGCATCAAACAGCCTGATCCCCCGGGAGCCGCGCTCTCTAAGAGCTCTTGCTCCCTAGCACGTCCTTGGCACACCTTAGCAGCCTCTTAGCAGTCCACCTTAGCAGCCTCTTAGCAGTCCTCTCCAGGCAATCTTGCTCCCCACCTTCACACGCCCGGCATCCGCCAGAGAGGCAGACCCCCTCCAGCACTGACACCTCGGGCCCAAATGTCCTAAAGCGAAAGAGGAGCTTGCGCTGGCCACCAGGGCGCAGCACCCCGGGGCAAAACTCTCCCAGGCAGCACATCCTGACCAGGGCTCCAACCACCTACCTACTGCCGAGGACCAACGGAACAAACACGCGCACACACACAAACACACGCCCGCCTGCACACCCTCCTCTCGCTCGCCAGTCACCTGTGGCCTGACCTTTTCCGTCCGCCCGCTCTTCCTCTTTCGGGCGTGTCCGGGATCCCTTGCAGGAAGACGCCACTTGCTGCTTCTCACGGGGAAGCTTCAACTCAAATCTGGAAATGACAAGACGCCACGGTGAAGAGAAGGCACCACTTCCCCTTTGCCTCCTGCCGGCCTTGTACTCAGAAAGAAGGCCTTTCGGGGCACGTGGGGCCCTCCAGGCTCACCCAAGACATGCTTAGGTCACAAACACAGGCCCTGTATGGATCGGGTGCCTTCCACACGATGCCTTTCCTCGGCCAGCCACACACAGCACATTCGGGAACCTTGGCTTTTGGAAGCCTCACCCACGAGAAAGAGACCAGTCACAGGAAAATGTGGCCCCCATTCCTCTCTAGGCCTAAGATTGGTTAGCAGTGCCAAACACCGCCACTATTGCCTGTTCCACCCTGGGGAGACCCCCAGAGTCCCAAGTACTTGCAGACAGCAAGCTAGGAAAGAGTTGCTCCGCAGCAAGTCCTTCCTGAGGAGACAAGCTCCAGCAGGACGCTGCTACCAAGCACGAGCTGAGAAGCAAACGTACCGTGGCAACATGAAGACGCTTCTGGGACCCATGCGGAAAGCCGCGCTCCTTCTTCCTTTTACCACCAGGTGTCTCGTCCCTGGCGTCTGAAACAGACACCGAGGTACGTGAGAGCATGCCAGCGCCATTACTGCCTTGCTCCTAAAGGCAGCAAATCTTTCTTGGGCTCAGGGAAGATGCTGCCCCTGGGACACCCTGAAACAAAGCTGTCTTTCCAAATACTAGCCCTCAACGAGGAAAGCAGAAGATGCCCAGCTCAGAGTGCAGAAGGAGGAACACCGTTGCCAGGCGCTTTGCAAGGGCGAGACTCAAGACGGTCAAGGAGGACGCTCCTTCTCTCTGCCTGCAGACATCAGGCACAGGAGAAGGCGTGTGGTTCGCCAGGGTTTCTGCAGGCTGGCGTTTGCCTCTGGAAGGTCTTGCTCTGCCCCTTCTTGGAAAGACAACTCCTGGCTCAGGCGTGCTCTTAGCCCCACAGTGTCTCCAAGCATTCACATGCTTGCATCCATCGCGTGGAAGAGCAGAAAGAGCCGGCCCTTGCTCGGCCTCTGCCCGGTGGCTAAGACCTGCGGGTGCCAACTCCCTCATGGGGGTGCAAGCAGCTGGGCAGGGCCTGATGAGGGATCTTTGGGAACACAGCCTGACCCAAAGGCCCTGGCCCTGGCCCAGAGAACACGCTGGGCAGAGCCCCCCAAGACAGCAGCAGAGAGAAGGAAGAGACAGGCCCGGGAACCAGTGGCTGGGCTACAGCCTTCTTGCATCTCTCTGAGCAAATCTGCTGGCCCTCTGCAGGAGCGAGCCCTTCAGCTCTGACTGCTTTCACATCGCAGCTGCCTAAGGACACCTGGCAGCTTGCGCTCAAGGACAGGGCCCCACGAGAGAGCTGGGGAAGGGCGTTGGGCTGGCGCAAGGAGACATGCCAAGCAGCGGGCGGATGCACGCGTGGCCCAGAAGAGCCTCGCTCATGCCGCAAGGGCCTCCAGGGGCCCTGGGAAGGCCTGATTAGCGCCAGAGTCATCGACTTACCCCCAGCAGAGCTTCTAGCAGCTTTCCAGTGCCATCCATGCTGAGGAGGAAGTCGTCATAAAACCTCATTGTCACTTCCTTCTTCCGTACAGAAAGAATGCCAATGCCCTTGAAGACAAAGTCCACGTCCTGTCTTTTTGACATGGCCCAGAAGAACGCCATCGCGGTCTCATGTATGGAACACTGCACCGTTGTCAAAGGCATGCGGGCACACACGGAGAGATTCTTGTACTGCAGAGGGACTATTCTTACGTCACCTAGACCGCAGCAAAAGACGAACAACGTCACCTTGGCAGCAGGCTCCAAGAACAAGGGGACAAGACTTTCTGGCAAGACGCTGCTGCTACAGAGCAGGCTCTTGAATCCCCTGCTGCAGCGCCTAGGAGCGGTTTATGGAGTCCCTCCTGGGAAGAGGCCGAGCACTCTGCAAACTCACGGGCTCAGGGGGGCAGCAGTCATTTGGCCAGGGCAGGAAGCAAAAGAAGAAAACTAACCATCCCGAAGGAACCCTTGACCGGAGGGCAGGACAAGGCGGGCAGATGGGTGCAGGGCCCACGACAAAGGGCCCGGCGCCACGCCATTGTGCCCTCTGGCTAAGCCGATGCCACGTCGATAGATACAAGGGCGAAGCAAAGCGCAAGGACGGCACCGCAGCCCGTAAGGACCATTCGGCCCCTCTGGCCCTTGGTAGCCAGCAAAAGTCTCCCTGCGCTGCTGGGGCCAGCAGCCTATCCCTCCCACGCACCCCGCTGCAGGCGTATTACTAGCAAAGCACACCCGGGGGCCCCTCTGAGCACCTGCTCCTGGCTGGCCTGTCCAGCTCAAACAAGCCAAAGTTGCTCTCAGGCCACTTTGAGGCGTTCAGCCATGTCTTCAGAGCAGTTGGCCTGCCCCTCAAGCTTGGGGCAAGGGCAGGCAAAGGTTTTTAACCTGTCTTCTTACCAGGAATGTCTTCTTGAGCGCCCCTGGCCTGGTATTCCTGGGCAACAACCTCCGAAATACGAAACATGGGTCTCCGAACGATCGAAAGCTCCCCGTTCACGGAGCACTCGGAGTGCTTCAGAACATAGAACACCCCCACTCCTAGTATCTTGACACCCTGAGAACAGCAGCAAAGAGGGAGAGAAGGAACAAGCATCAGTAGCCTGGAGACACAAAAACTGTCCGATGGCTTGCCAGAGCGTGGGGGCTGCTGCTCTGCGCCCTGCCCACCCCTAGCATGCCGAGGGCAAGATGGGCCACTTGGGAAAGCTTTGGAGAGAAAGCACATACTCCAGACCTTTCTTTCCTCTTGCTCCTCTGCTCTCCTCAAAAATCTCTTTGCACAAGCAACAGCAGAGACAACATTCCTCCCCTCCATACAGGTGGGGGGAGGGGGTGGCAGGGAGGGGAGCAGGGGGCATTTCCAACAGTGGGCACCAAGTCCTTGGCACTCTGTGGCACAGGGATGTCAGGGCCAGGCAAACCGCCAGCATTTCCGGAGGGGAGGAACAGGACACAAGACCCACCTTGTTCTCTGCCAAGCGCTCTAGAATGTATTCTGAGACGCTGTCCCAAATGCTAACAATCTCTGGAAAGCAAGGCAAAGAGGTATCATGCGCCAAGTCAGCAAGCTCACTACCTTTCAGCACCCCGCTCCCCAGGCAGGTGGCAAGTGCAGGTGAGATGAAACGTACCGCCACCCCAAGCCAAAACACGCAAGGCGCTCCCCAGGACGGCCCTTCCGGACCTCAGCCGCAAGGACACTGCAGGGACGCCTCCGCCCACTTCTAAGCAAGGCTCCTGTCCTTTCAGGTGGCCATGCCAAAGGGCGACCCACCCGCTCGGGAAACGGGGACTAGGTTCCCACAGCAGCGAGAAGACCGTGCAGTGCCTACCCACAGGAGTCACCCACGCTCAGGGCAGCCCCAGCTGCCTCCCCTGCAGGGACCATTTTCACCTCCATTCAACGCCTGCACACACACACGCTCTGCACGGCCACCCGAGCAGCCCCAGCCCTTTCAGCCAGCTGCCAGCTCAGGGCACGCAATCCCCACTGCGAGGCAACCCACGGCTTCTGCCTGCACGTGCCCTGGAAGGCACGGGCAGAGGAAGCTCCTCAGGACAACGAGCCAGCCGGCCCGGCTGCCAAACTCACCCCTGGGCTGCCAACGGTCGAGCGGCCTGCTCTCCCGTGCCACCCACTCGCCCTGTCCAGCCCTCCCCTACAGAGCCCAGCGCTTCCATTGCCTGTCTCGCGGCTCATACCGTCTACAGCCTTACCGTAACGGTTGAGATTCCTGAGCGTTGGAAACATGTCATGCCACAGTTTCGCCATCTTCGCGCCCCCTCGCGCTCAATGGGGCCCTGTAGCAGGAGGGTGACGAGGAAACTTCTCCTCCCAGGAGCCGCCTCCTCCTCCTCCTCTGCACTTCCCCAGGTAGGCTCCAGCGCTGTCGCGCGGCCTCCCTTCGCCCTCTCGGTGCGCTGCAAAGCAGCTCCTCCAGAGAAGAGCGGTGGCGAGAGCAGCCCCAGCACCTGCACGTGCCAAGGCCTCGCAGGGAAGTGTGGGCAGGGCTCGGGGGCCCCGTGGCGGGAGGGGAGCTGTGACTGTGATGCGGCATGTCCCACTGTGAGCCCAGCCCGTGTCACCAAGGGGCTCACAGGCACCCTTACCGTCCAAAGCATTTCTCTTGGGCCCACAGGAGGGGCAATTTCACAGCCCCAGAGCAGCCAGACCGCAAAGGGGTTTCAGCAGGTCTCCGCTCTGACCTCCTGCTGCAAGTGCGGCTGACCAGAGCAGACTTCCCAGGCCCGGGCGCCACTGAGGGGCCACTGGCTCCATGGATTCCCCCACCACCCCGGGCCCCTGGGCCAGTGCTCCACCACCCTTAGGCTACAGCGCTTTTCCCCGTCTCTCATGGCAATTGCCCCCACTGCCACTACTGCCATTGCCCATCCTCCCGGCCCCCCCCCACCCGGCACCTCTGGGAAGGCTCTGCCTCCACCCTCTCACCCCCCTCCCGTTAGGCCCCTGCCGCCTGATCCTCTTGCGCCTTCTCTTCTCCCGGCTCAACAGCCCCACGCCCTCAGCCTCTCCTCGCACTGCTGGGCTCCAGCTGCCCACCAGCTCCCAGCCCGCCCCACAACGAACGGCTCCTCCAGGGCCACGCTCCCTTCCTGGTGTCCCTGCCCCCCTGCAGCTCCCCCACGGGCCACAGTCCCCTCAGAGGCGCACCTCCTCTGGCATGAAGCGCCTCCTTCCAAAAGTACCTCTCCAGCCATGTCCCCAGCAACGGCTCCTTGCACGGCTCGCCTTCGCTTCCTTCTGCTTTTCTCCAGAAACACGCCTCTGCACCCTTCTCCTCACGAGTGCCCCTTCGTGTGGCCTCCTGTGGCTCCACGGAGGCCGCCCCCAGCTGCGGGATCTGCGGCCCTGCCGCCGCATGCCCCAGGCAGGGGCCGGGCCTCGGTGCCCCGCTCCTCCCTCCCTCCCTCCCTCCCTGCTTGCCTGCCTGCCTGCCTGCCTGCCCGCCCGCTGCCCCAGCGTTGGGGGAAAGCCTTGCCCGGGCCCTGGGTGGCGCTGCGGGCTCCCTGCTGTGCCCAGAGCCCCCGGCCCCGCACGGGCAGCCCCGAGCAGCACGCCCAGGTGGCACTGCTTGCTGCGCAGTAAGGACTGGTGCCAGGGACTGTCGGGGATGGGGGAGGCCCTGCTGCCCGCGGGGAGGCGGGAGGCAGGCAGCGTTGAGCCGGGGCCCGGCAGCCCACCGGGAGCTGGTGGGGGTGTGGGGCAGAGCCATAGCAAGGGAAGGGGCCAGAGTGCAGGAGGCAATCCCAGGTGCCCCCTCCCCGAGCAGAGGGGCCTGGGAGAAGGCAGGGGGTCAGGGCCGGGCCGGGGGCTGGTGGCCGGGTGCTTGGCTGCGCCATGCTGACCTGCTCATGCCAGGGCATGGCTGCTTTGTGCCGATTGCAGGCAGTGTCCCCCCGCGGAGGAGCTGGCCCCTGCTGGCTTCCCCTTGGGCCATGCAGCTGCCTGCCAGTGCTCAAGGTCCCGCCGGGGCTCCAGCGACGCTGGGAGAGGTGCCGAGGGGGCACCGGCTGCTGCTAGCAACTTCCCGGGGACCCCTGAGGCAGTGGCTGGTGCTGAGGGAAGGGCAGCGGGCAAGGAGCCGCAGGCAGCACTTGTTTGACCCATGCGTTGCCTCTGCTTGCAGGCCACACTGCCCAAGGCATTGGGACTTGAGCGCGGCAGCCAGGCGAGGCAGGGCAGCTGCCGCTGAGGCAGCAGAGCCAAGCCCCAAGCCCCTCCGCTCGGTGAGGCTTGGGAAGGGCAGAGCTGGGAGAAGCTGGTGCCCCTCAAACCTCGTTCTCCCAGCAGAGCAGAGGGCACGTAAGGCAGCGCTTTCAGCCAGTGAAAATTGCTGGCTCATGCCTTCCTTTTTCAGAGGCCTGGTTTGTGCAAGGCCAGCGGTGCTGCCTGCCCACCAGTGCCCACCCAGGCTGCGGTCGGAGGAGACCTGCTCCTTGCATTGGTCCCGACCAGAGTTCGGCACCAGAAGACACAGCCCCTGAGGGGGCACCGCAGCACACAAGTGTGGCTTGGCATGCCTGGCTCACCAGCAGAAAGGGACCATGCAGACTAAGGTGGAGTCAATCAGCCAGAACGGAGCACAGAGCAACAATACAGTTGAAAACACAAAGCCTAGCTAAGTGTGTGTGAGGTTCCCCGTGGGGAGCCCCGTGATGCTTCTGGGGAGGCCTTGGGCAGGGAGGTGCCTCCTGCCGAGGCCCCCGGCAGCTGGGATGCCGGCTGCAGGGCTTTCGGCAGCTCCAGCTTCCCTCTTCCTGCCCTGCCAGGGGTGAAGGCCAGGCTGCCTGCAGGGATGGGCTACTGCCGCCCCCAGGCCTCCTGAGGAGGGGCAGTGCAGCCCCAAAACCACCTTGCAAAGCCAGCAGCCCTGGGCGTGGGCTGAGGTGGGTGCCAGGGTGCACGCTGGAGCGCAGACTCTGGGATCCACAGGCCTCCAAGGCCAGGGCCTGCAGGGCCAGGGCAGGGATGACGAGGCTGTGGGGCTCTGACCCTGCAAGAGAGACCGCAGGAACACCTTGTGCTGGCCCTGGGCTGAGAGCAGAGGGGAGCAGGAGGCTTCGTGGCCTCCACGCCCCAAACCAACAGCAAATTTGTGCCCAAAAGCTCTCAGAGGAGGCTTCAGTCCCGGTCAGCTGCCCGTGTCCTGCACTGATTTCGTATGCTCAAACCTTGTGATGGGCAGAAGGCAACATGCTTGTACCCCAAGGCAGCCCCCTTTAGTGGCCAAGCCAAGGACCTGCTCTTAGCATCACTGCAGGAGTAACCGTCTAATTAAAGGCTTGCAATTAGCCCACCTCCAATTAGTGCACAGCAACTCAAACAAAGGGTCTTCTTAAAGGACAAGTCTCCTTAATGCAACCTAAATGGTCCTACGTTCCCTGTGCAGGGGCGACCCTTCTAAATCCCCCACCGCCAAGGCTGCGGCGCACATGAGCATGGGCATGGGCATTGGCTTCAGGGTCCCAGCTCCTTCCTCAGTGGGAGGCGGCTGCTGCTGGTGGCTTCCTCCATCGCATAGTTGGGCTGACACTATTAAGCCTGCTCCTAATAGGCTCTCTTAAGGCTAATAATGTGGCATACATAGCCAACAAATGCTAGAAGGAGTCACCAAAACTAAAGCAGCACTTTAAAATGCAACTCCTACATTTAGCATCGAGGAAATAAGCCCCTCCACCTTACTCCCAATTTGACACTCTCGGGAGAGTGCTTTAGGGGATGCTAATGCGTGTTTTGCCCTTCCTTGCTCCAACACGGGTCAGGCTCAGCACAGTGGAGAGGGAAAGACTCTGGCGGGGCGGAGGGGGTGGGGTGCGAGCTTTGTGCTCGCCCAGGGCCCTGCACTGGCCCCCTCCTCTGTCCTGCCCCTGAACATCCCAGACTCCGTTGGCTACAGTCGCCTGCTCCTTGCCAGGCCTTTGTGTTGACTCTGATGAGCCTTTGGGCGTTTCATGTCACTCTAGGAGCTGGAAGAGAGCCTGCCTCATGACACGGGGTTGCAAGGAGAGCCACTGGCCGTGGAAGAGGACTGCTTGCCTGGCCTCGCTCAGGAGTCCCATCCTGCCCACCCCGGGCATCTCTCTCTTTCCTGCCCGCTGACACGGTCTTTCTCCGGAGGGAAGCAGTGAGGCTACATCTCCGCACAGTGCTGGGTGGCCTGGGGAAGGCCGGGCACATGCCAAGCGGGGAGCTGGACACAGGTCTCCACCGAGTGCTGTCGGGGGGCTGGCACCGGTGCCTGGGGCACGTGTGCTCCAGGCACTTCCCAAATAAGCTCCACTGGTGCGGCCTCCTCTTCACCTGGATGTTGAGTTCCAGGGCCTCCTGCCACGCCTCCTCCAGCAGGAACAGGGCCTGCGCAGGCGTACTGCTTTCCTGCCCTTCAGCCTGCTCCTGGTGGGGAATGCAGGTGTGCGGGCATGTCCGGGTGTCCTGCCTCATTTCAGCAGGGTCACTTGCTCCTGCTGGTTCCTTCTGTGGCCCCACCTGGCCTCACAGAGCCCCACATCCTGCCCGTCAACCCCAAGGGGGACGCAAGGCCCTCAGCTCACCCAAGAGAGAACCCCCAACCTCCCTCTGCTCGTCCACCCACCCGCCTCAGCATATAGCACGGCCCAAGGCCCATCCCTGGGCCCTGGCACTGTCACGGTCCCTCTCCTGACCACAGGACACACTGGCGCTGGTGAGTGCCCGAGCAGTTAGGCCGCTGTCTTTTCTCCCATGGCCAGTGACTTGCAGGGCTGTGCAGGACCCAGGAGTCCTGCTGGCCTGTCCCTCCATAACGTACCAGGGGCAGGGAGTCGCAGAGCTGCACCTCGGAGGTGCTCTGGGGCCTAGCAAGTGCAGGGGACCGGAGGGGGCCTGGGAGCATGCCTGGGGCCACTGGCACATCAGGACAGGGCAGGAGCCCAGGAGGGAGAATCCAAGCACACGGGTAGCAGGCCCGGCCGGCCCTGCCGAGCTCCACTGGGTTGAAGAGCGGCCCAGCAGGGGCTGTGCAGGGCAGGGAAATGGGGACTGCTCCCCAGCCTCACAGCCCCAGCCTGCGGGGCTGAGGGGCTGCCCTGGCCCACAGGGCCCTGGCACACGCGTTTGCACATGGGAAGGGAGGCATCTGCACCTCCAGGCAGCAGTCAGCGGCTGGCAGGGTAGGGAGACTACGGGCCCTGCGGCAGATGAGCAGAGCCCGTGGGAGCACAAGGAGCAGCCGAGGGCTGACGGAGGCCCAGGGACAAGCACGGCTCATCCCAGCTTTGCCTGCCTGGAGAGCCCTGCAGCTGCAGCAAAAAGCCAGGCATCTGCGCTCCCAGGTGGCCGGCCGCACCGCTCCACCCCACAGCAACTCCCTCCTTTGCCCTTCACCCTTCCCCATGCAACCCTGAGAAGGGCTCCAGCGTCCCTGCACACCAGCCCTCAGAGCACCCCTGGGGCTGTGGGCACGTCAGGTGCAGCTGTGTCCTGGCCACCATGGTGTGCACCGTGCAGTGTCTCTGTGCGTGTGGAGAGCGCGGGCGCGTGTGCGGATGCGTGTGCAGCGTCAATGGTGTGCCGGGCTGGCGCACGTGCACTGTGCAGGTGCAGGCCTGGCTGTGCGGGAGGGTCTTGGTGAGTGAGAGGTGTGAGCTGTGTGCGTAGCCGTCCTGTGGAGGGTAATGAAGGAAGGGGCATGTGTCTGTGCGTGTGTCTGTGCGCTGTGCTGAGAACGGGTTAGGCGGTGGTGTGCATGCACGTGTACTCTGTGGCGTGCGTGCCTGCATGCTGCGGCCCGTGTGTGGGCGATATTCTGTTCAGGCTCTACAAAATAACTGGAGGAGCACATGGGTTTGTACAGCTCTTCCTTTCATCTTTCAGGAGCACGCTTCCAGACTTCGCCGCAATAGTCACGTTTCCTCTGCACCACCAGCAAGTCCTGGTCCCTTTCCCTTTGAGCCTGGAGAGTCATCCGCTGCCCAGGGCTAGGGCATGGAAAAGGAACCGTTTGGTTTCAGGCACAGGCAGAAGGGCACGGAAATGCTGCAGGCCTAGCGCAGGGCACATCTTCTGGCCTCTGCCTCTGCTGGCATTCCTATGCTTTCTCGGATGGGCGAGGGGCCCCCTGGGGTGCGAGGCAAGGACATGACCACATGACTACCACGGGCAGGTAATCAGCCTGCACAGGAGTCAGGCGCGGGATGAGACTTTGGCCCAAACTGGCATCAAAGCACAGGGCAAGGCCTCCACGTGTGGAGACTTGGGGAGGCAAGGACGGAGCGTGCCTTTGGAAAAGGGAGAGCCAAAGCGTCGCTCCAGGAATCCTGTCACCTTGGGTAGCCCCCGTGTTCTGGTCCCACCTGGGAATCCTACCCCTGAGAGCCCAACACCTGCCCCTGGGCTGGAAGGCTGCCTGCTCCCAGGCCACAGCCTCCAAAGCCTGTTGCTCTCCCTCGACGGGTGCCAGAAAAAGACCCCCGCCCCCCTCCCCTCCTCTGGGCTCCTCCTGGGTGTGGAAGGAAGGCCAGTGCAGGGGAAGGCAAAACAGCACCCCCAGCTGGAGAAATTTACCAGAGGAAGCGCTTCTCTTGGGAATTCCTCTGCCGATTCAGCTCTACCCTCTGCTTCCACTCTTCCCGACGCGCTTGGTAAGTCTCCAAGACTTGCAGGGTGTGGCTTGCTCGTACAGAAAGCTGCCTGCAAGAGCAGGGAAAAAGTTCCCTCTCCCCTTCTGGCTGAGGCCCTCCTGCCTCTCCCCTCCACCAGCCCCTGCACACCCGCTCCCGCTGGCGGTGCCCGCAGCCTTCAACTTGCCCCATGCAGCTTGGGGCTGCCTGGCATCGGGGCCTTGCCCAAGGCATTGCCACGTCAACAGAAATCAGGGGACACCATACCCAGCCCCATGGCTCAGGAACTGCGCTTCCTCACACCTCGGACAGGTGCTGCCACTGCACCTTTCCAGGCCGGGGCTGGGGCCGGGGCCCGGGCCCGGGCACACTTACTCTTTGTGCAGCCGCGGCAGTCTCTCGGGCTTCCTCTTCTCTGCTCGGGGCACGAAGGCAGCAGTGCTCGCCTCTTTCCCAAGCGGGGGCCCTGGTGAGGCTGGCCGAACCTCCGGCAGTGGTTCAGGATGCCGCCAAGCCTGCGTTGGCGCCAGAGGACAACTCTGAAGCTGCTTCTCACCTCCCTCAAGTGCTCTCAACTCTCAGCACGGGGAGAAGCCAGCCACTACAGGGCCTGTGCGTCCCCCCAGCACACTTGTGTCTGCTTTGCCCTCAGAAAGCCCCATGAGGAGCACAGCGCCAGGCAGGGACCCTGCACTCGTAGCCTGGCCACGCTTCACCACACTTCCCTGCTGGCCCCTCTGCTTACCTGTGCTGCCTTGTGCTGATGCCCGCAAGCAGGAATTGCAGTTCGAGGTCTGCCTTGAGCAGGTCCTTCCTGCTTGCCGTCCTCCTCCGCCTTAGAGGAGCTCTCCTGAATTGTCTGCAGCCGGCTAAAAACACACAAGCCGCGTGAGGTGATTGGAGTTCCGGGTGAGGCTGTTCTGCATCTTGCGCTCACAAGCGGCTCGGGGCCAGCCTCTGCAGCACAAGGCAGTTCTGCTGGAGCTTTTGGTGTAGCTGAGTCCTTGCGTTCATGTCAACAGTGAGGAAAGAAAGCCTTGAGCTGCAGCACTGGCAGCGGGCCCAGGAGGCCCTAAGGAAAGCTCGGGATGCCCAGGTGTGGGCCCTCTCTGGGTGGCACAAGGGGAAAACCAATGCCGTTTGCAGCACCCAGAGCCTGCAGAGACCACTAGCCACCTCCTGCCAAAGGCACTGAAGTCAGGGACGTGCTCAGAAAGACTCTGTTTTGGGGTGAAACGGGACTATTAGTGGGGGAGCCACTGTCGGGGAAGGAGGAAGTGTACCAGGCACACAAGCAAGCCCGGCATGTAGTTCTCTCTGGTATGTAGTTCTCTCTGGCACTCCTCCTGTGCCAGACAACCGCCACACCCCTGCCCCTGCCACCCCAGCCCAACAACCTTCGGAAGAAATTCACAGGCATTACGTCCAACCTAAAAAGCAGGGAAAACAGACCCTACTCTCTGCTGCTGGGGCAGGGGCTTCTGACTTTCACATTCCTCTGAGAAGTGCTCTCATTCCCACTGCAACCAAAGGAGGGCCCTTCACATCCATAGGGGAGCAGAAAAACACCCGCCACTGCTGCAGTACTTCTTGCATCAACGCCAGTCCCTGGGACACCACTTGACAACCTCACAGACTTCATACCCACAGAGCGTACAGAAACAGAAACAGCTCCCTCCCTCCCAGAAGCCCAAAAGCACACGGCCACCCGCATGCTTTGCTCCAAGAGCCTCACCTGGCAGCTGGCTTGTTTCCCCTGCTTTCCCATGCCTTTCCTCCCTTCCAGCTGGCCCCAGAGAACGGGGGTGGAGAAAGCCTTTCTCGAGACAGGAGGCGCCCACCACAAGCACTGCCTGGAAGTAGCAAGGCAGAGGAGGCTCCTCAGCAAGCATCGTTCTTTGTCACCATTTGAACAAGAAGGACAGGCAGCTGTGCTCCAGCATCGGACCAAAGAGCCCAATTCCCTTGGAGCTTTGCTCCCAAGCAGGTCTTAGGCCCTTGCTGGCGCACGATCGCGTCCAGCCTTTCCTTTCTGCAGGGCAGTCTTCTGCCCTAGAGTTCTGTGCTGCTTCTACTGCTTTCTCTAGCCCTTAGGCTTCAAAAAGGGGACATGGCTGGCAGGTCCTGGGGACCTCATGCTACTCTCTCCTTTGGCGTGGCTGCAGGCTGGAGGGCAGAGTGTCACACGAGAAGGGGAACAGATTCCTGCCCATCTCTAAGGCGCTCACATGCACAGACTTGCAAGCTAGAGCAGGGCCCCGAGTGCCAGGGCAAAGTGCCCCTCAGCAGTGGCAGCTGCAGTTGGAGCTGCACAACTGCCCCGAGAGCCCCTTCCAGGAGGAGTGCCCCCAGATCTGTCGTGATGAGCAAAGAGAGGCACAGGAGAAGCAGGCCACTAGGCCCGGCACGGCATGTTAAGCTTGCCTCCAGCCCCTCCGCTGCACAGGACAAAAGGAAAACAAACACACCTCTCTCACCAGCCAGCTGGCACTTTACCTTTTCCCTCAGTCTGCTTGTTCTGCTCCCTGTCTTTTGCCGGCCCGCCTTTGGCAGCCTCCCGACACCCTCCGGAGGAAGATGCTGGTCGCACAGGCACAGGCGTGATGACCTCACCCTCACTCCTGGAAACAAGAAAGGGACGAGAGAGACGCTGACAGCAGAGCCTTGCAGAAACCTCCTCTACATGCTTGCCCTCCATCTAGAAAGAGAAAGTCACCAAAAGACTTGTTGGCCGCCCTTCACGTTGCAGTCGGACAGAGTCTACGCAAGAAACAACCCCTTCAAAGAGCTCCAAGAGCACAAGGTCACCCTCAGCCTTTTCTCCAAGAGCCTCACCTGGCAGGCAACTTCCTTCCTTTGCTTTTCCACTCCTCCTGCTTTCTCCCCCCAGCACCAGGTGACGCAGGTGGCAAAGGCCTTTCTTGAGCAAGCAGGCACGCAGCAGGAGCACTCCCTGCAGGCAGGAAAGGAGAAGGCTCTGCAGAAAGCGTCTTTGGGAGCACTTGGTCCAGAAGGACAGGCAGATCTGCTCCAGCACCGCATCAAACAGCCTGATCCCCCGGGAGCCGCGCTCTCTAAGAGCTCTTGCTCCCTAGCACGTCCTTGGCACACCTTAGCAGCCTCTTAGCAGTCCACCTTAGCAGCCTCTTAGCAGTCCTCTCCAGGCAATCTTGCTCCCCACCTTCACACGCCCGGCATCCGCCAGAGAGGCAGACCCCCTCCAGCACTGACACCTCGGGCCCAAATGTCCTAAAGCGAAAGAGGAGCTTGCGCTGGCCACCAGGGCGCAGCACCCCGGGGCAAAACTCTCCCAGGCAGCACATCCTGACCAGGGCTCCAACCACCTACCTACTGCCGAGGACCAACGGAACAAACACGCGCACACACACAAACACACGCCCGCCTGCACACCCTCCTCTCGCTCGCCAGTCACCTGTGGCCTGACCTTTTCCGTCCGCCCGCTCTTCCTCTTTCGGGCGTGTCCGGGATCCCTTGCAGGAAGACGCCACTTGCTGCTTCTCACGGGGAAGCTTCAACTCAAATCTGGAAATGACAAGACGCCACGGTGAAGAGAAGGCACCACTTCCCCTTTGCCTCCTGCCGGCCTTGTACTCAGAAAGAAGGCCTTTCGGGGCACGTGGGGCCCTCCAGGCTCACCCAAGACATGCTTAGGTCACAAACACAGGCCCTGTATGGATCGGGTGCCTTCCACACGATGCCTTTCCTCGGCCAGCCACACACAGCACATTCGGGAACCTTGGCTTTTGGAAGCCTCACCCACGAGAAAGAGACCAGTCACAGGAAAATGTGGCCCCCATTCCTCTCTAGGCCTAAGATTGGTTAGCAGTGCCAAACACCGCCACTATTGCCTGTTCCACCCTGGGGAGACCCCCAGAGTCCCAAGTACTTGCAGACAGCAAGCTAGGAAAGAGTTGCTCCGCAGCAAGTCCTTCCTGAGGAGACAAGCTCCAGTAGGACGCTGCTACCAAGCACGAGCTGAGAAGCAAACGTACCGTGGCAACATGAAGACGCTTCTGGGACCCATGCGGAAAGCCGCGCTCCTTCTTCCTTTTACCACCAGGTGTCTCGTCCCTGGCGTCTGAAACAGACACCGAGGTACGTGAGAGCATGCCAGCGCCATTACTGCCTTGCTCCTAAAGGCAGCAAATCTTTCTTGGGCTCAGGGAAGATGCTGCCCCTGGGACACCCTGAAACAAAGCTGTCTTTCCAAATACTAGCCCTCAACGAGGAAAGCAGAAGATGCCCAGCTCAGAGTGCAGAAGGAGGAACACCGTTGCCAGGCGCTTTGCAAGGGCGAGACTCAAGACGGTCAAGGAGGACGCTCCTTCTCTCTGCCTGCAGACATCAGGCACAGGAGAAGGCGTGTGGTTCGCCAGGGTTTCTGCAGGCTGGCGTTTGCCTCTGGAAGGTCTTGCTCTGCCCCTTCTTGGAAAGACAACTCCTGGCTCAGGCGTGCTCTTAGCCCCACAGTGTCTCCAAGCATTCACATGCTTGCATCCATCGCGTGGAAGAGCAGAAAGAGCCGGCCCTTGCTCGGCCTCTGCCCGGTGGCTAAGACCTGCGGGTGCCAACTCCCTCATGGGGGTGCAAGCAGCTGGGCAGGGCCTGATGAGGGATCTTTGGGAACACAGCCTGACCCAAAGGCCCTGGCCCTGGCCCAGAGAACACGCGGGGCAGAGCCCCCCAAGACAGCAGCAGAGAGAAGGAAGAGACAGGCCCGGGAACCAGTGGCTGGGCTACAGCCTTCTTGCATCTCTCTGAGCAAATCTGCTGGCCCTCTGCAGGAGCGAGCCCTTCAGCTCTGACTGCTTTCACATCGCAGCTGCCTAAGGACACCTGGCAGCTTGCGCTCAAGGACAGGGCCCCACGAGAGAGCTGGGGAAGGGCGTTGGGCTGGCGCAAGGAGACATGCCAAGCAGCGGGCGGATGCACGCGTGGCCCAGAAGAGCCTCGCTCATGCCGCAAGGGCCTCCAGGGGCCCTGGGAAGGCCTGATTAGCACCAGAGTCATCGACTTACCCCCAGCAGAGCTTCTAGCAGCTTTCCAGTGCCATCCATGCTGAGGAGGAAGTCGTCATAAAACCTCATTGTCACTTCCTTCTTCCGTACAGAAAGAATGCCAATGCCCTTGAAGACAAAGTCCACGTCCTGTCTTTTTGACATGGCCCAGAAGAACGCCATCGCGGTCTCATGTATGGAACACTGCACCGTTGTCAAAGGCATGCGGGCACACACGGAGAGATTCTTGTACTGCAGAGGGACTATTCTTACGTCACCTAGACCGCAGCAAAAGACGAACAACGTCACCTCGGCAGCAGGCTCCAAGAACAAGGGGACAAGACTTTCTGGCAAGACGCTGCTGCTACAGAGCAGGCTCTTGAATCCCCTGCTGCAGCGCCTAGGAGCGGTTTATGGAGTCCCTCCTGGGAAGAGGCCGAGCACTCTGCAAACTCACGGGCTCAGGGGGGCAGCAGTCATTTGGCCAGGGCAGGAAGCAAAAGAAGAAAACTAACCATCCCGAAGGAACCCTTGACCGGAGGGCAGGACAAGGCGGGCAGATGGGTGCAGGGCCCACGACAAAGGGCCCGGCGCCACGCCATTGTGCCCTCTGGCTAAGCCGATGCCACGTCGATAGATACAAGGGCGAAGCAAAGCGCAAGGACGGCACCGCAGCCCGTAAGGACCATTCGGCCCCTCTGGCCCTTGGTAGCCAGCAAAAGTCTCCCTGCGCTGCTGGGGCCAGCAGCCTATCCCTCCCACGCACCCCGCTGCAGGCGTATTACTAGCAAAGCACACCCGGGGGCCCCTCTGAGCACCTGCTCCTGGCTGGCCTGTCCAGCTCAAACAAGCCAAAGTTGCTCTCAGGCCACTTTGAGGCGTTCAGCCATGTCTTCAGAGCAGTTGGCCTGCCCCTCAAGCTTGGGGCAAGGGCAGGCAAAGGTTTTTAACCTGTCTTCTTACCAGGAATGTCTTCTTGAGCGCCCCTGGCCTGGTATTCCTGGGCAACAACCTCCGAAATACGAAACATGGGTCTCCGAACGATCGAAAGCTCCCCGTTCACGGAGCACTCGGAGTGCTTCAGAACATAGAACACCCCCACTCCTAGTATCTTGACACCCTGAGAACAGCAGCAAAGAGGGAGAGAAGGAACAAGCATCAGTAGCCTGGAGACACAAAAACTGTCCGATGGCTTGCCAGAGCGTGGGGGCTGCTGCTCTGCGCCCTGCCCACCCCTAGCATGCCGAGGGCAAGATGGGCCACTTGGGAAAGCTTTGGAGAGAAAGCACATACTCCAGACCTTTCTTTCCTCTTGCTCCTCTGCTCTCCTCAAAAATCTCTTTGCACAAGCAACAGCAGAGACAACATTCCTCCCCTCCATACAGGTGGGGGGAGGGGGTGGCAGGGAGGGGAGCAGGGGGCATTTCCAACAGTGGGCACCAAGTCCTTGGCACTCTGTGGCACAGGGATGTCAGGGCCAGGCAAACCGCCAGCATTTCCGGAGGGGAGGAACAGGACACAAGACCCACCTTGTTCTCTGCCAAGCGCTCTAGAATGTATTCTGAGACGCTGTCCCAAATGCTAACAATCTCTGGAAAGCAAGGCAAAGAGGTATCATGCGCCAAGTCAGCAAGCTCACTACCTTTCAGCACCCCGCTCCCCAGGCAGGTGGCAAGTGCAGGTGAGATGAAACGTACCGCCACCCCAAGCCAAAACACGCAAGGCGCTCCCCAGGACGGCCCTTCCGGACCTCAGCCGCAAGGACACTGCAGGGACGCCTCCGCCCACTTCTAAGCAAGGCTCCTGTCCTTTCAGGTGGCCATGCCAAAGGGCGACCCACCCGCTCGGGAAACGGGGACTAGGTTCCCACAGCAGCGAGAAGACCGTGCAGTGCCTACCCACAGGAGTCACCCACGCTCAGGGCAGCCCCAGCTGCCTCCCCTGCAGGGACCATTTTCACCTCCATTCAACGCCTGCACACACACACGCTCTGCACGGCCACCCGAGCAGCCCCAGCCCTTTCAGCCAGCTGCCAGCTCAGGGCACGCAATCCCCACTGCGAGGCAACCCACGGCTTCTGCCTGCACGTGCCCTGGAAGGCACGGGCAGAGGAAGCTCCTCAGGACAACGAGCCAGCCGGCCCGGCTGCCAAACTCACCCCTGGGCTGCCAACGGTCGAGCGGCCTGCTCTCCCGTGCCACCCACTCGCCCTGTCCAGCCCTCCCCTACAGAGCCCAGCGCTTCCATTGCCTGTCTCGCGGCTCATACCGTCTACAGCCTTACCGTAACGGTTGAGATTCCTGAGCGTTGGAAACATGTCATGCCACAGTTTCGCCATCTTCGCGCCCCCTCGCGCTCAATGGGGCCCTGTAGCAGGAGGGTGCCGAGGAAACTTCTCCTCCCAGGAGCCGCCTCCTCCTCCTCCTCTGCACTTCCCCAGGTAGGCTCCAGCGCTGTCGCGCGGCCTCCCTTCGCCCTCTCGGTGCGCTGCAAAGCAGCTCCTCCAGAGAAGAGCGGTGGCGAGAGCAGCCCCAGCACCTGCACGTGCCAAGGCCTCGCAGGGAAGTGTGGGCAGGGCTCGGGGGCCCCGTGGCGGGAGGGGAGCTGTGACTGTGATGCGGCATGTCCCACTGTGAGCCCAGCCCGTGTCACCAAGGGGCTCACAGGCACCCTTACCGTCCAAAGCATTTCTCTTGGGCCCACAGGAGGGGCAATTTCACAGCCCCAGAGCAGCCAGACTGCAAAGGGGTTTCAGCAGGTCTCCGCTCTGACCTCCTGCTGCAAGTGCGGCTGACCAGAGCAGACTTCCCAGGCCCGGGCGCCACTGAGGGGCCACTGGCTCCATGGATTCCCCCACCACCCCGGGCCCCTGGGCCAGTGCTCCACCACCCTTAGGCTACAGCGCTTTTCCCCGTCTCTCATGGCAATTGCCCCCACTGCCACTACTGCCATTGCCCATCCTCCCGGCCCCCCCCCACCCGGCACCTCTGGGAAGGCTCTGCCTCCACCCTCTCACCCCCCTCCCGTTAGGCCCCTGCCGCCTGATCCTCTTGCGCCTTCTCTTCTCCCGGCTCAACAGCCCCACGCCCTCAGCCTCTCCTCGCACTGCTGGGCTCCAGCTGCCCACCAGCTCCCAGCCCGCCCCACAACGAACGGCTCCTCCAGGGCCACGCTCCCTTCCTGGTGTCCCTGCCCCCCTGCAGCTCCCCCACGGGCCACAGTCCCCTCAGAGGCGCACCTCCTCTGGCATGAAGCGCCTCCTTCCAAAAGTACCTCTCCAGCCATGTCCCCAGCAACGGCTCCTTGCACGGCTCGCCTTCGCTTCCTTCTGCTTTTCTCCAGAAACACGCCTCTGCACCCTTCTCCTCACGAGTGCCCCTTCGTGTGGCCTCCTGTGGCTCCACGGAGGCCGCCCCCAGCTGCGGGATCTGCGGCCCTGCCGCCGCATGCCCCAGGCAGGGGCCGGGCCTCGGTGCCCCGCTCCTCCCTCCCTCCCTCCCTCCCTGCTTGCCTGCCTGCCTGCCTGCCTGCCCGCCCGCTGCCCCAGCGTTGGGGGAAAGCCTTGCCCGGGCCCTGGGTGGCGCTGCGGGCTCCCTGCTGTGCCCAGAGCCCCCGGCCCCGCACGGGCAGCCCCGAGCAGCACGCCCAGGTGGCACTGCTTGCTGCGCAGTAAGGACTGGTGCCAGGGACTGTCGGGGATGGGGGAGGCCCCGCTGCCCGCGGGGAGGCGGGAGGCAGGCAGCGTTGAGCCGGGGCCCGGCAGCCCACCGGGAGCTGGTGGGGGTGTGGGGCAGAGCCATAGCAAGGGAAGGGGCCAGAGTGCAGGAGGCAATCCCAGGTGCCCCCTCCCCGAGCAGAGGGGCCTGGGAGAAGGCAGGGGGTCAGGGCCGGGCCGGGGGCTGGTGGCCGGGTGCTTGGCTGCGCCATGCTGACCTGCTCATGCCAGGGCATGGCTGCTTTGCGCCGATTGCAGGCAGTGTCCCCCCGCGGAGGAGCTGGCCCCTGCTGGCTTCCCCTTGGGCCATGCAGCTGCCTGCCAGTGCTCAAGGTCCCGCCGGGGCTCCAGCGACGCTGGGAGAGGTGCCGAGGGGGCACCGGCTGCTGCTAGCAACTTCCCGGGGACCCCTGAGGCAGTGGCTGGTGCTGAGGGAAGGGCAGCGGGCAAGGAGCCGCAGGCAGCACTTGTTTGACCCATGCGTTGCCTCTGCTTGCAGGCCACACTGCCCAAGGCATTGGGACTTGAGCGCGGCAGCCAGGCGAGGCAGGGCAGCTGCCGCTGAGGCAGCAGAGCCAAGCCCCAAGCCCCTCCGCTCGGTGAGGCTTGGGAAGGGCAGAGCTGGGAGAAGCTGGTGCCCCTCAAACCTCGTTCTCCCAGCAGAGCAGAGGGCACGTAAGGCAGCGCTTTCAGCCAGTGAAAATTGCTGGCTCATGCCTTCCTTTTTCAGAGGCCTGGTTTGCGCAAGGCCAGCGGTGCTGCCTGCCCACCAGTGCCCACCCAGGCTGCGGTCGGAGGAGACCTGCTCCTTGCATTGGTCCCGACCAGAGTTCGGCACCAGAAGACACAGCCCCTGAGGGGGCACCGCAGCACACAAGTGTGGCTTGGCATGCCTGGCTCACCAGCAGAAAGGGACCATGCAGACTAAGGTGGAGTCAATCAGCCAGAACGGAGCACAGAGCAACAATACAGTTGAAAACACAAAGCCTAGCTAAGTGTGTGTGAGGTTCCCCGTGGGGAGCCCCGTGATGCTTCTGGGGAGGCCTTGGGCAGGGAGGTGCCTCCTGCCGAGGCCCCCGGCAGCTGGGATGCCGGCTGCAGGGCTTTCGGCAGCTCCAGCTTCCCTCTTCCTGCCCTGCCAGGGGTGAAGGCCAGGCTGCCTGCAGGGATGGGCTACTGCCGCCCCCAGGCCTCCTGAGGAGGGGCAGTGCAGCCCCAAAACCACCTTGCAAAGCCGGCAGCCCTGGGCGTGGGCTGAGGTGGGTGCCAGGGTGCACGCTGGAGCGCAGACTCTGGGATCCACAGGCCTCCAAGGCCAGGGCCTGCAGGGCCAGGGCAGGGATGACGAGGCTCTGGGGCTCTGACCCTGCAAGAGAGACCGCAGGAACACCTTGTGCTGGCCCTGGGCTGAGAGCAGAGGGGAGCAGGAGGCTTCGTGGCCTCCACGCCCCAAACCAACAGCAAATTTGTGCCTAAAAGCTCTCAGAGGAGGCTTCAGTCCCGGTCAGCTGCCCGTGTCCTGCACTGATTTCGTATGCTCAAACCTTGTGATGGGCAGAAGGCAACATGCTTGTACCCCAAGGCAGCCCCCTTTAGTGGCCAAGCCAAGGACCTGCTCTTAGCATCACTGCAGGAGTAACCGTCTAATTAAAGGCTTGCAATTAGCCCACCTCCAATTAGTGCACAGCAACTCAAACAAAGGGTCTTCTTAAAGGACAAGTCTCCTTAATGCAACCTAAATGGTCCTACGTTCCCTGTGCAGGGGCGACCCTTCTACATCCCCCACCGCCAAGGCTGCGGCGCGCATGGGCATGGGCATTGGCTTCAGGGTCCCAGCTCCTTCCTCAGTGGGAGGCGGCTGCTGCTGGTGGCTTCCTCCATCGCATAGTTGGGCTGACACTATTAAGCCTGCTCCTAATAGGCTCTCTTAAGGCTAATAATGTGGCATACATAGCCAACAAATGCTAGAAGGAGTCACCAAAACTAAAGCAGCACTTTAAAATGCAACTCCTACATTTAGCATCGAGGAAATAAGCCCCTCCACCTTACTCCCAATTTGACACTCTCGGGAGAGTGCTTTAGGGGATGCTAATGCGTGTTTTGCCCTTCCTTGCTCCAACACGGGTCAGGCTCAGCACAGTGGAGAGGGAAAGACTCTGGCGGGGCGGAGGGGGTGGGGTGCGAGCTTTGTGCTCGCCCAGGGCCCTGCACTGGCCCCCTCCTCTGTCCTGCCCCTGAACATCCCAGACTCCGTTGGCTACAGTCGCCTGCTCCTTGCCAGGCCTTTGTGTTGACTCTGATGAGCCTTTGGGCGTTTCATGTCACTCTAGGAGCTGGAAGAGAGCCTGCCTCATGACACGGGGTTGCAAGGAGAGCCACTGGCCGTGGAAGAGGACTGCTTGCCTGGCCTCGCTCAGGAGTCCCATCCTGCCCACCCCGGGCATCTCTCTCTTTCCTGCCCGCTGACACGGTCTTTCTCCGGAGGGAAGCAGTGAGGCTACATCTCCGCACAGTGCTGGGTGGCCTGGGGAAGGCCGGGCACATGCCAAGCGGGGAGCTGGACACAGGTCTCCACCGAGTGCTGTCGGGGGGCTGGCACCGGTGCCTGGGGCACGTGTGCTCCAGGCACTTCCCAAATAAGCTCCACTGGTGCGGCCTCCTCTTCACCTGGATGTTGAGTTCCAGGGCCTCCTGCCACGCCTCCTCCAGCAGGAACAGGGCCTGCGCAGGCGTACTGCTTTCCTGCCCTTCAGCCTGCTCCTGGTGGGGAATGCAGGTGTGCGGGCATGTCCGGGTGTCCTGCCTCATTTCAGCAGGGTCACTTGCTCCTGCTGGTTCCTTCTGTGGCCCCACCTGGCCTCACAGAGCCCCACATCCTGCCCGTCAACCCCAAGGGGGACGCAAGGCCCTCAGCTCACCCAAGAGAGAACCCCCAACCTCCCTCTGCTCGTCCACCCACCCGCCTCAGCATATAGCACGGCCCAAGGCCCATCCCTGGGCCCTGGCACTGTCACGGTCCCTCTCCTGACCACAGGACCCACTGGCGCTGGTGAGTGCCCGAGCAGTTAGGCCGCTGTCTTTTCTCCCATGGCCAGTGACTTGCAGGGCTGTGCAGGACCCAGGAGTCCTGCTGGCCTGTCCCTCCATAACGTACCAGGGGCAGGGAGTCGCAGAGCTGCACCTCGGAGGTGCTCTGGGGCCTAGCAAGTGCAGGGGACCGGAGGGGGCCTGGGAGCATGCCTGGGGCCACTGGCACATCAGGACAGGGCAGGAGCCCAGGAGGGAGAATCCAAGCACACGGGTAGCAGGCCCGGCCGGCCCTGCCGAGCTCCACTGGGTTGAAGAGCGGCCCAGCAGGGGCTGTGCAGGGCAGGGAAATGGGGACTGCTCCCCAGCCTCACAGCCCCAGCCTGCGGGGCTGAGGGGCTGCCCTGGCCCACAGGGCCCTGGCACACGCGTTTGCACATGGGAAGGGAGGCATCTGCACCTCCAGGCAGCAGTCAGCGGCTGGCAGGGTAGGGAGACTACGGGCCCTGCGGCAGATGAGCAGAGCCCGTGGGAGCACAAGGAGCAGCCGAGGGCTGACGGAGGCCCAGGGACAAGCACGGCTCATCCCAGCTTTGCCTGCCTGGAGAGCCCTGCAGCTGCAGCAAAAAGCCAGGCATCTGCGCTCCCAGGTGGCCGGCCGCACCGCTCCACCCCACAGCAACTCCCGCCTTTGCCCTTCACCCTTCCCCATGCAACCCTGAGAAGGGCTCCAGCGTCCCTGCACACCAGCCCTCAGAGCACCCCTGGGGCTGTGGGCACGTCAGGTGCAGCTGTGTCCTGGCCACCATGGTGTGCACCGTGCAGTGTCTCTGTGCGTGTGGAGAGCGCGGGCGCGTGTGCGGATGCGTGTGCAGCGTCAATGGTGTGCCGGGCTGGCACACGTGCACTGTGCAGGTGCAGGCCTGGCTGTGCGGGAGGGTCTTGGTGAGTGAGAGGTGTGAGCTGTGTGCGTAGCCGTCCTGTGGAGGGTAATGAAGGAAGGGGCATGTGTCTGTGCGTGTGTCTGTGCGCTGTGCTGAGAACGGGTTAGGCGGTGGTGTGCATGCACGTGCACTCTGTGGCGCGCGTGCCTGCATGCTGCGGCCCGTGTGTGGGCGATATTCTGTTCAGGCTCTACAAAATAACTGGAGGAGCACATGGGTTTGTACAGCTCTTCCTTTCATCTTTCAGGAGCACGCTTCCAGACTTCGCCGCAATAGTCACGTTTCCTCTGCACCACCAGCAAGTCCTGGTCCCTTTCCCTTTGAGCCTGGAGAGTCATCCGCTGCCCAGGGCTAGGGCATGGAAAAGGAACCGTTTGGTTTCAGGCACAGGCAGAAGGGCACGGAAATGCTGCAGGCCTAGCGCAGGGCACATCTTCTGGCCTCTGCCTCTGCTGGCATTCCTATGCTTTCTCGGATGGGCGAGGGGCCCCCTGGGGTGCGAGGCAAGGACATGACCACATGACTACCACGGGCAGGTAATCAGCCTGCACAGGAGTCAGGCGCGGGATGAGACTTTGGCCCAAACTGGCATCAAAGCACACGGCAAGGCCTCCACGTGTGGAGACTTGGGGAGGCAAGGACGGAGCGTGCCTTTGGAAAAGGGAGAGCCAAAGCGTCGCTCCAGGAATCCTGTCACCTTGGGTAGCCCCCGTGTTCTGGTCCCACCTGGGAATCCTACCCCTGAGAGCCCAACACCTGCCCCTGGGCTGGAAGGCTGCCTGCTCCCAGGCCACAGCCTCCAAAGCCTGTTGCTCTCCCTCGACGGGTGCCAGAAAAAGACCCCCCCCCCTCCCCTCCTCTGGGCTGCTCCTGGGTGTGGAAGTAAGGCCAGTGCAGGGGAAGGCAAAACAGCACCCCCAGCTGGAGAAATTTACCAGAGGAAGCGCTTCTCTTGGGAATTCCTCTGCCGATTCAGCTCTACCCTCTGCTTCCACTCTTCCCGACGCGCTTGGTAAGTCTCCAAGACTTGCAGGGTGTGGCTTGCTCGTACAGAAAGCTGCCTGCAAGAGCAGGGAAAAAGTTCCCTCTCCCCTTCTGGCTGAGGCCCTCCTGCCTCTCCCCTCCACCAGCCCCTGCACACCCGCTCCCGCTGGCGGTGCCCGCAGCCTTCAACTTGCCCCATGCAGCTTGGGGCTGCCTGGCATCAGGGCCTTGCCCAAGGCATTGCCACGTCAACAGAAATCAGGGGACACCATACCCAGCCCCATGGCTCAGGAACTGCGCTTCCTCACACCTCGGACAGGTGCTGCCACTGCACCTTTCCAGGCCGGGGCTGGGGCCGGGGCCCGGGCCCGGGCACACTTACTCTTTGTGCAGCCGCGGCAGTCTCTCGGGCTTCCTCTTCTCTGCTCGGGGCACGAAGGCAGCAGTGCTCGCCTCTTTCCCAAGCGGGGGCCCTGGTGAGGCTGGCCGAACCTCCGGCAGTGGTTCAGGATGCCGCCAAGCCTGCGTTGGCGCCAGAGGACAACTCTGAAGCTGCTTCTCACCTCCCTCAAGTGCTCTCAACTCTCAGCACGGGGAGAAGCCAGCCACTACAGGGCCTGTGCGTCCCCCCAGCACACTTGTGTCTGCTTTGCCCTCAGAAAGCCCCATGAGGAGCACAGCGCCAGGCAGGGACCCTGCACTCGTAGCCTGGCCACGCTTCACCACACTTCCCTGCTGGCCCCTCTGCTTACCTGTGCTGCCTTGTGCTGATGCCCGCAAGCAGGAATTGCAGTTCGAGGTCTGCCTTGAGCAGGTCCTTCCTGCTTGCCGTCCTCCTCCGCCTTAGAGGAGCTCTCCTGAATTGTCTGCAGCCGGCTAAAAACACACAAGCCGCGTGAGCTGATTGGAGTTCCGGGTGAGGCTGTTCTGCATCTTGCGCTCACAAGCGGCTCGGGGCCAGCCTCTGCAGCACAAGGCAGTTCTGCTGGAGCTTTTGGTGTAGCTGAGTCCTTGCGTTCATGTCAACAGTGAGGAAAGAAAGCCTTGAGCTGCAGCACTGGCAGCGGGCCCAGGAGGCCCTAAGGAAAGCTCGGGATGCCCAGGTGTGGGCCCTCTCTGGGTGGCACAAGGGGAAAACCAATGCCGTTTGCAGCACCCAGAGCCTGCAGAGACCACTAGGCACCTCCTGCCAAAGGCACTGAAGTCAGGGACGTGCTCAGAAAGACTGTTTTGGGGTGAAACGGGACTATTAGTGGGGGAGCCACTGTCGGGGAAGGAGGAAGTGTACCAGGCACACAAGCAAGCCCGGCATGTAGTTCTCTCTGGTATGTAGTTCTCTCTGGCACTCCTCCTGTGCCAGACAACCGCCACACCCCTGCCCCTGCCACCCCAGCCCAACAACCTTCGGAAGAAATTCACAGGCATTACGTCCAACCTAAAAAGCAGGGAAAACAGACCCTACTCTCTGCTGCTGGGGCAGGGGCTTCTGACTTTCACATTCCTCTGAGAAGTGCTCTCATTCCCACTGCAACCAAAGGAGGGCCCTTCACATCCATAGGGGAGCAGAAAAACACCCGCCACTGCTGCAGTACTTCTTGCATCAACGCCAGTCCCTGGGACACCACTTGACAACCTCACAGACTTCATACCCACAGAGCGTACAGAAACAGAAACAGCTCCCTCCCTCCCAGAAGCCCAAAAGCACACGGCCACCCGCATGCTTTGCTCCAAGAGCCTCACCTGGCAGCTGGCTTGTTTCCCCTGCTTTCCCATGCCTTTCCTCCCTTCCAGCTGGCCCCAGAGAACGGGGGTGGAGAAAGCCTTTCTCGAGACAGGAGGCGCCCACCACAAGCACTGCCTGGAAGTAGCAAGGCAGAGGAGGCTCCTCAGCAAGCATCGTTCTTTGTCACCATTTGAACAAGAAGGACAGGCAGCTGTGCTCCAGCATCGGACCAAAGAGCCCAATTCCCTTGGAGCTTTGCTCCCAAGCAGGTCTTAGGCCCTTGCTGGCGCACGATCGCGTCCAGCCTTTCCTTTCTGCAGGGCAGTCTTCTGCCCTAGAGTTCTGTGCTGCTTCTACTGCTTTCTCTAGCCCTTAGGCTTCAAAAAGGGGACATGGCTGGCAGGTCCTGGGGACCTCATGCTACTCTCTCCTTTGGCGTGGCTGCAGGCTGGAGGGCAGAGTGTCACACGAGAAGGGGAACAGATTCCTGCCCATCTCTAAGGCGCTCACATGCACAGACTTGCAAGCTAGAGCAGGGCCCCGAGTGCCAGGGCAAAGTGCCCCTCAGCAGTGGCAGCTGCAGTTGGAGCTGCACAACTGCCCCGAGAGCCCCTTCCAGGAGGAGTGCCCCCAGATCTGTCGTGATGAGCAAAGAGAGGCACAGGAGAAGCAGGCCACTAGGCCCGGCCCGGCATGTTAAGCTTGCCTCCAGCCCCTCCGCTGCACAGGACAAAAGGAAAACAAACACACCTCTCTCACCAGCCAGCTGGCACTTTACCTTTTCCCTCAGTCTGCTTGTTCTGCTCCCTGTCTTTTGCCGGCCCGCCTTTGGCAGCCTCCCGACACCCTCCGGAGGAAGATGCTGGTCGCACAGGCACAGGCGTGATGACCTCACCCTCACTCCTGGAAACAAGAAAGGGACGAGAGAGACGCTGACAGCAGAGCCTTGCAGAAACCTCCTCTACATGCTTGCCCTCCATCTAGAAAGAGAAAGTCACCAAAAGACTTGTTGGCCGCCCTTCACGTCGCAGTCGGACAGAGTCTACGCAAGAAACAACCCCTTCAAAGAGCTCCAAGAGCACAAGGTCACCCTCAGCCTTTTCTCCAAGAGCCTCACCTGGCAGGCAACTTCCTTCCTTTGCTTTTCCACTCCTCCTGCTTTCTCCCCCCAGCACCAGGTGACGCAGGTGGCAAAGGCCTTTCTTGAGCAAGCAGGCACGCAGCAGGAGCACTCCCTGCAGGCAGGAAAGGAGAAGGCTCTGCAGAAAGCGTCTTTGGGAGCACTTGGTCCAGAAGGACAGGCAGATCTGCTCCAGCACCGCATCAAACAGCCTGATCCCCCGGGAGCCGCGCTCTCTAAGAGCTCTTGCTCCCTAGCACGTCCTTGGCACACCTTAGCAGCCTCTTAGCAGTCCACCTTAGCAGCCTCTTAGCAGTCCTCTCCAGGCAATCTTGCTCCCCACCTTCACACGCCCGGCATCCGCCAGAGAGGCAGACCCCCTCCAGCACTGACACCTCGGGCCCAAATGTCCTAAAGCGAAAGAGGAGCTTGCGCTGGCCACCAGGGCGCAGCACCCCGGGGCAAAACTCTCCCAGGCAGCACATCCTGACCAGGGCTCCAACCACCTACCTACTGCCGAGGACCAACGGAACAAACACGCGCACACACACAAACACACGCCCGCCTGCACACCCTCCTCTCGCTCGCCAGTCACCTGTGGCCTGACCTTTTCCGTCCGCCCGCTCTTCCTCTTTCGGGCGTGTCCGGGATCCCTTGCAGGAAGACGCCACTTGCTGCTTCTCACGGGGAAGCTTCAACTCAAATCTGGAAATGACAAGACGCCACGGTGAAGAGAAGGCACCACTTCCCCTTTGCCTCCTGCCGGCCTTGTACTCAGAAAGAAGGCCTTTCGGGGCACGTGGGGCCCTCCAGGCTCACCCAAGACATGCTTAGGTCACAAACACAGGCCCTGTATGGATCGGGTGCCTTCCACACGATGCCTTTCCTCGGCCAGCCACACACAGCACATTCGGGAACCTTGGCTTTTGGAAGCCTCACCCACGAGAAAGAGACCAGTCACAGGAAAATGTGGCCCCCATTCCTCTCTAGGCCTAAGATTGGTTAGCAGTGCCAAACACCGCCACTATTGCCTGTTCCACCCTGGGGAGACCCCCAGAGTCCCAAGTACTTGCAGACAGCAAGCTAGGAAAGAGTTGCTCCGCAGCAAGTCCTTCCTGAGGAGACAAGCTCCAGCAGGACGCTGCTACCAAGCACGAGCTGAGAAGCAAACGTACCGTGGCAACATGAAGACGCTTCTGGGACCCATGCGGAAAGCCGCGCTCCTTCTTCCTTTTACCACCAGGTGTCTCGTCCCTGGCGTCTGAAACAGACACCGAGGTACGTGAGAGCATGCCAGCGCCATTACTGCCTTGCTCCTAAAGGCAGCAAATCTTTCTTGGGCTCAGGGAAGATGCTGCCCCTGGGACACCCTGAAACAAAGCTGTCTTTCCAAATACTAGCCCTCAACGAGGAAAGCAGAAGATGCCCAGCTCAGAGTGCAGAAGGAGGAACACCGTTGCCAGGCGCTTTGCAAGGGCGAGACTCAAGACGGTCAAGGAGGACGCTCCTTCTCTCTGCCTGCAGACATCAGGCACAGGAGAAGGCGTGTGGTTCGCCAGGGTTTCTGCAGGCTGGCGTTTGCCTCTGGAAGGTCTTGCTCTGCCCCTTCTTGGAAAGACAACTCCTGGCTCAGGCGTGCTCTTAGCCCCACAGTGTCTCCAAGCATTCACATGCTTGCATCCATCGCGTGGAAGAGCAGAAAGAGCCGGCCCTTGCTCGGCCTCTGCCCGGTGGCTAAGACCTGCGGGTGCCAACTCCCTCATGGGGGTGCAAGCAGCTGGGCAGGGCCTGATGAGGGATCTTTGGGAACACAGCCTGACCCAAAGGCCCTGGCCCTGGCCCAGAGAACACGCTGGGCAGAGCCCCCCAAGACAGCAGCAGAGAGAAGGAAGAGACAGGCCCGGGAACCGGTGGCTGGGCTACAGCCTTCTTGCATCTCTCTGAGCAAATCTGCTGGCCCTCTGCAGGAGCGAGCCCTTCAGCTCTGACTGCTTTCACATCGCAGCTGCCTAAGGACACCTGGCAGCTTGCGCTCAAGGACAGGGCCCCACGAGAGAGCTGGGGAAGGGCGTTGGGCTGGCGCAAGGAGACATGCCAAGCAGCGGGCGGATGCACGCGTGGCCCAGAAGAGCCTCGCTCATGCCGCAAGGGCCTCCAGGGGCCCTGGGAAGGCCTGATTAGCACCAGAGTCATCGACTTACCCCCAGCAGAGCTTCTAGCAGCTTTCCAGTGCCATCCATGCTGAGGAGGAAGTCGTCATAAAACCTCATTGTCACTTCCTTCTTCCGTACAGAAAGAATGCCAATGCCCTTGAAGACAAAGTCCACGTCCTGTCTTTTTGACATGGCCCAGAAGAACGCCATCGCGGTCTCATGTATGGAACACTGCACCATTGTCAAAGGCATGCGGGCACACACGGAGAGATTCTTGTACTGCAGAGGGACTATTCTTACGTCACCTAGACCGCAGCAAAAGACGAACAACGTCACCTCGGCAGCAGGCTCCAAGAACAAGGGGACAAGACTTTCTGGCAAGACGCTGCTGCTACAGAGCAGGCTCTTGAATCCCCTGCTGCAGCGCCTAGGAGCGGTTTATGGAGTCCCTCCTGGGAAGAGGCCGAGCACTCTGCAAACTCACGGGCTCAGGGGGGCAGCAGTCATTTGGCCAGGGCAGGAAGCAAAAGAAGAAAACTAACCATCCCGAAGGAACCCTTGACCGGAGGGCAGGACAAGGCGGGCAGATGGGTGCAGGGCCCACGACAAAGGGCCCGGCGCCACGCCATTGTGCCCTCTGGCTAAGCCGATGCCACGTCGATAGATACAAGGGCGAAGCAAAGCGCAAGGACGGCACCGCAGCCCGTAAGGACCATTCGGCCCCTCTGGCCCTTGGTAGCCAGCAAAAGTCTCCCTGCGCTGCTGGGGCCAGCAGCCTATCCCTCCCACGCACCCCGCTGCAGGCGTATTACTAGCAAAGCACACCCGGGGGCCCCTCTGAGCACCTGCTCCTGGCTGGCCTGTCCAGCTCAAACAAGCCAAAGTTGCTCTCAGGCCACTTTGAGGCGTTCAGCCATGTCTTCAGAGCAGTTGGCCTGCCCCTCAAGCTTGGGGCAAGGGCAGGCAAAGGTTTTTAACCTGCCTTCTTACCAGGAATGTCTTCTTGAGCGCCCCTGGCCTGGTATTCCTGGGCAACAACCTCCGAAATACGAAACATGGGTCTCCGAACGATCGAAAGCTCCCCGTTCACGGAGCACTCGGAGTGCTTCAGAACATAGAACACCCCCACTCCTAGTATCTTGACACCCTGAGAACAGCAGCAAAGAGGGAGAGAAGGAACAAGCATCAGTAGCCTGGAGACACAAAAACTGTCCGATGGCTTGCCAGAGCGTGGGGGCTGCTGCTCTGCGCCCTGCCCACCCCTAGCATGCCGAGGGCAAGATGGGCCACTTGGGAAAGCTTTGGAGAGAAAGCACATACTCCAGACCTTTCTTTCCTCTTGCTCCTCTGCTCTCCTCAAAAATCTCTTTGCACAAGCAACAGCAGAGACAACATTCCTCCCCTCCATACAGGTGGGGGGAGGGGGTGGCAGGGAGGGGAGCAGGGGGCATTTCCAACAGTGGGCACCAAGTCCTTGGCACTCTGTGGCACAGGGATGTCAGGGCCAGGCAAACCGCCAGCATTTCCGGAGGGGAGGAACAGGACACAAGACCCACCTTGTTCTCTGCCAAGCGCTCTAGAATGTATTCTGAGACGCTGTCCCAAATGCTAACAATCTCTGGAAAGCAAGGCAAAGAGGTATCATGCGCCAAGTCAGCAAGCTCACTACCTTTCAGCACCCCGCTCCCCAGGCAGGTGGCAAGTGCAGGTGAGATGAAACGTACCGCCACCCCAAGCCAAAACACGCAAGGCGCTCCCCAGGACGGCCCTTCCGGACCTCAGCCGCAAGGACACTGCAGGGACGCCTCCGCCCACTTCTAAGCAAGGCTCCTGTCCTTTCAGGTGGCCATGCCAAAGGGCGACCCACCCGCTCGGGAAACGGGGACTAGGTTCCCACAGCAGCGAGAAGACCGTGCAGTGCCTACCCACAGGAGTCACCCACGCTCAGGGCAGCCCCAGCTGCCTCCCCTGCAGGGACCATTTTCACCTCCATTCAACGCCTGCACACACACACGCTCTGCACGGCCACCCGAGCAGCCCCAGCCCTTTCAGCCAGCTGCCAGCTCAGGGCACGCAATCCCCACTGCGAGGCAACCCACGGCTTCTGCCTGCACGTGCCCTGGAAGGCACGGGCAGAGGAAGCTCCTCAGGACAACGAGCCAGCCGGCCCGGCTGCCAAACTCACCCCTGGGCTGCCAACGGTCGAGCGGCCTGCTCTCCCGTGCCACCCACTCGCCCTGTCCAGCCCTCCCCTACAGAGCCCAGCGCTTCCATTGCCTGTCTCGCGGCTCATACCGTCTACAGCCTTACCGTAACGGTTGAGATTCCTGAGCGTTGGAAACATGTCATGCCACAGTTTCGCCATCTTCGCGCCCCCTCGCGCTCAATGGGGCCCTGTAGCAGGAGGGTGCCGAGGAAACTTCTCCTCCCAGGAGCCGCCTCCTCCTCCTCCTCTGCACTTCCCCAGGTAGGCTCCAGCGCTGTCGCGCGGCCTCCCTTCGCCCTCTCGGTGCGCTGCAAAGCAGCTCCTCCAGAGAAGAGCGGTGGCGAGAGCAGCCCCAGCACCTGCACGTGCCAAGGCCTCGCAGGGAAGTGTGGGCAGGGCTCGGGGGCCCCGTGGCGGGAGGGGAGCTGTGACTGTGATGCGGCATGTCCCACTGTGAGCCCAGCCCGTGTCACCAAGGGGCTCACAGGCACCCTTACCGTCCAAAGCATTTCTCTTGGGCCCACAGGAGGGGCAATTTCACAGCCCCAGAGCAGCCAGACTGCAAAGGGGTTTCAGCAGGTCTCCGCTCTGACCTCCTGCTGCAAGTGCGGCTGACCAGAGCAGACTTCCCAGGCCCGGGCGCCACTGAGGGGCCACTGGCTCCATGGATTCCCCCACCACCCCGGGCCCCTGGGCCAGTGCTCCACCACCCTTAGGCTACAGCGCTTTTCCCCGTCTCTCATGGCAATTGCCCCCACTGCCACTACTGCCATTGCCCATCCTCCCGGCCCCCCCCCACCCGGCACCTCTGGGAAGGCTCTGCCTCCACCCTCTCACCCCCCTCCCGTTAGGCCCCTGCCGCCTGATCCTCTTGCGCCTTCTCTTCTCCCGGCTCAACAGCCCCACGCCCTCAGCCTCTCCTCGCACTGCTGGGCTCCAGCTGCCCACCAGCTCCCAGCCCGCCCCACAACGAACGGCTCCTCCAGGGCCACGCTCCCTTCCTGGTGTCCCTGCCCCCCTGCAGCTCCCCCACGGGCCACAGTCCCCTCAGAGGCGCACCTCCTCTGGCATGAAGCGCCTCCTTCCAAAAGTACCTCTCCAGCCATGTCCCCAGCAACGGCTCCTTGCACGGCTCGCCTTCGCTTCCTTCTGCTTTTCTCCAGAAACACGCCTCTGCACCCTTCTCCTCACGAGTGCCCCTTCGTGTGGCCTCCTGTGGCTCCACGGAGGCCGCCCCCAGCTGCGGGATCTGCGGCCCTGCCGCCGCATGCCCCAGGCAGGGGCCAGGCCTCGGTGCCCCGCTCCTCCCTCCCTCCCTCCCTCCCTGCTTGCCTGCCTGCCTGCCTGCCTGCCTGCCCGCCCGCTGCCCCAGCGTTGGGGGAAAGCCTTGCCCGGGCCCTGGGTGGCGCTGCGGGCTCCCTGCTGTGCCCAGAGCCCCCGGCCCCGCACGGGCAGCCCCGAGCAGCACGCCCAGGTGGCACTGCTTGCTGCGCAGTAAGGACTGGTGCCAGGGACTGTCGGGGATGGGGGAGGCCCCGCTGCCCGCGGGGAGGCGGGAGGCAGGCAGCGTTGAGCCGGGGCCCGGCAGCCCACCGGGAGCTGGTGGGGGTGTGGGGCAGAGCCATAGCAAGGGAAGGGGCCAGAGTGCAGGAGGCAATCCCAGGTGCCCCCTCCCCGAGCAGAGGGGCCTGGGAGAAGGCAGGGGGTCAGGGCCGGGCCGGGGGCTGGTGGCCGGGTGCTTGGCTGCGCCATGCTGACCTGCTCATGCCAGGGCATGGCTGCTTTGCGCCGATTGCAGGCAGTGTCCCCCCGCGGAGGAGCTGGCCCCTGCTGGCTTCCCCTTGGGCCATGCAGCTGCCTGCCAGTGCTCAAGGTCCCGCCGGGGCTCCAGCGACGCTGGGAGAGGTGCCGAGGGGGCACCGGCTGCTGCTAGCAACTTCCCGGGGACCCCTGAGGCAGTGGCTGGTGCTGAGGGAAGGGCAGCGGGCAAGGAGCCGCAGGCAGCACTTGTTTGACCCATGCGTTGCCTCTGCTTGCAGGCCACACTGCCCAAGGCATTGGGACTTGAGCGCGGCAGCCAGGCGAGGCAGGGCAGCTGCCGCTGAGGCAGCAGAGCCAAGCCCCAAGCCCCTCCGCTCGGTGAGGCTTGGGAAGGGCAGAGCTGGGAGAAGCTGGTGCCCCTCAAACCTCGTTCTCCCAGCAGAGCAGAGGGCACGTAAGGCAGCGCTTTCAGCCAGTGAAAATTGCTGGCTCATGCCTTCCTTTTTCAGAGGCCTGGTTTGCGCAAGGCCAGCGGTGCTGCCTGCCCACCAGTGCCCACCCAGGCTGCGGTCGGAGGAGACCTGCTCCTTGCATTGGTCCCGACCAGAGTTCGGCACCAGAAGACACAGCCCCTGAGGGGGCACCGCAGCACACAAGTGTGGCTTGGCATGCCTGGCTCACCAGCAGAAAGGGACCATGCAGACTAAGGTGGAGTCAATCAGCCAGAACGGAGCACAGAGCAACAATACAGTTGAAAACACAAAGCCTAGCTAAGTGTGTGTGAGGTTCCCCGTGGGGAGCCCCGTGATGCTTCTGGGGAGGCCTTGGGCAGGGAGGTGCCTCCTGCCGAGGCCCCCGGCAGCTGGGATGCCGGCTGCAGGGCTTTCGGCAGCTCCAGCTTCCCTCTTCCTGCCCTGCCAGGGGTGAAGGCCAGGCTGCCTGCAGGGATGGGCTACTGCCGCCCCCAGGCCTCCTGAGGAGGGGCAGTGCAGCCCCAAAACCACCTTGCAAAGCCGGCAGCCCTGGGCGTGGGCTGAGGTGGGTGCCAGGGTGCACGCTGGAGCGCAGACTCTGGGATCCACAGGCCTCCAAGGCCAGGGCCTGCAGGGCCAGGGCAGGGATGACGAGGCTCTGGGGCTCTGACCCTGCAAGAGAGACCGCAGGAACACCTTGTGCTGGCCCTGGGCTGAGAGCAGAGGGGAGCAGGAGGCTTCGTGGCCTCCACGCCCCAAACCAACAGCAAATTTGTGCCCAAAAGCTCTCAGAGGAGGCTTCAGTCCCGGTCAGCTGCCCGTGTCCTGCACTGATTTCGTATGCTCAAACCTTGTGATGGGCAGAAGGCAACATGCTTGTACCCCAAGGCAGCCCCCTTTAGTGGCCAAGCCAAGGACCTGCTCTTAGCATCACTGCAGGAGTAACCGTCTAATTAAAGGCTTGCAATTAGCCCACCTCCAATTAGTGCACAGCAACTCAAACAAAGGGTCTTCTTAAAGGACAAGTCTCCTTAATGCAACCTAAATGGTCCTACGTTCCCTGTGCAGGGGCGACCCTTCTACATCCCCCACCGCCAAGGCTGCGGCGCGCATGGGCATGGGCATTGGCTTCAGGGTCCCAGCTCCTTCCTCAGTGGGAGGCGGCTGCTGCTGGTGGCTTCCTCCATCGCATAGTTGGGCTGACACTATTAAGCCTGCTCCTAATAGGCTCTCTTAAGGCTAATAATGTGGCATACATAGCCAACAAATGCTAGAAGGAGTCACCAAAACTAAAGCAGCACTTTAAAATGCAACTCCTACATTTAGCATCGAGGAAATAAGCCCCTCCACCTTACTCCCAATTTGACACTCTTGGGAGAGTGCTTTAGGGGATGCTAATGCGTGTTTTGCCCTTCCTTGCTCCAACACGGGTCAGGCTCAGCACAGTGGAGAGGGAAAGACTCTGGCGGGGCGGAGGGGGTGGGGTGCGAGCTTTGTGCTCGCCCAGGGCCCTGCACTGGCCCCCTCCTCTGTCCTGCCCCTGAACATCCCAGACTACGTTGGCTACAGTCGCCTGCTCCTTGCCAGGCCTTTGTGTTGACTCTGATGAGCCTTTGGGCGTTTCATGTCACTCTAGGAGCTGGAAGAGAGCCTGCCTCATGACACGGGGTTGCAAGGAGAGCCACTGGCCGTGGAAGAGGACTGCTTGCCTGGCCTCGCTCAGGAGTCCCATCCTGCCCACCCCGGGCATCTCTCTCTTTCCTGCCCGCTGACACGGTCTTTCTCCGGAGGGAAGCAGTGAGGCTACATCTCCGCACAGTGCTGGGTGGCCTGGGGAAGGCCGGGCACATGCCAAGCGGGGAGCTGGACACAGGTCTCCACCGAGTGCTGTCGGGGGGCTGGCACCGGTGCCTGGGGCACGTGTGCTCCAGGCACTTCCCAAATAAGCTCCACTGGTGCGGCCTCCTCTTCACCTGGATGTTGAGTTCCAGGGCCTCCTGCCACGCCTCCTCCAGCAGGAACAGGGCCTGCGCAGGCGTACTGCTTTCCTGCCCTTCAGCCTGCTCCTGGTGGGGAATGCAGGTGTGCGGGCATGTCCGGGTGTCCTGCCTCATTTCAGCAGGGTCACTTGCTCCTGCTGGTTCCTTCTGTGGCCCCACCTGGCCTCACAGAGCCCCACATCCTGCCCGTCAACCCCAAGGGGGACGCAAGGCCCTCAGCTCACCCAAGAGAGAACCCCCAACCTCCCTCTGCTCGTCCACCCACCCGCCTCAGCATATAGCACGGCCCAAGGCCCATCCCTGGGCCCTGGCACTGTCACGGTCCCTCTCCTGACCACAGGACCCACTGGTGCTGGTGAGTGCCCGAGCAGTTAGGCCGCTGTCTTTTCTCCCATGGCCAGTGACTTGCAGGGCTGTGCAGGACCCAGGAGTCCTGCTGGCCTGTCCCTCCATAACGTACCAGGGGCAGGGAGTCGCAGAGCTGCACCTCGGAGGTGCTCTGGGGCCTAGCAAGTGCAGGGGACCGGAGGGGGCCTGGGAGCATGCCTGGGGCCACTGGCACATCAGGACAGGGCAGGAGCCCAGGAGGGAGAATCCAAGCACACGGGTAGCAGGCCCGGCCGGCCCTGCCGAGCTCCACTGGGTTGAAGAGCGGCCCAGCAGGGGCTGTGCAGGGCAGGGAAATGGGGACTGCTCCCCAGCCTCACAGCCCCAGCCTGCAGGGCTGAGGGGCTGCCCTGGCCCACAGGGCCCTGGCACACGCGTTTGCACATGGGAAGGGAGGCATCTGCACCTCCAGGCAGCAGTCAGCGGCTGGCAGGGTAGGGAGACTACGGGCCCTGCGGCAGATGAGCAGAGCCCGTGGGAGCACAAGGAGCAGCCGAGGGCTGACGGAGGCCCAGGGACAAGCACGGCTCATCCCAGCTTTGCCTGCCTGGAGAGCCCTGCAGCTGCAGCAAAAAGCCAGGCATCTGCGCTCCCAGGTGGCCGGCCGCACCGCTCCACCCCACAGCAACTCCCGCCTTTGCCCTTCACCCTTCCCCATGCAACCCTGAGAAGGGCTCCAGCGTCCCTGCACACCAGCCCTCAGAGCACCCCTGGGGCTGTGGGCACGTCAGGTGCAGCTGTGTCCTGGCCACCATGGTGTGCACCGTGCAGTGTCTCTGTGCGTGTGGAGAGCGCGGGCGCGTGTGCGGATGCGTGTGCAGCGTCAATGGTGTGCCGGGCTGGCGCACGTGCACTGTGCAGGTGCAGGCCTGGCTGTGCGGGAGGGTCTTGGTGAGTGAGAGGTGTGAGCTGTGTGCGTAGCCGTCCTGTGGAGGGTAATGAAGGAAGGGGCATGTGTCTGTGCGTGTGTCTGTGCGCTGTGCTGAGAACGGGTTAGGCGGTGGTGTGCATGCACGTGCACTCTGTGGCGCGCGTGCCTGCATGCTGCGGCCCGTGTGTGGGCGATATTCTGTTCAGGCTCTACAAAATAACTGGAGGAGCACATGGGTTTGTACAGCTCTTCCTTTCATCTTTCAGGAGCACGCTTCCAGACTTCGCCGCAATAGTCACGTTTCCTCTGCACCACCAGCAAGTCCTGGTCCCTTTCCCTTTGAGCCTGGAGAGTCATCCGCTGCCCAGGGCTAGGGCATGGAAAAGGAACCGTTTGGTTTCAGGCACAGGCAGAAGGGCACGGAAATGCTGCAGGCCTAGCGCAGGGCACATCTTCTGGCCTCTGCCTCTGCTGGCATTCCTATGCTTTCTCGGATGGGCGAGGGGCCCCCTGGGGTGCGAGGCAAGGACATGACCACATGACTACCACGGGCAGGTAATCAGCCTGCACAGGAGTCAGGCGCGGGATGAGACTTTGGCCCAAACTGGCATCAAAGCACACGGCAAGGCCTCCACGTGTGGAGACTTGGGGAGGCAAGGACGGAGCGTGCCTTTGGAAAAGGGAGAGCCAAAGCGTCGCTCCAGGAATCCTGTCACCTTGGGTAGCCCCCGTGTTCTGGTCCCACCTGGGAATCCTACCCCTGAGAGCCCAACACCTGCCCCTGGGCTGGAAGGCTGCCTGCTCCCAGGCCACAGCCTCCAAAGCCTGTTGCTCTCCCTCGACGGGTGCCAGAAAAAGACCCCCCCCCTCCCCTCCTCTGGGCTCCTCCTGGGTGTGGAAGTAAGGCCAGTGCAGGGGAAGGCAAAACAGCACCCCCAGCTGGAGAAATTTACCAGAGGAAGCGCTTCTCTTGGGAATTCCTCTGCCGATTCAGCTCTACCCTCTGCTTCCACTCTTCCCGACGCGCTTGGTAAGTCTCCAAGACTTGCAGGGTGTGGCTTGCTCGTACAGAAAGCTGCCTGCAAGAGCAGGGAAAAAGTTCCCTCTCCCCTTCTGGCTGAGGCCCTCCTGCCTCTCCCCTCCACCAGCCCCTGCACACCCGCTCCCGCTGGCGGTGCCCGCAGCCTTCAACTTGCCCCATGCAGCTTGGGGCTGCCTGGCATCAGGGCCTTGCCCAAGGCATTGCCACGTCAACAGAAATCAGGGGACACCATACCCAGCCCCATGGCTCAGGAACTGCGCTTCCTCACACCTCGGACAGGTGCTGCCACTGCACCTTTCCAGGCCGGGGCTGGGGCCGGGGCCCGGGCCCGGGCACACTTACTCTTTGTGCAGCCGCGGCAGTCTCTCGGGCTTCCTCTTCTCTGCTCGGGGCACGAAGGCAGCAGTGCTCGCCTCTTTCCCAAGCGGGGGCCCTGGTGAGGCTGGCCGAACCTCCGGCAGTGGTTCAGGATGCCGCCAAGCCTGCGTTGGCGCCAGAGGACAACTCTGAAGCTGCTTCTCACCTCCCTCAAGTGCTCTCAACTCTCAGCACGGGGAGAAGCCAGCCACTACAGGGCCTGTGCGTCCCCCCAGCACACTTGTGTCTGCTTTGCCCTCAGAAAGCCCCATGAGGAGCACAGCGCCAGGCAGGGACCCTGCACTCGTAGCCTGGCCACGCTTCACCACACTTCCCTGCTGGCCCCTCTGCTTACCTGTGCTGCCTTGTGCTGATGCCCGCAAGCAGGAATTGCAGTTCGAGGTCTGCCTTGAGCAGGTCCTTCCTGCTTGCCGTCCTCTTCCGCCTTAGAGGAGCTCTCCTGAATTGTCTGCAGCCGGCTAAAAACACACAAGCCGCGTGAGGTGATTGGAGTTCCGGGTGAGGCTGTTCTGCATCTTGCGCTCACAAGCGGCTCGGGGCCAGCCTCTGCAGCACAAGGCAGTTCTGCTGGAGCTTTTGGTGTAGCTGAGTCCTTGCGTTCATGTCAACAGTGAGGAAAGAAAGCCTTGAGCTGCAGCACTGGCAGCGGGCCCAGGAGGCCCTAAGGAAAGCTCGGGATGCCCAGGTGTGGGCCCTCTCTGGGTGGCACAAGGGGAAAACCAATGCCGTTTGCAGCACCCAGAGCCTGCAGAGACCACTAGGCACCTCCTGCCAAAGGCACTGAAGTCAGGGACGTGCTCAGAAAGACTCTGTTTTGGGGTGAAACGGGACTATTAGTGGGGGAGCCACTGTCGGGGAAGGAGGAAGTGTACCAGGCACACAAGCAAGCCCGGCATGTAGTTCTCTCTGGTATGTAGTTCTCTCTGGCACTCCTCCTGTGCCAGACAACCGCCACACCCCTGCCCCTGCCACCCCAGCCCAACAACCTTCGGAAGAAATTCACAGGCATTACGTCCAACCTAAAAAGCAGGGAAAACAGACCCTACTCTCTGCTGCTGGGGCAGGGGCTTCTGACTTTCACATTCCTCTGAGAAGTGCTCTCATTCCCACTGCAACCAAAGGAGGGCCCTTCACATCCATAGGGGAGCAGAAAAACACCCGCCACTGCTGCAGTACTTCTTGCATCAACGCCAGTCCCTGGGACACCACTTGACAACCTCACAGACTTCATACCCACAGAGCGTACAGAAACAGAAACAGCTCCCTCCCTCCCAGAAGCCCAAAAGCACACGGCCACCCGCATGCTTTGCTCCAAGAGCCTCACCTGGCAGCTGGCTTGTTTCCCCTGCTTTCCCATGCCTTTCCTCCCTTCCAGCTGGCCCCAGAGAACGGGGGTGGAGAAAGCCTTTCTCGAGACAGGAGGCGCCCACCACAAGCACTGCCTGGAAGTAGCAAGGCAGAGGAGGCTCCTCAGCAAGCATCGTTCTTTGTCACCATTTGAACAAGAAGGACAGGCAGCTGTGCTCCAGCATCGGACCAAAGAGCCCAATTCCCTTGGAGCTTTGCTCCCAAGCAGGTCTTAGGCCCTTGCTGGCGCACGATCGCGTCCAGCCTTTCCTTTCTGCAGGGCAGTCTTCTGCCCTAGAGTTCTGTGCTGCTTCTACTGCTTTCTCTAGCCCTTAGGCTTCAAAAAGGGGACATGGCTGGCAGGTCCTGGGGACCTCATGCTACTCTCTCCTTTGGCGTGGCTGCAGGCTGGAGGGCAGAGTGTCACACGAGAAGGGGAACAGATTCCTGCCCATCTCTAAGGCGCTCACATGCACAGACTTGCAAGCTAGAGCAGGGCCCCGAGTGCCAGGGCAAAGTGCCCCTCAGCAGTGGCAGCTGCAGTTGGAGCTGCACAACTGCCCCGAGAGCCCCTTCCAGGAGGAGTGCCCCCAGATCTGTCGTGATGAGCAAAGAGAGGCACAGGAGAAGCAGGCCACTAGGCCAGGCACGGCATGTTAAGCTTGCCTCCAGCCCCTCCGCTGCACAGGACAAAAGGAAAACAAACACACCTCTCTCACCAGCCAGCTGGCACTTTACCTTTTCCCTCAGTCTGCTTGTTCTGCTCCCTGTCTTTTGCCGGCCCGCCTTTGGCAGCCTCCCGACACCCTCCGGAGGAAGATGCTGGTCGCACAGGCACAGGCGTGATGACCTCACCCTCACTCCTGGAAACAAGAAAGGGACGAGAGAGACGCTGACAGCAGAGCCTTGCAGAAACCTCCTCTACATGCTTGCCCTCCATCTAGAAAGAGAAAGTCACCAAAAGACTTGTTGGCCGCCCTTCACGTTGCAGTCGGACAGAGTCTACGCAAGAAACAACCCCTTCAAAGAACTCCAAGAGCACAAGGTCACCCTCAGCCTTTTCTCCAAGAGCCTCACCTGGCAGGCAACTTCCTTCCTTTGCTTTTCCACTCCTCCTGCTTTCTCCCCCCAGCACCAGGTGACGCAGGTGGCAAAGGCCTTTCTTGAGCAAGCAGGCACGCAGCAGGAGCACTCCCTGCAGGCAGGAAAGGAGAAGGCTCTGCAGAAAGCGTCTTTGGGAGCACTTGGTCCAGAAGGACAGGCAGATCTGCTCCAGCACCGCATCAAACAGCCTGATCCCCCGGGAGCCGCGCTCTCTAAGAGCTCTTGCTCCCTAGCACGTCCTTGGCACACCTTAGCAGCCTCTTAGCAGTCCACCTTAGCAGCCTCTTAGCAGTCCTCTCCAGGCAATCTTGCTCCCCACCTTCACACGCCCGGCATCCGCCAGAGAGGCAGACCCCCTCCAGCACTGACACCTCGGGCCCAAATGTCCTAAAGCGAAAGAGGAGCTTGCGCTGGCCACCAGGGCGCAGCACCCCGGGGCAAAACTCTCCCAGGCAGCACATCCTGACCAGGGCTCCAACCACCTACCTACTGCCGAGGACCAACGGAACAAACACGCGCACACACACAAACACACGCCCGCCTGCACACCCTCCTCTCGCTCGCCAGTCACCTGTGGCCTGACCTTTTCCGTCCGCCCGCTCTTCCTCTTTCGGGCGTGTCCGGGATCCCTTGCAGGAAGACGCCACTTGCTGCTTCTCACGGGGAAGCTTCAACTCAAATCTGGAAATGACAAGACGCCACGGTGAAGAGAAGGCACCACTTCCCCTTTGCCTCCTGCCGGCCTTGTACTCAGAAAGAAGGCCTTTCGGGGCACGTGGGGCCCTCCAGGCTCACCCAAGACATGCTTAGGTCACAAACACAGGCCCTGTATGGATCGGGTGCCTTCCACACGATGCCTTTCCTCGGCCAGCCACACACAGCACATTCGGGAACCTTGGCTTTTGGAAGCCTCACCCACGAGAAAGAGACCAGTCACAGGAAAATGTGGCCCCCATTCCTCTCTAGGCCTAAGATTGGTTAGCAGTGCCAAACACCGCCACTATTGCCTGTTCCACCCTGGGGAGACCCCCAGAGTCCCAAGTACTTGCAGACAGCAAGCTAGGAAAGAGTTGCTCCGCAGCAAGTCCTTCCTGAGGAGACAAGCTCCAGCAGGACGCTGCTACCAAGCACGAGCTGAGAAGCAAACGTACCGTGGCAACATGAAGACGCTTCTGGGACCCATGCGGAAAGCCGCGCTCCTTCTTCCTTTTACCACCAGGTGTCTCGTCCCTGGCGTCTGAAACAGACACCGAGGTACGTGAGAGCATGCCAGCGCCATTACTGCCTTGCTCCTAAAGGCAGCAAATCTTTCTTGGGCTCAGGGAAGATGCTGCCCCTGGGACACCCTGAAACAAAGCTGTCTTTCCAAATACTAGCCCTCAACGAGGAAAGCAGAAGATGCCCAGCTCAGAGTGCAGAAGGAGGAACACCGTTGCCAGGCGCTTTGCAAGGGCGAGACTCAAGACGGTCAAGGAGGACGCTCCTTCTCTCTGCCTGCAGACATCAGGCACAGGAGAAGGCGTGTGGTTCGCCAGGGTTTCTGCAGGCTGGCGTTTGCCTCTGGAAGGTCTTGCTCTGCCCCTTCTTGGAAAGACAACTCCTGGCTCAGGCGTGCTCTTAGCCCCACAGTGTCTCCAAGCATTCACATGCTTGCATCCATCGCGTGGAAGAGCAGAAAGAGCCGGCCCTTGCTCGGCCTCTGCCCGGTGGCTAAGACCTGCGGGTGCCAACTCCCTCATGGGGGTGCAAGCAGCTGGGCAGGGCCTGATGAGGGATCTTTGGGAACACAGCCTGACCCAAAGGCCCTGGCCCTGGCCCAGAGAACACGCTGGGCAGAGCCCCCCAAGACAGCAGCAGAGAGAAGGAAGAGACAGGCCCGGGAACCAGTGGCTGGGCTACAGCCTTCTTGCATCTCTCTGAGCAAATCTGCTGGCCCTCTGCAGGAGCGAGCCCTTCAGCTCTGACTGCTTTCACATCGCAGCTGCCTAAGGACACCTGGCAGCTTGCGCTCAAGGACAGGGCCCCACGAGAGAGCTGGGGAAGGGCGTTGGGCTGGCGCAAGGAGACATGCCAAGCAGCGGGCGGATGCACGCGTGGCCCAGAAGAGCCTCGCTCATGCCGCAAGGGCCTCCAGGGGCCCTGGGAAGGCCTGATTAGCACCAGAGTCATCGACTTACCCCCAGCAGAGCTTCTAGCAGCTTTCCAGTGCCATCCATGCTGAGGAGGAAGTCGTCATAAAACCTCATTGTCACTTCCTTCTTCCGTACAGAAAGAATGCCAATGCCCTTGAAGACAAAGTCCACGTCCTGTCTTTTTGACATGGCCCAGAAGAACGCCATCGCGGTCTCATGTATGGAACACTGCACCGTTGTCAAAGGCATGCGGGCACACACGGAGAGATTCTTGTACTGCAGAGGGACTATTCTTACGTCACCTAGACCGCAGCAAAAGACGAACAACGTCACCTCGGCAGCAGGCTCCAAGAACAAGGGGACAAGACTTTCTGGCAAGACGCTGCTGCTACAGAGCAGGCTCTTGAATCCCCTGCTGCAGCGCCTAGGAGCGGTTTATGGAGTCCCTCCTGGGAAGAGGCCGAGCACTCTGCAAACTCACGGGCTCAGGGGGGCAGCAGTCATTTGGCCAGGGCAGGAAGCAAAAGAAGAAAACTAACCATCCCGAAGGAACCCTTGACCGGAGGGCAGGACAAGGCGGGCAGATGGGTGCAGGGCCCACGACAAAGGGCCCGGCGCCACGCCATTGTGCCCTCTGGCTAAGCCGATGCCACGTCGATAGATACAAGGGCGAAGCAAAGCGCAAGGACGGCACCGCAGCCCGTAAGGACCATTCGGCCCCTCTGGCCCTTGGTAGCCAGCAAAAGTCTCCCTGCGCTGCTGGGGCCAGCAGCCTATCCCTCCCACGCACCCCGCTGCAGGCGTATTACTAGCAAAGCACACCCGGGGGCCCCTCTGAGCACCTGCTCCTGGCTGGCCTGTCCAGCTCAAACAAGCCAAAGTTGCTCTCAGGCCACTTTGAGGCGTTCAGCCATGTCTTCAGAGCAGTTGGCCTGCCCCTCAAGCTTGGGGCAAGGGCAGGCAAAGGTTTTTAACCTGCCTTCTTACCAGGAATGTCTTCTTGAGCGCCCCTGGCCTGGTATTCCTGGGCAACAACCTCCGAAATACGAAACATGGGTCTCCGAACGATCGAAAGCTCCCCGTTCACGGAGCACTCGGAGTGCTTCAGAACATAGAACACCCCCACTCCTAGTATCTTGACACCCTGAGAACAGCAGCAAAGAGGGAGAGAAGGAACAAGCATCAGTAGCCTGGAGACACAAAAACTGTCCGATGGCTTGCCAGAGCGTGGGGGCTGCTGCTCTGCGCCCTGCCCACCCCTAGCATGCCGAGGGCAAGATGGGCCACTTGGGAAAGCTTTGGAGAGAAAGCACATACTCCAGACCTTTCTTTCCTCTTGCTCCTCTGCTCTCCTCAAAAATCTCTTTGCACAAGCAACAGCAGAGACAACATTCCTCCCCTCCATACAGGTGGGGGGAGGGGGTGGCAGGGAGGGGAGCAGGGGGCATTTCCAACAGTGGGCACCAAGTCCTTGGCACTCTGTGGCACAGGGATGTCAGGGCCAGGCAAACCACCAGCATTTCCGGAGGGGAGGAACAGGACACAAGACCCACCTTGTTCTCTGCCAAGCGCTCTAGAATGTATTCTGAGACGCTGTCCCAAATGCTAACAATCTCTGGAAAGCAAGGCAAAGAGGTATCATGCGCCAAGTCAGCAAGCTCACTACCTTTCAGCACCCCGCTCCCCAGGCAGGTGGCAAGTGCAGGTGAGATGAAACGTACCGCCACCCCAAGCCAAAACACGCAAGGCGCTCCCCAGGACGGCCCTTCCGGACCTCAGCCGCAAGGACACTGCAGGGACGCCTCCGCCCACTTCTAAGCAAGGCTCCTGTCCTTTCAGGTGGCCATGCCAAAGGGCGACCCACCCGCTCGGGAAACGGGGACTAGGTTCCCACAGCAGCGAGAAGACCGTGCAGTGCCTACCCACAGGAGTCACCCACGCTCAGGGCAGCCCCAGCTGCCTCCCCTGCAGGGACCATTTTCACCTCCATTCAACGCCTGCACACACACACGCTCTGCACGGCCACCCGAGCAGCCCCAGCCCTTTCAGCCAGCTGCCAGCTCAGGGCACGCAATCCCCACTGCGAGGCAACCCACGGCTTCTGCCTGCACGTGCCCTGGAAGGCACGGGCAGAGGAAGCTCCTCAGGACAACGAGCCAGCCGGCCCGGCTGCCAAACTCACCCCTGGGCTGCCAACGGTCGAGCGGCCTGCTCTCCCGTGCCACCCACTCGCCCTGTCCAGCCCTCCCCTACAGAGCCCAGCGCTTCCATTGCCTGTCTCGCGGCTCATACCGTCTACAGCCTTACCGTAACGGTTGAGATTCCTGAGCGTTGGAAACATGTCATGCCACAGTTTCGCCATCTTCGCGCCCCCTCGCGCTCAATGGGGCCCTGTAGCAGGAGGGTGCCGAGGAAACTTCTCCTCCCAGGAGCCGCCTCCTCCTCCTCCTCTGCACTTCCCCAGGTAGGCTCCAGCGCTGTCGCGCGGCCTCCCTTCGCCCTCTCGGTGCGCTGCAAAGCAGCTCCTCCAGAGAAGAGCGGTGGCGAGAGCAGCCCCAGCACCTGCACGTGCCAAGGCCTCGCAGGGAAGTGTGGGCAGGGCTCGGGGGCCCCGTGGCGGGAGGGGAGCTGTGACTGTGATGCGGCATGTCCCACTGTGAGCCCAGCCCGTGTCACCAAGGGGCTCACAGGCACCCTTACCGTCCAAAGCATTTCTCTTGGGCCCACAGGAGGGGCAATTTCACAGCCCCAGAGCAGCCAGACTGCAAAGGGGTTTCAGCAGGTCTCCGCTCTGACCTCCTGCTGCAAGTGCGGCTGACCAGAGCAGACTTCCCAGGCCCGGGCGCCACTGAGGGGCCACTGGCTCCATGGATTCCCCCACCACCCCGGGCCCCTGGGCCAGTGCTCCACCACCCTTAGGCTACAGCGCTTTTCCCCGTCTCTCATGGCAATTGCCCCCACTGCCACTACTGCCATTGCCCATCCTCCCGGCCCCCCCCCACCCGGCACCTCTGGGAAGGCTCTGCCTCCACCCTCTCACCCCCCTCCCGTTAGGCCCCTGCCGCCTGATCCTCTTGCGCCTTCTCTTCTCCCGGCTCAACAGCCCCACGCCCTCAGCCTCTCCTCGCACTGCTGGGCTCCAGCTGCCCACCAGCTCCCAGCCCGCCCCACAACGAACGGCTCCTCCAGGGCCACGCTCCCTTCCTGGTGTCCCTGCCCCCCTGCAGCTCCCCCACGGGCCACAGTCCCCTCAGAGGCGCACCTCCTCTGGCATGAAGCGCCTCCTTCCAAAAGTACCTCTCCAGCCATGTCCCCAGCAACGGCTCCTTGCACGGCTCGCCTTCGCTTCCTTCTGCTTTTCTCCAGAAACACGCCTCTGCACCCTTCTCCTCACGAGTGCCCCTTCGTGTGGCCTCCTGTGGCTCCACGGAGGCCGCCCCCAGCTGCGGGATCTGCGGCCCTGCCGCCGCATGCCCCAGGCAGGGGCCAGGCCTCGGTGCCCCGCTCCTCCCTCCCTCCCTCCCTCCCTGCTTGCCTGCCTGCCTGCCTGCCTGCCCGCCCGCTGCCCCAGCGTTGGGGGAAAGCCTTGCCCGGGCCCTGGGTGGCGCTGCGGGCTCCCTGCTGTGCCCAGAGCCCCCGGCCCCGCACGGGCAGCCCCGAGCAGCACGCCCAGGTGGCACTGCTTGCTGCGCAGTAAGGACTGGTGCCAGGGACTGTCGGGGATGGGGGAGGCCCCGCTGCCCGCGGGGAGGCGGGAGGCAGGCAGCGTTGAGCCGGGGCCCGGCAGCCCACCGGGAGCTGGTGGGGGTGTGGGGCAGAGCCATAGCAAGGGAAGGGGCCAGAGTGCAGGAGGCAATCCCAGGTGCCCCCTCCCCGAGCAGAGGGGCCTGGGAGAAGGCAGGGGGTCAGGGCCGGGCCGGGGGCTGGTGGCCGGGTGCTTGGCTGCGCCATGCTGACCTGCTCATGCCAGGGCATGGCTGCTTTGCGCCGATTGCAGGCAGTGTCCCCCCGCGGAGGAGCTGGCCCCTGCTGGCTTCCCCTTGGGCCATGCAGCTGCCTGCCAGTGCTCAAGGTCCCGCCGGGGCTCCAGCGACGCTGGGAGAGGTGCCGAGGGGGCACCGGCTGCTGCTAGCAACTTCCCGGGGACCCCTGAGGCAGTGGCTGGTGCTGAGGGAAGGGCAGCGGGCAAGGAGCCGCAGGCAGCACTTGTTTGACCCATGCGTTGCCTCTGCTTGCAGGCCACACTGCCCAAGGCATTGGGACTTGAGCGCGGCAGCCAGGCGAGGCAGGGCAGCTGCCGCTGAGGCAGCAGAGCCAAGCCCCAAGCCCCTCCGCTCGGTGAGGCTTGGGAAGGGCAGAGCTGGGAGAAGCTGGTGCCCCTCAAACCTCGTTCTCCCAGCAGAGCAGAGGGCACGTAAGGCAGCGCTTTCAGCCAGTGAAAATTGCTGGCTCATGCCTTCCTTTTTCAGAGGCCTGGTTTGCGCAAGGCCAGCGGTGCTGCCTGCCCACCAGTGCCCACCCAGGCTGCGGTCGGAGGAGACCTGCTCCTTGCATTGGTCCCGACCAGAGTTCGGCACCAGAAGACACAGCCCCTGAGGGGGCACCGCAGCACACAAGTGTGGCTTGGCATGCCTGGCTCACCAGCAGAAAGGGACCATGCAGACTAAGGTGGAGTCAATCAGCCAGAACGGAGCACAGAGCAACAATACAGTTGAAAACACAAAGCCTAGCTAAGTGTGTGTGAGGTTCCCCGTGGGGAGCCCCGTGATGCTTCTGGGGAGGCCTTGGGCAGGGAGGTGCCTCCTGCCGAGGCCCCCGGCAGCTGGGATGCCGGCTGCAGGGCTTTCGGCAGCTCCAGCTTCCCTCTTCCTGCCCTGCCAGGGGTGAAGGCCAGGCTGCCTGCAGGGATGGGCTACTGCCGCCCCCAGGCCTCCTGAGGAGGGGCAGTGCAGCCCCAAAACCACCTTGCAAAGCCGGCAGCCCTGGGCGTGGGCTGAGGTGGGTGCCAGGGTGCACGCTGGAGCGCAGACTCTGGGATCCACAGGCCTCCAAGGCCAGGGCCTGCAGGGCCAGGGCAGGGATGACGAGGCTCTGGGGCTCTGACCCTGCAAGAGAGACCGCAGGAACACCTTGTGCTGGCCCTGGGCTGAGAGCAGAGGGGAGCAGGAGGCTTCGTGGCCTCCACGCCCCAAACCAACAGCAAATTTGTGCCCAAAAGCTCTCAGAGGAGGCTTCAGTCCCGGTCAGCTGCCCGTGTCCTGCACTGATTTCGTATGCTCAAACCTTGTGATGGGCAGAAGGCAACATGCTTGTACCCCAAGGCAGCCCCCTTTAGTGGCCAAGCCAAGGACCTGCTCTTAGCATCACTGCAGGAGTAACCGTCTAATTAAAGGCTTGCAATTAGCCCACCTCCAATTAGTGCACAGCAACTCAAACAAAGGGTCTTCTTAAAGGACAAGTCTCCTTAATGCAACCTAAATGGTCCTACGTTCCCTGTGCAGGGGCGACCCTTCTACATCCCCCACCGCCAAGGCTGCGGCGCGCATGGGCATGGGCATTGGCTTCAGGGTCCCAGCTCCTTCCTCAGTGGGAGGCGGCTGCTGCTGGTGGCTTCCTCCATCGCATAGTTGGGCTGACACTATTAAGCCTGCTCCTAATAGGCTCTCTTAAGGCTAATAATGTGGCATACATAGCCAACAAATGCTAGAAGGAGTCACCAAAACTAAAGCAGCACTTTAAAATGCAACTCCTACATTTAGCATCGAGGAAATAAGCCCCTCCACCTTACTCCCAATTTGACACTCTTGGGAGAGTGCTTTAGGGGATGCTAATGCGTGTTTTGCCCTTCCTTGCTCCAACACGGGTCAGGCTCAGCACAGTGGAGAGGGAAAGACTCTGGCGGGGCGGAGGGGGTGGGGTGCGAGCTTTGTGCTCGCCCAGGGCCCTGCACTGGCCCCCTCCTCTGTCCTGCCCCTGAACATCCCAGACTACGTTGGCTACAGTCGCCTGCTCCTTGCCAGGCCTTTGTGTTGACTCTGATGAGCCTTTGGGCGTTTCATGTCACTCTAGGAGCTGGAAGAGAGCCTGCCTCATGACACGGGGTTGCAAGGAGAGCCACTGGCCGTGGAAGAGGACTGCTTGCCTGGCCTCGCTCAGGAGTCCCATCCTGCCCACCCCGGGCATCTCTCTCTTTCCTGCCCGCTGACACGGTCTTTCTCCGGAGGGAAGCAGTGAGGCTACATCTCCGCACAGTGCTGGGTGGCCTGGGGAAGGCCGGGCACATGCCAAGCGGGGAGCTGGACACAGGTCTCCACCGAGTGCTGTCGGGGGGCTGGCACCGGTGCCTGGGGCACGTGTGCTCCAGGCACTTCCCAAATAAGCTCCACTGGTGCGGCCTCCTCTTCACCTGGATGTTGAGTTCCAGGGCCTCCTGCCACGCCTCCTCCAGCAGGAACAGGGCCTGCGCAGGCGTACTGCTTTCCTGCCCTTCAGCCTGCTCCTGGTGGGGAATGCAGGTGTGCGGGCATGTCCGGGTGTCCTGCCTCATTTCAGCAGGGTCACTTGCTCCTGCTGGTTCCTTCTGTGGCCCCACCTGGCCTCACAGAGCCCCACATCCTGCCCGTCAACCCCAAGGGGGACGCAAGGCCCTCAGCTCACCCAAGAGAGAACCCCCAACCTCCCTCTGCTCGTCCACCCACCCGCCTCAGCATATAGCACGGCCCAAGGCCCATCCCTGGGCCCTGGCACTGTCACGGTCCCTCTCCTGACCACAGGACCCACTGGTGCTGGTGAGTGCCCGAGCAGTTAGGCCGCTGTCTTTTCTCCCATGGCCAGTGACTTGCAGGGCTGTGCAGGACCCAGGAGTCCTGCTGGCCTGTCCCTCCATAACGTACCAGGGGCAGGGAGTCGCAGAGCTGCACCTCGGAGGTGCTCTGGGGCCTAGCAAGTGCAGGGGACCGGAGGGGGCCTGGGAGCATGCCTGGGGCCACTGGCACATCAGGACAGGGCAGGAGCCCAGGAGGGAGAATCCAAGCACACGGGTAGCAGGCCCGGCCGGCCCTGCCGAGCTCCACTGGGTTGAAGAGCGGCCCAGCAGGGGCTGTGCAGGGCAGGGAAATGGGGACTGCTCCCCAGCCTCACAGCCCCAGCCTGCAGGGCTGAGGGGCTGCCCTGGCCCACAGGGCCCTGGCACACGCGTTTGCACATGGGAAGGGAGGCATCTGCACCTCCAGGCAGCAGTCAGCGGCTGGCAGGGTAGGGAGACTACGGGCCCTGCGGCAGATGAGCAGAGCCCGTGGGAGCACAAGGAGCAGCCGAGGGCTGACGGAGGCCCAGGGACAAGCACGGCTCATCCCAGCTTTGCCTGCCTGGAGAGCCCTGCAGCTGCAGCAAAAAGCCAGGCATCTGCGCTCCCAGGTGGCCGGCCGCACCGCTCCACCCCACAGCAACTCCCGCCTTTGCCCTTCACCCTTCCCCATGCAACCCTGAGAAGGGCTCCAGCGTCCCTGCACACCAGCCCTCAGAGCACCCCTGGGGCTGTGGGCACGTCAGGTGCAGCTGTGTCCTGGCCACCATGGTGTGCACCGTGCAGTGTCTCTGTGCGTGTGGAGAGCGCGGGCGCGTGTGCGGATGCGTGTGCAGCGTCAATGGTGTGCCGGGCTGGCGCACGTGCACTGTGCAGGTGCAGGCCTGGCTGTGCGGGAGGGTCTTGGTGAGTGAGAGGTGTGAGCTGTGTGCGTAGCCGTCCTGTGGAGGGTAATGAAGGAAGGGGCATGTGTCTGTGCGTGTGTCTGTGCGCTGTGCTGAGAACGGGTTAGGCGGTGGTGTGCATGCACGTGCACTCTGTGGCGCGCGTGCCTGCATGCTGCGGCCCGTGTGTGGGCGATATTCTGTTCAGGCTCTACAAAATAACTGGAGGAGCACATGGGTTTGTACAGCTCTTCCTTTCATCTTTCAGGAGCACGCTTCCAGACTTCGCCGCAATAGTCACGTTTCCTCTGCACCACCAGCAAGTCCTGGTCCCTTTCCCTTTGAGCCTGGAGAGTCATCCGCTGCCCAGGGCTAGGGCATGGAAAAGGAACCGTTTGGTTTCAGGCACAGGCAGAAGGGCACGGAAATGCTGCAGGCCTAGCGCAGGGCACATCTTCTGGCCTCTGCCTCTGCTGGCATTCCTATGCTTTCTCGGATGGGCGAGGGGCCCCCTGGGGTGCGAGGCAAGGACATGACCACATGACTACCACGGGCAGGTAATCAGCCTGCACAGGAGTCAGGCGCGGGATGAGACTTTGGCCCAAACTGGCATCAAAGCACACGGCAAGGCCTCCACGTGTGGAGACTTGGGGAGGCAAGGACGGAGCGTGCCTTTGGAAAAGGGAGAGCCAAAGCGTCGCTCCAGGAATCCTGTCACCTTGGGTAGCCCCCGTGTTCTGGTCCCACCTGGGAATCCTACCCCTGAGAGCCCAACACCTGCCCCTGGGCTGGAAGGCTGCCTGCTCCCAGGCCACAGCCTCCAAAGCCTGTTGCTCTCCCTCGACGGGTGCCAGAAAAAGACCCCCCCCCTCCCCTCCTCTGGGCTCCTCCTGGGTGTGGAAGTAAGGCCAGTGCAGGGGAAGGCAAAACAGCACCCCCAGCTGGAGAAATTTACCAGAGGAAGCGCTTCTCTTGGGAATTCCTCTGCCGATTCAGCTCTACCCTCTGCTTCCACTCTTCCCGACGCGCTTGGTAAGTCTCCAAGACTTGCAGGGTGTGGCTTGCTCGTACAGAAAGCTGCCTGCAAGAGCAGGGAAAAAGTTCCCTCTCCCCTTCTGGCTGAGGCCCTCCTGCCTCTCCCCTCCACCAGCCCCTGCACACCCGCTCCCGCTGGCGGTGCCCGCAGCCTTCAACTTGCCCCATGCAGCTTGGGGCTGCCTGGCATCAGGGCCTTGCCCAAGGCATTGCCACGTCAACAGAAATCAGGGGACACCATACCCAGCCCCATGGCTCAGGAACTGCGCTTCCTCACACCTCGGACAGGTGCTGCCACTGCACCTTTCCAGGCCGGGGCTGGGGCCGGGGCCCGGGCCCGGGCACACTTACTCTTTGTGCAGCCGCGGCAGTCTCTCGGGCTTCCTCTTCTCTGCTCGGGGCACGAAGGCAGCAGTGCTCGCCTCTTTCCCAAGCGGGGGCCCTGGTGAGGCTGGCCGAACCTCCGGCAGTGGTTCAGGATGCCGCCAAGCCTGCGTTGGCGCCAGAGGACAACTCTGAAGCTGCTTCTCACCTCCCTCAAGTGCTCTCAACTCTCAGCACGGGGAGAAGCCAGCCACTACAGGGCCTGTGCGTCCCCCCAGCACACTTGTGTCTGCTTTGCCCTCAGAAAGCCCCATGAGGAGCACAGCGCCAGGCAGGGACCCTGCACTCGTAGCCTGGCCACGCTTCACCACACTTCCCTGCTGGCCCCTCTGCTTACCTGTGCTGCCTTGTGCTGATGCCCGCAAGCAGGAATTGCAGTTCGAGGTCTGCCTTGAGCAGGTCCTTCCTGCTTGCCGTCCTCTTCCGCCTTAGAGGAGCTCTCCTGAATTGTCTGCAGCCGGCTAAAAACACACAAGCCGCGTGAGGTGATTGGAGTTCCGGGTGAGGCTGTTCTGCATCTTGCGCTCACAAGCGGCTCGGGGCCAGCCTCTGCAGCACAAGGCAGTTCTGCTGGAGCTTTTGGTGTAGCTGAGTCCTTGCGTTCATGTCAACAGTGAGGAAAGAAAGCCTTGAGCTGCAGCACTGGCAGCGGGCCCAGGAGGCCCTAAGGAAAGCTCGGGATGCCCAGGTGTGGGCCCTCTCTGGGTGGCACAAGGGGAAAACCAATGCCGTTTGCAGCACCCAGAGCCTGCAGAGACCACTAGGCACCTCCTGCCAAAGGCACTGAAGTCAGGGACGTGCTCAGAAAGACTCTGTTTTGGGGTGAAACGGGACTATTAGTGGGGGAGCCACTGTCGGGGAAGGAGGAAGTGTACCAGGCACACAAGCAAGCCCGGCATGTAGTTCTCTCTGGTATGTAGTTCTCTCTGGCACTCCTCCTGTGCCAGACAACCGCCACACCCCTGCCCCTGCCACCCCAGCCCAACAACCTTCGGAAGAAATTCACAGGCATTACGTCCAACCTAAAAAGCAGGGAAAACAGACCCTACTCTCTGCTGCTGGGGCAGGGGCTTCTGACTTTCACATTCCTCTGAGAAGTGCTCTCATTCCCACTGCAACCAAAGGAGGGCCCTTCACATCCATAGGGGAGCAGAAAAACACCCGCCACTGCTGCAGTACTTCTTGCATCAACGCCAGTCCCTGGGACACCACTTGACAACCTCACAGACTTCATACCCACAGAGCGTACAGAAACAGAAACAGCTCCCTCCCTCCCAGAAGCCCAAAAGCACACGGCCACCCGCATGCTTTGCTCCAAGAGCCTCACCTGGCAGCTGGCTTGTTTCCCCTGCTTTCCCATGCCTTTCCTCCCTTCCAGCTGGCCCCAGAGAACGGGGGTGGAGAAAGCCTTTCTCGAGACAGGAGGCGCCCACCACAAGCACTGCCTGGAAGTAGCAAGGCAGAGGAGGCTCCTCAGCAAGCATCGTTCTTTGTCACCATTTGAACAAGAAGGACAGGCAGCTGTGCTCCAGCATCGGACCAAAGAGCCCAATTCCCTTGGAGCTTTGCTCCCAAGCAGGTCTTAGGCCCTTGCTGGCGCACGATCGCGTCCAGCCTTTCCTTTCTGCAGGGCAGTCTTCTGCCCTAGAGTTCTGTGCTGCTTCTACTGCTTTCTCTAGCCCTTAGGCTTCAAAAAGGGGACATGGCTGGCAGGTCCTGGGGACCTCATGCTACTCTCTCCTTTGGCGTGGCTGCAGGCTGGAGGGCAGAGTGTCACACGAGAAGGGGAACAGATTCCTGCCCATCTCTAAGGCGCTCACATGCACAGACTTGCAAGCTAGAGCAGGGCCCCGAGTGCCAGGGCAAAGTGCCCCTCAGCAGTGGCAGCTGCAGTTGGAGCTGCACAACTGCCCCGAGAGCCCCTTCCAGGAGGAGTGCCCCCAGATCTGTCGTGATGAGCAAAGAGAGGCACAGGAGAAGCAGGCCACTAGGCCAGGCACGGCATGTTAAGCTTGCCTCCAGCCCCTCCGCTGCACAGGACAAAAGGAAAACAAACACACCTCTCTCACCAGCCAGCTGGCACTTTACCTTTTCCCTCAGTCTGCTTGTTCTGCTCCCTGTCTTTTGCCGGCCCGCCTTTGGCAGCCTCCCGACACCCTCCGGAGGAAGATGCTGGTCGCACAGGCACAGGCGTGATGACCTCACCCTCACTCCTGGAAACAAGAAAGGGACGAGAGAGACGCTGACAGCAGAGCCTTGCAGAAACCTCCTCTACATGCTTGCCCTCCATCTAGAAAGAGAAAGTCACCAAAAGACTTGTTGGCCGCCCTTCACGTTGCAGTCGGACAGAGTCTACGCAAGAAACAACCCCTTCAAAGAACTCCAAGAGCACAAGGTCACCCTCAGCCTTTTCTCCAAGAGCCTCACCTGGCAGGCAACTTCCTTCCTTTGCTTTTCCACTCCTCCTGCTTTCTCCCCCCAGCACCAGGTGACGCAGGTGGCAAAGGCCTTTCTTGAGCAAGCAGGCACGCAGCAGGAGCACTCCCTGCAGGCAGGAAAGGAGAAGGCTCTGCAGAAAGCGTCTTTGGGAGCACTTGGTCCAGAAGGACAGGCAGATCTGCTCCAGCACCGCATCAAACAGCCTGATCCCCCGGGAGCCGCGCTCTCTAAGAGCTCTTGCTCCCTAGCACGTCCTTGGCACACCTTAGCAGCCTCTTAGCAGTCCACCTTAGCAGCCTCTTAGCAGTCCTCTCCAGGCAATCTTGCTCCCCACCTTCACACGCCCGGCATCCGCCAGAGAGGCAGACCCCCTCCAGCACTGACACCTCGGGCCCAAATGTCCTAAAGCGAAAGAGGAGCTTGCGCTGGCCACCAGGGCGCAGCACCCCGGGGCAAAACTCTCCCAGGCAGCACATCCTGACCAGGGCTCCAACCACCTACCTACTGCCGAGGACCAACGGAACAAACACGCGCACACACACAAACACACGCCCGCCTGCACACCCTCCTCTCGCTCGCCAGTCACCTGTGGCCTGACCTTTTCCGTCCGCCCGCTCTTCCTCTTTCGGGCGTGTCCGGGATCCCTTGCAGGAAGACGCCACTTGCTGCTTCTCACGGGGAAGCTTCAACTCAAATCTGGAAATGACAAGACGCCACGGTGAAGAGAAGGCACCACTTCCCCTTTGCCTCCTGCCGGCCTTGTACTCAGAAAGAAGGCCTTTCGGGGCACGTGGGGCCCTCCAGGCTCACCCAAGACATGCTTAGGTCACAAACACAGGCCCTGTATGGATCGGGTGCCTTCCACACGATGCCTTTCCTCGGCCAGCCACACACAGCACATTCGGGAACCTTGGCTTTTGGAAGCCTCACCCACGAGAAAGAGACCAGTCACAGGAAAATGTGGCCCCCATTCCTCTCTAGGCCTAAGATTGGTTAGCAGTGCCAAACACCGCCACTATTGCCTGTTCCACCCTGGGGAGACCCCCAGAGTCCCAAGTACTTGCAGACAGCAAGCTAGGAAAGAGTTGCTCCGCAGCAAGTCCTTCCTGAGGAGACAAGCTCCAGCAGGACGCTGCTACCAAGCACGAGCTGAGAAGCAAACGTACCGTGGCAACATGAAGACGCTTCTGGGACCCATGCGGAAAGCCGCGCTCCTTCTTCCTTTTACCACCAGGTGTCTCGTCCCTGGCGTCTGAAACAGACACCGAGGTACGTGAGAGCATGCCAGCGCCATTACTGCCTTGCTCCTAAAGGCAGCAAATCTTTCTTGGGCTCAGGGAAGATGCTGCCCCTGGGACACCCTGAAACAAAGCTGTCTTTCCAAATACTAGCCCTCAACGAGGAAAGCAGAAGATGCCCAGCTCAGAGTGCAGAAGGAGGAACACCGTTGCCAGGCGCTTTGCAAGGGCGAGACTCAAGACGGTCAAGGAGGACGCTCCTTCTCTCTGCCTGCAGACATCAGGCACAGGAGAAGGCGTGTGGTTCGCCAGGGTTTCTGCAGGCTGGCGTTTGCCTCTGGAAGGTCTTGCTCTGCCCCTTCTTGGAAAGACAACTCCTGGCTCAGGCGTGCTCTTAGCCCCACAGTGTCTCCAAGCATTCACATGCTTGCATCCATCGCGTGGAAGAGCAGAAAGAGCCGGCCCTTGCTCGGCCTCTGCCCGGTGGCTAAGACCTGCGGGTGCCAACTCCCTCATGGGGGTGCAAGCAGCTGGGCAGGGCCTGATGAGGGATCTTTGGGAACACAGCCTGACCCAAAGGCCCTGGCCCTGGCCCAGAGAACACGCTGGGCAGAGCCCCCCAAGACAGCAGCAGAGAGAAGGAAGAGACAGGCCCGGGAACCGGTGGCTGGGCTACAGCCTTCTTGCATCTCTCTGAGCAAATCTGCTGGCCCTCTGCAGGAGCGAGCCCTTCAGCTCTGACTGCTTTCACATCGCAGCTGCCTAAGGACACCTGGCAGCTTGCGCTCAAGGACAGGGCCCCACGAGAGAGCTGGGGAAGGGCGTTGGGCTGGCGCAAGGAGACATGCCAAGCAGCGGGCGGATGCACGCGTGGCCCAGAAGAGCCTCGCTCATGCCGCAAGGGCCTCCAGGGGCCCTGGGAAGGCCTGATTAGCACCAGAGTCATCGACTTACCCCCAGCAGAGCTTCTAGCAGCTTTCCAGTGCCATCCATGCTGAGGAGGAAGTCGTCATAAAACCTCATTGTCACTTCCTTCTTCCGTACAGAAAGAATGCCAATGCCCTTGAAGACAAAGTCCACGTCCTGTCTTTTTGACATGGCCCAGAAGAACGCCATCGCGGTCTCATGTATGGAACACTGCACCGTTGTCAAAGGCATGCGGGCACACACGGAGAGATTCTTGTACTGCAGAGGGACTATTCTTACGTCACCTAGACCGCAGCAAAAGACGAACAACGTCACCTCGGCAGCAGGCTCCAAGAACAAGGGGACAAGACTTTCTGGCAAGACGCTGCTGCTACAGAGCAGGCTCTTGAATCCCCTGCTGCAGCGCCTAGGAGCGGTTTATGGAGTCCCTCCTGGGAAGAGGCCGAGCACTCTGCAAACTCACGGGCTCAGGGGGGCAGCAGTCATTTGGCCAGGGCAGGAAGCAAAAGAAGAAAACTAACCATCCCGAAGGAACCCTTGACCGGAGGGCAGGACAAGGCGGGCAGATGGGTGCAGGGCCCACAACAAAGGGCCCGGCGCCACGCCATTGTGCCCTCTGGCTAAGCCGATGCCACGTCGATAGATACAAGGGCGAAGCAAAGCGCAAGGACGGCACCGCAGCCCGTAAGGACCATTCGGCCCCTCTGGCCCTTGGTAGCCAGCAAAAGTCTCCCTGCGCTGCTGGGGCCAGCAGCCTATCCCTCCCACGCACCCCGCTGCAGGCGTATTACTAGCAAAGCACACCCGGGGGCCCCTCTGAGCACCTGCTCCTGGCTGGCCTGTCCAGCTCAAACAAGCCAAAGTTGCTCTCAGGCCACTTTGAGGCGTTCAGCCATGTCTTCAGAGCAGTTGGCCTGCCCCTCAAGCTTGGGGCAAGGGCAGGCAAAGGTTTTTAACCTGTCTTCTTACCAGGAATGTCTTCTTGAGCGCCCCTGGCCTGGTATTCCTGGGCAACAACCTCCGAAATACGAAACATGGGTCTCCGAACGATCGAAAGCTCCCCGTTCACGGAGCACTCGGAGTGCTTCAGAACATAGAACACCCCCACTCCTAGTATCTTGACACCCTGAGAACAGCAGCAAAGAGGGAGAGAAGGAACAAGCATCAGTAGCCTGGAGACACAAAAACTGTCCGATGGCTTGCCAGAGCGTGGGGGCTGCTGCTCTGCGCCCTGCCCACCCCTAGCATGCCGAGGGCAAGATGGGCCACTTGGGAAAGCTTTGGAGAGAAAGCACATACTCCAGACCTTTCTTTCCTCTTGCTCCTCTGCTCTCCTCAAAAATCTCTTTGCACAAGCAACAGCAGAGACAACATTCCTCCCCTCCATACAGGTGGGGGGAGGGGGTGGCAGGGAGGGGAGCAGGGGGCATTTCCAACAGTGGGCACCAAGTCCTTGGCACTCTGTGGCACAGGGATGTCAGGGCCAGGCAAACCGCCAGCATTTCCGGAGGGGAGGAACAGGACACAAGACCCACCTTGTTCTCTGCCAAGCGCTCTAGAATGTATTCTGAGACGCTGTCCCAAATGCTAACAATCTCTGGAAAGCAAGGCAAAGAGGTATCATGCGCCAAGTCAGCAAGCTCACTACCTTTCAGCACCCCGCTCCCCAGGCAGGTGGCAAGTGCAGGTGAGATGAAACGTACCGCCACCCCAAGCCAAAACACGCAAGGCGCTCCCCAGGACGGCCCTTCCGGACCTCAGCCGCAAGGACACTGCAGGGACGCCTCCGCCCACTTCTAAGCAAGGCTCCTGTCCTTTCAGGTGGCCATGCCAAAGGGCGACCCACCCGCTCGGGAAACGGGGACTAGGTTCCCACAGCAGCGAGAAGACCGTGCAGTGCCTACCCACAGGAGTCACCCACGCTCAGGGCAGCCCCAGCTGCCTCCCCTGCAGGGACCATTTTCACCTCCATTCAACGCCTGCACACACACACGCTCTGCACGGCCACCCGAGCAGCCCCAGCCCTTTCAGCCAGCTGCCAGCTCAGGGCACGCAATCCCCACTGCGAGGCAACCCACGGCTTCTGCCTGCACGTGCCCTGGAAGGCACGGGCAGAGGAAGCTCCTCAGGACAACGAGCCAGCCGGCCCGGCTGCCAAACTCACCCCTGGGCTGCCAACGGTCGAGCGGCCTGCTCTCCCGTGCCACCCACTCGCCCTGTCCAGCCCTCCCCTACAGAGCCCAGCGCTTCCATTGCCTGTCTCGCGGCTCATACCGTCTACAGCCTTACCGTAACGGTTGAGATTCCTGAGCGTTGGAAACATGTCATGCCACAGTTTCGCCATCTTCGCGCCCCCTCGCGCTCAATGGGGCCCTGTAGCAGGAGGGTGACGAGGAAACTTCTCCTCCCAGGAGCCGCCTCCTCCTCCTCCTCTGCACTTCCCCAGGTAGGCTCCAGCGCTGTCGCGCGGCCTCCCTTCGCCCTCTCGGTGCGCTGCAAAGCAGCTCCTCCAGAGAAGAGCGGTGGCGAGAGCAGCCCCAGCACCTGCACGTGCCAAGGCCTCGCAGGGAAGTGTGGGCAGGGCTCGGGGGCCCCGTGGCGGGAGGGGAGCTGTGACTGTGATGCGGCATGTCCCACTGTGAGCCCAGCCCGTGTCACCAAGGGGCTCACAGGCACCCTTACCGTCCAAAGCATTTCTCTTGGGCCCACAGGAGGGGCAATTTCACAGCCCCAGAGCAGCCAGACTGCAAAGGGGTTTCAGCAGGTCTCCGCTCTGACCTCCTGCTGCAAGTGCGGCTGACCAGAGCAGACTTCCCAGGCCCGGGCGCCACTGAGGGGCCACTGGCTCCATGGATTCCCCCACCACCCCGGGCCCCTGGGCCAGTGCTCCACCACCCTTAGGCTACAGCGCTTTTCCCCGTCTCTCATGGCAATTGCCCCCACTGCCACTACTGCCATTGCCCATCCTCCCGGCCCCCCCCCACCCGGCACCTCTGGGAAGGCTCTGCCTCCACCCTCTCACCCCCCTCCCGTTAGGCCCCTGCCGCCTGATCCTCTTGCGCCTTCTCTTCTCCCGGCTCAACAGCCCCACGCCCTCAGCCTCTCCTCGCACTGCTGGGCTCCAGCTGCCCACCAGCTCCCAGCCCGCCCCACAACGAACGGCTCCTCCAGGGCCACGCTCCCTTCCTGGTGTCCCTGCCCCCCTGCAGCTCCCCCACGGGCCACAGTCCCCTCAGAGGCGCACCTCCTCTGGCATGAAGCGCCTCCTTCCAAAAGTACCTCTCCAGCCATGTCCCCAGCAACGGCTCCTTGCACGGCTCGCCTTCGCTTCCTTCTGCTTTTCTCCAGAAACACGCCTCTGCACCCTTCTCCTCACGAGTGCCCCTTCCTGTGGCTCCACGGAGGCCGCCCCCAGCTGCGGGATCTGCGGCCCTGCCGCCGCATGCCCCAGGCAGGGGCCGGGCCTCGGTGCCCCGCTCCTCCCTCCCTCCCTCCCTCCCTGCCTGCCTGCCTGCCTGCCTGCCTGCCCGCCCGCTGCCCCAGCGTTGGGGGAAAGCCTTGCCCGGGCCCTGGGCGGCGCTGCGGGCTCCCTGCTGTGCCCAGAGCCCCCGGCCCCGCACGGGCAGCCCCGAGCAGCACGCCCAGGTGGCACTGCTTGCTGCGCAGTAAGGACTGGTGCCAGGGACTGTCGGGGATGGGGGAGGCCCCGCTGCCCGCGGGGAGGCGGGAGGCAGGCAGCGTTGAGCCGGGGCCCGGCAGCCCACCGGGAGCTGGTGGGGGTGTGGGGCAGAGCCATAGCAAGGGAAGGGGCCAGAGTGCAGGAGGCAATCCCAGGTGCCCCCTCCCCGAGCAGAGGGGCCTGGGAGAAGGCAGGGGGTCAGGGCCGGGCCGGGGGCTGGTGGCCGGGTGCTTGGCTGCGCCATGCTGACCTGCTCATGCCAGGGCATGGCTGCTTTGTGCCGATTGCAGGCAGTGTCCCCCCGCGGAGGAGCTGGCCCCTGCTGGCTTCCCCTTGGGCCATGCAGCTGCCTGCCAGTGCTCAAGGTCCCGCCGGGGCTCCAGCGACGCTGGGAGAGGTGCCGAGGGGGCACCGGCTGCTGCTAGCAACTTCCCGGGGACCCCTGAGGCAGTGGCTGGTGCTGAGGGAAGGGCAGCGGGCAAGGAGCCGCAGGCAGCACTTGTTTGACCCATGCGTTGCCTCTGCTTGCAGGCCACACTGCCCAAGGCATTGGGACTTGAGCGCGGCAGCCAGGCGAGGCAGGGCAGCTGCCGCTGAGGCAGCAGAGCCAAGCCCCAAGCCCCTCCGCTCGGTGAGGCTTGGGAAGGGCAGAGCTGGGAGAAGCTGGTGCCCCTCAAACCTCGTTCTCCCAGCAGAGCAGAGGGCACGTAAGGCAGCGCTTTCAGCCAGTGAAAATTGCTGGCTCATGCCTTCCTTTTTCAGAGGCCTGGTTTGCGCAAGGCCAGCGGTGCTGCCTGCCCACCAGTGCCCACCCAGGCTGCGGTCGGAGGAGACCTGCTCCTTGCATTGGTCCCGACCAGAGTTCGGCACCAGAAGACACAGCCCCTGAGGGGGCACCGCAGCACACAAGTGTGGCTTGGCATGCCTGGCTCACCAGCAGAAAGGGACCATGCAGACTAAGGTGGAGTCAATCAGCCAGAACGGAGCACAGAGCAACAATACAGTTGAAAACACAAAGCCTAGCTAAGTGTGTGTGAGGTTCCCCGTGGGGAGCCCCGTGATGCTTCTGGGGAGGCCTTGGGCAGGGAGGTGCCTCCTGCCGAGGCCCCCGGCAGCTGGGATGCCGGCTGCAGGGCTTTCGGCAGCTCCAGCTTCCCTCTTCCTGCCCTGCCAGGGGTGAAGGCCAGGCTGCCTGCAGGGATGGGCTACTGCCGCCCCCAGGCCTCCTGAGGAGGGGCAGTGCAGCCCCAAAACCACCTTGCAAAGCCGGCAGCCCTGGGCGTGGGCTGAGGTGGGTGCCAGGGTGCACGCTGGAGCGCAGACTCTGGGATCCACAGGCCTCCAAGGCCAGGGCCTGCAGGGCCAGGGCAGGGATGACGAGGCTCTGGGGCTCTGACCCTGCAAGAGAGACCGCAGGAACACCTTGTGCTGGCCCTGGGCTGAGAGCAGAGGGGAGCAGGAGGCTTCGTGGCCTCCACGCCCCAAACCAACAGCAAATTTGTGCCCAAAAGCTCTCAGAGGAGGCTTCAGTCCCGGTCAGCTGCCCGTGTCCTGCACTGATTTCGTATGCTCAAACCTTGTGATGGGCAGAAGGCAACATGCTTGTACCCCAAGGCAGCCCCCTTTAGTGGCCAAGCCAAGGACCTGCTCTTAGCATCACTGCAGGAGTAACCGTCTAATTAAAGGCTTGCAATTAGCCCACCTCCAATTAGTGCACAGCAACTCAAACAAAGGGTCTTCTTAAAGGACAAGTCTCCTTAATGCAACCTAAATGGTCCTACGTTCCCTGTGCAGGGGCGACCCTTCTACATCCCCCACCGCCAAGGCTGCGGCGCGCATGGGCATGGGCATTGGCTTCAGGGTCCCAGCTCCTTCCTCAGTGGGAGGCGGCTGCTGCTGGTGGCTTCCTCCATCGCATAGTTGGGCTGACACTATTAAGCCTGCTCCTAATAGGCTCTCTTAAGGCTAATAATGTGGCATACATAGCCAACAAATGCTAGAAGGAGTCACCAAAACTAAAGCAGCACTTTAAAATGCAACTCCTACATTTAGCATCGAGGAAATAAGCCCCTCCACCTTACTCCCAATTTGACACTCTCGGGAGAGTGCTTTAGGGGATGCTAATGCGTGTTTTGCCCTTCCTTGCTCCAACACGGGTCAGGCTCAGCACAGTGGAGAGGGAAAGACTCTGGCGGGGCGGAGGGGGTGGGGTGCGAGCTTTGTGCTCGCCCAGGGCCCTGCACTGGCCCCCTCCTCTGTCCTGCCCCTGAACATCCCAGACTCCGTTGGCTACAGTCGCCTGCTCCTTGCCAGGCCTTTGTGTTGACTCTGATGAGCCTTTGGGCGTTTCATGTCACTCTAGGAGCTGGAAGAGAGCCTGCCTCATGACACGGGGTTGCAAGGAGAGCCACTGGCCGTGGAAGAGGACTGCTTGCCTGGCCTCGCTCAGGAGTCCCATCCTGCCCACCCCGGGCATCTCTCTCTTTCCTGCCCGCTGACACGGTCTTTCTCCGGAGGGAAGCAGTGAGGCTACATCTCCGCACAGTGCTGGGTGGCCTGGGGAAGGCCGGGCACATGCCAAGCGGGGAGCTGGACACAGGTCTCCACCGAGTGCTGTCGGGGGGCTGGCACCGGTGCCTGGGGCACGTGTGCTCCAGGCACTTCCCAAATAAGCTCCACTGGTGCGGCCTCCTCTTCACCTGGATGTTGAGTTCCAGGGCCTCCTGCCACGCCTCCTCCAGCAGGAACAGGGCCTGCGCAGGCGTACTGCTTTCCTGCCCTTCAGCCTGCTCCTGGTGGGGAATGCAGGTGTGCGGGCATGTCCGGGTGTCCTGCCTCATTTCAGCAGGGTCACTTGCTCCTGCTGGTTCCTTCTGTGGCCCCACCTGGCCTCACAGAGCCCCACATCCTGCCCGTCAACCCCAAGGGGGACGCAAGGCCCTCAGCTCACCCAAGAGAGAACCCCCAACCTCCCTCTGCTCGTCCACCCACCCGCCTCAGCATATAGCACGGCCCAAGGCCCATCCCTGGGCCCTGGCACTGTCACGGTCCCTCTCCTGACCACAGGACCCACTGGTGCTGGTGAGTGCCCGAGCAGTTAGGCCGCTGTCTTTTCTCCCATGGCCAGTGACTTGCAGGGCTGTGCAGGACCCAGGAGTCCTGCTGGCCTGTCCCTCCATAACGTACCAGGGGCAGGGAGTCGCAGAGCTGCACCTCGGAGGTGCTCTGGGGCCTAGCAAGTGCAGGGGACCGGAGGGGGCCTGGGAGCATGCCTGGGGCCACTGGCACATCAGGACAGGGCAGGAGCCCAGGAGGGAGAATCCAAGCACACGGGTAGCAGGCCCGGCCGGCCCTGCCGAGCTCCACTGGGTTGAAGAGCGGCCCAGCAGGGGCTGTGCAGGGCAGGGAAATGGGGACTGCTCCCCAGCCTCACAGCCCCAGCCTGCAGGGCTGAGGGGCTGCCCTGGCCCACAGGGCCCTGGCACACGCGTTTGCACATGGGAAGGGAGGCATCTGCACCTCCAGGCAGCAGTCAGCGGCTGGCAGGGTAGGGAGACTACGGGCCCTGCGGCAGATGAGCAGAGCCCGTGGGAGCACAAGGAGCAGCCGAGGGCTGACGGAGGCCCAGGGACAAGCACGGCTCATCCCAGCTTTGCCTGCCTGGAGAGCCCTGCAGCTGCAGCAAAAAGCCAGGCATCTGCGCTCCCAGGTGGCCGGCCGCACCGCTCCACCCCACAGCAACTCCCTCCTTTGCCCTTCACCCTTCCCCATGCAACCCTGAGAAGGGCTCCAGCGTCCCTGCACACCAGCCCTCAGAGCACCCCTGGGGCTGTGGGCACGTCAGGTGCAGCTGTGTCCTGGCCACCATGGTGTGCACCGTGCAGTGTCTCTGTGCGTGTGGAGAGCGCGGGCGCGTGTGCGGATGCGTGTGCAGCGTCAATGGTGTGCCGGGCTGGCGCACGTGCACTGTGCAGGTGCAGGCCTGGCTGTGCGGGAGGGTCTTGGTGAGTGAGAGGTGTGAGCTGTGTGCGTAGCCGTCCTGTGGAGGGTAATGAAGGAAGGGGCATGTGTCTGTGCGTGTGTCTGTGCGCTGTGCTGAGAACGGGTTAGGCGGTGGTGTGCATGCACGTGCACTCTGTGGCGCGCGTGCCTGCATGCTGCGGCCCGTGTGTGGGCGATATTCTGTTCAGGCTCTACAAAATAACTGGAGGAGCACATGGGTTTGTACAGCTCTTCCTTTCATCTTTCAGGAGCACGCTTCCAGACTTCGCCGCAATAGTCACGTTTCCTCTGCACCACCAGCAAGTCCTGGTCCCTTTCCCTTTGAGCCTGGAGAGTCATCTGCTGCCCAGGGCTAGGGCATGGAAAAGGAACCGTTTGGTTTCAGGCACAGGCAGAAGGGCACGGAAATGCTGCAGGCCTAGCGCAGGGCACATCTTCTGGCCTCTGCCTCTGCTGGCATTCCTATGCTTTCTCGGATGGGCGAGGGGCCCCCTGGGGTGCGAGGCAAGGACATGACCACATGACTACCACGGGCAGGTAATCAGCCTGCACAGGAGTCAGGCGCGGGATGAGACTTTGCCCCAAACTGGCATCAAAGCACACGGCAAGGCCTCCACGTGTGGAGACTTGGGGAGGCAAGGACGGAGCGTGCCTTTGGAAAAGGGAGAGCCAAAGCGTCGCTCCAGGAATCCTGTCACCTTGGGTAGCCCCCGTGTTCTGGTCCCACCTGGGAATCCTACCCCTGAGAGCCCAACACCTGCCCCTGGGCTGGAAGGCTGCCTGCTCCCAGGCCACAGCCTCCAAAGCCTGTTGCTCTCCCTCGACGGGTGCCAGAAAAAGACCCCCCCCCCTCCCCTCCTCTGGGCTGCTCCTGGGTGTGGAAGGAAGGCCAGTGCAGGGGAAGGCAAAACAGCACCCCCAGCTGGAGAAATTTACCAGAGGAAGCGCTTCTCTTGGGAATTCCTCTGCCGATTCAGCTCTACCCTCTGCTTCCACTCTTCCCGACGCGCTTGGTAAGTCTCCAAGACTTGCAGGGTGTGGCTTGCTCGTACAGAAAGCTGCCTGCAAGAGCAGGGAAAAAGTTCCCTCTCCCCTTCTGGCTGAGGCCCTCCTGCCTCTCCCCTCCACCAGCCCCTGCACACCCGCTCCCGCTGGCGGTGCCCGCAGCCTTCAACTTGCCCCATGCAGCTTGGGGCTGCCTGGCATCAGGGCCTTGCCCAAGGCATTGCCACGTCAACAGAAATCAGGGGACACCATACCCAGCCCCATGGCTCAGGAACTGCGCTTCCTCACACCTCGGACAGGTGCTGCCACTGCACCTTTCCAGGCCGGGGCTGGGGCCGGGGCCCGGGCCCGGGCACACTTACTCTTTGTGCAGCCGCGGCAGTCTCTCGGGCTTCCTCTTCTCTGCTCGGGGCACGAAGGCAGCAGTGCTCGCCTCTTTCCCAAGCGGGGGCCCTGGTGAGGCTGGCCGAACCTCCGGCAGTGGTTCAGGATGCCGCCAAGCCTGCGTTGGCGCCAGAGGACAACTCTGAAGCTGCTTCTCACCTCCCTCAAGTGCTCTCAACTCTCAGCACGGGGAGAAGCCAGCCACTACAGGGCCTGTGCGTCCCCCCAGCACACTTGTGTCTGCTTTGCCCTCAGAAAGCCCCATGAGGAGCACAGCGCCAGGCAGGGACCCTGCACTCGTAGCCTGGCCACGCTTCACCACACTTCCCTGCTGGCCCCTCTGCTTACCTGTGCTGCCTTGTGCTGATGCCCGCAAGCAGGAATTGCAGTTCGAGGTCTGCCTTGAGCAGGTCCTTCCTGCTTGCCGTCCTCTTCCGCCTTAGAGGAGCTCTCCTGAATTGTCTGCAGCCGGCTAAAAACACACAAGCCGCGTGAGGTGATTGGAGTTCCGGGTGAGGCTGTTCTGCATCTTGCGCTCACAAGCGGCTCGGGGCCAGCCTCTGCAGCACAAGGCAGTTCTGCTGGAGCTTTTGGTGTAGCTGAGTCCTTGCGTTCATGTCAACAGTGAGGAAAGAAAGCCTTGAGCTGCAGCACTGGCAGCGGGCCCAGGAGGCCCTAAGGAAAGCTCGGGATGCCCAGGTGTGGGCCCTCTCTGGGTGGCACAAGGGGAAAACCAATGCCGTTTGCAGCACCCAGAGCCTGCAGAGACCACTAGCCACCTCCTGCCAAAGGCACTGAAGTCAGGGACGTGCTCAGAAAGACTCTGTTTTGGGGTGAAACGGGACTATTAGTGGGGGAGCCACTGTCGGGGAAGGAGGAAGTGTACTAGGCACACAAGCAAGCCCGGCATGTAGTTCTCTCTGGTATGTAGTTCTCTCTGGCACTCCTCCTGTGCCAGACAACCGCCACACCCCTGCCCCTGCCACCCCAGCCCAACAACCTTCGGAAGAAATTCACAGGCATTACGTCCAACCTAAAAAGCAGGGAAAACAGACCCTACTCTCTGCTGCTGGGGCAGGGGCTTCTGACTTTCACATTCCTCTGAGAAGTGCTCTCATTCCCACTGCAACCAAAGGAGGGCCCTTCACATCCATAGGGGAGCAGAAAAACACCCGCCACTGCTGCAGTACTTCTTGCATCAACGCCAGTCCCTGGGACACCACTTGACAACCTCACAGACTTCATACCCACAGAGCGTACAGAAACAGAAACAGCTCCCTCCCTCCCAGAAGCCCAAAAGCACATGGCCACCCGCATGCTTTGCTCCAAGAGCCTCACCTGGCAGCTGGCTTGTTTCCCCTGCTTTCCCATGCCTTTCCTCCCTTCCAGCTGGCCCCAGAGAACGGGGGTGGAGAAAGCCTTTCTCGAGACAGGAGGCGCCCACCACAAGCACTGCCTGGAAGTAGCAAGGCAGAGGAGGCTCCTCAGCAAGCATCGTTCTTTGTCACCATTTGAACAAGAAGGACAGGCAGCTGTGCTCCAGCATCGGACCAAAGAGCCCAATTCCCTTGGAGCTTTGCTCCCAAGCAGGTCTTAGGCCCTTGCTGGCGCACGATCGCGTCCAGCCTTTCCTTTCTGCAGGGCAGTCTTCTGCCCTAGAGTTCTGTGCTGCTTCTACTGCTTTCTCTAGCCCTTAGGCTTCAAAAAGGGGACATGGCTGGCAGGTCCTGGGGACCTCATGCTACTCTCTCCTTTGGCGTGGCTGCAGGCTGGAGGGCAGAGTGTCACACGAGAAGGGGAACAGATTCCTGCCCATCTCTAAGGCGCTCACATGCACAGACTTGCAAGCTAGAGCAGGGCCCCGAGTGCCAGGGCAAAGTGCCCCTCAGCAGTGGCAGCTGCAGTTGGAGCTGCACAACTGCCCCGAGAGCCCCTTCCAGGAGGAGTGCCCCCAGATCTGTCGTGATGAGCAAAGAGAGGCACAGGAGAAGCAGGCCACTAGGCCAGGCACGGCATGTTAAGCTTGCCTCCAGCCCCTCCGCTGCACAGGACAAAAGGAAAACAAACACACCTCTCTCACCAGCCAGCTGGCACTTTACCTTTTCCCTCAGTCTGCTTGTTCTGCTCCCTGTCTTTTGCCGGCCCGCCTTTGGCAGCCTCCCGACACCCTCCGGAGGAAGATGCTGGTCGCACAGGCACAGGCGTGATGACCTCACCCTCACTCCTGGAAACAAGAAAGGGACGAGAGAGACGCTGACAGCAGAGCCTTGCAGAAACCTCCTCTACATGCTTGCCCTCCATCTAGAAAGAGAAAGTCACCAAAAGACTTGTTGGCCGCCCTTCACGTTGCAGTCGGACAGAGTCTACGCAAGAAACAACCCCTTCAAAGAACTCCAAGAGCACAAGGTCACCCTCAGCCTTTTCTCCAAGAGCCTCACCTGGCAGGCAACTTCCTTCCTTTGCTTTTCCACTCCTCCTGCTTTCTCCCCCCAGCACCAGGTGACGCAGGTGGCAAAGGCCTTTCTTGAGCAAGCAGGCACGCAGCAGGAGCACTCCCTGCAGGCAGGAAAGGAGAAGGCTCTGCAGAAAGCGTCTTTGGGAGCACTTGGTCCAGAAGGACAGGCAGATCTGCTCCAGCACCGCATCAAACAGCCTGATCCCCCGGGAGCCGCGCTCTCTAAGAGCTCTTGCTCCCTAGCACGTCCTTGGCACACCTTAGCAGCCTCTTAGCAGTCCACCTTAGCAGCCTCTTAGCAGTCCTCTCCAGGCAATCTTGCTCCCCACCTTCACACGCCCGGCATCCGCCAGAGAGGCAGACCCCCTCCAGCACTGACACCTCGGGCCCAAATGTCCTAAAGCGAAAGAGGAGCTTGCGCTGGCCACCAGGGCGCAGCACCCCGGGGCAAAACTCTCCCAGGCAGCACATCCTGACCAGGGCTCCAACCACCTACCTACTGCCGAGGACCAACGGAACAAACACGCGCACACACACAAACACACGCCCGCCTGCACACCCTCCTCTCGCTCGCCAGTCACCTGTGGCCTGACCTTTTCCGTCCGCCCGCTCTTCCTCTTCCGGGCGTGTCCGGGATCCCTTGCAGGAAGACGCCACTTGCTGCTTCTCACGGGGAAGCTTCAATTCAAATCTGGAAATGACAAGACGCCACGGTGAAGAGAAGGCACCACTTCCCCTTTGCCTCCTGCCGGCCTTGTACTCAGAAAGAAGGCCTTTCGGGGCACGTGGGGCCCTCCAGGCTCACCCAAGACATGCTTAGGTCACAAACACAGGCCCTGTATGGATCGGGTGCCTTCCACACGATGCCTTTCCTCGGCCAGCCACACACAGCACATTCGGGAACCTTGGCTTTTGGAAGCCTCACCCACGAGAAAGAGACCAGTCACAGGAAAATGTGGCCCCCATTCCTCTCTAGGCCTAAGATTGGTTAGCAGTGCCAAACACCGCCACTATTGCCTGTTCCACCCTGGGGAGACCCCCAGAGTCCCAAGTACTTGCAGACAGCAAGCTAGGAAAGAGTTGCTCCGCAGCAAGTCCTTCCTGAGGAGACAAGCTCCAGCAGGACGCTGCTACCAAGCACGAGCTGAGAAGCAAACGTACCGTGGCAACATGAAGACGCTTCTGGGACCCATGCGGAAAGCCGCGCTCCTTCTTCCTTTTACCACCAGGTGTCTCGTCCCTGGCGTCTGAAACAGACACCGAGGTACGTGAGAGCATGCCAGCGCCATTACTGCCTTGCTCCTAAAGGCAGCAAATCTTTCTTGGGCTCAGGGAAGATGCTGCCCCTGGGACACCCTGAAACAAAGCTGTCTTTCCAAATACTAGCCCTCAACGAGGAAAGCAGAAGATGCCCAGCTCAGAGTGCAGAAGGAGGAACACCGTTGCCAGGCGCTTTGCAAGGGCGAGACTCAAGACGGTCAAGGAGGACGCTCCTTCTCTCTGCCTGCAGACATCAGGCACAGGAGAAGGCGTGTGGTTCGCCAGGGTTTCTGCAGGCTGGCGTTTGCCTCTGGAAGGTCTTGCTCTGCCCCTTCTTGGAAAGACAACTCCTGGCTCAGGCGTGCTCTTAGCCCCACAGTGTCTCCAAGCATTCACATGCTTGCATCCATCGCGTGGAAGAGCAGAAAGAGCCGGCCCTTGCTCGGCCTCTGCCCGGTGGCTAAGACCTGCGGGTGCCAACTCCCTCATGGGGGTGCAAGCAGCTGGGCAGGGCCTGATGAGGGATCTTTGGGAACACAGCCTGACCCAAAGGCCCTGGCCCTGGCCCAGAGAACACGCTGGGCAGAGCCCCCCAAGACAGCAGCAGAGAGAAGGAAGAGACAGGCCCGGGAACCGGTGGCTGGGCTACAGCCTTCTTGCATCTCTCTGAGCAAATCTGCTGGCCCTCTGCAGGAGCGAGCCCTTCAGCTCTGACTGCTTTCACATCGCAGCTGCCTAAGGACACCTGGCAGCTTGCGCTCAAGGACAGGGCCCCACGAGAGAGCTGGGGAAGGGCGTTGGGCTGGCGCAAGGAGACATGCCAAGCAGCGGGCGGATGCACGCGTGGCCCAGAAGAGCCTCGCTCATGCCGCAAGGGCCTCCAGGGGCCCTGGGAAGGCCTGATTAGCACCAGAGTCATCGACTTACCCCCAGCAGAGCTTCTAGCAGCTTTCCAGTGCCATCCATGCTGAGGAGGAAGTCGTCATAAAACCTCATTGTCACTTCCTTCTTCCGTACAGAAAGAATGCCAATGCCCTTGAAGACAAAGTCCACGTCCTGTCTTTTTGACATGGCCCAGAAGAACGCCATCGCGGTCTCATGTATGGAACACTGCACCGTTGTCAAAGGCATGCGGGCACACACGGAGAGATTCTTGTACTGCAGAGGGACTATTCTTACGTCACCTAGACCGCAGCAAAAGACGAACAACGTCACCTCGGCAGCAGGCTCCAAGAACAAGGGGACAAGACTTTCTGGCAAGACGCTGCTGCTACAGAGCAGGCTCTTGAATCCCCTGCTGCAGCGCCTAGGAGCGGTTTATGGAGTCCCTCCTGGGAAGAGGCCGAGCACTCTGCAAACTCACGGGCTCAGGGGGGCAGCAGTCATTTGGCCAGGGCAGGAAGCAAAAGAAGAAAACTAACCATCCCGAAGGAACCCTTGACCGGAGGGCAGGACAAGGCGGGCAGATGGGTGCAGGGCCCACAACAAAGGGCCCGGCGCCACGCCATTGTGCCCTCTGGCTAAGCCGATGCCACGTCGATAGATACAAGGGCGAAGCAAAGCGCAAGGACGGCACCGCAGCCCGTAAGGACCATTCGGCCCCTCTGGCCCTTGGTAGCCAGCAAAAGTCTCCCTGCGCTGCTGGGGCCAGCAGCCTATCCCTCCCACGCACCCCGCTGCAGGCGTATTACTAGCAAAGCACACCCGGGGGCCCCTCTGAGCACCTGCTCCTGGCTGGCCTGTCCAGCTCAAACAAGCCAAAGTTGCTCTCAGGCCACTTTGAGGCGTTCAGCCATGTCTTCAGAGCAGTTGGCCTGCCCCTCAAGCTTGGGGCAAGGGCAGGCAAAGGTTTTTAACCTGTCTTCTTACCAGGAATGTCTTCTTGAGCGCCCCTGGCCTGGTATTCCTGGGCAACAACCTCCGAAATACGAAACATGGGTCTCCGAACGATCGAAAGCTCCCCGTTCACGGAGCACTCGGAGTGCTTCAGAACATAGAACACCCCCACTCCTAGTATCTTGACACCCTGAGAACAGCAGCAAAGAGGGAGAGAAGGAACAAGCATCAGTAGCCTGGAGACACAAAAACTGTCCGATGGCTTGCCAGAGCGTGGGGGCTGCTGCTCTGCGCCCTGCCCACCCCTAGCATGCCGAGGGCAAGATGGGCCACTTGGGAAAGCTTTGGAGAGAAAGCACATACTCCAGACCTTTCTTTCCTCTTGCTCCTCTGCTCTCCTCAAAAATCTCTTTGCACAAGCAACAGCAGAGACAACATTCCTCCCCTCCATACAGGTGGGGGGAGGGGGTGGCAGGGAGGGGAGCAGGGGGCATTTCCAACAGTGGGCACCAAGTCCTTGGCACTCTGGGGCACAGGGATGTCAGGGCCAGGCAAACCGCCAGCATTTCCGGAGGGGAGGAACAGGACACAAGACCCACCTTGTTCTCTGCCAAGCGCTCTAGAATGTATTCTGAGACGCTGTCCCAAATGCTAACAATCTCTGGAAAGCAAGGCAAAGAGGTATCATGCGCCAAGTCAGCAAGCTCACTACCTTTCAGCACCCCGCTCCCCAGGCAGGTGGCAAGTGCAGGTGAGATGAAACGTACCGCCACCCCAAGCCAAAACACGCAAGGCGCTCCCCAGGACGGCCCTTCCGGACCTCAGCCGCAAGGACACTGCAGGGACGCCTCCGCCCACTTCTAAGCAAGGCTCCTGTCCTTTCAGGTGGCCATGCCAAAGGGCGACCCACCCGCTCGGGAAACGGGGACTAGGTTCCCACAGCAGCGAGAAGACCGTGCAGTGCCTACCCACAGGAGTCACCCACGCTCAGGGCAGCCCCAGCTGCCTCCCCTGCAGGGACCATTTTCACCTCCATTCAACGCCTGCACACACACACGCTCTGCACGGCCACCCGAGCAGCCCCAGCCCTTTCAGCCAGCTGCCAGCTCAGGGCACGCAATCCCCACTGCGAGGCAACCCACGGCTTCTGCCTGCACGTGCCCTGGAAGGCACGGGCAGAGGAAGCTCCTCAGGACAACGAGCCAGCCGGCCCGGCTGCCAAACTCACCCCTGGGCTGCCAACGGTCGAGCGGCCTGCTCTCCCGTGCCACCCACTCGCCCTGTCCAGCCCTCCCCTACAGAGCCCAGCGCTTCCATTGCCTGTCTCGCGGCTCATACCGTCTACAGCCTTACCGTAACGGTTGAGATTCCTGAGCGTTGGAAACATGTCATGCCACAGTTTCGCCATCTTCGCGCCCCCTCGCGCTCAATGGGGCCCTGTAGCAGGAGGGTGACGAGGAAACTTCTCCTCCCAGGAGCCGCCTCCTCCTCCTCCTCTGCACTTCCCCAGGTAGGCTCCAGCGCTGTCGCGCGGCCTCCCTTCGCCCTCTCGGTGCGCTGCAAAGCAGCTCCTCCAGAGAAGAGCGGTGGCGAGAGCAGCCCCAGCACCTGCACGTGCCAAGGCCTCGCAGGGAAGTGTGGGCAGGGCTCGGGGGCCCCGTGGCGGGAGGGGAGCTGTGACTGTGATGCGGCATGTCCCACTGTGAGCCCAGCCCGTGTCACCAAGGGGCTCACAGGCACCCTTACCGTCCAAAGCATTTCTCTTGGGCCCACAGGAGGGGCAATTTCACAGCCCCAGAGCAGCCAGACCGCAAAGGGGTTTCAGCAGGTCTCCGCTCTGACCTCCTGCTGCAAGTGCGGCTGACCAGAGCAGACTTCCCAGGCCCGGGCGCCACTGAGGGGCCACTGGCTCCATGGATTCCCCCACCACCCCGGGCCCCTGGGCCAGTGCTCCACCACCCTTAGGCTACAGCGCTTTTCCCCGTCTCTCATGGCAATTGCCCCCACTGCCACTACTGCCATTGCCCATCCTCCCGGCCCCCCCCCACCCGGCACCTCTGGGAAGGCTCTGCCTCCACCCTCTCACCCCCCTCCCGTTAGGCCCCTGCCGCCTGATCCTCTTGCGCCTTCTCTTCTCCCGGCTCAACAGCCCCACGCCCTCAGCCTCTCCTCGCACTGCTGGGCTCCAGCTGCCCACCAGCTCCCAGCCCGCCCCACAACGAACGGCTCCTCCAGGGCCACGCTCCCTTCCTGGTGTCCCTGCCCCCCTGCAGCTCCCCCACGGGCCACAGTCCCCTCAGAGGCGCACCTCCTCTGGCATGAAGCGCCTCCTTCCAAAAGTACCTCTCCAGCCATGTCCCCAGCAACGGCTCCTTGCACGGCTCGCCTTCGCTTCCTTCTGCTTTTCTCCAGAAACACGCCTCTGCACCCTTCTCCTCACGAGTGCCCCTTCGTGTGGCCTCCTGTGGCTCCACGGAGGCCGCCCCCAGCTGCGGGATCTGCGGCCCTGCCGCCGCATGCCCCAGGCAGGGGCCGGGCCTCGGTGCCCCGCTCCTCCCTCCCTCCCTCCCTCCCTCCCTGCCTGCCTGCCTGCCTGCCTGCCCGCCCGCTGCCCCAGCGTTGGGGGAAAGCCTTGCCCGGGCCCTGGGTGGCGCTGCGGGCTCCCTGCTGTGCCCAGAGCCCCCGGCCCCGCACGGGCAGCCCCGAGCAGCACGCCCAGGTGGCACTGCTTGCTGCGCAGTAAGGACTGGTGCCAGGGACTGTCGGGGATGGGGGAGGCCCCGCTGCCCGCGGGGAGGCGGGAGGCAGGCAGCGTTGAGCCGGGGCCCGGCAGCCCACCGGGAGCTGGTGGGGGTGTGGGGCAGAGCCATAGCAAGGGAAGGGGCCAGAGTGCAGGAGGCAATCCCAGGTGCCCCCTCCCCGAGCAGAGGGGCCTGGGAGAAGGCAGGGGGTCAGGGCCGGGCCGGGGGCTGGTGGCCGGGTGCTTGGCTGCGCCATGCTGACCTGCTCATGCCAGGGCATGGCTGCTTTGCGCCGATTGCAGGCAGTGTCCCCCCGCGGAGGAGCTGGCCCCTGCTGGCTTCCCCTTGGGCCATGCAGCTGCCTGCCAGTGCTCAAGGTCCCGCCGGGGCTCCAGCGACGCTGGGAGAGGTGCCGAGGGGGCACCGGCTGCTGCTAGCAACTTCCCGGGGACCCCTGAGGCAGTGGCTGGTGCTGAGGGAAGGGCAGCGGGCAAGGAGCCGCAGGCAGCACTTGTTTGACCCATGCGTTGCCTCTGCTTGCAGGCCACACTGCCCAAGGCATTGGGACTTGAGCGCGGCAGCCAGGCGAGGCAGGGCAGCTGCCGCTGAGGCAGCAGAGCCAAGCCCCAAGCCCCTCCGCTCGGTGAGGCTTGGGAAGGGCAGAGCTGGGAGAAGCTGGTGCCCCTCAAACCTCGTTCTCCCAGCAGAGCAGAGGGCACGTAAGGCAGCGCTTTCAGCCAGTGAAAATTGCTGGCTCATGCCTTCCTTTTTCAGAGGCCTGGTTTGCGCAAGGCCAGCGGTGCTGCCTGCCCACCAGTGCCCACCCAGGCTGCGGTCGGAGGAGACCTGCTCCTTGCATTGGTCCCGACCAGAGTTCGGCACCAGAAGACACAGCCCCTGAGGGGGCACCGCAGCACACAAGTGTGGCTTGGCATGCCTGGCTCACCAGCAGAAAGGGACCATGCAGACTAAGGTGGAGTCAATCAGCCAGAACGGAGCACAGAGCAACAATACAGTTGAAAACACAAAGCCTAGCTAAGTGTGTGTGAGGTTCCCCGTGGGGAGCCCCGTGATGCTTCTGGGGAGGCCTTGGGCAGGGAGGTGCCTCCTGCCGAGGCCCCCGGCAGCTGGGATGCCGGCTGCAGGGCTTTCGGCAGCTCCAGCTTCCCTCTTCCTGCCCTGCCAGGGGTGAAGGCCAGGCTGCCTGCAGGGATGGGCTACTGCCGCCCCCAGGCCTCCTGAGGAGGGGCAGTGCAGCCCCAAAACCACCTTGCAAAGCCGGCAGCCCTGGGCGTGGGCTGAGGTGGGTGCCAGGGTGCACGCTGGAGCGCAGACTCTGGGATCCACAGGCCTCCAAGGCCAGGGCCTGCAGGGCCAGGGCAGGGATGACGAGGCTGTGGGGCTCTGACCCTGCAAGAGAGACCACAGGAACACCTTGTGCTGGCCCTGGGCTGAGAGCAGAGGGGAGCAGGAGGCTTCGTGGCCTCCACGCCCCAAACCAACAGCAAATTTGTGCCCAAAAGCTCTCAGAGGAGGCTTCAGTCCCGGTCAGCTGCCCGTGTCCTGCACTGATTTCGTATGCTCAAACCTTGTGATGGGCAGAAGGCAACATGCTTGTACCCCAAGGCAGCCCCCTTTAGTGGCCAAGCCAAGGACCTGCTCTTAGCATCACTGCAGGAGTAACCGTCTAATTAAAGGCTTGCAATTAGCCCACCTCCAATTAGTGCACAGCAACTCAAACAAAGGGTCTTCTTAAAGGACAAGTCTCCTTAATGCAACCTAAATGGTCCTACGTTCCCTGTGCAGGGGCGACCCTTCTACATCCCCCACCGCCAAGGCTGCGGCGCGCATGGGCATGGGCATTGGCTTCAGGGTCCCAGCTCCTTCCTCAGTGGGAGGCGGCTGCTGCTGGTGGCTTCCTCCATCGCATAGTTGGGCTGACACTATTAAGCCTGCTCCTAATAGGCTCTCTTAAGGCTAATAATGTGGCATACATAGCCAACAAATGCTAGAAGGAGTCACCAAAACTAAAGCAGCACTTTAAAATGCAACTCCTACATTTAGCATCGAGGAAATAAGCCCCTCCACCTTACTCCCAATTTGACACTCTTGGGAGAGTGCTTTAGGGGATGCTAATGCGTGTTTTGCCCTTCCTTGCTCCAACACGGGTCAGGCTCAGCACAGTGGAGAGGGAAAGACTCTGGCGGGGCGGAGGGGGTGGGGTGCGAGCTTTGTGCTCGCCCAGGGCCCTGCACTGGCCCCCTCCTCTGTCCTGCCCCTGAACATCCCAGACTCCGTTGGCTACAGTCGCCTGCTCCTTGCCAGGCCTTTGTGTTGACTCTGATGAGCCTTTGGGCGTTTCATGTCACTCTAGGAGCTGGAAGAGAGCCTGCCTCATGACACGGGGTTGCAAGGAGAGCCACTGGCCGTGGAAGAGGACTGCTTGCCTGGCCTCGCTCAGGAGTCCCATCCTGCCCACCCCGGGCATCTCTCTCTTTCCTGCCCGCTGACACGGTCTTTCTCCGGAGGGAAGCAGTGAGGCTACATCTCCGCACAGTGCTGGGTGGCCTGGGGAAGGCCGGGCACATGCCAAGCGGGGAGCTGGACACAGGTCTCCACCGAGTGCTGTCGGGGGGCTGGCACCGGTGCCTGGGGCACGTGTGCTCCAGGCACTTCCCAAATAAGCTCCACTGGTGCGGCCTCCTCTTCACCTGGATGTTGAGTTCCAGGGCCTCCTGCCACGCCTCCTCCAGCAGGAACAGGGCCTGCGCAGGCGTACTGCTTTCCTGCCCTTCAGCCTGCTCCTGGTGGGGAATGCAGGTGTGCGGGCATGTCCGGGTGTCCTGCCTCATTTCAGCAGGGTCACTTGCTCCTGCTGGTTCCTTCTGTGGCCCCACCTGGCCTCACAGAGCCCCACATCCTGCCCGTCAACCCCAAGGGGGACGCAAGGCCCTCAGCTCACCCAAGAGAGAACCCCCAACCTCCCTCTGCTCGTCCACCCACCCGCCTCAGCATATAGCACGGCCCAAGGCCCATCCCTGGGCCCTGGCACTGTCACGGTCCCTCTCCTGACCACAGGACCCACTGGCGCTGGTGAGTGCCCGAGCAGTTAGGCCGCTGTCTTTTCTCCCATGGCCAGTGACTTGCAGGGCTGTGCAGGACCCAGGAGTCCTGCTGGCCTGTCCCTCCATAACGTACCAGGGGCAGGGAGTCGCAGAGCTGCACCTCGGAGGTGCTCTGGGGCCTAGCAAGTGCAGGGGACCGGAGGGGGCCTGGGAGCATGCCTGGGGCCACTGGCACATCAGGACAGGGCAGGAGCCCAGGAGGGAGAATCCAAGCACACGGGTAGCAGGCCCGGCCGGCCCTGCCGAGCTCCACTGGGTTGAAGAGCGGCCCAGCAGGGGCTGTGCAGGGCAGGGAAATGGGGACTGCTCCCCAGCCTCACAGCCCCAGCCTGCAGGGCTGAGGGGCTGCCCTGGCCCACAGGGCCCTGGCACACGCGTTTGCACATGGGAAGGGAGGCATCTGCACCTCCAGGCAGCAGTCAGCGGCTGGCAGGGTAGGGAGACTACGGGCCCTGCGGCAGATGAGCAGAGCCCGTGGGAGCACAAGGAGCAGCCGAGGGCTGACGGAGGCCCAGGGACAAGCACGGCTCATCCCAGCTTTGCCTGCCTGGAGAGCCCTGCAGCTGCAGCAAAAAGCCAGGCATCTGCGCTCCCAGGTGGCCGGCCGCACCGCTCCACCCCACAGCAACTCCCTCCTTTGCCCTTCACCCTTCCCCATGCAACCCTGAGAAGGGCTCCAGCGTCCCTGCACACCAGCCCTCAGAGCACCCCTGGGGCTGTGGGCACGTCAGGTGCAGCTGTGTCCTGGCCACCATGGTGTGCACCGTGCAGTGTCTCTGTGCGTGTGGAGAGCGCGGGCGCGTGTGCGGATGCGTGTGCAGCGTCAATGGTGTGCCGGGCTGGCGCACGTGCACTGTGCAGGTGCAGGCCTGGCTGTGCGGGAGGGTCTTGGTGAGTGAGAGGTGTGAGCTGTGTGCGTAGCCGTCCTGTGGAGGGTAATGAAGGAAGGGGCATGTGTCTGTGCGTGTGTCTGTGCGCTGTGCTGAGAACGGGTTAGGCGGTGGTGTGCATGCACGTGCACTCTGTGGCGCGCGTGCCTGCATGCTGCGGCCCGTGTGTGGGCGATATTCTGTTCAGGCTCTACAAAATAACTGGAGGAGCACATGGGTTTGTACAGCTCTTCCTTTCATCTTTCAGGAGCACGCTTCCAGACTTCGCCGCAATAGTCACGTTTCCTCTGCACCACCAGCAAGTCCTGGTCCCTTTCCCTTTGAGCCTGGAGAGTCATCTGCTGCCCAGGGCTAGGGCATGGAAAAGGAACCGTTTGGTTTCAGGCACAGGCAGAAGGGCACGGAAATGCTGCAGGCCTAGTGCAGGGCACATCTTCTGGCCTCTGCCTCTGCTGGCATTCCTATGCTTTCTCGGATGGGCGAGGGGCCCCCTGGGGTGCGAGGCAAGGACATGACCACATGACTACCACGGGCAGGTAATCAGCCTGCACAGGAGTCAGGCGCGGGATGAGACTTTGGCCCAAACTGGCATCAAAGCACACGGCAAGGCCTCCACGTGTGGAGACTTGGGGAGGCAAGGACGGAGCGTGCCTTTGGAAAAGGGAGAGCCAAAGCGTCGCTCCAGGAATCCTGTCACCTTGGGTAGCCCCCGTGTTCTGGTCCCACCTGGGAATCCTACCCCTGAGAGCCCAACACCTGCCCCTGGGCTGGAAGGCTGCCTGCTCCCAGGCCACAGCCTCCAAAGCCTGTTGCTCTCCCTCGACGGGTGCCAGAAAAAGACCCCCCCCCCCCTCCTCTGGGCTGCTCCTGGGTGTGGAAGGAAGGCCAGTGCAGGGGAAGGCAAAACAGCACCCCCAGCTGGAGAAATTTACCAGAGGAAGCGCTTCTCTTGGGAATTCCTCTGCCGATTCAGCTCTACCCTCTGCTTCCACTCTTCCCGACGCGCTTGGTAAGTCTCCAAGACTTGCAGGGTGTGGCTTGCTCGTACAGAAAGCTGCCTGCAAGAGCAGGGAAAAAGTTCCCTCTCCCCTTCTGGCTGAGGCCCTCCTGCCTCTCCCCTCCACCAGCCCCTGCACACCCGCTCCCGCTGGCGGTGCCCGCAGCCTTCAACTTGCCCCATGCAGCTTGGGGCTGCCTGGCATCAGGGCCTTGCCCAAGGCATTGCCACGTCAACAGAAATCAGGGGACACCATACCCAGCCCCATGGCTCAGGAACTGCGCTTCCTCACACCTCGGACAGGTGCTGCCACTGCACCTTTCCAGGCCGGGGCTGGGGCCGGGGCCCGGGCCCGGGCACACTTACTCTTTGTGCAGCCGCGGCAGTCTCTCGGGCTTCCTCTTCTCTGCTCGGGGCACGAAGGCAGCAGTGCTCGCCTCTTTCCCAAGCGGGGGCCCTGGTGAGGCTGGCCGAACCTCCGGCAGTGGTTCAGGATGCCGCCAAGCCTGCGTTGGCGCCAGAGGACAACTCTGAAGCTGCTTCTCACCTCCCTCAAGTGCTCTCAACTCTCAGCACGGGGAGAAGCCAGCCACTACAGGGCCTGTGCGTCCCCCCAGCACACTTGTGTCTGCTTTGCCCTCAGAAAGCCCCATGAGGAGCACAGCGCCAGGCAGGGACCCTGCACTCGTAGCCTGGCCACGCTTCACCACACTTCCCTGCTGGCCCCTCTGCTTACCTGTGCTGCCTTGTGCTGATGCCCGCAAGCAGGAATTGCAGTTCGAGGTCTGCCTTGAGCAGGTCCTTCCTGCTTGCCGTCCTCTTCCGCCTTAGAGGAGCTCTCCTGAATTGTCTGCAGCCGGCTAAAAACACACAAGCCGCGTGAGGTGATTGGAGTTCCGGGTGAGGCTGTTCTGCATCTTGCGCTCACAAGCGGCTCGGGGCCAGCCTCTGCAGCACAAGGCAGTTCTGCTGGAGCTTTTGGTGTAGCTGAGTCCTTGCGTTCATGTCAACAGTGAGGAAAGAAAGCCTTGAGCTGCAGCACTGGCAGCGGGCCCAGGAGGCCCTAAGGAAAGCTCGGGATGCCCAGGTGTGGGCCCTCTCTGGGTGGCACAAGGGGAAAACCAATGCCGTTTGCAGCACCCAGAGCCTGCAGAGACCACTAGGCACCTCCTGCCAAAGGCACTGAAGTCAGGGACGTGCTCAGAAAGACTCTGTTTTGGGGTGAAACGGGACTATTAGTGGGGGAGCCACTGTCGGGGAAGGAGGAAGTGTACTAGGCACACAAGCAAGCCCGGCATGTAGTTCTCTCTGGTATGTAGTTCTCTCTGGCACTCCTCCTGTGCCAGACAACCGCCACACCCCTGCCCCTGCCACCCCAGCCCAACAACCTTCGGAAGAAATTCACAGGCATTACGTCCAACCTAAAAAGCAGGGAAAACAGACCCTACTCTCTGCTGCTGGGGCAGGGGCTTCTGACTTTCACATTCCTCTGAGAAGTGCTCTCATTCCCACTGCAACCAAAGGAGGGCCCTTCACATCCATAGGGGAGCAGAAAAACACCCGCCACTGCTGCAGTACTTCTTGCATCAACGCCAGTCCCTGGGACACCACTTGACAACCTCACAGACTTCATACCCACAGAGCGTACAGAAACAGAAACAGCTCCCTCCCTCCCAGAAGCCCAAAAGCACATGGCCACCCGCATGCTTTGCTCCAAGAGCCTCACCTGGCAGCTGGCTTGTTTCCCCTGCTTTCCCATGCCTTTCCTCCCTTCCAGCTGGCCCCAGAGAACGGGGGTGGAGAAAGCCTTTCTCGAGACAGGAGGCGCCCACCACAAGCACTGCCTGGAAGTAGCAAGGCAGAGGAGGCTCCTCAGCAAGCATCGTTCTTTGTCACCATTTGAACAAGAAGGACAGGCAGCTGTGCTCCAGCATCGGACCAAAGAGCCCAATTCCCTTGGAGCTTTGCTCCCAAGCAGGTCTTAGGCCCTTGCTGGCGCACGATCGCGTCCAGCCTTTCCTTTCTGCAGGGCAGTCTTCTGCCCTAGAGTTCTGTGCTGCTTCTACTGCTTTCTCTAGCCCTTAGGCTTCAAAAAGGGGACATGGCTGGCAGGTCCTGGGGACCTCATGCTACTCTCTCCTTTGGCGTGGCTGCAGGCTGGAGGGCAGAGTGTCACACGAGAAGGGGAACAGATTCCTGCCCATCTCTAAGGCGCTCACATGCACAGACTTGCAAGCTAGAGCAGGGCCCCGAGTGCCAGGGCAAAGTGCCCCTCAGCAGTGGCAGCTGCAGTTGGAGCTGCACAACTGCCCCGAGAGCCCCTTCCAGGAGGAGTGCCCCCAGATCTGTCGTGATGAGCAAAGAGAGGCACAGGAGAAGCAGGCCACTAGGCCCGGCACGGCATGTTAAGCTTGCCTCCAGCCCCTCCGCTGCACAGGACAAAAGGAAAACAAACACACCTCTCTCACCAGCCAGCTGGCACTTTACCTTTTCCCTCAGTCTGCTTGTTCTGCTCCCTGTCTTTTGCCGGCCCGCCTTTGGCAGCCTCCCGACACCCTCCGGAGGAAGATGCTGGTCGCACAGGCACAGGCGTGATGACCTCACCCTCACTCCTGGAAACAAGAAAGGGACGAGAGAGACGCTGACAGCAGAGCCTTGCAGAAACCTCCTCTACATGCTTGCCCTCCATCTAGAAAGAGAAAGTCACCAAAAGACTTGTTGGCCGCCCTTCACGTTGCAGTCGGACAGAGTCTACGCAAGAAACAACCCCTTCAAAGAGCTCCAAGAGCACAAGGTCACCCTCAGCCTTTTCTCCAAGAGCCTCACCTGGCAGGCAACTTCCTTCCTTTGCTTTTCCACTCCTCCTGCTTTCTCCCCCCAGCACCAGGTGACGCAGGTGGCAAAGGCCTTTCTTGAGCAAGCAGGCACGCAGCAGGAGCACTCCCTGCAGGCAGGAAAGGAGAAGGCTCTGCAGAAAGCGTCTTTGGGAGCACTTGGTCCAGAAGGACAGGCAGATCTGCTCCAGCACCGCATCAAACAGCCTGATCCCCCGGGAGCCGCGCTCTCTAAGAGCTCTTGCTCCCTAGCACGTCCTTGGCACACCTTAGCAGCCTCTTAGCAGTCCACCTTAGCAGCCTCTTAGCAGTCCTCTCCAGGCAATCTTGCTCCCCACCTTCACACGCCCGGCATCCGCCAGAGAGGCAGACCCCCTCCAGCACTGACACCTCGGGCCCAAATGTCCTAAAGCGAAAGAGGAGCTTGCGCTGGCCACCAGGGCGCAGCACCCCGGGGCAAAACTCTCCCAGGCAGCACATCCTGACCAGGGCTCCAACCACCTACCTACTGCCGAGGACCAACGGAACAAACACGCGCACACACACAAACACACGCCCGCCTGCACACCCTCCTCTCGCTCGCCAGTCACCTGTGGCCTGACCTTTTCCGTCCGCCCGCTCTTCCTCTTCCGGGCGTGTCCGGGATCCCTTGCAGGAAGACGCCACTTGCTGCTTCTCACGGGGAAGCTTCAATTCAAATCTGGAAATGACAAGACGCCACGGTGAAGAGAAGGCACCACTTCCCCTTTGCCTCCTGCCGGCCTTGTACTCAGAAAGAAGGCCTTTCGGGGCACGTGGGGCCCTCCAGGCTCACCCAAGACATGCTTAGGTCACAAACACAGGCCCTGTATGGATCGGGTGCCTTCCACACGATGCCTTTCCTCGGCCAGCCACACACAGCACATTCGGGAACCTTGGCTTTTGGAAGCCTCACCCACGAGAAAGAGACCAGTCACAGGAAAATGTGGCCCCCATTCCTCTCTAGGCCTAAGATTGGTTAGCAGTGCCAAACACCGCCACTATTGCCTGTTCCACCCTGGGGAGACCCCCAGAGTCCCAAGTACTTGCAGACAGCAAGCTAGGAAAGAGTTGCTCCGCAGCAAGTCCTTCCTGAGGAGACAAGCTCCAGCAGGACGCTGCTACCAAGCACGAGCTGAGAAGCAAACGTACCGTGGCAACATGAAGACGCTTCTGGGACCCATGCGGAAAGCCGCGCTCCTTCTTCCTTTTACCACCAGGTGTCTCGTCCCTGGCGTCTGAAACAGACACCGAGGTACGTGAGAGCATGCCAGCGCCATTACTGCCTTGCTCCTAAAGGCAGCAAATCTTTCTTGGGCTCAGGGAAGATGCTGCCCCTGGGACACCCTGAAACAAAGCTGTCTTTCCAAATACTAGCCCTCAACGAGGAAAGCAGAAGATGCCCAGCTCAGAGTGCAGAAGGAGGAACACCGTTGCCAGGCGCTTTGCAAGGGCGAGACTCAAGACGGTCAAGGAGGACGCTCCTTCTCTCTGCCTGCAGACATCAGGCACAGGAGAAGGCGTGTGGTTCGCCAGGGTTTCTGCAGGCTGGCGTTTGCCTCTGGAAGGTCTTGCTCTGCCCCTTCTTGGAAAGACAACTCCTGGCTCAGGCGTGCTCTTAGCCCCACAGTGTCTCCAAGCATTCACATGCTTGCATCCATCGCGTGGAAGAGCAGAAAGAGCCGGCCCTTGCTCGGCCTCTGCCCGGTGGCTAAGACCTGCGGGTGCCAACTCCCTCATGGGGGTGCAAGCAGCTGGGCAGGGCCTGATGAGGGATCTTTGGGAACACAGCCTGACCCAAAGGCCCTGGCCCTGGCCCAGAGAACACGCTGGGCAGAGCCCCCCAAGACAGCAGCAGAGAGAAGGAAGAGACAGGCCCGGGAACCGGTGGCTGGGCTACAGCCTTCTTGCATCTCTCTGAGCAAATCTGCTGGCCCTCTGCAGGAGCGAGCCCTTCAGCTCTGACTGCTTTCACATCGCAGCTGCCTAAGGACACCTGGCAGCTTGCGCTCAAGGACAGGGCCCCACGAGAGAGCTGGGGAAGGGCGTTGGGCTGGCGCAAGGAGACATGCCAAGCAGCGGGCGGATGCACGCGTGGCCCAGAAGAGCCTCGCTCATGCCGCAAGGGCCTCCAGGGGCCCTGGGAAGGCCTGATTAGCGCCAGAGTCATCGACTTACCCCCAGCAGAGCTTCTAGCAGCTTTCCAGTGCCATCCATGCTGAGGAGGAAGTCGTCATAAAACCTCATTGTCACTTCCTTCTTCCGTACAGAAAGAATGCCAATGCCCTTGAAGACAAAGTCCACGTCCTGTCTTTTTGACATGGCCCAGAAGAACGCCATCGCGGTCTCATGTATGGAACACTGCACCGTTGTCAAAGGCATGCGGGCACACACGGAGAGATTCTTGTACTGCAGAGGGACTATTCTTACGTCACCTAGACCGCAGCAAAAGACGAACAACGTCACCTCGGCAGCAGGCTCCAAGAACAAGGGGACAAGACTTTCTGGCAAGACGCTGCTGCTACAGAGCAGGCTCTTGAATCCCCTGCTGCAGCGCCTAGGAGCGGTTTATGGAGTCCCTCCTGGGAAGAGGCCGAGCACTCTGCAAACTCACGGGCTCAGGGGGGCAGCAGTCATTTGGCCAGGGCAGGAAGCAAAAGAAGAAAACTAACCATCCCGAAGGAACCCTTGACCGGAGGGCAGGACAAGGCGGGCAGATGGGTGCAGGGCCCACGACAAAGGGCCCGGCGCCACGCCATTGTGCCCTCTGGCTAAGCCGATGCCACGTCGATAGATACAAGGGCGAAGCAAAGCGCAAGGACGGCACCGCAGCCCGTAAGGACCATTCGGCCCCTCTGGCCCTTGGTAGCCAGCAAAAGTCTCCCTGCGCTGCTGGGGCCAGCAGCCTATCCCTCCCACGCACCCCGCTGCAGGCGTATTACTAGCAAAGCACACCCGGGGGCCCCTCTGAGCACCTGCTCCTGGCTGGCCTGTCCAGCTCAAACAAGCCAAAGTTGCTCTCAGGCCACTTTGAGGCGTTCAGCCATGTCTTCAGAGCAGTTGGCCTGCCCCTCAAGCTTGGGGCAAGGGCAGGCAAAGGTTTTTAACCTGTCTTCTTACCAGGAATGTCTTCTTGAGCGCCCCTGGCCTGGTATTCCTGGGCAACAACCTCCGAAATACGAAACATGGGTCTCCGAACGATCGAAAGCTCCCCGTTCACGGAGCACTCGGAGTGCTTCAGAACATAGAACACCCCCACTCCTAGTATCTTGACACCCTGAGAACAGCAGCAAAGAGGGAGAGAAGGAACAAGCATCAGTAGCCTGGAGACACAAAAACTGTCCGATGGCTTGCCAGAGCGTGGGGGCTGCTGCTCTGCGCCCTGCCCACCCCTAGCATGCCGAGGGCAAGATGGGCCACTTGGGAAAGCTTTGGAGAGAAAGCACATACTCCAGACCTTTCTTTCCTCTTGCTCCTCTGCTCTCCTCAAAAATCTCTTTGCACAAGCAACAGCAGAGACAACATTCCTCCCCTCCATACAGGTGGGGGGAGGGGGTGGCAGGGAGGGGAGCAGGGGGCATTTCCAACAGTGGGCACCAAGTCCTTGGCACTCTGTGGCACAGGGATGTCAGGGCCAGGCAAACCGCCAGCATTTCCGGAGGGGAGGAACAGGACACAAGACCCACCTTGTTCTCTGCCAAGCGCTCTAGAATGTATTCTGAGACGCTGTCCCAAATGCTAACAATCTCTGGAAAGCAAGGCAAAGAGGTATCATGCGCCAAGTCAGCAAGCTCACTACCTTTCAGCACCCCGCTCCCCAGGCAGGTGGCAAGTGCAGGTGAGATGAAACGTACCGCCACCCCAAGCCAAAACACGCAAGGCGCTCCCCAGGACGGCCCTTCCGGACCTCAGCCGCAAGGACACTGCAGGGACGCCTCCGCCCACTTCTAAGCAAGGCTCCTGTCCTTTCAGGTGGCCATGCCAAAGGGCGACCCACCCGCTCGGGAAACGGGGACTAGGTTCCCACAGCAGCGAGAAGACCGTGCAGTGCCTACCCACAGGAGTCACCCACGCTCAGGGCAGCCCCAGCTGCCTCCCCTGCAGGGACCATTTTCACCTCCATTCAACGCCTGCACACACACATGCTCTGCACGGCCACCCGAGCAGCCCCAGCCCTTTCAGCCAGCTGCCAGCTCAGGGCACGCAATCCCCACTGCGAGGCAACCCACGGCTTCTGCCTGCACCTGCCCTGGAAGGCACGGGCAGAGGAAGCTCCTCAGGACAACGAGCCAGCCGGCCCGGCTGCCAAACTCACCCCTGGGCTGCCAACGGTCGAGCGGCCTGCTCTCCCGTGCCACCCACTCGCCCTGTCCAGCCCTCCCCTACAGAGCCCAGCGCTTCCACTGCCTGTCTCGCGGCTCATACCGTCTACAGCCTTACCGTAACGGTTGAGATTCCTGAGCGTTGGAAACATGTCATGCCACAGTTTCGCCATCTTCGCGCCCCCTCGCGCTCAATGGGGCCCTGTAGCAGGAGGGTGACGAGGAAACTTCTCCTCCCAGGAGCCGCCTCCTCCTCCTCCTCTGCACTTCCCCAGGTAGGCTCCAGCGCTGTCGCGCGGCCTCCCTTCGCCCTCTCGGTGCGCTGCAAAGCAGCTCCTCCAGAGAAGAGCGGTGGCGAGAGCAGCCCCAGCACCTGCACGTGCCAAGGCCTCGCAGGGAAGTGTGGGCAGGGCTCGGGGGCCCCGTGGCGGGAGGGGAGCTGTGACTGTGATGCGGCATGTCCCACTGTGAGCCCAGCCCGTGTCACCAAGGGGCTCACAGGCACCCTTACCGTCCAAAGCATTTCTCTTGGGCCCACAGGAGGGGCAATTTCACAGCCCCAGAGCAGCCAGACCGCAAAGGGGTTTCAGCAGGTCTCCGCTCTGACCTCCTGCTGCAAGTGCGGCTGACCAGAGCAGACTTCCCAGGCCCGGGCGCCACTGAGGGGCCACTGGCTCCATGGATTCCCCCACCACCCCGGGCCCCTGGGCCAGTGCTCCACCACCCTTAGGCTACAGCGCTTTTCCCCGTCTCTCATGGCAATTGCCCCCACTGCCACTACTGCCATTGCCCATCCTCCCGGCCCCCCCCCACCCGGCACCTCTGGGAAGGCTCTGCCTCCACCCTCTCACCCCCCTCCCGTTAGGCCCCTGCCGCCTGATCCTCTTGCGCCTTCTCTTCTCCCGGCTCAACAGCCCCACGCCCTCAGCCTCTCCTCGCACTGCTGGGCTCCAGCTGCCCACCAGCTCCCAGCCCGCCCCACAACGAACGGCTCCTCCAGGGCCACGCTCCCTTCCTGGTGTCCCTGCCCCCCTGCAGCTCCCCCACGGGCCACAGTCCCCTCAGAGGCGCACCTCCTCTGGCATGAAGCGCCTCCTTCCAAAAGTACCTCTCCAGCCATGTCCCCAGCAACGGCTCCTTGCACGGCTCGCCTTCGCTTCCTTCTGCTTTTCTCCAGAAACACGCCTCTGCACCCTTCTCCTCACGAGTGCCCCTTCGTGTGGCCTCCTGTGGCTCCACGGAGGCCGCCCCCAGCTGCGGGATCTGCGGCCCTGCCGCCGCATGCCCCAGGCAGGGGCCGGGCCTCGGTGCCCCGCTCCTCCCTCCCTCCCTCCCTCCCTCCCTGCCTGCCTGCCTGCCTGCCTGCCCGCCCGCTGCCCCAGCGTTGGGGGAAAGCCTTGCCCGGGCCCTGGGTGGCGCTGCGGGCTCCCTGCTGTGCCCAGAGCCCCCGGCCCCGCACGGGCAGCCCCGAGCAGCACGCCCAGGTGGCACTGCTTGCTGCGCAGTAAGGACTGGTGCCAGGGACTGTCGGGGATGGGGGAGGCCCCGCTGCCCGCGGGGAGGCGGGAGGCAGGCAGCGTTGAGCCGGGGCCCGGCAGCCCACCGGGAGCTGGTGGGGGTGTGGGGCAGAGCCATAGCAAGGGAAGGGGCCAGAGTGCAGGAGGCAATCCCAGGTGCCCCCTCCCCGAGCAGAGGGGCCTGGGAGAAGGCAGGGGGTCAGGGCCGGGCCGGGGGCTGGTGGCCGGGTGCTTGGCTGCGCCATGCTGACCTGCTCATGCCAGGGCATGGCTGCTTTGTGCCGATTGCAGGCAGTGTCCCCCCGCGGAGGAGCTGGCCCCTGCTGGCTTCCCCTTGGGCCATGCAGCTGCCTGCCAGTGCTCAAGGTCCCGCCGGGGCTCCAGCGACGCTGGGAGAGGTGCCGAGGGGGCACCGGCTGCTGCTAGCAACTTCCCGGGGACCCCTGAGGCAGTGGCTGGTGCTGAGGGAAGGGCAGCGGGCAAGGAGCCGCAGGCAGCACTTGTTTGACCCATGCGTTGCCTCTGCTTGCAGGCCACACTGCCCAAGGCATTGGGACTTGAGCGCGGCAGCCAGGCGAGGCAGGGCAGCTGCCGCTGAGGCAGCAGAGCCAAGCCCCAAGCCCCTCCGCTCGGTGAGGCTTGGGAAGGGCAGAGCTGGGAGAAGCTGGTGCCCCTCAAACCTCGTTCTCCCAGCAGAGCAGAGGGCACGTAAGGCAGCGCTTTCAGCCAGTGAAAATTGCTGGCTCATGCCTTCCTTTTTCAGAGGCCTGGTTTGCGCAAGGCCAGCGGTGCTGCCTGCCCACCAGTGCCCACCCAGGCTGCGGTCGGAGGAGACCTGCTCCTTGCATTGGTCCCGACCAGAGTTCGGCACCAGAAGACACAGCCCCTGAGGGGGCACCGCAGCACACAAGTGTGGCTTGGCATGCCTGGCTCACCAGCAGAAAGGGACCATGCAGACTAAGGTGGAGTCAATCAGCCAGAACGGAGCACAGAGCAACAATACAGTTGAAAACACAAAGCCTAGCTAAGTGTGTGTGAGGTTCCCCGTGGGGAGCCCCGTGATGCTTCTGGGGAGGCCTTGGGCAGGGAGGTGCCTCCTGCCGAGGCCCCCGGCAGCTGGGATGCTGGCTGCAGGGCTTTCGGCAGCTCCAGCTTCCCTCTTCCTGCCCTGCCAGGGGTGAAGGCCAGGCTGCCTGCAGGGATGGGCTACTGCCGCCCCCAGGCCTCCTGAGGAGGGGCAGTGCAGCCCCAAAACCACCTTGCAAAGCCGGCAGCCCTGGGCGTGGGCTGAGGTGGGTGCCAGGGTGCACGCTGGAGCGCAGACTCTGGGATCCACAGGCCTCCAAGGCCAGGGCCTGCAGGGCCAGGGCAGGGATGACGAGGCTCTGGGGCTCTGACCCTGCAAGAGAGACCGCAGGAACACCTTGTGCTGGCCCTGGGCTGAGAGCAGAGGGGAGCAGGAGGCTTCGTGGCCTCCACGCCCCAAACCAACAGCAAATTTGTGCCCAAAAGCTTTCAGAGGAGGCTTCAGTCCCGGTCAGCTGCCCGTGTCCTGCACTGATTTCGTATGCTCAAACCTTGTGATGGGCAGAAGGCAACATGCTTGTACCCCAAGGCAGCCCCCTTTAGTGGCCAAGCCAAGGACCTGCTCTTAGCATCACTGCAGGAGTAACCGTCTAATTAAAGGCTTGCAATTAGCCCACCTCCAATTAGTGCACAGCAACTCAAACAAAGGGTCTTCTTAAAGGACAAGTCTCCTTAATGCAACCTAAATGGTCCTACGTTCCCTGTGCAGGGGCGACCCTTCTAAATCCCCCACCGCCAAGGCTGCGGCGCACATGAGCATGGGCATGGGCATTGGCTTCAGGGTCCCAGCTCCTTCCTCAGTGGGAGGCGGCTGCTGCTGGTGGCTTCCTCCATCGCATAGTTGGGCTGACACTATTAAGCCTGCTCCTAATAGGCTCTCTTAAGGCTAATAATGTGGCATACATAGCCAACAAATGCTAGAAGGAGTCACCAAAACTAAAGCAGCACTTTAAAATGCAACTCCTACATTTAGCATCGAGGAAATAAGCCCCTCCACCTTACTCCCAATTTGACACTCTCGGGAGAGTGCTTTAGGGGATGCTAATGCGTGTTTTGCCCTTCCTTGCTCCAACACGGGTCAGGCTCAGCACAGTGGAGAGGGAAAGACTCTGGCGGGGCGGAGGGGGTGGGGTGCGAGCTTTGTGCTCGCCCAGGGCCCTGCACTGGCCCCCTCCTCTGTCCTGCCCCTGAACATCCCAGACTACGTTGGCTACAGTCGCCTGCTCCTTGCCAGGCCTTTGTGTTGACTCTGATGAGCCTTTGGGCGTTTCATGTCACTCTAGGAGCTGGAAGAGAGCCTGCCTCATGACACGGGGTTGCAAGGAGAGCCACTGGCCGTGGAAGAGGACTGCTTGCCTGGCCTCGCTCAGGAGTCCCATCCTGCCCACCCCGGGCATCTCTCTCTTTCCTGCCCGCTGACACGGTCTTTCTCCGGAGGGAAGCAGTGAGGCTACATCTCCGCACAGTGCTGGGTGGCCTGGGGAAGGCCGGGCACATGCCAAGCGGGGAGCTGGACACAGGTCTCCACCGAGTGCTGTCGGGGGGCTGGCACCGGTGCCTGGGGCACGTGTGCTCCAGGCACTTCCCAAATAAGCTCCACTGGTGCGGCCTCCTCTTCACCTGGATGTTGAGTTCCAGGGCCTCCTGCCACGCCTCCTCCAGCAGGAACAGGGCCTGCGCAGGCGTACTGCTTTCCTGCCCTTCAGCCTGCTCCTGGTGGGGAATGCAGGTGTGCGGGCATGTCCGGGTGTCCTGCCTCATTTCAGCAGGGTCACTTGCTCCTGCTGGTTCCTTCTGTGGCCCCACCTGGCCTCACAGAGCCCCACATCCTGCCCGTCAACCCCAAGGGGGACGCAAGGCCCTCAGCTCACCCAAGAGAGAACCCCCAACCTCCCTCTGCTCGTCCACCCACCCGCCTCAGCATATAGCACGGCCCAAGGCCCATCCCTGGGCCCTGGCACTGTCACGGTCCCTCTCCTGACCACAGGACACACTGGCGCTGGTGAGTGCCCGAGCAGTTAGGCCGCTGTCTTTTCTCCCATGGCCAGTGACTTGCAGGGCTGTGCAGGACCCAGGAGTCCTGCTGGCCTGTCCCTCCATAACGTACCAGGGGCAGGGAGTCGCAGAGCTGCACCTCGGAGGTGCTCTGGGGCCTAGCAAGTGCAGGGGACCGGAGGGGGCCTGGGAGCATGCCTGGGGCCACTGGCACATCAGGACAGGGCAGGAGCCCAGGAGGGAGAATCCAAGCACACGGGTAGCAGGCCCGGCCGGCCCTGCCGAGCTCCACTGGGTTGAAGAGCGGCCCAGCAGGGGCTGTGCAGGGCAGGGAAATGGGGACTGCTCCCCAGCCTCACAGCCCCAGCCTGCAGGGCTGAGGGGCTGCCCTGGCCCACAGGGCCCTGGCACACGCGTTTGCACATGGGAAGGGAGGCATCTGCACCTCCAGGCAGCAGTCAGCGGCTGGCAGGGTAGGGAGACTACGGGCCCTGCGGCAGATGAGCAGAGCCCGTGGGAGCACAAGGAGCAGCCGAGGGCTGACGGAGGCCCAGGGACAAGCACGGCTCATCCCAGCTTTGCCTGCCTGGAGAGCCCTGCAGCTGCAGCAAAAAGCCAGGCATCTGCGCTCCCAGGTGGCCGGCCGCACCGCTCCACCCCACAGCAACTCCCTCCTTTGCCCTTCACCCTTCCCCATGCAACCCTGAGAAGGGCTCCAGCGTCCCTGCACACCAGCCCTCAGAGCACCCCTGGGGCTGTGGGCACGTCAGGTGCAGCTGTGTCCTGGCCACCATGGTGTGCACCGTGCAGTGTCTCTGTGCGTGTGGAGAGCGCGGGCGCGTGTGCGGATGCGTGTGCAGCGTCAATGGTGTGCCGGGCTGGCGCACGTGCACTGTGCAGGTGCAGGCCTGGCTGTGCGGGAGGGTCTTGGTGAGTGAGAGGTGTGAGCTGTGTGCGTAGCCGTCCTGTGGAGGGTAATGAAGGAAGGGGCATGTGTCTGTGCGTGTGTCTGTGCGCTGTGCTGAGAACGGGTTAGGCGGTGGTGTGCATGCACGTGCACTCTGTGGCGCGTGTGCCTGCATGCTGCGGCCCGTGTGTGGGCGATATTCTGTTCAGGCTCTACAAAATAACTGGAGGAGCACATGGGTTTGTACAGCTCTTCCTTTCATCTTTCAGGAGCACGCTTCCAGACTTCGCCGCAATAGTCACGTTTCCTCTGCACCACCAGCAAGTCCTGGTCCCTTTCCCTTTGAGCCTGGAGAGTCATCCGCTGCCCAGGGCTAGGGCATGGAAAAGGAACCGTTTGGTTTCAGGCACAGGCAGAAGGGCACGGAAATGCTGCAGGCCTAGCGCAGGGCACATCTTCTGGCCTCTGCCTCTGCTGGCATTCCTATGCTTTCTCGGATGGGCGAGGGGCCCCCTGGGGTGCGAGGCAAGGACATGACCACATGACTACCACGGGCAGGTAATCAGCCTGCACAGGAGTCAGGCGCGGGATGAGACTTTGGCCCAAACTGGCATCAAAGCACACGGCAAGGCCTCCACGTGTGGAGACTTGGGGAGGCAAGGACGGAGCGTGCCTTTGGAAAAGGGAGAGCCAAAGCGTCGCTCCAGGAATCCTGTCACCTTGGGTAGCCCCCGTGTTCTGGTCCCACCTGGGAATCCTACCCCTGAGAGCCCAACACCTGCCCCTGGGCTGGAAGGCTGCCTGCTCCCAGGCCACAGCCTCCAAAGCCTGTTGCTCTCCCTCGACGGGTGCCAGAAAAAGACCCCCCCCCCCCTCCTCTGGGCTGCTCCTGGGTGTGGAAGGAAGGCCAGTGCAGGGGAAGGCAAAACAGCACCCCCAGCTGGAGAAATTTACCAGAGGAAGCGCTTCTCTTGGGAATTCCTCTGCCGATTCAGCTCTACCCTCTGCTTCCACTCTTCCCGACGCGCTTGGTAAGTCTCCAAGACTTGCAGGGTGTGGCTTGCTCGTACAGAAAGCTGCCTGCAAGAGCAGGGAAAAAGTTCCCTCTCCCCTTCTGGCTGAGGCCCTCCTGCCTCTCCCCTCCACCAGCCCCTGCACACCCGCTCCCGCTGGCGGTGCCCGCAGCCTTCAACTTGCCCCATGCAGCTTGGGGCTGCCTGGCATCAGGGCCTTGCCCAAGGCATTGCCACGTCAACAGAAATCAGGGGACACCATACCCAGCCCCATGGCTCAGGAACTGCGCTTCCTCACACCTCGGACAGGTGCTGCCACTGCACCTTTCCAGGCCGGGGCTGGGGCCGGGGCCCGGGCCCGGGCACACTTACTCTTTGTGCAGCCGCGGCAGTCTCTCGGGCTTCCTCTTCTCTGCTCGGGGCACGAAGGCAGCAGTGCTCGCCTCTTTCCCAAGCGGGGGCCCTGGTGAGGCTGGCCGAACCTCCGGCAGTGGTTCAGCATGCCGCCAAGCCTGCGTTGGCGCCAGAGGACAACTCTGAAGCTGCTTCTCACCTCCCTCAAGTGCTCTCAACTCTCAGCACGGGGAGAAGCCAGCCACTACAGGGCCTGTGCGTCCCCCCAGCACACTTGTGTCTGCTTTGCCCTCAGAAAGCCCCATGAGGAGCACAGCGCCAGGCAGGGACCCTGCACTCGTAGCCTGGCCACGCTTCACCACACTTCCCTGCTGGCCCCTCTGCTTACCTGTGCTGCCTTGTGCTGATGCCCGCAAGCAGGAATTGCAGTTCGAGGTCTGCCTTGAGCAGGTCCTTCCTGCTTGCCGTCCTCTTCCGCCTTAGAGGAGCTCTCCTGAATTGTCTGCAGCCGGCTAAAAACACACAAGCCGCGTGAGGTGATTGGAGTTCCGGGTGAGGCTGTTCTGCATCTTGCGCTCACAAGCGGCTCGGGGCCAGCCTCTGCAGCACAAGGCAGTTCTGCTGGAGCTTTTGGTGTAGCTGAGTCCTTGCGTTCATGTCAACAGTGAGGAAAGAAAGCCTTGAGCTGCAGCACTGGCAGCGGGCCCAGGAGGCCCTAAGGAAAGCTCGGGATGCCCAGGTGTGGGCCCTCTCTGGGTGGCACAAGGGGAAAACCAATGCCGTTTGCAGCACCCAGAGCCTGCAGAGACCACTAGGCACCTCCTGCCAAAGGCACTGAAGTCAGGGACGTGCTCAGAAAGACTCTGTTTTGGGGTGAAACGGGACTATTAGTGGGGGAGCCACTGTCGGGGAAGGAGGAAGTGTACTAGGCACACAAGCAAGCCCGGCATGTAGTTCTCTCTGGTATGTAGTTCTCTCTGGCACTCCTCCTGTGCCAGACAACCGCCACACCCCTGCCCCTGCCACCCCAGCCCAACAACCTTCGGAAGACATTCACAGGCATTACGTCCAACCTAAAAAGCAGGGAAAACAGACCCTACTCTCTGCTGCTGGGGCAGGGGCTTCTGACTTTCACATTCCTCTGAGAAGTGCTCTCATTCCCACTGCAACCAAAGGAGGGCCCTTCACATCCATAGGGGAGCAGAAAAACACCCGCCACTGCTGCAGTACTTCTTGCATCAACGCCAGTCCCTGGGACACCACTTGACAACCTCACAGACTTCATACCCACAGAGCGTACAGAAACAGAAACAGCTCCCTCCCTCCCAGAAGCCCAAAAGCACACGGCCACCCGCATGCTTTGCTCCAAGAGCCTCACCTGGCAGCTGGCTTGTTTCCCCTGCTTTCCCATGCCTTTCCTCCCTTCCAGCTGGCCCCAGAGAACGGGGGTGGAGAAAGCCTTTCTCGAGACAGGAGGCGCCCACCACAAGCACTGCCTGGAAGTAGCAAGGCAGAGGAGGCTCCTCAGCAAGCATCGTTCTTTGTCACCATTTGAACAAGAAGGACAGGCAGCTGTGCTCCAGCATCGGACCAAAGAGCCCAATTCCCTTGGAGCTTTGCTCCCAAGCAGGTCTTAGGCCCTTGCTGGCGCACGATCGCGTCCAGCCTTTCCTTTCTGCAGGGCAGTCTTCTGCCCTAGAGTTCTGTGCTGCTTCTACTGCTTTCTCTAGCCCTTAGGCTTCAAAAAGGGGACATGGCTGGCAGGTCCTGGGGACCTCATGCTACTCTCTCCTTTGGCGTGGCTGCAGGCTGGAGGGCAGAGTGTCACACGAGAAGGGGAACAGATTCCTGCCCATCTCTAAGGCGCTCACATGCACAGACTTGCAAGCTAGAGCAGGGCCCCGAGTGCCAGGGCAAAGTGCCCCTCAGCAGTGGCAGCTGCAGTTGGAGCTGCACAACTGCCCCGAGAGCCCCTTCCAGGAGGAGTGCCCCCAGATCTGTCGTGATGAGCAAAGAGAGGCACAGGAGAAGCAGGCCACTAGGCCCGGCCCGGCATGTTAAGCTTGCCTCCAGCCCCTCCGCTGCACAGGACAAAAGGAAAACAAACACACCTCTCTCACCAGCCAGCTGGCACTTTACCTTTTCCCTCAGTCTGCTTGTTCTGCTCCCTGTCTTTTGCCGGCCCGCCTTTGGCAGCCTCCCGACACCCTCCGGAGGAAGATGCTGGTCGCACAGGCACAGGCGTGATGACCTCACCCTCACTCCTGGAAACAAGAAAGGGACGAGAGAGACGCTGACAGCAGAGCCTTGCAGAAACCTCCTCTACATGCTTGCCCTCCATCTAGAAAGAGAAAGTCACCAAAAGACTTGTTGGCCGCCCTTCACGTTGCAGTCGGACAGAGTCTACGCAAGAAACAACCCCTTCAAAGAACTCCAAGAGCACAAGGTCACCCTCAGCCTTTTCTCCAAGAGCCTCACCTGGCAGGCAACTTCCTTCCTTTGCTTTTCCACTCCTCCTGCTTTCTCCCCCCAGCACCAGGTGACGCAGGTGGCAAAGGCCTTTCTTGAGCAAGCAGGCACGCAGCAGGAGCACTCCCTGCAGGCAGGAAAGGAGAAGGCTCTGCAGAAAGCGTCTTTGGGAGCACTTGGTCCAGAAGGACAGGCAGATCTGCTCCAGCACCGCATCAAACAGCCTGATCCCCCGGGAGCCGCGCTCTCTAAGAGCTCTTGCTCCCTAGCACGTCCTTGGCACACCTTAGCAGCCTCTTAGCAGTCCACCTTAGCAGCCTCTTAGCAGTCCTCTCCAGGCAATCTTGCTCCCCACCTTCACACGCCCGGCATCCGCCAGAGAGGCAGACCCCCTCCAGCACTGACACCTCGGGCCCAAATGTCCTAAAGCGAAAGAGGAGCTTGCGCTGGCCACCAGGGCGCAGCACCCCGGGGCAAAACTCTCCCAGGCAGCACATCCTGACCAGGGCTCCAACCACCTACCTACTGCCGAGGACCAACGGAACAAACACGCGCACACACACAAACACACGCCCGCCTGCACACCCTCCTCTCGCTCGCCAGTCACCTGTGGCCTGACCTTTTCCGTCCGCCCGCTCTTCCTCTTTCGGGCGTGTCCGGGATCCCTTGCAGGAAGACGCCACTTGCTGCTTCTCACGGGGAAGCTTCAACTCAAATCTGGAAATGACAAGACGCCACGGTGAAGAGAAGGCACCACTTCCCCTTTGCCTCCTGCCGGCCTTGTACTCAGAAAGAAGGCCTTTCGGGGCACGTGGGGCCCTCCAGGCTCACCCAAGACATGCTTAGGTCACAAACACAGGCCCTGTATGGATCGGGTGCCTTCCACACGATGCCTTTCCTCGGCCAGCCACACACAGCACATTCGGGAACCTTGGCTTTTGGAAGCCTCACCCACGAGAAAGAGACCAGTCACAGGAAAATGTGGCCCCCATTCCTCTCTAGGCCTAAGATTGGTTAGCAGTGCCAAACACCGCCACTATTGCCTGTTCCACCCTGGGGAGACCCCCAGAGTCCCAAGTACTTGCAGACAGCAAGCTAGGAAAGAGTTGCTCCGCAGCAAGTCCTTCCTGAGGAGACAAGCTCCAGCAGGACGCTGCTACCAAGCACGAGCTGAGAAGCAAACGTACCGTGGCAACATGAAGACGCTTCTGGGACCCATGCGGAAAGCCGCGCTCCTTCTTCCTTTTACCACCAGGTGTCTCGTCCCTGGCGTCTGAAACAGACACCGAGGTACGTGAGAGCATGCCAGCGCCATTACTGCCTTGCTCCTAAAGGCAGCAAATCTTTCTTGGGCTCAGGGAAGATGCTGCCCCTGGGACACCCTGAAACAAAGCTGTCTTTCCAAATACTAGCCCTCAACGAGGAAAGCAGAAGATGCCCAGCTCAGAGTGCAGAAGGAGGAACACCGTTGCCAGGCGCTTTGCAAGGGCGAGACTCAAGACGGTCAAGGAGGACGCTCCTTCTCTCTGCCTGCAGACATCAGGCACAGGAGAAGGCGTGTGGTTCGCCAGGGTTTCTGCAGGCTGGCGTTTGCCTCTGGAAGGTCTTGCTCTGCCCCTTCTTGGAAAGACAACTCCTGGCTCAGGCGTGCTCTTAGCCCCACAGTGTCTCCAAGCATTCACATGCTTGCATCCATCGCGTGGAAGAGCAGAAAGAGCCGGCCCTTGCTCGGCCTCTGCCCGGTGGCTAAGACCTGCGGGTGCCAACTCCCTCATGGGGGTGCAAGCAGCTGGGCAGGGCCTGATGAGGGATCTTTGGGAACACAGCCTGACCCAAAGGCCCTGGCCCTGGCCCAGAGAACACGCTGGGCAGAGCCCCCCAAGACAGCAGCAGAGAGAAGGAAGAGACAGGCCCGGGAACCGGTGGCTGGGCTACAGCCTTCTTGCATCTCTCTGAGCAAATCTGCTGGCCCTCTGCAGGAGCGAGCCCTTCAGCTCTGACTGCTTTCACATCGCAGCTGCCTAAGGACACCTGGCAGCTTGCGCTCAAGGACAGGGCCCCACGAGAGAGCTGGGGAAGGGCGTTGGGCTGGCGCAAGGAGACATGCCAAGCAGCGGGCGGATGCACGCGTGGCCCAGAAGAGCCTCGCTCATGCCGCAAGGGCCTCCAGGGGCCCTGGGAAGGCCTGATTAGCACCAGAGTCATCGACTTACCCCCAGCAGAGCTTCTAGCAGCTTTCCAGTGCCATCCATGCTGAGGAGGAAGTCGTCATAAAACCTCATTGTCACTTCCTTCTTCCGTACAGAAAGAATGCCAATGCCCTTGAAGACAAAGTCCACGTCCTGTCTTTTTGACATGGCCCAGAAGAACGCCATCGCGGTCTCATGTATGGAACACTGCACCGTTGTCAAAGGCATGCGGGCACACACGGAGAGATTCTTGTACTGCAGAGGGACTATTCTTACGTCACCTAGACCGCAGCAAAAGACGAACAACGTCACCTCGGCAGCAGGCTCCAAGAACAAGGGGACAAGACTTTCTGGCAAGACGCTGCTGCTACAGAGCAGGCTCTTGAATCCCCTGCTGCAGCGCCTAGGAGCGGTTTATGGAGTCCCTCCTGGGAAGAGGCCGAGCACTCTGCAAACTCACGGGCTCAGGGGGGCAGCAGTCATTTGGCCAGGGCAGGAAGCAAAAGAAGAAAACTAACCATCCCGAAGGAACCCTTGACCGGAGGGCAGGACAAGGCGGGCAGATGGGTGCAGGGCCCACAACAAAGGGCCCGGCGCCACGCCATTGTGCCCTCTGGCTAAGCCGATGCCACGTCGATAGATACAAGGGCGAAGCAAAGCGCAAGGACGGCACCGCAGCCCGTAAGGACCATTCGGCCCCTCTGGCCCTTGGTAGCCAGCAAAAGTCTCCCTGCGCTGCTGGGGCCAGCAGCCTATCCCTCCCACGCACCCCGCTGCAGGCGTATTACTAGCAAAGCACACCCGGGGGCCCCTCTGAGCACCTGCTCCTGGCTGGCCTGTCCAGCTCAAACAAGCCAAAGTTGCTCTCAGGCCACTTTGAGGCGTTCAGCCATGTCTTCAGAGCAGTTGGCCTGCCCCTCAAGCTTGGGGCAAGGGCAGGCAAAGGTTTTTAACCTGCCTTCTTACCAGGAATGTCTTCTTGAGCGCCCCTGGCCTGGTATTCCTGGGCAACAACCTCCGAAATACGAAACATGGGTCTCCGAACGATCGAAAGCTCCCCGTTCACGGAGCACTCGGAGTGCTTCAGAACATAGAACACCCCCACTCCTAGTATCTTGACACCCTGAGAACAGCAGCAAAGAGGGAGAGAAGGAACAAGCATCAGTAGCCTGGAGACACAAAAACTGTCCGATGGCTTGCCAGAGCGTGGGGGCTGCTGCTCTGCGCCCTGCCCACCCCTAGCATGCCGAGGGCAAGATGGGCCACTTGGGAAAGCTTTGGAGAGAAAGCACATACTCCAGACCTTTCTTTCCTCTTGCTCCTCTGCTCTCCTCAAAAATCTCTTTGCACAAGCAACAGCAGAGACAACATTCCTCCCCTCCATACAGGTGGGGGGAGGGGGTGGCAGGGAGGGGAGCAGGGGGCATTTCCAACAGTGGGCACCAAGTCCTTGGCACTCTGTGGCACAGGGATGTCAGGGCCAGGCAAACCACCAGCATTTCAGGAGGGGAGGAACAGGACACAAGACCCACCTTGTTCTCTGCCAAGCGCTCTAGAATGTATTCTGAGACGCTGTCCCAAATGCTAACAATCTCTGGAAAGCAAGGCAAAGAGGTATCATGCGCCAAGTCAGCAAGCTCACTACCTTTCAGCACCCCGCTCCCCAGGCAGGTGGCAAGTGCAGGTGAGATGAAACGTACCGCCACCCCAAGCCAAAACACGCAAGGCGCTCCCCAGGACGGCCCTTCCGGACCTCAGCCGCAAGGACACTGCAGGGACGCCTCCGCCCACTTCTAAGCAAGGCTCCTGTCCTTTCAGGTGGCCATGCCAAAGGGCGACCCACCCGCTCGGGAAACGGGGACTAGGTTCCCACAGCAGCGAGAAGACCGTGCAGTGCCTACCCACAGGAGTCACCCACGCTCAGGGCAGCCCCAGCTGCCTCCCCTGCAGGGACCATTTTCACCTCCATTCAACGCCTGCACACACACATGCTCTGCACGGCCACCCGAGCAGCCCCAGCCCTTTCAGCCAGCTGCCAGCTCAGGGCACGCAATCCCCACTGCGAGGCAACCCACGGCTTCTGCCTGCACGTGCCCTGGAAGGCACGGGCAGAGGAAGCTCCTCAGGACAACGAGCCAGCCGGCCCGGCTGCCAAACTCACCCCTGGGCTGCCAACGGTCGAGCGGCCTGCTCTCCCGTGCCACCCACTCGCCCTGTCCAGCCCTCCCCTACAGAGCCCAGCGCTTCCACTGCCTGTCTCGCGGCTCATACCGTCTACAGCCTTACCGTAACGGTTGAGATTCCTGAGCGTTGGAAACATGTCATGCCACAGTTTCGCCATCTTCGCGCCCCCTCGCGCTCAATGGGGCCCTGTAGCAGGAGGGTGACGAGGAAACTTCTCCTCCCAGGAGCCGCCTCCTCCTCCTCCTCTGCACTTCCCCAGGTAGGCTCCAGCGCTGTCGCGCGGCCTCCCTTCGCCCTCTCGGTGCGCTGCAAAGCAGCTCCTCCAGAGAAGAGCGGTGGCGAGAGCAGCCCCAGCACCTGCACGTGCCAAGGCCTCGCAGGGAAGTGTGGGCAGGGCTCGGGGGCCCCGTGGCGGGAGGGGAGCTGTGACTGTGATGCGGCATGTCCCACTGTGAGCCCAGCCCGTGTCACCAAGGGGCTCACAGGCACCCTTACCGTCCAAAGCATTTCTCTTGGGCCCACAGGAGGGGCAATTTCACAGCCCCAGAGCAGCCAGACCGCAAAGGGGTTTCAGCAGGTCTCCGCTCTGACCTCCTGCTGCAAGTGCGGCTGACCAGAGCAGACTTCCCAGGCCCGGGCGCCACTGAGGGGCCACTGGCTCCATGGATTCCCCCACCACCCCGGGCCCCTGGGCCAGTGCTCCACCACCCTTAGGCTACAGCGCTTTTCCCCGTCTCTCATGGCAATTGCCCCCACTGCCACTACTGCCATTGCCCATCCTCCCGGCCCCCCCCCACCCGGCACCTCTGGGAAGGCTCTGCCTCCACCCTCTCACCCCCCTCCCGTTAGGCCCCTGCCGCCTGATCCTCTTGCGCCTTCTCTTCTCCCGGCTCAACAGCCCCACGCCCTCAGCCTCTCCTCGCACTGCTGGGCTCCAGCTGCCCACCAGCTCCCAGCCCGCCCCACAACGAACGGCTCCTCCAGGGCCACGCTCCCTTCCTGGTGTCCCTGCCCCCCTGCAGCTCCCCCACGGGCCACAGTCCCCTCAGAGGCGCACCTCCTCTGGCATGAAGCGCCTCCTTCCAAAAGTACCTCTCCAGCCATGTCCCCAGCAACGGCTCCTTGCACGGCTCGCCTTCGCTTCCTTCTGCTTTTCTCCAGAAACACGCCTCTGCACCCTTCTCCTCACGAGTGCCCCTTCGTGTGGCCTCCTGTGGCTCCACGGAGGCCGCCCCCAGCTGCGGGATCTGCGGCCCTGCCGCCGCATGCCCCAGGCAGGGGCCGGGCCTCGGTGCCCCGCTCCTCCCTCCCTCCCTCCCTCCCTCCCTGCCTGCCTGCCTGCCTGCCTGCCCGCCCGCTGCCCCAGCGTTGGGGGAAAGCCTTGCCCGGGCCCTGGGTGGCGCTGCGGGCTCCCTGCTGTGCCCAGAGCCCCCGGCCCCGCACGGGCAGCCCCGAGCAGCACGCCCAGGTGGCACTGCTTGCTGCGCAGTAAGGACTGGTGCCAGGGACTGTCGGGGATGGGGGAGGCCCCGCTGCCCGCGGGGAGGCGGGAGGCAGGCAGCGTTGAGCCGGGGCCCGGCAGCCCACCGGGAGCTGGTGGGGGTGTGGGGCAGAGCCATAGCAAGGGAAGGGGCCAGAGTGCAGGAGGCAATCCCAGGTGCCCCCTCCCCGAGCAGAGGGGCCTGGGAGAAGGCAGGGGGTCAGGGCCGGGCCGGGGGCTGGTGGCCGGGTGCTTGGCTGCGCCATGCTGACCTGCTCATGCCAGGGCATGGCTGCTTTGTGCCGATTGCAGGCAGTGTCCCCCCGCGGAGGAGCTGGCCCCTGCTGGCTTCCCCTTGGGCCATGCAGCTGCCTGCCAGTGCTCAAGGTCCCGCCGGGGCTCCAGCGACGCTGGGAGAGGTGCCGAGGGGGCACCGGCTGCTGCTAGCAACTTCCCGGGGACCCCTGAGGCAGTGGCTGGTGCTGAGGGAAGGGCAGCGGGCAAGGAGCCGCAGGCAGCACTTGTTTGACCCATGCGTTGCCTCTGCTTGCAGGCCACACTGCCCAAGGCATTGGGACTTGAGCGCGGCAGCCAGGCGAGGCAGGGCAGCTGCCGCTGAGGCAGCAGAGCCAAGCCCCAAGCCCCTCCGCTCGGTGAGGCTTGGGAAGGGCAGAGCTGGGAGAAGCTGGTGCCCCTCAAACCTCGTTCTCCCAGCAGAGCAGAGGGCACGTAAGGCAGCGCTTTCAGCCAGTGAAAATTGCTGGCTCATGCCTTCCTTTTTCAGAGGCCTGGTTTGCGCAAGGCCAGCGGTGCTGCCTGCCCACCAGTGCCCACCCAGGCTGCGGTCGGAGGAGACCTGCTCCTTGCATTGGTCCCGACCAGAGTTCGGCACCAGAAGACACAGCCCCTGAGGGGGCACCGCAGCACACAAGTGTGGCTTGGCATGCCTGGCTCACCAGCAGAAAGGGACCATGCAGACTAAGGTGGAGTCAATCAGCCAGAACGGAGCACAGAGCAACAATACAGTTGAAAACACAAAGCCTAGCTAAGTGTGTGTGAGGTTCCCCGTGGGGAGCCCCGTGATGCTTCTGGGGAGGCCTTGGGCAGGGAGGTGCCTCCTGCCGAGGCCCCCGGCAGCTGGGATGCTGGCTGCAGGGCTTTCGGCAGCTCCAGCTTCCCTCTTCCTGCCCTGCCAGGGGTGAAGGCCAGGCTGCCTGCAGGGATGGGCTACTGCCGCCCCCAGGCCTCCTGAGGAGGGGCAGTGCAGCCCCAAAACCACCTTGCAAAGCCGGCAGCCCTGGGCGTGGGCTGAGGTGGGTGCCAGGGTGCACGCTGGAGCGCAGACTCTGGGATCCACAGGCCTCCAAGGCCAGGGCCTGCAGGGCCAGGGCAGGGATGACGAGGCTCTGGGGCTCTGACCCTGCAAGAGAGACCGCAGGAACACCTTGTGCTGGCCCTGGGCTGAGAGCAGAGGGGAGCAGGAGGCTTCGTGGCCTCCACGCCCCAAACCAACAGCAAATTTGTGCCCAAAAGCTTTCAGAGGAGGCTTCAGTCCCGGTCAGCTGCCCGTGTCCTGCACTGATTTCGTATGCTCAAACCTTGTGATGGGCAGAAGGCAACATGCTTGTACCCCAAGGCAGCCCCCTTTAGTGGCCAAGCCAAGGACCTGCTCTTAGCATCACTGCAGGAGTAACCGTCTAATTAAAGGCTTGCAATTAGCCCACCTCCAATTAGTGCACAGCAACTCAAACAAAGGGTCTTCTTAAAGGACAAGTCTCCTTAATGCAACCTAAATGGTCCTACGTTCCCTGTGCAGGGGCGACCCTTCTAAATCCCCCACCGCCAAGGCTGCGGCGCACATGAGCATGGGCATGGGCATTGGCTTCAGGGTCCCAGCTCCTTCCTCAGTGGGAGGCGGCTGCTGCTGGTGGCTTCCTCCATCGCATAGTTGGGCTGACACTATTAAGCCTGCTCCTAATAGGCTCTCTTAAGGCTAATAATGTGGCATACATAGCCAACAAATGCTAGAAGGAGTCACCAAAACTAAAGCAGCACTTTAAAATGCAACTCCTACATTTAGCATCGAGGAAATAAGCCCCTCCACCTTACTCCCAATTTGACACTCTCGGGAGAGTGCTTTAGGGGATGCTAATGCGTGTTTTGCCCTTCCTTGCTCCAACACGGGTCAGGCTCAGCACAGTGGAGAGGGAAAGACTCTGGCGGGGCGGAGGGGGTGGGGTGCGAGCTTTGTGCTCGCCCAGGGCCCTGCACTGGCCCCCTCCTCTGTCCTGCCCCTGAACATCCCAGACTACGTTGGCTACAGTCGCCTGCTCCTTGCCAGGCCTTTGTGTTGACTCTGATGAGCCTTTGGGCGTTTCATGTCACTCTAGGAGCTGGAAGAGAGCCTGCCTCATGACACGGGGTTGCAAGGAGAGCCACTGGCCGTGGAAGAGGACTGCTTGCCTGGCCTCGCTCAGGAGTCCCATCCTGCCCACCCCGGGCATCTCTCTCTTTCCTGCCCGCTGACACGGTCTTTCTCCGGAGGGAAGCAGTGAGGCTACATCTCCGCACAGTGCTGGGTGGCCTGGGGAAGGCCGGGCACATGCCAAGCGGGGAGCTGGACACAGGTCTCCACCGAGTGCTGTCGGGGGGCTGGCACCGGTGCCTGGGGCACGTGTGCTCCAGGCACTTCCCAAATAAGCTCCACTGGTGCGGCCTCCTCTTCACCTGGATGTTGAGTTCCAGGGCCTCCTGCCACGCCTCCTCCAGCAGGAACAGGGCCTGCGCAGGCGTACTGCTTTCCTGCCCTTCAGCCTGCTCCTGGTGGGGAATGCAGGTGTGCGGGCATGTCCGGGTGTCCTGCCTCATTTCAGCAGGGTCACTTGCTCCTGCTGGTTCCTTCTGTGGCCCCACCTGGCCTCACAGAGCCCCACATCCTGCCCGTCAACCCCAAGGGGGACGCAAGGCCCTCAGCTCACCCAAGAGAGAACCCCCAACCTCCCTCTGCTCGTCCACCCACCCGCCTCAGCATATAGCACGGCCCAAGGCCCATCCCTGGGCCCTGGCACTGTCACGGTCCCTCTCCTGACCACAGGACACACTGGCGCTGGTGAGTGCCCGAGCAGTTAGGCCGCTGTCTTTTCTCCCATGGCCAGTGACTTGCAGGGCTGTGCAGGACCCAGGAGTCCTGCTGGCCTGTCCCTCCATAACGTACCAGGGGCAGGGAGTCGCAGAGCTGCACCTCGGAGGTGCTCTGGGGCCTAGCAAGTGCAGGGGACCGGAGGGGGCCTGGGAGCATGCCTGGGGCCACTGGCACATCAGGACAGGGCAGGAGCCCAGGAGGGAGAATCCAAGCACACGGGTAGCAGGCCCGGCCGGCCCTGCCGAGCTCCACTGGGTTGAAGAGCGGCCCAGCAGGGGCTGTGCAGGGCAGGGAAATGGGGACTGCTCCCCAGCCTCACAGCCCCAGCCTGCAGGGCTGAGGGGCTGCCCTGGCCCACAGGGCCCTGGCACACGCGTTTGCACATGGGAAGGGAGGCATCTGCACCTCCAGGCAGCAGTCAGCGGCTGGCAGGGTAGGGAGACTACGGGCCCTGCGGCAGATGAGCAGAGCCCGTGGGAGCACAAGGAGCAGCCGAGGGCTGACGGAGGCCCAGGGACAAGCACGGCTCATCCCAGCTTTGCCTGCCTGGAGAGCCCTGCAGCTGCAGCAAAAAGCCAGGCATCTGCGCTCCCAGGTGGCCGGCCGCACCGCTCCACCCCACAGCAACTCCCTCCTTTGCCCTTCACCCTTCCCCATGCAACCCTGAGAAGGGCTCCAGCGTCCCTGCACACCAGCCCTCAGAGCACCCCTGGGGCTGTGGGCACGTCAGGTGCAGCTGTGTCCTGGCCACCATGGTGTGCACCGTGCAGTGTCTCTGTGCGTGTGGAGAGCGCGGGCGCGTGTGCGGATGCGTGTGCAGCGTCAATGGTGTGCCGGGCTGGCGCACGTGCACTGTGCAGGTGCAGGCCTGGCTGTGCGGGAGGGTCTTGGTGAGTGAGAGGTGTGAGCTGTGTGCGTAGCCGTCCTGTGGAGGGTAATGAAGGAAGGGGCATGTGTCTGTGCGTGTGTCTGTGCGCTGTGCTGAGAACGGGTTAGGCGGTGGTGTGCATGCACGTGCACTCTGTGGCGCGTGTGCCTGCATGCTGCGGCCCGTGTGTGGGCGATATTCTGTTCAGGCTCTACAAAATAACTGGAGGAGCACATGGGTTTGTACAGCTCTTCCTTTCATCTTTCAGGAGCACGCTTCCAGACTTCGCCGCAATAGTCACGTTTCCTCTGCACCACCAGCAAGTCCTGGTCCCTTTCCCTTTGAGCCTGGAGAGTCATCCGCTGCCCAGGGCTAGGGCATGGAAAAGGAACCGTTTGGTTTCAGGCACAGGCAGAAGGGCACGGAAATGCTGCAGGCCTAGCGCAGGGCACATCTTCTGGCCTCTGCCTCTGCTGGCATTCCTATGCTTTCTCGGATGGGCGAGGGGCCCCCTGGGGTGCGAGGCAAGGACATGACCACATGACTACCACGGGCAGGTAATCAGCCTGCACAGGAGTCAGGCGCGGGATGAGACTTTGGCCCAAACTGGCATCAAAGCACACGGCAAGGCCTCCACGTGTGGAGACTTGGGGAGGCAAGGACGGAGCGTGCCTTTGGAAAAGGGAGAGCCAAAGCGTCGCTCCAGGAATCCTGTCACCTTGGGTAGCCCCCGTGTTCTGGTCCCACCTGGGAATCCTACCCCTGAGAGCCCAACACCTGCCCCTGGGCTGGAAGGCTGCCTGCTCCCAGGCCACAGCCTCCAAAGCCTGTTGCTCTCCCTCGACGGGTGCCAGAAAAAGACCCCCCCCCCCCTCCTCTGGGCTGCTCCTGGGTGTGGAAGGAAGGCCAGTGCAGGGGAAGGCAAAACAGCACCCCCAGCTGGAGAAATTTACCAGAGGAAGCGCTTCTCTTGGGAATTCCTCTGCCGATTCAGCTCTACCCTCTGCTTCCACTCTTCCCGACGCGCTTGGTAAGTCTCCAAGACTTGCAGGGTGTGGCTTGCTCGTACAGAAAGCTGCCTGCAAGAGCAGGGAAAAAGTTCCCTCTCCCCTTCTGGCTGAGGCCCTCCTGCCTCTCCCCTCCACCAGCCCCTGCACACCCGCTCCCGCTGGCGGTGCCCGCAGCCTTCAACTTGCCCCATGCAGCTTGGGGCTGCCTGGCATCAGGGCCTTGCCCAAGGCATTGCCACGTCAACAGAAATCAGGGGACACCATACCCAGCCCCATGGCTCAGGAACTGCGCTTCCTCACACCTCGGACAGGTGCTGCCACTGCACCTTTCCAGGCCGGGGCTGGGGCCGGGGCCCGGGCCCGGGCACACTTACTCTTTGTGCAGCCGCGGCAGTCTCTCGGGCTTCCTCTTCTCTGCTCGGGGCACGAAGGCAGCAGTGCTCGCCTCTTTCCCAAGCGGGGGCCCTGGTGAGGCTGGCCGAACCTCCGGCAGTGGTTCAGCATGCCGCCAAGCCTGCGTTGGCGCCAGAGGACAACTCTGAAGCTGCTTCTCACCTCCCTCAAGTGCTCTCAACTCTCAGCACGGGGAGAAGCCAGCCACTACAGGGCCTGTGCGTCCCCCCAGCACACTTGTGTCTGCTTTGCCCTCAGAAAGCCCCATGAGGAGCACAGCGCCAGGCAGGGACCCTGCACTCGTAGCCTGGCCACGCTTCACCACACTTCCCTGCTGGCCCCTCTGCTTACCTGTGCTGCCTTGTGCTGATGCCCGCAAGCAGGAATTGCAGTTCGAGGTCTGCCTTGAGCAGGTCCTTCCTGCTTGCCGTCCTCTTCCGCCTTAGAGGAGCTCTCCTGAATTGTCTGCAGCCGGCTAAAAACACACAAGCCGCGTGAGGTGATTGGAGTTCCGGGTGAGGCTGTTCTGCATCTTGCGCTCACAAGCGGCTCGGGGCCAGCCTCTGCAGCACAAGGCAGTTCTGCTGGAGCTTTTGGTGTAGCTGAGTCCTTGCGTTCATGTCAACAGTGAGGAAAGAAAGCCTTGAGCTGCAGCACTGGCAGCGGGCCCAGGAGGCCCTAAGGAAAGCTCGGGATGCCCAGGTGTGGGCCCTCTCTGGGTGGCACAAGGGGAAAACCAATGCCGTTTGCAGCACCCAGAGCCTGCAGAGACCACTAGCCACCTCCTGCCAAAGGCACTGAAGTCAGGGACGTGCTCAGAAAGACTCTGTTTTGGGGTGAAACGGGACTATTAGTGGGGGAGCCACTGTCGGGGAAGGAGGAAGTGTACTAGGCACACAAGCAAGCCCGGCATGTAGTTCTCTCTGGTATGTAGTTCTCTCTGGCACTCCTCCTGTGCCAGACAACCGCCACACCCCTGCCCCTGCCACCCCAGCCCAACAACCTTCGGAAGACATTCACAGGCATTACGTCCAACCTAAAAAGCAGGGAAAACAGACCCTACTCTCTGCTGCTGGGGCAGGGGCTTCTGACTTTCACATTCCTCTGAGAAGTGCTCTCATTCCCACTGCAACCAAAGGAGGGCCCTTCACATCCATAGGGGAGCAGAAAAACACCCGCCACTGCTGCAGTACTTCTTGCATCAACGCCAGTCCCTGGGACACCACTTGACAACCTCACAGACTTCATACCCACAGAGCGTACAGAAACAGAAACAGCTCCCTCCCTCCCAGAAGCCCAAAAGCACACGGCCACCCGCATGCTTTGCTCCAAGAGCCTCACCTGGCAGCTGGCTTGTTTCCCCTGCTTTCCCATGCCTTTCCTCCCTTCCAGCTGGCCCCAGAGAACGGGGGTGGAGAAAGCCTTTCTCGAGACAGGAGGCGCCCACCACAAGCACTGCCTGGAAGTAGCAAGGCAGAGGAGGCTCCTCAGCAAGCATCGTTCTTTGTCACCATTTGAACAAGAAGGACAGGCAGCTGTGCTCCAGCATCGGACCAAAGAGCCCAATTCCCTTGGAGCTTTGCTCCCAAGCAGGTCTTAGGCCCTTGCTGGCGCACGATCGCGTCCAGCCTTTCCTTTCTGCAGGGCAGTCTTCTGCCCTAGAGTTCTGTGCTGCTTCTACTGCTTTCTCTAGCCCTTAGGCTTCAAAAAGGGGACATGGCTGGCAGGTCCTGGGGACCTCATGCTACTCTCTCCTTTGGCGTGGCTGCAGGCTGGAGGGCAGAGTGTCACACGAGAAGGGGAACAGATTCCTGCCCATCTCTAAGGCGCTCACATGCACAGACTTGCAAGCTAGAGCAGGGCCCCGAGTGCCAGGGCAAAGTGCCCCTCAGCAGTGGCAGCTGCAGTTGGAGCTGCACAACTGCCCCGAGAGCCCCTTCCAGGAGGAGTGCCCCCAGATCTGTCGTGATGAGCAAAGAGAGGCACAGGAGAAGCAGGCCACTAGGCCCGGCCCGGCATGTTAAGCTTGCCTCCAGCCCCTCCGCTGCACAGGACAAAAGGAAAACAAACACACCTCTCTCACCAGCCAGCTGGCACTTTACCTTTTCCCTCAGTCTGCTTGTTCTGCTCCCTGTCTTTTGCCGGCCCGCCTTTGGCAGCCTCCCGACACCCTCCGGAGGAAGATGCTGGTCGCACAGGCACAGGCGTGATGACCTCACCCTCACTCCTGGAAACAAGAAAGGGACGAGAGAGACGCTGACAGCAGAGCCTTGCAGAAACCTCCTCTACATGCTTGCCCTCCATCTAGAAAGAGAAAGTCACCAAAAGACTTGTTGGCCGCCCTTCACGTTGCAGTCGGACAGAGTCTACGCAAGAAACAACCCCTTCAAAGAACTCCAAGAGCACAAGGTCACCCTCAGCCTTTTCTCCAAGAGCCTCACCTGGCAGGCAACTTCCTTCCTTTGCTTTTCCACTCCTCCTGCTTTCTCCCCCCAGCACCAGGTGACGCAGGTGGCAAAGGCCTTTCTTGAGCAAGCAGGCACGCAGCAGGAGCACTCCCTGCAGGCAGGAAAGGAGAAGGCTCTGCAGAAAGCGTCTTTGGGAGCACTTGGTCCAGAAGGACAGGCAGATCTGCTCCAGCACCGCATCAAACAGCCTGATCCCCCGGGAGCCGCGCTCTCTAAGAGCTCTTGCTCCCTAGCACGTCCTTGGCACACCTTAGCAGCCTCTTAGCAGTCCACCTTAGCAGCCTCTTAGCAGTCCTCTCCAGGCAATCTTGCTCCCCACCTTCACACGCCCGGCATCCGCCAGAGAGGCAGACCCCCTCCAGCACTGACACCTCGGGCCCAAATGTCCTAAAGCGAAAGAGGAGCTTGCGCTGGCCACCAGGGCGCAGCACCCCGGGGCAAAACTCTCCCAGGCAGCACATCCTGACCAGGGCTCCAACCACCTACCTACTGCCGAGGACCAACGGAACAAACACGCGCACACACACAAACACACGCCCGCCTGCACACCCTCCTCTCGCTCGCCAGTCACCTGTGGCCTGACCTTTTCCGTCCGCCCGCTCTTCCTCTTTCGGGCGTGTCCGGGATCCCTTGCAGGAAGACGCCACTTGCTGCTTCTCACGGGGAAGCTTCAACTCAAATCTGGAAATGACAAGACGCCACGGTGAAGAGAAGGCACCACTTCCCCTTTGCCTCCTGCCGGCCTTGTACTCAGAAAGAAGGCCTTTCGGGGCACGTGGGGCCCTCCAGGCTCACCCAAGACATGCTTAGGTCACAAACACAGGCCCTGTATGGATCGGGTGCCTTCCACACGATGCCTTTCCTCGGCCAGCCACACACAGCACATTCGGGAACCTTGGCTTTTGGAAGCCTCACCCACGAGAAAGAGACCAGTCACAGGAAAATGTGGCCCCCATTCCTCTCTAGGCCTAAGATTGGTTAGCAGTGCCAAACACCGCCACTATTGCCTGTTCCACCCTGGGGAGACCCCCAGAGTCCCAAGTACTTGCAGACAGCAAGCTAGGAAAGAGTTGCTCCGCAGCAAGTCCTTCCTGAGGAGACAAGCTCCAGCAGGACGCTGCTACCAAGCACGAGCTGAGAAGCAAACGTACCGTGGCAACATGAAGACGCTTCTGGGACCCATGCGGAAAGCCGCGCTCCTTCTTCCTTTTACCACCAGGTGTCTCGTCCCTGGCGTCTGAAACAGACACCGAGGTACGTGAGAGCATGCCAGCGCCATTACTGCCTTGCTCCTAAAGGCAGCAAATCTTTCTTGGGCTCAGGGAAGATGCTGCCCCTGGGACACCCTGAAACAAAGCTGTCTTTCCAAATACTAGCCCTCAACGAGGAAAGCAGAAGATGCCCAGCTCAGAGTGCAGAAGGAGGAACACCGTTGCCAGGCGCTTTGCAAGGGCGAGACTCAAGACGGTCAAGGAGGACGCTCCTTCTCTCTGCCTGCAGACATCAGGCACAGGAGAAGGCGTGTGGTTCGCCAGGGTTTCTGCAGGCTGGCGTTTGCCTCTGGAAGGTCTTGCTCTGCCCCTTCTTGGAAAGACAACTCCTGGCTCAGGCGTGCTCTTAGCCCCACAGTGTCTCCAAGCATTCACATGCTTGCATCCATCGCGTGGAAGAGCAGAAAGAGCCGGCCCTTGCTCGGCCTCTGCCCGGTGGCTAAGACCTGCGGGTGCCAACTCCCTCATGGGGGTGCAAGCAGCTGGGCAGGGCCTGATGAGGGATCTTTGGGAACACAGCCTGACCCAAAGGCCCTGGCCCTGGCCCAGAGAACACGCTGGGCAGAGCCCCCCAAGACAGCAGCAGAGAGAAGGAAGAGACAGGCCCGGGAACCGGTGGCTGGGCTACAGCCTTCTTGCATCTCTCTGAGCAAATCTGCTGGCCCTCTGCAGGAGCGAGCCCTTCAGCTCTGACTGCTTTCACATCGCAGCTGCCTAAGGACACCTGGCAGCTTGCGCTCAAGGACAGGGCCCCACGAGAGAGCTGGGGAAGGGCGTTGGGCTGGCGCAAGGAGACATGCCAAGCAGCGGGCGGATGCACGCGTGGCCCAGAAGAGCCTCGCTCATGCCGCAAGGGCCTCCAGGGGCCCTGGGAAGGCCTGATTAGCACCAGAGTCATCGACTTACCCCCAGCAGAGCTTCTAGCAGCTTTCCAGTGCCATCCATGCTGAGGAGGAAGTCGTCATAAAACCTCATTGTCACTTCCTTCTTCCGTACAGAAAGAATGCCAATGCCCTTGAAGACAAAGTCCACGTCCTGTCTTTTTGACATGGCCCAGAAGAACGCCATCGCGGTCTCATGTATGGAACACTGCACCATTGTCAAAGGCATGCGGGCACACACGGAGAGATTCTTGTACTGCAGAGGGACTATTCTTACGTCACCTAGACCGCAGCAAAAGACGAACAACGTCACCTCGGCAGCAGGCTCCAAGAACAAGGGGACAAGACTTTCTGGCAAGACGCTGCTGCTACAGAGCAGGCTCTTGAATCCCCTGCTGCAGCGCCTAGGAGCGGTTTATGGAGTCCCTCCTGGGAAGAGGCCGAGCACTCTGCAAACTCACGGGCTCAGGGGGGCAGCAGTCATTTGGCCAGGGCAGGAAGCAAAAGAAGAAAACTAACCATCCCGAAGGAACCCTTGACCGGAGGGCAGGACAAGGCGGGCAGATGGGTGCAGGGCCCACAACAAAGGGCCCGGCGCCACGCCATTGTGCCCTCTGGCTAAGCCGATGCCACGTCGATAGATACAAGGGCGAAGCAAAGCGCAAGGACGGCACCGCAGCCCGTAAGGACCATTCGGCCCCTCTGGCCCTTGGTAGCCAGCAAAAGTCTCCCTGCGCTGCTGGGGCCAGCAGCCTATCCCTCCCACGCACCCCGCTGCAGGCGTATTACTAGCAAAGCACACCCGGGGGCCCCTCTGAGCACCTGCTCCTGGCTGGCCTGTCCAGCTCAAACAAGCCAAAGTTGCTCTCAGGCCACTTTGAGGCGTTCAGCCATGTCTTCAGAGCAGTTGGCCTGCCCCTCAAGCTTGGGGCAAGGGCAGGCAAAGGTTTTTAACCTGCCTTCTTACCAGGAATGTCTTCTTGAGCGCCCCTGGCCTGGTATTCCTGGGCAACAACCTCCGAAATACGAAACATGGGTCTCCGAACGATCGAAAGCTCCCCGTTCACGGAGCACTCTGAGTGCTTCAGAACATAGAACACCCCCACTCCTAGTATCTTGACACCCTGAGAACAGCAGCAAAGAGGGAGAGAAGGAACAAGCATCAGTAGCCTGGAGACACAAAAACTGTCCGATGGCTTGCCAGAGCGTGGGGGCTGCTGCTCTGCGCCCTGCCCACCCCTAGCATGCCGAGGGCAAGATGGGCCACTTGGGAAAGCTTTGGAGAGAAAGCACATACTCCAGACCTTTCTTTCCTCTTGCTCCTCTGCTCTCCTCAAAAATCTCTTTGCACAAGCAACAGCAGAGACAACATTCCTCCCCTCCATACAGGTGGGGGGAGGGGGTGGCAGGGAGGGGAGCAGGGGGCATTTCCAACAGTGGGCACCAAGTCCTTGGCACTCTGTGGCACAGGGATGTCAGGGCCAGGCAAACCGCCAGCATTTCCGGAGGGGAGGAACAGGACACAAGACCCACCTTGTTCTCTGCCAAGCGCTCTAGAATGTATTCTGAGACGCTGTCCCAAATGCTAACAATCTCTGGAAAGCAAGGCAAAGAGGTATCATGCGCCAAGTCAGCAAGCTCACTACCTTTCAGCACCCCGCTCCCCAGGCAGGTGGCAAGTGCAGGTGAGATGAAACGTACCGCCACCCCAAGCCAAAACACGCAAGGCGCTCCCCAGGACGGCCCTTCCGGACCTCAGCCGCAAGGACACTGCAGGGACGCCTCCGCCCACTTCTAAGCAAGGCTCCTGTCCTTTCAGGTGGCCATGCCAAAGGGCGACCCACCCGCTCGGGAAACGGGGACTAGGTTCCCACAGCAGCGAGAAGACCGTGCAGTGCCTACCCACAGGAGTCACCCACGCTCAGGGCAGCCCCAGCTGCCTCCCCTGCAGGGACCATTTTCACCTCCATTCAACGCCTGCACACACACACGCTCTGCACGGCCACCCGAGCAGCCCCAGCCCTTTCAGCCAGCTGCCAGCTCAGGGCACGCAATCCCCACTGCGAGGCAACCCACGGCTTCTGCCTGCACGTGCCCTGGAAGGCACGGGCAGAGGAAGCTCCTCAGGACAACGAGCCAGCCGGCCCGGCTGCCAAACTCACCCCTGGGCTGCCAACGGTCGAGCGGCCTGCTCTCCCGTGCCACCCACTCGCCCTGTCCAGCCCTCCCCTACAGAGCCCAGCGCTTCCATTGCCTGTCTCGCGGCTCATACCGTCTACAGCCTTACCGTAACGGTTGAGATTCCTGAGCGTTGGAAACATGTCATGCCACAGTTTCGCCATCTTCGCGCCCCCTCGCGCTCAATGGGGCCCTGTAGCAGGAGGGTGACGAGGAAACTTCTCCTCCCAGGAGCCGCCTCCTCCTCCTCCTCTGCACTTCCCCAGGTAGGCTCCAGCGCTGTCGCGCGGCCTCCCTTCGCCCTCTCGGTGCGCTGCAAAGCAGCTCCTCCAGAGAAGAGCGGTGGCGAGAGCAGCCCCAGCACCTGCACGTGCCAAGGCCTCGCAGGGAAGTGTGGGCAGGGCTCGGGGGCCCCGTGGCGGGAGGGGAGCTGTGACTGTGATGCGGCATGTCCCACTGTGAGCCCAGCCCGTGTCACCAAGGGGCTCACAGGCACCCTTACCGTCCAAAGCATTTCTCTTGGGCCCACAGGAGGGGCAATTTCACAGCCCCAGAGCAGCCAGACTGCAAAGGGGTTTCAGCAGGTCTCCGCTCTGACCTCCTGCTGCAAGTGCGGCTGACCAGAGCAGACTTCCCAGGCCCGGGCGCCACTGAGGGGCCACTGGCTCCATGGATTCCCCCACCACCCCGGGCCCCTGGGCCAGTGCTCCACCACCCTTAGGCTACAGCGCTTTTCCCCGTCTCTCATGGCAATTGCCCCCACTGCCACTACTGCCATTGCCCATCCTCCCGGCCCCCCCCCACCCGGCACCTCTGGGAAGGCTCTGCCTCCACCCTCTCACCCCCCTCCCGTTAGGCCCCTGCCGCCTGATCCTCTTGCGCCTTCTCTTCTCCCGGCTCAACAGCCCCACGCCCTCAGCCTCTCCTCGCACTGCTGGGCTCCAGCTGCCCACCAGCTCCCAGCCCGCCCCACAACGAACGGCTCCTCCAGGGCCACGCTCCCTTCCTGGTGTCCCTGCCCCCCTGCAGCTCCCCCACGGGCCACAGTCCCCTCAGAGGCGCACCTCCTCTGGCATGAAGCGCCTCCTTCCAAAAGTACCTCTCCAGCCATGTCCCCAGCAACGGCTCCTTGCACGGCTCGCCTTCGCTTCCTTCTGCTTTTCTCCAGAAACACGCCTCTGCACCCTTCTCCTCACGAGTGCCCCTTCGTGTGGCCTCCTGTGGCTCCACGGAGGCCGCCCCCAGCTGCGGGATCTGCGGCCCTGCCGCCGCATGCCCCAGGCAGGGGCCAGGCCTCGGTGCCCCGCTCCTCCCTCCCTCCCTCCCTCCCTGCTTGCCTGCCTGCCTGCCTGCCTGCCCGCCCGCTGCCCCAGCGTTGGGGGAAAGCCTTGCCCGGGCCCTGGGTGGCGCTGCGGGCTCCCTGCTGTGCCCAGAGCCCCCGGCCCCGCACGGGCAGCCCCGAGCAGCACGCCCAGGTGGCACTGCTTGCTGCGCAGTAAGGACTGGTGCCAGGGACTGTCGGGGATGGGGGAGGCCCCGCTGCCCGCGGGGAGGCGGGAGGCAGGCAGCGTTGAGCCGGGGCCCGGCAGCCCACCGGGAGCTGGTGGGGGTGTGGGGCAGAGCCATAGCAAGGGAAGGGGCCAGAGTGCAGGAGGCAATCCCAGGTGCCCCCTCCCCGAGCAGAGGGGCCTGGGAGAAGGCAGGGGGTCAGGGCCGGGCCGGGGGCTGGTGGCCGGGTGCTTGGCTGCGCCATGCTGACCTGCTCATGCCAGGGCATGGCTGCTTTGCGCCGATTGCAGGCAGTGTCCCCCCGCGGAGGAGCTGGCCCCTGCTGGCTTCCCCTTGGGCCATGCAGCTGCCTGCCAGTGCTCAAGGTCCCGCCGGGGCTCCAGCGACGCTGGGAGAGGTGCCGAGGGGGCACCGGCTGCTGCTAGCAACTTCCCGGGGACCCCTGAGGCAGTGGCTGGTGCTGAGGGAAGGGCAGCGGGCAAGGAGCCGCAGGCAGCACTTGTTTGACCCATGCGTTGCCTCTGCTTGCAGGCCACACTGCCCAAGGCATTGGGACTTGAGCGCGGCAGCCAGGCGAGGCAGGGCAGCTGCCGCTGAGGCAGCAGAGCCAAGCCCCAAGCCCCTCCGCTCGGTGAGGCTTGGGAAGGGCAGAGCTGGGAGAAGCTGGTGCCCCTCAAACCTCGTTCTCCCAGCAGAGCAGAGGGCACGTAAGGCAGCGCTTTCAGCCAGTGAAAATTGCTGGCTCATGCCTTCCTTTTTCAGAGGCCTGGTTTGCGCAAGGCCAGCGGTGCTGCCTGCCCACCAGTGCCCACCCAGGCTGCGGTCGGAGGAGACCTGCTCCTTGCATTGGTCCCGACCAGAGTTCGGCACCAGAAGACACAGCCCCTGAGGGGGCACCGCAGCACACAAGTGTGGCTTGGCATGCCTGGCTCACCAGCAGAAAGGGACCATGCAGACTAAGGTGGAGTCAATCAGCCAGAACGGAGCACAGAGCAACAATACAGTTGAAAACACAAAGCCTAGCTAAGTGTGTGTGAGGTTCCCCGTGGGGAGCCCCGTGATGCTTCTGGGGAGGCCTTGGGCAGGGAGGTGCCTCCTGCCGAGGCCCCCGGCAGCTGGGATGCCGGCTGCAGGGCTTTCGGCAGCTCCAGCTTCCCTCTTCCTGCCCTGCCAGGGGTGAAGGCCAGGCTGCCTGCAGGGATGGGCTACTGCCGCCCCCAGGCCTCCTGAGGAGGGGCAGTGCAGCCCCAAAACCACCTTGCAAAGCCGGCAGCCCTGGGCGTGGGCTGAGGTGGGTGCCAGGGTGCACGCTGGAGCGCAGACTCTGGGATCCACAGGCCTCCAAGGCCAGGGCCTGCAGGGCCAGGGCAGGGATGACGAGGCTCTGGGGCTCTGACCCTGCAAGAGAGACCGCAGGAACACCTTGTGCTGGCCCTGGGCTGAGAGCAGAGGGGAGCAGGAGGCTTCGTGGCCTCCACGCCCCAAACCAACAGCAAATTTGTGCCCAAAAGCTCTCAGAGGAGGCTTCAGTCCCGGTCAGCTGCCCGTGTCCTGCACTGATTTCGTATGCTCAAACCTTGTGATGGGCAGAAGGCAACATGCTTGTACCCCAAGGCAGCCCCCTTTAGTGGCCAAGCCAAGGACCTGCTCTTAGCATCACTGCAGGAGTAACCGTCTAATTAAAGGCTTGCAATTAGCCCACCTCCAATTAGTGCACAGCAACTCAAACAAAGGGTCTTCTTAAAGGACAAGTCTCCTTAATGCAACCTAAATGGTCCTACGTTCCCTGTGCAGGGGCGACCCTTCTACATCCCCCACCGCCAAGGCTGCGGCGCGCATGGGCATGGGCATTGGCTTCAGGGTCCCAGCTCCTTCCTCAGTGGGAGGCGGCTGCTGCTGGTGGCTTCCTCCATCGCATAGTTGGGCTGACACTATTAAGCCTGCTCCTAATAGGCTCTCTTAAGGCTAATAATGTGGCATACATAGCCAACAAATGCTAGAAGGAGTCACCAAAACTAAAGCAGCACTTTAAAATGCAACTCCTACATTTAGCATCGAGGAAATAAGCCCCTCCACCTTACTCCCAATTTGACACTCTTGGGAGAGTGCTTTAGGGGATGCTAATGCGTGTTTTGCCCTTCCTTGCTCCAACACGGGTCAGGCTCAGCACAGTGGAGAGGGAAAGACTCTGGCGGGGCGGAGGGGGTGGGGTGCGAGCTTTGTGCTCGCCCAGGGCCCTGCACTGGCCCCCTCCTCTGTCCTGCCCCTGAACATCCCAGACTCCGTTGGCTACAGTCGCCTGCTCCTTGCCAGGCCTTTGTGTTGACTCTGATGAGCCTTTGGGCGTTTCATGTCACTCTAGGAGCTGGAAGAGAGCCTGCCTCATGACACGGGGTTGCAAGGAGAGCCACTGGCCGTGGAAGAGGACTGCTTGCCTGGCCTCGCTCAGGAGTCCCATCCTGCCCACCCCGGGCATCTCTCTCTTTCCTGCCCGCTGACACGGTCTTTCTCCGGAGGGAAGCAGTGAGGCTACATCTCCGCACAGTGCTGGGTGGCCTGGGGAAGGCCGGGCACATGCCAAGCGGGGAGCTGGACACAGGTCTCCACCGAGTGCTGTCGGGGGGCTGGCACCGGTGCCTGGGGCACGTGTGCTCCAGGCACTTCCCAAATAAGCTCCACTGGTGCGGCCTCCTCTTCACCTGGATGTTGAGTTCCAGGGCCTCCTGCCACGCCTCCTCCAGCAGGAACAGGGCCTGCGCAGGCGTACTGCTTTCCTGCCCTTCAGCCTGCTCCTGGTGGGGAATGCAGGTGTGCGGGCATGTCCGGGTGTCCTGCCTCATTTCAGCAGGGTCACTTGCTCCTGCTGGTTCCTTCTGTGGCCCCACCTGGCCTCACAGAGCCCCACATCCTGCCCGTCAACCCCAAGGGGGACGCAAGGCCCTCAGCTCACCCAAGAGAGAACCCCCAACCTCCCTCTGCTCGTCCACCCACCCGCCTCAGCATATAGCACGGCCCAAGGCCCATCCCTGGGCCCTGGCACTGTCACGGTCCCTCTCCTGACCACAGGACCCACTGGTGCTGGTGAGTGCCCGAGCAGTTAGGCCGCTGTCTTTTCTCCCATGGCCAGTGACTTGCAGGGCTGTGCAGGACCCAGGAGTCCTGCTGGCCTGTCCCTCCATAACGTACCAGGGGCAGGGAGTCGCAGAGCTGCACCTCGGAGGTGCTCTGGGGCCTAGCAAGTGCAGGGGACCGGAGGGGGCCTGGGAGCATGCCTGGGGCCACTGGCACATCAGGACAGGGCAGGAGCCCAGGAGGGAGAATCCAAGCACACGGGTAGCAGGCCCGGCCGGCCCTGCCGAGCTCCACTGGGTTGAAGAGCGGCCCAGCAGGGGCTGTGCAGGGCAGGGAAATGGGGACTGCTCCCCAGCCTCACAGCCCCAGCCTGCAGGGCTGAGGGGCTGCCCTGGCCCACAGGGCCCTGGCACACGCGTTTGCACATGGGAAGGGAGGCATCTGCACCTCCAGGCAGCAGTCAGCGGCTGGCAGGGTAGGGAGACTACGGGCCCTGCGGCAGATGAGCAGAGCCCGTGGGAGCACAAGGAGCAGCCGAGGGCTGACGGAGGCCCAGGGACAAGCACGGCTCATCCCAGCTTTGCCTGCCTGGAGAGCCCTGCAGCTGCAGCAAAAAGCCAGGCATCTGCGCTCCCAGGTGGCCGGCCGCACCGCTCCACCCCACAGCAACTCCCGCCTTTGCCCTTCACCCTTCCCCATGCAACCCTGAGAAGGGCTCCAGCGTCCCTGCACACCAGCCCTCAGAGCACCCCTGGGGCTGTGGGCACGTCAGGTGCAGCTGTGTCCTGGCCACCATGGTGTGCACCGTGCAGTGTCTCTGTGCGTGTGGAGAGCGCGGGCGCGTGTGCGGATGCGTGTGCAGCGTCAATGGTGTGCCGGGCTGGCGCACGTGCACTGTGCAGGTGCAGGCCTGGCTGTGCGGGAGGGTCTTGGTGAGTGAGAGGTGTGAGCTGTGTGCGTAGCCGTCCTGTGGAGGGTAATGAAGGAAGGGGCATGTGTCTGTGCGTGTGTCTGTGCGCTGTGCTGAGAACGGGTTAGGCGGTGGTGTGCATGCACGTGCACTCTGTGGCGCGCGTGCCTGCATGCTGCGGCCCGTGTGTGGGCGATATTCTGTTCAGGCTCTACAAAATAACTGGAGGAGCACATGGGTTTGTACAGCTCTTCCTTTCATCTTTCAGGAGCACGCTTCCAGACTTCGCCGCAATAGTCACGTTTCCTCTGCACCACCAGCAAGTCCTGGTCCCTTTCCCTTTGAGCCTGGAGAGTCATCCGCTGCCCAGGGCTAGGGCATGGAAAAGGAACCGTTTGGTTTCAGGCACAGGCAGAAGGGCACGGAAATGCTGCAGGCCTAGCGCAGGGCACATCTTCTGGCCTCTGCCTCTGCTGGCATTCCTATGCTTTCTCGGATGGGCGAGGGGCCCCCTGGGGTGCGAGGCAAGGACATGACCACATGACTACCACGGGCAGGTAATCAGCCTGCACAGGAGTCAGGCGCGGGATGAGACTTTGGCCCAAACTGGCATCAAAGCACACGGCAAGGCCTCCACGTGTGGAGACTTGGGGAGGCAAGGACGGAGCGTGCCTTTGGAAAAGGGAGAGCCAAAGCGTCGCTCCAGGAATCCTGTCACCTTGGGTAGCCCCCGTGTTCTGGTCCCACCTGGGAATCCTACCCCTGAGAGCCCAACACCTGCCCCTGGGCTGGAAGGCTGCCTGCTCCCAGGCCACAGCCTCCAAAGCCTGTTGCTCTCCCTCGACGGGTGCCAGAAAAAGACCCCCCCCCTCCCCTCCTCTGGGCTCCTCCTGGGTGTGGAAGTAAGGCCAGTGCAGGGGAAGGCAAAACAGCACCCCCAGCTGGAGAAATTTACCAGAGGAAGCGCTTCTCTTGGGAATTCCTCTGCCGATTCAGCTCTACCCTCTGCTTCCACTCTTCCCGACGCGCTTGGTAAGTCTCCAAGACTTGCAGGGTGTGGCTTGCTCGTACAGAAAGCTGCCTGCAAGAGCAGGGAAAAAGTTCCCTCTCCCCTTCTGGCTGAGGCCCTCCTGCCTCTCCCCTCCACCAGCCCCTGCACACCCGCTCCCGCTGGCGGTGCCCGCAGCCTTCAACTTGCCCCATGCAGCTTGGGGCTGCCTGGCATCAGGGCCTTGCCCAAGGCATTGCCACGTCAACAGAAATCAGGGGACACCATACCCAGCCCCATGGCTCAGGAACTGCGCTTCCTCACACCTCGGACAGGTGCTGCCACTGCACCTTTCCAGGCCGGGGCTGGGGCCGGGGCCCGGGCCCGGGCACACTTACTCTTTGTGCAGCCGCGGCAGTCTCTCGGGCTTCCTCTTCTCTGCTCGGGGCACGAAGGCAGCAGTGCTCGCCTCTTTCCCAAGCGGGGGCCCTGGTGAGGCTGGCCGAACCTCCGGCAGTGGTTCAGGATGCCGCCAAGCCTGCGTTGGCGCCAGAGGACAACTCTGAAGCTGCTTCTCACCTCCCTCAAGTGCTCTCAACTCTCAGCACGGGGAGAAGCCAGCCACTACAGGGCCTGTGCGTCCCCCCAGCACACTTGTGTCTGCTTTGCCCTCAGAAAGCCCCATGAGGAGCACAGCGCCAGGCAGGGACCCTGCACTCGTAGCCTGGCCACGCTTCACCACACTTCCCTGCTGGCCCCTCTGCTTACCTGTGCTGCCTTGTGCTGATGCCCGCAAGCAGGAATTGCAGTTCGAGGTCTGCCTTGAGCAGGTCCTTCCTGCTTGCCGTCCTCTTCCGCCTTAGAGGAGCTCTCCTGAATTGTCTGCAGCCGGCTAAAAACACACAAGCCGCGTGAGGTGATTGGAGTTCCGGGTGAGGCTGTTCTGCATCTTGCGCTCACAAGCGGCTCGGGGCCAGCCTCTGCAGCACAAGGCAGTTCTGCTGGAGCTTTTGGTGTAGCTGAGTCCTTGCGTTCATGTCAACAGTGAGGAAAGAAAGCCTTGAGCTGCAGCACTGGCAGCGGGCCCAGGAGGCCCTAAGGAAAGCTCGGGATGCCCAGGTGTGGGCCCTCTCTGGGTGGCACAAGGGGAAAACCAATGCCGTTTGCAGCACCCAGAGCCTGCAGAGACCACTAGGCACCTCCTGCCAAAGGCACTGAAGTCAGGGACGTGCTCAGAAAGACTCTGTTTTGGGGTGAAACGGGACTATTAGTGGGGGAGCCACTGTCGGGGAAGGAGGAAGTGTACTAGGCACACAAGCAAGCCCGGCATGTAGTTCTCTCTGGTATGTAGTTCTCTCTGGCACTCCTCCTGTGCCAGACAACCGCCACACCCCTGCCCCTGCCACCCCAGCCCAACAACCTTCGGAAGAAATTCACAGGCATTACGTCCAACCTAAAAAGCAGGGAAAACAGACCCTACTCTCTGCTGCTGGGGCAGGGGCTTCTGACTTTCACATTCCTCTGAGAAGTGCTCTCATTCCCACTGCAACCAAAGGAGGGCCCTTCACATCCATAGGGGAGCAGAAAAACACCCGCCACTGCTGCAGTACTTCTTGCATCAACGCCAGTCCCTGGGACACCACTTGACAACCTCACAGACTTCATACCCACAGAGCGTACAGAAACAGAAACAGCTCCCTCCCTCCCAGAAGCCCAAAAGCACACGGCCACCCGCATGCTTTGCTCCAAGAGCCTCACCTGGCAGCTGGCTTGTTTCCCCTGCTTTCCCATGCCTTTCCTCCCTTCCAGCTGGCCCCAGAGAACGGGGGTGGAGAAAGCCTTTCTCGAGACAGGAGGCGCCCACCACAAGCACTGCCTGGAAGTAGCAAGGCAGAGGAGGCTCCTCAGCAAGCATCGTTCTTTGTCACCATTTGAACAAGAAGGACAGGCAGCTGTGCTCCAGCATCGGACCAAAGAGCCCAATTCCCTTGGAGCTTTGCTCCCAAGCAGGTCTTAGGCCCTTGCTGGCGCACGATCGCGTCCAGCCTTTCCTTTCTGCAGGGCAGTCTTCTGCCCTAGAGTTCTGTGCTGCTTCTACTGCTTTCTCTAGCCCTTAGGCTTCAAAAAGGGGACATGGCTGGCAGGTCCTGGGGACCTCATGCTACTCTCTCCTTTGGCGTGGCTGCAGGCTGGAGGGCAGAGTGTCACACGAGAAGGGGAACAGATTCCTGCCCATCTCTAAGGCGCTCACATGCACAGACTTGCAAGCTAGAGCAGGGCCCCGAGTGCCAGGGCAAAGTGCCCCTCAGCAGTGGCAGCTGCAGTTGGAGCTGCACAACTGCCCCGAGAGCCCCTTCCAGGAGGAGTGCCCCCAGATCTGTCGTGATGAGCAAAGAGAGGCACAGGAGAAGCAGGCCACTAGGCCAGGCACGGCATGTTAAGCTTGCCTCCAGCCCCTCCGCTGCACAGGACAAAAGGAAAACAAACACACCTCTCTCACCAGCCAGCTGGCACTTTACCTTTTCCCTCAGTCTGCTTGTTCTGCTCCCTGTCTTTTGCCGGCCCGCCTTTGGCAGCCTCCCGACACCCTCCGGAGGAAGATGCTGGTCGCACAGGCACAGGCGTGATGACCTCACCCTCACTCCTGGAAACAAGAAAGGGACGAGAGAGACGCTGACAGCAGAGCCTTGCAGAAACCTCCTCTACATGCTTGCCCTCCATCTAGAAAGAGAAAGTCACCAAAAGACTTGTTGGCCGCCCTTCACGTTGCAGTCGGACAGAGTCTACGCAAGAAACAACCCCTTCAAAGAACTCCAAGAGCACAAGGTCACCCTCAGCCTTTTCTCCAAGAGCCTCACCTGGCAGGCAACTTCCTTCCTTTGCTTTTCCACTCCTCCTGCTTTCTCCCCCCAGCACCAGGTGACGCAGGTGGCAAAGGCCTTTCTTGAGCAAGCAGGCACGCAGCAGGAGCACTCCCTGCAGGCAGGAAAGGAGAAGGCTCTGCAGAAAGCGTCTTTGGGAGCACTTGGTCCAGAAGGACAGGCAGATCTGCTCCAGCACCGCATCAAACAGCCTGATCCCCCGGGAGCCGCGCTCTCTAAGAGCTCTTGCTCCCTAGCACGTCCTTGGCACACCTTAGCAGCCTCTTAGCAGTCCACCTTAGCAGCCTCTTAGCAGTCCTCTCCAGGCAATCTTGCTCCCCACCTTCACACGCCCGGCATCCGCCAGAGAGGCAGACCCCCTCCAGCACTGACACCTCGGGCCCAAATGTCCTAAAGCGAAAGAGGAGCTTGCGCTGGCCACCAGGGCGCAGCACCCCGGGGCAAAACTCTCCCAGGCAGCACATCCTGACCAGGGCTCCAACCACCTACCTACTGCCGAGGACCAACGGAACAAACACGCGCACACACACAAACACACGCCCGCCTGCACACCCTCCTCTCGCTCGCCAGTCACCTGTGGCCTGACCTTTTCCGTCCGCCCGCTCTTCCTCTTTCGGGCGTGTCCGGGATCCCTTGCAGGAAGACGCCACTTGCTGCTTCTCACGGGGAAGCTTCAACTCAAATCTGGAAATGACAAGACGCCACGGTGAAGAGAAGGCACCACTTCCCCTTTGCCTCCTGCCGGCCTTGTACTCAGAAAGAAGGCCTTTCGGGGCACGTGGGGCCCTCCAGGCTCACCCAAGACATGCTTAGGTCACAAACACAGGCCCTGTATGGATCGGGTGCCTTCCACACGATGCCTTTCCTCGGCCAGCCACACACAGCACATTCGGGAACCTTGGCTTTTGGAAGCCTCACCCACGAGAAAGAGACCAGTCACAGGAAAATGTGGCCCCCATTCCTCTCTAGGCCTAAGATTGGTTAGCAGTGCCAAACACCGCCACTATTGCCTGTTCCACCCTGGGGAGACCCCCAGAGTCCCAAGTACTTGCAGACAGCAAGCTAGGAAAGAGTTGCTCCGCAGCAAGTCCTTCCTGAGGAGACAAGCTCCAGCAGGACGCTGCTACCAAGCACGAGCTGAGAAGCAAACGTACCGTGGCAACATGAAGACGCTTCTGGGACCCATGCGGAAAGCCGCGCTCCTTCTTCCTTTTACCACCAGGTGTCTCGTCCCTGGCGTCTGAAACAGACACCGAGGTACGTGAGAGCATGCCAGCGCCATTACTGCCTTGCTCCTAAAGGCAGCAAATCTTTCTTGGGCTCAGGGAAGATGCTGCCCCTGGGACACCCTGAAACAAAGCTGTCTTTCCAAATACTAGCCCTCAACGAGGAAAGCAGAAGATGCCCAGCTCAGAGTGCAGAAGGAGGAACACCGTTGCCAGGCGCTTTGCAAGGGCGAGACTCAAGACGGTCAAGGAGGACGCTCCTTCTCTCTGCCTGCAGACATCAGGCACAGGAGAAGGCGTGTGGTTCGCCAGGGTTTCTGCAGGCTGGCGTTTGCCTCTGGAAGGTCTTGCTCTGCCCCTTCTTGGAAAGACAACTCCTGGCTCAGGCGTGCTCTTAGCCCCACAGTGTCTCCAAGCATTCACATGCTTGCATCCATCGCGTGGAAGAGCAGAAAGAGCCGGCCCTTGCTCGGCCTCTGCCCGGTGGCTAAGACCTGCGGGTGCCAACTCCCTCATGGGGGTGCAAGCAGCTGGGCAGGGCCTGATGAGGGATCTTTGGGAACACAGCCTGACCCAAAGGCCCTGGCCCTGGCCCAGAGAACACGCTGGGCAGAGCCCCCCAAGACAGCAGCAGAGAGAAGGAAGAGACAGGCCCGGGAACCGGTGGCTGGGCTACAGCCTTCTTGCATCTCTCTGAGCAAATCTGCTGGCCCTCTGCAGGAGCGAGCCCTTCAGCTCTGACTGCTTTCACATCGCAGCTGCCTAAGGACACCTGGCAGCTTGCGCTCAAGGACAGGGCCCCACGAGAGAGCTGGGGAAGGGCGTTGGGCTGGCGCAAGGAGACATGCCAAGCAGCGGGCGGATGCACGCGTGGCCCAGAAGAGCCTCGCTCATGCCGCAAGGGCCTCCAGGGGCCCTGGGAAGGCCTGATTAGCACCAGAGTCATCGACTTACCCCCAGCAGAGCTTCTAGCAGCTTTCCAGTGCCATCCATGCTGAGGAGGAAGTCGTCATAAAACCTCATTGTCACTTCCTTCTTCCGTACAGAAAGAATGCCAATGCCCTTGAAGACAAAGTCCACGTCCTGTCTTTTTGACATGGCCCAGAAGAACGCCATCGCGGTCTCATGTATGGAACACTGCACCGTTGTCAAAGGCATGCGGGCACACACGGAGAGATTCTTGTACTGCAGAGGGACTATTCTTACGTCACCTAGACCGCAGCAAAAGACGAACAACGTCACCTCGGCAGCAGGCTCCAAGAACAAGGGGACAAGACTTTCTGGCAAGACGCTGCTGCTACAGAGCAGGCTCTTGAATCCCCTGCTGCAGCGCCTAGGAGCGGTTTATGGAGTCCCTCCTGGGAAGAGGCCGAGCACTCTGCAAACTCACGGGCTCAGGGGGGCAGCAGTCATTTGGCCAGGGCAGGAAGCAAAAGAAGAAAACTAACCATCCCGAAGGAACCCTTGACCGGAGGGCAGGACAAGGCGGGCAGATGGGTGCAGGGCCCACAACAAAGGGCCCGGCGCCACGCCATTGTGCCCTCTGGCTAAGCCGATGCCACGTCGATAGATACAAGGGCGAAGCAAAGCGCAAGGACGGCACCGCAGCCCGTAAGGACCATTCGGCCCCTCTGGCCCTTGGTAGCCAGCAAAAGTCTCCCTGCGCTGCTGGGGCCAGCAGCCTATCCCTCCCACGCACCCCGCTGCAGGCGTATTACTAGCAAAGCACACCCGGGGGCCCCTCTGAGCACCTGCTCCTGGCTGGCCTGTCCAGCTCAAACAAGCCAAAGTTGCTCTCAGGCCACTTTGAGGCGTTCAGCCATGTCTTCAGAGCAGTTGGCCTGCCCCTCAAGCTTGGGGCAAGGGCAGGCAAAGGTTTTTAACCTGTCTTCTTACCAGGAATGTCTTCTTGAGCGCCCCTGGCCTGGTATTCCTGGGCAACAACCTCCGAAATACGAAACATGGGTCTCCGAACGATCGAAAGCTCCCCGTTCACGGAGCACTCGGAGTGCTTCAGAACATAGAACACCCCCACTCCTAGTATCTTGACACCCTGAGAACAGCAGCAAAGAGGGAGAGAAGGAACAAGCATCAGTAGCCTGGAGACACAAAAACTGTCCGATGGCTTGCCAGAGCGTGGGGGCTGCTGCTCTGCGCCCTGCCCACCCCTAGCATGCCGAGGGCAAGATGGGCCACTTGGGAAAGCTTTGGAGAGAAAGCACATACTCCAGACCTTTCTTTCCTCTTGCTCCTCTGCTCTCCTCAAAAATCTCTTTGCACAAGCAACAGCAGAGACAACATTCCTCCCCTCCATACAGGTGGGGGGAGGGGGTGGCAGGGAGGGGAGCAGGGGGCATTTCCAACAGTGGGCACCAAGTCCTTGGCACTCTGTGGCACAGGGATGTCAGGGCCAGGCAAACCGCCAGCATTTCCGGAGGGGAGGAACAGGACACAAGACCCACCTTGTTCTCTGCCAAGCGCTCTAGAATGTATTCTGAGACGCTGTCCCAAATGCTAACAATCTCTGGAAAGCAAGGCAAAGAGGTATCATGCGCCAAGTCAGCAAGCTCACTACCTTTCAGCACCCCGCTCCCCAGGCAGGTGGCAAGTGCAGGTGAGATGAAACGTACCGCCACCCCAAGCCAAAACACGCAAGGCGCTCCCCAGGACGGCCCTTCCGGACCTCAGCCGCAAGGACACTGCAGGGACGCCTCCGCCCACTTCTAAGCAAGGCTCCTGTCCTTTCAGGTGGCCATGCCAAAGGGCGACCCACCCGCTCGGGAAACGGGGACTAGGTTCCCACAGCAGCGAGAAGACCGTGCAGTGCCTACCCACAGGAGTCACCCACGCTCAGGGCAGCCCCAGCTGCCTCCCCTGCAGGGACCATTTTCACCTCCATTCAACGCCTGCACACACACACGCTCTGCACGGCCACCCGAGCAGCCCCAGCCCTTTCAGCCAGCTGCCAGCTCAGGGCACGCAATCCCCACTGCGAGGCAACCCACGGCTTCTGCCTGCACGTGCCCTGGAAGGCACGGGCAGAGGAAGCTCCTCAGGACAACGAGCCAGCCGGCCCGGCTGCCAAACTCACCCCTGGGCTGCCAACGGTCGAGCGGCCTGCTCTCCCGTGCCACCCACTCGCCCTGTCCAGCCCTCCCCTACAGAGCCCAGCGCTTCCATTGCCTGTCTCGCGGCTCATACCGTCTACAGCCTTACCGTAACGGTTGAGATTCCTGAGCGTTGGAAACATGTCATGCCACAGTTTCGCCATCTTCGCGCCCCCTCGCGCTCAATGGGGCCCTGTAGCAGGAGGGTGACGAGGAAACTTCTCCTCCCAGGAGCCGCCTCCTCCTCCTCCTCTGCACTTCCCCAGGTAGGCTCCAGCGCTGTCGCGCGGCCTCCCTTCGCCCTCTCGGTGCGCTGCAAAGCAGCTCCTCCAGAGAAGAGCGGTGGCGAGAGCAGCCCCAGCACCTGCACGTGCCAAGGCCTCGCAGGGAAGTGTGGGCAGGGCTCGGGGGCCCCGTGGCGGGAGGGGAGCTGTGACTGTGATGCGGCATGTCCCACTGTGAGCCCAGCCCGTGTCACCAAGGGGCTCACAGGCACCCTTACCGTCCAAAGCATTTCTCTTGGGCCCACAGGAGGGGCAATTTCACAGCCCCAGAGCAGCCAGACCGCAAAGGGGTTTCAGCAGGTCTCCGCTCTGACCTCCTGCTGCAAGTGCGGCTGACCAGAGCAGACTTCCCAGGCCCGGGCGCCACTGAGGGGCCACTGGCTCCATGGATTCCCCCACCACCCCGGGCCCCTGGGCCAGTGCTCCACCACCCTTAGGCTACAGCGCTTTTCCCCGTCTCTCATGGCAATTGCCCCCACTGCCACTACTGCCATTGCCCATCCTCCCGGCCCCCCCCCACCCGGCACCTCTGGGAAGGCTCTGCCTCCACCCTCTCACCCCCCTCCCGTTAGGCCCCTGCCGCCTGATCCTCTTGCGCCTTCTCTTCTCCCGGCTCAACAGCCCCACGCCCTCAGCCTCTCCTCGCACTGCTGGGCTCCAGCTGCCCACCAGCTCCCAGCCCGCCCCACAACGAACGGCTCCTCCAGGGCCACGCTCCCTTCCTGGTGTCCCTGCCCCCCTGCAGCTCCCCCACGGGCCACAGTCCCCTCAGAGGCGCACCTCCTCTGGCATGAAGCGCCTCCTTCCAAAAGTACCTCTCCAGCCATGTCCCCAGCAACGGCTCCTTGCACGGCTCGCCTTCGCTTCCTTCTGCTTTTCTCCAGAAACACGCCTCTGCACCCTTCTCCTCACGAGTGCCCCTTCCTGTGGCTCCACGGAGGCCGCCCCCAGCTGCGGGATCTGCGGCCCTGCCGCCGCATGCCCCAGGCAGGGGCCGGGCCTCGGTGCCCCGCTCCTCCCTCCCTCCCTCCCTCCCTGCCTGCCTGCCTGCCTGCCTGCCTGCCTGCCTGCCCGCCCGCTGCCCCAGCGTTGGGGGAAAGCCTTGCCCGGGCCCTGGGCGGCGCTGCGGGCTCCCTGCTGTGCCCAGAGCCCCCGGCCCCGCACGGGCAGCCCCGAGCAGCACGCCCAGGTGGCACTGCTTGCTGCGCAGTAAGGACTGGTGCCAGGGACTGTCGGGGATGGGGGAGGCCCCGCTGCCCGCGGGGAGGCGGGAGGCAGGCAGCGTTGAGCCGGGGCCCGGCAGCCCACCGGGAGCTGGTGGGGGTGTGGGGCAGAGCCATAGCAAGGGAAGGGGCCAGAGTGCAGGAGGCAATCCCAGGTGCCCCCTCCCCGAGCAGAGGGGCCTGGGAGAAGGCAGGGGATCAGGGCCGGGCCGGGGGCTGGTGGCCGGGTGCTTGGCTGCGCCATGCTGACCTGCTCATGCCAGGGCATGGCTGCTTTGCGCCGATTGCAGGCAGTGTCCCCCCGCGGAGGAGCTGGCCCCTGCTGGCTTCCCCTTGGGCCATGCAGCTGCCTGCCAGTGCTCAAGGTCCCGCCGGGGCTCCAGCGACGCTGGGAGAGGTGCCGAGGGGGCACCGGCTGCTGCTAGCAACTTCCCGGGGACCCCTGAGGCAGTGGCTGGTGCTGAGGGAAGGGCAGCGGGCAAGGAGCCGCAGGCAGCACTTGTTTGACCCATGCGTTGCCTCTGCTTGCAGGCCACACTGCCCAAGGCATTGGGACTTGAGCGCGGCAGCCAGGCGAGGCAGGGCAGCTGCCGCTGAGGCAGCAGAGCCAAGCCCCAAGCCCCTCCGCTCGGTGAGGCTTGGGAAGGGCAGAGCTGGGAGAAGCTGGTGCCCCTCAAACCTCGTTCTCCCAGCAGAGCAGAGGGCACGTAAGGCAGCGCTTTCAGCCAGTGAAAATTGCTGGCTCATGCCTTCCTTTTTCAGAGGCCTGGTTTGCGCAAGGCCAGCGGTGCTGCCTGCCCACCAGTGCCCACCCAGGCTGCGGTCGGAGGAGACCTGCTCCTTGCATTGGTCCCGACCAGAGTTCGGCACCAGAAGACACAGCCCCTGAGGGGGCACCGCAGCACACAAGTGTGGCTTGGCATGCCTGGCTCACCAGCAGAAAGGGACCATGCAGACTAAGGTGGAGTCAATCAGCCAGAACGGAGCACAGAGCAACAATACAGTTGAAAACACAAAGCCTAGCTAAGTGTGTGTGAGGTTCCCCGTGGGGAGCCCCGTGATGCTTCTGGGGAGGCCTTGGGCAGGGAGGTGCCTCCTGCCGAGGCCCCCGGCAGCTGGGATGCCGGCTGCAGGGCTTTCGGCAGCTCCAGCTTCCCTCTTCCTGCCCTGCCAGGGGTGAAGGCCAGGCTGCCTGCAGGGATGGGCTACTGCCGCCCCCAGGCCTCCTGAGGAGGGGCAGTGCAGCCCCAAAACCACCTTGCAAAGCCGGCAGCCCTGGGCGTGGGCTGAGGTGGGTGCCAGGGTGCACGCTGGAGCGCAGACTCTGGGATCCACAGGCCTCCAAGGCCAGGGCCTGCAGGGCCAGGGCAGGGATGACGAGGCTCTGGGGCTCTGACCCTGCAAGAGAGACCGCAGGAACACCTTGTGCTGGCCCTGGGCTGAGAGCAGAGGGGAGCAGGAGGCTTCGTGGCCTCCACGCCCCAAACCAACAGCAAATTTGTGCCCAAAAGCTCTCAGAGGAGGCTTCAGTCCCGGTCAGCTGCCCGTGTCCTGCACTGATTTCGTATGCTCAAACCTTGTGATGGGCAGAAGGCAACATGCTTGTACCCCAAGGCAGCCCCCTTTAGTGGCCAAGCCAAGGACCTGCTCTTAGCATCACTGCAGGAGTAACCGTCTAATTAAAGGCTTGCAATTAGCCCACCTCCAATTAGTGCACAGCAACTCAAACAAAGGGTCTTCTTAAAGGACAAGTCTCCTTAATGCAACCTAAATGGTCCTACGTTCCCTGTGCAGGGGCGACCCTTCTACATCCCCCACCGCCAAGGCTGCGGCGCGCATGGGCATGGGCATTGGCTTCAGGGTCCCAGCTCCTTCCTCAGTGGGAGGCGGCTGCTGCTGGTGGCTTCCTCCATCGCATAGTTGGGCTGACACTATTAAGCCTGCTCCTAATAGGCTCTCTTAAGGCTAATAATGTGGCATACATAGCCAACAAATGCTAGAAGGAGTCACCAAAACTAAAGCAGCACTTTAAAATGCAACTCCTACATTTAGCATCGAGGAAATAAGCCCCTCCACCTTACTCCCAATTTGACACTCTCGGGAGAGTGCTTTAGGGGATGCTAATGCGTGTTTTGCCCTTCCTTGCTCCAACACGGGTCAGGCTCAGCACAGTGGAGAGGGAAAGACTCTGGCGGGGCGGAGGGGGTGGGGTGCGAGCTTTGTGCTCGCCCAGGGCCCTGCACTGGCCCCCTCCTCTGTCCTGCCCCTGAACATCCCAGACTCCGTTGGCTACAGTCGCCTGCTCCTTGCCAGGCCTTTGTGTTGACTCTGATGAGCCTTTGGGCGTTTCATGTCACTCTAGGAGCTGGAAGAGAGCCTGCCTCATGACACGGGGTTGCAAGGAGAGCCACTGGCCGTGGAAGAGGACTGCTTGCCTGGCCTCGCTCAGGAGTCCCATCCTGCCCACCCCGGGCATCTCTCTCTTTCCTGCCCGCTGACACGGTCTTTCTCCGGAGGGAAGCAGTGAGGCTACATCTCCGCACAGTGCTGGGTGGCCTGGGGAAGGCCGGGCACATGCCAAGCGGGGAGCTGGACACAGGTCTCCACCGAGTGCTGTCGGGGGGCTGGCACCGGTGCCTGGGGCACGTGTGCTCCAGGCACTTCCCAAATAAGCTCCACTGGTGCGGCCTCCTCTTCACCTGGATGTTGAGTTCCAGGGCCTCCTGCCACGCCTCCTCCAGCAGGAACAGGGCCTGCGCAGGCGTACTGCTTTCCTGCCCTTCAGCCTGCTCCTGGTGGGGAATGCAGGTGTGCGGGCATGTCCGGGTGTCCTGCCTCATTTCAGCAGGGTCACTTGCTCCTGCTGGTTCCTTCTGTGGCCCCACCTGGCCTCACAGAGCCCCACATCCTGCCCGTCAACCCCAAGGGGGACGCAAGGCCCTCAGCTCACCCAAGAGAGAACCCCCAACCTCCCTCTGCTCGTCCACCCACCCGCCTCAGCATATAGCACGGCCCAAGGCCCATCCCTGGGCCCTGGCACTGTCACGGTCCCTCTCCTGACCACAGGACCCACTGGCGCTGGTGAGTGCCCGAGCAGTTAGGCCGCTGTCTTTTCTCCCATGGCCAGTGACTTGCAGGGCTGTGCAGGACCCAGGAGTCCTGCTGGCCTGTCCCTCCATAACGTACCAGGGGCAGGGAGTCGCAGAGCTGCACCTCGGAGGTGCTCTGGGGCCTAGCAAGTGCAGGGGACCGGAGGGGGCCTGGGAGCATGCCTGGGGCCACTGGCACATCAGGACAGGGCAGGAGCCCAGGAGGGAGAATCCAAGCACACGGGTAGCAGGCCCGGCCGGCCCTGCCGAGCTCCACTGGGTTGAAGAGCGGCCCAGCAGGGGCTGTGCAGGGCAGGGAAATGGGGACTGCTCCCCAGCCTCACAGCCCCAGCCTGCAGGGCTGAGGGGCTGCCCTGGCCCACAGGGCCCTGGCACACGCGTTTGCACATGGGAAGGGAGGCATCTGCACCTCCAGGCAGCAGTCAGCGGCTGGCAGGGTAGGGAGACTACGGGCCCTGCGGCAGATGAGCAGAGCCCGTGGGAGCACAAGGAGCAGCCGAGGGCTGACGGAGGCCCAGGGACAAGCACGGCTCATCCCAGCTTTGCCTGCCTGGAGAGCCCTGCAGCTGCAGCAAAAAGCCAGGCATCTGCGCTCCCAGGTGGCCGGCCGCACCGCTCCACCCCACAGCAACTCCCTCCTTTGCCCTTCACCCTTCCCCATGCAACCCTGAGAAGGGCTCCAGCGTCCCTGCACACCAGCCCTCAGAGCACCCCTGGGGCTGTGGGCACGTCAGGTGCAGCTGTGTCCTGGCCACCATGGTGTGCACCGTGCAGTGTCTCTGTGCGTGTGGAGAGCGCGGGCGCGTGTGCGGATGCGTGTGCAGCGTCAATGGTGTGCCGGGCTGGCGCACGTGCACTGTGCAGGTGCAGGCCTGGCTGTGCGGGAGGGTCTTGGTGAGTGAGAGGTGTGAGCTGTGTGCGTAGCCGTCCTGTGGAGGGTAATGAAGGAAGGGGCATGTGTCTGTGCGTGTGTCTGTGCGCTGTGCTGAGAACGGGTTAGGCGGTGGTGTGCATGCACGTGCACTCTGTGGCGCGCGTGCCTGCATGCTGCGGCCCGTGTGTGGGCGATATTCTGTTCAGGCTCTACAAAATAACTGGAGGAGCACATGGGTTTGTACAGCTCTTCCTTTCATCTTTCAGGAGCACGCTTCCAGACTTCGCCGCAATAGTCACGTTTCCTCTGCACCACCAGCAAGTCCTGGTCCCTTTCCCTTTGAGCCTGGAGAGTCATCTGCTGCCCAGGGCTAGGGCATGGAAAAGGAACCGTTTGGTTTCAGGCACAGGCAGAAGGGCACGGAAATGCTGCAGGCCTAGTGCAGGGCACATCTTCTGGCCTCTGCCTCTGCTGGCATTCCTATGCTTTCTCGGATGGGCGAGGGGCCCCCTGGGGTGCGAGGCAAGGACATGACCACATGACTACCACGGGCAGGTAATCAGCCTGCACAGGAGTCAGGCGCGGGATGAGACTTTGGCCCAAACTGGCATCAAAGCACACGGCAAGGCCTCCACGTGTGGAGACTTGGGGAGGCAAGGACGGAGCGTGCCTTTGGAAAAGGGAGAGCCAAAGCGTCGCTCCAGGAATCCTGTCACCTTGGGTAGCCCCCGTGTTCTGGTCCCACCTGGGAATCCTACCCCTGAGAGCCCAACACCTGCCCCTGGGCTGGAAGGCTGCCTGCTCCCAGGCCACAGCCTCCAAAGCCTGTTGCTCTCCCTCGACGGGTGCCAGAAAAAGACCCCCCCCCCTCCCCTCCTCTGGGCTGCTCCTGGGTGTGGAAGGAAGGCCAGTGCAGGGGAAGGCAAAACAGCACCCCCAGCTGGAGAAATTTACCAGAGGAAGCGCTTCTCTTGGGAATTCCTCTGCCGATTCAGCTCTACCCTCTGCTTCCACTCTTCCCGACGCGCTTGGTAAGTCTCCAAGACTTGCAGGGTGTGGCTTGCTCGTACAGAAAGCTGCCTGCAAGAGCAGGGAAAAAGTTCCCTCTCCCCTTCTGGCTGAGGCCCTCCTGCCTCTCCCCTCCACCAGCCCCTGCACACCCGCTCCCGCTGGCGGTGCCCGCAGCCTTCAACTTGCCCCATGCAGCTTGGGGCTGCCTGGCATCAGGGCCTTGCCCAAGGCATTGCCACGTCAACAGAAATCAGGGGACACCATACCCAGCCCCATGGCTCAGGAACTGCGCTTCCTCACACCTCGGACAGGTGCTGCCACTGCACCTTTCCAGGCCGGGGCTGGGGCCGGGGCCTGGGCCCGGGCACACTTACTCTTTGTGCAGCCGCGGCAGTCTCTCGGGCTTCCTCTTCTCTGCTCGGGGCACGAAGGCAGCAGTGCTCGCCTCTTTCCCAAGCGGGGGCCCTGGTGAGGCTGGCCGAACCTCCGGCAGTGGTTCAGGATGCCGCCAAGCCTGCGTTGGCGCCAGAGGACAACTCTGAAGCTGCTTCTCACCTCCCTCAAGTGCTCTCAACTCTCAGCACGGGGAGAAGCCAGCCACTACAGGGCCTGTGCGTCCCCCCAGCACACTTGTGTCTGCTTTGCCCTCAGAAAGCCCCATGAGGAGCACAGCGCCAGGCAGGGACCCTGCACTCGTAGCCTGGCCACGCTTCACCACACTTCCCTGCTGGCCCCTCTGCTTACCTGTGCTGCCTTGTGCTGATGCCCGCAAGCAGGAATTGCAGTTCGAGGTCTGCCTTGAGCAGGTCCTTCCTGCTTGCCGTCCTCTTCCGCCTTAGAGGAGCTCTCCTGAATTGTCTGCAGCCGGCTAAAAACACACAAGCCGCGTGAGGTGATTGGAGTTCCGGGTGAGGCTGTTCTGCATCTTGCGCTCACAAGCGGCTCGGGGCCAGCCTCTGCAGCACAAGGCAGTTCTGCTGGAGCTTTTGGTGTAGCTGAGTCCTTGCGTTCATGTCAACAGTGAGGAAAGAAAGCCTTGAGCTGCAGCACTGGCAGCGGGCCCAGGAGGCCCTAAGGAAAGCTCGGGATGCCCAGGTGTGGGCCCTCTCTGGGTGGCACAAGGGGAAAACCAATGCCGTTTGCAGCACCCAGAGCCTGCAGAGACCACTAGCCACCTCCTGCCAAAGGCACTGAAGTCAGGGACGTGCTCAGAAAGACTCTGTTTTGGGGTGAAACGGGACTATTAGTGGGGGAGCCACTGTCGGGGAAGGAGGAAGTGTACTAGGCACACAAGCAAGCCCGGCATGTAGTTCTCTCTGGTATGTAGTTCTCTCTGGCACTCCTCCTGTGCCAGACAACCGCCACACCCCTGCCCCTGCCACCCCAGCCCAACAACCTTCGGAAGAAATTCACAGGCATTACGTCCAACCTAAAAAGCAGGGAAAACAGACCCTACTCTCTGCTGCTGGGGCAGGGGCTTCTGACTTTCACATTCCTCTGAGAAGTGCTCTCATTCCCACTGCAACCAAAGGAGGGCCCTTCACACCCATAGGGGAGCAGAAAAACACCCGCCACTGCTGCAGTACTTCTTGCATCAACGCCAGTCCCTGGGACACCACTTGACAACCTCACAGACTTCATACCCACAGAGCGTACAGAAACAGAAACAGCTCCCTCCCTCCCAGAAGCCCAAAAGCACATGGCCACCCGCATGCTTTGCTCCAAGAGCCTCACCTGGCAGCTGGCTTGTTTCCCCTGCTTTCCCATGCCTTTCCTCCCTTCCAGCTGGCCCCAGAGAACGGGGGTGGAGAAAGCCTTTCTCGAGACAGGAGGCGCCCACCACAAGCACTGCCTGGAAGTAGCAAGGCAGAGGAGGCTCCTCAGCAAGCATCGTTCTTTGTCACCATTTGAACAAGAAGGACAGGCAGCTGTGCTCCAGCATCGGACCAAAGAGCCCAATTCCCTTGGAGCTTTGCTCCCAAGCAGGTCTTAGGCCCTTGCTGGCGCACGATCGCGTCCAGCCTTTCCTTTCTGCAGGGCAGTCTTCTGCCCTAGAGTTCTGTGCTGCTTCTACTGCTTTCTCTAGCCCTTAGGCTTCAAAAAGGGGACATGGCTGGCAGGTCCTGGGGACCTCATGCTACTCTCTCCTTTGGCGTGGCTGCAGGCTGGAGGGCAGAGTGTCACACGAGAAGGGGAACAGATTCCTGCCCATCTCTAAGGCGCTCACATGCACAGACTTGCAAGCTAGAGCAGGGCCCCGAGTGCCAGGGCAAAGTGCCCCTCAGCAGTGGCAGCTGCAGTTGGAGCTGCACAACTGCCCCGAGAGCCCCTTCCAGGAGGAGTGCCCCCAGATCTGTCGTGATGAGCAAAGAGAGGCACAGGAGAAGCAGGCCACTAGGCCCGGCCCGGCATGTTAAGCTTGCCTCCAGCCCCTCCGCTGCACAGGACAAAAGGAAAACAAACACACCTCTCTCACCAGCCAGCTGGCACTTTACCTTTTCCCTCAGTCTGCTTGTTCTGCTCCCTGTCTTTTGCCGGCCCGCCTTTGGCAGCCTCCCGACACCCTCCGGAGGAAGATGCTGGTCGCACAGGCACAGGCGTGATGACCTCACCCTCACTCCTGGAAACAAGAAAGGGACGAGAGAGACGCTGACAGCAGAGCCTTGCAGAAACCTCCTCTACATGCTTGCCCTCCATCTAGAAAGAGAAAGTCACCAAAAGACTTGTTGGCCGCCCTTCACGTTGCAGTCGGACAGAGTCTACGCAAGAAACAACCCCTTCAAAGAGCTCCAAGAGCACAAGGTCACCCTCAGCCTTTTCTCCAAGAGCCTCACCTGGCAGGCAACTTCCTTCCTTTGCTTTTCCACTCCTCCTGCTTTCTCCCCCCAGCACCAGGTGACGCAGGTGGCAAAGGCCTTTCTTGAGCAAGCAGGCACGCAGCAGGAGCACTCCCTGCAGGCAGGAAAGGAGAAGGCTCTGCAGAAAGCGTCTTTGGGAGCACTTGGTCCAGAAGGACAGGCAGATCTGCTCCAGCACCGCATCAAACAGCCTGATCCCCCGGGAGCCGCGCTCTCTAAGAGCTCTTGCTCCCTAGCACGTCCTTGGCACACCTTAGCAGCCTCTTAGCAGTCCACCTTAGCAGCCTCTTAGCAGTCCTCTCCAGGCAATCTTGCTCCCCACCTTCACACGCCCGGCATCCGCCAGAGAGGCAGACCCCCTCCAGCACTGACACCTCGGGCCCAAATGTCCTAAAGCGAAAGAGGAGCTTGCGCTGGCCACCAGGGCGCAGCACCCCGGGGCAAAACTCTCCCAGGCAGCACATCCTGACCAGGGCTCCAACCACCTACCTACTGCCGAGGACCAACGGAACAAACACGCGCACACACACAAACACACGCCCGCCTGCACACCCTCCTCTCGCTCGCCAGTCACCTGTGGCCTGACCTTTTCCGTCCGCCCGCTCTTCCTCTTCCGGGCGTGTCCGGGATCCCTTGCAGGAAGACGCCACTTGCTGCTTCTCACGGGGAAGCTTCAATTCAAATCTGGAAATGACAAGACGCCACGGTGAAGAGAAGGCACCACTTCCCCTTTGCCTCCTGCCGGCCTTGTACTCAGAAAGAAGGCCTTTCGGGGCACGTGGGGCCCTCCAGGCTCACCCAAGACATGCTTAGGTCACAAACACAGGCCCTGTATGGATCGGGTGCCTTCCACACGATGCCTTTCCTCGGCCAGCCACACACAGCACATTCGGGAACCTTGGCTTTTGGAAGCCTCACCCACGAGAAAGAGACCAGTCACAGGAAAATGTGGCCCCCATTCCTCTCTAGGCCTAAGATTGGTTAGCAGTGCCAAACACCGCCACTATTGCCTGTTCCACCCTGGGGAGACCCCCAGAGTCCCAAGTACTTGCAGACAGCAAGCTAGGAAAGAGTTGCTCCGCAGCAAGTCCTTCCTGAGGAGACAAGCTCCAGCAGGACGCTGCTACCAAGCACGAGCTGAGAAGCAAACGTACCGTGGCAACATGAAGACGCTTCTGGGACCCATGCGGAAAGCCGCGCTCCTTCTTCCTTTTACCACCAGGTGTCTCGTCCCTGGCGTCTGAAACAGACACCGAGGTACGTGAGAGCATGCCAGCGCCATTACTGCCTTGCTCCTAAAGGCAGCAAATCTTTCTTGGGCTCAGGGAAGATGCTGCCCCTGGGACACCCTGAAACAAAGCTGTCTTTCCAAATACTAGCCCTCAACGAGGAAAGCAGAAGATGCCCAGCTCAGAGTGCAGAAGGAGGAACACCGTTGCCAGGCGCTTTGCAAGGGCGAGACTCAAGACGGTCAAGGAGGACGCTCCTTCTCTCTGCCTGCAGACATCAGGCACAGGAGAAGGCGTGTGGTTCGCCAGGGTTTCTGCAGGCTGGCGTTTGCCTCTGGAAGGTCTTGCTCTGCCCCTTCTTGGAAAGACAACTCCTGGCTCAGGCGTGCTCTTAGCCCCACAGTGTCTCCAAGCATTCACATGCTTGCATCCATCGCGTGGAAGAGCAGAAAGAGCCGGCCCTTGCTCGGCCTCTGCCCGGTGGCTAAGACCTGCGGGTGCCAACTCCCTCATGGGGGTGCAAGCAGCTGGGCAGGGCCTGATGAGGGATCTTTGGGAACACAGCCTGACCCAAAGGCCCTGGCCCTGGCCCAGAGAACACGCTGGGCAGAGCCCCCCAAGACAGCAGCAGAGAGAAGGAAGAGACAGGCCCGGGAACCAGTGGCTGGGCTACAGCCTTCTTGCATCTCTCTGAGCAAATCTGCTGGCCCTCTGCAGGAGCGAGCCCTTCAGCTCTGACTGCTTTCACATCGCAGCTGCCTAAGGACACCTGGCAGCTTGCGCTCAAGGACAGGGCCCCACGAGAGAGCTGGGGAAGGGCGTTGGGCTGGCGCAAGGAGACATGCCAAGCAGCGGGCGGATGCACGCGTGGCCCAGAAGAGCCTCGCTCATGCCGCAAGGGCCTCCAGGGGCCCTGGGAAGGCCTGATTAGCACCAGAGTCATCGACTTACCCCCAGCAGAGCTTCTAGCAGCTTTCCAGTGCCATCCATGCTGAGGAGGAAGTCGTCATAAAACCTCATTGTCACTTCCTTCTTCCGTACAGAAAGAATGCCAATGCCCTTGAAGACAAAGTCCACGTCCTGTCTTTTTGACATGGCCCAGAAGAACGCCATCGCGGTCTCATGTATGGAACACTGCACCGTTGTCAAAGGCATGCGGGCACACACGGAGAGATTCTTGTACTGCAGAGGGACTATTCTTACGTCACCTAGACCGCAGCAAAAGACGAACAACGTCACCTCGGCAGCAGGCTCCAAGAACAAGGGGACAAGACTTTCTGGCAAGACGCTGCTGCTACAGAGCAGGCTCTTGAATCCCCTGCTGCAGCGCCTAGGAGCGGTTTATGGAGTCCCTCCTGGGAAGAGGCCGAGCACTCTGCAAACTCACGGGCTCAGGGGGGCAGCAGTCATTTGGCCAGGGCAGGAAGCAAAAGAAGAAAACTAACCATCCCGAAGGAACCCTTGACCGGAGGGCAGGACAAGGCGGGCAGATGGGTGCAGGGCCCACGACAAAGGGCCCGGCGCCACGCCATTGTGCCCTCTGGCTAAGCCGATGCCACGTCGATAGATACAAGGGCGAAGCAAAGCGCAAGGACGGCACCGCAGCCCGTAAGGACCATTCGGCCCCTCTGGCCCTTGGTAGCCAGCAAAAGTCTCCCTGCGCTGCTGGGGCCAGCAGCCTATCCCTCCCACGCACCCCGCTGCAGGCGTATTACTAGCAAAGCACACCCGGGGGCCCCTCTGAGCACCTGCTCCTGGCTGGCCTGTCCAGCTCAAACAAGCCAAAGTTGCTCTCAGGCCACTTTGAGGCGTTCAGCCATGTCTTCAGAGCAGTTGGCCTGCCCCTCAAGCTTGGGGCAAGGGCAGGCAAAGGTTTTTAACCTGTCTTCTTACCAGGAATGTCTTCTTGAGCGCCCCTGGCCTGGTATTCCTGGGCAACAACCTCCGAAATACGAAACATGGGTCTCCGAACGATCGAAAGCTCCCCGTTCACGGAGCACTCGGAGTGCTTCAGAACATAGAACACCCCCACTCCTAGTATCTTGACACCCTGAGAACAGCAGCAAAGAGGGAGAGAAGGAACAAGCATCAGTAGCCTGGAGACACAAAAACTGTCCGATGGCTTGCCAGAGCGTGGGGGCTGCTGCTCTGCGCCCTGCCCACCCCTAGCATGCCGAGGGCAAGATGGGCCACTTGGGAAAGCTTTGGAGAGAAAGCACATACTCCAGACCTTTCTTTCCTCTTGCTCCTCTGCTCTCCTCAAAAATCTCTTTGCACAAGCAACAGCAGAGACAACATTCCTCCCCTCCATACAGGTGGGGGGAGGGGGTGGCAGGGAGGGGAGCAGGGGGCATTTCCAACAGTGGGCACCAAGTCCTTGGCACTCTGTGGCACAGGGATGTCAGGGCCAGGCAAACCGCCAGCATTTCCGGAGGGGAGGAACAGGACACAAGACCCACCTTGTTCTCTGCCAAGCGCTCTAGAATGTATTCTGAGACGCTGTCCCAAATGCTAACAATCTCTGGAAAGCAAGGCAAAGAGGTATCATGCGCCAAGTCAGCAAGCTCACTACCTTTCAGCACCCCGCTCCCCAGGCAGGTGGCAAGTGCAGGTGAGATGAAACGTACCGCCACCCCAAGCCAAAACACGCAAGGCGCTCCCCAGGACGGCCCTTCCGGACCTCAGCCGCAAGGACACTGCAGGGACGCCTCCGCCCACTTCTAAGCAAGGCTCCTGTCCTTTCAGGTGGCCATGCCAAAGGGCGACCCACCCGCTCGGGAAACGGGGACTAGGTTCCCACAGCAGCGAGAAGACCGTGCAGTGCCTACCCACAGGAGTCACCCACGCTCAGGGCAGCCCCAGCTGCCTCCCCTGCAGGGACCATTTTCACCTCCATTCAACGCCTGCACACACACACGCTCTGCACGGCCACCCGAGCAGCCCCAGCCCTTTCAGCCAGCTGCCAGCTCAGGGCACGCAATCCCCACTGCGAGGCAACCCACGGCTTCTGCCTGCACGTGCCCTGGAAGGCACGGGCAGAGGAAGCTCCTCAGGACAACGAGCCAGCCGGCCCGGCTGCCAAACTCACCCCTGGGCTGCCAACGGTCGAGCGGCCTGCTCTCCCGTGCCACCCACTCGCCCTGTCCAGCCCTCCCCTACAGAGCCCAGCGCTTCCACTGCCTGTCTCGCGGCTCATACCGTCTACAGCCTTACCGTAACGGTTGAGATTCCTGAGCGTTGGAAACATGTCATGCCACAGTTTCGCCATCTTCGCGCCCCCTCGCGCTCAATGGGGCCCTGTAGCAGGAGGGTGACGAGGAAACTTCTCCTCCCAGGAGCCGCCTCCTCCTCCTCCTCTGCACTTCCCCAGGTAGGCTCCAGCGCTGTCGCGCGGCCTCCCTTCGCCCTCTCGGTGCGCTGCAAAGCAGCTCCTCCAGAGAAGAGCGGTGGCGAGAGCAGCCCCAGCACCTGCACGTGCCAAGGCCTCGCAGGGAAGTGTGGGCAGGGCTCGGGGGCCCCGTGGCGGGAGGGGAGCTGTGACTGTGATGCGGCATGTCCCACTGTGAGCCCAGCCCGTGTCACCAAGGGGCTCACAGGCACCCTTACCGTCCAAAGCATTTCTCTTGGGCCCACAGGAGGGGCAATTTCACAGCCCCAGAGCAGCCAGACCGCAAAGGGGTTTCAGCAGGTCTCCGCTCTGACCTCCTGCTGCAAGTGCGGCTGACCAGAGCAGACTTCCCAGGCCCGGGCGCCACTGAGGGGCCACTGGCTCCATGGATTCCCCCACCACCCCGGGCCCCTGGGCCAGTGCTCCACCACCCTTAGGCTACAGCGCTTTTCCCCGTCTCTCATGGCAATTGCCCCCACTGCCACTACTGCCATTGCCCATCCTCCCGGCCCCCCCCCACCCGGCACCTCTGGGAAGGCTCTGCCTCCACCCTCTCACCCCCCTCCCGTTAGGCCCCTGCCGCCTGATCCTCTTGCGCCTTCTCTTCTCCCGGCTCAACAGCCCCACGCCCTCAGCCTCTCCTCGCACTGCTGGGCTCCAGCTGCCCACCAGCTCCCAGCCCGCCCCACAACGAACGGCTCCTCCAGGGCCACGCTCCCTTCCTGGTGTCCCTGCCCCCCTGCAGCTCCCCCACGGGCCACAGTCCCCTCAGAGGCGCACCTCCTCTGGCATGAAGCGCCTCCTTCCAAAAGTACCTCTCCAGCCATGTCCCCAGCAACGGCTCCTTGCACGGCTCGCCTTCGCTTCCTTCTGCTTTTCTCCAGAAACACGCCTCTGCACCCTTCTCCTCACGAGTGCCCCTTCGTGTGGCCTCCTGTGGCTCCACGGAGGCCGCCCCCAGCTGCGGGATCTGCGGCCCTGCCGCCGCATGCCCCAGGCAGGGGCCGGGCCTCGGTGCCCCGCTCCTCCCTCCCTCCCTCCCTCCCTCCCTGCCTGCCTGCCTGCCTGCCTGCCCGCCCGCTGCCCCAGCGTTGGGGGAAAGCCTTGCCCGGGCCCTGGGTGGCGCTGCGGGCTCCCTGCTGTGCCCAGAGCCCCCGGCCCCGCACGGGCAGCCCCGAGCAGCACGCCCAGGTGGCACTGCTTGCTGCGCAGTAAGGACTGGTGCCAGGGACTGTCCGGGATGGGGGAGGCCCCGCTGCCCGCGGGGAGGCGGGAGGCAGGCAGCGTTGAGCCGGGGCCCGGCAGCCCACCGGGAGCTGGTGGGGGTGTGGGGCAGAGCCATAGCAAGGGAAGGGGCCAGAGTGCAGGAGGCAATCCCAGGTGCCCCCTCCCCGAGCAGAGGGGCCTGGGAGAAGGCAGGGGGTCAGGGCCGGGCCGGGGGCTGGTGGCCGGGTGCTTGGCTGCGCCATGCTGACCTGCTCATGCCAGGGCATGGCTGCTTTGTGCCGATTGCAGGCAGTGTCCCCCCGCGGAGGAGCTGGCCCCTGCTGGCTTCCCCTTGGGCCATGCAGCTGCCTGCCAGTGCTCAAGGTCCCGCCGGGGCTCCAGCGACGCTGGGAGAGGTGCCGAGGGGGCACCGGCTGCTGCTAGCAACTTCCCGGGGACCCCTGAGGCAGTGGCTGGTGCTGAGGGAAGGGCAGCGGGCAAGGAGCCGCAGGCAGCACTTGTTTGACCCATGCGTTGCCTCTGCTTGCAGGCCACACTGCCCAAGGCATTGGGACTTGAGCGCGGCAGCCAGGCGAGGCAGGGCAGCTGCCGCTGAGGCAGCAGAGCCAAGCCCCAAGCCCCTCCGCTCGGTGAGGCTTGGGAAGGGCAGAGCTGGGAGAAGCTGGTGCCCCTCAAACCTCGTTCTCCCAGCAGAGCAGAGGGCACGTAAGGCAGCGCTTTCAGCCAGTGAAAATTGCTGGCTCATGCCTTCCTTTTTCAGAGGCCTGGTTTGCGCAAGGCCAGCGGTGCTGCCTGCCCACCAGTGCCCACCCAGGCTGCGGTCGGAGGAGACCTGCTCCTTGCATTGGTCCCGACCAGAGTTCGGCACCAGAAGACACAGCCCCTGAGGGGGCACCGCAGCACACAAGTGTGGCTTGGCATGCCTGGCTCACCAGCAGAAAGGGACCATGCAGACTAAGGTGGAGTCAATCAGCCAGAACGGAGCACAGAGCAACAATACAGTTGAAAACACAAAGCCTAGCTAAGTGTGTGTGAGGTTCCCCGTGGGGAGCCCCGTGATGCTTCTGGGGAGGCCTTGGGCAGGGAGGTGCCTCCTGCCGAGGCCCCCGGCAGCTGGGATGCTGGCTGCAGGGCTTTCGGCAGCTCCAGCTTCCCTCTTCCTGCCCTGCCAGGGGTGAAGGCCAGGCTGCCTGCAGGGATGGGCTACTGCCGCCCCCAGGCCTCCTGAGGAGGGGCAGTGCAGCCCCAAAACCACCTTGCAAAGCCGGCAGCCCTGGGCGTGGGCTGAGGTGGGTGCCAGGGTGCACGCTGGAGCGCAGACTCTGGGATCCACAGGCCTCCAAGGCCAGGGCCTGCAGGGCCAGGGCAGGGATGACGAGGCTCTGGGGCTCTGACCCTGCAAGAGAGACCGCAGGAACACCTTGTGCTGGCCCTGGGCTGAGAGCAGAGGGGAGCAGGAGGCTTCGTGGCCTCCACGCCCCAAACCAACAGCAAATTTGTGCCCAAAAGCTTTCAGAGGAGGCTTCAGTCCCGGTCAGCTGCCCGTGTCCTGCACTGATTTCGTATGCTCAAACCTTGTGATGGGCAGAAGGCAACATGCTTGTACCCCAAGGCAGCCCCCTTTAGTGGCCAAGCCAAGGACCTGCTCTTAGCATCACTGCAGGAGTAACCGTCTAATTAAAGGCTTGCAATTAGCCCACCTCCAATTAGTGCACAGCAACTCAAACAAAGGGTCTTCTTAAAGGACAAGTCTCCTTAATGCAACCTAAATGGTCCTACGTTCCCTGTGCAGGGGCGACCCTTCTAAATCCCCCACCGCCAAGGCTGCGGCGCACATGAGCATGGGCATGGGCATTGGCTTCAGGGTCCCAGCTCCTTCCTCAGTGGGAGGCGGCTGCTGCTGGTGGCTTCCTCCATCGCATAGTTGGGCTGACACTATTAAGCCTGCTCCTAATAGGCTCTCTTAAGGCTAATAATGTGGCATACATAGCCAACAAATGCTAGAAGGAGTCACCAAAACTAAAGCAGCACTTTAAAATGCAACTCCTACATTTAGCATCGAGGAAATAAGCCCCTCCACCTTACTCCCAATTTGACACTCTCGGGAGAGTGCTTTAGGGGATGCTAATGCGTGTTTTGCCCTTCCTTGCTCCAACACGGGTCAGGCTCAGCACAGTGGAGAGGGAAAGACTCTGGCGGGGCGGAGGGGGTGGGGTGCGAGCTTTGTGCTCGCCCAGGGCCCTGCACTGGCCCCCTCCTCTGTCCTGCCCCTGAACATCCCAGACTCCGTTGGCTACAGTCGCCTGCTCCTTGCCAGGCCTTTGTGTTGACTCTGATGAGCCTTTGGGCGTTTCATGTCACTCTAGGAGCTGGAAGAGAGCCTGCCTCATGACACGGGGTTGCAAGGAGAGCCACTGGCCGTGGAAGAGGACTGCTTGCCTGGCCTCGCTCAGGAGTCCCATCCTGCCCACCCCGGGCATCTCTCTCTTTCCTGCCCGCTGACACGGTCTTTCTCCGGAGGGAAGCAGTGAGGCTACATCTCCGCACAGTGCTGGGTGGCCTGGGGAAGGCCGGGCACATGCCAAGCGGGGAGCTGGACACAGGTCTCCACCGAGTGCTGTCGGGGGGCTGGCACCGGTGCCTGGGGCACGTGTGCTCCAGGCACTTCCCAAATAAGCTCCACTGGTGCGGCCTCCTCTTCACCTGGATGTTGAGTTCCAGGGCCTCCTGCCACGCCTCCTCCAGCAGGAACAGGGCCTGCGCAGGCGTACTGCTTTCCTGCCCTTCAGCCTGCTCCTGGTGGGGAATGCAGGTGTGCGGGCATGTCCGGGTGTCCTGCCTCATTTCAGCAGGGTCACTTGCTCCTGCTGGTTCCTTCTGTGGCCCCACCTGGCCTCACAGAGCCCCACATCCTGCCCGTCAACCCCAAGGGGGACGCAAGGCCCTCAGCTCACCCAAGAGAGAACCCCCAACCTCCCTCTGCTCGTCCACCCACCCGCCTCAGCATATAGCACGGCCCAAGGCCCATCCCTGGGCCCTGGCACTGTCACGGTCCCTCTCCTGACCACAGGACCCACTGGCGCTGGTGAGTGCCCGAGCAGTTAGGCCGCTGTCTTTTCTCCCATGGCCAGTGACTTGCAGGGCTGTGCAGGACCCAGGAGTCCTGCTGGCCTGTCCCTCCATAACGTACCAGGGGCAGGGAGTCGCAGAGCTGCACCTCGGAGGTGCTCTGGGGCCTAGCAAGTGCAGGGGACCGGAGGGGGCCTGGGAGCATGCCTGGGGCCACTGGCACATCAGGACAGGGCAGGAGCCCAGGAGGGAGAATCCAAGCACACGGGTAGCAGGCCCGGCCGGCCCTGCCGAGCTCCACTGGGTTGAAGAGCGGCCCAGCAGGGGCTGTGCAGGGCAGGGAAATGGGGACTGCTCCCCAGCCTCACAGCCCCAGCCTGCAGGGCTGAGGGGCTGCCCTGGCCCACAGGGCCCTGGCACACGCGTTTGCACATGGGAAGGGAGGCATCTGCACCTCCAGGCAGCAGTCAGCGGCTGGCAGGGTAGGGAGACTACGGGCCCTGCGGCAGATGAGCAGAGCCCGTGGGAGCACAAGGAGCAGCCGAGGGCTGACGGAGGCCCAGGGACAAGCACGGCTCATCCCAGCTTTGCCTGCCTGGAGAGCCCTGCAGCTGCAGCAAAAAGCCAGGCATCTGCGCTCCCAGGTGGCCGGCCGCACCGCTCCACCCCACAGCAACTCCCTCCTTTGCCCTTCACCCTTCCCCATGCAACCCTGAGAAGGGCTCCAGCGTCCCTGCACACCAGCCCTCAGAGCACCCCTGGGGCTGTGGGCACGTCAGGTGCAGCTGTGTCCTGGCCACCATGGTGTGCACCGTGCAGTGTCTCTGTGCGTGTGGAGAGCGCGGGCGCGTGTGCGGATGCGTGTGCAGCGTCAATGGTGTGCCGGGCTGGCGCACGTGCACTGTGCAGGTGCAGGCCTGGCTGTGCGGGAGGGTCTTGGTGAGTGAGAGGTGTGAGCTGTGTGCGTAGCCGTCCTGTGGAGGGTAATGAAGGAAGGGGCATGTGTCTGTGCGTGTGTCTGTGCGCTGTGCTGAGAACGGGTTAGGCGGTGGTGTGCATGCACGTGCACTCTGTGGCGCGCGTGCCTGCATGCTGCGGCCCGTGTGTGGGCGATATTCTGTTCAGGCTCTACAAAATAACTGGAGGAGCACATGGGTTTGTACAGCTCTTCCTTTCATCTTTCAGGAGCACGCTTCCAGACTTCGCCGCAATAGTCACGTTTCCTCTGCACCACCAGCAAGTCCTGGTCCCTTTCCCTTTGAGCCTGGAGAGTCATCCGCTGCCCAGGGCTAGGGCATGGAAAAGGAACCGTTTGGTTTCAGGCACAGGCAGAAGGGCACGGAAATGCTGCAGGCCTAGCGCAGGGCACATCTTCTGGCCTCTGCCTCTGCTGGCATTCCTATGCTTTCTCGGATGGGCGAGGGGCCCCCTGGGGTGCGAGGCAAGGACATGACCACATGACTACCACGGGCAGGTAATCAGCCTGCACAGGAGTCAGGCGCGGGATGAGACTTTGCCCCAAACTGGCATCAAAGCACACGGCAAGGCCTCCACGTGTGGAGACTTGGGGAGGCAAGGACGGAGCGTGCCTTTGGAAAAGGGAGAGCCAAAGCGTCGCTCCAGGAATCCTGTCACCTTGGGTAGCCCCCGTGTTCTGGTCCCACCTGGGAATCCTACCCCTGAGAGCCCAACACCTGCCCCTGGGCTGGAAGGCTGCCTGCTCCCAGGCCACAGCCTCCAAAGCCTGTTGCTCTCCCTCGACGGGTGCCAGAAAAAGACCCCCCCCCCCTCCTCTGGGCTGCTCCTGGGTGTGGAAGGAAGGCCAGTGCAGGGGAAGGCAAAACAGCACCCCCAGCTGGAGAAATTTACCAGAGGAAGCGCTTCTCTTGGGAATTCCTCTGCCGATTCAGCTCTACCCTCTGCTTCCACTCTTCCCGACGCGCTTGGTAAGTCTCCAAGACTTGCAGGGTGTGGCTTGCTCGTACAGAAAGCTGCCTGCAAGAGCAGGGAAAAAGTTCCCTCTCCCCTTCTGGCTGAGGCCCTCCTGCCTCTCCCCTCCACCAGCCCCTGCACACCCGCTCCCGCTGGCGGTGCCCGCAGCCTTCAACTTGCCCCATGCAGCTTGGGGCTGCCTGGCATCAGGGCCTTGCCCAAGGCATTGCCACGTCAACAGAAATCAGGGGACACCATACCCAGCCCCATGGCTCAGGAACTGCGCTTCCTCACACCTCGGACAGGTGCTGCCACTGCACCTTTCCAGGCCGGGGCTGGGGCCGGGGCCCGGGCCCGGGCACACTTACTCTTTGTGCAGCCGCGGCAGTCTCTCGGGCTTCCTCTTCTCTGCTCGGGGCACGAAGGCAGCAGTGCTCGCCTCTTTCCCAAGCGGGGGCCCTGGTGAGGCTGGCCGAACCTCCGGCAGTGGTTCAGCATGCCGCCAAGCCTGCGTTGGCGCCAGAGGACAACTCTGAAGCTGCTTCTCACCTCCCTCAAGTGCTCTCAACTCTCAGCACGGGGAGAAGCCAGCCACTACAGGGCCTGTGCGTCCCCCCAGCACACTTGTGTCTGCTTTGCCCTCAGAAAGCCCCATGAGGAGCACAGCGCCAGGCAGGGACCCTGCACTCGTAGCCTGGCCACGCTTCACCACACTTCCCTGCTGGCCCCTCTGCTTACCTGTGCTGCCTTGTGCTGATGCCCGCAAGCAGGAATTGCAGTTCGAGGTCTGCCTTGAGCAGGTCCTTCCTGCTTGCCGTCCTCTTCCGCCTTAGAGGAGCTCTCCTGAATTGTCTGCAGCCGGCTAAAAACACACAAGCCGCGTGAGGTGATTGGAGTTCCGGGTGAGGCTGTTCTGCATCTTGCGCTCACAAGCGGCTCGGGGCCAGCCTCTGCAGCACAAGGCAGTTCTGCTGGAGCTTTTGGTGTAGCTGAGTCCTTGCGTTCATGTCAACAGTGAGGAAAGAAAGCCTTGAGCTGCAGCACTGGCAGCGGGCCCAGGAGGCCCTAAGGAAAGCTCGGGATGCCCAGGTGTGGGCCCTCTCTGGGTGGCACAAGGGGAAAACCAATGCCGTTTGCAGCACCCAGAGCCTGCAGAGACCACTAGCCACCTCCTGCCAAAGGCACTGAAGTCAGGGACGTGCTCAGAAAGACTCTGTTTTGGGGTGAAACGGGACTATTAGTGGGGGAGCCACTGTCGGGGAAGGAGGAAGTGTACTAGGCACACAAGCAAGCCCGGCATGTAGTTCTCTCTGGTATGTAGTTCTCTCTGGCACTCCTCCTGTGCCAGACAACCGCCACACCCCTGCCCCTGCCACCCCAGCCCAACAACCTTCGGAAGACATTCACAGGCATTACGTCCAACCTAAAAAGCAGGGAAAACAGACCCTACTCTCTGCTGCTGGGGCAGGGGCTTCTGACTTTCACATTCCTCTGAGAAGTGCTCTCATTCCCACTGCAACCAAAGGAGGGCCCTTCACATCCATAGGGGAGCAGAAAAACACCCGCCACTGCTGCAGTACTTCTTGCATCAACGCCAGTCCCTGGGACACCACTTGACAACCTCACAGACTTCATACCCACAGAGCGTACAGAAACAGAAACAGCTCCCTCCCTCCCAGAAGCCCAAAAGCACACGGCCACCCGCATGCTTTGCTCCAAGAGCCTCACCTGGCAGCTGGCTTGTTTCCCCTGCTTTCCCATGCCTTTCCTCCCTTCCAGCTGGCCCCAGAGAACGGGGGTGGAGAAAGCCTTTCTCGAGACAGGAGGCGCCCACCACAAGCACTGCCTGGAAGTAGCAAGGCAGAGGAGGCTCCTCAGCAAGCATCGTTCTTTGTCACCATTTGAACAAGAAGGACAGGCAGCTGTGCTCCAGCATCGGACCAAAGAGCCCAATTCCCTTGGAGCTTTGCTCCCAAGCAGGTCTTAGGCCCTTGCTGGCGCACGATCGCGTCCAGCCTTTCCTTTCTGCAGGGCAGTCTTCTGCCCTAGAGTTCTGTGCTGCTTCTACTGCTTTCTCTAGCCCTTAGGCTTCAAAAAGGGGACATGGCTGGCAGGTCCTGGGGACCTCATGCTACTCTCTCCTTTGGCGTGGCTGCAGGCTGGAGGGCAGAGTGTCACACGAGAAGGGGAACAGATTCCTGCCCATCTCTAAGGCGCTCACATGCACAGACTTGCAAGCTAGAGCAGGGCCCCGAGTGCCAGGGCAAAGTGCCCCTCAGCAGTGGCAGCTGCAGTTGGAGCTGCACAACTGCCCCGAGAGCCCCTTCCAGGAGGAGTGCCCCCAGATCTGTCGTGATGAGCAAAGAGAGGCACAGGAGAAGCAGGCCACTAGGCCCGGCACGGCATGTTAAGCTTGCCTCCAGCCCCTCCGCTGCACAGGACAAAAGGAAAACAAACACACCTCTCTCACCAGCCAGCTGGCACTTTACCTTTTCCCTCAGTCTGCTTGTTCTGCTCCCTGTCTTTTGCCGGCCCGCCTTTGGCAGCCTCCCGACACCCTCCGGAGGAAGATGCTGGTCGCACAGGCACAGGCGTGATGACCTCACCCTCACTCCTGGAAACAAGAAAGGGACGAGAGAGACGCTGACAGCAGAGCCTTGCAGAAACCTCCTCTACATGCTTGCCCTCCATCTAGAAAGAGAAAGTCACCAAAAGACTTGTTGGCCGCCCTTCACGTTGCAGTCGGACAGAGTCTACGCAAGAAACAACCCCTTCAAAGAGCTCCAAGAGCACAAGGTCACCCTCAGCCTTTTCTCCAAGAGCCTCACCTGGCAGGCAACTTCCTTCCTTTGCTTTTCCACTCCTCCTGCTTTCTCCCCCCAGCACCAGGTGACGCAGGTGGCAAAGGCCTTTCTTGAGCAAGCAGGCACGCAGCAGGAGCACTCCCTGCAGGCAGGAAAGGAGAAGGCTCTGCAGAAAGCGTCTTTGGGAGCACTTGGTCCAGAAGGACAGGCAGATCTGCTCCAGCACCGCATCAAACAGCCTGATCCCCCGGGAGCCGCGCTCTCTAAGAGCTCTTGCTCCCTAGCACGTCCTTGGCACACCTTAGCAGCCTCTTAGCAGTCCACCTTAGCAGCCTCTTAGCAGTCCTCTCCAGGCAATCTTGCTCCCCACCTTCACACGCCCGGCATCCGCCAGAGAGGCAGACCCCCTCCAGCACTGACACCTCGGGCCCAAATGTCCTAAAGCGAAAGAGGAGCTTGCGCTGGCCACCAGGGCGCAGCACCCCGGGGCAAAACTCTCCCAGGCAGCACATCCTGACCAGGGCTCCAACCACCTACCTACTGCCGAGGACCAACGGAACAAACACGCGCACACACACAAACACACGCCCGCCTGCACACCCTCCTCTCGCTCGCCAGTCACCTGTGGCCTGACCTTTTCCGTCCGCCCGCTCTTCCTCTTTCGGGCGTGTCCGGGATCCCTTGCAGGAAGACGCCACTTGCTGCTTCTCACGGGGAAGCTTCAACTCAAATCTGGAAATGACAAGACGCCACGGTGAAGAGAAGGCACCACTTCCCCTTTGCCTCCTGCCGGCCTTGTACTCAGAAAGAAGGCCTTTCGGGGCACGTGGGGCCCTCCAGGCTCACCCAAGACATGCTTAGGTCACAAACACAGGCCCTGTATGGATCGGGTGCCTTCCACACGATGCCTTTCCTCGGCCAGCCACACACAGCACATTCGGGAACCTTGGCTTTTGGAAGCCTCACCCACGAGAAAGAGACCAGTCACAGGAAAATGTGGCCCCCATTCCTCTCTAGGCCTAAGATTGGTTAGCAGTGCCAAACACCGCCACTATTGCCTGTTCCACCCTGGGGAGACCCCCAGAGTCCCAAGTACTTGCAGACAGCAAGCTAGGAAAGAGTTGCTCCGCAGCAAGTCCTTCCTGAGGAGACAAGCTCCAGCAGGACGCTGCTACCAAGCACGAGCTGAGAAGCAAACGTACCGTGGCAACATGAAGACGCTTCTGGGACCCATGCGGAAAGCCGCGCTCCTTCTTCCTTTTACCACCAGGTGTCTCGTCCCTGGCGTCTGAAACAGACACCGAGGTACGTGAGAGCATGCCAGCGCCATTACTGCCTTGCTCCTAAAGGCAGCAAATCTTTCTTGGGCTCAGGGAAGATGCTGCCCCTGGGACACCCTGAAACAAAGCTGTCTTTCCAAATACTAGCCCTCAACGAGGAAAGCAGAAGATGCCCAGCTCAGAGTGCAGAAGGAGGAACACCGTTGCCAGGCGCTTTGCAAGGGCGAGACTCAAGACGGTCAAGGAGGACGCTCCTTCTCTCTGCCTGCAGACATCAGGCACAGGAGAAGGCGTGTGGTTCGCCAGGGTTTCTGCAGGCTGGCGTTTGCCTCTGGAAGGTCTTGCTCTGCCCCTTCTTGGAAAGACAACTCCTGGCTCAGGCGTGCTCTTAGCCCCACAGTGTCTCCAAGCATTCACATGCTTGCATCCATCGCGTGGAAGAGCAGAAAGAGCCGGCCCTTGCTCGGCCTCTGCCCGGTGGCTAAGACCTGCGGGTGCCAACTCCCTCATGGGGGTGCAAGCAGCTGGGCAGGGCCTGATGAGGGATCTTTGGGAACACAGCCTGACCCAAAGGCCCTGGCCCTGGCCCAGAGAACACGCTGGGCAGAGCCCCCCAAGACAGCAGCAGAGAGAAGGAAGAGACAGGCCCGGGAACCAGTGGCTGGGCTACAGCCTTCTTGCATCTCTCTGAGCAAATCTGCTGGCCCTCTGCAGGAGCGAGCCCTTCAGCTCTGACTGCTTTCACATCGCAGCTGCCTAAGGACACCTGGCAGCTTGCGCTCAAGGACAGGGCCCCACGAGAGAGCTGGGGAAGGGCGTTGGGCTGGCGCAAGGAGACATGCCAAGCAGCGGGCGGATGCACGCGTGGCCCAGAAGAGCCTCGCTCATGCCGCAAGGGCCTCCAGGGGCCCTGGGAAGGCCTGATTAGCACCAGAGTCATCGACTTACCCCCAGCAGAGCTTCTAGCAGCTTTCCAGTGCCATCCATGCTGAGGAGGAAGTCGTCATAAAACCTCATTGTCACTTCCTTCTTCCGTACAGAAAGAATGCCAATGCCCTTGAAGACAAAGTCCACGTCCTGTCTTTTTGACATGGCCCAGAAGAACGCCATCGCGGTCTCATGTATGGAACACTGCACCGTTGTCAAAGGCATGCGGGCACACACGGAGAGATTCTTGTACTGCAGAGGGACTATTCTTACGTCACCTAGACCGCAGCAAAAGACGAACAACGTCACCTCGGCAGCAGGCTCCAAGAACAAGGGGACAAGACTTTCTGGCAAGACACTGCTGCTACAGAGCAGGCTCTTGAATCCCCTGCTGCAGCGCCTAGGAGCGGTTTATGGAGTCCCTCCTGGGAAGAGGCCGAGCACTCTGCAAACTCACGGGCTCAGGGGGGCAGCAGTCATTTGGCCAGGGCAGGAAGCAAAAGAAGAAAACTAACCATCCCGAAGGAACCCTTGACCGGAGGGCAGGACAAGGCGGGCAGATGGGTGCAGGGCCCACAACAAAGGGCCCGGCGCCACGCCATTGTGCCCTCTGGCTAAGCCGATGCCACGTCGATAGATACAAGGGCGAAGCAAAGCGCAAGGACGGCACCGCAGCCCGTAAGGACCATTCGGCCCCTCTGGCCCTTGGTAGCCAGCAAAAGTCTCCCTGCGCTGCTGGGGCCAGCAGCCTATCCCTCCCACGCACCCCGCTGCAGGCGTATTACTAGCAAAGCACACCCGGGGGCCCCTCTGAGCACCTGCTCCTGGCTGGCCTGTCCAGCTCAAACAAGCCAAAGTTGCTCTCAGGCCACTTTGAGGCGTTCAGCCATGTCTTCAGAGCAGTTGGCCTGCCCCTCAAGCTTGGGGCAAGGGCAGGCAAAGGTTTTTAACCTGTCTTCTTACCAGGAATGTCTTCTTGAGCGCCCCTGGCCTGGTATTCCTGGGCAACAACCTCCGAAATACGAAACATGGGTCTCCGAACGATCGAAAGCTCCCCGTTCACGGAGCACTCGGAGTGCTTCAGAACATAGAACACCCCCACTCCTAGTATCTTGACACCCTGAGAACAGCAGCAAAGAGGGAGAGAAGGAACAAGCATCAGTAGCCTGGAGACACAAAAACTGTCCGATGGCTTGCCAGAGCGTGGGGGCTGCTGCTCTGCGCCCTGCCCACCCCTAGCATGCCGAGGGCAAGATGGGCCACTTGGGAAAGCTTTGGAGAGAAAGCACATACTCCAGACCTTTCTTTCCTCTTGCTCCTCTGCTCTCCTCAAAAATCTCTTTGCACAAGCAACAGCAGAGACAACATTCCTCCCCTCCATACAGGTGGGGGGAGGGGGTGGCAGGGAGGGGAGCAGGGGGCATTTCCAACAGTGGGCACCAAGTCCTTGGCACTCTGTGGCACAGGGATGTCAGGGCCAGGCAAACCGCCAGCATTTCCGGAGGGGAGGAACAGGACACAAGACCCACCTTGTTCTCTGCCAAGCGCTCTAGAATGTATTCTGAGACGCTGTCCCAAATGCTAACAATCTCTGGAAAGCAAGGCAAAGAGGTATCATGCGCCAAGTCAGCAAGCTCACTACCTTTCAGCACCCCGCTCCCCAGGCAGGTGGCAAGTGCAGGTGAGATGAAACGTACCGCCACCCCAAGCCAAAACACGCAAGGCGCTCCCCAGGACGGCCCTTCCGGACCTCAGCCGCAAGGACACTGCAGGGACGCCTCCGCCCACTTCTAAGCAAGGCTCCTGTCCTTTCAGGTGGCCATGCCAAAGGGCGACCCACCCGCTCGGGAAACGGGGACTAGGTTCCCACAGCAGCGAGAAGACCGTGCAGTGCCTACCCACAGGAGTCACCCACGCTCAGGGCAGCCCCAGCTGCCTCCCCTGCAGGGACCATTTTCACCTCCATTCAACGCCTGCACACACACACGCTCTGCACGGCCACCCGAGCAGCCCCAGCCCTTTCAGCCAGCTGCCAGCTCAGGGCACGCAATCCCCACTGCGAGGCAACCCACGGCTTCTGCCTGCACCTGCCCTGGAAGGCACGGGCAGAGGAAGCTCCTCAGGACAACGAGCCAGCCGGCCCGGCTGCCAAACTCACCCCTGGGTGAGTGAGCCCAGCCCGTGTCACCAAGGGGCTCACAGGCACCCTTACCGTCCAAAGCATTTCTCTTGGGCCCACAGGAGGGGCAATTTCACAGCCCCAGAGCAGCCAGACCGCAAAGGGGTTTCAGCAGGTCTCCGCTCTGACCTCCTGCTGCAAGTGCGGCTGACCAGAGCAGACTTCCCAGGCCCGGGCGCCACTGAGGGGCCACTGGCTCCATGGATTCCCCCACCACCCCGGGCCCCTGGGCCAGTGCTCCACCACCCTTAGGCTACAGCGCTTTTCCCCGTCTCTCATGGCAATTGCCCCCACTGCCACTACTGCCATTGCCCATCCTCCCGGCCCCCCCCCACCCGGCACCTCTGGGAAGGCTCTGCCTCCACCCTCTCACCCCCCTCCCGTTAGGCCCCTGCCGCCTGATCCTCTTGCGCCTTCTCTTCTCCCGGCTCAACAGCCCCACGCCCTCAGCCTCTCCTCGCACTGCTGGGCTCCAGCTGCCCACCAGCTCCCAGCCCGCCCCACAACGAACGGCTCCTCCAGGGCCACGCTCCCTTCCTGGTGTCCCTGCCCCCCTGCAGCTCCCCCACGGGCCACAGTCCCCTCAGAGGCGCACCTCCTCTGGCATGAAGCGCCTCCTTCCAAAAGTACCTCTCCAGCCATGTCCCCAGCAACGGCTCCTTGCACGGCTCGCCTTCGCTTCCTTCTGCTTTTCTCCAGAAACACGCCTCTGCACCCTTCTCCTCACGAGTGCCCCTTCGTGTGGCCTCCTGTGGCTCCACGGAGGCCGCCCCCAGCTGCGGGATCTGCGGCCCTGCCGCCGCATGCCCCAGGCAGGGGCCGGGCCTCGGTGCCCCGCTCCTCCCTCCCTCCCTCCCTCCCTGCTTGCCTGCCTGCCTGCCTGCCTGCCCGCCCGCTGCCCCAGCGTTGGGGGAAAGCCTTGCCCGGGCCCTGGGTGGCGCTGCGGGCTCCCTGCTGTGCCCAGAGCCCCCGGCCCCGCACGGGCAGCCCCGAGCAGCACGCCCAGGTGGCACTGCTTGCTGCGCAGTAAGGACTGGTGCCAGGGACTGTCGGGGATGGGGGAGGCCCCGCTGCCCGCGGGGAGGCGGGAGGCAGGCAGCGTTGAGCCGGGGCCCGGCAGCCCACCGGGAGCTGGTGGGGGTGTGGGGCAGAGCCATAGCAAGGGAAGGGGCCAGAGTGCAGGAGGCAATCCCAGGTGCCCCCTCCCCGAGCAGAGGGGCCTGGGAGAAGGCAGGGGGTCAGGGCCGGGCCGGGGGCTGGTGGCCGGGTGCTTGGCTGCGCCATGCTGACCTGCTCATGCCAGGGCATGGCTGCTTTGTGCCGATTGCAGGCAGTGTCCCCCCGCGGAGGAGCTGGCCCCTGCTGGCTTCCCCTTGGGCCATGCAGCTGCCTGCCAGTGCTCAAGGTCCCGCCGGGGCTCCAGCGACGCTGGGAGAGGTGCCGAGGGGGCACCGGCTGCTGCTAGCAACTTCCCGGGGACCCCTGAGGCAGTGGCTGGTGCTGAGGGAAGGGCAGCGGGCAAGGAGCCGCAGGCAGCACTTGTTTGACCCATGCGTTGCCTCTGCTTGCAGGCCACACTGCCCAAGGCATTGGGACTTGAGCGCGGCAGCCAGGCGAGGCAGGGCAGCTGCCGCTGAGGCAGCAGAGCCAAGCCCCAAGCCCCTCCGCTCGGTGAGGCTTGGGAAGGGCAGAGCTGGGAGAAGCTGGTGCCCCTCAAACCTCGTTCTCCCAGCAGAGCAGAGGGCACGTAAGGCAGCGCTTTCAGCCAGTGAAAATTGCTGGCTCATGCCTTCCTTTTTCAGAGGCCTGGTTTGCGCAAGGCCAGCGGTGCTGCCTGCCCACCAGTGCCCACCCAGGCTGCGGTCGGAGGAGACCTGCTCCTTGCATTGGTCCCGACCAGAGTTCGGCACCAGAAGACACAGCCCCTGAGGGGGCACCGCAGCACACAAGTGTGGCTTGGCATGCCTGGCTCACCAGCAGAAAGGGACCATGCAGACTAAGGTGGAGTCAATCAGCCAGAACGGAGCACAGAGCAACAATACAGTTGAAAACACAAAGCCTAGCTAAGTGTGTGTGAGGTTCCCCGTGGGGAGCCCCGTGATGCTTCTGGGGAGGCCTTGGGCAGAGAGGTGCCTCCTGCTGAGGCCCCCGGCAGCTGGGATGCCGGCTGCAGGGCTTTCGGCAGCTCCAGCTTCCCTCTTCCTGCCCTGCCAGGGGTGAAGGCCAGGCTGCCTGCAGGGATGGGCTACTGCCGCCCCCAGGCCTCCTGAGGAGGGGCAGTGCAGCCCCAAAACCACCTTGCAAAGCCGGCAGCCCTGGGCGTGGGCTGAGGTGGGTGCCAGGGTGCACGCTGGAGCGCAGACTCTGGGATCCACAGGCCTCCAAGGCCAGGGCCTGCAGGGCCAGGGCAGGGATGACGAGGCTCTGGGGCTCTGACCCTGCAAGAGAGACCGCAGGAACACCTTGTGCTGGCCCTGGGCTGAGAGCAGAGGGGAGCAGGAGGCTTCGTGGCCTCCACGCCCCAAACCAACAGCAAATTTGTGCCCAAAAGCTCTCAGAGGAGGCTTCAGTCCCGGTCAGCTGCCCGTGTCCTGCACTGATTTCGTATGCTCAAACCTTGTGATGGGCAGAAGGCAACATGCTTGTACCCCAAGGCAGCCCCCTTTAGTGGCCAAGCCAAGGACCTGCTCTTAGCATCACTGCAGGAGTAACCGTCTAATTAAAGGCTTGCAATTAGCCCACCTCCAATTAGTGCACAGCAACTCAAACAAAGGGTCTTCTTAAAGGACAAGTCTCCTTAATGCAACCTAAATGGTCCTACGTTCCCTGTGCAGGGGCGACCCTTCTAAATCCCCCACCGCCAAGGCTGCGGCGCACATGAGCATGGGCATGGGCATTGGCTTCAGGGTCCCAGCTCCTTCCTCAGTGGGAGGCGGCTGCTGCTGGTGGCTTCCTCCATCGCATAGTTGGGCTGACACTATTAAGCCTGCTCCTAATAGGCTCTCTTAAGGCTAATAATGTGGCATACATAGCCAACAAATGCTAGAAGGAGTCACCAAAACTAAAGCAGCACTTTAAAATGCAACTCCTACATTTAGCATCGAGGAAATAAGCCCCTCCACCTTACTCCCAATTTGACACTCTCGGGAGAGTGCTTTAGGGGATGCTAATGCGTGTTTTGCCCTTCCTTGCTCCAACACGGGTCAGGCTCAGCACAGTGGAGAGGGAAAGACTCTGGCGGGGCGGAGGGGGTGGGGTGCGAGCTTTGTGCTCGCCCAGGGCCCTGCACTGGCCCCCTCCTCTGTCCTGCCCCTGAACATCCCAGACTCCGTTGGCTACAGTCGCCTGCTCCTTGCCAGGCCTTTGTGTTGACTCTGATGAGCCTTTGGGCGTTTCATGTCACTCTAGGAGCTGGAAGAGAGCCTGCCTCATGACACAGGGTTGCAAGGAGAGCCACTGGCCGTGGAAGAGGACTGCTTGCCTGGCCTCGCTCAGGAGTCCCATCCTGCCCACCCCGGGCATCTCTCTCTTTCCTGCCCGCTGACACGGTCTTTCTCCGGAGGGAAGCAGTGAGGCTACATCTCCGCACAGTGCTGGGTGGCCTGGGGAAGGCCGGGCACATGCCAAGCGGGGAGCTGGACACAGGTCTCCACCGAGTGCTGTCGGGGGGCTGGCACCGGTGCCTGGGGCACGTGTGCTCCAGGCACTTCCCAAATAAGCTCCACTGGTGCGGCCTCCTCTTCACCTGGATGTTGAGTTCCAGGGCCTCCTGCCACGCCTCCTCCAGCAGGAACAGGGCCTGCGCAGGCGTACTGCTTTCCTGCCCTTCAGCCTGCTCCTGGTGGGGAATGCAGGTGTGCGGGCATGTCCGGGTGTCCTGCCTCATTTCAGCAGGGTCACTTGCTCCTGCTGGTTCCTTCTGTGGCCCCACCTGGCCTCACAGAGCCCCACATCCTGCCCGTCAACCCCAAGGGGGACGCAAGGCCCTCAGCTCACCCAAGAGAGAACCCCCAACCTCCCTCTGCTCGTCCACCCACCCGCCTCAGCATATAGCACGGCCCAAGGCCCATCCCTGGGCCCTGGCACTGTCACGGTCCCTCTCCTGACCACAGGACACACTGGCGCTGGTGAGTGCCCGAGCAGTTAGGCCGCTGTCTTTTCTCCCATGGCCAGTGACTTGCAGGGCTGTGCAGGACCCAGGAGTCCTGCTGGCCTGTCCCTCCATAACGTACCAGGGGCAGGGAGTCGCAGAGCTGCACCTCGGAGGTGCTCTGGGGCCTAGCAAGTGCAGGGGACCGGAGGGGGCCTGGGAGCATGCCTGGGGCCACTGGCACATCAGGACAGGGCAGGAGCCCAGGAGGGAGAATCCAAGCACACGGGTAGCAGGCCCGGCCGGCCCTGCCGAGCTCCACTGGGTTGAAGAGCGGCCCAGCAGGGGCTGTGCAGGGCAGGGAAATGGGGACTGCTCCCCAGCCTCACAGCCCCAGCCTGCAGGGCTGAGGGGCTGCCCTGGCCCACAGGGCCCTGGCACACGCGTTTGCACATGGGAAGGGAGGCATCTGCACCTCCAGGCAGCAGTCAGCGGCTGGCAGGGTAGGGAGACTACGGGCCCTGCGGCAGATGAGCAGAGCCCGTGGGAGCACAAGGAGCAGCCGAGGGCTGACGGAGGCCCAGGGACAAGCACGGCTCATCCCAGCTTTGCCTGCCTGGAGAGCCCTGCAGCTGCAGCAAAAAGCCAGGCATCTGCGCTCCCAGGTGGCCGGCCGCACCGCTCCACCCCACAGCAACTCCCTCCTTTGCCCTTCACCCTTCCCCATGCAACCCTGAGAAGGGCTCCAGCGTCCCTGCACACCAGCCCTCAGAGCACCCCTGGGGCTGTGGGCACGTCAGGTGCAGCTGTGTCCTGGCCACCATGGTGTGCACCGTGCAGTGTCTCTGTGCGTGTGGAGAGCGCGGGCGCGTGTGCGGATGCGTGTGCAGCGTCAATGGTGTGCCGGGCTGGCGCACGTGCACTGTGCAGGTGCAGGCCTGGCTGTGCGGGAGGGTCTTGGTGAGTGAGAGGTGTGAGCTGTGTGCGTAGCCGTCCTGTGGAGGGTAATGAAGGAAGGGGCATGTGTCTGTGCGTGTGTCTGTGCGCTGTGCTGAGAACGGGTTAGGCGGTGGTGTGCATGCACGTGTACTCTGTGGCGCGCGTGCCTGCATGCTGCGGCCCGTGTGTGGGCGATATTCTGTTCAGGCTCTACAAAATAACTGGAGGAGCACATGGGTTTGTACAGCTCTTCCTTTCATCTTTCAGGAGCACGCTTCCAGACTTCGCCGCAATAGTCACGTTTCCTCTGCACCACCAGCAAGTCCTGGTCCCTTTCCCTTTGAGCCTGGAGAGTCATCCGCTGCCCAGGGCTAGGGCATGGAAAAGGAACCGTTTGGTTTCAGGCACAGGCAGAAGGGCACGGAAATGCTGCAGGCCTAGCGCAGGGCACATCTTCTGGCCTCTGCCTCTGCTGGCATTCCTATGCTTTCTCGGATGGGCGAGGGGCCCCCTGGGGTGCGAGGCAAGGACATGACCACATGACTACCACGGGCAGGTAATCAGCCTGCACAGGAGTCAGGCGCGGGATGAGACTTTGCCCCAAACTGGCATCAAAGCACACGGCAAGGCCTCCACGTGTGGAGACTTGGGGAGGCAAGGACGGAGCGTGCCTTTGGAAAAGGGAGAGCCAAAGCGTCGCTCCAGGAATCCTGTCACCTTGGGTAGCCCCCGTGTTCTGGTCCCACCTGGGAATCCTACCCCTGAGAGCCCAACACCTGCCCCTGGGCTGGAAGGCTGCCTGCTCCCAGGCCACAGCCTCCAAAGCCTGTTGCTCTCCCTCGACGGGTGCCAGAAAAAGACCCCCCCCCCCTCCCCTCCTCTGGGCTGCTCCTGGGTGTGGAAGTAAGGCCAGTGCAGGGGAAGGCAAAACAGCACCCCCAGCTGGAGAAATTTACCAGAGGAAGCGCTTCTCTTGGGAATTCCTCTGCCGATTCAGCTCTACCCTCTGCTTCCACTCTTCCCGACGCGCTTGGTAAGTCTCCAAGACTTGCAGGGTGTGGCTTGCTCGTACAGAAAGCTGCCTGCAAGAGCAGGGAAAAAGTTCCCTCTCCCCTTCTGGCTGAGGCCCTCCTGCCTCTCCCCTCCACCAGCCCCTGCACACCCGCTCCCGCTGGCGGTGCCCGCAGCCTTCAACTTGCCCCATGCAGCTTGGGGCTGCCTGGCATCAGGGCCTTGCCCAAGGCATTGCCACGTCAACAGAAATCAGGGGACACCATACCCAGCCCCATGGCTCAGGAACTGCGCTTCCTCACACCTCGGACAGGTGCTGCCACTGCACCTTTCCAGGCCGGGGCTGGGGCCGGGGCCCGGGCCCGGGCACACTTACTCTTTGTGCAGCCGCGGCAGTCTCTCGGGCTTCCTCTTCTCTGCTCGGGGCACGAAGGCAGCAGTGCTCGCCTCTTTCCCAAGCGGGGGCCCTGGTGAGGCTGGCCGAACCTCCGGCAGTGGTTCAGGATGCCGCCAAGCCTGCGTTGGCGCCAGAGGACAACTCTGAAGCTGCTTCTCACCTCCCTCAAGTGCTCTCAACTCTCAGCACGGGGAGAAGCCAGCCACTACAGGGCCTGTGCGTCCCCCCAGCACACTTGTGTCTGCTTTGCCCTCAGAAAGCCCCATGAGGAGCACAGCGCCAGGCAGGGACCCTGCACTCGTAGCCTGGCCACGCTTCACCACACTTCCCTGCTGGCCCCTCTGCTTACCTGTGCTGCCTTGTGCTGATGCCCGCAAGCAGGAATTGCAGTTCGAGGTCTGCCTTGAGCAGGTCCTTCCTGCTTGCCGTCCTCTTCCGCCTTAGAGGAGCTCTCCCGAATTGTCTGCAGCCGGCTAAAAACACACAAGCCGCGTGAGGTGATTGGAGTTCCGGGTGAGGCTGTTCTGCATCTTGCGCTCACAAGCGGCTCGGGGCCAGCCTCTGCAGCACAAGGCAGTTCTGCTGGAGCTTTTGGTGTAGCTGAGTCCTTGCGTTCATGTCAACAGTGAGGAAAGAAAGCCTTGAGCTGCAGCACTGGCAGCGGGCCCAGGAGGCCCTAAGGAAAGCTCGGGATGCCCAGGTGTGGGCCCTCTCTGGGTGGCACAAGGGGAAAACCAATGCCGTTTGCAGCACCCAGAGCCTGCAGAGACCACTAGCCACCTCCTGCCAAAGGCACTGAAGTCAGGGACGTGCTCAGAAAGACTCTGTTTTGGGGTGAAACGGGACTATTAGTGGGGGAGCCACTGTCGGGGAAGGAGGAAGTGTACTAGGCACACAAGCAAGCCCGGCATGTAGTTCTCTCTGGTATGTAGTTCTCTCTGGCACTCCTCCTGTGCCAGACAACCGCCACACCCCTGCCCCTGCCACCCCAGCCCAACAACCTTCGGAAGACATTCACAGGCATTACGTCCAACCTAAAAAGCAGGGAAAACAGACCCTACTCTCTGCTGCTGGGGCAGGGGCTTCTGACTTTCACATTCCTCTGAGAAGTGCTCTCATTCCCACTGCAACCAAAGGAGGGCCCTTCACACCCATAGGGGAGCAGAAAAACACCCGCCACTGCTGCAGTACTTCTTGCATCAACGCCAGTCCCTGGGACACCACTTGACAACCTCACAGACTTCATACCCACAGAGCGTACAGAAACAGAAACAGCTCCCTCCCTCCCAGAAGCCCAAAAGCACACGGCCACCCGCATGCTTTGCTCCAAGAGCCTCACCTGGCAGCTGGCTTGTTTCCCCTGCTTTCCCATGCCTTTCCTCCCTTCCAGCTGGCCCCAGAGAACGGGGGTGGAGAAAGCCTTTCTCAAGACAGGAGGCGCCCACCACAAGCACTGCCTGGAAGTAGCAAGGCAGAGGAGGCTCCTCAGCAAGCATCGTTCTTTGTCACCATTTGAACAAGAAGGACAGGCAGCTGTGCTCCAGCATCGGACCAAAGAGCCCAATTCCCTTGGAGCTTTGCTCCCAAGCAGGTCTTAGGCCCTTGCTGGCGCACGATCGCGTCCAGCCTTTCCTTTCTGCAGGGCAGTCTTCTGCCCTAGAGTTCTGTGCTGCTTCTACTGCTTTCTCTAGCCCTTAGGCTTCAAAAAGGGGACATGGCTGGCAGGTCCTGGGGACCTCATGCTACTCTCTCCTTTGGCGTGGCTGCAGGCTGGAGGGCAGAGTGTCACACGAGAAGGGGAACAGATTCCTGCCCATCTCTAAGGCGCTCACATGCACAGACTTGCAAGCTAGAGCAGGGCCCCGAGTGCCAGGGCAAAGTGCCCCTCAGCAGTGGCAGCTGCAGTTGGAGCTGCACAACTGCCCCGAGAGCCCCTTCCAGGAGGAGTGCCCCCAGATCTGTCGTGATGAGCAAAGAGAGGCACAGGAGAAGCAGGCCACTAGGCCCGGCACGGCATGTTAAGCTTGCCTCCAGCCCCTCCGCTGCACAGGACAAAAGGAAAACAAACACACCTCTCTCACCAGCCAGCTGGCACTTTACCTTTTCCCTCAGTCTGCTTGTTCTGCTCCCTGTCTTTTGCCGGCCCGCCTTTGGCAGCCTCCCGACACCCTCCGGAGGAAGATGCTGGTCGCACAGGCACAGGCGTGATGACCTCACCCTCACTCCTGGAAACAAGAAAGGGACGAGAGAGACGCTGACAGCAGAGCCTTGCAGAAACCTCCTCTACATGCTTGCCCTCCATCTAGAAAGTCACCAAAAGACTTGTTGGCCGCCCTTCACGTTGCAGTCGGACAGAGTCTACGCAAGAAACAACCCCTTCAAAGAGCTCCAAGAGCACAAGGTCACCCTCAGCCTTTTCTCCAAGAGCCTCACCTGGCAGGCAACTTCCTTCCTTTGCTTTTCCACTCCTCCTGCTTTCTCCCCCCAGCACCAGGTGACGCAGGTGGCAAAGGCCTTTCTTGAGCAAGCAGGCACGCAGCAGGAGCACTCCCTGCAGGCAGGAAAGGAGAAGGCTCTGCAGAAAGCGTCTTTGGGAGCACTTGGTCCAGAAGGACAGGCAGATCTGCTCCAGCACCGCATCAAACAGCCTGATCCCCCGGGAGCCGCGCTCTCTAAGAGCTCTTGCTCCCTAGCACGTCCTTGGCACACCTTAGCAGCCTCTTAGCAGTCCACCTTAGCAGCCTCTTAGCAGTCCTCTCCAGGCAATCTTGCTCCCCACCTTCACACGCCCGGCATCCGCCAGAGAGGCAGACCCCCTCCAGCACTGACACCTCGGGCCCAAATGTCCTAAAGCGAAAGAGGAGCTTGCGCTGGCCACCAGGGCGCAGCACCCCGGGGCAAAACTCTCCCAGGCAGCACATCCTGACCAGGGCTCCAACCACCTACCTACTGCCGAGGACCAACGGAACAAACACGCGCACACACACAAACACACGCCCGCCTGCACACCCTCCTCTCGCTCGCCAGTCACCTGTGGCCTGACCTTTTCCGTCCGCCCGCTCTTCCTCTTTCGGGCGTGTCCGGGATCCCTTGCAGGAAGACGCCACTTGCTGCTTCTCACGGGGAAGCTTCAACTCAAATCTGGAAATGACAAGACGCCACGGTGAAGAGAAGGCACCACTTCCCCTTTGCCTCCTGCCGGCCTTGTACTCAGAAAGAAGGCCTTTCGGGGCACGTGGGGCCCTCCAGGCTCACCCAAGACATGCTTAGGTCACAAACACAGGCCCTGTATGGATCGGGTGCCTTCCACACGATGCCTTTCCTCGGCCAGCCACACACAGCACATTCGGGAACCTTGGCTTTTGGAAGCCTCACCCACGAGAAAGAGACCAGTCACAGGAAAATGTGGCCCCCATTCCTCTCTAGGCCTAAGATTGGTTAGCAGTGCCAAACACCGCCACTATTGCCTGTTCCACCCTGGGGAGACCCCCAGAGTCCCAAGTACTTGCAGACAGCAAGCTAGGAAAGAGTTGCTCCGCAGCAAGTCCTTCCTGAGGAGACAAGCTCCAGCAGGACGCTGCTACCAAGCACGAGCTGAGAAGCAAACGTACCGTGGCAACATGAAGACGCTTCTGGGACCCATGCGGAAAGCCGCGCTCCTTCTTCCTTTTACCACCAGGTGTCTCGTCCCTGGCGTCTGAAACAGACACCGAGGTACGTGAGAGCATGCCAGCGCCATTACTGCCTTGCTCCTAAAGGCAGCAAATCTTTCTTGGGCTCAGGGAAGATGCTGCCCCTGGGACACCCTGAAACAAAGCTGTCTTTCCAAATACTAGCCCTCAACGAGGAAAGCAGAAGATGCCCAGCTCAGAGTGCAGAAGGAGGAACACCGTTGCCAGGCGCTTTGCAAGGGCGAGACTCAAGACGGTCAAGGAGGACGCTCCTTCTCTCTGCCTGCAGACATCAGGCACAGGAGAAGGCGTGTGGTTCGCCAGGGTTTCTGCAGGCTGGCGTTTGCCTCTGGAAGGTCTTGCTCTGCCCCTTCTTGGAAAGACAACTCCTGGCTCAGGCGTGCTCTTAGCCCCACAGTGTCTCCAAGCATTCACATGCTTGCATCCATCGCGTGGAAGAGCAGAAAGAGCCGGCCCTTGCTCGGCCTCTGCCCGGTGGCTAAGACCTGCGGGTGCCAACTCCCTCATGGGGGTGCAAGCAGCTGGGCAGGGCCTGATGAGGGATCTTTGGGAACACAGCCTGACCCAAAGGCCCTGGCCCTGGCCCAGAGAACACGCTGGGCAGAGCCCCCCAAGACAGCAGCAGAGAGAAGGAAGAGACAGGCCCGGGAACCAGTGGCTGGGCTACAGCCTTCTTGCATCTCTCTGAGCAAATCTGCTGGCCCTCTGCAGGAGCGAGCCCTTCAGCTCTGACTGCTTTCACATCGCAGCTGCCTAAGGACACCTGGCAGCTTGCGCTCAAGGACAGGGCCCCACGAGAGAGCTGGGGAAGGGCGTTGGGCTGGCGCAAGGAGACATGCCAAGCAGCGGGCGGATGCACGCGTGGCCCAGAAGAGCCTCGCTCATGCCGCAAGGGCCTCCAGGGGCCCTGGGAAGGCCTGATTAGCGCCAGAGTCATCGACTTACCCCCAGCAGAGCTTCTAGCAGCTTTCCAGTGCCATCCATGCTGAGGAGGAAGTCGTCATAAAACCTCATTGTCACTTCCTTCTTCCGTACAGAAAGAATGCCAATGCCCTTGAAGACAAAGTCCACGTCCTGTCTTTTTGACATGGCCCAGAAGAACGCCATCGCGGTCTCATGTATGGAACACTGCACCGTTGTCAAAGGCATGCGGGCACACACGGAGAGATTCTTGTACTGCAGAGGGACTATTCTTACGTCACCTAGACCGCAGCAAAAGACGAACAACGTCACCTCGGCAGCAGGCTCCAAGAACAAGGGGACAAGACTTTCTGGCAAGACGCTGCTGCTACAGAGCAGGCTCTTGAATCCCCTGCTGCAGCGCCTAGGAGCGGTTTATGGAGTCCCTCCTGGGAAGAGGCCGAGCACTCTGCAAACTCACGGGCTCAGGGGGGCAGCAGTCATTTGGCCAGGGCAGGAAGCAAAAGAAGAAAACTAACCATCCCGAAGGAACCCTTGACCGGAGGGCAGGACAAGGCGGGCAGATGGGTGCAGGGCCCACGACAAAGGGCCCGGCGCCACGCCATTGTGCCCTCTGGCTAAGCCGATGCCACGTCGATAGATACAAGGGCGAAGCAAAGCGCAAGGACGGCACCGCAGCCCGTAAGGACCATTCGGCCCCTCTGGCCCTTGGTAGCCAGCAAAAGTCTCCCTGCGCTGCTGGGGCCAGCAGCCTATCCCTCCCACGCACCCCGCTGCAGGCGTATTACTAGCAAAGCACACCCGGGGGCCCCTCTGAGCACCTGCTCCTGGCTGGCCTGTCCAGCTCAAACAAGCCAAAGTTGCTCTCAGGCCACTTTGAGGCGTTCAGCCATGTCTTCAGAGCAGTTGGCCTGCCCCTCAAGCTTGGGGCAAGGGCAGGCAAAGGTTTTTAACCTGTCTTCTTACCAGGAATGTCTTCTTGAGCGCCCCTGGCCTGGTATTCCTGGGCAACAACCTCCGAAATACGAAACATGGGTCTCCGAACGATCGAAAGCTCCCCGTTCACGGAGCACTCGGAGTGCTTCAGAACATAGAACACCCCCACTCCTAGTATCTTGACACCCTGAGAACAGCAGCAAAGAGGGAGAGAAGGAACAAGCATCAGTAGCCTGGAGACACAAAAACTGTCCGATGGCTTGCCAGAGCGTGGGGGCTGCTGCTCTGCGCCCTGCCCACCCCTAGCATGCCGAGGGCAAGATGGGCCACTTGGGAAAGCTTTGGAGAGAAAGCACATACTCCAGACCTTTCTTTCCTCTTGCTCCTCTGCTCTCCTCAAAAATCTCTTTGCACAAGCAACAGCAGAGACAACATTCCTCCCCTCCATACAGGTGGGGGGAGGGGGTGGCAGGGAGGGGAGCAGGGGGCATTTCCAACAGTGGGCACCAAGTCCTTGGCACTCTGGGGCACAGGGATGTCAGGGCCAGGCAAACCGCCAGCATTTCCGGAGGGGAGGAACAGGACACAAGACCCACCTTGTTCTCTGCCAAGCGCTCTAGAATGTATTCTGAGACGCTGTCCCAAATGCTAACAATCTCTGGAAAGCAAGGCAAAGAGGTATCATGCGCCAAGTCAGCAAGCTCACTACCTTTCAGCACCCCGCTCCCCAGGCAGGTGGCAAGTGCAGGTGAGATGAAACGTACCGCCACCCCAAGCCAAAACACGCAAGGCGCTCCCCAGGACGGCCCTTCCGGACCTCAGCCGCAAGGACACTGCAGGGACGCCTCCGCCCACTTCTAAGCAAGGCTCCTGTCCTTTCAGGTGGCCATGCCAAAGGGCGACCCACCCGCTCGGGAAACGGGGACTAGGTTCCCACAGCAGCGAGAAGACCGTGCAGTGCCTACCCACAGGAGTCACCCACGCTCAGGGCAGCCCCAGCTGCCTCCCCTGCAGGGACCATTTTCACCTCCATTCAACGCCTGCACACACACACGCTCTGCACGGCCACCCGAGCAGCCCCAGCCCTTTCAGCCAGCTGCCAGCTCAGGGCACGCAATCCCCACTGCGAGGCAACCCACGGCTTCTGCCTGCACCTGCCCTGGAAGGCACGGGCAGAGGAAGCTCCTCAGGACAACGAGCCAGCCGGCCCGGCTGCCAAACTCACCCCTGGGCTGCCAACGGTCGAGCGGCCTGCTCTCCCGTGCCACCCACTCGCCCTGTCCAGCCCTCCCCTACAGAGCCCAGCGCTTCCATTGCCTGTCTCGCGGCTCATACCGTCTACAGCCTTACCGTAACGGTTGAGATTCCTGAGCGTTGGAAACATGTCATGCCACAGTTTCGCCATCTTCGCGCCCCCTCGCGCTCAATGGGGCCCTGTAGCAGGAGGGTGACGAGGAAACTTCTCCTCCCAGGAGCCGCCTCCTCCTCCTCCTCTGCACTTCCCCAGGTAGGCTCCAGCGCTGTCGCGCGGCCTCCCTTCGCCCTCTCGGTGCGCTGCAAAGCAGCTCCTCCAGAGAAGAGCGGTGGCGAGAGCAGCCCCAGCACCTGCACGTGCCAAGGCCTCGCAGGGAAGTGTGGGCAGGGCTCGGGGGCCCCGTGGCGGGAGGGGAGCTGTGACTGTGATGCGGCATGTCCCACTGTGAGCCCAGCCCGTGTCACCAAGGGGCTCACAGGCACCCTTACCGTCCAAAGCATTTCTCTTGGGCCCACAGGAGGGGCAATTTCACAGCCCCAGAGCAGCCAGACTGCAAAGGGGTTTCAGCAGGTCTCCGCTCTGACCTCCTGCTGCAAGTGCGGCTGACCAGAGCAGACTTCCCAGGCCCGGGCGCCACTGAGGGGCCACTGGCTCCATGGATTCCCCCACCACCCCGGGCCCCTGGGCCAGTGCTCCACCACCCTTAGGCTACAGCGCTTTTCCCCGTCTCTCATGGCAATTGCCCCCACTGCCACTACTGCCATTGCCCATCCTCCCGGCCCCCCCCCACCCGGCACCTCTGGGAAGGCTCTGCCTCCACCCTCTCACCCCCCTCCCGTTAGGCCCCTGCCGCCTGATCCTCTTGCGCCTTCTCTTCTCCCGGCTCAACAGCCCCACGCCCTCAGCCTCTCCTCGCACTGCTGGGCTCCAGCTGCCCACCAGCTCCCAGCCCGCCCCACAACGAACGGCTCCTCCAGGGCCACGCTCCCTTCCTGGTGTCCCTGCCCCCCTGCAGCTCCCCCACGGGCCACAGTCCCCTCAGAGGCGCACCTCCTCTGGCATGAAGCGCCTCCTTCCAAAAGTACCTCTCCAGCCATGTCCCCAGCAACGGCTCCTTGCACGGCTCGCCTTCGCTTCCTTCTGCTTTTCTCCAGAAACACGCCTCTGCACCCTTCTCCTCACGAGTGCCCCTTCGTGTGGCCTCCTGTGGCTCCACGGAGGCCGCCCCCAGCTGCGGGATCTGCGGCCCTGCCGCCGCATGCCCCAGGCAGGGGCCGGGCCTCGGTGCCCCGCTCCTCCCTCCCTCCCTCCCTCCCTCCCTGCCTGCCTGCCTGCCTGCCTGCCCGCCCGCTGCCCCAGCGTTGGGGGAAAGCCTTGCCCGGGCCCTGGGTGGCGCTGCGGGCTCCCTGCTGTGCCCAGAGCCCCCGGCCCCGCACGGGCAGCCCCGAGCAGCACGCCCAGGTGGCACTGCTTGCTGCGCAGTAAGGACTGGTGCCAGGGACTGTCGGGGATGGGGGAGGCCCCGCTGCCCGCGGGGAGGCGGGAGGCAGGCAGCGTTGAGCCGGGGCCCGGCAGCCCACCGGGAGCTGGTGGGGGTGTGGGGCAGAGCCATAGCAAGGGAAGGGGCCAGAGTGCAGGAGGCAATCCCAGGTGCCCCCTCCCCGAGCAGAGGGGCCTGGGAGAAGGCAGGGGGTCAGGGCCGGGCCGGGGGCTGGTGGCCGGGTGCTTGGCTGCGCCATGCTGACCTGCTCATGCCAGGGCATGGCTGCTTTGTGCCGATTGCAGGCAGTGTCCCCCCGCGGAGGAGCTGGCCCCTGCTGGCTTCCCCTTGGGCCATGCAGCTGCCTGCCAGTGCTCAAGGTCCCGCCGGGGCTCCAGCGACGCTGGGAGAGGTGCCGAGGGGGCACCGGCTGCTGCTAGCAACTTCCCAGGGACCCCTGAGGCAGTGGCTGGTGCTGAGGGAAGGGCAGCGGGCAAGGAGCCGCAGGCAGCACTTGTTTGACCCATGCGTTGCCTCTGCTTGCAGGCCACACTGCCCAAGGCATTGGGACTTGAGCGCGGCAGCCAGGCGAGGCAGGGCAGCTGCCGCTGAGGCAGCAGAGCCAAGCCCCAAGCCCCTCCGCTCGGTGAGGCTTGGGAAGGGCAGAGCTGGGAGAAGCTGGTGCCCCTCAAACCTCGTTCTCCCAGCAGAGCAGAGGGCACGTAAGGCAGCGCTTTCAGCCAGTGAAAATTGCTGGCTCATGCCTTCCTTTTTCAGAGGCCTGGTTTGCGCAAGGCCAGCGGTGCTGCCTGCCCACCAGTGCCCACCCAGGCTGCGGTCGGAGGAGACCTGCTCCTTGCATTGGTCCCGACCAGAGTTCGGCACCAGAAGACACAGCCCCTGAGGGGGCACCGCAGCACACAAGTGTGGCTTGGCATGCCTGGCTCACCAGCAGAAAGGGACCATGCAGACTAAGGTGGAGTCAATCAGCCAGAACGGAGCACAGAGCAACAATACAGTTGAAAACACAAAGCCTAGCTAAGTGTGTGTGAGGTTCCCCGTGGGGAGCCCCGTGATGCTTCTGGGGAGGCCTTGGGCAGGGAGGTGCCTCCTGCCGAGGCCCCCGGCAGCTGGGATGCCGGCTGCAGGGCTTTCGGCAGCTCCAGCTTCCCTCTTCCTGCCCTGCCAGGGGTGAAGGCCAGGCTGCCTGCAGGGATGGGCTACTGCCGCCCCCAGGCCTCCTGAGGAGGGGCAGTGCAGCCCCAAAACCACCTTGCAAAGCCGGCAGCCCTGGGCGTGGGCTGAGGTGGGTGCCAGGGTGCACGCTGGAGCGCAGACTCTGGGATCCACAGGCCTCCAAGGCCAGGGCCTGCAGGGCCAGGGCAGGGATGACGAGGCTGTGGGGCTCTGACCCTGCAAGAGAGACCGCAGGAACACCTTGTGCTGGCCCTGGGCTGAGAGCAGAGGGGAGCAGGAGGCTTCGTGGCCTCCACGCCCCAAACCAACAGCAAATTTGTGCCCAAAAGCTCTCAGAGGAGGCTTCAGTCCCGGTCAGCTGCCCGTGTCCTGCACTGATTTCGTATGCTCAAACCTTGTGATGGGCAGAAGGCAACATGCTTGTACCCCAAGGCAGCCCCCTTTAGTGGCCAAGCCAAGGACCTGCTCTTAGCATCACTGCAGGAGTAACCGTCTAATTAAAGGCTTGCAATTAGCCCACCTCCAATTAGTGCACAGCAACTCAAACAAAGGGTCTTCTTAAAGGACAAGTCTCCTTAATGCAACCTAAATGGTCCTACGTTCCCTGTGCAGGGGCGACCCTTCTAAATCCCCCACCGCCAAGGCTGCGGCGCACATGAGCATGGGCATGGGCATTGGCTTCAGGGTCCCAGCTCCTTCCTCAGTGGGAGGCGGCTGCTGCTGGTGGCTTCCTCCATCGCATAGTTGGGCTGACACTATTAAGCCTGCTCCTAATAGGCTCTCTTAAGGCTAATAATGTGGCATACATAGCCAACAAATGCTAGAAGGAGTCACCAAAACTAAAGCAGCACTTTAAAATGCAACTCCTACATTTAGCATCGAGGAAATAAGCCCCTCCACCTTACTCCCAATTTGACACTCTCGGGAGAGTGCTTTAGGGGATGCTAATGCGTGTTTTGCCCTTCCTTGCTCCAACACGGGTCAGGCTCAGCACAGTGGAGAGGGAAAGACTCTGGCGGGGCGGAGGGGGTGGGGTGCGAGCTTTGTGCTCGCCCAGGGCCCTGCACTGGCCCCCTCCTCTGTCCTGCCCCTGAACATCCCAGACTCCGTTGGCTACAGTCGCCTGCTCCTTGCCAGGCCTTTGTGTTGACTCTGATGAGCCTTTGGGCGTTTCATGTCACTCTAGGAGCTGGAAGAGAGCCTGCCTCATGACACGGGGTTGCAAGGAGAGCCACTGGCCGTGGAAGAGGACTGCTTGCCTGGCCTCGCTCAGGAGTCCCATCCTGCCCACCCCGGGCATCTCTCTCTTTCCTGCCCGCTGACACGGTCTTTCTCCGGAGGGAAGCAGTGAGGCTACATCTCCGCACAGTGCTGGGTGGCCTGGGGAAGGCCGGGCACATGCCAAGCGGGGAGCTGGACACAGGTCTCCACCGAGTGCTGTCGGGGGGCTGGCACCGGTGCCTGGGGCACGTGTGCTCCAGGCACTTCCCAAATAAGCTCCACTGGTGCGGCCTCCTCTTCACCTGGATGTTGAGTTCCAGGGCCTCCTGCCACGCCTCCTCCAGCAGGAACAGGGCCTGCGCAGGCGTACTGCTTTCCTGCCCTTCAGCCTGCTCCTGGTTGGTGGGGAATGCAGGTGTGCGGGCATGTCCGGGTGTCCTGCCTCATTTCAGCAGGGTCACTTGCTCCTGCTGGTTCCTTCTGTGGCCCCACCTGGCCTCACAGAGCCCCACATCCTGCCCGTCAACCCCAAGGGGGACGCAAGGCCCTCAGCTCACCCAAGAGAGAACCCCCAACCTCCCTCTGCTCGTCCACCCACCCGCCTCAGCATATAGCACGGCCCAAGGCCCATCCCTGGGCCCTGGCACTGTCACGGTCCCTCTCCTGACCACAGGACCCACTGGCGCTGGTGAGTGCCCGAGCAGTTAGGCCGCTGTCTTTTCTCCCATGGCCAGTGACTTGCAGGGCTGTGCAGGACCCAGGAGTCCTGCTGGCCTGTCCCTCCATAACGTACCAGGGGCAGGGAGTCGCAGAGCTGCACCTCGGAGGTGCTCTGGGGCCTAGCAAGTGCAGGGGACCGGAGGGGGCCTGGGAGCATGCCTGGGGCCACTGGCACATCAGGACAGGGCAGGAGCCCAGGAGGGAGAATCCAAGCACACGGGTAGCAGGCCCGGCCGGCCCTGCCGAGCTCCACTGGGTTGAAGAGCGGCCCAGCAGGGGCTGTGCAGGGCAGGGAAATGGGGACTGCTCCCCAGCCTCACAGCCCCAGCCTGCGGGGCTGAGGGGCTGCCCTGGCCCACAGGGCCCTGGCACACGCGTTTGCACATGGGAAGGGAGGCATCTGCACCTCCAGGCAGCAGTCAGCGGCTGGCAGGGTAGGGAGACTACGGGCCCTGCGGCAGATGAGCAGAGCCCGTGGGAGCACAAGGAGCAGCCGAGGGCTGACGGAGGCCCAGGGACAAGCACGGCTCATCCCAGCTTTGCCTGCCTGGAGAGCCCTGCAGCTGCAGCAAAAAGCCAGGCATCTGCGCTCCCAGGTGGCCGGCCGCACCGCTCCACCCCACAGCAACTCCCTCCTTTGCCCTTCACCCTTCCCCATGCAACCCTGAGAAGGGCTCCAGCGTCCCTGCACACCAGCCCTCAGAGCACCCCTGGGGCTGTGGGCACGTCAGGTGCAGCTGTGTCCTGGCCACCATGGTGTGCACCGTGCAGTGTCTCTGTGCGTGTGGAGAGCGCGGGCGCGTGTGCGGATGCGTGTGCAGCGTCAATGGTGTGCCGGGCTGGCGCACGTGCACTGTGCAGGTGCAGGCCTGGCTGTGCGGGAGGGTCTTGGTGAGTGAGAGGTGTGAGCTGTGTGCGTAGCCGTCCTGTGGAGGGTAATGAAGGAAGGGGCATGTGTCTGTGCGTGTGTCTGTGCGCTGTGCTGAGAACGGGTTAGGCGGTGGTGTGCATGCACGTGCACTCTGTGGCGCGCGTGCCTGCATGCTGCGGCCCGTGTGTGGGCGATATTCTGTTCAGGCTCTACAAAATAACTGGAGGAGCACATGGGTTTGTACAGCTCTTCCTTTCATCTTTCAGGAGCACGCTTCCAGACTTCGCCGCAATAGTCACGTTTCCTCTGCACCACCAGCAAGTCCTGGTCCCTTTCCCTTTGAGCCTGGAGAGTCATCCGCTGCCCAGGGCTAGGGCATGGAAAAGGAACCGTTTGGTTTCAGGCACAGGCAGAAGGGCACGGAAATGCTGCAGGCCTAGCGCAGGGCACATCTTCTGGCCTCTGCCTCTGCTGGCATTCCTATGCTTTCTCGGATGGGCGAGGGGCCCCCTGGGGTGCGAGGCAAGGACATGACCACATGACTACCACGGGCAGGTAATCAGCCTGCACAGGAGTCAGGCGCGGGATGAGACTTTGGCCCAAACTGGCATCAAAGCACACGGCAAGGCCTCCACGTGTGGAGACTTGGGGAGGCAAGGACGGAGCGTGCCTTTGGAAAAGGGAGAGCCAAAGCGTCGCTCCAGGAATCCTGTCACCTTGGGTAGCCCCCGTGTTCTGGTCCCACCTGGGAATCCTACCCCTGAGAGCCCAACACCTGCCCCTGGGCTGGAAGGCTGCCTGCTCCCAGGCCACAGCCTCCAAAGCCTGTTGCTCTCCCTCGACGGGTGCCAGAAAAAGACCCCCCCCCCCCTCCTCTGGGCTGCTCCTGGGTGTGGAAGGAAGGCCAGTGCAGGGGAAGGCAAAACAGCACCCCCAGCTGGAGAAATTTACCAGAGGAAGCGCTTCTCTTGGGAATTCCTCTGCCGATTCAGCTCTACCCTCTGCTTCCACTCTTCCCGACGCGCTTGGTAAGTCTCCAAGACTTGCAGGGTGTGGCTTGCTCGTACAGAAAGCTGCCTGCAAGAGCAGGGAAAAAGTTCCCTCTCCCCTTCTGGCTGAGGCCCTCCTGCCTCTCCCCTCCACCAGCCCCTGCACACCCGCTCCCGCTGGCGGTGCCCGCAGCCTTCAACTTGCCCCATGCAGCTTGGGGCTGCCTGGCATCAGGGCCTTGCCCAAGGCATTGCCACGTCAACAGAAATCAGGGGACACCATACCCAGCCCCATGGCTCAGGAACTGCGCTTCCTCACACCTCGGACAGGTGCTGCCACTGCACCTTTCCAGGCCGGGGCTGGGGCCGGGGCCCGGGCCCGGGCACACTTACTCTTTGTGCAGCCGCGGCAGTCTCTCGGGCTTCCTCTTCTCTGCTCGGGGCACGAAGGCAGCAGTGCTCGCCTCTTTCCCAAGCGGGGGCCCTGGTGAGGCTGGCCGAACCTCCGGCAGTGGTTCAGCATGCCGCCAAGCCTGCGTTGGCGCCAGAGGACAACTCTGAAGCTGCTTCTCACCTCCCTCAAGTGCTCTCAACTCTCAGCACGGGGAGAAGCCAGCCACTACAGGGCCTGTGCGTCCCCCCAGCACACTTGTGTCTGCTTTGCCCTCAGAAAGCCCCATGAGGAGCACAGCGCCAGGCAGGGACCCTGCACTCGTAGCCTGGCCACGCTTCACCACACTTCCCTGCTGGCCCCTCTGCTTACCTGTGCTGCCTTGTGCTGATGCCCGCAAGCAGGAATTGCAGTTCGAGGTCTGCCTTGAGCAGGTCCTTCCTGCTTGCCGTCCTCTTCCGCCTTAGAGGAGCTCTCCCGAATTGTCTGCAGCCGGCTAAAAACACACAAGCCGCGTGAGGTGATTGGAGTTCCGGGTGAGGCTGTTCTGCATCTTGCGCTCACAAGCGGCTCGGGGCCAGCCTCTGCAGCACAAGGCAGTTCTGCTGGAGCTTTTGGTGTAGCTGAGTCCTTGCGTTCATGTCAACAGTGAGGAAAGAAAGCCTTGAGCTGCAGCACTGGCAGCGGGCCCAGGAGGCCCTAAGGAAAGCTCGGGATGCCCAGGTGTGGGCCCTCTCTGGGTGGCACAAGGGGAAAACCAATGCCGTTTGCAGCACCCAGAGCCTGCAGAGACCACTAGCCACCTCCTGCCAAAGGCACTGAAGTCAGGGACGTGCTCAGAAAGACTCTGTTTTGGGGTGAAACGGGACTATTAGTGGGGGAGCCACTGTCGGGGAAGGAGGAAGTGTACTAGGCACACAAGCAAGCCCGGCATGTAGTTCTCTCTGGTATGTAGTTCTCTCTGGCACTCCTCCTGTGCCAGACAACCGCCACACCCCTGCCCCTGCCACCCCAGCCCAACAACCTTCGGAAGACATTCACAGGCATTACGTCCAACCTAAAAAGCAGGGAAAACAGACCCTACTCTCTGCTGCTGGGGCAGGGGCTTCTGACTTTCACATTCCTCTGAGAAGTGCTCTCATTCCCACTGCAACCAAAGGAGGGCCCTTCACATCCATAGGGGAGCAGAAAAACACCCGCCACTGCTGCAGTACTTCTTGCATCAACGCCAGTCCCTGGGACACCACTTGACAACCTCACAGACTTCATACCCACAGAGCGTACAGAAACAGAAACAGCTCCCTCCCTCCCAGAAGCCCAAAAGCACACGGCCACCCGCATGCTTTGCTCCAAGAGCCTCACCTGGCAGCTGGCTTGTTTCCCCTGCTTTCCCATGCCTTTCCTCCCTTCCAGCTGGCCCCAGAGAACGGGGGTGGAGAAAGCCTTTCTCGAGACAGGAGGCGCCCACCACAAGCACTGCCTGGAAGTAGCAAGGCAGAGGAGGCTCCTCAGCAAGCATCGTTCTTTGTCACCATTTGAACAAGAAGGACAGGCAGCTGTGCTCCAGCATCGGACCAAAGAGCCCAATTCCCTTGGAGCTTTGCTCCCAAGCAGGTCTTAGGCCCTTGCTGGCGCACGATCGCGTCCAGCCTTTCCTTTCTGCAGGGCAGTCTTCTGCCCTAGAGTTCTGTGCTGCTTCTACTGCTTTCTCTAGCCCTTAGGCTTCAAAAAGGGGACATGGCTGGCAGGTCCTGGGGACCTCATGCTACTCTCTCCTTTGGCGTGGCTGCAGGCTGGAGGGCAGAGTGTCACACGAGAAGGGGAACAGATTCCTGCCCATCTCTAAGGCGCTCACATGCACAGACTTGCAAGCTAGAGCAGGGCCCCGAGTGCCAGGGCAAAGTGCCCCTCAGCAGTGGCAGCTGCAGTTGGAGCTGCACAACTGCCCCGAGAGCCCCTTCCAGGAGGAGTGCCCCCAGATCTGTCGTGATGAGCAAAGAGAGGCACAGGAGAAGCAGGCCACTAGGCCCGGCACGGCATGTTAAGCTTGCCTCCAGCCCCTCCGCTGCACAGGACAAAAGGAAAACAAACACACCTCTCTCACCAGCCAGCTGGCACTTTACCTTTTCCCTCAGTCTGCTTGTTCTGCTCCCTGTCTTTTGCCGGCCCGCCTTTGGCAGCCTCCCGACACCCTCCGGAGGAAGATGCTGGTCGCACAGGCACAGGCGTGATGACCTCACCCTCACTCCTGGAAACAAGAAAGGGACGAGAGAGACGCTGACAGCAGAGCCTTGCAGAAACCTCCTCTACATGCTTGCCCTCCATCTAGAAAGAGAAAGTCACCAAAAGACTTGTTGGCCGCCCTTCACGTTGCAGTCGGACAGAGTCTACGCAAGAAACAACCCCTTCAAAGAGCTCCAAGAGCACAAGGTCACCCTCAGCCTTTTCTCCAAGAGCCTCACCTGGCAGGCAACTTCCTTCCTTTGCTTTTCCACTCCTCCTGCTTTCTCCCCCCAGCACCAGGTGACGCAGGTGGCAAAGGCCTTTCTTGAGCAAGCAGGCACGCAGCAGGAGCACTCCCTGCAGGCAGGAAAGGAGAAGGCTCTGCAGAAAGCGTCTTTGGGAGCACTTGGTCCAGAAGGACAGGCAGATCTGCTCCAGCACCGCATCAAACAGCCTGATCCCCCGGGAGCCGCGCTCTCTAAGAGCTCTTGCTCCCTAGCACGTCCTTGGCACACCTTAGCAGCCTCTTAGCAGTCCACCTTAGCAGCCTCTTAGCAGTCCTCTCCAGGCAATCTTGCTCCCCACCTTCACACGCCCGGCATCCGCCAGAGAGGCAGACCCCCTCCAGCACTGACACCTCGGGCCCAAATGTCCTAAAGCGAAAGAGGAGCTTGCGCTGGCCACCAGGGCGCAGCACCCCGGGGCAAAACTCTCCCAGGCAGCACATCCTGACCAGGGCTCCAACCACCTACCTACTGCCGAGGACCAACGGAACAAACACGCGCACACACACAAACACACGCCCGCCTGCACACCCTCCTCTCGCTCGCCAGTCACCTGTGGCCTGACCTTTTCCGTCCGCCCGCTCTTCCTCTTTCGGGCGTGTCCGGGATCCCTTGCAGGAAGACGCCACTTGCTGCTTCTCACGGGGAAGCTTCAACTCAAATCTGGAAATGACAAGACGCCACGGTGAAGAGAAGGCACCACTTCCCCTTTGCCTCCTGCCGGCCTTGTACTCAGAAAGAAGGCCTTTCGGGGCACGTGGGGCCCTCCAGGCTCACCCAAGACATGCTTAGGTCACAAACACAGGCCCTGTATGGATCGGGTGCCTTCCACACGATGCCTTTCCTCGGCCAGCCACACACAGCACATTCGGGAACCTTGGCTTTTGGAAGCCTCACCCACGAGAAAGAGACCAGTCACAGGAAAATGTGGCCCCCATTCCTCTCTAGGCCTAAGATTGGTTAGCAGTGCCAAACACCGCCACTATTGCCTGTTCCACCCTGGGGAGACCCCCAGAGTCCCAAGTACTTGCAGACAGCAAGCTAGGAAAGAGTTGCTCCGCAGCAAGTCCTTCCTGAGGAGACAAGCTCCAGCAGGACGCTGCTACCAAGCACGAGCTGAGAAGCAAACGTACCGTGGCAACATGAAGACGCTTCTGGGACCCATGCGGAAAGCCGCGCTCCTTCTTCCTTTTACCACCAGGTGTCTCGTCCCTGGCGTCTGAAACAGACACCGAGGTACGTGAGAGCATGCCAGCGCCATTACTGCCTTGCTCCTAAAGGCAGCAAATCTTTCTTGGGCTCAGGGAAGATGCTGCCCCTGGGACACCCTGAAACAAAGCTGTCTTTCCAAATACTAGCCCTCAACGAGGAAAGCAGAAGATGCCCAGCTCAGAGTGCAGAAGGAGGAACACCGTTGCCAGGCGCTTTGCAAGGGCGAGACTCAAGACGGTCAAGGAGGACGCTCCTTCTCTCTGCCTGCAGACATCAGGCACAGGAGAAGGCGTGTGGTTCGCCAGGGTTTCTGCAGGCTGGCGTTTGCCTCTGGAAGGTCTTGCTCTGCCCCTTCTTGGAAAGACAACTCCTGGCTCAGGCGTGCTCTTAGCCCCACAGTGTCTCCAAGCATTCACATGCTTGCATCCATCGCGTGGAAGAGCAGAAAGAGCTGGCCCTTGCTCGGCCTCTGCCCGGTGGCTAAGACCTGCGGGTGCCAACTCCCTCATGGGGGTGCAAGCAGCTGGGCAGGGCCTGATGAGGGATCTTTGGGAACACAGCCTGACCCAAAGGCCCTGGCCCTGGCCCAGAGAACACGCTGGGCAGAGCCCCCCAAGACAGCAGCAGAGAGAAGGAAGAGACAGGCCCGGGAACCAGTGGCTGGGCTACAGCCTTCTTGCATCTCTCTGAGCAAATCTGCTGGCCCTCTGCAGGAGCGAGCCCTTCAGCTCTGACTGCTTTCACATCGCAGCTGCCTAAGGACACCTGGCAGCTTGCGCTCAAGGACAGGGCCCCACGAGAGAGCTGGGGAAGGGCGTTGGGCTGGCGCAAGGAGACATGCCAAGCAGCGGGCGGATGCACGCGTGGCCCAGAAGAGCCTCGCTCATGCCGCAAGGGCCTCCAGGGGCCCTGGGAAGGCCTGATTAGCACCAGAGTCATCGACTTACCCCCAGCAGAGCTTCTAGCAGCTTTCCAGTGCCATCCATGCTGAGGAGGAAGTCGTCATAAAACCTCATTGTCACTTCCTTCTTCCGTACAGAAAGAATGCCAATGCCCTTGAAGACAAAGTCCACGTCCTGTCTTTTTGACATGGCCCAGAAGAACGCCATCGCGGTCTCATGTATGGAACACTGCACCGTTGTCAAAGGCATGCGGGCACACACGGAGAGATTCTTGTACTGCAGAGGGACTATTCTTACGTCACCTAGACCGCAGCAAAAGACGAACAACGTCACCTCGGCAGCAGGCTCCAAGAACAAGGGGACAAGACTTTCTGGCAAGACGCTGCTGCTACAGAGCAGGCTCTTGAATCCCCTGCTGCAGCGCCTAGGAGCGGTTTATGGAGTCCCTCCTGGGAAGAGGCCGAGCACTCTGCAAACTCACGGGCTCAGGGGGGCAGCAGTCATTTGGCCAGGGCAGGAAGCAAAAGAAGAAAACTAACCATCCCGAAGGAACCCTTGACCGGAGGGCAGGACAAGGCGGGCAGATGGGTGCAGGGCCCACGACAAAGGGCCCGGCGCCACGCCATTGTGCCCTCTGGCTAAGCCGATGCCACGTCGATAGATACAAGGGCGAAGCAAAGCGCAAGGACGGCACCGCAGCCCGTAAGGACCATTCGGCCCCTCTGGCCCTTGGTAGCCAGCAAAAGTCTCCCTGCGCTGCTGGGGCCAGCAGCCTATCCCTCCCACGCACCCCGCTGCAGGCGTATTACTAGCAAAGCACACCCGGGGGCCCCTCTGAGCACCTGCTCCTGGCTGGCCTGTCCAGCTCAAACAAGCCAAAGTTGCTCTCAGGCCACTTTGAGGCGTTCAGCCATGTCTTCAGAGCAGTTGGCCTGCCCCTCAAGCTTGGGGCAAGGGCAGGCAAAGGTTTTTAACCTGTCTTCTTACCAGGAATGTCTTCTTGAGCGCCCCTGGCCTGGTATTCCTGGGCAACAACCTCCGAAATACGAAACATGGGTCTCCGAACGATCGAAAGCTCCCCGTTCACGGAGCACTCGGAGTGCTTCAGAACATAGAACACCCCCACTCCTAGTATCTTGACACCCTGAGAACAGCAGCAAAGAGGGAGAGAAGGAACAAGCATCAGTAGCCTGGAGACACAAAAACTGTCCGATGGCTTGCCAGAGCGTGGGGGCTGCTGCTCTGCGCCCTGCCCACCCCTAGCATGCCGAGGGCAAGATGGGCCACTTGGGAAAGCTTTGGAGAGAAAGCACATACTCCAGACCTTTCTTTCCTCTTGCTCCTCTGCTCTCCTCAAAAATCTCTTTGCACAAGCAACAGCAGAGACAACATTCCTCCCCTCCATACAGGTGGGGGGAGGGGGTGGCAGGGAGGGGAGCAGGGGGCATTTCCAACAGTGGGCACCAAGTCCTTGGCACTCTGTGGCACAGGGATGTCAGGGCCAGGCAAACCGCCAGCATTTCCGGAGGGGAGGAACAGGACACAAGACCCACCTTGTTCTCTGCCAAGCGCTCTAGAATGTATTCTGAGACGCTGTCCCAAATGCTAACAATCTCTGGAAAGCAAGGCAAAGAGGTATCATGCGCCAAGTCAGCAAGCTCACTACCTTTCAGCACCCCGCTCCCCAGGCAGGTGGCAAGTGCAGGTGAGATGAAACGTACCGCCACCCCAAGCCAAAACACGCAAGGCGCTCCCCAGGACGGCCCTTCCGGACCTCAGCCGCAAGGACACTGCAGGGACGCCTCCGCCCACTTCTAAGCAAGGCTCCTGTCCTTTCAGGTGGCCATGCCAAAGGGCGACCCACCCGCTCGGGAAACGGGGACTAGGTTCCCACAGCAGCGAGAAGACCGTGCAGTGCCTACCCACAGGAGTCACCCACGCTCAGGGCAGCCCCAGCTGCCTCCCCTGCAGGGACCATTTTCACCTCCATTCAACGCCTGCACACACACACGCTCTGCACGGCCACCCGAGCAGCCCCAGCCCTTTCAGCCACCTGCCAGCTCAGGGCACGCAATCCCCACTGCGAGGCAACCCACGGCTTCTGCCTGCACGTGCCCTGGAAGGCACGGGCAGAGGAAGCTCCTCAGGACAACGAGCCAGCCGGCCCGGCTGCCAAACTCACCCCTGGGCTGCCAACGGTCGAGCGGCCTGCTCTCCCGTGCCACCCACTCGCCCTGTCCAGCCCTCCCCTACAGAGCCCAGCGCTTCCATTGCCTGTCTCGCGGCTCATACCGTCTACAGCCTTACCGTAACGGTTGAGATTCCTGAGCGTTGGAAACATGTCATGCCACAGTTTCGCCATCTTCGCGCCCCCTCGCGCTCAATGGGGCCCTGTAGCAGGAGGGTGCCGAGGAAACTTCTCCTCCCAGGAGCCGCCTCCTCCTCCTCCTCTGCACTTCCCCAGGTAGGCTCCAGCGCTGTCGCGCGGCCTCCCTTCGCCCTCTCGGTGCGCTGCAAAGCAGCTCCTCCAGAGAAGAGCGGTGGCGAGAGCAGCCCCAGCACCTGCACGTGCCAAGGCCTCGCAGGGAAGTGTGGGCAGGGCTCGGGGGCCCCGTGGCGGGAGGGGAGCTGTGACTGTGATGCGGCATGTCCCACTGTGAGCCCAGCCCGTGTCACCAAGGGGCTCACAGGCACCCTTACCGTCCAAAGCATTTCTCTTGGGCCCACAGGAGGGGCAATTTCACAGCCCCAGAGCAGCCAGACTGCAAAGGGGTTTCAGCAGGTCTCCGCTCTGACCTCCTGCTGCAAGTGCGGCTGACCAGAGCAGACTTCCCAGGCCCGGGCGCCACTGAGGGGCCACTGGCTCCATGGATTCCCCCACCACCCCGGGCCCCTGGGCCAGTGCTCCACCACCCTTAGGCTACAGCGCTTTTCCCCGTCTCTCATGGCAATTGCCCCCACTGCCACTACTGCCATTGCCCATCCTCCCGGCCCCCCCCCACCCGGCACCTCTGGGAAGGCTCTGCCTCCACCCTCTCACCCCCCTCCCGTTAGGCCCCTGCCGCCTGATCCTCTTGCGCCTTCTCTTCTCCCGGCTCAACAGCCCCACGCCCTCAGCCTCTCCTCGCACTGCTGGGCTCCAGCTGCCCACCAGCTCCCAGCCCGCCCCACAACGAACGGCTCCTCCAGGGCCACGCTCCCTTCCTGGTGTCCCTGCCCCCCTGCAGCTCCCCCACGGGCCACAGTCCCCTCAGAGGCGCACCTCCTCTGGCATGAAGCGCCTCCTTCCAAAAGTACCTCTCCAGCCATGTCCCCAGCAACGGCTCCTTGCACGGCTCGCCTTCGCTTCCTTCTGCTTTTCTCCAGAAACACGCCTCTGCACCCTTCTCCTCACGAGTGCCCCTTCGTGTGGCCTCCTGTGGCTCCACGGAGGCCGCCCCCAGCTGCGGGATCTGCGGCCCTGCCGCCGCATGCCCCAGGCAGGGGCCGGGCCTCGGTGCCCCGCTCCTCCCTCCCTCCCTCCCTCCCTGCTTGCCTGCCTGCCTGCCTGCCTGCCCGCCCGCTGCCCCAGCGTTGGGGGAAAGCCTTGCCCGGGCCCTGGGTGGCGCTGCGGGCTCCCTGCTGTGCCCAGAGCCCCCGGCCCCGCACGGGCAGCCCCGAGCAGCACGCCCAGGTGGCACTGCTTGCTGCGCAGTAAGGACTGGTGCCAGGGACTGTCGGGGATGGGGGAGGCCCCGCTGCCCGCGGGGAGGCGGGAGGCAGGCAGCGTTGAGCCGGGGCCCGGCAGCCCACCGGGAGCTGGTGGGGGTGTGGGGCAGAGCCATAGCAAGGGAAGGGGCCAGAGTGCAGGAGGCAATCCCAGGTGCCCCCTCCCCGAGCAGAGGGGCCTGGGAGAAGGCAGGGGGTCAGGGCCGGGCCGGGGGCTGGTGGCCGGGTGCTTGGCTGCGCCATGCTGACCTGCTCATGCCAGGGCATGGCTGCTTTGTGCCGATTGCAGGCAGTGTCCCCCCGCGGAGGAGCTGGCCCCTGCTGGCTTCCCCTTGGGCCATGCAGCTGCCTGCCAGTGCTCAAGGTCCCGCCGGGGCTCCAGCGACGCTGGGAGAGGTGCCGAGGGGGCACCGGCTGCTGCTAGCAACTTCCCGGGGACCCCTGAGGCAGTGGCTGGTGCTGAGGGAAGGGCAGCGGGCAAGGAGCCGCAGGCAGCACTTGTTTGACCCATGCGTTGCCTCTGCTTGCAGGCCACACTGCCCAAGGCATTGGGACTTGAGCGCGGCAGCCAGGCGAGGCAGGGCAGCTGCCGCTGAGGCAGCAGAGCCAAGCCCCAAGCCCCTCCGCTCGGTGAGGCTTGGGAAGGGCAGAGCTGGGAGAAGCTGGTGCCCCTCAAACCTCGTTCTCCCAGCAGAGCAGAGGGCACGTAAGGCAGCGCTTTCAGCCAGTGAAAATTGCTGGCTCATGCCTTCCTTTTTCAGAGGCCTGGTTTGCGCAAGGCCAGCGGTGCTGCCTGCCCACCAGTGCCCACCCAGGCTGCGGTCGGAGGAGACCTGCTCCTTGCATTGGTCCCGACCAGAGTTCGGCACCAGAAGACACAGCCCCTGAGGGGGCACCGCAGCACACAAGTGTGGCTTGGCATGCCTGGCTCACCAGCAGAAAGGGACCATGCAGACTAAGGTGGAGTCAATCAGCCAGAACGGAGCACAGAGCAACAATACAGTTGAAAACACAAAGCCTAGCTAAGTGTGTGTGAGGTTCCCCGTGGGGAGCCCCGTGATGCTTCTGGGGAGGCCTTGGGCAGGGAGGTGCCTCCTGCCGAGGCCCCCGGCAGCTGGGATGCCGGCTGCAGGGCTTTCGGCAGCTCCAGCTTCCCTCTTCCTGCCCTGCCAGGGGTGAAGGCCAGGCTGCCTGCAGGGATGGGCTACTGCCGCCCCCAGGCCTCCTGAGGAGGGGCAGTGCAGCCCCAAAACCACCTTGCAAAGCCGGCAGCCCTGGGCGTGGGCTGAGGTGGGTGCCAGGGTGCACGCTGGAGCGCAGACTCTGGGATCCACAGGCCTCCAAGGCCAGGGCCTGCAGGGCCAGGGCAGGGATGACGAGGCTCTGGGGCTCTGACCCTGCAAGAGAGACCGCAGGAACACCTTGTGCTGGCCCTGGGCTGAGAGCAGAGGGGAGCAGGAGGCTTCGTGGCCTCCACGCCCCAAACCAACAGCAAATTTGTGCCCAAAAGCTCTCAGAGGAGGCTTCAGTCCCGGTCAGCTGCCCGTGTCCTGCACTGATTTCGTATGCTCAAACCTTGTGATGGGCAGAAGGCAACATGCTTGTACCCCAAGGCAGCCCCCTTTAGTGGCCAAGCCAAGGACCTGCTCTTAGCATCACTGCAGGAGTAACCGTCTAATTAAAGGCTTGCAATTAGCCCACCTCCAATTAGTGCACAGCAACTCAAACAAAGGGTCTTCTTAAAGGACAAGTCTCCTTAATGCAACCTAAATGGTCCTACGTTCCCTGTGCAGGGGCGACCCTTCTAAATCCCCCACCGCCAAGGCTGCGGCGCACATGAGCATGGGCATGGGCATTGGCTTCAGGGTCCCAGCTCCTTCCTCAGTGGGAGGCGGCTGCTGCTGGTGGCTTCCTCCATCGCATAGTTGGGCTGACACTATTAAGCCTGCTCCTAATAGGCTCTCTTAAGGCTAATAATGTGGCATACATAGCCAACAAATGCTAGAAGGAGTCACCAAAACTAAAGCAGCACTTTAAAATGCAACTCCTACATTTAGCATCGAGGAAATAAGCCCCTCCACCTTACTCCCAATTTGACACTCTCGGGAGAGTGCTTTAGGGGATGCTAATGCGTGTTTTGCCCTTCCTTGCTCCAACACGGGTCAGGCTCAGCACAGTGGAGAGGGAAAGACTCTGGCGGGGCGGAGGGGGTGGGGTGCGAGCTTTGTGCTCGCCCAGGGCCCTGCACTGGCCCCCTCCTCTGTCCTGCCCCTGAACATCCCAGACTCCGTTGGCTACAGTCGCCTGCTCCTTGCCAGGCCTTTGTGTTGACTCTGATGAGCCTTTGGGCGTTTCATGTCACTCTAGGAGCTGGAAGAGAGCCTGCCTCATGACACGGGGTTGCAAGGAGAGCCACTGGCCGTGGAAGAGGACTGCTTGCCTGGCCTCGCTCAGGAGTCCCATCCTGCCCACCCCGGGCATCTCTCTCTTTCCTGCCCGCTGACACGGTCTTTCTCCGGAGGGAAGCAGTGAGGCTACATCTCCGCACAGTGCTGGGTGGCCTGGGGAAGGCCGGGCACATGCCAAGCGGGGAGCTGGACACAGGTCTCCACCGAGTGCTGTCGGGGGGCTGGCACCGGTGCCTGGGGCACGTGTGCTCCAGGCACTTCCCAAATAAGCTCCACTGGTGCGGCCTCCTCTTCACCTGGATGTTGAGTTCCAGGGCCTCCTGCCACGCCTCCTCCAGCAGGAACAGGGCCTGCGCAGGCGTACTGCTTTCCTGCCCTTCAGCCTGCTCCTGGTGGGGAATGCAGGTGTGCGGGCATGTCCGGGTGTCCTGCCTCATTTCAGCAGGGTCACTTGCTCCTGCTGGTTCCTTCTGTGGCCCCACCTGGCCTCACAGAGCCCCACATCCTGCCCGTCAACCCCAAGGGGGACGCAAGGCCCTCAGCTCACCCAAGAGAGAACCCCCAACCTCCCTCTGCTCGTCCACCCACCCGCCTCAGCATATAGCACGGCCCAAGGCCCATCCCTGGGCCCTGGCACTGTCACGGTCCCTCTCCTGACCACAGGACCCACTGGCGCTGGTGAGTGCCCGAGCAGTTAGGCCGCTGTCTTTTCTCCCATGGCCAGTGACTTGCAGGGCTGTGCAGGACCCAGGAGTCCTGCTGGCCTGTCCCTCCATAACGTACCAGGGGCAGGGAGTCGCAGAGCTGCACCTCGGAGGTGCTCTGGGGCCTAGCAAGTGCAGGGGACCGGAGGGGGCCTGGGAGCATGCCTGGGGCCACTGGCACATCAGGACAGGGCAGGAGCCCAGGAGGGAGAATCCAAGCACACGGGTAGCAGGCCCGGCCGGCCCTGCCGAGCTCCACTGGGTTGAAGAGCGGCCCAGCAGGGGCTGTGCAGGGCAGGGAAATGGGGACTGCTCCCCAGCCTCACAGCCCCAGCCTGCGGGGCTGAGGGGCTGCCCTGGCCCACAGGGCCCTGGCACACGCGTTTGCACATGGGAAGGGAGGCATCTGCACCTCCAGGCAGCAGTCAGCGGCTGGCAGGGTAGGGAGACTACGGGCCCTGCGGCAGATGAGCAGAGCCCGTGGGAGCACAAGGAGCAGCCGAGGGCTGACGGAGGCCCAGGGACAAGCACGGCTCATCCCAGCTTTGCCTGCCTGGAGAGCCCTGCAGCTGCAGCAAAAAGCCAGGCATCTGCGCTCCCAGGTGGCCGGCCGCACCGCTCCACCCCACAGCAACTCCCTCCTTTGCCCTTCACCCTTCCCCATGCAACCCTGAGAAGGGCTCCAGCGTCCCTGCACACCAGCCCTCAGAGCACCCCTGGGGCTGTGGGCACGTCAGGTGCAGCTGTGTCCTGGCCACCATGGTGTGCACCGTGCAGTGTCTCTGTGCGTGTGGAGAGCGCGGGCGCGTGTGCGGATGCGTGTGCAGCGTCAATGGTGTGCCGGGCTGGCGCACGTGCACTGTGCAGGTGCAGGCCTGGCTGTGCGGGAGGGTCTTGGTGAGTGAGAGGTGTGAGCTGTGTGCGTAGCCGTCCTGTGGAGGGTAATGAAGGAAGGGGCATGTGTCTGTGCGTGTGTCTGTGCGCTGTGCTGAGAACGGGTTAGGCGGTGGTGTGCATGCACGTGCACTCTGTGGCGCGTGTGCCTGCATGCTGCGGCCCGTGTGTGGGCGATATTCTGTTCAGGCTCTACAAAATAACTGGAGGAGCACATGGGTTTGTACAGCTCTTCCTTTCATCTTTCAGGAGCACGCTTCCAGACTTCGCCGCAATAGTCACGTTTCCTCTGCACCACCAGCAAGTCCTGGTCCCTTTCCCTTTGAGCCTGGAGAGTCATCCGCTGCCCAGGGCTAGGGCATGGAAAAGGAACCGTTTGGTTTCAGGCACAGGCAGAAGGGCACGGAAATGCTGCAGGCCTAGCGCAGGGCACATCTTCTGGCCTCTGCCTCTGCTGGCATTCCTATGCTTTCTCGGATGGGCGAGGGGCCCCCTGGGGTGCGAGGCAAGGACATGACCACATGACTACCACGGGCAGGTAATCAGCCTGCACAGGAGTCAGGCGCGGGATGAGACTTTGCCCCAAACTGGCATCAAAGCACACGGCAAGGCCTCCACGTGTGGAGACTTGGGGAGGCAAGGACGGAGCGTGCCTTTGGAAAAGGGAGAGCCAAAGCGTCGCTCCAGGAATCCTGTCACCTTGGGTAGCCCCCGTGTTCTGGTCCCACCTGGGAATCCTACCCCTGAGAGCCCAACACCTGCCCCTGGGCTGGAAGGCTGCCTGCTCCCAGGCCACAGCCTCCAAAGCCTGTTGCTCTCCCTCGACGGGTGCCAGAAAAAGACCCCCCCCCTCCCCTCCTCTGGGCTGCTCCTGGGTGTGGAAGGAAGGCCAGTGCAGGGGAAGGCAAAACAGCACCCCCAGCTGGAGAAATTTACCAGAGGAAGCGCTTCTCTTGGGAATTCCTCTGCCGATTCAGCTCTACCCTCTGCTTCCACTCTTCCCGACGCGCTTGGTAAGTCTCCAAGACTTGCAGGGTGTGGCTTGCTCGTACAGAAAGCTGCCTGCAAGAGCAGGGAAAAAGTTCCCTCTCCCCTTCTGGCTGAGGCCCTCCTGCCTCTCCCCTCCACCAGCCCCTGCACACCCGCTCCCACTGGCGGTGCCCGCAGCCTTCAACTTGCCCCATGCAGCTTGGGGCTGCCTGGCATCAGGGCCTTGCCCAAGGCATTGCCACGTCAACAGAAATCAGGGGACACCATACCCAGCCCCATGGCTCAGGAACTGCGCTTCCTCACACCTCGGACAGGTGCTGCCACTGCACCTTTCCAGGCCGGGGCTGGGGCCGGGGCCCGGGCCCGGGCACACTTACTCTTTGTGCAGCCGCGGCAGTCTCTCGGGCTTCCTCTTCTCTGCTCGGGGCACGAAGGCAGCAGTGCTCGCCTCTTTCCCAAGCGGGGGCCCTGGTGAGGCTGGCCGAACCTCCGGCAGTGGTTCAGCATGCCGCCAAGCCTGCGTTGGCGCCAGAGGACAACTCTGAAGCTGCTTCTCACCTCCCTCAAGTGCTCTCAACTCTCAGCACGGGGAGAAGCCAGCCACTACAGGGCCTGTGCGTCCCCCCAGCACACTTGTGTCTGCTTTGCCCTCAGAAAGCCCCATGAGGAGCACAGCGCCAGGCAGGGACCCTGCACTCGTAGCCTGGCCACGCTTCACCACACTTCCCTGCTGGCCCCTCTGCTTACCTGTGCTGCCTTGTGCTGATGCCCGCAAGCAGGAATTGCAGTTCGAGGTCTGCCTTGAGCAGGTCCTTCCTGCTTGCCGTCCTCTTCCGCCTTAGAGGAGCTCTCCTGAATTGTCTGCAGCCGGCTAAAAACACACAAGCCGCGTGAGGTGATTGGAGTTCCGGGTGAGGCTGTTCTGCATCTTGCGCTCACAAGCGGCTCGGGGCCAGCCTCTGCAGCACAAGGCAGTTCTGCTGGAGCTTTTGGTGTAGCTGAGTCCTTGCGTTCATGTCAACAGTGAGGAAAGAAAGCCTTGAGCTGCAGCACTGGCAGCGGGCCCAGGAGGCCCTAAGGAAAGCTCGGGATGCCCAGGTGTGGGCCCTCTCTGGGTGGCACAAGGGGAAAACCAATGCCGTTTGCAGCACCCAGAGCCTGCAGAGACCACTAGCCACCTCCTGCCAAAGGCACTGAAGTCAGGGACGTGCTCAGAAAGACTCTGTTTTGGGGTGAAACGGGACTATTAGTGGGGGAGCCACTGTCGGGGAAGGAGGAAGTGTACCAGGCACACAAGCAAGCCCGGCATGTAGTTCTCTCTGGTATGTAGTTCTCTCTGGCACTCCTCCTGTGCCAGACAACCGCCACACCCCTGCCCCTGCCACCCCAGCCCAACAACCTTTGGAAGAAATTCACAGGCATTACGTCCAACCTAAAAAGCAGGGAAAACAGACCCTACTCTCTGCTGCTGGGGCAGGGGCTTCTGACTTTCACATTCCTCTGAGAAGTGCTCTCATTCCCACTGCAACCAAAGGAGGGCCCTTCACATCCATAGGGGAGCAGAAAAACACCCGCCACTGCTGCAGTACTTCTTGCATCAACGCCAGTCCCTGGGACACCACTTGACAACCTCACAGACTTCATACCCACAGAGCGTACAGAAACAGAAACAGCTCCCTCCCTCCCAGAAGCCCAAAAGCACACGGCCACCCGCATGCTTTGCTCCAAGAGCCTCACCTGGCAGCTGGCTTGTTTCCCCTGCTTTCCCATGCCTTTCCTCCCTTCCAGCTGGCCCCAGAGAACGGGGGTGGAGAAAGCCTTTCTCGAGACAGGAGGCGCCCACCACAAGCACTGCCTGGAAGTAGCAAGGCAGAGGAGGCTCCTCAGCAAGCATCGTTCTTTGTCACCATTTGAACAAGAAGGACAGGCAGCTGTGCTCCAGCATCGGACCAAAGAGCCCAATTCCCTTGGAGCTTTGCTCCCAAGCAGGTCTTAGGCCCTTGCTGGCGCACGATCGCGTCCAGCCTTTCCTTTCTGCAGGGCAGTCTTCTGCCCTAGAGTTCTGTGCTGCTTCTACTGCTTTCTCTAGCCCTTAGGCTTCAAAAAGGGGACATGGCTGGCAGGTCCTGGGGACCTCATGCTACTCTCTCCTTTGGCGTGGCTGCAGGCTGGAGGGCAGAGTGTCACACGAGAAGGGGAACAGATTCCTGCCCATCTCTAAGGCGCTCACATGCACAGACTTGCAAGCTAGAGCAGGGCCCCGAGTGCCAGGGCAAAGTGCCCCTCAGCAGTGGCAGCTGCAGTTGGAGCTGCACAACTGCCCCGAGAGCCCCTTCCAGGAGGAGTGCCCCCAGATCTGTCGTGATGAGCAAAGAGAGGCACAGGAGAAGCAGGCCACTAGGCCAGGCACGGCATGTTAAGCTTGCCTCCAGCCCCTCCGCTGCACAGGACAAAAGGAAAACAAACACACCTCTCTCACCAGCCAGCTGGCACTTTACCTTTTCCCTCAGTCTGCTTGTTCTGCTCCCTGTCTTTTGCCGGCCCGCCTTTGGCAGCCTCCCGACACCCTCCGGAGGAAGATGCTGGTCGCACAGGCACAGGCGTGATGACCTCACCCTCACTCCTGGAAACAAGAAAGGGACGAGAGAGACGCTGACAGCAGAGCCTTGCAGAAACCTCCTCTACATGCTTGCCCTCCATCTAGAAAGAGAAAGTCACCAAAAGACTTGTTGGCCGCCCTTCACGTTGCAGTCGGACAGAGTCTACGCAAGAAACAACCCCTTCAAAGAGCTCCAAGAGCACAAGGTCACCCTCAGCCTTTTCTCCAAGAGCCTCACCTGGCAGGCAACTTCCTTCCTTTGCTTTTCCACTCCTCCTGCTTTCTCCCCCCAGCACCAGGTGACGCAGGTGGCAAAGGCCTTTCTTGAGCAAGCAGGCACGCAGCAGGAGCACTCCCTGCAGGCAGGAAAGGAGAAGGCTCTGCAGAAAGCGTCTTTGGGAGCACTTGGTCCAGAAGGACAGGCAGATCTGCTCCAGCACCGCATCAAACAGCCTGATCCCCCGGGAGCCGCGCTCTCTAAGAGCTCTTGCTCCCTAGCACGTCCTTGGCACACCTTAGCAGCCTCTTAGCAGTCCACCTTAGCAGCCTCTTAGCAGTCCTCTCCAGGCAATCTTGCTCCCCACCTTCACACGCCCGGCATCCGCCAGAGAGGCAGACCCCCTCCAGCACTGACACCTCGGGCCCAAATGTCCTAAAGCGAAAGAGGAGCTTGCGCTGGCCACCAGGGCACAGCACCCCGGGGCAAAACTCTCCCAGGCAGCACATCCTGACCAGGGCTCCAACCACCTACCTACTGCCGAGGACCAACGGAACAAACACGCGCACACACACAAACACACGCCCGCCTGCACACCCTCCTCTCGCTCGCCAGTCACCTGTGGCCTGACCTTTTCCGTCCGCCCGCTCTTCCTCTTTCGGGCGTGTCCGGGATCCCTTGCAGGAAGACGCCACTTGCTGCTTCTCACGGGGAAGCTTCAACTCAAATCTGGAAATGACAAGACGCCACGGTGAAGAGAAGGCACCACTTCCCCTTTGCCTCCTGCCGGCCTTGTACTCAGAAAGAAGGCCTTTCGGGGCACGTGGGGCCCTCCAGGCTCACCCAAGACATGCTTAGGTCACAAACACAGGCCCTGTATGGATCGGGTGCCTTCCACACGATGCCTTTCCTCGGCCAGCCACACACAGCACATTCGGGAACCTTGGCTTTTGGAAGCCTCACCCACGAGAAAGAGACCAGTCACAGGAAAATGTGGCCCCCATTCCTCTCTAGGCCTAAGATTGGTTAGCAGTGCCAAACACCGCCACTATTGCCTGTTCCACCCTGGGGAGACCCCCAGAGTCCCAAGTACTTGCAGACAGCAAGCTAGGAAAGAGTTGCTCCGCAGCAAGTCCTTCCTGAGGAGACAAGCTCCAGCAGGACGCTGCTACCAAGCACGAGCTGAGAAGCAAACGTACCGTGGCAACATGAAGACGCTTCTGGGACCCATGCGGAAAGCCGCGCTCCTTCTTCCTTTTACCACCAGGTGTCTCGTCCCTGGCGTCTGAAACAGACACCGAGGTACGTGAGAGCATGCCAGCGCCATTACTGCCTTGCTCCTAAAGGCAGCAAATCTTTCTTGGGCTCAGGGAAGATGCTGCCCCTGGGACACCCTGAAACAAAGCTGTCTTTCCAAATACTAGCCCTCAACGAGGAAAGCAGAAGATGCCCAGCTCAGAGTGCAGAAGGAGGAACACCGTTGCCAGGCGCTTTGCAAGGGCGAGACTCAAGACGGTCAAGGAGGACGCTCCTTCTCTCTGCCTGCAGACATCAGGCACAGGAGAAGGCGTGTGGTTCGCCAGGGTTTCTGCAGGCTGGCGTTTGCCTCTGGAAGGTCTTGCTCTGCCCCTTCTTGGAAAGACAACTCCTGGCTCAGGCGTGCTCTTAGCCCCACAGTGTCTCCAAGCATTCACATGCTTGCATCCATCGCGTGGAAGAGCAGAAAGAGCCAGCCCTTGCTCGGCCTCTGCCCGGTGGCTAAGACCTGCGGGTGCCAACTCCCTCATGGGGGTGCAAGCAGCTGGGCAGGGCCTGATGAGGGATCTTTGGGAACACAGCCTGACCCAAAGGCCCTGGCCCTGGCCCAGAGAACACGCTGGGCAGAGCCCCCCAAGACAGCAGCAGAGAGAAGGAAGAGACAGGCCCGGGAACCAGTGGCTGGGCTACAGCCTTCTTGCATCTCTCTGAGCAAATCTGCTGGCCCTCTGCAGGAGCGAGCCCTTCAGCTCTGACTGCTTTCACATCGCAGCTGCCTAAGGACACCTGGCAGCTTGCGCTCAAGGACAGGGCCCCACGAGAGAGCTGGGGAAGGGCGTTGGGCTGGCGCAAGGAGACATGCCAAGCAGCGGGCGGATGCACGCGTGGCCCAGAAGAGCCTCGCTCATGCCGCAAGGGCCTCCAGGGGCCCTGGGAAGGCCTGATTAGCACCAGAGTCATCGACTTACCCCCAGCAGAGCTTCTAGCAGCTTTCCAGTGCCATCCATGCTGAGGAGGAAGTCGTCATAAAACCTCATTGTCACTTCCTTCTTCCGTACAGAAAGAATGCCAATGCCCTTGAAGACAAAGTCCACGTCCTGTCTTTTTGACATGGCCCAGAAGAACGCCATCGCGGTCTCATGTATGGAACACTGCACCGTTGTCAAAGGCATGCGGGCACACACGGAGAGATTCTTGTACTGCAGAGGGACTATTCTTACGTCACCTAGACCGCAGCAAAAGACGAACAACGTCACCTCGGCAGCAGGCTCCAAGAACAAGGGGACAAGACTTTCTGGCAAGACGCTGCTGCTACAGAGCAGGCTCTTGAATCCCCTGCTGCAGCGCCTAGGAGCGGTTTATGGAGTCCCTCCTGGGAAGAGGCCGAGCACTCTGCAAACTCACGGGCTCAGGGGGGCAGCAGTCATTTGGCCAGGGCAGGAAGCAAAAGAAGAAAACTAACCATCCCGAAGGAACCCTTGACCGGAGGGCAGGACAAGGCGGGCAGATGGGTGCAGGGCCCACGACAAAGGGCCCGGCGCCACGCCATTGTGCCCTCTGGCTAAGCCGATGCCACGTCGATAGATACAAGGGCGAAGCAAAGCGCAAGGACGGCACCGCAGCCCGTAAGGACCATTCGGCCCCTCTGGCCCTTGGTAGCCAGCAAAAGTCTCCCTGCGCTGCTGGGGCCAGCAGCCTATCCCTCCCACGCACCCCGCTGCAGGCGTATTACTAGCAAAGCACACCCGGGGGCCCCTCTGAGCACCTGCTCCTGGCTGGCCTGTCCAGCTCAAACAAGCCAAAGTTGCTCTCAGGCCACTTTGAGGCGTTCAGCCATGTCTTCAGAGCAGTTGGCCTGCCCCTCAAGCTTGGGGCAAGGGCAGGCAAAGGTTTTTAACCTGTCTTCTTACCAGGAATGTCTTCTTGAGCGCCCCTGGCCTGGTATTCCTGGGCAACAACCTCCGAAATACGAAACATGGGTCTCCGAACGATCGAAAGCTCCCCGTTCACGGAGCACTCGGAGTGCTTCAGAACATAGAACACCCCCACTCCTAGTATCTTGACACCCTGAGAACAGCAGCAAAGAGGGAGAGAAGGAACAAGCATCAGTAGCCTGGAGACACAAAAACTGTCCGATGGCTTGCCAGAGCGTGGGGGCTGCTGCTCTGCGCCCTGCCCACCCCTAGCATGCCGAGGGCAAGATGGGCCACTTGGGAAAGCTTTGGAGAGAAAGCACATACTCCAGACCTTTCTTTCCTCTTGCTCCTCTGCTCTCCTCAAAAATCTCTTTGCACAAGCAACAGCAGAGACAACATTCCTCCCCTCCATACAGGTGGGGGGAGGGGGTGGCAGGGAGGGGAGCAGGGGGCATTTCCAACAGTGGGCACCAAGTCCTTGGCACTCTGGGGCACAGGGATGTCAGGGCCAGGCAAACCGCCAGCATTTCCGGAGGGGAGGAACAGGACACAAGACCCACCTTGTTCTCTGCCAAGCGCTCTAGAATGTATTCTGAGACGCTGTCCCAAATGCTAACAATCTCTGGAAAGCAAGGCAAAGAGGTATCATGCGCCAAGTCAGCAAGCTCACTACCTTTCAGCACCCCGCTCCCCAGGCAGGTGGCAAGTGCAGGTGAGATGAAACGTACCGCCACCCCAAGCCAAAACACGCAAGGCGCTCCCCAGGACGGCCCTTCCGGACCTCAGCCGCAAGGACACTGCAGGGACGCCTCCGCCCACTTCTAAGCAAGGCTCCTGTCCTTTCAGGTGGCCATGCCAAAGGGCGACCCACCCGCTCGGGAAACGGGGACTAGGTTCCCACAGCAGCGAGAAGACCGTGCAGTGCCTACCCACAGGAGTCACCCACGCTCAGGGCAGCCCCAGCTGCCTCCCCTGCAGGGACCATTTTCACCTCCATTCAACGCCTGCACACACACACGCTCTGCACGGCCACCCGAGCAGCCCCAGCCCTTTCAGCCAGCTGCCAGCTCAGGGCACGCAATCCCCACTGCGAGGCAACCCACGGCTTCTGCCTGCACCTGCCCTGGAAGGCACGGGCAGAGGAAGCTCCTCAGGACAACGAGCCAGCCGGCCCGGCTGCCAAACTCACCCCTGGGCTGCCAACGGTCGAGCGGCCTGCTCTCCCGTGCCACCCACTCGCCCTGTCCAGCCCTCCCCTACAGAGCCCAGCGCTTCCATTGCCTGTCTCGCGGCTCATACCGTCTACAGCCTTACCGTAACGGTTGAGATTCCTGAGCGTTGGAAACATGTCATGCCACAGTTTCGCCATCTTCGCGCCCCCTCGCGCTCAATGGGGCCCTGTAGCAGGAGGGTGCCGAGGAAACTTCTCCTCCCAGGAGCCGCCTCCTCCTCCTCCTCTGCACTTCCCCAGGTAGGCTCCAGCGCTGTCGCGCGGCCTCCCTTCGCCCTCTCGGTGCGCTGCAAAGCAGCTCCTCCAGAGAAGAGCGGTGGCGAGAGCAGCCCCAGCACCTGCACGTGCCAAGGCCTCGCAGGGAAGTGTGGGCAGGGCTCGGGGGCCCCGTGGCGGGAGGGGAGCTGTGACTGTGATGCGGCATGTCCCACTGTGAGCCCAGCCCGTGTCACCAAGGGGCTCACAGGCACCCTTACCGTCCAAAGCATTTCTCTTGGGCCCACAGGAGGGGCAATTTCACAGCCCCAGAGCAGCCAGACCGCAAAGGGGTTTCAGCAGGTCTCCGCTCTGACCTCCTGCTGCAAGTGCGGCTGACCAGAGCAGACTTCCCAGGCCCGGGCGCCACTGAGGGGCCACTGGCTCCATGGATTCCCCCACCACCCCGGGCCCCTGGGCCAGTGCTCCACCACCCTTAGGCTACAGCGCTTTTCCCCGTCTCTCATGGCAATTGCCCCCACTGCCACTACTGCCATTGCCCATCCTCCCGGCCCCCCCCCACCCGGCACCTCTGGGAAGGCTCTGCCTCCACCCTCTCACCCCCCTCCCGTTAGGCCCCTGCCGCCTGATCCTCTTGCGCCTTCTCTTCTCCCGGCTCAACAGCCCCACGCCCTCAGCCTCTCCTCGCACTGCTGGGCTCCAGCTGCCCACCAGCTCCCAGCCCGCCCCACAACGAACGGCTCCTCCAGGGCCACGCTCCCTTCCTGGTGTCCCTGCCCCCCTGCAGCTCCCCCACGGGCCACAGTCCCCTCAGAGGCGCACCTCCTCTGGCATGAAGCGCCTCCTTCCAAAAGTACCTCTCCAGCCATGTCCCCAGCAACGGCTCCTTGCACGGCTCGCCTTCGCTTCCTTCTGCTTTTCTCCAGAAACACGCCTCTGCACCCTTCTCCTCACGAGTGCCCCTTCGTGTGGCCTCCTGTGGCTCCACGGAGGCCGCCCCCAGCTGCGGGATCTGCGGCCCTGCCGCCGCATGCCCCAGGCAGGGGCCGGGCCTCGGTGCCCCGCTCCTCCCTCCCTCCCTCCCTCCCTGCCTGCCTGCCTGCCTGCCTGCCTGCCTGCCCGCCCGCTGCCCCAGCGTTGGGGGAAAGCCTTGCCCGGGCCCTGGGCGGCGCTGCGGGCTCCCTGCTGTGCCCAGAGCCCCCGGCCCCGCACGGGCAGCCCCGAGCAGCACGCCCAGGTGGCACTGCTTGCTGCGCAGTAAGGACTGGTGCCAGGGACTGTCGGGGATGGGGGAGGCCCCGCTGCCCGCGGGGAGGCGGGAGGCAGGCAGCGTTGAGCCGGGGCCCGGCAGCCCACCGGGAGCTGGTGGGGGTGTGGGGCAGAGCCATAGCAAGGGAAGGGGCCAGAGTGCAGGAGGCAATCCCAGGTGCCCCCTCCCCGAGCAGAGGGGCCTGGGAGAAGGCAGGGGGTCAGGGCCGGGCCGGGGGCTGGTGGCCGGGTGCTTGGCTGCGCCATGCTGACCTGCTCATGCCAGGGCATGGCTGCTTTGTGCCGATTGCAGGCAGTGTCCCCCCGCGGAGGAGCTGGCCCCTGCTGGCTTCCCCTTGGGCCATGCAGCTGCCTGCCAGTGCTCAAGGTCCCGCCGGGGCTCCAGCGACGCTGGGAGAGGTGCCGAGGGGGCACCGGCTGCTGCTAGCAACTTCCCGGGGACCCCTGAGGCAGTGGCTGGTGCTGAGGGAAGGGCAGCGGGCAAGGAGCCGCAGGCAGCACTTGTTTGACCCATGCGTTGCCTCTGCTTGCAGGCCACACTGCCCAAGGCATTGGGACTTGAGCGCGGCAGCCAGGCGAGGCAGGGCAGCTGCCGCTGAGGCAGCAGAGCCAAGCCCCAAGCCCCTCCGCTCGGTGAGGCTTGGGAAGGGCAGAGCTGGGAGAAGCTGGTGCCCCTCAAACCTCGTTCTCCCAGCAGAGCAGAGGGCACGTAAGGCAGCGCTTTCAGCCAGTGAAAATTGCTGGCTCATGCCTTCCTTTTTCAGAGGCCTGGTTTGCGCAAGGCCAGCGGTGCTGCCTGCCCACCAGTGCCCACCCAGGCTGCGGTCGGAGGAGACCTGCTCCTTGCATTGGTCCCGACCAGAGTTCGGCACCAGAAGACACAGCCCCTGAGGGGGCACCGCAGCACACAAGTGTGGCTTGGCATGCCTGGCTCACCAGCAGAAAGGGACCATGCAGACTAAGGTGGAGTCAATCAGCCAGAACGGAGCACAGAGCAACAATACAGTTGAAAACACAAAGCCTAGCTAAGTGTGTGTGAGGTTCCCCGTGGGGAGCCCCGTGATGCTTCTGGGGAGGCCTTGGGCAGGGAGGTGCCTCCTGCCGAGGCCCCCGGCAGCTGGGATGCCGGCTGCAGGGCTTTCGGCAGCTCCAGCTTCCCTCTTCCTGCCCTGCCAGGGGTGAAGGCCAGGCTGCCTGCAGGGATGGGCTACTGCCGCCCCCAGGCCTCCTGAGGAGGGGCAGTGCAGCCCCAAAACCACCTTGCAAAGCCGGCAGCCCTGGGCGTGGGCTGAGGTGGGTGCCAGGGTGCACGCTGGAGCGCAGACTCTGGGATCCACAGGCCTCCAAGGCCAGGGCCTGCAGGGCCAGGGCAGGGATGACGAGGCTGTGGGGCTCTGACCCTGCAAGAGAGACCGCAGGAACACCTTGTGCTGGCCCTGGGCTGAGAGCAGAGGGGAGCAGGAGGCTTCGTGGCCTCCACGCCCCAAACCAACAGCAAATTTGTGCCCAAAAGCTCTCAGAGGAGGCTTCAGTCCCGGTCAGCTGCCCGTGTCCTGCACTGATTTCGTATGCTCAAACCTTGTGATGGGCAGAAGGCAACATGCTTGTACCCCAAGGCAGCCCCCTTTAGTGGCCAAGCCAAGGACCTGCTCTTAGCATCACTGCAGGAGTAACCGTCTAATTAAAGGCTTGCAATTAGCCCACCTCCAATTAGTGCACAGCAACTCAAACAAAGGGTCTTCTTAAAGGACAAGTCTCCTTAATGCAACCTAAATGGTCCTACGTTCCCTGTGCAGGGGCGACCCTTCTAAATCCCCCACCGCCAAGGCTGCGGCGCACATGAGCATGGGCATGGGCATTGGCTTCAGGGTCCCAGCTCCTTCCTCAGTGGGAGGCGGCTGCTGCTGGTGGCTTCCTCCATCGCATAGTTGGGCTGACACTATTAAGCCTGCTCCTAATAGGCTCTCTTAAGGCTAATAATGTGGCATACATAGCCAACAAATGCTAGAAGGAGTCACCAAAACTAAAGCAGCACTTTAAAATGCAACTCCTACATTTAGCATCGAGGAAATAAGCCCCTCCACCTTACTCCCAATTTGACACTCTCGGGAGAGTGCTTTAGGGGATGCTAATGCGTGTTTTGCCCTTCCTTGCTCCAACACGGGTCAGGCTCAGCACAGTGGAGAGGGAAAGACTCTGGCGGGGCGGAGGGGGTGGGGTGCGAGCTTTGTGCTCGCCCAGGGCCCTGCACTGGCCCCCTCCTCTGTCCTGCCCCTGAACATCCCAGACTCCGTTGGCTACAGTCGCCTGCTCCTTGCCAGGCCTTTGTGTTGACTCTGATGAGCCTTTGGGCGTTTCATGTCACTCTAGGAGCTGGAAGAGAGCCTGCCTCATGACACGGGGTTGCAAGGAGAGCCACTGGCCGTGGAAGAGGACTGCTTGCCTGGCCTCGCTCAGGAGTCCCATCCTGCCCACCCCGGGCATCTCTCTCTTTCCTGCCCGCTGACACGGTCTTTCTCCGGAGGGAAGCAGTGAGGCTACATCTCCGCACAGTGCTGGGTGGCCTGGGGAAGGCCGGGCACATGCCAAGCGGGGAGCTGGACACAGGTCTCCACCGAGTGCTGTCGGGGGGCTGGCACCGGTGCCTGGGGCACGTGTGCTCCAGGCACTTCCCAAATAAGCTCCACTGGTGCGGCCTCCTCTTCACCTGGATGTTGAGTTCCAGGGCCTCCTGCCACGCCTCCTCCAGCAGGAACAGGGCCTGCGCAGGCGTACTGCTTTCCTGCCCTTCAGCCTGCTCCTGGTGGGGAATGCAGGTGTGCGGGCATGTCCGGGTGTCCTGCCTCATTTCAGCAGGGTCACTTGCTCCTGCTGGTTCCTTCTGTGGCCCCCACCTGGCCTCACAGAGCCCCACATCCTGCCCGTCAACCCCAAGGGGGACGCAAGGCCCTCAGCTCACCCAAGAGAGAACCCCCAACCTCCCTCTGCTCGTCCACCCACCCGCCTCAGCATATAGCACGGCCCAAGGCCCATCCCTGGGCCCTGGCACTGTCACGGTCCCTCTCCTGACCACAGGACCCACTGGCGCTGGTGAGTGCCCGAGCAGTTAGGCCGCTGTCTTTTCTCCCATGGCCAGTGACTTGCAGGGCTGTGCAGGACCCAGGAGTCCTGCTGGCCTGTCCCTCCATAACGTACCAGGGGCAGGGAGTCGCAGAGCTGCACCTCGGAGGTGCTCTGGGGCCTAGCAAGTGCAGGGGACCGGAGGGGGCCTGGGAGCATGCCTGGGGCCACTGGCACATCAGGACAGGGCAGGAGCCCAGGAGGGAGAATCCAAGCACACGGGTAGCAGGCCCGGCCGGCCCTGCCGAGCTCCACTGGGTTGAAGAGCGGCCCAGCAGGGGCTGTGCAGGGCAGGGAAATGGGGACTGCTCCCCAGCCTCACAGCCCCAGCCTGCGGGGCTGAGGGGCTGCCCTGGCCCACAGGGCCCTGGCACACGCGTTTGCACATGGGAAGGGAGGCATCTGCACCTCCAGGCAGCAGTCAGCGGCTGGCAGGGTAGGGAGACTACGGGCCCTGCGGCAGATGAGCAGAGCCCGTGGGAGCACAAGGAGCAGCCGAGGGCTGACGGAGGCCCAGGGACAAGCACGGCTCATCCCAGCTTTGCCTGCCTGGAGAGCCCTGCAGCTGCAGCAAAAAGCCAGGCATCTGCGCTCCCAGGTGGCCGGCCGCACCGCTCCACCCCACAGCAACTCCCGCCTTTGCCCTTCACCCTTCCCCATGCAACCCTGAGAAGGGCTCCAGCGTCCCTGCACACCAGCCCTCAGAGCACCCCTGGGGCTGTGGGCACGTCAGGTGCAGCTGTGTCCTGGCCACCATGGTGTGCACCGTGCAGTGTCTCTGTGCGTGTGGAGAGCGCGGGCGCGTGTGCGGATGCGTGTGCAGCGTCAATGGTGTGCCGGGCTGGCGCACGTGCACTGTGCAGGTGCAGGCCTGGCTGTGCGGGAGGGTCTTGGTGAGTGAGAGGTGTGAGCTGTGTGCGTAGCCGTCCTGTGGAGGGTAATGAAGGAAGGGGCATGTGTCTGTGCGTGTGTCTGTGCGCTGTGCTGAGAACGGGTTAGGCGGTGGTGTGCATGCACGTGCACTCTGTGGCGCGCGTGCCTGCATGCTGCGGCCCGTGTGTGGGCGATATTCTGTTCAGGCTCTACAAAATAACTGGAGGAGCACATGGGTTTGTACAGCTCTTCCTTTCATCTTTCAGGAGCACGCTTCCAGACTTCGCCGCAATAGTCACGTTTCCTCTGCACCACCAGCAAGTCCTGGTCCCTTTCCCTTTGAGCCTGGAGAGTCATCCGCTGCCCAGGGCTAGGGCATGGAAAAGGAACCGTTTGGTTTCAGGCACAGGCAGAAGGGCACGGAAATGCTGCAGGCCTAGCGCAGGGCACATCTTCTGGCCTCTGCCTCTGCTGGCATTCCTATGCTTTCTCGGATGGGCGAGGGGCCCCCTGGGGTGCGAGGCAAGGACATGACCACATGACTACCACGGGCAGGTAATCAGCCTGCACAGGAGTCAGGCGCGGGATGAGACTTTGCCCCAAACTGGCATCAAAGCACACGGCAAGGCCTCCACGTGTGGAGACTTGGGGAGGCAAGGACGGAGCGTGCCTTTGGAAAAGGGAGAGCCAAAGCGTCGCTCCAGGAATCCTGTCACCTTGGGTAGCCCCCGTGTTCTGGTCCCACCTGGGAATCCTACCCCTGAGAGCCCAACACCTGCCCCTGGGCTGGAAGGCTGCCTGCTCCCAGGCCACAGCCTCCAAAGCCTGTTGCTCTCCCTCGACGGGTGCCAGAAAAAACCCCCCCCCCCCTCCCCTCCTCTGGGCTCCTCCTGGGTGTGGAAGGAAGGCCAGTGCAGGGGAAGGCAAAACAGCACCCCCAGCTGGAGAAATTTACCAGAGGAAGCGCTTCTCTTGGGAATTCCTCTGCCGATTCAGCTCTACCCTCTGCTTCCACTCTTCCCGACGCGCTTGGTAAGTCTCCAAGACTTGCAGGGTGTGGCTTGCTCGTACAGAAAGCTGCCTGCAAGAGCAGGGAAAAAGTTCCCTCTCCCCTTCTGGCTGAGGCCCTCCTGCCTCTCCCCTCCACCAGCCCCTGCACACCCGCTCCCGCTGGCGGTGCCCGCAGCCTTCAACTTGCCCCATGCAGCTTGGGGCTGCCTGGCATCAGGGCCTTGCCCAAGGCATTGCCACGTCAACAGAAATCAGGGGACACCATACCCAGCCCCATGGCTCAGGAACTGCGCTTCCTCACACCTCGGACAGGTGCTGCCACTGCACCTTTCCAGGCCGGGGCTGGGGCCGGGGCCCGGGCCCGGGCACACTTACTCTTTGTGCAGCCGCGGCAGTCTCTCGGGCTTCCTCTTCTCTGCTCGGGGCACGAAGGCAGCAGTGCTCGCCTCTTTCCCAAGCGGGGGCCCTGGTGAGGCTGGCCGAACCTCCGGCAGTGGTTCAGCATGCCGCCAAGCCTGCGTTGGCGCCAGAGGACAACTCTGAAGCTGCTTCTCACCTCCCTCACGTGCTCTCAACTCTCAGCACGGGGAGAAGCCAGCCACTACAGGGCCTGTGCGTCCCCCCAGCACACTTGTGTCTGCTTTGCCCTCAGAAAGCCCCATGAGGAGCACAGCGCCAGGCAGGGACCCTGCACTCGTAGCCTGGCCACGCTTCACCACACTTCCCTGCTGGCCCCTCTGCTTACCTGTGCTGCCTTGTGCTGATGCCCGCAAGCAGGAATTGCAGTTCGAGGTCTGCCTTGAGCAGGTCCTTCCTGCTTGCCGTCCTCTTCCGCCTTAGAGGAGCTCTCCTGAATTGTCTGCAGCCGGCTAAAAACACACAAGCCGCGTGAGGTGATTGGAGTTCCGGGTGAGGCTGTTCTGCATCTTGCGCTCACAAGCGGCTCGGGGCCAGCCTCTGCAGCACAAGGCAGTTCTGCTGGAGCTTTTGGTGTAGCTGAGTCCTTGCGTTCATGTCAACAGTGAGGAAAGAAAGCCTTGAGCTGCAGCACTGGCAGCGGGCCCAGGAGGCCCTAAGGAAAGCTCGGGATGCCCAGGTGTGGGCCCTCTCTGGGTGGCACAAGGGGAAAACCAATGCCGTTTGCAGCACCCAGAGCCTGCAGAGACCACTAGCCACCTCCTGCCAAAGGCACTGAAGTCAGGGACGTGCTCAGAAAGACTCTGTTTTGGGGTGAAACGGGACTATTAGTGGGGGAGCCACTGTCGGGGAAGGAGGAAGTGTACTAGGCACACAAGCAAGCCCGGCATGTAGTTCTCTCTGGTATGTAGTTCTCTCTGGCACTCCTCCTGTGCCAGACAACCGCCACACCCCTGCCCCTGCCACCCCAGCCCAACAACCTTCGGAAGACATTCACAGGCATTACGTCCAACCTAAAAAGCAGGGAAAACAGACCCTACTCTCTGCTGCTGGGGCAGGGGCTTCTGACTTTCACATTCCTCTGAGAAGTGCTCTCATTCCCACTGCAACCAAAGGAGGGCCCTTCACATCCATAGGGGAGCAGAAAAACACCCGCCACTGCTGCAGTACTTCTTGCATCAACGCCAGTCCCTGGGACACCACTTGACAACCTCACAGACTTCATACCCACAGAGCGTACAGAAACAGAAACAGCTCCCTCCCTCCCAGAAGCCCAAAAGCACACGGCCACCCGCATGCTTTGCTCCAAGAGCCTCACCTGGCAGCTGGCTTGTTTCCCCTGCTTTCCCATGCCTTTCCTCCCTTCCAGCTGGCCCCAGAGAACGGGGGTGGAGAAAGCCTTTCTCGAGACAGGAGGCGCCCACCACAAGCACTGCCTGGAAGTAGCAAGGCAGAGGAGGCTCCTCAGCAAGCATCGTTCTTTGTCACCATTTGAACAAGAAGGACAGGCAGCTGTGCTCCAGCATCGGACCAAAGAGCCCAATTCCCTTGGAGCTTTGCTCCCAAGCAGGTCTTAGGCCCTTGCTGGCGCACGATCGCGTCCAGCCTTTCCTTTCTGCAGGGCAGTCTTCTGCCCTAGAGTTCTGTGCTGCTTCTACTGCTTTCTCTAGCCCTTAGGCTTCAAAAAGGGGACATGGCTGGCAGGTCCTGGGGACCTCATGCTACTCTCTCCTTTGGCGTGGCTGCAGGCTGGAGGGCAGAGTGTCACACGAGAAGGGGAACAGATTCCTGCCCATCTCTAAGGCGCTCACATGCACAGACTTGCAAGCTAGAGCAGGGCCCCGAGTGCCAGGGCAAAGTGCCCCTCAGCAGTGGCAGCTGCAGTTGGAGCTGCACAACTGCCCTGAGAGCCCCTTCCAGGAGGAGTGCCCCCAGATCTGTCGTGATGAGCAAAGAGAGGCACAGGAGAAGCAGGCCACTAGGCCCGGCACGGCATGTTAAGCTTGCCTCCAGCCCCTCCGCTGCACAGGACAAAAGGAAAACAAACACACCTCTCTCACCAGCCAGCTGGCACTTTACCTTTTCCCTCAGTCTGCTTGTTCTGCTCCCTGTCTTTTGCCGGCCCGCCTTTGGCAGCCTCCCGACACCCTCCGGAGGAAGATGCTGGTCGCACAGGCACAGGCGTGATGACCTCACCCTCACTCCTGGAAACAAGAAAGGGACGAGAGAGACGCTGACAGCAGAGCCTTGCAGAAACCTCCTCTACATGCTTGCCCTCCATCTAGAAAGAGAAAGTCACCAAAAGACTTGTTGGCCGCCCTTCACGTTGCAGTCGGACAGAGTCTACGCAAGAAACAACCCCTTCAAAGAGCTCCAAGAGCACAAGGTCACCCTCAGCCTTTTCTCCAAGAGCCTCACCTGGCAGGCAACTTCCTTCCTTTGCTTTTCCACTCCTCCTGCTTTCTCCCCCCAGCACCAGGTGACGCAGGTGGCAAAGGCCTTTCTTGAGCAAGCAGGCACGCAGCAGGAGCACTCCCTGCAGGCAGGAAAGGAGAAGGCTCTGCAGAAAGCGTCTTTGGGAGCACTTGGTCCAGAAGGACAGGCAGATCTGCTCCAGCACCGCATCAAACAGCCTGATCCCCCGGGAGCCGCGCTCTCTAAGAGCTCTTGCTCCCTAGCACGTCCTTGGCACACCTTAGCAGCCTCTTAGCAGTCCACCTTAGCAGCCTCTTAGCAGTCCTCTCCAGGCAATCTTGCTCCCCACCTTCACACGCCCGGCATCCGCCAGAGAGGCAGACCCCCTCCAGCACTGACACCTCGGGCCCAAATGTCCTAAAGCGAAAGAGGAGCTTGCGCTGGCCACCAGGGCGCAGCACCCCGGGGCAAAACTCTCCCAGGCAGCACATCCTGACCAGGGCTCCAACCACCTACCTACTGCCGAGGACCAACGGAACAAACACGCGCACACACACAAACACACGCCCGCCTGCACACCCTCCTCTCGCTCGCCAGTCACCTGTGGCCTGACCTTTTCTGTCCGCCCGCTCTTCCTCTTTCGGGCGTGTCCGGGATCCCTTGCAGGAAGACGCCACTTGCTGCTTCTCACGGGGAAGCTTCAACTCAAATCTGGAAATGACAAGACGCCACGGTGAAGAGAAGGCACCACTTCCCCTTTGCCTCCTGCCGGCCTTGTACTCAGAAAGAAGGCCTTTCGGGGCACGTGGGGCCCTCCAGGCTCACCCAAGACATGCTTAGGTCACAAACACAGGCCCTGTATGGATCGGGTGCCTTCCACACGATGCCTTTCCTCGGCCAGCCACACACAGCACATTCGGGAACCTTGGCTTTTGGAAGCCTCACCCACGAGAAAGAGACCAGTCACAGGAAAATGTGGCCCCCATTCCTCTCTAGGCCTAAGATTGGTTAGCAGTGCCAAACACCGCCACTATTGCCTGTTCCACCCTGGGGAGACCCCCAGAGTCCCAAGTACTTGCAGACAGCAAGCTAGGAAAGAGTTGCTCCGCAGCAAGTCCTTCCTGAGGAGACAAGCTCCAGCAGGACGCTGCTACCAAGCACGAGCTGAGAAGCAAACGTACCGTGGCAACATGAAGACGCTTCTGGGACCCATGCGGAAAGCCGCGCTCCTTCTTCCTTTTACCACCAGGTGTCTCGTCCCTGGCGTCTGAAACAGACACCGAGGTACGTGAGAGCATGCCAGCGCCATTACTGCCTTGCTCCTAAAGGCAGCAAATCTTTCTTGGGCTCAGGGAAGATGCTGCCCCTGGGACACCCTGAAACAAAGCTGTCTTTCCAAATACTAGCCCTCAACGAGGAAAGCAGAAGATGCCCAGCTCAGAGTGCAGAAGGAGGAACACCGTTGCCAGGCGCTTTGCAAGGGCGAGACTCAAGACGGTCAAGGAGGACGCTCCTTCTCTCTGCCTGCAGACATCAGGCACAGGAGAAGGCGTGTGGTTCGCCAGGGTTTCTGCAGGCTGGCGTTTGCCTCTGGAAGGTCTTGCTCTGCCCCTTCTTGGAAAGACAACTCCTGGCTCAGGCGTGCTCTTAGCCCCACAGTGTCTCCAAGCATTCACATGCTTGCATCCATCGCGTGGAAGAGCAGAAAGAGCCGGCCCTTGCTCGGCCTCTGCCCGGTGGCTAAGACCTGCGGGTGCCAACTCCCTCATGGGGGTGCAAGCAGCTGGGCAGGGCCTGATGAGGGATCTTTGGGAACACAGCCTGACCCAAAGGCCCTGGCCCTGGCCCAGAGAACACGCTGGGCAGAGCCCCCCAAGACAGCAGCAGAGAGAAGGAAGAGACAGGCCCGGGAACCAGTGGCTGGGCTACAGCCTTCTTGCATCTCTCTGAGCAAATCTGCTGGCCCTCTGCAGGAGCGAGCCCTTCAGCTCTGACTGCTTTCACATCGCAGCTGCCTAAGGACACCTGGCAGCTTGCGCTCAAGGACAGGGCCCCACGAGAGAGCTGGGGAAGGGCGTTGGGCTGGCGCAAGGAGACATGCCAAGCAGCGGGCGGATGCACGCGTGGCCCAGAAGAGCCTCGCTCATGCCGCAAGGGCCTCCAGGGGCCCTGGGAAGGCCTGATTAGCGCCAGAGTCATCGACTTACCCCCAGCAGAGCTTCTAGCAGCTTTCCAGTGCCATCCATGCTGAGGAGGAAGTCGTCATAAAACCTCATTGTCACTTCCTTCTTCCGTACAGAAAGAATGCCAATGCCCTTGAAGACAAAGTCCACGTCCTGTCTTTTTGACATGGCCCAGAAGAACGCCATCGCGGTCTCATGTATGGAACACTGCACCGTTGTCAAAGGCATGCGGGCACACACGGAGAGATTCTTGTACTGCAGAGGGACTATTCTTACGTCACCTAGACCGCAGCAAAAGACGAACAACGTCACCTCGGCAGCAGGCTCCAAGAACAAGGGGACAAGACTTTCTGGCAAGACGCTGCTGCTACAGAGCAGGCTCTTGAATCCCCTGCTGCAGCGCCTAGGAGCGGTTTATGGAGTCCCTCCTGGGAAGAGGCCGAGCACTCTGCAAACTCACGGGCTCAGGGGGGCAGCAGTCATTTGGCCAGGGCAGGAAGCAAAAGAAGAAAACTAACCATCCCGAAGGAACCCTTGACCGGAGGGCAGGACAAGGCGGGCAGATGGGTGCAGGGCCCACGACAAAGGGCCCGGCGCCACGCCATTGTGCCCTCTGGCTAAGCCGATGCCACGTCGATAGATACAAGGGCGAAGCAAAGCGCAAGGACGGCACCGCAGCCCGTAAGGACCATTCGGCCCCTCTGGCCCTTGGTAGCCAGCAAAAGTCTCCCTGCGCTGCTGGGGCCAGCAGCCTATCCCTCCCACGCACCCCGCTGCAGGCGTATTACTAGCAAAGCACACCCGGGGGCCCCTCTGAGCACCTGCTCCTGGCTGGCCTGTCCAGCTCAAACAAGCCAAAGTTGCTCTCAGGCCACTTTGAGGCGTTCAGCCATGTCTTCAGAGCAGTTGGCCTGCCCCTCAAGCTTGGGGCAAGGGCAGGCAAAGGTTTTTAACCTGTCTTCTTACCAGGAATGTCTTCTTGAGCGCCCCTGGCCTGGTATTCCTGGGCAACAACCTCCGAAATACGAAACATGGGTCTCCGAACGATCGAAAGCTCCCCGTTCACGGAGCACTCGGAGTGCTTCAGAACATAGAACACCCCCACTCCTAGTATCTTGACACCCTGAGAACAGCAGCAAAGAGGGAGAGAAGGAACAAGCATCAGTAGCCTGGAGACACAAAAACTGTCCGATGGCTTGCCAGAGCGTGGGGGCTGCTGCTCTGCGCCCTGCCCACCCCTAGCATGCCGAGGGCAAGATGGGCCACTTGGGAAAGCTTTGGAGAGAAAGCACATACTCCAGACCTTTCTTTCCTCTTGCTCCTCTGCTCTCCTCAAAAATCTCTTTGCACAAGCAACAGCAGAGACAACATTCCTCCCCTCCATACAGGTGGGGGGAGGGGGTGGCAGGGAGGGGAGCAGGGGGCATTTCCAACAGTGGGCACCAAGTCCTTGGCACTCTGTGGCACAGGGATGTCAGGGCCAGGCAAACCGCCAGCATTTCCGGAGGGGAGGAACAGGACACAAGACCCACCTTGTTCTCTGCCAAGCGCTCTAGAATGTATTCTGAGACGCTGTCCCAAATGCTAACAATCTCTGGAAAGCAAGGCAAAGAGGTATCATGCGCCAAGTCAGCAAGCTCACTACCTTTCAGCACCCCGCTCCCCAGGCAGGTGGCAAGTGCAGGTGAGATGAAACGTACCGCCACCCCAAGCCAAAACACGCAAGGCGCTCCCCAGGACGGCCCTTCCGGACCTCAGCCGCAAGGACACTGCAGGGACGCCTCCGCCCACTTCTAAGCAAGGCTCCTGTCCTTTCAGGTGGCCATGCCAAAGGGCGACCCACCCGCTCGGGAAACGGGGACTAGGTTCCCACAGCAGCGAGAAGACCGTGCAGTGCCTACCCACAGGAGTCACCCACGCTCAGGGCAGCCCCAGCTGCCTCCCCTGCAGGGACCATTTTCACCTCCATTCAACGCCTGCACACACACACGCTCTGCACGGCCACCCGAGCAGCCCCAGCCCTTTCAGCCAGCTGCCAGCTCAGGGCACGCAATCCCCACTGCGAGGCAACCCACGGCTTCTGCCTGCACGTGCCCTGGAAGGCACGGGCAGAGGAAGCTCCTCAGGACAACGAGCCAGCCGGCCCGGCTGCCAAACTCACCCCTGGGCTGCCAACGGTCGAGCGGCCTGCTCTCCCGTGCCACCCACTCGCCCTGTCCAGCCCTCCCCTACAGAGCCCAGCGCTTCCACTGCCTGTCTCGCGGCTCATACCGTCTACAGCCTTACCGTAACGGTTGAGATTCCTGAGCGTTGGAAACATGTCATGCCACAGTTTCGCCATCTTCGCGCCCCCTCGCGCTCAATGGGGCCCTGTAGCAGGAGGGTGCCGAGGAAACTTCTCCTCCCAGGAGCCGCCTCCTCCTCCTCCTCTGCACTTCCCCAGGTAGGCTCCAGCGCTGTCGCGCGGCCTCCCTTCGCCCTCTCGGTGCGCTGCAAAGCAGCTCCTCCAGAGAAGAGCGGTGGCGAGAGCAGCCCCAGCACCTGCACGTGCCAAGGCCTCGCAGGGAAGTGTGGGCAGGGCTCGGGGGCCCCGTGGCGGGAGGGGAGCTGTGACTGTGATGCGGCATGTCCCACTGTGAGCCCAGCCCGTGTCACCAAGGGGCTCACAGGCACCCTTACCGTCCAAAGCATTTCTCTTGGGCCCACAGGAGGGGCAATTTCACAGCCCCAGAGCAGCCAGACTGCAAAGGGGTTTCAGCAGGTCTCCGCTCTGACCTCCTGCTGCAAGTGCGGCTGACCAGAGCAGACTTCCCAGGCCCGGGCGCCACTGAGGGGCCACTGGCTCCATGGATTCCCCCACCACCCCGGGCCCCTGGGCCAGTGCTCCACCACCCTTAGGCTACAGCGCTTTTCCCCGTCTCTCATGGCAATTGCCCCCACTGCCACTACTGCCATTGCCCATCCTCCCGGCCCCCCCCCCCACCCGGCACCTCTGGGAAGGCTCTGCCTCCACCCTCTCACCCCCCTCCCGTTAGGCCCCTGCCGCCTGATCCTCTTGCGCCTTCTCTTCTCCCGGCTCAACAGCCCCACGCCCTCAGCCTCTCCTCGCACTGCTGGGCTCCAGCTGCCCACCAGCTCCCAGCCCGCCCCACAACGAACGGCTCCTCCAGGGCCACGCTCCCTTCCTGGTGTCCCTGCCCCCCTGCAGCTCCCCCACGGGCCACAGTCCCCTCAGAGGCGCACCTCCTCTGGCATGAAGCGCCTCCTTCCAAAAGTACCTCTCCAGCCATGTCCCCAGCAACGGCTCCTTGCACGGCTCGCCTTCGCTTCCTTCTGCTTTTCTCCAGAAACACGCCTCTGCACCCTTCTCCTCACGAGTGCCCCTTCGTGTGGCCTCCTGTGGCTCCACGGAGGCCGCCCCCAGCTGCGGGATCTGCGGCCCTGCCGCCGCATGCCCCAGGCAGGGGCCGGGCCTCGGTGCCCCGCTCCTCCCTCCCTCCCTCCCTCCCTGCCTGCCTGCCTGCCTGCCTGCCTGCCCGCCCGCTGCCCCAGCGTTGGGGGAAAGCCTTGCCCGGGCCCTGGGCGGCGCTGCGGGCTCCCTGCTGTGCCCAGAGCCCCCGGCCCCGCACGGGCAGCCCCGAGCAGCACGCCCAGGTGGCACTGCTTGCTGCGCAGTAAGGACTGGTGCCAGGGACTGTCGGGGATGGGGGAGGCCCCGCTGCCCGCGGGGAGGCGGGAGGCAGGCAGCGTTGAGCCGGGGCCCGGCAGCCCACCGGGAGCTGGTGGGGGTGTGGGGCAGAGCCATAGCAAGGGAAGGGGCCAGAGTGCAGGAGGCAATCCCAGGTGCCCCCTCCCCGAGCAGAGGGGCCTGGGAGAAGGCAGGGGGTCAGGGCCGGGCCGGGGGCTGGTGGCCGGGTGCTTGGCTGCGCCATGCTGACCTGCTCATGCCAGGGCATGGCTGCTTTGCGCCGATTGCAGGCAGTGTCCCCCCGCGGAGGAGCTGGCCCCTGCTGGCTTCCCCTTGGGCCATGCAGCTGCCTGCCAGTGCTCAAGGTCCCGCCGGGGCTCCAGCGACGCTGGGAGAGGTGCCGAGGGGGCACCGGCTGCTGCTAGCAACTTCCCGGGGACCCCTGAGGCAGTGGCTGGTGCTGAGGGAAGGGCAGCGGGCAAGGAGCCGCAGGCAGCACTTGTTTGACCCATGCGTTGCCTCTGCTTGCAGGCCACACTGCCCAAGGCATTGGGACTTGAGCGCGGCAGCCAGGCGAGGCAGGGCAGCTGCCGCTGAGGCAGCAGAGCCAAGCCCCAAGCCCCTCCGCTCGGTGAGGCTTGGGAAGGGCAGAGCTGGGAGAAGCTGGTGCCCCTCAAACCTCGTTCTCCCAGCAGAGCAGAGGGCACGTAAGGCAGCGCTTTCAGCCAGTGAAAATTGCTGGCTCATGCCTTCCTTTTTCAGAGGCCTGGTTTGCGCAAGGCCAGCGGTGCTGCCTGCCCACCAGTGCCCACCCAGGCTGCGGTCGGAGGAGACCTGCTCCTTGCATTGGTCCCGACCAGAGTTCGGCACCAGAAGACACAGCCCCTGAGGGGGCACCGCAGCACACAAGTGTGGCTTGGCATGCCTGGCTCACCAGCAGAAAGGGACCATGCAGACTAAGGTGGAGTCAATCAGCCAGAACGGAGCACAGAGCAACAATACAGTTGAAAACACAAAGCCTAGCTAAGTGTGTGTGAGGTTCCCCGTGGGGAGCCCCGTGATGCTTCTGGGGAGGCCTTGGGCAGGGAGGTGCCTCCTGCCGAGGCCCCCGGCAGCTGGGATGCCGGCTGCAGGGCTTTCGGCAGCTCCAGCTTCCCTCTTCCTGCCCTGCCAGGGGTGAAGGCCAGGCTGCCTGCAGGGATGGGCTACTGCCACCCCCAGGCCTCCTGAGGAGGGGCAGTGCAGCCCCAAAACCACCTTGCAAAGCCGGCAGCCCTGGGCGTGGGCTGAGGTGGGTGCCAGGGTGCACGCTGGAGCGCAGACTCTGGGATCCACAGGCCTCCAAGGCCAGGGCCTGCAGGGCCAGGGCAGGGATGACGAGGCTGTGGGGCTCTGACCCTGCAAGAGAGACCGCAGGAACACCTTGTGCTGGCCCTGGGCTGAGAGCAGAGGGGAGCAGGAGGCTTCGTGGCCTCCACGCCCCAAACCAACAGCAAATTTGTGCCCAAAAGCTCTCAGAGGAGGCTTCAGTCCCGGTCAGCTGCCCGTGTCCTGCACTGATTTCGTATGCTCAAACCTTGTGATGGGCAGAAGGCAACATGCTTGTACCCCAAGGCAGCCCCCTTTAGTGGCCAAGCCAAGGACCTGCTCTTAGCATCACTGCAGGAGTAACCGTCTAATTAAAGGCTTGCAATTAGCCCACCTCCAATTAGTGCACAGCAACTCAAACAAAGGGTCTTCTTAAAGGACAAGTCTCCTTAATGCAACCTAAATGGTCCTACGTTCCCTGTGCAGGGGCGACCCTTCTAAATCCCCCACCGCCAAGGCTGCGGCGCACATGAGCATGGGCATGGGCATTGGCTTCAGGGTCCCAGCTCCTTCCTCAGTGGGAGGCGGCTGCTGCTGGTGGCTTCCTCCATCGCATAGTTGGGCTGACACTATTAAGCCTGCTCCTAATAGGCTCTCTTAAGGCTAATAATGTGGCATACATAGCCAACAAATGCTAGAAGGAGTCACCAAAACTAAAGCAGCACTTTAAAATGCAACTCCTACATTTAGCATCGAGGAAATAAGCCCCTCCACCTTACTCCCAATTTGACACTCTCGGGAGAGTGCTTTAGGGGATGCTAATGCGTGTTTTGCCCTTCCTTGCTCCAACACGGGTCAGGCTCAGCACAGTGGAGAGGGAAAGACTCTGGCGGGGCGGAGGGGGTGGGGTGCGAGCTTTGTGCTCGCCCAGGGCCCTGCACTGGCCCCCTCCTCTGTCCTGCCCCTGAACATCCCAGACTCCGTTGGCTACAGTCGCCTGCTCCTTGCCAGGCCTTTGTGTTGACTCTGATGAGCCTTTGGGCGTTTCATGTCACTCTAGGAGCTGGAAGAGAGCCTGCCTCATGACACGGGGTTGCAAGGAGAGCCACTGGCCGTGGAAGAGGACTGCTTGCCTGGCCTCGCTCAGGAGTCCCATCCTGCCCACCCCGGGCATCTCTCTCTTTCCTGCCCGCTGACACGGTCTTTCTCCGGAGGGAAGCAGTGAGGCTACATCTCCGCACAGTGCTGGGTGGCCTGGGGAAGGCCGGGCACATGCCAAGCGGGGAGCTGGACACAGGTCTCCACCGAGTGCTGTCGGGGGGCTGGCACCGGTGCCTGGGGCACGTGTGCTCCAGGCACTTCCCAAATAAGCTCCACTGGTGCGGCCTCCTCTTCACCTGGATGTTGAGTTCCAGGGCCTCCTGCCACGCCTCCTCCAGCAGGAACAGGGCCTGCGCAGGCGTACTGCTTTCCTGCCCTTCAGCCTGCTCCTGGTGGGGAATGCAGGTGTGCGGGCATGTCCGGGTGTCCTGCCTCATTTCAGCAGGGTCACTTGCTCCTGCTGGTTCCTTCTGTGGCCCCACCTGGCCTCACAGAGCCCCACATCCTGCCCGTCAACCCCAAGGGGGACGCAAGGCCCTCAGCTCACCCAAGAGAGAACCCCCAACCTCCCTCTGCTCGTCCACCCACCCGCCTCAGCATATAGCACGGCCCAAGGCCCATCCCTGGGCCCTGGCACTGTCACGGTCCCTCTCCTGACCACAGGACCCACTGGCGCTGGTGAGTGCCCGAGCAGTTAGGCCGCTGTCTTTTCTCCCATGGCCAGTGACTTGCAGGGCTGTGCAGGACCCAGGAGTCCTGCTGGCCTGTCCCTCCATAACGTACCAGGGGCAGGGAGTCGCAGAGCTGCACCTCGGAGGTGCTCTGGGGCCTAGCAAGTGCAGGGGACCGGAGGGGGCCTGGGAGCATGCCTGGGGCCACTGGCACATCAGGACAGGGCAGGAGCCCAGGAGGGAGAATCCAAGCACACGGGTAGCAGGCCCGGCCGGCCCTGCCGAGCTCCACTGGGTTGAAGAGCGGCCCAGCAGGGGCTGTGCAGGGCAGGGAAATGGGGACTGCTCCCCAGCCTCACAGCCCCAGCCTGCGGGGCTGAGGGGCTGCCCTGGCCCACAGGGCCCTGGCACACGCGTTTGCACATGGGAAGGGAGGCATCTGCACCTCCAGGCAGCAGTCAGCGGCTGGCAGGGTAGGGAGACTACGGGCCCTGCGGCAGATGAGCAGAGCCCGTGGGAGCACAAGGAGCAGCCGAGGGCTGACGGAGGCCCAGGGACAAGCACGGCTCATCCCAGCTTTGCCTGCCTGGAGAGCCCTGCAGCTGCAGCAAAAAGCCAGGCATCTGCGCTCCCAGGTGGCCGGCCGCACCGCTCCACCCCACAGCAACTCCCGCCTTTGCCCTTCACCCTTCCCCATGCAACCCTGAGAAGGGCTCCAGCGTCCCTGCACACCAGCCCTCAGAGCACCCCTGGGGCTGTGGGCACGTCAGGTGCAGCTGTGTCCTGGCCACCATGGTGTGCACCGTGCAGTGTCTCTGTGCGTGTGGAGAGCGCGGGCGCGTGTGCGGATGCGTGTGCAGCGTCAATGGTGTGCCGGGCTGGCGCACGTGCACTGTGCAGGTGCAGGCCTGGCTGTGCGGGAGGGTCTTGGTGAGTGAGAGGTGTGAGCTGTGTGCGTAGCCGTCCTGTGGAGGGTAATGAAGGAAGGGGCATGTGTCTGTGCGTGTGTCTGTGCGCTGTGCTGAGAACGGGTTAGGCGGTGGTGTGCATGCACGTGCACTCTGTGGCGCGCGTGCCTGCATGCTGCGGCCCGTGTGTGGGCGATATTCTGTTCAGGCTCTACAAAATAACTGGAGGAGCACATGGGTTTGTACAGCTCTTCCTTTCATCTTTCAGGAGCACGCTTCCAGACTTCGCCGCAATAGTCACGTTTCCTCTGCACCACCAGCAAGTCCTGGTCCCTTTCCCTTTGAGCCTGGAGAGTCATCCGCTGCCCAGGGCTAGGGCATGGAAAAGGAACCGTTTGGTTTCAGGCACAGGCAGAAGGGCACGGAAATGCTGCAGGCCTAGCGCAGGGCACATCTTCTGGCCTCTGCCTCTGCTGGCATTCCTATGCTTTCTCGGATGGGCGAGGGGCCCCCTGGGGTGCGAGGCAAGGACATGACCACATGACTACCACGGGCAGGTAATCAGCCTGCACAGGAGTCAGGCGCGGGATGAGACTTTGCCCCAAACTGGCATCAAAGCACACGGCAAGGCCTCCACGTGTGGAGACTTGGGGAGGCAAGGACGGAGCGTGCCTTTGGAAAAGGGAGAGCCAAAGCGTCGCTCCAGGAATCCTGTCACCTTGGGTAGCCCCCGTGTTCTGGTCCCACCTGGGAATCCTACCCCTGAGAGCCCAACACCTGCCCCTGGGCTGGAAGGCTGCCTGCTCCCAGGCCACAGCCTCCAAAGCCTGTTGCTCTCCCTCGACGGGTGCCAGAAAAAACCCCCCCCCCCCTCCCCTCCTCTGGGCTGCTCCTGGGTGTGGAAGGAAGGCCAGTGCAGGGGAAGGCAAAACAGCACCCCCAGCTGGAGAAATTTACCAGAGGAAGCGCTTCTCTTGGGAATTCCTCTGCCGATTCAGCTCTACCCTCTGCTTCCACTCTTCCCGACGCGCTTGGTAAGTCTCCAAGACTTGCAGGGTGTGGCTTGCTCGTACAGAAAGCTGCCTGCAAGAGCAGGGAAAAAGTTCCCTCTCCCCTTCTGGCTGAGGCCCTCCTGCCTCTCCCCTCCACCAGCCCCTGCACACCCGCTCCCGCTGGCGGTGCCCGCAGCCTTCAACTTGCCCCATGCAGCTTGGGGCTGCCTGGCATCAGGGCCTTGCCCAAGGCATTGCCACGTCAACAGAAATCAGGGGACACCATACCCAGCCCCATGGCTCAGGAACTGCGCTTCCTCACACCTCGGACAGGTGCTGCCACTGCACCTTTCCAGGCCGGGGCTGGGGCCGGGGCCCGGGCCCGGGCACACTTACTCTTTGTGCAGCCGCGGCAGTCTCTCGGGCTTCCTCTTCTCTGCTCGGGGCACGAAGGCAGCAGTGCTCGCCTCTTTCCCAAGCGGGGGCCCTGGTGAGGCTGGCCGAACCTCCGGCAGTGGTTCAGCATGCCGCCAAGCCTGCGTTGGCGCCAGAGGACAACTCTGAAGCTGCTTCTCACCTCCCTCACGTGCTCTCAACTCTCAGCACGGGGAGAAGCCAGCCACTACAGGGCCTGTGCGTCCCCCCAGCACACTTGTGTCTGCTTTGCCCTCAGAAAGCCCCATGAGGAGCACAGCGCCAGGCAGGGACCCTGCACTCGTAGCCTGGCCACGCTTCACCACACTTCCCTGCTGGCCCCTCTGCTTACCTGTGCTGCCTTGTGCTGATGCCCGCAAGCAGGAATTGCAGTTCGAGGTCTGCCTTGAGCAGGTCCTTCCTGCTTGCCGTCCTCTTCCGCCTTAGAGGAGCTCTCCTGAATTGTCTGCAGCCGGCTAAAAACACACAAGCCGCGTGAGGTGATTGGAGTTCCGGGTGAGGCTGTTCTGCATCTTGCGCTCACAAGCGGCTCGGGGCCAGCCTCTGCAGCACAAGGCAGTTCTGCTGGAGCTTTTGGTGTAGCTGAGTCCTTGCGTTCATGTCAACAGTGAGGAAAGAAAGCCTTGAGCTGCAGCACTGGCAGCGGGCCCAGGAGGCCCTAAGGAAAGCTCGGGATGCCCAGGTGTGGGCCCTCTCTGGGTGGCACAAGGGGAAAACCAATGCCGTTTGCAGCACCCAGAGCCTGCAGAGACCACTAGCCACCTCCTGCCAAAGGCACTGAAGTCAGGGACGTGCTCAGAAAGACTCTGTTTTGGGGTGAAACGGGACTATTAGTGGGGGAGCCACTGTCGGGGAAGGAGGAAGTGTACTAGGCACACAAGCAAGCCCGGCATGTAGTTCTCTCTGGTATGTAGTTCTCTCTGGCACTCCTCCTGTGCCAGACAACCGCCACACCCCTGCCCCTGCCACCCCAGCCCAACAACCTTCGGAAGACATTCACAGGCATTACGTCCAACCTAAAAAGCAGGGAAAACAGACCCTACTCTCTGCTGCTGGGGCAGGGGCTTCTGACTTTCACATTCCTCTGAGAAGTGCTCTCATTCCCACTGCAACCAAAGGAGGGCCCTTCACATCCATAGGGGAGCAGAAAAACACCCGCCACTGCTGCAGTACTTCTTGCATCAACGCCAGTCCCTGGGACACCACTTGACAACCTCACAGACTTCATACCCACAGAGCGTACAGAAACAGAAACAGCTCCCTCCCTCCCAGAAGCCCAAAAGCACACGGCCACCCGCATGCTTTGCTCCAAGAGCCTCACCTGGCAGCTGGCTTGTTTCCCCTGCTTTCCCATGCCTTTCCTCCCTTCCAGCTGGCCCCAGAGAACGGGGGTGGAGAAAGCCTTTCTCGAGACAGGAGGCGCCCACCACAAGCACTGCCTGGAAGTAGCAAGGCAGAGGAGGCTCCTCAGCAAGCATCGTTCTTTGTCACCATTTGAACAAGAAGGACAGGCAGCTGTGCTCCAGCATCGGACCAAAGAGCCCAATTCCCTTGGAGCTTTGCTCCCAAGCAGGTCTTAGGCCCTTGCTGGCGCACGATCGCGTCCAGCCTTTCCTTTCTGCAGGGCAGTCTTCTGCCCTAGAGTTCTGTGCTGCTTCTACTGCTTTCTCTAGCCCTTAGGCTTCAAAAAGGGGACATGGCTGGCAGGTCCTGGGGACCTCATGCTACTCTCTCCTTTGGCGTGGCTGCAGGCTGGAGGGCAGAGTGTCACACGAGAAGGGGAACAGATTCCTGCCCATCTCTAAGGCGCTCACATGCACAGACTTGCAAGCTAGAGCAGGGCCCCGAGTGCCAGGGCAAAGTGCCCCTCAGCAGTGGCAGCTGCAGTTGGAGCTGCACAACTGCCCTGAGAGCCCCTTCCAGGAGGAGTGCCCCCAGATCTGTCGTGATGAGCAAAGAGAGGCACAGGAGAAGCAGGCCACTAGGCCCGGCACGGCATGTTAAGCTTGCCTCCAGCCCCTCCGCTGCACAGGACAAAAGGAAAACAAACACACCTCTCTCACCAGCCAGCTGGCACTTTACCTTTTCCCTCAGTCTGCTTGTTCTGCTCCCTGTCTTTTGCCGGCCCGCCTTTGGCAGCCTCCCGACACCCTCCGGAGGAAGATGCTGGTCGCACAGGCACAGGCGTGATGACCTCACCCTCACTCCTGGAAACAAGAAAGGGACGAGAGAGACGCTGACAGCAGAGCCTTGCAGAAACCTCCTCTACATGCTTGCCCTCCATCTAGAAAGAGAAAGTCACCAAAAGACTTGTTGGCCGCCCTTCACGTTGCAGTCGGACAGAGTCTACGCAAGAAACAACCCCTTCAAAGAGCTCCAAGAGCACAAGGTCACCCTCAGCCTTTTCTCCAAGAGCCTCACCTGGCAGGCAACTTCCTTCCTTTGCTTTTCCACTCCTCCTGCTTTCTCCCCCCAGCACCAGGTGACGCAGGTGGCAAAGGCCTTTCTTGAGCAAGCAGGCACGCAGCAGGAGCACTCCCTGCAGGCAGGAAAGGAGAAGGCTCTGCAGAAAGCGTCTTTGGGAGCACTTGGTCCAGAAGGACAGGCAGATCTGCTCCAGCACCGCATCAAACAGCCTGATCCCCCGGGAGCCGCGCTCTCTAAGAGCTCTTGCTCCCTAGCACGTCCTTGGCACACCTTAGCAGCCTCTTAGCAGTCCACCTTAGCAGCCTCTTAGCAGTCCTCTCCAGGCAATCTTGCTCCCCACCTTCACACGCCCGGCATCCGCCAGAGAGGCAGACCCCCTCCAGCACTGACACCTCGGGCCCAAATGTCCTAAAGCGAAAGAGGAGCTTGCGCTGGCCACCAGGGCGCAGCACCCCGGGGCAAAACTCTCCCAGGCAGCACATCCTGACCAGGGCTCCAACCACCTACCTACTGCCGAGGACCAACGGAACAAACACGCGCACACACACAAACACACGCCCGCCTGCACACCCTCCTCTCGCTCGCCAGTCACCTGTGGCCTGACCTTTTCCGTCCGCCCGCTCTTCCTCTTTCGGGCGTGTCCGGGATCCCTTGCAGGAAGACGCCACTTGCTGCTTCTCACGGGGAAGCTTCAACTCAAATCTGGAAATGACAAGACGCCACGGTGAAGAGAAGGCACCACTTCCCCTTTGCCTCCTGCCGGCCTTGTACTCAGAAAGAAGGCCTTTCGGGGCACGTGGGGCCCTCCAGGCTCACCCAAGACATGCTTAGGTCACAAACACAGGCCCTGTATGGATCGGGTGCCTTCCACACGATGCCTTTCCTCGGCCAGCCACACACAGCACATTCGGGAACCTTGGCTTTTGGAAGCCTCACCCACGAGAAAGAGACCAGTCACAGGAAAATGTGGCCCCCATTCCTCTCTAGGCCTAAGATTGGTTAGCAGTGCCAAACACCGCCACTATTGCCTGTTCCACCCTGGGGAGACCCCCAGAGTCCCAAGTACTTGCAGACAGCAAGCTAGGAAAGAGTTGCTCCGCAGCAAGTCCTTCCTGAGGAGACAAGCTCCAGCAGGACGCTGCTACCAAGCACGAGCTGAGAAGCAAACGTACCGTGGCAACATGAAGACGCTTCTGGGACCCATGCGGAAAGCCGCGCTCCTTCTTCCTTTTACCACCAGGTGTCTCGTCCCTGGCGTCTGAAACAGACACCGAGGTACGTGAGAGCATGCCAGCGCCATTACTGCCTTGCTCCTAAAGGCAGCAAATCTTTCTTGGGCTCAGGGAAGATGCTGCCCCTGGGACACCCTGAAACAAAGCTGTCTTTCCAAATACTAGCCCTCAACGAGGAAAGCAGAAGATGCCCAGCTCAGAGTGCAGAAGGAGGAACACCGTTGCCAGGCGCTTTGCAAGGGCGAGACTCAAGACGGTCAAGGAGGACGCTCCTTCTCTCTGCCTGCAGACATCAGGCACAGGAGAAGGCGTGTGGTTCGCCAGGGTTTCTGCAGGCTGGCGTTTGCCTCTGGAAGGTCTTGCTCTGCCCCTTCTTGGAAAGACAACTCCTGGCTCAGGCGTGCTCTTAGCCCCACAGTGTCTCCAAGCATTCACATGCTTGCATCCATCGCGTGGAAGAGCAGAAAGAGCCGGCCCTTGCTCGGCCTCTGCCCGGTGGCTAAGACCTGCGGGTGCCAACTCCCTCATGGGGGTGCAAGCAGCTGGGCAGGGCCTGATGAGGGATCTTTGGGAACACAGCCTGACCCAAAGGCCCTGGCCCTGGCCCAGAGAACACGCTGGGCAGAGCCCCCCAAGACAGCAGCAGAGAGAAGGAAGAGACAGGCCCGGGAACCAGTGGCTGGGCTACAGCCTTCTTGCATCTCTCTGAGCAAATCTGCTGGCCCTCTGCAGGAGCGAGCCCTTCAGCTCTGACTGCTTTCACATCGCAGCTGCCTAAGGACACCTGGCAGCTTGCGCTCAAGGACAGGGCCCCACGAGAGAGCTGGGGAAGGGCGTTGGGCTGGCGCAAGGAGACATGCCAAGCAGCGGGCGGATGCACGCGTGGCCCAGAAGAGCCTCGCTCATGCCGCAAGGGCCTCCAGGGGCCCTGGGAAGGCCTGATTAGCGCCAGAGTCATCGACTTACCCCCAGCAGAGCTTCTAGCAGCTTTCCAGTGCCATCCATGCTGAGGAGGAAGTCGTCATAAAACCTCATTGTCACTTCCTTCTTCCGTACAGAAAGAATGCCAATGCCCTTGAAGACAAAGTCCACGTCCTGTCTTTTTGACATGGCCCAGAAGAACGCCATCGCGGTCTCATGTATGGAACACTGCACCGTTGTCAAAGGCATGCGGGCACACACGGAGAGATTCTTGTACTGCAGAGGGACTATTCTTACGTCACCTAGACCGCAGCAAAAGACGAACAACGTCACCTCGGCAGCAGGCTCCAAGAACAAGGGGACAAGACTTTCTGGCAAGACGCTGCTGCTACAGAGCAGGCTCTTGAATCCCCTGCTGCAGCGCCTAGGAGCGGTTTATGGAGTCCCTCCTGGGAAGAGGCCGAGCACTCTGCAAACTCACGGGCTCAGGGGGGCAGCAGTCATTTGGCCAGGGCAGGAAGCAAAAGAAGAAAACTAACCATCCCGAAGGAACCCTTGACCGGAGGGCAGGACAAGGCGGGCAGATGGGTGCAGGGCCCACGACAAAGGGCCCGGCGCCACGCCATTGTGCCCTCTGGCTAAGCCGATGCCACGTCGATAGATACAAGGGCGAAGCAAAGCGCAAGGACGGCACCGCAGCCCGTAAGGACCATTCGGCCCCTCTGGCCCTTGGTAGCCAGCAAAAGTCTCCCTGCGCTGCTGGGGCCAGCAGCCTATCCCTCCCACGCACCCCGCTGCAGGCGTATTACTAGCAAAGCACACCCGGGGGCCCCTCTGAGCACCTGCTCCTGGCTGGCCTGTCCAGCTCAAACAAGCCAAAGTTGCTCTCAGGCCACTTTGAGGCGTTCAGCCATGTCTTCAGAGCAGTTGGCCTGCCCCTCAAGCTTGGGGCAAGGGCAGGCAAAGGTTTTTAACCTGTCTTCTTACCAGGAATGTCTTCTTGAGCGCCCCTGGCCTGGTATTCCTGGGCAACAACCTCCGAAATACGAAACATGGGTCTCCGAACGATCGAAAGCTCCCCGTTCACGGAGCACTCGGAGTGCTTCAGAACATAGAACACCCCCACTCCTAGTATCTTGACACCCTGAGAACAGCAGCAAAGAGGGAGAGAAGGAACAAGCATCAGTAGCCTGGAGACACAAAAACTGTCCGATGGCTTGCCAGAGCGTGGGGGCTGCTGCTCTGCGCCCTGCCCACCCCTAGCATGCCGAGGGCAAGATGGGCCACTTGGGAAAGCTTTGGAGAGAAAGCACATACTCCAGACCTTTCTTTCCTCTTGCTCCTCTGCTCTCCTCAAAAATCTCTTTGCACAAGCAACAGCAGAGACAACATTCCTCCCCTCCATACAGGTGGGGGGAGGGGGTGGCAGGGAGGGGAGCAGGGGGCATTTCCAACAGTGGGCACCAAGTCCTTGGCACTCTGTGGCACAGGGATGTCAGGGCCAGGCAAACCGCCAGCATTTCCGGAGGGGAGGAACAGGACACAAGACCCACCTTGTTCTCTGCCAAGCGCTCTAGAATGTATTCTGAGACGCTGTCCCAAATGCTAACAATCTCTGGAAAGCAAGGCAAAGAGGTATCATGCGCCAAGTCAGCAAGCTCACTACCTTTCAGCACCCCGCTCCCCAGGCAGGTGGCAAGTGCAGGTGAGATGAAACGTACCGCCACCCCAAGCCAAAACACGCAAGGCGCTCCCCAGGACGGCCCTTCCGGACCTCAGCCGCAAGGACACTGCAGGGACGCCTCCGCCCACTTCTAAGCAAGGCTCCTGTCCTTTCAGGTGGCCATGCCAAAGGGCGACCCACCCGCTCGGGAAACGGGGACTAGGTTCCCACAGCAGCGAGAAGACCGTGCAGTGCCTACCCACAGGAGTCACCCACGCTCAGGGCAGCCCCAGCTGCCTCCCCTGCAGGGACCATTTTCACCTCCATTCAACGCCTGCACACACACACGCTCTGCACGGCCACCCGAGCAGCCCCAGCCCTTTCAGCCAGCTGCCAGCTCAGGGCACGCAATCCCCACTGCGAGGCAACCCACGGCTTCTGCCTGCACGTGCCCTGGAAGGCACGGGCAGAGGAAGCTCCTCAGGACAACGAGCCAGCCGGCCCGGCTGCCAAACTCACCCCTGGGCTGCCAACGGTCGAGCGGCCTGCTCTCCCGTGCCACCCACTCGCCCTGTCCAGCCCTCCCCTACAGAGCCCAGCGCTTCCACTGCCTGTCTCGCGGCTCATACCGTCTACAGCCTTACCGTAACGGTTGAGATTCCTGAGCGTTGGAAACATGTCATGCCACAGTTTCGCCATCTTCGCGCCCCCTCGCGCTCAATGGGGCCCTGTAGCAGGAGGGTGCCGAGGAAACTTCTCCTCCCAGGAGCCGCCTCCTCCTCCTCCTCTGCACTTCCCCAGGTAGGCTCCAGCGCTGTCGCGCGGCCTCCCTTCGCCCTCTCGGTGCGCTGCAAAGCAGCTCCTCCAGAGAAGAGCGGTGGCGAGAGCAGCCCCAGCACCTGCACGTGCCAAGGCCTCGCAGGGAAGTGTGGGCAGGGCTCGGGGGCCCCGTGGCGGGAGGGGAGCTGTGACTGTGATGCGGCATGTCCCACTGTGAGCCCAGCCCGTGTCACCAAGGGGCTCACAGGCACCCTTACCGTCCAAAGCATTTCTCTTGGGCCCACAGGAGGGGCAATTTCACAGCCCCAGAGCAGCCAGACTGCAAAGGGGTTTCAGCAGGTCTCCGCTCTGACCTCCTGCTGCAAGTGCGGCTGACCAGAGCAGACTTCCCAGGCCCGGGCGCCACTGAGGGGCCACTGGCTCCATGGATTCCCCCACCACCCCGGGCCCCTGGGCCAGTGCTCCACCACCCTTAGGCTACAGCGCTTTTCCCCGTCTCTCATGGCAATTGCCCCCACTGCCACTACTGCCATTGCCCATCCTCCCGGCCCCCCCCCCCACCCGGCACCTCTGGGAAGGCTCTGCCTCCACCCTCTCACCCCCCTCCCGTTAGGCCCCTGCCGCCTGATCCTCTTGCGCCTTCTCTTCTCCCGGCTCAACAGCCCCACGCCCTCAGCCTCTCCTCGCACTGCTGGGCTCCAGCTGCCCACCAGCTCCCAGCCCGCCCCACAACGAACGGCTCCTCCAGGGCCACGCTCCCTTCCTGGTGTCCCTGCCCCCCTGCAGCTCCCCCACGGGCCACAGTCCCCTCAGAGGCGCACCTCCTCTGGCATGAAGCGCCTCCTTCCAAAAGTACCTCTCCAGCCATGTCCCCAGCAACGGCTCCTTGCACGGCTCGCCTTCGCTTCCTTCTGCTTTTCTCCAGAAACACGCCTCTGCACCCTTCTCCTCACGAGTGCCCCTTCGTGTGGCCTCCTGTGGCTCCACGGAGGCCGCCCCCAGCTGCGGGATCTGCGGCCCTGCCGCCGCATGCCCCAGGCAGGGGCCGGGCCTCGGTGCCCCGCTCCTCCCTCCCTCCCTCCCTCCCTGCCTGCCTGCCTGCCTGCCTGCCTGCCCGCCCGCTGCCCCAGCGTTGGGGGAAAGCCTTGCCCGGGCCCTGGGCGGCGCTGCGGGCTCCCTGCTGTGCCCAGAGCCCCCGGCCCCGCACGGGCAGCCCCGAGCAGCACGCCCAGGTGGCACTGCTTGCTGCGCAGTAAGGACTGGTGCCAGGGACTGTCGGGGATGGGGGAGGCCCCGCTGCCCGCGGGGAGGCGGGAGGCAGGCAGCGTTGAGCCGGGGCCCGGCAGCCCACCGGGAGCTGGTGGGGGTGTGGGGCAGAGCCATAGCAAGGGAAGGGGCCAGAGTGCAGGAGGCAATCCCAGGTGCCCCCTCCCCGAGCAGAGGGGCCTGGGAGAAGGCAGGGGGTCAGGGCCGGGCCGGGGGCTGGTGGCCGGGTGCTTGGCTGCGCCATGCTGACCTGCTCATGCCAGGGCATGGCTGCTTTGCGCCGATTGCAGGCAGTGTCCCCCCGCGGAGGAGCTGGCCCCTGCTGGCTTCCCCTTGGGCCATGCAGCTGCCTGCCAGTGCTCAAGGTCCCGCCGGGGCTCCAGCGACGCTGGGAGAGGTGCCGAGGGGGCACCGGCTGCTGCTAGCAACTTCCCGGGGACCCCTGAGGCAGTGGCTGGTGCTGAGGGAAGGGCAGCGGGCAAGGAGCCGCAGGCAGCACTTGTTTGACCCATGCGTTGCCTCTGCTTGCAGGCCACACTGCCCAAGGCATTGGGACTTGAGCGCGGCAGCCAGGCGAGGCAGGGCAGCTGCCGCTGAGGCAGCAGAGCCAAGCCCCAAGCCCCTCCGCTCGGTGAGGCTTGGGAAGGGCAGAGCTGGGAGAAGCTGGTGCCCCTCAAACCTCGTTCTCCCAGCAGAGCAGAGGGCACGTAAGGCAGCGCTTTCAGCCAGTGAAAATTGCTGGCTCATGCCTTCCTTTTTCAGAGGCCTGGTTTGCGCAAGGCCAGCGGTGCTGCCTGCCCACCAGTGCCCACCCAGGCTGCGGTCGGAGGAGACCTGCTCCTTGCATTGGTCCCGACCAGAGTTCGGCACCAGAAGACACAGCCCCTGAGGGGGCACCGCAGCACACAAGTGTGGCTTGGCATGCCTGGCTCACCAGCAGAAAGGGACCATGCAGACTAAGGTGGAGTCAATCAGCCAGAACGGAGCACAGAGCAACAATACAGTTGAAAACACAAAGCCTAGCTAAGTGTGTGTGAGGTTCCCCGTGGGGAGCCCCGTGATGCTTCTGGGGAGGCCTTGGGCAGGGAGGTGCCTCCTGCCGAGGCCCCCGGCAGCTGGGATGCCGGCTGCAGGGCTTTCGGCAGCTCCAGCTTCCCTCTTCCTGCCCTGCCAGGGGTGAAGGCCAGGCTGCCTGCAGGGATGGGCTACTGCCGCCCCCAGGCCTCCTGAGGAGGGGCAGTGCAGCCCCAAAACCACCTTGCAAAGCCGGCAGCCCTGGGCGTGGGCTGAGGTGGGTGCCAGGGTGCACGCTGGAGCGCAGACTCTGGGATCCACAGGCCTCCAAGGCCAGGGCCTGCAGGGCCAGGGCAGGGATGACGAGGCTGTGGGGCTCTGACCCTGCAAGAGAGACCGCAGGAACACCTTGTGCTGGCCCTGGGCTGAGAGCAGAGGGGAGCAGGAGGCTTCGTGGCCTCCACGCCCCAAACCAACAGCAAATTTGTGCCCAAAAGCTCTCAGAGGAGGCTTCAGTCCCGGTCAGCTGCCCGTGTCCTGCACTGATTTCGTATGCTCAAACCTTGTGATGGGCAGAAGGCAACATGCTTGTACCCCAAGGCAGCCCCCTTTAGTGGCCAAGCCAAGGACCTGCTCTTAGCATCACTGCAGGAGTAACCGTCTAATTAAAGGCTTGCAATTAGCCCACCTCCAATTAGTGCACAGCAACTCAAACAAAGGGTCTTCTTAAAGGACAAGTCTCCTTAATGCAACCTAAATGGTCCTACGTTCCCTGTGCAGGGGCGACCCTTCTAAATCCCCCACCGCCAAGGCTGCGGCGCACATGAGCATGGGCATGGGCATTGGCTTCAGGGTCCCAGCTCCTTCCTCAGTGGGAGGCGGCTGCTGCTGGTGGCTTCCTCCATCGCATAGTTGGGCTGACACTATTAAGCCTGCTCCTAATAGGCTCTCTTAAGGCTAATAATGTGGCATACATAGCCAACAAATGCTAGAAGGAGTCACCAAAACTAAAGCAGCACTTTAAAATGCAACTCCTACATTTAGCATCGAGGAAATAAGCCCCTCCACCTTACTCCCAATTTGACACTCTCGGGAGAGTGCTTTAGGGGATGCTAATGCGTGTTTTGCCCTTCCTTGCTCCAACACGGGTCAGGCTCAGCACAGTGGAGAGGGAAAGACTCTGGCGGGGCGGAGGGGGTGGGGTGCGAGCTTTGTGCTCGCCCAGGGCCCTGCACTGGCCCCCTCCTCTGTCCTGCCCCTGAACATCCCAGACTACGTTGGCTACAGTCGCCTGCTCCTTGCCAGGCCTTTGTGTTGACTCTGATGAGCCTTTGGGCGTTTCATGTCACTCTAGGAGCTGGAAGAGAGCCTGCCTCATGACACGGGGTTGCAAGGAGAGCCACTGGCCGTGGAAGAGGACTGCTTGCCTGGCCTCGCTCAGGAGTCCCATCCTGCCCACCCCGGGCATCTCTCTCTTTCCTGCCCGCTGACACGGTCTTTCTCCGGAGGGAAGCAGTGAGGCTACATCTCCGCACAGTGCTGGGTGGCCTGGGGAAGGCCGGGCACATGCCAAGCGGGGAGCTGGACACAGGTCTCCACCGAGTGCTGTCGGGGGGCTGGCACCGGTGCCTGGGGCACGTGTGCTCCAGGCACTTCCCAAATAAGCTCCACTGGTGCGGCCTCCTCTTCACCTGGATGTTGAGTTCCAGGGCCTCCTGCCACGCCTCCTCCAGCAGGAACAGGGCCTGCGCAGGCGTACTGCTTTCCTGCCCTTCAGCCTGCTCCTGGTGGGGAATGCAGGTGTGCGGGCATGTCCGGGTGTCCTGCCTCATTTCAGCAGGGTCACTTGCTCCTGCTGGTTCCTTCTGTGGCCCCACCTGGCCTCACAGAGCCCCACATCCTGCCCGTCAACCCCAAGGGGGACGCAAGGCCCTCAGCTCACCCAAGAGAGAACCCCCAACCTCCCTCTGCTCGTCCACCCACCCGCCTCAGCATATAGCACGGCCCAAGGCCCATCCCTGGGCCCTGGCACTGTCACGGTCCCTCTCCTGACCACAGGACCCACTGGCGCTGGTGAGTGCCCGAGCAGTTAGGCCGCTGTCTTTTCTCCCATGGCCAGTGACTTGCAGGGCTGTGCAGGACCCAGGAGTCCTGCTGGCCTGTCCCTCCATAACGTACCAGGGGCAGGGAGTCGCAGAGCTGCACCTCGGAGGTGCTCTGGGGCCTAGCAAGTGCAGGGGACCGGAGGGGGCCTGGGAGCATGCCTGGGGCCACTGGCACATCAGGACAGGGCAGGAGCCCAGGAGGGAGAATCCAAGCACACGGGTAGCAGGCCCGGCCGGCCCTGCCGAGCTCCACTGGGTTGAAGAGCGGCCCAGCAGGGGCTGTGCAGGGCAGGGAAATGGGGACTGCTCCCCAGCCTCACAGCCCCAGCCTGCGGGGCTGAGGGGCTGCCCTGGCCCACAGGGCCCTGGCACACGCGTTTGCACATGGGAAGGGAGGCATCTGCACCTCCAGGCAGCAGTCAGCGGCTGGCAGGGTAGGGAGACTACGGGCCCTGCGGCAGATGAGCAGAGCCCGTGGGAGCACAAGGAGCAGCCGAGGGCTGACGGAGGCCCAGGGACAAGCACGGCTCATCCCAGCTTTGCCTGCCTGGAGAGCCCTGCAGCTGCAGCAAAAAGCCAGGCATCTGCGCTCCCAGGTGGCCGGCCGCACCGCTCCACCCCACAGCAACTCCCTCCTTTGCCCTTCACCCTTCCCCATGCAACCCTGAGAAGGGCTCCAGCGTCCCTGCACACCAGCCCTCAGAGCACCCCTGGGGCTGTGGGCACGTCAGGTGCAGCTGTGTCCTGGCCACCATGGTGTGCACCGTGCAGTGTCTCTGTGCGTGTGGAGAGCGCGGGCGCGTGTGCGGATGCGTGTGCAGCGTCAATGGTGTGCCGGGCTGGCGCACGTGCACTGTGCAGGTGCAGGCCTGGCTGTGCGGGAGGGTCTTGGTGAGTGAGAGGTGTGAGCTGTGTGCGTAGCCGTCCTGTGGAGGGTAATGAAGGAAGGGGCATGTGTCTGTGCGTGTGTCTGTGCGCTGTGCTGAGAACGGGTTAGGCGGTGGTGTGCATGCACGTGCACTCTGTGGCGCGCGTGCCTGCATGCTGCGGCCCGTGTGTGGGCGATATTCTGTTCAGGCTCTACAAAATAACTGGAGGAGCACATGGGTTTGTACAGCTCTTCCTTTCATCTTTCAGGAGCACGCTTCCAGACTTCGCCGCAATAGTCACGTTTCCTCTGCACCACCAGCAAGTCCTGGTCCCTTTCCCTTTGAGCCTGGAGAGTCATCCGCTGCCCAGGGCTAGGGCATGGAAAAGGAACCGTTTGGTTTCAGGCACAGGCAGAAGGGCACGGAAATGCTGCAGGCCTAGCGCAGGGCACATCTTCTGGCCTCTGCCTCTGCTGGCATTCCTATGCTTTCTCGGATGGGCGAGGGGCCCCCTGGGGTGCGAGGCAAGGACATGACCACATGACTACCACGGGCAGGTAATCAGCCTGCACAGGAGTCAGGCGCGGGATGAGACTTTGCCCCAAACTGGCATCAAAGCACACGGCAAGGCCTCCACGTGTGGAGACTTGGGGAGGCAAGGACGGAGCGTGCCTTTGGAAAAGGGAGAGCCAAAGCGTCGCTCCAGGAATCCTGTCACCTTGGGTAGCCCCCGTGTTCTGGTCCCACCTGGGAATCCTACCCCTGAGAGCCCAACACCTGCCCCTGGGCTGGAAGGCTGCCTGCTCCCAGGCCACAGCCTCCAAAGCCTGTTGCTCTCCCTCGACGGGTGCCAGCAAAAGACACCCCCCCCCTCCCCTCCTCTGGGCTGCTCCTGGGTGTGGAAGGAAGGCCAGTGCAGGGGAAGGCAAAACAGCACCCCCAGCTGGAGAAATTTACCAGAGGAAGCGCTTCTCTTGGGAATTCCTCTGCCGATTCAGCTCTACCCTCTGCTTCCACTCTTCCCGACGCGCTTGGTAAGTCTCCAAGACTTGCAGGGTGTGGCTTGCTCGTACAGAAAGCTGCCTGCAAGAGCAGGGAAAAAGTTCCCTCTCCCCTTCTGGCTGAGGCCCTCCTGCCTCTCCCCTCCACCAGCCCCTGCACACCCGCTCCCGCTGGCGGTGCCCGCAGCCTTCAACTTGCCCCATGCAGCTTGGGGCTGCCTGGCATCAGGGCCTTGCCCAAGGCATTGCCACGTCAACAGAAATCAGGGGACACCATACCCAGCCCCATGGCTCAGGAACTGCGCTTCCTCACACCTCGGACAGGTGCTGCCACTGCACCTTTCCAGGCCGGGGCTGGGGCCGGGGCCCGGGCCCGGGCACACTTACTCTTTGTGCAGCCGCGGCAGTCTCTCGGGCTTCCTCTTCTCTGCTCGGGGCACGAAGGCAGCAGTGCTCGCCTCTTTCCCAAGCGGGGGCCCTGGTGAGGCTGGCCGAACCTCCGGCAGTGGTTCAGCATGCCGCCAAGCCTGCGTTGGCGCCAGAGGACAACTCTGAAGCTGCTTCTCACCTCCCTCACGTGCTCTCAACTCTCAGCACGGGGAGAAGCCAGCCACTACAGGGCCTGTGCGTCCCCCCAGCACACTTGTGTCTGCTTTGCCCTCAGAAAGCCCCATGAGGAGCACAGCGCCAGGCAGGGACCCTGCACTCGTAGCCTGGCCACGCTTCACCACACTTCCCTGCTGGCCCCTCTGCTTACCTGTGCTGCCTTGTGCTGATGCCCGCAAGCAGGAATTGCAGTTCGAGGTCTGCCTTGAGCAGGTCCTTCCTGCTTGCCGTCCTCTTCCGCCTTAGAGGAGCTCTCCTGAATTGTCTGCAGCCGGCTAAAAACACACAAGCCGCGTGAGGTGATTGGAGTTCCGGGTGAGGCTGTTCTGCATCTTGCGCTCACAAGCGGCTCGGGGCCAGCCTCTGCAGCACAAGGCAGTTCTGCTGGAGCTTTTGGTGTAGCTGAGTCCTTGCGTTCATGTCAACAGTGAGGAAAGAAAGCCTTGAGCTGCAGCACTGGCAGCGGGCCCAGGAGGCCCTAAGGAAAGCTCGGGATGCCCAGGTGTGGGCCCTCTCTGGGTGGCACAAGGGGAAAACCAATGCCGTTTGCAGCACCCAGAGCCTGCAGAGACCACTAGGCACCTCCTGCCAAAGGCACTGAAGTCAGGGACGTGCTCAGAAAGACTCTGTTTTGGGGTGAAACGGGACTATTAGTGGGGGAGCCACTGTCGGGGAAGGAGGAAGTGTACTAGGCACACAAGCAAGCCCGGCATGTAGTTCTCTCTGGTATGTAGTTCTCTCTGGCACTCCTCCTGTGCCAGACAACCGCCACACCCCTGCCCCTGCCACCCCAGCCCAACAACCTTCGGAAGACATTCACAGGCATTACGTCCAACCTAAAAAGCAGGGAAAACAGACCCTACTCTCTGCTGCTGGGGCAGGGGCTTCTGACTTTCACATTCCTCTGAGAAGTGCTCTCATTCCCACTGCAACCAAAGGAGGGCCCTTCACATCCATAGGGGAGCAGAAAAACACCCGCCACTGCTGCAGTACTTCTTGCATCAACGCCAGTCCCTGGGACACCACTTGACAACCTCACAGACTTCATACCCACAGAGCGTACAGAAACAGAAACAGCTCCCTCCCTCCCAGAAGCCCAAAAGCACACGGCCACCCGCATGCTTTGCTCCAAGAGCCTCACCTGGCAGCTGGCTTGTTTCCCCTGCTTTCCCATGCCTTTCCTCCCTTCCAGCTGGCCCCAGAGAACGGGGGTGGAGAAAGCCTTTCTCGAGACAGGAGGCGCCCACCACAAGCACTGCCTGGAAGTAGCAAGGCAGAGGAGGCTCCTCAGCAAGCATCGTTCTTTGTCACCATTTGAACAAGAAGGACAGGCAGCTGTGCTCCAGCATCGGACCAAAGAGCCCAATTCCCTTGGAGCTTTGCTCCCAAGCAGGTCTTAGGCCCTTGCTGGCGCACGATCGCGTCCAGCCTTTCCTTTCTGCAGGGCAGTCTTCTGCCCTAGAGTTCTGTGCTGCTTCTACTGCTTTCTCTAGCCCTTAGGCTTCAAAAAGGGGACATGGCTGGCAGGTCCTGGGGACCTCATGCTACTCTCTCCTTTGGCGTGGCTGCAGGCTGGAGGGCAGAGTGTCACACGAGAAGGGGAACAGATTCCTGCCCATCTCTAAGGCGCTCACATGCACAGACTTGCAAGCTAGAGCAGGGCCCCGAGTGCCAGGGCAAAGTGCCCCTCAGCAGTGGCAGCTGCAGTTGGAGCTGCACAACTGCCCCGAGAGCACCTTCCAGGAGGAGTGCCCCCAGATCTGTCGTGATGAGCAAAGAGAGGCACAGGAGAAGCAGGCCACTAGGCCCGGCACGGCATGTTAAGCTTGCCTCCAGCCCCTCCGCTGCACAGGACAAAAGGAAAACAAACACACCTCTCTCACCAGCCAGCTGGCACTTTACCTTTTCCCTCAGTCTGCTTGTTCTGCTCCCTGTCTTTTGCCGGCCCGCCTTTGGCAGCCTCCCGACACCCTCCGGAGGAAGATGCTGGTCGCACAGGCACAGGCGTGATGACCTCACCCTCACTCCTGGAAACAAGAAAGGGACGAGAGAGACGCTGACAGCAGAGCCTTGCAGAAACCTCCTCTACATGCTTGCCCTCCATCTAGAAAGAGAAAGTCACCAAAAGACTTGTTGGCCGCCCTTCACGTTGCAGTCGGACAGAGTCTACGCAAGAAACAACCCCTTCAAAGAGCTCCAAGAGCACAAGGTCACCCTCAGCCTTTTCTCCAAGAGCCTCACCTGGCAGGCAACTTCCTTCCTTTGCTTTTCCACTCCTCCTGCTTTCTCCCCCCAGCACCAGGTGACGCAGGTGGCAAAGGCCTTTCTTGAGCAAGCAGGCACGCAGCAGGAGCACTCCCTGCAGGCAGGAAAGGAGAAGGCTCTGCAGAAAGCGTCTTTGGGAGCACTTGGTCCAGAAGGACAGGCAGATCTGCTCCAGCACCGCATCAAACAGCCTGATCCCCCGGGAGCCGCGCTCTCTAAGAGCTCTTGCTCCCTAGCACGTCCTTGGCACACCTTAGCAGCCTCTTAGCAGTCCACCTTAGCAGCCTCTTAGCAGTCCTCTCCAGGCAATCTTGCTCCCCACCTTCACACGCCCGGCATCCGCCAGAGAGGCAGACCCCCTCCAGCACTGACACCTCGGGCCCAAATGTCCTAAAGCGAAAGAGGAGCTTGCGCTGGCCACCAGGGCGCAGCACCCCGGGGCAAAACTCTCCCAGGCAGCACATCCTGACCAGGGCTCCAACCACCTACCTACTGCCGAGGACCAACGGAACAAACACGCGCACACACACAAACACACGCCCGCCTGCACACCCTCCTCTCGCTCGCCAGTCACCTGTGGCCTGACCTTTTCCGTCCGCCCGCTCTTCCTCTTTCGGGCGTGTCCGGGATCCCTTGCAGGAAGACGCCACTTGCTGCTTCTCACGGGGAAGCTTCAACTCAAATCTGGAAATGACAAGACGCCACGGTGAAGAGAAGGCACCACTTCCCCTTTGCCTCCTGCCGGCCTTGTACTCAGAAAGAAGGCCTTTCGGGGCACGTGGGGCCCTCCAGGCTCACCCAAGACATGCTTAGGTCACAAACACAGGCCCTGTATGGATCGGGTGCCTTCCACACGATGCCTTTCCTCGGCCAGCCACACACAGCACATTCGGGAACCTTGGCTTTTGGAAGCCTCACCCACGAGAAAGAGACCAGTCACAGGAAAATGTGGCCCCCATTCCTCTCTAGGCCTAAGATTGGTTAGCAGTGCCAAACACCGCCACTATTGCCTGTTCCACCCTGGGGAGACCCCCAGAGTCCCAAGTACTTGCAGACAGCAAGCTAGGAAAGAGTTGCTCCGCAGCAAGTCCTTCCTGAGGAGACAAGCTCCAGCAGGACGCTGCTACCAAGCACGAGCTGAGAAGCAAACGTACCGTGGCAACATGAAGACGCTTCTGGGACCCATGCGGAAAGCCGCGCTCCTTCTTCCTTTTACCACCAGGTGTCTCGTCCCTGGCGTCTGAAACAGACACCGAGGTACGTGAGAGCATGCCAGCGCCATTACTGCCTTGCTCCTAAAGGCAGCAAATCTTTCTTGGGCTCAGGGAAGATGCTGCCCCTGGGACACCCTGAAACAAAGCTGTCTTTCCAAATACTAGCCCTCAACGAGGAAAGCAGAAGATGCCCAGCTCAGAGTGCAGAAGGAGGAACACCGTTGCCAGGCGCTTTGCAAGGGCGAGACTCAAGACGGTCAAGGAGGACGCTCCTTCTCTCTGCCTGCAGACATCAGGCACAGGAGAAGGCGTGTGGTTCGCCAGGGTTTCTGCAGGCTGGCGTTTGCCTCTGGAAGGTCTTGCTCTGCCCCTTCTTGGAAAGACAACTCCTGGCTCAGGCGTGCTCTTAGCCCCACAGTGTCTCCAAGCATTCACATGCTTGCATCCATCGCGTGGAAGAGCAGAAAGAGCCGGCCCTTGCTCGGCCTCTGCCCGGTGGCTAAGACCTGCGGGTGCCAACTCCCTCATGGGGGTGCAAGCAGCTGGGCAGGGCCTGATGAGGGATCTTTGGGAACACAGCCTGACCCAAAGGCCCTGGCCCTGGCCCAGAGAACACGCTGGGCAGAGCCCCCCAAGACAGCAGCAGAGAGAAGGAAGAGACAGGCCCGGGAACCAGTGGCTGGGCTACAGCCTTCTTGCATCTCTCTGAGCAAATCTGCTGGCCCTCTGCAGGAGCGAGCCCTTCAGCTCTGACTGCTTTCACATCGCAGCTGCCTAAGGACACCTGGCAGCTTGCGCTCAAGGACAGGGCCCCACGAGAGAGCTGGGGAAGGGCGTTGGGCTGGCGCAAGGAGACATGCCAAGCAGCGGGCGGATGCACGCGTGGCCCAGAAGAGCCTCGCTCATGCCGCAAGGGCCTCCAGGGGCCCTGGGAAGGCCTGATTAGCGCCAGAGTCATCGACTTACCCCCAGCAGAGCTTCTAGCAGCTTTCCAGTGCCATCCATGCTGAGGAGGAAGTCGTCATAAAACCTCATTGTCACTTCCTTCTTCCGTACAGAAAGAATGCCAATGCCCTTGAAGACAAAGTCCACGTCCTGTCTTTTTGACATGGCCCAGAAGAACGCCATCGCGGTCTCATGTATGGAACACTGCACCGTTGTCAAAGGCATGCGGGCACACACGGAGAGATTCTTGTACTGCAGAGGGACTATTCTTACGTCACCTAGACCGCAGCAAAAGACGAACAACGTCACCTCGGCAGCAGGCTCCAAGAACAAGGGGACAAGACTTTCTGGCAAGACGCTGCTGCTACAGAGCAGGCTCTTGAATCCCCTGCTGCAGCGCCTAGGAGCGGTTTATGGAGTCCCTCCTGGGAAGAGGCCGAGCACTCTGCAAACTCACGGGCTCAGGGGGGCAGCAGTCATTTGGCCAGGGCAGGAAGCAAAAGAAGAAAACTAACCATCCCGAAGGAACCCTTGACCGGAGGGCAGGACAAGGCGGGCAGATGGGTGCAGGGCCCACGACAAAGGGCCCGGCGCCACGCCATTGTGCCCTCTGGCTAAGCCGATGCCACGTCGATAGATACAAGGGCGAAGCAAAGCGCAAGGACGGCACCGCAGCCCGTAAGGACCATTCGGCCCCTCTGGCCCTTGGTAGCCAGCAAAAGTCTCCCTGCGCTGCTGGGGCCAGCAGCCTATCCCTCCCACGCACCCCGCTGCAGGCGTATTACTAGCAAAGCACACCCGGGGGCCCCTCTGAGCACCTGCTCCTGGCTGGCCTGTCCAGCTCAAACAAGCCAAAGTTGCTCTCAGGCCACTTTGAGGCGTTCAGCCATGTCTTCAGAGCAGTTGGCCTGCCCCTCAAGCTTGGGGCAAGGGCAGGCAAAGGTTTTTAACCTGTCTTCTTACCAGGAATGTCTTCTTGAGCGCCCCTGGCCTGGTATTCCTGGGCAACAACCTCCGAAATACGAAACATGGGTCTCCGAACGATCGAAAGCTCCCCGTTCACGGAGCACTCTGAGTGCTTCAGAACATAGAACACCCCCACTCCTAGTATCTTGACACCCTGAGAACAGCAGCAAAGAGGGAGAGAAGGAACAAGCATCAGTAGCCTGGAGACACAAAAACTGTCCGATGGCTTGCCAGAGCGTGGGGGCTGCTGCTCTGCGCCCTGCCCACCCCTAGCATGCCGAGGGCAAGATGGGCCACTTGGGAAAGCTTTGGAGAGAAAGCACATACTCCAGACCTTTCTTTCCTCTTGCTCCTCTGCTCTCCTCAAAAATCTCTTTGCACAAGCAACAGCAGAGACAACATTCCTCCCCTCCATACAGGTGGGGGGAGGGGGTGGCAGGGAGGGGAGCAGGGGGCATTTCCAACAGTGGGCACCAAGTCCTTGGCACTCTGGGGCACAGGGATGTCAGGGCCAGGCAAACCGCCAGCATTTCCGGAGGGGAGGAACAGGACACAAGACCCACCTTGTTCTCTGCCAAGCGCTCTAGAATGTATTCTGAGACGCTGTCCCAAATGCTAACAATCTCTGGAAAGCAAGGCAAAGAGGTATCATGCGCCAAGTCAGCAAGCTCACTACCTTTCAGCACCCCGCTCCCCAGGCAGGTGGCAAGTGCAGGTGAGATGAAACGTACCGCCACCCCAAGCCAAAACACGCAAGGCGCTCCCCAGGACGGCCCTTCCGGACCTCAGCCGCAAGGACACTGCAGGGACGCCTCCGCCCACTTCTAAGCAAGGCTCCTGTCCTTTCAGGTGGCCATGCCAAAGGGCGACCCACCCGCTCGGGAAACGGGGACTAGGTTCCCACAGCAGCGAGAAGACCGTGCAGTGCCTACCCACAGGAGTCACCCACGCTCAGGGCAGCCCCAGCTGCCTCCCCTGCAGGGACCATTTTCACCTCCATTCAACGCCTGCACACACACACGCTCTGCACGGCCACCCGAGCAGCCCCAGCCCTTTCAGCCAGCTGCCAGCTCAGGGCACGCAATCCCCACTGCGAGGCAACCCACGGCTTCTGCCTGCACGTGCCCTGGAAGGCACGGGCAGAGGAAGCTCCTCAGGACAACGAGCCAGCCGGCCCGGCTGCCAAACTCACCCCTGGGCTGCCAACGGTCGAGCGGCCTGCTCTCCCGTGCCACCCACTCGCCCTGTCCAGCCCTCCCCTACAGAGCCCAGCGCTTCCACTGCCTGTCTCGCGGCTCATACCGTCTACAGCCTTACCGTAACGGTTGAGATTCCTGAGCGTTGGAAACATGTCATGCCACAGTTTCGCCATCTTCGCGCCCCCTCGCGCTCAATGGGGCCCTGTAGCAGGAGGGTGCCGAGGAAACTTCTCCTCCCAGGAGCCGCCTCCTCCTCCTCCTCTGCACTTCCCCAGGTAGGCTCCAGCGCTGTCGCGCGGCCTCCCTTCGCCCTCTCGGTGCGCTGCAAAGCAGCTCCTCCAGAGAAGAGCGGTGGCGAGAGCAGCCCCAGCACCTGCACGTGCCAAGGCCTCGCAGGGAAGTGTGGGCAGGGCTCGGGGGCCCCGTGGCGGGAGGGGAGCTGTGACTGTGATGCGGCATGTCCCACTGTGAGCCCAGCCCGTGTCACCAAGGGGCTCACAGGCACCCTTACCGTCCAAAGCATTTCTCTTGGGCCCACAGGAGGGGCAATTTCACAGCCCCAGAGCAGCCAGACCGCAAAGGGGTTTCAGCAGGTCTCCGCTCTGACCTCCTGCTGCAAGTGCGGCTGACCAGAGCAGACTTCCCAGGCCCGGGCGCCACTGAGGGGCCACTGGCTCCATGGATTCCCCCACCACCCCGGGCCCCTGGGCCAGTGCTCCACCACCCTTAGGCTACAGCGCTTTTCCCCGTCTCTCATGGCAATTGCCCCCACTGCCACTACTGCCATTGCCCATCCTCCCGGCCCCCCCCCCCACCCGGCACCTCTGGGAAGGCTCTGCCTCCACCCTCTCACCCCCCTCCCGTTAGGCCCCTGCCGCCTGATCCTCTTGCGCCTTCTCTTCTCCCGGCTCAACAGCCCCACGCCCTCAGCCTCTCCTCGCACTGCTGGGCTCCAGCTGCCCACCAGCTCCCAGCCTGCCCCACAACGAACGGCTCCTCCAGGGCCACGCTCCCTTCCTGGTGTCCCTGCCCCCCTGCAGCTCCCCCACGGGCCACAGTCCCCTCAGAGGCGCACCTCCTCTGGCATGAAGCGCCTCCTTCCAAAAGTACCTCTCCAGCCATGTCCCCAGCAACGGCTCCTTGCACGGCTCGCCTTCGCTTCCTTCTGCTTTTCTCCAGAAACACGCCTCTGCACCCTTCTCCTCACGAGTGCCCCTTCGTGTGGCCTCCTGTGGCTCCACGGAGGCCGCCCCCAGCTGCGGGATCTGCGGCCCTGCCGCCGCATGCCCCAGGCAGGGGCCGGGCCTCGGTGCCCCGCTCCTCCCTCCCTCCCTCCCTCCCTCCCTGCCTGCCTGCCTGCCTGCCTGCCTGCCCGCCCGCTGCCCCAGCGTTGGGGGAAAGCCTTGCCCGGGCCCTGGGCGGCGCTGCGGGCTCCCTGCTGTGCCCAGAGCCCCCGGCCCCGCACGGGCAGCCCCGAGCAGCACGCCCAGGTGGCACTGCTTGCTGCGCAGTAAGGACTGGTGCCAGGGACTGTCGGGGATGGGGGAGGCCCCGCTGCCCGCGGGGAGGCGGGAGGCAGGCAGCGTTGAGCCGGGGCCCGGCAGCCCACCGGGAGCTGGTGGGGGTGTGGGGCAGAGCCATAGCAAGGGAAGGGGCCAGAGTGCAGGAGGCAATCCCAGGTGCCCCCTCCCCGAGCAGAGGGGCCTGGGAGAAGGCAGGGGGTCAGGGCCGGGCCGGGGGCTGGTGGCCGGGTGCTTGGCTGCGCCATGCTGACCTGCTCATGCCAGGGCATGGCTGCTTTGCGCCGATTGCAGGCAGTGTCCCCCCGCGGAGGAGCTGGCCCCTGCTGGCTTCCCCTTGGGCCATGCAGCTGCCTGCCAGTGCTCAAGGTCCCGCCGGGGCTCCAGCGACGCTGGGAGAGGTGCCGAGGGGGCACCGGCTGCTGCTAGCAACTTCCCGGGGACCCCTGAGGCAGTGGCTGGTGCTGAGGGAAGGGCAGCGGGCAAGGAGCCGCAGGCAGCACTTGTTTGACCCATGCGTTGCCTCTGCTTGCAGGCCACACTGCCCAAGGCATTGGGACTTGAGCGCGGCAGCCAGGCGAGGCAGGGCAGCTGCCGCTGAGGCAGCAGAGCCAAGCCCCAAGCCCCTCCGCTCGGTGAGGCTTGGGAAGGGCAGAGCTGGGAGAAGCTGGTGCCCCTCAAACCTCGTTCTCCCAGCAGAGCAGAGGGCACGTAAGGCAGCGCTTTCAGCCAGTGAAAATTGCTGGCTCATGCCTTCCTTTTTCAGAGGCCTGGTTTGCGCAAGGCCAGCGGTGCTGCCTGCCCACCAGTGCCCACCCAGGCTGCGGTCGGAGGAGACCTGCTCCTTGCATTGGTCCCGACCAGAGTTCGGCACCAGAAGACACAGCCCCTGAGGGGGCACCGCAGCACACAAGTGTGGCTTGGCATGCCTGGCTCACCAGCAGAAAGGGACCATGCAGACTAAGGTGGAGTCAATCAGCCAGAACGGAGCACAGAGCAACAATACAGTTGAAAACACAAAGCCTAGCTAAGTGTGTGTGAGGTTCCCCGTGGGGAGCCCCGTGATGCTTCTGGGGAGGCCTTGGGCAGGGAGGTGCCTCCTGCCGAGGCCCCCGGCAGCTGGGATGCCAGCTGCAGGGCTTTCGGCAGCTCCAGCTTCCCTCTTCCTGCCCTGCCAGGGGTGAAGGCCAGGCTGCCTGCAGGGATGGGCTACTGCCGCCCCCAGGCCTCCTGAGGAGGGGCAGTGCAGCCCCAAAACCACCTTGCAAAGCCGGCAGCCCTGGGCGTGGGCTGAGGTGGGTGCCAGGGTGCACGCTGGAGCGCAGACTCTGGGATCCACAGGCCTCCAAGGCCAGGGCCTGCAGGGCCAGGGCAGGGATGACGAGGCTGTGGGGCTCTGACCCTGCAAGAGAGACCGCAGGAACACCTTGTGCTGGCCCTGGGCTGAGAGCAGAGGGGAGCAGGAGGCTTCGTGGCCTCCACGCCCCAAACCAACAGCAAATTTGTGCCCAAAAGCTCTCAGAGGAGGCTTCAGTCCCGGTCAGCTGCCCGTGTCCTGCACTGATTTCGTATGCTCAAACCTTGTGATGGGCAGAAGGCAACATGCTTGTACCCCAAGGCAGCCCCCTTTAGTGGCCAAGCCAAGGACCTGCTCTTAGCATCACTGCAGGAGTAACCGTCTAATTAAAGGCTTGCAATTAGCCCACCTCCAATTAGTGCACAGCAACTCAAACAAAGGGTCTTCTTAAAGGACAAGTCTCCTTAATGCAACCTAAATGGTCCTACGTTCCCTGTGCAGGGGCGACCCTTCTAAATCCCCCACCGCCAAGGCTGCGGCGCACATGAGCATGGGCATGGGCATTGGCTTCAGGGTCCCAGCTCCTTCCTCAGTGGGAGGCGGCTGCTGCTGGTGGCTTCCTCCATCGCATAGTTGGGCTGACACTATTAAGCCTGCTCCTAATAGGCTCTCTTAAGGCTAATAATGTGGCATACATAGCCAACAAATGCTAGAAGGAGTCACCAAAACTAAAGCAGCACTTTAAAATGCAACTCCTACATTTAGCATCGAGGAAATAAGCCCCTCCACCTTACTCCCAATTTGACACTCTCGGGAGAGTGCTTTAGGGGATGCTAATGCGTGTTTTGCCCTTCCTTGCTCCAACACGGGTCAGGCTCAGCACAGTGGAGAGGGAAAGACTCTGGCGGGGCGGAGGGGGTGGGGTGCGAGCTTTGTGCTCGCCCAGGGCCCTGCACTGGCCCCCTCCTCTGTCCTGCCCCTGAACATCCCAGACTACGTTGGCTACAGTCGCCTGCTCCTTGCGAGGCCTTTGTGTTGACTCTGATGAGCCTTTGGGCGTTTCATGTCACTCTAGGAGCTGGAAGAGAGCCTGCCTCATGACACGGGGTTGCAAGGAGAGCCACTGGCCGTGGAAGAGGACTGCTTGCCTGGCCTCGCTCAGGAGTCCCATCCTGCCCACCCCGGGCATCTCTCTCTTTCCTGCCCGCTGACACGGTCTTTCTCCGGAGGGAAGCAGTGAGGCTACATCTCCGCACAGTGCTGGGTGGCCTGGGGAAGGCCGGGCACATGCCAAGCGGGGAGCTGGACACAGGTCTCCACCGAGTGCTGTCGGGGGGCTGGCACCGGTGCCTGGGGCACGTGTGCTCCAGGCACTTCCCAAATAAGCTCCACTGGTGCGGCCTCCTCTTCACCTGGATGTTGAGTTCCAGGGCCTCCTGCCACGCCTCCTCCAGCAGGAACAGGGCCTGCGCAGGCGTACTGCTTTCCTGCCCTTCAGCCTGCTCCTGGTGGGGAATGCAGGTGTGCGGGCATGTCCGGGTGTCCTGCCTCATTTCAGCAGGGTCACTTGCTCCTGCTGGTTCCTTCTGTGGCCCCACCTGGCCTCACAGAGCCCCACATCCTGCCCGTCAACCCCAAGGGGGACGCAAGGCCCTCAGCTCACCCAAGAGAGAACCCCCAACCTCCCTCTGCTCGTCCACCCACCCGCCTCAGCATATAGCACGGCCCAAGGCCCATCCCTGGGCCCTGGCACTGTCACGGTCCCTCTCCTGACCACAGGACCCACTGGCGCTGGTGAGTGCCCGAGCAGTTAGGCCGCTGTCTTTTCTCCCATGGCCAGTGACTTGCAGGGCTGTGCAGGACCCAGGAGTCCTGCTGGCCTGTCCCTCCATAACGTACCAGGGGCAGGGAGTCGCAGAGCTGCACCTCGGAGGTGCTCTGGGGCCTAGCAAGTGCAGGGGACCGGAGGGGGCCTGGGAGCATGCCTGGGGCCACTGGCACATCAGGACAGGGCAGGAGCCCAGGAGGGAGAATCCAAGCACACGGGTAGCAGGCCCGGCCGGCCCTGCCGAGCTCCACTGGGTTGAAGAGCGGCCCAGCAGGGGCTGTGCAGGGCAGGGAAATGGGGACTGCTCCCCAGCCTCACAGCCCCAGCCTGCGGGGCTGAGGGGCTGCCCTGGCCCACAGGGCCCTGGCACACGCGTTTGCACATGGGAAGGGAGGCATCTGCACCTCCAGGCAGCAGTCAGCGGCTGGCAGGGTAGGGAGACTACGGGCCCTGCGGCAGATGAGCAGAGCCCGTGGGAGCACAAGGAGCAGCCGAGGGCTGACGGAGGCCCAGGGACAAGCACGGCTCATCCCAGCTTTGCCTGCCTGGAGAGCCCTGCAGCTGCAGCAAAAAGCCAGGCATCTGCGCTCCCAGGTGGCCGGCCGCACCGCTCCACCCCACAGCAACTCCCTCCTTTGCCCTTCACCCTTCCCCATGCAACCCTGAGAAGGGCTCCAGCGTCCCTGCACACCAGCCCTCAGAGCACCCCTGGGGCTGTGGGCACGTCAGGTGCAGCTGTGTCCTGGCCACCATGGTGTGCACCGTGCAGTGTCTCTGTGCGTGTGGAGAGCGCGGGCGCGTGTGCGGATGCGTGTGCAGCGTCAATGGTGTGCCGGGCTGGCGCACGTGCACTGTGCAGGTGCAGGCCTGGCTGTGCGGGAGGGTCTTGGTGAGTGAGAGGTGTGAGCTGTGTGCGTAGCCGTCCTGTGGAGGGTAATGAAGGAAGGGGCATGTGTCTGTGCGTGTGTCTGTGCGCTGTGCTGAGAACGGGTTAGGCGGTGGTGTGCATGCACGTGCACTCTGTGGCGCGCGTGCCTGCATGCTGCGGCCCGTGTGTGGGCGATATTCTGTTCAGGCTCTACAAAATAACTGGAGGAGCACATGGGTTTGTACAGCTCTTCCTTTCATCTTTCAGGAGCACGCTTCCAGACTTCGCCGCAATAGTCACGTTTCCTCTGCACCACCAGCAAGTCCTGGTCCCTTTCCCTTTGAGCCTGGAGAGTCATCCGCTGCCCAGGGCTAGGGCATGGAAAAGGAACCGTTTGGTTTCAGGCACAGGCAGAAGGGCACGGAAATGCTGCAGGCCTAGCGCAGGGCACATCTTCTGGCCTCTGCCTCTGCTGGCATTCCTATGCTTTCTTGGATGGGCGAGGGGCCCCCTGGGGTGCGAGGCAAGGACATGACCACATGACTACCACGGGCAGGTAATCAGCCTGCACAGGAGTCAGGCGCGGGATGAGACTTTGCCCCAAACTGGCATCAAAGCACACGGCAAGGCCTCCACGTGTGGAGACTTGGGGAGGCAAGGACGGAGCGTGCCTTTGGAAAAGGGAGAGCCAAAGCGTCGCTCCAGGAATCCTGTCACCTTGGGTAGCCCCCGTGTTCTGGTCCCACCTGGGAATCCTACCCCTGAGAGCCCAACACCTGCCCCTGGGCTGGAAGGCTGCCTGCTCCCAGGCCACAGCCTCCAAAGCCTGTTGCTCTCCCTCGACGGGTGCCAGCAAAAGACACCCCCCCCCTCCCCTCCTCTGGGCTGCTCCTGGGTGTGGAAGGAAGGCCAGTGCAGGGGAAGGCAAAACAGCACCCCCAGCTGGAGAAATTTACCAGAGGAAGCGCTTCTCTTGGGAATTCCTCTGCCGATTCAGCTCTACCCTCTGCTTCCACTCTTCCCGACGCGCTTGGTAAGTCTCCAAGACTTGCAGGGTGTGGCTTGCTCGTACAGAAAGCTGCCTGCAAGAGCAGGGAAAAAGTTCCCTCTCCCCTTCTGGCTGAGGCCCTCCTGCCTCTCCCCTCCACCAGCCCCTGCACACCCGCTCCCGCTGGCGGTGCCCGCAGCCTTCAACTTGCCCCATGCAGCTTGGGGCTGCCTGGCATCAGGGCCTTGCCCAAGGCATTGCCACGTCAACAGAAATCAGGGGACACCATACCCAGCCCCATGGCTCAGGAACTGCGCTTCCTCACACCTCGGACAGGTGCTGCCACTGCACCTTTCCAGGCCGGGGCTGGGGCCGGGGCCCGGGCCCGGGCACACTTACTCTTTGTGCAGCCGCGGCAGTCTCTCGGGCTTCCTCTTCTCTGCTCGGGGCACGAAGGCAGCAGTGCTCGCCTCTTTCCCAAGCGGGGGCCCTGGTGAGGCTGGCCGAACCTCCGGCAGTGGTTCAGCATGCCGCCAAGCCTGCGTTGGCGCCAGAGGACAACTCTGAAGCTGCTTCTCACCTCCCTCACGTGCTCTCAACTCTCAGCACGGGGAGAAGCCAGCCACTACAGGGCCTGTGCGTCCCCCCAGCACACTTGTGTCTGCTTTGCCCTCAGAAAGCCCCATGAGGAGCACAGCGCCAGGCAGGGACCCTGCACTCGTAGCCTGGCCACGCTTCACCACACTTCCCTGCTGGCCCCTCTGCTTACCTGTGCTGCCTTGTGCTGATGCCCGCAAGCAGGAATTGCAGTTCGAGGTCTGCCTTGAGCAGGTCCTTCCTGCTTGCCGTCCTCTTCCGCCTTAGAGGAGCTCTCCTGAATTGTCTGCAGCCGGCTAAAAACACACAAGCCGCGTGAGGTGATTGGAGTTCCGGGTGAGGCTGTTCTGCATCTTGCGCTCACAAGCGGCTCGGGGCCAGCCTCTGCAGCACAAGGCAGTTCTGCTGGAGCTTTTGGTGTAGCTGAGTCCTTGCGTTCATGTCAACAGTGAGGAAAGAAAGCCTTGAGCTGCAGCACTGGCAGCGGGCCCAGGAGGCCCTAAGGAAAGCTCGGGATGCCCAGGTGTGGGCCCTCTCTGGGTGGCACAAGGGGAAAACCAATGCCGTTTGCAGCACCCAGAGCCTGCAGAGACCACTAGGCACCTCCTGCCAAAGGCACTGAAGTCAGGGACGTGCTCAGAAAGACTCTGTTTTGGGGTGAAACGGGACTATTAGTGGGGGAGCCACTGTCGGGGAAGGAGGAAGTGTACTAGGCACACAAGCAAGCCCGGCATGTAGTTCTCTCTGGTATGTAGTTCTCTCTGGCACTCCTCCTGTGCCAGACAACCGCCACACCCCTGCCCCTGCCACCCCAGCCCAACAACCTTCGGAAGACATTCACAGGCATTACGTCCAACCTAAAAAGCAGGGAAAACAGACCCTACTCTCTGCTGCTGGGGCAGGGGCTTCTGACTTTCACATTCCTCTGAGAAGTGCTCTCATTCCCACTGCAACCAAAGGAGGGCCCTTCACATCCATAGGGGAGCAGAAAAACACCCGCCACTGCTGCAGTACTTCTTGCATCAACGCCAGTCCCTGGGACACCACTTGACAACCTCACAGACTTCATACCCACAGAGCGTACAGAAACAGAAACAGCTCCCTCCCTCCCAGAAGCCCAAAAGCACACGGCCACCCGCATGCTTTGCTCCAAGAGCCTCACCTGGCAGCTGGCTTGTTTCCCCTGCTTTCCCATGCCTTTCCTCCCTTCCAGCTGGCCCCAGAGAACGGGGGTGGAGAAAGCCTTTCTCGAGACAGGAGGCGCCCACCACAAGCACTGCCTGGAAGTAGCAAGGCAGAGGAGGCTCCTCAGCAAGCATCGTTCTTTGTCACCATTTGAACAAGAAGGACAGGCAGCTGTGCTCCAGCATCGGACCAAAGAGCCCAATTCCCTTGGAGCTTTGCTCCCAAGCAGGTCTTAGGCCCTTGCTGGCGCACGATCGCGTCCAGCCTTTCCTTTCTGCAGGGCAGTCTTCTGCCCTAGAGTTCTGTGCTGCTTCTACTGCTTTCTCTAGCCCTTAGGCTTCAAAAAGGGGACATGGCTGGCAGGTCCTGGGGACCTCATGCTACTCTCTCCTTTGGCGTGGCTGCAGGCTGGAGGGCAGAGTGTCACACGAGAAGGGGAACAGATTCCTGCCCATCTCTAAGGCGCTCACATGCACAGACTTGCAAGCTAGAGCAGGGCCCCGAGTGCCAGGGCAAAGTGCCCCTCAGCAGTGGCAGCTGCAGTTGGAGCTGCACAACTGCCCCGAGAGCACCTTCCAGGAGGAGTGCCCCCAGATCTGTCGTGATGAGCAAAGAGAGGCACAGGAGAAGCAGGCCACTAGGCCCGGCACGGCATGTTAAGCTTGCCTCCAGCCCCTCCGCTGCACAGGACAAAAGGAAAACAAACACACCTCTCTCACCAGCCAGCTGGCACTTTACCTTTTCCCTCAGTCTGCTTGTTCTGCTCCCTGTCTTTTGCCGGCCCGCCTTTGGCAGCCTCCCGACACCCTCCGGAGGAAGATGCTGGTCGCACAGGCACAGGCGTGATGACCTCACCCTCACTCCTGGAAACAAGAAAGGGACGAGAGAGACGCTGACAGCAGAGCCTTGCAGAAACCTCCTCTACATGCTTGCCCTCCATCTAGAAAGAGAAAGTCACCAAAAGACTTGTTGGCCGCCCTTCACGTTGCAGTCGGACAGAGTCTACGCAAGAAACAACCCCTTCAAAGAGCTCCAAGAGCACAAGGTCACCCTCAGCCTTTTCTCCAAGAGCCTCACCTGGCAGGCAACTTCCTTCCTTTGCTTTTCCACTCCTCCTGCTTTCTCCCCCCAGCACCAGGTGACGCAGGTGGCAAAGGCCTTTCTTGAGCAAGCAGGCACGCAGCAGGAGCACTCCCTGCAGGCAGGAAAGGAGAAGGCTCTGCAGAAAGCGTCTTTGGGAGCACTTGGTCCAGAAGGACAGGCAGATCTGCTCCAGCACCGCATCAAACAGCCTGATCCCCCGGGAGCCGCGCTCTCTAAGAGCTCTTGCTCCCTAGCACGTCCTTGGCACACCTTAGCAGCCTCTTAGCAGTCCACCTTAGCAGCCTCTTAGCAGTCCTCTCCAGGCAATCTTGCTCCCCACCTTCACACGCCCGGCATCCGCCAGAGAGGCAGACCCCCTCCAGCACTGACACCTCGGGCCCAAATGTCCTAAAGCGAAAGAGGAGCTTGCGCTGGCCACCAGGGCGCAGCACCCCGGGGCAAAACTCTCCCAGGCAGCACATCCTGACCAGGGCTCCAACCACCTACCTACTGCCGAGGACCAACGGAACAAACACGCGCACACACACAAACACACGCCCGCCTGCACACCCTCCTCTCGCTCGCCAGTCACCTGTGGCCTGACCTTTTCCGTCCGCCCGCTCTTCCTCTTTCGGGCGTGTCCGGGATCCCTTGCAGGAAGACGCCACTTGCTGCTTCTCACGGGGAAGCTTCAACTCAAATCTGGAAATGACAAGACGCCACGGTGAAGAGAAGGCACCACTTCCCCTTTGCCTCCTGCCGGCCTTGTACTCAGAAAGAAGGCCTTTCGGGGCACGTGGGGCCCTCCAGGCTCACCCAAGACATGCTTAGGTCACAAACACAGGCCCTGTATGGATCGGGTGCCTTCCACACGATGCCTTTCCTCGGCCAGCCACACACAGCACATTCGGGAACCTTGGCTTTTGGAAGCCTCACCCACGAGAAAGAGACCAGTCACAGGAAAATGTGGCCCCCATTCCTCTCTAGGCCTAAGATTGGTTAGCAGTGCCAAACACCGCCACTATTGCCTGTTCCACCCTGGGGAGACCCCCAGAGTCCCAAGTACTTGCAGACAGCAAGCTAGGAAAGAGTTGCTCCGCAGCAAGTCCTTCCTGAGGAGACAAGCTCCAGCAGGACGCTGCTACCAAGCACGAGCTGAGAAGCAAACGTACCGTGGCAACATGAAGACGCTTCTGGGACCCATGCGGAAAGCCGCGCTCCTTCTTCCTTTTACCACCAGGTGTCTCGTCCCTGGCGTCTGAAACAGACACCGAGGTACGTGAGAGCATGCCAGCGCCATTACTGCCTTGCTCCTAAAGGCAGCAAATCTTTCTTGGGCTCAGGGAAGATGCTGCCCCTGGGACACCCTGAAACAAAGCTGTCTTTCCAAATACTAGCCCTCAACGAGGAAAGCAGAAGATGCCCAGCTCAGAGTGCAGAAGGAGGAACACCGTTGCCAGGCGCTTTGCAAGGGCGAGACTCAAGACGGTCAAGGAGGACGCTCCTTCTCTCTGCCTGCAGACATCAGGCACAGGAGAAGGCGTGTGGTTCGCCAGGGTTTCTGCAGGCTGGCGTTTGCCTCTGGAAGGTCTTGCTCTGCCCCTTCTTGGAAAGACAACTCCTGGCTCAGGCGTGCTCTTAGCCCCACAGTGTCTCCAAGCATTCACATGCTTGCATCCATCGCGTGGAAGAGCAGAAAGAGCCGGCCCTTGCTCGGCCTCTGCCCGGTGGCTAAGACCTGCGGGTGCCAACTCCCTCATGGGGGTGCAAGCAGCTGGGCAGGGCCTGATGAGGGATCTTTGGGAACACAGCCTGACCCAAAGGCCCTGGCCCTGGCCCAGAGAACACGCTGGGCAGAGCCCCCCAAGACAGCAGCAGAGAGAAGGAAGAGACAGGCCCGGGAACCAGTGGCTGGGCTACAGCCTTCTTGCATCTCTCTGAGCAAATCTGCTGGCCCTCTGCAGGAGCGAGCCCTTCAGCTCTGACTGCTTTCACATCGCAGCTGCCTAAGGACACCTGGCAGCTTGCGCTCAAGGACAGGGCCCCACGAGAGAGCTGGGGAAGGGCGTTGGGCTGGCGCAAGGAGACATGCCAAGCAGCGGGCGGATGCACGCGTGGCCCAGAAGAGCCTCGCTCATGCCGCAAGGGCCTCCAGGGGCCCTGGGAAGGCCTGATTAGCGCCAGAGTCATCGACTTACCCCCAGCAGAGCTTCTAGCAGCTTTCCAGTGCCATCCATGCTGAGGAGGAAGTCGTCATAAAACCTCATTGTCACTTCCTTCTTCCGTACAGAAAGAATGCCAATGCCCTTGAAGACAAAGTCCACGTCCTGTCTTTTTGACATGGCCCAGAAGAACGCCATCGCGGTCTCATGTATGGAACACTGCACCGTTGTCAAAGGCATGCGGGCACACACGGAGAGATTCTTGTACTGCAGAGGGACTATTCTTACGTCACCTAGACCGCAGCAAAAGACGAACAACGTCACCTCGGCAGCAGGCTCCAAGAACAAGGGGACAAGACTTTCTGGCAAGACGCTGCTGCTACAGAGCAGGCTCTTGAATCCCCTGCTGCAGCGCCTAGGAGCGGTTTATGGAGTCCCTCCTGGGAAGAGGCCGAGCACTCTGCAAACTCACGGGCTCAGGGGGGCAGCAGTCATTTGGCCAGGGCAGGAAGCAAAAGAAGAAAACTAACCATCCCGAAGGAACCCTTGACCGGAGGGCAGGACAAGGCGGGCAGATGGGTGCAGGGCCCACGACAAAGGGCCCGGCGCCACGCCATTGTGCCCTCTGGCTAAGCCGATGCCACGTCGATAGATACAAGGGCGAAGCAAAGCGCAAGGACGGCACCGCAGCCCGTAAGGACCATTCGGCCCCTCTGGCCCTTGGTAGCCAGCAAAAGTCTCCCTGCGCTGCTGGGGCCAGCAGCCTATCCCTCCCACGCACCCCGCTGCAGGCGTATTACTAGCAAAGCACACCCGGGGGCCCCTCTGAGCACCTGCTCCTGGCTGGCCTGTCCAGCTCAAACAAGCCAAAGTTGCTCTCAGGCCACTTTGAGGCGTTCAGCCATGTCTTCAGAGCAGTTGGCCTGCCCCTCAAGCTTGGGGCAAGGGCAGGCAAAGGTTTTTAACCTGTCTTCTTACCAGGAATGTCTTCTTGAGCGCCCCTGGCCTGGTATTCCTGGGCAACAACCTCCGAAATACGAAACATGGGTCTCCGAACGATCGAAAGCTCCCCGTTCACGGAGCACTCGGAGTGCTTCAGAACATAGAACACCCCCACTCCTAGTATCTTGACACCCTGAGAACAGCAGCAAAGAGGGAGAGAAGGAACAAGCATCAGTAGCCTGGAGACACAAAAACTGTCCGATGGCTTGCCAGAGCGTGGGGGCTGCTGCTCTGCGCCCTGCCCACCCCTAGCATGCCGAGGGCAAGATGGGCCACTTGGGAAAGCTTTGGAGAGAAAGCACATACTCCAGACCTTTCTTTCCTCTTGCTCCTCTGCTCTCCTCAAAAATCTCTTTGCACAAGCAACAGCAGAGACAACATTCCTCCCCTCCATACAGGTGGGGGGAGGGGGTGGCAGGGAGGGGAGCAGGGGGCATTTCCAACAGTGGGCACCAAGTCCTTGGCACTCTGTGGCACAGGGATGTCAGGGCCAGGCAAACCGCCAGCATTTCCGGAGGGGAGGAACAGGACACAAGACCCACCTTGTTCTCTGCCAAGCGCTCTAGAATGTATTCTGAGACGCTGTCCCAAATGCTAACAATCTCTGGAAAGCAAGGCAAAGAGGTATCATGCGCCAAGTCAGCAAGCTCACTACCTTTCAGCACCCCGCTCCCCAGGCAGGTGGCAAGTGCAGGTGAGATGAAACGTACCGCCACCCCAAGCCAAAACACGCAAGGCGCTCCCCAGGACGGCCCTTCCGGACCTCAGCCGCAAGGACACTGCAGGGACGCCTCCGCCCACTTCTAAGCAAGGCTCCTGTCCTTTCAGGTGGCCATGCCAAAGGGCGACCCACCCGCTCGGGAAACGGGGACTAGGTTCCCACAGCAGCGAGAAGACCGTGCAGTGCCTACCCACAGGAGTCACCCACGCTCAGGGCAGCCCCAGCTGCCTCCCCTGCAGGGACCATTTTCACCTCCATTCAACGCCTGCACACACACACGCTCTGCACGGCCACCCGAGCAGCCCCAGCCCTTTCAGCCAGCTGCCAGCTCAGGGCACGCAATCCCCACTGCGAGGCAACCCACGGCTTCTGCCTGCACGTGCCCTGGAAGGCACGGGCAGAGGAAGCTCCTCAGGACAACGAGCCAGCCGGCCCGGCTGCCAAACTCACCCCTGGGCTGCCAACGGTCGAGCGGCCTGCTCTCCCGTGCCACCCACTCGCCCTGTCCAGCCCTCCCCTACAGAGCCCAGCGCTTCCACTGCCTGTCTCGCGGCTCATACCGTCTACAGCCTTACCGTAACGGTTGAGATTCCTGAGCGTTGGAAACATGTCATGCCACAGTTTCGCCATCTTCGCGCCCCCTCGCGCTCAATGGGGCCCTGTAGCAGGAGGGTGCCGAGGAAACTTCTCCTCCCAGGAGCCGCCTCCTCCTCCTCCTCTGCACTTCCCCAGGTAGGCTCCAGCGCTGTCGCGCGGCCTCCCTTCGCCCTCTCGGTGCGCTGCAAAGCAGCTCCTCCAGAGAAGAGCGGTGGCGAGAGCAGCCCCAGCACCTGCACGTGCCAAGGCCTCGCAGGGAAGTGTGGGCAGGGCTCGGGGGCCCCGTGGCGGGAGGGGAGCTGTGACTGTGATGCGGCATGTCCCACTGTGAGCCCAGCCCGTGTCACCAAGGGGCTCACAGGCACCCTTACCGTCCAAAGCATTTCTCTTGGGCCCACAGGAGGGGCAATTTCACAGCCCCAGAGCAGCCAGACTGCAAAGGGGTTTCAGCAGGTCTCCGCTCTGACCTCCTGCTGCAAGTGCGGCTGACCAGAGCAGACTTCCCAGGCCCGGGCGCCACTGAGGGGCCACTGGCTCCATGGATTCCCCCACCACCCCGGGCCCCTGGGCCAGTGCTCCACCACCCTTAGGCTACAGCGCTTTTCCCCGTCTCTCATGGCAATTGCCCCCACTGCCACTACTGCCATTGCCCATCCTCCCGGCCCCCCCCCCCACCCGGCACCTCTGGGAAGGCTCTGCCTCCACCCTCTCACCCCCCTCCCGTTAGGCCCCTGCCGCCTGATCCTCTTGCGCCTTCTCTTCTCCCGGCTCAACAGCCCCACGCCCTCAGCCTCTCCTCGCACTGCTGGGCTCCAGCTGCCCACCAGCTCCCAGCCCGCCCCACAACGAACGGCTCCTCCAGGGCCACGCTCCCTTCCTGGTGTCCCTGCCCCCCTGCAGCTCCCCCACGGGCCACAGTCCCCTCAGAGGCGCACCTCCTCTGGCATGAAGCGCCTCCTTCCAAAAGTACCTCTCCAGCCATGTCCCCAGCAACGGCTCCTTGCACGGCTCGCCTTCGCTTCCTTCTGCTTTTCTCCAGAAACACGCCTCTGCACCCTTCTCCTCACGAGTGCCCCTTCGTGTGGCCTCCTGTGGCTCCACGGAGGCCGCCCCCAGCTGCGGGATCTGCGGCCCTGCCGCCGCATGCCCCAGGCAGGGGCCGGGCCTCGGTGCCCCGCTCCTCCCTCCCTCCCTCCCTCCCTGCTTGCCTGCCTGCCTGCCTGCCTGCCCGCCCGCTGCCCCAGCGTTGGGGGAAAGCCTTGCCCGGGCCCTGGGCGGCGCTGCGGGCTCCCTGCTGTGCCCAGAGCCCCCGGCCCCGCACGGGCAGCCCCGAGCAGCACGCCCAGGTGGCACTGCTTGCTGCGCAGTAAGGACTGGTGCCAGGGACTGTCGGGGATGGGGGAGGCCCCGCTGCCCGCGGGGAGGCGGGAGGCAGGCAGCGTTGAGCCGGGGCCCGGCAGCCCACCGGGAGCTGGTGGGGGTGTGGGGCAGAGCCATAGCAAGGGAAGGGGCCAGAGTGCAGGAGGCAATCCCAGGTGCCCCCTCCCCGAGCAGAGGGGCCTGGGAGAAGGCAGGGGGTCAGGGCCGGGCCGGGGGCTGGTGGCCGGGTGCTTGGCTGCGCCATGCTGACCTGCTCATGCCAGGGCATGGCTGCTTTGTGCCGATTGCAGGCAGTGTCCCCCCGCGGAGGAGCTGGCCCCTGCTGGCTTCCCCTTGGGCCATGCAGCTGCCTGCCAGTGCTCAAGGTCCCGCCGGGGCTCCAGCGACGCTGGGAGAGGTGCCGAGGGGGCACCGGCTGCTGCTAGCAACTTCCCGGGGACCCCTGAGGCAGTGGCTGGTGCTGAGGGAAGGGCAGCGGGCAAGGAGCCGCAGGCAGCACTTGTTTGACCCATGCGTTGCCTCTGCTTGCAGGCCACACTGCCCAAGGCATTGGGACTTGAGCGCGGCAGCCAGGCGAGGCAGGGCAGCTGCCGCTGAGGCAGCAGAGCCAAGCCCCAAGCCCCTCCGCTCGGTGAGGCTTGGGAAGGGCAGAGCTGGGAGAAGCTGGTGCCCCTCAAACCTCGTTCTCCCAGCAGAGCAGAGGGCACGTAAGGCAGCGCTTTCAGCCAGTGAAAATTGCTGGCTCATGCCTTCCTTTTTCAGAGGCCTGGTTTGCGCAAGGCCAGCGGTGCTGCCTGCCCACCAGTGCCCACCCAGGCTGCGGTCGGAGGAGACCTGCTCCTTGCATTGGTCCCGACCAGAGTTCGGCACCAGAAGACACAGCCCCTGAGGGGGCACCGCAGCACACAAGTGTGGCTTGGCATGCCTGGCTCACCAGCAGAAAGGGACCATGCAGACTAAGGTGGAGTCAATCAGCCAGAACGGAGCACAGAGCAACAATACAGTTGAAAACACAAAGCCTAGCTAAGTGTGTGTGAGGTTCCCCGTGGGGAGCCCCGTGATGCTTCTGGGGAGGCCTTGGGCAGGGAGGTGCCTCCTGCCGAGGCCCCCGGCAGCTGGGATGCCGGCTGCAGGGCTTTCGGCAGCTCCAGCTTCCCTCTTCCTGCCCTGCCAGGGGTGAAGGCCAGGCTGCCTGCAGGGATGGGCTACTGCCGCCCCCAGGCCTCCTGAGGAGGGGCAGTGCAGCCCCAAAACCACCTTGCAAAGCCGGCAGCCCTGGGCGTGGGCTGAGGTGGGTGCCAGGGTGCACGCTGGAGCGCAGACTCTGGGATCCACAGGCCTCCAAGGCCAGGGCCTGCAGGGCCAGGGCAGGGATGACGAGGCTGTGGGGCTCTGACCCTGCAAGAGAGACCGCAGGAACACCTTGTGCTGGCCCTGGGCTGAGAGCAGAGGGGAGCAGGAGGCTTCGTGGCCTCCACGCCCCAAACCAACAGCAAATTTGTGCCCAAAAGCTCTCAGAGGAGGCTTCAGTCCCGGTCAGCTGCCCGTGTCCTGCACTGATTTCGTATGCTCAAACCTTGTGATGGGCAGAAGGCAACATGCTTGTACCCCAAGGCAGCCCCCTTTAGTGGCCAAGCCAAGGACCTGCTCTTAGCATCACTGCAGGAGTAACCGTCTAATTAAAGGCTTGCAATTAGCCCACCTCCAATTAGTGCACAGCAACTCAAACAAAGGGTCTTCTTAAAGGACAAGTCTCCTTAATGCAACCTAAATGGTCCTACGTTCCCTGTGCAGGGGCGACCCTTCTAAATCCCCCACCGCCAAGGCTGCGGCGCACATGAGCATGGGCATGGGCATTGGCTTCAGGGTCCCAGCTCCTTCCTCAGTGGGAGGCGGCTGCTGCTGGTGGCTTCCTCCATCGCATAGTTGGGCTGACACTATTAAGCCTGCTCCTAATAGGCTCTCTTAAGGCTAATAATGTGGCATACATAGCCAACAAATGCTAGAAGGAGTCACCAAAACTAAAGCAGCACTTTAAAATGCAACTCCTACATTTAGCATCGAGGAAATAAGCCCCTCCACCTTACTCCCAATTTGACACTCTCGGGAGAGTGCTTTAGGGGATGCTAATGCGTGTTTTGCCCTTCCTTGCTCCAACACGGGTCAGGCTCAGCACAGTGGAGAGGGAAAGACTCTGGCGGGGCGGAGGGGGTGGGGTGCGAGCTTTGTGCTCGCCCAGGGCCCTGCACTGGCCCCCTCCTCTGTCCTGCCCCTGAACATCCCAGACTCCGTTGGCTACAGTCGCCTGCTCCTTGCCAGGCCTTTGTGTTGACTCTGATGAGCCTTTGGGCGTTTCATGTCACTCTAGGAGCTGGAAGAGAGCCTGCCTCATGACACGGGGTTGCAAGGAGAGCCACTGGCCGTGGAAGAGGACTGCTTGCCTGGCCTCGCTCAGGAGTCCCATCCTGCCCACCCCGGGCATCTCTCTCTTTCCTGCCCGCTGACACGGTCTTTCTCCGGAGGGAAGCAGTGAGGCTACATCTCCGCACAGTGCTGGGTGGCCTGGGGAAGGCCGGGCACATGCCAAGCGGGGAGCTGGACACAGGTCTCCACCGAGTGCTGTCGGGGGGCTGGCACCGGTGCCTGGGGCACGTGTGCTCCAGGCACTTCCCAAATAAGCTCCACTGGTGCGGCCTCCTCTTCACCTGGATGTTGAGTTCCAGGGCCTCCTGCCACGCCTCCTCCAGCAGGAACAGGGCCTGCGCAGGCGTACTGCTTTCCTGCCCTTCAGCCTGCTCCTGGTGGGGAATGCAGGTGTGCGGGCATGTCCGGGTGTCCTGCCTCATTTCAGCAGGGTCACTTGCTCCTGCTGGTTCCTTCTGTGGCCCCACCTGGCCTCACAGAGCCCCACATCCTGCCCGTCAACCCCAAGGGGGACGCAAGGCCCTCAGCTCACCCAAGAGAGAACCCCCAACCTCCCTCTGCTCGTCCACCCACCCGCCTCAGCATATAGCACGGCCCAAGGCCCATCCCTGGGCCCTGGCACTGTCACGGTCCCTCTCCTGACCACAGGACCCACTGGCGCTGGTGAGTGCCCGAGCAGTTAGGCCGCTGTCTTTTCTCCCATGGCCAGTGACTTGCAGGGCTGTGCAGGACCCAGGAGTCCTGCTGGCCTGTCCCTCCATAACGTACCAGGGGCAGGGAGTCGCAGAGCTGCACCTCGGAGGTGCTCTGGGGCCTAGCAAGTGCAGGGGACCGGAGGGGGCCTGGGAGCATGCCTGGGGCCACTGGCACATCAGGACAGGGCAGGAGCCCAGGAGGGAGAATCCAAGCACACGGGTAGCAGGCCCGGCCGGCCCTGCCGAGCTCCACTGGGTTGAAGAGCGGCCCAGCAGGGGCTGTGCAGGGCAGGGAAATGGGGACTGCTCCCCAGCCTCACAGCCCCAGCCTGCGGGGCTGAGGGGCTGCCCTGGCCCACAGGGCCCTGGCACACGCGTTTGCACATGGGAAGGGAGGCATCTGCACCTCCAGGCAGCAGTCAGCGGCTGGCAGGGTAGGGAGACTACGGGCCCTGCGGCAGATGAGCAGAGCCCGTGGGAGCACAAGGAGCAGCCGAGGGCTGACGGAGGCCCAGGGACAAGCACGGCTCATCCCAGCTTTGCCTGCCTGGAGAGCCCTGCAGCTGCAGCAAAAAGCCAGGCATCTGCGCTCCCAGGTGGCCGGCCGCACCGCTCCACCCCACAGCAACTCCCTCCTTTGCCCTTCACCCTTCCCCATGCAACCCTGAGAAGGGCTCCAGCGTCCCTGCACACCAGCCCTCAGAGCACCCCTGGGGCTGTGGGCACGTCAGGTGCAGCTGTGTCCTGGCCACCATGGTGTGCACCGTGCAGTGTCTCTGTGCGTGTGGAGAGCGCGGGCGCGTGTGCGGATGCGTGTGCAGCGTCAATGGTGTGCCGGGCTGGCGCACGTGCACTGTGCAGGTGCAGGCCTGGCTGTGCGGGAGGGTCTTGGTGAGTGAGAGGTGTGAGCTGTGTGCGTAGCCGTCCTGTGGAGGGTAATGAAGGAAGGGGCATGTGTCTGTGCGTGTGTCTGTGCGCTGTGCTGAGAACGGGTTAGGCGGTGGTGTGCATGCACGTGCACTCTGTGGCGCGCGTGCCTGCATGCTGCGGCCCGTGTGTGGGCGATATTCTGTTCAGGCTCTACAAAATAACTGGAGGAGCACATGGGTTTGTACAGCTCTTCCTTTCATCTTTCAGGAGCACGCTTCCAGACTTCGCCGCAATAGTCACGTTTCCTCTGCACCACCAGCAAGTCCTGGTCCCTTTCCCTTTGAGCCTGGAGAGTCATCCGCTGCCCAGGGCTAGGGCATGGAAAAGGAACCGTTTGGTTTCAGGCACAGGCAGAAGGGCACGGAAATGCTGCAGGCCTAGCGCAGGGCACATCTTCTGGCCTCTGCCTCTGCTGGCATTCCTATGCTTTCTCGGATGGGCGAGGGGCCCCCTGGGGTGCGAGGCAAGGACATGACCACATGACTACCACGGGCAGGTAATCAGCCTGCACAGGAGTCAGGCGCGGGATGAGACTTTGGCCCAAACTGGCATCAAAGCACACGGCAAGGCCTCCACGTGTGGAGACTTGGGGAGGCAAGGACGGAGCGTGCCTTTGGAAAAGGGAGAGCCAAAGCGTCGCTCCAGGAATCCTGTCACCTTGGGTAGCCCCCGTGTTCTGGTCCCACCTGGGAATCCTACCCCTGAGAGCCCAACACCTGCCCCTGGGCTGGAAGGCTGCCTGCTCCCAGGCCACAGCCTCCAAAGCCTGTTGCTCTCCCTCGACGGGTGCCAGAAAAAGACCCCCCCCCCCCTCCTCTGGGCTGCTCCTGGGTGTGGAAGGAAGGCCAGTGCAGGGGAAGGCAAAACAGCACCCCCAGCTGGAGAAATTTACCAGAGGAAGCGCTTCTCTTGGGAATTCCTCTGCCGATTCAGCTCTACCCTCTGCTTCCACTCTTCCCGACGCGCTTGGTAAGTCTCCAAGACTTGCAGGGTGTGGCTTGCTCGTACAGAAAGCTGCCTGCAAGAGCAGGGAAAAAGTTCCCTCTCCCCTTCTGGCTGAGGCCCTCCTGCCTCTCCCCTCCACCAGCCCCTGCACACCCGCTCCCGCTGGCGGTGCCCGCAGCCTTCAACTTGCCCCATGCAGCTTGGGGCTGCCTGGCATCAGGGCCTTGCCCAAGGCATTGCCACGTCAACAGAAATCAGGGGACACCATACCCAGCCCCATGGCTCAGGAACTGCGCTTCCTCACACCTCGGACAGGTGCTGCCACTGCACCTTTCCAGGCCGGGGCTGGGGCCGGGGCCCGGGCCCGGGCACACTTACTCTTTGTGCAGCCGCGGCAGTCTCTCGGGCTTCCTCTTCTCTGCTCGGGGCACGAAGGCAGCAGTGCTCGCCTCTTTCCCAAGCGGGGGCCCTGGTGAGGCTGGCCGAACCTCCGGCAGTGGTTCAGCATGCCGCCAAGCCTGCGTTGGCGCCAGAGGACAACTCTGAAGCTGCTTCTCACCTCCCTCAAGTGCTCTCAACTCTCAGCACGGGGAGAAGCCAGCCACTACAGGGCCTGTGCGTCCCCCCAGCACACTTGTGTCTGCTTTGCCCTCAGAAAGCCCCATGAGGAGCACAGCGCCAGGCAGGGACCCTGCACTCGTAGCCTGGCCACGCTTCACCACACTTCCCTGCTGGCCCCTCTGCTTACCTGTGCTGCCTTGTGCTGATGCCCGCAAGCAGGAATTGCAGTTCGAGGTCTGCCTTGAGCAGGTCCTTCCTGCTTGCCGTCCTCTTCCGCCTTAGAGGAGCTCTCCTGAATTGTCTGCAGCCGGCTAAAAACACACAAGCCGCGTGAGGTGATTGGAGTTCCGGGTGAGGCTGTTCTGCATCTTGCGCTCACAAGCGGCTCGGGGCCAGCCTCTGCAGCACAAGGCAGTTCTGCTGGAGCTTTTGGTGTAGCTGAGTCCTTGCGTTCATGTCAACAGTGAGGAAAGAAAGCCTTGAGCTGCAGCACTGGCAGCGGGCCCAGGAGGCCCTAAGGAAAGCTCGGGATGCCCAGGTGTGGGCCCTCTCTGGGTGGCACAAGGGGAAAACCAATGCCGTTTGCAGCACCCAGAGCCTGCAGAGACCACTAGCCACCTCCTGCCAAAGGCACTGAAGTCAGGGACGTGCTCAGAAAGACTCTGTTTTGGGGTGAAACGGGACTATTAGTGGGGGAGCCACTGTCGGGGAAGGAGGAAGTGTACTAGGCACACAAGCAAGCCCGGCATGTAGTTCTCTCTGGTATGTAGTTCTCTCTGGCACTCCTCCTGTGCCAGACAACCGCCACACCCCTGCCCCTGCCACCCCAGCCCAACAACCTTCGGAAGACATTCACAGGCATTACGTCCAACCTAAAAAGCAGGGAAAACAGACCCTACTCTCTGCTGCTGGGGCAGGGGCTTCTGACTTTCACATTCCTCTGAGAAGTGCTCTCATTCCCACTGCAACCAAAGGAGGGCCCTTCACATCCATAGGGGAGCAGAAAAACACCCGCCACTGCTGCAGTACTTCTTGCATCAACGCCAGTCCCTGGGACACCACTTGACAACCTCACAGACTTCATACCCACAGAGCGTACAGAAACAGAAACAGCTCCCTCCCTCCCAGAAGCCCAAAAGCACACGGCCACCCGCATGCTTTGCTCCAAGAGCCTCACCTGGCAGCTGGCTTGTTTCCCCTGCTTTCCCATGCCTTTCCTCCCTTCCAGCTGGCCCCAGAGAACGGGGGTGGAGAAAGCCTTTCTCGAGACAGGAGGCGCCCACCACAAGCACTGCCTGGAAGTAGCAAGGCAGAGGAGGCTCCTCAGCAAGCATCGTTCTTTGTCACCATTTGAACAAGAAGGACAGGCAGCTGTGCTCCAGCATCGGACCAAAGAGCCCAATTCCCTTGGAGCTTTGCTCCCAAGCAGGTCTTAGGCCCTTGCTGGCGCACGATCGCGTCCAGCCTTTCCTTTCTGCAGGGCAGTCTTCTGCCCTAGAGTTCTGTGCTGCTTCTACTGCTTTCTCTAGCCCTTAGGCTTCAAAAAGGGGACATGGCTGGCAGGTCCTGGGGACCTCATGCTACTCTCTCCTTTGGCGTGGCTGCAGGCTGGAGGGCAGAGTGTCACACGAGAAGGGGAACAGATTCCTGCCCATCTCTAAGGCGCTCACATGCACAGACTTGCAAGCTAGAGCAGGGCCCCGAGTGCCAGGGCAAAGTGCCCCTCAGCAGTGGCAGCTGCAGTTGGAGCTGCACAACTGCCCCGAGAGCCCCTTCCAGGAGGAGTGCCCCCAGATCTGTCGTGATGAGCAAAGAGAGGCACAGGAGAAGCAGGCCACTAGGCCCGGCACGGCATGTTAAGCTTGCCTCCAGCCCCTCCGCTGCACAGGACAAAAGGAAAACAAACACACCTCTCTCACCAGCCAGCTGGCACTTTACCTTTTCCCTCAGTCTGCTTGTTCTGCTCCCTGTCTTTTGCCGGCCCGCCTTTGGCAGCCTCCCGACACCCTCCGGAGGAAGATGCTGGTCGCACAGGCACAGGCGTGATGACCTCACCCTCACTCCTGGAAACAAGAAAGGGACGAGAGAGACGCTGACAGCAGAGCCTTGCAGAAACCTCCTCTACATGCTTGCCCTCCATCTAGAAAGAGAAAGTCACCAAAAGACTTGTTGGCCGCCCTTCACGTTGCAGTCGGACAGAGTCTACGCAAGAAACAACCCCTTCAAAGAGCTCCAAGAGCACAAGGTCACCCTCAGCCTTTTCTCCAAGAGCCTCACCTGGCAGGCAACTTCCTTCCTTTGCTTTTCCACTCCTCCTGCTTTCTCCCCCCAGCACCAGGTGACGCAGGTGGCAAAGGCCTTTCTTGAGCAAGCAGGCACGCAGCAGGAGCACTCCCTGCAGGCAGGAAAGGAGAAGGCTCTGCAGAAAGCGTCTTTGGGAGCACTTGGTCCAGAAGGACAGGCAGATCTGCTCCAGCACCGCATCAAACAGCCTGATCCCCCGGGAGCCGCGCTCTCTAAGAGCTCTTGCTCCCTAGCACGTCCTTGGCACACCTTAGCAGCCTCTTAGCAGTCCACCTTAGCAGCCTCTTAGCAGTCCTCTCCAGGCAATCTTGCTCCCCACCTTCACACGCCCGGCATCCGCCAGAGAGGCAGACCCCCTCCAGCACTGACACCTCGGGCCCAAATGTCCTAAAGCGAAAGAGGAGCTTGCGCTGGCCACCAGGGCGCAGCACCCCGGGGCAAAACTCTCCCAGGCAGCACATCCTGACCAGGGCTCCAACCACCTACCTACTGCCGAGGACCAACGGAACAAACACGCGCACACACACAAACACACGCCCGCCTGCACACCCTCCTCTCGCTCGCCAGTCACCTGTGGCCTGACCTTTTCTGTCCGCCCGCTCTTCCTCTTTCGGGCGTGTCCGGGATCCCTTGCAGGAAGACGCCACTTGCTGCTTCTCACGGGGAAGCTTCAACTCAAATCTGGAAATGACAAGACGCCACGGTGAAGAGAAGGCACCACTTCCCCTTTGCCTCCTGCCGGCCTTGTACTCAGAAAGAAGGCCTTTCGGGGCACGTGGGGCCCTCCAGGCTCACCCAAGACATGCTTAGGTCACAAACACAGGCCCTGTATGGATCGGGTGCCTTCCACACGATGCCTTTCCTCGGCCAGCCACACACAGCACATTCGGGAACCTTGGCTTTTGGAAGCCTCACCCACGAGAAAGAGACCAGTCACAGGAAAATGTGGCCCCCATTCCTCTCTAGGCCTAAGATTGGTTAGCAGTGCCAAACACCGCCACTATTGCCTGTTCCACCCTGGGGAGACCCCCAGAGTCCCAAGTACTTGCAGACAGCAAGCTAGGAAAGAGTTGCTCCGCAGCAAGTCCTTCCTGAGGAGACAAGCTCCAGCAGGACGCTGCTACCAAGCACGAGCTGAGAAGCAAACGTACCGTGGCAACATGAAGACGCTTCTGGGACCCATGCGGAAAGCCGCGCTCCTTCTTCCTTTTACCACCAGGTGTCTCGTCCCTGGCGTCTGAAACAGACACCGAGGTACGTGAGAGCATGCCAGCGCCATTACTGCCTTGCTCCTAAAGGCAGCAAATCTTTCTTGGGCTCAGGGAAGATGCTGCCCCTGGGACACCCTGAAACAAAGCTGTCTTTCCAAATACTAGCCCTCAACGAGGAAAGCAGAAGATGCCCAGCTCAGAGTGCAGAAGGAGGAACACCGTTGCCAGGCGCTTTGCAAGGGCGAGACTCAAGACGGTCAAGGAGGACGCTCCTTCTCTCTGCCTGCAGACATCAGGCACAGGAGAAGGCGTGTGGTTCGCCAGGGTTTCTGCAGGCTGGCGTTTGCCTCTGGAAGGTCTTGCTCTGCCCCTTCTTGGAAAGACAACTCCTGGCTCAGGCGTGCTCTTAGCCCCACAGTGTCTCCAAGCATTCACATGCTTGCATCCATCGCGTGGAAGAGCAGAAAGAGCCGGCCCTTGCTCGGCCTCTGCCCGGTGGCTAAGACCTGCGGGTGCCAACTCCCTCATGGGGGTGCAAGCAGCTGGGCAGGGCCTGATGAGGGATCTTTGGGAACACAGCCTGACCCAAAGGCCCTGGCCCTGGCCCAGAGAACACGCTGGGCAGAGCCCCCCAAGACAGCAGCAGAGAGAAGGAAGAGACAGGCCCGGGAACCAGTGGCTGGGCTACAGCCTTCTTGCATCTCTCTGAGCAAATCTGCTGGCCCTCTGCAGGAGCGAGCCCTTCAGCTCTGACTGCTTTCACATCGCAGCTGCCTAAGGACACCTGGCAGCTTGCGCTCAAGGACAGGGCCCCACGAGAGAGCTGGGGAAGGGCGTTGGGCTGGCGCAAGGAGACATGCCAAGCAGCGGGCGGATGCACGCGTGGCCCAGAAGAGCCTCGCTCATGCCGCAAGGGCCTCCAGGGGCCCTGGGAAGGCCTGATTAGCGCCAGAGTCATCGACTTACCCCCAGCAGAGCTTCTAGCAGCTTTCCAGTGCCATCCATGCTGAGGAGGAAGTCGTCATAAAACCTCATTGTCACTTCCTTCTTCCGTACAGAAAGAATGCCAATGCCCTTGAAGACAAAGTCCACGTCCTGTCTTTTTGACATGGCCCAGAAGAACGCCATCGCGGTCTCATGTATGGAACACTGCACCGTTGTCAAAGGCATGCGGGCACACACGGAGAGATTCTTGTACTGCAGAGGGACTATTCTTACGTCACCTAGACCGCAGCAAAAGACGAACAACGTCACCTCGGCAGCAGGCTCCAAGAACAAGGGGACAAGACTTTCTGGCAAGACGCTGCTGCTACAGAGCAGGCTCTTGAATCCCCTGCTGCAGCGCCTAGGAGCGGTTTATGGAGTCCCTCCTGGGAAGAGGCCGAGCACTCTGCAAACTCACGGGCTCAGGGGGGCAGCAGTCATTTGGCCAGGGCAGGAAGCAAAAGAAGAAAACTAACCATCCCGAAGGAACCCTTGACCGGAGGGCAGGACAAGGCGGGCAGATGGGTGCAGGGCCCACGACAAAGGGCCCGGCGCCACGCCATTGTGCCCTCTGGCTAAGCCGATGCCACGTCGATAGATACAAGGGCGAAGCAAAGCGCAAGGACGGCACCGCAGCCCGTAAGGACCATTCGGCCCCTCTGGCCCTTGGTAGCCAGCAAAAGTCTCCCTGCGCTGCTGGGGCCAGCAGCCTATCCCTCCCACGCACCCCGCTGCAGGCGTATTACTAGCAAAGCACACCCGGGGGCCCCTCTGAGCACCTGCTCCTGGCTGGCCTGTCCAGCTCAAACAAGCCAAAGTTGCTCTCAGGCCACTTTGAGGCGTTCAGCCATGTCTTCAGAGCAGTTGGCCTGCCCCTCAAGCTTGGGGCAAGGGCAGGCAAAGGTTTTTAACCTGTCTTCTTACCAGGAATGTCTTCTTGAGCGCCCCTGGCCTGGTATTCCTGGGCAACAACCTCCGAAATACGAAACATGGGTCTCCGAACGATCGAAAGCTCCCCGTTCACGGAGCACTCGGAGTGCTTCAGAACATAGAACACCCCCACTCCTAGTATCTTGACACCCTGAGAACAGCAGCAAAGAGGGAGAGAAGGAACAAGCATCAGTAGCCTGGAGACACAAAAACTGTCCGATGGCTTGCCAGAGCGTGGGGGCTGCTGCTCTGCGCCCTGCCCACCCCTAGCATGCCGAGGGCAAGATGGGCCACTTGGGAAAGCTTTGGAGAGAAAGCACATACTCCAGACCTTTCTTTCCTCTTGCTCCTCTGCTCTCCTCAAAAATCTCTTTGCACAAGCAACAGCAGAGACAACATTCCTCCCCTCCATACAGGTGGGGGGAGGGGGTGGCAGGGAGGGGAGCAGGGGGCATTTCCAACAGTGGGCACCAAGTCCTTGGCACTCTGTGGCACAGGGATGTCAGGGCCAGGCAAACCGCCAGCATTTCCGGAGGGGAGGAACAGGACACAAGACCCACCTTGTTCTCTGCCAAGCGCTCTAGAATGTATTCTGAGACGCTGTCCCAAATGCTAACAATCTCTGGAAAGCAAGGCAAAGAGGTATCATGCGCCAAGTCAGCAAGCTCACTACCTTTCAGCACCCCGCTCCCCAGGCAGGTGGCAAGTGCAGGTGAGATGAAACGTACCGCCACCCCAAGCCAAAACACGCAAGGCGCTCCCCAGGACGGCCCTTCCGGACCTCAGCCGCAAGGACACTGCAGGGACGCCTCTGCCCACTTCTAAGCAAGGCTCCTGTCCTTTCAGGTGGCCATGCCAAAGGGCGACCCACCCGCTCGGGAAACGGGGACTAGGTTCCCACAGCAGCGAGAAGACCGTGCAGTGCCTACCCACAGGAGTCACCCACGCTCAGGGCAGCCCCAGCTGCCTCCCCTGCAGGGACCATTTTCACCTCCATTCAACGCCTGCACACACACACGCTCTGCACGGCCACCCGAGCAGCCCCAGCCCTTTCAGCCAGCTGCCAGCTCAGGGCACGCAATCCCCACTGCGAGGCAACCCACGGCTTCTGCCTGCACGTGCCCTGGAAGGCACGGGCAGAGGAAGCTCCTCAGGACAACGAGCCAGCCGGCCCGGCTGCCAAACTCACCCCTGGGCTGCCAACGGTCGAGCGGCCTGCTCTCCCGTGCCACCCACTCGCCCTGTCCAGCCCTCCCCTACAGAGCCCAGCGCTTCCACTGCCTGTCTCGCGGCTCATACCGTCTACAGCCTTACCGTAACGGTTGAGATTCCTGAGCGTTGGAAACATGTCATGCCACAGTTTCGCCATCTTCGCGCCCCCTCGCGCTCAATGGGGCCCTGTAGCAGGAGGGTGCCGAGGAAACTTCTCCTCCCAGGAGCCGCCTCCTCCTCCTCCTCTGCACTTCCCCAGGTAGGCTCCAGCGCTGTCGCGCGGCCTCCCTTCGCCCTCTCGGTGCGCTGCAAAGCAGCTCCTCCAGAGAAGAGCGGTGGCGAGAGCAGCCCCAGCACCTGCACGTGCCAAGGCCTCGCAGGGAAGTGTGGGCAGGGCTCGGGGGCCCCGTGGCGGGAGGGGAGCTGTGACTGTGATGCGGCATGTCCCACTGTGAGCCCAGCCCGTGTCACCAAGGGGCTCACAGGCACCCTTACCGTCCAAAGCATTTCTCTTGGGCCCACAGGAGGGGCAATTTCACAGCCCCAGAGCAGCCAGACTGCAAAGGGGTTTCAGCAGGTCTCCGCTCTGACCTCCTGCTGCAAGTGCGGCTGACCAGAGCAGACTTCCCAGGCCCGGGCGCCACTGAGGGGCCACTGGCTCCATGGATTCCCCCACCACCCCGGGCCCCTGGGCCAGTGCTCCACCACCCTTAGGCTACAGCGCTTTTCCCCGTCTCTCATGGCAATTGCCCCCACTGCCACTACTGCCATTGCCCATCCTCCCGGCCCCCCCCCCCACCCGGCACCTCTGGGAAGGCTCTGCCTCCACCCTCTCACCCCCCTCCCGTTAGGCCCCTGCCGCCTGATCCTCTTGCGCCTTCTCTTCTCCCGGCTCAACAGCCCCACGCCCTCAGCCTCTCCTCGCACTGCTGGGCTCCAGCTGCCCACCAGCTCCCAGCCCGCCCCACAACGAACGGCTCCTCCAGGGCCACGCTCCCTTCCTGGTGTCCCTGCCCCCCTGCAGCTCCCCCACGGGCCACAGTCCCCTCAGAGGCGCACCTCCTCTGGCATGAAGCGCCTCCTTCCAAAAGTACCTCTCCAGCCATGTCCCCAGCAACGGCTCCTTGCACGGCTCGCCTTCGCTTCCTTCTGCTTTTCTCCAGAAACACGCCTCTGCACCCTTCTCCTCACGAGTGCCCCTTCGTGTGGCCTCCTGTGGCTCCACGGAGGCCGCCCCCAGCTGCGGGATCTGCGGCCCTGCCGCCGCATGCCCCAGGCAGGGGCCGGGCCTCGGTGCCCCGCTCCTCCCTCCCTCCCTCCCTCCCTCCCTGCCTGCCTGCCTGCCTGCCTGCCCGCCCGCTGCCCCAGCGTTGGGGGAAAGCCTTGCCCGGGCCCTGGGCGGCGCTGCGGGCTCCCTGCTGTGCCCAGAGCCCCCGGCCCCGCACGGGCAGCCCCGAGCAGCACGCCCAGGTGGCACTGCTTGCTGCGCAGTAAGGACTGGTGCCAGGGACTGTCGGGGATGGGGGAGGCCCCGCTGCCCGCGGGGAGGCGGGAGGCAGGCAGCGTTGAGCCGGGGCCCGGCAGCCCACCGGGAGCTGGTGGGGGTGTGGGGCAGAGCCATAGCAAGGGAAGGGGCCAGAGTGCAGGAGGCAATCCCAGGTGCCCCCTCCCCGAGCAGAGGGGCCTGGGAGAAGGCAGGGGGTCAGGGCCGGGCCGGGGGCTGGTGGCCGGGTGCTTGGCTGCGCCATGCTGACCTGCTCATGCCAGGGCATGGCTGCTTTGCGCCGATTGCAGGCAGTGTCCCCCCGCGGAGGAGCTGGCCCCTGCTGGCTTCCCCTTGGGCCATGCAGCTGCCTGCCAGTGCTCAAGGTCCCGCCGGGGCTCCAGCGACGCTGGGAGAGGTGCCGAGGGGGCACCGGCTGCTGCTAGCAACTTCCCGGGGACCCCTGAGGCAGTGGCTGGTGCTGAGGGAAGGGCAGCGGGCAAGGAGCCGCAGGCAGCACTTGTTTGACCCATGCGTTGCCTCTGCTTGCAGGCCACACTGCCCAAGGCATTGGGACTTGAGCGCGGCAGCCAGGCGAGGCAGGGCAGCTGCCGCTGAGGCAGCAGAGCCAAGCCCCAAGCCCCTCCGCTCGGTGAGGCTTGGGAAGGGCAGAGCTGGGAGAAGCTGGTGCCCCTCAAACCTCGTTCTCCCAGCAGAGCAGAGGGCACGTAAGGCAGCGCTTTCAGCCAGTGAAAATTGCTGGCTCATGCCTTCCTTTTTCAGAGGCCTGGTTTGCGCAAGGCCAGCGGTGCTGCCTGCCCACCAGTGCCCACCCAGGCTGCGGTCGGAGGAGACCTGCTCCTTGCATTGGTCCCGACCAGAGTTCGGCACCAGAAGACACAGCCCCTGAGGGGGCACCGCAGCACACAAGTGTGGCTTGGCATGCCTGGCTCACCAGCAGAAAGGGACCATGCAGACTAAGGTGGAGTCAATCAGCCAGAACGGAGCACAGAGCAACAATACAGTTGAAAACACAAAGCCTAGCTAAGTGTGTGTGAGGTTCCCCGTGGGGAGCCCCGTGATGCTTCTGGGGAGGCCTTGGGCAGGGAGGTGCCTCCTGCCGAGGCCCCCGGCAGCTGGGATGCCGGCTGCAGGGCTTTCGGCAGCTCCAGCTTCCCTCTTCCTGCCCTGCCAGGGGTGAAGGCCAGGCTGCCTGCAGGGATGGGCTACTGCCACCCCCAGGCCTCCTGAGGAGGGGCAGTGCAGCCCCAAAACCACCTTGCAAAGCCGGCAGCCCTGGGCGTGGGCTGAGGTGGGTGCCAGGGTGCACGCTGGAGCGCAGACTCTGGGATCCACAGGCCTCCAAGGCCAGGGCCTGCAGGGCCAGGGCAGGGATGACGAGGCTGTGGGGCTCTGACCCTGCAAGAGAGACCGCAGGAACACCTTGTGCTGGCCCTGGGCTGAGAGCAGAGGGGAGCAGGAGGCTTCGTGGCCTCCACGCCCCAAACCAACAGCAAATTTGTGCCCAAAAGCTCTCAGAGGAGGCTTCAGTCCCGGTCAGCTGCCCGTGTCCTGCACTGATTTCGTATGCTCAAACCTTGTGATGGGCAGAAGGCAACATGCTTGTACCCCAAGGCAGCCCCCTTTAGTGGCCAAGCCAAGGACCTGCTCTTAGCATCACTGCAGGAGTAACCGTCTAATTAAAGGCTTGCAATTAGCCCACCTCCAATTAGTGCACAGCAACTCAAACAAAGGGTCTTCTTAAAGGACAAGTCTCCTTAATGCAACCTAAATGGTCCTACGTTCCCTGTGCAGGGGCGACCCTTCTAAATCCCCCACCGCCAAGGCTGCGGCGCACATGAGCATGGGCATGGGCATTGGCTTCAGGGTCCCAGCTCCTTCCTCAGTGGGAGGCGGCTGCTGCTGGTGGCTTCCTCCATCGCATAGTTGGGCTGACACTATTAAGCCTGCTCCTAATAGGCTCTCTTAAGGCTAATAATGTGGCATACATAGCCAACAAATGCTAGAAGGAGTCACCAAAACTAAAGCAGCACTTTAAAATGCAACTCCTACATTTAGCATCGAGGAAATAAGCCCCTCCACCTTACTCCCAATTTGACACTCTCGGGAGAGTGCTTTAGGGGATGCTAATGCGTGTTTTGCCCTTCCTTGCTCCAACACGGGTCAGGCTCAGCACAGTGGAGAGGGAAAGACTCTGGCGGGGCGGAGGGGGTGGGGTGCGAGCTTTGTGCTCGCCCAGGGCCCTGCACTGGCCCCCTCCTCTGTCCTGCCCCTGAACATCCCAGACTCCGTTGGCTACAGTCGCCTGCTCCTTGCCAGGCCTTTGTGTTGACTCTGATGAGCCTTTGGGCGTTTCATGTCACTCTAGGAGCTGGAAGAGAGCCTGCCTCATGACACGGGGTTGCAAGGAGAGCCACTGGCCGTGGAAGAGGACTGCTTGCCTGGCCTCGCTCAGGAGTCCCATCCTGCCCACCCCGGGCATCTCTCTCTTTCCTGCCCGCTGACACGGTCTTTCTCCGGAGGGAAGCAGTGAGGCTACATCTCCGCACAGTGCTGGGTGGCCTGGGGAAGGCCGGGCACATGCCAAGCGGGGAGCTGGACACAGGTCTCCACCGAGTGCTGTCGGGGGGCTGGCACCGGTGCCTGGGGCACGTGTGCTCCAGGCACTTCCCAAATAAGCTCCACTGGTGCGGCCTCCTCTTCACCTGGATGTTGAGTTCCAGGGCCTCCTGCCACGCCTCCTCCAGCAGGAACAGGGCCTGCGCAGGCGTACTGCTTTCCTGCCCTTCAGCCTGCTCCTGGTGGGGAATGCAGGTGTGCGGGCATGTCCGGGTGTCCTGCCTCATTTCAGCAGGGTCACTTGCTCCTGCTGGTTCCTTCTGTGGCCCCACCTGGCCTCACAGAGCCCCACATCCTGCCCGTCAACCCCAAGGGGGACGCAAGGCCCTCAGCTCACCCAAGAGAGAACCCCCAACCTCCCTCTGCTCGTCCACCCACCCGCCTCAGCATATAGCACGGCCCAAGGCCCATCCCTGGGCCCTGGCACTGTCACGGTCCCTCTCCTGACCACAGGACCCACTGGCGCTGGTGAGTGCCCGAGCAGTTAGGCCGCTGTCTTTTCTCCCATGGCCAGTGACTTGCAGGGCTGTGCAGGACCCAGGAGTCCTGCTGGCCTGTCCCTCCATAACGTACCAGGGGCAGGGAGTCGCAGAGCTGCACCTCGGAGGTGCTCTGGGGCCTAGCAAGTGCAGGGGACCGGAGGGGGCCTGGGAGCATGCCTGGGGCCACTGGCACATCAGGACAGGGCAGGAGCCCAGGAGGGAGAATCCAAGCACACGGGTAGCAGGCCCGGCCGGCCCTGCCGAGCTCCACTGGGTTGAAGAGCGGCCCAGCAGGGGCTGTGCAGGGCAGGGAAATGGGGACTGCTCCCCAGCCTCACAGCCCCAGCCTGCGGGGCTGAGGGGCTGCCCTGGCCCACAGGGCCCTGGCACACGCGTTTGCACATGGGAAGGGAGGCATCTGCACCTCCAGGCAGCAGTCAGCGGCTGGCAGGGTAGGGAGACTACGGGCCCTGCGGCAGATGAGCAGAGCCCGTGGGAGCACAAGGAGCAGCCGAGGGCTGACGGAGGCCCAGGGACAAGCACGGCTCATCCCAGCTTTGCCTGCCTGGAGAGCCCTGCAGCTGCAGCAAAAAGCCAGGCATCTGCGCTCCCAGGTGGCCGGCCGCACCGCTCCACCCCACAGCAACTCCCTCCTTTGCCCTTCACCCTTCCCCATGCAACCCTGAGAAGGGCTCCAGCGTCCCTGCACACCAGCCCTCAGAGCACCCCTGGGGCTGTGGGCACGTCAGGTGCAGCTGTGTCCTGGCCACCATGGTGTGCACCGTGCAGTGTCTCTGTGCGTGTGGAGAGCGCGGGCGCGTGTGCGGATGCGTGTGCAGCATCATTGGTGTGCCAGGCTGGCGCACGTGCACTGTGCAGGTGCAGGCCTGGCTGTGCGGGAGGGTCTTGGTGAGTGAGAGGTGTGAGCTGTGTGCGTAGCCGTCCTGTGGAGGGTAATGAAGGAAGGGGCATGTGTCTGTGCGTGTGCCTGTGCGCTGTGCTGAGAACGGGTTAGGCGGTGGTGTGCATGCACGTGCACTCTGTGGCGCGCGTGCCTGCATGCTGCGGCCTGTGTGTGGGCGATATTCTGTTCAGGCTCTACAAAATAACTGGAGGAGCACATGGGTTTGTACAGCTCTTCCTTTCATCTTTCAGGAGCACGCTTCCAGACTTCGCCGCAATAGTCACGTTTCCTCTGCACCACCAGCAAGTCCTGGTCCCTTTCCCTTTGAGCCTGGAGAGTCATCCGCTGCCCAGGGCTAGGGCATGGAAAAGGAACCGTTTGGTTTCAGGCACAGGCAGAAGGGCACGGAAATGCTGCAGGCCTAGCGCAGGGCACATCTTCTGGCCTCTGCCTCTGCTGGCATTCCTATGCTTTCTCGGATGGGCGAGGGGCCCCCTGGGGTGCGAGGCAAGGACATGACCACATGACTACCACGGGCAGGTAATCAGCCTGCACAGGAGTCAGGCGCGGGATGAGACTTTGCCCCAAACTGGCATCAAAGCACACGGCAAGGCCTCCACGTGTGGAGACTTGGGGAGGCAAGGACGGAGCGTGCCTTTGGAAAAGGGAGAGCCAAAGCGTCGCTCCAGGAATCCTGTCACCTTGGGTAGCCCCCGTGTTCTGGTCCCACCTGGGAATCCTACCCCTGAGAGCCCAACACCTGCCCCTGGGCTGGAAGGCTGCCTGCTCCCAGGCCACAGCCTCCAAAGCCTGTTGCTCTCCCTCGACGGGTGCCAGCAAAAGACACCCCCCCCCTCCCCTCCTCTGGGCTGCTCCTGGGTGTGGAAGGAAGGCCAGTGCAGGGGAAGGCAAAACAGCACCCCCAGCTGGAGAAATTTACCAGAGGAAGCGCTTCTCTTGGGAATTCCTCTGCCGATTCAGCTCTACCCTCTGCTTCCACTCTTCCCGACGCGCTTGGTAAGTCTCCAAGACTTGCAGGGTGTGGCTTGCTCGTACAGAAAGCTGCCTGCAAGAGCAGGGAAAAAGTTCCCTCTCCCCTTCTGGCTGAGGCCCTCCTGCCTCTCCCCTCCACCAGCCCCTGCACACCCGCTCCCGCTGGCGGTGCCCGCAGCCTTCAACTTGCCCCATGCAGCTTGGGGCTGCCTGGCATCAGGGCCTTGCCCAAGGCATTGCCACGTCAACAGAAATCAGGGGACACCATACCCAGCCCCATGGCTCAGGAACTGCGCTTCCTCACACCTCGGACAGGTGCTGCCACTGCACCTTTCCAGGCCGGGGCTGGGGCCGGGGCCCGGGCCCGGGCACACTTACTCTTTGTGCAGCCGCGGCAGTCTCTCGGGCTTCCTCTTCTCTGCTCGGGGCACGAAGGCAGCAGTGCTCGCCTCTTTCCCAAGCGGGGGCCCTGGTGAGGCTGGCCGAACCTCCGGCAGTGGTTCAGCATGCCGCCAAGCCTGCGTTGGCGCCAGAGGACAACTCTGAAGCTGCTTCTCACCTCCCTCACGTGCTCTCAACTCTCAGCACGGGGAGAAGCCAGCCACTACAGGGCCTGTGCGTCTCCCCAGCACACTTGTGTCTGCTTTGCCCTCAGAAAGCCCCATGAGGAGCACAGCGCCAGGCAGGGACCCTGCACTCGTAGCCTGGCCACGCTTCACCACACTTCCCTGCTGGCCCCTCTGCTTACCTGTGCTGCCTTGTGCTGATGCCCGCAAGCAGGAATTGCAGTTCGAGGTCTGCCTTGAGCAGGTCCTTCCTGCTTGCCGTCCTCTTCCGCCTTAGAGGAGCTCTCCTGAATTGTCTGCAGCCGGCTAAAAACACACAAGCCGCGTGAGGTGATTGGAGTTCCGGGTGAGGCTGTTCTGCATCTTGCGCTCACAAGCGGCTTGGGGCCAGCCTCTGCAGCACAAGGCAGTTCTGCTGGAGCTTTTGGTGTAGCTGAGTCCTTGCGTTCATGTCAACAGTGAGGAAAGAAAGCCTTGAGCTGCAGCACTGGCAGCGGGCCCAGGAGGCCCTAAAGAAAGCTCGGGATGCCCAGGTGTGGGCCCTCTCTGGGTGGCACAAGGGGAAAACCAATGCCGTTTGCAGCACCCAGAGCCTGCAGAGACCACTAGGCACCTCCTGCCAAAGGCACTGAAGTCAGGGACGTGCTCAGAAAGACTCTGTTTTGGGGTGAAACGGGACTATTAGTGGGGGAGCCACTGTCGGGGAAGGAGGAAGTGTACTAGGCACACAAGCAAGCCCGGCATGTAGTTCTCTCTGGTATGTAGTTCTCTCTGGCACTCCTCCTGTGCCAGACAACCGCCACACCCCTGCCCCTGCCACCCCAGCCCAACAACCTTTGGAAGAAATTCACAGGCATTACGTCCAACCTAAAAAGCAGGGAAAACAGACCCTACTCTCTGCTGCTGGGGCAGGGGCTTCTGACTTTCACATTCCTCTGAGAAGTGCTCTCATTCCCACTGCAACCAAAGGAGGGCCCTTCACATCCATAGGGGAGCAGAAAAACACCCGCCACTGCTGCAGTACTTCTTGCATCAACGCCAGTCCCTGGGACACCACTTGACAACCTCACAGACTTCATACCCACAGAGCGTACAGAAACAGAAACAGCTCCCTCCCTCCCAGAAGCCCAAAAGCACACGGCCACCCGCATGCTTTGCTCCAAGAGCCTCACCTGGCAGCTGGCTTGTTTCCCCTGCTTTCCCATGCCTTTCCTCCCTTCCAGCTGGCCCCAGAGAACGGGGGTGGAGAAAGCCTTTCTCGAGACAGGAGGCGCCCACCACAAGCACTGCCTGGAAGTAGCAAGGCAGAGGAGGCTCCTCAGCAAGCATCGTTCTTTGTCACCATTTGAACAAGAAGGACAGGCAGCTGTGCTCCAGCATCGGACCAAAGAGCCCAATTCCCTTGGAGCTTTGCTCCCAAGCAGGTCTTAGGCCCTTGCTGGCGCACGATCGCGTCCAGCCTTTCCTTTCTGCAGGGCAGTCTTCTGCCCTAGAGTTCTGTGCTGCTTCTACTGCTTTCTCTAGCCCTTAGGCTTCAAAAAGGGGACATGGCTGGCAGGTCCTGGGGACCTCATGCTACTCTCTCCTTTGGCGTGGCTGCAGGCTGGAGGGCAGAGTGTCACACGAGAAGGGGAACAGATTCCTGCCCATCTCTAAGGCGCTCACATGCACAGACTTGCAAGCTAGAGCAGGGCCCCGAGTGCCAGGGCAAAGTGCCCCTCAGCAGTGGCAGCTGCAGTTGGAGCTGCACAACTGCCCTGAGAGCCCCTTCCAGGAGGAGTGCCCCCAGATCTGTCGTGATGAGCAAAGAGAGGCACAGGAGAAGCAGGCCACTAGGCCCGGCACGGCATGTTAAGCTTGCCTCCAGCCCCTCCGCTGCACAGGACAAAAGGAAAACAAACACACCTCTCTCACCAGCCAGCTGGCACTTTACCTTTTCCCTCAGTCTGCTTGTTCTGCTCCCTGTCTTTTGCCGGCCCGCCTTTGGCAGCCTCCCGACACCCTCCGGAGGAAGATGCTGGTCGCACAGGCACAGGCGTGATGACCTCACCCTCACTCCTGGAAACAAGAAAGGGACGAGAGAGACGCTGACAGCAGAGCCTTGCAGAAACCTCCTCTACATGCTTGCCCTCCATCTAGAAAGAGAAAGTCACCAAAAGACTTGTTGGCCGCCCTTCACGTTGCAGTCGGACAGAGTCTACGCAAGAAACAACCCCTTCAAAGAGCTCCAAGAGCACAAGGTCACCCTCAGCCTTTTCTCCAAGAGCCTCACCTGGCAGGCAACTTCCTTCCTTTGCTTTTCCACTCCTCCTGCTTTCTCCCCCCAGCACCAGGTGACGCAGGTGGCAAAGGCCTTTCTTGAGCAAGCAGGCACGCAGCAGGAGCACTCCCTGCAGGCAGGAAAGGAGAAGGCTCTGCAGAAAGCGTCTTTGGGAGCACTTGGTCCAGAAGGACAGGCAGATCTGCTCCAGCACCGCATCAAACAGCCTGATCCCCCGGGAGCCGCGCTCTCTAAGAGCTCTTGCTCCCTAGCACGTCCTTGGCACACCTTAGCAGCCTCTTAGCAGTCCACCTTAGCAGCCTCTTAGCAGTCCTCTCCAGGCAATCTTGCTCCCCACCTTCACACGCCCGGCATCCGCCAGAGAGGCAGACCCCCTCCAGCACTGACACCTCGGGCCCAAATGTCCTAAAGCGAAAGAGGAGCTTGCGCTGGCCACCAGGGCGCAGCACCCCGGGGCAAAACTCTCCCAGGCAGCACATCCTGACCAGGGCTCCAACCACCTACCTACTGCCGAGGACCAACGGAACAAACACGCGCACACACACAAACACACGCCCGCCTGCACACCCTCCTCTCGCTCGCCAGTCACCTGTGGCCTGACCTTTTCCGTCCGCCCGCTCTTCCTCTTTCGGGCGTGTCCGGGATCCCTTGCAGGAAGACGCCACTTGCTGCTTCTCACGGGGAAGCTTCAACTCAAATCTGGAAATGACAAGACGCCACGGTGAAGAGAAGGCACCACTTCCCCTTTGCCTCCTGCCGGCCTTGTACTCAGAAAGAAGGCCTTTCGGGGCACGTGGGGCCCTCCAGGCTCACCCAAGACATGCTTAGGTCACAAACACAGGCCCTGTATGGATCGGGTGCCTTCCACACGATGCCTTTCCTCGGCCAGCCACACACAGCACATTCGGGAACCTTGGCTTTTGGAAGCCTCACCCACGAGAAAGAGACCAGTCACAGGAAAATGTGGCCCCCATTCCTCTCTAGGCCTAAGATTGGTTAGCAGTGCCAAACACCGCCACTATTGCCTGTTCCACCCTGGGGAGACCCCCAGAGTCCCAAGTACTTGCAGACAGCAAGCTAGGAAAGAGTTGCTCCGCAGCAAGTCCTTCCTGAGGAGACAAGCTCCAGCAGGACGCTGCTACCAAGCACGAGCTGAGAAGCAAACGTACCGTGGCAACATGAAGACGCTTCTGGGACCCATGCGGAAAGCCGCGCTCCTTCTTCCTTTTACCACCAGGTGTCTCGTCCCTGGCGTCTGAAACAGACACCGAGGTACGTGAGAGCATGCCAGCGCCATTACTGCCTTGCTCCTAAAGGCAGCAAATCTTTCTTGGGCTCAGGGAAGATGCTGCCCCTGGGACACCCTGAAACAAAGCTGTCTTTCCAAATACTAGCCCTCAACGAGGAAAGCAGAAGATGCCCAGCTCAGAGTGCAGAAGGAGGAACACCGTTGCCAGGCGCTTTGCAAGGGCGAGACTCAAGACGGTCAAGGAGGACGCTCCTTCTCTCTGCCTGCAGACATCAGGCACAGGAGAAGGCGTGTGGTTCGCCAGGGTTTCTGCAGGCTGGCGTTTGCCTCTGGAAGGTCTTGCTCTGCCCCTTCTTGGAAAGACAACTCCTGGCTCAGGCGTGCTCTTAGCCCCACAGTGTCTCCAAGCATTCACATGCTTGCATCCATCGCGTGGAAGAGCAGAAAGAGCCGGCCCTTGCTCGGCCTCTGCCCGGTGGCTAAGACCTGCGGGTGCCAACTCCCTCATGGGGGTGCAAGCAGCTGGGCAGGGCCTGATGAGGGATCTTTGGGAACACAGCCTGACCCAAAGGCCCTGGCCCTGGCCCAGAGAACACGCTGGGCAGAGCCCCCCAAGACAGCAGCAGAGAGAAGGAAGAGACAGGCCCGGGAACCAGTGGCTGGGCTACAGCCTTCTTGCATCTCTCTGAGCAAATCTGCTGGCCCTCTGCAGGAGCGAGCCCTTCAGCTCTGACTGCTTTCACATCGCAGCTGCCTAAGGACACCTGGCAGCTTGCGCTCAAGGACAGGGCCCCACGAGAGAGCTGGGGAAGGGCGTTGGGCTGGCGCAAGGAGACATGCCAAGCAGCGGGCGGATGCACGCGTGGCCCAGAAGAGCCTCGCTCATGCCGCAAGGGCCTCCAGGGGCCCTGGGAAGGCCTGATTAGCGCCAGAGTCATCGACTTACCCCCAGCAGAGCTTCTAGCAGCTTTCCAGTGCCATCCATGCTGAGGAGGAAGTCGTCATAAAACCTCATTGTCACTTCCTTCTTCCGTACAGAAAGAATGCCAATGCCCTTGAAGACAAAGTCCACGTCCTGTCTTTTTGACATGGCCCAGAAGAACGCCATCGCGGTCTCATGTATGGAACACTGCACCGTTGTCAAAGGCATGCGGGCACACACGGAGAGATTCTTGTACTGCAGAGGGACTATTCTTACGTCACCTAGACCGCAGCAAAAGACGAACAACGTCACCTCGGCAGCAGGCTCCAAGAACAAGGGGACAAGACTTTCTGGCAAGACGCTGCTGCTACAGAGCAGGCTCTTGAATCCCCTGCTGCAGCGCCTAGGAGCGGTTTATGGAGTCCCTCCTGGGAAGAGGCCGAGCACTCTGCAAACTCACGGGCTCAGGGGGGCAGCAGTCATTTCGCCAGGGCAGGAAGCAAAAGAAGAAAACTAACCATCCCGTAGGAACCCTTGACCGGAGGGCAGGACAAGGCGGGCAGATGGGTGCAGGGCCCACGACAAAGGGCCCGGCGCCACGCCATTGTGCCCTCTGGCTAAGCCGATGCCACGTCGATAGATACAAGGGCGAAGCAAAGCGCAAGGACGGCACCGCAGCCCGTAAGGACCATTCGGCCCCTCTGGCCCTTGGTAGCCAGCAAAAGTCTCCCTGCGCTGCTGGGGCCAGCAGCCTATCCCTCCCACGCACCCCGCTGCAGGCGTATTACTAGCAAAGCACACCCGGGGGCCCCTCTGAGCACCTGCTCCTGGCTGGCCTGTCCAGCTCAAACAAGCCAAAGTTGCTCTCAGGCCACTTTGAGGCGTTCAGCCACGTCTTCAGAGCAGTTGGCCTGCCCCTCAAGCTTGGGACAAGGGCAGGCAAAGGTTTTTAACCTGTCTTCTTACCAGGAATGTCTTCTTGAGCGCCCCTGGCCTGGTATTCCTGGGCAACAACCTCCGAAATACGAAACATGGGTCTCCGAACGATCGAAAGCTCCCCGTTCACGGAGCACTCGGAGTGCTTCAGAACATAGAACACCCCCACTCCTAGTATCTTGACACCCTGAGAACAGCAGCAAAGAGGGAGAGAAGGAACAAGCATCAGTAGCCTGGAGACACAAAAACTGTCCGATGGCTTGCCAGAGCGTGGGGGCTGCTGCTCTGCGCCCTGCCCACCCCTAGCATGCCGAGGGCAAGATGGGCCACTTGGGAAAGCTTTGGAGAGAAAGCACATACTCCAGACCTTTCTTTCCTCTTGCTCCTCTGCTCTCCTCAAAAATCTCTTTGCACAAGCAACAGCAGAGACAACATTCCTCCCCTCCATACAGGTGGGGGGAGGGGGTGGCAGGGAGGGGAGCAGGGGGCATTTCCAACAGTGGGCACCAAGTCCTTGGCACTCTGTGGCACAGGGATGTCAGGGCCAGGCAAACCGCCAGCATTTCCGGAGGGGAGGAACAGGACACAAGACCCACCTTGTTCTCTGCCAAGCGCTCTAGAATGTATTCTGAGACGCTGTCCCAAATGCTAACAATCTCTGGAAAGCAAGGCAAAGAGGTATCATGCGCCAAGTCAGCAAGCTCACTACCTTTCAGCACCCCGCTCCCCAGGCAGGTGGCAAGTGCAGGTGAGATGAAACGTACCGCCACCCCAAGCCAAAACACGCAAGGCGCTCCCCAGGACGGCCCTTCCGGACCTCAGCCGCAAGGACACTGCAGGGACGCCTCCGCCCACTTCTAAGCAAGGCTCCTGTCCTTTCAGGTGGCCATGCCAAAGGGCGACCCACCCGCTCGGGAAACGGGGACTAGGTTCCCACAGCAGCGAGAAGACCGTGCAGTGCCTACCCACAGGAGTCACCCACGCTCAGGGCAGCCCCAGCTGCCTCCCCTGCAGGGACCATTTTCACCTCCATTCAACGCCTGCACACACACACGCTCTGCACGGCCACCCGAGCAGCCCCAGCCCTTTCAGCCAGCTGCCAGCTCAGGGCACGCAATCCCCACTGCGAGGCAACCCACGGCTTCTGCCTGCACCTGCCCTGGAAGGCACGGGCAGAGGAAGCTCCTCAGGACAACGAGCCAGCCGGCCCGGCTGCCAAACTCACCCCTGGGCTGCCAACGGTCGAGCGGCCTGCTCTCCCGTGCCACCCACTCGCCCTGTCCAGCCCTCCCCTACAGAGCCCAGCGCTTCCATTGCCTGTCTCGCGGCTCATACCGTCTACAGCCTTACCGTAACGGTTGAGATTCCTGAGCGTTGGAAACATGTCATGCCACAGTTTCGCCATCTTCGCGCCCCCTCGCGCTCAATGGGGCCCTGTAGCAGGAGGGTGACGAGGAAACTTCTCCTCCCAGGAGCCGCCTCCTCCTCCTCCTCTGCACTTCCCCAGGTAGGCTCCAGCGCTGTCGCGCGGCCTCCCTTCGCCCTCTCGGTGCGCTGCAAAGCAGCTCCTCCAGAGAAGAGCGGTGGCGAGAGCAGCCCCAGCACCTGCACGTGCCAAGGCCTCGCAGGGAAGTGTGGGCAGGGCTCGGGGGCCCCGTGGCGGGAGGGGAGCTGTGACTGTGATGCGGCATGTCCCACTGTGAGCCCAGCCCGTGTCACCAAGGGGCTCACAGGCACCCTTACCGTCCAAAGCATTTCTCTTGGGCCCACAGGAGGGGCAATTTCACAGCCCCAGAGCAGCCAGACCGCAAAGGGGTTTCAGCAGGTCTCCGCTCTGACCTCCTGCTGCAAGTGCGGCTGACCAGAGCAGACTTCCCAGGCCCGGGCGCCACTGAGGGGCCACTGGCTCCATGGATTCCCCCACCACCCCGGGCCCCTGGGCCAGTGCTCCACCACCCTTAGGCTACAGCGCTTTTCCCCGTCTCTCATGGCAATTGCCCCCACTGCCACTACTGCCATTGCCCATCCTCCCGGCCCCCCCCCACCCGGCACCTCTGGGAAGGCTCTGCCTCCACCCTCTCACCCCCCTCCCGTTAGGCCCCTGCCGCCTGATCCTCTTGCGCCTTCTCTTCTCCCGGCTCAACAGCCCCACGCCCTCAGCCTCTCCTCGCACTGCTGGGCTCCAGCTGCCCACCAGCTCCCAGCCCGCCCCACAACAAACGGCTCCTCCAGGGCCACGCTCCCTTCCTGGTGTCCCTGCCCCCCTGCAGCTCCCCCACGGGCCACAGTCCCCTCAGAGGCGCACCTCCTCTGGCATGAAGCGCCTCCTTCCAAAAGTACCTCTCCAGCCATGTCCCCAGCAACAGCTCCTTGCACGGCTCGCCTTCGCTTCCTTCTGCTTTTCTCCAGAAACACGCCTCTGCACCCTTCTCCTCACGAGTGCCCCTTCCTGTGGCTCCACGGAGGCCGCCCCCAGCTGCGGGATCTGCGGCCCTGCCGCCGCATGCCCCAGGCAGGGGCCGGGCCTCGGTGCCCCGCTCCTCCCTCCCTCCCTCCCTCCCTCCCTGCCTGCCTGCCTGCCTGCCTGCCTGCCCGCCCGCTGCCCCAGCGTTGGGGGAAAGCCTTGCCCGGGCCCTGGGCGGCGCTGCGGGCTCCCTGCTGTGCCCAGAGCCCCCGGCCCCGCACGGGCAGCCCCGAGCAGCACGCCCAGGTGGCACTGCTTGCTGCGCAGTAAGGACTGGTGCCAGGGACTGTCGGGGATGGGGGAGGCCCCACTGCCCGCGGGCAGGCGGGAGGCAGGCAGCGTTGAGCCGGGGCCCGGCAGCCCACCGGGAGCTGGTGGGGGTGTGGGGCAGAGCCATAGCAAGGGAAGGGGCCAGAGTGCAGGAGGCAATCCCAGGTGCCCCCTCCCCGAGCAGAGGGGCCTGGGAGAAGGCAGGGGGTCAGGGCCGGGCCGGGGGCTGGTGGCCGGGTGCTTGGCTGCGCCATGCTGACCTGCTCATGCCAGGGCATGGCTGCTTTGCGCCGATTGCAGGCAGTGTCCCCCCGCGGAGGAGCTGGCCCCTGCTGGCTTCCCCTTGGGCCATGCAGCTGCCTGCCAGTGCTCAAGGTCCCGCCGGGGCTCCAGCGACGCTGGGAGAGGTGCCGAGGGGGCACCGGCTGCTGCTAGCAACTTCCCGGGGACCCCTGAGGCAGTGGCTGGTGCTGAGGGAAGGGCAGCGGGCAAAGAGCCGCAGGCAGCACTTGTTTGACCCATGCGTTGCCTCTGCTTGCAGGCCACACTGCCCAAGGCATTGGGACTTGAGCGCGGCAGCCAGGCGAGGCAGGGCAGCTGCCGCTGAGGCAGCAGAGCCAAGCCCCAAGCCCCTCCGCTCGGTGAGGCTTGGGAAGGGCAGAGCTGGGAGAAGCTGGTGCCCCTCAAACCTCGTTCTCCCAGCAGAGCAGAGGGCACGTAAGGCAGCGCTTTCAGCCAGTGAAAATTGCTGGCTCATGCCTTCCTTTTTCAGAGGCCTGGTTTGCGCAAGGCCAGCGGTGCTGCCTGCCCACCAGTGCCCACCCAGGCTGCGGTCGGAGGAGACCTGCTCCTTGCATTGGTCCCGACCAGAGTTCGGCACCAGAAGACACAGCCCCTGAGGGGGCACCGCAGCACACAAGTGTGGCTTGGCATGCCTGGCTCACCAGCAGAAAGGGACCATGCAGACTAAGGTGGAGTCAATCAGCCAGAACGGAGCACAGAGCAACAATACAGTTGAAAACACAAAGCCTAGCTAAGTGTGTGTGAGGTTCCCCGTGGGGAGCCCCGTGATGCTTCTGGGGAGGCCTTGGGCAGGGAGGTGCCTCCTGCCGAGGCCCCCGGCAGCTGGGATGCCGGCTGCAGGGCTTTCGGCAGCTCCAGCTTCCCTCTTCCTGCCCTGCCAGGGGTGAAGGCCAGGCTGCCTGCAGGGATGGGCTACTGCCGCCCCCAGGCCTCCTGAGGAGGGGCAGTGCAGCCCCAAAACCACCTTGCAAAGCCGGCAGCCCTGGGCGTGGGCTGAGGTGGGTGCCAGGGTGCACGCTGGAGCGCAGACTCTGGGATCCACAGGCCTCCAAGGCCAGGGCCTGCAGGGCCAGGGCAGGGATGACGAGGCTGTGGGGCTCTGACCCTGCAAGAGAGACCGCAGGAACACCTTGTGCTGGCCCTGGGCTGAGAGCAGAGGGGAGCAGGAGGCTTCGTGGCCTCCACGCCCCAAACCAACAGCAAATTTGTGCCCAAAAGCTCTCAGAGGAGGCTTCAGTCCCGGTCAGCTGCCCGTGTCCTGCACTGATTTCGTATGCTCAAACCTTGTGATGGGCAGAAGGCAACATGCTTGTACCCCAAGGCAGCCCCCTTTAGTGGCCAAGCCAAGGACCTGCTCTTAGCATCACTGCAGGAGTAACCGTCTAATTAAAGGCTTGCAATTAGCCCACCTCCAATTAGTGCACAGCAACTCAAACAAAGGGTCTTCTTAAAGGACAAGTCTCCTTAATGCAACCTAAATGGTCCTACGTTCCCTGTGCAGGGGCGACCCTTCTAAATCCCCCACCGCCAAGGCTGCGGCGCACATGAGCATGGGCATGGGCATTGGCTTCAGGGTCCCAGCTCCTTCCTCAGTGGGAGGCGGCTGCTGCTGGTGGCTTCCTCCATCGCATAGTTGGGCTGACACTATTAAGCCTGCTCCTAATAGGCTCTCTTAAGGCTAATAATGTGGCATACATAGCCAACAAATGCTAGAAGGAGTCACCAAAACTAAAGCAGCACTTTAAAATGCAACTCCTACATTTAGCATCGAGGAAATAAGCCCCTCCACCTTACTCCCAATTTGACACTCTCGGGAGAGTGCTTTAGGGGATGCTAATGCGTGTTTTGCCCTTCCTTGCTCCAACACGGGTCAGGCTCAGCACAGTGGAGAGGGAAAGACTCTGGCGGGGCGGAGGGGGTGGGGTGCGAGCTTTGTGCTCGCCCAGGGCCCTGCACTGGCCCCCTCCTCTGTCCTGCCCCTGAACATCCCAGACTACGTTGGCTACAGTCGCCTGCTCCTTGCGAGGCCTTTGTGTTGACTCTGATGAGCCTTTGGGCGTTTCATGTCACTCTAGGAGCTGGAAGAGAGCCTGCCTCATGACACGGGGTTGCAAGGAGAGCCACTGGCCGTGGAAGAGGACTGCTTGCCTGGCCTCGCTCAGGAGTCCCATCCTGCCCACCCCGGGCATCTCTCTCTTTCCTGCCCGCTGACACGGTCTTTCTCCGGAGGGAAGCAGTGAGGCTACATCTCCGCACAGTGCTGGGTGGCCTGGGGAAGGCCGGGCACATGCCAAGCGGGGAGCTGGACACAGGTCTCCACCGAGTGCTGTCGGGGGGCTGGCACCGGTGCCTGGGGCACGTGTGCTCCAGGCACTTCCCAAATAAGCTCCACTGGTGCGGCCTCCTCTTCACCTGGATGTTGAGTTCCAGGGCCTCCTGCCACGCCTCCTCCAGCAGGAACAGGGCCTGCGCAGGCGTACTGCTTTCCTGCCCTTCAGCCTGCTCCTGGTGGGGAATGCAGGTGTGCGGGCATGTCCGGGTGTCCTGCCTCATTTCAGCAGGGTCACTTGCTCCTGCTGGTTCCTTCTGTGGCCCCCACCTGGCCTCACAGAGCCCCACATCCTGCCCGTCAACCCCAAGGGGGACGCAAGGCCCTCAGCTCACCCAAGAGAGAACCCCCAACCTCCCTCTGCTCGTCCACCCACCCGCCTCAGCATATAGCACGGCCCAAGGCCCATCCCTGGGCCCTGGCACTGTCACGGTCCCTCTCCTGACCACAGGACCCACTGGCGCTGGTGAGTGCCCGAGCAGTTAGGCCGCTGTCTTTTCTCCCATGGCCAGTGACTTGCAGGGCTGTGCAGGACCCAGGAGTCCTGCTGGCCTGTCCCTCCATAACGTACCAGGGGCAGGGAGTCGCAGAGCTGCACCTCGGAGGTGCTCTGGGGCCTAGCAAGTGCAGGGGACCGGAGGGGGCCTGGGAGCATGCCTGGGGCCACTGGCACATCAGGACAGGGCAGGAGCCCAGGAGGGAGAATCCAAGCACACGGGTAGCAGGCCCGGCCGGCCCTGCCGAGCTCCACTGGGTTGAAGAGCGGCCCAGCAGGGGCTGTGCAGGGCAGGGAAATGGGGACTGCTCCCCCAGCCTCACAGCCCCAGCCTGCGGGGCTGAGGGGCTGCCCTGGCCCACAGGGCCCTGGCCCACGCGTTTGCACATGGGAAGGGAGGCATCTGCACCTCCAGGCAGCAGTCAGCGGCTGGCAGGGTAGGGAGACTACGGGCCCTGCGGCAGATGAGCAGAGCCCGTGGGAGCACAAGGAGCAGCCGAGGGCTGACGGAGGCCCAGGGACAAGCACGGCTCATCCCAGCTTTGCCTGCCTGGAGAGCCCTGCAGCTGCAGCAAAAAGCCAGGCATCTGCGCTCCCAGGTGGCCGGCCGCACCGCTCCACCCCACAGCAACTCCCTCCTTTGCCCTTCACCCTTCCCCATGCAACCCTGAGAAGGGCTCCAGCGTCCCTGCACACCAGCCCTCAGAGCACCCCTGGGGCTGTGGGCACGTCAGGTGCAGCTGTGTCCTGGTCACCATGGTGTGCACCGTGCAGTGTCTCTGTGCGTGTGGAGAGCGCGGGCGCGTGTGCGGATGCGTGTGCAGCGTCAATGGTGTGCCAGGCTGGCGCACGTGCACTGTGCAGGTGCAGGCCTGGCTGTGCGGGAGGGTCTTGGTGAGTGAGAGGTGTGAGCTGTGTGCGTAGCCGTCCTGTGGAGGGTAATGAAGGAAGGGGCATGTGTCTGTGCGTGTGTCTGTGCGCTGTGCTGAGAACGGGTTAGGCGGTGGTGTGCATGCACGTGCACTCTGTGGCGCGTGTGCCTGCATGCTGTGGCCCGTGTGTGGGCGATATTCTGTTCAGGCTCTACAAAATAACTGGAGGAGCACATGGGTTTGTACAGCTCTTCCTTTCATCTTTCAGGAGCACGCTTCCAGACTTCGTCGCAATAGTCACGTTTCCTCTGCACCACCAGCAAGTCCTGGTCCCTTTCCCTTTGAGCCTGGAGAGTCATCCGCTGCCCAGGGCTAGGGCATGGAAAAGGAACCGTTTGGTTTCAGGCACAGGCAGAAGGGCACGGAAATGCTGCAGGCCTAGCGCAGGGCACATCTTCTGGCCTCTGCCTCTGCTGGCATTCCTATGCTTTCTCGGATGGGCGAGGGGCCCCCTGGGGTGCGAGGCAAGGACATGACCACATGACTACCACGGGCAGGTAATCAGCCTGCACAGGAGTCAGGCGCGGGATGAGACTTTGGCCCAAACTGGCATCAAAGCACACGGCAAGGCCTCCACGTGTGGAGACTTGGGGAGGCAAGGACGGAGCGTGCCTTTGGAAAAGGGAGAGCCAAAGCGTCGCTCCAGGAATCCTGTCACCTTGGGTAGCCCCCGTGTTCTGGTCCCACCTGGGAATCCTACCCCTGAGAGCCCAACACCTGCCCCTGGGCTGGAAGGCTGCCTGCTCCCAGGCCACAGCCTCCAAAGCCTGTTGCTCTCCCTCGACGGGTGCCAGAAAAAGACCCCCCCCCCTCCCCTCCTCTGGGCTGCTCCTGGGTGTGGAAGGAAGGCCAGTGCAGGGGAAGGCAAAACAGCACCCCCAGCTGGAGAAATTTACCAGAGGAAGCGCTTCTCTTGGGAATTCCTCTGCCGATTCAGCTCTACCCTCTGCTTCCACTCTTCCCGACGCGCTTGGTAAGTCTCCAAGACTTGCAGGGTGTGGCTTGCTCGTACAGAAAGCTGCCTGCAAGAGCAGGGAAAAAGTTCCCTCTCCCCTTCTGGCTGAGGCCCTCCTGCCTCTCCCCTCCACCAGCCCCTGCACACCCGCTCCCGCTGGCGGTGCCCGCAGCCTTCAACTTGCCCCATGCAGCTTGGGGCTGCCTGGCATCGGGGCCTTGCCCAAGGCATTGCCACGTCAACAGAAATCAGGGGACACCATACCCAGCCCCATGGCTCAGGAACTGCGCTTCCTCACACCTCGGACAGGTGCTGCCACTGCACCTTTCCAGGCCGGGGCTGGGGCCGGGGCCCGGGTCCGGGCACACTTACTCTTTGTGCAGCCGCGGCAGTCTCTCGGGCTTCCTCTTCTCTGCTCGGGGCATGAAGGCAGCAGTGCTCGCCTCTTTCCCAAGCGGGGGCCCTGGTGAGGCTGGCCGAACCTCCGGCAGTGGTTCAGCATGCCGCCAAGCCTGCGTTGGCGCCAGAGGACAACTCTGAAGCTGCTTCTCACCTCCCTCACGTGCTCTCAACTCTCAGCACGGGGAGAAGCCAGCCACTACAGGGCCTGTGCGTCCCCCCAGCACACTTGTGTCTGCTTTGCCCTCAGAAAGCCCCATGAGGAGCACAGCGCCAGGCAGGGACCCTGCACTCGTAGCCTGGCCATGCTTCACCACACTTCCCTGCTGGCCCCTCTGCTTACCTGTGCTGCCTTGTGCTGATGCCCGCAAGCAGGAATTGCAGTTCGAGGTCTGCCTTGAGCAGGTCCTTCCTGCTTGCCGTCCTCTTCCGCCTTAGAGGAGCTCTCCCGAATTGTCTGCAGCCGGCTAAAAACACACAAGCCGCGTGAGGTGATTGGAGTTCCGGGTGAGGCTGTTCTGCATCTTGCGCTCACAAGCGGCTCGGGGCCAGCCTCTGCAGCACAAGGCAGTTCTGCTGGAGCTTTTGGTGTAGCTGAGTCCTTGCGTTCATGTCAACAGTGAGGAAAGAAAGCCTTGAGCTGCAGCACTGGCAGCGGGCCCAGGAGGCCCTAAGGAAAGCTCGGGATGCCCAGGTGTGGGCCCTCTCTGGGTGGCACAAGGGGAAAACCAATGCCGTTTGCAGCACCCAGAGCCTGCAGAGACCACTAGGCACCTCCTGCCAAAGGCACTGAAGTCAGGGACGTGCTCAGAAAGACTCTGTTTTGGGGTGAAACGGGACTATTAGTGGGGGAGCCACTGTCGGGGAAGGAGGAAGTGTACTAGGCACACAAGCAAGCCCGGCATGTAGTTCTCTCTGGTATGTAGTTCTCTCTGGCACTCCTCCTGTGCCAGACAACCGCCACACCCCTGCCCCTGCCACCCCAGCCCAACAACCTTCGGAAGAAATTCACAGGCATTACGTCCAACCTAAAAAGCAGGGAAAACAGACCCTACTCTCTGCTGCTGGGGCAGGGGCTTCTGACTTTCACATTCCTCTGAGAAGTGCTCTCATTCCCACTGCAACCAAAGGAGGGCCCTTCACACCCATAGGGGAGCAGAAAAACACCCGCCACTGCTGCAGTACTTCTTGCATCAACGCCAGTCCCTGGGACACCACTTGACAACCTCACAGACTTCATACCCACAGAGCGTACAGAAACAGAAACAGCTCCCTCCCTCCCAGAAGCCCAAAAGCACACGGCCACCCGCATGCTTTGCTCCAAGAGCCTCACCTGGCAGCTGGCTTGTTTCCCCTGCTTTCCCATGCCTTTCCTCCCTTCCAGCTGGCCCCAGAGAACGGGGGTGGAGAAAGCCTTTCTCGAGACAGGAGGCGCCCACCACAAGCACTGCCTGGAAGTAGCAAGGCAGAGGAGGCTCCTCAGCAAGCATCGTTCTTTGTCACCATTTGAACAAGAAGGACAGGCAGCTGTGCTCCAGCATCGGACCAAAGAGCCCAATTCCCTTGGAGCTTTGCTCCCAAGCAGGTCTTAGGCCCTTGCTGGCGCACGATCGCGTCCAGCCTTTCCTTTCTGCAGGGCAGTCTTCTGCCCTAGAGTTCTGTGCTGCTTCTACTGCTTTCTCTAGCCCTTAGGCTTCAAAAAGGGGACATGGCTGGCAGGTCCTGGGGACCTCATGCTACTCTCTCCTTTGGCGTGGCTGCAGGCTGGAGGGCAGAGTGTCACACGAGAAGGGGAACAGATTCCTGCCCATCTCTAAGGCGCTCACATGCACAGACTTGCAAGCTAGAGCAGGGCCCCGAGTGCCAGGGCAAAGTGCCCCTCAGCAGTGGCAGCTGCAGTTGGAGCTGCACAACTGCCCCGAGAGCCCCTTCCAGGAGGAGTGCCCCCAGATCTGTCGTGATGAGCAAAGAGAGGCACAGGAGAAGCAGGCCACTAGGCCCGGCACGGCATGTTAAGCTTGCCTCCAGCCCCTCCGCTGCACAGGACAAAAGGAAAACAAACACACCTCTCTCACCAGCCAGCTGGCACTTTACCTTTTCCCTCAGTCTGCTTGTTCTGCTCCCTGTCTTTTGCCGGCCCGCCTTTGGCAGCCTCCCGACACCCTCCGGAGGAAGATGCTGGTCGCACAGGCACAGGCGTGATGACCTCACCCTCACTCCTGGAAACAAGAAAGGGACGAGAGAGACGCTGACAGCAGAGCCTTGCAGAAACCTCCTCTACATGCTTGCCCTCCATCTAGAAAGAGAAAGTCACCAAAAGACTTGTTGGCCGCCCTTCACGTTGCAGTCGGACAGAGTCTACGCAAGAAACAACCCCTTCAAAGAGCTCCAAGAGCACAAGGTCACCCTCAGCCTTTTCTCCAAGAGCCTCACCTGGCAGGCAACTTCCTTCCTTTGCTTTTCCACTCCTCCTGCTTTCTCCCCCCAGCACCAGGTGACGCAGGTGGCAAAGGCCTTTCTTGAGCAAGCAGGCACGCAGCAGGAGCACTCCCTGCAGGCAGGAAAGGAGAAGGCTCTGCAGAAAGCGTCTTTGGGAGCACTTGGTCCAGAAGGACAGGCAGATCTGCTCCAGCACCGCATCAAACAGCCTGATCCCCCGGGAGCCGCGCTCTCTAAGAGCTCTTGCTCCCTAGCACGTCCTTGGCACACCTTAGCAGCCTCTTAGCAGTCCACCTTAGCAGCCTCTTAGCAGTCCTCTCCAGGCAATCTTGCTCCCCACCTTCACACGCCCGGCATCCGCCAGAGAGGCAGACCCCCTCCAGCACTGACACCTCGGGCCCAAATGTCCTAAAGCGAAAGAGGAGCTTGCGCTGGCCACCAGGGCGCAGCACCCCGGGGCAAAACTCTCCCAGGCAGCACATCCTGACCAGGGCTCCAACCACCTACCTACTGCCGAGGACCAACGGAACAAACACGCGCACACACACAAACACACGCCCGCCTGCACACCCTCCTCTCGCTCGCCAGTCACCTGTGGCCTGACCTTTTCCGTCCGCCCGCTCTTCCTCTTTCGGGCGTGTCCGGGATCCCTTGCAGGAAGACGCCACTTGCTGCTTCTCACGGGGAAGCTTCAACTCAAATCTGGAAATGACAAGACGCCACGGTGAAGAGAAGGCACCACTTCCCCTTTGCCTCCTGCCGGCCTTGTACTCAGAAAGAAGGCCTTTCGGGGCACGTGGGGCCCTCCAGGCTCACCCAAGACATGCTTAGGTCACAAACACAGGCCCTGTATGGATCGGGTGCCTTCCACACGATGCCTTTCCTCGGCCAGCCACACACAGCACATTCGGGAACCTTGGCTTTTGGAAGCCTCACCCACGAGAAAGAGACCAGTCACAGGAAAATGTGGCCCCCATTCCTCTCTAGGCCTAAGATTGGTTAGCAGTGCCAAACACCGCCACTATTGCCTGTTCCACCCTGGGGAGACCCCCAGAGTCCCAAGTACTTGCAGACAGCAAGCTAGGAAAGAGTTGCTCCGCAGCAAGTCCTTCCTGAGGAGACAAGCTCCAGCAGGACGCTGCTACCAAGCACGAGCTGAGAAGCAAACGTACCGTGGCAACATGAAGACGCTTCTGGGACCCATGCGGAAAGCCGCGCTCCTTCTTCCTTTTACCACCAGGTGTCTCGTCCCTGGCGTCTGAAACAGACACCGAGGTACGTGAGAGCATGCCAGCGCCATTACTGCCTTGCTCCTAAAGGCAGCAAATCTTTCTTGGGCTCAGGGAAGATGCTGCCCCTGGGACACCCTGAAACAAAGCTGTCTTTCCAAATAATAGCCCTCAACGAGGAAAGCAGAAGATGCCCAGCTCAGAGTGCAGAAGGAGGAACACCGTTGCCAGGCGCTTTGCAAGGGCGAGACTCAAGACGGTCAAGGAGGACGCTCCTTCTCTCTGCCTGCAGACATCAGGCACAGGAGAAGGCGTGTGGTTCGCCAGGGTTTCTGCAGGCTGGCGTTTGCCTCTGGAAGGTCTTGCTCTGCCCCTTCTTGGAAAGACAACTCCTGGCTCAGGCGTGCTCTTAGCCCCACAGTGTCTCCAAGCATTCACATGCTTGCATCCATCGCGTGGAAGAGCAGAAAGAGCCGGCCCTTGCTCGGCCTCTGCCCGGTGGCTAAGACCTGCGGGTGCCAACTCCCTCATGGGGGTGCAAGCAGCTGGGCAGGGCCTGATGAGGGATCTTTGGGAACACAGCCTGACCCAAAGGCCCTGGCCCTGGCCCAGAGAACACGCTGGGCAGAGCCCCCCAAGACAGCAGCAGAGAGAAGGAAGAGACAGGCCCGGGAACCAGTGGCTGGGCTACAGCCTTCTTGCATCTCTCTGAGCAAATCTGCTGGCCCTCTGCAGGAGCGAGCCCTTCAGCTCTGACTGCTTTCACATCGCAGCTGCCTAAGGACACCTGGCAGCTTGCGCTCAAGGACAGGGCCCCACGAGAGAGCTGGGGAAGGGCGTTGGGCTGGCGCAAGGAGACATGCCAAGCAGCGGGCGGATGCACGCGTGGCCCAGAAGAGCCTCGCTCATGCCGCAAGGGCCTCCAGGGGCCCTGGGAAGGCCTGATTAGCACCAGAGTCATCGACTTACCCCCAGCAGAGCTTCTAGCAGCTTTCCAGTGCCATCCATGCTGAGGAGGAAGTCGTCATAAAACCTCATTGTCACTTCCTTCTTCCGTACAGAAAGAATGCCAATGCCCTTGAAGACAAAGTCCACGTCCTGTCTTTTTGACATGGCCCAGAAGAACGCCATCGCGGTCTCATGTATGGAACACTGCACCGTTGTCAAAGGCATGCGGGCACACACGGAGAGATTCTTGTACTGCAGAGGGACTATTCTTACGTCACCTAGACCGCAGCAAAAGACGAACAACGTCACCTCGGCAGCAGGCTCCAAGAACAAGGGGACAAGACTTTCTGGCAAGACGCTGCTGCTACAGAGCAGGCTCTTGAATCCCCTGCTGCAGCGCCTAGGAGCGGTTTATGGAGTCCCTCCTGGGAAGAGGCCGAGCACTCTGCAAACTCACGGGCTCAGGGGGGCAGCAGTCATTTGGCCAGGGCAGGAAGCAAAAGAAGAAAACTAACCATCCCGAAGGAACCCTTGACCGGAGGGCAGGACAAGGCGGGCAGATGGGTGCAGGGCCCACAACAAAGGGCCCGGCGCCACGCCATTGTGCCCTCTGGCTAAGCCGATGCCACGTCGATAGATACAAGGGCGAAGCAAAGCGCAAGGATGGCACCGCAGCCCGTAAGGACCATTCGGCCCCTCTGGCCCTTGGTAGCCAGCAAAAGTCTCCCTGCGCTGCTGGGGCCAGCAGCCTATCCCTCCCACGCACCCCGCTGCAGGCGTATTACTAGCAAAGCACACCCGGGGGCCCCTCTGAGCACCTGCTCCTGGCTGGCCTGTCCAGCTCAAACAAGCCAAAGTTGCTCTCAGGCCACTTTGAGGCGTTCAGCCATGTCTTCAGAGCAGTTGGCCTGCCCCTCAAGCTTGGGGCAAGGGCAGGCAAAGGTTTTTAACCTGTCTTCTTACCAGGAATGTCTTCTTGAGCGCCCCTGGCCTGGTATTCCTGGGCAACAACCTCCGAAATACGAAACATGGGTCTCCGAACGATCGAAAGCTCCCCGTTCACGGAGCACTCGGAGTGCTTCAGAACATAGAACACCCCCACTCCTAGTATCTTGACACCCTGAGAACAGCAGCAAAGAGGGAGAGAAGGAACAAGCATCAGTAGCCTGGAGACACAAAAACTGTCCGATGGCTTGCCAGAGCGTGGGGGCTGCTGCTCTGCGCCCTGCCCACCCCTAGCATGCCGAGGGCAAGATGGGCCACTTGAGAAAGCTTTGGAGAGAAAGCACATACTCCAGACCTTTCTTTCCTCTTGCTCCTCTGCTCTCCTCAAAAATCTCTTTGCACAAGCAACAGCAGAGACAACATTCCTCCCCTCCATACAGGTGGGGGGAGGGGGTGGCAGGGAGGGGAGCAGGGGGCATTTCCAACAGTGGGCACCAAGTCCTTGGCACTCTGTGGCACAGGGATGTCAGGGCCAGGCAAACCGCCAGCATTTCCGGAGGGGAGGAACAGGACACAAGACCCACCTTGTTCTCTGCCAAGCGCTCTAGAATGTATTCTGAGACGCTGTCCCAAATGCTAACAATCTCTGGAAAGCAAGGCAAAGAGGTATCATGTGCCAAGTCAGCAAGCTCACTACCTTTCAGCACCCCGCTCCCCAGGCAGGTGGCAAGTGCAGGTGAGATGAAACGTACCGCCACCCCAAGCCAAAACACGCAAGGCGCTCCCCAGGACGGCCCTTCCGGACCTCAGCCGCAAGGACACTGCAGGGACGCCTCCGCCCACTTCTAAGCAAGGCTCCTGTCCTTTCAGGTGGCCATGCCAAAGGGCGACCCACCCGCTCGGGAAACGGGGACTAGGTTCCCACAGCAGCGAGAAGACCGTGCAGTGCCTACCCACAGGAGTCACCCACGCTCAGGGCAGCCCCAGCTGCCTCCCCTGCAGGGACCATTTTCACCTCCATTCAACGCCTGCACACACACACGCTCTGCACGGCCACCCGAGCAGCCCCAGCCCTTTCAGCCAGCTGCCAGCTCAGGGCACGCAATCCCCACTGCGAGGCAACCCACGGCTTCTGCCTGCACGTGCCCTGGAAGGCACGGGCAGAGGAAGCTCCTCAGGACAACGAGCCAGCCGGCCCGGCTGCCAAACTCACCCCTGGGCTGCCAACGGTCGAGCGGCCTGCTCTCCCGTGCCACCCACTCGCCCTGTCCAGCCCTCCCCTACAGAGCCCAGCGCTTCCATTGCCTGTCTCGCGGCTCATACCGTCTACAGCCTTACCGTAACGGTTGAGATTCCTGAGCGTTGGAAACATGTCATGCCACAGTTTCGCCATCTTCGCGCCCCCTCGCGCTCAATGGGGCCCTGTAGCAGGAGGGTGACGAGGAAACTTCTCCTCCCAGGAGCCGCCTCCTCCTCCTCCTCTGCACTTCCCCAGGTAGGCTCCAGCGCTGTCGCGCGGCCTCCCTTCGCCCTCTCGGTGCGCTGCAAAGCAGCTCCTCCAGAGAAGAGCGGTGGCGAGAGCAGCCCCAGCACCTGCACGTGCCAAGGCCTCGCAGGGAAGTGTGGGCAGGGCTCGGGGGCCCCGTGGCGGGAGGGGAGCTGTGACTGTGATGCGGCATGTCCCACTGTGAGCCCAGCCCGTGTCACCAAGGGGCTCACAGGCACCCTTACCGTCCAAAGCATTTCTCTTGGGCCCACAGGAGGGGCAATTTCACAGCCCCAGAGCAGCCAGACTGCAAAGGGGTTTCAGCAGGTCTCCGCTCTGACCTCCTGCTGCAAGTGCGGCTGACCAGAGCAGACTTCCCAGGCCCGGGCGCCACTGAGGGGCCACTGGCTCCATGGATTCCCCCACCACCCCGGGCCCCTGGGCCAGTGCTCCACCACCCTTAGGCTACAGCGCTTTTCCCCGTCTCTCATGGCAATTGCCCCCACTGCCACTACTGCCATTGCCCATCCTCCCGGCCCCCCCCCACCCGGCACCTCTGGGAAGGCTCTGCCTCCACCCTCTCACCCCCCTCCCGTTAGGCCCCTGCCGCCTGATCCTCTTGCGCCTTCTCTTCTCCCGGCTCAACAGCCCCACGCCCTCAGCCTCTCCTCGCACTGCTGGGCTCCAGCTGCCCACCAGCTCCCAGCCCGCCCCACAACGAACGGCTCCTCCAGGGCCACGCTCCCTTCCTGGTGTCCCTGCCCCCCTGCAGCTCCCCCACGGGCCACAGTCCCCTCAGAGGCGCACCTCCTCTGGCATGAAGCGCCTCCTTCCAAAAGTACCTCTCCAGCCATGTCCCCAGCAACGGCTCCTTGCACGGCTCGCCTTCGCTTCCTTCTGCTTTTCTCCAGAAACACGCCTCTGCACCCTTCTCCTCACGAGTGCCCCTTCGTGTGGCCTCCTGTGGCTCCACGGAGGCCGCCCCCAGCTGCGGGATCTGCGGCCCTGCCGCCGCATGCCCCAGGCAGGGGCCGGGCCTCGGTGCCCCGCTCCTCCCTCCCTCCCTCCCTCCCTGCTTGCCTGCCTGCCTGCCTGCCTGCCCGCCCGCTGCCCCAGCGTTGGGGGAAAGCCTTGCCCGGGCCCTGGGTGGCGCTGCGGGCTCCCTGCTGTGCCCAGAGCCCCCGGCCCCGCACGGGCAGCCCCGAGCAGCACGCCCAGGTGGCACTGCTTGCTGCGCAGTAAGGACTGGTGCCAGGGACTGTCGGGGATGGGGGAGGCCCCGCTGCCCGCGGGGAGGCGGGAGGCAGGCAGCGTTGAGCCGGGGCCCGGCAGCCCACCGGGAGCTGGTGGGGGTGTGGGGCAGAGCCATAGCAAGGGAAGGGGCCAGAGTGCAGGAGGCAATCCCAGGTGCCCCCTCCCCGAGCAGAGGGGCCTGGGAGAAGGCAGGGGGTCAGGGCCGGGCCGGGGGCTGGTGGCCGGGTGCTTGGCTGCGCCATGCTGACCTGCTCATGCCAGGGCATGGCTGCTTTGCGCCGATTGCAGGCAGTGTCCCCCCGCGGAGGAGCTGGCCCCTGCTGGCTTCCCCTTGGGCCATGCAGCTGCCTGCCAGTGCTCAAGGTCCCGCCGGGGCTCCAGCGACGCTGGGAGAGGTGCCGAGGGGGCACCGGCTGCTGCTAGCAACTTCCCGGGGACCCCTGAGGCAGTGGCTGGTGCTGAGGGAAGGGCAGCGGGCAAGGAGCCGCAGGCAGCACTTGTTTGACCCATGCGTTGCCTCTGCTTGCAGGCCACACTGCCCAAGGCATTGGGACTTGAGCGCGGCAGCCAGGCGAGGCAGGGCAGCTGCCGCTGAGGCAGCAGAGCCAAGCCCCAAGCCCCTCCGCTCGGTGAGGCTTGGGAAGGGCAGAGCTGGGAGAAGCTGGTGCCCCTCAAACCTCGTTCTCCCAGCAGAGCAGAGGGCACGTAAGGCAGCGCTTTCAGCCAGTGAAAATTGCTGGCTCATGCCTTCCTTTTTCAGAGGCCTGGTTTGCGCAAGGCCAGCGGTGCTGCCTGCCCACCAGTGCCCACCCAGGCTGCGGTCGGAGGAGACCTGCTCCTTGCATTGGTCCCGACCAGAGTTCGGCACCAGAAGACACAGCCCCTGAGGGGGCACCGCAGCACACAAGTGTGGCTTGGCATGCCTGGCTCACCAGCAGAAAGGGACCATGCAGACTAAGGTGGAGTCAATCAGCCAGAACGGAGCACAGAGCAACAATACAGTTGAAAACACAAAGCCTAGCTAAGTGTGTGTGAGGTTCCCCGTGGGGAGCCCCGTGATGCTTCTGGGGAGGCCTTGGGCAGGGAGGTGCCTCCTGCCGAGGCCCCCGGCAGCTGGGATGCCGGCTGCAGGGCTTTCGGCAGCTCCAGCTTCCCTCTTCCTGCCCTGCCAGGGGTGAAGGCCAGGCTGCCTGCAGGGATGGGCTACTGCCGCCCCCAGGCCTCCTGAGGAGGGGCAGTGCAGCCCCAAAACCACCTTGCAAAGCCGGCAGCCCTGGGCGTGGGCTGAGGTGGGTGCCAGGGTGCACGCTGGAGCGCAGGCTCTGGGATCCACAGGCCTCCAAGGCCAGGGCCTGCAGGGCCAGGGCAGGGATGACGAGGCTCTGGGGCTCTGACCCTGCAAGAGAGACCGCAGGAACACCTTGTGCTGGCCCTGGGCTGAGAGCAGAGGGGAGCAGGAGGCTTCGTGGCCTCCACGCCCCAAACCAACAGCAAATTTGTGCCCAAAAGCTCTCAGAGGAGGCTTCAGTCCCGGTCAGCTGCCCGTGTCCTGCACTGATTTCGTATGCTCAAACCTTGTGATGGGCAGAAGGCAACATGCTTGTACCCCAAGGCAGCCCCCTTTAGTGGCCAAGCCAAGGACCTGCTCTTAGCATCACTGCAGGAGTAACCGTCTAATTAAAGGCTTGCAATTAGCCCACCTCCAATTAGTGCACAGCAACTCAAACAAAGGGTCTTCTTAAAGGACAAGTCTCCTTAATGCAACCTAAATGGTCCTACGTTCCCTGTGCAGGGGCGACCCTTCTAAATCCCCCACCGCCAAGGCTGCGGCGCACATGAGCATGGGCATGGGCATTGGCTTCAGGGTCCCAGCTCCTTCCTCAGTGGGAGGCGGCTGCTGCTGGTGGCTTCCTCCATCGCATAGTTGGGCTGACACTATTAAGCCTGCTCCTAATAGGCTCTCTTAAGGCTAATAATGTGGCATACATAGCCAACAAATGCTAGAAGGAGTCACCAAAACTAAAGCAGCACTTTAAAATGCAACTCCTACATTTAGCATCGAGGAAATAAGCCCCTCCACCTTACTCCCAATTTGACACTCTCGGGAGAGTGCTTTAGGGGATGCTAATGCGTGTTTTGCCCTTCCTTGCTCCAACACGGGTCAGGCTCAGCACAGTGGAGAGGGAAAGACTCTGGCGGGGCGGAGGGGGTGGGGTGCGAGCTTTGTGCTCGCCCAGGGCCCTGCACTGGCCCCCTCCTCTGTCCTGCCCCTGAACATCCCAGACTACGTTGGCTACAGTCGCCTGCTCCTTGCGAGGCCTTTGTGTTGACTCTGATGAGCCTTTGGGCGTTTCATGTCACTCTAGGAGCTGGAAGAGAGCCTGCCTCATGACACGGGGTTGCAAGGAGAGCCACTGGCCGTGGAAGAGGACTGCTTGCCTGGCCTCGCTCAGGAGTCCCATCCTGCCCACCCCGGGCATCTCTCTCTTTCCTGCCCGCTGACACGGTCTTTCTCCGGAGGGAAGCAGTGAGGCTACATCTCCGCACAGTGCTGGGTGGCCTGGGGAAGGCCGGGCACATGCCAAGCGGGGAGCTGGACACAGGTCTCCACCGAGTGCTGTCGGGGGGCTGGCACCGGTGCCTGGGGCACGTGTGCTCCAGGCACTTCCCAAATAAGCTCCACTGGTGCGGCCTCCTCTTCACCTGGATGTTGAGTTCCAGGGCCTCCTGCCACGCCTCCTCCAGCAGGAACAGGGCCTGCGCAGGCGTACTGCTTTCCTGCCCTTCAGCCTGCTCCTGGTGGGGAATGCAGGTGTGCGGGCATGTCCGGGTGTCCTGCCTCATTTCAGCAGGGTCACTTGCTCCTGCTGGTTCCTTCTGTGGCCCCCACCTGGCCTCACAGAGCCCCACATCCTGCCCGTCAACCCCAAGGGGGACGCAAGGCCCTCAGCTCACCCAAGAGAGAACCCCCAACCTCCCTCTGCTCGTCCACCCACCCGCCTCAGCATATAGCACGGCCCAAGGCCCATCCCTGGGCCCTGGCACTGTCACGGTCCCTCTCCTGACCACAGGACCCACTGGCGCTGGTGAGTGCCCGAGCAGTTAGGCCGCTGTCTTTTCTCCCATGGCCAGTGACTTGCAGGGCTGTGCAGGACCCAGGAGTCCTGCTGGCCTGTCCCTCCATAACGTACCAGGGGCAGGGAGTCGCAGAGCTGCACCTCGGAGGTGCTCTGGGGCCTAGCAAGTGCAGGGGACCGGAGGGGGCCTGGGAGCATGCCTGGGGCCACTGGCACATCAGGACAGGGCAGGAGCCCAGGAGGGAGAATCCAAGCACACGGGTAGCAGGCCCGGCCGGCCCTGCCGAGCTCCACTGGGTTGAAGAGCGGCCCAGCAGGGGCTGTGCAGGGCAGGGAAATGGGGACTGCTCCCCCAGCCTCACAGCCCCAGCCTGCGGGGCTGAGGGGCTGCCCTGGCCCACAGGGCCCTGGCCCACGCGTTTGCACATGGGAAGGGAGGCATCTGCACCTCCAGGCAGCAGTCAGCGGCTGGCAGGGTAGGGAGACTACGGGCCCTGCGGCAGATGAGCAGAGCCCGTGGGAGCACAAGGAGCAGCCGAGGGCTGACGGAGGCCCAGGGACAAGCACGGCTCATCCCAGCTTTGCCTGCCTGGAGAGCCCTGCAGCTGCAGCAAAAAGCCAGGCATCTGCGCTCCCAGGTGGCCGGCCGCACCGCTCCACCCCACAGCAACTCCCTCCTTTGCCCTTCACCCTTCCCCATGCAACCCTGAGAAGGGCTCCAGCGTCCCTGCACACCAGCCCTCAGAGCACCCCTGGGGCTGTGGGCACGTCAGGTGCAGCTGTGTCCTGGCCACCATGGTGTGCACCGTGCAGTGTCTCTGTGCGTGTGGAGAGCGCGGGCGCGTGTGCGGATGCGTGTGCAGCGTCAATGGTGTGCCAGGCTGGCGCACGTGCACTGTGCAGGTGCAGGCCTGGCTGTGCGGGAGGGTCTTGGTGAGTGAGAGGTGTGAGCTGTGTGCGTAGCCGTCCTGTGGAGGGTAATGAAGGAAGGGGCATGTGTCTGTGCGTGTGTCTGTGCGCTGTGCTGAGAACGGGTTAGGCGGTGGTGTGCATGCACGTGCACTCTGTGGCGCGTGTGCCTGCATGCTGTGGCCCGTGTGTGGGCGATATTCTGTTCAGGCTCTACAAAATAACTGGAGGAGCACATGGGTTTGTACAGCTCTTCCTTTCATCTTTCAGGAGCACGCTTCCAGACTTCGCTGCAATAGTCACGTTTCCTCTGCACCACCAGCAAGTCCTGGTCCCTTTCCCTTTGAGCCTGGAGAGTCATCCGCTGCCCAGGGCTAGGGCATGGAAAAGGAACCGTTTGGTTTCAGGCACAGGCAGAAGGGCACGGAAATGCTGCAGGCCTAGCGCAGGGCACATCTTCTGGCCTCTGCCTCTGCTGGCATTCCTATGTTTTCTCGGATGGGCGAGGGGCCCCCTGGGGTGCGAGGCAAGGACATGACCACATGACTACCACGGGCAGGTAATCAGCCTGCACAGGAGTCAGGCGCGGGATGAGACTTTGGCCCAAACTGGCATCAAAGCACACGGCAAGGCCTCCACGTGTGGAGACTTGGGGAGGCAAGGACGGAGCGTGCCTTTGGAAAAGGGAGAGCCAAAGCGTCGCTCCAGGAATCCTGTCACCTTGGGTAGCCCCCGTGTTCTGGTCCCACCTGGGAATCCTACCCCTGAGAGCCCAACACCTGCCCCTGGGCTGGAAGGCTGCCTGCTCCCAGGCCACAGCCTCCAAAGCCTGTTGCTCTCCCTCGACGGGTGCCAGAAAAAGACCCCCCCCCCTCCCCTCCTCTGGGCTGCTCCTGGGTGTGGAAGGAAGGCCAGTGCAGGGGAAGGCAAAACAGCACCCCCAGCTGGAGAAATTTACCAGAGGAAGCGCTTCTCTTGGGAATTCCTCTGCCGATTCAGCTCTACCCTCTGCTTCCACTCTTCCCGACGCGCTTGGTAAGTCTCCAAGACTTGCAGGGTGTGGCTTGCTCGTACAGAAAGCTGCCTGCAAGAGCAGGGAAAAAGTTCCCTCTCCCCTTCTGGCTGAGGCCCTCCTGCCTCTCCCCTCCACCAGCCCCTGCACACCCGCTCCCGCTGGCGGTGCCCGCAGCCTTCAACTTGCCCCATGCAGCTTGGGGCTGCCTGGCATCGGGGCCTTGCCCAAGGCATTGCCACGTCAACAGAAATCAGGGGACACCATACCCAGCCCCATGGCTCAGGAACTGCGCTTCCTCACACCTCGGACAGGTGCTGCCACTGCACCTTTCCAGGCCGGGGCTGGGGCCGGGGCCCGGGTCCGGGCACACTTACTCTTTGTGCAGCCGCGGCAGTCTCTCGGGCTTCCTCTTCTCTGCTCGGGGCATGAAGGCAGCAGTGCTCGCCTCTTTCCCAAGCGGGGGCCCTGGTGAGGCTGGCCGAACCTCCGGCAGTGGTTCAGCATGCCGCCAAGCCTGCGTTGGCGCCAGAGGACAACTCTGAAGCTGCTTCTCACCTCCCTCACGTGCTCTCAACTCTCAGCACGGGGAGAAGCCAGCCACTACAGGGCCTGTGCGTCCCCCCAGCACACTTGTGTCTGCTTTGCCCTCAGAAAGCCCCATGAGGAGCACAGCGCCAGGCAGGGACCCTGCACTCGTAGCCTGGCCACGCTTCACCACACTTCCCTGCTGGCCCCTCTGCTTACCTGTGCTGCCTTGTGCTGATGCCCGCAAGCAGGAATTGCAGTTCGAGGTCTGCCTTGAGCAGGTCCTTCCTGCTTGCCGTCCTCTTCCGCCTTAGAGGAGCTCTCCTGAATTGTCTGCAGCCGGCTAAAAACACACAAGCCGCGTGAGGTGATTGGAGTTCCGGGTGAGGCTGTTCTGCATCTTGCGCTCACAAGCGGCTCGGGGCCAGCCTCTGCAGCACAAGGCAGTTCTGCTGGAGCTTTTGGTGTAGCTGAGTCCTTGCGTTCATGTCAACAGTGAGGAAAGAAAGCCTTGAGCTGCAGCACTGGCAGCGGGCCCAGGAGGCCCTAAGGAAAGCTCGGGATGCCCAGGTGTGGGCCCTCTCTGGGTGGCACAAGGGGAAAACCAATGCCGTTTGCAGCACCCAGAGCCTGCAGAGACCACTAGGCACCTCCTGCCAAAGGCACTGAAGTCAGGGACGTGCTCAGAAAGACTCTGTTTTGGGGTGAAACGGGACTATTAGTGGGGGAGCCACTGTCGGGGAAGGAGGAAGTGTACCAGGCACACAAGCAAGCCCGGCATGTAGTTCTCTCTGGTATGTAGTTCTCTCTGGCACTCCTCCTGTGCCAGACAACCGCCACACCCCTGCCCCTGCCACCCCAGCCCAACAACCTTCGGAAGAAATTCACAGGCATTACGTCCAACCTAAAAAGCAGGGAAAACAGACCCTACTCTCTGCTGCTGGGGCAGGGGCTTCTGACTTTCACATTCCTCTGAGAAGTGCTCTCATTCCCACTGCAACCAAAGGAGGGCCCTTCACATCCATAGGGGAGCAGAAAAACACCCGCCACTGCTGCAGTACTTCTTGCATCAACGCCAGTCCCTGGGACACCACTTGACAACCTCACAGACTTCATACCCACAGAGCGTACAGAAACAGAAACAGCTCCCTCCCTCCCAGAAGCCCAAAAGCACACGGCCACCCGCATGCTTTGCTCCAAGAGCCTCACCTGGCAGCTGGCTTGTTTCCCCTGCTTTCCCATGCCTTTCCTCCCTTCCAGCTGGCCCCAGAGAACGGGGGTGGAGAAAGCCTTTCTCGAGACAGGAGGCGCCCACCACAAGCACTGCCTGGAAGTAGCAAGGCAGAGGAGGCTCCTCAGCAAGCATCGTTCTTTGTCACCATTTGAACAAGAAGGACAGGCAGCTGTGCTCCAGCATCGGACCAAAGAGCCCAATTCCCTTGGAGCTTTGCTCCCAAGCAGGTCTTAGGCCCTTGCTGGCGCACGATCGCGTCCAGCCTTTCCTTTCTGCAGGGCAGTCTTCTGCCCTAGAGTTCTGTGCTGCTTCTACTGCTTTCTCTAGCCCTTAGGCTTCAAAAAGGGGACATGGCTGGCAGGTCCTGGGGACCTCATGCTACTCTCTCCTTTGGCGTGGCTGCAGGCTGGAGGGCAGAGTGTCACACGAGAAGGGGAACAGATTCCTGCCCATCTCTAAGGCGCTCACATGCACAGACTTGCAAGCTAGAGCAGGGCCCCGAGTGCCAGGGCAAAGTGCCCCTCAGCAGTGGCAGCTGCAGTTGGAGCTGCACAACTGCCCCGAGAGCCCCTTCCAGGAGGAGTGCCCCCAGATCTGTCGTGATGAGCAAAGAGAGGCACAGGAGAAGCAGGCCACTAGGCCCGGCACGGCATGTTAAGCTTGCCTCCAGCCCCTCCGCTGCACAGGACAAAAGGAAAACAAACACACCTCTCTCACCAGCCAGCTGGCACTTTACCTTTTCCCTCAGTCTGCTTGTTCTGCTCCCTGTCTTTTGCCGGCCCGCCTTTGGCAGCCTCCCGACACCCTCCGGAGGAAGATGCTGGTCGCACAGGCACAGGCGTGATGACCTCACCCTCACTCCTGGAAACAAGAAAGGGACGAGAGAGACGCTGACAGCAGAGCCTTGCAGAAACCTCCTCTACATGCTTGCCCTCCATCTAGAAAGAGAAAGTCACCAAAAGACTTGTTGGCCGCCCTTCACGTCGCAGTCGGACAGAGTCTACGCAAGAAACAACCCCTTCAAAGAGCTCCAAGAGCACAAGGTCACCCTCAGCCTTTTCTCCAAGAGCCTCACCTGGCAGGCAACTTCCTTCCTTTGCTTTTCCACTCCTCCTGCTTTCTCCCCCCAGCACCAGGTGACGCAGGTGGCAAAGGCCTTTCTTGAGCAAGCAGGCACGCAGCAGGAGCACTCCCTGCAGGCAGGAAAGGAGAAGGCTCTGCAGAAAGCGTCTTTGGGAGCACTTGGTCCAGAAGGACAGGCAGATCTGCTCCAGCACCGCATCAAACAGCCTGATCCCCCGGGAGCCGCGCTCTCTAAGAGCTCTTGCTCCCTAGCACGTCCTTGGCACACCTTAGCAGCCTCTTAGCAGTCCACCTTAGCAGCCTCTTAGCAGTCCTCTCCAGGCAATCTTGCTCCCCACCTTCACACGCCCGGCATCCGCCAGAGAGGCAGACCCCCTCCAGCACTGACACCTCGGGCCCAAATGTCCTAAAGCGAAAGAGGAGCTTGCGCTGGCCACCAGGGCACAGCACCCCGGGGCAAAACTCTCCCAGGCAGCACATCCTGACCAGGGCTCCAACCACCTACCTACTGCCGAGGACCAACGGAACAAACACGCGCACACACACAAACACACGCCCGCCTGCACACCCTCCTCTCGCTCGCCAGTCACCTGTGGCCTGACCTTTTCCGTCCGCCCGCTCTTCCTCTTTCGGGCGTGTCCGGGATCCCTTGCAGGAAGACGCCACTTGCTGCTTCTCACGGGGAAGCTTCAACTCAAATCTGGAAATGACAAGACGCCACGGTGAAGAGAAGGCACCACTTCCCCTTTGCCTCCTGCCGGCCTTGTACTCAGAAAGAAGGCCTTTCGGGGCACGTGGGGCCCTCCAGGCTCACCCAAGACATGCTTAGGTCACAAACACAGGCCCTGTATGGATCGGGTGCCTTCCACACGATGCCTTTCCTCGGCCAGCCACACACAGCACATTCGGGAACCTTGGCTTTTGGAAGCCTCACCCACGAGAAAGAGACCAGTCACAGGAAAATGTGGCCCCCATTCCTCTCTAGGCCTAAGATTGGTTAGCAGTGCCAAACACCGCCACTATTGCCTGTTCCACCCTGGGGAGACCCCCAGAGTCCCAAGTACTTGCAGACAGCAAGCTAGGAAAGAGTTGCTCCGCAGCAAGTCCTTCCTGAGGAGACAAGCTCCAGCAGGACGCTGCTACCAAGCACGAGCTGAGAAGCAAACGTACCGTGGCAACATGAAGACGCTTCTGGGACCCATGCGGAAAGCCGCGCTCCTTCTTCCTTTTACCACCAGGTGTCTCGTCCCTGGCGTCTGAAACAGACACCGAGGTACGTGAGAGCATGCCAGCGCCATTACTGCCTTGCTCCTAAAGGCAGCAAATCTTTCTTGGGCTCAGGGAAGATGCTGCCCCTGGGACACCCTGAAACAAAGCTGTCTTTCCAAATACTAGCCCTCAACGAGGAAAGCAGAAGATGCCCAGCTCAGAGTGCAGAAGGAGGAACACCGTTGCCAGGCGCTTTGCAAGGGCGAGACTCAAGACGGTCAAGGAGGACGCTCCTTCTCTCTGCCTGCAGACATCAGGCACAGGAGAAGGCGTGTGGTTCGCCAGGGTTTCTGCAGGCTGGCGTTTGCCTCTGGAAGGTCTTGCTCTGCCCCTTCTTGGAAAGACAACTCCTGGCTCAGGCGTGCTCTTAGCCCCACAGTGTCTCCAAGCATTCACATGCTTGCATCCATCGCGTGGAAGAGCAGAAAGAGCCAGCCCTTGCTCGGCCTCTGCCCGGTGGCTAAGACCTGCGGGTGCCAACTCCCTCATGGGGGTGCAAGCAGCTGGGCAGGGCCTGATGAGGGATCTTTGGGAACACAGCCTGACCCAAAGGCCCTGGCCCTGGCCCAGAGAACACGCTGGGCAGAGCCCCCCAAGACAGCAGCAGAGAGAAGGAAGAGACAGGCCCGGGAACCAGTGGCTGGGCTACAGCCTTCTTGCATCTCTCTGAGCAAATCTGCTGGCCCTCTGCAGGAGCGAGCCCTTCAGCTCTGACTGCTTTCACATCGCAGCTGCCTAAGGACACCTGGCAGCTTGCGCTCAAGGACAGGGCCCCACGAGAGAGCTGGGGAAGGGCGTTGGGCTGGCGCAAGGAGACATGCCAAGCAGCGGGCGGATGCACGCGTGGCCCAGAAGAGCCTCGCTCATGCCGCAAGGGCCTCCAGGGGCCCTGGGAAGGCCTGATTAGCACCAGAGTCATCGACTTACCCCCAGCAGAGCTTCTAGCAGCTTTCCAGTGCCATCCATGCTGAGGAGGAAGTCGTCATAAAACCTCATTGTCACTTCCTTCTTCCGTACAGAAAGAATGCCAATGCCCTTGAAGACAAAGTCCACGTCCTGTCTTTTTGACATGGCCCAGAAGAACGCCATCGCGGTCTCATGTATGGAACACTGCACCGTTGTCAAAGGCATGCGGGCACACACGGAGAGATTCTTGTACTGCAGAGGGACTATTCTTACGTCACCTAGACCGCAGCAAAAGACGAACAACGTCACCTCGGCAGCAGGCTCCAAGAACAAGGGGACAAGACTTTCTGGCAAGACGCTGCTGCTACAGAGCAGGCTCTTGAATCCCCTGCTGCAGCGCCTAGGAGCGGTTTATGGAGTCCCTCCTGGGAAGAGGCCGAGCACTCTGCAAACTCACGGGCTCAGGGGGGCAGCAGTCATTTGGCCAGGGCAGGAAGCAAAAGAAGAAAACTAACCATCCCGAAGGAACCCTTGACCGGAGGGCAGGACAAGGCGGGCAGATGGGTGCAGGGCCCACGACAAAGGGCCCGGCGCCACGCCATTGTGCCCTCTGGCTAAGCCGATGCCACGTCGATAGATACAAGGGCGAAGCAAAGCGCAAGGACGGCACCGCAGCCCGTAAGGACCATTCGGCCCCTCTGGCCCTTGGTAGCCAGCAAAAGTCTCCCTGCGCTGCTGGGGCCAGCAGCCTATCCCTCCCACGCACCCCGCTGCAGGCGTATTACTAGCAAAGCACACCCGGGGGCCCCTCTGAGCACCTGCTCCTGGCTGGCCTGTCCAGCTCAAACAAGCCAAAGTTGCTCTCAGGCCACTTTGAGGCGTTCAGCCATGTCTTCAGAGCAGTTGGCCTGCCCCTCAAGCTTGGGGCAAGGGCAGGCAAAGGTTTTTAACCTGTCTTCTTACCAGGAATGTCTTCTTGAGCGCCCCTGGCCTGGTATTCCTGGGCAACAACCTCCGAAATACGAAACATGGGTCTCCGAACGATCGAAAGCTCCCCGTTCACGGAGCACTCGGAGTGCTTCAGAACATAGAACACCCCCACTCCTAGTATCTTGACACCCTGAGAACAGCAGCAAAGAGGGAGAGAAGGAACAAGCATCAGTAGCCTGGAGACACAAAAACTGTCCGATGGCTTGCCAGAGCGTGGGGGCTGCTGCTCTGCGCCCTGCCCACCCCTAGCATGCCAAGGGCAAGATGGGCCACTTGGGAAAGCTTTGGAGAGAAAGCACATACTCCAGACCTTTCTTTCCTCTTGCTCCTCTGCTCTCCTCAAAAATCTCTTTGCACAAGCAACAGCAGAGACAACATTCCTCCCCTCCATACAGGTGGGGGGAGGGGGTGGCAGGGAGGGGAGCAGGGGGCATTTCCAACAGTGGGCACCAAGTCCTTGGCACTCTGGGGCACAGGGATGTCAGGGCCAGGCAAACCGCCAGCATTTCCGGAGGGGAGGAACAGGACACAAGACCCACCTTGTTCTCTGCCAAGCGCTCTAGAATGTATTCTGAGACGCTGTCCCAAATGCTAACAATCTCTGGAAAGCAAGGCAAAGAGGTATCATGCGCCAAGTCAGCAAGCTCACTACCTTTCAGCACCCCGCTCCCCAGGCAGGTGGCAAGTGCAGGTGAGATGAAACGTACCGCCACCCCAAGCCAAAACACGCAAGGCGCTCCCCAGGACGGCCCTTCCGGACCTCAGCCGCAAGGACACTGCAGGGACGCCTCCGCCCACTTCTAAGCAAGGCTCCTGTCCTTTCAGGTGGCCATGCCAAAGGGCGACCCACCCGCTCGGGAAACGGGGACTAGGTTCCCACAGCAGCGAGAAGACCGTGCAGTGCCTACCCACAGGAGTCACCCACGCTCAGGGCAGCCCCAGCTGCCTCCCCTGCAGGGACCATTTTCACCTCCATTCAACGCCTGCACACACACACGCTCTGCACGGCCACCCGAGCAGCCCCAGCCCTTTCAGCCAGCTGCCAGCTCAGGGCACGCAATCCCCACTGCGAGGCAACCCACGGCTTCTGCCTGCACCTGCCCTGGAAGGCACGGGCAGAGGAAGCTCCTCAGGACAACGAGCCAGCCGGCCCGGCTGCCAAACTCACCCCTGGGCTGCCAACGGTCGAGCGGCCTGCTCTCCCGTGCCACCCACTCGCCCTGTCCAGCCCTCCCCTACAGAGCCCAGCGCTTCCATTGCCTGTCTCGCGGCTCATACCGTCTACAGCCTTACCGTAACGGTTGAGATTCCTGAGCGTTGGAAACATGTCATGCCACAGTTTCGCCATCTTCGCGCCCCCTCGCGCTCAATGGGGCCCTGTAGCAGGAGGGTGACGAGGAAACTTCTCCTCCCAGGAGCCGCCTCCTCCTCCTCCTCTGCACTTCCCCAGGTAGGCTCCAGCGCTGTCGCGCGGCCTCCCTTCGCCCTCTCGGTGCGCTGCAAAGCAGCTCCTCCAGAGAAGAGCGGTGGCGAGAGCAGCCCCAGCACCTGCACGTGCCAAGGCCTCGCAGGGAAGTGTGGGCAGGGCTCGGGGGCCCCGTGGCGGGAGGGGAGCTGTGACTGTGATGCGGCATGTCCCACTGTGAGCCCAGCCCGTGTCACCAAGGGGCTCACAGGCACCCTTACCGTCCAAAGCATTTCTCTTGGGCCCACAGGAGGGGCAATTTCACAGCCCCAGAGCAGCCAGACCGCAAAGGGGTTTCAGCAGGTCTCCGCTCTGACCTCCTGCTGCAAGTGCGGCTGACCAGAGCAGACTTCCCAGGCCCGGGCGCCACTGAGGGGCCACTGGCTCCATGGATTCCCCCACCACCCCGGGCCCCTGGGCCAGTGCTCCACCACCCTTAGGCTACAGCGCTTTTCCCCGTCTCTCATGGCAATTGCCCCCACTGCCACTACTGCCATTGCCCATCCTCCCGGCCCCCCCCCACCCGGCACCTCTGGGAAGGCTCTGCCTCCACCCTCTCACCCCCCTCCCGTTAGGCCCCTGCCGCCTGATCCTCTTGCGCCTTCTCTTCTCCCGGCTCAACAGCCCCACGCCCTCAGCCTCTCCTTGCACTGCTGGGCTCCAGCTGCCCACCAGCTCCCAGCCCGCCCCACAACGAACGGCTCCTCCAGGGCCACGCTCCCTTCCTGGTGTCCCTGCCCCCCTGCAGCTCCCCCACGGGCCACAGTCCCCTCAGAGGCGCACCTCCTCTGGCATGAAGCGCCTCCTTCCAAAAGTACCTCTCCAGCCATGTCCCCAGCAACGGCTCCTTGCACGGCTCGCCTTCGCTTCCTTCTGCTTTTCTCCAGAAACACGCCTCTGCACCCTTCTCCTCACGAGTGCCCCTTCGTGTGGCCTCCTGTGGCTCCACGGAGGCCGCCCCCAGCTGCGGGATCTGCGGCCCTGCCGCCGCATGCCCCAGGCAGGGGCCGGGCCTCGGTGCCCCGCTCCTCCCTCCCTCCCTCCCTCCCTGCCTGCCTGCCTGCCTGCCTGCCTGCCTGCCTGCCCGCCCGCTGCCCCAGCGTTGGGGGAAAGCCTTGCCCGGGCCCTGGGTGGCGCTGCGGGCTCCCTGCTGTGCCCAGAGCCCCCGGCCCCGCACGGGCAGCCCCGAGCAGCACGCCCAGGTGGCACTGCTTGCTGCGCAGTAAGGACTGGTGCCAGGGACTGTCGGGGATGGGGGAGGCCCCGCTGCCCGCGGGGAGGCGGGAGGCAGGCAGCGTTGAGCCGGGGCCCGGCAGCCCACCGGGAGCTGGTGGGGGTGTGGGGCAGAGCCATAGCAAGGGAAGGGGCCAGAGTGCAGGAGGCAATCCCAGGTGCCCCCTCCCCGAGCAGAGGGGCCTGGGAGAAGGCAGGGGGTCAGGGCCGGGCCGGGGGCTGGTGGCCGGGTGCTTGGCTGCGCCATGCTGACCTGCTCATGCCAGGGCATGGCTGCTTTGCGCCGATTGCAGGCAGTGTCCCCCCGCGGAGGAGCTGGCCCCTGCTGGCTTCCCCTTGGGCCATGCAGCTGCCTGCCAGTGCTCAAGGTCCCGCCGGGGCTCCAGCGACGCTGGGAGAGGTGCCGAGGGGGCACCGGCTGCTGCTAGCAACTTCCCGGGGACCCCTGAGGCAGTGGCTGGTGCTGAGGGAAGGGCAGCGGGCAAGGAGCCGCAGGCAGCACTTGTTTGACCCATGCGTTGCCTCTGCTTGCAGGCCACACTGCCCAAGGCATTGGGACTTGAGCGCGGCAGCCAGGCGAGGCAGGGCAGCTGCCGCTGAGGCAGCAGAGCCAAGCCCCAAGCCCCTCCGCTCGGTGAGGCTTGGGAAGGGCAGAGCTGGGAGAAGCTGGTGCCCCTCAAACCTCGTTCTCCCAGCAGAGCAGAGGGCACGTAAGGCAGCGCTTTCAGCCAGTGAAAATTGCTGGCTCATGCCTTCCTTTTTCAGAGGCCTGGTTTGCGCAAGGCCAGCGGTGCTGCCTGCCCACCAGTGCCCACCCAGGCTGCGGTCGGAGGAGACCTGCTTCTTGCATTGGTCCCGACCAGAGTTCGGCACCAGAAGACACAGCCCCTGAGGGGGCACCGCAGCACACAAGTGTGGCTTGGCATGCCTGGCTCACCAGCAGAAAGGGACCATGCAGACTAAGGTGGAGTCAATCAGCCAGAACGGAGCACAGAGCAACAATACAGTTGAAAACACAAAGCCTAGCTAAGTGTGTGTGAGGTTCCCCGTGGGGAGCCCCGTGATGCTTCTGGGGAGGCCTTGGGCAGGGAGGTGCCTCCTGCCGAGGCCCCCGGCAGCTGGGATGCCGGCTGCAGGGCTTTCGGCAGCTCCAGCTTCCCTCTTCCTGCCCTGCCAGGGGTGAAGGCCAGGCTGCCTGCAGGGATGGGCTACTGCCGCCCCCAGGCCTCCTGAGGAGGGGCAGTGCAGCCCCAAAACCACCTTGCAAAGCCGGCAGCCCTGGGCGTGGGCTGAGGTGGGTGCCAGGGTGCACGCTGGAGCGCAGACTCTGGGATCCACAGGCCTCCAAGGCCAGGGCCTGCAGGGCCAGGGCAGGGATGACGAGGCTGTGGGGCTCTGACCCTGCAAGAGAGACCGCAGGAACACCTTGTGCTGGCCCTGGGCTGAGAGCAGAGGGGAGCAGGAGGCTTCGTGGCCTCCACGCCCCAAACCAACAGCAAATTTGTGCCCAAAAGCTCTCAGAGGAGGCTTCAGTCCCGGTCAGCTGCCCGTGTCCTGCACTGATTTCGTATGCTCAAACCTTGTGATGGGCAGAAGGCAACATGCTTGTACCCCAAGGCAGCCCCCTTTAGTGGCCAAGCCAAGGACCTGCTCTTAGCATCACTGCAGGAGTAACCGTCTAATTAAAGGCTTGCAATTAGCCCACCTCCAATTAGTGCACAGCAACTCAAACAAAGGGTCTTCTTAAAGGACAAGTCTCCTTAATGCAACCTAAATGGTCCTACGTTCCCTGTGCAGGGGCGACCCTTCTAAATCCCCCACCGCCAAGGCTGCGGCGCACATGAGCATGGGCATGGGCATTGGCTTCAGGGTCCCAGCTCCTTCCTCAGTGGGAGGCGGCTGCTGCTGGTGGCTTCCTCCATCGCATAGTTGGGCTGACACTATTAAGCCTGCTCCTAATAGGCTCTCTTAAGGCTAATAATGTGGCATACATAGCCAACAAATGCTAGAAGGAGTCACCAAAACTAAAGCAGCACTTTAAAATGCAACTCCTACATTTAGCATCGAGGAAATAAGCCCCTCCACCTTACTCCCAATTTGACACTCTCGGGAGAGTGCTTTAGGGGATGCTAATGCGTGTTTTGCCCTTCCTTGCTCCAACACGGGTCAGGCTCAGCACAGTGGAGAGGGAAAGACTCTGGCGGGGCGGAGGGGGTGGGGTGCGAGCTTTGTGCTCGCCCAGGGCCCTGCACTGGCCCCCTCCTCTGTCCTGCCCCTGAACATCCCAGACTACGTTGGCTACAGTCGCCTGCTCCTTGCGAGGCCTTTGTGTTGACTCTGATGAGCCTTTGGGCGTTTCATGTCACTCTAGGAGCTGGAAGAGAGCCTGCCTCATGACACGGGGTTGCAAGGAGAGCCACTGGCCGTGGAAGAGGACTGCTTGCCTGGCCTCGCTCAGGAGTCCCATCCTGCCCACCCCGGGCATCTCTCTCTTTCCTGCCCGCTGACACGGTCTTTCTCCGGAGGGAAGCAGTGAGGCTACATCTCCGCACAGTGCTGGGTGGCCTGGGGAAGGCCGGGCACATGCCAAGCGGGGAGCTGGACACAGGTCTCCACCGAGTGCTGTCGGGGGGCTGGCACCGGTGCCTGGGGCACGTGTGCTCCAGGCACTTCCCAAATAAGCTCCACTGGTGCGGCCTCCTCTTCACCTGGATGTTGAGTTCCAGGGCCTCCTGCCACGCCTCCTCCAGCAGGAACAGGGCCTGCGCAGGCGTACTGCTTTCCTGCCCTTCAGCCTGCTCCTGGTGGGGAATGCAGGTGTGCGGGCATGTCCGGGTGTCCTGCCTCATTTCAGCAGGGTCACTTGCTCCTGCTGGTTCCTTCTGTGGCCCCCACCTGGCCTCACAGAGCCCCACATCCTGCCCGTCAACCCCAAGGGGGACGCAAGGCCCTCAGCTCACCCAAGAGAGAACCCCCAACCTCCCTCTGCTCGTCCACCCACCCGCCTCAGCATATAGCACGGCCCAAGGCCCATCCCTGGGCCCTGGCACTGTCACGGTCCCTCTCCTGACCACAGGACCCACTGGCGCTGGTGAGTGCCCGAGCAGTTAGGCCGCTGTCTTTTCTCCCATGGCCAGTGACTTGCAGGGCTGTGCAGGACCCAGGAGTCCTGCTGGCCTGTCCCTCCATAACGTACCAGGGGCAGGGAGTCGCAGAGCTGCACCTCGGAGGTGCTCTGGGGCCTAGCAAGTGCAGGGGACCGGAGGGGGCCTGGGAGCATGCCTGGGGCCACTGGCACATCAGGACAGGGCAGGAGCCCAGGAGGGAGAATCCAAGCACACGGGTAGCAGGCCCGGCCGGCCCTGCCGAGCTCCACTGGGTTGAAGAGCGGCCCAGCAGGGGCTGTGCAGGGCAGGGAAATGGGGACTGCTCCCCAGCCTCACAGCCCCAGCCTGCGGGGCTGAGGGGCTGCCCTGGCCCACAGGGCCCTGGCACACGCGTTTGCACATGGGAAGGGAGGCATCTGCACCTCCAGGCAGCAGTCAGCGGCTGGCAGGGTAGGGAGACTACGGGCCCTGCGGCAGATGAGCAGAGCCCGTGGGAGCACAAGGAGCAGCCGAGGGCTGACGGAGGCCCAGGGACAAGCACGGCTCATCCCAGCTTTGCCTGCCTGGAGAGCCCTGCAGCTGCAGCAAAAAGCCAGGCATCTGCGCTCCCAGGTGGCCGGCCGCACCGCTCCACCCCACAGCAACTCCCTCCTTTGCCCTTCACCCTTCCCCATGCAACCCTGAGAAGGGCTCCAGCGTCCCTGCACACCAGCCCTCAGAGCACCCCCGGGGCTGTGGGCACGTCAGGTGCAGCTGTGTCCTGGCCACCATGGTGTGCACCGTGCAGTGTCTCTGTGCGTGTGGAGAGCGCGGGCGCGTGTGCGGATGCGTGTGCAGCGTCAATGGTGTGCCGGGCTGGCGCACGTGCACTGTGCAGGTGCAGGCCTGGCTGTGCGGGAGGGTCTTGGTGAGTGAGAGGTGTGAGCTGTGTGCGTAGCCGTCCTGTGGAGGGTAATGAAGGAAGGGGCATGTGTCTGTGCGTGTGTCTGTGCGCTGTGCTGAGAACGGGTTAGGCGGTGGTGTGCATGCACGTGCACTCTGTGGCGCGCGTGCCTGCATGCTGCGGCCCGTGTGTGGGCGATATTCTGTTCAGGCTCTACAAAATAACTGGAGGAGCACATGGGTTTGTACAGCTCTTCCTTTCATCTTTCAGGAGCACGCTTCCAGACTTCGCCGCAATAGTCACGTTTCCTCTGCACCACCAGCAAGTCCTGGTCCCTTTCCCTTTGAGCCTGGAGAGTCATCCGCTGCCCAGGGCTAGGGCATGGAAAAGGAACCGTTTGGTTTCAGGCACAGGCAGAAGGGCACGGAAATGCTGCAGGCCTAGCGCAGGGCACATCTTCTGGCCTCTGCCTCTGCTGGCATTCCTATGCTTTCTCGGATGGGCGAGGGGCCCCCTGGGGTGCGAGGCAAGGACATGACCACATGACTACCACGGGCAGGTAATCAGCCTGCACAGGAGTCAGGCGCGGGATGAGACTTTGGCCCAAACTGGCATCAAAGCACAGGGCAAGGCCTCCACGTGTGGAGACTTGGGGAGGCAAGGACGGAGCGTGCCTTTGGAAAAGGGAGAGCCAAAGCGTCGCTCCAGGAATCCTGTCACCTTGGGTAGCCCCCGTGTTCTGGTCCCACCTGGGAATCCTACCCCTGAGAGCCCAACACCTGCCCCTGGGCTGGAAGGCTGCCTGCTCCCAGGCCACAGCCTCCAAAGCCTGTTGCTCTCCCTCGACGGGTGCCAGAAAAAGACCCCCCCCCCTCCCCTCCTCTGGGCTGCTCCTGGGTGTGGAAGGAAGGCCAGTGCAGGGGAAGGCAAAACAGCACCCCCAGCTGGAGAAATTTACCAGAGGAAGCGCTTCTCTTGGGAATTCCTCTGCCGATTCAGCTCTACCCTCTGCTTCCACTCTTCCCGACGCGCTTGGTAAGTCTCCAAGACTTGCAGGGTGTGGCTTGCTCGTACAGAAAGCTGCCTGCAAGAGCAGGGAAAAAGTTCCCTCTCCCCTTCTGGCTGAGGCCCTCCTGCCTCTCCCCTCCACCAGCCCCTGCACACCCGCTCCCGCTGGCGGTGCCCGCAGCCTTCAACTTGCCCCATGCAGCTTGGGGCTGCCTGGCATCAGGGCCTTGCCCAAGGCATTGCCACGTCAACAGAAATCAGGGGACACCATACCCAGCCCCATGGCTCAGGAACTGCGCTTCCTCACACCTCGGACAGGTGCTGCCACTGCACCTTTCCAGGCCGGGGCTGGGGCCGGGGCCCGGGCCCGGGCACACTTACTCTTTGTGCAGCCGCGGCAGTCTCTCGGGCTTCCTCTTCTCTGCTCGGGGCACGAAGGCAGCAGTGCTCGCCTCTTTCCCAAGCGGGGGCCCTGGTGAGGCTGGCCGAACCTCCGGCAGTGGTTCAGGATGCCGCCAAGCCTGCGTTGGCGCCAGAGGACAACTCTGAAGCTGCTTCTCACCTCCCTCAAGTGCTCTCAACTCTCAGCACGGGGAGAAGCCAGCCACTACAGGGCCTGTGCGTCCCCCCAGCACACTTGTGTCTGCTTTGCCCTCAGAAAGCCCCATGAGGAGCACAGCGCCAGGCAGGGACCCTGCACTCGTAGCCTGGCCACGCTTCACCACACTTCCCTGCTGGCCCCTCTGCTTACCTGTGCTGCCTTGTGCTGATGCCCGCAAGCAGGAATTGCAGTTCGAGGTCTGCCTTGAGCAGGTCCTTCCTGCTTGCCGTCCTCTTCCGCCTTAGAGGAGCTCTCCTGAATTGTCTGCAGCCGGCTAAAAACACACAAGCCGCGTGAGGTGATTGGAGTTCCGGGTGAGGCTGTTCTGCATCTTGCGCTCACAAGCGGCTCGGGGCCAGCCTCTGCAGCACAAGGCAGTTCTGCTGGAGCTTTTGGTGTAGCTGAGTCCTTGCGTTCATGTCAACAGTGAGGAAAGAAAGCCTTGAGCTGCAGCACTGGCAGCGGGCCCAGGAGGCCCTAAGGAAAGCTCGGGATGCCCAGGTGTGGGCCCTCTCTGGGTGGCACAAGGGGAAAACCAATGCCGTTTGCAGCACCCAGAGCCTGCAGAGACCACTAGGCACCTCCTGCCAAAGGCACTGAAGTCAGGGACGTGCTCAGAAAGACTCTGTTTTGGGGTGAAACGGGACTATTAGTGGGGGAGCCACTGTCGGGGAAGGAGGAAGTGTACCAGGCACACAAGCAAGCCCGGCATGTAGTTCTCTCTGGTATGTAGTTCTCTCTGGCACTCCTCCTGTGCCAGACAACCGCCACACCCCTGCCCCTGCCACCCCAGCCCAACAACCTTCGGAAGAAATTCACAGGCATTACGTCCAACCTAAAAAGCAGGGAAAACAGACCCTACTCTCTGCTGCTGGGGCAGGGGCTTCTGACTTTCACATTCCTCTGAGAAGTGCTCTCATTCCCACTGCAACCAAAGGAGGGCCCTTCACATCCATAGGGGAGCAGAAAAACACCCGCCACTGCTGCAGTACTTCTTGCATCAACGCCAGTCCCTGGGACACCACTTGACAACCTCACAGACTTCATACCCACAGAGCGTACAGAAACAGAAACAGCTCCCTCCCTCCCAGAAGCCCAAAAGCACACGGCCACCCGCATGCTTTGCTCCAAGAGCCTCACCTGGCAGCTGGCTTGTTTCCCCTGCTTTCCCATGCCTTTCCTCCCTTCCAGCTGGCCCCAGAGAACGGGGGTGGAGAAAGCCTTTCTCGAGACAGGAGGCGCCCACCACAAGCACTGCCTGGAAGTAGCAAGGCAGAGGAGGCTCCTCAGCAAGCATCGTTCTTTGTCACCATTTGAACAAGAAGGACAGGCAGCTGTGCTCCAGCATCGGACCAAAGAGCCCAATTCCCTTGGAGCTTTGCTCCCAAGCAGGTCTTAGGCCCTTGCTGGCGCACGATCGCGTCCAGCCTTTCCTTTCTGCAGGGCAGTCTTCTGCCCTAGAGTTCTGTGCTGCTTCTACTGCTTTCTCTAGCCCTTAGGCTTCAAAAAGGGGACATGGCTGGCAGGTCCTGGGGACCTCATGCTACTCTCTCCTTTGGCGTGGCTGCAGGCTGGAGGGCAGAGTGTCACACGAGAAGGGGAACAGATTCCTGCCCATCTCTAAGGCGCTCACATGCACAGACTTGCAAGCTAGAGCAGGGCCCCGAGTGCCAGGGCAAAGTGCCCCTCAGCAGTGGCAGCTGCAGTTGGAGCTGCACAACTGCCCTGAGAGCCCCTTCCAGGAGGAGTGCCCCCAGATCTGTCGTGATGAGCAAAGAGAGGCACAGGAGAAGCAGGCCACTAGGCCCGGCACGGCATGTTAAGCTTGCCTCCAGCCCCTCCGCTGCACAGGACAAAAGGAAAACAAACACACCTCTCTCACCAGCCAGCTGGCACTTTACCTTTTCCCTCAGTCTGCTTGTTCTGCTCCCTGTCTTTTGCCGGCCCGCCTTTGGCAGCCTCCCGACACCCTCCGGAGGAAGATGCTGGTCGCACAGGCACAGGCGTGATGACCTCACCCTCACTCCTGGAAACAAGAAAGGGACGAGAGAGACGCTGACAGCAGAGCCTTGCAGAAACCTCCTCTACATGCTTGCCCTCCATCTAGAAAGAGAAAGTCACCAAAAGACTTGTTGGCCGCCCTTCACGTTGCAGTCGGACAGAGTCTACGCAAGAAACAACCCCTTCAAAGAGCTCCAAGAGCACAAGGTCACCCTCAGCCTTTTCTCCAAGAGCCTCACCTGGCAGGCAACTTCCTTCCTTTGCTTTTCCACTCCTCCTGCTTTCTCCCCCCAGCACCAGGTGACGCAGGTGGCAAAGGCCTTTCTTGAGCAAGCAGGCACGCAGCAGGAGCACTCCCTGCAGGCAGGAAAGGAGAAGGCTCTGCAGAAAGCGTCTTTGGGAGCACTTGGTCCAGAAGGACAGGCAGATCTGCTCCAGCACCGCATCAAACAGCCTGATCCCCCGGGAGCCGCGCTCTCTAAGAGCTCTTGCTCCCTAGCACGTCCTTGGCACACCTTAGCAGCCTCTTAGCAGTCCACCTTAGCAGCCTCTTAGCAGTCCTCTCCAGGCAATCTTGCTCCCCACCTTCACACGCCCGGCATCCGCCAGAGAGGCAGACCCCCTCCAGCACTGACACCTCGGGCCCAAATGTCCTAAAGCGAAAGAGGAGCTTGCGCTGGCCACCAGGGCGCAGCACCCCGGGGCAAAACTCTCCCAGGCAGCACATCCTGACCAGGGCTCCAACCACCTACCTACTGCCGAGGACCAACGGAACAAACACGCGCACACACACAAACACACGCCCGCCTGCACACCCTCCTCTCGCTCGCCAGTCACCTGTGGCCTGACCTTTTCCGTCCGCCCGCTCTTCCTCTTTCGGGCGTGTCCGGGATCCCTTGCAGGAAGACGCCACTTGCTGCTTCTCACGGGGAAGCTTCAACTCAAATCTGGAAATGACAAGACGCCACGGTGAAGAGAAGGCACCACTTCCCCTTTGCCTCCTGCCGGCCTTGTACTCAGAAAGAAGGCCTTTCGGGGCACGTGGGGCCCTCCAGGCTCACCCAAGACATGCTTAGGTCACAAACACAGGCCCTGTATGGATCGGGTGCCTTCCACACGATGCCTTTCCTCGGCCAGCCACACACAGCACATTCGGGAACCTTGGCTTTTGGAAGCCTCACCCACGAGAAAGAGACCAGTCACAGGAAAATGTGGCCCCCATTCCTCTCTAGGCCTAAGATTGGTTAGCAGTGCCAAACACCGCCACTATTGCCTGTTCCACCCTGGGGAGACCCCCAGAGTCCCAAGTACTTGCAGACAGCAAGCTAGGAAAGAGTTGCTCCGCAGCAAGTCCTTCCTGAGGAGACAAGCTCCAGCAGGACGCTGCTACCAAGCACGAGCTGAGAAGCAAACGTACCGTGGCAACATGAAGACGCTTCTGGGACCCATGCGGAAAGCCGCGCTCCTTCTTCCTTTTACCACCAGGTGTCTCGTCCCTGGCGTCTGAAACAGACACCGAGGTACGTGAGAGCATGCCAGCGCCATTACTGCCTTGCTCCTAAAGGCAGCAAATCTTTCTTGGGCTCAGGGAAGATGCTGCCCCTGGGACACCCTGAAACAAAGCTGTCTTTCCAAATACTAGCCCTCAACGAGGAAAGCAGAAGATGCCCAGCTCAGAGTGCAGAAGGAGGAACACCGTTGCCAGGCGCTTTGCAAGGGCGAGACTCAAGACGGTCAAGGAGGACGCTCCTTCTCTCTGCCTGCAGACATCAGGCACAGGAGAAGGCGTGTGGTTCGCCAGGGTTTCTGCAGGCTGGCGTTTGCCTCTGGAAGGTCTTGCTCTGCCCCTTCTTGGAAAGACAACTCCTGGCTCAGGCGTGCTCTTAGCCCCACAGTGTCTCCAAGCATTCACATGCTTGCATCCATCGCGTGGAAGAGCAGAAAGAGCCGGCCCTTGCTCGGCCTCTGCCCGGTGGCTAAGACCTGCGGGTGCCAACTCCCTCATGGGGGTGCAAGCAGCTGGGCAGGGCCTGATGAGGGATCTTTGGGAACACAGCCTGACCCAAAGGCCCTGGCCCTGGCCCAGAGAACACGCTGGGCAGAGCCCCCCAAGACAGCAGCAGAGAGAAGGAAGAGACAGGCCCGGGAACCAGTGGCTGGGCTACAGCCTTCTTGCATCTCTCTGAGCAAATCTGCTGGCCCTCTGCAGGAGCGAGCCCTTCAGCTCTGACTGCTTTCACATCGCAGCTGCCTAAGGACACCTGGCAGCTTGCGCTCAAGGACAGGGCCCCACGAGAGAGCTGGGGAAGGGCGTTGGGCTGGCGCAAGGAGACATGCCAAGCAGCGGGCGGATGCACGCGTGGCCCAGAAGAGCCTCGCTCATGCCGCAAGGGCCTCCAGGGGCCCTGGGAAGGCCTGATTAGCGCCAGAGTCATCGACTTACCCCCAGCAGAGCTTCTAGCAGCTTTCCAGTGCCATCCATGCTGAGGAGGAAGTCGTCATAAAACCTCATTGTCACTTCCTTCTTCCGTACAGAAAGAATGCCAATGCCCTTGAAGACAAAGTCCACGTCCTGTCTTTTTGACATGGCCCAGAAGAACGCCATCGCGGTCTCATGTATGGAACACTGCACCGTTGTCAAAGGCATGCGGGCACACACGGAGAGATTCTTGTACTGCAGAGGGACTATTCTTACGTCACCTAGACCGCAGCAAAAGACGAACAACGTCACCTCGGCAGCAGGCTCCAAGAACAAGGGGACAAGACTTTCTGGCAAGACGCTGCTGCTACAGAGCAGGCTCTTGAATCCCCTGCTGCAGCGCCTAGGAGCGGTTTATGGAGTCCCTCCTGGGAAGAGGCCGAGCACTCTGCAAACTCACGGGCTCAGGGGGGCAGCAGTCATTTGGCCAGGGCAGGAAGCAAAAGAAGAAAACTAACCATCCCAAAGGAACCCTTGACCGGAGGGCAGGACAAGGCGGGCAGATGGGTGCAGGGCCCACGACAAAGGGCCCGGCGCCACGCCATTGTGCCCTCTGGCTAAGCCGATGCCACGTCGATAGATACAAGGGCGAAGCAAAGCGCAAGGACGGCACCGCAGCCCGTAAGGACCATTCGGCCCCTCTGGCCCTTGGTAGCCAGCAAAAGTCTCCCTGCGCTGCTGGGGCCAGCAGCCTATCCCTCCCACGCACCCCGCTGCAGGCGTATTACTAGCAAAGCACACCCGGGGGCCCCTCTGAGCACCTGCTCCTGGCTGGCCTGTCCAGCTCAAACAAGCCAAAGTTGCTCTCAGGCCACTTTGAGGCGTTCAGCCATGTCTTCAGAGCAGTTGGCCTGCCCCTCAAGCTTGGGGCAAGGGCAGGCAAAGGTTTTTAACCTGTCTTCTTACCAGGAATGTCTTCTTGAGCGCCCCTGGCCTGGTATTCCTGGGCAACAACCTCCGAAATACGAAACATGGGTCTCCGAACGATCGAAAGCTCCCCGTTCACGGAGCACTCGGAGTGCTTCAGAACATAGAACACCCCCACTCCTAGTATCTTGACACCCTGAGAACAGCAGCAAAGAGGGAGAGAAGGAACAAGCATCAGTAGCCTGGAGACACAAAAACTGTCCGATGGCTTGCCAGAGCGTGGGGGCTGCTGCTCTGCGCCCTGCCCACCCCTAGCATGCCGAGGGCAAGATGGGCCACTTGGGAAAGCTTTGGAGAGAAAGCACATACTCCAGACCTTTCTTTCCTCTTGCTCCTCTGCTCTCCTCAAAAATCTCTTTGCACAAGCAACAGCAGAGACAACATTCCTCCCCTCCATACAGGTGGGGGGAGGGGGTGGCAGGGAGGGGAGCAGGGGGCATTTCCAACAGTGGGCACCAAGTCCTTGGCACTCTGTGGCACAGGGATGTCAGGGCCAGGCAAACCGCCAGCATTTCCGGAGGGGAGGAACAGGACACAAGACCCACCTTGTTCTCTGCCAAGCGCTCTAGAATGTATTCTGAGACGCTGTCCCAAATGCTAACAATCTCTGGAAAGCAAGGCAAAGAGGTATCATGCGCCAAGTCAGCAAGCTCACTACCTTTCAGCACCCCGCTCCCCAGGCAGGTGGCAAGTGCAGGTGAGATGAAACGTACCGCCACCCCAAGCCAAAACACGCAAGGCGCTCCCCAGGACGGCCCTTCCGGACCTCAGCCGCAAGGACACTGCAGGGACGCCTCCGCCCACTTCTAAGCAAGGCTCCTGTCCTTTCAGGTGGCCATGCCAAAGGGCGACCCACCCGCTCGGGAAACGGGGACTAGGTTCCCACAGCAGCGAGAAGACCGTGCAGTGCCTACCCACAGGAGTCACCCACGCTCAGGGCAGCCCCAGCTGCCTCCCCTGCAGGGACCATTTTCACCTCCATTCAACGCCTGCACACACACACGCTCTGCACGGCCACCCGAGCAGCCCCAGCCCTTTCAGCCAGCTGCCAGCTCAGGGCACGCAATCCCCACTGCGAGGCAACCCACGGCTTCTGCCTGCACCTGCCCTGGAAGGCACGGGCAGAGGAAGCTCCTCAGGACAACGAGCCAGCCGGCCCGGCTGCCAAACTCACCCCTGGGCTGCCAACGGTCAAGCGGCCTGCTCTCCCGTGCCACCCACTCGCCCTGTCCAGCCCTCCCCTACAGAGCCCAGCGCTTCCATTGCCTGTCTCGCGGCTCATACCGTCTACAGCCTTACCGTAACGGTTGAGATTCCTGAGCGTTGGAAACATGTCATGCCACAGTTTCGCCATCTTCGCGCCCCCTCGCGCTCAATGGGGCCCTGTAGCAGGAGGGTGACGAGGAAACTTCTCCTCCCAGGAGCCGCCTCCTCCTCCTCCTCTGCACTTCCCCAGGTAGGCTCCAGCGCTGTCGCGCGGCCTCCCTTCGCCCTCTCGGTGCGCTGCAAAGCAGCTCCTCCAGAGAAGAGCGGTGGCGAGAGCAGCCCCAGCACCTGCACGTGCCAAGGCCTCGCAGGGAAGTGTGGGCAGGGCTCGGGGGCCCCGTGGCGGGAGGGGAGCTGTGACTGTGATGCGGCATGTCCCACTGTGAGCCCAGCCCGTGTCACCAAGGGGCTCACAGGCACCCTTACCGTCCAAAGCATTTCTCTTGGGCCCACAGGAGGGGCAATTTCACAGCCCCAGAGCAGCCAGACCGCAAAGGGGTTTCAGCAGGTCTCCGCTCTGACCTCCTGCTGCAAGTGCGGCTGACCAGAGCAGACTTCCCAGGCCCGGGCGCCACTGAGGGGCCACTGGCTCCATGGATTCCCCCACCACCCCGGGCCCCTGGGCCAGTGCTCCACCACCCTTAGGCTACAGCGCTTTTCCCCGTCTCTCATGGCAATTGCCCCCACTGCCACTACTGCCATTGCCCATCCTCCCGGCCCCCCCCCACCCGGCACCTCTGGGAAGGCTCTGCCTCCACCCTCTCACCCCCCTCCCGTTAGGCCCCTGCCGCCTGATCCTCTTGCGCCTTCTCTTCTCCCGGCTCAACAGCCCCACGCCCTCAGCCTCTCCTCGCACTGCTGGGCTCCAGCTGCCCACCAGCTCCCAGCCCGCCCCACAACGAACGGCTCCTCCAGGGCCACGCTCCCTTCCTGGTGTCCCTGCCCCCCTGCAGCTCCCCCACGGGCCACAGTCCCCTCAGAGGCGCACCTCCTCTGGCATGAAGCGCCTCCTTCCAAAAGTACCTCTCCAGCCATGTCCCCAGCAACGGCTCCTTGCACGGCTCGCCTTCGCTTCCTTCTGCTTTTCTCCAGAAACACGCCTCTGCACCCTTCTCCTCACGAGTGCCCCTTCGTGTGGCCTCCTGTGGCTCCACGGAGGCCGCCCCCAGCTGCGGGATCTGCGGCCCTGCCGCCGCATGCCCCAGGCAGGGGCCGGGCCTCGGTGCCCCGCTCCTCCCTCCCTCCCTCCCTCCCTCCCTGCCTGCCTGCCTGCCTGCCTGCCCGCCCGCTGCCCCAGCGTTGGGGGAAAGCCTTGCCCGGGCCCTGGGCGGCGCTGCGGGCTCCCTGCTGTGCCCAGAGCCCCCGGCCCCGCACGGGCAGCCCCGAGCAGCACGCCCAGGTGGCACTGCTTGCTGCGCAGTAAGGACTGGTGCCAGGGACTGTCGGGGATGGGGGAGGCCCCGCTGCCCGCGGGCAGGCGGGAGGCAGGCAGCGTTGAGCCGGGGCCCGGCAGCCCACCGGGAGCTGGTGGGGGTGTGGGGCAGAGCCATAGCAAGGGAAGGGGCCAGAGTGCAGGAGGCAATCCCAGGTGCCCCCTCCCCGAGCAGAGGGGCCTGGGAGAAGGCAGGGGGTCAGGGCCGGGCCGGGGGCTGGTGGCCGGGTGCTTGGCTGCGCCATGCTGACCTGCTCATGCCAGGGCATGGCTGCTTTGCGCCGATTGCAGGCAGTGTCCCCCCGCGGAGGAGCTGGCCCCTGCTGGCTTCCCCTTGGGCCATGCAGCTGCCTGCCAGTGCTCAAGGTCCCGCCGGGGCTCCAGCGACGCTGGGAGAGGTGCCGAGGGGGCACCGGCTGCTGCTAGCAACTTCCCGGGGACCCCTGAGGCAGTGGCTGGTGCTGAGGGAAGGGCAGCGGGCAAGGAGCCGCAGGCAGCACTTGTTTGACCCATGCGTTGCCTCTGCTTGCAGGCCACACTGCCCAAGGCATTGGGACTTGAGCGCGGCAGCCAGGCGAGGCAGGGCAGCTGCCGCTGAGGCAGCAGAGCCAAGCCCCAAGCCCCTCCGCTCGGTGAGGCTTGGGAAGGGCAGAGCTGGGAGAAGCTGGTGCCCCTCAAACCTCGTTCTCCCAGCAGAGCAGAGGGCACGTAAGGCAGCGCTTTCAGCCAGTGAAAATTGCTGGCTCATGCCTTCCTTTTTCAGAGGCCTGGTTTGCGCAAGGCCAGCGGTGCTGCCTGCCCACCAGTGCCCACCCAGGCTGCGGTCGGAGGAGACCTGCTCCTTGCATTGGTCCCGACCAGAGTTCGGCACCAGAAGACACAGCCCCTGAGGGGGCACCGCAGCACACAAGTGTGGCTTGGCATGCCTGGCTCACCAGCAGAAAGGGACCATGCAGACTAAGGTGGAGTCAATCAGCCAGAACGGAGCACAGAGCAACAATACAGTTGAAAACACAAAGCCTAGCTAAGTGTGTGTGAGGTTCCCCGTGGGGAGCCCCGTGATGCTTCTGGGGAGGCCTTGGGCAGGGAGGTACCTCCTGCCGAGGCCCCCGGCAGCTGGGATGCCGGCTGCAGGGCTTTCGGCAGCTCCAGCTTCCCTCTTCCTGCCCTGCCAGGGGTGAAGGCCAGGCTGCCTGCAGGGATGGGCTACTGCCACCCCCAGGCCTCCTGAGGAGGGGCAGTGCAGCCCCAAAACCACCTTGCAAAGCCGGCAGCCCTGGGCGTGGGCTGAGGTGGGTGCCAGGGTGCACGCTGGAGCGCAGACTCTGGGATCCACAGGCCTCCAAGGCCAGGGCCTGCAGGGCCAGGGCAGGGATGACGAGGCTGTGGGGCTCTGACCCTGCAAGAGAGACCGCAGGAACACCTTGTGCTGGCCCTGGGCTGAGAGCAGAGGGGAGCAGGAGGCTTCGTGGCCTCCACGCCCCAAACCAACAGCAAATTTGTGCCCAAAAGCTCTCAGAGGAGGCTTCAGTCCCGGTCAGCTGCCCGTGTCCTGCACTGATTTCGTATGCTCAAACCTTGTGATGGGCAGAAGGCAACATGCTTGTACCCCAAGGCAGCCCCCTTTAGTGGCCAAGCCAAGGACCTGCTCTTAGCATCACTGCAGGAGTAACCGTCTAATTAAAGGCTTGCAATTAGCCCACCTCCAATTAGTGCACAGCAACTCAAACAAAGGGTCTTCTTAAAGGACAAGTCTCCTTAATGCAACCTAAATGGTCCTACGTTCCCTGTGCAGGGGCGACCCTTCTAAATCCCCCACCGCCAAGGCTGCGGCGCACATGAGCATGGGCATGGGCATTGGCTTCAGGGTCCCAGCTCCTTCCTCAGTGGGAGGCGGCTGCTGCTGGTGGCTTCCTCCATCGCATAGTTGGGCTGACACTATTAAGCCTGCTCCTAATAGGCTCTCTTAAGGCTAATAATGTGGCATACATAGCCAACAAATGCTAGAAGGAGTCACCAAAACTAAAGCAGCACTTTAAAATGCAACTCCTACATTTAGCATCGAGGAAATAAGCCCCTCCACCTTACTCCCAATTTGACACTCTCGGGAGAGTGCTTTAGGGGATGCTAATGCGTGTTTTGCCCTTCCTTGCTCCAACACGGGTCAGGCTCAGCACAGTGGAGAGGGAAAGACTCTGGCGGGGCGGAGGGGGTGGGGTGCGAGCTTTGTGCTCGCCCAGGGCCCTGCACTGGCCCCCTCCTCTGTCCTGCCCCTGAACATCCCAGACTACGTTGGCTACAGTCGCCTGCTCCTTGCCAGGCCTTTGTGTTGACTCTGATGAGCCTTTGGGCGTTTCATGTCACTCTAGGAGCTGGAAGAGAGCCTGCCTCATGACACGGGGTTGCAAGGAGAGCCACTGGCCGTGGAAGAGGACTGCTTGCCTGGCCTCGCTCAGGAGTCCCATCCTGCCCACCCCGGGCATCTCTCTCTTTCCTGCCCGCTGACACGGTCTTTCTCCGGAGGGAAGCAGTGAGGCTACATCTCCGCACAGTGCTGGGTGGCCTGGGGAAGGCCGGGCACATGCCAAGCGGGGAGCTGGACACAGGTCTCCACCGAGTGCTGTCGGGGGGCTGGCACCGGTGCCTGGGGCACGTGTGCTCCAGGCACTTCCCAAATAAGCTCCACTGGTGCGGCCTCCTCTTCACCTGGATGTTGAGTTCCAGGGCCTCCTGCCACGCCTCCTCCAGCAGGAACAGGGCCTGCGCAGGCGTACTGCTTTCCTGCCCTTCAGCCTGCTCCTGGTGGGGAATGCAGGTGTGCGGGCATGTCCGGGTGTCCTGCCTCATTTCAGCAGGGTCACTTGCTCCTGCTGGTTCCTTCTGTGGCCCCACCTGGCCTCACAGAGCCCCACATCCTGCCCGTCAACCCCAAGGGGGACGCAAGGCCCTCAGCTCACCCAAGAGAGAACCCCCAACCTCCCTCTGCTCGTCCACCCACCCGCCTCAGCATATAGCACGGCCCAAGGCCCATCCCTGGGCCCTGGCACTGTCACGGTCCCTCTCCTGACCACAGGACCCACTGGCGCTGGTGAGTGCCCGAGCAGTTAGGCCGCTGTCTTTTCTCCCATGGCCAGTGACTTGCAGGGCTGTGCAGGACCCAGGAGTCCTGCTGGCCTGTCCCTCCATAACGTACCAGGGGCAGGGAGTCGCAGAGCTGCACCTCGGAGGTGCTCTGGGGCCTAGCAAGTGCAGGGGACCGGAGGGGGCCTGGGAGCATGCCTGGGGCCACTGGCACATCAGGACAGGGCAGGAGCCCAGGAGGGAGAATCCAAGCACACGGGTAGCAGGCCCGGCCGGCCCTGCCGAGCTCCACTGGGTTGAAGAGCGGCCCAGCAGGGGCTGTGCAGGGCAGGGAAATGGGGACTGCTCCCCAGCCTCACAGCCCCAGCCTGCGGGGCTGAGGGGCTGCCCTGGCCCACAGGGCCCTGGCACACGCGTTTGCACATGGGAAGGGAGGCATCTGCACCTCCAGGCAGCAGTCAGCGGCTGGCAGGGTAGGGAGACTACGGGCCCTGCGGCAGATGAGCAGAGCCCGTGGGAGCACAAGGAGCAGCCGAGGGCTGACGGAGGCCCAGGGACAAGCACGGCTCATCCCAGCTTTGCCTGCCTGGAGAGCCCTGCAGCTGCAGCAAAAAGCCAGGCATCTGCGCTCCCAGGTGGCCGGCCGCACCGCTCCACCCCACAGCAACTCCCTCCTTTGCCCTTCACCCTTCCCCATGCAACCCTGAGAAGGGCTCCAGCGTCCCTGCACACCAGCCCTCAGAGCACCCCTGGGGCTGTGGGCACGTCAGGTGCAGCTGTGTCCTGGCCACCATGGTGTGCACCGTGCAGTGTCTCTGTGCGTGTGGAGAGCGCGGGCGCGTGTGCGGATGCGTGTGCAGCATCATTGGTGTGCCAGGCTGGCGCACGTGCACTGTGCAGGTGCAGGCCTGGCTGTGCGGGAGGGTCTTGGTGAGTGAGAGGTGTGAGCTGTGTGCGTAGCCGTCCTGTGGAGGGTAATGAAGGAAGGGGCATGTGTCTGTGCGTGTGTCTGTGCGCTGTGCTGAGAACGGGTTAGGCGGTGGTGTGCATGCACGTGCACTCTGTGGCGCGCGTGCCTGCATGCTGCGGCCTGTGTGTGGGCGATATTCTGTTCAGGCTCTACAAAATAACTGGAGGAGCACATGGGTTTGTACAGCTCTTCCTTTCATCTTTCAGGAGCACGCTTCCAGACTTCGCCGCAATAGTCACGTTTCCTCTGCACCACCAGCAAGTCCTGGTCCCTTTCCCTTTGAGCCTGGAGAGTCATCCGCTGCCCAGGGCTAGGGCATGGAAAAGGAACCGTTTGGTTTCAGGCACAGGCAGAAGGGCACGGAAATGCTGCAGGCCTAGCGCAGGGCACATCTTCTGGCCTCTGCCTCTGCTGGCATTCCTATGCTTTCTCGGATGGGCGAGGGGCCCCCTGGGGTGCGAGGCAAGGACATGACCACATGACTACCACGGGCAGGTAATCAGCCTGCACAGGAGTCAGGCGCGGGATGAGACTTTGCCCCAAACTGGCATCAAAGCACACGGCAAGGCCTCCACGTGTGGAGACTTGGGGAGGCAAGGACGGAGCGTGCCTTTGGAAAAGGGAGAGCCAAAGCGTCGCTCCAGGAATCCTGTCACCTTGGGTAGCCCCCGTGTTCTGGTCCCACCTGGGAATCCTACCCCTGAGAGCCCAACACCTGCCCCTGGGCTGGAAGGCTGCCTGCTCCCAGGCCACAGCCTCCAAAGCCTGTTGCTCTCCCTCGACGGGTGCCAGCAAAAGACACCCCCCCCCTCCCCTCCTCTGGGCTGCTCCTGGGTGTGGAAGGAAGGCCAGTGCAGGGGAAGGCAAAACAGCACCCCCAGCTGGAGAAATTTACCAGAGGAAGCGCTTCTCTTGGGAATTCCTCTGCCGATTCAGCTCTACCCTCTGCTTCCACTCTTCCCGACGCGCTTGGTAAGTCTCCAAGACTTGCAGGGTGTGGCTTGCTCGTACAGAAAGCTGCCTGCAAGAGCAGGGAAAAAGTTCCCTCTCCCCTTCTGGCTGAGGCCCTCCTGCCTCTCCCCTCCACCAGCCCCTGCACACCCGCTCCCGCTGGCGGTGCCCGCAGCCTTCAACTTGCCCCATGCAGCTTGGGGCTGCCTGGCATCAGGGCCTTGCCCAAGGCATTGCCACGTCAACAGAAATCAGGGGACACCATACCCAGCCCCATGGCTCAGGAACTGCGCTTCCTCACACCTCGGACAGGTGCTGCCACTGCACCTTTCCAGGCCGGGGCTGGGGCCGGGGCCCGGGCCCGGGCACACTTACTCTTTGTGCAGCCGCGGCAGTCTCTCGGGCTTCCTCTTCTCTGCTCGGGGCACGAAGGCAGCAGTGCTCGCCTCTTTCCCAAGCGGGGGCCCTGGTGAGGCTGGCCGAACCTCCGGCAGTGGTTCAGGATGCCGCCAAGCCTGCGTTGGCGCCAGAGGACAACTCTGAAGCTGCTTCTCACCTCCCTCACGTGCTCTCAACTCTCAGCACGGGGAGAAGCCAGCCACTACAGGGCCTGTGCGTCTCCCCAGCACACTTGTGTCTGCTTTGCCCTCAGAAAGCCCCATGAGGAGCACAGCGCCAGGCAGGGACCCTGCACTCGTAGCCTGGCCACGCTTCACCACACTTCCCTGCTGGCCCCTCTGCTTACCTGTGCTGCCTTGTGCTGATGCCCGCAAGCAGGAATTGCAGTTCGAGGTCTGCCTTGAGCAGGTCCTTCCTGCTTGCCGTCCTCTTCCGCCTTAGAGGAGCTCTCCCAAATTGTCTGCAGCCGGCTAAAAACACACAAGCCGCGTGAGCTGATTGGAGTTCCGGGTGAGGCTGTTCTGCATCTTGCGCTCACAAGCGGCTTGGGGCCAGCCTCTGCAGCACAAGGCAGTTCTGCTGGAGCATTTGGTGTAGCTGAGTCCTTGCGTTCATGTCAACAGTGAGGAAAGAAAGCCTTGAGCTGCAGCACTGGCAGCGGGCCCAGGAGGCCCTAAAGAAAGCTCGGGATGCCCAGGTGTGGGCCCTCTCTGGGTGGCACAAGGGGAAAACCAATGCCGTTTGCAGCACCCAGAGCCTGCAGAGACCACTAGCCACCTCCTGCCAAAGGCACTGAAGTCAGGGACGTGCTCAGAAAGACTCTGTTTTGGGGTGAAACGGGACTATTAGTGGGGGAGCCACTGTCGGGGAAGGAGGAAGTGTACTAGGCACACAAGCAAGCCCGGCATGTAGTTCTCTCTGGTATGTAGTTCTCTCTGGCACTCCTCCTGTGCCAGACAACCGCCACACCCCTGCCCCTGCCACCCCAGCCCAACAACCTTTGGAAGAAATTCACAGGCATTACGTCCAACCTAAAAAGCAGGGAAAACAGACCCTACTCTCTGCTGCTGGGGCAGGGGCTTCTGACTTTCACATTCCTCTGAGAAGTGCTCTCATTCCCACTGCAACCAAAGGAGGGCCCTTCACATCCATAGGGGAGCAGAAAAACACCCGCCACTGCTGCAGTACTTCTTGCATCAACGCCAGTCCCTGGGACACCACTTGACAACCTCACAGACTTCATACCCACAGAGCGTACAGAAACAGAAACAGCTCCCTCCCTCCCAGAAGCCCAAAAGCACACGGCCACCCGCATGCTTTGCTCCAAGAGCCTCACCTGGCAGCTGGCTTGTTTCCCCTGCTTTCCCATGCCTTTCCTCCCTTCCAGCTGGCCCCAGAGAACGGGGGTGGAGAAAGCCTTTCTCGAGACAGGAGGCGCCCACCACAAGCACTGCCTGGAAGTAGCAAGGCAGAGGAGGCTCCTCAGCAAGCATCGTTCTTTGTCACCATTTGAACAAGAAGGACAGGCAGCTGTGCTCCAGCATCGGACCAAAGAGCCCAATTCCCTTGGAGCTTTGCTCCCAAGCAGGTCTTAGGCCCTTGCTGGCGCACGATCGCGTCCAGCCTTTCCTTTCTGCAGGGCAGTCTTCTGCCCTAGAGTTCTGTGCTGCTTCTACTGCTTTCTCTAGCCCTTAGGCTTCAAAAAGGGGACATGGCTGGCAGGTCCTGGGGACCTCATGCTACTCTCTCCTTTGGCGTGGCTGCAGGCTGGAGGGCAGAGTGTCACACGAGAAGGGGAACAGATTCCTGCCCATCTCTAAGGCACTCACATGCACAGACTTGCAAGCTAGAGCAGGGCCCCAAGTGCCAGGGCAAAGTGCCCCTCAGCAGTGGCAGCTGCAGTTGGAGCTGCACAACTGCCCCGAGAGCACCTTCCAGGAGGAGTGCCCCCAGATCTGTCGTGATGAGCAAAGAGAGGCACAGGAGAAGCAGGCCACTAGGCCCGGCACGGCATGTTAAGCTTGCCTCCAGCCCCTCCGCTGCACAGGACAAAAGGAAAACAAACACACCTCTCTCACCAGCCAGCTGGCACTTTACCTTTTCCCTCAGTCTGCTTGTTCTGCTCCCTGTCTTTTGCCGGCCCGCCTTTGGCAGCCTCCCGACACCCTCCGGAGGAAGATGCTGGTCGCACAGGCACAGGCGTGATGACCTCACCCTCACTCCTGGAAACAAGAAAGGGACGAGAGAGACGCTGACAGCAGAGCCTTGCAGAAACCTCCTCTACATGCTTGCCCTCCATCTAGAAAGAGAAAGTCACCAAAAGACTTGTTGGCCGCCCTTCACGTTGCAGTCGGACAGAGTCTACGCAAGAAACAACCCCTTCAAAGAGCTCCAAGAGCACAAGGTCACCCTCAGCCTTTTCTCCAAGAGCCTCACCTGGCAGGCAACTTCCTTCCTTTGCTTTTCCACTCCTCCTGCTTTCTCCCCCCAGCACCAGGTGACGCAGGTGGCAAAGGCCTTTCTTGAGCAAGCAGGCACGCAGCAGGAGCACTCCCTGCAGGCAGGAAAGGAGAAGGCTCTGCAGAAAGCGTCTTTGGGAGCACTTGGTCCAGAAGGACAGGCAGATCTGCTCCAGCACCGCATCAAACAGCCTGATCCCCCGGGAGCCGCGCTCTCTAAGAGCTCTTGCTCCCTAGCACGTCCTTGGCACACCTTAGCAGCCTCTTAGCAGTCCACCTTAGCAGCCTCTTAGCAGTCCTCTCCAGGCAATCTTGCTCCCCACCTTCACACGCCCGGCATCCGCCAGAGAGGCAGACCCCCTCCAGCACTGACACCTCGGGCCCAAATGTCCTAAAGCGAAAGAGGAGCTTGCGCTGGCCACCAGGGCGCAGCACCCCGGGGCAAAACTCTCCCAGGCAGCACATCCTGACCAGGGCTCCAACCACCTACCTACTGCCGAGGACCAACGGAACAAACACGCGCACACACACAAACACACGCCCGCCTGCACACCCTCCTCTCGCTCGCCAGTCACCTGTGGCCTGACCTTTTCCGTCCGCCCGCTCTTCCTCTTTCGGGCGTGTCCGGGATCCCTTGCAGGAAGAGGCCACTTGCTGCTTCTCACGGGGAAGCTTCAACTCAAATCTGGAAATGACAAGACGCCACGGTGAAGAGAAGGCACCACTTCCCCTTTGCCTCCTGCCGGCCTTGTACTCAGAAAGAAGGCCTTTCGGGGCACGTGGGGCCCTCCAGGCTCACCCAAGACATGCTTAGGTCACAAACACAGGCCCTGTATGGATCGGGTGCCTTCCACACGATGCCTTTCCTCGGCCAGCCACACACAGCACATTCGGGAACCTTGGCTTTTGGAAGCCTCACCCACGAGAAAGAGACCAGTCACAGGAAAATGTGGCCCCCATTCCTCTCTAGGCCTAAGATTGGTTAGCAGTGCCAAACACCGCCACTATTGCCTGTTCCACCCTGGGGAGACCCCCAGAGTCCCAAGTACTTGCAGACAGCAAGCTAGGAAAGAGTTGCTCCGCAGCAAGTCCTTCCTGAGGAGACAAGCTCCAGCAGGACGCTGCTACCAAGCACGAGCTGAGAAGCAAACGTACCGTGGCAACATGAAGACGCTTCTGGGACCCATGCGGAAAGCCGCGCTCCTTCTTCCTTTTACCACCAGGTGTCTCGTCCCTGGCGTCTGAAACAGACACCGAGGTACGTGAGAGCATGCCAGCGCCATTACTGCCTTGCTCCTAAAGGCAGCAAATCTTTCTTGGGCTCAGGGAAGATGCTGCCCCTGGGACACCCTGAAACAAAGCTGTCTTTCCAAATAATAGCCCTCAACGAGGAAAGCAGAAGATGCCCAGCTCAGAGTGCAGAAGGAGGAACACCGTTGCCAGGCGCTTTGCAAGGGCGAGACTCAAGACGGTCAAGGAGGACGCTCCTTCTCTCTGCCTGCAGACATCAGGCACAGGAGAAGGCGTGTGGTTCGCCAGGGTTTCTGCAGGCTGGCGTTTGCCTCTGGAAGGTCTTGCTCTGCCCCTTCTTGGAAAGACAACTCCTGGCTCAGGCGTGCTCTTAGCCCCACAGTGTCTCCAAGCATTCACATGCTTGCATCCATCGCGTGGAAGAGCAGAAAGAGCCGGCCCTTGCTCGGCCTCTGCCCGGTGGCTAAGACCTGCGGGTGCCAACTCCCTCATGGGGGTGCAAGCAGCTGGGCAGGGCCTGATGAGGGATCTTTGGGAACACAGCCTGACCCAAAGGCCCTGGCCCTGGCCCAGAGAACACGCTGGGCAGAGCCCCCCAAGACAGCAGCAGAGAGAAGGAAGAGACAGGCCCGGGAACCAGTGGCTGGGCTACAGCCTTCTTGCATCTCTCTGAGCAAATCTGCTGGCCCTCTGCAGGAGCGAGCCCTTCAGCTCTGACTGCTTTCACATCGCAGCTGCCTAAGGACACCTGGCAGCTTGCGCTCAAGGACAGGGCCCCACGAGAGAGCTGGGGAAGGGCGTTGGGCTGGCGCAAGGAGACATGCCAAGCAGCGGGCGGATGCACGCGTGGCCCAGAAGAGCCTCGCTCATGCCGCAAGGGCCTCCAGGGGCCCTGGGAAGGCCTGATTAGCGCCAGAGTCATCGACTTACCCCCAGCAGAGCTTCTAGCAGCTTTCCAGTGCCATCCATGCTGAGGAGGAAGTCGTCATAAAACCTCATTGTCACTTCCTTCTTCCGTACAGAAAGAATGCCAATGCCCTTGAAGACAAAGTCCACGTCCTGTCTTTTTGACATGGCCCAGAAGAACGCCATCGCGGTCTCATGTATGGAACACTGCACCGTTGTCAAAGGCATGCGGGCACACACGGAGAGATTCTTGTACTGCAGAGGGACTATTCTTACGTCACCTAGACCGCAGCAAAAGACGAACAACGTCACCTCGGCAGCAGGCTCCAAGAACAAGGGGACAAGACTTTCTGGCAAGACGCTGCTGCTACAGAGCAGGCTCTTGAATCCCCTGCTGCAGCGCCTAGGAGCGGTTTATGGAGTCCCTCCTGGGAAGAGGCCGAGCACTCTGCAAACTCACGGGCTCAGGGGGGCAGCAGTCATTTGGCCAGGGCAGGAAGCAAAAGAAGAAAACTAACCATCCCGAAGGAACCCTTGACCGGAGGGCAGGACAAGGCGGGCAGATGGGTGCAGGGCCCACGACAAAGGGCCCGGCGCCACGCCATTGTGCCCTCTGGCTAAGCCGATGCCACGTCGATAGATACAAGGGCGAAGCAAAGCGCAAGGACGGCACCGCAGCCCGTAAGGACCATTCGGCCCCTCTGGCCCTTGGTAGCCAGCAAAAGTCTCCCTGCGCTGCTGGGGCCAGCAGCCTATCCCTCCCACGCACCCCGCTGCAGGCGTATTACTAGCAAAGCACACCCGGGGGCCCCTCTGAGCACCTGCTCCTGGCTGGCCTGTCCAGCTCAAACAAGCCAAAGTTGCTCTCAGGCCACTTTGAGGCGTTCAGCCATGTCTTCAGAGCAGTTGGCCTGCCCCTCAAGCTTGGGGCAAGGGCAGGCAAAGGTTTTTAACCTGTCTTCTTACCAGGAATGTCTTCTTGAGCGCCCCTGGCCTGGTATTCCTGGGCAACAACCTCCGAAATACGAAACATGGGTCTCCGAACGATCGAAAGCTCCCCGTTCACGGAGCACTCGGAGTGCTTCAGAACATAGAACACCCCCACTCCTAGTATCTTGACACCCTGAGAACAGCAGCAAAGAGGGAGAGAAGGAACAAGCATCAGTAGCCTGGAGACACAAAAACTGTCCGATGGCTTGCCAGAGCGTGGGGGCTGCTGCTCTGCGCCCTGCCCACCCCTAGCATGCCGAGGGCAAGATGGGCCACTTGGGAAAGCTTTGGAGAGAAAGCACATACTCCAGACCTTTCTTTCCTCTTGCTCCTCTGCTCTCCTCAAAAATCTCTTTGCACAAGCAACAGCAGAGACAACATTCCTCCCCTCCATACAGGTGGGGGGAGGGGGTGGCAGGGAGGGGAGCAGGGGGCATTTCCAACAGTGGGCACCAAGTCCTTGGCACTCTGTGGCACAGGGATGTCAGGGCCAGGCAAACCGCCAGCATTTCCGGAGGGGAGGAACAGGACACAAGACCCACCTTGTTCTCTGCCAAGCGCTCTAGAATGTATTCTGAGACGCTGTCCCAAATGCTAACAATCTCTGGAAAGCAAGGCAAAGAGGTATCATGCGCCAAGTCAGCAAGCTCACTACCTTTCAGCACCCCGCTCCCCAGGCAGGTGGCAAGTGCAGGTGAGATGAAACGTACCGCCACCCCAAGCCAAAACACGCAAGGCGCTCCCCAGGACGGCCCTTCCGGACCTCAGCCGCAAGGACACTGCAGGGACGCCTCCGCCCACTTCTAAGCAAGGCTCCTGTCCTTTCAGGTGGCCATGCCAAAGGGCGACCCACCCGCTCGGGAAACGGGGACTAGGTTCCCACAGCAGCGAGAAGACCGTGCAGTGCCTACCCACAGGAGTCACCCACGCTCAGGGCAGCCCCAGCTGCCTCCCCTGCAGGGACCATTTTCACCTCCATTCAACGCCTGCACACACACACGCTCTGCACGGCCACCCGAGCAGCCCCAGCCCTTTCAGCCAGCTGCCAGCTCAGGGCACGCAATCCCCACTGCGAGGCAACCCACGGCTTCTGCCTGCACCTGCCCTGGAAGGCACGGGCAGAGGAAGCTCCTCAGGACAACGAGCCAGCCGGCCCGGCTGCCAAACTCACCCCTGGGCTGCCAACGGTCGAGCGGCCTGCTCTCCCGTGCCACCCACTCGCCCTGTCCAGCCCTCCCCTACAGAGCCCAGCGCTTCCACTGCCTGTCTCGCGGCTCATACCGTCTACAGCCTTACCGTAACGGTTGAGATTCCTGAGCGTTGGAAACATGTCATGCCACAGTTTCGCCATCTTCGCGCCCCCTCGCGCTCAATGGGGCCCTGTAGCAGGAGGGTGCCGAGGAAACTTCTCCTCCCAGGAGCCGCCTCCTCCTCCTCCTCTGCACTTCCCCAGGTAGGCTCCAGCGCTGTCGCGCGGCCTCCCTTCGCCCTCTCGGTGCGCTGCAAAGCAGCTCCTCCAGAGAAGAGCGGTGGCGAGAGCAGCCCCAGCACCTGCACGTGCCAAGGCCTCGCAGGGAAGTGTGGGCAGGGCTCGGGGGCCCCGTGGCGGGAGGGGAGCTGTGACTGTGATGCGGCATGTCCCACTGTGAGCCCAGCCCGTGTCACCAAGGGGCTCACAGGCACCCTTACCGTCCAAAGCATTTCTCTTGGGCCCACAGGAGGGGCAATTTCACAGCCCCAGAGCAGCCAGACCGCAAAGGGGTTTCAGCAGGTCTCCGCTCTGACCTCCTGCTGCAAGTGCGGCTGACCAGAGCAGACTTCCCAGGCCCGGGCGCCACTGAGGGGCCACTGGCTCCATGGATTCCCCCACCACCCCGGGCCCCTGGGCCAGTGCTCCACCACCCTTAGGCTACAGCGCTTTTCCCCGTCTCTCATGGCAATTGCCCCCACTGCCACTACTGCCATTGCCCATCCTCCCGGCCCCCCCCCCCACCCGGCACCTCTGGGAAGGCTCTGCCTCCACCCTCTCACCCCCCTCCCGTTAGGCCCCTGCCGCCTGATCCTCTTGCGCCTTCTCTTCTCCCGGCTCAACAGCCCCACGCCCTCAGCCTCTCCTCGCACTGCTGGGCTCCAGCTGCCCACCAGCTCCCAGCCTGCCCCACAACGAACGGCTCCTCCAGGGCCACGCTCCCTTCCTGGTGTCCCTGCCCCCCTGCAGCTCCCCCACGGGCCACAGTCCCCTCAGAGGCGCACCTCCTCTGGCATGAAGCGCCTCCTTCCAAAAGTACCTCTCCAGCCATGTCCCCAGCAACGGCTCCTTGCACGGCTCGCCTTCGCTTCCTTCTGCTTTTCTCCAGAAACACGCCTCTGCACCCTTCTCCTCACGAGTGCCCCTTCGTGTGGCCTCCTGTGGCTCCACGGAGGCCGCCCCCAGCTGCGGGATCTGCGGCCCTGCCGCCGCATGCCCCAGGCAGGGGCCGGGCCTCGGTGCCCCGCTCCTCCCTCCCTCCCTCCCTCCCTCCCTGCCTGCCTGCCTGCCTGCCTGCCTGCCCGCCCGCTGCCCCAGCGTTGGGGGAAAGCCTTGCCCGGGCCCTGGGCGGCGCTGCGGGCTCCCTGCTGTGCCCAGAGCCCCCGGCCCCGCACGGGCAGCCCCGAGCAGCACGCCCAGGTGGCACTGCTTGCTGCGCAGTAAGGACTGGTGCCAGGGACTGTCGGGGATGGGGGAGGCCCCGCTGCCCGCGGGGAGGCGGGAGGCAGGCAGCGTTGAGCCGGGGCCCGGCAGCCCACCGGGAGCTGGTGGGGGTGTGGGGCAGAGCCATAGCAAGGGAAGGGGCCAGAGTGCAGGAGGCAATCCCAGGTGCCCCCTCCCCGAGCAGAGGGGCCTGGGAGAAGGCAGGGGGTCAGGGCCGGGCCGGGGGCTGGTGGCCGGGTGCTTGGCTGCGCCATGCTGACCTGCTCATGCCAGGGCATGGCTGCTTTGCGCCGATTGCAGGCAGTGTCCCCCCGCGGAGGAGCTGGCCCCTGCTGGCTTCCCCTTGGGCCATGCAGCTGCCTGCCAGTGCTCAAGGTCCCGCCGGGGCTCCAGCGACGCTGGGAGAGGTGCCGAGGGGGCACCGGCTGCTGCTAGCAACTTCCCGGGGACCCCTGAGGCAGTGGCTGGTGCTGAGGGAAGGGCAGCGGGCAAGGAGCCGCAGGCAGCACTTGTTTGACCCATGCGTTGCCTCTGCTTGCAGGCCACACTGCCCAAGGCATTGGGACTTGAGCGCGGCAGCCAGGCGAGGCAGGGCAGCTGCCGCTGAGGCAGCAGAGCCAAGCCCCAAGCCCCTCCGCTCGGTGAGGCTTGGGAAGGGCAGAGCTGGGAGAAGCTGGTGCCCCTCAAACCTCGTTCTCCCAGCAGAGCAGAGGGCACGTAAGGCAGCGCTTTCAGCCAGTGAAAATTGCTGGCTCATGCCTTCCTTTTTCAGAGGCCTGGTTTGCGCAAGGCCAGCGGTGCTGCCTGCCCACCAGTGCCCACCCAGGCTGCGGTCGGAGGAGACCTGCTCCTTGCATTGGTCCCGACCAGAGTTCGGCACCAGAAGACACAGCCCCTGAGGGGGCACCGCAGCACACAAGTGTGGCTTGGCATGCCTGGCTCACCAGCAGAAAGGGACCATGCAGACTAAGGTGGAGTCAATCAGCCAGAACGGAGCACAGAGCAACAATACAGTTGAAAACACAAAGCCTAGCTAAGTGTGTGTGAGGTTCCCCGTGGGGAGCCCCGTGATGCTTCTGGGGAGGCCTTGGGCAGGGAGGTGCCTCCTGCCGAGGCCCCCGGCAGCTGGGATGCCGGCTGCAGGGCTTTCGGCAGCTCCAGCTTCCCTCTTCCTGCCCTGCCAGGGGTGAAGGCCAGGCTGCCTGCAGGGATGGGCTACTGCCGCCCCCAGGCCTCCTGAGGAGGGGCAGTGCAGCCCCAAAACCACCTTGCAAAGCCGGCAGCCCTGGGCGTGGGCTGAGGTGGGTGCCAGGGTGCACGCTGGAGCGCAGACTCTGGGATCCACAGGCCTCCAAGGCCAGGGCCTGCAGGGCCAGGGCAGGGATGACGAGGCTGTGGGGCTCTGACCCTGCAAGAGAGACCGCAGGAACACCTTGTGCTGGCCCTGGGCTGAGAGCAGAGGGGAGCAGGAGGCTTCGTGGCCTCCACGCCCCAAACCAACAGCAAATTTGTGCCCGAAAGCTCTCAGAGGAGGCTTCAGTCCCGGTCAGCTGCCCGTGTCCTGCACTGATTTCGTATGCTCAAACCTTGTGATGGGCAGAAGGCAACATGCTTGTACCCCAAGGCAGCCCCCTTTAGTGGCCAAGCCAAGGACCTGCTCTTAGCATCACTGCAGGAGTAACCGTCTAATTAAAGGCTTGCAATTAGCCCACCTCCAATTAGTGCACAGCAACTCAAACAAAGGGTCTTCTTAAAGGACAAGTCTCCTTAATGCAACCTAAATGGTCCTACGTTCCCTGTGCAGGGGCGACCCTTCTAAATCCCCCACCGCCAAGGCTGCGGCGCACATGAGCATGGGCATGGGCATTGGCTTCAGGGTCCCAGCTCCTTCCTCAGTGGGAGGCGGCTGCTGCTGGTGGCTTCCTCCATCGCATAGTTGGGCTGACACTATTAAGCCTGCTCCTAATAGGCTCTCTTAAGGCTAATAATGTGGCATACATAGCCAACAAATGCTAGAAGGAGTCACCAAAACTAAAGCAGCACTTTAAAATGCAACTCCTACATTTAGCATCGAGGAAATAAGCCCCTCCACCTTACTCCCAATTTGACACTCTCGGGAGAGTGCTTTAGGGGATGCTAATGCGTGTTTTGCCCTTCCTTGCTCCAACACGGGTCAGGCTCAGCACAGTGGAGAGGGAAAGACTCTGGCGGGGCGGAGGGGGTGGGGTGCGAGCTTTGTGCTCGCCCAGGGCCCTGCACTGGCCCCCTCCTCTGTCCTGCCCCTGAACATCCCAGACTACGTTGGCTACAGTCGCCTGCTCCTTGCGAGGCCTTTGTGTTGACTCTGATGAGCCTTTGGGCGTTTCATGTCACTCTAGGAGCTGGAAGAGAGCCTGCCTCATGACACGGGGTTGCAAGGAGAGCCACTGGCCGTGGAAGAGGACTGCTTGCCTGGCCTCGCTCAGGAGTCCCATCCTGCCCACCCCGGGCATCTCTCTCTTTCCTGCCCGCTGACACGGTCTTTCTCCGGAGGGAAGCAGTGAGGCTACATCTCCGCACAGTGCTGGGTGGCCTGGGGAAGGCCGGGCACATGCCAAGCGGGGAGCTGGACACAGGTCTCCACCGAGTGCTGTCGGGGGGCTGGCACCGGTGCCTGGGGCACGTGTGCTCCAGGCACTTCCCAAATAAGCTCCACTGGTGCGGCCTCCTCTTCACCTGGATGTTGAGTTCCAGGGCCTCCTGCCACGCCTCCTCCAGCAGGAACAGGGCCTGCGCAGGCGTACTGCTTTCCTGCCCTTCAGCCTGCTCCTGGTGGGGAATGCAGGTGTGCGGGCATGTCCGGGTGTCCTGCCTCATTTCAGCAGGGTCACTTGCTCCTGCTGGTTCCTTCTGTGGCCCCCACCTGGCCTCACAGAGCCCCACATCCTGCCCGTCAACCCCAAGGGGGACGCAAGGCCCTCAGCTCACCCAAGAGAGAACCCCCAACCTCCCTCTGCTCGTCCACCCACCCGCCTCAGCATATAGCACGGCCCAAGGCCCATCCCTGGGCCCTGGCACTGTCACGGTCCCTCTCCTGACCACAGGACCCACTGGCGCTGGTGAGTGCCCGAGCAGTTAGGCCGCTGTCTTTTCTCCCATGGCCAGTGACTTGCAGGGCTGTGCAGGACCCAGGAGTCCTGCTGGCCTGTCCCTCCATAACGTACCAGGGGCAGGGAGTCGCAGAGCTGCACCTCGGAGGTGCTCTGGGGCCTAGCAAGTGCAGGGGACCGGAGGGGGCCTGGGAGCATGCCTGGGGCCACTGGCACATCAGGACAGGGCAGGAGCCCAGGAGGGAGAATCCAAGCACACGGGTAGCAGGCCCGGCCGGCCCTGCCGAGCTCCACTGGGTTGAAGAGCGGCCCAGCAGGGGCTGTGCAGGGCAGGGAAATGGGGACTGCTCCCCAGCCTCACAGCCCCAGCCTGCAGGGCTGAGGGGCTGCCCTGGCCCACAGGGCCCTGGCACACGCGTTTGCACATGGGAAGGGAGGCATCTGCACCTCCAGGCAGCAGTCAGCGGCTGGCAGGGTAGGGAGACTACGGGCCCTGCGGCAGATGAGCAGAGCCCGTGGGAGCACAAGGAGCAGCCGAGGGCTGACGGAGGCCCAGGGACAAGCACGGCTCATCCCAGCTTTGCCTGCCTGGAGAGCCCTGCAGCTGCAGCAAAAAGCCAGGCATCTGCGCTCCCAGGTGGCCGGCCGCACCGCTCCACCCCACAGCAACTCCCTCCTTTGCCCTTCACCCTTCCCCATGCAACCCTGAGAAGGGCTCCAGCGTCCCTGCACACCAGCCCTCAGAGCACCCCTGGGGCTGTGGGCACGTCAGGTGCAGCTGTGTCCTGGCCACCATGGTGTGCACCGTGCAGTGTCTCTGTGCGTGTGGAGAGCGCGGGCGCGTGTGCGGATGCGTGTGCAGCGTCAATGGTGTGCCGGGCTGGCGCACGTGCACTGTGCAGGTGCAGGCCTGGCTGTGCGGGAGGGTCTTGGTGAGTGAGAGGTGTGAGCTGTGTGCGTAGCCGTCCTGTGGAGGGTAATGAAGGAAGGGGCATGTGTCTGTGCGTGTGTCTGTGCGCTGTGCTGAGAACGGGTTAGGCGGTGGTGTGCATGCACGTGCACTCTGTGGCGCGCGTGCCTGCATGCTGCGGCCCGTGTGTGGGCGATATTCTGTTCAGGCTCTACAAAATAACTGGAGGAGCACATGGGTTTGTACAGCTCTTCCTTTCATCTTTCAGGAGCACGCTTCCAGACTTCGCCGCAATAGTCACGTTTCCTCTGCACCACCAGCAAGTCCTGGTCCCTTTCCCTTTGAGCCTGGAGAGTCATCCGCTGCCCAGGGCTAGGGCATGGAAAAGGAACCGTTTGGTTTCAGGCACAGGCAGAAGGGCACGGAAATGCTGCAGGCCTAGCGCAGGGCACATCTTCTGGCCTCTGCCTCTGCTGGCATTCCTATGCTTTCTCGGATGGGCGAGGGGCCCCCTGGGGTGCGAGGCAAGGACATGACCACATGACTACCACGGGCAGGTAATCAGCCTGCACAGGAGTCAGGCGCGGGATGAGACTTTGGCCCAAACTGGCATCAAAGCACACGGCAAGGCCTCCACGTGTGGAGACTTGGGGAGGCAAGGACGGAGCGTGCCTTTGGAAAAGGGAGAGCCAAAGCGTCGCTCCAGGAATCCTGTCACCTTGGGTAGCCCCCGTGTTCTGGTCCCACCTGGGAATCCTACCCCTGAGAGCCCAACACCTGCCCCTGGGCTGGAAGGCTGCCTGCTCCCAGGCCACAGCCTCCAAAGCCTGTTGCTCTCCCTCGACGGGTGCCAGAAAAAGACCCCCCCCCCCTCCCCTCCTCTGGGCTGCTCCTGGGTGTGGAAGGAAGGCCAGTGCAGGGGAAGGCAAAACAGCACCCCCAGCTGGAGAAATTTACCAGAGGAAGCGCTTCTCTTGGGAATTCCTCTGCCGATTCAGCTCTACCCTCTGCTTCCACTCTTCCCGACGCGCTTGGTAAGTCTCCAAGACTTGCAGGGTGTGGCTTGCTCGTACAGAAAGCTGCCTGCAAGAGCAGGGAAAAAGTTCCCTCTCCCCTTCTGGCTGAGGCCCTCCTGCCTCTCCCCTCCACCAGCCCCTGCACACCCGCTCCCGCTGGCGGTGCCCGCAGCCTTCAACTTGCCCCATGCAGCTTGGGGCTGCCTGGCATCAGGGCCTTGCCCAAGGCATTGCCACGTCAACAGAAATCAGGGGACACCATACCCAGCCCCATGGCTCAGGAACTGCGCTTCCTCACACCTCGGACAGGTGCTGCCACTGCACCTTTCCAGGCCGGGGCTGGGGCCGGGGCCCGGGCCCGGGCACACTTACTCTTTGTGCAGCCGCGGCAGTCTCTCGGGCTTCCTCTTCTCTGCTCGGGGCACGAAGGCAGCAGTGCTCGCCTCTTTCCCAAGCGGGGGCCCTGGTGAGGCTGGCCGAACCTCCGGCAGTGGTTCAGCATGCCGCCAAGCCTGCGTTGGCGCCAGAGGACAACTCTGAAGCTGCTTCTCACCTCCCTCACGTGCTCTCAACTCTCAGCACGGGGAGAAGCCAGCCACTACAGGGCCTGTGCGTCCCCCCAGCACACTTGTGTCTGCTTTGCCCTCAGAAAGCCCCATGAGGAGCACAGCGCCAGGCAGGGACCCTGCACTCGTAGCCTGGCCACGCTTCACCACACTTCCCTGCTGGCCCCTCTGCTTACCTGTGCTGCCTTGTGCTGATGCCCGCAAGCAGGAATTGCAGTTCGAGGTCTGCCTTGAGCAGGTCCTTCCTGCTTGCCGTCCTCTTCCGCCTTAGAGGAGCTCTCCTGAATTGTCTGCAGCCGGCTAAAAACACACAAGCCGCGTGAGGTGATTGGAGTTCCGGGTGAGGCTGTTCTGCATCTTGCGCTCACAAGCGGCTCGGGGCCAGCCTCTGCAGCACAAGGCAGTTCTGCTGGAGCTTTTGGTGTAGCTGAGTCCTTGCGTTCATGTCAACAGTGAGGAAAGAAAGCCTTGAGCTGCAGCACTGGCAGCGGGCCCAGGAGGCCCTAAAGAAAGCTCGGGATGCCCAGGTGTGGGCCCTCTCTGGGTGGCACAAGGGGAAAACCAATGCCGTTTGCAGCACCCAGAGCCTGCAGAGACCACTAGGCACCTCCTGCCAAAGGCACTGAAGTCAGGGACGTGCTCAGAAAGACTCTGTTTTGGGGTGAAACGGGACTATTAGTGGGGGAGCCACTGTCGGGGAAGGAGGAAGTGTACTAGGCACACAAGCAAGCCCGGCATGTAGTTCTCTCTGGTATGTAGTTCTCTCTGGCACTCCTCCTGTGCCAGACAACCGCCACACCCCTGCCCCTGCCACCCCAGCCCAACAACCTTCGGAAGACATTCACAGGCATTACGTCCAACCTAAAAAGCAGGGAAAACAGACCCTACTCTCTGCTGCTGGGGCAGGGGCTTCTGACTTTCACATTCCTCTGAGAAGTGCTCTCATTCCCACTGCAACCAAAGGAGGGCCCTTCACATCCATAGGGGAGCAGAAAAACACCCGCCACTGCTGCAGTACTTCTTGCATCAACGCCAGTCCCTGGGACACCACTTGACAACCTCACAGACTTCATACCCACAGAGCGTACAGAAACAGAAACAGCTCCCTCCCTCCCAGAAGCCCAAAAGCACACGGCCACCCGCATGCTTTGCTCCAAGAGCCTCACCTGGCAGCTGGCTTGTTTCCCCTGCTTTCCCATGCCTTTCCTCCCTTCCAGCTGGCCCCAGAGAACGGGGGTGGAGAAAGCCTTTCTCGAGACAGGAGGCGCCCACCACAAGCACTGCCTGGAAGTAGCAAGGCAGAGGAGGCTCCTCAGCAAGCATCGTTCTTTGTCACCATTTGAACAAGAAGGACAGGCAGCTGTGCTCCAGCATCGGACCAAAGAGCCCAATTCCCTTGGAGCTTTGCTCCCAAGCAGGTCTTAGGCCCTTGCTGGCGCACGATCGCGTCCAGCCTTTCCTTTCTGCAGGGCAGTCTTCTGCCCTAGAGTTCTGTGCTGCTTCTACTGCTTTCTCTAGCCCTTAGGCTTCAAAAAGGGGACATGGCTGGCAGGTCCTGGGGACCTCATGCTACTCTCTCCTTTGGCGTGGCTGCAGGCTGGAGGGCAGAGTGTCACACGAGAAGGGGAACAGATTCCTGCCCATCTCTAAGGCGCTCACATGCACAGACTTGCAAGCTAGAGCAGGGCCCCGAGTGCCAGGGCAAAGTGCCCCTCAGCAGTGGCAGCTGCAGTTGGAGCTGCACAACTGCCCCGAGAGCCCCTTCCAGGAGGAGTGCCCCCAGATCTGTCGTGATGAGCAAAGAGAGGCACAGGAGAAGCAGGCCACTAGGCCCGGCACGGCATGTTAAGCTTGCCTCCAGCCCCTCCGCTGCACAGGACAAAAGGAAAACAAACACACCTCTCTCACCAGCCAGCTGGCACTTTACCTTTTCCCTCAGTCTGCTTGTTCTGCTCCCTGTCTTTTGCCGGCCCGCCTTTGGCAGCCTCCCGACACCCTCCGGAGGAAGATGCTGGTCGCACAGGCACAGGCGTGATGACCTCACCCTCACTCCTGGAAACAAGAAAGGGACGAGAGAGACGCTGACAGCAGAGCCTTGCAGAAACCTCCTCTACATGCTTGCCCTCCATCTAGAAAGAGAAAGTCACCAAAAGACTTGTTGGCCGCCCTTCACGTCGCAGTCGGACAGAGTCTACGCAAGAAACAACCCCTTCAAAGAGCTCCAAGAGCACAAGGTCACCCTCAGCCTTTTCTCCAAGAGCCTCACCTGGCAGGCAACTTCCTTCCTTTGCTTTTCCACTCCTCCTGCTTTCTCCCCCCAGCACCAGGTGACGCAGGTGGCAAAGGCCTTTCTTGAGCAAGCAGGCACGCAGCAGGAGCACTCCCTGCAGGCAGGAAAGGAGAAGGCTCTGCAGAAAGCGTCTTTGGGAGCACTTGGTCCAGAAGGACAGGCAGATCTGCTCCAGCACCGCATCAAACAGCCTGATCCCCCGGGAGCCGCGCTCTCTAAGAGCTCTTGCTCCCTAGCACGTCCTTGGCACACCTTAGCAGCCTCTTAGCAGTCCACCTTAGCAGCCTCTTAGCAGTCCTCTCCAGGCAATCTTGCTCCCCACCTTCACACGCCCGGCATCCGCCAGAGAGGCAGACCCCCTCCAGCACTGACACCTCGGGCCCAAATGTCCTAAAGCGAAAGAGGAGCTTGCGCTGGCCACCAGGGCACAGCACCCCGGGGCAAAACTCTCCCAGGCAGCACATCCTGACCAGGGCTCCAACCACCTACCTACTGCCGAGGACCAACGGAACAAACACGCGCACACACACAAACACACGCCCGCCTGCACACCCTCCTCTCGCTCGCCAGTCACCTGTGGCCTGACCTTTTCCGTCCGCCCGCTCTTCCTCTTTCGGGCGTGTCCGGGATCCCTTGCAGGAAGACGCCACTTGCTGCTTCTCACGGGGAAGCTTCAACTCAAATCTGGAAATGACAAGACGCCACGGTGAAGAGAAGGCACCACTTCCCCTTTGCCTCCTGCCGGCCTTGTACTCAGAAAGAAGGCCTTTCGGGGCACGTGGGGCCCTCCAGGCTCACCCAAGACATGCTTAGGTCACAAACACAGGCCCTGTATGGATCGGGTGCCTTCCACACGATGCCTTTCCTCGGCCAGCCACACACAGCACATTCGGGAACCTTGGCTTTTGGAAGCCTCACCCACGAGAAAGAGACCAGTCACAGGAAAATGTGGCCCCCATTCCTCTCTAGGCCTAAGATTGGTTAGCAGTGCCAAACACCGCCACTATTGCCTGTTCCACCCTGGGGAGACCCCCAGAGTCCCAAGTACTTGCAGACAGCAAGCTAGGAAAGAGTTGCTCCGCAGCAAGTCCTTCCTGAGGAGACAAGCTCCAGCAGGACGCTGCTACCAAGCACGAGCTGAGAAGCAAACGTACCGTGGCAACATGAAGACGCTTCTGGGACCCATGCGGAAAGCCGCGCTCCTTCTTCCTTTTACCACCAGGTGTCTCGTCCCTGGCGTCTGAAACAGACACCGAGGTACGTGAGAGCATGCCAGCGCCATTACTGCCTTGCTCCTAAAGGCAGCAAATCTTTCTTGGGCTCAGGGAAGATGCTGCCCCTGGGACACCCTGAAACAAAGCTGTCTTTCCAAATAATAGCCCTCAACGAGGAAAGCAGAAGATGCCCAGCTCAGAGTGCAGAAGGAGGAACACCGTTGCCAGGCGCTTTGCAAGGGCGAGACTCAAGACGGTCAAGGAGGACGCTCCTTCTCTCTGCCTGCAGACATCAGGCACAGGAGAAGGCGTGTGGTTCGCCAGGGTTTCTGCAGGCTGGCGTTTGCCTCTGGAAGGTCTTGCTCTGCCCCTTCTTGGAAAGACAACTCCTGGCTCAGGCGTGCTCTTAGCCCCACAGTGTCTCCAAGCATTCACATGCTTGCATCCATCGCGTGGAAGAGCAGAAAGAGCCAGCCCTTGCTCGGCCTCTGCCCGGTGGCTAAGACCTGCGGGTGCCAACTCCCTCATGGGGGTGCAAGCAGCTGGGCAGGGCCTGATGAGGGATCTTTGGGAACACAGCCTGACCCAAAGGCCCTGGCCCTGGCCCAGAGAACACGCTGGGCAGAGCCCCCCAAGACAGCAGCAGAGAGAAGGAAGAGACAGGCCCGGGAACCAGTGGCTGGGCTACAGCCTTCTTGCATCTCTCTGAGCAAATCTGCTGGCCCTCTGCAGGAGCGAGCCCTTCAGCTCTGACTGCTTTCACATCGCAGCTGCCTAAGGACACCTGGCAGCTTGCGCTCAAGGACAGGGCCCCACGAGAGAGCTGGGGAAGGGCGTTGGGCTGGCGCAAGGAGACATGCCAAGCAGCGGGCGGATGCACGCGTGGCCCAGAAGAGCCTCGCTCATGCCGCAAGGGCCTCCAGGGGCCCTGGGAAGGCCTGATTAGCACCAGAGTCATCGACTTACCCCCAGCAGAGCTTCTAGCAGCTTTCCAGTGCCATCCATGCTGAGGAGGAAGTCGTCATAAAACCTCATTGTCACTTCCTTCTTCCGTACAGAAAGAATGCCAATGCCCTTGAAGACAAAGTCCACGTCCTGTCTTTTTGACATGGCCCAGAAGAACGCCATCGCGGTCTCATGTATGGAACACTGCACCGTTGTCAAAGGCATGCGGGCACACACGGAGAGATTCTTGTACTGCAGAGGGACTATTCTTACGTCACCTAGACCGCAGCAAAAGACGAACAACGTCACCTCGGCAGCAGGCTCCAAGAACAAGGGGACAAGACTTTCTGGCAAGACGCTGCTGCTACAGAGCAGGCTCTTGAATCCCCTGCTGCAGCGCCTAGGAGCGGTTTATGGAGTCCCTCCTGGGAAGAGGCCGAGCACTCTGCAAACTCACGGGCTCAGGGGGGCAGCAGTCATTTGGCCAGGGCAGGAAGCAAAAGAAGAAAACTAACCATCCCAAAGGAACCCTTGACCGGAGGGCAGGACAAGGCGGGCAGATGGGTGCAGGGCCCACGACAAAGGGCCCGGCGCCACGCCATTGTGCCCTCTGGCTAAGCCGATGCCACGTCGATAGATACAAGGGCGAAGCAAAGCGCAAGGACGGCACCGCAGCCCGTAAGGACCATTCGGCCCCTCTGGCCCTTGGTAGCCAGCAAAAGTCTCCCTGCGCTGCTGGGGCCAGCAGCCTATCCCTCCCACGCACCCCGCTGCAGGCGTATTACTAGCAAAGCACACCCGGGGGCCCCTCTGAGCACCTGCTCCTGGCTGGCCTGTCCAGCTCAAACAAGCCAAAGTTGCTCTCAGGCCACTTTGAGGCGTTCAGCCATGTCTTCAGAGCAGTTGGCCTGCCCCTCAAGCTTGGGGCAAGGGCAGGCAAAGGTTTTTAACCTGTCTTCTTACCAGGAATGTCTTCTTGAGCGCCCCTGGCCTGGTATTCCTGGGCAACAACCTCCGAAATACGAAACATGGGTCTCCGAACGATCGAAAGCTCCCCGTTCACGGAGCACTCGGAGTGCTTCAGAACATAGAACACCCCCACTCCTAGTATCTTGACACCCTGAGAACAGCAGCAAAGAGGGAGAGAAGGAACAAGCATCAGTAGCCTGGAGACACAAAAACTGTCCGATGGCTTGCCAGAGCGTGGGGGCTGCTGCTCTGCGCCCTGCCCACCCCTAGCATGCCAAGGGCAAGATGGGCCACTTGGGAAAGCTTTGGAGAGAAAGCACATACTCCAGACCTTTCTTTCCTCTTGCTCCTCTGCTCTCCTCAAAAATCTCTTTGCACAAGCAACAGCAGAGACAACATTCCTCCCCTCCATACAGGTGGGGGGAGGGGGTGGCAGGGAGGGGAGCAGGGGGCATTTCCAACAGTGGGCACCAAGTCCTTGGCACTCTGGGGCACAGGGATGTCAGGGCCAGGCAAACCGCCAGCATTTCCGGAGGGGAGGAACAGGACACAAGACCCACCTTGTTCTCTGCCAAGCGCTCTAGAATGTATTCTGAGACGCTGTCCCAAATGCTAACAATCTCTGGAAAGCAAGGCAAAGAGGTATCATGCGCCAAGTCAGCAAGCTCACTACCTTTCAGCACCCCGCTCCCCAGGCAGGTGGCAAGTGCAGGTGAGATGAAACGTACCGCCACCCCAAGCCAAAACACGCAAGGCGCTCCCCAGGACGGCCCTTCCGGACCTCAGCCGCAAGGACACTGCAGGGACGCCTCCGCCCACTTCTAAGCAAGGCTCCTGTCCTTTCAGGTGGCCATGCCAAAGGGCGACCCACCCGCTCGGGAAACGGGGACTAGGTTCCCACAGCAGCGAGAAGACCGTGCAGTGCCTACCCACAGGAGTCACCCACGCTCAGGGCAGCCCCAGCTGCCTCCCCTGCAGGGACCATTTTCACCTCCATTCAACGCCTGCACACACACACGCTCTGCACGGCCACCCGAGCAGCCCCAGCCCTTTCAGCCAGCTGCCAGCTCAGGGCACGCAATCCCCACTGCGAGGCAACCCACGGCTTCTGCCTGCACCTGCCCTGGAAGGCACGGGCAGAGGAAGCTCCTCAGGACAACGAGCCAGCCGGCCCGGCTGCCAAACTCACCCCTGGGCTGCCAACGGTCGAGCGGCCTGCTCTCCCGTGCCACCCACTCGCCCTGTCCAGCCCTCCCCTACAGAGCCCAGCGCTTCCACTGCCTGTCTCGCGGCTCATACCGTCTACAGCCTTACCGTAACGGTTGAGATTCCTGAGCGTTGGAAACATGTCATGCCACAGTTTCGCCATCTTCGCGCCCCCTCGCGCTCAATGGGGCCCTGTAGCAGGAGGGTGACGAGGAAACTTCTCCTCCCAGGAGCCGCCTCCTCCTCCTCCTCTGCACTTCCCCAGGTAGGCTCCAGCGCTGTCGCGCGGCCTCCCTTCGCCCTCTCGGTGCGCTGCAAAGCAGCTCCTCCAGAGAAGAGCGGTGGCGAGAGCAGCCCCAGCACCTGCACGTGCCAAGGCCTCGCAGGGAAGTGTGGGCAGGGCTCGGGGGCCCCGTGGCGGGAGGGGAGCTGTGACTGTGATGCGGCATGTCCCACTGTGAGCCCAGCCCGTGTCACCAAGGGGCTCACAGGCACCCTTACCGTCCAAAGCATTTCTCTTGGGCCCACAGGAGGGGCAATTTCACAGCCCCAGAGCAGCCAGACCGCAAAGGGGTTTCAGCAGGTCTCCGCTCTGACCTCCTGCTGCAAGTGCGGCTGACCAGAGCAGACTTCCCAGGCCCGGGCGCCACTGAGGGGCCACTGGCTCCATGGATTCCCCCACCACCCCGGGCCCCTGGGCCAGTGCTCCACCACCCTTAGGCTACAGCGCTTTTCCCCGTCTCTCATGGCAATTGCCCCCACTGCCACTACTGCCATTGCCCATCCTCCCGGCCCCCCCCCACCCGGCACCTCTGGGAAGGCTCTGCCTCCACCCTCTCACCCCCCTCCCGTTAGGCCCCTGCCGCCTGATCCTCTTGCGCCTTCTCTTCTCCCGGCTCAACAGCCCCACGCCCTCAGCCTCTCCTCGCACTGCTGGGCTCCAGCTGCCCACCAGCTCCCAGCCCGCCCCACAACGAACGGCTCCTCCAGGGCCACGCTCCCTTCCTGGTGTCCCTGCCCCCCTGCAGCTCCCCCACGGGCCACAGTCCCCTCAGAGGCGCACCTCCTCTGGCATGAAGCGCCTCCTTCCAAAAGTACCTCTCCAGCCATGTCCCCAGCAACGGCTCCTTGCACGGCTCGCCTTCGCTTCCTTCTGCTTTTCTCCAGAAACACGCCTCTGCACCCTTCTCCTCACGAGTGCCCCTTCGTGTGGCCTCCTGTGGCTCCACGGAGGCCGCCCCCAGCTGCGGGATCTGCGGCCCTGCCGCCGCATGCCCCAGGCAGGGGCCGGGCCTCGGTGCCCCGCTCCTCCCTCCCTCCCTCCCTCCCTGCCTGCCTGCCTGCCTGCCTGCCTGCCTGCCTGCCCGCCCGCTGCCCCAGCGTTGGGGGAAAGCCTTGCCCGGGCCCTGGGTGGCGCTGCGGGCTCCCTGCTGTGCCCAGAGCCCCCGGCCCCGCACGGGCAGCCCCGAGCAGCACGCCCAGGTGGCACTGCTTGCTGCGCAGTAAGGACTGGTGCCAGGGACTGTCGGGGATGGGGGAGGCCCCGCTGCCCGCGGGGAGGCGGGAGGCAGGCAGCGTTGAGCCGGGGCCCGGCAGCCCACCGGGAGCTGGTGGGGGTGTGGGGCAGAGCCATAGCAAGGGAAGGGGCCAGAGTGCAGGAGGCAATCCCAGGTGCCCCCTCCCCGAGCAGAGGGGCCTGGGAGAAGGCAGGGGGTCAGGGCCGGGCCGGGGGCTGGTGGCCGGGTGCTTGGCTGCGCCATGCTGACCTGCTCATGCCAGGGCATGGCTGCTTTGCGCCGATTGCAGGCAGTGTCCCCCCGCGGAGGAGCTGGCCCCTGCTGGCTTCCCCTTGGGCCATGCAGCTGCCTGCCAGTGCTCAAGGTCCCGCCGGGGCTCCAGCGACGCTGGGAGAGGTGCCGAGGGGGCACCGGCTGCTGCTAGCAACTTCCCGGGGACCCCTGAGGCAGTGGCTGGTGCTGAGGGAAGGGCAGCGGGCAAGGAGCCGCAGGCAGCACTTGTTTGACCCATGCGTTGCCTCTGCTTGCAGGCCACACTGCCCAAGGCATTGGGACTTGAGCGCGGCAGCCAGGCGAGGCAGGGCAGCTGCCGCTGAGGCAGCAGAGCCAAGCCCCAAGCCCCTCCGCTCGGTGAGGCTTGGGAAGGGCAGAGCTGGGAGAAGCTGGTGCCCCTCAAACCTCGTTCTCCCAGCAGAGCAGAGGGCACGTAAGGCAGCGCTTTCAGCCAGTGAAAATTGCTGGCTCATGCCTTCCTTTTTCAGAGGCCTGGTTTGCGCAAGGCCAGCGGTGCTGCCTGCCCACCAGTGCCCACCCAGGCTGCGGTCGGAGGAGACCTGCTCCTTGCATTGGTCCCGACCAGAGTTCGGCACCAGAAGACACAGCCCCTGAGGGGGCACCGCAGCACACAAGTGTGGCTTGGCATGCCTGGCTCACCAGCAGAAAGGGACCATGCAGACTAAGGTGGAGTCAATCAGCCAGAACGGAGCACAGAGCAACAATACAGTTGAAAACACAAAGCCTAGCTAAGTGTGTGTGAGGTTCCCCGTGGGGAGCCCCGTGATGCTTCTGGGGAGGCCTTGGGCAGGGAGGTGCCTCCTGCCGAGGCCCCCGGCAGCTGGGATGCCGGCTGCAGGGCTTTCGGCAGCTCCAGCTTCCCTCTTCCTGCCCTGCCAGGGGTGAAGGCCAGGCTGCCTGCAGGGATGGGCTACTGCCGCCCCCAGGCCTCCTGAGGAGGGGCAGTGCAGCCCCAAAACCACCTTGCAAAGCCGGCAGCCCTGGGCGTGGGCTGAGGTGGGTGCCAGGGTGCACGCTGGAGCGCAGACTCTGGGATCCACAGGCCTCCAAGGCCAGGGCCTGCAGGGCCAGGGCAGGGATGACGAGGCTGTGGGGCTCTGACCCTGCAAGAGAGACCGCAGGAACACCTTGTGCTGGCCCTGGGCTGAGAGCAGAGGGGAGCAGGAGGCTTCGTGGCCTCCACGCCCCAAACCAACAGCAAATTTGTGCCCAAAAGCTCTCAGAGGAGGCTTCAGTCCCGGTCAGCTGCCCGTGTCCTGCACTGATTTCGTATGCTCAAACCTTGTGATGGGCAGAAGGCAACATGCTTGTACCCCAAGGCAGCCCCCTTTAGTGGCCAAGCCAAGGACCTGCTCTTAGCATCACTGCAGGAGTAACCGTCTAATTAAAGGCTTGCAATTAGCCCACCTCCAATTAGTGCACAGCAACTCAAACAAAGGGTCTTCTTAAAGGACAAGTCTCCTTAATGCAACCTAAATGGTCCTACGTTCCCTGTGCAGGGGCGACCCTTCTAAATCCCCCACCGCCAAGGCTGCGGCGCACATGAGCATGGGCATGGGCATTGGCTTCAGGGTCCCAGCTCCTTCCTCAGTGGGAGGCGGCTGCTGCTGGTGGCTTCCTCCATCGCATAGTTGGGCTGACACTATTAAGCCTGCTCCTAATAGGCTCTCTTAAGGCTAATAATGTGGCATACATAGCCAACAAATGCTAGAAGGAGTCACCAAAACTAAAGCAGCACTTTAAAATGCAACTCCTACATTTAGCATCGAGGAAATAAGCCCCTCCACCTTACTCCCAATTTGACACTCTCGGGAGAGTGCTTTAGGGGATGCTAATGCGTGTTTTGCCCTTCCTTGCTCCAACACGGGTCAGGCTCAGCACAGTGGAGAGGGAAAGACTCTGGCGGGGCGGAGGGGGTGGGGTGCGAGCTTTGTGCTCGCCCAGGGCCCTGCACTGGCCCCCTCCTCTGTCCTGCCCCTGAACATCCCAGACTACGTTGGCTACAGTCGCCTGCTCCTTGCGAGGCCTTTGTGTTGACTCTGATGAGCCTTTGGGCGTTTCATGTCACTCTAGGAGCTGGAAGAGAGCCTGCCTCATGACACGGGGTTGCAAGGAGAGCCACTGGCCGTGGAAGAGGACTGCTTGCCTGGCCTCGCTCAGGAGTCCCATCCTGCCCACCCCGGGCATCTCTCTCTTTCCTGCCCGCTGACACGGTCTTTCTCCGGAGGGAAGCAGTGAGGCTACATCTCCGCACAGTGCTGGGTGGCCTGGGGAAGGCCGGGCACATGCCAAGCGGGGAGCTGGACACAGGTCTCCACCGAGTGCTGTCGGGGGGCTGGCACCGGTGCCTGGGGCACGTGTGCTCCAGGCACTTCCCAAATAAGCTCCACTGGTGCGGCCTCCTCTTCACCTGGATGTTGAGTTCCAGGGCCTCCTGCCACGCCTCCTCCAGCAGGAACAGGGCCTGCGCAGGCGTACTGCTTTCCTGCCCTTCAGCCTGCTCCTGGTGGGGAATGCAGGTGTGCGGGCATGTCCGGGTGTCCTGCCTCATTTCAGCAGGGTCACTTGCTCCTGCTGGTTCCTTCTGTGGCCCCCACCTGGCCTCACAGAGCCCCACATCCTGCCCGTCAACCCCAAGGGGGACGCAAGGCCCTCAGCTCACCCAAGAGAGAACCCCCAACCTCCCTCTGCTCGTCCACCCACCCGCCTCAGCATATAGCACGGCCCAAGGCCCATCCCTGGGCCCTGGCACTGTCACGGTCCCTCTCCTGACCACAGGACCCACTGGCGCTGGTGAGTGCCCGAGCAGTTAGGCCGCTGTCTTTTCTCCCATGGCCAGTGACTTGCAGGGCTGTGCAGGACCCAGGAGTCCTGCTGGCCTGTCCCTCCATAACGTACCAGGGGCAGGGAGTCGCAGAGCTGCACCTCGGAGGTGCTCTGGGGCCTAGCAAGTGCAGGGGACCGGAGGGGGCCTGGGAGCATGCCTGGGGCCACTGGCACATCAGGACAGGGCAGGAGCCCAGGAGGGAGAATCCAAGCACACGGGTAGCAGGCCCGGCCGGCCCTGCCGAGCTCCACTGGGTTGAAGAGCGGCCCAGCAGGGGCTGTGCAGGGCAGGGAAATGGGGACTGCTCCCCAGCCTCACAGCCCCAGCCTGCGGGGCTGAGGGGCTGCCCTGGCCCACAGGGCCCTGGCACACGCGTTTGCACATGGGAAGGGAGGCATCTGCACCTCCAGGCAGCAGTCAGCGGCTGGCAGGGTAGGGAGACTACGGGCCCTGCGGCAGATGAGCAGAGCCCGTGGGAGCACAAGGAGCAGCCGAGGGCTGACGGAGGCCCAGGGACAAGCACGGCTCATCCCAGCTTTGCCTGCCTGGAGAGCCCTGCAGCTGCAGCAAAAAGCCAGGCATCTGCGCTCCCAGGTGGCCGGCCGCACCGCTCCACCCCACAGCAACTCCCTCCTTTGCCCTTCACCCTTCCCCATGCAACCCTGAGAAGGGCTCCAGCGTCCCTGCACACCAGCCCTCAGAGCACCCCCGGGGCTGTGGGCACGTCAGGTGCAGCTGTGTCCTGGCCACCATGGTGTGCACCGTGCAGTGTCTCTGTGCGTGTGGAGAGCGCGGGCGCGTGTGCGGATGCGTGTGCAGCGTCAATGGTGTGCCGGGCTGGCGCACGTGCACTGTGCAGGTGCAGGCCTGGCTGTGCGGGAGGGTCTTGGTGAGTGAGAGGTGTGAGCTGTGTGCGTAGCCGTCCTGTGGAGGGTAATGAAGGAAGGGGCATGTGTCTGTGCGTGTGTCTGTGCGCTGTGCTGAGAACGGGTTAGGCGGTGGTGTGCATGCACGTGCACTCTGTGGCGCGCGTGCCTGCATGCTGCGGCCCGTGTGTGGGCGATATTCTGTTCAGGCTCTACAAAATAACTGGAGGAGCACATGGGTTTGTACAGCTCTTCCTTTCATCTTTCAGGAGCACGCTTCCAGACTTCGCCGCAATAGTCACGTTTCCTCTGCACCACCAGCAAGTCCTGGTCCCTTTCCCTTTGAGCCTGGAGAGTCATCCGCTGCCCAGGGCTAGGGCATGGAAAAGGAACCGTTTGGTTTCAGGCACAGGCAGAAGGGCACGGAAATGCTGCAGGCCTAGCGCAGGGCACATCTTCTGGCCTCTGCCTCTGCTGGCATTCCTATGCTTTCTCGGATGGGCGAGGGGCCCCCTGGGGTGCGAGGCAAGGACATGACCACATGACTACCACGGGCAGGTAATCAGCCTGCACAGGAGTCAGGCGCGGGATGAGACTTTGGCCCAAACTGGCATCAAAGCACAGGGCAAGGCCTCCACGTGTGGAGACTTGGGGAGGCAAGGACGGAGCGTGCCTTTGGAAAAGGGAGAGCCAAAGCGTCGCTCCAGGAATCCTGTCACCTTGGGTAGCCCCCGTGTTCTGGTCCCACCTGGGAATCCTACCCCTGAGAGCCCAACACCTGCCCCTGGGCTGGAAGGCTGCCTGCTCCCAGGCCACAGCCTCCAAAGCCTGTTGCTCTCCCTCGACGGGTGCCAGAAAAAGACCCCCCCCCCTCCCCTCCTCTGGGCTGCTCCTGGGTGTGGAAGGAAGGCCAGTGCAGGGGAAGGCAAAACAGCACCCCCAGCTGGAGAAATTTACCAGAGGAAGCGCTTCTCTTGGGAATTCCTCTGCCGATTCAGCTCTACCCTCTGCTTCCACTCTTCCCGACGCGCTTGGTAAGTCTCCAAGACTTGCAGGGTGTGGCTTGCTCGTACAGAAAGCTGCCTGCAAGAGCAGGGAAAAAGTTCCCTCTCCCCTTCTGGCTGAGGCCCTCCTGCCTCTCCCCTCCACCAGCCCCTGCACACCCGCTCCCGCTGGCGGTGCCCGCAGCCTTCAACTTGCCCCATGCAGCTTGGGGCTGCCTGGCATCAGGGCCTTGCCCAAGGCATTGCCACGTCAACAGAAATCAGGGGACACCATACCCAGCCCCATGGCTCAGGAACTGCGCTTCCTCACACCTCGGACAGGTGCTGCCACTGCACCTTTCCAGGCCGGGGCTGGGGCCGGGGCCCGGGCCCGGGCACACTTACTCTTTGTGCAGCCGCGGCAGTCTCTCGGGCTTCCTCTTCTCTGCTCGGGGCACGAAGGCAGCAGTGCTCGCCTCTTTCCCAAGCGGGGGCCCTGGTGAGGCTGGCCGAACCTCCGGCAGTGGTTCAGCATGCCGCCAAGCCTGCGTTGGCGCCAGAGGACAACTCTGAAGCTGCTTCTCACCTCCCTCAAGTGCTCTCAACTCTCAGCACGGGGAGAAGCCAGCCACTACAGGGCCTGTGCGTCCCCCCAGCACACTTGTGTCTGCTTTGCCCTCAGAAAGCCCCATGAGGAGCACAGCGCCAGGCAGGGACCCTGCACTCGTAGCCTGGCCACGCTTCACCACACTTCCCTGCTGGCCCCTCTGCTTACCTGTGCTGCCTTGTGCTGATGCCCGCAAGCAGGAATTGCAGTTCGAGGTCTGCCTTGAGCAGGTCCTTCCTGCTTGCCGTCCTCTTCCGCCTTAGAGGAGCTCTCCTGAATTGTCTGCAGCCGGCTAAAAACACACAAGCCGCGTGAGGTGATTGGAGTTCCGGGTGAGGCTGTTCTGCATCTTGCGCTCACAAGCGGCTCGGGGCCAGCCTCTGCAGCACAAGGCAGTTCTGCTGGAGCTTTTGGTGTAGCTGAGTCCTTGCGTTCATGTCAACAGTGAGGAAAGAAAGCCTTGAGCTGCAGCACTGGCAGCGGGCCCAGGAGGCCCTAAGGAAAGCTCGGGATGCCCAGGTGTGGGCCCTCTCTGGGTGGCACAAGGGGAAAACCAATGCCGTTTGCAGCACCCAGAGCCTGCAGAGACCACTAGGCACCTCCTGCCAAAGGCACTGAAGTCAGGGACGTGCTCAGAAAGACTCTGTTTTGGGGTGAAACGGGACTATTAGTGGGGGAGCCACTGTCGGGGAAGGAGGAAGTGTACCAGGCACACAAGCAAGCCCGGCATGTAGTTCTCTCTGGTATGTAGTTCTCTCTGGCACTCCTCCTGTGCCAGACAACCGCCACACCCCTGCCCCTGCCACCCCAGCCCAACAACCTTCGGAAGAAATTCACAGGCATTACGTCCAACCTAAAAAGCAGGGAAAACAGACCCTACTCTCTGCTGCTGGGGCAGGGGCTTCTGACTTTCACATTCCTCTGAGAAGTGCTCTCATTCCCACTGCAACCAAAGGAGGGCCCTTCACATCCATAGGGGAGCAGAAAAACACCCGCCACTGCTGCAGTACTTCTTGCATCAACGCCAGTCCCTGGGACACCACTTGACAACCTCACAGACTTCATACCCACAGAGCGTACAGAAACAGAAACAGCTCCCTCCCTCCCAGAAGCCCAAAAGCACACGGCCACCCGCATGCTTTGCTCCAAGAGCCTCACCTGGCAGCTGGCTTGTTTCCCCTGCTTTCCCATGCCTTTCCTCCCTTCCAGCTGGCCCCAGAGAACGGGGGTGGAGAAAGCCTTTCTCGAGACAGGAGGCGCCCACCACAAGCACTGCCTGGAAGTAGCAAGGCAGAGGAGGCTCCTCAGCAAGCATCGTTCTTTGTCACCATTTGAACAAGAAGGACAGGCAGCTGTGCTCCAGCATCGGACCAAAGAGCCCAATTCCCTTGGAGCTTTGCTCCCAAGCAGGTCTTAGGCCCTTGCTGGCGCACGATCGCGTCCAGCCTTTCCTTTCTGCAGGGCAGTCTTCTGCCCTAGAGTTCTGTGCTGCTTCTACTGCTTTCTCTAGCCCTTAGGCTTCAAAAAGGGGACATGGCTGGCAGGTCCTGGGGACCTCATGCTACTCTCTCCTTTGGCGTGGCTGCAGGCTGGAGGGCAGAGTGTCACACGAGAAGGGGAACAGATTCCTGCCCATCTCTAAGGCGCTCACATGCACAGACTTGCAAGCTAGAGCAGGGCCCCGAGTGCCAGGGCAAAGTGCCCCTCAGCAGTGGCAGCTGCAGTTGGAGCTGCACAACTGCCCTGAGAGCCCCTTCCAGGAGGAGTGCCCCCAGATCTGTCGTGATGAGCAAAGAGAGGCACAGGAGAAGCAGGCCACTAGGCCCGGCACGGCATGTTAAGCTTGCCTCCAGCCCCTCCGCTGCACAGGACAAAAGGAAAACAAACACACCTCTCTCACCAGCCAGCTGGCACTTTACCTTTTCCCTCAGTCTGCTTGTTCTGCTCCCTGTCTTTTGCCGGCCCGCCTTTGGCAGCCTCCCGACACCCTCCGGAGGAAGATGCTGGTCGCACAGGCACAGGCGTGATGACCTCACCCTCACTCCTGGAAACAAGAAAGGGACGAGAGAGACGCTGACAGCAGAGCCTTGCAGAAACCTCCTCTACATGCTTGCCCTCCATCTAGAAAGAGAAAGTCACCAAAAGACTTGTTGGCCGCCCTTCACGTTGCAGTCGGACAGAGTCTACGCAAGAAACAACCCCTTCAAAGAGCTCCAAGAGCACAAGGTCACCCTCAGCCTTTTCTCCAAGAGCCTCACCTGGCAGGCAACTTCCTTCCTTTGCTTTTCCACTCCTCCTGCTTTCTCCCCCCAGCACCAGGTGACGCAGGTGGCAAAGGCCTTTCTTGAGCAAGCAGGCACGCAGCAGGAGCACTCCCTGCAGGCAGGAAAGGAGAAGGCTCTGCAGAAAGCGTCTTTGGGAGCACTTGGTCCAGAAGGACAGGCAGATCTGCTCCAGCACCGCATCAAACAGCCTGATCCCCCGGGAGCCGCGCTCTCTAAGAGCTCTTGCTCCCTAGCACGTCCTTGGCACACCTTAGCAGCCTCTTAGCAGTCCACCTTAGCAGCCTCTTAGCAGTCCTCTCCAGGCAATCTTGCTCCCCACCTTCACACGCCCGGCATCCGCCAGAGAGGCAGACCCCCTCCAGCACTGACACCTCGGGCCCAAATGTCCTAAAGCGAAAGAGGAGCTTGCGCTGGCCACCAGGGCGCAGCACCCCGGGGCAAAACTCTCCCAGGCAGCACATCCTGACCAGGGCTCCAACCACCTACCTACTGCCGAGGACCAACGGAACAAACACGCGCACACACACAAACACACGCCCGCCTGCACACCCTCCTCTCGCTCGCCAGTCACCTGTGGCCTGACCTTTTCCGTCCGCCCGCTCTTCCTCTTTCGGGCGTGTCCGGGATCCCTTGCAGGAAGACGCCACTTGCTGCTTCTCACGGGGAAGCTTCAACTCAAATCTGGAAATGACAAGACGCCACGGTGAAGAGAAGGCACCACTTCCCCTTTGCCTCCTGCCGGCCTTGTACTCAGAAAGAAGGCCTTTCGGGGCACGTGGGGCCCTCCAGGCTCACCCAAGACATGCTTAGGTCACAAACACAGGCCCTGTATGGATCGGGTGCCTTCCACACGATGCCTTTCCTCGGCCAGCCACACACAGCACATTCGGGAACCTTGGCTTTTGGAAGCCTCACCCACGAGAAAGAGACCAGTCACAGGAAAATGTGGCCCCCATTCCTCTCTAGGCCTAAGATTGGTTAGCAGTGCCAAACACCGCCACTATTGCCTGTTCCACCCTGGGGAGACCCCCAGAGTCCCAAGTACTTGCAGACAGCAAGCTAGGAAAGAGTTGCTCCGCAGCAAGTCCTTCCTGAGGAGACAAGCTCCAGCAGGACGCTGCTACCAAGCACGAGCTGAGAAGCAAACGTACCGTGGCAACATGAAGACGCTTCTGGGACCCATGCGGAAAGCCGCGCTCCTTCTTCCTTTTACCACCAGGTGTCTCGTCCCTGGCGTCTGAAACAGACACCGAGGTACGTGAGAGCATGCCAGCGCCATTACTGCCTTGCTCCTAAAGGCAGCAAATCTTTCTTGGGCTCAGGGAAGATGCTGCCCCTGGGACACCCTGAAACAAAGCTGTCTTTCCAAATACTAGCCCTCAACGAGGAAAGCAGAAGATGCCCAGCTCAGAGTGCAGAAGGAGGAACACCGTTGCCAGGCGCTTTGCAAGGGCGAGACTCAAGACGGTCAAGGAGGACGCTCCTTCTCTCTGCCTGCAGACATCAGGCACAGGAGAAGGCGTGTGGTTCGCCAGGGTTTCTGCAGGCTGGCGTTTGCCTCTGGAAGGTCTTGCTCTGCCCCTTCTTGGAAAGACAACTCCTGGCTCAGGCGTGCTCTTAGCCCCACAGTGTCTCCAAGCATTCACATGCTTGCATCCATCGCGTGGAAGAGCAGAAAGAGCCGGCCCTTGCTCGGCCTCTGCCCGGTGGCTAAGACCTGCGGGTGCCAACTCCCTCATGGGGGTGCAAGCAGCTGGGCAGGGCCTGATGAGGGATCTTTGGGAACACAGCCTGACCCAAAGGCCCTGGCCCTGGCCCAGAGAACACGCTGGGCAGAGCCCCCCAAGACAGCAGCAGAGAGAAGGAAGAGACAGGCCCGGGAACCAGTGGCTGGGCTACAGCCTTCTTGCATCTCTCTGAGCAAATCTGCTGGCCCTCTGCAGGAGCGAGCCCTTCAGCTCTGACTGCTTTCACATCGCAGCTGCCTAAGGACACCTGGCAGCTTGCGCTCAAGGACAGGGCCCCACGAGAGAGCTGGGGAAGGGCGTTGGGCTGGCGCAAGGAGACATGCCAAGCAGCGGGCGGATGCACGCGTGGCCCAGAAGAGCCTCGCTCATGCCGCAAGGGCCTCCAGGGGCCCTGGGAAGGCCTGATTAGCGCCAGAGTCATCGACTTACCCCCAGCAGAGCTTCTAGCAGCTTTCCAGTGCCATCCATGCTGAGGAGGAAGTCGTCATAAAACCTCATTGTCACTTCCTTCTTCCGTACAGAAAGAATGCCAATGCCCTTGAAGACAAAGTCCACGTCCTGTCTTTTTGACATGGCCCAGAAGAACGCCATCGCGGTCTCATGTATGGAACACTGCACCGTTGTCAAAGGCATGCGGGCACACACGGAGAGATTCTTGTACTGCAGAGGGACTATTCTTACGTCACCTAGACCGCAGCAAAAGACGAACAACGTCACCTCGGCAGCAGGCTCCAAGAACAAGGGGACAAGACTTTCTGGCAAGACGCTGCTGCTACAGAGCAGGCTCTTGAATCCCCTGCTGCAGCGCCTAGGAGCGGTTTATGGAGTCCCTCCTGGGAAGAGGCCGAGCACTCTGCAAACTCACGGGCTCAGGGGGGCAGCAGTCATTTGGCCAGGGCAGGAAGCAAAAGAAGAAAACTAACCATCCCGAAGGAACCCTTGACCGGAGGGCAGGACAAGGCGGGCAGATGGGTGCAGGGCCCACGACAAAGGGCCCGGCGCCACGCCATTGTGCCCTCTGGCTAAGCCGATGCCACGTCGATAGATACAAGGGCGAAGCAAAGCGCAAGGACGGCACCGCAGCCCGTAAGGACCATTCGGCCCCTCTGGCCCTTGGTAGCCAGCAAAAGTCTCCCTGCGCTGCTGGGGCCAGCAGCCTATCCCTCCCACGCACCCCGCTGCAGGCGTATTACTAGCAAAGCACACCCGGGGGCCCCTCTGAGCACCTGCTCCTGGCTGGCCTGTCCAGCTCAAACAAGCCAAAGTTGCTCTCAGGCCACTTTGAGGCGTTCAGCCATGTCTTCAGAGCAGTTGGCCTGCCCCTCAAGCTTGGGGCAAGGGCAGGCAAAGGTTTTTAACCTGTCTTCTTACCAGGAATGTCTTCTTGAGCGCCCCTGGCCTGGTATTCCTGGGCAACAACCTCCGAAATACGAAACATGGGTCTCCGAACGATCGAAAGCTCCCCGTTCACGGAGCACTCGGAGTGCTTCAGAACATAGAACACCCCCACTCCTAGTATCTTGACACCCTGAGAACAGCAGCAAAGAGGGAGAGAAGGAACAAGCATCAGTAGCCTGGAGACACAAAAACTGTCCGATGGCTTGCCAGAGCGTGGGGGCTGCTGCTCTGCGCCCTGCCCACCCCTAGCATGCCGAGGGCAAGATGGGCCACTTGGGAAAGCTTTGGAGAGAAAGCACATACTCCAGACCTTTCTTTCCTCTTGCTCCTCTGCTCTCCTCAAAAATCTCTTTGCACAAGCAACAGCAGAGACAACATTCCTCCCCTCCATACAGGTGGGGGGAGGGGGTGGCAGGGAGGGGAGCAGGGGGCATTTCCAACAGTGGGCACCAAGTCCTTGGCACTCTGTGGCACAGGGATGTCAGGGCCAGGCAAACCGCCAGCATTTCCGGAGGGGAGGAACAGGACACAAGACCCACCTTGTTCTCTGCCAAGCGCTCTAGAATGTATTCTGAGACGCTGTCCCAAATGCTAACAATCTCTGGAAAGCAAGGCAAAGAGGTATCATGCGCCAAGTCAGCAAGCTCACTACCTTTCAGCACCCCGCTCCCCAGGCAGGTGGCAAGTGCAGGTGAGATGAAACGTACCGCCACCCCAAGCCAAAACACGCAAGGCGCTCCCCAGGACGGCCCTTCCGGACCTCAGCCGCAAGGACACTGCAGGGACGCCTCCGCCCACTTCTAAGCAAGGCTCCTGTCCTTTCAGGTGGCCATGCCAAAGGGCGACCCACCCGCTCGGGAAACGGGGACTAGGTTCCCACAGCAGCGAGAAGACCGTGCAGTGCCTACCCACAGGAGTCACCCACGCTCAGGGCAGCCCCAGCTGCCTCCCCTGCAGGGACCATTTTCACCTCCATTCAACGCCTGCACACACACACGCTCTGCACGGCCACCCGAGCAGCCCCAGCCCTTTCAGCCAGCTGCCAGCTCAGGGCACGCAATCCCCACTGCGAGGCAACCCACGGCTTCTGCCTGCACCTGCCCTGGAAGGCACGGGCAGAGGAAGCTCCTCAGGACAACGAGCCAGCCGGCCCGGCTGCCAAACTCACCCCTGGGCTGCCAACGGTCGAGCGGCCTGCTCTCCCGTGCCACCCACTCGCCCTGTCCAGCCCTCCCCTACAGAGCCCAGCGCTTCCACTGCCTGTCTCGCGGCTCATACCGTCTACAGCCTTACCGTAACGGTTGAGATTCCTGAGCGTTGGAAACATGTCATGCCACAGTTTCGCCATCTTCGCGCCCCCTCGCGCTCAATGGGGCCCTGTAGCAGGAGGGTGCCGAGGAAACTTCTCCTCCCAGGAGCCGCCTCCTCCTCCTCCTCTGCACTTCCCCAGGTAGGCTCCAGCGCTGTCGCGCGGCCTCCCTTCGCCCTCTCGGTGCGCTGCAAAGCAGCTCCTCCAGAGAAGAGCGGTGGCGAGAGCAGCCCCAGCACCTGCACGTGCCAAGGCCTCGCAGGGAAGTGTGGGCAGGGCTCGGGGGCCCCGTGGCGGGAGGGGAGCTGTGACTGTGATGCGGCATGTCCCACTGTGAGCCCAGCCCGTGTCACCAAGGGGCTCACAGGCACCCTTACCGTCCAAAGCATTTCTCTTGGGCCCACAGGAGGGGCAATTTCACAGCCCCAGAGCAGCCAGACCGCAAAGGGGTTTCAGCAGGTCTCCGCTCTGACCTCCTGCTGCAAGTGCGGCTGACCAGAGCAGACTTCCCAGGCCCGGGCGCCACTGAGGGGCCACTGGCTCCATGGATTCCCCCACCACCCCGGGCCCCTGGGCCAGTGCTCCACCACCCTTAGGCTACAGCGCTTTTCCCCGTCTCTCATGGCAATTGCCCCCACTGCCACTACTGCCATTGCCCATCCTCCCGGCCCCCCCCCCCACCCGGCACCTCTGGGAAGGCTCTGCCTCCACCCTCTCACCCCCCTCCCGTTAGGCCCCTGCCGCCTGATCCTCTTGCGCCTTCTCTTCTCCCGGCTCAACAGCCCCACGCCCTCAGCCTCTCCTCGCACTGCTGGGCTCCAGCTGCCCACCAGCTCCCAGCCCGCCCCACAACGAACGGCTCCTCCAGGGCCACGCTCCCTTCCTGGTGTCCCTGCCCCCCTGCAGCTCCCCCACGGGCCACAGTCCCCTCAGAGGCGCACCTCCTCTGGCATGAAGCGCCTCCTTCCAAAAGTACCTCTCCAGCCATGTCCCCAGCAACGGCTCCTTGCACGGCTCGCCTTCGCTTCCTTCTGCTTTTCTCCAGAAACACGCCTCTGCACCCTTCTCCTCACGAGTGCCCCTTCGTGTGGCCTCCTGTGGCTCCACGGAGGCCGCCCCCAGCTGCGGGATCTGCGGCCCTGCCGCCGCATGCCCCAGGCAGGGGCCGGGCCTCGGTGCCCCGCTCCTCCCTCCCTCCCTCCCTCCCTGCCTGCCTGCCTGCCTGCCTGCCTGCCCGCCCGCTGCCCCAGCGTTGGGGGAAAGCCTTGCCCGGGCCCTGGGCGGCGCTGCGGGCTCCCTGCTGTGCCCAGAGCCCCCGGCCCCGCACGGGCAGCCCCGAGCAGCACGCCCAGGTGGCACTGCTTGCTGCGCAGTAAGGACTGGTGCCAGGGACTGTCGGGGATGGGGGAGGCCCCGCTGCCCGCGGGGAGGCGGGAGGCAGGCAGCGTTGAGCCGGGGCCCGGCAGCCCACCGGGAGCTGGTGGGGGTGTGGGGCAGAGCCATAGCAAGGGAAGGGGCCAGAGTGCAGGAGGCAATCCCAGGTGCCCCCTCCCCGAGCAGAGGGGCCTGGGAGAAGGCAGGGGGTCAGGGCCGGGCCGGGGGCTGGTGGCCGGGTGCTTGGCTGCGCCATGCTGACCTGCTCATGCCAGGGCATGGCTGCTTTGCGCCGATTGCAGGCAGTGTCCCCCCGCGGAGGAGCTGGCCCCTGCTGGCTTCCCCTTGGGCCATGCAGCTGCCTGCCAGTGCTCAAGGTCCCGCCGGGGCTCCAGCGACGCTGGGAGAGGTGCCGAGGGGGCACCGGCTGCTGCTAGCAACTTCCCGGGGACCCCTGAGGCAGTGGCTGGTGCTGAGGGAAGGGCAGCGGGCAAGGAGCCGCAGGCAGCACTTGTTTGACCCATGCGTTGCCTCTGCTTGCAGGCCACACTGCCCAAGGCATTGGGACTTGAGCGCGGCAGCCAGGCGAGGCAGGGCAGCTGCCGCTGAGGCAGCAGAGCCAAGCCCCAAGCCCCTCCGCTCGGTGAGGCTTGGGAAGGGCAGAGCTGGGAGAAGCTGGTGCCCCTCAAACCTCGTTCTCCCAGCAGAGCAGAGGGCACGTAAGGCAGCGCTTTCAGCCAGTGAAAATTGCTGGCTCATGCCTTCCTTTTTCAGAGGCCTGGTTTGCGCAAGGCCAGCGGTGCTGCCTGCCCACCAGTGCCCACCCAGGCTGCGGTCGGAGGAGACCTGCTCCTTGCATTGGTCCCGACCAGAGTTCGGCACCAGAAGACACAGCCCCTGAGGGGGCACCGCAGCACACAAGTGTGGCTTGGCATGCCTGGCTCACCAGCAGAAAGGGACCATGCAGACTAAGGTGGAGTCAATCAGCCAGAACGGAGCACAGAGCAACAATACAGTTGAAAACACAAAGCCTAGCTAAGTGTGTGTGAGGTTCCCCGTGGGGAGCCCCGTGATGCTTCTGGGGAGGCCTTGGGCAGGGAGGTGCCTCCTGCCGAGGCCCCCGGCAGCTGGGATGCCGGCTGCAGGGCTTTCGGCAGCTCCAGCTTCCCTCTTCCTGCCCTGCCAGGGGTGAAGGCCAGGCTGCCTGCAGGGATGGGCTACTGCCACCCCCAGGCCTCCTGAGGAGGGGCAGTGCAGCCCCAAAACCACCTTGCAAAGCCGGCAGCCCTGGGCGTGGGCTGAGGTGGGTGCCAGGGTGCACGCTGGAGCGCAGACTCTGGGATCCACAGGCCTCCAAGGCCAGGGCCTGCAGGGCCAGGGCAGGGATGACGAGGCTGTGGGGCTCTGACCCTGCAAGAGAGACCGCAGGAACACCTTGTGCTGGCCCTGGGCTGAGAGCAGAGGGGAGCAGGAGGCTTCGTGGCCTCCACGCCCCAAACCAACAGCAAATTTGTGCCCAAAAGCTCTCAGAGGAGGCTTCAGTCCCGGTCAGCTGCCCGTGTCCTGCACTGATTTCGTATGCTCAAACCTTGTGATGGGCAGAAGGCAACATGCTTGTACCCCAAGGCAGCCCCCTTTAGTGGCCAAGCCAAGGACCTGCTCTTAGCATCACTGCAGGAGTAACCGTCTAATTAAAGGCTTGCAATTAGCCCACCTCCAATTAGTGCACAGCAACTCAAACAAAGGGTCTTCTTAAAGGACAAGTCTCCTTAATGCAACCTAAATGGTCCTACGTTCCCTGTGCAGGGGCGACCCTTCTACATCCCCCACCGCCAAGGCTGCGGCGCGCATGAGCATGGGCATGGGCATTGGCTTCAGGGTCCCAGCTCCTTCCTCAGTGGGAGGCGGCTGCTGCTGGTGGCTTCCTCCATCGCATAGTTGGGCTGACACTATTAAGCCTGCTCCTAATAGGCTCTCTTAAGGCTAATAATGTGGCATACATAGCCAACAAATGCTAGAAGGAGTCACCAAAACTAAAGCAGCACTTTAAAATGCAACTCCTACATTTAGCATCGAGGAAATAAGCCCCTCCACCTTACTCCCAATTTGACACTCTCGGGAGAGTGCTTTAGGGGATGCTAATGCGTGTTTTGCCCTTCCTTGCTCCAACACGGGTCAGGCTCAGCACAGTGGAGAGGGAAAGACTCTGGCGGGGCGGAGGGGGTGGGGTGCGAGCTTTGTGCTCGCCCAGGGCCCTGCACTGGCCCCCTCCTCTGTCCTGCCCCTGAACATCCCAGACTACGTTGGCTACAGTCGCCTGCTCCTTGCGAGGCCTTTGTGTTGACTCTGATGAGCCTTTGGGCGTTTCATGTCACTCTAGGAGCTGGAAGAGAGCCTGCCTCATGACACGGGGTTGCAAGGAGAGCCACTGGCCGTGGAAGAGGACTGCTTGCCTGGCCTCGCTCAGGAGTCCCATCCTGCCCACCCCGGGCATCTCTCTCTTTCCTGCCCGCTGACACGGTCTTTCTCCGGAGGGAAGCAGTGAGGCTACATCTCCGCACAGTGCTGGGTGGCCTGGGGAAGGCCGGGCACATGCCAAGCGGGGAGCTGGACACAGGTCTCCACCGAGTGCTGTCGGGGGGCTGGCACCGGTGCCTGGGGCACGTGTGCTCCAGGCACTTCCCAAATAAGCTCCACTGGTGCGGCCTCCTCTTCACCTGGATGTTGAGTTCCAGGGCCTCCTGCCACGCCTCCTCCAGCAGGAACAGGGCCTGCGCAGGCGTACTGCTTTCCTGCCCTTCAGCCTGCTCCTGGTGGGGAATGCAGGTGTGCGGGCATGTCCGGGTGTCCTGCCTCATTTCAGCAGGGTCACTTGCTCCTGCTGGTTCCTTCTGTGGCCCCCACCTGGCCTCACAGAGCCCCACATCCTGCCCGTCAACCCCAAGGGGGACGCAAGGCCCTCAGCTCACCCAAGAGAGAACCCCCAACCTCCCTCTGCTCGTCCACCCACCCGCCTCAGCATATAGCACGGCCCAAGGCCCATCCCTGGGCCCTGGCACTGTCACGGTCCCTCTCCTGACCACAGGACCCACTGGCGCTGGTGAGTGCCCGAGCAGTTAGGCCGCTGTCTTTTCTCCCATGGCCAGTGACTTGCAGGGCTGTGCAGGACCCAGGAGTCCTGCTGGCCTGTCCCTCCATAACGTACCAGGGGCAGGGAGTCGCAGAGCTGCACCTCGGAGGTGCTCTGGGGCCTAGCAAGTGCAGGGGACCGGAGGGGGCCTGGGAGCATGCCTGGGGCCACTGGCACATCAGGACAGGGCAGGAGCCCAGGAGGGAGAATCCAAGCACACGGGTAGCAGGCCCGGCCGGCCCTGCCGAGCTCCACTGGGTTGAAGAGCGGCCCAGCAGGGGCTGTGCAGGGCAGGGAAATGGGGACTGCTCCCCAGCCTCACAGCCCCAGCCTGCAGGGCTGAGGGGCTGCCCTGGCCCACAGGGCCCTGGCACACGCGTTTGCACATGGGAAGGGAGGCATCTGCACCTCCAGGCAGCAGTCAGCGGCTGGCAGGGTAGGGAGACTACGGGCCCTGCGGCAGATGAGCAGAGCCCGTGGGAGCACAAGGAGCAGCCGAGGGCTGACGGAGGCCCAGGGACAAGCACGGCTCATCCCAGCTTTGCCTGCCTGGAGAGCCCTGCAGCTGCAGCAAAAAGCCAGGCATCTGCGCTCCCAGGTGGCCGGCCGCACCGCTCCACCCCACAGCAACTCCCTCCTTTGCCCTTCACCCTTCCCCATGCAACCCTGAGAAGGGCTCCAGCGTCCCTGCACACCAGCCCTCAGAGCACCCCTGGGGCTGTGGGCACGTCAGGTGCAGCTGTGTCCTGGCCACCATGGTGTGCACCGTGCAGTGTCTCTGTGCGTGTGGAGAGCGCGGGCGCGTGTGCGGATGCGTGTGCAGCGTCAATGGTGTGCCGGGCTGGCGCACGTGCACTGTGCAGGTGCAGGCCTGGCTGTGCGGGAGGGTCTTGGTGAGTGAGAGGTGTGAGCTGTGTGCGTAGCCGTCCTGTGGAGGGTAATGAAGGAAGGGGCATGTGTCTGTGCGTGTGTCTGTGCGCTGTGCTGAGAACGGGTTAGGCGGTGGTGTGCATGCACGTGCACTCTGTGGCGCGCGTGCCTGCATGCTGCGGCCCGTGTGTGGGCGATATTCTGTTCAGGCTCTACAAAATAACTGGAGGAGCACATGGGTTTGTACAGCTCTTCCTTTCATCTTTCAGGAGCACGCTTCCAGACTTCGCCGCAATAGTCACGTTTCCTCTGCACCACCAGCAAGTCCTGGTCCCTTTCCCTTTGAGCCTGGAGAGTCATCCGCTGCCCAGGGCTAGGGCATGGAAAAGGAACCGTTTGGTTTCAGGCACAGGCAGAAGGGCACGGAAATGCTGCAGGCCTAGCGCAGGGCACATCTTCTGGCCTCTGCCTCTGCTGGCATTCCTATGCTTTCTCGGATGGGCGAGGGGCCCCCTGGGGTGCGAGGCAAGGACATGACCACATGACTACCACGGGCAGGTAATCAGCCTGCACAGGAGTCAGGCGCGGGATGAGACTTTGCCCCAAACTGGCATCAAAGCACACGGCAAGGCCTCCACGTGTGGAGACTTGGGGAGGCAAGGACGGAGCGTGCCTTTGGAAAAGGGAGAGCCAAAGCGTCGCTCCAGGAATCCTGTCACCTTGGGTAGCCCCCGTGTTCTGGTCCCACCTGGGAATCCTACCCCTGAGAGCCCAACACCTGCCCCTGGGCTGGAAGGCTGCCTGCTCCCAGGCCACAGCCTCCAAAGCCTGTTGCTCTCCCTCGACGGGTGCCAGAAAAAGACCCCCCCCCCTCCCCTCCTCTGGGCTGCTCCTGGGTGTGGAAGGAAGGCCAGTGCAGGGGAAGGCAAAACAGCACCCCCAGCTGGAGAAATTTACCAGAGGAAGCGCTTCTCTTGGGAATTCCTCTGCCGATTCAGCTCTACCCTCTGCTTCCACTCTTCCCGACGCGCTTGGTAAGTCTCCAAGACTTGCAGGGTGTGGCTTGCTCGTACAGAAAGCTGCCTGCAAGAGCAGGGAAAAAGTTCCCTCTCCCCTTCTGGCTGAGGCCCTCCTGCCTCTCCCCTCCACCAGCCCCTGCACACCCGCTCCCGCTGGCGGTGCCCGCAGCCTTCAACTTGCCCCATGCAGCTTGGGGCTGCCTGGCATCAGGGCCTTGCCCAAGGCATTGCCACGTCAACAGAAATCAGGGGACACCATACCCAGCCCCATGGCTCAGGAACTGCGCTTCCTCACACCTCGGACAGGTGCTGCCACTGCACCTTTCCAGGCCGGGGCTGGGGCCGGGGCCCGGGCCCGGGCACACTTACTCTTTGTGCAGCCGCGGCAGTCTCTCGGGCTTCCTCTTCTCTGCTCGGGGCACGAAGGCAGCAGTGCTCGCCTCTTTCCCAAGCGGGGGCCCTGGTGAGGCTGGCCGAACCTCCGGCAGTGGTTCAGCATGCCGCCAAGCCTGCGTTGGCGCCAGAGGACAACTCTGAAGCTGCTTCTCACCTCCCTCACGTGCTCTCAACTCTCAGCACGGGGAGAAGCCAGCCACTACAGGGCCTGTGCGTCCCCCCAGCACACTTGTGTCTGCTTTGCCCTCAGAAAGCCCCATGAGGAGCACAGCGCCAGGCAGGGACCCTGCACTCGTAGCCTGGCCACGCTTCACCACACTTCCCTGCTGGCCCCTCTGCTTACCTGTGCTGCCTTGTGCTGATGCCCGCAAGCAGGAATTGCAGTTCGAGGTCTGCCTTGAGCAGGTCCTTCCTGCTTGCCGTCCTCTTCCGCCTTAGAGGAGCTCTCCTGAATTGTCTGCAGCCGGCTAAAAACACACAAGCCGCGTGAGGTGATTGGAGTTCCGGGTGAGGCTGTTCTGCATCTTGCGCTCACAAGCGGCTCGGGGCCAGCCTCTGCAGCACAAGGCAGTTCTGCTGGAGCTTTTGGTGTAGCTGAGTCCTTGCGTTCATGTCAACAGTGAGGAAAGAAAGCCTTGAGCTGCAGCACTGGCAGCGGGCCCAGGAGGCCCTAAAGAAAGCTCGGGATGCCCAGGTGTGGGCCCTCTCTGGGTGGCACAAGGGGAAAACCAATGCCGTTTGCAGCACCCAGAGCCTGCAGAGACCACTAGGCACCTCCTGCCAAAGGCACTGAAGTCAGGGACGTGCTCAGAAAGACTCTGTTTTGGGGTGAAACGGGACTATTAGTGGGGGAGCCACTGTCGGGGAAGGAGGAAGTGTACTAGGCACACAAGCAAGCCCGGCATGTAGTTCTCTCTGGTATGTAGTTCTCTCTGGCACTCCTCCTGTGCCAGACAACCGCCACACCCCTGCCCCTGCCACCCCAGCCCAACAACCTTCGGAAGACATTCACAGGCATTACGTCCAACCTAAAAAGCAGGGAAAACAGACCCTACTCTCTGCTGCTGGGGCAGGGGCTTCTGACTTTCACATTCCTCTGAGAAGTGCTCTCATTCCCACTGCAACCAAAGGAGGGCCCTTCACATCCATAGGGGAGCAGAAAAACACCCGCCACTGCTGCAGTACTTCTTGCATCAACGCCAGTCCCTGGGACACCACTTGACAACCTCACAGACTTCATACCCACAGAGCGTACAGAAACAGAAACAGCTCCCTCCCTCCCAGAAGCCCAAAAGCACACGGCCACCCGCATGCTTTGCTCCAAGAGCCTCACCTGGCAGCTGGCTTGTTTCCCCTGCTTTCCCATGCCTTTCCTCCCTTCCAGCTGGCCCCAGAGAACGGGGGTGGAGAAAGCCTTTCTCGAGACAGGAGGCGCCCACCACAAGCACTGCCTGGAAGTAGCAAGGCAGAGGAGGCTCCTCAGCAAGCATCGTTCTTTGTCACCATTTGAACAAGAAGGACAGGCAGCTGTGCTCCAGCATCGGACCAAAGAGCCCAATTCCCTTGGAGCTTTGCTCCCAAGCAGGTCTTAGGCCCTTGCTGGCGCACGATCGCGTCCAGCCTTTCCTTTCTGCAGGGCAGTCTTCTGCCCTAGAGTTCTGTGCTGCTTCTACTGCTTTCTCTAGCCCTTAGGCTTCAAAAAGGGGACATGGCTGGCAGGTCCTGGGGACCTCATGCTACTCTCTCCTTTGGCGTGGCTGCAGGCTGGAGGGCAGAGTGTCACACGAGAAGGGGAACAGATTCCTGCCCATCTCTAAGGCGCTCACATGCACAGACTTGCAAGCTAGAGCAGGGCCCCGAGTGCCAGGGCAAAGTGCCCCTCAGCAGTGGCAGCTGCAGTTGGAGCTGCACAACTGCCCCGAGAGCCCCTTCCAGGAGGAGTGCCCCCAGATCTGTCGTGATGAGCAAAGAGAGGCACAGGAGAAGCAGGCCACTAGGCCCGGCACGGCATGTTAAGCTTGCCTCCAGCCCCTCCGCTGCACAGGACAAAAGGAAAACAAACACACCTCTCTCACCAGCCAGCTGGCACTTTACCTTTTCCCTCAGTCTGCTTGTTCTGCTCCCTGTCTTTTGCCGGCCCGCCTTTGGCAGCCTCCCGACACCCTCCGGAGGAAGATGCTGGTCGCACAGGCACAGGCGTGATGACCTCACCCTCACTCCTGGAAACAAGAAAGGGACGAGAGAGACGCTGACAGCAGAGCCTTGCAGAAACCTCCTCTACATGCTTGCCCTCCATCTAGAAAGAGAAAGTCACCAAAAGACTTGTTGGCCGCCCTTCACGTTGCAGTCGGACAGAGTCTACGCAAGAAACAACCCCTTCAAAGAGCTCCAAGAGCACAAGGTCACCCTCAGCCTTTTCTCCAAGAGCCTCACCTGGCAGGCAACTTCCTTCCTTTGCTTTTCCACTCCTCCTGCTTTCTCCCCCCAGCACCAGGTGACGCAGGTGGCAAAGGCCTTTCTTGAGCAAGCAGGCACGCAGCAGGAGCACTCCCTGCAGGCAGGAAAGGAGAAGGCTCTGCAGAAAGCGTCTTTGGGAGCACTTGGTCCAGAAGGACAGGCAGATCTGCTCCAGCACCGCATCAAACAGCCTGATCCCCCGGGAGCCGCGCTCTCTAAGAGCTCTTGCTCCCTAGCACGTCCTTGGCACACCTTAGCAGCCTCTTAGCAGTCCACCTTAGCAGCCTCTTAGCAGTCCTCTCCAGGCAATCTTGCTCCCCACCTTCACACGCCCGGCATCCGCCAGAGAGGCAGACCCCCTCCAGCACTGACACCTCGGGCCCAAATGTCCTAAAGCGAAAGAGGAGCTTGCGCTGGCCACCAGGGCGCAGCACCCCGGGGCAAAACTCTCCCAGGCAGCACATCCTGACCAGGGCTCCAACCACCTACCTACTGCCGAGGACCAACGGAACAAACACGCGCACACACACAAACACACGCCCGCCTGCACACCCTCCTCTCGCTCGCCAGTCACCTGTGGCCTGACCTTTTCCGTCCGCCCGCTCTTCCTCTTTCGGGCGTGTCCGGGATCCCTTGCAGGAAGACGCCACTTGCTGCTTCTCACGGGGAAGCTTCAACTCAAATCTGGAAATGACAAGACGCCACGGTGAAGAGAAGGCACCACTTCCCCTTTGCCTCCTGCCGGCCTTGTACTCAGAAAGAAGGCCTTTCGGGGCACGTGGGGCCCTCCAGGCTCACCCAAGACATGCTTAGGTCACAAACACAGGCCCTGTATGGATCGGGTGCCTTCCACACGATGCCTTTCCTCGGCCAGCCACACACAGCACATTCGGGAACCTTGGCTTTTGGAAGCCTCACCCACGAGAAAGAGACCAGTCACAGGAAAATGTGGCCCCCATTCCTCTCTAGGCCTAAGATTGGTTAGCAGTGCCAAACACCGCCACTATTGCCTGTTCCACCCTGGGGAGACCCCCAGAGTCCCAAGTACTTGCAGACAGCAAGCTAGGAAAGAGTTGCTCCGCAGCAAGTCCTTCCTGAGGAGACAAGCTCCAGCAGGACGCTGCTACCAAGCACGAGCTGAGAAGCAAACGTACCGTGGCAACATGAAGACGCTTCTGGGACCCATGCGGAAAGCCGCGCTCCTTCTTCCTTTTACCACCAGGTGTCTCGTCCCTGGCGTCTGAAACAGACACCGAGGTACGTGAGAGCATGCCAGCGCCATTACTGCCTTGCTCCTAAAGGCAGCAAATCTTTCTTGGGCTCAGGGAAGATGCTGCCCCTGGGACACCCTGAAACAAAGCTGTCTTTCCAAATACTAGCCCTCAACGAGGAAAGCAGAAGATGCCCAGCTCAGAGTGCAGAAGGAGGAACACCGTTGCCAGGCGCTTTGCAAGGGCGAGACTCAAGACGGTCAAGGAGGACGCTCCTTCTCTCTGCCTGCAGACATCAGGCACAGGAGAAGGCGTGTGGTTCGCCAGGGTTTCTGCAGGCTGGCGTTTGCCTCTGGAAGGTCTTGCTCTGCCCCTTCTTGGAAAGACAACTCCTGGCTCAGGCGTGCTCTTAGCCCCACAGTGTCTCCAAGCATTCACATGCTTGCATCCATCGCGTGGAAGAGCAGAAAGAGCCGGCCCTTGCTCGGCCTCTGCCCGGTGGCTAAGACCTGCGGGTGCCAACTCCCTCATGGGGGTGCAAGCAGCTGGGCAGGGCCTGATGAGGGATCTTTGGGAACACAGCCTGACCCAAAGGCCCTGGCCCTGGCCCAGAGAACACGCTGGGCAGAGCCCCCCAAGACAGCAGCAGAGAGAAGGAAGAGACAGGCCCGGGAACCAGTGGCTGGGCTACAGCCTTCTTGCATCTCTCTGAGCAAATCTGCTGGCCCTCTGCAGGAGCGAGCCCTTCAGCTCTGACTGCTTTCACATCGCAGCTGCCTAAGGACACCTGGCAGCTTGCGCTCAAGGACAGGGCCCCACGAGAGAGCTGGGGAAGGGCGTTGGGCTGGCGCAAGGAGACATGCCAAGCAGCGGGCGGATGCACGCGTGGCCCAGAAGAGCCTCGCTCATGCCGCAAGGGCCTCCAGGGGCCCTGGGAAGGCCTGATTAGCACCAGAGTCATCGACTTACCCCCAGCAGAGCTTCTAGCAGCTTTCCAGTGCCATCCATGCTGAGGAGGAAGTCGTCATAAAACCTCATTGTCACTTCCTTCTTCCGTACAGAAAGAATGCCAATGCCCTTGAAGACAAAGTCCACGTCCTGTCTTTTTGACATGGCCCAGAAGAACGCCATCGCGGTCTCATGTATGGAACACTGCACCGTTGTCAAAGGCATGCGGGCACACACGGAGAGATTCTTGTACTGCAGAGGGACTATTCTTACGTCACCTAGACCGCAGCAAAAGACGAACAACGTCACCTCGGCAGCAGGCTCCAAGAACAAGGGGACAAGACTTTCTGGCAAGACGCTGCTGCTACAGAGCAGGCTCTTGAATCCCCTGCTGCAGCGCCTAGGAGCGGTTTATGGAGTCCCTCCTGGGAAGAGGCCGAGCACTCTGCAAACTCACGGGCTCAGGGGGGCAGCAGTCATTTGGCCAGGGCAGGAAGCAAAAGAAGAAAACTAACCATCCCGAAGGAACCCTTGACCGGAGGGCAGGACAAGGCGGGCAGATGGGTGCAGGGCCCACGACAAAGGGCCCGGCGCCACGCCATTGTGCCCTCTGGCTAAGCCGATGCCACGTCGATAGATACAAGGGCGAAGCAAAGCGCAAGGACGGCACCGCAGCCCGTAAGGACCATTCGGCCCCTCTGGCCCTTGGTAGCCAGCAAAAGTCTCCCTGCGCTGCTGGGGCCAGCAGCCTATCCCTCCCACGCACCCCGCTGCAGGCGTATTACTAGCAAAGCACACCCGGGGGCCCCTCTGAGCACCTGCTCCTGGCTGGCCTGTCCAGCTCAAACAAGCCAAAGTTGCTCTCAGGCCACTTTGAGGCGTTCAGCCATGTCTTCAGAGCAGTTGGCCTGCCCCTCAAGCTTGGGGCAAGGGCAGGCAAAGGTTTTTAACCTGTCTTCTTACCAGGAATGTCTTCTTGAGCGCCCCTGGCCTGGTATTCCTGGGCAACAACCTCCGAAATACGAAACATGGGTCTCCGAACGATCGAAAGCTCCCCGTTCACGGAGCACTCGGAGTGCTTCAGAACATAGAACACCCCCACTCCTAGTATCTTGACACCCTGAGAACAGCAGCAAAGAGGGAGAGAAGGAACAAGCATCAGTAGCCTGGAGACACAAAAACTGTCCGATGGCTTGCCAGAGCGTGGGGGCTGCTGCTCTGCGCCCTGCCCACCCCTAGCATGCCGAGGGCAAGATGGGCCACTTGGGAAAGCTTTGGAGAGAAAGCACATACTCCAGACCTTTCTTTCCTCTTGCTCCTCTGCTCTCCTCAAAAATCTCTTTGCACAAGCAACAGCAGAGACAACATTCCTCCCCTCCATACAGGTGGGGGGAGGGGGTGGCAGGGAGGGGAGCAGGGGGCATTTCCAACAGTGGGCACCAAGTCCTTGGCACTCTGTGGCACAGGGATGTCAGGGCCAGGCAAACCGCCAGCATTTCCGGAGGGGAGGAACAGGACACAAGACCCACCTTGTTCTCTGCCAAGCGCTCTAGAATGTATTCTGAGACGCTGTCCCAAATGCTAACAATCTCTGGAAAGCAAGGCAAAGAGGTATCATGCGCCAAGTCAGCAAGCTCACTACCTTTCAGCACCCCGCTCCCCAGGCAGGTGGCAAGTGCAGGTGAGATGAAACGTACCGCCACCCCAAGCCAAAACACGCAAGGCGCTCCCCAGGACGGCCCTTCCGGACCTCAGCCGCAAGGACACTGCAGGGACGCCTCCGCCCACTTCTAAGCAAGGCTCCTGTCCTTTCAGGTGGCCATGCCAAAGGGCGACCCACCCGCTCGGGAAACGGGGACTAGGTTCCCACAGCAGCGAGAAGACCGTGCAGTGCCTACCCACAGGAGTCACCCACGCTCAGGGCAGCCCCAGCTGCCTCCCCTGCAGGGACCATTTTCACCTCCATTCAACGCCTGCACACACACACGCTCTGCACGGCCACCCGAGCAGCCCCAGCCCTTTCAGCCAGCTGCCAGCTCAGGGCACGCAATCCCCACTGCGAGGCAACCCACGGCTTCTGCCTGCACGTGCCCTGGAAGGCACGGGCAGAGGAAGCTCCTCAGGACAACGAGCCAGCCGGCCCGGCTGCCAAACTCACCCCTGGGCTGCCAACGGTCGAGCGGCCTGCTCTCCCGTGCCACCCACTCGCCCTGCCCAGCCCTTCCCTACAGAGCCCAGCGCTTCCACTGCCTGTCTCGCAGCTCATACCGTCTACCGCCTTACCGTAACGGTTGAGATTCCTGAGCGTTGGAAACATGTCATGCCACAGTTTCGCCATCTTCGCGCCCCCTCGCGCTCAATGGGGCCCTGTAGCAGGAGGGTGCCGAGGAAACTTCTCCTCCCAGGAGCCGCCTCCTCCTCCTCCTCTGCACTTCCCCAGGTAGGCTCCAGCGCTGTCGCGCGGCCTCCCTTCGCCCTCTCGGTGCGCTGCAAAGCAGCTCCTCCAGAGAAGAGCGGTGGCGAGAGCAGCCCCAGCACCTGCACGTGCCAAGGCCTCGCAGGGAAGTGTGGGCAGGGCTCGGGGGCCCCGTGGCGGGAGGGGAGCTGTGACTGTGATGCGGCATGTCCCACTGTGAGCCCAGCCCGTGTCACCAAGGGGCTCACAGGCACCCTTACCGTCCAAAGCATTTCTCTTGGGCCCACAGGAGGGGCAATTTCACAGCCCCAGAGCAGCCAGACCGCAAAGGGGTTTCAGCAGGTCTCCGCTCTGACCTCCTGCTGCAAGTGCGGCTGACCAGAGCAGACTTCCCAGGCCCGGGCGCCACTGAGGGGCCACTGGCTCCATGGATTCCCCCACCACCCCGGGCCCCTGGGCCAGTGCTCCACCACCCTTAGGCTACAGCGCTTTTCCCCGTCTCTCATGGCAATTGCCCCCACTGCCACTACTGCCATTGCCCATCCTCCCGGCCCCCCCCCACCCGGCACCTCTGGGAAGGCTCTGCCTCCACCCTCTCACCCCCCTCCCGTTAGGCCCCTGCCGCCTGATCCTCTTGCGCCTTCTCTTCTCCCGGCTCAACAGCCCCACGCCCTCAGCCTCTCCTCGCACTGCTGGGCTCCAGCTGCCCACCAGCTCCCAGCCCGCCCCACAACGAACGGCTCCTCCAGGGCCACGCTCCCTTCCTGGTGTCCCTGCCCCCCTGCAGCTCCCCCACGGGCCACAGTCCCCTCAGAGGCGCACCTCCTCTGGCATGAAGCGCCTCCTTCCAAAAGTACCTCTCCAGCCATGTCCCCAGCAACGGCTCCTTGCACGGCTCGCCTTCGCTTCCTTCTGCTTTTCTCCAGAAACACGCCTCTGCACCCTTCTCCTCACGAGTGCCCCTTCGTGTGGCCTCCTGTGGCTCCACGGAGGCCGCCCCCAGCTGCGGGATCTGCGGCCCTGCCGCCGCATGCCCCAGGCAGGGGCCGGGCCTCGGTGCCCCGCTCCTCCCTCCCTCCCTCCCTCCCTGCTTGCCTGCCTGCCTGCCTGCCTGCCCGCCCGCTGCCCCAGCGTTGGGGGAAAGCCTTGCCCGGGCCCTGGGTGGCGCTGCGGGCTCCCTGCTGTGCCCAGAGCCCCCGGCCCCGCACGGGCAGCCCCGAGCAGCACGCCCAGGTGGCACTGCTTGCTGCGCAGTAAGGACTGGTGCCAGGGACTGTCGGGGATGGGGGAGGCCCCGCTGCCCGCGGGGAGGCGGGAGGCAGGCAGCGTTGAGCCGGGGCCCGGCAGCCCACCGGGAGCTGGTGGGGGTGTGGGGCAGAGCCATAGCAAGGGAAGGGGCCAGAGTGCAGGAGGCAATCCCAGGTGCCCCCTCCCCGAGCAGAGGGGCCTGGGAGAAGGCAGGGGGTCAGGGCCAGGCCGGGGGCTGGTGGCCGGGTGCTTGGCTGCGCCATGCTGACCTGCTCATGCCAGGGCATGGCTGCTTTGCGCCGATTGCAGGCAGTGTCCCCCCGCGGAGGAGCTGGCCCCTGCTGGCTTCCCCTTGGGCCATGCAGCTGCCTGCCAGTGCTCAAGGTCCCGCCGGGGCTCCAGCGACGCTGGGAGAGGTGCCGAGGGGGCACCGGCTGCTGCTAGCAACTTCCCGGGGACCCCTGAGGCAGTGGCTGGTGCTGAGGGAAGGGCAGCGGGCAAGGAGCCGCAGGCAGCACTTGTTTGACCCATGCGTTGCCTCTGCTTGCAGGCCACACTGCCCAAGGCATTGGGACTTGAGCGCGGCAGCCAGGCGAGGCAGGGCAGCTGCCGCTGAGGCAGCAGAGCCAAGCCCCAAGCCCCTCCGCTCGGTGAGGCTTGGGAAGGGCAGAGCTGGGAGAAGCTGGTGCCCCTCAAACCTCGTTCTCCCAGCAGAGCAGAGGGCACGTAAGGCAGCGCTTTCAGCCAGTGAAAATTGCTGGCTCATGCCTTCCTTTTTCAGAGGCCTGGTTTGCGCAAGGCCAGCGGTACTGCCTGCCCACCAGTGCCCACCCAGGCTGCGGTCGGAGGAGACCTGCTCCTTGCATTGGTCCCGACCAGAGTTCGGCACCAGAAGACACAGCCCCTGAGGGGGCACCGCAGCACACAAGTGTGGCTTGGCATGCCTGGCTCACCAGCAGAAAGGGACCATGCAGACTAAGGTGGAGTCAATCAGCCAGAACGGAGCACAGAGCAACAATACAGTTGAAAACACAAAGCCTAGCTAAGTGTGTGTGAGGTTCCCCGTGGGGAGCCCCGTGATGCTTCTGGGGAGGCCTTGGGCAGGGAGGTGCCTCCTGCCGAGGCCCCCGGCAGCTGGGATGCCGGCTGCAGGGCTTTCGGCAGCTCCAGCTTCCCTCTTCCTGCCCTGCCAGGGGTGAAGGCCAGGCTGCCTGCAGGGATGGGCTACTGCCGCCCCCAGGCCTCCTGAGGAGGGGCAGTGCAGCCCCAAAACCACCTTGCAAAGCCGGCAGCCCTGGGCGTGGGCTGAGGTGGGTGCCAGGGTGCACGCTGGAGCGCAGACTCTGGGATCCACAGGCCTCCAAGGCCAGGGCCTGCAGGGCCAGGGCAGGGATGACGAGGCTGTGGGGCTCTGACCCTGCAAGAGAGACCGCAGGAACACCTTGTGCTGGCCCTGGGCTGAGAGCAGAGGGGAGCAGGAGGCTTCGTGGCCTCCACGCCCCAAACCAACAGCAAATTTGTGCCCAAAAGCTCTCAGAGGAGGCTTCAGTCCCGGTCAGCTGCCCGTGTCCTGCACTGATTTCGTATGCTCAAACCTTGTGATGGGCAGAAGGCAACATGCTTGTACCCCAAGGCAGCCCCCTTTAGTGGCCAAGCCAAGGACCTGCTCTTAGCATCACTGCAGGAGTAACCGTCTAATTAAAGGCTTGCAATTAGCCCACCTCCAATTAGTGCACAGCAACTCAAACAAAGGGTCTTCTTAAAGGACAAGTCTCCTTAATGCAACCTAAATGGTCCTACGTTCCCTGTGCAGGGGCGACCCTTCTACATCCCCCACCGCCAAGGCTGCGGCGCACATGGGCATGGGCATGGGCATTGGCTTCAGGGTCCCAGCTCCTTCCTCAGTGGGAGGCGGCTGCTGCTGGTGGCTTCCTCCATCGCATAGTTGGGCTGACACTATTAAGCCTGCTCCTAATAGGCTCTCTTAAGGCTAATAATGTGGCATACATAGCCAACAAATGCTAGAAGGAGTCACCAAAACTAAAGCAGCACTTTAAAATGCAACTCCTACATTTAGCATCGAGGAAATAAGCCCCTCCACCTTACTCCCAATTTGACACTCTCGGGAGAGTGCTTTAGGGGATGCTAATGCGTGTTTTGCCCTTCCTTGCTCCAACACGGGTCAGGCTCAGCACAGTGGAGAGGGAAAGACTCTGGCGGGGCGGAGGGGGTGGGGTGCGAGCTTTGTGCTCGCCCAGGGCCCTGCACTGGCCCCCTCCTCTGTCCTGCCCCTGAACATCCCAGACTACGTTGGCTACAGTCGCCTGCTCCTTGCCAGGCCTTTGTGTTGACTCTGATGAGCCTTTGGGCGTTTCATGTCACTCTAGGAGCTGGAAGAGAGCCTGCCTCATGACACGGGGTTGCAAGGAGAGCCACTGGCCGTGGAAGAGGACTGCTTGCCTGGCCTCGCTCAGGAGTCCCATCCTGCCCACCCCGGGCATCTCTCTCTTTCCTGCCCGCTGACACGGTCTTTCTCCGGAGGGAAGCAGTGAGGCTACATCTCCGCACAGTGCTGGGTGGCCTGGGGAAGGCCGGGCACATGCCAAGCGGGGAGCTGGACACAGGTCTCCACCGAGTGCTGTCGGGGGGCTGGCACCGGTGCCTGGGGCACGTGTGCTCCAGGCACTTCCCAAATAAGCTCCACTGGTGCGGCCTCCTCTTCACCTGGATGTTGAGTTCCAGGGCCTCCTGCCACGCCTCCTCCAACAGGAACAGGGCCTGCGCAGGCGTACTGCTTTCCTGCCCTTCAGCCTGCTCCTGGTGGGGAATGCAGGTGTGCGGGCATGTCCGGGTGTCCTGCCTCATTTCAGCAGGGTCACTTGCTCCTGCTGGTTCCTTCTGTGGCCCCACCTGGCCTCACAGAGCCCCACATCCTGCCCGTCAACCCCAAGGGGGACGCAAGGCCCTCAGCTCACCCAAGAGAGAACCCCCAACCTCCCTCTGCTCGTCCACCCACCCGCCTCAGCATATAGCACGGCCCAAGGCCCATCCCTGGGCCCTGGCACTGTCACGGTCCCTCTCCTGACCACAGGACCCACTGGCGCTGGTGAGTGCCCGAGCAGTTAGGCCGCTGTCTTTTCTCCCATGGCCAGTGACTTGCAGGGCTGTGCAGGACCCAGGAGTCCTGCTGGCCTGTCCCTCCATAACGTACCAGGGGCAGGGAGTCGCAGAGCTGCACCTCGGAGGTGCTCTGGGGCCTAGCAAGTGCAGGGGACCGGAGGGGGCCTGGGAGCATGCCTGGGGCCACTGGCACATCAGGACAGGGCAGGAGCCCAGGAGGGAGAATCCAAGCACACGGGTAGCAGGCCCGGCCGGCCCTGCCGAGCTCCACTGGGTTGAAGAGCGGCCCAGCAGGGGCTGTGCAGGGCAGGGAAATGGGGACTGCTCCCCAGCCTCACAGCCCCAGCCTGCAGGGCTGAGGGGCTGCCCTGGCCCACAGGGCCCTGGCACATGCGTTTGCACATGGGAAGGGAGGCATCTGCACCTCCAGGCAGCAGTCAGCGGCTGGCAGGGTAGGGAGACTACGGGCCCTGCGGCAGATGAGCAGAGCCCGTGGGAGCACAAGGAGCAGCCGAGGGCTGACGGAGGCCCAGGGACAAGCACGGCTCATCCCAGCTTTGCCTGCCTGGAGAGCCCTGCAGCTGCAGCAAAAAGCCAGGCATCTGCGCTCCCAGGTGGCCGGCCGCACCGCTCCACCCCACAGCAACTCCCTCCTTTGCCCTTCACCCTTCCCCATGCAACCCTGAGAAGGGCTCCAGCGTCCCTGCACACCAGCCCTCAGAGCACCCCTGGGGCTGTGGGCACGTCAGGTGCAGCTGTGTCCTGGCCACCATGGTGTGCACCGTGCAGTGTCTCTGTGCGTGTGGAGAGCGCGGGCGCGTGTGCGGATGCGTGTGCAGCGTCAATGGTGTGCCGGGCTGGCGCACGTGCACTGTGCAGGTGCAGGCCTGGCTGTGCGGGAGGGTCTTGGTGAGTGAGAGGTGTGAGCTGTGTGCGTAGCCGTCCTGTGGAGGGTAATGAAGGAAGGGGCATGTGTCTGTGCGTGTGTCTGTGCGCTGTGCTGAGAACGGGTTAGGCGGTGGTGTGCATGCACGTGCACTCTGTGGCGCGCGTGCCTGCATGCTGCGGCCCGTGTGTGGGCGATATTCTGTTCAGGCTCTACAAAATAACTGGAGGAGCACATGGGTTTGTACAGCTCTTCCTTTCATCTTTCAGGAGCACGCTTCCAGACTTCGCCGCAATAGTCACGTTTCCTCTGCACCACCAGCAAGTCCTGGTCCCTTTCCCTTTGAGCCTGGAGAGTCATCCGCTGCCCAGGGCTAGGGCATGGAAAAGGAACCGTTTGGTTTCAGGCACAGGCAGAAGGGCACGGAAATGCTGCAGGCCTAGCGCAGGGCACATCTTCTGGCCTCTGCCTCTGCTGGCATTCCTATGCTTTCTCGGATGGGCGAGGGGCCCCCTGGGGTGCGAGGCAAGGACATGACCACATGACTACCACGGGCAGGTAATCAGCCTGCACAGGAGTCAGGCGCGGGATGAGACTTTGCCCCAAACTGGCATCAAAGCACACGGCAAGGCCTCCACGTGTGGAGACTTGGGGAGGCAAGGACGGAGCGTGCCTTTGGAAAAGGGAGAGCCAAAGCGTCGCTCCAGGAATCCTGTCACCTTGGGTAGCCCCCGTGTTCTGGTCCCACCTGGGAATCCTACCCCTGAGAGCCCAACACCTGCCCCTGGGCTGGAAGGCTGCCTGCTCCCAGGCCACAGCCTCCAAAGCCTGTTGCTCTCCCTCGACGGGTGCCAGAAAAAGACCCCCGCCCCCCTCCCCTCCTCTGGGCTCCTCCTGGGTGTGGAAGGAAGGCCAGTGCAGGGGAAGGCAAAACAGCACCCCCAGCTGGAGAAATTTACCAGAGGAAGCGCTTCTCTTGGGAATTCCTCTGCCGATTCAGCTCTACCCTCTGCTTCCACTCTTCCCGACGCGCTTGGTAAGTCTCCAAGACTTGCAGGGTGTGGCTTGCTCGTACAGAAAGCTGCCTGCAAGAGCAGGGAAAAAGTTCCCTCTCCCCTTCTGGCTGAGGCCCTCCTGCCTCTCCCCTCCACCAGCCCCTGCACACCCGCTCCCGCTGGCGGTGCCCGCAGCCTTCAACTTGCCCCATGCAGCTTGGGGCTGCCTGGCATCAGGGCCTTGCCCAAGGCATTGCCACGTCAACAGAAATCAGGGGACACCATACCCAGCCCCATGGCTCAGGAACTGCGCTTCCTCACACCTCGGACAGGTGCTGCCACTGCACCTTTCCAGGCCGGGGCTGGGGCCGGGGCCCGGGCCCGGGCACACTTACTCTTTGTGCAGCCGCGGCAGTCTCTCGGGCTTCCTCTTCTCTGCTCGGGGCACGAAGGCAGCAGTGCTCGCCTCTTTCCCAAGCGGGGGCCCTGGTGAGGCTGGCCGAACCTCTGGCAGTGGTTCAGGATGCCGCCAAGCCTGCGTTGGCGCCAGAGGACAACTCTGAAGCTGCTTCTCACCTCCCTCACGTGCTCTCAACTCTCAGCACGGGGAGAAGCCAGCCACTACAGGGCCTGTGCGTCCCCCCAGCACACTTGTGTCTGCTTTGCCCTCAGAAAGCCCCATGAGGAGCACAGCGCCAGGCAGGGACCCTGCACTCGTAGCCTGGCCACGCTTCACCACACTTCCCTGCTGGCCCCTCTGCTTACCTGTGCTGCCTTGTGCTGATGCCCGCAAGCAGGAATTGCAGTTCGAGGTCTGCCTTGAGCAGGTCCTTCCTGCTTGCCGTCCTCTTCCGCCTTAGAGGAGCTCTCCCGAATTGTCTGCAGCCAGCTAAAAACACACAAGCCGCGTGAGGTGATTGGAGTTCCGGGTGAGGCTGTTCTGCATCTTGCGCTCACAAGCGGCTCGGGGCCAGCCTCTGCAGCACAAGGCAGTTCTGCTGGAGCTTTTGGTGTAGCTGAGTCCTTGCGTTCATGTCAACAGTGAGGAAAGAAAGCCTTGAGCTGCAGCACTGGCAGCGGGCCCAGGAGGCCCTAAGGAAAGCTCGGGATGCCCAGGTGTGGGCCCTCTCTGGGTGGCACAAGGGGAAAACCAATGCCGTTTGCAGCACCCAGAGCCTGCAGAGACCACTAGGCACCTCCTGCCAAAGGCACTGAAGTCAGGGACGTGCTCAGAAAGACTCTGTTTTGGGGTGAAACGGGACTATTAGTGGGGGAGCCACTGTCGGGGAAGGAGGAAGTGTACTAGGCACACAAGCAAGCCCGGCATGTAGTTCTCTCTGGTATGTAGTTCTCTCTGGCACTCCTCCTGTGCCAGACAACCGCCACACCCCTGCCCCTGCCACCCCAGCCCAACAACCTTCGGAAGACATTCACAGGCATTACGTCCAACCTAAAAAGCAGGGAAAACAGACCCTACTCTCTGCTGCTGGGGCAGGGGCTTCTGACTTTCACATTCCTCTGAGAAGTGCTCTCATTCCCACTGCAACCAAAGGAGGGCCCTTCACATCCATAGGGGAGCAGAAAAACACCCGCCACTGCTGCAGTACTTCTTGCATCAACGCCAGTCCCTGGGACACCACTTGACAACCTCACAGACTTCATACCCACAGAGCGTACAGAAACAGAAACAGCTCCCTCCCTCCCAGAAGCCCAAAAGCACACGGCCACCCGCATGCTTTGCTCCAAGAGCCTCACCTGGCAGCTGGCTTGTTTCCCCTGCTTTCCCATGCCTTTCCTCCCTTCCAGCTGGCCCCAGAGAACGGGGGTGGAGAAAGCCTTTCTCGAGACAGGAGGCGCCCACCACAAGCACTGCCTGGAAGTAGCAAGGCAGAGGAGGCTCCTCAGCAAGCATCGTTCTTTGTCACCATTTGAACAAGAAGGACAGGCAGCTGTGCTCCAGCATTGGACCAAAGAGCCCAATTCCCTTGGAGCTTTGCTCCCAAGCAGGTCTTAGGCCCTTGCTGGCGCACGATCGCGTCCAGCCTTTCCTTTCTGCAGGGCAGTCTTCTGCCCTAGAGTTCTGTGCTGCTTCTACTGCTTTCTCTAGCCCTTAGGCTTCAAAAAGGGGACATGGCTGGCAGGTCCTGGGGACCTCATGCTACTCTCTCCTTTGGCGTGGCTGCAGGCTGGAGGGCAGAGTGTCACACGAGAAGGGGAACAGATTCCTGCCCATCTCTAAGGCGCTCACATGCACAGACTTGCAAGCTAGAGCAGGGCCCCGAGTGCCAGGGCAAAGTGCCCCTCAGCAGTGGCAGCTGCAGTTGGAGCTGCACAACTGCCCCGAGAGCCCCTTCCAGGAGGAGTGCCCCCAGATCTGTCGTGATGAGCAAAGAGAGGCACAGGAGAAGCAGGCCACTAGGCCCGGCACGGCATGTTAAGCTTGCCTCCAGCCCCTCCGCTGCACAGGACAAAAGGAAAACAAACACACCTCTCTCACCAGCCAGCTGGCACTTTACCTTTTCCCTCAGTCTGCTTGTTCTGCTCCCTGTCTTTTGCCGGCCCGCCTTTGGCAGCCTCCCGACACCCTCCGGAGGAAGATGCTGGTCACACAGGCACAGGCGTGATGACCTCACCCTCACTCCTGGAAACAAGAAAGGGACGAGAGAGACGCTGACAGCAGAGCCTTGCAGAAACCTCCTCTACATGCTTGCCCTCCATCTAGAAAGAGAAAGTCACCAAAAGACTTGTTGGCTGCCCTTCACGTTGCAGTCGGACAGAGTCTACGCAAGAAACAACCCCTTCAAAGAGCTCCAAGAGCACAAGGTCACCCTCAGCCTTTTCTCCAAGAGCCTCACCTGGCAGGCAACTTCCTTCCTTTGCTTTTCCACTCCTCCTGCTTTCTCCCCCCAGCACCAGGTGACGCAGGTGGCAAAGGCCTTTCTTGAGCAAGCAGGCACGCAGCAGGAGCACTCCCTGCAGGCAGGAAAGGAGAAGGCTCTGCAGAAAGCGTCTTTGGGAGCACTTGGTCCAGAAGGACAGGCAGATCTGCTCCAGCACCGCATCAAACAGCCTGATCCCCCGGGAGCCGCGCTCTCTAAGAGCTCTTGCTCCCTAGCACGTCCTTGGCACACCTTAGCAGCCTCTTAGCAGTCCACCTTAGCAGCCTCTTAGCAGTCCTCTCCAGGCAATCTTGCTCCCCACCTTCACACGCCCGGCATCCGCCAGAGAGGCAGACCCCCTCCAGCACTGACACCTCGGGCCCAAATGTCCTAAAGCGAAAGAGGAGCTTGCGCTGGCCACCAGGGCGCAGCACCCCGGGGCAAAACTCTCCCAGGCAGCACATCCTGACCAGGGCTCCAACCACCTACCTACTGCCGAGGACCAACGGAACAAACACGCGCACACACACAAACACACGCCCGCCTGCACACCCTCCTCTCGCTCGCCAGTCACCTGTGGCCTGACCTTTTCCGTCCGCCCGCTCTTCCTCTTTCGGGCGTGTCCGGGATCCCTTGCAGGAAGACGCCACTTGCTGCTTCTCACGGGGAAGCTTCAACTCAAATCTGGAAATGACAAGACGCCACGGTGAAGAGAAGGCACCACTTCCCCTTTGCCTCCTGCCGGCCTTGTACTCAGAAAGAAGGCCTTTCGGGGCACGTGGGGCCCTCCAGGCTCACCCAAGACATGCTTAGGTCACAAACACAGGCCCTGTATGGATCGGGTGCCTTCCACACGATGCCTTTCCTCGGCCAGCCACACACAGCACATTCGGGAACCTTGGCTTTTGGAAGCCTCACCCACGAGAAAGAGACCAGTCACAGGAAAATGTGGCCCCCATTCCTCTCTAGGCCTAAGATTGGTTAGCAGTGCCAAACACCGCCACTATTGCCTGTTCCACCCTGGGGAGACCCCCAGAGTCCCAAGTACTTGCAGACAGCAAGCTAGGAAAGAGTTGCTCCGCAGCAAGTCCTTCCTGAGGAGACAAGCTCCAGCAGGACGCTGCTACCAAGCACGAGCTGAGAAGCAAACGTACCGTGGCAACATGAAGACGCTTCTGGGACCCATGCGGAAAGCCGCGCTCCTTCTTCCTTTTACCACCAGGTGTCTCGTCCCTGGCGTCTGAAACAGACACCGAGGTACGTGAGAGCATGCCAGCGCCATTACTGCCTTGCTCCTAAAGGCAGCAAATCTTTCTTGGGCTCAGGGAAGATGCTGCCCCTGGGACACCCTGAAACAAAGCTGTCTTTCCAAATACTAGCCCTCAACGAGGAAAGCAGAAGATGCCCAGCTCAGAGTGCAGAAGGAGGAACACCGTTGCCAGGCGCTTTGCAAGGGCGAGACTCAAGACGGTCAAGGAGGACGCTCCTTCTCTCTGCCTGCAGACATCAGGCACAGGAGAAGGCGTGTGGTTCGCCAGGGTTTCTGCAGGCTGGCGTTTGCCTCTGGAAGGTCTTGCTCTGCCCCTTCTTGGAAAGACAACTCCTGGCTCAGGCGTGCTCTTAGCCCCACAGTGTCTCCAAGCATTCACATGCTTGCATCCATCGCGTGGAAGAGCAGAAAGAGCCGGCCCTTGCTCGGCCTCTGCCCGGTGGCTAAGACCTGCGGGTGCCAACTCCCTCATGGGGGTGCAAGCAGCTGGGCAGGGCCTGATGAGGGATCTTTGGGAACACAGCCTGACCCAAAGGCCCTGGCCCTGGCCCAGAGAACACGCTGGGCAGAGCCCCCCAAGACAGCAGCAGAGAGAAGGAAGAGACAGGCCCGGGAACCAGTGGCTGGGCTACAGCCTTCTTGCATCTCTCTGAGCAAATCTGCTGGCCCTCTGCAGGAGCGAGCCCTTCAGCTCTGACTGCTTTCACATCGCAGCTGCCTAAGGACACCTGGCAGCTTGCGCTCAAGGACAGGGCCCCACGAGAGAGCTGGGGAAGGGCGTTGGGCTGGCGCAAGGAGACATGCCAAGCAGCGGGCGGATGCACGCGTGGCCCAGAAGAGCCTCGCTCATGCCGCAAGGGCCTCCAGGGGCCCTGGGAAGGCCTGATTAGCACCAGAGTCATCGACTTACCCCCAGCAGAGCTTCTAGCAGCTTTCCAGTGCCATCCATGCTGAGGAGGAAGTCGTCATAAAACCTCATTGTCACTTCCTTCTTCCGTACAGAAAGAATGCCAATGCCCTTGAAGACAAAGTCCACGTCCTGTCTTTTTGACATGGCCCAGAAGAACGCCATCGCGGTCTCATGTATGGAACACTGCACCGTTGTCAAAGGCATGCGGGCACACACGGAGAGATTCTTGTACTGCAGAGGGACTATTCTTACGTCACCTAGACCGCAGCAAAAGACGAACAACGTCACCTCGGCAGCAGGCTCCAAGAACAAGGGGACAAGACTTTCTGGCAAGACGCTGCTGCTACAGAGCAGGCTCTTGAATCCCCTGCTGCAGCGCCTAGGAGCGGTTTATGGAGTCCCTCCTGGGAAGAGGCCGAGCACTCTGCAAACTCACGGGCTCAGGGGGGCAGCAGTCATTTGGCCAGGGCAGGAAGCAAAAGAAGAAAACTAACCATCCCGAAGGAACCCTTGACCGGAGGGCAGGACAAGGCGGGCAGATGGGTGCAGGGCCCACAACAAAGGGCCCGGCGCCACGCCATTGTGCCCTCTGGCTAAGCCGATGCCACGTCGATAGATACAAGGGCGAAGCAAAGCGCAAGGACGGCACCGCAGCCCGTAAGGACCATTCGGCCCCTCTGGCCCTTGGTAGCCAGCAAAAGTCTCCCTGCGCTGCTGGGGCCAGCAGCCTATCCCTCCCACGCACCCCGCTGCAGGCGTATTACTAGCAAAGCACACCCGGGGGCCCCTCTGAGCACCTGCTCCTGGCTGGCCTGTCCAGCTCAAACAAGCCAAAGTTGCTCTCAGGCCACTTTGAGGCGTTCAGCCATGTCTTCAGAGCAGTTGGCCTGCCCCTCAAGCTTGGGGCAAGGGCAGGCAAAGGTTTTTAACCTGTCTTCTTACCAGGAATGTCTTCTTGAGCGCCCCTGGCCTGGTATTCCTGGGCAACAACCTCCGAAATACGAAACATGGGTCTCCGAACGATCGAAAGCTCCCCGTTCACGGAGCACTCGGAGTGCTTCAGAACATAGAACACCCCCACTCCTAGTATCTTGACACCCTGAGAACAGCAGCAAAGAGGGAGAGAAGGAACAAGCATCAGTAGCCTGGAGACACAAAAACTGTCCGATGGCTTGCCAGAGCGTGGGGGCTGCTGCTCTGCGCCCTGCCCACCCCTAGCATGCCGAGGGCAAGATGGGCCACTTGGGAAAGCTTTGGAGAGAAAGCACATACTCCAGACCTTTCTTTCCTCTTGCTCCTCTGCTCTCCTCAAAAATCTCTTTGCACAAGCAACAGCAGAGACAACATTCCTCCCCTCCATACAGGTGGGGGGAGGGGGTGGCAGGGAGGGGAGCAGGGGGCATTTCCAACAGTGGGCACCAAGTCCTTGGCACTCTGTGGCACAGGGATGTCAGGGCCAGGCAAACCGCCAGCATTTCCGGAGGGGAGGAACAGGACACAAGACCCACCTTGTTCTCTGCCAAGCGCTCTAGAATGTATTCTGAGACGCTGTCCCAAATGCTAACAATCTCTGGAAAGCAAGGCAAAGAGGTATCATGCGCCAAGTCAGCAAGCTCACTACCTTTCAGCACCCCGCTCCCCAGGCAGGTGGCAAGTGCAGGTGAGATGAAACGTACCGCCACCCCAAGCCAAAACACGCAAGGCGCTCCCCAGGACGGCCCTTCCGGACCTCAGCCGCAAGGACACTGCAGGGACGCCTCCGCCCACTTCTAAGCAAGGCTCCTGTCCTTTCAGGTGGCCATGCCAAAGGGCGACCCACCCGCTCGGGAAACGGGGACTAGGTTCCCACAGCAGCGAGAAGACCGTGCAGTGCCTACCCACAGGAGTCACCCACGCTCAGGGCAGCCCCAGCTGCCTCCCCTGCAGGGACCATTTTCACCTCCATTCAACGCCTGCACACACACACGCTCTGCACGGCCACCCGAGCAGCCCCAGCCCTTTCAGCCAGCTGCCAGCTCAGGGCACGCAATCCCCACTGCGAGGCAACCCACGGCTTCTGCCTGCACGTGCCCTGGAAGGCACGGGCAGAGGAAGCTCCTCAGGACAACGAGCCAGCCGGCCCGGCTGCCAAACTCACCCCTGGGCTGCCAACGGTCGAGCGGCCTGCTCTCCCATGCCACCCACTCGCCCTGCCCAGCCCTTCCCTACAGAGCCCAGCGCTTCCACTGCCTGTCTCGCAGCTCATACCGTCTACCGCCTTACCGTAACGGTTGAGATTCCTGAGCGTTGGAAACATGTCATGCCACAGTTTCGCCATCTTCGCGCCCCCTCGCGCTCAATGGGGCCCTGTAGCAGGAGGGTGCCGAGGAAACTTCTCCTCCCAGGAGCCGCCTCCTCCTCCTCCTCTGCACTTCCCCAGGTAGGCTCCAGCGCTGTCGCGCGGCCTCCCTTCGCCCTCTCGGTGCGCTGCAAAGCAGCTCCTCCAGAGAAGAGCGGTGGCGAGAGCAGCCCCAGCACCTGCACGTGCCAAGGCCTCGCAGGGAAGTGTGGGCAGGGCTCGGGGGCCCCGTGGCGGGAGGGGAGCTGTGACTGTGATGCGGCATGTCCCACTGTGAGCCCAGCCCGTGTCACCAAGGGGCTCACAGGCACCCTTACCGTCCAAAGCATTTCTCTTGGGCCCACAGGAGGGGCAATTTCACAGCCCCAGAGCAGCCAGACCGCAAAGGGGTTTCAGCAGGTCTCCGCTCTGACCTCCTGCTGCAAGTGCGGCTGACCAGAGCAGACTTCCCAGGCCCGGGCGCCACTGAGGGGCCACTGGCTCCATGGATTCCCCCACCACCCCGGGCCCCTGGGCCAGTGCTCCACCACCCTTAGGCTACAGCGCTTTTCCCCGTCTCTCATGGCAATTGCCCCCACTGCCACTACTGCCATTGCCCATCCTCCCGGCCCCCCCCCACCCGGCACCTCTGGGAAGGCTCTGCCTCCACCCTCTCACCCCCCTCCCGTTAGGCCCCTGCCGCCTGATCCTCTTGCGCCTTCTCTTCTCCCGGCTCAACAGCCCCACGCCCTCAGCCTCTCCTCGCACTGCTGGGCTCCAGCTGCCCACCAGCTCCCAGCCCGCCCCACAACGAACGGCTCCTCCAGGGCCACGCTCCCTTCCTGGTGTCCCTGCCCCCCTGCAGCTCCCCCACGGGCCACAGTCCCCTCAGAGGCGCACCTCCTCTGGCATGAAGCGCCTCCTTCCAAAAGTACCTCTCCAGCCATGTCCCCAGCAACGGCTCCTTGCACGGCTCGCCTTCGCTTCCTTCTGCTTTTCTCCAGAAACACGCCTCTGCACCCTTCTCCTCACGAGTGCCCCTTCGTGTGGCCTCCTGTGGCTCCACGGAGGCCGCCCCCAGCTGCGGGATCTGCGGCCCTGCCGCCGCATGCCCCAGGCAGGGGCCGGGCCTCGGTGCCCCGCTCCTCCCTCCCTCCCTCCCTCCCTGCTTGCCTGCCTGCCTGCCTGCCTGCCCGCCCGCTGCCCCAGCGTTGGGGGAAAGCCTTGCCCGGGCCCTGGGCGGCGCTGCGGGCTCCCTGCTGTGCCCAGAGCCCCCGGCCCCGCACGGGCAGCCCCGAGCAGCACGCCCAGGTGGCACTGCTTGCTGCGCAGTAAGGACTGGTGCCAGGGACTGTCGGGGATGGGGGAGGCCCCGCTGCCCGCGGGGAGGCGGGAGGCAGGCAGCGTTGAGCCGGGGCCCGGCAGCCCACCGGGAGCTGGTGGGGGTGTGGGGCAGAGCCATAGCAAGGGAAGGGGCCAGAGTGCAGGAGGCAATCCCAGGTGCCCCCTCCCCGAGCAGAGGGGCCTGGGAGAAGGCAGGGGGTCAGGGCCAGGCCGGGGGCTGGTGGCCGGGTGCTTGGCTGCGCCATGCTGACCTGCTCATGCCAGGGCATGGCTGCTTTGCGCCGATTGCAGGCAGTGTCCCCCCGCGGAGGAGCTGGCCCCTGCTGGCTTCCCCTTGGGCCATGCAGCTGCCTGCCAGTGCTCAAGGTCCCGCCGGGGCTCCAGCGACGCTGGGAGAGGTGCCGAGGGGGCACCGGCTGCTGCTAGCAACTTCCCGGGGACCCCTGAGGCAGTGGCTGGTGCTGAGGGAAGGGCAGCGGGCAAGGAGCCGCAGGCAGCACTTGTTTGACCCATGCGTTGCCTCTGCTTGCAGGCCACACTGCCCAAGGCATTGGGACTTGAGCGCGGCAGCCAGGCGAGGCAGGGCAGCTGCCGCTGAGGCAGCAGAGCCAAGCCCCAAGCCCCTCCGCTCGGTGAGGCTTGGGAAGGGCAGAGCTGGGAGAAGCTGGTGCCCCTCAAACCTCGTTCTCCCAGCAGAGCAGAGGGCACGTAAGGCAGCGCTTTCAGCCAGTGAAAATTGCTGGCTCATGCCTTCCTTTTTCAGAGGCCTGGTTTGCGCAAGGCCAGCGGTACTGCCTGCCCACCAGTGCCCACCCAGGCTGCGGTCGGAGGAGACCTGCTCCTTGCATTGGTCCCGACCAGAGTTCGGCACCAGAAGACACAGCCCCTGAGGGGGCACCGCAGCACACAAGTGTGGCTTGGCATGCCTGGCTCACCAGCAGAAAGGGACCATGCAGACTAAGGTGGAGTCAATCAGCCAGAACGGAGCACAGAGCAACAATACAGTTGAAAACACAAAGCCTAGCTAAGTGTGTGTGAGGTTCCCCGTGGGGAGCCCCGTGATGCTTCTGGGGAGGCCTTGGGCAGGGAGGTGCCTCCTGCCGAGGCCCCCGGCAGCTGGGATGCCGGCTGCAGGGCTTTCGGCAGCTCCAGCTTCCCTCTTCCTGCCCTGCCAGGGGTGAAGGCCAGGCTGCCTGCAGGGATGGGCTACTGCCGCCCCCAGGCCTCCTGAGGAGGGGCAGTGCAGCCCCAAAACCGCCTTGCAAAGCCGGCAGCCCTGGGCGTGGGCTGAGGTGGGTGCCAGGGTGCACGCTGGAGCGCAGACTCTGGGATCCACAGGCCTCCAAGGCCAGGGCCTGCAGGGCCAGGGCAGGGATGACGAGGCTGTGGGGCTCTGACCCTGCAAGAGAGACCGCAGGAACACCTTGTGCTGGCCCTGGGCTGAGAGCAGAGGGGAGCAGGAGGCTTCGTGGCCTCCACGCCCCAAACCAACAGCAAATTTGTGCCCAAAAGCTCTCAGAGGAGGCTTCAGTCCCGGTCAGCTGCCCGTGTCCTGCACTGATTTCGTATGCTCAAACCTTGTGATGGGCAGAAGGCAACATGCTTGTACCCCAAGGCAGCCCCCTTTAGTGGCCAAGCCAAGGACCTGCTCTTAGCATCACTGCAGGAGTAACCGTCTAATTAAAGGCTTGCAATTAGCCCACCTCCAATTAGTGCACAGCAACTCAAACAAAGGGTCTTCTTAAAGGACAAGTCTCCTTAATGCAACCTAAATGGTCCTACGTTCCCTGTGCAGGGGCGACCCTTCTACATCCCCCACCGCCAAGGCTGCGGCGCGCATGGGCATGGGCATTGGCTTCAGGGTCCCAGCTCCTTCCTCAGTGGGAGGCGGCTGCTGCTGGTGGCTTCCTCCATCGCATAGTTGGGCTGACACTATTAAGCCTGCTCCTAATAGGCTCTCTTAAGGCTAATAATGTGGCATACATAGCCAACAAATGCTAGAAGGAGTCACCAAAACTAAAGCAGCACTTTAAAATGCAACTCCTACATTTAGCATCGAGGAAATAAGCCCCTCCACCTTACTCCCAATTTGACACTCTCGGGAGAGTGCTTTAGGGGATGCTAATGCGTGTTTTGCCCTTCCTTGCTCCAACACGGGTCAGGCTCAGCACAGTGGAGAGGGAAAGACTCTGGCGGGGCGGAGGGGGTGGGGTGCGAGCTTTGTGCTCGCCCAGGGCCCTGCACTGCCCCCCTCCTCTGTCCTGCCCCTGAACATCCCAGACTCCGTTGGCTACAGTCGCCTGCTCCTTGCCAGGCCTTTGTGTTGACTCTGATGAGCCTTTGGGCGTTTCATGTCACTCTAGGAGCTGGAAGAGAGCCTGCCTCATGACACGGGGTTGCAAGGAGAGCCACTGGCCGTGGAAGAGGACTGCTTGCCTGGCCTCGCTCAGGAGTCCCATCCTGCCCACCCTGGGCATCTCCCTCTTTCCTGCCCGCTGACACGGTCTTTCTCCGGAGGGAAGCAGTGAGGCTACATCTCCGCACAGTGCTGGGTGGCCTGGGGAAGGCCGGGCACATGCCAAGCGGGGAGCTGGACACAGGTCTCCACCGAGTGCTGTCGGGGGGCTGGCACCGGTGCCTGGGGCACGTGTGCTCCAGGCACTTCCCAAATAAGCTCCACTGGTGCGGCCTTCTCTTCACCTGGATGTTGAGTTCCAGGGCCTCCTGCCACGCCTCCTCCAGCAGGAACAGGGCCTGCGCAGGCGTACTGCTTTCCTGCCCTTCAGCCTGCTCCTGGTGGGGAATGCAGGTGTGCGGGCATGTCCGGGTGTCCTGCCTCATTTCAGCAGGGTCACTTGCTCCTGCTGGTTCCTTCTGTGGCCCCACCTGGCCTCACAGAGCCCCACATCCTGCCCGTCAACCCCAAGGGGGACGCAAGGCCCTCAGCTCACCCAAGAGAGAACCCCCAACCTCCCTCTGCTCGTCCACCCACCCGCCTCAGCATATAGCACGGCCCAAGGCCCATCCCTGGGCCCTGGCACTGTCACGGTCCCTCTCCTGACCACAGGACCCACTGGCGCTGGTGAGTGCCCGAGCAGTTAGGCCGCTGTCTTTTCTCCCATGGCCAGTGACTTGCAGGGCTGTGCAGGACCCAGGAGTCCTGCTGGCCTGTCCCTCCATAACGTACCAGGGGCAGGGAGTCGCAGAGCTGCACCTCGGAGGTGCTCTGGGGCCTAGCAAGTGCAGGGGACCGGAGGGGGCCTGGGAGCATGCCTGGGGCCACTGGCACATCAGGACAGGGCAGGAGCCCAGGAGGGAGAATCCAAGCACACGGGTAGCAGGCCCGGCCGGCCCTGCCGAGCTCCACTGGGTTGAAGAGCGGCCCAGCAGGGGCTGTGCAGGGCAGGGAAATGGGGACTGCTCCCCAGCCTCACAGCCCCAGCCTGCGGGGCTGAGGGGCTGCCCTGGCCCACAGGGCCCTGGCACACGCGTTTGCACATGGGAAGGGAGGCATCTGCACCTCCAGGCAGCAGTCAGCGGCTGGCAGGGTAGGGAGACTACGGGCCCTGCGGCAGATGAGCAGAGCCCGTGGGAGCACAAGGAGCAGCCGAGGGCTGACGGAGGCCCAGGGACAAGCACGGCTCATCCCAGCTTTGCCTGCCTGGAGAGCCCTGCAGCTGCAGCAAAAAGCCAGGCATCTGCGCTCCCAGGTGGCCGGCCGCACCGCTCCACCCCACAGCAACTCCCTCCTTTGCCCTTCACCCTTCCCCATGCAACCCTGAGAAGGGCTCCAGCGTCCCTGCACACCAGCCCTCAGAGCACCCCTGGGGCTGTGGGCACGTCAGGTGCAGCTGTGTCCTGGCCACCATGGTGTGCACCGTGCAGTGTCTCTGTGCGTGTGGAGAGCGCGGGCGCGTGTGCGGATGCGTGTGCAGCGTCAATGGTGTGCCGGGCTGGCGCACGTGCACTGTGCAGGTGCAGGCCTGGCTGTGCGGGAGGGTCTTGGTGAGTGAGAGGTGTGAGCTGTGTGCGTAGCCGTCCTGTGGAGGGTAATGAAGGAAGGGGCATGTGTCTGTGCGTGTGTCTGTGCGCTGTGCTGAGAACGGGTTAGGCGGTGGTGTGCATGCACGTGCACTCTGTGGCGCGCGTGCCTGCATGCTGCGGCCCGTGTGTGGGCGATATTCTGTTCAGGCTCTACAAAATAACTGGAGGAGCACATGGGTTTGTACAGCTCTTCCTTTCATCTTTCAGGAGCACGCTTCCAGACTTCGCCGCAATAGTCACGTTTCCTCTGCACCACCAGCAAGTCCTGGTCCCTTTCCCTTTGAGCCTGGAGAGTCATCCGCTGCCCAGGGCTAGGGCATGGAAAAGGAACCGTTTGGTTTCAGGCACAGGCAGAAGGGCACGGAAATGCTGCAGGCCTAGCGCAGGGCACATCTTCTGGCCTCTGCCTCTGCTGGCATTCCTATGTTTTCTCGGATGGGCGAGGGGCCCCCTGGGGTGCGAGGCAAGGACATGACCACATGACTACCACGGGCAGGTAATCAGCCTGCACAGGAGTCAGGCGCGGGATGAGACTTTGGCCCAAACTGGCATCAAAGCACACGGCAAGGCCTCCACGTGTGGAGACTTGGGGAGGCAAGGACGGAGCGTGCCTTTGGAAAAGGGAGAGCCAAAGCGTCGCTCCAGGAATCCTGTCACCTTGGGTAGCCCCCGTGTTCTGGTCCCACCTGGGAATCCTACCCCTGAGAGCCCAACACCTGCCCCTGGGCTGGAAGGCTGCCTGCTCCCAGGCCACAGCCTCCAAAGCCTGTTGCTCTCCCTCGACGGGTGCCAGAAAAAGACCCCCGCCCCCCTCCCCTCCTCTGGGCTCCTCCTGGGTGTGGAAGGAAGGCCAGTGCAGGGGAAGGCAAAACAGCACCCCCAGCTGGAGAAATTTACCAGAGGAAGCGCTTCTCTTGGGAATTCCTCTGCCGATTCAGCTCTACCCTCTGCTTCCACTCTTCCCGACGCGCTTGGTAAGTCTCCAAGACTTGCAGGGTGTGGCTTGCTCGTACAGAAAGCTGCCTGCAAGAGCAGGGAAAAAGTTCCCTCTCCCCTTCTGGCTGAGGCCCTCCTGCCTCTCCCCTCCACCAGCCCCTGCACACCCGCTCCCGCTGGCGGTGCCCGCAGCCTTCAACTTGCCCCATGCAGCTTGGGGCTGCCTGGCATCGGGGCCTTGCCCAAGGCATTGCCACGTCAACAGAAATCAGGGGACACCATACCCAGCCCCATGGCTCAGGAACTGCGCTTCCTCACACCTCGGACAGGTGCTGCCACTGCACCTTTCCAGGCCGGGGCTGGGGCCGGGGCCCGGGCCCGGGCACACTTACTCTTTGTGCAGCCGCGGCAGTCTCTCGGGCTTCCTCTTCTCTGCTCGGGGCACGAAGGCAGCAGTGCTCGCCTCTTTCCCAAGCGGGGGCCCTGGTGAGGCTGGCCGAACCTCTGGCAGTGGTTCAGGATGCTGCCAAGCCTGCGTTGGCGCCAGAGGACAACTCTGAAGCTGCTTCTCACCTCCCTCACGTGCTCTCAACTCTCAGCACGGGGAGAAGCCAGCCACTACAGGGCCTGTGCGTCCCCCCAGCACACTTGTGTCTGCTTTGCCCTCAGAAAGCCCCATGAGGAGCACAGCGCCAGGCAGGGACCCTGCACTCGTAGCCTGGCCACGCTTCACCACACTTCCCTGCTGGCCCCTCTGCTTACCTGTGCTGCCTTGTGCTGATGCCCGCAAGCAGGAATTGCAGTTCGAGGTCTGCCTTGAGCAGGTCCTTCCTGCTTGCCGTCCTCTTCCGCCTTAGAGGAGCTCTCCCGAATTGTCTGCAGCCAGCTAAAAACACACAAGCCGCGTGAGGTGATTGGAGTTCCGGGTGAGGCTGTTCTGCATCTTGCGCTCACAAGCGGCTCGGGGCCAGCCTCTGCAGCACAAGGCAGTTCTGCTGGAGCTTTTGGTGTAGCTGAGTCCTTGCGTTCATGTCAACAGTGAGGAAAGAAAGCCTTGAGCTGCAGCACTGGCAGCGGGCCCAGGAGGCCCTAAGGAAAGCTCGGGATGCCCAGGTGTGGGCCCTCTCTGGGTGGCACAAGGGGAAAACCAATGCCGTTTGCAGCACCCAGAGCCTGCAGAGACCACTAGGCACCTCCTGCCAAAGGCACTGAAGTCAGGGACGTGCTCAGAAAGACTCTGTTTTGGGGTGAAACGGGACTATTAGTGGGGGAGCCACTGTCGGGGAAGGAGGAAGTGTACTAGGCACACAAGCAAGCCCGGCATGTAGTTCTCTCTGGTATGTAGTTCTCTCTGGCACTCCTCCTGTGCCAGACAACCGCCACACCCCTGCCCCTGCCACCCCAGCCCAACAACCTTCGGAAGACATTCACAGGCATTACGTCCAACCTAAAAAGCAGGGAAAACAGACCCTACTCTCTGCTGCTGGGGCAGGGGCTTCTGACTTTCACATTCCTCTGAGAAGTGCTCTCATTCCCACTGCAACCAAAGGAGGGCCCTTCACATCCATAGGGGAGCAGAAAAACACCCGCCACTGCTGCAGTACTTCTTGCATCAACGCCAGTCCCTGGGACACCACTTGACAACCTCACAGACTTCATACCCACAGAGCGTACAGAAACAGAAACAGCTCCCTCCCTCCCAGAAGCCCAAAAGCACATGGCCACCCGCATGCTTTGCTCCAAGAGCCTCACCTGGCAGCTGGCTTGTTTCCCCTGCTTTCCCATGCCTTTCCTCCCTTCCAGCTGGCCCCAGAGAACGGGGGTGGAGAAAGCCTTTCTCGAGACAGGAGGCGCCCACCACAAGCACTGCCTGGAAGTAGCAAGGCAGAGGAGGCTCCTCAGCAAGCATCGTTCTTTGTCACCATTTGAACAAGAAGGACAGGCAGCTGTGCTCCAGCATTGGACCAAAGAGCCCAATTCCCTTGGAGCTTTGCTCCCAAGCAGGTCTTAGGCCCTTGCTGGCGCACGATCGCGTCCAGCCTTTCCTTTCTGCAGGGCAGTCTTCTGCCCTAGAGTTCTGTGCTGCTTCTACTGCTTTCTCTAGCCCTTAGGCTTCAAAAAGGGGACATGGCTGGCAGGTCCTGGGGACCTCATGCTACTCTCTCCTTTGGCGTGGCTGCAGGCTGGAGGGCAGAGTGTCACACGAGAAGGGGAACAGATTCCTGCCCATCTCTAAGGCGCTCACATGCACAGACTTGCAAGCTAGAGCAGGGCCCCGAGTGCCAGGGCAAAGTGCCCCTCAGCAGTGGCAGCTGCAGTTGGAGCTGCACAACTGCCCCGAGAGCCCCTTCCAGGAGGAGTGCCCCCAGATCTGTCGTGATGAGCAAAGAGAGGCACAGGAGAAGCAGGCCACTAGGCCCGGCACGGCATGTTAAGCTTGCCTCCAGCCCCTCCGCTGCACAGGACAAAAGGAAAACAAACACACCTCTCTCACCAGCCAGCTGGCACTTTACCTTTTCCCTCAGTCTGCTTGTTCTGCTCCCTGTCTTTTGCCGGCCCGCCTTTGGCAGCCTCCCGACACCCTCCGGAGGAAGATGCTGGTCGCACAGGCACAGGCGTGATGACCTCACCCTCACTCCTGGAAACAAGAAAGGGACGAGAGAGACGCTGACAGCAGAGCCTTGCAGAAACCTCCTCTACATGCTTGCCCTCCATCTAGAAAGAGAAAGTCACCAAAAGACTTGTTGGCCGCCCTTCACGTTGCAGTCGGACAGAGTCTACGCAAGAAACAACCCCTTCAAAGAACTCCAAGAGCACAAGGTCACCCTCAGCCTTTTCTCCAAGAGCCTCACCTGGCAGGCAACTTCCTTCCTTTGCTTTTCCACTCCTCCTGCTTTCTCCCCCCAGCACCAGGTGACGCAGGTGGCAAAGGCCTTTCTTGAGCAAGCAGGCACGCAGCAGGAGCACTCCCTGCAGGCAGGAAAGGAGAAGGCTCTGCAGAAAGCGTCTTTGGGAGCACTTGGTCCAGAAGGACAGGCAGATCTGCTCCAGCACCGCATCAAACAGCCTGATCCCCCGGGAGCCGCGCTCTCTAAGAGCTCTTGCTCCCTAGCACGTCCTTGGCACACCTTAGCAGCCTCTTAGCAGTCCACCTTAGCAGCCTCTTAGCAGTCCTCTCCAGGCAATCTTGCTCCCCACCTTCACACGCCCGGCATCCGCCAGAGAGGCAGACCCCCTCCAGCACTGACACCTCGGGCCCAAATGTCCTAAAGCGAAAGAGGAGCTTGCGCTGGCCACCAGGGCGCAGCACCCCGGGGCAAAACTCTCCCAGGCAGCACATCCTGACCAGGGCTCCAACCACCTACCTACTGCCGAGGACCAACGGAACAAACACGCGCACACACACAAACACACGCCCGCCTGCACACCCTCCTCTCGCTCGCCAGTCACCTGTGGCCTGACCTTTTCCGTCCGCCCGCTCTTCCTCTTTCGGGCGTGTCCGGGATCCCTTGCAGGAAGACGCCACTTGCTGCTTCTCACGGGGAAGCTTCAACTCAAATCTGGAAATGACAAGACGCCACGGTGAAGAGAAGGCACCACTTCCCCTTTGCCTCCTGCCGGCCTTGTACTCAGAAAGAAGGCCTTTCGGGGCACGTGGGGCCCTCCAGGCTCACCCAAGACATGCTTAGGTCACAAACACAGGCCCTGTATGGATCGGGTGCCTTCCACACGATGCCTTTCCTCGGCCAGCCACACACAGCACATTCGGGAACCTTGGCTTTTGGAAGCCTCACCCACGAGAAAGAGACCAGTCACAGGAAAATGTGGCCCCCATTCCTCTCTAGGCCTAAGATTGGTTAGCAGTGCCAAACACCGCCACTATTGCCTGTTCCACCCTGGGGAGACCCCCAGAGTCCCAAGTACTTGCAGACAGCAAGCTAGGAAAGAGTTGCTCCGCAGCAAGTCCTTCCTGAGGAGACAAGCTCCAGCAGGACGCTGCTACCAAGCACGAGCTGAGAAGCAAACGTACCGTGGCAACATGAAGACGCTTCTGGGACCCATGCGGAAAGCCGCGCTCCTTCTTCCTTTTACCACCAGGTGTCTCGTCCCTGGCGTCTGAAACAGACACCGAGGTACGTGAGAGCATGCCAGCGCCATTACTGCCTTGCTCCTAAAGGCAGCAAATCTTTCTTGGGCTCAGGGAAGATGCTGCCCCTGGGACACCCTGAAACAAAGCTGTCTTTCCAAATACTAGCCCTCAACGAGGAAAGCAGAAGATGCCCAGCTCAGAGTGCAGAAGGAGGAACACCGTTGCCAGGCGCTTTGCAAGGGCGAGACTCAAGACGGTCAAGGAGGACGCTCCTTCTCTCTGCCTGCAGACATCAGGCACAGGAGAAGGCGTGTGGTTCGCCAGGGTTTCTGCAGGCTGGCGTTTGCCTCTGGAAGGTCTTGCTCTGCCCCTTCTTGGAAAGACAACTCCTGGCTCAGGCGTGCTCTTAGCCCCACAGTGTCTCCAAGCATTCACATGCTTGCATCCATCGCGTGGAAGAGCAGAAAGAGCCGGCCCTTGCTCGGCCTCTGCCCGGTGGCTAAGACCTGCGGGTGCCAACTCCCTCATGGGGGTGCAAGCAGCTGGGCAGGGCCTGATGAGGGATCTTTGGGAACACAGCCTGACCCAAAGGCCCTGGCCCTGGCCCAGAGAACACGCTGGGCAGAGCCCCCCAAGACAGCAGCAGAGAGAAGGAAGAGACAGGCCCGGGAACCAGTGGCTGGGCTACAGCCTTCTTGCATCTCTCTGAGCAAATCTGCTGGCCCTCTGCAGGAGCGAGCCCTTCAGCTCTGACTGCTTTCACATCGCAGCTGCCTAAGGACACCTGGCAGCTTGCGCTCAAGGACAGGGCCCCACGAGAGAGCTGGGGAAGGGCGTTGGGCTGGCGCAAGGAGACATGCCAAGCAGCGGGCGGATGCACGCGTGGCCCAGAAGAGCCTCGCTCATGCCGCAAGGGCCTCCAGGGGCCCTGGGAAGGCCTGATTAGCACCAGAGTCATCGACTTACCCCCAGCAGAGCTTCTAGCAGCTTTCCAGTGCCATCCATGCTGAGGAGGAAGTCGTCATAAAACCTCATTGTCACTTCCTTCTTCCGTACAGAAAGAATGCCAATGCCCTTGAAGACAAAGTCCACGTCCTGTCTTTTTGACATGGCCCAGAAGAACGCCATCGCGGTCTCATGTATGGAACACTGCACCGTTGTCAAAGGCATGCGGGCACACACGGAGAGATTCTTGTACTGCAGAGGGACTATTCTTACGTCACCTAGACCGCAGCAAAAGACGAACAACGTCACCTCGGCAGCAGGCTCCAAGAACAAGGGGACAAGACTTTCTGGCAAGACGCTGCTGCTACAGAGCAGGCTCTTGAATCCCCTGCTGCAGCGCCTAGGAGCGGTTTATGGAGTCCCTCCTGGGAAGAGGCCGAGCACTCTGCAAACTCACGGGCTCAGGGGGGCAGCAGTCATTTGGCCAGGGCAGGAAGCAAAAGAAGAAAACTAACCATCCCGAAGGAACCCTTGACCGGAGGGCAGGACAAGGCAGGCAGATGGGTGCAGGGCCTACGACAAAGGGCCCGGCGCCACGCCATTGTGCCCTCTGGCTAAGCCGATGCCACGTCGATAGATACAAGGGCGAAGCAAAGCGCAAGGACGGCACCGCAGCCCGTAAGGACCATTCGGCCCCTCTGGCCCTTGGTAGCCAGCAAAAGTCTCCCTGCGCTGCTGGGGCCAGCAGCCTATCCCTCCCACGCACCCCGCTGCAGGCGTATTACTAGCAAAGCACACCCGGGGGCCCCTCTGAGCACCTGCTCCTGGCTGGCCTGTCCAGCTCAAACAAGCCAAAGTTGCTCTCAGGCCACTTTGAGGCGTTCAGCCATGTCTTCAGAGCAGTTGGCCTGCCCCTCAAGCTTGGGGCAAGGGCAGGCAAAGGTTTTTAACCTGTCTTCTTACCAGGAATGTCTTCTTGAGCACCCCTGGCCTGGTATTCCTGGGCAACAACCTCCGAAATACGAAACATGGGTCTCCGAACGATCGAAAGCTCCCCGTTCACGGAGCACTCGGAGTGCTTCAGAACATAGAACACCCCCACTCCTAGTATCTTGACACCCTGAGAACAGCAGCAAAGAGGGAGAGAAGGAACAAGCATCAGTAGCCTGGAGACACAAAAACTGTCCGATGGCTTGCCAGAGCGTGGGGGCTGCTGCTCTGCGCCCTGCCCACCCCTAGCATGCCGAGGGCAAGATGGGCCACTTGGGAAAGCTTTGGAGAGAAAGCACATACTCCAGACCTTTCTTTCCTCTTGCTCCTCTGCTCTCCTCAAAAATCTCTTTGCACAAGCAACAGCAGAGACAACATTCCTCCCCTCCATACAGGTGGGGGGAGGGGGTGGCAGGGAGGGGAGCAGGGGGCATTTCCAACAGTGGGCACCAAGTCCTTGGCACTCTGTGGCACAGGGATGTCAGGGCCAGGCAAACCGCCAGCATTTCCGGAGGGGAGGAACAGGACACAAGACCCACCTTGTTCTCTGCCAAGCGCTCTAGAATGTATTCTGAGACGCTGTCCCAAATGCTAACAATCTCTGGAAAGCAAGGCAAAGAGGTATCATGCGCCAAGTCAGCAAGCTCACTACCTTTCAGCACCCCGCTCCCCAGGCAGGTGGCAAGTGCAGGTGAGATGAAACGTACCGCCACCCCAAGCCAAAACACGCAAGGCGCTCCCCAGGACGGCCCTTCCGGACCTCAGCCGCAAGGACACTGCAGGGACGCCTCCGCCCACTTCTAAGCAAGGCTCCTGTCCTTTCAGGTGGCCATGCCAAAGGGCGACCCACCCGCTCGGGAAACGGGGACTAGGTTCCCACAGCAGCGAGAAGACCGTGCAGTGCCTACCCACAGGAGTCACCCACGCTCAGGGCAGCCCCAGCTGCCTCCCCTGCAGGGACCATTTTCACCTCCATTCAACACCTGCACACACACACGCTCTGCACGGCCACCCGAGCAGCCCCAGCCCTTTCAGCCAGCTGCCAGCTCAGGGCACGCAATCCCCACTGCGAGGCAACCCACGGCTTCTGCCTGCACGTGCCCTGGAAGGCACGGGCAGAGGAAGCTCCTCAGGACAACGAGCCAGCCGGCCCGGCTGCCAAACTCACCCCTGGGCTGCCAACGGTCGAGCGGCCTGCTCTCCCGTGCCACCCACTCGCCCTGTCCAGCCCTCCCCTACAGAGCCCAGCGCTTCCATTGCCTGTCTCACGGCTCATACCGTCTACAGCCTTACCGTAACGGTTGAGATTCCTGAGCGTTGGAAACATGTCATGCCACAGTTTCGCCATCTTCGCGCCCCCTCGCGCTCAATGGGGCCCTGTAGCAGGAGGGTGACGAGGAAACTTCTCCTCCCAGGAGCCGCCTCCTCCTCCTCCTCTGCACTTCCCCAGGTAGGCTCCAGCGCTGTCGCGCGGCCTCCCTTCGCCCTCTCGGTGCGCTGCAAAGCAGCTCCTCCAGAGAAGAGCGCTGGCGAGAGCAGCCCCAGCACCTGCACGTGCCAAGGCCTCGCAGGGAAGTGTGGGCAGGGCTCGGGGGCCCCGTGGCGGGAGGGGAGCTGTGACTGTGATGCGGCATGTCCCACTGTGAGCCCAGCCCGTGTCACCAAGGGGCTCACAGGCACCCTTACCGTCCAAAGCATTTCTCTTGGGCCCACAGGAGGGGCAATTTCACAGCCCCAGAGCAGCCAGACCGCAAAGGGGTTTCAGCAGGTCTCCGCTCTGACCTCCTGCTGCAAGTGCGGCTGACCAGAGCAGACTTCCCAGGCCCGGGCGCCACTGAGGGGCCACTGGCTCCATGGATTCCCCCACCACCCCGGGCCCCTGGGCCAGTGCTCCACCACCCTTAGGCTACAGTGCTTTTCCCCGTCTCTCATGGCAATTGCCCCCACTGCCACTACTGCCATTGCCCATCCTCCCGGCCCCCCCCCACCCGGCACCTCTGGGAAGGCTCTGCCTCCACCCTCTCACCCCCCTCCCGTTAGGCCCCTGCCGCCTGATCCTCTTGCGCCTTCTCTTCTCCCGGCTCAACAGCCCCACGCCCTCAGCCTCTCCTCGCACTGCTGGGCTCCAGCTGCCCACCAGCTCCCAGCCCGCCCCACAACGAACGGCTCCTCCAGGGCCACGCTCCCTTCCTGGTGTCCCTGCCCCCCTGCAGCTCCCCCATGGGCCACAGTCCCCTCAGAGGCGCACCTCCTCTGGCATGAAGCGCCTCCTTCCAAAAGTACCTCTCCAGCCATGTCCCCAGCAACGGCTCCTTGCACGGCTCGCCTTCGCTTCCTTCTGCTTTTCTCCAGAAACACGCCTCTGCACCCTTCTCCTCACGAGTGCCCCTTCGTGTGGCCTCCTGTGGCTCCACGGAGGCCGCCCCCAGCTGCGGGATCTGCGGCCCTGCCGCCGCATGCCCCAGGCAGGGGCCGGGCCTCGGTGCCCCGCTCCTCCCTCCCTCCCTCCCTCCCTGCTTGCCTGCCTGCCTGCCTGCCTGCCCGCCCGCTGCCCCAGCGTTGGGGGAAAGCCTTGCCCGGGCCCTGGGCGGCGCTGCGGGCTCCCTGCTGTGCCCAGAGCCCCCGGCCCCGCACGGGCAGCCCCGAGCAGCACGCCCAGGTGGCACTGCTTGCTGCGCAGTAAGGACTGGTGCCAGGGACTGTCGGGGATGGGGGAGGCCCCGCTGCCCGCGGGGAGGCGGGAGGCAGGCAGCGTTGAGCCGGGGCCCGGCAGCCCACCGGGAGCTGGTGGGGGTGTGGGGCAGAGCCATAGCAAGGGAAGGGGCCAGAGTGCAGGAGGCAATCCCAGGTGCCCCCTCCCCGAGCAGAGGGGCCTGGGAGAAGGCAGGGGGTCAGGGCCAGGCCGGGGGCTGGTGGCCGGGTGCTTGGCTGCGCCATGCTGACCTGCTCATGCCAGGGCATGGCTGCTTTGCGCCGATTGCAGGCAGTGTCCCCCCGCGGAGGAGCTGGCCCCTGCTGGCTTCCCCTTGGGCCATGCAGCTGCCTGCCAGTGCTCAAGGTCCCGCCGGGGCTCCAGCGACGCTGGGAGAGGTGCCGAGGGGGCACCGGCTGCTGCTAGCAACTTCCCGGGGACCCCTGAGGCAGTGGCTGGTGCTGAGGGAAGGGCAGCTGGCAAGGAGCCGCAGGCAGCACTTGTTTGACCCATGCGTTGCCTCTGCTTGCAGGCCACACTGCCCAAGGCATTGGGACTTGAGCGCGGCAGCCAGGCGAGGCAGGGCAGCTGCCGCTGAGGCAGCAGAGCCAAGCCCCAAGCCCCTCCGCTCGGTGAGGCTTGGGAAGGGCAGAGCTGGGAGAAGCTGGTGCCCCTCAAACCTCGTTCTCCCAGCAGAGCAGAGGGCACGTAAGGCAGCGCTTTCAGCCAGTGAAAATTGCTGGCTCATGCCTTCCTTTTTCAGAGGCCTGGTTTGCGCAAGGCCAGCGGTGCTGCCTGCCCACCAGTGCCCACCCAGGCTGCGGTCGGAGGAGACCTGCTCCTTGCATTGGTCCCGACCAGAGTTCGGCACCAGAAGACACAGCCCCTGAGGGGGCACCGCAGCACACAAGTGTGGCTTGGCATGCCTGGCTCACCAGCAGAAAGGGACCATGCAGACTAAGGTGGAGTCAATCAGCCAGAACGGAGCACAGAGCAACAATACAGTTGAAAACACAAAGCCTAGCTAAGTGTGTGTGAGGTTCCCCGTGGGGAGCCCCGTGATGCTTCTGGGGAGGCCTTGGGCAGGGAGGTGCCTCCTGCCGAGGCCCCCGGCAGCTGGGATGCCGGCTGCAGGGCTTTCGGCAGCTCCAGCTTCCCTCTTCCTGCCCTGCCAGGGGTGAAGGCCAGGCTGCCTGCAGGGATGGGCTACTGCCGCCCCCAGGCCTCCTGAGGAGGGGCAGTGCAGCCCCAAAACCGCCTTGCAAAGCCGGCAGCCCTGGGCGTGGGCTGAGGTGGGTGCCAGGGTGCACGCTGGAGCGCAGACTCTGGGATCCACAGGCCTCCAAGGCCAGGGCCTGCAGGGCCAGGGCAGGGATGACGAGGCTGTGGGGCTCTGACCCTGCAAGAGAGACCGCAGGAACACCTTGTGCTGGCCCTGGGCTGAGAGCAGAGGGGAGCAGGAGGCTTCGTGGCCTCCACGCCCCAAACCAACAGCAAATTTGTGCCCAAAAGCTCTCAGAGGAGGCTTCAGTCCCGGTCAGCTGCCCGTGTCCTGCACTGATTTCGTATGCTCAAACCTTGTGATGGGCAGAAGGCAACATGCTTGTACCCCAAGGCAGCCCCCTTTAGTGGCCAAGCCAAGGACCTGCTCTTAGCATCACTGCAGGAGTAACCGTCTAATTAAAGGCTTGCAATTAGCCCACCTCCAATTAGTGCACAGCAACTCAAACAAAGGGTCTTCTTAAAGGACAAGTCTCCTTAATGCAACCTAAATGGTCCTACGTTCCCTGTGCAGGGGCGACCCTTCTACATCCCCCACCGCCAAGGCTGCGGCGCGCATGGGCATGGGCATTGGCTTCAGGGTCCCAGCTCCTTCCTCAGTGGGAGGCGGCTGCTGCTGGTGGCTTCCTCCATCGCATAGTTGGGCTGACACTATTAAGCCTGCTCCTAATAGGCTCTCTTAAGGCTAATAATGTGGCATACATAGCCAACAAATGCTAGAAGGAGTCACCAAAACTAAAGCAGCACTTTAAAATGCAACTCCTACATTTAGCATCGAGGAAATAAGCCCCTCCACCTTACTCCCAATTTGACACTCTCGGGAGAGTGCTTTAGGGGATGCTAATGCGTGTTTTGCCCTTCCTTGCTCCAACACGGGTCAGGCTCAGCACAGTGGAGAGGGAAAGACTCTGGCGGGGCGGAGGGGGTGGGGTGCGAGCTTTGTGCTCGCCCAGGGCCCTGCACTGGCCCCCTCCTCTGTCCTGCCCCTGAACATCCCAGACTCCGTTGGCTACAGTCGCCTGCTCCTTGCCAGGCCTTTGTGTTGACTCTGATGAGCCTTTGGGCGTTTCATGTCACTCTAGGAGCTGGAAGAGAGCCTGCCTCATGACACGGGGTTGCAAGGAGAGCCACTGGCCGTGGAAGAGGACTGCTTGCCTGGCCTCGCTCAGGAGTCCCATCCTGCCCACCCCGGGCATCTCTCTCTTTCCTGCCCGCTGACACGGTCTTTCTCCGGAGGGAAGCAGTGAGGCTACATCTCCGCACAGTGCTGGGTGGCCTGGGGAAGGCCGGGCACATGCCAAGCGGGGAGCTGGACACAGGTCTCCACCGAGTGCTGTCGGGGGGCTGGCACCGGTGCCTGGGGCACGTGTGCTCCAGGCACTTCCCAAATAAGCTCCACTGGTGCGGCCTCCTCTTCACCTGGATGTTGAGTTCCAGGGCCTCCTGCCACGCCTCCTCCAGCAGGAACAGGGCCTGCGCAGGCGTACTGCTTTCCTGCCCTTCAGCCTGCTCCTGGTGGGGAATGCAGGTGTGCGGGCATGTCCGGGTGTCCTGCCTCATTTCAGCAGGGTCACTTGCTCCTGCTGGTTCCTTCTGTGGCCCCACCTGGCCTCACAGAGCCCCACATCCTGCCCGTCAACCCCAAGGGGGACGCAAGGCCCTCAGCTCACCCAAGAGAGAACCCCCAACCTCCCTCTGCTCGTCCACCCACCCGCCTCAGCATATAGCACGGCCCAAGGCCCATCCCTGGGCCCTGGCACTGTCACGGTCCCTCTCCTGACCACAGGACCCACTGGCGCTGGTGAGTGCCCGAGCAGTTAGGCCGCTGTCTTTTCTCCCATGGCCAGTGACTTGCAGGGCTGTGCAGGACCCAGGAGTCCTGCTGGCCTGTCCCTCCATAACGTACCAGGGGCAGGGAGTCGCAGAGCTGCACCTCGGAGGTGCTCTGGGGCCTAGCAAGTGCAGGGGACCGGAGGGGGCCTGGGAGCATGCCTGGGGCCACTGGCACATCAGGACAGGGCAGGAGCCCAGGAGGGAGAATCCAAGCACACGGGTAGCAGGCCCGGCCGGCCCTGCCGAGCTCCACTGGGTTGAAGAGCGGCCCAGCAGGGGCTGTGCAGGGCAGGGAAATGGGGACTGCTCCCCAGCCTCACAGCCCCAGCCTGCGGGGCTGAGGGGCTGCCCTGGCCCACAGGGCCCTGGCACACGCGTTTGCACATGGGAAGGGAGGCATCTGCACCTCCAGGCAGCAGTCAGCGGCTGGCAGGGTAGGGAGACTACGGGCCCTGCGGCAGATGAGCAGAGCCCGTGGGAGCACAAGGAGCAGCCGAGGGCTGACGGAGGCCCAGGGACAAGCACGGCTCATCCCAGCTTTGCCTGCCTGGAGAGCCCTGCAGCTGCAGCAAAAAGCCAGGCATCTGCGCTCCCAGGTGGCCGGCCGCACCGCTCCACCCCACAGCAACTCCCTCCTTTGCCCTTCACCCTTCCCCATGCAACCCTGAGAAGGGCTCCAGCGTCCCTGCACACCAGCCCTCAGAGCACCCCTGGGGCTGTGGGCACGTCAGGTGCAGCTGTGTCCTGGCCACCATGGTGTGCACCGTGCAGTGTCTCTGTGCGTGTGGAGAGCGCGGGCGCGTGTGCGGATGCGTGTGCAGCGTCAATGGTGTGCCGGGCTGGCGCACGTGCACTGTGCAGGTGCAGGCCTGGCTGTGCGGGAGGGTCTTGGTGAGTGAGAGGTGTGAGCTGTGTGCGTAGCCGTCCTGTGGAGGGTAATGAAGGAAGGGGCATGTGTCTGTGCGTGTGTCTGTGCGCTGTGCTGAGAACGGGTTAGGCGGTGGTGTGCATGCACGTGCACTCTGTGGCGCGCGTGCCTGCATGCTGCAGCCCGTGTGTGGGCGATATTCTGTTCAGGCTCTACAAAATAACTGGAGGAGCACATGGGTTTGTACAGCTCTTCCTTTCATCTTTCAGGAGCACGCTTCCAGACTTCGCCGCAATAGTCACGTTTCCTCTGCACCACCAGCAAGTCCTGGTCCCTTTCCCTTTGAGCCTGGAGAGTCATCCGCTGCCCAGGGCTAGGGCATGGAAAAGGAACCGTTTGGTTTCAGGCACAGGCAGAAGGGCACGGAAATGCTGCAGGCCTAGCGCAGGGCACATCTTCTGGCCTCTGCCTCTGCTGGCATTCCTATGCTTTCTCGGATGGGCGAGGGGCCCCCTGGGGTGCGAGGCAAGGACATGACCACATGACTACCACGGGCAGGTAATCAGCCTGCACAGGAGTCAGGCGCGGGATGAGACTTTGGCCCAAACTGGCATCAAAGCACACGGCAAGGCCTCCACGTGTGGAGACTTGGGGAGGCAAGGACGGAGCGTGCCTTTGGAAAAGGGAGAGCCAAAGCGTCGCTCCAGGAATCCTGTCACCTTGGGTAGCCCCCGTGTTCTGGTCCCACCTGGGAATCCTACCCCTGAGAGCCCAACACCTGCCCCTGGGCTGGAAGGCTGCCTGCTCCCAGGCCACAGCCTCCAAAGCCTGTTGCTCTCCCTCGACGGGTGCCAGAAAAAGACCCCCCCCCCCCTCCCCTCCTCTGGGCTCCTCCTGGGTGTGGAAGGAAGGCCAGTGCAGGGGAAGGCAAAACAGCACCCCCAGCTGGAGAAATTTACCAGAGGAAGCGCTTCTCTTGGGAATTCCTCTGCCGATTCAGCTCTACCCTCTGCTTCCACTCTTCCCGACGCGCTTGGTAAGTCTCCAAGACTTGCAGGGTGTGGCTTGCTCGTACAGAAAGCTGCCTGCAAGAGCAGGGAAAAAGTTCCCTCTCCCCTTCTGGCTGAGGCCCTCCTGCCTCTCCCCTCCACCAGCCCCTGCACACCCGCTCCCGCTGGCGGTGCCCGCAGCCTTCAACTTGCCCCATGCAGCTTGGGGCTGCCTGGCATCAGGGCCTTGCCCAAGGCATTGCCACGTCAACAGAAATCAGGGGACACCATACCCAGCCCCATGGCTCAGGAACTGCGCTTCCTCACACCTCGGACAGGTGCTGCCACTGCACCTTTCCAGGCCGGGGCTGGGGCCGGGGCCCGGGCCCGGGCACACTTACTCTTTGTGCAGCCGCGGCAGTCTCTCGGGCTTCCTCTTCTCTGCTCGGGGCACGAAGGCAGCAGTGCTCGCCTCTTTCCCAAGCGGGGGCCCTGGTGAGGCTGGCCGAACCTCCGGCAGTGGTTCAGCATGCCGCCAAGCCTGCGTTGGCGCCAGAGGACAACTCTGAAGCTGCTTCTCACCTCCCTCACGTGCTCTCAACTCTCAGCACAGGGAGAAGCCAGCCACTACAGGGCCTGTGCGTCCCCCCAGCACACTTGTGTCTGCTTTGCCCTCAGAAAGCCCCATGAGGAGCACAGCGCCAGGCAGGGACCCTGCACTCGTAGCCTGGCCACGCTTCACCACACTTCCCTGCTGGCCCCTCTGCTTACCTGTGCTGCCTTGTGCTGATGCCCGCAAGCAGGAATTGCAGTTCGAGGTCTGCCTTGAGCAGGTCCTTCCTGCTTGCCGTCCTCTTCCGCCTTAGAGGAGCTCTCCCGAATTGTCTGCAGCCGGCTAAAAACACACAAGCCGCGTGAGGTGATTGGAGTTCCGGGTGAGGCTGTTCTGCATCTTGCGCTCACAAGCGGCTCGGGGCCAGCCTCTGCAGCACAAGGCAGTTCTGCTGGAGCTTTTGGTGTAGCTGAGTCCTTGCGTTCATGTCAACAGTGAGGAAAGAAAGCCTTGAGCTGCAGCACTGGCAGCGGGCCCAGGAGGCCCTAAGGAAAGCTCGGGATGCCCAGGTGTGGGCCCTCTCTGGGTGGCACAAGGGGAAAACCAATGCCGTTTGCAGCACCCAGAGCCTGCAGAGACCACTAGGCACCTCCTGCCAAAGGCACTGAAGTCAGGGACGTGCTCAGAAAGACTCTGTTTTGGGGTGAAACGGGACTATTAGTGGGGGAGCCACTGTCGGGGAAGGAGGAAGTGTACTAGGCACACAAGCAAGCCCGGCATGTAGTTCTCTCTGGTATGTAGTTCTCTCTGGCACTCCTCCTGTGCCAGACAACCGCCACACCCCTGCCCCTGCCACCCCAGCCCAACAACCTTCGGAAGACATTCACAGGCATTACGTCCAACCTAAAAAGCAGGGAAAACAGACCCTACTCTCTGCTGCTGGGGCAGGGGCTTCTGACTTTCACATTCCTCTGAGAAGTGCTCTCATTCCCACTGCAACCAAAGGAGGGCCCTTCACATCCATAGGGGAGCAGAAAAACACCCGCCACTGCTGCAGTACTTCTTGCATCAACGCCAGTCCCTGGGACACCACTTGACAACCTCACAGACTTCATACCCACAGAGCGTACAGAAACAGAAACAGCTCCCTCCCTCCCAGAAGCCCAAAAGCACACGGCCACCCGCATGCTTTGCTCCAAGAGCCTCACCTGGCAGCTGGCTTGTTTCCCCTGCTTTCCCATGCCTTTCCTCCCTTCCAGCTGGCCCCAGAGAACGGGGGTGGAGAAAGCCTTTCTCGAGACAGGAGGCGCCCACCACAAGCACTGCCTGGAAGTAGCAAGGCAGAGGAGGCTCCTCAGCAAGCATCGTTCTTTGTCACCATTTGAACAAGAAGGACAGGCAGCTGTGCTCCAGCATCGGACCAAAGAGCCCAATTCCCTTGGAGCTTTGCTCCCAAGCAGGTCTTAGGCCCTTGCTGGCGCACGATCGCGTCCAGCCTTTCCTTTCTGCAGGGCAGTCTTCTGCCCTAGAGTTCTGTGCTGCTTCTACTGCTTTCTCTAGCCCTTAGGCTTCAAAAAGGGGACATGGCTGGCAGGTCCTGGGGACCTCATGCTACTCTCTCCTTTGGCGTGGCTGCAGGCTGGAGGGCAGAGTGTCACACGAGAAGGGGAACAGATTCCTGCCCATCTCTAAGGCGCTCACATGCACAGACTTGCAAGCTAGAGCAGGGCCCCGAGTGCCAGGGCAAAGTGCCCCTCAGCAGTGGCAGCTGCAGTTGGAGCTGCACAACTGCCCCGAGAGCCCCTTCCAGGAGGAGTGCCCCCAGATCTGTCGTGATGAGCAAAGAGAGGCACAGGAGAAGCAGGCCACTAGGCCCGGCACGGCATGTTAAGCTTGCCTCCAGCCCCTCCGCTGCACAGGACAAAAGGAAAACAAACACACCTCTCTCACCAGCCAGCTGGCACTTTACCTTTTCCCTCAGTCTGCTTGTTCTGCTCCCTGTCTTTTGCCGGCCCGCCTTTGGCAGCCTCCCGACACCCTCCGGAGGAAGATGCTGGTCGCACAGGCACAGGCGTGATGACCTCACCCTCACTCCTGGAAACAAGAAAGGGACGAGAGAGACGCTGACAGCAGAGCCTTGCAGAAACCTCCTCTACATGCTTGCCCTCCATCTAGAAAGAGAAAGTCACCAAAAGACTTGTTGGCCGCCCTTCACGTTGCAGTCGGACAGAGTCTACGCAAGAAACAACCCCTTCAAAGAGCTCCAAGAGCACAAGGTCACCCTCAGCCTTTTCTCCAAGAGCCTCACCTGGCAGGCAACTTCCTTCCTTTGCTTTTCCACTCCTCCTGCTTTCTCCCCCCAGCACCAGGTGACGCAGGTGGCAAAGGCCTTTCTTGAGCAAGCAGGCACGCAGCAGGAGCACTCCCTGCAGGCAGGAAAGGAGAAGGCTCTGCAGAAAGCGTCTTTGGGAGCACTTGGTCCAGAAGGACAGGCAGATCTGCTCCAGCACCGCATCAAACAGCCTGATCCCCCGGGAGCCGCGCTCTCTAAGAGCTCTTGCTCCCTAGCACGTCCTTGGCACACCTTAGCAGCCTCTTAGCAGTCCACCTTAGCAGCCTCTTAGCAGTCCTCTCCAGGCAATCTTGCTCCCCACCTTCACACGCCCGGCATCCGCCAGAGAGGCAGACCCCCTCCAGCACTGACACCTCGGGCCCAAATGTCCTAAAGCGAAAGAGGAGCTTGCGCTGGCCACCAGGGCGCAGCACCCCGGGGCAAAACTCTCCCAGGCAGCACATCCTGACCAGGGCTCCAACCACCTACCTACTGCCGAGGACCAACGGAACAAACACGCGCACACACACAAACACACGCCCGCCTGCACACCCTCCTCTCGCTCGCCAGTCACCTGTGGCCTGACCTTTTCCGTCCGCCCGCTCTTCCTCTTTCGGGCGTGTCCGGGATCCCTTGCAGGAAGACGCCACTTGCTGCTTCTCACGGGGAAGCTTCAACTCAAATCTGGAAATGACAAGACGCCACGGTGAAGAGAAGGCACCACTTCCCCTTTGCCTCCTGCCGGCCTTGTACTCAGAAAGAAGGCCTTTCGGGGCACGTGGGGCCCTCCAGGCTCACCCAAGACATGCTTAGGTCACAAACACAGGCCCTGTATGGATCGGGTGCCTTCCACACGATGCCTTTCCTCGGCCAGCCACACACAGCACATTCGGGAACCTTGGCTTTTGGAAGCCTCACCCACGAGAAAGAGACCAGTCACAGGAAAATGTGGCCCCCATTCCTCTCTAGGCCTAAGATTGGTTAGCAGTGCCAAACACCGCCACTATTGCCTGTTCCACCCTGGGGAGACCCCCAGAGTCCCAAGTACTTGCAGACAGCAAGCTAGGAAAGAGTTGCTCCGCAGCAAGTCCTTCCTGAGGAGACAAGCTCCAGCAGGACGCTGCTACCAAGCACGAGCTGAGAAGCAAACGTACCGTGGCAACATGAAGACGCTTCTGGGACCCATGCGGAAAGCCGCGCTCCTTCTTCCTTTTACCACCAGGTGTCTCGTCCCTGGCGTCTGAAACAGACACCGAGGTACGTGAGAGCATGCCAGCGCCATTACTGCCTTGCTCCTAAAGGCAGCAAATCTTTCTTGGGCTCAGGGAAGATGCTGCCCCTGGGACACCCTGAAACAAAGCTGTCTTTCCAAATACTAGCCCTCAACGAGGAAAGCAGAAGATGCCCAGCTCAGAGTGCAGAAGGAGGAACACCGTTGCCAGGCGCTTTGCAAGGGCGAGACTCAAGACGGTCAAGGAGGACGCTCCTTCTCTCTGCCTGCAGACATCAGGCACAGGAGAAGGCGTGTGGTTCGCCAGGGTTTCTGCAGGCTGGCGTTTGCCTCTGGAAGGTCTTGCTCTGCCCCTTCTTGGAAAGACAACTCCTGGCTCAGGCGTGCTCTTAGCCCCACAGTGTCTCCAAGCATTCACATGCTTGCATCCATCGCGTGGAAGAGCAGAAAGAGCCGGCCCTTGCTCGGCCTCTGCCCGGTGGCTAAGACCTGCGGGTGCCAACTCCCTCATGGGGGTGCAAGCAGCTGGGCAGGGCCTGATGAGGGATCTTTGGGAACACAGCCTGACCCAAAGGCCCTGGCCCTGGCCCAGAGAACACGCTGGGCAGAGCCCCCCAAGACAGCAGCAGAGAGAAGGAAGAGACAGGCCCGGGAACCAGTGGCTGGGCTACAGCCTTCTTGCATCTCTCTGAGCAAATCTGCTGGCCCTCTGCAGGAGCGAGCCCTTCAGCTCTGACTGCTTTCACATCGCAGCTGCCTAAGGACACCTGGCAGCTTGCGCTCAAGGACAGGGCCCCACGAGAGAGCTGGGGAAGGGCGTTGGGCTGGCGCAAGGAGACATGCCAAGCAGCGGGCGGATGCACGCGTGGCCCAGAAGAGCCTCGCTCATGCCGCAAGGGCCTCCAGGGGCCCTGGGAAGGCCTGATTAGCGCCAGAGTCATCGACTTACCCCCAGCAGAGCTTCTAGCAGCTTTCCAGTGCCATCCATGCTGAGGAGGAAGTCGTCATAAAACCTCATTGTCACTTCCTTCTTCCGTACAGAAAGAATGCCAATGCCCTTGAAGACAAAGTCCACGTCCTGTCTTTTTGACATGGCCCAGAAGAACGCCATCGCGGTCTCATGTATGGAACACTGCACCGTTGTCAAAGGCATGCGGGCACACACGGAGAGATTCTTGTACTGCAGAGGGACTATTCTTACGTCACCTAGACCGCAGCAAAAGACGAACAACGTCACCTCGGCAGCAGGCTCCAAGAACAAGGGGACAAGACTTTCTGGCAAGACGCTGCTGCTACAGAGCAGGCTCTTGAATCCCCTGCTGCAGCGCCTAGGAGCGGTTTATGGAGTCCCTCCTGGGAAGAGGCCGAGCACTCTGCAAACTCACGGGCTCAGGGGGGCAGCAGTCATTTCGCCAGGGCAGGAAGCAAAAGAAGAAAACTAACCATCCCGTAGGAACCCTTGACCGGAGGGCAGGACAAGGCGGGCAGATGGGTGCAGGGCCCACGACAAAGGGCCCGGCGCCACGCCATTGTGCCCTCTGGCTAAGCCGATGCCACGTCGATAGATACAAGGGCGAAGCAAAGCGCAAGGACGGCACCGCAGCCCGTAAGGACCATTCGGCCCCTCTGGCCCTTGGTAGCCAGCAAAAGTCTCCCTGCGCTGCTGGGGCCAGCAGCCTATCCCTCCCACGCACCCCGCTGCAGGCGTATTACTAGCAAAGCACACCCGGGGGCCCCTCTGAGCACCTGCTCCTGGCTGGCCTGTCCAGCTCAAACAAGCCAAAGTTGCTCTCAGGCCACTTTGAGGCGTTCAGCCACGTCTTCAGAGCAGTTGGCCTGCCCCTCAAGCTTGGGACAAGGGCAGGCAAAGGTTTTTAACCTGTCTTCTTACCAGGAATGTCTTCTTGAGCGCCCCTGGCCTGGTATTCCTGGGCAACAACCTCCGAAATACGAAACATGGGTCTCCGAACGATCGAAAGCTCCCCGTTCACGGAGCACTCGGAGTGCTTCAGAACATAGAACACCCCCACTCCTAGTATCTTGACACCCTGAGAACAGCAGCAAAGAGGGAGAGAAGGAACAAGCATCAGTAGCCTGGAGACACAAAAACTGTCCGATGGCTTGCCAGAGCGTGGGGGCTGCTGCTCTGCGCCCTGCCCACCCCTAGCATGCCGAGGGCAAGATGGGCCACTTGGGAAAGCTTTGGAGAGAAAGCACATACTCCAGACCTTTCTTTCCTCTTGCTCCTCTGCTCTCCTCAAAAATCTCTTTGCACAAGCAACAGCAGAGACAACATTCCTCCCCTCCATACAGGTGGGGGGAGGGGGTGGCAGGGAGGGGAGCAGGGGGCATTTCCAACAGTGGGCACCAAGTCCTTGGCACTCTGTGGCACAGGGATGTCAGGGCCAGGCAAACCGCCAGCATTTCCGGAGGGGAGGAACAGGACACAAGACCCACCTTGTTCTCTGCCAAGCGCTCTAGAATGTATTCTGAGACGCTGTCCCAAATGCTAACAATCTCTGGAAAGCAAGGCAAAGAGGTATCATGCGCCAAGTCAGCAAGCTCACTACCTTTCAGCACCCCGCTCCCCAGGCAGGTGGCAAGTGCAGGTGAGATGAAACGTACCGCCACCCCAAGCCAAAACACGCAAGGCGCTCCCCAGGACGGCCCTTCCGGACCTCAGCCGCAAGGACACTGCAGGGACGCCTCCGCCCACTTCTAAGCAAGGCTCCTGTCCTTTCAGGTGGCCATGCCAAAGGGCGACCCACCCGCTCGGGAAACGGGGACTAGGTTCCCACAGCAGCGAGAAGACCGTGCAGTGCCTACCCACAGGAGTCACCCACGCTCAGGGCAGCCCCAGCTGCCTCCCCTGCAGGGACCATTTTCACCTCCATTCAACGCCTGCACACACACACGCTCTGCACGGCCACCCGAGCAGCCCCAGCCCTTTCAGCCAGCTGCCAGCTCAGGGCACGCAATCCCCACTGCGAGGCAACCCACGGCTTCTGCCTGCACGTGCCCTGGAAGGCACGGGCAGAGGAAGCTCCTCAGGACAACGAGCCAGCCGGCCCGGCTGCCAAACTCACCCCTGGGCTGCCAACGGTCGAGCGGCCTGCTCTCCCGTGCCACCCACTCGCCCTGTCCAGCCCTCCCCTACAGAGCCCAGCGCTTCCATTGCCTGTCTCGCGGCTCATACCGTCTACAGCCTTACCGTAACGGTTGAGATTCCTGAGCGTTGGAAACATGTCATGCCACAGTTTCGCCATCTTCGCGCCCCCTCGCGCTCAATGGGGCCCTGTAGCAGGAGGGTGACGAGGAAACTTCTCCTCCCAGGAGCCGCCTCCTCCTCCTCCTCTGCACTTCCCCAGGTAGGCTCCAGCGCTGTCGCGCGGCCTCCCTTCGCCCTCTCGGTGCGCTGCAAAGCAGCTCCTCCAGAGAAGAGCGCTGGCGAGAGCAGCCCCAGCACCTGCACGTGCCAAGGCCTCGCAGGGAAGTGTGGGCAGGGCTCGGGGGCCCCGTGGCGGGAGGGGAGCTGTGACTGTGATGCGGCATGTCCCACTGTGAGCCCAGCCCGTGTCACCAAGGGGCTCACAGGCACCCTTACCGTCCAAAGCATTTCTCTTGGGCCCACAGGAGGGGCAATTTCACAGCCCCAGAGCAGCCAGACTGCAAAGGGGTTTCAGCAGGTCTCCGCTCTGACCTCCTGCTGCAAGTGCGGCTGACCAGAGCAGACTTCCCAGGCCCGGGCGCCACTGAGGGGCCACTGGCTCCATGGATTCCCCCACCACCCCGGGCCCCTGGGCCAGTGCTCCACCACCCTTAGGCTACAGCGCTTTTCCCCGTCTCTCATGGCAATTGCCCCCACTGCCACTACTGCCATTGCCCATCCTCCCGGCCCCCCCCCACCCGGCACCTCTGGGAAGGCTCTGCCTCCACCCTCTCACCCCCCTCCCGTTAGGCCCCTGCCGCCTGATCCTCTTGCGCCTTCTCTTCTCCCGGCTCAACAGCCCCACGCCCTCAGCCTCTCCTCGCACTGCTGGGCTCCAGCTGCCCACCAGCTCCCAGCCCGCCCCACAACGAACGGCTCCTCCAGGGCCACGCTCCCTTCCTGGTGTCCCTGCCCCCCTGCAGCTCCCCCACGGGCCACAGTCCCCTCAGAGGCGCACCTCCTCTGGCATGAAGCGCCTCCTTCCAAAAGTACCTCTCCAGCCATGTCCCCAGCAACGGCTCCTTGCACGGCTCGCCTTCGCTTCCTTCTGCTTTTCTCCAGAAACACGCCTCTGCACCCTTCTCCTCACGAGTGCCCCTTCCTGTGGCTCCACGGAGGCCGCCCCCAGCTGCGGGATCTGCGGCCCTGCCGCCGCATGCCCCAGGCAGGGGCCGGGCCTCGGTGCCCCGCTCCTCCCTCCCTCCCTCCCTCCCTCCCTCCCTGCCTGCCTGCCTGCCTGCCTGCCTGCCCGCCCGCTGCCCCAGCGTTGGGGGAAAGCCTTGCCCGGGCCCTGGGCGGCGCTGCGGGCTCCCTGCTGTGCCCAGAGCCCCCGGCCCCGCACGGGCAGCCCCGAGCAGCACGCCCAGGTGGCACTGCTTGCTGCGCAGTAAGGACTGGTGCCAGGGACTGTCAGGGATGGGGGAGGCCCCACTGCCCGCGGGCAGGCGGGAGGCAGGCAGCGTTGAGCCGGGGCCCGGCAGCCCACCGGGAGCTGGTGGGGGTGTGGGGCAGAGCCATAGCAAGGGAAGGGGCCAGAGTGCAGGAGGCAATCCCAGGTGCCCCCTCCCCGAGCAGAGGGGCCTGGGAGAAGGCAGGGGGTCAGGGCCAGGCCGGGGGCTGGTGGCCGGGTGCTTGGCTGCGCCATGCTGACCTGCTCATGCCAGGGCATGGCTGCTTTGCGCCGATTGCAGGCAGTGTCCCCCCGCGGAGGAGCTGGCCCCTGCTGGCTTCCCCTTGGGCCATGCAGCTGCCTGCCAGTGCTCAAGGTCCCGCCGGGGCTCCAGCGACGCTGGGAGAGGTGCCGAGGGGGCACCGGCTGCTGCTAGCAACTTCCCGGGGACCCCTGAGGCAGTGGCTGGTGCTGAGGGAAGGGCAGCGGGCAAAGAGCCGCAGGCAGCACTTGTTTGACCCATGCGTTGCCTCTGCTTGCAGGCCACACTGCCCAAGGCATTGGGACTTGAGCGCGGCAGCCAGGCGAGGCAGGGCAGCTGCCGCTGAGGCAGCAGAGCCAAGCCCCAAGCCCCTCCGCTCGGTGAGGCTTGGGAAGGGCAGAGCTGGGAGAAGCTGGTGCCCCTCAAACCTCGTTCTCCCAGCAGAGCAGAGGGCACGTAAGGCAGCGCTTTCAGCCAGTGAAAATTGCTGGCTCATGCCTTCCTTTTTCAGAGGCCTGGTTTGCGCAAGGCCAGCGGTGCTGCCTGCCCACCAGTGCCCACCCAGGCTGCGGTCGGAGGAGACCTGCTCCTTGCATTGGTCCCGACCAGAGTTCGGCACCAGAAGACACAGCCCCTGAGGGGGCACCGCAGCACACAAGTGTGGCTTGGCATGCCTGGCTCACCAGCAGAAAGGGACCATGCAGACTAAGGTGGAGTCAATCAGCCAGAACGGAGCACAGAGCAACAATACAGTTGAAAACACAAAGCCTAGCTAAGTGTGTGTGAGGTTCCCCGTGGGGAGCCCCGTGATGCTTCTGGGGAGGCCTTGGGCAGGGAGGTGCCTCCTGCCGAGGCCCCCGGCAGCTGGGATGCCGGCTGCAGGGCTTTCGGCAGCTCCAGCTTCCCTCTTCCTGCCCTGCCAGGGGTGAAGGCCAGGCTGCCTGCAGGGATGGGCTACTGCCGCCCCCAGGCCTCCTGAGGAGGGGCAGTGCAGCCCCAAAACCACCTTGCAAAGCCGGCAGCCCTGGGCGTGGGCTGAGGTGGGTGCCAGGGTGCACGCTGGAGCGCAGACTCTGGGATCCACAGGCCTCCAAGGCCAGGGCCTGCAGGGCCAGGGCAGGGATGACGAGGCTGTGGGGCTCTGACCCTGCAAGAGAGACCGCAGGAACACCTTGTGCTGGCCCTGGGCTGAGAGCAGAGGGGAGCAGGAGGCTTCGTGGCCTCCACGCCCCAAACCAACAGCAAATTTGTGCCCAAAAGCTCTCAGAGGAGGCTTCAGTCCCGGTCAGCTGCCCGTGTCCTGCACTGATTTCGTATGCTCAAACCTTGTGATGGGCAGAAGGCAACATGCTTGTACCCCAAGGCAGCCCCCTTTAGTGGCCAAGCCAAGGACCTGCTCTTAGCATCACTGCAGGAGTAACCGTCTAATTAAAGGCTTGCAATTAGCCCACCTCCAATTAGTGCACAGCAACTCAAACAAAGGGTCTTCTTAAAGGACAAGTCTCCTTAATGCAACCTAAATGGTCCTACGTTCCCTGTGCAGGGGCGACCCTTCTAAATCCCCCACCGCCAAGGCTGCGGCGCGCATGGGCATGGGCATTGGCTTCAGGGTCCCAGCTCCTTCCTCAGTGGGAGGCGGCTGCTGCTGGTGGCTTCCTCCATCGCATAGTTGGGCTGACACTATTAAGCCTGCTCCTAATAGGCTCTCTTAAGGCTAATAATGTGGCATACATAGCCAACAAATGCTAGAAGGAGTCACCAAAACTAAAGCAGCACTTTAAAATGCAACTCCTACATTTAGCATCGAGGAAATAAGCCCCTCCACCTTACTCCCAATTTGACACTCTCGGGAGAGTGCTTTAGGGGATGCTAATGCGTGTTTTGCCCTTCCTTGCTCCAACACGGGTCAGGCTCAGCACAGTGGAGAGGGAAAGACTCTGGCGGGGCGGAGGGGGTGGGGTGCGAGCTTTGTGCTCGCCCAGGGCCCTGCACTGGCCCCCTCCTCTGTCCTGCCCCTGAACATCCCAGACTACGTTGGCTACAGTCGCCTGCTCCTTGCCAGGCCTTTGTGTTGACTCTGATGAGCCTTTGGGCGTTTCATGTCACTCTAGGAGCTGGAAGAGAGCCTGCCTCATGACACGGGGTTGCAAGGAGAGCCACTGGCCGTGGAAGAGGACTGCTTGCCTGGCCTCGCTCAGGAGTCCCATCCTGCCCACCCCGGGCATCTCTCTCTTTCCTGCCCGCTGACACGGTCTTTCTCCGGAGGGAAGCAGTGAGGCTACATCTCCGCACAGTGCTGGGTGGCCTGGGGAAGGCCGGGCACATGCCAAGCGGGGAGCTGGACACAGGTCTCCACCGAGTGCTGTCGGGGGGCTGGCACCGGTGCCTGGGGCACGTGTGCTCCAGGCACTTCCCAAATAAGCTCCACTGGTGCGGCCTCCTCTTCACCTGGATGTTGAGTTCCAGGGCCTCCTGCCACGCCTCCTCCAGCAGGAACAGGGCCTGCGCAGGCGTACTGCTTTCCTGCCCTTCAGCCTGCTCCTGGTGGGGAATGCAGGTGTGCGGGCATGTCCGGGTGTCCTGCCTCATTTCAGCAGGGTCACTTGCTCCTGCTGGTTCCTTCTGTGGCCCCACCTGGCCTCACAGAGCCCCACATCCTGCCCGTCAACCCCAAGGGGGACGCAAGGCCCTCAGCTCACCCAAGAGAGAACCCCCAACCTCCCTCTGCTCGTCCACCCACCCGCCTCAGCATATAGCACGGCCCAAGGCCCATCCCTGGGCCCTGGCACTGTCACGGTCCCTCTCCTGACCACAGGACCCACTGGCGCTGGTGAGTGCCCGAGCAGTTAGGCCGCTGTCTTTTCTCCCATGGCCAGTGACTTGCAGGGCTGTGCAGGACCCAGGAGTCCTGCTGGCCTGTCCCTCCATAACGTACCAGGGGCAGGGAGTCGCAGAGCTGCACCTCGGAGGTGCTCTGGGGCCTAGCAAGTGCAGGGGACCGGAGGGGGCCTGGGAGCATGCCTGGGGCCACTGGCACATCAGGACAGGGCAGGAGCCCAGGAGGGAGAATCCAAGCACACGGGTAGCAGGCCCGGCCGGCCCTGCCGAGCTCCACTGGGTTGAAGAGCGGCCCAGCAGGGGCTGTGCAGGGCAGGGAAATGGGGACTGCTCCCCAGCCTCACAGCCCCAGCCTGCAGGGCTGAGGGGCTGCCCTGGCCCACAGGGCCCTGGCACACGCGTTTGCACATGGGAAGGGAGGCATCTGCACCTCCAGGCAGCAGTCAGCGGCTGGCAGGGTAGGGAGACTACGGGCCCTGCGGCAGATGAGCAGAGCCCGTGGGAGCACAAGGAGCAGCCGAGGGCTGACGGAGGCCCAGGGACAAGCACGGCTCATCCCAGCTTTGCCTGCCTGGAGAGCCCTGCAGCTGCAGCAAAAAGCCAGGCATCTGCGCTCCCAGGTGGCCGGCCGCACCGCTCCACCCCACAGCAACTCCCTCCTTTGCCCTTCACCCTTCCCCATGCAACCCTGAGAAGGGCTCCAGCGTCCCTGCACACCAGCCCTCAGAGCACCCCTGGGGCTGTGGGCACGTCAGGTGCAGGTGTGTCCTGGCCACCATGGTGTGCACCGTGCAGTGTCTCTGTGCGTGTGGAGAGCGCGGGCGCGTGTGCGGATGCGTGTGCAGCGTCAATGGTGTGCCGGGCTGGCGCACGTGCACTGTGCAGGTGCAGGCCTGGCTGTGCGGGAGGGTCTTGGTGAGTGAGAGGTGTGAGCTGTGTGCGTAGCCGTCCTGTGGAGGGTAATGAAGGAAGGGGCATGTGTCTGTGCGTGTGTCTGTGCGCTGTGCTGAGAACGGGTTAGGCGGTGGTGTGCATGCACGTGTACTCTGTGGCGCGCGTGCCTGCATGCTGCGGCCCGTGTGTGGGCGATATTCTGTTCAGGCTCTACAAAATAACTGGAGGAGCACATGGGTTTGTACAGCTCTTCCTTTCATCTTTCAGGAGCACGCTTCCAGACTTCGCCGCAATAGTCACGTTTCCTCTGCACCACCAGCAAGTCCTGGTCCCTTTCCCTTTGAGCCTGGAGAGTCATCCGCTGCCCAGGGCTAGGGCATGGAAAAGGAACCGTTTGGTTTCAGGCACAGGCAGAAGGGCACGGAAATGCTGCAGGCCTAGCGCAGGGCACATCTTCTGGCCTCTGCCTCTGCTGGCATTCCTATGCTTTCTCGGATGGGCGAGGGGCCCCCTGGGGTGCGAGGCAAGGACATGACCACATGACTACCACGGGCAGGTAATCAGCCTGCACAGGAGTCAGGCGCGGGATGAGACTTTGGCCCAAACTGGCATCAAAGCACACGGCAAGGCCTCCACGTGTGGAGACTTGGGGAGGCAAGGACGGAGCGTGCCTTTGGAAAAGGGAGAGCCAAAGCGTCGCTCCAGGAATCCTGTCACCTTGGGTAGCCCCCGTGTTCTGGTCCCACCTGGGAATCCTACCCCTGAGAGCCCAACACCTGCCCCTGGGCTGGAAGGCTGCCTGCTCCCAGGCCACAGCCTCCAAAGCCTGTTGCTCTCCCTCGACGGGTGCCAGAAAAAGACCCCCCCCCCTCCCCTCCTCTGGGCTCCTCCTGGGTGTGGAAGGAAGGCCAGTGCAGGGGAAGGCAAAACAGCACCCCCAGCTGGAGAAATTTACCAGAGGAAGCGCTTCTCTTGGGAATTCCTCTGCCGATTCAGCTCTACCCTCTGCTTCCACTCTTCCCGACGCGCTTGGTAAGTCTCCAAGACTTGCAGGGTGTGGCTTGCTCGTACAGAAAGCTGCCTGCAAGAGCAGGGAAAAAGTTCCCTCTCCCCTTCTGGCTGAGGCCCTCCTGCCTCTCCCCTCCACCAGCCCCTGCACACCCGCTCCCGCTGGCGGTGCCCGCAGCCTTCAACTTGCCCCATGCAGCTTGGGGCTGCCTGGCATCAGGGCCTTGCCCAAGACATTGCCACGTCAACAGAAATCAGGGGACACCATACCCAGCCCCATGGCTCAGGAACTGCGCTTCCTCACACCTCGGACAGGTGCTGCCACTGCACCTTTCCAGGCCGGGGCTGGGGCCGGGGCCCGGGCCCGGGCACACTTACTCTTTGTGCAGCCGCGGCAGTCTCTCGGGCTTCCTCTTCTCTGCTCGGGGCACGAAGGCAGCAGTGCTCGCCTCTTTCCCAAGCGGGGGCCCTGGTGAGGCTGGCCGAACCTCCGGCAGTGGTTCAGGATGCCGCCAAGCCTGCGTTGGCGCCAGAGGACAACTCTGAAGCTGCTTCTCACCTCCCTCAAGTGCTCTCAACTCTCAGCACGGGGAGAAGCCAGCCACTACAGGGCCTGTGCGTCCCCCCAGCACACTTGTGTCTGCTTTGCCCTCAGAAAGCCCCATGAGGAGCACAGCGCCAGGCAGGGACCCTGCACTCGTAGCCTGGCCACGCTTCACCACACTTCCCTGCTGGCCCCTCTGCTTACCTGTGCTGCCTTGTGCTGATGCCCGCAAGCAGGAATTGCAGTTCGAGGTCTGCCTTGAGCAGGTCCTTCCTGCTTGCCGTCCTCTTCCGCCTTAGAGGAGCTCTCCTGAATTGTCTGCAGCCGGCTAAAAACACACAAGCCGCGTGAGGTGATTGGAGTTCCGGGTGAGGCTGTTCTGCATCTTGCGCTCACAAGCGGCTCGGGGCCAGCCTCTGCAGCACAAGGCAGTTCTGCTGGAGCTTTTGGTGTAGCTGAGTCCTTGCGTTCATGTCAACAGTGAGGAAAGAAAGCCTTGAGCTGCAGCACTGGCAGCGGGCCCAGGAGGCCCTAAGGAAAGCTCGGGATGCCCAGGTGTGGGCCCTCTCTGGGTGGCACAAGGGGAAAACCAATGCCGTTTGCAGCACCCAGAGCCTGCAGAGACCACTAGGCACCTCCTGCCAAAGGCACTGAAGTCAGGGACGTGCTCAGAAAGACTCTGTTTTGGGGTGAAACGGGACTATTAGTGGGGGAGCCACTGTCGGGGAAGGAGGAAGTGTACTAGGCACACAAGCAAGCCCGGCATGTAGTTCTCTCTGGTATGTAGTTCTCTCTGGCACTCCTCCTGTGCCAGACAACCGCCACACCCCTGCCCCTGCCACCCCAGCCCAACAACCTTCGGAAGACATTCACAGGCATTACGTCCAACCTAAAAAGCAGGGAAAACAGACCCTACTCTCTGCTGCTGGGGCAGGGGCTTCTGACTTTCACATTCCTCTGAGAAGTGCTCTCATTCCCACTGCAACCAAAGGAGGGCCCTTCACATCCATAGGGGAGCAGAAAAACACCCGCCACTGCTGCAGTACTTCTTGCATCAACGCCAGTCCCTGGGACACCACTTGACAACCTCACAGACTTCATACCCACAGAGCGTACAGAAACAGAAACAGCTCCCTCCCTCCCAGAAGCCCAAAAGCACACGGCCACCCGCATGCTTTGCTCCAAGAGCCTCACCTGGCAGCTGGCTTGTTTCCCCTGCTTTCCCATGCCTTTCCTCCCTTCCAGCTGGCCCCAGAGAACGGGGGTGGAGAAAGCCTTTCTCGAGACAGGAGGCGCCCACCACAAGCACTGCCTGGAAGTAGCAAGGCAGAGGAGGCTCCTCAGCAAGCATCGTTCTTTGTCACCATTTGAACAAGAAGGACAGGCAGCTGTGCTCCAGCATCGGACCAAAGAGCCCAATTCCCTTGGAGCTTTGCTCCCAAGCAGGTCTTAGGCCCTTGCTGGCGCACGATCGCGTCCAGCCTTTCCTTTCTGCAGGGCAGTCTTCTGCCCTAGAGTTCTGTGCTGCTTCTACTGCTTTCTCTAGCCCTTAGGCTTCAAAAAGGGGACATGGCTGGCAGGTCCTGGGGACCTCATGCTACTCTCTCCTTTGGCGTGGCTGCAGGCTGGAGGGCAGAGTGTCACACGAGAAGGGGAACAGATTCCTGCCCATCTCTAAGGCGCTCACATGCACAGACTTGCAAGCTAGAGCAGGGCCCCGAGTGCCAGGGCAAAGTGCCCCTCAGCAGTGGCAGCTGCAGTTGGAGCTGCACAACTGCCCCGAGAGCCCCTTCCAGGAGGAGTGCCCCCAGATCTGTCGTGATGAGCAAAGAGAGGCACAGGAGAAGCAGGCCACTAGGCCAGGCACGGCATGTTAAGCTTGCCTCCAGCCCCTCCGCTGCACAGGACAAAAGGAAAACAAACACACCTCTCTCACCAGCCAGCTGGCACTTTACCTTTTCCCTCAGTCTGCTTGTTCTGCTCCCTGTCTTTTGCCGGCCCGCCTTTGGCAGCCTCCCGACACCCTCCGGAGGAAGATGCTGGTCGCACAGGCACAGGCGTGATGACCTCACCCTCACTCCTGGAAACAAGAAAGGGACGAGAGAGACGCTGACAGCAGAGCCTTGCAGAAACCTCCTCTACATGCTTGCCCTCCATCTAGAAAGAGAAAGTCACCAAAAGACTTGTTGGCCGCCCTTCACGTTGCAGTCGGACAGAGTCTACGCAAGAAACAACCCCTTCAAAGAGCTCCAAGAGCACAAGGTCACCCTCAGCCTTTTCTCCAAGAGCCTCACCTGGCAGGCAACTTCCTTCCTTTGCTTTTCCACTCCTCCTGCTTTCTCCCCCCAGCACCAGGTGACGCAGGTGGCAAAGGCCTTTCTTGAGCAAGCAGGCACGCAGCAGGAGCACTCCCTGCAGGCAGGAAAGGAGAAGGCTCTGCAGAAAGCGTCTTTGGGAGCACTTGGTCCAGAAGGACAGGCAGATCTGCTCCAGCACCGCATCAAACAGCCTGATCCCCCGGGAGCCGCGCTCTCTAAGAGCTCTTGCTCCCTAGCACGTCCTTGGCACACCTTAGCAGCCTCTTAGCAGTCCACCTTAGCAGCCTCTTAGCAGTCCTCTCCAGGCAATCTTGCTCCCCACCTTCACACGCCCGGCATCCGCCAGAGAGGCAGACCCCCTCCAGCACTGACACCTCGGGCCCAAATGTCCTAAAGCGAAAGAGGAGCTTGCGCTGGCCACCAGGGCGCAGCACCCCGGGGCAAAACTCTCCCAGGCAGCACATCCTGACCAGGGCTCCAACCACCTACCTACTGCCGAGGACCAACGGAACAAACACGCGCACACACACAAACACACGCCCGCCTGCACACCCTCCTCTCGCTCGCCAGTCACCTGTGGCCTGACCTTTTCCGTCCGCCCGCTCTTCCTCTTTCGGGCGTGTCCGGGATCCCTTGCAGGAAGACGCCACTTGCTGCTTCTCACGGGGAAGCTTCAACTCAAATCTGGAAATGACAAGACGCCACGGTGAAGAGAAGGCACCACTTCCCCTTTGCCTCCTGCCGGCCTTGTACTCAGAAAGAAGGCCTTTCGGGGCACGTGGGGCCCTCCAGGCTCACCCAAGACATGCTTAGGTCACAAACACAGGCCCTGTATGGATCGGGTGCCTTCCACACGATGCCTTTCCTCGGCCAGCCACACACAGCACATTCGGGAACCTTGGCTTTTGGAAGCCTCACCCACGAGAAAGAGACCAGTCACAGGAAAATGTGGCCCCCATTCCTCTCTAGGCCTAAGATTGGTTAGCAGTGCCAAACACCGCCACTATTGCCTGTTCCACCCTGGGGAGACCCCCAGAGTCCCAAGTACTTGCAGACAGCAAGCTAGGAAAGAGTTGCTCCGCAGCAAGTCCTTCCTGAGGAGACAAGCTCCAGCAGGACGCTGCTACCAAGCACGAGCTGAGAAGCAAACGTACCGTGGCAACATGAAGACGCTTCTGGGACCCATGCGGAAAGCCGCGCTCCTTCTTCCTTTTACCACCAGGTGTCTCGTCCCTGGCGTCTGAAACAGACACCGAGGTACGTGAGAGCATGCCAGCGCCATTACTGCCTTGCTCCTAAAGGCAGCAAATCTTTCTTGGGCTCAGGGAAGATGCTGCCCCTGGGACACCCTGAAACAAAGCTGTCTTTCCAAATACTAGCCCTCAACGAGGAAAGCAGAAGATGCCCAGCTCAGAGTGCAGAAGGAGGAACACCGTTGCCAGGCGCTTTGCAAGGGCGAGACTCAAGACGGTCAAGGAGGACGCTCCTTCTCTCTGCCTGCAGACATCAGGCACAGGAGAAGGCGTGTGGTTCGCCAGGGTTTCTGCAGGCTGGCGTTTGCCTCTGGAAGGTCTTGCTCTGCCCCTTCTTGGAAAGACAACTCCTGGCTCAGGCGTGCTCTTAGCCCCACAGTGTCTCCAAGCATTCACATGCTTGCATCCATCGCGTGGAAGAGCAGAAAGAGCCGGCCCTTGCTCGGCCTCTGCCCGGTGGCTAAGACCTGCGGGTGCCAACTCCCTCATGGGGGTGCAAGCAGCTGGGCAGGGCCTGATGAGGGATCTTTGGGAACACAGCCTGACCCAAAGGCCCTGGCCCTGGCCCAGAGAACACGCTGGGCAGAGCCCCCCAAGACAGCAGCAGAGAGAAGGAAGAGACAGGCCCGGGAACCAGTGGCTGGGCTACAGCCTTCTTGCATCTCTCTGAGCAAATCTGCTGGCCCTCTGCAGGAGCGAGCCCTTCAGCTCTGACTGCTTTCACATCGCAGCTGCCTAAGGACACCTGGCAGCTTGCGCTCAAGGACAGGGCCCCACGAGAGAGCTGGGGAAGGGCGTTGGGCTGGCGCAAGGAGACATGCCAAGCAGCGGGCGGATGCACGCGTGGCCCAGAAGAGCCTCGCTCATGCCGCAAGGGCCTCCAGGGGCCCTGGGAAGGCCTGATTAGCACCAGAGTCATCGACTTACCCCCAGCAGAGCTTCTAGCAGCTTTCCAGTGCCATCCATGCTGAGGAGGAAGTCGTCATAAAACCTCATTGTCACTTCCTTCTTCCGTACAGAAAGAATGCCAATGCCCTTGAAGACAAAGTCCACGTCCTGTCTTTTTGACATGGCCCAGAAGAACGCCATCGCGGTCTCATGTATGGAACACTGCACCGTTGTCAAAGGCATGCGGGCACACACGGAGAGATTCTTGTACTGCAGAGGGACTATTCTTACGTCACCTAGACCGCAGCAAAAGACGAACAACGTCACCTCGGCAGCAGGCTCCAAGAACAAGGGGACAAGACTTTCTGGCAAGACGCTGCTGCTACAGAGCAGGCTCTTGAATCCCCTGCTGCAGCGCCTAGGAGCGGTTTATGGAGTCCCTCCTGGGAAGAGGCCGAGCACTCTGCAAACTCACGGGCTCAGGGGGGCAGCAGTCATTTGGCCAGGGCAGGAAGCAAAAGAAGAAAACTAACCATCCCGAAGGAACCCTTGACCGGAGGGCAGGACAAGGCGGGCAGATGGGTGCAGGGCCCACGACAAAGGGCCCGGCGCCACGCCATTGTGCCCTCTGGCTAAGCCGATGCCACGTCGATAGATACAAGGGCGAAGCAAAGCGCAAGGACGGCACCGCAGCCCGTAAGGACCATTCGGCCCCTCTGGCCCTTGGTAGCCAGCAAAAGTCTCCCTGCGCTGCTGGGGCCAGCAGCCTATCCCTCCCACGCACCCCGCTGCAGGCGTATTACTAGCAAAGCACACCCGGGGGCCCCTCTGAGCACCTGCTCCTGGCTGGCCTGTCCAGCTCAAACAAGCCAAAGTTGCTCTCAGGCCACTTTGAGGCGTTCAGCCATGTCTTCAGAGCAGTTGGCCTGCCCCTCAAGCTTGGGGCAAGGGCAGGCAAAGGTTTTTAACCTGTCTTCTTACCAGGAATGTCTTCTTGAGCGCCCCTGGCCTGGTATTCCTGGGCAACAACCTCCGAAATACGAAACATGGGTCTCCGAACGATCGAAAGCTCCCGGTTCACGGAGCACTCGGAGTGCTTCAGAACATAGAACACCCCCACTCCTAGTATCTTGACACCCTGAGAACAGCAGCAAAGAGGGAGAGAAGGAACAAGCATCAGTAGCCTGGAGACACAAAAACTGTCCGATGGCTTGCCAGAGCGTGGGGGCTGCTGCTCTGCGCCCTGCCCACCCCTAGCATGCCGAGGGCAAGATGGGCCACTTGGGAAAGCTTTGGAGAGAAAGCACATACTCCAGACCTTTCTTTCCTCTTGCTCCTCTGCTCTCCTCAAAAATCTCTTTGCACAAGCAACAGCAGAGACAACATTCCTCCCCTCCATACAGGTGGGGGGAGGGGGTGGCAGGGAGGGGAGCAGGGGGCATTTCCAACAGTGGGCACCAAGCCCTTGGCACTCTGTGGCACAGGGATGTCAGGGCCAGGCAAACCGCCAGCATTTCCGGAGGGGAGGAACAGGACACAAGACCCACCTTGTTCTCTGCCAAGCGCTCTAGAATGTATTCTGAGACGCTGTCCCAAATGCTAACAATCTCTGGAAAGCAAGGCAAAGAGGTATCATGCGCCAAGTCAGCAAGCTCACTACCTTTCAGCACCCCGCTCCCCAGGCAGGTGGCAAGTGCAGGTGAGATGAAACGTACCGCCACCCCAAGCCAAAACACGCAAGGCGCTCCCCAGGACGGCCCTTCCGGACCTCAGCCGCAAGGACACTGCAGGGACGCCTCCGCCCACTTCTAAGCAAGGCTCCTGTCCTTTCAGGTGGCCATGCCAAAGGGCGACCCACCCGCTCGGGAAACGGGGACTAGGTTCCCACAGCAGCGAGAAGACCGTGCAGTGCCTACCCACAGGAGTCACCCACGCTCAGGGCAGCCCCAGCTGCCTCCCCTGCAGGGACCATTTTCACCTCCATTCAACGCCTGCACACACACACGCTCTGCACGGCCACCCGAGCAGCCCCAGCCCTTTCAGCCAGCTGCCAGCTCAGGGCACGCAATCCCCACTGCGAGGCAACCCACGGCTTCTGCCTGCACCTGCCCTGGAAGGCTCGGGCAGAGGAAGCTCCTCAGGACAACGAGCCAGCCGGCCCGGCTGCCAAACTCACCCCTGGGTGAGTGAGCCCAGCCCGTGTCACCAAGGGGCTCACAGGCACCCTTACCGTCCAAAGCATTTCTCTTGGGCCCACAGGAGGGGCAATTTCACAGCCCCAGAGCAGCCAGACTGCAAAGGGGTTTCAGCAGGTCTCCGCTCTGACCTCCTGCTGCAAGTGCGGCTGACCAGAGCAGACTTCCCAGGCCCGGGCGCCACTGAGGGGCCACTGGCTCCATGGATTCCCCCACCACCCCGGGCCCCTGGGCCAGTGCTCCACCACCCTTAGGCTACAGCGCTTTTCCCCGTCTCTCATGGCAATTGCCCCCACTGCCACTACTGCCATTGCCCATCCTCCCGGCCCCCCCCCACCCGGCACCTCTGGGAAGGCTCTGCCTCCACCCTCTCACCCCCCTCCCGTTAGGCCCCTGCCGCCTGATCCTCTTGCGCCTTCTCTTCTCCCGGCTCAACAGCCCCACGCCCTCAGCCTCTCCTCGCACTGCTGGGCTCCAGCTGCCCACCAGCTCCCAGCCCGCCCCACAACGAACGGCTCCTCCAGGGCCACGCTCCCTTCCTGGTGTCCCTGCCCCCCTGCAGCTCCCCCACGGGCCACAGTCCCCTCAGAGGCGCACCTCCTCTGGCATGAAGCGCCTCCTTCCAAAAGTACCTCTCCAGCCATGTCCCCAGCAACGGCTCCTTGCACGGCTCGCCTTCGCTTCCTTCTGCTTTTCTCCAGAAACACGCCTCTGCACCCTTCTCCTCACGAGTGCCCCTTCGTGTGGCCTCCTGTGGCTCCACGGAGGCCGCCCCCAGCTGCGGGATCTGCGGCCCTGCCGCCGCATGCCCCAGGCAGGGGCCGGGCCTCGGTGCCCCGCTCCTCCCTCCCTCCCTCCCTCCCTGCTTGCCTGCCTGCCTGCCTGCCTGCCCGCCCGCTGCCCCAGCGTTGGGGGAAAGCCTTGCCCGGGCCCTGGGTGGCGCTGCGGGCTCCCTGCTGTGCCCAGAGCCCCCGGCCCCGCACGGGCAGCCCCGAGCAGCACGCCCAGGTGGCACTGCTTGCTGCGCAGTAAGGACTGGTGCCAGGGACTGTCGGGGATGGGGGAGGCCCCGCTGCCCGCGGGGAGGCGGGAGGCAGGCAGCGTTGAGCCGGGGCCCGGCAGCCCACCGGGAGCTGGTGGGGGTGTGGGGCAGAGCCATAGCAAGGGAAGGGGCCAGAGTGCAGGAGGCAATCCCAGGTGCCCCCTCCCCGAGCAGAGGGGCCTGGGAGAAGGCAGGGGGTCAGGGCCGGGCCGGGGGCTGGTGGCCGGGTGCTTGGCTGCGCCATGCTGACCTGCTCATGCCAGGGCATGGCTGCTTTGTGCCGATTGCAGGCAGTGTCCCCCCGCGGAGGAGCTGGCCCCTGCTGGCTTCCCCTTGGGCCATGCAGCTGCCTGCCAGTGCTCAAGGTCCCGCCGGGGCTCCAGCGACGCTGGGAGAGGTGCCGAGGGGGCACCGGCTGCTGCTAGCAACTTCCCGGGGACCCCTGAGGCAGTGGCTGGTGCTGAGGGAAGGGCAGCGGGCAAGGAGCCGCAGGCAGCACTTGTTTGACCCATGCGTTGCCTCTGCTTGCAGGCCACACTGCCCAAGGCATTGGGACTTGAGCGCGGCAGCCAGGCGAGGCAGGGCAGCTGCCGCTGAGGCAGCAGAGCCAAGCCCCAAGCCCCTCCGCTCGGTGAGGCTTGGGAAGGGCAGAGCTGGGAGAAGCTGGTGCCCCTCAAACCTCGTTCTCCCAGCAGAGCAGAGGGCACGTAAGGCAGCGCTTTCAGCCAGTGAAAATTGCTGGCTCATGCCTTCCTTTTTCAGAGGCCTGGTTTGCGCAAGGCCAGCGGTGCTGCCTGCCCACCAGTGCCCACCCAGGCTGCGGTCGGAGGAGACCTGCTCCTTGCATTGGTCCCGACCAGAGTTCGGCACCAGAAGACACAGCCCCTGAGGGGGCACCGCAGCACACAAGTGTGGCTTGGCATGCCTGGCTCACCAGCAGAAAGGGACCATGCAGACTAAGGTGGAGTCAATCAGCCAGAACGGAGCACAGAGCAACAATACAGTTGAAAACACAAAGCCTAGCTAAGTGTGTGTGAGGTTCCCCGTGGGGAGCCCCGTGATGCTTCTGGGGAGGCCTTGGGCAGGGAGGTGCCTCCTGCCGAGGCCCCCGGCAGCTGGGATGCCGGCTGCAGGGCTTTCGGCAGCTCCAGCTTCCCTCTTCCTGCCCTGCCAGGGGTGAAGGCCAGGCTGCCTGCAGGGATGGGCTACTGCCGCCCCCAGGCCTCCTGAGGAGGGGCAGTGCAGCCCCAAAACCACCTTGCAAAGCCGGCAGCCCTGGGCGTGGGCTGAGGTGGGTGCCAGGGTGCACGCTGGAGCGCAGACTCTGGGATCCACAGGCCTCCAAGGCCAGGGCCTGCAGGGCCAGGGCAGGGATGACGAGGCTCTGGGGCTCTGACCCTGCAAGAGAGACCGCAGGAACACCTTGTGCTGGCCCTGGGCTGAGAGCAGAGGGGAGCAGGAGGCTTCGTGGCCTCCACGCCCCAAACCAACAGCAAATTTGTGCCCAAAAGCTCTCAGAGGAGGCTTCAGTCCCGGTCAGCTGCCCGTGTCCTGCACTGATTTCGTATGCTCAAACCTTGTGATGGGCAGAAGGCAACATGCTTGTACCCCAAGGCAGCCCCCTTTAGTGGCCAAGCCAAGGACCTGCTCTTAGCATCACTGCAGGAGTAACCGTCTAATTAAAGGCTTGCAATTAGCCCACCTCCAATTAGTGCACAGCAACTCAAACAAAGGGTCTTCTTAAAGGACAAGTCTCCTTAATGCAACCTAAATGGTCCTACGTTCCCTGTGCAGGGGCGACCCTTCTAAATCCCCCACCGCCAAGGCTGCGGCGCACATGAGCATGGGCATGGGCATTGGCTTCAGGGTCCCAGCTCCTTCCTCAGTGGGAGGCGGCTGCTGCTGGTGGCTTCCTCCATCGCATAGTTGGGCTGACACTATTAAGCCTGCTCCTAATAGGCTCTCTTAAGGCTAATAATGTGGCATACATAGCCAACAAATGCTAGAAGGAGTCACCAAAACTAAAGCAGCACTTTAAAATGCAACTCCTACATTTAGCATCGAGGAAATAAGCCCCTCCACCTTACTCCCAATTTGACACTCTCGGGAGAGTGCTTTAGGGGATGCTAATGCGTGTTTTGCCCTTCCTTGCTCCAACACGGGTCAGGCTCAGCACAGTGGAGAGGGAAAGACTCTGGCGGGGCGGAGGGGGTGGGGTGCGAGCTTTGTGCTCGCCCAGGGCCCTGCACTGGCCCCCTCCTCTGTCCTGCCCCTGAACATCCCAGACTCCGTTGGCTACAGTCGCCTGCTCCTTGCCAGGCCTTTGTGTTGACTCTGATGAGCCTTTGGGCGTTTCATGTCACTCTAGGAGCTGGAAGAGAGCCTGCCTCATGACACGGGGTTGCAAGGAGAGCCACTGGCCGTGGAAGAGGACTGCTTGCCTGGCCTCGCTCAGGAGTCCCATCCTGCCCACCCCGGGCATCTCTCTCTTTCCTGCCCGCTGACACGGTCTTTCTCCGGAGGGAAGCAGTGAGGCTACATCTCCGCACAGTGCTGGGTGGCCTGGGGAAGGCCGGGCACATGCCAAGCGGGGAGCTGGACACAGGTCTCCACCGAGTGCTGTCGGGGGGCTGGCACCGGTGCCTGAGGCACGTGTGCTCCAGGCACTTCCCAAATAAGCTCCACTGGTGCGGCCTCCTCTTCACCTGGATGTTGAGTTCCAGGGCCTCCTGCCACGCCTCCTCCAGCAGGAACAGGGCCTGCGCAGGCGTACTGCTTTCCTGCCCTTCAGCCTGCTCCTGGTGGGGAATGCAGGTGTGCGGGCATGTCCGGGTGTCCTGCCTCATTTCAGCAGGGTCACTTGCTCCTGCTGGTTCCTTCTGTGGCCCCACCTGGCCTCACAGAGCCCCACATCCTGCCCGTCAACCCCAAGGGGGACGCAAGGCCCTCAGCTCACCCAAGAGAGAACCCCCAACCTCCCTCTGCTCGTCCACCCACCCGCCTCAGCATATAGCACGGCCCAAGGCCCATCCCTGGGCCCTGGCACTGTCACGGTCCCTCTCCTGACCACAGGACCCACTGGCGCTGGTGAGTGCCCGAGCAGTTAGGCCGCTGTCTTTTCTCCCATGGCCAGTGACTTGCAGGGCTGTGCAGGACCCAGGAGTCCTGCTGGCCTGTCCCTCCATAACGTACCAGGGGCAGGGAGTCGCAGAGCTGCACCTCGGAGGTGCTCTGGGGCCTAGCAAGTGCAGGGGACCGGAGGGGGCCTGGGAGCATGCCTGGGGCCACTGGCACATCAGGACAGGGCAGGAGCCCAGGAGGGAGAATCCAAGCACACGGGTAGCAGGCCCGGCCGGCCCTGCCGAGCTCCACTGGGTTGAAGAGCGGCCCAGCAGGGGCTGTGCAGGGCAGGGAAATGGGGACTGCTCCCCAGCCTCACAGCCCCAGCCTGCAGGGCTGAGGGGCTGCCCTGGCCCACAGGGCCCTGGCCCACGCGTTTGCACATGGGAAGGGAGGCATCTGCACCTCCAGGCAGCAGTCAGCGGCTGGCAGGGTAGGGAGACTACGGGCCCTGCGGCAGATGAGCAGAGCCCGTGGGAGCACAAGGAGCAGCCGAGGGCTGACGGAGGCCCAGGGACAAGCACGGCTCATCCCAGCTTTGCCTGCCTGGAGAGCCCTGCAGCTGCAGCAAAAAGCCAGGCATCTGCGCTCCCAGGTGGCCGGCCGCACCGCTCCACCCCACAGCAACTCCCTCCTTTGCCCTTCACCCTTCCCCATGCAACCCTGAGAAGGGCTCCAGCGTCCCTGCACACCAGCCCTCAGAGCACCCCTGGGGCTGTGGGCACGTCAGGTGCAGCTGTGTCCTGGCCACCATGGTGTGCACCGTGCAGTGTCTCTGTGCGTGTGGAGAGCGCGGGCGCGTGTGCGGATGCGTGTGCAGCGTCAATGGTGTGCCGGGCTGGCGCACGTGCACTGTGCAGGTGCAGGCCTGGCTGTGCGGGAGGGTCTTGGTGAGTGAGAGGTGTGAGCTGTGTGCGTAGCCGTCCTGTGGAGGGTAATGAAGGAAGGGGCATGTGTCTGTGCGTGTGTCTGTGCGCTGTGCTGAGAACGGGTTAGGCGGTGGTGTGCATGCACGTGCACTCTGTGGCGCGCGTGCCTGCATGCTGCGGCCCGTGTGTGGGCGATATTCTGTTCAGGCTCTACAAAATAACTGGAGGAGCACATGGGTTTGTACAGCTCTTCCTTTCATCTTTCAGGAGCACGCTTCCAGACTTCGCCGCAATAGTCACGTTTCCTCTGCACCACCAGCAAGTCCTGGTCCCTTTCCCTTTGAGCCTGGAGAGTCATCCGCTGCCCAGGGCTAGGGCATGGAAAAGGAACCGTTTGGTTTCAGGCACAGGCAGAAGGGCACGGAAATGCTGCAGGCCTAGCGCAGGGCACATCTTCTGGCCTCTGCCTCTGCTGGCATTCCTATGCTTTCTCGGATGGGCGAGGGGCCCCCTGGGGTGCGAGGCAAGGACATGACCACATGACTACCACGGGCAGGTAATCAGCCTGCACAGGAGTCAGGCGCGGGATGAGACTTTGGCCCAAACTGGCATCAAAGCACAGGGCAAGGCCTCCACGTGTGGAGACTTGGGGAGGCAAGGACGGAGCGTGCCTTTGGAAAAGGGAGAGCCAAAGCGTCGCTCCAGGAATCCTGTCACCTTGGGTAGCCCCCGTGTTCTGGTCCCACCTGGGAATCCTACCCCTGAGAGCCCAACACCTGCCCCTGGGCTGGAAGGCTGCCTGCTCCCAGGCCACAGCCTCCAAAGCCTGTTGCTCTCCCTCGACGGGTGCCAGAAAAAGACCCCCCCCCCCCCCCTCCTCTGGGCTGCTCCTGGGTGTGGAAGTAAGGCCAGTGCAGGGGAAGGCAAAACAGCACCCCCAGCTGGAGAAATTTACCAGAGGAAGCGCTTCTCTTGGGAATTCCTCTGCCGATTCAGCTCTACCCTCTGCTTCCACTCTTCCCGACGCGCTTGGTAAGTCTCCAAGACTTGCAGGGTGTGGCTTGCTCGTACAGAAAGCTGCCTGCAAGAGCAGGGAAAAAGTTCCCTCTCCCCTTCTGGCTGAGGCCCTCCTGCCTCTCCCCTCCACCAGCCCCTGCACACCCGCTCCCGCTGGCGGTGCCCGCAGCCTTCAACTTGCCCCATGCAGCTTGGGGCTGCCTGGCATCGGGGCCTTGCCCAAGGCATTGCCACGTCAACAGAAATCAGGGGACACCATACCCAGCCCCATGGCTCAGGAACTGCGCTTCCTCACACCTCGGACAGGTGCTGCCACTGCACCTTTCCAGGCCGGGGCTGGGGCCGGGGCCCGGGCCCGGGCACACTTACTCTTTGTGCAGCCGCGGCAGTCTCTCGGGCTTCCTCTTCTCTGCTCGGGGCACGAAGGCAGCAGTGCTCGCCTCTTTCCCAAGCGGGGGCCCTGGTGAGGCTGGCCGAACCTCCGGCAGTGGTTCAGCATGCCGCCAAGCCTGCGTTGGCGCCAGAGGACAACTCTGAAGCTGCTTCTCACCTCCCTCACGTGCTCTCAACTCTCAGCACGGGGAGAAGCCAGCCACTACAGGGCCTGTGCGTCCCCCCAGCACACTTGTGTCTGCTTTGCCCTCAGAAAGCCCCATGAGGAGCACAGCGCCAGGCAGGGACCCTGCACTCGTAGCCTGGCCACGCTTCACCACACTTCCCTGCTGGCCCCTCTGCTTACCTGTGCTGCCTTGTGCTGATGCCCGCAAGCAGGAATTGCAGTTCGAGGTCTGCCTTGAGCAGGTCCTTCCTGCTTGCCGTCCTCTTCCGCCTTAGAGGAGCTCTCCTGAATTGTCTGCAGCCGGCTAAAAACACACAAGCCGCGTGAGGTGATTGGAGTTCCGGGTGAGGCTGTTCTGCATCTTGCGCTCACAAGCGGCTCGGGGCCAGCCTCTGCAGCACAAGGCAGTTCTGCTGGAGCTTTTGGTGTAGCTGAGTCCTTGCGTTCATGTCAACAGTGAGGAAAGAAAGCCTTGAGCTGCAGCACTGGCAGCGGGCCCAGGAGGCCCTAAGGAAAGCTCGGGATGCCCAGGTGTGGGCCCTCTCTGGGTGGCACAAGGGGAAAACCAATGCCGTTTGCAGCACCCAGAGCCTGCAGAGACCACTAGCCACCTCCTGCCAAAGGCACTGAAGTCAGGGACGTGCTCAGAAAGACTCTGTTTTGGGGTGAAACGGGACTATTAGTGGGGGAGCCACTGTCGGGGAAGGAGGAAGTGTACTAGGCACACAAGCAAGCCCGGCATGTAGTTCTCTCTGGTATGTAGTTCTCTCTGGCACTCCTCCTGTGCCAGACAACCGCCACACCCCTGCCCCTGCCACCCCAGCCCAACAACCTTCGGAAGACATTCACAGGCATTACGTCCAACCTAAAAAGCAGGGAAAACAGACCCTACTCTCTGCTGCTGGGGCAGGGGCTTCTGACTTTCACATTCCTCTGAGAAGTGCTCTCATTCCCACTGCAACCAAAGGAGGGCCCTTCACATCCATAGGGGAGCAGAAAAACACCCGCCACTGCTGCAGTACTTCTTGCATCAACGCCAGTCCCTGGGACACCACTTGACAACCTCACAGACTTCATACCCACAGAGCGTACAGAAACAGAAACAGCTCCCTCCCTCCCAGAAGCCCAAAAGCACACGGCCACCCGCATGCTTTGCTCCAAGAGCCTCACCTGGCAGCTGGCTTGTTTCCCCTGCTTTCCCATGCCTTTCCTCCCTTCCAGCTGGCCCCAGAGAACGGGGGTGGAGAAAGCCTTTCTCGAGACAGGAGGCGCCCACCACAAGCACTGCCTGGAAGTAGCAAGGCAGAGGAGGCTCCTCAGCAAGCATCGTTCTTTGTCACCATTTGAACAAGAAGGACAGGCAGCTGTGCTCCAGCATCGGACCAAAGAGCCCAATTCCCTTGGAGCTTTGCTCCCAAGCAGGTCTTAGGCCCTTGCTGGCGCACGATCGCGTCCAGCCTTTCCTTTCTGCAGGGCAGTCTTCTGCCCTAGAGTTCTGTGCTGCTTCTACTGCTTTCTCTAGCCCTTAGGCTTCAAAAAGGGGACATGGCTGGCAGGTCCTGGGGACCTCATGCTACTCTCTCCTTTGGCGTGGCTGCAGGCTGGAGGGCAGAGTGTCACACGAGAAGGGGAACAGATTCCTGCCCATCTCTAAGGCGCTCACATGCACAGACTTGCAAGCTAGAGCAGGGCCCCGAGTGCCAGGGCAAAGTGCCCCTCAGCAGTGGCAGCTGCAGTTGGAGCTGCACAACTGCCCCGAGAGCCCCTTCCAGGAGGAGTGCCCCCAGATCTGTCGTGATGAGCAAAGAGAGGCACAGGAGAAGCAGGCCACTAGGCCAGGCACGGCATGTTAAGCTTGCCTCCAGCCCCTCCGCTGCACAGGACAAAAGGAAAACAAACACACCTCTCTCACCAGCCAGCTGGCACTTTACCTTTTCCCTCAGTCTGCTTGTTCTGCTCCCTGTCTTTTGCCGGCCCGCCTTTGGCAGCCTCCCGACACCCTCCGGAGGAAGATGCTGGTCGCACAGGCACAGGCGTGATGACCTCACCCTCACTCCTGGAAACAAGAAAGGGACGAGAGAGACGCTGACAGCAGAGCCTTGCAGAAACCTCCTCTACATGCTTGCCCTCCATCTAGAAAGAGAAAGTCACCAAAAGACTTGTTGGCCGCCCTTCACGTTGCAGTCGGACAGAGTCTACGCAAGAAACAACCCCTTCAAAGAGCTCCAAGAGCACAAGGTCACCCTCAGCCTTTTCTCCAAGAGCCTCACCTGGCAGGCAACTTCCTTCCTTTGCTTTTCCACTCCTCCTGCTTTCTCCCCCCAGCACCAGGTGACGCAGGTGGCAAAGGCCTTTCTTGAGCAAGCAGGCACGCAGCAGGAGCACTCCCTGCAGGCAGGAAAGGAGAAGGCTCTGCAGAAAGCGTCTTTGGGAGCACTTGGTCCAGAAGGACAGGCAGATCTGCTCCAGCACCGCATCAAACAGCCTGATCCCCCGGGAGCCGCGCTCTCTAAGAGCTCTTGCTCCCTAGCACGTCCTTGGCACACCTTAGCAGCCTCTTAGCAGTCCACCTTAGCAGCCTCTTAGCAGTCCTCTCCAGGCAATCTTGCTCCCCACCTTCACACGCCCGGCATCCGCCAGAGAGGCAGACCCCCTCCAGCACTGACACCTCGGGCCCAAATGTCCTAAAGCGAAAGAGGAGCTTGCGCTGGCCACCAGGGCGCAGCACCCCGGGGCAAAACTCTCCCAGGCAGCACATCCTGACCAGGGCTCCAACCACCTACCTACTGCCGAGGACCAACGGAACAAACACGCGCACACACACAAACACACGCCCGCCTGCACACCCTCCTCTCGCTCGCCAGTCACCTGTGGCCTGACCTTTTCCGTCCGCCCGCTCTTCCTCTTTCGGGCGTGTCCGGGATCCCTTGCAGGAAGACGCCACTTGCTGCTTCTCACGGGGAAGCTTCAACTCAAATCTGGAAATGACAAGACGCCACGGTGAAGAGAAGGCACCACTTCCCCTTTGCCTCCTGCCGGCCTTGTACTCAGAAAGAAGGCCTTTCGGGGCACGTGGGGCCCTCCAGGCTCACCCAAGACATGCTTAGGTCACAAACACAGGCCCTGTATGGATCGGGTGCCTTCCACACGATGCCTTTCCTCGGCCAGCCACACACAGCACATTCGGGAACCTTGGCTTTTGGAAGCCTCACCCACGAGAAAGAGACCAGTCACAGGAAAATGTGGCCCCCATTCCTCTCTAGGCCTAAGATTGGTTAGCAGTGCCAAACACCGCCACTATTGCCTGTTCCACCCTGGGGAGACCCCCAGAGTCCCAAGTACTTGCAGACAGCAAGCTAGGAAAGAGTTGCTCCGCAGCAAGTCCTTCCTGAGGAGACAAGCTCCAGCAGGACGCTGCTACCAAGCACGAGCTGAGAAGCAAACGTACCGTGGCAACATGAAGACGCTTCTGGGACCCATGCGGAAAGCCGCGCTCCTTCTTCCTTTTACCACCAGGTGTCTCGTCCCTGGCGTCTGAAACAGACACCGAGGTACGTGAGAGCATGCCAGCGCCATTACTGCCTTGCTCCTAAAGGCAGCAAATCTTTCTTGGGCTCAGGGAAGATGCTGCCCCTGGGACACCCTGAAACAAAGCTGTCTTTCCAAATACTAGCCCTCAACGAGGAAAGCAGAAGATGCCCAGCTCAGAGTGCAGAAGGAGGAACACCGTTGCCAGGCGCTTTGCAAGGGCGAGACTCAAGACGGTCAAGGAGGACGCTCCTTCTCTCTGCCTGCAGACATCAGGCACAGGAGAAGGCGTGTGGTTCGCCAGGGTTTCTGCAGGCTGGCGTTTGCCTCTGGAAGGTCTTGCTCTGCCCCTTCTTGGAAAGACAACTCCTGGCTCAGGCGTGCTCTTAGCCCCACAGTGTCTCCAAGCATTCACATGCTTGCATCCATCGCGTGGAAGAGCAGAAAGAGCCGGCCCTTGCTCGGCCTCTGCCCGGTGGCTAAGACCTGCGGGTGCCAACTCCCTCATGGGGGTGCAAGCAGCTGGGCAGGGCCTGATGAGGGATCTTTGGGAACACAGCCTGACCCAAAGGCCCTGGCCCTGGCCCAGAGAACACGCTGGGCAGAGCCCCCCAAGACAGCAGCAGAGAGAAGGAAGAGACAGGCCCGGGAACCAGTGGCTGGGCTACAGCCTTCTTGCATCTCTCTGAGCAAATCTGCTGGCCCTCTGCAGGAGCGAGCCCTTCAGCTCTGACTGCTTTCACATCGCAGCTGCCTAAGGACACCTGGCAGCTTGCGCTCAAGGACAGGGCCCCACGAGAGAGCTGGGGAAGGGCGTTGGGCTGGCGCAAGGAGACATGCCAAGCAGCGGGCGGATGCACGCGTGGCCCAGAAGAGCCTCGCTCATGCCGCAAGGGCCTCCAGGGGCCCTGGGAAGGCCTGATTAGCACCAGAGTCATCGACTTACCCCCAGCAGAGCTTCTAGCAGCTTTCCAGTGCCATCCATGCTGAGGAGGAAGTCGTCATAAAACCTCATTGTCACTTCCTTCTTCCGTACAGAAAGAATGCCAATGCCCTTGAAGACAAAGTCCACGTCCTGTCTTTTTGACATGGCCCAGAAGAACGCCATCGCGGTCTCATGTATGGAACACTGCACCGTTGTCAAAGGCATGCGGGCACACACGGAGAGATTCTTGTACTGCAGAGGGACTATTCTTACGTCACCTAGACCGCAGCAAAAGACGAACAACGTCACCTCGGCAGCAGGCTCCAAGAACAAGGGGACAAGACTTTCTGGCAAGACGCTGCTGCTACAGAGCAGGCTCTTGAATCCCCTGCTGCAGCGCCTAGGAGCGGTTTATGGAGTCCCTCCTGGGAAGAGGCCGAGCACTCTGCAAACTCACGGGCTCAGGGGGGCAGCAGTCATTTGGCCAGGGCAGGAAGCAAAAGAAGAAAACTAACCATCCCGAAGGAACCCTTGACCGGAGGGCAGGACAAGGCGGGCAGATGGGTGCAGGGCCCACGACAAAGGGCCCGGCGCCACGCCATTGTGCCCTCTGGCTAAGCCGATGCCACGTCGATAGATACAAGGGCGAAGCAAAGCGCAAGGACGGCACCGCAGCCCGTAAGGACCATTCGGCCCCTCTGGCCCTTGGTAGCCAGCAAAAGTCTCCCTGCGCTGCTGGGGCCAGCAGCCTATCCCTCCCACGCACCCCGCTGCAGGCGTATTACTAGCAAAGCACACCCGGGGGCCCCTCTGAGCACCTGCTCCTGGCTGGCCTGTCCAGCTCAAACAAGCCAAAGTTGCTCTCAGGCCACTTTGAGGCGTTCAGCCATGTCTTCAGAGCAGTTGGCCTGCCCCTCAAGCTTGGGGCAAGGGCAGGCAAAGGTTTTTAACCTGTCTTCTTACCAGGAATGTCTTCTTGAGCGCCCCTGGCCTGGTATTCCTGGGCAACAACCTCCGAAATACGAAACATGGGTCTCCGAACGATCGAAAGCTCCCCGTTCACGGAGCACTCGGAGTGCTTCAGAACATAGAACACCCCCACTCCTAGTATCTTGACACCCTGAGAACAGCAGCAAAGAGGGAGAGAAGGAACAAGCATCAGTAGCCTGGAGACACAAAAACTGTCCGATGGCTTGCCAGAGCGTGGGGGCTGCTGCTCTGCGCCCTGCCCACCCCTAGCATGCCGAGGGCAAGATGGGCCACTTGGGAAAGCTTTGGAGAGAAAGCACATACTCCAGACCTTTCTTTCCTCTTGCTCCTCTGCTCTCCTCAAAAATCTCTTTGCACAAGCAACAGCAGAGACAACATTCCTCCCCTCCATACAGGTGGGGGGAGGGGGTGGCAGGGAGGGGAGCAGGGGGCATTTCCAACAGTGGGCACCAAGCCCTTGGCACTCTGTGGCACAGGGATGTCAGGGCCAGGCAAACCGCCAGCATTTCCGGAGGGGAGGAACAGGACACAAGACCCACCTTGTTCTCTGCCAAGCGCTCTAGAATGTATTCTGAGACGCTGTCCCAAATGCTAACAATCTCTGGAAAGCAAGGCAAAGAGGTATCATGCGCCAAGTCAGCAAGCTCACTACCTTTCAGCACCCCGCTCCCCAGGCAGGTGGCAAGTGCAGGTGAGATGAAACGTACCGCCACCCCAAGCCAAAACACGCAAGGCGCTCCCCAGGACGGCCCTTCCGGACCTCAGCCGCAAGGACACTGCAGGGACGCCTCCGCCCACTTCTAAGCAAGGCTCCTGTCCTTTCAGGTGGCCATGCCAAAGGGCGACCCACCCGCTCGGGAAACGGGGACTAGGTTCCCACAGCAGCGAGAAGACCGTGCAGTGCCTACCCACAGGAGTCACCCACGCTCAGGGCAGCCCCAGCTGCCTCCCCTGCAGGGACCATTTTCACCTCCATTCAACGCCTGCACACACACACGCTCTGCACGGCCACCCGAGCAGCCCCAGCCCTTTCAGCCAGCTGCCAGCTCAGGGCACGCAATCCCCACTGCGAGGCAACCCACGGCTTCTGCCTGCACCTGCCCTGGAAGGCTCGGGCAGAGGAAGCTCCTCAGGACAACGAGCCAGCCGGCCCGGCTGCCAAACTCACCCCTGGGTGAGTGAGCCCAGCCCGTGTCACCAAGGGGCTCACAGGCACCCTTACCGTCCAAAGCATTTCTCTTGGGCCCACAGGAGGGGCAATTTCACAGCCCCAGAGCAGCCAGACTGCAAAGGGGTTTCAGCAGGTCTCCGCTCTGACCTCCTGCTGCAAGTGCGGCTGACCAGAGCAGACTTCCCAGGCCCGGGCGCCACTGAGGGGCCACTGGCTCCATGGATTCCCCCACCACCCCGGGCCCCTGGGCCAGTGCTCCACCACCCTTAGGCTACAGCGCTTTTCCCCGTCTCTCATGGCAATTGCCCCCACTGCCACTACTGCCATTGCCCATCCTCCCGGCCCCCCCCCACCCGGCACCTCTGGGAAGGCTCTGCCTCCACCCTCTCACCCCCCTCCCGTTAGGCCCCTGCCGCCTGATCCTCTTGCGCCTTCTCTTCTCCCGGCTCAACAGCCCCACGCCCTCAGCCTCTCCTCGCACTGCTGGGCTCCAGCTGCCCACCAGCTCCCAGCCCGCCCCACAACGAACGGCTCCTCCAGGGCCACGCTCCCTTCCTGGTGTCCCTGCCCCCCTGCAGCTCCCCCACGGGCCACAGTCCCCTCAGAGGCGCACCTCCTCTGGCATGAAGCGCCTCCTTCCAAAAGTACCTCTCCAGCCATGTCCCCAGCAACGGCTCCTTGCACGGCTCGCCTTCGCTTCCTTCTGCTTTTCTCCAGAAACACGCCTCTGCACCCTTCTCCTCACGAGTGCCCCTTCGTGTGGCCTCCTGTGGCTCCACGGAGGCCGCCCCCAGCTGCGGGATCTGCGGCCCTGCCGCCGCATGCCCCAGGCAGGGGCCGGGCCTCGGTGCCCCGCTCCTCCCTCCCTCCCTCCCTCCCTGCTTGCCTGCCTGCCTGCCTGCCTGCCCGCCCGCTGCCCCAGCGTTGGGGGAAAGCCTTGCCCGGGCCCTGGGTGGCGCTGCGGGCTCCCTGCTGTGCCCAGAGCCCCCGGCCCCGCACGGGCAGCCCCGAGCAGCACGCCCAGGTGGCACTGCTTGCTGCGCAGTAAGGACTGGTGCCAGGGACTGTCGGGGATGGGGGAGGCCCCGCTGCCCGCGGGGAGGCGGGAGGCAGGCAGCGTTGAGCCGGGGCCCGGCAGCCCACCGGGAGCTGGTGGGGGTGTGGGGCAGAGCCATAGCAAGGGAAGGGGCCAGAGTGCAGGAGGCAATCCCAGGTGCCCCCTCCCCGAGCAGAGGGGCCTGGGAGAAGGCAGGGGGTCAGGGCCGGGCCGGGGGCTGGTGGCCGGGTGCTTGGCTGCGCCATGCTGACCTGCTCATGCCAGGGCATGGCTGCTTTGTGCCGATTGCAGGCAGTGTCCCCCCGCGGAGGAGCTGGCCCCTGCTGGCTTCCCCTTGGGCCATGCAGCTGCCTGCCAGTGCTCAAGGTCCCGCCGGGGCTCCAGCGACGCTGGGAGAGGTGCCGAGGGGGCACCGGCTGCTGCTAGCAACTTCCCGGGGACCCCTGAGGCAGTGGCTGGTGCTGAGGGAAGGGCAGCGGGCAAGGAGCCGCAGGCAGCACTTGTTTGACCCATGCGTTGCCTCTGCTTGCAGGCCACACTGCCCAAGGCATTGGGACTTGAGCGCGGCAGCCAGGCGAGGCAGGGCAGCTGCCGCTGAGGCAGCAGAGCCAAGCCCCAAGCCCCTCCGCTCGGTGAGGCTTGGGAAGGGCAGAGCTGGGAGAAGCTGGTGCCCCTCAAACCTCGTTCTCCCAGCAGAGCAGAGGGCACGTAAGGCAGCGCTTTCAGCCAGTGAAAATTGCTGGCTCATGCCTTCCTTTTTCAGAGGCCTGGTTTGCGCAAGGCCAGCGGTGCTGCCTGCCCACCAGTGCCCACCCAGGCTGCGGTCGGAGGAGACCTGCTCCTTGCATTGGTCCCGACCAGAGTTCGGCACCAGAAGACACAGCCCCTGAGGGGGCACCGCAGCACACAAGTGTGGCTTGGCATGCCTGGCTCACCAGCAGAAAGGGACCATGCAGACTAAGGTGGAGTCAATCAGCCAGAACGGAGCACAGAGCAACAATACAGTTGAAAACACAAAGCCTAGCTAAGTGTGTGTGAGGTTCCCCGTGGGGAGCCCCGTGATGCTTCTGGGGAGGCCTTGGGCAGGGAGGTGCCTCCTGCCGAGGCCCCCGGCAGCTGGGATGCCGGCTGCAGGGCTTTCGGCAGCTCCAGCTTCCCTCTTCCTGCCCTGCCAGGGGTGAAGGCCAGGCTGCCTGCAGGGATGGGCTACTGCCGCCCCCAGGCCTCCTGAGGAGGGGCAGTGCAGCCCCAAAACCACCTTGCAAAGCCGGCAGCCCTGGGCGTGGGCTGAGGTGGGTGCCAGGGTGCACGCTGGAGCGCAGACTCTGGGATCCACAGGCCTCCAAGGCCAGGGCCTGCAGGGCCAGGGCAGGGATGACGAGGCTCTGGGGCTCTGACCCTGCAAGAGAGACCGCAGGAACACCTTGTGCTGGCCCTGGGCTGAGAGCAGAGGGGAGCAGGAGGCTTCGTGGCCTCCACGCCCCAAACCAACAGCAAATTTGTGCCCAAAAGCTCTCAGAGGAGGCTTCAGTCCCGGTCAGCTGCCCGTGTCCTGCACTGATTTCGTATGCTCAAACCTTGTGATGGGCAGAAGGCAACATGCTTGTACCCCAAGGCAGCCCCCTTTAGTGGCCAAGCCAAGGACCTGCTCTTAGCATCACTGCAGGAGTAACCGTCTAATTAAAGGCTTGCAATTAGCCCACCTCCAATTAGTGCACAGCAACTCAAACAAAGGGTCTTCTTAAAGGACAAGTCTCCTTAATGCAACCTAAATGGTCCTACGTTCCCTGTGCAGGGGCGACCCTTCTAAATCCCCCACCGCCAAGGCTGCGGCGCACATGAGCATGGGCATGGGCATTGGCTTCAGGGTCCCAGCTCCTTCCTCAGTGGGAGGCGGCTGCTGCTGGTGGCTTCCTCCATCGCATAGTTGGGCTGACACTATTAAGCCTGCTCCTAATAGGCTCTCTTAAGGCTAATAATGTGGCATACATAGCCAACAAATGCTAGAAGGAGTCACCAAAACTAAAGCAGCACTTTAAAATGCAACTCCTACATTTAGCATCGAGGAAATAAGCCCCTCCACCTTACTCCCAATTTGACACTCTCGGGAGAGTGCTTTAGGGGATGCTAATGCGTGTTTTGCCCTTCCTTGCTCCAACACGGGTCAGGCTCAGCACAGTGGAGAGGGAAAGACTCTGGCGGGGCGGAGGGGGTGGGGTGCGAGCTTTGTGCTCGCCCAGGGCCCTGCACTGGCCCCCTCCTCTGTCCTGCCCCTGAACATCCCAGACTCCGTTGGCTACAGTCGCCTGCTCCTTGCCAGGCCTTTGTGTTGACTCTGATGAGCCTTTGGGCGTTTCATGTCACTCTAGGAGCTGGAAGAGAGCCTGCCTCATGACACGGGGTTGCAAGGAGAGCCACTGGCCGTGGAAGAGGACTGCTTGCCTGGCCTCGCTCAGGAGTCCCATCCTGCCCACCCCGGGCATCTCTCTCTTTCCTGCCCGCTGACACGGTCTTTCTCCGGAGGGAAGCAGTGAGGCTACATCTCCGCACAGTGCTGGGTGGCCTGGGGAAGGCCGGGCACATGCCAAGCGGGGAGCTGGACACAGGTCTCCACCGAGTGCTGTCGGGGGGCTGGCACCGGTGCCTGAGGCACGTGTGCTCCAGGCACTTCCCAAATAAGCTCCACTGGTGCGGCCTCCTCTTCACCTGGATGTTGAGTTCCAGGGCCTCCTGCCACGCCTCCTCCAGCAGGAACAGGGCCTGCGCAGGCGTACTGCTTTCCTGCCCTTCAGCCTGCTCCTGGTGGGGAATGCAGGTGTGCGGGCATGTCCGGGTGTCCTGCCTCATTTCAGCAGGGTCACTTGCTCCTGCTGGTTCCTTCTGTGGCCCCACCTGGCCTCACAGAGCCCCACATCCTGCCCGTCAACCCCAAGGGGGACGCAAGGCCCTCAGCTCACCCAAGAGAGAACCCCCAACCTCCCTCTGCTCGTCCACCCACCCGCCTCAGCATATAGCACGGCCCAAGGCCCATCCCTGGGCCCTGGCACTGTCACGGTCCCTCTCCTGACCACAGGACCCACTGGCGCTGGTGAGTGCCCGAGCAGTTAGGCCGCTGTCTTTTCTCCCATGGCCAGTGACTTGCAGGGCTGTGCAGGACCCAGGAGTCCTGCTGGCCTGTCCCTCCATAACGTACCAGGGGCAGGGAGTCGCAGAGCTGCACCTCGGAGGTGCTCTGGGGCCTAGCAAGTGCAGGGGACCGGAGGGGGCCTGGGAGCATGCCTGGGGCCACTGGCACATCAGGACAGGGCAGGAGCCCAGGAGGGAGAATCCAAGCACACGGGTAGCAGGCCCGGCCGGCCCTGCCGAGCTCCACTGGGTTGAAGAGCGGCCCAGCAGGGGCTGTGCAGGGCAGGGAAATGGGGACTGCTCCCCAGCCTCACAGCCCCAGCCTGCAGGGCTGAGGGGCTGCCCTGGCCCACAGGGCCCTGGCACACGCGTTTGCACATGGGAAGGGAGGCATCTGCACCTCCAGGCAGCAGTCAGCGGCTGGCAGGGTAGGGAGACTACGGGCCCTGCGGCAGATGAGCAGAGCCCGTGGGAGCACAAGGAGCAGCCGAGGGCTGACGGAGGCCCAGGGACAAGCACGGCTCATCCCAGCTTTGCCTGCCTGGAGAGCCCTGCAGCTGCAGCAAAAAGCCAGGCATCTGCGCTCCCAGGTGGCCGGCCGCACCGCTCCACCCCACAGCAACTCCCTCCTTTGCCCTTCACCCTTCCCCATGCAACCCTGAGAAGGGCTCCAGCGTCCCTGCACACCAGCCCTCAGAGCACCCCTGGGGCTGTGGGCACGTCAGGTGCAGCTGTGTCCTGGCCACCATGGTGTGCACCGTGCAGTGTCTCTGTGCGTGTGGAGAGCGCGGGCGCGTGTGCGGATGCGTGTGCAGCGTCAATGGTGTGCCGGGCTGGCGCACGTGCACTGTGCAGGTGCAGGCCTGGCTGTGCGGGAGGGTCTTGGTGAGTGAGAGGTGTGAGCTGTGTGCGTAGCCGTCCTGTGGAGGGTAATGAAGGAAGGGGCATGTGTCTGTGCGTGTGTCTGTGCGCTGTGCTGAGAACGGGTTAGGCGGTGGTGTGCATGCACGTGCACTCTGTGGCGCGCGTGCCTGCATGCTGCGGCCCGTGTGTGGGCGATATTCTGTTCAGGCTCTACAAAATAACTGGAGGAGCACATGGGTTTGTACAGCTCTTCCTTTCATCTTTCAGGAGCACGCTTCCAGACTTCGCCGCAATAGTCACGTTTCCTCTGCACCACCAGCAAGTCCTGGTCCCTTTCCCTTTGAGCCTGGAGAGTCATCCGCTGCCCAGGGCTAGGGCATGGAAAAGGAACCGTTTGGTTTCAGGCACAGGCAGAAGGGCACGGAAATGCTGCAGGCCTAGCGCAGGGCACATCTTCTGGCCTCTGCCTCTGCTGGCATTCCTATGCTTTCTCGGATGGGCGAGGGGCCCCCTGGGGTGCGAGGCAAGGACATGACCACATGACTACCACGGGCAGGTAATCAGCCTGCACAGGAGTCAGGCGCGGGATGAGACTTTGGCCCAAACTGGCATCAAAGCACAGGGCAAGGCCTCCACGTGTGGAGACTTGGGGAGGCAAGGACGGAGCGTGCCTTTGGAAAAGGGAGAGCCAAAGCGTCGCTCCAGGAATCCTGTCACCTTGGGTAGCCCCCGTGTTCTGGTCCCACCTGGGAATCCTACCCCTGAGAGCCCAACACCTGCCCCTGGGCTGGAAGGCTGCCTGCTCCCAGGCCACAGCCTCCAAAGCCTGTTGCTCTCCCTCGACGGGTGCCAGAAAAAGACCCCCCCCCCCCCCCTCCTCTGGGCTGCTCCTGGGTGTGGAAGTAAGGCCAGTGCAGGGGAAGGCAAAACAGCACCCCCAGCTGGAGAAATTTACCAGAGGAAGCGCTTCTCTTGGGAATTCCTCTGCCGATTCAGCTCTACCCTCTGCTTCCACTCTTCCCGACGCGCTTGGTAAGTCTCCAAGACTTGCAGGGTGTGGCTTGCTCGTACAGAAAGCTGCCTGCAAGAGCAGGGAAAAAGTTCCCTCTCCCCTTCTGGCTGAGGCCCTCCTGCCTCTCCCCTCCACCAGCCCCTGCACACCCGCTCCCGCTGGCGGTGCCCGCAGCCTTCAACTTGCCCCATGCAGCTTGGGGCTGCCTGGCATCAGGGCCTTGCCCAAGGCATTGCCACGTCAACAGAAATCAGGGGACACCATACCCAGCCCCATGGCTCAGGAACTGCGCTTCCTCACACCTCGGACAGGTGCTGCCACTGCACCTTTCCAGGCCGGGGCTGGGGCCGGGGCCCGGGCCCGGGCACACTTACTCTTTGTGCAGCCGCGGCAGTCTCTCGGGCTTCCTCTTCTCTGCTCGGGGCACGAAGGCAGCAGTGCTCGCCTCTTTCCCAAGCGGGGGCCCTGGTGAGGCTGGCCGAACCTCCGGCAGTGGTTCAGGATGCCGCCAAGCCTGCGTTGGCGCCAGAGGACAACTCTGAAGCTGCTTCTCACCTCCCTCACGTGCTCTCAACTCTCAGCACGGGGAGAAGCCAGCCACTACAGGGCCTGTGCGTCCCCCCAGCACACTTGTGTCTGCTTTGCCCTCAGAAAGCCCCATGAGGAGCACAGCGCCAGGCAGGGACCCTGCACTCGTAGCCTGGCCACGCTTCACCACACTTCCCTGCTGGCCCCTCTGCTTACCTGTGCTGCCTTGTGCTGATGCCCGCAAGCAGGAATTGCAGTTCGAGGTCTGCCTTGAGCAGGTCCTTCCTGCTTGCCGTCCTCTTCCGCCTTAGAGGAGCTCTCCTGAATTGTCTGCAGCCGGCTAAAAACACACAAGCCGCGTGAGGTGATTGGAGTTCCGGGTGAGGCTGTTCTGCATCTTGCGCTCACAAGCGGCTCGGGGCCAGCCTCTGCAGCACAAGGCAGTTCTGCTGGAGCTTTTGGTGTAGCTGAGTCCTTGCGTTCATGTCAACAGTGAGGAAAGAAAGCCTTGAGCTGCAGCACTGGCAGCGGGCCCAGGAGGCCCTAAGGAAAGCTCGGGATGCCCAGGTGTGGGCCCTCTCTGGGTGGCACAAGGGGAAAACCAATGCCGTTTGCAGCACCCAGAGCCTGCAGAGACCACTAGCCACCTCCTGCCAAAGGCACTGAAGTCAGGGACGTGCTCAGAAAGACTCTGTTTTGGGGTGAAACGGGACTATTAGTGGGGGAGCCACTGTCGGGGAAGGAGGAAGTGTACTAGGCACACAAGCAAGCCCGGCATGTAGTTCTCTCTGGTATGTAGTTCTCTCTGGCACTCCTCCTGTGCCAGACAACCGCCACACCCCTGCCCCTGCCACCCCAGCCCAACAACCTTCGGAAGACATTCACAGGCATTACGTCCAACCTAAAAAGCAGGGAAAACAGACCCTACTCTCTGCTGCTGGGGCAGGGGCTTCTGACTTTCACATTCCTCTGAGAAGTGCTCTCATTCCCACTGCAACCAAAGGAGGGCCCTTCACATCCATAGGGGAGCAGAAAAACACCCGCCACTGCTGCAGTACTTCTTGCATCAACGCCAGTCCCTGGGACACCACTTGACAACCTCACAGACTTCATACCCACAGAGCGTACAGAAACAGAAACAGCTCCCTCCCTCCCAGAAGCCCAAAAGCACACGGCCACCCGCATGCTTTGCTCCAAGAGCCTCACCTGGCAGCTGGCTTGTTTCCCCTGCTTTCCCATGCCTTTCCTCCCTTCCAGCTGGCCCCAGAGAACGGGGGTGGAGAAAGCCTTTCTCGAGACAGGAGGCGCCCACCACAAGCACTGCCTGGAAGTAGCAAGGCAGAGGAGGCTCCTCAGCAAGCATCGTTCTTTGTCACCATTTGAACAAGAAGGACAGGCAGCTGTGCTCCAGCATCGGACCAAAGAGCCCAATTCCCTTGGAGCTTTGCTCCCAAGCAGGTCTTAGGCCCTTGCTGGCGCACGATCGCGTCCAGCCTTTCCTTTCTGCAGGGCAGTCTTCTGCCCTAGAGTTCTGTGCTGCTTCTACTGCTTTCTCTAGCCCTTAGGCTTCAAAAAGGGGACATGGCTGGCAGGTCCTGGGGACCTCATGCTACTCTCTCCTTTGGCGTGGCTGCAGGCTGGAGGGCAGAGTGTCACACGAGAAGGGGAACAGATTCCTGCCCATCTCTAAGGCGCTCACATGCACAGACTTGCAAGCTAGAGCAGGGCCCCGAGTGCCAGGGCAAAGTGCCCCTCAGCAGTGGCAGCTGCAGTTGGAGCTGCACAACTGCCCCGAGAGCCCCTTCCAGGAGGAGTGCCCCCAGATCTGTCGTGATGAGCAAAGAGAGGCACAGGAGAAGCAGGCCACTAGGCCAGGCACGGCATGTTAAGCTTGCCTCCAGCCCCTCCGCTGCACAGGACAAAAGGAAAACAAACACACCTCTCTCACCAGCCAGCTGGCACTTTACCTTTTCCCTCAGTCTGCTTGTTCTGCTCCCTGTCTTTTGCCGGCCCGCCTTTGGCAGCCTCCCGACACCCTCCGGAGGAAGATGCTGGTCGCACAGGCACAGGCGTGATGACCTCACCCTCACTCCTGGAAACAAGAAAGGGACGAGAGAGACGCTGACAGCAGAGCCTTGCAGAAACCTCCTCTACATGCTTGCCCTCCATCTAGAAAGAGAAAGTCACCAAAAGACTTGTTGGCCGCCCTTCACGTTGCAGTCGGACAGAGTCTACGCAAGAAACAACCCCTTCAAAGAGCTCCAAGAGCACAAGGTCACCCTCAGCCTTTTCTCCAAGAGCCTCACCTGGCAGGCAACTTCCTTCCTTTGCTTTTCCACTCCTCCTGCTTTCTCCCCCCAGCACCAGGTGACGCAGGTGGCAAAGGCCTTTCTTGAGCAAGCAGGCACGCAGCAGGAGCACTCCCTGCAGGCAGGAAAGGAGAAGGCTCTGCAGAAAGCGTCTTTGGGAGCACTTGGTCCAGAAGGACAGGCAGATCTGCTCCAGCACCGCATCAAACAGCCTGATCCCCCGGGAGCCGCGCTCTCTAAGAGCTCTTGCTCCCTAGCACGTCCTTGGCACACCTTAGCAGCCTCTTAGCAGTCCACCTTAGCAGCCTCTTAGCAGTCCTCTCCAGGCAATCTTGCTCCCCACCTTCACACGCCCGGCATCCGCCAGAGAGGCAGACCCCCTCCAGCACTGACACCTCGGGCCCAAATGTCCTAAAGCGAAAGAGGAGCTTGCGCTGGCCACCAGGGCGCAGCACCCCGGGGCAAAACTCTCCCAGGCAGCACATCCTGACCAGGGCTCCAACCACCTACCTACTGCCGAGGACCAACGGAACAAACACGCGCACACACACAAACACACGCCCGCCTGCACACCCTCCTCTCGCTCGCCAGTCACCTGTGGCCTGACCTTTTCCGTCCGCCCGCTCTTCCTCTTTCGGGCGTGTCCGGGATCCCTTGCAGGAAGACGCCACTTGCTGCTTCTCACGGGGAAGCTTCAACTCAAATCTGGAAATGACAAGACGCCACGGTGAAGAGAAGGCACCACTTCCCCTTTGCCTCCTGCCGGCCTTGTACTCAGAAAGAAGGCCTTTCGGGGCACGTGGGGCCCTCCAGGCTCACCCAAGACATGCTTAGGTCACAAACACAGGCCCTGTATGGATCGGGTGCCTTCCACACGATGCCTTTCCTCGGCCAGCCACACACAGCACATTCGGGAACCTTGGCTTTTGGAAGCCTCACCCACGAGAAAGAGACCAGTCACAGGAAAATGTGGCCCCCATTCCTCTCTAGGCCTAAGATTGGTTAGCAGTGCCAAACACCGCCACTATTGCCTGTTCCACCCTGGGGAGACCCCCAGAGTCCCAAGTACTTGCAGACAGCAAGCTAGGAAAGAGTTGCTCCGCAGCAAGTCCTTCCTGAGGAGACAAGCTCCAGCAGGACGCTGCTACCAAGCACGAGCTGAGAAGCAAACGTACCGTGGCAACATGAAGACGCTTCTGGGACCCATGCGGAAAGCCGCGCTCCTTCTTCCTTTTACCACCAGGTGTCTCGTCCCTGGCGTCTGAAACAGACACCGAGGTACGTGAGAGCATGCCAGCGCCATTACTGCCTTGCTCCTAAAGGCAGCAAATCTTTCTTGGGCTCAGGGAAGATGCTGCCCCTGGGACACCCTGAAACAAAGCTGTCTTTCCAAATACTAGCCCTCAACGAGGAAAGCAGAAGATGCCCAGCTCAGAGTGCAGAAGGAGGAACACCGTTGCCAGGCGCTTTGCAAGGGCGAGACTCAAGACGGTCAAGGAGGACGCTCCTTCTCTCTGCCTGCAGACATCAGGCACAGGAGAAGGCGTGTGGTTCGCCAGGGTTTCTGCAGGCTGGCGTTTGCCTCTGGAAGGTCTTGCTCTGCCCCTTCTTGGAAAGACAACTCCTGGCTCAGGCGTGCTCTTAGCCCCACAGTGTCTCCAAGCATTCACATGCTTGCATCCATCGCGTGGAAGAGCAGAAAGAGCTGGCCCTTGCTCGGCCTCTGCCCGGTGGCTAAGACCTGCGGGTGCCAACTCCCTCATGGGGGTGCAAGCAGCTGGGCAGGGCCTGATGAGGGATCTTTGGGAACACAGCCTGACCCAAAGGCCCTGGCCCTGGCCCAGAGAACACGCTGGGCAGAGCCCCCCAAGACAGCAGCAGAGAGAAGGAAGAGACAGGCCCGGGAACCAGTGGCTGGGCTACAGCCTTCTTGCATCTCTCTGAGCAAATCTGCTGGCCCTCTGCAGGAGCGAGCCCTTCAGCTCTGACTGCTTTCACATCGCAGCTGCCTAAGGACACCTGGCAGCTTGCGCTCAAGGACAGGGCCCCACGAGAGAGCTGGGGAAGGGCGTTGGGCTGGCGCAAGGAGACATGCCAAGCAGCGGGCGGATGCACGCGTGGCCCAGAAGAGCCTCGCTCATGCCGCAAGGGCCTCCAGGGGCCCTGGGAAGGCCTGATTAGCACCAGAGTCATCGACTTACCCCCAGCAGAGCTTCTAGCAGCTTTCCAGTGCCATCCATGCTGAGGAGGAAGTCGTCATAAAACCTCATTGTCACTTCCTTCTTCCGTACAGAAAGAATGCCAATGCCCTTGAAGACAAAGTCCACGTCCTGTCTTTTTGACATGGCCCAGAAGAACGCCATCGCGGTCTCATGTATGGAACACTGCACCGTTGTCAAAGGCATGCGGGCACACACGGAGAGATTCTTGTACTGCAGAGGGACTATTCTTACGTCACCTAGACCGCAGCAAAAGACGAACAACGTCACCTCGGCAGCAGGCTCCAAGAACAAGGGGACAAGACTTTCTGGCAAGACGCTGCTGCTACAGAGCAGGCTCTTGAATCCCCTGCTGCAGCGCCTAGGAGCGGTTTATGGAGTCCCTCCTGGGAAGAGGCCGAGCACTCTGCAAACTCACGGGCTCAGGGGGGCAGCAGTCATTTGGCCAGGGCAGGAAGCAAAAGAAGAAAACTAACCATCCCGAAGGAACCCTTGACCGGAGGGCAGGACAAGGCGGGCAGATGGGTGCAGGGCCCACGACAAAGGGCCCGGCGCCACGCCATTGTGCCCTCTGGCTAAGCCGATGCCACGTCGATAGATACAAGGGCGAAGCAAAGCGCAAGGACGGCACCGCAGCCCGTAAGGACCATTCGGCCCCTCTGGCCCTTGGTAGCCAGCAAAAGTCTCCCTGCGCTGCTGGGGCCAGCAGCCTATCCCTCCCACGCACCCCGCTGCAGGCGTATTACTAGCAAAGCACACCCGGGGGCCCCTCTGAGCACCTGCTCCTGGCTGGCCTGTCCAGCTCAAACAAGCCAAAGTTGCTCTCAGGCCACTTTGAGGCGTTCAGCCATGTCTTCAGAGCAGTTGGCCTGCCCCTCAAGCTTGGGGCAAGGGCAGGCAAAGGTTTTTAACCTGTCTTCTTACCAGGAATGTCTTCTTGAGCGCCCCTGGCCTGGTGTTCCTGGGCAACAACCTCCGAAATACGAAACATGGGTCTCCGAACGATCGAAAGCTCCCCGTTCACGGAGCACTCGGAGTGCTTCAGAACATAGAACACCCCCACTCCTAGTATCTTGACACCCTGAGAACAGCAGCAAAGAGGGAGAGAAGGAACAAGCATCAGTAGCCTGGAGACACAAAAACTGTCCGATGGCTTGCCAGAGCGTGGGGGCTGCTGCTCTGCGCCCTGCCCACCCCTAGCATGCCGAGGGCAAGATGGGCCACTTGGGAAAGCTTTGGAGAGAAAGCACATACTCCAGACCTTTCTTTCCTCTTGCTCCTCTGCTCTCCTCAAAAATCTCTTTGCACAAGCAACAGCAGAGACAACATTCCTCCCCTCCATACAGGTGGGGGGAGGGGGTGGCAGGGAGGGGAGCAGGGGGCATTTCCAACAGTGGGCACCAAGTCCTTGGCACTCTGTGGCACAGGGATGTCAGGGCCAGGCAAACCGCCAGCATTTCCGGAGGGGAGGAACAGGACACAAGACCCACCTTGTTCTCTGCCAAGCGCTCTAGAATGTATTCTGAGACGCTGTCCCAAATGCTAACAATCTCTGGAAAGCAAGGCAAAGAGGTATCATGCGCCAAGTCAGCAAGCTCACTACCTTTCAGCACCCCGCTCCCCAGGCAGGTGGCAAGTGCAGGTGAGATGAAACGTACCGCCACCCCAAGCCAAAACACGCAAGGCGCTCCCCAGGACGGCCCTTCCGGACCTCAGCCGCAAGGACACTGCAGGGACGCCTCCGCCCACTTCTAAGCAAGGCTCCTGTCCTTTCAGGTGGCCATGCCAAAGGGCGACCCACCCGCTCGGGAAACGGGGACTAGGTTCCCACAGCAGCGAGAAGACCGTGCAGTGCCTACCCACAGGAGTCACCCACGCTCAGGGCAGCCCCAGCTGCCTCCCCTGCAGGGACCATTTTCACCTCCATTCAACGCCTGCACACACACACGCTCTGCACGGCCACCCGAGCAGCCCCAGCCCTTTCAGCCAGCTGCCAGCTCAGGGCACACAATCCCCACTGCGAGGCAACCCACGGCTTCTGCCTGCACGTGCCCTGGAAGGCACGGGCAGAGGAAGCTCCTCAGGACAACGAGCCAGCCGGCCCGGCTGCCAAACTCACCCCTGGGCTGCCAACGGTCGAGCGGCCTGCTCTCCCGTGCCACCCACTCGCCCTGTCCAGCCCTCTCCTACAGAGCCCAGCGCTTCCATTGCCTGTCTCGCGGCTCATACCGTCTACAGCCTTACCGTAACGGTTGAGATTCCTGAGCGTTGGAAACATGTCATGCCACAGTTTCGCCATCTTCGCGCCCCCTCGCGCTCAATGGGGCCCTGTAGCAGGAGGGTGCCGAGGAAACTTCTCCTCCCAGGAGCCGCCTCCTCCTCCTCCTCTGCACTTCCCCAGGTAGGCTCCAGCGCTGTCGCGCGGCCTCCCTTCGCCCTCTCGGTGCGCTGCAAAGCAGCTCCTCCAGAGAAGAGCGGTGGCGAGAGCAGCCCCAGCACCTGCACGTGCCAAGGCCTCGCAGGGAAGTGTGGGCAGGGCTCGGGGGCCCCGTGGCGGGAGGGGAGCTGTGACTGTGATGCGGCATGTCCCACTGTGAGCCCAGCCCGTGTCACCAAGGGGCTCACAGGCACCCTTACCGTCCAAAGCATTTCTCTTGGGCCCACAGGAGGGGCAATTTCACAGCCCCAGAGCAGCCAGACTGCAAAGGGGTTTCAGCAGGTCTCCGCTCTGACCTCCTGCTGCAAGTGCGGCTGACCAGAGCAGACTTCCCAGGCCCGGGCGCCACTGAGGGGCCACTGGCTCCATGGATTCCCCCACCACCCCGGGCCCCTGGGCCAGTGCTCCACCACCCTTAGGCTACAGCGCTTTTCCCCGTCTCTCATGGCAATTGCCCCCACTGCCACTACTGCCATTGCCCATCCTCCCGGCCCCCCCCCACCCGGCACCTCTGGGAAGGCTCTGCCTCCACCCTCTCACCCCCCTCCCGTTAGGCCCCTGCCGCCTGATCCTCTTGCGCCTTCTCTTCTCCCGGCTCAACAGCCCCACGCCCTCAGCCTCTCCTCGCACTGCTGGGCTCCAGCTGCCCACCAGCTCCCAGCCCGCCCCACAACGAACGGCTCCTCCAGGGCCACGCTCCCTTCCTGGTGTCCCTGCCCCCCTGCAGCTCCCCCACGGGCCACAGTCCCCTCAGAGGCGCACCTCCTCTGGCATGAAGCGCCTCCTTCCAAAAGTACCTCTCCAGCCATGTCCCCAGCAACGGCTCCTTGCACGGCTCGCCTTCGCTTCCTTCTGCTTTTCTCCAGAAACACGCCTCTGCACCCTTCTCCTCACGAGTGCCCCTTCGTGTGGCCTCCTGTGGCTCCACGGAGGCCGCCCCCAGCTGCGGGATCTGCGGCCCTGCCGCCGCATGCCCCAGGCAGGGGCCGGGCCTCGGTGCCCCGCTCCTCCCTCCCTCCCTCCCTCCCTCCCTGCCTGCCTGCCTGCCTGCCTGCCCGCCCGCTGCCCCAGCGTTGGGGGAAAGCCTTGCCCGGGCCCTGGGCGGCGCTGCGGGCTCCCTGCTGTGCCCAGAGCCCCCGGCCCCGCACGGGCAGCCCCGAGCAGCACGCCCAGGTGGCACTGCTTGCTGCGCAGTAAGGACTGGTGCCAGGGACTGTCGGGGATGGGGGAGGCCCCGCTGCCCGCGGGGAGGCGGGAGGCAGGCAGCGTTGAGCCGGGGCCCGGCAGCCCACCGGGAGCTGGTGGGGGTGTGGGGCAGAGCCATAGCAAGGGAAGGGGCCAGAGTGCAGGAGGCAATCCCAGGTGCCCCCTCCCCGAGCAGAGGGGCCTGGGAGAAGGCAGGGGGTCAGGGCCGGGCCGGGGGCTGGTGGCCGGGTGCTTGGCTGCGCCATGCTGACCTGCTCATGCCAGGGCATGGCTGCTTTGTGCCGATTGCAGGCAGTGTCCCCCCGCGGAGGAGCTGGCCCCTGCTGGCTTCCCCTTGGGCCATGCAGCTGCCTGCCAGTGCTCAAGGTCCCGCCGGGGCTCCAGCGACGCTGGGAGAGGTGCCGAGGGGGCACCGGCTGCTGCTAGCAACTTCCCGGGGACCCCTGAGGCAGTGGCTGGTGCTGAGGGAAGGGCAGCGGGCAAGGAGCCGCAGGCAGCACTTGTTTGACCCATGCGTTGCCTCTGCTTGCAGGCCACACTGCCCAAGGCATTGGGACTTGAGCGCGGCAGCCAGGCGAGGCAGGGCAGCTGCCGCTGAGGCAGCAGAGCCAAGCCCCAAGCCCCTCCGCTCGGTGAGGCTTGGGAAGGGCAGAGCTGGGAGAAGCTGGTGCCCCTCAAACCTCGTTCTCCCAGCAGAGCAGAGGGCACGTAAGGCAGCGCTTTCAGCCAGTGAAAATTGCTGGCTCATGCCTTCCTTTTTCAGAGGCCTGGTTTGCGCAAGGCCAGCGGTGCTGCCTGCCCACCAGTGCCCACCCAGGCTGCGGTCGGAGGAGACCTGCTCCTTGCATTGGTCCCGACCAGAGTTCGGCACCAGAAGACACAGCCCCTGAGGGGGCACCGCAGCACACAAGTGTGGCTTGGCATGCCTGGCTCACCAGCAGAAAGGGACCATGCAGACTAAGGTGGAGTCAATCAGCCAGAACGGAGCACAGAGCAACAATACAGTTGAAAACACAAAGCCTAGCTAAGTGTGTGTGAGGTTCCCCGTGGGGAGCCCCGTGATGCTTCTGGGGAGGCCTTGGGCAGGGAGGTGCCTCCTGCCGAGGCCCCCGGCAGCTGGGATGCCGGCTGCAGGGCTTTCGGCAGCTCCAGCTTCCCTCTTCCTGCCCTGCCAGGGGTGAAGGCCAGGCTGCCTGCAGGGATGGGCTACTGCCGCCCCCAGGCCTCCTGAGGAGGGGCAGTGCAGCCCCAAAACCGCCTTGCAAAGCCGGCAGCCCTGGGCGTGGGCTGAGGTGGGTGCCAGGGTGCACGCTGGAGCGCAGACTCTGGGATCCACAGGCCTCCAAGGCCAGGGCCTGCAGGGCCAGGGCAGGGATGACGAGGCTGTGGGGCTCTGACCCTGCAAGAGAGACCGCAGGAACACCTTGTGCTGGCCCTGGGCTGAGAGCAGAGGGGAGCAGGAGGCTTCGTGGCCTCCACGCCCCAAACCAACAGCAAATTTGTGCCCAAAAGCTCTCAGAGGAGGCTTCAGTCCCGGTCAGCTGCCCGTGTCCTGCACTGATTTCGTATGCTCAAACCTTGTGATGGGCAGAAGGCAACATGCTTGTACCCCAAGGCAGCCCCCTTTAGTGGCCAAGCCAAGGACCTGCTCTTAGCATCACTGCAGGAGTAACCGTCTAATTAAAGGCTTGCAATTAGCCCACCTCCAATTAGTGCACAGCAACTCAAACAAAGGGTCTTCTTAAAGGACAAGTCTCCTTAATGCAACCTAAATGGTCCTACGTTCCCTGTGCAGGGGCGACCCTTCTAAATCCCCCACCGCCAAGGCTGCGGCGCGCATGGGCATGGGCATTGGCTTCAGGGTCCCAGCTCCTTCCTCAGTGGGAGGCGGCTGCTGCTGGTGGCTTCCTCCATCGCATAGTTGGGCTGACACTATTAAGCCTGCTCCTAATAGGCTCTCTTAAGGCTAATAATGTGGCATACATAGCCAACAAATGCTAGAAGGAGTCACCAAAACTAAAGCAGCACTTTAAAATGCAACTCCTACATTTAGCATCGAGGAAATAAGCCCCTCCACCTTACTCCCAATTTGACACTCTCGGGAGAGTGCTTTAGGGGATGCTAATGCGTGTTTTGCCCTTCCTTGCTCCAACACGGGTCAGGCTCAGCACAGTGGAGAGGGAAAGACTCTGGCGGGGCGGAGGGGGTGGGGTGCGAGCTTTGTGCTCGCCCAGGGCCCTGCACTGGCCCCCTCCTCTGTCCTGCCCCTGAACATCCCAGACTACGTTGGCTACAGTCGCCTGCTCCTTGCCAGGCCTTTGTGTTGACTCTGATGAGCCTTTGGGCGTTTCATGTCACTCTAGGAGCTGGAAGAGAGCCTGCCTCATGACACGGGGTTGCAAGGAGAGCCACTGGCCGTGGAAGAGGACTGCTTGCCTGGCCTCGCTCAGGAGTCCCATCCTGCCCACCCCGGGCATCTCTCTCTTTCCTGCCCGCTGACACGGTCTTTCTCCGGAGGGAAGCAGTGAGGCTACATCTCCGCACAGTGCTGGGTGGCCTGGGGAAGGCCGGGCACATGCCAAGCGGGGAGCTGGACACAGGTCTCCACCGAGTGCTGTCGGGGGGCTGGCACCGGTGCCTGGGGCACGTGTGCTCCAGGCACTTCCCAAATAAGCTCCACTGGTGCGGCCTCCTCTTCACCTGGATGTTGAGTTCCAGGGCCTCCTGCCACGCCTCCTCCAGCAGGAACAGGGCCTGCGCAGGCGTACTGCTTTCCTGCCCTTCAGCCTGCTCCTGGTGGGGAATGCAGGTGTGCGGGCATGTCCGGGTGTCCTGCCTCATTTCAGCAGGGTCACTTGCTCCTGCTGGTTCCTTCTGTGGCCCCACCTGGCCTCACAGAGCCCCACATCCTGCCCGTCAACCCCAAGGGGGACGCAAGGCCCTCAGCTCACCCAAGAGAGAACCCCCAACCTCCCTCTGCTCGTCCACCCACCCGCCTCAGCATATAGCACGGCCCAAGGCCCATCCCTGGGCCCTGGCACTGTCACGGTCCCTCTCCTGACCACAGGACCCACTGGTGCTGGTGAGTGCCCGAGCAGTTAGGCCGCTGTCTTTTCTCCCATGGCCAGTGACTTGCAGGGCTGTGCAGGACCCAGGAGTCCTGCTGGCCTGTCCCTCCATAACGTACCAGGGGCAGGGAGTCGCAGAGCTGCACCTCGGAGGTGCTCTGGGGCCTAGCAAGTGCAGGGGACCGGAGGGGGCCTGGGAGCATGCCTGGGGCCACTGGCACATCAGGACAGGGCAGGAGCCCAGGAGGGAGAATCCAAGCACACGGGTAGCAGGCCCGGCCGGCCCTGCCGAGCTCCACTGGGTTGAAGAGCGGCCCAGCAGGGGCTGTGCAGGGCAGGGAAATGGGGACTGCTCCCCAGCCTCACAGCCCCAGCCTGCAGGGCTGAGGGGCTGCCCTGGCCCACAGGGCCCTGGCACACGCGTTTGCACATGGGAAGGGAGGCATCTGCACCTCCAGGCAGCAGTCAGCGGCTGGCAGGGTAGGGAGACTACGGGCCCTGCGGCAGATGAGCAGAGCCCGTGGGAGCACAAGGAGCAGCCAAGGGCTGACGGAGGCCCAGGGACAAGCACGGCTCATCCCAGCTTTGCCTGCCTGGAGAGCCCTGCAGCTGCAGCAAAAAGCCAGGCATCTGCGCTCCCAGGTGGCCGGCCGCACCGCTCCACCCCACAGCAACTCCCTCCTTTGCCCTTCACCCTTCCCCATGCAACCCTGAGAAGGGCTCCAGCGTCCCTGCACACCAGCCCTCAGAGCACCCCTGGGGCTGTGGGCACGTCAGGTGCAGCTGTGTCCTGGCCACCATGGTGTGCACCGTGCAGTGTCTCTGTGCGTGTGGAGAGCGCGGGCGCGTGTGCGGATGCGTGTGCAGCGTCAATGGTGTGCCGGGCTGGCGCACGTGCACTGTGCAGGTGCAGGCCTGGCTGTGCGGGAGGGTCTTGGTGAGTGAGAGGTGTGAGCTGTGTGCGTAGCCGTCCTGTGGAGGGTAATGAAGGAAGGGGCATGTGTCTGTGCGTGTGTCTGTGCGCTGTGCTGAGAACGGGTTAGGCGGTGGTGTGCATGCACGTGCACTCTGTGGCGCGTGTGCCTGCATGCTGCGGCCCGTGTGTGGGCGATATTCTGTTCAGGCTCTACAAAATAACTGGAGGAGCACATGGGTTTGTACAGCTCTTCCTTTCATCTTTCAGGAGCACGCTTCCAGACTTCGCCGCAATAGTCACGTTTCCTCTGCACCACCAGCAAGTCCTGGTCCCTTTCCCTTTGAGCCTGGAGAGTCATCCGCTGCCCAGGGCTAGGGCATGGAAAAGGAACCGTTTGGTTTCAGGCACAGGCAGAAGGGCACGGAAATGCTGCAGGCCTAGCGCAGGGCACATCTTCTGGCCTCTGCCTCTGCTGGCATTCCTATGCTTTCTCGGATGGGCGAGGGGCCCCCTGGGGTGCGAGGCAAGGACATGACCACATGACTACCACGGGCAGGTAATCAGCCTGCACAGGAGTCAGGCGCGGGATGAGACTTTGGCCCAAACTGGCATCAAAGCACACGGCAAGGCCTCCACGTGTGGAGACTTGGGGAGGCAAGGACGGAGCGTGCCTTTGGAAAAGGGAGAGCCAAAGCGTCGCTCCAGGAATCCTGTCACCTTGGGTAGCCCCCGTGTTCTGGTCCCACCTGGGAATCCTACCCCTGAGAGCCCAACACCTGCCCCTGGGCTGGAAGGCTGCCTGCTCCCAGGCCACAGCCTCCAAAGCCTGTTGCTCTCCCTCGACGGGTGCCAGAAAAAGACCCCCCCCCTCCCCTCCTCTGGGCTGCTCCTGGGTGTGGAAGGAAGGCCAGTGCAGGGGAAGGCAAAACAGCACCCCCAGCTGGAGAAATTTACCAGAGGAAGCGCTTCTCTTGGGAATTCCTCTGCCGATTCAGCTCTACCCTCTGCTTCCACTCTTCCCGACGCGCTTGGTAAGTCTCCAAGACTTGCAGGGTGTGGCTTGCTCGTACAGAAAGCTGCCTGCAAGAGCAGGGAAAAAGTTCCCTCTCCCCTTCTGGCTGAGGCCCTCCTGCCTCTCCCCTCCACCAGCCCCTGCACACCCGCTCCCGCTGGCGGTGCCCGCAGCCTTCAACTTGCCCCATGCAGCTTGGGGCTGCCTGGCATCAGGGCCTTGCCCAAGGCATTGCCACGTCAACAGAAATCAGGGGACACCATACCCAGCCCCATGGCTCAGGAACTGCGCTTCCTCACACCTCGGACAGGTGCTGCCACTGCACCTTTCCAGGCCGGGGCTGGGGCCGGGGCCCGGGCCCGGGCACACTTACTCTTTGTGCAGCCGCGGCAGTCTCTCGGGCTTCCTCTTCTCTGCTCGGGGCACGAAGGCAGCAGTGCTCGCCTCTTTCCCAAGCGGGGGCCCTGGTGAGGCTGGCCGAACCTCCGGCAGTGGTTCAGCATGCCGCCAAGCCTGCGTTGGCGCCAGAGGACAACTCTGAAGCTGCTTCTCACCTCCCTCACGTGCTCTCAACTCTCAGCACGGGGAGAAGCCAGCCACTACAGGGCCTGTGCGTCCCCCCAGCACACTTGTGTCTGCTTTGCCCTCAGAAAGCCCCATGAGGAGCACAGCGCCAGGCAGGGACCCTGCACTCGTAGCCTGGCCACGCTTCACCACACTTCCCTGCTGGCCCCTCTGCTTACCTGTGCTGCCTTGTGCTGATGCCCGCAAGCAGGAATTGCAGTTCGAGGTCTGCCTTGAGCAGGTCCTTCCTGCTTGCCGTCCTCTTCCGCCTTAGAGGAGCTCTCCTGAATTGTCTGCAGCCGGCTAAAAACACACAAGCCGCGTGAGGTGATTGGAGTTCCGGGTGAGGCTGTTCTGCATCTTGCGCTCACAAGCGGCTCGGGGCCAGCCTCTGCAGCACAAGGCAGTTCTGCTGGAGCTTTTGGTGTAGCTGAGTCCTTGCGTTCATGTCAACAGTGAGGAAAGAAAGCCTTGAGCTGCAGCACTGGCAGCGGGCCCAGGAGGCCCTAAGGAAAGCTCGGGATGCCCAGGTGTGGGCCCTCTCTGGGTGGCACAAGGGGAAAACCAATGCCGTTTGCAGCACCCAGAGCCTGCAGAGACCACTAGGCACCTCCTGCCAAAGGCACTGAAGTCAGGGACGTGCTCAGAAAGACTCTGTTTTGGGGTGAAACGGGACTATTAGTGGGGGAGCCACTGTCGGGGAAGGAGGAAGTGTACCAGGCACACAAGCAAGCCCGGCATGTAGTTCTCTCTGGTATGTAGTTCTCTCTGGCACTCCTCCTGTGCCAGACAACCGCCACACCCCTGCCCCTGCCACCCCAGCCCAACAACCTTCGGAAGAAATTCACAGGCATTACGTCCAACCTAAAAAGCAGGGAAAACAGACCCTACTCTCTGCTGCTGGGGCAGGGGCTTCTGACTTTCACATTCCTCTGAGAAGTGCTCTCATTCCCACTGCAACCAAAGGAGGGCCCTTCACATCCATAGGGGAGCAGAAAAACACCCGCCACTGCTGCAGTACTTCTTGCATCAACGCCAGTCCCTGGGACACCACTTGACAACCTCACAGACTTCATACCCACAGAGCGTACAGAAACAGAAACAGCTCCCTCCCTCCCAGAAGCCCAAAAGCACACGGCCACCCGCATGCTTTGCTCCAAGAGCCTCACCTGGCAGCTGGCTTGTTTCCCCTGCTTTCCCATGCCTTTCCTCCCTTCCAGCTGGCCCCAGAGAACGGGGGTGGAGAAAGCCTTTCTCGAGACAGGAGGCGCCCACCACAAGCACTGCCTGGAAGTAGCAAGGCAGAGGAGGCTCCTCAGCAAGCATCGTTCTTTGTCACCATTTGAACAAGAAGGACAGGCAGCTGTGCTCCAGCATCGGACCAAAGAGCCCAATTCCCTTGGAGCTTTGCTCCCAAGCAGGTCTTAGGCCCTTGCTGGCGCACGATCGCGTCCAGCCTTTCCTTTCTGCAGGGCAGTCTTCTGCCCTAGAGTTCTGTGCTGCTTCTACTGCTTTCTCTAGCCCTTAGGCTTCAAAAAGGGGACATGGCTGGCAGGTCCTGGGGACCTCATGCTACTCTCTCCTTTGGCGTGGCTGCAGGCTGGAGGGCAGAGTGTCACACGAGAAGGGGAACAGATTCCTGCCCATCTCTAAGGCGCTCACATGCACAGACTTGCAAGCTAGAGCAGGGCCCCGAGTGCCAGGGCAAAGTGCCCCTCAGCAGTGGCAGCTGCAGTTGGAGCTGCACAACTGCCCCGAGAGCCCCTTCCAGGAGGAGTGCCCCCAGATCTGTCGTGATGAGCAAAGAGAGGCACAGGAGAAGCAGGCCACTAGGCCCGGCACGGCATGTTAAGCTTGCCTCCAGCCCCTCCGCTGCACAGGACAAAAGGAAAACAAACACACCTCTCTCACCAGCCAGCTGGCACTTTACCTTTTCCCTCAGTCTGCTTGTTCTGCTCCCTGTCTTTTGCCGGCCCGCCTTTGGCAGCCTCCCGACACCCTCCGGAGGAAGATGCTGGTCGCACAGGCACAGGCGTGATGACCTCACCCTCACTCCTGGAAACAAGAAAGGGACGAGAGAGACGCTGACAGCAGAGCCTTGCAGAAACCTCCTCTACATGCTTGCCCTCCATCTAGAAAGAGAAAGTCACCAAAAGACTTGTTGGCCGCCCTTCACGTTGCAGTCGGACAGAGTCTACGCAAGAAACAACCCCTTCAAAGAGCTCCAAGAGCACAAGGTCACCCTCAGCCTTTTCTCCAAGAGCCTCACCTGGCAGGCAACTTCCTTCCTTTGCTTTTCCACTCCTCCTGCTTTCTCCCCCCAGCACCAGGTGACGCAGGTGGCAAAGGCCTTTCTTGAGCAAGCAGGCACGCAGCAGGAGCACTCCCTGCAGGCAGGAAAGGAGAAGGCTCTGCAGAAAGCGTCTTTGGGAGCACTTGGTCCAGAAGGACAGGCAGATCTGCTCCAGCACCGCATCAAACAGCCTGATCCCCCGGGAGCCGCGCTCTCTAAGAGCTCTTGCTCCCTAGCACGTCCTTGGCACACCTTAGCAGCCTCTTAGCAGTCCACCTTAGCAGCCTCTTAGCAGTCCTCTCCAGGCAATCTTGCTCCCCACCTTCACACGCCCGGCATCCGCCAGAGAGGCAGACCCCCTCCAGCACTGACACCTCGGGCCCAAATGTCCTAAAGCGAAAGAGGAGCTTGCGCTGGCCACCAGGGCGCAGCACCCCGGGGCAAAACTCTCCCAGGCAGCACATCCTGACCAGGGCTCCAACCACCTACCTACTGCCGAGGACCAACGGAACAAACACGCGCACACACACAAACACACGCCCGCCTGCACACCCTCCTCTCGCTCGCCAGTCACCTGTGGCCTGACCTTTTCCGTCCGCCCGCTCTTCCTCTTTCGGGCGTGTCCGGGATCCCTTGCAGGAAGACGCCACTTGCTGCTTCTCACGGGGAAGCTTCAACTCAAATCTGGAAATGACAAGACGCCACGGTGAAGAGAAGGCACCACTTCCCCTTTGCCTCCTGCCGGCCTTGTACTCAGAAAGAAGGCCTTTCGGGGCACGTGGGGCCCTCCAGGCTCACCCAAGACATGCTTAGGTCACAAACACAGGCCCTGTATGGATCGGGTGCCTTCCACACGATGCCTTTCCTCGGCCAGCCACACACAGCACATTCGGGAACCTTGGCTTTTGGAAGCCTCACCCACAAGAAGGAGACCAGTCACAGGAAAATGTGGCCCCCATTCCTCTCTAGGCCTAAGATTGGTTAGCAGTGCCAAACACCGCCACTATTGCCTGTTCCACCCTGGGGAGACCCCCAGAGTCCCAAGTACTTGCAGACAGCAAGCTAGGAAAGAGTTGCTCCGCAGCAAGTCCTTCCTGAGGAGACAAGCTCCAGCAGGACGCTGCTACCAAGCACGAGCTGAGAAGCAAACGTACCGTGGCAACATGAAGACGCTTCTGGGACCCATGCGGAAAGCCGCGCTCCTTCTTCCTTTTACCACCAGGTGTCTCGTCCCTGGCGTCTGAAACAGACACCGAGGTACGTGAGAGCATGCCAGCGCCATTACTGCCTTGCTCCTAAAGGCAGCAAATCTTTCTTGGGCTCAGGGAAGATGCTGCCCCTGGGACACCCTGAAACAAAGCTGTCTTTCCAAATACTAGCCCTCAACGAGGAAAGCAGAAGATGCCCAGCTCAGAGTGCAGAAGGAGGAACACCGTTGCCAGGCGCTTTGCAAGGGCGAGACTCAAGACGGTCAAGGAGGACGCTCCTTCTCTCTGCCTGCAGACATCAGGCACAGGAGAAGGCGTGTGGTTCGCCAGGGTTTCTGCAGGCTGGCGTTTGCCTCTGGAAGGTCTTGCTCTGCCCCTTCTTGGAAAGACAACTCCTGGCTCAGGCGTGCTCTTAGCCCCACAGTGTCTCCAAGCATTCACATGCTTGCATCCATCGCGTGGAAGAGCAGAAAGAGCTGGCCCTTGCTCGGCCTCTGCCCGGTGGCTAAGACCTGCGGGTGCCAACTCCCTCATGGGGGTGCAAGCAGCTGGGCAGGGCCTGATGAGGGATCTTTGGGAACACAGCCTGACCCAAAGGCCCTGGCCCTGGCCCAGAGAACACGCTGGGCAGAGCCCCCCAAGACAGCAGCAGAGAGAAGGAAGAGACAGGCCCGGGAACCAGTGGCTGGGCTACAGCCTTCTTGCATCTCTCTGAGCAAATCTGCTGGCCCTCTGCAGGAGCGAGCCCTTCAGCTCTGACTGCTTTCACATCGCAGCTGCCTAAGGACACCTGGCAGCTTGCGCTCAAGGACAGGGCCCCACGAGAGAGCTGGGGAAGGGCGTTGGGCTGGCGCAAGGAGACATGCCAAGCAGCGGGCGGATGCACGCGTGGCCCAGAAGAGCCTCGCTCATGCCGCAAGGGCCTCCAGGGGCCCTGGGAAGGCCTGATTAGCGCCAGAGTCATCGACTTACCCCCAGCAGAGCTTCTAGCAGCTTTCCAGTGCCATCCATGCTGAGGAGGAAGTCGTCATAAAACCTCATTGTCACTTCCTTCTTCCGTACAGAAAGAATGCCAATGCCCTTGAAGACAAAGTCCACGTCCTGTCTTTTTGACATGGCCCAGAAGAACGCCATCGCGGTCTCATGTATGGAACACTGCACCGTTGTCAAAGGCATGCGGGCACACACGGAGAGATTCTTGTACTGCAGAGGGACTATTCTTACGTCACCTAGACCGCAGCAAAAGACGAACAACGTCACCTCGGCAGCAGGCTCCAAGAACAAGGGGACAAGACTTTCTGGCAAGACGCTGCTGCTACAGAGCAGGCTCTTGAATCCCCTGCTGCAGCGCCTAGGAGCGGTTTATGGAGTCCCTCCTGGGAAGAGGCCGAGCACTCTGCAAACTCACGGGCTCAGGGGGGCAGCAGTCATTTGGCCAGGGCAGGAAGCAAAAGAAGAAAACTAACCATCCCAAAGGAACCCTTGACCGGAGGGCAGGACAAGGCGGGCAGATGGGTGCAGGGCCCACGACAAAGGGCCCGGCGCCACGCCATTGTGCCCTCTGGCTAAGCCGATGCCACGTCGATAGATACAAGGGCGAAGCAAAGCGCAAGGACGGCACCGCAGCCCGTAAGGACCATTCGGCCCCTCTGGCCCTTGGTAGCCAGCAAAAGTCTCCCTGCGCTGCTGGGGCCAGCAGCCTATCCCTCCCACGCACCCCGCTGCAGGCGTATTACTAGCAAAGCACACCCGGGGGCCCCTCTGAGCACCTGCTCCTGGCTGGCCTGTCCAGCTCAAACAAGCCAAAGTTGCTCTCAGGCCACTTTGAGGCGTTCAGCCATGTCTTCAGAGCAGTTGGCCTGCCCCTCAAGCTTGGGGCAAGGGCAGGCAAAGGTTTTTAACCTGTCTTCTTACCAGGAATGTCTTCTTGAGCGCCCCTGGCCTGGTATTCCTGGGCAACAACCTCCGAAATACGAAACATGGGTCTCCGAACGATCGAAAGCTCCCCGTTCACGGAGCACTCGGAGTGCTTCAGAACATAGAACACCCCCACTCCTAGTATCTTGACACCCTGAGAACAGCAGCAAAGAGGGAGAGAAGGAACAAGCATCAGTAGCCTGGAGACACAAAAACTGTCCGATGGCTTGCCAGAGCGTGGGGGCTGCTGCTCTGCGCCCTGCCCACCCCTAGCATGCCGAGGGCAAGATGGGCCACTTGGGAAAGCTTTGGAGAGAAAGCACATACTCCAGACCTTTCTTTCCTCTTGCTCCTCTGCTCTCCTCAAAAATCTCTTTGCACAAGCAACAGCAGAGACAACATTCCTCCCCTCCATACAGGTGGGGGGAGGGGGTGGCAGGGAGGGGAGCAGGGGGCATTTCCAACAGTGGGCACCAAGTCCTTGGCACTCTGTGGCACAGGGATGTCAGGGCCAGGCAAACCGCCAGCATTTCCGGAGGGGAGGAACAGGACACAAGACCCACCTTGTTCTCTGCCAAGCGCTCTAGAATGTATTCTGAGACGCTGTCCCAAATGCTAACAATCTCTGGAAAGCAAGGCAAAGAGGTATCATGCGCCAAGTCAGCAAGCTCACTACCTTTCAGCACCCCGCTCCCCAGGCAGGTGGCAAGTGCAGGTGAGATGAAACGTACCGCCACCCCAAGCCAAAACACGCAAGGCGCTCCCCAGGACGGCCCTTCCGGACCTCAGCCGCAAGGACACTGCAGGGACGCCTCCGCCCACTTCTAAGCAAGGCTCCTGTCCTTTCAGGTGGCCATGCCAAAGGGCGACCCACCCGCTCGGGAAACGGGGACTAGGTTCCCACAGCAGCGAGAAGACCGTGCAGTGCCTACCCACAGGAGTCACCCACGCTCAGGGCAGCCCCAGCTGCCTCCCCTGCAGGGACCATTTTCACCTCCATTCAACGCCTGCACACACACACGCTCTGCACGGCCACCCGAGCAGCCCCAGCCCTTTCAGCCAGCTGCCAGCTCAGGGCACGCAATCCCCACTGCGAGGCAACCCACGGCTTCTGCCTGCACCTGCCCTGGAAGGCACGGGCAGAGGAAGCTCCTCAGGACAACGAGCCAGCCGGCCCGGCTGCCAAACTCACCCCTGGGCTGCCAACGGTCGAGCGGCCTGCTCTCCCGTGCCACCCACTCGCCCTGTCCAGCCCTCCCCTACAGAGCCCAGCGCTTCCATTGCCTGTCTCGCGGCTCATACCGTCTACAGCCTTACCGTAACGGTTGAGATTCCTGAGCGTTGGAAACATGTCATGCCACAGTTTCGCCATCTTCGCGCCCCCTCGCGCTCAATGGGGCCCTGTAGCAGGAGGGTGACGAGGAAACTTCTCCTCCCAGGAGCCGCCTCCTCCTCCTCCTCTGCACTTCCCCAGGTAGGCTCCAGCGCTGTCGCGCGGCCTCCCTTCGCCCTCTCGGTGCGCTGCAAAGCAGCTCCTCCAGAGAAGAGCGGTGGCGAGAGCAGCCCCAGCACCTGCACGTGCCAAGGCCTCGCAGGGAAGTGTGGGCAGGGCTCGGGGGCCCCGTGGCGGGAGGGGAGCTGTGACTGTGATGCGGCATGTCCCACTGTGAGCCCAGCCCGTGTCACCAAGGGGCTCACAGGCACCCTTACCGTCCAAAGCATTTCTCTTGGGCCCACAGGAGGGGCAATTTCACAGCCCCAGAGCAGCCAGACTGCAAAGGGGTTTCAGCAGGTCTCCGCTCTGACCTCCTGCTGCAAGTGCGGCTGACCAGAGCAGACTTCCCAGGCCCGGGCGCCACTGAGGGGCCACTGGCTCCATGGATTCCCCCACCACCCCGGGCCCCTGGGCCAGTGCTCCACCACCCTTAGGCTACAGCGCTTTTCCCCGTCTCTCATGGCAATTGCCCCCACTGCCACTACTGCCATTGCCCATCCTCCCGGCCCCCCCCCACCCGGCACCTCTGGGAAGGCTCTGCCTCCACCCTCTCACCCCCCTCCCGTTAGGCCCCTGCCGCCTGATCCTCTTGCGCCTTCTCTTCTCCCGGCTCAACAGCCCCACGCCCTCAGCCTCTCCTCGCACTGCTGGGCTCCAGCTGCCCACCAGCTCCCAGCCCGCCCCACAACGAACGGCTCCTCCAGGGCCACGCTCCCTTCCTGGTGTCCCTGCCCCCCTGCAGCTCCCCCACGGGCCACAGTCCCCTCAGAGGCGCACCTCCTCTGGCATGAAGCGCCTCCTTCCAAAAGTACCTCTCCAGCCATGTCCCCAGCAACGGCTCCTTGCACGGCTCGCCTTCGCTTCCTTCTGCTTTTCTCCAGAAACACGCCTCTGCACCCTTCTCCTCACGAGTGCCCCTTCGTGTGGCCTCCTGTGGCTCCACGGAGGCCGCCCCCAGCTGCGGGATCTGCGGCCCTGCCGCCGCATGCCCCAGGCAGGGGCCGGGCCTCGGTGCCCCGCTCCTCCCTCCCTCCCTCCCTCCCTGCTTGCCTGCCTGCCTGCCTGCCTGCCCGCCCGCTGCCCCAGCGTTGGGGGAAAGCCTTGCCCGGGCCCTGGGTGGCGCTGCGGGCTCCCTGCTGTGCCCAGAGCCCCCGGCCCCGCACGGGCAGCCCCGAGCAGCACGCCCAGGTGGCACTGCTTGCTGCGCAGTAAGGACTGGTGCCAGGGACTGTCGGGGATGGGGGAGGCCCCGCTGCCCGCGGGGAGGCGGGAGGCAGGCAGCGTTGAGCCGGGGCCCGGCAGCCCACCGGGAGCTGGTGGGGGTGTGGGGCAGAGCCATAGCAAGGGAAGGGGCCAGAGTGCAGGAGGCAATCCCAGGTGCCCCCTCCCCGAGCAGAGGGGCCTGGGAGAAGGCAGGGGGTCAGGGCCGGGCCGGGGGCTGGTGGCCGGGTGCTTGGCTGCGCCATGCTGACCTGCTCATGCCAGGGCATGGCTGCTTTGTGCCGATTGCAGGCAGTGTCCCCCCGCGGAGGAGCTGGCCCCTGCTGGCTTCCCCTTGGGCCATGCAGCTGCCTGCCAGTGCTCAAGGTCCCGCCGGGGCTCCAGCGACGCTGGGAGAGGTGCCGAGGGGGCACCGGCTGCTGCTAGCAACTTCCCGGGGACCCCTGAGGCAGTGGCTGGTGCTGAGGGAAGGGCAGCGGGCAAGGAGCCGCAGGCAGCACTTGTTTGACCCATGCGTTGCCTCTGCTTGCAGGCCACACTGCCCAAGGCATTGGGACTTGAGCGCGGCAGCCAGGCGAGGCAGGGCAGCTGCCGCTGAGGCAGCAGAGCCAAGCCCCAAGCCCCTCCGCTCGGTGAGGCTTGGGAAGGGCAGAGCTGGGAGAAGCTGGTGCCCCTCAAACCTCGTTCTCCCAGCAGAGCAGAGGGCACGTAAGGCAGCGCTTTCAGCCAGTGAAAATTGCTGGCTCATGCCTTCCTTTTTCAGAGGCCTGGTTTGCGCAAGGCCAGCGGTGCTGCCTGCCCACCAGTGCCCACCCAGGCTGCGGTCGGAGGAGACCTGCTCCTTGCATTGGTCCCGACCAGAGTTCGGCACCAGAAGACACAGCCCCTGAGGGGGCACCGCAGCACACAAGTGTGGCTTGGCATGCCTGGCTCACCAGCAGAAAGGGACCATGCAGACTAAGGTGGAGTCAATCAGCCAGAACGGAGCACAGAGCAACAATACAGTTGAAAACACAAAGCCTAGCTAAGTGTGTGTGAGGTTCCCCGTGGGGAGCCCCGTGATGCTTCTGGGGAGGCCTTGGGCAGGGAGGTGCCTCCTGCCGAGGCCCCCGGCAGCTGGGATGCCGGCTGCAGGGCTTTCGGCAGCTCCAGCTTCCCTCTTCCTGCCCTGCCAGGGGTGAAGGCCAGGCTGCCTGCAGGGATGGGCTACTGCCGCCCCCAGGCCTCCTGAGGAGGGGCAGTGCAGCCCCAAAACCGCCTTGCAAAGCCGGCAGCCCTGGGCGTGGGCTGAGGTGGGTGCCAGGGTGCACGCTGGAGCGCAGACTCTGGGATCCACAGGCCTCCAAGGCCAGGGCCTGCAGGGCCAGGGCAGGGATGACGAGGCTGTGGGGCTCTGACCCTGCAAGAGAGACCGCAGGAACACCTTGTGCTGGCCCTGGGCTGAGAGCAGAGGGGAGCAGGAGGCTTCGTGGCCTCCACGCCCCAAACCAACAGCAAATTTGTGCCCAAAAGCTCTCAGAGGAGGCTTCAGTCCCGGTCAGCTGCCCGTGTCCTGCACTGATTTCGTATGCTCAAACCTTGTGATGGGCAGAAGGCAACATGCTTGTACCCCAAGGCAGCCCCCTTTAGTGGCCAAGCCAAGGACCTGCTCTTAGCATCACTGCAGGAGTAACCGTCTAATTAAAGGCTTGCAATTAGCCCACCTCCAATTAGTGCACAGCAACTCAAACAAAGGGTCTTCTTAAAGGACAAGTCTCCTTAATGCAACCTAAATGGTCCTACGTTCCCTGTGCAGGGGCGACCCTTCTACATCCCCCACCGCCAAGGCTGCGGCGCGCATGGGCATGGGCATTGGCTTCAGGGTCCCAGCTCCTTCCTCAGTGGGAGGCGGCTGCTGCTGGTGGCTTCCTCCATCGCATAGTTGGGCTGACACTATTAAGCCTGCTCCTAATAGGCTCTCTTAAGGCTAATAATGTGGCATACATAGCCAACAAATGCTAGAAGGAGTCACCAAAACTAAAGCAGCACTTTAAAATGCAACTCCTACATTTAGCATCGAGGAAATAAGCCCCTCCACCTTACTCCCAATTTGACACTCTCGGGAGAGTGCTTTAGGGGATGCTAATGCGTGTTTTGCCCTTCCTTGCTCCAACACGGGTCAGGCTCAGCACAGTGGAGAGGGAAAGACTCTGGCGGGGCGGAGGGGGTGGGGTGCGAGCTTTGTGCTCGCCCAGGGCCCTGCACTGGCCCCCTCCTCTGTCCTGCCCCTGAACATCCCAGACTACGTTGGCTACAGTCGCCTGCTCCTTGCCAGGCCTTTGTGTTGACTCTGATGAGCCTTTGGGCGTTTCATGTCACTCTAGGAGCTGGAAGAGAGCCTGCCTCATGACACGGGGTTGCAAGGAGAGCCACTGGCCGTGGAAGAGGACTGCTTGCCTGGCCTCGCTCAGGAGTCCCATCCTGCCCACCCCGGGCATCTCTCTCTTTCCTGCCCGCTGACACGGTCTTTCTCCGGAGGGAAGCAGTGAGGCTACATCTCCGCACAGTGCTGGGTGGCCTGGGGAAGGCCGGGCACATGCCAAGCGGGGAGCTGGACACAGGTCTCCACCGAGTGCTGTCGGGGGGCTGGCACCGGTGCCTGGGGCACGTGTGCTCCAGGCACTTCCCAAATAAGCTCCACTGGTGCGGCCTCCTCTTCACCTGGATGTTGAGTTCCAGGGCCTCCTGCCACGCCTCCTCCAGCAGGAACAGGGCCTGCGCAGGCGTACTGCTTTCCTGCCCTTCAGCCTGCTCCTGGTGGGGAATGCAGGTGTGCGGGCATGTCCGGGTGTCCTGCCTCATTTCAGCAGGGTCACTTGCTCCTGCTGGTTCCTTCTGTGGCCCCACCTGGCCTCACAGAGCCCCACATCCTGCCCGTCAACCCCAAGGGGGACGCAAGGCCCTCAGCTCACCCAAGAGAGAACCCCCAACCTCCCTCTGCTCGTCCACCCACCCGCCTCAGCATATAGCACGGCCCAAGGCCCATCCCTGGGCCCTGGCACTGTCACGGTCCCTCTCCTGACCACAGGACCCACTGGCGCTGGTGAGTGCCCGAGCAGTTAGGCCGCTGTCTTTTCTCCCATGGCCAGTGACTTGCAGGGCTGTGCAGGACCCAGGAGTCCTGCTGGCCTGTCCCTCCATAACGTACCAGGGGCAGGGAGTCGCAGAGCTGCACCTCGGAGGTGCTCTGGGGCCTAGCAAGTGCAGGGGACCGGAGGGGGCCTGGGAGCATGCCTGGGGCCACTGGCACATCAGGACAGGGCAGGAGCCCAGGAGGGAGAATCCAAGCACACGGGTAGCAGGCCCGGCCGGCCCTGCCGAGCTCCACTGGGTTGAAGAGCGGCCCAGCAGGGGCTGTGCAGGGCAGGGAAATGGGGACTGCTCCCCAGCCTCACAGCCCCAGCCTGCAGGGCTGAGGGGCTGCCCTGGCCCACAGGGCCCTGGCACACGCGTTTGCACATGGGAAGGGAGGCATCTGCACCTCCAGGCAGCAGTCAGCGGCTGGCAGGGTAGGGAGACTACGGGCCCTGCGGCAGATGAGCAGAGCCCGTGGGAGCACAAGGAGCAGCCGAGGGCTGACGGAGGCCCAGGGACAAGCACGGCTCATCCCAGCTTTGCCTGCCTGGAGAGCCCTGCAGCTGCAGCAAAAAGCCAGGCATCTGCGCTCCCAGGTGGCCGGCCGCACCGCTCCACCCCACAGCAACTCCCTCCTTTGCCCTTCACCCTTCCCCATGCAACCCTGAGAAGGGCTCCAGCGTCCCTGCACACCAGCCCTCAGAGCACCCCTGGGGCTGTGGGCACGTCAGGTGCAGCTGTGTCCTGGCCACCATGGTGTGCACCGTGCAGTGTCTCTGTGCGTGTGGAGAGCGCGGGCGCGTGTGCGGATGCGTGTGCAGCGTCAATGGTGTGCCGGGCTGGCGCACGTGCACTGTGCAGGTGCAGGCCTGGCTGTGCGGGAGGGTCTTGGTGAGTGAGAGGTGTGAGCTGTGTGCGTAGCCGTCCTGTGGAGGGTAATGAAGGAAGGGGCATGTGTCTGTGCGTGTGTCTGTGCGCTGTGCTGAGAACGGGTTAGGCGGTGGTGTGCATGCACGTGCACTCTGTGGCGCGCGTGCCTGCATGCTGCGGCCCGTGTGTGGGCGATATTCTGTTCAGGCTCTACAAAATAACTGGAGGAGCACATGGGTTTGTACAGCTCTTCCTTTCATCTTTCAGGAGCACGCTTCCAGACTTCGCCGCAATAGTCACGTTTCCTCTGCACCACCAGCAAGTCCTGGTCCCTTTCCCTTTGAGCCTGGAGAGTCATCCGCTGCCCAGGGCTAGGGCATGGAAAAGGAACCGTTTGGTTTCAGGCACAGGCAGAAGGGCACGGAAATGCTGCAGGCCTAGCGCAGGGCACATCTTCTGGCCTCTGCCTCTGCTGGCATTCCTATGCTTTCTCGGATGGGCGAGGGGCCCCCTGGGGTGCGAGGCAAGGACATGACCACATGACTACCACGGGCAGGTAATCAGCCTGCACAGGAGTCAGGCGCGGGATGAGACTTTGGCCCAAACTGGCATCAAAGCACAGGGCAAGGCCTCCACGTGTGGAGACTTGGGGAGGCAAGGACGGAGCGTGCCTTTGGAAAAGGGAGAGCCAAAGCGTCGCTCCAGGAATCCTGTCACCTTGGGTAGCCCCCGTGTTCTGGTCCCACCTGGGAATCCTACCCCTGAGAGCCCAACACCTGCCCCTGGGCTGGAAGGCTGCCTGCTCCCAGGCCACAGCCTCCAAAGCCTGTTGCTCTCCCTCGACGGGTGCCAGAAAAAACCCCCCCCCCCTCCCCTCCTCTGGGCTGCTCCTGGGTGTGGAAGGAAGGCCAGTGCAGGGGAAGGCAAAACAGCACCCCCAGCTGGAGAAATTTACCAGAGGAAGCGCTTCTCTTGGGAATTCCTCTGCCGATTCAGCTCTACCCTCTGCTTCCACTCTTCCCGACGCGCTTGGTAAGTCTCCAAGACTTGCAGGGTGTGGCTTGCTCGTACAGAAAGCTGCCTGCAAGAGCAGGGAAAAAGTTCCCTCTCCCCTTCTGGCTGAGGCCCTCCTGCCTCTCCCCTCCACCAGCCCCTGCACACCCGCTCCCGCTGGCGGTGCCCGCAGCCTTCAACTTGCCCCATGCAGCTTGGGGCTGCCTGGCATCAGGGCCTTGCCCAAGGCATTGCCACGTCAACAGAAATCAGGGGACACCATACCCAGCCCCATGGCTCAGGAACTGCGCTTCCTCACACCTCGGACAGGTGCTGCCACTGCACCTTTCCAGGCCGGGGCTGGGGCCGGGGCCCGGGCCCGGGCACACTTACTCTTTGTGCAGCCGCGGCAGTCTCTCGGGCTTCCTCTTCTCTGCTCGGGGCACGAAGGCAGCAGTGCTCGCCTCTTTCCCAAGCGGGGGCCCTGGTGAGGCTGGCCGAACCTCCGGCAGTGGTTCAGGATGCCGCCAAGCCTGCGTTGGCGCCAGAGGACAACTCTGAAGCTGCTTCTCACCTCCCTCACGTGCTCTCAACTCTCAGCACGGGGAGAAGCCAGCCACTACAGGGCCTGTGCGTCCCCCCAGCACACTTGTGTCTGCTTTGCCCTCAGAAAGCCCCATGAGGAGCACAGCGCCAGGCAGGGACCCTGCACTCGTAGCCTGGCCACGCTTCACCACACTTCCCTGCTGGCCCCTCTGCTTACCTGTGCTGCCTTGTGCTGATGCCCGCAAGCAGGAATTGCAGTTCGAGGTCTGCCTTGAGCAGGTCCTTCCTGCTTGCCGTCCTCTTCCGCCTTAGAGGAGCTCTCCTGAATTGTCTGCAGCCGGCTAAAAACACACAAGCCGCGTGAGGTGATTGGAGTTCCGGGTGAGGCTGTTCTGCATCTTGCGCTCACAAGCGGCTCGGGGCCAGCCTCTGCAGCACAAGGCAGTTCTGCTGGAGCTTTTGGTGTAGCTGAGTCCTTGCGTTCATGTCAACAGTGAGGAAAGAAAGCCTTGAGCTGCAGCACTGGCAGCGGGCCCAGGAGGCCCTAAGGAAAGCTCGGGATGCCCAGGTGTGGGCCCTCTCTGGGTGGCACAAGGGGAAAACCAATGCCGTTTGCAGCACCCAGAGCCTGCAGAGACCACTAGGCACCTCCTGCCAAAGGCACTGAAGTCAGGGACGTGCTCAGAAAGACTCTGTTTTGGGGTGAAACGGGACTATTAGTGGGGGAGCCACTGTCGGGGAAGGAGGAAGTGTACTAGGCACACAAGCAAGCCCGGCATGTAGTTCTCTCTGGTATGTAGTTCTCTCTGGCACTCCTCCTGTGCCAGACAACCGCCACACCCCTGCCCCTGCCACCCCAGCCCAACAACCTTCGGAAGACATTCACAGGCATTACGTCCAACCTAAAAAGCAGGGAAAACAGACCCTACTCTCTGCTGCTGGGGCAGGGGCTTCTGACTTTCACATTCCTCTGAGAAGTGCTCTCATTCCCACTGCAACCAAAGGAGGGCCCTTCACATCCATAGGGGAGCAGAAAAACACCCGCCACTGCTGCAGTACTTCTTGCATCAACGCCAGTCCCTGGGACACCACTTGACAACCTCACAGACTTCATACCCACAGAGCGTACAGAAACAGAAACAGCTCCCTCCCTCCCAGAAGCCCAAAAGCACACGGCCACCCGCATGCTTTGCTCCAAGAGCCTCACCTGGCAGCTGGCTTGTTTCCCCTGCTTTCCCATGCCTTTCCTCCCTTCCAGCTGGCCCCAGAGAACGGGGGTGGAGAAAGCCTTTCTCGAGACAGGAGGCGCCCACCACAAGCACTGCCTGGAAGTAGCAAGGCAGAGGAGGCTCCTCAGCAAGCATCGTTCTTTGTCACCATTTGAACAAGAAGGACAGGCAGCTGTGCTCCAGCATCGGACCAAAGAGCCCAATTCCCTTGGAGCTTTGCTCCCAAGCAGGTCTTAGGCCCTTGCTGGCGCACGATCGCGTCCAGCCTTTCCTTTCTGCAGGGCAGTCTTCTGCCCTAGAGTTCTGTGCTGCTTCTACTGCTTTCTCTAGCCCTTAGGCTTCAAAAAGGGGACATGGCTGGCAGGTCCTGGGGACCTCATGCTACTCTCTCCTTTGGCGTGGCTGCAGGCTGGAGGGCAGAGTGTCACACGAGAAGGGGAACAGATTCCTGCCCATCTCTAAGGCGCTCACATGCACAGACTTGCAAGCTAGAGCAGGGCCCCGAGTGCCAGGGCAAAGTGCCCCTCAGCAGTGGCAGCTGCAGTTGGAGCTGCACAACTGCCCCGAGAGCCCCTTCCAGGAGGAGTGCCCCCAGATCTGTCGTGATGAGCAAAGAGAGGCACAGGAGAAGCAGGCCACTAGGCCCGGCACGGCATGTTAAGCTTGCCTCCAGCCCCTCCGCTGCACAGGACAAAAGGAAAACAAACACACCTCTCTCACCAGCCAGCTGGCACTTTACCTTTTCCCTCAGTCTGCTTGTTCTGCTCCCTGTCTTTTGCCGGCCCGCCTTTGGCAGCCTCCCGACACCCTCCGGAGGAAGATGCTGGTCGCACAGGCACAGGCGTGATGACCTCACCCTCACTCCTGGAAACAAGAAAGGGACGAGAGAGACGCTGACAGCAGAGCCTTGCAGAAACCTCCTCTACATGCTTGCCCTCCATCTAGAAAGAGAAAGTCACCAAAAGACTTGTTGGCCGCCCTTCACGTTGCAGTCGGACAGAGTCTACGCAAGAAACAACCCCTTCAAAGAGCTCCAAGAGCACAAGGTCACCCTCAGCCTTTTCTCCAAGAGCCTCACCTGGCAGGCAACTTCCTTCCTTTGCTTTTCCACTCCTCCTGCTTTCTCCCCCCAGCACCAGGTGACGCAGGTGGCAAAGGCCTTTCTTGAGCAAGCAGGCACGCAGCAGGAGCACTCCCTGCAGGCAGGAAAGGAGAAGGCTCTGCAGAAAGCGTCTTTGGGAGCACTTGGTCCAGAAGGACAGGCAGATCTGCTCCAGCACCGCATCAAACAGCCTGATCCCCCGGGAGCCGCGCTCTCTAAGAGCTCTTGCTCCCTAGCACGTCCTTGGCACACCTTAGCAGCCTCTTAGCAGTCCACCTTAGCAGCCTCTTAGCAGTCCTCTCCAGGCAATCTTGCTCCCCACCTTCACACGCCCGGCATCCGCCAGAGAGGCAGACCCCCTCCAGCACTGACACCTCGGGCCCAAATGTCCTAAAGCGAAAGAGGAGCTTGCGCTGGCCACCAGGGCGCAGCACCCCGGGGCAAAACTCTCCCAGGCAGCACATCCTGACCAGGGCTCCAACCACCTACCTACTGCCGAGGACCAACGGAACAAACACGCGCACACACACAAACACACGCCCGCCTGCACACCCTCCTCTCGCTCGCCAGTCACCTGTGGCCTGACCTTTTCCGTCCGCCCGCTCTTCCTCTTTCGGGCGTGTCCGGGATCCCTTGCAGGAAGACGCCACTTGCTGCTTCTCACGGGGAAGCTTCAACTCAAATCTGGAAATGACAAGACGCCACGGTGAAGAGAAGGCACCACTTCCCCTTTGCCTCCTGCCGGCCTTGTACTCAGAAAGAAGGCCTTTCGGGGCACGTGGGGCCCTCCAGGCTCACCCAAGACATGCTTAGGTCACAAACACAGGCCCTGTATGGATCGGGTGCCTTCCACACGATGCCTTTCCTCGGCCAGCCACACACAGCACATTCGGGAACCTTGGCTTTTGGAAGCCTCACCCACGAGAAAGAGACCAGTCACAGGAAAATGTGGCCCCCATTCCTCTCTAGGCCTAAGATTGGTTAGCAGTGCCAAACACCGCCACTATTGCCTGTTCCACCCTGGGGAGACCCCCAGAGTCCCAAGTACTTGCAGACAGCAAGCTAGGAAAGAGTTGCTCCGCAGCAAGTCCTTCCTGAGGAGACAAGCTCCAGCAGGACGCTGCTACCAAGCACGAGCTGAGAAGCAAACGTACCGTGGCAACATGAAGACGCTTCTGGGACCCATGCGGAAAGCCGCGCTCCTTCTTCCTTTTACCACCAGGTGTCTCGTCCCTGGCGTCTGAAACAGACACCGAGGTACGTGAGAGCATGCCAGCGCCATTACTGCCTTGCTCCTAAAGGCAGCAAATCTTTCTTGGGCTCAGGGAAGATGCTGCCCCTGGGACACCCTGAAACAAAGCTGTCTTTCCAAATACTAGCCCTCAACGAGGAAAGCAGAAGATGCCCAGCTCAGAGTGCAGAAGGAGGAACACCGTTGCCAGGCGCTTTGCAAGGGCGAGACTCAAGACGGTCAAGGAGGACGCTCCTTCTCTCTGCCTGCAGACATCAGGCACAGGAGAAGGCGTGTGGTTCGCCAGGGTTTCTGCAGGCTGGCGTTTGCCTCTGGAAGGTCTTGCTCTGCCCCTTCTTGGAAAGACAACTCCTGGCTCAGGCGTGCTCTTAGCCCCACAGTGTCTCCAAGCATTCACATGCTTGCATCCATCGCGTGGAAGAGCAGAAAGAGCCGGCCCTTGCTCGGCCTCTGCCCGGTGGCTAAGACCTGCGGGTGCCAACTCCCTCATGGGGGTGCAAGCAGCTGGGCAGGGCCTGATGAGGGATCTTTGGGAACACAGCCTGACCCAAAGGCCCTGGCCCTGGCCCAGAGAACACGCTGGGCAGAGCCCCCCAAGACAGCAGCAGAGAGAAGGAAGAGACAGGCCCGGGAACCAGTGGCTGGGCTACAGCCTTCTTGCATCTCTCTGAGCAAATCTGCTGGCCCTCTGCAGGAGCGAGCCCTTCAGCTCTGACTGCTTTCACATCGCAGCTGCCTAAGGACACCTGGCAGCTTGCGCTCAAGGACAGGGCCCCACGAGAGAGCTGGGGAAGGGCGTTGGGCTGGCGCAAGGAGACATGCCAAGCAGCGGGCGGATGCACGCGTGGCCCAGAAGAGCCTCGCTCATGCCGCAAGGGCCTCCAGGGGCCCTGGGAAGGCCTGATTAGCGCCAGAGTCATCGACTTACCCCCAGCAGAGCTTCTAGCAGCTTTCCAGTGCCATCCATGCTGAGGAGGAAGTCGTCATAAAACCTCATTGTCACTTCCTTCTTCCGTACAGAAAGAATGCCAATGCCCTTGAAGACAAAGTCCACGTCCTGTCTTTTTGACATGGCCCAGAAGAACGCCATCGCGGTCTCATGTATGGAACACTGCACCGTTGTCAAAGGCATGCGGGCACACACGGAGAGATTCTTGTACTGCAGAGGGACTATTCTTACGTCACCTAGACCGCAGCAAAAGACGAACAACGTCACCTTGGCAGCAGGCTCCAAGAACAAGGGGACAAGACTTTCTGGCAAGACGCTGCTGCTACAGAGCAGGCTCTTGAATCCCCTGCTGCAGCGCCTAGGAGCGGTTTATGGAGTCCCTCCTGGGAAGAGGCCGAGCACTCTGCAAACTCACGGGCTCAGGGGGGCAGCAGTCATTTGGCCAGGGCAGGAAGCAAAAGAAGAAAACTAACCATCCCGAAGGAACCCTTGACCGGAGGGCAGGACAAGGCGGGCAGATGGGTGCAGGGCCCACGACAAAGGGCCCGGCGCCACGCCATTGTGCCCTCTGGCTAAGCCGATGCCACGTCGATAGATACAAGGGCGAAGCAAAGCGCAAGGACGGCACCGCAGCCCGTAAGGACCATTCGGCCCCTCTGGCCCTTGGTAGCCAGCAAAAGTCTCCCTGCGCTGCTGGGGCCAGCAGCCTATCCCTCCCACGCACCCCGCTGCAGGCGTATTACTAGCAAAGCACACCTGGGGGCCCCTCTGAGCACCTGCTCCTGGCTGGCCTGTCCAGCTCAAACAAGCCAAAGTTGCTCTCAGGCCACTTTGAGGCGTTCAGCCATGTCTTCAGAGCAGTTGGCCTGCCCCTCAAGCTTGGGGCAAGGGCAGGCAAAGGTTTTTAACCTGTCTTCTTACCAGGAATGTCTTCTTGAGCGCCCCTGGCCTGGTATTCCTGGGCAACAACCTCCGAAATACGAAACATGGGTCTCCGAACGATCGAAAGCTCCCCGTTCACGGAGCACTCGGAGTGCTTCAGAACATAGAACACCCCCACTCCTAGTATCTTGACACCCTGAGAACAGCAGCAAAGAGGGAGAGAAGGAACAAGCATCAGTAGCCTGGAGACACAAAAACTGTCCGATGGCTTGCCAGAGCGTGGGGGCTGCTGCTCTGCGCCCTGCCCACCCCTAGCATGCCGAGGGCAAGATGGGCCACTTGGGAAAGCTTTGGAGAGAAAGCACATACTCCAGACCTTTCTTTCCTCTTGCTCCTCTGCTCTCCTCAAAAATCTCTTTGCACAAGCAACAGCAGAGACAACATTCCTCCCCTCCATACAGGTGGGGGGAGGGGGTGGCAGGGAGGGGAGCAGGGGGCATTTCCAACAGTGGGCACCAAGTCCTTGGCACTCTGTGGCACAGGGATGTCAGGGCCAGGCAAACCGCCAGCATTTCCGGAGGGGAGGAACAGGACACAAGACCCACCTTGTTCTCTGCCAAGCGCTCTAGAATGTATTCTGAGACGCTGTCCCAAATGCTAACAATCTCTGGAAAGCAAGGCAAAGAGGTATCATGCGCCAAGTCAGCAAGCTCACTACCTTTCAGCACCCCGCTCCCCAGGCAGGTGGCAAGTGCAGGTGAGATGAAACGTACCGCCACCCCAAGCCAAAACACGCAAGGCGCTCCCCAGGACGGCCCTTCCGGACCTCAGCCGCAAGGACACTGCAGGGACGCCTCCGCCCACTTCTAAGCAAGGCTCCTGTCCTTTCAGGTGGCCATGCCAAAGGGCGACCCACCCGCTCGGGAAACGGGGACTAGGTTCCCACAGCAGCGAGAAGACCGTGCAGTGCCTACCCACAGGAGTCACCCACGCTCAGGGCAGCCCCAGCTGCCTCCCCTGCAGGGACCATTTTCACCTCCATTCAACGCCTGCACACACACACGCTCTGCACGGCCACCCGAGCAGCCCCAGCCCTTTCAGCCAGCTGCCAGCTCAGGGCACGCAATCCCCACTGCGAGGCAACCCACGGCTTCTGCCTGCACGTGCCCTGGAAGGCACGGGCAGAGGAAGCTCCTCAGGACAACGAGCCAGCCGGCCCGGCTGCCAAACTCACCCCTGGGCTGCCAACGGTCGAGCGGCCTGCTCTCCCGTGCCACCCACTCGCCCTGTCCAGCCCTCCCCTACAGAGCCCAGCGCTTCCATTGCCTGTCTCGCGGCTCATACCGTCTACAGCCTTACCGTAACGGTTGAGATTCCTGAGCGTTGGAAACATGTCATGCCACAGTTTCGCCATCTTCGCGCCCCCTCGCGCTCAATGGGGCCCTGTAGCAGGAGGGTGCCGAGGAAACTTCTCCTCCCAGGAGCCGCCTCCTCCTCCTCCTCTGCACTTCCCCAGGTAGGCTCCAGCGCTGTCGCGCGGCCTCCCTTCGCCCTCTCGGTGCGCTGCAAAGCAGCTCCTCCAGAGAAGAGCGGTGGCGAGAGCAGCCCCAGCACCTGCACGTGCCAAGGCCTCGCAGGGAAGTGTGGGCAGGGCTCGGGGGCCCCGTGGCGGGAGGGGAGCTGTGACTGTGATGCGGCATGTCCCACTGTGAGCCCAGCCCGTGTCACCAAGGGGCTCACAGGCACCCTTACCGTCCAAAGCATTTCTCTTGGGCCCACAGGAGGGGCAATTTCACAGCCCCAGAGCAGCCAGACTGCAAAGGGGTTTCAGCAGGTCTCCGCTCTGACCTCCTGCTGCAAGTGCGGCTGACCAGAGCAGACTTCCCAGGCCCGGGCGCCACTGAGGGGCCACTGGCTCCATGGATTCCCCCACCACCCCGGGCCCCTGGGCCAGTGCTCCACCACCCTTAGGCTACAGCGCTTTTCCCCGTCTCTCATGGCAATTGCCCCCACTGCCACTACTGCCATTGCCCATCCTCCCGGCCCCCCCCCACCCGGCACCTCTGGGAAGGCTCTGCCTCCACCCTCTCACCCCCCTCCCGTTAGGCCCCTGCCGCCTGATCCTCTTGCGCCTTCTCTTCTCCCGGCTCAACAGCCCCACGCCCTCAGCCTCTCCTCGCACTGCTGGGCTCCAGCTGCCCACCAGCTCCCAGCCCGCCCCACAACGAACGGCTCCTCCAGGGCCACGCTCCCTTCCTGGTGTCCCTGCCCCCCTGCAGCTCCCCCACGGGCCACAGTCCCCTCAGAGGCGCACCTCCTCTGGCATGAAGCGCCTCCTTCCAAAAGTACCTCTCCAGCCATGTCCCCAGCAACGGCTCCTTGCACGGCTCGCCTTCGCTTCCTTCTGCTTTTCTCCAGAAACACGCCTCTGCACCCTTCTCCTCACGAGTGCCCCTTCGTGTGGCCTCCTGTGGCTCCACGGAGGCCGCCCCCAGCTGCGGGATCTGCGGCCCTGCCGCCGCATGCCCCAGGCAGGGGCCGGGCCTCGGTGCCCCGCTCCTCCCTCCCTCCCTCCCTCCCTGCCTGCCTGCCTGCCTGCCTGCCTGCCCGCCCGCTGCCCCAGCGTTGGGGGAAAGCCTTGCCCGGGCCCTGGGCGGCGCTGCGGGCTCCCTGCTGTGCCCAGAGCCCCCGGCCCCGCACGGGCAGCCCCGAGCAGCACGCCCAGGTGGCACTGCTTGCTGCGCAGTAAGGACTGGTGCCAGGGACTGTCGGGGATGGGGGAGGCCCCGCTGCCCGCGGGGAGGCGGGAGGCAGGCAGCGTTGAGCCGGGGCCCGGCAGCCCACCGGGAGCTGGTGGGGGTGTGGGGCAGAGCCATAGCAAGGGAAGGGGCCAGAGTGCAGGAGGCAATCCCAGGTGCCCCCTCCCCGAGCAGAGGGGCCTGGGAGAAGGCAGGGGGTCAGGGCCGGGCCGGGGGCTGGTGGCCGGGTGCTTGGCTGCGCCATGCTGACCTGCTCATGCCAGGGCATGGCTGCTTTGTGCCGATTGCAGGCAGTGTCCCCCCGCGGAGGAGCTGGCCCCTGCTGGCTTCCCCTTGGGCCATGCAGCTGCCTGCCAGTGCTCAAGGTCCCGCCGGGGCTCCAGCGACGCTGGGAGAGGTGCCGAGGGGGCACCGGCTGCTGCTAGCAACTTCCCGGGGACCCCTGAGGCAGTGGCTGGTGCTGAGGGAAGGGCAGCGGGCAAGGAGCCGCAGGCAGCACTTGTTTGACCCATGCGTTGCCTCTGCTTGCAGGCCACACTGCCCAAGGCATTGGGACTTGAGCGCGGCAGCCAGGCGAGGCAGGGCAGCTGCCGCTGAGGCAGCAGAGCCAAGCCCCAAGCCCCTCCGCTCGGTGAGGCTTGGGAAGGGCAGAGCTGGGAGAAGCTGGTGCCCCTCAAACCTCGTTCTCCCAGCAGAGCAGAGGGCACGTAAGGCAGCGCTTTCAGCCAGTGAAAATTGCTGGCTCATGCCTTCCTTTTTCAGAGGCCTGGTTTGCGCAAGGCCAGCGGTGCTGCCTGCCCACCAGTGCCCACCCAGGCTGCGGTCGGAGGAGACCTGCTCCTTGCATTGGTCCCGACCAGAGTTCGGCACCAGAAGACACAGCCCCTGAGGGGGCACCGCAGCACACAAGTGTGGCTTGGCATGCCTGGCTCACCAGCAGAAAGGGACCATGCAGACTAAGGTGGAGTCAATCAGCCAGAACGGAGCACAGAGCAACAATACAGTTGAAAACACAAAGCCTAGCTAAGTGTGTGTGAGGTTCCCCGTGGGGAGCCCCGTGATGCTTCTGGGGAGGCCTTGGGCAGGGAGGTGCCTCCTGCCGAGGCCCCCGGCAGCTGGGATGCCGGCTGCAGGGCTTTCGGCAGCTCCAGCTTCCCTCTTCCTGCCCTGCCAGGGGTGAAGGCCAGGCTGCCTGCAGGGATGGGCTACTGCCGCCCCCAGGCCTCCTGAGGAGGGGCAGTGCAGCCCCAAAACCACCTTGCAAAGCCGGCAGCCCTGGGCGTGGGCTGAGGTGGGTGCCAGGGTGCACGCTGGAGCGCAGACTCTGGGATCCACAGGCCTCCAAGGCCAGGGCCTGCAGGGCCAGGGCAGGGATGACGAGGCTCTGGGGCTCTGACCCTGCAAGAGAGACCGCAGGAACACCTTGTGCTGGCCCTGGGCTGAGAGCAGAGGGGAGCAGGAGGCTTCGTGGCCTCCACGCCCCAAACCAACAGCAAATTTGTGCCCAAAAGCTCTCAGAGGAGGCTTCAGTCCCGGTCAGCTGCCCGTGTCCTGCACTGATTTCGTATGCTCAAACCTTGTGATGGGCAGAAGGCAACATGCTTGTACCCCAAGGCAGCCCCCTTTAGTGGCCAAGCCAAGGACCTGCTCTTAGCATCACTGCAGGAGTAACCGTCTAATTAAAGGCTTGCAATTAGCCCACCTCCAATTAGTGCACAGCAACTCAAACAAAGGGTCTTCTTAAAGGACAAGTCTCCTTAATGCAACCTAAATGGTCCTACGTTCCCTGTGCAGGGGCGACCCTTCTACATCCCCCACCGCCAAGGCTGCGGCGCGCATGGGCATGGGCATGGGCATTGGCTTCAGGGTCCCAGCTCCTTCCTCAGTGGGAGGCGGCTGCTGCTGGTGGCTTCCTCCATCGCATAGTTGGGCTGACACTATTAAGCCTGCTCCTAATAGGCTCTCTTAAGGCTAATAATGTGGCATACATAGCCAACAAATGCTAGAAGGAGTCACCAAAACTAAAGCAGCACTTTAAAATGCAACTCCTACATTTAGCATCGAGGAAATAAGCCCCTCCACCTTACTCCCAATTTGACACTCTCGGGAGAGTGCTTTAGGGGATGCTAATGCGTGTTTTGCCCTTCCTTGCTCCAACACGGGTCAGGCTCAGCACAGTGGAGAGGGAAAGACTCTGGCGGGGCGGAGGGGGTGGGGTGCGAGCTTTGTGCTCGCCCAGGGCCCTGCACTGGCCCCCTCCTCTGTCCTGCCCCTGAACATCCCAGACTACGTTGGCTACAGTCGCCTGCTCCTTGCCAGGCCTTTGTGTTGACTCTGATGAGCCTTTGGGCGTTTCATGTCACTCTAGGAGCTGGAAGAGAGCCTGCCTCATGACACGGGGTTGCAAGGAGAGCCACTGGCCGTGGAAGAGGACTGCTTGCCTGGCCTCGCTCAGGAGTCCCATCCTGCCCACCCCGGGCATCTCTCTCTTTCCTGCCCGCTGACACGGTCTTTCTCCGGAGGGAAGCAGTGAGGCTACATCTCCGCACAGTGCTGGGTGGCCTGGGGAAGGCCGGGCACATGCCAAGCGGGGAGCTGGACACAGGTCTCCACCGAGTGCTGTCGGGGGGCTGGCACCGGTGCCTGGGGCACGTGTGCTCCAGGCACTTCCCAAATAAGCTCCACTGGTGCGGCCTCCTCTTCACCTGGATGTTGAGTTCCAGGGCCTCCTGCCACGCCTCCTCCAGCAGGAACAGGGCCTGCGCAGGCGTACTGCTTTCCTGCCCTTCAGCCTGCTCCTGGTGGGGAATGCAGGTGTGCGGGCATGTCCGGGTGTCCTGCCTCATTTCAGCAGGGTCACTTGCTCCTGCTGGTTCCTTCTGTGGCCCCACCTGGCCTCACAGAGCCCCACATCCTGCCCGTCAACCCCAAGGGGGACGCAAGGCCCTCAGCTCACCCAAGAGAGAACCCCCAACCTCCCTCTGCTCGTCCACCCACCCGCCTCAGCATATAGCACGGCCCAAGGCCCATCCCTGGGCCCTGGCACTGTCACGGTCCCTCTCCTGACCACAGGACCCACTGGCGCTGGTGAGTGCCCGAGCAGTTAGGCCGCTGTCTTTTCTCCCATGGCCAGTGACTTGCAGGGCTGTGCAGGACCCAGGAGTCCTGCTGGCCTGTCCCTCCATAACGTACCAGGGGCAGGGAGTCGCAGAGCTGCACCTCGGAGGTGCTCTGGGGCCTAGCAAGTGCAGGGGACCGGAGGGGGCCTGGGAGCATGCCTGGGGCCACTGGCACATCAGGACAGGGCAGGAGCCCAGGAGGGAGAATCCAAGCACACGGGTAGCAGGCCCGGCCGGCCCTGCCGAGCTCCACTGGGTTGAAGAGCGGCCCAGCAGGGGCTGTGCAGGGCAGGGAAATGGGGACTGCTCCCCAGCCTCACAGCCCCAGCCTGCAGGGCTGAGGGGCTGCCCTGGCCCACAGGGCCCTGGCACACGCGTTTGCACATGGGAAGGGAGGCATCTGCACCTCCAGGCAGCAGTCAGCGGCTGGCAGGGTAGGGAGACTACGGGCCCTGCGGCAGATGAGCAGAGCCCGTGGGAGCACAAGGAGCAGCCGAGGGCTGACGGAGGCCCAGGGACAAGCACGGCTCATCCCAGCTTTGCCTGCCTGGAGAGCCCTGCAGCTGCAGCAAAAAGCCAGGCATCTGCGCTCCCAGGTGGCCGGCCGCACCGCTCCACCCCACAGCAACTCCCTCCTTTGCCCTTCACCCTTCCCCATGCAACCCTGAGAAGGGCTCCAGCGTCCCTGCACACCAGCCCTCAGAGCACCCCTGGGGCTGTGGGCACGTCAGGTGCAGCTGTGTCCTGGCCACCATGGTGTGCACCGTGCAGTGTCTCTGTGCGTGTGGAGAGCGCGGGCGCGTGTGCGGATGCGTGTGCAGCGTCAATGGTGTGCCGGGCTGGCGCACGTGCACTGTGCAGGTGCAGGCCTGGCTGTGCGGGAGGGTCTTGGTGAGTGAGAGGTGTGAGCTGTGTGCGTAGCCGTCCTGTGGAGGGTAATGAAGGAAGGGGCATGTGTCTGTGCGTGTGTCTGTGCGCTGTGCTGAGAACGGGTTAGGCGGTGGTGTGCATGCACGTGCACTCTGTGGCGCGCGTGCCTGCATGCTGCGGCCCGTGTGTGGGCGATATTCTGTTCAGGCTCTACAAAATAACTGGAGGAGCACATGGGTTTGTACAGCTCTTCCTTTCATCTTTCAGGAGCACGCTTCCAGACTTCGCCGCAATAGTCACGTTTCCTCTGCACCACCAGCAAGTCCTGGTCCCTTTCCCTTTGAGCCTGGAGAGTCATCCGCTGCCCAGGGCTAGGGCATGGAAAAGGAACCGTTTGGTTTCAGGCACAGGCAGAAGGGCACGGAAATGCTGCAGGCCTAGCGCAGGGCACATCTTCTGGCCTCTGCCTCTGCTGGCATTCCTATGCTTTCTCGGATGGGCGAGGGGCCCCCTGGGGTGCGAGGCAAGGACATGACCACATGACTACCACGGGCAGGTAATCAGCCTGCACAGGAGTCAGGCGCGGGATGAGACTTTGGCCCAAACTGGCATCAAAGCACAGGGCAAGGCCTCCACGTGTGGAGACTTGGGGAGGCAAGGACGGAGCGTGCCTTTGGAAAAGGGAGAGCCAAAGCGTCGCTCCAGGAATCCTGTCACCTTGGGTAGCCCCCGTGTTCTGGTCCCACCTGGGAATCCTACCCCTGAGAGCCCAACACCTGCCCCTGGGCTGGAAGGCTGCCTGCTCCCAGGCCACAGCCTCCAAAGCCTGTTGCTCTCCCTCGACGGGTGCCAGAAAAAACCCCCCCCCCCTCCCCTCCTCTGGGCTGCTCCTGGGTGTGGAAGGAAGGCCAGTGCAGGGGAAGGCAAAACAGCACCCCCAGCTGGAGAAATTTACCAGAGGAAGCGCTTCTCTTGGGAATTCCTCTGCCGATTCAGCTCTACCCTCTGCTTCCACTCTTCCCGACGCGCTTGGTAAGTCTCCAAGACTTGCAGGGTGTGGCTTGCTCGTACAGAAAGCTGCCTGCAAGAGCAGGGAAAAAGTTCCCTCTCCCCTTCTGGCTGAGGCCCTCCTGCCTCTCCCCTCCACCAGCCCCTGCACACCCGCTCCCGCTGGCGGTGCCCGCAGCCTTCAACTTGCCCCATGCAGCTTGGGGCTGCCTGGCATCAGGGCCTTGCCCAAGGCATTGCCACGTCAACAGAAATCAGGGGACACCATACCCAGCCCCATGGCTCAGGAACTGCGCTTCCTCACACCTCGGACAGGTGCTGCCACTGCACCTTTCCAGGCCGGGGCTGGGGCCGGGGCCCGGGCCCGGGCACACTTACTCTTTGTGCAGCCGCGGCAGTCTCTCGGGCTTCCTCTTCTCTGCTCGGGGCACGAAGGCAGCAGTGCTCGCCTCTTTCCCAAGCGGGGGCCCTGGTGAGGCTGGCCGAACCTCCGGCAGTGGTTCAGGATGCCGCCAAGCCTGCGTTGGCGCCAGAGGACAACTCTGAAGCTGCTTCTCACCTCCCTCACGTGCTCTCAACTCTCAGCACGGGGAGAAGCCAGCCACTACAGGGCCTGTGCGTCCCCCCAGCACACTTGTGTCTGCTTTGCCCTCAGAAAGCCCCATGAGGAGCACAGCGCCAGGCAGGGACCCTGCACTCGTAGCCTGGCCACGCTTCACCACACTTCCCTGCTGGCCCCTCTGCTTACCTGTGCTGCCTTGTGCTGATGCCCGCAAGCAGGAATTGCAGTTCGAGGTCTGCCTTGAGCAGGTCCTTCCTGCTTGCCGTCCTCTTCCGCCTTAGAGGAGCTCTCCTGAATTGTCTGCAGCCGGCTAAAAACACACAAGCCGCGTGAGGTGATTGGAGTTCCGGGTGAGGCTGTTCTGCATCTTGCGCTCACAAGCGGCTCGGGGCCAGCCTCTGCAGCACAAGGCAGTTCTGCTGGAGCTTTTGGTGTAGCTGAGTCCTTGCGTTCATGTCAACAGTGAGGAAAGAAAGCCTTGAGCTGCAGCACTGGCAGCGGGCCCAGGAGGCCCTAAGGAAAGCTCGGGATGCCCAGGTGTGGGCCCTCTCTGGGTGGCACAAGGGGAAAACCAATGCCGTTTGCAGCACCCAGAGCCTGCAGAGACCACTAGGCACCTCCTGCCAAAGGCACTGAAGTCAGGGACGTGCTCAGAAAGACTCTGTTTTGGGGTGAAACGGGACTATTAGTGGGGGAGCCACTGTCGGGGAAGGAGGAAGTGTACTAGGCACACAAGCAAGCCCGGCATGTAGTTCTCTCTGGTATGTAGTTCTCTCTGGCACTCCTCCTGTGCCAGACAACCGCCACACCCCTGCCCCTGCCACCCCAGCCCAACAACCTTCGGAAGACATTCACAGGCATTACGTCCAACCTAAAAAGCAGGGAAAACAGACCCTACTCTCTGCTGCTGGGGCAGGGGCTTCTGACTTTCACATTCCTCTGAGAAGTGCTCTCATTCCCACTGCAACCAAAGGAGGGCCCTTCACATCCATAGGGGAGCAGAAAAACACCCGCCACTGCTGCAGTACTTCTTGCATCAACGCCAGTCCCTGGGACACCACTTGACAACCTCACAGACTTCATACCCACAGAGCGTACAGAAACAGAAACAGCTCCCTCCCTCCCAGAAGCCCAAAAGCACACGGCCACCCGCATGCTTTGCTCCAAGAGCCTCACCTGGCAGCTGGCTTGTTTCCCCTGCTTTCCCATGCCTTTCCTCCCTTCCAGCTGGCCCCAGAGAACGGGGGTGGAGAAAGCCTTTCTCGAGACAGGAGGCGCCCACCACAAGCACTGCCTGGAAGTAGCAAGGCAGAGGAGGCTCCTCAGCAAGCATCGTTCTTTGTCACCATTTGAACAAGAAGGACAGGCAGCTGTGCTCCAGCATCGGACCAAAGAGCCCAATTCCCTTGGAGCTTTGCTCCCAAGCAGGTCTTAGGCCCTTGCTGGCGCACGATCGCGTCCAGCCTTTCCTTTCTGCAGGGCAGTCTTCTGCCCTAGAGTTCTGTGCTGCTTCTACTGCTTTCTCTAGCCCTTAGGCTTCAAAAAGGGGACATGGCTGGCAGGTCCTGGGGACCTCATGCTACTCTCTCCTTTGGCGTGGCTGCAGGCTGGAGGGCAGAGTGTCACACGAGAAGGGGAACAGATTCCTGCCCATCTCTAAGGCGCTCACATGCACAGACTTGCAAGCTAGAGCAGGGCCCCGAGTGCCAGGGCAAAGTGCCCCTCAGCAGTGGCAGCTGCAGTTGGAGCTGCACAACTGCCCCGAGAGCCCCTTCCAGGAGGAGTGCCCCCAGATCTGTCGTGATGAGCAAAGAGAGGCACAGGAGAAGCAGGCCACTAGGCCCGGCACGGCATGTTAAGCTTGCCTCCAGCCCCTCCGCTGCACAGGACAAAAGGAAAACAAACACACCTCTCTCACCAGCCAGCTGGCACTTTACCTTTTCCCTCAGTCTGCTTGTTCTGCTCCCTGTCTTTTGCCGGCCCGCCTTTGGCAGCCTCCCGACACCCTCCGGAGGAAGATGCTGGTCGCACAGGCACAGGCGTGATGACCTCACCCTCACTCCTGGAAACAAGAAAGGGACGAGAGAGACGCTGACAGCAGAGCCTTGCAGAAACCTCCTCTACATGCTTGCCCTCCATCTAGAAAGAGAAAGTCACCAAAAGACTTGTTGGCCGCCCTTCACGTTGCAGTCGGACAGAGTCTACGCAAGAAACAACCCCTTCAAAGAGCTCCAAGAGCACAAGGTCACCCTCAGCCTTTTCTCCAAGAGCCTCACCTGGCAGGCAACTTCCTTCCTTTGCTTTTCCACTCCTCCTGCTTTCTCCCCCCAGCACCAGGTGACGCAGGTGGCAAAGGCCTTTCTTGAGCAAGCAGGCACGCAGCAGGAGCACTCCCTGCAGGCAGGAAAGGAGAAGGCTCTGCAGAAAGCGTCTTTGGGAGCACTTGGTCCAGAAGGACAGGCAGATCTGCTCCAGCACCGCATCAAACAGCCTGATCCCCCGGGAGCCGCGCTCTCTAAGAGCTCTTGCTCCCTAGCACGTCCTTGGCACACCTTAGCAGCCTCTTAGCAGTCCACCTTAGCAGCCTCTTAGCAGTCCTCTCCAGGCAATCTTGCTCCCCACCTTCACACGCCCGGCATCCGCCAGAGAGGCAGACCCCCTCCAGCACTGACACCTCGGGCCCAAATGTCCTAAAGCGAAAGAGGAGCTTGCGCTGGCCACCAGGGCGCAGCACCCCGGGGCAAAACTCTCCCAGGCAGCACATCCTGACCAGGGCTCCAACCACCTACCTACTGCCGAGGACCAACGGAACAAACACGCGCACACACACAAACACACGCCCGCCTGCACACCCTCCTCTCGCTCGCCAGTCACCTGTGGCCTGACCTTTTCCGTCCGCCCGCTCTTCCTCTTTCGGGCGTGTCCGGGATCCCTTGCAGGAAGACGCCACTTGCTGCTTCTCACGGGGAAGCTTCAACTCAAATCTGGAAATGACAAGACGCCACGGTGAAGAGAAGGCACCACTTCCCCTTTGCCTCCTGCCGGCCTTGTACTCAGAAAGAAGGCCTTTCGGGGCACGTGGGGCCCTCCAGGCTCACCCAAGACATGCTTAGGTCACAAACACAGGCCCTGTATGGATCGGGTGCCTTCCACACGATGCCTTTCCTCGGCCAGCCACACACAGCACATTCGGGAACCTTGGCTTTTGGAAGCCTCACCCACGAGAAAGAGACCAGTCACAGGAAAATGTGGCCCCCATTCCTCTCTAGGCCTAAGATTGGTTAGCAGTGCCAAACACCGCCACTATTGCCTGTTCCACCCTGGGGAGACCCCCAGAGTCCCAAGTACTTGCAGACAGCAAGCTAGGAAAGAGTTGCTCCGCAGCAAGTCCTTCCTGAGGAGACAAGCTCCAGCAGGACGCTGCTACCAAGCACGAGCTGAGAAGCAAACGTACCGTGGCAACATGAAGACGCTTCTGGGACCCATGCGGAAAGCCGCGCTCCTTCTTCCTTTTACCACCAGGTGTCTCGTCCCTGGCGTCTGAAACAGACACCGAGGTACGTGAGAGCATGCCAGCGCCATTACTGCCTTGCTCCTAAAGGCAGCAAATCTTTCTTGGGCTCAGGGAAGATGCTGCCCCTGGGACACCCTGAAACAAAGCTGTCTTTCCAAATACTAGCCCTCAACGAGGAAAGCAGAAGATGCCCAGCTCAGAGTGCAGAAGGAGGAACACCGTTGCCAGGCGCTTTGCAAGGGCGAGACTCAAGACGGTCAAGGAGGACGCTCCTTCTCTCTGCCTGCAGACATCAGGCACAGGAGAAGGCGTGTGGTTCGCCAGGGTTTCTGCAGGCTGGCGTTTGCCTCTGGAAGGTCTTGCTCTGCCCCTTCTTGGAAAGACAACTCCTGGCTCAGGCGTGCTCTTAGCCCCACAGTGTCTCCAAGCATTCACATGCTTGCATCCATCGCGTGGAAGAGCAGAAAGAGCCGGCCCTTGCTCGGCCTCTGCCCGGTGGCTAAGACCTGCGGGTGCCAACTCCCTCATGGGGGTGCAAGCAGCTGGGCAGGGCCTGATGAGGGATCTTTGGGAACACAGCCTGACCCAAAGGCCCTGGCCCTGGCCCAGAGAACACGCTGGGCAGAGCCCCCCAAGACAGCAGCAGAGAGAAGGAAGAGACAGGCCCGGGAACCAGTGGCTGGGCTACAGCCTTCTTGCATCTCTCTGAGCAAATCTGCTGGCCCTCTGCAGGAGCGAGCCCTTCAGCTCTGACTGCTTTCACATCGCAGCTGCCTAAGGACACCTGGCAGCTTGCGCTCAAGGACAGGGCCCCACGAGAGAGCTGGGGAAGGGCGTTGGGCTGGCGCAAGGAGACATGCCAAGCAGCGGGCGGATGCACGCGTGGCCCAGAAGAGCCTCGCTCATGCCGCAAGGGCCTCCAGGGGCCCTGGGAAGGCCTGATTAGCACCAGAGTCATCGACTTACCCCCAGCAGAGCTTCTAGCAGCTTTCCAGTGCCATCCATGCTGAGGAGGAAGTCGTCATAAAACCTCATTGTCACTTCCTTCTTCCGTACAGAAAGAATGCCAATGCCCTTGAAGACAAAGTCCACGTCCTGTCTTTTTGACATGGCCCAGAAGAACGCCATCGCGGTCTCATGTATGGAACACTGCACCGTTGTCAAAGGCATGCGGGCACACACGGAGAGATTCTTGTACTGCAGAGGGACTATTCTTACGTCACCTAGACCGCAGCAAAAGACGAACAACGTCACCTCGGCAGCAGGCTCCAAGAACAAGGGGACAAGACTTTCTGGCAAGACGCTGCTGCTACAGAGCAGGCTCTTGAATCCCCTGCTGCAGCGCCTAGGAGCGGTTTATGGAGTCCCTCCTGGGAAGAGGCCGAGCACTCTGCAAACTCACGGGCTCAGGGGGGCAGCAGTCATTTGGCCAGGGCAGGAAGCAAAAGAAGAAAACTAACCATCCCGAAGGAACCCTTGACCGGAGGGCAGGACAAGGCGGGCAGATGGGTGCAGGGCCCACGACAAAGGGCCCGGCGCCACGCCATTGTGCCCTCTGGCTAAGCCGATGCCACGTCGATAGATACAAGGGCGAAGCAAAGCGCAAGGACGGCACCGCAGCCCGTAAGGACCATTCGGCCCCTCTGGCCCTTGGTAGCCAGCAAAAGTCTCCCTGCGCTGCTGGGGCCAGCAGCCTATCCCTCCCACGCACCCCGCTGCAGGCGTATTACTAGCAAAGCACACCCGGGGGCCCCTCTGAGCACCTGCTCCTGGCTGGCCTGTCCAGCTCAAACAAGCCAAAGTTGCTCTCAGGCCACTTTGAGGCGTTCAGCCATGTCTTCAGAGCAGTTGGCCTGCCCCTCAAGCTTGGGGCAAGGGCAGGCAAAGGTTTTTAACCTGTCTTCTTACCAGGAATGTCTTCTTGAGCGCCCCTGGCCTGGTGTTCCTGGGCAACAACCTCCGAAATACGAAACATGGGTCTCCGAACGATCGAAAGCTCCCCGTTCACGGAGCACTCGGAGTGCTTCAGAACATAGAACACCCCCACTCCTAGTATCTTGACACCCTGAGAACAGCAGCAAAGAGGGAGAGAAGGAACAAGCATCAGTAGCCTGGAGACACAAAAACTGTCCGATGGCTTGCCAGAGCGTGGGGGCTGCTGCTCTGCGCCCTGCCCACCCCTAGCATGCCGAGGGCAAGATGGGCCACTTGGGAAAGCTTTGGAGAGAAAGCACATACTCCAGACCTTTCTTTCCTCTTGCTCCTCTGCTCTCCTCAAAAATCTCTTTGCACAAGCAACAGCAGAGACAACATTCCTCCCCTCCATACAGGTGGGGGGAGGGGGTGGCAGGGAGGGGAGCAGGGGGCATTTCCAACAGTGGGCACCAAGTCCTTGGCACTCTGTGGCACAGGGATGTCAGGGCCAGGCAAACCGCCAGCATTTCCGGAGGGGAGGAACAGGACACAAGACCCACCTTGTTCTCTGCCAAGCGCTCTAGAATGTATTCTGAGACGCTGTCCCAAATGCTAACAATCTCTGGAAAGCAAGGCAAAGAGGTATCATGCGCCAAGTCAGCAAGCTCACTACCTTTCAGCACCCCGCTCCCCAGGCAGGTGGCAAGTGCAGGTGAGATGAAACGTACCGCCACCCCAAGCCAAAACACGCAAGGCGCTCCCCAGGACGGCCCTTCCGGACCTCAGCCGCAAGGACACTGCAGGGACGCCTCCGCCCACTTCTAAGCAAGGCTCCTGTCCTTTCAGGTGGCCATGCCAAAGGGCGACCCACCCGCTCGGGAAACGGGGACTAGGTTCCCACAGCAGCGAGAAGACCGTGCAGTGCCTACCCACAGGAGTCACCCACGCTCAGGGCAGCCCCAGCTGCCTCCCCTGCAGGGACCATTTTCACCTCCATTCAACGCCTGCACACACACACGCTCTGCACGGCCACCCGAGCAGCCCCAGCCCTTTCAGCCAGCTGCCAGCTCAGGGCACGCAATCCCCACTGCGAGGCAACCCACGGCTTCTGCCTGCACCTGCCCTGGAAGGCACGGGCAGAGGAAGCTCCTCAGGACAACGAGCCAGCCGGCCCGGCTGCCAAACTCACCCCTGGGCTGCCAACGGTCGAGCGGCCTGCTCTCCCGTGCCACCCACTCGCCCTGCCCAGCCCTTCCCTACAGAGCCCAGCGCTTCCACTGCCTGTCTCGCAGCTCATACCGTCTACCGCCTTACCGTAACGGTTGAGATTCCTGAGCGTTGGAAACATGTCATGCCACAGTTTCGCCATCTTCGCGCCCCCTCGCGCTCAATGGGGCCCTGTAGCAGGAGGGTGCCGAGGAAACTTCTCCTCCCAGGAGCCGCCTCCTCCTCCTCCTCTGCACTTCCCCAGGTAGGCTCCAGCGCTGTCGCGCGGCCTCCCTTCGCCCTCTCGGTGCGCTGCAAAGCAGCTCCTCCAGAGAAGAGCGGTGGCGAGAGCAGCCCCAGCACCTGCACGTGCCAAGGCCTCGCAGGGAAGTGTGGGCAGGGCTCGGGGGCCCCGTGGCGGGAGGGGAGCTGTGACTGTGATGCGGCATGTCCCACTGTGAGCCCAGCCCGTGTCACCAAGGGGCTCACAGGCACCCTTACCGTCCAAAGCATTTCTCTTGGGCCCACAGGAGGGGCAATTTCACAGCCCCAGAGCAGCCAGACCGCAAAGGGGTTTCAGCAGGTCTCCGCTCTGACCTCCTGCTGCAAGTGCGGCTGACCAGAGCAGACTTCCCAGGCCCGGGCGCCACTGAGGGGCCACTGGCTCCATGGATTCCCCCACCACCCCGGGCCCCTGGGCCAGTGCTCCACCACCCTTAGGCTACAGCGCTTTTCCCCGTCTCTCATGGCAATTGCCCCCACTGCCACTACTGCCATTGCCCATCCTCCCGGCCCCCCCCCACCCGGCACCTCTGGGAAGGCTCTGCCTCCACCCTCTCACCCCCCTCCCGTTAGGCCCCTGCCGCCTGATCCTCTTGCGCCTTCTCTTCTCCCGGCTCAACAGCCCCACGCCCTCAGCCTCTCCTCGCACTGCTGGGCTCCAGCTGCCCACCAGCTCCCAGCCCGCCCCACAACGAACGGCTCCTCCAGGGCCACGCTCCCTTCCTGGTGTCCCTGCCCCCCTGCAGCTCCCCCACGGGCCACAGTCCCCTCAGAGGCGCACCTCCTCTGGCATGAAGCGCCTCCTTCCAAAAGTACCTCTCCAGCCATGTCCCCAGCAACGGCTCCTTGCACGGCTCGCCTTCGCTTCCTTCTGCTTTTCTCCAGAAACACGCCTCTGCACCCTTCTCCTCACGAGTGCCCCTTCGTGTGGCCTCCTGTGGCTCCACGGAGGCCGCCCCCAGCTGCGGGATCTGCGGCCCTGCCGCCGCATGCCCCAGGCAGGGGCCGGGCCTCGGTGCCCCGCTCCTCCCTCCCTCCCTCCCTCCCTGCTTGCCTGCCTGCCTGCCTGCCTGCCCGCCCGCTGCCCCAGCGTTGGGGGAAAGCCTTGCCCGGGCCCTGGGTGGCGCTGCGGGCTCCCTGCTGTGCCCAGAGCCCCCGGCCCCGCACGGGCAGCCCCGAGCAGCACGCCCAGGTGGCACTGCTTGCTGCGCAGTAAGGACTGGTGCCAGGGACTGTCGGGGATGGGGGAGGCCCCGCTGCCCGCGGGGAGGCGGGAGGCAGGCAGCGTTGAGCCGGGGCCCGGCAGCCCACCGGGAGCTGGTGGGGGTGTGGGGCAGAGCCATAGCAAGGGAAGGGGCCAGAGTGCAGGAGGCAATCCCAGGTGCCCCCTCCCCGAGCAGAGGGGCCTGGGAGAAGGCAGGGGGTCAGGGCCGGGCCGGGGGCTGGTGGCCGGGTGCTTGGCTGCGCCATGCTGACCTGCTCATGCCAGGGCATGGCTGCTTTGTGCCGATTGCAGGCAGTGTCCCCCCGCGGAGGAGCTGGCCCCTGCTGGCTTCCCCTTGGGCCATGCAGCTGCCTGCCAGTGCTCAAGGTCCCGCCGGGGCTCCAGCGACGCTGGGAGAGGTGCCGAGGGGGCACCGGCTGCTGCTAGCAACTTCCCGGGGACCCCTGAGGCAGTGGCTGGTGCTGAGGGAAGGGCAGCGGGCAAGGAGCCGCAGGCAGCACTTGTTTGACCCATGCGTTGCCTCTGCTTGCAGGCCACACTGCCCAAGGCATTGGGACTTGAGCGCGGCAGCCAGGCGAGGCAGGGCAGCTGCCGCTGAGGCAGCAGAGCCAAGCCCCAAGCCCCTCCGCTCGGTGAGGCTTGGGAAGGGCAGAGCTGGGAGAAGCTGGTGCCCCTCAAACCTCGTTCTCCCAGCAGAGCAGAGGGCACGTAAGGCAGCGCTTTCAGCCAGTGAAAATTGCTGGCTCATGCCTTCCTTTTTCAGAGGCCTGGTTTGCGCAAGGCCAGCGGTGCTGCCTGCCCACCAGTGCCCACCCAGGCTGCGGTCGGAGGAGACCTGCTCCTTGCATTGGTCCCGACCAGAGTTCGGCACCAGAAGACACAGCCCCTGAGGGGGCACCGCAGCACACAAGTGTGGCTTGGCATGCCTGGCTCACCAGCAGAAAGGGACCATGCAGACTAAGGTGGAGTCAATCAGCCAGAACGGAGCACAGAGCAACAATACAGTTGAAAACACAAAGCCTAGCTAAGTGTGTGTGAGGTTCCCCGTGGGGAGCCCCGTGATGCTTCTGGGGAGGCCTTGGGCAGGGAGGTGCCTCCTGCCGAGGCCCCCGGCAGCTGGGATGCCGGCTGCAGGGCTTTCGGCAGCTCCAGCTTCCCTCTTCCTGCCCTGCCAGGGGTGAAGGCCAGGCTGCCTGCAGGGATGGGCTACTGCCGCCCCCAGGCCTCCTGAGGAGGGGCAGTGCAGCCCCAAAACCACCTTGCAAAGCCGGCAGCCCTGGGCGTGGGCTGAGGTGGGTGCCAGGGTGCACGCTGGAGCGCAGACTCTGGGATCCACAGGCCTCCAAGGCCAGGGCCTGCAGGGCCAGGGCAGGGATGACGAGGCTGTGGGGCTCTGACCCTGCAAGAGAGACCGCAGGAACACCTTGTGCTGGCCCTGGGCTGAGAGCAGAGGGGAGCAGGAGGCTTCGTGGCCTCCACGCCCCAAACCAACAGCAAATTTGTGCCCAAAAGCTCTCAGAGGAGGCTTCAGTCCCGGTCAGCTGCCCGTGTCCTGCACTGATTTCGTATGCTCAAACCTTGTGATGGGCAGAAGGCAACATGCTTGTACCCCAAGGCAGCCCCCTTTAGTGGCCAAGCCAAGGACCTGCTCTTAGCATCACTGCAGGAGTAACCGTCTAATTAAAGGCTTGCAATTAGCCCACCTCCAATTAGTGCACAGCAACTCAAACAAAGGGTCTTCTTAAAGGACAAGTCTCCTTAATGCAACCTAAATGGTCCTACGTTCCCTGTGCAGGGGCGACCCTTCTACATCCCCCACCGCCAAGGCTGCGGCGCGCATGGGCATGGGCATTGGCTTCAGGGTCCCAGCTCCTTCCTCAGTGGGAGGCGGCTGCTGCTGGTGGCTTCCTCCATCGCATAGTTGGGCTGACACTATTAAGCCTGCTCCTAATAGGCTCTCTTAAGGCTAATAATGTGGCATACATAGCCAACAAATGCTAGAAGGAGTCACCAAAACTAAAGCAGCACTTTAAAATGCAACTCCTACATTTAGCATCGAGGAAATAAGCCCCTCCACCTTACTCCCAATTTGACACTCTCGGGAGAGTGCTTTAGGGGATGCTAATGCGTGTTTTGCCCTTCCTTGCTCCAACACGGGTCAGGCTCAGCACAGTGGAGAGGGAAAGACTCTGGCGGGGCGGAGGGGGTGGGGTGCGAGCTTTGTGCTCGCCCAGGGCCCTGCACTGGCCCCCTCCTCTGTCCTGCCCCTGAACATCCCAGACTACGTTGGCTACAGTCGCCTGCTCCTTGCCAGGCCTTTGTGTTGACTCTGATGAGCCTTTGGGCGTTTCATGTCACTCTAGGAGCTGGAAGAGAGCCTGCCTCATGACACGGGGTTGCAAGGAGAGCCACTGGCCGTGGAAGAGGACTGCTTGCCTGGCCTCGCTCAGGAGTCCCATCCTGCCCACCCCGGGCATCTCTCTCTTTCCTGCCCGCTGACACGGTCTTTCTCCGGAGGGAAGCAGTGAGGCTACATCTCCGCACAGTGCTGGGTGGCCTGGGGAAGGCCGGGCACATGCCAAGCGGGGAGCTGGACACAGGTCTCCACCGAGTGCTGTCGGGGGGCTGGCACCGGTGCCTGGGGCACGTGTGCTCCAGGCACTTCCCAAATAAGCTCCACTGGTGCGGCCTCCTCTTCACCTGGATGTTGAGTTCCAGGGCCTCCTGCCACGCCTCCTCCAGCAGGAACAGGGCCTGCGCAGGCGTACTGCTTTCCTGCCCTTCAGCCTGCTCCTGGTGGGGAATGCAGGTGTGCGGGCATGTCCGGGTGTCCTGCCTCATTTCAGCAGGGTCACTTGCTCCTGCTGGTTCCTTCTGTGGCCCCACCTGGCCTCACAGAGCCCCACATCCTGCCCGTCAACCCCAAGGGGGACGCAAGGCCCTCAGCTCACCCAAGAGAGAACCCCCAACCTCCCTCTGCTCGTCCACCCACCCGCCTCAGCATATAGCACGGCCCAAGGCCCATCCCTGGGCCCTGGCACTGTCACGGTCCCTCTCCTGACCACAGGACCCACTGGTGCTGGTGAGTGCCCGAGCAGTTAGGCCGCTGTCTTTTCTCCCATGGCCAGTGACTTGCAGGGCTGTGCAGGACCCAGGAGTCCTGCTGGCCTGTCCCTCCATAACGTACCAGGGGCAGGGAGTCGCAGAGCTGCACCTCGGAGGTGCTCTGGGGCCTAGCAAGTGCAGGGGACCGGAGGGGGCCTGGGAGCATGCCTGGGGCCACTGGCACATCAGGACAGGGCAGGAGCCCAGGAGGGAGAATCCAAGCACACGGGTAGCAGGCCCGGCCGGCCCTGCCGAGCTCCACTGGGTTGAAGAGCGGCCCAGCAGGGGCTGTGCAGGGCAGGGAAATGGGGACTGCTCCCCAGCCTCACAGCCCCAGCCTGCGGGGCTGAGGGGCTGCCCTGGCCCACAGGGCCCTGGCACACGCGTTTGCACATGGGAAGGGAGGCATCTGCACCTCCAGGCAGCAGTCAGCGGCTGGCAGGGTAGGGAGACTACGGGCCCTGCGGCAGATGAGCAGAGCCCGTGGGAGCACAAGGAGCAGCCGAGGGCTGACGGAGGCCCAGGGACAAGCACGGCTCATCCCAGCTTTGCCTGCCTGGAGAGCCCTGCAGCTGCAGCAAAAAGCCAGGCATCTGCGCTCCCAGGTGGCCGGCCGCACCGCTCCACCCCACAGCAACTCCCTCCTTTGCCCTTCACCCTTCCCCATGCAACCCTGAGAAGGGCTCCAGCGTCCCTGCACACCAGCCCTCAGAGCACCCCTGGGGCTGTGGGCACGTCAGGTGCAGCTGTGTCCTGGCCACCATGGTGTGCACCGTGCAGTGTCTCTGTGCGTGTGGAGAGCGCGGGCGCGTGTGCGGATGCGTGTGCAGCGTCAATGGTGTGCCGGGCTGGCGCACGTGCACTGTGCAGGTGCAGGCCTGGCTGTGCGGGAGGGTCTTGGTGAGTGAGAGGTGTGAGCTGTGTGCGTAGCCGTCCTGTGGAGGGTAATGAAGGAAGGGGCATGTGTCTGTGCGTGTGTCTGTGCGCTGTGCTGAGAACGGGTTAGGCGGTGGTGTGCATGCACGTGCACTCTGTGGCGCGCGTGCCTGCATGCTGCGGCCCGTGTGTGGGCGATATTCTGTTCAGGCTCTACAAAATAACTGGAGGAGCACATGGGTTTGTACAGCTCTTCCTTTCATCTTTCAGGAGCACGCTTCCAGACTTCGCCGCAATAGTCACGTTTCCTCTGCACCACCAGCAAGTCCTGGTCCCTTTCCCTTTGAGCCTGGAGAGTCATCCGCTGCCCAGGGCTAGGGCATGGAAAAGGAACCGTTTGGTTTCAGGCACAGGCAGAAGGGCACGGAAATGCTGCAGGCCTAGCGCAGGGCACATCTTCTGGCCTCTGCCTCTGCTGGCATTCCTATGCTTTCTCGGATGGGCGAGGGGCCCCCTGGGGTGCGAGGCAAGGACATGACCACATGACTACCACGGGCAGGTAATCAGCCTGCACAGGAGTCAGGCGCGGGATGAGACTTTGGCCCAAACTGGCATCAAAGCACAGGGCAAGGCCTCCACGTGTGGAGACTTGGGGAGGCAAGGACGGAGCGTGCCTTTGGAAAAGGGAGAGCCAAAGCGTCGCTCCAGGAATCCTGTCACCTTGGGTAGCCCCCGTGTTCTGGTCCCACCTGGGAATCCTACCCCTGAGAGCCCAACACCTGCCCCTGGGCTGGAAGGCTGCCTGCTCCCAGGCCACAGCCTCCAAAGCCTGTTGCTCTCCCTCGACGGGTGCCAGAAAAAGACCCCCCCCCCTCCCCTCCTCTGGGCTGCTCCTGGGTGTGGAAGGAAGGCCAGTGCAGGGGAAGGCAAAACAGCACCCCCAGCTGGAGAAATTTACCAGAGGAAGCGCTTCTCTTGGGAATTCCTCTGCCGATTCAGCTCTACCCTCTGCTTCCACTCTTCCCGACGCGCTTGGTAAGTCTCCAAGACTTGCAGGGTGTGGCTTGCTCGTACAGAAAGCTGCCTGCAAGAGCAGGGAAAAAGTTCCCTCTCCCCTTCTGGCTGAGGCCCTCCTGCCTCTCCCCTCCACCAGCCCCTGCACACCCGCTCCCGCTGGCGGTGCCCGCAGCCTTCAACTTGCCCCATGCAGCTTGGGGCTGCCTGGCATCAGGGCCTTGCCCAAGGCATTGCCACGTCAACAGAAATCAGGGGACACCATACCCAGCCCCATGGCTCAGGAACTGCGCTTCCTCACACCTCGGACAGGTGCTGCCACTGCACCTTTCCAGGCCGGGGCTGGGGCCGGGGCCCGGGCCCGGGCACACTTACTCTTTGTGCAGCCGCGGCAGTCTCTCGGGCTTCCTCTTCTCTGCTCGGGGCACGAAGGCAGCAGTGCTCGCCTCTTTCCCAAGCGGGGGCCCTGGTGAGGCTGGCCGAACCTCCGGCAGTGGTTCAGGATGCCGCCAAGCCTGCGTTGGCGCCAGAGGACAACTCTGAAGCTGCTTCTCACCTCCCTCACGTGCTCTCAACTCTCAGCACGGGGAGAAGCCAGCCACTACAGGGCCTGTGCGTCCCCCCAGCACACTTGTGTCTGCTTTGCCCTCAGAAAGCCCCATGAGGAGCACAGCGCCAGGCAGGGACCCTGCACTCGTAGCCTGGCCACGCTTCACCACACTTCCCTGCTGGCCCCTCTGCTTACCTGTGCTGCCTTGTGCTGATGCCCGCAAGCAGGAATTGCAGTTCGAGGTCTGCCTTGAGCAGGTCCTTCCTGCTTGCCGTCCTCTTCCGCCTTAGAGGAGCTCTCCTGAATTGTCTGCAGCCGGCTAAAAACACACAAGCCGCGTGAGGTGATTGGAGTTCCGGGTGAGGCTGTTCTGCATCTTGCGCTCACAAGCGGCTCGGGGCCAGCCTCTGCAGCACAAGGCAGTTCTGCTGGAGCTTTTGGTGTAGCTGAGTCCTTGCGTTCATGTCAACAGTGAGGAAAGAAAGCCTTGAGCTGCAGCACTGGCAGCGGGCCCAGGAGGCCCTAAGGAAAGCTCGGGATGCCCAGGTGTGGGCCCTCTCTGGGTGGCACAAGGGGAAAACCAATGCCGTTTGCAGCACCCAGAGCCTGCAGAGACCACTAGGCACCTCCTGCCAAAGGCACTGAAGTCAGGGACGTGCTCAGAAAGACTCTGTTTTGGGGTGAAACGGGACTATTAGTGGGGGAGCCACTGTCGGGGAAGGAGGAAGTGTACTAGGCACACAAGCAAGCCCGGCATGTAGTTCTCTCTGGTATGTAGTTCTCTCTGGCACTCCTCCTGTGCCAGACAACCGCCACACCCCTGCCCCTGCCACCCCAGCCCAACAACCTTCGGAAGACATTCACAGGCATTACGTCCAACCTAAAAAGCAGGGAAAACAGACCCTACTCTCTGCTGCTGGGGCAGGGGCTTCTGACTTTCACATTCCTCTGAGAAGTGCTCTCATTCCCACTGCAACCAAAGGAGGGCCCTTCACATCCATAGGGGAGCAGAAAAACACCCGCCACTGCTGCAGTACTTCTTGCATCAACGCCAGTCCCTGGGACACCACTTGACAACCTCACAGACTTCATACCCACAGAGCGTACAGAAACAGAAACAGCTCCCTCCCTCCCAGAAGCCCAAAAGCACACGGCCACCCGCATGCTTTGCTCCAAGAGCCTCACCTGGCAGCTGGCTTGTTTCCCCTGCTTTCCCATGCCTTTCCTCCCTTCCAGCTGGCCCCAGAGAACGGGGGTGGAGAAAGCCTTTCTCGAGACAGGAGGCGCCCACCACAAGCACTGCCTGGAAGTAGCAAGGCAGAGGAGGCTCCTCAGCAAGCATCGTTCTTTGTCACCATTTGAACAAGAAGGACAGGCAGCTGTGCTCCAGCATCGGACCAAAGAGCCCAATTCCCTTGGAGCTTTGCTCCCAAGCAGGTCTTAGGCCCTTGCTGGCGCACGATCGCGTCCAGCCTTTCCTTTCTGCAGGGCAGTCTTCTGCCCTAGAGTTCTGTGCTGCTTCTACTGCTTTCTCTAGCCCTTAGGCTTCAAAAAGGGGACATGGCTGGCAGGTCCTGGGGACCTCATGCTACTCTCTCCTTTGGCGTGGCTGCAGGCTGGAGGGCAGAGTGTCACACGAGAAGGGGAACAGATTCCTGCCCATCTCTAAGGCGCTCACATGCACAGACTTGCAAGCTAGAGCAGGGCCCCGAGTGCCAGGGCAAAGTGCCCCTCAGCAGTGGCAGCTGCAGTTGGAGCTGCACAACTGCCCCGAGAGCCCCTTCCAGGAGGAGTGCCCCCAGATCTGTCGTGATGAGCAAAGAGAGGCACAGGAGAAGCAGGCCACTAGGCCCGGCACGGCATGTTAAGCTTGCCTCCAGCCCCTCCGCTGCACAGGACAAAAGGAAAACAAACACACCTCTCTCACCAGCCAGCTGGCACTTTACCTTTTCCCTCAGTCTGCTTGTTCTGCTCCCTGTCTTTTGCCGGCCCGCCTTTGGCAGCCTCCCGACACCCTCCGGAGGAAGATGCTGGTCGCACAGGCACAGGCGTGATGACCTCACCCTCACTCCTGGAAACAAGAAAGGGACGAGAGAGACGCTGACAGCAGAGCCTTGCAGAAACCTCCTCTACATGCTTGCCCTCCATCTAGAAAGAGAAAGTCACCAAAAGACTTGTTGGCCGCCCTTCACGTTGCAGTCGGACAGAGTCTACGCAAGAAACAACCCCTTCAAAGAGCTCCAAGAGCACAAGGTCACCCTCAGCCTTTTCTCCAAGAGCCTCACCTGGCAGGCAACTTCCTTCCTTTGCTTTTCCACTCCTCCTGCTTTCTCCCCCCAGCACCAGGTGACGCAGGTGGCAAAGGCCTTTCTTGAGCAAGCAGGCACGCAGCAGGAGCACTCCCTGCAGGCAGGAAAGGAGAAGGCTCTGCAGAAAGCGTCTTTGGGAGCACTTGGTCCAGAAGGACAGGCAGATCTGCTCCAGCACCGCATCAAACAGCCTGATCCCCCGGGAGCCGCGCTCTCTAAGAGCTCTTGCTCCCTAGCACGTCCTTGGCACACCTTAGCAGCCTCTTAGCAGTCCACCTTAGCAGCCTCTTAGCAGTCCTCTCCAGGCAATCTTGCTCCCCACCTTCACACGCCCGGCATCCGCCAGAGAGGCAGACCCCCTCCAGCACTGACACCTCGGGCCCAAATGTCCTAAAGCGAAAGAGGAGCTTGCGCTGGCCACCAGGGCGCAGCACCCCGGGGCAAAACTCTCCCAGGCAGCACATCCTGACCAGGGCTCCAACCACCTACCTACTGCCGAGGACCAACGGAACAAACACGCGCACACACACAAACACACGCCCGCCTGCACACCCTCCTCTCGCTCGCCAGTCACCTGTGGCCTGACCTTTTCCGTCCGCCCGCTCTTCCTCTTTCGGGCGTGTCCGGGATCCCTTGCAGGAAGACGCCACTTGCTGCTTCTCACGGGGAAGCTTCAACTCAAATCTGGAAATGACAAGACGCCACGGTGAAGAGAAGGCACCACTTCCCCTTTGCCTCCTGCCGGCCTTGTACTCAGAAAGAAGGCCTTTCGGGGCACGTGGGGCCCTCCAGGCTCACCCAAGACATGCTTAGGTCACAAACACAGGCCCTGTATGGATCGGGTGCCTTCCACACGATGCCTTTCCTCGGCCAGCCACACACAGCACATTCGGGAACCTTGGCTTTTGGAAGCCTCACCCACGAGAAAGAGACCAGTCACAGGAAAATGTGGCCCCCATTCCTCTCTAGGCCTAAGATTGGTTAGCAGTGCCAAACACCGCCACTATTGCCTGTTCCACCCTGGGGAGACCCCCAGAGTCCCAAGTACTTGCAGACAGCAAGCTAGGAAAGAGTTGCTCCGCAGCAAGTCCTTCCTGAGGAGACAAGCTCCAGCAGGACGCTGCTACCAAGCACGAGCTGAGAAGCAAACGTACCGTGGCAACATGAAGACGCTTCTGGGACCCATGCGGAAAGCCGCGCTCCTTCTTCCTTTTACCACCAGGTGTCTCGTCCCTGGCGTCTGAAACAGACACCGAGGTACGTGAGAGCATGCCAGCGCCATTACTGCCTTGCTCCTAAAGGCAGCAAATCTTTCTTGGGCTCAGGGAAGATGCTGCCCCTGGGACACCCTGAAACAAAGCTGTCTTTCCAAATACTAGCCCTCAACGAGGAAAGCAGAAGATGCCCAGCTCAGAGTGCAGAAGGAGGAACACCGTTGCCAGGCGCTTTGCAAGGGCGAGACTCAAGACGGTCAAGGAGGACGCTCCTTCTCTCTGCCTGCAGACATCAGGCACAGGAGAAGGCGTGTGGTTCGCCAGGGTTTCTGCAGGCTGGCGTTTGCCTCTGGAAGGTCTTGCTCTGCCCCTTCTTGGAAAGACAACTCCTGGCTCAGGCGTGCTCTTAGCCCCACAGTGTCTCCAAGCATTCACATGCTTGCATCCATCGCGTGGAAGAGCAGAAAGAGCCGGCCCTTGCTCGGCCTCTGCCCGGTGGCTAAGACCTGCGGGTGCCAACTCCCTCATGGGGGTGCAAGCAGCTGGGCAGGGCCTGATGAGGGATCTTTGGGAACACAGCCTGACCCAAAGGCCCTGGCCCTGGCCCAGAGAACACGCGGGGCAGAGCCCCCCAAGACAGCAGCAGAGAGAAGGAAGAGACAGGCCCGGGAACCAGTGGCTGGGCTACAGCCTTCTTGCATCTCTCTGAGCAAATCTGCTGGCCCTCTGCAGGAGCGAGCCCTTCAGCTCTGACTGCTTTCACATCGCAGCTGCCTAAGGACACCTGGCAGCTTGCGCTCAAGGACAGGGCCCCACGAGAGAGCTGGGGAAGGGCGTTGGGCTGGCGCAAGGAGACATGCCAAGCAGCGGGCGGATGCACGCGTGGCCCAGAAGAGCCTCGCTCATGCCGCAAGGGCCTCCAGGGGCCCTGGGAAGGCCTGATTAGCACCAGAGTCATCGACTTACCCCCAGCAGAGCTTCTAGCAGCTTTCCAGTGCCATCCATGCTGAGGAGGAAGTCGTCATAAAACCTCATTGTCACTTCCTTCTTCCGTACAGAAAGAATGCCAATGCCCTTGAAGACAAAGTCCACGTCCTGTCTTTTTGACATGGCCCAGAAGAACGCCATCGCGGTCTCATGTATGGAACACTGCACCGTTGTCAAAGGCATGCGGGCACACACGGAGAGATTCTTGTACTGCAGAGGGACTATTCTTACGTCACCTAGACCGCAGCAAAAGACGAACAACGTCACCTCGGCAGCAGGCTCCAAGAACAAGGGGACAAGACTTTCTGGCAAGACGCTGCTGCTACAGAGCAGGCTCTTGAATCCCCTGCTGCAGCGCCTAGGAGCGGTTTATGGAGTCCCTCCTGGGAAGAGGCCGAGCACTCTGCAAACTCACGGGCTCAGGGGGGCAGCAGTCATTTGGCCAGGGCAGGAAGCAAAAGAAGAAAACTAACCATCCCGAAGGAACCCTTGACCGGAGGGCAGGACAAGGCGGGCAGATGGGTGCAGGGCCCACAACAAAGGGCCCGGCGCCACGCCATTGTGCCCTCTGGCTAAGCCGATGCCACGTCGATAGATACAAGGGCGAAGCAAAGCGCAAGGACGGCACCGCAGCCCGTAAGGACCATTCGGCCCCTCTGGCCCTTGGTAGCCAGCAAAAGTCTCCCTGCGCTGCTGGGGCCAGCAGCCTATCCCTCCCACGCACCCCGCTGCAGGCGTATTACTAGCAAAGCACACCCGGGGGCCCCTCTGAGCACCTGCTCCTGGCTGGCCTGTCCAGCTCAAACAAGCCAAAGTTGCTCTCAGGCCACTTTGAGGCGTTCAGCCATGTCTTCAGAGCAGTTGGCCTGCCCCTCAAGCTTGGGGCAAGGGCAGGCAAAGGTTTTTAACCTGTCTTCTTACCAGGAATGTCTTCTTGAGCGCCCCTGGCCTGGTATTCCTGGGCAACAACCTCCGAAATACGAAACATGGGTCTCCGAACGATCGAAAGCTCCCCGTTCACGGAGCACTCGGAGTGCTTCAGAACATAGAACACCCCCACTCCTAGTATCTTGACACCCTGAGAACAGCAGCAAAGAGGGAGAGAAGGAACAAGCATCAGTAGCCTGGAGACACAAAAACTGTCCGATGGCTTGCCAGAGCGTGGGGGCTGCTGCTCTGCGCCCTGCCCACCCCTAGCATGCCGAGGGCAAGATGGGCCACTTGGGAAAGCTTTGGAGAGAAAGCACATACTCCAGACCTTTCTTTCCTCTTGCTCCTCTGCTCTCCTCAAAAATCTCTTTGCACAAGCAACAGCAGAGACAACATTCCTCCCCTCCATACAGGTGGGGGGAGGGGGTGGCAGGGAGGGGAGCAGGGGGCATTTCCAACAGTGGGCACCAAGTCCTTGGCACTCTGTGGCACAGGGATGTCAGGGCCAGGCAAACCGCCAGCATTTCCGGAGGGGAGGAACAGGACACAAGACCCACCTTGTTCTCTGCCAAGCGCTCTAGAATGTATTCTGAGACGCTGTCCCAAATGCTAACAATCTCTGGAAAGCAAGGCAAAGAGGTATCATGCGCCAAGTCAGCAAGCTCACTACCTTTCAGCACCCCGCTCCCCAGGCAGGTGGCAAGTGCAGGTGAGATGAAACGTACCGCCACCCCAAGCCAAAACACGCAAGGCGCTCCCCAGGACGGCCCTTCCGGACCTCAGCCGCAAGGACACTGCAGGGACGCCTCCGCCCACTTCTAAGCAAGGCTCCTGTCCTTTCAGGTGGCCATGCCAAAGGGCGACCCACCCGCTCGGGAAACGGGGACTAGGTTCCCACAGCAGCGAGAAGACCGTGCAGTGCCTACCCACAGGAGTCACCCACGCTCAGGGCAGCCCCAGCTGCCTCCCCTGCAGGGACCATTTTCACCTCCATTCAACGCCTGCACACACACACGCTCTGCACGGCCACCCGAGCAGCCCCAGCCCTTTCAGCCAGCTGCCAGCTCAGGGCACGCAATCCCCACTGCGAGGCAACCCACGGCTTCTGCCTGCACGTGCCCTGGAAGGCACGGGCAGAGGAAGCTCCTCAGGACAACGAGCCAGCCGGCCCGGCTGCCAAACTCACCCCTGGGCTGCCAACGGTCGAGCGGCCTGCTCTCCCGTGCCACCCACTCGCCCTGCCCAGCCCTTCCCTACAGAGCCCAGCGCTTCCACTGCCTGTCTCGCAGCTCATACCGTCTACCGCCTTACCGTAACGGTTGAGATTCCTGAGCGTTGGAAACATGTCATGCCACAGTTTCGCCATCTTCGCGCCCCCTCGCGCTCAATGGGGCCCTGTAGCAGGAGGGTGCCGAGGAAACTTCTCCTCCCAGGAGCCGCCTCCTCCTCCTCCTCTGCACTTCCCCAGGTAGGCTCCAGCGCTGTCGCGCGGCCTCCCTTCGCCCTCTCGGTGCGCTGCAAAGCAGCTCCTCCAGAGAAGAGCGGTGGCGAGAGCAGCCCCAGCACCTGCACGTGCCAAGGCCTCGCAGGGAAGTGTGGGCAGGGCTCGGGGGCCCCGTGGCGGGAGGGGAGCTGTGACTGTGATGCGGCATGTCCCACTGTGAGCCCAGCCCGTGTCACCAAGGGGCTCACAGGCACCCTTACCGTCCAAAGCATTTCTCTTGGGCCCACAGGAGGGGCAATTTCACAGCCCCAGAGCAGCCAGACCGCAAAGGGGTTTCAGCAGGTCTCCGCTCTGACCTCCTGCTGCAAGTGCGGCTGACCAGAGCAGACTTCCCAGGCCCGGGCGCCACTGAGGGGCCACTGGCTCCATGGATTCCCCCACCACCCCGGGCCCCTGGGCCAGTGCTCCACCACCCTTAGGCTACAGCGCTTTTCCCCGTCTCTCATGGCAATTGCCCCCACTGCCACTACTGCCATTGCCCATCCTCCCGGCCCCCCCCCACCCGGCACCTCTGGGAAGGCTCTGCCTCCACCCTCTCACCCCCCTCCCGTTAGGCCCCTGCCGCCTGATCCTCTTGCGCCTTCTCTTCTCCCGGCTCAACAGCCCCACGCCCTCAGCCTCTCCTCGCACTGCTGGGCTCCAGCTGCCCACCAGCTCCCAGCCCGCCCCACAACGAACGGCTCCTCCAGGGCCACGCTCCCTTCCTGGTGTCCCTGCCCCCCTGCAGCTCCCCCACGGGCCACAGTCCCCTCAGAGGCGCACCTCCTCTGGCATGAAGCGCCTCCTTCCAAAAGTACCTCTCCAGCCATGTCCCCAGCAACGGCTCCTTGCACGGCTCGCCTTCGCTTCCTTCTGCTTTTCTCCAGAAACACGCCTCTGCACCCTTCTCCTCACGAGTGCCCCTTCGTGTGGCCTCCTGTGGCTCCACGGAGGCCGCCCCCAGCTGCGGGATCTGCGGCCCTGCCGCCGCATGCCCCAGGCAGGGGCCGGGCCTCGGTGCCCCGCTCCTCCCTCCCTCCCTCCCTCCCTGCTTGCCTGCCTGCCTGCCTGCCTGCCCGCCCGCTGCCCCAGCGTTGGGGGAAAGCCTTGCCCGGGCCCTGGGTGGCGCTGCGGGCTCCCTGCTGTGCCCAGAGCCCCCGGCCCCGCACGGGCAGCCCCGAGCAGCACGCCCAGGTGGCACTGCTTGCTGCGCAGTAAGGACTGGTGCCAGGGACTGTCGGGGATGGGGGAGGCCCCGCTGCCCGCGGGGAGGCGGGAGGCAGGCAGCGTTGAGCCGGGGCCCGGCAGCCCACCGGGAGCTGGTGGGGGTGTGGGGCAGAGCCATAGCAAGGGAAGGGGCCAGAGTGCAGGAGGCAATCCCAGGTGCCCCCTCCCCGAGCAGAGGGGCCTGGGAGAAGGCAGGGGGTCAGGGCCGGGCCGGGGGCTGGTGGCCGGGTGCTTGGCTGCGCCATGCTGACCTGCTCATGCCAGGGCATGGCTGCTTTGTGCCGATTGCAGGCAGTGTCCCCCCGCGGAGGAGCTGGCCCCTGCTGGCTTCCCCTTGGGCCATGCAGCTGCCTGCCAGTGCTCAAGGTCCCGCCGGGGCTCCAGCGACGCTGGGAGAGGTGCCGAGGGGGCACCGGCTGCTGCTAGCAACTTCCCGGGGACCCCTGAGGCAGTGGCTGGTGCTGAGGGAAGGGCAGCGGGCAAGGAGCCGCAGGCAGCACTTGTTTGACCCATGCGTTGCCTCTGCTTGCAGGCCACACTGCCCAAGGCATTGGGACTTGAGCGCGGCAGCCAGGCGAGGCAGGGCAGCTGCCGCTGAGGCAGCAGAGCCAAGCCCCAAGCCCCTCCGCTCGGTGAGGCTTGGGAAGGGCAGAGCTGGGAGAAGCTGGTGCCCCTCAAACCTCGTTCTCCCAGCAGAGCAGAGGGCACGTAAGGCAGCGCTTTCAGCCAGTGAAAATTGCTGGCTCATGCCTTCCTTTTTCAGAGGCCTGGTTTGCGCAAGGCCAGCGGTGCTGCCTGCCCACCAGTGCCCACCCAGGCTGCGGTCGGAGGAGACCTGCTCCTTGCATTGGTCCCGACCAGAGTTCGGCACCAGAAGACACAGCCCCTGAGGGGGCACCGCAGCACACAAGTGTGGCTTGGCATGCCTGGCTCACCAGCAGAAAGGGACCATGCAGACTAAGGTGGAGTCAATCAGCCAGAACGGAGCACAGAGCAACAATACAGTTGAAAACACAAAGCCTAGCTAAGTGTGTGTGAGGTTCCCCGTGGGGAGCCCCGTGATGCTTCTGGGGAGGCCTTGGGCAGGGAGGTGCCTCCTGCCGAGGCCCCCGGCAGCTGGGATGCCGGCTGCAGGGCTTTCGGCAGCTCCAGCTTCCCTCTTCCTGCCCTGCCAGGGGTGAAGGCCAGGCTGCCTGCAGGGATGGGCTACTGCCGCCCCCAGGCCTCCTGAGGAGGGGCAGTGCAGCCCCAAAACCACCTTGCAAAGCCGGCAGCCCTGGGCGTGGGCTGAGGTGGGTGCCAGGGTGCACGCTGGAGCGCAGACTCTGGGATCCACAGGCCTCCAAGGCCAGGGCCTGCAGGGCCAGGGCAGGGATGACGAGGCTCTGGGGCTCTGACCCTGCAAGAGAGACCGCAGGAACACCTTGTGCTGGCCCTGGGCTGAGAGCAGAGGGGAGCAGGAGGCTTCGTGGCCTCCACGCCCCAAACCAACAGCAAATTTGTGCCCAAAAGCTCTCAGAGGAGGCTTCAGTCCCGGTCAGCTGCCCGTGTCCTGCACTGATTTCGTATGCTCAAACCTTGTGATGGGCAGAAGGCAACATGCTTGTACCCCAAGGCAGCCCCCTTTAGTGGCCAAGCCAAGGACCTGCTCTTAGCATCACTGCAGGAGTAACCGTCTAATTAAAGGCTTGCAATTAGCCCACCTCCAATTAGTGCACAGCAACTCAAACAAAGGGTCTTCTTAAAGGACAAGTCTCCTTAATGCAACCTAAATGGTCCTACGTTCCCTGTGCAGGGGCGACCCTTCTACATCCCCCACCGCCAAGGCTGCGGCGCGCATGGGCATGGGCATTGGCTTCAGGGTCCCAGCTCCTTCCTCAGTGGGAGGCGGCTGCTGCTGGTGGCTTCCTCCATCGCATAGTTGGGCTGACACTATTAAGCCTGCTCCTAATAGGCTCTCTTAAGGCTAATAATGTGGCATACATAGCCAACAAATGCTAGAAGGAGTCACCAAAACTAAAGCAGCACTTTAAAATGCAACTCCTACATTTAGCATCGAGGAAATAAGCCCCTCCACCTTACTCCCAATTTGACACTCTCGGGAGAGTGCTTTAGGGGATGCTAATGCGTGTTTTGCCCTTCCTTGCTCCAACACGGGTCAGGCTCAGCACAGTGGAGAGGGAAAGACTCTGGCGGGGCGGAGGGGGTGGGGTGCGAGCTTTGTGCTCGCCCAGGGCCCTGCACTGGCCCCCTCCTCTGTCCTGCCCCTGAACATCCCAGACTACGTTGGCTACAGTCGCCTGCTCCTTGCCAGGCCTTTGTGTTGACTCTGATGAGCCTTTGGGCGTTTCATGTCACTCTAGGAGCTGGAAGAGAGCCTGCCTCATGACACGGGGTTGCAAGGAGAGCCACTGGCCGTGGAAGAGGACTGCTTGCCTGGCCTCGCTCAGGAGTCCCATCCTGCCCACCCCGGGCATCTCTCTCTTTCCTGCCCGCTGACACGGTCTTTCTCCGGAGGGAAGCAGTGAGGCTACATCTCCGCACAGTGCTGGGTGGCCTGGGGAAGGCCGGGCACATGCCAAGCGGGGAGCTGGACACAGGTCTCCACCGAGTGCTGTCGGGGGGCTGGCACCGGTGCCTGGGGCACGTGTGCTCCAGGCACTTCCCAAATAAGCTCCACTGGTGCGGCCTCCTCTTCACCTGGATGTTGAGTTCCAGGGCCTCCTGCCACGCCTCCTCCAGCAGGAACAGGGCCTGCGCAGGCGTACTGCTTTCCTGCCCTTCAGCCTGCTCCTGGTGGGGAATGCAGGTGTGCGGGCATGTCCGGGTGTCCTGCCTCATTTCAGCAGGGTCACTTGCTCCTGCTGGTTCCTTCTGTGGCCCCACCTGGCCTCACAGAGCCCCACATCCTGCCCGTCAACCCCAAGGGGGACGCAAGGCCCTCAGCTCACCCAAGAGAGAACCCCCAACCTCCCTCTGCTCGTCCACCCACCCGCCTCAGCATATAGCACGGCCCAAGGCCCATCCCTGGGCCCTGGCACTGTCACGGTCCCTCTCCTGACCACAGGACCCACTGGTGCTGGTGAGTGCCCGAGCAGTTAGGCCGCTGTCTTTTCTCCCATGGCCAGTGACTTGCAGGGCTGTGCAGGACCCAGGAGTCCTGCTGGCCTGTCCCTCCATAACGTACCAGGGGCAGGGAGTCGCAGAGCTGCACCTCGGAGGTGCTCTGGGGCCTAGCAAGTGCAGGGGACCGGAGGGGGCCTGGGAGCATGCCTGGGGCCACTGGCACATCAGGACAGGGCAGGAGCCCAGGAGGGAGAATCCAAGCACACGGGTAGCAGGCCCGGCCGGCCCTGCCGAGCTCCACTGGGTTGAAGAGCGGCCCAGCAGGGGCTGTGCAGGGCAGGGAAATGGGGACTGCTCCCCAGCCTCACAGCCCCAGCCTGCGGGGCTGAGGGGCTGCCCTGGCCCACAGGGCCCTGGCACACGCGTTTGCACATGGGAAGGGAGGCATCTGCACCTCCAGGCAGCAGTCAGCGGCTGGCAGGGTAGGGAGACTACGGGCCCTGCGGCAGATGAGCAGAGCCCGTGGGAGCACAAGGAGCAGCCGAGGGCTGACGGAGGCCCAGGGACAAGCACGGCTCATCCCAGCTTTGCCTGCCTGGAGAGCCCTGCAGCTGCAGCAAAAAGCCAGGCATCTGCGCTCCCAGGTGGCCGGCCGCACCGCTCCACCCCACAGCAACTCCCTCCTTTGCCCTTCACCCTTCCCCATGCAACCCTGAGAAGGGCTCCAGCGTCCCTGCACACCAGCCCTCAGAGCACCCCTGGGGCTGTGGGCACGTCAGGTGCAGCTGTGTCCTGGCCACCATGGTGTGCACCGTGCAGTGTCTCTGTGCGTGTGGAGAGCGCGGGCGCGTGTGCGGATGCGTGTGCAGCGTCAATGGTGTGCCGGGCTGGCGCACGTGCACTGTGCAGGTGCAGGCCTGGCTGTGCGGGAGGGTCTTGGTGAGTGAGAGGTGTGAGCTGTGTGCGTAGCCGTCCTGTGGAGGGTAATGAAGGAAGGGGCATGTGTCTGTGCGTGTGTCTGTGCGCTGTGCTGAGAACGGGTTAGGCGGTGGTGTGCATGCACGTGCACTCTGTGGCGCGCGTGCCTGCATGCTGCGGCCCGTGTGTGGGCGATATTCTGTTCAGGCTCTACAAAATAACTGGAGGAGCACATGGGTTTGTACAGCTCTTCCTTTCATCTTTCAGGAGCACGCTTCCAGACTTCGCCGCAATAGTCACGTTTCCTCTGCACCACCAGCAAGTCCTGGTCCCTTTCCCTTTGAGCCTGGAGAGTCATCCGCTGCCCAGGGCTAGGGCATGGAAAAGGAACCGTTTGGTTTCAGGCACAGGCAGAAGGGCACGGAAATGCTGCAGGCCTAGCGCAGGGCACATCTTCTGGCCTCTGCCTCTGCTGGCATTCCTATGCTTTCTCGGATGGGCGAGGGGCCCCCTGGGGTGCGAGGCAAGGACATGACCACATGACTACCACGGGCAGGTAATCAGCCTGCACAGGAGTCAGGCGCGGGATGAGACTTTGGCCCAAACTGGCATCAAAGCACAGGGCAAGGCCTCCACGTGTGGAGACTTGGGGAGGCAAGGACGGAGCGTGCCTTTGGAAAAGGGAGAGCCAAAGCGTCGCTCCAGGAATCCTGTCACCTTGGGTAGCCCCCGTGTTCTGGTCCCACCTGGGAATCCTACCCCTGAGAGCCCAACACCTGCCCCTGGGCTGGAAGGCTGCCTGCTCCCAGGCCACAGCCTCCAAAGCCTGTTGCTCTCCCTCGACGGGTGCCAGAAAAAGACCCCCCCCCCTCCCCTCCTCTGGGCTGCTCCTGGGTGTGGAAGGAAGGCCAGTGCAGGGGAAGGCAAAACAGCACCCCCAGCTGGAGAAATTTACCAGAGGAAGCGCTTCTCTTGGGAATTCCTCTGCCGATTCAGCTCTACCCTCTGCTTCCACTCTTCCCGACGCGCTTGGTAAGTCTCCAAGACTTGCAGGGTGTGGCTTGCTCGTACAGAAAGCTGCCTGCAAGAGCAGGGAAAAAGTTCCCTCTCCCCTTCTGGCTGAGGCCCTCCTGCCTCTCCCCTCCACCAGCCCCTGCACACCCGCTCCCGCTGGCGGTGCCCGCAGCCTTCAACTTGCCCCATGCAGCTTGGGGCTGCCTGGCATCAGGGCCTTGCCCAAGGCATTGCCACGTCAACAGAAATCAGGGGACACCATACCCAGCCCCATGGCTCAGGAACTGCGCTTCCTCACACCTCGGACAGGTGCTGCCACTGCACCTTTCCAGGCCGGGGCTGGGGCCGGGGCCCGGGCCCGGGCACACTTACTCTTTGTGCAGCCGCGGCAGTCTCTCGGGCTTCCTCTTCTCTGCTCGGGGCACGAAGGCAGCAGTGCTCGCCTCTTTCCCAAGCGGGGGCCCTGGTGAGGCTGGCCGAACCTCCGGCAGTGGTTCAGCATGCCGCCAAGCCTGCGTTGGCGCCAGAGGACAACTCTGAAGCTGCTTCTCACCTCCCTCACGTGCTCTCAACTCTCAGCACGGGGAGAAGCCAGCCACTACAGGGCCTGTGCGTCCCCCCAGCACACTTGTGTCTGCTTTGCCCTCAGAAAGCCCCATGAGGAGCACAGCGCCAGGCAGGGACCCTGCACTCGTAGCCTGGCCACGCTTCACCACACTTCCCTGCTGGCCCCTCTGCTTACCTGTGCTGCCTTGTGCTGATGCCCGCAAGCAGGAATTGCAGTTCGAGGTCTGCCTTGAGCAGGTCCTTCCTGCTTGCCGTCCTCTTCCGCCTTAGAGGAGCTCTCCTGAATTGTCTGCAGCCGGCTAAAAACACACAAGCCGCGTGAGGTGATTGGAGTTCCGGGTGAGGCTGTTCTGCATCTTGCGCTCACAAGCGGCTCGGGGCCAGCCTCTGCAGCACAAGGCAGTTCTGCTGGAGCTTTTGGTGTAGCTGAGTCCTTGCGTTCATGTCAACAGTGAGGAAAGAAAGCCTTGAGCTGCAGCACTGGCAGCGGGCCCAGGAGGCCCTAAGGAAAGCTCGGGATGCCCAGGTGTGGGCCCTCTCTGGGTGGCACAAGGGGAAAACCAATGCCGTTTGCAGCACCCAGAGCCTGCAGAGACCACTAGGCACCTCCTGCCAAAGGCACTGAAGTCAGGAACGTGCTCAGAAAGACTCTGTTTTGGGGTGAAACGGGACTATTAGTGGGGGAGCCACTGTCGGGGAAGGAGGAAGTGTACTAGGCACACAAGCAAGCCCGGCATGTAGTTCTCTCTGGTATGTAGTTCTCTCTGGCACTCCTCCTGTGCCAGACAACCGCCACACCCCTGCCCCTGCCACCCCAGCCCAACAACCTTCGGAAGACATTCACAGGCATTACGTCCAACCTAAAAAGCAGGGAAAACAGACCCTACTCTCTGCTGCTGGGGCAGGGGCTTCTGACTTTCACATTCCTCTGAGAAGTGCTCTCATTCCCACTGCAACCAAAGGAGGGCCCTTCACATCCATAGGGGAGCAGAAAAACACCCGCCACTGCTGCAGTACTTCTTGCATCAACGCCAGTCCCTGGGACACCACTTGACAACCTCACAGACTTCATACCCACAGAGCGTACAGAAACAGAAACAGCTCCCTCCCTCCCAGAAGCCCAAAAGCACACGGCCACCCGCATGCTTTGCTCCAAGAGCCTCACCTGGCAGCTGGCTTGTTTCCCCTGCTTTCCCATGCCTTTCCTCCCTTCCAGCTGGCCCCAGAGAACGGGGGTGGAGAAAGCCTTTCTCGAGACAGGAGGCGCCCACCACAAGCACTGCCTGGAAGTAGCAAGGCAGAGGAGGCTCCTCAGCAAGCATCGTTCTTTGTCACCATTTGAACAAGAAGGACAGGCAGCTGTGCTCCAGCATCGGACCAAAGAGCCCAATTCCCTTGGAGCTTTGCTCCCAAGCAGGTCTTAGGCCCTTGCTGGCGCACGATCGCGTCCAGCCTTTCCTTTCTGCAGGGCAGTCTTCTGCCCTAGAGTTCTGTGCTGCTTCTACTGCTTTCTCTAGCCCTTAGGCTTCAAAAAGGGGACATGGCTGGCAGGTCCTGGGGACCTCATGCTACTCTCTCCTTTGGCGTGGCTGCAGGCTGGAGGGCAGAGTGTCACACGAGAAGGGGAACAGATTCCTGCCCATCTCTAAGGCGCTCACATGCACAGACTTGCAAGCTAGAGCAGGGCCCCGAGTGCCAGGGCAAAGTGCCCCTCAGCAGTGGCAGCTGCAGTTGGAGCTGCACAACTGCCCTGAGAGCCCCTTCCAGGAGGAGTGCCCCCAGATCTGTCGTGATGAGCAAAGAGAGGCACAGGAGAAGCAGGCCACTAGGCCCGGCACGGCATGTTAAGCTTGCCTCCAGCCCCTCCGCTGCACAGGACAAAAGGAAAACAAACACACCTCTCTCACCAGCCAGCTGGCACTTTACCTTTTCCCTCAGTCTGCTTGTTCTGCTCCCTGTCTTTTGCCGGCCCGCCTTTGGCAGCCTCCCGACACCCTCCGGAGGAAGATGCTGGTCGCACAGGCACAGGCGTGATGACCTCACCCTCACTCCTGGAAACAAGAAAGGGACGAGAGAGACGCTGACAGCAGAGCCTTGCAGAAACCTCCTCTACATGCTTGCCCTCCATCTAGAAAGAGAAAGTCACCAAAAGACTTGTTGGCCGCCCTTCACGTTGCAGTCGGACAGAGTCTACGCAAGAAACAACCCCTTCAAAGAGCTCCAAGAGCACAAGGTCACCCTCAGCCTTTTCTCCAAGAGCCTCACCTGGCAGGCAACTTCCTTCCTTTGCTTTTCCACTCCTCCTGCTTTCTCCCCCCAGCACCAGGTGACGCAGGTGGCAAAGGCCTTTCTTGAGCAAGCAGGCACGCAGCAGGAGCACTCCCTGCAGGCAGGAAAGGAGAAGGCTCTGCAGAAAGCGTCTTTGGGAGCACTTGGTCCAGAAGGACAGGCAGATCTGCTCCAGCACCGCATCAAACAGCCTGATCCCCCGGGAGCCGCGCTCTCTAAGAGCTCTTGCTCCCTAGCACGTCCTTGGCACACCTTAGCAGCCTCTTAGCAGTCCACCTTAGCAGCCTCTTAGCAGTCCTCTCCAGGCAATCTTGCTCCCCACCTTCACACGCCCGGCATCCGCCAGAGAGGCAGACCCCCTCCAGCACTGACACCTCGGGCCCAAATGTCCTAAAGCGAAAGAGGAGCTTGCGCTGGCCACCAGGGCGCAGCACCCCGGGGCAAAACTCTCCCAGGCAGCACATCCTGACCAGGGCTCCAACCACCTACCTACTGCCGAGGACCAACGGAACAAACACGCGCACACACACAAACACACGCCCGCCTGCACACCCTCCTCTCGCTCGCCAGTCACCTGTGGCCTGACCTTTTCCGTCCGCCCGCTCTTCCTCTTTCGGGCGTGTCCGGGATCCCTTGCAGGAAGACGCCACTTGCTGCTTCTCACGGGGAAGCTTCAACTCAAATCTGGAAATGACAAGACGCCACGGTGAAGAGAAGGCACCACTTCCCCTTTGCCTCCTGCCGGCCTTGTACTCAGAAAGAAGGCCTTTCGGGGCACGTGGGGCCCTCCAGGCTCACCCAAGACATGCTTAGGTCACAAACACAGGCCCTGTATGGATCGGGTGCCTTCCACACGATGCCTTTCCTCGGCCAGCCACACACAGCACATTCGGGAACCTTGGCTTTTGGAAGCCTCACCCACGAGAAAGAGACCAGTCACAGGAAAATGTGGCCCCCATTCCTCTCTAGGCCTAAGATTGGTTAGCAGTGCCAAACACCGCCACTATTGCCTGTTCCACCCTGGGGAGACCCCCAGAGTCCCAAGTACTTGCAGACAGCAAGCTAGGAAAGAGTTGCTCCGCAGCAAGTCCTTCCTGAGGAGACAAGCTCCAGCAGGACGCTGCTACCAAGCACGAGCTGAGAAGCAAACGTACCGTGGCAACATGAAGACGCTTCTGGGACCCATGCGGAAAGCCGCGCTCCTTCTTCCTTTTACCACCAGGTGTCTCGTCCCTGGCGTCTGAAACAGACACCGAGGTACGTGAGAGCATGCCAGCGCCATTACTGCCTTGCTCCTAAAGGCAGCAAATCTTTCTTGGGCTCAGGGAAGATGCTGCCCCTGGGACACCCTGAAACAAAGCTGTCTTTCCAAATACTAGCCCTCAACGAGGAAAGCAGAAGATGCCCAGCTCAGAGTGCAGAAGGAGGAACACCGTTGCCAGGCGCTTTGCAAGGGCGAGACTCAAGACGGTCAAGGAGGACGCTCCTTCTCTCTGCCTGCAGACATCAGGCACAGGAGAAGGCGTGTGGTTCGCCAGGGTTTCTGCAGGCTGGCGTTTGCCTCTGGAAGGTCTTGCTCTGCCCCTTCTTGGAAAGACAACTCCTGGCTCAGGCGTGCTCTTAGCCCCACAGTGTCTCCAAGCATTCACATGCTTGCATCCATCGCGTGGAAGAGCAGAAAGAGCCGGCCCTTGCTCGGCCTCTGCCCGGTGGCTAAGACCTGCGGGTGCCAACTCCCTCATGGGGGTGCAAGCAGCTGGGCAGGGCCTGATGAGGGATCTTTGGGAACACAGCCTGACCCAAAGGCCCTGGCCCTGGCCCAGAGAACACGCTGGGCAGAGCCCCCCAAGACAGCAGCAGAGAGAAGGAAGAGACAGGCCCGGGAACCAGTGGCTGGGCTACAGCCTTCTTGCATCTCTCTGAGCAAATCTGCTGGCCCTCTGCAGGAGCGAGCCCTTCAGCTCTGACTGCTTTCACATCGCAGCTGCCTAAGGACACCTGGCAGCTTGCGCTCAAGGACAGGGCCCCACGAGAGAGCTGGGGAAGGGCGTTGGGCTGGCGCAAGGAGACATGCCAAGCAGCGGGCGGATGCACGCGTGGCCCAGAAGAGCCTCGCTCATGCCGCAAGGGCCTCCAGGGGCCCTGGGAAGGCCTGATTAGCGCCAGAGTCATCGACTTACCCCCAGCAGAGCTTCTAGCAGCTTTCCAGTGCCATCCATGCTGAGGAGGAAGTCGTCATAAAACCTCATTGTCACTTCCTTCTTCCGTACAGAAAGAATGCCAATGCCCTTGAAGACAAAGTCCACGTCCTGTCTTTTTGACATGGCCCAGAAGAATGCCATCGCGGTCTCATGTATGGAACACTGCACCGTTGTCAAAGGCATGCGGGCACACACGGAGAGATTCTTGTACTGCAGAGGGACTATTCTTACGTCACCTAGACCGCAGCAAAAGACGAACAACGTCACCTTGGCAGCAGGCTCCAAGAACAAGGGGACAAGACTTTCTGGCAAGACGCTGCTGCTACAGAGCAGGCTCTTGAATCCCCTGCTGCAGCGCCTAGGAGCGGTTTATGGAGTCCCTCCTGGGAAGAGGCCGAGCACTCTGCAAACTCACGGGCTCAGGGGGGCAGCAGTCATTTGGCCAGGGCAGGAAGCAAAAGAAGAAAACTAACCATCCCGAAGGAACCCTTGACCGGAGGGCAGGACAAGGCGGGCAGATGGGTGCAGGGCCCACGACAAAGGGCCCGGCGCCACGCCATTGTGCCCTCTGGCTAAGCCGATGCCACGTCGATAGATACAAGGGCGAAGCAAAGCGCAAGGACGGCACCGCAGCCCGTAAGGACCATTCGGCCCCTCTGGCCCTTGGTAGCCAGCAAAAGTCTCCCTGCGCTGCTGGGGCCAGCAGCCTATCCCTCCCACGCACCCCGCTGCAGGCGTATTACTAGCAAAGCACACCTGGGGGCCCCTCTGAGCACCTGCTCCTGGCTGGCCTGTCCAGCTCAAACAAGCCAAAGTTGCTCTCAGGCCACTTTGAGGCGTTCAGCCATGTCTTCAGAGCAGTTGGCCTGCCCCTCAAGCTTGGGGCAAGGGCAGGCAAAGGTTTTTAACCTGTCTTCTTACCAGGAATGTCTTCTTGAGCGCCCCTGGCCTGGTATTCCTGGGCAACAACCTCCGAAATACGAAACATGGGTCTCCGAACGATCGAAAGCTCCCCGTTCACGGAGCACTCGGAGTGCTTCAGAACATAGAACACCCCCACTCCTAGTATCTTGACACCCTGAGAACAGCAGCAAAGAGGGAGAGAAGGAACAAGCATCAGTAGCCTGGAGACACAAAAACTGTCCGATGGCTTGCCAGAGCGTGGGGGCTGCTGCTCTGCGCCCTGCCCACCCCTAGCATGCCGAGGGCAAGATGGGCCACTTGGGAAAGCTTTGGAGAGAAAGCACATACTCCAGACCTTTCTTTCCTCTTGCTCCTCTGCTCTCCTCAAAAATCTCTTTGCACAAGCAACAGCAGAGACAACATTCCTCCCCTCCATACAGGTGGGGGGAGGGGGTGGCAGGGAGGGGAGCAGGGGGCATTTCCAACAGTGGGCACCAAGTCCTTGGCACTCTGTGGCACAGGGATGTCAGGGCCAGGCAAACCGCCAGCATTTCCGGAGGGGAGGAACAGGACACAAGACCCACCTTGTTCTCTGCCAAGCGCTCTAGAATGTATTCTGAGACGCTGTCCCAAATGCTAACAATCTCTGGAAAGCAAGGCAAAGAGGTATCATGCGCCAAGTCAGCAAGCTCACTACCTTTCAGCACCCCGCTCCCCAGGCAGGTGGCAAGTGCAGGTGAGATGAAACGTACCGCCACCCCAAGCCAAAACACGCAAGGCGCTCCCCAGGACGGCCCTTCCGGACCTCAGCCGCAAGGACACTGCAGGGACGCCTCCGCCCACTTCTAAGCAAGGCTCCTGTCCTTTCAGGTGGCCATGCCAAAGGGCGACCCACCCGCTCGGGAAACGGGGACTAGGTTCCCACAGCAGCGAGAAGACCGTGCAGTGCCTACCCACAGGAGTCACCCACGCTCAGGGCAGCCCCAGCTGCCTCCCCTGCAGGGACCATTTTCACCTCCATTCAACGCCTGCACACACACACGCTCTGCACGGCCACCCGAGCAGCCCCAGCCCTTTCAGCCAGCTGCCAGCTCAGGGCACGCAATCCCCACTGCGAGGCAACCCACGGCTTCTGCCTGCACGTGCCCTGGAAGGCACGGGCAGAGGAAGCTCCTCAGGACAACGAGCCAGCCGGCCCGGCTGCCAAACTCACCCCTGGGCTGCCAACGGTCGAGCGGCCTGCTCTCCCGTGCCACCCACTCGCCCTGTCCAGCCCTCCCCTACAGAGCCCAGCGCTTCCATTGCCTGTCTCGCGGCTCATACCGTCTACAGCCTTACCGTAACGGTTGAGATTCCTGAGCGTTGGAAACATGTCATGCCACAGTTTCGCCATCTTCGCGCCCCCTCGCGCTCAATGGGGCCCTGTAGCAGGAGGGTGCCGAGGAAACTTCTCCTCCCAGGAGCCGCCTCCTCCTCCTCCTCTGCACTTCCCCAGGTAGGCTCCAGCGCTGTCGCGCGGCCTCCCTTCGCCCTCTCGGTGCGCTGCAAAGCAGCTCCTCCAGAGAAGAGCGGTGGCGAGAGCAGCCCCAGCACCTGCACGTGCCAAGGCCTCGCAGGGAAGTGTGGGCAGGGCTCGGGGGCCCCGTGGCGGGAGGGGAGCTGTGACTGTGATGCGGCATGTCCCACTGTGAGCCCAGCCCGTGTCACCAAGGGGCTCACAGGCACCCTTACCGTCCAAAGCATTTCTCTTGGGCCCACAGGAGGGGCAATTTCACAGCCCCAGAGCAGCCAGACTGCAAAGGGGTTTCAGCAGGTCTCCGCTCTGACCTCCTGCTGCAAGTGCGGCTGACCAGAGCAGACTTCCCAGGCCCGGGCGCCACTGAGGGGCCACTGGCTCCATGGATTCCCCCACCACCCCGGGCCCCTGGGCCAGTGCTCCACCACCCTTAGGCTACAGCGCTTTTCCCCGTCTCTCATGGCAATTGCCCCCACTGCCACTACTGCCATTGCCCATCCTCCCGGCCCCCCCCCACCCGGCACCTCTGGGAAGGCTCTGCCTCCACCCTCTCACCCCCCTCCCGTTAGGCCCCTGCCGCCTGATCCTCTTGCGCCTTCTCTTCTCCCGGCTCAACAGCCCCACGCCCTCAGCCTCTCCTCGCACTGCTGGGCTCCAGCTGCCCACCAGCTCCCAGCCCGCCCCACAACGAACGGCTCCTCCAGGGCCACGCTCCCTTCCTGGTGTCCCTGCCCCCCTGCAGCTCCCCCACGGGCCACAGTCCCCTCAGAGGCGCACCTCCTCTGGCATGAAGCGCCTCCTTCCAAAAGTACCTCTCCAGCCATGTCCCCAGCAACGGCTCCTTGCACGGCTCGCCTTCGCTTCCTTCTGCTTTTCTCCAGAAACACGCCTCTGCACCCTTCTCCTCACGAGTGCCCCTTCGTGTGGCCTCCTGTGGCTCCACGGAGGCCGCCCCCAGCTGCGGGATCTGCGGCCCTGCCGCCGCATGCCCCAGGCAGGGGCCGGGCCTCGGTGCCCCGCTCCTCCCTCCCTCCCTCCCTCCCTGCCTGCCTGCCTGCCTGCCTGCCTGCCCGCCCGCTGCCCCAGCGTTGGGGGAAAGCCTTGCCCGGGCCCTGGGCGGCGCTGCGGGCTCCCTGCTGTGCCCAGAGCCCCCGGCCCCGCACGGGCAGCCCCGAGCAGCACGCCCAGGTGGCACTGCTTGCTGCGCAGTAAGGACTGGTGCCAGGGACTGTCGGGGATGGGGGAGGCCCCGCTGCCCGCGGGGAGGCGGGAGGCAGGCAGCGTTGAGCCGGGGCCCGGCAGCCCACCGGGAGCTGGTGGGGGTGTGGGGCAGAGCCATAGCAAGGGAAGGGGCCAGAGTGCAGGAGGCAATCCCAGGTGCCCCCTCCCCGAGCAGAGGGGCCTGGGAGAAGGCAGGGGGTCAGGGCCGGGCCGGGGGCTGGTGGCCGGGTGCTTGGCTGCGCCATGCTGACCTGCTCATGCCAGGGCATGGCTGCTTTGTGCCGATTGCAGGCAGTGTCCCCCCGCGGAGGAGCTGGCCCCTGCTGGCTTCCCCTTGGGCCATGCAGCTGCCTGCCAGTGCTCAAGGTCCCGCCGGGGCTCCAGCGACGCTGGGAGAGGTGCCGAGGGGGCACCGGCTGCTGCTAGCAACTTCCCGGGGACCCCTGAGGCAGTGGCTGGTGCTGAGGGAAGGGCAGCGGGCAAGGAGCCGCAGGCAGCACTTGTTTGACCCATGCGTTGCCTCTGCTTGCAGGCCACACTGCCCAAGGCATTGGGACTTGAGCGCGGCAGCCAGGCGAGGCAGGGCAGCTGCCGCTGAGGCAGCAGAGCCAAGCCCCAAGCCCCTCCGCTCGGTGAGGCTTGGGAAGGGCAGAGCTGGGAGAAGCTGGTGCCCCTCAAACCTCGTTCTCCCAGCAGAGCAGAGGGCACGTAAGGCAGCGCTTTCAGCCAGTGAAAATTGCTGGCTCATGCCTTCCTTTTTCAGAGGCCTGGTTTGCGCAAGGCCAGCGGTGCTGCCTGCCCACCAGTGCCCACCCAGGCTGCGGTCGGAGGAGACCTGCTCCTTGCATTGGTCCCGACCAGAGTTCGGCACCAGAAGACACAGCCCCTGAGGGGGCACCGCAGCACACAAGTGTGGCTTGGCATGCCTGGCTCACCAGCAGAAAGGGACCATGCAGACTAAGGTGGAGTCAATCAGCCAGAACGGAGCACAGAGCAACAATACAGTTGAAAACACAAAGCCTAGCTAAGTGTGTGTGAGGTTCCCCGTGGGGAGCCCCGTGATGCTTCTGGGGAGGCCTTGGGCAGGGAGGTGCCTCCTGCCGAGGCCCCCGGCAGCTGGGATGCCGGCTGCAGGGCTTTCGGCAGCTCCAGCTTCCCTCTTCCTGCCCTGCCAGGGGTGAAGGCCAGGCTGCCTGCAGGGATGGGCTACTGCCGCCCCCAGGCCTCCTGAGGAGGGGCAGTGCAGCCCCAAAACCACCTTGCAAAGCCGGCAGCCCTGGGCGTGGGCTGAGGTGGGTGCCAGGGTGCACGCTGGAGCGCAGACTCTGGGATCCACAGGCCTCCAAGGCCAGGGCCTGCAGGGCCAGGGCAGGGATGACGAGGCTGTGGGGCTCTGACCCTGCAAGAGAGACCGCAGGAACACCTTGTGCTGGCCCTGGGCTGAGAGCAGAGGGGAGCAGGAGGCTTCGTGGCCTCCACGCCCCAAACCAACAGCAAATTTGTGCCCAAAAGCTCTCAGAGGAGGCTTCAGTCCCGGTCAGCTGCCCGTGTCCTGCACTGATTTCGTATGCTCAAACCTTGTGATGGGCAGAAGGCAACATGCTTGTACCCCAAGGCAGCCCCCTTTAGTGGCCAAGCCAAGGACCTGCTCTTAGCATCACTGCAGGAGTAACCGTCTAATTAAAGGCTTGCAATTAGCCCACCTCCAATTAGTGCACAGCAACTCAAACAAAGGGTCTTCTTAAAGGACAAGTCTCCTTAATGCAACCTAAATGGTCCTACGTTCCCTGTGCAGGGGCGACCCTTCTACATCCCCCACCGCCAAGGCTGCGGCGCGCATGGGCATGGGCATTGGCTTCAGGGTCCCAGCTCCTTCCTCAGTGGGAGGCGGCTGCTGCTGGTGGCTTCCTCCATCGCATAGTTGGGCTGACACTATTAAGCCTGCTCCTAATAGGCTCTCTTAAGGCTAATAATGTGGCATACATAGCCAACAAATGCTAGAAGGAGTCACCAAAACTAAAGCAGCACTTTAAAATGCAACTCCTACATTTAGCATCGAGGAAATAAGCCCCTCCACCTTACTCCCAATTTGACACTCTCGGGAGAGTGCTTTAGGGGATGCTAATGCGTGTTTTGCCCTTCCTTGCTCCAACACGGGTCAGGCTCAGCACAGTGGAGAGGGAAAGACTCTGGCGGGGCGGAGGGGGTGGGGTGCGAGCTTTGTGCTCGCCCAGGGCCCTGCACTGGCCCCCTCCTCTGTCCTGCCCCTGAACATCCCAGACTACGTTGGCTACAGTCGCCTGCTCCTTGCCAGGCCTTTGTGTTGACTCTGATGAGCCTTTGGGCGTTTCATGTCACTCTAGGAGCTGGAAGAGAGCCTGCCTCATGACACGGGGTTGCAAGGAGAGCCACTGGCCGTGGAAGAGGACTGCTTGCCTGGCCTCGCTCAGGAGTCCCATCCTGCCCACCCCGGGCATCTCTCTCTTTCCTGCCCGCTGACACGGTCTTTCTCCGGAGGGAAGCAGTGAGGCTACATCTCCGCACAGTGCTGGGTGGCCTGGGGAAGGCCGGGCACATGCCAAGCGGGGAGCTGGACACAGGTCTCCACCGAGTGCTGTCGGGGGGCTGGCACCGGTGCCTGGGGCACGTGTGCTCCAGGCACTTCCCAAATAAGCTCCACTGGTGCGGCCTCCTCTTCACCTGGATGTTGAGTTCCAGGGCCTCCTGCCACGCCTCCTCCAGCAGGAACAGGGCCTGCGCAGGCGTACTGCTTTCCTGCCCTTCAGCCTGCTCCTGGTGGGGAATGCAGGTGTGCGGGCATGTCCGGGTGTCCTGCCTCATTTCAGCAGGGTCACTTGCTCCTGCTGGTTCCTTCTGTGGCCCCACCTGGCCTCACAGAGCCCCACATCCTGCCCGTCAACCCCAAGGGGGACGCAAGGCCCTCAGCTCACCCAAGAGAGAACCCCCAACCTCCCTCTGCTCGTCCACCCACCCGCCTCAGCATATAGCACGGCCCAAGGCCCATCCCTGGGCCCTGGCACTGTCACGGTCCCTCTCCTGACCACAGGACCCACTGGTGCTGGTGAGTGCCCGAGCAGTTAGGCCGCTGTCTTTTCTCCCATGGCCAGTGACTTGCAGGGCTGTGCAGGACCCAGGAGTCCTGCTGGCCTGTCCCTCCATAACGTACCAGGGGCAGGGAGTCGCAGAGCTGCACCTCGGAGGTGCTCTGGGGCCTAGCAAGTGCAGGGGACCGGAGGGGGCCTGGGAGCATGCCTGGGGCCACTGGCACATCAGGACAGGGCAGGAGCCCAGGAGGGAGAATCCAAGCACACGGGTAGCAGGCCCGGCCGGCCCTGCCGAGCTCCACTGGGTTGAAGAGCGGCCCAGCAGGGGCTGTGCAGGGCAGGGAAATGGGGACTGCTCCCCAGCCTCACAGCCCCAGCCTGCGGGGCTGAGGGGCTGCCCTGGCCCACAGGGCCCTGGCACACGCGTTTGCACATGGGAAGGGAGGCATCTGCACCTCCAGGCAGCAGTCAGCGGCTGGCAGGGTAGGGAGACTACGGGCCCTGCGGCAGATGAGCAGAGCCCGTGGGAGCACAAGGAGCAGCCGAGGGCTGACGGAGGCCCAGGGACAAGCACGGCTCATCCCAGCTTTGCCTGCCTGGAGAGCCCTGCAGCTGCAGCAAAAAGCCAGGCATCTGCGCTCCCAGGTGGCCGGCCGCACCGCTCCACCCCACAGCAACTCCCTCCTTTGCCCTTCACCCTTCCCCATGCAACCCTGAGAAGGGCTCCAGCGTCCCTGCACACCAGCCCTCAGAGCACCCCTGGGGCTGTGGGCACGTCAGGTGCAGCTGTGTCCTGGCCACCATGGTGTGCACCGTGCAGTGTCTCTGTGCGTGTGGAGAGCGCGGGCGCGTGTGCGGATGCGTGTGCAGCGTCAATGGTGTGCCGGGCTGGCGCACGTGCACTGTGCAGGTGCAGGCCTGGCTGTGCGGGAGGGTCTTGGTGAGTGAGAGGTGTGAGCTGTGTGCGTAGCCGTCCTGTGGAGGGTAATGAAGGAAGGGGCATGTGTCTGTGCGTGTGTCTGTGCGCTGTGCTGAGAACGGGTTAGGCGGTGGTGTGCATGCACGTGCACTCTGTGGCGCGCGTGCCTGCATGCTGCGGCCCGTGTGTGGGCGATATTCTGTTCAGGCTCTACAAAATAACTGGAGGAGCACATGGGTTTGTACAGCTCTTCCTTTCATCTTTCAGGAGCACGCTTCCAGACTTCGCCGCAATAGTCACGTTTCCTCTGCACCACCAGCAAGTCCTGGTCCCTTTCCCTTTGAGCCTGGAGAGTCATCCGCTGCCCAGGGCTAGGGCATGGAAAAGGAACCGTTTGGTTTCAGGCACAGGCAGAAGGGCACGGAAATGCTGCAGGCCTAGCGCAGGGCACATCTTCTGGCCTCTGCCTCTGCTGGCATTCCTATGCTTTCTCGGATGGGCGAGGGGCCCCCTGGGGTGCGAGGCAAGGACATGACCACATGACTACCACGGGCAGGTAATCAGCCTGCACAGGAGTCAGGCGCGGGATGAGACTTTGGCCCAAACTGGCATCAAAGCACAGGGCAAGGCCTCCACGTGTGGAGACTTGGGGAGGCAAGGACGGAGCGTGCCTTTGGAAAAGGGAGAGCCAAAGCGTCGCTCCAGGAATCCTGTCACCTTGGGTAGCCCCCGTGTTCTGGTCCCACCTGGGAATCCTACCCCTGAGAGCCCAACACCTGCCCCTGGGCTGGAAGGCTGCCTGCTCCCAGGCCACAGCCTCCAAAGCCTGTTGCTCTCCCTCGACGGGTGCCAGAAAAAGACCCCCCCCCCTCCCCTCCTCTGGGCTGCTCCTGGGTGTGGAAGGAAGGCCAGTGCAGGGGAAGGCAAAACAGCACCCCCAGCTGGAGAAATTTACCAGAGGAAGCGCTTCTCTTGGGAATTCCTCTGCCGATTCAGCTCTACCCTCTGCTTCCACTCTTCCCGACGCGCTTGGTAAGTCTCCAAGACTTGCAGGGTGTGGCTTGCTCGTACAGAAAGCTGCCTGCAAGAGCAGGGAAAAAGTTCCCTCTCCCCTTCTGGCTGAGGCCCTCCTGCCTCTCCCCTCCACCAGCCCCTGCACACCCGCTCCCGCTGGCGGTGCCCGCAGCCTTCAACTTGCCCCATGCAGCTTGGGGCTGCCTGGCATCAGGGCCTTGCCCAAGGCATTGCCACGTCAACAGAAATCAGGGGACACCATACCCAGCCCCATGGCTCAGGAACTGCGCTTCCTCACACCTCGGACAGGTGCTGCCACTGCACCTTTCCAGGCCGGGGCTGGGGCCGGGGCCCGGGCCCGGGCACACTTACTCTTTGTGCAGCCGCGGCAGTCTCTCGGGCTTCCTCTTCTCTGCTCGGGGCACGAAGGCAGCAGTGCTCGCCTCTTTCCCAAGCGGGGGCCCTGGTGAGGCTGGCCGAACCTCCGGCAGTGGTTCAGGATGCCGCCAAGCCTGCGTTGGCGCCAGAGGACAACTCTGAAGCTGCTTCTCACCTCCCTCACGTGCTCTCAACTCTCAGCACGGGGAGAAGCCAGCCACTACAGGGCCTGTGCGTCCCCCCAGCACACTTGTGTCTGCTTTGCCCTCAGAAAGCCCCATGAGGAGCACAGCGCCAGGCAGGGACCCTGCACTCGTAGCCTGGCCACGCTTCACCACACTTCCCTGCTGGCCCCTCTGCTTACCTGTGCTGCCTTGTGCTGATGCCCGCAAGCAGGAATTGCAGTTCGAGGTCTGCCTTGAGCAGGTCCTTCCTGCTTGCCGTCCTCTTCCGCCTTAGAGGAGCTCTCCTGAATTGTCTGCAGCCGGCTAAAAACACACAAGCCGCGTGAGGTGATTGGAGTTCCGGGTGAGGCTGTTCTGCATCTTGCGCTCACAAGCGGCTCGGGGCCAGCCTCTGCAGCACAAGGCAGTTCTGCTGGAGCTTTTGGTGTAGCTGAGTCCTTGCGTTCATGTCAACAGTGAGGAAAGAAAGCCTTGAGCTGCAGCACTGGCAGCGGGCCCAGGAGGCCCTAAGGAAAGCTCGGGATGCCCAGGTGTGGGCCCTCTCTGGGTGGCACAAGGGGAAAACCAATGCCGTTTGCAGCACCCAGAGCCTGCAGAGACCACTAGGCACCTCCTGCCAAAGGCACTGAAGTCAGGAACGTGCTCAGAAAGACTCTGTTTTGGGGTGAAACGGGACTATTAGTGGGGGAGCCACTGTCGGGGAAGGAGGAAGTGTACTAGGCACACAAGCAAGCCCGGCATGTAGTTCTCTCTGGTATGTAGTTCTCTCTGGCACTCCTCCTGTGCCAGACAACCGCCACACCCCTGCCCCTGCCACCCCAGCCCAACAACCTTCGGAAGACATTCACAGGCATTACGTCCAACCTAAAAAGCAGGGAAAACAGACCCTACTCTCTGCTGCTGGGGCAGGGGCTTCTGACTTTCACATTCCTCTGAGAAGTGCTCTCATTCCCACTGCAACCAAAGGAGGGCCCTTCACATCCATAGGGGAGCAGAAAAACACCCGCCACTGCTGCAGTACTTCTTGCATCAACGCCAGTCCCTGGGACACCACTTGACAACCTCACAGACTTCATACCCACAGAGCGTACAGAAACAGAAACAGCTCCCTCCCTCCCAGAAGCCCAAAAGCACACGGCCACCCGCATGCTTTGCTCCAAGAGCCTCACCTGGCAGCTGGCTTGTTTCCCCTGCTTTCCCATGCCTTTCCTCCCTTCCAGCTGGCCCCAGAGAACGGGGGTGGAGAAAGCCTTTCTCGAGACAGGAGGCGCCCACCACAAGCACTGCCTGGAAGTAGCAAGGCAGAGGAGGCTCCTCAGCAAGCATCGTTCTTTGTCACCATTTGAACAAGAAGGACAGGCAGCTGTGCTCCAGCATCGGACCAAAGAGCCCAATTCCCTTGGAGCTTTGCTCCCAAGCAGGTCTTAGGCCCTTGCTGGCGCACGATCGCGTCCAGCCTTTCCTTTCTGCAGGGCAGTCTTCTGCCCTAGAGTTCTGTGCTGCTTCTACTGCTTTCTCTAGCCCTTAGGCTTCAAAAAGGGGACATGGCTGGCAGGTCCTGGGGACCTCATGCTACTCTCTCCTTTGGCGTGGCTGCAGGCTGGAGGGCAGAGTGTCACACGAGAAGGGGAACAGATTCCTGCCCATCTCTAAGGCGCTCACATGCACAGACTTGCAAGCTAGAGCAGGGCCCCGAGTGCCAGGGCAAAGTGCCCCTCAGCAGTGGCAGCTGCAGTTGGAGCTGCACAACTGCCCTGAGAGCCCCTTCCAGGAGGAGTGCCCCCAGATCTGTCGTGATGAGCAAAGAGAGGCACAGGAGAAGCAGGCCACTAGGCCCGGCACGGCATGTTAAGCTTGCCTCCAGCCCCTCCGCTGCACAGGACAAAAGGAAAACAAACACACCTCTCTCACCAGCCAGCTGGCACTTTACCTTTTCCCTCAGTCTGCTTGTTCTGCTCCCTGTCTTTTGCCGGCCCGCCTTTGGCAGCCTCCCGACACCCTCCGGAGGAAGATGCTGGTCGCACAGGCACAGGCGTGATGACCTCACCCTCACTCCTGGAAACAAGAAAGGGACGAGAGAGACGCTGACAGCAGAGCCTTGCAGAAACCTCCTCTACATGCTTGCCCTCCATCTAGAAAGAGAAAGTCACCAAAAGACTTGTTGGCCGCCCTTCACGTTGCAGTCGGACAGAGTCTACGCAAGAAACAACCCCTTCAAAGAGCTCCAAGAGCACAAGGTCACCCTCAGCCTTTTCTCCAAGAGCCTCACCTGGCAGGCAACTTCCTTCCTTTGCTTTTCCACTCCTCCTGCTTTCTCCCCCCAGCACCAGGTGACGCAGGTGGCAAAGGCCTTTCTTGAGCAAGCAGGCACGCAGCAGGAGCACTCCCTGCAGGCAGGAAAGGAGAAGGCTCTGCAGAAAGCGTCTTTGGGAGCACTTGGTCCAGAAGGACAGGCAGATCTGCTCCAGCACCGCATCAAACAGCCTGATCCCCCGGGAGCCGCGCTCTCTAAGAGCTCTTGCTCCCTAGCACGTCCTTGGCACACCTTAGCAGCCTCTTAGCAGTCCACCTTAGCAGCCTCTTAGCAGTCCTCTCCAGGCAATCTTGCTCCCCACCTTCACACGCCCGGCATCCGCCAGAGAGGCAGACCCCCTCCAGCACTGACACCTCGGGCCCAAATGTCCTAAAGCGAAAGAGGAGCTTGCGCTGGCCACCAGGGCGCAGCACCCCGGGGCAAAACTCTCCCAGGCAGCACATCCTGACCAGGGCTCCAACCACCTACCTACTGCCGAGGACCAACGGAACAAACACGCGCACACACACAAACACACGCCCGCCTGCACACCCTCCTCTCGCTCGCCAGTCACCTGTGGCCTGACCTTTTCCGTCCGCCCGCTCTTCCTCTTTCGGGCGTGTCCGGGATCCCTTGCAGGAAGACGCCACTTGCTGCTTCTCACGGGGAAGCTTCAACTCAAATCTGGAAATGACAAGACGCCACGGTGAAGAGAAGGCACCACTTCCCCTTTGCCTCCTGCCGGCCTTGTACTCAGAAAGAAGGCCTTTCGGGGCACGTGGGGCCCTCCAGGCTCACCCAAGACATGCTTAGGTCACAAACACAGGCCCTGTATGGATCGGGTGCCTTCCACACGATGCCTTTCCTCGGCCAGCCACACACAGCACATTCGGGAACCTTGGCTTTTGGAAGCCTCACCCACGAGAAAGAGACCAGTCACAGGAAAATGTGGCCCCCATTCCTCTCTAGGCCTAAGATTGGTTAGCAGTGCCAAACACCGCCACTATTGCCTGTTCCACCCTGGGGAGACCCCCAGAGTCCCAAGTACTTGCAGACAGCAAGCTAGGAAAGAGTTGCTCCGCAGCAAGTCCTTCCTGAGGAGACAAGCTCCAGCAGGACGCTGCTACCAAGCACGAGCTGAGAAGCAAACGTACCGTGGCAACATGAAGACGCTTCTGGGACCCATGCGGAAAGCCGCGCTCCTTCTTCCTTTTACCACCAGGTGTCTCGTCCCTGGCGTCTGAAACAGACACCGAGGTACGTGAGAGCATGCCAGCGCCATTACTGCCTTGCTCCTAAAGGCAGCAAATCTTTCTTGGGCTCAGGGAAGATGCTGCCCCTGGGACACCCTGAAACAAAGCTGTCTTTCCAAATACTAGCCCTCAACGAGGAAAGCAGAAGATGCCCAGCTCAGAGTGCAGAAGGAGGAACACCGTTGCCAGGCGCTTTGCAAGGGCGAGACTCAAGACGGTCAAGGAGGACGCTCCTTCTCTCTGCCTGCAGACATCAGGCACAGGAGAAGGCGTGTGGTTCGCCAGGGTTTCTGCAGGCTGGCGTTTGCCTCTGGAAGGTCTTGCTCTGCCCCTTCTTGGAAAGACAACTCCTGGCTCAGGCGTGCTCTTAGCCCCACAGTGTCTCCAAGCATTCACATGCTTGCATCCATCGCGTGGAAGAGCAGAAAGAGCCGGCCCTTGCTCGGCCTCTGCCCGGTGGCTAAGACCTGCGGGTGCCAACTCCCTCATGGGGGTGCAAGCAGCTGGGCAGGGCCTGATGAGGGATCTTTGGGAACACAGCCTGACCCAAAGGCCCTGGCCCTGGCCCAGAGAACACGCTGGGCAGAGCCCCCCAAGACAGCAGCAGAGAGAAGGAAGAGACAGGCCCGGGAACCAGTGGCTGGGCTACAGCCTTCTTGCATCTCTCTGAGCAAATCTGCTGGCCCTCTGCAGGAGCGAGCCCTTCAGCTCTGACTGCTTTCACATCGCAGCTGCCTAAGGACACCTGGCAGCTTGCGCTCAAGGACAGGGCCCCACGAGAGAGCTGGGGAAGGGCGTTGGGCTGGCGCAAGGAGACATGCCAAGCAGCGGGCGGATGCACGCGTGGCCCAGAAGAGCCTCGCTCATGCCGCAAGGGCCTCCAGGGGCCCTGGGAAGGCCTGATTAGCGCCAGAGTCATCGACTTACCCCCAGCAGAGCTTCTAGCAGCTTTCCAGTGCCATCCATGCTGAGGAGGAAGTCGTCATAAAACCTCATTGTCACTTCCTTCTTCCGTACAGAAAGAATGCCAATGCCCTTGAAGACAAAGTCCACGTCCTGTCTTTTTGACATGGCCCAGAAGAATGCCATCGCGGTCTCATGTATGGAACACTGCACCGTTGTCAAAGGCATGCGGGCACACACGGAGAGATTCTTGTACTGCAGAGGGACTATTCTTACGTCACCTAGACCGCAGCAAAAGACGAACAACGTCACCTTGGCAGCAGGCTCCAAGAACAAGGGGACAAGACTTTCTGGCAAGACGCTGCTGCTACAGAGCAGGCTCTTGAATCCCCTGCTGCAGCGCCTAGGAGCGGTTTATGGAGTCCCTCCTGGGAAGAGGCCGAGCACTCTGCAAACTCACGGGCTCAGGGGGGCAGCAGTCATTTGGCCAGGGCAGGAAGCAAAAGAAGAAAACTAACCATCCCGAAGGAACCCTTGACCGGAGGGCAGGACAAGGCGGGCAGATGGGTGCAGGGCCCACGACAAAGGGCCCGGCGCCACGCCATTGTGCCCTCTGGCTAAGCCGATGCCACGTCGATAGATACAAGGGCGAAGCAAAGCGCAAGGACGGCACCGCAGCCCGTAAGGACCATTCGGCCCCTCTGGCCCTTGGTAGCCAGCAAAAGTCTCCCTGCGCTGCTGGGGCCAGCAGCCTATCCCTCCCACGCACCCCGCTGCAGGCGTATTACTAGCAAAGCACACCTGGGGGCCCCTCTGAGCACCTGCTCCTGGCTGGCCTGTCCAGCTCAAACAAGCCAAAGTTGCTCTCAGGCCACTTTGAGGCGTTCAGCCATGTCTTCAGAGCAGTTGGCCTGCCCCTCAAGCTTGGGGCAAGGGCAGGCAAAGGTTTTTAACCTGTCTTCTTACCAGGAATGTCTTCTTGAGCGCCCCTGGCCTGGTATTCCTGGGCAACAACCTCCGAAATACGAAACATGGGTCTCCGAACGATCGAAAGCTCCCCGTTCACGGAGCACTCGGAGTGCTTCAGAACATAGAACACCCCCACTCCTAGTATCTTGACACCCTGAGAACAGCAGCAAAGAGGGAGAGAAGGAACAAGCATCAGTAGCCTGGAGACACAAAAACTGTCCGATGGCTTGCCAGAGCGTGGGGGCTGCTGCTCTGCGCCCTGCCCACCCCTAGCATGCCGAGGGCAAGATGGGCCACTTGGGAAAGCTTTGGAGAGAAAGCACATACTCCAGACCTTTCTTTCCTCTTGCTCCTCTGCTCTCCTCAAAAATCTCTTTGCACAAGCAACAGCAGAGACAACATTCCTCCCCTCCATACAGGTGGGGGGAGGGGGTGGCAGGGAGGGGAGCAGGGGGCATTTCCAACAGTGGGCACCAAGTCCTTGGCACTCTGTGGCACAGGGATGTCAGGGCCAGGCAAACCGCCAGCATTTCCGGAGGGGAGGAACAGGACACAAGACCCACCTTGTTCTCTGCCAAGCGCTCTAGAATGTATTCTGAGACGCTGTCCCAAATGCTAACAATCTCTGGAAAGCAAGGCAAAGAGGTATCATGCGCCAAGTCAGCAAGCTCACTACCTTTCAGCACCCCGCTCCCCAGGCAGGTGGCAAGTGCAGGTGAGATGAAACGTACCGCCACCCCAAGCCAAAACACGCAAGGCGCTCCCCAGGACGGCCCTTCCGGACCTCAGCCGCAAGGACACTGCAGGGACGCCTCCGCCCACTTCTAAGCAAGGCTCCTGTCCTTTCAGGTGGCCATGCCAAAGGGCGACCCACCCGCTCGGGAAACGGGGACTAGGTTCCCACAGCAGCAAGAAGACCGTGCAGTGCCTACCCACAGGAGTCACCCACGCTCAGGGCAGCCCCAGCTGCCTCCCCTGCAGGGACCATTTTCACCTCCATTCAACGCCTGCACACACACACGCTCTGCACGGCCACCCGAGCAGCCCCAGCCCTTTCAGCCAGCTGCCAGCTCAGGGCACGCAATCCCCACTGCGAGGCAACCCACGGCTTCTGCCTGCACGTGCCCTGGAAGGCACGGGCAGAGGAAGCTCCTCAGGACAACGAGCCAGCCGGCCCGGCTGCCAAACTCACCCCTGGGCTGCCAACGGTCGAGCGGCCTGCTCTCCCGTGCCACCCACTCGCCCTGTCCAGCCCTCCCCTACAGAGCCCAGCGCTTCCATTGCCTGTCTCGCGGCTCATACCGTCTACAGCCTTACCGTAACGGTTGAGATTCCTGAGCGTTGGAAACATGTCATGCCACAGTTTCGCCATCTTCGCGCCCCCTCGCGCTCAATGGGGCCCTGTAGCAGGAGGGTGCCGAGGAAACTTCTCCTCCCAGGAGCCGCCTCCTCCTCCTCCTCTGCACTTCCCCAGGTAGGCTCCAGCGCTGTCGCGCGGCCTCCCTTCGCCCTCTCGGTGCGCTGCAAAGCAGCTCCTCCAGAGAAGAGCGGTGGCGAGAGCAGCCCCAGCACCTGCACGTGCCAAGGCCTCGCAGGGAAGTGTGGGCAGGGCTCGGGGGCCCCGTGGCGGGAGGGGAGCTGTGACTGTGATGCGGCATGTCCCACTGTGAGCCCAGCCCGTGTCACCAAGGGGCTCACAGGCACCCTTACCGTCCAAAGCATTTCTCTTGGGCCCACAGGAGGGGCAATTTCACAGCCCCAGAGCAGCCAGACTGCAAAGGGGTTTCAGCAGGTCTCCGCTCTGACCTCCTGCTGCAAGTGCGGCTGACCAGAGCAGACTTCCCAGGCCCGGGCGCCACTGAGGGGCCACTGGCTCCATGGATTCCCCCACCACCCCGGGCCCCTGGGCCAGTGCTCCACCACCCTTAGGCTACAGCGCTTTTCCCCGTCTCTCATGGCAATTGCCCCCACTGCCACTACTGCCATTGCCCATCCTCCCGGCCCCCCCCCACCCGGCACCTCTGGGAAGGCTCTGCCTCCACCCTCTCACCCCCCTCCCGTTAGGCCCCTGCCGCCTGATCCTCTTGCGCCTTCTCTTCTCCCGGCTCAACAGCCCCACGCCCTCAGCCTCTCCTCGCACTGCTGGGCTCCAGCTGCCCACCAGCTCCCAGCCCGCCCCACAACGAACGGCTCCTCCAGGGCCACGCTCCCTTCCTGGTGTCCCTGCCCCCCTGCAGCTCCCCCACGGGCCACAGTCCCCTCAGAGGCGCACCTCCTCTGGCATGAAGCGCCTCCTTCCAAAAGTACCTCTCCAGCCATGTCCCCAGCAACGGCTCCTTGCACGGCTCGCCTTCGCTTCCTTCTGCTTTTCTCCAGAAACACGCCTCTGCACCCTTCTCCTCACGAGTGCCCCTTCGTGTGGCCTCCTGTGGCTCCACGGAGGCCGCCCCCAGCTGCGGGATCTGCGGCCCTGCCGCCGCATGCCCCAGGCAGGGGCCGGGCCTCGGTGCCCCGCTCCTCCCTCCCTCCCTCCCTCCCTGCCTGCCTGCCTGCCTGCCTGCCTGCCCGCCCGCTGCCCCAGCGTTGGGGGAAAGCCTTGCCCGGGCCCTGGGCGGCGCTGCGGGCTCCCTGCTGTGCCCAGAGCCCCCGGCCCCGCACGGGCAGCCCCGAGCAGCACGCCCAGGTGGCACTGCTTGCTGCGCAGTAAGGACTGGTGCCAGGGACTGTCGGGGATGGGGGAGGCCCCGCTGCCCGCGGGGAGGCGGGAGGCAGGCAGCGTTGAGCCGGGGCCCGGCAGCCCACCGGGAGCTGGTGGGGGTGTGGGGCAGAGCCATAGCAAGGGAAGGGGCCAGAGTGCAGGAGGCAATCCCAGGTGCCCCCTCCCCGAGCAGAGGGGCCTGGGAGAAGGCAGGGGGTCAGGGCCGGGCCGGGGGCTGGTGGCCGGGTGCTTGGCTGCGCCATGCTGACCTGCTCATGCCAGGGCATGGCTGCTTTGTGCCGATTGCAGGCAGTGTCCCCCCGCGGAGGAGCTGGCCCCTGCTGGCTTCCCCTTGGGCCATGCAGCTGCCTGCCAGTGCTCAAGGTCCCGCCGGGGCTCCAGCGACGCTGGGAGAGGTGCCGAGGGGGCACCGGCTGCTGCTAGCAACTTCCCGGGGACCCCTGAGGCAGTGGCTGGTGCTGAGGGAAGGGCAGCGGGCAAGGAGCCGCAGGCAGCACTTGTTTGACCCATGCGTTGCCTCTGCTTGCAGGCCACACTGCCCAAGGCATTGGGACTTGAGCGCGGCAGCCAGGCGAGGCAGGGCAGCTGCCGCTGAGGCAGCAGAGCCAAGCCCCAAGCCCCTCCGCTCGGTGAGGCTTGGGAAGGGCAGAGCTGGGAGAAGCTGGTGCCCCTCAAACCTCGTTCTCCCAGCAGAGCAGAGGGCACGTAAGGCAGCGCTTTCAGCCAGTGAAAATTGCTGGCTCATGCCTTCCTTTTTCAGAGGCCTGGTTTGCGCAAGGCCAGCGGTGCTGCCTGCCCACCAGTGCCCACCCAGGCTGCGGTCGGAGGAGACCTGCTCCTTGCATTGGTCCCGACCAGAGTTCGGCACCAGAAGACACAGCCCCTGAGGGGGCACCGCAGCACACAAGTGTGGCTTGGCATGCCTGGCTCACCAGCAGAAAGGGACCATGCAGACTAAGGTGGAGTCAATCAGCCAGAACGGAGCACAGAGCAACAATACAGTTGAAAACACAAAGCCTAGCTAAGTGTGTGTGAGGTTCCCCGTGGGGAGCCCCGTGATGCTTCTGGGGAGGCCTTGGGCAGGGAGGTGCCTCCTGCCGAGGCCCCCGGCAGCTGGGATGCCGGCTGCAGGGCTTTCGGCAGCTCCAGCTTCCCTCTTCCTGCCCTGCCAGGGGTGAAGGCCAGGCTGCCTGCAGGGATGGGCTACTGCCGCCCCCAGGCCTCCTGAGGAGGGGCAGTGCAGCCCCAAAACCACCTTGCAAAGCCGGCAGCCCTGGGCGTGGGCTGAGGTGGGTGCCAGGGTGCACGCTGGAGCGCAGACTCTGGGATCCACAGGCCTCCAAGGCCAGGGCCTGCAGGGCCAGGGCAGGGATGACGAGGCTGTGGGGCTCTGACCCTGCAAGAGAGACCGCAGGAACACCTTGTGCTGGCCCTGGGCTGAGAGCAGAGGGGAGCAGGAGGCTTCGTGGCCTCCACGCCCCCAAACCAACAGCAAATTTGTGCCCAAAAGCTCTCAGAGGAGGCTTCAGTCCCGGTCAGCTGCCCGTGTCCTGCACTGATTTCGTATGCTCAAACCTTGTGATGGGCAGAAGGCAACATGCTTGTACCCCAAGGCAGCCCCCTTTAGTGGCCAAGCCAAGGACCTGCTCTTAGCATCACTGCAGGAGTAACCGTCTAATTATTAAAGGCTTGCAATTAGCCCACCTCCAATTAGTGCACAGCAACTCAAACAAAGGGTCTTCTTAAAGGACAAGTCTCCTTAATGCAACCTAAATGGTCCTACGTTCCCTGTGCAGGGGCGACCCTTCTACATCCCCCACCGCCAAGGCTGCGGCGCGCATGGGCATGGGCATTGGCTTCAGGGTCCCAGCTCCTTCCTCAGTGGGAGGCGGCTGCTGCTGGTGGCTTCCTCCATCGCATAGTTGGGCTGACACTATTAAGCCTGCTCCTAATAGGCTCTCTTAAGGCTAATAATGTGGCATACATAGCCAACAAATGCTAGAAGGAGTCACCAAAACTAAAGCAGCACTTTAAAATGCAACTCCTACATTTAGCATCGAGGAAATAAGCCCCTCCACCTTACTCCCAATTTGACACTCTCGGGAGAGTGCTTTAGGGGATGCTAATGCGTGTTTTGCCCTTCCTTGCTCCAACACGGGTCAGGCTCAGCACAGTGGAGAGGGAAAGACTCTGGCGGGGCGGAGGGGGTGGGGTGCGAGCTTTGTGCTCGCCCAGGGCCCTGCACTGGCCCCCTCCTCTGTCCTGCCCCTGAACATCCCAGACTACGTTGGCTACAGTCGCCTGCTCCTTGCCAGGCCTTTGTGTTGACTCTGATGAGCCTTTGGGCGTTTCATGTCACTCTAGGAGCTGGAAGAGAGCCTGCCTCATGACACGGGGTTGCAAGGAGAGCCACTGGCCGTGGAAGAGGACTGCTTGCCTGGCCTCGCTCAGGAGTCCCATCCTGCCCACCCCGGGCATCTCTCTCTTTCCTGCCCGCTGACACGGTCTTTCTCCGGAGGGAAGCAGTGAGGCTACATCTCCGCACAGTGCTGGGTGGCCTGGGGAAGGCCGGGCACATGCCAAGCGGGGAGCTGGACACAGGTCTCCACCGAGTGCTGTCGGGGGGCTGGCACCGGTGCCTGGGGCACGTGTGCTCCAGGCACTTCCCAAATAAGCTCCACTGGTGCGGCCTCCTCTTCACCTGGATGTTGAGTTCCAGGGCCTCCTGCCACGCCTCCTCCAGCAGGAACAGGGCCTGCGCAGGCGTACTGCTTTCCTGCCCTTCAGCCTGCTCCTGGTGGGGAATGCAGGTGTGCGGGCATGTCCGGGTGTCCTGCCTCATTTCAGCAGGGTCACTTGCTCCTGCTGGTTCCTTCTGTGGCCCCACCTGGCCTCACAGAGCCCCACATCCTGCCCGTCAACCCCAAGGGGGACGCAAGGCCCTCAGCTCACCCAAGAGAGAACCCCCAACCTCCCTCTGCTCGTCCACCCACCCGCCTCAGCATATAGCACGGCCCAAGGCCCATCCCTGGGCCCTGGCACTGTCACGGTCCCTCTCCTGACCACAGGACCCACTGGTGCTGGTGAGTGCCCGAGCAGTTAGGCCGCTGTCTTTTCTCCCATGGCCAGTGACTTGCAGGGCTGTGCAGGACCCAGGAGTCCTGCTGGCCTGTCCCTCCATAACGTACCAGGGGCAGGGAGTCGCAGAGCTGCACCTCGGAGGTGCTCTGGGGCCTAGCAAGTGCAGGGGACCGGAGGGGGCCTGGGAGCATGCCTGGGGCCACTGGCACATCAGGACAGGGCAGGAGCCCAGGAGGGAGAATCCAAGCACACGGGTAGCAGGCCCGGCCGGCCCTGCCGAGCTCCACTGGGTTGAAGAGCGGCCCAGCAGGGGCTGTGCAGGGCAGGGAAATGGGGACTGCTCCCCAGCCTCACAGCCCCAGCCTGCGGGGCTGAGGGGCTGCCCTGGCCCACAGGGCCCTGGCACACGCGTTTGCACATGGGAAGGGAGGCATCTGCACCTCCAGGCAGCAGTCAGCGGCTGGCAGGGTAGGGAGACTACGGGCCCTGCGGCAGATGAGCAGAGCCCGTGGGAGCACAAGGAGCAGCCGAGGGCTGACGGAGGCCCAGGGACAAGCACGGCTCATCCCAGCTTTGCCTGCCTGGAGAGCCCTGCAGCTGCAGCAAAAAGCCAGGCATCTGCGCTCCCAGGTGGCCGGCCGCACCGCTCCACCCCACAGCAACTCCCTCCTTTGCCCTTCACCCTTCCCCATGCAACCCTGAGAAGGGCTCCAGCGTCCCTGCACACCAGCCCTCAGAGCACCCCTGGGGCTGTGGGCACGTCAGGTGCAGCTGTGTCCTGGCCACCATGGTGTGCACCGTGCAGTGTCTCTGTGCGTGTGGAGAGCGCGGGCGCGTGTGCGGATGCGTGTGCAGCGTCAATGGTGTGCCGGGCTGGCGCACGTGCACTGTGCAGGTGCAGGCCTGGCTGTGCGGGAGGGTCTTGGTGAGTGAGAGGTGTGAGCTGTGTGCGTAGCCGTCCTGTGGAGGGTAATGAAGGAAGGGGCATGTGTCTGTGCGTGTGTCTGTGCGCTGTGCTGAGAACGGGTTAGGCGGTGGTGTGCATGCACGTGCACTCTGTGGCGCGCGTGCCTGCATGCTGCGGCCCGTGTGTGGGCGATATTCTGTTCAGGCTCTACAAAATAACTGGAGGAGCACATGGGTTTGTACAGCTCTTCCTTTCATCTTTCAGGAGCACGCTTCCAGACTTCGCCGCAATAGTCACGTTTCCTCTGCACCACCAGCAAGTCCTGGTCCCTTTCCCTTTGAGCCTGGAGAGTCATCCGCTGCCCAGGGCTAGGGCATGGAAAAGGAACCGTTTGGTTTCAGGCACAGGCAGAAGGGCACGGAAATGCTGCAGGCCTAGCGCAGGGCACATCTTCTGGCCTCTGCCTCTGCTGGCATTCCTATGCTTTCTCGGATGGGCGAGGGGCCCCCTGGGGTGCGAGGCAAGGACATGACCACATGACTACCACGGGCAGGTAATCAGCCTGCACAGGAGTCAGGCGCGGGATGAGACTTTGGCCCAAACTGGCATCAAAGCACAGGGCAAGGCCTCCACGTGTGGAGACTTGGGGAGGCAAGGACGGAGCGTGCCTTTGGAAAAGGGAGAGCCAAAGCGTCGCTCCAGGAATCCTGTCACCTTGGGTAGCCCCCGTGTTCTGGTCCCACCTGGGAATCCTACCCCTGAGAGCCCAACACCTGCCCCTGGGCTGGAAGGCTGCCTGCTCCCAGGCCACAGCCTCCAAAGCCTGTTGCTCTCCCTCGACGGGTGCCAGAAAAAGACCCCCCCCCCTCCCCTCCTCTGGGCTGCTCCTGGGTGTGGAAGGAAGGCCAGTGCAGGGGAAGGCAAAACAGCACCCCCAGCTGGAGAAATTTACCAGAGGAAGCGCTTCTCTTGGGAATTCCTCTGCCGATTCAGCTCTACCCTCTGCTTCCACTCTTCCCGACGCGCTTGGTAAGTCTCCAAGACTTGCAGGGTGTGGCTTGCTCGTACAGAAAGCTGCCTGCAAGAGCAGGGAAAAAGTTCCCTCTCCCCTTCTGGCTGAGGCCCTCCTGCCTCTCCCCTCCACCAGCCCCTGCACACCCGCTCCCGCTGGCGGTGCCCGCAGCCTTCAACTTGCCCCATGCAGCTTGGGGCTGCCTGGCATCAGGGCCTTGCCCAAGGCATTGCCACGTCAACAGAAATCAGGGGACACCATACCCAGCCCCATGGCTCAGGAACTGCGCTTCCTCACACCTCGGACAGGTGCTGCCACTGCACCTTTCCAGGCCGGGGCTGGGGCCGGGGCCCGGGCCCGGGCACACTTACTCTTTGTGCAGCCGCGGCAGTCTCTCGGGCTTCCTCTTCTCTGCTCGGGGCACGAAGGCAGCAGTGCTCGCCTCTTTCCCAAGCGGGGGCCCTGGTGAGGCTGGCCGAACCTCCGGCAGTGGTTCAGGATGCCGCCAAGCCTGCGTTGGCGCCAGAGGACAACTCTGAAGCTGCTTCTCACCTCCCTCACGTGCTCTCAACTCTCAGCACGGGGAGAAGCCAGCCACTACAGGGCCTGTGCGTCCCCCCAGCACACTTGTGTCTGCTTTGCCCTCAGAAAGCCCCATGAGGAGCACAGCGCCAGGCAGGGACCCTGCACTCGTAGCCTGGCCACGCTTCACCACACTTCCCTGCTGGCCCCTCTGCTTACCTGTGCTGCCTTGTGCTGATGCCCGCAAGCAGGAATTGCAGTTCGAGGTCTGCCTTGAGCAGGTCCTTCCTGCTTGCCGTCCTCTTCCGCCTTAGAGGAGCTCTCCCAAATTGTCTGCAGCCGGCTAAAAACACACAAGCCGCGTGAGGTGATTGGAGTTCCGGGTGAGGCTGTTCTGCATCTTGCGCTCACAAGCGGCTCGGGGCCAGCCTCTGCAGCACAAGGCAGTTCTGCTGGAGCTTTTGGTGTAGCTGAGTCCTTGCGTTCATGTCAACAGTGAGGAAAGAAAGCCTTGAGCTGCAGCACTGGCAGCGGGCCCAGGAGGCCCTAAGGAAAGCTCGGGATGCCCAGGTGTGGGCCCTCTCTGGGTGGCACAAGGGGAAAACCAATGCCGTTTGCAGCACCCAGAGCCTGCAGAGACCACTAGGCACCTCCTGCCAAAGGCACTGAAGTCAGGAACGTGCTCAGAAAGACTCTGTTTTGGGGTGAAACGGGACTATTAGTGGGGGAGCCACTGTCGGGGAAGGAGGAAGTGTACTAGGCACACAAGCAAGCCCGGCATGTAGTTCTCTCTGGTATGTAGTTCTCTCTGGCACTCCTCCTGTGCCAGACAACCGCCACACCCCTGCCCCTGCCACCCCAGCCCAACAACCTTCGGAAGACATTCACAGGCATTACGTCCAACCTAAAAAGCAGGGAAAACAGACCCTACTCTCTGCTGCTGGGGCAGGGGCTTCTGACTTTCACATTCCTCTGAGAAGTGCTCTCATTCCCACTGCAACCAAAGGAGGGCCCTTCACATCCATAGGGGAGCAGAAAAACACCCGCCACTGCTGCAGTACTTCTTGCATCAACGCCAGTCCCTGGGACACCACTTGACAACCTCACAGACTTCATACCCACAGAGCGTACAGAAACAGAAACAGCTCCCTCCCTCCCAGAAGCCCAAAAGCACACGGCCACCCGCATGCTTTGCTCCAAGAGCCTCACCTGGCAGCTGGCTTGTTTCCCCTGCTTTCCCATGCCTTTCCTCCCTTCCAGCTGGCCCCAGAGAACGGGGGTGGAGAAAGCCTTTCTCGAGACAGGAGGCGCCCACCACAAGCACTGCCTGGAAGTAGCAAGGCAGAGGAGGCTCCTCAGCAAGCATCGTTCTTTGTCACCATTTGAACAAGAAGGACAGGCAGCTGTGCTCCAGCATCGGACCAAAGAGCCCAATTCCCTTGGAGCTTTGCTCCCAAGCAGGTCTTAGGCCCTTGCTGGCGCACGATCGCGTCCAGCCTTTCCTTTCTGCAGGGCAGTCTTCTGCCCTAGAGTTCTGTGCTGCTTCTACTGCTTTCTCTAGCCCTTAGGCTTCAAAAAGGGGACATGGCTGGCAGGTCCTGGGGACCTCATGCTACTCTCTCCTTTGGCGTGGCTGCAGGCTGGAGGGCAGAGTGTCACACGAGAAGGGGAACAGATTCCTGCCCATCTCTAAGGCGCTCACATGCACAGACTTGCAAGCTAGAGCAGGGCCCCGAGTGCCAGGGCAAAGTGCCCCTCAGCAGTGGCAGCTGCAGTTGGAGCTGCACAACTGCCCTGAGAGCCCCTTCCAGGAGGAGTGCCCCCAGATCTGTCGTGATGAGCAAAGAGAGGCACAGGAGAAGCAGGCCACTAGGCCCGGCACGGCATGTTAAGCTTGCCTCCAGCCCCTCCGCTGCACAGGACAAAAGGAAAACAAACACACCTCTCTCACCAGCCAGCTGGCACTTTACCTTTTCCCTCAGTCTGCTTGTTCTGCTCCCTGTCTTTTGCCGGCCCGCCTTTGGCAGCCTCCCGACACCCTCCGGAGGAAGATGCTGGTCGCACAGGCACAGGCGTGATGACCTCACCCTCACTCCTGGAAACAAGAAAGGGACGAGAGAGACGCTGACAGCAGAGCCTTGCAGAAACCTCCTCTACATGCTTGCCCTCCATCTAGAAAGAGAAAGTCACCAAAAGACTTGTTGGCCGCCCTTCACGTTGCAGTCGGACAGAGTCTACGCAAGAAACAACCCCTTCAAAGAGCTCCAAGAGCACAAGGTCACCCTCAGCCTTTTCTCCAAGAGCCTCACCTGGCAGGCAACTTCCTTCCTTTGCTTTTCCACTCCTCCTGCTTTCTCCCCCCAGCACCAGGTGACGCAGGTGGCAAAGGCCTTTCTTGAGCAAGCAGGCACGCAGCAGGAGCACTCCCTGCAGGCAGGAAAGGAGAAGGCTCTGCAGAAAGCGTCTTTGGGAGCACTTGGTCCAGAAGGACAGGCAGATCTGCTCCAGCACCGCATCAAACAGCCTGATCCCCCGGGAGCCGCGCTCTCTAAGAGCTCTTGCTCCCTAGCACGTCCTTGGCACACCTTAGCAGCCTCTTAGCAGTCCACCTTAGCAGCCTCTTAGCAGTCCTCTCCAGGCAATCTTGCTCCCCACCTTCACACGCCCGGCATCCGCCAGAGAGGCAGACCCCCTCCAGCACTGACACCTCGGGCCCAAATGTCCTAAAGCGAAAGAGGAGCTTGCGCTGGCCACCAGGGCGCAGCACCCCGGGGCAAAACTCTCCCAGGCAGCACATCCTGACCAGGGCTCCAACCACCTACCTACTGCCGAGGACCAACGGAACAAACACGCGCACACACACAAACACACGCCCGCCTGCACACCCTCCTCTCGCTCGCCAGTCACCTGTGGCCTGACCTTTTCCGTCCGCCCGCTCTTCCTCTTTCGGGCGTGTCCGGGATCCCTTGCAGGAAGACGCCACTTGCTGCTTCTCACGGGGAAGCTTCAACTCAAATCTGGAAATGACAAGACGCCACGGTGAAGAGAAGGCACCACTTCCCCTTTGCCTCCTGCCGGCCTTGTACTCAGAAAGAAGGCCTTTCGGGGCACGTGGGGCCCTCCAGGCTCACCCAAGACATGCTTAGGTCACAAACACAGGCCCTGTATGGATCGGGTGCCTTCCACACGATGCCTTTCCTCGGCCAGCCACACACAGCACATTCGGGAACCTTGGCTTTTGGAAGCCTCACCCACGAGAAAGAGACCAGTCACAGGAAAATGTGGCCCCCATTCCTCTCTAGGCCTAAGATTGGTTAGCAGTGCCAAACACCGCCACTATTGCCTGTTCCACCCTGGGGAGACCCCCAGAGTCCCAAGTACTTGCAGACAGCAAGCTAGGAAAGAGTTGCTCCGCAGCAAGTCCTTCCTGAGGAGACAAGCTCCAGCAGGACGCTGCTACCAAGCACGAGCTGAGAAGCAAACGTACCGTGGCAACATGAAGACGCTTCTGGGACCCATGCGGAAAGCCGCGCTCCTTCTTCCTTTTACCACCAGGTGTCTCGTCCCTGGCGTCTGAAACAGACACCGAGGTACGTGAGAGCATGCCAGCGCCATTACTGCCTTGCTCCTAAAGGCAGCAAATCTTTCTTGGGCTCAGGGAAGATGCTGCCCCTGGGACACCCTGAAACAAAGCTGTCTTTCCAAATACTAGCCCTCAACGAGGAAAGCAGAAGATGCCCAGCTCAGAGTGCAGAAGGAGGAACACCGTTGCCAGGCGCTTTGCAAGGGCGAGACTCAAGACGGTCAAGGAGGACGCTCCTTCTCTCTGCCTGCAGACATCAGGCACAGGAGAAGGCGTGTGGTTCGCCAGGGTTTCTGCAGGCTGGCGTTTGCCTCTGGAAGGTCTTGCTCTGCCCCTTCTTGGAAAGACAACTCCTGGCTCAGGCGTGCTCTTAGCCCCACAGTGTCTCCAAGCATTCACATGCTTGCATCCATCGCGTGGAAGAGCAGAAAGAGCCGGCCCTTGCTCGGCCTCTGCCCGGTGGCTAAGACCTGCGGGTGCCAACTCCCTCATGGGGGTGCAAGCAGCTGGGCAGGGCCTGATGAGGGATCTTTGGGAACACAGCCTGACCCAAAGGCCCTGGCCCTGGCCCAGAGAACACGCTGGGCAGAGCCCCCCAAGACAGCAGCAGAGAGAAGGAAGAGACAGGCCCGGGAACCAGTGGCTGGGCTACAGCCTTCTTGCATCTCTCTGAGCAAATCTGCTGGCCCTCTGCAGGAGCGAGCCCTTCAGCTCTGACTGCTTTCACATCGCAGCTGCCTAAGGACACCTGGCAGCTTGCGCTCAAGGACAGGGCCCCACGAGAGAGCTGGGGAAGGGCGTTGGGCTGGCGCAAGGAGACATGCCAAGCAGCGGGCGGATGCACGCGTGGCCCAGAAGAGCCTCGCTCATGCCGCAAGGGCCTCCAGGGGCCCTGGGAAGGCCTGATTAGCGCCAGAGTCATCGACTTACCCCCAGCAGAGCTTCTAGCAGCTTTCCAGTGCCATCCATGCTGAGGAGGAAGTCGTCATAAAACCTCATTGTCACTTCCTTCTTCCGTACAGAAAGAATGCCAATGCCCTTGAAGACAAAGTCCACGTCCTGTCTTTTTGACATGGCCCAGAAGAATGCCATCGCGGTCTCATGTATGGAACACTGCACCGTTGTCAAAGGCATGCGGGCACACACGGAGAGATTCTTGTACTGCAGAGGGACTATTCTTACGTCACCTAGACCGCAGCAAAAGACGAACAACGTCACCTTGGCAGCAGGCTCCAAGAACAAGGGGACAAGACTTTCTGGCAAGACGCTGCTGCTACAGAGCAGGCTCTTGAATCCCCTGCTGCAGCGCCTAGGAGCGGTTTATGGAGTCCCTCCTGGGAAGAGGCCGAGCACTCTGCAAACTCACGGGCTCAGGGGGGCAGCAGTCATTTGGCCAGGGCAGGAAGCAAAAGAAGAAAACTAACCATCCCGAAGGAACCCTTGACCGGAGGGCAGGACAAGGCGGGCAGATGGGTGCAGGGCCCACGACAAAGGGCCCGGCGCCACGCCATTGTGCCCTCTGGCTAAGCCGATGCCACGTCGATAGATACAAGGGCGAAGCAAAGCGCAAGGACGGCACCGCAGCCCGTAAGGACCATTCGGCCCCTCTGGCCCTTGGTAGCCAGCAAAAGTCTCCCTGCGCTGCTGGGGCCAGCAGCCTATCCCTCCCACGCACCCCGCTGCAGGCGTATTACTAGCAAAGCACACCTGGGGGCCCCTCTGAGCACCTGCTCCTGGCTGGCCTGTCCAGCTCAAACAAGCCAAAGTTGCTCTCAGGCCACTTTGAGGCGTTCAGCCATGTCTTCAGAGCAGTTGGCCTGCCCCTCAAGCTTGGGGCAAGGGCAGGCAAAGGTTTTTAACCTGTCTTCTTACCAGGAATGTCTTCTTGAGCGCCCCTGGCCTGGTATTCCTGGGCAACAACCTCCGAAATACGAAACATGGGTCTCCGAACGATCGAAAGCTCCCCGTTCACGGAGCACTCGGAGTGCTTCAGAACATAGAACACCCCCACTCCTAGTATCTTGACACCCTGAGAACAGCAGCAAAGAGGGAGAGAAGGAACAAGCATCAGTAGCCTGGAGACACAAAAACTGTCCGATGGCTTGCCAGAGCGTGGGGGCTGCTGCTCTGCGCCCTGCCCACCCCTAGCATGCCGAGGGCAAGATGGGCCACTTGGGAAAGCTTTGGAGAGAAAGCACATACTCCAGACCTTTCTTTCCTCTTGCTCCTCTGCTCTCCTCAAAAATCTCTTTGCACAAGCAACAGCAGAGACAACATTCCTCCCCTCCATACAGGTGGGGGGAGGGGGTGGCAGGGAGGGGAGCAGGGGGCATTTCCAACAGTGGGCACCAAGTCCTTGGCACTCTGTGGCACAGGGATGTCAGGGCCAGGCAAACCGCCAGCATTTCCGGAGGGGAGGAACAGGACACAAGACCCACCTTGTTCTCTGCCAAGCGCTCTAGAATGTATTCTGAGACGCTGTCCCAAATGCTAACAATCTCTGGAAAGCAAGGCAAAGAGGTATCATGCGCCAAGTCAGCAAGCTCACTACCTTTCAGCACCCCGCTCCCCAGGCAGGTGGCAAGTGCAGGTGAGATGAAACGTACCGCCACCCCAAGCCAAAACACGCAAGGCGCTCCCCAGGACGGCCCTTCCGGACCTCAGCCGCAAGGACACTGCAGGGACGCCTCCGCCCACTTCTAAGCAAGGCTCCTGTCCTTTCAGGTGGCCATGCCAAAGGGCGACCCACCCGCTCGGGAAACGGGGACTAGGTTCCCACAGCAGCGAGAAGACCGTGCAGTGCCTACCCACAGGAGTCACCCACGCTCAGGGCAGCCCCAGCTGCCTCCCCTGCAGGGACCATTTTCACCTCCATTCAACGCCTGCACACACACACGCTCTGCACGGCCACCCGAGCAGCCCCAGCCCTTTCAGCCAGCTGCCAGCTCAGGGCACGCAATCCCCACTGCGAGGCAACCCACGGCTTCTGCCTGCACGTGCCCTGGAAGGCACGGGCAGAGGAAGCTCCTCAGGACAACGAGCCAGCCGGCCCGGCTGCCAAACTCACCCCTGGGCTGCCAACGGTCGAGCGGCCTGCTCTCCCGTGCCACCCACTCGCCCTGTCCAGCCCTCCCCTACAGAGCCCAGCGCTTCCATTGCCTGTCTCGCGGCTCATACCGTCTACAGCCTTACCGTAACGGTTGAGATTCCTGAGCGTTGGAAACATGTCATGCCACAGTTTCGCCATCTTCGCGCCCCCTCGCGCTCAATGGGGCCCTGTAGCAGGAGGGTGCCGAGGAAACTTCTCCTCCCAGGAGCCGCCTCCTCCTCCTCCTCTGCACTTCCCCAGGTAGGCTCCAGCGCTGTCGCGCGGCCTCCCTTCGCCCTCTCGGTGCGCTGCAAAGCAGCTCCTCCAGAGAAGAGCGGTGGCGAGAGCAGCCCCAGCACCTGCACGTGCCAAGGCCTCGCAGGGAAGTGTGGGCAGGGCTCGGGGGCCCCGTGGCGGGAGGGGAGCTGTGACTGTGATGCGGCATGTCCCACTGTGAGCCCAGCCCGTGTCACCAAGGGGCTCACAGGCACCCTTACCGTCCAAAGCATTTCTCTTGGGCCCACAGGAGGGGCAATTTCACAGCCCCAGAGCAGCCAGACTGCAAAGGGGTTTCAGCAGGTCTCCGCTCTGACCTCCTGCTGCAAGTGCGGCTGACCAGAGCAGACTTCCCAGGCCCGGGCGCCACTGAGGGGCCACTGGCTCCATGGATTCCCCCACCACCCCGGGCCCCTGGGCCAGTGCTCCACCACCCTTAGGCTACAGCGCTTTTCCCCGTCTCTCATGGCAATTGCCCCCACTGCCACTACTGCCATTGCCCATCCTCCCGGCCCCCCCCCACCCGGCACCTCTGGGAAGGCTCTGCCTCCACCCTCTCACCCCCCTCCCGTTAGGCCCCTGCCGCCTGATCCTCTTGCGCCTTCTCTTCTCCCGGCTCAACAGCCCCACGCCCTCAGCCTCTCCTCGCACTGCTGGGCTCCAGCTGCCCACCAGCTCCCAGCCCGCCCCACAACGAACGGCTCCTCCAGGGCCACGCTCCCTTCCTGGTGTCCCTGCCCCCCTGCAGCTCCCCCACGGGCCACAGTCCCCTCAGAGGCGCACCTCCTCTGGCATGAAGCGCCTCCTTCCAAAAGTACCTCTCCAGCCATGTCCCCAGCAACGGCTCCTTGCACGGCTCGCCTTCGCTTCCTTCTGCTTTTCTCCAGAAACACGCCTCTGCACCCTTCTCCTCACGAGTGCCCCTTCGTGTGGCCTCCTGTGGCTCCACGGAGGCCGCCCCCAGCTGCGGGATCTGCGGCCCTGCCGCCGCATGCCCCAGGCAGGGGCCGGGCCTCGGTGCCCCGCTCCTCCCTCCCTCCCTCCCTCCCTGCCTGCCTGCCTGCCTGCCTGCCTGCCCGCCCGCTGCCCCAGCGTTGGGGGAAAGCCTTGCCCGGGCCCTGGGCGGCGCTGCGGGCTCCCTGCTGTGCCCAGAGCCCCCGGCCCCGCACGGGCAGCCCCGAGCAGCACGCCCAGGTGGCACTGCTTGCTGCGCAGTAAGGACTGGTGCCAGGGACTGTCGGGGATGGGGGAGGCCCCGCTGCCCGCGGGGAGGCGGGAGGCAGGCAGCGTTGAGCCGGGGCCCGGCAGCCCACCGGGAGCTGGTGGGGGTGTGGGGCAGAGCCATAGCAAGGGAAGGGGCCAGAGTGCAGGAGGCAATCCCAGGTGCCCCCTCCCCGAGCAGAGGGGCCTGGGAGAAGGCAGGGGGTCAGGGCCGGGCCGGGGGCTGGTGGCCGGGTGCTTGGCTGCGCCATGCTGACCTGCTCATGCCAGGGCATGGCTGCTTTGTGCCGATTGCAGGCAGTGTCCCCCCGCGGAGGAGCTGGCCCCTGCTGGCTTCCCCTTGGGCCATGCAGCTGCCTGCCAGTGCTCAAGGTCCCGCCGGGGCTCCAGCGACGCTGGGAGAGGTGCCGAGGGGGCACCGGCTGCTGCTAGCAACTTCCCGGGGACCCCTGAGGCAGTGGCTGGTGCTGAGGGAAGGGCAGCGGGCAAGGAGCCGCAGGCAGCACTTGTTTGACCCATGCGTTGCCTCTGCTTGCAGGCCACACTGCCCAAGGCATTGGGACTTGAGCGCGGCAGCCAGGCGAGGCAGGGCAGCTGCCGCTGAGGCAGCAGAGCCAAGCCCCAAGCCCCTCCGCTCGGTGAGGCTTGGGAAGGGCAGAGCTGGGAGAAGCTGGTGCCCCTCAAACCTCGTTCTCCCAGCAGAGCAGAGGGCACGTAAGGCAGCGCTTTCAGCCAGTGAAAATTGCTGGCTCATGCCTTCCTTTTTCAGAGGCCTGGTTTGCGCAAGGCCAGCGGTGCTGCCTGCCCACCAGTGCCCACCCAGGCTGCGGTCGGAGGAGACCTGCTCCTTGCATTGGTCCCGACCAGAGTTCGGCACCAGAAGACACAGCCCCTGAGGGGGCACCGCAGCACACAAGTGTGGCTTGGCATGCCTGGCTCACCAGCAGAAAGGGACCATGCAGACTAAGGTGGAGTCAATCAGCCAGAACGGAGCACAGAGCAACAATACAGTTGAAAACACAAAGCCTAGCTAAGTGTGTGTGAGGTTCCCCGTGGGGAGCCCCGTGATGCTTCTGGGGAGGCCTTGGGCAGGGAGGTGCCTCCTGCCGAGGCCCCCGGCAGCTGGGATGCCGGCTGCAGGGCTTTCGGCAGCTCCAGCTTCCCTCTTCCTGCCCTGCCAGGGGTGAAGGCCAGGCTGCCTGCAGGGATGGGCTACTGCCGCCCCCAGGCCTCCTGAGGAGGGGCAGTGCAGCCCCAAAACCACCTTGCAAAGCCGGCAGCCCTGGGCGTGGGCTGAGGTGGGTGCCAGGGTGCACGCTGGAGCGCAGACTCTGGGATCCACAGGCCTCCAAGGCCAGGGCCTGCAGGGCCAGGGCAGGGATGACGAGGCTGTGGGGCTCTGACCCTGCAAGAGAGACCGCAGGAACACCTTGTGCTGGCCCTGGGCTGAGAGCAGAGGGGAGCAGGAGGCTTCGTGGCCTCCACGCCCCAAACCAACAGCAAATTTGTGCCCAAAAGCTCTCAGAGGAGGCTTCAGTCCCGGTCAGCTGCCCGTGTCCTGCACTGATTTCGTATGCTCAAACCTTGTGATGGGCAGAAGGCAACATGCTTGTACCCCAAGGCAGCCCCCTTTAGTGGCCAAGCCAAGGACCTGCTCTTAGCATCACTGCAGGAGTAACCGTCTAATTAAAGGCTTGCAATTAGCCCACCTCCAATTAGTGCACAGCAACTCAAACAAAGGGTCTTCTTAAAGGACAAGTCTCCTTAATGCAACCTAAATGGTCCTACGTTCCCTGTGCAGGGGCGACCCTTCTACATCCCCCACCGCCAAGGCTGCGGCGCGCATGGGCATGGGCATTGGCTTCAGGGTCCCAGCTCCTTCCTCAGTGGGAGGCGGCTGCTGCTGGTGGCTTCCTCCATCGCATAGTTGGGCTGACACTATTAAGCCTGCTCCTAATAGGCTCTCTTAAGGCTAATAATGTGGCATACATAGCCAACAAATGCTAGAAGGAGTCACCAAAACTAAAGCAGCACTTTAAAATGCAACTCCTACATTTAGCATCGAGGAAATAAGCCCCTCCACCTTACTCCCAATTTGACACTCTCGGGAGAGTGCTTTAGGGGATGCTAATGCGTGTTTTGCCCTTCCTTGCTCCAACACGGGTCAGGCTCAGCACAGTGGAGAGGGAAAGACTCTGGCGGGGCGGAGGGGGTGGGGTGCGAGCTTTGTGCTCGCCCAGGGCCCTGCACTGGCCCCCTCCTCTGTCCTGCCCCTGAACATCCCAGACTACGTTGGCTACAGTCGCCTGCTCCTTGCCAGGCCTTTGTGTTGACTCTGATGAGCCTTTGGGCGTTTCATGTCACTCTAGGAGCTGGAAGAGAGCCTGCCTCATGACACGGGGTTGCAAGGAGAGCCACTGGCCGTGGAAGAGGACTGCTTGCCTGGCCTCGCTCAGGAGTCCCATCCTGCCCACCCCGGGCATCTCTCTCTTTCCTGCCCGCTGACACGGTCTTTCTCCGGAGGGAAGCAGTGAGGCTACATCTCCGCACAGTGCTGGGTGGCCTGGGGAAGGCCGGGCACATGCCAAGCGGGGAGCTGGACACAGGTCTCCACCGAGTGCTGTCGGGGGGCTGGCACCGGTGCCTGGGGCACGTGTGCTCCAGGCACTTCCCAAATAAGCTCCACTGGTGCGGCCTCCTCTTCACCTGGATGTTGAGTTCCAGGGCCTCCTGCCACGCCTCCTCCAGCAGGAACAGGGCCTGCGCAGGCGTACTGCTTTCCTGCCCTTCAGCCTGCTCCTGGTGGGGAATGCAGGTGTGCGGGCATGTCCGGGTGTCCTGCCTCATTTCAGCAGGGTCACTTGCTCCTGCTGGTTCCTTCTGTGGCCCCACCTGGCCTCACAGAGCCCCACATCCTGCCCGTCAACCCCAAGGGGGACGCAAGGCCCTCAGCTCACCCAAGAGAGAACCCCCAACCTCCCTCTGCTCGTCCACCCACCCGCCTCAGCATATAGCACGGCCCAAGGCCCATCCCTGGGCCCTGGCACTGTCACGGTCCCTCTCCTGACCACAGGACCCACTGGCGCTGGTGAGTGCCCGAGCAGTTAGGCCGCTGTCTTTTCTCCCATGGCCAGTGACTTGCAGGGCTGTGCAGGACCCAGGAGTCCTGCTGGCCTGTCCCTCCATAACGTACCAGGGGCAGGGAGTCGCAGAGCTGCACCTCGGAGGTGCTCTGGGGCCTAGCAAGTGCAGGGGACCGGAGGGGGCCTGGGAGCATGCCTGGGGCCACTGGCACATCAGGACAGGGCAGGAGCCCAGGAGGGAGAATCCAAGCACACGGGTAGCAGGCCCGGCCGGCCCTGCCGAGCTCCACTGGGTTGAAGAGCGGCCCAGCAGGGGCTGTGCAGGGCAGGGAAATGGGGACTGCTCCCCAGCCTCACAGCCCCAGCCTGCAGGGCTGAGGGGCTGCCCTGGCCCACAGGGCCCTGGCACACGCGTTTGCACATGGGAAGGGAGGCATCTGCACCTCCAGGCAGCAGTCAGCGGCTGGCAGGGTAGGGAGACTACGGGCCCTGCGGCAGATGAGCAGAGCCCGTGGGAGCACAAGGAGCAGCCGAGGGCTGACGGAGGCCCAGGGACAAGCACGGCTCATCCCAGCTTTGCCTGCCTGGAGAGCCCTGCAGCTGCAGCAAAAAGCCAGGCATCTGCGCTCCCAGGTGGCCGGCCGCACCGCTCCACCCCACAGCAACTCCCTCCTTTGCCCTTCACCCTTCCCCATGCAACCCTGAGAAGGGCTCCAGTGTCCCTGCACACCAGCCCTCAGAGCACCCCTGGGGCTGTGGGCACGTCAGGTGCAGCTGTGTCCTGGCCACCATGGTGTGCACCGTGCAGTGTCTCTGTGCATGTGGAGAGCGCGGGCGCGTGTGCGGATGTGTGTGCAGCATCATTGGTGTGCCAGGCTGGCGCACGTGCACTGTGCAGGTGCAGGCCTGGCTGTGCGGGAGGGTCTTGGTGAGTGAGAGGTGTGAGCTGTGTGCGTAGCCGTCCTGTGGAGGGTAATGAAGGAAGGGGCATGTGTCTGTGCGTGTGTCTGTGCGCTGTGCTGAGAACGGGTTAGGCGGTGGTGTGCATGCACGTGCACTCTGTGGCGCGCGTGCCTGCATGCTGCGGCCTGTGTGTGGGCGATATTCTGTTCAGGCTCTACAAAATAACTGGAGGAGCACATGGGTTTGTACAGCTCTTCCTTTCATCTTTCAGGAGCACGCTTCCAGACTTCGCCGCAATAGTCACGTTTCCTCTGCACCACCAGCAAGTCCTGGTCCCTTTCCCTTTGAGCCTGGAGAGTCATCCGCTGCCCAGGGCTAGGGCATGGAAAAGGAACCGTTTGGTTTCAGGCACAGGCAGAAGGGCACGGAAATGCTGCAGGCCTAGCGCAGGGCACATCTTCTGGCCTCTGCCTCTGCTGGCATTCCTATGCTTTCTCGGATGGGCGAGGGGCCCCCTGGGGTGCGAGGCAAGGACATGACCACATGACTACCACGGGCAGGTAATCAGCCTGCACAGGAGTCAGGCGCGGGATGAGACTTTGGCCCAAACTGGCATCAAAGCACAGGGCAAGGCCTCCACGTGTGGAGACTTGGGGAGGCAAGGACGGAGCGTGCCTTTGGAAAAGGGAGAGCCAAAGCGTCGCTCCAGGAATCCTGTCACCTTGGGTAGCCCCCGTGTTCTGGTCCCACCTGGGAATCCTACCCCTGAGAGCCCAACACCTGCCCCTGGGCTGGAAGGCTGCCTGCTCCCAGGCCACAGCCTCCAAAGCCTGTTGCTCTCCCTCGACGGGTGCCAGCAAAAGACACCCCCCCCCTCCCCTCCTCTGGGCTCCTCCTGGGTGTGGAAGGAAGGCCAGTGCAGGGGAAGGCAAAACAGCACCCCCAGCTGGAGAAATTTACCAGAGGAAGCGCTTCTCTTGGGAATTCCTCTGCCGATTCAGCTCTACCCTCTGCTTCCACTCTTCCCGACGCGCTTGGTAAGTCTCCAAGACTTGCAGGGTGTGGCTTGCTCGTACAGAAAGCTGCCTGCAAGAGCAGGGAAAAAGTTCCCTCTCCCCTTCTGGCTGAGGCCCTCCTGCCTCTCCCCTCCACCAGCCCCTGCACACCCGCTCCCGCTGGCGGTGCCCGCAGCCTTCAACTTGCCCCATGCAGCTTGGGGCTGCCTGGCATCAGGGCCTTGCCCAAGGCATTGCCACGTCAACAGAAATCAGGGGACACCATACCCAGCCCCATGGCTCAGGAACTGCGCTTCCTCACACCTCGGACAGGTGCTGCCACTGCACCTTTCCAGGCCGGGGCTGGGGCCGGGGCCCGGGCCCGGGCACACTTACTCTTTGTGCAGCCGCGGCAGTCTCTCGGGCTTCCTCTTCTCTGCTCGGGGCACGAAGGCAGCAGTGCTCGCCTCTTTCCCAAGCGGGGGCCCTGGTGAGGCTGGCCGAACCTCCGGCAGTGGTTCAGGATGCCGCCAAGCCTGCGTTGGCGCCAGAGGACAACTCTGAAGCTGCTTCTCACCTCCCTCACGTGCTCTCAACTCTCAGCACGGGGAGAAGCCAGCCACTACAGGGCCTGTGCGTCCCCCCAGCACACTTGTGTCTGCTTTGCCCTCAGAAAGCCCCATGAGGAGCACAGCGCCAGGCAGGGACCCTGCACTCGTAGCCTGGCCACGCTTCACCACACTTCCCTGCTGGCCCCTCTGCTTACCTGTGCTGCCTTGTGCTGATGCCCGCAAGCAGGAATTGCAGTTCGAGGTCTGCCTTGAGCAGGTCCTTCCTGCTTGCCGTCCTCTTCCGCCTTAGAGGAGCTCTCCCAAATTGTCTGCAGCCGGCTAAAAACACACAAGCCGCGTGAGGTGATTGGAGTTCCGGGTGAGGCTGTTCTGCATCTTGCGCTCACAAGCGGCTCGGGGCCAGCCTCTGCAGCACAAGGCAGTTCTGCTGGAGCTTTTGGTGTAGCTGAGTCCTTGCGTTCATGTCAACAGTGAGGAAAGAAAGCCTTGAGCTGCAGCACTGGCAGCGGGCCCAGGAGGCCCTAAGGAAAGCTCGGGATGCCCAGGTGTGGGCCCTCTCTGGGTGGCACAAGGGGAAAACCAATGCCGTTTGCAGCACCCAGAGCCTGCAGAGACCACTAGGCACCTCCTGCCAAAGGCACTGAAGTCAGGGACGTGCTCAGAAAGACTCTGTTTTGGGGTGAAACGGGACTATTAGTGGGGGAGCCACTGTCGGGGAAGGAGGAAGTGTACTAGGCACACAAGCAAGCCCGGCATGTAGTTCTCTCTGGTATGTAGTTCTCTCTGGCACTCCTCCTGTGCCAGACAACCGCCACACCCCTGCCCCTGCCACCCCAGCCCAACAACCTTCGGAAGAAATTCACAGGCATTACGTCCAACCTAAAAAGCAGGGAAAACAGACCCTACTCTCTGCTGCTGGGGCAGGGGCTTCTGACTTTCACATTCCTCTGAGAAGTGCTCTCATTCCCACTGCAACCAAAGGAGGGCCCTTCACATCCATAGGGGAGCAGAAAAACACCCGCCACTGCTGCAGTACTTCTTGCATCAACGCCAGTCCCTGGGACACCACTTGACAACCTCACAGACTTCATACCCACAGAGCGTACAGAAACAGAAACAGCTCCCTCCCTCCCAGAAGCCCAAAAGCACACGGCCACCCGCATGCTTTGCTCCAAGAGCCTCACCTGGCAGCTGGCTTGTTTCCCCTGCTTTCCCATGCCTTTCCTCCCTTCCAGCTGGCCCCAGAGAACGGGGGTGGAGAAAGCCTTTCTCGAGACAGGAGGCGCCCACCACAAGCACTGCCTGGAAGTAGCAAGGCAGAGGAGGCTCCTCAGCAAGCATCGTTCTTTGTCACCATTTGAACAAGAAGGACAGGCAGCTGTGCTCCAGCATCGGACCAAAGAGCCCAATTCCCTTGGAGCTTTGCTCCCAAGCAGGTCTTAGGCCCTTGCTGGCGCACGATCGCGTCCAGCCTTTCCTTTCTGCAGGGCAGTCTTCTGCCCTAGAGTTCTGTGCTGCTTCTACTGCTTTCTCTAGCCCTTAGGCTTCAAAAAGGGGACATGGCTGGCAGGTCCTGGGGACCTCATGCTACTCTCTCCTTTGGCGTGGCTGCAGGCTGGAGGGCAGAGTGTCACACGAGAAGGGGAACAGATTCCTGCCCATCTCTAAGGCGCTCACATGCACAGACTTGCAAGCTAGAGCAGGGCCCCGAGTGCCAGGGCAAAGTGCCCCTCAGCAGTGGCAGCTGCAGTTGGAGCTGCACAACTGCCCCGAGAGCCCCTTCCAGGAGGAGTGCCCCCAGATCTGTCGTGATGAGCAAAGAGAGGCACAGGAGAAGCAGGCCACTAGGCCCGGCACGGCATGTTAAGCTTGCCTCCAGCCCCTCCGCTGCACAGGACAAAAGGAAAACAAACACACCTCTCTCACCAGCCAGCTGGCACTTTACCTTTTCCCTCAGTCTGCTTGTTCTGCTCCCTGTCTTTTGCCGGCCCGCCTTTGGCAGCCTCCCGACACCCTCCGGAGGAAGATGCTGGTCGCACAGGCACAGGCGTGATGACCTCACCCTCACTCCTGGAAACAAGAAAGGGACGAGAGAGACGCTGACAGCAGAGCCTTGCAGAAACCTCCTCTACATGCTTGCCCTCCATCTAGAAAGAGAAAGTCACCAAAAGACTTGTTGGCCGCCCTTCACGTTGCAGTCGGACAGAGTCTACGCAAGAAACAACCCCTTCAAAGAGCTCCAAGAGCACAAGGTCACCCTCAGCCTTTTCTCCAAGAGCCTCACCTGGCAGGCAACTTCCTTCCTTTGCTTTTCCACTCCTCCTGCTTTCTCCCCCCAGCACCAGGTGACGCAGGTGGCAAAGGCCTTTCTTGAGCAAGCAGGCACGCAGCAGGAGCACTCCCTGCAGGCAGGAAAGGAGAAGGCTCTGCAGAAAGCGTCTTTGGGAGCACTTGGTCCAGAAGGACAGGCAGATCTGCTCCAGCACCGCATCAAACAGCCTGATCCCCCGGGAGCCGCGCTCTCTAAGAGCTCTTGCTCCCTAGCACGTCCTTGGCACACCTTAGCAGCCTCTTAGCAGTCCACCTTAGCAGCCTCTTAGCAGTCCTCTCCAGGCAATCTTGCTCCCCACCTTCACACGCCCGGCATCCGCCAGAGAGGCAGACCCCCTCCAGCACTGACACCTCGGGCCCAAATGTCCTAAAGCGAAAGAGGAGCTTGCGCTGGCCACCAGGGCGCAGCACCCCGGGGCAAAACTCTCCCAGGCAGCACATCCTGACCAGGGCTCCAACCACCTACCTACTGCCGAGGACCAACGGAACAAACACGCGCACACACACAAACACACGCCCGCCTGCACACCCTCCTCTCGCTCGCCAGTCACCTGTGGCCTGACCTTTTCCGTCCGCCCGCTCTTCCTCTTTCGGGCGTGTCCGGGATCCCTTGCAGGAAGACGCCACTTGCTGCTTCTCACGGGGAAGCTTCAACTCAAATCTGGAAATGACAAGACGCCACGGTGAAGAGAAGGCACCACTTCCCCTTTGCCTCCTGCCGGCCTTGTACTCAGAAAGAAGGCCTTTCGGGGCACGTGGGGCCCTCCAGGCTCACCCAAGACATGCTTAGGTCACAAACACAGGCCCTGTATGGATCGGGTGCCTTCCACACGATGCCTTTCCTCGGCCAGCCACACACAACACATTCGGGAACCTTGGCTTTTGGAAGCCTCACCCACGAGAAAGAGACCAGTCACAGGAAAATGTGGCCCCCATTCCTCTCTAGGCCTAAGATTGGTTAGCAGTGCCAAACACCGCCACTATTGCCTGTTCCACCCTGGGGAGACCCCCAGAGTCCCAAGTACTTGCAGACAGCAAGCTAGGAAAGAGTTGCTCCGCAGCAAGTCCTTCCTGAGGAGACAAGCTCCAGCAGGACGCTGCTACCAAGCACGAGCTGAGAAGCAAACGTACCGTGGCAACATGAAGACGCTTCTGGGACCCATGCGGAAAGCCGCGCTCCTTCTTCCTTTTACCACCAGGTGTCTCGTCCCTGGCGTCTGAAACAGACACCGAGGTACGTGAGAGCATGCCAGCGCCATTACTGCCTTGCTCCTAAAGGCAGCAAATCTTTCTTGGGCTCAGGGAAGATGCTGCCCCTGGGACACCCTGAAACAAAGCTGTCTTTCCAAATACTAGCCCTCAACGAGGAAAGCAGAAGATGCCCAGCTCAGAGTGCAGAAGGAGGAACACCGTTGCCAGGCGCTTTGCAAGGGCGAGACTCAAGACGGTCAAGGAGGACGCTCCTTCTCTCTGCCTGCAGACATCAGGCACAGGAGAAGGCGTGTGGTTCGCCAGGGTTTCTGCAGGCTGGCGTTTGCCTCTGGAAGGTCTTGCTCTGCCCCTTCTTGGAAAGACAACTCCTGGCTCAGGCGTGCTCTTAGCCCCACAGTGTCTCCAAGCATTCACATGCTTGCATCCATCGCGTGGAAGAGCAGAAAGAGCCGGCCCTTGCTCGGCCTCTGCCCGGTGGCTAAGACCTGCGGGTGCCAACTCCCTCATGGGGGTGCAAGCAGCTGGGCAGGGCCTGATGAGGGATCTTTGGGAACACAGCCTGACCCAAAGGCCCTGGCCCTGGCCCAGAGAACACGCTGGGCAGAGCCCCCCAAGACAGCAGCAGAGAGAAGGAAGAGACAGGCCCGGGAACCAGTGGCTGGGCTACAGCCTTCTTGCATCTCTCTGAGCAAATCTGCTGGCCCTCTGCAGGAGCGAGCCCTTCAGCTCTGACTGCTTTCACATCGCAGCTGCCTAAGGACACCTGGCAGCTTGCGCTCAAGGACAGGGCCCCACGAGAGAGCTGGGGAAGGGCGTTGGGCTGGCGCAAGGAGACATGCCAAGCAGCGGGCGGATGCACACGTGGCCCAGAAGAGCCTCGCTCATGCCGCAAGGGCCTCCAGGGGCCCTGGGAAGGCCTGATTAGCGCCAGAGTCATCGACTTACCCCCAGCAGAGCTTCTAGCAGCTTTCCAGTGCCATCCATGCTGAGGAGGAAGTCGTCATAAAACCTCATTGTCACTTCCTTCTTCCGTACAGAAAGAATGCCAATGCCCTTGAAGACAAAGTCCACGTCCTGTCTTTTTGACATGGCCCAGAAGAACGCCATCGCGGTCTCATGTATGGAACACTGCACCGTTGTCAAAGGCATGCGGGCACACACGGAGAGATTCTTGTACTGCAGAGGGACTATTCTTACGTCACCTAGACCGCAGCAAAAGACGAACAACGTCACCTCGGCAGCAGGCTCCAAGAACAAGGGGACAAGACTTTCTGGCAAGACGCTGCTGCTACAGAGCAGGCTCTTGAATCCCCTGCTGCAGCGCCTAGGAGCGGTTTATGGAGTCCCTCCTGGGAAGAGGCCGAGCACTCTGCAAACTCACGGGCTCAGGGGGGCAGCAGTCATTTGGCCAGGGCAGGAAGCAAAAGAAGAAAACTAACCATCCCGAAGGAACCCTTGACCGGAGGGCAGGACAAGGCGGGCAGATGGGTGCAGGGCCCACGACAAAGGGCCCGGCGCCACGCCATTGTGCCCTCTGGCTAAGCCGATGCCACGTCGATAGATACAAGGGCGAAGCAAAGCGCAAGGACGGCACCGCAGCCCGTAAGGACCATTCGGCCCCTCTGGCCCTTGGTAGCCAGCAAAAGTCTCCCTGCGCTGCTGGGGCCAGCAGCCTATCCCTCCCACGCACCCCGCTGCAGGCGTATTACTAGCAAAGCACACCCGGGGGCCCCTCTGAGCACCTGCTCCTGGCTGGCCTGTCCAGCTCAAACAAGCCAAAGTTGCTCTCAGGCCACTTTGAGGCGTTCAGCCACGTCTTCAGAGCAGTTGGCCTGCCCCTCAAGCTTGGGACAAGGGCAGGCAAAGGTTTTTAACCTGTCTTCTTACCAGGAATGTCTTCTTGAGCGCCCCTGGCCTGGTATTCCTGGGCAACAACCTCCGAAATACGAAACATGGGTCTCCGAACGATCGAAAGCTCCCCGTTCACGGAGCACTCGGAGTGCTTCAGAACATAGAACACCCCCACTCCTAGTATCTTGACACCCTGAGAACAGCAGCAAAGAGGGAGAGAAGGAACAAGCATCAGTAGCCTGGAGACACAAAAACTGTCCGATGGCTTGCCAGAGCGTGGGGGCTGCTGCTCTGCGCCCTGCCCACCCCTAGCATGCCGAGGGCAAGATGGGCCACTTGGGAAAGCTTTGGAGAGAAAGCACATACTCCAGACCTTTCTTTCCTCTTGCTCCTCTGCTCTCCTCAAAAATCTCTTTGCACAAGCAACAGCAGAGACAACATTCCTCCCCTCCATACAGGTGGGGGGAGGGGGTGGCAGGGAGGGGAGCAGGGGGCATTTCCAACAGTGGGCACCAAGTCCTTGGCACTCTGTGGCACAGGGATGTCAGGGCCAGGCAAACCGCCAGCATTTCCGGAGGGGAGGAACAGGACACAAGACCCACCTTGTTCTCTGCCAAGCGCTCTAGAATGTATTCTGAGACGCTGTCCCAAATGCTAACAATCTCTGGAAAGCAAGGCAAAGAGGTATCATGCGCCAAGTCAGCAAGCTCACTACCTTTCAGCACCCCGCTCCCCAGGCAGGTGGCAAGTGCAGGTGAGATGAAACGTACCGCCACCCCAAGCCAAAACACGCAAGGCGCTCCCCAGGACGGCCCTTCCGGACCTCAGCCGCAAGGACACTGCAGGGACGCCTCCGCCCACTTCTAAGCAAGGCTCCTGTCCTTTCAGGTGGCCATGCCAAAGGGCGACCCACCCGCTCGGGAAACGGGGACTAGGTTCCCACAGCAGCGAGAAGACCGTGCAGTGCCTACCCACAGGAGTCACCCACGCTCAGGGCAGCCCCAGCTGCCTCCCCTGCAGGGACCATTTTCACCTCCATTCAACGCCTGCACACACACACGCTCTGCACGGCCACCCGAGCAGCCCCAGCCCTTTCAGCCAGCTGCCAGCTCAGGGCACGCAATCCCCACTGCGAGGCAACCCACGGCTTCTGCCTGCACGTGCCCTGGAAGGCACGGGCAGAGGAAGCTCCTCAGGACAACGAGCCAGCCGGCCCGGCTGCCAAACTCACCCCTGGGCTGCCAACGGTCGAGCGGCCTGCTCTCCCGTGCCACCCACTCGCCCTGTCCAGCCCTCCCCTACAGAGCCCAGCGCTTCCATTGCCTGTCTCGCGGCTCATACCGTCTACAGCCTTACCGTAACGGTTGAGATTCCTGAGCGTTGGAAACATGTCATGCCACAGTTTCGCCATCTTCGCGCCCCCTCGCGCTCAATGGGGCCCTGTAGCAGGAGGGTGCCGAGGAAACTTCTCCTCCCAGGAGCCGCCTCCTCCTCCTCCTCTGCACTTCCCCAGGTAGGCTCCAGCGCTGTCGCGCGGCCTCCCTTCGCCCTCTCGGTGCGCTGCAAAGCAGCTCCTCCAGAGAAGAGCGGTGGCGAGAGCAGCCCCAGCACCTGCACGTGCCAAGGCCTCGCAGGGAAGTGTGGGCAGGGCTCGGGGGCCCCGTGGCGGGAGGGGAGCTGTGACTGTGATGCGGCATGTCCCACTGTGAGCCCAGCCCGTGTCACCAAGGGGCTCACAGGCACCCTTACCGTCCAAAGCATTTCTCTTGGGCCCACAGGAGGGGCAATTTCACAGCCCCAGAGCAGCCAGACTGCAAAGGGGTTTCAGCAGGTCTCCGCTCTGACCTCCTGCTGCAAGTGCGGCTGACCAGAGCAGACTTCCCAGGCCCGGGCGCCACTGAGGGGCCACTGGCTCCATGGATTCCCCCACCACCCCGGGCCCCTGGGCCAGTGCTCCACCACCCTTAGGCTACAGCGCTTTTCCCCGTCTCTCATGGCAATTGCCCCCACTGCCACTACTGCCATTGCCCATCCTCCCGGCCCCCCCCCACCCGGCACCTCTGGGAAGGCTCTGCCTCCACCCTCTCACCCCCCTCCCGTTAGGCCCCTGCCGCCTGATCCTCTTGCGCCTTCTCTTCTCCCGGCTCAACAGCCCCACGCCCTCAGCCTCTCCTCGCACTGCTGGGCTCCAGCTGCCCACCAGCTCCCAGCCCGCCCCACAACGAACGGCTCCTCCAGGGCCACGCTCCCTTCCTGGTGTCCCTGCCCCCCTGCAGCTCCCCCACGGGCCACAGTCCCCTCAGAGGCGCACCTCCTCTGGCATGAAGCGCCTCCTTCCAAAAGTACCTCTCCAGCCATGTCCCCAGCAACGGCTCCTTGCACGGCTCGCCTTCGCTTCCTTCTGCTTTTCTCCAGAAACACGCCTCTGCACCCTTCTCCTCACGAGTGCCCCTTCGTGTGGCCTCCTGTGGCTCCACGGAGGCCGCCCCCAGCTGCGGGATCTGCGGCCCTGCCGCCGCATGCCCCAGGCAGGGGCCGGGCCTCGGTGCCCCGCTCCTCCCTCCCTCCCTCCCTCCCTGCCTGCCTGCCTGCCTGCCTGCCTGCCCGCCCGCTGCCCCAGCGTTGGGGGAAAGCCTTGCCCGGGCCCTGGGCGGCGCTGCGGGCTCCCTGCTGTGCCCAGAGCCCCCGGCCCCGCACGGGCAGCCCCGAGCAGCACGCCCAGGTGGCACTGCTTGCTGCGCAGTAAGGACTGGTGCCAGGGACTGTCGGGGATGGGGGAGGCCCCGCTGCCCGCGGGGAGGCGGGAGGCAGGCAGCGTTGAGCCGGGGCCCGGCAGCCCACCGGGAGCTGGTGGGGGTGTGGGGCAGAGCCATAGCAAGGGAAGGGGCCAGAGTGCAGGAGGCAATCCCAGGTGCCCCCTCCCCGAGCAGAGGGGCCTGGGAGAAGGCAGGGGGTCAGGGCCGGGCCGGGGGCTGGTGGCCGGGTGCTTGGCTGCGCCATGCTGACCTGCTCATGCCAGGGCATGGCTGCTTTGTGCCGATTGCAGGCAGTGTCCCCCCGCGGAGGAGCTGGCCCCTGCTGGCTTCCCCTTGGGCCATGCAGCTGCCTGCCAGTGCTCAAGGTCCCGCCGGGGCTCCAGCGACGCTGGGAGAGGTGCCGAGGGGGCACCGGCTGCTGCTAGCAACTTCCCGGGGACCCCTGAGGCAGTGGCTGGTGCTGAGGGAAGGGCAGCGGGCAAGGAGCCGCAGGCAGCACTTGTTTGACCCATGCGTTGCCTCTGCTTGCAGGCCACACTGCCCAAGGCATTGGGACTTGAGCGCGGCAGCCAGGCGAGGCAGGGCAGCTGCCGCTGAGGCAGCAGAGCCAAGCCCCAAGCCCCTCCGCTCGGTGAGGCTTGGGAAGGGCAGAGCTGGGAGAAGCTGGTGCCCCTCAAACCTCGTTCTCCCAGCAGAGCAGAGGGCACGTAAGGCAGCGCTTTCAGCCAGTGAAAATTGCTGGCTCATGCCTTCCTTTTTCAGAGGCCTGGTTTGCGCAAGGCCAGCGGTGCTGCCTGCCCACCAGTGCCCACCCAGGCTGCGGTCGGAGGAGACCTGCTCCTTGCATTGGTCCCGACCAGAGTTCGGCACCAGAAGACACAGCCCCTGAGGGGGCACCGCAGCACACAAGTGTGGCTTGGCATGCCTGGCTCACCAGCAGAAAGGGACCATGCAGACTAAGGTGGAGTCAATCAGCCAGAACGGAGCACAGAGCAACAATACAGTTGAAAACACAAAGCCTAGCTAAGTGTGTGTGAGGTTCCCCGTGGGGAGCCCCGTGATGCTTCTGGGGAGGCCTTGGGCAGGGAGGTGCCTCCTGCCGAGGCCCCCGGCAGCTGGGATGCCGGCTGCAGGGCTTTCGGCAGCTCCAGCTTCCCTCTTCCTGCCCTGCCAGGGGTGAAGGCCAGGCTGCCTGCAGGGATGGGCTACTGCCGCCCCCAGGCCTCCTGAGGAGGGGCAGTGCAGCCCCAAAACCACCTTGCAAAGCCGGCAGCCCTGGGCGTGGGCTGAGGTGGGTGCCAGGGTGCACGCTGGAGCGCAGACTCTGGGATCCACAGGCCTCCAAGGCCAGGGCCTGCAGGGCCAGGGCAGGGATGACGAGGCTGTGGGGCTCTGACCCTGCAAGAGAGACCGCAGGAACACCTTGTGCTGGCCCTGGGCTGAGAGCAGAGGGGAGCAGGAGGCTTCGTGGCCTCCACGCCCCAAACCAACAGCAAATTTGTGCCCAAAAGCTCTCAGAGGAGGCTTCAGTCCCGGTCAGCTGCCCGTGTCCTGCACTGATTTCGTATGCTCAAACCTTGTGATGGGCAGAAGGCAACATGCTTGTACCCCAAGGCAGCCCCCTTTAGTGGCCAAGCCAAGGACCTGCTCTTAGCATCACTGCAGGAGTAACCGTCTAATTAAAGGCTTGCAATTAGCCCACCTCCAATTAGTGCACAGCAACTCAAACAAAGGGTCTTCTTAAAGGACAAGTCTCCTTAATGCAACCTAAATGGTCCTACGTTCCCTGTGCAGGGGCGACCCTTCTACATCCCCCACCGCCAAGGCTGCGGCGCGCATGGGCATGGGCATTGGCTTCAGGGTCCCAGCTCCTTCCTCAGTGGGAGGCGGCTGCTGCTGGTGGCTTCCTCCATCGCATAGTTGGGCTGACACTATTAAGCCTGCTCCTAATAGGCTCTCTTAAGGCTAATAATGTGGCATACATAGCCAACAAATGCTAGAAGGAGTCACCAAAACTAAAGCAGCACTTTAAAATGCAACTCCTACATTTAGCATCGAGGAAATAAGCCCCTCCACCTTACTCCCAATTTGACACTCTCGGGAGAGTGCTTTAGGGGATGCTAATGCGTGTTTTGCCCTTCCTTGCTCCAACACGGGTCAGGCTCAGCACAGTGGAGAGGGAAAGACTCTGGCGGGGCGGAGGGGGTGGGGTGCGAGCTTTGTGCTCGCCCAGGGCCCTGCACTGGCCCCCTCCTCTGTCCTGCCCCTGAACATCCCAGACTACGTTGGCTACAGTCGCCTGCTCCTTGCCAGGCCTTTGTGTTGACTCTGATGAGCCTTTGGGCGTTTCATGTCACTCTAGGAGCTGGAAGAGAGCCTGCCTCATGACACGGGGTTGCAAGGAGAGCCACTGGCCGTGGAAGAGGACTGCTTGCCTGGCCTCGCTCAGGAGTCCCATCCTGCCCACCCCGGGCATCTCTCTCTTTCCTGCCCGCTGACACGGTCTTTCTCCGGAGGGAAGCAGTGAGGCTACATCTCCGCACAGTGCTGGGTGGCCTGGGGAAGGCCGGGCACATGCCAAGCGGGGAGCTGGACACAGGTCTCCACCGAGTGCTGTCGGGGGGCTGGCACCGGTGCCTGGGGCACGTGTGCTCCAGGCACTTCCCAAATAAGCTCCACTGGTGCGGCCTCCTCTTCACCTGGATGTTGAGTTCCAGGGCCTCCTGCCACGCCTCCTCCAGCAGGAACAGGGCCTGCGCAGGCGTACTGCTTTCCTGCCCTTCAGCCTGCTCCTGGTGGGGAATGCAGGTGTGCGGGCATGTCCGGGTGTCCTGCCTCATTTCAGCAGGGTCACTTGCTCCTGCTGGTTCCTTCTGTGGCCCCACCTGGCCTCACAGAGCCCCACATCCTGCCCGTCAACCCCAAGGGGGACGCAAGGCCCTCAGCTCACCCAAGAGAGAACCCCCAACCTCCCTCTGCTCGTCCACCCACCCGCCTCAGCATATAGCACGGCCCAAGGCCCATCCCTGGGCCCTGGCACTGTCACGGTCCCTCTCCTGACCACAGGACCCACTGGCGCTGGTGAGTGCCCGAGCAGTTAGGCCGCTGTCTTTTCTCCCATGGCCAGTGACTTGCAGGGCTGTGCAGGACCCAGGAGTCCTGCTGGCCTGTCCCTCCATAACGTACCAGGGGCAGGGAGTCGCAGAGCTGCACCTCGGAGGTGCTCTGGGGCCTAGCAAGTGCAGGGGACCGGAGGGGGCCTGGGAGCATGCCTGGGGCCACTGGCACATCAGGACAGGGCAGGAGCCCAGGAGGGAGAATCCAAGCACACGGGTAGCAGGCCCGGCCGGCCCTGCCGAGCTCCACTGGGTTGAAGAGCGGCCCAGCAGGGGCTGTGCAGGGCAGGGAAATGGGGACTGCTCCCCAGCCTCACAGCCCCAGCCTGCAGGGCTGAGGGGCTGCCCTGGCCCACAGGGCCCTGGCACACGCGTTTGCACATGGGAAGGGAGGCATCTGCACCTCCAGGCAGCAGTCAGCGGCTGGCAGGGTAGGGAGACTACGGGCCCTGCGGCAGATGAGCAGAGCCCGTGGGAGCACAAGGAGCAGCCGAGGGCTGACGGAGGCCCAGGGACAAGCACGGCTCATCCCAGCTTTGCCTGCCTGGAGAGCCCTGCAGCTGCAGCAAAAAGCCAGGCATCTGCGCTCCCAGGTGGCCGGCCGCACCGCTCCACCCCACAGCAACTCCCTCCTTTGCCCTTCACCCTTCCCCATGCAACCCTGAGAAGGGCTCCAGTGTCCCTGCACACCAGCCCTCAGAGCACCCCTGGGGCTGTGGGCACGTCAGGTGCAGCTGTGTCCTGGCCACCATGGTGTGCACCGTGCAGTGTCTCTGTGCATGTGGAGAGCGCGGGCGCGTGTGCGGATGTGTGTGCAGCATCATTGGTGTGCCAGGCTGGCGCACGTGCACTGTGCAGGTGCAGGCCTGGCTGTGCGGGAGGGTCTTGGTGAGTGAGAGGTGTGAGCTGTGTGCGTAGCCGTCCTGTGGAGGGTAATGAAGGAAGGGGCATGTGTCTGTGCGTGTGTCTGTGCGCTGTGCTGAGAACGGGTTAGGCGGTGGTGTGCATGCACGTGCACTCTGTGGCGCGCGTGCCTGCATGCTGCGGCCTGTGTGTGGGCGATATTCTGTTCAGGCTCTACAAAATAACTGGAGGAGCACATGGGTTTGTACAGCTCTTCCTTTCATCTTTCAGGAGCACGCTTCCAGACTTCGCCGCAATAGTCACGTTTCCTCTGCACCACCAGCAAGTCCTGGTCCCTTTCCCTTTGAGCCTGGAGAGTCATCCGCTGCCCAGGGCTAGGGCATGGAAAAGGAACCGTTTGGTTTCAGGCACAGGCAGAAGGGCACGGAAATGCTGCAGGCCTAGCGCAGGGCACATCTTCTGGCCTCTGCCTCTGCTGGCATTCCTATGCTTTCTCGGATGGGCGAGGGGCCCCCTGGGGTGCGAGGCAAGGACATGACCACATGACTACCACGGGCAGGTAATCAGCCTGCACAGGAGTCAGGCGCGGGATGAGACTTTGCCCCAAACTGGCATCAAAGCACAGGGCAAGGCCTCCACGTGTGGAGACTTGGGGAGGCAAGGACGGAGCGTGCCTTTGGAAAAGGGAGAGCCAAAGCGTCGCTCCAGGAATCCTGTCACCTTGGGTAGCCCCCGTGTTCTGGTCCCACCTGGGAATCCTACCCCTGAGAGCCCAACACCTGCCCCTGGGCTGGAAGGCTGCCTGCTCCCAGGCCACAGCCTCCAAAGCCTGTTGCTCTCCCTCGACGGGTGCCAGCAAAAGACACCCCCCCCCTCCCCTCCTCTGGGCTCCTCCTGGGTGTGGAAGGAAGGCCAGTGCAGGGGAAGGCAAAACAGCACCCCCAGCTGGAGAAATTTACCAGAGGAAGCGCTTCTCTTGGGAATTCCTCTGCCGATTCAGCTCTACCCTCTGCTTCCACTCTTCCCGACGCGCTTGGTAAGTCTCCAAGACTTGCAGGGTGTGGCTTGCTCGTACAGAAAGCTGCCTGCAAGAGCAGGGAAAAAGTTCCCTCTCCCCTTCTGGCTGAGGCCCTCCTGCCTCTCCCCTCCACCAGCCCCTGCACACCCGCTCCCGCTGGCGGTGCCCGCAGCCTTCAACTTGCCCCATGCAGCTTGGGGCTGCCTGGCATCAGGGCCTTGCCCAAGGCATTGCCACGTCAACAGAAATCAGGGGACACCATACCCAGCCCCATGGCTCAGGAACTGCGCTTCCTCACACCTCGGACAGGTGCTGCCACTGCACCTTTCCAGGCCGGGGCTGGGGCCGGGGCCCGGGCCCGGGCACACTTACTCTTTGTGCAGCCGCGGCAGTCTCTCGGGCTTCCTCTTCTCTGCTCGGGGCACGAAGGCAGCAGTGCTCGCCTCTTTCCCAAGCGGGGGCCCTGGTGAGGCTGGCCGAACCTCCGGCAGTGGTTCAGGATGCCGCCAAGCCTGCGTTGGCGCCAGAGGACAACTCTGAAGCTGCTTCTCACCTCCCTCACGTGCTCTCAACTCTCAGCACGGGGAGAAGCCAGCCACTACAGGGCCTGTGCGTCCCCCCAGCACACTTGTGTCTGCTTTGCCCTCAGAAAGCCCCATGAGGAGCACAGCGCCAGGCAGGGACCCTGCACTCGTAGCCTGGCCACGCTTCACCACACTTCCCTGCTGGCCCCTCTGCTTACCTGTGCTGCCTTGTGCTGATGCCCGCAAGCAGGAATTGCAGTTCGAGGTCTGCCTTGAGCAGGTCCTTCCTGCTTGCCGTCCTCTTCCGCCTTAGAGGAGCTCTCCCAAATTGTCTGCAGCCGGCTAAAAACACACAAGCCGCGTGAGGTGATTGGAGTTCCGGGTGAGGCTGTTCTGCATCTTGCGCTCACAAGCGGCTCGGGGCCAGCCTCTGCAGCACAAGGCAGTTCTGCTGGAGCTTTTGGTGTAGCTGAGTCCTTGCGTTCATGTCAACAGTGAGGAAAGAAAGCCTTGAGCTGCAGCACTGGCAGCGGGCCCAGGAGGCCCTAAGGAAAGCTCGGGATGCCCAGGTGTGGGCCCTCTCTGGGTGGCACAAGGGGAAAACCAATGCCGTTTGCAGCACCCAGAGCCTGCAGAGACCACTAGGCACCTCCTGCCAAAGGCACTGAAGTCAGGAACGTGCTCAGAAAGACTCTGTTTTGGGGTGAAACGGGACTATTAGTGGGGGAGCCACTGTCGGGGAAGGAGGAAGTGTACTAGGCACACAAGCAAGCCCGGCATGTAGTTCTCTCTGGTATGTAGTTCTCTCTGGCACTCCTCCTGTGCCAGACAACCGCCACACCCCTGCCCCTGCCACCCCAGCCCAACAACCTTCGGAAGACATTCACAGGCATTACGTCCAACCTAAAAAGCAGGGAAAACAGACCCTACTCTCTGCTGCTGGGGCAGGGGCTTCTGACTTTCACATTCCTCTGAGAAGTGCTCTCATTCCCACTGCAACCAAAGGAGGGCCCTTCACATCCATAGGGGAGCAGAAAAACACCCGCCACTGCTGCAGTACTTCTTGCATCAACGCCAGTCCCTGGGACACCACTTGACAACCTCACAGACTTCATACCCACAGAGCGTACAGAAACAGAAACAGCTCCCTCCCTCCCAGAAGCCCAAAAGCACACGGCCACCCGCATGCTTTGCTCCAAGAGCCTCACCTGGCAGCTGGCTTGTTTCCCCTGCTTTCCCATGCCTTTCCTCCCTTCCAGCTGGCCCCAGAGAACGGGGGTGGAGAAAGCCTTTCTCGAGACAGGAGGCGCCCACCACAAGCACTGCCTGGAAGTAGCAAGGCAGAGGAGGCTCCTCAGCAAGCATCGTTCTTTGTCACCATTTGAACAAGAAGGACAGGCAGCTGTGCTCCAGCATCGGACCAAAGAGCCCAATTCCCTTGGAGCTTTGCTCCCAAGCAGGTCTTAGGCCCTTGCTGGCGCACGATCGCGTCCAGCCTTTCCTTTCTGCAGGGCAGTCTTCTGCCCTAGAGTTCTGTGCTGCTTCTACTGCTTTCTCTAGCCCTTAGGCTTCAAAAAGGGGACATGGCTGGCAGGTCCTGGGGACCTCATGCTACTCTCTCCTTTGGCGTGGCTGCAGGCTGGAGGGCAGAGTGTCACACGAGAAGGGGAACAGATTCCTGCCCATCTCTAAGGCGCTCACATGCACAGACTTGCAAGCTAGAGCAGGGCCCCGAGTGCCAGGGCAAAGTGCCCCTCAGCAGTGGCAGCTGCAGTTGGAGCTGCACAACTGCCCCGAGAGCCCCTTCCAGGAGGAGTGCCCCCAGATCTGTCGTGATGAGCAAAGAGAGGCACAGGAGAAGCAGGCCACTAGGCCCGGCACGGCATGTTAAGCTTGCCTCCAGCCCCTCCGCTGCACAGGACAAAAGGAAAACAAACACACCTCTCTCACCAGCCAGCTGGCACTTTACCTTTTCCCTCAGTCTGCTTGTTCTGCTCCCTGTCTTTTGCCGGCCCGCCTTTGGCAGCCTCCCGACACCCTCCGGAGGAAGATGCTGGTCGCACAGGCACAGGCGTGATGACCTCACCCTCACTCCTGGAAACAAGAAAGGGACGAGAGAGACGCTGACAGCAGAGCCTTGCAGAAACCTCCTCTACATGCTTGCCCTCCATCTAGAAAGAGAAAGTCACCAAAAGACTTGTTGGCCGCCCTTCACGTTGCAGTCGGACAGAGTCTACGCAAGAAACAACCCCTTCAAAGAGCTCCAAGAGCACAAGGTCACCCTCAGCCTTTTCTCCAAGAGCCTCACCTGGCAGGCAACTTCCTTCCTTTGCTTTTCCACTCCTCCTGCTTTCTCCCCCCAGCACCAGGTGACGCAGGTGGCAAAGGCCTTTCTTGAGCAAGCAGGCACGCAGCAGGAGCACTCCCTGCAGGCAGGAAAGGAGAAGGCTCTGCAGAAAGCGTCTTTGGGAGCACTTGGTCCAGAAGGACAGGCAGATCTGCTCCAGCACCGCATCAAACAGCCTGATCCCCCGGGAGCCGCGCTCTCTAAGAGCTCTTGCTCCCTAGCACGTCCTTGGCACACCTTAGCAGCCTCTTAGCAGTCCACCTTAGCAGCCTCTTAGCAGTCCTCTCCAGGCAATCTTGCTCCCCACCTTCACACGCCCGGCATCCGCCAGAGAGGCAGACCCCCTCCAGCACTGACACCTCGGGCCCAAATGTCCTAAAGCGAAAGAGGAGCTTGCGCTGGCCACCAGGGCGCAGCACCCCGGGGCAAAACTCTCCCAGGCAGCACATCCTGACCAGGGCTCCAACCACCTACCTACTGCCGAGGACCAACGGAACAAACACGCGCACACACACAAACACACGCCCGCCTGCACACCCTCCTCTCGCTCGCCAGTCACCTGTGGCCTGACCTTTTCCGTCCGCCCGCTCTTCCTCTTTCGGGCGTGTCCGGGATCCCTTGCAGGAAGACGCCACTTGCTGCTTCTCACGGGGAAGCTTCAACTCAAATCTGGAAATGACAAGACGCCACGGTGAAGAGAAGGCACCACTTCCCCTTTGCCTCCTGCCGGCCTTGTACTCAGAAAGAAGGCCTTTCGGGGCACGTGGGGCCCTCCAGGCTCACCCAAGACATGCTTAGGTCACAAACACAGGCCCTGTATGGATCGGGTGCCTTCCACACGATGCCTTTCCTCGGCCAGCCACACACAGCACATTCGGGAACCTTGGCTTTTGGAAGCCTCACCCACGAGAAAGAGACCAGTCACAGGAAAATGTGGCCCCCATTCCTCTCTAGGCCTAAGATTGGTTAGCAGTGCCAAACACCGCCACTATTGCCTGTTCCACCCTGGGGAGACCCCCAGAGTCCCAAGTACTTGCAGACAGCAAGCTAGGAAAGAGTTGCTCCGCAGCAAGTCCTTCCTGAGGAGACAAGCTCCAGCAGGACGCTGCTACCAAGCACGAGCTGAGAAGCAAACGTACCGTGGCAACATGAAGACGCTTCTGGGACCCATGCGGAAAGCCGCGCTCCTTCTTCCTTTTACCACCAGGTGTCTCGTCCCTGGCGTCTGAAACAGACACCGAGGTACGTGAGAGCATGCCAGCGCCATTACTGCCTTGCTCCTAAAGGCAGCAAATCTTTCTTGGGCTCAGGGAAGATGCTGCCCCTGGGACACCCTGAAACAAAGCTGTCTTTCCAAATACTAGCCCTCAACGAGGAAAGCAGAAGATGCCCAGCTCAGAGTGCAGAAGGAGGAACACCGTTGCCAGGCGCTTTGCAAGGGCGAGACTCAAGACGGTCAAGGAGGACGCTCCTTCTCTCTGCCTGCAGACATCAGGCACAGGAGAAGGCGTGTGGTTCGCCAGGGTTTCTGCAGGCTGGCGTTTGCCTCTGGAAGGTCTTGCTCTGCCCCTTCTTGGAAAGACAACTCCTGGCTCAGGCGTGCTCTTAGCCCCACAGTGTCTCCAAGCATTCACATGCTTGCATCCATCGCGTGGAAGAGCAGAAAGAGCCGGCCCTTGCTCGGCCTCTGCCCGGTGGCTAAGACCTGCGGGTGCCAACTCCCTCATGGGGGTGCAAGCAGCTGGGCAGGGCCTGATGAGGGATCTTTGGGAACACAGCCTGACCCAAAGGCCCTGGCCCTGGCCCAGAGAACACGCTGGGCAGAGCCCCCCAAGACAGCAGCAGAGAGAAGGAAGAGACAGGCCCGGGAACCAGTGGCTGGGCTACAGCCTTCTTGCATCTCTCTGAGCAAATCTGCTGGCCCTCTGCAGGAGCGAGCCCTTCAGCTCTGACTGCTTTCACATCGCAGCTGCCTAAGGACACCTGGCAGCTTGCGCTCAAGGACAGGGCCCCACGAGAGAGCTGGGGAAGGGCGTTGGGCTGGCGCAAGGAGACATGCCAAGCAGCGGGCGGATGCACGCGTGGCCCAGAAGAGCCTCGCTCATGCCGCAAGGGCCTCCAGGGGCCCTGGGAAGGCCTGATTAGCGCCAGAGTCATCGACTTACCCCCAGCAGAGCTTCTAGCAGCTTTCCAGTGCCATCCATGCTGAGGAGGAAGTCGTCATAAAACCTCATTGTCACTTCCTTCTTCCGTACAGAAAGAATGCCAATGCCCTTGAAGACAAAGTCCACGTCCTGTCTTTTTGACATGGCCCAGAAGAATGCCATCGCGGTCTCATGTATGGAACACTGCACCGTTGTCAAAGGCATGCGGGCACACACGGAGAGATTCTTGTACTGCAGAGGGACTATTCTTACGTCACCTAGACCGCAGCAAAAGACGAACAACGTCACCTTGGCAGCAGGCTCCAAGAACAAGGGGACAAGACTTTCTGGCAAGACGCTGCTGCTACAGAGCAGGCTCTTGAATCCCCTGCTGCAGCGCCTAGGAGCGGTTTATGGAGTCCCTCCTGGGAAGAGGCCGAGCACTCTGCAAACTCACGGGCTCAGGGGGGCAGCAGTCATTTGGCCAGGGCAGGAAGCAAAAGAAGAAAACTAACCATCCCGAAGGAACCCTTGACCGGAGGGCAGGACAAGGCGGGCAGATGGGTGCAGGGCCCACGACAAAGGGCCCGGCGCCACGCCATTGTGCCCTCTGGCTAAGCCGATGCCACGTCGATAGATACAAGGGCGAAGCAAAGCGCAAGGACGGCACCGCAGCCCGTAAGGACCATTCGGCCCCTCTGGCCCTTGGTAGCCAGCAAAAGTCTCCCTGCGCTGCTGGGGCCAGCAGCCTATCCCTCCCACGCACCCCGCTGCAGGCGTATTACTAGCAAAGCACACCTGGGGGCCCCTCTGAGCACCTGCTCCTGGCTGGCCTGTCCAGCTCAAACAAGCCAAAGTTGCTCTCAGGCCACTTTGAGGCGTTCAGCCATGTCTTCAGAGCAGTTGGCCTGCCCCTCAAGCTTGGGGCAAGGGCAGGCAAAGGTTTTTAACCTGTCTTCTTACCAGGAATGTCTTCTTGAGCGCCCCTGGCCTGGTATTCCTGGGCAACAACCTCCGAAATACGAAACATGGGTCTCCGAACGATCGAAAGCTCCCCGTTCACGGAGCACTCGGAGTGCTTCAGAACATAGAACACCCCCACTCCTAGTATCTTGACACCCTGAGAACAGCAGCAAAGAGGGAGAGAAGGAACAAGCATCAGTAGCCTGGAGACACAAAAACTGTCCGATGGCTTGCCAGAGCGTGGGGGCTGCTGCTCTGCGCCCTGCCCACCCCTAGCATGCCGAGGGCAAGATGGGCCACTTGGGAAAGCTTTGGAGAGAAAGCACATACTCCAGACCTTTCTTTCCTCTTGCTCCTCTGCTCTCCTCAAAAATCTCTTTGCACAAGCAACAGCAGAGACAACATTCCTCCCCTCCATACAGGTGGGGGGAGGGGGTGGCAGGGAGGGGAGCAGGGGGCATTTCCAACAGTGGGCACCAAGTCCTTGGCACTCTGTGGCACAGGGATGTCAGGGCCAGGCAAACCGCCAGCATTTCCGGAGGGGAGGAACAGGACACAAGACCCACCTTGTTCTCTGCCAAGCGCTCTAGAATGTATTCTGAGACGCTGTCCCAAATGCTAACAATCTCTGGAAAGCAAGGCAAAGAGGTATCATGCGCCAAGTCAGCAAGCTCACTACCTTTCAGCACCCCGCTCCCCAGGCAGGTGGCAAGTGCAGGTGAGATGAAACGTACCGCCACCCCAAGCCAAAACACGCAAGGCGCTCCCCAGGACGGCCCTTCCGGACCTCAGCCGCAAGGACACTGCAGGGACGCCTCCGCCCACTTCTAAGCAAGGCTCCTGTCCTTTCAGGTGGCCATGCCAAAGGGCGACCCACCCGCTCGGGAAACGGGGACTAGGTTCCCACAGCAGCGAGAAGACCGTGCAGTGCCTACCCACAGGAGTCACCCACGCTCAGGGCAGCCCCAGCTGCCTCCCCTGCAGGGACCATTTTCACCTCCATTCAACGCCTGCACACACACACGCTCTGCACGGCCACCCGAGCAGCCCCAGCCCTTTCAGCCAGCTGCCAGCTCAGGGCACGCAATCCCCACTGCGAGGCAACCCACGGCTTCTGCCTGCACGTGCCCTGGAAGGCACGGGCAGAGGAAGCTCCTCAGGACAACGAGCCAGCCGGCCCGGCTGCCAAACTCACCCCTGGGCTGCCAACGGTCGAGCGGCCTGCTCTCCCGTGCCACCCACTCGCCCTGTCCAGCCCTCCCCTACAGAGCCCAGCGCTTCCATTGCCTGTCTCGCGGCTCATACCGTCTACAGCCTTACCGTAACGGTTGAGATTCCTGAGCGTTGGAAACATGTCATGCCACAGTTTCGCCATCTTCGCGCCCCCTCGCGCTCAATGGGGCCCTGTAGCAGGAGGGTGCCGAGGAAACTTCTCCTCCCAGGAGCCGCCTCCTCCTCCTCCTCTGCACTTCCCCAGGTAGGCTCCAGCGCTGTCGCGCGGCCTCCCTTCGCCCTCTCGGTGCGCTGCAAAGCAGCTCCTCCAGAGAAGAGCGGTGGCGAGAGCAGCCCCAGCACCTGCACGTGCCAAGGCCTCGCAGGGAAGTGTGGGCAGGGCTCGGGGGCCCCGTGGCGGGAGGGGAGCTGTGACTGTGATGCGGCATGTCCCACTGTGAGCCCAGCCCGTGTCACCAAGGGGCTCACAGGCACCCTTACCGTCCAAAGCATTTCTCTTGGGCCCACAGGAGGGGCAATTTCACAGCCCCAGAGCAGCCAGACTGCAAAGGGGTTTCAGCAGGTCTCCGCTCTGACCTCCTGCTGCAAGTGCGGCTGACCAGAGCAGACTTCCCAGGCCCGGGCGCCACTGAGGGGCCACTGGCTCCATGGATTCCCCCACCACCCCGGGCCCCTGGGCCAGTGCTCCACCACCCTTAGGCTACAGCGCTTTTCCCCGTCTCTCATGGCAATTGCCCCCACTGCCACTACTGCCATTGCCCATCCTCCCGGCCCCCCCCCACCCGGCACCTCTGGGAAGGCTCTGCCTCCACCCTCTCACCCCCCTCCCGTTAGGCCCCTGCCGCCTGATCCTCTTGCGCCTTCTCTTCTCCCGGCTCAACAGCCCCACGCCCTCAGCCTCTCCTCGCACTGCTGGGCTCCAGCTGCCCACCAGCTCCCAGCCCGCCCCACAACGAACGGCTCCTCCAGGGCCACGCTCCCTTCCTGGTGTCCCTGCCCCCCTGCAGCTCCCCCACGGGCCACAGTCCCCTCAGAGGCGCACCTCCTCTGGCATGAAGCGCCTCCTTCCAAAAGTACCTCTCCAGCCATGTCCCCAGCAACGGCTCCTTGCACGGCTCGCCTTCGCTTCCTTCTGCTTTTCTCCAGAAACACGCCTCTGCACCCTTCTCCTCACGAGTGCCCCTTCGTGTGGCCTCCTGTGGCTCCACGGAGGCCGCCCCCAGCTGCGGGATCTGCGGCCCTGCCGCCGCATGCCCCAGGCAGGGGCCGGGCCTCGGTGCCCCGCTCCTCCCTCCCTCCCTCCCTCCCTGCCTGCCTGCCTGCCTGCCTGCCTGCCCGCCCGCTGCCCCAGCGTTGGGGGAAAGCCTTGCCCGGGCCCTGGGCGGCGCTGCGGGCTCCCTGCTGTGCCCAGAGCCCCCGGCCCCGCACGGGCAGCCCCGAGCAGCACGCCCAGGTGGCACTGCTTGCTGCGCAGTAAGGACTGGTGCCAGGGACTGTCGGGGATGGGGGAGGCCCCGCTGCCCGCGGGGAGGCGGGAGGCAGGCAGCGTTGAGCCGGGGCCCGGCAGCCCACCGGGAGCTGGTGGGGGTGTGGGGCAGAGCCATAGCAAGGGAAGGGGCCAGAGTGCAGGAGGCAATCCCAGGTGCCCCCTCCCCGAGCAGAGGGGCCTGGGAGAAGGCAGGGGGTCAGGGCCGGGCCGGGGGCTGGTGGCCGGGTGCTTGGCTGCGCCATGCTGACCTGCTCATGCCAGGGCATGGCTGCTTTGTGCCGATTGCAGGCAGTGTCCCCCCGCGGAGGAGCTGGCCCCTGCTGGCTTCCCCTTGGGCCATGCAGCTGCCTGCCAGTGCTCAAGGTCCCGCCGGGGCTCCAGCGACGCTGGGAGAGGTGCCGAGGGGGCACCGGCTGCTGCTAGCAACTTCCCGGGGACCCCTGAGGCAGTGGCTGGTGCTGAGGGAAGGGCAGCGGGCAAGGAGCCGCAGGCAGCACTTGTTTGACCCATGCGTTGCCTCTGCTTGCAGGCCACACTGCCCAAGGCATTGGGACTTGAGCGCGGCAGCCAGGCGAGGCAGGGCAGCTGCCGCTGAGGCAGCAGAGCCAAGCCCCAAGCCCCTCCGCTCGGTGAGGCTTGGGAAGGGCAGAGCTGGGAGAAGCTGGTGCCCCTCAAACCTCGTTCTCCCAGCAGAGCAGAGGGCACGTAAGGCAGCGCTTTCAGCCAGTGAAAATTGCTGGCTCATGCCTTCCTTTTTCAGAGGCCTGGTTTGCGCAAGGCCAGCGGTGCTGCCTGCCCACCAGTGCCCACCCAGGCTGCGGTCGGAGGAGACCTGCTCCTTGCATTGGTCCCGACCAGAGTTCGGCACCAGAAGACACAGCCCCTGAGGGGGCACCGCAGCACACAAGTGTGGCTTGGCATGCCTGGCTCACCAGCAGAAAGGGACCATGCAGACTAAGGTGGAGTCAATCAGCCAGAACGGAGCACAGAGCAACAATACAGTTGAAAACACAAAGCCTAGCTAAGTGTGTGTGAGGTTCCCCGTGGGGAGCCCCGTGATGCTTCTGGGGAGGCCTTGGGCAGGGAGGTGCCTCCTGCCGAGGCCCCCGGCAGCTGGGATGCCGGCTGCAGGGCTTTCGGCAGCTCCAGCTTCCCTCTTCCTGCCCTGCCAGGGGTGAAGGCCAGGCTGCCTGCAGGGATGGGCTACTGCCGCCCCCAGGCCTCCTGAGGAGGGGCAGTGCAGCCCCAAAACCACCTTGCAAAGCCGGCAGCCCTGGGCGTGGGCTGAGGTGGGTGCCAGGGTGCACGCTGGAGCGCAGACTCTGGGATCCACAGGCCTCCAAGGCCAGGGCCTGCAGGGCCAGGGCAGGGATGACGAGGCTGTGGGGCTCTGACCCTGCAAGAGAGACCGCAGGAACACCTTGTGCTGGCCCTGGGCTGAGAGCAGAGGGGAGCAGGAGGCTTCGTGGCCTCCACGCCCCAAACCAACAGCAAATTTGTGCCCAAAAGCTCTCAGAGGAGGCTTCAGTCCCGGTCAGCTGCCCGTGTCCTGCACTGATTTCGTATGCTCAAACCTTGTGATGGGCAGAAGGCAACATGCTTGTACCCCAAGGCAGCCCCCTTTAGTGGCCAAGCCAAGGACCTGCTCTTAGCATCACTGCAGGAGTAACCGTCTAATTAAAGGCTTGCAATTAGCCCACCTCCAATTAGTGCACAGCAACTCAAACAAAGGGTCTTCTTAAAGGACAAGTCTCCTTAATGCAACCTAAATGGTCCTACGTTCCCTGTGCAGGGGCGACCCTTCTACATCCCCCACCGCCAAGGCTGCGGCGCGCATGGGCATGGGCATGGGCATTGGCTTCAGGGTCCCAGCTCCTTCCTCAGTGGGAGGCGGCTGCTGCTGGTGGCTTCCTCCATCGCATAGTTGGGCTGACACTATTAAGCCTGCTCCTAATAGGCTCTCTTAAGGCTAATAATGTGGCATACATAGCCAACAAATGCTAGAAGGAGTCACCAAAACTAAAGCAGCACTTTAAAATGCAACTCCTACATTTAGCATCGAGGAAATAAGCCCCTCCACCTTACTCCCAATTTGACACTCTCGGGAGAGTGCTTTAGGGGATGCTAATGCGTGTTTTGCCCTTCCTTGCTCCAACACGGGTCAGGCTCAGCACAGTGGAGAGGGAAAGACTCTGGCGGGGCGGAGGGGGTGGGGTGCGAGCTTTGTGCTCGCCCAGGGCCCTGCACTGGCCCCCTCCTCTGTCCTGCCCCTGAACATCCCAGACTACGTTGGCTACAGTCGCCTGCTCCTTGCCAGGCCTTTGTGTTGACTCTGATGAGCCTTTGGGCGTTTCATGTCACTCTAGGAGCTGGAAGAGAGCCTGCCTCATGACACGGGGTTGCAAGGAGAGCCACTGGCCGTGGAAGAGGACTGCTTGCCTGGCCTCGCTCAGGAGTCCCATCCTGCCCACCCCGGGCATCTCTCTCTTTCCTGCCCGCTGACACGGTCTTTCTCCGGAGGGAAGCAGTGAGGCTACATCTCCGCACAGTGCTGGGTGGCCTGGGGAAGGCCGGGCACATGCCAAGCGGGGAGCTGGACACAGGTCTCCACCGAGTGCTGTCGGGGGGCTGGCACCGGTGCCTGGGGCACGTGTGCTCCAGGCACTTCCCAAATAAGCTCCACTGGTGCGGCCTCCTCTTCACCTGGATGTTGAGTTCCAGGGCCTCCTGCCACGCCTCCTCCAGCAGGAACAGGGCCTGCGCAGGCGTACTGCTTTCCTGCCCTTCAGCCTGCTCCTGGTGGGGAATGCAGGTGTGCGGGCATGTCCGGGTGTCCTGCCTCATTTCAGCAGGGTCACTTGCTCCTGCTGGTTCCTTCTGTGGCCCCACCTGGCCTCACAGAGCCCCACATCCTGCCCGTCAACCCCAAGGGGGACGCAAGGCCCTCAGCTCACCCAAGAGAGAACCCCCAACCTCCCTCTGCTCGTCCACCCACCCGCCTCAGCATATAGCACGGCCCAAGGCCCATCCCTGGGCCCTGGCACTGTCACGGTCCCTCTCCTGACCACAGGACCCACTGGCGCTGGTGAGTGCCCGAGCAGTTAGGCCGCTGTCTTTTCTCCCATGGCCAGTGACTTGCAGGGCTGTGCAGGACCCAGGAGTCCTGCTGGCCTGTCCCTCCATAACGTACCAGGGGCAGGGAGTCGCAGAGCTGCACCTCGGAGGTGCTCTGGGGCCTAGCAAGTGCAGGGGACCGGAGGGGGCCTGGGAGCATGCCTGGGGCCACTGGCACATCAGGACAGGGCAGGAGCCCAGGAGGGAGAATCCAAGCACACGGGTAGCAGGCCCGGCCGGCCCTGCCGAGCTCCACTGGGTTGAAGAGCGGCCCAGCAGGGGCTGTGCAGGGCAGGGAAATGGGGACTGCTCCCCAGCCTCACAGCCCCAGCCTGCGGGGCTGAGGGGCTGCCCTGGCCCACAGGGCCCTGGCACACGCGTTTGCACATGGGAAGGGAGGCATCTGCACCTCCAGGCAGCAGTCAGCGGCTGGCAGGGTAGGGAGACTACGGGCCCTGCGGCAGATGAGCAGAGCCCGTGGGAGCACAAGGAGCAGCCGAGGGCTGACGGAGGCCCAGGGACAAGCACGGCTCATCCCAGCTTTGCCTGCCTGGAGAGCCCTGCAGCTGCAGCAAAAAGCCAGGCATCTGCGCTCCCAGGTGGCCGGCCGCACCGCTCCACCCCACAGCAACTCCCTCCTTTGCCCTTCACCCTTCCCCATGCAACCCTGAGAAGGGCTCCAGCGTCCCTGCACACCAGCCCTCAGAGCACCCCTGGGGCTGTGGGCACGTCAGGTGCAGCTGTGTCCTGGCCACCATGGTGTGCACCGTGCAGTGTCTCTGTGCATGTGGAGAGCGCGGGCGCGTGTGCGGATGTGTGTGCAGCATCATTGGTGTGCCAGGCTGGCGCACGTGCACTGTGCAGGTGCAGGCCTGGCTGTGCGGGAGGGTCTTGGTGAGTGAGAGGTGTGAGCTGTGTGCGTAGCCGTCCTGTGGAGGGTAATGAAGGAAGGGGCATGTGTCTGTGCGTGTGTCTGTGCGCTGTGCTGAGAACGGGTTAGGCGGTGGTGTGCATGCACGTGCACTCTGTGGCGCGCGTGCCTGCATGCTGCGGCCTGTGTGTGGGCGATATTCTGTTCAGGCTCTACAAAATAACTGGAGGAGCACATGGGTTTGTACAGCTCTTCCTTTCATCTTTCAGGAGCACGCTTCCAGACTTCGCCGCAATAGTCACGTTTCCTCTGCACCACCAGCAAGTCCTGGTCCCTTTCCCTTTGAGCCTGGAGAGTCATCCGCTGCCCAGGGCTAGGGCATGGAAAAGGAACCGTTTGGTTTCAGGCACAGGCAGAAGGGCACGGAAATGCTGCAGGCCTAGCGCAGGGCACATCTTCTGGCCTCTGCCTCTGCTGGCATTCCTATGCTTTCTCGGATGGGCGAGGGGCCCCCTGGGGTGCGAGGCAAGGACATGACCACATGACTACCACGGGCAGGTAATCAGCCTGCACAGGAGTCAGGCGCGGGATGAGACTTTGCCCCAAACTGGCATCAAAGCACAGGGCAAGGCCTCCACGTGTGGAGACTTGGGGAGGCAAGGACGGAGCGTGCCTTTGGAAAAGGGAGAGCCAAAGCGTCGCTCCAGGAATCCTGTCACCTTGGGTAGCCCCCGTGTTCTGGTCCCACCTGGGAATCCTACCCCTGAGAGCCCAACACCTGCCCCTGGGCTGGAAGGCTGCCTGCTCCCAGGCCACAGCCTCCAAAGCCTGTTGCTCTCCCTCGACGGGTGCCAGCAAAAGACACCCCCCCCCTCCCCTCCTCTGGGCTCCTCCTGGGTGTGGAAGGAAGGCCAGTGCAGGGGAAGGCAAAACAGCACCCCCAGCTGGAGAAATTTACCAGAGGAAGCGCTTCTCTTGGGAATTCCTCTGCCGATTCAGCTCTACCCTCTGCTTCCACTCTTCCCGACGCGCTTGGTAAGTCTCCAAGACTTGCAGGGTGTGGCTTGCTCGTACAGAAAGCTGCCTGCAAGAGCAGGGAAAAAGTTCCCTCTCCCCTTCTGGCTGAGGCCCTCCTGCCTCTCCCCTCCACCAGCCCCTGCACACCCGCTCCCGCTGGCGGTGCCCGCAGCCTTCAACTTGCCCCATGCAGCTTGGGGCTGCCTGGCATCAGGGCCTTGCCCAAGGCATTGCCACGTCAACAGAAATCAGGGGACACCATACCCAGCCCCATGGCTCAGGAACTGCGCTTCCTCACACCTCGGACAGGTGCTGCCACTGCACCTTTCCAGGCCGGGGCTGGGGCCGGGGCCCGGGCCCGGGCACACTTACTCTTTGTGCAGCCGCGGCAGTCTCTCGGGCTTCCTCTTCTCTGCTCGGGGCACGAAGGCAGCAGTGCTCGCCTCTTTCCCAAGCGGGGGCCCTGGTGAGGCTGGCCGAACCTCCGGCAGTGGTTCAGGATGCCGCCAAGCCTGCGTTGGCGCCAGAGGACAACTCTGAAGCTGCTTCTCACCTCCCTCACGTGCTCTCAACTCTCAGCACGGGGAGAAGCCAGCCACTACAGGGCCTGTGCGTCCCCCCAGCACACTTGTGTCTGCTTTGCCCTCAGAAAGCCCCATGAGGAGCACAGCGCCAGGCAGGGACCCTGCACTCGTAGCCTGGCCACGCTTCACCACACTTCCCTGCTGGCCCCTCTGCTTACCTGTGCTGCCTTGTGCTGATGCCCGCAAGCAGGAATTGCAGTTCGAGGTCTGCCTTGAGCAGGTCCTTCCTGCTTGCCGTCCTCTTCCGCCTTAGAGGAGCTCTCCCAAATTGTCTGCAGCCGGCTAAAAACACACAAGCCGCGTGAGGTGATTGGAGTTCCGGGTGAGGCTGTTCTGCATCTTGCGCTCACAAGCGGCTCGGGGCCAGCCTCTGCAGCACAAGGCAGTTCTGCTGGAGCTTTTGGTGTAGCTGAGTCCTTGCGTTCATGTCAACAGTGAGGAAAGAAAGCCTTGAGCTGCAGCACTGGCAGCGGGCCCAGGAGGCCCTAAGGAAAGCTCGGGATGCCCAGGTGTGGGCCCTCTCTGGGTGGCACAAGGGGAAAACCAATGCCGTTTGCAGCACCCAGAGCCTGCAGAGACCACTAGGCACCTCCTGCCAAAGGCACTGAAGTCAGGAACGTGCTCAGAAAGACTCTGTTTTGGGGTGAAACGGGACTATTAGTGGGGGAGCCACTGTCGGGGAAGGAGGAAGTGTACTAGGCACACAAGCAAGCCCGGCATGTAGTTCTCTCTGGTATGTAGTTCTCTCTGGCACTCCTCCTGTGCCAGACAACCGCCACACCCCTGCCCCTGCCACCCCAGCCCAACAACCTTCGGAAGACATTCACAGGCATTACGTCCAACCTAAAAAGCAGGGAAAACAGACCCTACTCTCTGCTGCTGGGGCAGGGGCTTCTGACTTTCACATTCCTCTGAGAAGTGCTCTCATTCCCACTGCAACCAAAGGAGGGCCCTTCACATCCATAGGGGAGCAGAAAAACACCCGCCACTGCTGCAGTACTTCTTGCATCAACGCCAGTCCCTGGGACACCACTTGACAACCTCACAGACTTCATACCCACAGAGCGTACAGAAACAGAAACAGCTCCCTCCCTCCCAGAAGCCCAAAAGCACACGGCCACCCGCATGCTTTGCTCCAAGAGCCTCACCTGGCAGCTGGCTTGTTTCCCCTGCTTTCCCATGCCTTTCCTCCCTTCCAGCTGGCCCCAGAGAACGGGGGTGGAGAAAGCCTTTCTCGAGACAGGAGGCGCCCACCACAAGCACTGCCTGGAAGTAGCAAGGCAGAGGAGGCTCCTCAGCAAGCATCGTTCTTTGTCACCATTTGAACAAGAAGGACAGGCAGCTGTGCTCCAGCATCGGACCAAAGAGCCCAATTCCCTTGGAGCTTTGCTCCCAAGCAGGTCTTAGGCCCTTGCTGGCGCACGATCGCGTCCAGCCTTTCCTTTCTGCAGGGCAGTCTTCTGCCCTAGAGTTCTGTGCTGCTTCTACTGCTTTCTCTAGCCCTTAGGCTTCAAAAAGGGGACATGGCTGGCAGGTCCTGGGGACCTCATGCTACTCTCTCCTTTGGCGTGGCTGCAGGCTGGAGGGCAGAGTGTCACACGAGAAGGGGAACAGATTCCTGCCCATCTCTAAGGCGCTCACATGCACAGACTTGCAAGCTAGAGCAGGGCCCCGAGTGCCAGGGCAAAGTGCCCCTCAGCAGTGGCAGCTGCAGTTGGAGCTGCACAACTGCCCCGAGAGCCCCTTCCAGGAGGAGTGCCCCCAGATCTGTCGTGATGAGCAAAGAGAGGCACAGGAGAAGCAGGCCACTAGGCCCGGCACGGCATGTTAAGCTTGCCTCCAGCCCCTCCGCTGCACAGGACAAAAGGAAAACAAACACACCTCTCTCACCAGCCAGCTGGCACTTTACCTTTTCCCTCAGTCTGCTTGTTCTGCTCCCTGTCTTTTGCCGGCCCGCCTTTGGCAGCCTCCCGACACCCTCCGGAGGAAGATGCTGGTCGCACAGGCACAGGCGTGATGACCTCACCCTCACTCCTGGAAACAAGAAAGGGACGAGAGAGACGCTGACAGCAGAGCCTTGCAGAAACCTCCTCTACATGCTTGCCCTCCATCTAGAAAGAGAAAGTCACCAAAAGACTTGTTGGCCGCCCTTCACGTTGCAGTCGGACAGAGTCTACGCAAGAAACAACCCCTTCAAAGAGCTCCAAGAGCACAAGGTCACCCTCAGCCTTTTCTCCAAGAGCCTCACCTGGCAGGCAACTTCCTTCCTTTGCTTTTCCACTCCTCCTGCTTTCTCCCCCCAGCACCAGGTGACGCAGGTGGCAAAGGCCTTTCTTGAGCAAGCAGGCACGCAGCAGGAGCACTCCCTGCAGGCAGGAAAGGAGAAGGCTCTGCAGAAAGCGTCTTTGGGAGCACTTGGTCCAGAAGGACAGGCAGATCTGCTCCAGCACCGCATCAAACAGCCTGATCCCCCGGGAGCCGCGCTCTCTAAGAGCTCTTGCTCCCTAGCACGTCCTTGGCACACCTTAGCAGCCTCTTAGCAGTCCACCTTAGCAGCCTCTTAGCAGTCCTCTCCAGGCAATCTTGCTCCCCACCTTCACACGCCCGGCATCCGCCAGAGAGGCAGACCCCCTCCAGCACTGACACCTCGGGCCCAAATGTCCTAAAGCGAAAGAGGAGCTTGCGCTGGCCACCAGGGCGCAGCACCCCGGGGCAAAACTCTCCCAGGCAGCACATCCTGACCAGGGCTCCAACCACCTACCTACTGCCGAGGACCAACGGAACAAACACGCGCACACACACAAACACACGCCCGCCTGCACACCCTCCTCTCGCTCGCCAGTCACCTGTGGCCTGACCTTTTCCGTCCGCCCGCTCTTCCTCTTTCGGGCGTGTCCGGGATCCCTTGCAGGAAGACGCCACTTGCTGCTTCTCACGGGGAAGCTTCAACTCAAATCTGGAAATGACAAGACGCCACGGTGAAGAGAAGGCACCACTTCCCCTTTGCCTCCTGCCGGCCTTGTACTCAGAAAGAAGGCCTTTCGGGGCACGTGGGGCCCTCCAGGCTCACCCAAGACATGCTTAGGTCACAAACACAGGCCCTGTATGGATCGGGTGCCTTCCACACGATGCCTTTCCTCGGCCAGCCACACACAGCACATTCGGGAACCTTGGCTTTTGGAAGCCTCACCCACGAGAAAGAGACCAGTCACAGGAAAATGTGGCCCCCATTCCTCTCTAGGCCTAAGATTGGTTAGCAGTGCCAAACACCGCCACTATTGCCTGTTCCACCCTGGGGAGACCCCCAGAGTCCCAAGTACTTGCAGACAGCAAGCTAGGAAAGAGTTGCTCCGCAGCAAGTCCTTCCTGAGGAGACAAGCTCCAGCAGGACGCTGCTACCAAGCACGAGCTGAGAAGCAAACGTACCGTGGCAACATGAAGACGCTTCTGGGACCCATGCGGAAAGCCGCGCTCCTTCTTCCTTTTACCACCAGGTGTCTCGTCCCTGGCGTCTGAAACAGACACCGAGGTACGTGAGAGCATGCCAGCGCCATTACTGCCTTGCTCCTAAAGGCAGCAAATCTTTCTTGGGCTCAGGGAAGATGCTGCCCCTGGGACACCCTGAAACAAAGCTGTCTTTCCAAATACTAGCCCTCAACGAGGAAAGCAGAAGATGCCCAGCTCAGAGTGCAGAAGGAGGAACACCGTTGCCAGGCGCTTTGCAAGGGCGAGACTCAAGACGGTCAAGGAGGACGCTCCTTCTCTCTGCCTGCAGACATCAGGCACAGGAGAAGGCGTGTGGTTCGCCAGGGTTTCTGCAGGCTGGCGTTTGCCTCTGGAAGGTCTTGCTCTGCCCCTTCTTGGAAAGACAACTCCTGGCTCAGGCGTGCTCTTAGCCCCACAGTGTCTCCAAGCATTCACATGCTTGCATCCATCGCGTGGAAGAGCAGAAAGAGCCGGCCCTTGCTCGGCCTCTGCCCGGTGGCTAAGACCTGCGGGTGCCAACTCCCTCATGGGGGTGCAAGCAGCTGGGCAGGGCCTGATGAGGGATCTTTGGGAACACAGCCTGACCCAAAGGCCCTGGCCCTGGCCCAGAGAACACGCTGGGCAGAGCCCCCCAAGACAGCAGCAGAGAGAAGGAAGAGACAGGCCCGGGAACCAGTGGCTGGGCTACAGCCTTCTTGCATCTCTCTGAGCAAATCTGCTGGCCCTCTGCAGGAGCGAGCCCTTCAGCTCTGACTGCTTTCACATCGCAGCTGCCTAAGGACACCTGGCAGCTTGCGCTCAAGGACAGGGCCCCACGAGAGAGCTGGGGAAGGGCGTTGGGCTGGCGCAAGGAGACATGCCAAGCAGCGGGCGGATGCACGCGTGGCCCAGAAGAGCCTCGCTCATGCCGCAAGGGCCTCCAGGGGCCCTGGGAAGGCCTGATTAGCGCCAGAGTCATCGACTTACCCCCAGCAGAGCTTCTAGCAGCTTTCCAGTGCCATCCATGCTGAGGAGGAAGTCGTCATAAAACCTCATTGTCACTTCCTTCTTCCGTACAGAAAGAATGCCAATGCCCTTGAAGACAAAGTCCACGTCCTGTCTTTTTGACATGGCCCAGAAGAATGCCATCGCGGTCTCATGTATGGAACACTGCACCGTTGTCAAAGGCATGCGGGCACACACGGAGAGATTCTTGTACTGCAGAGGGACTATTCTTACGTCACCTAGACCGCAGCAAAAGACGAACAACGTCACCTCGGCAGCAGGCTCCAAGAACAAGGGGACAAGACTTTCTGGCAAGACGCTGCTGCTACAGAGCAGGCTCTTGAATCCCCTGCTGCAGCGCCTAGGAGCGGTTTATGGAGTCCCTCCTGGGAAGAGGCCGAGCACTCTGCAAACTCACGGGCTCAGGGGGGCAGCAGTCATTTCGCCAGGGCAGGAAGCAAAAGAAGAAAACTAACCATCCCGAAGGAACCCTTGACCGGAGGGCAGGACAAGGCGGGCAGATGGGTGCAGGGCCCACGACAAAGGGCCCGGCGCCACGCCATTGTGCCCTCTGGCTAAGCCGATGCCACGTCGATAGATACAAGGGCGAAGCAAAGCGCAAGGACGGCACCGCAGCCCGTAAGGACCATTCGGCCCCTCTGGCCCTTGGTAGCCAGCAAAAGTCTCCCTGCGCTGCTGGGGCCAGCAGCCTATCCCTCCCACGCACCCCGCTGCAGGCGTATTACTAGCAAAGCACACCCGGGGGCCCCTCTGAGCACCTGCTCCTGGCTGGCCTGTCCAGCTCAAACAAGCCAAAGTTGCTCTCAGGCCACTTTGAGGCGTTCAGCCATGTCTTCAGAGCAGTTGGCCTGCCCCTCAAGCTTGGGGCAAGGGCAGGCAAAGGTTTTTAACCTGTCTTCTTACCAGGAATGTCTTCTTGAGCGCCCCTGGCCTGGTATTCCTGGGCAACAACCTCCGAAATACGAAACATGGGTCTCCGAACGATCGAAAGCTCCCCGTTCACGGAGCACTCGGAGTGCTTCAGAACATAGAACACCCCCACTCCTAGTATCTTGACACCCTGAGAACAGCAGCAAAGAGGGAGAGAAGGAACAAGCATCAGTAGCCTGGAGACACAAAAACTGTCCGATGGCTTGCCAGAGCGTGGGGGCTGCTGCTCTGCGCCCTGCCCACCCCTAGCATGCCGAGGGCAAGATGGGCCACTTGGGAAAGCTTTGGAGAGAAAGCACATACTCCAGACCTTTCTTTCCTCTTGCTCCTCTGCTCTCCTCAAAAATCTCTTTGCACAAGCAACAGCAGAGACAACATTCCTCCCCTCCATACAGGTGGGGGGAGGGGGTGGCAGGGAGGGGAGCAGGGGGCATTTCCAACAGTGGGCACCAAGTCCTTGGCACTCTGTGGCACAGGGATGTCAGGGCCAGGCAAACCGCCAGCATTTCCGGAGGGGAGGAACAGGACACAAGACCCACCTTGTTCTCTGCCAAGCGCTCTAGAATGTATTCTGAGACGCTGTCCCAAATGCTAACAATCTCTGGAAAGCAAGGCAAAGAGGTATCATGCGCCAAGTCAGCAAGCTCACTACCTTTCAGCACCCCGCTCCCCAGGCAGGTGGCAAGTGCAGGTGAGATGAAACGTACCGCCACCCCAAGCCAAAACACGCAAGGCGCTCCCCAGGACGGCCCTTCCGGACCTCAGCCGCAAGGACACTGCAGGGACGCCTCCGCCCACTTCTAAGCAAGGCTCCTGTCCTTTCAGGTGGCCATGCCAAAGGGCGACCCACCCGCTCGGGAAACGGGGACTAGGTTCCCACAGCAGCGAGAAGACCGTGCAGTGCCTACCCACAGGAGTCACCCACGCTCAGGGCAGCCCCAGCTGCCTCCCCTGCAGGGACCATTTTCACCTCCATTCAACGCCTGCACACACACACGCTCTGCACGGCCACCCGAGCAGCCCCAGCCCTTTCAGCCAGCTGCCAGCTCAGGGCACGCAATCCCCACTGCGAGGCAACCCACGGCTTCTGCCTGCACCTGCCCTGGAAGGCACGGGCAGAGGAAGCTCCTCAGGACAACGAGCCAGCCGGCCCGGCTGCCAAACTCACCCCTGGGCTGCCAACGGTCGAGCGGCCTGCTCTCCCGTGCCACCCACTCGCCCTGTCCAGCCCTCCCCTACAGAGCCCAGCGCTTCCATTGCCTGTCTCGCGGCTCATACCGTCTACAGCCTTACCGTAACGGTTGAGATTCCTGAGCGTTGGAAACATGTCATGCCACAGTTTCGCCATCTTCGCGCCCCCTCGCGCTCAATGGGGCCCTGTAGCAGGAGGGTGCCGAGGAAACTTCTCCTCCCAGGAGCCGCCTCCTCCTCCTCCTCTGCACTTCCCCAGGTAGGCTCCAGCGCTGTCGCGCGGCCTCCCTTCGCCCTCTCGGTGCGCTGCAAAGCAGCTCCTCCAGAGAAGAGCGGTGGCGAGAGCAGCCCCAGCACCTGCACGTGCCAAGGCCTCGCAGGGAAGTGTGGGCAGGGCTCGGGGGCCCCGTGGCGGGAGGGGAGCTGTGACTGTGATGCGGCATGTCCCACTGTGAGCCCAGCCCGTGTCACCAAGGGGCTCACAGGCACCCTTACCGTCCAAAGCATTTCTCTTGGGCCCACAGGAGGGGCAATTTCACAGCCCCAGAGCAGCCAGACTGCAAAGGGGTTTCAGCAGGTCTCCGCTCTGACCTCCTGCTGCAAGTGCGGCTGACCAGAGCAGACTTCCCAGGCCCGGGCGCCACTGAGGGGCCACTGGCTCCATGGATTCCCCCACCACCCCGGGCCCCTGGGCCAGTGCTCCACCACCCTTAGGCTACAGCGCTTTTCCCCGTCTCTCATGGCAATTGCCCCCACTGCCACTACTGCCATTGCCCATCCTCCCGGCCCCCCCCCACCCGGCACCTCTGGGAAGGCTCTGCCTCCACCCTCTCACCCCCCTCCCGTTAGGCCCCTGCCGCCTGATCCTCTTGCGCCTTCTCTTCTCCCGGCTCAACAGCCCCACGCCCTCAGCCTCTCCTCGCACTGCTGGGCTCCAGCTGCCCACCAGCTCCCAGCCCGCCCCACAACGAACGGCTCCTCCAGGGCCACGCTCCCTTCCTGGTGTCCCTGCCCCCCTGCAGCTCCCCCACGGGCCACAGTCCCCTCAGAGGCGCACCTCCTCTGGCATGAAGCGCCTCCTTCCAAAAGTACCTCTCCAGCCATGTCCCCAGCAACGGCTCCTTGCACGGCTCGCCTTCGCTTCCTTCTGCTTTTCTCCAGAAACACGCCTCTGCACCCTTCTCCTCACGAGTGCCCCTTCGTGTGGCCTCCTGTGGCTCCACGGAGGCCGCCCCCAGCTGCGGGATCTGCGGCCCTGCCGCCGCATGCCCCAGGCAGGGGCCGGGCCTCGGTGCCCCGCTCCTCCCTCCCTCCCTCCCTCCCTGCCTGCCTGCCTGCCTGCCTGCCTGCCTGCCCGCCCGCTGCCCCAGCGTTGGGGGAAAGCCTTGCCCGGGCCCTGGGCGGCGCTGCGGGCTCCCTGCTGTGCCCAGAGCCCCCGGCCCCGCACGGGCAGCCCCGAGCAGCACGCCCAGGTGGCACTGCTTGCTGCGCAGTAAGGACTGGTGCCAGGGACTGTCGGGGATGGGGGAGGCCCCGCTGCCCGCGGGGAGGCGGGAGGCAGGCAGCGTTGAGCCGGGGCCCGGCAGCCCACCGGGAGCTGGTGGGGGTGTGGGGCAGAGCCATAGCAAGGGAAGGGGCCAGAGTGCAGGAGGCAATCCCAGGTGCCCCCTCCCCGAGCAGAGGGGCCTGGGAGAAGGCAGGGGGTCAGGGCCGGGCCGGGGGCTGGTGGCCGGGTGCTTGGCTGCGCCATGCTGACCTGCTCATGCCAGGGCATGGCTGCTTTGTGCCGATTGCAGGCAGTGTCCCCCCGCGGAGGAGCTGGCCCCTGCTGGCTTCCCCTTGGGCCATGCAGCTGCCTGCCAGTGCTCAAGGTCCCGCCGGGGCTCCAGCGACGCTGGGAGAGGTGCCGAGGGGGCACCGGCTGCTGCTAGCAACTTCCCGGGGACCCCTGAGGCAGTGGCTGGTGCTGAGGGAAGGGCAGCGGGCAAGGAGCCGCAGGCAGCACTTGTTTGACCCATGCGTTGCCTCTGCTTGCAGGCCACACTGCCCAAGGCATTGGGACTTGAGCGCGGCAGCCAGGCGAGGCAGGGCAGCTGCCGCTGAGGCAGCAGAGCCAAGCCCCAAGCCCCTCCGCTCGGTGAGGCTTGGGAAGGGCAGAGCTGGGAGAAGCTGGTGCCCCTCAAACCTCGTTCTCCCAGCAGAGCAGAGGGCACGTAAGGCAGCGCTTTCAGCCAGTGAAAATTGCTGGCTCATGCCTTCCTTTTTCAGAGGCCTGGTTTGCGCAAGGCCAGCGGTGCTGCCTGCCCACCAGTGCCCACCCAGGCTGCGGTCGGAGGAGACCTGCTCCTTGCATTGGTCCCGACCAGAGTTCGGCACCAGAAGACACAGCCCCTGAGGGGGCACCGCAGCACACAAGTGTGGCTTGGCATGCCTGGCTCACCAGCAGAAAGGGACCATGCAGACTAAGGTGGAGTCAATCAGCCAGAACGGAGCACAGAGCAACAATACAGTTGAAAACACAAAGCCTAGCTAAGTGTGTGTGAGGTTCCCCGTGGGGAGCCCCGTGATGCTTCTGGGGAGGCCTTGGGCAGGGAGGTGCCTCCTGCCGAGGCCCCCGGCAGCTGGGATGCCGGCTGCAGGGCTTTCGGCAGCTCCAGCTTCCCTCTTCCTGCCCTGCCAGGGGTGAAGGCCAGGCTGCCTGCAGGGATGGGCTACTGCCGCCCCCAGGCCTCCTGAGGAGGGGCAGTGCAGCCCCAAAACCACCTTGCAAAGCCGGCAGCCCTGGGCGTGGGCTGAGGTGGGTGCCAGGGTGCACGCTGGAGCGCAGACTCTGGGATCCACAGGCCTCCAAGGCCAGGGCCTGCAGGGCCAGGGCAGGGATGACGAGGCTCTGGGGCTCTGACCCTGCAAGAGAGACCGCAGGAACACCTTGTGCTGGCCCTGGGCTGAGAGCAGAGGGGAGCAGGAGGCTTCGTGGCCTCCACGCCCCAAACCAACAGCAAATTTGTGCCCAAAAGCTCTCAGAGGAGGCTTCAGTCCCGGTCAGCTGCCCGTGTCCTGCACTGATTTCGTATGCTCAAACCTTGTGATGGGCAGAAGGCAACATGCTTGTACCCCAAGGCAGCCCCCTTTAGTGGCCAAGCCAAGGACCTGCTCTTAGCATCACTGCAGGAGTAACCGTCTAATTAAAGGCTTGCAATTAGCCCACCTCCAATTAGTGCACAGCAACTCAAACAAAGGGTCTTCTTAAAGGACAAGTCTCCTTAATGCAACCTAAATGGTCCTACGTTCCCTGTGCAGGGGCGACCCTTCTACATCCCCCACCGCCAAGGCTGCGGCGCGCATGGGCATGGGCATTGGCTTCAGGGTCCCAGCTCCTTCCTCAGTGGGAGGCGGCTGCTGCTGGTGGCTTCCTCCATCGCATAGTTGGGCTGACACTATTAAGCCTGCTCCTAATAGGCTCTCTTAAGGCTAATAATGTGGCATACATAGCCAACAAATGCTAGAAGGAGTCACCAAAACTAAAGCAGCACTTTAAAATGCAACTCCTACATTTAGCATCGAGGAAATAAGCCCCTCCACCTTACTCCCAATTTGACACTCTCGGGAGAGTGCTTTAGGGGATGCTAATGCGTGTTTTGCCCTTCCTTGCTCCAACACGGGTCAGGCTCAGCACAGTGGAGAGGGAAAGACTCTGGCGGGGCGGAGGGGGTGGGGTGCGAGCTTTGTGCTCGCCCAGGGCCCTGCACTGGCCCCCTCCTCTGTCCTGCCCCTGAACATCCCAGACTACGTTGGCTACAGTCGCCTGCTCCTTGCCAGGCCTTTGTGTTGACTCTGATGAGCCTTTGGGCGTTTCATGTCACTCTAGGAGCTGGAAGAGAGCCTGCCTCATGACACGGGGTTGCAAGGAGAGCCACTGGCCGTGGAAGAGGACTGCTTGCCTGGCCTCGCTCAGGAGTCCCATCCTGCCCACCCCGGGCATCTCTCTCTTTCCTGCCCGCTGACACGGTCTTTCTCCGGAGGGAAGCAGTGAGGCTACATCTCCGCACAGTGCTGGGTGGCCTGGGGAAGGCCGGGCACATGCCAAGCGGGGAGCTGGACACAGGTCTCCACCGAGTGCTGTTGGGGGGCTGGCACCGGTGCCTGGGGCACGTGTGCTCCAGGCACTTCCCAAATAAGCTCCACTGGTGCGGCCTCCTCTTCACCTGGATGTTGAGTTCCAGGGCCTCCTGCCACGCCTCCTCCAGCAGGAACAGGGCCTGCGCAGGCGTACTGCTTTCCTGCCCTTCAGCCTGCTCCTGGTGGGGAATGCAGGTGTGCGGGCATGTCCGGGTGTCCTGCCTCATTTCAGCAGGGTCACTTGCTCCTGCTGGTTCCTTCTGTGGCCCCACCTGGCCTCACAGAGCCCCACATCCTGCCCGTCAACCCCAAGGGGGACGCAAGGCCCTCAGCTCACCCAAGAGAGAACCCCCAACCTCCCTCTGCTCGTCCACCCACCCGCCTCAGCATATAGCACGGCCCAAGGCCCATCCCTGGGCCCTGGCACTGTCACGGTCCCTCTCCTGACCACAGGACCCACTGGCGCTGGTGAGTGCCCGAGCAGTTAGGCCGCTGTCTTTTCTCCCATGGCCAGTGACTTGCAGGGCTGTGCAGGACCCAGGAGTCCTGCTGGCCTGTCCCTCCATAACGTACCAGGGGCAGGGAGTCGCAGAGCTGCACCTCGGAGGTGCTCTGGGGCCTAGCAAGTGCAGGGGACCGGAGGGGGCCTGGGAGCATGCCTGGGGCCACTGGCACATCAGGACAGGGCAGGAGCCCAGGAGGGAGAATCCAAGCACACGGGTAGCAGGCCCGGCCGGCCCTGCCGAGCTCCACTGGGTTGAAGAGCGGCCCAGCAGGGGCTGTGCAGGGCAGGGAAATGGGGACTGCTCCCCAGCCTCACAGCCCCAGCCTGCGGGGCTGAGGGGCTGCCCTGGCCCACAGGGCCCTGGCACACGCGTTTGCACATGGGAAGGGAGGCATCTGCACCTCCAGGCAGCAGTCAGCGGCTGGCAGGGTAGGGAGACTACGGGCCCTGCGGCAGATGAGCAGAGCCCGTGGGAGCACAAGGAGCAGCCGAGGGCTGACGGAGGCCCAGGGACAAGCACGGCTCATCCCAGCTTTGCCTGCCTGGAGAGCCCTGCAGCTGCAGCAAAAAGCCAGGCATCTGCGCTCCCAGGTGGCCGGCCGCACCGCTCCACCCCACAGCAACTCCCTCCTTTGCCCTTCACCCTTCCCCATGCAACCCTGAGAAGGGCTCCAGCGTCCCTGCACACCAGCCCTCAGAGCACCCCTGGGGCTGTGGGCACGTCAGGTGCAGCTGTGTCCTGGCCACCATGGTGTGCACCGTGCAGTGTCTCTGTGCGTGTGGAGAGCGCGGGCGCGTGTGCGGATGTGTGTGCAGCATCATTGGTGTGCCAGGCTGGCGCACGTGCACTGTGCAGGTGCAGGCCTGGCTGTGCGGGAGGGTCTTGGTGAGTGAGAGGTGTGAGCTGTGTGCGTAGCCGTCCTGTGGAGGGTAATGAAGGAAGGGGCATGTGTCTGTGCGTGTGTCTGTGCGCTGTGCTGAGAACGGGTTAGGCGGTGGTGTGCATGCACGTGCACTCTGTGGCGCGCGTGCCTGCATGCTGCGGCCTGTGTGTGGGCGATATTCTGTTCAGGCTCTACAAAATAACTGGAGGAGCACATGGGTTTGTACAGCTCTTCCTTTCATCTTTCAGGAGCACGCTTCCAGACTTCGCCGCAATAGTCACGTTTCCTCTGCACCACCAGCAAGTCCTGGTCCCTTTCCCTTTGAGCCTGGAGAGTCATCCGCTGCCCAGGGCTAGGGCATGGAAAAGGAACCGTTTGGTTTCAGGCACAGGCAGAAGGGCACGGAAATGCTGCAGGCCTAGCGCAGGGCACATCTTCTGGCCTCTGCCTCTGCTGGCATTCCTATGCTTTCTCGGATGGGCGAGGGGCCCCCTGGGGTGCGAGGCAAGGACATGACCACATGACTACCACGGGCAGGTAATCAGCCTGCACAGGAGTCAGGCGCGGGATGAGACTTTGCCCCAAACTGGCATCAAAGCACACGGCAAGGCCTCCACGTGTGGAGACTTGGGGAGGCAAGGACGGAGCGTGCCTTTGGAAAAGGGAGAGCCAAAGCGTCGCTCCAGGAATCCTGTCACCTTGGGTAGCCCCCGTGTTCTGGTCCCACCTGGGAATCCTACCCCTGAGAGCCCAACACCTGCCCCTGGGCTGGAAGGCTGCCTGCTCCCAGGCCACAGCCTCCAAAGCCTGTTGCTCTCCCTCGACGGGTGCCAGAAAAAGACCCCCCCCCCTCCCCTCCTCTGGGCTCCTCCTGGGTGTGGAAGGAAGGCCAGTGCAGGGGAAGGCAAAACAGCACCCCCAGCTGGAGAAATTTACCAGAGGAAGCGCTTCTCTTGGGAATTCCTCTGCCGATTCAGCTCTACCCTCTGCTTCCACTCTTCCCGACGCGCTTGGTAAGTCTCCAAGACTTGCAGGGTGTGGCTTGCTCGTACAGAAAGCTGCCTGCAAGAGCAGGGAAAAAGTTCCCTCTCCCCTTCTGGCTGAGGCCCTCCTGCCTCTCCCCTCCACCAGCCCCTGCACACCCGCTCCCGCTGGCGGTGCCCGCAGCCTTCAACTTGCCCCATGCAGCTTGGGGCTGCCTGGCATCAGGGCCTTGCCCAAGGCATTGCCACGTCAACAGAAATCAGGGGACACCATACCCAGCCCCATGGCTCAGGAACTGCGCTTCCTCACACCTCGGACAGGTGCTGCCACTGCACCTTTCCAGGCCGGGGCTGGGGCCGGGGCCCGGGCCCGGGCACACTTACTCTTTGTGCAGCCGCGGCAGTCTCTCGGGCTTCCTCTTCTCTGCTCGGGGCACGAAGGCAGCAGTGCTCGCCTCTTTCCCAAGCGGGGGCCCTGGTGAGGCTGGCCGAACCTCCGGCAGTGGTTCAGGATGCCGCCAAGCCTGCGTTGGCGCCAGAGGACAACTCTGAAGCTGCTTCTCACCTCCCTCACGTGCTCTCAACTCTCAGCACGGGGAGAAGCCAGCCACTACAGGGCCTGTGCGTCCCCCCAGCACACTTGTGTCTGCTTTGCCCTCAGAAAGCCCCATGAGGAGCACAGCGCCAGGCAGGGACCCTGCACTCGTAGCCTGGCCACGCTTCACCACACTTCCCTGCTGGCCCCTCTGCTTACCTGTGCTGCCTTGTGCTGATGCCCGCAAGCAGGAATTGCAGTTCGAGGTCTGCCTTGAGCAGGTCCTTCCTGCTTGCCGTCCTCTTCCGCCTTAGAGGAGCTCTCCCAAATTGTCTGCAGCCGGCTAAAAACACACAAGCCGCGTGAGGTGATTGGAGTTCCGGGTGAGGCTGTTCTGCATCTTGCGCTCACAAGCGGCTTGGGGCCAGCCTCTGCAGCACAAGGCAGTTCTGCTGGAGCATTTGGTGTAGCTGAGTCCTTGCGTTCATGTCAACAGTGAGGAAAGAAAGCCTTGAGCTGCAGCACTGGCAGCGGGCCCAGGAGGCCCTAAAGAAAGCTCGGGATGCCCAGGTGTGGGCCCTCTCTGGGTGGCACAAGGGGAAAACCAATGCCGTTTGCAGCACCCAGAGCCTGCAGAGACCACTAGCCACCTCCTGCCAAAGGCACTGAAGTCAGGGACGTGCTCAGAAAGACTCTGTTTTGGGGTGAAACGGGACTATTAGTGGGGGAGCCACTGTCGGGGAAGGAGGAAGTGTACTAGGCACACAAGCAAGCCCGGCATGTAGTTCTCTCTGGTATGTAGTTCTCTCTGGCACTCCTCCTGTGCCAGACAACCGCCACACCCCTGCCCCTGCCACCCCAGCCCAACAACCTTCGGAAGAAATTCACAGGCATTACGTCCAACCTAAAAAGCAGGGAAAACAGACCCTACTCTCTGCTGCTGGGGCAGGGGCTTCTGACTTTCACATTCCTCTGAGAAGTGCTCTCATTCCCACTGCAACCAAAGGAGGGCCCTTCACATCCATAGGGGAGCAGAAAAACACCCGCCACTGCTGCAGTACTTCTTGCATCAACGCCAGTCCCTGGGACACCACTTGACAACCTCACAGACTTCATACCCACAGAGCGTACAGAAACAGAAACAGCTCCCTCCCTCCCAGAAGCCCAAAAGCACACGGCCACCCGCATGCTTTGCTCCAAGAGCCTCACCTGGCAGCTGGCTTGTTTCCCCTGCTTTCCCATGCCTTTCCTCCCTTCCAGCTGGCCCCAGAGAACGGGGGTGGAGAAAGCCTTTCTCGAGACAGGAGGCGCCCACCACAAGCACTGCCTGGAAGTAGCAAGGCAGAGGAGGCTCCTCAGCAAGCATCGTTCTTTGTCACCATTTGAACAAGAAGGACAGGCAGCTGTGCTCCAGCATCGGACCAAAGAGCCCAATTCCCTTGGAGCTTTGCTCCCAAGCAGGTCTTAGGCCCTTGCTGGCGCACGATCGCGTCCAGCCTTTCCTTTCTGCAGGGCAGTCTTCTGCCCTAGAGTTCTGTGCTGCTTCTACTGCTTTCTCTAGCCCTTAGGCTTCAAAAAGGGGACATGGCTGGCAGGTCCTGGGGACCTCATGCTACTCTCTCCTTTGGCGTGGCTGCAGGCTGGAGGGCAGAGTGTCACACGAGAAGGGGAACAGATTCCTGCCCATCTCTAAGGCGCTCACATGCACAGACTTGCAAGCTAGAGCAGGGCCCCAAGTGCCAGGGCAAAGTGCCCCTCAGCAGTGGCAGCTGCAGTTGGAGCTGCACAACTGCCCCGAGAGCACCTTCCCGGAGGAGTGCCCCCAGATCTGTCGTGATGAGCAAAGAGAGGCACAGGAGAAGCAGGCCACTAGGCCCGGCACGGCATGTTAAGCTTGCCTCCAGCCCCTCCGCTGCACAGGACAAAAGGAAAACAAACACACCTCTCTCACCAGCCAGCTGGCACTTTACCTTTTCCCTCAGTCTGCTTGTTCTGCTCCCTGTCTTTTGCCGGCCCGCCTTTGGCAGCCTCCCGACACCCTCCGGAGGAAGATGCTGGTCGCACAGGCACAGGCGTGATGACCTCACCCTCACTCCTGGAAACAAGAAAGGGACGAGAGAGACGCTGACAGCAGAGCCTTGCAGAAACCTCCTCTACATGCTTGCCCTCCATCTAGAAAGAGAAAGTCACCAAAAGACTTGTTGGCCGCCCTTCACGTTGCAGTCGGACAGAGTCTACGCAAGAAACAACCCCTTCAAAGAGCTCCAAGAGCACAAGGTCACCCTCAGCCTTTTCTCCAAGAGCCTCACCTGGCAGGCAACTTCCTTCCTTTGCTTTTCCACTCCTCCTGCTTTCTCCCCCCAGCACCAGGTGACGCAGGTGGCAAAGGCCTTTCTTGAGCAAGCAGGCACGCAGCAGGAGCACTCCCTGCAGGCAGGAAAGGAGAAGGCTCTGCAGAAAGCGTCTTTGGGAGCACTTGGTCCAGAAGGACAGGCAGATCTGCTCCAGCACCGCATCAAACAGCCTGATCCCCCGGGAGCCGCGCTCTCTAAGAGCTCTTGCTCCCTAGCACGTCCTTGGCACACCTTAGCAGCCTCTTAGCAGTCCACCTTAGCAGCCTCTTAGCAGTCCTCTCCAGGCAATCTTGCTCCCCACCTTCACACGCCCGGCATCCGCCAGAGAGGCAGACCCCCTCCAGCACTGACACCTCGGGCCCAAATGTCCTAAAGCGAAAGAGGAGCTTGCGCTGGCCACCAGGGCGCAGCACCCCGGGGCAAAACTCTCCCAGGCAGCACATCCTGACCAGGGCTCCAACCACCTACCTACTGCCGAGGACCAACGGAACAAACACGCGCACACACACAAACACACGCCCGCCTGCACACCCTCCTCTCGCTCGCCAGTCACCTGTGGCCTGACCTTTTCCGTCCGCCCGCTCTTCCTCTTTCGGGCGTGTCCGGGATCCCTTGCAGGAAGACGCCACTTGCTGCTTCTCACGGGGAAGCTTCAATTCAAATCTGGAAATGACAAGACGCCACGGTGAAGAGAAGGCACCACTTCCCCTTTGCCTCCTGCCGGCCTTGTACTCAGAAAGAAGGCCTTTCGGGGCACGTGGGGCCCTCCAGGCTCACCCAAGACATGCTTAGGTCACAAACACAGGCCCTGTATGGATCGGGTGCCTTCCACACGATGCCTTTCCTCGGCCAGCCACACACAGCACATTCGGGAACCTTGGCTTTTGGAAGCCTCACCCACGAGAAAGAGACCAGTCACAGGAAAATGTGGCCCCCATTCCTCTCTAGGCCTAAGATTGGTTAGCAGTGCCAAACACCGCCACTATTGCCTGTTCCACCCTGGGGAGACCCCCAGAGTCCCAAGTACTTGCAGACAGCAAGCTAGGAAAGAGTTGCTCCGCAGCAAGTCCTTCCTGAGGAGACAAGCTCCAGCAGGACGCTGCTACCAAGCACGAGCTGAGAAGCAAACGTACCGTGGCAACATGAAGACGCTTCTGGGACCCATGCGGAAAGCCGCGCTCCTTCTTCCTTTTACCACCAGGTGTCTCGTCCCTGGCGTCTGAAACAGACACCGAGGTACGTGAGAGCATGCCAGCGCCATTACTGCCTTGCTCCTAAAGGCAGCAAATCTTTCTTGGGCTCAGGGAAGATGCTGCCCCTGGGACACCCTGAAACAAAGCTGTCTTTCCAAATACTAGCCCTCAACGAGGAAAGCAGAAGATGCCCAGCTCAGAGTGCAGAAGGAGGAACACCGTTGCCAGGCGCTTTGCAAGGGCGAGACTCAAGACGGTCAAGGAGGACGCTCCTTCTCTCTGCCTGCAGACATCAGGCACAGGAGAAGGCGTGTGGTTCGCCAGGGTTTCTGCAGGCTGGCGTTTGCCTCTGGAAGGTCTTGCTCTGCCCCTTCTTGGAAAGACAACTCCTGGCTCAGGCGTGCTCTTAGCCCCACAGTGTCTCCAAGCATTCACATGCTTGCATCCATCGCGTGGAAGAGCAGAAAGAGCCGGCCCTTGCTCGGCCTCTGCCCGGTGGCTAAGACCTGCGGGTGCCAACTCCCTCATGGGGGTGCAAGCAGCTGGGCAGGGCCTGATGAGGGATCTTTGGGAACACAGCCTGACCCAAAGGCCCTGGCCCTGGCCCAGAGAACACGCTGGGCAGAGCCCCCCAAGACAGCAGCAGAGAGAAGGAAGAGACAGGCCCGGGAACCAGTGGCTGGGCTACAGCCTTCTTGCATCTCTCTGAGCAAATCTGCTGGCCCTCTGCAGGAGCGAGCCCTTCAGCTCTGACTGCTTTCACATCGCAGCTGCCTAAGGACACCTGGCAGCTTGCGCTCAAGGACAGGGCCCCACGAGAGAGCTGGGGAAGGGCGTTGGGCTGGCGCAAGGAGACATGCCAAGCAGCGGGCGGATGCACGCGTGGCCCAGAAGAGCCTCGCTCATGCCGCAAGGGCCTCCAGGGGCCCTGGGAAGGCCTGATTAGCACCAGAGTCATCGACTTACCCCCAGCAGAGCTTCTAGCAGCTTTCCAGTGCCATCCATGCTGAGGAGGAAGTCGTCATAAAACCTCATTGTCACTTCCTTCTTCCGTACAGAAAGAATGCCAATGCCCTTGAAGACAAAGTCCACGTCCTGTCTTTTTGACATGGCCCAGAAGAACGCCATCGCGGTCTCATGTATGGAACACTGCACCGTTGTCAAAGGCATGCGGGCACACACGGAGAGATTCTTGTACTGCAGAGGGACTATTCTTACGTCACCTAGACCGCAGCAAAAGACGAACAACGTCACCTCGGCAGCAGGCTCCAAGAACAAGGGGACAAGACTTTCTGGCAAGACGCTGCTGCTACAGAGCAGGCTCTTGAATCCCCTGCTGCAGCGCCTAGGAGCGGTTTATGGAGTCCCTCCTGGGAAGAGGCCGAGCACTCTGCAAACTCACGGGCTCAGGGGGGCAGCAGTCATTTGGCCAGGGCAGGAAGCAAAAGAAGAAAACTAACCATCCCGAAGGAACCCTTGACCGGAGGGCAGGACAAGGCGGGCAGATGGGTGCAGGGCCCACAACAAAGGGCCCGGCGCCACGCCATTGTGCCCTCTGGCTAAGCCGATGCCACGTCGATAGATACAAGGGCGAAGCAAAGCGCAAGGACGGCACCGCAGCCCGTAAGGACCATTCGGCCCCTCTGGCCCTTGGTAGCCAGCAAAAGTCTCCCTGCGCTGCTGGGGCCAGCAGCCTATCCCTCCCACGCACCCCGCTGCAGGCGTATTACTAGCAAAGCACACCCGGGGGCCCCTCTGAGCACCTGCTCCTGGCTGGCCTGTCCAGCTCAAACAAGCCAAAGTTGCTCTCAGGCCACTTTGAGGCGTTCAGCCATGTCTTCAGAGCAGTTGGCCTGCCCCTCAAGCTTGGGGCAAGGGCAGGCAAAGGTTTTTAACCTGTCTTCTTACCAGGAATGTCTTCTTGAGCGCCCCTGGCCTGGTATTCCTGGGCAACAACCTCCGAAATACGAAACATGGGTCTCCGAACGATCGAAAGCTCCCCGTTCACGGAGCACTCGGAGTGCTTCAGAACATAGAACACCCCCACTCCTAGTATCTTGACACCCTGAGAACAGCAGCAAAGAGGGAGAGAAGGAACAAGCATCAGTAGCCTGGAGACACAAAAACTGTCCGATGGCTTGCCAGAGCGTGGGGGCTGCTGCTCTGCGCCCTGCCCACCCCTAGCATGCCGAGGGCAAGATGGGCCACTTGGGAAAGCTTTGGAGAGAAAGCACATACTCCAGACCTTTCTTTCCTCTTGCTCCTCTGCTCTCCTCAAAAATCTCTTTGCACAAGCAACAGCAGAGACAACATTCCTCCCCTCCATACAGGTGGGGGGAGGGGGTGGCAGGGAGGGGAGCAGGGGGCATTTCCAACAGTGGGCACCAAGTCCTTGGCACTCTGTGGCACAGGGATGTCAGGGCCAGGCAAACCGCCAGCATTTCCGGAGGGGAGGAACAGGACACAAGACCCACCTTGTTCTCTGCCAAGCGCTCTAGAATGTATTCTGAGACGCTGTCCCAAATGCTAACAATCTCTGGAAAGCAAGGCAAAGAGGTATCATGCGCCAAGTCAGCAAGCTCACTACCTTTCAGCACCCCGCTCCCCAGGCAGGTGGCAAGTGCAGGTGAGATGAAACGTACCGCCACCCCAAGCCAAAACACGCAAGGCGCTCCCCAGGACGGCCCTTCCGGACCTCAGCCGCAAGGACACTGCAGGGACGCCTCCGCCCACTTCTAAGCAAGGCTCCTGTCCTTTCAGGTGGCCATGCCAAAGGGCGACCCACCCGCTCGGGAAACGGGGACTAGGTTCCCACAGCAGCGAGAAGACCGTGCAGTGCCTACCCACAGGAGTCACCCACGCTCAGGGCAGCCCCAGCTGCCTCCCCTGCAGGGACCATTTTCACCTCCATTCAACGCCTGCACACACACACGCTCTGCACGGCCACCCGAGCAGCCCCAGCCCTTTCAGCCAGCTGCCAGCTCAGGGCACGCAATCCCCACTGCGAGGCAACCCACGGCTTCTGCCTGCACCTGCCCTGGAAGGCACGGGCAGAGGAAGCTCCTCAGGACAACGAGCCAGCCGGCCCGGCTGCCAAACTCACCCCTGGGCTGCCAACGGTCGAGCGGCCTGCTCTCCCGTGCCACCCACTCGCCCTGTCCAGCCCTCCCCTACAGAGCCCAGCGCTTCCACTGCCTGTCTCGCGGCTCATACCGTCTACAGCCTTACCGTAACGGTTGAGATTCCTGAGCGTTGGAAACATGTCATGCCACAGTTTCGCCATCTTCGCGCCCCCTCGCGCTCAATGGGGCCCTGTAGCAGGAGGGTGCCGAGGAAACTTCTCCTCCCAGGAGCCGCCTCCTCCTCCTCCTCTGCACTTCCCCAGGTAGGCTCCAGCGCTGTCGCGCGGCCTCCCTTCGCCCTCTCGGTGCGCTGCAAAGCAGCTCCTCCAGAGAAGAGCGGTGGCGAGAGCAGCCCCAGCACCTGCACGTGCCAAGGCCTCGCAGGGAAGTGTGGGCAGGGCTCGGGGGCCCCGTGGCGGGAGGGGAGCTGTGACTGTGATGCGGCATGTCCCACTGTGAGCCCAGCCCGTGTCACCAAGGGGCTCACAGGCACCCTTACCGTCCAAAGCATTTCTCTTGGGCCCACAGGAGGGGCAATTTCACAGCCCCAGAGCAGCCAGACTGCAAAGGGGTTTCAGCAGGTCTCCGCTCTGACCTCCTGCTGCAAGTGCGGCTGACCAGAGCAGACTTCCCAGGCCCGGGCGCCACTGAGGGGCCACTGGCTCCATGGATTCCCCCACCACCCCGGGCCCCTGGGCCAGTGCTCCACCACCCTTAGGCTACAGCGCTTTTCCCCGTCTCTCATGGCAATTGCCCCCACTGCCACTACTGCCATTGCCCATCCTCCCGGCCCCCCCCCACCCGGCACCTCTGGGAAGGCTCTGCCTCCACCCTCTCACCCCCCTCCCGTTAGGCCCCTGCCGCCTGATCCTCTTGCGCCTTCTCTTCTCCCGGCTCAACAGCCCCACGCCCTCAGCCTCTCCTCGCACTGCTGGGCTCCAGCTGCCCACCAGCTCCCAGCCCGCCCCACAACGAACGGCTCCTCCAGGGCCACGCTCCCTTCCTGGTGTCCCTGCCCCCCTGCAGCTCCCCCACGGGCCACAGTCCCCTCAGAGGCGCACCTCCTCTGGCATGAAGCGCCTCCTTCCAAAAGTACCTCTCCAGCCATGTCCCCAGCAACGGCTCCTTGCACGGCTCGCCTTCGCTTCCTTCTGCTTTTCTCCAGAAACACGCCTCTGCACCCTTCTCCTCACGAGTGCCCCTTCGTGTGGCCTCCTGTGGCTCCACGGAGGCCGCCCCCAGCTGCGGGATCTGCGGCCCTGCCGCCGCATGCCCCAGGCAGGGGCCGGGCCTCGGTGCCCCGCTCCTCCCTCCCTCCCTCCCTCCCTGCTTGCCTGCCTGCCTGCCTGCCTGCCCGCCCGCTGCCCCAGCGTTGGGGGAAAGCCTTGCCCGGGCCCTGGGCGGCGCTGCGGGCTCCCTGCTGTGCCCAGAGCCCCCGGCCCCGCACGGGCAGCCCCGAGCAGCACGCCCAGGTGGCACTGCTTGCTGCGCAGTAAGGACTGGTGCCAGGGACTGTCGGGGATGGGGGAGGCCCCGCTGCCCGCGGGGAGGCGGGAGGCAGGCAGCGTTGAGCCGGGGCCCGGCAGCCCACCGGGAGCTGGTGGGGGTGTGGGGCAGAGCCATAGCAAGGGAAGGGGCCAGAGTGCAGGAGGCAATCCCAGGTGCCCCCTCCCCGAGCAGAGGGGCCTGGGAGAAGGCAGGGGGTCAGGGCCAGGCCGGGGGCTGGTGGCCGGGTGCTTGGCTGCGCCATGCTGACCTGCTCATGCCAGGGCATGGCTGCTTTGCGCCGATTGCAGGCAGTGTCCCCCCGCGGAGGAGCTGGCCCCTGCTGGCTTCCCCTTGGGCCATGCAGCTGCCTGCCAGTGCTCAAGGTCCCGCCGGGGCTCCAGCGACGCTGGGAGAGGTGCCGAGGGGGCACCGGCTGCTGCTAGCAACTTCCCGGGGACCCCTGAGGCAGTGGCTGGTGCTGAGGGAAGGGCAGCGGGCAAGGAGCCGCAGGCAGCACTTGTTTGACCCATGCGTTGCCTCTGCTTGCAGGCCACACTGCCCAAGGCATTGGGACTTGAGCGCGGCAGCCAGGCGAGGCAGGGCAGCTGCCGCTGAGGCAGCAGAGCCAAGCCCCAAGCCCCTCCGCTCGGTGAGGCTTGGGAAGGGCAGAGCTGGGAGAAGCTGGTGCCCCTCAAACCTCGTTCTCCCAGCAGAGCAGAGGGCACGTAAGGCAGCGCTTTCAGCCAGTGAAAATTGCTGGCTCATGCCTTCCTTTTTCAGAGGCCTGGTTTGCGCAAGGCCAGCGGTGCTGCCTGCCCACCAGTGCCCACCCAGGCTGCGGTCGGAGGAGACCTGCTCCTTGCATTGGTCCCGACCAGAGTTCGGCACCAGAAGACACAGCCCCTGAGGGGGCACCGCAGCACACAAGTGTGGCTTGGCATGCCTGGCTCACCAGCAGAAAGGGACCATGCAGACTAAGGTGGAGTCAATCAGCCAGAACGGAGCACAGAGCAACAATACAGTTGAAAACACAAAGCCTAGCTAAGTGTGTGTGAGGTTCCCCGTGGGGAGCCCCGTGATGCTTCTGGGGAGGCCTTGGGCAGGGAGGTGCCTCCTGCCGAGGCCCCCGGCAGCTGGGATGCCGGCTGCAGGGCTTTCGGCAGCTCCAGCTTCCCTCTTCCTGCCCTGCCAGGGGTGAAGGCCAGGCTGCCTGCAGGGATGGGCTACTGCCGCCCCCAGGCCTCCTGAGGAGGGGCAGTGCAGCCCCAAAACCACCTTGCAAAGCCGGCAGCCCTGGGCGTGGGCTGAGGTGGGTGCCAGGGTGCACGCTGGAGCGCAGACTCTGGGATCCACAGGCCTCCAAGGCCAGGGCCTGCAGGGCCAGGGCAGGGATGACGAGGCTCTGGGGCTCTGACCCTGCAAGAGAGACCGCAGGAACACCTTGTGCTGGCCCTGGGCTGAGAGCAGAGGGGAGCAGGAGGCTTCGTGGCCTCCACGCCCCAAACCAACAGCAAATTTGTGCCCAAAAGCTCTCAGAGGAGGCTTCAGTCCCGGTCAGCTGCCCGTGTCCTGCACTGATTTCGTATGCTCAAACCTTGTGATGGGCAGAAGGCAACATGCTTGTACCCCAAGGCAGCCCCCTTTAGTGGCCAAGCCAAGGACCTGCTCTTAGCATCACTGCAGGAGTAACCGTCTAATTAAAGGCTTGCAATTAGCCCACCTCCAATTAGTGCACAGCAACTCAAACAAAGGGTCTTCTTAAAGGACAAGTCTCCTTAATGCAACCTAAATGGTCCTACGTTCCCTGTGCAGGGGCGACCCTTCTACATCCCCCACCGCCAAGGCTGCGGCGCGCATGGGCATGGGCATTGGCTTCAGGGTCCCAGCTCCTTCCTCAGTGGGAGGCGGCTGCTGCTGGTGGCTTCCTCCATCGCATAGTTGGGCTGACACTATTAAGCCTGCTCCTAATAGGCTCTCTTAAGGCTAATAATGTGGCATACATAGCCAACAAATGCTAGAAGGAGTCACCAAAACTAAAGCAGCACTTTAAAATGCAACTCCTACATTTAGCATCGAGGAAATAAGCCCCTCCACCTTACTCCCAATTTGACACTCTCGGGAGAGTGCTTTAGGGGATGCTAATGCGTGTTTTGCCCTTCCTTGCTCCAACACGGGTCAGGCTCAGCACAGTGGAGAGGGAAAGACTCTGGCGGGGCGGAGGGGGTGGGGTGCGAGCTTTGTGCTCGCCCAGGGCCCTGCACTGGCCCCCTCCTCTGTCCTGCCCCTGAACATCCCAGACTACGTTGGCTACAGTCGCCTGCTCCTTGCCAGGCCTTTGTGTTGACTCTGATGAGCCTTTGGGCGTTTCATGTCACTCTAGGAGCTGGAAGAGAGCCTGCCTCATGACACGGGGTTGCAAGGAGAGCCACTGGCCGTGGAAGAGGACTGCTTGCCTGGCCTCGCTCAGGAGTCCCATCCTGCCCACCCCGGGCATCTCTCTCTTTCCTGCCCGCTGACACGGTCTTTCTCCGGAGGGAAGCAGTGAGGCTACATCTCCGCACTGTGCTGGGTGGCCTGGGGAAGGCCGGGCACATGCCAAGCGGGGAGCTGGACACAGGTCTCCACCGAGTGCTGTCGGGGGGCTGGCACCGGTGCCTGGGGCACGTGTGCTCCAGGCACTTCCCAAATAAGCTCCACTGGTGCGGCCTCCTCTTCACCTGGATGTTGAGTTCCAGGGCCTCCTGCCACGCCTCCTCCAGCAGGAACAGGGCCTGCGCAGGCGTACTGCTTTCCTGCCCTTCAGCCTGCTCCTGGTGGGGAATGCAGGTGTGCGGGCATGTCCGGGTGTCCTGCCTCATTTCAGCAGGGTCACTTGCTCCTGCTGGTTCCTTCTGTGGCCCCACCTGGCCTCACAGAGCCCCACATCCTGCCCGTCAACCCCAAGGGGGACGCAAGGCCCTCAGCTCACCCAAGAGAGAACCCCCAACCTCCCTCTGCTCGTCCACCCACCCGCCTCAGCATATAGCACGGCCCAAGGCCCATCCCTGGGCCCTGGCACTGTCACGGTCCCTCTCCTGACCACAGGACCCACTGGCGCTGGTGAGTGCCCGAGCAGTTAGGCCGCTGTCTTTTCTCCCATGGCCAGTGACTTGCAGGGCTGTGCAGGACCCAGGAGTCCTGCTGGCCTGTCCCTCCATAACGTACCAGGGGCAGGGAGTCGCAGAGCTGCACCTCGGAGGTGCTCTGGGGCCTAGCAAGTGCAGGGGACCGGAGGGGGCCTGGGAGCATGCCTGGGGCCACTGGCACATCAGGACAGGGCAGGAGCCCAGGAGGGAGAATCCAAGCACACGGGTAGCAGGCCCGGCCGGCCCTGCCGAGCTCCACTGGGTTGAAGAGCGGCCCAGCAGGGGCTGTGCAGGGCAGGGAAATGGGGACTGCTCCCCAGCCTCACAGCCCCAGCCTGCGGGGCTGAGGGGCTGCCCTGGCCCACAGGGCCCTGGCCCACGCGTTTGCACATGGGAAGGGAGGCATCTGCACCTCCAGGCAGCAGTCAGCGGCTGGCAGGGTAGGGAGACTACGGGCCCTGCGGCAGATGAGCAGAGCCCGTGGGAGCACAAGGAGCAGCCGAGGGCTGACGGAGGCCCAGGGACAAGCACGGCTCATCCCAGCTTTGCCTGCCTGGAGAGCCCTGCAGCTGCAGCAAAAAGCCAGGCATCTGCGCTCCCAGGTGGCCGGCCGCACCGCTCCACCCCACAGCAACTCCCTCCTTTGCCCTTCACCCTTCCCCATGCAACCCTGAGAAGGGCTCCAGCGTCCCTGCACACCAGCCCTCAGAGCACCCCTGGGGCTGTGGGCACGTCAGGTGCAGCTGTGTCCTGGCCACCATGGTGTGCACCGTGCAGTGTCTCTGTGCGTGTGGAGAGCGCGGGCGCGTGTGCGGATGTGTGTGCAGCATCATTGGTGTGCCAGGCTGGCGCACGTGCACTGTGCAGGTGCAGGCCTGGCTGTGCGGGAGGGTCTTGGTGAGTGAGAGGTGTGAGCTGTGTGCGTAGCCGTCCTGTGGAGGGTAATGAAGGAAGGGGCATGTGTCTGTGCGTGTGTCTGTGCGCTGTGCTGAGAACGGGTTAGGCGGTGGTGTGCATGCACGTGCACTCTGTGGCGCGCGTGCCTGCATGCTGCGGCCTGTGTGTGGGCGATATTCTGTTCAGGCTCTACAAAATAACTGGAGGAGCACATGGGTTTGTACAGCTCTTCCTTTCATCTTTCAGGAGCACGCTTCCAGACTTCGCCGCAATAGTCACGTTTCCTCTGCACCACCAGCAAGTCCTGGTCCCTTTCCCTTTGAGCCTGGAGAGTCATCCGCTGCCCAGGGCTAGGGCATGGAAAAGGAACCGTTTGGTTTCAGGCACAGGCAGAAGGGCACGGAAATGCTGCAGGCCTAGCGCAGGGCACATCTTCTGGCCTCTGCCTCTGCTGGCATTCCTATGCTTTCTCGGATGGGCGAGGGGCCCCCTGGGGTGCGAGGCAAGGACATGACCACATGACTACCACGGGCAGGTAATCAGCCTGCACAGGAGTCAGGCGCGGGATGAGACTTTGCCCCAAACTGGCATCAAAGCACAGGGCAAGGCCTCCACGTGTGGAGACTTGGGGAGGCAAGGACGGAGCGTGCCTTTGGAAAAGGGAGAGCCAAAGCGTCGCTCCAGGAATCCTGTCACCTTGGGTAGCCCCCGTGTTCTGGTCCCACCTGGGAATCCTACCCCTGAGAGCCCAACACCTGCCCCTGGGCTGGAAGGCTGCCTGCTCCCAGGCCACAGCCTCCAAAGCCTGTTGCTCTCCCTCGACGGGTGCCAGAAAAAGACCCCCCCCCCTCCCCTCCTCTGGGCTCCTCCTGGGTGTGGAAGGAAGGCCAGTGCAGGGGAAGGCAAAACAGCACCCCCAGCTGGAGAAATTTACCAGAGGAAGCGCTTCTCTTGGGAATTCCTCTGCCGATTCAGCTCTACCCTCTGCTTCCACTCTTCCCGACGCGCTTGGTAAGTCTCCAAGACTTGCAGGGTGTGGCTTGCTCGTACAGAAAGCTGCCTGCAAGAGCAGGGAAAAAGTTCCCTCTCCCCTTCTGGCTGAGGCCCTCCTGCCTCTCCCCTCCACCAGCCCCTGCACACCCGCTCCCGCTGGCGGTGCCCGCAGCCTTCAACTTGCCCCATGCAGCTTGGGGCTGCCTGGCATCAGGGCCTTGCCCAAGGCATTGCCACGTCAACAGAAATCAGGGGACACCATACCCAGCCCCATGGCTCAGGAACTGCGCTTCCTCACACCTCGGACAGGTGCTGCCACTGCACCTTTCCAGGCCGGGGCTGGGGCCGGGGCCCGGGCCCGGGCACACTTACTCTTTGTGCAGCCGCGGCAGTCTCTCGGGCTTCCTCTTCTCTGCTCGGGGCACGAAGGCAGCAGTGCTCGCCTCTTTCCCAAGCGGGGGCCCTGGTGAGGCTGGCCGAACCTCCGGCAGTGGTTCAGCATGCCGCCAAGCCTGCGTTGGCGCCAGAGGACAACTCTGAAGCTGCTTCTCACCTCCCTCACGTGCTCTCAACTCTCAGCACGGGGAGAAGCCAGCCACTACAGGGCCTGTGCGTCCCCCCAGCACACTTGTGTCTGCTTTGCCCTCAGAAAGCCCCATGAGGAGCACAGCGCCAGGCAGGGACCCTGCACTCGTAGCCTGGCCACGCTTCACCACACTTCCCTGCTGGCCCCTCTGCTTACCTGTGCTGCCTTGTGCTGATGCCCGCAAGCAGGAATTGCAGTTCGAGGTCTGCCTTGAGCAGGTCCTTCCTGCTTGCCGTCCTCTTCCGCCTTAGAGGAGCTCTCCCAAATTGTCTGCAGCCGGCTAAAAACACACAAGCCGCGTGAGGTGATTGGAGTTCCGGGTGAGGCTGTTCTGCATCTTGCGCTCACAAGCGGCTTGGGGCCAGCCTCTGCAGCACAAGGCAGTTCTGCTGGAGCATTTGGTGTAGCTGAGTCCTTGCGTTCATGTCAACAGTGAGGAAAGAAAGCCTTGAGCTGCAGCACTGGCAGCGGGCCCAGGAGGCCCTAAAGAAAGCTCGGGATGCCCAGGTGTGGGCCCTCTCTGGGTGGCACAAGGGGAAAACCAATGCCGTTTGCAGCACCCAGAGCCTGCAGAGACCACTAGGCACCTCCTGCCAAAGGCACTGAAGTCAGGGACGTGCTCAGAAAGACTCTGTTTTGGGGTGAAACGGGACTATTAGTGGGGGAGCCACTGTCGGGGAAGGAGGAAGTGTACTAGGCACACAAGCAAGCCCGGCATGTAGTTCTCTCTGGTATGTAGTTCTCTCTGGCACTCCTCCTGTGCCAGACAACCGCCACACCCCTGCCCCTGCCACCCCAGCCCAACAACCTTTGGAAGAAATTCACAGGCATTACGTCCAACCTAAAAAGCAGGGAAAACAGACCCTACTCTCTGCTGCTGGGGCAGGGGCTTCTGACTTTCACATTCCTCTGAGAAGTGCTCTCATTCCCACTGCAACCAAAGGAGGGCCCTTCACATCCATAGGGGAGCAGAAAAACACCCGCCACTGCTGCAGTACTTCTTGCATCAACGCCAGTCCCTGGGACACCACTTGACAACCTCACAGACTTCATACCCACAGAGCGTACAGAAACAGAAACAGCTCCCTCCCTCCCAGAAGCCCAAAAGCACACGGCCACCCGCATGCTTTGCTCCAAGAGCCTCACCTGGCAGCTGGCTTGTTTCCCCTGCTTTCCCATGCCTTTCCTCCCTTCCAGCTGGCCCCAGAGAACGGGGGTGGAGAAAGCCTTTCTCGAGACAGGAGGCGCCCACCACAAGCACTGCCTGGAAGTAGCAAGGCAGAGGAGGCTCCTCAGCAAGCATCGTTCTTTGTCACCATTTGAACAAGAAGGACAGGCAGCTGTGCTCCAGCATCGGACCAAAGAGCCCAATTCCCTTGGAGCTTTGCTCCCAAGCAGGTCTTAGGCCCTTGCTGGCGCACGATCGCGTCCAGCCTTTCCTTTCTGCAGGGCAGTCTTCTGCCCTAGAGTTCTGTGCTGCTTCTACTGCTTTCTCTAGCCCTTAGGCTTCAAAAAGGGGACATGGCTGGCAGGTCCTGGGGACCTCATGCTACTCTCTCCTTTGGCGTGGCTGCAGGCTGGAGGGCAGAGTGTCACACGAGAAGGGGAACAGATTCCTGCCCATCTCTAAGGCGCTCACATGCACAGACTTGCAAGCTAGAGCAGGGCCCCAAGTGCCAGGGCAAAGTGCCCCTCAGCAGTGGCAGCTGCAGTTGGAGCTGCACAACTGCCCCGAGAGCACCTTCCCGGAGGAGTGCCCCCAGATCTGTCGTGATGAGCAAAGAGAGGCACAGGAGAAGCAGGCCACTAGGCCCGGCACGGCATGTTAAGCTTGCCTCCAGCCCCTCCGCTGCACAGGACAAAAGGAAAACAAACACACCTCTCTCACCAGCCAGCTGGCACTTTACCTTTTCCCTCAGTCTGCTTGTTCTGCTCCCTGTCTTTTGCCGGCCCGCCTTTGGCAGCCTCCCGACACCCTCCGGAGGAAGATGCTGGTCGCACAGGCACAGGCGTGATGACCTCACCCTCACTCCTGGAAACAAGAAAGGGACGAGAGAGACGCTGACAGCAGAGCCTTGCAGAAACCTCCTCTACATGCTTGCCCTCCATCTAGAAAGAGAAAGTCACCAAAAGACTTGTTGGCCGCCCTTCACGTTGCAGTCGGACAGAGTCTACGCAAGAAACAACCCCTTCAAAGAGCTCCAAGAGCACAAGGTCACCCTCAGCCTTTTCTCCAAGAGCCTCACCTGGCAGGCAACTTCCTTCCTTTGCTTTTCCACTCCTCCTGCTTTCTCCCCCCAGCACCAGGTGACGCAGGTGGCAAAGGCCTTTCTTGAGCAAGCAGGCACGCAGCAGGAGCACTCCCTGCAGGCAGGAAAGGAGAAGGCTCTGCAGAAAGCGTCTTTGGGAGCACTTGGTCCAGAAGGACAGGCAGATCTGCTCCAGCACCGCATCAAACAGCCTGATCCCCCGGGAGCCGCGCTCTCTAAGAGCTCTTGCTCCCTAGCACGTCCTTGGCACACCTTAGCAGCCTCTTAGCAGTCCACCTTAGCAGCCTCTTAGCAGTCCTCTCCAGGCAATCTTGCTCCCCACCTTCACACGCCCGGCATCCGCCAGAGAGGCAGACCCCCTCCAGCACTGACACCTCGGGCCCAAATGTCCTAAAGCGAAAGAGGAGCTTGCGCTGGCCACCAGGGCGCAGCACCCCGGGGCAAAACTCTCCCAGGCAGCACATCCTGACCAGGGCTCCAACCACCTACCTACTGCCGAGGACCAACGGAACAAACACGCGCACACACACAAACACACGCCCGCCTGCACACCCTCCTCTCGCTCGCCAGTCACCTGTGGCCTGACCTTTTCCGTCCGCCCGCTCTTCCTCTTTCGGGCGTGTCCGGGATCCCTTGCAGGAAGACGCCACTTGCTGCTTCTCACGGGGAAGCTTCAATTCAAATCTGGAAATGACAAGACGCCACGGTGAAGAGAAGGCACCACTTCCCCTTTGCCTCCTGCCGGCCTTGTACTCAGAAAGAAGGCCTTTCGGGGCACGTGGGGCCCTCCAGGCTCACCCAAGACATGCTTAGGTCACAAACACAGGCCCTGTATGGATCGGGTGCCTTCCACACGATGCCTTTCCTCGGCCAGCCACACACAGCACATTCGGGAACCTTGGCTTTTGGAAGCCTCACCCACGAGAAAGAGACCAGTCACAGGAAAATGTGGCCCCCATTCCTCTCTAGGCCTAAGATTGGTTAGCAGTGCCAAACACCGCCACTATTGCCTGTTCCACCCTGGGGAGACCCCCAGAGTCCCAAGTACTTGCAGACAGCAAGCTAGGAAAGAGTTGCTCCGCAGCAAGTCCTTCCTGAGGAGACAAGCTCCAGCAGGACGCTGCTACCAAGCACGAGCTGAGAAGCAAACGTACCGTGGCAACATGAAGACGCTTCTGGGACCCATGCGGAAAGCCGCGCTCCTTCTTCCTTTTACCACCAGGTGTCTCGTCCCTGGCGTCTGAAACAGACACCGAGGTACGTGAGAGCATGCCAGCGCCATTACTGCCTTGCTCCTAAAGGCAGCAAATCTTTCTTGGGCTCAGGGAAGATGCTGCCCCTGGGACACCCTGAAACAAAGCTGTCTTTCCAAATACTAGCCCTCAACGAGGAAAGCAGAAGATGCCCAGCTCAGAGTGCAGAAGGAGGAACACCGTTGCCAGGCGCTTTGCAAGGGCGAGACTCAAGACGGTCAAGGAGGACGCTCCTTCTCTCTGCCTGCAGACATCAGGCACAGGAGAAGGCGTGTGGTTCGCCAGGGTTTCTGCAGGCTGGCGTTTGCCTCTGGAAGGTCTTGCTCTGCCCCTTCTTGGAAAGACAACTCCTGGCTCAGGCGTGCTCTTAGCCCCACAGTGTCTCCAAGCATTCACATGCTTGCATCCATCGCGTGGAAGAGCAGAAAGAGCCGGCCCTTGCTCGGCCTCTGCCCGGTGGCTAAGACCTGCGGGTGCCAACTCCCTCATGGGGGTGCAAGCAGCTGGGCAGGGCCTGATGAGGGATCTTTGGGAACACAGCCTGACCCAAAGGCCCTGGCCCTGGCCCAGAGAACACGCTGGGCAGAGCCCCCCAAGACAGCAGCAGAGAGAAGGAAGAGACAGGCCCGGGAACCAGTGGCTGGGCTACAGCCTTCTTGCATCTCTCTGAGCAAATCTGCTGGCCCTCTGCAGGAGCGAGCCCTTCAGCTCTGACTGCTTTCACATCGCAGCTGCCTAAGGACACCTGGCAGCTTGCGCTCAAGGACAGGGCCCCACGAGAGAGCTGGGGAAGGGCGTTGGGCTGGCGCAAGGAGACATGCCAAGCAGCGGGCGGATGCACGCGTGGCCCAGAAGAGCCTCGCTCATGCCGCAAGGGCCTCCAGGGGCCCTGGGAAGGCCTGATTAGCGCCAGAGTCATCGACTTACCCCCAGCAGAGCTTCTAGCAGCTTTCCAGTGCCATCCATGCTGAGGAGGAAGTCGTCATAAAACCTCATTGTCACTTCCTTCTTCCGTACAGAAAGAATGCCAATGCCCTTGAAGACAAAGTCCACGTCCTGTCTTTTTGACATGGCCCAGAAGAACGCCATCGCGGTCTCATGTATGGAACACTGCACCGTTGTCAAAGGCATGCGGGCACACACGGAGAGATTCTTGTACTGCAGAGGGACTATTCTTACGTCACCTAGACCGCAGCAAAAGACGAACAACGTCACCTCGGCAGCAGGCTCCAAGAACAAGGGGACAAGACTTTCTGGCAAGACGCTGCTGCTACAGAGCAGGCTCTTGAATCCCCTGCTGCAGCGCCTAGGAGCGGTTTATGGAGTCCCTCCTGGGAAGAGGCCGAGCACTCTGCAAACTCACGGGCTCAGGGGGGCAGCAGTCATTTCGCCAGGGCAGGAAGCAAAAGAAGAAAACTAACCATCCCGAAGGAACCCTTGACCGGAGGGCAGGACAAGGCGGGCAGATGGGTGCAGGGCCCACAACAAAGGGCCCGGCGCCACGCCATTGTGCCCTCTGGCTAAGCCGATGCCACGTCGATAGATACAAGGGCGAAGCAAAGCGCAAGGACGGCACCGCAGCCCGTAAGGACCATTCGGCCCCTCTGGCCCTTGGTAGCCAGCAAAAGTCTCCCTGCGCTGCTGGGGCCAGCAGCCTATCCCTCCCACGCACCCCGCTGCAGGCGTATTACTAGCAAAGCACACCCGGGGGCCCCTCTGAGCACCTGCTCCTGGCTGGCCTGTCCAGCTCAAACAAGCCAAAGTTGCTCTCAGGCCACTTTGAGGCGTTCAGCCATGTCTTCAGAGCAGTTGGCCTGCCCCTCAAGCTTGGGGCAAGGGCAGGCAAAGGTTTTTAACCTGTCTTCTTACCAGGAATGTCTTCTTGAGCGCCCCTGGCCTGGTATTCCTGGGCAACAACCTCCGAAATACGAAACATGGGTCTCCGAACGATCGAAAGCTCCCCGTTCACGGAGCACTCGGAGTGCTTCAGAACATAGAACACCCCCACTCCTAGTATCTTGACACCCTGAGAACAGCAGCAAAGAGGGAGAGAAGGAACAAGCATCAGTAGCCTGGAGACACAAAAACTGTCCGATGGCTTGCCAGAGCGTGGGGGCTGCTGCTCTGCGCCCTGCCCACCCCTAGCATGCCGAGGGCAAGATGGGCCACTTGGGAAAGCTTTGGAGAGAAAGCACATACTCCAGACCTTTCTTTCCTCTTGCTCCTCTGCTCTCCTCAAAAATCTCTTTGCACAAGCAACAGCAGAGACAACATTCCTCCCCTCCATACAGGTGGGGGGAGGGGGTGGCAGGGAGGGGAGCAGGGGGCATTTCCAACAGTGGGCACCAAGTCCTTGGCACTCTGTGGCACAGGGATGTCAGGGCCAGGCAAACCGCCAGCATTTCCGGAGGGGAGGAACAGGACACAAGACCCACCTTGTTCTCTGCCAAGCGCTCTAGAATGTATTCTGAGACGCTGTCCCAAATGCTAACAATCTCTGGAAAGCAAGGCAAAGAGGTATCATGCGCCAAGTCAGCAAGCTCACTACCTTTCAGCACCCCGCTCCCCAGGCAGGTGGCAAGTGCAGGTGAGATGAAACGTACCGCCACCCCAAGCCAAAACACGCAAGGCGCTCCCCAGGACGGCCCTTCTGGACCTCAGCCGCAAGGACACTGCAGGGACGCCTCCGCCCACTTCTAAGCAAGGCTCCTGTCCTTTCAGGTGGCCATGCCAAAGGGCGACCCACCCGCTCGGGAAACGGGGACTAGGTTCCCACAGCAGCGAGAAGACCGTGCAGTGCCTACCCACAGGAGTCACCCACGCTCAGGGCAGCCCCAGCTGCCTCCCCTGCAGGGACCATTTTCACCTCCATTCAACGCCTGCACACACACACGCTCTGCACGGCCACCCGAGCAGCCCCAGCCCTTTCAGCCAGCTGCCAGCTCAGGGCACGCAATCCCCACTGCGAGGCAACCCACGGCTTCTGCCTGCACCTGCCCTGGAAGGCACGGGCAGAGGAAGCTCCTCAGGACAACGAGCCAGCCGGCCCGGCTGCCAAACTCACCCCTGGGCTGCCAACGGTCGAGCGGCCTGCTCTCCCGTGCCACCCACTCGCCCTGTCCAGCCCTTCCCTACAGAGCCCAGCGCTTCCACTGCCTGTCTCGCAGCTCATACCGTCTACAGCCTTACCGTAACGGTTGAGATTCCTGAGCGTTGGAAACATGTCATGCCACAGTTTCGCCATCTTCGCGCCCCCTCGCGCTCAATGGGGCCCTGTAGCAGGAGGGTGCCGAGGAAACTTCTCCTCCCAGGAGCCGCCTCCTCCTCCTCCTCTGCACTTCCCCAGGTAGGCTCCAGCGCTGTCGCGCGGCCTCCCTTCGCCCTCTCGGTGCGCTGCAAAGCAGCTCCTCCAGAGAAGAGCGGTGGCGAGAGCAGCCCCAGCACCTGCACGTGCCAAGGCCTCGCAGGGAAGTGTGGGCAGGGCTCGGGGGCCCCGTGGCGGGAGGGGAGCTGTGACTGTGATGCGGCATGTCCCACTGTGAGCCCAGCCCGTGTCACCAAGGGGCTCACAGGCACCCTTACCGTCCAAAGCATTTCTCTTGGGCCCACAGGAGGGGCAATTTCACAGCCCCAGAGCAGCCAGACCGCAAAGGGGTTTCAGCAGGTCTCCGCTCTGACCTCCTGCTGCAAGTGCGGCTGACCAGAGCAGACTTCCCAGGCCCGGGCGCCACTGAGGGGCCACTGGCTCCATGGATTCCCCCACCACCCCGGGCCCCTGGGCCAGTGCTCCACCACCCTTAGGCTACAGCGCTTTTCCCCGTCTCTCATGGCAATTGCCCCCACTGCCACTACTGCCATTGCCCATCCTCCCGGCCCCCCCCCACCCGGCACCTCTGGGAAGGCTCTGCCTCCACCCTCTCACCCCCCTCCCGTTAGGCCCCTGCCGCCTGATCCTCTTGCGCCTTCTCTTCTCCCGGCTCAACAGCCCCACGCCCTCAGCCTCTCCTCGCACTGCTGGGCTCCAGCTGCCCACCAGCTCCCAGCCCGCCCCACAACGAACGGCTCCTCCAGGGCCACGCTCCCTTCCTGGTGTCCCTGCCCCCCTGCAGCTCCCCCACGGGCCACAGTCCCCTCAGAGGCGCACCTCCTCTGGCATGAAGCGCCTCCTTCCAAAAGTACCTCTCCAGCCATGTCCCCAGCAACGGCTCCTTGCACGGCTCGCCTTCGCTTCCTTCTGCTTTTCTCCAGAAACACGCCTCTGCACCCTTCTCCTCACGAGTGCCCCTTCCTGTGGCTCCACGGAGGCCGCCCCCAGCTGCGGGATCTGCGGCCCTGCCGCCGCATGCCCCAGGCAGGGGCCGGGCCTCGGTGCCCCGCTCCTCCCTCCCTCCCTGCCTGCCTGCCTGCCTGCCTGCCTGCCTGCCTGCCCGCCCGCTGCCCCAGCGTTGGGGGAAAGCCTTGCCCGGGCCCTGGGCGGCGCTGCAGGCTCCCTGCTGTGCCCAGAGCCCCCGGCCCCGCACGGGCAGCCCCGAGCAGCACGCCCAGGTGGCACTGCTTGCTGCGCAGTAAGGACTGGTGCCAGGGACTGTCGGGGATGGGGGAGGCCCTGCTGCCCGCGGGGAGGCGGGAGGCAGGCAGCGTTGAGCTGGGGCCCGGCAGCCCACCGGGAGCTGGTGGGGGTGTGGGGCAGAGCCATAGCAAGGGAAGGGGCCAGAGTGCAGGAGGCAATCCCAGGTGCCCCCTCCCCGAGCAGAGGGGCCTGGGAGAAGGCAGGGGGTCAGGGCCGGGCCGGGGGCTGGTGGCCGGGTGCTTGGCAGCGCCATGCTGACCTGCTCATGCCAGGGCATGGCTGCTTTGCGCCGATTGCAGGCAGTGTCCCCCCGCGGAGGAGCTGGCCCCTGCTGGCTTCCCCTTGGGCCATGCAGCTGCCTGCCAGTGCTCAAGGTCCCGCCGGGGCTCCAGCGACGCTGGGAGAGGTGCCGAGGGGGCACCGGCTGCTGCTAGCAACGTCCCGGGGACCCCTGAGGCAGTGGCTGGTGCTGAGGGAAGGGCAGCGGGCAAGGAGCCGCAGGCAGCACTTGTTTGACCCATGCGTTGCCTCTGCTTGCAGGCCACACTGCCCAAGGCATTGGGACTTGAGCGCGGCAGCCAGGCGAGGCAGGGCAGCTGCCGCTGAGGCAGCAGAGCCAAGCCCCAAGCCCCTCCGCTCGGTGAGGCTTGGGAAGGGCAGAGCTGGGAGAAGCTGGTGCCCCTCAAACCTCGTTCTCCCAGCAGAGCAGAGGGCACGTAAGGCAGCGCTTTCAGCCAGTGAAAATTGCTGGCTCATGCCTTCCTTTTTCAGAGGCCTGGTTTGCGCAAGGCCAGCGGTGCTGCCTGCCCACCAGTGCCCACCCAGGCTGCGGTCGGAGGAGACCTGCTCCTTGCATTGGTCCCGACCAGAGTTCGGCACCAGAAGACACAGCCCCTGAGGGGGCACCGCAGCACACAAGTGTGGCTTGGCATGCCTGGCTCACCAGCAGAAAGGGACCATGCAGACTAAGGTGGAGTCAATCAGCCAGAACGGAGCACAGAGCAACAATACAGTTGAAAACACAAAGCCTAGCTAAGTGTGTGTGAGGTTCCCCGTGGGGAGCCCCGTGATGCTTCTGGGGAGGCCTTGGGCAGGGAGGTGCCTCCTGCCGAGGCCCCCGGCAGCTGGGATGCCGGCTGCAGGGCTTTCGGCAGCTCCAGCTTCCCTCTTCCTGCCCTGCCAGGGGTGAAGGCCAGGCTGCCTGCAGGGATGGGCTACTGCCGCCCCCAGGCCTCCTGAGGAGGGGCAGTGCAGCCCCAAAACCACCTTGCAAAGCCGGCAGCCCTGGGCGTGGGCTGAGGTGGGTGCCAGGGTGCACGCTGGAGCGCAGACTCTGGGATCCACAGGCCTCCAAGGCCAGGGCCTGCAGGGCCAGGGCAGGGATGACGAGGCTGTGGGGCTCTGACCCTGCAAGAGAGACCGCAGGAACACCTTGTGCTGGCCCTGGGCTGAGAGCAGAGGGGAGCAGGAGGCTTCGTGGCCTCCACGCCCCAAACCAACAGCAAATTTGTGCCCAAAAGCTCTCAGAGGAGGCTTCAGTCCCGGTCAGCTGCCCGTGTCCTGCACTGATTTCGTATGCTCAAACCTTGTGATGGGCAGAAGGCAACATGCTTGTACCCCAAGGCAGCCCCCTTTAGTGGCCAAGCCAAGGACCTGCTCTTAGCATCACTGCAGGAGTAACCGTCTAATTAAAGGCTTGCAATTAGCCCACCTCCAATTAGTGCACAGCAACTCAAACAAAGGGTCTTCTTAAAGGACAAGTCTCCTTAATGCAACCTAAATGGTCCTACGTTCCCTGTGCAGGGGCGACCCTTCTACATCCCCCACCGCCAAGGCTGCGGCGCGCATGGGCATGGGCATTGGCTTCAGGGTCCCAGCTCCTTCCTCAGTGGGAGGCGGCTGCTGCTGGTGGCTTCCTCCATCGCATAGTTGGGCTGACACTATTAAGCCTGCTCCTAATAGGCTCTCTTAAGGCTAATAATGTGGCATACATAGCCAACAAATGCTAGAAGGAGTCACCAAAACTAAAGCAGCACTTTAAAATGCAACTCCTACATTTAGCATCGAGGAAATAAGCCCCTCCACCTTACTCCCAATTTGACACTCTCGGGAGAGTGCTTTAGGGGATGCTAATGCGTGTTTTGCCCTTCCTTGCTCCAACACGGGTCAGGCTCAGCACAGTGGAGAGGGAAAGACTCTGGCGGGGCGGAGGGGGTGGGGTGCGAGCTTTGTGCTCGCCCAGGGCCCTGCACTGGCCCCCTCCTCTGTCCTGCCCCTGAACATCCCAGACTACGTTGGCTACAGTCGCCTGCTCCTTGCCAGGCCTTTGTGTTGACTCTGATGAGCCTTTGGGCGTTTCATGTTACTCTAGGAGCTGGAAGAGAGCCTGCCTCATGACACGGGGTTGCAAGGAGAGCCACTGGCCGTGGAAGAGGACTGCTTGCCTGGCCTCGCTCAGGAGTCCCATCCTGCCCACCCCGGGCATCTCTCTCTTTCCTGCCCGCTGACACGGTCTTTCTCCGGAGGGAAGCAGTGAGGCTACATCTCCGCACAGTGCTGGGTGGCCTGGGGAAGGCCGGGCACATGCCAAGCGGGGAGCTGGACACAGGTCTCCACCGAGTGCTGTCGGTGGGCTGGCACCGGTGCCTGGGGCACGTGTGCTCCAGGCACTTCCCAAATAAGCTCCACTGGTGCGGCCTCCTCTTCACCTGGATGTTGAGTTCCAGGGCCTCCTGCCACGCCTCCTCCAGCAGGAACAGGGCCTGCGCAGGCGTACTGCTTTCCTGCCCTTCAGCCTGCTCCTGGTGGGGAATGCAGGTGTGCGGGCATGTCCGGGTGTCCTGCCTCATTTCAGCAGGGTCACTTGCTCCTGCTGGTTCCTTCTGTGGCCCCCACCTGGCCTCACAGAGCCCCACATCCTGCCCGTCAACCCCAAGGGGGACGCAAGGCCCTCAGCTCACCCAAGAGAGAACCCCCAACCTCCCTCTGCTCGTCCACCCACCCGCCTCAGCATATAGCACGGCCCAAGGCCCATCCCTGGGCCCTGGCACTGTCACGGTCCCTCTCCTGACCACAGGACCCACTGGCGCTGGTGAGTGCCCGAGCAGTTAGGCCGCTGTCTTTTCTCCCATGGCCAGTGACTTGCAGGGCTGTGCAGGACCCAGGAGTCCTGCTGGCCTGTCCCTCCATAACGTACCAGGGGCAGGGAGTCGCAGAGCTGCACCTCGGAGGTGCTCTGGGGCCTAGCAAGTGCAGGGGACCGGAGGGGGCCTGGGAGCATGCCTGGGGCCACTGGCACATCAGGACAGGGCAGGAGCCCAGGAGGGAGAATCCAAGCACACGGGTAGCAGGCCCGGCCGGCCCTGCCGAGCTCCACTGGGTTGAAGAGCGGCCCAGCAGGGGCTGTGCAGGGCGGGGAAATGGGGACTGCTCCCCAGCCTCACAGCCCCAGCCTGCGGGGCTGAGGGGCTGCCCTGGCCCACAGGGCCCTGGCCCACGCGTTTGCACATGGGAAGGGAGGCATCTGCACCTCCAGGCAGCAGTCAGCGGCTGGCAGGGTAGGGAGACTACGGGCCCTGCGGCAGATGAGCAGAGCCCGTGGGAGCACAAGGAGCAGCCGAGGGCTGACGGAGGCCCAGGGACAAGCACGGCTCATCCCAGCTTTGCCTGCCTGGAGAGCCCTGCAGCTGCAGCAAAAAGCCAGGCATCTGCGCTCCCAGGTGGCCGGCCGCACCGCTCCACCCCACAGCAACTCCCTCCTTTGCCCTTCACCCTTCCCCATGCAACCCTGAGAAGGGCTCCAGCGTCCCTGCACACCAGCCCTCAGAGCACCCCTGGGGCTGTGGGCACGTCAGGTGCAGCTGTGTCCTGGCCACCATGGTGTGCACCGTGCAGTGTCTCTGTGCGTGTGGAGAGCGCGGGCGCGTGTGCGGATGCGTGTGCAGCGTCAATGGTGTGCCGGGCTGGCGCACGTGCACTGTGCAGGTGCAGGCCTGGCTGTGCGGGAGGGTCTTGGTGAGTGAGAGGTGTGAGCTGTGTGCGTAGCCGTCCTGTGGAGGGTAATGAAGGAAGGGGCATGTGTCTGTGCGTGTGTCTGTGCGCTGTGCTGAGAACGGGTTAGGCGGTGGTGTGCATGCACGTGCACTCTGTGGCGCGCGTGCCTGCATGCTGCGGCCCGTGTGTGGGCGATATTCTGTTCAGGCTCTACAAAATAACTGGAGGAGCACATGGGTTTGTACAGCTCTTCCTTTCATCTTTCAGGAGCACGCTTCCAGACTTCGCCGCAATAGTCACGTTTCCTCTGCACCACCAGCAAGTCCTGGTCCCTTTCCCTTTGAGCCTGGAGAGTCATCCGCTGCCCAGGGCTAGGGCATGGAAAAGGAACCGTTTGGTTTCAGGCACAGGCAGAAGGGCACGGAAATGCTGCAGGCCTAGCGCAGGGCACATCTTCTGGCCTCTGCCTCTGCTGGCATTCCTATGCTTTCTCGGATGGGCGAGGGGCCCCCTGGGGTGCGAGGCAAGGACATGACCACATGACTACCACGGGCAGGTAATCAGCCTGCACAGGAGTCAGGCGCGGGATGAGACTTTGCCCCAAACTGGCATCAAAGCACAGGGCAAGGCCTCCACGTGTGGAGACTTGGGGAGGCAAGGACGGAGCGTGCCTTTGGAAAAGGGAGAGCCAAAGCGTCGCTCCAGGAATCCTGTCACCTTGGGTAGCCCCCGTGTTCTGGTCCCACCTGGGAATCCTACCCCTGAGAGCCCAACACCTGCCCCTGGGCTGGAAGGCTGCCTGCTCCCAGGCCACAGCCTCCAAAGCCTGTTGCTCTCCCTCGACGGGTGCCAGAAAAAGACCCCCGCCCCCCTCCCCTCCTCTGGGCTGCTCCTGGGTGTGGAAGGAAGGCCAGTGCAGGGGAAGGCAAAACAGCACCCCCAGCTGGAGAAATTTACCAGAGGAAGCGCTTCTCTTGGGAATTCCTCTGCCGATTCAGCTCTACCCTCTGCTTCCACTCTTCCCGACGCGCTTGGTAAGTCTCCAAGACTTGCAGGGTGTGGCTTGCTCGTACAGAAAGCTGCCTGCAAGAGCAGGGAAAAAGTTCCCTCTCCCCTTCTGGCTGAGGCCCTCCTGCCTCACCCCTCCACCAGCCCCTGCACACCCGCTCCCGCTGGCGGTGCCCGCAGCCTTCAACTTGCCCCATGCAGCTTGGGGCTGCCTGGCATCGGGGCCTTGCCCAAGGCATTGCCACGTCAACAGAAATCAGGGGACACCATACCCAGCCCCATGGCTCAGGAACTGCGCTTCCTCACACCTCGGACAGGTGCTGCCACTGCACCTTTCCAGGCCGGGGCTGGGGCCGGGGCCCGGGCCCGGGCACACTTACTCTTTGTGCAGCCGCGGCAGTCTCTCGGGCTTCCTCTTCTCTGCTCGGGGCACGAAGGCAGCAGTGCTCGCCTCTTTCCCAAGCGGGGGCCCTGGTGAGGCTGGCCGAACCTCCGGCAGTGGTTCAGCATGCCGCCAAGTCTGCGTTGGCGCCAGAGGACAACTCTGAAGCTGCTTCTCACCTCCCTCACGTGCTCTCAACTCTCAGCACGGGGAGAAGCCAGCCACTACAGGGCCTGTGCGTCCCCCCAGCACACTTGTGTCTGCTTTGCCCTCAGAAAGCCCCATGAGGAGCACAGCGCCAGGCAGGGACCCTGCACTCGTAGCCTGGCCACGCTTCACCACACTTCCCTGCTGGCCCCTCTGCTTACCTGTGCTGCCTTGTGCTGATGCCCGCAAGCAGGAATTGCAGTTCGAGGTCTGCCTTGAGCAGGTCCTTCCTGCTTGCCGTCCTCTTCCGCCTTAGAGGAGCTCTCCCAAATTGTCTGCAGCCGGCTAAAAACACACAAGCCGCGTGAGCTGATTGGAGTTCCGGGTGAGGCTGTTCTGCATCTTGCGCTCACAAGCGGCTCGGGGCCAGCCTCTGCAGCACAAGGCAGTTCTGCTGGAGCTTTTGGTGTAGCTGAGTCCTTGCGTTCATGTCAACAGTGAGGAAAGAAAGCCTTGAGCTGCAGCACTGGCAGCGGGCCCAGGAGACCCTAAGGAAAGCTCGGGATGCCCAGGTGTGGGCCCTCTCTGGGTGGCACAAGGGGAAAACCAATGCCGTTTGCAGCACCCAGAGCCTGCAGAGACCACTAGGCACCTCCTGCCAAAGGCACTGAAGTCAGGGACGTGCTCAGAAAGACTCTGTTTTGGGGTGAAACGGGACTATTAGTGGGGGAGCCACTGTCGGGGAAGGAGGAAGTGTACTAGGCACACAAGCAAGCCCGGCATGTAGTTCTCTCTGGTATGTAGTTCTCTCTGGCACTCCTCCTGTGCCAGACAACCGCCACACCCCTGCCCCTGCCACCCCAGCCCAACAACCTTCGGAAGAAATTCACAGGCATTACGTCCAACCTAAAAAGCAGGGAAAACAGACCCTACTCTCTGCTGCTGGGGCAGGGGCTTCTGACTTTCACATTCCTCTGAGAAGTGCTCTCATTCCCACTGCAACCAAAGGAGGGCCCTTCACACCCATAGGGGAGCAGAAAAACACCCGCCACTGCTGCAGTACTTCTTGCATCAACGCCAGTCCCTGGGACACCACTTGACAACCTCACAGACTTCATACCCACAGAGCGTACAGAAACAGAAACAGCTCCCTCCCTCCCAGAAGCCCAAAAGCACACGGCCACCCGCATGCTTTGCTCCAAGAGCCTCACCTGGCAGCTGGCTTGTTTCCCCTGCTTTCCCATGCCTTTCCTCCCTTCCAGCTGGCCCCAGAGAACGGGGGTGGAGAAAGCCTTTCTCGAGACAGGAGGCGCCCACCACAAGCACTGCCTGGAAGTAGCAAGGCAGAGGAGGCTCCTCAGCAAGCATCGTTCTTTGTCACCATTTGAACAAGAAGGACAGGCAGCTGTGCTCCAGCATCGGACCAAAGAGCCCAATTCCCTTGGAGCTTTGCTCCCAAGCAGGTCTTAGGCCCTTGCTGGCGCACGATCGCGTCCAGCCTTTCCTTTCTGCAGGGCAGTCTTCTGCCCTAGAGTTCTGTGCTGCTTCTACTGCTTTCTCTAGCCCTTAGGCTTCAAAAAGGGGACATGGCTGGCAGGTCCTGGGGACCTCATGCTACTCTCTCCTTTGGCGTGGCTGCAGGCTGGAGGGCAGAGTGTCACACGAGAAGGGGAACAGATTCCTGCCCATCTCTAAGGCGCTCACATGCACAGACTTGCAAGCTAGAGCAGGGCCCCGAGTGCCAGGGCAAAGTGCCCCTCAGCAGTGGCAGCTGCAGTTGGAGCTGCACAACTGCCCCGAGAGCACCTTCCAGGAGGAGTGCCCCCAGATCTGTCGTGATGAGCAAAGAGAGGCACAGGAGAAGCAGGCCACTAGGCCCGGCACGGCATGTTAAGCTTGCCTCCAGCCCCTCCGCTGCACAGGACAAAAGGAAAACAAACACACCTCTCTCACCAGCCAGCTGGCACTTTACCTTTTCCCTCAGTCTGCTTGTTCTGCTCCCTGTCTTTTGCCGGCCCGCCTTTGGCAGCCTCCCGACACCCTCCGGAGGAAGATGCTGGTCGCACAGGCACAGGCGTGATGACCTCACCCTCACTCCTGGAAACAAGAAAGGGACGAGAGAGACGCTGACAGCAGAGCCTTGCAGAAACCTCCTCTACATGCTTGCCCTCCATCTAGAAAGAGAAAGTCACCAAAAGACTTGTTGGCCGCCCTTCACGTTGCAGTCGGACAGAGTCTACGCAAGAAACAACCCCTTCAAAGAGCTCCAAGAGCACAAGGTCACCCTCAGCCTTTTCTCCAAGAGCCTCACCTGGCAGGCAACTTCCTTCCTTTGCTTTTCCACTCCTCCTGCTTTCTCCCCCCAGCACCAGGTGACGCAGGTGGCAAAGGCCTTTCTTGAGCAAGCAGGCACGCAGCAGGAGCACTCCCTGCAGGCAGGAAAGGAGAAGGCTCTGCAGAAAGCGTCTTTGGGAGCACTTGGTCCAGAAGGACAGGCAGATCTGCTCCAGCACCGCATCAAACAGCCTGATCCCCCGGGAGCCGCGCTCTCTAAGAGCTCTTGCTCCCTAGCACGTCCTTGGCACACCTTAGCAGCCTCTTAGCAGTCCACCTTAGCAGCCTCTTAGCAGTCCTCTCCAGGCAATCTTGCTCCCCACCTTCACATGCCCGGCATCCGCCAGAGAGGCAGACCCCCTCCAGCACTGACACCTCGGGCCCAAATGTCCTAAAGCGAAAGAGGAGCTTGCGCTGGCCACCAGGGCGCAGCACCCCGGGGCAAAACTCTCCCAGGCAGCACATCCTGACCAGGGCTCCAACCACCTACCTACTGCTGAGGACCAACGGAACAAACACGCGCACACACACAAACACACGCCCGCCTGCACACCCTCCTCTCGCTCGCCAGTCACCTGTGGCCTGACCTTTTCCGTCCGCCCGCTCTTCCTCTTTCGGGCGTGTCCGGGATCCCTTGCAGGAAGACGCCACTTGCTGCTTCTCACGGGGAAGCTTCAACTCAAATCTGGAAATGACAAGACGCCACGGTGAAGAGAAGGCACCACTTCCCCTTTGCCTCCTGCCGGCCTTGTACTCAGAAAGAAGGCCTTTCGGGGCACGTGGGGCCCTCCAGGCTCACCCAAGACATGCTTAGGTCACAAACACAGGCCCTGTATGGATCGGGTGCCTTCCACACGATGCCTTTCCTCGGCCAGCCACACACAGCACATTCGGGAACCTTGGCTTTTGGAAGCCTCACCCACGAGAAAGAGACCAGTCACAGGAAAATGTGGCCCCCATTCCTCTCTAGGCCTAAGATTGGTTAGCAGTGCCAAACACCGCCACTATTGCCTGTTCCACCCTGGGGAGACCCCCAGAGTCCCAAGTACTTGCAGACAGCAAGCTAGGAAAGAGTTGCTCCGCAGCAAGTCCTTCCTGAGGAGACAAGCTCCAGCAGGACGCTGCTACCAAGCACGAGCTGAGAAGCAAACGTACCGTGGCAACATGAAGACGCTTCTGGGACCCATGCGGAAAGCCGCGCTCCTTCTTCCTTTTACCACCAGGTGTCTCCTTCTTCCTTTTACCACCAGGTGTCTCGTCCCTGGCGTCTGAAACAGACACCGAGGTACGTGAGAGCATGCCAGCGCCATTACTGCCTTGCTCCTAAAGGCAGCAAATCTTTCTTGGGCTCAGGGAAGATGCTGCCCCTGGGACACCCTGAAACAAAGCTGTCTTTCCAAATACTAGCCCTCAACGAGGAAAGCAGAAGATGCCCAGCTCAGAGTGCAGAAGGAGGAACACCGTTGCCAGGCGCTTTGCAAGGGCGAGACTCAAGACGGTCAAGGAGGACGCTCCTTCTCTCTGCCTGCAGACATCAGGCACAGGAGAAGGCGTGTGGTTCGCCAGGGTTTCTGCAGGCTGGCGTTTGCCTCTGGAAGGTCTTGCTCTGCCCCTTCTTGGAAAGACAACTCCTGGCTCAGGCGTGCTCTTAGCCCCACAGTGTCTCCAAGCATTCACATGCTTGCATCCATCGCGTGGAAGAGCAGAAAGAGCCGGCCCTTGCTCGGCCTCTGCCCGGTGGCTAAGACCTGCGGGTGCCAACTCCCTCATGGGGGTGCAAGCAGCTGGGCAGGGCCTGATGAGGGATCTTTGGGAACACAGCCTGACCCAAAGGCCCTGGCCCTGGCCCAGAGAACACGCTGGGCAGAGCCCCCCAAGACAGCAGCAGAGAGAAGGAAGAGACAGGCCCGGGAACCAGTGGCTGGGCTACAGCCTTCTTGCATCTCTCTGAGCAAATCTGCTGGCCCTCTGCAGGAGCGAGCCCTTCAGCTCTGACTGCTTTCACATCGCAGCTGCCTAAGGACACCTGGCAGCTTGCGCTCAAGGACAGGGCCCCACGAGAGAGCTGGGGAAGGGCGTTGGGCTGGCGCAAGGAGACATGCCAAGCAGCGGGCGGATGCACGCGTGGCCCAGAAGAGCCTCGCTCATGCCGCAAGGGCCTCCAGGGGCCCTGGGAAGGCCTGATTAGCACCAGAGTCATCGACTTACCCCCAGCAGAGCTTCTAGCAGCTTTCCAGTGCCATCCATGCTGAGGAGGAAGTCGTCATAAAACCTCATTGTCACTTCCTTCTTCCGTACAGAAAGAATGCCAATGCCCTTGAAGACAAAGTCCACGTCCTGTCTTTTTGACATGGCCCAGAAGAACGCCATCGCGGTCTCATGTATGGAACACTGCACCGTTGTCAAAGGCATGCGGGCACACACGGAGAGATTCTTGTACTGCAGAGGGACTATTCTTACGTCACCTAGACCGCAGCAAAAGACGAACAACGTCACCTCGGCAGCAGGCTCCAAGAACAAGGGGACAAGACTTTCTGGCAAGACGCTGCTGCTACAGAGCAGGCTCTTGAATCCCCTGCTGCAGCGCCTAGGAGCGGTTTATGGAGTCCCTCCTGGGAAGAGGCCGAGCACTCTGCAAACTCACGGGCTCAGGGGGGCAGCAGTCATTTCGCCAGGGCAGGAAGCAAAAGAAGAAAACTAACCATCCCAAAGGAACCCTTGACCGGAGGGCAGGACAAGGCGGGCAGATGGGTGCAGGGCCCACGACAAAGGGCCCGGCGCCACGCCATTGTGCCCTCTGGCTAAGCCGATGCCACGTCGATAGATACAAGGGCGAAGCAAAGCGCAAGGACGGCACCGCAGCCCGTAAGGACCATTCGGCCCCTCTGGCCCTTGGTAGCCAGCAAAAGTCTCCCTGCGCTGCTGGGGCCAGCAGCCTATCCCTCCCACGCACCCCGCTGCAGGCGTATTACTAGCAAAGCACACCCGGGGGCCCCTCTGAGCACCTGCTCCTGGCTGGCCTGTCCAGCTCAAACAAGCCAAAGTTGCTCTCAGGCCACTTTGAGGCGTTCAGCCACGTCTTCAGAGCAGTTGGCCTGCCCCTCAAGCTTGGGGCAAGGGCAGGCAAAGGTTTTTAACCTGTCTTCTTACCAGGAATGTCTTCTTGAGCGCCCCTGGCCTGGTATTCCTGGGCAACAACCTCCGAAATACGAAACATGGGTCTCCGAACGATCGAAAGCTCCCCGTTCACGGAGCACTCGGAGTGCTTCAGAACATAGAACACCCCCACTCCTAGTATCTTGACACCCTGAGAACAGCAGCAAAGAGGGAGAGAAGGAACAAGCATCAGTAGCCTGGAGACACAAAAACTGTCCGATGGCTTGCCAGAGCGTGGGGGCTGCTGCTCTGCGCCCTGCCCACCCCTAGCATGCCGAGGGCAAGATGGGCCACTTGGGAAAGCTTTGGAGAGAAAGCACATACTCCAGACCTTTCTTTCCTCTTGCTCCTCTGCTCTCCTCAAAAATCTCTTTGCACAAGCAACAGCAGAGACAACATTCCTCCCCTCCATACAGGTGGGGGGAGGGGGTGGCAGGGAGGGGAGCAGGGGGCATTTCCAACAGTGGGCACCAAGTCCTTGGCACTCTGTGGCACAGGGATGTCAGGGCCAGGCAAACCGCCAGCATTTCCGGAGGGGAGGAACAGGACACAAGACCCACCTTGTTCTCTGCCAAGCGCTCTAGAATGTATTCTGAGACGCTGTCCCAAATGCTAACAATCTCTGGAAAGCAAGGCAAAGAGGTATCATGCGCCAAGTCAGCAAGCTCACTACCTTTCAGCACCCCGCTCCCCAGGCAGGTGGCAAGTGCAGGTGAGATGAAACGTACCGCCACCCCAAGCCAAAACACGCAAGGCGCTCCCCAGGACGGCCCTTCCGGACCTCAGCCGCAAGGACACTGCAGGGACGCCTCCGCCCACTTCTAAGCAAGGCTCCTGTCCTTTCAGGTGGCCATGCCAAAGGGCGACCCACCCGCTCGGGAAACGGGGACTAGGTTCCCACAGCAGCGAGAAGACCGTGCAGTGCCTACCCACAGGAGTCACCCACGCTCAGGGCAGCCCCAGCTGCCTCCCCTGCAGGGACCATTTTCACCTCCATTCAACGCCTGCACACACACACGCTCTGCACGGCCACCCGAGCAGCCCCAGCCCTTTCAGCCAGCTGCCAGCTCAGGGCACGCAATCCCCACTGCGAGGCAACCCACGGCTTCTGCCTGCACCTGCCCTGGAAGGCACGGGCAGAGGAAGCTCCTCAGGACAACGAGCCAGCCGGCCCGGCTGCCAAACTCACCCCTGGGCTGCCAACGGTCGAGCGGCCTGCTCTCCCGTGCCACCCACTCGCCCTGTCCAGCCCTCCCCTACAGAGCCCAGCGCTTCCATTGCCTGTCTCGCGGCTCATACCGTCTACAGCCTTACCGTAACGGTTGAGATTCCTGAGCGTTGGAAACATGTCATGCCACAGTTTCGCCATCTTCGCGCCCCCTCGCGCTCAATGGGGCCCTGTAGCAGGAGGGTGACGAGGAAACTTCTCCTCCCAGGAGCCGCCTCCTCCTCCTCCTCTGCACTTCCCCAGGTAGGCTCCAGCGCTGTCGCGCGGCCTCCCTTCGCCCTCTCGGTGCGCTGCAAAGCAGCTCCTCCAGAGAAGAGCGGTGGCGAGAGCAGCCCCAGCACCTGCACGTGCCAAGGCCTCGCAGGGAAGTGTGGGCAGGGCTCGGGGGCCCCGTGGCGGGAGGGGAGCTGTGACTGTGATGCGGCATGTCCCACTGTGAGCCCAGCCCGTGTCACCAAGGGGCTCACAGGCACCCTTACCGTCCAAAGCATTTCTCTTGGGCCCACAGGAGGGGCAATTTCACAGCCCCAGAGCAGCCAGACTGCAAAGGGGTTTCAGCAGGTCTCCGCTCTGACCTCCTGCTGCAAGTGCGGCTGACCAGAGCAGACTTCCCAGGCCCGGGCGCCACTGAGGGGCCACTGGCTCCATGGATTCCCCCACCACCCCGGGCCCCTGGGCCAGTGCTCCACCACCCTTAGGCTACAGCGCTTTTCCCCGTCTCTCATGGCAATTGCCCCCACTGCCACTACTGCCATTGCCCATCCTCCCGGCCCCCCCCCACCCGGCACCTCTGGGAAGGCTCTGCCTCCACCCTCTCACCCCCCTCCCGTTAGGCCCCTGCCGCCTGATCCTCTTGCGCCTTCTCTTCTCCCGGCTCAACAGCCCCACGCCCTCAGCCTCTCCTCGCACTGCTGGGCTCCAGCTGCCCACCAGCTCCCAGCCCGCCCCACAACGAACGGCTCCTCCAGGGCCACGCTCCCTTCCTGGTGTCCCTGCCCCCCTGCAGCTCCCCCACGGGCCACAGTCCCCTCAGAGGCGCACCTCCTCTGGCATGAAGCGCCTCCTTCCAAAAGTACCTCTCCAGCCATGTCCCCAGCAACGGCTCCTTGCACGGCTCGCCTTCGCTTCCTTCTGCTTTTCTCCAGAAACACGCCTCTGCACCCTTCTCCTCACGAGTGCCCCTTCCTGTGGCTCCACGGAGGCCGCCCCCAGCTGCGGGATCTGCGGCCCTGCCGCCGCATGCCCCAGGCAGGGGCCGGGCCTCGGTGCCCCGCTCCTCCCTCCCTCCCTGCCTGCCTGCCTGCCTGCCTGCCTGCCTGCCTGCCCGCCCGCTGCCCCAGCGTTGGGGGAAAGCCTTGCCCGGGCCCTGGGCGGCGCTGCAGGCTCCCTGCTGTGCCCAGAGCCCCCGGCCCCGCACGGGCAGCCCCGAGCAGCACGCCCAGGTGGCACTGCTTGCTGCGCAGTAAGGACTGGTGCCAGGGACTGTCGGGGATGGGGGAGGCCCTGCTGCCCGCGGGGAGGCGGGAGGCAGGCAGCGTTGAGCTGGGGCCCGGCAGCCCACCGGGAGCTGGTGGGGGTGTGGGGCAGAGCCATAGCAAGGGAAGGGGCCAGAGTGCAGGAGGCAATCCCAGGTGCCCCCTCCCCGAGCAGAGGGGCCTGGGAGAAGGCAGGGGGTCAGGGCCGGGCCGGGGGCTGGTGGCCGGGTGCTTGGCAGCGCCATGCTGACCTGCTCATGCCAGGGCATGGCTGCTTTGCGCCGATTGCAGGCAGTGTCCCCCCGCGGAGGAGCTGGCCCCTGCTGGCTTCCCCTTGGGCCATGCAGCTGCCTGCCAGTGCTCAAGGTCCCGCCGGGGCTCCAGCGACGCTGGGAGAGGTGCCGAGGGGGCACCGGCTGCTGCTAGCAACGTCCCGGGGACCCCTGAGGCAGTGGCTGGTGCTGAGGGAAGGGCAGCGGGCAAGGAGCCGCAGGCAGCACTTGTTTGACCCATGCGTTGCCTCTGCTTGCAGGCCACACTGCCCAAGGCATTGGGACTTGAGCGCGGCAGCCAGGCGAGGCAGGGCAGCTGCCGCTGAGGCAGCAGAGCCAAGCCCCAAGCCCCTCCGCTCGGTGAGGCTTGGGAAGGGCAGAGCTGGGAGAAGCTGGTGCCCCTCAAACCTCGTTCTCCCAGCAGAGCAGAGGGCACGTAAGGCAGCGCTTTCAGCCAGTGAAAATTGCTGGCTCATGCCTTCCTTTTTCAGAGGCCTGGTTTGCGCAAGGCCAGCGGTGCTGCCTGCCCACCAGTGCCCACCCAGGCTGCGGTCGGAGGAGACCTGCTCCTTGCATTGGTCCCGACCAGAGTTCGGCACCAGAAGACACAGCCCCTGAGGGGGCACCGCAGCACACAAGTGTGGCTTGGCATGCCTGGCTCACCAGCAGAAAGGGACCATGCAGACTAAGGTGGAGTCAATCAGCCAGAACGGAGCACAGAGCAACAATACAGTTGAAAACACAAAGCCTAGCTAAGTGTGTGTGAGGTTCCCCGTGGGGAGCCCCGTGATGCTTCTGGGGAGGCCTTGGGCAGGGAGGTGCCTCCTGCCGAGGCCCCCGGCAGCTGGGATGCCGGCTGCAGGGCTTTCGGCAGCTCCAGCTTCCCTCTTCCTGCCCTGCCAGGGGTGAAGGCCAGGCTGCCTGCAGGGATGGGCTACTGCCGCCCCCAGGCCTCCTGAGGAGGGGCAGTGCAGCCCCAAAACCACCTTGCAAAGCCGGCAGCCCTGGGCGTGGGCTGAGGTGGGTGCCAGGGTGCACGCTGGAGCGCAGACTCTGGGATCCACAGGCCTCCAAGGCCAGGGCCTGCAGGGCCAGGGCAGGGATGACGAGGCTCTGGGGCTCTGACCCTGCAAGAGAGACCGCAGGAACACCTTGTGCTGGCCCTGGGCTGAGAGCAGAGGGGAGCAGGAGGCTTCGTGGCCTCCACGCCCCAAACCAACAGCAAATTTGTGCCCAAAAGCTCTCAGAGGAGGCTTCAGTCCCGGTCAGCTGCCCGTGTCCTGCACTGATTTCGTATGCTCAAACCTTGTGATGGGCAGAAGGCAACATGCTTGTACCCCAAGGCAGCCCCCTTTAGTGGCCAAGCCAAGGACCTGCTCTTAGCATCACTGCAGGAGTAACCGTCTAATTAAAGGCTTGCAATTAGCCCACCTCCAATTAGTGCACAGCAACTCAAACAAAGGGTCTTCTTAAAGGACAAGTCTCCTTAATGCAACCTAAATGGTCCTACGTTCCCTGTGCAGGGGCGACCCTTCTACATCCCCCACCGCCAAGGCTGCGGCGCGCATGGGCATGGGCATTGGCTTCAGGGTCCCAGCTCCTTCCTCAGTGGGAGGCGGCTGCTGCTGGTGGCTTCCTCCATCGCATAGTTGGGCTGACACTATTAAGCCTGCTCCTAATAGGCTCTCTTAAGGCTAATAATGTGGCATACATAGCCAACAAATGCTAGAAGGAGTCACCAAAACTAAAGCAGCACTTTAAAATGCAACTCCTACATTTAGCATCGAGGAAATAAGCCCCTCCACCTTACTCCCAATTTGACACTCTCGGGAGAGTGCTTTAGGGGATGCTAATGCGTGTTTTGCCCTTCCTTGCTCCAACACGGGTCAGGCTCAGCACAGTGGAGAGGGAAAGACTCTGGCGGGGCGGAGGGGGTGGGGTGCGAGCTTTGTGCTCGCCCAGGGCCCTGCACTGGCCCCCTCCTCTGTCCTGCCCCTGAACATCCCAGACTACGTTGGCTACAGTCGCCTGCTCCTTGCCAGGCCTTTGTGTTGACTCTGATGAGCCTTTGGGCGTTTCATGTTACTCTAGGAGCTGGAAGAGAGCCTGCCTCATGACACGGGGTTGCAAGGAGAGCCACTGGCCGTGGAAGAGGACTGCTTGCCTGGCCTCGCTCAGGAGTCCCATCCTGCCCACCCCGGGCATCTCTCTCTTTCCTGCCCGCTGACACGGTCTTTCTCCGGAGGGAAGCAGTGAGGCTACATCTCCGCACAGTGCTGGGTGGCCTGGGGAAGGCCGGGCACATGCCAAGCGGGGAGCTGGACACAGGTCTCCACCGAGTGCTGTCGGTGGGCTGGCACCGGTGCCTGGGGCACGTGTGCTCCAGGCACTTCCCAAATAAGCTCCACTGGTGCGGCCTCCTCTTCACCTGGATGTTGAGTTCCAGGGCCTCCTGCCACGCCTCCTCCAGCAGGAACAGGGCCTGCGCAGGCGTACTGCTTTCCTGCCCTTCAGCCTGCTCCTGGTGGGGAATGCAGGTGTGCGGGCATGTCCGGGTGTCCTGCCTCATTTCAGCAGGGTCACTTGCTCCTGCTGGTTCCTTCTGTGGCCCCCACCTGGCCTCACAGAGCCCCACATCCTGCCCGTCAACCCCAAGGGGGACGCAAGGCCCTCAGCTCACCCAAGAGAGAACCCCCAACCTCCCTCTGCTCGTCCACCCACCCGCCTCAGCATATAGCACGGCCCAAGGCCCATCCCTGGGCCCTGGCACTGTCACGGTCCCTCTCCTGACCACAGGACCCACTGGCGCTGGTGAGTGCCCGAGCAGTTAGGCCGCTGTCTTTTCTCCCATGGCCAGTGACTTGCAGGGCTGTGCAGGACCCAGGAGTCCTGCTGGCCTGTCCCTCCATAACGTACCAGGGGCAGGGAGTCGCAGAGCTGCACCTCGGAGGTGCTCTGGGGCCTAGCAAGTGCAGGGGACCGGAGGGGGCCTGGGAGCATGCCTGGGGCCACTGGCACATCAGGACAGGGCAGGAGCCCAGGAGGGAGAATCCAAGCACACGGGTAGCAGGCCCGGCCGGCCCTGCCGAGCTCCACTGGGTTGAAGAGCGGCCCAGCAGGGGCTGTGCAGGGCGGGGAAATGGGGACTGCTCCCCAGCCTCACAGCCCCAGCCTGCGGGGCTGAGGGGCTGCCCTGGCCCACAGGGCCCTGGCCCACGCGTTTGCACATGGGAAGGGAGGCATCTGCACCTCCAGGCAGCAGTCAGCGGCTGGCAGGGTAGGGAGACTACGGGCCCTGCGGCAGATGAGCAGAGCCCGTGGGAGCACAAGGAGCAGCCGAGGGCTGACGGAGGCCCAGGGACAAGCACGGCTCATCCCAGCTTTGCCTGCCTGGAGAGCCCTGCAGCTGCAGCAAAAAGCCAGGCATCTGCGCTCCCAGGTGGCCGGCCGCACCGCTCCACCCCACAGCAACTCCCTCCTTTGCCCTTCACCCTTCCCCATGCAACCCTGAGAAGGGCTCCAGCGTCCCTGCACACCAGCCCTCAGAGCACCCCTGGGGCTGTGGGCACGTCAGGTGCAGCTGTGTCCTGGCCACCATGGTGTGCACCGTGCAGTGTCTCTGTGCGTGTGGAGAGCGCGGGCGCGTGTGCGGATGCGTGTGCAGCGTCAATGGTGTGCCGGGCTGGCGCACGTGCACTGTGCAGGTGCAGGCCTGGCTGTGCGGGAGGGTCTTGGTGAGTGAGAGGTGTGAGCTGTGTGCGTAGCCGTCCTGTGGAGGGTAATGAAGGAAGGGGCATGTGTCTGTGCGTGTGTCTGTGCGCTGTGCTGAGAACGGGTTAGGCGGTGGTGTGCATGCACGTGCACTCTGTGGCGCGCGTGCCTGCATGCTGCGGCCCGTGTGTGGGCGATATTCTGTTCAGGCTCTACAAAATAACTGGAGGAGCACATGGGTTTGTACAGCTCTTCCTTTCATCTTTCAGGAGCACGCTTCCAGACTTCGCCGCAATAGTCACGTTTCCTCTGCACCACCAGCAAGTCCTGGTCCCTTTCCCTTTGAGCCTGGAGAGTCATCCGCTGCCCAGGGCTAGGGCATGGAAAAGGAACCGTTTGGTTTCAGGCACAGGCAGAAGGGCACGGAAATGCTGCAGGCCTAGCGCAGGGCACATCTTCTGGCCTCTGCCTCTGCTGGCATTCCTATGCTTTCTCGGATGGGCGAGGGGCCCCCTGGGGTGCGAGGCAAGGACATGACCACATGACTACCACGGGCAGGTAATCAGCCTGCACAGGAGTCAGGCGCGGGATGAGACTTTGGCCCAAACTGGCATCAAAGCACACGGCAAGGCCTCCACGTGTGGAGACTTGGGGAGGCAAGGACGGAGCGTGCCTTTGGAAAAGGGAGAGCCAAAGCGTCGCTCCAGGAATCCTGTCACCTTGGGTAGCCCCCGTGTTCTGGTCCCACCTGGGAATCCTACCCCTGAGAGCCCAACACCTGCCCCTGGGCTGGAAGGCTGCCTGCTCCCAGGCCACAGCCTCCAAAGCCTGTTGCTCTCCCTCGACGGGTGCCAGAAAAAGACCCCCGCCCCCCTCCCCTCCTCTGGGCTGCTCCTGGGTGTGGAAGGAAGGCCAGTGCAGGGGAAGGCAAAACAGCACCCCCAGCTGGAGAAATTTACCAGAGGAAGCGCTTCTCTTGGGAATTCCTCTGCCGATTCAGCTCTACCCTCTGCTTCCACTCTTCCCGACGCGCTTGGTAAGTCTCCAAGACTTGCAGGGTGTGGCTTGCTCGTACAGAAAGCTGCCTGCAAGAGCAGGGAAAAAGTTCCCTCTCCCCTTCTGGCTGAGGCCCTCCTGCCTCTCCCCTCCACCAGCCCCTGCACACCCGCTCCCGCTGGCGGTGCCCGCAGCCTTCAACTTGCCCCATGCAGCTTGGGGCTGCCTGGCATCGGGGCCTTGCCCAAGGCATTGCCACGTCAACAGAAATCAGGGGACACCATACCCAGCCCCATGGCTCAGGAACTGCGCTTCCTCACACCTCGGACAGGTGCTGCCACTGCACCTTTCCAGGCCGGGGCTGGGGCCGGGGCCGGGGCCCGGGCCCGGGCACACTTACTCTTTGTGCAGCCGCGGCAGTCTCTCGGGCTTCCTCTTCTCTGCTCGGGGCACGAAGGCAGCAGTGCTCGCCTCTTTCCCAAGCGGGGGCCCTGGTGAGGCTGGCCGAACCTCCGGCAGTGGTTCAGCATGCCGCCAAGTCTGCGTTGGCGCCAGAGGACAACTCTGAAGCTGCTTCTCACCTCCCTCACGTGCTCTCAACTCTCAGCACGGGGAGAAGCCAGCCACTACAGGGCCTGTGCGTCCCCCCAGCACACTTGTGTCTGCTTTGCCCTCAGAAAGCCCCATGAGGAGCACAGCGCCAGGCAGGGACCCTGCACTCGTAGCCTGGCCACGCTTCACCACACTTCCCTGCTGGCCCCTCTGCTTACCTGTGCTGCCTTGTGCTGATGCCCGCAAGCAGGAATTGCAGTTCGAGGTCTGCCTTGAGCAGGTCCTTCCTGCTTGCCGTCCTCTTCCGCCTTAGAGGAGCTCTCCCAAATTGTCTGCAGCCGGCTAAAAACACACAAGCCGCGTGAGCTGATTGGAGTTCCGGGTGAGGCTGTTCTGCATCTTGCGCTCACAAGCGGCTCGGGGCCAGCCTCTGCAGCACAAGGCAGTTCTGCTGGAGCTTTTGGTGTAGCTGAGTCCTTGCGTTCATGTCAACAGTGAGGAAAGAAAGCCTTGAGCTGCAGCACTGGCAGCGGGCCCAGGAGGCCCTAAGGAAAGCTCGGGATGCCCAGGTGTGGGCCCTCTCTGGGTGGCACAAGGGGAAAACCAATGCCGTTTGCAGCACCCAGAGCCTGCAGAGACCACTAGGCACCTCCTGCCAAAGGCACTGAAGTCAGGGACGTGCTCAGAAAGACTCTGTTTTGGGGTGAAACGGGACTATTAGTGGGGGAGCCACTGTCGGGGAAGGAGGAAGTGTACTAGGCACACAAGCAAGCCCGGCATGTAGTTCTCTCTGGTATGTAGTTCTCTCTGGCACTCCTCCTGTGCCAGACAACCGCCACACCCCTGCCCCTGCCACCCCAGCCCAACAACCTTCGGAAGAAATTCACAGGCATTACGTCCAACCTAAAAAGCAGGGAAAACAGACCCTACTCTCTGCTGCTGGGGCAGGGGCTTCTGACTTTCACATTCCTCTGAGAAGTGCTCTCATTCCCACTGCAACCAAAGGAGGGCCCTTCACACCCATAGGGGAGCAGAAAAACACCCGCCACTGCTGCAGTACTTCTTGCATCAACGCCAGTCCCTGGGACACCACTTGACAACCTCACAGACTTCATACCCACAGAGCGTACAGAAACAGAAACAGCTCCCTCCCTCCCAGAAGCCCAAAAGCACACGGCCACCCGCATGCTTTGCTCCAAGAGCCTCACCTGGCAGCTGGCTTGTTTCCCCTGCTTTCCCATGCCTTTCCTCCCTTCCAGCTGGCCCCAGAGAACGGGGGTGGAGAAAGCCTTTCTCGAGACAGGAGGCGCCCACCACAAGCACTGCCTGGAAGTAGCAAGGCAGAGGAGGCTCCTCAGCAAGCATCGTTCTTTGTCACCATTTGAACAAGAAGGACAGGCAGCTGTGCTCCAGCATCGGACCAAAGAGCCCAATTCCCTTGGAGCTTTGCTCCCAAGCAGGTCTTAGGCCCTTGCTGGCGCACGATCGCGTCCAGCCTTTCCTTTCTGCAGGGCAGTCTTCTGCCCTAGAGTTCTGTGCTGCTTCTACTGCTTTCTCTAGCCCTTAGGCTTCAAAAAGGGGACATGGCTGGCAGGTCCTGGGGACCTCATGCTACTCTCTCCTTTGGCGTGGCTGCAGGCTGGAGGGCAGAGTGTCACACGAGAAGGGGAACAGATTCCTGCCCATCTCTAAGGCGCTCACATGCACAGACTTGCAAGCTAGAGCAGGGCCCCGAGTGCCAGGGCAAAGTGCCCCTCAGCAGTGGCAGCTGCAGTTGGAGCTGCACAACTGCCCCGAGAGCACCTTCCAGGAGGAGTGCCCCCAGATCTGTCGTGATGAGCAAAGAGAGGCACAGGAGAAGCAGGCCACTAGGCCCGGCACGGCATGTTAAGCTTGCCTCCAGCCCCTCCGCTGCACAGGACAAAAGGAAAACAAACACACCTCTCTCACCAGCCAGCTGGCACTTTACCTTTTCCCTCAGTCTGCTTGTTCTGCTCCCTGTCTTTTGCCGGCCCGCCTTTGGCAGCCTCCCGACACCCTCCGGAGGAAGATGCTGGTCGCACAGGCACAGGCGTGATGACCTCACCCTCACTCCTGGAAACAAGAAAGGGACGAGAGAGACGCTGACAGCAGAGCCTTGCAGAAACCTCCTCTACATGCTTGCCCTCCATCTAGAAAGAGAAAGTCACCAAAAGACTTGTTGGCCGCCCTTCACGTTGCAGTCGGACAGAGTCTACGCAAGAAACAACCCCTTCAAAGAGCTCCAAGAGCACAAGGTCACCCTCAGCCTTTTCTCCAAGAGCCTCACCTGGCAGGCAACTTCCTTCCTTTGCTTTTCCACTCCTCCTGCTTTCTCCCCCCAGCACCAGGTGACGCAGGTGGCAAAGGCCTTTCTTGAGCAAGCAGGCACGCAGCAGGAGCACTCCCTGCAGGCAGGAAAGGAGAAGGCTCTGCAGAAAGCGTCTTTGGGAGCACTTGGTCCAGAAGGACAGGCAGATCTGCTCCAGCACCGCATCAAACAGCCTGATCCCCCGGGAGCCGCGCTCTCTAAGAGCTCTTGCTCCCTAGCACGTCCTTGGCACACCTTAGCAGCCTCTTAGCAGTCCACCTTAGCAGCCTCTTAGCAGTCCTCTCCAGGCAATCTTGCTCCCCACCTTCACATGCCCGGCATCCGCCAGAGAGGCAGACCCCCTCCAGCACTGACACCTCGGGCCCAAATGTCCTAAAGCGAAAGAGGAGCTTGCGCTGGCCACCAGGGCGCAGCACCCCGGGGCAAAACTCTCCCAGGCAGCACATCCTGACCAGGGCTCCAACCACCTACCTACTGCTGAGGACCAACGGAACAAACACGCGCACACACACAAACACACGCCCGCCTGCACACCCTCCTCTCGCTCGCCAGTCACCTGTGGCCTGACCTTTTCCGTCCGCCCGCTCTTCCTCTTTCGGGCGTGTCCGGGATCCCTTGCAGGAAGACGCCACTTGCTGCTTCTCACGGGGAAGCTTCAACTCAAATCTGGAAATGACAAGACGCCACGGTGAAGAGAAGGCACCACTTCCCCTTTGCCTCCTGCCGGCCTTGTACTCAGAAAGAAGGCCTTTCGGGGCACGTGGGGCCCTCCAGGCTCACCCAAGACATGCTTAGGTCACAAACACAGGCCCTGTATGGATCGGGTGCCTTCCACACGATGCCTTTCCTCGGCCAGCCACACACAGCACATTCGGGAACCTTGGCTTTTGGAAGCCTCACCCACGAGAAAGAGACCAGTCACAGGAAAATGTGGCCCCCATTCCTCTCTAGGCCTAAGATTGGTTAGCAGTGCCAAACACCGCCACTATTGCCTGTTCCACCCTGGGGAGACCCCCAGAGTCCCAAGTACTTGCAGACAGCAAGCTAGGAAAGAGTTGCTCCGCAGCAAGTCCTTCCTGAGGAGACAAGCTCCAGCAGGACGCTGCTACCAAGCACGAGCTGAGAAGCAAACGTACCGTGGCAACATGAAGACGCTTCTGGGACCCATGCGGAAAGCCGCGCTCCTTCTTCCTTTTACCACCAGGTGTCTCCTTCTTCCTTTTACCACCAGGTGTCTCGTCCCTGGCGTCTGAAACAGACACCGAGGTACGTGAGAGCATGCCAGCGCCATTACTGCCTTGCTCCTAAAGGCAGCAAATCTTTCTTGGGCTCAGGGAAGATGCTGCCCCTGGGACACCCTGAAACAAAGCTGTCTTTCCAAATACTAGCCCTCAACGAGGAAAGCAGAAGATGCCCAGCTCAGAGTGCAGAAGGAGGAACACCGTTGCCAGGCGCTTTGCAAGGGCGAGACTCAAGACGGTCAAGGAGGACGCTCCTTCTCTCTGCCTGCAGACATCAGGCACAGGAGAAGGCGTGTGGTTCGCCAGGGTTTCTGCAGGCTGGCGTTTGCCTCTGGAAGGTCTTGCTCTGCCCCTTCTTGGAAAGACAACTCCTGGCTCAGGCGTGCTCTTAGCCCCACAGTGTCTCCAAGCATTCACATGCTTGCATCCATCGCGTGGAAGAGCAGAAAGAGCCGGCCCTTGCTCGGCCTCTGCCCGGTGGCTAAGACCTGCGGGTGCCAACTCCCTCATGGGGGTGCAAGCAGCTGGGCAGGGCCTGATGAGGGATCTTTGGGAACACAGCCTGACCCAAAGGCCCTGGCCCTGGCCCAGAGAACACGCTGGGCAGAGCCCCCCAAGACAGCAGCAGAGAGAAGGAAGAGACAGGCCCGGGAACCAGTGGCTGGGCTACAGCCTTCTTGCATCTCTCTGAGCAAATCTGCTGGCCCTCTGCAGGAGCGAGCCCTTCAGCTCTGACTGCTTTCACATCGCAGCTGCCTAAGGACACCTGGCAGCTTGCGCTCAAGGACAGGGCCCCACGAGAGAGCTGGGGAAGGGCGTTGGGCTGGCGCAAGGAGACATGCCAAGCAGCGGGCGGATGCACGCGTGGCCCAGAAGAGCCTCGCTCATGCCGCAAGGGCCTCCAGGGGCCCTGGGAAGGCCTGATTAGCACCAGAGTCATCGACTTACCCCCAGCAGAGCTTCTAGCAGCTTTCCAGTGCCATCCATGCTGAGGAGGAAGTCGTCATAAAACCTCATTGTCACTTCCTTCTTCCGTACAGAAAGAATGCCAATGCCCTTGAAGACAAAGTCCACGTCCTGTCTTTTTGACATGGCCCAGAAGAACGCCATCGCGGTCTCATGTATGGAACACTGCACCGTTGTCAAAGGCATGCGGGCACACACGGAGAGATTCTTGTACTGCAGAGGGACTATTCTTACGTCACCTAGACCGCAGCAAAAGACGAACAACGTCACCTCGGCAGCAGGCTCCAAGAACAAGGGGACAAGACTTTCTGGCAAGACGCTGCTGCTACAGAGCAGGCTCTTGAATCCCCTGCTGCAGCGCCTAGGAGCGGTTTATGGAGTCCCTCCTGGGAAGAGGCCGAGCACTCTGCAAACTCACGGGCTCAGGGGGGCAGCAGTCATTTCGCCAGGGCAGGAAGCAAAAGAAGAAAACTAACCATCCCAAAGGAACCCTTGACCGGAGGGCAGGACAAGGCGGGCAGATGGGTGCAGGGCCCACGACAAAGGGCCCGGCGCCACGCCATTGTGCCCTCTGGCTAAGCCGATGCCACGTCGATAGATACAAGGGCGAAGCAAAGCGCAAGGACGGCACCGCAGCCCGTAAGGACCATTCGGCCCCTCTGGCCCTTGGTAGCCAGCAAAAGTCTCCCTGCGCTGCTGGGGCCAGCAGCCTATCCCTCCCACGCACCCCGCTGCAGGCGTATTACTAGCAAAGCACACCCGGGGGCCCCTCTGAGCACCTGCTCCTGGCTGGCCTGTCCAGCTCAAACAAGCCAAAGTTGCTCTCAGGCCACTTTGAGGCGTTCAGCCACGTCTTCAGAGCAGTTGGCCTGCCCCTCAAGCTTGGGGCAAGGGCAGGCAAAGGTTTTTAACCTGTCTTCTTACCAGGAATGTCTTCTTGAGCGCCCCTGGCCTGGTATTCCTGGGCAACAACCTCCGAAATACGAAACATGGGTCTCCGAACGATCGAAAGCTCCCCGTTCACGGAGCACTCGGAGTGCTTCAGAACATAGAACACCCCCACTCCTAGTATCTTGACACCCTGAGAACAGCAGCAAAGAGGGAGAGAAGGAACAAGCATCAGTAGCCTGGAGACACAAAAACTGTCCGATGGCTTGCCAGAGCGTGGGGGCTGCTGCTCTGCGCCCTGCCCACCCCTAGCATGCCGAGGGCAAGATGGGCCACTTGGGAAAGCTTTGGAGAGAAAGCACATACTCCAGACCTTTCTTTCCTCTTGCTCCTCTGCTCTCCTCAAAAATCTCTTTGCACAAGCAACAGCAGAGACAACATTCCTCCCCTCCATACAGGTGGGGGGAGGGGGTGGCAGGGAGGGGAGCAGGGGGCATTTCCAACAGTGGGCACCAAGTCCTTGGCACTCTGTGGCACAGGGATGTCAGGGCCAGGCAAACCGCCAGCATTTCCGGAGGGGAGGAACAGGACACAAGACCCACCTTGTTCTCTGCCAAGCGCTCTAGAATGTATTCTGAGACGCTGTCCCAAATGCTAACAATCTCTGGAAAGCAAGGCAAAGAGGTATCATGCGCCAAGTCAGCAAGCTCACTACCTTTCAGCACCCCGCTCCCCAGGCAGGTGGCAAGTGCAGGTGAGATGAAACGTACCGCCACCCCAAGCCAAAACACGCAAGGCGCTCCCCAGGACGGCCCTTCCGGACCTCAGCCGCAAGGACACTGCAGGGACGCCTCCGCCCACTTCTAAGCAAGGCTCCTGTCCTTTCAGGTGGCCATGCCAAAGGGCGACCCACCCGCTCGGGAAACGGGGACTAGGTTCCCACAGCAGCGAGAAGACCGTGCAGTGCCTACCCACAGGAGTCACCCACGCTCAGGGCAGCCCCAGCTGCCTCCCCTGCAGGGACCATTTTCACCTCCATTCAACGCCTGCACACACACACGCTCTGCACGGCCACCCGAGCAGCCCCAGCCCTTTCAGCCAGCTGCCAGCTCAGGGCACGCAATCCCCACTGCGAGGCAACCCACGGCTTCTGCCTGCACCTGCCCTGGAAGGCACGGGCAGAGGAAGCTCCTCAGGACAACGAGCCAGCCGGCCCGGCTGCCAAACTCACCCCTGGGCTGCCAACGGTCGAGCGGCCTGCTCTCCCGTGCCACCCACTCGCCCTGTCCAGCCCTCCCCTACAGAGCCCAGCGCTTCCATTGCCTGTCTCGCGGCTCATACCGTCTACAGCCTTACCGTAACGGTTGAGATTCCTGAGCGTTGGAAACATGTCATGCCACAGTTTCGCCATCTTCGCGCCCCCTCGCGCTCAATGGGGCCCTGTAGCAGGAGGGTGACGAGGAAACTTCTCCTCCCAGGAGCCGCCTCCTCCTCCTCCTCTGCACTTCCCCAGGTAGGCTCCAGCGCTGTCGCGCGGCCTCCCTTCGCCCTCTCGGTGCGCTGCAAAGCAGCTCCTCCAGAGAAGAGCGGTGGCGAGAGCAGCCCCAGCACCTGCACGTGCCAAGGCCTCGCAGGGAAGTGTGGGCAGGGCTCGGGGGCCCCGTGGCGGGAGGGGAGCTGTGACTGTGATGCGGCATGTCCCACTGTGAGCCCAGCCCGTGTCACCAAGGGGCTCACAGGCACCCTTACCGTCCAAAGCATTTCTCTTGGGCCCACAGGAGGGGCAATTTCACAGCCCCAGAGCAGCCAGACCGCAAAGGGGTTTCAGCAGGTCTCCGCTCTGACCTCCTGCTGCAAGTGCAGCTGACCAGAGCAGACTTCCCAGGCCCGGGCGCCACTGAGGGGCCACTGGCTCCATGGATTCCCCCACCACCCCGGGCCCCTGGGCCAGTGCTCCACCACCCTTAGGCTACAGCGCTTTTCCCCGTCTCTCATGGCAATTGCCCCCACTGCCACTACTGCCATTGCCCATCCTCCCGGCCCCCCCCCCCACCCGGCACCTCTGGGAAGGCTCTGCCTCCACCCTCTCACCCCCCTCCCGTTAGGCCCCTGCCGCCTGATCCTCTTGCGCCTTCTCTTCTCCCGGCTCAACAGCCCCACGCCCTCAGCCTCTCCTCGCACTGCTGGGCTCCAGCTGCCCACCAGCTCCCAGCCCGCCCCACAACGAACGGCTCCTCCAGGGCCACGCTCCCTTCCTGGTGTCCCTGCCCCCCTGCAGCTCCCCCACGGGCCACAGTCCCCTCAGAGGCGCACCTCCTCTGGCATGAAGCGCCTCCTTCCAAAAGTACCTCTCCAGCCATGTCCCCAGCAACGGCTCCTTGCACGGCTCGCCTTCGCTTCCTTCTGCTTTTCTCCAGAAACACGCCTCTGCACCCTTCTCCTCACGAGTGCCCCTTCGTGTGGCCTCCTGTGGCTCCACGGAGGCCGCCCCCAGCTGCGGGATCTGCGGCCCTGCCGCCGCATGCCCCAGGCAGGGGCCGGGCCTCGGTGCCCCGCTCCTCCCTCCCTCCCTCCCTCCCTGCCTGCCTGCCTGCCTGCCTGCCTGCCCGCCCGCTGCCCCAGCGTTGGGGGAAAGCCTTGCCCGGGCCCTGGGCGGCGCTGCGGGCTCCCTGCTGTGCCCAGAGCCCCCGGCCCCGCACGGGCAGCCCCGAGCAGCACGCCCAGGTGGCACTGCTTGCTGCGCAGTAAGGACTGGTGCCAGGGACTGTCGGGGATGGGGGAGGCCCCGCTGCCCGCGGGGAGGCGGGAGGCAGGCAGCGTTGAGCCGGGGCCCGGCAGCCCACCGGGAGCTGGTGGGGGTGTGGGGCAGAGCCATAGCAAGGGAAGGGGCCAGAGTGCAGGAGGCAATCCCAGGTGCCCCCTCCCCGAGCAGAGGGGCCTGGGAGAAGGCAGGGGGTCAGGGCCGGGCCGGGGGCTGGTGGCCGGGTGCTTGGCTGCGCCATGCTGACCTGCTCATGCCAGGGCATGGCTGCTTTGCGCCGATTGCAGGCAGTGTCCCCCCGCGGAGGAGCTGGCCCCTGCTGGCTTCCCCTTGGGCCATGCAGCTGCCTGCCAGTGCTCAAGGTCCCGCCGGGGCTCCAGCGACGCTGGGAGAGGTGCCGAGGGGGCACCGGCTGCTGCTAGCAACTTCCCGGGGACCCCTGAGGCAGTGGCTGGTGCTGAGGGAAGGGCAGCGGGCAAGGAGCCGCAGGCAGCACTTGTTTGACCCATGCGTTGCCTCTGCTTGCAGGCCACACTGCCCAAGGCATTGGGACTTGAGCGCGGCAGCCAGGCGAGGCAGGGCAGCTGCCGCTGAGGCAGCAGAGCCAAGCCCCAAGCCCCTCCGCTCGGTGAGGCTTGGGAAGGGCAGAGCTGGGAGAAGCTGGTGCCCCTCAAACCTCGTTCTCCCAGCAGAGCAGAGGGCACGTAAGGCAGCGCTTTCAGCCAGTGAAAATTGCTGGCTCATGCCTTCCTTTTTCAGAGGCCTGGTTTGCGCAAGGCCAGCGGTGCTGCCTGCCCACCAGTGCCCACCCAGGCTGCGGTCGGAGGAGACCTGCTCCTTGCATTGGTCCCGACCAGAGTTCGGCACCAGAAGACACAGCCCCTGAGGGGGCACCGCAGCACACAAGTGTGGCTTGGCATGCCTGGCTCACCAGCAGAAAGGGACCATGCAGACTAAGGTGGAGTCAATCAGCCAGAACGGAGCACAGAGCAACAATACAGTTGAAAACACAAAGCCTAGCTAAGTGTGTGTGAGGTTCCCCGTGGGGAGCCCCGTGATGCTTCTGGGGAGGCCTTGGGCAGGGAGGTGCCTCCTGCCGAGGCCCCCGGCAGCTGGGATGCCGGCTGCAGGGCTTTCGGCAGCTCCAGCTTCCCTCTTCCTGCCCTGCCAGGGGTGAAGGCCAGGCTGCCTGCAGGGATGGGCTACTGCCGCCCCCAGGCCTCCTGAGGAGGGGCAGTGCAGCCCCAAAACCACCTTGCAAAGCCGGCAGCCCTGGGCGTGGGCTGAGGTGGGTGCCAGGGTGCACGCTGGAGCGCAGACTCTGGGATCCACAGGCCTCCAAGGCCAGGGCCTGCAGGGCCAGGGCAGGGATGACGAGGCTGTGGGGCTCTGACCCTGCAAGAGAGACCGCAGGAACACCTTGTGCTGGCCCTGGGCTGAGAGCAGAGGGGAGCAGGAGGCTTCGTGGCCTCCACGCCCCAAACCAACAGCAAATTTGTGCCCAAAAGCTCTCAGAGGAGGCTTCAGTCCCGGTCAGCTGCCCGTGTCCTGCACTGATTTCGTATGCTCAAACCTTGTGATGGGCAGAAGGCAACATGCTTGTACCCCAAGGCAGCCCCCTTTAGTGGCCAAGCCAAGGACCTGCTCTTAGCATCACTGCAGGAGTAACCGTCTAATTAAAGGCTTGCAATTAGCCCACCTCCAATTAGTGCACAGCAACTCAAACAAAGGGTCTTCTTAAAGGACAAGTCTCCTTAATGCAACCTAAATGGTCCTACGTTCCCTGTGCAGGGGCGACCCTTCTACATCCCCCACCGCCAAGGCTGCGGCGCGCATGGGCATGGGCATTGGCTTCAGGGTCCCAGCTCCTTCCTCAGTGGGAGGCGGCTGCTGCTGGTGGCTTCCTCCATCGCATAGTTGGGCTGACACTATTAAGCCTGCTCCTAATAGGCTCTCTTAAGGCTAATAATGTGGCATACATAGCCAACAAATGCTAGAAGGAGTCACCAAAACTAAAGCAGCACTTTAAAATGCAACTCCTACATTTAGCATCGAGGAAATAAGCCCCTCCACCTTACTCCCAATTTGACACTCTCGGGAGAGTGCTTTAGGGGATGCTAATGCGTGTTTTGCCCTTCCTTGCTCCAACACGGGTCAGGCTCAGCACAGTGGAGAGGGAAAGACTCTGGTGGGGCGGAGGGGGTGGGGTGCGAGCTTTGTGCTCGCCCAGGGCCCTGCACTGGCCCCCTCCTCTGTCCTGCCCCTGAACATCCCAGACTACGTTGGCTACAGTCGCCTGCTCCTTGCCAGGCCTTTGTGTTGACTCTGATGAGCCTTTGGGCGTTTCATGTCACTCTAGGAGCTGGAAGAGAGCCTGCCTCATGACACGGGGTTGCAAGGAGAGCCACTGGCCGTGGAAGAGGACTGCTTGCCTGGCCTCGCTCAGGAGTCCCATCCTGCCCACCCCGGGCATCTCTCTCTTTCCTGCCCGCTGACACGGTCTTTCTCCGGAGGGAAGCAGTGAGGCTACATCTCCGCACAGTGCTGGGTGGCCTGGGGAAGGCCGGGCACATGCCAAGCGGGGAGCTGGACACAGGTCTCCACCGAGTGCTGTCGGGGGGCTGGCACCGGTGCCTGGGGCACGTGTGCTCCAGGCACTTCCCAAATAAGCTCCACTGGTGCGGCCTCCTCTTCACCTGGATGTTGAGTTCCAGGGCCTCCTGCCACGCCTCCTCCAGCAGGAACAGGGCCTGCGCAGGCGTACTGCTTTCCTGCCCTTCAGCCTGCTCCTGGTTGGTGGGGAATGCAGGTGTGCGGGCATGTCCGGGTGTCCTGCCTCATTTCAGCAGGGTCACTTGCTCCTGCTGGTTCCTTCTGTGGCCCCACCTGGCCTCACAGAGCCCCACATCCTGCCCGTCAACCCCAAGGGGGACGCAAGGCCCTCAGCTCACCCAAGAGAGAACCCCCAACCTCCCTCTGCTCGTCCACCCACCCGCCTCAGCATATAGCACGGCCCAAGGCCCATCCCTGGGCCCTGGCACTGTCACGGTCCCTCTCCTGACCACAGGACCCACTGGCGCTGGTGAGTGCCCGAGCAGTTAGGCCGCTGTCTTTTCTCCCATGGCCAGTGACTTGCAGGGCTGTGCAGGACCCAGGAGTCCTGCTGGCCTGTCCCTCCATAACGTACCAGGGGCAGGGAGTCGCAGAGCTGCACCTCGGAGGTGCTCTGGGGCCTAGCAAGTGCAGGGGACCGGAGGGGGCCTGGGAGCATGCCTGGGGCCACTGGCACATCAGGACAGGGCAGGAGCCCAGGAGGGAGAATCCAAGCACACGGGTAGCAGGCCCGGCCGGCCCTGCCGAGCTCCACTGGGTTGAAGAGCGGCCCAGCAGGGGCTGTGCAGGGCGGGGAAATGGGGACTGCTCCCCAGCCTCACAGCCCCAGCCTGCGGGGCTGAGGGGCTGCCCTGGCCCACAGGGCCCTGGCCCACGCGTTTGCACATGGGAAGGGAGGCATCTGCACCTCCAGGCAGCAGTCAGCGGCTGGCAGGGTAGGGAGACTACGGGCCCTGCGGCAGATGAGCAGAGCCCGTGGGAGCACAAGGAGCAGCCGAGGGCTGACGGAGGCCCAGGGACAAGCACGGCTCATCCCAGCTTTGCCTGCCTGGAGAGCCCTGCAGCTGCAGCAAAAAGCCAGGCATCTGCGCTCCCAGGTGGCCGGCCGCACCGCTCCACCCCACAGCAACTCCCTCCTTTGCCCTTCACCCTTCCCCATGCAACCCTGAGAAGGGCTCCAGCGTCCCTGCACACCAGCCCTCAGAGCACCCCTGGGGCTGTGGGCACGTCAGGTGCAGCTGTGTCCTGGCCACCATGGTGTGCACCGTGCAGTGTCTCTGTGCGTGTGGAGAGCGCGGGCGCGTGTGCGGATGCGTGTGCAGCGTCAATGGTGTGCCGGGCTGGCGCACGTGCACTGTGCAGGTGCAGGCCTGGCTGTGCGGGAGGGTCTTGGTGAGTGAGAGGTGTGAGCTGTGTGCGTAGCCGTCCTGTGGAGGGTAATGAAGGAAGGGGCATGTGTCTGTGCGTGTGTCTGTGCGCTGTGCTGAGAACGGGTTAGGCGGTGGTGTGCATGCACGTGCACTCTGTGGCGCGCGTGCCTGCATGCTGCGGCCCGTGTGTGGGCGATATTCTGTTCAGGCTCTACAAAATAACTGGAGGAGCACATGGGTTTGTACAGCTCTTCCTTTCATCTTTCAGGAGCACGCTTCCAGACTTCGCCGCAATAGTCACGTTTCCTCTGCACCACCAGCAAGTCCTGGTCCCTTTCCCTTTGAGCCTGGAGAGTCATCCGCTGCCCAGGGCTAGGGCATGGAAAAGGAACCGTTTGGTTTCAGGCACAGGCAGAAGGGCACGGAAATGCTGCAGGCCTAGCGCAGGGCACATCTTCTGGCCTCTGCCTCTGCTGGCATTCCTATGCTTTCTCGGATGGGCGAGGGGCCCCCTGGGGTGCGAGGCAAGGACATGACCACATGACTACCACGGGCAGGTAATCAGCCTGCACAGGAGTCAGGCGCGGGATGAGACTTTGGCCCAAACTGGCATCAAAGCACAGGGCAAGGCCTCCACGTGTGGAGACTTGGGGAGGCAAGGACGGAGCGTGCCTTTGGAAAAGGGAGAGCCAAAGCGTCGCTCCAGGAATCCTGTCACCTTGGGTAGCCCCCGTGTTCTGGTCCCACCTGGGAATCCTACCCCTGAGAGCCCAACACCTGCCCCTGGGCTGGAAGGCTGCCTGCTCCCAGGCCACAGCCTCCAAAGCCTGTTGCTCTCCCTCGACGGGTGCCAGAAAAAGACCCCCCCCTTCCCCTCCTCTGGGCTGCTCCTGGGTGTGGAAGGAAGGCCAGTGCAGGGGAAGGCAAAACAGCACCCCCAGCTGGAGAAATTTACCAGAGGAAGCGCTTCTCTTGGGAATTCCTCTGCCGATTCAGCTCTACCCTCTGCTTCCACTCTTCCCGACGCGCTTGGTAAGTCTCCAAGACTTGCAGGGTGTGGCTTGCTCGTACAGAAAGCTGCCTGCAAGAGCAGGGAAAAAGTTCCCTCTCCCCTTCTGGCTGAGGCCCTCCTGCCTCTCCCCTCCACCAGCCCCTGCACACCCGCTCCCGCTGGCGGTGCCCGCAGCCTTCAACTTGCCCCATGCAGCTTGGGGCTGCCTGGCATCGGGGCCTTGCCCAAGGCATTGCCACGTCAACAGAAATCAGGGGACACCATACCCAGCCCCATGGCTCAGGAACTGCGCTTCCTCACACCTCGGACAGGTGCTGCCACTGCACCTTTCCAGGCCGGGGCTGGGGCCGGGGCCCGGGCCCGGGCACACTTACTCTTTGTGCAGCCGCGGCAGTCTCTCGGGCTTCCTCTTCTCTGCTCGGGGCACGAAGGCAGCAGTGCTCGCCTCTTTCCCAAGCGGGGGCCCTGGTGAGGCTGGCCGAACCTCCGGCAGTGGTTCAGCATGCCGCCAAGCCTGCGTTGGCGCCAGAGGACAACTCTGAAGCTGCTTCTCACCTCCCTCACGTGCTCTCAACTCTCAGCACGGGGAGAAGCCAGCCACTACAGGGCCTGTGCGTCCCCCCAGCACACTTGTGTCTGCTTTGCCCTCAGAAAGCCCCATGAGGAGCACAGCGCCAGGCAGGGACCCTGCACTCGTAGCCTGGCCACGCTTCACCACACTTCCCTGCTGGCCCCTCTGCTTACCTGTGCTGCCTTGTGCTGATGCCCGCAAGCAGGAATTGCAGTTCGAGGTCTGCCTTGAGCAGGTCCTTCCTGCTTGCCGTCCTCTTCCGCCTTAGAGGAGCTCTCCCGAATTGTCTGCAGCCGGCTAAAAACACACAAGCCGCGTGAGGTGATTGGAGTTCCGGGTGAGGCTGTTCTGCATCTTGCGCTCACAAGCGGCTCGGGGCCAGCCTCTGCAGCACAAGGCAGTTCTGCTGGAGCTTTTGGTGTAGCTGAGTCCTTGCGTTCATGTCAACAGTGAGGAAAGAAAGCCTTGAGCTGCAGCACTGGCAGCGGGCCCAGGAGGCCCTAAGGAAAGCTCGGGATGCCCAGGTGTGGGCCCTCTCTGGGTGGCACAAGGGGAAAACCAATGCCGTTTGCAGCACCCAGAGCCTGCAGAGACCACTAGGCACCTCCTGCCAAAGGCACTGAAGTCAGGGACGTGCTCAGAAAGACTCTGTTTTGGGGTGAAACGGGACTATTAGTGGGGGAGCCACTGTCGGGGAAGGAGGAAGTGTACTAGGCACACAAGCAAGCCCGGCATGTAGTTCTCTCTGGTATGTAGTTCTCTCTGGCACTCCTCCTGTGCCAGACAACCGCCACACCCCTGCCCCTGCCACCCCAGCCCAACAACCTTCGGAAGAAATTCACAGGCATTACGTCCAACCTAAAAAGCAGGGAAAACAGACCCTACTCTCTGCTGCTGGGGCAGGGGCTTCTGACTTTCACATTCCTCTGAGAAGTGCTCTCATTCCCACTGCAACCAAAGGAGGGCCCTTCACATCCATAGGGGAGCAGAAAAACACCCGCCACTGCTGCAGTACTTCTTGCATCAACGCCAGTCCCTGGGACACCACTTGACAACCTCACAGACTTCATACCCACAGAGCGTACAGAAACAGAAACAGCTCCCTCCCTCCCAGAAGCCCAAAAGCACACGGCCACCCGCATGCTTTGCTCCAAGAGCCTCACCTGGCAGCTGGCTTGTTTCCCCTGCTTTCCCATGCCTTTCCTCCCTTCCAGCTGGCCCCAGAGAACGGGGGTGGAGAAAGCCTTTCTCGAGACAGGAGGCGCCCACCACAAGCACTGCCTGGAAGTAGCAAGGCAGAGGAGGCTCCTCAGCAAGCATCGTTCTTTGTCACCATTTGAACAAGAAGGACAGGCAGCTGTGCTCCAGCATCGGACCAAAGAGCCCAATTCCCTTGGAGCTTTGCTCCCAAGCAGGTCTTAGGCCCTTGCTGGCGCACGATCGCGTCCAGCCTTTCCTTTCTGCAGGGCAGTCTTCTGCCCTAGAGTTCTGTGCTGCTTCTACTGCTTTCTCTAGCCCTTAGGCTTCAAAAAGGGGACATGGCTGGCAGGTCCTGGGGACCTCATGCTACTCTCTCCTTTGGCGTGGCTGCAGGCTGGAGGGCAGAGTGTCACACGAGAAGGGGAACAGATTCCTGCCCATCTCTAAGGCGCTCACATGCACAGACTTGCAAGCTAGAGCAGGGCCCCGAGTGCCAGGGCAAAGTGCCCCTCAGCAGTGGCAGCTGCAGTTGGAGCTGCACAACTGCCCCGAGAGCCCCTTCCAGGAGGAGTGCCCCCAGATCTGTCGTGATGAGCAAAGAGAGGCACAGGAGAAGCAGGCCACTAGGCCCGGCACGGCATGTTAAGCTTGCCTCCAGCCCCTCCGCTGCACAGGACAAAAGGAAAACAAACACACCTCTCTCACCAGCCAGCTGGCACTTTACCTTTTCCCTCAGTCTGCTTGTTCTGCTCCCTGTCTTTTGCCGGCCCGCCTTTGGCAGCCTCCCGACACCCTCCGGAGGAAGATGCTGGTCGCACAGGCACAGGCGTGATGACCTCACCCTCACTCCTGGAAACAAGAAAGGGACGAGAGAGACGCTGACAGCAGAGCCTTGCAGAAACCTCCTCTACATGCTTGCCCTCCATCTAGAAAGAGAAAGTCACCAAAAGACTTGTTGGCCGCCCTTCACGTTGCAGTCGGACAGAGTCTACGCAAGAAACAACCCCTTCAAAGAGCTCCAAGAGCACAAGGTCACCCTCAGCCTTTTCTCCAAGAGCCTCACCTGGCAGGCAACTTCCTTCCTTTGCTTTTCCACTCCTCCTGCTTTCTCCCCCCAGCACCAGGTGACGCAGGTGGCAAAGGCCTTTCTTGAGCAAGCAGGCACGCAGCAGGAGCACTCCCTGCAGGCAGGAAAGGAGAAGGCTCTGCAGAAAGCGTCTTTGGGAGCACTTGGTCCAGAAGGACAGGCAGATCTGCTCCAGCACCGCATCAAACAGCCTGATCCCCCGGGAGCCGCGCTCTCTAAGAGCTCTTGCTCCCTAGCACGTCCTTGGCACACCTTAGCAGCCTCTTAGCAGTCCACCTTAGCAGCCTCTTAGCAGTCCTCTCCAGGCAATCTTGCTCCCCACCTTCACACGCCCGGCATCCGCCAGAGAGGCAGACCCCCTCCAGCACTGACACCTCGGGCCCAAATGTCCTAAAGCGAAAGAGGAGCTTGCGCTGGCCACCAGGGCGCAGCACCCCGGGGCAAAACTCTCCCAGGCAGCACATCCTGACCAGGGCTCCAACCACCTACCTACTGCCGAGGACCAACGGAACAAACACGCGCACACACACAAACACACGCCCGCCTGCACACCCTCCTCTCGCTCGCCAGTCACCTGTGGCCTGACCTTTTCCGTCCGCCCGCTCTTCCTCTTTCGGGCGTGTCCGGGATCCCTTGCAGGAAGACGCCACTTGCTGCTTCTCACGGGGAAGCTTCAACTCAAATCTGGAAATGACAAGACGCCACGGTGAAGAGAAGGCACCACTTCCCCTTTGCCTCCTGCCGGCCTTGTACTCAGAAAGAAGGCCTTTCGGGGCACGTGGGGCCCTCCAGGCTCACCCAAGACATGCTTAGGTCACAAACACAGGCCCTGTATGGATCGGGTGCCTTCCACACGATGCCTTTCCTCGGCCAGCCACACACAACACATTCGGGAACCTTGGCTTTTGGAAGCCTCACCCACGAGAAAGAGACCAGTCACAGGAAAATGTGGCCCCCATTCCTCTCTAGGCCTAAGATTGGTTAGCAGTGCCAAACACCGCCACTATTGCCTGTTCCACCCTGGGGAGACCCCCAGAGTCCCAAGTACTTGCAGACAGCAAGCTAGGAAAGAGTTGCTCCGCAGCAAGTCCTTCCTGAGGAGACAAGCTCCAGCAGGACGCTGCTACCAAGCACGAGCTGAGAAGCAAACGTACCGTGGCAACATGAAGACGCTTCTGGGACCCATGCGGAAAGCCGCGCTCCTTCTTCCTTTTACCACCAGGTGTCTCGTCCCTGGCGTCTGAAACAGACACCGAGGTACGTGAGAGCATGCCAGCGCCATTACTGCCTTGCTCCTAAAGGCAGCAAATCTTTCTTGGGCTCAGGGAAGATGCTGCCCCTGGGACACCCTGAAACAAAGCTGTCTTTCCAAATACTAGCCCTCAACGAGGAAAGCAGAAGATGCCCAGCTCAGAGTGCAGAAGGAGGAACACCGTTGCCAGGCGCTTTGCAAGGGCGAGACTCAAGACGGTCAAGGAGGACGCTCCTTCTCTCTGCCTGCAGACATCAGGCACAGGAGAAGGCGTGTGGTTCGCCAGGGTTTCTGCAGGCTGGCGTTTGCCTCTGGAAGGTCTTGCTCTGCCCCTTCTTGGAAAGACAACTCCTGGCTCAGGCGTGCTCTTAGCCCCACAGTGTCTCCAAGCATTCACATGCTTGCATCCATCGCGTGGAAGAGCAGAAAGAGCCGGCCCTTGCTCGGCCTCTGCCCGGTGGCTAAGACCTGCGGGTGCCAACTCCCTCATGGGGGTGCAAGCAGCTGGGCAGGGCCTGATGAGGGATCTTTGGGAACACAGCCTGACCCAAAGGCCCTGGCCCTGGCCCAGAGAACACGCTGGGCAGAGCCCCCCAAGACAGCAGCAGAGAGAAGGAAGAGACAGGCCCGGGAACCAGTGGCTGGGCTACAGCCTTCTTGCATCTCTCTGAGCAAATCTGCTGGCCCTCTGCAGGAGCGAGCCCTTCAGCTCTGACTGCTTTCACATCGCAGCTGCCTAAGGACACCTGGCAGCTTGCGCTCAAGGACAGGGCCCCACGAGAGAGCTGGGGAAGGGCGTTGGGCTGGCGCAAGGAGACATGCCAAGCAGCGGGCGGATGCACACGTGGCCCAGAAGAGCCTCGCTCATGCCGCAAGGGCCTCCAGGGGCCCTGGGAAGGCCTGATTAGCGCCAGAGTCATCGACTTACCCCCAGCAGAGCTTCTAGCAGCTTTCCAGTGCCATCCATGCTGAGGAGGAAGTCGTCATAAAACCTCATTGTCACTTCCTTCTTCCGTACAGAAAGAATGCCAATGCCCTTGAAGACAAAGTCCACGTCCTGTCTTTTTGACATGGCCCAGAAGAACGCCATCGCGGTCTCATGTATGGAACACTGCACCGTTGTCAAAGGCATGCGGGCACACACGGAGAGATTCTTGTACTGCAGAGGGACTATTCTTACGTCACCTAGACCGCAGCAAAAGACGAACAACGTCACCTCGGCAGCAGGCTCCAAGAACAAGGGGACAAGACTTTCTGGCAAGACGCTGCTGCTACAGAGCAGGCTCTTGAATCCCCTGCTGCAGCGCCTAGGAGCGGTTTATGGAGTCCCTCCTGGGAAGAGGCCGAGCACTCTGCAAACTCACGGGCTCAGGGGGGCAGCAGTCATTTGGCCAGGGCAGGAAGCAAAAGAAGAAAACTAACCATCCCGAAGGAACCCTTGACCGGAGGGCAGGACAAGGCGGGCAGATGGGTGCAGGGCCCACGACAAAGGGCCCGGCGCCACGCCATTGTGCCCTCTGGCTAAGCCGATGCCACGTCGATAGATACAAGGGCGAAGCAAAGCGCAAGGACGGCACCGCAGCCCGTAAGGACCATTCGGCCCCTCTGGCCCTTGGTAGCCAGCAAAAGTCTCCCTGCGCTGCTGGGGCCAGCAGCCTATCCCTCCCACGCACCCCGCTGCAGGCGTATTACTAGCAAAGCACACCCGGGGGCCCCTCTGAGCACCTGCTCCTGGCTGGCCTGTCCAGCTCAAACAAGCCAAAGTTGCTCTCAGGCCACTTTGAGGCGTTCAGCCACGTCTTCAGAGCAGTTGGCCTGCCCCTCAAGCTTGGGACAAGGGCAGGCAAAGGTTTTTAACCTGTCTTCTTACCAGGAATGTCTTCTTGAGCGCCCCTGGCCTGGTATTCCTGGGCAACAACCTCCGAAATACGAAACATGGGTCTCCGAACGATCGAAAGCTCCCCGTTCACGGAGCACTCGGAGTGCTTCAGAACATAGAACACCCCCACTCCTAGTATCTTGACACCCTGAGAACAGCAGCAAAGAGGGAGAGAAGGAACAAGCATCAGTAGCCTGGAGACACAAAAACTGTCCGATGGCTTGCCAGAGCGTGGGGGCTGCTGCTCTGCGCCCTGCCCACCCCTAGCATGCCGAGGGCAAGATGGGCCACTTGGGAAAGCTTTGGAGAGAAAGCACATACTCCAGACCTTTCTTTCCTCTTGCTCCTCTGCTCTCCTCAAAAATCTCTTTGCACAAGCAACAGCAGAGACAACATTCCTCCCCTCCATACAGGTGGGGGGAGGGGGTGGCAGGGAGGGGAGCAGGGGGCATTTCCAACAGTGGGCACCAAGTCCTTGGCACTCTGTGGCACAGGGATGTCAGGGCCAGGCAAACCGCCAGCATTTCCGGAGGGGAGGAACAGGACACAAGACCCACCTTGTTCTCTGCCAAGCGCTCTAGAATGTATTCTGAGACGCTGTCCCAAATGCTAACAATCTCTGGAAAGCAAGGCAAAGAGGTATCATGCGCCAAGTCAGCAAGCTCACTACCTTTCAGCACCCCGCTCCCCAGGCAGGTGGCAAGTGCAGGTGAGATGAAACGTACCGCCACCCCAAGCCAAAACACGCAAGGCGCTCCCCAGGACGGCCCTTCCGGACCTCAGCCGCAAGGACACTGCAGGGACGCCTCCGCCCACTTCTAAGCAAGGCTCCTGTCCTTTCAGGTGGCCATGCCAAAGGGCGACCCACCCGCTCGGGAAACGGGGACTAGGTTCCCACAGCAGCGAGAAGACCGTGCAGTGCCTACCCACAGGAGTCACCCACGCTCAGGGCAGCCCCAGCTGCCTCCCCTGCAGGGACCATTTTCACCTCCATTCAACGCCTGCACACACACACGCTCTGCACGGCCACCCGAGCAGCCCCAGCCCTTTCAGCCAGCTGCCAGCTCAGGGCACGCAATCCCCACTGCGAGGCAACCCACGGCTTCTGCCTGCACCTGCCCTGGAAGGCACGGGCAGAGGAAGCTCCTCAGGACAACGAGCCAGCCGGCCCGGCTGCCAAACTCACCCCTGGGCTGCCAACGGTCGAGCGGCCTGCTCTCCCGTGCCACCCACTCGCCCTGTCCAGCCCTCCCCTACAGAGCCCAGCGCTTCCATTGCCTGTCTCGCGGCTCATACCGTCTACAGCCTTACCGTAACGGTTGAGATTCCTGAGCGTTGGAAACATGTCATGCCACAGTTTCGCCATCTTCGCGCCCCCTCGCGCTCAATGGGGCCCTGTAGCAGGAGGGTGCCGAGGAAACTTCTCCTCCCAGGAGCCGCCTCCTCCTCCTCCTCTGCACTTCCCCAGGTAGGCTCCAGCGCTGTCGCGCGGCCTCCCTTCGCCCTCTCGGTGCGCTGCAAAGCAGCTCCTCCAGAGAAGAGCGGTGGCGAGAGCAGCCCCAGCACCTGCACGTGCCAAGGCCTCGCAGGGAAGTGTGGGCAGGGCTCGGGGGCCCCGTGGCGGGAGGGGAGCTGTGACTGTGATGCGGCATGTCCCACTGTGAGCCCAGCCCGTGTCACCAAGGGGCTCACAGGCACCCTTACCGTCCAAAGCATTTCTCTTGGGCCCACAGGAGGGGCAATTTCACAGCCCCAGAGCAGCCAGACCGCAAAGGGGTTTCAGCAGGTCTCCGCTCTGACCTCCTGCTGCAAGTGCGGCTGACCAGAGCAGACTTCCCAGGCCCGGGCGCCACTGAGGGGCCACTGGCTCCATGGATTCCCCCACCACCCCGGGCCCCTGGGCCAGTGCTCCACCACCCTTAGGCTACAGCGCTTTTCCCCGTCTCTCATGGCAATTGCCCCCACTGCCACTACTGCCATTGCCCATCCTCCCGGCCCCCCCCCACCCGGCACCTCTGGGAAGGCTCTGCCTCCACCCTCTCACCCCCCTCCCGTTAGGCCCCTGCCGCCTGATCCTCTTGCGCCTTCTCTTCTCCCGGCTCAACAGCCCCACGCCCTCAGCCTCTCCTCGCACTGCTGGGCTCCAGCTGCCCACCAGCTCCCAGCCCGCCCCACAACGAACGGCTCCTCCAGGGCCACGCTCCCTTCCTGGTGTCCCTGCCCCCCTGCAGCTCCCCCACGGGCCACAGTCCCCTCAGAGGCGCACCTCCTCTGGCATGAAGCGCCTCCTTCCAAAAGTACCTCTCCAGCCATGTCCCCAGCAACGGCTCCTTGCACGGCTCGCCTTCGCTTCCTTCTGCTTTTCTCCAGAAACACGCCTCTGCACCCTTCTCCTCACGAGTGCCCCTTCGTGTGGCCTCCTGTGGCTCCACGGAGGCCGCCCCCAGCTGCGGGATCTGCGGCCCTGCCGCCGCATGCCCCAGGCAGGGGCCGGGCCTCGGTGCCCCGCTCCTCCCTCCCTCCCTCCCTCCCTCCCTGCCTGCCTGCCTGCCTGCCTGCCCGCCCGCTGCCCCAGCGTTGGGGGAAAGCCTTGCCCGGGCCCTGGGCGGCGCTGCGGGCTCCCTGCTGTGCCCAGAGCCCCCGGCCCCGCACGGGCAGCCCCGAGCAGCACGCCCAGGTGGCACTGCTTGCTGCGCAGTAAGGACTGGTGCCAGGGACTGTCGGGGATGGGGGAGGCCCCGCTGCCCGCGGGGAGGCGGGAGGCAGGCAGCGTTGAGCCGGGGCCCGGCAGCCCACCGGGAGCTGGTGGGGGTGTGGGGCAGAGCCATAGCAAGGGAAGGGGCCAGAGTGCAGGAGGCAATCCCAGGTGCCCCCTCCCCGAGCAGAGGGGCCTGGGAGAAGGCAGGGGGTCAGGGCCGGGCCGGGGGCTGGTGGCCGGGTGCTTGGCTGCGCCATGCTGACCTGCTCATGCCAGGGCATGGCTGCTTTGCGCCGATTGCAGGCAGTGTCCCCCCGCGGAGGAGCTGGCCCCTGCTGGCTTCCCCTTGGGCCATGCAGCTGCCTGCCAGTGCTCAAGGTCCCGCCGGGGCTCCAGCGACGCTGGGAGAGGTGCCGAGGGGGCACCGGCTGCTGCTAGCAACTTCCCGGGGACCCCTGAGGCAGTGGCTGGTGCTGAGGGAAGGGCAGCGGGCAAGGAGCCGCAGGCAGCACTTGTTTGACCCATGCGTTGCCTCTGCTTGCAGGCCACACTGCCCAAGGCATTGGGACTTGAGCGCGGCAGCCAGGCGAGGCAGGGCAGCTGCCGCTGAGGCAGCAGAGCCAAGCCCCAAGCCCCTCCGCTCGGTGAGGCTTGGGAAGGGCAGAGCTGGGAGAAGCTGGTGCCCCTCAAACCTCGTTCTCCCAGCAGAGCAGAGGGCACGTAAGGCAGCGCTTTCAGCCAGTGAAAATTGCTGGCTCATGCCTTCCTTTTTCAGAGGCCTGGTTTGCGCAAGGCCAGCGGTGCTGCCTGCCCACCAGTGCCCACCCAGGCTGCGGTCGGAGGAGACCTGCTCCTTGCATTGGTCCCGACCAGAGTTCGGCACCAGAAGACACAGCCCCTGAGGGGGCACCGCAGCACACAAGTGTGGCTTGGCATGCCTGGCTCACCAGCAGAAAGGGACCATGCAGACTAAGGTGGAGTCAATCAGCCAGAACGGAGCACAGAGCAACAATACAGTTGAAAACACAAAGCCTAGCTAAGTGTGTGTGAGGTTCCCCGTGGGGAGCCCCGTGATGCTTCTGGGGAGGCCTTGGGCAGGGAGGTGCCTCCTGCCGAGGCCCCCGGCAGCTGGGATGCCGGCTGCAGGGCTTTCGGCAGCTCCAGCTTCCCTCTTCCTGCCCTGCCAGGGGTGAAGGCCAGGCTGCCTGCAGGGATGGGCTACTGCCGCCCCCAGGCCTCCTGAGGAGGGGCAGTGCAGCCCCAAAACCACCTTGCAAAGCCGGCAGCCCTGGGCGTGGGCTGAGGTGGGTGCCAGGGTGCACGCTGGAGCGCAGACTCTGGGATCCACAGGCCTCCAAGGCCAGGGCCTGCAGGGCCAGGGCAGGGATGACGAGGCTGTGGGGCTCTGACCCTGCAAGAGAGACCGCAGGAACACCTTGTGCTGGCCCTGGGCTGAGAGCAGAGGGGAGCAGGAGGCTTCGTGGCCTCCACGCCCCAAACCAACAGCAAATTTGTGCCCAAAAGCTCTCAGAGGAGGCTTCAGTCCCGGTCAGCTGCCCGTGTCCTGCACTGATTTCGTATGCTCAAACCTTGTGATGGGCAGAAGGCAACATGCTTGTACCCCAAGGCAGCCCCCTTTAGTGGCCAAGCCAAGGACCTGCTCTTAGCATCACTGCAGGAGTAACCGTCTAATTAAAGGCTTGCAATTAGCCCACCTCCAATTAGTGCACAGCAACTCAAACAAAGGGTCTTCTTAAAGGACAAGTCTCCTTAATGCAACCTAAATGGTCCTACGTTCCCTGTGCAGGGGCGACCCTTCTACATCCCCCACCGCCAAGGCTGCGGCGCGCATGGGCATGGGCATTGGCTTCAGGGTCCCAGCTCCTTCCTCAGTGGGAGGCAGCTGCTGCTGGTGGCTTCCTCCATCGCATAGTTGGGCTGACACTATTAAGCCTGCTCCTAATAGGCTCTCTTAAGGCTAATAATGTGGCATACATAGCCAACAAATGCTAGAAGGAGTCACCAAAACTAAAGCAGCACTTTAAAATGCAACTCCTACATTTAGCATCGAGGAAATAAGCCCCTCCACCTTACTCCCAATTTGACACTCTCGGGAGAGTGCTTTAGGGGATGCTAATGCGTGTTTTGCCCTTCCTTGCTCCAACACGGGTCAGGCTCAGCACAGTGGAGAGGGAAAGACTCTGGCGGGGCGGAGGGGGTGGGGTGCGAGCTTTGTGCTCGCCCAGGGCCCTGCACTGGCCCCCTCCTCTGTCCTGCCCCTGAACATCCCAGACTACGTTGGCTACAGTCGCCTGCTCCTTGCCAGGCCTTTGTGTTGACTCTGATGAGCCTTTGGGCGTTTCATGTCACTCTAGGAGCTGGAAGAGAGCCTGCCTCATGACACGGGGTTGCAAGGAGAGCCACTGGCCGTGGAAGAGGACTGCTTGCCTGGCCTCGCTCAGGAGTCCCATCCTGCCCACCCCGGGCATCTCTCTCTTTCCTGCCCGCTGACACGGTCTTTCTCCGGAGGGAAGCAGTGAGGCTACATCTCCGCACAGTGCTGGGTGGCCTGGGGAAGGCCGGGCACATGCCAAGCGGGGAGCTGGACACAGGTCTCCACCGAGTGCTGTCGGGGGGCTGGCACCGGTGCCTGGGGCACGTGTGCTCCAGGCACTTCCCAAATAAGCTCCACTGGTGCGGCCTCCTCTTCACCTGGATGTTGAGTTCCAGGGCCTCCTGCCACGCCTCCTCCAGCAGGAACAGGGCCTGCGCAGGCGTACTGCTTTCCTGCCCTTCAGCCTGCTCCTGGTTGGTGGGGAATGCAGGTGTGCGGGCATGTCCGGGTGTCCTGCCTCATTTCAGCAGGGTCACTTGCTCCTGCTGGTTCCTTCTGTGGCCCCCACCTGGCCTCACAGAGCCCCACATCCTGCCCGTCAACCCCAAGGGGGACGCAAGGCCCTCAGCTCACCCAAGAGAGAACCCCCAACCTCCCTCTGCTCGTCCACCCACCCGCCTCAGCATATAGCACGGCCCAAGGCCCATCCCTGGGCCCTGGCACTGTCACGGTCCCTCTCCTGACCACAGGACCCACTGGCGCTGGTGAGTGCCCGAGCAGTTAGGCCGCTGTCTTTTCTCCCATGGCCAGTGACTTGCAGGGCTGTGCAGGACCCAGGAGTCCTGCTGGCCTGTCCCTCCATAACGTACCAGGGGCAGGGAGTCGCAGAGCTGCACCTCGGAGGTGCTCTGGGGCCTAGCAAGTGCAGGGGACCGGAGGGGGCCTGGGAGCATGCCTGGGGCCACTGGCACATCAGGACAGGGCAGGAGCCCAGGAGGGAGAATCCAAGCACACGGGTAGCAGGCCCGGCTGGCCCTGCCGAGCTCCACTGGGTTGAAGAGCGGCCCAGCAGGGGCTGTGCAGGGCAGGGAAATGGGGACTGCTCCCCAGCCTCACAGCCCCAGCCTGCGGGGCTGAGGGGCTGCCCTGGCCCACAGGGCCCTGGCCCACGCGTTTGCACATGGGAAGGGAGGCATCTGCACCTCCAGGCAGCAGTCAGCGGCTGGCAGGGTAGGGAGACTACGGGCCCTGCGGCAGATGAGCAGAGCCCGTGGGAGCACAAGGAGCAGCCGAGGGCTGACGGAGGCCCAGGGACAAGCACGGCTCATCCCAGCTTTGCCTGCCTGGAGAGCCCTGCAGCTGCAGCAAAAAGCCAGGCATCTGCGCTCCCAGGTGGCCGGCCGCACCGCTCCACCCCACAGCAACTCCCTCCTTTGCCCTTCACCCTTCCCCATGCAACCCTGAGAAGGGCTCCAGCGTCCCTGCACACCAGCCCTCAGAGCACCCCTGGGGCTGTGGGCACGTCAGGTGCAGCTGTGTCCTGGCCACCATGGTGTGCACCGTGCAGTGTCTCTGTGCGTGTGGAGAGCGCGGGCGCGTGTGCGGATGTGTGTGCAGCGTCAATGGTGTGCCAGGCTGGCGCACGTGCACTGTGCAGGTGCAGGCCTGGCTGTGCGGGAGGGTCTTGGTGAGTGAGAGGTGTGAGCTGTGTGCGTAGCCGTCCTGTGGAGGGTAATGAAGGAAGGGGCATGTGTCTGTGTGTGTGTCTGTGCGCTGTGCTGAGAACGGGTTAGGCGGTGGTGTGCATGCACGTGCACTCTGTGGCGCGCGTGCCTGCATGCTGCGGCCCGTGTGTGGGCGATATTCTGTTCAGGCTCTACAAAATAACTGGAGGAGCACATGGGTTTGTACAGCTCTTCCTTTCATCTTTCAGGAGCACGCTTCCAGACTTCGCCGCAATAGTCACGTTTCCTCTGCACCACCAGCAAGTCCTGGTCCCTTTCCCTTTGAGCCTGGAGAGTCATCCGCTGCCCAGGGCTAGGGCATGGAAAAGGAACCGTTTGGTTTCAGGCACAGGCAGAAGGGCACGGAAATGCTGCAGGCCTAGCGCAGGGCACATCTTCTGGCCTCTGCCTCTGCTGGCATTCCTATGCTTTCTCGGATGGGCGAGGGGCCCCCTGGGGTGCGAGGCAAGGACATGACCACATGACTACCACGGGCAGGTAATCAGCCTGCACAGGAGTCAGGCGCGGGATGAGACTTTGGCCCAAACTGGCATCAAAGCACAGGGCAAGGCCTCCACGTGTGGAGACTTGGGGAGGCAAGGACGGAGCGTGCCTTTGGAAAAGGGAGAGCCAAAGCGTCGCTCCAGGAATCCTGTCACCTTGGGTAGCCCCCGTGTTCTGGTCCCACCTGGGAATCCTACCCCTGAGAGCCCAACACCTGCCCCTGGGCTGGAAGGCTGCCTGCTCCCAGGCCACAGCCTCCAAAGCCTGTTGCTCTCCCTCGACGGGTGCCAGAAAACCCCCCCCCCCTCCCCTCCTCTGGGCTGCTCCTGGGTGTGGAAGGAAGGCCAGTGCAGGGGAAGGCAAAACAGCACCCCCAGCTGGAGAAATTTACCAGAGGAAGCGCTTCTCTTGGGAATTCCTCTGCCGATTCAGCTCTACCCTCTGCTTCCACTCTTCCCGACGCGCTTGGTAAGTCTCCAAGACTTGCAGGGTGTGGCTTGCTCGTACAGAAAGCTGCCTGCAAGAGCAGGGAAAAAGTTCCCTCTCCCCTTCTGGCTGAGGCCCTCCTGCCTCTCCCCTCCACCAGCCCCTGCACACCCGCTCCCGCTGGCGGTGCCCGCAGCCTTCAACTTGCCCCATGCAGCTTGGGGCTGCCTGGCATCGGGGCCTTGCCCAAGGCATTGCCACGTCAACAGAAATCAGGGGACACCATACCCAGCCCCATGGCTCAGGAACTGCGCTTCCTCACACCTCGGACAGGTGCTGCCACTGCACCTTTCCAGGCCGGGGCTGGGGCCGGGGCCCGGGCCCGGGCACACTTACTCTTTGTGCAGCCGCGGCAGTCTCTCGGGCTTCCTCTTCTCTGCTCGGGGCACGAAGGCAGCAGTGCTCGCCTCTTTCCCAAGCGGGGGCCCTGGTGAGGCTGGCCGAACCTCCGGCAGTGGTTCAGCATGCCGCCAAGCCTGCGTTGGCGCCAGAGGACAACTCTGAAGCTGCTTCTCACCTCCCTCACGTGCTCTCAACTCTCAGCACGGGGAGAAGCCAGCCACTACAGGGCCTGTGCGTCCCCCCAGCACACTTGTGTCTGCTTTGCCCTCAGAAAGCCCCATGAGGAGCACAGCGCCAGGCAGGGACCCTGCACTCGTAGCCTGGCCACGCTTCACCACACTTCCCTGCTGGCCCCTCTGCTTACCTGTGCTGCCTTGTGCTGATGCCCGCAAGCAGGAATTGCAGTTCGAGGTCTGCCTTGAGCAGGTCCTTCCTGCTTGCCGTCCTCTTCCGCCTTAGAGGAGCTCTCCCGAATTGTCTGCAGCCGGCTAAAAACACACAAGCCGCGTGAGGTGATTGGAGTTCCGGGTGAGGCTGTTCTGCATCTTGCGCTCACAAGCGGCTCGGGGCCAGCCTCTGCAGCACAAGGCAGTTCTGCTGGAGCTTTTGGTGTAGCTGAGTCCTTGCGTTCATGTCAACAGTGAGGAAAGAAAGCCTTGAGCTGCAGCACTGGCAGCGGGCCCAGGAGGCCCTAAGGAAAGCTCGGGATGCCCAGGTGTGGGCCCTCTCTGGGTGGCACAAGGGGAAAACCAATGCCGTTTGCAGCACCCAGAGCCTGCAGAGACCACTAGGCACCTCCTGCCAAAGGCACTGAAGTCAGGGACGTGCTCAGAAAGACTCTGTTTTGGGGTGAAACGGGACTATTAGTGGGGGAGCCACTGTCGGGGAAGGAGGAAGTGTACTAGGCACACAAGCAAGCCCGGCATGTAGTTCTCTCTGGTATGTAGTTCTCTCTGGCACTCCTCCTGTGCCAGACAACCGCCACACCCCTGCCCCTGCCACCCCAGCCCAACAACCTTCGGAAGACATTCACAGGCATTACGTCCAACCTAAAAAGCAGGGAAAACAGACCCTACTCTCTGCTGCTGGGGCAGGGGCTTCTGACTTTCACATTCCTCTGAGAAGTGCTCTCATTCCCACTGCAACCAAAGGAGGGCCCTTCACATCCATAGGGGAGCAGAAAAACACCCGCCACTGCTGCAGTACTTCTTGCATCAACGCCAGTCCCTGGGACACCACTTGACAACCTCACAGACTTCATACCCACAGAGCGTACAGAAACAGAAACAGCTCCCTCCCTCCCAGAAGCCCAAAAGCACACGGCCACCCGCATGCTTTGCTCCAAGAGCCTCACCTGGCAGCTGGCTTGTTTCCCCTGCTTTCCCATGCCTTTCCTCCCTTCCAGCTGGCCCCAGAGAACGGGGGTGGAGAAAGCCTTTCTCGAGACAGGAGGCGCCCACCACAAGCACTGCCTGGAAGTAGCAAGGCAGAGGAGGCTCCTCAGCAAGCATCGTTCTTTGTCACCATTTGAACAAGAAGGACAGGCAGCTGTGCTCCAGCATCGGACCAAAGAGCCCAATTCCCTTGGAGCTTTGCTCCCAAGCAGGTCTTAGGCCCTTGCTGGCGCACGATCGCGTCCAGCCTTTCCTTTCTGCAGGGCAGTCTTCTGCCCTAGAGTTCTGTGCTGCTTCTACTGCTTTCTCTAGCCCTTAGGCTTCAAAAAGGGGACATGGCTGGCAGGTCCTGGGGACCTCATGCTACTCTCTCCTTTGGCGTGGCTGCAGGCTGGAGGGCAGAGTGTCACACGAGAAGGGGAACAGATTCCTGCCCATCTCTAAGGCGCTCACATGCACAGACTTGCAAGCTAGAGCAGGGCCCCGAGTGCCAGGGCAAAGTGCCCCTCAGCAGTGGCAGCTGCAGTTGGAGCTGCACAACTGCCCTGAGAGCCCCTTCCAGGAGGAGTGCCCCCAGATCTGTCGTGATGAGCAAAGAGAGGCACAGGAGAAGCAGGCCACTAGGCCCGGCACGGCATGTTAAGCTTGCCTCCAGCCCCTCTGCTGCACAGGACAAAAGGAAAACAAACACACCTCTCTCACCAGCCAGCTGGCACTTTACCTTTTCCCTCAGTCTGCTTGTTCTGCTCCCTGTCTTTTGCCGGCCCGCCTTTGGCAGCCTCCCGACACCCTCCGGAGGAAGATGCTGGTCGCACAGGCACAGGCGTGATGACCTCACCCTCACTCCTGGAAACAAGAAAGGGACGAGAGAGACGCTGACAGCAGAGCCTTGCAGAAACCTCCTCTACATGCTTGCCCTCCATCTAGAAAGAGAAAGTCACCAAAAGACTTGTTGGCCGCCCTTCACGTTGCAGTCGGACAGAGTCTACGCAAGAAACAACCCCTTCAAAGAGCTCCAAGAGCACAAGGTCACCCTCAGCCTTTTCTCCAAGAGCCTCACCTGGCAGGCAACTTCCTTCCTTTGCTTTTCCACTCCTCCTGCTTTCTCCCCCCAGCACCAGGTGACGCAGGTGGCAAAGGCCTTTCTTGAGCAAGCAGGCACGCAGCAGGAGCACTCCCTGCAGGCAGGAAAGGAGAAGGCTCTGCAGAAAGCGTCTTTGGGAGCACTTGGTCCAGAAGGACAGGCAGATCTGCTCCAGCACCGCATCAAACAGCCTGATCCCCCGGGAGCCGCGCTCTCTAAGAGCTCTTGCTCCCTAGCACGTCCTTGGCACACCTTAGCAGCCTCTTAGCAGTCCACCTTAGCAGCCTCTTAGCAGTCCTCTCCAGGCAATCTTGCTCCCCACCTTCACATGCCCGGCATCCGCCAGAGAGGCAGACCCCCTCCAGCACTGACACCTCGGGCCCAAATGTCCTAAAGCGAAAGAGGAGCTTGCGCTGGCCACCAGGGCGCAGCACCCCGGGGCAAAACTCTCCCAGGCAGCACATCCTGACCAGGGCTCCAACCACCTACCTACTGCCGAGGACCAACGGAACAAACACGCGCACACACACAAACACACGCCCGCCTGCACACCCTCCTCTCGCTCGCCAGTCACCTGTGGCCTGACCTTTTCCGTCCGCCCGCTCTTCCTCTTTCGGGCGTGTCCGGGATCCCTTGCAGGAAGACGCCACTTGCTGCTTCTCACGGGGAAGCTTCAACTCAAATCTGGAAATGACAAGACGCCACGGTGAAGAGAAGGCACCACTTCCCCTTTGCCTCCTGCCAGCCTTGTACTCAGAAAGAAGGCCTTTCGGGGCACGTGGGGCCCTCCAGGCTCACCCAAGACATGCTTAGGTCACAAACACAGGCCCTGTATGGATCGGGTGCCTTCCACACGATGCCTTTCCTCGGCCAGCCACACACAGCACATTCGGGAACCTTGGCTTTTGGAAGCCTCACCCACGAGAAAGAGACCAGTCACAGGAAAATGTGGCCCCCATTCCTCTCTAGGCCTAAGATTGGTTAGCAGTGCCAAACACCGCCACTATTGCCTGTTCCACCCTGGGGAGACCCCCAGAGTCCCAAGTACTTGCAGACAGCAAGCTAGGAAAGAGTTGCTCCGCAGCAAGTCCTTCCTGAGGAGACAAGCTCCAGCAGGACGCTGCTACCAAGCACGAGCTGAGAAGCAAACGTACCGTGGCAACATGAAGACGCTTCTGGGACCCATGCGGAAAGCCGCGCTCCTTCTTCCTTTTACCACCAGGTGTCTCGTCCCTGGCGTCTGAAACAGACACCGAGGTACGTGAGAGCATGCCAGCGCCATTACTGCCTTGCTCCTAAAGGCAGCAAATCTTTCTTGGGCTCAGGGAAGATGCTGCCCCTGGGACACCCTGAAACAAAGCTGTCTTTCCAAATACTAGCCCTCAACGAGGAAAGCAGAAGATGCCCAGCTCAGAGTGCAGAAGGAGGAACACCGTTGCCAGGCGCTTTGCAAGGGCGAGACTCAAGACGGTCAAGGAGGACGCTCCTTCTCTCTGCCTGCAGACATCAGGCACAGGAGAAGGCGTGTGGTTCGCCAGGGTTTCTGCAGGCTGGCGTTTGCCTCTGGAAGGTCTTGCTCTGCCCCTTCTTGGAAAGACAACTCCTGGCTCAGGCGTGCTCTTAGCCCCACAGTGTCTCCAAGCATTCACATGCTTGCATCCATCGCGTGGAAGAGCAGAAAGAGCCGGCCCTTGCTCGGCCTCTGCCCGGTGGCTAAGACCTGCGGGTGCCAACTCCCTCATGGGGGTGCAAGCAGCTGGGCAGGGCCTGATGAGGGATCTTTGGGAACACAGCCTGACCCAAAGGCCCTGGCCCTGGCCCAGAGAACACGCGGGGCAGAGCCCCCCAAGACAGCAGCAGAGAGAAGGAAGAGACAGGCCCGGGAACCAGTGGCTGGGCTACAGCCTTCTTGCATCTCTCTGAGCAAATCTGCTGGCCCTCTGCAGGAGCGAGCCCTTCAGCTCTGACTGCTTTCACATCGCAGCTGCCTAAGGACACCTGGCAGCTTGCGCTCAAGGACAGGGCCCCACGAGAGAGCTGGGGAAGGGCGTTGGGCTGGCGCAAGGAGACATGCCAAGCAGCGGGCGGATGCACGCGTGGCCCAGAAGAGCCTCGCTCATGCCGCAAGGGCCTCCAGGGGCCCTGGGAAGGCCTGATTAGCGCCAGAGTCATCGACTTACCCCCAGCAGAGCTTCTAGCAGCTTTCCAGTGCCATCCATGCTGAGGAGGAAGTCGTCATAAAACCTCATTGTCACTTCCTTCTTCCGTACAGAAAGAATGCCAATGCCCTTGAAGACAAAGTCCACGTCCTGTCTTTTTGACATGGCCCAGAAGAACGCCATCGCGGTCTCATGTATGGAACACTGCACCGTTGTCAAAGGCATGCGGGCACACACGGAGAGATTCTTGTACTGCAGAGGGACTATTCTTACGTCACCTAGACCGCAGCAAAAGACAAACAACGTCACCTCGGCAGCAGGCTCCAAGAACAAGGGGACAAGACTTTCTGGCAAGACGCTGCTGCTACAGAGCAGGCTCTTGAATCCCCTGCTGCAGCGCCTAGGAGCGGTTTATGGAGTCCCTCCTGGGAAGAGGCCGAGCACTCTGCAAACTCACGGGCTCAGGGGGGCAGCAGTCATTTGGCCAGGGCAGGAAGCAAAAGAAGAAAACTAACCATCCCGAAGGAACCCTTGACCGGAGGGCAGGACAAGGCGGGCAGATGGGTGCAGGGCCCACGACAAAGGGCCCGGCGCCACGCCATTGTGCCCTCTGGCTAAGCCGATGCCACGTCGATAGATACAAGGGCGAAGCAAAGCGCAAGGACGGCACCGCAGCCCGTAAGGACCATTCGGCCCCTCTGGCCCTTGGTAGCCAGCAAAAGTCTCCCTGCGCTGCTGGGGCCAGCGGCCTATCCCTCCCACGCACCCCGCTGCAGGCGTATTACTAGCAAAGCACACCCGGGGGCCCCTCTGAGCACCTGCTCCTGGCTGGCCTGTCCAGCTCAAACAAGCCAAAGTTGCTCTCAGGCCACTTTGAGGCATTCAGCCACGTCTTCAGAGCAGTTGGCCTGCCCCTCAAGCTTGGGGCAAGGGCAGGCAAAGGTTTTTAACCTGTCTTCTTACCAGGAATGTCTTCTTGAGCGCCCCTGGCCTGGTATTCCTGGGCAACAACCTCCGAAATACGAAACATGGGTCTCCGAACGATCGAAAGCTCCCCGTTCACGGAGCACTCGGAGTGCTTCAGAACATAGAACACCCCCACTCCTAGTATCTTGACACCCTGAGAACAGCAGCAAAGAGGGAGAGAAGGAACAAGCATCAGTAGCCTGGAGACACAAAAACTGTCCGATGGCTTGCCAGAGCGTGGGGGCTGCTGCTCTGCGCCCTGCCCACCCCTAGCATGCCGAGGGCAAGATGGGCCACTTGGGAAAGCTTTGGAGAGAAAGCACATACTCCAGACCTTTCTTTCCTCTTGCTCCTCTGCTCTCCTCAAAAATCTCTTTGCACAAGCAACAGCAGAGACAACATTCCTCCCCTCCATACAGGTGGGGGGAGGGGGTGGCAGGGAGGGGAGCAGGGGGCATTTCCAACAGTGGGCACCAAGTCCTTGGCACTCTGTGGCACAGGGATGTCAGGGCCAGGCAAACCGCCAGCATTTCCGGAGGGGAGGAACAGGACACAAGACCCACCTTGTTCTCTGCCAAGCGCTCTAGAATGTATTCTGAGACGCTGTCCCAAATGCTAACAATCTCTGGAAAGCAAGGCAAAGAGGTATCATGCGCCAAGTCAGCAAGCTCACTACCTTTCAGCACCCCGCTCCCCAGGCAGGTGGCAAGTGCAGGTGAGATGAAACGTACCGCCACCCCAAGCCAAAACACGCAAGGCGCTCCCCAGGACGGCCCTTCCGGACCTCAGCCGCAAGGACACTGCAGGGACGCCTCCGCCCACTTCTAAGCAAGGCTCCTGTCCTTTCAGGTGGCCATGCCAAAGGGCGACCCACCCGCTCGGGAAACGGGGACTAGGTTCCCACAGCAGCGAGAAGACCGTGCAGTGCCTACCCACAGGAGTCACCCACGCTCAGGGCAGCCCCAGCTGCCTCCCCTGCAGGGACCATTTTCACCTCCATTCAACGCCTGCACACACACACGCTCTGCACGGCCACCCGAGCAGCCCCAGCCCTTTCAGCCAGCTGCCAGCTCAGGGCACGCAATCCCCACTGCGAGGCAACCCACGGCTTCTGCCTGCACCTGCCCTGGAAGGCACGGGCAGAGGAAGCTCCTCAGGACAACGAGCCAGCCGGCCCGGCTGCCAAACTCACCCCTGGGCTGCCAACGGTCGAGCGGCCTGCTCTCCCGTGCCACCCACTCGCCCTGTCCAGCCCTCCCCTACAGAGCCCAGCGCTTCCATTGCCTGTCTCGCGGCTCATACCGTCTACAGCCTTACCGTAACGGTTGAGATTCCTGAGCGTTGGAAACATGTCATGCCACAGTTTCGCCATCTTCGCGCCCCCTCGCGCTCAATGGGGCCCTGTAGCAGGAGGGTGCCGAGGAAACTTCTCCTCCCAGGAGCCGCCTCCGCCTCCTCCTCTGCACTTCCCCAGGTAGGCTCCAGCGCTGTCGCGCGGCCTCCCTTCGCCCTCTCGGTGCGCTGCAAAGCAGCTCCTCCAGAGAAGAGCGGTGGCGAGAGCAGCCCCAGCACCTGCACGTGCCAAGGCCTCGCAGGGAAGTGTGGGCAGGGCTCGGGGGCCCCGTGGCGGGAGGGGAGCTGTGACTGTGATGCGGCATGTCCCACTGTGAGCCCAGCCCGTGTCACCAAGGGGCTCACAGGCACCCTTACCGTCCAAAGCATTTCTCTTGGGCCCACAGGAGGGGCAATTTCACAGCCCCAGAGCAGCCAGACCGCAAAGGGGTTTCAGCAGGTCTCCGCTCTGACCTCCTGCTGCAAGTGCGGCTGACCAGAGCAGACTTCCCAGGCCCGGGCGCCACTGAGGGGCCACTGGCTCCATGGATTCCCCCACCACCCCGGGCCCCTGGGCCAGTGCTCCACCACCCTTAGGCTACAGCGCTTTTCCCCGTCTCTCATGGCAATTGCCCCCACTGCCACTACTGCCATTGCCCATCCTCCCGGCCCCCCCCCACCCGGCACCTCTGGGAAGGCTCTGCCTCCACCCTCTCACCCCCCTCCCGTTAGGCCCCTGCCGCCTGATCCTCTTGCGCCTTCTCTTCTCCCGGCTCAACAGCCCCACGCCCTCAGCCTCTCCTCGCACTGCTGGGCTCCAGCTGCCCACCAGCTCCCAGCCCGCCCCACAACGAACGGCTCCTCCAGGGCCACGCTCCCTTCCTGGTGTCCCTGCCCCCCTGCAGCTCCCCCACGGGCCACAGTCCCCTCAGAGGCGCACCTCCTCTGGCATGAAGCGCCTCCTTCCAAAAGTACCTCTCCAGCCATGTCCCCAGCAACGGCTCCTTGCACGGCTCGCCTTCGCTTCCTTCTGCTTTTCTCCAGAAACACGCCTCTGCACCCTTCTCCTCACGAGTGCCCCTTCGTGTGGCTCCACGGAGGCCGCCCCCAGCTGCGGGATCTGCGGCCCTGCTGCCGCATGCCCCAGGCAGGGGCCGGGCCTCGGTGCCCCGCTCCTCCCTCCCTCCCTCCCTCCCTGCCTGCCTGCCTGCCTGCCTGCCTGCCTGCCTGCCCGCCCGCTGCCCCAGCGTTGGGGGAAAGCCTTGCCCGGGCCCTGGGCGGCGCTGCGGGCTCCCTGCTGTGCCCAGAGCCCCCGGCCCCGCACGGGCAGCCCCGAGCAGCACGCCCAGGTGGCACTGCTTGCTGCGCAGTAAGGACTGGTGCCAGGGACTGTCGGGGATGGGGGAGGCCCCGCTGCCCGCGGGGAGGCGGGAGGCAGGCAGCGTTGAGCCGGGGCCCGGCAGCCCACCGGGAGCTGGTGGGGGTGTGGGGCAGAGCCATAGCAAGGGAAGGGGCCAGAGTGCAGGAGGCAATCCCAGGTGCCCCCTCCCCGAGCAGAGGGGCCTGGGAGAAGGCAGGGGGTCAGGGCCGGGCCGGGGGCTGGTGGCCGGGTGCTTGGCAGCGCCATGCTGACCTGCTCATGCCAGGGCATGGCTGCTTTGCGCCGATTGCAGGCAGTGTCCCCCCGCGGAGGAGCTGGCCCCTGCTGGCTTCCCCTTGGGCCATGCAGCTGCCTGCCAGTGCTCAAGGTCCCGCCGGGGCTCCAGCGACGCTGGGAGAGGTGCCGAGGGGGCACCGGCTGCTGCTAGCAACTTCCCGGGGACCCCTGAGGCAGTGGCTGGTGCTGAGGGAAGGGCAGCGGGCAAGGAGCCGCAGGCAGCACTTGTTTGACCCATGCGTTGCCTCTGCTTGCAGGCCACACTGCCCAAGGCATTGGGACTTGAGCGCGGCAGCCAGGCGAGGCAGGGCAGCTGCCGCTGAGGCAGCAGAGCCAAGCCCCAAGCCCCTCCGCTCGGTGAGGCTTGGGAAGGGCAGAGCTGGGAGAAGCTGGTGCCCCTCAAACCTCGTTCTCCCAGCAGAGCAGAGGGCACGTAAGGCAGCGCTTTCAGCCAGTGAAAATTGCTGGCTCATGCCTTCCTTTTTCAGAGGCCTGGTTTGCGCAAGGCCAGCGGTGCTGCCTGCCCACCAGTGCCCACCCAGGCTGCGGTCGGAGGAGACCTGCTCCTTGCATTGGTCCCGACCAGAGTTCGGCACCAGAAGACACAGCCCCTGAGGGGGCACCGCAGCACACAAGTGTGGCTTGGCATGCCTGGCTCACCAGCAGAAAGGGACCATGCAGACTAAGGTGGAGTCAATCAGCCAGAACGGAGCACAGAGCAACAATACAGTTGAAAACACAAAGCCTAGCTAAGTGTGTGTGAGGTTCCCCGTGGGGAGCCCCGTGATGCTTCTGGGGAGGCCTTGGGCAGGGAGGTGCCTCCTGCCGAGGCCCCCGGCAGCTGGGATGCCGGCTGCAGGGCTTTCGGCAGCTCCAGCTTCCCTCTTCCTGCCCTGCCAGGGGTGAAGGCCAGGCTGCCTGCAGGGATGGGCTACTGCCGCCCCCAGGCCTCCTGAGGAGGGGCAGTGCAGCCCCAAAACCACCTTGCAAAGCCGGCAGCCCTGGGCGTGGGCTGAGGTGGGTGCCAGGGTGCACGCTGGAGCGCAGACTCTGGGATCCACAGGCCTCCAAGGCCAGGGCCTGCAGGGCCAGGGCAGGGATGACGAGGCTCTGGGGCTCTGACCCTGCAAGAGAGACCGCAGGAACACCTTGTGCTGGCCCTGGGCTGAGAGCAGAGGGGAGCAGGAGGCTTCGTGGCCTCCACGCCCCAAACCAACAGCAAATTTGTGCCCAAAAGCTCTCAGAGGAGGCTTCAGTCCCGGTCAGCTGCCCGTGTCCTGCACTGATTTCGTATGCTCAAACCTTGTGATGGGCAGAAGGCAACATGCTTGTACCCCAAGGCAGCCCCCTTTAGTGGCCAAGCCAAGGACCTGCTCTTAGCATCACTGCAGGAGTAACCGTCTAATTAAAGGCTTGCAATTAGCCCACCTCCAATTAGTGCACAGCAACTCAAACAAAGGGTCTTCTTAAAGGACAAGTCTCCTTAATGCAACCTAAATGGTCCTACGTTCCCTGTGCAGGGGCGACCCTTCTACATCCCCCACCGCCAAGGCTGCGGCGCGCATGGGCATGGGCATGGGCATTGGCTTCAGGGTCCCAGCTCCTTCCTCAGTGGGAGGCGGCTGCTGCTGGTGGCTTCCTCCATCGCATAGTTGGGCTGACACTATTAAGCCTGCTCCTAATAGGCTCTCTTAAGGCTAATAATGTGGCATACATAGCCAACAAATGCTAGAAGGAGTCACCAAAACTAAAGCAGCACTTTAAAATGCAACTCCTACATTTAGCATCGAGGAAATAAGCCCCTCCACCTTACTCCCAATTTGACACTCTCGGGAGAGTGCTTTAGGGGATGCTAATGCGTGTTTTGCCCTTCCTTGCTCCAACACGGGTCAGGCTCAGCACAGTGGAGAGGGAAAGACTCTGGCGGGGCGGAGGGGGTGGGGTGCGAGCTTTGTGCTCGCCCAGGGCCCTGCACTGGCCCCCTCCTCTGTCCTGCCCCTGAACATCCCAGACTACGTTGGCTACAGTCGCCTGCTCCTTGCCAGGCCTTTGTGTTGACTCTGATGAGCCTTTGGGCGTTTCATGTCACTCTAGGAGCTGGAAGAGAGCCTGCCTCATGACACGGGGTTGCAAGGAGAGCCACTGGCCGTGGAAGAGGACTGCTTGCCTGGCCTCGCTCAGGAGTCCCATCCTGCCCACCCCGGGCATCTCTCTCTTTCCTGCCCGCTGACACGGTCTTTCTCCGGAGGGAAGCAGTGAGGCTACATCTCCGCACAGTGCTGGGTGGCCTGGGGAAGGCCGGGCACATGCCAAGCGGGGAGCTGGACACAGGTCTCCACCGAGTGCTGTCGGGGGGCTGGCACCGGTGCCTGGGGCACGTGTGCTCCAGGCACTTCCCAAATAAGCTCCACTGGTGCGGCCTCCTCTTCACCTGGATGTTGAGTTCCAGGGCCTCCTGCCACGCCTCCTCCAGCAGGAACAGGGCCTGCGCAGGCGTACTGCTTTCCTGCCCTTCAGCCTGCTCCTGGTTGGTGGGGAATGCAGGTGTGCGGGCATGTCCGGGTGTCCTGCCTCATTTCAGCAGGGTCACTTGCTCCTGCTGGTTCCTTCTGTGGCCCCCACCTGGCCTCACAGAGCCCCACATCCTGCCCGTCAACCCCAAGGGGGACGCAAGGCCCTCAGCTCACCCAAGAGAGAACCCCCAACCTCCCTCTGCTCGTCCACCCACCCGCCTCAGCATATAGCACGGCCCAAGGCCCATCCCTGGGCCCTGGCACTGTCACGGTCCCTCTCCTGACCACAGGACCCACTGGCGCTGGTGAGTGCCCGAGCAGTTAGGCCGCTGTCTTTTCTCCCATGGCCAGTGACTTGCAGGGCTGTGCAGGACCCAGGAGTCCTGCTGGCCTGTCCCTCCATAACGTACCAGGGGCAGGGAGTCGCAGAGCTGCACCTCAGAGGTGCTCTGGGGCCTAGCAAGTGCAGGGGACCGGAGGGGGCCTGGGAGCATGCCTGGGGCCACTGGCACATCAGGACAGGGCAGGAGCCCAGGAGGGAGAATCCAAGCACACGGGTAGCAGGCCCGGCCGGCCCTGCCGAGCTCCACTGGGTTGAAGAGCGGCCCAGCAGGGGCTGTGCAGGGCGGGGAAATGGGGACTGCTCCCCAGCCTCACAGCCCCAGCCTGCGGGGCTGAGGGGCTGCCCTGGCCCACAGGGCCCTGGCCCACGCGTTTGCACATGGGAAGGGAGGCATCTGCACCTCCAGGCAGCAGTCAGCGGCTGGCAGGGTAGGGAGACTACGGGCCCTGCGGCAGATGAGCAGAGCCCGTGGGAGCACAAGGAGCAGCCGAGGGCTGACGGAGGCCCAGGGACAAGCACGGCTCATCCCAGCTTTGCCTGCCTGGAGAGCCCTGCAGCTGCAGCAAAAAGCCAGGCATCTGCGCTCCCAGGTGGCCGGCCGCACCGCTCCACCCCACAGCAACTCCCTCCTTTGCCCTTCACCCTTCCCCATGCAACCCTGAGAAGGGCTCCAGCGTCCCTGCACACCAGCCCTCAGAGCACCCCTGGGGCTGTGGGCACGTCAGGTGCAGCTGTGTCCTGGCCACCATGGTGTGCACCGTGCAGTGTCTCTGTGCGTGTGGAGAGCGCGGGCGCGTGTGCGGATGCGTGTGCAGCGTCAATGGTGTGCCAGGCTGGCGCACGTGCACTGTGCAGGTGCAGGCCTGGCTGTGCGGGAGGGTCTTGGTGAGTGAGAGGTGTGAGCTGTGTGCGTAGCCGTCCTGTGGAGGGTAATGAAGGAAGGGGCATGTGTCTGTGCGTGTGTCTGTGCGCTGTGCTGAGAACGGGTTAGGCGGTGGTGTGCATGCACGTGCACTCTGTGGCGCGCGTGCCTGCATGCTGCGGCCCGTGTGTGGGCGATATTCTGTTCAGGCTCTACAAAATAACTGGAGGAGCACATGGGTTTGTACAGCTCTTCCTTTCATCTTTCAGGAGCACGCTTCCAGACTTCGCCGCAATAGTCACGTTTCCTCTGCACCACCAGCAAGTCCTGGTCCCTTTCCCTTTGAGCCTGGAGAGTCATCCGCTGCCCAGGGCTAGGGCATGGAAAAGGAACCGTTTGGTTTCAGGCACAGGCAGAAGGGCACGGAAATGCTGCAGGCCTAGCGCAGGGCACATCTTCTGGCCTCTGCCTCTGCTGGCATTCCTATGCTTTCTCGGATGGGCGAGGGGCCCCCTGGGGTGCGAGGCAAGGACATGACCACATGACTACCACGGGCAGGTAATCAGCCTGCACAGGAGTCAGGCGCGGGATGAGACTTTGGCCCAAACTGGCATCAAAGCACACGGCAAGGCCTCCACGTGTGGAGACTTGGGGAGGCAAGGACGGAGCGTGCCTTTGGAAAAGGGAGAGCCAAAGCGTCGCTCCAGGAATCCTGTCACCTTGGGTAGCCCCCGTGTTCTGGTCCCACCTGGGAATCCTACCCCTGAGAGCCCAACACCTGCCCCTGGGCTGGAAGGCTGCCTGCTCCCAGGCCACAGCCTCCAAAGCCTGTTGCTCTCCCTCGACGGGTGCCAGAAAAAGACCCCCCCCTTCCCCTCCTCTGGGCTGCTCCTGGGTGTGGAAGGAAGGCCAGTGCAGGGGAAGGCAAAACAGCACCCCCAGCTGGAGAAATTTACCAGAGGAAGCGCTTCTCTTGGGAATTCCTCTGCCGATTCAGCTCTACCCTCTGCTTCCACTCTTCCCGACGCGCTTGGTAAGTCTCCAAGACTTGCAGGGTGTGGCTTGCTCGTACAGAAAGCTGCCTGCAAGAGCAGGGAAAAAGTTCCCTCTCCCCTTCTGGCTGAGGCCCTCCTGCCTCTCCCCTCCACCAGCCCCTGCACACCCGCTCCCGCTGGCGGTGCCCGCAGCCTTCAACTTGCCCCATGCAGCTTGGGGCTGCCTGGCATCGGGGCCTTGCCCAAGGCATTGCCACGTCAACAGAAATCAGGGGACACCATACCCAGCCCCATGGCTCAGGAACTGCGCTTCCTCACACCTCGGACAGGTGCTGCCACTGCACCTTTCCAGGCCGGGGCTGGGGCCGGGGCCCGGGCCCGGGCACACTTACTCTTTGTGCAGCCGCGGCAGTCTCTCGGGCTTCCTCTTCTCTGCTCGGGGCACGAAGGCAGCAGTGCTCGCCTCTTTCCCAAGCGGGGGCCCTGGTGAGGCTGGCCGAACCTCCGGCAGTGGTTCAGCATGCCGCCAAGCCTGCGTTGGCGCCAGAGGACAACTCTGAAGCTGCTTCTCACCTCCCTCACGTGCTCTCAACTCTCAGCACGGGGAGAAGCCAGCCACTACAGGGCCTGTGCGTCCCCCCAGCACACTTGTGTCTGCTTTGCCCTCAGAAAGCCCCATGAGGAGCACAGCGCCAGGCAGGGACCCTGCACTCGTAGCCTGGCCACGCTTCACCACACTTCCCTGCTGGCCCCTCTGCTTACCTGTGCTGCCTTGTGCTGATGCCCGCAAGCAGGAATTGCAGTTCGAGGTCTGCCTTGAGCAGGTCCTTCCTGCTTGCCGTCCTCTTCCGCCTTAGAGGAGCTCTCCCAAATTGTCTGCAGCCGGCTAAAAACACACAAGCCGCGTGAGCTGATTGGAGTTCCGGGTGAGGCTGTTCTGCATCTTGCGCTCACAAGCGGCTCGGGGCCAGCCTCTGCAGCACAAGGCAGTTCTGCTGGAGCTTTTGGTGTAGCTGAGTCCTTGCGTTCATGTCAACAGTGAGGAAAGAAAGCCTTGAGCTGCAGCACTGGCAGCGGGCCCAGGAGGCCCTAAGGAAAGCTCGGGATGCCCAGGTGTGGGCCCTCTCTGGGTGGCACAAGGGGAAAACCAATGCCGTTTGCAGCACCCAGAGCCTGCAGAGACCACTAGGCACCTCCTGCCAAAGGCACTGAAGTCAGGGACGTGCTCAGAAAGACTCTGTTTTGGGGTGAAACGGGACTATTAGTGGGGGAGCCACTGTCGGGGAAGGAGGAAGTGTACTAGGCACACAAGCAAGCCCGGCATGTAGTTCTCTCTGGTATGTAGTTCTCTCTGGCACTCCTCCTGTGCCAGACAACCGCCACACCCCTGCCCCTGCCACCCCAGCCCAACAACCTTCGGAAGACATTCACAGGCATTACGTCCAACCTAAAAAGCAGGGAAAACAGACCCTACTCTCTGCTGCTGGGGCAGGGGCTTCTGACTTTCACATTCCTCTGAGAAGTGCTCTCATTCCCACTGCAACCAAAGGAGGGCCCTTCACATCCATAGGGGAGCAGAAAAACACCCGCCACTGCTGCAGTACTTCTTGCATCAACGCCAGTCCCTGGGACACCACTTGACAACCTCACAGACTTCATACCCACAGAGCGTACAGAAACAGAAACAGCTCCCTCCCTCCCAGAAGCCCAAAAGCACACGGCCACCCGCATGCTTTGCTCCAAGAGCCTCACCTGGCAGCTGGCTTGTTTCCCCTGCTTTCCCATGCCTTTCCTCCCTTCCAGCTGGCCCCAGAGAACGGGGGTGGAGAAAGCCTTTCTCGAGACAGGAGGCGCCCACCACAAGCACTGCCTGGAAGTAGCAAGGCAGAGGAGGCTCCTCAGCAAGCATCGTTCTTTGTCACCATTTGAACAAGAAGGACAGGCAGCTGTGCTCCAGCATCGGACCAAAGAGCCCAATTCCCTTGGAGCTTTGCTCCCAAGCAGGTCTTAGGCCCTTGCTGGCGCACGATCGCGTCCAGCCTTTCCTTTCTGCAGGGCAGTCTTCTGCCCTAGAGTTCTGTGCTGCTTCTACTGCTTTCTCTAGCCCTTAGGCTTCAAAAAGGGGACATGGCTGGCAGGTCCTGGGGACCTCATGCTACTCTCTCCTTTGGCGTGGCTGCAGGCTGGAGGGCAGAGTGTCACACGAGAAGGGGAACAGATTCCTGCCCATCTCTAAGGCGCTCACATGCACAGACTTGCAAGCTAGAGCAGGGCCCCGAGTGCCAGGGCAAAGTGCCCCTCAGCAGTGGCAGCTGCAGTTGGAGCTGCACAACTGCCCCGAGAGCCCCTTCCAGGAGGAGTGCCCCCAGATCTGTCGTGATGAGCAAAGAGAGGCACAGGAGAAGCAGGCCACTAGGCCCGGCACGGCATGTTAAGCTTGCCTCCAGCCCCTCTGCTGCACAGGACAAAAGGAAAACAAACACACCTCTCTCACCAGCCAGCTGGCACTTTACCTTTTCCCTCAGTCTGCTTGTTCTGCTCCCTGTCTTTTGCCGGCCCGCCTTTGGCAGCCTCCCGACACCCTCCGGAGGAAGATGCTGGTCGCACAGGCACAGGCGTGATGACCTCACCCTCACTCCTGGAAACAAGAAAGGGACGAGAGAGACGCTGACAGCAGAGCCTTGCAGAAACCTCCTCTACATGCTTGCCCTCCATCTAGAAAGAGAAAGTCACCAAAAGACTTGTTGGCCGCCCTTCACGTTGCAGTCGGACAGAGTCTACGCAAGAAACAACCCCTTCAAAGAGCTCCAAGAGCACAAGGTCACCCTCAGCCTTTTCTCCAAGAGCCTCACCTGGCAGGCAACTTCCTTCCTTTGCTTTTCCACTCCTCCTGCTTTCTCCCCCCAGCACCAGGTGACGCAGGTGGCAAAGGCCTTTCTTGAGCAAGCAGGCACGCAGCAGGAGCACTCCCTGCAGGCAGGAAAGGAGAAGGCTCTGCAGAAAGCGTCTTTGGGAGCACTTGGTCCAGAAGGACAGGCAGATCTGCTCCAGCACCGCATCAAACAGCCTGATCCCCCGGGAGCCGCGCTCTCTAAGAGCTCTTGCTCCCTAGCACGTCCTTGGCACACCTTAGCAGCCTCTTAGCAGTCCACCTTAGCAGCCTCTTAGCAGTCCTCTCCAGGCAATCTTGCTCCCCACCTTCACATGCCCGGCATCCGCCAGAGAGGCAGACCCCCTCCAGCACTGACACCTCGGGCCCAAATGTCCTAAAGCGAAAGAGGAGCTTGCGCTGGCCACCAGGGCGCAGCACCCCGGGGCAAAACTCTCCCAGGCAGCACATCCTGACCAGGGCTCCAACCACCTACCTACTGCCGAGGACCAACGGAACAAACACGCGCACACACACAAACACACGCCCGCCTGCACACCCTCCTCTCGCTCGCCAGTCACCTGTGGCCTGACCTTTTCCGTCCGCCCGCTCTTCCTCTTTCGGGCGTGTCCGGGATCCCTTGCAGGAAGACGCCACTTGCTGCTTCTCACGGGGAAGCTTCAACTCAAATCTGGAAATGACAAGACGCCACGGTGAAGAGAAGGCACCACTTCCCCTTTGCCTCCTGCCAGCCTTGTACTCAGAAAGAAGGCCTTTCGGGGCACGTGGGGCCCTCCAGGCTCACCCAAGACATGCTTAGGTCACAAACACAGGCCCTGTATGGATCGGGTGCCTTCCACACGATGCCTTTCCTCGGCCAGCCACACACAGCACATTCGGGAACCTTGGCTTTTGGAAGCCTCACCCACGAGAAAGAGACCAGTCACAGGAAAATGTGGCCCCCATTCCTCTCTAGGCCTAAGATTGGTTAGCAGTGCCAAACACCGCCACTATTGCCTGTTCCACCCTGGGGAGACCCCCAGAGTCCCAAGTACTTGCAGACAGCAAGCTAGGAAAGAGTTGCTCCGCAGCAAGTCCTTCCTGAGGAGACAAGCTCCAGCAGGACGCTGCTACCAAGCACGAGCTGAGAAGCAAACGTACCGTGGCAACATGAAGACGCTTCTGGGACCCATGCGGAAAGCCGCGCTCCTTCTTCCTTTTACCACCAGGTGTCTCGTCCCTGGCGTCTGAAACAGACACCGAGGTACGTGAGAGCATGCCAGCGCCATTACTGCCTTGCTCCTAAAGGCAGCAAATCTTTCTTGGGCTCAGGGAAGATGCTGCCCCTGGGACACCCTGAAACAAAGCTGTCTTTCCAAATACTAGCCCTCAACGAGGAAAGCAGAAGATGCCCAGCTCAGAGTGCAGAAGGAGGAACACCGTTGCCAGGCGCTTTGCAAGGGCGAGACTCAAGACGGTCAAGGAGGACGCTCCTTCTCTCTGCCTGCAGACATCAGGCACAGGAGAAGGCGTGTGGTTCGCCAGGGTTTCTGCAGGCTGGCGTTTGCCTCTGGAAGGTCTTGCTCTGCCCCTTCTTGGAAAGACAACTCCTGGCTCAGGCGTGCTCTTAGCCCCACAGTGTCTCCAAGCATTCACATGCTTGCATCCATCGCGTGGAAGAGCAGAAAGAGCCGGCCCTTGCTCGGCCTCTGCCCGGTGGCTAAGACCTGCGGGTGCCAACTCCCTCATGGGGGTGCAAGCAGCTGGGCAGGGCCTGATGAGGGATCTTTGGGAACACAGCCTGACCCAAAGGCCCTGGCCCTGGCCCAGAGAACACGCGGGGCAGAGCCCCCCAAGACAGCAGCAGAGAGAAGGAAGAGACAGGCCCGGGAACCAGTGGCTGGGCTACAGCCTTCTTGCATCTCTCTGAGCAAATCTGCTGGCCCTCTGCAGGAGCGAGCCCTTCAGCTCTGACTGCTTTCACATCGCAGCTGCCTAAGGACACCTGGCAGCTTGCGCTCAAGGACAGGGCCCCACGAGAGAGCTGGGGAAGGGCGTTGGGCTGGCGCAAGGAGACATGCCAAGCAGCGGGCGGATGCACGCGTGGCCCAGAAGAGCCTCGCTCATGCCGCAAGGGCCTCCAGGGGCCCTGGGAAGGCCTGATTAGCGCCAGAGTCATCGACTTACCCCCAGCAGAGCTTCTAGCAGCTTTCCAGTGCCATCCATGCTGAGGAGGAAGTCGTCATAAAACCTCATTGTCACTTCCTTCTTCCGTACAGAAAGAATGCCAATGCCCTTGAAGACAAAGTCCACGTCCTGTCTTTTTGACATGGCCCAGAAGAACGCCATCGCGGTCTCATGTATGGAACACTGCACCGTTGTCAAAGGCATGCGGGCACACACGGAGAGATTCTTGTACTGCAGAGGGACTATTCTTACGTCACCTAGACCGCAGCAAAAGACAAACAACGTCACCTCGGCAGCAGGCTCCAAGAACAAGGGGACAAGACTTTCTGGCAAGACGCTGCTGCTACAGAGCAGGCTCTTGAATCCCCTGCTGCAGCGCCTAGGAGCGGTTTATGGAGTCCCTCCTGGGAAGAGGCCGAGCACTCTGCAAACTCACGGGCTCAGGGGGGCAGCAGTCATTTGGCCAGGGCAGGAAGCAAAAGAAGAAAACTAACCATCCCGAAGGAACCCTTGACCGGAGGGCAGGACAAGGCGGGCAGATGGGTGCAGGGCCCACGACAAAGGGCCCGGCGCCACGCCATTGTGCCCTCTGGCTAAGCCGATGCCACGTCGATAGATACAAGGGCAAAGCAAAGCGCAAGGACGGCACCGCAGCCCGTAAGGACCATTCGGCCCCTCTGGCCCTTGGTAGCCAGCAAAAGTCTCCCTGCGCTGCTGGGGCCAGCGGCCTATCCCTCCCACGCACCCCGCTGCAGGCGTATTACTAGCAAAGCACACCCGGGGGCCCCTCTGAGCACCTGCTCCTGGCTGGCCTGTCCAGCTCAAACAAGCCAAAGTTGCTCTCAGGCCACTTTGAGGCATTCAGCCACGTCTTCAGAGCAGTTGGCCTGCCCCTCAAGCTTGGGGCAAGGGCAGGCAAAGGTTTTTAACCTGTCTTCTTACCAGGAATGTCTTCTTGAGCGCCCCTGGCCTGGTATTCCTGGGCAACAACCTCCGAAATACGAAACATGGGTCTCCGAACGATCGAAAGCTCCCCGTTCACGGAGCACTCGGAGTGCTTCAGAACATAGAACACCCCCACTCCTAGTATCTTGACACCCTGAGAACAGCAGCAAAGAGGGAGAGAAGGAACAAGCATCAGTAGCCTGGAGACACAAAAACTGTCCGATGGCTTGCCAGAGCGTGGGGGCTGCTGCTCTGCGCCCTGCCCACCCCTAGCATGCCGAGGGCAAGATGGGCCACTTGGGAAAGCTTTGGAGAGAAAGCACATACTCCAGACCTTTCTTTCCTCTTGCTCCTCTGCTCTCCTCAAAAATCTCTTTGCACAAGCAACAGCAGAGACAACATTCCTCCCCTCCATACAGGTGGGGGGAGGGGGTGGCAGGGAGGGGAGCAGGGGGCATTTCCAACAGTGGGCACCAAGTCCTTGGCACTCTGTGGCACAGGGATGTCAGGGCCAGGCAAACCGCCAGCATTTCCGGAGGGGAGGAACAGGACACAAGACCCACCTTGTTCTCTGCCAAGCGCTCTAGAATGTATTCTGAGACGCTGTCCCAAATGCTAACAATCTCTGGAAAGCAAGGCAAAGAGGTATCATGCGCCAAGTCAGCAAGCTCACTACCTTTCAGCACCCCGCTCCCCAGGCAGGTGGCAAGTGCAGGTGAGATGAAACGTACCGCCACCCCAAGCCAAAACACGCAAGGCGCTCCCCAGGACGGCCCTTCCGGACCTCAGCCGCAAGGACACTGCAGGGACGCCTCCGCCCACTTCTAAGCAAGGCTCCTGTCCTTTCAGGTGGCCATGCCAAAGGGCGACCCACCCGCTCGGGAAACGGGGACTAGGTTCCCACAGCAGCGAGAAGACCGTGCAGTGCCTACCCACAGGAGTCACCCACGCTCAGGGCAGCCCCAGCTGCCTCCCCTGCAGGGACCATTTTCACCTCCATTCAACGCCTGCACACACACACGCTCTGCACGGCCACCCGAGCAGCCCCAGCCCTTTCAGCCAGCTGCCAGCTCAGGGCACGCAATCCCCACTGCGAGGCAACCCACGGCTTCTGCCTGCACCTGCCCTGGAAGGCACGGGCAGAGGAAGCTCCTCAGGACAACGAGCCAGCCGGCCCGGCTGCCAAACTCACCCCTGGGCTGCCAACGGTCGAGCGGCCTGCTCTCCCGTGCCACCCACTCGCCCTGTCCAGCCCTCCCCTACAGAGCCCAGCGCTTCCATTGCCTGTCTCGCGGCTCATACCGTCTACAGCCTTACCGTAACGGTTGAGATTCCTGAGCGTTGGAAACATGTCATGCCACAGTTTCGCCATCTTCGCGCCCCCTCGCGCTCAATGGGGCCCTGTAGCAGGAGGGTGCCGAGGAAACTTCTCCTCCCAGGAGCCGCCTCCTCCTCCTCCTCTGCACTTCCCCAGGTAGGCTCCAGCGCTGTCGCGCGGCCTCCCTTCGCCCTCTCGGTGCGCTGCAAAGCAGCTCCTCCAGAGAAGAGCGGTGGCGAGAGCAGCCCCAGCACCTGCACGTGCCAAGGCCTCGCAGGGAAGTGTGGGCAGGGCTCGGGGGCCCCGTGGCGGGAGGGGAGCTGTGACTGTGATGCGGCATGTCCCACTGTGAGCCCAGCCCGTGTCACCAAGGGGCTCACAGGCACCCTTACCGTCCAAAGCATTTCTCTTGGGCCCACAGGAGGGGCAATTTCACAGCCCCAGAGCAGCCAGACCGCAAAGGGGTTTCAGCAGGTCTCCGCTCTGACCTCCTGCTGCAAGTGCGGCTGACCAGAGCAGACTTCCCAGGCCCGGGCGCCACTGAGGGGCCACTGGCTCCATGGATTCCCCCACCACCCCGGGCCCCTGGGCCAGTGCTCCACCACCCTTAGGCTACAGCGCTTTTCCCCGTCTCTCATGGCAATTGCCCCCACTGCCACTACTGCCATTGCCCATCCTCCCGGCCCCCCCCCACCCGGCACCTCTGGGAAGGCTCTGCCTCCACCCTCTCACCCCCCTCCCGTTAGGCCCCTGCCGCCTGATCCTCTTGCGCCTTCTCTTCTCCCGGCTCAACAGCCCCACGCCCTCAGCCTCTCCTCGCACTGCTGGGCTCCAGCTGCCCACCAGCTCCCAGCCCGCCCCACAACGAACGGCTCCTCCAGGGCCACGCTCCCTTCCTGGTGTCCCTGCCCCCCTGCAGCTCCCCCACGGGCCACAGTCCCCTCAGAGGCGCACCTCCTCTGGCATGAAGCGCCTCCTTCCAAAAGTACCTCTCCAGCCATGTCCCCAGCAACGGCTCCTTGCACGGCTCGCCTTCGCTTCCTTCTGCTTTTCTCCAGAAACACGCCTCTGCACCCTTCTCCTCACGAGTGCCCCTTCGTGTGGCTCCACGGAGGCCGCCCCCAGCTGCGGGATCTGCGGCCCTGCTGCCGCATGCCCCAGGCAGGGGCCGGGCCTCGGTGCCCCGCTCCTCCCTCCCTCCCTCCCTCCCTGCCTGCCTGCCTGCCTGCCTGCCTGCCTGCCCGCCCGCTGCCCCAGCGTTGGGGGAAAGCCTTGCCCGGGCCCTGGGCGGCGCTGCGGGCTCCCTGCTGTGCCCAGAGCCCCCGGCCCCGCACGGGCAGCCCCGAGCAGCACGCCCAGGTGGCACTGCTTGCTGCGCAGTAAGGACTGGTGCCAGGGACTGTCGGGGATGGGGGAGGCCCCGCTGCCCGCGGGGAGGCGGGAGGCAGGCAGCGTTGAGCCGGGGCCCGGCAGCCCACCGGGAGCTGGTGGGGGTGTGGGGCAGAGCCATAGCAAGGGAAGGGGCCAGAGTGCAGGAGGCAATCCCAGGTGCCCCCTCCCCGAGCAGAGGGGCCTGGGAGAAGGCAGGGGGTCAGGGCCGGGCCAGGGGCTGGTGGCCGGGTGCTTGGCAGCGCCATGCTGACCTGCTCATGCCAGGGCATGGCTGCTTTGCGCCGATTGCAGGCAGTGTCCCCCCGCGGAGGAGCTGGCCCCTGCTGGCTTCCCCTTGGGCCATGCAGCTGCCTGCCAGTGCTCAAGGTCCCGCCGGGGCTCCAGCGACGCTGGGAGAGGTGCCGAGGGGGCACCGGCTGCTGCTAGCAACTTCCCGGGGACCCCTGAGGCAGTGGCTGGTGCTGAGGGAAGGGCAGCGGGCAAGGAGCCGCAGGCAGCACTTGTTTGACCCATGCGTTGCCTCTGCTTGCAGGCCACACTGCCCAAGGCATTGGGACTTGAGCGCGGCAGCCAGGCGAGGCAGGGCAGCTGCCGCTGAGGCAGCAGAGCCAAGCCCCAAGCCCCTCCGCTCGGTGAGGCTTGGGAAGGGCAGAGCTGGGAGAAGCTGGTGCCCCTCAAACCTCGTTCTCCCAGCAGAGCAGAGGGCACGTAAGGCAGCGCTTTCAGCCAGTGAAAATTGCTGGCTCATGCCTTCCTTTTTCAGAGGCCTGGTTTGCGCAAGGCCAGCGGTGCTGCCTGCCCACCAGTGCCCACCCAGGCTGCGGTCGGAGGAGACCTGCTCCTTGCATTGGTCCCGACCAGAGTTCGGCACCAGAAGACACAGCCCCTGAGGGGGCACCGCAGCACACAAGTGTGGCTTGGCATGCCTGGCTCACCAGCAGAAAGGGACCATGCAGACTAAGGTGGAGTCAATCAGCCAGAACGGAGCACAGAGCAACAATACAGTTGAAAACACAAAGCCTAGCTAAGTGTGTGTGAGGTTCCCCGTGGGGAGCCCCGTGATGCTTCTGGGGAGGCCTTGGGCAGGGAGGTGCCTCCTGCCGAGGCCCCCGGCAGCTGGGATGCCGGCTGCAGGGCTTTCGGCAGCTCCAGCTTCCCTCTTCCTGCCCTGCCAGGGGTGAAGGCCAGGCTGCCTGCAGGGATGGGCTACTGCCGCCCCCAGGCCTCCTGAGGAGGGGCAGTGCAGCCCCAAAACCACCTTGCAAAGCCGGCAGCCCTGGGCGTGGGCTGAGGTGGGTGCCAGGGTGCACGCTGGAGCGCAGACTCTGGGATCCACAGGCCTCCAAGGCCAGGGCCTGCAGGGCCAGGGCAGGGATGACGAGGCTGTGGGGCTCTGACCCTGCAAGAGAGACCGCAGGAACACCTTGTGCTGGCCCTGGGCTGAGAGCAGAGGGGAGCAGGAGGCTTCGTGGCCTCCACGCCCCAAACCAACAGCAAATTTGTGCCCAAAAGCTCTCAGAGGAGGCTTCAGTCCCGGTCAGCTGCCCGTGTCCTGCACTGATTTCGTATGCTCAAACCTTGTGATGGGCAGAAGGCAACATGCTTGTACCCCAAGGCAGCCCCCTTTAGTGGCCAAGCCAAGGACCTGCTCTTAGCATCACTGCAGGAGTAACCGTCTAATTAAAGGCTTGCAATTAGCCCACCTCCAATTAGTGCACAGCAACTCAAACAAAGGGTCTTCTTAAAGGACAAGTCTCCTTAATGCAACCTAAATGGTCCTACGTTCCCTGTGCAGGGGCGACCCTTCTACATCCCCCACCGCCAAGGCTGCGGCGCACATGGGCATGGGCATGGGCATTGGCTTCAGGGTCCCAGCTCCTTCCTCAGTGGGAGGCGGCTGCTGCTGGTGGCTTCCTCCATCGCATAGTTGGGCTGACACTATTAAGCCTGCTCCTAATAGGCTCTCTTAAGGCTAATAATGTGGCATACATAGCCAACAAATGCTAGAAGGAGTCACCAAAACTAAAGCAGCACTTTAAAATGCAACTCCTACATTTAGCATCGAGGAAATAAGCCCCTCCACCTTACTCCCAATTTGACACTCTCGGGAGAGTGCTTTAGGGGATGCTAATGCGTGTTTTGCCCTTCCTTGCTCCAACACGGGTCAGGCTCAGCACAGTGGAGAGGGAAAGACTCTGGCGGGGCGGAGGGGGTGGGGTGCGAGCTTTGTGCTCGCCCAGGGCCCTGCACTGGCCCCCTCCTCTGTCCTGCCCCTGAACATCCCAGACTACGTTGGCTACAGTCGCCTGCTCCTTGCCAGGCCTTTGTGTTGACTCTGATGAGCCTTTGGGCGTTTCATGTCACTCTAGGAGCTGGAAGAGAGCCTGCCTCATGACACGGGGTTGCAAGGAGAGCCACTGGCCGTGGAAGAGGACTGCTTGCCTGGCCTCGCTCAGGAGTCCCATCCTGCCCACCCCGGGCATCTCTCTCTTTCCTGCCCGCTGACACGGTCTTTCTCCGGAGGGAAGCAGTGAGGCTACATCTCCGCACAGTGCTGGGTGGCCTGGGGAAGGCCGGGCACATGCCAAGCGGGGAGCTGGACACAGGTCTCCACCGAGTGCTGTCGGGGGGCTGGCACCGGTGCCTGGGGCACGTGTGCTCCAGGCACTTCCCAAATAAGCTCCACTGGTGCGGCCTCCTCTTCACCTGGATGTTGAGTTCCAGGGCCTCCTGCCACGCCTCCTCCAGCAGGAACAGGGCCTGCGCAGGCGTACTGCTTTCCTGCCCTTCAGCCTGCTCCTGGTTGGTGGGGAATGCAGGTGTGCGGGCATGTCCGGGTGTCCTGCCTCATTTCAGCAGGGTCACTTGCTCCTGCTGGTTCCTTCTGTGGCCCCCACCTGGCCTCACAGAGCCCCACATCCTGCCCGTCAACCCCAAGGGGGACGCAAGGCCCTCAGCTCACCCAAGAGAGAACCCCCAACCTCCCTCTGCTCGTCCACCCACCCGCCTCAGCATATAGCACGGCCCAAGGCCCATCCCTGGGCCCTGGCACTGTCACGGTCCCTCTCCTGACCACAGGACCCACTGGCGCTGGTGAGTGCCCGAGCAGTTAGGCCGCTGTCTTTTCTCCCATGGCCGGTGACTTGCAGGGCTGTGCAGGACCCAGGAGTCCTGCTGGCCTGTCCCTCCATAACGTACCAGGGGCAGGGAGTCGCAGAGCTGCACCTCAGAGGTGCTCTGGGGCCTAGCAAGTGCAGGGGACCGGAGGGGGCCTGGGAGCATGCCTGGGGCCACTGGCACATCAGGACAGGGCAGGAGCCCAGGAGGGAGAATCCAAGCACACGGGTAGCAGGCCCGGCCGGCCCTGCCGAGCTCCACTGGGTTGAAGAGCGGCCCAGCAGGGGCTGTGCAGGGCGGGGAAATGGGGACTGCTCCCCAGCCTCACAGCCCCAGCCTGCGGGGCTGAGGGGCTGCCCTGGCCCACAGGGCCCTGGCCCACGCGTTTGCACATGGGAAGGGAGGCATCTGCACCTCCAGGCAGCAGTCAGCGGCTGGCAGGGTAGGGAGACTACGGGCCCTGCGGCAGATGAGCAGAGCCCGTGGGAGCACAAGGAGCAGCCGAGGGCTGACGGAGGCCCAGGGACAAGCACGGCTCATCCCAGCTTTGCCTGCCTGGAGAGCCCTGCAGCTGCAGCAAAAAGCCAGGCATCTGCGCTCCCAGGTGGCCGGCCGCACCGCTCCACCCCACAGCAACTCCCTCCTTTGCCCTTCACCCTTCCCCATGCAACCCTGAGAAGGGCTCCAGCGTCCCTGCACACCAGCCCTCAGAGCACCCCTGGGGCTGTGGGCACGTCAGGTGCAGCTGTGTCCTGGCCACCATGGTGTGCACCGTGCAGTGTCTCTGTGCGTGTGGAGAGCGCGGGCGCGTGTGCGGATGCGTGTGCAGCGTCAATGGTGTGCCAGGCTGGCGCACGTGCACTGTGCAGGTGCAGGCCTGGCTGTGCGGGAGGGTCTTGGTGAGTGAGAGGTGTGAGCTGTGTGCGTAGCCGTCCTGTGGAGGGTAATGAAGGAAGGGGCATGTGTCTGTGCGTGTGTCTGTGCGCTGTGCTGAGAACGGGTTAGGCGGTGGTGTGCATGCACGTGCACTCTGTGGCGCGCGTGCCTGCATGCTGCGGCCCGTGTGTGGGCGATATTCTGTTCAGGCTCTACAAAATAACTGGAGGAGCACATGGGTTTGTACAGCTCTTCCTTTCATCTTTCAGGAGCACGCTTCCAGACTTCGCCGCAATAGTCACGTTTCCTCTGCACCACCAGCAAGTCCTGGTCCCTTTCCCTTTGAGCCTGGAGAGTCATCCGCTGCCCAGGGCTAGGGCATGGAAAAGGAACCGTTTGGTTTCAGGCACAGGCAGAAGGGCACGGAAATGCTGCAGGCCTAGCGCAGGGCACATCTTCTGGCCTCTGCCTCTGCTGGCATTCCTATGCTTTCTCGGATGGGCGAGGGGCCCCCTGGGGTGCGAGGCAAGGACATGACCACATGACTACCACGGGCAGGTAATCAGCCTGCACAGGAGTCAGGCGCGGGATGAGACTTTGGCCCAAACTGGCATCAAAGCACACGGCAAGGCCTCCACGTGTGGAGACTTGGGGAGGCAAGGACGGAGCGTGCCTTTGGAAAAGGGAGAGCCAAAGCGTCGCTCCAGGAATCCTGTCACCTTGGGTAGCCCCCGTGTTCTGGTCCCACCTGGGAATCCTACCCCTGAGAGCCCAACACCTGCCCCTGGGCTGGAAGGCTGCCTGCTCCCAGGCCACAGCCTCCAAAGCCTGTTGCTCTCCCTCGACGGGTGCCAGAAAAAGACCCCCCCCCTTCCTCTGGGCTGCTCCTGGGTGTGGAAGGAAGGCCAGTGCAGGGGAAGGCAAAACAGCACCCCCAGCTGGAGAAATTTACCAGAGGAAGCGCTTCTCTTGGGAATTCCTCTGCCGATTCAGCTCTACCCTCTGCTTCCACTCTTCCCGACGCGCTTGGTAAGTCTCCAAGACTTGCAGGGTGTGGCTTGCTCGTACAGAAAGCTGCCTGCAAGAGCAGGGAAAAAGTTCCCTCTCCCCTTCTGGCTGAGGCCCTCCTGCCTCTCCCCTCCACCAGCCCCTGCACACCCGCTCCCGCTGGCGGTGCCCGCAGCCTTCAACTTGCCCCATGCAGCTTGGGGCTGCCTGGCATCGGGGCCTTGCCCAAGGCATTGCCACGTCAACAGAAATCAGGGGACACCATACCCAGCCCCATGGCTCAGGAACTGCGCTTCCTCACACCTCGGACAGGTGCTGCCACTGCACCTTTCCAGGCCGGGGCTGGGGCCGGGGCCCGGGCCCGGGCACACTTACTCTTTGTGCAGCCGCGGCAGTCTCTCGGGCTTCCTCTTCTCTGCTCGGGGCACGAAGGCAGCAGTGCTCGCCTCTTTCCCAAGCGGGGGCCCTGGTGAGGCTGGCCGAACCTCCGGCAGTGGTTCAGCATGCCGCCAAGCCTGCGTTGGCGCCAGAGGACAACTCTGAAGCTGCTTCTCACCTCCCTCACGTGCTCTCAACTCTCAGCACGGGGAGAAGCCAGCCACTACAGGGCCTGTGCGTCCCCCCAGCACACTTGTGTCTGCTTTGCCCTCAGAAAGCCCCATGAGGAGCACAGCGCCAGGCAGGGACCCTGCACTCGTAGCCTGGCCACGCTTCACCACACTTCCCTGCTGGCCCCTCTGCTTACCTGTGCTGCCTTGTGCTGATGCCCGCAAGCAGGAATTGCAGTTCGAGGTCTGCCTTGAGCAGGTCCTTCCTGCTTGCCGTCCTCTTCCGCCTTAGAGGAGCTCTCCCGAATTGTCTGCAGCCGGCTAAAAACACACAAGCCGCGTGAGGTGATTGGAGTTCCGGGTGAGGCTGTTCTGCATCTTGCGCTCACAAGCGGCTCGGGGCCAGCCTCTGCAGCACAAGGCAGTTCTGCTGGAGCTTTTGGTGTAGCTGAGTCCTTGCGTTCATGTCAACAGTGAGGAAAGAAAGCCTTGAGCTGCAGCACTGGCAGCGGGCCCAGGAGGCCCTAAGGAAAGCTCGGGATGCCCAGGTGTGGGCCCTCTCTGGGTGGCACAAGGGGAAAACCAATGCCGTTTGCAGCACCCAGAGCCTGCAGAGACCACTAGGCACCTCCTGCCAAAGGCACTGAAGTCAGGGACGTGCTCAGAAAGACTCTGTTTTGGGGTGAAACGGGACTATTAGTGGGGGAGCCACTGTCGGGGAAGGAGGAAGTGTACTAGGCACACAAGCAAGCCCGGCATGTAGTTCTCTCTGGTATGTAGTTCTCTCTGGCACTCCTCCTGTGCCAGACAACCGCCACACCCCTGCCCCTGCCACCCCAGCCCAACAACCTTCGGAAGAAATTCACAGGCATTACGTCCAACCTAAAAAGCAGGGAAAACAGACCCTACTCTCTGCTGCTGGGGCAGGGGCTTCTGACTTTCACATTCCTCTGAGAAGTGCTCTCATTCCCACTGCAACCAAAGGAGGGCCCTTCACATCCATAGGGGAGCAGAAAAACACCCGCCACTGCTGCAGTACTTCTTGCATCAACGCCAGTCCCTGGGACACCACTTGACAACCTCACAGACTTCATACCCACAGAGCGTACAGAAACAGAAACAGCTCCCTCCCTCCCAGAAGCCCAAAAGCACACGGCCACCCGCATGCTTTGCTCCAAGAGCCTCACCTGGCAGCTGGCTTGTTTCCCCTGCTTTCCCATGCCTTTCCTCCCTTCCAGCTGGCCCCAGAGAACGGGGGTGGAGAAAGCCTTTCTCGAGACAGGAGGCGCCCACCACAAGCACTGCCTGGAAGTAGCAAGGCAGAGGAGGCTCCTCAGCAAGCATCGTTCTTTGTCACCATTTGAACAAGAAGGACAGGCAGCTGTGCTCCAGCATCGGACCAAAGAGCCCAATTCCCTTGGAGCTTTGCTCCCAAGCAGGTCTTAGGCCCTTGCTGGCGCACGATCGCGTCCAGCCTTTCCTTTCTGCAGGGCAGTCTTCTGCCCTAGAGTTCTGTGCTGCTTCTACTGCTTTCTCTAGCCCTTAGGCTTCAAAAAGGGGACATGGCTGGCAGGTCCTGGGGACCTCATGCTACTCTCTCCTTTGGCGTGGCTGCAGGCTGGAGGGCAGAGTGTCACACGAGAAGGGGAACAGATTCCTGCCCATCTCTAAGGCGCTCACATGCACAGACTTGCAAGCTAGAGCAGGGCCCCGAGTGCCAGGGCAAAGTGCCCCTCAGCAGTGGCAGCTGCAGTTGGAGCTGCACAACTGCCCCGAGAGCCCCTTCCAGGAGGAGTGCCCCCAGATCTGTCGTGATGAGCAAAGAGAGGCACAGGAGAAGCAGGCCACTAGGCCCGGCACGGCATGTTAAGCTTGCCTCCAGCCCCTCCGCTGCACAGGACAAAAGGAAAACAAACACACCTCTCTCACCAGCCAGCTGGCACTTTACCTTTTCCCTCAGTCTGCTTGTTCTGCTCCCTGTCTTTTGCCGGCCCGCCTTTGGCAGCCTCCCGACACCCTCCGGAGGAAGATGCTGGTCGCACAGGCACAGGCGTGATGACCTCACCCTCACTCCTGGAAACAAGAAAGGGACGAGAGAGACGCTGACAGCAGAGCCTTGCAGAAACCTCCTCTACATGCTTGCCCTCCATCTAGAAAGAGAAAGTCACCAAAAGACTTGTTGGCCGCCCTTCACGTTGCAGTCGGACAGAGTCTACGCAAGAAACAACCCCTTCAAAGAGCTCCAAGAGCACAAGGTCACCCTCAGCCTTTTCTCCAAGAGCCTCACCTGGCAGGCAACTTCCTTCCTTTGCTTTTCCACTCCTCCTGCTTTCTCCCCCCAGCACCAGGTGACGCAGGTGGCAAAGGCCTTTCTTGAGCAAGCAGGCACGCAGCAGGAGCACTCCCTGCAGGCAGGAAAGGAGAAGGCTCTGCAGAAAGCGTCTTTGGGAGCACTTGGTCCAGAAGGACAGGCAGATCTGCTCCAGCACCGCATCAAACAGCCTGATCCCCCGGGAGCCGCGCTCTCTAAGAGCTCTTGCTCCCTAGCACGTCCTTGGCACACCTTAGCAGCCTCTTAGCAGTCCACCTTAGCAGCCTCTTAGCAGTCCTCTCCAGGCAATCTTGCTCCCCACCTTCACATGCCCGGCATCCGCCAGAGAGGCAGACCCCCTCCAGCACTGACACCTCGGGCCCAAATGTCCTAAAGCGAAAGAGGAGCTTGCGCTGGCCACCAGGGCGCAGCACCCCGGGGCAAAACTCTCCCAGGCAGCACATCCTGACCAGGGCTCCAACCACCTACCTACTGCCGAGGACCAACGGAACAAACACGCGCACACACACAAACACACGCCCGCCTGCACACCCTCCTCTCGCTCGCCAGTCACCTGTGGCCTGACCTTTTCCGTCCGCCCGCTCTTCCTCTTTCGGGCGTGTCCGGGATCCCTTGCAGGAAGACGCCACTTGCTGCTTCTCACGGGGAAGCTTCAACTCAAATCTGGAAATGACAAGACGCCACGGTGAAGAGAAGGCACCACTTCCCCTTTGCCTCCTGCCGGCCTTGTACTCAGAAAGAAGGCCTTTCGGGGCACGTGGGGCCCTCCAGGCTCACCCAAGACATGCTTAGGTCACAAACACAGGCCCTGTATGGATCGGGTGCCTTCCACACGATGCCTTTCCTCGGCCAGCCACACACAGCACATTCGGGAACCTTGGCTTTTGGAAGCCTCACCCACGAGAAAGAGACCAGTCACAGGAAAATGTGGCCCCCATTCCTCTCTAGGCCTAAGATTGGTTAGCAGTGCCAAACACCGCCACTATTGCCTGTTCCACCCTGGGGAGACCCCCAGAGTCCCAAGTACTTGCAGACAGCAAGCTAGGAAAGAGTTGCTCCGCAGCAAGTCCTTCCTGAGGAGACAAGCTCCAGCAGGACGCTGCTACCAAGCACGAGCTGAGAAGCAAACGTACCGTGGCAACATGAAGACGCTTCTGGGACCCATGCGGAAAGCCGCGCTCCTTCTTCCTTTTACCACCAGGTGTCTCGTCCCTGGCGTCTGAAACAGACACCGAGGTACGTGAGAGCATGCCAGCGCCATTACTGCCTTGCTCCTAAAGGCAGCAAATCTTTCTTGGGCTCAGGGAAGATGCTGCCCCTGGGACACCCTGAAACAAAGCTGTCTTTCCAAATACTAGCCCTCAACGAGGAAAGCAGAAGATGCCCAGCTCAGAGTGCAGAAGGAGGAACACCGTTGCCAGGCGCTTTGCAAGGGCGAGACTCAAGACGGTCAAGGAGGACGCTCCTTCTCTCTGCCTGCAGACATCAGGCACAGGAGAAGGCGTGTGGTTCGCCAGGGTTTCTGCAGGCTGGCGTTTGCCTCTGGAAGGTCTTGCTCTGCCCCTTCTTGGAAAGACAACTCCTGGCTCAGGCGTGCTCTTAGCCCCACAGTGTCTCCAAGCATTCACATGCTTGCATCCATCGCGTGGAAGAGCAGAAAGAGCCGGCCCTTGCTCGGCCTCTGCCCGGTGGCTAAGACCTGCGGGTGCCAACTCCCTCATGGGGGTGCAAGCAGCTGGGCAGGGCCTGATGAGGGATCTTTGGGAACACAGCCTGACCCAAAGGCCCTGGCCCTGGCCCAGAGAACACGCGGGGCAGAGCCCCCCAAGACAGCAGCAGAGAGAAGGAAGAGACAGGCCCGGGAACCAGTGGCTGGGCTACAGCCTTCTTGCATCTCTCTGAGCAAATCTGCTGGCCCTCTGCAGGAGCGAGCCCTTCAGCTCTGACTGCTTTCACATCGCAGCTGCCTAAGGACACCTGGCAGCTTGCGCTCAAGGACAGGGCCCCACGAGAGAGCTGGGGAAGGGCGTTGGGCTGGCGCAAGGAGACATGCCAAGCAGCGGGCGGATGCACGCGTGGCCCAGAAGAGCCTCGCTCATGCCGCAAGGGCCTCCAGGGGCCCTGGGAAGGCCTGATTAGCGCCAGAGTCATCGACTTACCCCCAGCAGAGCTTCTAGCAGCTTTCCAGTGCCATCCATGCTGAGGAGGAAGTCGTCATAAAACCTCATTGTCACTTCCTTCTTCCGTACAGAAAGAATGCCAATGCCCTTGAAGACAAAGTCCACGTCCTGTCTTTTTGACATGGCCCAGAAGAACGCCATCGCGGTCTCATGTATGGAACACTGCACCGTTGTCAAAGGCATGCGGGCACACACGGAGAGATTCTTGTACTGCAGAGGGACTATTCTTACGTCACCTAGACCGCAGCAAAAGACAAACAACGTCACCTCGGCAGCAGGCTCCAAGAACAAGGGGACAAGACTTTCTGGCAAGACGCTGCTGCTACAGAGCAGGCTCTTGAATCCCCTGCTGCAGCGCCTAGGAGCGGTTTATGGAGTCCCTCCTGGGAAGAGGCCGAGCACTCTGCAAACTCACGGGCTCAGGGGGGCAGCAGTCATTTGGCCAGGGCAGGAAGCAAAAGAAGAAAACTAACCATCCCGAAGGAACCCTTGACCGGAGGGCAGGACAAGGCGGGCAGATGGGTGCAGGGCCCACGACAAAGGGCCCGGCGCCACGCCATTGTGCCCTCTGGCTAAGCCGATGCCACGTCGATAGATACAAGGGCGAAGCAAAGCGCAAGGACGGCACCGCAGCCCGTAAGGACCATTCGGCCCCTCTGGCCCTTGGTAGCCAGCAAAAGTCTCCCTGCGCTGCTGGGGCCAGCGGCCTATCCCTCCCACGCACCCCGCTGCAGGCGTATTACTAGCAAAGCACACCCGGGGGCCCCTCTGAGCACCTGCTCCTGGCTGGCCTGTCCAGCTCAAACAAGCCAAAGTTGCTCTCAGGCCACTTTGAGGCGTTCAGCCACGTCTTCAGAGCAGTTGGCCTGCCCCTCAAGCTTGGGGCAAGGGCAGGCAAAGGTTTTTAACCTGTCTTCTTACCAGGAATGTCTTCTTGAGCGCCCCTGGCCTGGTATTCCTGGGCAACAACCTCCGAAATACGAAACATGGGTCTCCGAACGATCGAAAGCTCCCCGTTCACGGAGCACTCGGAGTGCTTCAGAACATAGAACACCCCCACTCCTAGTATCTTGACACCCTGAGAACAGCAGCAAAGAGGGAGAGAAGGAACAAGCATCAGTAGCCTGGAGACACAAAAACTGTCCGATGGCTTGCCAGAGCGTGGGGGCTGCTGCTCTGCGCCCTGCCCACCCCTAGCATGCCGAGGGCAAGATGGGCCACTTGGGAAAGCTTTGGAGAGAAAGCACATACTCCAGACCTTTCTTTCCTCTTGCTCCTCTGCTCTCCTCAAAAATCTCTTTGCACAAGCAACAGCAGAGACAACATTCCTCCCCTCCATACAGGTGGGGGGAGGGGGTGGCAGGGAGGGGAGCAGGGGGCATTTCCAACAGTGGGCACCAAGTCCTTGGCACTCTGTGGCACAGGGATGTCAGGGCCAGGCAAACCGCCAGCATTTCCGGAGGGGAGGAACAGGACACAAGACCCACCTTGTTCTCTGCCAAGCGCTCTAGAACGTATTCTGAGACGCTGTCCCAAATGCTAACAATCTCTGGAAAGCAAGGCAAAGAGGTATCATGCGCCAAGTCAGCAAGCTCACTACCTTTCAGCACCCCGCTCCCCAGGCAGGTGGCAAGTGCAGGTGAGATGAAACGTACCGCCACCCCAAGCCAAAACACGCAAGGCGCTCCCCAGGACGGCCCTTCCGGACCTCAGCCGCAAGGACACTGCAGGGACGCCTCCGCCCACTTCTAAGCAAGGCTCCTGTCCTTTCAGGTGGCCATGCCAAAGGGCGACCCACCCGCTCGGGAAACGGGGACTAGGTTCCCACAGCAGCGAGAAGACCGTGCAGTGCCTACCCACAGGAGTCACCCACGCTCAGGGCAGCCCCAGCTGCCTCCCCTGCAGGGACCATTTTCACCTCCATTCAACGCCTGCACACACACACGCTCTGCACGGCCACCCGAGCAGCCCCAGCCCTTTCAGCCAGCTGCCAGCTCAGGGCACGCAATCCCCACTGCGAGGCAACCCACGGCTTCTGCCTGCACCTGCCCTGGAAGGCACGGGCAGAGGAAGCTCCTCAGGACAACGAGCCAGCCGGCCCGGCTGCCAAACTCACCCCTGGGCTGCCAACGGTCGAGCGGCCTGCTCTCCCGTGCCACCCACTCGCCCTGTCCAGCCCTTCCCTACAGAGCCCAGCGCTTCCACTGCCTGTCTCGCAGCTCATACCGTCTACAGCCTTACCGTAACGGTTGAGATTCCTGAGCGTTGGAAACATGTCATGCCACAGTTTTGCCATCTTCGCGCCCCCTCGCGCTCAATGGGGCCCTGTAGCAGGAGGGTGCCGAGGAAACTTCTCCTCCCAGGAGCCGCCTCCTCCTCCTCCTCTGCACTTCCCCAGGTAGGCTCCAGCGCTGTCGCGCGGCCTCCCTTCGCCCTCTCGGTGCGCTGCAAAGCAGCTCCTCCAGAGAAGAGCGGTGGCGAGAGCAGCCCCAGCACCTGCACGTGCCAAGGCCTCGCAGGGAAGTGTGGGCAGGGCTCGGGGGCCCCGTGGCGGGAGGGGAGCTGTGACTGTGATGCGGCATGTCCCACTGTGAGCCCAGCCCGTGTCACCAAGGGGCTCACAGGCACCCTTACCGTCCAAAGCATTTCTCTTGGGCCCACAGGAGGGGCAATTTCACAGCCCCAGAGCAGCCAGACCGCAAAGGGGTTTCAGCAGGTCTCCGCTCTGACCTCCTGCTGCAAGTGCGGCTGACCAGAGCAGACTTCCCAGGCCCGGGCGCCACTGAGGGGCCACTGGCTCCATGGATTCCCCCACCACCCCGGGCCCCTGGGCCAGTGCTCCACCACCCTTAGGCTACAGCGCTTTTCCCCGTCTCTCATGGCAATTGCCCCCACTGCCACTACTGCCATTGCCCATCCTCCCGGCCCCCCCCCACCCGGCACCTCTGGGAAGGCTCTGCCTCCACCCTCTCACCCCCCTCCCGTTAGGCCCCTGCCGCCTGATCCTCTTGCGCCTTCTCTTCTCCCGGCTCAACAGCCCCACGCCCTCAGCCTCTCCTCGCACTGCTGGGCTCCAGCTGCCCACCAGCTCCCAGCCCGCCCCACAACGAACGGCTCCTCCAGGGCCACGCTCCCTTCCTGGTGTCCCTGCCCCCCTGCAGCTCCCCCACGGGCCACAGTCCCCTCAGAGGCGCACCTCCTCTGGCATGAAGCGCCTCCTTCCAAAAGTACCTCTCCAGCCATGTCCCCAGCAACGGCTCCTTGCACGGCTCGCCTTCGCTTCCTTCTGCTTTTCTCCAGAAACACGCCTCTGCACCCTTCTCCTCACGAGTGCCCCTTCCTGTGGCTCCACGGAGGCCGCCCCCAGCTGCGGGATCTGCGGCCCTGCCGCCGCATGCCCCAGGCAGGGGCCGGGCCTCGGTGCCCCGCTCCTCCCTCCCTCCCTGCCTGCCTGCCTGCCTGCCCGCCCGCTGCCCCAGCGTTGGGGGAAAGCCTTGCCCGGGCCCTGGGCGGCGCTGCAGGCTCCCTGCTGTGCCCAGAGCCCCCGGCCCCGCACGGGCAGCCCCGAGCAGCACGCCCAGGTGGCACTGCTTGCTGCGCAGTAAGGACTGGTGCCAGGGACTGTCGGGGATGGGGGAGGCCCTGCTGCCCGCGGGGAGGCGGGAGGCAGGCAGCGTTGAGCTGGGGCCCGGCAGCCCACCGGGAGCTGGTGGGGGTGTGGGGCAGAGCCATAGCAAGGGAAGGGGCCAGAGTGCAGGAGGCAATCCCAGGTGCCCCCTCCCCGAGCAGAGGGGCCTGGGAGAAGGCAGGGGGTCAGGGCCGGGCCGGGGGCTGGTGGCCGGGTGCTTGGCAGCGCCATGCTGACCTGCTCATGCCAGGGCATGGCTGCTTTGCGCCGATTGCAGGCAGTGTCCCCCCGCGGAGGAGCTGGCCCCTGCTGGCTTCCCCTTGGGCCATGCAGCTGCCTGCCAGTGCTCAAGGTCCCGCCGGGGCTCCAGCGACGCTGGGAGAGGTGCCGAGGGGGCACCGGCTGCTGCTAGCAACGTCCCGGGGACCCCTGAGGCAGTGGCTGGTGCTGAGGGAAGGGCAGCGGGCAAGGAGCCGCAGGCAGCACTTGTTTGACCCATGCGTTGCCTCTGCTTGCAGGCCACACTGCCCAAGGCATTGGGACTTGAGCGCGGCAGCCAGGCGAGGCAGGGCAGCTGCCGCTGAGGCAGCAGAGCCAAGCCCCAAGCCCCTCCGCTCGGTGAGGCTTGGGAAGGGCAGAGCTGGGAGAAGCTGGTGCCCCTCAAACCTCGTTCTCCCAGCAGAGCAGAGGGCACGTAAGGCAGCGCTTTCAGCCAGTGAAAATTGCTGGCTCATGCCTTCCTTTTTCAGAGGCCTGGTTTGCGCAAGGCCAGCGGTGCTGCCTGCCCACCAGTGCCCACCCAGGCTGCGGTCGGAGGAGACCTGCTCCTTGCATTGGTCCCGACCAGAGTTCGGCACCAGAAGACACAGCCCCTGAGGGGGCACCGCAGCACACAAGTGTGGCTTGGCATGCCTGGCTCACCAGCAGAAAGGGACCATGCAGACTAAGGTGGAGTCAATCAGCCAGAACGGAGCACAGAGCAACAATACAGTTGAAAACACAAAGCCTAGCTAAGTGTGTGTGAGGTTCCCCGTGGGGAGCCCCGTGATGCTTCTGGGGAGGCCTTGGGCAGGGAGGTGCCTCCTGCCGAGGCCCCCGGCAGCTGGGATGCCGGCTGCAGGGCTTTCGGCAGCTCCAGCTTCCCTCTTCCTGCCCTGCCAGGGGTGAAGGCCAGGCTGCCTGCAGGGATGGGCTACTGCCGCCCCCAGGCCTCCTGAGGAGGGGCAGTGCAGCCCCAAAACCACCTTGCAAAGCCGGCAGCCCTGGGCGTGGGCTGAGGTGGGTGCCAGGGTGCACGCTGGAGCGCAGACTCTGGGATCCACAGGCCTCCAAGGCCAGGGCCTGCAGGGCCAGGGCAGGGATGACGAGGCTGTGGGGCTCTGACCCTGCAAGAGAGACCGCAGGAACACCTTGTGCTGGCCCTGGGCTGAGAGCAGAGGGGAGCAGGAGGCTTCGTGGCCTCCACGCCCCAAACCAACAGCAAATTTGTGCCCAAAAGCTCTCAGAGGAGGCTTCAGTCCCGGTCAGCTGCCCGTGTCCTGCACTGATTTCGTATGCTCAAACCTTGTGATGGGCAGAAGGCAACATGCTTGTACCCCAAGGCAGCCCCCTTTAGTGGCCAAGCCAAGGACCTGCTCTTAGCATCACTGCAGGAGTAACCGTCTAATTAAAGGCTTGCAATTAGCCCACCTCCAATTAGTGCACAGCAACTCAAACAAAGGGTCTTCTTAAAGGACAAGTCTCCTTAATGCAACCTAAATGGTCCTACGTTCCCTGTGCAGGGGCGACCCTTCTACATCCCCCACCGCCAAGGCTGCGGCGCGCATGGGCATGGGCATTGGCTTCAGGGTCCCAGCTCCTTCCTCAGTGGGAGGCGGCTGCTGCTGGTGGCTTCCTCCATCGCATAGTTGGGCTGACACTATTAAGCCTGCTCCTAATAGGCTCTCTTAAGGCTAATAATGTGGCATACATAGCCAACAAATGCTAGAAGGAGTCACCAAAACTAAAGCAGCACTTTAAAATGCAACTCCTACATTTAGCATCGAGGAAATAAGCCCCTCCACCTTACTCCCAATTTGACACTCTCGGGAGAGTGCTTTAGGGGATGCTAATGCGTGTTTTGCCCTTCCTTGCTCCAACACGGGTCAGGCTCAGCACAGTGGAGAGGGAAAGACTCTGGCGGGGCGGAGGGGGTGGGGTGCGAGCTTTGTGCTCGCCCAGGGCCCTGCACTGGCCCCCTCCTCTGTCCTGCCCCTGAACATCCCAGACTACGTTGGCTACAGTCGCCTGCTCCTTGCCAGGCCTTTGTGTTGACTCTGATGAGCCTTTGGGCGTTTCATGTTACTCTAGGAGCTGGAAGAGAGCCTGCCTCATGACACGGGGTTGCAAGGAGAGCCACTGGCCGTGGAAGAGGACTGCTTGCCTGGCCTCGCTCAGGAGTCCCATCCTGCCCACCCCGGGCATCTCTCTCTTTCCTGCCCGCTGACACGGTCTTTCTCCGGAGGGAAGCAGTGAGGCTACATCTCCGCACAGTGCTGGGTGGCCTGGGGAAGGCCGGGCACATGCCAAGCGGGGAGCTGGACACAGGTCTCCACTGAGTGCTGTCGGTGGGCTGGCACCGGTGCCTGGGGCACGTGTGCTCCAGGCACTTCCCAAATAAGCTCCACTGGTGCGGCCTCCTCTTCACCTGGATGTTGAGTTCCAGGGCCTCCTGCCACGCCTCCTCCAGCAGGAACAGGGCCTGCGCAGGCGTACTGCTTTCCTGCCCTTCAGCCTGCTCCTGGTGGGGAATGCAGGTGTGCGGGCATGTCCGGGTGTCCTGCCTCATTTCAGCAGGGTCACTTGCTCCTGCTGGTTCCTTCTGTGGCCCCCACCTGGCCTCACAGAGCCCCACATCCTGCCCGTCAACCCCAAGGGGGACGCAAGGCCCTCAGCTCACCCAAGAGAGAACCCCCAACCTCCCTCTGCTCGTCCACCCACCCGCCTCAGCATATAGCACGGCCCAAGGCCCATCCCTGGGCCCTGGCACTGTCACGGTCCCTCTCCTGACCACAGGACCCACTGGCGCTGGTGAGTGCCCGAGCAGTTAGGCCGCTGTCTTTTCTCCCATGGCCAGTGACTTGCAGGGCTGTGCAGGACCCAGGAGTCCTGCTGGCCTGTCCCTCCATAACGTACCAGGGGCAGGGAGTCGCAGAGCTGCACCTCGGAGGTGCTCTGGGGCCTAGCAAGTGCAGGGGACCGGAGGGGGCCTGGGAGCATGCCTGGGGCCACTGGCACATCAGGACAGGGCAGGAGCCCAGGAGGGAGAATCCAAGCACACGGGTAGCAGGCCCGGCCGGCCCTGCCGAGCTCCACTGGGTTGAAGAGCGGCCCAGCAGGGGCTGTGCAGGGCGGGGAAATGGGGACTGCTCCCCAGCCTCACAGCCCCAGCCTGCGGGGCTGAGGGGCTGCCCTGGCCCACAGGGCCCTGGCCCACGCGTTTGCACATGGGAAGGGAGGCATCTGCACCTCCAGGCAGCAGTCAGCGGCTGGCAGGGTAGGGAGACTACGGGCCCTGCGGCAGATGAGCAGAGCCCGTGGGAGCACAAGGAGCAGCCGAGGGCTGACGGAGGCCCAGGGACAAGCACGGCTCATCCCAGCTTTGCCTGCCTGGAGAGCCCTGCAGCTGCAGCAAAAAGCCAGGCATCTGCGCTCCCAGGTGGCCGGCCGCACCGCTCCACCCCACAGCAACTCCCTCCTTTGCCCTTCACCCTTCCCCATGCAACCCTGAGAAGGGCTCCAGCGTCCCTGCACACCAGCCCTCAGAGCACCCCTGGGGCTGTGGGCACGTCAGGTGCAGCTGTGTCCTGGCCACCATGGTGTGCACCGTGCAGTGTCTCTGTGCGTGTGGAGAGCGCGGGCGCGTGTGCGGATGCGTGTGCAGCGTCAATGGTGTGCCGGGCTGGCGCACGTGCACTGTGCAGGTGCAGGCCTGGCTGTGCGGGAGGGTCTTGGTGAGTGAGAGGTGTGAGCTGTGTGCGTAGCCGTCCTGTGGAGGGTAATGAAGGAAGGGGCATGTGACTGTGCGTGTGTCTGTGCGCTGTGCTGAGAACGGGTTAGGCGGTGGTGTGCATGCACGTGCACTCTGTGGCGCGCGTGCCTGCATGCTGCGGCCCGTGTGTGGGCGATATTCTGTTCAGGCTCTACAAAATAACTGGAGGAGCACATGGGTTTGTACAGCTCTTCCTTTCATCTTTCAGGAGCACGCTTCCAGACTTCGCCGCAATAGTCACGTTTCCTCTGCACCACCAGCAAGTCCTGGTCCCTTTCCCTTTGAGCCTGGAGAGTCATCCGCTGCCCAGGGCTAGGGCATGGAAAAGGAACCGTTTGGTTTCAGGCACAGGCAGAAGGGCACGGAAATGCTGCAGGCCTAGCGCAGGGCACATCTTCTGGCCTCTGCCTCTGCTGGCATTCCTATGCTTTCTCGGATGGGCGAGGGGCCCCCTGGGGTGCGAGGCAAGGACATGACCACATGACTACCACGGGCAGGTAATCAGCCTGCACAGGAGTCAGGCGCGGGATGAGACTTTGGCCCAAACTGGCATCAAAGCACACGGCAAGGCCTCCACGTGTGGAGACTTGGGGAGGCAAGGACGGAGCGTGCCTTTGGAAAAGGGAGAGCCAAAGCGTCGCTCCAGGAATCCTGTCACCTTGGGTAGCCCCCGTGTTCTGGTCCCACCTGGGAATCCTACCCCTGAGAGCCCAACACCTGCCCCTGGGCTGGAAGGCTGCCTGCTCCCAGGCCACAGCCTCCAAAGCCTGTTGCTCTCCCTCGACGGGTGCCAGAAAAAGACCCCCCCCTTCCCCTCCTCTGGGCTGCTCCTGGGTGTGGAAGGAAGGCCAGTGCAGGGGAAGGCAAAACAGCACCCCCAGCTGGAGAAATTTACCAGAGGAAGCGCTTCTCTTGGGAATTCCTCTGCCGATTCAGCTCTACCCTCTGCTTCCACTCTTCCCGACGCGCTTGGTAAGTCTCCAAGACTTGCAGGGTGTGGCTTGCTCGTACAGAAAGCTGCCTGCAAGAGCAGGGAAAAAGTTCCCTCTCCCCTTCTGGCTGAGGCCCTCCTGCCTCTCCCCTCCACCAGCCCCTGCACACCCGCTCCCGCTGGCGGTGCCCGCAGCCTTCAACTTGCCCCATGCAGCTTGGGGCTGCCTGGCATCGGGGCCTTGCCCAAGGCATTGCCACGTCAACAGAAATCAGGGGACACCATACCCAGCCCCATGGCTCAGGAACTGCGCTTCCTCACACCTCGGACAGGTGCTGCCACTGCACCTTTCCAGGCCGGGGCTGGGGCCGGGGCCCGGGCCCGGGCACACTTACTCTTTGTGCAGCCGCGGCAGTCTCTCGGGCTTCCTCTTCTCTGCTCGGGGCACGAAGGCAGCAGTGCTCGCCTCTTTCCCAAGCGGGGGCCCTGGTGAGGCTGGCCGAACCTCCGGCAGTGGTTCAGCATGCCGCCAAGTCTGCGTTGGCGCCAGAGGACAACTCTGAAGCTGCTTCTCACCTCCCTCACGTGCTCTCAACTCTCAGCACGGGGAGAAGCCATCCACTACAGGGCCTGTGCGTCCCCCCAGCACACTTGTGTCTGCTTTGCCCTCAGAAAGCCCCATGAGGAGCACAGCGCCAGGCAGGGACCCTGCACTCGTAGCCTGGCCACGCTTCACCACACTTCCCTGCTGGCCCCTCTGCTTACCTGTGCTGCCTTGTGCTGATGCCCGCAAGCAGGAATTGCAGTTCGAGGTCTGCCTTGAGCAGGTCCTTCCTGCTTGCCGTCCTCTTCCGCCTTAGAGGAGCTCTCCCGAATTGTCTGCAGCCGGCTAAAAACACACAAGCCGCGTGAGCTGATTGGAGTTCCGGGTGAGGCTGTTCTGCATCTTGCGCTCACAAGCGGCTCGGGGCCAGCCTCTGCAGCACAAGGCAGTTCTGCTGGAGCTTTTGGTGTAGCTGAGTCCTTGCGTTCATGTCAACAGTGAGGAAAGAAAGCCTTGAGCTGCAGCACTGGCAGCGGGCCCAGGAGGCCCTAAGGAAAGCTCGGGATGCCCAGGTGTGGGCCCTCTCTGGGTGGCACAAGGGGAAAACCAATGCCGTTTGCAGCACCCAGAGCCTGCAGAGACCACTAGGCACCTCCTGCCAAAGGCACTGAAGTCAGGGACGTGCTCAGAAAGACTCTGTTTTGGGGTGAAACGGGACTATTAGTGGGGGAGCCACTGTCGGGGAAGGAGGAAGTGTACTAGGCACACAAGCAAGCCCGGCATGTAGTTCTCTCTGGTATGTAGTTCTCTCTGGCACTCCTCCTGTGCCAGACAACCGCCACACCCCTGCCCCTGCCACCCCAGCCCAACAACCTTCGGAAGAAATTCACAGGCATTACGTCCAACCTAAAAAGCAGGGAAAACAGACCCTACTCTCTGCTGCTGGGGCAGGGGCTTCTGACTTTCACATTCCTCTGAGAAGTGCTCTCATTCCCACTGCAACCAAAGGAGGGCCCTTCACACCCATAGGGGAGCAGAAAAACACCCGCCACTGCTGCAGTACTTCTTGCATCAACGCCAGTCCCTGGGACACCACTTGACAACCTCACAGACTTCATACCCACAGAGCGTACAGAAACAGAAACAGCTCCCTCCCTCCCAGAAGCCCAAAAGCACACGGCCACCCGCATGCTTTGCTCCAAGAGCCTCACCTGGCAGCTGGCTTGTTTCCCCTGCTTTCCCATGCCTTTCCTCCCTTCCAGCTGGCCCCAGAGAACGGGGGTGGAGAAAGCCTTTCTCGAGACAGGAGGCGCCCACCACAAGCACTGCCTGGAAGTAGCAAGGCAGAGGAGGCTCCTCAGCAAGCATCGTTCTTTGTCACCATTTGAACAAGAAGGACAGGCAGCTGTGCTCCAGCATCGGACCAAAGAGCCCAATTCCCTTGGAGCTTTGCTCCCAAGCAGGTCTTAGGCCCTTGCTGGCGCACGATCGCGTCCAGCCTTTCCTTTCTGCAGGGCAGTCTTCTGCCCTAGAGTTCTGTGCTGCTTCTACTGCTTTCTCTAGCCCTTAGGCTTCAAAAAGGGGACATGGCTGGCAGGTCCTGGGGACCTCATGCTACTCTCTCCTTTGGCGTGGCTGCAGGCTGGAGGGCAGAGTGTCACACGAGAAGGGGAACAGATTCCTGCCCATCTCTAAGGCGCTCACATGCACAGACTTGCAAGCTAGAGCAGGGCCCCGAGTGCCAGGGCAAAGTGCCCCTCAGCAGTGGCAGCTGCAGTTGGAGCTGCACAACTGCCCCGAGAGCACCTTCCAGGAGGAGTGCCCCCAGATCTGTCGTGATGAGCAAAGAGAGGCACAGGAGAAGCAGGCCACTAGGCCCGGCACGGCATGTTAAGCTTGCCTCCAGCCCCTCCGCTGCACAGGACAAAAGGAAAACAAACACACCTCTCTCACCAGCCAGCTGGCACTTTACCTTTTCCCTCAGTCTGCTTGTTCTGCTCCCTGTCTTTTGCCGGCCCGCCTTTGGCAGCCTCCCGACACCCTCCGGAGGAAGATGCTGGTCGCACAGGCACAGGCGTGATGACCTCACCCTCACTCCTGGAAACAAGAAAGGGACGAGAGAGACGCTGACAGCAGAGCCTTGCAGAAACCTCCTCTACATGCTTGCCCTCCATCTAGAAAGAGAAAGTCACCAAAAGACTTGTTGGCCGCCCTTCACGTTGCAGTCGGACAGAGTCTACGCAAGAAACAACCCCTTCAAAGAGCTCCAAGAGCACAAGGTCACCCTCAGCCTTTTCTCCAAGAGCCTCACCTGGCAGGCAACTTCCTTCCTTTGCTTTTCCACTCCTCCTGCTTTCTCCCCCCAGCACCAGGTGACGCAGGTGGCAAAGGCCTTTCTTGAGCAAGCAGGCACGCAGCAGGAGCACTCCCTGCAGGCAGGAAAGGAGAAGGCTCTGCAGAAAGCGTCTTTGGGAGCACTTGGTCCAGAAGGACAGGCAGATCTGCTCCAGCACCGCATCAAACAGCCTGATCCCCCGGGAGCCGCGCTCTCTAAGAGCTCTTGCTCCCTAGCACGTCCTTGGCACACCTTAGCAGCCTCTTAGCAGTCCACCTTAGCAGCCTCTTAGCAGTCCTCTCCAGGCAATCTTGCTCCCCACCTTCACATGCCCGGCATCCGCCAGAGAGGCAGACCCCCTCCAGCACTGACACCTCGGGCCCAAATGTCCTAAAGCGAAAGAGGAGCTTGCGCTGGCCACCAGGGCGCAGCACCCCGGGGCAAAACTCTCCCAGGCAGCACATCCTGACCAGGGCTCCAACCACCTACCTACTGCTGAGGACCAACGGAACAAACACGCGCACACACACAAACACACGCCCGCCTGCACACCCTCCTCTCGCTCGCCAGTCACCTGTGGCCTGACCTTTTCCGTCCGCCCGCTCTTCCTCTTTCGGGCGTGTCCGGGATCCCTTGCAGGAAGACGCCACTTGCTGCTTCTCACGGGGAAGCTTCAACTCAAATCTGGAAATGACAAGACGCCACGGTGAAGAGAAGGCACCACTTCCCCTTTGCCTCCTGCCGGCCTTGTACTCAGAAAGAAGGCCTTTCGGGGCACGTGGGGCCCTCCAGGCTCACCCAAGACATGCTTAGGTCACAAACACAGGCCCTGTATGGATCGGGTGCCTTCCACACGATGCCTTTCCTCGGCCAGCCACACACAGCACATTCGGGAACCTTGGCTTTTGGAAGCCTCACCCACGAGAAAGAGACCAGTCACAGGAAAATGTGGCCCCCATTCCTCTCTAGGCCTAAGATTGGTTAGCAGTGCCAAACACCGCCACTATTGCCTGTTCCACCCTGGGGAGACCCCCAGAGTCCCAAGTACTTGCAGACAGCAAGCTAGGAAAGAGTTGCTCCGCAGCAAGTCCTTCCTGAGGAGACAAGCTCCAGCAGGACGCTGCTACCAAGCACGAGCTGAGAAGCAAACGTACCGTGGCAACATGAAGACGCTTCTGGGACCCATGCGGAAAGCCGCGCTCCTTCTTCCTTTTACCACCAGGTGTCTCGTCCCTGGCGTCTGAAACAGACACCGAGGTACGTGAGAGCATGCCAGCGCCATTACTGCCTTGCTCCTAAAGGCAGCAAATCTTTCTTGGGCTCAGGGAAGATGCTGCCCCTGGGACACCCTGAAACAAAGCTGTCTTTCCAAATACTAGCCCTCAACGAGGAAAGCAGAAGATGCCCAGCTCAGAGTGCAGAAGGAGGAACACCGTTGCCAGGCGCTTTGCAAGGGCGAGACTCAAGACGGTCAAGGAGGATGCTCCTTCTCTCTGCCTGCAGACATCAGGCACAGGAGAAGGCGTGTGGTTCGCCAGGGTTTCTGCAGGCTGGCGTTTGCCTCTGGAAGGTCTTGCTCTGCCCCTTCTTGGAAAGACAACTCCTGGCTCAGGCGTGCTCTTAGCCCCACAGTGTCTCCAAGCATTCACATGCTTGCATCCATCACGTGGAAGAGCAGAAAGAGCCGGCCCTTGCTCGGCCTCTGCCCGGTGGCTAAGACCTGCGGGTGCCAACTCCCTCATGGGGGTGCAAGCAGCTGGGCAGGGCCTGATGAGGGATCTTTGGGAACACAGCCTGACCCAAAGGCCCTGGCCCTGGCCCAGAGAACACGCGGGGCAGAGCCCCCCAAGACAGCAGCAGAGAGAAGGAAGAGACAGGCCCGGGAACCAGTGGCTGGGCTACAGCCTTCTTGCATCTCTCTGAGCAAATCTGCTGGCCCTCTGCAGGAGCGAGCCCTTCAGCTCTGACTGCTTTCACATCGCAGCTGCCTAAGGACACCTGGCAGCTTGCGCTCAAGGACAGGGCCCCACGAGAGAGCTGGGGAAGGGCGTTGGGCTGGCGCAAGGAGACATGCCAAGCAGCGGGCGGATGCACGCGTGGCCCAGAAGAGCCTCGCTCATGCCGCAAGGGCCTCCAGGGGCCCTGGGAAGGCCTGATTAGCGCCAGAGTCATCGACTTACCCCCAGCAGAGCTTCTAGCAGCTTTCCAGTGCCATCCATGCTGAGGAGGAAGTCGTCATAAAACCTCATTGTCACTTCCTTCTTCCGTACAGAAAGAATGCCAATGCCCTTGAAGACAAAGTCCACGTCCTGTCTTTTTGACATGGCCCAGAAGAACGCCATCGCGGTCTCATGTATGGAACACTGCACCGTTGTCAAAGGCATGCGGGCACACACGGAGAGATTCTTGTACTGCAGAGGGACTATTCTTACGTCACCTAGACCGCAGCAAAAGACAAACAACGTCACCTCGGCAGCAGGCTCCAAGAACAAGGGGACAAGACTTTCTGGCAAGACGCTGCTGCTACAGAGCAGGCTCTTGAATCCCCTGCTGCAGCGCCTAGGAGCGGTTTATGGAGTCCCTCCTGGGAAGAGGCCGAGCACTCTGCAAACTCACGGGCTCAGGGGGGCAGCAGTCATTTGGCCAGGGCAGGAAGCAAAAGAAGAAAACTAACCATCCCGAAGGAACCCTTGACCGGAGGGCAGGACAAGGCGGGCAGATGGGTGCAGGGCCCACGACAAAGGGCCCGGCGCCACGCCATTGTGCCCTCTGGCTAAGCCGATGCCACGTCGATAGATACAAGGGCGAAGCAAAGCGCAAGGACGGCACCGCAGCCCGTAAGGACCATTCGGCCCCTCTGGCCCTTGGTAGCCAGCAAAAGTCTCCCTGCGCTGCTGGGGCCAGCGGCCTATCCCTCCCACGCACCCCGCTGCAGGCGTATTACTAGCAAAGCACACCCGGGGGCCCCTCTGAGCACCTGCTCCTGGCTGGCCTGTCCAGCTCAAACAAGCCAAAGTTGCTCTCAGGCCACTTTGAGGCGTTCAGCCACGTCTTCAGAGCAGTTGGCCTGCCCCTCAAGCTTGGGGCAAGGGCAGGCAAAGGTTTTTAACCTGCCTTCTTACCAGGAATGTCTTCTTGAGCGCCCCTGGCCTGGTATTCCTGGGCAACAACCTCCGAAATACGAAACATGGGTCTCCGAACGATCGAAAGCTCCCCGTTCACGGAGCACTCGGAGTGCTTCAGAACATAGAACACCCCCACTCCTAGTATCTTGACACCCTGAGAACAGCAGCAAAGAGGGAGAGAAGGAACAAGCATCAGTAGCCTGGAGACACAAAAACTGTCCGATGGCTTGCCAGAGCGTGGGGGCTGCTGCTCTGCGCCCTGCCCACCCCTAGCATGCCGAGGGCAAGATGGGCCACTTGGGAAAGCTTTGGAGAGAAAGCACATACTCCAGACCTTTCTTTCCTCTTGCTCCTCTGCTCTCCTCAAAAATCTCTTTGCACAAGCAACAGCAGAGACAACATTCCTCCCCTCCATACAGGTGGGGGGAGGGGGTGGCAGGGAGGGGAGCAGGGGGCATTTCCAACAGTGGGCACCAAGTCCTTGGCACTCTGTGGCACAGGGATGTCAGGGCCAGGCAAACCGCCAGCATTTCCGGAGGGGAGGAACAGGACACAAGACCCACCTTGTTCTCTGCCAAGCGCTCTAGAATGTATTCTGAGACGCTGTCCCAAATGCTAACAATCTCTGGAAAGCAAGGCAAAGAGGTATCATGCGCCAAGTCAGCAAGCTCACTACCTTTCAGCACCCCGCTCCCCAGGCAGGTGGCAAGTGCAGGTGAGATGAAACGTACCGCCACCCCAAGCCAAAACACGCAAGGCGCTCCCCAGGACGGCCCTTCCGGACCTCAGCCGCAAGGACACTGCAGGGACGCCTCCGCCCACTTCTAAGCAAGGCTCCTGTCCTTTCAGGTGGCCATGCCAAAGGGCGACCCACCCGCTCGGGAAACGGGGACTAGGTTCCCACAGCAGCGAGAAGACCGTGCAGTGCCTACCCACAGGAGTCACCCACGCTCAGGGCAGCCCCAGCTGCCTCCCCTGCAGGGACCATTTTCACCTCCATTCAACGCCTGCACACACACACGCTCTGCACGGCCACCCGAGCAGCCCCAGCCCTTTCAGCCAGCTGCCAGCTCAGGGCACGCAATCCCCACTGCGAGGCAACCCACGGCTTCTGCCTGCACCTGCCCTGGAAGGCACGGGCAGAGGAAGCTCCTCAGGACAACGAGCCAGCCGGCCCGGCTGCCAAACTCACCCCTGGGCTGCCAACGGTCGAGCGGCCTGCTCTCCCGTGCCACCCACTCGCCCTGTCCAGCCCTTCCCTACAGAGCCCAGCGCTTCCACTGCCTGTCTCGCAGCTCATACCGTCTACAGCCTTACCGTAACGGTTGAGATTCCTGAGCGTTGGAAACATGTCATGCCACAGTTTCGCCATCTTCGCGCCCCCTCGCGCTCAATGGGGCCCTGTAGCAGGAGGGTGCCGAGGAAACTTCTCCTCCCAGGAGCCGCCTCCTCCTCCTCCTCTGCACTTCCCCAGGTAGGCTCCAGCGCTGTCGCGCGGCCTCCCTTCGCCCTCTCGGTGCGCTGCAAAGCAGCTCCTCCAGAGAAGAGCGGTGGCGAGAGCAGCCCCAGCACCTGCACGTGCCAAGGCCTCGCAGGGAAGTGTGGGCAGGGCTCGGGGGCCCCGTGGCGGGAGGGGAGCTGTGACTGTGATGCGGCATGTCCCACTGTGAGCCCAGCCCGTGTCACCAAGGGGCTCACAGGCACCCTTACCGTCCAAAGCATTTCTCTTGGGCCCACAGGAGGGGCAATTTCACAGCCCCAGAGCAGCCAGACCGCAAAGGGGTTTCAGCAGGTCTCCGCTCTGACCTCCTGCTGCAAGTGCGGCTGACCAGAGCAGACTTCCCAGGCCCGGGCGCCACTGAGGGGCCACTGGCTCCATGGATTCCCCCACCACCCCGGGCCCCTGGGCCAGTGCTCCACCACCCTTAGGCTACAGCGCTTTTCCCCGTCTCTCATGGCAATTGCCCCCACTGCCACTACTGCCATTGCCCATCCTCCCGGCCCCCCCCCACCCGGCACCTCTGGGAAGGCTCTGCCTCCACCCTCTCACCCCCCTCCCGTTAGGCCCCTGCCGCCTGATCCTCTTGCGCCTTCTCTTCTCCCGGCTCAACAGCCCCACGCCCTCAGCCTCTCCTCGCACTGCTGGGCTCCAGCTGCCCACCAGCTCCCAGCCCGCCCCACAACGAACGGCTCCTCCAGGGCCACGCTCCCTTCCTGGTGTCCCTGCCCCCCTGCAGCTCCCCCACGGGCCACAGTCCCCTCAGAGGCGCACCTCCTCTGGCATGAAGCGCCTCCTTCCAAAAGTACCTCTCCAGCCATGTCCCCAGCAACGGCTCCTTGCACGGCTCGCCTTCGCTTCCTTCTGCTTTTCTCCAGAAACACGCCTCTGCACCCTTCTCCTCACGAGTGCCCCTTCCTGTGGCTCCACGGAGGCCGCCCCCAGCTGCGGGATCTGCGGCCCTGCCGCCGCATGCCCCAGGCAGGGGCCGGGCCTCGGTGCCCCGCTCCTCCCTCCCTCCCTCCCTCCCTGCCTGCCTGCCTGCCTGCCTGCCTGCCTGCCTGCCCGCCCGCTGCCCCAGCGTTGGGGGAAAGCCTTGCCCGGGCCCTGGGCGGCGCTGCGGGCTCCCTGCTGTGCCCAGAGCCCCCGGCCCCGCACGGGCAGCCCCGAGCAGCACGCCCAGGTGGCACTGCTTGCTGCGCAGTAAGGACTGGTGCCAGGGACTGTCGGGGATGGGGGAGGCCCCGCTGCCCGCGGGGAGGCGGGAGGCAGGCAGCGTTGAGCCGGGGCCCGGCAGCCCACCGGGAGCTGGTGGGGGTGTGGGGCAGAGCCATAGCAAGGGAAGGGGCCAGAGTGCAGGAGGCAATCCCAGGTGCCCCCTCCCCGAGCAGAGGGGCCTGGGAGAAGGCAGGGGGTCAGGGCCGGGCCGGGGGCTGGTGGCCGGGTGCTTGGCAGCGCCATGCTGACCTGCTCATGCCAGGGCATGGCTGCTTTGCGCCGATTGCAGGCAGTGTCCCCCCGCGGAGGAGCTGGCCCCTGCTGGCTTCCCCTTGGGCCATGCAGCTGCCTGCCAGTGCTCAAGGTCCCGCCGGGGCTCCAGCGACGCTGGGAGAGGTGCCGAGGGGGCACCGGCTGCTGCTAGCAACTTCCCGGGGACCCCTGAGGCAGTGGCTGGTGCTGAGGGAAGGGCAGCGGGCAAGGAGCCGCAGGCAGCACTTGTTTGACCCATGCGTTGCCTCTGCTTGCAGGCCTCACTGCCCAAGGCATTGGGACTTGAGCGCGGCAGCCAGGCGAGGCAGGGCAGCTGCCGCTGAGGCAGCAGAGCCAAGCCCCAAGCCCCTCCGCTCGGTGAGGCTTGGGAAGGGCAGAGCTGGGAGAAGCTGGTGCCCCTCAAACCTCGTTCTCCCAGCAGAGCAGAGGGCACGTAAGGCAGCGCTTTCAGCCAGTGAAAATTGCTGGCTCATGCCTTCCTTTTTCAGAGGCCTGGTTTGCGCAAGGCCAGCGGTGCTGCCTGCCCACCAGTGCCCACCCAGGCTGCGGTCGGAGGAGACCTGCTCCTTGCATTGGTCCCGACCAGAGTTCGGCACCAGAAGACACAGCCCCTGAGGGGGCACCGCAGCACACAAGTGTGGCTTGGCATGCCTGGCTCACCAGCAGAAAGGGACCATGCAGACTAAGGTGGAGTCAATCAGCCAGAACGGAGCACAGAGCAACAATACAGTTGAAAACACAAAGCCTAGCTAAGTGTGTGTGAGGTTCCCCGTGGGGAGCCCCGTGATGCTTCTGGGGAGGCCTTGGGCAGGGAGGTGCCTCCTGCCGAGGCCCCCGGCAGCTGGGATGCCGGCTGCAGGGCTTTCGGCAGCTCCAGCTTCCCTCTTCCTGCCCTGCCAGGGGTGAAGGCCAGGCTGCCTGCAGGGATGGGCTACTGCCGCCCCCAGGCCTCCTGAGGAGGGGCAGTGCAGCCCCAAAACCACCTTGCAAAGCCGGCAGCCCTGGGCGTGGGCTGAGGTGGGTGCCAGGGTGCACGCTGGAGCGCAGACTCTGGGATCCACAGGCCTCCAAGGCCAGGGCCTGCAGGGCCAGGGCAGGGATGACGAGGCTGTGGGGCTCTGACCCTGCAAGAGAGACCGCAGGAACACCTTGTGCTGGCCCTGGGCTGAGAGCAGAGGGGAGCAGGAGGCTTCGTGGCCTCCACGCCCCAAACCAACAGCAAATTTGTGCCCAAAAGCTCTCAGAGGAGGCTTCAGTCCCGGTCAGCTGCCCGTGTCCTGCACTGATTTCGTATGCTCAAACCTTGTGATGGGCAGAAGGCAACATGCTTGTACCCCAAGGCAGCCCCCTTTAGTGGCCAAGCCAAGGACCTGCTCTTAGCATCACTGCAGGAGTAACCGTCTAATTAAAGGCTTGCAATTAGCCCACCTCCAATTAGTGCACAGCAACTCAAACAAAGGGTCTTCTTAAAGGACAAGTCTCCTTAATGCAACCTAAATGGTCCTACGTTCTACATCCCCCACCGCCCTTCTACATCCCCCACCGCCAAGGCTGCGGCGCGCATGGGCATGGGCATGGGCATTGGCTTCAGGGTCCCAGCTCCTTCCTCAGTGGGAGGCGGCTGCTGCTGGTGGCTTCCTCCATCGCATAGTTGGGCTGACACTATTAAGCCTGCTCCTAATAGGCTCTCTTAAGGCTAATAATGTGGCATACATAGCCAACAAATGCTAGAAGGAGTCACCAAAACTAAAGCAGCACTTTAAAATGCAACTCCTACATTTAGCATCGAGGAAATAAGCCCCTCCACCTTACTCCCAATTTGACACTCTCGGGAGAGTGCTTTAGGGGATGCTAATGCGTGTTTTGCCCTTCCTTGCTCCAACACGGGTCAGGCTCAGCACAGTGGAGAGGGAAAGACTCTGGCGGGGCGGAGGGGGTGGGGTGCGAGCTTTGTGCTCGCCCAGGGCCCTGCACTGGCCCCCTCCTCTGTCCTGCCCCTGAACATCCCAGACTACGTTGGCTACAGTCGCCTGCTCCTTGCCAGGCCTTTGTGTTGACTCTGATGAGCCTTTGGGCGTTTCATGTTACTCTAGGAGCTGGAAGAGAGCCTGCCTCATGACACGGGGTTGCAAGGAGAGCCACTGGCCGTGGAAGAGGACTGCTTGCCTGGCCTCGCTCAGGAGTCCCATCCTGCCCACCCCGGGCATCTCTCTCTTTCCTGCCCGCTGACACGGTCTTTCTCCGGAGGGAAGCAGTGAGGCTACATCTCCGCACAGTGCTGGGTGGCCTGGGGAAGGCCGGGCACATGCCAAGCGGGGAGCTGGACACAGGTCTCCACCGAGTGCTGTCGGGGGGCTGGCACCGGTGCCTGGGGCACGTGTGCTCCAGGCACTTCCCAAATAAGCTCCACTGGTGCGGCCTCCTCTTCACCTGGATGTTGAGTTCCAGGGCCTCCTGCCACGCCTCCTCCAGCAGGAACAGGGCCTGCGCAGGCGTACTGCTTTCCTGCCCTTCAGCCTGCTCCTGGTTGGTGGGGAATGCAGGTGTGCGGGCATGTCCGGGTGTCCTGCCTCATTTCAGCAGGGTCACTTGCTCCTGCTGGTTCCTTCTGTGGCCCCCACCTGGCCTCACAGAGCCCCACATCCTGCCCGTCAACCCCAAGGGGGACGCAAGGCCCTCAGCTCACCCAAGAGAGAACCCCCAACCTCCCTCTGCTCGTCCACCCACCCGCCTCAGCATATAGCACGGCCCAAGGCCCATCCCTGGGCCCTGGCACTGTCACGGTCCCTCTCCTGACCACAGGACCCACTGGCGCTGGTGAGTGCCCAAGCAGTTAGGCCGCTGTCTTTTCTCCCATGGCCAGTGACTTGCAGGGCTGTGCAGGACCCAGGAGTCCTGCTGGCCTGTCCCTCCATAACGTACCAGGGGCAGGGAGTCGCAGAGCTGCACCTCGGAGGTGCTCTGGGGCCTAGCAAGTGCAGGGGACCGGAGGGGGCCTGGGAGCATGCCTGGGGCCACTGGCACATCAGGACAGGGCAGGAGCCCAGGAGGGAGAATCCAAGCACACGGGTAGCAGGCCCGGCCGGCCCTGCCGAGCTCCACTGGGTTGAAGAGCGGCCCAGCAGGGGCTGTGCAGGGCGGGGAAATGGGGACTGCTCCCCAGCCTCACAGCCCCAGCCTGCGGGGCTGAGGGGCTGCCCTGGCCCACAGGGCCCTGGCCCACGCGTTTGCACATGGGAAGGGAGGCATCTGCACCTCCAGGCAGCAGTCAGCGGCTGGCAGGGTAGGGAGACTACGGGCCCTGCGGCAGATGAGCAGAGCCCGTGGGAGCACAAGGAGCAGCCGAGGGCTGACGGAGGCCCAGGGACAAGCACGGCTCATCCCAGCTTTGCCTGCCTGGAGAGCCCTGCAGCTGCAGCAAAAAGCCAGGCATCTGCGCTCCCAGGTGGCCGGCCGCACCGCTCCACCCCACAGCAACTCCCTCCTTTGCCCTTCACCCTTCCCCATGCAACCCTGAGAAGGGCTCCAGCGTCCCTGCACACCAGCCCTCAGAGCATCCCTGGGGCTGTGGGCACGTCAGGTGCAGCTGTGTCCTGGCCACCATGGTGTGCACCGTGCAGTGTCTCTGTGCGTGTGGAGAGCGCGGGCGCGTGTGCGGATGCGTGTGCAGCGTCAATGGTGTGCCAGGCTGGCGCACGTGCACTGTGCAGGTGCAGGCCTGGCTGTGCGGGAGGGTCTTGGTGAGTGAGAGGTGTGAGCTGTGTGCGTAGCCGTCCTGTGGAGGGTAATGAAGGAAGGGGCATGTGTCTGTGCGTGTGTCTGTGCGCTGTGCTGAGAACGGGTTAGGCGGTGGTGTGCATGCACGTGCACTCTGTGGCACGCGTGCCTGCATGCTGCGGCCCGTGTGTGGGCGATATTCTGTTCAGGCTCTACAAAATAACTGGAGGAGCACATGGGTTTGTACAGCTCTTCCTTTCATCTTTCAGGAGCACGCTTCCAGACTTCGCCGCAATAGTCACGTTTCCTCTGCACCACCAGCAAGTCCTGGTCCCTTTCCCTTTGAGCCTGGAGAGTCATCCGCTGCCCAGGGCTAGGGCATGGAAAAGGAACCGTTTGGTTTCAGGCACAGGCAGAAGGGCACGGAAATGCTGCAGGCCTAGCGCAGGGCACATCTTCTGGCCTCTGCCTCTGCTGGCATTCCTATGCTTTCTCGGATGGGCGAGGGGCCCCCTGGGGTGCGAGGCAAGGACATGACCACATGACTACCACGGGCAGGTAATCAGCCTGCACAGGAGTCAGGCGCGGGATGAGACTTTGGCCCAAACTGGCATCAAAGCACACGGCAAGGCCTCCACGTGTGGAGACTTGGGGAGGCAAGGACGGAGCGTGCCTTTGGAAAAGGGAGAGCCAAAGCGTCGCTCCAGGAATCCTGTCACCTTGGGTAGCCCCCGTGTTCTGGTCCCACCTGGGAATCCTACCCCTGAGAGCCCAACACCTGCCCCTGGGCTGGAAGGCTGCCTGCTCCCAGGCCACAGCCTCCAAAGCCTGTTGCTCTCCCTCGACGGGTGCCAGAAAAAGACCCCCCCCTTCCCCTCCTCTGGGCTGCTCCTGGGTGTGGAAGGAAGGCCAGTGCAGGGGAAGGCAAAACAGCACCCCCAGCTGGAGAAATTTACCAGAGGAAGCGCTTCTCTTGGGAATTCCTCTGCCGATTCAGCTCTACCCTCTGCTTCCACTCTTCCCGACGCGCTTGGTAAGTCTCCAAGACTTGCAGGGTGTGGCTTGCTCGTACAGAAAGCTGCCTGCAAGAGCAGGGAAAAAGTTCCCTCTCCCCTTCTGGCTGAGGCCCTCCTGCCTCTCCCCTCCACCAGCCCCTGCACACCCGCTCCCGCTGGCGGTGCCCGCAGCCTTCAACTTGCCCCATGCAGCTTGGGGCTGCCTGGCATCGGGGCCTTGCCCAAGGCATTGCCACGTCAACAGAAATCAGGGGACACCATACCCAGCCCCATGGCTCAGGAACTGCGCTTCCTCACACCTCGGACAGGTGCTGCCACTGCACCTTTCCAGGCCGGGGCTGGGGCCGGGGCCCGGGCCCGGGCACACTTACTCTTTGTGCAGCCGCGGCAGTCTCTCGGGCTTCCTCTTCTCTGCTCGGGGCACGAAGGCAGCAGTGCTCGCCTCTTTCCCAAGCGGGGGCCCTGGTGAGGCTGGCCGAACCTCCGGCAGTGGTTCAGCATGCCGCCAAGCCTGCGTTGGCGCCAGAGGACAACTCTGAAGCTGCTTCTCACCTCCCTCACGTGCTCTCAACTCTCAGCACGAGGAGAAGCCAGCCACTACAGGGCCTGTGCGTCCCCCCAGCACACTTGTGTCTGCTTTGCCCTCAGAAAGCCCCATGAGGAGCACAGCGCCAGGCAGGGACCCTGCACTCGTAGCCTGGCCACGCTTCACCACACTTCCCTGCTGGCCCCTCTGCTTACCTGTGCTGCCTTGTGCTGATGCCCGCAAGCAGGAATTGCAGTTCGAGGTCTGCCTTGAGCAGGTCCTTCCTGCTTGCCGTCCTCTTCCGCCTTAGAGGAGCTCTCCCGAATTGTCTGCAGCCGGCTAAAAACACACAAGCCGCGTGAGGTGATTGGAGTTCCGGGTGAGGCTGTTCTGCATCTTGCGCTCACAAGCGGCTCGGGGCCAGCCTCTGCAGCACAAGGCAGTTCTGCTGGAGCTTTTGGTGTAGCTGAGTCCTTGCGTTCATGTCAACAGTGAGGAAAGAAAGCCTTGAGCTGCAGCACTGGCAGCGGGCCCAGGAGGCCCTAAGGAAAGCTCGGGATGCCCAGGTGTGGGCCCTCTCTGGGTGGCACAAGGGGAAAACCAATGCCGTTTGCAGCACCCAGAGCCTGCAGAGACCACTAGGCACCTCCTGCCAAAGGCACTGAAGTCAGGGACGTGCTCAGAAAGACTCTGTTTTGGGGTGAAACGGGACTATTAGTGGGGGAGCCACTGTCGGGGAAGGAGGAAGTGTACTAGGCACACAAGCAAGCCCGGCATGTAGTTCTCTCTGGTATGTAGTTCTCTCTGGCACTCCTCCTGTGCCAGACAACCGCCACACCCCTGCCCCTGCCACCCCAGCCCAACAACCTTCGGAAGAAATTCACAGGCATTACGTCCAACCTAAAAAGCAGGGAAAACAGACCCTACTCTCTGCTGCTGGGGCAGGGGCTTCTGACTTTCACATTCCTCTGAGAAGTGCTCTCATTCCCACTGCAACCAAAGGAGGGCCCTTCACATCCATAGGGGAGCAGAAAAACACCCGCCACTGCTGCAGTACTTCTTGCATCAACGCCAGTCCCTGGGACACCACTTGACAACCTCACAGACTTCATACCCACAGAGCGTACAGAAACAGAAACAGCTCCCTCCCTCCCAGAAGCCCAAAAGCACACGGCCACCCGCATGCTTTGCTCCAAGAGCCTCACCTGGCAGCTGGCTTGTTTCCCCTGCTTTCCCATGCCTTTCCTCCCTTCCAGCTGGCCCCAGAGAACGGGGGTGGAGAAAGCCTTTCTCGAGACAGGAGGCGCCCACCACAAGCACTGCCTGGAAGTAGCAAGGCAGAGGAGGCTCCTCAGCAAGCATCGTTCTTTGTCACCATTTGAACAAGAAGGACAGGCAGCTGTGCTCCAGCATCGGACCAAAGAGCCCAATTCCCTTGGAGCTTTGCTCCCAAGCAGGTCTTAGGCCCTTGCTGGCGCACGATCGCGTCCAGCCTTTCCTTTCTGCAGGGCAGTCTTCTGCCCTAGAGTTCTGTGCTGCTTCTACTGCTTTCTCTAGCCCTTAGGCTTCAAAAAGGGGACATGGCTGGCAGGTCCTGGGGACCTCATGCTACTCTCTCCTTTGGCGTGGCTGCAGGCTGGAGGGCAGAGTGTCACACGAGAAGGGGAACAGATTCCTGCCCATCTCTAAGGCGCTCACATGCACAGACTTGCAAGCTAGAGCAGGGCCCCGAGTGCCAGGGCAAAGTGCCCCTCAGCAGTGGCAGCTGCAGTTGGAGCTGCACAACTGCCCCGAGAGCCCCTTCCAGGAGGAGTGCCCCCAGATCTGTCGTGATGAGCAAAGAGAGGCACAGGAGAAGCAGGCCACTAGGCCCGGCACGGCATGTTAAGCTTGCCTCCAGCCCCTCCGCTGCACAGGACAAAAGGAAAACAAACACACCTCTCTCACCAGCCAGCTGGCACTTTACCTTTTCCCTCAGTCTGCTTGTTCTGCTCCCTGTCTTTTGCCGGCCCGCCTTTGGCAGCCTCCCGACACCCTCCGGAGGAAGATGCTGGTCGCACAGGCACAGGCGTGATGACCTCACCCTCACTCCTGGAAACAAGAAAGGGACGAGAGAGACACTGACAGCAGAGCCTTGCAGAAACCTCCTCTACATGCTTGCCCTCCATCTAGAAAGAGAAAGTCACCAAAAGACTTGTTGGCCGCCCTTCACGTTGCAGTCGGACAGAGTCTACGCAAGAAACAACCCCTTCAAAGAGCTCCAAGAGCACAAGGTCACCCTCAGCCTTTTCTCCAAGAGCCTCACCTGGCAGGCAACTTCCTTCCTTTGCTTTTCCACTCCTCCTGCTTTCTCCCCCCAGCACCAGGTGACGCAGGTGGCAAAGGCCTTTCTTGAGCAAGCAGGCACGCAGCAGGAGCACTCCCTGCAGGCAGGAAAGGAGAAGGCTCTGCAGAAAGCGTCTTTGGGAGCACTTGGTCCAGAAGGACAGGCAGATCTGCTCCAGCACCGCATCAAACAGCCTGATCCCCCGGGAGCCGCGCTCTCTAAGAGCTCTTGCTCCCTAGCACGTCCTTGGCACACCTTAGCAGCCTCTTAGCAGTCCACCTTAGCAGCCTCTTAGCAGTCCTCTCCAGGCAATCTTGCTCCCCACCTTCACATGCCCGGCATCCGCCAGAGAGGCAGACCCCCTCCAGCACTGACACCTCGGGCCCAAATGTCCTAAAGCGAAAGAGGAGCTTGCGCTGGCCACCAGGGCGCAGCACCCCGGGGCAAAACTCTCCCAGGCAGCACATCCTGACCAGGGCTCCAACCACCTACCTACTGCCGAGGACCAACGGAACAAACACGCGCACACACACAAACACACGCCCGCCTGCACACCCTCCTCTCGCTCGCCAGTCACCTGTGGCCTGACCTTTTCCGTCCGCCCGCTCTTCCTCTTTCGGGCGTGTCCGGGATCCCTTGCAGGAAGACGCCACTTGCTGCTTCTCACGGGGAAGCTTCAACTCAAATCTGGAAATGACAAGACGCCACGGTGAAGAGAAGGCACCACTTCCCCTTTGCCTCCTGCCAGCCTTGTACTCAGAAAGAAGGCCTTTCGGGGCACGTGGGGCCCTCCAGGCTCACCCAAGACATGCTTAGGTCACAAACACAGGCCCTGTATGGATCGGGTGCCTTCCACACGATGCCTTTCCTCGGCCAGCCACACACAGCACATTCGGGAACCTTGGCTTTTGGAAGCCTCACCCACGAGAAAGAGACCAGTCACAGGAAAATGTGGCCCCCATTCCTCTCTAGGCCTAAGATTGGTTAGCAGTGCCAAACACCGCCACTATTGCCTGTTCCACCCTGGGGAGACCCCCAGAGTCCCAAGTACTTGCAGACAGCAAGCTAGGAAAGAGTTGCTCCGCAGCAAGTCCTTCCTGAGGAGACAAGCTCCAGCAGGACGCTGCTACCAAGCACGAGCTGAGAAGCAAACGTACCGTGGCAACATGAAGACGCTTCTGGGACCCATGCGGAAAGCCGCGCTCCTTCTTCCTTTTACCACCAGGTGTCTCGTCCCTGGCGTCTGAAACAGACACCGAGGTACGTGAGAGCATGCCAGCGCCATTACTGCCTTGCTCCTAAAGGCAGCAAATCTTTCTTGGGCTCAGGGAAGATGCTGCCCCTGGGACACCCTGAAACAAAGCTGTCTTTCCAAATACTAGCCCTCAACGAGGAAAGCAGAAGATGCCCAGCTCAGAGTGCAGAAGGAGGAACACCGTTGCCAGGCGCTTTGCAAGGGCGAGACTCAAGACGGTCAAGGAGGACGCTCCTTCTCTCTGCCTGCAGACATCAGGCACAGGAGAAGGCGTGTGGTTCGCCAGGGTTTCTGCAGGCTGGCGTTTGCCTCTGGAAGGTCTTGCTCTGCCCCTTCTTGGAAAGACAACTCCTGGCTCAGGCGTGCTCTTAGCCCCACAGTGTCTCCAAGCATTCACATGCTTGCATCCATCACGTGGAAGAGCAGAAAGAGCCGGCCCTTGCTCGGCCTCTGCCCGGTGGCTAAGACCTGCGGGTGCCAACTCCCTCATGGGGGTGCAAGCAGCTGGGCAGGGCCTGATGAGGGATCTTTGGGAACACAGCCTGACCCAAAGGCCCTGGCCCTGGCCCAGAGAACACGCGGGGCAGAGCCCCCCAAGACAGCAGCAGAGAGAAGGAAGAGACAGGCCCGGGAACCAGTGGCTGGGCTACAGCCTTCTTGCATCTCTCTGAGCAAATCTGCTGGCCCTCTGCAGGAGCGAGCCCTTCAGCTCTGACTGCTTTCACATCGCAGCTGCCTAAGGACACCTGGCAGCTTGCGCTCAAGGACAGGGCCCCACGAGAGAGCTGGGGAAGGGCGTTGGGCTGGCGCAAGGAGACATGCCAAGCAGCGGGCGGATGCACGCGTGGCCCAGAAGAGCCTCGCTCATGCCGCAAGGGCCTCCAGGGGCCCTGGGAAGGCCTGATTAGCGCCAGAGTCATCGACTTACCCCCAGCAGAGCTTCTAGCAGCTTTCCAGTGCCATCCATGCTGAGGAGGAAGTCGTCATAAAACCTCATTGTCACTTCCTTCTTCCGTACAGAAAGAATGCCAATGCCCTTGAAGACAAAGTCCACGTCCTGTCTTTTTGACATGGCCCAGAAGAACGCCATCGCGGTCTCATGTATGGAACACTGCACCGTTGTCAAAGGCATGCGGGCACACACGGAGAGATTCTTGTACTGCAGAGGGACTATTCTTACGTCACCTAGACCGCAGCAAAAGACGAACAACGTCACCTCGGCAGCAGGCTCCAAGAACAAGGGGACAAGACTTTCTGGCAAGACGCTGCTGCTACAGAGCAGGCTCTTGAATCCCCTGCTGCAGCGCCTAGGAGCGGTTTATGGAGTCCCTCCTGGGAAGAGGCCGAGCACTCTGCAAACTCACGGGCTCAGGGGGGCAGCAGTCATTTGGCCAGGGCAGGAAGCAAAAGAAGAAAACTAACCATCCCGAAGGAACCCTTGACCGGAGGGCAGGACAAGGCGGGCAGATGGGTGCAGGGCCCACGACAAAGGGCCCGGCGCCACGCCATTGTGCCCTCTGGCTAAGCCGATGCCACGTCGATAGATACAAGGGCGAAGCAAAGCGCAAGGACGGCACCGCAGCCCGTAAGGACCATTCGGCCCCTCTGGCCCTTGGTAGCCAGCAAAAGTCTCCCTGCGCTGCTGGGGCCAGCGGCCTATCCCTCCCACGCACCCCGCTGCAGGCGTATTACTAGCAAAGCACACCCGGGGGCCCCTCTGAGCACCTGCTCCTGGCTGGCCTGTCCAGCTCAAACAAGCCAAAGTTGCTCTCAGGCCACTTTGAGGCGTTCAGCCACGTCTTCAGAGCAGTTGGCCTGCCCCTCAAGCTTGGGGCAAGGGCAGGCAAAGGTTTTTAACCTGTCTTCTTACCAGGAATGTCTTCTTGAGCGCCCCTGGCCTGGTATTCCTGGGCAACAACCTCCGAAATACGAAACATGGGTCTCCGAACGATCGAAAGCTCCCCGTTCACGGAGCACTCGGAGTGCTTCAGAACATAGAACACCCCCACTCCTAGTATCTTGACACCCTGAGAACAGCAGCAAAGAGGGAGAGAAGGAACAAGCATCAGTAGCCTGGAGACACAAAAACTGTCCGATGGCTTGCCAGAGCGTGGGGGCTGCTGCTCTGCGCCCTGCCCACCCCTAGCATGCCGAGGGCAAGATGGGCCACTTGGGAAAGCTTTGGAGAGAAAGCACATACTCCAGACCTTTCTTTCCTCTTGCTCCTCTGCTCTCCTCAAAAATCTCTTTGCACAAGCAACAGCAGAGACAACATTCCTCCCCTCCATACAGGTGGGGGGAGGGGGTGGCAGGGAGGGGAGCAGGGGGCATTTCCAACAGTGGGCACCAAGTCCTTGGCACTCTGTGGCACAGGGATGTCAGGGCCAGGCAAACCGCCAGCATTTCCGGAGGGGAGGAACAGGACACAAGACCCACCTTGTTCTCTGCCAAGCGCTCTAGAACGTATTCTGAGACGCTGTCCCAAATGCTAACAATCTCTGGAAAGCAAGGCAAAGAGGTATCATGCGCCAAGTCAGCAAGCTCACTACCTTTCAGCACCCCGCTCCCCAGGCAGGTGGCAAGTGCAGGTGAGATGAAACGTACCGCCACCCCAAGCCAAAACACGCAAGGCGCTCCCCAGGACGGCCCTTCCGGACCTCAGCCGCAAGGACACTGCAGGGACGCCTCCGCCCACTTCTAAGCAAGGCTCCTGTCCTTTCAGGTGGCCATGCCAAAGGGCGACCCACCCGCTCGGGAAACGGGGACTAGGTTCCCACAGCAGCGAGAAGACCGTGCAGTGCCTACCCACAGGAGTCACCCACGCTCAGGGCAGCCCCAGCTGCCTCCCCTGCAGGGACCATTTTCACCTCCATTCAACGCCTGCACACACACACGCTCTGCACGGCCACCCGAGCAGCCCCAGCCCTTTCAGCCAGCTGCCAGCTCAGGGCACGCAATCCCCACTGCGAGGCAACCCACGGCTTCTGCCTGCACCTGCCCTGGAAGGCACGGGCAGAGGAAGCTCCTCAGGACAACGAGCCAGCCGGCCCGGCTGCCAAACTCACCCCTGGGCTGCCAACGGTCGAGCGGCCTGCTCTCCCGTGCCACCCACTCGCCCTGTCCAGCCCTTCCCTACAGAGCCCAGCGCTTCCACTGCCTGTCTCGCAGCTCATACCGTCTACAGCCTTACCGTAACGGTTGAGATTCCTGAGCGTTGGAAACATGTCATGCCACAGTTTCGCCATCTTCGCGCCCCCTCGCGCTCAATGGGGCCCTGTAGCAGGAGGGTGCCGAGGAAACTTCTCCTCCCAGGAGCCGCCTCCTCCTCCTCCTCTGCACTTCCCCAGGTAGGCTCCAGCGCTGTCGCGCGGCCTCCCTTCGCCCTCTCGGTGCGCTGCAAAGCAGCTCCTCCAGAGAAGAGCGGTGGCGAGAGCAGCCCCAGCACCTGCACGTGCCAAGGCCTCGCAGGGAAGTGTGGGCAGGGCTCGGGGGCCCCGTGGCGGGAGGGGAGCTGTGACTGTGATGCGGCATGTCCCACTGTGAGCCCAGCCCGTGTCACCAAGGGGCTCACAGGCACCCTTACCGTCCAAAGCATTTCTCTTGGGCCCACAGGAGGGGCAATTTCACAGCCCCAGAGCAGCCAGACCGCAAAGGGGTTTCAGCAGGTCTCCGCTCTGACCTCCTGCTGCAAGTGCGGCTGACCAGAGCAGACTTCCCAGGCCCGGGCGCCACTGAGGGGCCACTGGCTCCATGGATTCCCCCACCACCCCGGGCCCCTGGGCCAGTGCTCCACCACCCTTAGGCTACAGCGCTTTTCCCCGTCTCTCATGGCAATTGCCCCCACTGCCACTACTGCCATTGCCCATCCTCCCGGCCCCCCCCCACCCGGCACCTCTGGGAAGGCTCTGCCTCCACCCTCTCACCCCCCTCCCGTTAGGCCCCTGCCGCCTGATCCTCTTGCGCCTTCTCTTCTCCCGGCTCAACAGCCCCACGCCCTCAGCCTCTCCTCGCACTGCTGGGCTCCAGCTGCCCACCAGCTCCCAGCCCGCCCCACAACGAACGGCTCCTCCAGGGCCACGCTCCCTTCCTGGTGTCCCTGCCCCCCTGCAGCTCCCCCACGGGCCACAGTCCCCTCAGAGGCGCACCTCCTCTGGCATGAAGCGCCTCCTTCCAAAAGTACCTCTCCAGCCATGTCCCCAGCAACGGCTCCTTGCACGGCTCGCCTTCGCTTCCTTCTGCTTTTCTCCAGAAACACGCCTCTGCACCCTTCTCCTCACGAGTGCCCCTTCCTGTGGCTCCACGGAGGCCGCCCCCAGCTGCGGGATCTGCGGCCCTGCCGCCGCATGCCCCAGGCAGGGGCCGGGCCTCGGTGCCCCGCTCCTCCCTCCCTCCCTCCCTGCCTGCCTGCCTGCCTGCCTGCCTGCCTGCCTGCCCGCCCGCTGCCCCAGCGTTGGGGGAAAGCCTTGCCCGGGCCCTGGGCGGCGCTGCGGGCTCCCTGCTGTGCCCAGAGCCCCCGGCCCCGCACGGGCAGCCCCGAGCAGCACGCCCAGGTGGCACTGCTTGCTGCGCAGTAAGGACTGGTGCCAGGGACTGTCGGGGATGGGGGAGGCCCCGCTGCCCGCGGGGAGGCGGGAGGCAGGCAGCATTGAGCCGGGGCCCGGCAGCCCACCGGGAGCTGGTGGGGGTGTGGGGCAGAGCCATAGCAAGGGAAGGGGCCAGAGTGCAGGAGGCAATCCCAGGTGCCCCCTCCCCGAGCAGAGGGGCCTGGGAGAAGGCAGGGGGTCAGGGCCGGGCCGGGGGCTGGTGGCCGGGTGCTTGGCAGCGCCATGCTGACCTGCTCATGCCAGGGCATGGCTGCTTTGCGCCGATTGCAGGCAGTGTCCCCCCGCGGAGGAGCTGGCCCCTGCTGGCTTCCCCTTGGGCCATGCAGCTGCCTGCCAGTGCTCAAGGTCCCGCCGGGGCTCCAGCGACGCTGGGAGAGGTGCCGAGGGGGCACCGGCTGCTGCTAGCAACTTCCCGGGGACCCCTGAGGCAGTGGCTGGTGCTGAGGGAAGGGCAGCGGGCAAGGAGCCGCAGGCAGCACTTGTTTGACCCATGCGTTGCCTCTGCTTGCAGGCCACACTGCCCAAGGCATTGGGACTTGAGCGCGGCAGCCAGGCGAGGCAGGGCAGCTGCCGCTGAGGCAGCAGAGCCAAGCCCCAAGCCCCTCCGCTCGGTGAGGCTTGGGAAGGGCAGAGCTGGGAGAAGCTGGTGCCCCTCAAACCTCGTTCTCCCAGCAGAGCAGAGGGCACGTAAGGCAGCGCTTTCAGCCAGTGAAAATTGCTGGCTCATGCCTTCCTTTTTCAGAGGCCTGGTTTGCGCAAGGCCAGCGGTGCTGCCTGCCCACCAGTGCCCACCCAGGCTGCGGTCGGAGGAGACCTGCTCCTTGCATTGGTCCCGACCAGAGTTCGGCACCAGAAGACACAGCCCCTGAGGGGGCACCGCAGCACACAAGTGTGGCTTGGCATGCCTGGCTCACCAGCAGAAAGGGACCATGCAGACTAAGGTGGAGTCAATCAGCCAGAACGGAGCACAGAGCAACAATACAGTTGAAAACACAAAGCCTAGCTAAGTGTGTGTGAGGTTCCCCGTGGGGAGCCCCGTGATGCTTCTGGGGAGGCCTTGGGCAGGGAGGTGCCTCCTGCCGAGGCCCCCGGCAGCTGGGATGCCGGCTGCAGGGCTTTCGGCAGCTCCAGCTTCCCTCTTCCTGCCCTGCCAGGGGTGAAGGCCAGGCTGCCTGCAGGGATGGGCTACTGCCGCCCCCAGGCCTCCTGAGGAGGGGCAGTGCAGCCCCAAAACCACCTTGCAAAGCCGGCAGCCCTGGGCGTGGGCTGAGGTGGGTGCCAGGGTGCACGCTGGAGCGCAGACTCTGGGATCCACAGGCCTCCAAGGCCAGGGCCTGCAGGGCCAGGGCAGGGATGACGAGGCTGTGGGGCTCTGACCCTGCAAGAGAGACCGCAGGAACACCTTGTGCTGGCCCTGGGCTGAGAGCAGAGGGGAGCAGGAGGCTTCGTGGCCTCCACGCCCCAAACCAACAGCAAATTTGTGCCCAAAAGCTCTCAGAGGAGGCTTCAGTCCCGGTCAGCTGCCCGTGTCCTGCACTGATTTCGTATGCTCAAACCTTGTGATGGGCAGAAGGCAACATGCTTGTACCCCAAGGCAGCCCCCTTTAGTGGCCAAGCCAAGGACCTGCTCTTAGCATCACTGCAGGAGTAACCGTCTAATTAAAGGCTTGCAATTAGCCCACCTCCAATTAGTGCACAGCAACTCAAACAAAGGGTCTTCTTAAAGGACAAGTCTCCTTAATGCAACCTAAATGGTCCTACGTTCCCTGTGCAGGGGCGACCCTTCTACATCCCCCACCGCCAAGGCTGCGGCGCGCATGGGCATGGGCATGGGCATTGGCTTCAGGGTCCCAGCTCCTTCCTCAGTGGGAGGCGGCTGCTGCTGGTGGCTTCCTCCATCGCATAGTTGGGCTGACACTATTAAGCCTGCTCCTAATAGGCTCTCTTAAGGCTAATAATGTGGCATACATAGCCAACAAATGCTAGAAGGAGTCACCAAAACTAAAGCAGCACTTTAAAATGCAACTCCTACATTTAGCATCGAGGAAATAAGCCCCTCCACCTTACTCCCAATTTGACACTCTCGGGAGAGTGCTTTAGGGGATGCTAATGCGTGTTTTGCCCTTCCTTGCTCCAACACGGGTCAGGCTCAGCACAGTGGAGAGGGAAAGACTCTGGCGGGGCGGAGGGGGTGGGGTGCGAGCTTTGTGCTCGCCCAGGGCCCTGCACTGGCCCCCTCCTCTGTCCTGCCCCTGAACATCCCAGACTACGTTGGCTACAGTCGCCTGCTCCTTGCCAGGCCTTTGTGTTGACTCTGATGAGCCTTTGGGCGTTTCATGTCACTCTAGGAGCTGGAAGAGAGCCTGCCTCATGACACGGGGTTGCAAGGAGAGCCACTGGCCGTGGAAGAGGACTGCTTGCCTGGCCTCGCTCAGGAGTCCCATCCTGCCCACCCCGGGCATCTCTCTCTTTCCTGCCCGCTGACACGGTCTTTCTCCGGAGGGAAGCAGTGAGGCTACATCTCCGCACAGTGCTGGGTGGCCTGGGGAAGGCCGGGCACATGCCAAGCGGGGAGCTGGACACAGGTCTCCACCGAGTGCTGTCGGTGGGCTGGCACCGGTGCCTGGGGCACGTGTGCTCCAGGCACTTCCCAAATAAGCTCCACTGGTGCGGCCTCCTCTTCACCTGGATGTTGAGTTCCAGGGCCTCCTGCCACGCCTCCTCCAGCAGGAACAGGGCCTGCGCAGGCGTACTGCTTTCCTGCCCTTCAGCCTGCTCCTGGTGGGGAATGCAGGTGTGCGGGCATGTCCGGGTGTCCTGCCTCATTTCAGCAGGGTCACTTGCTCCTGCTGGTTCCTTCTGTGGCCCCCACCTGGCCTCACAGAGCCCCACATCCTGCCCGTCAACCCCAAGGGGGACGCAAGGCCCTCAGCTCACCCAAGAGAGAACCCCCAACCTCCCTCTGCTCGTCCACCCACCCGCCTCAGCATATAGCACGGCCCAAGGCCCATCCCTGGGCCCTGGCACTGTCACGGTCCCTCTCCTGACCACAGGACCCACTGGCGCTGGTGAGTGCCCGAGCAGTTAGGCCGCTGTCTTTTCTCCCATGGCCAGTGACTTGCAGGGCTGTGCAGGACCCAGGAGTCCTGCTGGCCTGTCCCTCCATAACGTACCAGGGGCAGGGAGTCGCAGAGCTGCACCTCGGAGGTGCTCTGGGGCCTAGCAAGTGCAGGGGACCGGAGGGGGCCTGGGAGCATGCCTGGGGCCACTGGCACATCAGGACAGGGCAGGAGCCCAGGAGGGAGAATCCAAGCACACGGGTAGCAGGCCCGGCCGGCCCTGCCGAGCTCCACTGGGTTGAAGAGCGGCCCAGCAGGGGCTGTGCAGGGCGGGGAAATGGGGACTGCTCCCCAGCCTCACAGCCCCAGCCTGCGGGGCTGAGGGGCTGCCCTGGCCCACAGGGCCCTGGCCCACGCGTTTGCACATGGGAAGGGAGGCATCTGCACCTCCAGGCAGCAGTCAGCGGCTGGCAGGGTAGGGAGACTACGGGCCCTGCGGCAGATGAGCAGAGCCCGTGGGAGCACAAGGAGCAGCCGAGGGCTGACGGAGGCCCAGGGACAAGCACGGCTCATCCCAGCTTTGCCTGCCTGGAGAGCCCTGCAGCTGCAGCAAAAAGCCAGGCATCTGCGCTCCCAGGTGGCCGGCCGCACCGCTCCACCCCACAGCAACTCCCTCCTTTGCCCTTCACCCTTCCCCATGCAACCCTGAGAAGGGCTCCAGCGTCCCTGCACACCAGCCCTCAGAGCACCCCTGGGGCTGTGGGCACGTCAGGTGCAGCTGTGTCCTGGCCACCATGGTGTGCACCGTGCAGTGTCTCTGTGCGTGTGGAGAGCGCGGGCGCGTGTGCGGATGCGTGTGCAGCGTCAATGGTGTGCCGGGCTGGCGCACGTGCACTGTGCAGGTGCAGGCCTGGCTGTGCGGGAGGGTCTTGGTGAGTGAGAGGTGTGAGCTGTGTGCGTAGCCGTCCTGTGGAGGGTAATGAAGGAAGGGGCATGTGACTGTGCGTGTGTCTGTGCGCTGTGCTGAGAACGGGTTAGGCGGTGGTGTGCATGCACGTGCACTCTGTGGCGCGCGTGCCTGCATGCTGCGGCCCGTGTGTGGGCGATATTCTGTTCAGGCTCTACAAAATAACTGGAGGAGCACATGGGTTTGTACAGCTCTTCCTTTCATCTTTCAGGAGCACGCTTCCAGACTTCGCCGCAATAGTCACGTTTCCTCTGCACCACCAGCAAGTCCTGGTCCCTTTCCCTTTGAGCCTGGAGAGTCATCCGCTGCCCAGGGCTAGGGCATGGAAAAGGAACCGTTTGGTTTCAGGCACAGGCAGAAGGGCACGGAAATGCTGCAGGCCTAGCGCAGGGCACATCTTCTGGCCTCTGCCTCTGCTGGCATTCCTATGCTTTCTCGGATGGGCGAGGGGCCCCCTGGGGTGCGAGGCAAGGACATGACCACATGACTACCACGGGCAGGTAATCAGCCTGCACAGGAGTCAGGCGCGGGATGAGACTTTGGCCCAAACTGGCATCAAAGCACACGGCAAGGCCTCCACGTGTGGAGACTTGGGGAGGCAAGGACGGAGCGTGCCTTTGGAAAAGGGAGAGCCAAAGCGTCGCTCCAGGAATCCTGTCACCTTGGGTAGCCCCCGTGTTCTGGTCCCACCTGGGAATCCTACCCCTGAGAGCCCAACACCTGCCCCTGGGCTGGAAGGCTGCCTGCTCCCAGGCCACAGCCTCCAAAGCCTGTTGCTCTCCCTCGACGGGTGCCAGAAAAAGACCCCCCCCTTCCCCTCCTCTGGGCTGCTCCTGGGTGTGGAAGGAAGGCCAGTGCAGGGGAAGGCAAAACAGCACCCCCAGCTGGAGAAATTTACCAGAGGAAGCGCTTCTCTTGGGAATTCCTCTGCCGATTCAGCTCTACCCTCTGCTTCCACTCTTCCCGACGCGCTTGGTAAGTCTCCAAGACTTGCAGGGTGTGGCTTGCTCGTACAGAAAGCTGCCTGCAAGAGCAGGGAAAAAGTTCCCTCTCCCCTTCTGGCTGAGGCCCTCCTGCCTCTCCCCTCCACCAGCCCCTGCACACCCGCTCCCGCTGGCGGTGCCCGCAGCCTTCAACTTGCCCCATGCAGCTTGGGGCTGCCTGGCATCGGGGCCTTGCCCAAGGCATTGCCACGTCAACAGAAATCAGGGGACACCATACCCAGCCCCATGGCTCAGGAACTGCGCTTCCTCACACCTCGGACAGGTGCTGCCACTGCACCTTTCCAGGCCGGGGCTGGGGCCGGGGCCCGGGCCCGGGCACACTTACTCTTTGTGCAGCCGCGGCAGTCTCTCGGGCTTCCTCTTCTCTGCTCGGGGCACGAAGGCAGCAGTGCTCGCCTCTTTCCCAAGCGGGGGCCCTGGTGAGGCTGGCCGAACCTCCGGCAGTGGTTCAGCATGCCGCCAAGCCTGCGTTGGCGCCAGAGGACAACTCTGAAGCTGCTTCTCACCTCCCTCACGTGCTCTCAACTCTCAGCACGAGGAGAAGCCAGCCACTACAGGGCCTGTGCGTCCCCCCAGCACACTTGTGTCTGCTTTGCCCTCAGAAAGCCCCATGAGGAGCACAGCGCCAGGCAGGGACCCTGCACTCGTAGCCTGGCCACGCTTCACCACACTTCCCTGCTGGCCCCTCTGCTTACCTGTGCTGCCTTGTGCTGATGCCCGCAAGCAGGAATTGCAGTTCGAGGTCTGCCTTGAGCAGGTCCTTCCTGCTTGCCGTCCTCTTCCGCCTTAGAGGAGCTCTCCCGAATTGTCTGCAGCCGGCTAAAAACACACAAGCCGCGTGAGGTGATTGGAGTTCCGGGTGAGGCTGTTCTGCATCTTGCGCTCACAAGCGGCTCGGGGCCAGCCTCTGCAGCACAAGGCAGTTCTGCTGGAGCTTTTGGTGTAGCTGAGTCCTTGCGTTCATGTCAACAGTGAGGAAAGAAAGCCTTGAGCTGCAGCACTGGCAGCGGGCCCAGGAGGCCCTAAGGAAAGCTCGGGATGCCCAGGTGTGGGCCCTCTCTGGGTGGCACAAGGGGAAAACCAATGCCGTTTGCAGCACCCAGAGCCTGCAGAGACCACTAGGCACCTCCTGCCAAAGGCACTGAAGTCAGGGACGTGCTCAGAAAGACTCTGTTTTGGGGTGAAACGGGACTATTAGTGGGGGAGCCACTGTCGGGGAAGGAGGAAGTGTACTAGGCACACAAGCAAGCCCGGCATGTAGTTCTCTCTGGTATGTAGTTCTCTCTGGCACTCCTCCTGTGCCAGACAACCGCCACACCCCTGCCCCTGCCACCCCAGCCCAACAACCTTCGGAAGAAATTCACAGGCATTACGTCCAACCTAAAAAGCAGGGAAAACAGACCCTACTCTCTGCTGCTGGGGCAGGGGCTTCTGACTTTCACATTCCTCTGAGAAGTGCTCTCATTCCCACTGCAACCAAAGGAGGGCCCTTCACATCCATAGGGGAGCAGAAAAACACCCGCCACTGCTGCAGTACTTCTTGCATCAACGCCAGTCCCTGGGACACCACTTGACAACCTCACAGACTTCATACCCACAGAGCGTACAGAAACAGAAACAGCTCCCTCCCTCCCAGAAGCCCAAAAGCACACGGCCACCCGCATGCTTTGCTCCAAGAGCCTCACCTGGCAGCTGGCTTGTTTCCCCTGCTTTCCCATGCCTTTCCTCCCTTCCAGCTGGCCCCAGAGAACGGGGGTGGAGAAAGCCTTTCTCGAGACAGGAGGCGCCCACCACAAGCACTGCCTGGAAGTAGCAAGGCAGAGGAGGCTCCTCAGCAAGCATCGTTCTTTGTCACCATTTGAACAAGAAGGACAGGCAGCTGTGCTCCAGCATCGGACCAAAGAGCCCAATTCCCTTGGAGCTTTGCTCCCAAGCAGGTCTTAGGCCCTTGCTGGCGCACGATCGCGTCCAGCCTTTCCTTTCTGCAGGGCAGTCTTCTGCCCTAGAGTTCTGTGCTGCTTCTACTGCTTTCTCTAGCCCTTAGGCTTCAAAAAGGGGACATGGCTGGCAGGTCCTGGGGACCTCATGCTACTCTCTCCTTTGGCGTGGCTGCAGGCTGGAGGGCAGAGTGTCACACGAGAAGGGGAACAGATTCCTGCCCATCTCTAAGGCGCTCACATGCACAGACTTGCAAGCTAGAGCAGGGCCCCGAGTGCCAGGGCAAAGTGCCCCTCAGCAGTGGCAGCTGCAGTTGGAGCTGCACAACTGCCCCGAGAGCCCCTTCCAGGAGGAGTGCCCCCAGATCTGTCGTGATGAGCAAAGAGAGGCACAGGAGAAGCAGGCCACTAGGCCCGGCACGGCATGTTAAGCTTGCCTCCAGCCCCTCCGCTGCACAGGACAAAAGGAAAACAAACACACCTCTCTCACCAGCCAGCTGGCACTTTACCTTTTCCCTCAGTCTGCTTGTTCTGCTCCCTGTCTTTTGCCGGCCCGCCTTTGGCAGCCTCCCGACACCCTCCGGAGGAAGATGCTGGTCGCACAGGCACAGGCGTGATGACCTCACCCTCACTCCTGGAAACAAGAAAGGGACGAGAGAGACGCTGACAGCAGAGCCTTGCAGAAACCTCCTCTACATGCTTGCCCTCCATCTAGAAAGAGAAAGTCACCAAAAGACTTGTTGGCCGCCCTTCACGTTGCAGTCGGACAGAGTCTACGCAAGAAACAACCCCTTCAAAGAGCTCCAAGAGCACAAGGTCACCCTCAGCCTTTTCTCCAAGAGCCTCACCTGGCAGGCAACTTCCTTCCTTTGCTTTTCCACTCCTCCTGCTTTCTCCCCCCAGCACCAGGTGACGCAGGTGGCAAAGGCCTTTCTTGAGCAAGCAGGCACGCAGCAGGAGCACTCCCTGCAGGCAGGAAAGGAGAAGGCTCTGCAGAAAGCGTCTTTGGGAGCACTTGGTCCAGAAGGACAGGCAGATCTGCTCCAGCACCGCATCAAACAGCCTGATCCCCCGGGAGCCGCGCTCTCTAAGAGCTCTTGCTCCCTAGCACGTCCTTGGCACACCTTAGCAGCCTCTTAGCAGTCCACCTTAGCAGCCTCTTAGCAGTCCTCTCCAGGCAATCTTGCTCCCCACCTTCACATGCCCGGCATCCGCCAGAGAGGCAGACCCCCTCCAGCACTGACACCTCGGGCCCAAATGTCCTAAAGCGAAAGAGGAGCTTGCGCTGGCCACCAGGGCGCAGCACCCCGGGGCAAAACTCTCCCAGGCAGCACATCCTGACCAGGGCTCCAACCACCTACCTACTGCCGAGGACCAACGGAACAAACACGCGCACACACACAAACACACGCCCGCCTGCACACCCTCCTCTCGCTCGCCAGTCACCTGTGGCCTGACCTTTTCCGTCCGCCCGCTCTTCCTCTTTCGGGCGTGTCCGGGATCCCTTGCAGGAAGACGCCACTTGCTGCTTCTCACGGGGAAGCTTCAACTCAAATCTGGAAATGACAAGACGCCACGGTGAAGAGAAGGCACCACTTCCCCTTTGCCTCCTGCCAGCCTTGTACTCAGAAAGAAGGCCTTTCGGGGCACGTGGGGCCCTCCAGGCTCACCCAAGACATGCTTAGGTCACAAACACAGGCCCTGTATGGATCGGGTGCCTTCCACACGATGCCTTTCCTCGGCCAGCCACACACAGCACATTCGGGAACCTTGGCTTTTGGAAGCCTCACCCACGAGAAAGAGACCAGTCACAGGAAAATGTGGCCCCCATTCCTCTCTAGGCCTAAGATTGGTTAGCAGTGCCAAACACCGCCACTATTGCCTGTTCCACCCTGGGGAGACCCCCAGAGTCCCAAGTACTTGCAGACAGCAAGCTAGGAAAGAGTTGCTCCGCAGCAAGTCCTTCCTGAGGAGACAAGCTCCAGCAGGACGCTGCTACCAAGCACGAGCTGAGAAGCAAACGTACCGTGGCAACATGAAGACGCTTCTGGGACCCATGCGGAAAGCCGCGCTCCTTCTTCCTTTTACCACCAGGTGTCTCGTCCCTGGCGTCTGAAACAGACACCGAGGTACGTGAGAGCATGCCAGCGCCATTACTGCCTTGCTCCTAAAGGCAGCAAATCTTTCTTGGGCTCAGGGAAGATGCTGCCCCTGGGACACCCTGAAACAAAGCTGTCTTTCCAAATACTAGCCCTCAACGAGGAAAGCAGAAGATGCCCAGCTCAGAGTGCAGAAGGAGGAACACCGTTGCCAGGCGCTTTGCAAGGGCGAGACTCAAGACGGTCAAGGAGGACGCTCCTTCTCTCTGCCTGCAGACATCAGGCACAGGAGAAGGCGTGTGGTTCGCCAGGGTTTCTGCAGGCTGGCGTTTGCCTCTGGAAGGTCTTGCTCTGCCCCTTCTTGGAAAGACAACTCCTGGCTCAGGCGTGCTCTTAGCCCCACAGTGTCTCCAAGCATTCACATGCTTGCATCCATCACGTGGAAGAGCAGAAAGAGCCGGCCCTTGCTCGGCCTCTGCCCGGTGGCTAAGACCTGCGGGTGCCAACTCCCTCATGGGGGTGCAAGCAGCTGGGCAGGGCCTGATGAGGGATCTTTGGGAACACAGCCTGACCCAAAGGCCCTGGCCCTGGCCCAGAGAACACGCGGGGCAGAGCCCCCCAAGACAGCAGCAGAGAGAAGGAAGAGACAGGCCCGGGAACCAGTGGCTGGGCTACAGCCTTCTTGCATCTCTCTGAGCAAATCTGCTGGCCCTCTGCAGGAGCGAGCCCTTCAGCTCTGACTGCTTTCACATCGCAGCTGCCTAAGGACACCTGGCAGCTTGCGCTCAAGGACAGGGCCCCACGAGAGAGCTGGGGAAGGGCGTTGGGCTGGCGCAAGGAGACATGCCAAGCAGCGGGCGGATGCACGCGTGGCCCAGAAGAGCCTCGCTCATGCCGCAAGGGCCTCCAGGGGCCCTGGGAAGGCCTGATTAGCGCCAGAGTCATCGACTTACCCCCAGCAGAGCTTCTAGCAGCTTTCCAGTGCCATCCATGCTGAGGAGGAAGTCGTCATAAAACCTCATTGTCACTTCCTTCTTCCGTACAGAAAGAATGCCAATGCCCTTGAAGACAAAGTCCACGTCCTGTCTTTTTGACATGGCCCAGAAGAACGCCATCGCGGTCTCATGTATGGAACACTGCACCGTTGTCAAAGGCATGCGGGCACACACGGAGAGATTCTTGTACTGCAGAGGGACTATTCTTACGTCACCTAGACCGCAGCAAAAGACGAACAACGTCACCTCGGCAGCAGGCTCCAAGAACAAGGGGACAAGACTTTCTGGCAAGACGCTGCTGCTACAGAGCAGGCTCTTGAATCCCCTGCTGCAGCGCCTAGGAGCGGTTTATGGAGTCCCTCCTGGGAAGAGGCCGAGCACTCTGCAAACTCACGGGCTCAGGGGGGCAGCAGTCATTTGGCCAGGGCAGGAAGCAAAAGAAGAAAACTAACCATCCCGAAGGAACCCTTGACCGGAGGGCAGGACAAGGCGGGCAGATGGGTGCAGGGCCCACGACAAAGGGCCCGGCGCCACGCCATTGTGCCCTCTGGCTAAGCCGATGCCACGTCGATAGATACAAGGGCGAAGCAAAGCGCAAGGACGGCACCGCAGCCCGTAAGGACCATTCGGCCCCTCTGGCCCTTGGTAGCCAGCAAAAGTCTCCCTGCGCTGCTGGGGCCAGCGGCCTATCCCTCCCACGCACCCCGCTGCAGGCGTATTACTAGCAAAGCACACCCGGGGGCCCCTCTGAGCACCTGCTCCTGGCTGGCCTGTCCAGCTCAAACAAGCCAAAGTTGCTCTCAGGCCACTTTGAGGCGTTCAGCCACGTCTTCAGAGCAGTTGGCCTGCCCCTCAAGCTTGGGGCAAGGGCAGGCAAAGGTTTTTAACCTGTCTTCTTACCAGGAATGTCTTCTTGAGCGCCCCTGGCCTGGTATTCCTGGGCAACAACCTCCGAAATACGAAACATGGGTCTCCGAACGATCGAAAGCTCCCCGTTCACGGAGCACTCGGAGTGCTTCAGAACATAGAACACCCCCACTCCTAGTATCTTGACACCCTGAGAACAGCAGCAAAGAGGGAGAGAAGGAACAAGCATCAGTAGCCTGGAGACACAAAAACTGTCCGATGGCTTGCCAGAGCGTGGGGGCTGCTGCTCTGCGCCCTGCCCACCCCTAGCATGCCGAGGGCAAGATGGGCCACTTGGGAAAGCTTTGGAGAGAAAGCACATACTCCAGACCTTTCTTTCCTCTTGCTCCTCTGCTCTCCTCAAAAATCTCTTTGCACAAGCAACAGCAGAGACAACATTCCTCCCCTCCATACAGGTGGGGGGAGGGGGTGGCAGGGAGGGGAGCAGGGGGCATTTCCAACAGTGGGCACCAAGTCCTTGGCACTCTGTGGCACAGGGATGTCAGGGCCAGGCAAACCGCCAGCATTTCCGGAGGGGAGGAACAGGACACAAGACCCACCTTGTTCTCTGCCAAGCGCTCTAGAATGTATTCTGAGACGCTGTCCCAAATGCTAACAATCTCTGGAAAGCAAGGCAAAGAGGTATCATGCGCCAAGTCAGCAAGCTCACTACCTTTCAGCACCCCGCTCCCCAGGCAGGTGGCAAGTGCAGGTGAGATGAAACGTACCGCCACCCCAAGCCAAAACACGCAAGGCGCTCCCCAGGACGGCCCTTCCGGACCTCAGCCGCAAGGACACTGCAGGGACGCCTCCGCCCACTTCTAAGCAAGGCTCCTGTCCTTTCAGGTGGCCATGCCAAAGGGCGACCCACCCGCTCGGGAAACGGGGACTAGGTTCCCACAGCAGCGAGAAGACCGTGCAGTGCCTACCCACAGGAGTCACCCACGCTCAGGGCAGCCCCAGCTGCCTCCCCTGCAGGGACCATTTTCACCTCCATTCAACGCCTGCACACACACACGCTCTGCACGGCCACCCGAGCAGCCCCAGCCCTTTCAGCCAGCTGCCAGCTCAGGGCACGCAATCCCCACTGCGAGGCAACCCACGGCTTCTGCCTGCACCTGCCCTGGAAGGCACGGGCAGAGGAAGCTCCTCAGGACAACGAGCCAGCCGGCCCGGCTGCCAAACTCACCCCTGGGCTGCCAACGGTCGAGCGGCCTGCTCTCCCGTGCCACCCACTCGCCCTGTCCAGCCCTTCCCTACAGAGCCCAGCGCTTCCACTGCCTGTCTCGCAGCTCATACCGTCTACAGCCTTACCGTAACGGTTGAGATTCCTGAGCGTTGGAAACATGTCATGCCACAGTTTCGCCATCTTCGCGCCCCCTCGCGCTCAATGGGGCCCTGTAGCAGGAGGGTGCCGAGGAAACTTCTCTTCCCAGGAGCCGCCTCCTCCTCCTCCTCTGCACTTCCCCAGGTAGGCTCCAGCGCTGTCGCGCGGCCTCCCTTCGCCCTCTCGGTGCGCTGCAAAGCAGCTCCTCCAGAGAAGAGCGGTGGCGAGAGCAGCCCCAGCACCTGCACGTGCCAAGGCCTCGCAGGGAAGTGTGGGCAGGGCTCGGGGGCCCCGTGGCGGGAGGGGAGCTGTGACTGTGATGCGGCATGTCCCACTGTGAGCCCAGCCCGTGTCACCAAGGGGCTCACAGGCACCCTTACCGTCCAAAGCATTTCTCTTGGGCCCACAGGAGGGGCAATTTCACAGCCCCAGAGCAGCCAGACCGCAAAGGGGTTTCAGCAGGTCTCCGCTCTGACCTCCTGCTGCAAGTGCGGCTGACCAGAGCAGACTTCCCAGGCCCGGGCGCCACTGAGGGGCCACTGGCTCCATGGATTCCCCCACCACCCCGGGCCCCTGGGCCAGTGCTCCACCACCCTTAGGCTACAGCGCTTTTCCCCGTCTCTCATGGCAATTGCCCCCACTGCCACTACTGCCATTGCCCATCCTCCCGGCCCCCCCCCACCCGGCACCTCTGGGAAGGCTCTGCCTCCACCCTCTCACCCCCCTCCCGTTAGGCCCCTGCCGCCTGATCCTCTTGCGCCTTCTCTTCTCCCGGCTCAACAGCCCCACGCCCTCAGCCTCTCCTCGCACTGCTGGGCTCCAGCTGCCCACCAGCTCCCAGCCCGCCCCACAACGAACGGCTCCTCCAGGGCCACGCTCCCTTCCTGGTGTCCCTGCCCCCCTGCAGCTCCCCCACGGGCCACAGTCCCCTCAGAGGCGCACCTCCTCTGGCATGAAGCGCCTCCTTCCAAAAGTACCTCTCCAGCCATGTCCCCAGCAACGGCTCCTTGCACGGCTCGCCTTCGCTTCCTTCTGCTTTTCTCCAGAAACACGCCTCTGCACCCTTCTCCTCACGAGTGCCCCTTCCTGTGGCTCCACGGAGGCCGCCCCCAGCTGCGGGATCTGCGGCCCTGCCGCCGCATGCCCCAGGCAGGGGCCGGGCCTCGGTGCCCCGCTCCTCCCTCCCTCCCTCCCTGCCTGCCTGCCTGCCTGCCTGCCTGCCTGCCTGCCCGCCCGCTGCCCCAGCGTTGGGGGAAAGCCTTGCCCGGGCCCTGGGCGGCGCTGCGGGCTCCCTGCTGTGCCCAGAGCCCCCGGCCCCGCACGGGCAGCCCCGAGCAGCACGCCCAGGTGGCACTGCTTGCTGCGCAGTAAGGACTGGTGCCAGGGACTGTCGGGGATGGGGGAGGCCCCGCTGCCCGCGGGGAGGCGGGAGGCAGGCAGCGTTGAGCCGGGGCCCGGCAGCCCACCGGGAGCTGGTGGGGGTGTGGGGCAGAGCCATAGCAAGGGAAGGGGCCAGAGTGCAGGAGGCAATCCCAGGTGCCCCCTCCCCGAGCAGAGGGGCCTGGGAGAAGGCAGGGGGTCAGGGCCGGGCCGGGGGCTGGTGGCCGGGTGCTTGGCAGCGCCATGCTGACCTGCTCATGCCAGGGCATGGCTGCTTTGCGCCGATTGCAGGCAGTGTCCCCCCGCGGAGGAGCTGGCCCCTGCTGGCTTCCCCTTGGGCCATGCAGCTGCCTGCCAGTGCTCAAGGTCCCGCCGGGGCTCCAGCGACGCTGGGAGAGGTGCCGAGGGGGCACCGGCTGCTGCTAGCAACTTCCCGGGGACCCCTGAGGCAGTGGCTGGTGCTGAGGGAAGGGCAGCGGGCAAGGAGCCGCAGGCAGCACTTGTTTGACCCATGCGTTGCCTCTGCTTGCAGGCCACACTGCCCAAGGCATTGGGACTTGAGCGCGGCAGCCAGGCGAGGCAGGGCAGCTGCCGCTGAGGCAGCAGAGCCAAGCCCCAAGCCCCTCCGCTCGGTGAGGCTTGGGAAGGGCAGAGCTGGGAGAAGCTGGTGCCCCTCAAACCTCGTTCTCCCAGCAGAGCAGAGGGCACGTAAGGCAGCGCTTTCAGCCAGTGAAAATTGCTGGCTCATGCCTTCCTTTTTCAGAGGCCTGGTTTGCGCAAGGCCAGCGGTGCTGCCTGCCCACCAGTGCCCACCCAGGCTGCGGTCGGAGGAGACCTGCTCCTTGCATTGGTCCCGACCAGAGTTCGGCACCAGAAGACACAGCCCCTGAGGGGGCACCGCAGCACACAAGTGTGGCTTGGCATGCCTGGCTCACCAGCAGAAAGGGACCATGCAGACTAAGGTGGAGTCAATCAGCCAGAACGGAGCACAGAGCAACAATACAGTTGAAAACACAAAGCCTAGCTAAGTGTGTGTGAGGTTCCCCGTGGGGAGCCCCGTGATGCTTCTGGGGAGGCCTTGGGCAGGGAGGTGCCTCCTGCCGAGGCCCCCGGCAGCTGGGATGCCGGCTGCAGGGCTTTCGGCAGCTCCAGCTTCCCTCTTCCTGCCCTGCCAGGGGTGAAGGCCAGGCTGCCTGCAGGGATGGGCTACTGCCGCCCCCAGGCCTCCTGAGGAGGGGCAGTGCAGCCCCAAAACCACCTTGCAAAGCCGGCAGCCCTGGGCGTGGGCTGAGGTGGGTGCCAGGGTGCACGCTGGAGCGCAGACTCTGGGATCCACAGGCCTCCAAGGCCAGGGCCTGCAGGGCCAGGGCAGGGATGACGAGGCTCTGGGGCTCTGACCCTGCAAGAGAGACCGCAGGAACACCTTGTGCTGGCCCTGGGCTGAGAGCAGAGGGGAGCAGGAGGCTTCGTGGCCTCCACGCCCCAAACCAACAGCAAATTTGTGCCCAAAAGCTCTCAGAGGAGGCTTCAGTCCCGGTCAGCTGCCTGTGTCCTGCACTGATTTCGTATGCTCAAACCTTGTGATGGGCAGAAGGCAACATGCTTGTACCCCAAGGCAGCCCCCTTTAGTGGCCAAGCCAAGGACCTGCTCTTAGCATCACTGCAGGAGTAACCGTCTAATTAAAGGCTTGCAATTAGCCCACCTCCAATTAGTGCACAGCAACTCAAACAAAGGGTCTTCTTAAAGGACAAGTCTCCTTAATGCAACCTAAATGGTCCTACGTTCCCTGTGCAGGGGCGACCCTTCTACATCCCCCACCGCCAAGGCTGCGGCGCGCATGGGCATGGGCATTGGCTTCAGGGTCCCAGCTCCTTCCTCAGTGGGAGGCAGCTGCTGCTGGTGGCTTCCTCCATCGCATAGTTGGGCTGACACTATTAAGCCTGCTCCTAATAGGCTCTCTTAAGGCTAATAATGTGGCATACATAGCCAACAAATGCTAGAAGGAGTCACCAAAACTAAAGCAGCACTTTAAAATGCAACTCCTACATTTAGCATCGAGGAAATAAGCCCCTCCACCTTACTCCCAATTTGACACTCTCGGGAGAGTGCTTTAGGGGATGCTAATGCGTGTTTTGCCCTTCCTTGCTCCAACACGGGTCAGGCTCAGCACAGTGGAGAGGGAAAGACTCTGGCGGGGCGGAGGGGGTGGGGTGCGAGCTTTGTGCTCGCCCAGGGCCCTGCACTGGCCCCCTCCTCTGTCCTGCCCCTGAACATCCCAGACTACGTTGGCTACAGTCGCCTGCTCCTTGCCAGGCCTTTGTGTTGACTCTGATGAGCCTTTGGGCGTTTCATGTCACTCTAGGAGCTGGAAGAGAGCCTGCCTCATGACACGGGGTTGCAAGGAGAGCCACTGGCCGTGGAAGAGGACTGCTTGCCTGGCCTCGCTCAGGAGTCCCATCCTGCCCACCCCGGGCATCTCTCTCTTTCCTGCCCGCTGACACGGTCTTTCTCCGGAGGGAAGCAGTGAGGCTACATCTCCGCACAGTGCTGGGTGGCCTGGGGAAGGCCGGGCACATGCCAAGCGGGGAGCTGGACACAGGTCTCCACCGAGTGCTGTCGGTGGGCTGGCACCGGTGCCTGGGGCACGTGTGCTCCAGGCACTTCCCAAATAAGCTCCACTGGTGCGGCCTCCTCTTCACCTGGATGTTGAGTTCCAGGGCCTCCTGCCACGCCTCCTCCAGCAGGAACAGGGCCTGCGCAGGCGTACTGCTTTCCTGCCCTTCAGCCTGCTCCTGGTGGGGAATGCAGGTGTGCGGGCATGTCCGGGTGTCCTGCCTCATTTCAGCAGGGTCACTTGCTCCTGCTGGTTCCTTCTGTGGCCCCCACCTGGCCTCACAGAGCCCCACATCCTGCCCGTCAACCCCAAGGGGGACGCAAGGCCCTCAGCTCACCCAAGAGAGAACCCCCAACCTCCCTCTGCTCGTCCACCCACCCGCCTCAGCATATAGCACGGCCCAAGGCCCATCCCTGGGCCCTGGCACTGTCACGGTCCCTCTCCTGACCACAGGACCCACTGGCGCTGGTGAGTGCCCAAGCAGTTAGGCCGCTGTCTTTTCTCCCACGGCCAGTGACTTGCAGGGCTGTGCAGGACCCAGGAGTCCTGCTGGCCTGTCCCTCCATAACGTACCAGGGGCAGGGAGTCGCAGAGCTGCACCTCGGAGGTGCTCTGGGGCCTAGCAAGTGCAGGGGACCGGAGGGGGCCTGGGAGCATGCCTGGGGCCACTGGCACATCAGGACAGGGCAGGAGCCCAGGAGGGAGAATCCAAGCACACGGGTAGCAGGCCCGGCCGGCCCTGCCGAGCTCCACTGGGTTGAAGAGCGGCCCAGCAGGGGCTGTGCAGGGCGGGGAAATGGGGACTGCTCCCCAGCCTCACAGCCCCAGCCTGCGGGGCTGAGGGGCTGCCCTGGCCCACAGGGCCCTGGCCCACGCGTTTGCACATGGGAAGGGAGGCATCTGCACCTCCAGGCAGCAGTCAGCGGCTGGCAGGGTAGGGAGACTACGGGCCCTGCGGCAGATGAGCAGAGCCCGTGGGAGCACAAGGAGCAGCCGAGGGCTGACGGAGGCCCAGGGACAAGCACGGCTCATCCCAGCTTTGCCTGCCTGGAGAGCCCTGCAGCTGCAGCAAAAAGCCAGGCATCTGCGCTCCCAGGTGGCCGGCCGCACCGCTCCACCCCACAGCAACTCCCTCCTTTGCCCTTCACCCTTCCCCATGCAACCCTGAGAAGGGCTCCAGCGTCCCTGCACACCAGCCCTCAGAGCACCCCTGGGGCTGTGGGCACGTCAGGTGCAGCTGTGTCCTGGCCACCATGGTGTGCACCGTGCAGTGTCTCTGTGCGTGTGGAGAGCGCGGGCGCGTGTGCGGATGCGTGTGCAGCGTCAATGGTGTGCCAGGCTGGCGCACGTGCACTGTGCAGGTGCAGGCCTGGCTGTGCGGGAGGGTCTTGGTGAGTGAGAGGTGTGAGCTGTGTGCGTAGCCGTCCTGTGGAGGGTAATGAAGGAAGGGGCATGTGTCTGTGCGTGTGTCTGTGCGCTGTGCTGAGAACGGGTTAGGCGGTGGTGTGCATGCACGTGCACTCTGTGGCACGCGTGCCTGCATGCTGCGGCCCGTGTGTGGGCGATATTCTGTTCAGGCTCTACAAAATAACTGGAGGAGCACATGGGTTTGTACAGCTCTTCCTTTCATCTTTCAGGAGCACGCTTCCAGACTTCGCCGCAATAGTCACGTTTCCTCTGCACCACCAGCAAGTCCTGGTCCCTTTCCCTTTGAGCCTGGAGAGTCATCCGCTGCCCAGGGCTAGGGCATGGAAAAGGAACCGTTTGGTTTCAGGCACAGGCAGAAGGGCACGGAAATGCTGCAGGCCTAGCGCAGGGCACATCTTCTGGCCTCTGCCTCTGCTGGCATTCCTATGCTTTCTCGGATGGGCGAGGGGCCCCCTGGGGTGCGAGGCAAGGACATGACCACATGACTACCACGGGCAGGTAATCAGCCTGCACAGGAGTCAGGCGCGGGATGAGACTTTGGCCCAAACTGGCATCAAAGCACACGGCAAGGCCTCCACGTGTGGAGACTTGGGGAGGCAAGGACGGAGCGTGCCTTTGGAAAAGGGAGAGCCAAAGCGTCGCTCCAGGAATCCTGTCACCTTGGGTAGCCCCCGTGTTCTGGTCCCACCTGGGAATCCTACCCCTGAGAGCCCAACACCTGCCCCTGGGCTGGAAGGCTGCCTGCTCCCAGGCCACAGCCTCCAAAGCCTGTTGCTCTCCCTCGACGGGTGCCAGAAAAAGACCCCCCCCCCCCTTCCTCTGGGCTGCTCCTGGGTGTGGAAGGAAGGCCAGTGCAGGGGAAGGCAAAACAGCACCCCCAGCTGGAGAAATTTACCAGAGGAAGCGCTTCTCTTGGGAATTCCTCTGCCGATTCAGCTCTACCCTCTGCTTCCACTCTTCCCGACGCGCTTGGTAAGTCTCCAAGACTTGCAGGGTGTGGCTTGCTCGTACAGAAAGCTGCCTGCAAGAGCAGGGAAAAAGTTCCCTCTCCCCTTCTGGCTGAGGCCCTCCTGCCTCTCCCCTCCACCAGCCCCTGCACACCCGCTCCCGCTGGCGGTGCCCGCAGCCTTCAACTTGCCCCATGCAGCTTGGGGCTGCCTGGCATCGGGGCCTTGCCCAAGGCATTGCCACGTCAACAGAAATCAGGGGACACCATACCCAGCCCCATGGCTCAGGAACTGCGCTTCCTCACACCTCGGACAGGTGCTGCCACTGCACCTTTCCAGGCCGGGGCTGGGGCCGGGGCCCGGGCCCGGGCACACTTACTCTTTGTGCAGCCGCGGCAGTCTCTCGGGCTTCCTCTTCTCTGCTCGGGGCACGAAGGCAGCAGTGCTCGCCTCTTTCCCAAGCGGGGGCCCTGGTGAGGCTGGCCGAACCTCCGGCAGTGGTTCAGCATGCCGCCAAGCCTGCGTTGGCGCCAGAGGACAACTCTGAAGCTGCTTCTCACCTCCCTCACGTGCTCTCAACTCTCAGCACGAGGAGAAGCCAGCCACTACAGGGCCTGTGCGTCCCCCCAGCACACTTGTGTCTGCTTTGCCCTCAGAAAGCCCCATGAGGAGCACAGCGCCAGGCAGGGACCCTGCACTCGTAGCCTGGCCACGCTTCACCACACTTCCCTGCTGGCCCCTCTGCTTACCTGTGCTGCCTTGTGCTGATGCCCGCAAGCAGGAATTGCAGTTCGAGGTCTGCCTTGAGCAGGTCCTTCCTGCTTGCCGTCCTCTTCCGCCTTAGAGGAGCTCTCCCGAATTGTCTGCAGCCGGCTAAAAACACACAAGCCGCGTGAGGTGATTGGAGTTCCGGGTGAGGCTGTTCTGCATCTTGCGCTCACAAGCGGCTCGGGGCCAGCCTCTGCAGCACAAGGCAGTTCTGCTGGAGCTTTTGGTGTAGCTGAGTCCTTGCGTTCATGTCAACAGTGAGGAAAGAAAGCCTTGAGCTGCAGCACTGGCAGCGGGCCCAGGAGGCCCTAAGGAAAGCTCGGGATGCCCAGGTGTGGGCCCTCTCTGGGTGGCACAAGGGGAAAACCAATGCCGTTTGCAGCACCCAGAGCCTGCAGAGACCACTAGGCACCTCCTGCCAAAGGCACTGAAGTCAGGGACGTGCTCAGAAAGACTCTGTTTTGGGGTGAAACGGGACTATTAGTGGGGGAGCCACTGTCGGGGAAGGAGGAAGTGTACTAGGCACACAAGCAAGCCCGGCATGTAGTTCTCTCTGGTATGTAGTTCTCTCTGGCACTCCTCCTGTGCCAGACAACCGCCACACCCCTGCCCCTGCCACCCCAGCCCAACAACCTTCGGAAGAAATTCACAGGCATTACGTCCAACCTAAAAAGCAGGGAAAACAGACCCTACTCTCTGCTGCTGGGGCAGGGGCTTCTGACTTTCACATTCCTCTGAGAAGTGCTCTCATTCCCACTGCAACCAAAGGAGGGCCCTTCACATCCATAGGGGAGCAGAAAAACACCCGCCACTGCTGCAGTACTTCTTGCATCAACGCCAGTCCCTGGGACACCACTTGACAACCTCACAGACTTCATACCCACAGAGCGTACAGAAACAGAAACAGCTCCCTCCCTCCCAGAAGCCCAAAAGCACACGGCCACCCACATGCTTTGCTCCAAGAGCCTCACCTGGCAGCTGGCTTGTTTCCCCTGCTTTCCCATGCCTTTCCTCCCTTCCAGCTGGCCCCAGAGAACGGGGGTGGAGAAAGCCTTTCTCGAGACAGGAGGCGCCCACCACAAGCACTGCCTGGAAGTAGCAAGGCAGAGGAGGCTCCTCAGCAAGCATCGTTCTTTGTCACCATTTGAACAAGAAGGACAGGCAGCTGTGCTCCAGCATCGGACCAAAGAGCCCAATTCCCTTGGAGCTTTGCTCCCAAGCAGGTCTTAGGCCCTTGCTGGCGCACGATCGCGTCCAGCCTTTCCTTTCTGCAGGGCAGTCTTCTGCCCTAGAGTTCTGTGCTGCTTCTACTGCTTTCTCTAGCCCTTAGGCTTCAAAAAGGGGACATGGCTGGCAGGTCCTGGGGACCTCATGCTACTCTCTCCTTTGGCGTGGCTGCAGGCTGGAGGGCAGAGTGTCACACGAGAAGGGGAACAGATTCCTGCCCATCTCTAAGGCGCTCACATGCACAGACTTGCAAGCTAGAGCAGGGCCCCGAGTGCCAGGGCAAAGTGCCCCTCAGCAGTGGCAGCTGCAGTTGGAGCTGCACAACTGCCCCGAGAGCCCCTTCCAGGAGGAGTGCCCCCAGATCTGTCGTGATGAGCAAAGAGAGGCACAGGAGAAGCAGGCCACTAGGCCCGGCACGGCATGTTAAGCTTGCCTCCAGCCCCTCCGCTGCACAGGACAAAAGGAAAACAAACACACCTCTCTCACCAGCCAGCTGGCACTTTACCTTTTCCCTCAGTCTGCTTGTTCTGCTCCCTGTCTTTTGCCGGCCCGCCTTTGGCAGCCTCCCGACACCCTCCGGAGGAAGATGCTGGTCGCACAGGCACAGGCGTGATGACCTCACCCTCACTCCTGGAAACAAGAAAGGGACGAGAGAGACGCTGACAGCAGAGCCTTGCAGAAACCTCCTCTACATGCTTGCCCTCCATCTAGAAAGAGAAAGTCACCAAAAGACTTGTTGGCCGCCCTTCACGTTGCAGTCGGACAGAGTCTACGCAAGAAACAACCCCTTCAAAGAGCTCCAAGAGCACAAGGTCACCCTCAGCCTTTTCTCCAAGAGCCTCACCTGGCAGGCAACTTCCTTCCTTTGCTTTTCCACTCCTCCTGCTTTCTCCCCCCAGCACCAGGTGACGCAGGTGGCAAAGGCCTTTCTTGAGCAAGCAGGCACGCAGCAGGAGCACTCCCTGCAGGCAGGAAAGGAGAAGGCTCTGCAGAAAGCGTCTTTGGGAGCACTTGGTCCAGAAGGACAGGCAGATCTGCTCCAGCACCGCATCAAACAGCCTGATCCCCCGGGAGCCGCGCTCTCTAAGAGCTCTTGCTCCCTAGCACGTCCTTGGCACACCTTAGCAGCCTCTTAGCAGTCCACCTTAGCAGCCTCTTAGCAGTCCTCTCCAGGCAATCTTGCTCCCCACCTTCACATGCCCGGCATCCGCCAGAGAGGCAGACCCCCTCCAGCACTGACACCTCGGGCCCAAATGTCCTAAAGCGAAAGAGGAGCTTGCGCTGGCCACCAGGGCGCAGCACCCCGGGGCAAAACTCTCCCAGGCAGCACATCCTGACCAGGGCTCCAACCACCTACCTACTGCCGAGGACCAACGGAACAAACACGCGCACACACACAAACACACGCCCGCCTGCACACCCTCCTCTCGCTCGCCAGTCACCTGTGGCCTGACCTTTTCCGTCCGCCCGCTCTTCCTCTTTCGGGCGTGTCCGGGATCCCTTGCAGGAAGACGCCACTTGCTGCTTCTCACGGGGAAGCTTCAACTCAAATCTGGAAATGACAAGACGCCACGGTGAAGAGAAGGCACCACTTCCCCTTTGCCTCCTGCCGGCCTTGTACTCAGAAAGAAGGCCTTTCGGGGCACGTGGGGCCCTCCAGGCTCACCCAAGACATGCTTAGGTCACAAACACAGGCCCTGTATGGATCGGGTGCCTTCCACACGATGCCTTTCCTCGGCCAGCCACACACAGCACATTCGGGAACCTTGGCTTTTGGAAGCCTCACCCACGAGAAAGAGACCAGTCACAGGAAAATGTGGCCCCCATTCCTCTCTAGGCCTAAGATTGGTTAGCAGTGCCAAACACCGCCACTATTGCCTGTTCCACCCTGGGGAGACCCCCAGAGTCCCAAGTACTTGCAGACAGCAAGCTAGGAAAGAGTTGCTCCGCAGCAAGTCCTTCCTGAGGAGACAAGCTCCAGCAGGACGCTGCTACCAAGCACGAGCTGAGAAGCAAACGTACCGTGGCAACATGAAGACGCTTCTGGGACCCATGCGGAAAGCCGCGCTCCTTCTTCCTTTTACCACCAGGTGTCTCGTCCCTGGCGTCTGAAACAGACACCGAGGTACGTGAGAGCATGCCAGCGCCATTACTGCCTTGCTCCTAAAGGCAGCAAATCTTTCTTGGGCTCAGGGAAGATGCTGCCCCTGGGACACCCTGAAACAAAGCTGTCTTTCCAAATACTAGCCCTCAACGAGGAAAGCAGAAGATGCCCAGCTCAGAGTGCAGAAGGAGGAACACCGTTGCCAGGCGCTTTGCAAGGGCGAGACTCAAGACGGTCAAGGAGGACGCTCCTTCTCTCTGCCTGCAGACATCAGGCACAGGAGAAGGCGTGTGGTTCGCCAGGGTTTCTGCAGGCTGGCGTTTGCCTCTGGAAGGTCTTGCTCTGCCCCTTCTTGGAAAGACAACTCCTGGCTCAGGCGTGCTCTTAGCCCCACAGTGTCTCCAAGCATTCACATGCTTGCATCCATCGCGTGGAAGAGCAGAAAGAGCCGGCCCTTGCTCGGCCTCTGCCCGGTGGCTAAGACCTGCGGGTGCCAACTCCCTCATGGGGGTGCAAGCAGCTGGGCAGGGCCTGATGAGGGATCTTTGGGAACACAGCCTGACCCAAAGGCCCTGGCCCTGGCCCAGAGAACACGCGGGGCAGAGCCCCCCAAGACAGCAGCAGAGAGAAGGAAGAGACAGGCCCGGGAACCAGTGGCTGGGCTACAGCCTTCTTGCATCTCTCTGAGCAAATCTGCTGGCCCTCTGCAGGAGCGAGCCCTTCAGCTCTGACTGCTTTCACATCGCAGCTGCCTAAGGACACCTGGCAGCTTGCGCTCAAGGACAGGGCCCCACGAGAGAGCTGGGGAAGGGCGTTGGGCTGGCGCAAGGAGACATGCCAAGCAGCGGGCGGATGCACGCGTGGCCCAGAAGAGCCTCGCTCATGCCGCAAGGGCCTCCAGGGGCCCTGGGAAGGCCTGATTAGCGCCAGAGTCATCGACTTACCCCCAGCAGAGCTTCTAGCAGCTTTCCAGTGCCATCCATGCTGAGGAGGAAGTCGTCATAAAACCTCATTGTCACTTCCTTCTTCCGTACAGAAAGAATGCCAATGCCCTTGAAGACAAAGTCCACGTCCTGTCTTTTTGACATGGCCCAGAAGAACGCCATCGCGGTCTCATGTATGGAACACTGCACCGTTGTCAAAGGCATGCGGGCACACACGGAGAGATTCTTGTACTGCAGAGGGACTATTCTTACGTCACCTAGACCGCAGCAAAAGACAAACAACGTCACCTCGGCAGCAGGCTCCAAGAACAAGGGGACAAGACTTTCTGGCAAGACGCTGCTGCTACAGAGCAGGCTCTTGAATCCCCTGCTGCAGCGCCTAGGAGCGGTTTATGGAGTCCCTCCTGGGAAGAGGCCGAGCACTCTGCAAACTCACGGGCTCAGGGGGGCAGCAGTCATTTGGCCAGGGCAGGAAGCAAAAGAAGAAAACTAACCATCCCGAAGGAACCCTTGACCGGAGGGCAGGACAAGGCGGGCAGATGGGTGCAGGGCCCACGACAAAGGGCCCGGCGCCACGCCATTGTGCCCTCTGGCTAAGCCGATGCCACGTCGATAGATACAAGGGCGAAGCAAAGCGCAAGGACGGCACCGCAGCCCGTAAGGACCATTCGGCCCCTCTGGCCCTTGGTAGCCAGCAAAAGTCTCCCTGCGCTGCTGGGGCCAGCGGCCTATCCCTCCCACGCACCCCGCTGCAGGCGTATTACTAGCAAAGCACACCCGGGGGCCCCTCTGAGCACCTGCTCCTGGCTGGCCTGTCCAGCTCAAACAAGCCAAAGTTGCTCTCAGGCCACTTTGAGGCGTTCAGCCACGTCTTCAGAGCAGTTGGCCTGCCCCTCAAGCTTGGGGCAAGGGCAGGCAAAGGTTTTTAACCTGTCTTCTTACCAGGAATGTCTTCTTGAGCGCCCCTGGCCTGGTATTCCTGGGCAACAACCTCCGAAATACGAAACATGGGTCTCCGAACGATCGAAAGCTCCCCGTTCACGGAGCACTCGGAGTGCTTCAGAACATAGAACACCCCCACTCCTAGTATCTTGACACCCTGAGAACAGCAGCAAAGAGGGAGAGAAGGAACAAGCATCAGTAGCCTGGAGACACAAAAACTGTCCGATGGCTTGCCAGAGCGTGGGGGCTGCTGCTCTGCGCCCTGCCCACCCCTAGCATGCCGAGGGCAAGATGGGCCACTTGGGAAAGCTTTGGAGAGAAAGCACATACTCCAGACCTTTCTTTCCTCTTGCTCCTCTGCTCTCCTCAAAAATCTCTTTGCACAAGCAACAGCAGAGACAACATTCCTCCCCTCCATACAGGTGGGGGGAGGGGGTGGCAGGGAGGGGAGCAGGGGGCATTTCCAACAGTGGGCACCAAGTCCTTGGCACTCTGTGGCACAGGGATGTCAGGGCCAGGCAAACCGCCAGCATTTCCGGAGGGGAGGAACAGGACACAAGACCCACCTTGTTCTCTGCCAAGCGCTCTAGAATGTATTCTGAGACGCTGTCCCAAATGCTAACAATCTCTGGAAAGCAAGGCAAAGAGGTATCATGCGCCAAGTCAGCAAGCTCACTACCTTTCAGCACCCCGCTCCCCAGGCAGGTGGCAAGTGCAGGTGAGATGAAACGTACCGCCACCCCAAGCCAAAACACGCAAGGCGCTCCCCAGGACGGCCCTTCCGGACCTCAGCCGCAAGGACACTGCAGGGACGCCTCCGCCCACTTCTAAGCAAGGCTCCTGTCCTTTCAGGTGGCCATGCCAAAGGGCGACCCACCCGCTCGGGAAACGGGGACTAGGTTCCCACAGCAGCGAGAAGACCGTGCAGTGCCTACCCACAGGAGTCACCCACGCTCAGGGCAGCCCCAGCTGCCTCCCCTGCAGGGACCATTTTCACCTCCATTCAACGCCTGCACACACACACGCTCTGCACGGCCACCCGAGCAGCCCCAGCCCTTTCAGCCAGCTGCCAGCTCAGGGCACGCAATCCCCACTGCGAGGCAACCCACGGCTTCTGCCTGCACGTGCCCTGGAAGGCACGGGCAGAGGAAGCTCCTCAGGACAACGAGCCAGCCGGCCCGGCTGCCAAACTCACCCCTGGGCTGCCAACGGTCGAGCGGCCTGCTCTCCCGTGCCACCCACTCGCCCTGTCCAGCCCTTCCCTACAGAGCCCAGCGCTTCCACTGCCTGTCTCGCAGCTCATACCGTCTACAGCCTTACCGTAACGGTTGAGATTCCTGAGCGTTGGAAACATGTCATGCCACAGTTTCGCCATCTTCGCGCCCCCTCGCGCTCAATGGGGCCCTGTAGCAGGAGGGTGACGAGGAAACTTCTCTTCCCAGGAGCCGCCTCCTCCTCCTCCTCTGCACTTCCCCAGGTAGGCTCCAGCGCTGTCGCGCGGCCTCCCTTCGCCCTCTCGGTGCGCTGCAAAGCAGCTCCTCCAGAGAAGAGCGGTGGCGAGAGCAGCCCCAGCACCTGCACGTGCCAAGGCCTCGCAGGGAAGTGTGGGCAGGGCTCGGGGGCCCCGTGGCGGGAGGGGAGCTGTGACTGTGATGCGGCATGTCCCACTGTGAGCCCAGCCCGTGTCACCAAGGGGCTCACAGGCACCCTTACCGTCCAAAGCATTTCTCTTGGGCCCACAGGAGGGGCAATTTCACAGCCCCAGAGCAGCCAGACCGCAAAGGGGTTTCAGCAGGTCTCCGCTCTGACCTCCTGCTGCAAGTGCGGCTGACCAGAGCAGACTTCCCAGGCCCGGGCGCCACTGAGGGGCCACTGGCTCCATGGATTCCCCCACCACCCCGGGCCCCTGGGCCAGTGCTCCACCACCCTTAGGCTACAGCGCTTTTCCCCGTCTCTCATGGCAATTGCCCCCACTGCCACTACTGCCATTGCCCATCCTCCCGGCCCCCCCCCACCCGGCACCTCTGGGAAGGCTCTGCCTCCACCCTCTCACCCCCCTCCCGTTAGGCCCCTGCCGCCTGATCCTCTTGCGCCTTCTCTTCTCCCGGCTCAACAGCCCCACGCCCTCAGCCTCTCCTCGCACTGCTGGGCTCCAGCTGCCCACCAGCTCCCAGCCCGCCCCACAACGAACGGCTCCTCCAGGGCCACGCTCCCTTCCTGGTGTCCCTGCCCCCCTGCAGCTCCCCCACGGGCCACAGTCCCCTCAGAGGCGCACCTCCTCTGGCATGAAGCGCCTCCTTCCAAAAGTACCTCTCCAGCCATGTCCCCAGCAACGGCTCCTTGCACGGCTCGCCTTCGCTTCCTTCTGCTTTTCTCCAGAAACACGCCTCTGCACCCTTCTCCTCACGAGTGCCCCTTCCTGTGGCTCCACGGAGGCCGCCCCCAGCTGCGGGATCTGCGGCCCTGCCGCCGCATGCCCCAGGCAGGGGCCGGGCCTCGGTGCCCCGCTCCTCCCTCCCTCCCTCCCTGCCTGCCTGCCTGCCTGCCTGCCTGCCTGCCTGCCCGCCCGCTGCCCCAGCGTTGGGGGAAAGCCTTGCCCGGGCCCTGGGCGGCGCTGCGGGCTCCCTGCTGTGCCCAGAGCCCCCGGCCCCGCACGGGCAGCCCCGAGCAGCACGCCCAGGTGGCACTGCTTGCTGCGCAGTAAGGACTGGTGCCAGGGACTGTCGGGGATGGGGGAGGCCCCGCTGCCCGCGGGGAGGCGGGAGGCAGGCAGCGTTGAGCCGGGGCCCGGCAGCCCACCGGGAGCTGGTGGGGGTGTGGGGCAGAGCCATAGCAAGGGAAGGGGCCAGAGTGCAGGAGGCAATCCCAGGTGCCCCCTCCCCGAGCAGAGGGGCCTGGGAGAAGGCAGGGGGTCAGGGCCGGGCCGGGGGCTGGTGGCCGGGTGCTTGGCAGCGCCATGCTGACCTGCTCATGCCAGGGCATGGCTGCTTTGCGCCGATTGCAGGCAGTGTCCCCCCGCGGAGGAGCTGGCCCCTGCTGGCTTCCCCTTGGGCCATGCAGCTGCCTGCCAGTGCTCAAGGTCCCGCCGGGGCTCCAGCGACGCTGGGAGAGGTGCCGAGGGGGCACCGGCTGCTGCTAGCAACTTCCCGGGGACCCCTGAGGCAGTGGCTGGTGCTGAGGGAAGGGCAGCGGGCAAGGAGCCGCAGGCAGCACTTGTTTGACCCATGCGTTGCCTCTGCTTGCAGGCCTCACTGCCCAAGGCATTGGGACTTGAGCGCGGCAGCCAGGCGAGGCAGGGCAGCTGCCGCTGAGGCAGCAGAGCCAAGCCCCAAGCCCCTCCGCTCGGTGAGGCTTGGGAAGGGCAGAGCTGGGAGAAGCTGGTGCCCCTCAAACCTCGTTCTCCCAGCAGAGCAGAGGGCACGTAAGGCAGCGCTTTCAGCCAGTGAAAATTGCTGGCTCATGCCTTCCTTTTTCAGAGGCCTGGTTTGCGCAAGGCCAGCGGTGCTGCCTGCCCACCAGTGCCCACCCAGGCTGCGGTCGGAGGAGACCTGCTCCTTGCATTGGTCCCGACCAGAGTTCGGCACCAGAAGACACAGCCCCTGAGGGGGCACCGCAGCACACAAGTGTGGCTTGGCATGCCTGGCTCACCAGCAGAAAGGGACCATGCAGACTAAGGTGGAGTCAATCAGCCAGAACGGAGCACAGAGCAACAATACAGTTGAAAACACAAAGCCTAGCTAAGTGTGTGTGAGGTTCCCCGTGGGGAGCCCCGTGATGCTTCTGGGGAGGCCTTGGGCAGGGAGGTGCCTCCTGCCGAGGCCCCCGGCAGCTGGGATGCCGGCTGCAGGGCTTTCGGCAGCTCCAGCTTCCCTCTTCCTGCCCTGCCAGGGGTGAAGGCCAGGCTGCCTGCAGGGATGGGCTACTGCCGCCCCCAGGCCTCCTGAGGAGGGGCAGTGCAGCCCCAAAACCACCTTGCAAAGCCGGCAGCCCTGGGCGTGGGCTGAGGTGGGTGCCAGGGTGCACGCTGGAGCGCAGACTCTGGGATCCACAGGCCTCCAAGGCCAGGGCCTGCAGGGCCAGGGCAGGGATGACGAGGCTCTGGGGCTCTGACCCTGCAAGAGAGACCGCAGGAACACCTTGTGCTGGCCCTGGGCTGAGAGCAGAGGGGAGCAGGAGGCTTCGTGGCCTCCACGCCCCAAACCAACAGCAAATTTGTGCCCAAAAGCTCTCAGAGGAGGCTTCAGTCCCGGTCAGCTGCCCGTGTCCTGCACTGATTTCGTATGCTCAAACCTTGTGATGGGCAGAAGGCAACATGCTTGTACCCCAAGGCAGCCCCCTTTAGTGGCCAAGCCAAGGACCTGCTCTTAGCATCACTGCAGGAGTAACCGTCTAATTAAAGGCTTGCAATTAGCCCACCTCCAATTAGTGCACAGCAACTCAAACAAAGGGTCTTCTTAAAGGACAAGTCTCCTTAATGCAACCTAAATGGTCCTACGTTCCCTGTGCAGGGGCGACCCTTCTACATCCCCCACCGCCAAGGCTGCGGCGCGCATGGGCATGGGCATTGGCTTCAGGGTCCCAGCTCCTTCCTCAGTGGGAGGCAGCTGCTGCTGGTGGCTTCCTCCATCGCATAGTTGGGCTGACACTATTAAGCCTGCTCCTAATAGGCTCTCTTAAGGCTAATAATGTGGCATACATAGCCAACAAATGCTAGAAGGAGTCACCAAAACTAAAGCAGCACTTTAAAATGCAACTCCTACATTTAGCATCGAGGAAATAAGCCCCTCCACCTTACTCCCAATTTGACACTCTCGGGAGAGTGCTTTAGGGGATGCTAATGCGTGTTTTGCCCTTCCTTGCTCCAACACGGGTCAGGCTCAGCACAGTGGAGAGGGAAAGACTCTGGCGGGGCGGAGGGGGTGGGGTGCGAGCTTTGTGCTCGCCCAGGGCCCTGCACTGGCCCCCTCCTCTGTCCTGCCCCTGAACATCCCAGACTACGTTGGCTACAGTCGCCTGCTCCTTGCCAGGCCTTTGTGTTGACTCTGATGAGCCTTTGGGCGTTTCATGTCACTCTAGGAGCTGGAAGAGAGCCTGCCTCATGACACGGGGTTGCAAGGAGAGCCACTGGCCGTGGAAGAGGACTGCTTGCCTGGCCTCGCTCAGGAGTCCCATCCTGCCCACCCCGGGCATCTCTCTCTTTCCTGCCCGCTGACACGGTCTTTCTCCGGAGGGAAGCAGTGAGGCTACATCTCCGCACAGTGCTGGGTGGCCTGGGGAAGGCCGGGCACATGCCAAGCGGGGAGCTGGACACAGGTCTCCACCGAGTGCTGTCGGGGGGCTGGCACCGGTGCCTGGGGCACGTGTGCTCCAGGCACTTCCCAAATAAGCTCCACTGGTGCGGCCTCCTCTTCACCTGGATGTTGAGTTCCAGGGCCTCCTGCCACGCCTCCTCCAGCAGGAACAGGGCCTGCGCAGGCGTACTGCTTTCCTGCCCTTCAGCCTGCTCCTGGTGGGGAATGCAGGTGTGCGGGCATGTCCGGGTGTCCTGCCTCATTTCAGCAGGGTCACTTGCTCCTGCTGGTTCCTTCTGTGGCCCCCACCTGGCCTCACAGAGCCCCACATCCTGCCCGTCAACCCCAAGGGGGACGCAAGGCCCTCAGCTCACCCAAGAGAGAACCCCCAACCTCCCTCTGCTCGTCCACCCACCCGCCTCAGCATATAGCACGGCCCAAGGCCCATCCCTGGGCCCTGGCACTGTCACGGTCCCTCTCCTGACCACAGGACCCACTGGCGCTGGTGAGTGCCCGAGCAGTTAGGCCGCTGTCTTTTCTCCCATGGCCAGTGACTTGCAGGGCTGTGCAGGACCCAGGAGTCCTGCTGGCCTGTCCCTCCATAACGTACCAGGGGCAGGGAGTCGCAGAGCTGCACCTCGGAGGTGCTCTGGGGCCTAGCAAGTGCAGGGGACCGGAGGGGGCCTGGGAGCATGCCTGGGGCCACTGGCACATCAGGACAGGGCAGGAGCCCAGGAGGGAGAATCCAAGCACATGGGTAGCAGGCCCGGCCGGCCCTGCCGAGCTCCACTGGGTTGAAGAGCGGCCCAGCAGGGGCTGTGCAGGGCGGGGAAATGGGGACTGCTCCCCAGCCTCACAGCCCCAGCCTGCGGGGCTGAGGGGCTGCCCTGGCCCACAGGGCCCTGGCCCACGCGTTTGCACATGGGAAGGGAGGCATCTGCACCTCCAGGCAGCAGTCAGCGGCTGGCAGGGTAGGGAGACTACGGGCCCTGCGGCAGATGAGCAGAGCCCGTGGGAGCACAAGGAGCAGCCGAGGGCTGACGGAGGCCCAGGGACAAGCACGGCTCATCCCAGCTTTGCCTGCCTGGAGAGCCCTGCAGCTGCAGCAAAAAGCCAGGCATCTGCGCTCCCAGGTGGCCGGCCGCACCGCTCCACCCCACAGCAACTCCCTCCTTTGCCCTTCACCCTTCCCCATGCAACCCTGAGAAGGGCTCCAGCGTCCCTGCACACCAGCCCTCAGAGCACCCCTGGGGCTGTGGGCACGTCAGGTGCAGCTGTGTCCTGGCCACCATGGTGTGCACCGTGCAGTGTCTCTGTGCGTGTGGAGAGCGCGGGCGCGTGTGCGGATGCGTGTGCAGCGTCAATGGTGTGCCGGGCTGGCGCACGTGCACTGTGCAGGTGCAGGCCTGGCTGTGCGGGAGGGTCTTGGTGAGTGAGAGGTGTGAGCTGTGTGCGTAGCCGTCCTGTGGAGGGTAATGAAGGAAGGGGCATGTGTCTGTGCGTGTGTCTGTGCGCTGTGCTGAGAACGGGTTAGGCGGTGGTGTGCATGCACGTGCACTCTGTGGCGCGCGTGCCTGCATGCTGCGGCCCGTGTGTGGGCGATATTCTGTTCAGGCTCTACAAAATAACTGGAGGAGCACATGGGTTTGTACAGCTCTTCCTTTCATCTTTCAGGAGCACGCTTCCAGACTTCGCCGCAATAGTCACGTTTCCTCTGCACCACCAGCAAGTCCTGGTCCCTTTCCCTTTGAGCCTGGAGAGTCATCCGCTGCCCAGGGCTAGGGCATGGAAAAGGAACCGTTTGGTTTCAGGCACAGGCAGAAGGGCACGGAAATGCTGCAGGCCTAGCGCAGGGCACATCTTCTGGCCTCTGCCTCTGCTGGCATTCCTATGCTTTCTCGGATGGGCGAGGGGCCCCCTGGGGTGCGAGGCAAGGACATGACCACATGACTACCACGGGCAGGTAATCAGCCTGCACAGGAGTCAGGCGCGGGATGAGACTTTGGCCCAAACTGGCATCAAAGCACACGGCAAGGCCTCCACGTGTGGAGACTTGGGGAGGCAAGGACGGAGCGTGCCTTTGGAAAAGGGAGAGCCAAAGCGTCGCTCCAGGAATCCTGTCACCTTGGGTAGCCCCCGTGTTCTGGTCCCACCTGGGAATCCTACCCCTGAGAGCCCAACACCTGCCCCTGGGCTGGAAGGCTGCCTGCTCCCAGGCCACAGCCTCCAAAGCCTGTTGCTCTCCCTCGACGGGTGCCAGAAAAAGACCCCCCCCCCTTCCTCTGGGCTGCTCCTGGGTGTGGAAGGAAGGCCAGTGCAGGGGAAGGCAAAACAGCACCCCCAGCTGGAGAAATTTACCAGAGGAAGCGCTTCTCTTGGGAATTCCTCTGCCGATTCAGCTCTACCCTCTGCTTCCACTCTTCCCGACGCGCTTGGTAAGTCTCCAAGACTTGCAGGGTGTGGCTTGCTCGTACAGAAAGCTGCCTGCAAGAGCAGGGAAAAAGTTCCCTCTCCCCTTCTGGCTGAGGCCCTCCTGCCTCTCCCCTCCACCAGCCCCTGCACACCCGCTCCCGCTGGCGGTGCCCGCAGCCTTCAACTTGCCCCATGCAGCTTGGGGCTGCCTGGCATCGGGGCCTTGCCCAAGGCATTGCCACGTCAACAGAAATCAGGGGACACCATACCCAGCCCCATGGCTCAGGAACTGCGCTTCCTCACACCTCGGACAGGTGCTGCCACTGCACCTTTCCAGGCCGGGGCTGGGGCCGGGGCCCGGGCCCGGGCACACTTACTCTTTGTGCAGCCGCGGCAGTCTCTCGGGCTTCCTCTTCTCTGCTCGGGGCACGAAGGCAGCAGTGCTCGCCTCTTTCCCAAGCGGGGGCCCTGGTGAGGCTGGCCGAACCTCCGGCAGTGGTTCAGCATGCCGCCAAGCCTGCGTTGGCGCCAGAGGACAACTCTGAAGCTGCTTCTCACCTCCCTCACGTGCTCTCAACTCTCAGCACGAGGAGAAGCCAGCCACTACAGGGCCTGTGCGTCCCCCCAGCACACTTGTGTCTGCTTTGCCCTCAGAAAGCCCCATGAGGAGCACAGCGCCAGGCAGGGACCCTGCACTCGTAGCCTGGCCACGCTTCACCACACTTCCCTGCTGGCCCCTCTGCTTACCTGTGCTGCCTTGTGCTGATGCCCGCAAGCAGGAATTGCAGTTCGAGGTCTGCCTTGAGCAGGTCCTTCCTGCTTGCCGTCCTCTTCCGCCTTAGAGGAGCTCTCCCAAATTGTCTGCAGCCGGCTAAAAACACACAAGCCGCGTGAGGTGATTGGAGTTCCGGGTGAGGCTGTTCTGCATCTTGCGCTCACAAGCGGCTCGGGGCCAGCCTCTGCAGCACAAGGCAGTTCTGCTGGAGCTTTTGGTGTAGCTGAGTCCTTGCGTTCATGTCAACAGTGAGGAAAGAAAGCCTTGAGCTGCAGCACTGGCAGCGGGCCCAGGAGGCCCTAAGGAAAGCTCGGGATGCCCAGGTGTGGGCCCTCTCTGGGTGGCACAAGGGGAAAACCAATGCCGTTTGCAGCACCCAGAGCCTGCAGAGACCACTAGGCACCTCCTGCCAAAGGCACTGAAGTCAGGGACGTGCTCAGAAAGACTCTGTTTTGGGGTGAAACGGGACTATTAGTGGGGGAGCCACTGTCGGGGAAGGAGGAAGTGTACTAGGCACACAAGCAAGCCCGGCATGTAGTTCTCTCTGGTATGTAGTTCTCTCTGGCACTCCTCCTGTGCCAGACAACCGCCACACCCCTGCCCCTGCCACCCCAGCCCAACAACCTTCGGAAGAAATTCACAGGCATTACGTCCAACCTAAAAAGCAGGGAAAACAGACCCTACTCTCTGCTGCTGGGGCAGGGGCTTCTGACTTTCACATTCCTCTGAGAAGTGCTCTCATTCCCACTGCAACCAAAGGAGGGCCCTTCACATCCATAGGGGAGCAGAAAAACACCCGCCACTGCTGCAGTACTTCTTGCATCAACGCCAGTCCCTGGGACACCACTTGACAACCTCACAGACTTCATACCCACAGAGCGTACAGAAACAGAAACAGCTCCCTCCCTCCCAGAAGCCCAAAAGCACACGGCCACCCGCATGCTTTGCTCCAAGAGCCTCACCTGGCAGCTGGCTTGTTTCCCCTGCTTTCCCATGCCTTTCCTCCCTTCCAGCTGGCCCCAGAGAACGGGGGTGGAGAAAGCCTTTCTCGAGACAGGAGGCGCCCACCACAAGCACTGCCTGGAAGTAGCAAGGCAGAGGAGGCTCCTCAGCAAGCATCGTTCTTTGTCACCATTTGAACAAGAAGGACAGGCAGCTGTGCTCCAGCATCGGACCAAAGAGCCCAATTCCCTTGGAGCTTTGCTCCCAAGCAGGTCTTAGGCCCTTGCTGGCGCACGATCGCGTCCAGCCTTTCCTTTCTGCAGGGCAGTCTTCTGCCCTAGAGTTCTGTGCTGCTTCTACTGCTTTCTCTAGCCCTTAGGCTTCAAAAAGGGGACATGGCTGGCAGGTCCTGGGGACCTCATGCTACTCTCTCCTTTGGCGTGGCTGCAGGCTGGAGGGCAGAGTGTCACACGAGAAGGGGAACAGATTCCTGCCCATCTCTAAGGCGCTCACATGCACAGACTTGCAAGCTAGAGCAGGGCCCCGAGTGCCAGGGCAAAGTGCCCCTCAGCAGTGGCAGCTGCAGTTGGAGCTGCACAACTGCCCCGAGAGCCCCTTCCAGGAGGAGTGCCCCCAGATCTGTCGTGATGAGCAAAGAGAGGCACAGGAGAAGCAGGCCACTAGGCCCGGCACGGCATGTTAAGCTTGCCTCCAGCCCCTCCGCTGCACAGGACAAAAGGAAAACAAACACACCTCTCTCACCAGCCAGCTGGCACTTTACCTTTTCCCTCAGTCTGCTTGTTCTGCTCCCTGTCTTTTGCCGGCCCGCCTTTGGCAGCCTCCCGACACCCTCCGGAGGAAGATGCTGGTCGCACAGGCACAGGCGTGATGACCTCACCCTCACTCCTGGAAACAAGAAAGGGACGAGAGAGACGCTGACAGCAGAGCCTTGCAGAAACCTCCTCTACATGCTTGCCCTCCATCTAGAAAGAGAAAGTCACCAAAAGACTTGTTGGCCGCCCTTCACATCGCAGTCGGACAGAGTCTACGCAAGAAACAACCCCTTCAAAGAGCTCCAAGAGCACAAGGTCACCCTCAGCCTTTTCTCCAAGAGCCTCACCTGGCAGGCAACTTCCTTCCTTTGCTTTTCCACTCCTCCTGCTTTCTCCCCCCAGCACCAGGTGACGCAGGTGGCAAAGGCCTTTCTTGAGCAAGCAGGCACGCAGCAGGAGCACTCCCTGCAGGCAGGAAAGGAGAAGGCTCTGCAGAAAGCGTCTTTGGGAGCACTTGGTCCAGAAGGACAGGCAGATCTGCTCCAGCACCGCATCAAACAGCCTGATCCCCCGGGAGCCGCGCTCTCTAAGAGCTCTTGCTCCCTAGCACGTCCTTGGCACACCTTAGCAGCCTCTTAGCAGTCCACCTTAGCAGCCTCTTAGCAGTCCTCTCCAGGCAATCTTGCTCCCCACCTTCACATGCCCGGCATCCGCCAGAGAGGCAGACCCCCTCCAGCACTGACACCTCGGGCCCAAATGTCCTAAAGCGAAAGAGGAGCTTGCGCTGGCCACCAGGGCGCAGCACCCCGGGGCAAAACTCTCCCAGGCAGCACATCCTGACCAGGGCTCCAACCACCTACCTACTGCCGAGGACCAACGGAACAAACACGCGCACACACACAAACACACGCCCGCCTGCACACCCTCCTCTCGCTCGCCAGTCACCTGTGGCCTGACCTTTTCCGTCCGCCCGCTCTTCCTCTTTCGGGCGTGTCCGGGATCCCTTGCAGGAAGACGCCACTTGCTGCTTCTCACGGGGAAGCTTCAACTCAAATCTGGAAATGACAAGACGCCACGGTGAAGAGAAGGCACCACTTCCCCTTTGCCTCCTGCCAGCCTTGTACTCAGAAAGAAGGCCTTTCGGGGCACGTGGGGCCCTCCAGGCTCACCCAAGACATGCTTAGGTCACAAACACAGGCCCTGTATGGATCGGGTGCCTTCCACACGATGCCTTTCCTCGGCCAGCCACACACAGCACATTCGGGAACCTTGGCTTTTGGAAGCCTCACCCACGAGAAAGAGACCAGTCACAGGAAAATGTGGCCCCCATTCCTCTCTAGGCCTAAGATTGGTTAGCAGTGCCAAACACCGCCACTATTGCCTGTTCCACCCTGGGGAGACCCCCAGAGTCCCAAGTACTTGCAGACAGCAAGCTAGGAAAGAGTTGCTCCGCAGCAAGTCCTTCCTGAGGAGACAAGCTCCAGCAGGACGCTGCTACCAAGCACGAGCTGAGAAGCAAACGTACCGTGGCAACATGAAGACGCTTCTGGGACCCATGCGGAAAGCCGCGCTCCTTCTTCCTTTTACCACCAGGTGTCTCGTCCCTGGCGTCTGAAACAGACACCGAGGTACGTGAGAGCATGCCAGCGCCATTACTGCCTTGCTCCTAAAGGCAGCAAATCTTTCTTGGGCTCAGGGAAGATGCTGCCCCTGGGACACCCTGAAACAAAGCTGTCTTTCCAAATACTAGCCCTCAACGAGGAAAGCAGAAGATGCCCAGCTCAGAGTGCAGAAGGAGGAACACCGTTGCCAGGCGCTTTGCAAGGGCGAGACTCAAGACGGTCAAGGAGGACGCTCCTTCTCTCTGCCTGCAGACATCAGGCACAGGAGAAGGCGTGTGGTTCGCCAGGGTTTCTGCAGGCTGGCGTTTGCCTCTGGAAGGTCTTGCTCTGCCCCTTCTTGGAAAGACAACTCCTGGCTCAGGCGTGCTCTTAGCCCCACAGTGTCTCCAAGCATTCACATGCTTGCATCCATCACGTGGAAGAGCAGAAAGAGCCGGCCCTTGCTCGGCCTCTGCCCGGTGGCTAAGACCTGCGGGTGCCAACTCCCTCATGGGGGTGCAAGCAGCTGGGCAGGGCCTGATGAGGGATCTTTGGGAACACAGCCTGACCCAAAGGCCCTGGCCCTGGCCCAGAGAACACGCGGGGCAGAGCCCCCCAAGACAGCAGCAGAGAGAAGGAAGAGACAGGCCCGGGAACCAGTGGCTGGGCTACAGCCTTCTTGCATCTCTCTGAGCAAATCTGCTGGCCCTCTGCAGGAGCGAGCCCTTCAGCTCTGACTGCTTTCACATCGCAGCTGCCTAAGGACACCTGGCAGCTTGCGCTCAAGGACAGGGCCCCACGAGAGAGCTGGGGAAGGGCGTTGGGCTGGCGCAAGGAGACATGCCAAGCAGCGGGCGGATGCACGCGTGGCCCAGAAGAGCCTCGCTCATGCCGCAAGGGCCTCCAGGGGCCCTGGGAAGGCCTGATTAGCGCCAGAGTCATCGACTTACCCCCAGCAGAGCTTCTAGCAGCTTTCCAGTGCCATCCATGCTGAGGAGGAAGTCGTCATAAAACCTCATTGTCACTTCCTTCTTCCGTACAGAAAGAATGCCAATGCCCTTGAAGACAAAGTCCACGTCCTGTCTTTTTGACATGGCCCAGAAGAACGCCATCGCGGTCTCATGTATGGAACACTGCACCATTGTCAAAGGCATGCGGGCACACACGGAGAGATTCTTGTACTGCAGAGGGACTATTCTTACGTCACCTAGACCGCAGCAAAAGACAAACAACGTCACCTCGGCAGCAGGCTCCAAGAACAAGGGGACAAGACTTTCTGGCAAGACGCTGCTGCTACAGAGCAGGCTCTTGAATCCCCTGCTGCAGCGCCTAGGAGCGGTTTATGGAGTCCCTCCTGGGAAGAGGCCGAGCACTCTGCAAACTCACGGGCTCAGGGGGGCAGCAGTCATTTGGCCAGGGCAGGAAGCAAAAGAAGAAAACTAACCATCCCGAAGGAACCCTTGACCGGAGGGCAGGACAAGGCGGGCAGATGGGTGCAGGGCCCATGACAAAGGGCCCGGCGCCACGCCATTGTGCCCTCTGGCTAAGCCGATGCCACGTCGATAGATACAAGGGCGAAGCAAAGCGCAAGGACGGCACCGCAGCCCGTAAGGACCATTCGGCCCCTCTGGCCCTTGGTAGCCAGCAAAAGTCTCCCTGCGCTGCTGGGGCCAGCGGCCTATCCCTCCCACGCACCCCGCTGCAGGCGTATTACTAGCAAAGCACACCCGGGGGCCCCTCTGAGCACCTGCTCCTGGCTGGCCTGTCCAGCTCAAACAAGCCAAAGTTGCTCTCAGGCCACTTTGAGGCGTTCAGCCACGTCTTCAGAGCAGTTGGCCTGCCCCTCAAGCTTGGGGCAAGGGCAGGCAAAGGTTTTTAACCTGTCTTCTTACCAGGAATGTCTTCTTGAGCGCCCCTGGCCTGGTATTCCTGGGCAACAACCTCCGAAATACGAAACATGGGTCTCCGAACGATCGAAAGCTCCCCGTTCACGGAGCACTCGGAGTGCTTCAGAACATAGAACACCCCCACTCCTAGTATCTTGACACCCTGAGAACAGCAGCAAAGAGGGAGAGAAGGAACAAGCATCAGTAGCCTGGAGACACAAAAACTGTCCGATGGCTTGCCAGAGCGTGGGGGCTGCTGCTCTGCGCCCTGCCCACCCCTAGCATGCCGAGGGCAAGATGGGCCACTTGGGAAAGCTTTGGAGAGAAAGCACATACTCCAGACCTTTCTTTCCTCTTGCTCCTCTGCTCTCCTCAAAAATCTCTTTGCACAAGCAACAGCAGAGACAACATTCCTCCCCTCCATACAGGTGGGGGGAGGGGGTGGCAGGGAGGGGAGCAGGGGGCATTTCCAACAGTGGGCACCAAGTCCTTGGCACTCTGTGGCACAGGGATGTCAGGGCCAGGCAAACCGCCAGCATTTCCGGAGGGGAGGAACAGGACACAAGACCCACCTTGTTCTCTGCCAAGCGCTCTAGAATGTATTCTGAGACGCTGTCCCAAATGCTAACAATCTCTGGAAAGCAAGGCAAAGAGGTATCATGCGCCAAGTCAGCAAGCTCACTACCTTTCAGCACCCCGCTCCCCAGGCAGGTGGCAAGTGCAGGTGAGATGAAACGTACCGCCACCCCAAGCCAAAACACGCAAGGCGCTCCCCAGGACGGCCCTTCCGGACCTCAGCCGCAAGGACACTGCAGGGACGCCTCCGCCCACTTCTAAGCAAGGCTCCTGTCCTTTCAGGTGGCCATGCCAAAGGGCGACCCACCCGCTCGGGAAACGGGGACTAGGTTCCCACAGCAGCGAGAAGACCGTGCAGTGCCTACCCACAGGAGTCACCCACGCTCAGGGCAGCCCCAGCTGCCTCCCCTGCAGGGACCATTTTCACCTCCATTCAACGCCTGCACACACACACGCTCTGCACGGCCACCCGAGCAGCCCCAGCCCTTTCAGCCAGCTGCCAGCTCAGGGCACGCAATCCCCACTGCGAGGCAACCCACGGCTTCTGCCTGCACGTGCCCTGGAAGGCACGGGCAGAGGAAGCTCCTCAGGACAACGAGCCAGCCGGCCCGGCTGCCAAACTCACCCCTGGGCTGCCAACGGTCGAGCGGCCTGCTCTCCCGTGCCACCCACTCGCCCTGTCCAGCCCTTCCCTACAGAGCCCAGCGCTTCCACTGCCTGTCTCGCAGCTCATACCGTCTACAGCCTTACCGTAACGGTTGAGATTCCTGAGCGTTGGAAACATGTCATGCCACAGTTTCGCCATCTTCGCGCCCCCTCGCGCTCAATGGGGCCCTGTAGCAGGAGGGTGACGAGGAAACTTCTCTTCCCAGGAGCCGCCTCCTCCTCCTCCTCTGCACTTCCCCAGGTAGGCTCCAGCGCTGTCGCGCGGCCTCCCTTCGCCCTCTCGGTGCGCTGCAAAGCAGCTCCTCCAGAGAAGAGCGGTGGCGAGAGCAGCCCCAGCACCTGCACGTGCCAAGGCCTCGCAGGGAAGTGTGGGCAGGGCTCGGGGGCCCCGTGGCGGGAGGGGAGCTGTGACTGTGATGCGGCATGTCCCACTGTGAGCCCAGCCCGTGTCACCAAGGGGCTCACAGGCACCCTTACCGTCCAAAGCATTTCTCTTGGGCCCACAGGAGGGGCAATTTCACAGCCCCAGAGCAGCCAGACCGCAAAGGGGTTTCAGCAGGTCTCCGCTCTGACCTCCTGCTGCAAGTGCGGCTGACCAGAGCAGACTTCCCAGGCCCGGGCGCCACTGAGGGGCCACTGGCTCCATGGATTCCCCCACCACCCCGGGCCCCTGGGCCAGTGCTCCACCACCCTTAGGCTACAGCGCTTTTCCCCGTCTCTCATGGCAATTGCCCCCACTGCCACTACTGCCATTGCCCATCCTCCCGGCCCCCCCCCACCCGGCACCTCTGGGAAGGCTCTGCCTCCACCCTCTCACCCCCCTCCCGTTAGGCCCCTGCCGCCTGATCCTCTTGCGCCTTCTCTTCTCCCGGCTCAACAGCCCCACGCCCTCAGCCTCTCCTCGCACTGCTGGGCTCCAGCTGCCCACCAGCTCCCAGCCCGCCCCACAACGAACGGCTCCTCCAGGGCCACGCTCCCTTCCTGGTGTCCCTGCCCCCCTGCAGCTCCCCCACGGGCCACAGTCCCCTCAGAGGCGCACCTCCTCTGGCATGAAGCGCCTCCTTCCAAAAGTACCTCTCCAGCCATGTCCCCAGCAACGGCTCCTTGCACGGCTCGCCTTCGCTTCCTTCTGCTTTTCTCCAGAAACACGCCTCTGCACCCTTCTCCTCACGAGTGCCCCTTCCTGTGGCTCCACGGAGGCCGCCCCCAGCTGCGGGATCTGCGGCCCTGCCGCCGCATGCCCCAGGCAGGGGCCGGGCCTCGGTGCCCCGCTCCTCCCTCCCTCCCTCCCTGCCTGCCTGCCTGCCTGCCTGCCTGCCTGCCTGCCCGCCCGCTGCCCCAGCGTTGGGGGAAAGCCTTGCCCGGGCCCTGGGCGGCGCTGCGGGCTCCCTGCTGTGCCCAGAGCCCCCGGCCCCGCACGGGCAGCCCCGAGCAGCACGCCCAGGTGGCACTGCTTGCTGCGCAGTAAGGACTGGTGCCAGGGACTGTCGGGGATGGGGGAGGCCCCGCTGCCCGCGGGGAGGCGGGAGGCAGGCAGCGTTGAGCCGGGGCCCGGCAGCCCACCGGGAGCTGGTGGGGGTGTGGGGCAGAGCCATAGCAAGGGAAGGGGCCAGAGTGCAGGAGGCAATCCCAGGTGCCCCCTCCCCGAGCAGAGGGGCCTGGGAGAAGGCAGGGGGTCAGGGCCGGGCCGGGGGCTGGTGGCCGGGTGCTTGGCAGCGCCATGCTGACCTGCTCATGCCAGGGCATGGCTGCTTTGCGCCGATTGCAGGCAGTGTCCCCCCGCGGAGGAGCTGGCCCCTGCTGGCTTCCCCTTGGGCCATGCAGCTGCCTGCCAGTGCTCAAGGTCCCGCCGGGGCTCCAGCGACGCTGGGAGAGGTGCCGAGGGGGCACCGGCTGCTGCTAGCAACTTCCCGGGGACCCCTGAGGCAGTGGCTGGTGCTGAGGGAAGGGCAGCGGGCAAGGAGCCGCAGGCAGCACTTGTTTGACCCATGCGTTGCCTCTGCTTGCAGGCCTCACTGCCCAAGGCATTGGGACTTGAGCGCGGCAGCCAGGCGAGGCAGGGCAGCTGCCGCTGAGGCAGCAGAGCCAAGCCCCAAGCCCCTCCGCTCGGTGAGGCTTGGGAAGGGCAGAGCTGGGAGAAGCTGGTGCCCCTCAAACCTCGTTCTCCCAGCAGAGCAGAGGGCACGTAAGGCAGCGCTTTCAGCCAGTGAAAATTGCTGGCTCATGCCTTCCTTTTTCAGAGGCCTGGTTTGCGCAAGGCCAGCGGTGCTGCCTGCCCACCAGTGCCCACCCAGGCTGCGGTCGGAGGAGACCTGCTCCTTGCATTGGTCCCGACCAGAGTTCGGCACCAGAAGACACAGCCCCTGAGGGGGCACCGCAGCACACAAGTGTGGCTTGGCATGCCTGGCTCACCAGCAGAAAGGGACCATGCAGACTAAGGTGGAGTCAATCAGCCAGAACGGAGCACAGAGCAACAATACAGTTGAAAACACAAAGCCTAGCTAAGTGTGTGTGAGGTTCCCCGTGGGGAGCCCCGTGATGCTTCTGGGGAGGCCTTGGGCAGGGAGGTGCCTCCTGCCGAGGCCCCCGGCAGCTGGGATGCCGGCTGCAGGGCTTTCGGCAGCTCCAGCTTCCCTCTTCCTGCCCTGCCAGGGGTGAAGGCCAGGCTGCCTGCAGGGATGGGCTACTGCCGCCCCCAGGCCTCCTGAGGAGGGGCAGTGCAGCCCCAAAACCACCTTGCAAAGCCGGCAGCCCTGGGCGTGGGCTGAGGTGGGTGCCAGGGTGCACGCTGGAGCGCAGACTCTGGGATCCACAGGCCTCCAAGGCCAGGGCCTGCAGGGCCAGGGCAGGGATGACGAGGCTCTGGGGCTCTGACCCTGCAAGAGAGACCGCAGGAACACCTTGTGCTGGCCCTGGGCTGAGAGCAGAGGGGAGCAGGAGGCTTCGTGGCCTCCACGCCCCAAACCAACAGCAAATTTGTGCCCAAAAGCTCTCAGAGGAGGCTTCAGTCCCGGTCAGCTGCCCGTGTCCTGCACTGATTTCGTATGCTCAAACCTTGTGATGGGCAGAAGGCAACATGCTTGTACCCCAAGGCAGCCCCCTTTAGTGGCCAAGCCAAGGACCTGCTCTTAGCATCACTGCAGGAGTAACCGTCTAATTAAAGGCTTGCAATTAGCCCACCTCCAATTAGTGCACAGCAACTCAAACAAAGGGTCTTCTTAAAGGACAAGTCTCCTTAATGCAACCTAAATGGTCCTACGTTCCCTGTGCAGGGGCGACCCTTCTACATCCCCCACCGCCAAGGCTGCGGCGCGCATGGGCATGGGCATTGGCTTCAGGGTCCCAGCTCCTTCCTCAGTGGGAGGCAGCTGCTGCTGGTGGCTTCCTCCATCGCATAGTTGGGCTGACACTATTAAGCCTGCTCCTAATAGGCTCTCTTAAGGCTAATAATGTGGCATACATAGCCAACAAATGCTAGAAGGAGTCACCAAAACTAAAGCAGCACTTTAAAATGCAACTCCTACATTTAGCATCGAGGAAATAAGCCCCTCCACCTTACTCCCAATTTGACACTCTCGGGAGAGTGCTTTAGGGGATGCTAATGCGTGTTTTGCCCTTCCTTGCTCCAACACGGGTCAGGCTCAGCACAGTGGAGAGGGAAAGACTCTGGCGGGGCGGAGGGGGTGGGGTGCGAGCTTTGTGCTCGCCCAGGGCCCTGCACTGGCCCCCTCCTCTGTCCTGCCCCTGAACATCCCAGACTACGTTGGCTACAGTCGCCTGCTCCTTGCCAGGCCTTTGTGTTGACTCTGATGAGCCTTTGGGCGTTTCATGTCACTCTAGGAGCTGGAAGAGAGCCTGCCTCATGACACGGGGTTGCAAGGAGAGCCACTGGCCGTGGAAGAGGACTGCTTGCCTGGCCTCGCTCAGGAGTCCCATCCTGCCCACCCCGGGCATCTCTCTCTTTCCTGCCCGCTGACACGGTCTTTCTCCGGAGGGAAGCAGTGAGGCTACATCTCCGCACAGTGCTGGGTGGCCTGGGGAAGGCCGGGCACATGCCAAGCGGGGAGCTGGACACAGGTCTCCACCGAGTGCTGTCGGGGGGCTGGCACCGGTGCCTGGGGCACGTGTGCTCCAGGCACTTCCCAAATAAGCTCCACTGGTGCGGCCTCCTCTTCACCTGGATGTTGAGTTCCAGGGCCTCCTGCCACGCCTCCTCCAGCAGGAACAGGGCCTGCGCAGGCGTACTGCTTTCCTGCCCTTCAGCCTGCTCCTGGTGGGGAATGCAGGTGTGCGGGCATGTCCGGGTGTCCTGCCTCATTTCAGCAGGGTCACTTGCTCCTGCTGGTTCCTTCTGTGGCCCCCACCTGGCCTCACAGAGCCCCACATCCTGCCCGTCAACCCCAAGGGGGACGCAAGGCCCTCAGCTCACCCAAGAGAGAACCCCCAACCTCCCTCTGCTCGTCCACCCACCCGCCTCAGCATATAGCACGGCCCAAGGCCCATCCCTGGGCCCTGGCACTGTCACGGTCCCTCTCCTGACCACAGGACCCACTGGCGCTGGTGAGTGCCCGAGCAGTTAGGCCGCTGTCTTTTCTCCCACGGCCAGTGACTTGCAGGGCTGTGCAGGACCCAGGAGTCCTGCTGGCCTGTCCCTCCATAACGTACCAGGGGCAGGGAGTCGCAGAGCTGCACCTCGGAGGTGCTCTGGGGCCTAGCAAGTGCAGGGGACCGGAGGGGGCCTGGGAGCATGCCTGGGGCCACTGGCACATCAGGACAGGGCAGGAGCCCAGGAGGGAGAATCCAAGCACACGGGTAGCAGGCCCGGCCGGCCCTGCCGAGCTCCACTGGGTTGAAGAGCGGCCCAGCAGGGGCTGTGCAGGGCGGGGAAATGGGGACTGCTCCCCAGCCTCACAGCCCCAGCCTGCGGGGCTGAGGGGCTGCCCTGGCCCACAGGGCCCTGGCCCACGCGTTTGCACATGGGAAGGGAGGCATCTGCACCTCCAGGCAGCAGTCAGCGGCTGGCAGGGTAGGGAGACTACGGGCCCTGCGGCAGATGAGCAGAGCCCGTGGGAGCACAAGGAGCAGCCGAGGGCTGACGGAGGCCCAGGGACAAGCACGGCTCATCCCAGCTTTGCCTGCCTGGAGAGCCCTGCAGCTGCAGCAAAAAGCCAGGCATCTGCGCTCCCAGGTGGCCGGCCGCACCGCTCCACCCCACAGCAACTCCCTCCTTTGCCCTTCACCCTTCCCCATGCAACCCTGAGAAGGGCTCCAGCGTCCCTGCACACCAGCCCTCAGAGCACCCCTGGGGCTGTGGGCACGTCAGGTGCAGCTGTGTCCTGGCCACCATGGTGTGCACCGTGCAGTGTCTCTGTGCGTGTGGAGAGCGCGGGCGCGTGTGCGGATGCGTGTGCAGCGTCAATGGTGTGCCAGGCTGGCGCACGTGCACTGTGCAGGTGCAGGCCTGGCTGTGCGGGAGGGTCTTGGTGAGTGAGAGGTGTGAGCTGTGTGCGTAGCTGTCCTGTGGAGGGTAATGAAGGAAGGGGCATGTGTCTGTGCGTGTGTCTGTGCGCTGTGCTGAGAACGGGTTAGGCGGTGGTGTGCATGCACGTGCACTCTGTGGCGCGCGTGCCTGCATGCTGCGGCCCGTGTGTGGGCGATATTCTGTTCAGGCTCTACAAAATAACTGGAGGAGCACATGGGTTTGTACAGCTCTTCCTTTCATCTTTCAGGAGCACGCTTCCAGACTTCGCCGCAATAGTCACGTTTCCTCTGCACCACCAGCAAGTCCTGGTCCCTTTCCCTTTGAGCCTGGAGAGTCATCCGCTGCCCAGGGCTAGGGCATGGAAAAGGAACCGTTTGGTTTCAGGCACAGGCAGAAGGGCACGGAAATGCTGCAGGCCTAGCGCAGGGCACATCTTCTGGCCTCTGCCTCTGCTGGCATTCCTATGCTTTCTCGGATGGGCGAGGGGCCCCCTGGGGTGCGAGGCAAGGACATGACCACATGACTACCACGGGCAGGTAATCAGCCTGCACAGGAGTCAGGCGCGGGATGAGACTTTGGCCCAAACTGGCATCAAAGCACACGGCAAGGCCTCCACGTGTGGAGACTTGGGGAGGCAAGGACGGAGCGTGCCTTTGGAAAAGGGAGAGCCAAAGCGTCGCTCCAGGAATCCTGTCACCTTGGGTAGCCCCCGTGTTCTGGTCCCACCTGGGAATCCTACCCCTGAGAGCCCAACACCTGCCCCTGGGCTGGAAGGCTGCCTGCTCCCAGGCCACAGCCTCCAAAGCCTGTTGCTCTCCCTCGACGGGTGCCAGAAAAAGACCCCCCCCCCTCCCCTCCTCTGGGCTGCTCCTGGGTGTGGAAGGAAGGCCAGTGCAGGGGAAGGCAAAACAGCACCCCCAGCTGGAGAAATTTACCAGAGGAAGCGCTTCTCTTGGGAATTCCTCTGCCGATTCAGCTCTACCCTCTGCTTCCACTCTTCCCGACGCGCTTGGTAAGTCTCCAAGACTTGCAGGGTGTGGCTTGCTCGTACAGAAAGCTGCCTGCAAGAGCAGGGAAAAAGTTCCCTCTCCCCTTCTGGCTGAGGCCCTCCTGCCTCTCCCCTCCACCAGCCCCTGCACACCCGCTCCCGCTGGCGGTGCCCGCAGCCTTCAACTTGCCCCATGCAGCTTGGGGCTGCCTGGCATCGGGGCCTTGCCCAAGGCATTGCCACGTCAACAGAAATCAGGGGACACCATACCCAGCCCCATGGCTCAGGAACTGCGCTTCCTCACACCTCGGACAGGTGCTGCCACTGCACCTTTCCAGGCCGGGGCTGGGGCCGGGGCCCGGGCCCGGGCACACTTACTCTTTGTGCAGCCGCGGCAGTCTCTCGGGCTTCCTCTTCTCTGCTCGGGGCACGAAGGCAGCAGTGCTCGCCTCTTTCCCAAGCGGGGGCCCTGGTGAGGCTGGCCGAACCTCCGGCAGTGGTTCAGCATGCCGCCAAGCCTGCGTTGGCGCCAGAGGACAACTCTGAAGCTGCTTCTCACCTCCCTCACGTGCTCTCAACTCTCAGCACGAGGAGAAGCCAGCCACTACAGGGCCTGTGCGTCCCCCCAGCACACTTGTGTCTGCTTTGCCCTCAGAAAGCCCCATGAGGAGCACAGCGCCAGGCAGGGACCCTGCACTCGTAGCCTGGCCACGCTTCACCACACTTCCCTGCTGGCCCCTCTGCTTACCTGTGCTGCCTTGTGCTGATGCCCGCAAGCAGGAATTGCAGTTCGAGGTCTGCCTTGAGCAGGTCCTTCCTGCTTGCCGTCCTCTTCCGCCTTAGAGGAGCTCTCCCGAATTGTCTGCAGCCGGCTAAAAACACACAAGCCGCGTGAGGTGATTGGAGTTCCGGGTGAGGCTGTTCTGCATCTTGCGCTCACAAGCGGCTCGGGGCCAGCCTCTGCAGCACAAGGCAGTTCTGCTGGAGCTTTTGGTGTAGCTGAGTCCTTGCGTTCATGTCAACAGTGAGGAAAGAAAGCCTTGAGCTGCAGCACTGGCAGCGGGCCCAGGAGGCCCTAAGGAAAGCTCGGGATGCCCAGGTGTGGGCCCTCTCTGGGTGGCACAAGGGGAAAACCAATGCCGTTTGCAGCACCCAGAGCCTGCAGAGACCACTAGGCACCTCCTGCCAAAGGCACTGAAGTCAGGGACGTGCTCAGAAAGACTCTGTTTTGGGGTGAAACGGGACTATTAGTGGGGGAGCCACTGTCGGGGAAGGAGGAAGTGTACTAGGCACACAAGCAAGCCCGGCATGTAGTTCTCTCTGGTATGTAGTTCTCTCTGGCACTCCTCCTGTGCCAGACAACCGCCACACCCCTGCCCCTGCCACCCCAGCCCAACAACCTTCGGAAGAAATTCACAGGCATTACGTCCAACCTAAAAAGCAGGGAAAACAGACCCTACTCTCTGCTGCTGGGGCAGGGGCTTCTGACTTTCACATTCCTCTGAGAAGTGCTCTCATTCCCACTGCAACCAAAGGAGGGCCCTTCACATCCATAGGGGAGCAGAAAAACACCCGCCACTGCTGCAGTACTTCTTGCATCAACGCCAGTCCCTGGGACACCACTTGACAACCTCACAGACTTCATACCCACAGAGCGTACAGAAACAGAAACAGCTCCCTCCCTCCCAGAAGCCCAAAAGCACACGGCCACCCGCATGCTTTGCTCCAAGAGCCTCACCTGGCAGCTGGCTTGTTTCCCCTGCTTTCCCATGCCTTTCCTCCCTTCCAGCTGGCCCCAGAGAACGGGGGTGGAGAAAGCCTTTCTCGAGACAGGAGGCGCCCACCACAAGCACTGCCTGGAAGTAGCAAGGCAGAGGAGGCTCCTCAGCAAGCATCGTTCTTTGTCACCATTTGAACAAGAAGGACAGGCAGCTGTGCTCCAGCATCGGACCAAAGAGCCCAATTCCCTTGGAGCTTTGCTCCCAAGCAGGTCTTAGGCCCTTGCTGGCGCACGATCGCGTCCAGCCTTTCCTTTCTGCAGGGCAGTCTTCTGCCCTAGAGTTCTGTGCTGCTTCTACTGCTTTCTCTAGCCCTTAGGCTTCAAAAAGGGGACATGGCTGGCAGGTCCTGGGGACCTCATGCTACTCTCTCCTTTGGCGTGGCTGCAGGCTGGAGGGCAGAGTGTCACACGAGAAGGGGAACAGATTCCTGCCCATCTCTAAGGCGCTCACATGCACAGACTTGCAAGCTAGAGCAGGGCCCCGAGTGCCAGGGCAAAGTGCCCCTCAGCAGTGGCAGCTGCAGTTGGAGCTGCACAACTGCCCCGAGAGCCCCTTCCAGGAGGAGTGCCCCCAGATCTGTCGTGATGAGCAAAGAGAGGCACAGGAGAAGCAGGCCACTAGGCCCGGCACGGCATGTTAAGCTTGCCTCCAGCCCCTCCGCTGCACAGGACAAAAGGAAAACAAACACACCTCTCTCACCAGCCAGCTGGCACTTTACCTTTTCCCTCAGTCTGCTTGTTCTGCTCCCTGTCTTTTGCCGGCCCGCCTTTGGCAGCCTCCCGACACCCTCCGGAGGAAGATGCTGGTCGCACAGGCACAGGCGTGATGACCTCACCCTCACTCCTGGAAACAAGAAAGGGACGAGAGAGACGCTGACAGCAGAGCCTTGCAGAAACCTCCTCTACATGCTTGCCCTCCATCTAGAAAGAGAAAGTCACCAAAAGACTTGTTGGCCGCCCTTCACGTTGCAGTCGGACAGAGTCTACGCAAGAAACAACCCCTTCAAAGAGCTCCAAGAGCACAAGGTCACCCTCAGCCTTTTCTCCAAGAGCCTCACCTGGCAGGCAACTTCCTTCCTTTGCTTTTCCACTCCTCCTGCTTTCTCCCCCCAGCACCAGGTGACGCAGGTGGCAAAGGCCTTTCTTGAGCAAGCAGGCACGCAGCAGGAGCACTCCCTGCAGGCAGGAAAGGAGAAGGCTCTGCAGAAAGCGTCTTTGGGAGCACTTGGTCCAGAAGGACAGGCAGATCTGCTCCAGCACCGCATCAAACAGCCTGATCCCCCGGGAGCCGCGCTCTCTAAGAGCTCTTGCTCCCTAGCACGTCCTTGGCACACCTTAGCAGCCTCTTAGCAGTCCACCTTAGCAGCCTCTTAGCAGTCCTCTCCAGGCAATCTTGCTCCCCACCTTCACATGCCCGGCATCCGCCAGAGAGGCAGACCCCCTCCAGCACTGACACCTCGGGCCCAAATGTCCTAAAGCGAAAGAGGAGCTTGCGCTGGCCACCAGGGCGCAGCACCCCGGGGCAAAACTCTCCCAGGCAGCACATCCTGACCAGGGCTCCAACCACCTACCTACTGCCGAGGACCAACGGAACAAACACGCGCACACACACAAACACACGCCCGCCTGCACACCCTCCTCTCGCTCGCCAGTCACCTGTGGCCTGACCTTTTCCGTCCGCCCGCTCTTCCTCTTTCGGGCGTGTCCGGGATCCCTTGCAGGAAGACGCCACTTGCTGCTTCTCACGGGGAAGCTTCAACTCAAATCTGGAAATGACAAGACGCCACGGTGAAGAGAAGGCACCACTTCCCCTTTGCCTCCTGCCAGCCTTGTACTCAGAAAGAAGGCCTTTCGGGGCACGTGGGGCCCTCCAGGCTCACCCAAGACATGCTTAGGTCACAAACACAGGCCCTGTATGGATCGGGTGCCTTCCACACGATGCCTTTCCTCGGCCAGCCACACACAGCACATTCGGGAACCTTGGCTTTTGGAAGCCTCACCCACGAGAAAGAGACCAGTCACAGGAAAATGTGGCCCCCATTCCTCTCTAGGCCTAAGATTGGTTAGCAGTGCCAAACACCGCCACTATTGCCTGTTCCACCCTGGGGAGACCCCCAGAGTCCCAAGTACTTGCAGACAGCAAGCTAGGAAAGAGTTGCTCCGCAGCAAGTCCTTCCTGAGGAGACAAGCTCCAGCAGGACGCTGCTACCAAGCACGAGCTGAGAAGCAAACGTACCGTGGCAACATGAAGACGCTTCTGGGACCCATGCGGAAAGCCGCGCTCCTTCTTCCTTTTACCACCAGGTGTCTCGTCCCTGGCGTCTGAAACAGACACCGAGGTACGTGAGAGCATGCCAGCGCCATTACTGCCTTGCTCCTAAAGGCAGCAAATCTTTCTTGGGCTCAGGGAAGATGCTGCCCCTGGGACACCCTGAAACAAAGCTGTCTTTCCAAATACTAGCCCTCAACGAGGAAAGCAGAAGATGCCCAGCTCAGAGTGCAGAAGGAGGAACACCGTTGCCAGGCGCTTTGCAAGGGCGAGACTCAAGACGGTCAAGGAGGACGCTCCTTCTCTCTGCCTGCAGACATCAGGCACAGGAGAAGGCGTGTGGTTCGCCAGGGTTTCTGCAGGCTGGCGTTTGCCTCTGGAAGGTCTTGCTCTGCCCCTTCTTGGAAAGACAACTCCTGGCTCAGGCGTGCTCTTAGCCCCACAGTGTCTCCAAGCATTCACATGCTTGCATCCATCACGTGGAAGAGCAGAAAGAGCCGGCCCTTGCTCGGCCTCTGCCCGGTGGCTAAGACCTGCGGGTGCCAACTCCCTCATGGGGGTGCAAGCAGCTGGGCAGGGCCTGATGAGGGATCTTTGGGAACACAGCCTGACCCAAAGGCCCTGGCCCTGGCCCAGAGAACACGCGGGGCAGAGCCCCCCAAGACAGCAGCAGAGAGAAGGAAGAGACAGGCCCGGGAACCAGTGGCTGGGCTACAGCCTTCTTGCATCTCTCTGAGCAAATCTGCTGGCCCTCTGCAGGAGCGAGCCCTTCAGCTCTGACTGCTTTCACATCGCAGCTGCCTAAGGACACCTGGCAGCTTGCGCTCAAGGACAGGGCCCCACGAGAGAGCTGGGGAAGGGCGTTGGGCTGGCGCAAGGAGACATGCCAAGCAGCGGGCGGATGCACGCGTGGCCCAGAAGAGCCTCGCTCATGCCGCAAGGGCCTCCAGGGGCCCTGGGAAGGCCTGATTAGCGCCAGAGTCATCGACTTACCCCCAGCAGAGCTTCTAGCAGCTTTCCAGTGCCATCCATGCTGAGGAGGAAGTCGTCATAAAACCTCATTGTCACTTCCTTCTTCCATACAGAAAGAATGCCAATGCCCTTGAAGACAAAGTCCACGTCCTGTCTTTTTGACATGGCCCAGAAGAACGCCATCGCGGTCTCATGTATGGAACACTGCACCATTGTCAAAGGCATGCGGGCACACACGGAGAGATTCTTGTACTGCAGAGGGACTATTCTTACGTCACCTAGACCGCAGCAAAAGACAAACAACGTCACCTCGGCAGCAGGCTCCAAGAACAAGGGGACAAGACTTTCTGGCAAGACGCTGCTGCTACAGAGCAGGCTCTTGAATCCCCTGCTGCAGCGCCTAGGAGCGGTTTATGGAGTCCCTCCTGGGAAGAGGCCGAGCACTCTGCAAACTCACGGGCTCAGGGGGGCAGCAGTCATTTGGCCAGGGCAGGAAGCAAAAGAAGAAAACTAACCATCCCGAAGGAACCCTTGACCGGAGGGCAGGACAAGGCGGGCAGATGGGTGCAGGGCCCATGACAAAGGGCCCGGCGCCACGCCATTGTGCCCTCTGGCTAAGCCGATGCCACGTCGATAGATACAAGGGCGAAGCAAAGCGCAAGGACGGCACCGCAGCCCGTAAGGACCATTCGGCCCCTCTGGCCCTTGGTAGCCAGCAAAAGTCTCCCTGCGCTGCTGGGGCCAGCGGCCTATCCCTCCCACGCACCCCGCTGCAGGCGTATTACTAGCAAAGCACACCCGGGGGCCCCTCTGAGCACCTGCTCCTGGCTGGCCTGTCCAGCTCAAACAAGCCAAAGTTGCTCTCAGGCCACTTTGAGGCGTTCAGCCACGTCTTCAGAGCAGTTGGCCTGCCCCTCAAGCTTGGGGCAAGGGCAGGCAAAGGTTTTTAACCTGTCTTCTTACCAGGAATGTCTTCTTGAGCGCCCCTGGCCTGGTATTCCTGGGCAACAACCTCCGAAATACAAAACATGGGTCTCCGAACGATCGAAAGCTCCCCGTTCACGGAGCACTCGGAGTGCTGAAGAACATAGAACACCCCCACTCCTAGTATCTTGACACCCTGAGAACAGCAGCAAAGAGGGAGAGAAGGAACAAGCATCAGTAGCCTGGAGACACAAAAACTGTCCGATGGCTTGCCAGAGCGTGGGGGCTGCTGCTCTGCGCCCTGCCCACCCCTAGCATGCCGAGGGCAAGATGGGCCACTTGGGAAAGCTTTGGAGAGAAAGCACATACTCCAGACCTTTCTTTCCTCTTGCTCCTCTGCTCTCCTCAAAAATCTCTTTGCACAAGCAACAGCAGAGACAACATTCCTCCCCTCCATACAGGTGGGGGGAGGGGGTGGCAGGGAGGGGAGCAGGGGGCATTTCCAACAGTGGGCACCAAGTCCTTGGCACTCTGTGGCACAGGGATGTCAGGGCCAGGCAAACCGCCAGCATTTCCGGAGGGGAGGAACAGGACACAAGACCCACCTTGTTCTCTGCCAAGCGCTCTAGAATGTATTCTGAGACGCTGTCCCAAATGCTAACAATCTCTGGAAAGCAAGGCAAAGAGGTATCATGCGCCAAGTCAGCAAGCTCACTACCTTTCAGCACCCCGCTCCCCAGGCAGGTGGCAAGTGCAGGTGAGATGAAACGTACCGCCACCCCAAGCCAAAACACGCAAGGCGCTCCCCAGGACGGCCCTTCCGGACCTCAGCCGCAAGGACACTGCAGGGACGCCTCCGCCCACTTCTAAGCAAGGCTCCTGTCCTTTCAGGTGGCCATGCCAAAGGGCGACCCACCCGCTCGGGAAACGGGGACTAGGTTCCCACAGCAGCGAGAAGACCGTGCAGTGCCTACCCACAGGAGTCACCCACGCTCAGGGCAGCCCCAGCTGCCTCCCCTGCAGGGACCATTTTCACCTCCATTCAACGCCTGCACACACACACGCTCTGCACGGCCACCCGAGCAGCCCCAGCCCTTTCAGCCAGCTGCCAGCTCAGGGCACGCAATCCCCACTGCGAGGCAACCCACGGCTTCTGCCTGCACCTGCCCTGGAAGGCACGGGCAGAGGAAGCTCCTCAGGACAACGAGCCAGCCGGCCCGGCTGCCAAACTCACCCCTGGGCTGCCAACGGTCGAGCGGCCTGCTCTCCCGTGCCACCCACTCGCCCTGTCCAGCCCTTCCCTACAGAGCCCAGCGCTTCCACTGCCTGTCTCGCAGCTCATACCGTCTACAGCCTTACCGTAACGGTTGAGATTCCTGAGCGTTGGAAACATGTCATGCCACAGTTTCGCCATCTTCGCGCCCCCTCGCGCTCAATGGGGCCCTGTAGCAGGAGGGTGACGAGGAAACTTCTCTTCCCAGGAGCCGCCTCCTCCTCCTCCTCTGCACTTCCCCAGGTAGGCTCCAGCGCTGTCGCGCGGCCTCCCTTCGCCCTCTCGGTGCGCTGCAAAGCAGCTCCTCCAGAGAAGAGCGCTGGCGAGAGCAGCCCCAGCACCTGCACGTGCCAAGGCCTCGCAGGGAAGTGTGGGCAGGGCTCGGGGGCCCCGTGGCGGGAGGGGAGCTGTGACTGTGATGCGGCATGTCCCACTGTGAGCCCAGCCCGTGTCACCAAGGGGCTCACAGGCACCCTTACCGTCCAAAGCATTTCTCTTGGGCCCACAGGAGGGGCAATTTCACAGCCCCAGAGCAGCCAGACCGCAAAGGGGTTTCAGCAGGTCTCCGCTCTGACCTCCTGCTGCAAGTGCGGCTGACCAGAGCAGACTTCCCAGGCCCGGGCGCCACTGAGGGGCCACTGGCTCCATGGATTCCCCCACCACCCCGGGCCCCTGGGCCAGTGCTCCACCACCCTTAGGCTACAGCGCTTTTCCCCGTCTCTCATGGCAATTGCCCCCACTGCCACTACTGCCATTGCCCATCCTCCCGGCCCCCCCCCACCCGGCACCTCTGGGAAGGCTCTGCCTCCACCCTCTCACCCCCCTCCCGTTAGGCCCCTGCCGCCTGATCCTCTTGCGCCTTCTCTTCTCCCGGCTCAACAGCCCCACGCCCTCAGCCTCTCCTCGCACTGCTGGGCTCCAGCTGCCCACCAGCTCCCAGCCCGCCCCACAACGAACGGCTCCTCCAGGGCCACGCTCCCTTCCTGGTGTCCCTGCCCCCCTGCAGCTCCCCCACGGGCCACAGTCCCCTCAGAGGCGCACCTCCTCTGGCATGAAGCGCCTCCTTCCAAAAGTACCTCTCCAGCCATGTCCCCAGCAACGGCTCCTTGCACGGCTCGCCTTCGCTTCCTTCTGCTTTTCTCCAGAAACACGCCTCTGCACCCTTCTCCTCACGAGTGCCCCTTCCTGTGGCTCCACGGAGGCCTCCCCCAGCTGCGGGATCTGCGGCCCTGCCGCCGCATGCCCCAGGCAGGGGCCGGGCCTCGGTGCCCCGCTCCTCCCTCCCTCCCTCCCTGCCTGCCTGCCTGCCTGCCTGCCTGCCTGCCTGCCCGCCCGCTGCCCCAGCGTTGGGGGAAAGCCTTGCCCGGGCCCTGGGCGGCGCTGCGGGCTCCCTGCTGTGCCCAGAGCCCCCGGCCCCGCACGGGCAGCCCCGAGCAGCACGCCCAGGTGGCACTGCTTGCTGCGCAGTAAGGACTGGTGCCAGGGACTGTCGGGGATGGGGGAGGCCCCGCTGCCCGCGGGGAGGCGGGAGGCAGGCAGCGTTGAGCCGGGGCCCGGCAGCCCACCGGGAGCTGGTGGGGGTGTGGGGCAGAGCCATAGCAAGGGAAGGGGCCAGAGTGCAGGAGGCAATCCCAGGTGCCCCCTCCCCGAGCAGAGGGGCCTGGGAGAAGGCAGGGGGTCAGGGCCGGGCCGGGGGCTGGTGGCCGGGTGCTTGGCAGCGCCATGCTGACCTGCTCATGCCAGGGCATGGCTGCTTTGCGCCGATTGCAGGCAGTGTCCCCCCGCGGAGGAGCTGGCCCCTGCTGGCTTCCCCTTGGGCCATGCAGCTGCCTGCCAGTGCTCAAGGTCCCGCCGGGGCTCCAGCGACGCTGGGAGAGGTGCCGAGGGGGCACCGGCTGCTGCTAGCAACTTCCCGGGGACCCCTGAGGCAGTGGCTGGTGCTGAGGGAAGGGCAGCGGGCAAGGAGCCGCAGGCAGCACTTGTTTGACCCATGCGTTGCCTCTGCTTGCAGGCCTCACTGCCCAAGGCATTGGGACTTGAGCGCGGCAGCCAGGCGAGGCAGGGCAGCTGCCGCTGAGGCAGCAGAGCCAAGCCCCAAGCCCCTCCGCTCGGTGAGGCTTGGGAAGGGCAGAGCTGGGAGAAGCTGGTGCCCCTCAAACCTCGTTCTCCCAGCAGAGCAGAGGGCACGTAAGGCAGCGCTTTCAGCCAGTGAAAATTGCTGGCTCATGCCTTCCTTTTTCAGAGGCCTGGTTTGCGCAAGGCCAGCGGTGCTGCCTGCCCACCAGTGCCCACCCAGGCTGCGGTCGGAGGAGACCTGCTCCTTGCATTGGTCCCGACCAGAGTTCGGCACCAGAAGACACAGCCCCTGAGGGGGCACCGCAGCACACAAGTGTGGCTTGGCATGCCTGGCTCACCAGCAGAAAGGGACCATGCAGACTAAGGTGGAGTCAATCAGCCAGAACGGAGCACAGAGCAACAATACAGTTGAAAACACAAAGCCTAGCTAAGTGTGTGTGAGGTTCCCCGTGGGGAGCCCCGTGATGCTTCTGGGGAGGCCTTGGGCAGGGAGGTGCCTCCTGCCGAGGCCCCCGGCAGCTGGGATGCCGGCTGCAGGGCTTTCGGCAGCTCCAGCTTCCCTCTTCCTGCCCTGCCAGGGGTGAAGGCCAGGCTGCCTGCAGGGATGGGCTACTGCCGCCCCCAGGCCTCCTGAGGAGGGGCAGTGCAGCCCCAAAACCGCCTTGCAAAGCCGGCAGCCCTGGGCGTGGGCTGAGGTGGGTGCCAGGGTGCACGCTGGAGCGCAGACTCTGGGATCCACAGGCCTCCAAGGCCAGGGCCTGCAGGGCCAGGGCAGGGATGACGAGGCTCTGGGGCTCTGACCCTGCAAGAGAGACCGCAGGAACACCTTGTGCTGGCCCTGGGCTGAGAGCAGAGGGGAGCAGGAGGCTTCGTGGCCTCCACGCCCCAAACCAACAGCAAATTTGTGCCCAAAAGCTCTCAGAGGAGGCTTCAGTCCCGGTCAGCTGCCCGTGTCCTGCACTGATTTCGTATGCTCAAACCTTGTGATGGGCAGAAGGCAACATGCTTGTACCCCAAGGCAGCCCCCTTTAGTGGCCAAGCCAAGGACCTGCTCTTAGCATCACTGCAGGAGTAACCGTCTAATTAAAGGCTTGCAATTAGCCCACCTCCAATTAGTGCACAGCAACTCAAACAAAGGGTCTTCTTAAAGGACAAGTCTCCTTAATGCAACCTAAATGGTCCTACGTTCCCTGTGCAGGGGCGACCCTTCTACATCCCCCACCGCCAAGGCTGCGGCGCGCATGGGCATGGGCATTGGCTTCAGGGTCCCAGCTCCTTCCTCAGTGGGAGGCAGCTGCTGCTGGTGGCTTCCTCCATCGCATAGTTGGGCTGACACTATTAAGCCTGCTCCTAATAGGCTCTCTTAAGGCTAATAATGTGGCATACATAGCCAACAAATGCTAGAAGGAGTCACCAAAACTAAAGCAGCACTTTAAAATGCAACTCCTACATTTAGCATCGAGGAAATAAGCCCCTCCACCTTACTCCCAATTTGACACTCTCGGGAGAGTGCTTTAGGGGATGCTAATGCGTGTTTTGCCCTTCCTTGCTCCAACACGGGTCAGGCTCAGCACAGTGGAGAGGGAAAGACTCTGGCGGGGCGGAGGGGGTGGGGTGCGAGCTTTGTGCTCGCCCAGGGCCCTGCACTGGCCCCCTCCTCTGTCCTGCCCCTGAACATCCCAGACTACGTTGGCTACAGTCGCCTGCTCCTTGCCAGGCCTTTGTGTTGACTCTGATGAGCCTTTGGGCGTTTCATGTCACTCTAGGAGCTGGAAGAGAGCCTGCCTCATGACACGGGGTTGCAAGGAGAGCCACTGGCCGTGGAAGAGGACTGCTTGCCTGGCCTCGCTCAGGAGTCCCATCCTGCCCACCCCGGGCATCTCTCTCTTTCCTGCCCGCTGACACGGTCTTTCTCCGGAGGGAAGCAGTGAGGCTACATCTCCGCACAGTGCTGGGTGGCCTGGGGAAGGCCGGGCACATGCCAAGCGGGGAGCTGGACACAGGTCTCCACCGAGTGCTGTCGGGGGGCTGGCACCGGTGCCTGGGGCACGTGTGCTCCAGGCACTTCCCAAATAAGCTCCACTGGTGCGGCCTCCTCTTCACCTGGATGTTGAGTTCCAGGGCCTCCTGCCACGCCTCCTCCAGCAGGAACAGGGCCTGCGCAGGCGTACTGCTTTCCTGCCCTTCAGCCTGCTCCTGGTGGGGAATGCAGGTGTGCGGGCATGTCCGGGTGTCCTGCCTCATTTCAGCAGGGTCACTTGCTCCTGCTGGTTCCTTCTGTGGCCCCCACCTGGCCTCACAGAGCCCCACATCCTGCCCGTCAACCCCAAGGGGGACGCAAGGCCCTCAGCTCACCCAAGAGAGAACCCCCAACCTCCCTCTGCTCGTCCACCCACCCGCCTCAGCATATAGCACGGCCCAAGGCCCATCCCTGGGCCCTGGCACTGTCACGGTCCCTCTCCTGACCACAGGACCCACTGGCGCTGGTGAGTGCCCGAGCAGTTAGGCCGCTGTCTTTTCTCCCACGGCCAGTGACTTGCAGGGCTGTGCAGGACCCAGGAGTCCTGCTGGCCTGTCCCTCCATAACGTACCAGGGGCAGGGAGTCGCAGAGCTGCACCTCGGAGGTGCTCTGGGGCCTAGCAAGTGCAGGGGACCGGAGGGGGCCTGGGAGCATGCCTGGGGCCACTGGCACATCAGGACAGGGCAGGAGCCCAGGAGGGAGAATCCAAGCACACGGGTAGCAGGCCCGGCCGGCCCTGCCGAGCTCCACTGGGTTGAAGAGCGGCCCAGCAGGGGCTGTGCAGGGCGGGGAAATGGGGACTGCTCCCCAGCCTCACAGCCCCAGCCTGCGGGGCTGAGGGGCTGCCCTGGCCCACAGGGCCCTGGCACACGCGTTTGCACATGGGAAGGGAGGCATCTGCACCTCCAGGCAGCAGTCAGCGGCTGGCAGGGTAGGGAGACTACGGGCCCTGCGGCAGATGAGCAGAGCCCGTGGGAGCACAAGGAGCAGCCGAGGGCTGACGGAGGCCCAGGGACAAGCACGGCTCATCCCAGCTTTGCCTGCCTGGAGAGCCCTGCAGCTGCAGCAAAAAGCCAGGCATCTGCGCTCCCAGGTGGCCGGCCGCACCGCTCCACCCCACAGCAACTCCCTCCTTTGCCCTTCACCCTTCCCCATGCAACCCTGAGAAGGGCTCCAGCGTCCCTGCACACCAGCCCTCAGAGCACCCCTGGGGCTGTGGGCACGTCAGGTGCAGCTGTGTCCTGGCCACCATGGTGTGCACCGTGCAGTGTCTCTGTGCGTGTGGAGAGCGCGGGCGCGTGTGCGGATGCGTGTGCAGCGTCAATGGTGTGCCAGGCTGGCGCACGTGCACTGTGCAGGTGCAGGCCTGGCTGTGCGGGAGGGTCTTGGTGAGTGAGAGGTGTGAGCTGTGTGCGTAGCCGTCCTGTGGAGGGTAATGAAGGAAGGGGCATGTGTCTGTGCGTGTGTCTGTGCGCTGTGCTGAGAACGGGTTAGGCGGTGGTGTGCATGCACGTGCACTCTGTGGCGCGCGTGCCTGCATGCTGCGGCCCGTGTGTGGGCGATATTCTGTTCAGGCTCTACAAAATAACTGGAGGAGCACATGGGTTTGTACAGCTCTTCCTTTCATCTTTCAGGAGCACGCTTCCAGACTTCGCCGCAATAGTCACGTTTCCTCTGCACCACCAGCAAGTCCTGGTCCCTTTCCCTTTGAGCCTGGAGAGTCATCCGCTGCCCAGGGCTAGGGCATGGAAAAGGAACCGTTTGGTTTCAGGCACAGGCAGAAGGGCACGGAAATGCTGCAGGCCTAGCGCAGGGCACATCTTCTGGCCTCTGCCTCTGCTGGCATTCCTATGCTTTCTCGGATGGGCGAGGGGCCCCCTGGGGTGCGAGGCAAGGACATGACCACATGACTACCACGGGCAGGTAATCAGCCTGCACAGGAGTCAGGCGCGGGATGAGACTTTGGCCCAAACTGGCATCAAAGCACACGGCAAGGCCTCCACGTGTGGAGACTTGGGGAGGCAAGGACGGAGCGTGCCTTTGGAAAAGGGAGAGCCAAAGCGTCGCTCCAGGAATCCTGTCACCTTGGGTAGCCCCCGTGTTCTGGTCCCACCTGGGAATCCTACCCCTGAGAGCCCAACACCTGCCCCTGGGCTGGAAGGCTGCCTGCTCCCAGGCCACAGCCTCCAAAGCCTGTTGCTCTCCCTCGACGGGTGCCAGAAAAAGACCCCCCCCTTCCCCTCCTCTGGGCTGCTCCTGGGTGTGGAAGGAAGGCCAGTGCAGGGGAAGGCAAAACAGCACCCCCAGCTGGAGAAATTTACCAGAGGAAGCGCTTCTCTTGGGAATTCCTCTGCCGATTCAGCTCTACCCTCTGCTTCCACTCTTCCCGACGCGCTTGGTAAGTCTCCAAGACTTGCAGGGTGTGGCTTGCTCGTACAGAAAGCTGCCTGCAAGAGCAGGGAAAAAGTTCCCTCTCCCCTTCTGGCTGAGGCCCTCCTGCCTCTCCCCTCCACCAGCCCCTGCACACCCGCTCCCGCTGGCGGTGCCCGCAGCCTTCAACTTGCCCCATGCAGCTTGGGGCTGCCTGGCATCGGGGCCTTGCCCAAGGCATTGCCACGTCAACAGAAATCAGGGGACACCATACCCAGCCCCATGGCTCAGGAACTGCGCTTCCTCACACCTCGGACAGGTGCTGCCACTGCACCTTTCCAGGCCGGGGCTGGGGCCGGGGCCCGGGCCCGGGCACACTTACTCTTTGTGCAGCCGCGGCAGTCTCTCGGGCTTCCTCTTCTCTGCTCGGGGCACGAAGGCAGCAGTGCTCGCCTCTTTCCCAAGCGGGGGCCCTGGTGAGGCTGGCCGAACCTCCGGCAGTGGTTCAGCATGCCGCCAAACCTGCGTTGGCGCCAGAGGACAACTCTGAAGCTGCTTCTCACCTCCCTCACGTGCTCTCAACTCTCAGCACGAGGAGAAGCCAGCCACTACAGGGCCTGTGCGTCCCCCCAGCACACTTGTGTCTGCTTTGCCCTCAGAAAGCCCCATGAGGAGCACAGCGCCAGGCAGGGACCCTGCACTCGTAGCCTGGCCACGCTTCACCACACTTCCCTGCTGGCCCCTCTGCTTACCTGTGCTGCCTTGTGCTGATGCCCGCAAGCAGGAATTGCAGTTCGAGGTCTGCCTTGAGCAGGTCCTTCCTGCTTGCCGTCCTCTTCCGCCTTAGAGGAGCTCTCCCGAATTGTCTGCAGCCGGCTAAAAACACACAAGCCGCGTGAGCTGATTGGAGTTCCGGGTGAGGCTGTTCTGCATCTTGCGCTCACAAGCGGCTCGGGGCCAGCCTCTGCAGCACAAGGCAGTTCTGCCTGCAGAGACCACTAGGCACCTCCTGCCAAAGGCACTGAAGTCAGGGACGTGCTCAGAAAGACTCTGTTTTGGGGTGAAACGGGACTATTAGTGGGGGAGCCACTGTCGGGGAAGGAGGAAGTGTACTAGGCACACAAGCAAGCCCGGCATGTAGTTCTCTCTGGTATGTAGTTCTCTCTGGCACTCCTCCTGTGCCAGACAACCGCCACACCCCTGCCCCTGCCACCCCAGCCCAACAACCTTCGGAAGAAATTCACAGGCATTACGTCCAACCTAAAAAGCAGGGAAAACAGACCCTACTCTCTGCTGCTGGGGCAGGGGCTTCTGACTTTCACATTCCTCTGAGAAGTGCTCTCATTCCCACTGCAACCAAAGGAGGGCCCTTCACATCCATAGGGGAGCAGAAAAACACCCGCCACTGCTGCAGTACTTCTTGCATCAACGCCAGTCCCTGGGACACCACTTGACAACCTCACAGACTTCATACCCACAGAGCGTACAGAAACAGAAACAGCTCCCTCCCTCCCAGAAGCCCAAAAGCACACGGCCACCCGCATGCTTTGCTCCAAGAGCCTCACCTGGCAGCTGGCTTGTTTCCCCTGCTTTCCCATGCCTTTCCTCCCTTCCAGCTGGCCCCAGAGAACGGGGGTGGAGAAAGCCTTTCTCGAGACAGGAGGCGCCCACCACAAGCACTGCCTGGAAGTAGCAAGGCAGAGGAGGCTCCTCAGCAAGCATCGTTCTTTGTCACCATTTGAACAAGAAGGACAGGCAGCTGTGCTCCAGCATCGGACCAAAGAGCCCAATTCCCTTGGAGCTTTGCTCCCAAGCAGGTCTTAGGCCCTTGCTGGCGCACGATCGCGTCCAGCCTTTCCTTTCTGCAGGGCAGTCTTCTGCCCTAGAGTTCTGTGCTGCTTCTACTGCTTTCTCTAGCCCTTAGGCTTCAAAAAGGGGACATGGCTGGCAGGTCCTGGGGACCTCATGCTACTCTCTCCTTTGGCGTGGCTGCAGGCTGGAGGGCAGAGTGTCACACGAGAAGGGGAACAGATTCCTGCCCATCTCTAAGGCGCTCACATGCACAGACTTGCAAGCTAGAGCAGGGCCCCGAGTGCCAGGGCAAAGTGCCCCTCAGCAGTGGCAGCTGCAGTTGGAGCTGCACAACTGCCCCGAGAGCCCCTTCCAGGAGGAGTGCCCCCAGATCTGTCGTGATGAGCAAAGAGAGGCACAGGAGAAGCAGGCCACTAGGCCCGGCACGGCATGTTAAGCTTGCCTCCAGCCCCTCCGCTGCACAGGACAAAAGGAAAACAAACACACCTCTCTCACCAGCCAGCTGGCACTTTACCTTTTCCCTCAGTCTGCTTGTTCTGCTCCCTGTCTTTTGCCGGCCCGCCTTTGGCAGCCTCCCGACACCCTCCGGAGGAAGATGCTGGTCGCACAGGCACAGGCGTGATGACCTCACCCTCACTCCTGGAAACAAGAAAGGGACGAGAGAGACGCTGACAGCAGAGCCTTGCAGAAACCTCCTCTACATGCTTGCCCTCCATCTAGAAAGAGAAAGTCACCAAAAGACTTGTTGGCCGCCCTTCACATCGCAGTCGGACAGAGTCTACGCAAGAAACAACCCCTTCAAAGAGCTCCAAGAGCACAAGGTCACCCTCAGCCTTTTCTCCAAGAGCCTCACCTGGCAGGCAACTTCCTTCCTTTGCTTTTCCACTCCTCCTGCTTTCTCCCCCCAGCACCAGGTGACGCAGGTGGCAAAGGCCTTTCTTGAGCAAGCAGGCACGCAGCAGGAGCACTCCCTGCAGGCAGGAAAGGAGAAGGCTCTGCAGAAAGCGTCTTTGGGAGCACTTGGTCCAGAAGGACAGGCAGATCTGCTCCAGCACCGCATCAAACAGCCTGATCCCCCGGGAGCCGCGCTCTCTAAGAGCTCTTGCTCCCTAGCACGTCCTTGGCACACCTTAGCAGCCTCTTAGCAGTCCACCTTAGCAGCCTCTTAGCAGTCCTCTCCAGGCAATCTTGCTCCCCACCTTCACACGCCCGGCATCCGCCAGAGAGGCAGACCCCCTCCAGCACTGACACCTCGGGCCCAAATGTCCTAAAGCGAAAGAGGAGCTTGCGCTGGCCACCAGGGCGCAGCACCCCGGGGCAAAACTCTCCCAGGCAGCACATCCTGACCAGGGCTCCAACCACCTACCTACTGCCGAGGACCAACGGAACAAACACGCGCACACACACAAACACACGCCCGCCTGCACACCCTCCTCTCGCTCGCCAGTCACCTGTGGCCTGACCTTTTCCGTCCGCCCGCTCTTCCTCTTTCGGGCGTGTCCGGGATCCCTTGCAGGAAGACGCCACTTGCTGCTTCTCACGGGGAAGCTTCAACTCAAATCTGGAAATGACAAGACGCCACGGTGAAGAGAAGGCACCACTTCCCCTTTGCCTCCTGCCAGCCTTGTACTCAGAAAGAAGGCCTTTCGGGGCACGTGGGGCCCTCCAGGCTCACCCAAGACATGCTTAGGTCACAAACACAGGCCCTGTATGGATCGGGTGCCTTCCACACGATGCCTTTCCTCGGCCAGCCACACACAGCACATTCGGGAACCTTGGCTTTTGGAAGCCTCACCCACGAGAAAGAGACCAGTCACAGGAAAATGTGGCCCCCATTCCTCTCTAGGCCTAAGATTGGTTAGCAGTGCCAAACACTGCCACTATTGCCTGTTCCACCCTGGGGAGACCCCCAGAGTCCCAAGTACTTGCAGACAGCAAGCTAGGAAAGAGTTGCTCCGCAGCAAGTCCTTCCTGAGGAGACAAGCTCCAGCAGGACGCTGCTACCAAGCACGAGCTGAGAAGCAAACGTACCGTGGCAACATGAAGACGCTTCTGGGACCCATGCGGAAAGCCGCGCTCCTTCTTCCTTTTACCACCAGGTGTCTCGTCCCTGGCGTCTGAAACAGACACCGAGGTACGTGAGAGCATGCCAGCGCCATTACTGCCTTGCTCCTAAAGGCAGCAAATCTTTCTTGGGCTCAGGGAAGATGCTGCCCCTGGGACACCCTGAAACAAAGCTGTCTTTCCAAATACTAGCCCTCAACGAGGAAAGCAGAAGATGCCCAGCTCAGAGTGCAGAAGGAGGAACACCGTTGCCAGGCGCTTTGCAAGGGCGAGACTCAAGACGGTCAAGGAGGACGCTCCTTCTCTCTGCCTGCAGACATCAGGCACAGGAGAAGGCGTGTGGTTCGCCAGGGTTTCTGCAGGCTGGCGTTTGCCTCTGGAAGGTCTTGCTCTGCCCCTTCTTGGAAAGACAACTCCTGGCTCAGGCGTGCTCTTAGCCCCACAGTGTCTCCAAGCATTCACATGCTTGCATCCATCACGTGGAAGAGCAGAAAGAGCCGGCCCTTGCTCGGCCTCTGCCCGGTGGCTAAGACCTGCGGGTGCCAACTCCCTCATGGGGGTGCAAGCAGCTGGGCAGGGCCTGATGAGGGATCTTTGGGAACACAGCCTGACCCAAAGGCCCTGGCCCTGGCCCAGAGAACACGCGGGGCAGAGCCCCCCAAGACAGCAGCAGAGAGAAGGAAGAGACAGGCCCGGGAACCAGTGGCTGGGCTACAGCCTTCTTGCATCTCTCTGAGCAAATCTGCTGGCCCTCTGCAGGAGCGAGCCCTTCAGCTCTGACTGCTTTCACATCGCAGCTGCCTAAGGACACCTGGCAGCTTGCGCTCAAGGACAGGGCCCCACGAGAGAGCTGGGGAAGGGCGTTGGGCTGGCGCAAGGAGACATGCCAAGCAGCGGGCGGATGCACGCGTGGCCCAGAAGAGCCTCGCTCATGCCGCAAGGGCCTCCAGGGGCCCTGGGAAGGCCTGATTAGCGCCAGAGTCATCGACTTACCCCCAGCAGAGCTTCTAGCAGCTTTCCAGTGCCATCCATGCTGAGGAGGAAGTCGTCATAAAACCTCATTGTCACTTCCTTCTTCCGTACAGAAAGAATGCCAATGCCCTTGAAGACAAAGTCCACGTCCTGTCTTTTTGACATGGCCCAGAAGAACGCCATCGCGGTCTCATGTATGGAACACTGCACCGTTGTCAAAGGCATGCGGGCACACACGGAGAGATTCTTGTACTGCAGAGGGACTATTCTTACGTCACCTAGACCGCAGCAAAAGACGAACAACGTCACCTCGGCAGCAGGCTCCAAGAACAAGGGGACAAGACTTTCTGGCAAGACGCTGCTGCTACAGAGCAGGCTCTTGAATCCCCTGCTGCAGCGCCTAGGAGCGGTTTATGGAGTCCCTCCTGGGAAGAGGCCGAGCACTCTGCAAACTCACGGGCTCAGGGGGGCAGCAGTCATTTGGCCAGGGCAGGAAGCAAAAGAAGAAAACTAACCATCCCGAAGGAACCCTTGACCGGAGGGCAGGACAAGGCGGGCAGATGGGTGCAGGGCCCATGACAAAGGGCCCGGCGCCACGCCATTGTGCCCTCTGGCTAAGCCGATGCCACGTCGATAGATACAAGGGCGAAGCAAAGCGCAAGGACGGCACCGCAGCCCGTAAGGACCATTCGGCCCCTCTGGCCCTTGGTAGCCAGCAAAAGTCTCCCTGCGCTGCTGGGGCCAGCGGCCTATCCCTCCCACGCACCCCGCTGCAGGCGTATTACTAGCAAAGCACACCCGGGGGCCCCTCTGAGCACCTGCTCCTGGCTGGCCTGTCCAGCTCAAACAAGCCAAAGTTGCTCTCAGGCCACTTTGAGGCGTTCAGCCACGTCTTCAGAGCAGTTGGCCTGCCCCTCAAGCTTGGGGCAAGGGCAGGCAAAGGTTTTTAACCTGTCTTCTTACCAGGAATGTCTTCTTGAGCGCCCCTGGCCTGGTATTCCTGGGCAACAACCTCCGAAATACGAAACATGGGTCTCCGAACGATCGAAAGCTCCCCGTTCACGGAGCACTCGGAGTGCTTCAGAACATAGAACACCCCCACTCCTAGTATCTTGACACCCTGAGAACAGCAGCAAAGAGGGAGAGAAGGAACAAGCATCAGTAGCCTGGAGACACAAAAACTGTCCGATGGCTTGCCAGAGCGTGGGGGCTGCTGCTCTGCGCCCTGCCCACCCCTAGCATGCCGAGGGCAAGATGGGCCACTTGGGAAAGCTTTGGAGAGAAAGCACATACTCCAGACCTTTCTTTCCTCTTGCTCCTCTGCTCTCCTCAAAAATCTCTTTGCACAAGCAACAGCAGAGACAACATTCCTCCCCTCCATACAGGTGGGGGGAGGGGGTGGCAGGGAGGGGAGCAGGGGGCATTTCCAACAGTGGGCACCAAGTCCTTGGCACTCTGTGGCACAGGGATGTCAGGGCCAGGCAAACCGCCAGCATTTCCGGAGGGGAGGAACAGGACACAAGACCCACCTTGTTCTCTGCCAAGCGCTCTAGAATGTATTCTGAGACGCTGTCCCAAATGCTAACAATCTCTGGAAAGCAAGGCAAAGAGGTATCATGCGCCAAGTCAGCAAGCTCACTACCTTTCAGCACCCCGCTCCCCAGGCAGGTGGCAAGTGCAGGTGAGATGAAACGTACCGCCACCCCAAGCCAAAACACGCAAGGCGCTCCCCAGGACGGCCCTTCCGGACCTCAGCCGCAAGGACACTGCAGGGACGCCTCCGCCCACTTCTAAGCAAGGCTCCTGTCCTTTCAGGTGGCCATGCCAAAGGGCGACCCACCCGCTCGGGAAACGGGGACTAGGTTCCCACAGCAGCGAGAAGACCGTGCAGTGCCTACCCACAGGAGTCACCCACGCTCAGGGCAGCCCCAGCTGCCTCCCCTGCAGGGACCATTTTCACCTCCATTCAACGCCTGCACACACACACGCTCTGCACGGCCACCCGAGCAGCCCCAGCCCTTTCAGCCAGCTGCCAGCTCAGGGCACGCAATCCCCACTGCGAGGCAACCCACGGCTTCTGCCTGCACGTGCCCTGGAAGGCACGGGCAGAGGAAGCTCCTCAGGACAACGAGCCAGCCGGCCCGGCTGCCAAACTCACCCCTGGGCTGCCAACGGTCGAGCGGCCTGCTCTCCCGTGCCACCCACTCGCCCTGTCCAGCCCTTCCCTACAGAGCCCAGCGCTTCCACTGCCTGTCTCGCAGCTCATACCGTCTACAGCCTTACCGTAACGGTTGAGATTCCTGAGCGTTGGAAACATGTCATGCCACAGTTTCGCCATCTTCGCGCCCCCTCGCGCTCAATGGGGCCCTGTAGCAGGAGGGTGACGAGGAAACTTCTCTTCCCAGGAGCCGCCTCCTCCTCCTCCTCTGCACTTCCCCAGGTAGGCTCCAGCGCTGTCGCGCGGCCTCCCTTCGCCCTCTCGGTGCGCTGCAAAGCAGCTCCTCCAGAGAAGAGCGCTGGCGAGAGCAGCCCCAGCACCTGCACGTGCCAAGGCCTCGCAGGGAAGTGTGGGCAGGGCTCGGGGGCCCCGTGGCGGGAGGGGAGCTGTGACTGTGATGCGGCATGTCCCACTGTGAGCCCAGCCCGTGTCACCAAGGGGCTCACAGGCACCCTTACCGTCCAAAGCATTTCTCTTGGGCCCACAGGAGGGGCAATTTCACAGCCCCAGAGCAGCCAGACCGCAAAGGGGTTTCAGCAGGTCTCCGCTCTGACCTCCTGCTGCAAGTGCGGCTGACCAGAGCAGACTTCCCAGGCCCGGGCGCCACTGAGGGGCCACTGGCTCCATGGATTCCCCCACCACCCCGGGCCCCTGGGCCAGTGCTCCACCACCCTTAGGCTACAGCGCTTTTCCCCGTCTCTCATGGCAATTGCCCCCACTGCCACTACTGCCATTGCCCATCCTCCCGGCCCCCCCCCACCCGGCACCTCTGGGAAGGCTCTGCCTCCACCCTCTCACCCCCCTCCCGTTAGGCCCCTGCCGCCTGATCCTCTTGCGCCTTCTCTTCTCCCGGCTCAACAGCCCCACGCCCTCAGCCTCTCCTCGCACTGCTGGGCTCCAGCTGCCCACCAGCTCCCAGCCCGCCCCACAACGAACGGCTCCTCCAGGGCCACGCTCCCTTCCTGGTGTCCCTGCCCCCCTGCAGCTCCCCCACGGGCCACAGTCCCCTCAGAGGCGCACCTCCTCTGGCATGAAGCGCCTCCTTCCAAAAGTACCTCTCCAGCCATGTCCCCAGCAACGGCTCCTTGCACGGCTCGCCTTCGCTTCCTTCTGCTTTTCTCCAGAAACACGCCTCTGCACCCTTCTCCTCACGAGTGCCCCTTCCTGTGGCTCCACGGAGGCCGCCCCCAGCTGCGGGATCTGCGGCCCTGCCGCCGCATGCCCCAGGCAGGGGCCGGGCCTCGGTGCCCCGCTCCTCCCTCCCTCCCTCCCTGCCTGCCTGCCTGCCTGCCTGCCTGCCTGCCTGCCCGCCCGCTGCCCCAGCGTTGGGGGAAAGCCTTGCCCGGGCCCTGGGCGGCGCTGCGGGCTCCCTGCTGTGCCCAGAGCCCCCGGCCCCGCACGGGCAGCCCCGAGCAGCACGCCCAGGTGGCACTGCTTGCTGCGCAGTAAGGACTGGTGCCAGGGACTGTCGGGGATGGGGGAGGCCCCGCTGCCCGCGGGGAGGCGGGAGGCAGGCAGCGTTGAGCCGGGGCCCGGCAGCCCACCGGGAGCTGGTGGGGGTGTGGGGCAGAGCCATAGCAAGGGAAGGGGCCAGAGTGCAGGAGGCAATCCCAGGTGCCCCCTCCCCGAGCAGAGGGGCCTGGGAGAAGGCAGGGGGTCAGGGCCGGGCCGGGGGCTGGTGGCCGGGTGCTTGGCAGCGCCATGCTGACCTGCTCATGCCAGGGCATGGCTGCTTTGCGCCGATTGCAGGCAGTGTCCCCCCGCGGAGGAGCTGGCCCCTGCTGGCTTCCCCTTGGGCCATGCAGCTGCCTGCCAGTGCTCAAGGTCCCGCCGGGGCTCCAGCGACGCTGGGAGAGGTGCCGAGGGGGCACCGGCTGCTGCTAGCAACTTCCCGGGGACCCCTGAGGCAGTGGCTGGTGCTGAGGGAAGGGCAGCGGGCAAGGAGCCGCAGGCAGCACTTGTTTGACCCATGCGTTGCCTCTGCTTGCAGGCCTCACTGCCCAAGGCATTGGGACTTGAGCGCGGCAGCCAGGCGAGGCAGGGCAGCTGCCGCTGAGGCAGCAGAGCCAAGCCCCAAGCCCCTCCGCTCGGTGAGGCTTGGGAAGGGCAGAGCTGGGAGAAGCTGGTGCCCCTCAAACCTCGTTCTCCCAGCAGAGCAGAGGGCACGTAAGGCAGAGCTTTCAGCCAGTGAAAATTGCTGGCTCATGCCTTCCTTTTTCAGAGGCCTGGTTTGCGCAAGGCCAGCGGTGCTGCCTGCCCACCAGTGCCCACCCAGGCTGCGGTCGGAGGAGACCTGCTCCTTGCATTGGTCCCGACCAGAGTTCGGCACCAGAAGACACAGCCCCTGAGGGGGCACCGCAGCACACAAGTGTGGCTTGGCATGCCTGGCTCACCAGCAGAAAGGGACCATGCAGACTAAGGTGGAGTCAATCAGCCAGAACGGAGCACAGAGCAACAATACAGTTGAAAACACAAAGCCTAGCTAAGTGTGTGTGAGGTTCCCCGTGGGGAGCCCCGTGATGCTTCTGGGGAGGCCTTGGGCAGGGAGGTGCCTCCTGCCGAGGCCCCCGGCAGCTGGGATGCCGGCTGCAGGGCTTTCGGCAGCTCCAGCTTCCCTCTTCCTGCCCTGCCAGGGGTGAAGGCCAGGCTGCCTGCAGGGATGGGCTACTGCCGCCCCCAGGCCTCCTGAGGAGGGGCAGTGCAGCCCCAAAACCGCCTTGCAAAGCCGGCAGCCCTGGGCGTGGGCTGAGGTGGGTGCCAGGGTGCACGCTGGAGCGCAGACTCTGGGATCCACAGGCCTCCAAGGCCAGGGCCTGCAGGGCCAGGGCAGGGATGACGAGGCTCTGGGGCTCTGACCCTGCAAGAGAGACCGCAGGAACACCTTGTGCTGGCCCTGGGCTGAGAGCAGAGGGGAGCAGGAGGCTTCGTGGCCTCCACGCCCCAAACCAACAGCAAATTTGTGCCCAAAAGCTCTCAGAGGAGGCTTCAGTCCCGGTCAGCTGCCCGTGTCCTGCACTGATTTCGTATGCTCAAACCTTGTGATGGGCAGAAGGCAACATGCTTGTACCCCAAGGCAGCCCCCTTTAGTGGCCAAGCCAAGGACCTGCTCTTAGCATCACTGCAGGAGTAACCGTCTAATTAAAGGCTTGCAATTAGCCCACCTCCAATTAGTGCACAGCAACTCAAACAAAGGGTCTTCTTAAAGGACAAGTCTCCTTAATGCAACCTAAATGGTCCTACGTTCCCTGTGCAGGGGCGACCCTTCTACATCCCCCACCGCCAAGGCTGCGGCGCGCATGGGCATGGGCATTGGCTTCAGGGTCCCAGCTCCTTCCTCAGTGGGAGGCAGCTGCTGCTGGTGGCTTCCTCCATCGCATAGTTGGGCTGACACTATTAAGCCTGCTCCTAATAGGCTCTCTTAAGGCTAATAATGTGGCATACATAGCCAACAAATGCTAGAAGGAGTCACCAAAACTAAAGCAGCACTTTAAAATGCAACTCCTACATTTAGCATCGAGGAAATAAGCCCCTCCACCTTACTCCCAATTTGACACTCTCGGGAGAGTGCTTTAGGGGATGCTAATGCGTGTTTTGCCCTTCCTTGCTCCAACACGGGTCAGGCTCAGCACAGTGGAGAGGGAAAGACTCTGGCGGGGCGGAGGGGGTGGGGTGCGAGCTTTGTGCTCGCCCAGGGCCCTGCACTGGCCCCCTCCTCTGTCCTGCCCCTGAACATCCCAGACTACGTTGGCTACAGTCGCCTGCTCCTTGCCAGGCCTTTGTGTTGACTCTGATGAGCCTTTGGGCGTTTCATGTCACTCTAGGAGCTGGAAGAGAGCCTGCCTCATGACACGGGGTTGCAAGGAGAGCCACTGGCCGTGGAAGAGGACTGCTTGCCTGGCCTCGCTCAGGAGTCCCATCCTGCCCACCCCGGGCATCTCTCTCTTTCCTGCCCGCTGACACGGTCTTTCTCCGGAGGGAAGCAGTGAGGCTACATCTCCGCACAGTGCTGGGTGGCCTGGGGAAGGCCGGGCACATGCCAAGCGGGGAGCTGGACACAGGTCTCCACCGAGTGCTGTCGGGGGGCTGGCACCGGTGCCTGGGGCACGTGTGCTCCAGGCACTTCCCAAATAAGCTCCACTGGTGCGGCCTCCTCTTCACCTGGATGTTGAGTTCCAGGGCCTCCTGCCACGCCTCCTCCAGCAGGAACAGGGCCTGCGCAGGCGTACTGCTTTCCTGCCCTTCAGCCTGCTCCTGGTGGGGAATGCAGGTGTGCGGGCATGTCCGGGTGTCCTGCCTCATTTCAGCAGGGTCACTTGCTCCTGCTGGTTCCTTCTGTGGCCCCCACCTGGCCTCACAGAGCCCCACATCCTGCCCGTCAACCCCAAGGGGGACGCAAGGCCCTCAGCTCACCCAAGAGAGAACCCCCAACCTCCCTCTGCTCGTCCACCCACCCGCCTCAGCATATAGCACGGCCCAAGGCCCATCCCTGGGCCCTGGCACTGTCACGGTCCCTCTCCTGACCACAGGACCCACTGGCGCTGGTGAGTGCCCGAGCAGTTAGGCCGCTGTCTTTTCTCCCACGGCCAGTGACTTGCAGGGCTGTGCAGGACCCAGGAGTCCTGCTGGCCTGTCCCTCCATAACGTACCAGGGGCAGGGAGTCGCAGAGCTGCACCTCGGAGGTGCTCTGGGGCCTAGCAAGTGCAGGGGACCGGAGGGGGCCTGGGAGCATGCCTGGGGCCACTGGCACATCAGGACAGGGCAGGAGCCCAGGAGGGAGAATCCAAGCACACGGGTAGCAGGCCCGGCCGGCCCTGCCGAGCTCCACTGGGTTGAAGAGCGGCCCAGCAGGGGCTGTGCAGGGCGGGGAAATGGGGACTGCTCCCCAGCCTCACAGCCCCAGCCTGCGGGGCTGAGGGGCTGCCCTGGCCCACAGGGCCCTGGCACACGCGTTTGCACATGGGAAGGGAGGCATCTGCACCTCCAGGCAGCAGTCAGCGGCTGGCAGGGTAGGGAGACTACGGGCCCTGCGGCAGATGAGCAGAGCCCGTGGGAGCACAAGGAGCAGCCGAGGGCTGACGGAGGCCCAGGGACAAGCACGGCTCATCCCAGCTTTGCCTGCCTGGAGAGCCCTGCAGCTGCAGCAAAAAGCCAGGCATCTGCGCTCCCAGGTGGCCGGCCGCACCGCTCCACCCCACAGCAACTCCCTCCTTTGCCCTTCACCCTTCCCCATGCAACCCTGAGAAGGGCTCCAGCGTCCCTGCACACCAGCCCTCAGAGCACCCCTGGGGCTGTGGGCACGTCAGGTGCAGCTGTGTCCTGGCCACCATGGTGTGCACCGTGCAGTGTCTCTGTGCGTGTGGAGAGCGCGGGCGCGTGTGCGGATGCGTGTGCAGCGTCAATGGTGTGCCAGGCTGGCGCACGTGCACTGTGCAGGTGCAGGCCTGGCTGTGCGGGAGGGTCTTGGTGAGTGAGAGGTGTGAGCTGTGTGCGTAGCCGTCCTGTGGAGGGTAATGAAGGAAGGGGCATGTGTCTGTGCGTGTGTCTGTGCGCTGTGCTGAGAACGGGTTAGGCGGTGGTGTGCATGCACGTGCACTCTGTGGCGCGCGTGCCTGCATGCTGCGGCCCGTGTGTGGGCGATATTCTGTTCAGGCTCTACAAAATAACTGGAGGAGCACATGGGTTTGTACAGCTCTTCCTTTCATCTTTCAGGAGCACGCTTCCAGACTTCGCCGCAATAGTCACGTTTCCTCTGCACCACCAGCAAGTCCTGGTCCCTTTCCCTTTGAGCCTGGAGAGTCATCCGCTGCCCAGGGCTAGGGCATGGAAAAGGAACCGTTTGGTTTCAGGCACAGGCAGAAGGGCACGGAAATGCTGCAGGCCTAGCGCAGGGCACATCTTCTGGCCTCTGCCTCTGCTGGCATTCCTATGCTTTCTCGGATGGGCGAGGGGCCCCCTGGGGTGCGAGGCAAGGACATGACCACATGACTACCACGGGCAGGTAATCAGCCTGCACAGGAGTCAGGCGCGGGATGAGACTTTGGCCCAAACTGGCATCAAAGCACACGGCAAGGCCTCCACGTGTGGAGACTTGGGGAGGCAAGGACGGAGCGTGCCTTTGGAAAAGGGAGAGCCAAAGCGTCGCTCCAGGAATCCTGTCACCTTGGGTAGCCCCCGTGTTCTGGTCCCACCTGGGAATCCTACCCCTGAGAGCCCAACACCTGCCCCTGGGCTGGAAGGCTGCCTGCTCCCAGGCCACAGCCTCCAAAGCCTGTTGCTCTCCCTCGACGGGTGCCAGAAAAAGACCCCCCCCTTCCCCTCCTCTGGGCTGCTCCTGGGTGTGGAAGGAAGGCCAGTGCAGGGGAAGGCAAAACAGCACCCCCAGCTGGAGAAATTTACCAGAGGAAGCGCTTCTCTTGGGAATTCCTCTGCCGATTCAGCTCTACCCTCTGCTTCCACTCTTCCCGACGCGCTTGGTAAGTCTCCAAGACTTGCAGGGTGTGGCTTGCTCGTACAGAAAGCTGCCTGCAAGAGCAGGGAAAAAGTTCCCTCTCCCCTTCTGGCTGAGGCCCTCCTGCCTCTCCCCTCCACCAGCCCCTGCACACCCGCTCCCGCTGGCGGTGCCCGCAGCCTTCAACTTGCCCCATGCAGCTTGGGGCTGCCTGGCATCGGGGCCTTGCCCAAGGCATTGCCACGTCAACAGAAATCAGGGGACACCATACCCAGCCCCATGGCTCAGGAACTGCGCTTCCTCACACCTCGGACAGGTGCTGCCACTGCACCTTTCCAGGCCGGGGCTGGGGCCGGGGCCCGGGCCCGGGCACACTTACTCTTTGTGCAGCCGCGGCAGTCTCTCGGGCTTCCTCTTCTCTGCTCGGGGCACGAAGGCAGCAGTGCTCGCCTCTTTCCCAAGCGGGGGCCCTGGTGAGGCTGGCCGAACCTCCGGCAGTGGTTCAGCATGCCGCCAAACCTGCGTTGGCGCCAGAGGACAACTCTGAAGCTGCTTCTCACCTCCCTCACGTGCTCTCAACTCTCAGCACGGGGAGAAGCCAGCCACTACAGGGCCTGTGCGTCCCCCCAGCACACTTGTGTCTGCTTTGCCCTCAGAAAGCCCCATGAGGAGCACAGCGCCAGGCAGGGACCCTGCACTCGTAGCCTGGCCACGCTTCACCACACTTCCCTGCTGGCCCCTCTGCTTACCTGTGCTGCCTTGTGCTGATGCCCGCAAGCAGGAATTGCAGTTCGAGGTCTGCCTTGAGCAGGTCCTTCCTGCTTGCCGTCCTCTTCCGCCTTAGAGGAGCTCTCCCGAATTGTCTGCAGCCGGCTAAAAACACACAAGCCGCGTGAGCTGATTGGAGTTCCGGGTGAGGCTGTTCTGCATCTTGCGCTCACAAGCGGCTCGGGGCCAGCCTCTGCAGCACAAGGCAGTTCTGCCTGCAGAGACCACTAGGCACCTCCTGCCAAAGGCACTGAAGTCAGGGACGTGCTCAGAAAGACTCTGTTTTGGGGTGAAACGGGACTATTAGTGGGGGAGCCACTGTCGGGGAAGGAGGAAGTGTACTAGGCACACAAGCAAGCCCGGCATGTAGTTCTCTCTGGTATGTAGTTCTCTCTGGCACTCCTCCTGTGCCAGACAACCGCCACACCCCTGCCCCTGCCACCCCAGCCCAACAACCTTCGGAAGAAATTCACAGGCATTACGTCCAACCTAAAAAGCAGGGAAAACAGACCCTACTCTCTGCTGCTGGGGCAGGGGCTTCTGACTTTCACATTCCTCTGAGAAGTGCTCTCATTCCCACTGCAACCAAAGGAGGGCCCTTCACATCCATAGGGGAGCAGAAAAACACCCGCCACTGCTGCAGTACTTCTTGCATCAACGCCAGTCCCTGGGACACCACTTGACAACCTCACAGACTTCATACCCACAGAGCGTACAGAAACAGAAACAGCTCCCTCCCTCCCAGAAGCCCAAAAGCACACGGCCACCCGCATGCTTTGCTCCAAGAGCCTCACCTGGCAGCTGGCTTGTTTCCCCTGCTTTCCCATGCCTTTCCTCCCTTCCAGCTGGCCCCAGAGAACGGGGGTGGAGAAAGCCTTTCTCGAGACAGGAGGCGCCCACCACAAGCACTGCCTGGAAGTAGCAAGGCAGAGGAGGCTCCTCAGCAAGCATCGTTCTTTGTCACCATTTGAACAAGAAGGACAGGCAGCTGTGCTCCAGCATCGGACCAAAGAGCCCAATTCCCTTGGAGCTTTGCTCCCAAGCAGGTCTTAGGCCCTTGCTGGCGCACGATCGCGTCCAGCCTTTCCTTTCTGCAGGGCAGTCTTCTGCCCTAGAGTTCTGTGCTGCTTCTACTGCTTTCTCTAGCCCTTAGGCTTCAAAAAGGGGACATGGCTGGCAGGTCCTGGGGACCTCATGCTACTCTCTCCTTTGGCGTGGCTGCAGGCTGGAGGGCAGAGTGTCACACGAGAAGGGGAACAGATTCCTGCCCATCTCTAAGGCGCTCACATGCACAGACTTGCAAGCTAGAGCAGGGCCCCGAGTGCCAGGGCAAAGTGCCCCTCAGCAGTGGCAGCTGCAGTTGGAGCTGCACAACTGCCCCGAGAGCCCCTTCCAGGAGGAGTGCCCCCAGATCTGTCGTGATGAGCAAAGAGAGGCACAGGAGAAGCAGGCCACTAGGCCCGGCACGGCATGTTAAGCTTGCCTCCAGCCCCTCCGCTGCACAGGACAAAAGGAAAACAAACACACCTCTCTCACCAGCCAGCTGGCACTTTACCTTTTCCCTCAGTCTGCTTGTTCTGCTCCCTGTCTTTTGCCGGCCCGCCTTTGGCAGCCTCCCGACACCCTCCGGAGGAAGATGCTGGTCGCACAGGCACAGGCGTGATGACCTCACCCTCACTCCTGGAAACAAGAAAGGGACGAGAGAGACGCTGACAGCAGAGCCTTGCAGAAACCTCCTCTACATGCTTGCCCTCCATCTAGAAAGAGAAAGTCACCAAAAGACTTGTTGGCCGCCCTTCACATCGCAGTCGGACAGAGTCTACGCAAGAAACAACCCCTTCAAAGAGCTCCAAGAGCACAAGGTCACCCTCAGCCTTTTCTCCAAGAGCCTCACCTGGCAGGCAACTTCCTTCCTTTGCTTTTCCACTCCTCCTGCTTTCTCCCCCCAGCACCAGGTGACGCAGGTGGCAAAGGCCTTTCTTGAGCAAGCAGGCACGCAGCAGGAGCACTCCCTGCAGGCAGGAAAGGAGAAGGCTCTGCAGAAAGCGTCTTTGGGAGCACTTGGTCCAGAAGGACAGGCAGATCTGCTCCAGCACCGCATCAAACAGCCTGATCCCCCGGGAGCCGCGCTCTCTAAGAGCTCTTGCTCCCTAGCACGTCCTTGGCACACCTTAGCAGCCTCTTAGCAGTCCACCTTAGCAGCCTCTTAGCAGTCCTCTCCAGGCAATCTTGCTCCCCACCTTCACACGCCCGGCATCCGCCAGAGAGGCAGACCCCCTCCAGCACTGACACCTCGGGCCCAAATGTCCTAAAGCGAAAGAGGAGCTTGCGCTGGCCACCAGGGCGCAGCACCCCGGGGCAAAACTCTCCCAGGCAGCACATCCTGACCAGGGCTCCAACCACCTACCTACTGCCGAGGACCAACGGAACAAACACGCGCACACACACAAACACACGCCCGCCTGCACACCCTCCTCTCGCTCGCCAGTCACCTGTGGCCTGACCTTTTCCGTCCGCCCGCTCTTCCTCTTTCGGGCGTGTCCGGGATCCCTTGCAGGAAGACGCCACTTGCTGCTTCTCACGGGGAAGCTTCAACTCAAATCTGGAAATGACAAGACGCCACGGTGAAGAGAAGGCACCACTTCCCCTTTGCCTCCTGCCAGCCTTGTACTCAGAAAGAAGGCCTTTCGGGGCACGTGGGGCCCTCCAGGCTCACCCAAGACATGCTTAGGTCACAAACACAGGCCCTGTATGGATCGGGTGCCTTCCACACGATGCCTTTCCTCGGCCAGCCACACACAGCACATTCGGGAACCTTGGCTTTTGGAAGCCTCACCCACGAGAAAGAGACCAGTCACAGGAAAATGTGGCCCCCATTCCTCTCTAGGCCTAAGATTGGTTAGCAGTGCCAAACACTGCCACTATTGCCTGTTCCACCCTGGGGAGACCCCCAGAGTCCCAAGTACTTGCAGACAGCAAGCTAGGAAAGAGTTGCTCCGCAGCAAGTCCTTCCTGAGGAGACAAGCTCCAGCAGGACGCTGCTACCAAGCACGAGCTGAGAAGCAAACGTACCGTGGCAACATGAAGACGCTTCTGGGACCCATGCGGAAAGCCGCGCTCCTTCTTCCTTTTACCACCAGGTGTCTCGTCCCTGGCGTCTGAAACAGACACCGAGGTACGTGAGAGCATGCCAGCGCCATTACTGCCTTGCTCCTAAAGGCAGCAAATCTTTCTTGGGCTCAGGGAAGATGCTGCCCCTGGGACACCCTGAAACAAAGCTGTCTTTCCAAATACTAGCCCTCAACGAGGAAAGCAGAAGATGCCCAGCTCAGAGTGCAGAAGGAGGAACACCGTTGCCAGGCGCTTTGCAAGGGCGAGACTCAAGACGGTCAAGGAGGACGCTCCTTCTCTCTGCCTGCAGACATCAGGCACAGGAGAAGGCGTGTGGTTCGCCAGGGTTTCTGCAGGCTGGCGTTTGCCTCTGGAAGGTCTTGCTCTGCCCCTTCTTGGAAAGACAACTCCTGGCTCAGGCGTGCTCTTAGCCCCACAGTGTCTCCAAGCATTCACATGCTTGCATCCATCACGTGGAAGAGCAGAAAGAGCCGGCCCTTGCTCGGCCTCTGCCCGGTGGCTAAGACCTGCGGGTGCCAACTCCCTCATGGGGGTGCAAGCAGCTGGGCAGGGCCTGATGAGGGATCTTTGGGAACACAGCCTGACCCAAAGGCCCTGGCCCTGGCCCAGAGAACACGCGGGGCAGAGCCCCCCAAGACAGCAGCAGAGAGAAGGAAGAGACAGGCCCGGGAACCAGTGGCTGGGCTACAGCCTTCTTGCATCTCTCTGAGCAAATCTGCTGGCCCTCTGCAGGAGCGAGCCCTTCAGCTCTGACTGCTTTCACATCGCAGCTGCCTAAGGACACCTGGCAGCTTGCGCTCAAGGACAGGGCCCCACGAGAGAGCTGGGGAAGGGCGTTGGGCTGGCGCAAGGAGACATGCCAAGCAGCGGGCGGATGCACGCGTGGCCCAGAAGAGCCTCGCTCATGCCGCAAGGGCCTCCAGGGGCCCTGGGAAGGCCTGATTAGCGCCAGAGTCATCGACTTACCCCCAGCAGAGCTTCTAGCAGCTTTCCAGTGCCATCCATGCTGAGGAGGAAGTCGTCATAAAACCTCATTGTCACTTCCTTCTTCCGTACAGAAAGAATGCCAATGCCCTTGAAGACAAAGTCCACGTCCTGTCTTTTTGACATGGCCCAGAAGAACGCCATCGCGGTCTCATGTATGGAACACTGCACCGTTGTCAAAGGCATGCGGGCACACACGGAGAGATTCTTGTACTGCAGAGGGACTATTCTTACGTCACCTAGACCGCAGCAAAAGACAAACAACGTCACCTCGGCAGCAGGCTCCAAGAACAAGGGGACAAGACTTTCTGGCAAGACGCTGCTGCTACAGAGCAGGCTCTTGAATCCCCTGCTGCAGCGCCTAGGAGCGGTTTATGGAGTCCCTCCTGGGAAGAGGCCGAGCACTCTGCAAACTCACGGGCTCAGGGGGGCAGCAGTCATTTGGCCAGGGCAGGAAGCAAAAGAAGAAAACTAACCATCCCGAAGGAACCCTTGACCGGAGGGCAGGACAAGGCGGGCAGATGGGTGCAGGGCCCACGACAAAGGGCCCGGCGCCACGCCATTGTGCCCTCTGGCTAAGCCGATGCCACGTCGATAGATACAAGGGCGAAGCAAAGCGCAAGGACGGCACCGCAGCCCGTAAGGACCATTCGGCCCCTCTGGCCCTTGGTAGCCAGCAAAAGTCTCCCTGCGCTGCTGGGGCCAGCAGCCTATCCCTCCCACGCACCCCGCTGCAGGCGTATTACTAGCAAAGCACACCCGGGGGCCCCTCTGAGCACCTGCTCCTGGCTGGCCTGTCCAGCTCAAACAAGCCAAAGTTGCTCTCAGGCCACTTTGAGGCGTTCAGCCATGTCTTCAGAGCAGTTGGCCTGCCCCTCAAGCTTGGGGCAAGGGCAGGCAAAGGTTTTTAACCTGCCTTCTTACCAGGAATGTCTTCTTGAGCGCCCCTGGCCTGGTATTCCTGGGCAACAACCTCCGAAATACGAAACATGGGTCTCCGAACGATCGAAAGCTCCCCGTTCACGGAGCACTCGGAGTGCTTCAGAACATAGAACACCCCCACTCCTAGTATCTTGACACCCTGAGAACAGCAGCAAAGAGGGAGAGAAGGAACAAGCATCAGTAGCCTGGAGACACAAAAACTGTCCGATGGCTTGCCAGAGCGTGGGGGCTGCTGCTCTGCGCCCTGCCCACCCCTAGCATGCCGAGGGCAAGATGGGCCACTTGGGAAAGCTTTGGAGAGAAAGCACATACTCCAGACCTTTCTTTCCTCTTGCTCCTCTGCTCTCCTCAAAAATCTCTTTGCACAAGCAACAGCAGAGACAACATTCCTCCCCTCCATACAGGTGGGGGGAGGGGGTGGCAGGGAGGGGAGCAGGGGGCATTTCCAACAGTGGGCACCAAGTCCTTGGCACTCTGTGGCACAGGGATGTCAGGGCCAGGCAAACCACCAGCATTTCAGGAGGGGAGGAACAGGACACAAGACCCACCTTGTTCTCTGCCAAGCGCTCTAGAATGTATTCTGAGACGCTGTCCCAAATGCTAACAATCTCTGGAAAGCAAGGCAAAGAGGTATCATGCGCCAAGTCGGCAAGCTCACTACCTTTCAGCACCCCGCTCCCCAGGCAGGTGGCAAGTGCAGGTGAGATGAAACGTACCGCCACCCCAAGCCAAAACACGCAAGGCGCTCCCCAGGACGGCCCTTCCGGACCTCAGCCGCAAGGACACTGCAGGGACGCCTCCGCCCACTTCTAAGCAAGGCTCCTGTCCTTTCAGGTGGCCATGCCAAAGGGCGACCCACCCGCTCGGGAAACGGGGACTAGGTTCCCACAGCAGCGAGAAGACCGTGCAGTGCCTACCCACAGGAGTCACCCACGCTCAGGGCAGCCCCAGCTGCCTCCCCTGCAGGGACCATTTTCACCTCCATTCAACGCCTGCACACACACACGCTCTGCACGGCCACCCGAGCAGCCCCAGCCCTTTCAGCCAGCTGCCAGCTCAGGGCACGCAATCCCCACTGCGAGGCAACCCACGGCTTCTGCCTGCACCTGCCCTGGAAGGCACGGGCAGAGGAAGCTCCTCAGGACAACGAGCCAGCCGGCCCGGCTGCCAAACTCACCCCTGGGCTGCCAACGGTCGAGCGGCCTGCTCTCCCGTGCCACCCACTCGCCCTGCCCAGCCCTTCCCTACAGAGCCCAGCGCTTCCACTGCCTGTCTCGCAGCTCATACCGTCTACAGCCTTACCGTAACGGTTGAGATTCCTGAGCGTTGGAAACATGTCATGCCACAGTTTCGCCATCTTCGCGCCCCCTCGCGCTCAATGGGGCCCTGTAGCAGGAGGGTGACGAGGAAACTTCTCTTCCCAGGAGCCGCCTCCTCCTCCTCCTCTGCACTTCCCCAGGTAGGCTCCAGCGCTGTCGCGCGGCCTCCCTTCGCCCTCTCGGTGCGCTGCAAAGCAGCTCCTCCAGAGAAGAGCGCTGGCGAGAGCAGCCCCAGCACCTGCACGTGCCAAGGCCTCGCAGGGAAGTGTGGGCAGGGCTCGGGGGCCCCGTGGCGGGAGGGGAGCTGTGACTGTGATGCGGCATGTCCCACTGTGAGCCCAGCCCGTGTCACCAAGGGGCTCACAGGCACCCTTACCGTCCAAAGCATTTCTCTTGGGCCCACAGGAGGGGCAATTTCACAGCCCCAGAGCAGCCAGACCGCAAAGGGGTTTCAGCAGGTCTCCGCTCTGACCTCCTGCTGCAAGTGCGGCTGACCAGAGCAGACTTCCCAGGCCCGGGCGCCACTGAGGGGCCACTGGCTCCATGGATTCCCCCACCACCCCGGGCCCCTGGGCCAGTGCTCCACCACCCTTAGGCTACAGCGCTTTTCCCCGTCTCTCATGGCAATTGCCCCCACTGCCACTACTGCCATTGCCCATCCTCCCGGCCCCCCCCCACCCGGCACCTCTGGGAAGGCTCTGCCTCCACCCTCTCACCCCCCTCCCGTTAGGCCCCTGCCGCCTGATCCTCTTGCGCCTTCTCTTCTCCCGGCTCAACAGCCCCACGCCCTCAGCCTCTCCTCGCACTGCTGGGCTCCAGCTGCCCACCAGCTCCCAGCCCGCCCCACAACGAACGGCTCCTCCAGGGCCACGCTCCCTTCCTGGTGTCCCTGCCCCCCTGCAGCTCCCCCACGGGCCACAGTCCCCTCAGAGGCGCACCTCCTCTGGCATGAAGCGCCTCCTTCCAAAAGTACCTCTCCAGCCATGTCCCCAGCAACGGCTCCTTGCACGGCTCGCCTTCGCTTCCTTCTGCTTTTCTCCAGAAACACGCCTCTGCACCCTTCTCCTCACGAGTGCCCCTTCGTGTGGCCTCCTGTGGCTCCACGGAGGCCGCCCCCAGCTGCGGGATCTGCGGCCCTGCCGCCGCATGCCCCAGGCAGGGGCCGGGCCTCGGTGCCCCGCTCCTCCCTCCCTCCCTCCCTCCCTCCCTGCCTGCCCGCCCGCTGCCCCAGCGTTGGGGGAAAGCCTTGCCCGGGCCCTGGGCGGCGCTGCGGGCTCCCTGCTGTGCCCAGAGCCCCCGGCCCCGCACGGGCAGCCCCGAGCAGCACGCCCAGGTGGCACTGCTTGCTGCGCAGTAAGGACTGGTGCCAGGGACTGTCGGGGATGGGGGAGGCCCCGCTGCCCGCGGGGAGGCGGGAGGCAGGCAGCGTTGAGCCGGGGCCCGGCAGCCCACCGGGAGCTGGTGGGGGTGTGGGGCAGAGCCATAGCAAGGGAAGGGGCCAGAGTGCAGGAGGCAATCCCAGGTGCCCCCTCCCCGAGCAGAGGGGCCTGGGAGAAGGCAGGGGGTCAGGGCCGGGCCGGGGGCTGGTGGCCGGGTGCTTGGCTGCGCCATGCTGACCTGCTCATGCCAGGGCATGGCTGCTTTGCGCCGATTGCAGGCAGTGTCCCCCCGCGGAGGAGCTGGCCCCTGCTGGCTTCCCCTTGGGCCATGCAGCTGCCTGCCAGTGCTCAAGGTCCCGCCGGGGCTCCAGCGACGCTGGGAGAGGTGCCGAGGGGGCACCGGCTGCTGCTAGCAACTTCCCGGGGACCCCTGAGGCAGTGGCTGGTGCTGAGGGAAGGGCAGCGGGCAAGGAGCCGCAGGCAGCACTTGTTTGACCCATGCGTTGCCTCTGCTTGCAGGCCACACTGCCCAAGGCATTGGGACTTGAGCGCGGCAGCCAGGCGAGGCAGGGCAGCTGCCGCTGAGGCAGCAGAGCCAAGCCCCAAGCCCCTCCGCTCGGTGAGGCTTGGGAAGGGCAGAGCTGGGAGAAGCTGGTGCCCCTCAAACCTCATTCTCCCAGCAGAGCAGAGGGCACGTAAGGCAGCGCTTTCAGCCAGTGAAAATTGCTGGCTCATGCCTTCCTTTTTCAGAGGCCTGGTTTGCGCAAGGCCAGCGGTGCTGCCTGCCCACCAGTGCCCACCCAGGCTGCGGTCGGAGGAGACCTGCTCCTTGCATTGGTCCCGACCAGAGTTCAGCACCAGAAGACACAGCCCCTGAGGGGGCACCGCAGCACACAAGTGTGGCTTGGCATGCCTGGCTCACCAGCAGAAAGGGACCATGCAGACTAAGGTGGAGTCAATCAGCCAGAACGGAGCACAGAGCAACAATACAGTTGAAAACACAAAGCCTAGCTAAGTGTGTGTGAGGTTCCCCGTGGGGAGCCCCGTGATGCTTCTGGGGAGGCCTTGGGCAGGGAGGTGCCTCCTGCCGAGGCCCCCGGCAGCTGGGATGCCGGCTGCAGGGCTTTCGGCAGCTCCAGCTTCCCTCTTCCTGCCCTGCCAGGGGTGAAGGCCAGGCTGCCTGCAGGGATGGGCTACTGCCGCCCCCAGGCCTCCTGAGGAGGGGCAGTGCAGCCCCAAAACCACCTTGCAAAGCCGGCAGCCCTGGGCGTGGGCTGAGGTGGGTGCCAGGGTGCACGCTGGAGCGCAGACTCTGGGATCCACAGGCCTCCAAGGCCAGGGCCTGCAGGGCCAGGGCAGGGATGACGAGGCTGTGGGGCTCTGACCCTGCAAGAGAGACCGCAGGAACACCTTGTGCTGGCCCTGGGCTGAGAGCAGAGGGGAGCAGGAGGCTTCGTGGCCTCCACGCCCCAAACCAACAGCAAATTTGTGCCCAAAAGCTCTCAGAGGAGGCTTCAGTCCCGGTCAGCTGCCCGTGTCCTGCACTGATTTCGTATGCTCAAACCTTGTGATGGGCAGAAGGCAACATGCTTGTACCCCAAGGCAGCCCCCTTTAGTGGCCAAGCCAAGGACCTGCTCTTAGCATCACTGCAGGAGTAACCGTCTAATTAAAGGCTTGCAATTAGCCCACCTCCAATTAGTGCACAGCAACTCAAACAAAGGGTCTTCTTAAAGGACAAGTCTCCTTAATGCAACCTAAATGGTCCTACGTTCCCTGTGCAGGGGCGACCCTTCTACATCCCCCACCGCCAAGGCTGCGGCGCGCATGGGCATGGGCATTGGCTTCAGGGTCCCAGCTCCTTCCTCAGTGGGAGGCGGCTGCTGCTGGTGGCTTCCTCCATCGCATAGTTGGGCTGACACTATTAAGCCTGCTCCTAATAGGCTCTCTTAAGGCTAATAATGTGGCATACATAGCCAACAAATGCTAGAAGGAGTCACCAAAACTAAAGCAGCACTTTAAAATGCAACTCCTACATTTAGCATCGAGGAAATAAGCCCCTCCACCTTACTCCCAATTTGACACTCTCGGGAGAGTGCTTTAGGGGATGCTAATGCGTGTTTTGCCCTTCCTTGCTCCAACACGGGTCAGGCTCAGCACAGTGGAGAGGGAAAGACTCTGGCGGGGCGGAGGGGGTGGGGTGCGAGCTTTGTGCTCGCCCAGGGCCCTGCACTGGCCCCCTCCTCTGTCCTGCCCCTGAACATCCCAGACTACGTTGGCTACAGTCGCCTGCTCCTTGCCAGGCCTTTGTGTTGACTCTGATGAGCCTTTGGGCGTTTCATGTCACTCTAGGAGCTGGAAGAGAGCCTGCCTCATGACACGGGGTTGCAAGGAGAGCCACTGGCCGTGGAAGAGGACTGCTTGCCTGGCCTCGCTCAGGAGTCCCATCCTGCCCACCCCGGGCATCTCTCTCTTTCCTGCCCGCTGACACGGTCTTTCTCCGGAGGGAAGCAGTGAGGCTACATCTCCGCACAGTGCTGGGTGGCCTGGGGAAGGCCGGGCACATGCCAAGCGGGGAGCTGGACACAGGTCTCCACCGAGTGCTGTCGGGGGGCTGGCACCGGTGCCTGGGGCACGTGTGCTCCAGGCACTTCCCAAATAAGCTCCACTGGTGCGGCCTCCTCTTCACCTGGATGTTGAGTTCCAGGGCCTCCTGCCACGCCTCCTCCAGCAGGAACAGGGCCTGCGCAGGCGTACTGCTTTCCTGCCCTTCAGCCTGCTCCTGGTGGGGAATGCAGGTGTGCGGGCATGTCCGGGTGTCCTGCCTCATTTCAGCAGGGTCACTTGCTCCTGCTGGTTCCTTCTGTGGCCCCCACCTGGCCTCACAGAGCCCCACATCCTGCCCGTCAACCCCAAGGGGGACGCAAGGCCCTCAGCTCACCCAAGAGAGAACCCCCAACCTCCCTCTGCTCGTCCACCCACCCGCCTCAGCATATAGCACGGCCCAAGGCCCATCCCTGGGCCCTGGCACTGTCACGGTCCCTCTCCTGACCACAGGACCCACTGGCGCTGGTGAGTGCCCAAGCAGTTAGGCCGCTGTCTTTTCTCCCACGGCCAGTGACTTGCAGGGCTGTGCAGGACCCAGGAGTCCTGCTGGCCTGTCCCTCCATAACGTACCAGGGGCAGGGAGTCGCAGAGCTGCACCTCGGAGGTGCTCTGGGGCCTAGCAAGTGCAGGGGACCGGAGGGGGCCTGGGAGCATGCCTGGGGCCACTGGCACATCAGGACAGGGCAGGAGCCCAGGAGGGAGAATCCAAGCACACGGGTAGCAGGCCCGGCCGGCCCTGCCGAGCTCCACTGGGTTGAAGAGCGGCCCAGCAGGGGCTGTGCAGGGCGGGGAAATGGGGACTGCTCCCCAGCCTCACAGCCCCAGCCTGCGGGGCTGAGGGGCTGCCCTGGCCCACAGGGCCCTGGCCCACGCGTTTGCACATGGGAAGGGAGGCATCTGCACCTCCAGGCAGCAGTCAGCGGCTGGCAGGGTAGGGAGACTACGGGCCCTGCGGCAGATGAGCAGAGCCCGTGGGAGCACAAGGAGCAGCCGAGGGCTGACGGAGGCCCAGGGACAAGCACGGCTCATCCCAGCTTTGCCTGCCTGGAGAGCCCTGCAGCTGCAGCAAAAAGCCAGGCATCTGCGCTCCCAGGTGGCCGGCCGCACCGCTCCACCCCACAGCAACTCCCTCCTTTGCCCTTCACCCTTCCCCATGCAACCCTGAGAAGGGCTCCAGCGTCCCTGCACACCAGCCCTCAGAGCACCCCTGGGGCTGTGGGCACGTCAGGTGCAGCTGTGTCCTGGCCACCATGGTGTGCACCGTGCAGTGTCTCTGTGCGTGTGGAGAGCGCGGGCGCGTGTGCGGATGTGTGTGCAGCGTCAATGGTGTGCCGGGCTGGCGCACGAGCACTGTGCAGGTGCAGGCCTGGCTGTGCGGGAGGGTCTTGGTGAGTGAGAGGTGTGAGCTGTGTGCGTAGCCGTCCTGTGGAGGGTAATGAAGGAAGGGGCATGTGTCTGTGCGTGTGTCTGTGCGCTGTGCTGAGAACGGGTTAGGCGGTGGTGTGCATGCACGTGCACTCTGTGGCGCGCGTGCCTGCATGCTGCAGCCCGTGTGTGGGCGATATTCTGTTCAGGCTCTACAAAATAACTGGAGGAGCACATGGGTTTGTACAGCTCTTCCTTTCATCTTTCAGGAGCACGCTTCCAGACTTCGCCGCAATAGTCACGTTTCCTCTGCACCACCAGCAAGTCCTGGTCCCTTTCCCTTTGAGCCTGGAGAGTCATCCGCTGCCCAGGGCTAGGGCATGGAAAAGGAACCGTTTGGTTTCAGGCACAGGCAGAAGGGCACGGAAATGCTGCAGGCCTAGCGCAGGGCACATCTTCTGGCCTCTGCCTCTGCTGGCATTCCTATGCTTTCTCGGATGGGCGAGGGGCCCCCTGGGGTGCGAGGCAAGGACATGACCACATGACTACCACGGGCAGGTAATCAGCCTGCACAGGAGTCAGGCGCGGGATGAGACTTTGGCCCAAACTGGCATCAAAGCACACGGCAAGGCCTCCACGTGTGGAGACTTGGGGAGGCAAGGATGGAGCGTGCCTTTGGAAAAGGGAGAGCCAAAGCGTCGCTCCAGGAATCCTGTCACCTTGGGTAGCCCCCGTGTTCTGGTCCCACCTGGGAATCCTACCCCTGAGAGCCCAACACCTGCCCCTGGGCTGGAAGGCTGCCTGCTCCCAGGCCACAGCCTCCAAAGCCTGTTGCTCTCCCTCGACGGGTGCCAGAAAAAGACCCCCCCCCTCCCCTCCTCTGGGCTGCTCCTGGGTGTGGAAGGAAGGCCAGTGCAGGGGAAGGCAAAACAGCACCCCCAGCTGGAGAAATTTACCAGAGGAAGCGCTTCTCTTGGGAATTCCTCTGCCGATTCAGCTCTACCCTCTGCTTCCACTCTTCCCGACGCGCTTGGTAAGTCTCCAAGACTTGCAGGGTGTGGCTTGCTCGTACAGAAAGCTGCCTGCAAGAGCAGGGAAAAAGTTCCCTCTCCCCTTCTGGCTGAGGCCCTCCTGCCTCTCCCCTCCACCAGCCCCTGCACACCCGCTCCCGCTGGCGGTGCCCGCAGCCTTCAACTTGCCCCATGCAGCTTGGGGCTGCCTGGCATCGGGGCCTTGCCCAAGGCATTGCCACGTCAACAGAAATCAGGGGACACCATACCCAGCCCCATGGCTCAGGAACTGCGCTTCCTCACACCTCGGACAGGTGCTGCCACTGCACCTTTCCAGGCCGGGGCTGGGGCCGGGGCCCGGGCCCGGGCACACTTACTCTTTGTGCAGCCGCGGCAGTCTCTCGGGCTTCCTCTTCTCTGCTCGGGGCACGAAGGCAGCAGTGCTCGCCTCTTTCCCAAGCGGGGGCTCTGGTGAGGCTGGCCGAACCTCCGGCAGTGGTTCAGCATGCCGCCAAGCCTGCGTTGGCGCCAGAGGACAACTCTGAAGCTGCTTCTCACCTCCCTCACGTGCTCTCAACTCTCAGCACGGGGAGAAGCCAGCCACTACAGGGCCTGTGCGTCCCCCCAGCACACTTGTGTCTGCTTTGCCCTCAGAAAGCCCCATGAGGAGCACAGCGCCAGGCAGGGACCCTGCACTCGTAGCCTGGCCACGCTTCACCACACTTCCCTGCTGGCCCCTCTGCTTACCTGTGCTGCCTTGTGCTGATGCCCGCAAGCAGGAATTGCAGTTCGAGGTCTGCCTTGAGCAGGTCCTTCCTGCTTGCCGTCCTCTTCCACCTTAGAGGAGCTCTCCCGAATTGTCTGCAGCCGGCTAAAAACACACAAGCCGCGTGAGGTGATTGGAGTTCCGGGTGAGGCTGTTCTGCATCTTGCGCTCACAAGCGGCTCGGGGCCAGCCTCTGCAGCACAAGGCAGTTCTGCCTGCAGAGACCACTAGGCACCTCCTGCCAAAGGCACTGAAGTCAGGGACGTGCTCAGAAAGACTCTGTTTTGGGGTGAAACGGGACTATTAGTGGGGGAGCCACTGTCGGGGAAGGAGGAAGTGTACTAGGCACACAAGCAAGCCCGGCATGTAGTTCTCTCTGGTATGTAGTTCTCTCTGGCACTCCTCCTGTGCCAGACAACCGCCACACCCCTGCCCCTGCCACCCCAGCCCAACAACCTTCGGAAGACATTCACAGGCATTACGTCCAACCTAAAAAGCAGGGAAAACAGACCCTACTCTCTGCTGCTGGGGCAGGGGCTTCTGACTTTCACATTCCTCTGAGAAGTGCTCTCATTCCCACTGCAACCAAAGGAGGGCCCTTCACATCCATAGGGGAGCAGAAAAACACCCGCCACTGCTGCAGTACTTCTTGCATCAACGCCAGTCCCTGGGACACCACTTGACAACCTCACAGACTTCATACCCACAGAGCGTACAGAAACAGAAACAGCTCCCTCCCTCCCAGAAGCCCAAAAGCACACGGCCACCCGCATGCTTTGCTCCAAGAGCCTCACCTGGCAGCTGGCTTGTTTCCCCTGCTTTCCCATGCCTTTCCTCCCTTCCAGCTGGCCCCAGAGAACGGGGGTGGAGAAAGCCTTTCTCGAGACAGGAGGCGCCCACCACAAGCACTGCCTGGAAGTAGCAAGGCAGAGGAGGCTCCTCAGCAAGCATCGTTCTTTGTCACCATTTGAACAAGAAGGACAGGCAGCTGTGCTCCAGCATCGGACCAAAGAGCCCAATTCCCTTGGAGCTTTGCTCCCAAGCAGGTCTTAGGCCCTTGCTGGCGCACGATCGCGTCCAGCCTTTCCTTTCTGCAGGGCAGTCTTCTGCCCTAGAGTTCTGTGCTGCTTCTACTGCTTTCTCTAGCCCTTAGGCTTCAAAAAGGGGACATGGCTGGCAGGTCCTGGGGACCTCATGCTACTCTCTCCTTTGGCGTGGCTGCAGGCTGGAGGGCAGAGTGTCACACGAGAAGGGGAACAGATTCCTGCCCATCTCTAAGGCGCTCACATGCACAGACTTGCAAGCTAGAGCAGGGCCCCGAGTGCCAGGGCAAAGTGCCCCTCAGCAGTGGCAGCTGCAGTTGGAGTTGCACAACTGCCCCGAGAGCCCCTTCCAGGAGGAGTGCCCCCAGATCTGTCGTGATGAGCAAAGAGAGGCACAGGAGAAGCAGGCCACTAGGCCCGGCACGGCATGTTAAGCTTGCCTCCAGCCCCTCCGCTGCACAGGACAAAAGGAAAACAAACACACCTCTCTCACCAGCCAGCTGGCACTTTACCTTTTCCCTCAGTCTGCTTGTTCTGCTCCCTGTCTTTTGCCGGCCCGCCTTTGGCAGCCTCCCGACACCCTCCGGAGGAAGATGCTGGTCGCACAGGCACAGGCGTGATGACCTCACCCTCACTCCTGGAAACAAGAAAGGGACGAGAGAGACGCTGACAGCAGAGCCTTGCAGAAACCTCCTCTACATGCTTGCCCTCCATCTAGAAAGAGAAAGTCACCAAAAGACTTGTTGGCCGCCCTTCACATCGCAGTCGGACAGAGTCTACGCAAGAAACAACCCCTTCAAAGAGCTCCAAGAGCACAAGGTCACCCTCAGCCTTTTCTCCAAGAGCCTCACCTGGCAGGCAACTTCCTTCCTTTGCTTTTCCACTCCTCCTGCTTTCTCCCCCCAGCACCAGGTGACGCAGGTGGCAAAGGCCTTTCTTGAGCAAGCAGGCACGCAGCAGGAGCACTCCCTGCAGGCAGGAAAGGAGAAGGCTCTGCAGAAAGCGTCTTTGGGAGCACTTGGTCCAGAAGGACAGGCAGATCTGCTCCAGCACCGCATCAAACAGCCTGATCCCCCGGGAGCCGCGCTCTCTAAGAGCTCTTGCTCCCTAGCACGTCCTTGGCACACCTTAGCAGCCTCTTAGCAGTCCACCTTAGCAGCCTCTTAGCAGTCCTCTCCAGGCAATCTTGCTCCCCACCTTCACACGCCCGGCATCCGCCAGAGAGGCAGACCCCCTCCAGCACTGACACCTCGGGCCCAAATGTCCTAAAGCGAAAGAGGAGCTTGCGCTGGCCACCAGGGCGCAGCACCCCGGGGCAAAACTCTCCCAGGCAGCACATCCTGACCAGGGCTCCAACCACCTACCTACTGCCGAGGACCAACGGAACAAACACGCGCACACACACAAACACACGCCCGCCTGCACACCCTCCTCTCGCTCGCCAGTCACCTGTGGCCTGACCTTTTCCGTCCGCCCGCTCTTCCTCTTTCGGGCGTGTCCGGGATCCCTTGCAGGAAGACGCCACTTGCTGCTTCTCACGGGGAAGCTTCAACTCAAATCTGGAAATGACAAGACGCCACGGTGAAGAGAAGGCACCACTTCCCCTTTGCCTCCTGCCAGCCTTGTACTCAGAAAGAAGGCCTTTCGGGGCACGTGGGGCCCTCCAGGCTCACCCAAGACATGCTTAGGTCACAAACACAGGCCCTGTATGGATCGGGTGCCTTCCACACGATGCCTTTCCTCGGCCAGCCACACACAGCACATTCGGGAACCTTGGCTTTTGGAAGCCTCACCCACGAGAAAGAGACCAGTCACAGGAAAATGTGGCCCCCATTCCTCTCTAGGCCTAAGATTGGTTAGCAGTGCCAAACACCGCCACTATTGCCTGTTCCACCCTGGGGAGACCCCCAGAGTCCCAAGTACTTGCAGACAGCAAGCTAGGAAAGAGTTGCTCCGCAGCAAGTCCTTCCTGAGGAGACAAGCTCCAGCAGGACGCTGCTACCAAGCACGAGCTGAGAAGCAAACGTACCGTGGCAACATGAAGACGCTTCTGGGACCCATGCGGAAAGCCGCGCTCCTTCTTCCTTTTACCACCAGGTGTCTCGTCCCTGGCGTCTGAAACAGACACCGAGGTACGTGAGAGCATGCCAGCGCCATTACTGCCTTGCTCCTAAAGGCAGCAAATCTTTCTTGGGCTCAGGGAAGATGCTGCCCCTGGGACACCCTGAAACAAAGCTGTCTTTCCAAATACTAGCCCTCAACGAGGAAAGCAGAAGATGCCCAGCTCAGAGTGCAGAAGGAGGAACACCGTTGCCAGGCGCTTTGCAAGGGCGAGACTCAAGACGGTCAAGGAGGACGCTCCTTCTCTCTGCCTGCAGACATCAGGCACAGGAGAAGGCGTGTGGTTCGCCAGGGTTTCTGCAGGCTGGCGTTTGCCTCTGGAAGGTCTTGCTCTGCCCCTTCTTGGAAAGACAACTCCTGGCTCAGGCGTGCTCTTAGCCCCACAGTGTCTCCAAGCATTCACATGCTTGCATCCATCGCGTGGAAGAGCAGAAAGAGCCGGCCCTTGCTCGGCCTCTGCCCGGTGGCTAAGACCTGCGGGTGCCAACTCCCTCATGGGGGTGCAAGCAGCTGGGCAGGGCCTGATGAGGGATCTTTGGGAACACAGCCTGACCCAAAGGCCCTGGCCCTGGCCCAGAGAACACGCGGGGCAGAGCCCCCCAAGACAGCAGCAGAGAGAAGGAAGAGACAGGCCCGGGAACCAGTGGCTGGGCTACAGCCTTCTTGCATCTCTCTGAGCAAATCTGCTGGCCCTCTGCAGGAGCGAGCCCTTCAGCTCTGACTGCTTTCACATCGCAGCTGCCTAAGGACACCTGGCAGCTTGCGCTCAAGGACAGGGCCCCACGAGAGAGCTGGGGAAGGGCGTTGGGCTGGCGCAAGGAGACATGCCAAGCAGCGGGCGGATGCACGCGTGGCCCAGAAGAGCCTCGCTCATGCCGCAAGGGCCTCCAGGGGCCCTGGGAAGGCCTGATTAGCGCCAGAGTCATCGACTTACCCCCAGCAGAGCTTCTAGCAGCTTTCCAGTGCCATCCATGCTGAGGAGGAAGTCGTCATAAAACCTCATTGTCACTTCCTTCTTCCGTACAGAAAGAATGCCAATGCCCTTGAAGACAAAGTCCACGTCCTGTCTTTTTGACATGGCCCAGAAGAACGCCATCGCGGTCTCATGTATGGAACACTGCACCGTTGTCAAAGGCATGCGGGCACACACGGAGAGATTCTTGTACTGCAGAGGGACTATTCTTACGTCACCTAGACCGCAGCAAAAGACAAACAACGTCACCTCGGCAGCAGGCTCCAAGAACAAGGGGACAAGACTTTCTGGCAAGACGCTGCTGCTACAGAGCAGGCTCTTGAATCCCCTGCTGCAGCGCCTAGGAGCGGTTTATGGAGTCCCTCCTGGGAAGAGGCCGAGCACTCTGCAAACTCACGGGCTCAGGGGGGCAGCAGTCATTTGGCCAGGGCAGGAAGCAAAAGAAGAAAACTAACCATCCCGAAGGAACCCTTGACCGGAGGGCAGGACAAGGCGGGCAGATGGGTGCAGGGCCCACGACAAAGGGCCCGGCACCACGCCATTGTGCCCTCTGGCTAAGCCGATGCCACGTCGATAGATACAAGGGCGAAGCAAAGCGCAAGGACGGCACCGCAGCCCGTAAGGACCATTCGGCCCCTCTGGCCCTTGGTAGCCAGCAAAAGTCTCCCTGCGCTGCTGGGGCCAGCAGCCTATCCCTCCCACGCACCCCGCTGCAGGCGTATTACTAGCAAAGCACACCCGGGGGCCCCTCTGAGCACCTGCTCCTGGCTGGCCTGTCCAGCTCAAACAAGCCAAAGTTGCTCTCAGGCCACTTTGAGGCGTTCAGCCATGTCTTCAGAGCAGTTGGCCTGCCCCTCAAGCTTGGGGCAAGGGCAGGCAAAGGTTTTTAACCTGCCTTCTTACCAGGAATGTCTTCTTGAGCGCCCCTGGCCTGGTATTCCTGGGCAACAACCTCCGAAATACGAAACATGGGTCTCCGAACGATCGAAAGCTCCCCGTTCACGGAGCACTCGGAGTGCTTCAGAACATAGAACACCCCCACTCCTAGTATCTTGACACCCTGAGAACAGCAGCAAAGAGGGAGAGAAGGAACAAGCATCAGTAGCCTGGAGACACAAAAACTGTCCGATGGCTTGCCAGAGCGTGGGGGCTGCTGCTCTGCGCCCTGCCCACCCCTAGCATGCCGAGGGCAAGATGGGCCACTTGGGAAAGCTTTGGAGAGAAAGCACATACTCCAGACCTTTCTTTCCTCTTGCTCCTCTGCTCTCCTCAAAAATCTCTTTGCACAAGCAACAGCAGAGACAACATTCCTCCCCTCCATACAGGTGGGGGGAGGGGGTGGCAGGGAGGGGAGCAGGGGGCATTTCCAACAGTGGGCACCAAGTCCTTGGCACTCTGTGGCACAGGGATGTCAGGGCCAGGCAAACCACCAGCATTTCAGGAGGGGAGGAACAGGACACAAGACCCACCTTGTTCTCTGCCAAGCGCTCTAGAATGTATTCTGAGACGCTGTCCCAAATGCTAACAATCTCTGGAAAGCAAGGCAAAGAGGTATCATGCGCCAAGTCGGCAAGCTCACTACCTTTCAGCACCCCGCTCCCCAGGCAGGTGGCAAGTGCAGGTGAGATGAAACGTACCGCCACCCCAAGCCAAAACACGCAAGGCGCTCCCCAGGACGGCCCTTCCGGACCTCAGCCGCAAGGACACTGCAGGGACGCCTCCGCCCACTTCTAAGCAAGGCTCCTGTCCTTTCAGGTGGCCATGCCAAAGGGCGACCCACCCGCTCGGGAAACGGGGACTAGGTTCCCACAGCAGCGAGAAGACCGTGCAGTGCCTACCCACAGGAGTCACCCACGCTCAGGGCAGCCCCAGCTGCCTCCCCTGCAGGGACCATTTTCACCTCCATTCAACGCCTGCACACACACACGCTCTGCACGGCCACCCGAGCAGCCCCAGCCCTTTCAGCCAGCTGCCAGCTCAGGGCACGCAATCCCCACTGCGAGGCAACCCACGGCTTCTGCCTGCACGTGCCCTGGAAGGCACGGGCAGAGGAAGCTCCTCAGGACAACGAGCCAGCCGGCCCGGCTGCCAAACTCACCCCTGGGCTGCCAACGGTCGAGCGGCCTGCTCTCCCGTGCCACCCACTCGCCCTGCCCAGCCCTTCCCTACAGAGCCCAGCGCTTCCACTGCCTGTCTCGCAGCTCATACCGTCTACAGCCTTACCGTAACGGTTGAGATTCCTGAGCGTTGGAAACATGTCATGCCACAGTTTCGCCATCTTCGCGCCCCCTCGCGCTCAATGGGGCCCTGTAGCAGGAGGGTGACGAGGAAACTTCTCTTCCCAGGAGCCGCCTCCTCCTCCTCCTCTGCACTTCCCCAGGTAGGCTCCAGCGCTGTCGCGCGGCCTCCCTTCGCCCTCTCGGTGCGCTGCAAAGCAGCTCCTCCAGAGAAGAGCGCTGGCGAGAGCAGCCCCAGCACCTGCACGTGCCAAGGCCTCGCAGGGAAGTGTGGGCAGGGCTCGGGGGCCCCGTGGCGGGAGGGGAGCTGTGACTGTGATGCGGCATGTCCCACTGTGAGCCCAGCCCGTGTCACCAAGGGGCTCACAGGCACCCTTACCGTCCAAAGCATTTCTCTTGGGCCCACAGGAGGGGCAATTTCACAGCCCCAGAGCAGCCAGACCGCAAAGGGGTTTCAGCAGGTCTCCGCTCTGACCTCCTGCTGCAAGTGCGGCTGACCAGAGCAGACTTCCCAGGCCCGGGCGCCACTGAGGGGCCACTGGCTCCATGGATTCCCCCACCACCCCGGGCCCCTGGGCCAGTGCTCCACCACCCTTAGGCTACAGCGCTTTTCCCCGTCTCTCATGGCAATTGCCCCCACTGCCACTACTGCCATTGCCCATCCTCCCGGCCCCCCCCCACCCGGCACCTCTGGGAAGGCTCTGCCTCCACCCTCTCACCCCCCTCCCGTTAGGCCCCTGCCGCCTGATCCTCTTGCGCCTTCTCTTCTCCCGGCTCAACAGCCCCACGCCCTCAGCCTCTCCTCGCACTGCTGGGCTCCAGCTGCCCACCAGCTCCCAGCCCGCCCCACAACGAACGGCTCCTCCAGGGCCACGCTCCCTTCCTGGTGTCCCTGCCCCCCTGCAGCTCCCCCACGGGCCACAGTCCCCTCAGAGGCGCACCTCCTCTGGCATGAAGCGCCTCCTTCCAAAAGTACCTCTCCAGCCATGTCCCCAGCAACGGCTCCTTGCACGGCTCGCCTTCGCTTCCTTCTGCTTTTCTCCAGAAACACGCCTCTGCACCCTTCTCCTCACGAGTGCCCCTTCGTGTGGCCTCCTGTGGCTCCACGGAGGCCGCCCCCAGCTGCGGGATCTGCGGCCCTGCCGCCGCATGCCCCAGGCAGGGGCCGGGCCTCGGTGCCCCGCTCCTCCCTCCCTCCCTCCCTGCCTGCCTGCCTGCCTGCCTGCCTGCCTGCCTGCCCGCCCGCTGCCCCAGCGTTGGGGGAAAGCCTTGCCCGGGCCCTGGGCGGCGCTGCGGGCTCCCTGCTGTGCCCAGAGCCCCCGGCCCCGCATGGGCAGCCCCGAGCAGCACGCCCAGGTGGCACTGCTTGCTGCGCAGTAAGGACTGGTGCCAGGGACTGTCGGGGATGGGGGAGGCCCCGCTGCCCGCGGGGAGGCGGGAGGCAGGCAGCGTTGAGCCGGGGCCCGGCAGCCCACCGGGAGCTGGTGGGGGTGTGGGGCAGAGCCATAGCAAGGGAAGGGGCCAGAGTGCAGGAGGCAATCCCAGGTGCCCCCTCCCCGAGCAGAGGGGCCTGGGAGAAGGCAGGGGGTCAGGGCCGGGCCGGGGGCTGGTGGCCGGGTGCTTGGCAGCGCCATGCTGACCTGCTCATGCCAGGGCATGGCTGCTTTGCGCCGATTGCAGGCAGTGTCCCCCCGCGGAGGAGCTGGCCCCTGCTGGCTTCCCCTTGGGCCATGCAGCTGCCTGCCAGTGCTCAAGGTCCCGCCGGGGCTCCAGCGACGCTGGGAGAGGTGCCGAGGGGGCACCGGCTGCTGCTAGCAACTTCCCGGGGACCCCTGAGGCAGTGGCTGGTGCTGAGGGAAGGGCAGCGGGCAAGGAGCCGCAGGCAGCACTTGTTTGACCCATGCGTTGCCTCTGCTTGCAGGCCACACTGCCCAAGGCATTGGGACTTGAGCGCGGCAGCCAGGCGAGGCAGGGCAGCTGCCGCTGAGGCAGCAGAGCCAAGCCCCAAGCCCCTCCGCTCGGTGAGGCTTGGGAAGGGCAGAGCTGGGAGAAGCTGGTGCCCCTCAAACCTCGTTCTCCCAGCAGAGCAGAGGGCACGTAAGGCAGCGCTTTCAGCCAGTGAAAATTGCTGGCTCATGCCTTCCTTTTTCAGAGGCCTGGTTTGCGCAAGGCCAGCGGTGCTGCCTGCCCACCAGTGCCCACCCAGGCTGCGGTCGGAGGAGACCTGCTCCTTGCATTGGTCCCGACCAGAGTTCGGCACCAGAAGACACAGCCCCTGAGGGGGCACCGCAGCACACAAGTGTGGCTTGGCATGCCTGGCTCACCAGCAGAAAGGGACCATGCAGACTAAGGTGGAGTCAATCAGCCAGAACGGAGCACAGAGCAACAATACAGTTGAAAACACAAAGCCTAGCTAAGTGTGTGTGAGGTTCCCCGTGGGGAGCCCCGTGATGCTTCTGGGGAGGCCTTGGGCAGGGAGGTGCCTCCTGCCGAGGCCCCCGGCAGCTGGGATGCCGGCTGCAGGGCTTTCGGCAGCTCCAGCTTCCCTCTTCCTGCCCTGCCAGGGGTGAAGGCCAGGCTGCCTGCAGGGATGGGCTACTGCTGCCCCCAGGCCTCCTGAGGAGGGGCAGTGCAGCCCCAAAACCACCTTGCAAAGCCGGCAGCCCTGGGCGTGGGCTGAGGTGGGTGCCAGGGTGCACGCTGGAGCGCAGACTCTGGGATCCACAGGCCTCCAAGGCCAGGGCCTGCAGGGCCAGGGCAGGGATGACGAGGCTGTGGGGCTCTGACCCTGCAAGAGAGACCGCAGGAACACCTTGTGCTGGCCCTGGGCTGAGAGCAGAGGGGAGCAGGAGGCTTCGTGGCCTCCACGCCCCAAACCAACAGCAAATTTGTGCCCAAAAGCTCTCAGAGGAGGCTTCAGTCCCGGTCAGCTGCCCGTGTCCTGCACTGATTTCGTATGCTCAAACCTTGTGATGGGCAGAAGGCAACATGCTTGTACCCCAAGGCAGCCCCCTTTAGTGGCCAAGCCAAGGACCTGCTCTTAGCATCACTGCAGGAGTAACCGTCTAATTAAAGGCTTGCAATTAGCCCACCTCCAATTAGTGCACAGCAACTCAAACAAAGGGTCTTCTTAAAGGACAAGTCTCCTTAATGCAACCTAAATGGTCCTACGTTCCCTGTGCAGGGGCGACCCTTCTACATCCCCCACCGCCAAGGCTGCGGCGCGCATGGGCATGGGCATTGGCTTCAGGGTCCCAGCTCCTTCCTCAGTGGGAGGCGGCTGCTGCTGGTGGCTTCCTCCATCGCATAGTTGGGCTGACACTATTAAGCCTGCTCCTAATAGGCTCTCTTAAGGCTAATAATGTGGCATACATAGCCAACAAATGCTAGAAGGAGTCACCAAAACTAAAGCAGCACTTTAAAATGCAACTCCTACATTTAGCATCGAGGAAATAAGCCCCTCCACCTTACTCCCAATTTGACACTCTCGGGAGAGTGCTTTAGGGGATGCTAATGCGTGTTTTGCCCTTCCTTGCTCCAACACGGGTCAGGCTCAGCACAGTGGAGAGGGAAAGACTCTGGCGGGGCGGAGGGGGTGGGGTGCGAGCTTTGTGCTCGCCCAGGGCCCTGCACTGGCCCCCTCCTCTGTCCTGCCCCTGAACATCCCAGACTACGTTGGCTACAGTCGCCTGCTCCTTGCCAGGCCTTTGTGTTGACTCTGATGAGCCTTTGGGCGTTTCATGTCACTCTAGGAGCTGGAAGAGAGCCTGCCTCATGACACGGGGTTGCAAGGAGAGCCACTGGCCGTGGAAGAGGACTGCTTGCCTGGCCTCGCTCAGGAGTCCCATCCTGCCCACCCCGGGCATCTCTCTCTTTCCTGCCCGCTGACACGGTCTTTCTCCGGAGGGAAGCAGTGAGGCTACATCTCCGCACAGTGCTGGGTGGCCTGGGGAAGGCCGGGCACATGCCAAGCGGGGAGCTGGACACAGGTCTCCACCGAGTGCTGTCGGGGGGCTGGCACCGGTGCCTGGGGCACGTGTGCTCCAGGCACTTCCCAAATAAGCTCCACTGGTGCGGCCTCCTCTTCACCTGGATGTTGAGTTCCAGGGCCTCCTGCCACGCCTCCTCCAGCAGGAACAGGGCCTGCGCAGGCGTACTGCTTTCCTGCCCTTCAGCCTGCTCCTGGTGGGGAATGCAGGTGTGCGGGCATGTCCGGGTGTCCTGCCTCATTTCAGCAGGGTCACTTGCTCCTGCTGGTTCCTTCTGTGGCCCCACCTGGCCTCACAGAGCCCCACATCCTGCCCGTCAACCCCAAGGGGGACGCAAGGCCCTCAGCTCACCCAAGAGAGAACCCCCAACCTCCCTCTGCTCGTCCACCCACCCGCCTCAGCATATAGCACGGCCCAAGGCCCATCCCTGGGCCCTGGCACTGTCACGGTCCCTCTCCTGACCACAGGACCCACTGGCGCTGGTGAGTGCCCGAGCAGTTAGGCCGCTGTCTTTTCTCCCACGGCCAGTGACTTGCAGGGCTGTGCAGGACCCAGGAGTCCTGCTGGCCTGTCCCTCCATAACGTACCAGGGGCAGGGAGTCGCAGAGCTGCACCTCGGAGGTGCTCTGGGGCCTAGCAAGTGCAGGGGACCGGAGGGGGCCTGGGAGCATGCCTGGGGCCACTGGCACATCAGGACAGGGCAGGAGCCCAGGAGGGAGAATCCAAGCACACGGGTAGCAGGCCCGGCCGGCCCTGCCGAGCTCCACTGGGTTGAAGAGCGGCCCAGCAGGGGCTGTGCAGGGCAGGGAAATGGGGACTGCTCCCCAGCCTCACAGCCCCAGCCTGCGGGGCTGAGGGGCTGCCCTGGCCCACAGGGCCCTGGCCCACGCGTTTGCACATGGGAAGGGAGGCATCTGCACCTCCAGGCAGCAGTCAGCGGCTGGCAGGGTAGGGAGACTACGGGCCCTGCGGCAGATGAGCAGAGCCCGTGGGAGCACAAGGAGCAGCCGAGGGCTGACGGAGGCCCAGGGACAAGCACGGCTCATCCCAGCTTTGCCTGCCTGGAGAGCCCTGCAGCTGCAGCAAAAAGCCAGGCATCTGCGCTCCCAGGTGGCCGGCCGCACCGCTCCACCCCACAGCAACTCCCTCCTTTGCCCTTCACCCTTCCCCATGCAACCCTGAGAAGGGCTCCAGCGTCCCTGCACACCAGCCCTCAGAGCACCCCTGGGGCTGTGGGCACGTCAGGTGCAGCTGTGTCCTGGCCACCATGGTGTGCACCGTGCAGTGTCTCTGTGCGTGTGGAGAGCGCGGGCGCGTGTGCGGATGCGTGTGCAGCGTCAATGGTGTGCCAGGCTGGCGCACGTGCACTGTGCAGGTGCAGGCCTGGCTGTGCGGGAGGGTCTTGGTGAGTGAGAGGTGTGAGCTGTGTGCGTAGCCGTCCTGTGGAGGGTAATGAAGGAAGGGGCATGTGTCTGTGCGTGTGTCTGTGCGCTGTGCTGAGAACGGGTTAGGCGGTGGTGTGCATGCACGTGCACTCTGTGGCGCGCGTGCCTGCATGCTGCGGCCCGTGTGTGGGCGATATTCTGTTCAGGCTCTACAAAATAACTGGAGGAGCACATGGGTTTGTACAGCTCTTCCTTTCATCTTTCAGGAGCACGCTTCCAGACTTCGCCGCAATAGTCACGTTTCCTCTGCACCACCAGCAAGTCCTGGTCCCTTTCCCTTTGAGCCTGGAGAGTCATCCGCTGCCCAGGGCTAGGGCATGGAAAAGGAACCGTTTGGTTTCAGGCACAGGCAGAAGGGCACGGAGATGCTGCAGGCCTAGCGCAGGGCACATCTTCTGGCCTCTGCCTCTGCTGGCATTCCTATGCTTTCTCGGATGGGCGAGGGGCCCCCTGGGGTGCGAGGCAAGGACATGACCACATGACTACCACGGGCAGGTAATCAGCCTGCACAGGAGTCAGGCGCGGGATGAGACTTTGGCCCAAACTGGCATCAAAGCACACGGCAAGGCCTCCACGTGTGGAGACTTGGGGAGGCAAGGACGGAGCGTGCCTTTGGAAAAGGGAGAGCCAAAGCGTCGCTCCAGGAATCCTGTCACCTTGGGTCGCCCCCGTGTTCTGGTCCCACCTGGGAATCCTACCCCTGAGAGCCCAACACCTGCCCCTGGGCTGGAAGGCTGCCTGCTCCCAGGCCACAGCCTCCAAAGCCTGTTGCTCTCCCTCGACGGGTGCCAGCAAAAGACACCCCCCCCCCTCCCCTCCTCTGGGCTGCTCCTGGGTGTGGAAGGAAGGCCAGTGCAGGGGAAGGCAAAACAGCACCCCCAGCTGGAGAAATTTACCAGAGGAAGCGCTTCTCTTGGGAATTCCTCTGCCGATTCAGCTCTACCCTCTGCTTCCACTCTTCCCGACGCGCTTGGTAAGTCTCCAAGACTTGCAGGGTGTGGCTTGCTCGTACAGAAAGCTGCCTGCAAGAGCAGGGAAAAAGTTCCCTCTCCCCTTCTGGCTGAGGCCCTCCTGCCTCTCCCCTCCACCAGCCCCTGCACACCCGCTCCCGCTGGCGGTGCCCGCAGCCTTCAACTTGCCCCATGCAGCTTGGGGCTGCCTGGCATCGGGGCCTTGCCCAAGGCATTGCCACGTCAACAGAAATCAGGGGACACCATACCCAGCCCCATGGCTCAGGAACTGCGCTTCCTCACACCTTGGACAGGTGCTGCCACTGCACCTTTCCAGGCCGGGGCTGGGGCCGGGGCCCGGGCCCGGGCCCGGGCACACTTACTCTTTGTGCAGCCGCGGCAGTCTCTCGGGCTTCCTCTTCTCTGCTCGGGGCACGAAGGCAGCAGTGCTCGCCTCTTTCCCAAGCGGGGGCCCTGGTGAGGCTGGCCGAACCTCCGGCAGTGGTTCAGCATGCCGCCAAGCCTGCGTTGGCGCCAGAGGACAACTCTGAAGCTGCTTCTCACCTCCCTCACGTGCTCTCAACTCTCAGCACGGGGAGAAGCCAGCCACTACAGGGCCTGTGCGTCCCCCCAGCACACTTGTGTCTGCTTTGCCCTCAGAAAGCCCCATGAGGAGCACAGCGCCAGGCAGGGACCCTGCACTCGTAGCCTGGCCACGCTTCACCACACTTCCCTGCTGGCCCCTCTGCTTACCTGTGCTGCCTTGTGCTGATGCCCGCAAGCAGGAATTGCAGTTCGAGGTCTGCCTTGAGCAGGTCCTTCCTGCTTGCCGTCCTCTTCCGCCTTAGAGGAGCTCTCCCGAATTGTCTGCAGCCGGCTAAAAACACACAAGCCGCGTGAGCTGATTGGAGTTCCGGGTGAGGCTGTTCTGCATCTTGCGCTCACAAGCGGCTCGGGGCCAGCCTCTGCAGCACAAGGCAGTTCTGCTGGAGCTTTTGGTGTAGCTGAGTCCTTGCGTTCATGTCAACAGTGAGGAAAGAAAGCCTTGAGCTGCAGCACTGGCAGCGGGCCCAGGAGGCCCTAAGGAAAGCTCGGGATGCCCAGGTGTGGGCCCTCTCTGGGTGGCACAAGGGGAAAACCAATGCCGTTTGCAGCACCCAGAGCCTGCAGAGACCACTAGCCACCTCCTGCCAAAGGCACTGAAGTCAGGGACGTGCTCAGAAAGACTCTGTTTTGGGGTGAAACGGGACTATTAGTGGGGGAGCCACTGTCGGGGAAGGAGGAAGTGTACTAGGCACACAAGCAAGCCCGGCATGTAGTTCTCTCTGGTATGTAGTTCTCTCTGGCACTCCTCCTGTGCCAGACAACCGCCACACCCCTGCCCCTGCCACCCCAGCCCAACAACCTTCGGAAGAAATTCACAGGCATTACGTCCAACCTAAAAAGCAGGGAAAACAGACCCTACTCTCTGCTGCTGGGGCAGGGGCTTCTGACTTTCACATTCCTCTGAGAAGTGCTCTCATTCCCACTGCAACCAAAGGAGGGCCCTTCACATCCATAGGGGAGCAGAAAAACACCCGCCACTGCTGCAGTACTTCTTGCATCAACGCCAGTCCCTGGGACACCACTTGACAACCTCACAGACTTCATACCCACAGAGCGTACAGAAACAGAAACAGCTCCCTCCCTCCCAGAAGCCCAAAAGCACACGGCCACCCGCATGCTTTGCTCCAAGAGCCTCACCTGGCAGCTGGCTTGTTTCCCCTGCTTTCCCATGCCTTTCCTCCCTTCCAGCTGGCCCCAGAGAACGGGGGTGGAGAAAGCCTTTCTCGAGACAGGAGGCGCCCACCACAAGCACTGCCTGGAAGTAGCAAGGCAGAGGAGGCTCCTCAGCAAGCATCGTTCTTTGTCACCATTTGAACAAGAAGGACAGGCAGCTGTGCTCCAGCATCGGACCAAAGAGCCCAATTCCCTTGGAGCTTTGCTCCCAAGCAGGTCTTAGGCCCTTGCTGGCGCACGATCGCGTCCAGCCTTTCCTTTCTGCAGGGCAGTCTTCTGCCCTAGAGTTCTGTGCTGCTTCTACTGCTTTCTCTAGCCCTTAGGCTTCAAAAAGGGGACATGGCTGGCAGGTCCTGGGGACCTCATGCTACTCTCTCCTTTGGCGTGGCTGCAGGCTGGAGGGCAGAGTGTCACACGAGAAGGGGAACAGATTCCTGCCCATCTCTAAGGCGCTCACATGCACAGACTTGCAAGCTAGAGCAGGGCCCCGAGTGCCAGGGCAAAGTGCCCCTCAGCAGTGGCAGCTGCAGTTGGAGCTGCACAACTGCCCCGAGAGCCCCTTCCAGGAGGAGTGCCCCCAGATCTGTCGTGATGAGCAAAGAGAGGCACAGGAGAAGCAGGCCACTAGGCCCGGCACGGCATGTTAAGCTTGCCTCCAGCCCCTCCGCTGCACAGGACAAAAGGAAAACAAACACACCTCTCTCACCAGCCAGCTGGCACTTTACCTTTTCCCTCAGTCTGCTTGTTCTGCTCCCTGTCTTTTGCCGGCCCGCCTTTGGCAGCCTCCCGACACCCTCCGGAGGAAGATGCTGGTCGCACAGGCACAGGCGTGATGACCTCACCCTCACTCCTGGAAACAAGAAAGGGACGAGAGAGACGCTGACAGCAGAGCCTTGCAGAAACCTCCTCTACATGCTTGCCCTCCATCTAGAAAGAGAAAGTCACCAAAAGACTTGTTGGCCGCCCTTCACATCGCAGTCGGACAGAGTCTACGCAAGAAACAACCCCTTCAAAGAGCTCCAAGAGCACAAGGTCACCCTCAGCCTTTTCTCCAAGAGCCTCACCTGGCAGGCAACTTCCTTCCTTTGCTTTTCCACTCCTCCTGCTTTCTCCCCCCAGCACCAGGTGACGCAGGTGGCAAAGGCCTTTCTTGAGCAAGCAGGCACGCAGCAGGAGCACTCCCTGCAGGCAGGAAAGGAGAAGGCTCTGCAGAAAGCGTCTTTGGGAGCACTTGGTCCAGAAGGACAGGCAGATCTGCTCCAGCACCGCATCAAACAGCCTGATCCCCCGGGAGCCGCGCTCTCTAAGAGCTCTTGCTCCCTAGCACGTCCTTGGCACACCTTAGCAGCCTCTTAGCAGTCCACCTTAGCAGCCTCTTAGCAGTCCTCTCCAGGCAATCTTGCTCCCCACCTTCACACGCCCGGCATCCGCCAGAGAGGCAGACCCCCTCCAGCACTGACACCTCGGGCCCAAATGTCCTAAAGCGAAAGAGGAGCTTGCGCTGGCCACCAGGGCGCAGCACCCCGGGGCAAAACTCTCCCAGGCAGCACATCCTGACCAGGGCTCCAACCACCTACCTACTGCCGAGGACCAACGGAACAAACACGCGCACACACACAAACACACGCCCGCCTGCACACCCTCCTCTCGCTCGCCAGTCACCTGTGGCCTGACCTTTTCCGTCCGCCCGCTCTTCCTCTTTCGGGCGTGTCCGGGATCCCTTGCAGGAAGACGCCACTTGCTGCTTCTCACGGGGAAGCTTCAACTCAAATCTGGAAATGACAAGACGCCACGGTGAAGAGAAGGCACCACTTCCCCTTTGCCTCCTGCCAGCCTTGTACTCAGAAAGAAGGCCTTTCGGGGCACGTGGGGCCCTCCAGGCTCACCCAAGACATGCTTAGGTCACAAACACAGGCCCTGTATGGATCGGGTGCCTTCCACACGATGCCTTTCCTCGGCCAGCCACACACAGCACATTCGGGAACCTTGGCTTTTGGAAGCCTCACCCACGAGAAAGAGACCAGTCACAGGAAAATGTGGCCCCCATTCCTCTCTAGGCCTAAGATTGGTTAGCAGTGCCAAACACCGCCACTATTGCCTGTTCCACCCTGGGGAGACCCCCAGAGTCCCAAGTACTTGCAGACAGCAAGCTAGGAAAGAGTTGCTCCGCAGCAAGTCCTTCCTGAGGAGACAAGCTCCAGCAGGACGCTGCTACCAAGCACGAGCTGAGAAGCAAACGTACCGTGGCAACATGAAGACGCTTCTGGGACCCATGCGGAAAGCCGCGCTCCTTCTTCCTTTTACCACCAGGTGTCTCGTCCCTGGCGTCTGAAACAGACACCGAGGTACGTGAGAGCATGCCAGCGCCATTACTGCCTTGCTCCTAAAGGCAGCAAATCTTTCTTGGGCTCAGGGAAGATGCTGCCCCTGGGACACCCTGAAACAAAGCTGTCTTTCCAAATACTAGCCCTCAACGAGGAAAGCAGAAGATGCCCAGCTCAGAGTGCAGAAGGAGGAACACCGTTGCCAGGCGCTTTGCAAGGGCGAGACTCAAGACGGTCAAGGAGGACGCTCCTTCTCTCTGCCTGCAGACATCAGGCACAGGAGAAGGCGTGTGGTTCGCCAGGGTTTCTGCAGGCTGGCGTTTGCCTCTGGAAGGTCTTGCTCTGCCCCTTCTTGGAAAGACAACTCCTGGCTCAGGCGTGCTCTTAGCCCCACAGTGTCTCCAAGCATTCACATGCTTGCATCCATCGCGTGGAAGAGCAGAAAGAGCCGGCCCTTGCTCGGCCTCTGCCCGGTGGCTAAGACCTGCGGGTGCCAACTCCCTCATGGGGGTGCAAGCAGCTGGGCAGGGCCTGATGAGGGATCTTTGGGAACACAGCCTGACCCAAAGGCCCTGGCCCTGGCCCAGAGAACACGCGGGGCAGAGCCCCCCAAGACAGCAGCAGAGAGAAGGAAGAGACAGGCCCGGGAACCAGTGGCTGGGCTACAGCCTTCTTGCATCTCTCTGAGCAAATCTGCTGGCCCTCTGCAGGAGCGAGCCCTTCAGCTCTGACTGCTTTCACATCGCAGCTGCCTAAGGACACCTGGCAGCTTGCGCTCAAGGACAGGGCCCCACGAGAGAGCTGGGGAAGGGCGTTGGGCTGGCGCAAGGAGACATGCCAAGCAGCGGGCGGATGCACGCGTGGCCCAGAAGAGCCTCGCTCATGCCGCAAGGGCCTCCAGGGGCCCTGGGAAGGCCTGATTAGCGCCAGAGTCATCGACTTACCCCCAGCAGAGCTTCTAGCAGCTTTCCAGTGCCATCCATGCTGAGGAGGAAGTCGTCATAAAACCTCATTGTCACTTCCTTCTTCCGTACAGAAAGAATGCCAATGCCCTTGAAGACAAAGTCCACGTCCTGTCTTTTTGACATGGCCCAGAAGAACGCCATCGCGGTCTCATGTATGGAACACTGCACCGTTGTCAAAGGCATGCGGGCACACACGGAGAGATTCTTGTACTGCAGAGGGACTATTCTTACGTCACCTAGACCGCAGCAAAAGACAAACAACGTCACCTCGGCAGCAGGCTCCAAGAACAAGGGGACAAGACTTTCTGGCAAGACGCTGCTGCTACAGAGCAGGCTCTTGAATCCCCTGCTGCAGCGCCTAGGAGCGGTTTATGGAGTCCCTCCTGGGAAGAGGCCGAGCACTCTGCAAACTCACGGGCTCAGGGGGGCAGCAGTCATTTGGCCAGGGCAGGAAGCAAAAGAAGAAAACTAACCATCCCGAAGGAACCCTTGACCGGAGGGCAGGACAAGGCGGGCAGATGGGTGCAGGGCCCACGACAAAGGGCCCGGCACCACGCCATTGTGCCCTCTGGCTAAGCCGATGCCACGTCGATAGATACAAGGGCGAAGCAAAGCGCAAGGACGGCACCGCAGCCCGTAAGGACCATTCGGCCCCTCTGGCCCTTGGTAGCCAGCAAAAGTCTCCCTGCGCTGCTGGGGCCAGCAGCCTATCCCTCCCACGCACCCCGCTGCAGGCGTATTACTAGCAAAGCACACCCGGGGGCCCCTCTGAGCACCTGCTCCTGGCTGGCCTGTCCAGCTCAAACAAGCCAAAGTTGCTCTCAGGCCACTTTGAGGCGTTCAGCCATGTCTTCAGAGCAGTTGGCCTGCCCCTCAAGCTTGGGGCAAGGGCAGGCAAAGGTTTTTAACCTGCCTTCTTACCAGGAATGTCTTCTTGAGCGCCCCTGGCCTGGTATTCCTGGGCAACAACCTCCGAAATACGAAACATGGGTCTCCGAACGATCGAAAGCTCCCCGTTCACGGAGCACTCGGAGTGCTTCAGAACATAGAACACCCCCACTCCTAGTATCTTGACACCCTGAGAACAGCAGCAAAGAGGGAGAGAAGGAACAAGCATCAGTAGCCTGGAGACACAAAAACTGTCCGATGGCTTGCCAGAGCGTGGGGGCTGCTGCTCTGCGCCCTGCCCACCCCTAGCATGCCGAGGGCAAGATGGGCCACTTGGGAAAGCTTTGGAGAGAAAGCACATACTCCAGACCTTTCTTTCCTCTTGCTCCTCTGCTCTCCTCAAAAATCTCTTTGCACAAGCAACAGCAGAGACAACATTCCTCCCCTCCATACAGGTGGGGGGAGGGGGTGGCAGGGAGGGGAGCAGGGGGCATTTCCAACAGTGGGCACCAAGTCCTTGGCACTCTGTGGCACAGGGATGTCAGGGCCAGGCAAACCGCCAGCATTTCCGGAGGGGAGGAACAGGACACAAGACCCACCTTGTTCTCTGCCAAGCGCTCTAGAATGTATTCTGAGACGCTGTCCCAAATGCTAACAATCTCTGGAAAGCAAGGCAAAGAGGTATCATGCGCCAAGTCAGCAAGCTCACTACCTTTCAGCACCCCGCTCCCCAGGCAGGTGGCAAGTGCAGGTGAGATGAAACGTACCGCCACCCCAAGCCAAAACACGCAAGGCGCTCCCCAGGACGGCCCTTCCGGACCTCAGCCGCAAGGACACTGCAGGGACGCCTCCGCCCACTTCTAAGCAAGGCTCCTGTCCTTTCAGGTGGCCATGCCAAAGGGCGACCCACCCGCTCGGGAAACGGGGACTAGGTTCCCACAGCAGCGAGAAGACCGTGCAGTGCCTACCCACAGGAGTCACCCACGCTCAGGGCAGCCCCAGCTGCCTCCCCTGCAGGGACCATTTTCACCTCCATTCAACGCCTGCACACACACACGCTCTGCACGGCCACCCGAGCAGCCCCAGCCCTTTCAGCCAGCTGCCAGCTCAGGGCACGCAATCCCCACTGCGAGGCAACCCACGGCTTCTGCCTGCACGTGCCCTGGAAGGCACGGGCAGAGGAAGCTCCTCAGGACAACGAGCCAGCCGGCCCGGCTGCCAAACTCACCCCTGGGCTGCCAACGGTCGAGCGGCCTGCTCTCCCGTGCCACCCACTCGCCCTGTCCAGCCCTCCCCTACAGAGCCCAGCGCTTCCATTGCCTGTCTCGCGGCTCATACCGTCTACAGCCTTACCGTAACGGTTGAGATTCCTGAGCGTTGGAAACATGTCATGCCACAGTTTCGCCATCTTCGCGCCCCCTCGCGCTCAATGGGGCCCTGTAGCAGGAGGGTGCCGAGGAAACTTCTCCTCCCAGGAGCCGCCTCCTCCTCCTCCTCTGCACTTCCCCAGGTAGGCTCCAGCGCTGTCGCGCGGCCTCCCTTCGCCCTCTCGGTGCGCTGCAAAGCAGCTCCTCCAGAGAAGAGCGCTGGCGAGAGCAGCCCCAGCACCTGCACGTGCCAAGGCCTCGCAGGGAAGTGTGGGCAGGGCTCGGGGGCCCTGTGGCGGGAGGGGAGCTGTGACTGTGATGCGGCATGTCCCACTGTGAGCCCAGCCCGTGTCACCAAGGGGCTCACAGGCACCCTTACCGTCCAAAGCATTTCTCTTGGGCCCACAGGAGGGGCAATTTCACAGCCCCAGAGCAGCCAGACCGCAAAGGGGTTTCAGCAGGTCTCCGCTCTGACCTCCTGCTGCAAGTGCGGCTGACCAGAGCAGACTTCCCAGGCCCGGGCGCCACTGAGGGGCCACTGGCTCCATGGATTCCCCCACCACCCCGGGCCCCTGGGCCAGTGCTCCACCACCCTTAGGCTACAGCGCTTTTCCCCGTCTCTCATGGCAATTGCCCCCACTGCCACTACTGCCATTGCCCATCCTCCCGGCCCCCCCCCACCCGGCACCTCTGGGAAGGCTCTGCCTCCACCCTCTCACCCCCCTCCCGTTAGGCCCCTGCCGCCTGATCCTCTTGCGCCTTCTCTTCTCCCGGCTCAACAGCCCCACGCCCTCAGCCTCTCCTCGCACTGCTGGGCTCCAGCTGCCCACCAGCTCCCAGCCCGCCCCACAACGAACGGCTCCTCCAGGGCCACGCTCCCTTCCTGGTGTCCCTGCCCCCCTGCAGCTCCCCCACGGGCCACAGTCCCCTCAGAGGCGCACCTCCTCTGGCATGAAGCGCCTCCTTCCAAAAGTACCTCTCCAGCCATGTCCCCAGCAACGGCTCCTTGCACGGCTCGCCTTCGCTTCCTTCTGCTTTTCTCCAGAAACACGCCTCTGCACCCTTCTCCTCACGAGTGCCCCTTCGTGTGGCCTCCTGTGGCTCCACGGAGGCCGCCCCCAGCTGCGGGATCTGCGGCCCTGCCGCCGCATGCCCCAGGCAGGGGCCGGGCCTCGGTGCCCCGCTCCTCCCTCCCTCCCTCCCTCCCTCCCTGCCTGCCTGCCTGCCTGCCTGCCTGCCCGCCCGCTGCCCCAGCGTTGGGGGAAAGCCTTGCCCGGGCCCTGGGCGGCGCTGCGGGCTCCCTGCTGTGCCCAGAGCCCCCGGCCCCGCACGGGCAGCCCCGAGCAGCACGCCCAGGTGGCACTGCTTGCTGCGCAGTAAGGACTGGTGCCAGGGACTGTCGGGTATGGGGGAGGCCCCGCTGCCCGCGGGGAGGCGGGAGGCAGGCAGCGTTGAGCCGGGGCCCGGCAGCCCACCGGGAGCTGGTGGGGGTGTGGGGCAGAGCCATAGCAAGGGAAGGGGCCAGAGTGCAGGAGGCAATCCCAGGTGCCCCCTCCCCGAGCAGAGGGGCCTGGGAGAAGGCAGGGGGTCAGGGCCGGGCCGGGGGCTGGTGGCCGGGTGCTTGGCAGCGCCATGCTGACCTGCTCATGCCAGGGCATGGCTGCTTTGCGCCGATTGCAGGCAGTGTCCCCCCGCGGAGGAGCTGGCCCCTGCTGGCTTCCCCTTGGGCCATGCAGCTGCCTGCCAGTGCTCAAGGTCCCGCCGGGACTCCAGCGACGCTGGGAGAGGTGCCGAGGGGGCACCGGCTGCTGCTAGCAACTTCCCGGGGACCCCTGAGGCAGTGGCTGGTGCTGAGGGAAGGGCAGCGGGCAAGGAGCCGCAGGCAGCACTTGTTTGACCCATGCGTTGCCTCTGCTTGCAGGCCACACTGCCCAAGGCATTGGGACTTGAGCGCGGCAGCCAGGCGAGGCAGGGCAGCTGCCGCTGAGGCAGCAGAGCCAAGCCCCAAGCCCCTCCGCTCGGTGAGGCTTGGGAAGGGCAGAGCTGGGAGAAGCTGGTGCCCCTCAAACCTCGTTCTCCCAGCAGAGCAGAGGGCACGTAAGGCAGCGCTTTCAGCCAGTGAAAATTGCTGGCTCATGCCTTCCTTTTTCAGAGGCCTGGTTTGCGCAAGGCCAGCGGTGCTGCCTGCCCACCAGTGCCCACCCAGGCTGCGGTCGGAGGAGACCTGCTCCTTGCATTGGTCCCGACCAGAGTTCGGCACCAGAAGACACAGCCCCTGAGGGGGCACCGCAGCACACAAGTGTGGCTTGGCATGCCTGGCTCACCAGCAGAAAGGGACCATGCAGACTAAGGTGGAGTCAATCAGCCAGAACGGAGCACAGAGCAACAATACAGTTGAAAACACAAAGCCTAGCTAAGTGTGTGTGAGGTTCCCCGTGGGGAGCCCCGTGATGCTTCTGGGGAGGCCTTGGGCAGGGAGGTGCCTCCTGCCGAGGCCCCCGGCAGCTGGGATGCCGGCTGCAGGGCTTTCGGCAGCTCCAGCTTCCCTCTTCCTGCCCTGCCAGGGGTGAAGGCCAGGCTGCCTGCAGGGATGGGCTACTGCCGCCCCCAGGCCTCCTGAGGAGGGGCAGTGCAGCCCCAAAACCACCTTGCAAAGCCAGCAGCCCTGGGCGTGGGCTGAGGTGGGTGCCAGGGTGCACGCTGGAGCGCAGACTCTGGGATCCACAGGCCTCCAAGGCCAGGGCCTGCAGGGCCAGGGCAGGGATGACGAGGCTGTGGGGCTCTGACCCTGCAAGAGAGACCGCAGGAACACCTTGTGCTGGCCCTGGGCTGAGAGCAGAGGGGAGCAGGAGGCTTCGTGGCCTCCACGCCCCAAACCAACAGCAAATTTGTGCCCAAAAGCTCTCAGAGGAGGCTTCAGTCCCGGTCAGCTGCCCGTGTCCTGCACTGATTTCGTATGCTCAAACCTTGTGATGGGCAGAAGGCAACATGCTTGTACCCCAAGGCAGCCCCCTTTAGTGGCCAAGCCAAGGACCTGCTCTTAGCATCACTGCAGGAGTAACCGTCTAATTAAAGGCTTGCAATTAGCCCACCTCCAATTAGTGCACAGCAACTCAAACAAAGGGTCTTCTTAAAGGACAAGTCTCCTTAATGCAACCTAAATGGTCCTACGTTCCCTGTGCAGGGGCGACCCTTCTACATCCCCCACCGCCAAGGCTGCGGCGCGCATGGGCATGGGCATTGGCTTCAGGGTCCCAGCTCCTTCCTCAGTGGGAGGCAGCTGCTGCTGGTGGCTTCCTCCATCGCATAGTTGGGCTGACACTATTAAGCCTGCTCCTAATAGGCTCTCTTAAGGCTAATAATGTGGCATACATAGCCAACAAATGCTAGAAGGAGTCACCAAAACTAAAGCAGCACTTTAAAATGCAACTCCTACATTTAGCATCGAGGAAATAAGCCCCTCCACCTTACTCCCAATTTGACACTCTCGGGAGAGTGCTTTAGGGGATGCTAATGCGTGTTTTGCCCTTCCTTGCTCCAACACGGGTCAGGCTCAGCACAGTGGAGAGGGAAAGACTCTGGCAGGGCGGAGGGGGTGGGGTGCGAGCTTTGTGCTCGCCCAGGGCCCTGCACTGGCCCCCTCCTCTGTCCTGCCCCTGAACATCCCAGACTACGTTGGCTACAGTCGCCTGCTCCTTGCCAGGCCTTTGTGTTGACTCTGATGAGCCTTTGGGCGTTTCATGTCACTCTAGGAGCTGGAAGAGAGCCTGCCTCATGACACGGGGTTGCAAGGAGAGCCACTGGCCGTGGAAGAGGACTGCTTGCCTGGCCTCGCTCAGGAGTCCCATCCTGCCCACCCCGGGCATCTCTCTCTTTCCTGCCCGCTGACACGGTCTTTCTCCGGAGGGAAGCAGTGAGGCTACATCTCCGCACAGTGCTGGGTGGCCTGGGGAAGGCCGGGCACATGCCAAGCGGGGAGCTGGACACAGGTCTCCACCGAGTGCTGTCGGGGGGCTGGCACCGGTGCCTGGGGCACATGTGCTCCAGGCACTTCCCAAATAAGCTCCACTGGTGCGGCCTCCTCTTCACCTGGATGTTGAGTTCCAGGGCCTCCTGCCACGCCTCCTCCAGCAGGAACAGGGCCTGCGCAGGCGTACTGCTTTCCTGCCCTTCAGCCTGCTCCTGGTGGGGAATGCAGGTGTGCGGGCATGTCCGGGTGTCCTGCCTCATTTCAGCAGGGTCACTTGCTCCTGCTGGTTCCTTCTGTGGCCCCACCTGGCCTCACAGAGCCCCACATCCTGCCCGTCAACCCCAAGGGGGACGCAAGGCCCTCAGCTCACCCAAGAGAGAACCCCCAACCTCCCTCTGCTCGTCCACCCACCCGCCTCAGCATATAGCACGGCCCAAGGCCCATCCCTGGGCCCTGGCACTGTCACGGTCCCTCTCCTGACCACAGGACCCACTGGCGCTGGTGAGTGCCCGAGCAGTTAGGCCGCTGTCTTTTCTCCCACGGCCAGTGACTTGCAGGGCTGTGCAGGACCCAGGAGTCCTGCTGGCCTGTCCCTCCATAACGTACCAGGGGCAGGGAGTCGCAGAGCTGCACCTCGGAGGTGCTCTGGGGCCTAGCAAGTGCAGGGGACCGGAGGGGGCCTGGGAGCATGCCTGGGGCCACTGGCACATCAGGACAGGGCAGGAGCCCAGGAGGGAGAATCCAAGCACACGGGTAGCAGGCCCGGCCGGCCCTGCCGAGCTCCACTGGGTTGAAGAGCGGCCCAGCAGGGGCTGTGCAGGGCAGGGAAATGGGGACTGCTCCCCAGCCTCACAGCCCCAGCCTGCGGGGCTGAGGGGCTGCCCTGGCCCACAGGGCCCTGGCCCACGCGTTTGCACATGGGAAGGGAGGCATCTGCACCTCCAGGCAGCAGTCAGCGGCTGGCAGGGTAGGGAGACTACGGGCCCTGCGGCAGATGAGCAGAGCCCGTGGGAGCACAAGGAGCAGCCGAGGGCTGACGGAGGCCCAGGGACAAGCACGGCTCATCCCAGCTTTGCCTGCCTGGAGAGCCCTGCAGCTGCAGCAAAAAGCCAGGCATCTGCGCTCCCAGGTGGCCGGCCGCACCGCTCCACCCCACAGCAACTCCCTCCTTTGCCCTTCACCCTTCCCCATGCAACCCTGAGAAGGGCTCCAGCGTCCCTGCACACCAGCCCTCAGAGCACCCCTGGGGCTGTGGGCACGTCAGGTGCAGCTGTGTCCTGGCCACCATGGTGTGCACCGTGCAGTGTCTCTGTGCGTGTGGAGAGCGCGGGCGCGTGTGCGGATGCGTGTGCAGCGTCAATGGTGTGCCAGGCTGGCGCACGTGCACTGTGCAGGTGCAGGCCTGGCTGTGCGGGAGGGTCTTGGTGAGTGAGAGGTGTGAGCTGTGTGCGTAGCCGTCCTGTGGAGGGTAATGAAGGAAGGGGCATGTGTCTGTGCGTGTGTCTGTGCGCTGTGCTGAGAACGGGTTAGGCGGTGGTGTGCATGCACGTGCACTCTGTGGCGCGCGTGCCTGCATGCTGCGGCCCGTGTGTGGGCGATATTCTGTTCAGGCTCTACAAAATAACTGGAGGAGCACATGGGTTTGTACAGCTCTTCCTTTCATCTTTCAGGAGCACGCTTCCAGACTTCGCCGCAATAGTCACGTTTCCTCTGCACCACCAGCAAGTCCTGGTCCCTTTCCCTTTGAGCCTGGAGAGTCATCCGCTGCCCAGGGCTAGGGCATGGAAAAGGAACCGTTTGGTTTCAGGCACAGGCAGAAGGGCACGGAGATGCTGCAGGCCTAGCGCAGGGCACATCTTCTGGCCTCTGCCTCTGCTGGCATTCCTATGCTTTCTCGGATGGGCGAGGGGCCCCCTGGGGTGCGAGGCAAGGACATGACCACATGACTACCACGGGCAGGTAATCAGCCTGCACAGGAGTCAGGCGCGGGATGAGACTTTGGCCCAAACTGGCATCAAAGCACACGGCAAGGCCTCCACGTGTGGAGACTTGGGGAGGCAAGGACGGAGCGTGCCTTTGGAAAAGGGAGAGCCAAAGCGTCGCTCCAGGAATCCTGTCACCTTGGGTCGCCCCCGTGTTCTGGTCCCACCTGGGAATCCTACCCCTGAGAGCCCAACACCTGCCCCTGGGCTGGAAGGCTGCCTGCTCCCAGGCCACAGCCTCCAAAGCCTGTTGCTCTCCCTCGACGGGTGCCAGCAAAAGACCCCCCCCCCCTCCCCTCCTCTGGGCTGCTCCTGGGTGTGGAAGGAAGGCCAGTGCAGGGGAAGGCAAAACAGCACCCCCAGCTGGAGAAATTTACCAGAGGAAGCGCTTCTCTTGGGAATTCCTCTGCCGATTCAGCTCTACCCTCTGCTTCCACTCTTCCCGACGCGCTTGGTAAGTCTCCAAGACTTGCAGGGTGTGGCTTGCTCGTACAGAAAGCTGCCTGCAAGAGCAGGGAAAAAGTTCCCTCTCCCCTTCTGGCTGAGGCCCTCCTGCCTCTCCCCTCCACCAGCCCCTGCACACCCGCTCCCGCTGGCGGTGCCCGCAGCCTTCAACTTGCCCCATGCAGCTTGGGGCTGCCTGGCATCGGGGCCTTGCCCAAGGCATTGCCACGTCAACAGAAATCAGGGGACACCATACCCAGCCCCATGGCTCAGGAACTGCGCTTCCTCACACCTTGGACAGGTGCTGCCACTGCACCTTTCCAGGCCGGGGCTGGGGCCGGGGCCCGGGCCCGGGCCCGGGCACACTTACTCTTTGTGCAGCCGCGGCAGTCTCTCGGGCTTCCTCTTCTCTGCTCGGGGCACGAAGGCAGCAGTGCTCGCCTCTTTCCCAAGCGGGGGCTCTGGTGAGGCTGGCCGAACCTCCGGCAGTGGTTCAGCATGCCGCCAAGCCTGCGTTGGCGCCAGAGGACAACTCTGAAGCTGCTTCTCACCTCCCTCACGTGCTCTCAACTCTCAGCACGGGGAGAAGCCAGCCACTACAGGGCCTGTGCGTCCCCCCAGCACACTTGTGTCTGCTTTGCCCTCAGAAAGCCCCATGAGGAGCACAGCGCCAGGCAGGGACCCTGCACTCGTAGCCTGGCCACGCTTCACCACACTTCCCTGCTGGCCCCTCTGCTTACCTGTGCTGCCTTGTGCTGATGCCCGCAAGCAGGAATTGCAGTTCGAGGTCTGCCTTGAGCAGGTCCTTCCTGCTTGCCGTCCTCTTCCGCCTTAGAGGAGCTCTCCCGAATTGTCTGCAGCCGGCTAAAAACACACAAGCCGCGTGAGCTGATTGGAGTTCCGGGTGAGGCTGTTCTGCATCTTGCGCTCACAAGCGGCTCGGGGCCAGCCTCTGCAGCACAAGGCAGTTCTGCTGGAGCTTTTGGTGTAGCTGAGTCCTTGCGTTCATGTCAACAGTGAGGAAAGAAAGCCTTGAGCTGCAGCACTGGCAGCGGGCCCAGGAGGCCCTAAGGAAAGCTCGGGATGCCCAGGTGTGGGCCCTCTCTGGGTGGCACAAGGGGAAAACCAATGCCGTTTGCAGCACCCAGAGCCTGCAGAGACCACTAGGCACCTCCTGCCAAAGGCACTGAAGTCAGGGACGTGCTCAGAAAGACTCTGTTTTGGGGTGAAACGGGACTATTAGTGGGGGAGCCACTGTCGGGGAAGGAGGAAGTGTACTAGGCACACAAGCAAGCCCGGCATGTAGTTCTCTCTGGTATGTAGTTCTCTCTGGCACTCCTCCTGTGCCAGACAACCGCCACACCCCTGCCCCTGCCACCCCAGCCCAACAACCTTCGGAAGAAATTCACAGGCATTACGTCCAACCTAAAAAGCAGGGAAAACAGACCCTACTCTCTGCTGCTGGGGCAGGGGCTTCTGACTTTCACATTCCTCTGAGAAGTGCTCTCATTCCCACTGCAACCAAAGGAGGGCCCTTCACATCCATAGGGGAGCAGAAAAACACCCGCCACTGCTGCAGTACTTCTTGCATCAACGCCAGTCCCTGGGACACCACTTGACAACCTCACAGACTTCATACCCACAGAGCGTACAGAAACAGAAACAGCTCCCTCCCTCCCAGAAGCCCAAAAGCACACGGCCACCCGCATGCTTTGCTCCAAGAGCCTCACCTGGCAGCTGGCTTGTTTCCCCTGCTTTCCCATGCCTTTCCTCCCTTCCAGCTGGCCCCAGAGAACGGGGGTGGAGAAAGCCTTTCTCGAGACAGGAGGCGCCCACCACAAGCACTGCCTGGAAGTAGCAAGGCAGAGGAGGCTCCTCAGCAAGCATCGTTCTTTGTCACCATTTGAACAAGAAGGACAGGCAGCTGTGCTCCAGCATCGGACCAAAGAGCCCAATTCCCTTGGAGCTTTGCTCCCAAGCAGGTCTTAGGCCCTTGCTGGCGCACGATCGCGTCCAGCCTTTCCTTTCTGCAGGGCAGTCTTCTGCCCTAGAGTTCTGTGCTGCTTCTACTGCTTTCTCTAGCCCTTAGGCTTCAAAAAGGGGACATGGCTGGCAGGTCCTGGGGACCTCATGCTACTCTCTCCTTTGGCGTGGCTGCAGGCTGGAGGGCAGAGTGTCACACGAGAAGGGGAACAGATTCCTGCCCATCTCTAAGGCGCTCACATGCACAGACTTGCAAGCTAGAGCAGGGCCCCGAGTGCCAGGGCAAAGTGCCCCTCAGCAGTGGCAGCTGCAGTTGGAGCTGCACAACTGCCCCGAGAGCCCCTTCCAGGAGGAGTGCCCCCAGATCTGTCGTGATGAGCAAAGAGAGGCACAGGAGAAGCAGGCCACTAGGCCCGGCACGGCATGTTAAGCTTGCCTCCAGCCCCTCCGCTGCACAGGACAAAAGGAAAACAAACACACCTCTCTCACCAGCCAGCTGGCACTTTACCTTTTCCCTCAGTCTGCTTGTTCTGCTCCCTGTCTTTTGCCGGCCCGCCTTTGGCAGCCTCCCGACACCCTCCGGAGGAAGATGCTGGTCGCACAGGCACAGGCGTGATGACCTCACCCTCACTCCTGGAAACAAGAAAGGGACGAGAGAGACGCTGACAGCAGAGCCTTGCAGAAACCTCCTCTACATGCTTGCCCTCCATCTAGAAAGAGAAAGTCACCAAAAGACTTGTTGGCCGCCCTTCACATCGCAGTCGGACAGAGTCTACGCAAGAAACAACCCCTTCAAAGAGCTCCAAGAGCACAAGGTCACCCTCAGCCTTTTCTCCAAGAGCCTCACCTGGCAGGCAACTTCCTTCCTTTGCTTTTCCACTCCTCCTGCTTTCTCCCCCCAGCACCAGGTGACGCAGGTGGCAAAGGCCTTTCTTGAGCAAGCAGGCATGCAGCAGGAGCACTCCCTGCAGGCAGGAAAGGAGAAGGCTCTGCAGAAAGCGTCTTTGGGAGCACTTGGTCCAGAAGGACAGGCAGATCTGCTCCAGCACCGCATCAAACAGCCTGATCCCCCGGGAGCCGCGCTCTCTAAGAGCTCTTGCTCCCTAGCACGTCCTTGGCACACCTTAGCAGCCTCTTAGCAGTCCACCTTAGCAGCCTCTTAGCAGTCCTCTCCAGGCAATCTTGCTCCCCACCTTCACACGCCCGGCATCCGCCAGAGAGGCAGACCCCCTCCAGCACTGACACCTCGGGCCCAAATGTCCTAAAGCGAAAGAGGAGCTTGCGCTGGCCACCAGGGCGCAGCACCCCGGGGCAAAACTCTCCCAGGCAGCACATCCTGACCAGGGCTCCAACCACCTACCTACTGCCGAGGACCAACGGAACAAACACGCGCACACACACAAACACACGCCCGCCTGCACACCCTCCTCTCGCTCGCCAGTCACCTGTGGCCTGACCTTTTCCGTCCGCCCGCTCTTCCTCTTTCGGGCGTGTCCGGGATCCCTTGCAGGAAGACGCCACTTGCTGCTTCTCACGGGGAAGCTTCAACTCAAATCTGGAAATGACAAGACGCCACGGTGAAGAGAAGGCACCACTTCCCCTTTGCCTCCTGCCAGCCTTGTACTCAGAAAGAAGGCCTTTCGGGGCACGTGGGGCCCTCCAGGCTCACCCAAGACATGCTTAGGTCACAAACACAGGCCCTGTATGGATCGGGTGCCTTCCACACGATGCCTTTCCTCGGCCAGCCACACACAGCACATTCGGGAACCTTGGCTTTTGGAAGCCTCACCCACGAGAAAGAGACCAGTCACAGGAAAATGTGGCCCCCATTCCTCTCTAGGCCTAAGATTGGTTAGCAGTGCCAAACACCGCCACTATTGCCTGTTCCACCCTGGGGAGACCCCCAGAGTCCCAAGTACTTGCAGACAGCAAGCTAGGAAAGAGTTGCTCCGCAGCAAGTCCTTCCTGAGGAGACAAGCTCCAGCAGGACGCTGCTACCAAGCACGAGCTGAGAAGCAAACGTACCGTGGCAACATGAAGACGCTTCTGGGACCCATGCGGAAAGCCGCGCTCCTTCTTCCTTTTACCACCAGGTGTCTCGTCCCTGGCGTCTGAAACAGACACCGAGGTACGTGAGAGCATGCCAGCGCCATTACTGCCTTGCTCCTAAAGGCAGCAAATCTTTCTTGGGCTCAGGGAAGATGCTGCCCCTGGGACACCCTGAAACAAAGCTGTCTTTCCAAATACTAGCCCTCAACGAGGAAAGCAGAAGATGCCCAGCTCAGAGTGCAGAAGGAGGAACACCGTTGCCAGGCGCTTTGCAAGGGCGAGACTCAAGACGGTCAAGGAGGACGCTCCTTCTCTCTGCCTGCAGACATCAGGCACAGGAGAAGGCGTGTGGTTCGCCAGGGTTTCTGCAGGCTGGCGTTTGCCTCTGGAAGGTCTTGCTCTGCCCCTTCTTGGAAAGACAACTCCTGGCTCAGGCGTGCTCTTAGCCCCACAGTGTCTCCAAGCATTCACATGCTTGCATCCATCGCGTGGAAGAGCAGAAAGAGCCGGCCCTTGCTCGGCCTCTGCCCGGTGGCTAAGACCTGCGGGTGCCAACTCCCTCATGGGGGTGCAAGCAGCTGGGCAGGGCCTGATGAGGGATCTTTGGGAACACAGCCTGACCCAAAGGCCCTGGCCCTGGCCCAGAGAACACGCGGGGCAGAGCCCCCCAAGACAGCAGCAGAGAGAAGGAAGAGACAGGCCCGGGAACCAGTGGCTGGGCTACAGCCTTCTTGCATCTCTCTGAGCAAATCTGCTGGCCCTCTGCAGGAGCGAGCCCTTCAGCTCTGACTGCTTTCACATCGCAGCTGCCTAAGGACACCTGGCAGCTTGCGCTCAAGGACAGGGCCCCACGAGAGAGCTGGGGAAGGGCGTTGGGCTGGCGCAAGGAGACATGCCAAGCAGCGGGCGGATGCACGCGTGGCCCAGAAGAGCCTCGCTCATGCCGCAAGGGCCTCCAGGGGCCCTGGGAAGGCCTGATTAGCGCCAGAGTCATCGACTTACCCCCAGCAGAGCTTCTAGCAGCTTTCCAGTGCCATCCATGCTGAGGAGGAAGTCGTCATAAAACCTCATTGTCACTTCCTTCTTCCGTACAGAAAGAATGCCAATGCCCTTGAAGACAAAGTCCACGTCCTGTCTTTTTGACATGGCCCAGAAGAACGCCATCGCGGTCTCATGTATGGAACACTGCACCGTTGTCAAAGGCATGCGGGCACACACGGAGAGATTCTTGTACTGCAGAGGGACTATTCTTACGTCACCTAGACCGCAGCAAAAGACAAACAACGTCACCTCGGCAGCAGGCTCCAAGAACAAGGGGACAAGACTTTCTGGCAAGACGCTGCTGCTACAGAGCAGGCTCTTGAATCCCCTGCTGCAGCGCCTAGGAGCGGTTTATGGAGTCCCTCCTGGGAAGAGGCCGAGCACTCTGCAAACTCACGGGCTCAGGGGGGCAGCAGTCATTTGGCCAGGGCAGGAAGCAAAAGAAGAAAACTAACCATCCCGAAGGAACCCTTGACCGGAGGGCAGGACAAGGCGGGCAGATGGGTGCAGGGCCCACGACAAAGGGCCCGGCACCACGCCATTGTGCCCTCTGGCTAAGCCGATGCCACGTCGATAGATACAAGGGCGAAGCAAAGCGCAAGGACGGCACCGCAGCCCGTAAGGACCATTCGGCCCCTCTGGCCCTTGGTAGCCAGCAAAAGTCTCCCTGCGCTGCTGGGGCCAGCAGCCTATCCCTCCCACGCACCCCGCTGCAGGCGTATTACTAGCAAAGCACACCCGGGGGCCCCTCTGAGCACCTGCTCCTGGCTGGCCTGTCCAGCTCAAACAAGCCAAAGTTGCTCTCAGGCCACTTTGAGGCGTTCAGCCATGTCTTCAGAGCAGTTGGCCTGCCCCTCAAGCTTGGGGCAAGGGCAGGCAAAGGTTTTTAACCTGTCTTCTTACCAGGAATGTCTTCTTGAGCGCCCCTGGCCTGGTATTCCTGGGCAACAACCTCCGAAATACGAAACATGGGTCTCCGAACGATCGAAAGCTCCCCGTTCACGGAGCACTCGGAGTGCTTCAGAACATAGAACACCCCCACTCCTAGTATCTTGACACCCTGAGAACAGCAGCAAAGAGGGAGAGAAGGAACAAGCATCAGTAGCCTGGAGACACAAAAACTGTCCGATGGCTTGCCAGAGCGTGGGGGCTGCTGCTCTGCGCCCTGCCCACCCCTAGCATGCCGAGGGCAAGATGGGCCACTTGGGAAAGCTTTGGAGAGAAAGCACATACTCCAGACCTTTCTTTCCTCTTGCTCCTCTGCTCTCCTCAAAAATCTCTTTGCACAAGCAACAGCAGAGACAACATTCCTCCCCTCCATACAGGTGGGGGGAGGGGGTGGCAGGGAGGGGAGCAGGGGGCATTTCCAACAGTGGGCACCAAGTCCTTGGCACTCTGTGGCACAGGGATGTCAGGGCCAGGCAAACCACCAGCATTTCAGGAGGGGAGGAACAGGACACAAGACCCACCTTGTTCTCTGCCAAGCGCTCTAGAATGTATTCTGAGACGCTGTCCCAAATGCTAACAATCTCTGGAAAGCAAGGCAAAGAGGTATCATGCGCCAAGTCGGCAAGCTCACTACCTTTCAGCACCCCGCTCCCCAGGCAGGTGGCAAGTGCAGGTGAGATGAAACGTACCGCCACCCCAAGCCAAAACACGCAAGGCGCTCCCCAGGACGGCCCTTCCGGACCTCAGCCGCAAGGACACTGCAGGGACGCCTCCGCCCACTTCTAAGCAAGGCTCCTGTCCTTTCAGGTGGCCATGCCAAAGGGCGACCCACCCGCTCGGGAAACGGGGACTAGGTTCCCACAGCAGCGAGAAGACCGTGCAGTGCCTACCCACAGGAGTCACCCACGCTCAGGGCAGCCCCAGCTGCCTCCCCTGCAGGGACCATTTTCACCTCCATTCAACGCCTGCACACACACACGCTCTGCACGGCCACCCGAGCAGCCCCAGCCCTTTCAGCCAGCTGCCAGCTCAGGGCACGCAATCCCCACTGCGAGGCAACCCACGGCTTCTGCCTGCACCTGCCCTGGAAGGCACGGGCAGAGGAAGCTCCTCAGGACAACGAGCCAGCCGGCCCGGCTGCCAAACTCACCCCTGGGCTGCCAACGGTCGAGCGGCCTGCTCTCCCGTGCCACCCACTCGCCCTGCCCAGCCCTTCCCTACAGAGCCCAGCGCTTCCACTGCCTGTCTCGCAGCTCATACCGTCTACAGCCTTACCGTAACGGTTGAGATTCCTGAGCGTTGGAAACATGTCATGCCACAGTTTCGCCATCTTCGCGCCCCCTCGCGCTCAATGGGGCCCTGTAGCAGGAGGGTGACGAGGAAACTTCTCTTCCCAGGAGCCGCCTCCTCCTCCTCCTCTGCACTTCCCCAGGTAGGCTCCAGCGCTGTCGCGCGGCCTCCCTTCGCCCTCTCGGTGCGCTGCAAAGCAGCTCCTCCAGAGAAGAGCGGTGGCGAGAGCAGCCCCAGCACCTGCACGTGCCAAGGCCTCGCAGGGAAGTGTGGGCAGGGCTCGGGGGCCCCGTGGCGGGAGGGGAGCTGTGACTGTGATGCGGCATGTCCCACTGTGAGCCCAGCCCGTGTCACCAAGGGGCTCACAGGCACCCTTACCGTCCAAAGCATTTCTCTTGGGCCCACAGGAGGGGCAATTTCACAGCCCCAGAGCAGCCAGACCGCAAAGGGGTTTCAGCAGGTCTCCGCTCTGACCTCCTGCTGCAAGTGCGGCTGACCAGAGCAGACTTCCCAGGCCCGGGCGCCACTGAGGGGCCACTGGCTCCATGGATTCCCCCACCACCCCGGGCCCCTGGGCCAGTGCTCCACCACCCTTAGGCTACAGCGCTTTTCCCCGTCTCTCATGGCAATTGCCCCCACTGCCACTACTGCCATTGCCCATCCTCCCGGCCCCCCCCACCCGGCACCTCTGGGAAGGCTCTGCCTCCACCCTCTCACCCCCCTCCCGTTAGGCCCCTGCCGCCTGATCCTCTTGCGCCTTCTCTTCTCCCGGCTCAACAGCCCCACGCCCTCAGCCTCTCCTCGCACTGCTGGGCTCCAGCTGCCCACCAGCTCCCAGCCCGCCCCACAACGAACGGCTCCTCCAGGGCCACGCTCCCTTCCTGGTGTCCCTGCCCCCCTGCAGCTCCCCCACGGGCCACAGTCCCCTCAGAGGCGCACCTCCTCTGGCATGAAGCGCCTCCTTCCAAAAGTACCTCTCCAGCCATGTCCCCAGCAACGGCTCCTTGCACGGCTCGCCTTCGCTTCCTTCTGCTTTTCTCCAGAAACACGCCTCTGCACCCTTCTCCTCACGAGTGCCCCTTCGTGTGGCCTCCTGTGGCTCCACGGAGGCCGCCCCCAGCTGCGGGATCTGCGGCCCTGCCGCCGCATGCCCCAGGCAGGGGCCGGGCCTCGGTGCCCCGCTCCTCCCTCCCTCCCTCCCTCCCTGCCTGCCTGCCTGCCTGCCTGCCTGCCTGCCTGCCTGCCCGCCCGCTGCCCCAGCGTTGGGGGAAAGCCTTGCCCGGGCCCTGGGCGGCGCTGCGGGCTCCCTGCTGTGCCCAGAGCCCCCGGCCCCGCACGGGCAGCCCCGAGCAGCACGCCCAGGTGGCACTGCTTGCTGCGCAGTAAGGACTGGTGCCAGGGACTGTCGGGTATGGGGGAGGCCCCACTGCCCGCGGGGAGGCGGGAGGCAGGCAGCGTTGAGCCGGGGCCCGGCAGCCCACCGGGAGCTGGTGGGGGTGTGGGGCAGAGCCATAGCAAGGGAAGGGGCCAGAGTGCAGGAGGCAATCCCAGGTGCCCCCTCCCCGAGCAGAGGGGCCTGGGAGAAGGCAGGGGGTCAGGGCCGGGCCGGGGGCTGGTGGCCGGGTGCTTGGCAGCGCCATGCTGACCTGCTCATGCCAGGGCATGGCTGCTTTGCGCCGATTGCAGGCAGTGTCCCCCCGCGGAGGAGCTGGCCCCTGCTGGCTTCCCCTTGGGCCATGCAGCTGCCTGCCAGTGCTCAAGGTCCCGCCGGGGCTCCAGCGACGCTGGGAGAGGTGCCGAGGGGGCACCGGCTGCTGCTAGCAACTTCCCGGGGACCCCTGAGGCAGTGGCTGGTGCTGAGGGAAGGGCAGCGGGCAAGGAGCCGCAGGCAGCACTTGTTTGACCCATGCGTTGCCTCTGCTTGCAGGCCTCACTGCCCAAGGCATTGGGACTTGAGCGCGGCAGCCAGGCGAGGCAGGGCAGCTGCCGCTGAGGCAGCAGAGCCAAGCCCCAAGCCCCTCCGCTCGGTGAGGCTTGGGAAGGGCAGAGCTGGGAGAAGCTGGTGCCCCTCAAACCTCGTTCTCCCAGCAGAGCAGAGGGCACGTAAGGCAGCGCTTTCAGCCAGTGAAAATTGCTGGCTCATGCCTTCCTTTTTCAGAGGCCTGGTTTGCGCAAGGCCAGCGGTGCTGCCTGCCCACCAGTGCCCACCCAGGCTGCGGTCGGAGGAGACCTGCTCCTTGCATTGGTCCCGACCAGAGTTCGGCACCAGAAGACACAGCCCCTGAGGGGGCACCGCAGCACACAAGTGTGGCTTGGCATGCCTGGCTCACCAGCAGAAAGGGACCATGCAGACTAAGGTGGAGTCAATCAGCCAGAACGGAGCACAGAGCAACAATACAGTTGAAAACACAAAGCCTAGCTAAGTGTGTGTGAGGTTCCCCGTGGGGAGCCCCGTGATGCTTCTGGGGAGGCCTTGGGCAGGGAGGTGCCTCCTGCCGAGGCCCCCGGCAGCTGGGATGCCGGCTGCAGGGCTTTCGGCAGCTCCAGCTTCCCTCTTCCTGCCCTGCCAGGGGTGAAGGCCAGGCTGCCTGCAGGGATGGGCTACTGCCGCCCCCAGGCCTCCTGAGGAGGGGCAGTGCAGCCCCAAAACCACCTTGCAAAGCCGGCAGCCCTGGGCGTGGGCTGAGGTGGGTGCCAGGGTGCACGCTGGAGCGCAGACTCTGGGATCCACAGGCCTCCAAGGCCAGGGCCTGCAGGGCCAGGGCAGGGATGACGAGGCTCTGGGGCTCTGACCCTGCAAGAGAGACCACAGGAACACCTTGTGCTGGCCCTGGGCTGAGAGCAGAGGGGAGCAGGAGGCTTCGTGGCCTCCACGCCCCAAACCAACAGCAAATTTGTGCCCAAAAGCTCTCAGAGGAGGCTTCAGTCCCGGTCAGCTGCCCGTGTCCTGCACTGATTTCGTATGCTCAAACCTTGTGATGGGCAGAAGGCAACATGCTTGTACCCCAAGGCAGCCCCCTTTAGTGGCCAAGCCAAGGACCTGCTCTTAGCATCACTGCAGGAGTAACCGTCTAATTAAAGGCTTGCAATTAGCCCACCTCCAATTAGTGCACAGCAACTCAAACAAAGGGTCTTCTTAAAGGACAAGTCTCCTTAATGCAACCTAAATGGTCCTACGTTCCCTGTGCAGGGGCGACCCTTCTACATCCCCCACCGCCAAGGCTGCGGCGCGCATGGGCATGGGCATTGGCTTCAGGGTCCCAGCTCCTTCCTCAGTGGGAGGCGGCTGCTGCTGGTGGCTTCCTCCATCGCATAGTTGGGCTGACACTATTAAGCCTGCTCCTAATAGGCTCTCTTAAGGCTAATAATGTGGCATACATAGCCAACAAATGCTAGAAGGAGTCACCAAAACTAAAGCAGCACTTTAAAATGCAACTCCTACATTTAGCATCGAGGAAATAAGCCCCTCCACCTTACTCCCAATTTGACACTCTCGGGAGAGTGCTTTAGGGGATGCTAATGCGTGTTTTGCCCTTCCTTGCTCCAACACGGGTCAGGCTCAGCACAGTGGAGAGGGAAAGACTCTGGCGGGGCGGAGGGGGTGGGGTGCGAGCTTTGTGCTCGCCCAGGGCCCTGCACTGGCCCCCTCCTCTGTCCTGCCCCTGAACATCCCAGACTACGTTGGCTACAGTCGCCTGCTCCTTGCCAGGCCTTTGTGTTGACTCTGATGAGCCTTTGGGCGTTTCATGTCACTCTAGGAGCTGGAAGAGAGCCTGCCTCATGACACGGGGTTGCAAGGAGAGCCACTGGCCGTGGAAGAGGACTGCTTGCCTGGCCTCGCTCAGGAGTCCCATCCTGCCCACCCCGGGCATCTCTCTCTTTCCTGCCCGCTGACACGGTCTTTCTCCGGAGGGAAGCAGTGAGGCTACATCTCCGCACAGTGCTGGGTGGCCTGGGGAAGGCCGGGCACATGCCAAGTGGGGAGCTGGACACAGGTCTCCACCGAGTGCTGTCGGGGGGCTGGCACCGGTGCCTGGGGCACATGTGCTCCAGGCACTTCCCAAATAAGCTCCACTGGTGCGGCCTCCTCTTCACCTGGATGTTGAGTTCCAGGGCCTCCTGCCATGCCTCCTCCAGCAGGAACAGGGCCTGCGCAGGCGTACTGCTTTCCTGCCCTTCAGCCTGCTCCTGGTGGGGAATGCAGGTGTGCGGGCATGTCCGGGTGTCCTGCCTCATTTCAGCAGGGTCACTTGCTCCTGCTGGTTCCTTCTGTGGCCCCACCTGGCCTCACAGAGCCCCACATCCTGCCCGTCAACCCCAAGGGGGACGCAAGGCCCTCAGCTCACCCAAGAGAGAACCCCCAACCTCCCTCTGCTCGTCCACCCACCCGCCTCAGCATATAGCACGGCCCAAGGCCCATCCCTGGGCCCTGGCACTGTCACGGTCCCTCTCCTGACCACAGGACCCACTGGCGCTGGTGAGTGCCCGAGCAGTTAGGCCGCTGTCTTTTCTCCCACGGCCAGTGACTTGCAGGGCTGTGCAGGACCCAGGAGTCCTGCTGGCCTGTCCCTCCATAACGTACCAGGGGCAGGGAGTCGCAGAGCTGCACCTCGGAGGTGCTCTGGGGCCTAGCAAGTGCAGGGGACCGGAGGGGGCCTGGGAGCATGCCTGGGGCCACTGGCACATCAGGACAGGGCAGGAGCCCAGGAGGGAGAATCCAAGCACACGGGTAGCAGGCCCGGCCGGCCCTGCCGAGCTCCACTGGGTTGAAGAGCGGCCCAGCAGGGGCTGTGCAGGGCAGGGAAATGGGGACTGCTCCCCAGCCTCACAGCCCCAGCCTGCGGGGCTGAGGGGCTGCCCTGGCCCACAGGGCCCTGGCACACGCGTTTGCACATGGGAAGGGAGGCATCTGCACCTCCAGGCAGCAGTCAGCGGCTGGCAGGGTAGGGAGACTACGGGCCCTGCGGCAGATGAGCAGAGCCCGTGGGAGCACAAGGAGCAGCCGAGGGCTGACGGAGGCCCAGGGACAAGCACGGCTCATCCCAGCTTTGCCTGCCTGGAGAGCCCTGCAGCTGCAGCAAAAAGCCAGGCATCTGCGCTCCCAGGTGGCCGGCCGCACCGCTCCACCCCACAGCAACTCCCTCCTTTGCCCTTCACCCTTCCCCATGCAACCCTGAGAAGGGCTCCAGCGTCCCTGCACACCAGCCCTCAGAGCACCCCTGGGGCTGTGGGCACGTCAGGTGCAGCTGTGTCCTGGCCACCATGGTGTGCACCGTGCAGTGTCTCTGTGCGTGTGGAGAGCGCGGGCGCGTGTGCGGATGCGTGTGCAGCGTCAATGGTGTGCCAGGCTGGCGCACGTGCACTGTGCAGGTGCAGGCCTGGCTGTGCGGGAGGGTCTTGGTGAGTGAGAGGTGTGAGCTGTGTGCGTAGCCGTCCTGTGGAGGGTAATGAAGGAAGGGGCATGTGTCTGTGCGTGTGTCTGTGCGCTGTGCTGAGAACGGGTTAGGCGGTGGTGTGCATGCACGTGCACTCTGTGGCGCGCGTGCCTGCATGCTGCGGCCCGTGTGTGGGCGATATTCTGTTCAGGCTCTACAAAATAACTGGAGGAGCACATGGGTTTGTACAGCTCTTCCTTTCATCTTTCAGGAGCACGCTTCCAGACTTCGCCGCAATAGTCACGTTTCCTCTGCACCACCAGCAAGTCCTGGTCCCTTTCCCTTTGAGCCTGGAGAGTCATCCGCTGCCCAGGGCTAGGGCATGGAAAAGGAACCGTTTGGTTTCAGGCACAGGCAGAAGGGCACGGAGATGCTGCAGGCCTAGCGCAGGGCACATCTTCTGGCCTCTGCCTCTGCTGGCATTCCTATGCTTTCTCGGATGGGCGAGGGGCCCCCTGGGGTGCGAGGCAAGGACATGACCACATGACTACCACGGGCAGGTAATCAGCCTGCACAGGAGTCAGGCGCGGGATGAGACTTTGGCCCAAACTGGCATCAAAGCACACGGCAAGGCCTCCACGTGTGGAGACTTGGGGAGGCAAGGACGGAGCGTGCCTTTGGAAAAGGGAGAGCCAAAGCGTCGCTCCAGGAATCCTGTCACCTTGGGTAGCCCCCGTGTTCTGGTCCCACCTGGGAATCCTACCCCTGAGAGCCCAACACCTGCCCCTGGGCTGGAAGGCTGCCTGCTCCCAGGCCACAGCCTCCAAAGCCTGTTGCTCTCCCTCGACGGGTGCCAGAAAAAGACCCCCCCCCCTCCCCTCCTCTGGGCTGCTCCTGGGTGTGGAAGGAAGGCCAGTGCAGGGGAAGGCAAAACAGCACCCCCAGCTGGAGAAATTTACCAGAGGAAGCGCTTCTCTTGGGAATTCCTCTGCCGATTCAGCTCTACCCTCTGCTTCCACTCTTCCCGACGCGCTTGGTAAGTCTCCAAGACTTGCAGGGTGTGGCTTGCTCGTACAGAAAGCTGCCTGCAAGAGCAGGGAAAAAGTTCCCTCTCCCCTTCTGGCTGAGGCCCTCCTGCCTCTCCCCTCCACCAGCCCCTGCACACCCGCTCCCGCTGGCGGTGCCCGCAGCCTTCAACTTGCCCCATGCAGCTTGGGGCTGCCTGGCATCGGGGCCTTGCCCAAGGCATTGCCACGTCAACAGAAATCAGGGGACACCATACCCAGCCCCATGGCTCAGGAACTGCGCTTCCTCACACCTTGGACAGGTGCTGCCACTGCACCTTTCCAGGCCGGGGCTGGGGCCGGGGCCCGGGCCCGGGCCCGGGCACACTTACTCTTTGTGCAGCCGCGGCAGTCTCTCGGGCTTCCTCTTCTCTGCTCGGGGCACGAAGGCAGCAGTGCTCGCCTCTTTCCCAAGCGGGGGCCCTGGTGAGGCTGGCCGAACCTCCGGCAGTGGTTCAGCATGCCGCCAAGCCTGCGTTGGCGCCAGAGGACAACTCTGAAGCTGCTTCTCACCTCCCTCACGTGCTCTCAACTCTCAGCACGGGGAGAAGCCAGCCACTACAGGGCCTGTGCGTCCCCCCAGCACACTTGTGTCTGCTTTGCCCTCAGAAAGCCCCATGAGGAGCACAGCGCCAGGCAGGGACCCTGCACTCGTAGCCTGGCCACGCTTCACCACACTTCCCTGCTGGCCCCTCTGCTTACCTGTGCTGCCTTGTGCTGATGCCCGCAAGCAGGAATTGCAGTTCGAGGTCTGCCTTGAGCAGGTCCTTCCTGCTTGCCGTCCTCTTCCACCTTAGAGGAGCTCTCCCGAATTGTCTGCAGCCGGCTAAAAACACACAAGCCGCGTGAGGTGATTGGAGTTCCGGGTGAGGCTGTTCTGCATCTTGCGCTCACAAGCGGCTCGGGGCCAGCCTCTGCAGCACAAGGCAGTTCTGCCTGCAGAGACCACTAGGCACCTCCTGCCAAAGGCACTGAAGTCAGGGACGTGCTCAGAAAGACTCTGTTTTGGGGTGAAACGGGACTATTAGTGGGGGAGCCACTGTCGGGGAAGGAGGAAGTGTACTAGGCACACAAGCAAGCCCGGCATGTAGTTCTCTCTGGTATGTAGTTCTCTCTGGCACTCCTCCTGTGCCAGACAACCGCCACACCCCTGCCCCTGCCACCCCAGCCCAACAACCTTCGGAAGAAATTCACAGGCATTACGTCCAACCTAAAAAGCAGGGAAAACAGACCCTACTCTCTGCTGCTGGGGCAGGGGCTTCTGACTTTCACATTCCTCTGAGAAGTGCTCTCATTCCCACTGCAACCAAAGGAGGGCCCTTCACACCCATAGGGGAGCAGAAAAACACCCGCCACTGCTGCAGTACTTCTTGCATCAACGCCAGTCCCTGGGACACCACTTGACAACCTCACAGACTTCATACCCACAGAGCGTACAGAAACAGAAACAGCTCCCTCCCTCCCAGAAGCCCAAAAGCACACGGCCACCCGCATGCTTTGCTCCAAGAGCCTCACCTGGCAGCTGGCTTGTTTCCCCTGCTTTCCCATGCCTTTCCTCCCTTCCAGCTGGCCCCAGAGAACGGGGGTGGAGAAAGCCTTTCTCGAGACAGGAGGCGCCCACCACAAGCACTGCCTGGAAGTAGCAAGGCAGAGGAGGCTCCTCAGCAAGCATCGTTCTTTGTCACCATTTGAACAAGAAGGACAGGCAGCTGTGCTCCAGCATCGGACCAAAGAGCCCAATTCCCTTGGAGCTTTGCTCCCAAGCAGGTCTTAGGCCCTTGCTGGCGCACGATCGCGTCCAGCCTTTCCTTTCTGCAGGGCAGTCTTCTGCCCTAGAGTTCTGTGCTGCTTCTACTGCTTTCTCTAGCCCTTAGGCTTCAAAAAGGGGACATGGCTGGCAGGTCCTGGGGACCTCATGCTACTCTCTCCTTTGGCGTGGCTGCAGGCTGGAGGGCAGAGTGTCACACGAGAAGGGGAACAGATTCCTGCCCATCTCTAAGGCGCTCACATGCACAGACTTGCAAGCTAGAGCAGGGCCCCGAGTGCCAGGGCAAAGTGCCCCTCAGCAGTGGCAGCTGCAGTTGGAGCTGCACAACTGCCCCGAGAGCCCCTTCCAGGAGGAGTGCCCCCAGATCTGTCGTGATGAGCAAAGAGAGGCACAGGAGAAGCAGGCCACTAGGCCCGGCACGGCATGTTAAGCTTGCCTCCAGCCCCTCCGCTGCACAGGACAAAAGGAAAACAAACACACCTCTCTCACCAGCCAGCTGGCACTTTACCTTTTCCCTCAGTCTGCTTGTTCTGCTCCCTGTCTTTTGCCGGCCCGCCTTTGGCAGCCTCCCGACACCCTCCGGAGGAAGATGCTGGTCGCACAGGCACAGGCGTGATGACCTCACCCTCACTCCTGGAAACAAGAAAGGGACGAGAGAGACGCTGACAGCAGAGCCTTGCAGAAACCTCCTCTACATGCTTGCCCTCCATCTAGAAAGAGAAAGTCACCAAAAGACTTGTTGGCCGCCCTTCACATCGCAGTCGGACAGAGTCTACGCAAGAAACAACCCCTTCAAAGAGCTCCAAGAGCACAAGGTCACCCTCAGCCTTTTCTCCAAGAGCCTCACCTGGCAGGCAACTTCCTTCCTTTGCTTTTCCACTCCTCCTGCTTTCTCCCCCCAGCACCAGGTGACGCAGGTGGCAAAGGCCTTTCTTGAGCAAGCAGGCACGCAGCAGGAGCACTCCCTGCAGGCAGGAAAGGAGAAGGCTCTGCAGAAAGCGTCTTTGGGAGCACTTGGTCCAGAAGGACAGGCAGATCTGCTCCAGCACCGCATCAAACAGCCTGATCCCCCGGGAGCCGCGCTCTCTAAGAGCTCTTGCTCCCTAGCACGTCCTTGGCACACCTTAGCAGCCTCTTAGCAGTCCACCTTAGCAGCCTCTTAGCAGTCCTCTCCAGGCAATCTTGCTCCCCACCTTCACACGCCCGGCATCCGCCAGAGAGGCAGACCCCCTCCAGCACTGACACCTCGGGCCCAAATGTCCTAAAGCGAAAGAGGAGCTTGCGCTGGCCACCAGGGCGCAGCACCCCGGGGCAAAACTCTCCCAGGCAGCACATCCTGACCAGGGCTCCAACCACCTACCTACTGCCGAGGACCAACGGAACAAACACGCGCACACACACAAACACACGCCCGCCTGCACACCCTCCTCTCGCTCGCCAGTCACCTGTGGCCTGACCTTTTCCGTCCGCCCGCTCTTCCTCTTTCGGGCGTGTCCGGGATCCCTTGCAGGAAGACGCCACTTGCTGCTTCTCACGGGGAAGCTTCAACTCAAATCTGGAAATGACAAGACGCCACGGTGAAGAGAAGGCACCACTTCCCCTTTGCCTCCTGCCGGCCTTGTACTCAGAAAGAAGGCCTTTCGGGGCACGTGGGGCCCTCCAGGCTCACCCAAGACATGCTTAGGTCACAAACACAGGCCCTGTATGGATCGGGTGCCTTCCACACGATGCCTTTCCTCGGCCAGCCACACACAGCACATTCGGGAACCTTGGCTTTTGGAAGCCTCACCCACGAGAAAGAGACCAGTCACAGGAAAATGTGGCCCCCATTCCTCTCTAGGCCTAAGATTGGTTAGCAGTGCCAAACACCGCCACTATTGCCTGTTCCACCCTGGGGAGACCCCCAGAGTCCCAAGTACTTGCAGACAGCAAGCTAGGAAAGAGTTGCTCCGCAGCAAGTCCTTCCTGAGGAGACAAGCTCCAGCAGGACGCTGCTACCAAGCACGAGCTGAGAAGCAAACGTACCGTGGCAACATGAAGACGCTTCTGGGACCCATGCGGAAAGCCGCGCTCCTTCTTCCTTTTACCACCAGGTGTCTCGTCCCTGGCGTCTGAAACAGACACCGAGGTACGTGAGAGCATGCCAGCGCCATTACTGCCTTGCTCCTAAAGGCAGCAAATCTTTCTTGGGCTCAGGGAAGATGCTGCCCCTGGGACACCCTGAAACAAAGCTGTCTTTCCAAATACTAGCCCTCAACGAGGAAAGCAGAAGATGCCCAGCTCAGAGTGCAGAAGGAGGAACACCGTTGCCAGGCGCTTTGCAAGGGCGAGACTCAAGACGGTCAAGGAGGACGCTCCTTCTCTCTGCCTGCAGACATCAGGCACAGGAGAAGGCGTGTGGTTCGCCAGGGTTTCTGCAGGCTGGCGTTTGCCTCTGGAAGGTCTTGCTCTGCCCCTTCTTGGAAAGACAACTCCTGGCTCAGGCGTGCTCTTAGCCCCACAGTGTCTCCAAGCATTCACATGCTTGCATCCATCGCGTGGAAGAGCAGAAAGAGCCGGCCCTTGCTCGGCCTCTGCCCGGTGGCTAAGACCTGCGGGTGCCAACTCCCTCATGGGGGTGCAAGCAGCTGGGCAGGGCCTGATGAGGGATCTTTGGGAACACAGCCTGACCCAAAGGCCCTGGCCCTGGCCCAGAGAACACGCGGGGCAGAGCCCCCCAAGACAGCAGCAGAGAGAAGGAAGAGACAGGCCCGGGAACCAGTGGCTGGGCTACAGCCTTCTTGCATCTCTCTGAGCAAATCTGCTGGCCCTCTGCAGGAGCGAGCCCTTCAGCTCTGACTGCTTTCACATCGCAGCTGCCTAAGGACACCTGGCAGCTTGCGCTCAAGGACAGGGCCCCACGAGAGAGCTGGGGAAGGGCGTTGGGCTGGCGCAAGGAGACATGCCAAGCAGCGGGCGGATGCACGCGTGGCCCAGAAGAGCCTCGCTCATGCCGCAAGGGCCTCCAGGGGCCCTGGGAAGGCCTGATTAGCGCCAGAGTCATCGACTTACCCCCAGCAGAGCTTCTAGCAGCTTTCCAGTGCCATCCATGCTGAGGAGGAAGTCGTCATAAAACCTCATTGTCACTTCCTTCTTCCGTACAGAAAGAATGCCAATGCCCTTGAAGACAAAGTCCACGTCCTGTCTTTTTGACATGGCCCAGAAGAACGCCATCGCGGTCTCATGTATGGAACACTGCACCGTTGTCAAAGGCATGCGGGCACACACGGAGAGATTCTTGTACTGCAGAGGGACTATTCTTACGTCACCTAGACCGCAGCAAAAGACAAACAACGTCACCTCGGCAGCAGGCTCCAAGAACAAGGGGACAAGACTTTCTGGCAAGACGCTGCTGCTACAGAGCAGGCTCTTGAATCCCCTGCTGCAGCGCCTAGGAGCGGTTTATGGAGTCCCTCCTGGGAAGAGGCCGAGCACTCTGCAAACTCACGGGCTCAGGGGGGCAGCAGTCATTTGGCCAGGGCAGGAAGCAAAAGAAGAAAACTAACCATCCCGAAGGAACCCTTGACCGGAGGGCAGGACAAGGCGGGCAGATGGGTGCAGGGCCCACGACAAAGGGCCCGGCACCACGCCATTGTGCCCTCTGGCTAAGCCGATGCCACGTCGATAGATACAAGGGCGAAGCAAAGCGCAAGGACGGCACCGCCGCCCGTAAGGACCATTCGGCCCCTCTGGCCCTTGGTAGCCAGCAAAAGTCTCCCTGCGCTGCTGGGGCCAGCAGCCTATCCCTCCCACGCACCCCGCTGCAGGCGTATTACTAGCAAAGCACACCCGGGGGCCCCTCTGAGCACCTGCTCCTGGCTGGCCTGTCCAGCTCAAACAAGCCAAAGTTGCTCTCAGGCCACTTTGAGGCGTTCAGCCACGTCTTCAGAGCAGTTGGCCTGCCCCTCAAGCTTGGGGCAAGGGCAGGCAAAGGTTTTTAACCTGCCTTCTTACCAGGAATGTCTTCTTGAGCGCCCCTGGCCTGGTATTCCTGGGCAACAACCTCCGAAATACGAAACATGGGTCTCCGAACGATCGAAAGCTCCCCGTTCACGGAGCACTCGGAGTGCTTCAGAACATAGAACACCCCCACTCCTAGTATCTTGACACCCTGAGAACAGCAGCAAAGAGGGAGAGAAGGAACAAGCATCAGTAGCCTGGAGACACAAAAACTGTCCGATGGCTTGCCAGAGCGTGGGGGCTGCTGCTCTGCGCCCTGCCCACCCCTAGCATGCCGAGGGCAAGATGGGCCACTTGGGAAAGCTTTGGAGAGAAAGCACATACTCCAGACCTTTCTTTCCTCTTGCTCCTCTGCTCTCCTCAAAAATCTCTTTGCACAAGCAACAGCAGAGACAACATTCCTCCCCTCCATACAGGTGGGGGGAGGGGGTGGCAGGGAGGGGAGCAGGGGGCATTTCCAACAGTGGGCACCAAGTCCTTGGCACTCTGTGGCACAGGGATGTCAGGGCCAGGCAAACCACCAGCATTTCAGGAGGGGAGGAACAGGACACAAGACCCACCTTGTTCTCTGCCAAGCGCTCTAGAATGTATTCTGAGACGCTGTCCCAAATGCTAACAATCTCTGGAAAGCAAGGCAAAGAGGTATCATGCGCCAAGTCGGCAAGCTCACTACCTTTCAGCACCCCGCTCCCCAGGCAGGTGGCAAGTGCAGGTGAGATGAAACGTACCGCCACCCCAAGCCAAAACACGCAAGGCGCTCCCCAGGACGGCCCTTCCGGACCTCAGCCGCAAGGACACTGCAGGGACGCCTCCGCCCACTTCTAAGCAAGGCTCCTGTCCTTTCAGGTGGCCATGCCAAAGGGCGACCCACCCGCTCGGGAAACGGGGACTAGGTTCCCACAGCAGCGAGAAGACCGTGCAGTGCCTACCCACAGGAGTCACCCACGCTCAGGGCAGCCCCAGCTGCCTCCCCTGCAGGGACCATTTTCACCTCCATTCAACGCCTGCACACACACACGCTCTGCACGGCCACCCGAGCAGCCCCAGCCCTTTCAGCCAGCTGCCAGCTCAGGGCACGCAATCCCCACTGCGAGGCAACCCACGGCTTCTGCCTGCACCTGCCCTGGAAGGCACGGGCAGAGGAAGCTCCTCAGGACAATGAGCCAGCCGGCCCGGCTGCCAAACTCACCCCTGGGCTGCCAACGGTCGAGCGGCCTGCTCTCCCGTGCCACCCACTCGCCCTGCCCAGCCCTTCCCTACAGAGCCCAGCGCTTCCACTGCCTGTCTCGCAGCTCATACCGTCTACAGCCTTACCGTAACGGTTGAGATTCCTGAGCGTTGGAAACATGTCATGCCACAGTTTCGCCATCTTCGCGCCCCCTCGCGCTCAATGGGGCCCTGTAGCAGGAGGGTGACGAGGAAACTTCTCCTCCCAGGAGCCGCCTCCTCCTCCTCCTCTGCACTTCCCCAGGTAGGCTCCAGCGCTGTCGCGCGGCCTCCCTTCGCCCTCTCGGTGCGCTGCAAAGCAGCTCCTCCAGAGAAGAGCGGTGGCGAGAGCAGCCCCAGCACCTGCACGTGCCAAGGCCTCGCAGGGAAGTGTGGGCAGGGCTCGGGGGCCCCGTGGCGGGAGGGGAGCTGTGACTGTGATGCGGCATGTCCCACTGTGAGCCCAGCCCGTGTCACCAAGGGGCTCACAGGCACCCTTACCGTCCAAAGCATTTCTCTTGGGCCCACAGGAGGGGCAATTTCACAGCCCCAGAGCAGCCAGACCGCAAAGGGGTTTCAGCAGGTCTCCGCTCTGACCTCCTGCTGCAAGTGCGGCTGACCAGAGCAGACTTCCCAGGCCCGGGCGCCACTGAGGGGCCACTGGCTCCATGGATTCCCCCACCACCCCGGGCCCCTGGGCCAGTGCTCCACCACCCTTAGGCTACAGCGCTTTTCCCCGTCTCTCATGGCAATTGCCCCCACTGCCACTACTGCCATTGCCCATCCTCCCGGCCCCCCCCCACCCGGCACCTCTGGGAAGGCTCTGCCTCCACCCTCTCACCCCCCTCCCGTTAGGCCCCTGCCGCCTGATCCTCTTGCGCCTTCTCTTCTCCCGGCTCAACAGCCCCACGCCCTCAGCCTCTCCTCGCACTGCTGGGCTCCAGCTGCCCACCAGCTCCCAGCCCGCCCCACAACGAACGGCTCCTCCAGGGCCACGCTCCCTTCCTGGTGTCCCTGCCCCCCTGCAGCTCCCCCACGGGCCACAGTCCCCTCAGAGGCGCACCTCCTCTGGCATGAAGCGCCTCCTTCCAAAAGTACCTCTCCAGCCATGTCCCCAGCAACGGCTCCTTGCACGGCTCGCCTTCGCTTCCTTCTGCTTTTCTCCAGAAACACGCCTCTGCACCCTTCTCCTCACGAGTGCCCCTTCGTGTGGCCTCCTGTGGCTCCACGGAGGCCGCCCCCAGCTGCGGGATCTGCGGCCCTGCCGCCGCATGCCCCAGGCAGGGGCCGGGCCTCGGTGCCCCGCTCCTCCCTCCCTCCCTCCCTGCCTGCCTGCCTGCCTGCCTGCCTGCCTGCCTGCCCGCCCGCTGCCCCAGCGTTGGGGGAAAGCCTTGCCCGGGCCCTGGGCGGCGCTGCGGGCTCCCTGCTGTGCCCAGAGCCCCCGGCCCCGCACGGGCAGCCCCGAGCAGCACGCCCAGGTGGCACTGCTTGCTGCGCAGTAAGGACTGGTGCCAGGGACTGTCGGGTATGGGGGAGGCCCCGCTGCCCGCGGGGAGGCGGGAGGCAGGCAGCGTTGAGCCGGGGCCCGGCAGCCCACCGGGAGCTGGTGGGGGTGTGGGGCAGAGCCATAGCAAGGGAAGGGGCCAGAGTGCAGGAGGCAATCCCAGGTGCCCCCTCCCCGAGCAGAGGGGCCTGGGAGAAGGCAGGGGGTCAGGGCCGGGCCGGGGGCTGGTGGCCGGGTGCTTGGCAGCGCCATGCTGACCTGCTCATGCCAGGGCATGGCTGCTTTGCGCCGATTGCAGGCAGTGTCCCCCCGCGGAGGAGCTGGCCCCTGCTGGCTTCCCCTTGGGCCATGCAGCTGCCTGCCAGTGCTCAAGGTCCCGCCGGGGCTCCAGCGACGCTGGGAGAGGTGCCGAGGGGGCACCGGCTGCTGCTAGCAACTTCCCGGGGACCCCTGAGGCAGTGGCTGGTGCTGAGGGAAGGGCAGCGGGCAAGGAGCCGCAGGCAGCACTTGTTTGACCCATGCGTTGCCTCTGCTTGCAGGCCTCACTGCCCAAGGCATTGGGACTTGAGCGCGGCAGCCAGGCGAGGCAGGGCAGCTGCCGCTGAGGCAGCAGAGCCAAGCCCCAAGCCCCTCCGCTCGGTGAGGCTTGGGAAGGGCAGAGCTGGGAGAAGCTGGTGCCCCTCAAACCTCGTTCTCCCAGCAGAGCAGAGGGCACGTAAGGCAGCGCTTTCAGCCAGTGAAAATTGCTGGCTCATGCCTTCCTTTTTCAGAGGCCTGGTTTGCGCAAGGCCAGCGGTGCTGCCTGCCCACCAGTGCCCACCCAGGCTGCGGTCGGAGGAGACCTGCTCCTTGCATTGGTCCCGACCAGAGTTCGGCACCAGAAGACACAGCCCCTGAGGGGGCACCGCAGCACACAAGTGTGGCTTGGCATGCCTGGCTCACCAGCAGAAAGGGACCATGCAGACTAAGGTGGAGTCAATCAGCCAGAACGGAGCACAGAGCAACAATACAGTTGAAAACACAAAGCCTAGCTAAGTGTGTGTGAGGTTCCCCGTGGGGAGCCCCGTGATGCTTCTGGGGAGGCCTTGGGCAGGGAGGTGCCTCCTGCCGAGGCCCCCGGCAGCTGGGATGCCGGCTGCAGGGCTTTCGGCAGCTCCAGCTTCCCTCTTCCTGCCCTGCCAGGGGTGAAGGCCAGGCTGCCTGCAGGGATGGGCTACTGCCGCCCCCAGGCCTCCTGAGGAGGGGCAGTGCAGCCCCAAAACCACCTTGCAAAGCCGGCAGCCCTGGGCGTGGGCTGAGGTGGGTGCCAGGGTGCACGCTGGAGCGCAGACTCTGGGATCCACAGGCCTCCAAGGCCAGGGCCTGCAGGGCCAGGGCAGGGATGACGAGGCTCTGGGGCTCTGACCCTGCAAGAGAGACCACAGGAACACCTTGTGCTGGCCCTGGGCTGAGAGCAGAGGGGAGCAGGAGGCTTCGTGGCCTCCACGCCCCAAACCAACAGCAAATTTGTGCCCAAAAGCTCTCAGAGGAGGCTTCAGTCCCGGTCAGCTGCCCGTGTCCTGCACTGATTTCGTATGCTCAAACCTTGTGATGGGCAGAAGGCAACATGCTTGTACCCCAAGGCAGCCCCCTTTAGTGGCCAAGCCAAGGACCTGCTCTTAGCATCACTGCAGGAGTAACCGTCTAATTAAAGGCTTGCAATTAGCCCACCTCCAATTAGTGCACAGCAACTCAAACAAAGGGTCTTCTTAAAGGACAAGTCTCCTTAATGCAACCTAAATGGTCCTACGTTCCCTGTGCAGGGGCGACCCTTCTACATCCCCCACCGCCAAGGCTGCGGCGCGCATGGGCATGGGCATTGGCTTCAGGGTCCCAGCTCCTTCCTCAGTGGGAGGCGGCTGCTGCTGGTGGCTTCCTCCATCGCATAGTTGGGCTGACACTATTAAGCCTGCTCCTAATAGGCTCTCTTAAGGCTAATAATGTGGCATACATAGCCAACAAATGCTAGAAGGAGTCACCAAAACTAAAGCAGCACTTTAAAATGCAACTCCTACATTTAGCATCGAGGAAATAAGCCCCTCCACCTTACTCCCAATTTGACACTCTCGGGAGAGTGCTTTAGGGGATGCTAATGCGTGTTTTGCCCTTCCTTGCTCCAACACGGGTCAGGCTCAGCACAGTGGAGAGGGAAAGACTCTGGCGGGGCGGAGGGGGTGGGGTGCGAGCTTTGTGCTCGCCCAGGGCCCTGCACTGGCCCCCTCCTCTGTCCTGCCCCTGAACATCCCAGACTACGTTGGCTACAGTCGCCTGCTCCTTGCCAGGCCTTTGTGTTGACTCTGATGAGCCTTTGGGCGTTTCATGTCACTCTAGGAGCTGGAAGAGAGCCTGCCTCATGACACGGGGTTGCAAGGAGAGCCACTGGCCGTGGAAGAGGACTGCTTGCCTGGCCTCGCTCAGGAGTCCCATCCTGCCCACCCCGGGCATCTCTCTCTTTCCTGCCCGCTGACACGGTCTTTCTCCGGAGGGAAGCAGTGAGGCTACATCTCCGCACAGTGCTGGGTGGCCTGGGGAAGGCCGGGCACATGCCAAGCGGGGAGCTGGACACAGGTCTCCACCGAGTGCTGTCGGGGGGCTGGCACCGGTGCCTGGGGCACATGTGCTCCAGGCACTTCCCAAATAAGCTCCACTGGTGCGGCCTCCTCTTCACCTGGATGTTGAGTTCCAGGGCCTCCTGCCATGCCTCCTCCAGCAGGAACAGGGCCTGCGCAGGCGTACTGCTTTCCTGCCCTTCAGCCTGCTCCTGGTGGGGAATGCAGGTGTGCGGGCATGTCCGGGTGTCCTGCCTCATTTCAGCAGGGTCACTTGCTCCTGCTGGTTCCTTCTGTGGCCCCACCTGGCCTCACAGAGCCCCACATCCTGCCCGTCAACCCCAAGGGGGACGCAAGGCCCTCAGCTCACCCAAGAGAGAACCCCCAACCTCCCTCTGCTCGTCCACCCACCCGCCTCAGCATATAGCACGGCCCAAGGCCCATCCCTGGGCCCTGGCACTGTCACGGTCCCTCTCCTGACCACAGGACCCACTGGCGCTGGTGAGTGCCCGAGCAGTTAGGCCGCTGTCTTTTCTCCCACGGCCAGTGACTTGCAGGGCTGTGCAGGACCCAGGAGTCCTGCTGGCCTGTCCCTCCATAACGTACCAGGGGCAGGGAGTCGCAGAGCTGCACCTCGGAGGTGCTCTGGGGCCTAGCAAGTGCAGGGGACCGGAGGGGGCCTGGGAGCATGCCTGGGGCCACTGGCACATCAGGACAGGGCAGGAGCCCAGGAGGGAGAATCCAAGCACACGGGTAGCAGGCCCGGCCGGCCCTGCCGAGCTCCACTGGGTTGAAGAGCGGCCCAGCAGGGGCTGTGCAGGGCAGGGAAATGGGGACTGCTCCCCAGCCTCACAGCCCCAGCCTGCGGGGCTGAGGGGCTGCCCTGGCCCACAGGGCCCTGGCCCACGCGTTTGCACATGGGAAGGGAGGCATCTGCACCTCCAGGCAGCAGTCAGCGGCTGGCAGGGTAGGGAGACTACGGGCCCTGCGGCAGATGAGCAGAGCCCGTGGGAGCACAAGGAGCAGCCGAGGGCTGACGGAGGCCCAGGGACAAGCACGGCTCATCCCAGCTTTGCCTGCCTGGAGAGCCCTGCAGCTGCAGCAAAAAGCCAGGCATCTGCGCTCCCAGGTGGCCGGCCGCACCGCTCCACCCCACAGCAACTCCCTCCTTTGCCCTTCACCCTTCCCCATGCAACCCTGAGAAGGGCTCCAGCGTCCCTGCACACCAGCCCTCAGAGCACCCCTGGGGCTGTGGGCACGTCAGGTGCAGCTGTGTCCTGGCCACCATGGTGTGCACCGTGCAGTGTCTCTGTGCGTGTGGAGAGCGCGGGCGCGTGTGCGGATGCGTGTGCAGCGTCAATGGTGTGCCAGGCTGGCGCACGTGCACTGTGCAGGTGCAGGCCTGGCTGTGCAGGAGGGTCTTGGTGAGTGAGAGGTGTGAGCTGTGTGCGTAGCCGTCCTGTGGAGGGTAATGAAGGAAGGGGCATGTGTCTGTGCGTGTGTCTGTGCGCTGTGCTGAGAACGGGTTAGGCGGTGGTGTGCATGCACGTGCACTCTGTGGCGCGTGTGCCTGCATGCTGCGGCCCGTGTGTGGGCGATATTCTGTTCAGGCTCTACAAAATAACTGGAGGAGCACATGGGTTTGTACAGCTCTTCCTTTCATCTTTCAGGAGCACGCTTCCAGACTTCGCCGCAATAGTCACGTTTCCTCTGCACCACCAGCAAGTCCTGGTCCCTTTCCCTTTGAGCCTGGAGAGTCATCCGCTGCCCAGGGCTAGGGCATGGAAAAGGAACCGTTTGGTTTCAGGCACAGGCAGAAGGGCACGGAGATGCTGCAGGCCTAGCGCAGGGCACATCTTCTGGCCTCTGCCTCTGCTGGCATTCCTATGCTTTCTCGGATGGGCGAGGGGCCCCCTGGGGTGCGAGGCAAGGACATGACCACATGACTACCACGGGCAGGTAATCAGCCTGCACAGGAGTCAGGCGCGGGATGAGACTTTGGCCCAAACTGGCATCAAAGCACACGGCAAGGCCTCCACGTGTGGAGACTTGGGGAGGCAAGGACGGAGCGTGCCTTTGGAAAAGGGAGAGCCAAAGCGTCGCTCCAGGAATCCTGTCACCTTGGGTAGCCCCCGTGTTCTGGTCCCACCTGGGAATCCTACCCCTGAGAGCCCAACACCTGCCCCTGGGCTGGAAGGCTGCCTGCTCCCAGGCCACAGCCTCCAAAGCCTGTTGCTCTCCCTCGACGGGTGCCAGCAAAAGACCCCCCCCCCTCCCCTCCTCTGGGCTCCTCCTGGGTGTGGAAGGAAGGCCAGTGCAGGGGAAGGCAAAACAGCACCCCCAGCTGGAGAAATTTACCAGAGGAAGCGCTTCTCTTGGGAATTCCTCTGCCGATTCAGCTCTACCCTCTGCTTCCACTCTTCCCGACGCGCTTGGTAAGTCTCCAAGACTTGCAGGGTGTGGCTTGCTCGTACAGAAAGCTGCCTGCAAGAGCAGGGAAAAAGTTCCCTCTCCCCTTCTGGCTGAGGCCCTCCTGCCTCTCCCCTCCACCAGCCCCTGCACACCCGCTCCCGCTGGCGGTGCCCGCAGCCTTCAACTTGCCCCATGCAGCTTGGGGCTGCCTGGCATCGGGGCCTTGCCCAAGGCATTGCCACGTCAACAGAAATCAGGGGACACCATACCCAGCCCCATGGCTCAGGAACTGCGCTTCCTCACACCTTGGACAGGTGCTGCCACTGCACCTTTCCAGGCCGGGGCTGGGGCCGGGGCCCGGGCCCGGGCACACTTACTCTTTGTGCAGCCGCGGCAGTCTCTCGGGCTTCCTCTTCTCTGCTCGGGGCACGAAGGCAGCAGTGCTCGCCTCTTTCCCAAGCGGGGGCCCTGGTGAGGCTGGCCGAACCTCCGGCAGTGGTTCAGCATGCCGCCAAGCCTGCGTTGGCGCCAGAGGACAACTCTGAAGCTGCTTCTCACCTCCCTCACGTGCTCTCAACTCTCAGCACGGGGAGAAGCCAGCCACTACAGGGCCTGTGCGTCCCCCCAGCACACTTGTGTCTGCTTTGCCCTCAGAAAGCCCCATGAGGAGCACAGCGCCAGGCAGGGACCCTGCACTCGTAGCCTGGCCACGCTTCACCACACTTCCCTGCTGGCCCCTCTGCTTACCTGTGCTGCCTTGTGCTGATGCCCGCAAGCAGGAATTGCAGTTCGAGGTCTGCCTTGAGCAGGTCCTTCCTGCTTGCCGTCCTCTTCCGCCTTAGAGGAGCTCTCCCGAATTGTCTGCAGCCGGCTAAAAACACACAAGCCGCGTGAGCTGATTGGAGTTCCGGGTGAGGCTGTTCTGCATCTTGCGCTCACAAGCGGCTCGGGGCCAGCCTCTGCAGCACAAGGCAGTTCTGCTGGAGCTTTTGGTGTAGCTGAGTCCTTGCGTTCATGTCAACAGTGAGGAAAGAAAGCCTTGAGCTGCAGCACTGGCAGCGGGCCCAGGAGGCCCTAAGGAAAGCTCGGGATGCCCAGGTGTGGGCCCTCTCTGGGTGGCACAAGGGGAAAACCAATGCCGTTTGCAGCACCCAGAGCCTGCAGAGACCACTAGGCACCTCCTGCCAAAGGCACTGAAGTCAGGGACGTGCTCAGAAAGACTCTGTTTTGGGGTGAAACGGGACTATTAGTGGGGGAGCCACTGTCGGGGAAGGAGGAAGTGTACTAGGCACACAAGCAAGCCCGGCATGTAGTTCTCTCTGGTATGTAGTTCTCTCTGGCACTCCTCCTGTGCCAGACAACCGCCACACCCCTGCCCCTGCCACCCCAGCCCAACAACCTTCGGAAGAAATTCACAGGCATTACGTCCAACCTAAAAAGCAGGGAAAACAGACCCTACTCTCTGCTGCTGGGGCAGGGGCTTCTGACTTTCACATTCCTCTGAGAAGTGCTCTCATTCCCACTGCAACCAAAGGAGGGCCCTTCACACCCATAGGGGAGCAGAAAAACACCCGCCACTGCTGCAGTACTTCTTGCATCAACGCCAGTCCCTGGGACACCACTTGACAACCTCACAGACTTCATACCCACAGAGCGTACAGAAACAGAAACAGCTCCCTCCCTCCCAGAAGCCCAAAAGCACACGGCCACCCGCATGCTTTGCTCCAAGAGCCTCACCTGGCAGCTGGCTTGTTTCCCCTGCTTTCCCATGCCTTTCCTCCCTTCCAGCTGGCCCCAGAGAACGGGGGTGGAGAAAGCCTTTCTCGAGACAGGAGGCGCCCACCACAAGCACTGCCTGGAAGTAGCAAGGCAGAGGAGGCTCCTCAGCAAGCATCGTTCTTTGTCACCATTTGAACAAGAAGGACAGGCAGCTGTGCTCCAGCATCGGACCAAAGAGCCCAATTCCCTTGGAGCTTTGCTCCCAAGCAGGTCTTAGGCCCTTGCTGGCGCACGATCGCGTCCAGCCTTTCCTTTCTGCAGGGCAGTCTTCTGCCCTAGAGTTCTGTGCTGCTTCTACTGCTTTCTCTAGCCCTTAGGCTTCAAAAAGGGGACATGGCTGGCAGGTCCTGGGGACCTCATGCTACTCTCTCCTTTGGCGTGGCTGCAGGCTGGAGGGCAGAGTGTCACACGAGAAGGGGAACAGATTCCTGCCCATCTCTAAGGCGCTCACATGCACAGACTTGCAAGCTAGAGCAGGGCCCCGAGTGCCAGGGCAAAGTGCCCCTCAGCAGTGGCAGCTGCAGTTGGAGCTGCACAACTGCCCCAAGAGCCCCTTCCAGGAGGAGTGCCCCCAGATCTGTCGTGATGAGCAAAGAGAGGCACAGGAGAAGCAGGCCACTAGGCCAGGCACGGCATGTTAAGCTTGCCTCCAGCCCCTCCGCTGCACAGGACAAAAGGAAAACAAACACACCTCTCTCACCAGCCAGCTGGCACTTTACCTTTTCCCTCAGTCTGCTTGTTCTGCTCCCTGTCTTTTGCCGGCCCGCCTTTGGCAGCCTCCCGACACCCTCCGGAGGAAGATGCTGGTCGCACAGGCACAGGCGTGATGACCTCACCCTCACTCCTGGAAACAAGAAAGGGACGAGAGAGACGCTGACAGCAGAGCCTTGCAGAAACCTCCTCTACATGCTTGCCCTCCATCTAGAAAGAGAAAGTCACCAAAAGACTTGTTGGCCGCCCTTCACATCGCAGTCGGACAGAGTCTACGCAAGAAACAACCCCTTCAAAGAGCTCCAAGAGCACAAGGTCACCCTCAGCCTTTTCTCCAAGAGCCTCACCTGGCAGGCAACTTCCTTCCTTTGCTTTTCCACTCCTCCTGCTTTCTCCCCCCAGCACCAGGTGACGCAGGTGGCAAAGGCCTTTCTTGAGCAAGCAGGCACGCAGCAGGAGCACTCCCTGCAGGCAGGAAAGGAGAAGGCTCTGCAGAAAGCGTCTTTGGGAGCACTTGGTCCAGAAGGACAGGCAGATCTGCTCCAGCACCGCATCAAACAGCCTGATCCCCCGGGAGCCGCGCTCTCTAAGAGCTCTTGCTCCCTAGCACGTCCTTGGCACACCTTAGCAGCCTCTTAGCAGTCCACCTTAGCAGCCTCTTAGCAGTCCTCTCCAGGCAATCTTGCTCCCCACCTTCACACGCCCGGCATCCGCCAGAGAGGCAGACCCCCTCCAGCACTGACACCTCGGGCCCAAATGTCCTAAAGCGAAAGAGGAGCTTGCGCTGGCCACCAGGGCGCAGCACCCCGGGGCAAAACTCTCCCAGGCAGCACATCCTGACCAGGGCTCCAACCACCTACCTACTGCCGAGGACCAACGGAACAAACACGCGCACACACACAAACACACGCCCGCCTGCACACCCTCCTCTCGCTCGCCAGTCACCTGTGGCCTGACCTTTTCCGTCCGCCCGCTCTTCCTCTTTCGGGCGTGTCCGGGATCCCTTGCAGGAAGACGCCACTTGCTGCTTCTCACGGGGAAGCTTCAACTCAAATCTGGAAATGACAAGACGCCACGGTGAAGAGAAGGCACCACTTCCCCTTTGCCTCCTGCCAGCCTTGTACTCAGAAAGAAGGCCTTTCGGGGCACGTGGGGCCCTCCAGGCTCACCCAAGACATGCTTAGGTCACAAACACAGGCCCTGTATGGATCGGGTGCCTTCCACACGATGCCTTTCCTCGGCCAGCCACACACAGCACATTCGGGAACCTTGGCTTTTGGAAGCCTCACCCACGAGAAAGAGACCAGTCACAGGAAAATGTGGCCCCCATTCCTCTCTAGGCCTAAGATTGGTTAGCAGTGCCAAACACCGCCACTATTGCCTGTTCCACCCTGGGGAGACCCCCAGAGTCCCAAGTACTTGCAGACAGCAAGCTAGGAAAGAGTTGCTCCGCAGCAAGTCCTTCCTGAGGAGACAAGCTCCAGCAGGACGCTGCTACCAAGCACGAGCTGAGAAGCAAACGTACCGTGGCAACATGAAGACGCTTCTGGGACCCATGCGGAAAGCCGCGCTCCTTCTTCCTTTTACCACCAGGTGTCTCGTCCCTGGCGTCTGAAACAGACACCGAGGTACGTGAGAGCATGCCAGCGCCATTACTGCCTTGCTCCTAAAGGCAGCAAATCTTTCTTGGGCTCAGGGAAGATGCTGCCCCTGGGACACCCTGAAACAAAGCTGTCTTTCCAAATACTAGCCCTCAACGAGGAAAGCAGAAGATGCCCAGCTCAGAGTGCAGAAGGAGGAACACCGTTGCCAGGCGCTTTGCAAGGGCGAGACTCAAGACGGTCAAGGAGGACGCTCCTTCTCTCTGCCTGCAGACATCAGGCACAGGAGAAGGCGTGTGGTTCGCCAGGGTTTCTGCAGGCTGGCGTTTGCCTCTGGAAGGTCTTGCTCTGCCCCTTCTTGGAAAGACAACTCCTGGCTCAGGCGTGCTCTTAGCCCCACAGTGTCTCCAAGCATTCACATGCTTGCATCCATCACGTGGAAGAGCAGAAAGAGCCGGCCCTTGCTCGGCCTCTGCCCGGTGGCTAAGACCTGCGGGTGCCAACTCCCTCATGGGTGTGCAAGCAGCTGGGCAGGGCCTGATGAGGGATCTTTGGGAACACAGCCTGACCCAAAGGCCCTGGCCCTGGCCCAGAGAACACGCGGGGCAGAGCCCCCCAAGACAGCAGCAGAGAGAAGGAAGAGACAGGCCCGGGAACCAGTGGCTGGGCTACAGCCTTCTTGCATCTCTCTGAGCAAATCTGCTGGCCCTCTGCAGGAGCGAGCCCTTCAGCTCTGACTGCTTTCACATCGCAGCTGCCTAAGGACACCTGGCAGCTTGCGCTCAAGGACAGGGCCCCACGAGAGAGCTGGGGAAGGGCGTTGGGCTGGCGCAAGGAGACATGCCAAGCAGCGGGCGGATGCACGCGTGGCCCAGAAGAGCCTCGCTCATGCCGCAAGGGCCTCCAGGGGCCCTGGGAAGGCCTGATTAGCGCCAGAGTCATCGACTTACCCCCAGCAGAGCTTCTAGCAGCTTTCCAGTGCCATCCATGCTGAGGAGGAAGTCGTCATAAAACCTCATTGTCACTTCCTTCTTCCGTACAGAAAGAATGCCAATGCCCTTGAAGACAAAGTCCACGTCCTGTCTTTTTGACATGGCCCAGAAGAACGCCATCGCGGTCTCATGTATGGAACACTGCACCGTTGTCAAAGGCATGCGGGCACACACGGAGAGATTCTTGTACTGCAGAGGGACTATTCTTACGTCACCTAGACCGCAGCAAAAGACAAACAACGTCACCTCGGCAGCAGGCTCCAAGAACAAGGGGACAAGACTTTCTGGCAAGACGCTGCTGCTACAGAGCAGGCTCTTGAATCCCCTGCTGCAGCGCCTAGGAGCGGTTTATGGAGTCCCTCCTGGGAAGAGGCCGAGCACTCTGCAAACTCACGGGCTCAGGGGGGCAGCAGTCATTTGGCCAGGGCAGGAAGCAAAAGAAGAAAACTAACCATCCCGAAGGAACCCTTGACCGGAGGGCAGGACAAGGCGGGCAGATGGGTGCAGGGCCCACGACAAAGGGCCCGGCACCACGCCATTGTGCCCTCTGGCTAAGCCGATGCCACGTCGATAGATACAAGGGCGAAGCAAAGCGCAAGGACGGCACCGCCGCCCGTAAGGACCATTCGGCCCCTCTGGCCCTTGGTAGCCAGCAAAAGTCTCCCTGCGCTGCTGGGGCCAGCAGCCTATCCCTCCCACGCACCCCGCTGCAGGCGTATTACTAGCAAAGCACACCCGGGGGCCCCTCTGAGCACCTGCTCCTGGCTGGCCTGTCCAGCTCAAACAAGCCAAAGTTGCTCTCAGGCCACTTTGAGGCGTTCAGCCATGTCTTCAGAGCAGTTGGCCTGCCCCTCAAGCTTGGGGCAAGGGCAGGCAAAGGTTTTTAACCTGTCTTCTTACCAGGAATGTCTTCTTGAGCGCCCCTGGCCTGGTATTCCTGGGCAACAACCTCCGAAATACGAAACATGGGTCTCCGAACGATCGAAAGCTCCCCGTTCACGGAGCACTCGGAGTGCTTCAGAACATAGAACACCCCCACTCCTAGTATCTTGACACCCTGAGAACAGCAGCAAAGAGGGAGAGAAGGAACAAGCATCAGTAGCCTGGAGACACAAAAACTGTCCGATGGCTTGCCAGAGCGTGGGGGCTGCTGCTCTGCGCCCTGCCCACCCCTAGCATGCCGAGGGCAAGATGGGCCACTTGGGAAAGCTTTGGAGAGAAAGCACATACTCCAGACCTTTCTTTCCTCTTGCTCCTCTGCTCTCCTCAAAAATCTCTTTGCACAAGCAACAGCAGAGACAACATTCCTCCCCTCCATACAGGTGGGGGGAGGGGGTGGCAGGGAGGGGAGCAGGGGGCATTTCCAACAGTGGGCACCAAGTCCTTGGCACTCTGTGGCACAGGGATGTCAGGGCCAGGCAAACCACCAGCATTTCAGGAGGGGAGGAACAGGACACAAGACCCACCTTGTTCTCTGCCAAGCGCTCTAGAATGTATTCTGAGACGCTGTCCCAAATGCTAACAATCTCTGGAAAGCAAGGCAAAGAGGTATCATGCGCCAAGTCGGCAAGCTCACTACCTTTCAGCACCCCGCTCCCCAGGCAGGTGGCAAGTGCAGGTGAGATGAAACGTACCGCCACCCCAAGCCAAAACACGCAAGGCGCTCCCCAGGACGGCCCTTCCGGACCTCAGCCGCAAGGACACTGCAGGGACGCCTCCGCCCACTTCTAAGCAAGGCTCCTGTCCTTTCAGGTGGCCATGCCAAAGGGCGACCCACCCGCTCGGGAAACGGGGACTAGGTTCCCACAGCAGCGAGAAGACCGTGCAGTGCCTACCCACAGGAGTCACCCACGCTCAGGGCAGCCCCAGCTGCCTCCCCTGCAGGGACCATTTTCACCTCCATTCAACGCCTGCACACACACACGCTCTGCACGGCCACCCGAGCAGCCCCAGCCCTTTCAGCCAGCTGCCAGCTCAGGGCACGCAATCCCCACTGCGAGGCAACCCACGGCTTCTGCCTGCACCTGCCCTGGAAGGCACGGGCAGAGGAAGCTCCTCAGGACAATGAGCCAGCCGGCCCGGCTGCCAAACTCACCCCTGGGCTGCCAACGGTCGAGCGGCCTGCTCTCCCGTGCCACCCACTCGCCCTGCCCAGCCCTTCCCTACAGAGCCCAGCGCTTCCACTGCCTGTCTCGCAGCTCATACCGTCTACAGCCTTACCGTAACGGTTGAGATTCCTGAGCGTTGGAAACATGTCATGCCACAGTTTCGCCATCTTCGCGCCCCCTCGCGCTCAATGGGGCCCTGTAGCAGGAGGGTGACGAGGAAACTTCTCTTCCCAGGAGCCGCCTCCTCCTCCTCCTCTGCACTTCCCCAGGTAGGCTCCAGCGCTGTCGCGCGGCCTCCCTTCGCCCTCTCGGTGCGCTGCAAAGCAGCTCCTCCAGAGAAGAGCGGTGGCGAGAGCAGCCCCAGCACCTGCACGTGCCAAGGCCTCGCAGGGAAGTGTGGGCAGGGCTCGGGGGCCCCGTGGCGGGAGGGGAGCTGTGACTGTGATGCGGCATGTCCCACTGTGAGCCCAGCCCGTGTCACCAAGGGGCTCACAGGCACCCTTACCGTCCAAAGCATTTCTCTTGGGCCCACAGGAGGGGCAATTTCACAGCCCCAGAGCAGCCAGACCGCAAAGGGGTTTCAGCAGGTCTCCGCTCTGACCTCCTGCTGCAAGTGCGGCTGACCAGAGCAGACTTCCCAGGCCCGGGCGCCACTGAGGGGCCACTGGCTCCATGGATTCCCCCACCACCCCGGGCCCCTGGGCCAGTGCTCCACCACCCTTAGGCTACAGCGCTTTTCCCCGTCTCTCATGGCAATTGCCCCCACTGCCACTACTGCCATTGCCCATCCTCCCGGCCCCCCCCCACCCGGCACCTCTGGGAAGGCTCTGCCTCCACCCTCTCACCCCCCTCCCGTTAGGCCCCTGCCGCCTGATCCTCTTGCGCCTTCTCTTCTCCCGGCTCAACAGCCCCACGCCCTCAGCCTCTCCTCGCACTGCTGGGCTCCAGCTGCCCACCAGCTCCCAGCCCGCCCCACAACGAACGGCTCCTCCAGGGCCACGCTCCCTTCCTGGTGTCCCTGCCCCCCTGCAGCTCCCCCACGGGCCACAGTCCCCTCAGAGGCGCACCTCCTCTGGCATGAAGCGCCTCCTTCCAAAAGTACCTCTCCAGCCATGTCCCCAGCAACGGCTCCTTGCACGGCTCGCCTTCGCTTCCTTCTGCTTTTCTCCAGAAACACGCCTCTGCACCCTTCTCCTCACGAGTGCCCCTTCGTGTGGCCTCCTGTGGCTCCACGGAGGCCGCCCCCAGCTGCGGGATCTGCGGCCCTGCCGCCGCATGCCCCAGGCAGGGGCCGGGCCTCGGTGCCCCGCTCCTCCCTCCCTCCCTCCCTGCCTGCCTGCCTGCCTGCCTGCCTGCCTGCCTGCCCGCCCGCTGCCCCAGCGTTGGGGGAAAGCCTTGCCCGGGCCCTGGGCGGCGCTGCGGGCTCCCTGCTGTGCCCAGAGCCCCCGGCCCCGCACGGGCAGCCCCGAGCAGCACGCCCAGGTGGCACTGCTTGCTGCGCAGTAAGGACTGGTGCCAGGGACTGTCGGGTATGGGGGAGGCCCCGCTGCCCGCGGGGAGGCGGGAGGCAGGCAGCGTTGAGCCGGGGCCCGGCAGCCCACCGGGAGCTGGTGGGGGTGTGGGGCAGAGCCATAGCAAGGGAAGGGGCCAGAGTGCAGGAGGCAATCCCAGGTGCCCCCTCCCCGAGCAGAGGGGCCTGGGAGAAGGCAGGGGGTCAGGGCCGGGCCGGGGGCTGGTGGCCGGGTGCTTGGCAGCGCCATGCTGACCTGCTCATGCCAGGGCATGGCTGCTTTGCGCCGATTGCAGGCAGTGTCCCCCCGCGGAGGAGCTGGCCCCTGCTGGCTTCCCCTTGGGCCATGCAGCTGCCTGCCAGTGCTCAAGGTCCCGCCGGGGCTCCAGCGACGCTGGGAGAGGTGCCGAGGGGGCACCGGCTGCTGCTAGCAACTTCCCGGGGACCCCTGAGGCAGTGGCTGGTGCTGAGGGAAGGGCAGCGGGCAAGGAGCCGCAGGCAGCACTTGTTTGACCCATGCGTTGCCTCTGCTTGCAGGCCTCACTGCCCAAGGCATTGGGACTTGAGCGCGGCAGCCAGGCGAGGCAGGGCAGCTGCCGCTGAGGCAGCAGAGCCAAGCCCCAAGCCCCTCCGCTCGGTGAGGCTTGGGAAGGGCAGAGCTGGGAGAAGCTGGTGCCCCTCAAACCTCGTTCTCCCAGCAGAGCAGAGGGCACGTAAGGCAGCGCTTTCAGCCAGTGAAAATTGCTGGCTCATGCCTTCCTTTTTCAGAGGCCTGGTTTGCGCAAGGCCAGCGGTGCTGCCTGCCCACCAGTGCCCACCCAGGCTGCGGTCGGAGGAGACCTGCTCCTTGCATTGGTCCCGACCAGAGTTCGGCACCAGAAGACACAGCCCCTGAGGGGGCACCGCAGCACACAAGTGTGGCTTGGCATGCCTGGCTCACCAGCAGAAAGGGACCATGCAGACTAAGGTGGAGTCAATCAGCCAGAACGGAGCACAGAGCAACAATACAGTTGAAAACACAAAGCCTAGCTAAGTGTGTGTGAGGTTCCCCGTGGGGAGCCCCGTGATGCTTCTGGGGAGGCCTTGGGCAGGGAGGTGCCTCCTGCCGAGGCCCCCGGCAGCTGGGATGCCGGCTGCAGGGCTTTCGGCAGCTCCAGCTTCCCTCTTCCTGCCCTGCCAGGGGTGAAGGCCAGGCTGCCTGCAGGGATGGGCTACTGCCGCCCCCAGGCCTCCTGAGGAGGGGCAGTGCAGCCCCAAAACCACCTTGCAAAGCCGGCAGCCCTGGGCGTGGGCTGAGGTGGGTGCCAGGGTGCACGCTGGAGCGCAGACTCTGGGATCCACAGGCCTCCAAGGCCAGGGCCTGCAGGGCCAGGGCAGGGATGACGAGGCTCTGGGGCTCTGACCCTGCAAGAGAGACCACAGGAACACCTTGTGCTGGCCCTGGGCTGAGAGCAGAGGGGAGCAGGAGGCTTCGTGGCCTCCACGCCCCAAACCAACAGCAAATTTGTGCCCAAAAGCTCTCAGAGGAGGCTTCAGTCCCGGTCAGCTGCCCGTGTCCTGCACTGATTTCGTATGCTCAAACCTTGTGATGGGCAGAAGGCAACATGCTTGTACCCCAAGGCAGCCCCCTTTAGTGGCCAAGCCAAGGACCTGCTCTTAGCATCACTGCAGGAGTAACCGTCTAATTAAAGGCTTGCAATTAGCCCACCTCCAATTAGTGCACAGCAACTCAAACAAAGGGTCTTCTTAAAGGACAAGTCTCCTTAATGCAACCTAAATGGTCCTACGTTCCCTGTGCAGGGGCGACCCTTCTACATCCCCCACCGCCAAGGCTGCGGCGCGCATGGGCATGGGCATTGGCTTCAGGGTCCCAGCTCCTTCCTCAGTGGGAGGCGGCTGCTGCTGGTGGCTTCCTCCATCGCATAGTTGGGCTGACACTATTAAGCCTGCTCCTAATAGGCTCTCTTAAGGCTAATAATGTGGCATACATAGCCAACAAATGCTAGAAGGAGTCACCAAAACTAAAGCAGCACTTTAAAATGCAACTCCTACATTTAGCATCGAGGAAATAAGCCCCTCCACCTTACTCCCAATTTGACACTCTCGGGAGAGTGCTTTAGGGGATGCTAATGCGTGTTTTGCCCTTCCTTGCTCCAACACGGGTCAGGCTCAGCACAGTGGAGAGGGAAAGACTCTGGCGGGGCGGAGGGGGTGGGGTGCGAGCTTTGTGCTCGCCCAGGGCCCTGCACTGGCCCCCTCCTCTGTCCTGCCCCTGAACATCCCAGACTACGTTGGCTACAGTCGCCTGCTCCTTGCCAGGCCTTTGTGTTGACTCTGATGAGCCTTTGGGCGTTTCATGTCACTCTAGGAGCTGGAAGAGAGCCTGCCTCATGACACGGGGTTGCAAGGAGAGCCACTGGCCGTGGAAGAGGACTGCTTGCCTGGCCTCGCTCAGGAGTCCCATCCTGCCCACCCCGGGCATCTCTCTCTTTCCTGCCCGCTGACACGGTCTTTCTCCGGAGGGAAGCAGTGAGGCTACATCTCCGCACAGTGCTGGGTGGCCTGGGGAAGGCCGGGCACATGCCAAGCGGGGAGCTGGACACAGGTCTCCACCGAGTGCTGTCGGGGGGCTGGCACCGGTGCCTGGGGCACGTGTGCTCCAGGCACTTCCCAAATAAGCTCCACTGGTGCGGCCTCCTCTTCACCTGGATGTTGAGTTCCAGGGCCTCCTGCCATGCCTCCTCCAGCAGGAACAGGGCCTGCGCAGGCGTACTGCTTTCCTGCCCTTCAGCCTGCTCCTGGTGGGGAATGCAGGTGTGCGGGCATGTCCGGGTGTCCTGCCTCATTTCAGCAGGGTCACTTGCTCCTGCTGGTTCCTTCTGTGGCCCCACCTGGCCTCACAGAGCCCCACATCCTGCCCGTCAACCCCAAGGGGGACGCAAGGCCCTCAGCTCACCCAAGAGAGAACCCCCAACCTCCCTCTGCTCGTCCACCCACCCGCCTCAGCATATAGCACGGCCCAAGGCCCATCCCTGGGCCCTGGCACTGTCACGGTCCCTCTCCTGACCACAGGACCCACTGGCGCTGGTGAGTGCCCGAGCAGTTAGGCCGCTGTCTTTTCTCCCACGGCCAGTGACTTGCAGGGCTGTGCAGGACCCAGGAGTCCTGCTGGCCTGTCCCTCCATAACGTACCAGGGGCAGGGAGTCGCAGAGCTGCACCTCGGAGGTGCTCTGGGGCCTAGCAAGTGCAGGGGACCGGAGGGGGCCTGGGAGCATGCCTGGGGCCACTGGCACATCAGGACAGGGCAGGAGCCCAGGAGGGAGAATCCAAGCACACGGGTAGCAGGCCCGGCCGGCCCTGCCGAGCTCCACTGGGTTGAAGAGCGGCCCAGCAGGGGCTGTGCAGGGCAGGGAAATGGGGACTGCTCCCCAGCCTCACAGCCCCAGCCTGCGGGGCTGAGGGGCTGCCCTGGCCCACAGGGCCCTGGCCCACGCGTTTGCACATGGGAAGGGAGGCATCTGCACCTCCAGGCAGCAGTCAGCGGCTGGCAGGGTAGGGAGACTACGGGCCCTGCGGCAGATGAGCAGAGCCCGTGGGAGCACAAGGAGCAGCCGAGGGCTGACGGAGGCCCAGGGACAAGCACGGCTCATCCCAGCTTTGCCTGCCTGGAGAGCCCTGCAGCTGCAGCAAAAAGCCAGGCATCTGCGCTCCCAGGTGGCCGGCCGCACCGCTCCACCCCACAGCAACTCCCTCCTTTGCCCTTCACCCTTCCCCATGCAACCCTGAGAAGGGCTCCAGCGTCCCTGCACACCAGCCCTCAGAGCACCCCTGGGGCTGTGGGCACGTCAGGTGCAGCTGTGTCCTGGCCACCATGGTGTGCACCGTGCAGTGTCTCTGTGCGTGTGGAGAGCGCGGGCGCGTGTGCGGATGCGTGTGCAGCGTCAATGGTGTGCCAGGCTGGCGCACGTGCACTGTGCAGGTGCAGGCCTGGCTGTGCAGGAGGGTCTTGGTGAGTGAGAGGTGTGAGCTGTGTGCGTAGCCGTCCTGTGGAGGGTAATGAAGGAAGGGGCATGTGTCTGTGCGTGTGTCTGTGCGCTGTGCTGAGAACGGGTTAGGCGGTGGTGTGCATGCACGTGCACTCTGTGGCGCGTGTGCCTGCATGCTGCGGCCCGTGTGTGGGCGATATTCTGTTCAGGCTCTACAAAATAACTGGAGGAGCACATGGGTTTGTACAGCTCTTCCTTTCATCTTTCAGGAGCACGCTTCCAGACTTCGCCGCAATAGTCACGTTTCCTCTGCACCACCAGCAAGTCCTGGTCCCTTTCCCTTTGAGCCTGGAGAGTCATCCGCTGCCCAGGGCTAGGGCATGGAAAAGGAACCGTTTGGTTTCAGGCACAGGCAGAAGGGCACGGAGATGCTGCAGGCCTAGCGCAGGGCACATCTTCTGGCCTCTGCCTCTGCTGGCATTCCTATGCTTTCTCGGATGGGCGAGGGGCCCCCTGGGGTGCGAGGCAAGGACATGACCACATGACTACCACGGGCAGGTAATCAGCCTGCACAGGAGTCAGGCGCGGGATGAGACTTTGGCCCAAACTGGCATCAAAGCACACGGCAAGGCCTCCACGTGTGGAGACTTGGGGAGGCAAGGACGGAGCGTGCCTTTGGAAAAGGGAGAGCCAAAGCGTCGCTCCAGGAATCCTGTCACCTTGGGTAGCCCCCGTGTTCTGGTCCCACCTGGGAATCCTACCCCTGAGAGCCCAACACCTGCCCCTGGGCTGGAAGGCTGCCTGCTCCCAGGCCACAGCCTCCAAAGCCTGTTGCTCTCCCTCGACGGGTGCCAGCAAAAGACCCCCCCCCCTCCCCTCCTCTGGGCTCCTCCTGGGTGTGGAAGGAAGGCCAGTGCAGGGGAAGGCAAAACAGCACCCCCAGCTGGAGAAATTTACCAGAGGAAGCGCTTCTCTTGGGAATTCCTCTGCCGATTCAGCTCTACCCTCTGCTTCCACTCTTCCCGACGCGCTTGGTAAGTCTCCAAGACTTGCAGGGTGTGGCTTGCTCGTACAGAAAGCTGCCTGCAAGAGCAGGGAAAAAGTTCCCTCTCCCCTTCTGGCTGAGGCCCTCCTGCCTCTCCCCTCCACCAGCCCCTGCACACCCGCTCCCGCTGGCGGTGCCCGCAGCCTTCAACTTGCCCCATGCAGCTTGGGGCTGCCTGGCATCGGGGCCTTGCCCAAGGCATTGCCACGTCAACAGAAATCAGGGGACACCATACCCAGCCCCATGGCTCAGGAACTGCGCTTCCTCACACCTTGGACAGGTGCTGCCACTGCACCTTTCCAGGCCGGGGCTGGGGCCGGGGCCCGGGCCCGGGCACACTTACTCTTTGTGCAGCCGCGGCAGTCTCTCGGGCTTCCTCTTCTCTGCTCGGGGCACGAAGGCAGCAGTGCTCGCCTCTTTCCCAAGCGGGGGCCCTGGTGAGGCTGGCCGAACCTCCGGCAGTGGTTCAGCATGCCGCCAAGCCTGCGTTGGCGCCAGAGGACAACTCTGAAGCTGCTTCTCACCTCCCTCACGTGCTCTCAACTCTCAGCACGGGGAGAAGCCAGCCACTACAGGGCCTGTGCGTCCCCCCAGCACACTTGTGTCTGCTTTGCCCTCAGAAAGCCCCATGAGGAGCACAGCGCCAGGCAGGGACCCTGCACTCGTAGCCTGGCCACGCTTCACCACACTTCCCTGCTGGCCCCTCTGCTTACCTGTGCTGCCTTGTGCTGATGCCCGCAAGCAGGAATTGCAGTTCGAGGTCTGCCTTGAGCAGGTCCTTCCTGCTTGCCGTCCTCTTCCGCCTTAGAGGAGCTCTCCCGAATTGTCTGCAGCCGGCTAAAAACACACAAGCCGCGTGAGGTGACTGGAGTTCCGGGTGAGGCTGTTCTGCATCTTGCGCTCACAAGCGGCTCGGGGCCAGCCTCTGCAGCACAAGGCAGTTCTGCTGGAGCTTTTGGTGTAGCTGAGTCCTTGCGTTCATGTCAACAGTGAGGAAAGAAAGCCTTGAGCTGCAGCACTGGCAGCGGGCCCAGGAGGCCCTAAGGAAAGCTCGGGATGCCCAGGTGTGGGCCCTCTCTGGGTGGCACAAGGGGAAAACCAATGCCGTTTGCAGCACCCAGAGCCTGCAGAGACCACTAGCCACCTCCTGCCAAAGGCACTGAAGTCAGGGACGTGCTCAGAAAGACTCTGTTTTGGGGTGAAACGGGACTATTAGTGGGGGAGCCACTGTCGGGGAAGGAGGAAGTGTACTAGGCACACAAGCAAGCCCGGCATGTAGTTCTCTCTGGTATGTAGTTCTCTCTGGCACTCCTCCTGTGCCAGACAACCGCCACACCCCTGCCCCTGCCACCCCAGCCCAACAACCTTCGGAAGACATTCACAGGCATTACGTCCAACCTAAAAAGCAGGGAAAACAGACCCTACTCTCTGCTGCTGGGGCAGGGGCTTCTGACTTTCACATTCCTCTGAGAAGTGCTCTCATTCCCACTGCAACCAAAGGAGGGCCCTTCACACCCATAGGGGAGCAGAAAAACACCCGCCACTGCTGCAGTACTTCTTGCATCAACGCCAGTCCCTGGGACACCACTTGACAACCTCACAGACTTCATACCCACAGAGCGTACAGAAACAGAAACAGCTCCCTCCCTCCCAGAAGCCCAAAAGCACACGGCCACCCGCATGCTTTGCTCCAAGAGCCTCACCTGGCAGCTGGCTTGTTTCCCCTGCTTTCCCATGCCTTTCCTCCCTTCCAGCTGGCCCCAGAGAACGGGGGTGGAGAAAGCCTTTCTCGAGACAGGAGGCGCCCACCACAAGCACTGCCTGGAAGTAGCAAGGCAGAGGAGGCTCCTCAGCAAGCATCGTTCTTTGTCACCATTTGAACAAGAAGGACAGGCAGCTGTGCTCCAGCATCGGACCAAAGAGCCCAATTCCCTTGGAGCTTTGCTCCCAAGCAGGTCTTAGGCCCTTGCTGGCGCACGATCGCGTCCAGCCTTTCCTTTCTGCAGGGCAGTCTTCTGCCCTAGAGTTCTGTGCTGCTTCTACTGCTTTCTCTAGCCCTTAGGCTTCAAAAAGGGGACATGGCTGGCAGGTCCTGGGGACCTCATGCTACTCTCTCCTTTGGCGTGGCTGCAGGCTGGAGGGCAGAGTGTCACACGAGAAGGGGAACAGATTCCTGCCCATCTCTAAGGCGCTCACATGCACAGACTTGCAAGCTAGAGCAGGGCCCCGAGTGCCAGGGCAAAGTGCCCCTCAGCAGTGGCAGCTGCAGTTGGAGCTGCACAACTGCCCCAAGAGCCCCTTCCAGGAGGAGTGCCCCCAGATCTGTCGTGATGAGCAAAGAGAGGCACAGGAGAAGCAGGCCACTAGGCCAGGCACGGCATGTTAAGCTTGCCTCCAGCCCCTCCGCTGCACAGGACAAAAGGAAAACAAACACACCTCTCTCACCAGCCAGCTGGCACTTTACCTTTTCCCTCAGTCTGCTTGTTCTGCTCCCTGTCTTTTGCCGGCCCGCCTTTGGCAGCCTCCCGACACCCTCCGGAGGAAGATGCTGGTCGCACAGGCACAGGCGTGATGACCTCACCCTCACTCCTGGAAACAAGAAAGGGACGAGAGAGACGCTGACAGCAGAGCCTTGCAGAAACCTCCTCTACATGCTTGCCCTCCATCTAGAAAGAGAAAGTCACCAAAAGACTTGTTGGCCGCCCTTCACGTCGCAGTCGGACAGAGTCTACGCAAGAAACAACCCCTTCAAAGAGCTCCAAGAGCACAAGGTCACCCTCAGCCTTTTCTCCAAGAGCCTCACCTGGCAGGCAACTTCCTTCCTTTGCTTTTCCACTCCTCCTGCTTTCTCCCCCCAGCACCAGGTGACGCAGGTGGCAAAGGCCTTTCTTGAGCAAGCAGGCACGCAGCAGGAGCACTCCCTGCAGGCAGGAAAGGAGAAGGCTCTGCAGAAAGCGTCTTTGGGAGCACTTGGTCCAGAAGGACAGGCAGATCTGCTCCAGCACCGCATCAAACAGCCTGATCCCCCGGGAGCCGCGCTCTCTAAGAGCTCTTGCTCCCTAGCACGTCCTTGGCACACCTTAGCAGCCTCTTAGCAGTCCACCTTAGCAGCCTCTTAGCAGTCCTCTCCAGGCAATCTTGCTCCCCACCTTCACACGCCCGGCATCCGCCAGAGAGGCAGACCCCCTCCAGCACTGACACCTCGGGCCCAAATGTCCTAAAGCGAAAGAGGAGCTTGCGCTGGCCACCAGGGCGCAGCACCCCGGGGCAAAACTCTCCCAGGCAGCACATCCTGACCAGGGCTCCAACCACCTACCTACTGCCGAGGACCAACGGAACAAACACGCGCACACACACAAACACACGCCCGCCTGCACACCCTCCTCTCGCTCGCCAGTCACCTGTGGCCTGACCTTTTCCGTCCGCCCGCTCTTCCTCTTTCGGGCGTGTCCGGGATCCCTTGCAGGAAGACGCCACTTGCTGCTTCTCACGGGGAAGCTTCAACTCAAATCTGGAAATGACAAGACGCCACGGTGAAGAGAAGGCACCACTTCCCCTTTGCCTCCTGCCAGCCTTGTACTCAGAAAGAAGGCCTTTCGGGGCACGTGGGGCCCTCCAGGCTCACCCAAGACATGCTTAGGTCACAAACACAGGCCCTGTATGGATCGGGTGCCTTCCACACGATGCCTTTCCTCGGCCAGCCACACACAGCACATTCGGGAACCTTGGCTTTTGGAAGCCTCACCCACGAGAAAGAGACCAGTCACAGGAAAATGTGGCCCCCATTCCTCTCTAGGCCTAAGATTGGTTAGCAGTGCCAAACACCGCCACTATTGCCTGTTCCACCCTGGGGAGACCCCCAGAGTCCCAAGTACTTGCAGACAGCAAGCTAGGAAAGAGTTGCTCCGCAGCAAGTCCTTCCTGAGGAGACAAGCTCCAGCAGGACGCTGCTACCAAGCACGAGCTGAGAAGCAAACGTACCGTGGCAACATGAAGACGCTTCTGGGACCCATGCGGAAAGCCGCGCTCCTTCTTCCTTTTACCACCAGGTGTCTCGTCCCTGGCGTCTGAAACAGACACCGAGGTACGTGAGAGCATGCCAGCGCCATTACTGCCTTGCTCCTAAAGGCAGCAAATCTTTCTTGGGCTCAGGGAAGATGCTGCCCCTGGGACACCCTGAAACAAAGCTGTCTTTCCAAATACTAGCCCTCAACGAGGAAAGCAGAAGATGCCCAGCTCAGAGTGCAGAAGGAGGAACACCGTTGCCAGGCGCTTTGCAAGGGCGAGACTCAAGACGGTCAAGGAGGACGCTCCTTCTCTCTGCCTGCAGACATCAGGCACAGGAGAAGGCGTGTGGTTCGCCAGGGTTTCTGCAGGCTGGCGTTTGCCTCTGGAAGGTCTTGCTCTGCCCCTTCTTGGAAAGACAACTCCTGGCTCAGGCGTGCTCTTAGCCCCACAGTGTCTCCAAGCATTCACATGCTTGCATCCATCACGTGGAAGAGCAGAAAGAGCCGGCCCTTGCTCGGCCTCTGCCCGGTGGCTAAGACCTGCGGGTGCCAACTCCCTCATGGGGGTGCAAGCAGCTGGGCAGGGCCTGATGAGGGATCTTTGGGAACACAGCCTGACCCAAAGGCCCTGGCCCTGGCCCAGAGAACACGCGGGGCAGAGCCCCCCAAGACAGCAGCAGAGAGAAGGAAGAGACAGGCCCGGGAACCAGTGGCTGGGCTACAGCCTTCTTGCATCTCTCTGAGCAAATCTGCTGGCCCTCTGCAGGAGCGAGCCCTTCAGCTCTGACTGCTTTCACATCGCAGCTGCCTAAGGACACCTGGCAGCTTGCGCTCAAGGACAGGGCCCCACGAGAGAGCTGGGGAAGGGCGTTGGGCTGGCGCAAGGAGACATGCCAAGCAGCGGGCGGATGCACGCGTGGCCCAGAAGAGCCTCGCTCATGCCGCAAGGGCCTCCAGGGGCCCTGGGAAGGCCTGATTAGCGCCAGAGTCATCGACTTACCCCCAGCAGAGCTTCTAGCAGCTTTCCAGTGCCATCCATGCTGAGGAGGAAGTCGTCATAAAACCTCATTGTCACTTCCTTCTTCCGTACAGAAAGAATGCCAATGCCCTTGAAGACAAAGTCCACGTCCTGTCTTTTTGACATGGCCCAGAAGAACGCCATCGCGGTCTCATGTATGGAACACTGCACCGTTGTCAAAGGCATGCGGGCACACACGGAGAGATTCTTGTACTGCAGAGGGACTATTCTTACGTCACCTAGACCGCAGCAAAAGACAAACAACGTCACCTCGGCAGCAGGCTCCAAGAACAAGGGGACAAGACTTTCTGGCAAGACGCTGCTGCTACAGAGCAGGCTCTTGAATCCCCTGCTGCAGCGCCTAGGAGCGGTTTATGGAGTCCCTCCTGGGAAGAGGCCGAGCACTCTGCAAACTCACGGGCTCAGGGGGGCAGCAGTCATTTGGCCAGGGCAGGAAGCAAAAGAAGAAAACTAACCATCCCGAAGGAACCCTTGACCGGAGGGCAGGACAAGGCGGGCAGATGGGTGCAGGGCCCACGACAAAGGGCCCGGCACCACGCCATTGTGCCCTCTGGCTAAGCCGATGCCACGTCGATAGATACAAGGGCGAAGCAAAGCGCAAGGACGGCACCGCCGCCCGTAAGGACCATTCGGCCCCTCTGGCCCTTGGTAGCCAGCAAAAGTCTCCCTGCGCTGCTGGGGCCAGCAGCCTATCCCTCCCACGCACCCCGCTGCAGGCGTATTACTAGCAAAGCACACCCGGGGGCCCCTCTGAGCACCTGCTCCTGGCTGGCCTGTCCAGCTCAAACAAGCCAAAGTTGCTCTCAGGCCACTTTGAGGCGTTCAGCCACGTCTTCAGAGCAATTGGCCTGCCCCTCAAGCTTGGGGCAAGGGCAGGCAAAGGTTTTTAACCTGCCTTCTTACCAGGAATGTCTTCTTGAGCGCCCCTGGCCTGGTATTCCTGGGCAACAACCTCCGAAATACGAAACATGGGTCTCCGAACGATCGAAAGCTCCCCGTTCACGGAGCACTCGGAGTGCTTCAGAACATAGAACACCCCCACTCCTAGTATCTTGACACCCTGAGAACAGCAGCAAAGAGGGAGAGAAGGAACAAGCATCAGTAGCCTGGAGACACAAAAACTGTCCGATGGCTTGCCAGAGCGTGGGGGCTGCTGCTCTGCGCCCTGCCCACCCCTAGCATGCCGAGGGCAAGATGGGCCACTTGGGAAAGCTTTGGAGAGAAAGCACATACTCCAGACCTTTCTTTCCTCTTGCTCCTCTGCTCTCCTCAAAAATCTCTTTGCACAAGCAACAGCAGAGACAACATTCCTCCCCTCCATACAGGTGGGGGGAGGGGGTGGCAGGGAGGGGAGCAGGGGGCATTTCCAACAGTGGGCACCAAGTCCTTGGCACTCTGTGGCACAGGGATGTCAGGGCCAGGCAAACCGCCAGCATTTCCGGAGGGGAGGAACAGGACACAAGACCCACCTTGTTCTCTGCCAAGCGCTCTAGAATGTATTCTGAGACGCTGTCCCAAATGCTAACAATCTCTGGAAAGCAAGGCAAAGAGGTATCATGCGCCAAGTCAGCAAGCTCACTACCTTTCAGCACCCCGCTCCCCAGGCAGGTGGCAAGTGCAGGTGAGATGAAACGTACCGCCACCCCAAGCCAAAACACGCAAGGCGCTCCCCAGGACGGCCCTTCCGGACCTCAGCCGCAAGAACACTGCAGGGACGCCTCCGCCCACTTCTAAGCAAGGCTCCTGTCCTTTCAGGTGGCCATGCCAAAGGGCGACCCACCCGCTCGGGAAACGGGGACTAGGTTCCCACAGCAGCGAGAAGACCGTGCAGTGCCTACCCACAGGAGTCACCCACGCTCAGGGCAGCCCCAGCTGCCTCCCCTGCAGGGACCATTTTCACCTCCATTCAACGCCTGCACACACACACGCTCTGCACGGCCACCCGAGCAGCCCCAGCCCTTTCAGCCAGCTGCCAGCTCAGGGCACGCAATCCCCACTGCGAGGCAACCCACGGCTTCTGCCTGCACCTGCCCTGGAAGGCACGGGCAGAGGAAGCTCCTCAGGACAACGAGCCAGCCGGCCCGGCTGCCAAACTCACCCCTGGGCTGCCAACGGTCGAGCGGCCTGCTCTCCCGTGCCACCCACTCGCCCTGCCCAGCCCTTCCCTACAGAGCCCAGCGCTTCCACTGCCTGTCTCGCAGCTCATACCGTCTACAGCCTTACCGTAACGGTTGAGATTCCTGAGCGTTGGAAACATGTCATGCCACAGTTTCGCCATCTTCGCGCCCCCTCGCGCTCAATGGGGCCCTGTAGCAGGAGGGTGACGAGGAAACTTCTCCTCCCAGGAGCCGCCTCCTCCTCCTCCTCTGCACTTCCCCAGGTAGGCTCCAGCGCTGTCGCGCGGCCTCCCTTCGCCCTCTCGGTGCGCTGCAAAGCAGCTCCTCCAGAGAAGAGCGGTGGCGAGAGCAGCCCCAGCACCTGCACGTGCCAAGGCCTCGCAGGGAAGTGTGGGCAGGGCTCGGGGGCCCCGTGGCGGGAGGGGAGCTGTGACTGTGATGCGGCATGTCCCACTGTGAGCCCAGCCCGTGTCACCAAGGGGCTCACAGGCACCCTTACCGTCCAAAGCATTTCTCTTGGGCCCACAGGAGGGGCAATTTCACAGCCCCAGAGCAGCCAGACCGCAAAGGGGTTTCAGCAGGTCTCCGCTCTGACCTCCTGCTGCAAGTGCGGCTGACCAGAGCAGACTTCCCAGGCCCGGGCGCCACTGAGGGGCCACTGGCTCCATGGATTCCCCCACCACCCCGGGCCCCTGGGCCAGTGCTCCACCACCCTTAGGCTACAGCGCTTTTCCCCGTCTCTCATGGCAATTGCCCCCACTGCCACTACTGCCATTGCCCATCCTCCCGGCCCCCCCCACCCGGCACCTCTGGGAAGGCTCTGCCTCCACCCTCTCACCCCCCTCCCGTTAGGCCCCTGCCGCCTGATCCTCTTGCGCCTTCTCTTCTCCCGGCTCAACAGCCCCACGCCCTCAGCCTCTCCTCGCACTGCTGGGCTCCAGCTGCCCACCAGCTCCCAGCCCGCCCCACAACGAACGGCTCCTCCAGGGCCACGCTCCCTTCCTGGTGTCCCTGCCCCCCTGCAGCTCCCCCACGGGCCACAGTCCCCTCAGAGGCGCACCTCCTCTGGCATGAAGCGCCTCCTTCCAAAAGTACCTCTCCAGCCATGTCCCCAGCAACGGCTCCTTGCACGGCTCGCCTTCGCTTCCTTCTGCTTTTCTCCAGAAACACGCCTCTGCACCCTTCTCCTCACGAGTGCCCCTTCGTGTGGCCTCCTGTGGCTCCACGGAGGCCGCCCCCAGCTGCGGGATCTGCGGCCCTGCCGCCGCATGCCCCAGGCAGGGGCCGGGCCTCGGTGCCCCGCTCCTCCCTCCCTCCCTCCCTGCCTGCCTGCCTGCCTGCCTGCCTGCCTGCCTGCCCGCCCGCTGCCCCAGCGTTGGGGGAAAGCCTTGCCCGGGCCCTGGGCGGCGCTGCGGGCTCCCTGCTGTGCCCAGAGCCCCCGGCCCCGCACGGGCAGCCCCGAGCAGCACGCCCAGGTGGCACTGCTTGCTGCGCAGTAAGGACTGGTGCCAGGGACTGTCGGGGATGGGGGAGGCCCCACTGCCCGCGGGGAGGCGGGAGGCAGGCAGCGTTGAGCCGGGGCCCGGCAGCCCACCGGGAGCTGGTGGGGGTGTGGGGCAGAGCCATAGCAAGGGAAGGGGCCAGAGTGCAGGAGGCAATCCCAGGTGCCCCTTCCCCGAGCAGAGGGGCCTGGGAGAAGGCAGGGGGTCAGGGCCGGGCCGGGGGCTGGTGGCCGGGTGCTTGGCAGCGCCATGCTGACCTGCTCATGCCAGGGCATGGCTGCTTTGCGCCGATTGCAGGCAGTGTCCCCCCGCGGAGGAGCTGGCCCCTGCTGGCTTCCCCTTGGGCCATGCAGCTGCCTGCCAGTGCTCAAGGTCCCGCCGGGGCTCCAGCGACGCTGGGAGAGGTGCCGAGGGGGCACCGGCTGCTGCTAGCAACTTCCCGGGGACCCCTGAGGCAGTGGCTGGTGCTGAGGGAAGGGCAGCGGGCAAGGAGCCGCAGGCAGCACTTGTTTGACCCATGCGTTGCCTCTGCTTGCAGGCCACACTGCCCAAGGCATTGGGACTTGAGCGCGGCAGCCAGGCGAGGCAGGGCAGCTGCCGCTGAGGCAGCAGAGCCAAGCCCCAAGCCCCTCCGCTCGGTGAGGCTTGGGAAGGGCAGAGCTGGGAGAAGCTGGTGCCCCTCAAACCTCGTTCTCCCAGCAGAGCAGAGGGCACGTAAGGCAGCGCTTTCAGCCAGTGAAAATTGCTGGCTCATGCCTTCCTTTTTCAGAGGCCTGGTTTGCGCAAGGCCAGCGGTGCTGCCTGCCCACCAGTGCCCACCCAGGCTGCGGTCGGAGGAGACCTGCTCCTTGCATTGGTCCCGACCAGAGTTCGGCACCAGAAGACACAGCCCCTGAGGGGGCACCGCAGCACACAAGTGTGGCTTGGCATGCCTGGCTCACCAGCAGAAAGGGACCATGCAGACTAAGGTGGAGTCAATCAGCCAGAACGGAGCACAGAGCAACAATACAGTTGAAAACACAAAGCCTAGCTAAGTGTGTGTGAGGTTCCCCGTGGGGAGCCCCGTGATGCTTCTGGGGAGGCCTTGGGCAGGGAGGTGCCTCCTGCCGAGGCCCCCGGCAGCTGGGATGCCGGCTGCAGGGCTTTCGGCAGCTCCAGCTTCCCTCTTCCTGCCCTGCCAGGGGTGAAGGCCAGGCTGCCTGCAGGGATGGGCTACTGCCGCCCCCAGGCCTCCTGAGGAGGGGCAGTGCAGCCCCAAAACCACCTTGCAAAGCCGGCAGCCCTGGGCGTGGGCTGAGGTGGGTGCCAGGGTGCACGCTGGAGCGCAGACTCTGGGATCCACAGGCCTCCAAGGCCAGGGCCTGCAGGGCCAGGGCAGGGATGACGAGGCTCTGGGGCTCTGACCCTGCAAGAGAGACCGCAGGAACACCTTGTGCTGGCCCTGGGCTGAGAGCAGAGGGGAGCAGGAGGCTTCGTGGCCTCCACGCCCCAAACCAACAGCAAATTTGTGCCCAAAAGCTCTCAGAGGAGGCTTCAGTCCCGGTCAGCTGCCCGTGTCCTGCACTGATTTCGTATGCTCAAACCTTGTGATGGGCAGAAGGCAACATGCTTGTACCCCAAGGCAGCCCCCTTTAGTGGCCAAGCCAAGGACCTGCTCTTAGCATCACTGCAGGAGTAACCGTCTAATTAAAGGCTTGCAATTAGCCCACCTCCAATTAGTGCACAGCAACTCAAACAAAGGGTCTTCTTAAAGGACAAGTCTCCTTAATGCAACCTAAATGGTCCTACGTTCCCTGTGCAGGGGCGACCCTTCTACATCCCCCACCGCCAAGGCTGCGGCACGCATGGGCATGGGCATTGGCTTCAGGGTCCCAGCTCCTTCCTCAGTGGGAGGCGGCTGCTGCTGGTGGCTTCCTCCATCGCATAGTTGGGCTGACACTATTAAGCCTGCTCCTAATAGGCTCTCTTAAGGCTAATAATGTGGCATACATAGCCAACAAATGCTAGAAGGAGTCACCAAAACTAAAGCAGCACTTTAAAATGCAACTCCTACATTTAGCATCGAGGAAATAAGCCCCTCCACCTTACTCCCAATTTGACACTCTCGGGAGAGTGCTTTAGGGGATGCTAATGCGTGTTTTGCCCTTCCTTGCTCCAACACGGGTCAGGCTCAGCACAGTGGAGAGGGAAAGACTCTGGCGGGGCGGAGGGGGTGGGGTGCGAGCTTTGTGCTCGCCCAGGGCCCTGCACTGGCCCCCTCCTCTGTCCTGCCCCTGAACATCCCAGACTACGTTGGCTACAGTCGCCTGCTCCTTGCCAGGCCTTTGTGTTGACTCTGATGAGCCTTTGGGCGTTTCATGTCACTCTAGGAGCTGGAAGAGAGCCTGCCTCATGACACGGGGTTGCAAGGAGAGCCACTGGCCGTGGAAGAGGACTGCTTGCCTGGCCTCGCTCAGGAGTCCCATCCTGCCCACCCCGGGCATCTCTCTCTTTCCTGCCCGCTGACACGGTCTTTCTCCGGAGGGAAGCAGTGAGGCTACATCTCCGCACAGTGCTGGGTGGCCTGGGGAAGGCCGGGCACATGCCAAGCGGGGAGCTGGACACAGGTCTCCACCGAGTGCTGTCGGGGGGCTGGCACCGGTGCCTGGGGCATGTGTGCTCCAGGCACTTCCCAAATAAGCTCCACTGGTGCGGCCTCCTCTTCACCTGGATGTTGAGTTCCAGGGCCTCCTGCCACGCCTCCTCCAGCAGGAACAGGGCCTGCGCAGGCGTACTGCTTTCCTGCCCTTCAGCCTGCTCCTGGTTGCTGGGGAATGCAGGTGTGCGGGCATGTCCGGGTGTCCTGCCTCATTTCAGCAGGGTCACTTGCTCCTGCTGGTTCCTTCTGTGGCCCCACCTGGCCTCACAGAGCCCCACATCCTGCCCGTCAACCCCAAGGGGGACGCAAGGCCCTCAGCTCACCCAAGAGAGAACCCCCAACCTCCCTCTGCTCGTCCACCCACCCGCCTCAGCATATAGCACGGCCCAAGGCCCATCCCTGGGCCCTGGCACTGTCACGGTCCCTCTCCTGACCACAGGACCCACTGGCGCTGGTGAGTGCCCAAGCAGTTAGGCCGCTGTCTTTTCTCCCACGGCCAGTGACTTGCAGGGCTGTGCAGGACCCAGGAGTCCTGCTGGCCTGTCCCTCCATAACGTACCAGGGGCAGGGAGTCGCAGAGCTGCACCTCGGAGGTGCTCTGGGGCCTAGCAAGTGCAGGGGACCGGAGGGGGCCTGGGAGCATGCCTGGGGCCACTGGCACATCAGGACAGGGCAGGAGCCCAGGAGGGAGAATCCAAGCACACGGGTAGCAGGCCCGGCCGGCCCTGCCGAGCTCCACTGGGTTGAAGAGCGGCCCAGCAGGGGCTGTGCAGGGCGGGGAAATGGGGACTGCTCCCCAGCCTCACAGCCCCAGCCTGCGGGGCTGAGGGGCTGCCCTGGCCCACAGGGCCCTGGCCCACGCGTTTGCACATGGGAAGGGAGGCATCTGCACCTCCAGGCAGCAGTCAGCGGCTGGCAGGGTAGGGAGACTACGGGCCCTGCGGCAGATGAGCAGAGCCCGTGGGAGCACAAGGAGCAGCCGAGGGCTGACGGAGGCCCAGGGACAAGCACGGCTCATCCCAGCTTTGCCTGCCTGGAGAGCCCTGCAGCTGCAGCAAAAAGCCAGGCATCTGCGCTCCCAGGTGGCCGGCCGCACCGCTCCACCCCACAGCAACTCCCTCCTTTGCCCTTCACCCTTCCCCATGCAACCCTGAGAAGGGCTCCAGCGTCCCTGCACACCAGCCCTCAGAGCACCCCTGGGGCTGTGGGCACGTCAGGTGCAGCTGTGTCCTGGCCACCATGGTGTGCACCGTGCAGTGTCTCTGTGCGTGTGGAGAGCGCGGGCGCGTGTGCGGATGCGTGTGCAGCGTCAATGGTGTGCCGGGCTGGCGCACGTGCACTGTGCAGGTGCAGGCCTGGCTGTGCGGGAGGGTCTTGGTGAGTGAGAGGTGTGAGCTGTGTGCGTAGCCGTCCTGTGGAGGGTAATGAAGGAAGGGGCATGTGTCTGTGCGTGTGTCTGTGCGCTGTGCTGAGAACGGGTTAGGCAGTGGTGTGCATGCACGTGCACTCTGTGGCGCGCGTGCCTGCATGCTGCGGCCCGTGTGTGGGCGATATTCTGTTCAGGCTCTACAAAATAACTGGAGGAGCACATGGGTTTGTACAGCTCTTCCTTTCATCTTTCAGGAGCACGCTTCCAGACTTCGCCGCAATAGTCACGTTTCCTCTGCACCACCAGCAAGTCCTGGTCCCTTTCCCTTTGAGCCTGGAGAGTCATCCGCTGCCCAGGGCTAGGGCATGGAAAAGGAACCGTTTGGTTTCAGGCACAGGCAGAAGGGCACGGAGATGCTGCAGGCCTAGCGCAGGGCACATCTTCTGGCCTCTGCCTCTGCTGGCATTCCTATGCTTTCTCGGATGGGCGAGGGGCCCCCTGGGGTGCGAGGCAAGGACATGACCACATGACTACCACAGGCAGGTAATCAGCCTGCACAGGAGTCAGGCGCGGGATGAGACTTTGGCCCAAACTGGCATCAAAGCACACGGCAAGGCCTCCACGTGTGGAGACTTGGGGAGGCAAGGACGGAGCGTGCCTTTGGAAAAGGGAGAGCCAAAGCGTCGCTCCAGGAATCCTGTCACCTTGGGTAGCCCCCGTGTTCTGGTCCCACCTGGGAATCCTACCCCTGAGAGCCCAACACCTGCCCCTGGGCTGGAAGGCTGCCTGCTCCCAGGCCACAGCCTCCAAAGCCTGTTGCTCTCCCTCGACGGGTGCCAGAAAAAGACCCCCCCCCCCTCCCCTCCTCTGGGCTCCTCCTGGGTGTGGAAGGAAGGCCAGTGCAGGGGAAGGCAAAACAGCACCCCCAGCTGGAGAAATTTACCAGAGGAAGCGCTTCTCTTGGGAATTCCTCTGCCGATTCAGCTCTACCCTCTGCTTCCACTCTTCCCGACGCGCTTGGTAAGTCTCCAAGACTTGCAGGGTGTGGCTTGCTCGTACAGAAAGCTGCCTGCAAGAGCAGGGAAAAAGTTCCCTCTCCCCTTCTGGCTGAGGCCCTCCTGCCTCTCCCCTCCACCAGCCCCTGCACACCCGCTCCCGCTGGCGGTGCCCGCAGCCTTCAACTTGCCCCATGCAGCTTGGGGCTGCCTGGCATCGGGGCCTTGCCCAAGGCATTGCCACGTCAACAGAAATCAGGGGACACCATACCCAGCCCCATGGCTCAGGAACTGCGCTTCCTCACACCTCGGACAGGTGCTGCCACTGCACCTTTCCAGGCCGGGGCTGGGGCCGGGGCCCGGGCCCGGGCACACTTACTCTTTGTGCAGCCGCGGCAGTCTCTCGGGCTTCCTCTTCTCTGCTCGGGGCACGAAGGCAGCAGTGCTCGCCTCTTTCCCAAGCGGGGGCCCTGGTGAGGCTGGCCGAACCTCCGGCAGTGGTTCAGCATGCCGCCAAGCCTGCGTTGGCGCCAGAGGACAACTCTGAAGCTGCTTCTCACCTCCCTCACGTGCTCTCAACTCTCAGCACGGGGAGAAGCCAGCCACTACAGGGCCTGTGCGTCCCCCCAGCACACTTGTGTCTGCTTTGCCCTCAGAAAGCCCCATGAGGAGCACAGCGCCAGGCAGGGACCCTGCACTCGTAGCCTGGCCACGCTTCACCACACTTCCCTGCTGGCCCCTCTGCTTACCTGTGCTGCCTTGTGCTGATGCCCGCAAGCAGGAATTGCAGTTCGAGGTCTGCCTTGAGCAGGTCCTTCCTGCTTGCCGTCCTCTTCCGCCTTAGAGGAGCTCTCCCGAATTGTCTGCAGCCGGCTAAAAACACACAAGCCGCGTGAGCTGATTGGAGTTCCGGGTGAGGCTGTTCTGCATCTTGCGCTCACAAGCGGCTCGGGGCCAGCCTCTGCAGCACAAGGCAGTTCTGCCTGCAGAGACCACTAGGCACCTCCTGCCAAAGGCACTGAAGTCAGGGACGTGCTCAGAAAGACTCTGTTTTGGGGTGAAACGGGACTATTAGTGGGGGAGCCACTGTCGGGGAAGGAGGAAGTGTACTAGGCACACAAGCAAGCCCGGCATGTAGTTCTCTCTGGTATGTAGTTCTCTCTGGCACTCCTCCTGTGCCAGACAACCGCCACACCCCTGCCCCTGCCACCCCAGCCCAACAACCTTCGGAAGAAATTCACAGGCATTACGTCCAACCTAAAAAGCAGGGAAAACAGACCCTACTCTCTGCTGCTGGGGCAGGGGCTTCTGACTTTCACATTCCTCTGAGAAGTGCTCTCATTCCCACTGCAACCAAAGGAGGGCCCTTCACACCCATAGGGGAGCAGAAAAACACCCGCCACTGCTGCAGTACTTCTTGCATCAACGCCAGTCCCTGGGACACCACTTGACAACCTCACAGACTTCATACCCACAGAGCGTACAGAAACAGAAACTGCTCCCTCCCTCCCAGAAGCCCAAAAGCACACGGCCACCCGCATGCTTTGCTCCAAGAGCCTCACCTGGCAGCTGGCTTGTTTCCCCTGCTTTCCCATGCCTTTCCTCCCTTCCAGCTGGCCCCAGAGAACGGGGGTGGAGAAAGCCTTTCTCGAGACAGGAGGCGCCCACCACAAGCACTGCCTGGAAGTAGCAAGGCAGAGGAGGCTCCTCAGCAAGCATCGTTCTTTGTCACCATTTGAACAAGAAGGACAGGCAGCTGTGCTCCAGCATCGGACCAAAGAGCCCAATTCCCTTGGAGCTTTGCTCCCAAGCAGGTCTTAGGCCCTTGCTGGCGCACGATCGCGTCCAGCCTTTCCTTTCTGCAGGGCAGTCTTCTGCCCTAGAGTTCTGTGCTGCTTCTACTGCTTTCTCTAGCCCTTAGGCTTCAAAAAGGGGACATGGCTGGCAGGTCCTGGGGACCTCATGCTACTCTCTCCTTTGGCGTGGCTGCAGGCTGGAGGGCAGAGTGTCACACGAGAAGGGGAACAGATTCCTGCCCATCTCTAAGGCGCTCACATGCACAGACTTGCAAGCTAGAGCAGGGCCCCGAGTGCCAGGGCAAAGTGCCCCTCAGCAGTGGCAGCTGCAGTTGGAGCTGCACAACTGCCCCGAGAGCCCCTTCCAGGAGGAGTGCCCCCAGATCTGTCGTGATGAGCAAAGAGAGGCACAGGAGAAGCAGGCCACTAGGCCCGGCACGGCATGTTAAGCTTGCCTCCAGCCCCTCCGCTGCACAGGACAAAAGGAAAACAAACACACCTCTCTCACCAGCCAGCTGGCACTTTACCTTTTCCCTCAGTCTGCTTGTTCTGCTCCCTGTCTTTTGCCGGCCCGCCTTTGGCAGCCTCCCGACACCCTCCGGAGGAAGATGCTGGTCGCACAGGCACAGGCGTGATGACCTCACCCTCACTCCTGGAAACAAGAAAGGGACGAGAGAGACGCTGACAGCAGAGCCTTGCAGAAACCTCCTCTACATGCTTGCCCTCCATCTAGAAAGAGAAAGTCACCAAAAGACTTGTTGGCCGCCCTTCACGTCGCAGTCGGACAGAGTCTACGCAAGAAACAACCCCTTCAAAGAGCTCCAAGAGCACAAGGTCACCCTCAGCCTTTTCTCCAAGAGCCTCACCTGGCAGGCAACTTCCTTCCTTTGCTTTTCCACTCCTCCTGCTTTCTCCCCCCAGCACCAGGTGACGCAGGTGGCAAAGGCCTTTCTTGAGCAAGCAGGCACGCAGCAGGAGCACTCCCTGCAGGCAGGAAAGGAGAAGGCTCTGCAGAAAGCGTCTTTGGGAGCACTTGGTCCAGAAGGACAGGCAGATCTGCTCCAGCACCGCATCAAACAGCCTGATCCCCCGGGAGCCGCGCTCTCTAAGAGCTCTTGCTCCCTAGCACGTCCTTGGCACACCTTAGCAGCCTCTTAGCAGTCCACCTTAGCAGCCTCTTAGCAGTCCTCTCCAGGCAATCTTGCTCCCCACCTTCACACGCCCGGCATCCGCCAGAGAGGCAGACCCCCTCCAGCACTGACACCTCGGGCCCAAATGTCCTAAAGCGAAAGAGGAGCTTGCGCTGGCCACCAGGGCGCAGCACCCCGGGGCAAAACTCTCCCAGGCAGCACATCCTGACCAGGGCTCCAACCACCTACCTACTGCCGAGGACCAACGGAACAAACACGCGCACACACACAAACACACGCCCGCCTGCACACCCTCCTCTCGCTCGCCAGTCACCTGTGGCCTGACCTTTTCCGTCCGCCCGCTCTTCCTCTTTCGGGCGTGTCCGGGATCCCTTGCAGGAAGACGCCACTTGCTGCTTCTCACGGGGAAGCTTCAACTCAAATCTGGAAATGACAAGACGCCACGGTGAAGAGAAGGCACCACTTCCCCTTTGCCTCCTGCCGGCCTTGTACTCAGAAAGAAGGCCTTTCGGGGCACGTGGGGCCCTCCAGGCTCACCCAAGACATGCTTAGGTCACAAACACAGGCCCTGTATGGATCGGGTGCCTTCCACACGATGCCTTTCCTCGGCCAGCCACACACAGCACATTCGGGAACCTTGGCTTTTGGAAGCCTCACCCACGAGAAAGAGACCAGTCACAGGAAAATGTGGCCCCCATTCCTCTCTAGGCCTAAGATTGGTTAGCAGTGCCAAACACCGCCACTATTGCCTGTTCCACCCTGGGGAGACCCCCAGAGTCCCAAGTACTTGCAGACAGCAAGCTAGGAAAGAGTTGCTCCGCAGCAAGTCCTTCCTGAGGAGACAAGCTCCAGCAGGACGCTGCTACCAAGCACGAGCTGAGAAGCAAACGTACCGTGGCAACATGAAGACGCTTCTGGGACCCATGCGGAAAGCCGCGCTCCTTCTTCCTTTTACCACCAGGTGTCTCGTCCCTGGCGTCTGAAACAGACACCGAGGTACGTGAGAGCATGCCAGCGCCATTACTGCCTTGCTCCTAAAGGCAGCAAATCTTTCTTGGGCTCAGGGAAGATGCTGCCCCTGGGACACCCTGAAACAAAGCTGTCTTTCCAAATACTAGCCCTCAACGAGGAAAGCAGAAGATGCCCAGCTCAGAGTGCAGAAGGAGGAACACCGTTGCCAGGCGCTTTGCAAGGGCGAGACTCAAGACGGTCAAGGAGGACGCTCCTTCTCTCTGCCTGCAGACATCAGGCACAGGAGAAGGCGTGTGGTTCGCCAGGGTTTCTGCAGGCTGGCGTTTGCCTCTGGAAGGTCTTGCTCTGCCCCTTCTTGGAAAGACAACTCCTGGCTCAGGCGTGCTCTTAGCCCCACAGTGTCTCCAAGCATTCACATGCTTGCATCCATCACGTGGAAGAGCAGAAAGAGCCGGCCCTTGCTCGGCCTCTGCCCGGTGGCTAAGACCTGCGGGTGCCAACTCCCTCATGGGGGTGCAAGCAGCTGGGCAGGGCCTGATGAGGGATCTTTGGGAACACAGCCTGACCCAAAGGCCCTGGCCCTGGCCCAGAGAACACGCGGGGCAGAGCCCCCCAAGACAGCAGCAGAGAGAAGGAAGAGACAGGCCCGGGAACCAGTGGCTGGGCTACAGCCTTCTTGCATCTCTCTGAGCAAATCTGCTGGCCCTCTGCAGGAGCGAGCCCTTCAGCTCTGACTGCTTTCACATCGCAGCTGCCTAAGGACACCTGGCAGCTTGCGCTCAAGGACAGGGCCCCACGAGAGAGCTGGGGAAGGGCGTTGGGCTGGCGCAAGGAGACATGCCAAGCAGCGGGCGGATGCACGCGTGGCCCAGAAGAGCCTCGCTCATGCCGCAAGGGCCTCCAGGGGCCCTGGGAAGGCCTGATTAGCGCCAGAGTCATCGACTTACCCCCAGCAGAGCTTCTAGCAGCTTTCCAGTGCCATCCATGCTGAGGAGGAAGTCGTCATAAAACCTCATTGTCACTTCCTTCTTCCGTACAGAAAGAATGCCAATGCCCTTGAAGACAAAGTCCACGTCCTGTCTTTTTGACATGGCCCAGAAGAACGCCATCGCGGTCTCATGTATGGAACACTGCACCATTGTCAAAGGCATGCGGGCACACACGGAGAGATTCTTGTACTGCAGAGGGACTATTCTTACGTCACCTAGACCGCAGCAAAAGACAAACAACGTCACCTCGGCAGCAGGCTCCAAGAACAAGGGGACAAGACTTTCTGGCAAGACGCTGCTGCTACAGAGCAGGCTCTTGAATCCCCTGCTGCAGCGCCTAGGAGCGGTTTATGGAGTCCCTCCTGGGAAGAGGCCGAGCACTCTGCAAACTCACGGGCTCAGGGGGGCAGCAGTCATTTGGCCAGGGCAGGAAGCAAAAGAAGAAAACTAACCATCCCGAAGGAACCCTTGACCGGAGGGCAGGACAAGGCGGGCAGATGGGTGCAGGGCCCACGACAAAGGGCCCGGCGCCACGCCATTGTGCCCTCTGGCTAAGCCGATGCCACGTCGATAGATACAAGGGCGAAGCAAAGCGCAAGGACGGCACCGCAGCCCGTAAGGACCATTCGGCCCCTCTGGCCCTTGGTAGCCAGCAAAAGTCTCCCTGCGCTGCTGGGGCCAGCGGCCTATCCCTCCCACGCACCCCGCTGCAGGCGTATTACTAGCAAAGCACACCCGGGGGCCCCTCTGAGCACCTGCTCCTGGCTGGCCTGTCCAGCTCAAACAAGCCAAAGTTGCTCTCAGGCCACTTTGAGGCGTTCAGCCACGTCTTCAGAGCAGTTGGCCTGCCCCTCAAGCTTGGGGCAAGGGCAGGCAAAGGTTTTTAACCTGTCTTCTTACCAGGAATGTCTTCTTGAGCGCCCCTGGCCTGGTATTCCTGGGCAACAACCTCCGAAATACGAAACATGGGTCTCCGAACGATCGAAAGCTCCCCGTTCACGGAGCACTCGGAGTGCTTCAGAACATAGAACACCCCCACTCCTAGTATCTTGACACCCTGAGAACAGCAGCAAAGAGGGAGAGAAGGAACAAGCATCAGTAGCCTGGAGACACAAAAACTGTCCGATGGCTTGCCAGAGCGTGGGGGCTGCTGCTCTGCGCCCTGCCCACCCCTAGCATGCCGAGGGCAAGATGGGCCACTTGGGAAAGCTTTGGAGAGAAAGCACATACTCCAGACCTTTCTTTCCTCTTGCTCCTCTGCTCTCCTCAAAAATCTCTTTGCACAAGCAACAGCAGAGACAACATTCCTCCCCTCCATACAGGTGGGGGGAGGGGGTGGCAGGGAGGGGAGCAGGGGGCATTTCCAACAGTGGGCACCAAGTCCTTGGCACTCTGTGGCACAGGGATGTCAGGGCCAGGCAAACCGCCAGCATTTCAGGAGGGGAGGAACAGGACACAAGACCCACCTTGTTCTCTGCCAAGCGCTCTAGAATGTATTCTGAGACGCTGTCCCAAATGCTAACAATCTCTGGAAAGCAAGGCAAAGAGGTATCATGCGCCAAGTCAGCAAGCTCACTACCTTTCAGCACCCCGCTCCCCAGGCAGGTGGCAAGTGCAGGTGAGATGAAACGTACCGCCACCCCAAGCCAAAACACGCAAGGCGCTCCCCAGGACGGCCCTTCCGGACCTCAGCCGCAAGGACACTGCAGGGACGCCTCCGCCCACTTCTAAGCAAGGCTCCTGTCCTTTCAGGTGGCCATGCCAAAGGGCGACCCACCCGCTCGGGAAACGGGGACTAGGTTCCCACAGCAGCGAGAAGACCGTGCAGTGCCTACCCACAGGAGTCACCCACGCTCAGGGCAGCCCCAGCTGCCTCCCCTGCAGGGACCATTTTCACCTCCATTCAACGCCTGCACACACACACGCTCTGCACGGCCACCCGAGCAGCCCCAGCCCTTTCAGCCAGCTGCCAGCTCAGGGCACGCAATCCCCACTGCGAGGCAACCCACGGCTTCTGCCTGCACGTGCCCTGGAAGGCACGGGCAGAGGAAGCTCCTCAGGACAACGAGCCAGCCGGCCCGGCTGCCAAACTCACCCCTGGGCTGCCAACGGTCGAGCGGCCTGCTCTCCCGTGCCACCCACTCGCCCTGTCCAGCCCTTCCCTACAGAGCCCAGCGCTTCCACTGCCTGTCTCGCAGCTCATACCGTCTACAGCCTTACCGTAACGGTTGAGATTCCTGAGCGTTGGAAACATGTCATGCCACAGTTTCGCCATCTTCGCGCCCCCTCGCGCTCAATGGGGCCCTGTAGCAGGAGGGTGACGAGGAAACTTCTCTTCCCAGGAGCCGCCTCCTCCTCCTCCTCTGCACTTCCCCAGGTAGGCTCCAGCGCTGTCGCGCGGCCTCCCTTCGCCCTCTCGGTGCGCTGCAAAGCAGCTCCTCCAGAGAAGAGCGGTGGCGAGAGCAGCCCCAGCACCTGCACGTGCCAAGGCCTCGCAGGGAAGTGTGGGCAGGGCTCGGGGGCCCCGTGGCGGGAGGGGAGCTGTGACTGTGATGCGGCATGTCCCACTGTGAGCCCAGCCCGTGTCACCAAGGGGCTCACAGGCACCCTTACCGTCCAAAGCATTTCTCTTGGGCCCACAGGAGGGGCAATTTCACAGCCCCAGAGCAGCCAGACCGCAAAGGGGTTTCAGCAGGTCTCCGCTCTGACCTCCTGCTGCAAGTGCGGCTGACCAGAGCAGACTTCCCAGGCCCGGGCGCCACTGAGGGGCCACTGGCTCCATGGATTCCCCCACCACCCCGGGCCCCTGGGCCAGTGCTCCACCACCCTTAGGCTACAGCGCTTTTCCCCGTCTCTCATGGCAATTGCCCCCACTGCCACTACTGCCATTGCCCATCCTCCCGGCCCCCCCCCACCCGGCACCTCTGGGAAGGCTCTGCCTCCACCCTCTCACCCCCCTCCCGTTAGGCCCCTGCCGCCTGATCCTCTTGCGCCTTCTCTTCTCCCGGCTCAACAGCCCCACGCCCTCAGCCTCTCCTCGCACTGCTGGGCTCCAGCTGCCCACCAGCTCCCAGCCCGCCCCACAACGAACGGCTCCTCCAGGGCCACGCTCCCTTCCTGGTGTCCCTGCCCCCCTGCAGCTCCCCCACGGGCCACAGTCCCCTCAGAGGCGCACCTCCTCTGGCATGAAGCGCCTCCTTCCAAAAGTACCTCTCCAGCCATGTCCCCAGCAACGGCTCCTTGCACGGCTCGCCTTCGCTTCCTTCTGCTTTTCTCCAGAAACACGCCTCTGCACCCTTCTCCTCACGAGTGCCCCTTCCTGTGGCTCCACGGAGGCCGCCCCCAGCTGCGGGATCTGCGGCCCTGCCGCCGCATGCCCCAGGCAGGGGCCGGGCCTCGGTGCCCCGCTCCTCCCTCCCTCCCTCCCTGCCTGCCTGCCTGCCTGCCTGCCTGCCTGCCTGCCCGCCCGCTGCCCCAGCGTTGGGGGAAAGCCTTGCCCGGGCCCTGGGCGGCGCTGCGGGCTCCCTGCTGTGCCCAGAGCCCCCGGCCCCGCACGGGCAGCCCCGAGCAGCACGCCCAGGTGGCACTGCTTGCTGCGCAGTAAGGACTGGTGCCAGGGACTGTCGGGGATGGGGGAGGCCCCGCTGCCCGCGGGGAGGCGGGAGGCAGGCAGCGTTGAGCCGGGGCCCGGCAGCCCACCGGGAGCTGGTGGGGGTGTGGGGCAGAGCCATAGCAAGGGAAGGGGCCAGAGTGCAGGAGGCAATCCCAGGTGCCCCCTCCCCGAGCAGAGGGGCCTGGGAGAAGGCAGGGGGTCAGGGCCGGGCCGGGGGCTGGTGGCCGGGTGCTTGGCAGCGCCATGCTGACCTGCTCATGCCAGGGCATGGCTGCTTTGCGCCGATTGCAGGCAGTGTCCCCCCGCGGAGGAGCTGGCCCCTGCTGGCTTCCCCTTGGGCCATGCAGCTGCCTGCCAGTGCTCAAGGTCCCGCTGGGGCTCCAGCGACGCTGGGAGAGGTGCCGAGGGGGCACCGGCTGCTGCTAGCAACTTCCCGGGGACCCCTGAGGCAGTGGCTGGTGCTGAGGGAAGGGCAGCGGGCAAGGAGCCGCAGGCAGCACTTGTTTGACCCATGCGTTGCCTCTGCTTGCAGGCCTCACTGCCCAAGGCATTGGGACTTGAGCGCGGCAGCCAGGCGAGGCAGGGCAGCTGCCGCTGAGGCAGCAGAGCCAAGCCCCAAGCCCCTCCGCTCGGTGAGGCTTGGGAAGGGCAGAGCTGGGAGAAGCTGGTGCCCCTCAAACCTCGTTCTCCCAGCAGAGCAGAGGGCACGTAAGGCAGCGCTTTCAGCCAGTGAAAATTGCTGGCTCATGCCTTCCTTTTTCAGAGGCCTGGTTTGCGCAAGGCCAGCGGTGCTGCCTGCCCACCAGTGCCCACCCAGGCTGCGGTCGGAGGAGACCTGCTCCTTGCATTGGTCCCGACCAGAGTTCGGCACCAGAAGACACAGCCCCTGAGGGGGCACCGCAGCACACAAGTGTGGCTTGGCATGCCTGGCTCACCAGCAGAAAGGGACCATGCAGACTAAGGTGGAGTCAATCAGCCAGAACGGAGCACAGAGCAACAATACAGTTGAAAACACAAAGCCTAGCTAAGTGTGTGTGAGGTTCCCCGTGGGGAGCCCCGTGATGCTTCTGGGGAGGCCTTGGGCAGGGAGGTGCCTCCTGCCGAGGCCCCCGGCAGCTGGGATGCCGGCTGCAGGGCTTTCGGCAGCTCCAGCTTCCCTCTTCCTGCCCTGCCAGGGGTGAAGGCCAGGCTGCCTGCAGGGATGGGCTACTGCCGCCCCCAGGCCTCCTGAGGAGGGGCAGTGCAGCCCCAAAACCACCTTGCAAAGCCGGCAGCCCTGGGCGTGGGCTGAGGTGGGTGCCAGGGTGCACGCTGGAGCGCAGACTCTGGGATCCACAGGCCTCCAAGGCCAGGGCCTGCAGGGCCAGGGCAGGGATGACGAGGCTCTGGGGCTCTGACCCTGCAAGAGAGACCGCAGGAACACCTTGTGCTGGCCCTGGGCTGAGAGCAGAGGGGAGCAGGAGGCTTCGTGGCCTCCACGCCCCAAACCAACAGCAAATTTGTGCCCAAAAGCTCTCAGAGGAGGCTTCAGTCCCGGTCAGCTGCCCGTGTCCTGCACTGATTTCGTATGCTCAAACCTTGTGATGGGCAGAAGGCAACATGCTTGTACCCCAAGGCAGCCCCCTTTAGTGGCCAAGCCAAGGACCTGCTCTTAGCATCACTGCAGGAGTAACCGTCTAATTAAAGGCTTGCAATTAGCCCACCTCCAATTAGTGCACAGCAACTCAAACAAAGGGTCTTCTTAAAGGACAAGTCTCCTTAATGCAACCTAAATGGTCCTACGTTCCCTGTGCAGGGGCGACCCTTCTACATCCCCCACCGCCAAGGCTGCGGCACGCATGGGCATGGGCATTGGCTTCAGGGTCCCAGCTCCTTCCTCAGTGGGAGGCGGCTGCTGCTGGTGGCTTCCTCCATCGCATAGTTGGGCTGACACTATTAAGCCTGCTCCTAATAGGCTCTCTTAAGGCTAATAATGTGGCATACATAGCCAACAAATGCTAGAAGGAGTCACCAAAACTAAAGCAGCACTTTAAAATGCAACTCCTACATTTAGCATCGAGGAAATAAGCCCCTCCACCTTACTCCCAATTTGACACTCTCGGGAGAGTGCTTTAGGGGATGCTAATGCGTGTTTTGCCCTTCCTTGCTCCAACACGGGTCAGGCTCAGCACAGTGGAGAGGGAAAGACTCTGGCGGGGCGGAGGGGGTGGGGTGCGAGCTTTGTGCTCGCCCAGGGCCCTGCACTGGCCCCCTCCTCTGTCCTGCCCCTGAACATCCCAGACTACGTTGGCTACAGTTGCCTGCTCCTTGCCAGGCCTTTGTGTTGACTCTGATGAGCCTTTGGGCGTTTCATGTCACTCTAGGAGCTGGAAGAGAGCCTGCCTCATGACACGGGGTTGCAAGGAGAGCCACTGGCCGTGGAAGAGGACTGCTTGCCTGGCCTCGCTCAGGAGTCCCATCCTGCCCACCCCGGGCATCTCTCTCTTTCCTGCCCGCTGACACGGTCTTTCTCCGGAGGGAAGCAGTGAGGCTACATCTCCGCACAGTGCTGGGTGGCCTGGGGAAGGCCGGGCACATGCCAAGCGGGGAGCTGGACACAGGTCTCCACCGAGTGCTGTCGGGGGGCTGGCACCGGTGCCTGGGGCACGTGTGCTCCAGGCACTTCCCAAATAAGCTCCACTGGTGCGGCCTCCTCTTCACCTGGATGTTGAGTTCCAGGGCCTCCTGCCACGCCTCCTCCAGCAGGAACAGGGCCTGCGCAGGCGTACTGCTTTCCTGCCCTTCAGCCTGCTCCTGGTGGGGAATGCAGGTGTGCGGGCATGTCCGGGTGTCCTGCCTCATTTCAGCAGGGTCACTTGCTCCTGCTGGTTCCTTCTGTGGCCCCCACCTGGCCTCACAGAGCCCCACATCCTGCCCGTCAACCCCAAGGGGGACGCAAGGCCCTCAGCTCACCCAAGAGAGAACCCCCAACCTCCCTCTGCTCGTCCACCCACCCGCCTCAGCATATAGCACGGCCCAAGGCCCATCCCTGGGCCCTGGCACTGTCACGGTCCCTCTCCTGACCACAGGACCCACTGGCGCTGGTGAGTGCCCGAGCAGTTAGGCCGCTGTCTTTTCTCCCACGGCCAGTGACTTGCAGGGCTGTGCAGGACCCAGGAGTCCTGCTGGCCTGTCCCTCCATAACGTACCAGGGGCAGGGAGTCGCAGAGCTGCACCTCGGAGGTGCTCTGGGGCCTAGCAAGTGCAGGGGACCGGAGGGGGCCTGGGAGCATGCCTGGGGCCACTGGCACATCAGGACAGGGCAGGAGCCCAGGAGGGAGAATCCAAGCACACGGGTAGCAGGCCCGGCCGGCCCTGCCGAGCTCCACTGGGTTGAAGAGCGGCCCAGCAGGGGCTGTGCAGGGCGGGGAAATGGGGACTGCTCCCCAGCCTCACAGCCCCAGCCTGCGGGGCTGAGGGGCTGCCCTGGCCCACAGGGCCCTGGCCCACGCGTTTGCACATGGGAAGGGAGGCATCTGCACCTCCAGGCAGCAGTCAGCGGCTGGCAGGGTAGGGAGACTACGGGCCCTGCGGCAGATGAGCAGAGCCCGTGGGAGCACAAGGAGCAGCCGAGGGCTGACGGAGGCCCAGGGACAAGCACGGCTCATCCCAGCTTTGCCTGCCTGGAGAGCCCTGCAGCTGCAGCAAAAAGCCAGGCATCTGCGCTCCCAGGTGGCCGGCCGCACCGCTCCACCCCACAGCAACTCCCTCCTTTGCCCTTCACCCTTCCCCATGCAACCCTGAGAAGGGCTCCAGCGTCCCTGCACACCAGCCCTCAGAGCACCCCTGGGGCTGTGGGCACGTCAGGTGCAGCTGTGTCCTGGCCACCATGGTGTGCACCGTGCAGTGTCTCTGTGCGTGTGGAGAGCGCGGGCGCGTGTGCGGATGCGTGTGCAGCGTCAATGGTGTGCCGGGCTGGCGCACGTGCACTGTGCAGGTGCAGGCCTGGCTGTGCGGGAGGGTCTTGGTGAGTGAGAGGTGTGAGCTGTGTGCGTAGCCGTCCTGTGGAGGGTAATGAAGGAAGGGGCATGTGTCTGTGCGTGTGTCTGTGCGCTGTGCTGAGAACGGGTTAGGCGGTGGTGTGCATGCACGTGCACTCTGTGGCGCGCGTGCCTGCATGCTGCGGCCCGTGTGTGGGCGATATTCTGTTCAGGCTCTACAAAATAACTGGAGGAGCACATGGGTTTGTACAGCTCTTCCTTTCATCTTTCAGGAGCACGCTTCCAGACTTCGCCGCAATAGTCACGTTTCCTCTGCACCACCAGCAAGTCCTGGTCCCTTTCCCTTTGAGCCTGGAGAGTCATCCGCTGCCCAGGGCTAGGGCATGGAAAAGGAACCGTTTGGTTTCAGGCACAGGCAGAAGGGCACGGAGATGCTGCAGGCCTAGCGCAGGGCACATCTTCTGGCCTCTGCCTCTGCTGGCATTCCTATGCTTTCTCGGATGGGCGAGGGGCCCCCTGGGGTGCGAGGCAAGGACATGACCACATGACTACCACGGGCAGGTAATCAGCCTGCACAGGAGTCAGGCGCGGGATGAGACTTTGGCCCAAACTGGCATCAAAGCACACGGCAAGGCCTCCACGTGTGGAGACTTGGGGAGGCAAGGACGGAGCGTGCCTTTGGAAAAGGGAGAGCCAAAGCGTCGCTCCAGGAATCCTGTCACCTTGGGTAGCCCCCGTGTTCTGGTCCCACCTGGGAATCCTACCCCTGAGAGCCCAACACCTGCCCCTGGGCTGGAAGGCTGCCTGCTCCCAGGCCACAGCCTCCAAAGCCTGTTGCTCTCCCTCGACGGGTGCCAGAAAAAGACCCCCCCCCCCTCCCCTCCTCTGGGCTCCTCCTGGGTGTGGAAGGAAGGCCAGTGCAGGGGAAGGCAAAACAGCACCCCCAGCTGGAGAAATTTACCAGAGGAAGCGCTTCTCTTGGGAATTCCTCTGCCGATTCAGCTCTACCCTCTGCTTCCACTCTTCCCGACGCGCTTGGTAAGTCTCCAAGACTTGCAGGGTGTGGCTTGCTCGTACAGAAAGCTGCCTGCAAGAGCAGGGAAAAAGTTCCCTCTCCCCTTCTGGCTGAGGCCCTCCTGCCTCTCCCCTCCACCAGCCCCTGCACACCCGCTCCCGCTGGCGGTGCCCGCAGCCTTCAACTTGCCCCATGCAGCTTGGGGCTGCCTGGCATCGGGGCCTTGCCCAAGGCATTGCCACGTCAACAGAAATCAGGGGACACCATACCCAGCCCCATGGCTCAGGAACTGCGCTTCCTCACACCTCGGACAGGTGCTGCCACTGCACCTTTCCAGGCCGGGGCTGGGGCCGGGGCCCGGGCCCGGGCACACTTACTCTTTGTGCAGCCGCGGCAGTCTCTCGGGCTTCCTCTTCTCTGCTCGGGGCACGAAGGCAGCAGTGCTCGCCTCTTTCCCAAGCGGGGGCCCTGGTGAGGCTGGCCGAACCTCCGGCAGTGGTTCAGCATGCCGCCAAGCCTGCGTTGGCGCCAGAGGACAACTCTGAAGCTGCTTCTCACCTCCCTCACGTGCTCTCAACTCTCAGCACGGGGAGAAGCCAGCCACTACAGGGCCTGTGCGTCCCCCCAGCACACTTGTGTCTGCTTTGCCCTCAGAAAGCCCCATGAGGAGCACAGCGCCAGGCAGGGACCCTGCACTCGTAGCCTGGCCACGCTTCACCACACTTCCCTGCTGGCCCCTCTGCTTACCTGTGCTGCCTTGTGCTGATGCCCGCAAGCAGGAATTGCAGTTCGAGGTCTGCCTTGAGCAGGTCCTTCCTGCTTGCCGTCCTCTTCCGCCTTAGAGGAGCTCTCCCGAATTGTCTGCAGCCGGCTAAAAACACACAAGCCGCGTGAGCTGATTGGAGTTCCGGGTGAGGCTGTTCTGCATCTTGCGCTCACAAGCGGCTCGGGGCCAGCCTCTGCAGCACAAGGCAGTTCTGCCTGCAGAGACCACTAGGCACCTCCTGCCAAAGGCACTGAAGTCAGGGACGTGCTCAGAAAGACTCTGTTTTGGGGTGAAACGGGACTATTAGTGGGGGAGCCACTGTCGGGGAAGGAGGAAGTGTACTAGGCACACAAGCAAGCCCGGCATGTAGTTCTCTCTGGTATGTAGTTCTCTCTGGCACTCCTCCTGTGCCAGACAACCGCCACACCCCTGCCCCTGCCACCCCAGCCCAACAACCTTCGGAAGAAATTCACAGGCATTACGTCCAACCTAAAAAGCAGGGAAAACAGACCCTACTCTCTGCTGCTGGGGCAGGGGCTTCTGACTTTCACATTCCTCTGAGAAGTGCTCTCATTCCCACTGCAACCAAAGGAGGGCCCTTCACACCCATAGGGGAGCAGAAAAACACCCGCCACTGCTGCAGTACTTCTTGCATCAACGCCAGTCCCTGGGACACCACTTGACAACCTCACAGACTTCATACCCACAGAGCGTACAGAAACAGAAACTGCTCCCTCCCTCCCAGAAGCCCAAAAGCACACGGCCACCCGCATGCTTTGCTCCAAGAGCCTCACCTGGCAGCTGGCTTGTTTCCCCTGCTTTCCCATGCCTTTCCTCCCTTCCAGCTGGCCCCAGAGAACGGGGGTGGAGAAAGCCTTTCTCGAGACAGGAGGCGCCCACCACAAGCACTGCCTGGAAGTAGCAAGGCAGAGGAGGCTCCTCAGCAAGCATCGTTCTTTGTCACCATTTGAACAAGAAGGACAGGCAGCTGTGCTCCAGCATCGGACCAAAGAGCCCAATTCCCTTGGAGCTTTGCTCCCAAGCAGGTCTTAGGCCCTTGCTGGCGCACGATCGCGTCCAGCCTTTCCTTTCTGCAGGGCAGTCTTCTGCCCTAGAGTTCTGTGCTGCTTCTACTGCTTTCTCTAGCCCTTAGGCTTCAAAAAGGGGACATGGCTGGCAGGTCCTGGGGACCTCATGCTACTCTCTCCTTTGGCGTGGCTGCAGGCTGGAGGGCAGAGTGTCACACGAGAAGGGGAACAGATTCCTGCCCATCTCTAAGGCGCTCACATGCACAGACTTGCAAGCTAGAGCAGGGCCCCGAGTGCCAGGGCAAAGTGCCCCTCAGCAGTGGCAGCTGCAGTTGGAGCTGCACAACTGCCCCGAGAGCCCCTTCCAGGAGGAGTGCCCCCAGATCTGTCGTGATGAGCAAAGAGAGGCACAGGAGAAGCAGGCCACTAGGCCCGGCACGGCATGTTAAGCTTGCCTCCAGCCCCTCCGCTGCACAGGACAAAAGGAAAACAAACACACCTCTCTCACCAGCCAGCTGGCACTTTACCTTTTCCCTCAGTCTGCTTGTTCTGCTCCCTGTCTTTTGCCGGCCCGCCTTTGGCAGCCTCCCGACACCCTCCGGAGGAAGATGCTGGTCGCACAGGCACAGGCGTGATGACCTCACCCTCACTCCTGGAAACAAGAAAGGGACGAGAGAGACGCTGACAGCAGAGCCTTGCAGAAACCTCCTCTACATGCTTGCCCTCCATCTAGAAAGAGAAAGTCACCAAAAGACTTGTTGGCCGCCCTTCACATCGCAGTCGGACAGAGTCTACGCAAGAAACAACCCCTTCAAAGAGCTCCAAGAGCACAAGGTCACCCTCAGCCTTTTCTCCAAGAGCCTCACCTGGCAGGCAACTTCCTTCCTTTGCTTTTCCACTCCTCCTGCTTTCTCCCCCCAGCACCAGGTGACGCAGGTGGCAAAGGCCTTTCTTGAGCAAGCAGGCACGCAGCAGGAGCACTCCCTGCAGGCAGGAAAGGAGAAGGCTCTGCAGAAAGCGTCTTTGGGAGCACTTGGTCCAGAAGGACAGGCAGATCTGCTCCAGCACCGCATCAAACAGCCTGATCCCCCGGGAGCCGTGCTCTCTAAGAGCTCTTGCTCCCTAGCACGTCCTTGGCACACCTTAGCAGCCTCTTAGCAGTCCACCTTAGCAGCCTCTTAGCAGTCCTCTCCAGGCAATCTTGCTCCCCACCTTCACACGCCCGGCATCCGCCAGAGAGGCAGACCCCCTCCAGCACTGACACCTCGGGCCCAAATGTCCTAAAGCGAAAGAGGAGCTTGCGCTGGCCACCAGGGCGCAGCACCCCGGGGCAAAACTCTCCCAGGCAGCACATCCTGACCAGGGCTCCAACCACCTACCTACTGCCGAGGACCAACGGAACAAACACGCGCACACACACAAACACACGCCCGCCTGCACACCCTCCTCTCGCTCGCCAGTCACCTGTGGCCTGACCTTTTCCGTCCGCCCGCTCTTCCTCTTTCGGGCGTGTCCGGGATCCCTTGCAGGAAGACGCCACTTGCTGCTTCTCACGGGGAAGCTTCAACTCAAATCTGGAAATGACAAGACGCCACGGTGAAGAGAAGGCACCACTTCCCCTTTGCCTCCTGCCGGCCTTGTACTCAGAAAGAAGGCCTTTCGGGGCACGTGGGGCCCTCCAGGCTCACCCAAGACATGCTTAGGTCACAAACACAGGCCCTGTATGGATCGGGTGCCTTCCACACGATGCCTTTCCTCGGCCAGCCACACACAGCACATTCGGGAACCTTGGCTTTTGGAAGCCTCACCCACGAGAAAGAGACCAGTCACAGGAAAATGTGGCCCCCATTCCTCTCTAGGCCTAAGATTGGTTAGCAGTGCCAAACACCGCCACTATTGCCTGTTCCACCCTGGGGAGACCCCCAGAGTCCCAAGTACTTGCAGACAGCAAGCTAGGAAAGAGTTGCTCCGCAGCAAGTCCTTCCTGAGGAGACAAGCTCCAGCAGGACGCTGCTACCAAGCACGAGCTGAGAAGCAAACGTACCGTGGCAACATGAAGACGCTTCTGGGACCCATGCGGAAAGCCGCGCTCCTTCTTCCTTTTACCACCAGGTGTCTCGTCCCTGGCGTCTGAAACAGACACCGAGGTACGTGAGAGCATGCCAGCGCCATTACTGCCTTGCTCCTAAAGGCAGCAAATCTTTCTTGGGCTCAGGGAAGATGCTGCCCCTGGGACACCCTGAAACAAAGCTGTCTTTCCAAATACTAGCCCTCAACGAGGAAAGCAGAAGATGCCCAGCTCAGAGTGCAGAAGGAGGAACACCGTTGCCAGGCGCTTTGCAAGGGCGAGACTCAAGACGGTCAAGGAGGACGCTCCTTCTCTCTGCCTGCAGACATCAGGCACAGGAGAAGGCGTGTGGTTCGCCAGGGTTTCTGCAGGCTGGCGTTTGCCTCTGGAAGGTCTTGCTCTGCCCCTTCTTGGAAAGACAACTCCTGGCTCAGGCGTGCTCTTAGCCCCACAGTGTCTCCAAGCATTCACATGCTTGCATCCATCACGTGGAAGAGCAGAAAGAGCCGGCCCTTGCTCGGCCTCTGCCCGGTGGCTAAGACCTGCGGGTGCCAACTCCCTCATGGGGGTGCAAGCAGCTGGGCAGGGCCTGATGAGGGATCTTTGGGAACACAGCCTGACCCAAAGGCCCTGGCCCTGGCCCAGAGAACACGTGGGGCAGAGCCCCCCAAGACAGCAGCAGAGAGAAGGAAGAGACAGGCCCGGGAACCAGTGGCTGGGCTACAGCCTTCTTGCATCTCTCTGAGCAAATCTGCTGGCCCTCTGCAGGAGTGAGCCCTTCAGCTCTGACTGCTTTCACATCGCAGCTGCCTAAGGACACCTGGCAGCTTGCGCTCAAGGACAGGGCCCCACGAGAGAGCTGGGGAAGGGCGTTGGGCTGGCACAAGGAGACATGCCAAGCAGCGGGCGGATGCACGCGTGGCCCAGAAGAGCCTCGCTCATGCCACAAGGGCCTCCAGGGGCCCTGGGAAGGCCTGATTAGCGCCAAAGTCATCGACTTACCCCCAGCAGAGCTTCTAGCAGCTTTCCAGTGCCATCCATGCTGAGGAGGAAGTCGTCATAAAACCTCATTGTCACTTCCTTCTTCCGTACAGAAAGAATGCCAATGCCCTTGAAGACAAAGTCCACGTCCTGTCTTTTTGACATGGCCCAGAAGAACGCCATCGCGGTCTCATGTATGGAACACTGCACCGTTGTCAAAGGCATGCGGGCACACACGGAGAGATTCTTGTACTGCAGAGGGACTATTCTTACGTCACCTAGACCGCAGCAAAAGACAAACAACGTCACCTCGGCAGCAGGCTCCAAGAACAAGGGGACAAGACTTTCTGGCAAGACGCTGCTGCTACAGAGCAGGCTCTTGAATCCCCTGCTGCAGCGCCTAGGAGCGGTTTATGGAGTCCCTCCTGGGAAGAGGCCGAGCACTCTGCAAACTCACGGGCTCAGGGGGGCAGCAGTCATTTGGCCAGGGCAGGAAGCAAAAGAAGAAAACTAACCATCCCGAAGGAACCCTTGACCGGAGGGCAGGACAAGGCGGGCAGATGGGTGCAGGGCCCACGACAAAGGGCCCGGCGCCACGCCATTGTGCCCTCTGGCTAAGCCGATGCCACGTCGATAGATACAAGGGCGAAGCAAAGCGCAAGGACGGCACCGCAGCCCGTAAGGACCATTCGGCCCCTCTGGCCCTTGGTAGCCAGCAAAAGTCTCCCTGCGCTGCTGGGGCCAGCAGCCTATCCCTCCCACGCACCCCGCTGCAGGCGTATTACTAGCAAAGCACACCCGGGGGCCCCTCTGAGCACCTGCTCCTGGCTGGCCTGTCCAGCTCAAACAAGCCAAAGTTGCTCTCAGGCCACTTTGAGGCGTTCAGCCACGTCTTCAGAGCAGTTGGCCTGCCCCTCAAGCTTGGGGCAAGGGCAGGCAAAGGTTTTTAACCTGTCTTCTTACCAGGAATGTCTTCTTGAGCGCCCCTGGCCTGGTATTCCTGGGCAACAACCTCCGAAATACGAAACATGGGTCTCCGAACGATCGAAAGCTCCCCGTTCACGGCGCACTCGGAGTGCTTCAGAACATAGAACACCCCCACTCCTAGTATCTTGACACCCTGAGAACAGCAGCAAAGAGGGAGAGAAGAAACAAGCATCAGTAGCCTGGAGACACAAAAACTGTCCGATGGCTTGCCAGAGCGTGGGGGCTGCTGCTCTGCGCCCTGCCCACCCCTAGCATGCCGAGGGCAAGATGGGCCACTTGGGAAAGCTTTGGAGAGAAAGCACATACTCCAGACCTTTCTTTCCTCTTGCTCCTCTGCTCTCCTCAAAAATCTCTTTGCACAAGCAACAGCAGAGACAACATTCCTCCCCTCCATACAGGTGGGGGGAGGGGGTGGCGGGGAGGGGAGCAGGGGGCATTTCCAACAGTGGGCACCAAGTCCTTGGCACTCTGTGGCACAGGGATGTCAGGGCCAGGCAAACCGCCAGCATTTCCGGAGGGGAGGAACAGGACACAAGACCCACCTTGTTCTCTGCCAAGCGCTCTAGAATGTATTCTGAGACGCTGTCCCAAATGCTAACAATCTCTGGAAAGCAAGGCAAAGAGGTATCATGCGCCAAGTCAGCAAGCTCACTACCTTTCAGCACCCCGCTCCCCAGGCAGGTGGCAAGTGCAGGTGAGATGAAACGTACCGCCACCCCAAGCCAAAACACGCAAGGCGCTCCCCAGGACGGCCCTTCCGGACCTCAGCCGCAAGGACACTGCAGGGACGCCTCCGCCCACTTCTAAGCAAGGCTCCTGTCCTTTCAGGTGGCCATGCCAAAGGGCGACCCACCCGCTCGGGAAACGGGGACTAGGTTCCCACAGCAGCGAGAAGACCGTGCAGTGCCTACCCACAGGAGTCACCCACGCTCAGGGCAGCCCCAGCTGCCTCCCCTGCAGGGACCATTTTCACCTCCATTCAACGCCTGCACACACACACGCTCTGCACGGCCACCCGAGCAGCCCCAGCCCTTTCAGCCAGCTGCCAGCTCAGGGCACGCAATCCCCACTGCGAGGCAACCCACGGCTTCTGCCTGCACGTGCCCTGGAAGGCACGGGCAGAGGAAGCTCCTCAGGACAACGAGCCAGCCGGCCCGGCTGCCAAACTCACCCCTGGGCTGCCAACGGTCGAGCGGCCTGCTCTCCCGTGCCACCCACTCGCCCTGCCCAGCCCTCCCCTACAGAGCCCAGCGCTTCCACTGCCTGTCTCGCAGCTCATACCGTCTACAGCCTTACCGTAACGGTTGAGATTCCTGAGCGTTGGAAACATGTCATGCCACAGTTTCGCCATCTTCGCGCCCCCTCGCGCTCAATGGGGCCCTGTAGCAGGAGGGTGACGAGGAAACTTCTCCTCCCAGGAGCCGCCTCCGCCTCCTCCTCTGCACTTCCCCAGGTAGGCTCCAGCGCTGTCGCGCGGCCTCCCTTCGCCCTCTCGGTGCGCTGCAAAGCAGCTCCTCCAGAGAAGAGCGGTGGCGAGAGCAGCCCCAGCACCTGCACGTGCCAAGGCCTCGCAGGGAAGTGTGGGCAGGGCTCGGGGGCCCCGTGGCGGGAGGGGAGCTGTGACTGTGATGCGGCATGTCCCACTGTGAGCCCAGCCCGTGTCACCAAGGGGCTCACAGGCACCCTTACCATCCAAAGCATTTCTCTTGGGCCCACAGGAGGGGCAATTTCACAGCCCCAGAGCAGCCAGACCGCAAAGGGGTTTCAGCAGGTCTCCGCTCTGACCTCCTGCTGCAAGTGCGGCTGACCAGAGCAGACTTCCCAGGCCCGGGCGCCACTGAGGGGCCACTGGCTCCATGGATTCCCCCACCACCCCGGGCCCCTGGGCCAGTGCTCCACCACCCTTAGGCTACAGCGCTTTTCCCCGTCTCTCATGGCAATTGCCCCCACTGCCACTACTGCCATTGCCCATCCTCCCGGCCCCCCCCACCCGGCACCTCTGGGAAGGCTCTGCCTCCACCCTCTCACCCCCCTCCCGTTAGGCCCCTGCCGCCTGATCCTCTTGTGCCTTCTCTTCTCCCGGCTCAACAGCCCCACGCCCTCAGCCTCTCCTCGCACTGCTGGGCTCCAGCTGCCCACCAGCTCCCAGCCCGCCCCACAACGAACGGCTCCTCCAGGGCCACGCTCCCTTCCTGGTGTCCCTGCCCCCCTGCAGCTCCCCCACGGGCCACAGTCCCCTCAGAGGCGCACCTCCTCTGGCATGAAGCGCCTCCTTCCAAAAGTACCTCTCCAGCCATGTCCCCAGCAACGGCTCCTTGCACGGCTCGCCTTCGCTTCCTTCTGCTTTTCTCCAGAAACATGCCTCTGCACCCTTCTCCTCACGAGTGCCCCTTCGTGTGGCCTCCTGTGGCTCCACGGAGGCCGCCCCCAGCTGCGGGATCTGCGGCCCTGCCGCCGCATGCCCCAGGCAGGGGCCGGGCCTCGGTGCCCCGCTCCTCCCTCCCTCCCTCCCTCCCTCCCTGCCTGCCCGCCCGCTGCCCCAGCGTTGGGGGAAAGCCTTGCCCGGGCCCTGGGCGGCGCTGCGGGCTCCCTGCTGTGCCCAGAGCCCCCGGCCCCGCACGGGCAGCCCCGAGCAGCACGCCCAGGTGGCACTGCTTGCTGCGCAGTAAGGACTGGTGCCAGGGACTGTCGGGGATGGGGGAGGCCCCGCTGCCCGCGGGGAGGCGGGAGGCAGGCAGCGTTGAGCCGGGGCCCGGCAGCCCACCGGGAGCTGGTGGGGGTGTGGGGCAGAGCCATAGCAAGGGAAGGGGCCAGAGTGCAGGAGGCAATCCCAGGTGCCCCCTCCCCGAGCAGAGGGGCCTGGGAGAAGGCAGGGGGTCAGGGCCGGGCCGGGGGCTGGTGGCCGGGTGCTTGGCAGCGCCATGCTGACCTGCTCATGCCAGGGCATGGCTGCTTTGCGCCGATTGCAGGCAGTGTCCCCCCGCGGAGGAGCTGGCCCCTGCTGGCTTCCCCTTGGGCCATGCAGCTGCCTGCCAGTGCTCAAGGTCCCGCCGGGGCTCCAGCGACGCTGGGAGAGGTGCCGAGGGGGCACCGGCTGCTGCTAGCAACTTCCCGGGGACCCCTGAGGCAGTGGCTGGTGCTGAGGGAAGGGCAGCGGGCAAGGAGCCGCAGGCAGCACTTGTTTGACCCATGCGTTGCCTCTGCTTGCAGGCCACACTGCCCAAGGCATTGGGACTTGAGCGCGGCAGCCAGGCGAGGCAGGGCAGCTGCCGCTGAGGCAGCAGAGCCAAGCCCCAAGCCCCTCCGCTCGGTGAGGCTTGGGAAGGGCAGAGCTGGGAGAAGCTGGTGCCCCTCAAACCTCGTTCTCCCAGCAGAGCAGAGGGCACGTAAGGCAGCGCTTTCAGCCAGTGAAAATTGCTGGCTCATGCCTTCCTTTTTCAGAGGCCTGGTTTGCGCAAGGCCAGCGGTGCTGCCTGCCCACCAGTGCCCACCCAGGCTGCGGTCGGAGGAGACCTGCTCCTTGCATTGGTCCCGACCAGAGTTCGGCACCAGAAGACACAGCCCCTGAGGGGGCACCGCAGCACACAAGTGTGGCTTGGCATGCCTGGCTCACCAGCAGAAAGGGACCATGCAGACTAAGGTGGAGTCAATCAGCCAGAACGGAGCACAGAGCAACAATACAGTTGAAAACACAAAGCCTAGCTAAGTGTGTGTGAGGTTCCCCGTGGGGAGCCCCGTGATGCTTCTGGGGAGGCCTTGGGCAGGGAGGTGCCTCCTGCCGAGGCCCCCGGCAGCTGGGATGCCGGCTGCAGGGCTTTCGGCAGCTCCAGCTTCCCTCTTCCTGCCCTGCCAGGGGTGAAGGCCAGGCTGCCTGCAGGGATGGGCTACTGCCGCCCCCAGGCCTCCTGAGGAGGGGCAGTGCAGCCCCAAAACCACCTTGCAAAGCCGGCAGCCCTGGGCGTGGGCTGAGGTGGGTGCCAGGGTGCACGCTGGAGCGCAGACTCTGGGATCCACAGGCCTCCAAGGCCAGGGCCTGCAGGGCCAGGGCAGGGATGACGAGGCTCTGGGGCTCTGACCCTGCAAGAGAGACCGCAGGAACACCTTGTGCTGGCCCTGGGCTGAGAGCAGAGGGGAGCAGGAGGCTTCGTGGCCTCCACGCCCCAAACCAACAGCAAATTTGTGCCCAAAAGCTCTCAGAGGAGGCTTCAGTCCCGGTCAGCTGCCCGTGTCCTGCACTGATTTCGTATGCTCAAACCTTGTGATGGGCAGAAGGCAACATGCTTGTACCCCAAGGCAGCCCCCTTTAGTGGCCAAGCCAAGGACCTGCTCTTAGCATCACTGCAGGAGTAACCGTCTAATTAAAGGCTTGCAATTAGCCCACCTCCAATTAGTGCACAGCAACTCAAACAAAGGGTCTTCTTAAAGGACAAGTCTCCTTAATGCAACCTAAATGGTCCTACGTTCCCTGTGCAGGGGCGACCCTTCTACATCCCCCACCGCCAAGGCTGCGGCGCGCATGGGCATGGGCATTGGCTTCAGGGTCCCAGCTCCTTCCTCAGTGGGAGGCGGCTGCTGCTGGTGGCTTCCTCCATCGCATAGTTGGGCTGACACTATTAAGCCTGCTCCTAATAGGCTCTCTTAAGGCTAATAATGTGGCATACATAGCCAACAAATGCTAGAAGGAGTCACCAAAACTAAAGCAGCACTTTAAAATGCAACTCCTACATTTAGCATCGAGGAAATAAGCCCCTCCACCTTACTCCCAATTTGACACTCTCGGGAGAGTGCTTTAGGGGATGCTAATGCGTGTTTTGCCCTTCCTTGCTCCAACACGGGTCAGGCTCAGCACAGTGGAGAGGGAAAGACTCTGGCGGGGCGGAGGGGGTGGGGTGCGAGCTTTGTGCTCGCCCAGGGCCCTGCACTGGCCCCCTCCTCTGTCCTGCCCCTGAACATCCCAGACTACGTTGGCTACAGTCGCCTGCTCCTTGCCAGGCCTTTGTGTTGACTCTGATGAGCCTTTGGGTGTTTCATGTCACTCTAGGAGCTGGAAGAGAGCCTGCCTCATGACACGGGGTTGCAAGGAGAGCCACTGGCCGTGGAAGAGGACTGCTTGCCTGGCCTCGCTCAGGAGTCCCATCCTGCCCACCCCGGGCATCTCTCTCTTTCCTGCCCGCTGACACGGTCTTTCTCCGGAGGGAAGCAGTGAGGCTACATCTCCGCACAGTGCTGGGTGGCCTGGGGAAGGCCGGGCACATGCCAAGCGGGGAGCTGGACACAGGTCTCCACCGAGTGCTGTCGGGGGGCTGGCACCGGTGCCTGGGGCACGTGTGCTCCAGGCACTTCCCAAATAAGCTCCACTGGTGCGGCCTCCTCTTCACCTGGATGTTGAGTTCCAGGGCCTCCTGCCACGCCTCCTCCAGCAGGAACAGGGCCTGCGCAGGCGTACTGCTTTCCTGCCCTTCAGCCTGCTCCTGGTTGCTGGGGAATGCAGGTGTGCGGGCATGTCCGGGTGTCCTGCCTCATTTCAGCAGGGTCACTTGCTCCTGCTGGTTCCTTCTGTGGCCCCACCTGGCCTCACAGAGCCCCACATCCTGCCCGTCAACCCCAAGGGGGACGCAAGGCCCTCAGCTCACCCAAGAGAGAACCCCCAACCTCCCTCTGCTCGTCCACCCACCCGCCTCAGCATATAGCACGGCCCAAGGCCCATCCCTGGGCCCTGGCACTGTCACGGTCCCTCTCCTGACCACAGGACCCACTGGCGCTGGTGAGTGCCCGAGCAGTTAGGCCGCTGTCTTTTCTCCCACGGCCAGTGACTTGCAGGGCTGTGCAGGACCCAGGAGTCCTGCTGGCCTGTCCCTCCATAACGTACCAGGGGCAGGGAGTCGCAGAGCTGCACCTCGGAGGTGCTCTGGGGCCTAGCAAGTGCAGGGGACCGGAGGGGGCCTGGGAGCATGCCTGGGGCCACTGGCACATCAGGACAGGGCAGGAGCCCAGGAGGGAGAATCCAAGCACACGGGTAGCAGGCCCGGCCGGCCCTGCCGAGCTCCACTGGGTTGAAGAGCGGCCCAGCAGGGGCTGTGCAGGGCAGGGAAATGGGGACTGCTCCCCAGCCTCACAGCCCCAGCCTGCGGGGCTGAGGGGCTGCCCTGGCCCACAGGGCCCTGGCCCACGCGTTTGCACATGGGAAGGGAGGCATCTGCACCTCCAGGCAGCAGTCAGCGGCTGGCAGGGTAGGGAGACTACGGGCCCTGCGGCAGATGAGCAGAGCCCGTGGGAGCACAAGGAGCAGCCGAGGGCTGACGGAGGCCCAGGGACAAGCACGGCTCATCCCAGCTTTGCCTGCCTGGAGAGCCCTGCAGCTGCAGCAAAAAGCCAGGCATCTGCGCTCCCAGGTGGCCGGCCGCACCGCTCCACCCCACAGCAACTCCCTCCTTTGCCCTTCACCCTTCCCCATGCAACCCTGAGAAGGGCTCCAGCGTCCCTGCACACCAGCCCTCAGAGCACCCCTGGGGCTGTGGGCACGTCAGGTGCAGCTGTGTCCTGGCCACCATGGTGTGCACCGTGCAGTGTCTCTGTGCGTGTGGAGAGCGCGGGCGCGTGTGCGGATGTGTGTGCAGCGTCAATGGTGTGCCGGGCTGGCGCACGTGCACTGTGCAGGTGCAGGCCTGGCTGTGCGGGAGGGTCTTGGTGAGTGAGAGGTGTGAGCTGTGTGCGTAGCCGTCCTGTGGAGGGTAATGAAGGAAGGGGCATGTGTCTGTGCGTGTGTCTGTGCGCTGTGCTGAGAACGGGTTAGGCGGTGGTGTGCATGCACGTGCACTCTGTGGCGCGCGTGCCTGCATGCTGCAGCCCGTGTGTGGGCGATATTCTGTTCAGGCTCTACAAAATAACTGGAGGAGCACATGGGTTTGTACAGCTCTTCCTTTCATCTTTCAGGAGCACGCTTCCAGACTTCGCCGCAATAGTCACGTTTCCTCTGCACCACCAGCAAGTCCTGGTCCCTTTCCCTTTGAGCCTGGAGAGTCATCCGCTGCCCAGGGCTAGGGCATGGAAAAGGAACCGTTTGGTTTCAGGCACAGGCAGAAGGGCACGGAAATGCTGCAGGCCTAGCGCAGGGCACATCTTCTGGCCTCTGCCTCTGCTGGCATTCCTATGCTTTCTCGGATGGGCGAGGGGCCCCCTGGGGTGCGAGGCAAGGACATGACCACATGACTACCACGGGCAGGTAATCAGCCTGCACAGGAGTCAGGTGCGGGATGAGATTTTGGCCCAAACTGGCATCAAAGCACAGGGCAAGGCCTCCACGTGTGGAGACTTGGGGAGGCAAGGACGGAGCGTGCCTTTGGAAAAGGGAGAGCCAAAGCGTCGCTCCAGGAATCCTGTCACCTTGGGTAGCCCCCGTGTTCTGGTCCCACCTGGGAATCCTACCCCTGAGAGCCCAACACCTGCCCCTGGGCTGGAAGGCTGCCTGCTCCCAGGCCACAGCCTCCAAAGCCTGTTGCTCTCCCTCGACGGGTGCCAGAAAAAGACCCCCCCCCCCTCCCCTCCTCTGGGCTCCTCCTGGGTGTGGAAGGAAGGCCAGTGCAGGGGAAGGCAAAACAGCACCCCCAGCTGGAGAAATTTACCAGAGGAAGCGCTTCTCTTGGGAATTCCTCTGCCGATTCAGCTCTACCCTCTGCTTCCACTCTTCCCGACGCGCTTGGTAAGTCTCCAAGACTTGCAGGGTGTGGCTTGCTCGTACAGAAAGCTGCCTGCAAGAGCAGGGAAAAAGTTCCCTCTCCCCTTCTGGCTGAGGCCCTCCTGCCTCTCCCCTCCACCAGCCCCTGCACACCCGCTCCCGCTGGCGGTGCCCGCAGCCTTCAACTTGCCCCATGCAGCTTGGGGCTGCCTGGCATCGGGGCCTTGCCCAAGGCATTGCCACGTCAACAGAAATCAGGGGACACCATACCCAGCCCCATGGCTCAGGAACTGCGCTTCCTCACACCTCGGACAGGTGCTGCCACTGCACCTTTCCAGGCCGGGGCTGGGGCCGGGGCCCGGGCCCGGGCCCGGGCACACTTACTCTTTGTGCAGCCGCGGCAGTCTCTCGGGCTTCCTCTTCTCTGCTCGGGGCACGAAGGCAGCAGTGCTCGCCTCTTTCCCAAGCGGGGGCCCTGGTGAGGCTGGCCGAACCTCCGGCAGTGGTTCAGCATGCCGCCAAGCCTGCGTTGGCGCCAGAGGACAACTCTGAAGCTGCTTCTCACCTCCCTCACGTGCTCTCAACTCTCAGCACGGGGAGAAGCCAGCCACTACAGGGCCTGTGCGTCCCCCCAGCACACTTGTGTCTGCTTTGCCCTCAGAAAGCCCCATGAGGAGCACAGCGCCAGGCAGGGACCCTGCACTCGTAGCCTGGCCACGCTTCACCACACTTCCCTGCTGGCCCCTCTGCTTACCTGTGCTGCCTTGTGCTGATGCCCGCAAGCAGGAATTGCAGTTCGAGGTCTGCCTTGAGCAGGTCCTTCCTGCTTGCCGTCCTCTTCCGCCTTAGAGGAGCTCTCCCGAATTGTCTGCAGCCGGCTAAAAACACACAAGCCGCGTGAGCTGATTGGAGTTCCGGGTGAGGCTGTTCTGCATCTTGCGCTCACAAGTGGCTCGGGGCCAGCCTCTGCAGCACAAGGCAGTTCTGCTGGAGCATTTGGTGTAGCTGAGTCCTTGCGTTCATGTCAACAGTGAGGAAAGAAAGCCTTGAGCTGCAGCACTGGCAGCGGGCCCAGGAGGCCCTAAGGAAAGCTCGGGATGCCCAGGTGTGGGCCCTCTCTGGGTGGCACAAGGGGAAAACCAATGCCGTTTGCAGCACCCAGAGCCTGCAGAGACCACTAGGCACCTCCTGCCAAAGGCACTGAAGTCAGGGACGTGCTCAGAAAGACTCTGTTTTGGGGTGAAACGGGACTATTAGTGGGGGAGCCACTGTCGGGGAAGGAGGAAGTGTACCAGGCACACAAGCAAGCCCGGCATGTAGTTCTCTCTGGTATGTAGTTCTCTCTGGCACTCCTCCTGTGCCAGACAACCGCCACACCCCTGCCCCTGCCACCCCAGCCCAACAACCTTCGGAAGAAATTCACAGGCATTACGTCCAACCTAAAAAGCAGGGAAAACAGACCCTACTCTCTGCTGCTGGGGCAGGGGCTTCTGACTTTCACATTCCTCTGAGAAGTGCTCTCATTCCCACTGCAACCAAAGGAGGGCCCTTCACACCCATAGGGGAGCAGAAAAACACCCGCCACTGCTGCAGTACTTCTTGCATCAACGCCAGTCCCTGGGACACCACTTGACAACCTCACAGACTTCATACCCACAGAGCGTACAGAAACAGAAACAGCTCCCTCCCTCCCAGAAGCCCAAAAGCACACGGCCACCCGCATGCTTTGCTCCAAGAGCCTCACCTGGCAGCTGGCTTGTTTCCCCTGCTTTCCCATGCCTTTCCTCCCTTCCAGCTGGCCCCAGAGAACGGGGGTGGAGAAAGCCTTTCTCGAGACAGGAGGCGCCCACCACAAGCACTGCCTGGAAGTAGCAAGGCAGAGGAGGCTCCTCAGCAAGCATCGTTCTTTGTCACCATTTGAACAAGAAGGACAGGCAGCTGTGCTCCAGCATCGGACCAAAGAGCCCAATTCCCTTGGAGCTTTGCTCCCAAGCAGGTCTTAGGCCCTTGCTGGCGCACGATCGCGTCCAGCCTTTCCTTTCTGCAGGGCAGTCTTCTGCCCTAGAGTTCTGTGCTGCTTCTACTGCTTTCTCTAGCCCTTAGGCTTCAAAAAGGGGACATGGCTGGCAGGTCCTGGGGACCTCATGCTACTCTCTCCTTTGGCGTGGCTGCAGGCTGGAGGGCAGAGTGTCACACGAGAAGGGGAACAGATTCCTGCCCATCTCTAAGGCGCTCACATGCACAGACTTGCAAGCTAGAGCAGGGCCCCGAGTGCCAGGGCAAAGTGCCCCTCAGCAGTGGCAGCTGCAGTTGGAGCTGCACAACTGCCCCAAGAGCCCCTTCCAGGAGGAGTGCCCCCAGATCTGTCGTGATGAGCAAAGAGAGGCACAGGAGAAGCAGGCCACTAGGCCCGGCACGGCATGTTAAGCTTGCCTCCAGCCCCTCCGCTGCACAGGACAAAAGGAAAACAAACACACCTCTCTCACCAGCCAGCTGGCACTTTACCTTTTCCCTCAGTCTGCTTGTTCTGCTCCCTGTCTTTTGCCGGCCCGCCTTTGGCAGCCTCCCGACACCCTCCGGAGGAAGATGCTGGTCGCACAGGCACAGGCGTGATGACCTCACCCTCACTCCTGGAAACAAGAAAGGGACGAGAGAGACGCTGACAGCAGAGCCTTGCAGAAACCTCCTCTACATGCTTGCCCTCCATCTAGAAAGAGAAAGTCACCAAAAGACTTGTTGGCCGCCCTTCACATCGCAGTCGGACAGAGTCTACGCAAGAAACAACCCCTTCAAAGAGCTCCAAGAGCACAAGGTCACCCTCAGCCTTTTCTCCAAGAGCCTCACCTGGCAGGCAACTTCCTTCCTTTGCTTTTCCACTCCTCCTGCTTTCTCCCCCCAGCACCAGGTGACGCAGGTGGCAAAGGCCTTTCTTGAGCAAGCAGGCACGCAGCAGGAGCACTCCCTGCAGGCAGGAAAGGAGAAGGCTCTGCAGAAAGCGTCTTTGGGAGCACTTGGTCCAGAAGGACAGGCAGATCTGCTCCAGCACCGCATCAAACAGCCTGATCCCCCGGGAGCCGCGCTCTCTAAGAGCTCTTGCTCCCTAGCACGTCCTTGGCACACCTTAGCAGCCTCTTAGCAGTCCACCTTAGCAGCCTCTTAGCAGTCCTCTCCAGGCAATCTTGCTCCCCACCTTCACATGCCCGGCATCCGCCAGAGAGGCAGACCCCCTCCAGCGCTGACACCTCGGGCCCAAATGTCCTAAAGCGAAAGAGGAGCTTGCGCCGGCCACCAGGGCGCAGCACCCCGGGGCAAAACTCTCCCAGGCAGCACATCCTGACCAGGGCTCCAACCACCTACCTACTGCCGAGGACCAACGGAACAAACACGCGCACACACACAAACACACGCCCGCCTGCACACCCTCCTCTCGCTCGCCAGTCACCTGTGGCCTGACCTTTTCCATCCGCCCGCTCTTCCTCTTTCGGGCGTGTCCGGGATCCCTTGCAGGAAGACGCCACTTGCTGCTTCTCACGGGGAAGCTTCAACTCAAATCTGGAAATGACAAGACGCCACGGTGAAGAGAAGGCACCACTTCCCCTTTGCCTCCTGCCGGCCTTGTACTCAGAAAGAAGGCCTTTCGGGGCACGTGGGGCCCTCCAGGCTCACCCAAGACATGCTTAGGTCACAAACACAGGCCCTGTATGGATCGGGTGCCTTCCACACGATGCCTTTCCTCGGCCAGCCACACACAGCACATTCGGGAACCTTGGCTTTTGGAAGCCTCACCCACGAGAAAGAGACCAGTCACAGGAAAATGTGGCCCCCATTCCTCTCTAGGCCTAAGATTGGTTAGCAGTGCCAAACACCGCCACTATTGCCTGTTCCACCCTGGGGAGACCCCCAGAGTCCCAAGTACTTGCAGACAGCAAGCTAGGAAAGAGTTGCTCCGCAGCAAGTCCTTCCTGAGGAGACAAGCTCCAGCAGGACGCTGCTACCAAGCACGAGCTGAGAAGCAAACGTACCGTGGCAACATGAAGACGCTTCTGGGACCCATGCGGAAAGCCGCGCTCCTTCTTCCTTTTACCACCAGGTGTCTCGTCCCTGGCGTCTGAAACAGACACCGAGGTACGTGAGAGCATGCCAGCGCCATTACTGCCTTGCTCCTAAAGGCAGCAAATCTTTCTTGGGCTCAGGGAAGATGCTGCCCCTGGGACACCCTGAAACAAAGCTGTCTTTCCAAATACTAGCCCTCAACGAGGAAAGCAGAAGATGCCCAGCTCAGAGTGCAGAAGGAGGAACACCGTTGCCAGGCGCTTTGCAAGGGCGAGACTCAAGACGGTCAAGGAGGACGCTCCTTCTCTCTGCCTGCAGACATCAGGCACAGGAGAAGGCGTGTGGTTCGCCAGGGTTTCTGCAGGCTGGCGTTTGCCTCTGGAAGGTCTTGCTCTGCCCCTTCTTGGAAAGACAACTCCTGGCTCAGGCGTGCTCTTAGCCCCACAGTGTCTCCAAGCATTCACATGCTTGCATCCATCGCGTGGAAGAGCAGAAAGAGCCGGCCCTTGCTCGGCCTCTGCCCGGTGGCTAAGACCTGCGGGTGCCAACTCCCTCATGGGGGTGCAAGCAGCTGGGCAGGGCCTGATGAGGGATCTTTGGGAACACAGCCTGACCCAAAGGCCCTGGCCCTGGCCCAGAGAACACGCTGGGCAGAGCCCCCCAAGACAGCAGCAGAGAGAAGGAAGAGACAGGCCCGGGAACCAGTGGCTGGGCTACAGCCTTCTTGCATCTCTCTGAGCAAATCTGTTGGCCCTCTGCAGGAGCGAGCCCTTCAGCTCTGACTGCTTTCACATCGCAGCTGCCTAAGGACACCTGGCAGCTTGCGCTCAAGGACAGGGCCCCACGAGAGAGCTGGGGAAGGGCGTTGGGCTGGCGCAAGGAGACATGCCAAGCAGCGGGCGGATGCACGCGTGGCCCAGAAGAGCCTCGCTCATGCCGCAAGGGCCTCCAGGGGCCCTGGGAAGGCCTGATTAGCGCCAGAGTCATCGACTTACCCCCAGCAGAGCTTCTAGCAGCTTTCCAGTGCCATCCATGCTGAGGAGGAAGTCGTCATAAAACCTCATTGTCACTTCCTTCTTCCGTACAGAAAGAATGCCAATGCCCTTGAAGACAAAGTCCACGTCCTGTCTTTTTGACATGGCCCAGAAGAACGCCATCGCAGTCTCATGTATGGAACACTGCACCGTTGTCAAAGGCATGCGGGCACACACGGAGAGATTCTTGTACTGCAGAGGGACTATTCTTACGTCACCTAGACCGCAGCAAAAGACGAACAACGTCACCTCGGCAGCAGGCTCCAAGAACAAGGGGACAAGACTTTCTGGCAAGACGCTGCTGCTACAGAGCAGGCTCTTGAATCCCCTGCTGCAGCGCCTAGGAGCGGTTTATGGAGTCCCTCCTGGGAAGAGGCCGAGCACTCTGCAAACTCACGGGCTCAGGGGGGCAGCAGTCATTTGGCCAGGGCAGGAAGCAAAAGAAGAAAACTAACCATCCCGTAGGAACCCTTGACCGGAGGGCAGGACAAGGCGGGCAGATGGGTGCAGGGCCCACGACAAAGGGCCCGGCGCCACGCCATTGTGCCCTCTGGCTAAGCCGATGCCACGTCGATAGATACAAGGGCGAAGCAAAGTGCAAGGACGGCACCGCCGCCCGTAAGGACCATTCGGCCCCTCTGGCCCTTGGTAGCCAGCAAAAGTCTCCCTGCGCTGCTGGGGCCAGCGGCCTATCCCTCCCACGCACCCCGCTGCAGGCGTATTACTAGCAAAGCACACCCGGGGGCCCCTCTGAGCACCTGCTCCTGGCTGGCCTGTCCAGCTCAAACAAGCCAAAGTTGCTCTCAGGCCACTTTGAGGCGTTCAGCCATGTCTTCAGAGCAGTTGGCCTGCCCCTCAAGCTTGGGACAAGGGCAGGCAAAGGTTTTTAACCTGTCTTCTTACCAGGAATGTCTTCTTGAGCGCCCCTGGCCTGGTATTCCTGGGCAACAACCTCCGAAATACGAAACATGGGTCTCCGAACGATCGAAAGCTCCCCGTTCACGGAGCACTTGGAGTGCTTCAGAACATAGAACACCCCCACTCCTAGTATCTTGACACCCTGAGAACAGCAGCAAAGAGGGAGAGAAGGAACAAGCATCAGTAGCCTGGAGACACAAAAACTGTCCGATGGCTTGCCAGAGCGTGGGGGCTGCTGCTCTGCGCCCTGCCCACCCCTAGCATGCCGAGGGCAAGATGGGCCACTTGGGAAAGCTTTGGAGAGAAAGCACGTACTCCAGACCTTTCTTTCCTCTTGCTCCTCTGCTCTCCTCAAAAATCTCTTTGCACAAGCAACAGCAGAGACAACATTCCTCCCCTCCATACAGGTGGGGGGAGGGGGTGGCAGGGAGGGGAGCAGGGGGCATTTCCAACAGTGGGCACCAAGTCCTTGGCACTCTGTGGCACAGGGATGTCAGGGCCAGGCAAACCGCCAGCATTTCCGGAGGGGAGGAACAGGACACAAGACCCACCTTGTTCTCTGCCAAGCGCTCTAGAATGTATTCTGAGACGCTGTCCCAAATGCTAACAATCTCTGGAAAGCAAGGCAAAGAGGTATCATGCGCCAAGTCGGCAAGCTCACTACCTTTCAGCACCCCGCTCCCCAGGCAGGTGGCAAGTGCAGGTGAGATGAAACGTACCGCCACCCCAAGCCAAAACACGCAAGGCGCTCCCCAGGACGGCCCTTCCGGACCTCAGCCGCAAGGACACTGCAGGGACGCCTCCGCCCACTTCTAAGCAAGGCTCCTGTCCTTTCAGGTGGCCATGCCAAAGGGCGACCCACCCGCTCGGGAAACGGGGACTAGGTTCCCACAGCAGCGAGAAGACCGTGCAGTGCCTACCCACAGGAGTCACCCACGCTCAGGGCAGCCCCAGCTGCCTCCCCTGCAGGGACCATTTTCACCTCCATTCAACGCCTGCACACACACACGCTCTGCACGGCCACCCGAGCAGCCCCAGCCCTTTCAGCCAGCTGCCAGCTCAGGGCACGCAATCCCCACTGCGAGGCAACCCACGGCTTCTGCCTGCACCTGCCCTGGAAGGCATGGGCAGAGGAAGCTCCTCAGGACAACGAGCCAGCCGGCCCGGCTGCCAAACTCACCCCTGGGCTGCCAACGGTCGAGCGGCCTGCTCTCCCGTGCCACCCACTCGCCCTGCCCAGCCCTCCCCTACAGAGCCCAGCGCTTCCACTGCCTGTCTCGCAGCTCATACCGTCTACAGCCTTACCGTAACGGTTGAGATTCCTGAGCGTTGGAAACATGTCATGCCACAGTTTCGCCATCTTCGCGCCCCCTCGCGCTCAATGGGGCCCTGTAGCAGGAGGGTGCCGAGGAAACTTCTCCTCCCAGGAGCCGCCTCCGCCTCCTCCTCTGCACTTCCCCAGGTAGGCTCCAGCGCTGTCGCGCGGCCTCCCTTCGCCCTCTCGGTGCGCTGCAAAGCAGCTCCTCCAGAGAAGAGCGGTGGCGAGAGCAGCCCCAGCACCTGCACGTGCCAAGGCCTCGCAGGGAAGTGTGGGCAGGGCTCGGGGGCCCCGTGGCGGGAGGGGAGCTGTGACTGTGATGCGGCATGTCCCACTGTGAGCCCAGCCCGTGTCACCAAGGGGCTCACAGGCACCCTTACCGTCCAAAGCATTTCTCTTGGGCCCACAGGAGGGGCAATTTCACAGCCCCAGAGCAGCCAGACCGCAAAGGGGTTTCAGCAGGTCTCCGCTCTGACCTCCTGCTGCAAGTGCGGCTGACCAGAGCAGACTTCCCAGGCCCGGGCGCCACTGAGGGGCCACTGGCTCCATGGATTCCCCCACCACCCCGGGCCCCTGGGCCAGTGCTCCACCACCCTTAGGCTACAGCGCTTTTCCCCGTCTCTCATGGCAATTGCCCCCACTGCCACTACTGCCATTGCCCATCCTCCCGGCCCCCCCCCACCCGGCACCTCTGGGAAGGCTCTGCCTCCACCCTCTCACCCCCCTCCCGTTAGGCCCCTGCCGCCTGATCCTCTTGCGCCTTCTCTTCTCCCGGCTCAACAGCCCCACGCCCTCAGCCTCTCCTCGCACTGCTGGGCTCCAGCTGCCCACCAGCTCCCAGCCCGCCCCACAACGAACGGCTCCTCCAGGGCCACGCTCCCTTCCTGGTGTCCCTGCCCCCCTGCAGCTCCCCCACGGGCCACAGTCCCCTCAGAGGCGCACCTCCTCTGGCATGAAGCGCCTCCTTCCAAAAGTACCTCTCCAGCCATGTCCCCAGCAACGGCTCCTTGCACGGCTCGCCTTCGCTTCCTTCTGCTTTTCTCCAGAAACACGCCTCTGCACCCTTCTCCTCACGAGTGCCCCTTCGTGTGGCCTCCTGTGGCTCCACGGAGGCCGCCCCCAGCTGCGGGATCTGCGGCCCTGCTGCCGCATGCCCCAGGCAGGGGCCGGGCCTCGGTGCCCCGCTCCTCCCTCCCTCCCTCCCTCCCTGCCTGCCTGCCTGCCTGCCTGCCCGCCCGCTGCCCCAGCGTTGGGGGAAAGCCTTGCCCGGGCCCTGGGCGGCGCTGCGGGCTCCCTGCTGTGCCCAGAGCCCCCGGCCCCGCACGGGCAGCCCCGAGCAGCACGCCCAGGTGGCACTGCTTGCTGCGCAGTAAGGACTGGTGCCAGGGACTGTCGGGGATGGGGGAGGCCCCACTGCCTGCGGGGAGGCGGGAGGCAGGCAGCGTTGAGCCGGGGCCCGGCAGCCCACCGGGAGCTGGTGGGGGTGTGGGGCAGAGCCATAGCAAGGGAAGGGGCCAGAGTGCAGGAGGCAATCCCAGGTGCCCCTTCCCCGAGCAGAGGGGCCTGGGAGAAGGCAGGGGGTCAGGGCCGGGCCGGGGGCTGGTGGCCGGGTGCTTGGCAGCGCCATGCTGACCTGCTCATGCCAGGGCATGGCTGCTTTGCGCCGATTGCAGGCAGTGTCCCCCCGCGGAGGAGCTGGCCCCTGCTGGCTTCCCCTTGGGCCATGCAGCTGCCTGCCAGTGCTCAAGGTCCCGCCGGGGCTCCAGCGACACTGGGAGAGGTGCCGAGGGGGCACCGGCTGCTGCTAGCAACTTCCCGGGGACCCCTGAGGCAGTGGCTGGTGCTGAGGGAAGGGCAGCGGGCAAGGAGCCGCAGGCAGCACTTGTTTGACCCATGCGTTGCCTCTGCTTGCAGGCCACACTGCCCAAGGCATTGGGACTTGAGCGCGGCAGCCAGGCGAGGCAGGGCAGCTGCCGCTGAGGCAGCAGAGCCAAGCCCCAAGCCCCTCCGCTCGGTGAGGCTTGGGAAGGGCAGAGCTGGGAGAAGCTGGTGCCCCTCAAACCTCGTTCTCCCAGCAGAGCAGAGGGCACGTAAGGCAGCGCTTTCAGCCAGTGAAAATTGCTGGCTCATGCCTTCCTTTTTCAGAGGCCTGGTTTGCGCAAGGCCAGCGGTGCTGCCTGCCCACCAGTGCCCACCCAGGCTGCGGTCGGAGGAGACCTGCTCCTTGCATTGGTCCCGACCAGAGTTCGGCACCAGAAGACACAGCCCCTGAGGGGGCACCGCAGCACACAAGTGTGGCTTGGCATGCCTGGCTCACCAGCAGAAAGGGACCATGCAGACTAAGGTGGAGTCAATCAGCCAGAACGGAGCACAGAGCAACAATACAGTTGAAAACACAAAGCCTAGCTAAGTGTGTGTGAGGTTCCCCGTGGGGAGCCCCGTGATGCTTCTGGGGAGGCCTTGGGCAGGGAGGTGCCTCCTGCCGAGGCCCCCGGCAGCTGGGATGCCGGCTGCAGGGCTTTCGGCAGCTCCAGCTTCCCTCTTCCTGCCCTGCCAGGGGTGAAGGCCAGGCTGCCTGCAGGGATGGGCTACTGCCGCCCCCAGGCCTCCTGAGGAGGGGCAGTGCAGCCCCAAAACCACCTTGCAAAGCCGGCAGCCCTGGGCGTGGGCTGAGGTGGGTGCCAGGGTGCACGCTGGAGCGCAGACTCTGGGATCCACAGGCCTCCAAGGCTAGGGCCTGCAGGGCCAGGGCAGGGATGACGAGGCTCTGGGGCTCTGACCCTGCAAGAGAGACCGCAGGAACACCTTGTGCTGGCCCTGGGCTGAGAGCAGAGGGGAGCAGGAGGCTTCGTGGCCTCCACGCCCCAAACCAACAGCAAATTTGTGCCCAAAAGCTCTCAGAGGAGGCTTCAGTCCCGGTCAGCTGCCCGTGTCCTGCACTGATTTCGTATGCTCAAACCTTGTGATGGGCAGAAGGCAACATGCTTGTACCCCAAGGCAGCCCCCTTTAGTGGCCAAGCCAAGGACCTGCTCTTAGCATCACTGCAGGAGTAACCGTCTAATTAAAGGCTTGCAATTAGCCCACCTCCAATTAGTGCACAGCAACTCAAACAAAGGGTCTTCTTAAAGGACAAGTCTCCTTAATGCAACCTAAATGGTCCTACGTTCCCTGTGCAGGGGCGACCCTTCTACATCCCCCACCGCCAAGGCTGCGGCGCGCATGGGCATGGGCATGGGCATTGGCTTCAGGGTCCCAGCTCCTTCCTCAGTGGGAGGCGGCTGCTGCTGGTGGCTTCCTCCATCGCATAGTTGGGCTGACACTATTAAGCCTGCTCCTAATAGGCTCTCTTAAGGCTAATAATGTGGCATACATAGCCAACAAATGCTAGAAGGAGTCACCAAAACTAAAGCAGCATTTTAAAATGCAACTCCTACATTTAGCATCGAGGAAATAAGCCCCTCCACCTTACTCCCAATTTGACACTCTCGGGAGAGTGCTTTAGGGGATGCTAATGCGTGTTTTGCCCTTCCTTGCTCCAACACGGGTCAGGCTCAGCACAGTGGAGAGGGAAAGACTCTGGCGGGGCGGAGGGGGTGGGGTGCGAGCTTTGTGCTCGCCCAGGGCCCTGCACTGGCCCCCTCCTCTGTCCTGCCCCTGAACACCCCAGACTACGTTGGCTACAGTCGCCTGCTCCTTGCCAGGCCTTTGTGTTGACTCTGATGAGCCTTTGGGCGTTTCATGTCACTCTAGGAGCTGGAAGAGAGCCTGCCTCATGACACGGGGTTGCAAGGAGAGCCACTGGCCGTGGAAGAGGACTGCTTGCCTGGCCTCGCTCAGGAGTCCCATCCTGCCCACCCCGGGCATCTCTCTCTTTCCTGCCCGCTGACACGGTCTTTCTCCGGAGGGAAGCAGTGAGGCTACATCTCCGCACAGTGCTGGGTGGCCTGGGGAAGGCCGGGCACATGCCAAGCGGGGAGCTGGACACAGGTCTCCAGCGAGTGCTGTCGGGGGGCTGGCACCGGTGCCTGGGGCACGTGTGCTCCAGGCACTTCCCAAATAAGCTCCACTGGTGCGGCCTCCTCTTCACCTGGATGTTGAGTTCCAGGGCCTCCTGCCACGCCTCCTCCAGCAGGAACAGGGCCTGCGCAGGCGTACTGCTTTCCTGCCCTTCAGCCTGCTCCTGGTTGCTGGGGAATGCAGGTGTGCGGGCATGTCCGGGTGTCCTGCCTCATTTCAGCAGGGTCACTTGCTCCTGCTGGTTCCTTCTGTGGCCCCACCTGGCCTCACAGAGCCCCACATCCTGCCCGTCAACCCCAAGGGGGACGCAAGGCCCTCAGCTCACCCAAGAGAGAACCCCCAACCTCCCTCTGCTCGTCCACCCACCCGCCTCAGCATATAGCACGGCCCAAGGCCCATCCCTGGGCCCTGGCACTGTCACGGTCCCTCTCCTGACCACAGGACCCACTGGCGCTGGTGAGTGCCCAAGCAGTTAGGCCGCTGTCTTTTCTCCCACGGCCAGTGACTTGCAGGGCTGTGCAGGACCCAGGAGTCCTGCTGGCCTGTCCCTCCATAACGTACCAGGGGCAGGGAGTCGCAGAGCTGCACCTCGGAGGTGCTCTGGGGCCTAGCAAGTGCAGGGGACCGGAGGGGGCCTGGGAGCATGCCTGGGGCCACTGGCACATCAGGACAGGGCAGGAGCCCAGGAGGGAGAATCCAAGCACACGGGTAGCAGGCCCGGCCGGCCCTGCCGAGCTCCACTGGGTTGAAGAGCGGCCCAGCAGGGGCTGTGCAGGGCGGGGAAATGGGGACTGCTCCCCAGCCTCACAGCCCCAGCCTGCGGGGCTGAGGGGCTGCCCTGGCCCACAGGGCCCTGGCCCACGCGTTTGCACATGGGAAGGGAGGCATCTGCACCTCCAGGCAGCAGTCAGCGGCTGGCAGGGTAGGGAGACTACGGGCCCTGCGGCAGATGAGCAGAGCCCGTGGGAGCACAAGGAGCAGCCGAGGGCTGACGGAGGCCCAGGGACAAGCACGGCTCATCCCAGCTTTGCCTGCCTGGAGAGCCCTGCAGCTGCAGCAAAAAGCCAGGCATCTGCGCTCCCAGGTGGCCGGCCGCACCGCTCCACCCCACAGCAACTCCCTCCTTTGCCCTTCACCCTTCCCCATGCAACCCTGAGAAGGGCTCCAGCGTCCCTGCACACCAGCCCTCAGAGCACCCCTGGGGCTGTGGGCACGTCAGGTGCAGCTGTGTCCTGGCCACCATGGTGTGCACCGTGCAGTGTCTCTGTGCGTGTGGAGAGCGCGGGCGCGTGTGCGGATGCGTGTGCAGCGTCAATGGTGTGCCGGGCTGGCGCACGAGCACTGTGCAGGTGCAGGCCTGGCTGTGCAGGAGGGTCTTGGTGAGTGAGAGGTGTGAGCTGTGTGCGTAGCCGTCCTGTGGAGGGTAATGAAGGAAGGGGCATGTGTCTGTGCGTGTGTCTGTGCGCTGTGCTGAGAACGGGTTAGGCGGTGGTGTGCATGCACGTGCACTCTGTGGCGCGCGTGCCTGCATGCTGCGGCCCGTGTGTGGGCGATATTCTGTTCAGGCTCTACAAAATAACTGGAGGAGCACATGGGTTTGTACAGCTCTTCCTTTCATCTTTCAGGAGCACGCTTCCAGACTTCGCCGCAATAGTCACGTTTCCTCTGCACCACCAGCAAGTCCTGGTCCCTTTCCCTTTGAGCCTGGAGAGTCATCCGCTGCCCAGGGCTAGGGCATGGAAAAGGAACCGTTTGGTTTCAGGCACAGGCAGAAGGGCACGGAAATGCTGCAGGCCTAGCGCAGGGCACATCTTCTGGCCTCTGCCTCTGCTGGCATTCCTATGCTTTCTCGGATGGGCGAGGGGCCCCCTGGGGTGCGAGGCAAGGACATGACCACATGACTACCACAGGCAGGTAATCAGCCTGCACAGGAGTCAGGCGCGGGATGAGACTTTGGCCCAAACTGGCATCAAAGCACACGGCAAGGCCTCCACGTGTGGAGACTTGGGGAGGCAAGGACGGAGCGTGCCTTTGGAAAAGGGAGAGCCAAAGCGTCGCTCCAGGAATCCTGTCACCTTGGGTCGCCCCCGTGTTCTGGTCCCACCTGGGAATCCTACCCCTGAGAGCCCAACACCTGCCCCTGGGCTGGAAGGCTGCCTGCTCCCAGGCCACAGCCTCCAAAGCCTGTTGCTCTCCCTCGACGGGTGCCAGAAAAAGACCCCCCCCTTCCCCTCCTCTGGGCTGCTCCTGGGTGTGGAAGGAAGGCCAGTGCAGGGGAAGGCAAAACAGCACCCCCAGCTGGAGAAATTTACCAGAGGAAGCGCTTCTCTTGGGAATTCCTCTGCCGATTCAGCTCTACCCTCTGCTTCCACTCTTCCCGACGCGCTTGGTAAGTCTCCAAGACTTGCAGGGTGTGGTTTGCTCGTACAGAAAGCTGCCTGCAAGAGCAGGGAAAAAGTTCCCTCTCCCCTTCTGGCTGAGGCCCTCCTGCCTCTCCCCTCCACCAGCCCCTGCACACCCGCTCCCGCTGGCGGTGCCCGCAGCCTTCAACTTGCCCCATGCAGCTTGGGGCTGCCTGGCATCGGGGCCTTGCCCAAGGCATTGCCACGTCAACAGAAATCAGGGGACACCATACCCAGCCCCATGGCTCAGGAACTGCGCTTCCTCACACCTCGGACAGGTGCTGCCACTGCACCTTTCCAGGCCGGGGCTGGGGCCGGGGCCCGGGCCCGGGCACACTTACTCTTTGTGCAGCCGCGGCAGTCTCTCGGGCTTCCTCTTCTCTGCTCGGGGCACGAAGGCAGCAGTGCTCGCCTCTTTCCCAAGCGGGGGCCCTGGTGAGGCTGGCCGAACCTCCGGCAGTGGTTCAGCATGCCGCCAAGCCTGCGTTGGCGCCAGAGGACAACTCTGAAGCTGCTTCTCACCTCCCTCACGTGCTCTCAACTCTCAGCACGGGGAGAAGCCAGCCACTACAGGGCCTGTGCGTCCCCCCAGCACACTTGTGTCTGCTTTGCCCTCAGAAAGCCCCATGAGGAGCACAGCGCCAGGCAGGGACCCTGCACTCGTAGCCTGGCCACGCTTCACCACACTTCCCTGCTGGCCCCTCTGCTTACCTGTGCTGCCTTGTGCTGATGCCCGCAAGCAGGAATTGCAGTTCGAGGTCTGCCTTGAGCAGGTCCTTCCTGCTTGCCGTCCTCTTCCGCCTTAGAGGAGCTCTCCCGAATTGTCTGCAGCCGGCTAAAAACACACAAGCCGCGTGAGCTGATTGGAGTTCCGGGTGAGGCTGTTCTGCATCTTGCGCTCACAAGTGGCTCGGGGCCAGCCTCTGCAGCACAAGGCAGTTCTGCTGGAGCATTTGGTGTAGCTGAGTCCTTGCGTTCATGTCAACAGTGAGGAAAGAAAGCCTTGAGCTGCAGCACTGGCAGCGGGCCCAGGAGGCCCTAAGGAAAGCTCGGGATGCCCAGGTGTGGGCCCTCTCTGGGTGGCACAAGGGGAAAACCAATGCCGTTTGCAGCACCCAGAGCCTGCAGAGACCACTAGGCACCTCCTGCCAAAGGCACTGAAGTCAGGGACGTGCTCAGAAAGACTCTGTTTTGGGGTGAAACGGGACTATTAGTGGGGGAGCCACTGTCGGGGAAGGAGGAAGTGTACCAGGCACACAAGCAAGCCCGGCATGTAGTTCTCTCTGGTATGTAGTTCTCTCTGGCACTCCTCCTGTGCCAGACAACCGCCACACCCCTGCCCCTGCCACCCCAGCCCAACAACCTTCGGAAGAAATTCACAGGCATTACGTCCAACCTAAAAAGCAGGGAAAACAGACCCTACTCTCTGCTGCTGGGGCAGGGGCTTCTGACTTTCACATTCCTCTGAGAAGTGCTCTCATTCCCACTGCAACCAAAGGAGGGCCCTTCACACCCATAGGGGAGCAGAAAAACACCCGCCACTGCTGCAGTACTTCTTGCATCAACGCCAGTCCCTGGGACACCACTTGACAACCTCACAGACTTCATACCCACAGAGCGTACAGAAACAGAAACAGCTCCCTCCCTCCCAGAAGCCCAAAAGCACACGGCCACCCGCATGCTTTGCTCCAAGAGCCTCACCTGGCAGCTGGCTTGTTTCCCCTGCTTTCCCATGCCTTTCCTCCCTTCCAGCTGGCCCCAGAGAACGGGGGTGGAGAAAGCCTTTCTCGAGACAGGAGGCGCCCACCACAAGCACTGCCTGGAAGTAGCAAGGCAGAGGAGGCTCCTCAGCAAGCATCGTTCTTTGTCACCATTTGAACAAGAAGGACAGGCAGCTGTGCTCCAGCATCGGACCAAAGAGCCCAATTCCCTTGGAGCTTTGCTCCCAAGCAGGTCTTAGGCCCTTGCTGGCGCACGATCGCAGTCTTCTGCCCTAGAGTTCTGTGCTGCTTCTACTGCTTTCTCTAGCCCTTAGGCTTCAAAAAGGGGACATGGCTGGCAGGTCCTGGGGACCTCATGCTACTCTCTCCTTTGGCGTGGCTGCAGGCTGGAGGGCAGAGTGTCACACGAGAAGGGGAACAGATTCCTGCCCATCTCTAAGGCGCTCACATGCACAGACTTGCAAGCTAGAGCAGGGCCCCGAGTGCCAGGGCAAAGTGCCCCTCAGCAGTGGCAGCTGCAGTTGGAGCTGCACAACTGCCCCGAGAGCCCCTTCCAGGAGGAGTGCCCCCAGATCTGTCGTGATGAGCAAAGAGAGGCACAGGAGAAGCAGGCCACTAGGCCCGGCACGGCATGTTAAGCTTGCCTCCAGCCCCTCCGCTGCACAGGACAAAAGGAAAACAAACACACCTCTCTCACCAGCCAGCTGGCACTTTACCTTTTCCCTCAGTCTGCTTGTTCTGCTCCCTGTCTTTTGCCGGCCCGCCTTTGGCAGCCTCCCGACACCCTCCGGAGGAAGATGCTGGTCGCACAGGCACAGGCGTGATGACCTCACCCTCACTCCTGGAAACAAGAAAGGGACGAGAGAGACGCTGACAGCAGAGCCTTGCAGAAACCTCCTCTACATGCTTGCCCTCCATCTAGAAAGAGAAAGTCACCAAAAGACTTGTTGGCCGCCCTTCACGTTGCAGTCGGACAGAGTCTACGCAAGAAACAACCCCTTCAAAGAACTCCAAGAGCACAAGGTCACCCTCAGCCTTTTCTCCAAGAGCCTCACCTGGCAGGCAACTTCCTTCCTTTGCTTTTCCACTCCTCCTGCTTTCTCCCCCCAGCACCAGGTGACGCAGGTGGCAAAGGCCTTTCTTGAGCAAGCAGGCACGCAGCAGGAGCACTCCCTGCAGGCAGGAAAGGAGAAGGCTCTGCAGAAAGCATCTTTGGGAGCACTTGGTCCAGAAGGACAGGCAGATCTGCTCCAGCACCGCATCAAACAGCCTGATCCCCCGGGAGCCGCGCTCTCTAAGAGCTCTTGCTCCCTAGCACGTCCTTGGCACACCTTAGCAGCCTCTTAGCAGTCCACCTTAGCAGCCTCTTAGCAGTCCTCTCCAGGCAATCTTGCTCCCCACCTTCACACGCCCGGCATCCGCCAGAGAGGCAGACCCCCTCCAGCACTGACACCTCGGGCCCAAATGTCCTAAAGCGAAAGAGGAGCTTGCGCTGGCCACCAGGGCGCAGCACCCCGGGGCAAAACTCTCCCAGGCAGCACATCCTGACCAGGGCTCCAACCACCTACCTACTGCCGAGGACCAACGGAACAAACACGCGCACACACACAAACACACGCCCGCCTGCACACCCTCCTCTCGCTCGCCAGTCACCTGTGGCCTGACCTTTTCCGTCCGCCCGCTCTTCCTCTTTCGGGCGTGTCCGGGATCCCTTGCAGGAAGACGCCACTTGCTGCTTCTCACGGGGAAGCTTCAACTCAAATCTGGAAATGACATGCTTAGGTCACAAACACAGGCCCTGTATGGATCGGGTGCCTTCCACACGATGCCTTTCCTCGGCCAGCCACACACAGCACATTCGGGAACCTTGGCTTTTGGAAGCCTCACCCACAAGAAGGAGACCAGTCACAGGAAAATGTGGCCCCCATTCCTCTCTAGGCCTAAGATTGGTTAGCAGTGCCAAACACCGCCACTATTGCCTGTTCCACCCTGGGGAGACCCCCAGAGTCCCAAGTACTTGCAGACAGCAAGCTAGGAAAGAGTTGCTCCGCAGCAAGTCCTTCCTGAGGAGACAAGCTCCAGCAGGACGCTGCTACCAAGCACGAGCTGAGAAGCAAACGTACCGTGGCAACATGAAGACGCTTCTGGGACCCATGCGGAAAGCCGCGCTCCTTCTTCCTTTTACCACCAGGTGTCTCGTCCCTGGCGTCTGAAACAGACACCGAGGTACGTGAGAGCATGCCAGCGCCATTACTGCCTTGCTCCTAAAGGCAGCAAATCTTTCTTGGGCTCAGGGAAGATGCTGCCCCTGGGACACCCTGAAACAAAGCTGTCTTTCCAAATACTAGCCCTCAACGAGGAAAGCAGAAGATGCCCAGCTCAGAGTGCAGAAGGAGGAACACCGTTGCCAGGCATTTTGCAAGGGCGAGACTCAAGACGGTCAAGGAGGACGCTCCTTCTCTCTGCCTGCAGACATCAGGCACAGGAGAAGGCGTGTGGTTCGCCAGGGTTTCTGCAGGCTGGCGTTTGCCTCTGGAAGGTCTTGCTCTGCCCCTTCTTGGAAAGACAACTCCTGGCTCAGGCGTGCTCTTAGCCCCACAGTGTCTCCAAGCATTCACATGCTTGCATCCATCGCGTGGAAGAGCAGAAAGAGCCGGCCCTTGCTCGGCCTCTGCCCGGTGGCTAAGACCTGCGGGTGCCAACTCCCTCATGGGGGTGCAAGCAGCTGGGCAGGGCCTGATGAGGGATCTTTGGGAACACAGCCTGACCCAAAGGCCCTGGCCCTGGCCCAGAGAACACGCTGGGCAGAGCCCCCCAAGACAGCAGCAGAGAGAAGGAAGAGACAGGCCCGGGAACCAGTGGCTGGGCTACAGCCTTCTTGCATCTCTCTGAGCAAATCTGCTGGCCCTCTGCAGGAGCGAGCCCTTCAGCTCTGACTGCTTTCACATCGCAGCTGCCTAAGGACACCTGGCAGCTTGCGCTCAAGGACAGGGCCCCACGAGAGAGCTGGGGAAGGGCGTTGGGCTGGCGCAAGGAGACATGCCAAGCAGCGGGCGGATGCACGCGTGGCCCAGAAGAGCCTCGCTCATGCCGCAAGGGCCTCCAGGGGCCCTGGGAAGGCCTGATTAGCGCCAGAGTCATCGACTTACCCCCAGCAGAGCTTCTAGCAGCTTTCCAGTGCCATCCATGCTGAGGAGGAAGTCGTCATAAAACCTCATTGTCACTTCCTTCTTCCGTACAGAAAGAATGCCAATGCCCTTGAAGACAAAGTCCACGTCCTGTCTTTTTGACATGGCCCAGAAGAACGCCATCGCGGTCTCATGTATGGAACACTGCACCGTTGTCAAAGGCATGCGGGCACACACGGAGAGATTCTTGTACTGCAGAGGGACTATTCTTACGTCACCTAGACCGCAGCAAAAGACGAACAACGTCACCTCGGCAGCAGGCTCCAAGAACAAGGGGACAAGACTTTCTGGCAAAACGCTGCTGCTACAGAGCAGGCTCTTGAATCCCCTGCTGCAGCGCCTAGGAGCGGTTTATGGAGTCCCTCCTGGGAAGAGGCCGAGCACTCTGCAAACTCACGGGCTCAGGGGGGCAGCAGTCATTTGGCCAGGGCAGGAAGCAAAAGAAGAAAACTAACCATCCCGTAGGAACCCTTGACCGGAGGGCAGGACAAGGCGGGCAGATGGGTGCAGGGCCCACGACAAAGGGCCCGGCGCCACGCCATTGTGCCCTCTGGCTAAGCCGATGCCACGTCGATAGATACAAGGGCGAAGCAAAGTGCAAGGACGGCACCGCCGCCCGTAAGGACCATTCGGCCCCTCTGGCCCTTGGTAGCCAGCAAAAGTCTCCCTGCGCTGCTGGGGCCAGCGGCCTATCCCTCCCACGCACCCCGCTGCAGGCGTATTACTAGCAAAGCACACCCGGGGGCCCCTCTGAGCACCTGCTCCTGGCTGGCCTGTCCAGCTCAAACAAGCCAAAGTTGCTCTCAGGCCACTTTGAGGCGTTCAGCCATGTCTTCAGAGCAGTTGGCCTGCCCCTCAAGCTTGGGACAAGGGCAGGCAAAGGTTTTTAACCTGTCTTCTTACCAGGAATGTCTTCTTGAGCGCCCCTGGCCTGGTATTCCTGGGCAACAACCTCCGAAATACGAAACATGGGTCTCCGAACGATCGAAAGCTCCCCGTTCACGGAGCACTCGGAGTGCTTCAGAACATAGAACACCCCCACTCCTAGTATCTTGACACCCTGAGAACAGCAGCAAAGAGGGAGAGAAGGAACAAGCATCAGTAGCCTGGAGACACAAAAACTGTCCGATGGCTTGCCAGAGCGTGGGGGCTGCTGCTCTGCGCCCTGCCCACCCCTAGCATGCCGAGGGCAAGATGGGCCACTTGGGAAAGCTTTGGAGAGAAAGCACATACTCCAGACCTTTCTTTCCTCTTGCTCCTCTGCTCTCCTCAAAAATCTCTTTGCACAAGCAACAGCAGAGACAACATTCCTCCCCTCCATACAGGTGGGGGGAGGGGGTGGCAGGGAGGGGAGCAGGGGGCATTTCCAACAGTGGGCACCAAGTCCTTGGCACTCTGTGGCACAGGGATGTCAGGGCCAGGCAAACCGCCAGCATTTCCGGAGGGGAGGAACAGGACACAAGACCCACCTTGTTCTCTGCCAAGCGCTCTAGAATGTATTCTGAGACGCTGTCCCAAATGCTAACAATCTCTGGAAAGCAAGGCAAAGAGGTATCATGCGCCAAGTCAGCAAGCTCACTACCTTTCAGCACCCCGCTCCCCAGGCAGGTGGCAAGTGCAGGTGAGATGAAACGTACCGCCACCCCAAGCCAAAACACGCAAGGCGCTCCCCAGGACGGCCCTTCCGGACCTCAGCCGCAAGGACACTGCAGGGACGCCTCCGCCCACTTCTAAGCAAGGCTCCTGTCCTTTCAGGTGGCCATGCCAAAGGGCGACCCACCCGCTCGGGAAACGGGGACTAGGTTCCCACAGCAGCGAGAAGACCGTGCAGTGCCTACCCACAGGAGTCACCCACGCTCAGGGCAGCCCCAGCTGCCTCCCCTGCAGGGACCATTTTCACCTCCATTCAACGCCTGCACACACACACGCTCTGCACGGCCACCCGAGCAGCCCCAGCCCTTTCAGCCAGCTGCCAGCTCAGGGCACGCAATCCCCACTGCGAGGCAACCCACGGCTTCTGCCTGCACCTGCCCTGGAAGGCACGGGCAGAGGAAGCTCCTCAGGACAACGAGCCAGCCGGCCCGGCTGCCAAACTCACCCCTGGGCTGCCAACGGTCGAGCGGCCTGCTCTCCCGTGCCACCCACTCGCCCTGCCCAGCCCTCCCCTACAGAGCCCAGCGCTTCCACTGCCTGTCTCGCAGCTCATACCGTCTACAGCCTTACCGTAACGGTTGAGATTCCTGAGCGTTGGAAACATGTCATGCCACAGTTTCGCCATCTTCGCGCCCCCTCACGCTCAATGGGGCCCTGTAGCAGGAGGGTGACGAGGAAACTTCTCCTCCCAGGAGCCGCCTCCGCCTCCTCCTCTGCACTTCCCCAGGTAGGCTCCAGCGCTGTCGCGCGGCCTCCCTTCGCCCTCTCGGTGCGCTGCAAAGCAGCTCCTCCAGAGAAGAGCGGTGGCGAGAGCAGCCCCAGCACCTGCACGTGCCAAGGCCTCGCAGGGAAGTGTGGGCAGGGCTCGGGGGCCCCGTGGCGGGAGGGGAGCTGTGACTGTGATGCGGCATGTCCCACTGTGAGCCCAGCCCGTGTCACCAAGGGGCTCACAGGCACCCTTACCGTCCAAAGCATTTCTCTTGGGCCCACAGGAGGGGCAATTTCACAGCCCCAGAGCAGCCAGACCGCAAAGGGGTTTCAGCAGGTCTCCGCTCTGACCTCCTGCTGCAAGTGCGGCTGACCAGAGCAGACTTCCCAGGCCCGGGCGCCACTGAGGGGCCACTGGCTCCATGGATTCCCCCACCACCCCGGGCCCCTGGGCCAGTGCTCCACCACCCTTAGGCTACAGCGCTTTTCCCCGTCTCTCATGGCAATTGCCCCCACTGCCACTACTGCCATTGCCCATCCTCCCGGCCCCCCCCACCCGGCACCTCTGGGAAGGCTCTGCCTCCACCCTCTCACCCCCCTCCCGTTAGGCCCCTGCCGCCTGATCCTCTTGCGCCTTCTCTTCTCCCGGCTCAACAGCCCCACGCCCTCAGCCTCTCCTCGCACTGCTGGGCTCCAGCTGCCCACCAGCTCCCAGCCCGCCCCACAACGAACGGCTCCTCCAGGGCCACGCTCCCTTCCTGGTGTCCCTGCCCCCCTGCAGCTCCCCCACGGGCCACAGTCCCCTCAGAGGCGCACCTCCTCTGGCATGAAGCGCCTCCTTCCAAAAGTACCTCTCCAGCCATGTCCCCAGCAACGGCTCCTTGCACGGCTCGCCTTCGCTTCCTTCTGCTTTTCTCCAGAAACACGCCTCTGCACCCTTCTGCTCACGAGTGCCCCTTCGTGTGGCCTCCTGTGGCTCCACGGAGGCCGCCCCCAGCTGCGGGATCTGCGGCCCTGCCGCCGCATGCCCCAGGCAGGGGCCGGGCCTCGGTGCCCCGCTCCTCCCTCCCTCCCTGCCTGCCTGCCTGCCTGCCTGCCCGCCCGCTGCCCCAGCGTTGGGGGAAAGCCTTGCCCGGGCCCTGGGCGGCGCTGCGGGCTCCCTGCTGTGCCCAGAGCCCCCGGCCCCGCACGGGCAGCCCCGAGCAGCACGCCCAGGTGGCACTGCTTGCTGCGCAGTAAGGACTGGTGCCAGGGACTGTCGGGGATGGGGGAGGCCCCACTGCCCGCGGGGAGGCGGGAGGCAGGCAGCGTTGAGCCGGGGCCCGGCAGCCCACCGGGAGCTGGTGGGGGTGTGGGGCAGAGCCATAGCAAGGGAAGGGGCCAGAGTGCAGGAGGCAATCCCAGGTGCCCCTTCCCCGAGCAGAGGGGCCTGGGAGAAGGCAGGGGGTCAGGGCCGGGCCGGGGGCTGGTGGCCGGGTGCTTGGCAGCGCCATGCTGACCTGCTCATGCCAGGGCATGGCTGCTTTGCGCCGATTGCAGGCAGTGTCCCCCCGCGGAGGAGCTGGCCCCTGCTGGCTTCCCCTTGGGCCATGCAGCTGCCTGCCAGTGCTCAAGGTCCCGCCGGGGCTCCAGCGACGCTGGGAGAGGTGCCGAGGGGGCACCGGCTGCTGCTAGCAACTTCCCGGGGACCCCTGAGGCAGTGGCTGGTGCTGAGGGAAGGGCAGCGGGCAAGGAGCCGCAGGCAGCACTTGTTTGACCCATGCGTTGCCTCTGCTTGCAGGCCACACTGCCCAAGGCATTGGGACTTGAGCGCGGCAGCCAGGCGAGGCAGGGCAGCTGCCGCTGAGGCAGCAGAGCCAAGCCCCAAGCCCCTCCGCTCGGTGAGGCTTGGGAAGGGCAGAGCTGGGAGAAGCTGGTGCCCCTCAAACCTCGTTCTCCCAGCAGAGCAGAGGGCACGTAAGGCAGCGCTTTCAGCCAGTGAAAATTGCTGGCTCATGCCTTCCTTTTTCAGAGGCCTGGTTTGCGCAAGGCCAGCGGTGCTGCCTGCCCACCAGTGCCCACCCAGGCTGCGGTCGGAGGAGACCTGCTCCTTGCATTGGTCCCGACCAGAGTTCGGCACCAGAAGACACAGCCCCTGAGGGGGCACCGCAGCACACAAGTGTGGCTTGGCATGCCTGGCTCACCAGCAGAAAGGGACCATGCAGACTAAGGTGGAGTCAATCAGCCAGAACGGAGCACAGAGCAACAATACAGTTGAAAACACAAAGCCTAGCTAAGTGTGTGTGAGGTTCCCCGTGGGGAGCCCCGTGATGCTTCTGGGGAGGCCTTGGGCAGGGAGGTGCCTCCTGCCGAGGCCCCCGGCAGCTGGGATGCCGGCTGCAGGGCTTTCGGCAGCTCCAGCTTCCCTCTTCCTGCCCTGCCAGGGGTGAAGGCCAGGCTGCCTGCAGGGATGGGCTACTGCCGCCCCCAGGCCTCCTGAGGAGGGGCAGTGCAGCCCCAAAACCACCTTGCAAAGCCGGCAGCCCTGGGCGTGGGCTGAGGTGGGTGCCAGGGTGCACGCTGGAGCGCAGACTCTGGGATCCACAGGCCTCCAAGGCCAGGGCCTGCAGGGCCAGGGCAGGGATGACGAGGCTCTGGGGCTCTGACCCTGCAAGAGAGACCGCAGGAACACCTTGTGCTGGCCCTGGGCTGAGAGCAGAGGGGAGCAGGAGGCTTCGTGGCCTCCACGCCCCAAACCAACAGCAAATTTGTGCCCAAAAGCTCTCAGAGGAGGCTTCAGTCCCGGTCAGCTGCCCGTGTCCTGCACTGATTTCGTATGCTCAAACCTTGTGATGGGCAGAAGGCAACATGCTTGTACCCCAAGGCAGCCCCCTTTAGTGGCCAAGCCAAGGACCTGCTCTTAGCATCACTGCAGGAGTAACCGTCTAATTAAAGGCTTGCAATTAGCCCACCTCCAATTAGTGCACAGCAACTCAAACAAAGGGTCTTCTTAAAGGACAAGTCTCCTTAATGCAACCTAAATGGTCCTACGTTCCCTGTGCAGGGGCGACCCTTCTACATCCCCCACCGCCAAGGCTGCGGCGCGCATGGGCATGGGCATGGGCATTGGCTTCAGGGTCCCAGCTCCTTCCTCAGTGGGAGGCGGCTGCTGCTGGTGGCTTCCTCCATCGCATAGTTGGGCTGACACTATTAAGCCTGCTCCTAATAGGCTCTCTTAAGGCTAATAATGTGGCATACATAGCCAACAAATGCTAGAAGGAGTCACCAAAACTAAAGCAGCATTTTAAAATGCAACTCCTACATTTAGCATCGAGGAAATAAGCCCCTCCACCTTACTCCCAATTTGACACTCTCGGGAGAGTGCTTTAGGGGATGCTAATGCGTGTTTTGCCCTTCCTTGCTCCAACACGGGTCAGGCTCAGCACAGTGGAGAGGGAAAGACTCTGGCGGGGCGGAGGGGGTGGGGTGCGAGCTTTGTGCTCGCCCAGGGCCCTGCACTGGCCCCCTCCTCTGTCCTGCCCCTGAACATCCCAGACTACGTTGGCTACAGTCGCCTGCTCCTTGCGAGGCCTTTGTGTTGACTCTGATGAGCCTTTGGGCGTTTCATGTCACTCTAGGAGCTGGAAGAGAGCCTGCCTCATGACACGGGGTTGCAAGGAGAGCCACTGGCCGTGGAAGAGGACTGCTTGCCTGGCCTCGCTCAGGAGTCCCATCCTGCCCACCCCGGGCATCTCTCTCTTTCCTGCCCGCTGACACGGTCTTTCTCCGGAGGGAAGCAGTGAGGCTACATCTCCGCACAGTGCTGGGTGGCCTGGGGAAGGCCGGGCACATGCCAAGCGGGGAGCTGGACACAGGTCTCCACCGAGTGCTGTCGGGGGGCTGGCACCAGTGCCTGGGGCACGTGTGCTCCAGGCACTTCCCAAATAAGCTCCACTGGTGCGGCCTCCTCTTCACCTGGATGTTGAGTTCCAGGGCCTCCTGCCACGCCTCCTCCAGCAGGAACAGGGCCTGCGCAGGCGTACTGCTTTCCTGCCCTTCAGCCTGCTCCTGGTTGCTGGGGAATGCAGGTGTGCGGGCATGTCCGGGTGTCCTGCCTCATTTCAGCAGGGTCACTTGCTCCTGCTGGTTCCTTCTGTGGCCCCACCTGGCCTCACAGAGCCCCACATCCTGCCCGTCAACCCCAAGGGGGACGCAAGGCCCTCAGCTCACCCAAGAGAGAACCCCCAACCTCCCTCTGCTCGTCCACCCACCCGCCTCAGCATATAGCACGGCCCAAGGCCCATCCCTGGGCCCTGGCACTGTCACGGTCCCTCTCCTGACCACAGGACCCACTGGCGCTGGTGAGTGCCCAAGCAGTTAGGCCGCTGTCTTTTCTCCCACGGCCAGTGACTTGCAGGGCTGTGCAGGACCCAGGAGTCCTGCTGGCCTGTCCCTCCATAACGTACCAGGGGCAGGGAGTCGCAGAGCTGCACCTCGGAGGTGCTCTGGGGCCTAGCAAGTGCAGGGGACCGGAGGGGGCCTGGGAGCATGCCTGGGGCCACTGGCACATCAGGACAGGGCAGGAGCCCAGGAGGGAGAATCCAAGCACACGGGTAGCAGGCCCGGCCGGCCCTGCCGAGCTCCACTGGGTTGAAGAGCGGCCCAGCAGGGGCTGTGCAGGGCGGGGAAATGGGGACTGCTCCCCAGCCTCACAGCCCCAGCCTGCGGGGCTGAGGGGCTGCCCTGGCCCACAGGGCCCTGGCCCACGCGTTTGCACATGGGAAGGGAGGCATCTGCACCTCCAGGCAGCAGTCAGCGGCTGGCAGGGTAGGGAGACTACGGGCCCTGCGGCAGATGAGCAGAGCCCGTGGGAGCACAAGGAGCAGCCGAGGGCTGACGGAGGCCCAGGGACAAGCACGGCTCATCCCAGCTTTGCCTGCCTGGAGAGCCCTGCAGCTGCAGCAAAAAGCCAGGCATCTGCGCTCCCAGGTGGCCGGCCGCACCGCTCCACCCCACAGCAACTCCCTCCTTTGCCCTTCACCCTTCCCCATGCAACCCTGAGAAGGGCTCCAGCGTCCCTGCACACCAGCCCTCAGAGCACCCCTGGGGCTGTGGGCACGTCAGGTGCAGCTGTGTCCTGGCCACCATGGTGTGCACCGTGCAGTGTCTCTGTGCGTGTGGAGAGCGCGGGCGCGTGTGCGGATGCGTGTGCAGCGTCAATGGTGTGCCGGGCTGGCGCACGAGCACTGTGCAGGTGCAGGCCTGGCTGTGCAGGAGGGTCTTGGTGAGTGAGAGGTGTGAGCTGTGTGCGTAGCCGTCCTGTGGAGGGTAATGAAGGAAGGGGCATGTGTCTGTGCGTGTGTCTGTGCGCTGTGCTGAGAACGGGTTAGGCGGTGGTGTGCATGCACGTGCACTCTGTGGCGCGCGTGCCTGCATGCTGCGGCCCGTGTGTGGGCGATATTCTGTTCAGGCTCTACAAAATAACTGGAGGAGCACATGGGTTTGTACAGCTCTTCCTTTCATCTTTCAGGAGCACGCTTCCAGACTTCGCCGCAATAGTCACGTTTCCTCTGCACCACCAGCAAGTCCTGGTCCCTTTCCCTTTGAGCCTGGAGAGTCATCCGCTGCCCAGGGCTAGGGCATGGAAAAGGAACCGTTTGGTTTCAGGCACAGGCAGAAGGGCACGGAAATGCTGCAGGCCTAGCGCAGGGCACATCTTCTGGCCTCTGCCTCTGCTGGCATTCCTATGCTTTCTCGGATGGGCGAGGGGCCCCCTGGGGTGCGAGGCAAGGACATGACCACATGACTACCACAGGCAGGTAATCAGCCTGCACAGGAGTCAGGCGCGGGATGAGACTTTGGCCCAAACTGGCATCAAAGCACACGGCAAGGCCTCCACGTGTGGAGACTTGGGGAGGCAAGGACGGAGCGTGCCTTTGGAAAAGGGAGAGCCAAAGCGTCGCTCCAGGAATCCTGTCACCTTGGGTCGCCCCCGTGTTCTGGTCCCACCTGGGAATCCTACCCCTGAGAGCCCAACACCTGCCCCTGGGCTGGAAGGCTGCCTGCTCCCAGGCCACAGCCTCCAAAGCCTGTTGCTCTCCCTCGACGGGTGCCAGAAAAAGACCCCCCCCCTCCCCTCCTCTGGGCTCCTCCTGGGTGTGGAAGGAAGGCCAGTGCAGGGGAAGGCAAAACAGCACCCCCAGCTGGAGAAATTTACCAGAGGAAGCGCTTCTCTTGGGAATTCCTCTGCCGATTCAGCTCTACCCTCTGCTTCCACTCTTCCCGACGCGCTTGGTAAGTCTCCAAGACTTGCAGGGTGTGGTTTGCTCGTACAGAAAGCTGCCTGCAAGAGCAGGGAAAAAGTTCCCTCTCCCCTTCTGGCTGAGGCCCTCCTGCCTCTCCCCTCCACCAGCCCCTGCACACCCGCTCCTGCTGGCGGTGCCCGCAGCCTTCAACTTGCCCCATGCAGCTTGGGGCTGCCTGGCATCGGGGCCTTGCCCAAGGCATTGCCACGTCAACAGAAATCAGGGGACACCATACCCAGCCCCATGGCTCAGGAACTGCGCTTCCTCACACCTCGGACAGGTGCTGCCACTGCACCTTTCCAGGCCGGGGCTGGGGCCGGGGCCCGGGCCCGGGCACACTTACTCTTTGTGCAGCCGCGGCAGTCTCTCGGGCTTCCTCTTCTCTGCTCGGGGCACGAAGGCAGCAGTGCTCGCCTCTTTCCCAAGCGGGGGCCCTGGTGAGGCTGGCCGAACCTCCGGCAGTGGTTCAGCATGCCGCCAAGCCTGCGTTGGCGCCAGAGGACAACTCTGAAGCTGCTTCTCACCTCCCTCACGTGCTCTCAACTCTCAGCACGGGGAGAAGCCAGCCACTACAGGGCCTGTGCGTCCCCCCAGCACACTTGTGTCTGCTTTGCCCTCAGAAAGCCCCATGAGGAGCACAGCGCCAGGCAGGGACCCTGCACTCGTAGCCTGGCCACGCTTCACCACACTTCCCTGCTGGCCCCTCTGCTTACCTGTGCTGCCTTGTGCTGATGCCCGCAAGCAGGAATTGCAGTTCGAGGTCTGCCTTGAGCAGGTCCTTCCTGCTTGCCGTCCTCTTCCGCCTTAGAGGAGCTCTCCCGAATTGTCTGCAGCCGGCTAAAAACACACAAGCCGCGTGAGCTGATTGGAGTTCCGGGTGAGGCTGTTCTGCATCTTGCGCTCACAAGTGGCTCGGGGCCAGCCTCTGCAGCACAAGGCAGTTCTGCTGGAGCATTTGGTGTAGCTGAGTCCTTGCGTTCATGTCAACAGTGAGGAAAGAAAGCCTTGAGCTGCAGCACTGGCAGCGGGCCCAGGAGGCCCTAAGGAAAGCTCGGGATGCCCAGGTGTGGGCCCTCTCTGGGTGGCACAAGGGGAAAACCAATGCCGTTTGCAGCACCCAGAGCCTGCAGAGACCACTAGGCACCTCCTGCCAAAGGCACTGAAGTCAGGGACGTGCTCAGAAAGACTCTGTTTTGGGGTGAAACGGGACTATTAGTGGGGGAGCCACTGTCGGGGAAGGAGGAAGTGTACCAGGCACACAAGCAAGCCCGGCATGTAGTTCTCTCTGGTATGTAGTTCTCTCTGGCACTCCTCCTGTGCCAGACAACCGCCACACCCCTGCCCCTGCCACCCCAGCCCAACAACCTTCGGAAGAAATTCACAGGCATTACGTCCAACCTAAAAAGCAGGGAAAACAGACCCTACTCTCTGCTGCTGGGGCAGGGGCTTCTGACTTTCACATTCCTCTGAGAAGTGCTCTCATTCCCACTGCAACCAAAGGAGGGCCCTTCACATCCATAGGGGAGCAGAAAAACACCCGCCACTGCTGCAGTACTTCTTGCATCAACGCCAGTCCCTGGGACACCACTTGACAACCTCACAGACTTCATACCCACAGAGCGTACAGAAACAGAAACAGCTCCCTCCCTCCCAGAAGCCCAAAAGCACACGGCCACCCGCATGCTTTGCTCCAAGAGCCTCACCTGGCAGCTGGCTTGTTTCCCCTGCTTTCCCATGCCTTTCCTCCCTTCCAGCTGGCCCCAGAGAACGGGGGTGGAGAAAGCCTTTCTCGAGACAGGAGGCGCCCACCACAAGCACTGCCTGGAAGTAGCAAGGCAGAGGAGGCTCCTCAGCAAGCATCGTTCTTTGTCACCATTTGAACAAGAAGGACAGGCAGCTGTGCTCCAGCATCGGACCAAAGAGCCCAATTCCCTTGGAGCTTTGCTCCCAAGCAGGTCTTAGGCCCTTGCTGGCGCACGATCGCAGTCTTCTGCCCTAGAGTTCTGTGCTGCTTCTACTGCTTTCTCTAGCCCTTAGGCTTCAAAAAGGGGACATGGCTGGCAGGTCCTGGGGACCTCATGCTACTCTCTCCTTTGGCGTGGCTGCAGGCTGGAGGGCAGAGTGTCACACGAGAAGGGGAACAGATTCCTGCCCATCTCTAAGGCGCTCACATGCACAGACTTGCAAGCTAGAGCAGGGCCCCGAGTGCCAGGGCAAAGTGCCCCTCAGCAGTGGCAGCTGCAGTTGGAGCTGCACAACTGCCCCGAGAGCCCCTTCCAGGAGGAGTGCCCCCAGATCTGTCGTGATGAGCAAAGAGAGGCACAGGAGAAGCAGGCCACTAGGCCCGGCACGGCATGTTAAGCTTGCCTCCAGCCCCTCCGCTGCACAGGACAAAAGGAAAACAAACACACCTCTCTCACCAGCCAGCTGGCACTTTACCTTTTCCCTCAGTCTGCTTGTTCTGCTCCCTGTCTTTTGCCGGCCCGCCTTTGGCAGCCTCCCGACACCCTCCGGAGGAAGATGCTGGTCGCACAGGCACAGGCGTGATGACCTCACCCTCACTCCTGGAAACAAGAAAGGGACGAGAGAGACGCTGACAGCAGAGCCTTGCAGAAACCTCCTCTACATGCTTGCCCTCCATCTAGAAAGAGAAAGTCACCAAAAGACTTGTTGGCCGCCCTTCACGTTGCAGTCGGACAGAGTCTACGCAAGAAACAACCCCTTCAAAGAACTCCAAGAGCACAAGGTCACCCTCAGCCTTTTCTCCAAGAGCCTCACCTGGCAGGCAACTTCCTTCCTTTGCTTTTCCACTCCTCCTGCTTTCTCCCCCCAGCACCAGGTGACGCAGGTGGCAAAGGCCTTTCTTGAGCAAGCAGGCACGCAGCAGGAGCACTCCCTGCAGGCAGGAAAGGAGAAGGCTCTGCAGAAAGCATCTTTGGGAGCACTTGGTCCAGAAGGACAGGCAGATCTGCTCCAGCACCGCATCAAACAGCCTGATCCCCCGGGAGCCGCGCTCTCTAAGAGCTCTTGCTCCCTAGCACGTCCTTGGCACACCTTAGCAGCCTCTTAGCAGTCCACCTTAGCAGCCTCTTAGCAGTCCTCTCCAGGCAATCTTGCTCCCCACCTTCACACGCCCGGCATCCGCCAGAGAGGCAGACCCCCTCCAGCACTGACACCTCGGGCCCAAATGTCCTAAAGCGAAAGAGGAGCTTGCGCTGGCCACCAGGGCGCAGCACCCCGGGGCAAAACTCTCCCAGGCAGCACATCCTGACCAGGGCTCCAACCACCTACCTACTGCCGAGGACCAACGGAACAAACACGCGCACACACACAAACACACGCCCGCCTGCACACCCTCCTCTCGCTCGCCAGTCACCTGTGGCCTGACCTTTTCCGTCCGCCCGCTCTTCCTCTTTCGGGCGTGTCCGGGATCCCTTGCAGGAAGACGCCACTTGCTGCTTCTCACGGGGAAGCTTCAACTCAAATCTGGAAATGACATGCTTAGGTCACAAACACAGGCCCTGTATGGATCGGGTGCCTTCCACACGATGCCTTTCCTCGGCCAGCCACACACAGCACATTCGGGAACCTTGGCTTTTGGAAGCCTCACCCACAAGAAGGAGACCAGTCACAGGAAAATGTGGCCCCCATTCCTCTCTAGGCCTAAGATTGGTTAGCAGTGCCAAACACCGCCACTATTGCCTGTTCCACCCTGGGGAGACCCCCAGAGTCCCAAGTACTTGCAGACAGCAAGCTAGGAAAGAGTTGCTCCGCAGCAAGTCCTTCCTGAGGAGACAAGCTCCAGCAGGACGCTGCTACCAAGCACGAGCTGAGAAGCAAACGTACCGTGGCAACATGAAGACGCTTCTGGGACCCATGCGGAAAGCCGCGCTCCTTCTTCCTTTTACCACCAGGTGTCTCGTCCCTGGCGTCTGAAACAGACACCGAGGTACGTGAGAGCATGCCAGCGCCATTACTGCCTTGCTCCTAAAGGCAGCAAATCTTTCTTGGGCTCAGGGAAGATGCTGCCCCTGGGACACCCTGAAACAAAGCTGTCTTTCCAAATACTAGCCCTCAACGAGGAAAGCAGAAGATGCCCAGCTCAGAGTGCAGAAGGAGGAACACCGTTGCCAGGCATTTTGCAAGGGCGAGACTCAAGACGGTCAAGGAGGACGCTCCTTCTCTCTGCCTGCAGACATCAGGCACAGGAGAAGGCGTGTGGTTCGCCAGGGTTTCTGCAGGCTGGCGTTTGCCTCTGGAAGGTCTTGCTCTGCCCCTTCTTGGAAAGACAACTCCTGGCTCAGGCGTGCTCTTAGCCCCACAGTGTCTCCAAGCATTCACATGCTTGCATCCATCGCGTGGAAGAGCAGAAAGAGCCGGCCCTTGCTCGGCCTCTGCCCGGTGGCTAAGACCTGCGGGTGCCAACTCCCTCATGGGGGTGCAAGCAGCTGGGCAGGGCCTGATGAGGGATCTTTGGGAACACAGCCTGACCCAAAGGCCCTGGCCCTGGCCCAGAGAACACGCGGGGCAGAGCCCCCCAAGACAGCAGCAGAGAGAAGGAAGAGACAGGCCCGGGAACCAGTGGCTGGGCTACAGCCTTCTTGCATCTCTCTGAGCAAATCTGCTGGCCCTCTGCAGGAGCGAGCCCTTCAGCTCTGACTGCTTTCACATCGCAGCTGCCTAAGGACACCTGGCAGCTTGCGCTCAAGGACAGGGCCCCACGAGAGAGCTGGGGAAGGGCGTTGGGCTGGCGCAAGGAGACATGCCAAGCAGCGGGCGGATGCACGCGTGGCCCAGAAGAGCCTCGCTCATGCCGCAAGGGCCTCCAGGGGCCCTGGGAAGGCCTGATTAGCGCCAGAGTCATCGACTTACCCCCAGCAGAGCTTCTAGCAGCTTTCCAGTGCCATCCATGCTGAGGAGGAAGTCGTCATAAAACCTCATTGTCACTTCCTTCTTCCGTACAGAAAGAATGCCAATGCCCTTGAAGACAAAGTCCACGTCCTGTCTTTTTGACATGGCCCAGAAGAACGCCATCGCGGTCTCATGTATGGAACACTGCACCGTTGTCAAAGGCATGCGGGCACACACGGAGAGATTCTTGTACTGCAGAGGGACTATTCTTACGTCACCTAGACCGCAGCAAAAGACAAACAACGTCACCTCGGCAGCAGGCTCCAAGAACAAGGGGACAAGACTTTCTGGCAAGACGCTGCTGCTACAGAGCAGGCTCTTGAATCCCCTGCTGCAGCGCCTAGGAGCAGTTTATGGAGTCCCTCCTGGGAAGAGGCCGAGCACTCTGCAAACTCACGGGCTCAGGGGGGCAGCAGTCATTTGGCCAGGGCAGGAAGCAAAAGAAGAAAACTAACCATCCCGAAGGAACCCTTGACCGGAGGGCAGGACAAGGCGGGCAGATGGGTGCAGGGCCCACGACAAAGGGCCCGGCGCCACGCCATTGTGCCCTCTGGCTAAGCCGATGCCACGTCGATAGATACAAGGGCGAAGCAAAGTGCAAGGACGGCACCGCCGCCCGTAAGGACCATTCGGCCCCTCTGGCCCTTGGTAGCCAGCAAAAGTCTCCCTGCACTGCTGGGGCCAGCGGCCTATCCCTCCCACGCACCCCGCTGCAGGCGTATTACTAGCAAAGCACACCCGGGGGCCCCTCTGAGCACCTGCTCCTGGCTGGCCTGTCCAGCTCAAACAAGCCAAAGTTGCTCTCAGGCCACTTTGAGGCGTTCAGCCATGTCTTCAGAGCAGTTGGCCTGCCCCTCAAGCTTGGGACAAGGGCAGGCAAAGGTTTTTAACCTGTCTTCTTACCAGGAATGTCTTCTTGAGCGCCCCTGGCCTGGTATTCCTGGGCAACAACCTCCGAAATACGAAACATGGGTCTCCGAACGATCGAAAGCTCCCCGTTCACGGAGCACTCGGAGTGCTTCAGAACATAGAACACCCCCACTCCTAGTATCTTGACACCCTGAGAACAGCAGCAAAGAGGGAGAGAAGGAACAAGCATCAGTAGCCTGGAGACACAAAAACTGTCCGATGGCTTGCCAGAGCGTGGGGGCTGCTGCTCTGCGCCCTGCCCACCCCTAGCATGCCGAGGGCAAGATGGGCCACTTGGGAAAGCTTTGGAGAGAAAGCACGTACTCCAGACCTTTCTTTCCTCTTGCTCCTCTGCTCTCCTCAAAAATCTCTTTGCACAAGCAACAGCAGAGACAACATTCCTCCCCTCCATACAGGTGGGGGGAGGGGGTGGCAGGGAGGGGAGCAGGGGGCATTTCCAACAGTGGGCACCAAGTCCTTGGCACTCTGTGGCACAGGGATGTCAGGGCCAGGCAAACCGCCAGCATTTCCGGAGGGGAGGAACAGGACACAAGACCCACCTTGTTCTCTGCCAAGCGCTCTAGAATGTATTCTGAGACGCTGTCCCAAATGCTAACAATCTCTGGAAAGCAAGGCAAAGAGGTATCATGCGCCAAGTCAGCAAGCTCACTACCTTTCAGCACCCCGCTCCCCAGGCAGGTGGCAAGTGCAGGTGAGATGAAACGTACCGCCACCCCAAGCCAAAACACGCAAGGCGCTCCCCAGGACGGCCCTTCCGGACCTCAGCCGCAAGGACACTGCAGGGACGCCTCCGCCCACTTCTAAGCAAGGCTCCTGTCCTTTCAGGTGGCCATGCCAAAGGGCGACCCACCCGCTCGGGAAACGGGGACTAGGTTCCCACAGCAGCGAGAAGACCGTGCAGTGCCTACCCACAGGAGTCACCCACGCTCAGGGCAGCCCCAGCTGCCTCCCCTGCAGGGACCATTTTCACCTCCATTCAACGCCTGCACACACACACGCTCTGCACGGCCACCCGAGCAGCCCCAGCCCTTTCAGCCAGCTGCCAGCTCAGGGCACGCAATCCCCACTGCGAGGCAACCCACGGCTTCTGCCTGCACGTGCCCTGGAAGGCACGGGCAGAGGAAGCTCCTCAGGACAACGAGCCAGCCGGCCCGGCTGCCAAACTCACCCCTGGGCTGCCAACGGTCGAGCGGCCTGCTCTCCCGTGCCACCCACTCGCCCTGTCCAGCCCTCCCCTACAGAGCCCAGCGCTTCCATTGCCTGTCTCGCAGCTCATACCGTCTACAGCCTTACCGTAACGGTTGAGATTCCTGAGCGTTGGAAACATGTCATGCCACAGTTTCGCCATCTTCGCGCCCCCTCGCGCTCAATGGGGCCCTGTAGCAGGAGGGTGCCGAGGAAACTTCTCCTCCCAGGAGCCGCCTCCTCCTCCTCCTCTGCACTTCCCCAGGTAGGCTCCAGCGCTGTCGCGCGGCCTCCCTTCGCCCTCTCGGTGCGCTGCAAAGCAGCTCCTCCAGAGAAGAGCGGTGGCGAGAGCAGCCCCAGCACCTGCACGTGCCAAGGCCTCGCAGGGAAGTGTGGGCAGGGCTCGGGGGCCCCGTGGCGGGAGGGGAGCTGTGACTGTGATGCGGCATGTCCCACTGTGAGCCCAGCCCGTGTCACCAAGGGGCTCACAGGCACCCTTACCGTCCAAAGCATTTCTCTTGGGCCCACAGGAGGGGCAATTTCACAGCCCCAGAGCAGCCAGACCGCAAAGGGGTTTCAGCAGGTCTCCGCTCTGACCTCCTGCTGCAAGTGCGGCTGACCAGAGCAGACTTCCCAGGCCCGGGCGCCACTGAGGGGCCACTGGCTCCATGGATTCCCCCACCACCCCGGGCCCCTGGGCCAGTGCTCCACCACCCTTAGGCTACAGCGCTTTTCCCCGTCTCTCATGGCAATTGCCCCCACTGCCACTACTGCCATTGCCCATCCTCCCGGCCCCCCCCCACCCGGCACCTCTGGGAAGGCTCTGCCTCCACCCTCTCACCCCCCTCCCGTTAGGCCCCTGCCGCCTGATCCTCTTGCGCCTTCTCTTCTCCCGGCTCAACAGCCCCACGCCCTCAGCCTCTCCTCGCACTGCTGGGCTCCAGCTGCCCACCAGCTCCCAGCCCGCCCCACAACGAACGGCTCCTCCAGGGCCACGCTCCCTTCCTGGTGTCCCTGCCCCCCTGCAGCTCCCCCACGGGCCACAGTCCCCTCAGAGGCGCACCTCCTCTGGCATGAAGCGCCTCCTTCCAAAAGTACCTCTCCAGCCATGTCCCCAGCAACGGCTCCTTGCACGGCTCGCCTTCGCTTCCTTCTGCTTTTCTCCAGAAACACGCCTCTGCACCCTTCTCCTCACGAGTGCCCCTTCGTGTGGCCTCCTGTGGCTCCACGGAGGCCGCCCCCAGCTGCGGGATCTGCGGCCCTGCCGCCGCATGCCCCAGGCAGGGGCCGGGCCTCGGTGCCCCGCTCCTCCCTCCCTCCCTCCCTCCCTGCCTGCCTGCCTGCCTGCCTGCCTGCCCGCCCGCTGCCCCAGCGTTGGGGGAAAGCCTTGCCCGGGCCCTGGGCGGCGCTGCGGGCTCCCTGCTGTGCCCAGAGCCCCCGGCCCCGCACGGGCAGCCCCGAGCAGCACGCCCAGGTGGCACTGCTTGCTGCGCAGTAAGGACTGGTGCCAGGGACTGTCGGGGATGGGGGAGGCCCCACTGCCCGCGGGGAGGCGGGAGGCAGGCAGCGTTGAGCCGGGGCCCGGCAGCCCACCGGGAGCTGGTGGGGGTGTGGGGCAGAGCCATAGCAAGGGAAGGGGCCAGAGTGCAGGAGGCAATCCCAGGTGCCCCTTCCCCGAGCAGAGGGGCCTGGGAGAAGGCAGGGGGTCAGGGCCGGGCCGGGGGCTGGTGGCCGGGTGCTTGGCAGCGCCATGCTGACCTGCTCATGCCAGGGCATGGCTGCTTTGCGCCGATTGCAGGCAGTGTCCCCCCGCGGAGGAGCTGGCCCCTGCTGGCTTCCCCTTGGGCCATGCAGCTGCCTGCCAGTGCTCAAGGTCCCGCCGGGGCTCCAGCGACGCTGGGAGAGGTGCCGAGGGGGCACCGGCTGCTGCTAGCAACTTCCCGGGGACCCCTGAGGCAGTGGCTGGTGCTGAGGGAAGGGCAGCGGGCAAGGAGCCGCAGGCAGCACTTGTTTGACCCATGCGTTGCCTCTGCTTGCAGGCCACACTGCCCAAGGCATTGGGACTTGAGCGCGGCAGCCAGGCGAGGCAGGGCAGCTGCCGCTGAGGCAGCAGAGCCAAGCCCCAAGCCCCTCCGCTCGGTGAGGCTTGGGAAGGGCAGAGCTGGGAGAAGCTGGTGCCCCTCAAACCTCGTTCTCCCAGCAGAGCAGAGGGCACGTAAGGCAGCGCTTTCAGCCAGTGAAAATTGCTGGCTCATGCCTTCCTTTTTCAGAGGCCTGGTTTGCGCAAGGCCAGCGGTGCTGCCTGCCCACCAGTGCCCACCCAGGCTGCGGTCGGAGGAGACCTGCTCCTTGCATTGGTCCCGACCAGAGTTCGGCACCAGAAGACACAGCCCCTGAGGGGGCACCGCAGCACACAAGTGTGGCTTGGCATGCCTGGCTCACCAGCAGAAAGGGACCATGCAGACTAAGGTGGAGTCAATCAGCCAGAACGGAGCACAGAGCAACAATACAGTTGAAAACACAAAGCCTAGCTAAGTGTGTGTGAGGTTCCCCGTGGGGAGCCCCGTGATGCTTCTGGGGAGGCCTTGGGCAGGGAGGTGCCTCCTGCCGAGGCCCCCGGCAGCTGGGATGCCGGCTGCAGGGCTTTCGGCAGCTCCAGCTTCCCTCTTCCTGCCCTGCCAGGGGTGAAGGCCAGGCTGCCTGCAGGGATGGGCTACTGCCGCCCCCAGGCCTCCTGAGGAGGGGCAGTGCAGCCCCAAAACCACCTTGCAAAGCCGGCAGCCCTGGGCGTGGGCTGAGGTGGGTGCCAGGGTGCACGCTGGAGCGCAGACTCTGGGATCCACAGGCCTCCAAGGCTAGGGCCTGCAGGGCCAGGGCAGGGATGACGAGGCTCTGGGGCTCTGACCCTGCAAGAGAGACCGCAGGAACACCTTGTGCTGGCCCTGGGCTGAGAGCAGAGGGGAGCAGGAGGCTTCGTGGCCTCCACGCCCCAAACCAACAGCAAATTTGTGCCCAAAAGCTCTCAGAGGAGGCTTCAGTCCCGGTCAGCTGCCCGTGTCCTGCACTGATTTCGTATGCTCAAACCTTGTGATGGGCAGAAGGCAACATGCTTGTACCCCAAGGCAGCCCCCTTTAGTGGCCAAGCCAAGGACCTGCTCTTAGCATCACTGCAGGAGTAACCGTCTAATTAAAGGCTTGCAATTAGCCCACCTCCAATTAGTGCACAGCAACTCAAACAAAGGGTCTTCTTAAAGGACAAGTCTCCTTAATGCAACCTAAATGGTCCTACGTTCCCTGTGCAGGGGCGACCCTTCTACATCCCCCACCGCCAAGGCTGCGGCGCGCATGGGCATGGGCATGGGCATTGGCTTCAGGGTCCCAGCTCCTTCCTCAGTGGGAGGCGGCTGCTGCTGGTGGCTTCCTCCATCGCATAGTTGGGCTGACACTATTAAGCCTGCTCCTAATAGGCTCTCTTAAGGCTAATAATGTGGCATACATAGCCAACAAATGCTAGAAGGAGTCACCAAAACTAAAGCAGCATTTTAAAATGCAACTCCTACATTTAGCATCGAGGAAATAAGCCCCTCCACCTTACTCCCAATTTGACACTCTCGGGAGAGTGCTTTAGGGGATGCTAATGCGTGTTTTGCCCTTCCTTGCTCCAACACGGGTCAGGCTCAGCACAGTGGAGAGGGAAAGACTCTGGCGGGGCGGAGGGGGTGGGGTGCGAGCTTTGTGCTCGCCCAGGGCCCTGCACTGGCCCCCTCCTCTGTCCTGCCCCTGAACACCCCAGACTACGTTGGCTACAGTCGCCTGCTCCTTGCCAGGCCTTTGTGTTGACTCTGATGAGCCTTTGGGCGTTTCATGTCACTCTAGGAGCTGGAAGAGAGCCTGCCTCATGACACGGGGTTGCAAGGAGAGCCACTGGCCGTGGAAGAGGACTGCTTGCCTGGCCTCGCTCAGGAGTCCCATCCTGCCCACCCCGGGCATCTCTCTCTTTCCTGCCCGCTGACACGGTCTTTCTCCGGAGGGAAGCAGTGAGGCTACATCTCCGCACAGTGCTGGGTGGCCTGGGGAAGGCCGGGCACATGCCAAGCGGGGAGCTGGACACAGGTCTCCACCGAGTGCTGTCGGGGGGCTGGCACCGGTGCCTGGGGCATGTGTGCTCCAGGCACTTCCCAAATAAGCTCCACTGGTGCGGCCTCCTCTTCACCTGGATGTTGAGTTCCAGGGCCTCCTGCCACGCCTCCTCCAGCAGGAACAGGGCCTGCGCAGGCGTACTGCTTTCCTGCCCTTCAGCCTGCTCCTGGTTGCTGGGGAATGCAGGTGTGCGGGCATGTCCGGGTGTCCTGCCTCATTTCAGCAGGGTCACTTGCTCCTGCTGGTTCCTTCTGTGGCCCCACCTGGCCTCACAGAGCCCCACATCCTGCCCGTCAACCCCAAGGGGGACGCAAGGCCCTCAGCTCACCCAAGAGAGAACCCCCAACCTCCCTCTGCTCGTCCACCCACCCGCCTCAGCATATAGCACGGCCCAAGGCCCATCCCTGGGCCCTGGCACTGTCACGGTCCCTCTCCTGACCACAGGACCCACTGGCGCTGGTGAGTGCCCAAGCAGTTAGGCCGCTGTCTTTTCTCCCACGGCCAGTGACTTGCAGGGCTGTGCAGGACCCAGGAGTCCTGCTGGCCTGTCCCTCCATAACGTACCAGGGGCAGGGAGTCGCAGAGCTGCACCTCGGAGGTGCTCTGGGGCCTAGCAAGTGCAGGGGACCGGAGGGGGCCTGGGAGCATGCCTGGGGCCACTGGCACATCAGGACAGGGCAGGAGCCCAGGAGGGAGAATCCAAGCACACGGGTAGCAGGCCCGGCCGGCCCTGCCGAGCTCCACTGGGTTGAAGAGCGGCCCAGCAGGGGCTGTGCAGGGCGGGGAAATGGGGACTGCTCCCCAGCCTCACAGCCCCAGCCTGCGGGGCTGAGGGGCTGCCCTGGCCCACAGGGCCCTGGCCCACGCGTTTGCACATGGGAAGGGAGGCATCTGCACCTCCAGGCAGCAGTCAGCGGCTGGCAGGGTAGGGAGACTACGGGCCCTGCGGCAGATGAGCAGAGCCCGTGGGAGCACAAGGAGCAGCCGAGGGCTGACGGAGGCCCAGGGACAAGCACGGCTCATCCCAGCTTTGCCTGCCTGGAGAGCCCTGCAGCTGCAGCAAAAAGCCAGGCATCTGCGCTCCCAGGTGGCCGGCCGCACCGCTCCACCCCACAGCAACTCCCTCCTTTGCCCTTCACCCTTCCCCATGCAACCCTGAGAAGGGCTCCAGCGTCCCTGCACACCAGCCCTCAGAGCACCCCTGGGGCTGTGGGCACGTCAGGTGCAGCTGTGTCCTGGCCACCATGGTGTGCACCGTGCAGTGTCTCTGTGCGTGTGGAGAGCGCAGGCGCGTGTGCGGATGCGTGTGCAGCGTCAATGGTGTGCCGGGCTGGCGCACGAGCACTGTGCAGGTGCAGGCCTGGCTGTGCAGGAGGGTCTTGGTGAGTGAGAGGTGTGAGCTGTGTGCGTAGCCGTCCTGTGGAGGGTAATGAAGGAAGGGGCATGTGTCTGTGCGTGTGTCTGTGCGCTGTGCTGAGAACGGGTTAGGCGGTGGTGTGCATGCACGTGCACTCTGTGGCGCGCGTGCCTGCATGCTGCGGCCCGTGTGTGGGCGATATTCTGTTCAGGCTCTACAAAATAACTGGAGGAGCACATGGGTTTGTACAGCTCTTCCTTTCATCTTTCAGGAGCACGCTTCCAGACTTCGCCACAATAGTCACGTTTCCTCTGCACCACCAGCAAGTCCTGGTCCCTTTCCCTTTGAGCCTGGAGAGTCATCCGCTGCCCAGGGCTAGGGCATGGAAAAGGAACCGTTTGGTTTCAGGCACAGGCAGAAGGGCACGGAAATGCTGCAGGCCTAGCGCAGGGCACATCTTCTGGCCTCTGCCTCTGCTGGCATTCCTATGCTTTCTCGGATGGGCGAGGGGCCCCCTGGGGTGCGAGGCAAGGACATGACCACATGACTACCACGGGCAGGTAATCAGCCTGCACAGGAGTCAGGCGCGGGATGAGACTTTGGCCCAAACTGGCATCAAAGCACACGGCAAGGCCTCCACGTGTGGAGACTTGGGGAGGCAAGGACGGAGCGTGCCTTTGGAAAAGGGAGAGCCAAAGCGTCGCTCCAGGAATCCTGTCACCTTGGGTCGCCCCCGTGTTCTGGTCCCACCTGGGAATCCTACCCCTGAGAGCCCAACACCTGCCCCTGGGCTGGAAGGCTGCCTGCTCCCAGGCCACAGCCTCCAAAGCCTGTTGCTCTCCCTCGACGGGTGCCAGAAAAAGACCCCCCCCCTCCCCTCCTCTGGGCTCCTCCTGGGTGTGGAAGGAAGGCCAGTGCAGGGGAAGGCAAAACAGCACCCCCAGCTGGAGAAATTTACCAGAGGAAGCGCTTCTCTTGGGAATTCCTCTGCCGATTCAGCTCTACCCTCTGCTTCCACTCTTCCCGACGCGCTTGGTAAGTCTCCAAGACTTGCAGGGTGTGGCTTGCTCGTACAGAAAGCTGCCTGCAAGAGCAGGGAAAAAGTTCCCTCTCCCCTTCTGGCTGAGGCCCTCCTGCCTCTCCCCTCCACCAGCCCCTGCACACCCGCTCCCGCTGGCGGTGCCCGCAGCCTTCAACTTGCCCCATGCAGCTTGGGGCTGCCTGGCATCGGGGCCTTGCCCAAGGCATTGCCACGTCAACAGAAATCAGGGGACACCATACCCAGCCCCATGGCTCAGGAACTGCGCTTCCTCACACCTCGGACAGGTGCTGCCACTGCACCTTTCCAGGCCGGGGCTGGGGCCGGGGCCCGGGCCCGGGCACACTTACTCTTTGTGCAGCCGCGGCAGTCTCTCGGGCTTCCTCTTCTCTGCTCGGGGCACGAAGGCAGCAGTGCTCGCCTCTTTCCCAAGCGGGGGCCCTGGTGAGGCTGGCCGAACCTCCGGCAGTGGTTCAGCATGCCGCCAAGCCTGCGTTGGCGCCAGAGGACAACTCTGAAGCTGCTTCTCACCTCCCTCACGTGCTCTCAACTCTCAGCACGGGGAGAAGCCAGCCACTACAGGGCCTGTGCGTCCCCCCAGCACACTTGTGTCTGCTTTGCCCTCAGAAAGCCCCATGAGGAGCACAGCGCCAGGCAGGGACCCTGCACTCGTAGCCTGGCCACGCTTCACCACACTTCCCTGCTGGCCCCTCTGCTTACCTGTGCTGCCTTGTGCTGATGCCCGCAAGCAGGAATTGCAGTTCGAGGTCTGCCTTGAGCAGGTCCTTCCTGCTTGCCGTCCTCTTCCGCCTTAGAGGAGCTCTCCCGAATTGTCTGCAGCCGGCTAAAAACACACAAGCCGCGTGAGCTGATTGGAGTTCCGGGTGAGGCTGTTCTGCATCTTGCGCTCACAAGTGGCTCGGGGCCAGCCTCTGCAGCACAAGGCAGTTCTGCTGGAGCATTTGGTGTAGCTGAGTCCTTGCGTTCATGTCAACAGTGAGGAAAGAAAGCCTTGAGCTGCAGCACTGGCAGCGGGCCCAGGAGGCCCTAAGGAAAGCTCGGGATGCCCAGGTGTGGGCCCTCTCTGGGTGGCACAAGGGGAAAACCAATGCCGTTTGCAGCACCCAGAGCCTGCAGAGACCACTAGGCACCTCCTGCCAAAGGCACTGAAGTCAGGGACGTGCTCAGAAAGACTCTGTTTTGGGGTGAAACGGGACTATTAGTGGGGGAGCCACTGTCGGGGAAGGAGGAAGTGTACCAGGCACACAAGCAAGCCCGGCATGTAGTTCTCTCTGGTATGTAGTTCTCTCTGGCACTCCTCCTGTGCCAGACAACCGCCACACCCCTGCCCCTGCCACCCCAGCCCAACAACCTTCGGAAGAAATTCACAGGCATTACGTCCAACCTAAAAAGCAGGGAAAACAGACCCTACTCTCTGCTGCTGGGGCAGGGGCTTCTGACTTTCACATTCCTCTGAGAAGTGCTCTCATTCCCACTGCAACCAAAGGAGGGCCCTTCACATCCATAGGGGAGCAGAAAAACACCCGCCACTGCTGCAGTACTTCTTGCATCAACGCCAGTCCCTGGGACACCACTTGACAACCTCACAGACTTCATACCCACAGAGCGTACAGAAACAGAAACAGCTCCCTCCCTCCCAGAAGCCCAAAAGCACACGGCCACCCGCATGCTTTGCTCCAAGAGCCTCACCTGGCAGCTGGCTTGTTTCCCCTGCTTTCCCATGCCTTTCCTCCCTTCCAGCTGGCCCCAGAGAACGGGGGTGGAGAAAGCCTTTCTCGAGACAGGAGGCGCCCACCACAAGCACTGCCTGGAAGTAGCAAGGCAGAGGAGGCTCCTCAGCAAGCATCGTTCTTTGTCACCATTTGAACAAGAAGGACAGGCAGCTGTGCTCCAGCATCGGACCAAAGAGCCCAATTCCCTTGGAGCTTTGCTCCCAAGCAGGTCTTAGGCCCTTGCTGGCGCACGATCGCGTCCAGCCTTTCCTTTCTGCAGGGCAGTCTTCTGCCCTAGAGTTCTGTGCTGCTTCTACTGCTTTCTCTAGCCCTTAGGCTTCAAAAAGGGGACATGGCTGGCAGGTCCTGGGGACCTCATGCTACTCTCTCCTTTGGCGTGGCTGCAGGCTGGAGGGCAGAGTGTCACACGAGAAGGGGAACAGATTCCTGCCCATCTCTAAGGCGCTCACATGCACAGACTTGCAAGCTAGAGCAGGGCCCCGAGTGCCAGGGCAAAGTGCCCCTCAGCAGTGGCAGCTGCAGTTGGAGCTGCACAACTGCCCCGAGAGCCCCTTCCAGGAGGAGTGCCCCCAGATCTGTCGTGATGAGCAAAGAGAGGCACAGGAGAAGCAGGCCACTAGGCCCGGCACGGCATGTTAAGCTTGCCTCCAGCCCCTCCGCTGCACAGGACAAAAGGAAAACAAACACACCTCTCTCACCAGCCAGCTGGCACTTTACCTTTTCCCTCAGTCTGCTTGTTCTGCTCCCTGTCTTTTGCCGGCCCGCCTTTGGCAGCCTCCCGACACCCTCCGGAGGAAGATGCTGGTCGCACAGGCACAGGCGTGATGACCTCACCCTCACTCCTGGAAACAAGAAAGGGACGAGAGAGACGCTGACAGCAGAGCCTTGCAGAAACCTCCTCTACATGCTTGCCCTCCATCTAGAAAGAGAAAGTCACCAAAAGACTTGTTGGCCGCCCTTCACGTTGCAGTCGGACAGAGTCTACGCAAGAAACAACCCCTTCAAAGAACTCCAAGAGCACAAGGTCACCCTCAGCCTTTTCTCCAAGAGCCTCACCTGGCAGGCAACTTCCTTCCTTTGCTTTTCCACTCCTCCTGCTTTCTCCCCCCAGCACCAGGTGACGCAGGTGGCAAAGGCCTTTCTTGAGCAAGCAGGCACGCAGCAGGAGCACTCCCTGCAGGCAGGAAAGGAGAAGGCTCTGCAGAAAGCATCTTTGGGAGCACTTGGTCCAGAAGGACAGGCAGATCTGCTCCAGCACCGCATCAAACAGCCTGATCCCCCGGGAGCCGCGCTCTCTAAGAGCTCTTGCTCCCTAGCACGTCCTTGGCACACCTTAGCAGCCTCTTAGCAGTCCACCTTAGCAGCCTCTTAGCAGTCCTCTCCAGGCAATCTTGCTCCCCACCTTCACACGCCCGGCATCCGCCAGAGAGGCAGACCCCCTCCAGCACTGACACCTCGGGCCCAAATGTCCTAAAGCGAAAGAGGAGCTTGCGCTGGCCACCAGGGCGCAGCACCCCGGGGCAAAACTCTCCCAGGCAGCACATCCTGACCAGGGCTCCAACCACCTACCTACTGCCGAGGACCAACGGAACAAACACGCGCACACACACAAACACACGCCCGCCTGCACACCCTCCTCTCGCTCGCCAGTCACCTGTGGCCTGACCTTTTCCGTCCGCCCGCTCTTCCTCTTTCGGGCGTGTCCGGGATCCCTTGCAGGAAGACGCCACTTGCTGCTTCTCACGGGGAAGCTTCAACTCAAATCTGGAAATGACATGCTTAGGTCACAAACACAGGCCCTGTATGGATCGGGTGCCTTCCACACGATGCCTTTCCTCGGCCAGCCACACACAGCACATTCGGGAACCTTGGCTTTTGGAAGCCTCACCCACAAGAAGGAGACCAGTCACAGGAAAATGTGGCCCCCATTCCTCTCTAGGCCTAAGATTGGTTAGCAGTGCCAAACACCGCCACTATTGCCTGTTCCACCCTGGGGAGACCCCCAGAGTCCCAAGTACTTGCAGACAGCAAGCTAGGAAAGAGTTGCTCCGCAGCAAGTCCTTCCTGAGGAGACAAGCTCCAGCAGGACGCTGCTACCAAGCACGAGCTGAGAAGCAAACGTACCGTGGCAACATGAAGACGCTTCTGGGACCCATGCGGAAAGCCGCGCTCCTTCTTCCTTTTACCACCAGGTGTCTCGTCCCTGGCGTCTGAAACAGACACCGAGGTACGTGAGAGCATGCCAGCGCCATTACTGCCTTGCTCCTAAAGGCAGCAAATCTTTCTTGGGCTCAGGGAAGATGCTGCCCCTGGGACACCCTGAAACAAAGCTGTCTTTCCAAATACTAGCCCTCAACGAGGAAAGCAGAAGATGCCCAGCTCAGAGTGCAGAAGGAGGAACACCGTTGCCAGGCATTTTGCAAGGGCGAGACTCAAGACGGTCAAGGAGGACGCTCCTTCTCTCTGCCTGCAGACATCAGGCACAGGAGAAGGCGTGTGGTTCGCCAGGGTTTCTGCAGGCTGGCGTTTGCCTCTGGAAGGTCTTGCTCTGCCCCTTCTTGGAAAGACAACTCCTGGCTCAGGCGTGCTCTTAGCCCCACAGTGTCTCCAAGCATTCACATGCTTGCATCCATCGCGTGGAAGAGCAGAAAGAGCCGGCCCTTGCTCGGCCTCTGCCCGGTGGCTAAGACCTGCGGGTGCCAACTCCCTCATGGGGGTGCAAGCAGCTGGGCAGGGCCTGATGAGGGATCTTTGGGAACACAGCCTGACCCAAAGGCCCTGGCCCTGGCCCAGAGAACACGCTGGGCAGAGCCCCCCAAGACAGCAGCAGAGAGAAGGAAGAGACAGGCCCGGGAACCAGTGGCTGGGCTACAGCCTTCTTGCATCTCTCTGAGCAAATCTGCTGGCCCTCTGCAGGAGCGAGCCCTTCAGCTCTGACTGCTTTCACATCGCAGCTGCCTAAGGACACCTGGCAGCTTGCGCTCAAGGACAGGGCCCCACGAGAGAGCTGGGGAAGGGCGTTGGGCTGGCGCAAGGAGACATGCCAAGCAGCGGGCGGATGCACGCGTGGCCCAGAAGAGCCTCGCTCATGCCGCAAGGGCCTCCAGGGGCCCTGGGAAGGCCTGATTAGCGCCAGAGTCATCGACTTACCCCCAGCAGAGCTTCTAGCAGCTTTCCAGTGCCATCCATGCTGAGGAGGAAGTCGTCATAAAACCTCATTGTCACTTCCTTCTTCCGTACAGAAAGAATGCCAATGCCCTTGAAGACAAAGTCCACGTCCTGTCTTTTTGACATGGCCCAGAAGAACGCCATCGCGGTCTCATGTATGGAACACTGCACCGTTGTCAAAGGCATGCGGGCACACACGGAGAGATTCTTGTACTGCAGAGGGACTATTCTTACGTCACCTAGACCGCAGCAAAAGACGAACAACGTCACCTCGGCAGCAGGCTCCAAGAACAAGGGGACAAGACTTTCTGGCAAGACGCTGCTGCTACAGAGCAGGCTCTTGAATCCCCTGCTGCAGCGCCTAGGAGCGGTTTATGGAGTCCCTCCTGGGAAGAGGCCGAGCACTCTGCAAACTCACGGGCTCAGGGGGGCAGCAGTCATTTGGCCAGGGCAGGAAGCAAAAGAAGAAAACTAACCATCCCGTAGGAACCCTTGACCGGAGGGCAGGACAAGGCGGGCAGATGGGTGCAGGGCCCACGACAAAGGGCCCGGCGCCACGCCATTGTGCCCTCTGGCTAAGCCGATGCCACGTCGATAGATACAAGGGCGAAGCAAAGTGCAAGGACGGCACCGCCGCCCGTAAGGACCATTCGGCCCCTCTGGCCCTTGGTAGCCAGCAAAAGTCTCCCTGCGCTGCTGGGGCCAGCGGCCTATCCCTCCCACGCACCCCGCTGCAGGCGTATTACTAGCAAAGCACACCCGGGGGCCCCTCTGAGCACCTGCTCCTGGCTGGCCTGTCCAGCTCAAACAAGCCAAAGTTGCTCTCAGGCCACTTTGAGGCGTTCAGCCATGTCTTCAGAGCAGTTGGCCTGCCCCTCAAGCTTGGGACAAGGGCAGGCAAAGGTTTTTAACCTGTCTTCTTACCAGGAATGTCTTCTTGAGCGCCCCTGGCCTGGTATTCCTGGGCAACAACCTCCGAAATACGAAACATGGGTCTCCGAACGATCGAAAGCTCCCCGTTCACGGAGCACTCGGAGTGCTTCAGAACATAGAACACCCCCACTCCTAGTATCTTGACACCCTGAGAACAGCAGCAAAGAGGGAGAGAAGGAACAAGCATCAGTAGCCTGGAGACACAAAAACTGTCCGATGGCTTGCCAGAGCGTGGGGGCTGCTGCTCTGCGCCCTGCCCACCCCTAGCATGCCGAGGGCAAGATGGGCCACTTGGGAAAGCTTTGGAGAGAAAGCACATACTCCAGACCTTTCTTTCCTCTTGCTCCTCTGCTCTCCTCAAAAATCTCTTTGCACAAGCAACAGCAGAGACAACATTCCTCCCCTCCATACAGGTGGGGGGAGGGGGTGGCAGGGAGGGGAGCAGGGGGCATTTCCAACAGTGGGCACCAAGTCCTTGGCACTCTGTGGCACAGGGATGTCAGGGCCAGGCAAACCGCCAGCATTTCCGGAGGGGAGGAACAGGACACAAGACCCACCTTGTTCTCTGCCAAGCGCTCTAGAATGTATTCTGAGACGCTGTCCCAAATGCTAACAATCTCTGGAAAGCAAGGCAAAGAGGTATCATGCGCCAAGTCAGCAAGCTCACTACCTTTCAGCACCCCGCTCCCCAGGCAGGTGGCAAGTGCAGGTGAGATGAAACGTACCGCCACCCCAAGCCAAAACACGCAAGGCGCTCCCCAGGACGGCCCTTCCGGACCTCAGCCGCAAGGACACTGCAGGGACGCCTCCGCCCACTTCTAAGCAAGGCTCCTGTCCTTTCAGGTGGCCATGCCAAAGGGCGACCCACCCGCTCGGGAAACGGGGACTAGGTTCCCACAGCAGCGAGAAGACCGTGCAGTGCCTACCCACAGGAGTCACCCACGCTCAGGGCAGCCCCAGCTGCCTCCCCTGCAGGGACCATTTTCACCTCCATTCAACGCCTGCACACACACACGCTCTGCACGGCCACCCGAGCAGCCCCAGCCCTTTCAGCCAGCTGCCAGCTCAGGGCACGCAATCCCCACTGCGAGGCAACCCACGGCTTCTGCCTGCACCTGCCCTGGAAGGCACGGGCAGAGGAAGCTCCTCAGGACAACGAGCCAGCCGGCCCGGCTGCCAAACTCACCCCTGGGCTGCCAACGGTCGAGCGGCCTGCTCTCCCGTGCCACCCACTCGCCCTGCCCAGCCCTCCCCTACAGAGCCCAGCGCTTCCACTGCCTGTCTCGCAGCTCATACCGTCTACAGCCTTACCGTAACGGTTGAGATTCCTGAGCGTTGGAAACATGTCATGCCACAGTTTCGCCATCTTCGCGCCCCCTCACGCTCAATGGGGCCCTGTAGCAGGAGGGTGACGAGGAAACTTCTCCTCCCAGGAGCCGCCTCCGCCTCCTCCTCTGCACTTCCCCAGGTAGGCTCCAGCGCTGTCGCGCGGCCTCCCTTCGCCCTCTCGGTGCGCTGCAAAGCAGCTCCTCCAGAGAAGAGCGGTGGCGAGAGCAGCCCCAGCACCTGCACGTGCCAAGGCCTCGCAGGGAAGTGTGGGCAGGGCTCGGGGGCCCCGTGGCGGGAGGGGAGCTGTGACTGTGATGCGGCATGTCCCACTGTGAGCCCAGCCCGTGTCACCAAGGGGCTCACAGGCACCCTTACCGTCCAAAGCATTTCTCTTGGGCCCACAGGAGGGGCAATTTCACAGCCCCAGAGCAGCCAGACCACAAAGGGGTTTCAGCAGGTCTCCGCTCTGACCTCCTGCTGCAAGTGCGGCTGACCAGAGCAGACTTCCCAGGCCCGGGCGCCACTGAGGGGCCACTGGCTCCATGGATTCCCCCACCACCCCGGGCCCCTGGGCCAGTGCTCCACCACCCTTAGGCTACAGCGCTTTTCCCCGTCTCTCATGGCAATTGCCCCCACTGCCACTACTGCCATTGCCCATCCTCCCGGCCCCCCCCACCCGGCACCTCTGGGAAGGCTCTGCCTCCACCCTCTCACCCCCCTCCCGTTAGGCCCCTGCCGCCTGATCCTCTTGCGCCTTCTCTTCTCCCGGCTCAACAGCCCCACGCCCTCAGCCTCTCCTCGCACTGCTGGGCTCCAGCTGCCCACCAGCTCCCAGCCCGCCCCACAACGAACGGCTCCTCCAGGGCCACGCTCCCTTCCTGGTGTCCCTGCCCCCCTGCAGCTCCCCCACGGGCCACAGTCCCCTCAGAGGCGCACCTCCTCTGGCATGAAGCGCCTCCTTCCAAAAGTACCTCTCCAGCCATGTCCCCAGCAACGGCTCCTTGCACGGCTCGCCTTCGCTTCCTTCTGCTTTTCTCCAGAAACACGCCTCTGCACCCTTCTGCTCACGAGTGCCCCTTCGTGTGGCCTCCTGTGGCTCCACGGAGGCCGCCCCCAGCTGCGGGATCTGCGGCCCTGCCGCCGCATGCCCCAGGCAGGGGCCGGGCCTCGGTGCCCCGCTCCTCCCTCCCTCCCTGCCTGCCTGCCTGCCTGCCTGCCCGCCCGCTGCCCCAGCGTTGGGGGAAAGCCTTGCCCGGGCCCTGGGCGGCGCTGCGGGCTCCCTGCTGTGCCCAGAGCCCCCGGCCCCGCACGGGCAGCCCCGAGCAGCACGCCCAGGTGGCACTGCTTGCTGCGCAGTAAGGACTGGTGCCAGGGACTGTCGGGGATGGGGGAGGCCCCACTGCCCGCGGGGAGGCGGGAGGCAGGCAGCGTTGAGCCGGGGCCCGGCAGCCCACCGGGAGCTGGTGGGGGTGTGGGGCAGAGCCATAGCAAGGGAAGGGGCCAGAGTGCAGGAGGCAATCCCAGGTGCCCCTTCCCCGAGCAGAGGGGCCTGGGAGAAGGCAGGGGGTCAGGGCCGGGCCGGGGGCTGGTGGCCGGGTGCTTGGCAGCGCCATGCTGACCTGCTCATGCCAGGGCATGGCTGCTTTGCGCCGATTGCAGGCAGTGTCCCCCCGCGGAGGAGCTGGCCCCTGCTGGCTTCCCCTTGGGCCATGCAGCTGCCTGCCAGTGCTCAAGGTCCCGCCGGGGCTCCAGCGACGCTGGGAGAGGTGCCGAGGGGGCACCGGCTGCTGCTAGCAACTTCCCGGGGACCCCTGAGGCAGTGGCTGGTGCTGAGGGAAGGGCAGCGGGCAAGGAGCCGCAGGCAGCACTTGTTTGACCCATGCGTTGCCTCTGCTTGCAGGCCACACTGCCCAAGGCATTGGGACTTGAGCGCGGCAGCCAGGCGAGGCAGGGCAGCTGCCGCTGAGGCAGCAGAGCCAAGCCCCAAGCCCCTCCGCTCGGTGAGGCTTGGGAAGGGCAGAGCTGGGAGAAGCTGGTGCCCCTCAAACCTCGTTCTCCCAGCAGAGCAGAGGGCACGTAAGGCAGCGCTTTCAGCCAGTGAAAATTGCTGGCTCATGCCTTCCTTTTTCAGAGGCCTGGTTTGCGCAAGGCCAGCGGTGCTGCCTGCCCACCAGTGCCCACCCAGGCTGCGGTCGGAGGAGACCTGCTCCTTGCATTGGTCCCGACCAGAGTTCGGCACCAGAAGACACAGCCCCTGAGGGGGCACCGCAGCACACAAGTGTGGCTTGGCATGCCTGGCTCACCAGCAGAAAGGGACCATGCAGACTAAGGTGGAGTCAATCAGCCAGAACGGAGCACAGAGCAACAATACAGTTGAAAACACAAAGCCTAGCTAAGTGTGTGTGAGGTTCCCCGTGGGGAGCCCCGTGATGCTTCTGGGGAGGCCTTGGGCAGGGAGGTGCCTCCTGCCGAGGCCCCCGGCAGCTGGGATGCCGGCTGCAGGGCTTTCGGCAGCTCCAGCTTCCCTCTTCCTGCCCTGCCAGGGGTGAAGGCCAGGCTGCCTGCAGGGATGGGCTACTGCCGCCCCCAGGCCTCCTGAGGAGGGGCAGTGCAGCCCCAAAACCACCTTGCAAAGCCGGCAGCCCTGGGCGTGGGCTGAGGTGGGTGCCAGGGTGCACGCTGGAGCGCAGACTCTGGGATCCACAGGCCTCCAAGGCTAGGGCCTGCAGGGCCAGGGCAGGGATGACGAGGCTCTGGGGCTCTGACCCTGCAAGAGAGACCGCAGGAACACCTTGTGCTGGCCCTGGGCTGAGAGCAGAGGGGAGCAGGAGGCTTCGTGGCCTCCACGCCCCAAACCAACAGCAAATTTGTGCCCAAAAGCTCTCAGAGGAGGCTTCAGTCCCGGTCAGCTGCCCGTGTCCTGCACTGATTTCGTATGCTCAAACCTTGTGATGGGCAGAAGGCAACATGCTTGTACCCCAAGGCAGCCCCCTTTAGTGGCCAAGCCAAGGACCTGCTCTTAGCATCACTGCAGGAGTAACCGTCTAATTAAAGGCTTGCAATTAGCCCACCTCCAATTAGTGCACAGCAACTCAAACAAAGGGTCTTCTTAAAGGACAAGTCTCCTTAATGCAACCTAAATGGTCCTACGTTCCCTGTGCAGGGGCGACCCTTCTAAATCCCCCACCGCCAAGGCTGCGGCGCGCATGGGCATGGGCATGGGCATTGGCTTCAGGGTCCCAGCTCCTTCCTCAGTGGGAGGCGGCTGCTGCTGGTGGCTTCCTCCATCGCATAGTTGGGCTGACACTATTAAGCCTGCTCCTAATAGGCTCTCTTAAGGCTAATAATGTGGCATACATAGCCAACAAATGCTAGAAGGAGTCACCAAAACTAAAGCAGCATTTTAAAATGCAACTCCTACATTTAGCATCGAGGAAATAAGCCCCTCCACCTTACTCCCAATTTGACACTCTCGGGAGAGTGCTTTAGGGGATGCTAATGCGTGTTTTGCCCTTCCTTGCTCCAACACGGGTCAGGCTCAGCACAGTGGAGAGGGAAAGACTCTGGCGGGGCGGAGGGGGTGGGGTGCGAGCTTTGTGCTCGCCCAGGGCCCTGCACTGGCCCCCTCCTCTGTCCTGCCCCTGAACACCCCAGACTACGTTGGCTACAGTCGCCTGCTCCTTGCCAGGCCTTTGTGTTGACTCTGATGAGCCTTTGGGCGTTTCATGTCACTCTAGGAGCTGGAAGAGAGCCTGCCTCATGACACGGGGTTGCAAGGAGAGCCACTGGCCGTGGAAGAGGACTGCTTGCCTGGCCTCGCTCAGGAGTCCCATCCTGCCCACCCCGGGCATCTCTCTCTTTCCTGCCCGCTGACACGGTCTTTCTCCGGAGGGAAGCAGTGAGGCTACATCTCCGCACAGTGCTGGGTGGCCTGGGGAAGGCCGGGCACATGCCAAGCGGGGAGCTGGACACAGGTCTCCACCGAGTGCTGTCGGGGGGCTGGCACCGGTGCCTGGGGCACGTGTGCTCCAGGCACTTCCCAAATAAGCTCCACTGGTGCGGCCTCCTCTTCACCTGGATGTTGAGTTCCAGGGCCTCCTGCCACGCCTCCTCCAGCAGGAACAGGGCCTGCGCAGGCGTACTGCTTTCCTGCCCTTCAGCCTGCTCCTGGTTGCTGGGGAATGCAGGTGTGCGGGCATGTCCGGGTGTCCTGCCTCATTTCAGCAGGGTCACTTGCTCCTGCTGGTTCCTTCTGTGGCCCCACCTGGCCTCACAGAGCCCCACATCCTGCCCGTCAACCCCAAGGGGGACGCAAGGCCCTCAGCTCACCCAAGAGAGAACCCCCAACCTCCCTCTGCTCGTCCACCCACCCGCCTCAGCATATAGCACGGCCCAAGGCCCATCCCTGGGCCCTGGCACTGTCACGGTCCCTCTCCTGACCACAGGACCCACTGGCGCTGGTGAGTGCCCAAGCAGTTAGGCCGCTGTCTTTTCTCCCACGGCCAGTGACTTGCAGGGCTGTGCAGGACCCAGGAGTCCTGCTGGCCTGTCCCTCCATAACGTACCAGGGGCAGGGAGTCGCAGAGCTGCACCTCGGAGGTGCTCTGGGGCCTAGCAAGTGCAGGGGACCGGAGGGGGCCTGGGAGCATGCCTGGGGCCACTGGCACATCAGGACAGGGCAGGAGCCCAGGAGGGAGAATCCAAGCACACGGGTAGCAGGCCCGGCCGGCCCTGCCGAGCTCCACTGGGTTGAAGAGCGGCCCAGCAGGGGCTGTGCAGGGCGGGGAAATGGGGACTGCTCCCCAGCCTCACAGCCCCAGCCTGCGGGGCTGAGGGGCTGCCCTGGCCCACAGGGCCCTGGCACACGCGTTTGCACATGGGAAGGGAGGCATCTGCACCTCCAGGCAGCAGTCAGCGGCTGGCAGGGTAGGGAGACTACGGGCCCTGCGGCAGATGAGCAGAGCCCGTGGGAGCACAAGGAGCAGCCGAGGGCTGACGGAGGCCCAGGGACAAGCACGGCTCATCCCAGCTTTGCCTGCCTGGAGAGCCCTGCAGCTGCAGCAAAAAGCCAGGCATCTGCGCTCCCAGGTGGCCGGCCGCACCGCTCCACCCCACAGCAACTCCCTCCTTTGCCCTTCACCCTTCCCCATGCAACCCTGAGAAGGGCTCCAGCGTCCCTGCACACCAGCCCTCAGAGCACCCCTGGGGCTGTGGGCACGTCAGGTGCAGCTGTGTCCTGGCCACCATGGTGTGCACCGTGCAGTGTCTCTGTGCGTGTGGAGAGCGCGGGCGCGTGTGCGGATGCGTGTGCAGCGTCAATGGTGTGCCGGGCTGGCGCACGTGCACTGTGCAGGTGCAGGCCTGGCTGTGCGGGAGGGTCTTGGTGAGTGAGAGGTGTGAGCTGTGTGCGTAGCCGTCCTGTGGAGGGTAATGAAGGAAGGGGCATGTGTCTGTGCGTGTGTCTGTGCGCTGTGCTGAGAACGGGTTAGGCGGTGGTGTGCATGCACGTGCACTCTGTGGCGCGCGTGCCTGCATGCTGCGGCCCGTGTGTGGGCGATATTCTGTTCAGGCTCTACAAAATAACTGGAGGAGCACATGGGTTTGTACAGCTCTTCCTTTCATCTTTCAGGAGCACGCTTCCAGACTTCGCCGCAATAGTCACGTTTCCTCTGCACCACCAGCAAGTCCTGGTCCCTTTCCCTTTGAGCCTGGAGAGTCATCCGCTGCCCAGGGCTAGGGCATGGAAAAGGAACCGTTTGGTTTCAGGCACAGGCAGAAGGGCACGGAAATGCTGCAGGCCTAGCGCAGGGCACATCTTCTGGCCTCTGCCTCTGCTGGCATTCCTATGCTTTCTCGGATGGGCGAGGGGCCCCCTGGGGTGCGAGGCAAGGACATGACCACATGACTACCACGGGCAGGTAATCAGCCTGCACAGGAGTCAGGCGCGGGATGAGACTTTGGCCCAAACTGGCATCAAAGCACACGGCAAGGCCTCCACGTGTGGAGACTTGGGGAGGCAAGGACGGAGCGTGCCTTTGGAAAAGGGAGAGCCAAAGCGTCGCTCCAGGAATCCTGTCACCTTGGGTCGCCCCCGTGTTCTGGTCCCACCTGGGAATCCTACCCCTGAGAGCCCAACACCTGCCCCTGGGCTGGAAGGCTGCCTGCTCCCAGGCCACAGCCTCCAAAGCCTGTTGCTCTCCCTCGACGGGTGCCAGAAAAAGACCCCCCCCCTCCCCTCCTCTGGGCTCCTCCTGGGTGTGGAAGGAAGGCCAGTGCAGGGGAAGGCAAAACAGCACCCCCAGCTGGAGAAATTTACCAGAGGAAGCGCTTCTCTTGGGAATTCCTCTGCCGATTCAGCTCTACCCTCTGCTTCCACTCTTCCCGACGCGCTTGGTAAGTCTCCAAGACTTGCAGGGTGTGGCTTGCTCGTACAGAAAGCTGCCTGCAAGAGCAGGGAAAAAGTTCCCTCTCCCCTTCTGGCTGAGGCCCTCCTGCCTCTCCCCTCCACCAGCCCCTGCACACCCGCTCCCGCTGGCGGTGCCCGCAGCCTTCAACTTGCCCCATGCAGCTTGGGGCTGCCTGGCATTGGGGCCTTGCCCAAGGCATTGCCACGTCAACAGAAATCAGGGGACACCATACCCAGCCCCATGGCTCAGGAACTGCGCTTCCTCACACCTCGGACAGGTGCTGCCACTGCACCTTTCCAGGCCGGGGCTGGGGCCGGGGCCCGGGCCCGGGCACACTTACTCTTTGTGCAGCCGCGGCAGTCTCTCGGGCTTCCTCTTCTCTGCTCGGGGCACGAAGGCAGCAGTGCTCGCCTCTTTCCCAAGCGGGGGCCCTGGTGAGGCTGGCCGAACCTCCGGCAGTGGTTCAGCATGCCGCCAAGCCTGCGTTGGCGCCAGAGGACAACTCTGAAGCTGCTTCTCACCTCCCTCACGTGCTCTCAACTCTCAGCACGGGGAGAAGCCAGCCACTACAGGGCCTGTGCGTCCCCCCAGCACACTTGTGTCTGCTTTGCCCTCAGAAAGCCCCATGAGGAGCACAGCGCCAGGCAGGGACCCTGCACTCGTAGCCTGGCCACGCTTCACCACACTTCCCTGCTGGCCCCTCTGCTTACCTGTGCTGCCTTGTGCTGATGCCCGCAAGCAGGAATTGCAGTTCGAGGTCTGCCTTGAGCAGGTCCTTCCTGCTTGCCGTCCTCTTCCGCCTTAGAGGAGCTCTCCCGAATTGTCTGCAGCCGGCTAAAAACACACAAGCCGCGTGAGCTGATTGGAGTTCCGGGTGAGGCTGTTCTGCATCTTGCGCTCACAAGTGGCTCGGGGCCAGCCTCTGCAGCACAAGGCAGTTCTGCTGGAGCATTTGGTGTAGCTGAGTCCTTGCGTTCATGTCAACAGTGAGGAAAGAAAGCCTTGAGCTGCAGCACTGGCAGCGGGCCCAGGAGGCCCTAAGGAAAGCTCGGGATGCCCAGGTGTGGGCCCTCTCTGGGTGGCACAAGGGGAAAACCAATGCCGTTTGCAGCACCCAGAGCCTGCAGAGACCACTAGGCACCTCCTGCCAAAGGCACTGAAGTCAGGGACGTGCTCAGAAAGACTCTGTTTTGGGGTGAAACGGGACTATTAGTGGGGGAGCCACTGTCGGGGAAGGAGGAAGTGTACCAGGCACACAAGCAAGCCCGGCATGTAGTTCTCTCTGGTATGTAGTTCTCTCTGGCACTCCTCCTGTGCCAGACAACCGCCACACCCCTGCCCCTGCCACCCCAGCCCAACAACCTTCGGAAGAAATTCACAGGCATTACGTCCAACCTAAAAAGCAGGGAAAACAGACCCTACTCTCTGCTGCTGGGGCAGGGGCTTCTGACTTTCACATTCCTCTGAGAAGTGCTCTCATTCCCACTGCAACCAAAGGAGGGCCCTTCACATCCATAGGGGAGCAGAAAAACACCCGCCACTGCTGCAGTACTTCTTGCATCAACGCCAGTCCCTGGGACACCACTTGACAACCTCACAGACTTCATACCCACAGAGCGTACAGAAACAGAAACAGCTCCCTCCCTCCCAGAAGCCCAAAAGCACACAGCCACCCGCATGCTTTGCTCCAAGAGCCTCACCTGGCAGCTGGCTTGTTTCCCCTGCTTTCCCATGCCTTTCCTCCCTTCCAGCTGGCCCCAGAGAACGGGGGTGGAGAAAGCCTTTCTCGAGACAGGAGGCGCCCACCACAAGCACTGCCTGGAAGTAGCAAGGCAGAGGAGGCTCCTCAGCAAGCATCGTTCTTTGTCACCATTTGAACAAGAAGGACAGGCAGCTGTGCTCCAGCATCGGACCAAAGAGCCCAATTCCCTTGGAGCTTTGCTCCCAAGCAGGTCTTAGGCCCTTGCTGGCGCACGATCGCGTCCAGCCTTTCCTTTCTGCAGGGCAGTCTTCTGCCCTAGAGTTCTGTGCTGCTTCTACTGCTTTCTCTAGCCCTTAGGCTTCAAAAAGGGGACATGGCTGGCAGGTCCTGGGGACCTCATGCTACTCTCTCCTTTGGCGTGGCTGCAGGCTGGAGGGCAGAGTGTCACACGAGAAGGGGAACAGATTCCTGCCCATCTCTAAGGCGCTCACATGCACAGACTTGCAAGCTAGAGCAGGGCCCCGAGTGCCAGGGCAAAGTGCCCCTCAGCAGTGGCAGCTGCAGTTGGAGCTGCACAACTGCCCCAAGAGCCCCTTCCAGGAGGAGTGCCCCCAGATCTGTCGTGATGAGCAAAGAGAGGCACAGGAGAAGCAGGCCACTAGGCCCGGCACGGCATGTTAAGCTTGCCTCCAGCCCCTCCGCTGCACAGGACAAAAGGAAAACAAACACACCTCTCTCACCAGCCAGCTGGCACTTTACCTTTTCCCTCAGTCTGCTTGTTCTGCTCCCTGTCTTTTGCCGGCCCGCCTTTGGCAGCCTCCCGACACCCTCCGGAGGAAGATGCTGGTCGCACAGGCACAGGCGTGATGACCTCACCCTCACTCCTGGAAACAAGAAAGGGACGAGAGAGACGCTGACAGCAGAGCCTTGCAGAAACCTCCTCTACATGCTTGCCCTCCATCTAGAAAGAGAAAGTCACCAAAAGACTTGTTGGCCGCCCTTCACGTTGCAGTCGGACAGAGTCTACGCAAGAAACAACCCCTTCAAAGAACTCCAAGAGCACAAGGTCACCCTCAGCCTTTTCTCCAAGAGCCTCACCTGGCAGGCAACTTCCTTCCTTTGCTTTTCCACTCCTCCTGCTTTCTCCCCCCAGCACCAGGTGACGCAGGTGGCAAAGGCCTTTCTTGAGCAAGCAGGCACGCAGCAGGAGCACTCCCTGCAGGCAGGAAAGGAGAAGGCTCTGCAGAAAGCATCTTTGGGAGCACTTGGTCCAGAAGGACAGGCAGATCTGCTCCAGCACCGCATCAAACAGCCTGATCTCCCGGGAGCCGCGCTCTCTAAGAGCTCTTGCTCCCTAGCACGTCCTTGGCACACCTTAGCAGCCTCTTAGCAGTCCACCTTAGCAGCCTCTTAGCAGTCCTCTCCAGGCAATCTTGCTCCCCACCTTCACACGCCCGGCATCCGCCAGAGAGGCAGACCCCCTCCAGCACTGACACCTCGGGCCCAAATGTCCTAAAGCGAAAGAGGAGCTTGCGCTGGCCACCAGGGCGCAGCACCCCGGGGCAAAACTCTCCCAGGCAGCACATCCTGACCAGGGCTCCAACCACCTACCTACTGCCGAGGACCAACGGAACAAACACGCGCACACACACAAACACACGCCCGCCTGCACACCCTCCTCTCGCTCGCCAGTCACCTGTGGCCTGACCTTTTCCGTCCGCCCGCTCTTCCTCTTTCGGGCGTGTCCGGGATCCCTTGCAGGAAGACGCCACTTGCTGCTTCTCACGGGGAAGCTTCAACTCAAATCTGGAAATGACATGCTTAGGTCACAAACACAGGCCCTGTATGGATCGGGTGCCTTCCACACGATGCCTTTCCTCGGCCAGCCACACACAGCACATTCGGGAACCTTGGCTTTTGGAAGCCTCACCCACAAGAAGGAGACCAGTCACAGGAAAATGTGGCCCCCATTCCTCTCTAGGCCTAAGATTGGTTAGCAGTGCCAAACACCGCCACTATTGCCTGTTCCACCCTGGGGAGACCCCCAGAGTCCCAAGTACTTGCAGACAGCAAGCTAGGAAAGAGTTGCTCCGCAGCAAGTCCTTCCTGAGGAGACAAGCTCCAGCAGGACGCTGCTACCAAGCACGAGCTGAGAAGCAAACGTACCGTGGCAACATGAAGACGCTTCTGGGACCCATGCGGAAAGCCGCGCTCCTTCTTCCTTTTACCACCAGGTGTCTCGTCCCTGGCGTCTGAAACAGACACCGAGGTACGTGAGAGCATGCCAGCGCCATTACTGCCTTGCTCCTAAAGGCAGCAAATCTTTCTTGGGCTCAGGGAAGATGCTGCCCCTGGGACACCCTGAAACAAAGCTGTCTTTCCAAATACTAGCCCTCAACGAGGAAAGCAGAAGATGCCCAGCTCAGAGTGCAGAAGGAGGAACACCGTTGCCAGGCATTTTGCAAGGGCGAGACTCAAGACGGTCAAGGAGGACGCTCCTTCTCTCTGCCTGCAGACATCAGGCACAGGAGAAGGCGTGTGGTTCGCCAGGGTTTCTGCAGGCTGGCGTTTGCCTCTGGAAGGTCTTGCTCTGCCCCTTCTTGGAAAGACAACTCCTGGCTCAGGCGTGCTCTTAGCCCCACAGTGTCTCCAAGCATTCACATGCTTGCATCCATCGCGTGGAAGAGCAGAAAGAGCCGGCCCTTGCTCAGCCTCTGCCCGGTGGCTAAGACCTGCGGGTGCCAACTCCCTCATGGGGGTGCAAGCAGCTGGGCAGGGCCTGATGAGGGATCTTTGGGAACACAGCCTGACCCAAAGGCCCTGGCCCTGGCCCAGAGAACACGCGGGGCAGAGCCCCCCAAGACAGCAGCAGAGAGAAGGAAGAGACAGGCCCGGGAACCAGTGGCTGGGCTACAGCCTTCTTGCATCTCTCTGAGCAAATCTGCTGGCCCTCTGCAGGAGCGAGCCCTTCAGCTCTGACTGCTTTCACATCGCAGCTGCCTAAGGACACCTGGCAGCTTGCGCTCAAGGACAGGGCCCCACGAGAGAGCTGGGGAAGGGCGTTGGGCTGGCGCAAGGAGACATGCCAAGCAGCGGGCGGATGCACGCGTGGCCCAGAAGAGCCTCGCTCATGCCGCAAGGGCCTCCAGGGGCCCTGGGAAGGCCTGATTAGCGCCAGAGTCATCGACTTACCCCCAGCAGAGCTTCTAGCAGCTTTCCAGTGCCATCCATGCTGAGGAGGAAGTCGTCATAAAACCTCATTGTCACTTCCTTCTTCCGTACAGAAAGAATGCCAATGCCCTTGAAGACAAAGTCCACGTCCTGTCTTTTTGACATGGCCCAGAAGAACGCCATCGCGGTCTCATGTATGGAACACTGCACCGTTGTCAAAGGCATGCGGGCACACACGGAGAGATTCTTGTACTGCAGAGGGACTATTCTTACGTCACCTAGACCGCAGCAAAAGACGAACAACGTCACCTCGGCAGCAGGCTCCAAGAACAAGGGGACAAGACTTTCTGGCAAGACGCTGCTGCTACAGAGCAGGCTCTTGAATCCCCTGCTGCAGCGCCTAGGAGCGGTTTATGGAGTCCCTCCTGGGAAGAGGCCGAGCACTCTGCAAACTCACGGGCTCAGGGGGGCAGCAGTCATTTGGCCAGGGCAGGAAGCAAAAGAAGAAAACTAACCATCCCGTAGGAACCCTTGACCGGAGGGCAGGACAAGGCGGGCAGATGGGTGCAGGGCCCACGACAAAGGGCCCGGCGCCACGCCATTGTGCCCTCTGGCTAAGCCGATGCCACGTCGATAGATACAAGGGCGAAGCAAAGTGCAAGGACGGCACCGCCGCCCGTAAGGACCATTCGGCCCCTCTGGCCCTTGGTAGCCAGCAAAAGTCTCCCTGCGCTGCTGGGGCCAGCGGCCTATCCCTCCCACGCACCCCGCTGCAGGCGTATTACTAGCAAAGCACACCCGGGGGCCCCTCTGAGCACCTGCTCCTGGCTGGCCTGTCCAGCTCAAACAAGCCAAAGTTGCTCTCAGGCCACTTTGAGGCGTTCAGCCATGTCTTCAGAGCAGTTGGCCTGCCCCTCAAGCTTGGGACAAGGGCAGGCAAAGGTTTTTAACCTGTCTTCTTACCAGGAATGTCTTCTTGAGCGCCCCTGGCCTGGTATTCCTGGGCAACAACCTCCGAAATACGAAACATGGGTCTCCGAACGATCGAAAGCTCCCCGTTCACGGAGCACTTGGAGTGCTTCAGAACATAGAACACCCCCACTCCTAGTATCTTGACACCCTGAGAACAGCAGCAAAGAGGGAGAGAAGGAACAAGCATCAGTAGCCTGGAGACACAAAAACTGTCCGATGGCTTGCCAGAGCGTGGGGGCTGCTGCTCTGCGCCCTGCCCACCCCTAGCATGCCGAGGGCAAGATGGGCCACTTGGGAAAGCTTTGGAGAGAAAGCACATACTCCAGACCTTTCTTTCCTCTTGCTCCTCTGCTCTCCTCAAAAATCTCTTTGCACAAGCAACAGCAGAGACAACATTCCTCCCCTCCATACAGGTGGGGGTGGGAGGGGTGGCGGGGAGGGGAGCAGGGGGCATTTCCAACAGTGGGCACCAAGTCCTTGGCACTCTATGGCACAGGGATGTCAGGGCCAGGCAAACCGCCAGCATTTCAGGAGGGGAGGAACAGGACACAAGACCCACCTTGTTCTCTGCCAAGCGCTCTAGAATGTATTCTGAGACGCTGTCCCAAATGCTAACAATCTCTGGAAAGCAAGGCAAAGAGGTATTATGCGCCAAGTCAGCAAGCTCACTACCTTTCAGCACCCCGCTCCCCAGGCAGGTGGCAAGTGCAGGTGAGATGAAACGTACCGCCACCCCAAGCCAAAACACGCAAGGCGCTCCCCAGGACGGCCCTTCCGGACCTCAGCCGCAAGGACACTGCAGGGACGCCTCCGCCCACTTCTAAGCAAGGCTCCTGTCCTTTCAGGTGGCCATGCCAAAGGGCGACCCACCCGCTCGGGAAACGGGGACTAGGTTCCCACAGCAGCGAGAAGACCGTGCAGTGCCTACCCACAGGAGTCACCCACGCTCAGGGCAGCCCCAGCTGCCTCCCCTGCAGGGACCATTTTCACCTCCATTCAACGCCTGCACACACACACGCTCTGCACGGCCACCCGAGCAGCCCCAGCCCTTTCAGCCAGCTGCCAGCTCAGGGCACGCAATCCCCACTGCGAGGCAACCCACGGCTTCTGCCTGCACGTGCCCTGGAAGGCACGGGCAGAGGAAGCTCCTCAGGACAACGAGCCAGCCGGCCCGGCTGCCAAACTCACCCCTGGGCTGCCAACGGTCGAGCGGCCTGCTCTCCCGTGCCACCCACTCGCCCTGTCCAGCCCTCCCCTACAGAGCCCAGCGCTTCCATTGCCTGTCTCGCGGCTCATACCGTCTACAGCCTTACCGTAACGGTTGAGATTCCTGAGCGTTGGAAACATGTCATGCCACAGTTTCGCCATCTTCGCGCCCCCTCGCGCTCAATGGGGCCCTGTAGCAGGAGGGTGCCGAGGAAACTTCTCCTCCCAGGAGCCGCCTCCTCCTCCTCCTCTGCACTTCCCCAGGTAGGCTCCAGCGCTGTCGCGCGGCCTCCCTTCGCCCTCTCGGTGCGCTGCAAAGCAGCTCCTCCAGAGAAGAGCGCTGGCGAGAGCAGCCCCAGCACCTGCACGTGCCAAGGCCTCGCAGGGAAGTGTGGGCAGGGCTCGGGGGCCCCGTGGCGGGAGGGGAGCTGTGACTGTGATGCGGCATGTCCTACTGTGAGCCCAGCCCGTGTCACCAAGGGGCTCACAGGCACCCTTACCGTCCAAAGCATTTCTCTTGGGCCCACAGGAGGGGCAATTTCACAGCCCCAGAGCAGCCAGACCGCAAAGGGGTTTCAGCAGGTCTCCGCTCTGACCTCCTGCTGCAAGTGCGGCTGACCAGAGCAGACTTCCCAGGCCCGGGCGCCACTGAGGGGCCACTGGCTCCATGGATTCCCCCACCACCCCGGGCCCCTGGGCCAGTGCTCCACCACCCTTAGGCTACAGCGCTTTTCCCCGTCTCTCATGGCAATTGCCCCCACTGCCACTACTGCCATTGCCCATCCTCCCGGCCCCCCCCACCCGGCACCTCTGGGAAGGCTCTGCCTCCACCCTCTCACCCCCCTCCCGTTAGGCCCCTGCCGCCTGATCCTCTTGCGCCTTCTCTTCTCCCGGCTCAACAGCCCCACGCCCTCAGCCTCTCCTCGCACTGCTGGGCTCCAGCTGCCCACCAGCTCCCAGCCCGCCCCACAACGAACGGCTCCTCCAGGGCCACGCTCCCTTCCTGGTGTCCCTGCCCCCCTGCAGCTCCCCCACGGGCCACAGTCCCCTCAGAGGCGCACCTCCTCTGGCATGAAGCGCCTCCTTCCAAAAGTACCTCTCCAGCCATGTCCCCAGCAACGGCTCCTTGCACGGCTCGCCTTCGCTTCCTTCTGCTTTTCTCCAGAAACACGCCTCTGCACCCTTCTCCTCACGAGTGCCCCTTCGTGTGGCCTCCTGTGGCTCCACGGAGGCCGCCCCCAGCTGCGGGATCTGCGGCCCTGCCGCCGCATGCCCCAGGCAGGGGCCGGGCCTCAGTGCCCCGCTCCTCCCTCCCTCCCTCCCTCCCTGCCTGCCTGCCTGCCTGCCTGCCTGCCTGCCCGCCCGCTGCCCCAGCGTTGGGGGAAAGCCTTGCCCGGGCCCTGGGCGGCGCTGCGGGCTCCCTGCTGTGCCCAGAGCCCCCGGCCCCGCACGGGCAGCCCCGAGCAGCACGCCCAGGTGGCACTGCTTGCTGCGCAGTAAGGACTGGTGCCAGGGACTGTCGGGGATGGGGGAGGCCCCACTGCCCGCGGGGAGGCGGGAGGCAGGCAGCGTTGAGCCGGGGCCCGGCAGCCCACCGGGAGCTGGTGGGGGTGTGGGGCAGAGCCATAGCAAGGGAAGGGGCCAGAGTGCAGGAGGCAATCCCAGGTGCCCCTTCCCCGAGCAGAGGGGCCTGGGAGAAGGCAGGGGGTCAGGGCCGGGCCGGGGGCTGGTGGCCGGGTGCTTGGCAGCGCCATGCTGACCTGCTCATGCCAGGGCATGGCTGCTTTGCGCCGATTGCAGGCAGTGTCCCCCCGCGGAGGAGCTGGCCCCTGCTGGCTTCCCCTTGGGCCATGCAGCTGCCTGCCAGTGCTCAAGGTCCCGCCGGGGCTCCAGCGACGCTGGGAGAGGTGCCGAGGGGGCACCGGCTGCTGCTAGCAACTTCCCGGGGACCCCTGAGGCAGTGGCTGGTGCTGAGGGAAGGGCAGCGGGCAAGGAGCCGCAGGCAGCACTTGTTTGACCCATGCGTTGCCTCTGCTTGCAGGCCACACTGCCCAAGGCATTGGGACTTGAGCGCGGCAGCCAGGCGAGGCAGGGCAGCTGCCGCTAAGGCAGCAGAGCCAAGCCCCAAGCCCCTCCGCTCGGTGAGGCTTGGGAAGGGCAGAGCTGGGAGAAGCTGGTGCCCCTCAAACCTCGTTCTCCCAGCAGAGCAGAGGGCACGTAAGGCAGCGCTTTCAGCCAGTGAAAATTGCTGGCTCATGCCTTCCTTTTTCAGAGGCCTGGTTTGCGCAAGGCCAGCGGTGCTGCCTGCCCACCAGTGCCCACCCAGGCTGCGGTCGGAGGAGACCTGCTCCTTGCATTGGTCCCGACCAGAGTTCGGCACCAGAAGACACAGCCCCTGAGGGGGCACCGCAGCACACAAGTGTGGCTTGGCATGCCTGGCTCACCAGCAGAAAGGGACCATGCAGACTAAGGTGGAGTCAATCAGCCAGAACGGAGCACAGAGCAACAATACAGTTGAAAACACAAAGCCTAGCTAAGTGTGTGTGAGGTTCCCCGTGGGGAGCCCCGTGATGCTTCTGGGGAGGCCTTGGGCAGGGAGGTGCCTCCTGCCGAGGCCCCCGGCAGCTGGGATGCCGGCTGCAGGGCTTTCGGCAGCTCCAGCTTCCCTCTTCCTGCCCTGCCAGGGGTGAAGGCCAGGCTGCCTGCAGGGATGGGCTACTGCCGCCCCCAGGCCTCCTGAGGAGGGGCAGTGCAGCCCCAAAACCACCTTGCAAAGCCGGCAGCCCTGGGCGTGGGCTGAGGTGGGTGCCAGGGTGCACGCTGGAGCGCAGACTCTGGGATCCACAGGCCTCCAAGGCCAGGGCCTGCAGGGCCAGGGCAGGGATGACGAGGCTGTGGGGCTCTGACCCTGCAAGAGAGACCGCAGGAACACCTTGTGCTGGCCCTGGGCTGAGAGCAGAGGGGAGCAGGAGGCTTCGTGGCCTCCACGCCCCAAACCAACAGCAAATTTGTGCCCAAAAGCTCTCAGAGGAGGCTTCAGTCCCGGTCAGCTGCCCGTGTCCTGCACTGATTTCGTATGCTCAAACCTTGTGATGGGCAGAAGGCAACATGCTTGTACCCCAAGGCAGCCCCCTTTAGTGGCCAAGCCAAGGACCTGCTCTTAGCATCACTGCAGGAGTAACCGTCTAATTAAAGGCTTGCAATTAGCCCACCTCCAATTAGTGCACAGCAACTCAAACAAAGGGTCTTCTTAAAGGACAAGTCTCCTTAATGCAACCTAAATGGTCCTACGTTCCCTGTGCAGGGGCGACCCTTCTACATCCCCCACCGCCAAGGCTGCGGCGCGCATGGGCATGGGCATGGGCATTGGCTTCAGGGTCCCAGCTCCTTCCTCAGTGGGAGGCGGCTGCTGCTGGTGGCTTCCTCCATCGCATAGTTGGGCTGACACTATTAAGCCTGCTCCTAATAGGCTCTCTTAAGGCTAATAATGTGGCATACATAGCCAACAAATGCTAGAAGGAGTCACCAAAACTAAAGCAGCACTTTAAAATGCAACTCCTACATTTAGCATCGAGGAAATAAGCCCCTCCACCTTACTCCCAATTTGACACTCTCGGGAGAGTGCTTTAGGGGATGCTAATGCGTGTTTTGCCCTTCCTTGCTCCAACACGGGTCAGGCTCAGCACAGTGGAGAGGGAAAGACTCTGGTGGGGCGGAGGGGGTGGGGTGAGAGCTTGGTGCTCGCCCAGGGCCCTGCACTGGCCCCCTCCTCTGTCCTGCCCCTGAACATCCCAGACTACGTTGGCTACAGTCGCCTGCTCCTTGCCAGGCCTTTGTGTTGACTCTGATGAGCCTTTGGGCGTTTCATGTCACTCTAGGAGCTGGAAGAGAGCCTGCCTCATGACACGGGGTTGCAAGGAGAGCCACTGGCCGTGGAAGAGGACTGCTTGCCTGGCCTCGCTCAGGAGTCCCATCCTGCCCACCCCGGGCATCTCTCTCTTTCCTGCCCGCTGACATGGTCTTTCTCCGGAGGGAAGCAGTGAGGCTACATCTCCGCACAGTGCTGGGTGGCCTGGGGAAGGCCGGGCACATGCCAAGCGGGGAGCTGGACACAGGTCTCCACCGAGTGCTGTCGGGGGGCTGGCACCGGTGCCTGGGGCACGTGTGCTCCAGGCACTTCCCAAATAAGCTCCACTGGTGCGGCCTCCTCTTCACCTGGATGTTGAGTTCCAGGGCCTCCTGCCACGCCTCCTCCAGCAGGAACAGGGCCTGCGCAGGCGTACTGCTTTCCTGCCCTTCAGCCTGCTCCTGGTTGCTGGGGAATGCAGGTGTGCGGGCATGTCCGGGTGTCCTGCCTCATTTCAGCAGGGTCACTTGCTCCTGCTGGTTCCTTCTGTGGCCCCCACCTGGCCTCACAGAGCCCCACATCCTGCCCGTCAACCCCAAGGGGGACGCAAGGCCCTCAGCTCACCCAAGAGAGAACCCCCAACCTCCCTCTGCTCGTCCACCCACCCGCCTCAGCATATAGCACGGCCCAAGGCCCATCCCTGGGCCCTGGCACTGTCACGGTCCCTCTCCTGACCACAGGACCCACTGGCGCTGGTGAGTGCCCAAGCAGTTAGGCCGCTGTCTTTTCTCCCACGGCCAGTGACTTGCAGGGCTGTGCAGGACCCAGGAGTCCTGCTGGCCTGTCCCTCCATAACGTACCAGGGGCAGGGAGTCGCAGAGCTGCACCTCGGAGGTGCTCTGGGGCCTAGCAAGTGCAGGGGACCGGAGGGGGCCTGGGAGCATGCCTGGGGCCACTGGCACATCAGGACAGGGCAGGAGCCCAGGAGGGAGAATCCAAGCACACGGGTAGCAGGCCCGGCCGGCCCTGCCGAGCTCCACTGGGTTGAAGAGCGGCCCAGCAGGGGCTGTGCAGGGCGGGGAAATGGGGACTGCTCCCCAGCCTCACAGCCCCAGCCTGCGGGGCTGAGGGGCTGCCCTGGCCCACAGGGCCCTGGCACACGCGTTTGCACATGGGAAGGGAGGCATCTGCACCTCCAGGCAGCAGTCAGCGGCTGGCAGGGTAGGGAGACTACGGGCCCTGCGGCAGATGAGCAGAGCCCGTGGGAGCACAAGGAGCAGCCGAGGGCTGACGGAGGCCCAGGGACAAGCACGGCTCATCCCAGCTTTGCCTGCCTGGAGAGCCCTGCAGCTGCAGCAAAAAGCCAGGCATCTGCGCTCCCAGGTGGCCGGCCGCACCGCTCCACCCCACAGCAACTCCCTCCTTTGCCCTTCACCCTTCCCCATGCAACCCTGAGAAGGGTTCCAGCGTCCCTGCACACCAGCCCTCAGAGCACCCCTGGGGCTGTGGGCACGTCAGGTGCAGCTGTGTCCTGGCCACCATGGTGTGCACCGTGCAGTGTCTCTGTGCGTGTGGAGAGCGCGGGCGCGTGTGCGGATGCGTGTGCAGCGTCAATGGTGTGCCGGGCTGGCGCACGAGCACTGTGCAGGTGCAGGCCTGGCTGTGCGGGAGGGTCTTGGTGAGTGAGAGGTATGAGCTGTGTGCGTAGCCGTCCTGTGGAGGGTAATGAAGGAAGGGGCATGTGTCTGTGCGTGTGTCTGTGCGCTGTGCTGAGAACGGGTTAGGCGGTGGTGTGCATGCACGTGCACTCTGTGGCGCGCGTGCCTGCATGCTGCGGCCCGTGTGTGGGCGATATTCTGTTCAGGCTCTACAAAATAACTGGAGGAGCACATGGGTTTGTACAGCTCTTCCTTTCATCTTTCAGGAGCACGCTTCCAGACTTCGCCGCAATAGTCACGTTTCCTCTGCACCACCAGCAAGTCCTGGTCCCTTTCCCTTTGAGCCTGGAGAGTCATCCGCTGCCCAGGGCTAGGGCATGGAAAAGGAACCGTTTGGTTTCAGGCACAGGCAGAAGGGCACGGAAATGCTGCAGGCCTAGCGCAGGGCACATCTTCTGGCCTCTGCCTCTGCTGGCATTCCTATGCTTTCTCGGATGGGCGAGGGGCCCCCTGGGGTGCGAGGCAAGGACATGACCACATGACTACCACGGGCAGGTAATCAGCCTGCACAGGAGTCAGGCGCGGGATGAGACTTTGGCCCAAACTGGCATCAAAGCACACGGCAAGGCCTCCACGTGTGGAGACTTGGGGAGGCAAGGACGGAGCGTGCCTTTGGAAAAGGGAGAGCCAAAGCGTCGCTCCAGGAATCCTGTCACCTTGGGTAGCCCCCGTGTTCTGGTCCCACCTGGGAATCCTACCCCTGAGAGCCCAACACCTGCCCCTGGGCTGGAAGGCTGCCTGCTCCCAGGCCACAGCCTCCAAAGCCTGTTGCTCTCCCTCGACGGGTGCCAGCAAAAGACCCCCCCCCTCCCCTCCTCTGGGCTCCTCCTGGGTGTGGAAGGAAGGCCAGTGCAGGGGAAGGCAAAACAGCACCCCCAGCTGGAGAAATTTACCAGAGGAAGCGCTTCTCTTGGGAATTCCTCTGCCGATTCAGCTCTACCCTCTGCTTCCACTCTTCCCGACGCGCTTGGTAAGTCTCCAAGACTTGCAGGGTGTGGCTTGCTCGTACAGAAAGCTGCCTGCAAGAGCAGGGAAAAAGTTCCCTCTCCCCTTCTGGCTGAGGCCCTCCTGCCTCTCCCCTCCACCAGCCCCTGCACACCCGCTCCCGCTGGCGGTGCCCGCAGCCTTCAACTTGCCCCATGCAGCTTGGGGCTGCCTGGCATCGGGGCCTTGCCCAAGGCATTGCCACGTCAACAGAAATCAGGGGACACCATACCCAGCCCCATGGCTCAGGAACTGCGCTTCCTCACACCTCGGACAGGTGCTGCCACTGCACCTTTCCAGGCCGGGGCTGGGGCCGGGGCCGGGGCCCGGGCCCGGGCACACTTACTCTTTGTGCAGCCGCGGCAGTCTCTCGGGCTTCCTCTTCTCTGCTCGGGGCACGAAGGCAGCAGTGCTCGCCTCTTTCCCAAGCGGGGGCCCTGGTGAGGCTGGCCGAACCTCCGGCAGTGGTTCAGCATGCCGCCAAGCCTGCGTTGGCGCCAGAGGACAACTCTGAAGCTGCTTCTCACCTCCCTCACGTGCTCTCAACTCTCAGCACGGGGAGAAGCCAGCCACTACAGGGCCTGTGCGTCCCCCCAGCACACTTGTGTCTGCTTTGCCCTCAGAAAGCCCCATGAGGAGCACAGCGCCAGGCAGGGACCCTGCACTCGTAGCCTGGCCACGCTTCACCACACTTCCCTGCTGGCCCCTCTGCTTACCTGTGCTGCCTTGTGCTGATGCCCGCAAGCAGGAATTGCAGTTCGAGGTCTGCCTTGAGCAGGTCCTTCCTGCTTGCCGTCCTCTTCCGCCTTAGAGGAGCTCTCCCGAATTGTCTGCAGCCGGCTAAAAACACACAAGCCGCGTGAGGTGACTGGAGTTCCGGGTGAGGCTGTTCTGCATCTTGCGCTCACAAGCGGCTCGGGGCCAGCCTCTGCAGCACAAGGCAGTTCTGCTGGAGCTTTTGGTGTAGCTGAGTCCTTGCGTTCATGTCAACAGTGAGGAAAGAAAGCCTTGAGCTGCAGCACTGGCAGCGGGCCCAGGAGGCCCTAAGGAAAGCTCGGGATGCCCCGGTGTGGGCCCTCTCTGGGTGGCACAAGGGGAAAACCAATGCCGTTTGCAGCACCCAGAGCCTGCAGAGACCACTAGGCACCTCCTGCCAAAGGCACTGAAGTCAGGGACGTGCTCAGAAAGACTCTGTTTTGGGGTGAAACGGGACTATTAGTGGGGGAGCCACTGTCGGGGAAGGAGGAAGTGTACTAGGCACACAAGCAAGCCCGGCATGTAGTTCTCTCTGGTATGTAGTTCTCTCTGGCACTCCTCCTGTGCCAGACAACCGCCACACCCCTGCCCCTGCCACCCCAGCCCAACAACCTTCGGAAGAAATTCACAGGCATTACGTCCAACCTAAAAAGCAGGGAAAACAGACCCTACTCTCTTGACAACCTCACAGACTTCATACCCACAGAGCGTACAGAAACAGAAACAGCTCCCTCCCTCCCAGAAGCCCAAAAGCACACGGCCACCCGCATGCTTTGCTCCAAGAGCCTCACCTGGCAGCTGGCTTGTTTCCCCTGCTTTCCCATGCCTTTCCTCCCTTCCAGCTGGCCCCAGAGAACGGGGGTGGAGAAAGCCTTTCTCGAGACAGGAGGCGCCCACCACAAGCACTGCCTGGAAGTAGCAAGGCAGAGGAGGCTCCTCAGCAAGCATCGTTCTTTGTCACCATTTGAACAAGAAGGACAGGCAGCTGTGCTCCAGCATCGGACCAAAGAGCCCAATTCCCTTGGAGCTTTGCTCCCAAGCAGGTCTTAGGCCCTTGCTGGCGCACGATCGCGTCCAGCCTTTCCTTTCTGCAGGGCAGTCTTCTGCCCTAGAGTTCTGTGCTGCTTCTACTGCTTTCTCTAGCCCTTAGGCTTCAAAAAGGGGACATGGCTGGCAGGTCCTGGGGACCTCATGCTACTCTCTCCTTTGGCGTGGCTGCAGGCTGGAGGGCAGAGTGTCACACGAGAAGGGGAACAGATTCCTGCCCATCTCTAAGGCGCTCACATGCACAGACTTGCAAGCTAGAGCAGGGCCCCGAGTGCCAGGGCAAAGTGCCCCTCAGCAGTGGCAGCTGCAGTTGGAGCTGCACAACTGCCCCGAGAGCCCCTTCCAGGAGGAGTGCCCCCAGATCTGTCGTGATGAGCAAAGAGAGGCACAGGAGAAGCAGGCCACTAGGCCCGGCACGGCATGTTAAGCTTGCCTCCAGCCCCTCCGCTGCACAGGACAAAAGGAAAACAAACACACCTCTCTCACCAGCCAGCTGGCACTTTACCTTTTCCCTCAGTCTGCTTGTTCTGCTCCCTGTCTTTTGCCGGCCCGCCTTTGGCAGCCTCCCGACACCCTCCGGAGGAAGATGCTGGTCGCACAGGCACAGGCGTGATGACCTCACCCTCACTCCTGGAAACAAGAAAGGGACGAGAGAGACGCTGACAGCAGAGCCTTGCAGAAACCTCCTCTACATGCTTGCCCTCCATCTAGAAAGAGAAAGTCACCAAAAGACTTGTTGGCCGCCCTTCACGTTGCAGTCGGACAGAGTCTACGCAAGAAACAACCCCTTCAAAGAACTCCAAGAGCACAAGGTCACCCTCAGCCTTTTCTCCAAGAGCCTCACCTGGCAGGCAACTTCCTTCCTTTGCTTTTCCACTCCTCCTGCTTTCTCCCCCCAGCACCAGGTGACGCAGGTGGCAAAGGCCTTTCTTGAGCAAGCAGGCACGCAGCAGGAGCACTCCCTGCAGGCAGGAAAGGAGAAGGCTCTGCAGAAAGCGTCTTTGGGAGCACTTGGTCCAGAAGGACAGGCAGATCTGCTCCAGCACCGCATCAAACAGCCTGATCCCCCGGGAGCCGCGCTCTCTAAGAGCTCTTGCTCCCTAGCACATCCTTGGCACACCTTAGCAGCCTCTTAGCAGTCCACCTTAGCAGCCTCTTAGCAGTCCTCTCCAGGCAATCTTGCTCCCCACCTTCACACGCCCGGCATCCGCCAGAGAGGCAGACCCCCTCCAGCACTGACACCTCGGGCCCAAATGTCCTAAAGCGAAAGAGGAGCTTGCGCCGGCCACCAGGGCGCAGCACCCCGGGGCAAAACTCTCCCAGGCAGCACATCCTGACCAGGGCTCCAACCACCTACCTACTGCCGAGGACCAACGGAACAAACACGCGCACACACACAAACACACGCCCGCCTGCACACCCTCCTCTCGCTCGCCAGTCACCTGTGGCCTGACCTTTTCCGTCCGCCCGCTCTTCCTCTTTCGGGCGTGTCCGGGATCCCTTGCAGGAAGAGGCCACTTGCTGCTTCTCACGGGGAAGCTTCAACTCAAATCTGGAAATGACAAGACGCCACGGTGAAGAGAAGGCACCACTTCCCCTTTGCCTCCTGCCGGCCTTGTACTCAGAAAGAAGGCCTTTCGGGGCACGTGGGGCCCTCCAGGCTCACCCAAGACATGCTTAGGTCACAAACACAGGCCCTGTATGGATCGGGTGCCTTCCACACGATGCCTTTCCTCGGCCAGCCACACACAGCACATTCGGGAACCTTGGCTTTTGGAAGCCTCACCCACGAGAAAGAGACCAGTCACAGGAAAATGTGGCCCCCATTCCTCTCTAGGCCTAAGATTGGTTAGCAGTGCCAAACACCGCCACTATTGCCTGTTCCACCCTGGGGAGACCCCCAGAGTCCCAAGTACTTGCAGACAGCAAGCTAGGAAAGAGTTGCTCCGCAGCAAGTCCTTCCTGAGGAGACAAGCTCCAGCAGGACGCTGCTACCAAGCACGAGCTGAGAAGCAAACGTACCGTGGCAACATGAAGACGCTTCTGGGACCCATGCGGAAAGCCGCACTCCTTCTTCCTTTTACCACCAGGTGTCTCGTCCCTGGCGTCTGAAACAGACACCGAGGTACGTGAGAGCATGCCAGCGCCATTACTGCCTTGCTCCTAAAGGCAGCAAATCTTTCTTGGGCTCAGGGAAGATGCTGCCCCTGGGACACCCTGAAACAAAGCTGTCTTTCCAAATACTAGCCCTCAACGAGGAAAGCAGAAGATGCCCAGCTCAGAGTGCAGAAGGAGGAACACCGTTGCCAGGCGCTTTGCAAGGGCGAGACTCAAGACGGTCAAGGAGGACGCTCCTTCTCTCTGCCTGCAGACATCAGGCACAGGAGAAGGCGTGTGGTTCGCCAGGGTTTCTGCAGGCTGGCGTTTGCCTCTGGAAGGTCTTGCTCTGCCCCTTCTTGGAAAGACAACTCCTGGCTCAGGCGTGCTCTTAGCCCGACAGTGTCTCCAAGCATTCACATGCTTGCATCCATCGCGTGGAAGAGCAGAAAGAGCCGGCCCTTGCTCGGCCTCTGCCCGGTGGCTAAGACCTGCGGGTGCCAACTCCCTCATGGGGGTGCAAGCAGCTGGGCAGGGCCTGATGAGGGATCTTTGGGAACACAGCCTGACCCAAAGGCCCTGGCCCTGGCCCAGAGAACACGCTGGGCAGAGCCCCCCAAGACAGCAGCAGAGAGAAGGAAGAGACAGGCCCGGGAACCAGTGGCTGGGCTACAGCCTTCTTGCATCTCTCTGAGCAAATCTGCTGGCCCTCTGCAGGAGCGAGCCCTTCAGCTCTGACTGCTTTCACATCGCAGCTGCCTAAGGACACCTGGCAGCTTGCGCTCAAGGACAGGGCCCCACGAGAGAGCTGGGGAAGGGCGTTGGGCTGGCGCAAGGAGACATGCCAAGCAGCGGGCGGATGCACGCGTGGCCCAGAAGAGCCTCGCTCATGCCGCAAGGGCCTCCAGGGGCCCTGGGAAGGCCTGATTAGCGCCAGAGTCATCGACTTACCCCCAGCAGAGCTTCTAGCAGCTTTCCAGTGCCATCCATGCTGAGGAGGAAGTCGTCATAAAACCTCATTGTCACTTCCTTCTTCCGAACAGAAAGAATGCCAATGCCCTTGAAGACAAAGTCCACGTCCTGTCTTTTTGACATGGCCCAGAAGAACGCCATCGCGGTCTCATGTATGGAACACTGCACCGTTGTCAAAGGCATGCGGGCACACACGGAGAGATTCTTGTACTGCAGAGGGACTATTCTTACGTCACCTAGACCGCAGCAAAAGACGAACAACGTCACCTCGGCAGCAGGCTCCAAGAACAAGGGGACAAGACTTTCTGGCAAGACGCTGCTGCTACAGAGCAGGCTCTTGAATCCCCTGCTGCAGCGCCTAGGAGCGGTTTATGGAGTCCCTCCTGGGAAGAGGCCGAGCACTCTGCAAACTCACGGGCTCAGGGGGGCAGCAGTCATTTGGCCAGGGCAGGAAGCAAAAGAAGAAAACTAACCATCCCGTAGGAACCCTTGACCGGAGGGCAGGACAAGGCGGGCAGATGGGTGCAGGGCCCACGACAAAGGGCCCGGCGCCACGCCATTGTGCCCTCTGGCTAAGCCGATGCCACGTCGATAGATACAAGGGCGAAGCAAAGTGCAAGGACGGCACCGCCGCCCGTAAGGACCATTCGGCCCCTCTGGCCCTTGGTAGCCAGCAAAAGTCTCCCTGCGCTGCTGGGGCCAGCGGCCTATCCCTCCCACGCACCCCGCTGCAGGCGTATTACTAGCAAAGCACACCCGGGGGCCCCTCTGAGCACCTGCTCCTGGCTGGCCTGTCCAGCTCAAACAAGCCAAAGTTGCTCTCAGGCCACTTTGAGGCGTTCAGCCATGTCTTCAGAGCAGTTGGCCTGCCCCTCAAGCTTGGGACAAGGGCAGGCAAAGGTTTTTAACCTGTCTTCTTACCAGGAATGTCTTCTTGAGCGCCCCTGGCCTGGTATTCCTGGGCAACAACCTCCGAAATACGAAACATGGGTCTCCGAACGATCGAAAGCTCCCCGTTCACGGAGCACTCGGAGTGCTTCAGAACATAGAACACCCCCACTCCTAGTATCTTGACACCCTGAGAACAGCAGCAAAGAGGGAGAGAAGGAACAAGCATCAGTAGCCTGGAGACACAAAAACTGTCCGATGGCTTGCCAGAGCGTGGGGGCTGCTGCTCTGCGCCCTGCCCACCCCTAGCATGCCGAGGGCAAGATGGGCCACTTGGGAAAGCTTTGGAGAGAAAGCACATACTCCAGACCTTTCTTTCCTCTTGCTCCTCTGCTCTCCTCAAAAATCTCTTTGCACAAGCAACAGCAGAGACAACATTCCTCCCCTCCATACAGGTGGGGGGAGGGGGTGGCAGGGAGGGGAGCAGGGGGCATTTCCAACAGTGGGCACCAAGTCCTTGGCACTCTGTGGCACAGGGATGTCAGGGCCAGGCAAACCGCCAGCATTTCCGGAGGGGAGGAACAGGACACAAGACCCACCTTGTTCTCTGCCAAGCGCTCTAGAATGTATTCTGAGACGCTGTCCCAAATGCTAACAATCTCTGGAAAGCAAGGCAAAGAGGTATCATGCGCCAAGTCAGCAAGCTCACTACCTTTCAGCACCCCGCTCCCCAGGCAGGTGGCAAGTGCAGGTGAGATGAAACGTACCGCCACCCCAAGCCAAAACACGCAAGGCGCTCCCCAGGACGGCCCTTCCGGACCTCAGCCGCAAGGACACTGCAGGGACGCCTCCGCCCACTTCTAAGCAAGGCTCCTGTCCTTTCAGGTGGCCATGCCAAAGGGCGACCCACCCGCTCGGGAAACGGGGACTAGGTTCCCACAGCAGCGAGAAGACCGTGCAGTGCCTACCCACAGGAGTCACCCACGCTCAGGGCAGCCCCAGCTGCCTCCCCTGCAGGGACCATTTTCACCTCCATTCAACGCCTGCACACACACACGCTCTGCACGGCCACCCGAGCAGCCCCAGCCCTTTCAGCCAGCTGCCAGCTCAGGGCACGCAATCCCCACTGCGAGGCAACCCACGGCTTCTGCCTGCACGTGCCCTGGAAGGCACGGGCAGAGGAAGCTCCTCAGGACAACGAGCCAGCCGGCCCGGCTGCCAAACTCACCCCTGGGCTGCCAACGGTCGAGCGGCCTGCTCTCCCGTGCCACCCACTCGCCCTGTCCAGCCCTCCCCTACAGAGCCCAGCGCTTCCATTGCCTGTCTCGCAGCTCATACCGTCTACAGCCTTACCGTAACGGTTGAGATTCCTGAGCGTTGGAAACATGTCATGCCACAGTTTCGCCATCTTCGCGCCCCCTCGCGCTCAATGGGGCCCTGTAGCAAGAGGGTGACGAGGAAACTTCTCCTCCCAGGAGCCGCCTCCGCCTCCTCCTCTGCACTTCCCCAGGTAGGCTCCAGCGCTGTCGCGCGGCCTCCCTTCGCCCTCTCGGTGCGCTGCAAAGCAGCTCCTCCAGAGAAGAGCGCTGGCGAGAGCAGCCCCAGCACCTGCACGTGCCAAGGCCTCGCAGGGAAGTGTGGGCAGGGCTCGGGGGCTCCGTGGCGGGAGGGGAGCTGTGACTGTGATGCGGCATGTCCCACTGTGAGCCCAGCCCGTGTCACCAAGGGGCTCACAGGCACCCTTACCATCCAAAGCATTTCTCTTGGGCCCACAGGAGGGGCAATTTCACAGCCCCAGAGCAGCCAGACCGCAAAGGGGTTTCAGCAGGTCTCCGCTCTGACCTCCTGCTGCAAGTGCGGCTGACCAGAGCAGACTTCCCAGGCCCGGGCGCCACTGAGGGGCCACTGGCTCCATGGATTCCCCCACCACCCCGGGCCCCTGGGCCAGTGCTCCACCACCCTTAGGCTACAGCGCTTTTCCCCGTCTCTCATGGCAATTGCCCCCACTGCCACTACTGCCATTGCCCATCCTCCCGGCCCCCCCCCACCCGGCACCTCTGGGAAGGCTCTGCCTCCACCCTCTCACCCCCCTCCCGTTAGGCCCCTGCCACCTGATCCTCTTGCGCCTTCTCTTCTCCCGGCTCAACAGCCCCACGCCCTCAGCCTCTCCTCGCACTGCTGGGCTCCAGCTGCCCACCAGCTCCCAGCCCGCCCCACAACGAACGGCTCCTCCAGGGCCACGCTCCCTTCCTGGTGTCCCTGCCCCCCTGCAGCTCCCCCACGGGCCACAGTCCCCTCAGAGGCGCACCTCCTCTGGCATGAAGCGCCTCCTTCCAAAAGTACCTCTCCAGCCATGTCCCCAGCAACGGCTCCTTGCACGGCTCGCCTTCGCTTCCTTCTGCTTTTCTCCAGAAACACGCCTCTGCACCCTTCTCCTCACGAGTGCCCCTTCGTGTGGCCTCCTGTGGCTCCACGGAGGCCGCCCCCAGCTGCGGGATCTGCGGCCCTGCCGCCGCATGCCCCAGGCAGGGGCCGGGCCTCGGTGCCCCGCTCCTCCCTCCCTCCCTCCCTCCCTCCCTGCCTGCCTGCCTGCCTGCCTGCCCGCCCGCTGCCCCAGCGTTGGGGGAAAGCCTTGCCTGGGCCCTGGGCGGCGCTGCGGGCTCCCTGCTGTGCCCAGAGCCCCCGGCCCCGCACGGGCAGCCCCGAGCAGCACGCCCAGGTGGCACTGCTTGCTGCGCAGTAAGGACTGGTGCCAGGGACTGTCGGGGATGGGGGAGGCCCCACTGCCCGCGGGGAGGCGGGAGGCAGGCAGCGTTGAGCCGGGGCCCAGCAGCCCACCGGGAGCTGGTGGGGGTGTGGGGCAGAGCCATAGCAAGGGAAGGGGCCAGAGTGCAGGAGGCAATCCCAGGTGCCCCTTCCCCGAGCAGAGGGGCCTGGGAGAAGGCAGGGGGTCAGGGCCAGGCCGGGGGCTGGTGGCCGGGTGCTTGGCAGCGCCATGCTGACCTGCTCATGCCAGGGCATGGCTGCTTTGCGCCGATTGCAGGCAGTGTCCCCCCGCGGAGGAGCTGGCCCCTGCTGGCTTCCCCTTGGGCCATGCAGCTGCCTGCCAGTGCTCAAGGTCCCGCCGGGGCTCCAGTGACGCTGGAAGAGGTGCCGAGGGGGCACCGGCTGCTGCTAGCAACTTCCCGGGGACCCCTGAGGCAGTGGCTGGTGCTGAGGGAAGGGCAGCGGGCAAGGAGCCGCAGGCAGCACTTGTTTGACCCATGCGTTGCCTCTGCTTGCAGGCCACACTGCCCAAGGCATTGGGACTTGAGCGCGGCAGCCAGGCGAGGCAGGGCAGCTGCCGCTGAGGCAGCAGAGCCAAGCCCCAAGCCCCTCCGCTCAGTGAGGCTTGGGAAGGGCAGAGCTGGGAGAAGCTGGTGCCCCTCAAACCTCGTTCTCCCAGCAGAGCAGAGGGCACGTAAGGCAGCGCTTTCAGCCAGTGAAAATTGCTGGCTCATGCCTTCCTTTTTCAGAGGCCTGGTTTGCGCAAGGCCAGCGGTGCTGCCTGCCCACCAGTGCCCACCCAGGCTGCGGTCGGAGGAGACCTGCTCCTTGCATTGGTCCCGACCAGAGTTCGGCACCAGAAGACACAGCCCCTGAGGGGGCACCGCAGCACACAAGTGTGGCTTGGCATGCCTGGCTCACCAGCAGAAAGGGACCATGCAGACTAAGGTGGAGTCAATCAGCCAGAACGGAGCACAGAGCAACAATACAGTTGAAAACACAAAGCCTAGCTAAGTGTGTGTGAGGTTCCCCGTGGGGAGCCCCGTGATGCTTCTGGGGAGGCCTTGGGCAGGGAGGTGCCTCCTGCCGAGGCCCCCGGCAGCTGGGATGCCGGCTGCAGGGCTTTCGGCAGCTCCAGCTTCCCTCTTCCTGCCCTGCCAGGGGTGAAGGCCAGGCTGCCTGCAGGGATGGGCTACTGCCGCCCCCAGGCCTCCTGAGGAGGGGCAGTGCAGCCCCAAAACCGCCTTGCAAAGCCGGCAGCCCTGGGCGTGGGCTGAGGTGGGTGCCAGGGTGCACGCTGGAGCGCAGACTCTGGGATCCACAGGCCTCCAAGGCCAGGGCCTGCAGGGCCAGGGCAGGGATGACGAGGCTCTGGGGCTCTGACCCTGCAAGAGAGACCGCAGGAACACCTTGTGCTGGCCCTGGGCTGAGAGCAGAGGGGAGCAGGAGGCTTCGTGGCCTCCACGCCCCAAACCAACAGCAAATTTGTGCCCAAAAGCTCTCAGAGGAGGCTTCAGTCCTGGTCAGCTGCCCGTGTCCTGCACTGATTTCGTATGCTCAAACCTTGTGATGGGCAGAAGGCAACATGCTTGTACCCCAAGGCAGCCCCCTTTAGTGGCCAAGCCAAGGACCTGCTCTTAGCATCACTGCAGGAGTAACCGTCTAATTAAAGGCTTGCAATTAGCCCACCTCCAATTAGTGCACAGCAACTCAAACAAAGGGTCTTCTTAAAGGACAAGTCTCCTTAATGCAACCTAAATGGTCCTACGTTCCCTGTGCAGGGGCGACCCTTCTACATCCCCCACCGCCAAGGCTGCGGCGCGCATGGGCATGGGCATGGGCATTGGCTTCAGGGTCCCAGCTCCTTCCTCAGTGGGAGGCGGCTGCTGCTGGTGGCTTCCTCCATCGCATAGTTGGGCTGACACTATTAAGCCTGCTCCTAATAGGCTCTCTTAAGGCTAATAATGTGGCATACATAGCCAACAAATGCTAGAAGGAGTCACCAAAACTAAAGCAGCACTTTAAAATGCAACTCCTACATTTAGCATCGAGGAAATAAGCCCCTCCACCTTACTCCCAATTTGACACTCTCGGGAGAGTGCTTTAGGGGATGCTAATGCGTGTTTTGCCCTTCCTTGCTCCAACACGGGTCAGGCTCAGCACAGTGGAGAGGGAAAGACTCTGGCGGGGCGGAGGGGGTGGGGTGCAAGCTTTGTGCTCGCCCAGGGCCCTGCACTGGCCCCCTCCTCTGTCCTGCCCCTGAACATCCCAGACTACGTTGGCTACAGTCGCCTGCTCCTTGCCAGGCCTTTGTGTTGACTCTGATGAGCCTTTGGGCGTTTCATGTCACTCTAGGAGCTGGAAGAGAGCCTGCCTCATGACACGGGGTTGCAAGGAGAGCCACTGGCCGTGGAAGAGGACTGCTTGCCTGGCCTCGCTCAGGAGTCCCATCCTGCCCACCCCGGGCATCTCTCTCTTTCCTGCCCGCTGACACGGTCTTTCTCCGGAGGGAAGCAGTGAGGCTACATCTCCGCACAGTGCTGGGTGGCCTGGGGAAGGCCGGGCACATGCCAAGCGGGGAGCTGGACACAGGTCTCCACCGAGTGCTGTTGGGGGGCTGGCACCGGTGCCTGGGGCACGTGTGCTCCAGGCACTTCCCAAATAAGCTCCACTGGTGCGGCCTCCTCTTCACCTGGATGTTGAGTTCCAGGGCCTCCTGCCACGCCTCCTCCAGCAGGAACAGGGCCTGCGCAGGCGTACTGCTTTCCTGCCCTTCAGCCTGCTCCTGGTTGCTGGGGAATGCAGGTGTGCGGGCATGTCCGGGTGTCCTGCCTCATTTCAGCAGGGTCACTTGCTCCTGCTGGTTCCTTCTGTGGCCCCACCTGGCCTCACAGAGCCCCACATCCTGCCCGTCAACCCCAAGGGGGACGCAAGGCCCTCAGCTCACCCAAGAGAGAACCCCCAACCTCCCTCTGCTCGTCCACCCACCCGCCTCAGCATATAGCACGGCCCAAGGCCCATCCCTGGGCCCTGGCACTGTCACGGTCCCTCTCCTGACCACAGGACCCACTGGCGCTGGTGAGTGCCCAAGCAGTTAGGCCGCTGTCTTTTCTCCCACGGCCAGTGACTTGCAGGGCTGTGCAGGACCCAGGAGTCCTGCTGGCCTGTCCCTCCATAACGTACCAGGGGCAGGGAGTCGCAGAGCTGCACCTCGGAGGTGCTCTGGGGCCTAGCAAGTGCAGGGGACCGGAGGGGGCCTGGGAGCATGCCTGGGGCCACTGGCACATCAGGACAGGGCAGGAGCCCAGGAGGGAGAATCCAAGCACACGGGTAGCAGGCCCGGCCGGCCCTGCCGAGCTCCACTGGGTTGAAGAGCGGCCCAGCAGGGGCTGTGCAGGGCGGGGAAATGGGGACTGCTCCCCAGCCTCACAGCCCCAGCCTGCGGGGCTGAGGGGCTGCCCTGGCCCACAGGGCCCTGGCACACGCGTTTGCACATGGGAAGGGAGGCATCTGCACCTCCAGGCAGCAGTCAGCGGCTGGCAGGGTAGGGAGACTACGGGCCCTGCGGCAGATGAGCAGAGCCCGTGGGAGCACAAGGAGCAGCCGAGGGCTGACGGAGGCCCAGGGACAAGCACGGCTCATCCCAGCTTTGCCTGCCTGGAGAGCCCTGCAGCTGCAGCAAAAAGCCAGGCATCTGCGCTCCCAGGTGGCCGGCCGCACCGCTCCACCCCACAGCAACTCCCTCCTTTGCCCTTCACCCTTCCCCATGCAACCCTGAGAAGGGTTCCAGCGTCCCTGCACACCAGCCCTCAGAGCACCCCTGGGGCTGTGGGCACGTCAGGTGCAGCTGTGTCCTGGCCACCATGGTGTGCACCGTGCAGTGTCTCTGTGCGTGTGGAGAGCGCGGGCGCGTGTGCGGATGCGTGTGCAGCGTCAATGGTGTGCCGGGCTGGCGCACGTGCACTGTGCAGGTGCAGGCCTGGCTGTGCGGGAGGGTCTTGGTGAGTGAGAGGTGTGAGCTGTGTGCGTAGCCGTCCTGTGGAGGGTAATGAAGGAAGGGGCATGTGTCTGTGCGTGTGTCTGTGCGCTGTGCTGAGAACGGGTTAGGCGGTGGTGTGCATGCACGTGCACTCTGTGGCGCGCGTGCCTGCATGCTGCGGCCCGTGTGTGGGCGATATTCTGTTCAGGCTCTACAAAATAACTGGAGGAGCACATGGGTTTGTACAGCTCTTCCTTTCATCTTTCAGGAGCACGCTTCCAGACTTCGCCGCAATAGTCACGTTTCCTCTGCACCACCAGCAAGTCCTGGTCCCTTTCCCTTTGAGCCTGGAGAGTCATCCGCTGCCCAGGGCTAGGGCATGGAAAAGGAACCGTTTGGTTTCAGGCACAGGCAGAAGGGCACGGAAATGCTGCAGGCCTAGCGCAGGGCACATCTTCTGGCCTCTGCCTCTGCTGGCATTCCTATGCTTTCTCGGATGGGCGAGGGGCCCCCTGGGGTGCGAGGCAAGGACATGACCACATGACTACCACGGGCAGGTAATCAGCCTGCACAGGAGTCAGGCGCGGGATGAGACTTTGGCCCAAACTGGCATCAAAGCACACGGCAAGGCCTCCACGTGTGGAGACTTGGGGAGGCAAGGACGGAGCGTGCCTTTGGAAAAGGGAGAGCCAAAGCGTCGCTCCAGGAATCCTGTCACCTTGGGTCGCCCCCGTGTTCTGGTCCCACCTGGGAATCCTACCCCTGAGAGCCCAACACCTGCCCCTGGGCTGGAAGGCTGCCTGCTCCCAGGCCACAGCCTCCAAAGCCTGTTGCTCTCCCTCGACGGGTGCCAGAAAAAGACCCCCCCCCCTCCCCTCCTCTGGGCTCCTCCTGGGTGTGGAAGGAAGGCCAGTGCAGGGGAAGGCAAAACAGCACCCCCAGCTGGAGAAATTTACCAGAGGAAGCGCTTCTCTTGGGAATTCCTCTGCCGATTCAGCTCTACCCTCTGCTTCCACTCTTCCCGACGCGCTTGGTAAGTCTCCAAGACTTGCAGGGTGTGGCTTGCTCGTACAGAAAGCTGCCTGCAAGAGCAGGGAAAAAGTTCCCTCTCCCCTTCTGGCTGAGGCCCTCCTGCCTCTCCCCTCCACCAGCCCCTGCACACCCGCTCCCGCTGGCGGTGCCCGCAGCCTTCAACTTGCCCCATGCAGCTTGGGGCTGCCTGGCATCGGGGCCTTGCCCAAGGCATTGCCACGTCAACAGAAATCAGGGGACACCATACCCAGCCCCATGGCTCAGGAACTGCGCTTCCTCACACCTCGGACAGGTGCTGCCACTGCACCTTTCCAGGCCGGGGCTGGGGCCGGGGCCGGGGCCCGGGCCCGGGCACACTTACTCTTTGTGCAGCCGCGGCAGTCTCTCGGGCTTCCTCTTCTCTGCTCGGGGCACGAAGGCAGCAGTGCTCGCCTCTTTCCCAAGCGGGGGCCCTGGTGAGGCTGGCCGAACCTCCGGCAGTGGTTCAGCATGCCGCCAAGCCTGCGTTGGCGCCAGAGGACAACTCTGAAGCTGCTTCTCACCTCCCTCACGTGCTCTCAACTCTCAGCACGGGGAGAAGCCAGCCACTACAGGGCCTGTGCGTCCCCCCAGCACACTTGTGTCTGCTTTGCCCTCAGAAAGCCCCATGAGGAGCACAGCGCCAGGCAGGGACCCTGCACTCGTAGCCTGGCCACGCTTCACCACACTTCCCTGCTGGCCCCTCTGCTTACCTGTGCTGCCTTGTGCTGATGCCCGCAAGCAGGAATTGCAGTTCGAGGTCTGCCTTGAGCAGGTCCTTCCTGCTTGCCGTCCTCTTCCGCCTTAGAGGAGCTCTCCCGAATTGTCTGCAGCCGGCTAAAAACACACAAGCCGCGTGAGCTGATTGGAGTTCCGGGTGAGGCTGTTCTGCATCTTGCGCTCACAAGTGGCTCGGGGCCAGCCTCTGCAGCACAAGGCAGTTCTGCTGGAGCATTTGGTGTAGCTGAGTCCTTGCGTTCATGTCAACAGTGAGGAAAGAAAGCCTTGAGCTGCAGCACTGGCAGCGGGCCCAGGAGGCCCTAAGGAAAGCTCGGGATGCCCAGGTGTGGGCCCTCTCTGGGTGGCACAAGGGGAAAACCAATGCCGTTTGCAGCACCCAGAGCCTGCAGAGACCACTAGGCACCTCCTGCCAAAGGCACTGAAGTCAGGGACGTGCTCAGAAAGACTCTGTTTTGGGGTGAAACGGGACTATTAGTGGGGGAGCCACTGTCGGGGAAGGAGGAAGTGTACCAGGCACACAAGCAAGCCCGGCATGTAGTTCTCTCTGGTATGTAGTTCTCTCTGGCACTCCTCCTGTGCCAGACAACCGCCACACCCCTGCCCCTGCCACCCCAGCCCAACAACCTTCGGAAGAAATTCACAGGCATTACGTCCAACCTAAAAAGCAGGGAAAACAGACCCTACTCTCTGCTGCTGGGGCAGGGGCTTCTGACTTTCACATTCCTCTGAGAAGTGCTCTCATTCCCACTGCAACCAAAGGAGGGCCCTTCACATCCATAGGGGAGCAGAAAAACACCCGCCACTGCTGCAGTACTTCTTGCATCAACGCCAGTCCCTGGGACACCACTTGACAACCTCACAGACTTCATACCCACAGAGCGTACAGAAACAGAAACAGCTCCCTCCCTCCCAGAAGCCCAAAAGCACACGGCCACCCGCATGCTTTGCTCCAAGAGCCTCACCTGGCAGCTGGCTTGTTTCCCCTGCTTTCCCATGCCTTTCCTCCCTTCCAGCTGGCCCCAGAGAACGGGGGTGGAGAAAGCCTTTCTCGAGACAGGAGGCGCCCACCACAAGCACTGCCTGGAAGTAGCAAGGCAGAGGAGGCTCCTCAGCAAGCATCGTTCTTTGTCACCATTTGAACAAGAAGGACAGGCAGCTGTGCTCCAGCATCGGACCAAAGAGCCCAATTCCCTTGGAGCTTTGCTCCCAAGCAGGTCTTAGGCCCTTGCTGGCGCACGATCGCGTCCAGCCTTTCCTTTCTGCAGGGCAGTCTTCTGCCCTAGAGTTCTGTGCTGCTTCTACTGCTTTCTCTAGCCCTTAGGCTTCAAAAAGGGGACATGGCTGGCAGGTCCTGGGGACCTCATGCTACTCTCTCCTTTGGCGTGGCTGCAGGCTGGAGGGCAGAGTGTCACACGAGAAGGGGAACAGATTCCTGCCCATCTCTGAGGCGCTCACATGCACAGACTTGCAAGCTAGAGCAGGGCCCCGAGTGCCAGGGCAAAGTGCCCCTCAGCAGTGGCAGCTGCAGTTGGAGCTGCACAACTGCCCCGAGAGCCCCTTCCAGGAGGAGTGCCCCCAGATCTGTCGTGATGAGCAAAGAGAGGCACAGGAGAAGCAGGCCACTAGGCCAGGCACGGCATGTTAAGCTTGCCTCCAGCCCCTCCGCTGCACAGGACAAAAGGAAAACAAACACACCTCTCTCACCAGCCAGCTGGCACTTTACCTTTTCCCTCAGTCTGCTTGTTCTGCTCCCTGTCTTTTGCCGGCCCGCCTTTGGCAGCCTCCCGACACCCTCCGGAGGAAGATGCTGGTCGCACAGGCACAGGCGTGATGACCTCACCCTCACTCCTGGAAACAAGAAAGGGACGAGAGAGACGCTGACAGCAGAGCCTTGCAGAAACCTCCTCTACATGCTTGCCCTCCATCTAGAAAGAGAAAGTCACCAAAAGACTTGTTGGCCGCCCTTCACGTTGCAGTCGGACAGAGTCTACGCAAGAAACAACCCCTTCAAAGAACTCCAAGAGCACAAGGTCACCCTCAGCCTTTTCTCCAAGAGCCTCACCTGGCAGGCAACTTCCTTCCTTTGCTTTTCCACTCCTCCTGCTTTCTCCCCCCAGCACCAGGTGACGCAGGTGGCAAAGGCCTTTCTTGAGCAAGCAGGCACGCAGCAGGAGCACTCCCTGCAGGCAGGAAAGGAGAAGGCTCTGCAGAAAGCGTCTTTGGGAGCACTTGGTCCAGAAGGACAGGCAGATCTGCTCCAGCACCGCATCAAACAGCCTGATCCCCCGGGAGCCGCGCTCTCTAAGAGCTCTTGCTCCCTAGCACGTCCTTGGCACACCTTAGCAGCCTCTTAGCAGTCCACCTTAGCAGCCTCTTAGCAGTCCTCTCCAGGCAATCTTGCTCCCCACCTTCACACGCCCGGCATCCGCCAGAGAGGCAGACCCCCTCCAGCGCTGACACCTCGGGCCCAAATGTCCTAAAGCGAAAGAGGAGCTTGCGCCGGCCACCAGGGCGCAGCACCCCGGGGCAAAACTCTCCCAGGCAGCACATCCTGACCAGGGCTCCAACCACCTACCTACTGCCGAGGACCAACGGAACAAACACGCGCACACACACAAACACACGCCCGCCTGCACACCCTCCTCTCGCTCGCCAGTCACCTGTGGCCTGACCTTTTCCGTCCGCCCGCTCTTCCTCTTTCGGGCGTGTCCAGGATCCCTTGCAGGAAGAGGCCACTTGCTGCTTCTCACGGGGAAGCTTCAACTCAAATCTGGAAATGACATGCTTGGGTCACAAACACAGGCCCTGTATGGATCGGGTGCCTTCCACACGATGCCTTTCCTCGGCCAGCCACACACAGCACATTCGGGAACCTTGGCTTTTGGAAGCCTCACCCACAAGAAGGAGACCAGTCACAGGAAAATGTGGCCCCCATTCCTCTCTAGGCCTAAGATTGGTTAGCAGTGCCAAACACCGCCACTATTGCCTGTTCCACCCTGGGGAGACCCCCAGAGTCCCAAGTACTTGCAGACAGCAAGCTAGGAAAGAGTTGCTCCGCAGCAAGTCCTTCCTGAGGAGACAAGCTCCAGCAGGACGCTGCTACCAAGCACGAGCTGAGAAGCAAACGTACCGTGGCAACATGAAGACGCTTCTGGGACCCATGCGGAAAGCCGCGCTCCTTCTTCCTTTTACCACCAGGTGTCTCGTCCCTGGCGTCTGAAACAGACACCGAGGTACGTGAGAGCATGCCAGCGCCATTACTGCCTTGCTCCTAAAGGCAGCAAATCTTTCTTGGGCTCAGGGAAGATGCTGCCCCTGGGACACCCTGAAACAAAGCTGTCTTTCCAAATACTAGCCCTCAACGAGGAAAGCAGAAGATGCCCAGCTCAGAGTGCAGAAGGAGGAACACCGTTGCCAGGCGCTTTGCAAGGGCGAGACTCAAGACGGTCAAGGAGGACGCTCCTTCTCTCTGCCTGCAGACATCAGGCACAGGAGAAGGCGTGTGGTTCGCCAGGGTTTCTGCAGGCTGGCGTTTGCCTCTGGAAGGTCTTGCTCTGCCCCTTCTTGGAAAGACAACTCCTGGCTCAGGCGTGCTCTTAGCCCCACAGTGTCTCCAAGCATTCACATGCTTGCATCCATCGCGTGGAAGAGCAGAAAGAGCCGGCCCTTGCTCGGCCTCTGCCCGGTGGCTAAGACCTGCGGGTGCCAACTCCCTCATGGGGGTGCAAGCAGCTGGGCAGGGCCTGATGAGGGATCTTTGGGAACACAGCCTGACCCAAAGGCCCTGGCCCTGGCCCAGAGAACACGCTGGGCAGAGCCCCCCAAGACAGCAGCAGAGAGAAGGAAGAGACAGGCCCGGGAACCAGTGGCTGGGCTACAGCCTTCTTGCATCTCTCTGAGCAAATCTGCTGGCCCTCTGCAGGAGCGAGCCCTTCAGCTCTGACTGCTTTCACATCGCAGCTGCCTAAGGACACCTGGCAGCTTGCGCTCAAGGACAGGGCCCCACGAGAGAGCTGGGGAAGGGCGTTGGGCTGGCGCAAGGAGACATGCCAAGCAGCGGGCGGATGCACGCGTGGCCCAGAAGAGCCTCGCTCATGCCGCAAGGGCCTCCAGGGGCCCTGGGAAGGCCTGATTAGCACCAGAGTCATCGACTTACCCCCAGCAGAGCTTCTAGCAGCTTTCCAGTGCCATCCATGCTGAGGAGGAAGTCGTCATAAAACCTCATTGTCACTTCCTTCTTCCGTACAGAAAGAATGCCAATGCCCTTGAAGACAAAGTCCACGTCCTGTCTTTTTGACATGGCCCAGAAGAACGCCATCGCGGTCTCATGTATGGAACACTGCACCGTTGTCAAAGGCATGCGGGCACACACGGAGAGATTCTTGTACTGCAGAGGGACTATTCTTACGCAGCAAAAGACGAACAACGTCACCTCGGCAGCAGGCTCCAAGAACAAGGGGACAAGACTTTCTGGCAAGACGCTGCTGCTACAGAGCAGGCTCTTGAATCCCCTGCTGCAGCGCCTAGGAGCGGTTTATGGAGTCCCTCCTGGGAAGAGGCCGAGCACTCTGCAAACTCACGGGCTCAGGGGGGCAGCAGTCATTTGGCCAGGGCAGGAAGCAAAAGAAGAAAACTAACCATCCCGAAGGAACCCTTGACCGGAGGGCAGGACAAGGCGGGCAGATGGGTGCAGGGCCCACGACAAAGGGCCCGGCGCCACGCCATTGTGCCCTCTGGCTAAGCCGATGCCACGTCGATAGATACAAGGGCGAAGCAAAGTGCAAGGACGGCACCGCCGCCCGTAAGGACCATTCGGCCCCTCTGGCCCTTGGTAGCCAGCAAAAGTCTCCCTGCGCTGCTGGGGCCAGCGGCCTATCCCTCCCACGCACCCCGCTGCAGGCGTATTACTAGCAAAGCACACCCGGGGGCCCCTCTGAGCACCTGCTCCTGGCTGGCCTGTCCAGCTCAAACAAGCCAAAGTTGCTCTCAGGCCACTTTGAGGCGTTCAGCCATGTCTTCAGAGCAGTTGGCCTGCCCCTCAAGCTTGGGACAAGGGCAGGCAAAGGTTTTTAACCTGTCTTCTTACCAGGAATGTCTTCTTGAGCGCCCCTGGCCTGGTATTCCTGGGCAACAACCTCCGAAATACGAAACATGGGTCTCCGAACGATCGAAAGCTCCCCGTTCACGGAGCACTCGGAGTGCTTCAGAACATAGAACACCCCCACTCCTAGTATCTTGACACCCTGAGAACAGCAGCAAAGAGGGAGAGAAGGAACAAGCATCAGTAGCCTGGAGACACAAAAACTGTCCGATGGCTTGCCAGAGCGTGGGGGCTGCTGCTCTGCGCCCTGCCCACCCCTAGCATGCCGAGGGCAAGATGGGCCACTTGGGAAAGCTTTGGAGAGAAAGCACATACTCCAGACCTTTCTTTCCTCTTGCTCCTCTGCTCTCCTCAAAAATCTCTTTGCACAAGCAACAGCAGAGACAACATTCCTCCCCTCCATACAGGTGGGGGGAGGGGGTGGCAGGGAGGGGAGCAGGGGGCATTTCCAACAGTGGGCACCAAGTCCTTGGCACTCTGTGGCACAGGGATGTCAGGGCCAGGCAAACCACCAGCATTTCAGGAGGGGAGGAACAGGACACAAGACCCACCTTGTTCTCTGCCAAGCGCTCTAGAATGTATTCTGAGACGCTGTCCCAAATGCTAACAATCTCTGGAAAGCAAGGCAAAGAGGTATCATGCGCCAAGTCGGCAAGCTCACTACCTTTCAGCACCCCGCTCCCCAGGCAGGTGGCAAGTGCAGGTGAGATGAAACGTACCGCCACCCCAAGCCAAAACACGCAAGGCGCTCCCCAGGACGGCCCTTCCGGACCTCAGCCGCAAGGACACTGCAGGGACGCCTCCGCCCACTTCTAAGCAAGGCTCCTGTCCTTTCAGGTGGCCACGCCAAAGGGCGACCCACCCGCTCGGGAAACGGGGACTAGGTTCCCACAGCAGCGAGAAGACCGTGCAGTGCCTACCCACAGGAGTCACCCACGCTCAGGGCAGCCCCAGCTGCCTCCCCTGCAGGGACCATTTTCACCTCCATTCAACGCCTGCACACACACACGCTCTGCACGGCCACCCGAGCAGCCCCAGCCCTTTCAGCCAGCTGCCAGCTCAGGGCACGCAATCCCCACTGCGAGGCAACCCACGGCTTCTGCCTGCACGTGCCCTGGAAGGCACGGGCAGAGGAAGCTCCTCAGGACAACGAGCCAGCCGGCCCGGCTGCCAAACTCACCCCTGGGCTGCCAACGGTCGAGCGGCCTGCTCTCCCGTGCCACCCACTCGCCCTGTCCAGCCCTCCCCTACAGAGCCCAGCGCTTCCATTGCCTGTCTCGCAGCTCATACCGTCTACAGCCTTACCATAACGGTTGAGATTCCTGAGCGTTGGAAACATGTCATGCCACAGTTTCGCCATCTTCGCGCCCCCTCGCACTCAATGGGGCCCTGTAGCAGGAGGGTGACGAGGAAACTTCTCCTCCCAGGAGCCGCCTCCTCCTCCTCCTCTGCACTTCCCCAGGTAGGCTCCAGCGCTGTCGCGCGGCCTCCCTTCGCCCTCTCGGTGCGCTGCAAAGCAGCTCCTCCAGAGAAGAGCGCTGGCGAGAGCAGCCCCAGCACCTGCACGTGCCAAGGCCTCGCAGGGAAGTGTGGGCAGGGCTCGGGGGCCCCGTGGCGGGAGGGGAGCTGTGACTGTGATGCGGCATGTCCCACTGTGAGCCCAGCCCGTGTCACCAAGGGGCTCACAGGCACCCTTACCGTCCAAAGCATTTCTCTTGGGCCCACAGGAGGGGCAATTTCACAGCCCCAGAGCAGCCAGACCGCAAAGGGGTTTCAGCAGGTCTCCGCTCTGACCTCCTGCTGCAAGTGCGGCTGACCAGAGCAGACTTCCCAGGCCCGGGCGCCACTGAGGGGCCACTGGCTCCATGGATTCCCCCACCACCCCGGGCCCCTGGGCCAGTGCTCCACCACCCTTAGGCTACAGCGCTTTTCCCCGTCTCTCATGGCAATTGCCCCCACTGCCACTACTGCCATTGCCCATCCTCCCGGCCCCCCCCACCCGGCACCTCTGGGAAGGCTCTGCCTCCACCCTCTCACCCCCCTCCCGTTAGGCCCCTGCCGCCTGATCCTCTTGCGCCTTCTCTTCTCCCGGCTCAACAGCCCCACACCCTCAGCCTCTCCTCGCACTGCTGGGCTCCAGCTGCCCACCAGCTCCCAGCCCGCCCCACAACGAACGGCTCCTCCAGGGCCACGCTCCCTTCCTGGTGTCCCTGCCCCCCTGCAGCTCCCCCACGGGCCACAGTCCCCTCAGAGGCGCACCTCCTCTGGCATGAAGCGCCTCCTTCCAAAAGTACCTCTCCAGCCATGTCCCCAGCAACGGCTCCTTGCACGGCTCGCCTTCGCTTCCTTCTGCTTTTCTCCAGAAACACGCCTCTGCACCCTTCTCCTCACGAGTGCCCCTTCGTGTGGCCTCCTGTGGCTCCACGGAGGCCGCCCCCAGCTGCGGGATCTGCGGCCCTGCCGCCGCATGCCCCAGGCAGGGGCCGGGCCTCAGTGCCCCGCTCCTCCCTCCCTCCCTCCCTCCCTGCCTGCCTGCCTGCCTGCCTGCCTGCCTGCCCGCCCGCTGCCCCAGCGTTGGGGGAAAGCCTTGCCCGGGCCCTGGGCGGCGCTGCGGGCTCCCTGCTGTGCCCAGAGCCCCCGGCCCCGCACGGGCAGCCCCGAGCAGCACGCCCAGGTGGCACTGCTTGCTGCGCAGTAAGGACTGGTGCCAGGGACTGTCGGGGATGGGGGAGGCCCCACTGCCCGCGGGGAGGCGGGAGGCAGGCAGCGTTGAGCCGGGGCCCGGCAGCCCACCGGGAGCTGGTGGGGGTGTGGGGCAGAGCCATAGCAAGGGAAGGGGCCAGAGTGCAGGAGGCAATCCCAGGTGCCCCTTCCCCGAGCAGAGGGGCCTGGGAGAAGGCAGGGGGTCAGGGCCAGGCCGGGGGCTGGTGGCCGGGTGCTTGGCAGCGCCATGCTGACCTGCTCATGCCAGGGCATGGCTGCTTTGCGCCGATTGCAGGCAGTGTCCCCCCGCGGAGGAGCTGGCCCCTGCTGGCTTCCCCTTGGGCCATGCAGCTGCCTGCCAGTGCTCAAGGTCCCGCCGGGGCTCCAGCGACGCTGGGAGAGGTGCCGAGGGGGCACCGGCTGCTGCTAGCAACTTCCCGGGGACCCCTGAGGCAGTGGCTGGTGCTGAGGGAAGGGCAGCGGGCAAGGAGCCGCAGGCAGCACTTGTTTGACCCATGCGTTGCCTCTGCTTGCAGGCCACACTGCCCAAGGCATTGGGACTTGAGCGCGGCAGCCAGGCGAGGCAGGGCAGCTGCCGCTAAGGCAGCAGAGCCAAGCCCCAAGCCCCTCCGCTCGGTGAGGCTTGGGAAGGGCAGAGCTGGGAGAAGCTGGTGCCCCTCAAACCTCGTTCTCCCAGCAGAGCAGAGGGCACGTAAGGCAGCGCTTTCAGCCAGTGAAAATTGCTGGCTCATGCCTTCCTTTTTCAGAGGCCTGGTTTGCGCAAGGCCAGCGGTGCTGCCTGCCCACCAGTGCCCACCCAGGCTGCGGTCGGAGGAGACCTGCTCCTTGCATTGGTCCCGACCAGAGTTCGGCACCAGAAGACACAGCCCCTGAGGGGGCACCGCAGCACACAAGTGTGGCTTGGCATGCCTGGCTCACCAGCAGAAAGGGACCATGCAGACTAAGGTGGAGTCAATCAGCCAGAACGGAGCACAGAGCAACAATACAGTTGAAAACACAAAGCCTAGCTAAGTGTGTGTGAGGTTCCCCGTGGGGAGCCCCGTGATGCTTCTGGGGAGGCCTTGGGCAGGGAGGTGCCTCCTGCCGAGGCCCCCGGCAGCTGGGATGCCGGCTGCAGGGCTTTCGGCAGCTCCAGCTTCCCTCTTCCTGCCCTGCCAGGGGTGAAGGCCAGGCTGCCTGCAGGGATGGGCTACTGCCGCCCCCAGGCCTCCTGAGGAGGGGCAGTGCAGCCCCAAAACCACCTTGCAAAGCCGGCAGCCCTGGGCGTGGGCTGAGGTGGGTGCCAGGGTGCACGCTGGAGCGCAGACTCTGGGATCCACAGGCCTCCAAGGCCAGGGCCTGCAGGGCCAGGGCAGGGATGACGAGGCTCTGGGGCTCTGACCCTGCAAGAGAGACCGCAGGAACACCTTGTGCTGGCCCTGGGCTGAGAGCAGAGGGGAGCAGGAGGCTTCGTGGCCTCCACGCCCCAAACCAACAGCAAATTTGTGCCCAAAAGCTCTCAGAGGAGGCTTCAGTCCCGGTCAGCTGCCCGTGTCCTGCACTGATTTCGTATGCTCAAACCTTGTGATGGGCAGAAGGCAACATGCTTGTACCCCAAGGCAGCCCCCTTTAGTGGCCAAGCCAAGGACCTGCTCTTAGCATCACTGCAGGAGTAACCGTCTAATTAAAGGCTTGCAATTAGCCCACCTCCAATTAGTGCACAGCAACTCAAACAAAGGGTCTTCTTAAAGGACAAGTCTCCTTAATGCAACCTAAATGGTCCTACGTTCCCTGTGCAGGGGCGACCCTTCTACATCCCCCACCGCCAAGGCTGCGGCGCGCATGGGCATGGGCATGGGCATTGGCTTCAGGGTCCCAGCTCCTTCCTCAGTGGGAGGCGGCTGCTGCTGGTGGCTTCCTCCATCGCATAGTTGGGCTGACACTATTAAGCCTGCTCCTAATAGGCTCTCTTAAGGCTAATAATGTGGCATACATAGCCAACAAATGCTAGAAGGAGTCACCAAAACTAAAGCAGCACTTTAAAATGCAACTCCTACATTTAGCATCGAGGAAATAAGCCCCTCCACCTTACTCCCAATTTGACACTCTCGGGAGAGTGCTTTAGGGGATGCTAATGCGTGTTTTGCCCTTCCTTGCTCCAACACGGGTCAGGCTCAGCACAGTGGAGAGGGAAAGACTCTGGTGGGGCGGAGGGGGTGGGGTGAGAGCTTGGTGCTCGCCCAGGGCCCTGCACTGGCCCCCTCCTCTGTCCTGCCCCTGAACATCCCAGACTACGTTGGCTACAGTCGCCTGCTCCTTGCCAGGCCTTTGTGTTGACTCTGATGAGCCTTTGGGCGTTTCATGTCACTCTAGGAGCTGGAAGAGAGCCTGCCTCATGACACGGGGTTGCAAGGAGAGCCACTGGCCGTGGAAGAGGACTGCTTGCCTGGCCTCGCTCAGGAGTCCCATCCTGCCCACCCCGGGCATCTCTCTCTTTCCTGCCCGCTGACATGGTCTTTCTCCGGAGGGAAGCAGTGAGGCTACATCTCCGCACAGTGCTGGGTGGCCTGGGGAAGGCCGGGCACATGCCAAGCGGGGAGCTGGACACAGGTCTCCACCGAGTGCTGTCGGGGGGCTGGCACCGGTGCCTGGGGCACGTGTGCTCCAGGCACTTCCCAAATAAGCTCCACTGGTGCGGCCTCCTCTTCACCTGGATGTTGAGTTCCAGGGCCTCCTGCCACGCCTCCTCCAGCAGGAACAGGGCCTGCGCAGGCGTACTGCTTTCCTGCCCTTCAGCCTGCTCCTGGTTGCTGGGGAATGCAGGTGTGCGGGCATGTCCGGGTGTCCTGCCTCATTTCAGCAGGGTCACTTGCTCCTGCTGGTTCCTTCTGTGGCCCCCACCTGGCCTCACAGAGCCCCACATCCTGCCCGTCAACCCCAAGGGGGACGCAAGGCCCTCAGCTCACCCAAGAGAGAACCCCCAACCTCCCTCTGCTCGTCCACCCACCCGCCTCAGCATATAGCACGGCCCAAGGCCCATCCCTGGGCCCTGGCACTGTCACGGTCCCTCTCCTGACCACAGGACCCACTGGCGCTGGTGAGTGCCCAAGCAGTTAGGCCGCTGTCTTTTCTCCCACGGCCAGTGACTTGCAGGGCTGTGCAGGACCCAGGAGTCCTGCTGGCCTGTCCCTCCATAACGTACCAGGGGCAGGGAGTCGCAGAGCTGCACCTCGGAGGTGCTCTGGGGCCTAGCAAGTGCAGGGGACCGGAGGGGGCCTGGGAGCATGCCTGGGGCCACTGGCACATCAGGACAGGGCAGGAGCCCAGGAGGGAGAATCCAAGCACACGGGTAGCAGGCCCGGCCGGCCCTGCCGAGCTCCACTGGGTTGAAGAGCGGCCCAGCAGGGGCTGTGCAGGGCGGGGAAATGGGGACTGCTCCCCAGCCTCACAGCCCCAGCCTGTTGGGCTGAGGGGCTGCCCTGGCCCACAGGGCCCTGGCCCACGCGTTTGCACATGGGAAGGGAGGCATCTGCACCTCCAGGCAGCAGTCAGCGGCTGGCAGGGTAGGGAGACTACGGGCCCTGCGGCAGATGAGCAGAGCCCGTGGGAGCACAAGGAGCAGCCGAGGGCTGACGGAGGCCCAGGGACAAGCCCGGCTCATCCCAGCTTTGCCTGCCTGGAGAGCCCTGCAGCTGCAGCAAAAAGCCAGGCATCTGCGCTCCCAGGTGGCCGGCCGCACCGCTCCACCCCACAGCAACTCCCTCCTTTGCCCTTCACCCTTCCCCATGCAACCCTGAGAAGGGCTCCAGCGTCCCTGCACACCAGCCCTCAGAGCACCCCTGGGGCTGTGGGCACGTCAGGTGCAGCTGTGTCCTGGCCACCATGGTGTGCACCGTGCAGTGTCTCTGTGCGTGTGGAGAGCGCGGGCGCGTGTGCGGATGCGTGTGCAGCGTCAATGGTGTGCCGGGCTGGCGCATGTGCACTGTGCAGGTGCAGGCCTGGCTGTGCGGGAGGGTCTTGGTGAGTGAGAGGTGTGAGCTGTGTGCGTAGCCGTCCTGTGGAGGGTAATGAAGGAAGGGGCATGTGTCTGTGCGTGTGTCTGTGCGCTGTGCTGAGAACGGGTTAGGCGGTGGTGTGCATGCACGTGCACTCTGTGGCGCGCGTGCCTGCATGCTGCGGCCCGTGTGTGGGCGATATTCTGTTCAGGCTCTACAAAATAACTGGAGGAGCACATGGGTTTGTACAGCTCTTCCTTTCATCTTTCAGGAGCACGCTTCCAGACTTCGCCGCAATAGTCACGTTTCCTCTGCACCACCAGCAAGTCCTGGTCCCTTTCCCTTTGAGCCTGGAGAGTCATCCGCTGCCCAGGGCTAGGGCATGGAAAAGGAACCGTTTGGTTTCAGGCACAGGCAGAAGGGCACGGAAATGCTGCAGGCCTAGCGCAGGGCACATCTTCTGGCCTCTGCCTCTGCTGGCATTCCTATGCTTTCTCGGATGGGCGAGGGGCCCCCTGGGGTGCGAGGCAAGGACATGACCACATGACTACCACGGGCAGGTAATCAGCCTGCACAGGAGTCAGGCGCGGGATGAGACTTTGGCCCAAACTGGCATCAAAGCACACGGCAAGGCCTCCACGTGTGGAGACTTGGGGAGGCAAGGACGGAGCGTGCCTTTGGAAAAGGGAGAGCCAAAGCGTCGCTCCAGGAATCCTGTCACCTTGGGTAGCCCCCGTGTTCTGGTCCCACCTGGGAATCCTACCCCTGAGAGCCCAACACCTGCCCCTGGGCTGGAAGGCTGCCTGCTCCCAGGCCACAGCCTCCAAAGCCTGTTGCTCTCCCTCGACGGGTGCCAGCAAAAGACCCCCCCCCTCCCCTCCTCTGGGCTCCTCCTGGGTGTGGAAGGAAGGCCAGTGCAGGGGAAGGCAAAACAGCACCCCCAGCTGGAGAAATTTACCAGAGGAAGCGCTTCTCTTGGGAATTCCTCTGCCGATTCAGCTCTACCCTCTGCTTCCACTCTTCCCGACGCGCTTGGTAAGTCTCCAAGACTTGCAGGGTGTGGCTTGCTCGTACAGAAAGCTGCCTGCAAGAGCAGGGAAAAAGTTCCCTCTCCCCTTCTGGCTGAGGCCCTCCTGCCTCTCCCCTCCACCAGCCCCTGCACACCCGCTCCCGCTGGCGGTGCCCGCAGCCTTCAACTTGCCCCATGCAGCTTGGGGCTGCCTGGCATCGGGGCCTTGCCCAAGGCATTGCCACGTCAACAGAAATCAGGGGACACCATACCCAGCCCCATGGCTCAGGAACTGCGCTTCCTCACACCTCGGACAGGTGCTGCCACTGCACCTTTCCAGGCCGGGGCTGGGGCCGGGGCCGGGGCCCGGGCCCGGGCACACTTACTCTTTGTGCAGCCGCGGCAGTCTCTCGGGCTTCCTCTTCTCTGCTCGGGGCACGAAGGCAGCAGTGCTCGCCTCTTTCCCAAGCGGGGGCCCTGGTGAGGCTGGCCGAACCTCCGGCAGTGGTTCAGCATGCCGCCAAGCCTGCGTTGGCGCCAGAGGACAACTCTGAAGCTGCTTCTCACCTCCCTCACGTGCTCTCAACTCTCAGCACGGGGAGAAGCCAGCCACTACAGGGCCTGTGCGTCCCCCCAGCACACTTGTGTCTGCTTTGCCCTCAGAAAGCCCCATGAGGAGCACAGCGCCAGGCAGGGACCCTGCACTCGTAGCCTGGCCACGCTTCACCACACTTCCCTGCTGGCCCCTCTGCTTACCTGTGCTGCCTTGTGCTGATGCCCGCAAGCAGGAATTGCAGTTCGAGGTCTGCCTTGAGCAGGTCCTTCCTGCTTGCCGTCCTCTTCCGCCTTAGAGGAGCTCTCCCGAATTGTCTGCAGCCGGCTAAAAACACACAAGCCGCGTGAGGTGACTGGAGTTCCGGATGAGGCTGTTCTGCATCTTGCGCTCACAAGCGGCTCGGGGCCAGCCTCTGCAGCACAAGGCAGTTCTGCTGGAGCATTTGGTGTAGCTGAGTCCTTGCGTTCATGTCAACAGTGAGGAAAGAAAGCCTTGAGCTGCAGCACTGGCAGCGGGCCCAGGAGGCCCTAAGGAAAGCTCGGGATGCCCCGGTGTGGGCCCTCTCTGGGTGGCACAAGGGGAAAACCAATGCCGTTTGCAGCACCCAGAGCCTGCAGAGACCACTAGCCACCTCCTGCCAAAGGCACTGAAGTCAGGGACGTGCTCAGAAAGACTCTGTTTTGGGGTGAAACGGGACTATTAGTGGGGGAGCCACTGTCGGGGAAGGAGGAAGTGTACTAGGCACACAAGCAAGCCCGGCATGTAGTTCTCTCTGGTATGTAGTTCTCTCTGGCACTCCTCCTGTGCCAGACAACCGCCACACCCCTGCCCCTGCCACCCCAGCCCAACAACCTTCGGAAGAAATTCACAGGCATTACGTCCAACCTAAAAAGCAGGGAAAACAGACCCTACTCTCTTGACAACCTCACAGACTTCATACCCACAGAGCGTACAGAAACAGAAACAGCTCCCTCCCTCCCAGAAGCCCAAAAGCACACGGCCACCCGCATGCTTTGCTCCAAGAGCCTCACCTGGCAGCTGGCTTGTTTCCCCTGCTTTCCCATGCCTTTCCTCCCTTCCAGCTGGCCCCAGAGAACGGGGGTGGAGAAAGCCTTTCTCGAGACAGGAGGCGCCCACCACAAGCACTGCCTGGAAATAGCAAGGCAGAGGAGGCTCCTCAGCAAGCATCGTTCTTTGTCACCATTTGAACAAGAAGGACAGGCAGCTGTGCTCCAGCATCGGACCAAAGAGCCCAATTCCCTTGGAGCTTTGCTCCCAAGCAGGTCTTAGGCCCTTGCTGGCGCACGATCGCGTCCAGCCTTTCCTTTCTGCAGGGCAGTCTTCTGCCCTAGAGTTCTGTGCTGCTTCTACTGCTTTCTCTAGCCCTTAGGCTTCAAAAAGGGGACATGGCTGGCAGGTCCTGGGGACCTCATGCTACTCTCTCCTTTGGCGTGGCTGCAGGCTGGAGGGCAGAGTGTCACACGAGAAGGGGAACAGATTCCTGCCCATCTCTAAGGCGCTCACATGCACAGACTTGCAAGCTAGAGCAGGGCCCCGAGTGCCAGGGCAAAGTGCCCCTCAGCAGTGGCAGCTGCAGTTGGAGCTGCACAACTGCCCCGAGAGCCCCTTCCAGGAGGAGTGCCCCCAGATCTGTCGTGATGAGCAAAGAGAGGCACAGGAGAAGCAGGCCACTAGGCCCGGCACGGCATGTTAAGCTTGCCTCCAGCCCCTCCGCTGCACAGGACAAAAGGAAAACAAACACACCTCTCTCACCAGCCAGCTGGCACTTTACCTTTTCCCTCAGTCTGCTTGTTCTGCTCCCTGTCTTTTGCCGGCCCGCCTTTGGCAGCCTCCCGACACCCTCCGGAGGAAGATGCTGGTCGCACAGGCACAGGCGTGATGACCTCACCCTCACTCCTGGAAACAAGAAAGGGACGAGAGAGACGCTGACAGCAGAGCCTTGCAGAAACCTCCTCTACATGCTTGCCCTCCATCTAGAAAGAGAAAGTCACCAAAAGACTTGTTGGCCGCCCTTCACGTTGCAGTCGGACAGAGTCTACGCAAGAAACAACCCCTTCAAAGAACTCCAAGAGCACAAGGTCACCCTCAGCCTTTTCTCCAAGAGCCTCACCTGGCAGGCAACTTCCTTCCTTTGCTTTTCCACTCCTCCTGCTTTCTCCCCCCAGCACCAGGTGACGCAGGTGGCAAAGGCCTTTCTTGAGCAAGCAGGCACGCAGCAGGAGCACTCCCTGCAGGCAGGAAAGGAGAAGGCTCTGCAGAAAGCGTCTTTGGGAGCACTTGGTCCAGAAGGACAGGCAGATCTGCTCCAGCACCGCATCAAACAGCCTGATCCCCCGGGAGCCGCGCTCTCTAAGAGCTCTTGCTCCCTAGCACATCCTTGGCACACCTTAGCAGCCTCTTAGCAGTCCACCTTAGCAGCCTCTTAGCAGTCCTCTCCAGGCAATCTTGCTCCCCACCTTCACACGCCCGGCATCCGCCAGAGAGGCAGACCCCCTCCAGCACTGACACCTCGGGCCCAAATGTCCTAAAGCGAAAGAGGAGCTTGCGCCGGCCACCAGGGCGCAGCACCCCGGGGCAAAACTCTCCCAGGCAGCACATCCTGACCAGGGCTCCAACCACCTACCTACTGCCGAGGACCAACGGAACAAACACGCGCACACACACAAACACACGCCCGCCTGCACACCCTCCTCTCGCTCGCCAGTCACCTGTGGCCTGACCTTTTCCGTCCGCCCGCTCTTCCTCTTTCGGGCGTGTCCGGGATCCCTTGCAGGAAGAGGCCACTTGCTGCTTCTCACGGGGAAGCTTCAACTCAAATCTGGAAATGACAAGACGCCACGGTGAAGAGAAGGCACCACTTCCCCTTTGCCTCCTGCCGGCCTTGTACTCAGAAAGAAGGCCTTTCGGGGCACGTGGGGCCCTCCAGGCTCACCCAAGACATGCTTAGGTCACAAACACAGGCCCTGTATGGATCGGGTGCCTTCCACACGATGCCTTTCCTCGGCCAGCCACACACAGCACATTCGGGAACCTTGGCTTTTGGAAGCCTCACCCACGAGAAAGAGACCAGTCACAGGAAAATGTGGCCCCCATTCCTCTCTAGGCCTAAGATTGGTTAGCAGTGCCAAACACCGCCACTATTGCCTGTTCCACCCTGGGGAGACCCCCAGAGTCCCAAGTACTTGCAGACAGCAAGCTAGGAAAGAGTTGCTCCGCAGCAAGTCCTTCCTGAGGAGACAAGCTCCAGCAGGACGCTGCTACCAAGCACGAGCTGAGAAGCAAACGTACCGTGGCAACATGAAGACGCTTCTGGGACCCATGCGGAAAGCCGCACTCCTTCTTCCTTTTACCACCAGGTGTCTCGTCCCTGGCGTCTGAAACAGACACCGAGGTACGTGAGAGCATGCCAGCGCCATTACTGCCTTGCTCCTAAAGGCAGCAAATCTTTCTTGGGCTCAGGGAAGATGCTGCCCCTGGGACACCCTGAAACAAAGCTGTCTTTCCAAATACTAGCCCTCAACGAGGAAAGCAGAAGATGCCCAGCTCAGAGTGCAGAAGGAGGAACACCGTTGCCAGGCGCTTTGCAAGGGCGAGACTCAAGACGGTCAAGGAGGACGCTCCTTCTCTCTGCCTGCAGACATCAGGCACAGGAGAAGGCGTGTGGTTCGCCAGGGTTTCTGCAGGCTGGCGTTTGCCTCTGGAAGGTCTTGCTCTGCCCCTTCTTGGAAAGACAACTCCTGGCTCAGGCGTGCTCTTAGCCCCACAGTGTCTCCAAGCATTCACATGCTTGCATCCATCGCGTGGAAGAGCAGAAAGAGCCGGCCCTTGCTCGGCCTCTGCCCGGTGGCTAAGACCTGCGGGTGCCAACTCCCTCATGGGGGTGCAAGCAGCTGGGCAGGGCCTGATGAGGGATCTTTGGGAACACAGCCTGACCCAAAGGCCCTGGCCCTGGCCCAGAGAACACGCTGGGCAGAGCCCCCCAAGACAGCAGCAGAGAGAAGGAAGAGACAGGCCCGGGAACCAGTGGCTGGGCTACAGCCTTCTTGCATCTCTCTGAGCAAATCTGCTGGCCCTCTGCAGGAGCGAGCCCTTCAGCTCTGACTGCTTTCACATCGCAGCTGCCTAAGGACACCTGGCAGCTTGCGCTCAAGGACAGGGCCCCACGAGAGAGCTGGGGAAGGGCGTTGGGCTGGCGCAAGGAGACATGCCAAGCAGCGGGCGGATGCACGCGTGGCCCAGAAGAGCCTCGCTCATGCCGCAAGGGCCTCCAGGGGCCCTGGGAAGGCCTGATTAGCGCCAGAGTCATCGACTTACCCCCAGCAGAGCTTCTAGCAGCTTTCCAGTGCCATCCATGCTGAGGAGGAAGTCGTCATAAAACCTCATTGTCACTTCCTTCTTCCGAACAGAAAGAATGCCAATGCCCTTGAAGACAAAGTCCACGTCCTGTCTTTTTGACATGGCCCAGAAGAACGCCATCGCGGTCTCATGTATGGAACACTGCACCGTTGTCAAAGGCATGCGGGCACACACGGAGAGATTCTTGTACTGCAGAGGGACTATTCTTACGTCACCTAGACCGCAGCAAAAGACGAACAACGTCACCTCGGCAGCAGGCTCCAAGAACAAGGGGACAAGACTTTCTGGCAAGACGCTGCTGCTACAGAGCAGGCTCTTGAATCCCCTGCTGCAGCGCCTAGGAGCGGTTTATGGAGTCCCTCCTGGGAAGAGGCCGAGCACTCTGCAAACTCACGGGCTCAGGGGGGCAGCAGTCATTTGGCCAGGGCAGGAAGCAAAAGAAGAAAACTAACCATCCCGTAGGAACCCTTGACCGGAGGGCAGGACAAGGCGGGCAGATGGGTGCAGGGCCCACGACAAAGGGCCCGGCGCCACGCCATTGTGCCCTCTGGCTAAGCCGATGCCACGTCGATAGATACAAGGGCGAAGCAAAGTGCAAGGACGGCACCGCCGCCCGTAAGGACCATTCGGCCCCTCTGGCCCTTGGTAGCCAGCAAAAGTCTCCCTGCGCTGCTGGGGCCAGCGGCCTATCCCTCCCACGCACCCCGCTGCAGGCGTATTACTAGCAAAGCACACCCGGGGGCCCCTCTGAGCACCTGCTCCTGGCTGGCCTGTCCAGCTCAAACAAGCCAAAGTTGCTCTCAGGCCACTTTGAGGCGTTCAGCCATGTCTTCAGAGCAGTTGGCCTGCCCCTCAAGCTTGGGACAAGGGCAGGCAAAGGTTTTTAACCTGTCTTCTTACCAGGAATGTCTTCTTGAGCGCCCCTGGCCTGGTATTCCTGGGCAACAACCTCCGAAATACGAAACATGGGTCTCCGAACGATCGAAAGCTCCCCGTTCACGGAGCACTCGGAGTGCTTCAGAACATAGAACACCCCCACTCCTAGTATCTTGACACCCTGAGAACAGCAGCAAAGAGGGAGAGAAGGAACAAGCATCAGTAGCCTGGAGACACAAAAACTGTCCGATGGCTTGCCAGAGCGTGGGGGCTGCTGCTCTGCGCCCTGCCCACCCCTAGCATGCCGAGGGCAAGATGGGCCACTTGGGAAAGCTTTGGAGAGAAAGCACATACTCCAGACCTTTCTTTCCTCTTGCTCCTCTGCTCTCCTCAAAAATCTCTTTGCACAAGCAACAGCAGAGACAACATTCCTCCCCTCCATACAGGTGGGGGGAGGGGGTGGCAGGGAGGGGAGCAGGGGGCATTTCCAACAGTGGGCACCAAGTCCTTGGCACTCTGTGGCACAGGGATGTCAGGGCCAGGCAAACCGCCAGCATTTCCGGAGGGGAGGAACAGGACACAAGACCCACCTTGTTCTCTGCCAAGCGCTCTAGAATGTATTCTGAGACGCTGTCCCAAATGCTAACAATCTCTGGAAAGCAAGGCAAAGAGGTATCATGCGCCAAGTCAGCAAGCTCACTACCTTTCAGCACCCCGCTCCCCAGGCAGGTGGCAAGTGCAGGTGAGATGAAACGTACCGCCACCCCAAGCCAAAACACGCAAGGCGCTCCCCAGGACGGCCCTTCCGGACCTCAGCCGCAAGGACACTGCAGGGACGCCTCCGCCCACTTCTAAGCAAGGCTCCTGTCCTTTCAGGTGGCCATGCCAAAGGGCGACCCACCCGCTCGGGAAACGGGGACTAGGTTCCCACAGCAGCGAGAAGACCGTGCAGTGCCTACCCACAGGAGTCACCCACGCTCAGGGCAGCCCCAGCTGCCTCCCCTGCAGGGACCATTTTCACCTCCATTCAACGCCTGCACACACACACGCTCTGCACGGCCACCTGAGCAGCCCCAGCCCTTTCAGCCAGCTGCCAGCTCAGGGCACGCAATCCCCACTGCGAGGCAACCCACGGCTTCTGCCTGCACGTGCCCTGGAAGGCACGGGCAGAGGAAGCTCCTCAGGACAACGAGCCAGCCGGCCCGGCTGCCAAACTCACCCCTGGGCTGCCAACGGTCGAGCGGCCTGCTCTCCCGTGCCACCCACTCGCCCTGTCCAGCCCTCCCCTACAGAGCCCAGCGCTTCCATTGCCTGTCTCGCAGCTCATACCGTCTACAGCCTTACCGTAACGGTTGAGATTCCTGAGCGTTGGAAACATGTCATGCCACAGTTTCGCCATCTTCGCGCCCCCTCGCGCTCAATGGGGCCCTGTAGCAAGAGGGTGACGAGGAAACTTCTCCTCCCAGGAGCCGCCTCCGCCTCCTCCTCTGCACTTCCCCAGGTAGGCTCCAGCGCTGTCGCGCGGCCTCCCTTCGCCCTCTCGGTGCGCTGCAAAGCAGCTCCTCCAGAGAAGAGCGCTGGCGAGAGCAGCCCCAGCACCTGCACGTGCCAAGGCCTCGCAGGGAAGTGTGGGCAGGGCTCGGGGGCCCCGTGGCGGGAGGGGAGCTGTGACTGTGATGCGGCATGTCCCACTGTGAGCCCAGCCCGTGTCACCAAGGGGCTCACAGGCACCCTTACCGTCCAAAGCATTTCTCTTGGGCCCACAGGAGGGGCAATTTCACAGCCCCAGAGCAGCCAGACCGCAAAGGGGTTTCAGCAGGTCTCCGCTCTGACCTCCTGCTGCAAGTGCGGCTGACCAGAGCAGACTTCCCAGGCCCGGGCGCCACTGAGGGGCCACTGGCTCCATGGATTCCCCCACCACCCCGGGCCCCTGGGCCAGTGCTCCACCACCCTTAGGCTACAGCGCTTTTCCCCGTCTCTCATGGCAATTGCCCCCACTGCCACTACTGCCATTGCCCATCCTCCCGGCCCCCCCCACCCGGCACCTCTGGGAAGGCTCTGCCTCCACCCTCTCACCCCCCTCCCGTTAGGCCCCTGCCACCTGATCCTCTTGCGCCTTCTCTTCTCCCGGCTCAACAGCCCCACGCCCTCAGCCTCTCCTCGCACTGCTGGGCTCCAGCTGCCCACCAGCTCCCAGCCCGCCCCACAACGAACGGCTCCTCCAGGGCCACGCTCCCTTCCTGGTGTCCCTGCCCCCCTGCAGCTCCCCCACGGGCCACAGTCCCCTCAGAGGCGCACCTCCTCTGGCATGAAGCGCCTCCTTCCAAAAGTACCTCTCCAGCCATGTCCCCAGCAACGGCTCCTTGCACGGCTCGCCTTCGCTTCCTTCTGCTTTTCTCCAGAAACACGCCTCTGCACCCTTCTCCTCACGAGTGCCCCTTCGTGTGGCCTCCTGTGGCTCCACGGAGGCCGCCCCCAGCTGCGGGATCTGCGGCCCTGCCGCCGCATGCCCCAGGCAGGGGCCGGGCCTCGGTGCCCCGCTCCTCCCTCCCTCCCTCCCTCCCTCCCTGCCTGCCTGCCTGCCTGCCTGCCCGCCCGCTGCCCCAGCGTTGGGGGAAAGCCTTGCCTGGGCCCTGGGCGGCGCTGCGGGCTCCCTGCTGTGCCCAGAGCCCCCGGCCCCGCACGGGCAGCCCCGAGCAGCACGCCCAGGTGGCACTGCTTGCTGCGCAGTAAGGACTGGTGCCAGGGACTGTCGGGGATGGGGGAGGCCCCACTGCCCGCGGGGAGGCGGGAGGCAGGCAGCGTTGAGCCGGGGCCCAGCAGCCCACCGGGAGCTGGTGGGGGTGTGGGGCAGAGCCATAGCAAGGGAAGGGGCCAGAGTGCAGGAGGCAATCCCAGGTGCCCCTTCCCCGAGCAGAGGGGCCTGGGAGAAGGCAGGGGGTCAGGGCCAGGCCGGGGGCTGGTGGCCGGGTGCTTGGCAGCGCCATGCTGACCTGCTCATGCCAGGGCATGGCTGCTTTGCGCCGATTGCAGGCAGTGTCCCCCCGCGGAGGAGCTGGCCCCTGCTGGCTTCCCCTTGGGCCATGCAGCTGCCTGCCAGTGCTCAAGGTCCCGCCGGGGCTCCAGCGACGCTGGAAGAGGTGCCGAGGGGGCACCGGCTGCTGCTAGCAACTTCCCGGGGACCCCTGAGGCAGTGGCTGGTGCTGAGGGAAGGGCAGCGGGCAAGGAGCCGCAGGCAGCACTTGTTTGACCCATGCGTTGCCTCTGCTTGCAGGCCACACTGCCCAAGGCATTGGGACTTGAGCGCGGCAGCCAGGCGAGGCAGGGCAGCTGCCGCTGAGGCAGCAGAGCCAAGCCCCAAGCCCCTCCGCTCAGTGAGGCTTGGGAAGGGCAGAGCTGGGAGAAGCTGGTGCCCCTCAAACCTCGTTCTCCCAGCAGAGCAGAGGGCACGTAAGGCAGCGCTTTCAGCCAGTGAAAATTGCTGGCTCATGCCTTCCTTTTTCAGAGGCCTGGTTTGCGCAAGGCCAGCGGTGCTGCCTGCCCACCAGTGCCCACCCAGGCTGCGGTCGGAGGAGACCTGCTCCTTGCATTGGTCCCGACCAGAGTTCGGCACCAGAAGACACAGCCCCTGAGGGGGCACCGCAGCACACAAGTGTGGCTTGGCATGCCTGGCTCACCAGCAGAAAGGGACCATGCAGACTAAGGTGGAGTCAATCAGCCAGAACGGAGCACAGAGCAACAATACAGTTGAAAACACAAAGCCTAGCTAAGTGTGTGTGAGGTTCCCCGTGGGGAGCCCCGTGATGCTTCTGGGGAGGCCTTGGGCAGGGAGGTGCCTCCTGCCGAGGCCCCCGGCAGCTGGGATGCCGGCTGCAGGGCTTTCGGCAGCTCCAGCTTCCCTCTTCCTGCCCTGCCAGGGGTGAAGGCCAGGCTGCCTGCAGGGATGGGCTACTGCCGCCCCCAGGCCTCCTGAGGAGGGGCAGTGCAGCCCCAAAACCGCCTTGCAAAGCCGGCAGCCCTGGGCGTGGGCTGAGGTGGGTGCCAGGGTGCACGCTGGAGCGCAGACTCTGGGATCCACAGGCCTCCAAGGCCAGGGCCTGCAGGGCCAGGGCAGGGATGACGAGGCTCTGGGGCTCTGACCCTGCAAGAGAGACCGCAGGAACACCTTGTGCTGGCCCTGGGCTGAGAGCAGAGGGGAGCAGGAGGCTTCGTGGCCTCCACGCCCCAAACCAACAGCAAATTTGTGCCCAAAAGCTCTCAGAGGAGGCTTCAGTCCTGGTCAGCTGCCCGTGTCCTGCACTGATTTCGTATGCTCAAACCTTGTGATGGGCAGAAGGCAACATGCTTGTACCCCAAGGCAGCCCCCTTTAGTGGCCAAGCCAAGGACCTGCTCTTAGCATCACTGCAGGAGTAACCGTCTAATTAAAGGCTTGCAATTAGCCCACCTCCAATTAGTGCACAGCAACTCAAACAAAGGGTCTTCTTAAAGGACAAGTCTCCTTAATGCAACCTAAATGGTCCTACGTTCCCTGTGCAGGGGCGACCCTTCTACATCCCCCACCGCCAAGGCTGCGGCGCGCATGGGCATGGGCATTGGCTTCAGGGTCCCAGCTCCTTCCTCAGTGGGAGGCGGCTGCTGCTGGTGGCTTCCTCCATCGCATAGTTGGGCTGACACTATTAAGCCTGCTCCTAATAGGCTCTCTTAAGGCTAATAATGTGGCATACATAGCCAACAAATGCTAGAAGGAGTCACCAAAACTAAAGCAGCACTTTAAAATGCAACTCCTACATTTAGCATCGAGGAAATAAGCCCCTCCACCTTACTCCCAATTTGACACTCTCGGGAGAGTGCTTTAGGGGATGCTAATGCGTGTTTTGCCCTTCCTTGCTCCAACACGGGTCAGGCTCAGCACAGTGGAGAGGGAAAGACTCTGGCGGGGCGGAGGGGGTGGGGTGCGAGCTTTGTGCTCGCCCAGGGCCCTGCACTGGCCCCCTCCTCTGTCCTGCCCCTGAACATCCCAGACTACGTTGGCTACAGTCGCCTGCTCCTTGCCAGGCCTTTGTGTTGACTCTGATGAGCCTTTGGGCGTTTCATGTCACTCTAGGAGCTGGAAGAGAGCCTGCCTCATGACACGGGGTTGCAAGGAGAGCCACTGGCCGTGGAAGAGGACTGCTTGCCTGGCCTCGCTCAGGAGTCCCATCCTGCCCACCCCGGGCATCTCTCTCTTTCCTGCCCGCTGACACGGTCTTTCTCCGGAGGGAAGCAGTGAGGCTACATCTCCGCACAGTGCTGGGTGGCCTGGGGAAGGCCGGGCACATGCCAAGCGGGGAGCTGGACACAGGTCTCCACCGAGTGCTGTCAGGGGGCTGGCACCGGTGCCTGGGGCACGTGTGCTCCAGGCACTTCCCAAATAAGCTCCACTGGTGCGGCCTCCTCTTCACCTGGATGTTGAGTTCCAGGGCCTCCTGCCACGCCTCCTCCAGCAGGAACAGGGCCTGCGCAGGCGTACTGCTTTCCTGCCCTTCAGCCTGCTCCTGGTTGCTGGGGAATGCAGGTGTGCGGGCATGTCCGGGTGTCCTGCCTCATTTCAGCAGGGTCACTTGCTCCTGCTGGTTCCTTCTGTGGCCCCACCTGGCCTCACAGAGCCCCACATCCTGCCCGTCAACCCCAAGGGGGACGCAAGGCCCTCAGCTCACCCAAGAGAGAACCCCCAACCTCCCTCTGCTCGTCCACCCACCCGCCTCAGCATATAGCACGGCCCAAGGCCCATCCCTGGGCCCTGGCACTGTCACGGTCCCTCTCCTGACCACAGGACCCACTGGCGCTGGTGAGTGCCCAAGCAGTTAGGCCGCTGTCTTTTCTCCCACGGCCAGTGACTTGCAGGGCTGTGCAGGACCCAGGAGTCCTGCTGGCCTGTCCCTCCATAACGTACCAGGGGCAGGGAGTCGCAGAGCTGCACCTCGGAGGTGCTCTGGGGCCTAGCAAGTGCAGGGGACCGGAGGGGGCCTGGGAGCATGCCTGGGGCCACTGGCACATCAGGACAGGGCAGGAGCCCAGGAGGGAGAATCCAAGCACACGGGTAGCAGGCCCGGCCGGCCCTGCCGAGCTCCACTGGGTTGAAGAGCGGCCCAGCAGGGGCTGTGCAGGGCGGGGAAATGGGGACTGCTCCCCAGCCTCACAGCCCCAGCCTGCGGGGCTGAGGGGCTGCCCTGGCCCACAGGGCCCTGGCACACGCGTTTGCACATGGGAAGGGAGGCATCTGCACCTCCAGGCAGCAGTCAGCGGCTGGCAGGGTAGGGAGACTACGGGCCCTGCGGCAGATGAGCAGAGCCCGTGGGAGCACAAGGAGCAGCCGAGGGCTGACGGAGGCCCAGGGACAAGCACGGCTCATCCCAGCTTTGCCTGCCTGGAGAGCCCTGCAGCTGCAGCAAAAAGCCAGGCATCTGCGCTCCCAGGTGGCCGGCCGCACCGCTCCACCCCACAGCAACTCCCTCCTTTGCCCTTCACCCTTCCCCATGCAACCCTGAGAAGGGTTCCAGCGTCCCTGCACACCAGCCCTCAGAGCACCCCTGGGGCTGTGGGCACGTCAGGTGCAGCTGTGTCCTGGCCACCATGGTGTGCACCGTGCAGTGTCTCTGTGCGTGTGGAGAGCGCGGGCGCGTGTGCGGATGCGTGTGCAGCGTCAATGGTGTGCCGGGCTGGCGCACGTGCACTGTGCAGGTGCAGGCCTGGCTGTGCGGGAGGGTCTTGGTGAGTGAGAGGTGTGAGCTGTGTGCGTAGCCGTCCTGTGGAGGGTAATGAAGGAAGGGGCATGTGTCTGTGCGTGTGTCTGTGCGCTGTGCTGAGAACGGGTTAGGCGGTGGTGTGCATGCACGTGCACTCTGTGGCGCGCGTGCCTGCATGCTGCGGCCCGTGTGTGGGCGATATTCTGTTCAGGCTCTACAAAATAACTGGAGGAGCACATGGGTTTGTACAGCTCTTCCTTTCATCTTTCAGGAGCACGCTTCCAGACTTCGCCGCAATAGTCACGTTTCCTCTGCACCACCAGCAAGTCCTGGTCCCTTTCCCTTTGAGCCTGGAGAGTCATCCGCTGCCCAGGGCTAGGGCATGGAAAAGGAACCGTTTGGTTTCAGGCACAGGCAGAAGGGCACGGAAATGCTGCAGGCCTAGCGCAGGGCACATCTTCTGGCCTCTGCCTCTGCTGGCATTCCTATGCTTTCTCGGATGGGCGAGGGGCCCCCTGGGGTGCGAGGCAAGGACATGACCACATGACTACCACGGGCAGGTAATCAGCCTGCACAGGAGTCAGGCGCGGGATGAGACTTTGGCCCAAACTGGCATCAAAGCACACGGCAAGGCCTCCACGTGTGGAGACTTGGGGAGGCAAGGACGGAGCGTGCCTTTGGAAAAGGGAGAGCCAAAGCGTCGCTCCAGGAATCCTGTCACCTTGGGTCGCCCCCGTGTTCTGGTCCCACCTGGGAATCCTACCCCTGAGAGCCCAACACCTGCCCCTGGGCTGGAAGGCTGCCTGCTCCCAGGCCACAGCCTCCAAAGCCTGTTGCTCTCCCTCGACGGGTGCCAGAAAAAGACCCCCCCCCCTCCCCTCCTCTGGGCTCCTCCTGGGTGTGGAAGGAAGGCCAGTGCAGGGGAAGGCAAAACAGCACCCCCAGCTGGAGAAATTTACCAGAGGAAGCGCTTCTCTTGGGAATTCCTCTGCCGATTCAGCTCTACCCTCTGCTTCCACTCTTCCCGACGCGCTTGGTAAGTCTCCAAGACTTGCAGGGTGTGGCTTGCTCGTACAGAAAGCTGCCTGCAAGAGCAGGGAAAAAGTTCCCTCTCCCCTTCTGGCTGAGGCCCTCCTGCCTCTCCCCTCCACCAGCCCCTGCACACCCGCTCCCGCTGGCGGTGCCCGCAGCCTTCAACTTGCCCCATGCAGCTTGGGGCTGCCTGGCATCGGGGCCTTGCCCAAGGCATTGCCACGTCAACAGAAATCAGGGGACACCATACCCAGCCCCATGGCTCAGGAACTGCGCTTCCTCACACCTCGGACAGGTGCTGCCACTGCACCTTTCCAGGCCGGGGCTGGGGCTGGGGCCGGGGCCCGGGCCCGGGCACACTTACTCTTTGTGCAGCCGCGGCAGTCTCTCGGGCTTCCTCTTCTCTGCTCGGGGCACGAAGGCAGCAGTGCTCGCCTCTTTCCCAAGCGGGGGCCCTGGTGAGGCTGGCCGAACCTCCGGCAGTGGTTCAGCATGCCGCCAAGCCTGCGTTGGCGCCAGAGGACAACTCTGAAGCTGCTTCTCACCTCCCTCACGTGCTCTCAACTCTCAGCACGGGGAGAAGCCAGCCACTACAGGGCCTGTGCGTCCCCCCAGCACACTTGTGTCTGCTTTGCCCTCAGAAAGCCCCATGAGGAGCACAGCACCAGGCAGGGACCCTGCACTCGTAGCCTGGCCACGCTTCACCACACTTCCCTGCTGGCCCCTCTGCTTACCTGTGCTGCCTTGTGCTGATGCCCGCAAGCAGGAATTGCAGTTCGAGGTCTGCCTTGAGCAGGTCCTTCCTGCTTGCCGTCCTCTTCCGCCTTAGAGGAGCTCTCCCGAATTGTCTGCAGCCGGCTAAAAACACACAAGCCGCGTGAGGTGACTGGAGTTCCGGATGAGGCTGTTCTGCATCTTGCGCTCACAAGCGGCTCGGGGCCAGCCTCTGCAGCACAAGGCAGTTCTGCTGGAGCATTTGGTGTAGCTGAGTCCTTGCGTTCATGTCAACAGTGAGGAAAGAAAGCCTTGAGCTGCAGCACTGGCAGCGGGCCCAGGAGGCCCTAAGGAAAGCTCGGGATGCCCAGGTGTGGGCCCTCTCTGGGTGGCACAAGGGGAAAACCAATGCCGTTTGCAGCACCCAGAGCCTGCAGAGACCACTAGGCACCTCCTGCCAAAGGCACTGAAGTCAGGGACGTGCTCAGAAAGACTCTGTTTTGGGGTGAAACGGGACTATTAGTGGGGGAGCCACTGTCGGGGAAGGAGGAAGTGTACCAGGCACACAAGCAAGCCCGGCATGTAGTTCTCTCTGGTATGTAGTTCTCTCTGGCACTCCTCCTGTGCCAGACAACCGCCACACCCCTGCCCCTGCCACCCCAGCCCAACAACCTTCGGAAGAAATTCACAGGCATTACGTCCAACCTAAAAAGCAGGGAAAACAGACCCTACTCTCTGCTGCTGGGGCAGGGGCTTCTGACTTTCACATTCCTCTGAGAAGTGCTCTCATTCCCACTGCAACCAAAGGAGGGCCCTTCACACCCATAGGGGAGCAGAAAAACACCCGCCACTGCTGCAGTACTTCTTGCATCAACGCCAGTCCCTGGGACACCACTTGACAACCTCACAGACTTCATACCCACAGAGCGTACAGAAACAGAAACAGCTCCCTCCCTCCCAGAAGCCCAAAAGCACACGGCCACCCGCATGCTTTGCTCCAAGAGCCTCACCTGGCAGCTGGCTTGTTTCCCCTGCTTTCCCATGCCTTTCCTCCCTTCCAGCTGGCCCCAGAGAACGGGGGTGGAGAAAGCCTTTCTCGAGACAGGAGGCGCCCACCACAAGCACTGCCTGGAAGTAGCAAGGCAGAGGAGGCTCCTCAGCAAGCATCGTTCTTTGTCACCATTTGAACAAGAAGGACAGGCAGCTGTGCTCCAGCATCGGACCAAAGAGCCCAATTCCCTTGGAGCTTTGCTCCCAAGCAGGTCTTAGGCCCTTGCTGGCGCACGATCGCGTCCAGCCTTTCCTTTCTGCAGGGCAGTCTTCTGCCCTAGAGTTCTGTGCTGCTTCTACTGCTTTCTCTAGCCCTTAGGCTTCAAAAAGGGGACATGGCTGGCAGGTCCTGGGGACCTCATGCTACTCTCTCCTTTGGCGTGGCTGCAGGCTGGAGGGCAGAGTGTCACACGAGAAGGGGAACAGATTCCTGCCCATCTCTAAGGCGCTCACATGCACAGACTTGCAAGCTAGAGCAGGGCCCCGAGTGCCAGGGCAAAGTGCCCCTCAGCAGTGGCAGCTGCAGTTGGAGCTGCACAACTGCCCCGAGAGCCCCTTCCAGGAGGAGTGCCCCCAGATCTGTCGTGATGAGCAAAGAGAGGCACAGGAGAAGCAGGCCACTAGGCCCGGCACGGCATGTTAAGCTTGCCTCCAGCCCCTCCGCTGCACAGGACAAAAGGAAAACAAACACACCTCTCTCACCAGCCAGCTGGCACTTTACCTTTTCCCTCAGTCTGCTTGTTCTGCTCCCTGTCTTTTGCCGGCCCGCCTTTGGCAGCCTCCCGACACCCTCCGGAGGAAGATGCTGGTCGCACAGGCACAGGCGTGATGACCTCACCCTCACTCCTGGAAACAAGAAAGGGACGAGAGAGACGCTGACAGCAGAGCCTTGCAGAAACCTCCTCTACATGCTTGCCCTCCATCTAGAAAGAGAAAGTCACCAAAAGACTTGTTGGCCGCCCTTCACGTTGCAGTCGGACAGAGTCTACGCAAGAAACAACCCCTTCAAAGAACTCCAAGAGCACAAGGTCACCCTCAGCCTTTTCTCCAAGAGCCTCACCTGGCAGGCAACTTCCTTCCTTTGCTTTTCCACTCCTCCTGCTTTCTCCCCCCAGCACCAGGTGACGCAGGTGGCAAAGGCCTTTCTTGAGCAAGCAGGCACGCAGCAGGAGCACTCCCTGCAGGCAGGAAAGGAGAAGGCTCTGCAGAAAGCGTCTTTGGGAGCACTTGGTCCAGAAGGACAGGCAGATCTGCTCCAGCACCGCATCAAACAGCCTGATCCCCCGGGAGCCGCGCTCTCTAAGAGCTCTTGCTCCCTAGCACGTCCTTGGCACACCTTAGCAGCCTCTTAGCAGTCCACCTTAGCAGCCTCTTAGCAGTCCTCTCCAGGCAATCTTGCTCCCCACCTTCACACGCCCGGCATCCGCCAGAGAGGCAGACCCCCTCCAGCGCTGACACCTCGGGCCCAAATGTCCTAAAGCGAAAGAGGAGCTTGCGCCGGCCACCAGGGCGCAGCACCCCGGGGCAAAACTCTCCCAGGCAGCACATCCTGACCAGGGCTCCAACCACCTACCTACTGCCGAGGACCAACGGAACAAACACGCGCACACACACAAACACACGCCCGCCTGCACACCCTCCTCTCGCTCGCCAGTAACCTGTGGCCTGACCTTTTCCGTCCGCCCGCTCTTCCTCTTTCGGGCGTGTCCAGGATCCCTTGCAGGAAGAGGCCACTTGCTGCTTCTCACGGGGAAGCTTCAACTCAAATCTGGAAATGACATGCTTGGGTCACAAACACAGGCCCTGTATGGATCGGGTGCCTTCCACACGATGCCTTTCCTCGGCCAGCCACACACAGCACATTCGGGAACCTTGGCTTTTGGAAGCCTCACCCACAAGAAGGAGACCAGTCACAGGAAAATGTGGCCCCCATTCCTCTCTAGGCCTAAGATTGGTTAGCAGTGCCAAACACCGCCACTATTGCCTGTTCCACCCTGGGGAGACCCCCAGAGTCCCAAGTACTTGCAGACAGCAAGCTAGGAAAGAGTTGCTCCGCAGCAAGTCCTTCCTGAGGAGACAAGCTCCAGCAGGACGCTGCTACCAAGCACGAGCTGAGAAGCAAACGTACCGTGGCAACATGAAGACGCTTCTGGGACCCATGCGGAAAGCCGCGCTCCTTCTTCCTTTTACCACCAGGTGTCTCGTCCCTGGCGTCTGAAACAGACACCGAGGTACGTGAGAGCGTGCCAGCGCCATTACTGCCTTGCTCCTAAAGGCAGCAAATCTTTCTTGGGCTCAGGGAAGATGCTGCCCCTGGGACACCCTGAAACAAAGCTGTCTTTCCAAATACTAGCCCTCAACGAGGAAAGCAGAAGATGCCCAGCTCAGAGTGCAGAAGGAGGAACACCGTTGCCAGGCGCTTTGCAAGGGCGAGACTCAAGACGGTCAAGGAGGACGCTCCTTCTCTCTGCCTGCAGACATCAGGCACAGGAGAAGGCGTGTGGTTCGCCAGGGTTTCTGCAGGCTGGCGTTTGCCTCTGGAAGGTCTTGCTCTGCCCCTTCTTGGAAAGACAACTCCTGGCTCAGGCGTGCTCTTAGCCCCACAGTGTCTCCAAGCATTCACATGCTTGCATCCATCGCGTGGAAGAGCAGAAAGAGCCGGCCCTTGCTCGGCCTCTGCCCGGTGGCTAAGACCTGCGGGTGCCAACTCCCTCATGGGGGTGCAAGCAGCTGGGCAGGGCCTGATGAGGGATCTTTGGGAACACAGCCTGACCCAAAGGCCCTGGCCCTGGCCCAGAGAACACGCTGGGCAGAGCCCCCCAAGACAGCAGCAGAGAGAAGGAAGAGACAGGCCCGGGAACCAGTGGCTGGGCTACAGCCTTCTTGCATCTCTCTGAGCAAATCTGCTGGCCCTCTGCAGGAGCGAGCCCTTCAGCTCTGACTGCTTTCACATCGCAGCTGCCTAAGGACACCTGGCAGCTTGCGCTCAAGGACAGGGCCCCACGAGAGAGCTGGGGAAGGGCGTTGGGCTGGCGCAAGGAGACATGCCAAGCAGCGGGCGGATGCACGCGTGGCCCAGAAGAGCCTCGCTCATGCCGCAAGGGCCTCCAGGGGCCCTGGGAAGGCCTGATTAGCGCCAGAGTCATCGACTTACCCCCAGCAGAGCTTCTAGCAGCTTTCCAGTGCCATCCATGCTGAGGAGGAAGTCGTCATAAAACCTCATTGTCACTTCCTTCTTCCGTACAGAAAGAATGCCAATGCCCTTGAAGACAAAGTCCACGTCCTGTCTTTTTGACATGGCCCAGAAGAACGCCATCGCGGTCTCATGTATGGAACACTGCACCGTTGTCAAAGGCATGCGGGCACACACGGAGAGATTCTTGTACTGCAGAGGGACTATTCTTACGTCACCTAGACCGCAGCAAAAGACAAACAACGTCACCTCGGCAGCAGGCTCCAAGAACAAGGGGACAAGACTTTCTGGCAAGACGCTGCTGCTACAGAGCAGGCTCTTGAATCCCCTGCTGCAGCGCCTAGGAGCGGTTTATGGAGTCCCTCCTGGGAAGAGGCCGAGCACTCTGCAAACTCACGGGCTCAGGGGGGCAGCAGTCATTTGGCCAGGGCAGGAAGCAAAAGAAGAAAACTAACCATCCCGTAGGAACCCTTGACCGGAGGGCAGGACAAGGCGGGCAGATGGGTGCAGGGCCCACGACAAAGGGCCCGGCGCCACGCCATTGTGCCCTCTGGCTAAGCCGATGCCACGTCGATAGATACAAGGGCGAAGCAAAGTGCAAGGACGGCACCGCCGCCCGTAAGGACCATTCGGCCCCTCTGGCCCTTGGTAGCCAGCAAAAGTCTCCCTGCGCTGCTGGGGCCAGCGGCCTATCCCTCCCACGCACCCCGCTGCAGGCGTATTACTAGCAAAGCACACCCGGGGGCCCCTCTGAGCACCTGCTCCTGGCTGGCCTGTCCAGCTCAAACAAGCCAAAGTTGCTCTCAGGCCACTTTGAGGCATTCAGCCATGTCTTCAGAGCAGTTGGCCTGCCCCTCAAGCTTGGGACAAGGGCAGGCAAAGGTTTTTAACCTGTCTTCTTACCAGGAATGTCTTCTTGAGCGCCCCTGGCCTGGTATTCCTGGGCAACAACCTCCGAAATACGAAACATGGGTCTCCGAACGATCGAAAGCTCCCCGTTCACGGAGCACTCGGAGTGCTTCAGAACATAGAACACCCCCACTCCTAGTATCTTGACACCCTGAGAACAGCAGCAAAGAGGGAGAGAAGGAACAAGCATCAGTAGCCTGGAGACACAAAAACTGTCCGATGGCTTGCCAGAGCGTGGGGGCTGCTGCTCTGCGCCCTGCCCACCCCTAGCATGCCGAGGGCAAGATGGGCCACTTGGGAAAGCTTTGGAGAGAAAGCACGTACTCCAGACCTTTCTTTCCTCTTGCTCCTCTGCTCTCCTCAAAAATCTCTTTGCACAAGCAACAGCAGAGACAACATTCCTCCCCTCCATACAGGTGGGGGGAGGGGGTGGCAGGGAGGGGAGCAGGGGGCATTTCCAACAGTGGGCACCAAGTCCTTGGCACTCTGTGGCACAGGGATGTCAGGGCCAGGCAAACCACCAGCATTTCAGGAGGGGAGGAACAGGACACAAGACCCACCTTGTTCTCTGCCAAGCGCTCTAGAATGTATTCTGAGACGCTGTCCCAAATGCTAACAATCTCTGGAAAGCAAGGCAAAGAGGTATCATGCGCCAAGTCGGCAAGCTCACTACCTTTCAGCACCCCGCTCCCCAGGCAGGTGGCAAGTGCAGGTGAGATGAAACGTACCGCCACCCCAAGCCAAAACACGCAAGGCGCTCCCCAGGACGGCCCTTCCGGACCTCAGCCGCAAGGACACTGCAGGGACGCCTCCGCCCACTTCTAAGCAAGGCTCCTGTCCTTTCAGGTGGCCACGCCAAAGGGCGACCCACCCGCTTGGGAAACGGGGACTAGGTTCCCACAGCAGCGAGAAGACCGTGCAGTGCCTACCCACAGGAGTCACCCACGCTCAGGGCAGCCCCAGCTGCCTCCCCTGCAGGGACCATTTTCACCTCCATTCAACGCCTGCACACACACACGCTCTGCACGGCCACCCGAGCAGCCCCAGCCCTTTCAGCCAGCTGCCAGCTCAGGGCACGCAATCCCCACTGCGAGGCAACCCACGGCTTCTGCCTGCACGTGCCCTGGAAGGCACGGGCAGAGGAAGCTCCTCAGGACAACGAGCCAGCCGGCCCGGCTGCCAAACTCACCCCTGGGCTGCCAACGGTCGAGCGGCCTGCTCTCCCGTGCCACCCACTCGCCCTGTCCAGCCCTCCCCTACAGAGCCCAGCGCTTCCATTGCCTGTCTCGCAGCTCATACCGTCTACAGCCTTACCGTAACGGTTGAGATTCCTGAGCGTTGGAAACATGTCATGCCACAGTTTCGCCATCTTCGCGCCCCCTCGCGCTCAATGGGGCCCTGTAGCAGGAGGGTGACGAGGAAACTTCTCCTCCCAGGAGCCGCCTCCGCCTCCTCCTCTGCACTTCCCCAGGTAGGCTCCAGCGCTGTCGCGCGGCCTCCCTTCGCCCTCTCGGTGCGCTGCAAAGCAGCTCCTCCAGAGAAGAGCGCTGGCGAGAGCAGCCCCAGCACCTGCACGTGCCAAGGCCTCGCAGGGAAGTGTGGGCAGGGCTCGGGGGCCCCGTGGCGGGAGGGGAGCTGTGACTGTGATGCGGCATGTCCCACTGTGAGCCCAGCCCGTGTCACCAAGGGGCTCACAGGCACCCTTACCGTCCAAAGCATTTCTCTTGGGCCCACAGGAGGGGCAATTTCACAGCCCCAGAGCAGCCAGACCGCAAAGGGGTTTCAGCAGGTCTCCGCTCTGACCTCCTGCTGCAAGTGCGGCTGACCAGAGCAGACTTCCCAGGCCCGGGCGCCACTGAGGGGCCACTGGCTCCATGGATTCCCCCACCACCCCGGGCCCCTGGGCCAGTGCTCCACCACCCTTAGGCTACAGCGCTTTTCCCCGTCTCTCATGGCAATTGCCCCCACTGCCACTACTGCCATTGCCCATCCTCCCGGCCCCCCCCACCCGGCACCTCTGGGAAGGCTCTGCCTCCACCCTCTCACCCCCCTCCCGTTAGGCCCCTGCCGCCTGATCCTCTTGCGCCTTCTCTTCTCCCGGCTCAACAGCCCCACGCCCTCAGCCTCTCCTCGCACTGCTGGGCTCCAGCTGCCCACCAGCTCCCAGCCCGCCCCACAACGAACGGCTCCTCCAGGGCCACGCTCCCTTCCTGGTGTCCCTGCCCCCCTGCAGCTCCCCCACGGGCCACAGTCCCCTCAGAGGCGCACCTCCTCTGGCATGAAGCGCCTCCTTCCAAAAGTACCTCTCCAGCCATGTCCCCAGCAACGGCTCCTTGCACAGCTCGCCTTCGCTTCCTTCTGCTTTTCTCCAGAAACACGCCTCTGCACCCTTCTCCTCACGAGTGCCCCTTCGTGTGGCCTCCTGTGGCTCCACGGAGGCCGCCCCCAGCTGCGGGATCTGCGGCCCTGCCGCCGCATGCCCCAGGCAGGGGCCGGGCCTCGGTGCCCCGCTCCTCCCTCCCTCCCTCCCTCCCTGCCTGCCTGCCTGCCTGCCTGCCTGCCCGCCCGCTGCCCCAGCGTTGGGGGAAAGCCTTGCCCGGGCCCTGGGCGGCGCTGCGGGCTCCCTGCTGTGCCCAGAGCCCCCGGCCCCGCACGGGCAGCCCCGAGCAGCACGCCCAGGTGGCACTGCTTGCTGCGCAGTAAGGACTGGTGCCAGGGACTGTCGGGGATGGGGGAGGCCCCACTGCCCGCGGGGAGGCGGGAGGCAGGCAGCGTTGAGCCGGGGCCCGGCAGCCCACCGGGAGCTGGTGGGGGTGTGGGGCAGAGCCATAGCAAGGGAAGGGGCCAGAGTGCAGGAGGCAATCCCAGGTGCCCCTTCCCCGAGCAGAGGGGCCTGGGAGAAGGCAGGGGGTCAGGGCCGGGCCGGGGGCTGGTGGCCGGGTGCTTGGCAGCGCCATGCTGACCTGCTCATGCCAGGGCATGGCTGCTTTGCGCCGATTGCAGGCAGTGTCCCCCCGCGGAGGAGCTGGCCCCTGCTGGCTTCCCCTTGGGCCATGCAGCTGCCTGCCAGTGCTCAAGGTCCCGCCGGGGCTCCAGCGACGCTGGGAGAGGTGCCGAGGGGGCACCGGCTGCTGCTAGCAACTTCCCGGGGACCCCTGAGGCAGTGGCTGGTGCTGAGGGAAGGGCAGCGGGCAAGGAGCCGCAGGCAGCACTTGTTTGACCCATGCGTTGCCTCTGCTTGCAGGCCACACTGCCCAAGGCATTGGGACTTGAGCGCGGCAGCCAGGCGAGGCAGGGCAGCTGCCGCTGAGGCAGCAGAGCCAAGCCCCAAGCCCCTCCGCTCGGTGAGGCTTGGGAAGGGCAGAGCTGGGAGAAGCTGGTGCCCCTCAAACCTCGTTCTCCCAGCAGAGCAGAGGGCACGTAAGGCAGCGCTTTCAGCCAGTGAAAATTGCTGGCTCATGCCTTCCTTTTTCAGAGGCCTGGTTTGCGCAAGGCCAGCGGTGCTGCCTGCCCACCAGTGCCCACCCAGGCTGCGGTCGGAGGAGACCTGCTCCTTGCATTGGTCCCGACCAGAGTTCGGCACCAGAAGACACAGCCCCTGAGGGGGCACCGCAGCACACAAGTGTGGCTTGGCATGCCTGGCTCACCAGCAGAAAGGGACCATGCAGACTAAGGTGGAGTCAATCAGCCAGAACGGAGCACAGAGCAACAATACAGTTGAAAACACAAAGCCTAGCTAAGTGTGTGTGAGGTTCCCCGTGGGGAGCCCCGTGATGCTTCTGGGGAGGCCTTGGGCAGGGAGGTGCCTCCTGCCGAGGCCCCCGGCAGCTGGGATGCCGGCTGCAGGGCTTTCGGCAGCTCCAGCTTCCCTCTTCCTGCCCTGCCAGGGGTGAAGGCCAGGCTGCCTGCAGGGATGGGCTACTGCCGCCCCCAGGCCTCCTGAGGAGGGGCAGTGCAGCCCCAAAACCGCCTTGCAAAGCCGGCAGCCCTGGGCGTGGGCTGAGGTGGGTGCCAGGGTGCACGCTGGAGCGCAGACTCTGGGATCCACAGGCCTCCAAGGCCAGGGCCTGCAGGGCCAGGGCAGGGATGACGAGGCTCTGGGGCTCTGACCCTGCAAGAGAGACCGCAGGAACACCTTGTGCCGGCCCTGGGCTGAGAGCAGAGGGGAGCAGGAGGCTTCGTGGCCTCCACGCCCCAAACCAACAGCAAATTTGTGCCCAAAAGCTCTCAGAGGAGGCTTCAGTCCCGGTCAGCTGCCCGTGTCCTGCACTGATTTCGTATGCTCAAACCTTGTGATGGGCAGAAGGCAACATGCTTGTACCCCAAGGCAGCCCCCTTTAGTGGCCAAGCCAAGGACCTGCTCTTAGCATCACTGCAGGAGTAACCGTCTAATTAAAGGCTTGCAATTAGCCCACCTCCAATTAGTGCACAGCAACTCAAACAAAGGGTCTTCTTAAAGGACAAGTCTCCTTAATGCAACCTAAATGGTCCTACGTTCCCTGTGCAGGGGCGACCCTTCTAAATCCCCCACCGCCAAGGCTGCGGCGCACATGGGCATGGGCATGGGCATTGGCTTCAGGGTCCCAGCTCCTTCCTCAGTGGGAGGCGGCTGCTGCTGGTGGCTTCCTCCATCGCATAGTTGGGCTGACACTATTAAGCCTGCTCCTAATAGGCTCTCTTAAGGCTAATAATGTGGCATACATAGCCAACAAATGCTAGAAGGAGTCACCAAAACTAAAGCAGCACTTTAAAATGCAACTCCTACATTTAGCATCGAGGAAATAAGCCCCTCCACCTTACTCCCAATTTGACACTCTCGGGAGAGTGCTTTAGGGGATGCTAATGCGTGTTTTGCCCTTCCTTGCTCCAACACGGGTCAGGCTCAGCACAGTGGAGAGGGAAAGACTCTGGCGGGGCGGAGGGGGTGGGGTGCGAGCTTTGTGCTCGCCCAGGGCCCTGCACTGGCCCCCTCCTCTGTCCTGCCCCTGAACATCCCAGACTACGTTGGCTACAGTCGCCTGCTCCTTGCCAGGCCTTTGTGTTGACTCTGATGAGCCTTTGGGCGTTTCATGTCACTCTAGGAGCTGGAAGAGAGCCTGCCTCATGACACGGGGTTGCAAGGAGAGCCACTGGCCGTGGAAGAGGACTGCTTGCCTGGCCTCGCTCAGGAGTCCCATCCTGCCCACCCCGGGCATCTCTCTCTTTCCTGCCCGCTGACATGGTCTTTCTCCGGAGGGAAGCAGTGAGGCTACATCTCCGCACAGTGCTGGGTGGCCTGGGGAAGGCCGGGCACATGCCAAGCGGGGAGCTGGACACAGGTCTCCACCGAGTGCTGTCGGGGGGCTGGCACCGGTGCCTGGGGCACGTGTGCTCCAGGCACTTCCCAAATAAGCTCCACCGGTGCGGCCTCCTCTTCACCTGGATGTTGAGTTCCAGGGCCTCCTGCCACGCCTCCTCCAGCAGGAACAGGGCCTGCGCAGGCGTACTGCTTTCCTGCCCTTCAGCCTGCTCCTGGTTGCTGGGGAATGCAGGTGTGCGGGCATGTCCGGGTGTCCTGCCTCATTTCAGCAGGGTCACTTGCTCCTGCTGGTTCCTTCTGTGGCCCCCACCTGGCCTCACAGAGCCCCACATCCTGCCCGTCAACCCCAAGGGGGACGCAAGGCCCTCAGCTCACCCAAGAGAGAACCCCCAACCTCCCTCTGCTCGTCCACCCACCCGCCTCAGCATATAGCACGGCCCAAGGCCCATCCCTGGGCCCTGGCACTGTCACGGTCCCTCTCCTGACCACAGGACCCACTGGCGCTGGTGAGTGCCCAAGCAGTTAGGCCGCTGTCTTTTCTCCCACGGCCAGTGACTTGCAGGGCTGTGCAGGACCCAGGAGTCCTGCTGGCCTGTCCCTCCATAACGTACCAGGGGCAGGGAGTCGCAGAGCTGCACCTCGGAGGTGCTCTGGGGCCTAGCAAGTGCAGGGGACCGGAGGGGGCCTGGGAGCATGCCTGGGGCCACTGGCATATCAGGACAGGGCAGGAGCCCAGGAGGGAGAATCCAAGCACACGGGTAGCAGGCCCGGCCGGCCCTGCCGAGCTCCACTGGGTTGAAGAGCGGCCCAGCAGGGGCTGTGCAGGGCGGGGAAATGGGGACTGCTCCCCAGCCTCACAGCCCCAGCCTGCGGGGCTGAGGGGCTGCCCTGGGCCACAGGGCCCTGGCCCACGCGTTTGCACATGGGAAGGGAGGCATCTGCACCTCCAGGCAGCAGTCAGCGGCTGGCAGGGTAGGGAGACTACGGGCCCTGCGGCAGATGAGCAGAGCCCGTGGGAACACAAGGAGCAGCCGAGGGCTGACGGAGGCCCAGGGACAAGCACGGCTCATCCCAGCTTTGCCTGCCTGGAGAGCCCTGCAGCTGCAGCAAAAAGCCAGGCATCTGCGCTCCCAGGTGGCCGGCCGCACCGCTCCACCCCACAGCAACTCCCTCCTTTGCCCTTCACCCTTCCCCATGCAACCCTGAGAAGGGCTCCAGCGTCCCTGCACACCAGCCCTCAGAGCACCCCTGGGGCTGTGGGCACGTCAGGTGCAGCTGTGTCCTGGCCACCATGGTGTGCACCGTGCAGTGTCTCTGTGCGTGTGGAGAGCGCGGGCGCGTGTGCGGATGCGTGTGCAGCGTCAATGGTGTGCCGGGCTGGCGCACGTGCACTGTGCAGGTGCAGGCCTGGCTGTGCGGGAGGGTCTTGGTGAGTGAGAGGTGTGAGCTGTGTGCGTAGCCGTCCTGTGGAGGGTAATGAAGGAAGGGGCATGTGTCTGTGCGTGTGTCTGTGCGCTGTGCTGAGAACGGGTTAGGCGGTGGTGTGCATGCACGTGCACTCTGTGGCGCGCGTGCCTGCATGCTGCGGCCCGTGTGTGGGCGATATTCTGTTCAGGCTCTACAAAATAACTGGAGGAGCACATGGGTTTGTACAGCTCTTCCTTTCATCTTTCAGGAGCACGCTTCCAGACTTCGCCGCAATAGTCACGTTTCCTCTGCACCACCAGCAAGTCCTGGTCCCTTTCCCTTTGAGCCTGGAGAGTCATCCGCTGCCCAGGGCTAGGGCATGGAAAAGGAACCGTTTGGTTTCAGGCACAGGCAGAAGGGCACGGAAATGCTGCAGGCCTAGCGCAGGGCACATCTTCTGGCCTCTGCCTCTGCTGGCATTCCTATGCTTTCTCGGATGGGCGAGGGGCCCCCTGGGGTGCGAGGCAAGGACATGACCACATGACTACCACGGGCAGGTAATCAGCCTGCACAGGAGTCAGGCGCGGGATGAGACTTTGGCCCAAACTGGCATCAAAGCACACGGCAAGGCCTCCACGTGTGGAGACTTGGGGAGGCAAGGACGGAGCGTGCCTTTGGAAAAGGGAGAGCCAAAGCGTCGCTCCAGGAATCCTGTCACCTTGGGTCGCCCCCGTGTTCTGGTCCCACCTGGGAATCCTACCCCTGAGAGCCCAACACCTGCCCCTGGGCTGGAAGGCTGCCTGCTCCCAGGCCACAGCCTCCAAAGCCTGTTGCTCTCCCTCGACGGGTGCCAGCAAAAGACCCCCCCCCTCCCCTCCTCTGGGCTCCTCCTGGGTGTGGAAGGAAGGCCAGTGCAGGGGAAGGCAAAACAGCACCCCCAGCTGGAGAAATTTACCAGAGGAAGCGCTTCTCTTGGGAATTCCTCTGCCGATTCAGCTCTACCCTCTGCTTCCACTCTTCCCGACGCGCTTGGTAAGTCTCCAAGACTTGCAGGGTGTGGCTTGCTCGTACAGAAAGCTGCCTGCAAGAGCAGGGAAAAAGTTCCCTCTCCCCTTCTGGCTGAGGCCCTCCTGCCTCTCCCCTCCACCAGCCCCTGCACACCCGCTCCCGCTGGCGGTGCCCGCAGCCTTCAACTTGCCCCATGCAGCTTGGGGCTGCCTGGCATCGGGGCCTTGCCCAAGGCATTGCCACGTCAACAGAAATCAGGGGACACCATACCCAGCCCCATGGCTCAGGAACTGCGCTTCCTCACACCTCGGACAGGTGCTGCCACTGCACCTTTCCAGGCCGGGGCTGGGGCCGGGGCCGGGGCCCGGGCCCGGGCACACTTACTCTTTGTGCAGCCGCGGCAGTCTCTCGGGCTTCCTCTTCTCTGCTCGGGGCACGAAGGCAGCAGTGCTCGCCTCTTTCCCAAGCGGGGGCCCTGGTGAGGCTGGCCGAACCTCCGGCAGTGGTTCAGCATGCCGCCAAGCCTGCGTTGGCGCCAGAGGACAACTCTGAAGCTGCTTCTCACCTCCCTCACGTGCTCTCAACTCTCAGCACGGGGAGAAGCCAGCCACTACAGGGCCTGTGCGTCCCCCCAGCACACTTGTGTCTGCTTTGCCCTCAGAAAGCCCCATGAGGAGCACAGCGCCAGGCAGGGACCCTGCACTCGTAGCCTGGCCACGCTTCACCACACTTCCCTGCTGGCCCCTCTGCTTACCTGTGCTGCCTTGTGCTGATGCCCGCAAGCAGGAATTGCAGTTCGAGGTCTGCCTTGAGCAGGTCCTTCCTGCTTGCCGTCCTCTTCCGCCTTAGAGGAGCTCTCCCGAATTGTCTGCAGCCGGCTAAAAACACACAAGCCGCGTGAGCTGATTGGAGTTCCGGGTGAGGCTGTTCTGCATCTTGCGCTCACAAGCGGCTCGGGGCCAGCCTCTGCAGCACAAGGCAGTTCTGCTGGAGCTTTTGGTGTAGCTGAGTCCTTGCGTTCATGTCAACAGTGAGGAAAGAAAGCCTTGAGCTGCAGCACTGGCAGCGGGCCCAGGAGGCCCTAAGGAAAGCTCGGGATGCCCCGGTGTGGGCCCTCTCTGGGTGGCACAAGGGGAAAACCAATGCCGTTTGCAGCACCCAGAGCCTGCAGAGACCACTAGGCACCTCCTGCCAAAGGCACTGAAGTCAGGGACGTGCTCAGAAAGACTCTGTTTTGGGGTGAAACGGGACTATTAGTCGGGGAGCCACTGTCGGGGAAGGAGGAAGTGTACTAGGCACACAAGCAAGCCCGGCATGTAGTTCTCTCTGGTATGTAGTTCTCTCTGGCACTCCTCCTGTGCCAGACAACCGCCACACCCCTGCCCCTGCCACCCCAGCCCAACAACCTTCGGAAGAAATTCACAGGCATTACGTCCAACCTAAAAAGCAGGGAAAACAGACCCTACTCTCTGCTGCTGGGGCAGGGGCTTCTGACTTTCACATTCCTCTGAGAAGTGCTCTCATTCCCACTGCAACCAAAGGAGGGCCCTTCACACCCATAGGGGAGCAGAAAAACACCCGCCACTGCTGCAGTACTTCTTGCATCAACGCCAGTCCCTGGGACACCACTTGACAACCTCACAGACTTCATACCCACAGAGCGTACAGAAACAGAAACAGCTCCCTCCCTCCCAGAAGCCCAAAAGCACACGGCCACCCGCATGCTTTGCTCCAAGAGCCTCACCTGGCAGCTGGCTTGTTTCCCCTGCTTTCCCATGCCTTTCCTCCCTTCCAGCTGGCCCCAGAGAACAGGGGTGGAGAAAGCCTTTCTCGAGACAGGAGGCGCCCACCACAAGCACTGCCTGGAAGTAGCAAGGCAGAGGAGGCTCCTCAGCAAGCATCGTTCTTTGTCACCATTTGAACAAGAAGGACAGGCAGCTGTGCTCCAGCATCGGACCAAAGAGCCCAATTCCCTTGGAGCTTTGCTCCCAAGCAGGTCTTAGGCCCTTGCTGGCGCACGATCGCGTCCAGCCTTTCCTTTCTGCAGGGCAGTCTTCTGCCCTAGAGTTCTGTGCTGCTTCTACTGCTTTCTCTAGCCCTTAGGCTTCAAAAAGGGGACATGGCTGGCAGGTCCTGGGGACCTCATGCTACTCTCTCCTTTGGCGTGGCTGCAGGCTGGAGGGCAGAGTGTCACACGAGAAGGGGAACAGATTCCTGCCCATCTCTAAGGCGCTCACATGCACAGACTTGCAAGCTAGAGCAGGGCCCCGAGTGCCAGGGCAAAGTGCCCCTCAGCAGTGGCAGCTGCAGTTGGAGCTGCACAACTGCCCCGAGAGCCCCTTCCAGGAGGAGTGCCCCCAGATCTGTCGTGATGAGCAAAGAGAGGCACAGGAGAAGCAGGCCACTAGGCCAGGCACGGCATGTTAAGCTTGCCTCCAGCCCCTCCGCTGCACAGGACAAAAGGAAAACAAACACACCTCTCTCACCAGCCAGCTGGCACTTTACCTTTTCCCTCAGTCTGCTTGTTCTGCTCCCTGTCTTTTGCCGGCCCGCCTTTGGCAGCCTCCCGACACCCTCCGGAGGAAGATGCTGGTCGCACAGGCACAGGCGTGATGACCTCACCCTCACTCCTGGAAACAAGAAAGGGACGAGAGAGACGCTGACAGCAGAGCCTTGCAGAAACCTCCTCTACATGCTTGCCCTCCATCTAGAAAGAGAAAGTCACCAAAAGACTTGTTGGCCGCCCTTCACGTTGCAGTCGGACAGAGTCTACGCAAGAAACAACCCCTTCAAAGAACTCCAAGAGCACAAGGTCACCCTCAGCCTTTTCTCCAAGAGCCTCACCTGGCAGGCAACTTCCTTCCTTTGCTTTTCCACTCCTCCTGCTTTCTCCCCCCAGCACCAGGTGACGCAGGTGGCAAAGGCCTTTCTTGAGCAAGCAGGCACGCAGCAGGAGCACTCCCTGCAGGCAGGAAAGGAGAAGGCTCTGCAGAAAGCGTCTTTGGGAGCACTTGGTCCAGAAGGACAGGCAGATCTGCTCCAGCACCGCATCAAACAGCCTGATCCCCCGGGAGCCGCGCTCTCTAAGAGCTCTTGCTCCCTAGCACGTCCTTGGCACACCTTAGCAGCCTCTTAGCAGTCCACCTTAGCAGCCTCTTAGCAGTCCTCTCCAGGCAATCTTGCTCCCCACCTTCACACGCCCGGCATCCGCCAGAGAGGCAGACCCCCTCCAGCGCTGACACCTCGGGCCCAAATGTCCTAAAGCGAAAGAGGAGCTTGCGCCGGCCACCAGGGCGCAGCACCCCGGGGCAAAACTCTCCCAGGCAGCACATCCTGACCAGGGCTCCAACCACCTACCTACTGCCGAGGACCAACGGAACAAACACGCGCACACACACAAACACACGCCCGCCTGCACACCCTCCTCTCGCTCGCCAGTCACCTGTGGCCTGACCTTTTCCGTCCGCCCGCTCTTCCTCTTTCGGGCGTGTCCGGGATCCCTTGCAGGAAGAGGCCACTTGCTGCTTCTCACGGGGAAGCTTCAACTCAAATCTGGAAATGACATGCTTGGGTCACAAACACAGGCCCTGTATGGATCGGGTGCCTTCCACACGATGCCTTTCCTCGGCCAGCCACACACAGCACATTCGGGAACCTTGGCTTTTGGAAGCCTCACCCACAAGAAAGAGACCAGTCACAGGAAAATGTGGCCCCCATTCCTCTCTAGGCCTAAGATTGGTTAGCAGTGCCAAACACCGCCACTATTGCCTGTTCCACCCTGGGGAGACCCCCAGAGTCCCAAGTACTTGCAGACAGCAAGCTAGGAAAGAGTTGCTCCGCAGCAAGTCCTTCCTGAGGAGACAAGCTCCAGCAGGACGCTGCTACCAAGCACGAGCTGAGAAGCAAACGTACCGTGGCAACATGAAGACGCTTCTGGGACCCATGCGGAAAGCCGCGCTCCTTCTTCCTTTTACCACCAGGTGTCTCGTCCCTGGCGTCTGAAACAGACACCGAGGTACGTGAGAGCGTGCCAGTGCCATTACTGCCTTGCTCCTAAAGGCAGGAAATCTTTCTTGGGTTCAGGGAAGATGCTGCCCCTGGGACACCCTGAAACAAAGCTGTCTTTCCAAATACTAGCCCTCAACGAGGAAAGCAGAAGATGCCCAGCTCAGAGTGCAGAAGGAGGAACACCGTTGCCAGGCGCTTTGCAAGGGCGAGACTCAAGACGGTCAAGGAGGACGCTCCTTCTCTCTGCCTGCAGACATCAGGCACAGGAGAAGGCGTGTGGTTCGCCAGGGTTTCTGCAGGCTGGCGTTTGCCTCTGGAAGGTCTTGCTCTGCCCCTTCTTGGAAAGACAACTCCTGGCTCAGGCGTGCTCTTAGCCCCACAGTGTCTCCAAGCATTCACATGCTTGCATCCATCGCGTGGAAGAGCAGAAAGAGCCGGCCCTTGCTCGGCCTCTGCCCGGTGGCTAAGACCTGCGGGTGCCAACTCCCTCATGGGGGTGCAAGCAGCTGGGCAGGGCCTGATGAGGGATCTTTGGGAACACAGCCTGACCCAAAGGCCCTGGCCCTGGCCCAGAGAACACGCTGGGCAGAGCCCCCCAAGACAGCAGCAGAGAGAAGGAAGAGACAGGCCCGGGAACCAGTGGCTGGGCTACAGCCTTCTTGCATCTCTCTGAGCAAATCTGCTGGCCCTCTGCAGGAGCGAGCCCTTCAGCTCTGACTGCTTTCACATCGCAGCTGCCTAAGGACACCTGGCAGCTTGCGCTCAAGGACAGGGCCCCACGAGAGAGCTGGGGAAGGGCGTTGGGCTGGCGCAAGGAGACATGCCAAGCAGCGGGCGGATGCACGCGTGGCCCAGAAGAGCCTCGCTCATGCCGCAAGGGCCTCCAGGGGCCCTGGGAAGGCCTGATTAGCGCCAGAGTCATCGACTTACCCCCAGCAGAGCTTCTAGCAGCTTTCCAGTGCCATCCATGCTGAGGAGGAAGTCGTCATAAAACCTCATTGTCACTTCCTTCTTCCGTACAGAAAGAATGCCAATGCCCTTGAAGACAAAGTCCACGTCCTGTCTTTTTGACATGGCCCAGAAGAACGCCATCGCGGTCTCATGTATGGAACACTGCACCGTTGTCAAAGGCATGCGGGCACACACGGAGAGATTCTTGTACTGCAGAGGGACTATTCTTACGTCACCTAGACCGCAGCAAAAGACAAACAACGTCACCTCGGCAGCAGGCTCCAAGAACAAGGGGACAAGACTTTCTGGCAAGACGCTGCTGCTACAGAGCAGGCTCTTGAATCCCCTGCTGCAGCGCCTAGGAGCGGTTTATGGAGTCCCTCCTGGGAAGAGGCCGAGCACTCTGCAAACTCACGGGCTCAGGGGGGCAGCAGTCATTTGGCCAGGGCAGGAAGCAAAAGAAGAAAACTAACCATCCCGTAGGAACCCTTGACCGGAGGGCAGGACAAGGCGGGCAGATGGGTGCAGGGCCCACGACAAAGGGCCCGGCGCCACGCCATTGTGCCCTCTGGCTAAGCCGATGCCACGTCGATAGATACAAGGGCGAAGCAAAGTGCAAGGACGGCACCGCCGCCCGTAAGGACCATTCGGCCCCTCTGGCCCTTGGTAGCCAGCAAAAGTCTCCCTGCGCTGCTGGGGCCAGCGGCCTATCCCTCCCACGCACCCCGCTGCAGGCGTATTACTAGCAAAGCACACCCGGGGGCCCCTCTGAGCACCTGCTCCTGGCTGGCCTGTCCAGCTCAAACAAGCCAAAGTTGCTCTCAGGCCACTTTGAGGCATTCAGCCATGTCTTCAGAGCAGTTGGCCTGCCCCTCAAGCTTGGGACAAGGGCAGGCAAAGGTTTTTAACCTGTCTTCTTACCAGGAATGTCTTCTTGAGCGCCCCTGGCCTGGTATTCCTGGGCAACAACCTCCGAAATACGAAACATGGGTCTCCGAACGATCGAAAGCTCCCCGTTCACGGAGCACTCGGAGTGCTTCAGAACATAGAACACCCCCACTCCTAGTATCTTGACACCCTGAGAACAGCAGCAAAGAGGGAGAGAAGGAACAAGCATCAGTAGCCTGGAGACACAAAAACTGTCCGATGGCTTGCCAGAGCGTGGGGGCTGCTGCTCTGCGCCCTGCCCACCCCTAGCATGCCGAGGGCAAGATGGGCCACTTGGGAAAGCTTTGGAGAGAAAGCACGTACTCCAGACCTTTCTTTCCTCTTGCTCCTCTGCTCTCCTCAAAAATCTCTTTGCACAAGCAACAGCAGAGACAACATTCCTCCCCTCCATACAGGTGGGGGGAGGGGGTGGCAGGGAGGGGAGCAGGGGGCATTTCCAACAGTGGGCACCAAGTCCTTGGCACTCTGTGGCACAGGGATGTCAGGGCCAGGCAAACCACCAGCATTTCAGGAGGGGAGGAACAGGACACAAGACCCACCTTGTTCTCTGCCAAGCGCTCTAGAATGTATTCTGAGACGCTGTCCCAAATGCTAACAATCTCTGGAAAGCAAGGCAAAGAGGTATCATGCGCCAAGTCGGCAAGCTCACTACCTTTCAGCACCCCGCTCCCCAGGCAGGTGGCAAGTGCAGGTGAGATGAAACGTACCGCCACCCCAAGCCAAAACACGCAAGGCGCTCCCCAGGACGGCCCTTCCGGACCTCAGCCGCAAGGACACTGCAGGGACGCCTCCGCCCACTTCTAAGCAAGGCTCCTGTCCTTTCAGGTGGCCACGCCAAAGGGCGACCCACCCGCTTGGGAAACGGGGACTAGGTTCCCACAGCAGCGAGAAGACCGTGCAGTGCCTACCCACAGGAGTCACCCACGCTCAGGGCAGCCCCAGCTGCCTCCCCTGCAGGGACCATTTTCACCTCCATTCAACGCCTGCACACACACACGCTCTGCACGGCCACCCGAGCAGCCCCAGCCCTTTCAGCCAGCTGCCAGCTCAGGGCACGCAATCCCCACTGCGAGGCAACCCACGGCTTCTGCCTGCACCTGCCCTGGAAGGCACGGGCAGAGGAAGCTCCTCAGGACAACGAGCCAGCCGGCCCGGCTGCCAAACTCACCCCTGGGCTGCCAACGGTCGAGCGGCCTGCTCTCCCGTGCCACCCACTCGCCCTGTCCAGCCCTCCCCTACAGAGCCCAGCGCTTCCATTGCCTGTCTCGCAGCTCATACCGTCTACAGCCTTACCGTAACGGTTGAGATTCCTGAGCGTTGGAAACATGTCATGCCACAGTTTCGCCATCTTCGCGCCCCCTCGCGCTCAATGGGGCCCTGTAGCAGGAGGGTGACGAGGAAACTTCTCCTCCCAGGAGCCGCCTCCGCCTCCTCCTCTGCACTTCCCCAGGTAGGCTCCAGCGCTGTCGCGCGGCCTCCCTTCGCCCTCTCGGTGCGCTGCAAAGCAGCTCCTCCAGAGAAGAGCGCTGGCGAGAGCAGCCCCAGCACCTGCACGTGCCAAGGCCTCGCAGGGAAGTGTGGGCAGGGCTCGGGGGCCCCGTGGCGGGAGGGGAGCTGTGACTGTGATGCGGCATGTCCCACTGTGAGCCCAGCCCGTGTCACCAAGGGGCTCACAGGCACCCTTACCGTCCAAAGCATTTCTCTTGGGCCCACAGGAGGGGCAATTTCACAGCCCCAGAGCAGCCAGACCGCAAAGGGGTTTCAGCAGGTCTCCGCTCTGACCTCCTGCTGCAAGTGCGGCTGACCAGAGCAGACTTCCCAGGCCCGGGTGCCACTGAGGGGCCACTGGCTCCATGGATTCCCCCACCACCCCGGGCCCCTGGGCCAGTGCTCCACCACCCTTAGGCTACAGCGCTTTTCCCCGTCTCTCATGGCAATTGCCCCCACTGCCACTACTGCCATTGCCCATCCTCCCGGCCCCCCCCACCCGGCACCTCTGGGAAGGCTCTGCCTCCACCCTCTCACCCCCCTCCCGTTAGGCCCCTGCCGCCTGATCCTCTTGCGCCTTCTCTTCTCCCGGCTCAACAGCCCCACGCCCTCAGCCTCTCCTCGCACTGCTGGGCTCCAGCTGCCCACCAGCTCCCAGCCCGCCCCACAACGAACGGCTCCTCCAGGGCCACGCTCCCTTCCTGGTGTCCCTGCCCCCCTGCAGCTCCCCCACGGGCCACAGTCCCCTCAGAGGCGCACCTCCTCTGGCATGAAGCGCCTCCTTCCAAAAGTACCTCTCCAGCCATGTCCCCAGCAACGGCTCCTTGCACAGCTCGCCTTCGCTTCCTTCTGCTTTTCTCCAGAAACACGCCTCTGCACCCTTCTCCTCACGAGTGCCCCTTCGTGTGGCCTCCTGTGGCTCCACGGAGGCCGCCCCCAGCTGCGGGATCTGCGGCCCTGCCGCCGCATGCCCCAGGCAGGGGCCGGGCCTCGGTGCCCCGCTCCTCCCTCCCTCCCTCCCTCCCTCCCTGCCTGCCTGCCTGCCTGCCTGCCCGCCCGCTGCCCCAGCGTTGGGGGAAAGCCTTGCCCGGGCCCTGGGCGGCGCTGCGGGCTCCCTGCTGTGCCCAGAGCCCCCGGCCCCGCACGGGCAGCCCCGAGCAGCACGCCCAGGTGGCACTGCTTGCTGCGCAGTAAGGACTGGTGCCAGGGACTGTCGGGGATGGGGGAGGCCCCACTGCCCGCGGGGAGGCGGGAGGCAGGCAGCGTTGAGCCGGGGCCCGGCAGCCCACCGGGAGCTGGTGGGGGTGTGGGGCAGAGCCATAGCAAGGGAAGGGGCCAGAGTGCAGGAGGCAATCCCAGGTGCCCCTTCCCCGAGCAGAGGGGCCTGGGAGAAGGCAGGGGGTCAGGGCCGGGCCGGGGGCTGGTGGCCGGGTGCTTGGCAGCGCCATGCTGACCTGCTCATGCCAGGGCATGGCTGCTTTGCGCCGATTGCAGGCAGTGTCCCCCCGCGGAGGAGCTGGCCCCTGCTGGCTTCCCCTTGGGCCATGCAGCTGCCTGCCAGTGCTCAAGGTCCCGCCGGGGCTCCAGCGACGCTGGGAGAGGTGCCGAGGGGGCACCGGCTGCTGCTAGCAACTTCCCGGGGACCCCTGAGGCAGTGGCTGGTGCTGAGGGAAGGGCAGCGGGCAAGGAGCCGCAGGCAGCACTTGTTTGACCCATGCGTTGCCTCTGCTTGCAGGCCACACTGCCCAAGGCATTGGGACTTGAGCGCGGCAGCCAGGCGAGGCAGGGCAGCTGCCGCTGAGGCAGCAGAGCCAAGCCCCAAGCCCCTCCGCTCGGTGAGGCTTGGGAAGGGCAGAGCTGGGAGAAGCTGGTGCCCCTCAAACCTCGTTCTCCCAGCAGAGCAGAGGGCACGTAAGGCAGCGCTTTCAGCCAGTGAAAATTGCTGGCTCATGCCTTCCTTTTTCAGAGGCCTGGTTTGCGCAAGGCCAGCGGTGCTGCCTGCCCACCAGTGCCCACCCAGGCTGCGGTCGTAGGAGACCTGCTCCTTGCATTGGTCCCGACCAGAGTTCGGCACCAGAAGACACAGCCCCTGAGGGGGCACCGCAGCACACAAGTGTGGCTTGGCATGCCTGGCTCACCAGCAGAAAGGGACCATGCAGACTAAGGTGGAGTCAATCAGCCAGAACGGAGCACAGAGCAACAATACAGTTGAAAACACAAAGCCTAGCTAAGTGTGTGTGAGGTTCCCCGTGGGGAGCCCCGTGATGCTTCTGGGGAGGCCTTGGGCAGGGAGGTGCCTCCTGCCGAGGCCCCCGGCAGCTGGGATGCCGGCTGCAGGGCTTTCGGCAGCTCCAGCTTCCCTCTTCCTGCCCTGCCAGGGGTGAAGGCCAGGCTGCCTGCAGGGATGGGCTACTGCCGCCCCCAGGCCTCCTGAGGAGGGGCAGTGCAGCCCCAAAACCGCCTTGCAAAGCCGGCAGCCCTGGGCGTGGGCTGAGGTGGGTGCCAGGGTGCACGCTGGAGCGCAGACTCTGGGATCCACAGGCCTCCAAGGCCAGGGCCTGCAGGGCCAGGGCAGGGATGACGAGGCTCTGGGGCTCTGACCCTGCAAGAGAGACCGCAGGAACACCTTGTGCCGGCCCTGGGCTGAGAGCAGAGGGGAGCAGGAGGCTTCGTGGCCTCCACGCCCCAAACCAACAGCAAATTTGTGCCCAAAAGCTCTCAGAGGAGGCTTCAGTCCCGGTCAGCTGCCCGTGTCCTGCACTGATTTCGTATGCTCAAACCTTGTGATGGGCAGAAGGCAACATGCTTGTACCCCAAGGCAGCCCCCTTTAGTGGCCAAGCCAAGGACCTGCTCTTAGCATCACTGCAGGAGTAACCGTCTAATTAAAGGCTTGCAATTAGCCCACCTCCAATTAGTGCACAGCAACTCAAACAAAGGGTCTTCTTAAAGGACAAGTCTCCTTAATGCAACCTAAATGGTCCTACGTTCCCTGTGCAGGGGCGACCCTTCTAAATCCCCCACCGCCAAGGCTGCGGCGCACATGGGCATGGGCATGGGCATTGGCTTCAGGGTCCCAGCTCCTTCCTCAGTGGGAGGCGGCTGCTGCTGGTGGCTTCCTCCATCGCATAGTTGGGCTGACACTATTAAGCCTGCTCCTAATAGGCTCTCTTAAGGCTAATAATGTGGCATACATAGCCAACAAATGCTAGAAGGAGTCACCAAAACTAAAGCAGCACTTTAAAATGCAACTCCTACATTTAGCATCGAGGAAATAAGCCCCTCCACCTTACTCCCAATTTGACACTCTCGGGAGAGTGCTTTAGGGGATGCTAATGCGTGTTTTGCCCTTCCTTGCTCCAACACGGGTCAGGCTCAGCACAGTGGAGAGGGAAAGACTCTGGCGGGGCGGAGGGGGTGGGGTGCGAGCTTTGTGCTCGCCCAGGGCCCTGCACTGGCCCCCTCCTCTGTCCTGCCCCTGAACATCCCAGACTACGTTGGCTACAGTCGCCTGCTCCTTGCCAGGCCTTTGTGTTGACTCTGATGAGCCTTTGGGCGTTTCATGTCACTCTAGGAGCTGGAAGAGAGCCTGCCTCATGACACGGGGTTGCAAGGAGAGCCACTGGCCGTGGAAGAGGACTGCTTGCCTGGCCTCGCTCAGGAGTCCCATCCTGCCCACCCCGGGCATCTCTCTCTTTCCTGCCCGCTGACATGGTCTTTCTCCGGAGGGAAGCAGTGAGGCTACATCTCCGCACAGTGCTGGGTGGCCTGGGGAAGGCCGGGCACATGCCAAGCGGGGAGCTGGACACAGGTCTCCACCGAGTGCTGTCGGGGGGCTGGCACCGGTGCCTGGGGCACGTGTGCTCCAGGCACTTCCCAAATAAGCTCCACCGGTGCGGCCTCCTCTTCACCTGGATGTTGAGTTCCAGGGCCTCCTGCCACGCCTCCTCCAGCAGGAACAGGGCCTGCGCAGGCGTACTGCTTTCCTGCCCTTCAGCCTGCTCCTGGTTGCTGGGGAATGCAGGTGTGCGGGCATGTCCGGGTGTCCTGCCTCATTTCAGCAGGGTCACTTGCTCCTGCTGGTTCCTTCTGTGGCCCCCACCTGGCCTCACAGAGCCCCACATCCTGCCCGTCAACCCCAAGGGGGACGCAAGGCCCTCAGCTCACCCAAGAGAGAACCCCCAACCTCCCTCTGCTCGTCCACCCACCCGCCTCAGCATATAGCACGGCCCAAGGCCCATCCCTGGGCCCTGGCACTGTCACGGTCCCTCTCCTGACCACAGGACCCACTGGCGCTGGTGAGTGCCCAAGCAGTTAGGCCGCTGTCTTTTCTCCCACGGCCAGTGACTTGCAGGGCTGTGCAGGACCCAGGAGTCCTGCTGGCCTGTCCCTCCATAACGTACCAGGGGCAGGGAGTCGCAGAGCTGCACCTCGGAGGTGCTCTGGGGCCTAGCAAGTGCAGGGGACCGGAGGGGGCCTGGGAGCATGCCTGGGGCCACTGGCACATCAGGACAGGGCAGGAGCCCAGGAGGGAGAATCCAAGCACACGGGTAGCAGGCCCGGCCGGCCCTGCCGAGCTCCACTGGGTTGAAGAGCGGCCCAGCAGGGGCTGTGCAGGGCGGGGAAATGGGGACTGCTCCCCAGCCTCACAGCCCCAGCCTGCGGGGCTGAGGGGCTGCCCTGGGCCACAGGGCCCTGGCCCACGCGTTTGCACATGGGAAGGGAGGCATCTGCACCTCCAGGCAGCAGTCAGCGGCTGGCAGGGTAGGGAGACTACGGGCCCTGCGGCAGATGAGCAGAGCCCGTGGGAACACAAGGAGCAGCCGAGGGCTGACGGAGGCCCAGGGACAAGCACGGCTCATCCCAGCTTTGCCTGCCTGGAGAGCCCTGCAGCTGCAGCAAAAAGCCAGGCATCTGCGCTCCCAGGTGGCCGGCCGCACCGCTCCACCCCACAGCAACTCCCTCCTTTGCCCTTCACCCTTCCCCATGCAACCCTGAGAAGGGCTCCAGCGTCCCTGCACACCAGCCCTCAGAGCACCCCTGGGGCTGTGGGCACGTCAGGTGCAGCTGTGTCCTGGCCACCATGGTGTGCACCGTGCAGTGTCTCTGTGCGTGTGGAGAGCGCGGGCGCGTGTGCGGATGCGTGTGCAGCGTCAATGGTGTGCCGGGCTGGCGCACGTGCACTGTGCAGGTGCAGGCCTGGCTGTGCGGGAGGGTCTTGGTGAGTGAGAGGTGTGAGCTGTGTGCGTAGCCGTCCTGTGGAGGGTAATGAAGGAAGGGGCATGTGTCTGTGCGTGTGTCTGTGCGCTGTGCTGAGAACGGGTTAGGCGGTGGTGTGCATGCACGTGCACTCTGTGGCGCGCGTGCCTGCATGCTGCGGCCCGTGTGTGGGCGATATTCTGTTCAGGCTCTACAAAATAACTGGAGGAGCACATGGGTTTGTACAGCTCTTCCTTTCATCTTTCAGGAGCACGCTTCCAGACTTCGCCGCAATAGTCACGTTTCCTCTGCACCACCAGCAAGTCCTGGTCCCTTTCCCTTTGAGCCTGGAGAGTCATCCGCTGCCCAGGGCTAGGGCATGGAAAAGGAACCGTTTGGTTTCAGGCACAGGCAGAAGGGCACGGAAATGCTGCAGGCCTAGCGCAGGGCACATCTTCTGGCCTCTGCCTCTGCTGGCATTCCTATGCTTTCTCGGATGGGCGAGGGGCCCCCTGGGGTGCGAGGCAAGGACATGACCACATGACTACCACGGGCAGGTAATCAGCCTGCACAGGAGTCAGGCGCGGGATGAGACTTTGGCCCAAACTGGCATCAAAGCACACGGCAAGGCCTCCACGTGTGGAGACTTGGGGAGGCAAGGACGGAGCGTGCCTTTGGAAAAGGGAGAGCCAAAGCGTCGCTCCAGGAATCCTGTCACCTTGGGTCGCCCCCGTGTTCTGGTCCCACCTGGGAATCCTACCCCTGAGAGCCCAACACCTGCCCCTGGGCTGGAAGGCTGCCTGCTCCCAGGCCACAGCCTCCAAAGCCTGTTGCTCTCCCTCGACGGGTGCCAGCAAAAGACCCCCCCCCTCCCCTCCTCTGGGCTCCTCCTGGGTGTGGAAGGAAGGCCAGTGCAGGGGAAGGCAAAACAGCACCCCCAGCTGGAGAAATTTACCAGAGGAAGCGCTTCTCTTGGGAATTCCTCTGCCGATTCAGCTCTACCCTCTGCTTCCACTCTTCCCGACGCGCTTGGTAAGTCTCCAAGACTTGCAGGGTGTGGCTTGCTCGTACAGAAAGCTGCCTGCAAGAGCAGGGAAAAAGTTCCCTCTCCCCTTCTGGCTGAGGCCCTCCTGCCTCTCCCCTCCACCAGCCCCTGCACACCCGCTCCCGCTGGCGGTGCCCGCAGCCTTCAACTTGCCCCATGCAGCTTGGGGCTGCCTGGCATCGGGGCCTTGCCCAAGGCATTGCCACGTCAACAGAAATCAGGGGACACCATACCCAGCCCCATGGCTCAGGAACTGCGCTTCCTCACACCTCGGACAGGTGCTGCCACTGCACCTTTCCAGGCCGGGGCTGGGGCCGGGGCCGGGGCCCGGGCCCGGGCACACTTACTCTTTGTGCAGCCGCGGCAGTCTCTCGGGCTTCCTCTTCTCTGCTCGGGGCACGAAGGCAGCAGTGCTCGCCTCTTTCCCAAGCGGGGGCCCTGGTGAGGCTGGCCGAACCTCCGGCAGTGGTTCAGCATGCCGCCAAGCCTGCGTTGGCGCCAGAGGACAACTCTGAAGCTGCTTCTCACCTCCCTCACGTGCTCTCAACTCTCAGCACGGGGAGAAGCCAGCCACTACAGGGCCTGTGCGTCCCCCCAGCACACTTGTGTCTGCTTTGCCCTCAGAAAGCCCCATGAGGAGCACAGCGCCAGGCAGGGACCCTGCACTCGTAGCCTGGCCACGCTTCACCACACTTCCCTGCTGGCCCCTCTGCTTACCTGTGCTGCCTTGTGCTGATGCCCGCAAGCAGGAATTGCAGTTCGAGGTCTGCCTTGAGCAGGTCCTTCCTGCTTGCCGTCCTCTTCCGCCTTAGAGGAGCTCTCCCGAATTGTCTGCAGCCGGCTAAAAACACACAAGCCGCGTGAGCTGATTGGAGTTCCGGGTGAGGCTGTTCTGCATCTTGCGCTCACAAGCGGCTCGGGGCCAGCCTCTGCAGCACAAGGCAGTTCTGCTGGAGCTTTTGGTGTAGCTGAGTCCTTGCGTTCATGTCAACAGTGAGGAAAGAAAGCCTTGAGCTGCAGCACTGGCAGCGGGCCCAGGAGGCCCTAAGGAAAGCTCGGGATGCCCAGGTGTGGGCCCTCTCTGGGTGGCACAAGGGGAAAACCAATGCCGTTTGCAGCACCCAGAGCCTGCAGAGACCACTAGGCACCTCCTGCCAAAGGCACTGAAGTCAGGGACGTGCTCAGAAAGACTCTGTTTTGGGGTGAAACGGGACTATTAGTCGGGGAGCCACTGTCGGGGAAGGAGGAAGTGTACTAGGCACACAAGCAAGCCCGGCATGTAGTTCTCTCTGGTATGTAGTTCTCTCTGGCACTCCTCCTGTGCCAGACAACCGCCACACCCCTGCCCCTGCCACCCCAGCCCAACAACCTTCGGAAGAAATTCACAGGCATTACGTCCAACCTAAAAAGCAGGGAAAACAGACCCTACTCTCTGCTGCTGGGGCAGGGGCTTCTGACTTTCACATTCCTCTGAGAAGTGCTCTCATTCCCACTGCAACCAAAGGAGGGCCCTTCACACCCATAGGGGAGCAGAAAAACACCCGCCACTGCTGCAGTACTTCTTGCATCAACGCCAGTCCCTGGGACACCACTTGACAACCTCACAGACTTCATACCCACAGAGCGTACAGAAACAGAAACAGCTCCCTCCCTCCCAGAAGCCCAAAAGCACACGGCCACCCGCATGCTTTGCTCCAAGAGCCTCACCTGGCAGCTGGCTTGTTTCCCCTGCTTTCCCATGCCTTTCCTCCCTTCCAGCTGGCCCCAGAGAACGGGGGTGGAGAAAGCCTTTCTCGAGACAGGAGGCGCCCACCACAAGCACTGCCTGGAAGTAGCAAGGCAGAGGAGGCTCCTCAGCAAGCATCGTTCTTTGTCACCATTTGAACAAGAAGGACAGGCAGCTGTGCTCCAGCATCGGACCAAAGAGCCCAATTCCCTTGGAGCTTTGCTCCCAAGCAGGTCTTAGGCCCTTGCTGGCGCACGATCGCGTCCAGCCTTTCCTTTCTGCAGGGCAGTCTTCTGCCCTAGAGTTCTGTGCTGCTTCTACTGCTTTCTCTAGCCCTTAGGCTTCAAAAAGGGGACATGGCTGGCAGGTCCTGGGGACCTCATGCTACTCTCTCCTTTGGCGTGGCTGCAGGCTGGAGGGCAGAGTGTCACACGAGAAGGGGAACAGATTCCTGCCCATCTCTAAGGCGCTCACATGCACAGACTTGCAAGCTAGAGCAGGGCCCCGAGTGCCAGGGCAAAGTGCCCCTCAGCAGTGGCAGCTGCAGTTGGAGCTGCACAACTGCCCCGAGAGCCCCTTCCAGGAGGAGTGCCCCCAGATCTGTCGTGATGAGCAAAGAGAGGCACAGGAGAAGCAGGCCACTAGGCCAGGCACGGCATGTTAAGCTTGCCTCCAGCCCCTCCGCTGCACAGGACAAAAGGAAAACAAACACACCTCTCTCACCAGCCAGCTGGCACTTTACCTTTTCCCTCAGTCTGCTTGTTCTGCTCCCTGTCTTTTGCCGGCCCGCCTTTGGCAGCCTCCCGACACCCTCCGGAGGAAGATGCTGGTCGCACAGGCACAGGCGTGATGACCTCACCCTCACTCCTGGAAACAAGAAAGGGACGAGAGAGACGCTGACAGCAGAGCCTTGCAGAAACCTCCTCTACATGCTTGCCCTCCATCTAGAAAGAGAAAGTCACCAAAAGACTTGTTGGCCGCCCTTCACGTTGCAGTCGGACAGAGTCTACGCAAGAAACAACCCCTTCAAAGAACTCCAAGAGCACAAGGTCACCCTCAGCCTTTTCTCCAAGAGCCTCACCTGGCAGGCAACTTCCTTCCTTTGCTTTTCCACTCCTCCTGCTTTCTCCCCCCAGCACCAGGTGACGCAGGTGGCAAAGGCCTTTCTTGAGCAAGCAGGCACGCAGCAGGAGCACTCCCTGCAGGCAGGAAAGGAGAAGGCTCTGCAGAAAGCGTCTTTGGGAGCACTTGGTCCAGAAGGACAGGCAGATCTGCTCCAGCACCGCATCAAACAGCCTGATCCCCCGGGAGCCGCGCTCTCTAAGAGCTCTTGCTCCCTAGCACGTCCTTGGCACACCTTAGCAGCCTCTTAGCAGTCCACCTTAGCAGCCTCTTAGCAGTCCTCTCCAGGCAATCTTGCTCCCCACCTTCACACGCCCGGCATCCGCCAGAGAGGCAGACCCCCTCCAGCGCTGACACCTCGGGCCCAAATGTCCTAAAGCGAAAGAGGAGCTTGCGCCGGCCACCAGGGCGCAGCACCCCGGGGCAAAACTCTCCCAGGCAGCACATCCTGACCAGGGCTCCAACCACCTACCTACTGCCGAGGACCAACGGAACAAACACGCACACACACACAAACACACGCCCGCCTGCACACCCTCCTCTCGCTCGCCAGTCACCTGTGGCCTGACCTTTTCCGTCCGCCCGCTCTTCCTCTTTCGGGCGTGTCCGGGATCCCTTGCAGGAAGAGGCCACTTGCTGCTTCTCACGGGGAAGCTTCAACTCAAATCTGGAAATGACATGCTTGGGTCACAAACACAGGCCCTGTATGGATCGGGTGCCTTCCACACGATGCCTTTCCTCGGCCAGCCACACACAGCACATTCGGGAACCTTGGCTTTTGGAAGCCTCACCCACAAGAAAGAGACCAGTCACAGGAAAATGTGGCCCCCATTCCTCTCTAGGCCTAAGATTGGTTAGCAGTGCCAAACACCGCCACTATTGCCTGTTCCACCCTGGGGAGACCCCCAGAGTCCCAAGTACTTGCAGACAGCAAGCTAGGAAAGAGTTGCTCCGCAGCAAGTCCTTCCTGAGGAGACAAGCTCCAGCAGGACGCTGCTACCAAGCACGAGCTGAGAAGCAAACGTACCGTGGCAACATGAAGACGCTTCTGGGACCCATGCGGAAAGCCGCGCTCCTTCTTCCTTTTACCACCAGGTGTCTCGTCCCTGGCGTCTGAAACAGACACCGAGGTACGTGAGAGCGTGCCAGCGCCATTACTGCCTTGCTCCTAAAGGCAGCAAATCTTTCTTGGGCTCAGGGAAGATGCTGCCCCTGGGACACCCTGAAACAAAGCTGTCTTTCCAAATACTAGCCCTCAACGAGGAAAGCAGAAGATGCCCAGCTCAGAGTGCAGAAGGAGGAACACCGTTGCCAGGCGCTTTGCAAGGGCGAGACTCAAGACGGTCAAGGAGGACGCTCCTTCTCTCTGCCTGCAGACATCAGGCACAGGAGAAGGCGTGTGGTTCGCCAGGGTTTCTGCAGGCTGGCGTTTGCCTCTGGAAGGTCTTGCTCTGCCCCTTCTTGGAAAGACAACTCCTGGCTCAGGCGTGCTCTTAGCCCCACAGTGTCTCCAAGCATTCACATGCTTGCATCCATCGCGTGGAAGAGCAGAAAGAGCCGGCCCTTGCTCGGCCTCTGCCCGGTGGCTAAGACCTGCGGGTGCCAACTCCCTCATGGGGGTGCAAGCAGCTGGGCAGGGCCTGATGAGGGATCTTTGGGAACACAGCCTGACCCAAAGGCCCTGGCCCTGGCCCAGAGAACACGCTGGGCAGAGCCCCCCAGGACAGCAGCAGAGAGAAGGAAGAGACAGGCCCGGGAACCAGTGGCTGGGCTACAGCCTTCTTGCATCTCTCTGAGCAAATCTGCTGGCCCTCTGCAGGAGCGAGCCCTTCAGCTCTGACTGCTTTCACATCGCAGCTGCCTAAGGACACCTGGCAGCTTGCGCTCAAGGACAGGGCCCCACGAGAGAGCTGGGGAAGGGCGTTGGGCTGGCGCAAGGAGACATGCCAAGCAGCGGGCGGATGCACGCGTGGCCCAGAAGAGCCTCGCTCATGCCGCAAGGGCCTCCAGGGGCCCTGGGAAGGCCTGATTAGCGCCAGAGTCATCGACTTACCCCCAGCAGAGCTTCTAGCAGCTTTCCAGTGCCATCCATGCTGAGGAGGAAGTCGTCATAAAACCTCATTGTCACTTCCTTCTTCCGTACAGAAAGAATGCCAATGCCCTTGAAGACAAAGTCCACGTCCTGTCTTTTTGACATGGCCCAGAAGAACGCCATCGCGGTCTCATGTATGGAACACTGCACCGTTGTCAAAGGCATGCGGGCACACACGGAGAGATTCTTGTACTGCAGAGGGACTATTCTTACGTCACCTAGACCGCAGCAAAAGACGAACAACGTCACCTCGGCAGCAGGCTCCAAGAACAAGGGGACAAGACTTTCTGGCAAGACGCTGCTGCTACAGAGCAGGCTCTTGAATCCCCTGCTGCAGCGCCTAGGAGCGGTTTATGGAGTCCCTCCTGGGAAGAGGCCGAGCACTCTGCAAACTCACGGGCTCAGGGGGGCAGCAGTCATTTGGCCAGGGCAGGAAGCAAAAGAAGAAAACTAACCATCCCGTAGGAACCCTTGACCGGAGGGCAGGACAAGGCGGGCAGATGGGTGCAGGGCCCACGACAAAGGGCCCGGCGCCACGCCATTGTGCCCTCTGGCTAAGCCGATGCCACGTCGATAGATACAAGGGCGAAGCAAAGTGCAAGGACGGCACCGCCGCCCGTAAGGACCATTCGGCCCCTCTGGCCCTTGGTAGCCAGCAAAAGTCTCCCTGCGCTGCTGGGGCCAGCGGCCTATCCCTCCCACGCACCCCGCTGCAGGCGTATTACTAGCAAAGCACACCCGGGGGCCCCTCTGAGCACCTGCTCCTGGCTGGCCTGTCCAGCTCAAACAAGCCAAAGTTGCTCTCAGGCCACTTTGAGGCATTCAGCCATGTCTTCAGAGCAGTTGGCCTGCCCCTCAAGCTTGGGACAAGGGCAGGCAAAGGTTTTTAACCTGTCTTCTTACCAGGAATGTCTTCTTGAGCGCCCCTGGCCTGGTATTCCTGGGCAACAACCTCCGAAATACGAAACATGGGTCTCCGAACGATCGAAAGCTCCCCGTTCACGGAGCACTCGGAGTGCTTCAGAACATAGAACACCCCCACTCCTAGTATCTTGACACCCTGAGAACAGCAGCAAAGAGGGAGAGAAGGAACAAGCATCAGTAGCCTGGAGACACAAAAACTGTCCGATGGCTTGCCAGAGCGTGGGGGCTGCTGCTCTGCGCCCTGCCCACCCCTAGCATGCCAAGGGCAAGATGGGCCACTTGGGAAAGCTTTGGAGAGAAAGCACATACTCCAGACCTTTCTTTCCTCTTGCTCCTCTGCTCTCCTCAAAAATCTCTTTGCACAAGCAACAGCAGAGACAACATTCCTCCCCTCCATACAGGTGGGGGGAGGGGGTGGCAGGGAGGGGAGCAGGGGGCATTTCCAACAGTGGGCACCAAGTCCTTGGCACTCTGTGGCACAGGGATGTCAGGGCCAGGCAAACCGCCAGCATTTCAGGAGGGGAGGAACAGGACACAAGACCCACCTTGTTCTCTGCCAAGCGCTCTAGAATGTATTCTGAGACGCTGTCCCAAATGCTAACAATCTCTGGAAAGCAAGGCAAAGAGGTATCATGCGCCAAGTCAGCAAGCTCACTACCTTTCAGCACCCCGCTCCCCAGGCAGGTGGCAAGTGCAGGTGAGATGAAACGTACCGCCACCCCAAGCCAAAACACGCAAGGCGCTCCCCAGGACGGCCCTTCCGGACCTCAGCCGCAAGGACACTGCAGGGACGCCTCCGCCCACTTCTAAGCAAGGCTCCTGTCCTTTCAGGTGGCCACGCCAAAGGGCGACCCACCCGCTTGAGAAACGGGGACTAGGTTCCCACAGCAGCGAGAAGACCGTGCAGTGCCTACCCACAGGAGTCACCCACGCTCAGGGCAGCCCCAGCTGCCTCCCCTGCAGGGACCATTTTCACCTCCATTCAACGCCTGCACACACACACGCTCTGCACGGCCACCCGAGCAGCCCCAGCCCTTTCAGCCAGCTGCCAGCTCAGGGCACGCAATCCCCACTGCGAGGCAACCCACGGCTTCTGCCTGCACCTGCCCTGGAAGGCACGGGCAGAGGAAGCTCCTCAGGACAACGAGCCAGCCGGCCCGGCTGCCAAACTCACCCCTGGGCTGCCAACGGTCGAGCGGCCTGCTCTCCCGTGCCACCCACTCGCCCTGCCCAGCCCTCCCCTACAGAGCCCAGCGCTTCCATTGCCTGTCTCGCAGCTCATACCGTCTACAGCCTTACCGTAACGGTTGAGATTCCTGAGCGTTGGAAACATGTCATGCCACAGTTTCGCCATCTTCGCGCCCCCTCGCGCTCAATGGGGCCCTGTAGCAGGAGGGTGACGAGGAAACTTCTCCTCCCAGGAGCCGCCTCCGCCTCCTCCTCTGCACTTCCCCAGGTAGGCTCCAGCGCTGTCGCGCGGCCTCCCTTCGCCCTCTCGGTGCGCTGCAAAGCAGCTCCTCCAGAGAAGAGCGCTGGCGAGAGCAGCCCCAGCACCTGCACGTGCCAAGGCCTCGCAGGGAAGTGTGGGCAGGGCTCGGGGGCCCCGTGGCGGGAGGGGAGCTGTGACTGTGATGCGGCATGTCCCACTGTGAGCCCAGCCCGTGTCACCAAGGGGCTCACAGGCACCCTTACCGTCCAAAGCATTTCTCTTGGGCCCACAGGAGGGGCAATTTCACAGCCCCAGAGCAGCCAGACCGCAAAGGGGTTTCAGCAGGTCTCCGCTCTGACCTCCTGCTGCAAGTGCGGCTGACCAGAGCAGACTTCCCAGGCCCGGGCGCCACTGAGGGGCCACTGGCTCCATGGATTCCCCCACCACCCCGGGCCCCTGGGCCAGTGCTCCACCACCCTTAGGCTACAGCGCTTTTCCCCGTCTCTCATGGCAATTGCCCCCACTGCCACTACTGCCATTGCCCATCCTCCCGGCCCCCCCCACCCGGCACCTCTGGGAAGGCTCTGCCTCCACCCTCTCACCCCCCTCCCGTTAGGCCCCTGCCGCCTGATCCTCTTGCGCCTTCTCTTCTCCCGGCTCAACAGCCCCACGCCCTCAGCCTCTCCTCGCACTGCTGGGCTCCAGCTGCCCACCAGCTCCCAGCCCGCCCCACAACGAACGGCTCCTCCAGGGCCACGCTCCCTTCCTGGTGTCCCTGCCCCCCTGCAGCTCCCCCACGGGCCACAGTCCCCTCAGAGGCGCACCTCCTCTGGCATGAAGCGCCTCCTTCCAAAAGTACCTCTCCAGCCATGTCCCCAGCAACGGCTCCTTGCACGGCTCGCCTTCGCTTCCTTCTGCTTTTCTCCAGAAACACGCCTCTGCACCCTTCTCCTCACGAGTGCCCCTTCGTGTGGCCTCCTGTGGCTCCACGGAGGCCGCCCCCAGCTGCGGGATCTGCGGCCCTGCCGCCGCATGCCCCAGGCAGGGGCCGGGCCTCGGTGCCCCGCTCCTCCCTCCCTCCCTCCCTCCCTCCCTGCCTGCCTGCCTGCCTGCCTGCCCGCCCGCTGCCCCAGCGTTGGGGGAAAGCCTTGCCCGGGCCCTGGGCGGCGCTGCGGGCTCCCTGCTGTGCCCAGAGCCCCCGGCCCCGCACGGGCAGCCCCGAGCAGCACGCCCAGGTGGCACTGCTTGCTGCGCAGTAAGGACTGGTGCCAGGGACTGTCGGGGATGGGGGAGGCCCCACTGCCCGCGGGGAGGCGGGAGGCAGGCAGCGTTGAGCCGGGGCCCGGCAGCCCACCGGGAGCTGGTGGGGGTGTGGGGCAGAGCCATAGCAAGGGAAGGGGCCAGAGTGCAGGAGGCAATCCCAGGTGCCCCTTCCCCGAGCAGAGGGGCCTGGGAGAAGGCAGGGGGTCAGGGCCGGGCCGGGGGCTGGTGGCCGGGTGCTTGGCAGCGCCATGCTGACCTGCTCATGCCAGGGCATGGCTGCTTTGCGCCGATTGCAGGCAGTGTCCCCCCGCGGAGGAGCTGGCCCCTGCTGGCTTCCCCTTGGGCCATGCAGCTGCCTGCCAGTGCTCAAGGTCCCGCCGGGGCTCCAGCGACGCTGGGAGAGGTGCCGAGGGGGCACCGGCTGCTGCTAGCAACTTCCCGGGGACCCCTGAGGCAGTGGCTGGTGCTGAGGGAAGGGCAGCGGGCAAGGAGCCGCAGGCAGCACTTGTTTGACCCATGCGTTGCCTCTGCTTGCAGGCCACACTGCCCAAGGCATTGGGACTTGAGCGCGGCAGCCAGGCGAGGCAGGGCAGCTGCCGCTGAGGCAGCAGAGCCAAGCCCCAAGCCCCTCCGCTCGGTGAGGCTTGGGAAGGGCAGAGCTGGGAGAAGCTGGTGCCCCTCAAACCTCGTTCTCCCAGCAGAGCAGAGGGCACGTAAGGCAGCGCTTTCAGCCAGTGAAAATTGCTGGCTCATGCCTTCCTTTTTCAGAGGCCTGGTTTGCGCAAGGCCAGCGGTGCTGCCTGCCCACCAGTGCCCACCCAGGCTGCGGTCGGAGGAGACCTGCTCCTTGCATTGGTCCCGACCAGAGTTCGGCACCAGAAGACACAGCCCCTGAGGGGGCACCGCAGCACACAAGTGTGGCTTGGCATGCCTGGCTCACCAGCAGAAAGGGACCATGCAGACTAAGGTGGAGTCAATCAGCCAGAACGGAGCACAGAGCAACAATACAGTTGAAAACACAAAGCCTAGCTAAGTGTGTGTGAGGTTCCCCGTGGGGAGCCCCGTGATGCTTCTGGGGAGGCCTTGGGCAGGGAGGTGCCTCCTGCCGAGGCCCCCGGCAGCTGGGATGCCGGCTGCAGGGCTTTCGGCAGCTCCAGCTTCCCTCTTCCTGCCCTGCCAGGGGTGAAGGCCAGGCTGCCTGCAGGGATGGGCTACTGCCGCCCCCAGGCCTCCTGAGGAGGGGCAGTGCAGCCCCAAAACCGCCTTGCAAAGCCGGCAGCCCTGGGCGTGGGCTGAGGTGGGTGCCAGGGTGCACGCTGGAGCGCAGACTCTGGGATCCACAGGCCTCCAAGGCCAGGGCCTGCAGGGCCAGGGCAGGGATGACGAGGCTCTGGGGCTCTGACCCTGCAAGAGAGACCGCAGGAACACCTTGTGCTGGCCCTGGGCTGAGAGCAGAGGGGAGCAGGAGGCTTCGTGGCCTCCACGCCCCAAACCAACAGCAAATTTGTGCCCAAAAGCTCTCAGAGGAGGCTTCAGTCCCGGTCAGCTGCCCGTGTCCTGCACTGATTTCGTATGCTCAAACCTTGTGATGGGCAGAAGGCAACATGCTTGTACCCCAAGGCAGCCCCCTTTAGTGGCCAAGCCAAGGACCTGCTCTTAGCATCACTGCAGGAGTAACCGTCTAATTAAAGGCTTGCAATTAGCCCACCTCCAATTAGTGCACAGCAACTCAAACAAAGGGTCTTCTTAAAGGACAAGTCTCCTTAATGCAACCTAAATGGTCCTACGTTCCCTGTGCAGGGGCGACCCTTCTACATCCCCCACCGCCAAGGCTGCGGCGCACATGGGCATGGGCATGGGCATTGGCTTCAGGGTCCCAGCTCCTTCCTCAGTGGGAGGCGGCTGCTGCTGGTGGCTTCCTCCATCGCATAGTTGGGCTGACACTATTAAGCCTGCTCCTAATAGGCTCTCTTAAGGCTAATAATGTGGCATACATAGCCAACAAATGCTAGAAGGAGTCACCAAAACTAAAGCAGCACTTTAAAATGCAACTCCTACATTTAGCATCGAGGAAATAAGCCCCTCCACCTTACTCCCAATTTGACACTCTCGGGAGAGTGCTTTAGGGGATGCTAATGCGTGTTTTGCCCTTCCTTGCTCCAACACGGGTCAGGCTCAGCACAGTGGAGAGGGAAAGACTCTGGCGGGGCGGAGGGGGTGGGGTGCGAGCTTTGTGCTCGCCCAGGGCCCTGCACTGGCCCCCTCCTCTGTCCTGCCCCTGAACATCCCAGACTACGTTGGCTACAGTCGCCTGCTCCTTGCCAGGCCTTTGTGTTGACTCTGATGAGCCTTTGGGCGTTTCATGTCACTCTAGGAGCTGGAAGAGAGCCTGCCTCATGACACGGGGTTGCAAGGAGAGCCACTGGCCGTGGAAGAGGACTGCTTGCCTGGCCTCGCTCAGGAGTCCCATCCTGCCCACCCCGGGCATCTCTCTCTTTCCTGCCCGCTGACACGGTCTTTCTCCGGAGGGAAGCAGTGAGGCTACATCTCCGCACAGTGCTGGGTGGCCTGGGGAAGGCCGGGCACATGCCAAGCGGGGAGCTGGACACAGGTCTCCACCGAGTGCTGTCGGGGGGCTGGCACCGGTGCCTGGGGCACGTGTGCTCCAGGCACTTCCCAAATAAGCTCCACTGGTGCGGCCTCCTCTTCACCTGGATGTTGAGTTCCAGGGCCTCCTGCCACGCCTCCTCCAGCAGGAACAGGGCCTGCGCAGGCGTACTGCTTTCCTGCCCTTCAGCCTGCTCCTGGTTGCTGGGGAATGCAGGTGTGCGGGCATGTCCGGGTGTCCTGCCTCATTTCAGCAGGGTCACTTGCTCCTGCTGGTTCCTTCTGTGGCCCCCACCTGGCCTCACAGAGCCCCACATCCTGCCCGTCAACCCCAAGGGGGACGCAAGGCCCTCAGCTCACCCAAGAGAGAACCCCCAACCTCCCTCTGCTCGTCCACCCACCCGCCTCAGCATATAGCACGGCCCAAGGCCCATCCCTGGGCCCTGGCACTGTCACGGTCCCTCTCCTGACCACAGGACCCACTGGCGCTGGTGAGTGCCCAAGCAGTTAGGCCGCTGTCTTTTCTCCCACGGCCAGTGACTTGCAGGGCTGTGCAGGACCCAGGAGTCCTGCTGGCCTGTCCCTCCATAACGTACCAGGGGCAGGGAGTCGCAGAGCTGCACCTCGGAGGTGCTCTGGGGCCTAGCAAGTGCAGGGGACCGGAGGGGGCCTGGGAGCATGCCTGGGGCCACTGGCACATCAGGACAGGGCAGGAGCCCAGGAGGGAGAATCCAAGCACACGGGTAGCAGGCCCGGCCGGCCCTGCCGAGCTCCACTGGGTTGAAGAGCGGCCCAGCAGGGGCTGTGCAGGGCGGGGAAATGGGGACTGCTCCCCAGCCTCACAGCCCCAGCCTGCGGGGCTGAGGGGCTGCCCTGGCCCACAGGGCCCTGGCACACGCGTTTGCACATGGGAAGGGAGGCATCTGCACCTCCAGGCAGCAGTCAGCGGCTGGCAGGGTAGGGAGACTACGGGCCCTGCGGCAGATGAGCAGAGCCCGTGGGAGCACAAGGAGCAGCCGAGGGCTGACGGAGGCCCAGGGACAAGCACGGCTCATCCCAGCTTTGCCTGCCTGGAGAGCCCTGCAGCTGCAGCAAAAAGCCAGGCATCTGCGCTCCCAGGTGGCCGGCCGCACCGCTCCACCCCACAGCAACTCCCTCCTTTGCCCTTCACCCTTCCCCATGCAACCCTGAGAAGGGCTCCAGCGTCCCTGCACACCAGCCCTCAGAGCACCCCTGGGGCTGTGGGCACGTCAGGTGCAGCTGTGTCCTGGCCACCATGGTGTGCACCGTGCAGTGTCTCTGTGCGTGTGGAGAGCGCGGGCGCGTGTGCGGATGCATGTGCAGCGTCAATGGTGTGCCGGGCTGGCGCATGTGCACTGTGCAGGTGCAGGCCTGGCTGTGCGGGAGGGTCTTGGTGAGTGAGAGGTATGAGCTGTGTGCGTAGCCGTCCTGTGGAGGGTAATGAAGGAAGGGGCATGTGTCTGTGCGTGTGTCTGTGCGCTGTGCTGAGAACGGGTTAGGCGGTGGTGTGCATGCACGTGCACTCTGTGGCGCGCGTGCCTGCATGCTGCGGCCCGTGTGTGGGCGATATTCTGTTCAGGCTCTACAAAATAACTGGAGGAGCACATGGGTTTGTACAGCTCTTCCTTTCATCTTTCAGGAGCACGCTTCCAGACTTCGCCGCAATAGTCACGTTTCCTCTGCACCACCAGCAAGTCCTGGTCCCTTTCCCTTTGAGCCTGGAGAGTCATCCGCTGCCCAGGGCTAGGGCATGGAAAAGGAACCGTTTGGTTTCAGGCACAGGCAGAAGGGCACGGAAATGCTGCAGGCCTAGCGCAGGGCACATCTTCTGGCCTCTGCCTCTGCTGGCATTCCTATGCTTTCTCGGATGGGCGAGGGGCCCCCTGGGGTGCGAGGCAAGGACATGACCACATGACTACCACGGGCAGGTAATCAGCCTGCACAGGAGTCAGGCGCGGGATGAGACTTTGGCCCAAACTGGCATCAAAGCACACGGCAAGGCCTCCACGTGTGGAGACTTGGGGAGGCAAGGACGGAGCGTGCCTTTGGAAAAGGGAGAGCCAAAGCGTCGCTCCAGGAATCCTGTCACCTTGGGTAGCCCCCGTGTTCTGGTCCCACCTGGGAATCCTACCCCTGAGAGCCCAACACCTGCCCCTGGGCTGGAAGGCTGCCTGCTCCCAGGCCACAGCCTCCAAAGCCTGTTGCTCTCCCTCGACGGGTGCCAGCAAAAGACCCCCCCCCTCCCCTCCTCTGGGCTCCTCCTGGGTGTGGAAGGAAGGCCAGTGCAGGGGAAGGCAAAACAGCACCCCCAGCTGGAGAAATTTACCAGAGGAAGCGCTTCTCTTGGGAATTCCTCTGCCGATTCAGCTCTACCCTCTGCTTCCACTCTTCCCGACGCGCTTGGTAAGTCTCCAAGACTTGCAGGGTGTGGCTTGCTCGTACAGAAAGCTGCCTGCAAGAGCAGGGAAAAAGTTCCCTCTCCCCTTCTGGCTGAGGCCCTCCTGCCTCTCCCCTCCACCAGCCCCTGCACACCCGCTCCCGCTGGCGGTGCCCGCAGCCTTCAACTTGCCCCATGCAGCTTGGGGCTGCCTGGCATCGGGGCCTTGCCCAAGGCATTGCCACGTCAACAGAAATCAGGGGACACCATACCCAGCCCCATGGCTCAGGAACTGCGCTTCCTCACACCTCGGACAGGTGCTGCCACTGCACCTTTCCAGGCCGGGGCTGGGGCCGGGGCCGGGGCCCGGGCCCGGGCACACTTACTCTTTGTGCAGCCGCGGCAGTCTCTCGGGCTTCCTCTTCTCTGCTCGGGGCACGAAGGCAGCAGTGCTCGCCTCTTTCCCAAGCGGGGGCCCTGGTGAGGCTGGCCGAACCTCCGGCAGTGGTTCAGCATGCCGCCAAACCTGCGTTGGCGCCAGAGGACAACTCTGAAGCTGCTTCTCACCTCCCTCACGTGCTCTCAACTCTCAGCACGGGGAGAAGCCAGCCACTACAGGGCCTGTGCGTCCCCCCAGCACACTTGTGTCTGCTTTGCCCTCAGAAAGCCCCATGAGGAGCACAGCGCCAGGCAGGGACCCTGCACTCGTAGCCTGGCCACGCTTCACCACACTTCCCTGCTGGCCCCTCTGCTTACCTGTGCTGCCTTGTGCTGATGCCCGCAAGCAGGAATTGCAGTTCGAGGTCTGCCTTGAGCAGGTCCTTCCTGCTTGCCGTCCTCTTCCGCCTTAGAGGAGCTCTCCCGAATTGTCTGCAGCCGGCTAAAAACACACAAGCCGCGTGAGGTGACTGGAGTTCCGGATGAGGCTGTTCTGCATCTTGCGCTCACAAGCGGCTCGGGGCCAGCCTCTGCAGCACAAGGCAGTTCTGCTGGAGCATTTGGTGTAGCTGAGTCCTTGCGTTCATGTCAACAGTGAGGAAAGAAAGCCTTGAGCTGCAGCACTGGCAGCGGGCCCAGGAGGCCCTAAGGAAAGCTCGGGATGCCCCAGTGTGGGCCCTCTCTGGGTGGCACAAGGGGAAAACCAATGCCGTTTGCAGCACCCAGAGCCTGCAGAGACCACTAGCCACCTCCTGCCAAAGGCACTGAAGTCAGGGACGTGCTCAGAAAGACTCTGTTTTGGGGTGAAACGGGACTATTAGTCGGGGAGCCACTGTCGGGGAAGGAGGAAGTGTACTAGGCACACAAGCAAGCCCGGCATGTAGTTCTCTCTGGTATGTAGTTCTCTCTGGCACTCCTCCTGTGCCAGACAACCGCCACACCCCTGCCCCTGCCACCCCAGCCCAACAACCTTCGGAAGAAATTCACAGGCATTACGTCCAACCTAAAAAGCAGGGAAAACAGACCCTACTCTCTTGACAACCTCACAGACTTCATACCCACAGAGCGTACAGAAACAGAAACAGCTCCCTCCCTCCCAGAAGCCCAAAAGCACACGGCCACCCGCATGCTTTGCTCCAAGAGCCTCACCTGGCAGCTGGCTTGTTTCCCCTGCTTTCCCATGCCTTTCCTCCCTTCCAGCTGGCCCCAGAGAACGGGGGTGGAGAAAGCCTTTCTCGAGACAGGAGGCGCCCACCACAAGCACTGCCTGGAAGTAGCAAGGCAGAGGAGGCTCCTCAGCAAGCATCGTTCTTTGTCACCATTTGAACAAGAAGGACAGGCAGCTGTGCTCCAGCATCGGACCAAAGAGCCCAATTCCCTTGGAGCTTTGCTCCCAAGCAGGTCTTAGGCCCTTGCTGGCGCACGATCGCGTCCAGCCTTTCCTTTCTGCAGGGCAGTCTTCTGCCCTAGAGTTCTGTGCTGCTTCTACTGCTTTCTCTAGCCCTTAGGCTTCAAAAAGGGGACATGGCTGGCAGGTCCTGGGGACCTCATGCTACTCTCTCCTTTGGCGTGGCTGCAGGCTGGAGGGCAGAGTGTCACACGAGAAGGGGAACAGATTCCTGCCCATCTCTAAGGCGCTCACATGCACAGACTTGCAAGCTAGAGCAGGGCCCCGAGTGCCAGGGCAAAGTGCCCCTCAGCAGTGGCAGCTGCAGTTGGAGCTGCACAACTGCCCCGAGAGCCCCTTCCAGGAGGAGTGCCCCCAGATCTGTCGTGATGAGCAAAGAGAGGCACAGGAGAAGCAGGCCACTAGGCCCGGCACGGCATGTTAAGCTTGCCTCCAGCCCCTCCGCTGCACAGGACAAAAGGAAAACAAACACACCTCTCTCACCAGCCAGCTGGCACTTTACCTTTTCCCTCAGTCTGCTTGTTCTGCTCCCTGTCTTTTGCCGGCCCGCCTTTGGCAGCCTCCCGACACCCTCCGGAGGAAGATGCTGGTCGCACAGGCACAGGCGTGATGACCTCACCCTCACTCCTGGAAACAAGAAAGGGACGAGAGAGACGCTGACAGCAGAGCCTTGCAGAAACCTCCTCTACATGCTTGCCCTCCATCTAGAAAGAGAAAGTCACCAAAAGACTTGTTGGCCGCCCTTCACGTTGCAGTCGGACAGAGTCTACGCAAGAAACAACCCCTTCAAAGAACTCCAAGAGCACAAGGTCACCCTCAGCCTTTTCTCCAAGAGCCTCACCTGGCAGGCAACTTCCTTCCTTTGCTTTTCCACTCCTCCTGCTTTCTCCCCCCAGCACCAGGTGACGCAGGTGGCAAAGGCCTTTCTTGAGCAAGCAGGCACGCAGCAGGAGCACTCCCTGCAGGCAGGAAAGGAGAAGGCTCTGCAGAAAGCGTCTTTGGGAGCACTTGGTCCAGAAGGACAGGCAGATCTGCTCCAGCACCGCATCAAACAGCCTGATCCCCCGGGAGCCGCGCTCTCTAAGAGCTCTTGCTCCCTAGCACGTCCTTGGCACACCTTAGCAGCCTCTTAGCAGTCCACCTTAGCAGCCTCTTAGCAGTCCTCTCCAGGCAATCTTGCTCCCCACCTTCACACGCCCGGCATCCGCCAGAGAGGCAGACCCCCTCCAGCGCTGACACCTCGGGCCCAAATGTCCTAAAGCGAAAGAGGAGCTTGCGCCGGCCACCAGGGCGCAGCACCCCGGGGCAAAACTCTCCCAGGCAGCACATCCTGACCAGGGCTCCAACCACCTACCTACTGCCGAGGACCAACGGAACAAACACGCGCACACACACAAACACACGCCCGCCTGCACACCCTCCTCTCGCTCACCAGTAACCTGTGGCCTGACCTTTTCCGTCCGCCCGCTCTTCCTCTTTCGGGCGTGTCCGGGATCCCTTGCAGGAAGAGGCCACTTGCTGCTTCTCACGGGGAAGCTTCAACTCAAATCTGGAAATGACATGCTTAGGTCACAAACACAGGCCCTGTATGGATCGGGTGCCTTCCACACGATGCCTTTCCTCGGCCAGCCACACACAGCACATTCGGGAACCTTGGCTTTTGGAAGCCTCACCCACAAGAAGGAGACCAGTCACAGGAAAATGTGGCCCCCATTCCTCTCTAGGCCTAAGATTGGTTAGCAGTGCCAAACACCGCCACTATTGCCTGTTCCACCCTGGGGAGACCCCCAGAGTCCCAAGTACTTGCAGACAGCAAGCTAGGAAAGAGTTGCTCCGCAGCAAGTCCTTCCTGAGGAGACAAGCTCCAGCAGGACGCTGCTACCAAGCACGAGCTGAGAAGCAAACGTACCGTGGCAACATGAAGACGCTTCTGGGACCCATGCGGAAAGCTGCGCTCCTTCTTCCTTTTACCACCAGGTGTCTCGTCCCTGGCGTCTGAAACAGACACCGAGGTACGTGAGAGCATGCCAGCGCCATTACTGCCTTGCTCCTAAAGGCAGCAAATCTTTCTTGGGCTCAGGGAAGATGCTGCCCCTGGGACACCCTGAAACAAAGCTGTCTTTCCAAATACTAGCCCTCAACGAGGAAAGCAGAAGATGCCCAGCTCAGAGTGCAGAAGGAGGAACACCGTTGCCAGGCGCTTTGCAAGGGCGAGACTCAAGACGGTCAAGGAGGACGCTCCTTCTCTCTGCCTGCAGACATCAGGCACAGGAGAAGGCGTGTGGTTCGCCAGGGTTTCTGCAGGCTGGCGTTTGCCTCTGGAAGGTCTTGCTCTGCCCCTTCTTGGAAAGACAACTCCTGGCTCAGGCGTGCTCTTAGCCCCACAGTGTCTCCAAGCATTCACATGCTTGCATCCATCGCGTGGAAGAGCAGAAAGAGCCGGCCCTTGCTCGGCCTCTGCCCGGTGGCTAAGACCTGCGGGTGCCAACTCCCTCATGGGGGTGCAAGCAGCTGGGCAGGGCCTGATGAGGGATCTTTGGGAACACAGCCTGACCCAAAGGCCCTGGCCCTGGCCCAGAGAACACGCTGGGCAGAGCCCCCCAAGACAGCAGCAGAGAGAAGGAAGAGACAGGCCCGGGAACCAGTGGCTGGGCTACAGCCTTCTTGCATCTCTCTGAGCAAATCTGCTGGCCCTCTGCAGGAGCGAGCCCTTCAGCTCTGACTGCTTTCACATCGCAGCTGCCTAAGGACACCTGGCAGCTTGCGCTCAAGGACAGGGCCCCACGAGAGAGCTGGGGAAGGGCGTTGGGCTGGCGCAAGGAGACATGCCAAGCAGCGGGCGGATGCACGCGTGGCCCAGAAGAGCCTCGCTCATGCCGCAAGGGCCTCCAGGGGCCCTGGGAAGGCCTGATTAGCGCCAGAGTCATCGACTTACCCCCAGCAGAGCTTCTAGCAGCTTTCCAGTGCCATCCATGCTGAGGAGGAAGTCGTCATAAAACCTCATTGTCACTTCCTTCTTCCGTACAGAAAGAATGCCAATGCCCTTGAAGACAAAGTCCACGTCCTGTCTTTTTGACATGGCCCAGAAGAACGCCATCGCGGTCTCATGTATGGAACACTGCACCGTTGTCAAAGGCATGCGGGCACACACGGAGAGATTCTTGTACTGCAGAGGGACTATTCTTACGTCACCTAGACCGCAGCAAAAGACGAACAACGTCACCTCGGCAGCAGGCTCCAAGAACAAGGGGACAAGACTTTCTGGCAAGACGCTGCTGCTACAGAGCAGGCTCTTGAATCCCCTGCTGCAGCGCCTAGGAGCGGTTTATGGAGTCCCTCCTGGGAAGAGGCCGAGCACTCTGCAAACTCACGGGCTCAGGGGGGCAGCAGTCATTTGGCCAGGGCAGGAAGCAAAAGAAGAAAACTAACCATCCCGTAGGAACCCTTGACCGGAGGGCAGGACAAGGCGGGCAGATGGGTGCAGGGCCCACGACAAAGGGCCCGGCGCCACGCCATTGTGCCCTCTGGCTAAGCCGATGCCACGTCGATAGATACAAGGGCGAAGCAAAGTGCAAGGACGGCACCGCCGCCCGTAAGGACCATTCGGCCCCTCTGGCCCTTGGTAGCCAGCAAAAGTCTCCCTGCGCTGCTGGGGCCAGCGGCCTATCCCTCCCACGCACCCCGCTGCAGGCGTATTACTAGCAAAGCACACCCGGGGGCCCCTCTGAGCACCTGCTCCTGGCTGGCCTGTCCAGCTCAAACAAGCCAAAGTTGCTCTCAGGCCACTTTGAGGCGTTCAGCCATGTCTTCAGAGCAGTTGGCCTGCCCCTCAAGCTTGGGACAAGGGCAGGCAAAGGTTTTTAACCTGTCTTCTTACCAGGAATGTCTTCTTGAGCGCCCCTGGCCTGGTATTCCTGGGCAACAACCTCCGAAATACGAAACATGGGTCTCCGAACGATCGAAAGCTCCCCGTTCACGGAGCACTCGGAGTGCTTCAGAACATAGAACACCCCCACTCCTAGTATCTTGACACCCTGAGAACAGCAGCAAAGAGGGAGAGAAGGAACAAGCATCAGTAGCCTGGAGACACAAAAACTGTCCGATGGCTTGCCAGAGCGTGGGGGCTGCTGCTCTGCGCCCTGCCCACCCCTAGCATGCCGAGGGCAAGATGGGCCACTTGGGAAAGCTTTGGAGAGAAAGCACATACTCCAGACCTTTCTTTCCTCTTGCTCCTCTGCTCTCCTCAAAAATCTCTTTGCACAAGCAACAGCAGAGACAACATTCCTCCCCTCCATACAGGTGGGGGGAGGGGGTGGCAGGGAGGGGAGCAGGGGGCATTTCCAACAGTGGGCACCAAGTCCTTGGCACTCTGTGGCACAGGGATGTCAGGGCCAGGCAAACCACCAGCATTTCAGGAGGGGAGGAACAGGACACAAGACCCACCTTGTTCTCTGCCAAGCGCTCTAGAATGTATTCTGAGACGCTGTCCCAAATGCTAACAATCTCTGGAAAGCAAGGCAAAGAGGTATCATGCGCCAAGTCGGCAAGCTCACTACCTTTCAGCACCCCGCTCCCCAGGCAGGTGGCAAGTGCAGGTGAGATGAAACGTACCGCCACCCCAAGCCAAAACACGCAAGGCGCTCCCCAGGACGGCCCTTCCGGACCTCAGCTGCAAGGACACTGCAGGGACGCCTCCGCCCACTTCTAAGCAAGGCTCCTGTCCTTTCAGGTGGCCACGCCAAAGGGCGACCCACCCGCTTGGGAAACGGGGACTAGGTTCCCACAGCAGCGAGAAGACCGTGCAGTGCCTACCCACAGGAGTCACCCACGCTCAGGGCAGCCCCAGCTGCCTCCCCTGCAGGGACCATTTTCACCTCCATTCAATGCCTGCACACACACACGCTCTGCACGGCCACCCGAGCAGCCCCAGCCCTTTCAGCCAGCTGCCAGCTCAGGGCACGCAATCCCCACTGCGAGGCAACCCACGGCTTCTGCCTGCACCTGCCCTGGAAGGCACGGGCAGAGGAAGCTCCTCAGGACAACGAGCCAGCCGGCCCGGCTGCCAAACTCACCCCTGGGCTGCCAACGGTCGAGCGGCCTGCTCTCCCGTGCCACCCACTCGCCCTGTCCAGCCCTCCCCTACAGAGCCCAGCGCTTCCACTGCCTGTCTCGCAGCTCATACCGTCTACAGCCTTACCGTAACGGTTGAGATTCCTGAGCGTTGGAAACATGTCATGCCACAGTTTCGCCATCTTCGCGCCCCCTCGCGCTCAATGGGGCCCTGTAGCAGGAGGGTGACGAGGAAACTTCTCCTCCCAGGAGCCGCCTCCGCCTCCTCCTCTGCACTTCCCCAGGTAGGCTCCAGCGCTGTCGCGCGGCCTCCCTTCGCCCTCTCGGTGCGCTGCAAAGCAGCTCCTCCAGAGAAGAGCGGTGGCGAGAGCAGCCCCAGCACCTGCACGTGCCAAGGCCTCGCAGGGAAGTGTGGGCAGGGCTCGGGGGCCCCGTGGCGGGAGGGGAGCTGTGACTGTGATGCGGCATGTCCCACTGTGAGCCCAGCCCGTGTCACCAAGGGGCTCACAGGCACCCTTACCGTCCAAAGCATTTCTCTTGGGCCCACAGGAGGGGCAATTTCACAGCCCCAGAGCAGCCAGACCGCAAAGGGGTTTCAGCAGGTCTCCGCTCTGACCTCCTGCTGCAAGTGCGGCTGACCAGAGCAGACTTCCCAGGCCCGGGCGCCACTGAGGGGCCACTGGCTCCATGGATTCCCCCACCACCCCGGGCCCCTGGGCCAGTGCTCCACCACCCTTAGGCTACAGCGCTTTTCCCCGTCTCTCATGGCAATTGCCCCCACTGCCACTACTGCCATTGCCCATCCTCCCGGCCCCCCCCACCCGGCACCTCTGGGAAGGCTCTGCCTCCACCCTCTCACCCCCCTCCCGTTAGGCCCCTGCCGCCTGATCCTCTTGCGCCTTCTCTTCTCCCGGCTCAACAGCCCCACGCCCTCAGCCTCTCCTCGCACTGCTGGGCTCCAGCTGCCCACCAGCTCCCAGCCCGCCCCACAACGAACGGCTCCTCCAGGGCCACGCTCCCTTCCTGGTGTCCCTGCCCCCCTGCAGCTCCCCCACGGGCCACAGTCCCCTCAGAGGCGCACCTCCTCTGGCATGAAGCGCCTCCTTCCAAAAGTACCTCTCCAGCCATGTCCCCAGCAACGGCTCCTTGCACGGCTCGCCTTCGCTTCCTTCTGCTTTTCTCCAGAAACACGCCTCTGCACCCTTCTCCTCACGAGTGCCCCTTCGTGTGGCCTCCTGTGGCTCCACGGAGGCCGCCCCCAGCTGCGGGATCTGCGGCCCTGCCGCCGCATGCCCCAGGCAGGGGCCGGGCCTCGGTGCCCCGCTCCTCCCTCCCTCCCTCCCTCCCTCCCTGCCTGCCTGCCTGCCTGCCTGCCCGCCCGCTGCCCCAGCGTTGGGGGAAAGCCTTGCCCGGGCCCTGGGCGGCGCTGCGGGCTCCCTGCTGTGCCCAGAGCCCCCGGCCCCGCACGGGCAGCCCCGAGCAGCACGCCCAGGTGGCACTGCTTGCTGCGCAGTAAGGACTGGTGCCAGGGACTGTCGGGGATGGGGGAGGCCCCACTGCCCGCGGGGAGGCGGGAGGCAGGCAGCGTTGAGCCGGGGCCCGGCAGCCCACCGGGAGCTGGTGGGGGTGTGGGGCAGAGCCATAGCAAGGGAAGGGGCCAGAGTGCAGGAGGCAATCCCAGGTGCCCCTTCCCCGAGCAGAGGGGCCTGGGAGAAGGCAGGGGGTCAGGGCCGGGCCGGGGGCTGGTGGCCGGGTGCTTGGCAGCGCCATGCTGACCTGCTCATGCCAGGGCATGGCTGCTTTGCGCCGATTGCAGGCAGTGTCCCCCCGCGGAGGAGCTGGCCCCTGCTGGCTTCCCCTTGGGCCATGCAGCTGCCTGCCAGTGCTCAAGGTCCCGCCGGGGCTCCAGCGACGCTGGGAGAGGTGCCGAGGGGGCACCGGCTGCTGCTAGCAACGTCCCGGGGACCCCTGAGGCAGTGGCTGGTGCTGAGGGAAGGGCAGCGGGCAAGGAGCCGCAGGCAGCACTTGTTTGACCCATGCGTTGCCTCTGCTTGCAGGCCACACTGCCCAAGGCATTGGGACTTGAGCGCGGCAGCCAGGCGAGGCAGGGCAGCTGCCGCTGAGGCAGCAGAGCCAAGCCCCAAGCCCCTCCGCTCGGTGAGGCTTGGGAAGGGCAGAGCTGGGAGAAGCTGGTGCCCCTCAAACCTCGTTCTCCCAGCAGAGCAGAGGGCACGTAAGGCAGCGCTTTCAGCCAGTGAAAATTGCTGGCTCATGCCTTCCTTTTTCAGAGGCCTGGTTTGCGCAAGGCCAGCGGTGCTGCCTGCCCACCAGTGCCCACCCAGGCTGCGGTCGGAGGAGACCTGCTCCTTGCATTGGTCCCGACCAGAGTTCGGCACCAGAAGACACAGCCCCTGAGGGGGCACCGCAGCACACAAGTGTGGCTTGGCATGCCTGGCTCACCAGCAGAAAGGGACCATGCAGACTAAGGTGGAGTCAATCAGCCAGAACGGAGCACAGAGCAACAATACAGTTGAAAACACAAAGCCTAGCTAAGTGTGTGTGAGGTTCCCCGTGGGGAGCCCCGTGATGCTTCTGGGGAGGCCTTGGGCAGGGAGGTGCCTCCTGCCGAGGCCCCCGGCAGCTGGGATGCCGGCTGCAGGGCTTTCGGCAGCTCCAGCTTCCCTCTTCCTGCCCTGCCAGGGGTGAAGGCCAGGCTGCCTGCAGGGATGGGCTACTGCCGCCCCCAGGCCTCCTGAGGAGGGGCAGTGCAGCCCCAAAACCGCCTTGCAAAGCCGGCAGCCCTGGGCGTGGGCTGAGGTGGGTGCCAGGGTGCACGCTGGAGCGCAGACTCTGGGATCCACAGGCCTCCAAGGCCAGGGCCTGCAGGGCCAGGGCAGGGATGACGAGGCTCTGGGGCTCTGACCCTGCAAGAGAGACCGCAGGAACACCTTGTGCTGGCCCTGGGCTGAGAGCAGAGGGGAGCAGGAGGCTTCGTGGCCTCCACGCCCCAAACCAACAGCAAATTTGTGCCCAAAAGCTCTCAGAGGAGGCTTCAGTCCCGGTCAGCTGCCCGTGTCCTGCACTGATTTCGTATGCTCAAACCTTGTGATGGGCAGAAGGCAACATGCTTGTACCCCAAGGCAGCCCCCTTTAGTGGCCAAGCCAAGGACCTGCTCTTAGCATCACTGCAGGAGTAACCGTCTAATTAAAGGCTTGCAATTAGCCCACCTCCAATTAGTGCACAGCAACTCAAACAAAGGGTCTTCTTAAAGGACAAGTCTCCTTAATGCAACCTAAATGGTCCTACGTTCCCTGTGCAGGGGCGACCCTTCTACATCCCCCACCGCCAAGGCTGCGGCGCACATGGGCATGGGCATGGGCATTGGCTTCAGGGTCCCAGCTCCTTCCTCAGTGGGAGGCGGCTGCTGCTGGTGGCTTCCTCCATCGCATAGTTGGGCTGACACTATTAAGCCTGCTCCTAATAGGCTCTCTTAAGGCTAATAATGTGGCATACATAGCCAACAAATGCTAGAAGGAGTCACCAAAACTAAAGCAGCACTTTAAAATGCAACTCCTACATTTAGCATCGAGGAAATAAGCCCCTCCACCTTACTCCCAATTTGACACTCTCGGGAGAGTGCTTTAGGGGATGCTAATGCGTGTTTTGCCCTTCCTTGCTCCAACACGGGTCAGGCTCAGCACAGTGGAGAGGGAAAGACTCTGGCGGGGCGGAGGGGGTGGGGTGCGAGCTTTGTGCTCGCCCAGGGCCCTGCACTGGCCCCCTCCTCTGTCCTGCCCCTGAACACCCCAGACTACGTTGGCTACAGTCGCCTGCTCCTTGCCAGGCCTTTGTGTTGACTCTGATGAGCCTTTGGGCGTTTCATGTCACTCTAGGAGCTGGAAGAGAGCCTGCCTCATGACACGGGGTTGCAAGGAGAGCCACTGGCCGTGGAAGAGGACTGCTTGCCTGGCCTCGCTCAGGAGTCCCATCCTGCCCACCCCGGGCATCTCTCTCTTTCCTGCCCGCTGACACGGTCTTTCTCCGGAGGGAAGCAGTGAGGCTACATCTCCGCACAGTGCTGGGTGGCCTGGGGAAGGCCGGGCACATGCCAAGCGGGGAGCTGGACACAGGTCTCCACCGAGTGCTGTCGGGGGGCTGGCACCGGTGCCTGGGGCACGTGTGCTCCAGGCACTTCCCAAATAAGCTCCACTGGTGCGGCCTCCTCTTCACCTGGATGTTGAGTTCCAGGGCCTCCTGCCACGCCTCCTCCAGCAGGAACAGGGCCTGCGCAGGCGTACTGCTTTCCTGCCCTTCAGCCTGCTCCTGGTTGCTGGGGAATGCAGGTGTGCGGGCATGTCCGGGTGTCCTGCCTCATTTCAGCAGGGTCACTTGCTCCTGCTGGTTCCTTCTGTGGCCCCCACCTGGCCTCACAGAGCCCCACATCCTGCCCGTCAACCCCAAGGGGGACGCAAGGCCCTCAGCTCACCCAAGAGAGAACCCCCAACCTCCCTCTGCTCGTCCACCCACCCGCCTCAGCATATAGCACGGCCCAAGGCCCATCCCTGGGCCCTGGCACTGTCACGGTCCCTCTCCTGACCACAGGACCCACTGGCGCTGGTGGCAGTTAGGCCGCTGTCTTTTCTCCCACGGCCAGTGACTTGCAGGGCTGTGCAGGACCCAGGAGTCCTGCTGGCCTGTCCCTCCATAACGTACCAGGGGCAGGGAGTCGCAGAGCTGCACCTCGGAGGTGCTCTGGGGCCTAGCAAGTGCAGGGGACCGGAGGGGGCCTGGGAGCATGCCTGGGGCCACTGGCACATCAGGACAGGGCAGGAGCCCAGGAGGGAGAATCCAAGCACACGGGTAGCAGGCCCGGCCGGCCCTGCCGAGCTCCACTGGGTTGAAGAGCGGCCCAGCAGGGGCTGTGCAGGGCGGGGAAATGGGGACTGCTCCCCAGCCTCACAGCCCCAGCCTGTTGGGCTGAGGGGCTGCCCTGGCCCACAGGGCCCTGGCCCACGCGTTTGCACATGGGAAGGGAGGCATCTGCACCTCCAGGCAGCAGTCAGCGGCTGGCAGGGTAGGGAGACTACGGGCCCTGCGGCAGATGAGCAGAGCCCGTGGGAGCACAAGGAGCAGCCGAGGGCTGACGGAGGCCCAGGGACAAGCACGGCTCATCCCAGCTTTGCCTGCCTGGAGAGCCCTGCAGCTGCAGCAAAAAGCCAGGCATCTGCGCTCCCAGGTGGCCGGCCGCACCGCTCCACCCCACAGCAACTCCCTCCTTTGCCCTTCACCCTTCCCCATGCAACCCTGAGAAGGGCTCCAGCGTCCCTGCACACCAGCCCTCAGAGCACCCCTGGGGCTGTGGGCACGTCAGGTGCAGCTGTGTCCTGGCCACCATGGTGTGCACCGTGCAGTGTCTCTGTGCGTGTGGAGAGCGCGGGCGCGTGTGCGGATGCGTGTGCAGCGTCAATGGTGTGCCGGGCTGGCGCATGTGCACTGTGCAGGTGCAGGCCTGGCTGTGCGGGAGGGTCTTGGTGAGTGAGAGGTGTGAGCTGTGTGCGTAGCCGTCCTGTGGAGGGTAATGAAGGAAGGGGCATGTGTCTGTGCGTGTGTCTGTGCGCTGTGCTGAGAACGGGTTAGGCGGTGGTGTGCATGCACGTGCACTCTGTGGCGCGCGTGCCTGCATGCTGCGGCCCGTGTGTGGGCGATATTCTGTTCAGGCTCTACAAAATAACTGGAGGAGCACATGGGTTTGTACAGCTCTTCCTTTCATCTTTCAGGAGCACGCTTCCAGACTTCGCCGCAATAGTCACGTTTCCTCTGCACCACCAGCAAGTCCTGGTCCCTTTCCCTTTGAGCCTGGAGAGTCATCCGCTGCCCAGGGCTAGGGCATGGAAAAGGAACCGTTTGGTTTCAGGCACAGGCAGAAGGGCACGGAAATGCTGCAGGCCTAGCGCAGGGCACATCTTCTGGCCTCTGCCTCTGCTGGCATTCCTATGCTTTCTCGGATGGGCGAGGGGCCCCCTGGGGTGCGAGGCAAGGACATGACCACATGACTACCACGGGCAGGTAATCAGCCTGCACAGGAGTCAGGCGCGGGATGAGACTTTGGCCCAAACTGGCATCAAAGCACACGGCAAGGCCTCCACGTGTGGAGACTTGGGGAGGCAAGGACGGAGCGTGCCTTTGGAAAAGGGAGAGCCAAAGCGTCGCTCCAGGAATCCTGTCACCTTGGGTAGCCCCCGTGTTCTGGTCCCACCTGGGAATCCTACCCCTGAGAGCCCAACACCTGCCCCTGGGCTGGAAGGCTGCCTGCTCCCAGGCCACAGCCTCCAAAGCCTGTTGCTCTCCCTCGACGGGTGCCAGCAAAAGACCCCCCCCCTCCCCTCCTCTGGGCTCCTCCTGGGTGTGGAAGGAAGGCCAGTGCAGGGGAAGGCAAAACAGCACCCCCAGCTGGAGAAATTTACCAGAGGAAGCGCTTCTCTTGGGAATTCCTCTGCCGATTCAGCTCTACCCTCTGCTTCCACTCTTCCCGACGCGCTTGGTAAGTCTCCAAGACTTGCAGGGTGTGGCTTGCTCGTACAGAAAGCTGCCTGCAAGAGCAGGGAAAAAGTTCCCTCTCCCCTTCTGGCTGAGGCCCTCCTGCCTCTCCCCTCCACCAGCCCCTGCACACCCGCTCCCGCTGGCGGTGCCCGCAGCCTTCAACTTGCCCCATGCAGCTTGGGGCTGCCTGGCATCGGGGCCTTGCCCAAGGCATTGCCACGTCAACAGAAATCAGGGGACACCATACCCAGCCCCATGGCTCAGGAACTGCGCTTCCTCACACCTCGGACAGGTGCTGCCACTGCACCTTTCCAGGCCGGGGCTGGGGCCGGGGCCGGGGCCCGGGCCCGGGCACACTTACTCTTTGTGCAGCCGCGGCAGTCTCTCGGGCTTCCTCTTCTCTGCTCGGGGCACGAAGGCAGCAGTGCTCGCCTCTTTCCCAAGCGGGGGCCCTGGTGAGGCTGGCCGAACCTCCGGCAGTGGTTCAGCATGCCGCCAAGCCTGCGTTGGCGCCAGAGGACAACTCTGAAGCTGCTTCTCACCTCCCTCACGTGCTCTCAACTCTCAGCACGGGGAGAAGCCAGCCACTACAGGGCCTGTGCGTCCCCCCAGCACACTTGTGTCTGCTTTGCCCTCAGAAAGCCCCATGAGGAGCACAGCGCCAGGCAGGGACCCTGCACTCGTAGCCTGGCCACGCTTCACCACACTTCCCTGCTGGCCCCTCTGCTTACCTGTGCTGCCTTGTGCTGATGCCCGCAAGCAGGAATTGCAGTTCGAGGTCTGCCTTGAGCAGGTCCTTCCTGCTTGCCGTCCTCTTCCGCCTTAGAGGAGCTCTCCCAAATTGTCTGCAGCCGGCTAAAAACACACAAGCCGCGTGAGGTGACTGGAGTTCCGGGTGAGGCTGTTCTGCATCTTGCGCTCACAAGCGGCTCGGGGCCAGCCTCTGCAGCACAAGGCAGTTCTGCTGGAGCATTTGGTGTAGCTGAGTCCTTGCGTTCATGTCAACAGTGAGGAAAGAAAGCCTTGAGCTGCAGCACTGGCAGCGGGCCCAGGAGGCCCTAAGGAAAGCTCGGGATGCCCCGGTGTGGGCCCTCTCTGGGTGGCACAAGGGGAAAACCAATGCCGTTTGCAGCACCCAGAGCCTGCAGAGACCACTAGGCACCTCCTGCCAAAGGCACTGAAGTCAGGGACGTGCTCAGAAAGACTCTGTTTTGGGGTGAAACGGGACTATTAGTGGGGGAGCCACTGTCGGGGAAGGAGGAAGTGTACTAGGCACACAAGCAAGCCCGGCATGTAGTTCTCTCTGGTATGTAGTTCTCTCTGGCACTCCTCCTGTGCCAGACAACCGCCACACCCCTGCCCCTGCCACCCCAGCCCAACAACCTTCGGAAGAAATTCACAGGCATTACGTCCAACCTAAAAAGCAGGGAAAACAGACCCTACTCTCTGCTGCTGGGGCAGGGGCTTCTGACTTTCACATTCCTCTGAGAAGTGCTCTCATTCCCACTGCAACCAAAGGAGGGCCCTTCACACCCATAGGGGAGCAGAAAAACACCCGCCACTGCTGCAGTACTTCTTGCATCAACGCCAGTCCCTGGGACACCACTTGACAACCTCACAGACTTCATACCCACAGAGCGTACAGAAACAGAAACAGCTCCCTCCCTCCCAGAAGCCCAAAAGCACACGGCCACCCGCATGCTTTGCTCCAAGAGCCTCACCTGGCAGCTGGCTTGTTTCCCCTGCTTTCCCATGCCTTTCCTCCCTTCCAGCTGGCCCCAGAGAACGGGGGTGGAGAAAGCCTTTCTCGAGACAGGAGGCGCCCACCACAAGCACTGCCTGGAAGTAGCAAGGCAGAGGAGGCTCCTCAGCAAGCATCGTTCTTTGTCACCATTTGAACAAGAAGGACAGGCAGCTGTGCTCCAGCATCGGACCAAAGAGCCCAATTCCCTTGGAGCTTTGCTCCCAAGCAGGTCTTAGGCCCTTGCTGGCGCACGATCGCGTCCAGCCTTTCCTTTCTGCAGGGCAGTCTTCTGCCCTAGAGTTCTGTGCTGCTTCTACTGCTTTCTCTAGCCCTTAGGCTTCAAAAAGGGGACATGGCTGGCAGGTCCTGGGGACCTCATGCTACTCTCTCCTTTGGCGTGGCTGCAGGCTGGAGGGCAGAGTGTCACACGAGAAGGGGAACAGATTCCTGCCCATCTCTAAGGCGCTCACATGCACAGACTTGCAAGCTAGAGCAGGGCCCCGAGTGCCAGGGCAAAGTGCCCCTCAGCAGTGGCAGCTGCAGTTGGAGCTGCACAACTGCCCCGAGAGCCCCTTCCAGGAGGAGTGCCCCCAGATCTGTCGTGATGAGCAAAGAGAGGCACAGGAGAAGCAGGCCACTAGGCCCGGCACGGCATGTTAAGCTTGCCTCCAGCCCCTCCGCTGCACAGGACAAAAGGAAAACAAACACACCTCTCTCACCAGCCAGCTGGCACTTTACCTTTTCCCTCAGTCTGCTTGTTCTGCTCCCTGTCTTTTGCCGGCCCGCCTTTGGCAGCCTCCCGACACCCTCCGGAGGAAGATGCTGGTCGCACAGGCACAGGCGTGATGACCTCACCCTCACTCCTGGAAACAAGAAAGGGACGAGAGAGACGCTGACAGCAGAGCCTTGCAGAAACCTCCTCTACATGCTTGCCCTCCATCTAGAAAGAGAAAGTCACCAAAAGACTTGTTGGCCGCCCTTCACGTTGCAGTCGGACAGAGTCTACGCAAGAAACAACCCCTTCAAAGAACTCCAAGAGCACAAGGTCACCCTCAGCCTTTTCTCCAAGAGCCTCACCTGGCAGGCAACTTCCTTCCTTTGCTTTTCCACTCCTCCTGCTTTCTCCCCCCAGCACCAGGTGACGCAGGTGGCAAAGGCCTTTCTTGAGCAAGCAGGCACGCAGCAGGAGCACTCCCTGCAGGCAGGAAAGGAGAAGGCTCTGCAGAAAGCGTCTTTGGGAGCACTTGGTCCAGAAGGACAGGCAGATCTGCTCCAGCACCGCATCAAACAGCCTGATCCCCCGGGAGCCGCGCTCTCTAAGAGCTCTTGCTCCCTAGCATGTCCTTGGCACACCTTAGCAGCCTCTTAGCAGTCCACCTTAGCAGCCTCTTAGCAGTCCTCTCCAGGCAATCTTGCTCCCCACCTTCACACGCCCGGCATCCGCCAGAGAGGCAGACCCCCTCCAGCGCTGACACCTCGGGCCCAAATGTCCTAAAGCGAAAGAGGAGCTTGCGCCGGCCACCAGGGCGCAGCACCCCGGGGCAAAACTCTCCCAGGCAGCACATCCTGACCAGGGCTCCAACCACCTACCTACTGCCGAGGACCAACGGAACAAACACGCGCACACACACAAACACACGCCCGCCTGCACACCCTCCTCTCGCTCGCCAGTCACCTGTGGCCTGACCTTTTCCGTCCGCCCGCTCTTCCTCTTTCGGGTGTGTCCGGGATCCCTTGCAGGAAGAGGCCACTTGCTGCTTCTCACGGGGAAGCTTCAACTCAAATCTGGAAATGACAAGACGCCACGGTGAAGAGAAGGCACCACTTCCCCTTTGCCTCCTGCCGGCCTTGTACTCAGAAAGAAGGCCTTTCGGGGCACGTGGGGCCCTCCAGGCTCACCCAAGACATGCTTAGGTCACAAACACAGGCCCTGTATGGATCGGGTGCCTTCCACACGATGCCTTTCCTCGGCCAGCCACACACAGCACATTCGGGAACCTTGGCTTTTGGAAGCCTCACCCACGAGAAAGAGACCAGTCACAGGAAAATGTGGCCCCCATTCCTCTCTAGGCCTAAGATTGGTTAGCAGTGCCAAACACCGCCACTATTGCCTGTTCCACCCTGGGGAGACCCCCAGAGTCCCAAGTACTTGCAGACAGCAAGCTAGGAAAGAGTTGCTCCGCAGCAAGTCCTTCCTGAGGAGACAAGCTCCAGCAGGACGCTGCTACCAAGCACGAGCTGAGAAGCAAACGTACCGTGGCAACATGAAGACGCTTCTGGGACCCATGCGGAAAGCCGCGCTCCTTCTTCCTTTTACCACCAGGTGTCTCGTCCCTGGCGTCTGAAACAGACACCGAGGTACGTGAGAGCGTGCCAGCGCCATTACTGCCTTGCTCCTAAAGGCAGCAAATCTTTCTTGGGCTCAGGGAAGATGCTGCCCCTGGGACACCCTGAAACAAAGCTGTCTTTCCAAATACTAGCCCTCAACGAGGAAAGCAGAAGATGCCCAGCTCAGAGTGCAGAAGGAGGAACACCGTTGCCAGGCGCTTTGCAAGGGCGAGACTCAAGACGGTCAAGGAGGACGCTCCTTCTCTCTGCCTGCAGACATCAGGCACAGGAGAAGGCGTGTGGTTCGCCAGGGTTTCTGCAGGCTGGCGTTTGCCTCTGGAAGGTCTTGCTCTGCCCCTTCTTGGAAAGACAACTCCTGGCTCAGGCGTGCTCTTAGCCCCACAGTGTCTCCAAGCATTCACATGCTTGCATCCATCGCATGGAAGAGCAGAAAGAGCCGGCCCTTGCTCGGCCTCTGCCCGGTGGCTAAGACCTGCGGGTGCCAACTCCCTCATGGGGGTGCAAGCAGCTGGGCAGGGCCTGATGAGGGATCTTTGGGAACACAGCCTGACCCAAAGGCCCTGGCCCTGGCCCAGAGAACACGCTGGGCAGAGCCCCCCAAGACAGCAGCAGAGAGAAGGAAGAGACAGGCCCGGGAACCAGTGGCTGGGCTACAGCCTTCTTGCATCTCTCTGAGCAAATCTGCTGGCCCTCTGCAGGAGCGAGCCCTTCAGCTCTGACTGCTTTCACATCGCAGCTGCCTAAGGACACCTGGCAGCTTGCGCTCAAGGACAGGGCCCCACGAGAGAGCTGGGGAAGGGTGTTGGGCTGGTGCAAGGAGACATGCCAAGCAGCGGGCGGATGCACACGTGGCCCAGAAGAGCCTCGCTCATGCCGCAAGGGCCTCCAGGGGCCCTGGGAAGGCCTGATTAGCGCCAGAGTCATCGACTTACCCCCAGCAGAGCTTCTAGCAGCTTTCCAGTGCCATCCATGCTGAGGAGGAAGTCGTCATAAAACCTCATTGTCACTTCCTTCTTCCGTACAGAAAGAATGCCAATGCCCTTGAAGACAAAGTCCACGTCCTGTCTTTTTGACATGGCCCAGAAGAACGCCATCGCGGTCTCATGTATGGAACACTGCACCGTTGTCAAAGGCATGCGGGCACACACGGAGAGATTCTTGTACTGCAGAGGGACTATTCTTACGTCACCTAGACCGCAGCAAAAGACGAACAACGTCACCTCGGCAGCAGGCTCCAAGAACAAGGGGACAAGACTTTCTGGCAAGACGCTGCTGCTACAGAGCAGGCTCTTGAATCCCCTGCTGCAGCGCCTAGGAGCGGTTTATGGAGTCCCTCCTGGGAAGAGGCCGAGCACTCTGCAAACTCACGGGCTCAGGGGGGCAGCAGTCATTTGGCCAGGGCAGGAAGCAAAAGAAGAAAACTAACCATCCCGTAGGAACCCTTGACCGGAGGGCAGGACAAGGCGGGCAGATGGGTGCAGGGCCCACGACAAAGGGCCCGGCGCCACGCCATTGTGCCCTCTGGCTAAGCCGATGCCACGTCGATAGATACAAGGGCGAAGCAAAGTGCAAGGACGGCACCGCCGCCCGTAAGGACCATTCGGCCCCTCTGGCCCTTGGTAGCCAGCAAAAGTCTCCCTGCGCTGCTGGGGCCAGCGGCCTATCCCTCCCACGCACCCCGCTGCAGGCGTATTACTAGCAAAGCACACCCGGGGGCCCCTCTGAGCACCTGCTCCTGGCTGGCCTGTCCAGCTCAAACAAGCCAAAGTTGCTCTCAGGCCACTTTGAGGCATTCAGCCATGTCTTCAGAGCAGTTGGCCTGCCCCTCAAGCTTGGGACAAGGGCAGGCAAAGGTTTTTAACCTGTCTTCTTACCAGGAATGTCTTCTTGAGCGCCCCTGGCCTGGTATTCCTGGGCAACAACCTCCGAAATACGAAACATGGGTCTCCGAACGATCGAAAGCTCCCCGTTCACGGAGCACTCGGAGTGCTTCAGAACATAGAACACCCCCACTCCTAGTATCTTGACACCCTGAGAACAGCAGCAAAGAGGGAGAGAAGGAACAAGCATCAGTAGCCTGGAGACACAAAAACTGTCCGATGGCTTGCCAGAGCGTGGGGGCTGCTGCTCTGCGCCCTGCCCACCCCTAGCATGCCGAGGGCAAGATGGGCCACTTGGGAAAGCTTTGGAGAGAAAGCACATACTCCAGACCTTTCTTTCCTCTTGCTCCTCTGCTCTCCTCAAAAATCTCTTTGCACAAGCAACAGCAGAGACAACATTCCTCCCCTCCATACAGGTGGGGGGGGGGTGGCAGGGAGGGGAGCAGGGGGCATTTCCAACAGTGGGCACCAAGTCCTTGGCACTCTATGGCACAGGGATGTCAGGGCCAGGCAAACCGCCAGCCTTTCAGGAGGGGAGGAACAGGACACAAGACCCACCTTGTTCTCTGCCAAGCGCTCTAGAATGTATTCTGAGACGCTGTCCCAAATGCTAACAATCTCTGGAAAGCAAGGCAAAGAGGTATCATGCGCCAAGTCGGCAAGCTCACTACCTTTCAGCACCCCGCTCCCCAGGCAGGTGGCAAGTGCAGGTGAGATGAAACGTACCACCACCCCAAGCCAAAACACGCAAGGCGCTCCCCAGGACGGCCCTTCCGGACCTCAGCCGCAAGGACACTGCAGGGACGCCTCCGCCCACTTCTAAGCAAGGCTCCTGTCCTTTCAGGTGGCCATGCCAAAGGGCGACCCACCCGCTCGGGAAACGGGGACTAGGTTCCCACAGCAGCGAGAAGACCGTGCAGTGCCTACCCACAGGAGTCACCCACGCTCAGGGCAGCCCCAGCTGCCTCCCCTGCAGGGACCATTTTCACCTCCATTCAACGCCTGCACACACACACGCTCTGCACGGCCACCCGAGCAGCCCCAGCCCTTTCAGCCAGCTGCCAGCTCAGGGCACGCAATCCCCACTGCGAGGCAACCCACGGCTTCTGCCTGCACCTGCCCTGGAAGGCACGGGCAGAGGAAGCTCCTCAGGACAACGAGCCAGCCGGCCCGGCTGCCAAACTCACCCCTGGGCTGCCAACGGTCGAGCGGCCTGCTCTCCCGTGCCACCCACTCGCCCTGCCCAGCCCTCCCCTACAGAGCCCAGCGCTTCCATTGCCTGTCTCGCAGCTCATACCGTCTACAGCCTTACCGTAACGGTTGAGATTCCTGAGCGTTGGAAACATGTCATGCCACAGTTTCGCCATCTTCGCGCCCCCTCGCGCTCAATGGGGCCCTGTAGCAGGAGGGTGACGAGGAAACTTCTCCTCCCAGGAGCCGCCTCCTCCTCCTCCTCTGCACTTCCCCAGGTAGGCTCCAGCGCTGTCGCGCGGCCTCCCTTCGCCCTCTCGGTGCGCTGCAAAGCAGCTCCTCCAGAGAAGAGCGCTGGCGAGAGCAGCCCCAGCACCTGCACGTGCCAAGGCCTCGCAGGGAAGTGTGGGCAGGGCTCGGGGGCCCCGTGGCGGGAGGGGAGCTGTGACTGTGATGCGGCATGTCCCACTGTGAGCCCAGCCCGTGTCACCAAGGGGCTCACAGGCACCTTTACCGTCCAAAGCATTTCTCTTGGGCCCACAGGAGGGGCAATTTCACAGCCCCAGAGCAGCCAGACCGCAAAGGGGTTTCAGCAGGTCTCCGCTCTGACCTCCTGCTGCAAGTGCGGCTGACCAGAGCAGACTTCCCAGGCCCGGGCGCCACTGAGGGGCCACTGGCTCCATGGATTCCCCCACCACCCCGGGCCCCTGGGCCAGTGCTCCACCACCCTTAGGCTACAGCGCTTTTCCCCGTCTCTCATGGCAATTGCCCCCACTGCCACTACTGCCATTGCCCATCCTCCCGGCCCCCCCCACCCGGCACCTCTGGGAAGGCTCTGCCTCCACCCTCTCACCCCCCTCCCGTTAGGCCCCTGCCGCCTGATCCTCTTGCGCCTTCTCTTCTCCCGGCTCAACAGCCCCACGCCCTCAGCCTCTCCTTGCACTGCTGGGCTCCAGCTGCCCACCAGCTCCCAGCCCGCCCCACAACGAACGGCTCCTCCAGGGCCACGCTCCCTTCCTGGTGTCCCTGCCCCCCTGCAGCTCCCCTCACGGGCCACAGTCCCCTCAGAGGCGCACCTCCTCTGGCATGAAGCACCTCCTTCCAAAAGTACCTCTCCAGCCATGTCCCCAGCAACGGCTCCTTGCACGGCTCGCCTTCGCTTCCTTCTGCTTTTCTCCAGAAACACGCCTCTGCACCCTTCTCCTCACGAGTGCCCCTTCGTGTGGCCTCCTGTGGCTCCACGGAGGCCGCCCCCAGCTGCGGGATCTGCGGCCCTGCCGCCGCATGCCCCAGGCAGGGGCCGGGCCTCGGTGCCCCGCTCCTCCCTGCCTGCCTGCCTGCCTACCTGCCTGCCTGCCCGCCCGCTGCCCCAGCGTTGGGGGAAAGCCTTGCCCGGGCCCTGGGCGGCGCTGCGGGCTCCCTGCTGTGCCCAGAGCCCCCGGCCCCGCACGGGCAGCCCCGAGCAGCACGCCCAGGTGGCACTGCTTGCTGCGCAGTAAGGACTGGTGCCAGGGACTGTCGGGGATGGGGGAGGCCCCACTGCCCGCGGGGAGGCGGGAGGCAGGCAGCGTTGAGCCGGGGCCCGGCAGCCCACCGGGAGCTGGTGGGGGTGTGGGGCAGAGCCATAGCAAGGGAAGGGGCCAGAGTGCAGGAGGCAATCCCAGGTGCCCCTTCCCCGAGCAGAGGGGCCTGGGAGAAGGCAGGGGGTCAGGGCCGGGCCGGGGGCTGGTGGCCGGGTGCTTGGCAGCGCCATGCTGACCTGCTCATGCCAGGGCATGGCTGCTTTGCGCCGATTGCAGGCAGTGTCCCCCCGCGGAGGAGCTGGCCCCTGCTGGCTTCCCCTTGGGCCATGCAGCTGCCTGCCAGTGCTCAAGGTCCCGCCGGGGCTCCAGCGACGCTGGGAGAGGTGCCGAGGGGGCACCGGCTGCTGCTAGCAACGTCCCGGGGACCCCTGAGGCAGTGGCTGGTGCTGAGGGAAGGGCAGCGGGCAAGGAGCCGCAGGCAGCACTTGTTTGACCCATGCGTTGCCTCTGCTTGCAGGCCACACTGCCCAAGGCATTGGGACTTGAGCGCGGCAGCCAGGCGAGGCAGGGCAGCTGCCGCTGAGGCAGCAGAGCCAAGCCCCAAGCCCCTCCGCTCGGTGAGGCTTGGGAAGGGCAGAGCTGGGAGAAGCTGGTGCCCCTCAAACCTCGTTCTCCCAGCAGAGCAGAGGGCACGTAAGGCAGCGCTTTCAGCCAGTGAAAATTGCTGGCTCATGCCTTCCTTTTTCAGAGGCCTGGTTTGCGCAAGGCCAGCGGTGCTGCCTGCCCACCAGTGCCCACCCAGGCTGCGGTCGGAGGAGACCTGCTCCTTGCATTGGTCCCGACCAGAGTTCGGCACCAGAAGACACAGCCCCTGAGGGGGCACCGCAGCACACAAGTGTGGCTTGGCATGCCTGGCTCACCAGCAGAAAGGGACCATGCAGACTAAGGTGGAGTCAATCAGCCAGAACGGAGCACAGAGCAACAATACAGTTGAAAACACAAAGCCTAGCTAAGTGTGTGTGAGGTTCCCCGTGGGGAGCCCCGTGATGCTTCTGGGGAGGCCTTGGGCAGGGAGGTGCCTCCTGCCGAGGCCCCCGGCAGCTGGGATGCCGGCTGCAGGGCTTTCGGCAGCTCCAGCTTCCCTCTTCCTGCCCTGCCAGGGGTGAAGGCCAGGCTGCCTGCAGGGATGGGCTACTGCCGCCCCCAGGCCTCCTGAGGAGGGGCAGTGCAGCCCCAAAACCGCCTTGCAAAGCCGGCAGCCCTGGGCGTGGGCTGAGGTGGGTGCCAGGGTGCACGCTGGAGCGCAGACTCTGGGATCCACAGGCCTCCAAGGCCAGGGCCTGCAGGGCCAGGGCAGGGATGACGAGGCTCTGGGGCTCTGACCCTGCAAGAGAGACCGCAGGAACACCTTGTGCTGGCCCTGGGCTGAGAGCAGAGGGGAGCAGGAGGCTTCGTGGCCTCCACGCCCCAAACCAACAGCAAATTTGTGCCCAAAAGCTCTCAGAGGAGGCTTCAGTCCCGGTCAGCTGCCCGTGTCCTGCACTGATTTCGTATGCTCAAACCTTGTGATGGGCAGAAGGCAACATGCTTGTACCCCAAGGCAGCCCCCTTTAGTGGCCAAGCCAAGGACCTGCTCTTAGCATCACTGCAGGAGTAACCGTCTAATTAAAGGCTTGCAATTAGCCCACCTCCAATTAGTGCACAGCAACTCAAACAAAGGGTCTTCTTAAAGGACAAGTCTCCTTAATGCAACCTAAATGGTCCTACGTTCCCTGTGCAGGGGCGACCCTTCTAAATCCCCCACCGCCAAGGCTGCGGCGCACATGAGCATGGGCATGGGCATTGGCTTCAGGGTCCCAGCTCCTTCCTCAGTGGGAGGCGGCTGCTGCTGGTGGCTTCCTCCATCGCATAGTTGGGCTGACACTATTAAGCCTGCTCCTAATAGGCTCTCTTAAGGCTAATAATGTGGCATACATAGCCAACAAATGCTAGAAGGAGTCACCAAAACTAAAGCAGCACTTTAAAATGCAACTCCTACATTTAGCATCGAGGAAATAAGCCCCTCCACCTTACTCCCAATTTGACACTCTCGGGAGAGTGCTTTAGGGGATGCTAATGCGTGTTTTGCCCTTCCTTGCTCCAACACGGGTCAGGCTCAGCACAGTGGAGAGGGAAAGACTCTGGCGGGGCGGAGGGGGTGGGGTGCGAGCTTTGTGCTCGCCCAGGGCCCTGCACTGGCCCCCTCCTCTGTCCTGCCCCTGAACATCCCAGACTACGTTGGCTACAGTCGCCTGCTCCTTGCCAGGCCTTTGTGTTGACTCTGATGAGCCTTTGGGCGTTTCATGTCACTCTAGGAGCTGGAAGAGAGCCTGCCTCATGACACGGGGTTGCAAGGAGAGCCACTGGCCGTGGAAGAGGACTGCTTGCCTGGCCTCGCTCAGGAGTCCCATCCTGCCCACCCCGGGCATCTCTCTCTTTCCTGCCCGCTGACACGGTCTTTCTCCGGAGGGAAGCAGTGAGGCTACATCTCCGCACAGTGCTGGGTGGCCTGGGGAAGGCCGGGCACATGCCAAGCGGGGAGCTGGACACAGGTCTCCACCGAGTGCTGTCGGGGGGCTGGCACCGGTGCCTGGGGCACGTGTGCTCCAGGCACTTCCCAAATAAGCTCCACCGGTGCGGCCTCCTCTTCACCTGGATGTTGAGTTCCAGGGCCTCCTGCCACGCCTCCTCCAGCAGGAACAGGGCCTGCGCAGGCGTACTGCTTTCCTGCCCTTCAGCCTGCTCCTGGTTGCTGGGGAATGCAGGTGTGCGGGCATGTCCGGGTGTCCTGCCTCATTTCAGCAGGGTCACTTGCTCCTGCTGGTTCCTTCTGTGGCCCCCACCTGGCCTCACAGAGCCCCACATCCTGCCCGTCAACCCCAAGGGGGACGCAAGGCCCTCAGCTCACCCAAGAGAGAACCCCCAACCTCCCTCTGCTCGTCCACCCACCCGCCTCAGCATATAGCACGGCCCAAGGCCCATCCCTGGGCCCTGGCACTGTCACGGTCCCTCTCCTGACCACAGGACCCACTGGCGCTGGTGAGTGCCCAAGCAGTTAGGCCGCTGTCTTTTCTCCCACGGCCAGTGACTTGCAGGGCTGTGCAGGACCCAGGAGTCCTGCTGGCCTGTCCCTCCATAACGTACCAGGGGCAGGGAGTCGCAGAGCTGCACCTCGGAGGTGCTCTGGGGCCTAGCAAGTGCAGGGGACCGGAGGGGGCCTGGGAGCATGCCTGGGGCCACTGGCACATCAGGACAGGGCAGGAGCCCAGGAGGGAGAATCCAAGCACACGGGTAGCAGGCCCGGCCGGCCCTGCCGAGCTCCACTGGGTTGAAGAGCGGCCCAGCAGGGGCTGTGCAGGGCGGGGAAATGGGGACTGCTCCCCAGCCTCACAGCCCCAGCCTGTTGGGCTGAGGGGCTGCCCTGGCCCACAGGGCCCTGGCCCACGCGTTTGCACATGGGAAGGGAGGCATCTGCACCTCCAGGCAGCAGTCAGCGGCTGGCAGGGTAGGGAGACTACGGGCCCTGCGGCAGATGAGCAGAGCCCGTGGGAGCACAAGGAGCAGCCGAGGGCTGACGGAGGCCCAGGGACAAGCACGGCTCATCCCAGCTTTGCCTGCCTGGAGAGCCCTGCAGCTGCAGCAAAAAGCCAGGCATCTGCGCTCCCAGGTGGCCGGCCGCACCGCTCCACCCCACAGCAACTCCCTCCTTTGCCCTTCACCCTTCCCCATGCAACCCTGAGAAGGGCTCCAGCGTCCCTGCACACCAGCCCTCAGAGCACCCCTGGGGCTGTGGGCACGTCAGGTGCAGCTGTGTCCTGGCCACCATGGTGTGCACCGTGCAGTGTCTCTGTGCGTGTGGAGAGCGCGGGCGCGTGTGCGGATGCGTGTGCAGCGTCAATGGTGTGCCGGGCTGGCGCACGTGCACTGTGCAGGTGCAGGCCTGGCTGTGCGGGAGGGTCTTGGTGAGTGAGAGGTGTGAGCTGTGTGCGTAGCCGTCCTGTGGAGGGTAATGAAGGAAGGGGCATGTGTCTGTGCGTGTGTCTGTGCGCTGTGCTGAGAACGGGTTAGGCGGTGGTGTGCATGCACGTGCACTCTGTGGCGCGCGTGCCTGCATGCTGTGGCCCGTGTGTGGGCGATATTCTGTTCAGGCTCTACAAAATAACTGGAGGAGCACATGGGTTTGTACAGCTCTTCCTTTCATCTTTCAGGAGCACGCTTCCAGACTTCGCCGCAATAGTCACGTTTCCTCTGCACCACCAGCAAGTCCTGGTCCCTTTCCCTTTGAGCCTGGAGAGTCATCCGCTGCCCAGGGCTAGGGCATGGAAAAGGAACCGTTTGGTTTCAGGCACAGGCAGAAGGGCACGGAAATGCTGCAGGCCTAGCGCAGGGCACATCTTCTGGCCTCTGCCTCTGCTGGCATTCCTATGCTTTCTCGGATGGGCGAGGGGCCCCCTGGGGTGCGAGGCAAGGACATGACCACATGACTACCACGGGCAGGTAATCAGCCTGCACAGGAGTCAGGCGCGGGATGAGACTTTGGCCCAAACTGGCATCAAAGCACACGGCAAGGCCTCCACGTGTGGAGACTTGGGGAGGCAAGGACGGAGCGTGCCTTTGGAAAAGGGAGAGCCAAAGCGTCGCTCCAGGAATCCTGTCACCTTGGGTAGCCCCCGTGTTCTGGTCCCACCTGGGAATCCTACCCCTGAGAGCCCAACACCTGCCCCTGGGCTGGAAGGCTGCCTGCTCCCAGGCCACAGCCTCCAAAGCCTGTTGCTCTCCCTCGACGGGTGCCAGAAAAAGACCCCCCCCCCTCCCCTCCTCTGGGCTCCTCCTGGGTGTGGAAGGAAGGCCAGTGCAGGGGAAGGCAAAACAGCACCCCCAGCTGGAGAAATTTACCAGAGGAAGCGCTTCTCTTGGGAATTCCTCTGCCGATTCAGCTCTACCCTCTGCTTCCACTCTTCCCGACGCGCTTGGTAAGTCTCCAAGACTTGCAGGGTGTGGCTTGCTCGTACAGAAAGCTGCCTGCAAGAGCAGGGAAAAAGTTCCCTCTCCCCTTCTGGCTGAGGCCCTCCTGCCTCTCCCCTCCACCAGCCCCTGCACACCCGCTCCCGCTGGCGGTGCCCGCAGCCTTCAACTTGCCCCATGCAGCTTGGGGCTGCCTGGCATCGGGGCCTTGCCCAAGGCATTGCCACGTCAACAGAAATCAGGGGACACCATACCCAGCCCCATGGCTCAGGAACTGCGCTTCCTCACACCTCGGACAGGTGCTGCCACTGCACCTTTCCAGGCCGGGGCTGGGGCCGGGGCCGGGGCCCGGGCCCGGGCACACTTACTCTTTGTGCAGCCGCGGCAGTCTCTCGGGCTTCCTCTTCTCTGCTCGGGGCACGAAGGCAGCAGTGCTCGCCTCTTTCCCAAGCGGGGGCCCTGGTGAGGCTGGCCGAACCTCCGGCAGTGGTTCAGCATGCCGCCAAGCCTGCGTTGGCGCCAGAGGACAACTCTGAAGCTGCTTCTCACCTCCCTCACGTGCTCTCAACTCTCAGCACGGGGAGAAGCCAGCCACTACAGGGCCTGTGCGTCCCCCCAGCACACTTGTGTCTGCTTTGCCCTCAGAAAGCCCCATGAGGAGCACAGCGCCAGGCAGGGACCCTGCACTCGTAGCCTGGCCACGCTTCACCACACTTCCCTGCTGGCCCCTCTGCTTACCTGTGCTGCCTTGTGCTGATGCCCGCAAGCAGGAATTGCAGTTCGAGGTCTGCCTTGAGCAGGTCCTTCCTGCTTGCCGTCCTCTTCCGCCTTAGAGGAGCTCTCCTGAATTGTCTGCAGCCGGCTAAAAACACACAAGCCGCGTGAGCTGATTGGAGTTCCGGGTGAGGCTGTTCTGCATCTTGCGCTCACAAGCGGCTCGGGGCCAGCCTCTGCAGCACAAGGCAGTTCTGCTGGAGCATTTGGTGTAGCTGAGTCCTTGCGTTCATGTCAACAGTGAGGAAAGAAAGCCTTGAGCTGCAGCACTGGCAGCGGGCCCAGGAGGCCCTAAGGAAAGCTCGGGATGCCCCGGTGTGGGCCCTCTCTGGGTGGCACAAGGGGAAAACCAATGCCGTTTGCAGCACCCAGAGCCTGCAGAGACCACTAGGCACCTCCTGCCAAAGGCACTGAAGTCAGGGACGTGCTCAGAAAGACTCTGTTTTGGGGTGAAACGGGACTATTAGTGGGGGAGCCACTGTCGGGGAAGGAGGAAGTGTACTAGGCACACAAGCAAGCCCGGCATGTAGTTCTCTCTGGTATGTAGTTCTCTCTGGCACTCCTCCTGTGCCAGACAACCGCCACACCCCTGCCCCTGCCACCCCAGCCCAACAACCTTCGGAAGAAATTCACAGGCATTACGTCCAACCTAAAAAGCAGGGAAAACAGACCCTACTCTCTGCTGCTGGGGCAGGGGCTTCTGACTTTCACATTCCTCTGAGAAGTGCTCTCATTCCCACTGCAACCAAAGGAGGGCCCTTCACACCCATAGGGGAGCAGAAAAACACCCGCCACTGCTGCAGTACTTCTTGCATCAACGCCAGTCCCTGGGACACCACTTGACAACCTCACAGACTTCATACCCACAGAGCGTACAGAAACAGAAACAGCTCCCTCCCTCCCAGAAGCCCAAAAGCACACGGCCACCCGCATGCTTTGCTCCAAGAGCCTCACCTGGCAGCTGGCTTGTTTCCCCTGCTTTCCCATGCCTTTCCTCCCTTCCAGCTGGCCCCAGAGAACGGGGGTGGAGAAAGCCTTTCTCGAGACAGGAGGCGCCCACCACAAGCACTGCCTGGAAGTAGCAAGGCAGAGGAGGCTCCTCAGCAAGCATCGTTCTTTGTCACCATTTGAACAAGAAGGACAGGCAGCTGTGCTCCAGCATCGGACCAAAGAGCCCAATTCCCTTGGAGCTTTGCTCCCAAGCAGGTCTTAGGCCCTTGCTGGCGCACGATCGCGTCCAGCCTTTCCTTTCTGCAGGGCAGTCTTCTGCCCTAGAGTTCTGTGCTGCTTCTACTGCTTTCTCTAGCCCTTAGGCTTCAAAAAGGGGACATGGCTGGCAGGTCCTGGGGACCTCATGCTACTCTCTCCTTTGGCGTGGCTGCAGGCTGGAGGGCAGAGTGTCACACGAGAAGGGGAACAGATTCCTGCCCATCTCTAAGGCGCTCACATGCACAGACTTGCAAGCTAGAGCAGGGCCCCGAGTGCCAGGGCAAAGTGCCCCTCAGCAGTGGCAGCTGCAGTTGGAGCTGCACAACTGCCCCGAGAGCCCCTTCCAGGAGGAGTGCCCCCAGATCTGTCGTGATGAGCAAAGAGAGGCACAGGAGAAGCAGGCCACTAGGCCCGGCACGGCATGTTAAGCTTGCCTCCAGCCCCTCCGCTGCACAGGACAAAAGGAAAACAAACACACCTCTCTCACCAGCCAGCTGGCACTTTACCTTTTCCCTCAGTCTGCTTGTTCTGCTCCCTGTCTTTTGCCGGCCCGCCTTTGGCAGCCTCCCGACACCCTCCGGAGGAAGATGCTGGTCGCACAGGCACAGGCGTGATGACCTCACCCTCACTCCTGGAAACAAGAAAGGGACGAGAGAGACGCTGACAGCAGAGCCTTGCAGAAACCTCCTCTACATGCTTGCCCTCCATCTAGAAAGAGAAAGTCACCAAAAGACTTGTTGGCCGCCCTTCACGTTGCAGTCGGACAGAGTCTACGCAAGAAACAACCCCTTCAAAGAACTCCAAGAGCACAAGGTCACCCTCAGCCTTTTCTCCAAGAGCCTCACCTGGCAGGCAACTTCCTTCCTTTGCTTTTCCACTCCTCCTGCTTTCTCCCCCCAGCACCAGGTGACGCAGGTGGCAAAGGCCTTTCTTGAGCAAGCAGGCACGCAGCAGGAGCACTCCCTGCAGGCAGGAAAGGAGAAGGCTCTGCAGAAAGCGTCTTTGGGAGCACTTGGTCCAGAAGGACAGGCAGATCTGCTCCAGCACCGCATCAAACAGCCTGATCCCCCGGGAGCCGCGCTCTCTAAGAGCTCTTGCTCCCTAGCACGTCCTTGGCACACCTTAGCAGCCTCTTAGCAGTCCACCTTAGCAGCCTCTTAGCAGTCCTCTCCAGGCAATCTTGCTCCCCACCTTCACACGCCCGGCATCCGCCAGAGAGGCAGACCCCCTCCAGCGCTGACACCTCGGGCCCAAATGTCCTAAAGCGAAAGAGGAGCTTGCGCCGGCCACCAGGGCGCAGCACCCTGGGGCAAAACTCTCCCAGGCAGCACATCCTGACCAGGGCTCCAACCACCTACCTACTGCCGAGGACCAACGGAACAAACACGCGCACACACACAAACACACGCCCGCCTGCACACCCTCCTCTCGCTCGCCAGTCACCTGTGGCCTGACCTTTTCCGTCCGCCCGCTCTTCCTCTTTCGGGCGTGTCCGGGATCCCTTGCAGGAAGAGGCCACTTGCTGCTTCTCACGGGGAAGCTTCAACTCAAATCTGGAAATGACAAGACGCCACGGTGAAGAGAAGGCACCACTTCCCCTTTGCCTCCTGCCGGCCTTGTACTCAGAAAGAAGGCCTTTCGGGGCACGTGGGGCCCTCCAGGCTCACCCAAGACATGCTTAGGTCACAAACACAGGCCCTGTATGGATCGGGTGCCTTCCACACGATGCCTTTCCTCGGCCAGCCACACACAGCACATTCGGGAACCTTGGCTTTTGGAAGCCTCACCCACGAGAAAGAGACCAGTCACAGGAAAATGTGGCCCCCATTCCTCTCTAGGCCTAAGATTGGTTAGCAGTGCCAAACACCGCCACTATTGCCTGTTCCACCCTGGGGAGACCCCCAGAGTCCCAAGTACTTGCAGACAGCAAGCTAGGAAAGAGTTGCTCCGCAGCAAGTCCTTCCTGAGGAGACAAGCTCCAGCAGGACGCTGCTACCAAGCACGAGCTGAGAAGCAAACGTACCGTGGCAACATGAAGACGCTTCTGGGACCCATGCGGAAAGCCGCGCTCCTTCTTCCTTTTACCACCAGGTGTCTCGTCCCTGGCGTCTGAAACAGACACCGAGGTACGTGAGAGCGTGCCAGCGCCATTACTGCCTTGCTCCTAAAGGCAGCAAATCTTTCTTGGGCTCAGGGAAGATGCTGCCCCTGGGACACCCTGAAACAAAGCTGTCTTTCCAAATACTAGCCCTCAACGAGGAAAGCAGAAGATGCCCAGCTCAGAGTGCAGAAGGAGGAACACCGTTGCCAGGCGCTTTGCAAGGGCGAGACTCAAGACGGTCAAGGAGGACGCTCCTTCTCTCTGCCTGCAGACATCAGGCACAGGAGAAGGCGTGTGGTTCGCCAGGGTTTCTGCAGGCTGGCGTTTGCCTCTGGAAGGTCTTGCTCTGCCCCTTCTTGGAAAGACAACTCCTGGCTCAGGCGTGCTCTTAGCCCCACAGTGTCTCCAAGCATTCACATGCTTGCATCCATCGCGTGGAAGAGCAGAAAGAGCCGGCCCTTGCTCGGCCTCTGCCCGGTGGCTAAGACCTGCGGGTGCCAACTCCCTCATGGGGGTGCAAGCAGCTGGGCAGGGCCTGATGAGGGATCTTTGGGAACACAGCCTGACCCAAAGGCCCTGGCCCTGGCCCAGAGAACACGCTGGGCAGAGCCCCCCAAGACAGCAGCAGAGAGAAGGAAGAGACAGGCCCGGGAACCAGTGGCTGGGCTACAGCCTTCTTGCATCTCTCTGAGCAAATCTGCTGGCCCTCTGCAGGAGCGAGCCCTTCAGCTCTGACTGCTTTCACATCGCAGCTGCCTAAGGACACCTGGCAGCTTGCGCTCAAGGACAGGGCCCCACGAGAGAGCTGGGGAAGGGCGTTGGGCTGGCACAAGGAGACATGCCAAGCAGCGGGCGGATGCACGCGTGGCCCAGAAGAGCCTCGCTCATGCCGCAAGGGCCTCCAGGGGCCCTGGGAAGGCCTGATTAGCACCAGAGTCATCGACTTACCCCCAGCAGAGCTTCTAGCAGCTTTCCAGTGCCATCCATGCTGAGGAGGAAGTCGTCATAAAACCTCATTGTCACTTCCTTCTTCCGAACAGAAAGAATGCCAATGCCCTTGAAGACAAAGTCCACGTCCTGTCTTTTTGACATGGCCCAGAAGAACGCCATCGCGGTCTCATGTATGGAACACTGCACCGTTGTCAAAGGCATGCGGGCACACACGGAGAGATTCTTGTACTGCAGAGGGACTATTCTTACGTCACCTAGACCGCAGCAAAAGACGAACAACGTCACCTCGGCAGCAGGCTCCAAGAACAAGGGGACAAGACTTTCTGGCAAGACGCTGCTGCTACAGAGCAGGCTCTTGAATCCCCTGCTGCAGCGCCTAGGAGCGGTTTATGGAGTCCCTCCTGGGAAGAGGCCGAGCACTCTGCAAACTCACGGGCTCAGGGGGGCAGCAGTCATTTGGCCAGGGCAGGAAGCAAAAGAAGAAAACTAACCATCCCGTAGGAACCCTTGACCGGAGGGCAGGACAAGGCGGGCAGATGGGTGCAGGGCCCACGACAAAGGGCCCGGCGCCACGCCATTGTGCCCTCTGGCTAAGCCGATGCCACGTCGATAGATACAAGGGTGAAGCAAAGTGCAAGGACGGCACCGCCGCCCGTAAGGACCATTCGGCCCCTCTGGCCCTTGGTAGCCAGCAAAAGTCTCCCTGCGCTGCTGGGGCCAGCGGCCTATCCCTCCCACGCACCCCGCTGCAGGCGTATTACTAGCAAAGCACACCCGGGGGCCCCTCTGAGCACCTGCTCCTGGCTGGCCTGTCCAGCTCAAACAAGCCAAAGTTGCTCTCAGGCCACTTTGAGGCGTTCAGCCACGTCTTCAGAGCAGTTGGCCTGCCCCTCAAGCTTGGGGCAAGGGCAGGCAAAGGTTTTTAACCTGTCTTCTTACCAGGAATGTCTTCTTGAGCGCCCCTGGCCTGGTATTCCTGGGCAACAACCTCCGAAATACGAAACATGGGTCTCCGAACGATCGAAAGCTCCCCGTTCACGGAGCACTCGGAGTGCTTCAGAACATAGAACACCCCCACTCCTAGTATCTTGACACCCTGAGAACAGCAGCAAAGAGGGAGAGAAGGAACAAGCATCAGTAGCCTGGAGACACAAAAACTGTCCGATGGCTTGCCAGAGCGTGGGGGCTGCTGCTCTGCGCCCTGCCCACCCCTAGCATGCCGAGGGCAAGATGGGCCACTTGGGAAAGCTTTGGAGAGAAAGCACATACTCCAGACCTTTCTTTCCTCTTGCTCCTCTGCTCTCCTCAAAAATCTCTTTGCACAAGCAACAGCAGAGACAACATTCCTCCCCTCCATACAGGTGGGGGGGAGGTGGTGGCAGGGAGGGGAGCAGGGGGCATTTCCAACAGTGGGCACCAAGTCCTTGGCACTCTGTGGCACAGGGATGTCAGGGCCAGGCAAACCGCCAGCATTTCAGGAGGGGAGGAACAGGACACAAGACCCACCTTGTTCTCTGCCAAGCGCTCTAGAATGTATTCTGAGACGCTGTCCCAAATGCTAACAATCTCTGGAAAGCAAGGCAAAGAGGTATCATGCGCCAAGTCGGCAAGCTCACTACCTTTCAGCACCCCGCTCCCCAGGCAGGTGGCAAGTGCAGGTGAGATGAAACGTACCGCCACCCCAAGCCAAAACAAGGCGCTCCCCAGGACGGCCCTTCCGGACCTCAGCCGCAAGGACACTGCAGGGACGCCTCCGCCCACTTCTAAGCAAGGCTCCTGTCCTTTCAGGTGGCCATGCCAAAGGGCGACCCACCCGCTCGGGAAACGGGGACTAGGTTCCCACAGCAGCGAGAAGACCGTGCAGTGCCTACCCACAGGAGTCACCCACGCTCAGGGCAGCCCCAGCTGCCTCCCCTGCAGGGACCATTTTCACCTCCATTCAACGCCTGCACACACACACGCTCTGCACGGCCACCCGAGCAGCCCCAGCCCTTTCAGCCAGCTGCCAGCTCAGGGCACGCAATCCCCACTGCGAGGCAACCCACGGCTTCTGCCTGCACGTGCCCTGGAAGGCACGGGCAGAGGAAGCTCCTCAGGACAACGAGCCAGCCGGCCCGGCTGCCGAACTCACCCCTGGGCTGCCAACGGTCAAGCGGCCTGCTCTCCCGTGCCACCCACTCGCCCTGTCCAGCCCTCCCCTACAGAGCCCAGCGCTTCCATTGCCTGTCTCGCAGCTCATACCGTCTACAGCCTTACCGTAACGGTTGAGATTCCTGAGCGTTGGAAACATGTCATGCCACAGTTTCGCCATCTTCGCGCCCCCTCGCGCTCAATGGGGCCCTGTAGCAGGAGGGTGACGAGGAAACTTCTCCTCCCAGGAGCCGCCTCCGCCTCCTCCTCTGCACTTCCCCAGGTAGGCTCCAGCGCTGTCGCGCGGCCTCCCTTCGCCCTCTCGGTGCGCTGCAAAGCAGCTCCTCCAGAGAAGAGCGGTGGCGAGAGCAGCCCCAGCACCTGCACGTGCCAAGGCCTCGCAGGGAAGTGTGGGCAGGGCTCGGGGGCCCCGTGGCGGGAGGGGAGCTGTGACTGTGATGCGACATGTCCCACTGTGAGCCCAGCCCGTGTCACCAAGGGGCTCACAGGCACCCTTACCGTCCAAAGCATTTCTCTTGGGCCCACAGGAGGGGCAATTTCACAGCCCCAGAGCAGCCAGACCGCAAAGGGGTTTCAGCAGGTCTCCGCTCTGACCTCCTGCTGCAAGTGCGGCTGACCAGAGCAGACTTCCCAGGCCCGGGCGCCACTGAGGGGCCACTGGCTCCATGGATTCCCCCACCACCCCGGGCCCCTGGGCCAGTGCTCCACCACCCTTAGGCTACAGCGCTTTTCCCCGTCTCTCATGGCAATTGCCCCCACTGCCACTACTGCCATTGCCCATCCTCCCGGCCCCCCCCACCCGGCACCTCTGGGAAGGCTCTGCCTCCACCCTCTCACCCCCCTCCCGTTAGGCCCCTGCCGCCTGATCCTCTTGCGCCTTCTCTTCTCCCGGCTCAACAGCCCCACGCCCTCAGCCTCTCCTCGCACTGCTGGGCTCCAGCTGCCCACCAGCTCCCAGCCCGCCCCACAACGAACGGCTCCTCCAGGGCCACGCTCCCTTCCTGGTGTCCCTGCCCCCCTGCAGCTCCCCCACGGGCCACAGTCCCCTCAGAGGCGCACCTCCTCTGGCATGAAGCGCCTCCTTCCAAAAGTACCTCTCCAGCCATGTCCCCAGCAACGGCTCCTTGCACGGCTCGCCTTCGCTTCCTTCTGCTTTTCTCCAGAAACACGCCTCTGCACCCTTCTCCTCACGAGTGCCCCTTCGTGTGGCCTCCTGTGGCTCCACGGAGGCCGCCCCCAGCTGCGGGATCTGCGGCCCTGCCGCCGCATGCCCCAGGCAGGGGCCGGGCCTCGGTGCCCCGCTCCTCCCTCCCTCCCTCCCTCCCTCCCTGCCTGCCTGCCTGCCTGCCTGCCTGCCTGCCCGCCCGCTGCCCCAGCGTTGGGGGAAAGCCTTGCCCGGGCCCTGGGCGGCGCTGCGGGCTCCCTGCTGTGCCCAGAGCCCCCGGCCCCGCACGGGCAGCCCCGAGCAGCACGCCCAGGTGGCACTGCTTGCTGTGCAGTAAGGACTGGTGCCAGGGACTGTCGGGGATGGGGGAGGCCCCACTGCCTGCGGGGAGGCGGGAGGCAGGCAGCGTTGAGCCGGGGCCCGGCAGCCCACCGGGAGCTGGTGGGGGTGTGGGGCAGAGCCATAGCAAGGGAAGGGGCCAGAGTGCAGGAGGCAATCCCAGGTGCCCCTTCCCCGAGCAGAGGGGCCTGGGAGAAGGCAGGGGGTCAGGGCCGGGCCGGGGGCTGGTGGCCGGGTGCTTGGCAGCGCCATGCTGACCTGCTCATGCCAGGGCATGGCTGCTTTGCGCCGATTGCAGGCAGTGTCCCCCCGCGGAGGAGCTGGCCCCTGCTGGCTTCCCCTTGGGCCATGCAGCTGCCTGCCAGTGCTCAAGGTCCCGCCGGGGCTCCAGCGACGCTGGGAGAGGTGCCGAGGGGGCACCGGCTGCTGCTAGCAACGTCCCGGGGACCCCTGAGGCAGTGGCTGGTGCTGAGGGAAGGGCAGCGGGCAAGGAGCCGCAGGCAGCACTTGTTTGACCCATGCGTTGCCTCTGCTTGCAGGCCACACTGCCCAAGGCATTGGGACTTGAGCGCGGCAGCCAGGCGAGGCAGGGCAGCTGCCGCTGAGGCAGCAGAGCCAAGCCCCAAGCCCCTCCGCTCGGTGAGGCTTGGGAAGGGCAGAGCTGGGAGAAGCTGGTGCCCCTCAAACCTCGTTCTCCCAGCAGAGCAGAGGGCACGTAAGGCAGCGCTTTCAGCCAGTGAAAATTGCTGGCTCATGCCTTCCTTTTTCAGAGGCCTGGTTTGCGCAAGGCCAGCGGTGCTGCCTGCCCACCAGTGCCCACCCAGGCTGCGGTCGGAGGAGACCTGCTCCTTGCATTGGTCCCGACCAGAGTTCGGCACCAGAAGACACAGCCCCTGAGGGGGCACCGCAGCACACAAGTGTGGCTTGGCATGCCTGGCTCACCAGCAGAAAGGGACCATGCAGACTAAGGTGGAGTCAATCAGCCAGAACGGAGCACAGAGCAACAATACAGTTGAAAACACAAAGCCTAGCTAAGTGTGTGTGAGGTTCCCCGTGGGGAGCCCCGTGATGCTTCTGGGGAGGCCTTGGGCAGGGAGGTGCCTCCTGCCGAGGCCCCCGGCAGCTGGGATGCCGGCTGCAGGGCTTTCGGCAGCTCCAGCTTCCCTCTTCCTGCCCTGCCAGGGGTGAAGGCCAGGCTGCCTGCAGGGATGGGCTACTGCCGCCCCCAGGCCTCCTGAGGAGGGGCAGTGCAGCCCCAAAACCGCCTTGCAAAGCCGGCAGCCCTGGGCGTGGGCTGAGGTGGGTGCCAGGGTGCACGCTGGAGCGCAGACTCTGGGATCCACAGGCCTCCAAGGCCAGGGCCTGCAGGGCCAGGGCAGGGATGACGAGGCTCTGGGGCTCTGACCCTGCAAGAGAGACCGCAGGAACACCTTGTGCCGGCCCTGGGCTGAGAGCAGAGGGGAGCAGGAGGCTTCGTGGCCTCCACGCCCCAAACCAACAGCAAATTTGTGCCCAAAAGCTCTCAGAGGAGGCTTCAGTCCCGGTCAGCTGCCCGTGTCCTGCACTGATTTCGTATGCTCAAACCTTGTGATGGGCAGAAGGCAACATGCTTGTACCCCAAGGCAGCCCCCTTTAGTGGCCAAGCCAAGGACCTGCTCTTAGCATCACTGCAGGAGTAACCGTCTAATTAAAGGCTTGCAATTAGCCCACCTCCAATTAGTGCACAGCAACTCAAACAAAGGGTCTTCTTAAAGGACAAGTCTCCTTAATGCAACCTAAATGGTCCTACGTTCCCTGTGCAGGGGCGACCCTTCTAAATCCCCCACCGCCAAGGCTGCGGCGCACATGAGCATGGGCATGGGCATTGGCTTCAGGGTCCCAGCTCCTTCCTCAGTGGGAGGCGGCTGCTGCTGGTGGCTTCCTCCATCGCATAGTTGGGCTGACACTATTAAGCCTGCTCCTAATAGGCTCTCTTAAGGCTAATAATGTGGCATACATAGCCAACAAATGCTAGAAGGAGTCACCAAAACTAAAGCAGCACTTTAAAATGCAACTCCTACATTTAGCATCGAGGAAATAAGCCCCTCCACCTTACTCCCAATTTGACACTCTCGGGAGAGTGCTTTAGGGGATGCTAATGCGTGTTTTGCCCTTCCTTGCTCCAACACGGGTCAGGCTCAGCACAGTGGAGAGGGAAAGACTCTGGCGGGGCGGAGGGGGTGGGGTGCGAGCTTTGTGCTCGCCCAGGGCCCTGCACTGGCCCCCTCCTCTGTCCTGCCCCTGAACATCCCAGACTACGTTGGCTACAGTCGCCTGCTCCTTGCCAGGCCTTTGTGTTGACTCTGATGAGCCTTTGGGCGTTTCATGTCACTCTAGGAGCTGGAAGAGAGCCTGCCTCATGACACGGGGTTGCAAGGAGAGCCACTGGCCGTGGAAGAGGACTGCTTGCCTGGCCTTGCTCAGGAGTCCCATCCTGCCCACCCCGGGCATCTCTCTCTTTCCTGCCCGCTGACACGGTCTTTCTCCGGAGGGAAGCAGTGAGGCTACATCTCCGCACAGTGCTGGGTGGCCTGGGGAAGGCCGGGCACATGCCAAGCGGGGAGCTGGACACAGGTCTCCACCGAGTGCTGTCGGGGGGCTGGCACCGGTGCCTGGGGCACGTGTGCTCCAGGCACTTCCCAAATAAGCTCCACTGGTGCGGCCTCCTCTTCACCTGGATGTTGAGTTCCAGGGCCTCCTGCCACGCCTCCTCCAGCAGGAACAGGGCCTGCGCAGGCGTACTGCTTTCCTGCCCTTCAGCCTGCTCCTGGTTGCTGGGGAATGCAGGTGTGCGGGCATGTCCGGGTGTCCTGCCTCATTTCAGCAGGGTCACTTGCTCCTGCTGGTTCCTTCTGTGGCCCCCACCTGGCCTCACAGAGCCCCACATCCTGCCCGTCAACCCCAAGGGGGACGCAAGGCCCTCAGCTCACCCAAGAGAGAACCCCCAACCTCCCTCTGCTCGTCCACCCACCCGCCTCAGCATATAGCACGGCCCAAGGCCCATCCCTGGGCCCTGGCACTGTCACGGTCCCTCTCCTGACCACAGGACCCACTGGCGCTGGTGGCAGTTAGGCCGCTGTCTTTTCTCCCACGGCCAGTGACTTGCAGGGCTGTGCAGGACCCAGGAGTCCTGCTGGCCTGTCCCTCCATAACGTACCAGGGGCAGGGAGTCGCAGAGCTGCACCTCGGAGGTGCTCTGGGGCCTAGCAAGTGCAGGGGACCGGAGGGGGCCTGGGAGCATGCCTGGGGCCACTGGCACATCAGGACAGGGCAGGAGCCCAGGAGGGAGAATCCAAGCACACGGGTAGCAGGCCCGGCCGGCCCTGCCGAGCTCCACTGGGTTGAAGAGCGGCCCAGCAGGGGCTGTGCAGGGCGGGGAAATGGGGACTGCTCCCCAGCCTCACAGCCCCAGCCTGTTGGGCTGAGGGGCTGCCCTGGCCCACAGGGCCCTGGCCCACGCGTTTGCACATGGGAAGGGAGGCATCTGCACCTCCAGGCAGCAGTCAGCGGCTGGCAGGGTAGGGAGACTACGGGCCCTGCGGCAGATGAGCAGAGCCCGTGGGAGCACAAGGAGCAGCCGAGGGCTGACGGAGGCCCAGGGACAAGCACGGCTCATCCCAGCTTTGCCTGCCTGGAGAGCCCTGCAGCTGCAGCAAAAAGCCAGGCATCTGCGCTCCCAGGTGGCCGGCCGCACCGCTCCACCCCACAGCAACTCCCTCCTTTGCCCTTCACCCTTCCCCATGCAACCCTGAGAAGGGCTCCAGCGTCCCTGCACACCAGCCCTCAGAGCACCCCTGGGGCTGTGGGCACGTCAGGTGCAGCTGTGTCCTGGCCACCATGGTGTGCACCGTGCAGTGTCTCTGTGCGTGTGGAGAGCACGGGCGCGTGTGCGGATGCGTGTGCAGCGTCAATGGTGTGCCGGGCTGGCGCACGTGCACTGTGCAGGTGCAGGCCTGGCTGTGCGGGAGGGTCTTGGTGAGTGAGAGGTGTGAGCTGTGTGCGTAGCCGTCCTGTGGAGGGTAATGAAGGAAGGGGCATGTGTCTGTGCGTGTGTCTGTGCGCTGTGCTGAGAACGGGTTAGGCGGTGGTGTGCATGCACGTGCACTCTGTGGCGCGCGTGCCTGCATGCTGCGGCCCGTGTGTGGGCGATATTCTGTTCAGGCTCTACAAAATAACTGGAGGAGCACATGGGTTTGTACAGCTCTTCCTTTCATCTTTCAGGAGCACGCTTCCAGACTTCGCCGCAATAGTCACGTTTCCTCTGCACCACCAGCAAGTCCTGGTCCCTTTCCCTTTGAGCCTGGAGAGTCATCCGCTGCCCAGGGCTAGGGCATGGAAAAGGAACCGTTTGGTTTCAGGCACAGGCAGAAGGGCACGGAAATGCTGCAGGCCTAGCGCAGGGCACATCTTCTGGCCTCTGCCTCTGCTGGCATTCCTATGCTTTCTCGGATGGGCGAGGGGCCCCCTGGGGTGCGAGGCAAGGACATGACCACATGACTACCACGGGCAGGTAATCAGCCTGCACAGGAGTCAGGCGCGGGATGAGACTTTGGCCCAAACTGGCATCAAAGCACAGGGCAAGGCCTCCACGTGTGGAGACTTGGGGAGGCAAGGACGGAGCGTGCCTTTGGAAAAGGGAGAGCCAAAGCGTCGCTCCAGGAATCCTGTCACCTTGGGTCGCCCCCGTGTTCTGGTCCCACCTGGGAATCCTACCCCTGAGAGCCCAACACCTGCCCCTGGGCTGGAAGGCTGCCTGCTCCCAGGCCACAGCCTCCAAAGCCTGTTGCTCTCCCTCGACGGGTGCCAGCAAAAGACCCCCCCCCCCCCTCCTCTGGGCTCCTCCTGGGTGTGGAAGGAAGGCCAGTGCAGGGGAAGGCAAAACAGCACCCCCAGCTGGAGAAATTTACCAGAGGAAGCGCTTCTCTTGGGAATTCCTCTGCCGATTCAGCTCTACCCTCTGCTTCCACTCTTCCCGACGCGCTTGGTAAGTCTCCAAGACTTGCAGGGTGTGGCTTGCTCGTACAGAAAGCTGCCTGCAAGAGCAGGGAAAAAGTTCCCTCTCCCCTTCTGGCTGAGGCCCTCCTGCCTCTCCCCTCCACCAGCCCCTGCACACCCGCTCCCGCTGGCGGTGCCCGCAGCCTTCAACTTGCCCCATGCAGCTTGGGGCTGCCTGGCATCGGGGCCTTGCCCAAGGCATTGCCACGTCAACAGAAATCAGGGGACACCATACCCAGCCCCATGGCTCAGGAACTGCGCTTCCTCACACCTCGGACAGGTGCTGCCACTGCACCTTTCCAGGCCGGGGCTGGGGCCGGGGCCCGGGCCCGGGCCCGGGCACACTTACTCTTTGTGCAGCCGCGGCAGTCTCTCGGGCTTCCTCTTCTCTGCTCGGGGCACGAAGGCAGCAGTGCTCGCCTCTTTCCCAAGCGGGGGCCCTGGTGAGGCTGGCCGAACCTCCGGCAGTGGTTCAGCATGCCGCCAAGCCTGCGTTGGCGCCAGAGGACAACTCTGAAGCTGCTTCTCACCTCCCTCACGTGCTCTCAACTCTCAGCACGGGGAGAAGCCAGCCACTACAGGGCCTGTGCGTCCCCCCAGCACACTTGTGTCTGCTTTGCCCTCAGAAAGCCCCATGAGGAGCACAGCGCCAGGCAGGGACCCTGCACTCGTAGCCTGGCCACGCTTCACCACACTTCCCTGCTGGCCCCTCTGCTTACCTGTGCTGCCTTGTGCTGATGCCCGCAAGCAGGAATTGCAGTTCGAGGTCTGCCTTGAGCAGGTCCTTCCTGCTTGCCGTCCTCTTCCGCCTTAGAGGAGCTCTCCCGAATTGTCTGCAGCCGGCTAAAAACACACAAGCCGCGTGAGCTGATTGGAGTTCCGGGTGAGGCTGTTCTGCATCTTGCGCTCACAAGCGGCTCGGGGCCAGCCTCTGCAGCACAAGGCAGTTCTGCTGGAGCTTTTGGTGTAGCTGAGTCCTTGCGTTCATGTCAACAGTGAGGAAAGAAAGCCTTGAGCTGCAGCACTGGCAGCGGGCCCAGGAGGCCCTAAGGAAAGCTCGGGATGCCCAGGTGTGGGCCCTCTCTGGGTGGCACAAGGGGAAAACCAATGCCGTTTGCAGCACCCAGAGCCTGCAGAGACCACTAGGCACCTCCTGCCAAAGGCACTGAAGTCAGGGACGTGCTCAGAAAGACTCTGTTTTGGGGTGAAACGGGACTATTAGTGGGGGAGCCACTGTCGGGGAAGGAGGAAGTGTACTAGGCACACAAGCAAGCCCGGCATGCAGTTCTCTCTGGTATGTAGTTCTCTCTGGCACTCCTCCTGTGCCAGACAACCGCCACACCCCTGCCCCTGCCACCCCAGCCCAACAACCTTCGGAAGAAATTCACAGGCATTACGTCCAACCTAAAAAGCAGGGAAAACAGACCCTACTCTCTGCTGCTGGGGCAGGGGCTTCTGACTTTCACATTCCTCTGAGAAGTGCTCTCATTCCCACTGCAACCAAAGGAGGGCCCTTCACACCCATAGGGGAGCAGAAAAACACCCGCCACTGCTGCAGTACTTCTTGCATCAACGCCAGTCCCTGGGACACCACTTGACAACCTCACAGACTTCATACCCACAGAGCGTACAGAAACAGAAACAGCTCCCTCCCTCCCAGAAGCCCAAAAGCACACGGCCACCCGCATGCTTTGCTCCAAGAGCCTCACCTGGCAGCTGGCTTGTTTCCCCTGCTTTCCCATGCCTTTCCTCCCTTCCAGCTGGCCCCAGAGAACGGGGGTGGAGAAAGCCTTTCTCGAGACAGGAGGCGCCCACCACAAGCACTGCCTGGAAGTAGCAAGGCAGAGGAGGCTCCTCAGCAAGCATCGTTCTTTGTCACCATTTGAACAAGAAGGACAGGCAGCTGTGCTCCAGCATCGGACCAAAGAGCCCAATTCCCTTGGAGCTTTGCTCCCAAGCAGGTCTTAGGCCCTTGCTGGCGCACGATCGCGTCCAGCCTTTCCTTTCTGCAGGGCAGTCTTCTGCCCTAGAGTTCTGTGCTGCTTCTACTGCTTTCTCTAGCCCTTAGGCTTCAAAAAGGGGACATGGCTGGCAGGTCCTGGGGACCTCATGCTACTCTCTCCTTTGGCGTGGCTGCAGGCTGGAGGGCAGAGTGTCACACGAGAAGGGGAACAGATTCCTGCCCATCTCTAAGGCGCTCACATGCACAGACTTGCAAGCTAGAGCAGGGCCCCGAGTGCCAGGGCAAAGTGCCCCTCAGCAGTGGCAGCTGCAGTTGGAGCTGCACAACTGCCCCGAGAGCCCCTTCCAGGAGGAGTGCCCCCAGATCTGTCGTGATGAGCAAAGAGAGGCACAGGAGAAGCAGGCCACTAGGCCAGGCACGGCATGTTAAGCTTGCCTCCAGCCCCTCCGCTGCACAGGACAAAAGGAAAACAAACACACCTCTCTCACCAGCCAGCTGGCACTTTACCTTTTCCCTCAGTCTGCTTGTTCTGCTCCCTGTCTTTTGCCGGCCCGCCTTTGGCAGCCTCCCGACACCCTCCGGAGGAAGATGCTGGTCGCACAGGCACAGGCGTGATGACCTCACCCTCACTCCTGGAAACAAGAAAGGGACGAGAGAGACGCTGACAGCAGAGCCTTGCAGAAACCTCCTCTACATGCTTGCCCTCCATCTAGAAAGAGAAAGTCACCAAAAGACTTGTTGGCCGCCCTTCACGTTGCAGTCGGACAGAGTCTACGCAAGAAACAACCCCTTCAAAGAACTCCAAGAGCACAAGGTCACCCTCAGCCTTTTCTCCAAGAGCCTCACCTGGCAGGCAACTTCCTTCCTTTGCTTTTCCACTCCTCCTGCTTTCTCCCCCCAGCACCAGGTGACGCAGGTGGCAAAGGCCTTTCTTGAGCAAGCAGGCACGCAGCAGGAGCACTCCCTGCAGGCAGGAAAGGAGAAGGCTCTGCAGAAAGCGTCTTTGGGAGCACTTGGTCCAGAAGGACAGGCAGATCTGCTCCAGCACCGCATCAAACAGCCTGATCCCCCGGGAGCCGCGCTCTCTAAGAGCTCTTGCTCCCTAGCACGTCCTTGGCACACCTTAGCAGCCTCTTAGCAGTCCACCTTAGCAGCCTCTTAGCAGTCCTCTCCAGGCAATCTTGCTCCCCACCTTCACACGCCCGGCATCCGCCAGAGAGGCAGACCCCCTCCAGCGCTGACACCTCGGGCCCAAATGTCCTAAAGCGAAAGAGGAGCTTGCGCCGGCCACCAGGGCGCAGCACCCCGGGGCAAAACTCTCCCAGGCAGCACATCCTGACCAGGGCTCCAACCACCTACCTACTGCCGAGGACCAACGGAACAAACACGCGCACACACACAAACACACGCCCGCCTGCACACCCTCCTCTCGCTCGCCAGTCACCTGTGGCCTGACCTTTTCCGTCCGCCCGCTCTTCCTCTTTCGGGCGTGTCCGGGATCCCTTGCAGGAAGAGGCCACTTGCTGCTTCTCACGGGGAAGCTTCAACTCAAATCTGGAAATGACAAGACGCCACGGTGAAGAGAAGGCACCACTTCCCCTTTGCCTCCTGCCGGCCTTGTACTCAGAAAGAAGGCCTTTCGGGGCACGTGGGGCCCTCCAGGCTCACCCAAGACATGCTTAGGTCACAAACACAGGCCCTGTATGGATCGGGTGCCTTCCACACGATGCCTTTCCTCGGCCAGCCACACACAGCACATTCGGGAACCTTGGCTTTTGGAAGCCTCACCCACGAGAAAGAGACCAGTCACAGGAAAATGTGGCCCCCATTCCTCTCTAGGCCTAAGATTGGTTAGCAGTGCCAAACACCGCCACTATTGCCTGTTCCACCCTGGGGAGACCCCCAGAGTCCCAAGTACTTGCAGACAGCAAGCTAGGAAAGAGTTGCTCCGCAGCAAGTCCTTCCTGAGGAGACAAGCTCCAGCAGGACGCTGCTACCAAGCACGAGCTGAGAAGCAAACGTACCGTGGCAACATGAAGACGCTTCTGGGACCCATGCGGAAAGCCGCGCTCCTTCTTCCTTTTACCACCAGGTGTCTCGTCCCTGGCGTCTGAAACAGACACCGAGGTACGTGAGAGCGTGCCAGCGCCATTACTGCCTTGCTCCTAAAGGCAGCAAATCTTTCTTGGGCTCAGGGAAGATGCTGCCCCTGGGACACCCTGAAACAAAGCTGTCTTTCCAAATACTAGCCCTCAACGAGGAAAGCAGAAGATGCCCAGCTCAGAGTGCAGAAGGAGGAACACCGTTGCCAGGCGCTTTGCAAGGGCGAGACTCAAGACGGTCAAGGAGGACGCTCCTTCTCTCTGCCTGCAGACATCAGGCACAGGAGAAGGCGTGTGGTTCGCCAGGGTTTCTGCAGGCTGGCGTTTGCCTCTGGAAGGTCTTGCTCTGCCCCTTCTTGGAAAGACAACTCCTGGCTCAGGCGTGCTCTTAGCCCCACAGTGTCTCCAAGCATTCACATGCTTGCATCCATCGCGTGGAAGAGCAGAAAGAGCCGGCCCTTGCTCGGCCTCTGCCCGGTGGCTAAGACCTGCGGGTGCCAACTCCCTCATGGGGGTGCAAGCAGCTGGGCAGGGCCTGATGAGGGATCTTTGGGAACACAGCCTGACCCAAAGGCCCTGGCCCTGGCCCAGAGAACACGCTGGGCAGAGCCCCCCAAGACAGCAGCAGAGAGAAGGAAGAGACAGGCCCGGGAACCAGTGGCTGGGCTACAGCCTTCTTGCATCTCTCTGAGCAAATCTGCTGGCCCTCTGCAGGAGCGAGCCCTTCAGCTCTGACTGCTTTCACATCGCAGCTGCCTAAGGACACCTGGCAGCTTGCGCTCAAGGACAGGGCCCCACGAGAGAGCTGGGGAAGGGCGTTGGGCTGGCGCAAGGAGACATGCCAAGCAGCGGGCGGATGCACGCGTGGCCCAGAAGAGCCTCGCTCATGCCGCAAGGGCCTCCAGGGGCCCTGGGAAGGCCTGATTAGCACCAGAGTCATCGACTTACCCCCAGCAGAGCTTCTAGCAGCTTTCCAGTGCCATCCATGCTGAGGAGGAAGTCGTCATAAAACCTCATTGTCACTTCCTTCTTCCGAACAGAAAGAATGCCAATGCCCTTGAAGACAAAGTCCACGTCCTGTCTTTTTGACATGGCCCAGAAGAACGCCATCGCGGTCTCATGTATGGAACACTGCACCGTTGTCAAAGGCATGCGGGCACACACGGAGAGATTCTTGTACTGCAGAGGGACTATTCTTACGTCACCTAGACCGCAGCAAAAGACGAACAACGTCACCTCGGCAGCAGGCTCCAAGAACAAGGGGACAAGACTTTCTGGCAAGATGCTGCTGCTACAGAGCAGGCTCTTGAATCCCCTGCTGCAGCGCCTAGGAGCGGTTTATGGAGTCCCTCCTGGGAAGAGGCCGAGCACTCTGCAAACTCACGGGCTCAGGGGGGCAGCAGTCATTTGGCCAGGGCAGGAAGCAAAAGAAGAAAACTAACCATCCCGTAGGAACCCTTGACCGGAGGGCAGGACAAGGCGGGCAGATGGGTGCAGGGCCCACGACAAAGGGCCCGGCGCCACGCCATTGTGCCCTCTGGCTAAGCCGATGCCACGTCGATAGATACAAGGGCGAAGCAAAGTGCAAGGACGGCACCGCCGCCCGTAAGGACCATTCGGCCCCTCTGGCCCTTGGTAGCCAGCAAAAGTCTCCCTGCGCTGCTGGGGCCAGCGGCCTATCCCTCCCACGCACCCCGCTGCAGGCGTATTACTAGCAAAGCACACCCGGGGGCCCCTCTGAGCACCTGCTCCTGGCTGGCCTGTCCAGCTCAAACAAGCCAAAGTTGCTCTCAGGCCACTTTGAGGCGTTCAGCCACGTCTTCAGAGCAGTTGGCCTGCCCCTCAAGCTTGGGGCAAGGGCAGGCAAAGGTTTTTAACCTGTCTTCTTACCAGGAATGTCTTCTTGAGCGCCCCTGGCCTGGTATTCCTGGGCAACAACCTCCGAAATACGAAACATGGGTCTCCGAACGATCGAAAGCTCCCCGTTCACGGAGCACTCGGAGTGCTTCAGAACATAGAACACCCCCACTCCTAGTATCTTGACACCCTGAGAACAGCAGCAAAGAGGGAGAGAAGGAACAAGCATCAGTAGCCTGGAGACACAAAAACTGTCCGATGGCTTGCCAGAGCGTGGGGGCTGCTGCTCTGCGCCCTGCCCACCCCTAGCATGCCGAGGGCAAGATGGGCCACTTGGGAAAGCTTTGGAGAGAAAGCACATACTCCAGACCTTTCTTTCCTCTTGCTCCTCTGCTCTCCTCAAAAATCTCTTTGCACAAGCAACAGCAGAGACAACATTCCTCCCCTCCATACAGGTGGGGGGGAGGTGGTGGCAGGGAGGGGAGCAGGGGGCATTTCCAACAGTGGGCACCAAGTCCTTGGCACTCTATGGCACAGGGATGTCAGGGCCAGGCAAACCGCCAGCATTTCAGGAGGGGAGGAACAGGACACAAGACCCACCTTGTTCTCTGCCAAGCGCTCTAGAATGTATTCTGAGACGCTGTCCCAAATGCTAACAATCTCTGGAAAGCAAGGCAAAGAGGTATCATGCGCCAAGTCGGCAAGCTCACTACCTTTCAGCACCCCGCTCCCCAGGCAGGTGGCAAGTGCAGGTGAGATGAAACGTACCGCCACCCCAAGCCAAAACAAGGCGCTCCCCAGGACGGCCCTTCCGGACCTCAGCCGCAAGGACACTGCAGGGACGCCTCCGCCCACTTCTAAGCAAGGCTCCTGTCCTTTCAGGTGGCCATGCCAAAGGGCGACCCACCCGCTCGGGAAACGGGGACTAGGTTCCCACAGCAGCGAGAAGACCGTGCAGTGCCTACCCACAGGAGTCACCCACGCTCAGGGCAGCCCCAGCTGCCTCCCCTGCAGGGACCATTTTCACCTCCATTCAACGCCTGCACACACACACGCTCTGCACGGCCACCCGAGCAGCCCCAGCCCTTTCAGCCAGCTGCCAGCTCAGGGCACGCAATCCCCACTGCGAGGCAACCCACGGCTTCTGCCTGCACCTGCCCTGGAAGGCACGGGCAGAGGAAGCTCCTCAGGACAACGAGCCAGCCGGCCCGGCTGCCAAACTCACCCCTGGGCTGCCAACGGTCAAGCGGCCTGCTCTCCCGTGCCACCCACTCGCCCTGTCCAGCCCTCCCCTACAGAGCCCAGCGCTTCCATTGCCTGTCTCGCAGCTCATACCGTCTACAGCCTTACCGTAACGGTTGAGATTCCTGAGCGTTGGAAACATGTCATGCCACAGTTTCGCCATCTTCGCGCCCCCTCGCGCTCAATGGGGCCCTGTAGCAGGAGGGTGCCGAGGAAACTTCTCCTCCCAGGAGCCGCCTCCGCCTCCTCCTCTGCACTTCCCCAGGTAGGCTCCAGCGCTGTCGCGCGGCCTCCCTTCGCCCTCTCGGTGCGCTGCAAAGCAGCTCCTCCAGAGAAGAGCGGTGGCGAGAGCAGCCCCAGCACCTGCACGTGCCAAGGCCTCGCAGGGAAGTGTGGGCAGGGCTCGGGGGCCCCGTGGCGGGAGGGGAGCTGTGACTGTGATGCGACATGTCCCACTGTGAGCCCAGCCCGTGTCACCAAGGGGCTCACAGGCACCCTTACCGTCCAAAGCATTTCTCTTGGGCCCACAGGAGGGGCAATTTCACAGCCCCAGAGCAGCCAGACCGCAAAGGGGTTTCAGCAGGTCTCCGCTCTGACCTCCTGCTGCAAGTGCGGCTGACCAGAGCAGACTTCCCAGGCCCGGGCGCCACTGAGGGGCCACTGGCTCCATGGATTCCCCCACCACCCCGGGCCCCTGGGCCAGTGCTCCACCACCCTTAGGCTACAGCGCTTTTCCCCGTCTCTCATGGCAATTGCCCCCACTGCCACTACTGCCATTGCCCATCCTCCCGGCCCCCCCCACCCGGCACCTCTGGGAAGGCTCTGCCTCCACCCTCTCACCCCCCTCCCGTTAGGCCCCTGCCGCCTGATCCTCTTGCGCCTTCTCTTCTCCCGGCTCAACAGCCCCACGCCCTCAGCCTCTCCTCGCACTGCTGGGCTCCAGCTGCCCACCAGCTCCCAGCCCGCCCCACAACGAACGGCTCCTCCAGGGCCACGCTCCCTTCCTGGTGTCCCTGCCCCCCTGCAGCTCCCCCACGGGCCACAGTCCCCTCAGAGGCGCACCTCCTCTGGCATGAAGCGCCTCCTTCCAAAAGTACCTCTCCAGCCATGTCCCCAGCAACGGCTCCTTGCACGGCTCGCCTTCGCTTCCTTCTGCTTTTCTCCAGAAACACGCCTCTGCACCCTTCTCCTCACGAGTGCCCCTTCGTGTGGCCTCCTGTGGCTCCACGGAGGCCGCCCCCAGCTGCGGGATCTGCGGCCCTGCCGCCGCATGCCCCAGGCAGGGGCCGGGCCTCAGTGCCCCGCTCCTCCCTCCCTCCCTCCCTGCCTGCCTGCCTGCCTGCCTGCCCGCCCGCTGCCCCAGCGTTGGGGGAAAGCCTTGCCCGGGCCCTGGGCGGCGCTGCGGGCTCCCTGCTGTGCCCAGAGCCCCCGGCCCCGCACGGGCAGCCCCGAGCAGCACGCCCAGGTGGCACTGCTTGCTGCGCAGTAAGGACTGGTGCCAGGGACTGTCGGGGATGGGGGAGGCCCCACTGCCCGCGGGCAGGCGGGAGGCAGGCAGCGTTGAGCCGGGGCCCGGCAGCCCACCGGGAGCTGGTGGGGGTGTGGGGCAGAGCCATAGCAAGGGAAGGGGCCAGAGTGCAGGAGGCAATCCCAGGTGCCCCTTCCCCGAGCAGAGGGGCCTGGGAGAAGGCAGGGGGTCAGGGCCGGGCCGGGGGCTGGTGGCCGGGTGCTTGGCAGCGCCATGCTGACCTGCTCATGCCAGGGCATGGCTGCTTTGCGCCGATTGCAGGCAGTGTCCCCCCGCGGAGGAGCTGGCCCCTGCTGGCTTCCCCTTGGGCCATGCAGCTGCCTGCCAGTGCTCAAGGTCCCGCCGGGGCTCCAGCGACGCTGGGAGAGGTGCCGAGGGGGCACCGGCTGCTGCTAGCAACTTCCTGGGGACCCCTGAGGCAGTGGCTGGTGCTGAGGGAAGGGCAGCGGGCAAGGAGCTGCAGGCAGCACTTGTTTGACCCATGCGTTGCCTCTGCTTGCAGGCCACACTGCCCAAGGCATTGGGACTTGAGCGCGGCAGCCAGGCGAGGCAGGGCAGCTGCCGCTGAGGCAGCAGAGCCAAGCCCCAAGCCCCTCCGCTCAGTGAGGCTTGGGAAGGGCAGAGCTGGGAGAAGCTGGTGCCCCTCAAACCTCGTTCTCCCAGCAGAGCAGAGGGCACGTAAGGCAGCGCTTTCAGCCAGTGAAAATTGCTGGCTCATGCCTTCCTTTTTCAGAGGCCTGGTTTGCGCAAGGCCAGCGGTGCTGCCTGCCCACCAGTGCCCACCCAGGCTGCGGTCGGAGGAGACCTGCTCCTTGCATTGGTCCCGACCAGAGTTCGGCACCAGAAGACACAGCCCCTGAGGGGGCACCGCAGCACACAAGTGTGGCTTGGCATGCCTGGCTCACCAGCAGAAAGGGACCATGCAGACTAAGGTGGAGTCAATCAGCCAGAACGGAGCACAGAGCAACAATACAGTTGAAAACACAAAGCCTAGCTAAGTGTGTGTGAGGTTCCCCGTGGGGAGCCCCGTGATGCTTCTGGGGAGGCCTTGGGCAGGGAGGTGCCTCCTGCCGAGGCCCCCGGCAGCTGGGATGTCGGCTGCAGGGCTTTCGGCAGCTCCAGCTTCCCTCTTCCTGCCCTGCCAGGGGTGAAGGCCAGGCTGCCTGCAGGGATGGGCTACTGCCGCCCCCAGGCCTCCTGAGGAGGGGCAGTGCAGCCCCAAAACCGCCTTGCAAAGCCGGCAGCCCTGGGCGTGGGCTGAGGTGGGTGCCAGGGTGCACGCTGGAGCGCAGACTCTGGGATCCACAGGCCTCCAAGGCCAGGGCCTGCAGGGCCAGGGCAGGGATGACGAGGCTCTGGGGCTCTGACCCTGCAAGAGAGACCGCAGGAACACCTTGTGCCGGCCCTGGGCTGAGAGCAGAGGGGAGCAGGAGGCTTCGTGGCCTCCACGCCCCAAACCAACAGCAAATTTGTGCCCAAAAGCTCTCAGAGGAGGCTTCAGTCCCGGTCAGCTGCCCGTGTCCTGCACTGATTTCGTATGCTCAAACCTTGTGATGGGCAGAAGGCAACATGCTTGTACCCCAAGGCAGCCCCCTTTAGTGGCCAAGCCAAGGACCTGCTCTTAGCATCACTGCAGGAGTAACCGTCTAATTAAAGGCTTGCAATTAGCCCACCTCCAATTAGTGCACAGCAACTCAAACAAAGGGTCTTCTTAAAGGACAAGTCTCCTTAATGCAACCTAAATGGTCCTACGTTCCCTGTGCAGGGGCGACCCTTCTAAATCCCCCACCGCCAAGGCTGCGGCGCACATGGGCATGGGCATGGGCATTGGCTTCAGGGTCCCAGCTCCTTCCTCAGTGGGAGGCGGCTGCTGCTGGTGGCTTCCTCCATCGCATAGTTGGGCTGACACTATTAAGCCTGCTCCTAATAGGCTCTCTTAAGGCTAATAATGTGGCATACATAGCCAACAAATGCTAGAAGGAGTCACCAAAACTAAAGCAGCACTTTAAAATGCAACTCCTACATTTAGCATCGAGGAAATAAGCCCCTCCACCTTACTCCCAATTTGACACTCTCGGGAGAGTGCTTTAGGGGATGCTAATGCGTGTTTTGCCCTTCCTTGCTCCAACACGGGTCAGGCTCAGCACAGTGGAGAGGGAAAGACTCTGGCGGGGCGGAGGGGGTGGGGTGCGAGCTTTGTGCTCGCCCAGGGCCCTGCACTGGCCCCCTCCTCTGTCCTGCCCCTGAACATCCCAGACTACGTTGGCTACAGTCGCCTGCTCCTTGCCAGGCCTTTGTGTTGACTCTGATGAGCCTTTGGGCGTTTCATGTCACTCTAGGAGCTGGAAGAGAGCCTGCCTCATGACACGGGGTTGCAAGGAGAGCCACTGGCCGTGGAAGAGGACTGCTTGCCTGGCCTCGCTCAGGAGTCCCATCCTGCCCACCCCGGGCATCTCTCTCTTTCCTGCCCGCTGACACGGTCTTTCTCCGGAGGGAAGCAGTGAGGCTACATCTCCGCACAGTGCTGGGTGGCCTGGGGAAGGCCGGGCACATGCCAAGCGGGGAGCTGGACACAGGTCTCCACCGAGTGCTGTCGGGGGGCTGGCACCGGTGCCTGGGGCACGTGTGCTCCAGGCACTTCCCAAATAAGCTCCACTGGTGCGGCCTCCTCTTCACCTGGATGTTGAGTTCCAGGGCCTCCTGCCACGCCTCCTCCAGCAGGAACAGGGCCTGCGCAGGCGTACTGCTTTCCTGCCCTTCAGCCTGCTCCTGGTTGCTGGGGAATGCAGGTGTGCGGGCATGTCCGGGTGTCCTGCCTCATTTCAGCAGGGTCACTTGCTCCTGCTGGTTCCTTCTGTGGCCCCACCTGGCCTCACAGAGCCCCACATCCTGCCCGTCAACCCCAAGGGGGACGCAAGGCCCTCAGCTCACCCAAGAGAGAACCCCCAACCTCCCTCTGCTCGTCCACCCACCCGCCTCAGCATATAGCACGGCCCAAGGCCCATCCCTGGGCCCTGGCACTGTCACGGTCCCTCTCCTGACCACAGGACCCACTGGCGCTGGTGAGTGCCCAAGCAGTTAGGCCGCTGTCTTTTCTCCCACGGCCAGTGACTTGCAGGGCTGTGCAGGACCCAGGAGTCCTGCTGGCCTGTCCCTCCATAACGTACCAGGGGCAGGGAGTCGCAGAGCTGCACCTCGGAGGTGCTCTGGGGCCTAGCAAGTGCAGGGGACCGGAGGGGGCCTGGGAGCATGCCTGGGGCCACTGGCACATCAGGACAGGGCAGGAGCCCAGGAGGGAGAATCCAAGCACACGGGTAGCAGGCCCGGCCAGCCCTGCCGAGCTCCACTGGGTTGAAGAGCGGCCCAGCAGGGGCTGTGCAGGGCGGGGAAATGGGGACTGCTCCCCAGCCTCACAGCCCCAGCCTGTTGGGCTGAGGGGCTGCCCTGGCCCACAGGGCCCTGGCACACGCGTTTGCACATGGGAAGGGAGGCATCTGCACCTCCAGGCAGCAGTCAGCAGCTGGCAGGGTAGGGAGACTACGGGCCCTGCGGCAGATGAGCAGAGCCCGTGGGAGCACAAGGAGCAGCCGAGGGCTGACGGAGGCCCAGGGACAAGCACGGCTCATCCCAGCTTTGCCTGCCTGGAGAGCCCTGCAGCTGCAGCAAAAAGCCAGGCATCTGCACTCCCAGGTGGCCGGCCGCACCGCTCCACCCCACAGCAACTCCCTCCTTTGCCCTTCACCCTTCCCCATGCAACCCTGAGAAGGGCTCCAGCGTCCCTGCACACCAGCCCTCAGAGCACCCCTGGGGCTGTGGGCACGTCAGGTGCAGCTGTGTCCTGGCCACCATGGTGTGCACCGTGCAGTGTCTCTGTGCGTGTGGAGAGCGCGGGCGCGTGTGCGGATGCGTGTGCAGCGTCAATGGTGTGCCGGGCTGGCGCACGAGCACTGTGCAGGTGCAGGCCTGGCTGTGCGGGAGGGTCTTGGTGAGTGAGAGGTGTGAGCTGTGTGCGTAGCCGTCCTGTGGAGGGTAATGAAGGAAGGGGCATGTGTCTGTGCGTGTGTCTGTGCGCTGTGCTGAGAACGGGTTAGGCGGTGGTGTGCATGCACGTGCACTCTGTGGCGCGCGTGCCTGCATGCTGTGGCCCGTGTGTGGGCGATATTCTGTTCAGGCTCTACAAAATAACTGGAGGAGCACATGGGTTTGTACAGCTCTTCCTTTCATCTTTCAGGAGCACGCTTCCAGACTTCGCCGCAATAGTCACGTTTCCTCTGCACCACCAGCAAGTCCTGGTCCCTTTCCCTTTGAGCCTGGAGAGTCATCCGCTGCCCAGGGCTAGGGCATGGAAAAGGAACCGTTTGGTTTCAGGCACAGGCAGAAGGGCACGGAAATGCTGCAGGCCTAGCGCAGGGCACATCTTCTGGCCTCTGCCTCTGCTGGCATTCCTATGCTTTCTCGGATGGGCGAGGGGCCCCCTGGGGTGCGAGGCAAGGACATGACCACATGACTACCACGGGCAGGTAATCAGCCTGCACAGGAGTCAGGCGCGGGATGAGACTTTGCCCCAAACTGGCATCAAAGCACACGGCAAGGCCTCCACGTGTGGAGACTTGGGGAGGCAAGGACGGAGCATGCCTTTGGAAAAGGGAGAGCCAAAGCGTCGCTCCAGGAATCCTGTCACCTTGGGTCGCCCCCGTGTTCTGGTCCCACCTGGGAATCCTACCCCTGAGAGCCCAACACCTGCCCCTGGGCTGGAAGGCTGCCTGCTCCCAGGCCACAGCCTCCAAAGCCTGTTGCTCTCCCTCGACGGGTGCCAGCAAAAGACCCCCCCCCTCCCCTCCTCTGGGCTCCTCCTGGGTGTGGAAGGAAGGCCAGTGCAGGGGAAGGCAAAACAGCACCCCCAGCTGGAGAAATTTACCAGAGGAAGCGCTTCTCTTGGGAATTCCTCTGCCGATTCAGCTCTACCCTCTGCTTCCACTCTTCCCGACGCGCTTGGTAAGTCTCCAAGACTTGCAGGGTGTGGCTTGCTCGTACAGAAAGCTGCCTGCAAGAGCAGGGAAAAAGTTCCCTCTCCCCTTCTGGCTGAGGCCCTCCTGCCTCTCCCCTCCACCAGCCCCTGCACACCCGCTCCCGCTGGCGGTGCCCGCAGCCTTCAACTTGCCCCATGCAGCTTGGGGCTGCCTGGCATCGGGGCCTTGCCCAAGGCATTGCCACGTCAACAGAAATCAGGGGACACCATACCCAGCCCCATGGCTCAGGAACTGCGCTTCCTCACACCTCGGACAGGTGCTGCCACTGCACCTTTCCAGGCCGGGGCTGGGGCCGGGGCCGGGGCCCGGGCCCGGGCACACTTACTCTTTGTGCAGCCGCGGCAGTCTCTCGGGCTTCCTCTTCTCTGCTCGGGGCACGAAGGCAGCAGTGCTCGCCTCTTTCCCAAGCGGGGGCCCTGGTGAGGCTGGCCGAACCTCCGGCAGTGGTTCAGCATGCCGCCAAGCCTGCGTTGGCGCCAGAGGACAACTCTGAAGCTGCTTCTCACCTCCCTCACGTGCTCTCAACTCTCAGCACGGGGAGAAGCCAGCCACTACAGGGCCTGTGCGTCCCCCCAGCACACTTGTGTCTGCTTTGCCCTCAGAAAGCCCCATGAGGAGCACAGCGCCAGGCAGGGACCCTGCACTCGTAGCCTGGCCACGCTTCACCACACTTCCCTGCTGGCCCCTCTGCTTACCTGTGCTGCCTTGTGCTGATGCCCGCAAGCAGGAATTGCAGTTCGAGGTCTGCCTTGAGCAGGTCCTTCCTGCTTGCCGTCCTCTTCCGCCTTAGAGGAGCTCTCCCGAATTGTCTGCAGCCGGCTAAAAACACACAAGCCGCGTGAGCTGATTGGAGTTCCGGATGAGGCTGTTCTGCATCTTGCGCTCACAAGCGGCTCGGGGCCAGCCTCTGCAGCACAAGGCAGTTCTGCTGGAGCATTTGGTGTAGCTGAGTCCTTGCGTTCATGTCAACAGTGAGGAAAGAAAGCCTTGAGCTGCAGCACTGGCAGCGGGCCCAGGAGGCCCTAAGGAAAGCTCGGGATGCCCCGGTGTGGGCCCTCTCTGGGTGGCACAAGGGGAAAACCAATGCCGTTTGCAGCACCCAGAGCCTGCAGAGACCACTAGCCACCTCCTGCCAAAGGCACTGAAGTCAGGGACGTGCTCAGAAAGACTCTGTTTTGGGGTGAAACGGGACTATTAGTGGGGGAGCCACTGTCGGGGAAGGAGGAAGTGTACTAGGCACACAAGCAAGCCCGGCATGCAGTTCTCTCTGGTATGTAGTTCTCTCTGGCACTCCTCCTGTGCCAGACAACCGCCACACCCCTGCCCCTGCCACCCCAGCCCAATAACCTTCGGAAGAAATTCACAGGCATTACGTCCAACCTAAAAAGCAGGGAAAACAGACCCTACTCTCTGCTGCTGGGGCAGGGGCTTCTGACTTTCACATTCCTCTGAGAAGTGCTCTCATTCCCACTGCAACCAAAGGAGGGCCCTTCACACCCATAGGGGAGCAGAAAAACACCCGCCACTGCTGCAGTACTTCTTGCATCAACGCCAGTCCCTGGGACACCACTTGACAACCTCACAGACTTCATACCCACAGAGCGTACAGAAACAGAAACAGCTCCCTCCCTCCCAGAAGCCCAAAAGCACACGGCCACCCGCATGCTTTGCTCCAAGAGCCTCACCTGGCAGCTGGCTTGTTTCCCCTGCTTTCCCATGCCTTTCCTCCCTTCCAGCTGGCCCCAGAGAACGGGGGTGGAGAAAGCCTTTCTCGAGACAGGAGGCGCCCACCACAAGCACTGCCTGGAAGTAGCAAGGCAGAGGAGGCTCCTCAGCAAGCATCGTTCTTTGTCACCATTTGAACAAGAAGGACAGGCAGCTGTGCTCCAGCATCGGACCAAAGAGCCCAATTCCCTTGGAGCTTTGCTCCCAAGCAGGTCTTAGGCCCTTGCTGGCGCACGATCGCGTCCAGCCTTTCCTTTCTGCAGGGCAGTCTTCTGCCCTAGAGTTCTGTGCTGCTTCTACTGCTTTCTCTAGCCCTTAGGCTTCAAAAAGGGGACATGGCTGGCAGGTCCTGGGGACCTCATGCTACTCTCTCCTTTGGCGTGGCTGCAGGCTGGAGGGCAGAGTGTCACACGAGAAGGGGAACAGATTCCTGCCCATCTCTAAGGCGCTCACATGCACAGACTTGCAAGCTAGAGCAGGGCCCCGAGTGCCAGGGCAAAGTGCCCCTCAGCAGTGGCAGCTGCAGTTGGAGCTGCACAACTGCCCCGAGAGCCCCTTCCAGGAGGAGTGCCCCCAGATCTGTCGTGATGAGCAAAGAGAGGCACAGGAGAAGCAGGCCACTAGGCCAGGCACGGCATGTTAAGCTTGCCTCCAGCCCCTCCGCTGCACAGGACAAAAGGAAAACAAACACACCTCTCTCACCAGCCAGCTGGCACTTTACCTTTTCCCTCAGTCTGCTTGTTCTGCTCCCTGTCTTTTGCCGGCCCGCCTTTGGCAGCCTCCCGACACCCTCCGGAGGAAGATGCTGGTCGCACAGGCACAGGCGTGATGACCTCACCCTCACTCCTGGAAACAAGAAAGGGACGAGAGAGACGCTGACAGCAGAGCCTTGCAGAAACCTCCTCTACATGCTTGCCCTCCATCTAGAAAGAGAAAGTCACCAAAAGACTTGTTGGCCGCCCTTCACGTTGCAGTCGGACAGAGTCTACGCAAGAAACAACCCCTTCAAAGAACTCCAAGAGCACAAGGTCACCCTCAGCCTTTTCTCCAAGAGCCTCACCTGGCAGGCAACTTCCTTCCTTTGCTTTTCCACTCCTCCTGCTTTCTCCCCCCAGCACCAGGTGACGCAGGTGGCAAAGGCCTTTCTTGAGCAAGCAGGCATGCAGCAGGAGCACTCCCTGCAGGCAGGAAAGGAGAAGGCTCTGCAGAAAGCGTCTTTGGGAGCACTTGGTCCAGAACGACAGGCAGATCTGCTCCAGCACCGCATCAAACAGCCTGATCCCCCGGGAGCCGCGCTCTCTAAGAGCTCTTGCTCCCTAGCACTTCCTTGGCACACCTTAGCAGCCTCTTAGCAGTCCACCTTAGCAGCCTCTTAGCAGTCCTCTCCAGGCAATCTTGCTCCCCACCTTCACACGCCCGGCATCCGCCAGAGAGGCAGACCCCCTCCAGCACTGACACCTCGGGCCCAAATGTCCTAAAGCGAAAGAGGAGCTTGCGCTGGCCACCAGGGCGCAGCACCCCGGGGCAAAACTCTCCCAGGCAGCACATCCTGACCAGGGCTCCAACCACCTACCTACTGCCGAGGACCAACGGAACAAACACGCGCACACACACAAACACACGCCCGCCTGCACACCCTCCTCTCGCTCGCCAGTCACCTGTGGCCTGACCTTTTCCGTCCGCCCGCTCTTCCTCTTTCAGGCGTGTCCGGGATCCCTTGCAGGAAGAGGCCACTTGCTGCTTCTCACGGGGAAGCTTCAACTCAAATCTGGAAATGACAAGACGCCACGGTGAAGAGAAGGCACCACTTCCCCTTTGCCTCCTGCCGGCCTTGTACTCAGAAAGAAGGCCTTTCGGGGCACGTGGGGCCCTCCAGGCTCACCCAAGACATGCTTAGGTCACAAACACAGGCCCTGTATGGATCGGGTGCCTTCCACACGATGCCTTTCCTCGGCCAGCCACACACAGCACATTCGGGAACCTTGGCTTTTGGAAGCCTCACCCACAAGAAGGAGACCAGTCACAGGAAAATGTGGCCCCCATTCCTCTCTAGGCCTAAGATTGGTTAGCAGTGCCAAACACCGCCACTATTGCCTGTTCCACCCTGGGGAGACCCCCAGAGTCCCAAGTACTTGCAGACAGCAAGCTAGGAAAGAGTTGCTCCGCAGCAAGTCCTTCCTGAGGAGACAAGCTCCAGCAGGACGCTGCTACCAAGCACGAGCTGAGAAGCAAACGTACCGTGGCAACATGAAGACGCTTCTGGGACCCATGCGGAAAGCCGCGCTCCTTCTTCCTTTTACCACCAGGTGTCTCGTCCCTGGCGTCTGAAACAGACACCGAGGTACGTGAGAGCATGCCAGCGCCATTACTGCCTTGCTCCTAAAGGCAGCAAATCTTTCTTGGGCTCAGGGAAGATGCTGCCCCTGGGACACCCTGAAACAAAGCTGTCTTTCCAAATACTAGCCCTCAACGAGGAAAGCAGAAGATGCCCAGCTCAGAGTGCAGAAGGAGGAACACCGTTGCCAGGCGCTTTGCAAGGGCGAGACTCAAGACGGTCAAGGAGGACGCTCCTTCTCTCTGCCTGCAGACATCAGGCACAGGAGAAGGCGTGTGGTTCACCAGGGTTTCTGCAGGCTGGCGTTTGCCTCTGGAAGGTCTTGCTCTGCCCCTTCTTGGAAAGACAACTCCTGGCTCAGGCGTGCTCTTAGCCCCACAGTGTCTCCAAGCATTCACATGCTTGCATCCATCGCGTGGAAGAGCAGAAAGAGCCGGCCCTTGCTCGGCCTCTGCCCGGTGGCTAAGACCTGCGGGTGCCAACTCCCTCATGGGGGTGCAAGCAGCTGGGCAGGGCCTGATGAGGGATCTTTGGGAACACAGCCTGACCCAAAGGCCCTGGCCCTGGCCCAGAGAACACGCTGGGCAGAGCCCCCCAAGACAGCAGCAGAGAGAAGGAAGAGACAGGCCCGGGAACCAGTGGCTGGGCTACAGCCTTCTTGCATCTCTCTGAGCAAATCTGCTGGCCCTCTGCAGGAGCGAGCCCTTCAGCTCTGACTGCTTTCACATCGCAGCTGCCTAAGGACACCTGGCAGCTTGCGCTCAAGGACAGGGCCCCACGAGAGAGCTGGGGAAGGGCGTTGGGCTGGCGCAAGGAGACATGCCAAGCAGCGGGCGGATGCACGCGTGGCCCAGAAGAGCCTCGCTCATGCCGCAAGGGCCTCCAGGGGCCCTGGGAAGGCCTGATTAGCGCCAGAGTCATCGACTTACCCCCAGCAGAGCTTCTAGCAGCTTTCCAGTGCCATCCATGCTGAGGAGGAAGTCGTCATAAAACCTCATTGTCACTTCCTTCTTCCGTACAGAAAGAATGCCAATGCCCTTGAAGACAAAGTCCACGTCCTGTCTTTTTGACATGGCCCAGAAGAACGCCATCGCGGTCTCATGTATGGAACACTGCACCGTTGTCAAAGGCATGCGGGCACACACGGAGAGATTCTTGTACTGCAGAGGGACTATTCTTACATCACCTAGACCGCAGCAAAAGACGAACAACGTCACCTCGGCAGCAGGCTCCAAGAACAAGGGGACAAGACTTTCTGGCAAGACGCTGCTGCTACAGAGCAGGCTCTTGAATCCCCTGCTGCAGCGCCTAGGAGCGGTTTATGGAGTCCCTCCTGGGAAGAGGCCGAGCACTCTGCAAACTCACGGGCTCAGGGGGGCAGCAGTCATTTGGCCAGGGCAGGAAGCAAAAGAAGAAAACTAACCATCCCGTAGGAACCCTTGACCGGAGGGCAGGACAAGGCGGGCAGATGGGTGCAGGGCCCACGACAAAGGGCCCGGCGCCACGCCATTGTGCCCTCTGGCTAAGCCGATGCCACGTCGATAGATACAAGGGCGAAGCAAAGTGCAAGGACGGCACCGCCGCCCGTAAGGACCATTCGGCCCCTCTGGCCCTTGGTAGCCAGCAAAAGTCTCCCTGCGCTGCTGGGGCCAGCGGCCTATCCCTCCCACGCACCCCGCTGCAGGCGTATTACTAGCAAAGCACACCCGGGGGCCCCTCTGAGCACCTGCTCCTGGCTGGCCTGTCCAGCTCAAACAAGCCAAAGTTGCTCTCAGGCCACTTTGAGGCGTTCAGCCATGTCTTCAGAGCAGTTGGCCTGCCCCTCAAGCTTGGGGCAAGGGCAGGCAAAGGTTTTTAACCTGTCTTCTTACCAGGAATGTCTTCTTGAGCGCCCCTGGCCTGGTATTCCTGGGCAACAACCTCCGAAATACGAAACATGGGTCTCCGAACGATCGAAAGCTCCCCGTTCACGGAGCACTCGGAGTGCTTCAGAACATAGAACACCCCCACTCCTAGTATCTTGACACCCTGAGAACAGCAGCAAAGAGGGAGAGAAGGAACAAGCATCAGTAGCCTGGAGACACAAAAACTGTCCGATGGCTTGCCAGAGCGTGGGGGCTGCTGCTCTGCGCCCTGCCCACCCCTAGCATGCCGAGGGCAAGATGGGCCACTTGGGAAAGCTTTGGAGAGAAAGCACATACTCCAGACCTTTCTTTCCTCTTGCTCCTCTGCTCTCCTCAAAAATCTCTTTGCACAAGCAACAGCAGAGACAACATTCCTCCCCTCCATACAGGTGGGGGGGAGGTGGTGGCAGGGAGGGGAGCAGGGGGCATTTCCAACAGTGGGCACCAAGTCCTTGGCACTCTATGGCACAGGGATGTCAGGGCCAGGCAAACCGCCAGCATTTCAGGAGGGGAGGAACAGGACACAAGACCCACCTTGTTCTCTGCCAAGCGCTCTAGAATGTATTCTGAGACGCTGTCCCAAATGCTAACAATCTCTGGAAAGCAAGGCAAAGAGGTATCATGCGCCAAGTCGGCAAGCTCACTACCTTTCAGCACCCCGCTCCCCAGGCAGGTGGCAAGTGCAGGTGAGATGAAACGTACCGCCACCCCAAGCCAAAACAAGGCGCTCCCCAGGACGGCCCTTCCGGACCTCAGCCGCAAGGACACTGCAGGGACGCCTCCGCCCACTTCTAAGCAAGGCTCCTGTCCTTTCAGGTGGCCATGCCAAAGGGCGACCCACCCGCTCGGGAAACGGGGACTAGGTTCCCACAGCAGCGAGAAGACCGTGCAGTGCCTACCCACAGGAGTCACCCACGCTCAGGGCAGCCCCAGCTGCCTCCCCTGCAGGGACCATTTTCACCTCCATTCAACGCCTGCACACACACACGCTCTGCACGGCCACCCGAGCAGCCCCAGCCCTTTCAGCCAGCTGCCAGCTCAGGGCACGCAATCCCCACTGCGAGGCAACCCACGGCTTCTGCCTGCACGTGCCCTGGAAGGCACGGGCAGAGGAAGCTCCTCAGGACAACGAGCCAGCCGGCCCGGCTGCCGAACTCACCCCTGGGCTGCCAACGGTCAAGCGGCCTGCTCTCCCGTGCCACCCACTCGCCCTGTCCAGCCCTCCCCTACAGAGCCCAGCGCTTCCATTGCCTGTCTCGCAGCTCATACCGTCTACAGCCTTACCGTAACGGTTGAGATTCCTGAGCGTTGGAAACATGTCATGCCACAGTTTCGCCATCTTCGCGCCCCCTCGCGCTCAATGGGGCCCTGTAGCAGGAGGGTGACGAGGAAACTTCTCCTCCCAGGAGCCGCCTCCGCCTCCTCCTCTGCACTTCCCCAGGTAGGCTCCAGCGCTGTCGCGCGGCCTCCCTTCGCCCTCTCGGTGCGCTGCAAAGCAGCTCCTCCAGAGAAGAGCGGTGGCGAGAGCAGCCCCAGCACCTGCACGTGCCAAGGCCTCGCAGGGAAGTGTGGGCAGGGCTCGGGGGCCCCGTGGCGGGAGGGGAGCTGTGACTGTGATGCGACATGTCCCACTGTGAGCCCAGCCCGTGTCACCAAGGGGCTCACAGGCACCCTTACCGTCCAAAGCATTTCTCTTGGGCCCACAGGAGGGGCAATTTCACAGCCCCAGAGCAGCCAGACCGCAAAGGGGTTTCAGCAGGTCTCCGCTCTGACCTCCTGCTGCAAGTGCGGCTGACCAGAGCAGACTTCCCAGGCCCGGGCGCCACTGAGGGGCCACTGGCTCCATGGATTCCCCCACCACCCCGGGCCCCTGGGCCAGTGCTCCACCACCCTTAGGCTACAGCGCTTTTCCCCGTCTCTCATGGCAATTGCCCCCACTGCCACTACTGCCATTGCCCATCCTCCCGGCCCCCCCCACCCGGCACCTCTGGGAAGGCTCTGCCTCCACCCTCTCACCCCCCTCCCGTTAGGCCCCTGCCGCCTGATCCTCTTGCGCCTTCTCTTCTCCCGGCTCAACAGCCCCACGCCCTCAGCCTCTCCTCGCACTGCTGGGCTCCAGCTGCCCACCAGCTCCCAGCCCGCCCCACAACGAACGGCTCCTCCAGGGCCACGCTCCCTTCCTGGTGTCCCTGCCCCCCTGCAGCTCCCCCACGGGCCACAGTCCCCTCAGAGGCGCACCTCCTCTGGCATGAAGCGCCTCCTTCCAAAAGTACCTCTCCAGCCATGTCCCCAGCAACGGCTCCTTGCACGGCTCGCCTTCGCTTCCTTCTGCTTTTCTCCAGAAACACGCCTCTGCACCCTTCTCCTCACGAGTGCCCCTTCGTGTGGCCTCCTGTGGCTCCACGGAGGCCGCCCCCAGCTGCGGGATCTGCGGCCCTGCCGCCGCATGCCCCAGGCAGGGGCCGGGCCTCAGTGCCCCGCTCCTCCCTCCCTCCCTCCCTGCCTGCCTGCCTGCCTGCCTGCCCGCCCGCTGCCCCAGCGTTGGGGGAAAGCCTTGCCCGGGCCCTGGGCGGCGCTGCGGGCTCCCTGCTGTGCCCAGAGCCCCCGGCCCCGCACGGGCAGCCCCGAGCAGCACGCCCAGGTGGCACTGCTTGCTGCGCAGTAAGGACTGGTGCCAGGGACTGTCGGGGATGGGGGAGGCCCCACTGCCCGCGGGCAGGCGGGAGGCAGGCAGCGTTGAGCCGGGGCCCGGCAGCCCACCGGGAGCTGGTGGGGGTGTGGGGCAGAGCCATAGCAAGGGAAGGGGCCAGAGTGCAGGAGGCAATCCCAGGTGCCCCTTCCCCGAGCAGAGGGGCCTGGGAGAAGGCAGGGGGTCAGGGCCGGGCCGGGGGCTGGTGGCCGGGTGCTTGGCAGCGCCATGCTGACCTGCTCATGCCAGGGCATGGCTGCTTTGCGCCGATTGCAGGCAGTGTCCCCCCGCGGAGGAGCTGGCCCCTGCTGGCTTCCCCTTGGGCCATGCAGCTGCCTGCCAGTGCTCAAGGTCCCGCCGGGGCTCCAGCGACGCTGGGAGAGGTGCCGAGGGGGCACCGGCTGCTGCTAGCAACTTCCTGGGGACCCCTGAGGCAGTGGCTGGTGCTGAGGGAAGGGCAGCGGGCAAGGAGCTGCAGGCAGCACTTGTTTGACCCATGCGTTGCCTCTGCTTGCAGGCCACACTGCCCAAGGCATTGGGACTTGAGCGCGGCAGCCAGGCGAGGCAGGGCAGCTGCCGCTGAGGCAGCAGAGCCAAGCCCCAAGCCCCTCCGCTCAGTGAGGCTTGGGAAGGGCAGAGCTGGGAGAAGCTGGTGCCCCTCAAACCTCGTTCTCCCAGCAGAGCAGAGGGCACGTAAGGCAGCGCTTTCAGCCAGTGAAAATTGCTGGCTCATGCCTTCCTTTTTCAGAGGCCTGGTTTGCGCAAGGCCAGCGGTGCTGCCTGCCCACCAGTGCCCACCCAGGCTGCGGTCGGAGGAGACCTGCTCCTTGCATTGGTCCCGACCAGAGTTCGGCACCAGAAGACACAGCCCCTGAGGGGGCACCGCAGCACACAAGTGTGGCTTGGCATGCCTGGCTCACCAGCAGAAAGGGACCATGCAGACTAAGGTGGAGTCAATCAGCCAGAACGGAGCACAGAGCAACAATACAGTTGAAAACACAAAGCCTAGCTAAGTGTGTGTGAGGTTCCCCGTGGGGAGCCCCGTGATGCTTCTGGGGAGGCCTTGGGCAGGGAGGTGCCTCCTGCCGAGGCCCCCGGCAGCTGGGATGTCGGCTGCAGGGCTTTCGGCAGCTCCAGCTTCCCTCTTCCTGCCCTGCCAGGGGTGAAGGCCAGGCTGCCTGCAGGGATGGGCTACTGCCGCCCCCAGGCCTCCTGAGGAGGGGCAGTGCAGCCCCAAAACCGCCTTGCAAAGCCGGCAGCCCTGGGCGTGGGCTGAGGTGGGTGCCAGGGTGCACGCTGGAGCGCAGACTCTGGGATCCACAGGCCTCCAAGGCCAGGGCCTGCAGGGCCAGGGCAGGGATGACGAGGCTCTGGGGCTCTGACCCTGCAAGAGAGACCGCAGGAACACCTTGTGCCGGCCCTGGGCTGAGAGCAGAGGGGAGCAGGAGGCTTCGTGGCCTCCACGCCCCAAACCAACAGCAAATTTGTGCCCAAAAGCTCTCAGAGGAGGCTTCAGTCCCGGTCAGCTGCCCGTGTCCTGCACTGATTTCGTATGCTCAAACCTTGTGATGGGCAGAAGGCAACATGCTTGTACCCCAAGGCAGCCCCCTTTAGTGGCCAAGCCAAGGACCTGCTCTTAGCATCACTGCAGGAGTAACCGTCTAATTAAAGGCTTGCAATTAGCCCACCTCCAATTAGTGCACAGCAACTCAAACAAAGGGTCTTCTTAAAGGACAAGTCTCCTTAATGCAACCTAAATGGTCCTACGTTCCCTGTGCAGGGGCGACCCTTCTAAATCCCCCACCGCCAAGGCTGCGGCGCACATGGGCATGGGCATGGGCATTGGCTTCAGGGTCCCAGCTCCTTCCTCAGTGGGAGGCGGCTGCTGCTGGTGGCTTCCTCCATCGCATAGTTGGGCTGACACTATTAAGCCTGCTCCTAATAGGCTCTCTTAAGGCTAATAATGTGGCATACATAGCCAACAAATGCTAGAAGGAGTCACCAAAACTAAAGCAGCACTTTAAAATGCAACTCCTACATTTAGCATCGAGGAAATAAGCCCCTCCACCTTACTCCCAATTTGACACTCTCGGGAGAGTGCTTTAGGGGATGCTAATGCGTGTTTTGCCCTTCCTTGCTCCAACACGGGTCAGGCTCAGCACAGTGGAGAGGGAAAGACTCTGGCGGGGCGGAGGGGGTGGGGTGCGAGCTTTGTGCTCGCCCAGGGCCCTGCACTGGCCCCCTCCTCTGTCCTGCCCCTGAACATCCCAGACTACGTTGGCTACAGTCGCCTGCTCCTTGCCAGGCCTTTGTGTTGACTCTGATGAGCCTTTGGGCGTTTCATGTCACTCTAGGAGCTGGAAGAGAGCCTGCCTCATGACACGGGGTTGCAAGGAGAGCCACTGGCCGTGGAAGAGGACTGCTTGCCTGGCCTCGCTCAGGAGTCCCATCCTGCCCACCCCGGGCATCTCTCTCTTTCCTGCCCGCTGACACGGTCTTTCTCCGGAGGGAAGCAGTGAGGCTACATCTCCGCACAGTGCTGGGTGGCCTGGGGAAGGCCGGGCACATGCCAAGCGGGGAGCTGGACACAGGTCTCCACCGAGTGCTGTCGGGGGGCTGGCACCGGTGCCTGGGGCACGTGTGCTCCAGGCACTTCCCAAATAAGCTCCACTGGTGCGGCCTCCTCTTCACCTGGATGTTGAGTTCCAGGGCCTCCTGCCACGCCTCCTCCAGCAGGAACAGGGCCTGCGCAGGCGTACTGCTTTCCTGCCCTTCAGCCTGCTCCTGGTTGCTGGGGAATGCAGGTGTGCGGGCATGTCCGGGTGTCCTGCCTCATTTCAGCAGGGTCACTTGCTCCTGCTGGTTCCTTCTGTGGCCCCCACCTGGCCTCACAGAGCCCCACATCCTGCCCGTCAACCCCAAGGGGGACGCAAGGCCCTCAGCTCACCCAAGAGAGAACCCCCAACCTCCCTCTGCTCGTCCACCCACCCGCCTCAGCATATAGCACGGCCCAAGGCCCATCCCTGGGCCCTGGCACTGTCACGGTCCCTCTCCTGACCACAGGACCCACTGGCGCTGGTGAGTGCCCAAGCAGTTAGGCCGCTGTCTTTTCTCCCACGGCCAGTGACTTGCAGGGCTGTGCAGGACCCAGGAGTCCTGCTGGCCTGTCCCTCCATAACGTACCAGGGGCAGGGAGTCGCAGAGCTGCACCTCGGAGGTGCTCTGGGGCCTAGCAAGTGCAGGGGACCGGAGGGGGCCTGGGAGCATGCCTGGGGCCACTGGCACATCAGGACAGGGCAGGAGCCCAGGAGGGAGAATCCAAGCACACGGGTAGCAGGCCCGGCCAGCCCTGCCGAGCTCCACTGGGTTGAAGAGCGGCCCAGCAGGGGCTGTGCAGGGCGGGGAAATGGGGACTGCTCCCCAGCCTCACAGCCCCAGCCTGTTGGGCTGAGGGGCTGCCCTGGCCCACAGGGCCCTGGCACACGCGTTTGCACATGGGAAGGGAGGCATCTGCACCTCCAGGCAGCAGTCAGCAGCTGGCAGGGTAGGGAGACTACGGGCCCTGCGGCAGATGAGCAGAGCCCGTGGGAGCACAAGGAACAGCCAAGGGCTGACGGAGGCCCAGGGACAAGCACGGCTCATCCCAGCTTTGCCTGCCTGGAGAGCCCTGCAGCTGCAGCAAAAAGCCAGGCATCTGCACTCCCAGGTGGCCGGCCGCACCGCTCCACCCCACAGCAACTCCCTCCTTTGCCCTTCACCCTTCCCCATGCAACCCTGAGAAGGGCTCCAGCGTCCCTGCACACCAGCCCTCAGAGCACCCCTGGGGCTGTGGGCACGTCAGGTGCAGCTGTGTCCTGGCCACCATGGTGTGCACCGTGCAGTGTCTCTGTGCGTGTGGAGAGCGCGGGCGCGTGTGCGGATGCGTGTGCAGCGTCAATGGTGTGCCGGGCTGGCGCACGAGCACTGTGCAGGTGCAGGCCTGGCTGTGCGGGAGGGTCTTGGTGAGTGAGAGGTGTGAGCTGTGTGCGTAGCCGTCCTGTGGAGGGTAATGAAGGAAGGGGCATGTGTCTGTGCGTGTGTCTGTGCGCTGTGCTGAGAACGGGTTAGGCGGTGGTGTGCATGCACGTGCACTCTGTGGCGCGCGTGCCTGCATGCTGTGGCCCGTGTGTGGGCGATATTCTGTTCAGGCTCTACAAAATAACTGGAGGAGCACATGGGTTTGTACAGCTCTTCCTTTCATCTTTCAGGAGCACGCTTCCAGACTTCGCCGCAATAGTCACGTTTCCTCTGCACCACCAGCAAGTCCTGGTCCCTTTCCCTTTGAGCCTGGAGAGTCATCCGCTGCCCAGGGCTAGGGCATGGAAAAGGAACCGTTTGGTTTCAGGCACAGGCAGAAGGGCACGGAAATGCTGCAGGCCTAGCGCAGGGCACATCTTCTGGCCTCTGCCTCTGCTGGCATTCCTATGCTTTCTCGGATGGGCGAGGGGCCCCCTGGGGTGCGAGGCAAGGACATGACCACATGACTACCACGGGCAGGTAATCAGCCTGCACAGGAGTCAGGCGCGGGATGAGACTTTGCCCCAAACTGGCATCAAAGCACACGGCAAGGCCTCCACGTGTGGAGACTTGGGGAGGCAAGGACGGAGCATGCCTTTGGAAAAGGGAGAGCCAAAGCGTCGCTCCAGGAATCCTGTCACCTTGGGTCGCCCCCGTGTTCTGGTCCCACCTGGGAATCCTACCCCTGAGAGCCCAACACCTGCCCCTGGGCTGGAAGGCTGCCTGCTCCCAGGCCACAGCCTCCAAAGCCTGTTGCTCTCCCTCGACGGGTGCCAGCAAAAGACCCCCCCCCTCCCCTCCTCTGGGCTCCTCCTGGGTGTGGAAGGAAGGCCAGTGCAGGGGAAGGCAAAACAGCACCCCCAGCTGGAGAAATTTACCAGAGGAAGCGCTTCTCTTGGGAATTCCTCTGCCGATTCAGCTCTACCCTCTGCTTCCACTCTTCCCGACGCGCTTGGTAAGTCTCCAAGACTTGCAGGGTGTGGCTTGCTCGTACAGAAAGCTGCCTGCAAGAGCAGGGAAAAAGTTCCCTCTCCCCTTCTGGCTGAGGCCCTCCTGCCTCTCCCCTCCACCAGCCCCTGCACACCCGCTCCCGCTGGCGGTGCCCGCAGCCTTCAACTTGCCCCATGCAGCTTGGGGCTGCCTGGCATCGGGGCCTTGCCCAAGGCATTGCCACGTCAACAGAAATCAGGGGACACCATACCCAGCCCCATGGCTCAGGAACTGCGCTTCCTCACACCTCGGACAGGTGCTGCCACTGCACCTTTCCAGGCCGGGGCTGGGGCCGGGGCCGGGGCCCGGGCCCGGGCACACTTACTCTTTGTGCAGCCGCGGCAGTCTCTCGGGCTTCCTCTTCTCTGCTCGGGGCACGAAGGCAGCAGTGCTCGCCTCTTTCCCAAGCGGGGGCCCTGGTGAGGCTGGCCGAACCTCCGGCAGTGGTTCAGCATGCCGCCAAGCCTGCGTTGGCGCCAGAGGACAACTCTGAAGCTGCTTCTCACCTCCCTCACGTGCTCTCAACTCTCAGCACGGGGAGAAGCCAGCCACTACAGGGCCTGTGCGTCCCCCCAGCACACTTGTGTCTGCTTTGCCCTCAGAAAGCCCCATGAGGAGCACAGCGCCAGGCAGGGACCCTGCACTCGTAGCCTGGCCACGCTTCACCACACTTCCCTGCTGGCCCCTCTGCTTACCTGTGCTGCCTTGTGCTGATGCCCGCAAGCAGGAATTGCAGTTCGAGGTCTGCCTTGAGCAGGTCCTTCCTGCTTGCCGTCCTCTTCCGCCTTAGAGGAGCTCTCCCGAATTGTCTGCAGCCGGCTAAAAACACACAAGCCGCGTGAGCTGATTGGAGTTCCGGATGAGGCTGTTCTGCATCTTGCGCTCACAAGCGGCTCGGGGCCAGCCTCTGCAGCACAAGGCAGTTCTGCTGGAGCATTTGGTGTAGCTGAGTCCTTGCGTTCATGTCAACAGTGAGGAAAGAAAGCCTTGAGCTGCAGCACTGGCAGCGGGCCCAGGAGGCCCTAAGGAAAGCTCGGGATGCCCCGGTGTGGGCCCTCTCTGGGTGGCACAAGGGGAAAACCAATGCCGTTTGCAGCACCCAGAGCCTGCAGAGACCACTAGCCACCTCCTGCCAAAGGCACTGAAGTCAGGGACGTGCTCAGAAAGACTCTGTTTTGGGGTGAAACGGGACTATTAGTGGGGGAGCCACTGTCGGGGAAGGAGGAAGTGTACTAGGCACACAAGCAAGCCCGGCATGCAGTTCTCTCTGGTATGTAGTTCTCTCTGGCACTCCTCCTGTGCCAGACAACCGCCACACCCCTGCCCCTGCCACCCCAGCCCAATAACCTTCGGAAGAAATTCACAGGCATTACGTCCAACCTAAAAAGCAGGGAAAACAGACCCTACTCTCTGCTGCTGGGGCAGGGGCTTCTGACTTTCACATTCCTCTGAGAAGTGCTCTCATTCCCACTGCAACCAAAGGAGGGCCCTTCACACCCATAGGGGAGCAGAAAAACACCCGCCACTGCTGCAGTACTTCTTGCATCAACGCCAGTCCCTGGGACACCACTTGACAACCTCACAGACTTCATACCCACAGAGCGTACAGAAACAGAAACAGCTCCCTCCCTCCCAGAAGCCCAAAAGCACACGGCCACCCGCATGCTTTGCTCCAAGAGCCTCACCTGGCAGCTGGCTTGTTTCCCCTGCTTTCCCATGCCTTTCCTCCCTTCCAGCTGGCCCCAGAGAACGGGGGTGGAGAAAGCCTTTCTCGAGACAGGAGGCGCCCACCACAAGCACTGCCTGGAAGTAGCAAGGCAGAGGAGGCTCCTCAGCAAGCATCGTTCTTTGTCACCATTTGAACAAGAAGGACAGGCAGCTGTGCTCCAGCATCGGACCAAAGAGCCCAATTCCCTTGGAGCTTTGCTCCCAAGCAGGTCTTAGGCCCTTGCTGGCGCACGATCGCGTCCAGCCTTTCCTTTCTGCAGGGCAGTCTTCTGCCCTAGAGTTCTGTGCTGCTTCTACTGCTTTCTCTAGCCCTTAGGCTTCAAAAAGGGGACATGGCTGGCAGGTCCTGGGGACCTCATGCTACTCTCTCCTTTGGCGTGGCTGCAGGCTGGAGGGCAGAGTGTCACACGAGAAGGGGAACAGATTCCTGCCCATCTCTAAGGCGCTCACATGCACAGACTTGCAAGCTAGAGCAGGGCCCCGAGTGCCAGGGCAAAGTGCCCCTCAGCAGTGGCAGCTGCAGTTGGAGCTGCACAACTGCCCCGAGAGCCCCTTCCAGGAGGAGTGCCCCCAGATCTGTCGTGATGAGCAAAGAGAGGCACAGGAGAAGCAGGCCACTAGGCCAGGCACGGCATGTTAAGCTTGCCTCCAGCCCCTCCGCTGCACAGGACAAAAGGAAAACAAACACACCTCTCTCACCAGCCAGCTGGCACTTTACCTTTTCCCTCAGTCTGCTTGTTCTGCTCCCTGTCTTTTGCCGGCCCGCCTTTGGCAGCCTCCCGACACCCTCCGGAGGAAGATGCTGGTCGCACAGGCACAGGCGTGATGACCTCACCCTCACTCCTGGAAACAAGAAAGGGACGAGAGAGACGCTGACAGCAGAGCCTTGCAGAAACCTCCTCTACATGCTTGCCCTCCATCTAGAAAGAGAAAGTCACCAAAAGACTTGTTGGCCGCCCTTCACGTTGCAGTCGGACAGAGTCTACGCAAGAAACAACCCCTTCAAAGAACTCCAAGAGCACAAGGTCACCCTCAGCCTTTTCTCCAAGAGCCTCACCTGGCAGGCAACTTCCTTCCTTTGCTTTTCCACTCCTCCTGCTTTCTCCCCCCAGCACCAGGTGACGCAGGTGGCAAAGGCCTTTCTTGAGCAAGCAGGCATGCAGCAGGAGCACTCCCTGCAGGCAGGAAAGGAGAAGGCTCTGCAGAAAGCGTCTTTGGGAGCACTTGGTCCAGAACGACAGGCAGATCTGCTCCAGCACCGCATCAAACAGCCTGATCCCCCGGGAGCCGCGCTCTCTAAGAGCTCTTGCTCCCTAGCACTTCCTTGGCACACCTTAGCAGCCTCTTAGCAGTCCACCTTAGCAGCCTCTTAGCAGTCCTCTCCAGGCAATCTTGCTCCCCACCTTCACACGCCCGGCATCCGCCAGAGAGGCAGACCCCCTCCAGCACTGACACCTCGGGCCCAAATGTCCTAAAGCGAAAGAGGAGCTTGCGCTGGCCACCAGGGCGCAGCACCCCGGGGCAAAACTCTCCCAGGCAGCACATCCTGACCAGGGCTCCAACCACCTACCTACTGCCGAGGACCAACGGAACAAACACGCGCACACACACAAACACACGCCCGCCTGCACACCCTCCTCTCGCTCGCCAGTCACCTGTGGCCTGACCTTTTCCGTCCGCCCGCTCTTCCTCTTTCAGGCGTGTCCGGGATCCCTTGCAGGAAGAGGCCACTTGCTGCTTCTCACGAGGAAGCTTCAACTCAAATCTGGAAATGACAAGACGCCACGGTGAAGAGAAGGCACCACTTCCCCTTTGCCTCCTGCCGGCCTTGTACTCAGAAAGAAGGCCTTTCGGGGCACGTGGGGCCCTCCAGGCTCACCCAAGACATGCTTAGGTCACAAACACAGGCCCTGTATGGATCGGGTGCCTTCCACACGATGCCTTTCCTCGGCCAGCCACACACAGCACATTCGGGAACCTTGGCTTTTGGAAGCCTCACCCACAAGAAGGAGACCAGTCACAGGAAAATGTGGCCCCCATTCCTCTCTAGGCCTAAGATTGGTTAGCAGTGCCAAACACCGCCACTATTGCCTGTTCCACCCTGGGGAGACCCCCAGAGTCCCAAGTACTTGCAGACAGCAAGCTAGGAAAGAGTTGCTCCGCAGCAAGTCCTTCCTGAGGAGACAAGCTCCAGCAGGACGCTGCTACCAAGCACGAGCTGAGAAGCAAACGTACCGTGGCAACATGAAGACGCTTCTGGGACCCATGCGGAAAGCCGCGCTCCTTCTTCCTTTTACCACCAGGTGTCTCGTCCCTGGCGTCTGAAACAGACACCGAGGTACGTGAGAGCATGCCAGCGCCATTACTGCCTTGCTCCTAAAGGCAGCAAATCTTTCTTGGGCTCAGGGAAGATGCTGCCCCTGGGACACCCTGAAACAAAGCTGTCTTTCCAAATACTAGCCCTCAACGAGGAAAGCAGAAGATGCCCAGCTCAGAGTGCAGAAGGAGGAACACCGTTGCCAGGCGCTTTGCAAGGGCGAGACTCAAGACGGTCAAGGAGGACGCTCCTTCTCTCTGCCTGCAGACATCAGGCACAGGAGAAGGCGTGTGGTTCACCAGGGTTTCTGCAGGCTGGCGTTTGCCTCTGGAAGGTCTTGCTCTGCCCCTTCTTGGAAAGACAACTCCTGGCTCAGGCGTGCTCTTAGCCCCACAGTGTCTCCAAGCATTCACATGCTTGCATCCATCGCGTGGAAGAGCAGAAAGAGCCGGCCCTTGCTCGGCCTCTGCCCGGTGGCTAAGACCTGCGGGTGCCAACTCCCTCATGGGGGTGCAAGCAGCTGGGCAGGGCCTGATGAGGGATCTTTGGGAACACAGCCTGACCCAAAGGCCCTGGCCCTGGCCCAGAGAACACGCTGGGCAGAGCCCCCCAAGACAGCAGCAGAGAGAAGGAAGAGACAGGCCCGGGAACCAGTGGCTGGGCTACAGCCTTCTTGCATCTCTCTGAGCAAATCTGCTGGCCCTCTGCAGGAGCGAGCCCTTCAGCTCTGACTGCTTTCACATCGCAGCTGCCTAAGGACACCTGGCAGCTTGCGCTCAAGGACAGGGCCCCACGAGAGAGCTGGGGAAGGGCGTTGGGCTGGCGCAAGGAGACATGCCAAGCAGCGGGCGGATGCACGCGTGGCCCAGAAGAGCCTCGCTCATGCCGCAAGGGCCTCCAGGGGCCCTGGGAAGGCCTGATTAGCGCCAGAGTCATCGACTTACCCCCAGCAGAGCTTCTAGCAGCTTTCCAGTGCCATCCATGCTGAGGAGGAAGTCGTCATAAAACCTCATTGTCACTTCCTTCTTCCGTACAGAAAGAATGCCAATGCCCTTGAAGACAAAGTCCACGTCCTGTCTTTTTGACATGGCCCAGAAGAACGCCATCGCGGTCTCATGTATGGAACACTGCACCGTTGTCAAAGGCATGCGGGCACACACGGAGAGATTCTTGTACTGCAGAGGGACTATTCTTACATCACCTAGACCGCAGCAAAAGACGAACAACGTCACCTCGGCAGCAGGCTCCAAGAACAAGGGGACAAGACTTTCTGGCAAGACGCTGCTGCTACAGAGCAGGCTCTTGAATCCCCTGCTGCAGCGCCTAGGAGCGGTTTATGGAGTCCCTCCTGGGAAGAGGCCGAGCACTCTGCAAACTCACGGGCTCAGGGGGGCAGCAGTCATTTGGCCAGGGCAGGAAGCAAAAGAAGAAAACTAACCATCCCGTAGGAACCCTTGACCGGAGGGCAGGACAAGGCGGGCAGATGGGTGCAGGGCCCACGACAAAGGGCCCGGCGCCACGCCATTGTGCCCTCTGGCTAAGCCGATGCCACGTCGATAGATACAAGGGCGAAGCAAAGTGCAAGGACGGCACCGCCGCCCGTAAGGACCATTCGGCCCCTCTGGCCCTTGGTAGCCAGCAAAAGTCTCCCTGCGCTGCTGGGGCCAGCGGCCTATCCCTCCCACGCACCCCGCTGCAGGCGTATTACTAGCAAAGCACACCCGGGGGCCCCTCTGAGCACCTGCTCCTGGCTGGCCTGTCCAGCTCAAACAAGCCAAAGTTGCTCTCAGGCCACTTTGAGGCGTTCAGCCATGTCTTCAGAGCAGTTGGCCTGCCCCTCAAGCTTGGGGCAAGGGCAGGCAAAGGTTTTTAACCTGTCTTCTTACCAGGAATGTCTTCTTGAGCGCCCCTGGCCTGGTATTCCTGGGCAACAACCTCCGAAATACGAAACATGGGTCTCCGAACGATCGAAAGCTCCCCGTTCACGGAGCACTCGGAGTGCTTCAGAACATAGAACACCCCCACTCCTAGTATCTTGACACCCTGAGAACAGCAGCAAAGAGGGAGAGAAGGAACAAGCATCAGTAGCCTGGAGACACAAAAACTGTCCGATGGCTTGCCAGAGCGTGGGGGCTGCTGCTCTGCGCCCTGCCCACCCCTAGCATGCCGAGGGCAAGATGGGCCACTTGGGAAAGCTTTGGAGAGAAAGCACATACTCCAGACCTTTCTTTCCTCTTGCTCCTCTGCTCTCCTCAAAAATCTCTTTGCACAAGCAACAGCAGAGACAACATTCCTCCCCTCCATACAGGTGGGGGGAGGGGGTGGCAGGGAGGGGAGCAGGGGGCATTTCCAACAGTGGGCACCAAGTCCTTGGCACTCTGTGGCACAGGGATGTCAGGGCCAGGCAAACCGCCAGCCTTTCAGGAGGGGAGGAACAGGACACAAGACCCACCTTGTTCTCTGCCAAGCGCTCTAGAATGTATTCTGAGACGCTGTCCCAAATGCTAACAATCTCTGGAAAGCAAGGCAAAGAGGTATCATGCGCCAAGTCGGCAAGCTCACTACCTTTCAGCACCCCGCTCCCCAGGCAGGTGGCAAGTGCAGGTGAGATGAAACGTACCGCCACCCCAAGCCAAAACACGCAAGGCGCTCCCCAGGACGGCCCTTCCGGACCTCAGCCGCAAGGACACTGCAGGGACGCCTCCGCCCACTTCTAAGCAAGGCTCCTGTCCTTTCAGGTGGCCATGCCAAAGGGCGACCCACCCGCTCGGGAAACGGGGACTAGGTTCCCACAGCAGCGAGAAGACCGTGCAGTGCCTACCCACAGGAGTCACCCACGCTCAGGGCAGCCCCAGCTGCCTCCCCTGCAGGGACCATTTTCACCTCCATTCAACGCCTGCACACACACACGCTCTGCACGGCCACCCGAGCAGCCCCAGCCCTTTCAGCCAGCTGCCAGCTCAGGGCACGCAATCCCCACTGCGAGGCAACCCACGGCTTCTGCCTGCACCTGCCCTGGAAGGCACGGGCAGAGGAAGCTCCTCAGGACAACGAGCCAGCCGGCCCGGCTGCCAAACTCACCCCTGGGCTGCCAACGGTCGAGCGGCCTGCTCTCCCGTGCCACCCACTCGCCCTGCCCAGCCCTCCCCTACAGAGCCCAGCGCTTCCATTGCCTGTCTCGCAGCTCATACCGTCTACAGCCTTACCGTAACGGTTGAGATTCCTGAGCGTTGGAAACATGTCATGCCACAGTTTCGCCATCTTCGCGCCCCCTCGCGCTCAATGGGGCCCTGTAGCAGGAGGGTGACGAGGAAACTTCTCCTCCCAGGAGCCGCCTCCGCCTCCTCCTCTGCACTTCCCCAGGTAGGCTCCAGCGCTGTCGCGCGGCCTCCCTTCGCCCTCTCGGTGCGCTGCAAAGCAGCTCCTCCAGAGAAGAGCGCTGGCGAGAGCAGCCCCAGCACCTGCACGTGCCAAGGCCTCGCAGGGAAGTGTGGGCAGGGCTCGGGGGCCCCGTGGCGGGAGGGGAGCTGTGACTGTGATGCGGCATGTCCCACTGTGAGCCCAGCCCGTGTCACCAAGGGGCTCACAGGCACCCTTACCGTCCAAAGCATTTCTCTTGGGCCCACAGGAGGGGCAATTTCACAGCCCCAGAGCAGCCAGACCGCAAAGGGGTTTCAGCAGGTCTCCGCTCTGACCTCCTGCTGCAAGTGCGGCTGACCAGAGCAGACTTCCCAGGCCCGGGCGCCACTGAGGGGCCACTGGCTCCATGGATTCCCCCACCACCCCGGGCCCCTGGGCCAGTGCTCCACCACCCTTAGGCTACAGCGCTTTTCCCCGTCTCTCATGGCAATTGCCCCCACTGCCACTACTGCCATTGCCCATCCTCCCGGCCCCCCCCACCCGGCACCTCTGGGAAGGCTCTGCCTCCACCCTCTCACCCCCCTCCCGTTAGGCCCCTGCCGCCTGATCCTCTTGCGCCTTCTCTTCTCCCGGCTCAACAGCCCCACGCCCTCAGCCTCTCCTCGCACTGCTGGGCTCCAGCTGCCCACCAGCTCCCAGCCCGCCCCACAACGAACGGCTCCTCCAGGGCCACGCTCCCTTCCTGGTGTCCCTGCCCCCCTGCAGCTCCCCCACGGGCCACAGTCCCCTCAGAGGCGCACCTCCTCTGGCATGAAGCGCCTCCTTCCAAAAGTACCTCTCCAGCCATGTCCCCAGCAACGGCTCCTTGCACGGCTCGCCTTCGCTTCCTTCTGCTTTTCTCCAGAAACACGCCTCTGCACCCTTCTCCTCACGAGTGCCCCTTCGTGTGGCCTCCTGTGGCTCCACGGAGGCCGCCCCCAGCTGCGGGATCTGCGGCCCTGCCGCCGCATGCCCCAGGCAGGGGCCGGGCCTCGGGCCTCGGTGCCCCGCTCCTCCCTCCCTCCCTCCCTGCCTGCCTGCCTGCCTGCCTGCCTGCCCGCCCGCTGCCCCAGCGTTGGGGGAAAGCCTTGCCCGGGCCCTGGGCGGCGCTGCGGGCTCCCTGCTGTGCCCAGAGCCCCCGGCCCCGCACGGGCAGCCCCGAGCAGCACGCCCAGGTGGCACTGCTTGCTGCGCAGTAAGGACTGGTGCCAGGGACTGTCGGGGATGGGGGAGGCCCCACTGCCCGCGGGCAGGCGGGAGGCAGGCAGCGTTGAGCCGGGGCCCGGCAGCCCACCGGGAGCTGGTGGGGGTGTGGGGCAGAGCCATAGCAAGGGAAGGGGCCAGAGTGCAGGAGGCAATCCCAGGTGCCCCTTCCCCGAGCAGAGGGGCCTGGGAGAAGGCAGGGGGTCAGGGCCGGGCCGGGGGCTGGTGGCCGGGTGCTTGGCAGCGCCATGCTGACCTGCTCATGCCAGGGCATGGCTGCTTTGCGCCGATTGCAGGCAGTGTCCCCCCGCAGAGGAGCTGGCCCCTGCTGGCTTCCCCTTGGGCCATGCAGCTGCCTGCCAGTGCTCAAGGTCCCGCCGGGGCTCCAGCGACGCTGGGAGAGGTGCCGAGGGGGCACCGGCTGCTGCTAGCAACTTCCCGGGGACCCCTGAGGCAGTGGCTGGTGCTGAGGGAAGGGCAGCGGGCAAGGAGCCGCAGGCAGCACTTGTTTGACCCATGCGTTGCCTCTGCTTGCAGGCCACACTGCCCAAGGCATTGGGACTTGAGCGCGGCAGCCAGGCGAGGCAGGGCAGCTGCCGCTGAGGCAGCAGAGCCAAGCCCCAAGCCCCTCCGCTCGGTGAGGCTTGGGAAGGGCAGAGCTGGGAGAAGCTGGTGCCCCTCAAACCTCGTTCTCCCAGCAGAGCAGAGGGCACGTAAGGCAGAGCTTTCAGCCAGTGAAAATTGCTGGCTCATGCCTTCCTTTTTCAGAGGCCTGGTTTGCGCAAGGCCAGCGGTGCTGCCTGCCCACCAGTGCCCACCCAGGCTGCGGTCGGAGGAGACCTGCTCCTTGCATTGGTCCCGACCAGAGTTCGGCACCAGAAGACACAGCCCCTGAGGGGGCACCGCAGCACACAAGTGTGGCTTGGCATGCCTGGCTCACCAGCAGAAAGGGACCATGCAGACTAAGGTGGAGTCAATCAGCCAGAACGGAGCACAGAGCAACAATACAGTTGAAAACACAAAGCCTAGCTAAGTGTGTGTGAGGTTCCCCGTGGGGAGCCCCGTGATGCTTCTGGGGAGGCCTTGGGCAGGGAGGTGCCTCCTGCCGAGGCCCCCGGCAGCTGGGATGCCGGCTGCAGGGCTTTCGGCAGCTCCAGCTTCCCTCTTCCTGCCCTGCCAGGGGTGAAGGCCAGGCTGCCTGCAGGGATGGGCTACTGCCGCCCCCAGGCCTCCTGAGGAGGGGCAGTGCAGCCCCAAAACCGCCTTGCAAAGCCGGCAGCCCTGGGCGTGGGCTGAGGTGGGTGCCAGGGTGCACGCTGGAGCGCAGACTCTGGGATCCACAGGCCTCCAAGGCCAGGGCCTGCAGGGCCAGGGCAGGGATGACGAGGCTGTGGGGCTCTGACCCTGCAAGAGAGACCGCAGGAACACCTTGTGCTGGCCCTGGGCTGAGAGCAGAGGGGAGCAGGAGGCTTCGTGGCCTCCACGCCCCAAACCAACAGCAAATTTGTGCCCAAAAGCTCTCAGAGGAGGCTTCAGTCCCGGTCAGCTGCCCGTGTCCTGCACTGATTTCGTATGCTCAAACCTTGTGATGGGCAGAAGGCAACATGCTTGTACCCCAAGGCAGCCCCCTTTAGTGGCCAAGCCAAGGACCTGCTCTTAGCATCACTGCAGGAGTAACCGTCTAATTAAAGGCTTGCAATTAGCCCACCTCCAATTAGTGCACAGCAACTCAAACAAAGGGTCTTCTTAAAGGACAAGTCTCCTTAATGCAACCTAAATGGTCCTACGTTCCCTGTGCAGGGGCGACCCTTCTACATCCCCCACCGCCAAGGCTGCGGCGCACATGGGCATGGGCATGGGCATTGGCTTCAGGGTCCCAGCTCCTTCCTCAGTGGGAGGCGGCTGCTGCTGGTGGCTTCCTCCATCGCATAGTTGGGCTGACACTATTAAGCCTGCTCCTAATAGGCTCTCTTAAGGCTAATAATGTGGCATACATAGCCAACAAATGCTAGAAGGAGTCACCAAAACTAAAGCAGCACTTTAAAATGCAACTCCTACATTTAGCATCGAGGAAATAAGCCCCTCCACCTTACTCCCAATTTGACACTCTCGGGAGAGTGCTTTAGGGGATGCTAATGCGTGTTTTGCCCTTCCTTGCTCCAACACGGGTCAGGCTCAGCACAGTGGAGAGGGAAAGACTCTGGCGGGGCGGAGGGGGTGGGGTGCGAGCTTTGTGCTCGCCCAGGGCCCTGCACTGGCCCCCTCCTCTGTCCTGCCCCTGAACATCCCAGACTACGTTGGCTACAGTCGCCTGCTCCTTGCCAGGCCTTTGTGTTGACTCTGATGAGCCTTTGGGCGTTTCATGTCACTCTAGGAGCTGGAAGAGAGCCTGCCTCATGACACGGGGTTGCAAGGAGAGCCACTGGCCGTGGAAGAGGACTGCTTGCCTGGCCTCGCTCAGGAGTCCCATCCTGCCCACCCCGGGCATCTCTCTCTTTCCTGCCCGCTGACACGGTCTTTCTCCGGAGGGAAGCAGTGAGGCTACATCTCCGCACAGTGCTGGGTGGCCTGGGGAAGGCCGGGCACATGCCAAGCGGGGAGCTGGACACAGGTCTCCACCGAGTGCTGTCGGGGGGCTGGCACCGGTGCCTGGGGCACGTGTGCTCCAGGCACTTCCCAAATAAGCTCCACTGGTGCGGCCTCCTCTTCACCTGGATGTTGAGTTCCAGGGCCTCCTGCCACGCCTCCTCCAGCAGGAACAGGGCCTGCGCAGGCGTACTGCTTTCCTGCCCTTCAGCCTGCTCCTGGTTGCTGGGGAATGCAGGTGTGTGGGCATGTCCGGGTGTCCTGCCTCATTTCAGCAGGGTCACTTGCTCCTGCTGGTTCCTTCTGTGGCCCCCACCTGGCCTCACAGAGCCCCACATCCTGCCCGTCAACCCCAAGGGGGACGCAAGGCCCTCAGCTCACCCAAGAGAGAACCCCCAACCTCCCTCTGCTCGTCCACCCACCCGCCTCAGCATATAGCACGGCCCAAGGCCCATCCCTGGGCCCTGGCACTGTCACGGTCCCTCTCCTGACCACAGGACCCACTGGCGCTGGTGAGTGCCCAAGCAGTTAGGCCGCTGTCTTTTCTCCCACGGCCAGTGACTTGCAGGGCTGTGCAGGACCCAGGAGTCCTGCTGGCCTGTCCCTCCATAACGTACCAGGGGCAGGGAGTCGCAGAGCTGCACCTCGGAGGTGCTCTGGGGCCTAGCAAGTGCAGGGGACCGGAGGGGGCCTGGGAGCATGCCTGGGGCCACTGGCACATCAGGACAGGGCAGGAGCCCAGGAGGGAGAATCCAAGCACACGGGTAGCAGGCCCGGCCGGCCCTGCCGAGCTCCACTGGGTTGAAGAGCGGCCCAGCAGGGGCTGTGCAGGGCGGGGAAATGGGGACTGCTCCCCAGCCTCACAGCCCCAGCCTGCGGGGCTGAGGGGCTGCCCTGGCCCACAGGGCCCTGGCACACGCGTTTGCACATGGGAAGGGAGGCATCTGCACCTCCAGGCAGCAGTCAGCGGCTGGCAGGGTAGGGAGACTACGGGCCCTGCGGCAGATGAGCAGAGCCCGTGGGAGCACAAGGAACAGCCAAGGGCTGACGGAGGCCCAGGGACAAGCACGGCTCATCCCAGCTTTGCCTGCCTGGAGAGCCCTGCAGCTGCAGCAAAAAGCCAGGCATCTGCACTCCCAGGTGGCCGGCCGCACCGCTCCACCCCACAGCAACTCCCTCCTTTGCCCTTCACCCTTCCCCATGCAACCCTGAGAAGGGCTCCAGCGTCCCTGCACACCAGCCCTCAGAGCACCCCTGGGGCTGTGGGCACGTCAGGTGCAGCTGTGTCCTGGCCACCATGGTGTGCACCGTGCAGTGTCTCTGTGCGTGTGGAGAGCGCGGGCGCGTGTGCGGATGCGTGTGCAGCGTCAATGGTGTGCCGGGCTGGCGCACGAGCACTGTGCAGGTGCAGGCCTGGCTGTGCGGGAGGGTCTTGGTGAGTGAGAGGTGTGAGCTGTGTGCGTAGCCGTCCTGTGGAGGGTAATGAAGGAAGGGGCATGTGTCTGTGCGTGTGTCTGTGCGCTGTGCTGAGAACGGGTTAGGCGGTGGTGTGCATGCACGTGCACTCTGTGGCGCGCGTGCCTGCATGCTGTGGCCCGTGTGTGGGCGATATTCTGTTCAGGCTCTACAAAATAACTGGAGGAGCACATGGGTTTGTACAGCTCTTCCTTTCATCTTTCAGGAGCACGCTTCCAGACTTCGCCGCAATAGTCACGTTTCCTCTGCACCACCAGCAAGTCCTGGTCCCTTTCCCTTTGAGCCTGGAGAGTCATCCGCTGCCCAGGGCTAGGGCATGGAAAAGGAACCGTTTGGTTTCAGGCACAGGCAGAAGGGCACGGAAATGCTGCAGGCCTAGCGCAGGGCACATCTTCTGGCCTCTGCCTCTGCTGGCATTCCTATGCTTTCTCGGATGGGCGAGGGGCCCCCTGGGGTGCGAGGCAAGGACATGACCACATGACTACCACGGGCAGGTAATCAGCCTGCACAGGAGTCAGGCGCGGGATGAGACTTTGGCCCAAACTGGCATCAAAGCACACGGCAAGGCCTCCACGTGTGGAGACTTGGGGAGGCAAGGACGGAGCGTGCCTTTGGAAAAGGGAGAGCCAAAGCGTCGCTCCAGGAATCCTGTCACCTTGGGTCGCCCCCGTGTTCTGGTCCCACCTGGGAATCCTACCCCTGAGAGCCCAACACCTGCCCCTGGGCTGGAAGGCTGCCTGCTCCCAGGCCACAGCCTCCAAAGCCTGTTGCTCTCCCTCGACGGGTGCCAGCAAAAGACCCCCCCCCTCCCCTCCTCTGGGCTCCTCCTGGGTGTGGAAGGAAGGCCAGTGCAGGGGAAGGCAAAACAGCACCCCCAGCTGGAGAAATTTACCAGAGGAAGCGCTTCTCTTGGGAATTCCTCTGCCGATTCAGCTCTACCCTCTGCTTCCACTCTTCCCGACGCGCTTGGTAAGTCTCCAAGACTTGCAGGGTGTGGCTTGCTCGTACAGAAAGCTGCCTGCAAGAGCAGGGAAAAAGTTCCCTCTCCCCTTCTGGCTGAGGCCCTCCTGCCTCTCCCCTCCACCAGCCCCTGCACACCCGCTCCCGCTGGCGGTGCCCGCAGCCTTCAACTTGCCCCATGCAGCTTGGGGCTGCCTGGCATCGGGGCCTTGCCCAAGGCATTGCCACGTCAACAGAAATCAGGGGACACCATACCCAGCCCCATGGCTCAGGAACTGCGCTTCCTCACACCTCGGACAGGTGCTGCCACTGCACCTTTCCAGGCCGGGGCTGGGGCCGGGGCCGGGGCCCGGGCCCGGGCACACTTACTCTTTGTGCAGCCGCGGCAGTCTCTCGGGCTTCCTCTTCTCTGCTCGGGGCACGAAGGCAGCAGTGCTCGCCTCTTTCCCAAGCGGGGGCCCTGGTGAGGCTGGCCGAACCTCCGGCAGTGGTTCAGCATGCCGCCAAGCCTGCATTGGCGCCAGAGGACAACTCTGAAGCTGCTTCTCACCTCCCTCACGTGCTCTCAACTCTCAGCACGGGGAGAAGCCAGCCACTACAGGGCCTGTGCGTCCCCCCAGCACACTTGTGTCTGCTTTGCCCTCAGAAAGCCCCATGAGGAGCACAGCGCCAGGCAGGGACCCTGCACTCGTAGCCTGGCCACGCTTCACCACACTTCCCTGCTGGCCCCTCTGCTTACCTGTGCTGCCTTGTGCTGATGCCCGCAAGCAGGAATTGCAGTTCGAGGTCTGCCTTGAGCAGGTCCTTCCTGCTTGCCGTCCTCTTCCGCCTTAGAGGAGCTCTCCCGAATTGTCTGCAGCCGGCTAAAAACACACAAGCCGCGTGAGGTGATTGGAGTTCCGGATGAGGCTGTTCTGCATCTTGCGCTCACAAGCGGCTCGGGGCCAGCCTCTGCAGCACAAGGCAGTTCTGCTGGAGCATTTGGTGTAGCTGAGTCCTTGCGTTCATGTCAACAGTGAGGAAAGAAAGCCTTGAGCTGCAGCACTGGCAGCGGGCCCAGGAGGCCCTAAGGAAAGCTCGGGATGCCCCGGTGTGGGCCCTCTCTGGGTGGCACAAGGGGAAAACCAATGCCGTTTGCAGCACCCAGAGCCTGCAGAGACCACTAGCCACCTCCTGCCAAAGGCACTGAAGTCAGGGACGTGCTCAGAAAGACTCTGTTTTGGGGTGAAACGGGACTATTAGTGGGGGAGCCACTGTCGGGGAAGGAGGAAGTGTACTAGGCACACAAGCAAGCCCGGCATGCAGTTCTCTCTGGTATGTAGTTCTCTCTGGCACTCCTCCTGTGCCAGACAACCGCCACACCCCTGCCCCTGCCACCCCAGCCCAACAACCTTCGGAAGAAATTCACAGGCATTACGTCCAACCTAAAAAGCAGGGAAAACAGACCCTACTCTCTGCTGCTGGGGCAGGGGCTTCTGACTTTCACATTCCTCTGAGAAGTGCTCTCATTCCCACTGCAACCAAAGGAGGGCCCTTCACACCCATAGGGGAGCAGAAAAACACCCGCCACTGCTGCAGTACTTCTTGCATCAACGCCAGTCCCTGGGACACCACTTGACAACCTCACAGACTTCATACCCACAGAGCGTACAGAAACAGAAACAGCTCCCTCCCTCCCAGAAGCCCAAAAGCACACGGCCACCCGCATGCTTTGCTCCAAGAGCCTCACCTGGCAGCTGGCTTGTTTCCCCTGCTTTCCCATGCCTTTCCTCCCTTCCAGCTGGCCCCAGAGAACGGGGGTGGAGAAAGCCTTTCTCGAGACAGGAGGCGCCCACCACAAGCACTGCCTGGAAGTAGCAAGGCAGAGGAGGCTCCTCAGCAAGCATCGTTCTTTGTCACCATTTGAACAAGAAGGACAGGCAGCTGTGCTCCAGCATCGGACCAAAGAGCCCAATTCCCTTGGAGCTTTGCTCCCAAGCAGGTCTTAGGCCCTTGCTGGCGCACGATCGCGTCCAGCCTTTCCTTTCTGCAGGGCAGTCTTCTGCCCTAGAGTTCTGTGCTGCTTCTACTGCTTTCTCTAGCCCTTAGGCTTCAAAAAGGGGACATGGCTGGCAGGTCCTGGGGACCTCATGCTACTCTCTCCTTTGGCGTGGCTGCAGGCTGGAGGGCAGAGTGTCACACGAGAAGGGGAACAGATTCCTGCCCATCTCTAAGGCGCTCACATGCACAGACTTGCAAGCTAGAGCAGGGCCCCGAGTGCCAGGGCAAAGTGCCCCTCAGCAGTGGCAGCTGCAGTTGGAGCTGCACAACTGCCCCGAGAGCCCCTTCCAGGAGGAGTGCCCCCAGATCTGTCGTGATGAGCAAAGAGAGGCACAGGAGAAGCAGGCCACTAGGCCAGGCACGGCATGTTAAGCTTGCCTCCAGCCCCTCCGCTGCACAGGACAAAAGGAAAACAAACACACCTCTCTCACCAGCCAGCTGGCACTTTACCTTTTCCCTCAGTCTGCTTGTTCTGCTCCCTGTCTTTTGCCGGCCCGCCTTTGGCAGCCTCCCGACACCCTCCGGAGGAAGATGCTGGTCGCACAGGCACAGGCGTGATGACCTCACCCTCACTCCTGGAAACAAGAAAGGGACGAGAGAGACGCTGACAGCAGAGCCTTGCAGAAACCTCCTCTACATGCTTGCCCTCCATCTAGAAAGAGAAAGTCACCAAAAGACTTGTTGGCCGCCCTTCACGTTGCAGTCGGACAGAGTCTACGCAAGAAACAACCCCTTCAAAGAACTCCAAGAGCACAAGGTCACCCTCAGCCTTTTCTCCAAGAGCCTCACCTGGCAGGCAACTTCCTTCCTTTGCTTTTCCACTCCTCCTGCTTTCTCCCCCCAGCACCAGGTGACGCAGGTGGCAAAGGCCTTTCTTGAGCAAGCAGGCACGCAGCAGGAGCACTCCCTGCAGGCAGGAAAGGAGAAGGCTCTGCAGAAAGCGTCTTTGGGAGCACTTGGTCCAGAACGACAGGCAGATCTGCTCCAGCACCGCATCAAACAGCCTGATCCCCCGGGAGCCGCGCTCTCTAAGAGCTCTTGCTCCCTAGCACGTCCTTGGCACACCTTAGCAGCCTCTTAGCAGTCCACCTTAGCAGCCTCTTAGCAGTCCTCTCCAGGCAATCTTGCTCCCCACCTTCACACGCCCGGCATCCGCCAGAGAGGCAGACCCCCTCCAGCGCTGACACCTCGGGCCCAAATGTCCTAAAGCGAAAGAGGAGCTTGCGCCGGCCACCAGGGCGCAGCACCCCGGGGCAAAACTCTCCCAGGCAGCACATCCTGACCAGGGCTCCAACCACCTACCTACTGCCGAGGACCAACGGAACAAACACGCGCACACACACAAACACACGCCCGCCTGCACACCCTCCTCTCGCTCGCCAGTCACCTGTGGCCTGACCTTTTCCGTCCGCCCGCTCTTCCTCTTTCGGGCGTGTCCGGGATCCCTTGCAGGAAGAGGCCACTTGCTGCTTCTCACGGGGAAGCTTCAACTCAAATCTGGAAATGACATGCTTAGGTCACAAACACAGGCCCTGTATGGATCGGGTGCCTTCCACACGATGCCTTTCCTCGGCCAGCCACACACAGCACATTCGGGAACCTTGGCTTTTGGAAGCCTCACCCACAAGAAGGAGACCAGTCACAGGAAAATGTGGCCCCCATTCCTCTCTAGGCCTAAGATTGGTTAGCAGTGCCAAACACCGCCACTATTGCCTGTTCCACCCTGGGGAGACCCCCAGAGTCCCAAGTACTTGCAGACAGCAAGCTAGGAAAGAGTTGCTCCGCAGCAAGTCCTTCCTGAGGAGACAAGCTCCAGCAGGACGCTGCTACCAAGCACGAGCTGAGAAGCAAACGTACCGTGGCAACATGAAGACGCTTCTGGGACCCATGCGGAAAGCCGCGCTCCTTCTTCCTTTTACCACCAGGTGTCTCGTCCCTGGCGTCTGAAACAGACACCGAGGTACGTGAGAGCATGCCAGCGCCATTACTGCCTTGCTCCTAAAGGCAGCAAATCTTTCTTGGGCTCAGGGAAGATGCTGCCCCTGGGACACCCTGAAACAAAGCTGTCTTTCCAAATACTAGCCCTCAACGAGGAAAGCAGAAGATGCCCAGCTCAGAGTGCAGAAGGAGGAACACCGTTGCCAGGCGCTTTGCAAGGGCGAGACTCAAGACGGTCAAGGAGGACGCTCCTTCTCTCTGCCTGCAGACATCAGGCACAGGAGAAGGCGTGTGGTTCACCAGGGTTTCTGCAGGCTGGCATTTGCCTCTGGAAGGTCTTGCTCTGCCCCTTCTTGGAAAGACAACTCCTGGCTCAGGCGTGCTCTTAGCCCCACAGTGTCTCCAAGCATTCACATGCTTGCATCCATCGCGTGGAAGAGCAGAAAGAGCCGGCCCTTGCTCGGCCTCTGCCCGGTGGCTAAGACCTGCGGGTGCCAACTCCCTCATGGGGGTGCAAGCAGCTGGGCAGGGCCTGATGAGGGATCTTTGGGAACACAGCCTGACCCAAAGGCCCTGGCCCTGGCCCAGAGAACACGCTGGGCAGAGCCCCCCAAGACAGCAGCAGAGAGAAGGAAGAGACAGGCCCGGGAACCAGTGGCTGGGCTACAGCCTTCTTGCATCTCTCTGAGCAAATCTGCTGGCCCTCTGCAGGAGCGAGCCCTTCAGCTCTGACTGCTTTCACATCGCAGCTGCCTAAGGACACCTGGCAGCTTGCGCTCAAGGACAGGGCCCCACGAGAGAGCTGGGGAAGGGCGTTGGGCTGGCGCAAGGAGACATGCCAAGCAGCGGGCGGATGCACGCGTGGCCCAGAAGAGCCTCGCTCATGCCGCAAGGGCCTCCAGGGGCCCTGGGAAGGCCTGATTAGCGCCAGAGTCATCGACTTACCCCCAGCAGAGCTTCTAGCAGCTTTCCAGTGCCATCCATGCTGAGGAGGAAGTCGTCATAAAACCTCATTGTCACTTCCTTCTTCCGAACAGAAAGAATGCCAATGCCCTTGAAGACAAAGTCCACGTCCTGTCTTTTTGACATGGCCCAGAAGAACGCCATCGCGGTCTCATGTATGGAACACTGCACCGTTGTCAAAGGCATGCGGGCACACACGGAGAGATTCTTGTACTGCAGAGGGACTATTCTTACGTCACCTAGACCGCAGCAAAAGACGAACAACGTCACCTCGGCAGCAGGCTCCAAGAACAAGGGGACAAGACTTTCTGGCAAGACGCTGCTGCTACAGAGCAGGCTCTTGAATCCCCTGCTGCAGCGCCTAGGAGCGGTTTATGGAGTCCCTCCTGGGAAGAGGCCGAGCACTCTGCAAACTCACGGGCTCAGGGGGGCAGCAGTCATTTGGCCAGGGCAGGAAGCAAAAGAAGAAAACTAACCATCCCGTAGGAACCCTTGACCGGAGGGCAGGACAAGGCGGGCAGATGGGTGCAGGGCCCACGACAAAGGGCCCGGCGCCACGCCATTGTGCCCTCTGGCTAAGCCGATGCCACGTCGATAGATACAAGGGCGAAGCAAAGTGCAAGGACGGCACCGCCGCCCGTAAGGACCATTCGGCCCCTCTGGCCCTTGGTAGCCAGCAAAAGTCTCCCTGTGCTGCTGGGGCCAGCGGCCTATCCCTCCCACGCACCCCGCTGCAGGCGTATTACTAGCAAAGCACACCCGGGGGCCCCTCTGAGCACCTGCTCCTGGCTGGCCTGTCCAGCTCAAACAAGCCAAAGTTGCTCTCAGGCCACTTTGAGGCGTTCAGCCATGTCTTCAGAGCAGTTGGCCTGCCCCTCAAGCTTGGGGCAAGGGCAGGCAAAGGTTTTTAACCTGTCTTCTTACCAGGAATGTCTTCTTGAGCGCCCCTGGCCTGGTATTCCTGGGCAACAACCTCCGAAATACGAAACATGGGTCTCCGAACGATCGAAAGCTCCCCGTTCACGGAGCACTCGGAGTGCTTCAGAACATAGAACACCCCCACTCCTAGTATCTTGACACCCTGAGAACAGCAGCAAAGAGGGAGAGAAGGAACAAGCATCAGTAGCCTGGAGACACAAAAACTGTCCGATGGCTTGCCAGAGCGTGGGGGCTGCTGCTCTGCGCCCTGCCCACCCCTAGCATGCCGAGGGCAAGATGGGCCACTTGGGAAAGCTTTGGAGAGAAAGCACATACTCCAGACCTTTCTTTCCTCTTGCTCCTCTGCTCTCCTCAAAAATCTCTTTGCACAAGCAACAGCAGAGACAACATTCCTCCCCTCCATACAGGTGGGGGGAGGGGGTGGCAGGGAGGGGAGCAGGGGGCATTTCCAACAGTGGGCACCAAGTCCTTGGCACTCTGTGGCACAGGGATGTCAGGGCCAGGCAAACCGCCAGCATTTCAGGAGGGGAGGAACAGGACACAAGACCCACCTTGTTCTCTGCCAAGCGCTCTAGAATGTATTCTGAGACGCTGTCCCAAATGCTAACAATCTCTGGAAAGCAAGGCAAAGAGGTATCATGCGCCAAGTCGGCAAGCTCACTACCTTTCAGCACCCCGCTCCCCAGGCAGGTGGCAAGTGCAGGTGAGATGAAACGTACCGCCACCCCAAGCCAAAACACGCAAGGCGCTCCCCAGGACGGCCCTTCCGGACCTCAGCCGCAAGGACACTGCAGGGACGCCTCCGCCCACTTCTAAGCAAGGCTCCTGTCCTTTCAGGTGGCCATGCCAAAGGGCGACCCACCCGCTCGGGAAACGGGGACTAGGTTCCCACAGCAGCGAGAAGACCGTGCAGTGCCTACCCACAGGAGTCACCCACGCTCAGGGCAGCCCCAGCTGCCTCCCCTGCAGGGACCATTTTCACCTCCATTCAACGCCTGCACACACACACGCTCTGCACGGCCACCCGAGCAGCCCCAGCCCTTTCAGCCAGCTGCCAGCTCAGGGCACGCAATCCCCACTGCGAGGCAACCCACGGCTTCTGCCTGCACCTGCCCTGGAAGGCACGGGCAGAGGAAGCTCCTCAGGACAACGAGCCAGCCGGCCCGGCTGCCAAACTCACCCCTGGGCTGCCAACGGTCGAGCGGCCTGCTCTCCCGTGCCACCCACTCGCCCTGTCCAGCCCTCCCCTACAGAGCCCAGCGCTTCCACTGCCTGTCTCGCGGCTCATACCGTCTACAGCCTTACCGTAACGGTTGAGATTCCTGAGCGTTGGAAACATGTCATGCCACAGTTTCGCCATCTTCGCGCCCCCTCGCGCTCAATGGGGCCCTGTAGCAGGAGGGTGACGAGGAAACTTCTCCTCCCAGGAGCCGCCTCCGCCTCCTCCTCTGCACTTCCCCAGGTAGGCTCCAGCGCTGTCGCGCGGCCTCCCTTCGCCCTCTCGGTGCGCTGCAAAGCAGCTCCTCCAGAGAAGAGCGCTGGCGAGAGCAGCCCCAGCACCTGCACGTGCCAAGGCCTCGCAGGGAAGTGTGGGCAGGGCTCGGGGGCCCCGTGGCGGGAGGGGAGCTGTGACTGTGATGCGGCATGTCCCACTGTGAGCCCAGCCCGTGTCACCAAGGGGCTCACAGGCACCCTTACCGTCCAAAGCATTTCTCTTGGGCCCACAGGAGGGGCAATTTCACAGCCCCAGAGCAGCCAGACCGCAAAGGGGTTTCAGCAGGTCTCCGCTCTGACCTCCTGCTGCAAGTGCGGCTGACCAGAGCAGACTTCCCAGGCCCGGGCGCCACTGAGGGGCCACTGGCTCCATGGATTCCCCCACCACCCCGGGCCCCTGGGCCAGTGCTCCACCACCCTTAGGCTACAGCGCTTTTCCCCGTCTCTCATGGCAATTGCCCCCACTGCCACTACTGCCATTGCCCATCCTCCCGGCCCCCCCCACCCGGCACCTCTGGGAAGGCTCTGCCTCCACCCTCTCACCCCCCTCCCGTTAGGCCCCTGCCGCCTGATCCTCTTGCGCCTTCTCTTCTCCCGGCTCAACAGCCCCACGCCCTCAGCCTCTCCTCGCACTGCTGGGCTCCAGCTGCCCACCAGCTCCCAGCCCGCCCCACAACGAACGGCTCCTCCAGGGCCACGCTCCCTTCCTGGTGTCCCTGCCCCCCTGCAGCTCCCCCACGGGCCACAGTCCCCTCAGAGGCGCACCTCCTCTGGCATGAAGCGCCTCCTTCCAAAAGTACCTCTCCAGCCATGTCCCCAGCAACGGCTCCTTGCACGGCTCGCCTTCGCTTCCTTCTGCTTTTCTCCAGAAACACGCCTCTGCACCCTTCTCCTCACGAGTGCCCCTTCGTGTGGCCTCCTGTGGCTCCACGGAGGCCGCCCCCAGCTGCAGGATCTGCGGCCCTGCCGCCGCATGCCCCAGGCAGGGGCCGGGCCTCGGTGCCCCGCTCCTCCCTCCCTCCCTCCCTGCCTGCCTGCCTGCCTGCCTGCCTGCCTGCCCGCCCGCTGCCCCAGCGTTGGGGGAAAGCCTTGCCCGGGCCCTGGGCGGCGCTGCGGGCTCCCTGCTGTGCCCAGAGCCCCCGGCCCCGCACGGGCAGCCCCGAGCAGCACGCCCAGGTGGCACTGCTTGCTGCACAGTAAGGACTGGTGCCAGGGACTGTCGGGGATGGGGGAGGCCCCGCTGCCCGCGGGGAGGCGGGAGGCAGGCAGCGTTGAGCCGGGGCCCGGCAGCCCACCGGGAGCTGGTGGGGGTGTGGGGCAGAGCCATAGCAAGGGAAGGGGCCAGAGTGCAGGAGGCAATCCCAGGTGCCCCTTCCCCGAGCAGAGGGGCCTGGGAGAAGGCAGGGGGTCAGGGCCGGGCCGGGGACTGGTGGCCGGGTGCTTGGCAGCGCCATGCTGACCTGCTCATGCCAGGGCATGGCTGCTTTGCGCCGATTGCAGGCAGTGTCCCCCCGCGGAGGAGCTGGCCCCTTGCTGGCTTCCCCTGGGCCATGCAGCTGCCTGCCAGTGCTCAAGGTCCCACCGGGGCTCCAGCGACGCTGGGAGAGGTGCCGAGGGGGCACCGGCTGCTGCTAGCAACTTCCCGGGGACCCCTGAGGCAGTGGCTGGTGCTGAGGGAAGGGCAGCGGGCAAGGAGCCGCAGGCAGCACTTGTTTGACCCATGCGTTGCCTCTGCTTGCAGGCCACACTGCCCAAGGCATTGGGACTTGAGTGCGGCAGCCAGGCGAGGCAGGGCAGCTGCCGCTGAGGCAGCAGAGCCAAGCCCCAAGCCCCTCCGCTCGGTGAGGCTTGGGAAGGGCAGAGCTGGGAGAAGCTGGTGCCCCTCAAACCTCGTTCTCCCAGCAGAGCAGAGGGCACGTAAGGCAGCGCTTTCAGCCAGTGAAAATTGCTGGCTCATGCCTTCCTTTTTCAGAGGCCTGGTTTGCGCAAGGCCAGCGGTGCTGCCTGCCCACCAGTGCCCACCCAGGCTGCGGTCGGAGGAGACCTGCTCCTTGCATTGGTCCCGACCAGAGTTCGGCACCAGAAGACACAGCCCCTGAGGGGGCACCGCAGCACACAAGTGTGGCTTGGCATGCCTGGCTCACCAGCAGAAAGGGACCATGCAGACTAAGGTGGAGTCAATCAGCCAGAACGGAGCACAGAGCAACAATACAGTTGAAAACACAAAGCCTAGCTAAGTGTGTGTGAGGTTCCCCGTGGGGAGCCCCGTGATGCTTCTGGGGAGGCCTTGGGCAGGGAGGTGCCTCCTGCCGAGGCCCCCGGCAGCTGGGATGCCGGCTGCAGGGCTTTCGGCAGCTCCAGCTTCCCTCTTCCTGCCCTGCCAGGGGTGAAGGCCAGGCTGCCTGCAGGGATGGGCTACTGCCGCCCCCAGGCCTCCTGAGGAGGGGCAGTGCAGCCCCAAAACCACCTTGCAAAGCCGGCAGCCCTGGGCGTGGGCTGAGGTGGGTGCCAGGGTGCACGCTGGAGCGCAGACTCTGGGATCCACAGGCCTCCAAGGCCAGGGCCTGCAGGGCCAGGGCAGGGATGACGAGGCTGTGGGGCTCTGACCCTGCAAGAGAGACCGCAGGAACACCTTGTGCTGGCCCTGGGCTGAGAGCAGAGGGGAGCAGGAGGCTTCGTGGCCTCCACGCCCCAAACCAACAGCAAATTTGTGCCCAAAAGCTCTCAGAGGAGGCTTCAGTCCCGGTCAGCTGCCCGTGTCCTGCACTGATTTCGTATGCTCAAACCTTGTGATGGGCAGAAGGCAACATGCTTGTACCCCAAGGCAGCCCCCTTTAGTGGCCAAGCCAAGGACCTGCTCTTAGCATCACTGCAGGAGTAACCGTCTAATTAAAGGCTTGCAATTAGCCCACCTCCAATTAGTGCACAGCAACTCAAACAAAGGGTCTTCTTAAAGGACAAGTCTCCTTAATGCAACCTAAATGGTCCTACGTTCCCTGTGCAGGGGCGACCCTTCTACATCCCCCACCGCCAAGGCTGCGGCGCGCATGGGCATGGGCATTGGCTTCAGGGTCCCAGCTCCTTCCTCAGTGGGAGGCGGCTGCTGCTGGTGGCTTCCTCCATCGCATAGTTGGGCTGACACTATTAAGCCTGCTCCTAATAGGCTCTCTTAAGGCTAATAATGTGGCATACATAGCCAACAAATGCTAGAAGGAGTCACCAAAACTAAAGCAGCACTTTAAAATGCAACTCCTACATTTAGCATCGAGGAAATAAGCCCCTCCACCTTACTCCCAATTTGACACTCTCGGGAGAGTGCTTTAGGGGATGCTAATGCGTGTTTTGCCCTTCCTTGCTCCAACACGGGTCAGGCTCAGCACAGTGGAGAGGGAAAGACTCTGGCGGGGCGGAGGGGGTGGGGTGCGAGCTTTGTGCTCGCCCAGGGCCCTGCACTGGCCCCCTCCTCTGTCCTGCCCCTGAACATCCCAGACTACGTTGGCTACAGTCGCCTGCTCATGCCAAGCGGGGAGCTGGACACAGGTCTCCACCGAGTGCTGTCGGGGGGCTGGCACCGGTGCCTGGGGCATGTGTGCTCCAGGCACTTCCCAAATAAGCTCCACTGGTGCGGCCTCCTCTTCACCTGGATGTTGAGTTCCAGGGCCTCCTGCCACGCCTCCTCCAGCAGGAACAGGGCCTGCGCAGGCGTACTGCTTTCCTGCCCTTCAGCCTGCTCCTGGTTGCTGGGGAATGCAGGTGTGCGGGCATGTCTGGGTGTCCTGCCTCATTTCAGCAGGGTCACTTGCTCCTGCTGGTTCCTTCTGTGGCCCCACCTGGCCTCACAGAGCCCCACATCCTGCCCGTCAACCCCAAGGGGGACGCAAGGCCCTCAGCTCACCCAAGAGAGAACCCCCAACCTCCCTCTGCTCGTCCACCCACCCGCCTCAGCATATAGCACGGCCCAAGGCCCATCCCTGGGCCCTGGCACTGTCACGGTCCCTCTCCTGACCACAGGACCCACTGGCGCTGGTGAGTGCCCAAGCAGTTAGGCCGCTGTCTTTTCTCCCACGGCCAGTGACTTGCAGGGCTGTGCAGGACCCAGGAGTCCTGCTGGCCTGTCCCTCCATAACGTACCAGGGGCAGGGAGTCGCAGAGCTGCACCTCGGAGGTGCTCTGGGGCCTAGCAAGTGCAGGGGACCGGAGGGGGCCTGGGAGCATGCCTGGGGCCACTGGCACATCAGGACAGGGCAGGAGCCCAGGAGGGAGAATCCAAGCACACGGGTAGCAGGCCCGGCCGGCCCTGCCGAGCTCCACTGGGTTGAAGAGCGGCCCAGCAGGGGCTGTGCAGGGCGGGGAAATGGGGACTGCTCCCCAGCCTCACAGCCCCAGCCTGCGGGGCTGAGGGGCTGCCCTGGCCCACAGGGCCCTGGCCCACGCGTTTGCACATGGGAAGGGAGGCATCTGCACCTCCAGGCAGCAGTCAGCGGCTGGCAGGGTAGGGAGACTACGGGCCCTGCGGCAAATGAGCAGAGCCCGTGGGAGCACAAGGAGCAGCCGAGGGCTGACGGAGGCCCAGGGACAAGCACGGCTCATCCCAGCTTTGCCTGCCTGGAGAGCCCTGCAGCTGCAGCAAAAAGCCAGGCATCTGCGCTCCCAGGTGGCCGGCCGCACCGCTCCACCCCACAGCAACTCCCTCCTTTGCCCTTCACCCTTCCCCATGCAACCCTGAGAAGGGCTCCAGCGTCCCTGCACACCAGCCCTCAGAGCACCCCTGGGGCTGTGGGCACGTCAGGTGCAGCTGTGTCCTGGCCACCATGGTGTGCACCGTGCAGTGTCTCTGTGCGTGTGGAGAGCGCGGGCGTGTGTGCGGATGCGTGTGCAGCGTCAATGGTGTGCCGGGCTGGCGCACGAGCACTGTGCAGGTGCAGGCCTGGCTGTGCGGGAGGGTCTTGGTGAGTGAGAGGTGTGAGCTGTGTGCGTAGCCGTCCTGTGGAGGGTAATGAAGGAAGGGGCATGTGTCTGTGCGTGTGTCTGTGCGCTGTGCTGAGAACGGGTTAGGCGGTGGTGTGCATGCACGTGCACTCTGTGGCGCGCGTGCCTGCATGCTGTGGCCCGTGTGTGGGCGATATTCTGTTCAGGCTCTACAAAATAACTGGAGGAGCACATGGGTTTGTACAGCTCTTCCTTTCATCTTTCAGGAGCACGCTTCCAGACTTCGCCGCAATAGTCACGTTTCCTCTGCACCACCAGCAAGTCCTGGTCCCTTTCCCTTTGAGCCTGGAGAGTCATCCGCTGCCCAGGGCTAGGGCATGGAAAAGGAACCGTTTGGTTTCAGGCACAGGCAGAAGGGCACGGAAATGCTGCAGGCCTAGTGCAGGGCACATCTTCTGGCCTCTGCCTCTGCTGGCATTCCTATGCTTTCTTGGATGGGCGAGGGGCCCCCTGGGGTGCGAGGCAAGGACATGACCACATGACTACCACGGGCAGGTAATCAGCCTGCACAGGAGTCAGGCGCGGGATGAGACTTTGCCCCAAACTGGCATCAAAGCACACGGCAAGGCCTCCACGTGTGGAGACTTGGGGAGGCAAGGACGGAGCGTGCCTTTGGAAAAGGGAGAGCCAAAGCGTCGCTCCAGGAATCCTGTCACCTTGGGTAGCCCCCGTGTTCTGGTCCCACCTGGGAATCCTACCCCTGAGAGCCCAACACCTGCCCCTGGGCTGGAAGGCTGCCTGCTCCCAGGCCACAGCCTCCAAAGCCTGTTGCTCTCCCTCGACGGGTGCCAGCAAAAGACCCCCCCCCCTCCCCTCCTCTGGGCTCCTCCTGGGTGTGGAAGGAAGGCCAGTGCAGGGGAAGGCAAAACAGCACCCCCAGCTGGAGAAATTTACCAGAGGAAGCGCTTCTCTTGGGAATTCCTCTGCCGATTCAGCTCTACCCTCTGCTTCCACTCTTCCCGACGCGCTTGGTAAGTCTCCAAGACTTGCAGGGTGTGGCTTGCTCGTACAGAAAGCTGCCTGCAAGAGCAGGGAAAAAGTTCCCTCTCCCCTTCTGGCTGAGGCCCTCCTGCCTCTCCCCTCCACCAGCCCCTGCACACCCGCTCCCGCTGGCGGTGCCCGCAGCCTTCAACTTGCCCCATGCAGCTTGGGGCTGCCTGGCATCGGGGCCTTGCCCAAGGCATTGCCACGTCAACAGAAATCAGGGGACACCATACCCAGCCCCATGGCTCAGGAACTGCGCTTCCTCACACCTCGGACAGGTGCTGCCACTGCACCTTTCCAGGCCGGGGCTGGGGCCGGGGCCGGGGCCCGGGCCCGGGCACACTTACTCTTTGTGCAGCCGCGGCAGTCTCTCGGGCTTCCTCTTCTCTGCTCGGGGCACGAAGGCAGCAGTGCTCGCCTCTTTCCCAAGCGGGGGCCCTGGTGAGGCTGGCCGAACCTCCGGCAGTGGTTCAGCATGCCGCCAAGCCTGCGTTGGCGCCAGAGGACAACTCTGAAGCTGCTTCTCACCTCCCTCACGTGCTCTCAACTCTCAGCACGGGGAGAAGCCAGCCACTACAGGGCCTGTGCGTCCCCCCAGCACACTTGTGTCTGCTTTGCCCTCAGAAAGCCCCATGAGGAGCACAGCGCCAGGCAGGGACCCTGCACTCGTAGCCTGGCCACGCTTCACCACACTTCCCTGCTGGCCCCTCTGCTTACCTGTGCTGCCTTGTGCTGATGCCCGCAAGCAGGAATTGCAGTTCGAGGTCTGCCTTGAGCAGGTCCTTCCTGCTTGCCGTCCTCTTCCGCCTTAGAGGAGCTCTCCCGAATTGTCTGCAGCCGGCTAAAAACACACAAGCCGCGTGAGGTGATTGGAGTTCCGGGTGAGGCTGTTCTGCATCTTGCGCTCACAAGTGGCTCGGGGCCAGCCTCTGCAGCACAAGGCAGTTCTGCTGGAGCATTTGGTGTAGCTGAGTCCTTGCGTTCATGTCAACAGTGAGGAAAGAAAGCCTTGAGCTGCAGCACTGGCAGCGGGCCCAGGAGGCCCTAAGGAAAGCTCGGGATGCCCAGGTGTGGGCCCTCTCTGGGTGGCACAAGGGGAAAACCAATGCCGTTTGCAGCACCCAGAGCCTGCAGAGACCACTAGGCACCTCCTGCCAAAGGCACTGAAGTCAGGGACGTGCTCAGAAAGACTCTGTTTTGGGGTGAAACGGGACTATTAGTGGGGGAGCCACTGTCGGGGAAGGAGGAAGTGTACCAGGCACACAAGCAAGCCCGGCATGTAGTTCTCTCTGGTATGTAGTTCTCTCTGGCACTCCTCCTGTGCCAGACAACCGCCACACCCCTGCCCCTGCCACCCCAGCCCAACAACCTTCGGAAGAAATTCACAGGCATTACGTCCAACCTAAAAAGCAGGGAAAACAGACCCTACTCTCTGCTGCTGGGGCAGGGGCTTCTGACTTTCACATTCCTCTGAGAAGTGCTCTCATTCCCACTGCAACCAAAGGAGGGCCCTTCACATCCATAGGGGAGCAGAAAAACACCCGCCACTGCTGCAGTACTTCTTGCATCAACGCCAGTCCCTGGGACACCACTTGACAACCTCACAGACTTCATACCCACAGAGCGTACAGAAACAGAAACAGCTCCCTCCCTCCCAGAAGCCCAAAAGCACACGGCCACCCGCATGCTTTGCTCCAAGAGCCTCACCTGGCAGCTGGCTTGTTTCCCCTGCTTTCCCATGCCTTTCCTCCCTTCCAGCTGGCCCCAGAGAACGGGGGTGGAGAAAGCCTTTCTCGAGACAGGAGGCGCCCACCACAAGCACTGCCTGGAAGTAGCAAGGCAGAGGAGGCTCCTCAGCAAGCATCGTTCTTTGTCACCATTTGAACAAGAAGGACAGGCAGCTGTGCTCCAGCATCGGACCAAAGAGCCCAATTCCCTTGGAGCTTTGCTCCCAAGCAGGTCTTAGGCCCTTGCTGGCGCACGATCGCGTCCAGCCTTTCCTTTCTGCAGGGCAGTCTTCTGCCCTAGAGTTCTGTGCTGCTTCTACTGCTTTCTCTAGCCCTTAGGCTTCAAAAAGGGGACATGGCTGGCAGGTCCTGGGGACCTCATGCTACTCTCTCCTTTGGCGTGGCTGCAGGCTGGAGGGCAGAGTGTCACACGAGAAGGGGAACAGATTCCTGCCCATCTCTAAGGCGCTCACATGCACAGACTTGCAAGCTAGAGCAGGGCCCCGAGTGCCAGGGCAAAGTGCCCCTCAGCAGTGGCAGCTGCAGTTGGAGCTGCACAACTGCCCCGAGAGCCCCTTCCAGGAGGAGTGCCCCCAGATCTGTCGTGATGAGCAAAGAGAGGCACAGGAGAAGCAGGCCACTAGGCCAGGCACGGCATGTTAAGCTTGCCTCCAGCCCCTCCGCTGCACAGGACAAAAGGAAAACAAACACACCTCTCTCACCAGCCAGCTGGCACTTTACCTTTTCCCTCAGTCTGCTTGTTCTGCTCCCTGTCTTTTGCCGGCCCGCCTTTGGCAGCCTCCCGACACCCTCCGGAGGAAGATGCTGGTCGCACAGGCACAGGCGTGATGACCTCACCCTCACTCCTGGAAACAAGAAAGGGACGAGAGAGACGCTGACAGCAGAGCCTTGCAGAAACCTCCTCTACATGCTTGCCCTCCATCTAGAAAGAGAAAGTCACCAAAAGACTTGTTGGCCGCCCTTCACGTTGCAGTCGGACAGAGTCTACGCAAGAAACAACCCCTTCAAAGAACTCCAAGAGCACAAGGTCACCCTCAGCCTTTTCTCCAAGAGCCTCACCTGGCAGGCAACTTCCTTCCTTTGCTTTTCCACTCCTCCTGCTTTCTCCCCCCAGCACCAGGTGACGCAGGTGGCAAAGGCCTTTCTTGAGCAAGCAGGCACGCAGCAGGAGCACTCCCTGCAGGCAGGAAAGGAGAAGGCTCTGCAGAAAGCGTCTTTGGGAGCACTTGGTCCAGAAGGACAGGCAGATCTGCTCCAGCACCGCATCAAACAGCCTGATCCCCCGGGAGCCGCGCTCTCTAAGAGCTCTTGCTCCCTAGCACGTCCTTGGCACACCTTAGCAGCCTCTTAGCAGTCCACCTTAGCAGCCTCTTAGCAGTCCTCTCCAGGCAATCTTGCTCCCCACCTTCACACGCCCGGCATCCGCCAGAGAGGCAGACCCCCTCCAGCACTGACACCTCGGGCCCAAATGTCCTAAAGCGAAAGAGGAGCTTGCGCTGGCCACCAGGGCGCAGCACCCCGGGGCAAAACTCTCCCAGGCAGCACATCCTGACCAGGGCTCCAACCACCTACCTACTGCCGAGGACCAACGGAACAAACACGCGCACACACACAAACACACGCCCGCCTGCACACCCTCCTCTCGCTCGCCAGTCACCTGTGGCCTGACCTTTTCCGTCCGCCCGCTCTTCCTCTTTCGGGCGTGTCCGGGATCCCTTGCAGGAAGAGGCCACTTGCTGCTTCTCACGGGGAAGCTTCAACTCAAATCTGGAAATGACATGCTTAGGTCACAAACACAGGCCCTGTATGGATCGGGTGCCTTCCACACGATGCCTTTCCTCGGCCAGCCACACACAGCACATTCGGGAACCTTGGCTTTTGGAAGCCTCACCCACAAGAAGGAGACCAGTCACAGGAAAATGTGGCCCCCATTCCTCTCTAGGCCTAAGATTGGTTAGCAGTGCCAAACACCACCACTATTGCCTGTTCCACCCTGGGGAGACCCCCAGAGTCCCAAGTACTTGCAGACAGCAAGCTAGGAAAGAGTTGCTCCGCAGCAAGTCCTTCCTGAGGAGACAAGCTCCAGCAGGACGCTGCTACCAAGCACGAGCTGAGAAGCAAACGTACCGTGGCAACATGAAGACGCTTCTGGGACCCATGCGGAAAGCCACGCTCCTTCTTCCTTTTACCACCAGGTGTCTCGTCCCTGGCGTCTGAAACAGACACCGAGGTACGTGAGAGCATGCCAGCGCCATTACTGCCTTGCTCCTAAAGGCAGCAAATCTTTCTTGGGCTCAGGGAAGATGCTGCCCCTGGGACACCCTGAAACAAAGCTGTCTTTCCAAATACTAGCCCTCAACGAGGAAAGCAGAAGATGCCCAGCTCAGAGTGCAGAAGGAGGAACACCGTTGCCAGGCGCTTTGCAAGGGCGAGACTCAAGACGGTCAAGGAGGACGCTCCTTCTCTCTGCCTGCAGACATCAGGCACAGGAGAAGGCGTGTGGTTCGCCAGGGTTTCTGCAGGCTGGCGTTTGCCTCTGGAAGGTCTTGCTCTGCCCCTTCTTGGAAAGACAACTCCTGGCTCAGGCGTGCTCTTAGCCCCACAGTGTCTCCAAGCATTCACATGCTTGCATCCATCGCGTGGAAGAGCAGAAAGAGCCGGCCCTTGCTCGGCCTCTGCCCGGTGGCTAAGACCTGCGGGTGCCAACTCCCTCATGGGGGTGCAAGCAGCTGGGCAGGGCCTGATGAGGGATCTTTGGGAACACAGCCTGACCCAAAGGCCCTGGCCCTGGCCCAGAGAACACGCTGGGCAGAGCCCCCCAAGACAGCAGCAGAGAGAAGGAAGAGACAGGCCCGGGAACCAGTGGCTGGGCTACAGCCTTCTTGCATCTCTCTGAGCAAATCTGCTGGCCCTCTGCAGGAGCGAGCCCTTCAGCTCTGACTGCTTTCACATCGCAGCTGCCTAAGGACACCTGGCAGCTTGCGCTCAAGGACAGGGCCCCACGAGAGAGCTGGGGAAGGGCGTTGGGCTGGCGCAAGGAGACATGCCAAGCAGCGGGCGGATGCACGCGTGGCCCAGAAGAGCCTCGCTCATGCCGCAAGGGCCTCCAGGGGCCCTGGGAAGGCCTGATTAGCGCCAGAGTCATCGACTTACCCCCAGCAGAGCTTCTAGCAGCTTTCCAGTGCCATCCATGCTGAGGAGGAAGTCGTCATAAAACCTCATTGTCACTTCCTTCTTCCGTACAGAAAGAATGCCAATGCCCTTGAAGACAAAGTCCACGTCCTGTCTTTTTGACATGGCCCAGAAGAACGCCATCGCGGTCTCATGTATGGAACACTGCACCGTTGTCAAAGGCATGCGGGCACACACGGAGAGATTCTTGTACTGCAGAGGGACTATTCTTACGTCACCTAGACCGCAGCAAAAGACGAACAACGTCACCTCGGCAGCAGGCTCCAAGAACAAGGGGACAAGACTTTCTGGCAAGACGCTGCTGCTACAGAGCAGGCTCTTGAATCCCCTGCTGCAGCGCCTAGGAGCGGTTTATGGAGTCCCTCCTGGGAAGAGGCCGAGCACTCTGCAAACTCACGGGCTCAGGGGGGCAGCAGTCATTTGGCCAGGGCAGGAAGCAAAAGAAGAAAACTAACCATCCCGTAGGAACCCTTGACCAGAGGGCAGGACAAGGCGGGCAGATGGGTGCAGGGCCCACGACAAAGGGCCCGGCGCCACGCCATTGTGCCCTCTGGCTAAGCCAATGCCACGTCGATAGATACAAGGGCGAAGCAAAGTGCAAGGACGGCACCGCAGCCCGTAAGGACCATTCGGCCCCTCTGGCCCTTGGTAGCCAGCAAAAGTCTCCCTGCGCTGCTGGGGCCAGCGGCCTATCCCTCCCACGCACCCCGCTGCAGGCGTATTACTAGCAAAGCACACCCGGGGGCCCCTCTGAGCACCTGCTCCTGGCTGGCCTGTCCAGCTCAAACAAGCCAAAGTTGCTCTCAGGCCACTTTGAGGCGTTCAGCCATGTCTTCAGAGCAGTTGGCCTGCCCCTCAAGCTTGGGGCAAGGGCAGGCAAAGGTTTTTAACCTGTCTTCTTACCAGGAATGTCTTCTTGAGCGCCCCTGGCCTGGTATTCCTGGGCAACAACCTCCGAAATACGAAACATGGGTCTCCGAACGATCGAAAGCTCCCCGTTCACGGAGCACTCGGAGTGCTTCAGAACATAGAACACCCCCACTCCTAGTATCTTGACACCCTGAGAACAGCAGCAAAGAGGGAGAGAAGGAACAAGCATCAGTAGCCTGGAGACACAAAAACTGTCCGATGGCTTGCCAGAGCGTGGGGGCTGCTGCTCTGCGCCCTGCCCACCCCTAGCATGCCGAGGGCAAGATGGGCCACTTGGGAAAGCTTTGGAGAGAAAGCACATACTCCAGACCTTTCTTTCCTCTTGCTCCTCTGCTCTCCTCAAAAATCTCTTTGCACAAGCAACAGCAGAGACAACATTCCTCCCCTCCATACAGGTGGGGGGGAGGTGGTGGCAGGGAGGGGAGCAGGGGGCATTTCCAACAGTGGGCACCAAGTCCTTGGCACTCTATGGCACAGGGATGTCAGGGCCAGGCAAACCGCCAGCCTTTCAGGAGGGGAGGAACAGGACACAAGACCCACCTTGTTCTCTGCCAAGCGCTCTAGAATGTATTCTGAGACGCTGTCCCAAATGCTAACAATCTCTGGAAAGCAAGGCAAAGAGGTATCATGCGCCAAGTCGGCAAGCTCACTACCTTTCAGCACCCCGCTCCCCAGGCAGGTGGCAAGTGCAGGTGAGATGAAACGTACCGCCACCCCAAGCCAAAACACGCAAGGCGCTCCCCAGGACGGCCCTTCCGGACCTCAGCCGCAAGGACACTGCAGGGACGCCTCCGCCCACTTCTAAGCAAGGCTCCTGTCCTTTCAGGTGGCCATGCCAAAGGGCGACCCACCCGCTCGGGAAACGGGGACTAGGTTCCCACAGCAGCGAGAAGACCGTGCAGTGCCTACCCACAGGAGTCACCCACGCTCAGGGCAGCCCCAGCTGCCTCCCCTGCAGGGACCATTTTCACCTCCATTCAACGCCTGCACACACACACGCTCTGCACGGCCACCCGAGCAGCCCCAGCCCTTTCAGCCAGCTGCCAGCTCAGGGCACGCAATCCCCACTGCGAGGCAACCCACGGCTTCTGCCTGCACCTGCCCTGGAAGGCACGGGCAGAGGAAGCTCCTCAGGACAACGAGCCAGCCGGCCCGGCTGCCAAACTCACCCCTGGGCTGCCAACGGTCGAGCGGCCTGCTCTCCCGTGCCACCCACTCGCCCTGTCCAGCCCTCCCCTACAGAGCCCAGCGCTTCCATTGCCTGTCTCGCAGCTCATACCGTCTACAGCCTTACCGTAACGGTTGAGATTCCTGAGCGTTGGAAACATGTCATGCCACAGTTTCGCCATCTTCGCGCCCCCTCGCGCTCAATGGGGCCCTGTAGCAAGAGGGTGACGAGGAAACTTCTCCTCCCAGGAGCCGCCTCCTCCTCCTCCTCTGCACTTCCCCAGGTAGGCTCCAGCGCTGTCGCGCGGCCTCCCTTCGCCCTCTCGGTGCGCTGCAAAGCAGCTCCTCCAGAGAAGAGCGGTGGCGAGAGCAGCCCCAGCACCTGCACGTGCCAAGGCCTCGCAGGGAAGTGTGGGCAGGGCTCGGGGGCCCCGTGGCGGGAGGGGAGCTGTGACTGTGATGCGGCATGTCCCACTGTGAGCCCAGCCCGTGTCACCAAGGGGCTCACAGGCACCCTTACCGTCCAAAGCATTTCTCTTGGGCCCACAGGAGGGGCAATTTCACAGCCCCAGAGCAGCCAGACCGCAAAGGGGTTTCAGCAGGTCTCCGCTCTGACCTCCTGCTGCAAGTGCGGCTGACCAGAGCAGACTTCCCAGGCCCGGGCGCCACTGAGGGGCCACTGGCTCCATGGATTCCCCCACCACCCCGGGCCCCTGGGCCAGTGCTCCACCACCCTTAGGCTACAGCGCTTTTCCCCGTCTCTCATGGCAATTGCCCCCACTGCCACTACTGCCATTGCCCATCCTCCCGGCCCCCCCCACCCGGCACCTCTGGGAAGGCTCTGCCTCCACCCTCTCACCCCCCTCCCGTTAGGCCCCTGCCGCCTGATCCTCTTGCGCCTTCTCTTCTCCCGGCTCAACAGCCCCACGCCCTCAGCCTCTCCTCGCACTGCTGGGCTCCAGCTGCCCACCAGCTCCCAGCCCGCCCCACAACGAACGGCTCCTCCAGGGCCACGCTCCCTTCCTGGTGTCCCTGCCCCCCTGCAGCTCCCCCACGGGCCACAGTCCCCTCAGAGGCGCACCTCCTCTGGCATGAAGCGCCTCCTTCCAAAAGTACCTCTCCAGCCATGTCCCCAGCAACGGCTCCTTGCACGGCTCGCCTTCGCTTCCTTCTGCTTTTCTCCAGAAACACGCCTCTGCACCCTTCTCCTCACGAGTGCCCCTTCGTGTGGCCTCCTGTGGCTCCACGGAGGCCGCCCCCAGCTGCGGGATCTGCGGCCCTGCCGCCGCATGCCCCAGGCAGGGGCCGGGCGTCGGGCCTCGGTGCCCCGCTCCTCCCTCCCTCCCTCCCTCCCTGCCTGCCTGCCTGCCTGCCTGCCTGCCCGCCCGCTGCCCCAGCGTTGGGGGAAAGCCTTGCCCGGGCCCTGGGCGGCGCTGCGGGCTCCCTGCTGTGCCCAGAGCCCCCGGCCCCGCACGGGCAGCCCCGAGCAGCACGCCCAGGTGGCACTGCTTGCTGCGCAGTAAGGACTGGTGCCAGGGACTGTCGGGGATGGGGGAGGCCCCGCTGCCCGCGGGCAGGCGGGAGGCAGGCAGCGTTGAGCCGGGGCCCGGCAGCCCACCGGGAGCTGGTGGGGGTGTGGGGCAGAGCCATAGCAAGGGAAGGGGCCAGAGTGCAGGAGGCAATCCCAGGTGCCCCTTCCCCGAGCAGAGGGGCCTGGGAGAAGGCAGGGGGTCAGGGCCGGGCCGGGGGCTGGTGGCCGGGTGCTTGGCAGCGCCATGCTGACCTGCTCATGCCAGGGCATGGCTGCTTTGCGCCGATTGCAGGCAGTGTCCCCCCGCGGAGGAGCTGGCCCCTGCTGGCTTCCCCTTGGGCCATGCAGCTGCCTGCCAGTGCTCAAGGTCCCGCCGGGGCTCCAGCGACGCTGGGAGAGGTGCCGAGGGGGCACCGGCTGCTGCTAGCAACTTCCCGGGGACCCCTGAGGCAGTGGCTGGTGCTGAGGGAAGGGCAGCGGGCAAGGAGCCGCAGGCAGCACTTGTTTGACCCATGCGTTGCCTCTGCTTGCAGGCCACACTGCCCAAGGCATTGGGACTTGAGCGCGGCAGCCAGGCGAGGCAGGGCAGCTGCCGCTGAGGCAGCAGAGCCAAGCCCCAAGCCCCTCCGCTCGGTGAGGCTTGGGAAGGGCAGAGCTGGGAGAAGCTGGTGCCCCTCAAACCTCGTTCTCCCAGCAGAGCAGAGGGCACGTAAGGCAGCGCTTTCAGCCAGTGAAAATTGCTGGCTCATGCCTTCCTTTTTCAGAGGCCTGGTTTGCGCAAGGCCAGCGGTGCTGCCTGCCCACCAGTGCCCACCCAGGCTGCGGTCGGAGGAGACCTGCTCCTTGCATTGGTCCCGACCAGAGTTCGGCACCAGAAGACACAGCCCCTGAGGGGGCACCGCAGCACACAAGTGTGGCTTGGCATGCCTGGCTCACCAGCAGAAAGGGACCATGCAGACTAAGGTGGAGTCAATCAGCCAGAACGGAGCACAGAGCAACAATACAGTTGAAAACACAAAGCCTAGCTAAGTGTGTGTGAGGTTCCCCGTGGGGAGCCCCGTGATGCTTCTGGGGAGGCCTTGGGCAGGGAGGTGCCTCCTGCCGAGGCCCCCGGCAGCTGGGATGCCGGCTGCAGGGCTTTCGGCAGCTCCAGCTTCCCTCTTCCTGCCCTGCCAGGGGTGAAGGCCAGGCTGCCTGCAGGGATGGGCTACTGCCGCCCCCAGGCCTCCTGAGGAGGGGCAGTGCAGCCCCAAAACCGCCTTGCAAAGCCGGCAGCCCTGGGCGTGGGCTGAGGTGGGTGCCAGGGTGCACGCTGGAGCGCAGACTCTGGGATCCACAGGCCTCCAAGGCCAGGGCCTGCAGGGCCAGGGCAGGGATGACGAGGCTCTGGGGCTCTGACCCTGCAAGAGAGACCGCAGGAACACCTTGTGCCGGCCCTGGGCTGAGAGCAGAGGGGAGCAGGAGGCTTCGTGGCCTCCACGCCCCAAACCAACAGCAAATTTGTGCCCAAAAGCTCTCAGAGGAGGCTTCAGTCCCGGTCAGCTGCCCGTGTCCTGCACTGATTTCGTATGCTCAAACCTTGTGATGGGCAGAAGGCAACATGCTTGTACCCCAAGGCAGCCCCCTTTAGTGGCCAAGCCAAGGACCTGCTCTTAGCATCACTGCAGGAGTAACCGTCTAATTAAAGGCTTGCAATTAGCCCACCTCCAATTAGTGCACAGCAACTCAAACAAAGGGTCTTCTTAAAGGACAAGTCTCCTTAATGCAACCTAAATGGTCCTACGTTCCCTGTGCAGGGGCGACCCTTCTAAATCCCCCACCGCCAAGGCTGCGGCGCACATGGGCATGGGCATGGGCATTGGCTTCAGGGTCCCAGCTCCTTCCTCAGTGGGAGGCGGCTGCTGCTGGTGGCTTCCTCCATCGCATAGTTGGGCTGACACTATTAAGCCTGCTCCTAATAGGCTCTCTTAAGGCTAATAATGTGGCATAAATAGCCAACAAATGCTAGAAGGAGTCACCAAAACTAAAGCAGCACTTTAAAATGCAACTCCTACATTTAGCATCGAGGAAATAAGCCCCTCCACCTTACTCCCAATTTGACACTCTCGGGAGAGTGCTTTAGGGGATGCTAATGCGTGTTTTGCCCTTCCTTGCTCCAACACGGGTCAGGCTCAGCACAGTGGAGAGGGAAAGACTCTGGCGGGGCGGAGGGGGTGGGGTGCGAGCTTTGTGCTCGCCCAGGGCCCTGCACTGGCCCCCTCCTCTGTCCTGCCCCTGAACATCCCAGACTACGTTGGCTACAGTCGCCTGCTCCTTGCCAGGCCTTTGTGTTGACTCTGATGAGCCTTTGGGCGTTTCATGTCACTCTAGGAGCTGGAAGAGAGCCTGCCTCATGACACGGGGTTGCAAGGAGAGCCACTGGCCGTGGAAGAGGACTGCTTGCCTGGCCTCACTCAGGAGTCCCATCCTGCCCACCCCGGGCATCTCTCTCTTTCCTGCCCGCTGACACGGTCTTTCTCCGGAGGGAAGCAGTGAGGCTACATCTCCGCACAGTGCTGGGTGGCCTGGGGAAGGCCGGGCACATGCCAAGCGGGGAGCTGGACACAGGTCTCCACCGAGTGCTGTCGGGGGGCTGGCACCGGTGCCTGGGGCACGTGTGCTCCAGGCACTTCCCAAATAAGCTCCACTGGTGCGGCCTCCTCTTCACCTGGATGTTGAGTTCCAGGGCCTCCTGCCACGCCTCCTCCAGCAGGAACAGGGCCTGCGCAGGCGTACTGCTTTCCTGCCCTTCAGCCTGCTCCTGGTTGCTGGGGAATGCAGGTGTGCGGGCATGTCTGGGTGTCCTGCCTCATTTCAGCAGGGTCACTTGCTCCTGCTGGTTCCTTCTGTGGCCCCCACCTGGCCTCACAGAGCCCCACATCCTGCCCGTCAACCCCAAGGGGGACGCAAGGCCCTCAGCTCACCCAAGAGAGAACCCCCAACCTCCCTCTGCTCGTCCACCCACCCGCCTCAGCATATAGCACGGCCCAAGGCCCATCCCTGGGCCCTGGCACTGTCACGGTCCCTCTCCTGACCACAGGACCCACTGGCGCTGGTGAGTGCCCAAGCAGTTAGGCCGCTGTCTTTTCTCCCACGGCCAGTGACTTGCAGGGCTGTGCAGGACCCAGGAGTCCTGCTGGCCTGTCCCTCCATAACGTACCAGGGGCAGGGAGTCGCAGAGCTGCACCTCGGAGGTGCTCTGGGGCCTAGCAAGTGCAGGGGACCGGAGGGGGCCTGGGAGCATGCCTGGGGCCACTGGCACATCAGGACAGGGCAGGAGCCCAGGAGGGAGAATCCAAGCACACGGGTAGCAGGCCCGGCCGGCCCTGCCGAGCTCCACTGGGTTGAAGAGCGGCCCAGCAGGGGCTGTGCAGGGCGGGGAAATGGGGACTGCTCCCCAGCCTCACAGCCCCAGCCTGCGGGGCTGAGGGGCTGCCCTGGCCCACAGGGCCCTGGCACACGCGTTTGCACATGGGAAGGGAGGCATCTGCACCTCCAGGCAGCAGTCAGCGGCTGGCAGGGTAGGGAGACTACGGGCCCTGCGGCAGATGAGCAGAGCCCGTGGGAGCACAAGGAGCAGCCAAGGGCTGACGGAGGCCCAGGGACAAGCACGGCTCATCCCAGCTTTGCCTGCCTGGAGAGCCCTGCAGCTGCAGCAAAAAGCCAGGCATCTGCGCTCCCAGGTGGCCGGCCGCACCGCTCCACCCCACAGCAACTCCCTCCTTTGCCCTTCACCCTTCCCCATGCAACCCTGAGAAGGGCTCCAGCATCCCTGCACACCAGCCCTCAGAGCACCCCTGGGGCTGTGGGCACGTCAGGTGCAGCTGTGTCCTGGCCACCATGGTGTGCACCGTGCAGTGTCTCTGTGCGTGTGGAGAGCGCGGGCGCGTGTGCGGATGCGTGTGCAGCGTCAATGGTGTGCCGGGCTGGCGCACGAGCACTGTGCAGGTGCAGGCCTGGCTGTGCGGGAGGGTCTTGGTGAGTGAGAGGTGTGAGCTGTGTGCGTAGCCGTCCTGTGGAGGGTAATGAAGGAAGGGGCATGTGTCTGTGCGTGTGTCTGTGCGCTGTGCTGAGAACGGGTTAGGCGGTGGTGTGCATGCACGTGCACTCTGTGGCGCGCGTGCCTGCATGCTGTGGCCCGTGTGTGGGCGATATTCTGTTCAGGCTCTACAAAATAACTGGAGGAGCACATGGGTTTGTACAGCTCTTCCTTTCATCTTTCAGGAGCACGCTTCCAGACTTCGCCGCAATAGTCACGTTTCCTCTGCACCACCAGCAAGTCCTGGTCCCTTGCCCCTCTTTTCCTGGGTGCCAGCAAAAGACCCCCCCCCCTCCCCTCCTCTGGGCTCCTCCTGGGTGTGGAAGGAAGGCCAGTGCAGGGGAAGGCAAAACAGCACCCCCAGCTGGAGAAATTTACCAGAGGAAGCGCTTCTCTTGGGAATTCCTCTGCCGATTCAGCTCTACCCTCTGCTTCCACTCTTCCCGACGCGCTTGGTAAGTCTCCAAGACTTGCAGGGTGTGGCTTGCTCGTACAGAAAGCTGCCTGCAAGAGCAGGGAAAAAGTTCCCTCTCCCCTTCTGGCTGAGGCCCTCCTGCCTCTCCCCTCCACCAGCCCCTGCACACCCGCTCCCGCTGGCGGTGCCCGCAGCCTTCAACTTGCCCCATGCAGCTTGGGGCTGCCTGGCATCGGGGCCTTGCCCAAGGCATTGCCACGTCAACAGAAATCAGGGGACACCATACCCAGCCCCATGGCTCAGGAACTGCGCTTCCTCACACCTCGGACAGGTGCTGCCACTGCACCTTTCCAGGCCGGGGCTGGGGCCGGGGCCGGGGCCCGGGCCCGGGCACACTTACTCTTTGTGCAGCCGCGGCAGTCTCTCGGGCTTCCTCTTCTCTGCTCGGGGCACGAAGGCAGCAGTGCTCGCCTCTTTCCCAAGCGGGGGCCCTGGTGAGGCTGGCCGAACCTCCGGCAGTGGTTCAGCATGCCGCCAAGCCTGCATTGGCGCCAGAGGACAACTCTGAAGCTGCTTCTCACCTCCCTCACGTGCTCTCAACTCTCAGCATGGGGAGAAGCCAGCCACTACAGGGCCTGTGCGTCCCCCCAGCACACTTGTGTCTGCTTTGCCCTCAGAAAGCCCCATGAGGAGCACAGCGCCAGGCAGGGACCCTGCACTCGTAGCCTGGCCACGCTTCACCACACTTCCCTGCTGGCCCCTCTGCTTACCTGTGCTGCCTTGTGCTGATGCCCGCAAGCAGGAATTGCAGTTCGAGGTCTGCCTTGAGCAGGTCCTTCCTGCTTGCCGTCCTCTTCCGCCTTAGAGGAGCTCTCCCGAATTGTCTGCAGCCGGCTAAAAACACACAAGCCGCGTGAGGTGACTGGAGTTCCGGGTGAGGCTGTTCTGCATCTTGCGCTCACAAGTGGCTCGGGGCCAGCCTCTGCAGCACAAGGCAGTTCTGCTGGAGCATTTGGTGTAGCTGAGTCCTTGTGTTCATGTCAACAGTGAGGAAAGAAAGCCTTGAGCTGCAGCACTGGCAGCGGGCCCAGGAGGCCCTAAGGAAAGCTCGGGATGCCCCGGTGTGGGCCCTCTCTGGGTGGCACAAGGGGAAAACCAATGCCGTTTGCAGCACCCAGAGCCTGCAGAGACCACTAGGCACCTCCTGCCAAAGGCACTGAAGTCAGGGACGTGCTCAGAAAGACTCTGTTTTGGGGTGAAACGGGACTATTAGTGGGGGAGCCACTGTCGGGGAAGGAGGAAGTGTACTAGGCACACAAGCAAGCCCGGCATGTAGTTCTCTCTGGTATGTAGTTCTCTCTGGCACTCCTCCTGTGCCAGACAACCGCCACACCCCTGCCCCTGCCACCCCAGCCCAACAACCTTCGGAAGAAATTCACAGGCATTACGTCCAACCTAAAAAGCAGGGAAAACAGACCCTACTCTCTGCTGCTGGGGCAGGGGCTTCTGACTTTCACATTCCTCTGAGAAGTGCTCTCATTCCCACTGCAACCAAAGGAGGGCCCTTCACACCCATAGGGGAGCAGAAAAACACCCGCCACTGCTGCAGTACTTCTTGCATCAACGCCAGTCCCTGGGACACCACTTGACAACCTCACAGACTTCATACCCACAGAGCGTACAGAAACAGAAACAGCTCCCTCCCTCCCAGAAGCCCAAAAGCACACGGCCACCCGCATGCTTTGCTCCAAGAGCCTCACCTGGCAGCTGGCTTGTTTCCCCTGCTTTCCCATGCCTTTCCTCCCTTCCAGCTGGCCCCAGAGAACGGGGGTGGAGAAAGCCTTTCTCGAGACAGGAGGCGCCCACCACAAGCACTGCCTGGAAGTAGCAAGGCAGAGGAGGCTCCTCAGCAAGCATCGTTCTTTGTCACCATTTGAACAAGAAGGACAGGCAGCTGTGCTCCAGCATCGGACCAAAGAGCCCAATTCCCTTGGAGCTTTGCTCCCAAGCAGGTCTTAGGCCCTTGCTGGCGCACGATCGCGTCCAGCCTTTCCTTTCTGCAGGGCAGTCTTCTGCCCTAGAGTTCTGTGCTGCTTCTACTGCTTTCTCTAGCCCTTAGGCTTCAAAAAGGGGACATGGCTGGCAGGTCCTGGGGACCTCATGCTACTCTCTCCTTTGGCGTGGCTGCAGGCTGGAGGGCAGAGTGTCACACGAGAAGGGGAACAGATTCCTGCCCATCTCTAAGGCGCTCACATGCACAGACTTGCAAGCTAGAGCAGGGCCCCGAGTGCCAGGGCAAAGTGCCCCTCAGCAGTGGCAGCTGCAGTTGGAGCTGCACAACTGCCCCGAGAGCCCCTTCCAGGAGGAGTGCCCCCAGATCTGTCGTGATGAGCAAAGAGAGGCACAGGAGAAGCAGGCCACTAGGCCAGGCACGGCATGTTAAGCTTGCCTCCAGCCCCTCCGCTGCACAGGACAAAAGGAAAACAAACACACCTCTCTCACCAGCCAGCTGGCACTTTACCTTTTCCCTCAGTCTGCTTGTTCTGCTCCCTGTCTTTTGCCGGCCCGCCTTTGGCAGCCTCCCGACACCCTCCGGAGGAAGATGCTGGTCGCACAGGCACAGGCGTGATGACCTCACCCTCACTCCTGGAAACAAGAAAGGGACGAGAGAGACGCTGACAGCAGAGCCTTGCAGAAACCTCCTCTACATGCTTGCCCTCCATCTAGAAAGAGAAAGTCACCAAAAGACTTGTTGGCCGCCCTTCACGTTGCAGTCGGACAGAGTCTACGCAAGAAACAACCCCTTCAAAGAACTCCAAGAGCACAAGGTCACCCTCAGCCTTTTCTCCAAGAGCCTCACCTGGCAGGCAACTTCCTTCCTTTGCTTTTCCACTCCTCCTGCTTTCTCCCCCCAGCACCAGGTGACGCAGGTGGCAAAGGCCTTTCTTGAGCAAGCAGGCACGCAGCAGGAGCACTCCCTGCAGGCAGGAAAGGAGAAGGCTCTGCAGAAAGCGTCTTTGGGAGCACTTGGTCCAGAAGGACAGGCAGATCTGCTCCAGCACCGCATCAAACAGCCTGATCCCCCGGGAGCCGCGCTCTCTAAGAGCTCTTGCTCCCTAGCACGTCCTTGGCACACCTTAGCAGCCTCTTAGCAGTCCACCTTAGCAGCCTCTTAGCAGTCCTCTCCAGGCAATCTTGCTCCCCACCTTCACACGCCCGGCATCCGCCAGAGAGGCAGACCCCCTCCAGCACTGACACCTCGGGCCCAAATGTCCTAAAGCGAAAGAGGAGCTTGCGCCGGCCACCAGGGCGCAGCACCCCGGGGCAAAACTCTCCCAGGCAGCACATCCTGACCAGGGCTCCAACCACCTACCTACTGCCGAGGACCAACGGAACAAACACGCGCACACACACAAACACACGCCCGCCTGCACACCCTCCTCTCGCTCGCCAGTCACCTGTGGCCTGACCTTTTCCGTCCGCCCGCTCTTCCTCTTTCGGGCGTGTCCGGGATCCCTTGCAGGAAGAGGCCACTTGCTGCTTCTCACGGGGAAGCTTCAACTCAAATCTGGAAATGACAAGACGCCACGGTGAAGAGAAGGCACCACTTCCCCTTTGCCTCCTGCCGGCCTTGTACTCAGAAAGAAGGCCTTTCGGGGCACGTGGGGCCCTCCAGGCTCACCCAAGACATGCTTAGGTCACAAACACAGGCCCTGTATGGATCGGGTGCCTTCCACACGATGCCTTTCCTCGGCCAGCCACACACAGCACATTCGGGAACCTTGGCTTTTGGAAGCCTCACCCACGAGAAAGAGACCAGTCACAGGAAAATGTGGCCCCCATTCCTCTCTAGGCCTAAGATTGGTTAGCAGTGCCAAACACCGCCACTATTGCCTGTTCCACCCTGGGGAGACCCCCAGAGTCCCAAGTACTTGCAGACAGCAAGCTAGGAAAGAGTTGCTCCGCAGCAAGTCCTTCCTGAGGAGACAAGCTCCAGCAGGACGCTGCTACCAAGCACGAGCTGAGAAGCAAACGTACCGTGGCAACATGAAGACGCTTCTGGGACCCATGCGGAAAGCCGCGCTCCTTCTTCCTTTTACCACCAGGTGTCTCGTCCCTGGCGTCTGAAACAGACACCGAGGTACGTGAGAGCGTGCCAGCGCCATTACTGCCTTGCTCCTAAAGGCAGCAAATCTTTCTTGGGCTCAGGGAAGATGCTGCCCCTGGGACACCCTGAAACAAAGCTGTCTTTCCAAATACTAGCCCTCAACGAGGAAAGCAGAAGATGCCCAGCTCAGAGTGCAGAAGGAGGAACACCGTTGCCAGGCGCTTTGCAAGGGCGAGACTCAAGACGGTCAAGGAGGACGCTCCTTCTCTCTGCCTGCAGACATCAGGCACAGGAGAAGGCGTGTGGTTCGCCAGGGTTTCTGCAGGCTGGCGTTTGCCTCTGGAAGGTCTTGCTCTGCCCCTTCTTGGAAAGACAACTCCTGGCTCAGGCGTGCTCTTAGCCCCACAGTGTCTCCAAGCATTCACATGCTTGCATCCATCGCGTGGAAGAGCAGAAAGAGCCGGCCCTTGCTCGGCCTCTGCCCGGTGGCTAAGACCTGCGGGTGCCAACTCCCTCATGGGGGTGCAAGCAGCTGGGCAGGGCCTGATGAGGGATCTTTGGGAACACAGCCTGACCCAAAGGCCCTGGCCCTGGCCCAGAGAACACGCTGGGCAGAGCCCCCCAAGACAGCAGCAGAGAGAAGGAAGAGACAGGCCCGGGAACCAGTGGCTGGGCTACAGCCTTCTTGCATCTCTCTGAGCAAATCTGCTGGCCCTCTGCAGGAGCGAGCCCTTCAGCTCTGACTGCTTTCACATCGCAGCTGCCTAAGGACACCTGGCAGCTTGCGCTCAAGGACAGGGCCCCACGAGAGAGCTGGGGAAGGGCGTTGGGCTGGCGCAAGGAGACATGCCAAGCAGCGGGCGGATGCACGCGTGGCCCAGAAGAGCCTCGCTCATGCCGCAAGGGCCTCCAGGGGCCCTGGGAAGGCCTGATTAGCACCAGAGTCATCGACTTACCCCCAGCAGAGCTTCTAGCAGCTTTCCAGTGCCATCCATGCTGAGGAGGAAGTCGTCATAAAACCTCATTGTCACTTCCTTCTTCCGAACAGAAAGAATGCCAATGCCCTTGAAGACAAAGTCCACGTCCTGTCTTTTTGACATGGCCCAGAAGAACGCCATCGCGGTCTCATGTATGGAACACTGCACCGTTGTCAAAGGCATGCGGGCACACACGGAGAGATTCTTGTACTGCAGAGGGACTATTCTTACGTCACCTAGACCGCAGCAAAAGACGAACAACGTCACCTCGGCAGCAGGCTCCAAGAACAAGGGGACAAGACTTTCTGGCAAGACGCTGCTGCTACAGAGCAGGCTCTTGAATCCCCTGCTGCAGCGCCTAGGAGCGGTTTATGGAGTCCCTCCTGGGAAGAGGCCGAGCACTCTGCAAACTCACGGGCTCAGGGGGGCAGCAGTCATTTGGCCAGGGCAGGAAGCAAAAGAAGAAAACTAACCATCCCGTAGGAACCCTTGACCGGAGGGCAGGACAAGGCGGGCAGATGGGTGCAGGGCCCACGACAAAGGGCCCGGCGCCACGCCATTGTGCCCTCTGGCTAAGCCGATGCCACGTCGATAGATACAAGGGCGAAGCAAAGTGCAAGGACGGCACCGCAGCCCGTAAGGACCATTCGGCCCCTCTGGCCCTTGGTAGCCAGCAAAAGTCTCCCTGCGCTGCTGGGGCCAGCGGCCTATCCCTCCCACGCACCCCGCTGCAGGCGTATTACTAGCAAAGCACACCCGGGGGCCCCTCTGAGCACCTGCTCCTGGCTGGCCTGTCCAGCTCAAACAAGCCAAAGTTGCTCTCAGGCCACTTTGAGGCGTTCAGCCATGTCTTCAGAGCAGTTGGCCTGCCCCTCAAGCTTGGGGCAAGGGCAGGCAAAGGTTTTTAACCTGTCTTCTTACCAGGAATGTCTTCTTGAGCGCCCCTGGCCTGGTATTCCTGGGCAACAACCTCCGAAATACAAAACATGGGTCTCCGAACGATCGAAAGCTCCCCGTTCACGGAGCACTCGGAGTGCTTCAGAACATAGAACACCCCCACTCCTAGTATCTTGACACCCTGAGAACAGCAGCAAAGAGGGAGAGAAGGAACAAGCATCAGTAGCCTGGAGACACAAAAACTGTCCGATGGCTTGCCAGAGCGTGGGGGCTGCTGCTCTGCGCCCTGCCCACCCCTAGCATGCCGAGGGCAAGATGGGCCACTTGGGAAAGCTTTGGAGAGAAAGCACGTACTCCAGACCTTTCTTTCCTCTTGCTCCTCTACTCTCCTCAAAAATCTCTTTGCACAAGCAACAGCAGAGACAACATTCCTCCCCTCCATACAGGTGGGGGGGGGGTGGCAGGGAGGGGAGCAGGGGGCATTTCCAACAGTGGGCACCAAGTCCTTGGCACTCTATGGCACAGGGATGTCAGGGCCAGGCAAACCGCCAGCATTTCAGGAGGGGAGGAACAGGACACAAGACCCACCTTGTTCTCTGCCAAGCGCTCTAGAATGTATTCTGAGACGCTGTCCCAAATGCTAACAATCTCTGGAAAGCAAGGCAAAGAGGTATCATGCGCCAAGTCGGCAAGCTCACTACCTTTCAGCACCCCGCTCCCCAGGCAGGTGGCAAGTGCAGGTGAGATGAAACGTACCGCCACCCCAAGCCAAAACACGCAAGGCGCTCCCCAGGACGGCCCTTCCGGACCTCAGCCGCAAGGACACTGCAGGGACGCCTCCGCCCACTTCTAAGCAAGGCTCCTGTCCTTTCAGGTGGCCATGCCAAAGGGCGACCCACCCGCTCGGGAAACGGGGACTAGGTTCCCACAGCAGCGAGAAGACCGTGCAGTGCCTACCCACAGGAGTCACCCACGCTCAGGGCAGCCCCAGCTGCCTCCCCTGCAGGGACCATTTTCACCTCCATTCAACGCCTGCACACACACACGCTCTGCACGGCCACCCGAGCAGCCCCAGCCCTTTCAGCCAGCTGCCAGCTCAGGGCACGCAATCCCCACTGCGAGGCAACCCACGGCTTCTGCCTGCACCTGCCCTGGAAGGCACGGGCAGAGGAAGCTCCTCAGGACAACGAGCCAGCCGGCCCGGCTGCCAAACTCACCCCTGGGCTGCCAACGGTCGAGCGGCCTGCTCTCCCGTGCCACCCACTCGCCCTGTCCAGCCCTCCCCTACAGAGCCCAGCGCTTCCATTGCCTGTCTCGCAGCTCATACCGTCTACAGCCTTACCGTAACGGTTGAGATTCCTGAGCGTTGGAAACATGTCATGCCACAGTTTCGCCATCTTCGCGCCCCCTCGCGCTCAATGGGGCCCTGTAGCAAGAGGGTGACGAGGAAACTTCTCCTCCCAGGAGCCGCCTCCGCCTCCTCCTCTGCACTTCCCCAGGTAGGCTCCAGCGCTGTCGCGCGGCCTCCCTTCGCCCTCTCGGTGCGCTGCAAAGCAGCTCCTCCAGAGAAGAGCGGTGGCGAGAGCAGCCCCAGCACCTGCACGTGCCAAGGCCTCGCAGGGAAGTGTGGGCAGGGCTCGGGGGCCCCGTGGCGGGAGGGGAGCTGTGACTGTGATGCGGCATGTCCCACTGTGAGCCCAGCCCGTGTCACCAAGGGGCTCACAGGCACCCTTACCGTCCAAAGCATTTCTCTTGGGCCCACAGGAGGGGCAATTTCACAGCCCCAGAGCAGCCAGACCGCAAAGGGGTTTCAGCAGGTCTCCGCTCTGACCTCCTGCTGCAAGTGCGGCTGACCAGAGCAGACTTCCCAGGCCCGGGCGCCACTGAGGGGCCACTGGCTCCATGGATTCCCCCACCACCCCGGGCCCCTGGGCCAGTGCTCCACCACCCTTAGGCTACAGCGCTTTTCCCCGTCTCTCATGGCAATTGCCCCCACTGCCACTACTGCCATTGCCCATCCTCCCGGCCCCCCCCACCCGGCACCTCTGGGAAGGCTCTGCCTCCACCCTCTCACCCCCCTCCCGTTAGGCCCCTGCCGCCTGATCCTCTTGCGCCTTCTCTTCTCCCGGCTCAACAGCCCCACGCCCTCAGCCTCTCCTCGCACTGCTGGGCTCCAGCTGCCCACCAGCTCCCAGCCCGCCCCACAACGAACGGCTCCTCCAGGGCCACGCTCCCTTCCTGGTGTCCCTGCCCCCCTGCAGCTCCCCCACGGGCCACAGTCCCCTCAGAGGCGCACCTCCTCTGGCATGAAGCGCCTCCTTCCAAAAGTACCTCTCCAGCCATGTCCCCAGCAACGGCTCCTTGCACGGCTCGCCTTCGCTTCCTTCTGCTTTTCTCCAGAAACACGCCTCTGCACCCTTCTCCTCACGAGTGCCCCTTCGTGTGGCCTCCTGTGGCTCCACGGAGGCCGCCCCCAGCTGCGGGATCTGCGGCCCTGCCGCCGCATGCCCCAGGCAGGGGCCGGGCCTCGGTGCCCCGCTCCTCCCTCCCTCCCTCCCTGCCTGCCTGCCTGCCTACCTGCCTGCCTGCCCGCCCGCTGCCCCAGCGTTGGGGGAAAGCCTTGCCCGGGCCCTGGGCGGCGCTGCGGGCTCCCTGCTGTGCCCAGAGCCCCCGGCCCCGCACGGGCAGCCCCGAGCAGCACGCCCAGGTGGCACTGCTTGCTGCGCAGTAAGGACTGGTGCCAGGGACTGTCGGGGATGGGGGAGGCCCCGCTGCCCGCGGGGAGGCGGGAGGCAGGCAGCGTTGAGCCGGGGCCCGGCAGCCCACCGGGAGCTGGTGGGGGTGTGGGGCAGAGCCATAGCAAGGGAAGGGGCCAGAGTGCAGGAGGCAATCCCAGGTGCCCCCTCCCCGAGCAGAGGGGCCTGGGAGAAGGCAGGGGGTCAGGGCCGGGCCGGGGGCTGGTGGCCGGGTGCTTGGCAGCGCCATGCTGACCTGCTCATGCCAGGGCATGGCTGCTTTGCGCCGATTGCAGGCAGTGTCCCCCCGCGGAGGAGCTGGCCCCTGCTGGCTTCCCCTTGGGCCATGCAGCTGCCTGCCAGTGCTCAAGGTCCCGCCGGGGCTCCAGCGACGCTGGGAGAGGTGCCGAGGGGGCACCGGCTGCTGCTAGCAACGTCCCGGGGACCCCTGAGGCAGTGGCTGGTGCTGAGGGAAGGGCAGCGGGCAAGGAGCCGCAGGCAGCACTTGTTTGACCCATGCGTTGCCTCTGCTTGCAGGCCACACTGCCCAAGGCATTGGGACTTGAGCGCGGCAGCCAGGCGAGGCAGGGCAGCTGCCGCTGAGGCAGCAGAGCCAAGCCCCAAGCCCCTCCGCTCGGTGAGGCTTGGGAAGGGCAGAGCTGGGAGAAGCTGGTGCCCCTCAAACCTCGTTCTCCCAGCAGAGCAGAGGGCACGTAAGGCAGCGCTTTCAGCCAGTGAAAATTGCTGGCTCATGCCTTCCTTTTTCAGAGGCCTGGTTTGCGCAAGGCCAGCGGTGCTGCCTGCCCACCAGTGCCCACCCAGGCTGCGGTCGGAGGAGACCTGCTCCTTGCATTGGTCCCGACCAGAGTTCGGCACCAGAAGACACAGCCCCTGAGGGGGCACCGCAGCACACAAGTGTGGCTTGGCATGCCTGGCTCACCAGCAGAAAGGGACCATGCAGACTAAGGTGGAGTCAATCAGCCAGAACGGAGCACAGAGCAACAATACAGTTGAAAACACAAAGCCTAGCTAAGTGTGTGTGAGGTTCCCCGTGGGGAGCCCCGTGATGCTTCTGGGGAGGCCTTGGGCAGGGAGGTGCCTCCTGCCGAGGCCCCCGGCAGCTGGGATGCCGGCTGCAGGGCTTTCGGCAGCTCCAGCTTCCCTCTTCCTGCCCTGCCAGGGGTGAAGGCCAGGCTGCCTGCAGGGATGGGCTACTGCCGCCCCCAGGCCTCCTGAGGAGGGGCAGTGCAGCCCCAAAACCACCTTGCAAAGCCGGCAGCCCTGGGCGTGGGCTGAGGTGGGTGCCAGGGTGCACGCTGGAGCGCAGACTCTGGGATCCACAGGCCTCCAAGGCCAGGGCATGCAGGGCCAGGGCAGGGATGATGAGGCTCTGGGGCTCTGACCCTGCAAGAGAGACCGCAGGAACACCTTGTGCCGGCCCTGGGCTGAGAGCAGAGGGGAGCAGGAGGCTTCGTGGCCTCCACGCCCCAAACCAACAGCAAATTTGTGCCCAAAAGCTCTCAGAGGAGGCTTCAGTCCCGGTCAGCTGCCCGTGTCCTGCACTGATTTCGTATGCTCAAACCTTGTGATGGGCAGAAGGCAACATGCTTGTACCCCAAGGCAGCCCCCTTTAGTGGCCAAGCCAAGGACCTGCTCTTAGCATCACTGCAGGAGTAACCGTCTAATTAAAGGCTTGCAATTAGCCCACCTCCAATTAGTGCACAGCAACTCAAACAAAGGGTCTTCTTAAAGGACAAGTCTCCTTAATGCAACCTAAATGGTCCTACGTTCCCTGTGCAGGGGCGACCCTTCTACATCCCCCACCGCCAAGGCTGCGGCGCGCATGGGCATGGGCATTGGCTTCAGGGTCCCAGCTCCTTCCTCAGTGGGAGGCGGCTGCTGCTGGTGGCTTCCTCCATCGCATAGTTGGGCTGACACTATTAAGCCTGCTCCTAATAGGCTCTCTTAAGGCTAATAATGTGGCATACATAGCCAACAAATGCTAGAAGGAGTCACCAAAACTAAAGCAGCACTTTAAAATGCAACTCCTACATTTAGCATCGAGGAAATAAGCCCCTCCACCTTACTCCCAATTTGACACTCTCGGGAGAGTGCTTTAGGGGATGCTAATGCGTGTTTTGCCCTTCCTTGCTCCAACACGGGTCAGGCTCAGCACAGTGGAGAGGGAAAGACTCTGGCGGGGCGGAGGGGGTGGGGTGCGAGCTTTGTGCTCGCCCAGGGCCCTGCACTGGCCCCCTCCTCTGTCCTGCCCCTGAACATCCCAGACTACGTTGGCTACAGTCGCCTGCTCCTTGCCAGGCCTTTGTGTTGACTCTGATGAGCCTTTGGGCGTTTCATGTCACTCTAGGAGCTGGAAGAGAGCCTGCCTCATGACACGGGGTTGCAAGGAGAGCCACTGGCCGTGGAAGAGGACTGCTTGCCTGGCCTCGCTCAGGAGTCCCATCCTGCCCACCCCGGGCATCTCTCTCTTTCCTGCCCGCTGACACGGTCTTTCTCCAGAGGGAAGCAGTGAGGCTACATCTCCGCACAGTGCTGGGTGGCCTGGGGAAGGCCGGGCACATGCCAAGCGGGGAGCTGGACACAGGTCTCCACCGAGTGCTGTCGGGGGGCTGGCACCGGTGCCTGGGGCACGTGTGCTCCAGGCACTTCCCAAATAAGCTCCACTGGTGCGGCCTCCTCTTCACCTGGATGTTGAGTTCCAGGGCCTCCTGCCACGCCTCCTCCAGCAGGAACAGGGCCTGCGCAGGCGTACTGCTTTCCTGCCCTTCAGCCTGCTCCTGGTTGCTGGGGAATGCAGGTGTGCGGGCATGTCCGGGTGTCCTGCCTCATTTCAGCAGGGTCACTTGCTCCTGCTGGTTCCTTCTGTGGCCCCACCTGGCCTCACAGAGCCCCACATCCTGCCCGTCAACCCCAAGGGGGACGCAAGGCCCTCAGCTCACCCAAGAGAGAACCCCCAACCTCCCTCTGCTCGTCCACCCACCCGCCTCAGCATATAGCACGGCCCAAGGCCCATCCCTGGGCCCTGGCACTGTCACGGTCCCTCTCCTGACCACAGGACCCACTGGCGCTGGTGAGTGCCCAAGCAGTTAGGCTGCTGTCTTTTCTCCCACGGCCAGTGACTTGCAGGGCTGTGCAGGACCCAGGAGTCCTGCTGGCCTGTCCCTCCATAACGTACCAGGGGCAGGGAGTCGCAGAGCTGCACCTCGGAGGTGCTCTGGGGCCTAGCAAGTGCAGGGGACCGGAGGGGGCCTGGGAGCATGCCTGGGGCCACTGGCACATCAGGACAGGGCAGGAGCCCAGGAGGGAGAATCCAAGCACACGGGTAGCAGGCCCGGCCGGCCCTGCCGAGCTCCACTGGGTTGAAGAGCGGCCCAGCAGGGGCTGTGCAGGGCGGGGAAATGGGGACTGCTCCCCAGCCTCACAGCCCCAGCCTGCGGGGCTGAGGGGCTGCCCTGGCCCACAGGGCCCTGGCACACGCGTTTGCACATGGGAAGGGAGGCATCTGCACCTCCAGGCAGCAGTCAGCGGCTGGCAGGGTAGGGAGACTACGGGCCCTGCGGCAGATGAGCAGAGCCCGTGGGAGCACAAGGAGCAGCCGAGGGCTGACGGAGGCCCAGGGACAAGCACGGCTCATCCCAGCTTTGCCTGCCTGGAGAGCCCTGCAGCTGCAGCAAAAAGACAGGCATCTGCGCTCCCAGGTGGCCGGCCGCACCGCTCCACCCCACAGCAACTCCCTCCTTTGCCCTTCACCCTTCCCCATGCAACCCTGAGAAGGGCTCCAGTGTCCCTGCACACCAGCCCTCAGAGCACCCCTGGGGCTGTGGGCACGTCAGGTGCAGCTGTGTCCTGGCCACCATGGTGTGCACCGTGCAGTGTCTCTGTGCGTGTGGAGAGCGCGGGCGCGTGTGCGGATGCGTGTGCAGCGTCAATGGTGTGCCGGGCTGGCGCACGAGCACTGTGCAGGTGCAGGCCTGGCTGTGCGGGAGGGTCTTGGTGAGTGAGAGGTGTGAGCTGTGTGCGTAGCCGTCCTGTGGAGGGTAATGAAGGAAGGGGCATGTGTCTGTGCGTGTGTCTGTGCGCTGTGCTGAGAACGGGTTAGGCGGTGGTGTGCATGCACGTGCACTCTGTGGCGCGCGTGCCTGCATGCTGTGGCCCGTGTGTGGGCGATATTCTGTTCAGGCTCTACAAAATAACTGGAGGAGCACATGGGTTTGTACAGCTCTTCCTTTCATCTTTCAGGAGCACGCTTCCAGACTTCGCCGCAATAGTCACGTTTCCTCTGCACCACCAGCAAGTCCTGGTCCCTTTCCCTTTGAGCCTGGAGAGTCATCCGCTGCCCAGGGCTAGGGCATGGAAAAGGAACCGTTTGGTTTCAGGCACAGGCAGAAGGGCACAGAAATGCTGCAGGCCTAGCGCAGGGCACATCTTCTGGCCTCTGCCTCTGCTGGCATTCCTATGCTTTCTCGGATGGGCGAGGGGCCCCCTGGGGTGCGAGGCAAGGACATGACCACATGACTACCACGGGCAGGTAATCAGCCTGCACAGGAGTCAGGCGCGGGATGAGACTTTGCCCCAAACTGGCATCAAAGCACAGGGCAAGGCCTCCACGTGTGGAGACTTGGGGAGGCAAGGATGGAGCGTGCCTTTGGAAAAGGGAGAGCCAAAGCGTCGCTCCAGGAATCCTGTCACCTTGGGTCGCCCCCGTGTTCTGGTCCCACCTGGGAATCCTACCCCTGAGAGCCCAACACCTGCCCCTGGGCTGGAAGGCTGCCTGCTCCCAGGCCACAGCCTCCAAAGCCTGTTGCTCTCCCTCGACGGGTGCCAGCAAAAGACCCCCCCCCTCCCCTCCTCTGGGCTCCTCCTGGGTGTGGAAGGAAGGCCAGTGCAGGGGAAGGCAAAACAGCACCCCCAGCTGGAGAAATTTACCAGAGGAAGCGCTTCTCTTGGGAATTCCTCTGCCGATTCAGCTCTACCCTCTGCTTCCACTCTTCCCGACGCGCTTGGTAAGTCTCCAAGACTTGCAGGGTGTGGCTTGCTCGTACAGAAAGCTGCCTGCAAGAGCAGGGAAAAAGTTCCCTCTCCCCTTCTGGCTGAGGCCCTCCTGCCTCTCCCCTCCACCAGCCCCTGCACACCCGCTCCCGCTGGCGGTGCCCGCAGCCTTCAACTTGCCCCATGCAGCTTGGGGCTGCCTGGCATCGGGGCCTTGCCCAAGGCATTGCCACGTCAACAGAAATCAGGGGACACCATACCCAGCCCCATGGCTCAGGAACTGCGCTTCCTCACACCTCGGACAGGTGCTGCCACTGCACCTTTCCAGGCCGGGGCTGGGGCCGGGGCCGGGGCCCGGGCCCGGGCACACTTACTCTTTGTGCAGCCGCGGCAGTCTCTCGGGCTTCCTCTTCTCTGCTCGGGGCACGAAGGCAGCAGTGCTCGCCTCTTTCCCAAGCGGGGGCCCTGGTGAGGCTGGCCGAACCTCCGGCAGTGGTTCAGCATGCCGCCAAGCCTGCATTGGCGCCAGAGGACAACTCTGAAGCTGCTTCTCACCTCCCTCACGTGCTCTCAACTCTCAGCACGGGGAGAAGCCAGCCACTACAGGGCCTGTGCGTCCCCCCAGCACACTTGTGTCTGCTTTGCCCTCAGAAAGCCCCATGAGGAGCACAGCGCCAGGCAGGGACCCTGCACTCGTAGCCTGGCCACGCTTCACCACACTTCCCTGCTGGCCCCTCTGCTTACCTGTGCTGCCTTGTGCTGATGCCCGCAAGCAGGAATTGCAGTTCGAGGTCTGCCTTGAGCAGGTCCTTCCTGCTTGCCGTCCTCTTCCGCCTTAGAGGAGCTCTCCCGAATTGTCTGCAGCCGGCTAAAAACACACAAGCCGCGTGAGGTGATTGGAGTTCCGGATGAGGCTGTTCTGCATCTTGCGCTCACAAGCGGCTCGGGGCCAGCCTCTGCAGCACAAGGCAGTTCTGCTGGAGCATTTGGTGTAGCTGAGTCCTTGCGTTCATGTCAACAGTGAGGAAAGAAAGCCTTGAGCTGCAGCACTGGCAGCGGGCCCAGGAGGCCCTAAGGAAAGCTCGGGATGCCCCGGTGTGGGCCCTCTCTGGGTGGCACAAGGGGAAAACCAATGCCGTTTGCAGCACCCAGAGCCTGCAGAGACCACTAGGCACCTCCTGCCAAAGGCACTGAAGTCAGGGACGTGCTCAGAAAGACTCTGTTTTGGGGTGAAACGGGACTATTAGTGGGGGAGCCACTGTCGGGGAAGGAGGAAGTGTACTAGGCACACAAGCAAGCCCGGCATGTAGTTCTCTCTGGTATGTAGTTCTCTCTGGCACTCCTCCTGTGCCAGACAACCGCCACACCCCTGCCCCTGCCACCCCAGCCCAACAACCTTCGGAAGAAATTCACAGGCATTACGTCCAACCTAAAAAGCAGGGAAAACAGACCCTACTCTCTGCTGCTGGGGCAGGGGCTTCTGACTTTCACATTCCTCTGAGAAGTGCTCTCATTCCCACTGCAACCAAAGGAGGGCCCTTCACACCCATAGGGGAGCAGAAAAACACCCGCCACTGCTGCAGTACTTCTTGCATCAACGCCAGTCCCTGGGACACCACTTGACAACCTCACAGACTTCATACCCACAGAGCGTACAGAAACAGAAACAGCTCCCTCCCTCCCAGAAGCCCAAAAGCACACGGCCACCCGCATGCTTTGCTCCAAGAGCCTCACCTGGCAGCTGGCTTGTTTCCCCTGCTTTCCCATGCCTTTCCTCCCTTCCAGCTGGCCCCAGAGAACGGGGGTGGAGAAAGCCTTTCTCGAGACAGGAGGCGCCCACCACAAGCACTGCCTGGAAGTAGCAAGGCAGAGGAGGCTCCTCAGCAAGCATCGTTCTTTGTCACCATTTGAACAAGAAGGACAGGCAGCTGTGCTCCAGCATCGGACCAAAGAGCCCAATTCCCTTGGAGCTTTGCTCCCAAGCAGGTCTTAGGCCCTTGCTGGCGCACGATCGCGTCCAGCCTTTCCTTTCTGCAGGGCAGTCTTCTGCCCTAGAGTTCTGTGCTGCTTCTACTGCTTTCTCTAGCCCTTAGGCTTCAAAAAGGGGACATGGCTGGCAGGTCCTGGGGACCTCATGCTACTCTCTCCTTTGGCGTGGCTGCAGGCTGGAGGGCAGAGTGTCACACGAGAAGGGGAACAGATTCCTGCCCATCTCTAAGGCGCTCACATGCACAGACTTGCAAGCTAGAGCAGGGCCCCGAGTGCCAGGGCAAAGTGCCCCTCAGCAGTGGCAGCTGCAGTTGGAGCTGCACAACTGCCCCGAGAGCCCCTTCCAGGAGGAGTGCCCCCAGATCTGTCGTGATGAGCAAAGAGAGGCACAGGAGAAGCAGGCCACTAGGCCAGGCACGGCATGTTAAGCTTGCCTCCAGCCCCTCCGCTGCACAGGACAAAAGGAAAACAAACACACCTCTCTCACCAGCCAGCTGGCACTTTACCTTTTCCCTCAGTCTGCTTGTTCTGCTCCCTGTCTTTTGCCGGCCCGCCTTTGGCAGCCTCCCGACACCCTCCGGAGGAAGATGCTGGTCGCACAGGCACAGGCGTGATGACCTCACCCTCACTCCTGGAAACAAGAAAGGGACGAGAGAGACGCTGACAGCAGAGCCTTGCAGAAACCTCCTCTACATGCTTGCCCTCCATCTAGAAAGAGAAAGTCACCAAAAGACTTGTTGGCCGCCCTTCACGTTGCAGTCGGACAGAGTCTACGCAAGAAACAACCCCTTCAAAGAACTCCAAGAGCACAAGGTCACCCTCAGCCTTTTCTCCAAGAGCCTCACCTGGCAGGCAACTTCCTTCCTTTGCTTTTCCACTCCTCCTGCTTTCTCCCCCCAGCACCAGGTGACGCAGGTGGCAAAGGCCTTTCTTGAGCAAGCAGGCACGCAGCAGGAGCACTCCCTGCAGGCAGGAAAGGAGAAGGCTCTGCAGAAAGCGTCTTTGGGAGCACTTGGTCCAGAAGGACAGGCAGATCTGCTCCAGCACCGCATCAAACAGCCTGATCCCCCGGGAGCCGCGCTCTCTAAGAGCTCTTGCTCCCTAGCACGTCCTTGGCACACCTTAGCAGCCTCTTAGCAGTCCACCTTAGCAGCCTCTTAGCAGTCCTCTCCAGGCAATCTTGCTCCCCACCTTCACACGCCCGGCATCCGCCAGAGAGGCAGACCCCCTCCAGCGCTGACACCTCGGGCCCAAATGTCCTAAAGCGAAAGAGGAGCTTGCGCCGGCCACCAGGGCGCAGCACCCCGGGGCAAAACTCTCCCAGGCAGCACATCCTGACCAGGGCTCCAACCACCTACCTACTGCCGAGGACCAACGGAACAAACACGCGCACACACACAAACACACGCCCGCCTGCACACCCTCCTCTCGCTCGCCAGTCACCTGTGGCCTGACCTTTTCCGTCCGCCCGCTCTTCCTCTTTCGGGCGTGTCCGGGATCCCTTGCAGGAAGAGGCCACTTGCTGCTTCTCACGGGGAAGCTTCAACTCAAATCTGGAAATGACAAGACGCCACGGTGAAGAGAAGGCACCACTTCCCCTTTGCCTCCTGCCAGCCTTGTACTCAGAAAGAAGGCCTTTCGGGGCACGTGGGGCCCTCCAGGCTCACCCAAGACATGCTTAGGTCACAAACACAGGCCCTGTATGGATCGGGTGCCTTCCACACGATGCCTTTCCTCGGCCAGCCACACACAGCACATTCGGGAACCTTGGCTTTTGGAAGCCTCACCCACGAGAAAGAGACCAGTCACAGGAAAATGTGGCCCCCATTCCTCTCTAGGCCTAAGATTGGTTAGCAGTGCCAAACACCGCCACTATTGCCTGTTCCACCCTGGGGAGACCCCCAGAGTCCCAAGTACTTGCAGACAGCAAGCTAGGAAAGAGTTGCTCCGCAGCAAGTCCTTCCTGAGGAGACAAGCTCCAGCAGGACGCTGCTACCAAGCACGAGCTGAGAAGCAAACGTACCGTGGCAACATGAAGACGCTTCTGGGACCCATGCGGAAAGCCGCGCTCCTTCTTCCTTTTACCACCAGGTGTCTCGTCCCTGGCGTCTGAAACAGACACCGAGGTACGTGAGAGCGTGCCAGCGCCATTACTGCCTTGCTCCTAAAGGCAGCAAATCTTTCTTGGGCTCAGGGAAGATGCTGCCCCTGGGACACCCTGAAACAAAGCTGTCTTTCCAAATACTAGCCCTCAACGAGGAAAGCAGAAGATGCCCAGCTCAGAGTGCAGAAGGAGGAACACCGTTGCCAGGCGCTTTGCAAGGGCGAGACTCAAGACGGTCAAGGAGGACGCTCCTTCTCTCTGCCTGCAGACATCAGGCACAGGAGAAGGCGTGTGGTTCGCCAGGGTTTCTGCAGGCTGGCGTTTGCCTCTGGAAGGTCTTGCTCTGCCCCTTCTTGGAAAGACAACTCCTGGCTCAGGCGTGCTCTTAGCCCCACAGTGTCTCCAAGCATTCACATGCTTGCATCCATCGCGTGGAAGAGCAGAAAGAGCCGGCCCTTGCTCGGCCTCTGCCCGGTGGCTAAGACCTGCGGGTGCCAACTCCCTCATGGGGGTGCAAGCAGCTGGGCAGGGCCTGATGAGGGATCTTTGGGAACACAGCCTGACCCAAAGGCCCTGGCCCTGGCCCAGAGAACACGCTGGGCAGAGCCCCCCAAGACAGCAGCAGAGAGAAGGAAGAGACAGGCCCGGGAACCAGTGGCTGGGCTACAGCCTTCTTGCATCTCTCTGAGCAAATCTGCTGGCCCTCTGCAGGAGCGAGCCCTTCAGCTCTGACTGCTTTCACATCGCAGCTGCCTAAGGACACCTGGCAGCTTGCGCTCAAGGACAGGGCCCCACGAGAGAGCTGGGGAAGGGCGTTGGGCTGGCGCAAGGAGACATGCCAAGCAGCGGGCGGATGCACGCGTGGCCCAGAAGAGCCTCGCTCATGCCGCAAGGGCCTCCAGGGGCCCTGGGAAGGCCTGATTAGCACCAGAGTCATCGACTTACCCCCAGCAGAGCTTCTAGCAGCTTTCCAGTGCCATCCATGCTGAGGAGGAAGTCGTCATAAAACCTCATTGTCACTTCCTTCTTCCGAACAGAAAGAATGCCAATGCCCTTGAAGACAAAGTCCACGTCCTGTCTTTTTGACATGGCCCAGAAGAACGCCATCGCGGTCTCATGTATGGAACACTGCACCGTTGTCAAAGGCATGCGGGCACACACGGAGAGATTCTTGTACTGCAGAGGGACTATTCTTACGTCACCTAGACCGCAGCAAAAGACGAACAACGTCACCTCGGCAGCAGGCTCCAAGAACAAGGGGACAAGACTTTCTGGCAAGACGCTGCTGCTACAGAGCAGGCTCTTGAATCCCCTGCTGCAGCGCCTAGGAGCGGTTTATGGAGTCCCTCCTGGGAAGAGGCCGAGCACTCTGCAAACTCACGGGCTCAGGGGGGCAGCAGTCATTTGGCCAGGGCAGGAAGCAAAAGAAGAAAACTAACCATCCCGTAGGAACCCTTGACCGGAGGGCAGGACAAGGCGGGCAGATGGGTGCAGGGCCCACGACAAAGGGCCCGGCGCCACGCCATTGTGCCCTCTGGCTAAGCCAATGCCACGTCGATAGATACAAGGGCGAAGCAAAGTGCAAGGACGGCACCGCAGCCCGTAAGGACCATTCGGCCCCTCTGGCCCTTGGTAGCCAGCAAAAGTCTCCCTGCGCTGCTGGGGCCAGCGGCCTATCCCTCCCACGCACCCCGCTGCAGGCGTATTACTAGCAAAGCACACCCGGGGGCCCCTCTGAGCACCTGCTCCTGGCTGGCCTGTCCAGCTCAAACAAGCCAAAGTTGCTCTCAGGCCACTTTGAGGCGTTCAGCCATGTCTTCAGAGCAGTTGGCCTGCCCCTCAAGCTTGGGGCAAGGGCAGGCAAAGGTTTTTAACCTGTCTTCTTACCAGGAATGTCTTCTTGAGCGCCCCTGGCCTGGTATTCCTGGGCAACAACCTCCGAAATACAAAACATGGGTCTCCGAACGATCGAAAGCTCCCCGTTCACGGAGCACTCGGAGTGCTTCAGAACATAGAACACCCCCACTCCTAGTATCTTGACACCCTGAGAACAGCAGCAAAGAGGGAGAGAAGGAACAAGCATCAGTAGCCTGGAGACACAAAAACTGTCCGATGGCTTGCCAGAGTGTGGGGGCTGCTGCTCTGCGCCCTGCCCACCCCTAGCATGCCGAGGGCAAGATGGGCCACTTGGGAAAGCTTTGGAGAGAAAGCACGTACTCCAGACCTTTCTTTCCTCTTGCTCCTCTACTCTCCTCAAAAATCTCTTTGCACAAGCAACAGCAGAGACAACATTCCTCCCCTCCATACAGGTGGGGGGGGGGGTGGCAGGGAGGGGAGCAGGGGGCATTTCCAACAGTGGGCACCAAGTCCTTGGCACTCTATGGCACAGGGATGTCAGGGCCAGGCAAACCGCCAGCATTTCAGGAGGGGAGGAACAGGACACAAGACCCACCTTGTTCTCTGCCAAGCGCTCTAGAATGTATTCTGAGACGCTGTCCCAAATGCTAACAATCTCTGGAAAGCAAGGCAAAGAGGTATCATGCGCCAAGTCGGCAAGCTCACTACCTTTCAGCACCCCGCTCCCCAGGCAGGTGGCAAGTGCAGGTGAGATGAAACGTACCGCCACCCCAAGCCAAAACACGCAAGGCGCTCCCCAGGACGGCCCTTCCGGACCTCAGCCGCAAGGACACTGCAGGGACGCCTCCGCCCACTTCTAAGCAAGGCTCCTGTCCTTTCAGGTGGCCATGCCAAAGGGCGACCCACCCGCTCGGGAAACGGGGACTAGGTTCCCACAGCAGCGAGAAGACCGTGCAGTGCCTACCCACAGGAGTCACCCACGCTCAGGGCAGCCCCAGCTGCCTCCCCTGCAGGGACCATTTTCACCTCCATTCAACGCCTGCACACACACACGCTCTGCACGGCCACCCGAGCAGCCCCAGCCCTTTCAGCCAGCTGCCAGCTCAGGGCACGCAATCCCCACTGCGAGGCAACCCACGGCTTCTGCCTGCACCTGCCCTGGAAGGCACGGGCAGAGGAAGCTCCTCAGGACAACGAGCCAGCCGGCCCGGCTGCCAAACTCACCCCTGGGCTGCCAACGGTCGAGCGGCCTGCTCTCCCGTGCCACCCACTCGCCCTGCCCAGCCCTCCCCTACAGAGCCCAGCGCTTCCATTGCCTGTCTCGCAGCTCATACCGTCTACAGCCTTACCGTAACGGTTGAGATTCCTGAGCGTTGGAAACATGTCATGCCACAGTTTCGCCATCTTCGCGCCCCCTCGCGCTCAATGGGGCCCTGTAGCAAGAGGGTGACGAGGAAACTTCTCCTCCCAGGAGCCGCCTCCGCCTCCTCCTCTGCACTTCCCCAGGTAGGCTCCAGCGCTGTCGCGCGGCCTCCCTTCGCCCTCTCGGTGCGCTGCAAAGCAGCTCCTCCAGAGAAGAGCGGTGGCGAGAGCAGCCCCAGCACCTGCACGTGCCAAGGCCTCGCAGGGAAGTGTGGGCAGGGCTCGGGGGCCCCGTGGCGGGAGGGGAGCTGTGACTGTGATGCGGCATGTCCCACTGTGAGCCCAGCCCGTGTCACCAAGGGGCTCATAGGCACCCTTACCGTCCAAAGCATTTCTCTTGGGCCCACAGGAGGGGCAATTTCACAGCCCCAGAGCAGCCAGACCGCAAAGGGGTTTCAGCAGGTCTCCGCTCTGACCTCCTGCTGCAAGTGCGGCTGACCAGAGCAGACTTCCCAGGCCCGGGCGCCACTGAGGGGCCACTGGCTCCATGGATTCCCCCACCACCCCGGGCCCCTGGGCCAGTGCTCCACCACCCTTAGGCTACAGCGCTTTTCCCCGTCTCTCATGGCAATTGCCCCCACTGCCACTACTGCCATTGCCCATCCTCCCGGCCCCCCCCACCCGGCACCTCTGGGAAGGCTCTGCCTCCACCCTCTCACCCCCCTCCCGTTAGGCCCCTGCCGCCTGATCCTCTTGCGCCTTCTCTTCTCCCGGCTCAACAGCCCCACGCCCTCAGCCTCTCCTCGCACTGCTGGGCTCCAGCTGCCCACCAGCTCCCAGCCCGCCCCACAACGAACGGCTCCTCCAGGGCCACGCTCCCTTCCTGGTGTCCCTGCCCCCCTGCAGCTCCCCCACGGGCCACAGTCCCCTCAGAGGCGCACCTCCTCTGGCATGAAGCGCCTCCTTCCAAAAGTACCTCTCCAGCCATGTCCCCAGCAACGGCTCCTTGCACGGCTCGCCTTCGCTTCCTTCTGCTTTTCTCCAGAAACACGCCTCTGCACCCTTCTCCTCACGAGTGCCCCTTCGTGTGGCCTCCTGTGGCTCCACGGAGGCCGCCCCCAGCTGCGGGATCTGCGGCCCTGCCGCCGCATGCCCCAGGCAGGGGCCGGGCCTCGGTGCCCCGCTCCTCCCTCCCTCCCTCCCTGCCTGCCTGCCTGCCTACCTGCCTGCCTGCCCGCCCGCTGCCCCAGCGTTGGGGGAAAGCCTTGCCCGGGCCCTGGGCGGCGCTGCGGGCTCCCTGCTGTGCCCAGAGCCCCCGGCCCCGCACGGGCAGCCCCGAGCAGCACGCCCAGGTGGCACTGCTTGCTGCGCAGTAAGGACTGGTGCCAGGGACTGTCGGGGATGGGGGAGGCCCCGCTGCCCGCGGGGAGGCGGGAGGCAGGCAGCGTTGAGCCGGGGCCCGGCAGCCCACCGGGAGCTGGTGGGGGTGTGGGGCAGAGCCATAGCAAGGGAAGGGGCCAGAGTGCAGGAGGCAATCCCAGGTGCCCCTTCCCCGAGCAGAGGGGCCTGGGAGAAGGCAGGGGGTCAGGGCCGGGCCGGGGGCTGGTGGCCGGGTGCTTGGCAGCGCCATGCTGACCTGCTCATGCCAGGGCATGGCTGCTTTGCGCCGATTGCAGGCAGTGTCCCCCCGCGGAGGAGCTGGCCCCTGCTGGCTTCCCCTTGGGCCATGCAGCTGCCTGCCAGTGCTCAAGGTCCCGCCGGGGCTCCAGCGACGCTGGGAGAGGTGCCGAGGGGGCACCGGCTGCTGCTAGCAACGTCCCGGGGACCCCTGAGGCAGTGGCTGGTGCTGAGGGAAGGGCAGCGGGCAAGGAGCCGCAGGCAGCACTTGTTTGACCCATGCGTTGCCTCTGCTTGCAGGCCACACTGCCCAAGGCATTGGGACTTGAGCGCGGCAGCCAGGCGAGGCAGGGCAGCTGCCGCTGAGGCAGCAGAGCCAAGCCCCAAGCCCCTCCGCTCGGTGAGGCTTGGGAAGGGCAGAGCTGGGAGAAGCTGGTGCCCCTCAAACCTCGTTCTCCCAGCAGAGCAGAGGGCACGTAAGGCAGCGCTTTCAGCCAGTGAAAATTGCTGGCTCATGCCTTCCTTTTTCAGAGGCCTGGTTTGCGCAAGGCCAGCGGTGCTGCCTGCCCACCAGTGCCCACCCAGGCTGCGGTCGGAGGAGACCTGCTCCTTGCATTGGTCCCGACCAGAGTTCGGCACCAGAAGACACAGCCCCTGAGGGGGCACCGCAGCACACAAGTGTGGCTTGGCATGCCTGGCTCACCAGCAGAAAGGGACCATGCAGACTAAGGTGGAGTCAATCAGCCAGAACGGAGCACAGAGCAACAATACAGTTGAAAACACAAAGCCTAGCTAAGTGTGTGTGAGGTTCCCCGTGGGGAGCCCCGTGATGCTTCTGGGGAGGCCTTGGGCAGGGAGGTGCCTCCTGCCGAGGCCCCCGGCAGCTGGGATGCCGGCTGCAGGGCTTTCGGCAGCTCCAGCTTCCCTCTTCCTGCCCTGCCAGGGGTGAAGGCCAGGCTGCCTGCAGGGATGGGCTACTGCCGCCCCCAGGCCTCCTGAGGAGGGGCAGTGCAGCCCCAAAACCACCTTGCAAAGCCGGCAGCCCTGGGCGTGGGCTGAGGTGGGTGCCAGGGTGCACGCTGGAGCGCAGACTCTGGGATCCACAGGCCTCCAAGGCCAGGGCCTGCAGGGCCAGGGCAGGGATGACGAGGCTCTGGGGCTCTGACCCTGCAAGAGAGACCGCAGGAACACCTTGTGCCGGCCCTGGGCTGAGAGCAGAGGGGAGCAGGAGGCTTCGTGGCCTCCACGCCCCAAACCAACAGCAAATTTGTGCCCAAAAGCTCTCAGAGGAGGCTTCAGTCCCGGTCAGCTGCCCGTGTCCTGCACTGATTTCGTATGCTCAAACCTTGTGATGGGCAGAAGGCAACATGCTTGTACCCCAAGGCAGCCCCCTTTAGTGGCCAAGCCAAGGACCTGCTCTTAGCATCACTGCAGGAGTAACCGTCTAATTAAAGGCTTGCAATTAGCCCACCTCCAATTAGTGCACAGCAACTCAAACAAAGGGTCTTCTTAAAGGACAAGTCTCCTTAATGCAACCTAAATGGTCCTACGTTCCCTGTGCAGGGGCGACCCTTCTACATCCCCCACCGCCAAGGCTGCGGCGCGCATGGGCATGGGCATTGGCTTCAGGGTCCCAGCTCCTTCCTCAGTGGGAGGCGGCTGCTGCTGGTGGCTTCCTCCATCGCATAGTTGGGCTGACACTATTAAGCCTGCTCCTAATAGGCTCTCTTAAGGCTAATAATGTGGCATACATAGCCAACAAATGCTAGAAGGAGTCACCAAAACTAAAGCAGCACTTTAAAATGCAACTCCTACATTTAGCATCGAGGAAATAAGCCCCTCCACCTTACTCCCAATTTGACACTCTCGGGAGAGTGCTTTAGGGGATGCTAATGCGTGTTTTGCCCTTCCTTGCTCCAACACGGGTCAGGCTCAGCACAGTGGAGAGGGAAAGACTCTGGCGGGGCGGAGGGGGTGGGGTGCGAGCTTTGTGCTCGCCCAGGGCCCTGCACTGGCCCCCTCCTCTGTCCTGCCCCTGAACATCCCAGACTACGTTGGCTACAGTCGCCTGCTCCTTGCCAGGCCTTTGTGTTGACTCTGATGAGCCTTTGGGCGTTTCATGTCACTCTAGGAGCTGGAAGAGAGCCTGCCTCATGACACGGGGTTGCAAGGAGAGCCACTGGCCGTGGAAGAGGACTGCTTGCCTGGCCTCGCTCAGGAGTCCCATCCTGCCCACCCCGGGCATCTCTCTCTTTCCTGCCCGCTGACACGGTCTTTCTCCAGAGGGAAGCAGTGAGGCTACATCTCCGCACAGTGCTGGGTGGCCTGGGGAAGGCCGGGCACATGCCAAGCGGGGAGCTGGACACAGGTCTCCACCGAGTGCTGTCGGGGGGCTGGCACCGGTGCCTGGGGCACGTGTGCTCCAGGCACTTCCCAAATAAGCTCCACTGGTGCGGCCTCCTCTTCACCTGGATGTTGAGTTCCAGGGCCTCCTGCCACGCCTCCTCCAGCAGGAACAGGGCCTGCGCAGGCGTACTGCTTTCCTGCCCTTCAGCCTGCTCCTGGTTGCTGGGGAATGCAGGTGTGCGGGCATGTCCGGGTGTCCTGCCTCATTTCAGCAGGGTCACTTGCTCCTGCTGGTTCCTTCTGTGGCCCCACCTGGCCTCACAGAGCCCCACATCCTGCCCGTCAACCCCAAGGGGGACGCAAGGCCCTCAGCTCACCCAAGAGAGAACCCCCAACCTCCCTCTGCTCGTCCACCCACCCGCCTCAGCATATAGCACGGCCCAAGGCCCATCCCTGGGCCCTGGCACTGTCACGGTCCCTCTCCTGACCACAGGACCCACTGGCGCTGGTGAGTGCCCAAGCAGTTAGGCTGCTGTCTTTTCTCCCACGGCCAGTGACTTGCAGGGCTGTGCAGGACCCAGGAGTCCTGCTGGCCTGTCCCTCCATAACGTACCAGGGGCAGGGAGTCGCAGAGCTGCACCTCGGAGGTGCTCTGGGGCCTAGCAAGTGCAGGGGACCGGAGGGGGCCTGGGAGCATGCCTGGGGCCACTGGCACATCAGGACAGGGCAGGAGCCCAGGAGGGAGAATCCAAGCACACGGGTAGCAGGCCCGGCCGGCCCTGCCGAGCTCCACTGGGTTGAAGAGCGGCCCAGCAGGGGCTGTGCAGGGCGGGGAAATGGGGACTGCTCCCCAGCCTCACAGCCCCAGCCTGCGGGGCTGAGGGGCTGCCCTGGCCCACAGGGCCCTGGCACACGCGTTTGCACATGGGAAGGGAGGCATCTGCACCTCCAGGCAGCAGTCAGCGGCTGGCAGGGTAGGGAGACTACGGGCCCTGCGGCAGATGAGCAGAGCCCGTGGGAGCACAAGGAGCAGCCGAGGGCTGACGGAGGCCCAGGGACAAGCACGGCTCATCCCAGCTTTGCCTGCCTGGAGAGCCCTGCAGCTGCAGCAAAAAGCCAGGCATCTGCGCTCCCAGGTGGCCGGCCGCACCGCTCCACCCCACAGCAACTCCCTCCTTTGCCCTTCACCCTTCCCCATGCAACCCTGAGAAGGGCTCCAGTGTCCCTGCACACCAGCCCTCAGAGCACCCCTGGGGCTGTGGGCACGTCAGGTGCAGCTGTGTCCTGGCCACCATGGTGTGCACCGTGCAGTGTCTCTGTGCGTGTGGAGAGCGCGGGCGCGTGTGCGGATGCGTGTGCAGCGTCAATGGTGTGCCGGGCTGGCGCACGAGCACTGTGCAGGTGCAGGCCTGGCTGTGCGGGAGGGTCTTGGTGAGTGAGAGGTGTGAGCTGTGTGCGTAGCCGTCCTGTGGAGGGTAATGAAGGAAGGGGCATGTGACTGTGCGTGTGTCTGTGCGCTGTGCTGAGAACGGGTTAGGCGGTGGTGTGCATGCACGTGCACTCTGTGGCGCGCGTGCCTGCATGCTGCGGCCCGTGTGTGGGCGATATTCTGTTCAGGCTCTACAAAATAACTGGAGGAGCACATGGGTTTGTACAGCTCTTCCTTTCATCTTTCAGGAGCACGCTTCCAGACTTCGCCGCAATAGTCACGTTTCCTCTGCACCACCAGCAAGTCCTGGTCCCTTTCCCTTTGAGCCTGGAGAGTCATCCGCTGCCCAGGGCTAGGGCATGGAAAAGGAACCGTTTGGTTTCAGGCACAGGCAGAAGGGCACGGAAATGCTGCAGGCCTAGCGCAGGGCACATCTTCTGGCCTCTGCCTCTGCTGGCATTCCTATGCTTTCTCGGATGGGCGAGGGGCCCCCTGGGGTGCGAGGCAAGGACATGACCACATGACTACCACGGGCAGGTAATCAGCCTGCACAGGAGTCAGGCGCGGGATGAGACTTTGCCCCAAACTGGCATCAAAGCACAGGGCAAGGCCTCCACGTGTGGAGACTTGGGGAGGCAAGGATGGAGCGTGCCTTTGGAAAAGGGAGAGCCAAAGCGTCGCTCCAGGAATCCTGTCACCTTGGGTCGCCCCCGTGTTCTGGTCCCACCTGGGAATCCTACCCCTGAGAGCCCAACACCTGCCCCTGGGCTGGAAGGCTGCCTGCTCCCAGGCCACAGCCTCCAAAGCCTGTTGCTCTCCCTCGACGGGTGCCAGCAAAAGACCCCCCCCCTCCCCTCCTCTGGGCTCCTCCTGGGTGTGGAAGGAAGGCCAGTGCAGGGGAAGGCAAAACAGCACCCCCAGCTGGAGAAATTTACCAGAGGAAGCGCTTCTCTTGGGAATTCCTCTGCCGATTCAGCTCTACCCTCTGCTTCCACTCTTCCCGACGCGCTTGGTAAGTCTCCAAGACTTGCAGGGTGTGGCTTGCTCGTACAGAAAGCTGCCTGCAAGAGCAGGGAAAAAGTTCCCTCTCCCCTTCTGGCTGAGGCCCTCCTGCCTCTCCCCTCCACCAGCCCCTGCACACCCGCTCCCGCTGGCGGTGCCCGCAGCCTTCAACTTGCCCCATGCAGCTTGGGGCTGCCTGGCATCGGGGCCTTGCCCAAGGCATTGCCACGTCAACAGAAATCAGGGGACACCATACCCAGCCCCATGGCTCAGGAACTGCGCTTCCTCACACCTCGGACAGGTGCTGCCACTGCACCTTTCCAGGCCGGGGCTGGGGCCGGGGCCGGGGCCCGGGCCCGGGCACACTTACTCTTTGTGCAGCCGCGGCAGTCTCTCGGGCTTCCTCTTCTCTGCTCGGGGCACGAAGGCAGCAGTGCTCGCCTCTTTCCCAAGCGGGGGCCCTGGTGAGGCTGGCCGAACCTCCGGCAGTGGTTCAGCATGCCGCCAAGCCTGCATTGGCGCCAGAGGACAACTCTGAAGCTGCTTCTCACCTCCCTCACGTGCTCTCAACTCTCAGCACGGGGAGAAGCCAGCCACTACAGGGCCTGTGCGTCCCCCCAGCACACTTGTGTCTGCTTTGCCCTCAGAAAGCCCCATGAGGAGCACAGCGCCAGGCAGGGACCCTGCACTCGTAGCCTGGCCACGCTTCACCACACTTCCCTGCTGGCCCCTCTGCTTACCTGTGCTGCCTTGTGCTGATGCCCGCAAGCAGGAATTGCAGTTCGAGGTCTGCCTTGAGCAGGTCCTTCCTGCTTGCCGTCCTCTTCCGCCTTAGAGGAGCTCTCCCGAATTGTCTGCAGCCGGCTAAAAACACACAAGCCGCGTGAGGTGACTGGAGTTCCGGGTGAGGCTGTTCTGCATCTTGCGCTCACAAGCGGCTCGGGGCCAGCCTCTGCAGCACAAGGCAGTTCTGCTGGAGCATTTGGTGTAGCTGAGTCCTTGCGTTCATGTCAACAGTGAGGAAAGAAAGCCTTGAGCTGCAGCACTGGCAGCGGGCCCAGGAGGCCCTAAGGAAAGCTCGGGATGCCCCGGTGTGGGCCCTCTCTGGGTGGCACAAGGGGAAAACCAATGCCGTTTGCAGCACCCAGAGCCTGCAGAGACCACTAGGCACCTCCTGCCAAAGGCACTGAAGTCAGGGACGTGCTCAGAAAGACTCTGTTTTGGGGTGAAACGGGACTATTAGTGGGGGAGCCACTGTCGGGGAAGGAGGAAGTGTACTAGGCACACAAGCAAGCCCGGCATGTAGTTCTCTCTGGTATGTAGTTCTCTCTGGCACTCCTCCTGTGCCAGACAACCGCCACACCCCTGCCCCTGCCACCCCAGCCCAACAACCTTCGGAAGAAATTCACAGGCATTACGTCCAACCTAAAAAGCAGGGAAAACAGACCCTACTCTCTGCTGCTGGGGCAGGGGCTTCTGACTTTCACATTCCTCTGAGAAGTGCTCTCATTCCCACTGCAACCAAAGGAGGGCCCTTCACACCCATAGGGGAGCAGAAAAACACCCGCCACTGCTGCAGTACTTCTTGCATCAACGCCAGTCCCTGGGACACCACTTGACAACCTCACAGACTTCATACCCACAGAGCGTACAGAAACAGAAACAGCTCCCTCCCTCCCAGAAGCCCAAAAGCACACGGCCACCCGCATGCTTTGCTCCAAGAGCCTCACCTGGCAGCTGGCTTGTTTCCCCTGCTTTCCCATGCCTTTCCTCCCTTCCAGCTGGCCCCAGAGAACGGGGGTGGAGAAAGCCTTTCTCGAGACAGGAGGCGCCCACCACAAGCACTGCCTGGAAGTAGCAAGGCAGAGGAGGCTCCTCAGCAAGCATCGTTCTTTGTCACCATTTGAACAAGAAGGACAGGCAGCTGTGCTCCAGCATCGGACCAAAGAGCCCAATTCCCTTGGAGCTTTGCTCCCAAGCAGGTCTTAGGCCCTTGCTGGCGCACGATCGCGTCCAGCCTTTCCTTTCTGCAGGGCAGTCTTCTGCCCTAGAGTTCTGTGCTGCTTCTACTGCTTTCTCTAGCCCTTAGGCTTCAAAAAGGGGACATGGCTGGCAGGTCCTGGGGACCTCATGCTACTCTCTCCTTTGGCGTGGCTGCAGGCTGGAGGGCAGAGTGTCACACGAGAAGGGGAACAGATTCCTGCCCATCTCTAAGGCGCTCACATGCACAGACTTGCAAGCTAGAGCAGGGCCCCGAGTGCCAGGGCAAAGTGCCCCTCAGCAGTGGCAGCTGCAGTTGGAGCTGCACAACTGCCCCGAGAGCCCCTTCCAGGAGGAGTGCCCCCAGATCTGTCGTGATGAGCAAAGAGAGGCACAGGAGAAGCAGGCCACTAGGCCAGGCACGGCATGTTAAGCTTGCCTCCAGCCCCTCCGCTGCACAGGACAAAAGGAAAACAAACACACCTCTCTCACCAGCCAGCTGGCACTTTACCTTTTCCCTCAGTCTGCTTGTTCTGCTCCCTGTCTTTTGCCGGCCCGCCTTTGGCAGCCTCCCGACACCCTCCGGAGGAAGATGCTGGTCGCACAGGCACAGGCGTGATGACCTCACCCTCACTCCTGGAAACAAGAAAGGGACGAGAGAGACGCTGACAGCAGAGCCTTGCAGAAACCTCCTCTACATGCTTGCCCTCCATCTAGAAAGAGAAAGTCACCAAAAGACTTGTTGGCCGCCCTTCACGTTGCAGTCGGACAGAGTCTACGCAAGAAACAACCCCTTCAAAGAACTCCAAGAGCACAAGGTCACCCTCAGCCTTTTCTCCAAGAGCCTCACCTGGCAGGCAACTTCCTTCCTTTGCTTTTCCACTCCTCCTGCTTTCTCCCCCCAGCACCAGGTGACGCAGGTGGCAAAGGCCTTTCTTGAGCAAGCAGGCACGCAGCAGGAGCACTCCCTGCAGGCAGGAAAGGAGAAGGCTCTGCAGAAAGCGTCTTTGGGAGCACTTGGTCCAGAAGGACAGGCAGATCTGCTCCAGCACCGCATCAAACAGCCTGATCCCCCGGGAGCCGCGCTCTCTAAGAGCTCTTGCTCCCTAGCACGTCCTTGGCACACCTTAGCAGCCTCTTAGCAGTCCACCTTAGCAGCCTCTTAGCAGTCCTCTCCAGGCAATCTTGCTCCCCACCTTCACACGCCCGGCATCCGCCAGAGAGGCAGACCCCCTCCAGCGCTGACACCTCGGGCCCAAATGTCCTAAAGCGAAAGAGGAGCTTGCGCCGGCCACCAGGGCGCAGCACCCCGGGGCAAAACTCTCCCAGGCAGCACATCCTGACCAGGGCTCCAACCACCTACCTACTGCCGAGGACCAACGGAACAAACACGCGCACACACACAAACACACGCCCGCCTGCACACCCTCCTCTCGCTCGCCAGTCACCTGTGGCCTGACCTTTTCCGTCCGCCCGCTCTTCCTCTTTCGGGCGTGTCCGGGATCCCTTGCAGGAAGAGGCCACTTGCTGCTTCTCACGGGGAAGCTTCAACTCAAATCTGGAAATGACAAGACGCCACGGTGAAGAGAAGGCACCACTTCCCCTTTGCCTCCTGCCAGCCTTGTACTCAGAAAGAAGGCCTTTCGGGGCACGTGGGGCCCTCCAGGCTCACCCAAGACATGCTTAGGTCACAAACACAGGCCCTGTATGGATCGGGTGCCTTCCACACGATGCCTTTCCTCGGCCAGCCACACACAGCACATTCGGGAACCTTGGCTTTTGGAAGCCTCACCCACGAGAAAGAGACCAGTCACAGGAAAATGTGGCCCCCATTCCTCTCTAGGCCTAAGATTGGTTAGCAGTGCCAAACACCGCCACTATTGCCTGTTCCACCCTGGGGAGACCCCCAGAGTCCCAAGTACTTGCAGACAGCAAGCTAGGAAAGAGTTGCTCCGCAGCAAGTCCTTCCTGAGGAGACAAGCTCCAGCAGGACGCTGCTACCAAGCACGAGCTGAGAAGCAAACGTACCGTGGCAACATGAAGACGCTTCTGGGACCCATGCGGAAAGCCGCGCTCCTTCTTCCTTTTACCACCAGGTGTCTCGTCCCTGGCGTCTGAAACAGACACCGAGGTACGTGAGAGCGTGCCAGCGCCATTACTGCCTTGCTCCTAAAGGCAGCAAATCTTTCTTGGGCTCAGGGAAGATGCTGCCCCTGGGACACCCTGAAACAAAGCTGTCTTTCCAAATACTAGCCCTCAACGAGGAAAGCAGAAGATGCCCAGCTCAGAGTGCAGAAGGAGGAACACCGTTGCCAGGCGCTTTGCAAGGGCGAGACTCAAGACGGTCAAGGAGGACGCTCCTTCTCTCTGCCTGCAGACATCAGGCACAGGAGAAGGCGTGTGGTTCGCCAGGGTTTCTGCAGGCTGGCGTTTGCCTCTGGAAGGTCTTGCTCTGCCCCTTCTTGGAAAGACAACTCCTGGCTCAGGCGTGCTCTTAGCCCCACAGTGTCTCCAAGCATTCACATGCTTGCATCCATCGCGTGGAAGAGCAGAAAGAGCCGGCCCTTGCTCGGCCTCTGCCCGGTGGCTAAGACCTGTGGGTGCCAACTCCCTCATGGGGGTGCAAGCAGCTGGGCAGGGCCTGATGAGGGATCTTTGGGAACACAGCCTGACCCAAAGGCCCTGGCCCTGGCCCAGAGAACACGCTGGGCAGAGCCCCCCAAGACAGCAGCAGAGAGAAGGAAGAGACAGGCCCGGGAACCAGTGGCTGGGCTACAGCCTTCTTGCATCTCTCTGAGCAAATCTGCTGGCCCTCTGCAGGAGCGAGCCCTTCAGCTCTGACTGCTTTCACATCGCAGCTGCCTAAGGACACCTGGCAGCTTGCGCTCAAGGACAGGGCCCCACGAGAGAGCTGGGGAAGGGCGTTGGGCTGGCGCAAGGAGACATGCCAAGCAGCGGGCGGATGCACGCGTGGCCCAGAAGAGCCTCACTCATGCCGCAAGGGCCTCCAGGGGCCCTGGGAAGGCCTGATTAGCACCAGAGTCATCGACTTACCCCCAGCAGAGCTTCTAGCAGCTTTCCAGTGCCATCCATGCTGAGGAGGAAGTCGTCATAAAACCTCATTGTCACTTCCTTCTTCCGAACAGAAAGAATGCCAATGCCCTTGAAGACAAAGTCCACGTCCTGTCTTTTTGACATGGCCCAGAAGAACGCCATCGCGGTCTCATGTATGGAACACTGCACCGTTGTCAAAGGCATGCGGGCACACACGGAGAGATTCTTGTACTGCAGAGGGACTATTCTTACGTCACCTAGACCGCAGCAAAAGACGAACAACGTCACCTCGGCAGCAGGCTCCAAGAACAAGGGGACAAGACTTTCTGGCAAGACGCTGCTGCTACAGAGCAGGCTCTTGAATCCCCTGCTGCAGCGCCTAGGAGCGGTTTATGGAGTCCCTCCTGGGAAGAGGCCGAGCACTCTGCAAACTCACGGGCTCAGGGGGGCAGCAGTCATTTGGCCAGGGCAGGAAGCAAAAGAAGAAAACTAACCATCCCGTAGGAACCCTTGACCGGAGGGCAGGACAAGGCGGGCAGATGGGTGCAGGGCCCACGACAAAGGGCCCGGCGCCACGCCATTGTGCCCTCTGGCTAAGCCGATGCCACGTCGATAGATACAAGGGCGAAGCAAAGTGCAAGGACGGCACCGCAGCCCGTAAGGACCATTCGGCCCCTCTGGCCCTTGGTAGCCAGCAAAAGTCTCCCTGCGCTGCTGGGGCCAGCGGCCTATCCCTCCCACGCACCCCGCTGCAGGCGTATTACTAGCAAAGTACACCCGGGGGCCCCTCTGAGCACCTGCTCCTGGCTGGCCTGTCCAGCTCAAACAAGCCAAAGTTGCTCTCAGGCCACTTTGAGGCGTTCAGCCACGTCTTCAGAGCAGTTGGCCTGCCCCTCAAGCTTGGGGCAAGGGCAGGCAAAGGTTTTTAACCTGTCTTCTTACCAGGAATGTCTTCTTGAGCGCCCCTGGCCTGGTATTCCTGGGCAACAACCTCCGAAATACGAAACATGGGTCTCCGAACGATCGAAAGCTCCCCGTTCACGGAGCACTCGGAGTGCTTCAGAACATAGAACACCCCCACTCCTAGTATCTTGACACCCTGAGAACAGCAGCAAAGAGGGAGAGAAGGAACAAGCATCAGTAGCCTGGAGACACAAAAACTGTCCGATGGCTTGCCAGAGTGTGGGGGCTGCTGCTCTGCGCCCTGCCCACCCCTAGCATGCCGAGGGCAAGATGGGCCACTTGGGAAAGCTTTGGAGAGAAAGCACATACTCCAGACCTTTCTTTCCTCTTGCTCCTCTGCTCTCCTCAAAAATCTCTTTGCACAAGCAACAGCAGAGACAACATTCCTCCCCTCCATACAGGTGGCGGGAGGGGGTGGCGGGGAGGGGAGCAGGGGGCATTTCCAACAGTGGGCACCAAGTCCTTGGCACTCTATGGCACAGGGATGTCAGGGCCAGGCAAACCGCCAGCATTTCCGGAGGGGAGGAACAGGACACAAGACCCACCTTGTTCTCTGCCAAGCGCTCTAGAATGTATTCTGAGACGCTGTCCCAAATGCTAACAATCTCTGGAAAGCAAGGCAAAGAGGTATCATGCGCCAAGTCGGCAAGCTCACTACCTTTCAGCACCCCACTCCCCAGGCAGGTGGCAAGTGCAGGTGAGATGAAACGTACCGCCACCCCAAGCCAAAACACGCAAGGCGCTCCCCAGGACGGCCCTTCCGGACCTCAGCCGCAAGGACACTGCAGGGACGCCTCCGCCCACTTCTAAGCAAGGCTCCTGTCCTTTCAGGTGGCCATGCCAAAGGGCGACCCACCCGCTCGGGAAACGGGGACTAGGTTCCCACAGCAGCGAGAAGACCGTGCAGTGCCTACCCACAGGAGTCACCCACGCTCAGGGCAGCCCCAGCTGCCTCCCCTGCAGGGACCATTTTCACCTCCATTCAACGCCTGCACACACACACGCTCTGCACGGCCACCCGAGCAGCCCCAGCCCTTTCAGCCAGCTGCCAGCTCAGGGCACGCAATCCCCACTGCGAGGCAACCCACGGCTTCTGCCTGCACCTGCCCTGGAAGGCACGGGCAGAGGAAGCTCCTCAGGACAACGAGCCAGCCGGCCCGGCTGCCAAACTCACCCCTGGGCTGCCAACGGTCGAGCGGCCTGCTCTCCCGTGCCACCCACTCGCCCTGTCCAGCCCTCCCCTACAGAGCCCAGCACTTCCATTGCCTGTCTCGCAGCTCATACCGTCTACAGCCTTACCGTAACGGTTGAGATTCCTGAGCGTTGGAAACATGTCATGCCACAGTTTCGCCATCTTCGCGCCCCCTCGCGCTCAATGGGGCCCTGTAGCAAGAGGGTGACGAGGAAACTTCTCCTCCCAGGAGCCGCCTCCGCCTCCTCCTCTGCACTTCCCCAGGTAAGCTCCAGCGCTGTCGCGCGGCCTCCCTTCGCCCTCTCGGTGCGCTGCAAAGCAGCTCCTCCAGAGAAGAGCGGTGGCGAGAGCAGCCCCAGCACCTGCACGTGCCAAGGCCTCGCAGGGAAGTGTGGGCAGGGCTCGGGGGCCCCGTGGCGGGAGGGGAGCTGTGACTGTGATGCGGCATGTCCCACTGTGAGCCCAGCCCGTGTCACCAAGGGGCTCACAGGCACCCTTACCGTCCAAAGCATTTCTCTTGGGCCCACAGGAGGGGCAATTTCACAGCCCCAGAGCAGCCAGACCGCAAAGGGGTTTCAGCAGGTCTCCGCTCTGACCTCCTGCTGCAAGTGCGGCTGACCAGAGCAGACTTCCCAGGCCCGGGCGCCACTGAGGGGCCACTGGCTCCATGGATTCCCCCACCACCCCGGGCCCCTGGGCCAGTGCTCCACCACCCTTAGGCTACAGCGCTTTTCCCCGTCTCTCATGGCAATTGCCCCCACTGCCACTACTGCCATTGCCCATCCTCCCGGCCCCCCCCACCCGGCACCTCTGGGAAGGCTCTGCCTCCACCCTCTCACCCCCCTCCCGTTAGGCCCCTGCCGCCTGATCCTCTTGCGCCTTCTCTTCTCCCGGCTCAACAGCCCCACGCCCTCAGCCTCTCCTCGCACTGCTGGGCTCCAGCTGCCCACCAGCTCCCAGCCCGCCCCACAACGAACGGCTCCTCCAGGGCCACGCTCCCTTCCTGGTGTCCCTGCCCCCCTGCAGCTCCCCCACGGGCCACAGTCCCCTCAGAGGCGCACCTCCTCTGGCATGAAGCGCCTCCTTCCAAAAGTACCTCTCCAGCCATGTCCCCAGCAACGGCTCCTTGCACGGCTCGCCTTCGCTTCCTTCTGCTTTTCTCCAGAAACACGCCTCTGCACCCTTCTCCTCACGAGTGCCCCTTCGTGTGGCCTCCTGTGGCTCCACGGAGGCCGCCCCCAGCTGCGGGATCTGCGGCCCTGCCGCCGCATGCCCCAGGCAGGGGCCGGGCCTCGGTGCCCCGCTCCTCCCTCCCTCCCTCCCTCCCTGCTTGCCTGCCTGCCTGCCTGCCTGCCTGCCCGCCCGCTGCCCCAGCGTTGGGGGAAAGCCTTGCCCGGGCCCTGGGCGGCGCTGCGGGCTCCCTGCTGTGCCCAGAGCCCCCGGCCCCGCACGGGCAGCCCCGAGCAGCACGCCCAGGTGGCACTGCTTGCTGCGCAGTAAGGACTGGTGCCAGGGACTGTCGGGGATGGGGGAGGCCCCGCTGCCCGCGGGGAGGCGGGAGGCAGGCAGCGTTGAGCCGGGGCCCGGCAGCCCACCGGGAGCTGGTGGGGGTGTGGGGCAGAGCCATAGCAAGGGAAGGGGCCAGAGTGCAGGAGGCAATCCCAGGTGCCCCCTCCCCGAGCAGAGGGGCCTGGGAGAAGGCAGGGGGTCAGGGCCGGGCCGGGGACTGGTGGCCGGGTGCTTGGCAGCGCCATGCTGACCTGCTCATGCCAGGGCATGGCTGCTTTGCGCCGATTGCAGGCAGTGTCCCCCCGCGGAGGAGCTGGCCCCTGCTGGCTTCCCCTTGGGCCATGCAGCTGCCTGCCAGTGCTCAAGGTCCCGCCGGGGCTCCAGCGACGCTGGGAGAGGTGCCGAGGGGGCACCGGCTGCTGCTAGCAACGTCCCGGGGACCCCTGAGGCAGTGGCTGGTGCTGAGGGAAGGGCAGCGGGCAAGGAGCCGCAGGCAGCACTTGTTTGACCCATGCGTTGCCTCTGCTTGCAGGCCACACTGCCCAAGGCATTGGGACTTGAGCGCGGCAGCCAGGCGAGGCAGGGCAGCTGCCGCTGAGGCAGCAGAGCCAAGCCCCAAGCCCCTCCGCTCGGTGAGGCTTGGGAAGGGCAGAGCTGGGAGAAGCTGGTGCCCCTCAAACCTCGTTCTCCCAGCAGAGCAGAGGGCACGTAAGGCAGCGCTTTCAGCCAGTGAAAATTGCTGGCTCATGCCTTCCTTTTTCAGAGGCCTGGTTTGCGCAAGGCCAGCGGTGCTGCCTGCCCACCAGTGCCCACCCAGGCTGCGGTCGGAGGAGACCTGCTCCTTGCATTGGTCCCGACCAGAGTTCGGCACCAGAAGACACAGCCCCTGAGGGGGCACCGCAGCACACAAGTGTGGCTTGGCATGCCTGGCTCACCAGCAGAAAGGGACCATGCAGACTAAGGTGGAGTCAATCAGCCAGAACGGAGCACAGAGCAACAATACAGTTGAAAACACAAAGCCTAGCTAAGTGTGTGTGAGGTTCCCCGTGGGGAGCCCCGTGATGCTTCTGGGGAGGCCTTGGGCAGGGAGGTGCCTCCTGCCGAGGCCCCCGGCAGCTGGGATGCCGGCTGCAGGGCTTTCGGCAGCTCCAGCTTCCCTCTTCCTGCCCTGCCAGGGGTGAAGGCCAGGCTGCCTGCAGGGATGGGCTACTGCCGCCCCCAGGCCTCCTGAGGAGGGGCAGTGCAGCCCCAAAACCACCTTGCAAAGCCGGCAGCCCTGGGCGTGGGCTGAGGTGGGTGCCAGGGTGCACGCTGGAGCGCAGACTCTGGGATCCACAGGCCTCCAAGGCCAGGGCCTGCAGGGCCAGGGCAGGGATGACGAGGCTCTGGGGCTCTGACCCTGCAAGAGAGACCACAGGAACACCTTGTGCCGGCCCTGGGCTGAGAGCAGAGGGGAGCAGGAGGCTTCGTGGCCTCCACGCCCCAAACCAACAGCAAATTTGTGCCCAAAAGCTCTCAGAGGAGGCTTCAGTCCCGGTCAGCTGCCCGTGTCCTGCACTGATTTCGTATGCTCAAACCTTGTGATGGGCAGAAGGCAACATGCTTGTACCCCAAGGCAGCCCCCTTTAGTGGCCAAGCCAAGGACCTGCTCTTAGCATCACTGCAGGAGTAACCGTCTAATTAAAGGCTTGCAATTAGCCCACCTCCAATTAGTGCACAGCAACTCAAACAAAGGGTCTTCTTAAAGGACAAGTCTCCTTAATGCAACCTAAATGGTCCTACGTTCCCTGTGCAGGGGCGACCCTTCTACATCCCCCACCGCCAAGGCTGCGGCGCGCATGGGCATGGGCATTGGCTTCAGGGTCCCAGCTCCTTCCTCAGTGGGAGGCGGCTGCTGCTGGTGGCTTCCTCCATCGCATAGTTGGGCTGACACTATTAAGCCTGCTCCTAATAGGCTCTCTTAAGGCTAATAATGTGGCATACATAGCCAACAAATGCTAGAAGGAGTCACCAAAACTAAAGCAGCACTTTAAAATGCAACTCCTACATTTAGCATCGAGGAAATAAGCCCCTCCACCTTACTCCCAATTTGACACTCTCGGGAGAGTGCTTTAGGGGATGCTAATGCGTGTTTTGCCCTTCCTTGCTCCAACACGGGTCAGGCTCAGCACAGTGGAGAGGGAAAGACTCTGGCGGGGCGGAGGGGGTGGGGTGCGAGCTTTGTGCTCGCCCAGGGCCCTGCACTGGCCCCCTCCTCTGTCCTGCCCCTGAACATCCCAGACTACGTTGGCTACAGTCGCCTGCTCCTTGCCAGGCCTTTGTGTTGACTCTGATGAGCCTTTGGGCGTTTCATGTCACTCTAGGAGCTGGAAGAGAGCCTGCCTCATGACACGGGGTTGCAAGGAGAGCCACTGGCCGTGGAAGAGGACTGCTTGCCTGGCCTCGCTCAGGAGTCCCATCCTGCCCACCCCGGGCATCTCTCTCTTTCCTGCCCGCTGACACGGTCTTTCTCCGGAGGGAAGCAGTGAGGCTACATCTCCGCACAGTGCTGGGTGGCCTGGGGAAGGCCGGGCACATGCCAAGCGGGGAGCTGGACACAGGTCTCCACCGAGTGCTGTCGGGGGGCTGGCACCGGTGCCTGGGGCACGTGTGCTCCAGGCACTTCCCAAATAAGCTCCACTGGTGCGGCCTCCTCTTCACCTGGATGTTGAGTTCCAGGGCCTCCTGCCACGCCTCCTCCAGCAGGAACAGGGCCTGCGCAGGCGTACTGCTTTCCTGCCCTTCAGCCTGCTCCTGGTTGCTGGGGAATGCAGGTGTGCGGGCATGTCCGGGTGTCCTGCCTCATTTCAGCAGGGTCACTTGCTCCTGCTGGTTCCTTCTGTGGCCCCACCTGGCCTCACAGAGCCCCACATCCTGCCCGTCAACCCCAAGGGGGACGCAAGGCCCTCAGCTCACCCAAGAGAGAACCCCCAACCTCCCTCTGCTCGTCCACCCACCCGCCTCAGCATATAGCACGGCCCAAGGCCCATCCCTGGGCCCTGGCACTGTCACGGTCCCTCTCCTGACCACAGGACCCACTGGCGCTGGTGAGTGCCCAAGCAGTTAGGCTGCTGTCTTTTCTCCCACGGCCAGTGACTTGCAGGGCTGTGCAGGACCCAGGAGTCCTGCTGGCCTGTCCCTCCATAACGTACCAGGGGCAGGGAGTCGCAGAGCTGCACCTCGGAGGTGCTCTGGGGCCTAGCAAGTGCAGGGGACCGGAGGGGGCCTGGGAGCATGCCTGGGGCCACTGGCACATCAGGACAGGGCAGGAGCCCAGGAGGGAGAATCCAAGCACACGGGTAGCAGGCCCGGCCGGCCCTGCCGAGCTCCACTGGGTTGAAGAGCGGCCCAGCAGGGGCTGTGCAGGGCGGGGAAATGGGGACTGCTCCCCAGCCTCACAGCCCCAGCCTGCGGGGCTGAGGGGCTGCCCTGGCCCACAGGGCCCTGGCCCACGCGTTTGCACATGGGAAGGGAGGCATCTGCACCTCCAGGCAGCAGTCAGCGGCTGGCAGGGTAGGGAGACTACGGGCCCTGCGGCAGATGAGCAGAGCCCGTGGGAGCACAAGGAGCAGCCGAGGGCTGACGGAGGCCCAGGGACAAGCACGGCTCATCCCAGCTTTGCCTGCCTGGAGAGCCCTGCAGCTGCAGCAAAAAGCCAGGCATCTGCGCTCCCAGGTGGCCGGCCGCACCGCTCCACCCCACAGCAACTCCCTCCTTTGCCCTTCACCCTTCCCCATGCAACCCTGAGAAGGGCTCCAGCGTCCCTGCACACCAGCCCTCAGAGCACCCCTGGGGCTGTGGGCACGTCAGGTGCAGCTGTGTCCTGGCCACCATGGTGTGCACCGTGCAGTGTCTCTGTGCGTGTGGAGAGCGCGGGCGCGTGTGCGGATGCGTGTGCAGCGTCAATGGTGTGCCGGGCTGGCGCACGAGCACTGTGCAGGTGCAGGCCTGGCTGTGCGGGAGGGTCTTGGTGAGTGAGAGGTGTGAGCTGTGTGCGTAGCCGTCCTGTGGAGGGTAATGAAGGAAGGGGCATGTGTCTGTGCGTGTGTCTGTGCGCTGTGCTGAGAACGGGTTAGGCGGTGGTGTGCATGCACGTGCACTCTGTGGCGCGCGTGCCTGCATGCTGTGGCCCGTGTGTGGGCGATATTCTGTTCAGGCTCTACAAAATAACTGGAGGAGCACATGGGTTTGTACAGCTCTTCCTTTCATCTTTCAGGAGCACGCTTCCAGACTTCGCCACAATAGTCACGTTTCCTCTGCACCACCAGCAAGTCCTGGTCCCTTTCCCTTTGAGCCTGGAGAGTCATCCGCTGCCCAGGGCTAGGGCATGGAAAAGGAACCGTTTGGTTTCAGGCACAGGCAGAAGGGCACGGAAATGCTGCAGGCCTAGCGCAGGGCACATCTTCTGGCCTCTGCCTCTGCTGGCATTCCTATGCTTTCTCGGATGGGCGAGGGGCCCCCTGGGGTGCGAGGCAAGGACATGACCACATGACTACCACGGGCAGGTAATCAGCCTGCACAGGAGTCAGGCGCGGGATGAGACTTTGCCCCAAACTGGCATCAAAGCACAGGGCAAGGCCTCCACGTGTGGAGACTTGGGGAGGCAAGGATGGAGCGTGCCTTTGGAAAAGGGAGAGCCAAAGCGTCGCTCCAGGAATCCTGTCACCTTGGGTAGCCCCCGTGTTCTGGTCCCACCTGGGAATCCTACCCCTGAGAGCCCAACACCTGCCCCTGGGCTGGAAGGCTGCCTGCTCCCAGGCCACAGCCTCCAAAGCCTGTTGCTCTCCCTCGACGGGTGCCAGCAAAAGACCCCCCCCCTCCCCTCCTCTGGGCTCCTCCTGGGTGTGGAAGGAAGGCCAGTGCAGGGGAAGGCAAAACAGCACCCCCAGCTGGAGAAATTTACCAGAGGAAGCGCTTCTCTTGGGAATTCCTCTGCCGATTCAGCTCTACCCTCTGCTTCCACTCTTCCCGACACGCTTGGTAAGTCTCCAAGACTTGCAGGGTGTGGCTTGCTCGTACAGAAAGCTGCCTGCAAGAGCAGGGAAAAAGTTCCCTCTCCCCTTCTGGCTGAGGCCCTCCTGTCTCTCCCCTCCACCAGCCCCTGCACACCCGCTCCCGCTGGCGGTGCCCGCAGCCTTCAACTTGCCCCATGCAGCTTGGGGCTGCCTGGCATCGGGGCCTTGCCCAAGGCATTGCCACGTCAACAGAAATCAGGGGACACCATACCCAGCCCCATGGCTCAGGAACTGCGCTTCCTCACACCTCGGACAGGTGCTGCCACTGCACCTTTCCAGGCCGGGGCTGGGGCCGGGGCCCGGGCCCGGGCCTGGGCACACTTACTCTTTGTGCAGCCGCGGCAGTCTCTCGGGCTTCCTCTTCTCTGCTCGGGGCACGAAGGCAGCAGTGCTCGCCTCTTTCCCAAGCGGGGGCCCTGGTGAGGCTGGCCGAACCTCCGGCAGTGGTTCAGCATGCCGCCAAGCCTGCGTTGGCGCCAGAGGACAACTCTGAAGCTGCTTCTCACCTCCCTCACGTGCTCTCAACTCTCAGCACGGGGAGAAGCCAGCCACTACAGGGCCTGTGCGTCCCCCCAGCACACTTGTGTCTGCTTTGCCCTCAGAAAGCCCCATGAGGAGCACAGCGCCAGGCAGGGACCCTGCACTCGTAGCCTGGCCACGCTTCACCACACTTCCCTGCTGGCCCCTCTGCTTACCTGTGCTGCCTTGTGCTGATGCCCGCAAGCAGGAATTGCAGTTCGAGGTCTGCCTTGAGCAGGTCCTTCCTGCTTGCCGTCCTCTTCCGCCTTAGAGGAGCTCTCCCGAATTGTCTGCAGCCGGCTAAAAACACACAAGCCGCGTGAGGTGACTGGAGTTCCGGGTGAGGCTGTTCTGCATCTTGCGCTCACAAGCGGCTCGGGGCCAGCCTCTGCAGCACAAGGCAGTTCTGCTGGAGCATTTGGTGTAGCTGAGTCCTTGCGTTCATGTCAACAGTGAGGAAAGAAAGCCTTGAGCTGCAGCGCTGGCAGCGGGCCCAGGAGGCCCTAAGGAAAGCTCGGGATGCCCAGGTGTGGGCCCTCTCTGGGTGGCACAAGGGGAAAACCAATGCCGTTTGCAGCACCCAGAGCCTGCAGAGACCACTAGGCACCTCCTGCCAAAGGCACTGAAGTCAGGGACGTGCTCAGAAAGACTCTGTTTTGGGGTGAAACGGGACTATTAGTGGGGGAGCCACTGTCGGGGAAGGAGGAAGTGTACTAGGCACACAAGCAAGCCCGGCATGTAGTTCTCTCTGGTATGTAGTTCTCTCTGGCACTCCTCCTGTGCCAGACAACCGCCACACCCCTGCCCCTGCCACCCCAGCCCAACAACCTTCGGAAGAAATTCACAGGCATTACGTCCAACCTAAAAAGCAGGGAAAACAGACCCTACTCTCTGCTGCTGGGGCAGGGGCTTCTGACTTTCACATTCCTCTGAGAAGTGCTCTCATTCCCACTGCAACCAAGGGAGGGCCCTTCACATCCATAGGGGAGCAGAAAAACACCCGCCACTGCTGCAGTACTTCTTGCATCAACGCCAGTCCCTGGGACACCACTTGACAACCTCACAGACTTCATACCCACAGAGCGTACAGAAACAGAAACTGCTCCCTCCCTCCCAGAAGCCCAAAAGCACACGGCCACCCGCATGCTTTGCTCCAAGAGCCTCACCTGGCAGCTGGCTTGTTTCCCCTGCTTTCCCATGCCTTTCCTCCCTTCCAGCTGGCCCCAGAGAACGGGGGTGGAGAAAGCCTTTCTCGAGACAGGAGGCGCCCACCACAAGCACTGCCTGGAAGTAGCAAGGCAGAGGAGGCTCCTCAGCAAGCATCGTTCTTTGTCACCATTTGAACAAGAAGGACAGGCAGCTGTGCTCCAGCATCGGACCAAAGAGCCCAATTCCCTTGGAGCTTTGCTCCCAAGCAGGTCTTAGGCCCTTGCTGGCGCACGATCGCGTCCAGCCTTTCCTTTCTGCAGGGCAGTCTTCTGCCCTAGAGTTCTGTGCTGCTTCTACTGCTTTCTCTAGCCCTTAGGCTTCAAAAAGGGGACATGGCTGGCAGGTCCTGGGGACCTCATGCTACTCTCTCCTTTGGCGTGGCTGCAGGCTGGAGGGCAGAGTGTCACACGAGAAGGGGAACAGATTCCTGCCCATCTCTAAGGCGCTCACATGCACAGACTTGCAAGCTAGAGCAGGGCCCCGAGTGCCAGGGCAAAGTGCCCCTCAGCAGTGGCAGCTGCAGTTGGAGCTGCACAACTGCCCCGAGAGCCCCTTCCAGGAGGAGTGCCCCCAGATCTGTCGTGATGAGCAAAGAGAGGCACAGGAGAAGCAGGCCACTAGGCCAGGCACGGCATGTTAAGCTTGCCTCCAGCCCCTCCGCTGCACAGGACAAAAGGAAAACAAACACACCTCTCTCACCAGCCAGCTGGCACTTTACCTTTTCCCTCAGTCTGCTTGTTCTGCTCCCTGTCTTTTGCCGGCCCGCCTTTGGCAGCCTCCCGACACCCTCCGGAGGAAGATGCTGGTCGCACAGGCACAGGCGTGATGACCTCACCCTCACTCCTGGAAACAAGAAAGGGACGAGAGAGACGCTGACAGCAGAGCCTTGCAGAAACCTCCTCTACATGCTTGCCCTCCATCTAGAAAGAGAAAGTCACCAAAAGACTTGTTGGCCGCCCTTCACGTTGCAGTCGGACAGAGTCTACGCAAGAAACAACCCCTTCAAAGAGCTCCAAGAGCACAAGGTCACCCTCAGCCTTTTCTCCAAGAGCCTCACCTGGCAGGCAACTTCCTTCCTTTGCTTTTCCACTCCTCCTGCTTTCTCCCCCCAGCACCAGGTGACGCAGGTGGCAAAGGCCTTTCTTGAGCAAGCAGGCACGCAGCAGGAGCACTCCCTGCAGGCAGGAAAGGAGAAGGCTCTGCAGAAAGCGTCTTTGGGAGCACTTGGTCCAGAAGGACAGGCAGATCTGCTCCAGCACCGCATCAAACAGCCTGATCCCCCGGGAGCCGCGCTCTCTAAGAGCTCTTGCTCCCTAGCACGTCCTTGGCACACCTTAGCAGCCTCTTAGCAGTCCACCTTAGCAGCCTCTTAGCAGTCCTCTCCAGGCAATCTTGCTCCCCACCTTCACACGCCCGGCATCCGCCAGAGAGGCAGACCCCCTCCAGCGCTGACACCTCGGGCCCAAATGTCCTAAAGCGAAAGAGGAGCTTGCGCCGGCCACCAGGGCGCAGCACCCCGGGGCAAAACTCTCCCAGGCAGCACATCCTGACCAGGGCTCCAACCACCTACCTACTGCCGAGGACCAACGGAACAAACACGCGCACACACACAAACACACGCCCGCCTGCACACCCTCCTCTCGCTCGCCAGTCACCTGTGGCCTGACCTTTTCCGTCCGCCCGCTCTTCCTCTTTCGGGCGTGTCCGGGATCCCTTGCAGGAAGAGGCCACTTGCTGCTTCTCACGGGGAAGCTTCAACTCAAATCTGGAAATGACATGCTTAGGTCACAAACACAGGCCCTGTATGGATCGGGTGCCTTCCACACGATGCCTTTCCTCGGCCAGCCACACACAGCACATTCGGGAACCTTGGCTTTTGGAAGCCTCACCCACAAGAAGGAGACCAGTCACAGGAAAATGTGGCCCCCATTCCTCTCTAGGCCTAAGATTGGTTAGCAGTGCCAAACACCGCCACTATTGCCTGTTCCACCCTGGGGAGACCCCCAGAGTCCCAAGTACTTGCAGACAGCAAGCTAGGAAAGAGTTGCTCCGCAGCAAGTCCTTCCTGAGGAGACAAGCTCCAGCAGGACGCTGCTACCAAGCACGAGCTGAGAAGCAAACGTACCGTGGCAACATGAAGACGCTTCTGGGACCCATGCGGAAAGCCGCGCTCCTTCTTCCTTTTACCACCAGGTGTCTCGTCCCTGGCGTCTGAAACAGACACCGAGGTACGTGAGAGCGTGCCAGCGCCATTACTGCCTTGCTCCTAAAGGCAGCAAATCTTTCTTGGGCTCAGGGAAGATGCTGCCCCTGGGACACCCTGAAACAAAGCTGTCTTTCCAAATACTAGCCCTCAACGAGGAAAGCAGAAGATGCCCAGCTCAGAGTGCAGAAGGAGGAACACCGTTGCCAGGCGCTTTGCAAGGGCGAGACTCAAGACGGTCAAGGAGGACGCTCCTTCTCTCTGCCTGCAGACATCAGGCACAGGAGAAGGCGTGTGGTTCGCCAGGGTTTCTGCAGGCTGGCGTTTGCCTCTGGAAGGTCTTGCTCTGCCCCTTCTTGGAAAGACAACTCCTGGCTCAGGCGTGCTCTTAGCCCCACAGTGTCTCCAAGCATTCACATGCTTGCATCCATCGCGTGGAAGAGCAGAAAGAGCCGGCCCTTGCTCGGCCTCTGCCCGGTGGCTAAGACCTGCGGGTGCCAACTCCCTCATGGGGGTGCAAGCAGCTGGGCAGGGCCTGATGAGGGATCTTTGGGAACACAGCCTGACCCAAAGGCCCTGGCCCTGGCCCAGAGAACACGCTGGGCAGAGCCCCCCAAGACAGCAGCAGAGAGAAGGAAGAGACAGGCCCGGGAACCAGTGGCTGGGCTACAGCCTTCTTGCATCTCTCTGAGCAAATCTGCTGGCCCTCTGCAGGAGCGAGCCCTTCAGCTCTGACTGCTTTCACATCGCAGCTGCCTAAGGACACCTGGCAGCTTGCGCTCAAGGACAGGGCCCCACGAGAGAGCTGGGGAAGGGCGTTGGGCTGGCGCAAGGAGACATGCCAAGCAGCGGGCGGATGCACGCGTGGCCCAGAAGAGCCTCGCTCATGCCGCAAGGGCCTCCAGGGGCCCTGGGAAGGCCTGATTAGCGCCAGAGTCATCGACTTACCCCCAGCAGAGCTTCTAGCAGCTTTCCAGTGCCATCCATGCTGAGGAGGAAGTCGTCATAAAACCTCATTGTCACTTCCTTCTTCCGTACAGAAAGAATGCCAATGCCCTTGAAGACAAAGTCCACGTCCTGTCTTTTTGACATGGCCCAGAAGAACGCCATCGCAGTCTCATGTATGGAACACTGCACCGTTGTCAAAGGCATGCGGGCACACACGGAGAGATTCTTGTACTGCAGAGGGACTATTCTTACGTCACCTAGACCGCAGCAAAAGACGAACAACGTCACCTCGGCAGCAGGCTCCAAGAACAAGGGGACAAGACTTTCTGGCAAGACGCTGCTGCTACAGAGCAGGCTCTTGAATCCCCTGCTGCAGCGCCTAGGAGCGGTTTATGGAGTCCCTCCTGGGAAGAGGCCGAGCACTCTGCAAACTCACGGGCTCAGGGGGGCAGCAGTCATTTGGCCAGGGCAGGAAGCAAAAGAAGAAAACTAACCATCCCGTAGGAACCCTTGACCGGAGGGCAGGACAAGGCGGGCAGATGGGTGCAGGGCCCACGACAAAGGGCCCGGCGCCACGCCATTGTGCCCTCTGGCTAAGCCGATGCCACGTCGATAGATACAAGGGCGAAGCAAAGCGCAAGGACGGCACCGCAGCCCGTAAGGACCATTCGGCCCCTCTGGCCCTTGGTAGCCAGCAAAAGTCTCCCTGCGCTGCTGGGGCCAGCGGCCTATCCCTCCCACGCACCCCGCTGCAGGCGTATTACTAGCAAAGCACACCCGGGGGCCCCTCTGAGCACCTGCTCCTGGCTGGCCTGTCCAGCTCAAACAAGCCAAAGTTGCTCTCAGGCCACTTTGAGGCGTTCAGCCACGTCTTCAGAGCAGTTGGCCTGCCCCTCAAGCTTGGGGCAAGGGCAGGCAAAGGTTTTTAACCTGTCTTCTTACCAGGAATGTCTTCTTGAGCGCCCCTGGCCTGGTATTCCTGGGCAACAACCTCCGAAATACGAAACATGGGTCTCCGAACGATCGAAAGCTCCCCGTTCACGGAGCACTCGGAGTGCTTCAGAACATAGAACACCCCCACTCCTAGTATCTTGACACCCTGAGAACAGCAGCAAAGAGGGAGAGAAGGAACAAGCATCAGTAGCCTGGAGACACAAAAACTGTCCGATGGCTTGCCAGAGTGTGGGGGCTGCTGCTCTGCGCCCTGCCCACCCCTAGCATGCCGAGGGCAAGATGGGCCACTTGGGAAAGCTTTGGAGAGAAAGCACATACTCCAGACCTTTCTTTCCTCTTGCTCCTCTGCTCTCCTCAAAAATCTCTTTGCACAAGCAACAGCAGAGACAACATTCCTCCCCTCCATACAGGTGGCGGGAGGGGGTGGCAGGGAGGGGAGCAGGGGGCATTTCCAACAGTGGGCACCAAGTCCTTGGCACTCTGTGGCACAGGGATGTCAGGGCCAGGCAAACCGCCAGCCTTTCAGGAGGGGAGGAACAGGACACAAGACCCACCTTGTTCTCTGCCAAGCGCTCTAGAATGTATTCTGAGACGCTGTCCCAAATGCTAACAATCTCTGGAAAGCAAGGCAAAGAGGTATCATGCGCCAAGTCGGCAAGCTCACTACCTTTCAGCACCCCGCTCCCCAGGCAGGTGGCAAGTGCAGGTGAGATGAAACGTACCGCCACCCCAAGCCAAAACACGCAAGGCGCTCCCCAGGACGGCCCTTCCGGACCTCAGCCGCAAGGACACTGCAGGGACGCCTCCGCCCACTTCTAAGCAAGGCTCCTGTCCTTTCAGGTGGCCATGCCAAAGGGCGACCCACCCGCTCGGGAAACGGGGACTAGGTTCCCACAGCAGCGAGAAGACCGTGCAGTGCCTACCCACAGGAGTCACCCACGCTCAGGGCAGCCCCAGCTGCCTCCCCTGCAGGGACCATTTTCACCTCCATTCAACGCCTGCACACACACACGCTCTGCACGGCCACCCGAGCAGCCCCAGCCCTTTCAGCCAGCTGCCAGCTCAGGGCACGCAATCCCCACTGCGAGGCAACCCACGGCTTCTGCCTGCACATGCCCTGGAAGGCACGGGCAGAGGAAGCTCCTCAGGACAACGAGCCAGCCGGCCCGGCTGCCAAACTCACCCCTGGGCTGCCAACGGTCGAGCGGCCTGCTCTCCCGTGCCACCCACTCGCCCTGCCCAGCCCTCCCCTACAGAGCCCAGCGCTTCCATTGCCTGTCTCGCAGCTCATACCGTCTACAGCCTTACCGTAACGGTTGAGATTCCTGAGCGTTGGAAACATGTCATGCCACAGTTTCGCCATCTTCGCGCCCCCTCGCGCTCAATGGGGCCCTGTAGCAGGAGGGTGACGAGGAAACTTCTCCTCCCAGGAGCCGCCTCCTCCTCCTCCTCTGCACTTCCCCAGGTAGGCTCCAGCGCTGTCGCGCGGCCTCCCTTCGCCCTCTCGGTGCGCTGCAAAGCAGCTCCTCCAGAGAAGAGCGGTGGCGAGAGCAGCCCCAGCACCTGCACGTGCCAAGGCCTCGCAGGGAAGTGTGGGCAGGGCTCGGGGGCCCCGTGGCGGGAGGGGAGCTGTGACTGTGATGCGGCATGTCCCACTGTGAGCCCAGCCCGTGTCACCAAGGGGCTCACAGGCACCCTTACCGTCCAAAGCATTTCTCTTGGGCCCACAGGAGGGGCAATTTCACAGCCCCAGAGCAGCCAGACCGCAAAGGGGTTTCAGCAGGTCTCCGCTCTGACCTCCTGCTGCAAGTGCGGCTGACCAGAGCAGACTTCCCAGGCCCGGGCGCCACTGAGGGGCCACTGGCTCCATGGATTCCCCCACCACCCCGGGCCCCTGGGCCAGTGCTCCACCACCCTTAGGCTACAGCGCTTTTCCCCGTCTCTCATGGCAATTGCCCCCACTGCCACTACTGCCATTGCCCATCCTCCCGGCCCCCCCCACCCGGCACCTCTGGGAAGGCTCTGCCTCCACCCTCTCACCCCCCTCCCGTTAGGCCCCTGCCACCTGATCCTCTTGCGCCTTCTCTTCTCCCGGCTCAACAGCCCCACGCCCTCAGCCTCTCCTCGCACTGCTGGGCTCCAGCTGCCCACCAGCTCCCAGCCCGCCCCACAACGAACGGCTCCTCCAGGGCCACGCTCCCTTCCTGGTGTCCCTGCCCCCCTGCAGCTCCCCCACGGGCCACAGTCCCCTCAGAGGCGCACCTCCTCTGGCATGAAGCGCCTCCTTCCAAAAGTACCTCTCCAGCCATGTCCCCAGCAACGGCTCCTTGCACGGCTCGCCTTCGCTTCCTTCTGCTTTTCTCCAGAAACACGCCTCTGCACCCTTCTCCTCACGAGTGCCCCTTCGTGTGGCCTCCTGTGGCTCCACGGAGGCCGCCCCCAGCTGCGGGATCTGCGGCCCTGCCGCCGCATGCCCCAGGCAGGGGCCGGGCCTCGGTGCCCCGCTCCTCCCTCCCTCCCTCCCTCCCTGCCTGCCTGCCTGCCTGCCTGCCTGCCTGCCTGCCCGCCCGCTGCCCCAGCGTTGGGGGAAAGCCTTGCCCGGGCCCTGGGCGGCGCTGCGGGCTCCCTGCTGTGCCCAGAGCCCCCGGCCCCGCACGGGCAGCCCCGAGCAGCACGCCCAGGTGGCACTGCTTGCTGCGCAGTAAGGACTGGTGCCAGGGACTGTCGGGGATGGGGGAGGCCCCGCTGCCCGCGGGGAGGCGGGAGGCAGGCAGCGTTGAGCCGGGGCCCGGCAGCCCACCGGGAGCTGGTGGGGGTGTGGGGCAGAGCCATAGCAAGGGAAGGGGCCAGAGTGCAGGAGGCAATCCCAGGTGCCCCTTCCCCGAGCAGAGGGGCCTGGGAGAAGGCAGGGGGTCAGGGCCGGGCCGGGGGCTGGTGGCCGGGTGCTTGGCAGCGCCATGCTGACCTGCTCATGCCAGGGCATGGCTGCTTTGCGCCGATTGCAGGCAGTGTCCCCCCGCGGAGGAGCTGGCCCCTGCTGGCTTCCCCTTGGGCCATGCAGCTGCCTGCCAGTGCTCAAGGTCCCGCCGGGGCTCCAGCGACGCTGGGAGAGGTGCCGAGGGGGCACCGGCTGCTGCTAGCAACTTCCCGGGGACCCCTGAGGCAGTGGCTGGTGCTGAGGGAAGGGCAGCGGGCAAGGAGCTGCAGGCAGCACTTGTTTGACCCATGCGTTGCCTCTGCTTGCAGGCCACACTGCCCAAGGCATTGGGACTTGAGCGCGGCAGCCAGGCGAGGCAGGGCAGCTGCCGCTGAGGCAGCAGAGCCAAGCCCCAAGCCCCTCCGCTCGGTGAGGCTTGGGAAGGGCAGAGCTGGGAGAAGCTGGTGCCCCTCAAACCTCGTTCTCCCAGCAGAGCAGAGGGCACGTAAGGCAGCGCTTTCAGCCAGTGAAAATTGCTGGCTCATGCCTTCCTTTTTCAGAGGCCTGGTTTGCGCAAGGCCAGCGGTGCTGCCTGCCCACCAGTGCCCACCCAGGCTGCGGTCGGAGGAGACCTGCTCCTTGCATTGGTCCCGACCAGAGTTCGGCACCAGAAGACACAGCCCCTGAGGGGGCACCGCAGCACACAAGTGTGGCTTGGCATGCCTGGCTCACCAGCAGAAAGGGACCATGCAGACTAAGGTGGAGTCAATCAGCCAGAACGGAGCACAGAGCAACAATACAGTTGAAAACACAAAGCCTAGCTAAGTGTGTGTGAGGTTCCCCGTGGGGAGCCCCGTGATGCTTCTGGGGAGGCCTTGGGCAGGGAGGTGCCTCCTGCCGAGGCCCCCGGCAGCTGGGATGCCGGCTGCAGGGCTTTCGGCAGCTCCAGCTTCCCTCTTCCTGCCCTGCCAGGGGTGAAGGCCAGGCTGCCTGCAGGGATGGGCTACTGCCGCCCCCAGGCCTCCTGAGGAGGGGCAGTGCAGCCCCAAAACCACCTTGCAAAGCCGGCAGCCCTGGGCGTGGGCTGAGGTGGGTGCCAGGGTGCACGCTGGAGCGCAGACTCTGGGATCCACAGGCCTCCAAGGCCAGGGCCTGCAGGGCCAGGGCAGGGATGACGAGGCTCTGGGGCTCTGACCCTGCAAGAGAGACCGCAGGAACACCTTGTGCTGGCCCTGGGCTGAGAGCAGAGGGGAGCAGGAGGCTTCGTGGCCTCCACGCCCCAAACCAACAGCAAATTTGTGCCCAAAAGCTCTCAGAGGAGGCTTCAGTCCCGGTCAGCTGCCCGTGTCCTGCACTGATTTCGTATGCTCAAACCTTGTGATGGGCAGAAGGCAACATGCTTGTACCCCAAGGCAGCCCCCTTTAGTGGCCAAGCCAAGGACCTGCTCTTAGCATCACTGCAGGAGTAACCCTCTAATTAAAGGCTTGCAATTAGCCCACCTCCAATTAGTGCACAGCAACTCAAACAAAGGGTCAAATAAGCTCCACTGGTGCGGCCTCCTCTTCACCTGGATGTTGAGTTCCAGGGCCTCCTGGGCCACATGGGCATGGGCATGGGCATTGGCTTCAGGGTCCCAGCTCCTTCCTCAGTGGGAGGCGGCTGCTGCTGGTGGCTTCCTCCATCGCATAGTTGGGCTGACACTATTAAGCCTGCTCCTAATAGGCTCTCTTAAGGCTAATAATGTGGCATACATAGCCAACAAATGCTAGAAGGAGTCACCAAAACTAAAGCAGCATTTTAAAATGCAACTCCTACATTTAGCATCGAGGAAATAAGCCCCTCCACCTTACTCCAACACGGGTCAGGCTCAGCACAGTGGAGAGGGAAAGACTCTGGCGGGGCGGAGGGGGTGGGGTGCGAGCTTTGTGCTCGCCCAGGGCCCTGCACTGGCCCCCTCCTCTGTCCTGCCCCTGAACATCCCAGACTACGTTGGCTACAGTCGCCTGCTCCTTGCCAGGCCTTTGTGTTGACTCTGATGAGCCTTTGGGCGTTTCATGTCACTCTAGGAGCTGGAAGAGAGCCTGCCTCATGACACGGGGTTGCAAGGAGAGCCACTGGCCGTGGAAGAGGACTGCTTGCCTGGCCTCGCTCAGGAGTCCCATCCTGCCCACCCCGGGCATCTCTCTCTTTCCTGCCCGCTGACACGGTCTTTCTCCAGAGGGAAGCAGTGAGGCTACATCTCCGCACAGTGCTGGGTGGCCTGGGGAAGGCCGGGCACATGCCAAGCGGGGAGCTGGACACAGGTCTCCACCGAGTGCTGTCACTTCCCAAATAAGCTCCACTGGTGCGGCCTCCTCTTCACCTGGATGTTGAGTTCCAGGGCCTCCTGCCACGCCTCCTCCAGCAGGAACAGGGCCTGCGCAGGCGTACTGCTTTCCTGCCCTTCAGCCTGCTCCTGGTTGCTGGGGAATGCAGGTGTGCGGGCATGTCCGGGTGTCCTGCCTCATTTCAGCAGGGTCACTTGCTCCTGCTGGTTCCTTCTGTGGCCCCCACCTGGCCTCACAGAGCCCCACATCCTGCCCGTCAACCCCAAGGGGGACGCAAGGCCCTCAGCTCACCCAAGAGAGAACCCCCAACCTCCCTCTGCTCGTCCACCCACCCGCCTCAGCATATAGCACGGCCCAAGGCCCATCCCTGGGCCCTGGCACTGTCACGGTCCCTCTCCTGACCACAGGACCCACTGGCGCTGGTGAGTGCCCAAGCAGTTAGGCCGCTGTCTTTTCTCCCACGGCCAGTGACTTGCAGGGCTGTGCAGGACCCAGGAGTCCTGCTGGCCTGTCCCTCCATAACGTACCAGGGGCAGGGAGTCGCAGAGCTGCACCTCGGAGGTGCTCTGGGGCCTAGCAAGTGCAGGGGACCGGAGGGGGCCTGGGAGCATGCCTGGGGCCACTGGCACATCAGGACAGGGCAGGAGCCCAGGAGGGAGAATCCAAGCACACGGGTAGCAGGCCCGGCCGGCCCTGCCGAGCTCCACTGGGTTGAAGAGCGGCCCAGCAGGGGCTGTGCAGGGCGGGGAAATGGGGACTGCTCCCCAGCCTCACAGCCCCAGCCTGCGGGGCTGAGGGGCTGCCCTGGCCCACAGGGCCCTGGCCCACGCGTTTGCACATGGGAAGGGAGGCATCTGCACCTCCAGGCAGCAGTCAGCGGCTGGCAGGGTAGGGAGACTACGGGCCCTGCGGCAGATGAGCAGAGCCCGTGGGAGCACAAGGAGCAGCCGAGGGCTGACGGAGGCCCAGGGACAAGCACGGCTCATCCCAGCTTTGCCTGCCTGGAGAGCCCTGCAGCTGCAGCAAAAAGCCAGGCATCTGCGCTCCCAGGTGGCCGGCCGCACCGCTCCACCCCACAGCAACTCCCTCCTTTGCCCTTCACCCTTCCCCATGCAACCCTGAGAAGGGCTCCAGCGTCCCTGCACACCAGCCCTCAGAGCACCCCTGGGGCTGTGGGCACGTCAGGTGCAGCTGTGTCCTGGCCACCATGGTGTGCACCGTGCAGTGTCTCTGTGCGTGTGGAGAGCGCGGGCGCGTGTGCGGATGCGTGTGCAGCGTCAATGGTGTGCCAGGCTGGCGCACGTGCACTGTGCAGGTGCAGGCCTGGCTGTGCGGGAGGGTCTTGGTGAGTGAGGTGTGAGCTGTGTGCGTAGCCGTCCTGTGGAGGGTAATGAAGGAAGGGGCATGTGTCTGTGCGTGTGTCTGTGCGCTGTGCTGAGAACGGGTTAGGCGGTGGTGTGCATGCACGTGCACTCTGTGGCGCGCGTGCCTGCATGCTGTGGCCCGTGTGTGGGCGATATTCTGTTCAGGCTCTACAAAATAACTGGAGGAGCACATGGGTTTGTACAGCTCTTCCTTTCATCTTTCAGGAGCACGCTTCCAGACTTCGCCGCAATAGTCACGTTTCCTCTGCACCACCAGCAAGTCCTGGTCCCTTTCCCTTTGAGCCTGGAGAGTCATCCGCTGCCCAGGGCTAGGGCATGGAAAAGGAACCGTTTGGTTTCAGGCACAGGCAGAAGGGCACGGAAATGCTGCAGGCCTAGCGCAGGGCACATCTTCTGGCCTCTGCCTCTGCTGGCATTCCTATGCTTTCTCGGATGGGCGAGGGGCCCCCTGGGGTGCGAGGCAAGGACAGGACCACATGACTACCACAGGCAGGTAATCAGCCTGCACAGGAGTCAGGCGCGGGATGAGACTTTGGCCCAAACTGGCATCAAAGCACACGGCAAGGCCTCCACGTGTGGAGACTTGGGGAGGCAAGGACGGAGCGTGCCTTTGCAAAAAGGGAGAGCCAAAGCGTCGCTCCAGGAATCCTGTCACCTTGGGTAGCCCCCGTGTTCTGGTCCCACCTGGGAATCCTACCCCTGAGAGCCCAACACCTGCCCCTGGGCTGGAAGGCTGCCTGCTCCCAGGCCACAGCCTCCAAAGCCTGTTGCTCTCCCTCGACGGGTGCCAGAAAAAGACCCCCCCCTCCCCTCCTCTGGGCTCCTCCTGGGTGTGGAAGGAAGGCCAGTGCAGGGGAAGGCAAAACAGCACCCCCAGCTGGAGAAATTTACCAGAGGAAGCGCTTCTCTTGGGAATTCCTCTGCCGATTCAGCTCTACCCTCTGCTTCCACTCTTCCCGACGCGCTTGGTAAGTCTCCAAGACTTGCAGGGTGTGGCTTGCTCGTACAGAAAGCTGCCTGCAAGAGCAGGGAAAAAGTTCCCTCTCCCCTTCTGGCTGAGGCCCTCCTGCCTCTCCCCTCCACCAGCCCCTGCACACCTGCTCCCGCTGGCGGTGCCCGCAGCCTTCAACTTGCCCCATGCAGCTTGGGGCTGCCTGGCATCGGGGCCTTGCCCAAGGCATTGCCACGTCAACAGAAATCAGGGGACACCATACCCAGCCCCATGGCTCAGGAACTGCGCTTCCTCACACCTCGGACAGGTGCTGCCACTGCACCTTTCCAGGCCGGGGCTGGGGCCGGGGCCGGGGCCCGGGCCCGGGCACACTTACTCTTTGTGCAGCCGCGGCAGTCTCTCGGGCTTCCTCTTCTCTGCTCGGGGCACGAAGGCAGCAGTGCTCGCCTCTTTCCCAAGCGGGGGCCCTGGTGAGGCTGGCCGAACCTCCGGCAGTGGTTCAGCATGCCGCCAAGCCTGCGTTGGCGCCAGAGGACAACTCTGAAGCTGCTTCTCACCTCCCTCACGTGCTCTCAACTCTCAGCACGGGGAGAAGCCAGCCACTACAGGGCCTGTGCGTCCCCCCAGCACACTTGTGTCTGCTTTGCCCTCAGAAAGCCCCATGAGGAGCACAGCGCCAGGCAGGGACCCTGCACTCGTAGCCTGGCCACGCTTCACCACACTTCCCTGCTGGCCCCTCTGCTTACCTGTGCTGCCTTGTGCTGATGCCCGCAAGCAGGAATTGCAGTTCGAGGTCTGCCTTGAGCAGGTCCTTCCTGCTTGCCGTCCTCTTCCGCCTTAGAGGAGCTCTCCCGAATTGTCTGCAGCCGGCTAAAAACACACAAGCCGCGTGAGGTGACTGGAGTTCCGGGTGAGGCTGTTCTGCATCTTGCGCTCACAAGCGGCTCGGGGCCAGCCTCTGCAGCACAAGGCAGTTCTGCTGGAGCATTTGGTGTAGCTGAGTCCTTGCGTTCATGTCAACAGTGAGGAAAGAAAGCCTTGAGCTGCAGCACTGGCAGCGGGCCCAGGAGGCCCTAAGGAAAGCTCGGGATGCCCAGGTGTGGGCCCTCTCTGGGTGGCACAAGGGGAAAACCAATGCCGTTTGCAGCACCCAGAGCCTGCAGAGACCACTAGCCACCTCCTGCCAAAGGCACTGAAGTCAGGGACGTGCTCAGAAAGACTCTGTTTTGGGGTGAAACGGGACTATTAGTGGGGGAGCCACTGTCGGGGAAGGAGGAAGTGTACTAGGCACACAAGCAAGCCCGGCATGTAGTTCTCTCTGGTATGTAGTTCTCTCTGGCACTCCTCCTGTGCCAGACAACCGCCACACCCCTGCCCCTGCCACCCCAGCCCAACAACCTTCGGAAGAAATTCACAGGCATTACGTCCAACCTAAAAAGCAGGGAAAACAGACCCTACTCTCTGCTGCTGGGGCAGGGGCTTCTGACTTTCACATTCCTCTGAGAAGTGCTCTCATTCCCACTGCAACCAAAGGAGGGCCCTTCACACCCATAGGGGAGCAGAAAAACACCCGCCACTGCTGCAGTACTTCTTGCATCAACGCCAGTCCCTGGGACACCACTTGACAACCTCACAGACTTCATACCCACAGAGCGTACAGAAACAGAAACAGCTCCCTCCCTCCCAGAAGCCCAAAAGCACACGGCCACCCGCATGCTTTGCTCCAAGAGCCTCACCTGGCAGCTGGCTTGTTTCCCCTGCTTTCCCATGCCTTTCCTCCCTTCCAGCTGGCCCCAGAGAACGGGGGTGGAGAAAGCCTTTCTCGAGACAGGAGGCGCCCACCACAAGCACTGCCTGGAAGTAGCAAGGCAGAGGAGGCTCCTCAGCAAGCATCGTTCTTTGTCACCATTTGAACAAGAAGGACAGGCAGCTGTGCTCCAGCATCGGACCAAAGAGCCCAATTCCCTTGGAGCTTTGCTCCCAAGCAGGTCTTAGGCCCTTGCTGGCGCACGATCGCGTCCAGCCTTTCCTTTCTGCAGGGCAGTCTTCTGCCCTAGAGTTCTGTGCTGCTTCTACTGCTTTCTCTAGCCCTTAGGCTTCAAAAAGGGGACATGGCTGGCAGGTCCTGGGGACCTCATGCTACTCTCTCCTTTGGCGTGGCTGCAGGCTGGAGGGCAGAGTGTCACACGAGAAGGGGAACAGATTCCTGCCCATCTCTAAGGCGCTCACATGCACAGACTTGCAAGCTAGAGCAGGGCCCCGAGTGCCAGGGCAAAGTGCCCCTCAGCAGTGGCAGCTGCAGTTGGAGCTGCACAACTGCCCCGAGAGCCCCTTCCAGGAGGAGTGCCCCCAGATCTGTCGTGATGAGCAAAGAGAGGCACAGGAGAAGCAGGCCACTAGGCCCGGCACGGCATGTTAAGCTTGCCTCCAGCCCCTCCGCTGCACAGGACAAAAGGAAAACAAACACACCTCTCTCACCAGCCAGCTGGCACTTTACCTTTTCCCTCAGTCTGCTTGTTCTGCTCCCTGTCTTTTGCCGGCCCGCCTTTGGCAGCCTCCCGACACCCTCCGGAGGAAGATGCTGGTCGCACAGGCACAGGCGTGATGACCTCACCCTCACTCCTGGAAACAAGAAAGGGACGAGAGAGACGCTGACAGCAGAGCCTTGCAGAAACCTCCTCTACATGCTTGCCCTCCATCTAGAAAGAGAAAGTCACCAAAAGACTTGTTGGCCGCCCTTCACGTTGCAGTCGGACAGAGTCTACGCAAGAAACAACCCCTTCAAAGAACTCCAAGAGCACAAGGTCACCCTCAGCCTTTTCTCCAAGAGCCTCACCTGGCAGGCAACTTCCTTCCTTTGCTTTTCCACTCCTCCTGCTTTCTCCCCCCAGCACCAGGTGACGCAGGTGGCAAAGGCCTTTCTTGAGCAAGCAGGCACGCAGCAGGAGCACTCCCTGCAGGCAGGAAAGGAGAAGGCTCTGCAGAAAGCGTCTTTGGGAGCACTTGGTCCAGAAGGACAGGCAGATCTGCTCCAGCACCGCATCAAACAGCCTGATCCCCCGGGAGCCGCGCTCTCTAAGAGCTCTTGCTCCCTAGCACGTCCTTGGCACACCTTAGCAGCCTCTTAGCAGTCCACCTTAGCAGCCTCTTAGCAGTCCTCTCCAGGCAATCTTGCTCCCCACCTTCACACGCCCGGCATCCGCCAGAGAGGCAGACCCCCTCCAGCACTGACACCTCGGGCCCAAATGTCCTAAAGCGAAAGAGGAGCTTGCGCCGGCCACCAGGGCGCAGCACCCCGGGGCAAAACTCTCCCAGGCAGCACATCCTGACCAGGGCTCCAACCACCTACCTACTGCCGAGGACCAACGGAACAAACACGCGCACACACACAAACACACGCCCGCCTGCACACCCTCCTCTCGCTCGCCAGTCACCTGTGGCCTGACCTTTTCCGTCCGCCCGCTCTTCCTCTTTCGGGCGTGTCCGGGATCCCTTGCAGGAAGAGGCCACTTGCTGCTTCTCACGGGGAAGCTTCAACTCAAATCTGGAAATGACAAGACGCCACGGTGAAGAGAAGGCACCACTTCCCCTTTGCCTCCTGCCGGCCTTGTACTCAGAAAGAAGGCCTTTCGGGGCACGTGGGGCCCTCCAGGCTCACCCAAGACATGCTTAGGTCACAAACACAGGCCCTGTATGGATCGGGTGCCTTCCACACGATGCCTTTCCTCGGCCAGCCACACACAGCACATTCGGGAACCTTGGCTTTTGGAAGCCTCACCCACGAGAAAGAGACCAGTCACAGGAAAATGTGGCCCCCATTCCTCTCTAGGCCTAAGATTGGTTAGCAGTGCCAAACACCGCCACTATTGCCTGTTCCACCCTGGGGAGACCCCCAGAGTCCCAAGTACTTGCAGACAGCAAGCTAGGAAAGAGTTGCTCCGCAGCAAGTCCTTCCTGAGGAGACAAGCTCCAGCAGGACGCTGCTACCAAGCACGAGCTGAGAAGCAAACGTACCGTGGCAACATGAAGACGCTTCTGGGACCCATGCGGAAAGCCGCGCTCCTTCTTCCTTTTACCACCAGGTGTCTCGTCCCTGGCGTCTGAAACAGACACCGAGGTACGTGAGAGCATGCCAGCGCCATTACTGCCTTGCTCCTAAAGGCAGCAAATCTTTCTTGGGCTCAGGGAAGATGCTGCCCCTGGGACACCCTGAAACAAAGCTGTCTTTCCAAATACTAGCCCTCAACGAGGAAAGCAGAAGATGCCCAGCTCAGAGTGCAGAAGGAGGAACACCGTTGCCAGGCGCTTTGCAAGGGCGAGACTCAAGACGGTCAAGGAGGACGCTCCTTCTCTCTGCCTGCAGACATCAGGCACAGGAGAAGGCGTGTGGTTCGCCAGGGTTTCTGCAGGCTGGCGTTTGCCTCTGGAAGGTCTTGCTCTGCCCCTTCTTGGAAAGACAACTCCTGGCTCAGGCGTGCTCTTAGCCCCACAGTGTCTCCAAGCATTCACATGCTTGCATCCATCGCGTGGAAGAGCAGAAAGAGCCGGCCCTTGCTCGGCCTCTGCCCGGTGGCTAAGACCTGCGGGTGCCAACTCCCTCATGGGGGTGCAAGCAGCTGGGCAGGGCCTGATGAGGGATCTTTGGGAACACAGCCTGACCCAAAGGCCCTGGCCCTGGCCCAGAGAACACGCTGGGCAGAGCCCCCCAAGACAGCAGCAGAGAGAAGGAAGAGACAGGCCCGGGAACCAGTGGCTGGGCTACAGCCTTCTTGCATCTCTCTGAGCAAATCTGCTGGCCCTCTGCAGGAGCGAGCCCTTCAGCTCTGACTGCTTTCACATCGCAGCTGCCTAAGGACACCTGGCAGCTTGCGCTCAAGGACAGGGCCCCACGAGAGAGCTGGGGAAGGGCGTTGGGCTGGCGCAAGGAGACATGCCAAGCAGCGGGCGGATGCACGCGTGGCCCAGAAGAGCCTCGCTCATGCCGCAAGGGCCTCCAGGGGCCCTGGGAAGGCCTGATTAGCGCCAGAGTCATCGACTTACCCCCAGCAGAGCTTCTAGCAGCTTTCCAGTGCCATCCATGCTGAGGAGGAAGTCGTCATAAAACCTCATTGTCACTTCCTTCTTCCGAACAGAAAGAATGCCAATGCCCTTGAAGACAAAGTCCACGTCCTGTCTTTTTGACATGGCCCAGAAGAACGCCATCGCGGTCTCATGTATGGAACACTGCACCGTTGTCAAAGGCATGCGGGCACACACGGAGAGATTCTTGTACTGCAGAGGGACTATTCTTACGTCACCTAGACCGCAGCAAAAGACGAACAACGTCACCTCGGCAGCAGGCTCCAAGAACAAGGGGACAAGACTTTCTGGCAAGACGCTGCTGCTACAGAGCAGGCTCTTGAATCCCCTGCTGCAGCGCCTAGGAGCGGTTTATGGAGTCCCTCCTGGGAAGAGGCCGAGCACTCTGCAAACTCACGGGCTCAGGGGGGCAGCAGTCATTTGGCCAGGGCAGGAAGCAAAAGAAGAAAACTAACCATCCCGTAGGAACCCTTGACCGGAGGGCAGGACAAGGCGGGCAGATGGGTGCAGGGCCCACGACAAAGGGCCCGGCGCCACGCCATTGTGCCCTCTGGCTAAGCCGATGCCACGTCGATAGATACAAGGGCGAAGCAAAGTGCAAGGACGGCACCGCCGCCCGTAAGGACCATTCGGCCCCTCTGGCCCTTGGTAGCCAGCAAAAGTCTCCCTGCGCTGCTGGGGCCAGCGGCCTATCCCTCCCACGCACCCCGCTGCAGGCGTATTACTAGCAAAGCACACCCAGGGGCCCCTCTGAGCACCTGCTCCTGGCTGGCCTGTCCAGCTCAAACAAGCCAAAGTTGCTCTCAGGCCACTTTGAGGCGTTCAGCCACGTCTTCAGAGCAGTTGGCCTGCCCCTCAAGCTTGGGGCAAGGGCAGGCAAAGGTTTTTAACCTGTCTTCTTACCAGGAATGTCTTCTTGAGCGCCCCTGGCCTGGTATTCCTGGGCAACAACCTCCGAAATACGAAACATGGGTCTCCGAACGATCGAAAGCTCCCCGTTCACGGAGCACTCGGAGTGCTGAAGAACATAGAACACCCCCACTCCTAGTATCTTGACACCCTGAGAACAGCAGCAAAGAGGGAGAGAAGGAACAAGCATCAGTAGCCTGGAGACACAAAAACTGTCCGATGGCTTGCCAGAGCGTGGGGGCTGCTGCTCTGCGCCCTGCCCACCCCTAGCATGCTGAGGGCAAGATGGGCCACTTGGGAAAGCTTTGGAGAGAAAGCACGTACTCCAGACCTTTCTTTCCTCTTGCTCCTCTGCTCTCCTCAAAAATCTCTTTGCACAAGCAACAGCAGAGACAACATTCCTCCCCTCCATACAGGTGGGGGGAGGGGGTGGCGGGGAGGGGAGCAGGGGGCATTTCCAACAGTGGGCACCAAGTCCTTGGCACTCTGTGGCACAGGGATGTCAGGGCCAGGCAAACCGCCAGCCTTTCAGGAGGGGAGGAACAGGACACAAGACCCACCTTGTTCTCTGCCAAGCGCTCTAGAATGTATTCTGAGACGCTGTCCCAAATGCTAACAATCTCTGGAAAGCAAGGCAAAGAGGTATCATGCGCCAAGTCCGCAAGCTCACTACCTTTCAGCACCCCGCTCCCCAGGCAGGTGGCAAGTGCAGGTGAGATGAAACGTACCGCCACCCCAAGCCAAAACACGCAAGGCGCTCCCCAGGACGGCCCTTCCGGACCTCAGCCGCAAGGACACTGCAGGGACGCCTCCGCCCACTTCTAAGCAAGGCTCCTGTCCTTTCAGGTGGCCATGCCAAAGGGCGACCCACCCGCTCGGGAAACGGGGACTAGGTTCCCACAGCAGCGAGAAGACCGTGCAGTGCCTACCCACAGGAGTCACCCACGCTCAGGGCAGCCCCAGCTGCCTCCCCTGCAGGGACCATTTTCACCTCCATTCAACGCCTGCACACACACACGCTCTGCACGGCCACCCGAGCAGCCCCAGCCCTTTCAGCCAGCTGCCAGCTCAGGGCACGCAATCCCCACTGCGAGGCAACCCACGGCTTCTGCCTGCACGTGCCCTGGAAGGCACGGGCAGAGGAAGCTCCTCAGGACAACGAGCCAGCCGGCCCGGCTGCCAAACTCACCCCTGGGCTGCCAACGGTCGAGCGGCCTGCTCTCCCGTGCCACCCACTCGCCCTGCCCAGCCCTCCCCTACAGAGCCCAGCGCTTCCATTGCCTGTCTCGCAGCTCATACCGTCTACAGCCTTACCGTAACGGTTGAGATTCCTGAGCGTTGGAAACATGTCATGCCACAGTTTCGCCATCTTCGCGCCCCCTCGCGCTCAATGGGGCCCTGTAGCAGGAGGGTGACGAGGAAACTTCTCCTCCCAGGAGCCGCCTCCGCCTCCTCCTCTGCACTTCCCCAGGTAGGCTCCAGCGCTGTCGCGCGGCCTCCCTTCGCCCTCTCGGTGCGCTGCAAAGCAGCTCCTCCAGAGAAGAGCGGTGGCGAGAGCAGCCCCAGCACCTGCACGTGCCAAGGCCTCGCAGGGAAGTGTGGGCAGGGCTCGGGGGCCCCGTGGCGGGAGGGGAGCTGTGACTGTGATGCGGCATGTCCCACTGTGAGCCCAGCCCGTGTCACTAAGGGGCTCACAGGCACCCTTACCGTCCAAAGCATTTCTCTTGGGCCCACAGGAGGGGCAATTTCACAGCCCCAGAGCAGCCAGACCGCAAAGGGGTTTCAGCAGGTCTCCGCTCTGACCTCCTGCTGCAAGTGCGGCTGACCAGAGCAGACTTCCCAGGCCCGGGCGCCACTGAGGGGCCACTGGCTCCATGGATTCCCCCACCACCCCGGGCCCCTGGGCCAGTGCTCCACCACCCTTAGGCTACAGCGCTTTTCCCCGTCTCTCATGGCAATTGCCCCCACTGCCACTACTGCCATTGCCCATCCTCCCGGCCCCCCCCACCCGGCACCTCTGGGAAGGCTCTGCCTCCACCCTCTCACCCCCCTCCCGTTAGGCCCCTGCCGCCTGATCCTCTTGCGCCTTCTCTTCTCCCGGCTCAACAGCCCCACGCCCTCAGCCTCTCCTCGCACTGCTGGGCTCCAGCTGCCCACCAGCTCCCAGCCCGCCCCACAACGAACGGCTCCTCCAGGGCCACGCTCCCTTCCTGGTGTCCCTGCCCCCCTGCAGCTCCCCCACGGGCCACAGTCCCCTCAGAGGCGCACCTCCTCTGGCATGAAGCGCCTCCTTCCAAAAGTACCTCTCCAGCCATGTCCCCAGCAACGGCTCCTTGCACGGCTCGCCTTCGCTTCCTTCTGCTTTTCTCCAGAAACACGCCTCTGCACCCTTCTCCTCACGAGTGCCCCTTCGTGTGGCCTCCTGTGGCTCCACGGAGGCCGCCCCCAGCTGCGGGATCTGCGGCCCTGCCGCCGCATGCCCCAGGCAGGGGCCGGGCCTCGGTGCCCCGCTCCTCCCTCCCTCCCTCCCTGCCTGCCTGCCTGCCTGCCTGCCTGCCTGCCCGCCCGCTGCCCCAGCGTTGGGGGAAAGCCTTGCCCGGGCCCTGGGCGGCGCTGCGGGCTCCCTGCTGTGCCCAGAGCCCCCGGCCCCGCACGGGCAGCCCCGAGCAGCACGCCCAGGTGGCACTGCTTGCTGCGCAGTAAGGACTGGTGCCAGGGACTGTCGGGGATGGGGGAGGCCCCGCTGCCCGCGGGGAGGCGGGAGGCAGGCAGCGTTGAGCCGGGGCCCGGCAGCCCACCGGGAGCTGGTGGGGGTGTGGGGCAGAGCCATAGCAAGGGAAGGGGCCAGAGTGCAGGAGGCAATCCCAGGTGCCCCTTCCCCGAGCAGAGGGGCCTGGGAGAAGGCAGGGGGTCAGGGCCGGGCCGGGGGCTGGTGGCCGGGTGCTTGGCAGCGCCATGCTGACCTGCTCATGCCAGGGCATGGCTGCTTTGCGCCGATTGCAGGCAGTGTCCCCCCGCGGAGGAGCTGGCCCCTGCTGGCTTCCCCTTGGGCCATGCAGCTGCCTGCCAGTGCTCAAGGTCCCGCCGGGGCTCCAGCGACGCTGGGAGAGGTGCCGAGGGGGCACCGGCTGCTGCTAGCAACTTCCCGGGGACCCCTGAGGCAGTGGCTGGTGCTGAGGGAAGGGCAGCGGGCAAGGAGCCGCAGGCAGCACTTGTTTGACCCATGCGTTGCCTCTGCTTGCAGGCCACACTGCCCAAGGCATTGGGACTTGAGCGCGGCAGCCAGGCGAGGCAGGGCAGCTGCCGCTGAGGCAGCAGAGCCAAGCCCCAAGCCCCTCCGCTCGGTGAGGCTTGGGAAGGGCAGAGCTGGGAGAAGCTGGTGCCCCTCAAACCTCGTTCTCCCAGCAGAGCAGAGGGCACGTAAGGCAGCGCTTTCAGCCAGTGAAAATTGCTGGCTCATGCCTTCCTTTTTCAGAGGCCTGGTTTGCGCAAGGCCAGCGGTGCTGCCTGCCCACCAGTGCCCACCCAGGCTGCGGTCGGAGGAGACCTGCTCCTTGCATTGGTCCCGACCAGAGTTCGGCACCAGAAGACACAGCCCCTGAGGGGGCACCGCAGCACACAAGTGTGGCTTGGCATGCCTGGCTCACCAGCAGAAAGGGACCATGCAGACTAAGGTGGAGTCAATCAGCCAGAACGGAGCACAGAGCAACAATACAGTTGAAAACACAAAGCCTAGCTAAGTGTGTGTGAGGTTCCCCGTGGGGAGCCCCGTGATGCTTCTGGGGAGGCCTTGGGCAGGGAGGTGCCTCCTGCCGAGGCCCCCGGCAGCTGGGATGCCGGCTGCAGGGCTTTCGGCAGCTCCAGCTTCCCTCTTCCTGCCCTGCCAGGGGTGAAGGCCAGGCTGCCTGCAGGGATGGGCTACTGCCGCCCCCAGGCCTCCTGAGGAGGGGCAGTGCAGCCCCAAAACCACCTTGCAAAGCCGGCAGCCCTGGGCGTGGGCTGAGGTGGGTGCCAGGGTGCACGCTGGAGCGCAGACTCTGGGATCCACAGGCCTCCAAGGCCAGGGCCTGCAGGGCCAGGGCAGGGATGACGAGGCTGTGGGGCTCTGACCCTGCAAGAGAGACCGCAGGAACACCTTGTGCTGGCCCTGGCCTGAGAGCAGAGGGGAGCAGGAGGCTTCGTGGCCTCCACGCCCCAAACCAACAGCAAATTTGTGCCCAAAAGCTCTCAGAGGAGGCTTCAGTCCCGGTCAGCTGCCCGTGTCCTGCACTGATTTCGTATGCTCAAACCTTGTGATGGGCAGAAGGCAACATGCTTGTACCCCAAGGCAGCCCCCTTTAGTGGCCAAGCCAAGGACCTGCTCTTAGCATCACTGCAGGAGTAACCGTCTAATTAAAGGCTTGCAATTAGCCCACCTCCAATTAGTGCACAGCAACTCAAACAAAGGGTCAAATAAGCTCCACTGGTGCGGCCTCCTCTTCACCTGGATGTTGAGTTCCAGGGCCTCCTGCCACACCTCCTCCAGCAGGAACAGGGCCTGCGCAGGCGTACTGCTTTCCTGCCCTTCAGCCTGCTCCTGGTTGGTGGGGAATGCAGGTGTGCGGGCATGTCCGGGTGTCCTGCCTCATTTCAGCAGGGTCACTTGCTCCTGCTGGTTCCTTCTGTGGCCCCCACCTGGCCTCACAGAGCCCCACATCCTGCCCGTCAACCCCAAGGGGGACGCAAGGCCCTCAGCTCACCCAAGAGAGAACCCCCAACCTCCCTCTGCTCGTCCACCCACCCGCCTCAGCATATAGCACGGCCCAAGGCCCATCCCTGGGCCCTGGCACTGTCACGGTCCCTCTCCTGACCACAGGACCCACTGGCGCTGGTGAGTGCCCAAGCAGTTAGGCCGCTGTCTTTTCTCCCACGGCCAGTGACTTGCAGGGCTGTGCAGGACCCAGGAGTCCTGCTGGCCTGTCCCTCCATAACGTACCAGGGGCAGGGAGTCGCAGAGCTGCACCTCGGAGGTGCTCTGGGGCCTAGCAAGTGCAGGGGACCGGAGGGGGCCTGGGAGCATGCCTGGGGCCACTGGCACATCAGGACAGGGCAGGAGCCCAGGAGGGAGAATCCAAGCACACGGGTAGCAGGCCCGGCCGGCCCTGCCGAGCTCCACTGGGTTGAAGAGCGGCCCAGCAGGGGCTGTGCAGGGCGGGGAAATGGGGACTGCTCCCCAGCCTCACAGCCCCAGCCTGCGGGGCTGAGCGGCTGCCCTGGCCCACAGGGCCCTGGCACACGCGTTTGCACATGGGAAGGGAGGCATCTGCACCTCCAGGCAGCAGTCAGCGGCTGGCAGGGTAGGGAGACTACGGGCCCTGCGGCAGATGAGCAGAGCCCGTGGGAGCACAAGGAGCAGCCGAGGGCTGACGGAGGCCCAGGGACAAGCACGGCTCATCCCAGCTTTGCCTGCCTGGAGAGCCCTGCAGCTGCAGCAAAAAGCCAGGCATCTGCGCTCCCAGGTGGCCGGCCGCACCGCTCCACCCCACAGCAACTCCCTCCTTTGCCCTTCACCCTTCCCCATGCAACCCTGAGAAGGGCTCCAGCGTCCCTGCACACCAGCCCTCAGAGCACCCCTGGGGCTGTGGGCACGTCAGGTGCAGCTGTGTCCTGGCCACCATGGTGTGCACCGTGCAGTGTCTCTGTGCGTGTGGAGAGCGCGGGCGCGTGTGCGGATGCGTGTGCAGCGTCAATGGTGTGCCGGGCTGGCGCACGTGCACTGTGCAGGTGCAGGCCTGGCTGTGCGGGAGGGTCTTGGTGAGTGAGAGGTGTGAGCTGTGTGCGTAGCCGTCCTGTGGAGGGTAATGAAGGAAGGGGCATGTGTCTGTGCGTGTGTCTGTGCGCTGTGCTGAGAACGGGTTAGGCGGTGGTGTGCATGCACGTGCACTCTGTGGCGCGCGTGCCTGCATGCTGCGGCCCGTGTGTGGGCGATATTCTGTTCAGGCTCTACAAAATAACTGGAGGAGCACATGGGTTTGTACAGCTCTTCCTTTCATCTTTCAGGAGCACGCTTCCAGACTTCGCCGCAATAGTCACGTTTCCTCTGCACCACCAGCAAGTCCTGGTCCCTTTCCCTTTGAGCCTGGAGAGTCATCCGCTGCCCAGGGCTAGGGCATGGAAAAGGAACCGTTTGGTTTCAGGCACAGGCAGAAGGGCACGGAAATGCTGCAGGCCTAGCGCAGGGCACATCTTCTGGCCTCTGCCTCTGCTGGCATTCCTATGCTTTCTTGGATGGGCGAGGGGCCCCCTGGGGTGCGAGGCAAGGACATGACCACATGACTACCACGGGCAGGTAATCAGCCTGCACAGGAGTCAGGCGCGGGATGAGACTTTGGCCCAAACTGGCATCAAAGCACAGGGCAAGGCCTCCACGTGTGGAGACTTGGGGAGGCAAGGACGGAGCGTGCCTTTGGAAAAGGGAGAGCCAAAGCGTCGCTCCAGGAATCCTGTCACCTTGGGTAGCCCCCGTGTTCTGGTCCCACCTGGGAATCCTACCCCTGAGAGCCCAACACCTGCCCCTGGGCTGGAAGGCTGCCTGCTCCCAGGCCACAGCCTCCAAAGCCTGTTGCTCTCCCTCGACGGGTGCCAGCAAAAGACCCCCCCCCTCCCCTCCTCTGGGCTCCTCCTGGGTGTGGAAGGAAGGCCAGTGCAGGGGAAGGCAAAACAGCACCCCCAGCTGGAGAAATTTACCAGAGGAAGCGCTTCTCTTGGGAATTCCTCTGCCGATTCAGCTCTACCCTCTGCTTCCACTCTTCCCGACGCGCTTGGTAAGTCTCCAAGACTTGCAGGGTGTGGCTTGCTCGTACAGAAAGCTGCCTGCAAGAGCAGGGAAAAAGTTCCCTCTCCCCTTCTGGCTGAGGCCCTCCTGCCTCTCCCCTCCACCAGCCCCTGCACACCCGCTCCCGCTGGCGGTGCCCGCAGCCTTCAACTTGCCCCATGCAGCTTGGGGCTGCCTGGCATCGGGGCCTTGCCCAAGGCATTGCCACGTCAACAGAAATCAGGGGACACCATACCCAGCCCCATGGCTCAGGAACTGCGCTTCCTCACACCTCGGACAGGTGCTGCCACTGCACCTTTCCAGGCCGGGGCTGGGGCCGGGGCCCGGGCCCGGGCCCGGGCACACTTACTCTTTGTGCAGCCGCGGCAGTCTCTCGGGCTTCCTCTTCTCTGCTCGGGGCACGAAGGCAGCAGTGCTCGCCTCTTTCCCAAGCGGGGGCCCTGGTGAGGCTGGCCGAACCTCCGGCAGTGGTTCAGCATGCCGCCAAGCCTGCGTTGGCGCCAGAGGACAACTCTGAAGCTGCTTCTCACCTCCCTCACGTGCTCTCAACTCTCAGCACGGGGAGAAGCCAGCCACTACAGGGCCTGTGCGTCCCCCCAGCACACTTGTGTCTGCTTTGCCCTCAGAAAGCCCCATGAGGAGCACAGCGCCAGGCAGGGACCCTGCACTCGTAGCCTGGCCACGCTTCACCACACTTCCCTGCTGGCCCCTCTGCTTACCTGTGCTGCCTTGTGCTGATGCCCGCAAGCAGGAATTGCAGTTCGAGGTCTGCCTTGAGCAGGTCCTTCCTGCTTGCCGTCCTCTTCCGCCTTAGAGGAGCTCTCCCGAATTGTCTGCAGCCGGCTAAAAACACACAAGCCGTGTGAGGTGACTGGAGTTCCGGGTGAGGCTGTTCTGCATCTTGCGCTCACAAGCGGCTCGGGGCCAGCCTCTGCAGCACAAGGCAGTTCTGCTGGAGCATTTGGTGTAGCTGAGTCCTTGCGTTCATGTCAACAGTGAGGAAAGAAAGCCTTGAGCTGCAGCACTGGCAGCGGGCCCAGGAGGCCCTAAGGAAAGCTCGGGATGCCCAGGTGTGGGCCCTCTCTGGGTGGCACAAGGGGAAAACCAATGCCGTTTGCAGCACCCAGAGCCTACAGAGACCACTAGGCACCTCCTGCCAAAGGCACTGAAGTCAGGGACGTGCTCAGAAAGACTCTGTTTTGGGGTGAAACGGGACTATTAGTGGGGGAGCCACTGTCGGGGAAGGAGGAAGTGTACTAGGCACACAAGCAAGCCCGGCATGTAGTTCTCTCTGGTATGTAGTTCTCTCTGGCACTCCTCCTGTGCCAGACAACCGCCACACCCCTGCCCCTGCCACCCCAGCCCAACAACCTTCGGAAGAAATTCACAGGCATTACGTCCAACCTAAAAAGCAGGGAAAACAGACCCTACTCTCTGCTGCTGGGGCAGGGGCTTCTGACTTTCACATTCCTCTGAGAAGTGCTCTCATTCCCACTGCAACCAAAGGAGGGCCCTTCACATCCATAGGGGAGCAGAAAAACACCCGCCACTGCTGCAGTACTTCTTGCATCAACGCCAGTCCCTGGGACACCACTTGACAACCTCACAGACTTCATACCCACAGAGCGTACAGAAACAGAAACTGCTCCCTCCCTCCCAGAAGCCCAAAAGCACACGGCCACCCGCATGCTTTGCTCCAAGAGCCTCACCTGGCAGCTGGCTTGTTTCCCCTGCTTTCCCATGCCTTTCCTCCCTTCCAGCTGGCCCCAGAGAACGGGGGTGGAGAAAGCCTTTCTCGAGACAGGAGGCGCCCACCACAAGCACTGCCTGGAAGTAGCAAGGCAGAGGAGGCTCCTCAGCAAGCATCGTTCTTTGTCACCATTTGAACAAGAAGGACAGGCAGCTGTGCTCCAGCATCGGACCAAAGAGCCCAATTCCCTTGGAGCTTTGCTCCCAAGCAGGTCTTAGGCCCTTGCTGGCGCACGATCGCGTCCAGCCTTTCCTTTCTGCAGGGCAGTCTTCTGCCCTAGAGTTCTGTGCTGCTTCTACTGCTTTCTCTAGCCCTTAGGCTTCAAAAAGGGGACATGGCTGGCAGGTCCTGGGGACCTCATGCTACTCTCTCCTTTGGCGTGGCTGCAGGCTGGAGGGCAGAGTGTCACACGAGAAGGGGAACAGATTCCTGCCCATCTCTAAGGCGCTCACATGCACAGACTTGCAAGCTAGAGCAGGGCCCCGAGTGCCAGGGCAAAGTGCCCCTCAGCAGTGGCAGCTGCAGTTGGAGCTGCACAACTGCCCCGAGAGCCCCTTCCAGGAGGAGTGCCCCCAGATCTGTCGTGATGAGCAAAGAGAGGCACAGGAGAAGCAGGCCACTAGGCCAGGCACGGCATGTTAAGCTTGCCTCCAGCCCCTCCGCTGCACAGGACAAAAGGAAAACAAACACACCTCTCTCACCAGCCAGCTGGCACTTTACCTTTTCCCTCAGTCTGCTTGTTCTGCTCCCTGTCTTTTGCCGGCCCGCCTTTGGCAGCCTCCCGACACCCTCCGGAGGAAGATGCTGGTCGCACAGGCACAGGCGTGATGACCTCACCCTCACTCCTGGAAACAAGAAAGGGACGAGAGAGACGCTGACAGCAGAGCCTTGCAGAAACCTCCTCTACATGCTTGCCCTCCATCTAGAAAGAGAAAGTCACCAAAAGACTTGTTGGCCGCCCTTCACGTTGCAGTCGGACAGAGTCTACGCAAGAAACAACCCCTTCAAAGAGCTCCAAGAGCACAAGGTCACCCTCAGCCTTTTCTCCAAGAGCCTCACCTGGCAGGCAACTTCCTTCCTTTGCTTTTCCACTCCTCCTGCTTTCTCCCCCCAGCACCAGGTGACGCAGGTGGCAAAGGCCTTTCTTGAGCAAGCAGGCACGCAGCAGGAGCACTCCCTGCAGGCAGGAAAGGAGAAGGCTCTGCAGAAAGCGTCTTTGGGAGCACTTGGTCCAGAAGGACAGGCAGATCTGCTCCAGCACCGCATCAAACAGCCTGATCCCCCGGGAGCCGCGCTCTCTAAGAGCTCTTGCTCCCTAGCACGTCCTTGGCACACCTTAGCAGCCTCTTAGCAGTCCACCTTAGCAGCCTCTTAGCAGTCCTCTCCAGGCAATCTTGCTCCCCACCTTCACACGCCCGGCATCCGCCAGAGAGGCAGACCCCCTCCAGCGCTGACACCTCGGGCCCAAATGTCCTAAAGCGAAAGAGGAGCTTGCGCTGGCCACCAGGGCGCAGCACCCCGGGGCAAAACTCTCCCAGGCAGCACATCCTGACCAGGGCTCCAACCACCTACCTACTGCCGAGGACCAACGGAACAAACACGCGCACACACACAAACACACGCCCGCCTGCACACCCTCCTCTCGCTCGCCAGTCACCTGTGGCCTGACCTTTTCCGTCCGCCCGCTCTTCCTCTTTCGGGCGTGTCCGGGATCCCTTGCAGGAAGAGGCCACTTGCTGCTTCTCACGAGGAAGCTTCAACTCAAATCTGGAAATGACAAGACGCCACGGTGAAGAGAAGGCACCACTTCCCCTTTGCCTCCTGCCGGCCTTGTACTCAGAAAGAAGGCCTTTCGGGGCACGTGGGGCCCTCCAGGCTCACCCAAGACATGCTTAGGTCACAAACACAGGCCCTGTATGGATCGGGTGCCTTCCACACGATGCCTTTCCTCGGCCAGCCACACACAGCACATTCGGGAACCTTGGCTTTTGGAAGCCTCACCCACGAGAAAGAGACCAGTCACAGGAAAATGTGGCCCCCATTCCTCTCTAGGCCTAAGATTGGTTAGCAGTGCCAAACACCGCCACTATTGCCTGTTCCACCCTGGGGAGACCCCCAGAGTCCCAAGTACTTGCAGACAGCAAGCTAGGAAAGAGTTGCTCCGCAGCAAGTCCTTCCTGAGGAGACAAGCTCCAGCAGGACGCTGCTACCAAGCACGAGCTGAGAAGCAAACGTACCGTGGCAACATGAAGACGCTTCTGGGACCCATGCGGAAAGCCGCGCTCCTTCTTCCTTTTACCACCAGGTGTCTCGTCCCTGGCGTCTGAAACAGACACCGAGGTACGTGAGAGCGTGCCAGCGCCATTACTGCCTTGCTCCTAAAGGCAGCAAATCTTTCTTGGGTTCAGGGAAGATGCTGCCCCTGGGACACCCTGAAACAAAGCTGTCTTTCCAAATACTAGCCCTCAACGAGGAAAGCAGAAGATGCCCAGCTCAGAGTGCAGAAGGAGGAACACCGTTGCCAGGCGCTTTGCAAGGGCGAGACTCAAGACGGTCAAGGAGGACGCTCCTTCTCTCTGCCTGCAGACATCAGGCACAGGAGAAGGCGTGTGGTTCGCCAGGGTTTCTGCAGGCTGGCGTTTGCCTCTGGAAGGTCTTGCTCTGCCCCTTCTTGGAAAGACAACTCCTGGCTCAGGCGTGCTCTTAGCCCCACAGTGTCTCCAAGCATTCACATGCTTGCATCCATCGCGTGGAAGAGCAGAAAGAGCCGGCCCTTGCTCGGCCTCTGCCCGGTGGCTAAGACCTGCGGGTGCCAACTCCCTCATGGGGGTGCAAGCAGCTGGGCAGGGCCTGATGAGGGATCTTTGGGAACACAGCCTGACCCAAAGGCCCTGGCCCAGAGAACACGCTGGGCAGAGCCCCCCAAGACAGCAGCAGAGAGAAGGAAGAGACAGGCCCGGGAACCAGTGGCTGGGCTACAGCCTTCTTGCATCTCTCTGAGCAAATCTGCTGGCCCTCTGCAGGAGCGAGCCCTTCAGCTCTGACTGCTTTCACATCGCAGCTGCCTAAGGACACCTGGCAGCTTGCGCTCAAGGACAGGGCCCCACGAGAGAGCTGGGGAAGGGCGTTGGGCTGGCGCAAGGAGACATGCCAAGCAGCGGGCGGATGCACGCGTGGCCCAGAAGAGCCTCGCTCATGCCGCAAGGGCCTCCAGGGGCCCTGGGAAGGCCTGATTAGCGCCAGAGTCATCGACTTACCCCCAGCAGAGCTTCTAGCAGCTTTCCAGTGCCATCCATGCTGAGGAGGAAGTCGTCATAAAACCTCATTGTCACTTCCTTCTTCCGTACAGAAAGAATGCCAATGCCCTTGAAGACAAAGTCCACGTCCTGTCTTTTTGACATGGCCCAGAAGAACGCCATCGCGGTCTCATGTATGGAACACTGCACCGTTGTCAAAGGCATGCGGGCACACACGGAGAGATTCTTGTACTGCAGAGGGACTATTCTTACGTCACCTAGACCGCAGCAAAAGACGAACAACGTCACCTCGGCAGCAGGCTCCAAGAACAAGGGGACAAGACTTTCTGGCAAGACGCTGCTGCTACAGAGCAGGCTCTTGAATCCCCTGCTGCAGCGCCTAGGAGCGGTTTATGGAGTCCCTCCTGGGAAGAGGCCGAGCACTCTGCAAACTCACGGGCTCAGGGGGGCAGCAGTCATTTGGCCAGGGCAGGAAGCAAAAGAAGAAAACTAACCATCCCGTAGGAACCCTTGACCGGAGGGCAGGACAAGGCGGGCAGATGGGTGCAGGGCCCACGACAAAGGGCCCGGCGCCACACCATTGTGCCCTCTGGCTAAGCCGATGCCACGTCGATAGATACAAGGGCGAAGCAAAGTGCAAGGACGGCACCGCAGCCCGTAAGGACCATTCGGCCCCTCTGGCCCTTGGTAGCCAGCAAAAGTCTCCCTGCGCTGCTGGGGCCAGCGGCCTATCCCTCCCACGCACCCCGCTGCAGGCGTATTACTAGCAAAGCACACCCGGGGGCCCCTCTGAGCACCTGCTCCTGGCTGGCCTGTCCAGCTCAAACAAGCCAAAGTTGCTCTCAGGCCACTTTGAGGCGTTCAGCCACGTCTTCAGAGCAGTTGGCCTGCCCCTCAAGCTTGGGGCAAGGGCAGGCAAAGGTTTTTAACCTGTCTTCTTACCAGGAATGTCTTCTTGAGCGCCCCTGGCCTGGTATTCCTGGGCAACAACCTCCGAAATACGAAACATGGGTCTCCGAACGATCGAAAGCTCCCCGTTCACGGAGCACTCGGAGTGCTGAAGAACATAGAACACCCCCACTCCTAGTATCTTGACACCCTGAGAACAGCAGCAAAGAGGGAGAGAAGGAACAAGCATCAGTAGCCTGGAGACACAAAAACTGTCCGATGGCTTGCCAGAGCGTGGGGGCTGCTGCTCTGCGCCCTGCCCACCCCTAGCATGCCGAGGGCAAGATGGGCCACTTGGGAAAGCTTTGGAGAGAAAGCACATACTCCAGACCTTTCTTTCCTCTTGCTCCTCTGCTCTCCTCAAAAATCTCTTTGCACAAGCAACAGCAGAGACAACATTCCTCCCCTCCATACAGGTGGCGGGAGGGGGTGGCAGGGAGGGGAGCAGGGGGCATTTCCAACAGTGGGCACCAAGTCCTTGGCACTCTGTGGCACAGGGATGTCAGGGCCAGGCAAACCACCAGCATTTCAGGAGGGGAGGAACAGGACACAAGACCCACCTTGTTCTCTGCCAAGCGCTCTAGAATGTATTCTGAGACGCTGTCCCAAATGCTAACAATCTCTGGAAAGCAAGGCAAAGAGGTATCATGCGCCAAGTCGGCAAGCTCACTACCTTTCAGCACCCCGCTCCCCAGGCAGGTGGCAAGTGCAGGTGAGATGAAACGTACCGCCACCCCAAGCCAAAACACGCAAGGCGCTCCCCAGGACGGCCCTTCCGGACCTCAGCCGCAAGGACACTGCAGGGACGCCTCCGCCCACTTCTAAGCAAGGCTCCTGTCCTTTCAGGTGGCCATGCCAAAGGGCGACCCACCCGCTCGGGAAACGGGGACTAGGTTCCCACAGCAGCGAGAAGACCGTGCAGTGCCTACCCACAGGAGTCACCCACGCTCAGGGCAGCCCCAGCTGCCTCCCCTGCAGGGACCATTTTCACCTCCATTCAACGCCTGCACACACACACGCTCTGCACGGCCACCCGAGCAGCCCCAGCCCTTTCAGCCAGCTGCCAGCTCAGGGCACGCAATCCCCACTGCGAGGCAACCCACGGCTTCTGCCTGCACGTGCCCTGGAAGGCACGGGCAGAGGAAGCTCCTCAGGACAACGAGCCAGCCGGCCCGGCTGCCAAACTCACCCCTGGGCTGCCAACGGTCGAGCGGCCTGCTCTCCCGTGCCACCCACTCGCCCTGCCCAGCCCTCCCCTACAGAGCCCAGCGCTTCCATTGCCTGTCTCGCAGCTCATACCGTCTACAGCCTTACCGTAACGGTTGAGATTCCTGAGCGTTGGAAACATGTCATGCCACAGTTTCGCCATCTTCGCGCCCCCTCGCGCTCAATGGGGCCCTGTAGCAGGAGGGTGACGAGGAAACTTCTCCTCCCAGGAGCCGCCTCCGCCTCCTCCTCTGCACTTCCCCAGGTAGGCTCCAGCGCTGTCGCGCGGCCTCCCTTCGCCCTCTCGGTGCGCTGCAAAGCAGCTCCTCCAGAGAAGAGCGCTGGCGAGAGCAGCCCCAGCACCTGCACGTGCCAAGGCCTCGCAGGGAAGTGTGGGCAGGGCTCGGGGGCCCCGTGGCGGGAGGGGAGCTGTGACTGTGATGCGGCATGTCCCACTGTGAGCCCAGCCCGTGTCACCAAGGGGCTCACAGGCACCCTTACCGTCCAAAGCATTTCTCTTGGGCCCACAGGAGGGGCAATTTCACAGCCCCAGAGCAGCCAGACCGCAAAGGGGTTTCAGCAGGTCTCCGCTCTGACCTCCTGCTGCAAGTGCGGCTGACCAGAGCAGACTTCCCAGGCCCGGGCGCCACTGAGGGGCCACTGGCTCCATGGATTCCCCCACCACCCCGGGCCCCTGGGCCAGTGCTCCACCACCCTTAGGCTACAGCGCTTTTCCCCGTCTCTCATGGCAATTGCCCCCACTGCCACTACTGCCATTGCCCATCCTCCCGGCCCCCCCCACCCGGCACCTCTGGGAAGGCTCTGCCTCCACCCTCTCACCCCCCTCCCGTTAGGCCCCTGCCGCCTGATCCTCTTGCGCCTTCTCTTCTCCCGGCTCAACAGCCCCACGCCCTCAGCCTCTCCTCGCACTGCTGGGCTCCAGCTGCCCACCAGCTCCCAGCCCGCCCCACAACGAACGGCTCCTCCAGGGCCACGCTCCCTTCCTGGTGTCCCTGCCCCCCTGCAGCTCCCCCACGGGCCACAGTCCCCTCAGAGGCGCACCTCCTCTGGCATGAAGCGCCTCCTTCCAAAAGTACCTCTCCAGCCATGTCCCCAGCAACGGCTCCTTGCACGGCTCGCCTTCGCTTCCTTCTGCTTTTCTCCAGAAACACGCCTCTGCACCCTTCTCCTCACGAGTGCCCCTTCGTGTGGCCTCCTGTGGCTCCACGGAGGCCGCCCCCAGCTGCGGGATCTGCGGCCCTGCCGCCGCATGCCCCAGGCAGGGGCCGGGCCTCGGTGCCCCGCTCCTCCCTCCCTCCCTCCCTGCCTGCCTGCCTGCCTGCCTGCCTGCCTGCCTGCCTGCCTGCCCGCCCGCTGCCCCAGCGTTGGGGGAAAGCCTTGCCCGGGCCCTGGGCGGCGCTGCGGGCTCCCTGCTGTGCCCAGAGCCCCCGGCCCCGCACGGGCAGCCCCGAGCAGCACGCCCAGGTGGCACTGCTTGCTGCGCAGTAAGGACTGGTGCCAGGGACTGTCGGGGATGGGGGAGGCCCCACTGCCCGCGGGGAGGCGGGAGGCAGGCAGCGTTGAGCCGGGGCCCGGCAGCCCACCGGGAGCTGGTGGGGGTGTGGGGCAGAGCCATAGCAAGGGAAGGGGCCAGAGTGCAGGAGGCAATCCCAGGTGCCCCTTCCCCGAGCAGAGGGGCCTGGGAGAAGGCAGGGGGTCAGGGCCGGGCCGGGGGCTGGTGGCCGGGTGCTTGGCAGCGCCATGCTGACCTGCTCATGCCAGGGCATGGCTGCTTTGCGCCGATTGCAGGCAGTGTCCCCCCGCGGAGGAGCTGGCCCCTGCTGGCTTCCCCTTGGGCCATGCAGCTGCCTGCCAGTGCTCAAGGTCCCGCCGGGGCTCCAGCGACGCTGGGAGAGGTGCCGAGGGGGCACCGGCTGCTGCTAGCAACTTCCCGGGGACCCCTGAGGCAGTGGCTGGTGCTGAGGGAAGGGCAGCGGGCAAGGAGCCGCAGGCAGCACTTGTTTGACCCATGCGTTGCCTCTGCTTGCAGGCCACACTGCCCAAGGCATTGGGACTTGAGCGCGGCAGCCAGGCGAGGCAGGGCAGCTGCCGCTGAGGCAGCAGAGCCAAGCCCCAAGCCCCTCCGCTCGGTGAGGCTTGGGAAGGGCAGAGCTGGGAGAAGCTGGTGCCCCTCAAACCTCGTTCTCCCAGCAGAGCAGAGGGCACGTAAGGCAGCGCTTTCAGCCAGTGAAAATTGCTGGCTCATGCCTTCCTTTTTCAGAGGCCTGGTTTGCGCAAGGCCAGCGGTGCTGCCTGCCCACCAGTGCCCACCCAGGCTGCGGTCGGAGGAGACCTGCTCCTTGCATTGGTCCCGACCAGAGTTCGGCACCAGAAGACACAGCCCCTGAGGGGGCACCGCAGCACACAAGTGTGGCTTGGCATGCCTGGCTCACCAGCAGAAAGGGACCATGCAGACTAAGGTGGAGTCAATCAGCCAGAACGGAGCACAGAGCAACAATACAGTTGAAAACACAAAGCCTAGCTAAGTGTGTGTGAGGTTCCCCATGGGGAGCCCCGTGATGCTTCTGGGGAGGCCTTGGGCAGGGAGGTGCCTCCTGCCGAGGCCCCCGGCAGCTGGGATGCCGGCTGCAGGGCTTTCGGCAGCTCCAGCTTCCCTCTTCCTGCCCTGCCAGGGGTGAAGGCCAGGCTGCCTGCAGGGATGGGCTACTGCCGCCCCCAGGCCTCCTGAGGAGGGGCAGTGCAGCCCCAAAACCACCTTGCAAAGCCGGCAGCCCTGGGCGTGGGCTGAGGTGGGTGCCAGGGTGCACGCTGGAGCGCAGACTCTGGGATCCACAGGCCTCCAAGGCCAGGGCCTGCAGGGCCAGGGCAGGGATGACGAGGCTCTGGGGCTCTGACCCTGCAAGAGAGACCGCAGGAACACCTTGTGCTGGCCCTGGGCTGAGAGCAGAGGGGAGCAGGAGGCTTCGTGGCCTCCACGCCCCAAACCAACAGCAAATTTGTGCCCAAAAGCTCTCAGAGGAGGCTTCAGTCCCGGTCAGCTGCCCGTGTCCTGCACTGATTTCGTATGCTCAAACCTTGTGATGGGCAGAAGGCAACATGCTTGTACCCCAAGGCAGCCCCCTTTAGTGGCCAAGCCAAGGACCTGCTCTTAGCATCACTGCAGGAGTAACCCTCTAATTAAAGGCTTGCAATTAGCCCACCTCCAATTAGTGCACAGCAACTCAAACAAAGGGTCAAATAAGCTCCACTGGTGCGGCCTCCTCTTCACCTGGATGTTGAGTTCCAGGGCCTCCTGCCACACCTCCTCCAGCAGGAACAGGGCCTGCGCAGGCGTACTGCTTTCCTGCCCTTCAGCCTGCTCCTGGTTGGTGGGGAATGCAGGTGTGCGGGCATGTCCGGGTGTCCTGCCTCATTTCAGCAGGGTCACTTGCTCCTGCTGGTTCCTTCTGTGGCCCCACCTGGCCTCACAGAGCCCCACATCCTGCCCGTCAACCCCAAGGGGGACGCAAGGCCCTCAGCTCACCCAAGAGAGAACCCCCAACCTCCCTCTGCTCGTCCACCCACCCGCCTCAGCATATAGCACGGCCCAAGGCCCATCCCTGGGCCCTGGCACTGTCACGGTCCCTCTCCTGACCACAGGACCCACTGGCGCTGGTGAGTGCCCAAGCAGTTAGGCCGCTGTCTTTTCTCCCACGGCCAGTGACTTGCAGGGCTGTGCAGGACCCAGGAGTCCTGCTGGCCTGTCCCTCCATAACGTACCAGGGGCAGGGAGTCGCAGAGCTGCACCTCGGAGGTGCTCTGGGGCCTAGCAAGTGCAGGGGACCGGAGGGGGCCTGGGAGCATGCCTGGGGCCACTGGCACATCAGGACAGGGCAGGAGCCCAGGAGGGAGAATCCAAGCACACGGGTAGCAGGCCCGGCCGGCCCTGCCGAGCTCCACTGGGTTGAAGAGCGGCCCAGCAGGGGCTGTGCAGGGCGGGGAAATGGGGACTGCTCCCCAGCCTCACAGCCCCAGCCTGCGGGGCTGAGGGGCTGCCCTGGCCCACAGGGCCCTGGCCCACGCGTTTGCACATGGGAAGGGAGGCATCTGCACCTCCAGGCAGCAGTCAGCGGCTGGCAGGGTAGGGAGACTACGGGCCCTGCGGCAGATGAGCAGAGCCCGTGGGAGCACAAGGAGCAGCCGAGGGCTGACGGAGGCCCAGGGACAAGCACGGCTCATCCCAGCTTTGCCTGCCTGGAGAGCCCTGCAGCTGCAGCAAAAAGCCAGGCATCTGCGCTCCCAGGTGGCCGGCCGCACCGCTCCACCCCACAGCAACTCCCTCCTTTGCCCTTCACCCTTCCCCATGCAACCCTGAGAAGGGCTCCAGCGTCCCTGCACACCAGCCCTCAGAGCACCCCTGGGGCTGTGGGCACGTCAGGTGCAGCTGTGTCCTGGCCACCATGGTGTGCACCGTGCAGTGTCTCTGTGCGTGTGGAGAGCGCGGGCGCGTGTGCGGATGCGTGTGCAGCGTCAATGGTGTGCCGGGCTGGCGCACGTGCACTGTGCAGGTGCAGGCCTGGCTGTGCGGGAGGGTCTTGGTGAGTGAGAGGTGTGAGCTGTGTGCGTAGCCGTCCTGTGGAGGGTAATGAAGGAAGGGGCATGTGTCTGTGCGTGTGTCTGTGCGCTGTGCTGAGAACGGGTTAGGCGGTGGTGTGCATGCACGTGCACTCTGTGGCGCGCGTGCCTGCATGCTGCGGCCCGTGTGTGGGCGATATTCTGTTCAGGCTCTACAAAATAACTGGAGGAGCACATGGGTTTGTACAGCTCTTCCTTTCATCTTTCAGGAGCACGCTTCCAGACTTCGCCGCAATAGTCACGTTTCCTCTGCACCACCAGCAAGTCCTGGTCCCTTTCCCTTTGAGCCTGGAGAGTCATCCGCTGCCCAGGGCTAGGGCATGGAAAAGGAACCGTTTGGTTTCAGGCACAGGCAGAAGGGCACGGAAATGCTGCAGGCCTAGCGCAGGGCACATCTTCTGGCCTCTGCCTCTGCTGGCATTCCTATGCTTTCTCGGATGGGCGAGGGGCCCCCTGGGGTGCGAGGCAAGGACATGACCACATGACTACCACGGGCAGGTAATCAGCCTGCACAGGAGTCAGGCGCGGGATGAGACTTTGGCCCAAACTGGCATCAAAGCACACGGCAAGGCCTCCACGTGTGGAGACTTGGGGAGGCAAGGACGGAGCGTGCCTTTGGAAAAGGGAGAGCCAAAGCGTCGCTCCAGGAATCCTGTCACCTTGGGTAGCCCCCGTGTTCTGGTCCCACCTGGGAATCCTACCCCTGAGAGCCCAACACCTGCCCCTGGGCTGGAAGGCTGCCTGCTCCCAGGCCACAGCCTCCAAAGCCTGTTGCTCTCCCTCGACGGGTGCCAGCAAAAGACCCCCCCCCTCCCCTCCTCTGGGCTCCTCCTGGGTGTGGAAGGAAGGCCAGTGCAGGGGAAGGCAAAACAGCACCCCCAGCTGGAGAAATTTACCAGAGGAAGCGCTTCTCTTGGGAATTCCTCTGCCGATTCAGCTCTACCCTCTGCTTCCACTCTTCCCGACGCGCTTGGTAAGTCTCCAAGACTTGCAGGGTGTGGCTTGCTCGTACAGAAAGCTGCCTGCAAGAGCAGGGAAAAAGTTCCCTCTCCCCTTCTGGCTGAGGCCCTCCTGCCTCTCCCCTCCACCAGCCCCTGCACACCCGCTCCCGCTGGCGGTGCCCACAGCCTTCAACTTGCCCCATGCAGCTTGGGGCTGCCTGGCATCGGGGCCTTGCCCAAGGCATTGCCACGTCAACAGAAATCAGGGGACACCATACCCAGCCCCATGGCTCAGGAACTGCGCTTCCTCACACCTCGGACAGGTGCTGCCACTGCACCTTTCCAGGCCGGGGCTGGGGCCGGGGCCGGGGCCCGGGCCCGGGCACACTTACTCTTTGTGCAGCCGCGGCAGTCTCTCGGGCTTCCTCTTCTCTGCTCGGGGCACGAAGGCAGCAGTGCTCGCCTCTTTCCCAAGCGGGGGCCCTGGTGAGGCTGGCCGAACCTCCGGCAGTGGTTCAGCATGCCGCCAAGCCTGCGTTGGCGCCAGAGGACAACTCTGAAGCTGCTTCTCACCTCCCTCACGTGCTCTCAACTCTCAGCACGGGGAGAAGCCAGCCACTACAGGGCCTGTGCGTCCCCCCAGCACACTTGTGTCTGCTTTGCCCTCAGAAAGCCCCATGAGGAGCACAGCGCCAGGCAGGGACCCTGCACTCGTAGCCTGGCCACGCTTCACCACACTTCCCTGCTGGCCCCTCTGCTTACCTGTGCTGCCTTGTGCTGATGCCCGCAAGCAGGAATTGCAGTTCGAGGTCTGCCTTGAGCAGGTCCTTCCTGCTTGCCGTCCTCTTCCGCCTTAGAGGAGCTCTCCCGAATTGTCTGCAGCCGGCTAAAAACACACAAGCCGCGTGAGGTGATTGGAGTTTCGGGTGAGGCTGTTCTGCATCTTGCGCTCACAAGCGGCTCGGGGCCAGCCTCTGCAGCACAAGGCAGTTCTGCTGGAGCATTTGGTGTAGCTGAGTCCTTGCGTTCATGTCAACAGTGAGGAAAGAAAGCCTTGAGCTGCAGCACTGGCAGCGGGCCCAGGAGGCCCTAAGGAAAGCTCGGGATGCCCAGGTGTGGGCCCTCTCTGGGTGGCACAAGGGGAAAACCAATGCCGTTTGCAGCACCCAGAGCCTGCAGAGACCACTAGCCACCTCCTGCCAAAGGCACTGAAGTCAGGGACGTGCTCAGAAAGACTCTGTTTTGGGGTGAAACGGGACTATTAGTGGGGGAGCCACTGTCGGGGAAGGAGGAAGTGTACTAGGCACACAAGCAAGCCCGGCATGTAGTTCTCTCTGGTATGTAGTTCTCTCTGGCACTCCTCCTGTGCCAGACAACCGCCACACCCCTGCCCCTGCCACCCCAGCCCAACAACCTTCGGAAGAAATTCACAGGCATTACGTCCAACCTAAAAAGCAGGGAAAACAGACCCTACTCTCTGCTGCTGGGGCAGGGGCTTCTGACTTTCACATTCCTCTGAGAAGTGCTCTCATTCCCACTGCAACCAAGGGAGGGCCCTTCACATCCATAGGGGAGCAGAAAAACACCCGCCACTGCTGCAGTACTTCTTGCATCAACGCCAGTCCCTGGGACACCACTTGACAACCTCACAGACTTCATACCCACAGAGCGTACAGAAACAGAAACAGCTCCCTCCCTCCCAGAAGCCCAAAAGCACACGGCCACCCGCATGCTTTGCTCCAAGAGCCTCACCTGGCAGCTGGCTTGTTTCCCCTGCTTTCCCATGCCTTTCCTCCCTTCCAGCTGGCCCCAGAGAACGGGGGTGGAGAAAGCCTTTCTTGAGACAGGAGGCGCCCACCACAAGCACTGCCTGGAAGTAGCAAGGCAGAGGAGGCTCCTCAGCAAGCATCGTTCTTTGTCACCATTTGAACAAGAAGGACAGGCAGCTGTGCTCCAGCATCGGACCAAAGAGCCCAATTCCCTTGGAGCTTTGCTCCCAAGCAGGTCTTAGGCCCTTGCTGGCGCACGATCGCGTCCAGCCTTTCCTTTCTGCAGGGCAGTCTTCTGCCCTAGAGTTCTGTGCTGCTTCTACTGCTTTCTCTAGCCCTTAGGCTTCAAAAAGGGGACATGGCTGGCAGGTCCTGGGGACCTCATGCTACTCTCTCCTTTGGCGTGGCTGCAGGCTGGAGGGCAGAGTGTCACACGAGAAGGGGAACAGATTCCTGCCCATCTCTAAGGCGCTCACATGCACAGACTTGCAAGCTAGAGCAGGGCCCCGAGTGCCAGGGCAAAGTGCCCCTCAGCAGTGGCAGCTGCAGTTGGAGCTGCACAACTGCCCCGAGAGCCCCTTCCAGGAGGAGTGCCCCCAGATCTGTCGTGATGAGCAAAGAGAGGCACAGGAGAAGCAGGCCACTAGGCCAGGCACGGCATGTTAAGCTTGCCTCCAGCCCCTCCGCTGCACAGGACAAAAGGAAAACAAACACACCTCTCTCACCAGCCAGCTGGCACTTTACCTTTTCCCTCAGTCTGCTTGTTCTGCTCCCTGTCTTTTGCCGGCCCGCCTTTGGCAGCCTCCCGACACCCTCTGGAGGAAGATGCTGGTCGCACAGGCACAGGCGTGATGACCTCACCCTCACTCCTGGAAACAAGAAAGGGACGAGAGAGACGCTGACAGCAGAGCCTTGCAGAAACCTCCTCTACATGCTTGCCCTCCATCTAGAAAGAGAAAGTCACCAAAAGACTTGTTGGCCGCCCTTCACGTTGCAGTCGGACAGAGTCTACGCAAGAAACAACCCCTTCAAAGAACTCCAAGAGCACAAGGTCACCCTCAGCCTTTTCTCCAAGAGCCTCACCTGGCAGGCAACTTCCTTCCTTTGCTTTTCCACTCCTCCTGCTTTCTCCCCCCAGCACCAGGTGACGCAGGTGGCAAAGGCCTTTCTTGAGCAAGCAGGCACGCAGCAGGAGCACTCCCTGCAGGCAGGAAAGGAGAAGGCTCTGCAGAAAGCGTCTTTGGGAGCACTTGGTCCAGAAGGACAGGCAGATCTGCTCCAGCACCGCATCAAACAGCCTGATCCCCCGGGAGCCGCGCTCTCTAAGAGCTCTTGCTCCCTAGCACGTCCTTGGCACACCTTAGCAGCCTCTTAGCAGTCCTCTCCAGGCAATCTTGCTCCCCACCTTCACACGCCCGGCATCCGCCAGAGAGGCAGACCCCCTCCAGCACTGACACCTCGGGCCCAAATGTCCTAAAGCGAAAGAGGAGCTTGCGCTGGCCACCAGGGCGCAGCACCCCGGGGCAAAACTCTCCCAGGCAGCACATCCTGACCAGGGCTCCAACCACCTACCTACTGCCGAGGACCAACGGAACAAACACGCGCACACACACAAACACACGCCCGCCTGCACACCCTCCTCTCGCTCGCCAGTCACCTGTGGCCTGACCTTTTCCGTCCGCCCGCTCTTCCTCTTTCGGGCGTGTCCGGGATCCCTTGCAGGAAGAGGCCACTTGCTGCTTCTCACGGGGAAGCTTCAACTCAAATCTGGAAATGACAAGACGCCACGGTGAAGAGAAGGCACCACTTCCCCTTTGCCTCCTGCCGGCCTTGTACTCAGAAAGAAGGCCTTTCGGGGCACGTGGGGCCCTCCAGGCTCACCCAAGACATGCTTAGGTCACAAACACAGGCCCTGTATGGATCGGGTGCCTTCCACACGATGCCTTTCCTCGGCCAGCCACACACAGCACATTCGGGAACCTTGGCTTTTGGAAGCCTCACCCACAAGAAAGAGACCAGTCACAGGAAAATGTGGCCCCCATTCCTCTCTAGGCCTAAGATTGGTTAGCAGTGCCAAACACCGCCACTATTGCCTGTTCCACCCTGGGGAGACCCCCAGAGTCCCAAGTACTTGCAGACAGCAAGCTAGGAAAGAGTTGCTCCGCAGCAAGTCCTTCCTGAGGAGACAAGCTCCAGCAGGACGCTGCTACCAAGCACGAGCTGAGAAGCAAACGTACCGTGGCAACATGAAGACGCTTCTGGGACCCATGCGGAAAGCCGCGCTCCTTCTTCCTTTTACCACCAGGTGTCTCGTCCCTGGCGTCTGAAACAGACACCGAGGTACGTGAGAGCATGCCAGCGCCATTACTGCCTTGCTCCTAAAGGCAGCAAATCTTTCTTGGGCTCAGGGAAGATGCTGCCCCTGGGACACCCTGAAACAAAGCTGTCTTTCCAAATACTAGCCCTCAACGAGGAAAGCAGAAGATGCCCAGCTCAGAGTGCAGAAGGAGGAACACCGTTGCCAGGCGCTTTGCAAGGGCGAGACTCAAGACGGTCAAGGAGGACGCTCCTTCTCTCTGCCTGCAGACATCAGGCACAGGAGAAGGCGTGTGGTTCGCCAGGGTTTCTGCAGGCTGGCGTTTTGCCTCTGGAAGGTCTTGCTCTGCCCCTTCTTGGAAAGACAACTCCTGGCTCAGGCGTGCTCTTAGCCCCACAGTGTCTCCAAGCATTCACATGCTTGCATCCATCGCGTGGAAGAGCAGAAAGAGCCGGCCCTTGCTCGGCCTCTGCCCGGTAGCTAAGACCTGCACACACGGAGAGATTCTTGTACTGCAGAGGGACTATTCTTACGTCACCTAGACCGCAGCAAAAGACGAACAACGTCACCTCGGCAGCAGGCTCCAAGAACAAGGGGACAAGACTTTCTGGCAAGACGCTGCTGCTACAGAGCAGGCTCTTGAATCCCCTGCTGCAGCGCCTAGGAGCGGTTTATGGAGTCCCTCCTGGGAAGAGGCCGAGCACTCTGCAAACTCACGGGCTCAGGGGGGCAGCAGTCATTTGGCCAGGGCAGGAAGCAAAAGAAGAAAACTAACCATCCCGTAGGAACCCTTGACCGGAGGGCAGGACAAGGCGGGCAGATGGGTGCAGGGCCCACGACAAAGGGCCCGGCGCCACGCCATTGTGCCCTCTGGCTAAGCCGATGCCACGTCGATAGATACAAGGGCGAAGCAAAGTGCAAGGACGGCACCGCAGCCCGTAAGGACCATTCGGCCCCTCTGGCCCTTGGTAGCCAGCAAAAGTCTCCCTGCGCTGCTGGGGCCAGCGGCCTATCCCTCCCACGCACCCCGCTGCAGGCGTATTACTAGCAAAGCACACCCGGGGGCCCCTCTGAGCACCTGCTCCTGGCTGGCCTGTCCAGCTCAAACAAGCCAAAGTTGCTCTCAGGCCACTTTGAGGCGTTCAGCCACGTCTTCAGAGCAGTTGGCCTGCCCCTCAAGCTTGGGGCAAGGGCAGGCAAAGGTTTTTAACCTGTCTTCTTACCAGGAATGTCTTCTTGAGCGCCCCTGGCCTGGTATTCCTGGGCAACAACCTCCGAAATACAAAACATGGGTCTCCGAACGATCGAAAGCTCCCCGTTCACGGAGCACTCGGAGTGCTGAAGAACATAGAACACCCCCACTCCTAGTATCTTGACACCCTGAGAACAGCAGCAAAGAGGGAGAGAAGGAACAAGCATCAGTAGCCTGGAGACACAAAAACTGTCCGATGGCTTGCCAGAGCGTGGGGGCTGCTGCTCTGCGCCCTGCCCACCCCTAGCATGCCGAGGGCAAGATGGGCCACTTGGGAAAGCTTTGGAGAGAAAGCACATACTCCAGACCTTTCTTTCCTCTTGCTCCTCTGCTCTCCTCAAAAATCTCTTTGCACAAGCAACAGCAGAGACAACATTCCTCCCCTCCATACAGGTGGGGGTGGGGGGGTGGCGGGGAGGGGAGCAGGGGGCATTTCCAACAGTGGGCACCAAGTCCTTGGCACTCTATGGCACAGGGATGTCAGGGCCAGGCAAACCGCCAGCATTTCAGGAGGGGAGGAACAGGACACAAGACCCACCTTGTTCTCTGCCAAGCGCTCTAGAATGTATTCTGAGACGCTGTCCCAAATGCTAACAATCTCTGGAAAGCAAGGCAAAGAGGTATCATGCGCCAAGTCGGCAAGCTCACTACCTTTCAGCACCCCGCTCCCCAGGCAGGTGGCAAGTGCAGGTGAGATGAAACGTACCGCCACCCCAAGCCAAAACACGCAAGGCGCTCCCCAGGACGGCCCTTCCGGACCTCAGCCGCAAGGACACTGCAGGGACGCCTCCGCCCACTTCTAAGCAAGGCTCCTGTCCTTTCAGGTGGCCATGCCAAAGGGCGACCCACCCGCTCGGGAAACGGGGACTAGGTTCCCACAGCAGCGAGAAGACCGTGCAGTGCCTACCCACAGGAGTCACCCACGCTCAGGGCAGCCCCAGCTGCCTCCCCTGCAGGGACCATTTTCACCTCCATTCAACGCCTGCACACACACACGCTCTGCACGGCCACCCGAGCAGCCCCAGCCCTTTCAGCCAGCTGCCAGCTCAGGGCACGCAATCCCCACTGCGAGGCAACCCACGGCTTCTGCCTGCACGTGCCCTGGAAGGCACGGGCAGAGGAAGCTCCTCAGGACAACGAGCCAGCCGGCCCGGCTGCCAAACTCACCCCTGGGCTGCCAACGGTCGAGCGGCCTGCTCTCCCGTGCCACCCACTCGCCCTGCCCAGCCCTCCCCTACAGAGCCCAGCGCTTCCACTGCCTGTCTCGCGGCTCATACCGTCTACAGCCTTACCGTAACGGTTGAGATTCCTGAGCGTTGGAAACATGTCATGCCACAGTTTCGCCATCTTCGCGCCCCCTCGCGCTCAATGGGGCCCTGTAGCAGGAGGGTGACGAGGAAACTTCTCCTCCCAGGAGCCGCCTCCTCCTCCTCCTCTGCACTTCCCCAGGTAGGCTCCAGCGCTGTCGCGCGGCCTCCCTTCGCCCTCTCGGTGCGCTGCAAAGCAGCTCCTCCAGAGAAGAGCGGTGGCGAGAGCAGCCCCAGCACCTGCACGTGCCAAGGCCTCGCAGGGAAGTGTGGGCAGGGCTCGGGGGCCCCGTGGCGGGAGGGGAGCTGTGACTGTGATGCGGCATGTCCCACTGTGAGCCCAGCCCGTGTCACCAAGGGGCTCACAGGCACCCTTACCGTCCAAAGCATTTCTCTTGGGCCCACAGGAGGGGCAATTTCACAGCCCCAGAGCAGCCAGACCGCAAAGGGGTTTCAGCAGGTCTCCGCTCTGACCTCCTGCTGCAAGTGCGGCTGACCAGAGCAGACTTCCCAGGCCCGGGCGCCACTGAGGGGCCACTGGCTCCATGGATTCCCCCACCACCCCGGGCCCCTGGGCCAGTGCTCCACCACCCTTAGGCTACAGCGCTTTTCCCCGTCTCTCATGGCAATTGCCCCCACTGCCACTACTGCCATTGCCCATCCTCCCGGCCCCCCCCACCCGGCACCTCTGGGAAGGCTCTGCCTCCACCCTCTCACCCCCCTCCCGTTAGGCCCCTGCCGCCTGATCCTCTTGCGCCTTCTCTTCTCCCGGCTCAACAGCCCCACGCCCTCAGCCTCTCCTCGCACTGCTGGGCTCCAGCTGCCCACCAGCTCCCAGCCCGCCCCACAACGAACGGCTCCTCCAGGGCCACGCTCCCTTCCTGGTGTCCCTGCCCCCCTGCAGCTCCCCCACGGGCCACAGTCCCCTCAGAGGCGCACCTCCTCTGGCATGAAGCGCCTCCTTCCAAAAGTACCTCTCCAGCCATGTCCCCAGCAACGGCTCCTTGCACGGCTCGCCTTCGCTTCCTTCTGCTTTTCTCCAGAAACACGCCTCTGCACCCTTCTCCTCACGAGTGCCCCTTCGTGTGGCCTCCTGTGGCTCCACGGAGGCCGCCCCCAGCTGCGGGATCTGCGGCCCTGCCGCCGCATGCCCCAGGCAGGGGCCGGGCCTCGGTGCCCCGCTCCTCCCTCCCTCCCTGCCTGCCTGCCTGCCTGCCTGCCTGCCTGCCTGCCTGCCTGCCTGCCCGCCCGCTGCCCCAGCGTTGGGGGAAAGCCTTGCCCGGGCCCTGGGCGGCGCTGCGGGCTCCCTGCTGTGCCCAGAGCCCCCGGCCCCGCACGGGCAGCCCCGAGCAGCACGCCCAGGTGGCACTGCTTGCTGCGCAGTAAGGACTGGTGCCAGGGACTGTCGGGGATGGGGGAGGCCCCACTGCCCGCGGGGAGGCGGGAGGCAGGCAGCGTTGAGCCGGGGCCCGGCAGCCCACCGGGAGCTGGTGGGGGTGTGGGGCAGAGCCATAGCAAGGGAAGGGGCCAGAGTGCAGGAGGCAATCCCAGGTGCCCCCTCCCCGAGCAGAGGGGCCTGGGAGAAGGCAGGGGGTCAGGGCCGGGCCGGGGGCTGGTGGCCGGGTGCTTGGCAGCGCCATGCTGACCTGCTCATGCCAGGGCATGGCTGCTTTGCGCCGATTGCAGGCAGTGTCCCCCCGCGGAGGAGCTGGCCCCTGCTGGCTTCCCCTGGGCCATGCAGCTGCCTGCCAGTGCTCAAGGTCCCGCCGGGGCTCCAGCGACGCTGGGAGAGGTGCCGAGGGGGCACCGGCTGCTGCTAGCAACTTCCCGGGGACCCCTGAGGCAGTGGCTGGTGCTGAGGGAAGGGCAGCGGGCAAGGAGCCGCAGGCAGCACTTGTTTGACCCATGCGTTGCCTCTGCTTGCAGGCCACACTGCCCAAGGCATTGGGACTTGAGCGCGGCAGCCAGGCGAGGCAGGGCAGCTGCCGCTGAGGCAGCAGAGCCAAGCCCCAAGCCCCTCCGCTCGGTGAGGCTTGGGAAGGGCAGAGCTGGGAGAAGCTGGTGCCCCTCAAACCTCGTTCTCCCAGCAGAGCAGAGGGCACGTAAGGCAGCGCTTTCAGCCAGTGAAAATTGCTGGCTCATGCCTTCCTTTTTCAGAGGCCTGGTTTGCGCAAGGCCAGCGGTGCTGCCTGCCCACCAGTGCCCACCCAGGCTGCGGTCGGAGGAGACCTGCTCCTTGCATTGGTCCCGACCAGAGTTCGGCACCAGAAGACACAGCCCCTGAGGGGGCACCGCAGCACACAAGTGTGGCTTGGCATGCCTGGCTCACCAGCAGAAAGGGACCATGCAGACTAAGGTGGAGTCAATCAGCCAGAACGGAGCACAGAGCAACAATACAGTTGAAAACACAAAGCCTAGCTAAGTGTGTGTGAGGTTCCCCGTGGGGAGCCCCGTGATGCTTCTGGGGAGGCCTTGGGCAGGGAGGTGCCTCCTGCCGAGGCCCCCGGCAGCTGGGATGCCGGCTGCAGGGCTTTCGGCAGCTCCAGCTTCCCTCTTCCTGCCCTGCCAGGGGTGAAGGCCAGGCTGCCTGCAGGGATGGGCTACTGCCGCCCCCAGGCCTCCTGAGGAGGGGCAGTGCAGCCCCAAAACCACCTTGCAAAGCCGGCAGCCCTGGGCGTGGGCTGAGGTGGGTGCCAGGGTGCACGCTGGAGCGCAGACTCTGGGATCCACAGGCCTCCAAGGCCAGGGCCTGCAGGGCCAGGGCAGGGATGACGAGGCTGTGGGGCTCTGACCCTGCAAGAGAGACCGCAGGAACACCTTGTGCTGGCCCTGGGCTGAGAGCAGAGGGGAGCAGGAGGCTTCGTGGCCTCCACGCCCCAAACCAACAGCAAATTTGTGCCCAAAAGCTCTCAGAGGAGGCTTCAGTCCCGGTCAGCTGCCCGTGTCCTGCACTGATTTCGTATGCTCAAACCTTGTGATGGGCAGAAGGCAACATGCTTGTACCCCAAGGCAGCCCCCTTTAGTGGCCAAGCCAAGGACCTGCTCTTAGCATCACTGCAGGAGTAACCGTCTAATTAAAGGCTTGCAATTAGCCCACCTCCAATTAGTGCACAGCAACTCAAACAAAGGGTCTTCTTAAAGGACAAGTCTCCTTAATGCAACCTAAATGGTCCTACGTTCCCTGTGCAGGGGCGACCCTTCTAAATCCCCCACCGCCAAGGCTGCGGCGCGCATGGGCATGGGCATTGGCTTCAGGGTCCCAGCTCCTTCCTCAGTGGGAGGCGGCTGCTGCTGGTGGCTTCCTCCATCGCATAGTTGGGCTGACACTATTAAGCCTGCTCCTAATAGGCTCTCTTAAGGCTAATAATGTGGCATACATAGCCAACAAATGCTAGAAGGAGTCACCAAAACTAAAGCAGCACTTTAAAATGCAACTCCTACATTTAGCATCGAGGAAATAAGCCCCTCCACCTTACTCCCAATTTGACACTCTCGGGAGAGTGCTTTAGGGGATGCTAATGCGTGTTTTGCCCTTCCTTGCTCCAACACGGGTCAGGCTCAGCACAGTGGAGAGGGAAAGACTCTGGCGGGGCGGAGGGGGTGGGGTGCGAGCTTTGTGCTCGCCCAGGGCCCTGCACTGGCCCCCTCCTCTGTCCTGCCCCTGAACACCCCAGACTACGTTGGCTACAGTCGCCTGCTCCTTGCCAGGCCTTTGTGTTGACTCTGATGAGCCTTTGGGCGTTTCATGTCACTCTAGGAGCTGGAAGAGAGCCTGCCTCATGACACGGGGTTGCAAGGAGAGCCACTGGCCGTGGAAGAGGACTGCTTGCCTGGCCTCGCTCAGGAGTCCCATCCTGCCCACCCCGGGCATCTCTCTCTTTCCTGCCCGCTGACACGGTCTTTCTCCGGAGGGAAGCAGTGAGGCTACATCTCCGCACAGTGCTGGGTGGCCTGGGGAAGGCCGGGCACATGCCAAGCGGGGAGCTGGACACAGGTCTCCACCGAGTGCTGTCGGGGGGCTGGCACCGGTGCCTGGGGCACGTGTGCTCCAGGCACTTCCCAAATAAGCTCCACTGGTGCGGCCTCCTCTTCACCTGGATGTTGAGTTCCAGGGCCTCCTGCCACGCCTCCTCCAGCAGGAACAGGGCCTGCGCAGGCGTACTGCTTTCCTGCCCTTCAGCCTGCTCCTGGTTGCTGGGGAATGCAGGTGTGCGGGCATGTCCGGGTGTCCTGCCTCATTTCAGCAGGGTCACTTGCTCCTGCTGGTTCCTTCTGTGGCCCCACCTGGCCTCACAGAGCCCCACATCCTGCCCGTCAACCCCAAGGGGGACGCAAGGCCCTCAGCTCACCCAAGAGAGAACCCCCAACCTCCCTCTGCTCGTCCACCCACCCGCCTCAGCATATAGCACGGCCCAAGGCCCATCCCTGGGCCCTGGCACTGTCACGGTCCCTCTCCTGACCACAGGACCCACTGGCGCTGGTGAGTGCCCAAGCAGTTAGGCCGCTGTCTTTTCTCCCACGGCCAGTGACTTGCAGGGCTGTGCAGGACCCAGGAGTCCTGCTGGCCTGTCCCTCCATAACGTACCAGGGGCAGGGAGTCGCAGAGCTGCACCTCGGAGGTGCTCTGGGGCCTAGCAAGTGCAGGGGACCGGAGGGGGCCTGGGAGCATGCCTGGGGCCACTGGCACATCAGGACAGGGCAGGAGCCCAGGAGGGAGAATCCAAGCACACGGGTAGCAGGCCCGGCCGGCCCTGCCGAGCTCCACTGGGTTGAAGAGCGGCCCAGCAGGGGCTGTGCAGGGCGGGGAAATGGGGACTGCTCCCCAGCCTCACAGCCCCAGCCTGCGGGGCTGAGGGGCTGCCCTGGCCCACAGGGCCCTGGCACACGCGTTTGCACATGGGAAGGGAGGCATCTGCACCTCCAGGCAGCAGTCAGCGGCTGGCAGGGTAGGGAGACTACGGGCCCTGCGGCAGATGAGCAGAGCCCGTGGGAGCACAAGGAGCAGCCGAGGGCTGACGGAGGCCCAGGGACAAGCACGGCTCATCCCAGCTTTGCCTGCCTGGAGAGCCCTGCAGCTGCAGCAAAAAGCCAGGCATCTGCGCTCCCAGGTGGCCGGCCGCACCGCTCCACCCCACAGCAACTCCCTCCTTTGCCCTTCACCCTTCCCCATGCAACCCTGAGAAGGGCTCCAGCGTCCCTGCACACCAGCCCTCAGAGCACCCCTGGGGCTGTGGGCACGTCAGGTGCAGCTGTGTCCTGGCCACCATGGTGTGCACCGTGCAGTGTCTCTGTGCGTGTGGAGAGCGCGGGCGCGTGTGCGGATGCGTGTGCAGCGTCAATGGTGTGCCGGGCTGGCGCACGAGCACTGTGCAGGTGCAGGCCTGGCTGTGCGGGAGGGTCTTGGTGAGTGAGAGGTGTGAGCTGTGTGCGTAGCCGTCCTGTGGAGGGTAATGAAGGAAGGGGCATGTGTCTGTGCGTGTGTCTGTGCGCTGTGCTGAGAACGGGTTAGGCGGTGGTGTGCATGCACGTGCACTCTGTGGCGCGCGTGCCTGCATGCTGTGGCCCGTGTGTGGGCGATATTCTGTTCAGGCTCTACAAAATAACTGGAGGAGCACATGGGTTTGTACAGCTCTTCCTTTCATCTTTCAGGAGCACGCTTCCAGACTTCGCCGCAATAGTCACGTTTCCTCTGCACCACCAGCAAGTCCTGGTCCCTTTCCCTTTGAGCCTGGAGAGTCATCCGCTGCCCAGGGCTAGGGCACGGAAAAGGAACCGTTTGGTTTCAGGCACAGGCAGAAGGGCACGGAAATGCTGCAGGCCTAGCGCAGGGCACATCTTCTGGCCTCTGCCTCTTGGCATTCCTATGCTTTCTTGGATGGGCGAGGGGCCCCCTGGGGTGCGAGGCAAGGACATGACCACATGACTACCACGGGCAGGTAATCAGCCTGCACAGGAGTCAGGCGCGGGATGAGACTTTGGCCCAAACTGGCAAAGCACAGGGCAAGGCCTCCACGTGTGGAGACTTGGGGAGGCAAGGACGGAGCGTGCCTTTGGAAAAGGGAGAGCCAAAGCGTCGCTCCAGGAATCCTGTCACCTTGGGTAGCCCCCGTGTTCTGGTCCCACCTGGGAATCCTACCCCTGAGAGCCCAACACCTGCCCCTGGGCTGGAAGGCTGCCTGCTCCCAGGCCACAGCCTCCAAAGCCTGTTGCTCTCCCTCGACGGGTGCCAGCAAAAGACCCCCCCCCTCCCCTCCTCTGGGCTCCTCCTGGGTGTGGAAGGAAGGCCAGTGCAGGGGAAGGCAAAACAGCACCCCCAGCTGGAGAAATTTACCAGAGGAAGCGCTTCTCTTGGGAATTCCTCTGCCGATTCAGCTCTACCCTCTGCTTCCACTCTTCCCGACGCGCTTGGTAAGTCTCCAAGACTTGCAGGGTGTGGCTTGCTCGTACAGAAAGCTGCCTGCAAGAGCAGGGAAAAAGTTCCCTCTCCCCTTCTGGCTGAGGCCCTCCTGCCTCTCCCCTCCACCAGCCCCTGCACACCCGCTCCCGCTGGCGGTGCCCGCAGCCTTCAACTTGCCCCATGCAGCTTGGGGCTGCCTGGCATCGGGGCCTTGCCCAAGGCATTGCCACGTCAACAGAAATCAGGGGACACCATACCCAGCCCCATGGCTCAGGAACTGCGCTTCCTCACACCTCGGACAGGTGCTGCCACTGCACCTTTCCAGGCCGGGGCTGGGGCCGGGGCCCGGGCCCGGGCACACTTACTCTTTGTGCAGCCGCGGCAGTCTCTCGGGCTTCCTCTTCTCTGCTCGGGGCACGAAGGCAGCAGTGCTCGCCTCTTTCCCAAGCGGGGGCCCTGGTGAGGCTGGCCGAACCTCCGGCAGTGGTTCAGCATGCCGCCAAGCCTGCATTGGCGCCAGAGGACAACTCTGAAGCTGCTTCTCACCTCCCTCACGTGCTCTCAACTCTCAGCACGGGGAGAAGCCAGCCACTACAGGGCCTGTGCGTCCCCCCAGCACACTTGTGTCTGCTTTGCCCTCAGAAAGCCCCATGAGGAGCACAGCGCCAGGCAGGGACCCTGCACTCGTAGCCTGGCCACGCTTCACCACACTTCCCTGCTGGCCCCTCTGCTTACCTGTGCTGCCTTGTGCTGATGCCCGCAAGCAGGAATTGCAGTTCGAGGTCTGCCTTGAGCAGGTCCTTCCTGCTTGCCGTCCTCTTCCGCCTTAGAGGAGCTCTCCCGAATTGTCTGCAGCCGGCTAAAAACACACAAGCCGCGTGAGCTGATTGGAGTTCCGGGTGAGGCTGTTCTGCATCTTGCGCTCACAAGCGGCTCGGGGCCAGCCTCTGCAGCACAAGGCAGTTCTGCTGGAGCATTTGGTGTAGCTGAGTCCTTGCGTTCATGTCAACAGTGAGGAAAGAAAGCCTTGAGCTGCAGCACTGGCAGCGGGCCCAGGAGGCCCTAAGGAAAGCTCGGGATGCCCAGGTGTGGGCCCTCTCTGGGTGGCACAAGGGGAAAACCAATGCCGTTTGCAGCACCCAGAGCCTGCAGAGACCACTAGCCACCTCCTGCCAAAGGCACTGAAGTCAGGGACGTGCTCAGAAAGACTCTGTTTTGGGGTGAAACGGGACTATTAGTGGGGGAGCCACTGTCGGGGAAGGAGGAAGTGTACTAGGCACACAAGCAAGCCCGGCATGCAGTTCTCTCTGGTATGTAGTTCTCTCTGGCACTCCTCCTGTGCCAGACAACCGCCACACCCCTGCCCCTGCCACCCCAGCCCAACAACCTTCGGAAGAAATTCACAGGCATTACGTCCAACCTAAAAAGCAGGGAAAACAGACCCTACTCTCTGCTGCTGGGGCAGGGGCTTCTGACTTTCACATTCCTCTGAGAAGTGCTCTCATTCCCACTGCAACCAAAGGAGGGCCCTTCACACCCATAGGGGAGCAGAAAAACACCCGCCACTGCTGCAGTACTTCTTGCATCAACGCCAGTCCCTGGGACACCACTTGACAACCTCACAGACTTCATACCCACAGAGCGTACAGAAACAGAAACAGCTCCCTCCCTCCCAGAAGCCCAAAAGCACACGGCCACCCGCATGCTTTGCTCCAAGAGCCTCACCTGGCAGCTGGCTTGTTTCCCCTGCTTTCCCATGCCTTTCCTCCCTTCCAGCTGGCCCCAGAGAACGGGGGTGGAGAAAGCCTTTCTCGAGACAGGAGGCGCCCACCACAAGCACTGCCTGGAAGTAGCAAGGCAGAGGAGGCTCCTCAGCAAGCATCGTTCTTTGTCACCATTTGAACAAGAAGGACAGGCAGCTGTGCTCCAGCATCGGACCAAAGAGCCCAATTCCCTTGGAGCCATCCATGCTGAGGAGGAAGTCGTCATAAAACCTCATTGTCACTTCCTTCTTCCGTACAGAAAGAATGCCAATGCCCTTGAAGACAAAGTCCACGTCCTGTCTTTTTGACATGGCCCAGAAGAACGCCATCGCGGTCTCATGTATGGAACACTGCACCGTTGTCAAAGGCATGCGGGCACACACGGAGAGATTCTTGTACTGCAGAGGGACTATTCTTACGTCACCTAGACCGCAGCAAAAGACGAACAACGTCACCTCGGCAGCAGGCTCCAAGAACAAGGGGACAAGACTTTCTGGCAAGACGCTGCTGCTACAGAGCAGGCTCTTGAATCCCCTGCTGCAGCGCCTAGGAGCGGTTTATGGAGTCCCTCCTGGGAAGAGGCCGAGCACTCTGCAAACTCACGGGCTCAGGGGGGCAGCAGTCATTTGGCCAGGGCAGGAAGCAAAAGAAGAAAACTAACCATCCCGTAGGAACCCTTGACCGGAGGGCAGGACAAGGCGGGCAGATGGGTGCAGGGCCCACGACAAAGGGCCCGGCGCCACGCCATTGTGCCCTCTGGCTAAGCCGATGCCACGTCGATAGATACAAGGGCGAAGCAAAGTGCAAGGACGGCACCGCCGCCTGTAAGGACCATTCGGCCCCTCTGGCCCTTGGTAGCCAGCAAAAGTCTCCCTGCGCTGCTGGGGCCAGCGGCCTATCCCTCCCACGCACCCCGCTGCAGGCGTATTACTAGCAAAGCACACCCGGGGGCCCCTCTGAGCACCTGCTCCTGGCTGGCCTGTCCAGCTCAAACAAGCCAAAGTTGCTCTCAGGCCACTTTGAGGCGTTCAGCCACGTCTTCAGAGCAGTTGGCCTGCCCCTCAAGCTTGGGGCAAGGGCAGGCAAAGGTTTTTAACCTGTCTTCTTACCAGGAATGTCTTCTTGAGCGCCCCTGGCCTGGTATTCCTGGGCAACAACCTCCGAAATACGAAACATGGGTCTCCGAACGATCGAAAGCTCCCCGTTCACGGAGCACTCGGAGTGCTGAAGAACATAGAACACCCCCACTCCTAGTATCTTGACACCCTGAGAACAGCAGCAAAGAGGGAGAGAAGGAACAAGCATCAGTAGCCTGGAGACACAAAAACTGTCCGATGGCTTGCCAGAGCGTGGGGGCTGCTGCTCTGCGCCCTGCCCACCCCTAGCATGCCGAGGGCAAGATGGGCCACTTGGGAAAGCTTTGGAGAGAAAGCACATACTCCAGACCTTTCTTTCCTCTTGCTCCTCTGCTCTCCTCAAAAATCTCTTTGCACAAGCAACAGCAGAGACAACATTCCTCCCCTCCATACAGGTGGGGGGGGGGTGGCAGGGAGGGGAGCAGGGGGCATTTCCAACAGTGGGCACCAAGTCCTTGGCACTCTATGGCACAGGGATGTCAGGGCCAGGCAAACCGCCAGCATTTCAGGAGGGGAGGAACAGGACACAAGACCCACCTTGTTCTCTGCCAAGCGCTCTAGAATGTATTCTGAGACGCTGTCCCAAATGCTAACAATCTCTGGAAAGCAAGGCAAAGAGGTATCATGCGCCAAGTCGGCAAGCTCACTACCTTTCAGCACCCCGCTCCCCAGGCAGGTGGCAAGTGCAGGTGAGATGAAACGTACTGCCACCCCAAGCCAAAACACGCAAGGCGCTCCCCAGGACGGCCCTTCCGGACCTCAGCCGCAAGGACACTGCAGGGACGCCTCCGCCCACTTCTAAGCAAGGCTCCTGTCCTTTCAGGTGGCCATGCCAAAGGGCGACCCACCCGCTCGGGAAACGGGGACTAGGTTCCCACAGCAGCGAGAAGACCGTGCAGTGCCTACCACAGGAGTCACCCACGCTCAGGGCAGCCCCAGCTGCCTCCCCTGCAGGGACCATTTTCACCTCCATTCAACGCCTGCACACACACACGCTCTGCACGGCCACCCGAGCAGCCCCAGCCCTTTCAGCCAGCTGCCAGCTCAGGGCACGCAATCCCCACTGCGAGGCAACCCACGGCTTCTGCCTGCACGTGCCCTGGAAGGCACGGGCAGAGGAAGCTCCTCAGGACAACGAGCCAGCCGGCCCGGCTGCCAAACTCACCCCTGGGCTGCCAACGGTCGAGCGGCCTGCTCTCCCGTGCCACCCACTCGCCCTGCCCAGCCCTCCCCTACAGAGCCCAGCGCTTCCATTGCCTGTCTCGCAGCTCATACCGTCTACAGCCTTACCGTAACGGTTGAGATTCCTGAGCATTGGAAACATGTCATGCCACAGTTTCGCCATCTTCGCGCCCCCTCGCGCTCAATGGGGCCCTGTAGCAAGAGGGTGACGAGGAAACTTCTCCTCCCAGGAGCCGCCTCCGCCTCCTCCTCTGCACTTCCCCAGGTAGGCTCCAGCGCTGTCGCGCGGCCTCCCTTCGCCCTCTCGGTGCGCTGCAAAGCAGCTCCTCCAGAGAAGAGCGGTGGCGAGAGCAGCCCCAGCACCTGCACGTGCCAAGGCCTCGCAGGGAAGTGTGGGCAGGGCTCGGGGGCCCCGTGGCGGGAGGGGAGCTGTGACTGTGATGCGGCATGTCCCACTGTGAGCCCAGCCCGTGTCACCAAGGGGCTCACAGGCACCCTTACCGTCCAAAGCATTTCTCTTGGGCCCACAGGAGGGGCAATTTCACAGCCCCAGAGCAGCCAGACCGCAAAGGGGTTTCAGCAGGTCTCCGCTCTGACCTCCTGCTGCAAGTGCGGCTGACCAGAGCAGACTTCCCAGGCCCGGGCGCCACTGAGGGGCCACTGGCTCCATGGATTCCCCCACCACCCCGGGCCCCTGGGCCAGTGCTCCACCACCCTTAGGCTACAGCGCTTTTCCCCGTCTCTCATGGCAATTGCCCCCACTGCCATTACTGCCATTGCCCATCCTCCCGGCCCCCCCCACCCGGCACCTCTGGGAAGGCTCTGCCTCCACCCTCTCACCCCCCTCCCGTTAGGCCCCTGCCGCCTGATCCTCTTGCGCCTTCTCTTCTCCCAGCTCAACAGCCCCACGCCCTCAGCCTCTCCTCGCACTGCTGGGCTCCAGCTGCCCACCAGCTCCCAGCCCGCCCCACAACGAACGGCTCCTCCAGGGCCACGCTCCCTTCCTGGTGTCCCTGCCCCCCTGCAGCTCCCCCACGGGCCACAGTCCCCTCAGAGGCGCACCTCCTCTGGCATGAAGCGCCTCCTTCCAAAAGTACCTCTCCAGCCATGTCCCCAGCAACGGCTCCTTGCACGGCTCGCCTTCGCTTCCTTCTGCTTTTCTCCAGAAACACGCCTCTGCACCCTTCTCCTCACGAGTGCCCCTTCGTGTGGCCTCCTGTGGCTCCACGGAGGCCGCCCCCAGCTGCGGGATCTGCGGCCCTGCCGCCGCATGCCCCAGGCAGGGGCCGGGCCTCGGTGCCCCGCTCCTCCCTCCCTCCCTGCCTGCCTGCCTGCCTGCCTGCCTGCCTGCCCGCCCGCTGCCCCAGCGTTGGGGGAAAGCCTTGCCCGGGCCCTGGGCGGCGCTGCGGGCTCCCTGCTGTGCCCAGAGCCCCCGGCCCCGCACGGGCAGCCCCGAGCAGCACGCCCAGGTGGCACTGCTTGCTGCGCAGTAAGGACTGGTGCCAGGGACTGTCGGGGATGGGGGAGGCCCCACTGCCCGCGGGGAGGCGGGAGGCAGGCAGTGTTGAGCCGGGGCCCGGCAGCCCACCGGGAGCTGGTGGGGGTGTGGGGCAGAGCCATAGCAAGGGAAGGGGCCAGAGTGCAGGAGGCAATCCCAGGTGCCCCTTCCCCGAGCAGAGGGGCCTGGGAGAAGGCAGGGGGTCAGGGCCGGGCCGGGGGCTGGTGGCCGGGTGCTTGGCAGCGCCATGCTGACCTGCTCATGCCAGGGCATGGCTGCTTTGCGCCGATTGCAGGCAGTGTCCCCCCGCGGAGGAGCTGGCCCCTGCTGGCTTCCCCTTGGGCCATGCAGCTGCCTGCCAGTGCTCAAGGTCCCGCCGGGGCTCCAGCGACGCTGGGAGAGGTGCCGAGGGGGCACCGGCTGCTGCTAGCAACGTCCCGGGGACCCCTGAGGCAGTGGCTGGTGCTGAGGGAAGGGCAGCGGGCAAGGAGCCGCAGGCAGCACTTGTTTGACCCATGCGTTGCCTCTGCTTGCAGGCCACACTGCCCAAGGCATTGGGACTTGAGCGCGGCAGCCAGGCGAGGCAGGGCAGCTGCCGCTGAGGCAGCAGAGCCAAGCCCCAAGCCCCTCCGCTCGGTGAGGCTTGGGAAGGGCAGAGCTGGGAGAAGCTGGTGCCCCTCAAACCTCGTTCTCCCAGCAGAGCAGAGGGCACGTAAGGCAGCGCTTTCAGCCAGTGAAAATTGCTGGCTCATGCCTTCCTTTTTCAGAGGCCTGGTTTGCGCAAGGCCAGCAGTGCTGCCTGCCCACCAGTGCCCACCCAGGCTGCGGTCGGAGGAGACCTGCTCCTTGCATTGGTCCCGACCAGAGTTCGGCACCAGAAGACACAGCCCCTGAGGGGGCACCGCAGCACACAAGTGTGGCTTGGCATGCCTGGCTCACCAGCAGAAAGGGACCATGCAGACTAAGGTGGAGTCAATCAGCCAGAACGGAGCACAGAGCAACAATACAGTTGAAAACACAAAGCCTAGCTAAGTGTGTGTGAGGTTCCCCGTGGGGAGCCCCGTGATGCTTCTGGGGAGGCCTTGGGCAGGGAGGTGCCTCCTGCCGAGGCCCCCGGCAGCTGGGATGCCGGCTGCAGGGCTTTCGGCAGCTCCAGCTTCCCTCTTCCTGCCCTGCCAGGGGTGAAGGCCAGGCTGCCTGCAGGGATGGGCTACTGCCGCCCCCAGGCCTCCTGAGGAGGGGCAGTGCAGCCCCAAAACCACCTTGCAAAGCCGGCAGCCCTGGGCGTGGGCTGAGGTGGGTGCCAGGGTGCACGCTGGAGCGCAGACTCTGGGATCCACAGGCCTCCAAGGCCAGGGCCTGCAGGGCCAGGGCAGGGATGACGAGGCTCTGGGGCTCTGACCCTGCAAGAGAGACCGCAGGAACACCTTGTGCTGGCCCTGGGCTGAGAGCAGAGGGGAGCAGGAGGCTTCGTGGCCTCCACGCCCCAAACCAACAGCAAATTTGTGCCCAAAAGCTCTCAGAGGAGGCTTCAGTCCCGGTCAGCTGCCCGTGTCCTGCACTGATTTCGTATGCTCAAACCTTGTGATGGGCAGAAGGCAACATGCTTGTACCCCAAGGCAGCCCCCTTTAGTGGCCAAGCCAAGGACCTGCTCTTAGCATCACTGCAGGAGTAACCGTCTAATTAAAGGCTTGCAATTAGCCCACCTCCAATTAGTGCACAGCAACTCAAACAAAGGGTCTTCTTAAAGGACAAGTCTCCTTAATGCAACCTAAATGGTCCTACGTTCCCTGTGCAGGGGCGACCCTTCTAAATCCCCCACCGCCAAGGCTGCGGCGCACATGGGCATGGGCATGGGCATTGGCTTCAGGGTCCCAGCTCCTTCCTCAGTGGGAGGCGGCTGCTGCTGGTGGCTTCCTCCATCGCATAGTTGGGCTGACACTATTAAGCCTGCTCCTAATAGGCTCTCTTAAGGCTAATAATGTGGCATACATAGCCAACAAATGCTAGAAGGAGTCACCAAAACTAAAGCAGCACTTTAAAATGCAACTCCTACATTTAGCATCGAGGAAATAAGCCCCTCCACCTTACTCCCAATTTGACACTCTCGGGAGAGTGCTTTAGGGGATGCTAATGCGTGTTTTGCCCTTCCTTGCTCCAACACGGGTCAGGCTCAGCACAGTGGAGAGGGAAAGACTCTGGTGGGGCGGAGGGGGTGGGGTGCGAGCTTTGTGCTCGCCCAGGGCCCTGCACTGGCCCCCTCCTCTGTCCTGCCCCTGAACATCCCAGACTACGTTGGCTACAGTCGCCTGCTCCTTGCCAGGCCTTTGTGTTGACTCTGATGAGCCTTTGGGCGTTTCATGTCACTCTAGGAGCTGGAAGAGAGCCTGCCTCATGACACGGGGTTGCAAGGAGAGCCACTGGCCGTGGAAGAGGACTGCTTGCCTGGCCTCGCTCAGGAGTCCCATCCTGCCCACCCCGGGCATCTCTCTCTTTCCTGCCCGCTGACACGGTCTTTCTCCGGAGGGAAGCAGTGAGGCTACATCTCCGCACAGTGCTGGGTGGCCTGGGGAAGGCCGGGCACATGCCAAGCGGGGAGCTGGACACAGGTCTCCACCGAGTGCTGTCGGGGGGGCTGGCACCGGTGCCTGGGGCACGTGTGCTCCAGGCACTTCCCAAATAAGCTCCACTGGTGCGGCCTCCTCTTCACCTGGATGTTGAGTTCCAGGGCCTCCTGCCACGCCTCCTCCAGCAGGAACAGGGCCTGCGCAGGCGTACTGCTTTCCTGCCCTTCAGCCTGCTCCTGGTTGCTGGGGAATGCAGGTGTGCGGGCATGTCCGGGTGTCCTGCCTCATTTCAGCAGGGTCACTTGCTCCTGCTGGTTCCTTCTGTGGCCCCACCTGGCCTCACAGAGCCCCACATCCTGCCCGTCAACCCCAAGGGGGACGCAAGGCCCTCAGCTCACCCAAGAGAGAACCCCCAACCTCCCTCTGCTCGTCCACCCACCCGCCTCAGCATATAGCACGGCCCAAGGCCCATCCCTGGGCCCTGGCACTGTCACGGTCCCTCTCCTGACCACAGGACCCACTGGCGCTGGTGAGTGCCCAAGCAGTTAGGCCGCTGTCTTTTCTCCCACGGCCAGTGACTTGCAGGGCTGTGCAGGACCCAGGAGTCCTGCTGGCCTGTCCCTCCATAACGTACCAGGGGCAGGGAGTCGCAGAGCTGCACCTCGGAGGTGCTCTGGGGCCTAGCAAGTGCAGGGGACCGGAGGGGGCCTGGGAGCATGCCTGGGGCCACTGGCACATCAGGACAGGGCAGGAGCCCAGGAGGGAGAATCCAAGCACACGGGTAGCAGGCCCGGCCGGCCCTGCCGAGCTCCACTGGGTTGAAGAGCGGCCCAGCAGGGGCTGTGCAGGGCGGGGAAATGGGGACTGCTCCCCAGCCTCACAGCCCCAGCCTGCGGGGCTGAGGGGCTGCCCTGGCCCACAGGGCCCTGGCACACGCGTTTGCACATGGGAAGGGAGGCATCTGCACCTCCAGGCAGCAGTCAGCGGCTGGCAGGGTAGGGAGACTACGGGCCCTGCGGCAGATGAGCAGAGCCCGTGGGAGCACAAGGAGCAGCCGAGGGCTGACGGAGGCCCAGGGACAAGCACGGCTCATCCCAGCTTTGCCTGCCTGGAGAGCCCTGCAGCTGCAGCAAAAAGCCAGGCATCTGCGCTCCCAGGTGGCCGGCCGCACCGCTCCACCCCACAGCAACTCCCTCCTTTGCCCTTCACCCTTCCCCATGCAACCCTGAGAAGGGCTCCAGCGTCCCTGCACACCAGCCCTCAGAGCACCCCTGGGGCTGTGGGCACGTCAGGTGCAGCTGTGTCCTGGCCACCATGGTGTGCACCGTGCAGTGTCTCTGTGCGTGTGGAGAGCGCGGGCGCCTGTGCGGATGCGTGTGCAGCGTCAATGGTGTGCCGGGCTGGCGCACGAGCACTGTGCAGGTGCAGGCCTGGCTGTGCGGGAGGGTCTTGGTGAGTGAGAGGTGTGAGCTGTGTGCGTAGCCGTCCTGTGGAGGGTAATGAAGGAAGGGGCATGTGTCTGTGCGTGTGTCTGTGCGCTGTGCTGAGAACGGGTTAGGCGGTGGTGTGCATGCACGTGCACTCTGTGGCGCGCGTGCCTGCATGCTGCGGCCCGTGTGTGGGCGATATTCTGTTCAGGCTCTACAAAATAACTGGAGGAGCACATGGGTTTGTACAGCTCTTCCTTTCATCTTTCAGGAGCACGCTTCCAGACTTCGCCGCAATAGTCACGTTTCCTCTGCACCACCAGCAAGTCCTGGTCCCTTTCCCTTTGAGCCTGGAGAGTCATCCGCTGCCCAGGGCTAGGGCATGGAAAAGGAACCGTTTGGTTTCAGGCACAGGCAGAAGGGCACGGAAATGCTGCAGGCCTAGCGCAGGGCACATCTTCTGGCCTCTGCCTCTGCTGGCATTCCTATGCTTTCTCGGATGGGCGAGGGGCCCCCTGGGGTGCGAGGCAAGGACATGACCACATGACTACCACGGGCAGGTAATCAGCCTGCACAGGAGTCAGGCGCGGGATGAGACTTTGGCCCAAACTGGCATCAAAGCACAGGGCAAGGCCTCCACGTGTGGAGACTTGGGGAGGCAAGGACGGAGCGTGCCTTTGGAAAAGGGAGAGCCAAAGCGTCGCTCCAGGAATCCTGTCACCTTGGGTCGCCCCCGTGTTCTGGTCCCACCTGGGAATCCTACCCCTGAGAGCCCAACACCTGCCCCTGGGCTGGAAGGCTGCCTGCTCCCAGGCCACAGCCTCCAAAGCCTGTTGCTCTCCCTCGACGGGTGCCAGCAAAAGACCCCCCCCCCTCCCCTCCTCTGGGCTCCTCCTGGGTGTGGAAGGAAGGCCAGTGCAGGGGAAGGCAAAACAGCACCCCCAGCTGGAGAAATTTACCAGAGGAAGCGCTTCTCTTGGGAATTCCTCTGCCGATTCAGCTCTACCCTCTGCTTCCACTCTTCCCGACGCGCTTGGTAAGTCTCCAAGACTTGCAGGGTGTGGCTTGCTCGTACAGAAAGCTGCCTGCAAGAGCAGGGAAAAAGTTCCCTCTCCCCTTCTGGCTGAGGCCCTCCTGCCTCTCCCCTCCACCAGCCCCTGCACACCCGCTCCCGCTGGCGGTGCCCGCAGCCTTCAACTTGCCCCATGCAGCTTGGGGCTGCCTGGCATTGGGGCCTTGCCCAAGGCATTGCCACGTCAACAGAAATCAGGGGACACCATACCCAGCCCCATGGCTCAGGAACTGCGCTTCCTCACACCTCGGACAGGTGCTGCCACTGCACCTTTCCAGGCCGGGGCTGGGGCCGGGGCCGGGGCCCGGGCCCGGGCACACTTACTCTTTGTGCAGCCGCGGCAGTCTCTCGGGCTTCCTCTTCTCTGCTCGGGGCACGAAGGCAGCAGTGCTCGCCTCTTTCCCAAGCGGGGGCCCTGGTGAGGCTGGCCGAACCTCCGGCAGTGGTTCAGCATGCCGCCAAGCCTGCGTTGGCGCCAGAGGACAACTCTGAAGCTGCTTCTCACCTCCCTCACGTGCTCTCAACTCTCAGCACGGGGAGAAGCCAGCCACTACAGGGCCTGTGCGTCCCCCCAGCACACTTGTGTCTGCTTTGCCCTCAGAAAGCCCCATGAGGAGCACAGCGCCAGGCAGGGACCCTGCACTCGTAGCCTGGCCACGCTTCACCACACTTCCCTGCTGGCCCCTCTGCTTACCTGTGCTGCCTTGTGCTGATGCCCGCAAGCAGGAATTGCAGTTCGAGGTCTGCCTTGAGCAGGTCCTTCCTGCTTGCCGTCCTCTTCCGCCTTAGAGGAGCTCTCCCGAATTGTCTGCAGCCGGCTAAAAACACACAAGCCGCGTGAGGTGACTGGAGTTCCGGATGAGGCTGTTCTGCATCTTGCGCTCACAAGCGGCTCGGGGCCAGCCTCTGCAGCACAAGGCAGTTCTGCTGGAGCATTTGGTGTAGCTGAGTCCTTGCGTTCATGTCAACAGTGAGGAAAGAAAGCCTTGAGCTGCAGCACTGGCAGCGGGCCCAGGAGGCCCTAAGGAAAGCTCGGGATGCCCCAGTGTGGGCCCTCTCTGGGTGGCACAAGGGGAAAACCAATGCCGTTTGCAGCACCCAGAGCCTGCAGAGACCACTAGCCACCTCCTGCCAAAGGCACTGAAGTCAGGGACGTGCTCAGAAAGACTCTGTTTTGGGGTGAAACGGGACTATTAGTGGGGGAGCCACTGTCGGGGAAGGAGGAAGTGTACTAGGCACACAAGCAAGCCCGGCATGCAGTTCTCTCTGGTATGTAGTTCTCTCTGGCACTCCTCCTGTGCCAGACAACCGCCACACCCCTGCCCCTGCCACCCCAGCCCAACAACCTTCGGAAGAAATTCACAGGCATTACGTCCAACCTAAAAAGCAGGGAAAACAGACCCTACTCTCTGCTGCTGGGGCAGGGGCTTCTGACTTTCACATTCCTCTGAGAAGTGCTCTCATTCCCACTGCAACCAAAGGAGGGCCCTTCACACCCATAGGGGAGCAGAAAAACACCCGCCACTGCTGCAGTACTTCTTGCATCAACGCCAGTCCCTGGGACACCACTTGACAACCTCACAGACTTCATACCCACAGAGCGTACAGAAACAGAAACAGCTCCCTCCCTCCCAGAAGCCCAAAAGCACACGGCCACCCGCATGCTTTGCTCCAAGAGCCTCACCTGGCAGCTGGCTTGTTTCCCCTGCTTTCCCATGCCTTTCCTCCCTTCCAGCTGGCCCCAGAGAACGGGGGTGGAGAAAGCCTTTCTCGAGACAGGAGGCGCCCACCACAAGCACTGCCTGGAAGTAGCAAGGCAGAGGAGGCTCCTCAGCAAGCATCGTTCTTTGTCACCATTTGAACAAGAAGGACAGGCAGCTGTGCTCCAGCATCGGACCAAAGAGCCCAATTCCCTTGGAGCTTTGCTCCCAAGCAGGTCTTAGGCCCTTGCTGGCGCACGATCGCGTCCAGCCTTTCCTTTCTGCAGGGCAGTCTTCTGCCCTAGAGTTCTGTGCTGCTTCTACTGCTTTCTCTAGCCCTTAGGCTTCAAAAAGGGGACATGGCTGGCAGGTCCTGGGGACCTCATGCTACTCTCTCCTTTGGCGTGGCTGCAGGCTGGAGGGCAGAGTGTCACACGAGAAGGGGAACAGATTCCTGCCCATCTCTAAGGCGCTCACATGCACAGACTTGCAAGCTAGAGCAGGGCCCCGAGTGCCAGGGCAAAGTGCCCCTCAGCAGTGGCAGCTGCAGTTGGAGCTGCACAACTGCCCCGAGAGCCCCTTCCAGGAGGAGTGCCCCCAGATCTGTCGTGATGAGCAAAGAGAGGCACAGGAGAAGCAGGCCACTAGGCCAGGCACGGCATGTTAAGCTTGCCTCCAGCCCCTCCGCTGCACAGGACAAAAGGAAAACAAACACACCTCTCTCACCAGCCAGCTGGCACTTTACCTTTTCCCTCAGTCTGCTTGTTCTGCTCCCTGTCTTTTGCCGGCCCGCCTTTGGCAGCCTCCCGACACCCTCCGGAGGAAGATGCTGGTCGCACAGGCACAGGCGTGATGACCTCACCCTCACTCCTGGAAACAAGAAAGGGACGAGAGAGACGCTGACAGCAGAGCCTTGCAGAAACCTCCTCTACATGCTTGCCCTCCATCTAGAAAGAGAAAGTCACCAAAAGACTTGTTGGCCGCCCTTCACGTTGCAGTCGGACAGAGTCTACGCAAGAAACAACCCCTTCAAAGAACTCCAAGAGCACAAGGTCACCCTCAGCCTTTTCTCCAAGAGCCTCACCTGGCAGGCAACTTCCTTCCTTTGCTTTTCCACTCCTCCTGCTTTCTCCCCCCAGCACCAGGTGACGCAGGTGGCAAAGGCCTTTCTTGAGCAAGCAGGCACGCAGCAGGAGCACTCCCTGCAGGCAGGAAAGGAGAAGGCTCTGCAGAAAGCGTCTTTGGGAGCACTTGGTCCAGAAGGACAGGCAGATCTGCTCCAGCACCGCATCAAACAGCCTGATCCCCCGGGAGCCGCGCTCTCTAAGAGCTCTTGCTCCCTAGCACGTCCTTGGCACACCTTAGCAGCCTCTTAGCAGTCCACCTTAGCAGCCTCTTAGCAGTCCTCTCCAGGCAATCTTGCTCCCCACCTTCACACACCCGGCATCCGCCAGAGAGGCAGACCCCCTCCAGCGCTGACACCTTGGGCCCAAATGTCCTAAAGCGAAAGAGGAGCTTGCGCCGGCCACCAGGGCGCAGCACCCCGGGGCAAAACTCTCCCAGGCAGCACATCCTGACCAGGGCTCCAACCACCTACCTACTGCCGAGGACCAACGGAACAAACACGCGCACACACACAAACACACGCCCGCCTGCACACCCTCCTCTCGCTCGCCAGTCACCTGTGGCCTGACCTTTTCCGTCCGCCCGCTCTTCCTCTTTCGGGCGTGTCCGGGATCCCTTGCAGGAAGAGGCCACTTGCTGCTTCTCACGGGGAAGCTTCAACTCAAATCTGGAAATGACATGCTTAGGTCACAAACACAGGCCCTGTATGGATCGGGTGCCTTCCACACGATGCCTTTCCTCGGCCAGCCACACACAGCACATTCGGGAACCTTGGCTTTTGGAAGCCTCACCCACGAGAAAGAGACCAGTCACAGGAAAATGTGGCCCCCATTCCTCTCTAGGCCTAAGATTGGTTAGCAGTGCCAAACACCGCCACTATTGCCTGTTCCACCCTGGGGAGACCCCCAGAGTCCCAAGTACTTGCAGACAGCAAGCTAGGAAAGAGTTGCTCCGCAGCAAGTCCTTCCTGAGGAGACAAGCTCCAGCAGGACGCTGCTACCAAGCACGAGCTGAGAAGCAAACGTACCGTGGCAACATGAAGACGCTTCTGGGACCCATGCGGAAAGCCGCGCTCCTTCTTCCTTTTACCACCAGGTGTCTCGTCCCTGGCGTCTGAAACAGACACCGAGGTACGTGAGAGCGTGCCAGCGCCATTACTGCCTTGCTCCTAAAGGCAGCAAATCTTTCTTGGGCTCAGGGAAGATGCTGCCCCTGGGACACCCTGAAACAAAGCTGTCTTTCCAAATACTAGCCCTCAACGAGGAAAGCAGAAGATGCCCAGCTCAGAGTGCAGAAGGAGGAACACCGTTGCCAGGCGCTTTGCAAGGGCGAGACTCAAGACGGTCAAGGAGGACGCTCCTTCTCTCTGCCTGCAGACATCAGGCACAGGAGAAGGCGTGTGGTTCGCCAGGGTTTCTGCAGGCTGGCGTTTGCCTCTGGAAGGTCTTGCTCTGCCCCTTCTTGGAAAGACAACTCCTGGCTCAGGCGTGCTCTTAGCCCCACAGTGTCTCCAAGCATTCACATGCTTGCATCCATCGCGTGGAAGAGCAGAAAGAGCCGGCCCTTGCTCGGCCTCTGCCCGGTGGCTAAGACCTGCGGGTGCCAACTCCCTCATGGGGGTGCAAGCAGCTGGGCAGGGCCTGATGAGGGATCTTTGGGAACACAGCCTGACCCAAAGGCCCTGGCCCTGGCCCAGAGAACACGCTGGGCAGAGCCCCCCAAGACAGCAGCAGAGAGAAGGAAGAGACAGGCCCAGGAACCAGTGGCTGGGCTACAGCCTTCTTGCATCTCTCTGAGCAAATCTGCTGGCCCTCTGCAGGAGCGAGCCCTTCAGCTCTGACTGCTTTCACATCGCAGCTGCCTAAGGACACCTGGCAGCTTGCGCTCAAGGACAGGGCCCCACGAGAGAGCTGGGGAAGGGCGTTGGGCTGGCGCAAGGAGACATGCCAAGCAGCGGGCGGATGCACGCGTGGCCCAGAAGAGCCTCGCTCATGCCGCAAGGGCCTCCAGGGGCCCTGGGAAGGCCTGATTAGCGCCAGAGTCATCGACTTACCCCCAGCAGAGCTTCTAGCAGCTTTCCAGTGCCATCCATGCTGAGGAGGAAGTCGTCATAAAACCTCATTGTCACTTCCTTCTTCCGTACAGAAAGAATGCCAATGCCCTTGAAGACAAAGTCCACGTCCTGTCTTTTTGACATGGCCCAGAAGAACGCCATCGCGGTCTCATGTATGGAACACTGCACCGTTGTCAAAGGCATGCGGGCACACACGGAGAGATTCTTGTACTGCAGAGGGACTATTCTTACGTCACCTAGACCGCAGCAAAAGACGAACAACGTCACCTCGGCAGCAGGCTCCAAGAACAAGGGGACAAGACTTTCTGGCAAGACGCTGCTGCTACAGAGCAGGCTCTTGAATCCCCTGCTGCAGCGCCTAGGAGCGGTTTATGGAGTCCCTCCTGGGAAGAGGCCGAGCACTCTGCAAACTCACGGGCTCAGGGGGGCAGCAGTCATTTGGCCAGGGCAGGAAGCAAAAGAAGAAAACTAACCATCCCGTAGGAACCCTTGACCGGAGGGCAGGACAAGGCGGGCAGATGGGTGCAGGGCCCACGACAAAGGGCCCGGCGCCACGCCATTGTGCCCTCTGGCTAAGCCGATGCCACGTCGATAGATACAAGGGCGAAGCAAAGTGCAAGGACGGCACCGCCGCCTGTAAGGACCATTCGGCCCCTCTGGCCCTTGGTAGCCAGCAAAAGTCTCCCTGCGCTGCTGGGGCCAGCGGCCTATCCCTCCCACGCACCCCGCTGCAGGCGTATTACTAGCAAAGCACACCCGGGGGCCCCTCTGAGCACCTGCTCCTGGCTGGCCTGTCCAGCTCAAACAAGCCAAAGTTGCTCTCAGGCCACTTTGAGGCGTTCAGCCATGTCTTCAGAGCAGTTGGCCTGCCCCTCAAGCTTGGGGCAAGGGCAGGCAAAGGTTTTTAACCTGTCTTCTTACCAGGAATGTCTTCTTGAGCGCCCCTGGCCTGGTATTCCTGGGCAACAACCTCCGAAATACGAAACATGGGTCTCCGAACGATCGAAAGCTCCCCGTTCACGGAGCACTCGGAGTGCTGAAGAACATAGAACACCCCCACTCCTAGTATCTTGACACCCTGAGAACAGCAGCAAAGAGGGAGAGAAGGAACAAGCATCAGTAGCCTGGAGACACAAAAACTGTCCGATGGCTTGCCAGAGCGTGGGGGCTGCTGCTCTGCGCCCTGCCCACCCCTAGCATGCCGAGGGCAAGATGGGCCACTTGGGAAAGCTTTGGAGAGAAAGCACATACTCCAGACCTTTCTTTCCTCTTGCTCCTCTGCTCTCCTCAAAAATCTCTTTGCACAAGCAACAGCAGAGACAACATTCCTCCCCTCCATACAGGTGGGGGGGGGGTGGCAGGGAGGGGAGCAGGGGGCATTTCCAACAGTGGGCACCAAGTCCTTGGCACTCTATGGCACAGGGATGTCAGGGCCAGGCAAACCGCCAGCATTTCAGGAGGGGAGGAACAGGACACAAGACCCACCTTGTTCTCTGCCAAGCGCTCTAGAATGTATTCTGAGACGCTGTCCCAAATGCTAACAATCTCTGGAAAGCAAGGCAAAGAGGTATCATGCGCCAAGTCAGCAAGCTCACTACCTTTCAGCACCCCGCTCCCCAGGCAGGTGGCAAGTGCAGGTGAGATGAAACGTACCGCCACCCCAAGCCAAAACACGCAAGGCGCTCCCCAGGACGGCCCTTCCGGACCTCAGCCGCAAGGACACTGCAGGGACGCCTCCGCCCACTTCTAAGCAAGGCTCCTGTCCTTTCAGGTGGCCATGCCAAAGGGCGACCCACCCGCTCGGGAAACGGGGACTAGGTTCCCACAGCAGCGAGAAGACCGTGCAGTGCCTACCACAGGAGTCACCCACGCTCAGGGCAGCCCCAGCTGCCTCCCCTGCAGGGACCATTTTCACCTCCATTCAACGCCTGCACACACACACGCTCTGCACGGCCACCCGAGCAGCCCCAGCCCTTTCAGCCAGCTGCCAGCTCAGGGCACGCAATCCCCACTGCGAGGCAACCCACGGCTTCTGCCTGCACGTGCCCTGGAAGGCACGGGCAGAGGAAGCTCCTCAGGACAACGAGCCAGCCGGCCCGGCTGCCAAACTCACCCCTGGGCTGCCAACGGTCGAGCGGCCTGCTCTCCCGTGCCACCCACTCGCCCTGCCCAGCCCTCCCCTACAGAGCCCAGCGCTTCCATTGCCTGTCTCGCAGCTCATACCGTCTACAGCCTTACCGTAACGGTTGAGATTCCTGAGCATTGGAAACATGTCATGCCACAGTTTCGCCATCTTCGCGCCCCCTCGCGCTCAATGGGGCCCTGTAGCAAGAGGGTGACGAGGAAACTTCTCCTCCCAGGAGCCGCCTCCGCCTCCTCCTCTGCACTTCCCCAGGTAGGCTCCAGCGCTGTCGCGCGGCCTCCCTTCGCCCTCTCGGTGCGCTGCAAAGCAGCTCCTCCAGAGAAGAGCGGTGGCGAGAGCAGCCCCAGCACCTGCACGTGCCAAGGCCTCGCAGGGAAGTGTGGGCAGGGCTCGGGGGCCCCGTGGCGGGAGGGGAGCTGTGACTGTGATGCGGCATGTCCCACTGTGAGCCCAGCCCGTGTCACCAAGGGGCTCACAGGCACCCTTACCGTCCAAAGCATTTCTCTTGGGCCCACAGGAGGGGCAATTTCACAGCCCCAGAGCAGCCAGACCGCAAAGGGGTTTCAGCAGGTCTCCGCTCTGACCTCCTGCTGCAAGTGCGGCTGACCAGAGCAGACTTCCCAGGCCCGGGCGCCACTGAGGGGCCACTGGCTCCATGGATTCCCCCACCACCCCGGGCCCCTGGGCCAGTGCTCCACCACCCTTAGGCTACAGCGCTTTTCCCCGTCTCTCATGGCAATTGCCCCCACTGCCACTACTGCCATTGCCCATCCTCCCGGCCCCCCCCACCCGGCACCTCTGGGAAGGCTCTGCCTCCACCCTCTCACCCCCCTCCCGTTAGGCCCCTGCCGCCTGATCCTCTTGCGCCTTCTCTTCTCCCGGCTCAACAGCCCCACGCCCTCAGCCTCTCCTCGCACTGCTGGGCTCCAGCTGCCCACCAGCTCCCAGCCCGCCCCACAACGAACGGCTCCTCCAGGGCCACGCTCCCTTCCTGGTGTCCCTGCCCCCCTGCAGCTCCCCCACGGGCCACAGTCCCCTCAGAGGCGCACCTCCTCTGGCATGAAGCGCCTCCTTCCAAAAGTACCTCTCCAGCCATGTCCCCAGCAACGGCTCCTTGCACGGCTCGCCTTCGCTTCCTTCTGCTTTTCTCCAGAAACATGCCTCTGCACCCTTCTCCTCACGAGTGCCCCTTCGTGTGGCCTCCTGTGGCTCCACGGAGGCCGCCCCCAGCTGCGGGATCTGCGGCCCTGCCGCCGCATGCCCCAGGCAGGGGCCGGGCCTCGGTGCCCCGCTCCTCCCTCCCTGCCTGCCTGCCTGCCTGCCTGCCTGCCTGCCTGCCCGCCCGCTGCCCCAGCGTTGGGGGAAAGCCTTGCCCGGGCCCTGGGCGGCGCTGCGGGCTCCCTGCTGTGCCCAGAGCCCCCGGCCCCGCACGGGCAGCCCCGAGCAGCACGCCCAGGTGGCACTGCTTGCTGCGCAGTAAGGACTGGTGCCAGGGACTGTCGGGGATGGGGGAGGCCCCACTGCCCGCGGGGAGGCGGGAGGCAGGCAGCGTTGAGCCGGGGCCCGGCAGCCCACCGGGAGCTGGTGGGGGTGTGGGGCAGAGCCATAGCAAGGGAAGGGGCCAGAGTGCAGGAGGCAATCCCAGGTGCCCCTTCCCCGAGCAGAGGGGCCTGGGAGAAGGCAGGGGGTCAGGGCCGGGCCGGGGGCTGGTGGCCGGGTGCTTGGCAGCGCCATGCTGACCTGCTCATGCCAGGGCATGGCTGCTTTGCGCCGATTGCAGGCAGTGTCCCCCCGCGGAGGAGCTGGCCCCTGCTGGCTTCCCCTTGGGCCATGCAGCTGCCTGCCAGTGCTCAAGGTCCCGCCGGGGCTCCAGCGACGCTGGGAGAGGTGCCGAGGGGGCACCGGCTGCTGCTAGCAACTTCCCGGGGACCCCTGAGGCAGTGGCTGGTGCTGAGGGAAGGGCAGCGGGCAAGGAGCCGCAGGCAGCACTTGTTTGACCCATGCGTTGCCTCTGCTTGCAGGCCACACTGCCCAAGGCATTGGGACTTGAGCGCGGCAGCCAGGCGAGGCAGGGCAGCTGCCGCTGAGGCAGCAGAGCCAAGCCCCAAGCCCCTCCACTCGGTGAGGCTTGGGAAGGGCAGAGCTGGGAGAAGCTGGTGCCCCTCAAACCTCGTTCTCCCAGCAGAGCAGAGGGCACGTAAGGCAGCGCTTTCAGCCAGTGAAAATTGCTGGCTCATGCCTTCCTTTTTCAGAGGCCTGGTTTGCGCAAGGCCAGCAGTGCTGCCTGCCCACCAGTGCCCACCCAGGCTGCGGTCGGAGGAGACCTGCTCCTTGCATTGGTCCCGACCAGAGTTCGGCACCAGAAGACACAGCCCCTGAGGGGGCACCGCAGCACACAAGTGTGGCTTGGCATGCCTGGCTCACCAGCAGAAAGGGACCATGCAGACTAAGGTGGAGTCAATCAGCCAGAACGGAGCACAGAGCAACAATACAGTTGAAAACACAAAGCCTAGCTAAGTGTGTGTGAGGTTCCCCGTGGGGAGCCCCGTGATGCTTCTGGGGAGGCCTTGGGCAGGGAGGTGCCTCCTGCCGAGGCCCCCGGCAGCTGGGATGCCGGCTGCAGGGCTTTCGGCAGCTCCAGCTTCCCTCTTCCTGCCCTGCCAGGGGTGAAGGCCAGGCTGCCTGCAGGGATGGGCTACTGCCGCCCCCAGGCCTCCTGAGGAGGGGCAGTGCAGCCCCAAAACCGCCTTGCAAAGCCGGCAGCCCTGGGCGTGGGCTGAGGTGGGTGCCAGGGTGCACGCTGGAGCGCAGACTCTGGGATCCACAGGCCTCCAAGGCCAGGGCCTGCAGGGCCAGGGCAGGGATGACGAGGCTCTGGGGCTCTGACCCTGCAAGAGAGACCGCAGGAACACCTTGTGCTGGCCCTGGGCTGAGAGCAGAGGGGAGCAGGAGGCTTCGTGGCCTCCACGCCCCAAACCAACAGCAAATTTGTGCCCAAAAGCTCTCAGAGGAGGCTTCAGTCCCGGTCAGCTGCCCGTGTCCTGCACTGATTTCGTATGCTCAAACCTTGTGATGGGCAGAAGGCAACATGCTTGTACCCCAAGACAGCCCCCTTTAGTGGCCAAGCCAAGGACCTGCTCTTAGCATCACTGCAGGAGTAACCGTCTAATTAAAGGCTTGCAATTAGCCCACCTCCAATTAGTGCACAGCAACTCAAACAAAGGGTCTTCTTAAAGGACAAGTCTCCTTAATGCAACCTAAATGGTCCTACGTTCCCTGTGCAGGGGCGACCCTTCTAAATCCCCCACCGCCAAGGCTGCGGCGCACATGGGCATGGGCATTGGCTTCAGGGTCCCAGCTCCTTCCTCAGTGGGAGGCGGCTGCTGCTGGTGGCTTCCTCCATCGCATAGTTGGGCTGACACTATTAAGCCTGCTCCTAATAGGCTCTCTTAAGGCTAATAATGTGGCATACATAGCCAACAAATGCTAGAAGGAGTCACCAAAACTAAAGCAGCACTTTAAAATGCAACTCCTACATTTAGCATCGAGGAAATAAGCCCCTCCACCTTACTCCCAATTTGACACTCTCGGGAGAGTGCTTTAGGGGATGCTAATGCGTGTTTTGCCCTTCCTTGCTCCAACACGGGTCAGGCTCAGCACAGTGGAGAGGGAAAGACTCTGGCGGGGCGGAGGGGGTGGGGTGCGAGCTTTGTGCTCGCCCAGGGCCCTGCACTGGCCCCCTCCTCTGTCCTGCCCCTGAACATCCCAGACTACGTTGGCTACAGTCGCCTGCTCCTTGCCAGGCCTTTGTGTTGACTCTGATGAGCCTTTGGGCGTTTCATGTCACTCTAGGAGCTGGAAGAGAGCCTGCCTCATGACACGGGGTTGCAAGGAGAGCCACTGGCCGTGGAAGAGGACTGCTTGCCTGGCCTCGCTCAGGAGTCCCATCCTGCCCACCCCGGGCATCTCTCTCTTTCCTGCCCGCTGACACGGTCTTTCTCCGGAGGGAAGCAGTGAGGCTACATCTCCGCACAGTGCTGGGTGGCCTGGGGAAGGCCGGGCACATGCCAAGCGGGGAGCTGGACACAGGTCTCCACCGAGTGCTGTCGGGGGGGCTGGCACCGGTGCCTGGGGCACGTGTGCTCCAGGCACTTCCCAAATAAGCTCCACTGGTGCGGCCTCCTCTTCACCTGGATGTTGAGTTCCAGGGCCTCCTGCCACGCCTCCTCCAGCAGGAACAGGGCCTGCGCAGGCGTACTGCTTTCCTGCCCTTCAGCCTGCTCCTGGTTGCTGGGGAATGCAGGTGTGCGGGCATGTCCGGGTGTCCTGCCTCATTTCAGCAGGGTCACTTGCTCCTGCTGGTTCCTTCTGTGGCCCCCACCTGGCCTCACAGAGCCCCACATCCTGCCCGTCAACCCCAAGGGGGACGCAAGGCCCTCAGCTCACCCAAGAGAGAACCCCCAACCTCCCTCTGCTCGTCCACCCACCCGCCTCAGCATATAGCACGGCCCAAGGCCCATCCCTGGGCCCTGGCACTGTCACGGTCCCTCTCCTGACCACAGGACCCACTGGCGCTGGTGAGTGCCCAAGCAGTTAGGCCGCTGTCTTTTCTCCCACGGCCAGTGACTTGCAGGGCTGTGCAGGACCCAGGAGTCCTGCTGGCCTGTCCCTCCATAACGTACCAGGGGCAGGGAGTCGCAGAGCTGCACCTCGGAGGTGCTCTGGGGCCTAGCAAGTGCAGGGGACCGGAGGGGGCCTGGGAGCATGCCTGGGGCCACTGGCACATCAGGACAGGGCAGGAGCCCAGGAGGGAGAATCCAAGCACACGGGTAGCAGGCCCGGCCGGCCCTGCCGAGCTCCACTGGGTTGAAGAGCGGCCCAGCAGGGGCTGTGCAGGGCGGGGAAATGGGGACTGCTCCCCAGCCTCACAGCCCCAGCCTGCGGGGCTGAGGGGCTGCCCTGGCCCACAGGGCCCTGGCACACGCGTTTGCACATGGGAAGGGAGGCATCTGCACCTCCAGGCAGCAGTCAGCGGCTGGCAGGGTAGGGAGACTACGGGCCCTGCGGCAGATGAGCAGAGCCCGTGGGAGCACAAGGAGCAGCCGAGGGCTGACGGAGGCCCAGGGACAAGCACGGCTCATCCCAGCTTTGCCTGCCTGGAGAGCCCTGCAGCTGCAGCAAAAAGCCAGGCATCTGCGCTCCCAGGTGGCCGGCCGCACCGCTCCACCCCACAGCAACTCCCTCCTTTGCCCTTCACCCTTCCCCATGCAACCCTGAGAAGGGCTCCAGCGTCCCTGCACACCAGCCCTCAGAGCACCCCTGGGGCTGTGGGCACGTCAGGTGCAGCTGTGTCCTGGCCACCATGGTGTGCACCGTGCAGTGTCTCTGTGCGTGTGGAGAGCGCGGGCGCGTGTGCGGATGCGTGTGCAGCGTCAATGGTGTGCCGGGCTGGCGCACGAGCACTGTGCAGGTGCAGGCCTGGCTGTGCGGGAGGGTCTTGGTGAGTGAGAGGTGTGAGCTGTGTGCGTAGCCGTCCTGTGGAGGGTAATGAAGGAAGGGGCATGTGTCTGTGCGTGTGTCTGTGCGCTGTGCTGAGAACGGGTTAGGCGGTGGTGTGCATGCACGTGCACTCTGTGGCGCGCGTGCCTGCATGCTGTGGCCCGTGTGTGGGCGATATTCTGTTCAGGCTCTACAAAATAACTGGAGGAGCACATGGGTTTGTACAGCTCTTCCTTTCATCTTTCAGGAGCACGCTTCCAGACTTCGCCGCAATAGTCACGTTTCCTCTGCACCACCAGCAAGTCCTGGTCCCTTTCCCTTTGAGCCTGGAGAGTCATCCGCTGCCCAGGGCTAGGGCATGGAAAAGGAACCGTTTGGTTTCAGGCACAGGCAGAAGGGCACGGAAATGCTGCAGGCCTAGCGCAGGGCACATCTTCTGGCCTCTGCCTCTGCTGGCATTCCTATGCTTTCTCGGATGGGCGAGGGGCCCCCTGGGGTGCGAGGCAAGGACATGACCACATGACTACCACGGGCAGGTAATCAGCCTGCACAGGAGTCAGGCGCGGGATGAGACTTTGGCCCAAACTGGCATCAAAGCACACGGCAAGGCCTCCACGTGTGGAGACTTGGGGAGGCAAGGACGGAGCGTGCCTTTGGAAAAGGGAGAGCCAAAGCGTCGCTCCAGGAATCCTGTCACCTTGGGTCGCCCCCGTGTTCTGGTCCCACCTGGGAATCCTACCCCTGAGAGCCCAACACCTGCCCCTGGGCTGGAAGGCTGCCTGCTCCCAGGCCACAGCCTCCAAAGCCTGTTGCTCTCCCTCGACGGGTGCCAGAAAAAGACCCCCCCCCTCCCCTCCTCTGGGCTCCTCCTGGGTGTGGAAGGAAGGCCAGTGCAGGGGAAGGCAAAACAGCACCCCCAGCTGGAGAAATTTACCAGAGGAAGCGCTTCTCTTGGGAATTCCTCTGCCGATTCAGCTCTACCCTCTGCTTCCACTCTTCCCGACGCGCTTGGTAAGTCTCCAAGACTTGCAGGGTGTGGCTTGCTCGTACAGAAAGCTGCCTGCAAGAGCAGGGAAAAAGTTCCCTCTCCCCTTCTGGCTGAGGCCCTCCTGCCTCTCCCCTCCACCAGCCCCTGCACACCCGCTCCCGCTGGCGGTGCCCGCAGCCTTCAACTTGCCCCATGCAGCTTGGGGCTGCCTGGCATTGGGGCCTTGCCCAAGGCATTGCCACGTCAACAGAAATCAGGGGACACCATACCCAGCCCCATGGCTCAGGAACTGCGCTTCCTCACACCTCGGACAGGTGCTGCCACTGCACCTTTCCAGGCCGGGGCTGGGGCCGGGGCCGGGGCCCGGGCCCGGGCACACTTACTCTTTGTGCAGCCGCGGCAGTCTCTCGGGCTTCCTCTTCTCTGCTCGGGGCACGAAGGCAGCAGTGCTCGCCTCTTTCCCAAGCGGGGGCCCTGGTGAGGCTGGCCGAACCTCCGGCAGTGGTTCAGCATGCCGCCAAGCCTGCGTTGGCGCCAGAGGACAACTCTGAAGCTGCTTCTCACCTCCCTCACGTGCTCTCAACTCTCAGCACGGGGAGAAGCCAGCCACTACAGGGCCTGTGCGTCCCCCCAGCACACTTGTGTCTGCTTTGCCCTCAGAAAGCCCCATGAGGAGCACAGCGCCAGGCAGGGACCCTGCACTCGTAGCCTGGCCACGCTTCACCACACTTCCCTGCTGGCCCCTCTGCTTACCTGTGCTGCCTTGTGCTGATGCCCGCAAGCAGGAATTGCAGTTCGAGGTCTGCCTTGAGCAGGTCCTTCCTGCTTGCCGTCCTCTTCTGCCTTAGAGGAGCTCTCCCGAATTGTCTGCAGCCGGCTAAAAACACACAAGCCGCGTGAGGTGATTGGAGTTCCGGATGAGGCTGTTCTGCATCTTGCGCTCACAAGCGGCTCGGGGCCAGCCTCTGCAGCACAAGGCAGTTCTGCTGGAGCATTTGGTGTAGCTGAGTCCTTGCGTTCATGTCAACAGTGAGGAAAGAAAGCCTTGAGCTGCAGCACTGGCAGCGGGCCCAGGAGGCCCTAAGGAAAGCTCGGGATGCCCCAGTGTGGGCCCTCTCTGGGTGGCACAAGGGGAAAACCAATGCCGTTTGCAGCACCCAGAGCCTGCAGAGACCACTAGCCACCTCCTGCCAAAGGCACTGAAGTCAGGGACGTGCTCAGAAAGACTCTGTTTTGGGGTGAAACGGGACTATTAGTGGGGGAGCCACTGTCGGGGAAGGAGGAAGTGTACTAGGCACACAAGCAAGCCCGGCATGCAGTTCTCTCTGGTATGTAGTTCTCTCTGGCACTCCTCCTGTGCCAGACAACCGCCACACCCCTGCCCCTGCCACCCCAGCCCAACAACCTTCGGAAGAAATTCACAGGCATTACGTCCAACCTAAAAAGCAGGGAAAACAGACCCTACTCTCTGCTGCTGGGGCAGGGGCTTCTGACTTTCACATTCCTCTGAGAAGTGCTCTCATTCCCACTGCAACCAAAGGAGGGCCCTTCACACCCATAGGGGAGCAGAAAAACACCCGCCACTGCTGCAGTACTTCTTGCATCAACGCCAGTCCCTGGGACACCACTTGACAACCTCACAGACTTCATACCCACAGAGCGTACAGAAACAGAAACAGCTCCCTCCCTCCCAGAAGCCCAAAAGCACACGGCCACCCGCATGCTTTGCTCCAAGAGCCTCACCTGGCAGCTGGCTTGTTTCCCCTGCTTTCCCATGCCTTTCCTCCCTTCCAGCTGGCCCCAGAGAACGGGGGTGGAGAAAGCCTTTCTCGAGACAGGAGGCGCCCACCACAAGCACTGCCTGGAAGTAGCAAGGCAGAGGAGGCTCCTCAGCAAGCATCGTTCTTTGTCACCATTTGAACAAGAAGGACAGGCAGCTGTGCTCCAGCATCGGACCAAAGAGCCCAATTCCCTTGGAGCTTTGCTCCCAAGCAGGTCTTAGGCCCTTGCTGGCGCACGATCGCGTCCAGCCTTTCCTTTCTGCAGGGCAGTCTTCTGCCCTAGAGTTCTGTGCTGCTTCTACTGCTTTCTCTAGCCCTTAGGCTTCAAAAAGGGGACATGGCTGGCAGGTCCTGGGGACCTCATGCTACTCTCTCCTTTGGCGTGGCTGCAGGCTGGAGGGCAGAGTGTCACACGAGAAGGGGAACAGATTCCTGCCCATCTCTAAGGCGCTCACATGCACAGACTTGCAAGCTAGAGCAGGGCCCCGAGTGCCAGGGCAAAGTGCCCCTCAGCAGTGGCAGCTGCAGTTGGAGCTGCACAACTGCCCCGAGAGCCCCTTCCAGGAGGAGTGCCCCCAGATCTGTCGTGATGAGCAAAGAGAGGCACAGGAGAAGCAGGCCACTAGGCCAGGCACGGCATGTTAAGCTTGCCTCCAGCCCCTCCGCTGCACAGGACAAAAGGAAAACAAACACACCTCTCTCACCAGCCAGCTGGCACTTTACCTTTTCCCTCAGTCTGCTTGTTCTGCTCCCTGTCTTTTGCCGGCCCGCCTTTGGCAGCCTCCCGACACCCTCCGGAGGAAGATGCTGGTCGCACAGGCACAGGCGTGATGACCTCACCCTCACTCCTGGAAACAAGAAAGGGACGAGAGAGACGCTGACAGCAGAGCCTTGCAGAAACCTCCTCTACATGCTTGCCCTCCATCTAGAAAGAGAAAGTCACCAAAAGACTTGTTGGCCGCCCTTCACGTTGCAGTCGGACAGAGTCTACGCAAGAAACAACCCCTTCAAAGAACTCCAAGAGCACAAGGTCACCCTCAGCCTTTTCTCCAAGAGCCTCACCTGGCAGGCAACTTCCTTCCTTTGCTTTTCCACTCCTCCTGCTTTCTCCCCCCAGCACCAGGTGACGCAGGTGGCAAAGGCCTTTCTTGAGCAAGCAGGCACGCAGCAGGAGCACTCCCTGCAGGCAGGAAAGGAGAAGGCTCTGCAGAAAGCGTCTTTGGGAGCACTTGGTCCAGAAGGACAGGCAGATCTGCTCCAGCACCGCATCAAACAGCCTGATCCCCCGGGAGCCGCGCTCTCTAAGAGCTCTTGCTCCCTAGCACGTCCTTGGCACACCTTAGCAGCCTCTTAGCAGTCCACCTTAGCAGCCTCTTAGCAGTCCTCTCCAGGCAATCTTGCTCCCCACCTTCACACGCCCGGCATCCGCCAGAGAGGCAGACCCCCTCCAGCGCTGACACCTCGGGCCCAAATGTCCTAAAGCGAAAGAGGAGCTTGCGCCGGCCACCAGGGCGCAGCACCCCGGGGCAAAACTCTCCCAGGCAGCACATCCTGACCAGGGCTCCAACCACCTACCTACTGCCGAGGACCAACGGAACAAACACGCGCACACACACAAACACACGCCCGCCTGCACACCCTCCTCTCGCTCGCCAGTCACCTGTGGCCTGACCTTTTCCGTCCGCCCGCTCTTCCTCTTTCGGGCGTGTCCGGGATCCCTTGCAGGAAGAGGCCACTTGCTGCTTCTCACGGGGAAGCTTCAACTCAAATCTGGAAATGACATGCTTAGGTCACAAACACAGGCCCTGTATGGATCGGGTGCCTTCCACACGATGCCTTTCCTCGGCCAGCCACACACAGCACATTCGGGAACCTTGGCTTTTGGAAGCCTCACCCACAAGAAGGAGACCAGTCACAGGAAAATGTGGCCCCCATTCCTCTCTAGGCCTAAGATTGGTTAGCAGTGCCAAACACCGCCACTATTGCCTGTTCCACCCTGGGGAGACCCCCAGAGTCCCAAGTACTTGCAGACAGCAAGCTAGGAAAGAGTTGCTCCGCAGCAAGTCCTTCCTGAGGAGACAAGCTCCAGCAGGACGCTGCTACCAAGCACGAGCTGAGAAGCAAACGTACCGTGGCAACATGAAGACGCTTCTGGGACCCATGCGGAAAGCCGCGCTCCTTCTTCCTTTTACCACCAGGTGTCTCGTCCCTGGCGTCTGAAACAGACACCGAGGTACGTGAGAGCGTGCCAGCGCCATTACTGCCTTGCTCCTAAAGGCAGCAAATCTTTCTTGGGCTCAGGGAAGATGCTGCCCCTGGGACACCCTGAAACAAAGCTGTCTTTCCAAATACTAGCCCTCAACGAGGAAAGCAGAAGATGCCCAGCTCAGAGTGCAGAAGGAGGAACACCGTTGCCAGGCGCTTTGCAAGGGCGAGACTCAAGACGGTCAAGGAGGACGCTCCTTCTCTCTGCCTGCAGACATCAGGCACAGGAGAAGGCGTGTGGTTCGCCAGGGTTTCTGCAGGCTGGCGTTTGCCTCTGGAAGGTCTTGCTCTGCCCCTTCTTGGAAAGACAACTCCTGGCTCAGGCGTGCTCTTAGCCCCACAGTGTCTCCAAGCATTCACATGCTTGCATCCATCGCGTGGAAGAGCAGAAAGAGCCGGCCCTTGCTCGGCCTCTGCCCGGTGGCTAAGACCTGCGGGTGCCAACTCCCTCATGGGGGTGCAAGCAGCTGGGCAGGGCCTGATGAGGGATCTTTGGGAACACAGCCTGACCCAAAGGCCCTGGCCCTGGCCCAGAGAACACGCTGGGCAGAGCCCCCCAAGACAGCAGCAGAGAGAAGGAAGAGACAGGCCCGGGAACCAGTGGCTGGGCTACAGCCTTCTTGCATCTCTCTGAGCAAATCTGCTGGCCCTCTGCAGGAGCGAGCCCTTCAGCTCTGACTGCTTTCACATCGCAGCTGCCTAAGGACACCTGGCAGCTTGCGCTCAAGGACAGGGCCCCACGAGAGAGCTGGGGAAGGGCGTTGGGCTGGCGCAAGGAGACATGCCAAGCAGCGGGCGGATGCACGCGTGGCCCAGAAGAGCCTCGCTCATGCCGCAAGGGCCTCCAGGGGCCCTGGGAAGGCCTGATTAGCGCCAGAGTCATCGACTTACCCCCAGCAGAGCTTCTAGCAGCTTTCCAGTGCCATCCATGCTGAGGAGGAAGTCGTCATAAAACCTCATTGTCACTTCCTTCTTCCGTACAGAAAGAATGCCAATGCCCTTGAAGACAAAGTCCACGTCCTGTCTTTTTGACATGGCCCAGAAGAACGCCATCGCGGTCTCATGTATGGAACACTGCACCGTTGTCAAAGGCATGCGGGCACACACGGAGAGATTCTTGTACTGCAGAGGGACTATTCTTACGTCACCTAGACCGCAGCAAAAGACGAACAACGTCACCTCGGCAGCAGGCTCCAAGAACAAGGGGACAAGACTTTCTGGCAAGACGCTGCTGCTACAGAGCAGGCTCTTGAATCCCCTGCTGCAGCGCCTAGGAGCGGTTTATGGAGTCCCTCCTGGGAAGAGGCCGAGCACTCTGCAAACTCACGGGCTCAGGGGGGCAGCAGTCATTTGGCCAGGGCAGGAAGCAAAAGAAGAAAACTAACCATCCCGTAGGAACCCTTGACCGGAGGGCAGGACAAGGCGGGCAGATGGGTGCAGGGCCCACGACAAAGGGCCCGGCGCCACGCCATTGTGCCCTCTGGCTAAGCCGATGCCACGTCGATAGATACAAGGGCGAAGCAAAGTGCAAGGACGGCACCGCCGCCTGTAAGGACCATTCGGCCCCTCTGGCCCTTGGTAGCCAGCAAAAGTCTCCCTGCGCTGCTGGGGCCAGCGGCCTATCCCTCCCACGCACCCCGCTGCAGGCGTATTACTAGCAAAGCACACCCGGGGGCCCCTCTGAGCACCTGCTCCTGGCTGGCCTGTCCAGCTCAAACAAGCCAAAGTTGCTCTCAGGCCACTTTGAGGCGTTCAGCCATGTCTTCAGAGCAGTTGGCCTGCCCCTCAAGCTTGGGGCAAGGGCAGGCAAAGGTTTTTAACCTGTCTTCTTACCAGGAATGTCTTCTTGAGCGCCCCTGGCCTGGTATTCCTGGGCAACAACCTCCGAAATACGAAACATGGGTCTCCGAACGATCGAAAGCTCCCCGTTCACGGAGCACTCGGAGTGCTGAAGAACATAGAACACCCCCACTCCTAGTATCTTGACACCCTGAGAACAGCAGCAAAGAGGGAGAGAAGGAACAAGCATCAGTAGCCTGGAGACACAAAAACTGTCCGATGGCTTGCCAGAGCGTGGGGGCTGCTGCTCTGCGCCCTGCCCACCCCTAGCATGCCGAGGGCAAGATGGGCCACTTGGGAAAGCTTTGGAGAGAAAGCACATACTCCAGACCTTTCTTTCCTCTTGCTCCTCTGCTCTCCTCAAAAATCTCTTTGCACAAGCAACAGCAGAGACAACATTCCTCCCCTCCATACAGGTGGCGGGAGGGGGTGGCAGGGAGGGGAGCAGGGGGCATTTCCAACAGTGGGCACCAAGTCCTTGGCACTCTATGGCACAGGGATGTCAGGGCCAGGCAAACCGCCAGCATTTCAGGAGGGGAGGAACAGGACACAAGACCCACCTTGTTCTCTGCCAAGCGCTCTAGAATGTATTCTGAGACGCTGTCCCAAATGCTAACAATCTCTGGAAAGCAAGGCAAAGAGGTATCATGCGCCAAGTCGGCAAGCTCACTACCTTTCAGCACCCCGCTCCCCAGGCAGGTGGCAAGTGCAGGTGAGATGAAACGTACCGCCACCCCAAGCCAAAACACGCAAGGCGCTCCCCAGGACGGCCCTTCCGGACCTCAGCCGCAAGGACACTGCAGGGACGCCTCCGCCCACTTCTAAGCAAGGCTCCTGTCCTTTCAGGTGGCCATGCCAAAGGGCGACCCACCCGCTCGGGAAACGGGGACTAGGTTCCCACAGCAGCGAGAAGACCGTGCAGTGCCTACCACAGGAGTCACCCACGCTCAGGGCAGCCCCAGCTGCCTCCCCTGCAGGGACCATTTTCACCTCCATTCAACGCCTGCACACACACACGCTCTGCACGGCCACCCGAGCAGCCCCAGCCCTTTCAGCCAGCTGCCAGCTCAGGGCACGCAATCCCCACTGCGAGGCAACCCACGGCTTCTGCCTGCACGTGCCCTGGAAGGCACGGGCAGAGGAAGCTCCTCAGGACAACGAGCCAGCCGGCCCGGCTGCCAAACTCACCCCTGGGCTGCCAACGGTCGAGCGGCCTGCTCTCCCGTGCCACCCACTCGCCCTGCCCAGCCCTCCCCTACAGAGCCCAGCGCTTCCATTGCCTGTCTCGCAGCTCATACCGTCTACAGCCTTACCGTAACGGTTGAGATTCCTGAGCATTGGAAACATGTCATGCCACAGTTTCGCCATCTTCGCGCCCCCTCGCGCTCAATGGGGCCCTGTAGCAAGAGGGTGACGAGGAAACTTCTCCTCCCAGGAGCCGCCTCCGCCTCCTCCTCTGCACTTCCCCAGGTAGGCTCCAGCGCTGTCGCGCGGCCTCCCTTCGCCCTCTCGGTGCGCTGCAAAGCAGCTCCTCCAGAGAAGAGCGGTGGCGAGAGCAGCCCCAGCACCTGCACGTGCCAAGGCCTCGCAGGGAAGTGTGGGCAGGGCTCGGGGGCCCCGTGGCGGGAGGGGAGCTGTGACTGTGATGCGGCATGTCCCACTGTGAGCCCAGCCCGTGTCACCAAGGGGCTCACAGGCACCCTTACCGTCCAAAGCATTTCTCTTGGGCCCACAGGAGGGGCAATTTCACAGCCCCAGAGCAGCCAGACCGCAAAGGGGTTTCAGCAGGTCTCCGCTCTGACCTCCTGCTGCAAGTGCGGCTGACCAGAGCAGACTTCCCAGGCCCGGGCGCCACTGAGGGGCCACTGGCTCCATGGATTCCCCCACCACCCCGGGCCCCTGGGCCAGTGCTCCACCACCCTTAGGCTACAGCGCTTTTCCCCGTCTCTCATGGCAATTGCCCCCACTGCCACTACTGCCATTGCCCATCCTCCCGGCCCCCCCCACCCGGCACCTCTGGGAAGGCTCTGCCTCCACCCTCTCACCCCCCTCCCGTTAGGCCCCTGCCGCCTGATCCTCTTGCGCCTTCTCTTCTCCCGGCTCAACAGCCCCACGCCCTCAGCCTCTCCTCGCACTGCTGGGCTCCAGCTGCCCACCAGCTCCCAGCCCGCCCCACAACGAACGGCTCCTCCAGGGCCACGCTCCCTTCCTGGTGTCCCTGCCCCCCTGCAGCTCCCCCACGGGCCACAGTCCCCTCAGAGGCGCACCTCCTCTGGCATGAAGCGCCTCCTTCCAAAAGTACCTCTCCAGCCATGTCCCCAGCAACGGCTCCTTGCACGGCTCGCCTTCGCTTCCTTCTGCTTTTCTCCAGAAACATGCCTCTGCACCCTTCTCCTCACGAGTGCCCCTTCGTGTGGCCTCCTGTGGCTCCACGGAGGCCGCCCCCAGCTGCGGGATCTGCGGCCCTGCCGCCGCATGCCCCAGGCAGGGGCCGGGCCTCGGTGCCCCGCTCCTCCCTCCCTGCCTGCCTGCCTGCCTGCCTGCCTGCCTGCCTGCCCGCCCGCTGCCCCAGCGTTGGGGGAAAGCCTTGCCCGGGCCCTGGGCGGCGCTGCGGGCTCCCTGCTGTGCCCAGAGCCCCCGGCCCCGCACGGGCAGCCCCGAGCAGCACGCCCAGGTGGCACTGCTTGCTGCGCAGTAAGGACTGGTGCCAGGGACTGTCGGGGATGGGGGAGGCCCCACTGCCCGCGGGGAGGCGGGAGGCAGGCAGCGTTGAGCCGGGGCCCGGCAGCCCACCGGGAGCTGGTGGGGGTGTGGGGCAGAGCCATAGCAAGGGAAGGGGCCAGAGTGCAGGAGGCAATCCCAGGTGCCCCTTCCCCGAGCAGAGGGGCCTGGGAGAAGGCAGGGGGTCAGGGCCGGGCCGGGGGCTGGTGGCCGGGTGCTTGGCAGCGCCATGCTGACCTGCTCATGCCAGGGCATGGCTGCTTTGCGCCGATTGCAGGCAGTGTCCCCCCGCGGAGGAGCTGGCCCCTGTTGGCTTCCCCTTGGGCCATGCAGCTGCCTGCCAGTGCTCAAGGTCCCGCCGGGGCTCCAGCGACGCTGGGAGAGGTGCCGAGGGGGCACCGGCTGCTGCTAGCAACGTCCCGGGGACCCCTGAGGCAGTGGCTGGTGCTGAGGGAAGGGCAGCGGGCAAGGAGCCGCAGGCAGCACTTGTTTGACCCATGCGTTGCCTCTGCTTGCAGGCCACACTGCCCAAGGCATTGGGACTTGAGCGCGGCAGCCAGGCGAGGCAGGGCAGCTGCCGCTGAGGCAGCAGAGCCAAGCCCCAAGCCCCTCCGCTCGGTGAGGCTTGGGAAGGGCAGAGCTGGGAGAAGCTGGTGCCCCTCAAACCTCGTTCTCCCAGCAGAGCAGAGGGCACGTAAGGCAGCGCTTTCAGCCAGTGAAAATTGCTGGCTCATGCCTTCCTTTTTCAGAGGCCTGGTTTGCGCAAGGCCAGCGGTGCTGCCTGCCCACCAGTGCCCACCCAGGCTGCGGTCGGAGGAGACCTGCTCCTTGCATTGGTCCCGACCAGAGTTCGGCACCAGAAGACACAGCCCCTGAGGGGGCACCGCAGCACACAAGTGTGGCTTGGCATGCCTGGCTCACCAGCAGAAAGGGACCATGCAGACTAAGGTGGAGTCAATCAGCCAGAACGGAGCACAGAGCAACAATACAGTTGAAAACACAAAGCCTAGCTAAGTGTGTGTGAGGTTCCCCGTGGGGAGCCCCGTGATGCTTCTGGGGAGGCCTTGGGCAGGGAGGTGCCTCCTGCCGAGGCCCCCGGCAGCTGGGATGCCGGCTGCAGGGCTTTCGGCAGCTCCAGCTTCCCTCTTCCTGCCCTGCCAGGGGTGAAGGCCAGGCTGCCTGCAGGGATGGGCTACTGCCGCCCCCAGGCCTCCTGAGGAGGGGCAGTGCAGCCCCAAAACCGCCTTGCAAAGCCGGCAGCCCTGGGCGTGGGCTGAGGTGGGTGCCAGGGTGCACGCTGGAGCGCAGACTCTGGGATCCACAGGCCTCCAAGGCCAGGGCCTGCAGGGCCAGGGCAGGGATGACGAGGCTCTGGGGCTCTGACCCTGCAAGAGAGACCGCAGGAACACCTTGTGCCGGCCCTGGGCTGAGAGCAGAGGGGAGCAGGAGGCTTCGTGGCCTCCACGCCCCAAACCAACAGCAAATTTGTGCCCAAAAGCTCTCAGAGGAGGCTTCAGTCCCGGTCAGCTGCCCGTGTCCTGCACTGATTTCGTATGCTCAAACCTTGTGATGGGCAGAAGGCAACATGCTTGTACCCCAAGACAGCCCCCTTTAGTGGCCAAGCCAAGGACCTGCTCTTAGCATCACTGCAGGAGTAACCGTCTAATTAAAGGCTTGCAATTAGCCCACCTCCAATTAGTGCACAGCAACTCAAACAAAGGGTCTTCTTAAAGGACAAGTCTCCTTAATGCAACCTAAATGGTCCTACGTTCCCTGTGCAGGGGCGACCCTTCTAAATCCCCCACCGCCAAGGCTGCGGCGCACATGGGCATGGGCATGGGCATTGGCTTCAGGGTCCCAGCTCCTTCCTCAGTGGGAGGCGGCTGCTGCTGGTGGCTTCCTCCATCGCATAGTTGGGCTGACACTATTAAGCCTGCTCCTAATAGGCTCTCTTAAGGCTAATAATGTGGCATACATAGCCAACAAATGCTAGAAGGAGTCACCAAAACTAATGCAGCACTTTAAAATGCAACTCCTACATTTAGCATCGAGGAAATAAGCCCCTCCACCTTACTCCCAATTTGACACTCTCGGGAGAGTGCTTTAGGGGATGCTAATGCGTGTTTTGCCCTTCCTTGCTCCAACACGGGTCAGGCTCAGCACAGTGGAGAGGGAAAGACTCTGGCGGGGCGGAGGGGGTGGGGTGCGAGCTTTGTGCTCGCCCAGGGCCCTGCACTGGCCCCCTCCTCTGTCCTGCCCCTGAACATCCCAGACTACGTTGGCTACAGTCGCCTGCTCCTTGCCAGGCCTTTGTGTTGACTCTGATGAGCCTTTGGGCGTTTCATGTCACTCTAGGAGCTGGAAGAGAGCCTGCCTCATGACACGGGGTTGCAAGGAGAGCCACTGGCCGTGGAAGAGGACTGCTTGCCTGGCCTTGCTCAGGAGTCCCATCCTGCCCACCCCGGGCATCTCTCTCTTTCCTGCCCGCTGACACGGTCTTTCTCCGGAGGGAAGCAGTGAGGCTACATCTCCGCACAGTGCTGGGTGGCCTGGGGAAGGCCGGGCACATGCCAAGCGGGGAGCTGGACACAGGTCTCCACCGAGTGCTGTCGGGGGGGCTGGCACCGGTGCCTGGGGCACGTGTGCTCCAGGCACTTCCCAAATAAGCTCCACTGGTGCGGCCTCCTCTTCACCTGGATGTTGAGTTCCAGGGCCTCCTGCCACGCCTCCTCCAGCAGGAACAGGGCCTGCGCAGGCGTACTGCTTTCCTGCCCTTCAGCCTGCTCCTGGTTGCTGGGGAATGCAGGTGTGCGGGCATGTCTGGGTGTCCTGCCTCATTTCAGCAGGGTCACTTGCTCCTGCTGGTTCCTTCTGTGGCCCCCACCTGGCCTCACAGAGCCCCACATCCTGCCCGTCAACCCCAAGGGGGACGCAAGGCCCTCAGCTCACCCAAGAGAGAACCCCCAACCTCCCTCTGCTCGTCCACCCACCCGCCTCAGCATATAGCACGGCCCAAGGCCCATCCCTGGGCCCTGGCACTGTCACGGTCCCTCTCCTGACCACAGGACCCACTGGCGCTGGTGAGTGCCCAAGCAGTTAGGCCGCTGTCTTTTCTCCCACGGCCAGTGACTTGCAGGGCTGTGCAGGACCCAGGAGTCCTGCTGGCCTGTCCCTCCATAACGTACCAGGGGCAGGGAGTCGCAGAGCTGCACCTCGGAGGTGCTCTGGGGCCTAGCAAGTGCAGGGGACCGGAGGGGGCCTGGGAGCATGCCTGGGGCCACTGGCACATCAGGACAGGGCAGGAGCCCAGGAGGGAGAATCCAAGCACACGGGTAGCAGGCCCGGCCGGCCCTGCCGAGCTCCACTGGGTTGAAGAGCGGCCCAACAGGGGCTGTGCAGGGCGGGGAAATGGGGACTGCTCCCCAGCCTCACAGCCCCAGCCTGCGGGGCTGAGGGGCTGCCCTGGCCCACAGGGCCCTGGCCCACGCGTTTGCACATGGGAAGGGAGGCATCTGCACCTCCAGGCAGCAGTCAGCGGCTGGCAGGGTAGGGAGACTACGGGCCCTGCGGCAGATGAGCAGAGCCCGTGGGAGCACAAGGAGCAGCCGAGGGCTGACGGAGGCCCAGGGACAAGCACGGCTCATCCCAGCTTTGCCTGCCTGGAGAGCCCTGCAGCTGCAGCAAAAAGCCAGGCATCTGCGCTCCCAGGTGGCCGGCCGCACCGCTCCACCCCACAGCAACTCCCTCCTTTGCCCTTCACCCTTCCCCATGCAACCCTGAGAAGGGCTCCAGCGTCCCTGCACACCAGCCCTCAGAGCACCCCTGGGGCTGTGGGCACGTCAGGTGCAGCTGTGTCCTGGCCACCATGGTGTGCACCGTGCAGTGTCTCTGTGCGTGTGGAGAGCGCGGGCGCGTGTGCGGATGCGTGTGCAGCGTCAATGGTGTGCCGGGCTGGCGCACGAGCACTGTGCAGGTGCAGGCCTGGCTGTGCGGGAGGGTCTTGGTGAGTGAGAGGTGTGAGCTGTGTGCGTAGCCGTCCTGTGGAGGGTAATGAAGGAAGGGGCATGTGTCTGTGCGTGTGTCTGTGCGCTGTGCTGAGAACGGGTTAGGCGGTGGTGTGCATGCACGTGCACTCTGTGGCGCGCGTGCCTGCATGCTGTGGCCCGTGTGTGGGCGATATTCTGTTCAGGCTCTACAAAATAACTGGAGGAGCACATGGGTTTGTACAGCTCTTCCTTTCATCTTTCAGGAGCACGCTTCCAGACTTCGCCGCAATAGTCACGTTTCCTCTGCACCACCAGCAAGTCCTGGTCCCTTTCCCTTTGAGCCTGGAGAGTCATCCGCTGCCCAGGGCTAGGGCACGGAAAAGGAACCGTTTGGTTTCAGGCACAGGCAGAAGGGCACGGAAATGCTGCAGGCCTAGCGCAGGGCACATCTTCTGGCCTCTGCCTCTGCTGGCATTCCTATGCTTTCTCGGATGGGCGAGGGGCCCCCTGGGGTGCGAGGCAAGGACATGACCACATGACTACCACGGGCAGGTAATCAGCCTGCACAGGAGTCAGGCGCGGGATGAGACTTTGGCCCAAACTGGCATCAAAGCACACGGCAAGGCCTCCACGTGTGGAGACTTGGGGAGGCAAGGACGGAGCGTGCCTTTGGAAAAGGGAGAGCCAAAGCGTCGCTCCAGGAATCCTGTCACCTTGGGTCGCCCCCGTGTTCTGGTCCCACCTGGGAATCCTACCCCTGAGAGCCCAACACCTGCCCCTGGGCTGGAAGGCTGCCTGCTCCCAGGCCACAGCCTCCAAAGCCTGTTGCTCTCCCTCGACGGGTGCCAGCAAAAGACCCCCCCCCCTCCCCTCCTCTGGGCTCCTCCTGGGTGTGGAAGGAAGGCCAGTGCAGGGGAAGGCAAAACAGCACCCCCAGCTGGAGAAATTTACCAGAGGAAGCGCTTCTCTTGGGAATTCCTCTGCCGATTCAGCTCTACCCTCTGCTTCCACTCTTCCCGACGCGCTTGGTAAGTCTCCAAGACTTGCAGGGTGTGGCTTGCTCGTACAGAAAGCTGCCTGCAAGAGCAGGGAAAAAGTTCCCTCTCCCCTTCTGGCTGAGGCCCTCCTGCCTCTCCCCTCCACCAGCCCCTGCACACCCGCTCCCGCTGGCGGTGCCCGCAGCCTTCAACTTGCCCCATGCAGCTTGGGGCTGCCTGGCATCGGGGCCTTGCCCAAGGCATTGCCACGTCAACAGAAATCAGGGGACACCATACCCAGCCCCATGGCTCAGGAAATGCGCTTCCTCACACCTCGGACAGGTGCTGCCACTGCACCTTTCCAGGCCGGGGCTGGGGCCGGGGCCGGGGCCCGGGCCCGGGCACACTTACTCTTTGTGCAGCCGCGGCAGTCTCTCGGGCTTCCTCTTCTCTGCTCGGGGCACGAAGGCAGCAGTGCTCGCCTCTTTCCCAAGCGGGGGCCCTGGTGAGGCTGGCCGAACCTCCGGCAGTGGTTCAGCATGCCGCCAAGCCTGCGTTGGCGCCAGAGGACAACTCTGAAGCTGCTTCTCACCTCCCTCACGTGCTCTCAACTCTCAGCACGGGGAGAAGCCAGCCACTACAGGGCCTGTGCGTCCCCCCAGCACACTTGTGTCTGCTTTGCCCTCAGAAAGCCCCATGAGGAGCACAGCGCCAGGCAGGGACCCTGCACTCGTAGCCTGGCCACGCTTCACCACACTTCCCTGCTGGCCCCTCTGCTTACCTGTGCTGCCTTGTGCTGATGCCCGCAAGCAGGAATTGCAGTTCGAGGTCTGCCTTGAGCAGGTCCTTCCTGCTTGCCGTCCTCTTCTGCCTTAGAGGAGCTCTCCCGAATTGTCTGCAGCCGGCTAAAAACACACAAGCCGCGTGAGGTGATTGGAGTTCCAGATGAGGCTGTTCTGCATCTTGCGCTCACAAGCGGCTCGGGGCCAGCCTCTGCAGCACAAGGCAGTTCTGCTGGAGCATTTGGTGTAGCTGAGTCCTTGCGTTCATGTCAACAGTGAGGAAAGAAAGCCTTGAGCTGCAGCACTGGCAGCGGGCCCAGGAGGCCCTAAGGAAAGCTCGGGATGCCCCAGTGTGGGCCCTCTCTGGGTGGCACAAGGGGAAAACCAATGCCGTTTGCAGCACCCAGAGCCTGCAGAGACCACTAGCCACCTCCTGCCAAAGGCACTGAAGTCAGGGACGTGCTCAGAAAGACTCTGTTTTGGGGTGAAACGGGACTATTAGTGGGGGAGCCACTGTCGGGGAAGGAGGAAGTGTACTAGGCACACAAGCAAGCCCGGCATGCAGTTCTCTCTGGTATGTAGTTCTCTCTGGCACTCCTCCTGTGCCAGACAACCGCCACACCCCTGCCCCTGCCACCCCAGCCCAACAACCTTCGGAAGAAATTCACAGGCATTACGTCCAACCTAAAAAGCAGGGAAAACAGACCCTACTCTCTGCTGCTGGGGCAGGGGCTTCTGACTTTCACATTCCTCTGAGAAGTGCTCTCATTCCCACTGCAACCAAAGGAGGGCCCTTCACACCCATAGGGGAGCAGAAAAACACCCGCCACTGCTGCAGTACTTCTTGCATCAACGCCAGTCCCTGGGACACCACTTGACAACCTCACAGACTTCATACCCACAGAGCGTACAGAAACAGAAACAGCTCCCTCCCTCCCAGAAGCCCAAAAGCACACGGCCACCCGCATGCTTTGCTCCAAGAGCCTCACCTGGCAGCTGGCTTGTTTCCCCTGCTTTCCCATGCCTTTCCTCCCTTCCAGCTGGCCCCAGAGAACGGGGGTGGAGAAAGCCTTTCTCGAGACAGGAGGCGCCCACCACAAGCACTGCCTGGAAGTAGCAAGGCAGAGGAGGCTCCTCAGCAAGCATCGTTCTTTGTCACCATTTGAACAAGAAGGACAGGCAGCTGTGCTCCAGCATCGGACCAAAGAGCCCAATTCCCTTGGAGCTTTGCTCCCAAGCAGGTCTTAGGCCCTTGCTGGCGCACGATCGCGTCCAGCCTTTCCTTTCTGCAGGGCAGTCTTCTGCCCTAGAGTTCTGTGCTGCTTCTACTGCTTTCTCTAGCCCTTAGGCTTCAAAAAGGGGACATGGCTGGCAGGTCCTGGGGACCTCATGCTACTCTCTCCTTTGGCGTGGCTGCAGGCTGGAGGGCAGAGTGTCACACGAGAAGGGGAACAGATTCCTGCCCATCTCTAAGGCGCTCACATGCACAGACTTGCAAGCTAGAGCAGGGCCCCGAGTGCCAGGGCAAAGTGCCCCTCAGCAGTGGCAGCTGCAGTTGGAGCTGCACAACTGCCCCGAGAGCCCCTTCCAGGAGGAGTGCCCCCAGATCTGTCGTGATGAGCAAAGAGAGGCACAGGAGAAGCAGGCCACTAGGCCAGGCACGGCATGTTAAGCTTGCCTCCAGCCCCTCCGCTGCACAGGACAAAAGGAAAACAAACACACCTCTCTCACCAGCCAGCTGGCACTTTACCTTTTCCCTCAGTCTGCTTGTTCTGCTCCCTGTCTTTTGCCGGCCCGCCTTTGGCAGCCTCCCGACACCCTCCGGAGGAAGATGCTGGTCGCACAGGCACAGGCGTGATGACCTCACCCTCACTCCTGGAAACAAGAAAGGGACGAGAGAGACGCTGACAGCAGAGCCTTGCAGAAACCTCCTCTACATGCTTGCCCTCCATCTAGAAAGAGAAAGTCACCAAAAGACTTGTTGGCCGCCCTTCACGTTGCAGTCGGACAGAGTCTACGCAAGAAACAACCCCTTCAAAGAGCTCCAAGAGCACAAGGTCACCCTCAGCCTTTTCTCCAAGAGCCTCACCTGGCAGGCAACTTCCTTCCTTTGCTTTTCCACTCCTCCTGCTTTCTCCCCCCAGCACCAGGTGACGCAGGTGGCAAAGGCCTTTCTTGAGCAAGCAGGCACGCAGCAGGAGCACTCCCTGCAGGCAGGAAAGGAGAAGGCTCTGCAGAAAGCGTCTTTGGGAGCACTTGGTCCAGAAGGACAGGCAGATCTGCTCCAGCACCGCATCAAACAGCCTGATCCCCCGGGAGCCGCGCTCTCTAAGAGCTCTTGCTCCCTAGCACGTCCTTGGCACACCTTAGCAGCCTCTTAGCAGTCCACCTTAGCAGCCTCTTAGCAGTCCTCTCCAGGCAATCTTGCTCCCCACCTTCACACGCCCGGCATCCGCCAGAGAGGCAGACCCCCTCCAGCGCTGACACCTCGGGCCCAAATGTCCTAAAGCGAAAGAGGAGCTTGCGCCGGCCACCAGGGCGCAGCACCCCGGGGCAAAACTCTCCCAGGCAGCACATCCTGACCAGGGCTCCAACCACCTACCTACTGCCGAGGACCAACGGAACAAACACGCGCACACACACAAACACACGCCCGCCTGCACACCCTCCTCTCGCTCGCCAGTCACCTGTGGCCTGACCTTTTCCGTCCGCCCGCTCTTCCTCTTTCGGGCGTGTCCGGGATCCCTTGCAGGAAGAGGCCACTTGCTGCTTCTCACGGGGAAGCTTCAACTCAAATCTGGAAATGACATGCTTAGGTCACAAACACAGGCCCTGTATGGATCGGGTGCCTTCCACACGATGCCTTTCCTCGGCCAGCCACACACAGCACATTCGGGAACCTTGGCTTTTGGAAGCCTCACCCACAAGAAGGAGACCAGTCACAGGAAAATGTGGCCCCCATTCCTCTCTAGGCCTAAGATTGGTTAGCAGTGCCAAACACCGCCACTATTGCCTGTTCCACCCTGGGGAGACCCCCAGAGTCCCAAGTACTTGCAGACAGCAAGCTAGGAAAGAGTTGCTCCGCAGCAAGTCCTTCCTGAGGAGACAAGCTCCAGCAGGACGCTGCTACCAAGCACGAGCTGAGAAGCAAACGTACCGTGGCAACATGAAGACGCTTCTGGGACCCATGTGGAAAGCCGCGCTCCTTCTTCCTTTTACCACCAGGTGTCTCGTCCCTGGCGTCTGAAACAGACACCGAGGTACGTGAGAGCGTGCCAGCGCCATTACTGCCTTGCTCCTAAAGGCAGCAAATCTTTCTTGGGCTCAGGGAAGATGCTGCCCCTGGGACACCCTGAAACAAAGCTGTCTTTCCAAATACTAGCCCTCAACGAGGAAAGCAGAAGATGCCCAGCTCAGAGTGCAGAAGGAGGAACACCGTTGCCAGGCGCTTTGCAAGGGCGAGACTCAAGACGGTCAAGGAGGACGCTCCTTCTCTCTGCCTGCAGACATCAGGCACAGGAGAAGGCGTGTGGTTCGCCAGGGTTTCTGCAGGCTGGCGTTTGCCTCTGGAAGGTCTTGCTCTGCCCCTTCTTGGAAAGACAACTCCTGGCTCAGGCGTGCTCTTAGCCCCACAGTGTCTCCAAGCATTCACATGCTTGCATCCATCGCGTGGAAGAGCAGAAAGAGCCGGCCCTTGCTCGGCCTCTGCCCGGTGGCTAAGACCTGCGGGTGCCAACTCCCTCATGGGGGTGCAAGCAGCTGGGCAGGGCCTGATGAGGGATCTTTGGGAACACAGCCTGACCCAAAGGCCCTGGCCCTGGCCCAGAGAACACGCTGGGCAGAGCCCCCCAAGACAGCAGCAGAGAGAAGGAAGAGACAGGCCCGGGAACCAGTGGCTGGGCTACAGCCTTCTTGCATCTCTCTGAGCAAATCTGCTGGCCCTCTGCAGGAGCGAGCCCTTCAGCTCTGACTGCTTTCACATCGCAGCTGCCTAAGGACACCTGGCAGCTTGCGCTCAAGGACAGGGCCCCACGAGAGAGCTGGGGAAGGGCGTTGGGCTGGCGCAAGGAGACATGCCAAGCAGCGGGCGGATGCACGCGTGGCCCAGAAGAGCCTCGCTCATGCCGCAAGGGCCTCCAGGGGCCCTGGGAAGGCCTGATTAGCGCCAGAGTCATCGACTTACCCCCAGCAGAGCTTCTAGCAGCTTTCCAGTGCCATCCATGCTGAGGAGGAAGTCGTCATAAAACCTCATTGTCACTTCCTTCTTCCGAACAGAAAGAATGCCAATGCCCTTGAAGACAAAGTCCACGTCCTGTCTTTTTGACATGGCCCAGAAGAACGCCATCGCGGTCTCATGTATGGAACACTGCACCGTTGTCAAAGGCATGCGGGCACACACGGAGAGATTCTTGTACTGCAGAGGGACTATTCTTACGTCACCTAGACCGCAGCAAAAGACGAACAACGTCACCTCGGCAGCAGGCTCCAAGAACAAGGGGACAAGACTTTCTGGCAAGACGCTGCTGCTACAGAGCAGGCTCTTGAATCCCCTGCTGCAGCGCCTAGGAGCGGTTTATGGAGTCCCTCCTGGGAAGAGGCCGAGCACTCTGCAAACTCACGGGCTCAGGGGGGCAGCAGTCATTTGGCCAGGGCAGGAAGCAAAAGAAGAAAACTAACCATCCCGTAGGAACCCTTGACCGGAGGGCAGGACAAGGCGGGCAGATGGGTGCAGGGCCCACGACAAAGGGCCCGGCGCCACGCCATTGTGCCCTCTGGCTAAGCCGATGCCACGTCGATAGATACAAGGGCGAAGCAAAGTGCAAGGACGGCACCGCAGCCCGTAAGGACCATTCGGCCCCTCTGGCCCTTGGTAGCCAGCAAAAGTCTCCCTGCGCTGCTGGGGCCAGCGGCCTATCCCTCCCACGCACCCCGCTGCAGGCGTATTACTAGCAAAGCACACCCGGGGGCCCCTCTGAGCACCTGCTCCTGGCTGGCCTGTCCAGCTCAAACAAGCCAAAGTTGCTCTCAGGCCACTTTGAGGCGTTCAGCCATGTCTTCAGAGCAGTTGGCCTGCCCCTCAAGCTTGGGGCAAGGGCAGGCAAAGGTTTTTAACCTGTCTTCTTACCAGGAATGTCTTCTTGAGCGCCCCTGGCCTGGTATTCCTGGGCAACAACCTCCGAAATACGAAACATGGGTCTCCGAACGATCGAAAGCTCCCCGTTCACGGAGCACTCGGAGTGCTGAAGAACATAGAACACCCCCACTCCTAGTATCTTGACACCCTGAGAACAGCAGCAAAGAGGGAGAGAAGGAACAAGCATCAGTAGCCTGGAGACACAAAAACTGTCCGATGGCTTGCCAGAGCGTGGGGGCTGCTGCTCTGCGCCCTGCCCACCCCTAGCATGCCGAGGGCAAGATGGGCCACTTGGGAAAGCTTTGGAGAGAAAGCACATACTCCAGACCTTTCTTTCCTCTTGCTCCTCTGCTCTCCTCAAAAATCTCTTTGCACAAGCAACAGCAGAGACAACATTCCTCCCCTCCATACAGGTGGGGGTGGGGGGGTGGCAGGGAGGGGAGCAGGGGGCATTTCCAACAGTGGGCACCAAGTCCTTGGCACTCTGTGGCACAGGGATGTCAGGGCCAGGCAAACCGCCAGCATTTCAGGAGGGGAGGAACAGGACACAAGACCCACCTTGTTCTCTGCCAAGCGCTCTAGAATGTATTCTGAGACGCTGTCCCAAATGCTAACAATCTCTGGAAAGCAAGGCAAAGAGGTATCATGCGCCAAGTCAGCAAGCTCACTACCTTTCAGCACCCCGCTCCCCAGGCAGGTGGCAAGTGCAGGTGAGATGAAACGTACTGCCACCCCAAGCCAAAACACGCAAGGCGCTCCCCAGGACGGCCCTTCCGGACCTCAGCCGCAAGGACACTGCAGGGACGCCTCCGCCCACTTCTAAGCAAGGCTCCTGTCCTTTCAGGTGGCCATGCCAAAGGGCGACCCACCCGCTCGGGAAACGGGGACTAGGTTCCCACAGCAGCGAGAAGACCGTGCAGTGCCTACCCACAGGAGTCACCCACGCTCAGGGCAGCCCCAGCTGCCTCCCCTGCAGGGACCATTTTCACCTCCATTCAACGCCTGCACACACACACGCTCTGCACGGCCACCCGAGCAGCCCCAGCCCTTTCAGCCAGCTGCCAGCTCAGGGCACGCAATCCCCACTGCGAGGCAACCCACGGCTTCTGCCTGCACGTGCCCTGGAAGGCACGGGCAGAGGAAGCTCCTCAGGACAACGAGCCAGCCGGCCCGGCTGCCAAACTCACCCCTGGGCTGCCAACGGTCGAGCGGCCTGCTCTCCCGTGCCACCCACTCGCCCTGCCCAGCCCTCCCCTACAGAGCCCAGCGCTTCCATTGCCTGTCTCGCAGCTCATACCGTCTACAGCCTTACCGTAACGGTTGAGATTCCTGAGCATTGGAAACATGTCATGCCACAGTTTCGCCATCTTCGCGCCCCCTCGCGCTCAATGGGGCCCTGTAGCAAGAGGGTGACGAGGAAACTTCTCCTCCCAGGAGCCGCCTCCGCCTCCTCCTCTGCACTTCCCCAGGTAGGCTCCAGCGCTGTCGCGCGGCCTCCCTTCGCCCTCTCGGTGCGCTGCAAAGCAGCTCCTCCAGAGAAGAGCGGTGGCGAGAGCAGCCCCAGCACCTGCACGTGCCAAGGCCTCGCAGGGAAGTGTGGGCAGGGCTCGGGGGCCCCGTGGCGGGAGGGGAGCTGTGACTGTGATGCGGCATGTCCCACTGTGAGCCCAGCCCGTGTCACCAAGGGGCTCACAGGCACCCTTACCGTCCAAAGCATTTCTCTTGGGCCCACAGGAGGGGCAATTTCACAGCCCCAGAGCAGCCAGACCGCAAAGGGGTTTCAGCAGGTCTCCGCTCTGACCTCCTGCTGCAAGTGCGGCTGACCAGAGCAGACTTCCCAGGCCCGGGCGCCACTGAGGGGCCACTGGCTCCATGGATTCCCCCACCACCCCGGGCCCCTGGGCCAGTGCTCCACCACCCTTAGGCTACAGCGCTTTTCCCCGTCTCTCATGGCAATTGCCCCCACTGCCACTACTGCCATTGCCCATCCTCCCGGCCCCCCCCACCCGGCACCTCTGGGAAGGCTCTGCCTCCACCCTCTCACCCCCCTCCCGTTAGGCCCCTGCCGCCTGATCCTCTTGCGCCTTCTCTTCTCCCGGCTCAACAGCCCCACGCCCTCAGCCTCTCCTCGCACTGCTGGGCTCCAGCTGCCCACCAGCTCCCAGCCCGCCCCACAACGAACGGCTCCTCCAGGGCCACGCTCCCTTCCTGGTGTCCCTGCCCCCCTGCAGCTCCCCCACGGGCCACAGTCCCCTCAGAGGCGCACCTCCTCTGGCATGAAGCGCCTCCTTCCAAAAGTACCTCTCCAGCCATGTCCCCAGCAACGGCTCCTTGCACGGCTCGCCTTCGCTTCCTTCTGCTTTTCTCCAGAAACATGCCTCTGCACCCTTCTCCTCACGAGTGCCCCTTCGTGTGGCCTCCTGTGGCTCCACGGAGGCCGCCCCCAGCTGCGGGATCTGCGGCCCTGCCGCCGCATGCCCCAGGCAGGGGCCGGGCCTCGGTGCCCCGCTCCTCCCTCCCTGCCTGCCTGCCTGCCTGCCTGCCTGCCTGCCTGCCCGCCCGCTGCCCCAGCGTTGGGGGAAAGCCTTGCCCGGGCCCTGGGCGGCGCTGCGGGCTCCCTGCTGTGCCCAGAGCCCCCGGCCCCGCACGGGCAGCCCCGAGCAGCACGCCCAGGTGGCACTGCTTGCTGCGCAGTAAGGACTGGTGCCAGGGACTGTCGGGGATGGGGGAGGCCCCACTGCCCGCGGGGAGGCGGGAGGCAGGCAGCGTTGAGCCGGGGCCCGGCAGCCCACCGGGAGCTGGTGGGGGTGTGGGGCAGAGCCATAGCAAGGGAAGGGGCCAGAGTGCAGGAGGCAATCCCAGGTGCCCCTTCCCCGAGCAGAGGGGCCTGGGAGAAGGCAGGGGGTCAGGGCCGGGCCGGGGGCTGGTGGCCGGGTGCTTGGCAGCGCCATGCTGACCTGCTCATGCCAGGGCATGGCTGCTTTGCGCCGATTGCAGGCAGTGTCCCCCCGCGGAGGAGCTGGCCCCTGTTGGCTTCCCCTTGGGCCATGCAGCTGCCTGCCAGTGCTCAAGGTCCCGCCGGGGCTCCAGCGACGCTGGGAGAGGTGCCGAGGGGGCACCGGCTGCTGCTAGCAACGTCCCGGGGACCCCTGAGGCAGTGGCTGGTGCTGAGGGAAGGGCAGCGGGCAAGGAGCCGCAGGCAGCACTTGTTTGACCCATGCGTTGCCTCTGCTTGCAGGCCACACTGCCCAAGGCATTGGGACTTGAGCGCGGCAGCCAGGCGAGGCAGGGCAGCTGCCGCTGAGGCAGCAGAGCCAAGCCCCAAGCCCCTCCGCTCGGTGAGGCTTGGGAAGGGCAGAGCTGGGAGAAGCTGGTGCCCCTCAAACCTCGTTCTCCCAGCAGAGCAGAGGGCACGTAAGGCAGCGCTTTCAGCCAGTGAAAATTGCTGGCTCATGCCTTCCTTTTTCAGAGGCCTGGTTTGCGCAAGGCCAGCGGTGCTGCCTGCCCACCAGTGCCCACCCAGGCTGCGGTCGGAGGAGACCTGCTCCTTGCATTGGTCCCGACCAGAGTTCGGCACCAGAAGACACAGCCCCTGAGGGGGCACCGCAGCACACAAGTGTGGCTTGGCATGCCTGGCTCACCAGCAGAAAGGGACCATGCAGACTAAGGTGGAGTCAATCAGCCAGAACGGAGCACAGAGCAACAATACAGTTGAAAACACAAAGCCTAGCTAAGTGTGTGTGAGGTTCCCCGTGGGGAGCCCCGTGATGCTTCTGGGGAGGCCTTGGGCAGGGAGGTGCCTCCTGCCGAGGCCCCCGGCAGCTGGGATGCCGGCTGCAGGGCTTTCGGCAGCTCCAGCTTCCCTCTTCCTGCCCTGCCAGGGGTGAAGGCCAGGCTGCCTGCAGGGATGGGCTACTGCCGCCCCCAGGCCTCCTGAGGAGGGGCAGTGCAGCCCCAAAACCGCCTTGCAAAGCCGGCAGCCCTGGGCGTGGGCTGAGGTGGGTGCCAGGGTGCACGCTGGAGCGCAGACTCTGGGATCCACAGGCCTCCAAGGCCAGGGCCTGCAGGGCCAGGGCAGGGATGACGAGGCTCTGGGGCTCTGACCCTGCAAGAGAGACCGCAGGAACACCTTGTGCCGGCCCTGGGCTGAGAGCAGAGGGGAGCAGGAGGCTTCGCGGCCTCCACGCCCCAAACCAACAGCAAATTTGTGCCCAAAAGCTCTCAGAGGAGGCTTCAGTCCCGGTCAGCTGCCCGTGTCCTGCACTGATTTCGTATGCTCAAACCTTGTGATGGGCAGAAGGCAACATGCTTGTACCCCAAGGCAGCCCCCTTTAGTGGCCAAGCCAAGGACCTGCTCTTAGCATCACTGCAGGAGTAACCGTCTAATTAAAGGCTTGCAATTAGCCCACCTCCAATTAGTGCACAGCAACTCAAACAAAGGGTCTTCTTAAAGGACAAGTCTCCTTAATGCAACCTAAATGGTCCTACGTTCCCTGTGCAGGGGCGACCCTTCTAAATCCCCCACCGCCAAGGCTGCGGCGCACATGGGCATGGGCATGGGCATTGGCTTCAGGGTCCCAGCTCCTTCCTCAGTGGGAGGCGGCTGCTGCTGGTGGCTTCCTCCATCGCATAGTTGGGCTGACACTATTAAGCCTGCTCCTAATAGGCTCTCTTAAGGCTAATAATGTGGCATACATAGCCAACAAATGCTAGAAGGAGTCACCAAAACTAAAGCAGCACTTTAAAATGCAACTCCTACATTTAGCATCGAGGAAATAAGCCCCTCCACCTTACTCCCAATTTGACACTCTCGGGAGAGTGCTTTAGGGGATGCTAATGCGTGTTTTGCCCTTCCTTGCTCCAACACGGGTCAGGCTCAGCACAGTGGAGAGGGAAAGACTCTGGCGGGGCGGAGGGGGTGGGGTGCGAGCTTTGTGCTCGCCCAGGGCCCTGCACTGGCCCCCTCCTCTGTCCTGCCCCTGAACATCCCAGACTACGTTGGCTACAGTCGCCTGCTCCTTGCCAGGCCTTTGTGTTGACTCTGATGAGCCTTTGGGCGTTTCATGTCACTCTAGGAGCTGGAAGAGAGCCTGCCTCATGACACGGGGTTGCAAGGAGAGCCACTGGCCGTGGAAGAGGACTGCTTGCCTGGCCTTGCTCAGGAGTCCCATCCTGCCCACCCCGGGCATCTCTCTCTTTCCTGCCCGCTGACACGGTCTTTCTCCGGAGGGAAGCAGTGAGGCTACATCTCCGCACAGTGCTGGGTGGCCTGGGGAAGGCCGGGCACATGCCAAGCGGGGAGCTGGACACAGGTCTCCACCGAGTGCTGTCGGGGGGGCTGGCACCGGTGCCTGGGGCACGTGTGCTCCAGGCACTTCCCAAATAAGCTCCACTGGTGCGGCCTCCTCTTCACCTGGATGTTGAGTTCCAGGGCCTCCTGCCACGCCTCCTCCAGCAGGAACAGGGCCTGCGCAGGCGTACTGCTTTCCTGCCCTTCAGCCTGCTCCTGGTTGCTGGGGAATGCAGGTGTGCGGGCATGTCTGGGTGTCCTGCCTCATTTCAGCAGGGTCACTTGCTCCTGCTGGTTCCTTCTGTGGCCCCCACCTGGCCTCACAGAGCCCCACATCCTGCCCGTCAACCCCAAGGGGGACGCAAGGCCCTCAGCTCACCCAAGAGAGAACCCCCAACCTCCCTCTGCTCGTCCACCCACCCGCCTCAGCATATAGCACGGCCCAAGGCCCATCCCTGGGCCCTGGCACTGTCACGGTCCCTCTCCTGACCACAGGACCCACTGGCGCTGGTGAGTGCCCAAGCAGTTAGGCCGCTGTCTTTTCTCCCACGGCCAGTGACTTGCAGGGCTGTGCAGGACCCAGGAGTCCTGCTGGCCTGTCCCTCCATAACGTACCAGGGGCAGGGAGTCGCAGAGCTGCACCTCGGAGGTGCTCTGGGGCCTAGCAAGTGCAGGGGACCGGAGGGGGCCTGGGAGCATGCCTGGGGCCACTGGCACATCAGGACAGGGCAGGAGCCCAGGAGGGAGAATCCAAGCACACGGGTAGCAGGCCCGGCCGGCCCTGCCGAGCTCCACTGGGTTGAAGAGCGGCCCAACAGGGGCTGTGCAGGGCGGGGAAATGGGGACTGCTCCCCAGCCTCACAGCCCCAGCCTGCGGGGCTGAGGGGCTGCCCTGGCCCACAGGGCCCTGGCCCACGCGTTTGCACATGGGAAGGGAGGCATCTGCACCTCCAGGCAGCAGTCAGCGGCTGGCAGGGTAGGGAGACTACGGGCCCTGCGGCAGATGAGCAGAGCCCGTGGGAGCACAAGGAGCAGCCGAGGGCTGACGGAGGCCCAGGGACAAGCACGGCTCATCCCAGCTTTGCCTGCCTGGAGAGCCCTGCAGCTGCAGCAAAAAGCCAGGCATCTGCGCTCCCAGGTGGCCGGCCGCACCGCTCCACCCCACAGCAACTCCCTCCTTTGCCCTTCACCCTTCCCCATGCAACCCTGAGAAGGGCTCCAGCGTCCCTGCACACCAGCCCTCAGAGCACCCCTGGGGCTGTGGGCACGTCAGGTGCAGCTGTGTCCTGGCCACCATGGTGTGCACCGTGCAGTGTCTCTGTGCGTGTGGAGAGCGCGGGCGCGTGTGCGGATGCGTGTGCAGCGTCAATGGTGTGCCGGGCTGGCGCACGAGCACTGTGCAGGTGCAGGCCTGGCTGTGCGGGAGGGTCTTGGTGAGTGAGAGGTGTGAGCTGTGTGCGTAGCCGTCCTGTGGAGGGTAATGAAGGAAGGGGCATGTGTCTGTGCGTGTGTCTGTGCGCTGTGCTGAGAACGGGTTAGGCGGTGGTGTGCATGCACGTGCACTCTGTGGCGCGCGTGCCTGCATGCTGTGGCCCGTGTGTGGGCGATATTCTGTTCAGGCTCTACAAAATAACTGGAGGAGCACATGGGTTTGTACAGCTCTTCCTTTCATCTTTCAGGAGCACGCTTCCAGACTTCGCCGCAATAGTCACGTTTCCTCTGCACCACCAGCAAGTCCTGGTCCCTTTCCCTTTGAGCCTGGAGAGTCATCCGCTGCCCAGGGCTAGGGCACGGAAAAGGAACCGTTTGGTTTCAGGCACAGGCAGAAGGGCACGGAAATGCTGCAGGCCTAGCGCAGGGCACATCTTCTGGCCTCTGCCTCTGCTGGCATTCCTATGCTTTCTCGGATGGGCGAGGGGCCCCCTGGGGTGCGAGGCAAGGACATGACCACATGACTACCACGGGCAGGTAATCAGCCTGCACAGGAGTCAGGCGCGGGATGAGACTTTGGCCCAAACTGGCATCAAAGCACACGGCAAGGCCTCCACGTGTGGAGACTTGGGGAGGCAAGGACGGAGCGTGCCTTTGGAAAAGGGAGAGCCAAAGCGTCGCTCCAGGAATCCTGTCACCTTGGGTCGCCCCCGTGTTCTGGTCCCACCTGGGAATCCTACCCCTGAGAGCCCAACACCTGCCCCTGGGCTGGAAGGCTGCCTGCTCCCAGGCCACAGCCTCCAAAGCCTGTTGCTCTCCCTCGACGGGTGCCAGCAAAAGACCCCCCCCCCTCCCCTCCTCTGGGCTCCTCCTGGGTGTGGAAGGAAGGCCAGTGCAGGGGAAGGCAAAACAGCACCCCCAGCTGGAGAAATTTACCAGAGGAAGCGCTTCTCTTGGGAATTCCTCTGCCGATTCAGCTCTACCCTCTGCTTCCACTCTTCCCGACGCGCTTGGTAAGTCTCCAAGACTTGCAGGGTGTGGCTTGCTCGTACAGAAAGCTGCCTGCAAGAGCAGGGAAAAAGTTCCCTCTCCCCTTCTGGCTGAGGCCCTCCTGCCTCTCCCCTCCACCAGCCCCTGCACACCCGCTCCCGCTGGCGGTGCCCGCAGCCTTCAACTTGCCCCATGCAGCTTGGGGCTGCCTGGCATCGGGGCCTTGCCCAAGGCATTGCCACGTCAACAGAAATCAGGGGACACCATACCCAGCCCCATGGCTCAGGAACTGCGCTTCCTCACACCTCGGACAGGTGCTGCCACTGCACCTTTCCAGGCCGGGGCTGGGGCCGGGGCCGGGGCCCGGGCCCGGGCACACTTACTCTTTGTGCAGCCGCGGCAGTCTCTCGGGCTTCCTCTTCTCTGCTCGGGGCACGAAGGCAGCAGTGCTCGCCTCTTTCCCAAGCGGGGGCCCTGGTGAGGCTGGCCGAACCTCCGGCAGTGGTTCAGCATGCCGCCAAGCCTGCGTTGGCGCCAGAGGACAACTCTGAAGCTGCTTCTCACCTCCCTCACGTGCTCTCAACTCTCAGCACGGGGAGAAGCCAGCCACTACAGGGCCTGTGCGTCCCCCCAGCACACTTGTGTCTGCTTTGCCCTCAGAAAGCCCCATGAGGAGCACAGCGCCAGGCAGGGACCCTGCACTCGTAGCCTGGCCACGCTTCACCACACTTCCCTGCTGGCCCCTCTGCTTACCTGTGCTGCCTTGTGCTGATGCCCGCAAGCAGGAATTGCAGTTCGAGGTCTGCCTTGAGCAGGTCCTTCCTGCTTGCCGTCCTCTTCTGCCTTAGAGGAGCTCTCCCGAATTGTCTGCAGCCGGCTAAAAACACACAAGCCGCGTGAGGTGATTGGAGTTCCGGATGAGGCTGTTCTGCATCTTGCGCTCACAAGCGGCTCGGGGCCAGCCTCTGCAGCACAAGGCAGTTCTGCTGGAGCATTTGGTGTAGCTGAGTCCTTGCGTTCATGTCAACAGTGAGGAAAGAAAGCCTTGAGCTGCAGCACTGGCAGCGGGCCCAGGAGGCCCTAAGGAAAGCTCGGGATGCCCCAGTGTGGGCCCTCTCTGGGTGGCACAAGGGGAAAACCAATGCCGTTTGCAGCACCCAGAGCCTGCAGAGACCACTAGCCACCTCCTGCCAAAGGCACTGAAGTCAGGGACGTGCTCAGAAAGACTCTGTTTTGGGGTGAAACGGGACTATTAGTGGGGGAGCCACTGTCGGGGAAGGAGGAAGTGTACTAGGCACACAAGCAAGCCCGGCATGCAGTTCTCTCTGGTATGTAGTTCTCTCTGGCACTCCTCCTGTGCCAGACAACCGCCACACCCCTGCCCCTGCCACCCCAGCCCAACAACCTTCGGAAGAAATTCACAGGCATTACGTCCAACCTAAAAAGCAGGGAAAACAGACCCTACTCTCTGCTGCTGGGGCAGGGGCTTCTGACTTTCACATTCCTCTGAGAAGTGCTCTCATTCCCACTGCAACCAAAGGAGGGCCCTTCACACCCATAGGGGAGCAGAAAAACACCCGCCACTGCTGCAGTACTTCTTGCATCAACGCCAGTCCCTGGGACACCACTTGACAACCTCACAGACTTCATACCCACAGAGCGTACAGAAACAGAAACAGCTCCCTCCCTCCCAGAAGCCCAAAAGCACACGGCCACCCGCATGCTTTGCTCCAAGAGCCTCACCTGGCAGCTGGCTTGTTTCCCCTGCTTTCCCATGCCTTTCCTCCCTTCCAGCTGGCCCCAGAGAACGGGGGTGGAGAAAGCCTTTCTCGAGACAGGAGGCGCCCACCACAAGCACTGCCTGGAAGTAGCAAGGCAGAGGAGGCTCCTCAGCAAGCATCGTTCTTTGTCACCATTTGAACAAGAAGGACAGGCAGCTGTGCTCCAGCATCGGACCAAAGAGCCCAATTCCCTTGGAGCTTTGCTCCCAAGCAGGTCTTAGGCCCTTGCTGGCGCACGATCGCGTCCAGCCTTTCCTTTCTGCAGGGCAGTCTTCTGCCCTAGAGTTCTGTGCTGCTTCTACTGCTTTCTCTAGCCCTTAGGCTTCAAAAAGGGGACATGGCTGGCAGGTCCTGGGGACCTCATGCTACTCTCTCCTTTGGCGTGGCTGCAGGCTGGAGGGCAGAGTGTCACACGAGAAGGGGAACAGATTCCTGCCCATCTCTAAGGCGCTCACATGCACAGACTTGCAAGCTAGAGCAGGGCCCCGAGTGCCAGGGCAAAGTGCCCCTCAGCAGTGGCAGCTGCAGTTGGAGCTGCACAACTGCCCCGAGAGCCCCTTCCAGGAGGAGTGCCCCCAGATCTGTCGTGATGAGCAAAGAGAGGCACAGGAGAAGCAGGCCACTAGGCCAGGCACGGCATGTTAAGCTTGCCTCCAGCCCCTCCGCTGCACAGGACAAAAGGAAAACAAACACACCTCTCTCACCAGCCAGCTGGCACTTTACCTTTTCCCTCAGTCTGCTTGTTCTGCTCCCTGTCTTTTGCCGGCCCGCCTTTGGCAGCCTCCCGACACCCTCCGGAGGAAGATGCTGGTCGCACAGGCACAGGCGTGATGACCTCACCCTCACTCCTGGAAACAAGAAAGGGACGAGAGAGACGCTGACAGCAGAGCCTTGCAGAAACCTCCTCTACATGCTTGCCCTCCATCTAGAAAGAGAAAGTCACCAAAAGACTTGTTGGCCGCCCTTCACGTTGCAGTCGGACAGAGTCTACGCAAGAAACAACCCCTTCAAAGAGCTCCAAGAGCACAAGGTCACCCTCAGCCTTTTCTCCAAGAGCCTCACCTGGCAGGCAACTTCCTTCCTTTGCTTTTCCACTCCTCCTGCTTTCTCCCCCCAGCACCAGGTGACGCAGGTGGCAAAGGCCTTTCTTGAGCAAGCAGGCACGCAGCAGGAGCACTCCCTGCAGGCAGGAAAGGAGAAGGCTCTGCAGAAAGCGTCTTTGGGAGCACTTGGTCCAGAAGGACAGGCAGATCTGCTCCAGCACCGCATCAAACAGCCTGATCCCCCGGGAGCCGCGCTCTCTAAGAGCTCTTGCTCCCTAGCACGTCCTTGGCACACCTTAGCAGCCTCTTAGCAGTCCACCTTAGCAGCCTCTTAGCAGTCCTCTCCAGGCAATCTTGCTCCCCACCTTCACACGCCCGGCATCCGCCAGAGAGGCAGACCCCCTCCAGCGCTGACACCTCGGGCCCAAATGTCCTAAAGCGAAAGAGGAGCTTGCGCCGGCCACCAGGGCGCAGCACCCCGGGGCAAAACTCTCCCAGGCAGCACATCCTGACCAGGGCTCCAACCACCTACCTACTGCCGAGGACCAACGGAACAAACACGCGCACACACACAAACACACGCCCGCCTGCACACCCTCCTCTCGCTCGCCAGTCACCTGTGGCCTGACCTTTTCCGTCCGCCCGCTCTTCCTCTTTCGGGCGTGTCCGGGATCCCTTGCAGGAAGAGGCCACTTGCTGCTTCTCACGGGGAAGCTTCAACTCAAATCTGGAAATGACATGCTTAGGTCACAAACACAGGCCCTGTATGGATCGGGTGCCTTCCACACGATGCCTTTCCTCGGCCAGCCACACACAGCACATTCGGGAACCTTGGCTTTTGGAAGCCTCACCCACAAGAAGGAGACCAGTCACAGGAAAATGTGGCCCCCATTCCTCTCTAGGCCTAAGATTGGTTAGCAGTGCCAAACACCGCCACTATTGCCTGTTCCACCCTGGGGAGACCCCCAGAGTCCCAAGTACTTGCAGACAGCAAGCTAGGAAAGAGTTGCTCCGCAGCAAGTCCTTCCTGAGGAGACAAGCTCCAGCAGGACGCTGCTACCAAGCACGAGCTGAGAAGCAAACGTACCGTGGCAACATGAAGACGCTTCTGGGACCCATGTGGAAAGCCGCGCTCCTTCTTCCTTTTACCACCAGGTGTCTCGTCCCTGGCGTCTGAAACAGACACCGAGGTACGTGAGAGCGTGCCAGCGCCATTACTGCCTTGCTCCTAAAGGCAGCAAATCTTTCTTGGGCTCAGGGAAGATGCTGCCCCTGGGACACCCTGAAACAAAGCTGTCTTTCCAAATACTAGCCCTCAACGAGGAAAGCAGAAGATGCCCAGCTCAGAGTGCAGAAGGAGGAACACCGTTGCCAGGCGCTTTGCAAGGGCGAGACTCAAGACGGTCAAGGAGGACGCTCCTTCTCTCTGCCTGCAGACATCAGGCACAGGAGAAGGCGTGTGGTTCGCCAGGGTTTCTGCAGGCTGGCGTTTGCCTCTGGAAGGTCTTGCTCTGCCCCTTCTTGGAAAGACAACTCCTGGCTCAGGCGTGCTCTTAGCCCCACAGTGTCTCCAAGCATTCACATGCTTGCATCCATCGCGTGGAAGAGCAGAAAGAGCCGGCCCTTGCTCGGCCTCTGCCCGGTGGCTAAGACCTGCGGGTGCCAACTCCCTCATGGGGGTGCAAGCAGCTGGGCAGGGCCTGATGAGGGATCTTTGGGAACACAGCCTGACCCAAAGGCCCTGGCCCTGGCCCAGAGAACACGCTGGGCAGAGCCCCCCAAGACAGCAGCAGAGAGAAGGAAGAGACAGGCCCGGGAACCAGTGGCTGGGCTACAGCCTTCTTGCATCTCTCTGAGCAAATCTGCTGGCCCTCTGCAGGAGCGAGCCCTTCAGCTCTGACTGCTTTCACATCGCAGCTGCCTAAGGACACCTGGCAGCTTGCGCTCAAGGACAGGGCCCCACGAGAGAGCTGGGGAAGGGCGTTGGGCTGGCGCAAGGAGACATGCCAAGCAGCGGGCGGATGCACGCGTGGCCCAGAAGAGCCTCGCTCATGCCGCAAGGGCCTCCAGGGGCCCTGGGAAGGCCTGATTAGCGCCAGAGTCATCGACTTACCCCCAGCAGAGCTTCTAGCAGCTTTCCAGTGCCATCCATGCTGAGGAGGAAGTCGTCATAAAACCTCATTGTCACTTCCTTCTTCCGAACAGAAAGAATGCCAATGCCCTTGAAGACAAAGTCCACGTCCTGTCTTTTTGACATGGCCCAGAAGAACGCCATCGCGGTCTCATGTATGGAACACTGCACCGTTGTCAAAGGCATGCGGGCACACACGGAGAGATTCTTGTACTGCAGAGGGACTATTCTTACGTCACCTAGACCGCAGCAAAAGACGAACAACGTCACCTCGGCAGCAGGCTCCAAGAACAAGGGGACAAGACTTTCTGGCAAGACGCTGCTGCTACAGAGCAGGCTCTTGAATCCCCTGCTGCAGCGCCTAGGAGCGGTTTATGGAGTCCCTCCTGGGAAGAGGCCGAGCACTCTGCAAACTCACGGGCTCAGGGGGGCAGCAGTCATTTGGCCAGGGCAGGAAGCAAAAGAAGAAAACTAACCATCCCGTAGGAACCCTTGACCGGAGGGCAGGACAAGGCGGGCAGATGGGTGCAGGGCCCACGACAAAGGGCCCGGCGCCACGCCATTGTGCCCTCTGGCTAAGCCGATGCCACGTCGATAGATACAAGGGCGAAGCAAAGTGCAAGGACGGCACCGCAGCCCGTAAGGACCATTCGGCCCCTCTGGCCCTTGGTAGCCAGCAAAAGTCTCCCTGCGCTGCTGGGGCCAGCGGCCTATCCCTCCCACGCACCCCGCTGCAGGCGTATTACTAGCAAAGCACACCCGGGGGCCCCTCTGAGCACCTGCTCCTGGCTGGCCTGTCCAGCTCAAACAAGCCAAAGTTGCTCTCAGGCCACTTTGAGGCGTTCAGCCATGTCTTCAGAGCAGTTGGCCTGCCCCTCAAGCTTGGGGCAAGGGCAGGCAAAGGTTTTTAACCTGTCTTCTTACCAGGAATGTCTTCTTGAGCGCCCCTGGCCTGGTATTCCTGGGCAACAACCTCCGAAATACGAAACATGGGTCTCCGAACGATCGAAAGCTCCCCGTTCACGGAGCACTCGGAGTGCTTCAGAACATAGAACACCCCCACTCCTAGTATCTTGACACCCTGAGAACAGCAGCAAAGAGGGAGAGAAGGAACAAGCATCAGTAGCCTGGAGACACAAAAACTGTCCGATGGCTTGCCAGAGCGTGGGGGCTGCTGCTCTGCGCCCTGCCCACCCCTAGCATGCCGAGGGCAAGATGGGCCACTTGGGAAAGCTTTGGAGAGAAAGCACATACTCCAGACCTTTCTTTCCTCTTGCTCCTCTGCTCTCCTCAAAAATCTCTTTGCACAAGCAACAGCAGAGACAACATTCCTCCCCTCCATACAGGTGGGGGTGGGGGGGTGGCAGGGAGGGGAGCAGGGGGCATTTCCAACAGTGGGCACCAAGTCCTTGGCACTCTATGGCACAGGGATGTCAGGGCCAGGCAAACCGCCAGCCTTTCAGGAGGGGAGGAACAGGACACAAGACCCACCTTGTTCTCTGCCAAGCGCTCTAGAATGTATTCTGAGACGCTGTCCCAAATGCTAACAATCTCTGGAAAGCAAGGCAAAGAGGTATCATGCGCCAAGTCAGCAAGCTCACTACCTTTCAGCACCCCGCTCCCCAGGCAGGTGGCAAGTGCAGGTGAGATGAAACGTACCGCCACCCCAAGCCAAAACACGCAAGGCGCTCCCCAGGACGGCCCTTCCGGACCTCAGCCGCAAGGACACTGCAGGGACGCCTCCGCCCACTTCTAAGCAAGGCTCCTGTCCTTTCAGGTGGCCATGCCAAAGGGCGACCCACCCGCTCGGGAAACGGGGACTAGGTTCCCACAGCAGCGAGAAGACCGTGCAGTGCCTACCCACAGGAGTCACCCACGCTCAGGGCAGCCCCAGCTGCCTCCCCTGCAGGGACCATTTTCACCTCCATTCAACGCCTGCACACACACACGCTCTGCACGGCCACCCGAGCAGCCCCAGCCCTTTCAGCCAGCTGCCAGCTCAGGGCACGCAATCCCCACTGCGAGGCAACCCACGGCTTCTGCCTGCACGTGCCCTGGAAGGCACGGGCAGAGGAAGCTCCTCAGGACAACGAGCCAGCCGGCCCGGCTGCCAAACTCACCCCTGGGCTGCCAACGGTCGAGCGGCCTGCTCTCCCGTGCCACCCACTCGCCCTGCCCAGCCCTCCCCTACAGAGCCCAGCGCTTCCATTGCCTGTCTCGCAGCTCATACCGTCTACAGCCTTACCGTAACGGTTGAGATTCCTGAGCATTGGAAACATGTCATGCCACAGTTTCGCCATCTTCGCGCCCCCTCGCGCTCAATGGGGCCCTGTAGCAAGAGGGTGACGAGGAAACTTCTCCTCCCAGGAGCCGCCTCCGCCTCCTCCTCTGCACTTCCCCAGGTAGGCTCCAGCGCTGTCGCGCGGCCTCCCTTCGCCCTCTCGGTGCGCTGCAAAGCAGCTCCTCCAGAGAAGAGCGGTGGCGAGAGCAGCCCCAGCACCTGCACGTGCCAAGGCCTCGCAGGGAAGTGTGGGCAGGGCTCGGGGGCCCCGTGGCGGGAGGGGAGCTGTGACTGTGATGCGGCATGTCCCACTGTGAGCCCAGCCCGTGTCACCAAGGGGCTCACAGGCACCCTTACCGTCCAAAGCATTTCTCTTGGGCCCACAGGAGGGGCAATTTCACAGCCCCAGAGCAGCCAGACCGCAAAGGGGTTTCAGCAGGTCTCCGCTCTGACCTCCTGCTGCAAGTGCGGCTGACCAGAGCAGACTTCCCAGGCCCGGGCGCCACTGAGGGGCCACTGGCTCCATGGATTCCCCCACCACCCCGGGCCCCTGGGCCAGTGCTCCACCACCCTTAGGCTACAGCGCTTTTCCCCGTCTCTCATGGCAATTGCCCCCACTGCCACTACTGCCATTGCCCATCCTCCCGGCCCCCCCCACCCGGCACCTCTGGGAAGGCTCTGCCTCCACCCTCTCACCCCCCTCCCGTTAGGCCCCTGCCGCCTGATCCTCTTGCGCCTTCTCTTCTCCCGGCTCAACAGCCCCACGCCCTCAGCCTCTCCTCGCACTGCTGGGCTCCAGCTGCCCACCAGCTCCCAGCCTGCCCCACAACGAACGGCTCCTCCAGGGCCACGCTCCCTTCCTGGTGTCCCTGCCCCCCTGCAGCTCCCCCACGGGCCACAGTCCCCTCAGAGGCGCACCTCCTCTGGCATGAAGCGCCTCCTTCCAAAAATACCTCTCCAGCCATGTCCCCAGCAACGGCTCCTTGCACGGCTCGCCTTCGCTTCCTTCTGCTTTTCTCCAGAAACACGCCTCTGCACCCTTCTCCTCACGAGTGCCCCTTCGTGTGGCCTCCTGTGGCTCCACGGAGGCCGCCCCCAGCTGCGGGATCTGCGGCCCTGCCGCCGCATGCCCCAGGCAGGGGCCGGGCCTCGGTGCCCCGCTCCTCCCTCCCTCCCTCCCTCCCTGCCTGCCTGCCTGCCTGCCTGCCTGCCCGCCCGCTGCCCCAGCGTTGGGGGAAAGCCTTGCCCGGGCCCTGGGCGGCGCTGCGGGCTCCCTGCTGTGCCCAGAGCCCCCGGCCCCGCACGGGCAGCCCCGAGCAGCACGCCCAGGTGGCACTGCTTGCTGCGCAGTAAGGACTGGTGCCAGGGACTGTCGGGGATGGGGGAGGCCCCACTGCCCGCGGGGAGGCGGGAGGCAGGCAGCGTTGAGCCGGGGCCCGGCAGCCCACCGGGAGCTGGTGGGGGTGTGGGGCAGAGCCATAGCAAGGGAAGGGGCCAGAGTGCAGGAGGCAATCCCAGGTGCCCCTTCCCCGAGCAGAGGGGCCTGGGAGAAGGCAGGGGGTCAGGGCCGGGCCGGGGGCTGGTGGCCGGGTGCTTGGCAGCGCCATGCTGACCTGCTCATGCCAGGGCATGGCTGCTTTGCGCCGATTGCAGGCAGTGTCCCCCCGCGAAGGAGCTGGCCCCTGCTGGCTTCCCCTTGGGCCATGCAGCTGCCTGCCAGTGCTCAAGGTCCCGCCGGGGCTCCAGCGACGCTGGGAGAGGTGCCGAGGGGGCACCGGCTGCTGCTAGCAACGTCCCGGGGACCCCTGAGGCAGTGGCTGGTGCTGAGGGAAGGGCAGCGGGCAAGGAGCCGCAGGCAGCACTTGTTTGACCCATGCGTTGCCTCTGCTTGCAGGCCACACTGCCCAAGGCATTGGGACTTGAGCGCGGCAGCCAGGCGAGGCAGGGCAGCTGCCGCTGAGGCAGCAGAGCCAAGCCCCAAGCCCCTCCGCTCGGTGAGGCTTGGGAAGGGCAGAGCTGGGAGAAGCTGGTGCCCCTCAAACCTCGTTCTCCCAGCAGAGCAGAGGGCACGTAAGGCAGCGCTTTCAGCCAGTGAAAATTGCTGGCTCATGCCTTCCTTTTTCAGAGGCCTGGTTTGCGCAAGGCCAGCGGTGCTGCCTGCCCACCAGTGCCCACCCAGGCTGCGGTCGGAGGAGACCTGCTCCTTGCATTGGTCCCGACCAGAGTTCGGCACCAGAAGACACAGCCCCTGAGGGGGCACCGCAGCACACAAGTGTGGCTTGGCATGCCTGGCTCACCAGCAGAAAGGGACCATGCAGACTAAGGTGGAGTCAATCAGCCAGAACGGAGCACAGAGCAACAATACAGTTGAAAACACAAAGCCTAGCTAAGTGTGTGTGAGGTTCCCCGTGGGGAGCCCCGTGATGCTTCTGGGGAGGCCTTGGGCAGGGAGGTGCCTCCTGCCGAGGCCCCCGGCAGCTGGGATGCCGGCTGCAGGGCTTTCGGCAGCTCCAGCTTCCCTCTTCCTGCCCTGCCAGGGGTGAAGGCCAGGCTGCCTGCAGGGATGGGCTACTGCCGCCCCCAGGCCTCCTGAGGAGGGGCAGTGCAGCCCCAAAACCGCCTTGCAAAGCCGGCAGCCCTGGGCGTGGGCTGAGGTGGGTGCCAGGGTGCACGCTGGAGCGCAGACTCTGGGATCCACAGGCCTCCAAGGCCAGGGCCTGCAGGGCCAGGGCAGGGATGACGAGGCTCTGGGGCTCTGACCCTGCAAGAGAGACCGCAGGAACACCTTGTGCCGGCCCTGGGCTGAGAGCAGAGGGGAGCAGGAGGCTTCGTGGCCTCCACGCCCCAAACCAACAGCAAATTTGTGCCCAAAAGCTCTCAGAGGAGGCTTCAGTCCCGGTCAGCTGCCCGTGTCCTGCACTGATTTCGTATGCTCAAACCTTGTGATGGGCAGAAGGCAACATGCTTGTACCCCAAGGCAGCCCCCTTTAGTGGCCAAGCCAAGGACCTGCTCTTAGCATCACTGCAGGAGTAACCGTCTAATTAAAGGCTTGCAATTAGCCCACCTCCAATTAGTGCACAGCAACTCAAACAAAGGGTCTTCTTAAAGGACAAGTCTCCTTAATGCAACCTAAATGGTCCTACGTTCCCTGTGCAGGGGCGACCCTTCTAAATCCCCCACCGCCAAGGCTGCGGCGCACATGGGCATGGGCATGGGCATTGGCTTCAGGGTCCCAGCTCCTTCCTCAGTGGGAGGCGGCTGCTGCTGGTGGCTTCCTCCATCGCATAGTTGGGCTGACACTATTAAGCCTGCTCCTAATAGGCTCTCTTAAGGCTAATAATGTGGCATACATAGCCAACAAATGCTAGAAGGAGTCACCAAAACTAAAGCAGCACTTTAAAATGCAACTCCTACATTTAGCATCGAGGAAATAAGCCCCTCCACCTTACTCCCAATTTGACACTCTCGGGAGAGTGCTTTAGGGGATGCTAATGCGTGTTTTGCCCTTCCTTGCTCCAACACGGGTCAGGCTCAGCACAGTGGAGAGGGAAAGACTCTGGCGGGGCGGAGGGGGTGGGGTGCGAGCTTTGTGCTCGCCCAGGGCCCTGCACTGGCCCCCTCCTCTGTCCTGCCCCTGAACATCCCAGACTACGTTGGCTACAGTCGCCTGCTCCTTGCCAGGCCTTTGTGTTGACTCTGATGAGCCTTTGGGCGTTTCATGTCACTCTAGGAGCTGGAAGAGAGCCTGCCTCATGACACGGGGTTGCAAGGAGAGCCACTGGCCGTGGAAGAGGACTGCTTGCCTGGCCTTGCTCAGGAGTCCCATCCTGCCCACCCCGGGCATCTCTCTCTTTCCTGCCCGCTGACACGGTCTTTCTCCGGAGGGAAGCAGTGAGGCTACATCTCCGCACAGTGCTGGGTGGCCTGGGGAAGGCCGGGCACATGCCAAGCGGGGAGCTGGACACAGGTCTCCACCGAGTGCTGTCGGGGGGGCTGGCACCGGTGCCTGGGGCACGTGTGCTCCAGGCACTTCCCAAATAAGCTCCACTGGTGCGGCCTCCTCTTCACCTGGATGTTGAGTTCCAGGGCCTCCTGCCACGCCTCCTCCAGCAGGAACAGGGCCTGCGCAGGCGTACTGCTTTCCTGCCCTTCAGCCTGCTCCTGGTTGCTGGGGAATGCAGGTGTGCGGGCATGTCTGGGTGTCCTGCCTCATTTCAGCAGGGTCACTTGCTCCTGCTGGTTCCTTCTGTGGCCCCCACCTGGCCTCACAGAGCCCCACATCCTGCCCGTCAACCCCAAGGGGGACGCAAGGCCCTCAGCTCACCCAAGAGAGAACCCCCAACCTCCCTCTGCTCGTCCACCCACCCGCCTCAGCATATAGCACGGCCCAAGGCCCATCCCTGGGCCCTGGCACTGTCACGGTCCCTCTCCTGACCACAGGACCCACTGGCGCTGGTGAGTGCCCAAGCAGTTAGGCCGCTGTCTTTTCTCCCACGGCCAGTGACTTGCAGGGCTGTGCAGGACCCAGGAGTCCTGCTGGCCTGTCCCTCCATAACGTACCAGGGGCAGGGAGTCGCAGAGCTGCACCTCGGAGGTGCTCTGGGGCCTAGCAAGTGCAGGGGACCGGAGGGGGCCTGGGAGCATGCCTGGGGCCACTGGCACATCAGGACAGGGCAGGAGCCCAGGAGGGAGAATCCAAGCACACGGGTAGCAGGCCCGGCCGGCCCTGCCGAGCTCCACTGGGTTGAAGAGCGGCCCAGCAGGGGCTGTGCAGGGCGGGGAAATGGGGACTGCTCCCCAGCCTCACAGCCCCAGCCTGCGGGGCTGAGGGGCTGCCCTGGCCCACAGGGCCCTGGCACACGCGTTTGCACATGGGAAGGGAGGCATCTGCACCTCCAGGCAGCAGTCAGCGGCTGGCAGGGTAGGGAGACTACGGGCCCTGCGGCAGATGAGCAGAGCCCGTGGGAGCACAAGGAGCAGCCGAGGGCTGACGGAGGCCCAGGGACAAGCACGGCTCATCCCAGCTTTGCCTGCCTGGAGAGCCCTGCAGCTGCAGCAAAAAGCCAGGCATCTGCGCTCCCAGGTGGCCGGCCGCACCGCTCCACCCCACAGCAACTCCCTCCTTTGCCCTTCACCCTTCCCCATGCAACCCTGAGAAGGGCTCCAGCGTCCCTGCACACCAGCCCTCAGAGCACCCCTGGGGCTGTGGGCACGTCAGGTGCAGCTGTGTCCTGGCCACCATGGTGTGCACCGTGCAGTGTCTCTGTGCGTGTGGAGAGCGCGGGCGCGTGTGCGGATGCGTGTGCAGCGTCAATGGTGTGCCGGGCTGGCGCACGAGCACTGTGCAGGTGCAGGCCTGGCTGTGCGGGAGGGTCTTGGTGAGTGAGAGGTGTGAGCTGTGTGCGTAGCCGTCCTGTGGAGGGTAATGAAGGAAGGGGCATGTGTCTGTGCGTGTGTCTGTGCGCTGTGCTGAGAACGGGTTAGGCGGTGGTGTGCATGCACGTGCACTCTGTGGCGCGCGTGCCTGCATGCTGCGGCCCGTGTGTGGGCGATATTCTGTTCAGGCTCTACAAAATAACTGGAGGAGCACATGGGTTTGTACAGCTCTTCCTTTCATCTTTCAGGAGCACGCTTCCAGACTTCGCCGCAATAGTCACGTTTCCTCTGCACCACCAGCAAGTCCTGGTCCCTTTCCCTTTGAGCCTGGAGAGTCATCCGCTGCCCAGGGCTAGGGCATGGAAAAGGAACCGTTTGGTTTCAGGCACAGGCAGAAGGGCACGGAAATGCTGCAGGCCTAGCGCAGGGCACATCTTCTGGCCTCTGCCTCTGCTGGCATTCCTATGCTTTCTCGGATGGGCGAGGGGCCCCCTGGGGTGCGAGGCAAGGACATGACCACATGACTACCACGGGCAGGTAATCAGCCTGCACAGGAGTCAGGCGCGGGATGAGACTTTGGCCCAAACTGGCATCAAAGCACACGGCAAGGCCTCCACGTGTGGAGACTTGGGGAGGCAAGGACGGAGCGTGCCTTTGGAAAAGGGAGAGCCAAAGCGTCGCTCCAGGAATCCTGTCACCTTGGGTAGCCCCCGTGTTCTGGTCCCACCTGGGAATCCTACCCCTGAGAGCCCAACACCTGCCCCTGGGCTGGAAGGCTGCCTGCTCCCAGGCCACAGCCTCCAAAGCCTGTTGCTCTCCCTCGACGGGTGCCAGAAAAAGACCCCCCCCCCTCCCCTCCTCTGGGCTCCTCCTGGGTGTGGAAGGAAGGCCAGTGCAGGGGAAGGCAAAACAGCACCCCCAGCTGGAGAAATTTACCAGAGGAAGCGCTTCTCTTGGGAATTCCTCTGCCGATTCAGCTCTACCCTCTGCTTCCACTCTTCCCGACGCGCTTGGTAAGTCTCCAAGACTTGCAGGGTGTGGCTTGCTCGTACAGAAAGCTGCCTGCAAGAGCAGGGAAAAAGTTCCCTCTCCCCTTCTGGCTGAGGCCCTCCTGCCTCTCCCCTCCACCAGCCCCTGCACACCCGCTCCCGCTGGCGGTGCCCGCAGCCTTCAACTTGCCCCATGCAGCTTGGGGCTGCCTGGCATTGGGGCCTTGCCCAAGGCATTGCCACGTCAACAGAAATCAGGGGACACCATACCCAGCCCCATGGCTCAGGAAATGCGCTTCCTCACACCTCGGACAGGTGCTGCCACTGCACCTTTCCAGGCCGGGGCTGGGGCCGGGGCCGGGGCCCGGGCCCGGGCACACTTACTCTTTGTGCAGCCGCGGCAGTCTCTCGGGCTTCCTCTTCTCTGCTCGGGGCACGAAGGCAGCAGTGCTCGCCTCTTTCCCAAGCGGGGGCCCTGGTGAGGCTGGCCGAACCTCCGGCAGTGGTTCAGCATGCCGCCAAGCCTGCATTGGCGCCAGAGGACAACTCTGAAGCTGCTTCTCACCTCCCTCACGTGCTCTCAACTCTCAGCACGGGGAGAAGCCAGCCACTACAGGGCCTGTGCGTCCCCCCAGCACACTTGTGTCTGCTTTGCCCTCAGAAAGCCCCATGAGGAGCACAGCGCCAGGCAGGGACCCTGCACTCGTAGCCTGGCCACGCTTCACCACACTTCCCTGCTGGCCCCTCTGCTTACCTGTGCTGCCTTGTGCTGATGCCCGCAAGCAGGAATTGCAGTTCGAGGTCTGCCTTGAGCAGGTCCTTCCTGCTTGCCGTCCTCTTCCGCCTTAGAGGAGCTCTCCCGAATTGTCTGCAGCCGGCTAAAAACACACAAGCCGCGTGAGGTGACTGGAGTTCCGGATGAGGCTGTTCTGCATCTTGCGCTCACAAGCGGCTCGGGGCCAGCCTCTGCAGCACAAGGCAGTTCTGCTGGAGCATTTGGTGTAGCTGAGTCCTTGCGTTCATGTCAACAGTGAGGAAAGAAAGCCTTGAGCTGCAGCACTGGCAGCGGGCCCAGGAGGCCCTAAGGAAAGCTCGGGATGCCCCAGTGTGGGCCCTCTCTGGGTGGCACAAGGGGAAAACCAATGCCGTTTGCAGCACCCAGAGCCTGCAGAGACCACTAGGCACCTCCTGCCAAAGGCACTGAAGTCAGGGACGTGCTCAGAAAGACTCTGTTTTGGGGTGAAACGGGACTATTAGTGGGGGAGCCACTGTCGGGGAAGGAGGAAGTGTACTAGGCACACAAGCAAGCCCGGCATGCAGTTCTCTCTGGTATGTAGTTCTCTCTGGCACTCCTCCTGTGCCAGACAACCGCCACACCCCTGCCCCTGCCACCCCAGCCCAACAACCTTCGGAAGAAATTCACAGGCATTACGTCCAACCTAAAAAGCAGGGAAAACAGACCCTACTCTCTGCTGCTGGGGCAGGGGCTTCTGACTTTCACATTCCTCTGAGAAGTGCTCTCATTCCCACTGCAACCAAAGGAGGGCCCTTCACACCCATAGGGGAGCAGAAAAACACCCGCCACTGCTGCAGTACTTCTTGCATCAACGCCAGTCCCTGGGACACCACTTGACAACCTCACAGACTTCATACCCACAGAGCGTACAGAAACAGAAACAGCTCCCTCCCTCCCAGAAGCCCAAAAGCACACGGCCACCCGCATGCTTTGCTCCAAGAGCCTCACCTGGCAGCTGGCTTGTTTCCCCTGCTTTCCCATGCCTTTCCTCCCTTCCAGCTGGCCCCAGAGAACGGGGGTGGAGAAAGCCTTTCTCGAGACAGGAGGCGCCCACCACAAGCACTGCCTGGAAGTAGCAAGGCAGAGGAGGCTCCTCAGCAAGCATCGTTCTTTGTCACCATTTGAACAAGAAGGACAGGCAGCTGTGCTCCAGCATCGGACCAAAGAGCCCAATTCCCTTGGAGCTTTGCTCCCAAGCAGGTCTTAGGCCCTTGCTGGCGCACGATCGCGTCCAGCCTTTCCTTTCTGCAGGGCAGTCTTCTGCCCTAGAGTTCTGTGCTGCTTCTACTGCTTTCTCTAGCCCTTAGGCTTCAAAAAGGGGACATGGCTGGCAGGTCCTGGGGACCTCATGCTACTCTCTCCTTTGGCGTGGCTGCAGGCTGGAGGGCAGAGTGTCACACGAGAAGGGGAACAGATTCCTGCCCATCTCTAAGGCGCTCACATGCACAGACTTGCAAGCTAGAGCAGGGCCCCGAGTGCCAGGGCAAAGTGCCCCTCAGCAGTGGCAGCTGCAGTTGGAGCTGCACAACTGCCCCGAGAGCCCCTTCCAGGAGGAGTGCCCCCAGATCTGTCGTGATGAGCAAAGAGAGGCACAGGAGAAGCAGGCCACTAGGCCAGGCACGGCATGTTAAGCTTGCCTCCAGCCCCTCCGCTGCACAGGACAAAAGGAAAACAAACACACCTCTCTCACCAGCCAGCTGGCACTTTACCTTTTCCCTCAGTCTGCTTGTTCTGCTCCCTGTCTTTTGCCGGCCCGCCTTTGGCAGCCTCCCGACACCCTCCGGAGGAAGATGCTGGTCGCACAGGCACAGGCGTGATGACCTCACCCTCACTCCTGGAAACAAGAAAGGGACGAGAGAGACGCTGACAGCAGAGCCTTGCAGAAACCTCCTCTACATGCTTGCCCTCCATCTAGAAAGAGAAAGTCACCAAAAGACTTGTTGGCCGCCCTTCACGTTGCAGTCGGACAGAGTCTACGCAAGAAACAACCCCTTCAAAGAGCTCCAAGAGCACAAGGTCACCCTCAGCCTTTTCTCCAAGAGCCTCACCTGGCAGGCAACTTCCTTCCTTTGCTTTTCCACTCCTCCTGCTTTCTCCCCCCAGCACCAGGTGACGCAGGTGGCAAAGGCCTTTCTTGAGCAAGCAGGCACGCAGCAGGAGCACTCCCTGCAGGCAGGAAAGGAGAAGGCTCTGCAGAAAGCGTCTTTGGGAGCACTTGGTCCAGAAGGACAGGCAGATCTGCTCCAGCACCGCATCAAACAGCCTGATCCCCCGGGAGCCGCGCTCTCTAAGAGCTCTTGCTCCCTAGCACGTCCTTGGCACACCTTAGCAGCCTCTTAGCAGTCCACCTTAGCAGCCTCTTAGCAGTCCTCTCCAGGCAATCTTGCTCCCCACCTTCACACGCCCGGCATCCGCCAGAGAGGCAGACCCCCTCCAGCGCTGACACCTCGGGCCCAAATGTCCTAAAGCGAAAGAGGAGCTTGCGCCGGCCACCAGGGCGCAGCACCCCGGGGCAAAACTCTCCCAGGCAGCACATCCTGACCAGGGCTCCAACCACCTACCTACTGCCGAGGACCAACGGAACAAACACGCGCACACACACAAACACACGCCCGCCTGCACACCCTCCTCTCGCTCGCCAGTCACCTGTGGCCTGACCTTTTCCGTCCGCCCGCTCTTCCTCTTTCGGGCGTGTCCGGGATCCCTTGCAGGAAGAGGCCACTTGCTGCTTCTCACGGGGAAGCTTCAACTCAAATCTGGAAATGACATGCTTAGGTCACAAACACAGGCCCTGTATGGATCGGGTGCCTTCCACACGATGCCTTTCCTCGGCCAGCCACACACAGCACATTCGGGAACCTTGGCTTTTGGAAGCCTCACCCACAAGAAGGAGACCAGTCACAGGAAAATGTGGCCCCCATTCCTCTCTAGGCCTAAGATTGGTTAGCAGTGCCAAACACCGCCACTATTGCCTGTTCCACCCTGGGGAGACCCCCAGAGTCCCAAGTACTTGCAGACAGCAAGCTAGGAAAGAGTTGCTCCGCAGCAAGTCCTTCCTGAGGAGACAAGCTCCAGCAGGACGCTGCTACCAAGCACGAGCTGAGAAGCAAACGTACCGTGGCAACATGAAGACGCTTCTGGGACCCATGTGGAAAGCCGCGCTCCTTCTTCCTTTTACCACCAGGTGTCTCGTCCCTGGCGTCTGAAACAGACACCGAGGTACGTGAGAGCGTGCCAGCGCCATTACTGCCTTGCTCCTAAAGGCAGCAAATCTTTCTTGGGCTCAGGGAAGATGCTGCCCCTGGGACACCCTGAAACAAAGCTGTCTTTCCAAATACTAGCCCTCAACGAGGAAAGCAGAAGATGCCCAGCTCAGAGTGCAGAAGGAGGAACACCGTTGCCAGGCGCTTTGCAAGGGCGAGACTCAAGACGGTCAAGGAGGACGCTCCTTCTCTCTGCCTGCAGACATCAGGCACAGGAGAAGGCGTGTGGTTCGCCAGGGTTTCTGCAGGCTGGCGTTTGCCTCTGGAAGGTCTTGCTCTGCCCCTTCTTGGAAAGACAACTCCTGGCTCAGGCGTGCTCTTAGCCCCACAGTGTCTCCAAGCATTCACATGCTTGCATCCATCGCGTGGAAGAGCAGAAAGAGCCGGCCCTTGCTCGGCCTCTGCCCGGTGGCTAAGACCTGCGGGTGCCAACTCCCTCATGGGGGTGCAAGCAGCTGGGCAGGGCCTGATGAGGGATCTTTGGGAACACAGCCTGACCCAAAGGCCCTGGCCCTGGCCCAGAGAACACGCTGGGCAGAGCCCCCCAAGACAGCAGCAGAGAGAAGGAAGAGACAGGCCCGGGAACCAGTGGCTGGGCTACAGCCTTCTTGCATCTCTCTGAGCAAATCTGCTGGCCCTCTGCAGGAGCGAGCCCTTCAGCTCTGACTGCTTTCACATCGCAGCTGCCTAAGGACACCTGGCAGCTTGCGCTCAAGGACAGGGCCCCACGAGAGAGCTGGGGAAGGGCGTTGGGCTGGCGCAAGGAGACATGCCAAGCAGCGGGCGGATGCACGCGTGGCCCAGAAGAGCCTCGCTCATGCCGCAAGGGCCTCCAGGGGCCCTGGGAAGGCCTGATTAGCGCCAGAGTCATCGACTTACCCCCAGCAGAGCTTCTAGCAGCTTTCCAGTGCCATCCATGCTGAGGAGGAAGTCGTCATAAAACCTCATTGTCACTTCCTTCTTCCGAACAGAAAGAATGCCAATGCCCTTGAAGACAAAGTCCACGTCCTGTCTTTTTGACATGGCCCAGAAGAACGCCATCGCGGTCTCATGTATGGAACACTGCACCGTTGTCAAAGGCATGCGGGCACACACGGAGAGATTCTTGTACTGCAGAGGGACTATTCTTACGTCACCTAGACCGCAGCAAAAGACGAACAACGTCACCTCGGCAGCAGGCTCCAAGAACAAGGGGACAAGACTTTCTGGCAAGACGCTGCTGCTACAGAGCAGGCTCTTGAATCCCCTGCTGCAGCGCCTAGGAGCGGTTTATGGAGTCCCTCCTGGGAAGAGGCCGAGCACTCTGCAAACTCACGGGCTCAGGGGGGCAGCAGTCATTTGGCCAGGGCAGGAAGCAAAAGAAGAAAACTAACCATCCCGTAGGAACCCTTGACCGGAGGGCAGGACAAGGCGGGCAGATGGGTGCAGGGCCCACGACAAAGGGCCCGGCGCCACGCCATTGTGCCCTCTGGCTAAGCCGATGCCACGTCGATAGATACAAGGGCGAAGCAAAGTGCAAGGACGGCACCGCCGCCTGTAAGGACCATTCGGCCCCTCTGGCCCTTGGTAGCCAGCAAAAGTCTCCCTGCGCTGCTGGGGCCAGCGGCCTATCCCTCCCACGCACCCCGCTGCAGGCGTATTACTAGCAAAGCACACCCGGGGGCCCCTCTGAGCACCTGCTCCTGGCTGGCCTGTCCAGCTCAAACAAGCCAAAGTTGCTCTCAGGCCACTTTGAGGCGTTCAGCCATGTCTTCAGAGCAGTTGGCCTGCCCCTCAAGCTTGGGGCAAGGGCAGGCAAAGGTTTTTAACCTGTCTTCTTACCAGGAATGTCTTCTTGAGCGCCCCTGGCCTGGTATTCCTGGGCAACAACCTCCGAAATACGAAACATGGGTCTCCGAACGATCGAAAGCTCCCCGTTCACGGAGCACTCGGAGTGCTGAAGAACATAGAACACCCCCACTCCTAGTATCTTGACACCCTGAGAACAGCAGCAAAGAGGGAGAGAAGGAACAAGCATCAGTAGCCTGGAGACACAAAAACTGTCCGATGGCTTGCCAGAGCGTGGGGGCTGCTGCTCTGCGCCCTGCCCACCCCTAGCATGCCGAGGGCAAGATGGGCCACTTGGGAAAGCTTTGGAGAGAAAGCACATACTCCAGACCTTTCTTTCCTCTTGCTCCTCTGCTCTCCTCAAAAATCTCTTTGCACAAGCAACAGCAGAGACAACATTCCTCCCCTCCATACAGGTGGGGGTGGGGGGGTGGCAGGGAGGGGAGCAGGGGGCATTTCCAACAGTGGGCACCAAGTCCTTGGCACTCTATGGCACAGGGATGTCAGGGCCAGGCAAACCGCCAGCCTTTCAGGAGGGGAGGAACAGGACACAAGACCCACCTTGTTCTCTGCCAAGCGCTCTAGAATGTATTCTGAGACGCTGTCCCAAATGCTAACAATCTCTGGAAAGCAAGGCAAAGAGGTATCATGCGCCAAGTCAGCAAGCTCACTACCTTTCAGCACCCCGCTCCCCAGGCAGGTGGCAAGTGCAGGTGAGATGAAACGTACCGCCACCCCAAGCCAAAACACGCAAGGCGCTCCCCAGGACGGTCCTTCCGGACCTCAGCCGCAAGGACACTGCAGGGACGCCTCCGCCCACTTCTAAGCAAGGCTCCTGTCCTTTCAGGTGGCCATGCCAAAGGGCGACCCACCCGCTCGGGAAACGGGGACTAGGTTCCCACAGCAGCGAGAAGACCGTGCAGTGCCTACCCACAGGAGTCACCCACGCTCAGGGCAGCCCCAGCTGCCTCCCCTGCAGGGACCATTTTCACCTCCATTCAACGCCTGCACACACACACGCTCTGCACGGCCACCCGAGCAGCCCCAGCCCTTTCAGCCAGCTGCCAGCTCAGGGCACGCAATCCCCACTGCGAGGCAACCCACGGCTTCTGCCTGCACGTGCCCTGGAAGGCACGGGCAGAGGAAGCTCCTCAGGACAACGAGCCAGCCGGCCCGGCTGCCAAACTCACCCCTGGGCTGCCAACGGTCGAGCGGCCTGCTCTCCCGTGCCACCCACTCGCCCTGCCCAGCCCTCCCCTACAGAGCCCAGCGCTTCCATTGCCTGTCTCGCAGCTCATACCGTCTACAGCCTTACCGTAACGGTTGAGATTCCTGAGCATTGGAAACATGTCATGCCACAGTTTCGCCATCTTCGCGCCCCCTCGCGCTCAATGGGGCCCTGTAGCAAGAGGGTGACGAGGAAACTTCTCCTCCCAGGAGCCGCCTCCGCCTCCTCCTCTGCACTTCCCCAGGTAGGCTCCAGCGCTGTCGCGCGGCCTCCCTTCGCCCTCTCGGTGCGCTGCAAAGCAGCTCCTCCAGAGAAGAGCGGTGGCGAGAGCAGCCCCAGCACCTGCACGTGCCAAGGCCTCGCAGGGAAGTGTGGGCAGGGCTCGGGGGCCCCGTGGCGGGAGGGGAGCTGTGACTGTGATGCGGCATGTCCCACTGTGAGCCCAGCCCGTGTCACCAAGGGGCTCACAGGCACCCTTACCGTCCAAAGCATTTCTCTTGGGCCCACAGGAGGGGCAATTTCACAGCCCCAGAGCAGCCAGACCGCAAAGGGGTTTCAGCAGGTCTCCGCTCTGACCTCCTGCTGCAAGTGCGGCTGACCAGAGCAGACTTCCCAGGCCCGGGCGCCACTGAGGGGCCACTGGCTCCATGGATTCCCCCACCACCCCGGGCCCCTGGGCCAGTGCTCCACCACCCTTAGGCTACAGCGCTTTTCCCCGTCTCTCATGGCAATTGCCCCCACTGCCACTACTGCCATTGCCCATCCTCCCGGCCCCCCCCACCCGGCACCTCTGGGAAGGCTCTGCCTCCACCCTCTCACCCCCCTCCCGTTAGGCCCCTGCCGCCTGATCCTCTTGCGCCTTCTCTTCTCCCGGCTCAACAGCCCCACGCCCTCAGCCTCTCCTCGCACTGCTGGGCTCCAGCTGCCCACCAGCTCCCAGCCTGCCCCACAACGAACGGCTCCTCCAGGGCCACGCTCCCTTCCTGGTGTCCCTGCCCCCCTGCAGCTCCCCCACGGGCCACAGTCCCCTCAGAGGCGCACCTCCTCTGGCATGAAGCGCCTCCTTCCAAAAATACCTCTCCAGCCATGTCCCCAGCAACGGCTCCTTGCACGGCTCGCCTTCGCTTCCTTCTGCTTTTCTCCAGAAACACGCCTCTGCACCCTTCTCCTCACGAGTGCCCCTTCGTGTGGCCTCCTGTGGCTCCACGGAGGCCGCCCCCAGCTGCGGGATCTGCGGCCCTGCCGCCGCATGCCCCAGGCAGGGGCCGGGCCTCGGGCCTCGGTGCCCCGCTCCTCCCTCCCTCCCTCCCTCCCTCCCTGCCTGCCTGCCTGCCTGCCTGCCTGCCTGCCCGCCCGCTGCCCCAGCGTTGGGGGAAAGCCTTGCCCGGGCCCTGGGCGGCGCTGCGGGCTCCCTGCTGTGCCCAGAGCCCCCGGCCCCGCACAGGCAGCCCCGAGCAGCACGCCCAGGTGGCACTGCTTGCTGCGCAGTAAGGACTGGTGCCAGGGACTGTCGGGGATGGGGGAGGCCCCACTGCCCGCGGGGAGGCGGGAGGCAGGCAGCGTTGAGCCGGGGCCCGGCAGCCCACCGGGAGCTGGTGGGGGTGTGGGGCAGAGCCATAGCAAGGGAAGGGGCCAGAGTGCAGGAGGCAATCCCAGGTGCCCCTTCCCCGAGCAGAGGGGCCTGGGAGAAGGCAGGGGGTCAGGGCCGGGCCGGGGGCTGGTGGCCGGGTGCTTGGCAGCGCCATGCTGACCTGCTCATGCCAGGGCATGGCTGCTTTGCGCCGATTGCAGGCAGTGTCCCCCCGCGAAGGAGCTGGCCCCTGCTGGCTTCCCCTTGGGCCATGCAGCTGCCTGCCAGTGCTCAAGGTCCCGCCGGGGCTCCAGCGACGCTGGGAGAGGTGCCGAGGGGGCACCGGCTGCTGCTAGCAACGTCCCGGGGACCCCTGAGGCAGTGGCTGGTGCTGAGGGAAGGGCAGCGGGCAAGGAGCCGCAGGCAGCACTTGTTTGACCCATGCGTTGCCTCTGCTTGCAGGCCACACTGCCCAAGGCATTGGGACTTGAGCGCGGCAGCCAGGCGAGGCAGGGCAGCTGCCGCTGAGGCAGCAGAGCCAAGCCCCAAGCCCCTCCGCTCGGTGAGGCTTGGGAAGGGCAGAGCTGGGAGAAGCTGGTGCCCCTCAAACCTCGTTCTCCCAGCAGAGCAGAGGGCACGTAAGGCAGCGCTTTCAGCCAGTGAAAATTGCTGGCTCATGCCTTCCTTTTTCAGAGGCCTGGTTTGCGCAAGGCCAGCGGTGCTGCCTGCCCACCAGTGCCCACCCAGGCTGCGGTCGGAGGAGACCTGCTCCTTGCATTGGTCCCGACCAGAGTTCGGCACCAGAAGACACAGCCCCTGAGGGGGCACCGCAGCACACAAGTGTGGCTTGGCATGCCTGGCTCACCAGCAGAAAGGGACCATGCAGACTAAGGTGGAGTCAATCAGCCAGAACGGAGCACAGAGCAACAATACAGTTGAAAACACAAAGCCTAGCTAAGTGTGTGTGAGGTTCCCCGTGGGGAGCCCCGTGATGCTTCTGGGGAGGCCTTGGGCAGGGAGGTGCCTCCTGCCGAGGCCCCCGGCAGCTGGGATGCCGGCTGCAGGGCTTTCGGCAGCTCCAGCTTCCCTCTTCCTGCCCTGCCAGGGGTGAAGGCCAGGCTGCCTGCAGGGATGGGCTACTGCCGCCCCCAGGCCTCCTGAGGAGGGGCAGTGCAGCCCCAAAACCGCCTTGCAAAGCCGGCAGCCCTGGGCGTGGGCTGAGGTGGGTGCCAGGGTGCACGCTGGAGCGCAGACTCTGGGATCCACAGGCCTCCAAGGCCAGGGCCTGCAGGGCCAGGGCAGGGATGACGAGGCTCTGGGGCTCTGACCCTGCAAGAGAGACCGCAGGAACACCTTGTGCCGGCCCTGGGCTGAGAGCAGAGGGGAGCAGGAGGCTTCGTGGCCTCCACGCCCCAAACCAACAGCAAATTTGTGCCCAAAAGCTCTCAGAGGAGGCTTCAGTCCCGGTCAGCTGCCCGTGTCCTGCACTGATTTCGTATGCTCAAACCTTGTGATGGGCAGAAGGCAACATGCTTGTACCCCAAGGCAGCCCCCTTTAGTGGCCAAGCCAAGGACCTGCTCTTAGCATCACTGCAGGAGTAACCGTCTAATTAAAGGCTTGCAATTAGCCCACCTCCAATTAGTGCACAGCAACTCAAACAAAGGGTCTTCTTAAAGGACAAGTCTCCTTAATGCAACCTAAATGGTCCTACGTTCCCTGTGCAGGGGCGACCCTTCTAAATCCCCCACCGCCAAGGCTGCGGCGCACATGGGCATGGGCATGGGCATTGGCTTCAGGGTCCCAGCTCCTTCCTCAGTGGGAGGCGGCTGCTGCTGGTGGCTTCCTCCATCGCATAGTTGGGCTGACACTATTAAGCCTGCTCCTAATAGGCTCTCTTAAGGCTAATAATGTGGCATACATAGCCAACAAATGCTAGAAGGAGTCACCAAAACTAAAGCAGCACTTTAAAATGCAACTCCTACATTTAGCATCGAGGAAATAAGCCCCTCCACCTTACTCCCAATTTGACACTCTCGGGAGAGTGCTTTAGGGGATGCTAATGCGTGTTTTGCCCTTCCTTGCTCCAACACGGGTCAGGCTCAGCACAGTGGAGAGGGAAAGACTCTGGCGGGGCGGAGGGGGTGGGGTGCGAGCTTTGTGCTCGCCCAGGGCCCTGCACTGGCCCCCTCCTCTGTCCTGCCCCTGAACATCCCAGACTACGTTGGCTACAGTCGCCTGCTCCTTGCCAGGCCTTTGTGTTGACTCTGATGAGCCTTTGGGCGTTTCATGTCACTCTAGGAGCTGGAAGAGAGCCTGCCTCATGACACGGGGTTGCAAGGAGAGCCACTGGCCGTGGAAGAGGACTGCTTGCCTGGCCTCGCTCAGGAGTCCCATCCTGCCCACCCCGGGCATCTCTCTCTTTCCTGCCCGCTGACACGGTCTTTCTCCGGAGGGAAGCAGTGAGGCTACATCTCCGCACAGTGCTGGGTGGCCTGGGGAAGGCCGGGCACATGCCAAGCGGGGAGCTGGACACAGGTCTCCACCGAGTGCTGTCGGGGGGGCTGGCACCGGTGCCTGGGGCACGTGTGCTCCAGGCACTTCCCAAATAAGCTCCACTGGTGCGGCCTCCTCTTCACCTGGATGTTGAGTTCCAGGGCCTCCTGCCACGCCTCCTCCAGCAGGAACAGGGCCTGCGCAGGCGTACTGCTTTCCTGCCCTTCAGCCTGCTCCTGGTTGCTGGGGAATGCAGGTGTGCGGGCATGTCCGGGTGTCCTGCCTCATTTCAGCAGGGTCACTTGCTCCTGCTGGTTCCTTCTGTGGCCCCCACCTGGCCTCACAGAGCCCCACATCCTGCCCGTCAACCCCAAGGGGGACGCAAGGCCCTCAGCTCACCCAAGAGAGAACCCCCAACCTCCCTCTGCTCGTCCACCCACCCGCCTCAGCATATAGCACGGCCCAAGGCCCATCCCTGGGCCCTGGCACTGTCACGGTCCCTCTCCTGACCACAGGACCCACTGGCGCTGGTGAGTGCCCAAGCAGTTAGGCCGCTGTCTTTTCTCCCACGGCCAGTGACTTGCAGGGCTGTGCAGGACCCAGGAGTCCTGCTGGCCTGTCCCTCCATAACGTACCAGGGGCAGGGAGTCGCAGAGCTGCACCTCGGAGGTGCTCTGGGGCCTAGCAAGTGCAGGGGACCGGAGGGGGCCTGGGAGCATGCCTGGGGCCACTGGCACATCAGGACAGGGCAGGAGCCCAGGAGGGAGAATCCAAGCACACGGGTAGCAGGCCCGGCCGGCCCTGCCGAGCTCCACTGGGTTGAAGAGCGGCCCAGCAGGGGCTGTGCAGGGCGGGGAAATGGGGACTGCTCCCCAGCCTCACAGCCCCAGCCTGCGGGGCTGAGGGGCTGCCCTGGCCCACAGGGCCCTGGCCCACGCGTTTGCACATGGGAAGGGAGGCATCTGCACCTCCAGGCAGCAGTCAGCGGCTGGCAGGGTAGGGAGACTACGGGCCCTGCGGCAGATGAGCAGAGCCCGTGGGAGCACAAGGAGCAGCCGAGGGCTGACGGAGGCCCAGGGACAAGCACGGCTCATCCCAGCTTTGCCTGCCTGGAGAGCCCTGCAGCTGCAGCAAAAAGCCAGGCATCTGCGCTCCCAGGTGGCCGGCCGCACCGCTCCACCCCACAGCAACTCCCTCCTTTGCCCTTCACCCTTCCCCATGCAACCCTGAGAAGGGCTCCAGCGTCCCTGCACACCAGCCCTCAGAGCACCCCTGGGGCTGTGGGCACGTCAGGTGCAGCTGTGTCCTGGCCACCATGGTGTGCACCGTGCAGTGTCTCTGTGCGTGTGGAGAGCGCGGGCGCGTGTGCGGATGCGTGTGCAGCGTCAATGGTGTGCCGGGCTGGCGCACGAGCACTGTGCAGGTGCAGGCCTGGCTGTGCGGGAGGGTCTTGGTGAGTGAGAGGTGTGAGCTGTGTGCGTAGCCGTCCTGTGGAGGGTAATGAAGGAAGGGGCATGTGTCTGTGCGTGTGTCTGTGCGCTGTGCTGAGAACGGGTTAGGCGGTGGTGTGCATGCACGTGCACTCTGTGGCGCGCGTGCCTGCATGCTGCGGCCCGTGTGTGGGCGATATTCTGTTCAGGCTCTACAAAATAACTGGAGGAGCACATGGGTTTGTACAGCTCTTCCTTTCATCTTTCAGGAGCACGCTTCCAGACTTCGCCGCAATAGTCACGTTTCCTCTGCACCACCAGCAAGTCCTGGTCCCTTTCCCTTTGAGCCTGGAGAGTCATCCGCTGCCCAGGGCTAGGGCACGGAAAAGGAACCGTTTGGTTTCAGGCACAGGCAGAAGGGCACGGAAATGCTGCAGGCCTAGCGCAGGGCACATCTTCTGGCCTCTGCCTCTGCTGGCATTCCTATGCTTTCTCGGATGGGCGAGGGGCCCCCTGGGGTGCGAGGCAAGGACATGACCACATGACTACCACGGGCAGGTAATCAGCCTGCACAGGAGTCAGGCGCGGGATGAGACTTTGGCCCAAACTGGCATCAAAGCACACGGCAAGGCCTCCACGTGTGGAGACTTGGGGAGGCAAGGACGGAGCGTGCCTTTGGAAAAGGGAGAGCCAAAGCGTCGCTCCAGGAATCCTGTCACCTTGGGTCGCCCCCGTGTTCTGGTCCCACCTGGGAATCCTACCCCTGAGAGCCCAACACCTGCCCCTGGGCTGGAAGGCTGCCTGCTCCCAGGCCACAGCCTCCAAAGCCTGTTGCTCTCCCTCGACGGGTGCCAGCAAAAGAACCCCCCCCCCCCCTCCTCTGGGCTCCTCCTGGGTGTGGAAGGAAGGCCAGTGCAGGGGAAGGCAAAACAGCACCCCCAGCTGGAGAAATTTACCAGAGGAAGCGCTTCTCTTGGGAATTCCTCTGCCGATTCAGCTCTACCCTCTGCTTCCACTCTTCCCGACGCGCTTGGTAAGTCTCCAAGACTTGCAGGGTGTGGCTTGCTCGTACAGAAAGCTGCCTGCAAGAGCAGGGAAAAAGTTCCCTCTCCCCTTCTGGCTGAGGCCCTCCTGCCTCTCCCCTCCACCAGCCCCTGCACACCCGCTCCCGCTGGCGGTGCCCGCAGCCTTCAACTTGCCCCATGCAGCTTGGGGCTGCCTGGCATCGGGGCCTTGCCCAAGGCATTGCCACGTCAACAGAAATCAGGGGACACCATACCCAGCCCCATGGCTCAGGAACTGCGCTTCCTCACACCTCGGACAGGTGCTGCCACTGCACCTTTCCAGGCCGGGGCTGGGGCCGGGGCCGGGGCCCGGGCCCGGGCACACTTACTCTTTGTGCAGCCGCGGCAGTCTCTCGGGCTTCCTCTTCTCTGCTCGGGGCACGAAGGCAGCAGTGCTCGCCTCTTTCCCAAGCGGGGGCCCTGGTGAGGCTGGCCGAACCTCCGGCAGTGGTTCAGCATGCCGCCAAGCCTGCGTTGGCGCCAGAGGACAACTCTGAAGCTGCTTCTCACCTCCCTCACGTGCTCTCAACTCTCAGCACGGGGAGAAGCCAGCCACTACAGGGCCTGTGCGTCCCCCCAGCACACTTGTGTCTGCTTTGCCCTCAGAAAGCCCCATGAGGAGCACAGCGCCAGGCAGGGACCCTGCACTCGTAGCCTGGCCACGCTTCACCACACTTCCCTGCTGGCCCCTCTGCTTACCTGTGCTGCCTTGTGCTGATGCCCGCAAGCAGGAATTGCAGTTCGAGGTCTGCCTTGAGCAGGTCCTTCCTGCTTGCCATCCTCTTCCGCCTTAGAGGAGCTCTCCCGAATTGTCTGCAGCCGGCTAAAAACACACAAGCCGCGTGAGCTGATTGGAGTTCCGGGTGAGGCTGTTCTGCATCTTGCGCTCACAAGCGGCTCGGGGCCAGCCTCTGCAGCACAAGGCAGTTCTGCTGGAGCATTTGGTGTAGCTGAGTCCTTGCGTTCATGTCAACAGTGAGGAAAGAAAGCCTTGAGCTGCAGCACTGGCAGCGGGCCCAGGAGGCCCTAAGGAAAGCTCGGGATGCCCCAGTGTGGGCCCTCTCTGGGTGGCACAAGGGGAAAACCAATGCCGTTTGCAGCACCCAGAGCCTGCAGAGACCACTAGCCACCTCCTGCCAAAGGCACTGAAGTCAGGGACGTGCTCAGAAAGACTCTGTTTTGGGGTGAAACGGGACTATTAGTGGGGGAGCCACTGTCGGGGAAGGAGGAAGTGTACTAGGCACACAAGCAAGCCCGGCATGCAGTTCTCTCTGGTATGTAGTTCTCTCTGGCACTCCTCCTGTGCCAGACAACCGCCACACCCCTGCCCCTGCCACCCCAGCCCAACAACCTTCGGAAGAAATTCACAGGCATTACGTCCAACCTAAAAAGCAGGGAAAACAGACCCTACTCTCTGCTGCTGGGGCAGGGGCTTCTGACTTTCACATTCCTCTGAGAAGTGCTCTCATTCCCACTGCAACCAAAGGAGGGCCCTTCACACCCATAGGGGAGCAGAAAAACACCCGCCACTGCTGCAGTACTTCTTGCATCAACGCCAGTCCCTGGGACACCACTTGACAACCTCACAGACTTCATACCCACAGAGCGTACAGAAACAGAAACAGCTCCCTCCCTCCCAGAAGCCCAAAAGCACACGGCCACCCGCATGCTTTGCTCCAAGAGCCTCACCTGGCAGCTGGCTTGTTTCCCCTGCTTTCCCATGCCTTTCCTCCCTTCCAGCTGGCCCCAGAGAACGGGGGTGGAGAAAGCCTTTCTCGAGACAGGAGGCGCCCACCACAAGCACTGCCTGGAAGTAGCAAGGCAGAGGAGGCTCCTCAGCAAGCATCGTTCTTTGTCACCATTTGAACAAGAAGGACAGGCAGCTGTGCTCCAGCATCGGACCAAAGAGCCCAATTCCCTTGGAGCTTTGCTCCCAAGCAGGTCTTAGGCCCTTGCTGGCGCACGATCGCGTCCAGCCTTTCCTTTCTGCAGGGCAGTCTTCTGCCCTAGAGTTCTGTGCTGCTTCTACTGCTTTCTCTAGCCCTTAGGCTTCAAAAAGGGGACATGGCTGGCAGGTCCTGGGGACCTCATGCTACTCTCTCCTTTGGCGTGGCTGCAGGCTGGAGGGCAGAGTGTCACACGAGAAGGGGAACAGATTCCTGCCCATCTCTAAGGCGCTCACATGCACAGACTTGCAAGCTAGAGCAGGGCCCCGAGTGCCAGGGCAAAGTGCCCCTCAGCAGTGGCAGCTGCAGTTGGAGCTGCACAACTGCCCCGAGAGCCCCTTCCAGGAGGAGTGCCCCCAGATCTGTCGTGATGAGCAAAGAGAGGCACAGGAGAAGCAGGCCACTAGGCCAGGCACGGCATGTTAAGCTTGCCTCCAGCCCCTCCGCTGCACAGGACAAAAGGAAAACAAACACACCTCTCTCACCAGCCAGCTGGCACTTTACCTTTTCCCTCAGTCTGCTTGTTCTGCTCCCTGTCTTTTGCCGGCCCGCCTTTGGCAGCCTCCCGACACCCTCCGGAGGAAGATGCTGGTCGCACAGGCACAGGCGTGATGACCTCACCCTCACTCCTGGAAACAAGAAAGGGACGAGAGAGACGCTGACAGCAGAGCCTTGCAGAAACCTCCTCTACATGCTTGCCCTCCATCTAGAAAGAGAAAGTCACCAAAAGACTTGTTGGCCGCCCTTCACGTTGCAGTCGGACAGAGTCTACGCAAGAAACAACCCCTTCAAAGAACTCCAAGAGCACAAGGTCACCCTCAGCCTTTTCTCCAAGAGCCTCACCTGGCAGGCAACTTCCTTCCTTTGCTTTTCCACTCCTCCTGCTTTCTCCCCCCAGCACCAGGTGACGCAGGTGGCAAAGGCCTTTCTTGAGCAAGCAGGCACGCAGCAGGAGCACTCCCTGCAGGCAGGAAAGGAGAAGGCTCTGCAGAAAGCGTCTTTGGGAGCACTTGGTCCAGAAGGACAGGCAGATCTGCTCCAGCACCGCATCAAACAGCCTGATCCCCCGGGAGCCGCGCTCTCTAAGAGCTCTTGCTCCCTAGCACGTCCTTGGCACACCTTAGCAGCCTCTTAGCAGTCCACCTTAGCAGCCTCTTAGCAGTCCTCTCCAGGCAATCTTGCTCCCCACCTTCACACGCCCGGCATCCGCCAGAGAGGCAGACCCCCTCCAGCGCTGACACCTCGGGCCCAAATGTCCTAAAGCGAAAGAGGAGCTTGCGCCGGCCACCAGGGCGCAGCACCCCGGGGCAAAACTCTCCCAGGCAGCACATCCTGACCAGGGCTCCAACCACCTACCTACTGCCGAGGACCAACGGAACAAACACGCGCACACACACAAACACACGCCCGCCTGCACACCCTCCTCTCGCTCGCCAGTCACCTGTGGCCTGACCTTTTCCGTCCGCCCGCTCTTCCTCTTTCGGGCGTGTCCGGGATCCCTTGCAGGAAGAGGCCACTTGCTGCTTCTCACGGGGAAGCTTCAACTCAAATCTGGAAATGACATGCTTAGGTCACAAACACAGGCCCTGTATGGATCGGGTGCCTTCCACACGATGCCTTTCCTCGGCCAGCCACACACAGCACATTCGGGAACCTTGGCTTTTGGAAGCCTCACCCACAAGAAGGAGACCAGTCACAGGAAAATGTGGCCCCCATTCCTCTCTAGGCCTAAGATTGGTTAGCAGTGCCAAACACCGCCACTATTGCCTGTTCCACCCTGGGGAGACCCCCAGAGTCCCAAGTACTTGCAGACAGCAAGCTAGGAAAGAGTTGCTCCGCAGCAAGTCCTTCCTGAGGAGACAAGCTCCAGCAGGACGCTGCTACCAAGCACGAGCTGAGAAGCAAACGTACCGTGGCAACATGAAGACGCTTCTGGGACCCATGTGGAAAGCCGCGCTCCTTCTTCCTTTTACCACCAGGTGTCTCGTCCCTGGCGTCTGAAACAGACACCGAGGTACGTGAGAGCGTGCCAGCGCCATTACTGCCTTGCTCCTAAAGGCAGCAAATCTTTCTTGGGCTCAGGGAAGATGCTGCCCCTGGGACACCCTGAAACAAAGCTGTCTTTCCAAATACTAGCCCTCAACGAGGAAAGCAGAAGATGCCCAGCTCAGAGTGCAGAAGGAGGAACACCGTTGCCAGGCGCTTTGCAAGGGCGAGACTCAAGACGGTCAAGGAGGACGCTCCTTCTCTCTGCCTGCAGACATCAGGCACAGGAGAAGGCGTGTGGTTCGCCAGGGTTTCTGCAGGCTGGCGTTTGCCTCTGGAAGGTCTTGCTCTGCCCCTTCTTGGAAAGACAACTCCTGGCTCAGGCGTGCTCTTAGCCCCACAGTGTCTCCAAGCATTCACATGCTTGCATCCATCGCGTGGAAGAGCAGAAAGAGCCGGCCCTTGCTCGGCCTCTGCCCGGTGGCTAAGACCTGCGGGTGCCAACTCCCTCATGGGGGTGCAAGCAGCTGGGCAGGGCCTGATGAGGGATCTTTGGGAACACAGCCTGACCCAAAGGCCCTGGCCCTGGCCCAGAGAACACGCTGGGCAGAGCCCCCCAAGACAGCAGCAGAGAGAAGGAAGAGACAGGCCCGGGAACCAGTGGCTGGGCTACAGCCTTCTTGCATCTCTCTGAGCAAATCTGCTGGCCCTCTGCAGGAGCGAGCCCTTCAGCTCTGACTGCTTTCACATCGCAGCTGCCTAAGGACACCTGGCAGCTTGCGCTCAAGGACAGGGCCCCACGAGAGAGCTGGGGAAGGGCGTTGGGCTGGCGCAAGGAGACATGCCAAGCAGCGGGCGGATGCACGCGTGGCCCAGAAGAGCCTCGCTCATGCCGCAAGGGCCTCCAGGGGCCCTGGGAAGGCCTGATTAGCGCCAGAGTCATCGACTTACCCCCAGCAGAGCTTCTAGCAGCTTTCCAGTGCCATCCATGCTGAGGAGGAAGTCGTCATAAAACCTCATTGTCACTTCCTTCTTCCGAACAGAAAGAATGCCAATGCCCTTGAAGACAAAGTCCACGTCCTGTCTTTTTGACATGGCCCAGAAGAACGCCATCGCGGTCTCATGTATGGAACACTGCACCGTTGTCAAAGGCATGCGGGCACACACGGAGAGATTCTTGTACTGCAGAGGGACTATTCTTACGTCACCTAGACCGCAGCAAAAGACGAACAACGTCACCTCGGCAGCAGGCTCCAAGAACAAGGGGACAAGACTTTCTGGCAAGACGCTGCTGCTACAGAGCAGCCTCTTGAATCCCCTGCTGCAGCGCCTAGGAGCGGTTTATGGAGTCCCTCCTGGGAAGAGGCCGAGCACTCTGCAAACTCACGGGCTCAGGGGGGCAGCAGTCATTTGGCCAGGGCAGGAAGCAAAAGAAGAAAACTAACCATCCCGTAGGAACCCTTGACCGGAGGGCAGGACAAGGCGGGCAGATGGGTGCAGGGCCCACGACAAAGGGCCCGGCGCCACGCCATTGTGCCCTCTGGCTAAGCCGATGCCACGTCGATAGATACAAGGGCGAAGCAAAGTGCAAGGACGGCACCGCCGCCTGTAAGGACCATTCGGCCCCTCTGGCCCTTGGTAGCCAGCAAAAGTCTCCCTGCGCTGCTGGGGCCAGCGGCCTATCCCTCCCACGCACCCCGCTGCAGGCGTATTACTAGCAAAGCACACCCGGGGGCCCCTCTGAGCACCTGCTCCTGGCTGGCCTGTCCAGCTCAAACAAGCCAAAGTTGCTCTCAGGCCACTTTGAGGCGTTCAGCCATGTCTTCAGAGCAGTTGGCCTGCCCCTCAAGCTTGGGGCAAGGGCAGGCAAAGGTTTTTAACCTGTCTTCTTACCAGGAATGTCTTCTTGAGCGCCCCTGGCCTGGTATTCCTGGGCAACAACCTCCGAAATACGAAACATGGGTCTCCGAACGATCGAAAGCTCCCCGTTCACGGAGCACTCGGAGTGCTTCAGAACATAGAACACCCCCACTCCTAGTATCTTGACACCCTGAGAACAGCAGCAAAGAGGGAGAGAAGGAACAAGCATCAGTAGCCTGGAGACACAAAAACTGTCCGATGGCTTGCCAGAGCGTGGGGGCTGCTGCTCTGCGCCCTGCCCACCCCTAGCATGCCGAGGGCAAGATGGGCCACTTGGGAAAGCTTTGGAGAGAAAGCACATACTCCAGACCTTTCTTTCCTCTTGCTCCTCTGCTCTCCTCAAAAATCTCTTTGCACAAGCAACAGCAGAGACAACATTCCTCCCCTCCATACAGGTGGGGGTGGGGGGGTGGCAGGGAGGGGAGCAGGGGGCATTTCCAACAGTGGGCACCAAGTCCTTGGCACTCTATGGCACAGGGATGTCAGGGCCAGGCAAACCGCCAGCCTTTCAGGAGGGGAGGAACAGGACACAAGACCCACCTTGTTCTCTGCCAAGCGCTCTAGAATGTATTCTGAGACGCTGTCCCAAATGCTAACAATCTCTGGAAAGCAAGGCAAAGAGGTATCATGCGCCAAGTCAGCAAGCTCACTACCTTTCAGCACCCCGCTCCCCAGGCAGGTGGCAAGTGCAGGTGAGATGAAACGTACCGCCACCCCAAGCCAAAACACGCAAGGCGCTCCCCAGGACGGCCCTTCCGGACCTCAGCCGCAAGGACACTGCAGGGACGCCTCCGCCCACTTCTAAGCAAGGCTCCTGTCCTTTCAGGTGGCCATGCCAAAGGGCGACCCACCCGCTCGGGAAACGGGGACTAGGTTCCCACAGCAGCGAGAAGACCGTGCAGTGCCTACCCACAGGAGTCACCCACGCTCAGGGCAGCCCCAGCTGCCTCCCCTGCAGGGACCATTTTCACCTCCATTCAACGCCTGCACACACACACGCTCTGCACGGCCACCCGAGCAGCCCCAGCCCTTTCAGCCAGCTGCCAGCTCAGGGCACGCAATCCCCACTGCGAGGCAACCCACGGCTTCTGCCTGCACGTGCCCTGGAAGGCACGGGCAGAGGAAGCTCCTCAGGACAACGAGCCAGCCGGCCCGGCTGCCAAACTCACCCCTGGGCTGCCAACGGTCGAGCGGCCTGCTCTCCCGTGCCACCCACTCGCCCTGCCCAGCCCTCCCCTACAGAGCCCAGCGCTTCCATTGCCTGTCTCGCAGCTCATACCGTCTACAGCCTTACCGTAACGGTTGAGATTCCTGAGCATTGGAAACATGTCATGCCACAGTTTCGCCATCTTCGCGCCCCCTCGCGCTCAATGGGGCCCTGTAGCAAGAGGGTGACGAGGAAACTTCTCCTCCCAGGAGCTGCCTCCGCCTCCTCCTCTGCACTTCCCCAGGTAGGCTCCAGCGCTGTCACGCGGCCTCCCTTCGCCCTCTCGGTGCGCTGCAAAGCAGCTCCTCCAGAGAAGAGCGGTGGCGAGAGCAGCCCCAGCACCTGCACGTGCCAAGGCCTCGCAGGGAAGTGTGGGCAGGGCTCGGGGGCCCCGTGGCGGGAGGGGAGCTGTGACTGTGATGCGGCATGTCCCACTGTGAGCCCAGCCCGTGTCACCAAGGGGCTCACAGGCACCCTTACCGTCCAAAGCATTTCTCTTGGGCCCACAGGAGGGGCAATTTCACAGCCCCAGAGCAGCCAGACCGCAAAGGGGTTTCAGCAGGTCTCCGCTCTGACCTCCTGCTGCAAGTGCGGCTGACCAGAGCAGACTTCCCAGGCCCGGGCGCCACTGAGGGGCCACTGGCTCCATGGATTCCCCCACCACCCCGGGCCCCGGGGCCAGTCCTCCACCACCCTTAGGCTACAGCGCTTTTCCCCGTCTCTCATGGCAATTGCCCCCACTGCCACTACTGCCATTGCCCATCCTCCCGGCCCCCCCCACCCGGCACCTCTGGGAAGGCTCTGCCTCCACCCTCTCACCCCCCTCCCGTTAGGCCCCTGCCGCCTGATCCTCTTGCGCCTTCTCTTCTCCCGGCTCAACAGCCCCACGCCCTCAGCCTCTCCTCGCACTGCTGGGCTCCAGCTGCCCACCAGCTCCCAGCCTGCCCCACAACGAACGGCTCCTCCAGGGCCACGCTCCCTTCCTGGTGTCCCTGCCCCCCTGCAGCTCCCCCACGGGCCACAGTCCCCTCAGAGGCGCACCTCCTCTGGCATGAAGCGCCTCCTTCCAAAAATACCTCTCCAGCCATGTCCCCAGCAACGGCTCCTTGCACGGCTCGCCTTCGCTTCCTTCTGCTTTTCTCCAGAAACACGCCTCTGCACCCTTCTCCTCACGAGTGCCCCTTCGTGTGGCCTCCTGTGGCTCCACGGAGGCCGCCCCCAGCTGCGGGATCTGCGGCCCTGCCGCCGCATGCCCCAGGCAGGGGCCGGGCCTCGGTGCCCCACTCCTCCCTCCCTCCCTCCCTCCCTCCCTGCCTGCCTGCCTGCCTGCCTGCCTGCCCGCCCGCTGCCCCAGCGTTGGGGGAAAGCCTTGCCCGGGCCCTGGGCGGTGCTGCGGGCTCCCTGCTGTGCCCAGAGCCCCCGGCCCCGCACGGGCAGCCCCGAGCAGCACGCCCAGGTGGCACTGCTTGCTGCGCAGTAAGGACTGGTGCCAGGGACTGTCGGGGATGGGGGAGGCCCCACTGCCCGCGGGGAGGCGGGAGGCAGGCAGCGTTGAGCCGGGGCCCGGCAGCCCACCGGGAGCTGGTGGGGGTGTGGGGCAGAGCCATAGCAAGGGAAGGGGCCAGAGTGCAGGAGGCAATCCCAGGTGCCCCTTCCCCGAGCAGAGGGGCCTGGGAGAAGGCAGGGGGTCAGGGCCGGGCCGGGGGCTGGTGGCCGGGTGCTTGGCAGCGCCATGCTGACCTGCTCATGCCAGGGCATGGCTGCTTTGCGCCGATTGCAGGCAGTGTCCCCCCGCGAAGGAGCTGGCCCCTGCTGGCTTCCCCTTGGGCCATGCAGCTGCCTGCCAGTGCTCAAGGTCCCGCCGGGGCTCCAGCGACGCTGGGAGAGGTGCCGAGGGGGCACCGGCTGCTGCTAGCAACGTCCCGGGGACCCCTGAGGCAGTGGCTGGTGCTGAGGGAAGGGCAGCGGGCAAGGAGCCGCAGGCAGCACTTGTTTGACCCATGCGTTGCCTCTGCTTGCAGGCCACACTGCCCAAGGCATTGGGACTTGAGCGCGGCAGCCAGGCGAGGCAGGGCAGCTGCCGCTGAGGCAGCAGAGCCAAGCCCCAAGCCCCTCCGCTCGGTGAGGCTTGGGAAGGGCAGAGCTGGGAGAAGCTGGTGCCCCTCAAACCTCGTTCTCCCAGCAGAGCAGAGGGCACGTAAGGCAGCGCTTTCAGCCAGTGAAAATTGCTGGCTCATGCCTTCCTTTTTCAGAGGCCTGGTTTGCGCAAGGCCAGCGGTGCTGCCTGCCCACCAGTGCCCACCCAGGCTGCGGTCGGAGGAGACCTGCTCCTTGCATTGGTCCCGACCAGAGTTCGGCACCAGAAGACACAGCCCCTGAGGGGGCACCGCAGCACACAAGTGTGGCTTGGCATGCCTGGCTCACCAGCAGAAAGGGACCATGCAGACTAAGGTGGAGTCAATCAGCCAGAACGGAGCACAGAGCAACAATACAGTTGAAAACACAAAGCCTAGCTAAGTGTGTGTGAGGTTCCCCGTGGGGAGCCCCGTGATGCTTCTGGGGAGGCCTTGGGCAGGGAGGTGCCTCCTGCCGAGGCCCCCGGCAGCTGGGATGCCGGCTGCAGGGCTTTCGGCAGCTCCAGCTTCCCTCTTCCTGCCCTGCCAGGGGTGAAGGCCAGGCTGCCTGCAGGGATGGGCTACTGCCGCCCCCAGGCCTCCTGAGGAGGGGCAGTGCAGCCCCAAAACCGCCTTGCAAAGCCGGCAGCCCTGGGCGTGGGCTGAGGTGGGTGCCAGGGTGCACGCTGGAGCGCAGACTCTGGGATCCACAGGCCTCCAAGGCCAGGGCCTGCAGGGCCAGGGCAGGGATGACGAGGCTCTGGGGCTCTGACCCTGCAAGAGAGACCGCAGGAACACCTTGTGCCGGCCCTGGGCTGAGAGCAGAGGGGAGCAGGAGGCTTCGTGGCCTCCACGCCCCAAACCAACAGCAAATTTGTGCCCAAAAGCTCTCAGAGGAGGCTTCAGTCCCGGTCAGCTGCCCGTGTCCTGCACTGATTTCGTATGCTCAAACCTTGTGATGGGCAGAAGGCAACATGCTTGTACCCCAAGGCAGCCCCCTTTAGTGGCCAAGCCAAGGACCTGCTCTTAGCATCACTGCAGGAGTAACCGTCTAATTAAAGGCTTGCAATTAGCCCACCTCCAATTAGTGCACAGCAACTCAAACAAAGGGTCTTCTTAAAGGACAAGTCTCCTTAATGCAACCTAAATGGTCCTACGTTCCCTGTGCAGGGGCGACCCTTCTAAATCCCCCACCGCCAAGGCTGCGGCGCACATGGGCATGGGCATGGGCATTGGCTTCAGGGTCCCAGCTCCTTCCTCAGTGGGAGGCGGCTGCTGCTGGTGGCTTCCTCCATCGCATAGTTGGGCTGACACTATTAAGCCTGCTCCTAATAGGCTCTCTTAAGGCTAATAATGTGGCATACATAGCCAACAAATGCTAGAAGGAGTCACCAAAACTAAAGCAGCACTTTAAAATGCAACTCCTACATTTAGCATCGAGGAAATAAGCCCCTCCACCTTACTCCCAATTTGACACTCTCGGGAGAGTGCTTTAGGGGATGCTAATGCGTGTTTTGCCCTTCCTTGCTCCAACACGGGTCAGGCTCAGCACAGTGGAGAGGGAAAGACTCTGGCGGGGCGGAGGGGGTGGGGTGCGAGCTTTGTGCTCGCCCAGGGCCCTGCACTGGCCCCCTCCTCTGTCCTGCCCCTGAACATCCCAGACTACGTTGGCTACAGTCGCCTGCTCCTTGCCAGGCCTTTGTGTTGACTCTGATGAGCCTTTGGGCGTTTCATGTCACTCTAGGAGCTGGAAGAGAGCCTGCCTCATGACACGGGGTTGCAAGGAGAGCCACTGGCCGTGGAAGAGGACTGCTTGCCTGGCCTTGCTCAGGAGTCCCATCCTGCCCACCCCGGGCATCTCTCTCTTTCCTGCCCGCTGACACGGTCTTTCTCCAGAGGGAAGCAGTGAGGCTACATCTCCGCACAGTGCTGGGTGGCCTGGGGAAGGCCGGGCACATGCCAAGCGGGGAGCTGGACACAGGTCTCCACCGAGTGCTGTCGGGGGAGCTGGCACCGGTGCCTGGGGCACGTGTGCTCCAGGCACTTCCCAAATAAGCTCCACTGGTGCGGCCTCCTCTTCACCTGGATGTTGAGTTCCAGGGCCTCCTGCCACGCCTCCTCCAGCAGGAACAGGGCCTGCGCAGGCGTACTGCTTTCCTGCCCTTCAGCCTGCTCCTGGTTGCTGGGGAATGCAGGTGTGCGGGCATGTCCGGGTGTCCTGCCTCATTTCAGCAGGGTCACTTGCTCCTGCTGGTTCCTTCTGTGGCCCCCACCTGGCCTCACAGAGCCCCACATCCTGCCCGTCAACCCCAAGGGGGACGCAAGGCCCTCAGCTCACCCAAGAGAGAACCCCCAACCTCCCTCTGCTCGTCCACCCACCCGCCTCAGCATATAGCACGGCCCAAGGCCCATCCCTGGGCCCTGGCACTGTCACGGTCCCTCTCCTGACCACAGGACCCACTGGCGCTGGTGAGTGCCCAAGCAGTTAGGCCGCTGTCTTTTCTCCCACGGCCAGTGACTTGCAGGGCTGTGCAGGACCCAGGAGTCCTGCTGGCCTGTCCCTCCATAACGTACCAGGGGCAGGGAGTCGCAGAGCTGCACCTCGGAGGTGCTCTGGGGCCTAGCAAGTGCAGGGGACCGGAGGGGGCCTGGGAGCATGCCTGGGGCCACTGGCACATCAGGACAGGGCAGGAGCCCAGGAGGGAGAATCCAAGCACACGGGTAGCAGGCCCGGCCGGCCCTGCCGAGCTCCACTGGGTTGAAGAGCGGCCCAGCAGGGGCTGTGCAGGGCGGGGAAATGGGGACTGCTCCCCAGCCTCACAGCCCCAGCCTGCGGGGCTGAGCGGCTGCCCTGGCCCACAGGGCCCTGGCACACGCGTTTGCACATGGGAAGGGAGGCATCTGCACCTCCAGGCAGCAGTCAGCGGCTGGCAGGGTAGGGAGACTACGGGCCCTGCGGCAGATGAGCAGAGCCCGTGGGAGCACAAGGAGCAGCCGAGGGCTGACGGAGGCCCAGGGACAAGCACGGCTCATCCCAGCTTTGCCTGCCTGGAGAGCCCTGCAGCTGCAGCAAAAAGCCAGGCATCTGCGCTCCCAGGTGGCCGGCCGCACCGCTCCACCCCACAGCAACTCCCTCCTTTGCCCTTCACCCTTCCCCATGCAACCCTGAGAAGGGCTCCAGCGTCCCTGCACACCAGCCCTCAGAGCACCCCTGGGGCTGTGGGCACGTCAGGTGCAGCTGTGTCCTGGCCACCATGGTGTGCACCGTGCAGTGTCTCTGTGCGTGTGGAGAGCGCGGGCGCGTGTGCGGATGCGTGTGCAGCGTCAATGGTGTGCCGGGCTGGCGCACGAGCACTGTGCAGGTGCAGGCCTGGCTGTGCGGGAGGGTCTTGGTGAGTGAGAGGTGTGAGCTGTGTGCGTAGCTGTCCTGTGGAGGGTAATGAAGGAAGGGGCATGTGTCTGTGTGCGTGTCTGTGCGCTGTGCTGAGAACGGGTTAGGCGGTGGTGTGCATGCACGTGCACTCTGTGGCGCGCGTGCCTGCATGCTGTGGCCCGTGTGTGGGCGATATTCTGTTCAGGCTCTACAAAATAACTGGAGGAGCACATGGGTTTGTACAGCTCTTCCTTTCATCTTTCAGGAGCACGCTTCCAGACTTCGCCGCAATAGTCACGTTTCCTCTGCACCACCAGCAAGTCCTGGTCCCTTTCCCTTTGAGCCTGGAGAGTCATCCGCTGCCCAGGGCTAGGGCATGGAAAAGGAACCGTTTGGTTTCAGGCACAGGCAGAAGGGCACGGAAATGCTGCAGGCCTAGCGCAGGGCACATCTTCTGGCCTCTGCCTCTGCTGGCATTCCTATGCTTTCTCGGATGGGCGAGGGGCCCCCTGGGGTGCGAGGCAAGGACATGACCACATGACTACCACGGGCAGGTAATCAGCCTGCACAGGAGTCAGGCGCGGGATGAGACTTTGGCCCAAACTGGCATCAAAGCACACGGCAAGGCCTCCACGTGTGGAGACTTGGGGAGGCAAGGACGGAGCGTGCCTTTGGAAAAGGGAGAGCCAAAGCGTCGCTCCAGGAATCCTGTCACCTTGGGTCGCCCCCGTGTTCTGGTCCCACCTGGGAATCCTACCCCTGAGAGCCCAACACCTGCCCCTGGGCTGGAAGGCTGCCTGCTCCCAGGCCACAGCCTCCAAAGCCTGTTGCTCTCCCTCGACGGGTGCCAGCAAAAGACCCCCCCCCTCCCCTCCTCTGGGCTCCTCCTGGGTGTGGAAGGAAGGCCAGTGCAGGGGAAGGCAAAACAGCACCCCCAGCTGGAGAAATTTACCAGAGGAAGCGCTTCTCTTGGGAATTCCTCTGCCGATTCAGCTCTACCCTCTGCTTCCACTCTTCCCGACGCGCTTGGTAAGTCTCCAAGACTTGCAGGGTGTGGCTTGCTCGTACAGAAAGCTGCCTGCAAGAGCAGGGAAAAAGTTCCCTCTCCCCTTCTGGCTGAGGCCCTCCTGCCTCTCCCCTCCACCAGCCCCTGCACACCCGCTCCCGCTGGCGGTGCCCGCAGCCTTCAACTTGCCCCATGCAGCTTGGGGCTGCCTGGCATCGGGGCCTTGCCCAAGGCATTGCCACGTCAACAGAAATCAGGGGACACCATACCCAGCCCCATGGCTCAGGAACTGCGCTTCCTCACACCTCGGACAGGTGCTGCCACTGCACCTTTCCAGGCCGGGGCTGGGGCCGGGGCCGGGGCCCGGGCCCGGGCACACTTACTCTTTGTGCAGCCGCGGCAGTCTCTCGGGCTTCCTCTTCTCTGCTCGGGGCACGAAGGCAGCAGTGCTCGCCTCTTTCCCAAGCGGGGGCCCTGGTGAGGCTGGCCGAACCTCCGGCAGTGGTTCAGCATGCCGCCAAGCCTGCGTTGGCGCCAGAGGACAACTCTGAAGCTGCTTCTCACCTCCCTCACGTGCTCTCAACTCTCAGCACGGGGAGAAGCCAGCCACTACAGGGCCTGTGCGTCCCCCCAGCACACTTGTGTCTGCTTTGCCCTCAGAAAGCCCCATGAGGAGCACAGCGCCAGGCAGGGACCCTGCACTCGTAGCCTGGCCACGCTTCACCACACTTCCCTGCTGGCCCCTCTGCTTACCTGTGCTGCCTTGTGCTGATGCCCGCAAGCAGGAATTGCAGTTCGAGGTCTGCCTTGAGCAGGTCCTTCCTGCTTGCCGTCCTCTTCCGCCTTAGAGGAGCTCTCCCGAATTGTCTGCAGCCGGCTAAAAACACACAAGCCGCGTGAGCTGATTGGAGTTCCGGGTGAGGCTGTTCTGCATCTTGCGCTCACAAGCGGCTCGGGGCCAGCCTCTGCAGCACAAGGCAGTTCTGCTGGAGCATTTGGTGTAGCTGAGTCCTTGCGTTCATGTCAACAGTGAGGAAAGAAAGCCTTGAGCTGCAGCACTGGCAGCGGGCCCAGGAGGCCCTAAGGAAAGCTCGGGATGCCCCGGTGTGGGCCCTCTCTGGGTGGCACAAGGGGAAAACCAATGCCGTTTGCAGCACCCAGAGCCTGCAGAGACCACTAGCCACCTCCTGCCAAAGGCACTGAAGTCAGGGACGTGCTCAGAAAGACTCTGTTTTGGGGTGAAACGGGACTATTAGTGGGGGAGCCACTGTCGGGGAAGGAGGAAGTGTACTAGGCACACAAGCAAGCCCGGCATGCAGTTCTCTCTGGTATGTAGTTCTCTCTGGCACTCCTTCTGTGCCAGACAACCGCCACACCCCTGCCCCTGCCACCCCAGCCCAACAACCTTCGGAAGAAATTCACAGGCATTACGTCCAACCTAAAAAGCAGGGAAAACAGACCCTACTCTCTGCTGCTGGGGCAGGGGCTTCTGACTTTCACATTCCTCTGAGAAGTGCTCTCATTCCCACTGCAACCAAAGGAGGGCCCTTCACACCCATAGGGGAGCAGAAAAACACCCGCCACTGCTGCAGTACTTCTTGCATCAACGCCAGTCCCTGGGACACCACTTGACAACCTCACAGACTTCATACCCACAGAGCGTACAGAAACAGAAACAGCTCCCTCCCTCCCAGAAGCCCAAAAGCACACGGCCACCCGCATGCTTTGCTCCAAGAGCCTCACCTGGCAGCTGGCTTGTTTCCCCTGCTTTCCCATGCCTTTCCTCCCTTCCAGCTGGCCCCAGAGAACGGGGGTGGAGAAAGCCTTTCTCGAGACAGGAGGCGCCCACCACAAGCACTGCCTGGAAGTAGCAAGGCAGAGGAGGCTCCTCAGCAAGCATCGTTCTTTGTCACCATTTGAACAAGAAGGACAGGCAGCTGTGCTCCAGCATCGGACCAAAGAGCCCAATTCCCTTGGAGCTTTGCTCCCAAGCAGGTCTTAGGCCCTTGCTGGCGCACGATCGCGTCCAGCCTTTCCTTTCTGCAGGGCAGTCTTCTGCCCTAGAGTTCTGTGCTGCTTCTACTGCTTTCTCTAGCCCTTAGGCTTCAAAAAGGGGACATGGCTGGCAGGTCCTGGGGACCTCATGCTACTCTCTCCTTTGGCGTGGCTGCAGGCTGGAGGGCAGAGTGTCACACGAGAAGGGGAACAGATTCCTGCCCATCTCTAAGGCGCTCACATGCACAGACTTGCAAGCTAGAGCAGGGCCCCGAGTGCCAGGGCAAAGTGCCCCTCAGCAGTGGCAGCTGCAGTTGGAGCTGCACAACTGCCCCGAGAGCCCCTTCCAGGAGGAGTGCCCCCAGATCTGTCGTGATGAGCAAAGAGAGGCACAGGAGAAGCAGGCCACTAGGCCAGGCACGGCATGTTAAGCTTGCCTCCAGCCCCTCCGCTGCACAGGACAAAAGGAAAACAAACACACCTCTCTCACCAGCCAGCTGGCACTTTACCTTTTCCCTCAGTCTGCTTGTTCTGCTCCCTGTCTTTTGCCGGCCCGCCTTTGGCAGCCTCCCGACACCCTCCGGAGGAAGATGCTGGTCGCACAGGCACAGGCGTGATGACCTCACCCTCACTCCTGGAAACAAGAAAGGGACGAGAGAGACGCTGACAGCAGAGCCTTGCAGAAACCTCCTCTACATGCTTGCCCTCCATCTAGAAAGAGAAAGTCACCAAAAGACTTGTTGGCCGCCCTTCACGTTGCAGTCGGACAGAGTCTACGCAAGAAACAACCCCTTCAAAGAACTCCAAGAGCACAAGGTCACCCTCAGCCTTTTCTCCAAGAGCCTCACCTGGCAGGCAACTTCCTTCCTTTGCTTTTCCACTCCTCCTGCTTTCTCCCCCCAGCACCAGGTGACGCAGGTGGCAAAGGCCTTTCTTGAGCAAGCAGGCACGCAGCAGGAGCACTCCCTGCAGGCAGGAAAGGAGAAGGCTCTGCAGAAAGCGTCTTTGGGAGCACTTGGTCCAGAAGGACAGGCAGATCTGCTCCAGCACCGCATCAAACAGCCTGATCCCCCGGGAGCCGCGCTCTCTAAGAGCTCTTGCTCCCTAGCACGTCCTTGGCACACCTTAGCAGCCTCTTAACAGTCCACCTTAGCAGCCTCTTAGCAGTCCTCTCCAGGCAATCTTGCTCCCCACCTTCACACGCCCGGCATCCGCCAGAGAGGCAGACCCCCTCCAGCACTGACACCTCGGGCCCAAATGTCCTAAAGCGAAAGAGGAGCTTGCGCTGGCCACCAGGGCGCAGCACCCCGGGGCAAAACTCTCCCAGGCAGCACATCCTGACCAGGGCTCCAACCACCTACCTACTGCCGAGGACCAACGGAACAAACACGCGCACACACACAAACACACGCCCGCCTGCACACCCTCCTCTCGCTCGCCAGTCACCTGTGGCCTGACCTTTTCCGTCCGCCCGCTCTTCCTCTTTCGGGCGTGTCCGGGATCCCTTGCAGGAAGAGGCCACTTGCTGCTTCTCACGGGGAAGCTTCAACTCAAATCTGGAAATGACAAGACGCCACGGTGAAGAGAAGGCACCACTTCCCCTTTGCCTCCTGCCGGCCTTGTACTCAGAAAGAAGGCCTTTCGGGGCACGTGGGGCCCTCCAGGCTCACCCAAGACATGCTTAGGTCACAAACACAGGCCCTGTATGGATCGGGTGCCTTCCACACGATGCCTTTCCTCGGCCAGCCACACACAGCACATTCGGGAACCTTGGCTTTTGGAAGCCTCACCCACGAGAAAGAGACCAGTCACAGGAAAATGTGGCCCCCATTCCTCTCTAGGCCTAAGATTGGTTAGCAGTGCCAAACACCGCCACTATTGCCTGTTCCACCCTGGGGAGACCCCCAGAGTCCCAAGTACTTGCAGACAGCAAGCTAGGAAAGAGTTGCTCCGCAGCAAGTCCTTCCTGAGGAGACAAGCTCCAGCAGGACGCTGCTACCAAGCACGAGCTGAGAAGCAAACGTACCGTGGCAACATGAAGACGCTTCTGGGACCCATGCGGAAAGCCGCGCTCCTTCTTCCTTTTACCACCAGGTGTCTCGTCCCTGGCGTCTGAAACAGACACCGAGGTACGTGAGAGCGTGCCAGCGCCATTACTGCCTTGCTCCTAAAGGCAGCAAATCTTTCTTGGGCTCAGGGAAGATGCTGCCCCTGGGACACCCTGAAACAAAGCTGTCTTTCCAAATACTAGCCCTCAACGAGGAAAGCAGAAGATGCCCAGCTCAGAGTGCAGAAGGAGGAACACCGTTGCCAGGCGCTTTGCAAGGGCGAGACTCAAGACGGTCAAGGAGGACGCTCCTTCTCTCTGCCTGCAGACATCAGGCACAGGAGAAGGCGTGTGGTTCGCCAGGGTTTCTGCAGGCTGGCGTTTGCCTCTGGAAGGTCTTGCTCTGCCCCTTCTTGGAAAGACAACTCCTGGCTCAGGCGTGCTCTTAGCCCCACAGTGTCTCCAAGCATTCACATGCTTGCATCCATCGCGTGGAAGAGCAGAAAGAGCCGGCCCTTGCTCGGCCTCTGCCCAGTGGCTAAGACCTGCGGGTGCCAACTCCCTCATGGGGGTGCAAGCAGCTGGGCAGGGCCTGATGAGGGATCTTTGGGAACACAGCCTGACCCAAAGGCCCTGGCCCTGGCCCTGGCCCAGAGAACACGCTGGGCAGAGCCCCCCAAGACAGCAGCAGAGAGAAGGAAGAGACAGGCCCGGGAACCAGTGGCTGGGCTACAGCCTTCTTGCATCTCTCTGAGCAAATCTGCTGGCCCTCTGCAGGAGCGAGCCCTTCAGCTCTGACTGCTTTCACATCGCAGCTGCCTAAGGACACCTGGCAGCTTGCGCTCAAGGACAGGGCCCCACGAGAGAGCTGGGGAAGGGCGTTGGGCTGGCGCAAGGAGACATGCCAAGCAGCGGGCGGATGCACGCGTGGCCCAGAAGAGCCTCGCTCATGCCGCAAGGGCCTCCAGGGGCCCTGGGAAGGCCTGATTAGCGCCAGAGTCATCGACTTACCCCCAGCAGAGCTTCTAGCAGCTTTCCAGTGCCATCCATGCTGAGGAGGAAGTCGTCATAAAACCTCATTGTCACTTCCTTCTTCCGTACAGAAAGAATGCCAATGCCCTTGAAGACAAAGTCCACGTCCTGTCTTTTTGACATGGCCCAGAAGAACGCCATCGCGGTCTCATGTATGGAACACTGCACCGTTGTCAAAGGCATGCGGGCACACACGGAGAGATTCTTGTACTGCAGAGGGACTATTCTTACGTCACCTAGACCGCAGCAAAAGACGAACAACGTCACCTCGGCAGCAGGCTCCAAGAACAAGGGGACAAGACTTTCTGGCAAGACGCTGCTGCTACAGAGCAGGCTCTTGAATCCCCTGCTGCAGCGCCTAGGAGCGGTTTATGGAGTCCCTCCTGGGAAGAGGCCGAGCACTCTGCAAACTCACGGGCTCAGGGGGGCAGCAGTCATTTGGCCAGGGCAGGAAGCAAAAGAAGAAAACTAACCATCCCGTAGGAACCCTTGACCGGAGGGCAGGACAAGGCGGGCAGATGGGTGCAGGGCCCACGACAAAGGGCCCGGCGCCACGCCATTGTGCCCTCTGGCTAAGCCGATGCCACGTCGATAGATACAAGGGCGAAGCAAAGTGCAAGGACGGCACCGCAGCCCGTAAGGACCATTCGGCCCCTCTGGCCCTTGGTAGCCAGCAAAAGTCTCCCTGCGCTGCTGGGGCCAGCGGCCTATCCCTCCCACGCACCCCGCTGCAGGCGTATTACTAGCAAAGCACACCCGGGGGCCCCTCTGAGCACCTGCTCCTGGCTGGCCTGTCCAGCTCAAACAAGCCAAAGTTGCTCTCAGGCCACTTTGAGGCGTTCAGCCATGTCTTCAGAGCAGTTGGCCTGCCCCTCAAGCTTGGGGCAAGGGCAGGCAAAGGTTTTTAACCTGTCTTCTTACCAGGAATGTCTTCTTGAGCGCCCCTGGCCTGGTATTCCTGGGCAACAACCTCCGAAATACGAAACATGGGTCTCCGAACGATCGAAAGCTCCCCGTTCACGGAGCACTCGGAGTGCTGAAGAACATAGAACACCCCCACTCCTAGTATCTTGACACCCTGAGAACAGCAGCAAAGAGGGAGAGAAGGAACAAGCATCAGTAGCCTGGAGACACAAAAACTGTCCGATGGCTTGCCAGAGTGTGGGGGCTGCTGCTCTGCGCCCTGCCCACCCCTAGCATGCCGAGGGCAAGATGGGCCACTTGGGAAAGCTTTGGAGAGAAAGCACATACTCCAGACCTTTCTTTCCTCTTGCTCCTCTGCTCTCCTCAAAAATCTCTTTGCACAAGCAACAGCAGAGACAACATTCCTCCCCTCCATACAGGTGGCGGGGGGGGTGGCGGGGAGGGGAGCAGGGGGCATTTCCAACAGTGGGCACCAAGTCCTTGGCACTCTATGGCACAGGGATGTCAGGGCCAGGCAAACCGCCAGCCTTTCAGGAGGGGAGGAACAGGACACAAGACCCACCTTGTTCTCTGCCAAGCGCTCTAGAATGTATTCTGAGACGCTGTCCCAAATGCTAACAATCTCTGGAAAGCAAGGCAAAGAGGTATCATGCGCCAAGTCAGCAAGCTCACTACCTTTCAGCACCCCACTCCCCAGGCAGGTGGCAAGTGCAGGTGAGATGAAACGTACCGCCACCCCAAGCCAAAACACGCAAGGCGCTCCCCAGGACGGCCCTTCCGGACCTCAGCCGCAAGGACACTGCAGGGACGCCTCCGCCCACTTCTAAGCAAGGCTCCTGTCCTTTCAGGTGGCCATGCCAAAGGGCGACCCACCCGCTCGGGAAACGGGGACTAGGTTCCCACAGCAGTGAGAAGACCGTGCAGTGCCTACCCACAGGAGTCACCCACGCTCAGGGCAGCCCCAGCTGCCTCCCCTGCAGGGACCATTTTCACCTCCATTCAACGCCTGCACACACACACGCTCTGCACGGCCACCCGAGCAGCCCCAGCCCTTTCAGCCAGCTGCCAGCTCAGGGCACGCAATCCCCACTGCGAGGCAACCCACGGCTTCTGCCTGCACGTGCCCTGGAAGGCACGGGCAGAGGAAGCTCCTCAGGACAACGAGCCAGCCGGCCCGGCTGCCAAACTCACCCCTGGGCTGCCAACGGTCGAGCGGCCTGCTCTCCCGTGCCACCCACTCGCCCTGTCCAGCCCTCCCCTACAGAGCCCAGCGCTTCCATTGCCTGTCTCGCAGCTCATACCGTCTACAGCCTTACCGTAACGGTTGAGATTCCTGAGCGTTGGAAACATGTCATGCCACAGTTTCGCCATCTTCGCGCCCCCTCGCGCTCAATGGGGCCCTGTAGCAAGAGGGTGACGAGGAAACTTCTCCTCCCAGGAGCCGCCTCCGCCTCCTCCTCTGCACTTCCCCAGGTAGGCTCCAGCGCTGTCGCGCAGCCTCCCTTCGCCCTCTCGGTGCGCTGCAAAGCAGCTCCTCCAGAGAAGAGCGGTGGCGAGAGCAGCCCCAGCACCTGCACGTGCCAAGGCCTCGCAGGGAAGTGTGGGCAGGGCTCGGGGGCCCCGTGGCGGGAGGGGAGCTGTGACTGTGATGCGGCATGTCCCACTGTGAGCCCAGCCCGTGTCACCAAGGGGCTCACAGGCACCCTTACCGTCCAAAGCATTTCTCTTGGGCCCACAGGAGGGGCAATTTCACAGCCCCAGAGCAGCCAGACCGCAAAGGGGTTTCAGCAGGTCTCCGCTCTGACCTCCTGCTGCAAGTGCGGCTGACCAGAGCAGACTTCCCAGGCCCGGGCGCCACTGAGGGGCCACTGGCTCCATGGATTCCCCCACCACCCCGGGCCCCTGGGCCAGTGCTCCACCACCCTTAGGCTACAGCGCTTTTCCCCGTCTCTCATGGCAATTGCCCCCACTGCCACTACTGCCATTGCCCATCCTCCCGGCCCCCCCCACCCGGCACCTCTGGGAAGGCTCTGCCTCCACCCTCTCACCCCCCTCCCGTTAGGCCCCTGCCGCCTGATCCTCTTGCGCCTTCTCTTCTCCCGGCTCAACAGCCCCACGCCCTCAGCCTCTCCTCGCACTGCTGGGCTCCAGCTGCCCACCAGCTCCCAGCCTGCCCCACAACGAACGGCTCCTCCAGGGCCACGCTCCCTTCCTGGTGTCCCTGCCCCCCTGCAGCTCCCCCACGGGCCACAGTCCCCTCAGAGGCGCACCTCCTCTGGCATGAAGCGCCTCCTTCCAAAAATACCTCTCCAGCCATGTCCCCAGCAACGGCTCCTTGCACGGCTCGCCTTCGCTTCCTTCTGCTTTTCTCCAGAAACACGCCTCTGCACCCTTCTCCTCACGAGTGCCCCTTCGTGTGGCCTCCTGTGGCTCCACGGAGGCCGCCCCCAGCTGCGGGATCTGCGGCCCTGCCGCCGCATGCCCCAGGCAGGGGCCGGGCCTCGGTGCCCCGCTCCTCCCTCCCTCCCTCCCTCCCTGCCTGCCTGCCTGCCTGCCTGCCTGCCCGCCCGCTGCCCCAGCGTTGGGGGAAAGCCTTGCCCGGGCCCTGGGCGGCGCTGCGGGCTCCCTGCTGTGCCCAGAGCCCCCGGCCCCGCACGGGCAGCCCCGAGCAGCACGCCCAGGTGGCACTGCTTGCTGCGCAGTAAGGACTGGTGCCAGGGACTGTCGGGGATGGGGGAGGCCCCACTGCCCGCGGGGAGGCGGGAGGCAGGCAGCGTTGAGCCGGGGCCCGGCAGCCCACCGGGAGCTGGTGGGGGTGTGGGGCAGAGCCATAGCAAGGGAAGGGGCCAGAGTGCAGGAGGCAATCCCAGGTGCCCCTTCCCCGAGCAGAGGGGCCTGGGAGAAGGCAGGGGGTCAGGGCCGGGCCGGGGGCTGGTGGCCGGGTGCTTGGCAGCGCCATGCTGACCTGCTCATGCCAGGGCATGGCTGCTTTGCGCCGATTGCAGGCAGTGTCCCCCCGCGAAGGAGCTGGCCCCTGCTGGCTTCCCCTTGGGCCATGCAGCTGCCTGCCAGTGCTCAAGGTCCCGCCGGGGCTCCAGCGACGCTGGGAGAGGTGCCGAGGGGGCACCGGCTGCTGCTAGCAACGTCCCGGGGACCCCTGAGGCAGTGGCTGGTGCTGAGGGAAGGGCAGCGGGCAAGGAGCCGCAGGCAGCACTTGTTTGACCCATGCGTTGCCTCTGCTTGCAGGCCACACTGCCCAAGGCATTGGGACTTGAGCGCGGCAGCCAGGCGAGGCAGGGCAGCTGCCGCTGAGGCAGCAGAGCCAAGCCCCAAGCCCCTCCGCTCGGTGAGGCTTGGGAAGGGCAGAGCTGGGAGAAGCTGGTGCCCCTCAAACCTCGTTCTCCCAGCAGAGCAGAGGGCACGTAAGGCAGCGCTTTCAGCCAGTGAAAATTGCTGGCTCATGCCTTCCTTTTTCAGAGGCCTGGTTTGCGCAAGGCCAGCGGTGCTGCCTGCCCACCAGTGCCCACCCAGGCTGCGGTCGGAGGAGACCTGCTCCTTGCATTGGTCCCGACCAGAGTTCGGCACCAGAAGACACAGCCCCTGAGGGGGCACCGCAGCACACAAGTGTGGCTTGGCATGCCTGGCTCACCAGCAGAAAGGGACCATGCAGACTAAGGTGGAGTCAATCAGCCAGAACGGAGCACAGAGCAACAATACAGTTGAAAACACAAAGCCTAGCTAAGTGTGTGTGAGGTTCCCCGTGGGGAGCCCCGTGATGCTTCTGGGGAGGCCTTGGGCAGGGAGGTGCCTCCTGCCGAGGCCCCCGGCAGCTGGGATGCCGGCTGCAGGGCTTTCGGCAGCTCCAGCTTCCCTCTTCCTGCCCTGCCAGGGGTGAAGGCCAGGCTGCCTGCAGGGATGGGCTACTGCCGCCCCCAGGCCTCCTGAGGAGGGGCAGTGCAGCCCCAAAACCACCTTGCAAAGCCGGCAGCCCTGGGCGTGGGCTGAGGTGGGTGCCAGGGTGCACGCTGGAGCGCAGACTCTGGGATCCACAGGCCTCCAAGGCCAGGGCCTGCAGGGCCAGGGCAGGGATGACGAGGCTCTGGGGCTCTGACCCTGCAAGAGAGACCGCAGGAACACCTTGTGCCGGCCCTGGGCTGAGAGCAGAGGGGAGCAGGAGGCTTCGTGGCCTCCACGCCCCAAACCAACAGCAAATTTGTGCCCAAAAGCTCTCAGAGGAGGCTTCAGTCCCGGTCAGCTGCCCGTGTCCTGCACTGATTTCGTATGCTCAAACCTTGTGATGGGCAGAAGGCAACATGCTTGTACCCCAAGGCAGCCCCCTTTAGTGGCCAAGCCAAGGACCTGCTCTTAGCATCACTGCAGGAGTAACCGTCTAATTAAAGGCTTGCAATTAGCCCACCTCCAATTAGTGCACAGCAACTCAAACAAAGGGTCTTCTTAAAGGACAAGTCTCCTTAATGCAACCTAAATGGTCCTACGTTCCCTGTGCAGGGGCGACCCTTCTAAATCCCCCACCGCCAAGGCTGCGGCGCACATGGGCATGGGCATGGGCATTGGCTTCAGGGTCCCAGCTCCTTCCTCAGTGGGAGGCGGCTGCTGCTGGTGGCTTCCTCCATCGCATAGTTGGGCTGACACTATTAAGCCTGCTCCTAATAGGCTCTCTTAAGGCTAATAATGTGGCATACATAGCCAACAAATGCTAGAAGGAGTCACCAAAACTAAAGCAGCACTTTAAAATGCAACTCCTACATTTAGCATCGAGGAAATAAGCCCCTCCACCTTACTCCCAATTTGACACTCTCGGGAGAGTGCTTTAGGGGATGCTAATGCGTGTTTTGCCCTTCCTTGCTCCAACACGGGTCAGGCTCAGCACAGTGGAGAGGGAAAGACTCTGGCGGGGCGGAGGGGGTGGGGTGCGAGCTTTGTGCTCGCCCAGGGCCCTGCACTGGCCCCCTCCTCTGTCCTGCCCCTGAACATCCCAGACTACGTTGGCTACAGTCGCCTGCTCCTTGCCAGGCCTTTGTGTTGACTCTGATGAGCCTTTGGGCGTTTCATGTCACTCTAGGAGCTGGAAGAGAGCCTGCCTCATGACACGGGGTTGCAAGGAGAGCCACTGGCCGTGGAAGAGGACTGCTTGCCTGGCCTTGCTCAGGAGTCCCATCCTGCCCACCCCGGGCATCTCTCTCTTTCCTGCCCGCTGACACGGTCTTTCTCCGGAGGGAAGCAGTGAGGCTACATCTCCGCACAGTGCTGGGTGGCCTGGGGAAGGCCGGGCACATGCCAAGCGGGGAGCTGGACACAGGTCTCCACCGAGTGCTGTCGGGGGGGCTGGCACCGGTGCCTGGGGCACGTGTGCTCCAGGCACTTCCCAAATAAGCTCCACTGGTGCGGCCTCCTCTTCACCTGGATGTTGAGTTCCAGGGCCTCCTGCCACGCCTCCTCCAGCAGGAACAGGGCCTGCGCAGGCGTACTGCTTTCCTGCCCTTCAGCCTGCTCCTGGTTGCTGGGGAATGCAGGTGTGCGGGCATGTCTGGGTGTCCTGCCTCATTTCAGCAGGGTCACTTGCTCCTGCTGGTTCCTTCTGTGGCCCCCACCTGGCCTCACAGAGCCCCACATCCTGCCCGTCAACCCCAAGGGGGACGCAAGGCCCTCAGCTCACCCAAGAGAGAACCCCCAACCTCCCTCTGCTCGTCCACCCACCCGCCTCAGCATATAGCACGGCCCAAGGCCCATCCCTGGGCCCTGGCACTGTCACGGTCCCTCTCCTGACCACAGGACCCACTGGCGCTGGTGAGTGCCCAAGCAGTTAGGCCGCTGTCTTTTCTCCCACGGCCAGTGACTTGCAGGGCTGTGCAGGACCCAGGAGTCCTGCTGGCCTGTCCCTCCATAACGTACCAGGGGCAGGGAGTCGCAGAGCTGCACCTCGGAGGTGCTCTGGGGCCTAGCAAGTGCAGGGGACCGGAGGGGGCCTGGGAGCATGCCTGGGGCCACTGGCACATCAGGACAGGGCAGGAGCCCAGGAGGGAGAATCCAAGCACACGGGTAGCAGGCCCGGCCGGCCCTGCCGAGCTCCACTGGGTTGAAGAGCGGCCCAGCAGGGGCTGTGCAGGGCGGGGAAATGGGGACTGCTCCCCAGCCTCACAGCCCCAGCCTGCGGGGCTGAGGGGCTGCCCTGGCCCACAGGGCCCTGGCACACGCGTTTGCACATGGGAAGGGAGGCATCTGCACCTCCAGGCAGCAGTCAGCGGCTGGCAGGGTAGGGAGACTACGGGCCCTGCGGCAGATGAGCAGAGCCCGTGGGAGCACAAGGAGCAGCCGAGGGCTGACGGAGGCCCAGGGACAAGCACGGCTCATCCCAGCTTTGCCTGCCTGGAGAGCCCTGCAGCTGCAGCAAAAAGCCAGGCATCTGCGCTCCCAGGTGGCCGGCCGCACCGCTCCACCCCACAGCAACTCCCTCCTTTGCCCTTCACCCTTCCCCATGCAACCCTGAGAAGGGCTCCAGCGTCCCTGCACACCAGCCCTCAGAGCACCCCTGGGGCTGTGGGCACGTCAGGTGCAGCTGTGTCCTGGCCACCATGGTGTGCACCGTGCAGTGTCTCTGTGCGTGTGGAGAGCGCGGGCGCGTGTGCGGATGCGTGTGCAGCGTCAATGGTGTGCCGGGCTGGCGCACGAGCACTGTGCAGGTGCAGGCCTGGCTGTGCGGGAGGGTCTTGGTGAGTGAGAGGTGTGAGCTGTGTGCGTAGCCGTCCTGTGGAGGGTAATGAAGGAAGGGGCATGTGTCTGTGTGCGTGTCTGTGCGCTGTGCTGAGAACGGGTTAGGCGGTGGTGTGCATGCACGTGCACTCTGTGGCGCGCGTGCCTGCATGCTGTGGCCCGTGTGTGGGCGATATTCTGTTCAGGCTCTACAAAATAACTGGAGGAGCACATGGGTTTGTACAGCTCTTCCTTTCATCTTTCAGGAGCACGCTTCCAGACTTCGCCGCAATAGTCACGTTTCCTCTGCACCACCAGCAAGTCCTGGTCCCTTTCCCTTTGAGCCTGGAGAGTCATCCGCTGCCCAGGGCTAGGGCATGGAAAAGGAACCGTTTGGTTTCAGGCACAGGCAGAAGGGCACGGAAATGCTGCAGGCCTAGCGCAGGGCACATCTTCTGGCCTCTGCCTCTGCTGGCATTCCTATGCTTTCTCGGATGGGCGAGGGGCCCCCTGGGGTGCGAGGCAAGGACATGACCACATGACTACCACGGGCAGGTAATCAGCCTGCACAGGAGTCAGGCGCGGGATGAGACTTTGGCCCAAACTGGCATCAAAGCACACGGCAAGGCCTCCACGTGTGGAGACTTGGGGAGGCAAGGACGGAGCGTGCCTTTGGAAAAGGGAGAGCCAAAGCGTCGCTCCAGGAATCCTGTCACCTTGGGTCGCCCCCGTGTTCTGGTCCCACCTGGGAATCCTACCCCTGAGAGCCCAACACCTGCCCCTGGGCTGGAAGGCTGCCTGCTCCCAGGCCACAGCCTCCAAAGCCTGTTGCTCTCCCTCGACGGGTGCCAGCAAAAGACCCCCCCCCTCCCCTCCTCTGGGCTCCTCCTGGGTGTGGAAGGAAGGCCAGTGCAGGGGAAGGCAAAACAGCACCCCCAGCTGGAGAAATTTACCAGAGGAAGCGCTTCTCTTGGGAATTCCTCTGCCGATTCAGCTCTACCCTCTGCTTCCACTCTTCCCGACGCGCTTGGTAAGTCTCCAAGACTTGCAGGGTGTGGCTTGCTCGTACAGAAAGCTGCCTGCAAGAGCAGGGAAAAAGTTCCCTCTCCCCTTCTGGCTGAGGCCCTCCTGCCTCTCCCCTCCACCAGCCCCTGCACACCCGCTCCCGCTGGCGGTGCCCGCAGCCTTCAACTTGCCCCATGCAGCTTGGGGCTGCCTGGCATCGGGGCCTTGCCCAAGGCATTGCCACGTCAACAGAAATCAGGGGACACCATACCCAGCCCCATGGCTCAGGAACTGCGCTTCCTCACACCTCGGACAGGTGCTGCCACTGCACCTTTCCAGGCCGGGGCTGGGGCCGGGGCCGGGGCCCGGGCCCGGGCACACTTACTCTTTGTGCAGCCGCGGCAGTCTCTCGGGCTTCCTCTTCTCTGCTCGGGGCACGAAGGCAGCAGTGCTCGCCTCTTTCCCAAGCGGGGGCCCTGGTGAGGCTGGCCGAACCTCCGGCAGTGGTTCAGCATGCCGCCAAGCCTGCGTTGGCGCCAGAGGACAACTCTGAAGCTGCTTCTCACCTCCCTCACGTGCTCTCAACTCTCAGCACGGGGAGAAGCCAGCCACTACAGGGCCTGTGCGTCCCCCCAGCACACTTGTGTCTGCTTTGCCCTCAGAAAGCCCCATGAGGAGCACAGCGCCAGGCAGGGACCCTGCACTCGTAGCCTGGCCACGCTTCACCACACTTCCCTGCTGGCCCCTCTGCTTACCTGTGCTGCCTTGTGCTGATGCCCGCAAGCAGGAATTGCAGTTCGAGGTCTGCCTTGAGCAGGTCCTTCCTGCTTGCCGTCCTCTTCCGCCTTAGAGGAGCTCTCCCGAATTGTCTGCAGCCGGCTAAAAACACACAAGCCGCGTGAGCTGATTGGAGTTCCGGGTGAGGCTGTTCTGCATCTTGCGCTCACAAGCGGCTCGGGGCCAGCCTCTGCAGCACAAGGCAGTTCTGCTGGAGCATTTGGTGTAGCTGAGTCCTTGCGTTCATGTCAACAGTGAGGAAAGAAAGCCTTGAGCTGCAGCGCTGGCAGCGGGCCCAGGAGGCCCTAAGGAAAGCTCGGGATGCCCAGGTGTGGGCCCTCTCTGGGTGGCACAAGGGGAAAACCAATGCCGTTTGCAGCACCCAGAGCCTGCAGAGACCACTAGCCACCTCCTGCCAAAGGCACTGAAGTCAGGGACGTGCTCAGAAAGACTCTGTTTTGGGGTGAAACGGGACTATTAGTGGGGGAGCCACTGTCGGGGAAGGAGGAAGTGTACTAGGCACACAAGCAAGCCCGGCATGCAGTTCTCTCTGGTATGTAGTTCTCTCTGGCACTCCTTCTGTGCCAGACAACCGCCACACCCCTGCCCCTGCCACCCCAGCCCAACAACCTTCGGAAGAAATTCACAGGCATTACGTCCAACCTAAAAAGCAGGGAAAACAGACCCTACTCTCTGCTGCTGGGGCAGGGGCTTCTGACTTTCACATTCCTCTGAGAAGTGCTCTCATTCCCACTGCAACCAAAGGAGGGCCCTTCACACCCATAGGGGAGCAGAAAAACACCCGCCACTGCTGCAGTACTTCTTGCATCAACGCCAGTCCCTGGGACACCACTTGACAACCTCACAGACTTCATACCCACAGAGCGTACAGAAACAGAAACAGCTCCCTCCCTCCCAGAAGCCCAAAAGCACACGGCCACCCGCATGCTTTGCTCCAAGAGCCTCACCTGGCAGCTGGCTTGTTTCCCCTGCTTTCCCATGCCTTTCCTCCCTTCCAGCTGGCCCCAGAGAACGGGGGTGGAGAAAGCCTTTCTCGAGACAGGAGGCGCCCACCACAAGCACTGCCTGGAAGTAGCAAGGCAGAGGAGGCTCCTCAGCAAGCATCGTTCTTTGTCACCATTTGAACAAGAAGGACAGGCAGCTGTGCTCCAGCATCGGACCAAAGAGCCCAATTCCCTTGGAGCTTTGCTCCCAAGCAGGTCTTAGGCCCTTGCTGGCGCACGATCGCGTCCAGCCTTTCCTTTCTGCAGGGCAGTCTTCTGCCCTAGAGTTCTGTGCTGCTTCTACTGCTTTCTCTAGCCCTTAGGCTTCAAAAAGGGGACATGGCTGGCAGGTCCTGGGGACCTCATGCTACTCTCTCCTTTGGCGTGGCTGCAGGCTGGAGGGCAGAGTGTCACACGAGAAGGGGAACAGATTCCTGCCCATCTCTAAGGCGCTCACATGCACAGACTTGCAAGCTAGAGCAGGGCCCCGAGTGCCAGGGCAAAGTGCCCCTCAGCAGTGGCAGCTGCAGTTGGAGCTGCACAACTGCCCCGAGAGCCCCTTCCAGGAGGAGTGCCCCCAGATCTGTCGTGATGAGCAAAGAGAGGCACAGGAGAAGCAGGCCACTAGGCCAGGCACGGCATGTTAAGCTTGCCTCCAGCCCCTCCGCTGCACAGGACAAAAGGAAAACAAACACACCTCTCTCACCAGCCAGCTGGCACTTTACCTTTTCCCTCAGTCTGCTTGTTCTGCTCCCTGTCTTTTGCCGGCCCGCCTTTGGCAGCCTCCCGACACCCTCCGGAGGAAGATGCTGGTCGCACAGGCACAGGCGTGATGACCTCACCCTCACTCCTGGAAACAAGAAAGGGACGAGAGAGACGCTGACAGCAGAGCCTTGCAGAAACCTCCTCTACATGCTTGCCCTCCATCTAGAAAGAGAAAGTCACCAAAAGACTTGTTGGCCGCCCTTCACGTTGCAGTCGGACAGAGTCTACGCAAGAAACAACCCCTTCAAAGAACTCCAAGAGCACAAGGTCACCCTCAGCCTTTTCTCCAAGAGCCTCACCTGGCAGGCAACTTCCTTCCTTTGCTTTTCCACTCCTCCTGCTTTCTCCCCCCAGCACCAGGTGACGCAGGTGGCAAAGGCCTTTCTTGAGCAAGCAGGCACGCAGCAGGAGCACTCCCTGCAGGCAGGAAAGGAGAAGGCTCTGCAGAAAGCGTCTTTGGGAGCACTTGGTCCAGAAGGACAGGCAGATCTGCTCCAGCACCGCATCAAACAGCCTGATCCCCCGGGAGCCGCGCTCTCTAAGAGCTCTTGCTCCCTAGCACGTCCTTGGCACACCTTAGCAGCCTCTTAGCAGTCCACCTTAGCAGCCTCTTAGCAGTCCTCTCCAGGCAATCTTGCTCCCCACCTTCACACGCCCGGCATCCGCCAGAGAGGCAGACCCCCTCCAGCACTGACACCTCGGGCCCAAATGTCCTAAAGCGAAAGAGGAGCTTGCGCTGGCCACCAGGGCGCAGCACCCCGGGGCAAAACTCTCCCAGGCAGCACATCCTGACCAGGGCTCCAACCACCTACCTACTGCCGAGGACCAACGGAACAAACACGCGCACACACACAAACACACGCCCGCCTGCACACCCTCCTCTCGCTCGCCAGTCACCTGTGGCCTGACCTTTTCCGTCCGCCCGCTCTTCCTCTTTCGGGCGTGTCCGGGATCCCTTGCAGGAAGAGGCCACTTGCTGCTTCTCACGGGGAAGCTTCAACTCAAATCTGGAAATGACAAGACGCCACGGTGAAGAGAAGGCACCACTTCCCCTTTGCCTCCTGCCGGCCTTGTACTCAGAAAGAAGGCCTTTCGGGGCACGTGGGGCCCTCCAGGCTCACCCAAGACATGCTTAGGTCACAAACACAGGCCCTGTATGGATCGGGTGCCTTCCACACGATGCCTTTCCTCGGCCAGCCACACACAGCACATTCGGGAACCTTGGCTTTTGGAAGCCTCACCCACGAGAAAGAGACCAGTCACAGGAAAATGTGGCCCCCATTCCTCTCTAGGCCTAAGATTGGTTAGCAGTGCCAAACACCGCCACTATTGCCTGTTCCACCCTGGGGAGACCCCCAGAGTCCCAAGTACTTGCAGACAGCAAGCTAGGAAAGAGTTGCTCCACAGCAAGTCCTTCCTGAGGAGACAAGCTCCAGCAGGACGCTGCTACCAAGCACGAGCTGAGAAGCAAACGTACCGTGGCAACATGAAGACGCTTCTGGGACCCATGCGGAAAGCCGCGCTCCTTCTTCCTTTTACCACCAGGTGTCTCGTCCCTGGCGTCTGAAACAGACACCGAGGTACGTGAGAGCGTGCCAGCGCCATTACTGCCTTGCTCCTAAAGGCAGCAAATCTTTCTTGGGCTCAGGGAAGATGCTGCCCCTGGGACACCCTGAAACAAAGCTGTCTTTCCAAATACTAGCCCTCAACGAGGAAAGCAGAAGATGCCCAGCTCAGAGTGCAGAAGGAGGAACACCGTTGCCAGGCGCTTTGCAAGGGCGAGACTCAAGACGGTCAAGGAGGACGCTCCTTCTCTCTGCCTGCAGACATCAGGCACAGGAGAAGGCGTGTGGTTCGCCAGGGTTTCTGCAGGCTGGCGTTTGCCTCTGGAAGGTCTTGCTCTGCCCCTTCTTGGAAAGACAACTCCTGGCTCAGGCGTGCTCTTAGCCCCACAGTGTCTCCAAGCATTCACATGCTTGCATCCATCGCGTGGAAGAGCAGAAAGAGCCGGCCCTTGCTCGGCCTCTGCCCGGTGGCTAAGACCTGCGGGTGCCAACTCCCTCATGGGGGTGCAAGCAGCTGGGCAGGGCCTGATGAGGGATCTTTGGGAACACAGCCTGACCCAAAGGCCCTGGCCCTGGCCCTGGCCCAGAGAACACGCTGGGCAGAGCCCCCCAAGACAGCAGCAGAGAGAAGGAAGAGACAGGCCCGGGAACCAGTGGCTGGGCTACAGCCTTCTTGCATCTCTCTGAGCAAATCTGCTGGCCCTCTGCAGGAGCGAGCCCTTCAGCTCTGACTGCTTTCACATCGCAGCTGCCTAAGGACACCTGGCAGCTTGCGCTCAAGGACAGGGCCCCACGAGAGAGCTGGGGAAGGGCGTTGGGCTGGCGCAAGGAGACATGCCAAGCAGCGGGCGGATGCACGCGTGGCCCAGAAGAGCCTCGCTCATGCCGCAAGGGCCTCCAGGGGCCCTGGGAAGGCCTGATTAGCGCCAGAGTCATCGACTTACCCCCAGCAGAGCTTCTAGCAGCTTTCCAGTGCCATCCATGCTGAGGAGGAAGTCGTCATAAAACCTCATTGTCACTTCCTTCTTCCGTACAGAAAGAATGCCAATGCCCTTGAAGACAAAGTCCACGTCCTGTCTTTTTGACATGGCCCAGAAGAACGCCATCGCGGTCTCATGTATGGAACACTGCACCGTTGTCAAAGGCATGCGGGCACACACGGAGAGATTCTTGTACTGCAGAGGGACTATTCTTACGTCACCTAGACCGCAGCAAAAGACGAACAACGTCACCTCGGCAGCAGGCTCCAAGAACAAGGGGACAAGACTTTCTGGCAAGACGCTGCTGCTACAGAGCAGGCTCTTGAATCCCCTGCTGCAGCGCCTAGGAGCGGTTTATGGAGTCCCTCCTGGGAAGAGGCCGAGCACTCTGCAAACTCACAGGCTCAGGGGGGCAGCAGTCATTTGGCCAGGGCAGGAAGCAAAAGAAGAAAACTAACCATCCCGTAGGAACCCTTGACCGGAGGGCAGGACAAGGCGGGCAGATGGGTGCAGGGCCCACGACAAAGGGCCCGGCGCCACGCCATTGTGCCCTCTGGCTAAGCCGATGCCACGTCGATAGATACAAGGGCGAAGCAAAGTGCAAGGACGGCACCGCAGCCCGTAAGGACCATTCGGCCCCTCTGGCCCTTGGTAGCCAGCAAAAGTCTCCCTGCGCTGCTGGGGCCAGCGGCCTATCCCTCCCACGCACCCCGCTGCAGGCGTATTACTAGCAAAGCACACCCGGGGGCCCCTCTGAGCACCTGCTCCTGGCTGGCCTGTCCAGCTCAAACAAGCCAAAGTTGCTCTCAGGCCACTTTGAGGCGTTCAGCCATGTCTTCAGAGCAGTTGGCCTGCCCCTCAAGCTTGGGGCAAGGGCAGGCAAAGGTTTTTAACCTGTCTTCTTACCAGGAATGTCTTCTTGAGCGCCCCTGGCCTGGTATTCCTGGGCAACAACCTCCGAAATACGAAACATGGGTCTCCGAACGATCGAAAGCTCCCCGTTCACGGAGCACTCGGAGTGCTTCAGAACATAGAACACCCCCACTCCTAGTATCTTGACACCCTGAGAACAGCAGCAAAGAGGGAGAGAAGGAACAAGCATCAGTTGCCTGGAGACACAAAAACTGTCCGATGGCTTGCCAGAGTGTGGGGGCTGCTGCTCTGCGCCCTGCCCACCCCTAGCATGCCGAGGGCAAGATGGGCGACTTGGGAAAGCTTTGGAGAGAAAGCACATACTCCAGACCTTTCTTTCCTCTTGCTCCTCTGCTCTCCTCAAAAATCTCTTTGCACAAGCAACAGCAGAGACAACATTCCTCCCCTCCATACAGGTGGGGGGGGGGGTGGCAGGGAGGGGAGCAGGGGGCATTTCCAACAGTGGGCACCAAGTCCTTGGCACTCTATGGCACAGGGATGTCAGGGCCAGGCAAACCGCCAGCCTTTCAGGAGGGGAGGAACAGGACACAAGACCCACCTTGTTCTCTGCCAAGCGCTCTAGAATGTATTCTGAGACGCTGTCCCAAATGCTAACAATCTCTGGAAAGCAAGGCAAAGAGGTATCATGCGCCAAGTCAGCAAGCTCACTACCTTTCAGCACCCCACTCCCCAGGCAGGTGGCAAGTGCAGGTGAGATGAAACGTACCGCCACCCCAAGCCAAAACACGCAAGGCGCTCCCCAGGACGGCCCTTCCGGACCTCAGCCGCAAGGACACTGCAGGGACACCTCCGCCCACTTCTAAGCAAGGCTCCTGTCCTTTCAGGTGGCCATGCCAAAGGGCGACCCACCCGCTCGGGAAACGGGGACTAGGTTCCCACAGCAGTGAGAAGACCGTGCAGTGCCTACCCACAGGAGTCACCCACGCTCAGGGCAGCCCCAGCTGCCTCCCCTGCAGGGACCATTTTCACCTCCATTCAACGCCTGCACACACACACGCTCTGCACGGCCACCCGAGCAGCCCCAGCCCTTTCAGCCAGCTGCCAGCTCAGGGCACGCAATCCCCACTGCGAGGCAACCCACGGCTTCTGCCTGCACGTGCCCTGGAAGGCACGGGCAGAGGAAGCTCCTCAGGACAACGAGCCAGCCGGCCCGGCTGCCAAACTCACCCCTGGGCTGCCAACGGTCGAGCGGCCTGCTCTCCCGTGCCACCCACTCGCCCTGTCCAGCCCTCCCCTACAGAGCCCAGCGCTTCCATTGCCTGTCTCGCGGCTCATACCGTCTACAGCCTTACCGTAACGGTTGAGATTCCTGAGCGTTGGAAACATGTCATGCCACAGTTTCGCCATCTTCGCGCCCCCTCGCGCTCAATGGGGCCCTGTAGCAAGAGGGTGACGAGGAAACTTCTCCTCCCAGGAGCCGCCTCCGCCTCCTCCTCTGCACTTCCCCAGGTAGGCTCCAGCGCTGTCGCGCGGCCTCCCTTCGCCCTCTCGGTGTGCTGCAAAGCAGCTCCTCCAGAGAAGAGCGGTGGCGAGAGCAGCCCCAGCACCTGCACGTGCCAAGGCCTCGCAGGGAAGTGTGGGCAGGGCTCGGGGGCCCCGTGGCGGGAGGGGAGCTGTGACTGTGATGCGGCATGTCCCACTGTGAGCCCAGCCCGTGTCACCAAGGGGCTCACAGGCACCCTTACCGTCCAAAGCATTTCTCTTGGGCCCACAGGAGGGGCAATTTCACAGCCCCAGAGCAGCCAGACCGCAAAGGGGTTTCAGCAGGTCTCCGCTCTGACCTCCTGCTGCAAGTGCGGCTGACCAGAGCAGACTTCCCAGGCCCGGGCGCCACTGAGGGGCCACTGGCTCCATGGATTCCCCCACCACCCCGGGCCCCTGGGCCAGTGCTCCACCACCCTTAGGCTACAGCGCTTTTCCCCGTCTCTCATGGCAATTGCCCCCACTGCCACTACTGCCATTGCCCATCCTCCCGGCCCCCCCCACCCGGCACCTCTGGGAAGGCTCTGCCTCCACCCTCTCACCCCCCTCCCGTTAGGCCCCTGCCGCCTGATCCTCTTGCGCCTTCTCTTCTCCTGGCTCAACAGCCCCACGCCCTCAGCCTCTCCTCGCACTGCTGGGCTCCAGCTGCCCACCAGCTCCCAGCCCGCCCCACAACGAACGGCTCCTCCAGGGCCACGCTCCCTTCCTGGTGTCCCTGCCCCCCTGCAGCTCCCCCACGGGCCACAGTCCCCTCAGAGGCGCACCTCCTCTGGCATGAAGCGCCTCCTTCCAAAAGTACCTCTCCAGCCATGTCCCCAGCAACGGCTCCTTGCACGGCTCGCCTTCGCTTCCTTCTGCTTTTCTCCAGAAACATGCCTCTGCACCCTTCTCCTCACGAGTGCCCCTTCGTGTGGCCTCCTGTGGCTCCACGGAGGCCGCCCCCAGCTGCGGGATCTGCGGCCCTGCCGCCGCATGCCCCAGGCAGGGGCCGGGCCTCGGTGCCCCGCTCCTCCCTCCCTGCCTGCCTGCCTGCCTGCCTGCCTGCCTGCCTGCCCGCCCGCTGCCCCAGCGTTGGGGGAAAGCCTTGCCCGGGCCCTGGGCGGCGCTGCGGGCTCCCTGCTGTGCCCAGAGCCCCCGGCCCCGCACGGGCAGCCCCGAGCAGCACGCCCAGGTGGCACTGCTTGCTGCGCAGTAAGGACTGGTGCCAGGGACTGTCGGGGATGGGGGAGGCCCCACTGCCCGCGGGGAGGCGGGAGGCAGGCAGCGTTGAGCCGGGGCCCGGCAGCCCACCGGGAGCTGGTGGGGGTGTGGGGCAGAGCCATAGCAAGGGAAGGGGCCAGAGTGCAGGAGGCAATCCCAGGTGCCCCTTCCCCGAGCAGAGGGGCCTGGGAGAAGGCAGGGGGTCAGGGCCGGGCCGGGGGCTGGTGGCCGGGTGCTTGGCAGCGCCATGCTGACCTGCTCATGCCAGGGCATGGCTGCTTTGCGCCGATTGCAGGCAGTGTCCCCCCGCGAAGGAGCTGGCCCCTGCTGGCTTCCCCTTGGGCCATGCAGCTGCCTGCCAGTGCTCAAGGTCCCGCCGGGGCTCCAGCGACGCTGGGAGAGGTGCCGAGGGGGCACCGGCTGCTGCTAGCAACGTCCCGGGGACCCCTGAGGCAGTGGCTGGTGCTGAGGGAAGGGCAGCGGGCAAGGAGCCGCAGGCAGCACTTGTTTGACCCATGCGTTGCCTCTGCTTGCAGGCCACACTGCCCAAGGCATTGGGACTTGAGCGCGGCAGCCAGGCGAGGCAGGGCAGCTGCCGCTGAGGCAGCAGAGCCAAGCCCCAAGCCCCTCCGCTCGGTGAGGCTTGGGAAGGGCAGAGCTGGGAGAAGCTGGTGCCCCTCAAACCTCGTTCTCCCAGCAGAGCAGAGGGCACGTAAGGCAGCGCTTTCAGCCAGTGAAAATTGCTGGCTCATGCCTTCCTTTTTCAGAGGCCTGGTTTGCGCAAGGCCAGCGGTGCTGCCTGCCCACCAGTGCCCACCCAGGCTGCGGTCGGAGGAGACCTGCTCCTTGCATTGGTCCCGACCAGAGTTCGGCACCAGAAGACACAGCCCCTGAGGGGGCACCGCAGCACACAAGTGTGGCTTGGCATGCCTGGCTCACCAGCAGAAAGGGACCATGCAGACTAAGGTGGAGTCAATCAGCCAGAACGGAGCACAGAGCAACAATACAGTTGAAAACACAAAGCCTAGCTAAGTGTGTGTGAGGTTCCCCGTGGGGAGCCCCGTGATGCTTCTGGGGAGGCCTTGGGCAGGGAGGTGCCTCCTGCCGAGGCCCCCGGCAGCTGGGATGCCGGCTGCAGGGCTTTCGGCAGCTCCAGCTTCCCTCTTCCTGCCCTGCCAGGGGTGAAGGCCAGGCTGCCTGCAGGGATGGGCTACTGCCGCCCCCAGGCCTCCTGAGGAGGGGCAGTGCAGCCCCAAAACCGCCTTGCAAAGCCGGCAGCCCTGGGCGTGGGCTGAGGTGGGTGCCAGGGTGCACGCTGGAGCGCAGACTCTGGGATCCACAGGCCTCCAAGGCCAGGGCCTGCAGGGCCAGGGCAGGGATGACGAGGCTCTGGGGCTCTGACCCTGCAAGAGAGACCGCAGGAACACCTTGTGCCGGCCCTGGGCTGAGAGCAGAGGGGAGCAGGAGGCTTCGTGGCCTCCACGCCCCAAACCAACAGCAAATTTGTGCCCAAAAGCTCTCAGAGGAGGCTTCAGTCCCGGTCAGCTGCCCGTGTCCTGCACTGATTTCGTATGCTCAAACCTTGTGATGGGCAGAAGGCAACATGCTTGTACCCCAAGGCAGCCCCCTTTAGTGGCCAAGCCAAGGACCTGCTCTTAGCATCACTGCAGGAGTAACCGTCTAATTAAAGGCTTGCAATTAGCCCACCTCCAATTAGTGCACAGCAACTCAAACAAAGGGTCTTCTTAAAGGACAAGTCTCCTTAATGCAACCTAAATGGTCCTACGTTCCCTGTGCAGGGGCGACCCTTCTAAATCCCCCACCGCCAAGGCTGCGGCGCACATGGGCATGGGCATGGGCATTGGCTTCAGGGTCCCAGCTCCTTCCTCAGTGGGAGGCGGCTGCTGCTGGTGGCTTCCTCCATCGCATAGTTGGGCTGACACTATTAAGCCTGCTCCTAATAGGCTCTCTTAAGGCTAATAATGTGGCATACATAGCCAACAAATGCTAGAAGGAGTCACCAAAACTAAAGCAGCACTTTAAAATGCAACTCCTACATTTAGCATCGAGGAAATAAGCCCCTCCACCTTACTCCCAATTTGACACTCTCGGGAGAGTGCTTTAGGGGATGCTAATGCGTGTTTTGCCCTTCCTTGCTCCAACACGGGTCAGGCTCAGCACAGTGGAGAGGGAAAGACTCTGGTGGGGCGGAGGGGGTGGGGTGCGAGCTTTGTGCTCGCCCAGGGCCCTGCACTGGCCCCCTCCTCTGTCCTGCCCCTGAACATCCCAGACTACGTTGGCTACAGTCGCCTGCTCCTTGCCAGGCCTTTGTGTTGACTCTGATGAGCCTTTGGGCGTTTCATGTCACTCTAGGAGCTGGAAGAGAGCCTGCCTCATGACACGGGGTTGCAAGGAGAGCCACTGGCCGTGGAAGAGGACTGCTTGCCTGGCCTCGCTCAGGAGTCCCATCCTGCCCACCCCGGGCATCTCTCTCTTTCCTGCCCGCTGACACGGTCTTTCTCCGGAGGGAAGCAGTGAGGCTACATCTCCGCACAGTGCTGGGTGGCCTGGGGAAGGCCGGGCACATGCCAAGCGGGGAGCTGGACACAGGTCTCCAGCGAGTGCTGTCGGGGGGCTGGCACCGGTGCCTGGGGCACGTGTGCTCCAGGCACTTCCCAAATAAGCTCCACTGGTGCGGCCTCCTCTTCACCTGGATGTTGAGTTCCAGGGCCTCCTGCCACGCCTCCTCCAGCAGGAACAGGGCCTGCGCAGGCGTACTGCTTTCCTGCCCTTCAGCCTGCTCCTGGTTGCTGGGGAATGCAGGTGTGCGGGCATGTCCGGGTGTCCTGCCTCATTTCAGCAGGGTCACTTGCTCCTGCTGGTTCCTTCTGTGGCCCCCACCTGGCCTCACAGAGCCCCACATCCTGCCCGTCAACCCCAAGGGGGACGCAAGGCCCTCAGCTCACCCAAGAGAGAACCCCCAACCTCCCTCTGCTCGTCCACCCACCCGCCTCAGCATATAGCACGGCCCAAGGCCCATCCCTGGGCCCTGGCACTGTCACGGTCCCTCTCCTGACCACAGGACCCACTGGCGCTGGTGAGTGCCCAAGCAGTTAGGCCGCTGTCTTTTCTCCCACGGCCAGTGACTTGCAGGGCTGTGCAGGACCCAGGAGTCCTGCTGGCCTGTCCCTCCATAACGTACCAGGGGCAGGGAGTCGCAGAGCTGCACCTCGGAGGTGCTCTGGGGCCTAGCAAGTGCAGGGGACCGGAGGGGGCCTGGGAGCATGCCTGGGGCCACTGGCACATCAGGACAGGGCAGGAGCCCAGGAGGGAGAATCCAAGCACACGGGTAGCAGGCCCGGCCGGCCCTGCCGAGCTCCACTGGGTTGAAGAGCGGCCCAGCAGGGGCTGTGCAGGGCGGGGAAATGGGGACTGCTCCCCAGCCTCACAGCCCCAGCCTGCGGGGCTGAGGGGCTGCCCTGGCCCACAGGGCCCTGGCACACGCGTTTGCACATGGGAAGGGAGGCATCTGCACCTCCAGGCAGCAGTCAGCGGCTGGCAGGGTAGGGAGACTACGGGCCCTGCGGCAGATGAGCAGAGCCCGTGGGAGCACAAGGAGCAGCCGAGGGCTGACGGAGGCCCAGGGACAAGCACGGCTCATCCCAGCTTTGCCTGCCTGGAGAGCCCTGCAGCTGCAGCAAAAAGCCAGGCATCTGCGCTCCCAGGTGGCCGGCCGCACCGCTCCACCCCACAGCAACTCCCTCCTTTGCCCTTCACCCTTCCCCATGCAACCCTGAGAAGGGCTCCAGCGTCCCTGCACACCAGCCCTCAGAGCACCCCTGGGGCTGTGGGCACGTCAGGTGCAGCTGTGTCCTGGCCACCATGGTGTGCACCGTGCAGTGTCTCTGTGCGTGTGGAGAGCGCGGGCGCGTGTGCGGATGCGTGTGCAGCGTCAATGGTGTGCCGGGCTGGCGCACGAGCACTGTGCAGGTGCAGGCCTGGCTGTGCGGGAGGGTCTTGGTGAGTGAGAGGTGTGAGCTGTGTGCGTAGCCGTCCTGTGGAGGGTAATGAAGGAAGGGGCATGTGTCTGTGCGTGTGTCTGTGCGCTGTGCTGAGAACGGGTTAGGCGGTGGTGTGCATGCACGTGCACTCTGTGGCGCGCGTGCCTGCATGCTGTGGCCCGTGTGTGGGCGATATTCTGTTCAGGCTCTACAAAATAACTGGAGGAGCACATGGGTTTGTACAGCTCTTCCTTTCATCTTTCAGGAGCACGCTTCCAGACTTCGCCGCAATAGTCACGTTTCCTCTGCACCACCAGCAAGTCCTGGTCCCTTTCCCTTTGAGCCTGGAGAGTCATCCGCTGCCCAGGGCTAGGGCATGGAAAAGGAACCGTTTGGTTTCAGGCACAGGCAGAAGGGCACGGAAATGCTGCAGGCCTAGCGCAGGGCACATCTTCTGGCCTCTGCCTCTGCTGGCATTCCTATGCTTTCTCGGATGGGCGAGGGGCCCCCTGGGGTGCGAGGCAAGGACATGACCACATGACTACCACGGGCAGGTAATCAGCCTGCACAGGAGTCAGGCGCGGGATGAGACTTTGGCCCAAACTGGCATCAAAGCACAGGGCAAGGCCTCCACGTGTGGAGACTTGGGGAGGCAAGGACGGAGCGTGCCTTTGGAAAAGGGAGAGCCAAAGCGTCGCTCCAGGAATCCTGTCACCTTGGGTCGCCCCCGTGTTCTGGTCCCACCTGGGAATCCTACCCCTGAGAGCCCAACACCTGCCCCTGGGCTGGAAGGCTGCCTGCTCCCAGGCCACAGCCTCCAAAGCCTGTTGCTCTCCCTCGACGGGTGCCAGCAAAAGACCCCCCCCCTCCCCTCCTCTGGGCTCCTCCTGGGTGTGGAAGGAAGGCCAGTGCAGGGGAAGGCAAAACAGCACCCCCAGCTGGAGAAATTTACCAGAGGAAGCGCTTCTCTTGGGAATTCCTCTGCCGATTCAGCTCTACCCTCTGCTTCCACTCTTCCCGACGCGCTTGGTAAGTCTCCAAGACTTGCAGGGTGTGGCTTGCTCGTACAGAAAGCTGCCTGCAAGAGCAGGGAAAAAGTTCCCTCTCCCCTTCTGGCTGAGGCCCTCCTGCCTCTCCCCTCCACCAGCCCCTGCACACCCGCTCCCGCTGGCGGTGCCCGCAGCCTTCAACTTGCCCCATGCAGCTTGGGGCTGCCTGGCATCGGGGCCTTGCCCAAGGCATTGCCACGTCAACAGAAATCAGGGGACACCATACCCAGCCCCATGGCTCAGGAACTGCGCTTCCTCACACCTCGGACAGGTGCTGCCACTGCACCTTTCCAGGCCGGGGCTGGGGCCGGGGCCGGGGCCCGGGCCCGGGCACACTTACTCTTTGTGCAGCCGCGGCAGTCTCTCGGGCTTCCTCTTCTCTGCTCGGGGCACGAAGGCAGCAGTGCTCGCCTCTTTCCCAAGCGGGGGCCCTGGTGAGGCTGGCCGAACCTCCGGCAGTGGTTCAGCATGCCGCCAAGCCTGCGTTGGCGCCAGAGGACAACTCTGAAGCTGCTTCTCACCTCCCTCACGTGCTCTCAACTCTCAGCACGGGGAGAAGCCAGCCACTACAGGGCCTGTGCGTCCCCCCAGCACACTTGTGTCTGCTTTGCCCTCAGAAAGCCCCATGAGGAGCACAGCGCCAGGCAGGGACCCTGCACTCGTAGCCTGGCCACGCTTCACCACACTTCCCTGCTGGCCCCTCTGCTTACCTGTGCTGCCTTGTGCTGATGCCCGCAAGCAGGAATTGCAGTTCGAGGTCTGCCTTGAGCAGGTCCTTCCTGCTTGCCGTCCTCTTCCGCCTTAGAGGAGCTCTCCCGAATTGTCTGCAGCCGGCTAAAAACACACAAGCCGCGTGAGCTGATTGGAGTTCCGGGTGAGGCTGTTCTGCATCTTGCGCTCACAAGCGGCTCGGGGCCAGCCTCTGCAGCACAAGGCAGTTCTGCTGGAGCATTTGGTGTAGCTGAGTCCTTGCGTTCATGTCAACAGTGAGGAAAGAAAGCCTTGAGCTGCAGCACTGGCAGCGGGCCCAGGAGGCCCTAAGGAAAGCTCGGGATGCCCCAGTGTGGGCCCTCTCTGGGTGGCACAAGGGGAAAACCAATGCCGTTTGCAGCACCCAGAGCCTGCAGAGACCACTAGGCACCTCCTGCCAAAGGCACTGAAGTCAGGGACGTGCTCAGAAAGACTCTGTTTTGGGGTGAAACGGGACTATTAGTGGGGGAGCCACTGTCGGGGAAGGAGGAAGTGTACTAGGCACACAAGCAAGCCCGGCATGCAGTTCTCTCTGGTATGTAGTTCTCTCTGGCACTCCTTCTGTGCCAGACAACCGCCACACCCCTGCCCCTGCCACCCCAGCCCAACAACCTTCGGAAGAAATTCACAGGCATTACGTCCAACCTAAAAAGCAGGGAAAACAGACCCTACTCTCTGCTGCTGGGGCAGGGGCTTCTGACTTTCACATTCCTCTGAGAAGTGCTCTCATTCCCACTGCAACCAAAGGAGGGCCCTTCACACCCATAGGGGAGCAGAAAAACACCCGCCACTGCTGCAGTACTTCTTGCATCAACGCCAGTCCCTGGGACACCACTTGACAACCTCACAGACTTCATACCCACAGAGCGTACAGAAACAGAAACAGCTCCCTCCCTCCCAGAAGCCCAAAAGCACACGGCCACCCGCATGCTTTGCTCCAAGAGCCTCACCTGGCAGCTGGCTTGTTTCCCCTGCTTTCCCATGCCTTTCCTCCCTTCCAGCTGGCCCCAGAGAACGGGGGTGGAGAAAGCCTTTCTCGAGACAGGAGGCGCCCACCACAAGCACTGCCTGGAAGTAGCAAGGCAGAGGAGGCTCCTCAGCAAGCATCGTTCTTTGTCACCATTTGAACAAGAAGGACAGGCAGCTGTGCTCCAGCATCGGACCAAAGAGCCCAATTCCCTTGGAGCTTTGCTCCCAAGCAGGTCTTAGGCCCTTGCTGGCGCACGATCGCGTCCAGCCTTTCCTTTCTGCAGGGCAGTCTTCTGCCCTAGAGTTCTGTGCTGCTTCTACTGCTTTCTCTAGCCCTTAGGCTTCAAAAAGGGGACATGGCTGGCAGGTCCTGGGGACCTCATGCTACTCTCTCCTTTGGCGTGGCTGCAGGCTGGAGGGCAGAGTGTCACACGAGAAGGGGAACAGATTCCTGCCCATCTCTAAGGCGCTCACATGCACAGACTTGCAAGCTAGAGCAGGGCCCCGAGTGCCAGGGCAAAGTGCCCCTCAGCAGTGGCAGCTGCAGTTGGAGCTGCACAACTGCCCCGAGAGCCCCTTCCAGGAGGAGTGCCCCCAGATCTGTCGTGATGAGCAAAGAGAGGCACAGGAGAAGCAGGCCACTAGGCCAGGCACGGCATGTTAAGCTTGCCTCCAGCCCCTCCGCTGCACAGGACAAAAGGAAAACAAACACACCTCTCTCACCAGCCAGCTGGCACTTTACCTTTTCCCTCAGTCTGCTTGTTCTGCTCCCTGTCTTTTGCCGGCCCGCCTTTGGCAGCCTCCCGACACCCTCCGGAGGAAGATGCTGGTCGCACAGGCACAGGCGTGATGACCTCACCCTCACTCCTGGAAACAAGAAAGGGACGAGAGAGACGCTGACAGCAGAGCCTTGCAGAAACCTCCTCTACATGCTTGCCCTCCATCTAGAAAGAGAAAGTCACCAAAAGACTTGTTGGCCGCCCTTCACGTTGCAGTCGGACAGAGTCTACGCAAGAAACAACCCCTTCAAAGAGCTCCAAGAGCACAAGGTCACCCTCAGCCTTTTCTCCAAGAGCCTCACCTGGCAGGCAACTTCCTTCCTTTGCTTTTCCACTCCTCCTGCTTTCTCCCCCCAGCACCAGGTGACGCAGGTGGCAAAGGCCTTTCTTGAGCAAGCAGGCACGCAGCAGGAGCACTCCCTGCAGGCAGGAAAGGAGAAGGCTCTGCAGAAAGCGTCTTTGGGAGCACTTGGTCCAGAAGGACAGGCAGATCTGCTCCAGCACCGCATCAAACAGCCTGATCCCCCGGGAGCCGCGCTCTCTAAGAGCTCTTGCTCCCTAGCACGTCCTTGGCACACCTTAGCAGCCTCTTAGCAGTCCACCTTAGCAGCCTCTTAGCAGTCCTCTCCAGGCAATCTTGCTCCCCACCTTCACACGCCCAGCATCCGCCAGAGAGGCAGACCCCCTCCAGCGCTGACACCTCGGGCCCAAATGTCCTAAAGCGAAAGAGGAGCTTGCGCCGGCCACCAGGGCGCAGCACCCCGGGGCAAAACTCTCCCAGGCAGCACATCCTGACCAGGGCTCCAACCACCTACCTACTGCCGAGGACCAACGGAACAAACACGCGCACACACACAAACACACGCCCGCCTGCACACCCTCCTCTCGCTCGCCAGTCACCTGTGGCCTGACCTTTTCCGTCCGCCCGCTCTTCCTCTTTCGGGCGTGTCCGGGATCCCTTGCAGGAAGAGGCCACTTGCTGCTTCTCACGGGGAAGCTTCAACTCAAATCTGGAAATGACATGCTTAGGTCACAAACACAGGCCCTGTATGGATCGGGTGCCTTCCACACGATGCCTTTCCTCGGCCAGCCACACACAGCACATTCGGGAACCTTGGCTTTTGGAAGCCTCACCCACGAGAAAGAGACCAGTCACAGGAAAATGTGGCCCCCATTCCTCTCTAGGCCTAAGATTGGTTAGCAGTGCCAAACACCGCCACTATTGCCTGTTCCACCCTGGGGAGACCCCCAGAGTCCCAAGTACTTGCAGACAGCAAGCTAGGAAAGAGTTGCTCCGCAGCAAGTCCTTCCTGAGGAGACAAGCTCCAGCAGGACGCTGCTACCAAGCACGAGCTGAGAAGCAAACGTACCGTGGCAACATGAAGACGCTTCTGGGACCCATGCGGAAAGCCGCGCTCCTTCTTCCTTTTACCACCAGGTGTCTCGTCCCTGGCGTCTGAAACAGACACCGAGGTACGTGAGAGCGTGCCAGCGCCATTACTGCCTTGCTCCTAAAGGCAGCAAATCTTTCTTGGGCTCAGGGAAGATGCTGCCCCTGGGACACCCTGAAACAAAGCTGTCTTTCCAAATACTAGCCCTCAACGAGGAAAGCAGAAGATGCCCAGCTCAGAGTGCAGAAGGAGGAACACCGTTGCCAGGCGCTTTGCAAGGGCGAGACTCAAGACGGTCAAGGAGGACGCTCCTTCTCTCTGCCTGCAGACATCAGGCACAGGAGAAGGCGTGTGGTTCGCCAGGGTTTCTGCAGGCTGGCGTTTGCCTCTGGAAGGTCTTGCTCTGCCCCTTCTTGGAAAGACAACTCCTGGCTCAGGCGTGCTCTTAGCCCCACAGTGTCTCCAAGCATTCACATGCTTGCATCCATCGCGTGGAAGAGCAGAAAGAGCCGGCCCTTGCTCGGCCTCTGCCCGGTGGCTAAGACCTGCGGGTGCCAACTCCCTCATGGGGGTGCAAGCAGCTGGGCAGGGCCTGATGAGGGATCTTTGGGAACACAGCCTGACCCAAAGGCCCTGGCCCTGGCCCAGAGAACACGCTGGGCAGAGCCCCCCAAGACAGCAGCAGAGAGAAGGAAGAGACAGGCCCGGGAACCAGTGGCTGGGCTACAGCCTTCTTGCATCTCTCTGAGCAAATCTGCTGGCCCTCTGCAGGAGCGAGCCCTTCAGCTCTGACTGCTTTCACATCGCAGCTGCCTAAGGACACCTGGCAGCTTGCGCTCAAGGACAGGGCCCCACGAGAGAGCTGGGGAAGGGCGTTGGGCTGGCGCAAGGAGACATGCCAAGCAGCGGGCGGATGCACGCGTGGCCCAGAAGAGCCTCGCTCATGCCGCAAGGGCCTCCAGGGGCCCTGGGAAGGCCTGATTAGCGCCAGAGTCATCGACTTACCCCCAGCAGAGCTTCTAGCAGCTTTCCAGTGCCATCCATGCTGAGGAGGAAGTCGTCATAAAACCTCATTGTCACTTCCTTCTTCCGTACAGAAAGAATGCCAATGCCCTTGAAGACAAAGTCCACGTCCTGTCTTTTTGACATGGCCCAGAAGAACGCCATCGCGGTCTCATGTATGGAACACTGCACCGTTGTCAAAGGCATGCGGGCACACACGGAGAGATTCTTGTACTGCAGAGGGACTATTCTTACGTCACCTAGACCGCAGCAAAAGACGAACAACGTCACCTCGGCAGCAGGCTCCAAGAACAAGGGGACAAGACTTTCTGGCAAGACGCTGCTGCTACAGAGCAGGCTCTTGAATCCCCTGCTGCAGCGCCTAGGAGCGGTTTATGGAGTCCCTCCTGGGAAGAGGCCGAGCACTCTGCAAACTCACGGGCTCAGGGGGGCAGCAGTCATTTGGCCAGGGCAGGAAGCAAAAGAAGAAAACTAACCATCCCGTAGGAACCCTTGACCGGAGGGCAGGACAAGGCGGGCAGATGGGTGCAGGGCCCACGACAAAGGGCCCGGCGCCACGCCATTGTGCCCTCTGGCTAAGCCGATGCCACGTCGATAGATACAAGGGCGAAGCAAAGTGCAAGGACGGCACCGCAGCCCGTAAGGACCATTCGGCCCCTCTGGCCCTTGGTAGCCAGCAAAAGTCTCCCTGCGCTGCTGGGGCCAGCGGCCTATCCCTCCCACGCACCCCGCTGCAGGCGTATTACTAGCAAAGCACACCCGGGGGCCCCTCTGAGCACCTGCTCCTGGCTGGCCTGTCCAGCTCAAACAAGCCAAAGTTGCTCTCAGGCCACTTTGAGGCGTTCAGCCATGTCTTCAGAGCAGTTGGCCTGCCCCTCAAGCTTGGGGCAAGGGCAGGCAAAGGTTTTTAACCTGTCTTCTTACCAGGAATGTCTTCTTGAGCGCCCCTGGCCTGGTATTCCTGGGCAACAACCTCCGAAATACGAAACATGGGTCTCCGAACGATCGAAAGCTCCCCGTTCACGGAGCACTCGGAGTGCTTCAGAACATAGAACACCCCCACTCCTAGTATCTTGACACCCTGAGAACAGCAGCAAAGAGGGAGAGAAGGAACAAGCATCAGTAGCCTGGAGACACAAAAACTGTCCGATGGCTTGCCAGAGCGTGGGGGCTGCTGCTCTGCGCCCTGCCCACCCCTAGCATGCCGAGGGCAAGATGGGCCACTTGGGAAAGCTTTGGAGAGAAAGCACGTACTCCAGACCTTTCTTTCCTCTTGCTCCTCTGCTCTCCTCAAAAATCTCTTTGCACAAGCAACAGCAGAGACAACATTCCTCCCCTCCATACAGGTGGCGGGAGGGGGTGGCGGGGAGGGGAGCAGGGGGCATTTCCAACAGTGGGCACCAAGTCCTTGGCACTCTGTGGCACAGGGATGTCAGGGCCAGGCAAACCGCCAGCATTTCAGGAGGGGAGGAACAGGACACAAGACCCACCTTGTTCTCTGCCAAGCGCTCTAGAATGTATTCTGAGACGCTGTCCCAAATGCTAACAATCTCTGGAAAGCAAGGCAAAGAGGTATCATGCGCCAAGTCAGCAAGCTCACTACCTTTCAGCACCCCGCTCCCCAGGCAGGTGGCAAGTGCAGGTGAGATGAAACGTACCGCCACCCCAAGCCAAAACACGCAAGGCGCTCCCCAGGACGGCCCTTCCGGACCTCAGCCGCAAGGACACTGCAGGGACGCCTCCGCCCACTTCTAAGCAAGGCTCCTGTCCTTTCAGGTGGCCATGCCAAAGGGCGACCCACCCGCTCGGGAAACGGGGACTAGGTTCCCACAGCAGCGAGAAGACCGTGCAGTGCCTACCCACAGGAGTCACCCACGCTCAGGGCAGCCCCAGCTGCCTCCCCTGCAGGGACCATTTTCACCTCCATTCAACGCCTGCACACACACACGCTCTGCACGGCCACCCGAGCAGCCCCAGCCCTTTCAGCCAGCTGCCAGCTCAGGGCACGCAATCCCCACTGCGAGGCAACCCACGGCTTCTGCCTGCACGTGCCCTGGAAGGCACGGGCAGAGGAAGCTCCTCAGGACAACGAGCCAGCCGGCCCGGCTGCCAAACTCACCCCTGGGCTGCCAACGGTCGAGCGGCCTGCTCTCCCGTGCCACCCACTCGCCCTGTCCAGCCCTCCCCTACAGAGCCCAGCGCTTCCATTGCCTGTCTCGCGGCTCATACCGTCTACAGCCTTACCGTAACGGTTGAGATTCCTGAGCGTTGGAAACATGTCATGCCACAGTTTCGCCATCTTCGCGCCCCCTCGCGCTCAATGGGGCCCTGTAGCAAGAGGGTGACGAGGAAACTTCTCCTCCCAGGAGCCGCCTCCGCCTCCTCCTCTGCACTTCCCCAGGTAGGCTCCAGCGCTGTCGCGCGGCCTCCCTTCGCCCTCTCGGTGCGCTGCAAAGCAGCTCCTCCAGAGAAGAGCGGTGGCGAGAGCAGCCCCAGCACCTGCACGTGCCAAGGCCTCGCAGGGAAGTGTGGGCAGGGCTCGGGGGCCCCGTGGCGGGAGGGGAGCTGTGACTGTGATGCGGCATGTCCCACTGTGAGCCCAGCCCGTGTCACCAAGGGGCTCACAGGCACCCTTACCGTCCAAAGCATTTCTCTTGGGCCCACAGGAGGGGCAATTTCACAGCCCCAGAGCAGCCAGACCGCAAAGGGGTTTCAGCAGGTCTCCGCTCTGACCTCCTGCTGCAAGTGCGGCTGACCAGAGCAGACTTCCCAGGCCCGGGCGCCACTGAGGGGCCACTGGCTCCATGGATTCCCCCACCACCCCGGGCCCCTGGGCCAGTGCTCCACCACCCTTAGGCTACAGCGCTTTTCCCCGTCTCTCATGGCAATTGCCCCCACTGCCACTACTGCCATTGCCCATCCTCCCGGCCCCCCCCACCCGGCACCTCTGGGAAGGCTCTGCCTCCACCCTCTCACCCCCCTCCCGTTAGGCCCCTGCCGCCTGATCCTCTTGCGCCTTCTCTTCTCCCGGCTCAACAGCCCCACGCCCTCAGCCTCTCCTCGCACTGCTGGGCTCCAGCTGCCCACCAGCTCCCAGCCCGCCCCACAACGAACGGCTCCTCCAGGGCCACGCTCCCTTCCTGGTGTCCCTGCCCCCCTGCAGCTCCCCCACGGGCCACAGTCCCCTCAGAGGCGCACCTCCTCTGGCATGAAGCGCCTCCTTCCAAAAGTACCTCTCCAGCCATGTCCCCAGCAACGGCTCCTTGCACGGCTCGCCTTCGCTTCCTTCTGCTTTTCTCCAGAAACATGCCTCTGCACCCTTCTCCTCACGAGTGCCCCTTCGTGTGGCCTCCTGTGGCTCCACGGAGGCCGCCCCCAGCTGCGGGATCTGCGGCCCTGCCGCCGCATGCCCCAGGCAGGGGCCGGGCCTCGGTGCCCCGCTCCTCCCTCCCTCCCTCCCTCCCTCCCTGCCTGCCTGCCTGCCTGCCTGCCCGCCCGCTGCCCCAGCGTTGGGGGAAAGCCTTGCCCGGGCCCTGGGCGGCGCTGCGGGCTCCCTGCTGTGCCCAGAGCCCCCGGCCCCGCACGGGCAGCCCCGAGCAGCACGCCCAGGTGGCACTGCTTGCTGCGCAGTAAGGACTGGTGCCAGGGACTGTCGGGGATGGGGGAGGCCCCACTGCCCGCGGGGAGGCGGGAGGCAGGCAGCGTTGAGCCGGGGCCCGGCAGCCCACCGGGAGCTGGTGGGGGTGTGGGGCAGAGCCATAGCAAGGGAAGGGGCCAGAGTGCAGGAGGCAATCCCAGGTGCCCCTTCCCCGAGCAGAGGGGCCTGGGAGAAGGCAGGGGGTCAGGGCCGGGCCGGGGGCTGGTGGCCGGGTGCTTGGCAGCGCCATGCTGACCTGCTCATGCCAGGGCATGGCTGCTTTGCGCCGATTGCAGGCAGTGTCCCCCCGCGGAGGAGCTGGCCCCTGCTGGCTTCCCCTTGGGCCATGCAGCTGCCTGCCAGTGCTCAAGGTCCCGCCGGGGCTCCAGCGACGCTGGGAGAGGTGCCGAGGGGGCACCGGCTGCTGCTAGCAACGTCCCGGGGACCCCTGAGGCAGTGGCTGGTGCTGAGGGAAGGGCAGCGGGCAAGGAGCCGCAGGCAGCACTTGTTTGACCCATGCGTTGCCTCTGCTTGCAGGCCACACTGCCCAAGGCATTGGGACTTGAGCGCGGCAGCCAGGCGAGGCAGGGCAGCTGCCGCTGAGGCAGCAGAGCCAAGCCCCAAGCCCCTCCGCTCGGTGAGGCTTGGGAAGGGCAGAGCTGGGAGAAGCTGGTGCCCCTCAAACCTCGTTCTCCCAGCAGAGCAGAGGGCACGTAAGGCAGCGCTTTCAGCCAGTGAAAATTGCTGGCTCATGCCTTCCTTTTTCAGAGGCCTGGTTTGCGCAAGGCCAGCGGTGCTGCCTGCCCACCAGTGCCCACCCAGGCTGCGGTCGGAGGAGACCTGCTCCTTGCATTGGTCCCGACCAGAGTTCGGCACCAGAAGACACAGCCCCTGAGGGGGCACCGCAGCACACAAGTGTGGCTTGGCATGCCTGGCTCACCAGCAGAAAGGGACCATGCAGACTAAGGTGGAGTCAATCAGCCAGAACGGAGCACAGAGCAACAATACAGTTGAAAACACAAAGCCTAGCTAAGTGTGTGTGAGGTTCCCCGTGGGGAGCCCCGTGATGCTTCTGGGGAGGCCTTGGGCAGGGAGGTGCCTCCTGCCGAGGCCCCCGGCAGCTGGGATGCCGGCTGCAGGGCTTTCGGCAGCTCCAGCTTCCCTCTTCCTGCCCTGCCAGGGGTGAAGGCCAGGCTGCCTGCAGGGATGGGCTACTGCCGCCCCCAGGCCTCCTGAGGAGGGGCAGTGCAGCCCCAAAACCGCCTTGCAAAGCCGGCAGCCCTGGGCGTGGGCTGAGGTGGGTGCCAGGGTGCACGCTGGAGCGCAGACTCTGGGATCCACAGGCCTCCAAGGCCAGGGCCTGCAGGGCCAGGGCAGGGATGACGAGGCTCTGGGGCTCTGACCCTGCAAGAGAGACCGCAGGAACACCTTGTGCCGGCCCTGGGCTGAGAGCAGAGGGGAGCAGGAGGCTTCGTGGCCTCCACGCCCCAAACCAACAGCAAATTTGTGCCCAAAAGCTCTCAGAGGAGGCTTCAGTCCCGGTCAGCTGCCCGTGTCCTGCACTGATTTCGTATGCTCAAACCTTGTGATGGGCAGAAGGCAACATGCTTGTACCCCAAGGCAGCCCCCTTTAGTGGCCAAGCCAAGGACCTGCTCTTAGCATCACTGCAGGAGTAACCGTCTAATTAAAGGCTTGCAATTAGCCCACCTCCAATTAGTGCACAGCAACTCAAACAAAGGGTCTTCTTAAAGGACAAGTCTCCTTAATGCAACCTAAATGGTCCTACGTTCCCTGTGCAGGGGCGACCCTTCTAAATCCCCCACCGCCAAGGCTGCGGCGCACATGGGCATGGGCATGGGCATTGGCTTCAGGGTCCCAGCTCCTTCCTCAGTGGGAGGCGGCTGCTGCTGGTGGCTTCCTCCATCGCATAGTTGGGCTGACACTATTAAGCCTGCTCCTAATAGGTTCTCTTAAGGCTAATAATGTGGCATACATAGCCAACAAATGCTAGAAGGAGTCACCAAAACTAAAGCAGCACTTTAAAATGCAACTCCTACATTTAGCATCGAGGAAATAAGCCCCTCCACCTTACTCCCAATTTGACACTCTCGGGAGAGTGCTTTAGGGGATGCTAATGCGTGTTTTGCCCTTCCTTGCTCCAACACGGGTCAGGCTCAGCACAGTGGAGAGGGAAAGACTCTGGTGGGGCGGAGGGGGTGGGGTGCGAGCTTTGTGCTCGCCCAGGGCCCTGCACTGGCCCCCTCCTCTGTCCTGCCCCTGAACATCCCAGACTACGTTGGCTACAGTCGCCTGCTCCTTGCCAGGCCTTTGTGTTGACTCTGATGAGCCTTTGGGCGTTTCATGTCACTCTAGGAGCTGGAAGAGAGCCTGCCTCATGACACGGGGTTGCAAGGAGAGCCACTGGCCGTGGAAGAGGACTGCTTGCCTGGCCTCGCTCAGGAGTCCCATCCTGCCCACCCCGGGCATCTCTCTCTTTCCTGCCCGCTGACACGGTCTTTCTCCGGAGGGAAGCAGTGAGGCTACATCTCCGCACAGTGCTGGGTGGCCTGGGGAAGGCCGGGCACATGCCAAGCGGGGAGCTGGACACAGGTCTCCACCGAGTGCTGTCGGGGGGCTGGCACCGGTGCCTGGGGCACGTGTGCTCCAGGCACTTCCCAAATAAGCTCCACTGGTGCGGCCTCCTCTTCACCTGGATGTTGAGTTCCAGGGCCTCCTGCCACGCCTCCTCCAGCAGGAACAGGGCCTGCGCAGGCGTACTGCTTTCCTGCCCTTCAGCCTGCTCCTGGTTGCTGGGGAATGCAGATGTGCGGGCATGTCCGGGTGTCCTGCCTCATTTCAGCAGGGTCACTTGCTCCTGCTGGTTCCTTCTGTGGCCCCCACCTGGCCTCACAGAGCCCCACATCCTGCCCGTCAACCCCAAGGGGGACGCAAGGCCCTCAGCTCACCCAAGAGAGAACCCCCAACCTCCCTCTGCTCGTCCACCCACCCGCCTCAGCATATAGCACGGCCCAAGGCCCATCCCTGGGCCCTGGCACTGTCACGGTCCCTCTCCTGACCACAGGACCCACTGGCGCTGGTGAGTGCCCAAGCAGTTAGGCCGCTGTCTTTTCTCCCACGGCCAGTGACTTGCAGGGCTGTGCAGGACCCAGGAGTCCTGCTGGCCTGTCCCTCCATAACGTACCAGGGGCAGGGAGTCGCAGAGCTGCACCTCGGAGGTGCTCTGGGGCCTAGCAAGTGCAGGGGACCGGAGGGGGCCTGGGAGCATGCCTGGGGCCACTGGCACATCAGGACAGGGCAGGAGCCCAGGAGGGAGAATCCAAGCACACGGGTAGCAGGCCCGGCCGGCCCTGCCGAGCTCCACTGGGTTGAAGAGCGGCCCAGCAGGGGCTGTGCAGGGCGGGGAAATGGGGACTGCTCCCCAGCCTCACAGCCCCAGCCTGCGGGGCTGAGGGGCTGCCCTGGCCCACAGGGCCCTGGCACACGCGTTTGCACATGGGAAGGGAGGCATCTGCACCTCCAGGCAGCAGTCAGCGGCTGGCAGGGTAGGGAGACTACGGGCCCTGCGGCAGATGAGCAGAGCCCGTGGGAGCACAAGGAGCAGCCAAGGGCTGACGGAGGCCCAGGGACAAGCACGGCTCATCCCAGCTTTGCCTGCCTGGAGAGCCCTGCAGCTGCAGCAAAAAGCCAGGCATCTGCACTCCCAGGTGGCCGGCCGCACCGCTCCACCCCACAGCAACTCCCTCCTTTGCCCTTCACCCTTCCCCATGCAACCCTGAGAAAGGTTCCAGCGTCCCTGCACACCAGCCCTCAGAGCACCCCTGGGGCTGTGGGCACGTCAGGTGCAGCTGTGTCCTGGCCACCATGGTGTGCACCGTGCAGTGTCTCTGTGCGTGTGGAGAGCGCGGGCGCGTGTGCGGATGCGTGTGCAGCGTCAATGGTGTGCCGGGCTGGCGCACGAGCACTGTGCAGGTGCAGGCCTGGCTGTGCGGGAGGGTCTTGGTGAGTGAGAGGTGTGAGCTGTGTGCGTAGCCGTCCTGTGGAGGGTAATGAAGGAAGGGGCATGTGTCTGTGCGTGTGTCTGTGCGCTGTGCTGAGAACGGGTTAGGCGGTGGTGTGCATGCACGTGCACTCTGTGGCGCGCGTGCCTGCATGCTGTGGCCCGTGTGTGGGCGATATTCTGTTCAGGCTCTACAAAATAACTGGAGGAGCACATGGGTTTGTACAGCTCTTCCTTTCATCTTTCAGGAGCACGCTTCCAGACTTCGCCGCAATAGTCACGTTTCCTCTGCACCACCAGCAAGTCCTGGTCCCTTTCCCTTTGAGCCTGGAGAGTCATCCGCTGCCCAGGGCTAGGGCATGGAAAAGGAACCGTTTGGTTTCAGGCACAGGCAGAAGGGCACGGAAATGCTGCAGGCCTAGCGCAGGGCACATCTTCTGGCCTCTGCCTCTGCTGGCATTCCTATGCTTTCTCGGATGGGCGAGGGGCCCCCTGGGGTGCGAGGCAAGGACATGACCACATGACTACCACGGGCAGGTAATCAGCCTGCACAGGAGTCAGGCGCGGGATGAGACTTTGGCCCAAACTGGCATCAAAGCACAGGGCAAGGCCTCCACGTGTGGAGACTTGGGGAGGCAAGGACGGAGCGTGCCTTTGGAAAAGGGAGAGCCAAAGCGTCGCTCCAGGAATCCTGTCACCTTGGGTCGCCCCCGTGTTCTGGTCCCACCTGGGAATCCTACCCCTGAGAGCCCAACACCTGCCCCTGGGCTGGAAGGCTGCCTGCTCCCAGGCCACAGCCTCCAAAGCCTGTTGCTCTCCCTCGACGGGTGCCAGCAAAAGACCCCCCCCCTCCCCTCCTCTGGGCTCCTCCTGGGTGTGGAAGGAAGGCCAGTGCAGGGGAAGGCAAAACAGCACCCCCAGCTGGAGAAATTTACCAGAGGAAGCGCTTCTCTTGGGAATTCCTCTGCCGATTCAGCTCTACCCTCTGCTTCCACTCTTCCCGACGCGCTTGGTAAGTCTCCAAGACTTGCAGGGTGTGGCTTGCTCGTACAGAAAGCTGCCTGCAAGAGCAGGGAAAAAGTTCCCTCTCCCCTTCTGGCTGAGGCCCTCCTGCCTCTCCCCTCCACCAGCCCCTGCACACCCGCTCCCGCTGGCAGTGCCCGCAGCCTTCAACTTGCCCCATGCAGCTTGGGGCTGCCTGGCATCGGGGCCTTGCCCAAGGCATTGCCACGTCAACAGAAATCAGGGGACACCATACCCAGCCCCATGGCTCAGGAACTGCGCTTCCTCACACCTCGGACAGGTGCTGCCACTGCACCTTTCCAGGCCGGGGCTGGGGCCGGGGCCGGGGCCCGGGCCCGGGCACACTTACTCTTTGTGCAGCCGCGGCAGTCTCTCGGGCTTCCTCTTCTCTGCTCGGGGCACGAAGGCAGCAGTGCTCGCCTCTTTCCCAAGCGGGGGCCCTGGTGAGGCTGGCCGAACCTCCGGCAGTGGTTCAGCATGCCGCCAAGCCTGCGTTGGCGCCAGAGGACAACTCTGAAGCTGCTTCTCACCTCCCTCACGTGCTCTCAACTCTCAGCACGGGGAGAAGCCAGCCACTACAGGGCCTGTGCGTCCCCCCAGCACACTTGTGTCTGCTTTGCCCTCAGAAAGCCCCATGAGGAGCACAGCGCCAGGCAGGGACCCTGCACTCGTAGCCTGGCCACGCTTCACCACACTTCCCTGCTGGCCCCTCTGCTTACCTGTGCTGCCTTGTGCTGATGCCCGCAAGCAGGAATTGCAGTTCGAGGTCTGCCTTGAGCAGGTCCTTCCTGCTTGCCGTCCTCTTCCGCCTTAGAGGAGCTCTCCCGAATTGTCTGCAGCCGGCTAAAAACACACAAGCCGCGTGAGCTGATTGGAGTTCCGGGTGAGGCTGTTCTGCATCTTGCGCTCACAAGCGGCTCGGGGCCAGCCTCTGCAGCACAAGGCAGTTCTGCTGGAGCATTTGGTGTAGCTGAGTCCTTGCGTTCATGTCAACAGTGAGGAAAGAAAGCCTTGAGCTGCAGCACTGGCAGCGGGCCCAGGAGGCCCTAAGGAAAGCTCGGGATGCCCCAGTGTGGGCCCTCTCTGGGTGGCACAAGGGGAAAACCAATGCCGTTTGCAGCACCCAGAGCCTGCAGAGACCACTAGCCACCTCCTGCCAAAGGCACTGAAGTCAGGGACGTGCTCAGAAAGACTCTGTTTTGGGGTGAAACGGGACTATTAGTGGGGGAGCCACTGTCGGGGAAGGAGGAAGTGTACTAGGCACACAAGCAAGCCCGGCATGCAGTTCTCTCTGGTATGTAGTTCTCTCTGGCACTCCTCCTGTGCCAGACAACCGCCACACCCCTGCCCCTGCCACCCCAGCCCAACAACCTTCGGAAGAAATTCACAGGCATTACGTCCAACCTAAAAAGCAGGGAAAACAGACCCTACTCTCTGCTGCTGGGGCAGGGGCTTCTGACTTTCACATTCCTCTGAGAAGTGCTCTCATTCCCACTGCAACCAAAGGAGGGCCCTTCACATCCATAGGGGAGCAGAAAAACACCCGCCACTGCTGCAGTACTTCTTGCATCAACGCCAGTCCCTGGGACACCACTTGACAACCTCACAGACTTCATACCCACAGAGCGTACAGAAACAGAAACAGCTCCCTCCCTCCCAGAAGCCCAAAAGCACACGGCCACCCGCATGCTTTGCTCCAAGAGCCTCACCTGGCAGCTGGCTTGTTTCCCCTGCTTTCCCATGCCTTTCCTCCCTTCCAGCTGGCCCCAGAGAACGGGGGTGGAGAAAGCCTTTCTCGAGACAGGAGGCGCCCACCACAAGCACTGCCTGGAAGTAGCAAGGCAGAGGAGGCTCCTCAGCAAGCATCGTTCTTTGTCACCATTTGAACAAGAAGGACAGGCAGCTGTGCTCCAGCATCGGACCAAAGAGCCCAATTCCCTTGGAGCTTTGCTCCCAAGCAGGTCTTAGGCCCTTGCTGGCGCACGATCGCGTCTAGCCTTTCCTTTCTGCAGGGCAGTCTTCTGCCCTAGAGTTCTGTGCTGCTTCTACTGCTTTCTCTAGCCCTTAGGCTTCAAAAAGGGGACATGGCTGGCAGGTCCTGGGGACCTCATGCTACTCTCTCCTTTGGCGTGGCTGCAGGCTGGAGGGCAGAGTGTCACACGAGAAGGGGAACAGATTCCTGCCCATCTCTAAGGCGCTCACATGCACAGACTTGCAGGGCTGTGCAGGACCCAGGAGTCCTGCTGGCCTGTCCCTCCAGAACGTACCAGGGGCAGGGAGTCGCAGAGCTGCACCTCGGAGGTGCTCTGGGGCCTAGCAAGTGCAGGGGACCGGAGGGGGCCTGGGAGCATGCCTGGGGCCACTGGCACATCAGGACAGGGCAGGAGCCCAGGAGGGAGAATCCAAGCACACGGGTAGCAGGCCCGGCCGGCCCTGCCGAGCTCCACTGGGTTGAAGAGCGGCCCAGCAGGGGCTGTGCAGGGCGGGGAAATGGGGACTGCTCCCCAGCCTCACAGCCCCAGCCTGCGGGGCTGAGGGGCTGCCCTGGCCCACAGGGCCCTGGCCCACGCGTTTGCACATGGGAAGGGAGGCATCTGCACCTCCAGGCAGCAGTCAGCGGCTGGCAGGGTAGGGAGACTACGGGCCCTGCGGCAGATGAGCAGAGCCCGTGGGAGCACAAGGAGCAGCCGAGGGCTGACGGAGGCCCAGGGACAAGCACGGCTCATCCCAGCTTTGCCTGCCTGGAGAGCCCTGCAGCTGCAGCAAAAAGCCAGGCATCTGCACTCCCAGGTGGCCGGCCGCACCGCTCCACCCCACAGCAACTCCCTCCTTTGCCCTTCACCCTTCCCCATGCAACCCTGAGAAGGGCTCCAGCGTCCCTGCACACCAGCCCTCAGAGCACCCCTGGGGCTGTGGGCACGTCAGGTGCAGCTGTGTCCTGGCCACCATGGTGTGCACCGTGCAGTGTCTCTGTGCGTGTGGAGAGCGCGGGCGCGTGTGCGGATGCGTGTGCAGCGTCAATGGTGTGCCGGGCTGGCGCACGAGCACTGTGCAGGTGCAGGCCTGGCTGTGCAGGAGGGTCTTGGTGAGTGAGAGGTGTGAGCTGTGTGCGTAGCCGTCCTGTGGAGGGTAATGAAGGAAGGGGCATGTGTCTGTGCGTGTGTCTGTGCGCTGTGCTGAGAACGGGTTAGGCGGTGGTGTGCATGCACGTGCACTCTGTGGCGCGCGTGCCTGCATGCTGTGGCCCGTGTGTGGGCGATATTCTGTTCAGGCTCTACAAAATAACTGGAGGAGCACATGGGTTTGTACAGCTCTTCCTTTCATCTTTCAGGAGCACGCTTCCAGACTTCGCCGCAATAGTCACGTTTCCTCTGCACCACCAGCAAGTCCTGGTCCCTTTCCCTTTGAGCCTGGAGAGTCATCCGCTGCCCAGGGCTAGGGCATGGAAAAGGAACCGTTTGGTTTCAGGCACAGGCAGAAGGGCACGGAAATGCTGCAGGCCTAGCGCAGGGCACATCTTCTGGCCTCTGCCTCTGCTGGCATTCCTATGCTTTCTCGGATGGGCGAGGGGCCCCCTGGGGTGCGAGGCAAGGACATGACCACATGACTACCACGGGCAGGTAATCAGCCTGCACAGGAGTCAGGCGCGGGATGAGACTTTGGCCCAAACTGGCATCAAAGCACAGGGCAAGGCCTCCACGTGTGGAGACTTGGGGAGGCAAGGACGGAGCGTGCCTTTGGAAAAGGGAGAGCCAAAGCGTCGCTCCAGGAATCCTGTCACCTTGGGTCGCCCCCGTGTTCTGGTCCCACCTGGGAATCCTACCCCTGAGAGCCCAACACCTGCCCCTGGGCTGGAAGGCTGCCTGCTCCCAGGCCACAGCCTCCAAAGCCTGTTGCTCTCCCTCGACGGGTGCCAGCAAAAGACCCCCCCCCTCCCCTCCTCTGGGCTCCTCCTGGGTGTGGAAGGAAGGCCAGTGCAGGGGAAGGCAAAACAGCACCCCCAGCTGGAGAAATTTACCAGAGGAAGCGCTTCTCTTGGGAATTCCTCTGCCGATTCAGCTCTACCCTCTGCTTCCACTCTTCCCGACGCGCTTGGTAAGTCTCCAAGACTTGCAGGGTGTGGCTTGCTCGTACAGAAAGCTGCCTGCAAGAGCAGGGAAAAAGTTCCCTCTCCCCTTCTGGCTGAGGCCCTCCTGCCTCTCCCCTCCACCAGCCCCTGCACACCCGCTCCCGCTGGCGGTGCCCGCAGCCTTCAACTTGCCCCATGCAGCTTGGGGCTGCCTGGCATCGGGGCCTTGCCCAAGGCATTGCCACGTCAACAGAAATCAGGGGACACCATACCCAGCCCCATGGCTCAGGAACTGCGCTTCCTCACACCTCGGACAGGTGCTGCCACTGCACCTTTCCAGGCCGGGGCTGGGGCCGGGGCCGGGGCCCGGGCCCGGGCACACTTACTCTTTGTGCAGCCGCGGCAGTCTCTCGGGCTTCCTCTTCTCTGCTCGGGGCACGAAGGCAGCAGTGCTCGCCTCTTTCCCAAGCGGGGGCCCTGGTGAGGCTGGCCGAACCTCCGGCAGTGGTTCAGCATGCCGCCAAGCCTGCGTTGGCGCCAGAGGACAACTCTGAAGCTGCTTCTCACCTCCCTCACGTGCTCTCAACTCTCAGCACGGGGAGAAGCCAGCCACTACAGGGCCTGTGCGTCCCCCCAGCACACTTGTGTCTGCTTTGCCCTCAGAAAGCCCCATGAGGAGCACAGCGCCAGGCAGGGACCCTGCACTCGTAGCCTGGCCACGCTTCACCACACTTCCCTGCTGGCCCCTCTGCTTACCTGTGCTGCCTTGTGCTGATGCCCGCAAGCAGGAATTGCAGTTCGAGGTCTGCCTTGAGCAGGTCCTTCCTGCTTGCCGTCCTCTTCCGCCTTAGAGGAGCTCTCCCGAATTGTCTGCAGCCGGCTAAAAACACACAAGCCGCGTGAGGTGACTGGAGTTCCGGGTGAGGCTGTTCTGCATCTTGCGCTCACAAGCGGCTCGGGGCCAGCCTCTGCAGCACAAGGCAGTTCTGCTGGAGCATTTGGTGTAGCTGAGTCCTTGCGTTCATGTCAACAGTGAGGAAAGAAAGCCTTGAGCTGCAGCACTGGCAGCGGGCCCAGGAGGCCCTAAGGAAAGCTCGGGATGCCCCAGTGTGGGCCCTCTCTGGGTGGCACAAGGGGAAAACCAATGCCGTTTGCAGCACCCAGAGCCTGCAGAGACCACTAGCCACCTCCTGCCAAAGGCACTGAAGTCAGGGACGTGCTCAGAAAGACTCTGTTTTGGGGTGAAACGGGACTATTAGTGGGGGAGCCACTGTCGGGGAAGGAGGAAGTGTACTAGGCACACAAGCAAGCCCGGCATGTAGTTCTCTCTGGTATGTAGTTCTCTCTGGCACTCCTCCTGTGCCAGACAACCGCCACACCCCTGCCCCTGCCACCCCAGCCCAACAACCTTCGGAAGAAATTCACAGGCATTACGTCCAACCTAAAAAGCAGGGAAAACAGACCCTACTCTCTGCTGCTGGGGCAGGGGCTTCTGACTTTCACATTCCTCTGAGAAGTGCTCTCATTCCCACTGCAACCAAAGGAGGGCCCTTCACACCCATAGGGGAGCAGAAAAACACCCGCCACTGCTGCAGTACTTCTTGCATCAACGCCAGTCCCTGGGACACCACTTGACAACCTCACAGACTTCATACCCACAGAGCGTACAGAAACAGAAACAGCTCCCTCCCTCCCAGAAGCCCAAAAGCACACGGCCACCCGCATGCTTTGCTCCAAGAGCCTCACCTGGCAGCTGGCTTGTTTCCCCTGCTTTCCCATGCCTTTCCTCCCTTCCAGCTGGCCCCAGAGAACGGGGGTGGAGAAAGCCTTTCTCGAGACAGGAGGCGCCCACCACAAGCACTGCCTGGAAGTAGCAAGGCAGAGGAGGCTCCTCAGCAAGCATCGTTCTTTGTCACCATTTGAACAAGAAGGACAGGCAGCTGTGCTCCAGCATCGGACCAAAGAGCCCAATTCCCTTGGAGCTTTGCTCCCAAGCAGGTCTTAGGCCCTTGCTGGCGCACGATCGCGTCCAGCCTTTCCTTTCTGCAGGGCAGTCTTCTGCCCTAGAGTTCTGTGCTGCTTCTACTGCTTTCTCTAGCCCTTAGGCTTCAAAAAGGGGACATGGCTGGCAGGTCCTGGGGACCTCATGCTACTCTCTCCTTTGGCGTGGCTGCAGGCTGGAGGGCAGAGTGTCACACGAGAAGGGGAACAGATTCCTGCCCATCTCTAAGGCGCTCACATGCACAGACTTGCAAGCTAGAGCAGGGCCCCGAGTGCCAGGGCAAAGTGCCCCTCAGCAGTGGCAGCTGCAGTTGGAGCTGCACAACTGCCCCGAGAGCCCCTTCCAGGAGGAGTGCCCCCAGATCTGTCGTGATGAGCAAAGAGAGGCACAGGAGAAGCAGGCCACTAGGCCAGGCACGGCATGTTAAGCTTGCCTCCAGCCCCTCCGCTGCACAGGACAAAAGGAAAACAAACACACCTCTCTCACCAGCCAGCTGGCACTTTACCTTTTCCCTCAGTCTGCTTGTTCTGCTCCCTGTCTTTTGCCGGCCCGCCTTTGGCAGCCTCCCGACACCCTCCGGAGGAAGATGCTGGTCGCACAGGCACAGGCGTGATGACCTCACCCTCACTCCTGGAAACAAGAAAGGGACGAGAGAGACGCTGACAGCAGAGCCTTGCAGAAACCTCCTCTACATGCTTGCCCTCCATCTAGAAAGAGAAAGTCACCAAAAGACTTGTTGGCCGCCCTTCACGTTGCAGTCGGACAGAGTCTACGCAAGAAACAACCCCTTCAAAGAACTCCAAGAGCACAAGGTCACCCTCAGCCTTTTCTCCAAGAGCCTCACCTGGCAGGCAACTTCCTTCCTTTGCTTTTCCACTCCTCCTGCTTTCTCCCCCCAGCACCAGGTGACGCAGGTGGCAAAGGCCTTTCTTGAGCAAGCAGGCACGCAGCAGGAGCACTCCCTGCAGGCAGGAAAGGAGAAGGCTCTGCAGAAAGCGTCTTTGGGAGCACTTGGTCCAGAAGGACAGGCAGATCTGCTCCAGCACCGCATCAAACAGCCTGATCCCCCGGGAGCCGCGCTCTCTAAGAGCTCTTGCTCCCTAGCACGTCCTTGGCACACCTTAGCAGCCTCTTAGCAGTCCACCTTAGCAGCCTCTTAGCAGTCCTCTCCAGGCAATCTTGCTCCCCACCTTCACACGCCCGGCATCCGCCAGAGAGGCAGACCCCCTCCAGCGCTGACACCTCGGGCCCAAATGTCCTAAAGCGAAAGAGGAGCTTGCGCTGGCCACCAGGGCGCAGCACCCCGGGGCAAAACTCTCCCAGGCAGCACATCCTGACCAGGGCTCCAACCACCTACCTACTGCCGAGGACCAACGGAACAAACACGCGCACACACACAAACACACGCCCGCCTGCACACCCTCCTCTCGCTCGCCAGTCACCTGTGGCCTGACCTTTTCCGTCCGCCCGCTCTTCCTCTTTCGGGCGTGTCCGGGATCCCTTGCAGGAAGAGGCCACTTGCTGCTTCTCACGGGGAAGCTTCAACTCAAATCTGGAAATGACAAGACGCCACGGTGAAGAGAAGGCACCACTTCCCCTTTGCCTCCTGCCGGCCTTGTACTCAGAAAGAAGGCCTTTCGGGGCACGTGGGGCCCTCCAGGCTCACCCAAGACATGCTTAGGTCACAAACACAGGCCCTGTATGGATCGGGTGCCTTCCACACGATGCCTTTCCTCGGCCAGCCACACACAGCACATTCGGGAACCTTGGCTTTTGGAAGCCTCACCCACGAGAAAGAGACCAGTCACAGGAAAATGTGGCCCCCATTCCTCTCTAGGCCTAAGATTGGTTAGCAGTGCCAAACACCGCCACTATTGCCTGTTCCACCCTGGGGAGACCCCCAGAGTCCCAAGTACTTGCAGACAGCAAGCTAGGAAAGAGTTGCTCCGCAGCAAGTCCTTCCTGAGGAGACAAGCTCCAGCAGGACGCTGCTACCAAGCACGAGCTGAGAAGCAAACGTACCGTGGCAACATGAAGACGCTTCTGGGACCCATGCGGAAAGCCGTGCTCCTTCTTCCTTTTACCACCAGGTGTCTCATCCCTGGCGTCTGAAACAGACACCGAGGTACGTGAGAGCATGCCAGCGCCATTACTGCCTTGCTCCTAAAGGCAGCAAATCTTTCTTGGGCTCAGGGAAGATGCTGCCCCTGGGACACCCTGAAACAAAGCTGTCTTTCCAAATACTAGCCCTCAACGAGGAAAGCAGAAGATGCCCAGCTCAGAGTGCAGAAGGAGGAACACCGTTGCCAGGCGCTTTGCAAGGGCGAGACTCAAGACGGTCAAGGAGGACGCTCCTTCTCTCTGCCTGCAGACATCAGGCACAGGAGAAGGCGTGTGGTTCGCCAGGGTTTCTGCAGGCTGGCGTTTGCCTCTGGAAGGTCTTGCTCTGCCCCTTCTTGGAAAGACAACTCCTGGCTCAGGCGTGCTCTTAGCCCCACAGTGTCTCCAAGCATTCACATGCTTGCATCCATCGCGTGGAAGAGCAGAAAGAGCCGGCCCTTGCTCGGCCTCTGCCCGGTGGCTAAGACCTGCGGGTGCCAACTCCCTCATGGGGGTGCAAGCAGCTGGGCAGGGCCTGATGAGGGATCTTTGGGAACACAGCCTGACCCAAAGGCCCTGGCCCTGGCCCAGAGAACACGCTGGGCAGAGCCCCCCAAGACAGCAGCAGAGAGAAGGAAGAGACAGGCCCGGGAACCAGTGGCTGGGCTACAGCCTTCTTGCATCTCTCTGAGCAAATCTGCTGGCCCTCTGCAGGAGCGAGCCCTTCAGCTCTGACTGCTTTCACATCGCAGCTGCCTAAGGACACCTGGCAGCTTGTGCTCAAGGACAGGGCCCCACGAGAGAGCTGGGGAAGGGCGTTGGGCTGGCGCAAGGAGACATGCCAAGCAGCGGGCGGATGCACGCGTGGCCCAGAAGAGCCTCGCTCATGCCGCAAGGGCCTCCAGGGGCCCTGGGAAGGCCTGATTAGCGCCAGAGTCATCGACTTACCCCCAGCAGAGCTTCTAGCAGCTTTCCAGTGCCATCCATGCTGAGGAGGAAGTCGTCATAAAACCTCATTGTCACTTCCTTCTTCCGAACAGAAAGAATGCCAATGCCCTTGAAGACAAAGTCCACGTCCTGTCTTTTTGACATGGCCCAGAAGAACGCCATCGCGGTCTCATGTATGGAACACTGCACCGTTGTCAAAGGCATGCGGGCACACACGGAGAGATTCTTGTACTGCAGAGGGACTATTCTTACGTCACCTAGACCGCAGCAAAAGACGAACAACGTCACCTCGGCAGCAGGCTCCAAGAACAAGGGGACGAGACTTTCTGGCAAGACGCTGCTGCTACAGAGCAGGCTCTTGAATCCCCTGCTGCAGCGCCTAGGAGCGGTTTATGGAGTCCCTCCTGGGAAGAGGCCGAGCACTCTGCAAACTCACGGGCTCAGGGGGGCAGCAGTCATTTGGCCAGGGCAGGAAGCAAAAGAAGAAAACTAACCATCCCGTAGGAACCCTTGACCAGAGGGCAGGACAAGGCGGGCAGATGGGTGCAGGGCCCACGACAAAGGGCCCGGCGCCACGCCATTGTGCCCTCTGGCTAAGCCGATGCCACGTCGATAGATACAAGGGCGAAGCAAAGTGCAAGGACGGCACCGCAGCCCGTAAGGACCATTCGGCCCCTCTGGCCCTTGGTAGCCAGCAAAAGTCTCCCTGCGCTGCTGGGGCCAGCGGCCTATCCCTCCCACGCACCCCGCTGCAGGCGTATTACTAGCAAAGCACACCCGGGGGCCCCTCTGAGCACCTGCTCCTGGCTGGCCTGTCCAGCTCAAACAAGCCAAAGTTGCTCTCAGGCCACTTTGAGGCGTTCAGCCACGTCTTCAGAGCAGTTGGCCTGCCCCTCAAGCTTGGGGCAAGGGCAGGCAAAGGTTTTTAACCTGTCTTCTTACCAGGAATGTCTTCTTGAGCGCCCCTGGCCTGGTATTCCTGGGCAACAACCTCCGAAATACGAAACATGGGTCTCCGAACGATCGAAAGCTCCCCGTTCACGGAGCACTCGGAGTGCTTCAGAACATAGAACACCCCCACTCCTAGTATCTTGACACCCTGAGAACAGCAGCAAAGAGGGAGAGAAGGAACAAGCATCAGTAGCCTGGAGACACAAAAACTGTCCGATGGCTTGCCAGAGCGTGGGGGCTGCTGCTCTGCGCCCTGCCCACCCCTAGCATGCCGAGGGCAAGATGGGCCACTTGGGAAAGCTTTGGAGAGAAAGCACGTACTCCAGACCTTTCTTTCCTCTTGCTCCTCTGCTCTCCTCAAAAATCTCTTTGCACAAGCAACAGCAGAGACAACATTCCTCCCCTCCATACAGGTGGCGGGAGGGGGTGGCGGGGAGGGGAGCAGGGGGCATTTCCAACAGTGGGCACCAAGTCCTTGGCACTCTGTGGCACAGGGATGTCAGGGCCAGGCAAACCGCCAGCCTTTCAGGAGGGGAGGAACAGGACACAAGACCCACCTTGTTCTCTGCCAAGCGCTCTAGAATGTATTCTGAGACGCTGTCCCAAATGCTAACAATCTCTGGAAAGCAAGGCAAAGAGGTATCATGCGCCAAGTCAGCAAGCTCACTACCTTTCAGCACCCCGCTCCCCAGGCAGGTGGCAAGTGCAGGTGAGATGAAACGTACCGCCACCCCAAGCCAAAACACGCAAGGCGCTCCCCAGGACGGCCCTTCCGGACCTCAGCCGCAAGGACACTGCAGGGACGCCTCCGCCCACTTCTAAGCAAGGCTCCTGTCCTTTCAGGTGGCCATGCCAAAGGGCGACCCACCCGCTCGGGAAACGGGGACTAGGTTCCCACAGCAGCGAGAAGACCGTGCAGTGCCTACCCACAGGAGTCACCCACGCTCAGGGCAGCCCCAGCTGCCTCCCCTGCAGGGACCATTTTCACCTCCATTCAACGCCTGCACACACACACGCTCTGCACGGCCACCCGAGCAGCCCCAGCCCTTTCAGCCAGCTGCCAGCTCAGGGCACGCAATCCCCACTGCGAGGCAACCCACGGCTTCTGCCTGCACGTGCCCTGGAAGGCACGGGCAGAGGAAGCTCCTCAGGACAACGAGCCAGCCGGCCCGGCTGCCAAACTCACCCCTGGGCTGCCAACGGTCGAGCGGCCTGCTCTCCCGTGCCACCCACTCGCCCTGTCCAGCCCTCCCCTACAGAGCCCAGCGCTTCCATTGCCTGTCTCGCGGCTCATACCGTCTACAGCCTTACCGTAACGGTTGAGATTCCTGAGCGTTGGAAACATGTCATGCCACAGTTTCGCCATCTTCGCGCCCCCTCGCGCTCAATGGGGCCCTGTAGCAGGAGGGTGACGAGGAAACTTCTCCTCCCAGGAGCCACCTCCGCCTCCTCCTCTGCACTTCCCCAGGTAGGCTCCAGCGCTGTCGCGCGGCCTCCCTTCGCCCTCTCGGTGCGCTGCAAAGCAGCTCCTCCAGAGAAGAGCGGTGGCGAGAGCAGCCCCAGCACCTGCACGTGCCAAGGCCTCGCAGGGAAGTGTGGGCAGGGCTCGGGGGCCCCGTGGCGGGAGGGGAGCTGTGACTGTGATGCGGCATGTCCCACTGTGAGCCCAGCCCGTGTCACCAAGGGGCTCACAGGCACCCTTACCGTCCAAAGCATTTCTCTTGGGCCCACAGGAGGGGCAATTTCACAGCCCCAGAGCAGCCAGACCGCAAAGGGGTTTCAGCAGGTCTCCGCTCTGACCTCCTGCTGCAAGTGCGGCTGACCAGAGCAGACTTCCCAGGCCCGGGCGCCACTGAGGGGCCACTGGCTCCATGGATTCCCCCACCACCCCGGGCCCCTGGGCCAGTGCTCCACCACCCTTAGGCTACAGCGCTTTTCCCCGTCTCTCATGGCAATTGCCCCCACTGCCACTACTGCCATTGCCCATCCTCCCGGCCCCCCCCACCCGGCACCTCTGGGAAGGCTCTGCCTCCACCCTCTCACCCCCCTCCCGTTAGGCCCCTGCCGCCTGATCCTCTTGCGCCTTCTCTTCTCCCGGCTCAACAGCCCCACGCCCTCAGCCTCTCCTCGCACTGCTGGGCTCCAGCTGCCCACCAGCTCCCAGCCCGCCCCACAACGAACGGCTCCTCCAGGGCCACGCTCCCTTCCTGGTGTCCCTGCCCCCCTGCAGCTCCCCCACGGGCCACAGTCCCCTCAGAGGCGCACCTCCTCTGGCATGAAGCGCCTCCTTCCAAAAGTACCTCTCCAGCCATGTCCCCAGCAACGGCTCCTTGCACGGCTCGCCTTCGCTTCCTTCTGCTTTTCTCCAGAAACACGCCTCTGCACCCTTCTCCTCACGAGTGCCCCTTCGTGTGGCCTCCTGTGGCTCCACGGAGGCCGCCCCCAGCTGCGGGATCTGCGGCCCTGCCGCCGCATGCCCCAGGCAGGGGCCGGGCCTCGGTGCCCCGCTCCTCCCTCCCTCCCTGCCTGCCTGCCTGCCTGCCTGCCTGCCTGCCTGCCCGCCCGCTGCCCCAGCGTTGGGGGAAAGCCTTGCCCGGGCCCTGGGCGGCGCTGCGGGCTCCCTGCTGTGCCCAGAGCCCCCGGCCCCGCACGGGCAGCCCCGAGCAGCACGCCCAGGTGGCACTGCTTGCTGCGCAGTAAGGACTGGTGCCAGGGACTGTCGGGGATGGGGGAGGCCCCACTGCCCGCGGGGAGGCGGGAGGCAGGCAGCGTTGAGCCGGGGCCCGGCAGCCCACCGGGAGCTGGTGGGGGTGTGGGGCAGAGCCATAGCAAGGGAAGGGGCCAGAGTGCAGGAGGCAATCCCAGGTGCCCCTTCCCCGAGCAGAGGGGCCTGGGAGAAGGCAGGGGGTCAGGGCCGGGCCGGGGGCTGGTGGCCGGGTGCTTGGCAGCGCCATGCTGACCTGCTCATGCCAGGGCATGGCTGCTTTGCGCCGATTGCAGGCAGTGTCCCCCCGCGGAGGAGCTGGCCCCTGCTGGCTTCCCCTTGGGCCATGCAGCTGCCTGCCAGTGCTCAAGGTCCCGCCGGGGCTCCAGCGACGCTGGGAGAGGTGCCGAGGGGGCACCGGCTGCTGCTAGCAACGTCCCGGGGACCCCTGAGGCAGTGGCTGGTGCTGAGGGAAGGGCAGCGGGCAAGGAGCCGCAGGCAGCACTTGTTTGACCCATGCGTTGCCTCTGCTTGCAGGCCACACTGCCCAAGGCATTGGGACTTGAGCGCGGCAGCCAGGCGAGGCAGGGCAGCTGCCGCTGAGGCAGCAGAGCCAAGCCCCAAGCCCCTCCGCTCGGTGAGGCTTGGGAAGGGCAGAGCTGGGAGAAGCTGGTGCCCCTCAAACCTCGTTCTCCCAGCAGAGCAGAGGGCACGTAAGGCAGCGCTTTCAGCCAGTGAAAATTGCTGGCTCATGCCTTCCTTTTTCAGAGGCCTGGTTTGCGCAAGGCCAGCGGTGCTGCCTGCCCACCAGTGCCCACCCAGGCTGCGGTCGGAGGAGACCTGCTCCTTGCATTGGTCCCGACCAGAGTTCGGCACCAGAAGACACAGCCCCTGAGGGGGCACCGCAGCACACAAGTGTGGCTTGGCATGCCTGGCTCACCAGCAGAAAGGGACCATGCAGACTAAGGTGGAGTCAATCAGCCAGAACGGAGCACAGAGCAACAATACAGTTGAAAACACAAAGCCTAGCTAAGTGTGTGTGAGGTTCCCCGTGGGGAGCCCCGTGATGCTTCTGGGGAGGCCTTGGGCAGGGAGGTGCCTCCTGCCGAGGCCCCCGGCAGCTGGGATGCCGGCTGCAGGGCTTTCGGCAGCTCCAGCTTCCCTCTTCCTGCCCTGCCAGGGGTGAAGGCCAGGCTGCCTGCAGGGATGGGCTACTGCCGCCCCCAGGCCTCCTGAGGAGGGGCAGTGCAGCCCCAAAACCGCCTTGCAAAGCCGGCAGCCCTGGGCGTGGGCTGAGGTGGGTGCCAGGGTGCACGCTGGAGCGCAGACTCTGGGATCCACAGGCCTCCAAGGCCAGGGCCTGCAGGGCCAGGGCAGGGATGACGAGGCTCTGGGGCTCTGACCCTGCAAGAGAGACCGCAGGAACACCTTGTGCCGGCCCTGGGCTGAGAGCAGAGGGGAGCAGGAGGCTTCGTGGCCTCCACGCCCCAAACCAACAGCAAATTTGTGCCCAAAAGCTCTCAGAGGAGGCTTCAGTCCCGGTCAGCTGCCCGTGTCCTGCACTGATTTCGTATGCTCAAACCTTGTGATGGGCAGAAGGCAACATGCTTGTACCCCAAGGCAGCCCCCTTTAGTGGCCAAGCCAAGGACCTGCTCTTAGCATCACTGCAGGAGTAACCGTCTAATTAAAGGCTTGCAATTAGCCCACCTCCAATTAGTGCACAGCAACTCAAACAAAGGGTCTTCTTAAAGGACAAGTCTCCTTAATGCAACCTAAATGGTCCTACGTTCCCTGTGCAGGGGCGACCCTTCTACATCCCCCACCGCCAAGGCTGCGGCGCGCATGGGCATGGGCATTGGCTTCAGGGTCCCAGCTCCTTCCTCAGTGGGAGGCGGCTGCTGCTGGTGGCTTCCTCCATCGCATAGTTGGGCTGACACTATTAAGCCTGCTCCTAATAGGCTCTCTTAAGGCTAATAATGTGGCATACATAGCCAACAAATGCTAGAAGGAGTCACCAAAACTAAAGCAGCACTTTAAAATGCAACTCCTACATTTAGCATCGAGGAAATAAGCCCCTCCACCTTACTCCCAATTTGACACTCTCGGGAGAGTGCTTTAGGGGATGCTAATGCGTGTTTTGCCCTTCCTTGCTCCAACACGGGTCAGGCTCAGCACAGTGGAGAGGGAAAGACTCTGGCGGGGCGGAGGGGGTGGGGTGCGAGCTTTGTGCTCGCCCAGGGCCCTGCACTGGCCCCCTCCTCTGTCCTGCCCCTGAACATCCCAGACTACGTTGGCTACAGTCGCCTGCTCCTTGCCAGGCCTTTGTGTTGACTCTGATGAGCCTTTGGGCGTTTCATGTCACTCTAGGAGCTGGAAGAGAGCCTGCCTCATGACACGGGGTTGCAAGGAGAGCCACTGGCCGTGGAAGAGGACTGCTTGCCTGGCCTCGCTCAGGAGTCCCATCCTGCCCACCCCGGGCATCTCTCTCTTTCCTGCCCGCTGACACGGTCTTTCTCCAGAGGGAAGCAGTGAGGCTACATCTCCGCACAGTGCTGGGTGGCCTGGGGAAGGCCGGGCACATGCCAAGCGGGGAGCTGGACACAGGTCTCCACCGAGTGCTGTCGGGGGGCTGGCACCGGTGCCTGGGGCACGTGTGCTCCAGGCACTTCCCAAATAAGCTCCACTGGTGCGGCCTCCTCTTCACCTGGATGTTGAGTTCCAGGGCCTCCTGCCACGCCTCCTCCAGCAGGAACAGGGCCTGCGCAGGCGTACTGCTTTCCTGCCCTTCAGCCTGCTCCTGGTTGCTGGGGAATGCAGGTGTGCGGGCATGTCCGGGTGTCCTGCCTCATTTCAGCAGGGTCACTTGCTCCTGCTGGTTCCTTCTGTGGCCCCCACCTGGCCTCACAGAGCCCCACATCCTGCCCGTCAACCCCAAGGGGGACGCAAGGCCCTCAGCTCACCCAAGAGAGAACCCCCAACCTCCCTCTGCTCGTCCACCCACCCGCCTCAGCATATAGCACGGCCCAAGGCCCATCCCTGGGCCCTGGCACTGTCACGGTCCCTCTCCTGACCACAGGACCCACTGGCGCTGGTGAGTGCCCAAGCAGTTAGGCCGCTGTCTTTTCTCCCACGGCCAGTGACTTGCAGGGCTGTGCAGGACCCAGGAGTCCTGCTGGCCTGTCCCTCCATAACGTACCAGGGGCAGGGAGTCGCAGAGCTGCACCTCGGAGGTGCTCTGGGGCCTAGCAAGTGCAGGGGACCGGAGGGGGCCTGGGAGCATGCCTGGGGCCACTGGCACATCAGGACAGGGCAGGAGCCCAGGAGGGAGAATCCAAGCACACGGGTAGCAGGCCCGGCCGGCCCTGCCGAGCTCCACTGGGTTGAAGAGCGGCCCAGCAGGGGCTGTGCAGGGCGGGGAAATGGGGACTGCTCCCCAGCCTCACAGCCCCAGCCTGCGGGGCTGAGGGGCTGCCCTGGCCCACAGGGCCCTGGCACACGCGTTTGCACATGGGAAGGGAGGCATCTGCACCTCCAGGCAGCAGTCAGCGGCTGGCAGGGTAGGGAGACTACGGGCCCTGCGGCAGATGAGCAGAGCCCGTGGGAGCACAAGGAGCAGCCGAGGGCTGACGGAGGCCCAGGGACAAGCACGGCTCATCCCAGCTTTGCCTGCCTGGAGAGCCCTGCAGCTGCAGCAAAAAGCCAGGCATCTGCGCTCCCAGGTGGCCGGCCGCACCGCTCCACCCCACAGCAACTCCCTCCTTTGCCCTTCACCCTTCCCCATGCAACCCTGAGAAGGGCTCCAGCGTCCCTGCACACCAGCCCTCAGAGCACCCCTGGGGCTGTGGGCACGTCAGGTGCAGCTGTGTCCTGGCCACCATGGTGTGCACCGTGCAGTGTCTCTGTGCGTGTGGAGAGCGCGGGCGCGTGTGCGGATGCGTGTGCAGCGTCAATGGTGTGCCGGGCTGGCGCACGAGCACTGTGCAGGTGCAGGCCTGGCTGTGCAGGAGGGTCTTGGTGAGTGAGAGGTGTGAGCTGTGTGCGTAGCCGTCCTGTGGAGGGTAATGAAGGAAGGGGCATGTGTCTGTGCGTGTGTCTGTGCGCTGTGCTGAGAACGGGTTAGGCGGTGGTGTGCATGCACGTGCACTCTGTGGCACGCGTGCCTGCATGCTGCGGCCCGTGTGTGGGCGATATTCTGTTCAGGCTCTACAAAATAACTGGAGGAGCACATGGGTTTGTACAGCTCTTCCTTTCATCTTTCAGGAGCACGCTTCCAGACTTCGCCGCAATAGTCACGTTTCCTCTGCACCACCAGCAAGTCCTGGTCCCTTTCCCTTTGAGCCTGGAGAGTCATCCGCTGCCCAGGGCTAGGGCATGGAAAAGGAACCGTTTGGTTTCAGGCACAGGCAGAAGGGCACGGAAATGCTGCAGGCCTAGCGCAGGGCACATCTTCTGGCCTCTGCCTCTGCTGGCATTCCTATGCTTTCTCGGATGGGCGAGGGGCCCCCTGGGGTGCGAGGCAAGGACATGACCACATGACTACCACGGGCAGGTAATCAGCCTGCACAGGAGTCAGGCGCGGGATGAGACTTTGGCCCAAACTGGCATCAAAGCACAGGGCAAGGCCTCCACGTGTGGAGACTTGGGGAGGCAAGGACGGAGCGTGCCTTTGGAAAAGGGAGAGCCAAAGCGTCGCTCCAGGAATCCTGTCACCTTGGGTAGCCCCCGTGTTCTGGTCCCACCTGGGAATCCTACCCCTGAGAGCCCAACACCTGCCCCTGGGCTGGAAGGCTGCCTGCTCCCAGGCCACAGCCTCCAAAGCCTGTTGCTCTCCCTCGACGGGTGCCAGCAAAAGACCCCCCCCCTCCCCTCCTCTGGGCTCCTCCTGGGTGTGGAAGGAAGGCCAGTGCAGGGGAAGGCAAAACAGCACCCCCAGCTGGAGAAATTTACCAGAGGAAGCGCTTCTCTTGGGAATTCCTCTGCCGATTCAGCTCTACCCTCTGCTTCCACTCTTCCCGACGCGCTTGGTAAGTCTCCAAGACTTGCAGGGTGTGGCTTGCTCGTACAGAAAGCTGCCTGCAAGAGCAGGGAAAAAGTTCCCTCTCCCCTTCTGGCTGAGGCCCTCCTGCCTCTCCCCTCCACCAGCCCCTGCACACCCGCTCCCGCTGGCGGTGCCCGCAGCCTTCAACTTGCCCCATGCAGCTTGGGGCTGCCTGGCATCGGGGCCTTGCCCAAGGCATTGCCACGTCAACAGAAATCAGGGGACACCATACCCAGCCCCATGGCTCAGGAACTGCGCTTCCTCACACCTCGGACAGGTGCTGCCACTGCACCTTTCCAGGCCGGGGCTGGGGCCGGGGCCGGGGCCCGGGCCCGGGCACACTTACTCTTTGTGCAGCCGCGGCAGTCTCTCGGGCTTCCTCTTCTCTGCTCGGGGCACGAAGGCAGCAGTGCTCGCCTCTTTCCCAAGCGGGGGCCCTGGTGAGGCTGGCCGAACCTCCGGCAGTGGTTCAGCATGCCGCCAAGCCTGCGTTGGCGCCAGAGGACAACTCTGAAGCTGCTTCTCACCTCCCTCACGTGCTCTCAACTCTCAGCACGGGGAGAAGCCAGCCACTACAGGGCCTGTGCGTCCCCCCAGCACACTTGTGTCTGCTTTGCCCTCAGAAAGCCCCATGAGGAGCACAGCGCCAGGCAGGGACCCTGCACTCGTAGCCTGGCCACGCTTCACCACACTTCCCTGCTGGCCCCTCTGCTTACCTGTGCTGCCTTGTGCTGATGCCCGCAAGCAGGAATTGCAGTTCGAGGTCTGCCTTGAGCAGGTCCTTCCTGCTTGCCGTCCTCTTCCGCCTTAGAGGAGCTCTCCCGAATTGTCTGCAGCCGGCTAAAAACACACAAGCCGCGTGAGCTGATTGGAGTTCCGGGTGAGGCTGTTCTGCATCTTGCGCTCACAAGCGGCTCGGGGCCAGCCTCTGCAGCACAAGGCAGTTCTGCTGGAGCATTTGGTGTAGCTGAGTCCTTGCGTTCATGTCAACAGTGAGGAAAGAAAGCCTTGAGCTGCAGCACTGGCAGCGGGCCCAGGAGGCCCTAAGGAAAGCTCGGGATGCCCCAGTGTGGGCCCTCTCTGGGTGGCACAAGGGGAAAACCAATGCCGTTTGCAGCACCCAGAGCCTGCAGAGACCACTAGCCACCTCCTGCCAAAGGCACTGAAGTCAGGGACGTGCTCAGAAAGACTCTGTTTTGGGGTGAAACGGGACTATTAGTGGGGGAGCCACTGTCGGGGAAGGAGGAAGTGTACTAGGCACACAAGCAAGCCCGGCATGCAGTTCTCTCTGGTATGTAGTTCTCTCTGGCACTCCTCCTGTGCCAGACAACCGCCACACCCCTGCCCCTGCCACCCCAGCCCAACAACCTTCGGAAGAAATTCACAGGCATTACGTCCAACCTAAAAAGCAGGGAAAACAGACCCTACTCTCTGCTGCTGGGGCAGGGGCTTCTGACTTTCACATTCCTCTGAGAAGTGCTCTCATTCCCACTGCAACCAAAGGAGGGCCCTTCACACCCATAGGGGAGCAGAAAAACACCCGCCACTGCTGCAGTACTTCTTGCATCAACGCCAGTCCCTGGGACACCACTTGACAACCTCACAGACTTCATACCCACAGAGCGTACAGAAACAGAAACAGCTCCCTCCCTCCCAGAAGCCCAAAAGCACACGGCCACCCGCATGCTTTGCTCCAAGAGCCTCACCTGGCAGCTGGCTTGTTTCCCCTGCTTTCCCATGCCTTTCCTCCCTTCCAGCTGGCCCCAGAGAACGGGGGTGGAGAAAGCCTTTCTCGAGACAGGAGGCGCCCACCACAAGCACTGCCTGGAAGTAGCAAGGCAGAGGAGGCTCCTCAGCAAGCATCGTTCTTTGTCACCATTTGAACAAGAAGGACAGGCAGCTGTGCTCCAGCATCGGACCAAAGAGCCCAATTCCCTTGGAGCTTTGCTCCCAAGCAGGTCTTAGGCCCTTGCTGGCGCACGATCGCGTCCAGCCTTTCCTTTCTGCAGGGCAGTCTTCTGCCCTAGAGTTCTGTGCTGCTTCTACTGCTTTCTCTAGCCCTTAGGCTTCAAAAAGGGGACATGGCTGGCAGGTCCTGGGGACCTCATGCTACTCTCTCCTTTGGCGTGGCTGCAGGCTGGAGGGCAGAGTGTCACACGAGAAGGGGAACAGATTCCTGCCCATCTCTAAGGCGCTCACATGCACAGACTTGCAAGCTAGAGCAGGGCCCCGAGTGCCAGGGCAAAGTGCCCCTCAGCAGTGGCAGCTGCAGTTGGAGCTGCACAACTGCCCCGAGAGCCCCTTCCAGGAGGAGTGCCCCCAGATCTGTCGTGATGAGCAAAGAGAGGCACAGGAGAAGCAGGCCACTAGGCCAAGCACGGCATGTTAAGCTTGCCTCCAGCCCCTCCGCTGCACAGGACAAAAGGAAAACAAACACACCTCTCTCACCAGCCAGCTGGCACTTTACCTTTTCCCTCAGTCTGCTTGTTCTGCTCCCTGTCTTTTGCCGGCCCGCCTTTGGCAGCCTCCCGACACCCTCCGGAGGAAGATGCTGGTCGCACAGGCACAGGCGTGATGACCTCACCCTCACTCCTGGAAACAAGAAAGGGACGAGAGAGACGCTGACAGCAGAGCCTTGCAGAAACCTCCTCTACATGCTTGCCCTCCATCTAGAAAGAGAAAGTCACCAAAAGACTTGTTGGCCGCCCTTCACGTTGCAGTCGGACAGAGTCTACGCAAGAAACAACCCCTTCAAAGAACTCCAAGAGCACAAGGTCACCCTCAGCCTTTTCTCCAAGAGCCTCACCTGGCAGGCAACTTCCTTCCTTTGCTTTTCCACTCCTCCTGCTTTCTCCCCCCAGCACCAGGTGACGCAGGTGGCAAAGGCCTTTCTTGAGCAAGCAGGCACGCAGCAGGAGCACTCCCTGCAGGCAGGAAAGGAGAAGGCTCTGCAGAAAGCGTCTTTGGGAGCACTTGGTCCAGAAGGACAGGCAGATCTGCTCCAGCACCGCATCAAACAGCCTGATCCCCCGGGAGCCGCGCTCTCTAAGAGCTCTTGCTCCCTAGCACGTCCTTGGCACACCTTAGCAGCCTCTTAGCAGTCCACCTTAGCAGCCTCTTAGCAGTCCTCTCCAGGCAATCTTGCTCCCCACCTTCACACGCCCGGCATCCGCCAGAGAGGCAGACCCCCTCCAGCGCTGACACCTCGGGCCCAAATGTCCTAAAGCGAAAGAGGAGCTTGCGCTGGCCACCAGGGCGCAGCACCCCGGGGCAAAACTCTCCCAGGCAGCACATCCTGACCAGGGCTCCAACCACCTACCTACTGCCGAGGACCAACGGAACAAACACGCGCACACACACAAACACACGCCCGCCTGCACACCCTCCTCTCGCTCGCCAGTCACCTGTGGCCTGACCTTTTCCGTCCGCCCGCTCTTCCTCTTTCGGGCGTGTCCGGGATCCCTTGCAGGAAGAGGCCACTTGCTGCTTCTCACGGGGAAGCTTCAACTCAAATCTGGAAATGACAAGACGCCACGGTGAAGAGAAGGCACCACTTCCCCTTTGCCTCCTGCCGGCCTTGTACTCAGAAAGAAGGCCTTTCGGGGCACGTGGGGCCCTCCAGGCTCACCCAAGACATGCTTAGGTCACAAACACAGGCCCTGTATGGATCGGGTGCCTTCCACACGATGCCTTTCCTCGGCCAGCCACACACAGCACATTCGGGAACCTTGGCTTTTGGAAGCCTCACCCACGAGAAAGAGACCAGTCACAGGAAAATGTGGCCCCCATTCCTCTCTAGGCCTAAGATTGGTTAGCAGTGCCAAACACCGCCACTATTGCCTGTTCCACCCTGGGGAGACCCCCAGAGTCCCAAGTACTTGCAGACAGCAAGCTAGGAAAGAGTTGCTCCGCAGCAAGTCCTTCCTGAGGAGACAAGCTCCAGCAGGACGCTGCTACCAAGCACGAGCTGAGAAGCAAACGTACCGTGGCAACATGAAGACGCTTCTGGGACCCATGCGGAAAGCCGCGCTCCTTCTTCCTTTTACCACCAGGTGTCTCGTCCCTGGCGTCTGAAACAGACACCGAGGTACGTGAGAGCGTGCCAGCGCCATTACTGCCTTGCTCCTAAAGGCAGCAAATCTTTCTTGGGCTCAGGGAAGATGCTGCCCCTGGGACACCCTGAAACAAAGCTGTCTTTCCAAATACTAGCCCTCAACGAGGAAAGCAGAAGATGCCCAGCTCAGAGTGCAGAAGGAGGAACACCGTTGCCAGGCGCTTTGCAAGGGCGAGACTCAAGACGGTCAAGGAGGACGCTCCTTCTCTCTGCCTGCAGACATCAGGCACAGGAGAAGGCGTGTGGTTCGCCAGGGTTTCTGCAGGCTGGCGTTTGCCTCTGGAAGGTCTTGCTCTGCCCCTTCTTGGAAAGACAACTCCTGGCTCAGGCGTGCTCTTAGCCCCACAGTGTCTCCAAGCATTCACATGCTTGCATCCATCGCGTGGAAGAGCAGAAAGAGCCGGCCCTTGCTCGGCCTCTGCCCGGTGGCTAAGACCTGCGGGTGCCAACTCCCTCATGGGGGTGCAAGCAGCTGGGCAGGGCCTGATGAGGGATCTTTGGGAACACAGCCTGACCCAAAGGCCCTGGCCCTGGCCCAGAGAACACGCTGGGCAGAGCCCCCCAAGACAGCAGCAGAGAGAAGGAAGAGACAGGCCCGGGAACCAGTGGCTGGGCTACAGCCTTCTTGCATCTCTCTGAGCAAATCTGCTGGCCCTCTGCAGGAGCGAGCCCTTCAGCTCTGACTGCTTTCACATCGCAGCTGCCTAAGGACACCTGGCAGCTTGCGCTCAAGGACAGGGCCCCACGAGAGAGCTGGGGAAGGGCGTTGGGCTGGCGCAAGGAGACATGCCAAGCAGCGGGCGGATGCACGCGTGGCCCAGAAGAGCCTCGCTCATGCCGCAAGGGCCTCCAGGGGCCCTGGGAAGGCCTGATTAGCGCCAGAGTCATCGACTTACCCCCAGCAGAGCTTCTAGCAGCTTTCCAGTGCCATCCATGCTGAGGAGGAAGTCGTCATAAAACCTCATTGTCACTTCCTTCTTCCGTACAGAAAGAATGCCAATGCCCTTGAAGACAAAGTCCACGTCCTGTCTTTTTGACATGGCCCAGAAGAACGCCATCGCGGTCTCATGTATGGAACACTGCACCGTTGTCAAAGGCATGCGGGCACACACGGAGAGATTCTTGTACTGCAGAGGGACTATTCTTACGTCACCTAGACCGCAGCAAAAGACGAACAACGTCACCTCGGCAGCAGGCTCCAAGAACAAGGGGACAAGACTTTCTGGCAAGACGCTGCTGCTACAGAGCAGGCTCTTGAATCCCCTGCTGCAGCGCCTAGGAGCGGTTTATGGAGTCCCTCCTGGGAAGAGGCCGAGCACTCTGCAAACTCACGGGCTCAGGGGGGCAGCAGTCATTTGGCCAGGGCAGGAAGCAAAAGAAGAAAACTAACCATCCCGTAGGAACCCTTGACCGGAGGGCAGGACAAGGCGGGCAGATGGGTGCAGGGCCCACGACAAAGGGCCCGGCGCCACGCCATTGTGCCCTCTGGCTAAGCCGATGCCACGTCGATAGATACAAGGGCGAAGCAAAGTGCAAGGACGGCACCGCAGCCCGTAAGGACCATTCGGCCCCTCTGGCCCTTGGTAGCCAGCAAAAGTCTCCCTGCGCTGCTGGGGCCAGCGGCCTATCCCTCCCACGCACCCCGCTGCAGGCGTATTACTAGCAAAGCACACCCGGGGGCCCCTCTGAGCACCTGCTCCTGGCTGGCCTGTCCAGCTCAAACAAGCCGAAGTTGCTCTCAGGCCACTTTGAGGCGTTCAGCCATGTCTTCAGAGCAGTTGGCCTGCCCCTCAAGCTTGGGGCAAGGGCAGGCAAAGGTTTTTAACCTGTCTTCTTACCAGGAATGTCTTCTTGAGCGCCCCTGGCCTGGTATTCCTGGGCAACAACCTCCGAAATACGAAACATGGGTCTCCGAACGATCGAAAGCTCCCCGTTCACGGAGCACTCGGAGTGCTTCAGAACATAGAACACCCCCACTCCTAGTATCTTGACACCCTGAGAACAGCAGCAAAGAGGGAGAGAAGGAACAAGCATCAGTAGCCTGGAGACACAAAAACTGTCCGATGGCTTGCCAGAGCGTGGGGGCTGCTGCTCTGCGCCCTGCCCATCCCTAGCATGCCGAGGGCAAGATGGGCCACTTGGGAAAGCTTTGGAGAGAAAGCACATACTCCAGACCTTTCTTTCCTCTTGCTCCTCTGCTCTCCTCAAAAATCTCTTTGCACAAGCAACAGCAGAGACAACATTCCTCCCCTCCATACAGGTGGGGGGGGGGGGGTGGCGGGGAGGGGAGCAGGGGGCATTTCCAACAGTGGGCACCAAGTCCTTGGCACTCTATGGCACAGGGATGTCAGGGCCAGGCAAACCGCCAGCCTTTCAGGAGGGGAGGAACAGGACACAAGACCCACCTTGTTCTCTGCCAAGCGCTCTAGAATGTATTCTGAGACGCTGTCCCAAATGCTAACAATCTCTGGAAAGCAAGGCAAAGAGGTATCATGCGCCAAGTCAGCAAGCTCACTACCTTTCAGCACCCCACTCCCCAGGCAGGTGGCAAGTGCAGGTGAGATGAAACGTACCGCCACCCCAAGCCAAAACACGCAAGGCGCTCCCCAGGACGGCCCTTCCGGACCTCAGCCGCAAGGACACTGCAGGGACGCCTCCGCCCACTTCTAAGCAAGGCTCCTGTCCTTTCAGGTGGCCATGCCAAAGGGCGACCCACCCGCTCGGGAAACGGGGACTAGGTTCCCACAGCAGCGAGAAGACCGTGCAGTGCCTACCCACAGGAGTCACCCACGCTCAGGGCAGCCCCAGCTGCCTCCCCTGCAGGGACCATTTTCACCTCCATTCAACGCCTGCACACACACACGCTCTGCACGGCCACCCGAGCAGCCCCAGCCCTTTCAGCCAGCTGCCAGCTCAGGGCACGCAATCCCCACTGCGAGGCAACCCACGGCTTCTGCCTGCACGTGCCCTGGAAGGCACGGGCAGAGGAAGCTCCTCAGGACAACGAGCCAGCCGGCCCGGCTGCCAAACTCACCCCTGGGCTGCCAACGGTCGAGCGGCCTGCTCTCCCGTGCCACCCACTCGCCCTGTCCAGCCCTCCCCTACAGAGCCCAGCGCTTCCATTGCCTGTCTCGCAGCTCATACCGTCTACAGCCTTACCGTAACGGTTGAGATTCCTGAGCGTTGGAAACATGTCATGCCACAGTTTCGCCATCTTCGCGCCCCCTCGCGCTCAATGGGGCCCTGTAGCAGGAGGGTGACGAGGAAACTTCTCCTCCCAGGAGCCGCCTCCGCCTCCTCCTCTGCACTTCCCCAGGTAGGCTCCAGCGCTGTCGCGCGGCCTCCCTTCGCCCTCTCGGTGCGCTGCAAAGCACCTCCTCCAGAGAAGAGCGGTGGCGAGAGCAGCCCCAGCACCTGCACGTGCCAAGCCAAGGCCTCGCAGGGAAGTGTGGGCAGGGCTCGGGGGCCCCGTGGCGGGAGGGGAGCTGTGACTGTGATGCGGCATGTCCCACTGTGAGCCCAGCCCGTGTCACCAAGGGGCTCACAGGCACCCTTACCGTCCAAAGCATTTCTCTTGGGCCCACAGGAGGGGCAATTTCACAGCCCCAGAGCAGCCAGACCGCAAAGGGGTTTCAGCAGGTCTCCGCTCTGACCTCCTGCTGCAAGTGCGGCTGACCAGAGCAGACTTCCCAGGCCCGGGCGCCACTGAGGGGCCACTGGCTCCATGGATTCCCCCACCACCCCGGGCCCCGGGGCCAGTGCTCCACCACCCTTAGGCTACAGCGCTTTTCCCCGTCTCTCATGGCAATTGCCCCCACTGCCACTACTGCCATTGCCCATCCTCCCGGCCCCCCCCACCCGGCACCTCTGGGAAGGCTCTGCCTCCACCCTCTCACCCCCCTCCCGTTAGGCCCCTGCCGCCTGATCCTCTTGTGCCTTCTCTTCTCCCGGCTCAACAGCCCCACGCCCTCAGCCTCTCCTCGCACTGCTGGGCTCCAGCTGCCCACCAGCTCCCAGCCCGCCCCACAACGAACGGCTCCTCCAGGGCCACGCTCCCTTCCTGGTGTCCCTGCCCCCCTGCAGCTCCCCTCACGGGCCACAGTCCCCTCAGAGGCGCACCTCCTCTGGCATGAAGCGCCTCCTTCCAAAAGTACCTCTCCAGCCATGTCCCCAGCAACGGCTCCTTGCACGGCTCGCCTTCGCTTCCTTCTGCTTTTCTCCAGAAACACGCCTCTGCACCCTTCTCCTCACGAGTGCCCCTTCGTGTGGCCTCCTGTGGCTCCACGGAGGCCGCCCCCAGCTGCGGGATCTGCGGCCCTGCCGCCGCATGCCCCAGGCAGGGGCCGGGCCTCGGTGCCCCGCTCCTCCCTCCCTCCCTGCCTGCCTGCCTGCCTGCCTGCCTGCCTGCCTGCCCGCCCGCTGCCCCAGCGTTGGGGGAAAGCCTTGCCCGGGCCCTGGGCGGCGCTGCGGGCTCCCTGCTGTGCCCAGAGCCCCCGGCCCCGCACGGGCAGCCCCGAGCAGCACGCCCAGGTGGCACTGCTTGCTGCGCAGTAAGGACTGGTGCCAGGGACTGTCGGGGATGGGGGAGGCCCCACTGCCCGCGGGGAGGCGGGAGGCAGGCAGCGTTGAGCCGGGGCCCGGCAGCCCACCGGGAGCTGGTGGGGGTGTGGGGCAGAGCCATAGCAAGGGAAGGGGCCAGAGTGCAGGAGGCAATCCCAGGTGCCCCTTCCCCGAGCAGAGGGGCCTGGGAGAAGGCAGGGGGTCAGGGCCGGGCCGGGGGCTGGTGGCCGGGTGCTTGGCAGCGCCATGCTGACCTGCTCATGCCAGGGCATGGCTGCTTTGCGCCGATTGCAGGCAGTGTCCCCCCGCGGAGGAGCTGGCCCCTGCTGGCTTCCCCTTGGGCCATGCAGCTGCCTGCCAGTGCTCAAGGTCCCGCCGGGGCTCCAGCGACGCTGGGAGAGGTGCCGAGGGGGCACCGGCTGCTGCTAGCAACGTCCCGGGGACCCCTGAGGCAGTGGCTGGTGCTGAGGGAAGGGCAGCGGGCAAGGAGCCGCAGGCAGCACTTGTTTGACCCATGCGTTGCCTCTGCTTGCAGGCCACACTGCCCAAGGCATTGGGACTTGAGCGCGGCAGCCAGGCGAGGCAGGGCAGCTGCCGCTGAGGCAGCAGAGCCAAGCCCCAAGCCCCTCCGCTCGGTGAGGCTTGGGAAGGGCAGAGCTGGGAGAAGCTGGTGCCCCTCAAACCTCGTTCTCCCAGCAGAGCAGAGGGCACGTAAGGCAGCGCTTTCAGCCAGTGAAAATTGCTGGCTCATGCCTTCCTTTTTCAGAGGCCTGGTTTGCGCAAGGCCAGCGGTGCTGCCTGCCCACCAGTGCCCACCCAGGCTGCGGTCGGAGGAGACCTGCTCCTTGCATTGGTCCCGACCAGAGTTCGGCACCAGAAGACACAGCCCCTGAGGGGGCACCGCAGCACACAAGTGTGGCTTGGCATGCCTGGCTCACCAGCAGAAAGGGACCATGCAGACTAAGGTGGAGTCAATCAGCCAGAACGGAGCACAGAGCAACAATACAGTTGAAAACACAAAGCCTAGCTAAGTGTGTGTGAGGTTCCCCGTGGGGAGCCCCGTGATGCTTCTGGGGAGGCCTTGGGCAGGGAGGTGCCTCCTGCCGAGGCCCCCGGCAGCTGGGATGCCGGCTGCAGGGCTTTCGGCAGCTCCAGCTTCCCTCTTCCTGCCCTGCCAGGGGTGAAGGCCAGGCTGCCTGCAGGGATGGGCTACTGCCGCCCCCAGGCCTCCTGAGGAGGGGCAGTGCAGCCCCAAAACCGCCTTGCAAAGCCGGCAGCCCTGGGCGTGGGCTGAGGTGGGTGCCAGGGTGCACGCTGGAGCGCAGACTCTGGGATCCACAGGCCTCCAAGGCCAGGGCCTGCAGGGCCAGGGCAGGGATGACGAGGCTCTGGGGCTCTGACCCTGCAAGAGAGACCGCAGGAACACCTTGTGCCGGCCCTGGGCTGAGAGCAGAGGGGAGCAGGAGGCTTCGTGGCCTCCACGCCCCAAACCAACAGCAAATTTGTGCCCAAAAGCTCTCAGAGGAGGCTTCAGTCCCGGTCAGCTGCCCGTGTCCTGCACTGATTTCGTATGCTCAAACCTTGTGATGGGCAGAAGGCAACATGCTTGTACCCCAAGGCAGCCCCCTTTAGTGGCCAAGCCAAGGACCTGCTCTTAGCATCACTGCAGGAGTAACCGTCTAATTAAAGGCTTGCAATTAGCCCACCTCCAATTAGTGCACAGCAACTCAAACAAAGGGTCTTCTTAAAGGACAAGTCTCCTTAATGCAACCTAAATGGTCCTACGTTCCCTGTGCAGGGGCGACCCTTCTACATCCCCCACCGCCAAGGCTGCGGCGCGCATGGGCATGGGCATTGGCTTCAGGGTCCCAGCTCCTTCCTCAGTGGGAGGCGGCTGCTGCTGGTGGCTTCCTCCATCGCATAGTTGGGCTGACACTATTAAGCCTGCTCCTAATAGGCTCTCTTAAGGCTAATAATGTGGCATACATAGCCAACAAATGCTAGAAGGAGTCACCAAAACTAAAGCAGCACTTTAAAATGCAACTCCTACATTTAGCATCGAGGAAATAAGCCCCTCCACCTTACTCCCAATTTGACACTCTCGGGAGAGTGCTTTAGGGGATGCTAATGCGTGTTTTGCCCTTCCTTGCTCCAACACGGGTCAGGCTCAGCACAGTGGAGAGGGAAAGACTCTGGCGGGGCGGAGGGGGTGGGGTGCGAGCTTTGTGCTCGCCCAGGGCCCTGCACTGGCCCCCTCCTCTGTCCTGCCCCTGAACATCCCAGACTACGTTGGCTACAGTCGCCTGCTCCTTGCCAGGCCTTTGTGTTGACTCTGATGAGCCTTTGGGCGTTTCATGTCACTCTAGGAGCTGGAAGAGAGCCTGCCTCATGACACGGGGTTGCAAGGAGAGCCACTGGCCGTGGAAGAGGACTGCTTGCCTGGCCTCGCTCAGGAGTCCCATCCTGCCCACCCCGGGCATCTCTCTCTTTCCTGCCCGCTGACACGGTCTTTCTCCAGAGGGAAGCAGTGAGGCTACATCTCCGCACAGTGCTGGGTGGCCTGGGGAAGGCCGGGCACATGCCAAGCGGGGAGCTGGACACAGGTCTCCAGCGAGTGCTGTCGGGGGGCTGGCACCGGTGCCTGGGGCACGTGTGCTCCAGGCACTTCCCAAATAAGCTCCACTGGTGCGGCCTCCTCTTCACCTGGATGTTGAGTTCCAGGGCCTCCTGCCACGCCTCCTCCAGCAGGAACAGGGCCTGCGCAGGCGTACTGCTTTCCTGCCCTTCAGCCTGCTCCTGGTTGCTGGGGAATGCAGGTGTGCGGGCATGTCCGGGTGTCCTGCCTCATTTCAGCAGGGTCACTTGCTCCTGCTGGTTCCTTCTGTGGCCCCCACCTGGCCTCACAGAGCCCCACATCCTGCCCGTCAACCCCAAAGGGGACGCAAGGCCCTCAGCTCACCCAAGAGAGAACCCCCAACCTCCCTCTGCTCGTCCACCCACCCGCCTCAGCATATAGCACGGCCCAAGGCCCATCCCTGGGCCCTGGCACTGTCACGGTCCCTCTCCTGACCACAGGACCCACTGGCGCTGGTGAGTGCCCAAGCAGTTAGGCCGCTGTCTTTTCTCCCACGGCCAGTGACTTGCAGGGCTGTGCAGGACCCAGGAGTCCTGCTGGCCTGTCCCTCCAGAACGTACCAGGGGCAGGGAGTCGCAGAGCTGCACCTCGGAGGTGCTCTGGGGCCTAGCAAGTGCAGGGGACCGGAGGGGGCCTGGGAGCATGCCTGGGGCCACTGGCACATCAGGACAGGGCAGGAGCCCAGGAGGGAGAATCCAAGCACACGGGTAGCAGGCCCGGCCGGCCCTGCCGAGCTCCACTGGGTTGAAGAGCGGCCCAGCAGGGGCTGTGCAGGGCGGGGAAATGGGGACTGCTCCCCAGCCTCACAGCCCCAGCCTGCGGGGCTGAGGGGCTGCCCTGGCCCACAGGGCCCTGGCACACGCGTTTGCACATGGGAAGGGAGGCATCTGCACCTCCAGGCAGCAGTCAGCGGCTGGCAGGGTAGGGAGACTACGGGCCCTGCGGCAGATGAGCAGAGCCCGTGGGAGCACAAGGAGCAGCCGAGGGCTGACGGAGGCCCAGGGACAAGCACGGCTCATCCCAGCTTTGCCTGCCTGGAGAGCCCTGCAGCTGCAGCAAAAAGCCAGGCATCTGCACTCCCAGGTGGCCGGCCGCACCGCTCCACCCCACAGCAACTCCCTCCTTTGCCCTTCACCCTTCCCCATGCAACCCTGAGAAGGGCTCCAGCGTCCCTGCACACCAGCCCTCAGAGCACCCCTGGGGCTGTGGGCACGTCAGGTGCAGCTGTGTCCTGGCCACCATGGTGTGCACCGTGCAGTGTCTCTGTGCGTGTGGAGAGCGCGGGCGCGTGTGCGGATGCGTGTGCAGCGTCAATGGTGTGCCGGGCTGGCGCACGAGCACTGTGCAGGTGCAGGCCTGGCTGTGCAGGAGGGTCTTGGTGAGTGAGAGGTGTGAGCTGTGTGCGTAGCCGTCCTGTGGAGGGTAATGAAGGAAGGGGCATGTGTCTGTGCGTGTGTCTGTGCGCTGTGCTGAGAACGGGTTAGGCGGTGGTGTGCATGCACGTGCACTCTGTGGCACGCGTGCCTGCATGCTGCGGCCCGTGTGTGGGCGATATTCTGTTCAGGCTCTACAAAATAACTGGAGGAGCACATGGGTTTGTACAGCTCTTCCTTTCATCTTTCAGGAGCACGCTTCCAGACTTCGCCGCAATAGTCACGTTTCCTCTGCACCACCAGCAAGTCCTGGTCCCTTTCCCTTTGAGCCTGGAGAGTCATCCGCTGCCCAGGGCTAGGGCATGGAAAAGGAACCGTTTGGTTTCAGGCACAGGCAGAAGGGCACGGAAATGCTGCAGGCCTAGCGCAGGGCACATCTTCTGGCCTCTGCCTCTGCTGGCATTCCTATGCTTTCTCGGATGGGCGAGGGGCCCCCTGGGGTGCGAGGCAAGGACATGACCACATGACTACCACGGGCAGGTAATCAGCCTGCACAGGAGTCAGGCGCGGGATGAGACTTTGGCCCAAACTGGCATCAAAGCACAGGGCAAGGCCTCCACGTGTGGAGACTTGGGGAGGCAAGGACGGAGCGTGCCTTTGGAAAAGGGAGAGCCAAAGCGTCGCTCCAGGAATCCTGTCACCTTGGGTAGCCCCCGTGTTCTGGTCCCACCTGGGAATCCTACCCCTGAGAGCCCAACACCTGCCCCTGGGCTGGAAGGCTGCCTGCTCCCAGGCCACAGCCTCCAAAGCCTGTTGCTCTCCCTCGACGGGTGCCAGCAAAAGACCCCCCCCCTCCCCTCCTCTGGGCTCCTCCTGGGTGTGGAAGGAAGGCCAGTGCAGGGGAAGGCAAAACAGCACCCCCAGCTGGAGAAATTTACCAGAGGAAGCGCTTCTCTTGGGAATTCCTCTGCCGATTCAGCTCTACCCTCTGCTTCCACTCTTCCCGACGCGCTTGGTAAGTCTCCAAGACTTGCAGGGTGTGGCTTGCTCGTACAGAAAGCTGCCTGCAAGAGCAGGGAAAAAGTTCCCTCTCCCCTTCTGGCTGAGGCCCTCCTGCCTCTCCCCTCCACCAGCCCCTGCACACCCGCTCCCGCTGGCGGTGCCCGCAGCCTTCAACTTGCCCCATGCAGCTTGGGGCTGCCTGGCATCGGGGCCTTGCCCAAGGCATTGCCACGTCAACAGAAATCAGGGGACACCATACCCAGCCCCATGGCTCAGGAACTGCGCTTCCTCACACCTCGGACAGGTGCTGCCACTGCACCTTTCCAGGCCGGGGCTGGGGCCGGGGCCGGGGCCCGGGCCCGGGCACACTTACTCTTTGTGCAGCCGCGGCAGTCTCTCGGGCTTCCTCTTCTCTGCTCGGGGCACGAAGGCAGCAGTGCTCGCCTCTTTCCCAAGCGGGGGCCCTGGTGAGGCTGGCCGAACCTCCGGCAGTGGTTCAGCATGCCGCCAAGCCTGCGTTGGCGCCAGAGGACAACTCTGAAGCTGCTTCTCACCTCCCTCACGTGCTCTCAACTCTCAGCACGGGGAGAAGCCAGCCACTACAGGGCCTGTGCGTCCCCCCAGCACACTTGTGTCTGCTTTGCCCTCAGAAAGCCCCATGAGGAGCACAGCGCCAGGCAGGGACCCTGCACTCGTAGCCTGGCCACGCTTCACCACACTTCCCTGCTGGCCCCTCTGCTTACCTGTGCTGCCTTGTGCTGATGCCCGCAAGCAGGAATTGCAGTTCGAGGTCTGCCTTGAGCAGGTCCTTCCTGCTTGCCGTCCTCTTCCGCCTTAGAGGAGCTCTCCCGAATTGTCTGCAGCCGGCTAAAAACACACAAGCCGCGTGAGCTGATTGGAGTTCCGGGTGAGGCTGTTCTGCATCTTGCGCTCACAAGCGGCTCGGGGCCAGCCTCTGCAGCACAAGGCAGTTCTGCTGGAGCATTTGGTGTAGCTGAGTCCTTGCGTTCATGTCAACAGTGAGGAAAGAAAGCCTTGAGCTGCAGCACTGGCAGCGGGCCCAGGAGGCCCTAAGGAAAGCTCGGGATGCCCCAGTGTGGGCCCTCTCTGGGTGGCACAAGGGGAAAACCAATGCCGTTTGCAGCACCCAGAGCCTGCAGAGACCACTAGCCACCTCCTGCCAAAGGCACTGAAGTCAGGGACGTGCTCAGAAAGACTCTGTTTTGGGGTGAAACGGGACTATTAGTGGGGGAGCCACTGTCGGGGAAGGAGGAAGTGTACTAGGCACACAAGCAAGCCCGGCATGCAGTTCTCTCTGGTATGTAGTTCTCTCTGGCACTCCTCCTGTGCCAGACAACCGCCACACCCCTGCCCCTGCCACCCCAGCCCAACAACCTTCGGAAGAAATTCACAGGCATTACGTCCAACCTAAAAAGCAGGGAAAACAGACCCTACTCTCTGCTGCTGGGGCAGGGGCTTCTGACTTTCACATTCCTCTGAGAAGTGCTCTCATTCCCACTGCAACCAAAGGAGGGCCCTTCACACCCATAGGGGAGCAGAAAAACACCCGCCACTGCTGCAGTACTTCTTGCATCAACGCCAGTCCCTGGGACACCACTTGACAACCTCACAGACTTCATACCCACAGAGCGTACAGAAACAGAAACAGCTCCCTCCCTCCCAGAAGCCCAAAAGCACACGGCCACCCGCATGCTTTGCTCCAAGAGCCTCACCTGGCAGCTGGCTTGTTTCCCCTGCTTTCCCATGCCTTTCCTCCCTTCCAGCTGGCCCCAGAGAACGGGGGTGGAGAAAGCCTTTCTCGAGACAGGAGGCGCCCACCACAAGCACTGCCTGGAAGTAGCAAGGCAGAGGAGGCTCCTCAGCAAGCATCGTTCTTTGTCACCATTTGAACAAGAAGGACAGGCAGCTGTGCTCCAGCATCGGACCAAAGAGCCCAATTCCCTTGGAGCTTTGCTCCCAAGCAGGTCTTAGGCCCTTGCTGGCGCACGATCGCGTCCAGCCTTTCCTTTCTGCAGGGCAGTCTTCTGCCCTAGAGTTCTGTGCTGCTTCTACTGCTTTCTCTAGCCCTTAGGCTTCAAAAAGGGGACATGGCTGGCAGGTCCTGGGGACCTCATGCTACTCTCTCCTTTGGCGTGGCTGCAGGCTGGAGGGCAGAGTGTCACACGAGAAGGGGAACAGATTCCTGCCCATCTCTAAGGCGCTCACATGCACAGACTTGCAAGCTAGAGCAGGGCCCCGAGTGCCAGGGCAAAGTGCCCCTCAGCAGTGGCAGCTGCAGTTGGAGCTGCACAACTGCCCCGAGAGCCCCTTCCAGGAGGAGTGCCCCCAGATCTGTCGTGATGAGCAAAGAGAGGCACAGGAGAAGCAGGCCACTAGGCCAAGCACGGCATGTTAAGCTTGCCTCCAGCCCCTCCGCTGCACAGGACAAAAGGAAAACAAACACACCTCTCTCACCAGCCAGCTGGCACTTTACCTTTTCCCTCAGTCTGCTTGTTCTGCTCCCTGTCTTTTGCCGGCCCGCCTTTGGCAGCCTCCCGACACCCTCCGGAGGAAGATGCTGGTCGCACAGGCACAGGCGTGATGACCTCACCCTCACTCCTGGAAACAAGAAAGGGACGAGAGAGACGCTGACAGCAGAGCCTTGCAGAAACCTCCTCTACATGCTTGCCCTCCATCTAGAAAGAGAAAGTCACCAAAAGACTTGTTGGCCGCCCTTCACGTTGCAGTCGGACAGAGTCTACGCAAGAAACAACCCCTTCAAAGAACTCCAAGAGCACAAGGTCACCCTCAGCCTTTTCTCCAAGAGCCTCACCTGGCAGGCAACTTCCTTCCTTTGCTTTTCCACTCCTCCTGCTTTCTCCCCCCAGCACCAGGTGACGCAGGTGGCAAAGGCCTTTCTTGAGCAAGCAGGCACGCAGCAGGAGCACTCCCTGCAGGCAGGAAAGGAGAAGGCTCTGCAGAAAGCGTCTTTGGGAGCACTTGGTCCAGAAGGACAGGCAGATCTGCTCCAGCACCGCATCAAACAGCCTGATCCCCCGGGAGCCGCGCTCTCTAAGAGCTCTTGCTCCCTAGCACGTCCTTGGCACACCTTAGCAGCCTCTTAGCAGTCCACCTTAGCAGCCTCTTAGCAGTCCTCTCCAGGCAATCTTGCTCCCCACCTTCACACGCCCGGCATCCGCCAGAGAGGCAGACCCCCTCCAGCGCTGACACCTCGGGCCCAAATGTCCTAAAGCGAAAGAGGAGCTTGCGCTGGCCACCAGGGCGCAGCACCCCGGGGCAAAACTCTCCCAGGCAGCACATCCTGACCAGGGCTCCAACCACCTACCTACTGCCGAGGACCAACGGAACAAACACGCGCACACACACAAACACACGCCCGCCTGCACACCCTCCTCTCGCTCGCCAGTCACCTGTGGCCTGACCTTTTCCGTCCGCCCGCTCTTCCTCTTTCGGGCGTGTCCGGGATCCCTTGCAGGAAGAGGCCACTTGCTGCTTCTCACGGGGAAGCTTCAACTCAAATCTGGAAATGACAAGACGCCACGGTGAAGAGAAGGCACCACTTCCCCTTTGCCTCCTGCCGGCCTTGTACTCAGAAAGAAGGCCTTTCGGGGCACGTGGGGCCCTCCAGGCTCACCCAAGACATGCTTAGGTCACAAACACAGGCCCTGTATGGATCGGGTGCCTTCCACACGATGCCTTTCCTCGGCCAGCCACACACAGCACATTCGGGAACCTTGGCTTTTGGAAGCCTCACCCACGAGAAAGAGACCAGTCACAGGAAAATGTGGCCCCCATTCCTCTCTAGGCCTAAGATTGGTTAGCAGTGCCAAACACCGCCACTATTGCCTGTTCCACCCTGGGGAGACCCCCAGAGTCCCAAGTACTTGCAGACAGCAAGCTAGGAAAGAGTTGCTCCGCAGCAAGTCCTTCCTGAGGAGACAAGCTCCAGCAGGACGCTGCTACCAAGCACGAGCTGAGAAGCAAACGTACCGTGGCAACATGAAGACGCTTCTGGGACCCATGCGGAAAGCCGCGCTCCTTCTTCCTTTTACCACCAGGTGTCTCGTCCCTGGCGTCTGAAACAGACACCGAGGTACGTGAGAGCGTGCCAGCGCCATTACTGCCTTGCTCCTAAAGGCAGCAAATCTTTCTTGGGCTCAGGGAAGATGCTGCCCCTGGGACACCCTGAAACAAAGCTGTCTTTCCAAATACTAGCCCTCAACGAGGAAAGCAGAAGATGCCCAGCTCAGAGTGCAGAAGGAGGAACACCGTTGCCAGGCGCTTTGCAAGGGCGAGACTCAAGACGGTCAAGGAGGACGCTCCTTCTCTCTGCCTGCAGACATCAGGCACAGGAGAAGGCGTGTGGTTCGCCAGGGTTTCTGCAGGCTGGCGTTTGCCTCTGGAAGGTCTTGCTCTGCCCCTTCTTGGAAAGACAACTCCTGGCTCAGGCGTGCTCTTAGCCCCACAGTGTCTCCAAGCATTCACATGCTTGCATCCATCGCGTGGAAGAGCAGAAAGAGCCGGCCCTTGCTCGGCCTCTGCCCGGTGGCTAAGACCTGCGGGTGCCAACTCCCTCATGGGGGTGCAAGCAGCTGGGCAGGGCCTGATGAGGGATCTTTGGGAACACAGCCTGACCCAAAGGCCCTGGCCCTGGCCCAGAGAACACGCTGGGCAGAGCCCCCCAAGACAGCAGCAGAGAGAAGGAAGAGACAGGCCCGGGAACCAGTGGCTGGGCTACAGCCTTCTTGCATCTCTCTGAGCAAATCTGCTGGCCCTCTGCAGGAGCGAGCCCTTCAGCTCTGACTGCTTTCACATCGCAGCTGCCTAAGGACACCTGGCAGCTTGCGCTCAAGGACAGGGCCCCACGAGAGAGCTGGGGAAGGGCGTTGGGCTGGCGCAAGGAGACATGCCAAGCAGCGGGCGGATGCACGCGTGGCCCAGAAGAGCCTCGCTCATGCCGCAAGGGCCTCCAGGGGCCCTGGGAAGGCCTGATTAGCGCCAGAGTCATCGACTTACCCCCAGCAGAGCTTCTAGCAGCTTTCCAGTGCCATCCATGCTGAGGAGGAAGTCGTCATAAAACCTCATTGTCACTTCCTTCTTCCGTACAGAAAGAATGCCAATGCCCTTGAAGACAAAGTCCACGTCCTGTCTTTTTGACATGGCCCAGAAGAACGCCATCGCGGTCTCATGTATGGAACACTGCACCGTTGTCAAAGGCATGCGGGCACACACGGAGAGATTCTTGTACTGCAGAGGGACTATTCTTACGTCACCTAGACCGCAGCAAAAGACGAACAACGTCACCTCGGCAGCAGGCTCCAAGAACAAGGGGACAAGACTTTCTGGCAAGACGCTGCTGCTACAGAGCAGGCTCTTGAATCCCCTGCTGCAGCGCCTAGGAGCGGTTTATGGAGTCCCTCCTGGGAAGAGGCCGAGCACTCTGCAAACTCACGGGCTCAGGGGGGCAGCAGTCATTTGGCCAGGGCAGGAAGCAAAAGAAGAAAACTAACCATCCCGTAGGAACCCTTGACCGGAGGGCAGGACAAGGCGGGCAGATGGGTGCAGGGCCCACGACAAAGGGCCCGGCGCCACGCCATTGTGCCCTCTGGCTAAGCCGATGCCACGTCGATAGATACAAGGGCGAAGCAAAGTGCAAGGACGGCACCGCAGCCCGTAAGGACCATTCGGCCCCTCTGGCCCTTGGTAGCCAGCAAAAGTCTCCCTGCGCTGCTGGGGCCAGCGGCCTATCCCTCCCACGCACCCCGCTGCAGGCGTATTACTAGCAAAGCACACCCGGGGGCCCCTCTGAGCACCTGCTCCTGGCTGGCCTGTCCAGCTCAAACAAGCCGAAGTTGCTCTCAGGCCACTTTGAGGCGTTCAGCCATGTCTTCAGAGCAGTTGGCCTGCCCCTCAAGCTTGGGGCAAGGGCAGGCAAAGGTTTTTAACCTGTCTTCTTACCAGGAATGTCTTCTTGAGCGCCCCTGGCCTGGTATTCCTGGGCAACAACCTCCGAAATACGAAACATGGGTCTCCGAACGATCGAAAGCTCCCCGTTCACGGAGCACTCGGAGTGCTTCAGAACATAGAACACCCCCACTCCTAGTATCTTGACACCCTGAGAACAGCAGCAAAGAGGGAGAGAAGGAACAAGCATCAGTAGCCTGGAGACACAAAAACTGTCCGATGGCTTGCCAGAGCGTGGGGGCTGCTGCTCTGCGCCCTGCCCATCCCTAGCATGCCGAGGGCAAGATGGGCCACTTGGGAAAGCTTTGGAGAGAAAGCACATACTCCAGACCTTTCTTTCCTCTTGCTCCTCTGCTCTCCTCAAAAATCTCTTTGCACAAGCAACAGCAGAGACAACATTCCTCCCCTCCATACAGGTGGGGGGGGGGGGTGGCGGGGAGGGGAGCAGGGGGCATTTCCAACAGTGGGCACCAAGTCCTTGGCACTCTATGGCACAGGGATGTCAGGGCCAGGCAAACCGCCAGCCTTTCAGGAGGGGAGGAACAGGACACAAGACCCACCTTGTTCTCTGCCAAGCGCTCTAGAATGTATTCTGAGACGCTGTCCCAAATGCTAACAATCTCTGGAAAGCAAGGCAAAGAGGTATCATGCGCCAAGTCAGCAAGCTCACTACCTTTCAGCACCCCACTCCCCAGGCAGGTGGCAAGTGCAGGTGAGATGAAACGTACCGCCACCCCAAGCCAAAACACGCAAGGCGCTCCCCAGGACGGCCCTTCCGGACCTCAGCCGCAAGGACACTGCAGGGACGCCTCCGCCCACTTCTAAGCAAGGCTCCTGTCCTTTCAGGTGGCCATGCCAAAGGGCGACCCACCCGCTCGGGAAACGGGGACTAGGTTCCCACAGCAGCGAGAAGACCGTGCAGTGCCTACCCACAGGAGTCACCCACGCTCAGGGCAGCCCCAGCTGCCTCCCCTGCAGGGACCATTTTCACCTCCATTCAACGCCTGCACACACACACGCTCTGCACGGCCACCCGAGCAGCCCCAGCCCTTTCAGCCAGCTGCCAGCTCAGGGCACGCAATCCCCACTGCGAGGCAACCCACGGCTTCTGCCTGCACGTGCCCTGGAAGGCACGGGCAGAGGAAGCTCCTCAGGACAACGAGCCAGCCGGCCCGGCTGCCAAACTCACCCCTGGGCTGCCAACGGTCGAGCGGCCTGCTCTCCCGTGCCACCCACTCGCCCTGCCCAGCCCTCCCCTACAGAGCCCAGCGCTTCCATTGCCTGTCTCGCGGCTCATACCGTCTACAGCCTTACCGTAACGGTTGAGATTCCTGAGCGTTGGAAACATGTCATGCCACAGTTTCGCCATCTTCGCGCCCCCTCGCGCTCAATGGGGCCCTGTAGCAAGAGGGTGACGAGGAAACTTCTCCTCCCAGGAGCCGCCTCCGCCTCCTCCTCTGCACTTCCCCAGGTAGGCTCCAGCGCTGTCGCGCGGCCTCCCTTCGCCCTCTCGGTGTGCTGCAAAGCAGCTCCTCCAGAGAAGAGCGGTGGCGAGAGCAGCCCCAGCACCTGCACGTGCCAAGGCCTCGCAGGGAAGTGTGGGCAGGGCTCGGGGGCCCCGTGGCGGGAGGGGAGCTGTGACTGTGATGCGGCATGTCCCACTGTGAGCCCAGCCCGTGTCACCAAGGGGCTCACAGGCACCCTTACCGTCCAAAGCATTTCTCTTGGGCCCACAGGAGGGGCAATTTCACAGCCCCAGAGCAGCCAGACCGCAAAGGGGTTTCAGCAGGTCTCCGCTCTGACCTCCTGCTGCAAGTGCGGCTGACCAGAGCAGACTTCCCAGGCCCGGGCGCCACTGAGGGGCCACTGGCTCCATGGATTCCCCCACCACCCCGGGCCCCGGGGCCAGTGCTCCACCACCCTTAGGCTACAGCGCTTTTCCCCGTCTCTCATGGCAATTGCCCCCACTGCCACTACTGCCATTGCCCATCCTCCCGGCCCCCCCCACCCGGCACCTCTGGGAAGGCTCTGCCTCCACCCTCTCACCCCCCTCCCGTTAGGCCCCTGCCGCCTGATCCTCTTGCGCCTTCTCTTCTCCCGGCTCAACAGCCCCACGCCCTCAGCCTCTCCTCGCACTGCTGGGCTCCAGCTGCCCACCAGCTCCCAGCCCGCCCCACAACGAACGGCTCCTCCAGGGCCACGCTCCCTTCCTGGTGTCCCTGCCCCCCTGCAGCTCCCCCACGGGCCACAGTCCCCTCAGAGGCGCACCTCCTCTGGCATGAAGCGCCTCCTTCCAAAAGTACCTCTCCAGCCATGTCCCCAGCAACGGCTCCTTGCACGGCTCGCCTTCGCTTCCTTCTGCTTTTCTCCAGAAACATGCCTCTGCACCCTTCTCCTCACGAGTGCCCCTTCGTGTGGCCTCCTGTGGCTCCACGGAGGCCGCCCCCAGCTGCGGGATCTGCGGCCCTGCCGCCGCATGCCCCAGGCAGGGGCCGGGCCTCGGGCCTCGGTGCCCCGCTCCTCCCTCCCTCCCTCCCTCCCTCCCTGCCTGCCTGCCTGCCTGCCTGCCTGCCCGCCCGCTGCCCCAGCGTTGGGGGAAAGCCTTGCCCGGGCCCTGGGCGGCGCTGCGGGCTCCCTGCTGTGCCCAGAGCCCCCGGCCCCGCACGGGCAGCCCCGAGCAGCACGCCCAGGTGGCACTGCTTGCTGCGCAGTAAGGACTGGTGCCAGGGACTGTCGGGGATGGGGGAGGCCCCACTGCCCGCGGGGAGGCGGGAGGCAGGCAGCGTTGAGCCGGGGCCCGGCAGCCCACCGGGAGCTGGTGGGGGTGTGGGGCAGAGCCATAGCAAGGGAAGGGGCCAGAGTGCAGGAGGCAATCCCAGGTGCCCCCTCCACGAGCAGAGGGGCCTGGGAGAAGGCAGGGGGTCAGGGCCGGGCCGGGGGCTGGTGGCCGGGTGCTTGGCAGCGCCATGCTGACCTGCTCATGCCAGGGCATGGCTGCTTTGCGCCGATTGCAGGCAGTGTCCCCCCGCGGAGGAGCTGGCCCCTGCTGGCTTCCCCTTGGGCCATGCAGCTGCCTGCCAGTGCTCAAGGTCCCGCCGGGGCTCCAGCGACGCTGGGAGAGGTGCCGAGGGGGCACCGGCTGCTGCTAGCAACGTCCCGGGGACCCCTGAGGCAGTGGCTGGTGCTGAGGGAAGGGCAGCGGGCAAGGAGCCGCAGGCAGCACTTGTTTGACCCATGCGTTGCCTCTGCTTGCAGGCCACACTGCCCAAGGCATTGGGACTTGAGCGCGGCAGCCAGGCGAGGCAGGGCAGCTGCCGCTGAGGCAGCAGAGCCAAGCCCCAAGCCCCTCCGCTCGGTGAGGCTTGGGAAGGGCAGAGCTGGGAGAAGCTGGTGCCCCTCAAACCTCGTTCTCCCAGCAGAGCAGAGGGCACGTAAGGCAGCGCTTTCAGCCAGTGAAAATTGCTGGCTCATGCCTTCCTTTTTCAGAGGCCTGGTTTGCGCAAGGCCAGCGGTGCTGCCTGCCCACCAGTGCCCACCCAGGCTGCGGTCGGAGGAGACCTGCTCCTTGCATTGGTCCCGACCAGAGTTCGGCACCAGAAGACACAGCCCCTGAGGGGGCACCGCAGCACACAAGTGTGGCTTGGCATGCCTGGCTCACCAGCAGAAAGGGACCATGCAGACTAAGGTGGAGTCAATCAGCCAGAACGGAGCACAGAGCAACAATACAGTTGAAAACACAAAGCCTAGCTAAGTGTGTGTGAGGTTCCCCGTGGGGAGCCCCGTGATGCTTCTGGGGAGGCCTTGGGCAGGGAGGTGCCTCCTGCCGAGGCCCCCGGCAGCTGGGATGCCGGCTGCAGGGCTTTCGGCAGCTCCAGCTTCCCTCTTCCTGCCCTGCCAGGGGTGAAGGCCAGGCTGCCTGCAGGGATGGGCTACTGCCGCCCCCAGGCCTCCTGAGGAGGGGCAGTGCAGCCCCAAAACCGCCTTGCAAAGCCGGCAGCCCTGGGCGTGGGCTGAGGTGGGTGCCAGGGTGCACGCTGGAGCGCAGACTCTGGGATCCACAGGCCTCCAAGGCCAGGGCCTGCAGGGCCAGGGCAGGGATGACGAGGCTCTGGGGCTCTGACCCTGCAAGAGAGACCGCAGGAACACCTTGTGCTGGCCCTGGGCTGAGAGCAGAGGGGAGCAGGAGGCTTCGTGGCCTCCACGCCCCAAACCAACAGCAAATTTGTGCCCAAAAGCTCTCAGAGGAGGCTTCAGTCCCGGTCAGCTGCCCGTGTCCTGCACTGATTTCGTATGCTCAAACCTTGTGATGGGCAGAAGGCAACATGCTTGTACCCCAAGGCAGCCCCCTTTAGTGGCCAAGCCAAGGACCTGCTCTTAGCATCACTGCAGGAGTAACCGTCTAATTAAAGGCTTGCAATTAGCCCACCTCCAATTAGTGCACAGCAACTCAAACAAAGGGTCTTCTTAAAGGACAAGTCTCCTTAATGCAACCTAAATGGTCCTACGTTCCCTGTGCAGGGGCGACCCTTCTACATCCCCCACCGCCAAGGCTGCGGCGCGCATGGGCATGGGCATTGGCTTCAGGGTCCCAGCTCCTTCCTCAGTGGGAGGCGGCTGCTGCTGGTGGCTTCCTCCATCGCATAGTTGGGCTGACACTATTAAGCCTGCTCCTAATAGGCTCTCTTAAGGCTAATAATGTGGCATACATAGCCAACAAATGCTAGAAGGAGTCACCAAAACTAAAGCAGCACTTTAAAATGCAACTCCTACATTTAGCATCGAGGAAATAAGCCCCTCCACCTTACTCCCAATTTGACACTCTCGGGAGAGTGCTTTAGGGGATGCTAATGCGTGTTTTGCCCTTCCTTGCTCCAACACGGGTCAGGCTCAGCACAGTGGAGAGGGAAAGACTCTGGCGGGGCGGAGGGGGTGGGGTGCGAGCTTTGTGCTCGCCCAGGGCCCTGCACTGGCCCCCTCCTCTGTCCTGCCCCTGAACATCCCAGACTACGTTGGCTACAGTCGCCTGCTCCTTGCCAGGCCTTTGTGTTGACTCTGATGAGCCTTTGGGCGTTTCATGTCACTCTAGGAGCTGGAAGAGAGCCTGCCTCATGACACGGGGTTGCAAGGAGAGCCACTGGCCGTGGAAGAGGACTGCTTGCCTGGCCTCGCTCAGGAGTCCCATCCTGCCCACCCCGGGCATCTCTCTCTTTCCTGCCCGCTGACATGGTCTTTCTCCGGAGGGAAGCAGTGAGGCTACACCTCCGCACAGTGCTGGGTGGCCTGGGGAAGGCCGGGCACATGCCAAGCGGGGAGCTGGACACAGGTCTCCACCGAGTGCTGTCGGGGGGCTGGCACCGGTGCCTGGGGCACGTGTGCTCCAGGCACTTCCCAAATAAGCTCCACTGGTGCGGCCTCCTCTTCACCTGGATGTTGAGTTCCAGGGCCTCCTGCCACGCCTCCTCCAGCAGGAACAGGGCCTGCGCAGGCGTACTGCTTTCCTGCCCTTCAGCCTGCTCCTGGTTGCTGGGGAATGCAGGTGTGCGGGCATGTCCGGGTGTCCTGCCTCATTTCAGCAGGGTCACTTGCTCCTGCTGGTTCTTTCTGTGGCCCCCACCTGGCCTCACAGAGCCCCACATCCTGCCCGTCAACCCCAAGGGGGACGCAAGGCCCTCAGCTCACCCAAGAGAGAACCCCCAACCTCCCTCTGCTCGTCCACCCACCTGCCTCAGCATATAGCACGGCCCAAGGCCCATCCCTGGGCCCTGGCACTGTCACGGTCCCTCTCCTGACCACAGGACCCACTGGCGCTGGTGAGTGCCCAAGCAGTTAGGCCGCTGTCTTTTCTCCCACGGCCAGTGACTTGCAGGGCTGTGCAGGACCCAGGAGTCCTGCTGGCCTGTCCCTCCATAACGTACCAGGGGCAGGGAGTCGCAGAGCTGCACCTCGGAGGTGCTCTGGGGCCTAGCAAGTGCAGGGGACCGGAGGGGGCCTGGGAGCATGCCTGGGGCCACTGGCACATCAGGACAGGGCAGGAGCCCAGGAGGGAGAATCCAAGCACACGGGTAGCAGGCCCGGCCGGCCCTGCCGAGCTCCACTGGGTTGAAGAGCGGCCCAGCAGGGGCTGTGCAGGGCGGGGAAATGGGGACTGCTCCCCAGCCTCACAGCCCCAGCCTGCGGGGCTGCCCTGGCCCACAGGGCCCTGGCACACGCGTTTGCACATGGGAAGGGAGGCATCTGCACCTCCAGGCAGCAGTCAGCGGCTGGCAGGGTAGGGAGACTACGGGCCCTGCGGCAGATGAGCAGAGCCCGTGGGAGCACAAGGAGCAGCCGAGGGCTGACGGAGGCCCAGGGACAAGCACGGCTCATCCCAGCTTTGCCTGCCTGGAAAGCCCTGCAGCTGCAGCAAAAAGCCAGGCATCTGCGCTCCCAGGTGGCCGGCCGCACCGCTCCACCCCACAGCAACTCCCTCCTTTGCCCTTCACCCTTCCCCATGCAACCCTGAGAAGGGCTCCAGCGTCCCTGCACACCAGCCCTCAGAGCACCCCTGGGGCTGTGGGCACGTCAGGTGCAGCTGTGTCCTGGCCACCATGGTGTGCACCGTGCAGTGTCTCTGTGCGTGTGGAGAGCGCGGGCGCGTGTGCGGATGCGTGTGCAGCGTCAATGGTGTGCCGGGCTGGCACACGAGCACTGTGCAGGTGCAGGCCTGGCTGTGCGGGAGGGTCTTGGTGAGTGAGAGGTGTGAGCTGTGTGCGTAGCCGTCCTGTGGAAGGTAATGAAGGAAGGGGCATGTGTCTGTGCGTGTGTCTGTGCGCTGTGCTGAGAACGGGTTAGGCGGTGGTGTGCATGCACGTGCACTCTGTGGCACGCGTGCCTGCATGCTGCGGCCCGTGTGTGGGCGATATTCTGTTCAGGCTCTACAAAATAACTGGAGGAGCACATGGGTTTGTACAGCTCTTCCTTTCATCTTTCAGGAGCACGCTTCCAGACTTCGCCGCAATAGTCATGTTTCCTCTGCACCACCAGCAAGTCCTGGTCCCTTTCCCTTTGAGCCTGGAGAGTCATCCGCTGCCCAGGGCTAGGGCATGGAAAAGGAACCGTTTGGTTTCAGGCACAGGCAGAAGGGCACGGAAATGCTGCAGGCCTAGCGCAGGGCACATCTTCTGGCCTCTGCCTCTGCTGGCATTCCTATGCTTTCTTGGATGGGCGAGGGGCCCCCTGGGGTGCGAGGCAAGGACATGACCACATGACTACCACGGGCAGGTAATCAGCCTGCACAGGAGTCAGGCGCGGGATGAGACTTTGGCCCAAACTGGCATCAAAGCACAGGGCAAGGCCTCCACGTGTGGAGACTTGGGGAGGCAAGGACGGAGCGTGCCTTTGGAAAAGGGAGAGCCAAAGCGTCGCTCCAGGAATCCTGTCACCTTGGGTAGCCCCCGTGTTCTGGTCCCACCTGGGAATCCTACCCCTGAGAGCCCAACACCTGCCCCTGGGCTGGAAGGCTGCCTGCTCCCAGGCCACAGCCTCCAAAGCCTGTTGCTCTCCCTCGACGGGTGCCAGCAAAAGACCCCCTCCCCTCCCCTCCTCTGGGCTCCTCCTGGGTGTGGAAGGAAGGCCAGTGCAGGGGAAGGCAAAACAGCACCCCCAGCTGGAGAAATTTACCAGAGGAAGCGCTTCTCTTGGGAATTCCTCTGCCGATTCAGCTCTACCCTCTGCTTCCACTCTTCCCGACGCGCTTGGTAAGTCTCCAAGACTTGCAGGGTGTGGCTTGCTCGTACAGAAAGCTGCCTGCAAGAGCAGGGAAAAAGTTCCCTCTCCCCTTCTGGCTGAGGCCCTCCTGCCTCTCCCCTCCACCAGCCCCTGCACACCCGCTCCCGCTGGCGGTGCCCGCAGCCTTCAACTTGCCCCATGCAGCTTGGGGCTGCCTGGCATCGGGGCCTTGCCCAAGGCATTGCCACGTCAACAGAAATCAGGGGACACCATACCCAGCCCCATGGCTCAGGAACTGCGCTTCCTCACACCTCGGACAGGTGCTGCCACTGCACCTTTCCAGGCCGGAGCTGGGGCCGGGGCCCGGGCCCGGGCACACTTACTCTTTGTGCAGCCGCGGCAGTCTCTCGGGCTTCCTCTTCTCTGCTCGGGGCACGAAGGCAGCAGTGCTCGCCTCTTTCCCAAGCGGGGGCCCTGGTGAGGCTGGCCGAACCTCCGGCAGTGGTTCAGCATGCCGCCAAGCCTGCGTTGGCGCCAGAGGACAACTCTGAAGCTGCTTCTCACCTCCCTCACGTGCTCTCAACTCTCAGCACGGGGAGAAGCCAGCCACTACAGGGCCTGTGCGTCCCCCCAGCACACTTGTGTCTGCTTTGCCCTCAGAAAGCCCCATGAGGAGCACAGCGCCAGGCAGGGACCCTGCACTCGTAGCCTGGCCACGCTTCACCACACTTCCCTGCTGGCCCCTCTGCTTACCTGTGCTGCCTTGTGCTGATGCCCGCAAGCAGGAATTGCAGTTCGAGGTCTGCCTTGAGCAGGTCCTTCCTGCTTGCCGTCCTCTTCCGCCTTAGAGGAGCTCTCCCGAATTGTCTGCAGCCGGCTAAAAACACACAAGCCGCGTGAGCTGATTGGAGTTCCGGGTGAGGCTGTTCTGCATCTTGCGCTCACAAGCGGCTCGGGGCCAGCCTCTGCAGCACAAGGCAGTTCTGCTGGAGCATTTGGTGTAGCTGAGTCCTTGCGTTCATGTCAACAGTGAGGAAAGAAAGCCTTGAGCTGCAGCACTGGCAGCGGGCCCAGGAGGCCCTAAGGAAAGCTCGGGATGCCCCAGTGTGGGCCCTCTCTGGGTGGCACAAGGGGAAAACCAATGCCGTTTGCAGCACCCAGAGCCTGCAGAGACCACTAGCCACCTCCTGCCAAAGGCACTGAAGTCAGGGACGTGCTCAGAAAGACTCTGTTTTGGGGTGAAACGGGACTATTAGTGGGGGAGCCACTGTCGGGGAAGGAGGAAGTGTACTAGGCACACAAGCAAGCCCGGCATGCAGTTCTCTCTGGTATGTAGTTCTCTCTGGCACTCCTCCTGTGCCAGACAACCGCCACACCCCTGCCCCTGCCACCCCAGCCCAACAACCTTCGGAAGAAATTCACAGGCATTACGTCCAACCTAAAAAGCAGGGAAAACAGACCCTACTCTCTGCTGCTGGGGCAGGGGCTTCTGACTTTCACATTCCTCTGAGAAGTGCTCTCATTCCCACTGCAACCAAAGGAGGGCCCTTCACACCCATAGGGGAGCAGAAAAACACCCGCCACTGCTGCAGTACTTCTTGCATCAACGCCAGTCCCTGGGACACCACTTGACAACCTCACAGACTTCATACCCACAGAGCGTACAGAAACAGAAACAGCTCCCTCCCTCCCAGAAGCCCAAAAGCACACGGCCACCCGCATGCTTTGCTCCAAGAGCCTCACCTGGCAGCTGGCTTGTTTCCCCTGCTTTCCCATGCCTTTCCTCCCTTCCAGCTGGCCCCAGAGAACGGGGGTGGAGAAAGCCTTTCTCGAGACAGGAGGCGCCCACCACAAGCACTGCCTGGAAGTAGCAAGGCAGAGGAGGCTCCTCAGCAAGCATCGTTCTTTGTCACCATTTGAACAAGAAGGACAGGCAGCTGTGCTCCAGCATCGGACCAAAGAGCCCAATTCCCTTGGAGCTTTGCTCCCAAGCAGGTCTTAGGCCCTTGCTGGCGCACGATCGCGTCCAGCCTTTCCTTTCTGCAGGGCAGTCTTCTGCCCTAGAGTTCTGTGCTGCTTCTACTGCTTTCTCTAGCCCTTAGGCTTCAAAAAGGGGACATGGCTGGCAGGTCCTGGGGACCTCATGCTACTCTCTCCTTTGGCGTGGCTGCAGGCTGGAGGGCAGAGTGTCACACGAGAAGGGGAACAGATTCCTGCCCATCTCTAAGGCGCTCACATGCACAGACTTGCAAGCTAGAGCAGGGCCCCGAGTGCCAGGGCAAAGTGCCCCTCAGCAGTGGCAGCTGCAGTTGGAGCTGCACAACTGCCCCGAGAGCCCCTTCCAGGAGGAGTGCCCCCAGATCTGTCGTGATGAGCAAAGAGAGGCACAGGAGAAGCAGGCCACTAGGCCAGGCACGGCATGTTAAGCTTGCCTCCAGCCCCTCCGCTGCACAGGACAAAAGGAAAACAAACACACCTCTCTCACCAGCCAGCTGGCACTTTACCTTTTCCCTCAGTCTGCTTGTTCTGCTCCCTGTCTTTTGCCGGCCCGCCTTTGGCAGCCTCCCAACACCCTCCGGAGGAAGATGCTGGTCGCACAGGCACAGGCGTGATGACCTCACCCTCACTCCTGGAAACAAGAAAGGGACGAGAGAGACGCTGACAGCAGAGCCTTGCAGAAACCTCCTCTACATGCTTGCCCTCCATCTAGAAAGAGAAAGTCACCAAAAGACTTGTTGGCCGCCCTTCACGTTGCAGTCGGACAGAGTCTACGCAAGAAACAACCCCTTCAAAGAACTCCAAGAGCACAAGGTCACCCTCAGCCTTTTCTCCAAGAGCCTCACCTGGCAGGCAACTTCCTTCCTTTGCTTTTCCACTCCTCCTGCTTTCTCCCCCCAGCACCAGGTGACGCAGGTGGCAAAGGCCTTTCTTGAGCAAGCAGGCACGCAGCAGGAGCACTCCCTGCAGGCAGGAAAGGAGAAGGCTCTGCAGAAAGCGTCTTTGGGAGCACTTGGTCCAGAAGGACAGGCAGATCTGCTCCAGCACCGCATCAAACAGCCTGATCCCCCGGGAGCCGCGCTCTCTAAGAGCTCTTGCTCCCTAGCACGTCCTTGGCACACCTTAGCAGCCTCTTAACAGTCCACCTTAGCAGCCTCTTAGCAGTCCTCTCCAGGCAATCTTGCTCCCCACCTTCACACGCCCGGCATCCGCCAGAGAGGCAGACCCCCTCCAGCACTGACACCTCGGGCCCAAATGTCCTAAAGCGAAAGAGGAGCTTGCGCTGGCCACCAGGGCGCAGCACCCCGGGGCAAAACTCTCCCAGGCAGCACATCCTGACCAGGGCTCCAACCACCTACCTACTGCCGAGGACCAACGGAACAAACACGCGCACACACACAAACACACGCCCGCCTGCACACCCTCCTCTCGCTCGCCAGTCACCTGTGGCCTGACCTTTTCCGTCCGCCCGCTCTTCCTCTTTCGGGCGTGTCCGGGATCCCTTGCAGGAAGAGGCCACTTGCTGCTTCTCACGGGGAAGCTTCAACTCAAATCTGGAAATGACAAGACGCCACGGTGAAGAGAAGGCACCACTTCCCCTTTGCCTCCTGCCGGCCTTGTACTCAGAAAGAAGGCCTTTCGGGGCACGTGGGGCCCTCCAGGCTCACCCAAGACATGCTTAGGTCACAAACACAGGCCCTGTATGGATCGGGTGCCTTCCACACGATGCCTTTCCTCGGCCAGCCACACACAGCACATTCGGGAACCTTGGCTTTTGGAAGCCTCACCCACGAGAAAGAGACCAGTCACAGGAAAATGTGGCCCCCATTCCTCTCTAGGCCTAAGATTGGTTAGCAGTGCCAAACACCGCCACTATTGCCTGTTCCACCCTGGGGAGACCCCCAGAGTCCCAAGTACTTGCAGACAGCAAGCTAGGAAAGAGTTGCTCCGCAGCAAGTCCTTCCTGAGGAGACAAGCTCCAGCAGGACGCTGCTACCAAGCACGAGCTGAGAAGCAAACGTACCGTGGCAACATGAAGACGCTTCTGGGACCCATGCGGAAAGCCGCGCTCCTTCTTCCTTTTACCACCAGGTGTCTCGTCCCTGGCGTCTGAAACAGACACCGAGGTACGTGAGAGCATGCCAGCGCCATTACTGCCTTGCTCCTAAAGGCAGCAAATCTTTCTTGGGCTCAGGGAAGATGCTGCCCCTGGGACACCCTGAAACAAAGCTGTCTTTCCAAATACTAGCCCTCAACGAGGAAAGCAGAAGATGCCCAGCTCAGAGTGCAGAAGGAGGAACACCGTTGCCAGGTGTTTTGCAAGGGCGAGACTCAAGACGGTCAAGGAGGACGCTCCTTCTCTCTGCCTGCAGACATCAGGCACAGGAGAAGGCGTGTGGTTCGCCAGGGTTTCTGCAGGCTGGCGTTTGCCTCTGGAAGGTCTTGCTCTGCCCCTTCTTGGAAAGACAACTCCTGGCTCAGGCGTGCTCTTAGCCCCACAGTGTCTCCAAGCATTCACATGCTTGCATCCATCGCGTGGAAGAGCAGAAAGAGCCGGCCCTTGCTCGGCCTCTGCCCGGTGGCTAAGACCTGCGGGTGCCAACTCCCTCATGGGGGTGCAAGCAGCTGGGCAGGGCCTGATGAGGGATCTTTGGGAACACAGCCTGACCCAAAGGCCCTGGCCCTGGCCCAGAGAACACGCTGGGCAGAGCCCCCCAAGACAGCAGCAGAGAGAAGGAAGAGACAGGCCCGGGAACCAGTGGCTGGGCTACAGCCTTCTTGCATCTCTCTGAGCAAATCTGCTGGCCCTCTGCAGGAGCGAGCCCTTCAGCTCTGACTGCTTTCACATCGCAGCTGCCTAAGGACACCTGGCAGCTTGCGCTCAAGGACAGGGCCCCACGAGAGAGCTGGGGAAGGGCGTTGGGCTGGCGCAAGGAGACATGCCAAGCAGCGGGCGGATGCACGCGTGGCCCAGAAGAGCCTCGCTCATGCCGCAAGGGCCTCCAGGGGCCCTGGGAAGGCCTGATTAGCGCCAGAGTCATCGACTTACCCCCAGCAGAGCTTCTAGCAGCTTTCCAGTGCCATCCATGCTGAGGAGGAAGTCGTCATAAAACCTCATTGTCACTTCCTTCTTCCGTACAGAAAGAATGCCAATGCCCTTGAAGACAAAGTCCACGTCCTGTCTTTTTGACATGGCCCAGAAGAACGCCATCGCGGTCTCATGTATGGAACACTGCACCGTTGTCAAAGGCATGCGGGCACACACGGAGAGATTCTTGTACTGCAGAGGGACTATTCTTACGTCACCTAGACCGCAGCAAAAGACGAACAACGTCACCTCGGCAGCAGGCTCCAAGAACAAGGGGACAAGACTTTCTGGCAAGACGCTGCTGCTACAGAGCAGGCTCTTGAATCCCCTGCTGCAGCGCCTAGGAGCGGTTTATGGAGTCCCTCCTGGGAAGAGGCCGAGCACTCTGCAAACTCACGGGCTCAGGGGGGCAGCAGTCATTTGGCCAGGGCAGGAAGCAAAAGAAGAAAACTAACCATCCCGTAGGAACCCTTGACCGGAGGGCAGGACAAGGCGGGCAGATGGGTGCAGGGCCCACGACAAAGGGCCCGGCGCCACGCCATTGTGCCCTCTGGCTAAGCCGATGCCACGTCGATAGATACAAGGGCGAAGCAAAGTGCAAGGACGGCACCGCCGCCTGTAAGGACCATTCGGCCCCTCTGGCCCTTGGTAGCCAGCAAAAGTCTCCCTGCGCTGCTGGGGCCAGCGGCCTATCCCTCCCACGCACCCCGCTGCAGGCGTATTACTAGCAAAGCACACCCCGGGGCCCCTCTGAGCACCTGCTCCTGGCTGGCCTGTCCAGCTCAAACAAGCCGAAGTTGCTCTCAGGCCACTTTGAGGCGTTCAGCCATGTCTTCAGAGCAGTTGGCCTGCCCCTCAAGCTTGGGGCAAGGGCAGGCAAAGGTTTTTAACCTGTCTTCTTACCAGGAATGTCTTCTTGAGCGCCCCTGGCCTGGTATTCCTGGGCAACAACCTCCGAAATACGAAACATGGGTCTCCGAACGATCGAAAGCTCCCCGTTCACGGAGCACTCGGAGTGCTGAAGAACATAGAACACCCCCACTCCTAGTATCTTGACACCCTGAGAACAGCAGCAAAGAGGGAGAGAAGGAACAAGCATCAGTAGCCTGGAGACACAAAAACTGTCCGATGGCTTGCCAGAGCGTGGGGGCTGCTGCTCTGCGCCCTGCCCACCCCTAGCATGCCGAGGGCAAGATGGGCCACTTGGGAAAGCTTTGGAGAGAAAGCACATACTCCAGACCTTTCTTTCCTCTTGCTCCTCTGCTCTCCTCAAAAATCTCTTTGCACAAGCAACAGCAGAGACAACATTCCTCCCCTCCATACAGGTGGCGGGAGGGGGTGGCGGGGAGGGGAGCAGGGGGCATTTCCAACAGTGGGCACCAAGTCCTTGGCACTCTGTGGCACAGGGATGTCAGGGCCAGGCAAACCGCCAGCCTTTCAGGAGGGGAGGAACAGGACACAAGACCCACCTTGTTCTCTGCCAAGCGCTCTAGAATGTATTCTGAGACGCTGTCCCAAATGCTAACAATCTCTGGAAAGCAAGGCAAAGAGGTATCATGCGCCAAGTCAGCAAGCTCACTACCTTTCAGCACCCCGCTCCCCAGGCAGGTGGCAAGTGCAGGTGAGATGAAACGTACTGCCACCCCAAGCCAAAACACGCAAGGCGCTCCCCAGGACGGCCCTTCCGGACCTCAGCCGCAAGGACACTGCAGGGACGCCTCCGCCCACTTCTAAGCAAGGCTCCTGTCCTTTCAGGTGGCCATGCCAAAGGGCGACCCACCCGCTCGGGAAACGGGGACTAGGTTCCCACAGCAGCGAGAAGACCGTGCAGTGCCTACCCACAGGAGTCACCCACGCTCAGGGCAGCCCCAGCTGCCTCCCCTGCAGGGACCATTTTCACCTCCATTCAACGCCTGCACACACACACGCTCTGCACGGCCACCCGAGCAGCCCCAGCCCTTTCAGCCAGCTGCCAGCTCAGGGCACGCAATCCCCACTGCGAGGCAACCCACGGCTTCTGCCTGCACGTGCCCTGGAAGGCACGGGCAGAGGAAGCTCCTCAGGACAACGAGCCAGCCGGCCCGGCTGCCAAACTCACCCCTGGGCTGCCAACGGTCGAGCGGCCTGCTCTCCCGTGCCACCCACTCGCCCTGCCCAGCCCTCCCCTACAGAGCCCAGCGCTTCCATTGCCTGTCTCGCAGCTCATACCGTCTACAGCCTTACCGTAACGGTTGAGATTCCTGAGCGTTGGAAACATGTCATGCCACAGTTTCGCCATCTTCGCGCCCCCTCGCGCTCAATGGGGCCCTGTAGCAGGAGGGTGACGAGGAAACTTCTCCTCCCAGGAGCCGCCTCCGCCTCCTCCTCTGCACTTCCCCAGGTAGGCTCCAGCGCTGTCGCGCGGCCTCCCTTCGCCCTCTCGGTGCGCTGCAAAGCAGCTCCTCCAGAGAAGAGCGGTGGCGAGAGCAGCCCCAGCACCTGCACGTGCCAAGGCCTCGCAGGGAAGTGTGGGCAGGGCTCGGGGGCCCCGTGGCGGGAGGGGAGCTGTGACTGTGATGCGGCATGTCCCACTGTGAGCCCAGCCCGTGTCACCAAGGGGCTCACAGGCACCCTTACCGTCCAAAGCATTTCTCTTGGGCCCACAGGAGGGGCAATTTCACAGCCCCAGAGCAGCCAGACCGCAAAGGGGTTTCAGCAGGTCTCCGCTCTGACCTCCTGCTGCAAGTGCGGCTGACCAGAGCAGACTTCCCAGGCCCAGGCGCCACTGAGGGGCCACTGGCTCCATGGATTCCCCCACCACCCCGGGCCCCGGGGCCAGTCCTCCACCACCCTTAGGCTACAGCGCTTTTCCCCGTCTCTCATGGCAATTGCCCCCACTGCCACTACTGCCATTGCCCATCCTCCCGGCCCCCCCCACCCGGCACCTCTGGGAAGGCTCTGCCTCCACCCTCTCACCCCCCTCCCGTTAGGCCCCTGCCGCCTGATCCTCTTGCGCCTTCTCTTCTCCCGGCTCAACAGCCCCACGCCCTCAGCCTCTCCTCGCACTGCTGGGCTCCAGCTGCCCACCAGCTCCCAGCCCGCCCCACAACGAACGGCTCCTCCAGGGCCACGCTCCCTTCCTGGTGTCCCTGCCCCCCTGCAGCTCCCCTCACGGGCCACAGTCCCCTCAGAGGCGCACCTCCTCTGGCATGAAGCGCCTCCTTCCAAAAGTACCTCTCCAGCCATGTCCCCAGCAACGGCTCCTTGCACGGCTCGCCTTCGCTTCCTTCTGCTTTTCTCCAGAAACACGCCTCTGCACCCTTCTCCTCACGAGTGCCCCTTCGTGTGGCCTCCTGTGGCTCCACGGAGGCCGCCCCCAGCTGCGGGATCTGCGGCCCTGCCGCCGCATGCCCCAGGCAGGGGCCGGGCCTCGGGCCTCGGTGCCCCGCTCCTCCCTCCCTCCCTCCCTCCCTGCCTGCCTGCCTGCCTGCCTGCCTGCCCGCCCGCTGCCCCAGCGTTGGGGGAAAGCCTTGCCCGGGCCCTGGGCGGCGCTGCGGGCTCCCTGCTGTGCCCAGAGCCCCCGGCCCCGCACGGGCAGCCCCGAGCAGCACGCCCAGGTGGCACTGCTTGCTGCGCAGTAAGGACTGGTGCCAGGGACTGTCGGGGATGGGGGAGGCCCCACTGCCCGCGGGGAGGCGGGAGGCAGGCAGCGTTGAGCCGGGGCCCGGCAGCCCACCGGGAGCTGGTGGGGGTGTGGGGCAGAGCCATAGCAAGGGAAGGGGCCAGAGTGCAGGAGGCAATCCCAGGTGCCCCTTCCCCGAGCAGAGGGGCCTGGGAGAAGGCAGGGGGTCAGGGCCGGGCCGGGGGCTGGTGGCCGGGTGCTTGGCAGCGCCATGCTGACCTGCTCATGCCAGGGCATGGCTGCTTTGCGCCGATTGCAGGCAGTGTCCCCCCGCGGAGGAGCTGGCCCCTGCTGGCTTCCCCTTGGGCCATGCAGCTGCCTGCCAGTGCTCAAGGTCCCGCCGGGGCTCCAGCGACGCTGGGAGAGGTGCCGAGGGGGCACCGGCTGCTGCTAGCAACGTCCCGGGGACCCCTGAGGCAGTGGCTGGTGCTGAGGGAAGGGCAGCGGGCAAGGAGCCGCAGGCAGCACTTGTTTGACCCATGCGTTGCCTCTGCTTGCAGGCCACACTGCCCAAGGCATTGGGACTTGAGCGCGGCAGCCAGGCGAGGCAGGGCAGCTGCCGCTGAGGCAGCAGAGCCAAGCCCCAAGCCCCTCCGCTCGGTGAGGCTTGGGAAGGGCAGAGCTGGGAGAAGCTGGTGCCCCTCAAACCTCGTTCTCCCAGCAGAGCAGAGGGCACGTAAGGCAGCGCTTTCAGCCAGTGAAAATTGCTGGCTCATGCCTTCCTTTTTCAGAGGCCTGGTTTGCGCAAGGCCAGCGGTGCTGCCTGCCCACCAGTGCCCACCCAGGCTGCGGTCGGAGGAGACCTGCTCCTTGCATTGGTCCCGACCAGAGTTCGGCACCAGAAGACACAGCCCCTGAGGGGGCACCGCAGCACACAAGTGTGGCTTGGCATGCCTGGCTCACCAGCAGAAAGGGACCATGCAGACTAAGGTGGAGTCAATCAGCCAGAACGGAGCACAGAGCAACAATACAGTTGAAAACACAAAGCCTAGCTAAGTGTGTGTGAGGTTCCCCGTGGGGAGCCCCGTGATGCTTCTGGGGAGGCCTTGGGCAGGGAGGTGCCTCCTGCCGAGGCCCCCGGCAGCTGGGATGCCGGCTGCAGGGCTTTCGGCAGCTCCAGCTTCCCTCTTCCTGCCCTGCCAGGGGTGAAGGCCAGGCTGCCTGCAGGGATGGGCTACTGCCGCCCCCAGGCCTCCTGAGGAGGGGCAGTGCAGCCCCAAAACCGCCTTGCAAAGCCGGCAGCCCTGGGCGTGGGCTGAGGTGGGTGCCAGGGTGCACGCTGGAGCGCAGACTCTGGGATCCACAGGCCTCCAAGGCCAGGGCCTGCAGGGCCAGGGCAGGGATGACGAGGCTCTGGGGCTCTGACCCTGCAAGAGAGACCGCAGGAACACCTTGTGCCGGCCCTGGGCTGAGAGCAGAGGGGAGCAGGAGGCTTCGTGGCCTCCACGCCCCAAACCAACAGCAAATTTGTGCCCAAAAGCTCTCAGAGGAGGCTTCAGTCCCGGTCAGCTGCCCGTGTCCTGCACTGATTTCGTATGCTCAAACCTTGTGATGGGCAGAAGGCAACATGCTTGTACCCCAAGGCAGCCCCCTTTAGTGGCCAAGCCAAGGACCTGCTCTTAGCATCACTGCAGGAGTAACCGTCTAATTAAAGGCTTGCAATTAGCCCACCTCCAATTAGTGCACAGCAACTCAAACAAAGGGTCTTCTTAAAGGACAAGTCTCCTTAATGCAACCTAAATGGTCCTACGTTCCCTGTGCAGGGGCGACCCTTCTACATCCCCCACCGCCAAGGCTGCGGCGCGCATGGGCATGGGCATTGGCTTCAGGGTCCCAGCTCCTTCCTCAGTGGGAGGCGGCTGCTGCTGGTGGCTTCCTCCATCGCATAGTTGGGCTGACACTATTAAGCCTGCTCCTAATAGGCTCTCTTAAGGCTAATAATGTGGCATACATAGCCAACAAATGCTAGAAGGAGTCACCAAAACTAAAGCAGCACTTTAAAATGCAACTCCTACATTTAGCATCGAGGAAATAAGCCCCTCCACCTTACTCCCAATTTGACACTCTCGGGAGAGTGCTTTAGGGGATGCTAATGCGTGTTTTGCCCTTCCTTGCTCCAACACGGGTCAGGCTCAGCACAGTGGAGAGGGAAAGACTCTGGCGGGGCGGAGGGGGTGGGGTGCGAGCTTTGTGCTCGCCCAGGGCCCTGCACTGGCCCCCTCCTCTGTCCTGCCCCTGAACATCCCAGACTACGTTGGCTACAGTCGCCTGCTCCTTGCCAGGCCTTTGTGTTGACTCTGATGAGCCTTTGGGCGTTTCATGTCACTCTAGGAGCTGGAAGAGAGCCTGCCTCATGACACGGGGTTGCAAGGAGAGCCACTGGCTGTGGAAGAGGACTGCTTGCCTGGCCTCGCTCAGGAGTCCCATCCTGCCCACCCCGGGCATCTCTCTCTTTCCTGCCCGCTGACACGGTCTTTCTCCGGAGGGAAGCAGTGAGGCTACATCTCCGCACAGTGCTGGGTGGCCTGGGGAAGGCCGGGCACATGCCAAGCGGGGAGCTGGACACAGGTCTCCAGCGAGTGCTGTCGGGGGGCTGGCACCGGTGCCTGGGGCACGTGTGCTCCAGGCACTTCCCAAATAAGCTCCACTGGTGCGGCCTCCTCTTCACCTGGATGTTGAGTTCCAGGGCCTCCTGCCACGCCTCCTCCAGCAGGAACAGGGCCTGCGCAGGCGTACTGCTTTCCTGCCCTTCAGCCTGCTCCTGGTTGCTGGGGAATGCAGGTGTGCGGGCATGTCCGGGTGTCCTGCCTCATTTCAGCAGGGTCACTTGCTCCTGCTGGTTCCTTCTGTGGCCCCCACCTGGCCTCACAGAGCCCCACATCCTGCCCGTCAACCCCAAGGGGGACGCAAGGCCCTCAGCTCACCCAAGAGAGAACCCCCAACCTCCCTCTGCTCGTCCACCCACCCGCCTCAGCATATAGCACGGCCCAAGGCCCATCCCTGGGCCCTGGCACTGTCACGGTCCCTCTCCTGACCACAGGACCCACTGGCGCTGGTGAGTGCCCAAGCAGTTAGGCCGCTGTCTTTTCTCCCACGGCCAGTGACTTGCAGGGCTGTGCAGGACCCAGGAGTCCTGCTGGCCTGTCCCTCCAGAACGTACCAGGGGCAGGGAGTCGCAGAGCTGCACCTCGGAGGTGCTCTGGGGCCTAGCAAGTGCAGGGGACCGGAGGGGGCCTGGGAGCATGCCTGGGGCCACTGGCACATCAGGACAGGGCAGGAGCCCAGGAGGGAGAATCCAAGCACACGGGTAGCAGGCCCGGCCGGCCCTGCCGAGCTCCACTGGGTTGAAGAGCGGCCCAGCAGGGGCTGTGCAGGGCGGGGAAATGGGGACTGCTCCCCAGCCTCACAGCCCCAGCCTGCGGGGCTGAGCGGCTGCCCTGGCCCACAGGGCCCTGGCCCACGCGTTTGCACATGGGAAGGGAGGCATCTGCACCTCCAGGCAGCAGTCAGCGGCTGGCAGGGTAGGGAGACTACGGGCCCTGCGGCAGATGAGCAGAGCCCGTGGGAGCACAAGGAGCAGCCGAGGGCTGACGGAGGCCCAGGGACAAGCACGGCTCATCCCAGCTTTGCCTGCCTGGAGAGCCCTGCAGCTGCAGCAAAAAGCCAGGCATCTGCACTCCCAGGTGGCCGGCCGCACCGCTCCACCCCACAGCAACTCCCTCCTTTGCCCTTCACCCTTCCCCATGCAACCCTGAGAAGGGCTCCAGCGTCCCTGCACACCAGCCCTCAGAGCACCCCTGGGGCTGTGGGCACGTCAGGTGCAGCTGTGTCCTGGCCACCATGGTGTGCACCGTGCAGTGTCTCTGTGCGTGTGGAGAGCGCGGGCGCGTGTGCGGATGCGTGTGCAGCGTCAATGGTGTGCCGGGCTGGCGCACGAGCACTGTGCAGGTGCAGGCCTGGCTGTGCAGGAGGGTCTTGGTGAGTGAGAGGTGTGAGCTGTGTGCGTAGCCGTCCTGTGGAGGGTAATGAAGGAAGGGGCATGTGTCTGTGCGTGTGTCTGTGCGCTGTGCTGAGAACGGGTTAGGCGGTGGTGTGCATGCACGTGCACTCTGTGGCGCGCGTGCCTGCATGCTGTGGCCCGTGTGTGGGCGATATTCTGTTCAGGCTCTACAAAATAACTGGAGGAGCACATGGGTTTGTACAGCTCTTCCTTTCATCTTTCAGGAGCACGCTTCCAGACTTCGCCGCAATAGTCACGTTTCCTCTGCACCACCAGCAAGTCCTGGTCCCTTTCCCTTTGAGCCTGGAGAGTCATCCGCTGCCCAGGGCTAGGGCATGGAAAAGGAACCGTTTGGTTTCAGGCACAGGCAGAAGGGCACGGAAATGCTGCAGGCCTAGCGCAGGGCACATCTTCTGGCCTCTGCCTCTGCTGGCATTCCTATGCTTTCTCGGATGGGCGAGGGGCCCCCTGGGGTGCGAGGCAAGGACATGACCACATGACTACCACGGGCAGGTAATCAGCCTGCACAGGAGTCAGGCGCGGGATGAGACTTTGGCCCAAACTGGCATCAAAGCACAGGGCAAGGCCTCCACGTGTGGAGACTTGGGGAGGCAAGGACGGAGCGTGCCTTTGGAAAAGGGAGAGCCAAAGCGTCGCTCCAGGAATCCTGTCACCTTGGGTAGCCCCCGTGTTCTGGTCCCACCTGGGAATCCTACCCCTGAGAGCCCAACACCTGCCCCTGGGCTGGAAGGCTGCCTGCTCCCAGGCCACAGCCTCCAAAGCCTGTTGCTCTCCCTCGACGGGTGCCAGCAAAAGACCCCCCCCCTCCCCTCCTCTGGGCTCCTCCTGGGTGTGGAAGGAAGGCCAGTGCAGGGGAAGGCAAAACAGCACCCCCAGCTGGAGAAATTTACCAGAGGAAGCACTTCTCTTGGGAATTCCTCTGCCGATTCAGCTCTACCCTCTGCTTCCACTCTTCCCGACGCGCTTGGTAAGTCTCCAAGACTTGCAGGGTGTGGCTTGCTCGTACAGAAAGCTGCCTGCAAGAGCAGGGAAAAAGTTCCCTCTCCCCTTCTGGCTGAGGCCCTCCTGCCTCTCCCCTCCACCAGCCCCTGCACACCCGCTCCCGCTGGCGGTGCCCGCAGCCTTCAACTTGCCCCATGCAGCTTGGGGCTGCCTGGCATCGGGGCCTTGCCCAAGGCATTGCCACGTCAACAGAAATCAGGGGACACCATACCCAGCCCCATGGCTCAGGAACTGCGCTTCCTCACACCTCGGACAGGTGCTGCCACTGCACCTTTCCAGGCCGGGGCTGGGGCCGGGGCCGGGGCCCGGGCCCGGGCACACTTACTCTTTGTGCAGCCGCGGCAGTCTCTCGGGCTTCCTCTTCTCTGCTCGGGGCACGAAGGCAGCAGTGCTCGCCTCTTTCCCAAGCGGGGGCCCTGGTGAGGCTGGCCGAACCTCCGGCAGTGGTTCAGCATGCCGCCAAGCCTGCGTTGGCGCCAGAGGACAACTCTGAAGCTGCTTCTCACCTCCCTCACGTGCTCTCAACTCTCAGCACGGGGAGAAGCCAGCCACTACAGGGCCTGTGCGTCCCCCCAGCACACTTGTGTCTGCTTTGCCCTCAGAAAGCCCCATGAGGAGCACAGCGCCAGGCAGGGACCCTGCACTCGTAGCCTGGCCACGCTTCACCACACTTCCCTGCTGGCCCCTCTGCTTACCTGTGCTGCCTTGTGCTGATGCCCGCAAGCAGGAATTGCAGTTCGAGGTCTGCCTTGAGCAGGTCCTTCCTGCTTGCCGTCCTCTTCCGCCTTAGAGGAGCTCTCCCGAATTGTCTGCAGCCGGCTAAAAACACACAAGCCGCGTGAGCTGATTGGAGTTCCGGGTGAGGCTGTTCTGCATCTTGCGCTCACAAGCGGCTCGGGGCCAGCCTCTGCAGCACAAGGCAGTTCTGCTGGAGCATTTGGTGTAGCTGAGTCCTTGCGTTCATGTCAACAGTGAGGAAAGAAAGCCTTGAGCTGCAGCACTGGCAGCGGGCCCAGGAGGCCCTAAGGAAAGCTCGGGATGCCCCAGTGTGGGCCCTCTCTGGGTGGCACAAGGGGAAAACCAATGCCGTTTGCAGCACCCAGAGCCTGCAGAGACCACTAGCCACCTCCTGCCAAAGGCACTGAAGTCAGGGATGTGCTCAGAAAGACTCTGTTTTGGGGTGAAACGGGACTATTAGTGGGGGAGCCACTGTCGGGGAAGGAGGAAGTGTACTAGGCACACAAGCAAGCCCGGCATGTAGTTCTCTCTGGTATGTAGTTCTCTCTGGCACTCCTCCTGTGCCAGACAACCGCCACACCCCTGCCCCTGCCACCCCAGCCCAACAACCTTCGGAAGAAATTCACAGGCATTACGTCCAACCTAAAAAGCAGGGAAAACAGACCCTACTCTCTGCTGCTGGGGCAGGGGCTTCTGACTTTCACATTCCTCTGAGAAGTGCTCTCATTCCCACTGCAACCAAAGGAGGGCCCTTCACACCCATAGGGGAGCAGAAAAACACCCGCCACTGCTGCAGTACTTCTTGCATCAACGCCAGTCCCTGGGACACCACTTGACAACCTCACAGACTTCATACCCACAGAGCGTACAGAAACAGAAACAGCTCCCTCCCTCCCAGAAGCCCAAAAGCACACGGCCACCCGCATGCTTTGCTCCAAGAGCCTCACCTGGCAGCTGGCTTGTTTCCCCTGCTTTCCCATGCCTTTCCTCCCTTCCAGCTGGCCCCAGAGAACGGGGGTGGAGAAAGCCTTTCTCGAGACAGGAGGCGCCCACCACAAGCACTGCCTGGAAGTAGCAAGGCAGAGGAGGCTCCTCAGCAAGCATCGTTCTTTGTCACCATTTGAACAAGAAGGACAGGCAGCTGTGCTCCAGCATCGGACCAAAGAGCCCAATTCCCTTGGAGCTTTGCTCCCAAGCAGGTCTTAGGCCCTTGCTGGCGCACGATCGCGTCCAGCCTTTCCTTTCTGCAGGGCAGTCTTCTGCCCTAGAGTTCTGTGCTGCTTCTACTGCTTTCTCTAGCCCTTAGGCTTCAAAAAGGGGACATGGCTGGCAGGTCCTGGGGACCTCATGCTACTCTCTCCTTTGGCGTGGCTGCAGGCTGGAGGGCAGAGTGTCACACGAGAAGGGGAACAGATTCCTGCCCATCTCTAAGGCGCTCACATGCACAGACTTGCAAGCTAGAGCAGGGCCCCGAGTGCCAGGGCAAAGTGCCCCTCAGCAGTGGCAGCTGCAGTTGGAGCTGCACAACTGCCCCGAGAGCCCCTTCCAGGAGGAGTGCCCCCAGATCTGTCGTGATGAGCAAAGAGAGGCACAGGAGAAGCAGGCCACTAGGCCAGGCACGGCATGTTAAGCTTGCCTCCAGCCCCTCCGCTGCACAGGACAAAAGGAAAACAAACACACCTCTCTCACCAGCCAGCTGGCACTTTACCTTTTCCCTCAGTCTGCTTGTTCTGCTCCCTGTCTTTTGCCGGCCCGCCTTTGGCAGCCTCCCGACACCCTCCGGAGGAAGATGCTGGTCGCACAGGCACAGGCGTGATGACCTCACCCTCACTCCTGGAAACAAGAAAGGGACGAGAGAGACGCTGACAGCAGAGCCTTGCAGAAACCTCCTCTACATGCTTGCCCTCCATCTAGAAAGAGAAAGTCACCAAAAGACTTGTTGGCCGCCCTTCACGTTGCAGTCGGACAGAGTCTACGCAAGAAACAACCCCTTCAAAGAGCTCCAAGAGCACAAGGTCACCCTCAGCCTTTTCTCCAAGAGCCTCACCTGGCAGGCAACTTCCTTCCTTTGCTTTTCCACTCCTCCTGCTTTCTCCCCCCAGCACCAGGTGACGCAGGTGGCAAAGGCCTTTCTTGAGCAAGCAGGCACGCAGCAGGAGCACTCCCTGCAGGCAGGAAAGGAGAAGGCTCTGCAGAAAGCGTCTTTGGGAGCACTTGGTCCAGAAGGACAGGCAGATCTGCTCCAGCACCGCATCAAACAGCCTGATCCCCCGGGAGCCGCGCTCTCTAAGAGCTCTTGCTCCCTAGCACGTCCTTGGCACACCTTAGCAGCCTCTTAGCAGTCCACCTTAGCAGCCTCTTAGCAGTCCTCTCCAGGCAATCTTGCTCCCCACCTTCACACGCCCGGCATCCGCCAGAGAGGCAGACCCCCTCCAGCACTGACACCTCGGGCCCAAATGTCCTAAAGCGAAAGAGGAGCTTGCGCTGGCCACCAGGGCGCAGCACCCCGGGGCAAAACTCTCCCAGGCAGCACATCCTGACCAGGGCTCCAACCACCTACCTACTGCCGAGGACCAACGGAACAAACACGCGCACACACACAAACACACGCCCGCCTGCACACCCTCCTCTCGCTCGCCAGTCACCTGTGGCCTGACCTTTTCCGTCCGCCCGCTCTTCCTCTTTCGGGCGTGTCCGGGATCCCTTGCAGGAAGAGGCCACTTGCTGCTTCTCACGGGGAAGCTTCAACTCAAATCTGGAAATGACAAGACGCCACGGTGAAGAGAAGGCACCACTTCCCCTTTGCCTCCTGCCGGCCTTGTACTCAGAAAGAAGGCCTTTCGGGGCACGTGGGGCCCTCCAGGCTCACCCAAGACATGCTTAGGTCACAAACACAGGCCCTGTATGGATCGGGTGCCTTCCACACGATGCCTTTCCTCGGCCAGCCACACACAGCACATTCGGGAACCTTGGCTTTTGGAAGCCTCACCCACGAGAAAGAGACCAGTCACAGGAAAATGTGGCCCCCATTCCTCTCTAGGCCTAAGATTGGTTAGCAGTGCCAAACACCGCCACTATTGCCTGTTCCACCCTGGGGAGACCCCCAGAGTCCCAAGTACTTGCAGACAGCAAGCTAGGAAAGAGTTGCTCCGCAGCAAGTCCTTCCTGAGGAGACAAGCTCCAGCAGGACGCTGCTACCAAGCACGAGCTGAGAAGCAAACGTACCGTGGCAACATGAAGACGCTTCTGGGACCCATGCGGAAAGCCGCGCTCCTTCTTCCTTTTACTACCAGGTGTCTCGTCCCTGGCGTCTGAAACAGACACCGAGGTACGTGAGAGCATGCCAGCGCCATTACTGCCTTGCTCCTAAAGGCAGCAAATCTTTCTTGGGCTCAGGGAAGATGCTGCCCCTGGGACACCCTGAAACAAAGCTGTCTTTCCAAATACTAGCCCTCAACGAGGAAAGCAGAAGATGCCCAGCTCAGAGTGCAGAAGGAGGAACACCGTTGCCAGGCGCTTTGCAAGGGCGAGACTCAAGACGGTCAAGGAGGACGCTCCTTCTCTCTGCCTGCAGACATCAGGCACAGGAGAAGGCGTGTGGTTCGCCAGGGTTTCTGCAGGCTGGCGTTTGCCTCTGGAAGGTCTTGCTCTGCCCCTTCTTGGAAAGACAACTCCTGGCTCAGGCGTGCTCTTAGCCCCACAGTGTCTCCAAGCATTCACATGCTTGCATCCATCGCGTGGAAGAGCAGAAAGAGCCGGCCCTTGCTCGGCCTCTGCCCGGTGGCTAAGACCTGCGGGTGCCAACTCCCTCATGGGGGTGCAAGCAGCTGGGCAGGGCCTGATGAGGGATCTTTGGGAACACAGCCTGACCCAAAGGCCCTGGCCCTGGCCCAGAGAACACGCTGGGCAGAGCCCCCCAAGACAGCAGCAGAGAGAAGGAAGAGACAGGCCCGGGAACCAGTGGCTGGGCTACAGCCTTCTTGCATCTCTCTGAGCAAATCTGCTGGCCCTCTGCAGGAGCGAGCCCTTCAGCTCTGACTGCTTTCACATCGCAGCTGCCTAAGGACACCTGGCAGCTTGCGCTCAAGGACAGGGCCCCACGAGAGAGCTGGGGAAGGGCGTTGGGCTGGCGCAAGGAGACATGCCAAGCAGCGGGCGGATGCACGCGTGGCCCAGAAGAGCCTCGCTCATGCCGCAAGGGCCTCCAGGGGCCCTGGGAAGGCCTGATTAGCGCCAGAGTCATCGACTTACCCCCAGCAGAGCTTCTAGCAGCTTTCCAGTGCCATCCATGCTGAGGAGGAAGTCGTCATAAAACCTCATTGTCACTTCCTTCTTCCGTACAGAAAGAATGCCAATGCCCTTGAAGACAAAGTCCACGTCCTGTCTTTTTGACATGGCCCAGAAGAACGCCATCGCGGTCTCATGTATGGAACACTGCACCGTTGTCAAAGGCATGCGGGCACACACGGAGAGATTCTTGTACTGCAGAGGGACTATTCTTACGTCACCTAGACCACAGCAAAAGACGAACAACGTCACCTCGGCAGCAGGCTCCAAGAACAAGGGGACAAGACTTTCTGGCAAGACGCTGCTGCTACAGAGCAGGCTCTTGAATCCCCTGCTGCAGCGCCTAGGAGCGGTTTATGGAGTCCCTCCTGGGAAGAGGCCGAGCACTCTGCAAACTCACGGGCTCAGGGGGGCAGCAGTCATTTGGCCAGGGCAGGAAGCAAAAGAAGAAAACTAACCATCCCGTAGGAACCCTTGACCGGAGGGCAGGACAAGGCGGGCAGATGGGTGCAGGGCCCACGACAAAGGGCCCGGCGCCACGCCATTGTGCCCTCTGGCTAAGCCGATGCCACGTCGATAGATACAAGGGCGAAGCAAAGTGCAAGGACGGCACCGCAGCCCGTAAGGACCATTCGGCCCCTCTGGCCCTTGGTAGCCAGCAAAAGTCTCCCTGCGCTGCTGGGGCCAGCGGCCTATCCCTCCCACGCACCCCGCTGCAGGCGTATTACTAGCAAAGCACACCCGGGGGCCCCTCTGAGCACCTGCTCCTGGCTGGCCTGTCCAGCTCAAACAAGCCAAAGTTGCTCTCAGGCCACTTTGAGGCGTTCAGCCACGTCTTCAGAGCAGTTGGCCTGCCCCTCAAGCTTGGGGCAAGGGCAGGCAAAGGTTTTTAACCTGCCTTCTTACCAGGAATGTCTTCTTGAGCGCCCCTGGCCTGGTATTCCTGGGCAACAACCTCCGAAATACGAAACATGGGTCTCCGAACGATCGAAAGCTCCCCGTTCACGGAGCACTCGGAGTGCTGAAGAACATAGAACACCCCCACTCCTAGTATCTTGACACCCTGAGAACAGCAGCAAAGAGGGAGAGAAGGAACAAGCATCAGTAGCCTGGAGACACAAAAACTGTCCGATGGCTTGCCAGAGCGTGGGGGCTGCTGCTCTGCGCCCTGCCCACCCCTAGCATGCCGAGGGCAAGATGGGCCACTTGGGAAAGCTTTGGAGAGAAAGCACATACTCCAGACCTTTCTTTCCTCTTGCTCCTCTGCTCTCCTCAAAAATCTCTTTGCACAAGCAACAGCAGAGACAACATTCCTCCCCTCCATACAGGTGGCGGGAGGGGGTGGCGGGGAGGGGAGCAGGGGGCATTTCCAACAGTGGGCACCAAGTCCTTGGCACTCTGTGGCACAGGGATGTCAGGGCCAGGCAAACCGCCAGCATTTCAGGAGGGGAGGAACAGGACACAAGACCCACCTTGTTCTCTGCCAAGCGCTCTAGAATGTATTCTGAGACGCTGTCCCAAATGCTAACAATCTCTGGAAAGCAAGGCAAAGAGGTATCATGTGCCAAGTCAGCAAGCTCACTACCTTTCAGCACCCCGCTCCCCAGGCAGGTGGCAAGTGCAGGTGAGATGAAACGTACCGCCACCCCAAGCCAAAACACGCAAGGCGCTCCCCAGGACGGCCCTTCCGGACCTCAGCCGCAAGGACACTGCAGGGACGCCTCCGCCCACTTCTAAGCAAGGCTCCTGTCCTTTCAGGTGGCCATGCCAAAGGGCGACCCACCCGCTCGGGAAACGGGGACTAGGTTCCCACAGCAGCGAGAAGACCGTGCAGTGCCTACCCACAGGAGTCACCCACGCTCAGGGCAGCCCCAGCTGCCTCCCCTGCAGGGACCATTTTCACCTCCATTCAACGCCTGCACACACACACGCTCTGCACGGCCACCCGAGCAGCCCCAGCCCTTTCAGCCAGCTGCCAGCTCAGGGCACGCAATCCCCACTGCGAGGCAACCCACGGCTTCTGCCTGCACGTGCCCTGGAAGGCACGGGCAGAGGAAGCTCCTCAGGACAACGAGCCAGCCGGCCCGGCTGCCAAACTCACCCCTGGGCTGCCAACGGTCGAGCGGCCTGCTCTCCCGTGCCACCCACTCGCCCTGCCCAGCCCTCCCCTACAGAGCCCAGCGCTTCCATTGCCTGTCTCGCAGCTCATACCGTCTACAGCCTTACCGTAACGGTTGAGATTCCTGAGCGTTGGAAACATGTCATGCCACAGTTTCGCCATCTTCGCGCCCCCTCGCGCTCAATGGGGCCCTGTAGCAGGAGGGTGACGAGGAAACTTCTCCTCCCAGGAGCCGCCTCCGCCTCCTCCTCTGCACTTCCCCAGGTAGGCTCCAGCGCTGTCGCGCGGCCTCCCTTCGCCCTCTCAGTGCGCTGCAAAGCACCTCCTCCAGAGAAGAGCGGTGGCGAGAGCAGCCCCAGCACCTGCACGTGCCAAGCCAAGGCCTCGCAGGGAAGTGTGGGCAGGGCTCGGGGGCCCCGTGGCGGGAGGGGAGCTGTGACTGTGATGCGGCATGTCCCACTGTGAGCCCAGCCCGTGTCACCAAGGGGCTCACAGGCACCCTTACCGTCCAAAGCATTTCTCTTGGGCCCACAGGAGGGGCAATTTCACAGCCCCAGAGCAGCCAGACCGCAAAGGGGTTTCAGCAGGTCTCCGCTCTGACCTCCTGCTGCAAGTGCGGCTGACCAGAGCAGACTTCCCAGGCCCGGGCGCCACTGAGGGGCCACTGGCTCCATGGATTCCCCCACCACCCCGGGCCCCTGGGCCAGTGCTCCACCACCCTTAGGCTACAGCGCTTTTCCCCGTCTCTCATGGCAATTGCCCCCACTGCCACTACTGCCATTGCCCATCCTCCCGGCCCCCCCCACCCGGCACCTCTGGGAAGGCTCTGCCTCCACCCTCTCACCCCCCTCCCGTTAGGCCCCTGCCGCCTGATCCTCTTGCGCCTTCTCTTCTCCCGGCTCAACAGCCCCACGCCCTCAGCCTCTCCTCGCACTGCTGGGCTCCAGCTGCCCACCAGCTCCCAGCCCGCCCCACAACGAACGGCTCCTCCAGGGCCACGCTCCCTTCCTGGTGTCCCTGCCCCCCTGCAGCTCCCCCACGGGCCACAGTCCCCTCAGAGGCGCACCTCCTCTGGCATGAAGCGCCTCCTTCCAAAAGTACCTCTCCAGCCATGTCCCCAGCAACGGCTCCTTGCACGGCTCACCTTCGCTTCCTTCTGCTTTTCTCCAGAAACACGCCTCTGCACCCTTCTCCTCACGAGTGCCCCTTCGTGTGGCCTCCTGTGGCTCCACGGAGGCCGCCCCCAGCTGCGGGATCTGCGGCCCTGCCGCCGCATGCCCCAGGCAGGGGCCGGGCCTCGGGCCTCGGTGCCCCGCTCCTCCCTCCCTCCCTCCCTGCCTGCCTGCCTGCCTGCCTGCCTGCCCGCCCGCTGCCCCAGCGTTGGGGGAAAGCCTTGCCCGGGCCCTGGGCGGCGCTGCGGGCTCCCTGCTGTGCCCAGAGCCCCCGGCCCCGCACGGGCAGCCCCGAGCAGCACGCCCAGGTGGCACTGCTTGCTGCGCAGTAAGGACTGGTGCCAGGGACTGTCGGGGATGGGGGAGGCCCCACTGCCCGCGGGGAGGCGGGAGGCAGGCAGCGTTGAGCCGGGGCCCGGCAGCCCACCGGGAGCTGGTGGGGGTGTGGGGCAGAGCCATAGCAAGGGAAGGGGCCAGAGTGCAGGAGGCAATCCCAGGTGCCCCTTCCCCGAGCAGAGGGGCCTGGGAGAAGGCAGGGGGTCAGGGCCGGGCCGGGGGCTGGTGGCCGGGTGCTTGGCAGCGCCATGCTGACCTGCTCATGCCAGGGCATGGCTGCTTTGCGCCGATTGCAGGCAGTGTCCCCCCGCGGAGGAGCTGGCCCCTGCTGGCTTCCCCTTGGGCCATGCAGCTGCCTGCCAGTGCTCAAGGTCCCGCCAGGGCTCCAGCGACGCTGGGAGAGGTGCCGAGGGGGCACCGGCTGCTGCTAGCAACGTCCCGGGGACCCCTGAGGCAGTGGCTGGTGCTGAGGGAAGGGCAGCGGGCAAGGAGCCGCAGGCAGCACTTGTTTGACCCATGCGTTGCCTCTGCTTGCAGGCCACACTGCCCAAGGCATTGGGACTTGAGCGCGGCAGCCAGGCGAGGCAGGGCAGCTGCCGCTGAGGCAGCAGAGCCAAGCCCCAAGCCCCTCCGCTCGGTGAGGCTTGGGAAGGGCAGAGCTGGGAGAAGCTGGTGCCCCTCAAACCTCGTTCTCCCAGCAGAGCAGAGGGCACGTAAGGCAGCGCTTTCAGCCAGTGAAAATTGCTGGCTCATGCCTTCCTTTTTCAGAGGCCTGGTTTGCGCAAGGCCAGCGGTGCTGCCTGCCCACCAGTGCCCACCCAGGCTGCGGTCGGAGGAGACCTGCTCCTTGCATTGGTCCCGACCAGAGTTCGGCACCAGAAGACACAGCCCCTGAGGGGGCACCGCAGCACACAAGTGTGGCTTGGCATGCCTGGCTCACCAGCAGAAAGGGACCATGCAGACTAAGGTGGAGTCAATCAGCCAGAACGGAGCACAGAGCAACAATACAGTTGAAAACACAAAGCCTAGCTAAGTGTGTGTGAGGTTCCCCGTGGGGAGCCCCGTGATGCTTCTGGGGAGGCCTTGGGCAGGGAGGTGCCTCCTGCCGAGGCCCCCGGCAGCTGGGATGCCGGCTGCAGGGCTTTCGGCAGCTCCAGCTTCCCTCTTCCTGCCCTGCCAGGGGTGAAGGCCAGGCTGCCTGCAGGGATGGGCTACTGCCGCCCCCAGGCCTCCTGAGGAGGGGCAGTGCAGCCCCAAAACCGCCTTGCAAAGCCGGCAGCCCTGGGCGTGGGCTGAGGTGGGTGCCAGGGTGCACGCTGGAGCGCAGACTCTGGGATCCACAGGCCTCCAAGGCCAGGGCCTGCAGGGCCAGGGCAGGGATGACGAGGCTCTGGGGCTCTGACCCTGCAAGAGAGACCGCAGGAACACCTTGTGCTGGCCCTGGGCTGAGAGCAGAGGGGAGCAGGAGGCTTCGTGGCCTCCACGCCCCAAACCAACAGCAAATTTGTGCCCAAAAGCTCTCAGAGGAGGCTTCAGTCCCGGTCAGCTGCCCGTGTCCTGCACTGATTTCGTATGCTCAAACCTTGTGATGGGCAGAAGGCAACATGCTTGTACCCCAAGGCAGCCCCCTTTAGTGGCCAAGCCAAGGACCTGCTCTTAGCATCACTGCAGGAGTAACAGTCTAATTAAAGGCTTGCAATTAGCCCACCTCCAATTAGTGCACAGCAACTCAAACAAAGGGTCTTCTTAAAGGACAAGTCTCCTTAATGCAACCTAAATGGTCCTACGTTCCCTGTGCAGGGGCGACCCTTCTAAATCCCCCACCGCCAAGGCTGCGGCGCGCATGGGCATGGGCATTGGCTTCAGGGTCCCAGCTCCTTCCTCAGTGGGAGGCGGCTGCTGCTGGTGGCTTCCTCCATCGCATAGTTGGGCTGACACTATTAAGCCTGCTCCTAATAGGCTCTCTTAAGGCTAATAATGTGGCATACATAGCCAACAAATGCTAGAAGGAGTCACCAAAACTAAAGCAGCACTTTAAAATGCAACTCCTACATTTAGCATCGAGGAAATAAGCCCCTCCACCTTACTCCCAATTTGACACTCTCGGGAGAGTGCTTTAGGGGATGCTAATGCGTGTTTTGCCCTTCCTTGCTCCAACACGGGTCAGGCTCAGCACAGTGGAGAGGGAAAGACTCTGGCGGGGCGGAGGGGGTGGGGTGCGAGCTTTGTGCTCGCCCAGGGCCCTGCACTGGCCCCCTCCTCTGTCCTGCCCCTGAACATCCCAGACTACGTTGGCTACAGTCGCCTGCTCCTTGCCAGGCCTTTGTGTTGACTCTGATGAGCCTTTGGGCGTTTCATGTCACTCTAGGAGCTGGAAGAGAGCCTGCCTCATGACACGGGGTTGCAAGGAGAGCCACTGGCTGTGGAAGAGGACTGCTTGCCTGGCCTCGCTCAGGAGTCCCATCCTGCCCACCCCGGGCATCTCTCTCTTTCCTGCCCGCTGACACAGTCTTTCTCCGGAGGGAAGCAGTGAGGCTACATCTCCGCACAGTGCTGGGTGGCCTGGGGAAGGCCGGGCACATGCCAAGCGGGGAGCTGGACACAGGTCTCCAGCGAGTGCTGTCGGGGGGCTGGCACCGGTGCCTGGGGCACGTGTGCTCCAGGCACTTCCCAAATAAGCTCCACTGGTGCGGCCTCCTCTTCACCTGGATGTTGAGTTCCAGGGCCTCCTGCCACGCCTCCTCCAGCAGGAACAGGGCCTGCGCAGGCGTACTGCTTTCCTGCCCTTCAGCCTGCTCCTGGTTGCTGGGGAATGCAGGTGTGCGGGCATGTCCGAGTGTCCTGCCTCATTTCAGCAGGGTCACTTGCTCCTGCTGGTTCCTTCTGTGGCCCCACCTGGCCTCACAGAGCCCCACATCCTGCCCGTCAACCCCAAAGGGGACGCAAGGCCCTCAGCTCACCCAAGAGAGAACCCCCAACCTCCCTCTGCTCGTCCACCCACCCGCCTCAGCATATAGCATGGCCCAAGGCCCATCCCTGGGCCCTGGCACTGTCACGGTCCCTCTCCTGACCACAGGACCCACTGGCGCTGGTGAGTGCCCAAGCAGTTAGGCCGCTGTCTTTTCTCCCACGGCCAGTGACTTGCAGGGCTGTGCAGGACCCAGGAGTCCTGCTGGCCTGTCCCTCCATAACGTACCAGGGGCAGGGAGTCGCAGAGCTGCACCTCGGAGGTGCTCTGGGGCCTAGCAAGTGCAGGGGACCGGAGGGGGCCTGGGAGCATGCCTGGGGCCACTGGCACATCAGGACAGGGCAGGAGCCCAGGAGGGAGAATCCAAGCACACGGGTAGCAGGCCCGGCCGGCCCTGCCGAGCTCCACTGGGTTGAAGAGCGGCCCAGCAGGGGCTGTGCAGGGCGGGGAAATGGGGACTGCTCCCCAGCCTCACAGCCCCAGCCTGCGGGGCTGAGCGGCTGCCCTGGCCCACAGGGCCCTGGCACACGCGTTTGCACATGGGAAGGGAGGCATCTGCACCTCCAGGCAGCAGTCAGCGGCTGGCAGGGTAGGGAGACTACGGGCCCTGCGGCAGATGAGCAGAGCCTGTGGGAGCACAAGGAGCAGCCGAGGGCTGACGGAGGCCCAGGGACAAGCACGGCTCATCCCAGCTTTGCCTGCCTGGAGAGCCCTGCAGCTGCAGCAAAAAGCCAGGCATCTGCACTCCCAGGTGGCCGGCCGCACCGCTCCACCCCACAGCAACTCCCTCCTTTGCCCTTCACCCTTCCCCATGCAACCCTGAGAAGGGCTCCAGCGTCCCTGCACACCAGCCCTCAGAGCACCCCTGGGGCTGTGGGCACGTCAGGTGCAGCTGTGTCCTGGCCACCATGGTGTGCACCGTGCAGTGTCTCTGTGCGTGTGGAGAGCGCGGGCGCGTGTGCGGATGCGTGTGCAGCGTCAATGGTGTGCCGGGCTGGCGCACGAGCACTGTGCAGGTGCAGGCCTGGCTGTGCGGGAGGGTCTTGGTGAGTGAGAGGTGTGAGCTGTGTGCGTAGCCGTCCTGTGGAGGGTAATGAAGGAAGGGGCATGTGTCTGTGCGTGTGTCTGTGCGCTGTGCTGAGAACGGGTTAGGCGGTGGTGTGCATGCACGTGCACTCTGTGGCGCGCGTGCCTGCATGCTGCGGCCCGTGTGTGGGCGATATTCTGTTCAGGCTCTACAAAATAACTGGAGGAGCACATGGGTTTGTACAGCTCTTCCTTTCATCTTTCAGGAGCACGCTTCCAGACTTCGCCGCAATAGTCACGTTTCCTCTGCACCACCAGCAAGTCCTGGTCCCTTTCCCTTTGAGCCTGGAGAGTCATCCGCTGCCCAGGGCTAGGGCATGGAAAAGGAACCGTTTGGTTTCAGGCACAGGCAGAAGGGCACGGAAATGCTGCAGGCCTAGCGCAGGGCACATCTTCTGGCCTCTGCCTCTGCTGGCATTCCTATGCTTTCTCGGATGGGCGAGGGGCCCCCTGGGGTGCGAGGCAAGGACATGACCACATGACTACCACGGGCAGGTAATCAGCCTGCACAGGAGTCAGGCGCGGGATGAGACTTTGGCCCAAACTGGCATCAAAGCACAGGGCAAGGCCTCCACGTGTGGAGACTTGGGGAGGCAAGGACGGAGCGTGCCTTTGGAAAAGGGAGAGCCAAAGCGTCGCTCCAGGAATCCTGTCACCTTGGGTCGCCCCCGTGTTCTGGTCCCACCTGGGAATCCTACCCCTGAGAGCCCAACACCTGCCCCTGGGCTGGAAGGCTGCCTGCTCCCAGGCCACAGCCTCCAAAGCCTGTTGCTCTCCCTCGACGGGTGCCAGCAAAAGACCCCCCCCCCTCCCCTCCTCTGGGCTCCTCCTGGGTGTGGAAGGAAGGCCAGTGCAGGGGAAGGCAAAACAGCACCCCCAGCTGGAGAAATTTACCAGAGGAAGCGCTTCTCTTGGGAATTCCTCTGCCGATTCAGCTCTACCCTCTGCTTCCACTCTTCCCGACGCGCTTGGTAAGTCTCCAAGACTTGCAGGGTGTGGCTTGCTCGTACAGAAAGCTGCCTGCAAGAGCAGGGAAAAAGTTCCCTCTCCCCTTCTGGCTGAGGCCCTCCTGCCTCTCCCCTCCACCAGCCCCTGCACACCCGCTCCCGCTGGCGGTGCCCGCAGCCTTCAACTTGCCCCATGCAGCTTGGGGCTGCCTGGCATCGGGGCCTTGCCCAAGGCATTGCCACGTCAACAGAAATCAGGGGACACCATACCCAGCCCCATGGCTCAGGAACTGCGCTTCCTCACACCTCGGACAGGTGCTGCCACTGCACCTTTCCAGGCCGGGGCTGGGGCCGGGGCCGGGGCCCGGGCCCGGGCACACTTACTCTTTGTGCAGCCGCGGCAGTCTCTCGGGCTTCCTCTTCTCTGCTCGGGGCACGAAGGCAGCAGTGCTCGCCTCTTTCCCAAGCGGGGGCCCTGGTGAGGCTGGCCGAACCTCCGGCAGTGGTTCAGCATGCCGCCAAGCCTGCGTTGGCGCCAGAGGACAACTCTGAAGCTGCTTCTCACCTCCCTCACGTGCTCTCAACTCTCAGCACGGGGAGAAGCCAGCCACTACAGGGCCTGTGCGTCCCCCCAGCACACTTGTGTCTGCTTTGCCCTCAGAAAGCCCCATGAGGAGCACAGCGCCAGGCAGGGACCCTGCACTCGTAGCCTGGCCACGCTTCACCACACTTCCCTGCTGGCCCCTCTGCTTACCTGTGCTGCCTTGTGCTGATGCCCGCAAGCAGGAATTGCAGTTCGAGGTCTGCCTTGAGCAGGTCCTTCCTGCTTGCCGTCCTCTTCCGCCTTAGAGGAGCTCTCCCGAATTGTCTGCAGCCGGCTAAAAACACACAAGCCGCGTGAGCTGATTGGAGTTCCGGGTGAGGCTGTTCTGCATCTTGCGCTCACAAGCGGCTCGGGGCCAGCCTCTGCAGCACAAGGCAGTTCTGCTGGAGCATTTGGTGTAGCTGAGTCCTTGCGTTCATGTCAACAGTGAGGAAAGAAAGCCTTGAGCTGCAGCACTGGCAGCGGGCCCAGGAGGCCCTAAGGAAAGCTCGGGATGCCCCGGTGTGGGCCCTCTCTGGGTGGCACAAGGGGAAAACCAATGCCGTTTGCAGCACCCAGAGCCTGCAGAGACCACTAGCCACCTCCTGCCAAAGGCACTGAAGTCAGGGACGTGCTCAGAAAGACTCTGTTTTGGGGTGAAACGGGACTATTAGTGGGGGAGCCACTGTCGGGGAAGGAGGAAGTGTACTAGGCACACAAGCAAGCCCGGCATGTAGTTCTCTCTGGTATGTAGTTCTCTCTGGCACTCCTCCTGTGCCAGACAACCGCCACACCCCTGCCCCTGCCACCCCAGCCCAACAACCTTCGGAAGAAATTCACAGGCATTACGTCCAACCTAAAAAGCAGGGAAAACAGACCCTACTCTCTGCTGCTGGGGCAGGGGCTTCTGACTTTCACATTCCTCTGAGAAGTGCTCTCATTCCCACTGCAACCAAAGGAGGGCCCTTCACACCCATAGGGGAGCAGAAAAACACCCGCCACTGCTGCAGTACTTCTTGCATCAACGCCAGTCCCTGGGACACCACTTGACAACCTCACAGACTTCATACCCACAGAGCGTACAGAAACAGAAACAGCTCCCTCCCTCCCAGAAGCCCAAAAGCACACGGCCACCCGCATGCTTTGCTCCAAGAGCCTCACCTGGCAGCTGGCTTGTTTCCCCTGCTTTCCCATGCCTTTCCTCCCTTCCAGCTGGCCCCAGAGAACGGGGGTGGAGAAAGCCTTTCTCGAGACAGGAGGCGCCCACCACAAGCACTGCCTGGAAGTAGCAAGGCAGAGGAGGCTCCTCAGCAAGCATCGTTCTTTGTCACCATTTGAACAAGAAGGACAGGCAGCTGTGCTCCAGCATCGGACCAAAGAGCCCAATTCCCTTGGAGCTTTGCTCCCAAGCAGGTCTTAGGCCCTTGCTGGCGCACGATCGCGTCCAGCCTTTCCTTTCTGCAGGGCAGTCTTCTGCCCTAGAGTTCTGTGCTGCTTCTACTGCTTTCTCTAGCCCTTAGGCTTCAAAAAGGGGACATGGCTGGCAGGTCCTGGGGACCTCATGCTACTCTCTCCTTTGGCGTGGCTGCAGGCTGGAGGGCAGAGTGTCACACGAGAAGGGGAACAGATTCCTGCCCATCTCTAAGGCGCTCACATGCACAGACTTGCAAGCTAGAGCAGGGCCCCGAGTGCCAGGGCAAAGTGCCCCTCAGCAGTGGCAGCTGCAGTTGGAGCTGCACAACTGCCCCGAGAGCCCCTTCCAGGAGGAGTGCCCCCAGATCTGTCGTGATGAGCAAAGAGAGGCACAGGAGAAGCAGGCCACTAGGCCAGGCACGGCATGTTAAGCTTGCCTCCAGCCCCTCCGCTGCACAGGACAAAAGGAAAACAAACACACCTCTCTCACCAGCCAGCTGGCACTTTACCTTTTCCCTCAGTCTGCTTGTTCTGCTCCCTGTCTTTTGCCGGCCCGCCTTTGGCAGCCTCCCGACACCCTCCGGAGGAAGATGCTGGTCGCACAGGCACAGGCGTGATGACCTCACCCTCACTCCTGGAAACAAGAAAGGGACGAGAGAGACGCTGACAGCAGAGCCTTGCAGAAACCTCCTCTACATGCTTGCCCTCCATCTAGAAAGAGAAAGTCACCAAAAGACTTGTTGGCCGCCCTTCACGTTGCAGTCGGACAGAGTCTACGCAAGAAACAACCCCTTCAAAGAGCTCCAAGAGCACAAGGTCACCCTCAGCCTTTTCTCCAAGAGCCTCACCTGGCAGGCAACTTCCTTCCTTTGCTTTTCCACTCCTCCTGCTTTCTCCCCCCAGCACCAGGTGACGCAGGTGGCAAAGGCCTTTCTTGAGCAAGCAGGCACGCAGCAGGAGCACTCCCTGCAGGCAGGAAAGGAGAAGGCTCTGCAGAAAGCGTCTTTGGAAGCACTTGGTCCAGAAGGACAGGCAGATCTGCTCCAGCACCGCATCAAACAGCCTGATCCCCCAGGAGCCGCGCTCTCTAAGAGCTCTTGCTCCCTAGCACGTCCTTGGCACACCTTAGCAGCCTCTTAACAGTCCACCTTAGCAGCCTCTTAGCAGTCCTCTCCAGGCAATCTTGCTCCCCACCTTCACACGCCCGGCATCCGCCAGAGAGGCAGACCCCCTCCAGCGCTGACACCTCGGGCCCAAATGTCCTAAAGCGAAAGAGGAGCTTGCGCTGGCCACCAGGGCGCAGCACCCCGGGGCAAAACTCTCCCAGGCAGCACATCCTGACCAGGGCTCCAACCACCTACCTACTGCCGAGGACCAACGGAACAAACACGCGCACACACACAAACACACGCCCGCCTGCACACCCTCCTCTCGCTCGCCAGTCACCTGTGGCCTGACCTTTTCCGTCCGCCCGCTCTTCCTCTTTCGGGCGTGTCCGGGATCCCTTGCAGGAAGAGGCCACTTGCTGCTTCTCACGGGGAAGCTTCAACTCAAATCTGGAAATGACAAGACGCCACGGTGAAGAGAAGGCACCACTTCCCCTTTGCCTCCTGCCGGCCTTGTACTCAGAAAGAAGGCCTTTCGGGGCACGTGGGGCCCTCCAGGCTCACCCAAGACATGCTTAGGTCACAAACACAGGCCCTGTATGGATCGGGTGCCTTCCACACGATGCCTTTCCTCGGCCAGCCACACACAGCACATTCGGGAACCTTGGCTTTTGGAAGCCTCACCCACGAGAAAGAGACCAGTCACAGGAAAATGTGGCCCCCATTCCTCTCTAGGCCTAAGATTGGTTAGCAGTGCCAAACACCGCCACTATTGCCTGTTCCACCCTGGGGAGACCCCCAGAGTCCCAAGTACTTGCAGACAGCAAGCTAGGAAAGAGTTGCTCCGCAGCAAGTCCTTCCTGAGGAGACAAGCTCCAGCAGGACGCTGCTACCAAGCACGAGCTGAGAAGCAAACGTACCGTGGCAACATGAAGACGCTTCTGGGACCCATGCGGAAAGCCGCGCTCCTTCTTCCTTTTACCACCAGGTGTCTCGTCCCTGGCGTCTGAAACAGACACCGAGGTACGTGAGAGCATGCCAGCGCCATTACTGCCTTGCTCCTAAAGGCAGCAAATCTTTCTTGGGCTCAGGGAAGATGCTGCCCCTGGGACACCCTGAAACAAAGCTGTCTTTCCAAATACTAGCCCTCAACGAGGAAAGCAGAAGATGCCCAGCTCAGAGTGCAGAAGGAGGAACACCGTTGCCAGGCGCTTTGCAAGGGCGAGACTCAAGACGGTCAAGGAGGACGCTCCTTCTCTCTGCCTGCAGACATCAGGCACAGGAGAAGGCGTGTGGTTCGCCAGGGTTTCTGCAGGCTGGCGTTTGCCTCTGGAAGGTCTTGCTCTGCCCCTTCTTGGAAAGACAACTCCTGGCTCAGGCGTGCTCTTAGCCCCACAGTGTCTCCAAGCATTCACATGCTTGCATCCATCGCGTGGAAGAGCAGAAAGAGCAGGCCCTTGCTCGGCCTCTGCCCGGTGGCTAAGACCTGCGGGTGCCAACTCCCTCATGGGGGTGCAAGCAGCTGGGCAGGGCCTGATGAGGGATCTTTGGGAACACAGCCTGACCCAAAGGCCCTGGCCCTGGCCCAGAGAACACGCTGGGCAGAGCCCCCCAAGACAGCAGCAGAGAGAAGGAAGAGACAGGCCCGGGAACCAGTGGCTGGGCTACAGCCTTCTTGCATCTCTCTGAGCAAATCTGTTGGCCCTCTGCAGGAGCGAGCCCTTCAGCTCTGACTGCTTTCACATCGCAGCTGCCTAAGGACACCTGGCAGCTTGCGCTCAAGGACAGGGCCCCACGAGAGAGCTGGGGAAGGGCGTTGGGCTGGTGCAAGGAGACATGCCAAGCAGCGGGCGGATGCACGCGTGGCCCAGAAGAGCCTCGCTCATGCCGCAAGGGCCTCCAGGGGCCCTGGGAAGGCCTGATTAGCGCCAGAGTCATCGACTTACCCCCAGCAGAGCTTCTAGCAGCTTTCCAGTGCCATCCATGCTGAGGAGGAAGTCGTCATAAAACCTCATTGTCACTTCCTTCTTCCGTACAGAAAGAATGCCAATGCCCTTGAAGACAAAGTCCACGTCCTGTCTTTTTGACATGGCCCAGAAGAACGCCATCGCGGTCTCATGTATGGAACACTGCACCGTTGTCAAAGGCATGCGGGCACACACGGAGAGATTCTTGTACTGCAGAGGGACTATTCTTACGTCACCTAGACCGCAGCAAAAGACGAACAACGTCACCTCGGCAGCAGGCTCCAAGAACAAGGGGACAAGACTTTCTGGCAAGACGCTGCTGCTACAGAGCAGGCTCTTGAATCCCCTGCTGCAGCGCCTAGGAGCGGTTTATGGAGTCCCTCCTGGGAAGAGGCCGAGCACTCTGCAAACTCACGGGCTCAGGGGGGCAGCAGTCATTTGGCCAGGGCAGGAAGCAAAAGAAGAAAACTAACCATCCCGTAGGAACCCTTGACCGGAGGGCAGGACAAGGCGGGCAGATGGGTGCAGGGCCCACGACAAAGGGCCCGGCGCCACGCCATTGTGCCCTCTGGCTAAGCCGATGCCACGTCGATAGATACAAGGGCGAAGCAAAGTGCAAGGACGGCACCGCCGCCCGTAAGGACCATTCGGCCCCTCTGGCCCTTGGTAGCCAGCAAAAGTCTCCCTGCGCTGCTGGGGCCAGCGGCCTATCCCTCCCACGCACCCCGCTGCAGGCGTATTACTAGCAAAGCACACCCGGGGGCCCCTCTGAGCACCTGCTCCTGGCTGGCCTGTCCAGCTCAAACAAGCCAAAGTTGCTCTCAGGCCACTTTGAGGCGTTCAGCCACGTCTTCAGAGCAGTTGGCCTGCCCCTCAAGCTTGGGGCAAGGGCAGGCAAAGGTTTTTAACCTGTCTTCTTACCAGGAATGTCTTCTTGAGCGCCCCTGGCCTGGTATTCCTGGGCAACAACCTCCGAAATACGAAACATGGGTCTCCGAACGATCGAAAGCTCCCCGTTCACGGAGCACTCGGAGTGCTTCAGAACATAGAACACCCCCACTCCTAGTATCTTGACACCCTGAGAACAGCAGCAAAGAGGGAGAGAAGGAACAAGCATCAGTAGCCTGGAGACACAAAAACTGTCCGATGGCTTGCCAGAGCGTGGGGGCTGCTGCTCTGCGCCCTGCCCACCCCTAGCATGCCGAGGGCAAGATGGGCCACTTGGGAAAGCTTTGGAGAGAAAGCACATACTCCAGACCTTTCTTTCCTCTTGCTCCTCTGCTCTCCTCAAAAATCTCTTTGCACAAGCAACAGCAGAGACAACATTCCTCCCCTCCATACAGGTGGCGGGAGGGGGTGGCGGGGAGGGGAGCAGGGGGCATTTCCAACAGTGGGCACCAAGTCCTTGGCACTCTGTGGCACAGGGATGTCAGGGCCAGGCAAACCGCCAGCATTTCAGGAGGGGAGGAACAGGACACAAGACCCACCTTGTTCTCTGCCAAGCGCTCTAGAATGTATTCTGAGACGCTGTCCCAAATGCTAACAATCTCTGGAAAGCAAGGCAAAGAGGTATCATGCGCCAAGTCAGCAAGCTCACTACCTTTCAGCACCCCGCTCCCCAGGCAGGTGGCAAGTGCAGGTGAGATGAAACATACCGCCACCCCAAGCCAAAACACGCAAGGCGCTCCCCAGGACGGCCCTTCCGGACCTCAGCCGCAAGGACACTGCAGGGACGCCTCCGCCCACTTCTAAGCAAGGCTCCTGTCCTTTCAGGTGGCCATGCCAAAGGGCGACCCACCCGCTCGGGAAACGGGGACTAGGTTCCCACAGCAGCGAGAAGACCGTGCAGTGCCTACCCACAGGAGTCACCCACGCTCAGGGCAGCCCCAGCTGCCTCCCCTGCAGGGACCATTTTCACCTCCATTCAACGCCTGCACACACACACGCTCTGCACGGCCACCCGAGCAGCCCCAGCCCTTTCAGCCAGCTGCCAGCTCAGGGCACGCAATCCCCACTGCGAGGCAACCCACGGCTTCTGCCTGCACGTGCCCTGGAAGGCACGGGCAGAGGAAGCTCCTCAGGACAACGAGCCAGCCGGCCCGGCTGCCAAACTCACCCCTGGGCTGCCAACGGTCGAGCGGCCTGCTCTCCCGTGCCACCCACTCGCCCTGCCCAGCCCTCCCCTACAGAGCCCAGCGCTTCCATTGCCTGTCTCGCAGCTCATACCGTCTACAGCCTTACCGTAACGGTTGAGATTCCTGAGCGTTGGAAACATGTCATGCCACAGTTTCGCCATCTTCGCGCCCCCTCGCGCTCAATGGGGCCCTGTAGCAGGAGGGTGACGAGGAAACTTCTCCTCCCAGGAGCCGCCTCCGCCTCCTCCTCTGCACTTCCCCAGGTAGGCTCCAGCGCTGTCGCGCGGCCTCCCTTCGCCCTCTCGGTGCGCTGCAAAGCAGCTCCTCCAGAGAAGAGCGGTGGTGAGAGCAGCCCCAGCACCTGCACGTGCCAAGGCCTCGCAGGGAAGTGTGGGCAGGGCTCGGGGGCCCCGTGGCGGGAGGGGAGCTGTGACTGTGATGCGGCATGTCCCACTGTGAGCCCAGCCCGTGTCACCAAGGGGCTCACAGGCACCCTTACCGTCCAAAGCATTTCTCTTGGGCCCACAGGAGGGGCAATTTCACAGCCCCAGAGCAGCCAGACCGCAAAGGGGTTTCAGCAGGTCTCCGCTCTGACCTCCTGCTGCAAGTGCGGCTGACCAGAGCAGACTTCCCAGGCCCGGGCGCCACTGAGGGGCCACTGGCTCCATGGATTCCCCCACCACCCCGGGCCCCGGGGCCAGTCCTCCACCACCCTTAGGCTACAGCGCTTTTCCCCGTCTCTCATGGCAATTGCCCCCACTGCCACTACTGCCATTGCCCATCCTCCCGGCCCCCCCCACCCGGCACCTCTGGGAAGGCTCTGCCTCCACCCTCTCACCCCCCTCCCGTTAGGCCCCTGCCGCCTGATCCTCTTGCGCCTTCTCTTCTCCCGGCTCAACAGCCCCACGCCCTCAGCCTCTCCTCGCACTGCTGGGCTCCAGCTGCCCACCAGCTCCCAGCCCGCCCCACAACGAACGGCTCCTCCAGGGCCACGCTCCCTTCCTGGTGTCCCTGCCCCCCTGCAGCTCCCCCACGGGCCACAGTCCCCTCAGAGGCGCACCTCCTCTGGCATGAAGCGCCTCCTTCCAAAAGTACCTCTCCAGCCATGTCCCCAGCAACGGCTCCTTGCACGGCTCGCCTTCGCTTCCTTCTGCTTTTCTCCAGAAACACGCCTCTGCACCCTTCTCCTCACGAGTGCCCCTTCGTGTGGCCTCCTGTGGCTCCACGGAGGCCGCCCCCAGCTGCGGGATCTGCGGCCCTGCCGCCGCATGCCCCAGGCAGGGGCCGGGCCTCGGTGCCCCACTCCTCCCTCCCTCCCTGCCTGCCTGCCTGCCTGCCTGCCTGCCTGCCCGCCCGCTGCCCCAGCGTTGGGGGAAAGCCTTGCCCGGGTCCTGGGCGGCGCTGCGGGCTCCCTGCTGTGCCCAGAGCCCCCGGCCCCGCACGGGCAGCCCCGAGCAGCACGCCCAGGTGGCACTGCTTGCTGCGCAGTAAGGACTGGTGCCAGGGACTGTCGGGGATGGGGGAGGCCCCACTGCCCGCGGGGAGGCGGGAGGCAGGCAGCGTTGAGCCGGGGCCCGGCAGCCCACCGGGAGCTGGTGGGGGTGTGGGGCAGAGCCATAGCAAGGGAAGGGGCCAGAGTGCAGGAGGCAATCCCAGGTGCCCCTTCCCCGAGCAGAGGGGCCTGGGAGAAGGCAGGGGGTCAGGGCCGGGCCGGGGGCTGGTGGCCGGGTGCTTGGCAGCGCCATGCTGACCTGCTCATGCCAGGGCATGGCTGCTTTGCGCCGATTGCAGGCAGTGTCCCCCCGCGGAGGAGCTGGCCCCTGCTGGCTTCCCCTGGGCCATGCAGCTGCCTGCCAGTGCTCAAGGTCCCACCGGGGCTCCAGCGACGCTGGGAGAGGTGCCGAGGGGGCACCGGCTGCTGCTAGCAACTTCCCGGGGACCCCTGAGGCAGTGGCTGGTGCTGAGGGAAGGGCAGCGGGCAAGGAGCCGCAGGCAGCACTTGTTTGACCCATGCGTTGCCTCTGCTTGCAGGCCACACTGCCCAAGGCATTGGGACTTGAGCGCGGCAGCCAGGCGAGGCAGGGCAGCTGCCGCTGAGGCAGCAGAGCCAAGCCCCAAGCCCCTCCGCTCGGTGAGGCTTGGGAAGGGCAGAGCTGGGAGAAGCTGGTGCCCCTCAAACCTCGTTCTCCCAGCAGAGCAGAGGGCACGTAAGGCAGCGCTTTCAGCCAGTGAAAATTGCTGGCTCATGCCTTCCTTTTTCAGAGGCCTGGTTTGCGCAAGGCCAGCGGTGCTGCCTGCCCACCAGTGCCCACCCAGGCTGCGGTCGGAGGAGACCTGCTCCTTGCATTGGTCCCGACCAGAGTTCGGCACCAGAAGACACAGCCCCTGAGGGGGCACCGCAGCACACAAGTGTGGCTTGGCATGCCTGGCTCACCAGCAGAAAGGGACCATGCAGACTAAGGTGGAGTCAATCAGCCAGAACGGAGCACAGAGCAACAATACAGTTGAAAACACAAAGCCTAGCTAAGTGTGTGTGAGGTTCCCCGTGGGGAGCCCCGTGATGCTTCTGGGGAGGCCTTGGGCAGGGAGGTGCCTCCTGCCGAGGCCCCCGGCAGCTGGGATGCCGGCTGCAGGGCTTTCGGCAGCTCCAGCTTCCCTCTTCCTGCCCTGCCAGGGGTGAAGGCCAGGCTGCCTGCAGGGATGGGCTACTGCCGCCCCCAGGCCTCCTGAGGAGGGGCAGTGCAGCCCCAAAACCGCCTTGCAAAGCCGGCAGCCCTGGGCGTGGGCTGAGGTGGGTGCCAGGGTGCACGCTGGAGCGCAGACTCTGGGATCCACAGGCCTCCAAGGCCAGGGCCTGCAGGGCCAGGGCAGGGATGACGAGGCTCTGGGGCTCTGACCCTGCAAGAGAGACCGCAGGAACACCTTGTGCCGGCCCTGGGCTGAGAGCAGAGGGGAGCAGGAGGCTTCGTGGCCTCCACGCCCCAAACCAACAGCAAATTTGTGCCCAAAAGCTCTCAGAGGAGGCTTCAGTCCCGGTCAGCTGCCCGTGTCCTGCACTGATTTCGTATGCTCAAACCTTGTGATGGGCAGAAGGCAACATGCTTGTACCCCAAGGCAGCCCCCTTTAGTGGCCAAGCCAAGGACCTGCTCTTAGCATCACTGCAGGAGTAACCGTCTAATTAAAGGCTTGCAATTAGCCCACCTCCAATTAGTGCACAGCAACTCAAACAAAGGGTCTTCTTAAAGGACAAGTCTCCTTAATGCAACCTAAATGGTCCTACGTTCCCTGTGCAGGGGCGACCCTTCTACATCCCCCACCGCCAAGGCTGCGGCGCACATGGGCATGGGCATGGGCATTGGCTTCAGGGTCCCAGCTCCTTCCTCAGTGGGAGGCGGCTGCTGCTGGTGGCTTCCTCCATCGCATAGTTGGGCTGACACTATTAAGCCTGCTCCTAATAGGCTCTCTTAAGGCTAATAATGTGGCATACATAGCCAACAAATGCTAGAAGGAGTCACCAAAACTAAAGCAGCACTTTAAAATGCAACTCCTACATTTAGCATCGAGGAAATAAGCCCCTCCACCTTACTCCCAATTTGACACTCTCGGGAGAGTGCTTTAGGGGATGCTAATGCGTGTTTTGCCCTTCCTTGCTCCAACACGGGTCAGGCTCAGCACAGTGGAGAGGGAAAGACTCTGGTGGGGCGGAGGGGGTGGGGTGCGAGCTTTGTGCTCGCCCAGGGCCCTGCACTGGCCCCCTCCTCTGTCCTGCCCCTGAACACCCCAGACTACGTTGGCTACAGTCGCCTGCTCCTTGCCAGGCCTTTGTGTTGACTCTGATGAGCCTTTGGGCGTTTCATGTCACTCTAGGAGCTGGAAGAGAGCCTGCCTCATGACACGGGGTTGCAAGGAGAGCCACTGGCCGTGGAAGAGGACTGCTTGCCTGGCCTCGCTCAGGAGTCCCATCCTGCCCACCCCGGGCATCTCTCTCTTTCCTGCCCGCTGACACGGTCTTTCTCCGGAGGGAAGCAGTGAGGCTACATCTCCGCACAGTGCTGGGTGGCCTGGGGAAGGCCGGGCACATGCCAAGCGGGGAGCTGGACACAGGTCTCCACCGAGTGCTGTCGGGGGGCTGGCACCGGTGCCTGGGGCACGTGTGCTCCAGGCACTTCCCAAATAAGCTCCACCGGTGCGGCCTCCTCTTCACCTGGATGTTGAGTTCCAGGGCCTCCTGCCACGCCTCCTCCAGCAGGAACAGGGCCTGCGCAGGCGTACTGCTTTCCTGCCCTTCAGCCTGCTCCTGGTTGCTGGGGAATGCAGGTGTGCGGGCATGTCCGGGTGTCCTGCCTCATTTCAGCAGGGTCACTTGCTCCTGCTGGTTCCTTCTGTGGCCCCACCTGGCCTCACAGAGCCCCACATCCTGCCCGTCAACCCCAAGGGGGACGCAAGGCCCTCAGCTCACCCAAGAGAGAACCCCCAACCTCCCTCTGCTCGTCCACCCACCCGCCTCAGCATATAGCACGGCCCAAGGCCCATCCCTGGGCCCTGGCACTGTCACGGTCCCTCTCCTGACCACAGGACCCACTGGCGCTGGTGAGTGCCCAAGCAGTTAGGCCGCTGTCTTTTCTCCCACGGCCAGTGACTTGCAGGGCTGTGCAGGACCCAGGAGTCCTGCTGGCCTGTCCCTCCATAACGTACCAGGGGCAGGGAGTCGCAGAGCTGCACCTCGGAGGTGCTCTGGGGCCTAGCAAGTGCAGGGGACCGGAGGGGGCCTGGGAGCATGCCTGGGGCCACTGGCACATCAGGACAGGGCAGGAGCCCAGGAGGGAGAATCCAAGCACACGGGTAGCAGGCCCGGCCGGCCCTGCCGAGCTCCACTGGGTTGAAGAGCGGCCCAGCAGGGGCTGTGCAGGGCGGGGAAATGGGGACTGCTCCCCAGCCTCACAGCCCCAGCCTGCGGGGCTGAGGGGCTGCCCTGGCCCACAGGGCCCTGGCCCACGCGTTTGCACATGGGAAGGGAGGCATCTGCACCTCCAGGCAGCAGTCAGCGGCTGGCAGGGTAGGGAGACTACGGGCCCTGCGGCAGATGAGCAGAGCCCGTGGGAGCACAAGGAGCAGCCGAGGGCTGACGGAGGCCCAGGGACAAGCACGGCTCATCCCAGCTTTGCCTGCCTGGAGAGCCCTGCAGCTGCAGCAAAAAGCCAGGCATCTGCGCTCCCAGGTGGCCGGCCGCACCGCTCCACCCCACAGCAACTCCCTCCTTTGCCCTTCACCCTTCCCCATGCAACCCTGAGAAAGGTTCCAGCGTCCCTGCACACCAGCCCTCAGAGCACCCCTGGGGCTGTGGGCACGTCAGGTGCAGCTGTGTCCTGGCCACCATGGTGTGCACCGTGCAGTGTCTCTGTGCGTGTGGAGAGCGCGGGCGCGTGTGCGGATGCGTGTGCAGCGTCAATGGTGTGCCGGGCTGGCGCACGAGCACTGTGCAGGTGCAGGCCTGGCTGTGCAGGAGGGTCTTGGTGAGTGAGAGGTGTGAGCTGTGTGCGTAGCCGTCCTGTGGAGGGTAATGAAGGAAGGGGCATGTGTCTGTGCGTGTGTCTGTGCGCTGTGCTGAGAACGGGTTAGGCGGTGGTGTGCATGCACGTGCACTCTGTGGCGCGCGTGCCTGCATGCTGCGGCCCGTGTGTGGGCGATATTCTGTTCAGGCTCTACAAAATAACTGGAGGAGCACATGGGTTTGTACAGCTCTTCCTTTCATCTTTCAGGAGCACGCTTCCAGACTTCGCCGCAATAGTCACGTTTCCTCTGCACCACCAGCAAGTCCTGGTCCCTTTCCCTTTGAGCCTGGAGAGTCATCCGCTGCCCAGGGCTAGGGCATGGAAAAGGAACCGTTTGGTTTCAGGCACAGGCAGAAGGGCACGGAAATGCTGCAGGCCTAGCGCAGGGCACATCTTCTGGCCTCTGCCTCTGCTGGCATTCCTATGCTTTCTCGGATGGGCGAGGGGCCCCCTGGGGTGCGAGGCAAGGACATGACCACATGACTACCACGGGCAGGTAATCAGCCTGCACAGGAGTCAGGCGCGGGATGAGACTTTGGCCCAAACTGGCATCAAAGCACAGGGCAAGGCCTCCACGTGTGGAGACTTGGGGAGGCAAGGACGGAGCGTGCCTTTGGAAAAGGGAGAGCCAAAGCGTCGCTCCAGGAATCCTGTCACCTTGGGTAGCCCCCGTGTTCTGGTCCCACCTGGGAATCCTACCCCTGAGAGCCCAACACCTGCCCCTGGGCTGGAAGGCTGCCTGCTCCCAGGCCACAGCCTCCAAAGCCTGTTGCTCTCCCTCGACAGGTGCCAGAAAAAGACCCCCCCCCCCCCCTCCTCTGGGCTCCTCCTGGGTGTGGAAGGAAGGCCAGTGCAGGGGAAGGCAAAACAGCACCCCCAGCTGGAGAAATTTACCAGAGGAAGCGCTTCTCTTGGGAATTCCTCTGCCGATTCAGCTCTACCCTCTGCTTCCACTCTTCCCGACGCGCTTGGTAAGTCTCCAAGACTTGCAGGGTGTGGCTTGCTCGTACAGAAAGCTGCCTGCAAGAGCAGGGAAAAAGTTCCCTCTCCCCTTCTGGCTGAGGCCCTCCTGCCTCTCCCCTCCACCAGCCCCTGCACACCCGCTCCCGCTGGCGGTGCCCGCAGCCTTCAACTTGCCCCATGCAGCTTGGGGCTGCCTGGCATCGGGGCCTTGCCCAAGGCATTGCCACGTCAACAGAAATCAGGGGACACCATACCCAGCCCCATGGCTCAGGAACTGCGCTTCCTCACACCTCGGACAGGTGCTGCCACTGCACCTTTCCAGGCCGGGGCTGGGGCCGGGGCCGGGGCCCGGGCCCGGGCACACTTACTCTTTGTGCAGCCGCGGCAGTCTCTCGGGCTTCCTCTTCTCTGCTCGGGGCACGAAGGCAGCAGTGCTCGCCTCTTTCCCAAGCGGGGGCCCTGGTGAGGCTGGCCGAACCTCCGGCAGTGGTTCAGCATGCCGCCAAGCCTGCGTTGGCGCCAGAGGACAACTCTGAAGCTGCTTCTCACCTCCCTCACGTGCTCTCAACTCTCAGCACGGGGAGAAGCCAGCCACTACAGGGCCTGTGCGTCCCCCCAGCACACTTGTGTCTGCTTTGCCCTCAGAAAGCCCCATGAGGAGCACAGCGCCAGGCAGGGACCCTGCACTCGTAGCCTGGCCACGCTTCACCACACTTCCCTGCTGGCCCCTCTGCTTACCTGTGCTGCCTTGTGCTGATGCCCGCAAGCAGGAATTGCAGTTCGAGGTCTGCCTTGAGCAGGTCCTTCCTGCTTGCCGTCCTCTTCCGCCTTAGAGGAGCTCTCCCGAATTGTCTGCAGCCGGCTAAAAACACACAAGCCGCGTGAGCTGATTGGAGTTCCGGGTGAGGCTGTTCTGCATCTTGCGCTCACAAGCGGCTCGGGGCCAGCCTCTGCAGCACAAGGCAGTTCTGCTGGAGCATTTGGTGTAGCTGAGTCCTTGCGTTCATGTCAACAGTGAGGAAAGAAAGCCTTGAGCTGCAGCACTGGCAGCGGGCCCAGGAGGCCCTAAGGAAAGCTCGGGATGCCCCAGTGTGGGCCCTCTCTGGGTGGCACAAGGGGAAAACCAATGCCGTTTGCAGCACCCAGAGCCTGCAGAGACCACTAGGCACCTCCTGCCAAAGGCACTGAAGTCAGGGACGTGCTCAGAAAGACTCTGTTTTGGGGTGAAACGGGACTATTAGTGGGGGAGCCACTGTCGGGGAAGGAGGAAGTGTACTAGGCACACAAGCAAGCCCGGCATGTAGTTCTCTCTGGTATGTAGTTCTCTCTGGCACTCCTCCTGTGCCAGACAACCGCCACACCCCTGCCCCTGCCACCCCAGCCCAACAACCTTCGGAAGAAATTCACAGGCATTACGTCCAACCTAAAAAGCAGGGAAAACAGACCCTACTCTCTGCTGCTGGGGCAGGGGCTTCTGACTTTCACATTCCTCTGAGAAGTGCTCTCATTCCCACTGCAACCAAAGGAGGGCCCTTCACACCCATAGGGGAGCAGAAAAACACCCGCCACTGCTGCAGTACTTCTTGCATCAACGCCAGTCCCTGGGACACCACTTGACAACCTCACAGACTTCATACCCACAGAGCGTACAGAAACAGAAACAGCTCCCTCCCTCCCAGAAGCCCAAAAGCACACGGCCACCCGCATGCTTTGCTCCAAGAGCCTCACCTGGCAGCTGGCTTGTTTCCCCTGCTTTCCCATGCCTTTCCTCCCTTCCAGCTGGCCCCAGAGAACGGGGGTGGAGAAAGCCTTTCTCGAGACAGGAGGCGCCCACCACAAGCACTGCCTGGAAGTAGCAAGGCAGAGGAGGCTCCTCAGCAAGCATCGTTCTTTGTCACCATTTGAACAAGAAGGACAGGCAGCTGTGCTCCAGCATCGGACCAAAGAGCCCAATTCCCTTGGAGCTTTGCTCCCAAGCAGGTCTTAGGCCCTTGCTGGCGCACGATCGCGTCCAGCCTTTCCTTTCTGCAGGGCAGTCTTCTGCCCTAGAGTTCTGTGCTGCTTCTACTGCTTTCTCTAGCCCTTAGGCTTCAAAAAGGGGACATGGCTGGCAGGTCCTGGGGACCTCATGCTACTCTCTCCTTTGGCGTGGCTGCAGGCTGGAGGGCAGAGTGTCACACGAGAAGGGGAACAGATTCCTGCCCATCTCTAAGGCGCTCACATGCACAGACTTGCAAGCTAGAGCAGGGCCCCGAGTGCCAGGGCAAAGTGCCCCTCAGCAGTGGCAGCTGCAGTTGGAGCTGCACAACTGCCCCGAGAGCCCCTTCCAGGAGGAGTGCCCCCAGATCTGTCGTGATGAGCAAAGAGAGGCACAGGAGAAGCAGGCCACTAGGCCAGGCACGGCATGTTAAGCTTGCCTCCAGCCCCTCCGCTGCACAGGACAAAAGGAAAACAAACACACCTCTCTCACCAGCCAGCTGGCACTTTACCTTTTCCCTCAGTCTGCTTGTTCTGCTCCCTGTCTTTTGCCGGCCCGCCTTTGGCAGCCTCCCGACACCCTCCGGAGGAAGATGCTGGTCGCACAGGCACAGGCGTGATGACCTCACCCTCACTCCTGGAAACAAGAAAGGGACGAGAGAGACGCTGACAGCAGAGCCTTGCAGAAACCTCCTCTACATGCTTGCCCTCCATCTAGAAAGAGAAAGTCACCAAAAGACTTGTTGGCCGCCCTTCACGTTGCAGTCGGACAGAGTCTACGCAAGAAACAACCCCTTCAAAGAGCTCCAAGAGCACAAGGTCACCCTCAGCCTTTTCTCCAAGAGCCTCACCTGGCAGGCAACTTCCTTCCTTTGCTTTTCCACTCCTCCTGCTTTCTCCCCCCAGCACCAGGTGACGCAGGTGGCAAAGGCCTTTCTTGAGCAAGCAGGCACGCAGCAGGAGCACTCCCTGCAGGCAGGAAAGGAGAAGGCTCTGCAGAAAGCGTCTTTGGGAGCACTTGGTCCAGAAGGACAGGCAGATCTGCTCCAGCACCGCATCAAACAGCCTGATCCCCCGGGAGCCGCGCTCTCTAAGAGCTCTTGCTCCCTAGCACGTCCTTGGCACACCTTAGCAGCCTCTTAACAGTCCACCTTAGCAGCCTCTTAGCAGTCCTCTCCAGGCAATCTTGCTCCCCACCTTCACACGCCCGGCATCCGCCAGAGAGGCAGACCCCCTCCAGCACTGACACCTCGGGCCCAAATGTCCTAAAGCGAAAGAGGAGCTTGCGCTGGCCACCAGGGCGCAGCACCCCGGGGCAAAACTCTCCCAGGCAGCACATCCTGACCAGGGCTCCAACCACCTACCTACTGCCGAGGACCAACGGAACAAACACGCGCACACACACAAACACACGCCCGCCTGCACACCCTCCTCTCGCTCGCCAGTCACCTGTGGCCTGACCTTTTCCGTCCGCCCGCTCTTCCTCTTTCGGGCGTGTCCGGGATCCCTTGCAGGAAGAGGCCACTTGCTGCTTCTCACGGGGAAGCTTCAACTCAAATCTGGAAATGACATGCTTGGGTCACAAACAAAGGCCCTGTATGGATCGGGTGCCTTCCACACGATGCCTTTCCTCGGCCAGCCACACACAGCACATTCGGGAACCTTGGCTTTTGGAAGCCTCACCCACGAGAAAGAGACCAGTCACAGGAAAATGTGGCCCCCATTCCTCTCTAGGCCTAAGATTGGTTAGCAGTGCCAAACACCGCCACTATTGCCTGTTCCACCCTGGGGAGACCCCCAGAGTCCCAAGTACTTGCAGACAGCAAGCTAGGAAAGAGTTGCTCCGCAGCAAGTCCTTCCTGAGGAGACAAGCTCCAGCAGGACGCTGCTACCAAGCACGAGCTGAGAAGCAAACGTACCGTGGCAACATGAAGACGCTTCTGGGACCCATGCGGAAAGCCGCGCTCCTTCTTCCTTTTACCACCAGGTGTCTCGTCCCTGGCGTCTGAAACAGACACCGAGGTACGTGAGAGCATGCCAGCGCCATTACTGCCTTGCTCCTAAAGGCAGCAAATCTTTCTTGGGCTCAGGGAAGATGCTGCCCCTGGGACACCCTGAAACAAAGCTGTCTTTCCAAATACTAGCCCTCAACGAGGAAAGCAGAAGATGCCCAGCTCAGAGTGCAGAAGGAGGAACACCGTTGCCAGGCGCTTTGCAAGGGCGAGACTCAAGACGGTCAAGGAGGACGCTCCTTCTCTCTGCCTGCAGACATCAGGCACAGGAGAAGGCGTGTGGTTCGCCAGGGTTTCTGCAGGCTGGCGTTTTGCCTCTGGAAGGTCTTGCTCTGCCCCTTCTTGGAAAGACAACTCCTGGCTCAGGCGTGCTCTTAGCCCCACAGTGTCTCCAAGCATTCACATGCTTGCATCCATCGCGTGGAAGAGCAGAAAGAGCCGGCCCTTGCTCGGCCTCTGCCCGGTGGCTAAGACCTGCGGGTGCCAACTCCCTCATGGGGGTGCAAGCAGCTGGGCAGGGCCTGATGAGGGATCTTTGGGAACACAGCCTGACCCAAAGGCCCTGGCCCTGGCCCAGAGAACACGCTGGGCAGAGCCCCCCAAGACAGCAGCAGAGAGAAGGAAGAGACAGGCCCGGGAACCAGTGGCTGGGCTACAGCCTTCTTGCATCTCTCTGAGCAAATCTGCTGGCCCTCTGCAGGAGCGAGCCCTTCAGCTCTGACTGCTTTCACATCGCAGCTGCCTAAGGACACCTGGCAGCTTGCGCTCAAGGACAGGGCCCCACGAGAGAGCTGGGGAAGGGCGTTGGGCTGGCGCAAGGAGACATGCCAAGCAGCGGGCGGATGCACGCGTGGCCCAGAAGAGCCTCGCTCATGCCGCAAGGGCCTCCAGGGGCCCTGGGAAGGCCTGATTAGCGCCAGAGTCATCGACTTACCCCCAGCAGAGCTTCTAGCAGCTTTCCAGTGCCATCCATGCTGAGGAGGAAGTCGTCATAAAACCTCATTGTCACTTCCTTCTTCCGTACAGAAAGAATGCCAATGCCCTTGAAGACAAAGTCCACGTCCTGTCTTTTTGACATGGCCCAGAAGAACGCCATCGCGGTCTCATGTATGGAACACTGCACCGTTGTCAAAGGCATGCGGGCACACACGGAGAGATTCTTGTACTGCAGAGGGACTATTCTTACGTCACCTAGACCGCAGCAAAAGACGAACAACGTCACCTCGGCAGCAGGCTCCAAGAACAAGGGGACAAGACTTTCTGGCAAGACGCTGCTGCTACAGAGCAGGCTCTTGAATCCCCTGCTGCAGCGCCTAGGAGCGGTTTATGGAGTCCCTCCTGGGAAGAGGCCGAGCACTCTGCAAACTCACGGGCTCAGGGGGGCAGCAGTCATTTGGCCAGGGCAGGAAGCAAAAGAAGAAAACTAACCATCCCGTAGGAACCCTTGACCGGAGGGCAGGACAAGGCGGGCAGATGGGTGCAGGGCCCACGACAAAGGGCCCGGCGCCACGCCATTGTGCCCTCTGGCTAAGCCGATGCCACGTCGATAGATACAAGGGCGAAGCAAAGTGCAAGGACGGCACCGCCGCCCGTAAGGACCATTCGGCCCCTCTGGCCCTTGGTAGCCAGCAAAAGTCTCCCTGCGCTGCTGGGGCCAGCGGCCTATCCCTCCCACGCACCCCGCTGCAGGCGTATTACTAGCAAAGCACACCCGGGGGCCCCTCTGAGCACCTGCTCCTGGCTGGCCTGTCCAGCTCAAACAAGCCAAAGTTGCTCTCAGGCCACTTTGAGGCGTTCAGCCATGTCTTCAGAGCAGTTGGCCTGCCCCTCAAGCTTGGGACAAGGGCAGGCAAAGGTTTTTAACCTGTCTTCTTACCAGGAATGTCTTCTTGAGCGCCCCTGGCCTGGTATTCCTGGGCAACAACCTCCGAAATACGAAACATGGGTCTCCGAACGATCGAAAGCTCCCCGTTCACGGAGCACTCGGAGTGCTGAAGAACATAGAACACCCCCACTCCTAGTATCTTGACACCCTGAGAACAGCAGCAAAGAGGGAGAGAAGGAACAAGCATCAGTAGCCTGGAGACACAAAAACTGTCCGATGGCTTGCCAGAGCGTGGGGGCTGCTGCTCTGCGCCCTGCCCACCCCTAGCATGCCGAGGGCAAGATGGGCCACTTGGGAAAGCTTTGGAGAGAAAGCACGTACTCCAGACCTTTCTTTCCTCTTGCTCTTCTGCTCTCCTCAAAAATCTCTTTGCACAAGCAACAGCAGAGACAATATTCCTCCCCTCCATACAGGTGGGGGGAGGGGGTGGCGGGGAGGGGAGCAGGGGGCATTTCCAACAGTGGGCACCAAGTCCTTGGCACTCTGTGGCACAGGGATGTCAGGGCCAGGCAAACCGCCAGCATTTCAGGAGGGGAGGAACAGGACACAAGACCCACCTTGTTCTCTGCCAAGCGCTCTAGAATGTATTCTGAGACGCTGTCCCAAATGCTAACAATCTCTGGAAAGCAAGGCAAAGAGGTATCATGCGCCAAGTCAGCAAGCTCACTACCTTTCAGCACCCCGCTCCCCAGGCAGGTGGCAAGTGCAGGTGAGATGAAACGTACCGCCACCCCAAGCCAAAACACGCAAGGCGCTCCCCAGGACGGCCCTTCCGGACCTCAGCCGCAAGGACACTGCAGGGACGCCTCCGCCCACTTCTAAGCAAGGCTCCTGTCCTTTCAGGTGGCCATGCCAAAGGGCGACCCACCCGCTCGGGAAACGGGGACTAGGTTCCCACAGCAGCGAGAAGACCGTGCAGTGCCTACCCACAGGAGTCACCCACGCTCAGGGCAGCCCCAGCTGCCTCCCCTGCAGGGACCATTTTCACCTCCATTCAACGCCTGCACACACACACGCTCTGCACGGCCACCCGAGCAGCCCCAGCCCTTTCAGCCAGCTGCCAGCTCAGGGCACGCAATCCCCACTGCGAGGCAACCCACGGCTTCTGCCTGCACGTGCCCTGGAAGGCACGGGCAGAGGAAGCTCCTCAGGACAACGAGCCAGCCGGCCCGGCTGCCAAACTCACCCCTGGGCTGCCAACGGTCGAGCGGCCTGCTCTCCCGTGCCACCCACTCGCCCTGCCCAGCCCTCCCCTACAGAGCCCAGCGCTTCCATTGCCTGTCTCGCAGCTCATACCGTCTACAGCCTTACCGTAACGGTTGAGATTCCTGAGCGTTGGAAACATGTCATGCCACAGTTTCGCCATCTTCGCGCCCCCTCGCGCTCAATGGGGCCCTGTAGCAGGAGGGTGACGAGGAAACTTCTCCTCCCAGGAGCCGCCTCCGCCTCCTCCTCTGCACTTCCCCAGGTAGGCTCCAGCGCTGTCGCGCGGCCTCCCTTCGCCCTCTCGGTGCGCTGCAAAGCAGCTCCTCCAGAGAAGAGCGGTGGCGAGAGCAGCCCCAGCACCTGCACGTGCCAAGGCCTCGCAGGGAAGTGTGGGCAGGGCTCGGGGCCCCGTGGCGGGAGGGGAGCTGTGACTGTGATGCGGCATGTCCCACTGTGAGCCCAGCCCGTGTCACCAAGGGGCTCACAGGCACCCTTACCGTCCAAAGCATTTCTCTTGGGCCCACAGGAGGGGCAATTTCACAGCCCCAGAGCAGCCAGACCGCAAAGGGGTTTCAGCAGGTCTCCGCTCTGACCTCCTGCTGCAAGTGCGGCTGACCAGAGCAGACTTCCCAGGCCCGGGCGCCACTGAGGGGCCACTGGCTCCATGGATTCCCCCACCACCCCGGGCCCCGGGGCCAGTCCTCCACCACCCTTAGGCTACAGCGCTTTTCCCCGTCTCTCATGGCAATTGCCCCCACTGCCACTACTGCCATTGCCCATCCTCCCGGCCCCCCCCACCCGGCACCTCTGGGAAGGCTCTGCCTCCACCCTCTCACCCCCCTCCCGTTAGGCCCCTGCCGCCTGATCCTCTTGCGCCTTCTCTTCTCCCGGCTCAACAGCCCCACGCCCTCAGCCTCTCCTCGCACTGCTGGGCTCCAGCTGCCCACCAGCTCCCAGCCCGCCCCACAACGAACGGCTCCTCCAGGGCCACGCTCCCTTCCTGGTGTCCCTGCCCCCCTGCAGCTCCCCCACGGGCCACAGTCCCCTCAGAGGCGCACCTCCTCTGGCATGAAGCGCCTCCTTCCAAAAGTACCTCTCCAGCCATGTCCCCAGCAACGGCTCCTTGCACGGCTCGCCTTCGCTTCCTTCTGCTTTTCTCCAGAAACACGCCTCTGCACCCTTCTCCTCACGAGTGCCCCTTCCTGTGGCTCCACGGAGGCCGCCCCCAGCTGCGGGATCTGCGGCCCTGCCGCCGCATGCCCCAGGCAGGGGCCGGGCCTCGGTGCCCCGCTCCTCCCTCCCTCCCTCCCTGCCTGCCTGCCTGCCTGCCTGCCTGCCTGCCCGCCCGCTGCCCCAGCGTTGGGGGAAAGCCTTGCCCGGGCCCTGGGCAGCGCTGCGGGCTCCCTGCTGTGCCCAGAGCCCCCGGCCCCGCACGGGCAGCCCCGAGCAGCACGCCCAGGTGGCACTGCTTGCTGCGCAGTAAGGACTGGTGCCAGGGACTGTCGGGGATGGGGGAGGCCCCGCTGCCCGCGGGGAGGCGGGAGGCAGGCAGCGTTGAGCCGGGGCCCGGCAGCCCACCGGGAGCTGGTGGGGGTGTGGGGCAGAGCCATAGCAAGGGAAGGGGCCAGAGTGCAGGAGGCAATCCCAGGTGCCCCCTCCCCGAGCAGAGGGGCCTGGGAGAAGGCAGGGGGTCAGGGCCGGGCCGGGGGCTGGTGGCCGGGTGCTTGGCTGCGCCATGCTGACCTGCTCATGGCAGGGCATGGCTGCTTTGCGCCGATTGCAGGCAGTGTCCCCCCGCGGAGGAGCTGGCCCCTGCTGGCTTCCCCTTGGGCCATGCAGCTGCCTGCCAGTGCTCAAGGTCCCGCCGGGGCTCCAGCGACGCTGGGAGAGGTGCCGAGGGGGCACCGGCTGCTGCTAGCAACTTCCCGGGGACCCCTGAGGCAGTGGCTGGTGCTGAGGGAAGGGCAGCGGGCAAGGAGCCGCAGGCAGCACTTGTTTGACCCATGCGTTGCCTCTGCTTGCAGGCCACACTGCCCAAGGCATTGGGACTTGAGCGCGGCAGCCAGGCGAGGCAGGGCAGCTGCCGCTGAGGCAGCAGAGCCAAGCCCCAAGCCCCTCCGCTCGGTGAGGCTTGGGAAGGGCAGAGCTGGGAGAAGCTGGTGCCCCTCAAACCTCGTTCTCCCAGCAGAGCAGAGGGCACGTAAGGCAGCGCTTTCAGCCAGTGAAAATTGCTGGCTCATGCCTTCCTTTTTCAGAGGCCTGGTTTGCGCAAGGCCAGCGGTGCTGCCTGCCCACCAGTGCCCACCCAGGCTGCGGTCGGAGGAGACCTGCTCCTTGCATTGGTCCCGACCAGAGTTCGGCACCAGAAGACACAGCCCCTGAGGGGGCACCGCAGCACACAAGTGTGGCTTGGCATGCCTGGCTCACCAGCAGAAAGGGACCATGCAGACTAAGGTGGAGTCAATCAGCCAGAACGGAGCACAGAGCAACAATACAGTTGAAAACACAAAGCCTAGCTAAGTGTGTGTGAGGTTCCCCGTGGGGAGCCCTGTGATGCTTCTGGGGAGGCCTTGGGCAGGGAGGTGCCTCCTGCCGAGGCCCCCGGCAGCTGGGATGCCGGCTGCAGGGCTTTCGGCAGCTCCAGCTTCCCTCTTCCTGCCCTGCCAGGGGTGAAGGCCAGGCTGCCTGCAGGGATGGGCTACTGCCGCCCCCAGGCCTCCTGAGGAGGGGCAGTGCAGCCCCAAAACCACCTTGCAAAGCCGGCAGCCCTGGGCGTGGGCTGAGGTGGGTGCCAGGGTGCACGCTGGAGCGCAGACTCTGGGATCCACAGGCCTCCAAGGCCAGGGCCTGCAGGGCCAGGGCAGGGATGACGAGGCTCTGGGGCTCTGACCCTGCAAGAGAGACCGCAGGAACACCTTGTGCCGGCCCTGGGCTGAGAGCAGAGGGGAGCAGGAGGCTTCGTGGCCTCCACGCCCCAAACCAACAGCAAATTTGTGCCCAAAAGCTCTCAGAGGAGGCTTCAGTCCCGGTCAGCTGCCCGTGTCCTGCACTGATTTCGTATGCTCAAACCTTGTGATGGGCAGAAGGCAACATGCTTGTACCCCAAGGCAGCCCCCTTTAGTGGCCAAGCCAAGGACCTGCTCTTAGCATCACTGCAGGAGTAACCGTCTAATTAAAGGCTTGCAATTAGCCCACCTCCAATTAGTGCACAGCAACTCAAACAAAGGGTCTTCTTAAAGGACAAGTCTCCTTAATGCAACCTAAATGGTCCTACGTTCCCTGTGCAGGGGCGACCCTTCTACATCCCCCACCGCCAAGGCTGCGGCGCACATGGGCATGGGCATGGGCATTGGCTTCAGGGTCCCAGCTCCTTCCTCAGTGGGAGGCGGCTGCTGCTGGTGGCTTCCTCCATCGCATAGTTGGGCTGACACTATTAAGCCTGCTCCTAATAGGCTCTCTTAAGGCTAATAATGTGGCATACATAGCCAACAAATGCTAGAAGGAGTCACCAAAACTAAAGCAGCACTTTAAAATGCAACTCCTACATTTAGCATCGAGGAAATAAGCCCCTCCACCTTACTCCCAATTTGACACTCTCGGGAGAGTGCTTTAGGGGATGCTAATGCGTGTTTTGCCCTTCCTTGCTCCAACACGGGTCAGGCTCAGCACAGTGGAGAGGGAAAGACTCTGGCGGGGCGGAGGGGGTGGGGTGCGAGCTTTGTGCTCGCCCAGGGCCCTGCACTGGCCCCCTCCTCTGTCCTGCCCCTGAACATCCCAGACTACGTTGGCTACAGTCGCCTGCTCCTTGCCAGGCCTTTGTGTTGACTCTGATGAGCCTTTGGGCGTTTCATGTCACTCTAGGAGCTGGAAGAGAGCCTGCCTCATGACACGGGGTTGCAAGGAGAGCCACTGGCCGTGGAAGAGGACTGCTTGCCTGGCCTCGCTCAGGAGTCCCATCCTGCCCACCCCGGGCATCTCTCTCTTTCCTGCCCGCTGACACGGTCTTTCTCCGGAGGGAAGCAGTGAGGCTACATCTCCGCACAGTGCTGGGTGGCCTGGGGAAGGCCGGGCACATGCCAAGCGGGGAGCTGGACACAGGTCTCCACCGAGTGCTGTCGGGGGGCTGGCACCGGTGCCTGGGGCACGTGTGCTCCAGGCACTTCCCAAATAAGCTCCACTGGTGCGGCCTCCTCTTCACCTGGATGTTGAGTTCCAGGGCCTCCTGCCACGCCTCCTCCAGCAGGAACAGGGCCTGCGCAGGCGTACTGCTTTCCTGCCCTTCAGCCTGCTCCTGGTTGCTGGGGAATGCAGGTGTGCGGGCATGTCCGGGTGTCCTGCCTCATTTCACCAGGGTCACTTGCTCCTGCTGGTTCCTTCTGTGGCCCCCACCTGGCCTCACAGAGCCCCACATCCTGCCCGTCAACCCCAAGGGGGACGCAAGGCCCTCAGCTCACCCAAGAGAGAACCCCCAACCTCCCTCTGCTCGTCCACCCACCCGCCTCAGCATATAGCACGGCCCAAGGCCCATCCCTGGGCCCTGGCACTGTCACGGTCCCTCTCCTGACCACAGGACCCACTGGCGCTGGTGAGTGCCCAAGCAGTTAGGCCGCTGTCTTTTCTCCCACGGCCAGTGACTTGCAGGGCTGTGCAGGACCCAGGAGTCCTGCTGGCCTGTCCCTCCATAACGTACCAGGGGCAGGGAGTCGCAGAGCTGCACCTCGGAGGTGCTCTGGGGCCTAGCAAGTGCAGGGGACCGGAGGGGGCCTGGGAGCATGCCTGGGGCCACTGGCACATCAGGACAGGGCAGGAGCCCAGGAGGGAGAATCCAAGCACACGGGTAGCAGGCCCGGCCGGCCCTGCCGAGCTCCACTGGGTTGAAGAGCGGCCCAGCAGGGGCTGTGCAGGGCGGGGAAATGGGGACTGCTCCCCAGCCTCACAGCCCCAGCCTGCGGGGCTGAGGGGCTGCCCTGGCCCACAGGGCCCTGGCACACGCGTTTGCACATGGGAAGGGAGGCATCTGCACCTCCAGGCAGCAGTCAGCGGCTGGCAGGGTAGGGAGACTACGGGCCCTGCGGCAGATGAGCAGAGCCCGTGGGAGCACAAGGAGCAGCCGAGGGCTGACGGAGGCCCAGGGACAAGCACGGCTCATCCCAGCTTTGCCTGCCTGGAGAGCCCTGCAGCTGCAGCAAAAAGCCAGGCATCTGCGCTCCCAGGTGGCCGGCCGCACCGCTCCACCCCACAGCAACTCCCTCCTTTGCCCTTCATCCTTCCCCATGCAACCCTGAGAAGGGCTCCAGCGTCCCTGCACACCAGCCCTCAGAGCACCCCTGGGGCTGTGGGCACGTCAGGTGCAGCTGTGTCCTGGCCACCATGGTGTGCACCGTGCAGTGTCTCTGTGCGTGTGGAGAGCGCGGGCGCGTGTGCGGATGCGTGTGCAGCGTCAATGGTGTGCCGGGCTGGCGCACGAGCACTGTGCAGGTGCAGGCCTGGCTGTGCGGGAGGGTCTTGGTGAGTGAGAGGTGTGAGCTGTGTGCGTAGCCGTCCTGTGGAGGGTAATGAAGGAAGGGGCATGTGTCTGTGCGTGTGTCTGTGCGCTGTGCTGAGAACGGGTTAGGCGGTGGTGTGCATGCACGTGCACTCTGTGGCGCGCGTGCCTGCATGCTGCGGCCCGTGTGTGGGCGATATTCTGTTCAGGCTCTACAAAATAACTGGAGGAGCACATGGGTTTGTACAGCTCTTCCTTTCATCTTTCAGGAGCACGCTTCCAGACTTCGCCGCAATAGTCACGTTTCCTCTGCACCACCAGCAAGTCCTGGTCCCTTTCCCTTTGAGCCTGGAGAGTCATCCGCTGCCCAGGGCTAGGGCATGGAAAAGGAACCGTTTGGTTTCAGGCACAGGCAGAAGGGCATGGAAATGCTGCAGGCCTAGCGCAGGGCACATCTTCTGGCCTCTGCCTCTGCTGGCATTCCTATGCTTTCTCGGATGGGCGAGGGGCCCCCTGGGGTGCGAGGCAAGGACATGACCACATGACTACCACGGGCAGGTAATCAGCCTGCACAGGAGTCAGGCGCGGGATGAGACTTTGGCCCAAACTGGCATCAAAGCACACGGCAAGGCCTCCACGTGTGGAGACTTGGGGAGGCAAGGACGGAGCGTGCCTTTGGAAAAGGGAGAGCCAAAGCGTCGCTCCAGGAATCCTGTCACCTTGGGTAGCCCCCATGTTCTGGTCCCACCTGGGAATCCTACCCCTGAGAGCCCAACACCTGCCCCTGGGCTGGAAGGCTGCCTGCTCCCAGGCCACAGCCTCCAAAGCCTGTTGCTCTCCCTCGACGGGTGCCAGCAAAAGACCCCCCCCCTCCCCTCCTCTGGGCTCCTCCTGGGTGTGGAAGGAAGGCCAGTGCAGGGGAAGGCAAAACAGCACCCCCAGCTGGAGAAATTTACCAGAGGAAGCGCTTCTCTTGGGAATTCCTCTGCCGATTCAGCTCTACCCTCTGCTTCCACTCTTCCCGACGCGCTTGGTAAGTCTCCAAGACTTGCAGGGTGTGGCTTGCTCGTACAGAAAGCTGCCTGCAAGAGCAGGGAAAAAGTTCCCTCTCCCCTTCTGGCTGAGGCCCTCCTGCCTCTCCCCTCCACCAGCCCCTGCACACCCGCTCCCGCTGGCGGTGCCCGCAGCCTTCAACTTGCCCCATGCAGCTTGGGGCTGCCTGGCATCGGGGCCTTGCCCAAGGCATTGCCACGTCAACAGAAATCAGGGGACACCATACCCAGCCCCATGGCTCAGGAACTGCGCTTCCTCACACCTCGGACAGGTGCTGCCACTGCACCTTTCCAGGCCGGGGCTGGGGCCGGGGCCGGGGCCCGGGCCCGGGCACACTTACTCTTTGTGCAGCCGCGGCAGTCTCTCGGGCTTCCTCTTCTCTGCTCGGGGCACGAAGGCAGCAGTGCTCGCCTCTTTCCCAAGCGGGGGCCCTGGTGAGGCTGGCCGAACCTCCGGCAGTGGTTCAGCATGCCGCCAAGCCTGCGTTGGCGCCAGAGGACAACTCTGAAGCTGCTTCTCACCTCCCTCACGTGCTCTCAACTCTCAGCACGGGGAGAAGCCAGCCACTACAGGGCCTGTGCGTCCCCCCAGCACACTTGTGTCTGCTTTGCCCTCAGAAAGCCCCATGAGGAGCACAGCGCCAGGCAGGGACCCTGCACTCGTAGCCTGGCCACGCTTCACCACACTTCCCTGCTGGCCCCTCTGCTTACCTGTGCTGCCTTGTGCTGATGCCCGCAAGCAGGAATTGCAGTTCGAGGTCTGCCTTGAGCAGGTCCTTCCTGCTTGCCGTCCTCTTCCGCCTTAGAGGAGCTCTCCCGAATTGTCTGCAGCCGGCTAAAAACACACAAGCCGCGTGAGCTGATTGGAGTTCCGGGTGAGGCTGTTCTGCATCTTGCGCTCACAAGCGGCTCGGGGCCAGCCTCTGCAGCACAAGGCAGTTCTGCTGGAGCATTTGGTGTAGCTGAGTCCTTGCGTTCATGTCAACAGTGAGGAAAGAAAGCCTTGAGCTGCAGCACTGGCAGCGGGCCCAGGAGGCCCTAAGGAAAGCTCGGGATGCCCCGGTGTGGGCCCTCTCTGGGTGGCACAAGGGGAAAACCAATGCCGTTTGCAGCACCCAGAGCCTGCAGAGACCACTAGCCACCTCCTGCCAAAGGCACTGAAGTCAGGGACGTGCTCAGAAAGACTCTGTTTTGGGGTGAAACGGGACTATTAGTGGGGGAGCCACTGTCGGGGAAGGAGGAAGTGTACTAGGCACACAAGCAAGCCCGGCATGTAGTTCTCTCTGGTATGTAGTTCTCTCTGGCACTCCTCCTGTGCCAGACAACCGCCACACCCCTGCCCCTGCCACCCCAGCCCAACAACCTTCGGAAGAAATTCACAGGCATTACGTCCAACCTAAAAAGCAGGGAAAACAGACCCTACTCTCTGCTGCTGGGGCAGGGGCTTCTGACTTTCACATTCCTCTGAGAAGTGCTCTCATTCCCACTGCAACCAAAGGAGGGCCCTTCACACCCATAGGGGAGCAGAAAAACACCCGCCACTGCTGCAGTACTTCTTGCATCAACGCCAGTCCCTGGGACACCACTTGACAACCTCACAGACTTCATACCCACAGAGCGTACAGAAACAGAAACAGCTCCCTCCCTCCCAGAAGCCCAAAAGCACACGGCCACCCGCATGCTTTGCTCCAAGAGCCTCACCTGGCAGCTGGCTTGTTTCCCCTGCTTTCCCATGCCTTTCCTCCCTTCCAGCTGGCCCCAGAGAACGGGGGTGGAGAAAGCCTTTCTCGAGACAGGAGGCGCCCACCACAAGCACTGCCTGGAAGTAGCAAGGCAGAGGAGGCTCCTCAGCAAGCATCGTTCTTTGTCACCATTTGAACAAGAAGGACAGGCAGCTGTGCTCCAGCATCGGACCAAAGAGCCCAATTCCCTTGGAGCTTTGCTCCCAAGCAGGTCTTAGGCCCTTGCTGGCGCACGATCGCGTCCAGCCTTTCCTTTCTGCAGGGCAGTCTTCTGCCCTAGAGTTCTGTGCTGCTTCTACTGCTTTCTCTAGCCCTTAGGCTTCAAAAAGGGGACATGGCTGGCAGGTCCTGGGGACCTCATGCTACTCTCTCCTTTGGCGTGGCTGCAGGCTGGAGGGCAGAGTGTCACACGAGAAGGGGAACAGATTCCTGCCCATCTCTAAGGCGCTCACATGCACAGACTTGCAAGCTAGAGCAGGGCCCCGAGTGCCAGGGCAAAGTGCCCCTCAGCAGTGGCAGCTGCAGTTGGAGCTGCACAACTGCCCCGAGAGCCCCTTCCAGGAGGAGTGCCCCCAGATCTGTCGTGATGAGCAAAGAGAGGCACAGGAGAAGCAGGCCACTAGGCCAGGCACGGCATGTTAAGCTTGCCTCCAGCCCCTCCGCTGCACAGGACAAAAGGAAAACAAACACACCTCTCTCACCAGCCAGCTGGCACTTTACCTTTTCCCTCAGTCTGCTTGTTCTGCTCCCTGTCTTTTGCCGGCCCGCCTTTGGCAGCCTCCCGACACCCTCCGGAGGAAGATGCTGGTCGCACAGGCACAGGCGTGATGACCTCACCCTCACTCCTGGAAACAAGAAAGGGACGAGAGAGACGCTGACAGCAGAGCCTTGCAGAAACCTCCTCTACATGCTTGCCCTCCATCTAGAAAGAGAAAGTCACCAAAAGACTTGTTGGCCGCCCTTCACGTTGCAGTCGGACAGAGTCTACGCAAGAAACAACCCCTTCAAAGAACTCCAAGAGCACAAGGTCACCCTCAGCCTTTTCTCCAAGAGCCTCACCTGGCAGGCAACTTCCTTCCTTTGCTTTTCCACTCCTCCTGCTTTCTCCCCCCAGCACCAGGTGACGCAGGTGGCAAAGGCCTTTCTTGAGCAAGCAGGCACGCAGCAGGAGCACTCCCTGCAGGCAGGAAAGGAGAAGGCTCTGCAGAAAGCGTCTTTGGGAGCACTTGGTCCAGAAGGACAGGCAGATCTGCTCCAGCACCGCATCAAACAGCCTGATCCCCCGGGAGCCGCGCTCTCTAAGAGCTCTTGCTCCCTAGCACGTCCTTGGCACACCTTAGCAGCCTCTTAGCAGTCCACCTTAGCAGCCTCTTAGCAGTCCTCTCCAGGCAATCTTGCTCCCCACCTTCACACGCCCGGCATCCGCCAGAGAGGCAGACCCCCTCCAGCACTGACACCTCGGGCCCAAATGTCCTAAAGCGAAAGAGGAGCTTGCGCTGGCCACCAGGGCGCAGCACCCCGGGGCAAAACTCTCCCAGGCAGCACATCCTGACCAGGGCTCCAACCACCTACCTACTGCCGAGGACCAACGGAACAAACACGCGCACACACACAAACACACGCCCGCCTGCACACCCTCCTCTCGCTCGCCAGTCACCTGTGGCCTGACCTTTTCCGTCCGCCCGCTCTTCCTCTTTCGGGCGTGTCCGGGATCCCTTGCAGGAAGAGGCCACTTGCTGCTTCTCACGGGGAAGCTTCAACTCAAATCTGGAAATGACAAGACGCCACGGTGAAGAGAAGGCACCACTTCCCCTTTGCCTCCTGCCGGCCTTGTACTCAGAAAGAAGGCCTTTCGGGGCACGTGGGGCCCTCCAGGCTCACCCAAGACATGCTTAGGTCACAAACACAGGCCCTGTATGGATCGGGTGCCTTCCACACGATGCCTTTCCTCGGCCAGCCACACACAGCACATTCGGGAACCTTGGCTTTTGGAAGCCTCACCCACGAGAAAGAGACCAGTCACAGGAAAATGTGGCCCCCATTCCTCTCTAGGCCTAAGATTGGTTAGCAGTGCCAAACACCGCCACTATTGCCTGTTCCACCCTGGGGAGACCCCCAGAGTCCCAAGTACTTGCAGACAGCAAGCTAGGAAAGAGTTGCTCCGCAGCAAGTCCTTCCTGAGGAGACAAGCTCCAGCAGGACGCTGCTACCAAGCACGAGCTGAGAAGCAAACGTACCGTGGCAACATGAAGACGCTTCTGGGACCCATGCGGAAAGCCGCGCTCCTTCTTCCTTTTACCACCAGGTGTCTCGTCCCTGGCGTCTGAAACAGACACCGAGGTACGTGAGAGCATGCCAGCGCCATTACTGCCTTGCTCCTAAAGGCAGCAAATCTTTCTTGGGCTCAGGGAAGATGCTGCCCCTGGGACACCCTGAAACAAAGCTGTCTTTCCAAATACTAGCCCTCAACGAGGAAAGCAGAAGATGCCCAGCTCAGAGTGCAGAAGGAGGAACACCGTTGCCAGGCGCTTTGCAAGGGCGAGACTCAAGACGGTCAAGGAGGACGCTCCTTCTCTCTGCCTGGAGACATCAGGCACAGGAGAAGGCGTGTGGTTCGCCAGGGTTTCTGCAGGCTGGCGTTTGCCTCTGGAAGGTCTTGCTCTGCCCCTTCTTGGAAAGACAACTCCTGGCTCAGGCGTGCTCTTAGCCCCACAGTGTCTCCAAGCATTCACATGCTTGCATCCATCGCGTGGAAGAGCAGAAAGAGCCGGCCCTTGCTCGGCCTCTGCCCGGTGGCTAAGACCTGCGGGTGCCAACTCCCTCATGGGGGTGCAAGCAGCTGGGCAGGGCCTGATGAGGGATCTTTGGGAACACAGCCTGACCCAAAGGCCCTGGCCCTGGCCCAGAGAACACGCTGGGCAGAGCCCCCCAAGACAGCAGCAGAGAGAAGGAAGAGACAGGCCCGGGAACCAGTGGCTGGGCTACAGCCTTCTTGCATCTCTCTGAGCAAATCTGCTGGCCCTCTGCAGGAGCGAGCCCTTCAGCTCTGACTGCTTTCACATCGCAGCTGCCTAAGGACACCTGGCAGCTTGCGCTCAAGGACAGGGCCCCACGAGAGAGCTGGGGAAGGGCGTTGGGCTGGCGCAAGGAGACATGCCAAGCAGCGGGCGGATGCACGCGTGGCCCAGAAGAGCCTCGCTCATGCCGCAAGGGCCTCCAGGGGCCCTGGGAAGGCCTGATTAGCGCCAGAGTCATCGACTTACCCCCAGCAGAGCTTCTAGCAGCTTTCCAGTGCCATCCATGCTGAGGAGGAAGTCGTCATAAAACCTCATTGTCACTTCCTTCTTCCGTACAGAAAGAATGCCAATGCCCTTGAAGACAAAGTCCACGTCCTGTCTTTTTGACATGGCCCAGAAGAACGCCATCGCGGTCTCATGTATGGAACACTGCACCGTTGTCAAAGGCATGCGGGCACACACGGAGAGATTCTTGTACTGCAGAGGGACTATTCTTACGTCACCTAGACCGCAGCAAAAGACGAACAACGTCACCTCGGCAGCAGGCTCCAAGAACAAGGGGACAAGACTTTCTGGCAAGACGCTGCTGCTACAGAGCAGGCTCTTGAATCCCCTGCTGCAGCGCCTAGGAGCGGTTTATGGAGTCCCTCCTGGGAAGAGGCCGAGCACTCTGCAAACTCACGGGCTCAGGGGGGCAGCAGTCATTTGGCCAGGGCAGGAAGCAAAAGAAGAAAACTAACCATCCCGTAGGAACCCTTGACCGGAGGGCAGGACAAGGCGGGCAGATGGGTGCAGGGCCCACGACAAAGGGCCCGGCGCCACGCCATTGTGCCCTCTGGCTAAGCCGATGCCACGTCGATAGATACAAGGGCGAAGCAAAGTGCAAGGACGGCACCGCAGCCCGTAAGGACCATTCGGCCCCTCTGGCCCTTGGTAGCCAGCAAAAGTCTCCCTGCGCTGCTGGGGCCAGCAGCCTATCCCTCCCACGCACCCCGCTGCAGGCGTATTACTAGCAAAGCACACCCGGGGGCCCCTCTGAGCACCTGCTCCTGGCTGACCTGTCCAGCTCAAACAAGCCAAAGTTGCTCTCAGGCCACTTTGAGGCGTTCAGCCATGTCTTCAGAGCAGTTGGCCTGCCCCTCAAGCTTGGGGCAAGGGCAGGCAAAGGTTTTTAACCTGTCTTCTTACCAGGAATGTCTTCTTGAGCGCCCCTGGCCTGGTATTCCTGGGCAACAACCTCCGAAATACGAAACATGGGTCTCCGAACGATCGAAAGCTCCCCGTTCACGGAGCACTCGGAGTGCTGAAGAACATAGAACACCCCCACTCCTAGTATCTTGACACCCTGAGAACAGCAGCAAAGAGGGAGAGAAGGAACAAGCATCAGTAGCCTGGAGACACAAAAACTGTCCGATGGCTTGCCAGAGCGTGGGGGCTGCTGCTCTGCGCCCTGCCCACCCCTAGCATGCCGAGGGCAAGATGGGCCACTTGGGAAAGCTTTGGAGAGAAAGCACATACTCCAGACCTTTCTTTCCTCTTGCTCCTCTGCTCTCCTCAAAAATCTCTTTGCACAAGCAACAGCAGAGACAACATTCCTCCCCTCCATACAGGTGGCGGGGGGGGTGGCGGGGAGGGGAGCAGGGGGCATTTCCAACAGTGGGCACCAAGTCCTTGGCACTCTGTGGCACAGGGATGTCAGGGCCAGGCAAACCACCAGCATTTCAGGAGGGGAGGAACAGGACACAAGACCCACCTTGTTCTCTGCCAAGCGCTCTAGAATGTATTCTGAGACGCTGTCCCAAATGCTAACAATCTCTGGAAAGCAAGGCAAAGAGGTATCATGCGCCAAGTCGGCAAGCTCACTACCTTTCAGCACCCCGCTCCCCAGGCAGGTGGCAAGTGCAGGTGAGATGAAACGTACTGCCACCCCAAGCCAAAACACGCAAGGCGCTCCCCAGGACGGCCCTTCCGGACCTCAGCCGCAAGGACACTGCAGGGACGCCTCCGCCCACTTCTAAGCAAGGCTCCTGTCCTTTCAGGTGGCCATGCCAAAGGGCGACCCACCCGCTCGGGAAACGGGGACTAGGTTCCCACAGCAGCGAGAAGACCGTGCAGTGCCTACCCACAGGAGTCACCCACGCTCAGGGCAGCCCCAGCTGCCTCCCCTGCAGGGACCATTTTCACCTCCATTCAACGCCTGCACACACACACGCTCTGCACGGCCACCCGAGCAGCCCCAGCCCTTTCAGCCAGCTGCCAGCTCAGGGCACGCAATCCCCACTGCGAGGCAACCCACGGCTTCTGCCTGCACGTGCCCTGGAAGGCACGGGCAGAGGAAGCTCCTCAGGACAACGAGCCAGCCGGCCCGGCTGCCAAACTCACCCCTGGGCTGCCAACGGTCGAGCGGCCTGCTCTCCCGTGCCACCCACTCGCCCTGCCCAGCCCTCCCCTACAGAGCCCAGCGCTTCCATTGCCTGTCTCGCAGCTCATACCGTCTACAGCCTTACCGTAACGGTTGAGATTCCTGAGCGTTGGAAACATGTCATGCCACAGTTTCGCCATCTTCGCGCCCCCTCGCGCTCAATGGGGCCCTGTAGCAGGAGGGTGACGAGGAAACTTCTCCTCCCAGGAGCCGCCTCCTCCTCCTCCTCTGCACTTCCCCAGGTAGGCTCCAGCGCTGTTGCGCGGCCTCCCTTCGCCCTCTCGGTGCGCTGCAAAGCAGCTCCTCCAGAGAAGAGCGGTGGCGAGAGCAGCCCCAGCACCTGCATGTGCCAAGGCCTCGCAGGGAAGTGTGGGCAGGGCTCGGGGGCCCCGTGGCGGGAGGGGAGCTGTGACTGTGATGCGGCATGTCCCACTGTGAGCCCAGCCCGTGTCACCAAGGGGCTCACAGGCACCCTTACCGTCCAAAGCATTTCTCTTGGGCCCACAGGAGGGGCAATTTCACAGCCCCAGAGCAGCCAGACCGCAAAGGGGTTTCAGCAGGTCTCCGCTCTGACCTCCTGCTGCAAGTGCGGCTGACCAGAGCAGACTTCCCAGGCCCGGGCGCCACTGAGGGGCCACTGGCTCCATGGATTCCCCCACCACCCCGGGCCCCGGGGCCAGTCCTCCACCACCCTTAGGCTACAGCGCTTTTCCCCGTCTCTCATGGCAATTGCCCCCACTGCCACTACTGCCATTGCCCATCCTCCCGGCCCCCCCCACCCGGCACCTCTGGGAAGGCTCTGCCTCCACCCTCTCACCCCCCTCCCGTTAGGCCCCTGCCGCCTGATCCTCTTGCGCCTTCTCTTCTCCCGGCTCAACAGCCCCACGCCCTCAGCCTCTCCTCGCACTGCTGGGCTCCAGCTGCCCACCAGCTCCCAGCCCGCCCCACAACGAACGGCTCCTCCAGGGCCACGCTCCCTTCCTGGTGTCCCTGCCCCCCTGCAGCTCCCCCACGGGCCACAGTCCCCTCAGAGGCGCACCTCCTCTGGCATGAAGCGCCTCCTTCCAAAAGTACCTCTCCAGCCATGTCCCCAGCAACGGCTCCTTGCACGGCTCGCCTTCGCTTCCTTCTGCTTTTCTCCAGAAACACGCCTCTGCACCCTTCTCCTCACGAGTGCCCCTTCGTGTGGCCTCCTGTGGCTCCACGGAGGCCGCCCCCAGCTGCGGGATCTGCGGCCCTGCCGCCGCATGCCCCAGGCAGGGGCCGGGCCTCGGTGCCCCGCTCCTCCCTCCCTCCCTCCCTGCCTGCCTGCCTGCCTGCCTGCCTGCCCGCCCGCTGCCCCAGCGTTGGGGGAAAGCCTTGCCCGGGCCCTGGGCGGCGCTGCGGGCTCCCTGCTGTGCCCAGAGCCCCCGGCCCCGCACGGGCAGCCCCGAGCAGCACGCCCAGGTGGCACTGCTTGCTGCGCAGTAAGGACTGGTGCCAGGGACTGTCGGGGATGGGGGAGGCCCCACTGCCCGCGGGGAGGCGGGAGGCAGGCAGTGTTGAGCCGGGGCCCGGCAGCCCACCGGGAGCTGGTGGGGGTGTGGGGCAGAGCCATAGCAAGGGAAGGGGCCAGAGTGCAGGAGGCAATCCCAGGTGCCCCCTCCACGAGCAGAGGGGCCTGGGAGAAGGCAGGGGGTCAGGGCCGGGCCGGGGGCTGGTGGCCGGGTGCTTGGCAGCGCCATGCTGACCTGCTCATGCCAGGGCATGGCTGCTTTGCGCCGATTGCAGGCAGTGTCCCCCCGCGGAGGAGCTGGCCCCTGCTGGCTTCCCCTTGGGCCATGCAGCTGCCTGCCAGTGCTCAAGGTCCCGCCGGGGCTCCAGCGACGCTGGGAGAGGTGCCGAGGGGGCACCGGCTGCTGCTAGCAACGTCCCGGGGACCCCTGAGGCAGTGGCTGGTGCTGAGGGAAGGGCAGCGGGCAAGGAGCCGCAGGCAGCACTTGTTTGACCCATGCGTTGCCTCTGCTTGCAGGCCACACTGCCCAAGGCATTGGGACTTGAGCGCGGCAGCCAGGCGAGGCAGGGCAGCTGCCGCTGAGGCAGCAGAGCCAAGCCCCAAGCCCCTCCGCTCGGTGAGGCTTGGGAAGGGCAGAGCTGGGAGAAGCTGGTGCCCCTCAAACCTCGTTCTCCCAGCAGAGCAGAGGGCACGTAAGGCAGCGCTTTCAGCCAGTGAAAATTGCTGGCTCATGCCTTCCTTTTTCAGAGGCCTGGTTTGCGCAAGGCCAGCGGTGCTGCCTGCCCACCAGTGCCCACCCAGGCTGCGGTCGGAGGAGACCTGCTCCTTGCATTGGTCCCGACCAGAGTTCGGCACCAGAAGACACAGCCCCTGAGGGGGCACCGCAGCACACAAGTGTGGCTTGGCATGCCTGGCTCACCAGCAGAAAGGGACCATGCAGACTAAGGTGGAGTCAATCAGCCAGAACGGAGCACAGAGCAACAATACAGTTGAAAACACAAAGCCTAGCTAAGTGTGTGTGAGGTTCCCCGTGGGGAGCCCCGTGATGCTTCTGGGGAGGCCTTGGGCAGGGAGGTGCCTCCTGCCGAGGCCCCCGGCAGCTGGGATGCCGGCTGCAGGGCTTTCGGCAGCTCCAGCTTCCCTCTTCCTGCCCTGCCAGGGGTGAAGGCCAGGCTGCCTGCAGGGATGGGCTACTGCCGCCCCCAGGCCTCCTGAGGAGGGGCAGTGCAGCCCCAAAACCGCCTTGCAAAGCCGGCAGCCCTGGGCGTGGGCTGAGGTGGGTGCCAGGGTGCACGCTGGAGCGCAGACTCTGGGATCCACAGGCCTCCAAGGCCAGGGCCTGCAGGGCCAGGGCAGGGATGATGAGGCTCTGGGGCTCTGACCCTGCAAGAGAGACCGCAGGAACACCTTGTGCCGGCCCTGGGCTGAGAGCAGAGGGGAGCAGGAGGCTTCGTGGCCTCCACGCCCCAAACCAACAGCAAATTTGTGCCCAAAAGCTCTCAGAGGAGGCTTCAGTCCCGGTCAGCTGCCCGTGTCCTGCACTGATTTCGTATGCTCAAACCTTGTGATGGGCAGAAGGCAACATGCTTGTACCCCAAGGCAGCCCCCTTTAGTGGCCAAGCCAAGGACCTGCTCTTAGCATCACTGCAGGAGTAACCGTCTAATTAAAGGCTTGCAATTAGCCCACCTCCAATTAGTGCACAGCAACTCAAACAAAGGGTCTTCTTAAAGGACAAGTCTCCTTAATGCAACCTAAATGGTCCTACGTTCCCTGTGCAGGGGCGACCCTTCTACATCCCCCACCGCCAAGGCTGCGGCGCACATGGGCATGGGCATGGGCATTGGCTTCAGGGTCCCAGCTCCTTCCTCAGTGGGAGGCGGCTGCTGCTGGTGGCTTCCTCCATCGCATAGTTGGGCTGACACTATTAAGCCTGCTCCTAATAGGCTCTCTTAAGGCTAATAATGTGGCATACATAGCCAACAAATGCTAGAAGGAGTCACCAAAACTAAAGCAGCACTTTAAAATGCAACTCCTACATTTAGCATCGAGGAAATAAGCCCCTCCACCTTACTCCCAATTTGACACTCTCGGGAGAGTGCTTTAGGGGATGCTAATGCGTGTTTTGCCCTTCCTTGCTCCAACACGGGTCAGGCTCAGCACAGTGGAGAGGGAAAGACTCTGGCGGGGCGGAGGGGGTGGGGTGCGAGCTTTGTGCTCGCCCAGGGCCCTGCACTGGCCCCCTCCTCTGTCCTGCCCCTGAACACCCCAGACTACGTTGGCTACAGTCGCCTGCTCCTTGCCAGGCCTTTGTGTTGACTCTGATGAGCCTTTGGGCGTTTCATGTCACTCTAGGAGCTGGAAGAGAGCCTGCCTCATGACACGGGGTTGCAAGGAGAGCCACTGGCCGTGGAAGAGGACTGCTTGCCTGGCCTCGCTCAGGAGTCCCATCCTGCCCACCCCGGGCATCTCTCTCTTTCCTGCCCGCTGACACGGTCTTTCTCCGGAGGGAAGCAGTGAGGCTACATCTCCGCACAGTGCTGGGTGGCCTGGGGAAGGCCGGGCACATGCCAAGCGGGGAGCTGGACACAGGTCTCCACCGAGTGCTGTCGGGGGGCTGGCACCGGTGCCTGGGGCACGTGTGCTCCAGGCACTTCCCAAATAAGCTCCACTGGTGCGGCCTCCTCTTCACCTGGATGTTGAGTTCCAGGGCCTCCTGCCACGCCTCCTCCAGCAGGAACAGGGCCTGCGCAGGCGTACTGCTTTCCTGCCCTTCAGCCTGCTCCTGGTTGCTGGGGAATGCAGGTGTGCGGGCATGTCCGGGTGTCCTGCCTCATTTCACCAGGGTCACTTGCTCCTGCTGGTTCCTTCTGTGGCCCCCACCTGGCCTCACAGAGCCCCACATCCTGCCCGTCAACCCCAAGGGGGACACAAGGCCCTCAGCTCACCCAAGAGAGAACCCCCAACCTCCCTCTGCTCGTCCACCCACCCGCCTCAGCATATAGCACGGCCCAAGGCCCATCCCTGGGCCCTGGCACTGTCACGGTCCCTCTCCTGACCACAGGACCCACTGGCGCTGGTGAGTGCCCAAGCAGTTAGGCCGCTGTCTTTTCTCCCACGGCCAGTGACTTGCAGGGCTGTGCAGGACCCAGGAGTCCTGCTGGCCTGTCCCTCCATAACGTACCAGGGGCAGGGAGTCGCAGAGCTGCACCTCGGAGGTGCTCTGGGGCCTAGCAAGTGCAGGGGACCGGAGGGGGCCTGGGAGCATGCCTGGGGCCACTGGCACATCAGGACAGGGCAGGAGCCCAGGAGGGAGAATCCAAGCACACGGGTAGCAGGCCCGGCCGGCCCTGCCGAGCTCCACTGGGTTGAAGAGCGGCCCAGCAGGGGCTGTGCAGGGCGGGGAAATGGGGACTGCTCCCCAGCCTCACAGCCCCAGCCTGCGGGGCTGAGGGGCTGCCCTGGCCCACAGGGCCCTGGCCCACGCGTTTGCACATGGGAAGGGAGGCATCTGCACCTCCAGGCAGCAGTCAGCGGCTGGCAGGGTAGGGAGACTACGGGCCCTGCGGCAGATGAGCAGAGCCCGTGGGAGCACAAGGAGCAGCCGAGGGCTGACGGAGGCCCAGGGACAAGCACGGCTCATCCCAGCTTTGCCTGCCTGGAGAGCCCTGCAGCTGCAGCAAAAAGCCAGGCATCTGCGCTCCCAGGTGGCCGGCCGCACCGCTCCACCCCACAGCAACTCCCTCCTTTGCCCTTCACCCTTCCCCATGCAACCCTGAGAAGGGCTCCAGCGTCCCTGCACACCAGCCCTCAGAGCACCCCTGGGGCTGTGGGCACGTCAGGTGCAGCTGTGTCCTGGCCACCATGGTGTGCACCGTGCAGTGTCTCTGTGCGTGTGGAGAGCGCGGGCGCGTGTGCGGATGCGTGTGCAGCGTCAATGGTGTGCCGGGCTGGCGCACGTGCACTGTGCAGGTGCAGGCCTGGCTGTGCGGGAGGGTCTTGGTGAGTGAGAGGTGTGAGCTGTGTGCGTAGCCGTCCTGTGGAAGGTAATGAAGGAAGGGGCATGTGTCTGTGCGTGTGTCTGTGCGCTGTGCTGAGAACGGGTTAGGCGGTGGTGTGCATGCACGTGCACTCTGTGGCGCGCGTGCCTGCATGCTGTGGCCCGTGTGTGGGCGATATTCTGTTCAGGCTCTACAAAATAACTGGAGGAGCACGTGGGTTTGTACAGCTCTTCCTTTCATCTTTCAGGAGCACGCTTCCAGACTTCGCCGCAATAGTCACGTTTCCTCTGCACCACCAGCAAGTCCTGGTCCCTTTCCCTTTGAGCCTGGAGAGTCATCCGCTGCCCAGGGCTAGGGCATGGAAAAGGAACCGTTTGGTTTCAGGCACAGGCAGAAGGGCACGGAAATGCTGCAGGCCTAGCGCAGGGCACATCTTCTGGCCTCTGCCTCTGCTGGCATTCCTATGCTTTCTCGGATGGGCGAGGGGCCCCCTGGGGTGCGAGGCAAGGACATGACCACATGACTACCACGGGCAGGTAATCAGCCTGCACAGGAGTCAGGCGCGGGATGAGACTTTGGCCCAAACTGGCATCAAAGCACACGGCAAGGCCTCCACGTGTGGAGACTTGGGGAGGCAAGGACGGAGCGTGCCTTTGGAAAAGGGAGAGCCAAAGCGTCGCTCCAGGAATCCTGTCACCTTGGGTAGCCCCCGTGTTCTGGTCCCACCTGGGAATCCTACCCCTGAGAGCCCAACACCTGCCCCTGGGCTGGAAGGCTGCCTGCTCCCAGGCCACAGCCTCCAAAGCCTGTTGCTCTCCCTCGACGGGTGCCAGCAAAAGACCCCCCCCCCTCCCCTCCTCTGGGCTCCTCCTGGGTGTGGAAGGAAGGCCAGTGCAGGGGAAGGCAAAACAGCACCCCCAGCTGGAGAAATTTACCAGAGGAAGCGCTTCTCTTGGGAATTCCTCTGCCGATTCAGCTCTACCCTCTGCTTCCACTCTTCCCGACGCGCTTGGTAAGTCTCCAAGACTTGCAGGGTGTGGCTTGCTCGTACAGAAAGCTGCCTGCAAGAGCAGGGAAAAAGTTCCCTCTCCCCTTCTGGCTGAGGCCCTCCTGCCTCTCCCCTCCACCAGCCCCTGCACACCCGCTCCCGCTGGCGGTGCCCGCAGCCTTCAACTTGCCCCATGCAGCTTGGGGCTGCCTGGCATCGGGGCCTTGCCCAAGGCATTGCCACGTCAACAGAAATCAGGGGACACCATACCCAGCCCCATGGCTCAGGAACTGCGCTTCCTCACACCTCGGACAGGTGCTGCCACTGCACCTTTCCAGGCCGGGGCTGGGGCCGGGGCCGGGGCCCGGGCCCGGGCACACTTACTCTTTGTGCAGCCGCGGCAGTCTCTCGGGCTTCCTCTTCTCTGCTCGGGGCACGAAGGCAGCAGTGCTCGCCTCTTTCCCAAGCGGGGGCCCTGGTGAGGCTGGCCGAACCTCCGGCAGTGGTTCAGCATGCCGCCAAGCCTGCGTTGGCGCCAGAGGACAACTCTGAAGCTGCTTCTCACCTCCCTCACGTGCTCTCAACTCTCAGCACGGGGAGAAGCCAGCCACTACAGGGCCTGTGCGTCCCCCCAGCACACTTGTGTCTGCTTTGCCCTCAGAAAGCCCCATGAGGAGCACAGCGCCAGGCAGGGACCCTGCACTCGTAGCCTGGCCACGCTTCACCACACTTCCCTGCTGGCCCCTCTGCTTACCTGTGCTGCCTTGTGCTGATGCCCGCAAGCAGGAATTGCAGTTCGAGGTCTGCCTTGAGCAGGTCCTTCCTGCTTGCCGTCCTCTTCCGCCTTAGAGGAGCTCTCCCGAATTGTCTGCAGCCGGCTAAAAACACACAAGCCGCGTGAGCTGATTGGAGTTCCGGGTGAGGCTGTTCTGCATCTTGCGCTCACAAGCGGCTCGGGGCCAGCCTCTGCAGCACAAGGCAGTTCTGCTGGAGCATTTGGTGTAGCTGAGTCCTTGCGTTCATGTCAACAGTGAGGAAAGAAAGCCTTGAGCTGCAGCACTGGCAGCGGGCCCAGGAGGCCCTAAGGAAAGCTCGGGATGCCCCGGTGTGGGCCCTCTCTGGGTGGCACAAGGGGAAAACCAATGCCGTTTGCAGCACCCAGAGCCTGCAGAGACCACTAGCCACCTCCTGCCAAAGGCACTGAAGTCAGGGACGTGCTCAGAAAGACTCTGTTTTGGGGTGAAACGGGACTATTAGTGGGGGAGCCACTGTCGGGGAAGGAGGAAGTGTACTAGGCACACAAGCAAGCCCGGCATGTAGTTCTCTCTGGTATGTAGTTCTCTCTGGCACTCCTCCTGTGCCAGACAACCGCCACACCCCTGCCCCTGCCACCCCAGCCCAACAACCTTCGGAAGAAATTCACAGGCATTACGTCCAACCTAAAAAGCAGGGAAAACAGACCCTACTCTCTGCTGCTGGGGCAGGGGCTTCTGACTTTCACATTCCTCTGAGAAGTGCTCTCATTCCCACTGCAACCAAAGGAGGGCCCTTCACACCCATAGGGGAGCAGAAAAACACCCGCCACTGCTGCAGTACTTCTTGCATCAACGCCAGTCCCTGGGACACCACTTGACAACCTCACAGACTTCATACCCACAGAGCGTACAGAAACAGAAACAGCTCCCTCCCTCCCAGAAGCCCAAAAGCACACGGCCACCCGCATGCTTTGCTCCAAGAGCCTCACCTGGCAGCTGGCTTGTTTCCCCTGCTTTCCCATGCCTTTCCTCCCTTCCAGCTGGCCCCAGAGAACGGGGGTGGAGAAAGCCTTTCTCGAGACAGGAGGCGCCCACCACAAGCACTGCCTGGAAGTAGCAAGGCAGAGGAGGCTCCTCAGCAAGCATCGTTCTTTGTCACCATTTGAACAAGAAGGACAGGCAGCTGTGCTCCAGCATCGGACCAAAGAGCCCAATTCCCTTGGAGCTTTGCTCCCAAGCAGGTCTTAGGCCCTTGCTGGCGCACGATCGCGTCCAGCCTTTCCTTTCTGCAGGGCAGTCTTCTGCCCTAGAGTTCTGTGCTGCTTCTACTGCTTTCTCTAGCCCTTAGGCTTCAAAAAGGGGACATGGCTGGCAGGTCCTGGGGACCTCATGCTACTCTCTCCTTTGGCGTGGCTGCAGGCTGGAGGGCAGAGTGTCACACGAGAAGGGGAACAGATTCCTGCCCATCTCTAAGGCGCTCACATGCACAGACTTGCAAGCTAGAGCAGGGCCCCGAGTGCCAGGGCAAAGTGCCCCTCAGCAGTGGCAGCTGCAGTTGGAGCTGCACAACTGCCCCGAGAGCCCCTTCCAGGAGGAGTGCCCCCAGATCTGTCGTGATGAGCAAAGAGAGGCACAGGAGAAGCAGGCCACTAGGCCCGGCACGGCATGTTAAGCTTGCCTCCAGCCCCTCCGCTGCACAGGACAAAAGGAAAACAAACACACCTCTCTCACCAGCCAGCTGGCACTTTACCTTTTCCCTCAGTCTGCTTGTTCTGCTCCCTGTCTTTTGCCGGCCCGCCTTTGGCAGCCTCCCGACACCCTCCGGAGGAAGATGCTGGTCGCACAGGCACAGGCGTGATGACCTCACCCTCACTCCTGGAAACAAGAAAGGGACGAGAGAGACGCTGACAGCAGAGCCTTGCAGAAACCTCCTCTACATGCTTGCCCTCCATCTAGAAAGAGAAAGTCACCAAAAGACTTGTTGGCCGCCCTTCACGTTGCAGTCGGACAGAGTCTACGCAAGAAACAACCCCTTCAAAGAACTCCAAGAGCACAAGGTCACCCTCAGCCTTTTCTCCAAGAGCCTCACCTGGCAGGCAACTTCCTTCCTTTGCTTTTCCACTCCTCCTGCTTTCTCCCCCCAGCACCAGGTGACGCAGGTGGCAAAGGCCTTTCTTGAGCAAGCAGGCACGCAGCAGGAGCACTCCCTGCAGGCAGGAAAGGAGAAGGCTCTGCAGAAAGCGTCTTTGGGAGCACTTGGTCCAGAAGGACAGGCAGATCTGCTCCAGCACCGCATCAAACAGCCTGATCCCCCGGGAGCCGCGCTCTCTAAGAGCTCTTGCTCCCTAGCACGTCCTTGGCACACCTTAGCAGCCTCTTAACAGTCCACCTTAGCAGCCTCTTAGCAGTCCTCTCCAGGCAATCTTGCTCCCCACCTTCACACGCCCGGCATCCGCCAGAGAGGCAGACCCCCTCCAGCACTGACACCTCGGGCCCAAATGTCCTAAAGCGAAAGAGGAGCTTGCGCTGGCCACCAGGGCGCAGCACCCCGGGGCAAAACTCTCCCAGGCAGCACATCCTGACCAGGGCTCCAACCACCTACCTACTGCCGAGGACCAACGGAACAAACACGCGCACACACACAAACACACGCCCGCCTGCACACCCTCCTCTCGCTCGCCAGTCACCTGTGGCCTGACCTTTTCCGTCCGCCCGCTCTTCCTCTTTCGGGCGTGTCCGGGATCCCTTGCAGGAAGAGGCCACTTGCTGCTTCTCACGGGGAAGCTTCAACTCAAATCTGGAAATGACAAGACGCCACGGTGAAGAGAAGGCACCACTTCCCCTTTGCCTCCTGCCGGCCTTGTACTCAGAAAGAAGGCCTTTCGGGGCACGTGGGGCCCTCCAGGCTCACCCAAGACATGCTTAGGTCACAAACACAGGCCCTGTATGGATCGGGTGCCTTCCACACGATGCCTTTCCTCGGCCAGCCACACACAGCACATTCGGGAACCTTGGCTTTTGGAAGCCTCACCCACGAGAAAGAGACCAGTCACAGGAAAATGTGGCCCCCATTCCTCTCTAGGCCTAAGATTGGTTAGCAGTGCCAAACACCGCCACTATTGCCTGTTCCACCCTGGGGAGACCCCCAGAGTCCCAAGTACTTGCAGACAGCAAGCTAGGAAAGAGTTGCTCCGCAGCAAGTCCTTCCTGAGGAGACAAGCTCCAGCAGGACGCTGCTACCAAGCACGAGCTGAGAAGCAAACGTACCGTGGCAACATGAAGACGCTTCTGGGACCCATGCGGAAAGCCGCGCTCCTTCTTCCTTTTACCACCAGGTGTCTCGTCCCTGGCGTCTGAAACAGACACCGAGGTACGTGAGAGCATGCCAGCGCCATTACTGCCTTGCTCCTAAAGGCAGCAAATCTTTCTTGGGCTCAGGGAAGATGCTGCCCCTGGGACACCCTGAAACAAAGCTGTCTTTCCAAATACTAGCCCTCAACGAGGAAAGCAGAAGATGCCCAGCTCAGAGTGCAGAAGGAGGAACACCGTTGCCAGGCGCTTTGCAAGGGCGAGACTCAAGACGGTCAAGGAGGACGCTCCTTCTCTCTGCCTGCAGACATCAGGCACAGGAGAAGGCGTGTGGTTCGCCAGGGTTTCTGCAGGCTGGCGTTTGCCTCTGGAAGGTCTTGCTCTGCCCCTTCTTGGAAAGACAACTCCTGGCTCAGGCGTGCTCTTAGCCCCACAGTGTCTCCAAGCATTCACATGCTTGCATCCATCGCGTGGAAGAGCAGAAAGAGCCGGCCCTTGCTCGGCCTCTGCCCGGTGGCTAAGACCTGCGGGTGCCAACTCCCTCATGGGGGTGCAAGCAGCTGGGCAGGGCCTGATGAGGGATCTTTGGGAACACAGCCTGACCCAAAGGCCCTGGCCCTGGCCCAGAGAACACGCTGGGCAGAGCCCCCCAAGACAGCAGCAGAGAGAAGGAAGAGACAGGCCCGGGAACCAGTGGCTGGGCTACAGCCTTCTTGCATCTCTCTGAGCAAATCTGCTGGCCCTCTGCAGGAGCGAGCCCTTCAGCTCTGACTGCTTTCACATCGCAGCTGCCTAAGGACACCTGGCAGCTTGCGCTCAAGGACAGGGCCCCACGAGAGAGCTGGGGAAGGGCGTTGGGCTGGCGCAAGGAGACATGCCAAGCAGCGGGCGGATGCACGCGTGGCCCAGAAGAGCCTCGCTCATGCCGCAAGGGCCTCCAGGGGCCCTGGGAAGGCCTGATTAGCGCCAGAGTCATCGACTTACCCCCAGCAGAGCTTCTAGCAGCTTTCCAGTGCCATCCATGCTGAGGAGGAAGTCGTCATAAAACCTCATTGTCACTTCCTTCTTCCGTACAGAAAGAATGCCAATGCCCTTGAAGACAAAGTCCACGTCCTGTCTTTTTGACATGGCCCAGAAGAACGCCATCGCGGTCTCATGTATGGAACACTGCACCGTTGTCAAAGGCATGCGGGCACACACGGAGAGATTCTTGTACTGCAGAGGGACTATTCTTACGTCACCTAGACCGCAGCAAAAGACGAACAACGTCACCTCGGCAGCAGGCTCCAAGAACAAGGGGACAAGACTTTCTGGCAAGACGCTGCTGCTACAGAGCAGGCTCTTGAATCCCCTGCTGCAGCGCCTAGGAGCGGTTTATGGAGTCCCTCCTGGGAAGAGGCCGAGCACTCTGCAAACTCACGGGCTCAGGGGGGCAGCAGTCATTTGGCCAGGGCAGGAAGCAAAAGAAGAAAACTAACCATCCCGTAGGAACCCTTGACCGGAGGGCAGGACAAGGCGGGCAGATGGGTGCAGGGCCCACGACAAAGGGCCCGGCGCCACGCCATTGTGCCCTCTGGCTAAGCCGATGCCACGTCGATAGATACAAGGGCGAAGCAAAGTGCAAGGACGGCACCGCCGCCCGTAAGGACCATTCGGCCCCTCTGGCCCTTGGTAGCCAGCAAAAGTCTCCCTGCGCTGCTGGGGCCAGCGGCCTATCCCTCCCACGCACCCCGCTGCAGGCGTATTACTAGCAAAGCACACCCGGGGGCCCCTCTGAGCACCTGCTCCTGGCTGGCCTGTCCAGCTCAAACAAGCCAAAGTTGCTCTCAGGCCACTTTGAGGCGTTCAGCCACGTCTTCAGAGCAGTTGGCCTGCCCCTCAAGCTTGGGGCAAGGGCAGGCAAAGGTTTTTAACCTGTCTTCTTACCAGGAATGTCTTCTTGAGCGCCCCTGGCCTGGTATTCCTGGGCAACAACCTCCGAAATACGAAACATGGGTCTCCGAACGATCGAAAGCTCCCCGTTCACGGAGCACTCGGAGTGCTGAAGAACATAGAACACCCCCACTCCTAGTATCTTGACACCCTGAGAACAGCAGCAAAGAGGGAGAGAAGGAACAAGCATCAGTAGCCTGGAGACACAAAAACTGTCCGATGGCTTGCCAGAGCGTGGGGGCTGCTGCTCTGCGCCCTGCCCACCCCTAGCATGCCGAGGGCAAGATGGGCCACTTGGGAAAGCTTTGGAGAGAAAGCACGTACTCCAGACCTTTCTTTCCTCTTGCTCCTCTGCTCTCCTCAAAAATCTCTTTGCACAAGCAACAGCAGAGACAACATTCCTCCCCTCCATACAGGTGGCGGGAGGGGGTGGCGGGGAGGGGAGCAGGGGGCATTTCCAACAGTGGGCACCAAGTCCTTGGCACTCTGTGGCACAGGGATGTCAGGGCCAGGCAAACCGCCAGCATTTCAGGAGGGGAGGAACAGGACACAAGACCCACCTTGTTCTCTGCCAAGCGCTCTAGAATGTATTCTGAGACGCTGTCCCAAATGCTAACAATCTCTGGAAAGCAAGGCAAAGAGGTATCATGCGCCAAGTCAGCAAGCTCACTACCTTTCAGCACCCCGCTCCCCAGGCAGGTGGCAAGTGCAGGTGAGATGAAACGTACCGCCACCCCAAGCCAAAACACGCAAGGCGCTCCCCAGGACGGCCCTTCCGGACCTCAGCCGCAAGGACACTGCAGGGACGCCTCCGCCCACTTCTAAGCAAGGCTCCTGTCCTTTCAGGTGGCCATGCCAAAGGGCGACCCACCCGCTCGGGAAACGGGGACTAGGTTCCCACAGCAGCGAGAAGACCGTGCAGTGCCTACCCACAGGAGTCACCCACGCTCAGGGCAGCCCCAGCTGCCTCCCCTGCAGGGACCATTTTCACCTCCATTCAACGCCTGCACACACACACGCTCTGCACGGCCACCCGAGCAGCCCCAGCCCTTTCAGCCAGCTGCCAGCTCAGGGCACGCAATCCCCACTGCGAGGCAACCCACGGCTTCTGCCTGCACGTGCCCTGGAAGGCACGGGCAGAGGAAGCTCCTCAGGACAACGAGCCAGCCGGCCCGGCTGCCAAACTCACCCCTGGGCTGCCAACGGTCGAGCGGCCTGCTCTCCCGTGCCACCCACTCGCCCTGCCCAGCCCTCCCCTACAGAGCCCAGCGCTTCCATTGCCTGTCTCGCAGCTCATACCGTCTACAGCCTTACCGTAACGGTTGAGATTCCTGAGCGTTGGAAACATGTCATGCCACAGTTTCGCCATCTTCGCGCCCCCTCGCGCTCAATGGGGCCCTGTAGCAGGAGGGTGACGAGGAAACTTCTCCTCCCAGGAGCCGCCTCCGCCTCCTCCTCTGCACTTCCCCAGGTAGGCTCCAGCGCTGTCGCGCGGCCTCCCTTCGCCCTCTCGGTGCGCTGCAAAGCAGCTCCTCCAGAGAAGAGCGGTGGCGAGAGCAGCCCCAGCACCTGCACGTGCCAAGGCCTCGCAGGGAAGTGTGGGCAGGGCTCGGGGGCCCCGTGGCGGGAGGGGAGCTGTGACTGTGATGCGGCATGTCCCACTGTGAGCCCAGCCTGTGTCACCAAGGGGCTCACAGGCACCCTTACCGTCCAAAGCATTTCTCTTGGGCCCACAGGAGGGGCAATTTCACAGCCCCAGAGCAGCCAGACCACAAAGGGGTTTCAGCAGGTCTCCGCTCTGACCTCCTGCTGCAAGTGCGGCTGACCAGAGCAGACTTCCCAGGCCCGGGCGCCACTGAGGGGCCACTGGCTCCATGGATTCCCCCACCACCCCGGGCCCCTGGGCCAGTGCTCCACCACCCTTAGGCTACAGCGCTTTTCCCCGTCTCTCATGGCAATTGCCCCCACTGCCACTACTGCCATTGCCCATCCTCCCGGCCCCCCCCACCCGGCACCTCTGGGAAGGCTCTGCCTCCACCCTCTCACCCCCCTCCCGTTAGGCCCCTGCCGCCTGATCCTCTTGCGCCTTCTCTTCTCCCGGCTCAACAGCCCCACGCCCTCAGCCTCTCCTCGCACTGCTGGGCTCCAGCTGCCCACCAGCTCCCAGCCCGCCCCACAACGAACGGCTCCTCCAGGGCCACGCTCCCTTCCTGGTGTCCCTGCCCCCCTGCAGCTCCCCCACGGGCCACAGTCCCCTCAGAGGCGCACCTCCTCTGGCATGAAGCGCCTCCTTCCAAAAGTACCTCTCCAGCCATGTCCCCAGCAACGGCTCCTTGCACGGCTCACCTTCGCTTCCTTCTGCTTTTCTCCAGAAACACGCCTCTGCACCCTTCTCCTCACGAGTGCCCCTTCGTGTGGCCTCCTGTGGCTCCACGGAGGCCGCCCCCAGCTGCGGGATCTGCGGCCCTGCCGCCGCATGCCCCAGGCAGGGGCCGGGCCTCGGTGCCCCGCTCCTCCCTCCCTCCCTCCCTCCCTGCCTGCCTGCCTGCCTGCCTGCCCGCCCGCCCGCTGCCCCAGCGTTGGGGGAAAGCCTTGCCCGAGCCCTGGGCGGCGCTGCGGGCTCCCTGCTGTGCCCAGAGCCCCCGGCCCCGCACGGGCAGCCCCGAGCAGCACGCCCAGGTGGCACTGCTTGCTGCGCAGTAAGGACTGGTGCCAGGGACTGTCGGGGATGGGGGAGGCCCCACTGCCCGCGGGGAGGTGGGAGGCAGGCAGCGTTGAGCCGGGGCCCGGCAGCCCACCGGGAGCTGGTGGGGGTGTGGGGCAGAGCCATAGCAAGGGAAGGGGCCAGAGTGCAGGAGGCAATCCCAGGTGCCCCTTCCCCGAGCAGAGGGGCCTGGGAGAAGGCAGGGGGTCAGGGCCGGGCCGGGGGCTGGTGGCCGGGTGCTTGGCAGCGCCATGCTGACCTGCTCATGCCAGGGCATGGCTGCTTTGCGCCGATTGCAGGCAGTGTCCCCCCGCGGAGGAGCTGGCCCCTGCTGGCTTCCCCTTGGGCCATGCAGCTGCCTGCCAGTGCTCAAGGTCCCGCCGGGGCTCCAGCGACGCTGGGAGAGGTGCCAAGGGGGCACCGGCTGCTGCTAGCAACTTCCCGGGGACCCCTGAGGCAGTGGCTGGTGCTGAGGGAAGGGCAGCGGGCAAGGAGCCGCAGGCAGCACTTGTTTGACCCATGCGTTGCCTCTGCTTGCAGGCCACACTGCCCAAGGCATTGGGACTTGAGCGCGGCAGCCAGGCGAGGCAGGGCAGCTGCCGCTGAGGCAGCAGAGCCAAGCCCCAAGCCCCTCCGCTCGGTGAGGCTTGGGAAGGGCAGAGCTGGGAGAAGCTGGTGCCCCTCAAACCTCGTTCTCCCAGCAGAGCAGAGGGCACGTAAGGCAGCGCTTTCAGCCAGTGAAAATTGCTGGCTCATGCCTTCCTTTTTCAGAGGCCTGGTTTGCGCAAGGCCAGCGGTGCTGCCTGCCCACCAGTGCCCACCCAGGCTGCGGTCGGAGGAGACCTGCTCCTTGCATTGGTCCCGACCAGAGTTCGGCACCAGAAGACACAGCCCCTGAGGGGGCACCGCAGCACACAAGTGTGGCTTGGCATGCCTGGCTCACCAGCAGAAAGGGACCATGCAGACTAAGGTGGAGTCAATCAGCCAGAACGGAGCACAGAGCAACAATACAGTTGAAAACACAAAGCCTAGCTAAGTGTGTGTGAGGTTCCCCGTGGGGAGCCCCGTGATGCTTCTGGGGAGGCCTTGGGCAGGGAGGTGCCTCCTGCCGAGGCCCCCGGCAGCTGGGATGCCGGCTGCAGGGCTTTCGGCAGCTCCAGCTTCCCTCTTCCTGCCCTGCCAGGGGTGAAGGCCAGGCTGCCTGCAGGGATGGGCTACTGCCGCCCCCCAGGCCTCCTGAGGAGGGGCAGTGCAGCCCCAAAACCGCCTTGCAAAGCCGGCAGCCCTGGGCGTGGGCTGAGGTGGGTGCCAGGGTGCACGCTGGAGCGCAGACTCTGGGATCCACAGGCCTCCAAGGCCAGGGCCTGCAGGGCCAGGGCAGGGATGACGAGGCTCTGGGGCTCTGACCCTGCAAGAGAGACCGCAGGAACACCTTGTGCCGGCCCTGGGCTGAGAGCAGAGGGGAGCAGGAGGCTTCGTGGCCTCCACGCCCCAAACCAACAGCAAATTTGTGCCCAAAAGCTCTCAGAGGAGGCTTCAGTCCCGGTCAGCTGCCCGTGTCCTGCACTGATTTCGTATGCTCAAACCTTGTGATGGGCAGAAGGCAACATGCTTGTACCCCAAGGCAGCCCCCTTTAGTGGCCAAGCCAAGGACCTGCTCTTAGCATCACTGCAGGAGTAACCGTCTAATTAAAGGCTTGCAATTAGCCCACCTCCAATTAGTGCACAGCAACTCAAACAAAGGGTCTTCTTAAAGGACAAGTCTCCTTAATGCAACCTAAATGGTCCTACGTTCCCTGTGCAGGGGCGACCCTTCTACATCCCCCACCGCCAAGGCTGCGGCGCACATGGGCATGGGCATGGGCATTGGCTTCAGGGTCCCAGCTCCTTCCTCAGTGGGAGGCGGCTGCTGCTGGTGGCTTCCTCCATCGCATAGTTGGGCTGACACTATTAAGCCTGCTCCTAATAGGCTCTCTTAAGGCTAATAATGTGGCATACATAGCCAACAAATGCTAGAAGGAGTCACCAAAACTAAAGCAGCACTTTAAAATGCAACTCCTACATTTAGCATCGAGGAAATAAGCCCCTCCACCTTACTCCCAATTTGACACTCTCGGGAGAGTGCTTTAGGGGATGCTAATGCGTGTTTTGCCCTTCCTTGCTCCAACACGGGTCAGGCTCAGCACAGTGGAGAGGGAAAGACTCTGGCGGGGCGGAGGGGGTGGGGTGCGAGCTTTGTGCTCGCCCAGGGCCCTGCACTGGCCCCCTCCTCTGTCCTGCCCCTGAACATCCCAGACTACGTTGGCTACAGTCGCCTGCTCCTTGCCAGGCCTTTGTGTTGACTCTGATGAGCCTTTGGGCGTTTCATGTCACTCTAGGAGCTGGAAGAGAGCCTGCCTCATGACACGGGGTTGCAAGGAGAGCCACTGGCCGTGGAAGAGGACTGCTTGCCTGGCCTCGCTCAGGAGTCCCATCCTGCCCACCCCGGGCATCTCTCTCTTTCCTGCCCGCTGACACGGTCTTTCTCCGGAGGGAAGCAGTGAGGCTACATCTCCGCACAGTGCTGGGTGGCCTGGGGAAGGCCGGGCACATGCCAAGCGGGGAGCTGGACACAGGTCTCCAGCGAGTGCTGTCGGGGGGCTGGCACCGGTGCCTGGGGCACGTGTGCTCCAGGCACTTCCCAAATAAGCTCCACTGGTGCGGCCTCCTCTTCACCTGGATGTTGAGTTCCAGGGCCTCCTGCCACGCCTCCTCCAGCAGGAACAGGGCCTGCGCAGGCGTACTGCTTTCCTGCCCTTCAGCCTGCTCCTGGTTGCTGGGGAATGCAGGTGTGCGGGCATGTCCGGGTGTCCTGCCTCATTTCAGCAGGGTCACTTGCTCCTGCTGGTTCCTTCTGTGGCCCCCACCTGGCCTCACAGAGCCCCACATCCTTCCCGTCAACCCCAAGGGGGACACAAGGCCCTCAGCTCACCCAAGAGAGAACCCCCAACCTCCCTCTGCTCGTCCACCCACCCGCCTCAGCATATAGCACGGCCCAAGGCCCATCCCTGGGCCCTGGCACTGTCACGGTCCCTCTCCTGACCACAGGACCCACTGGCGCTGGTGAGTGCCCAAGCAGTTAGGCCGCTGTCTTTTCTCCCACGGCCAGTGACTTGCAGGGCTGTGCAGGACCCAGGAGTCCTGCTGGCCTGTCCCTCCATAACGTACCAGGGGCAGGGAGTCGCAGAGCTGCACCTCGGAGGTGCTCTGGGGCCTAGCAAGTGCAGGGGACCGGAGGGGGCCTGGGAGCATGCCTGGGGCCACTGGCACATCAGGACAGGGCAGGAGCCCAGGAGGGAGAATCCAAGCACACGGGTAGCAGGCCCGGCCGGCCCTGCCGAGCTCCACTGGGTTGAAGAGCAGCCCAGCAGGGGCTGTGCAGGGCGGGGAAATGGGGACTGCTCCCCAGCCTCACAGCCCCAGCCTGCGGGGCTGAGGGGCTGCCCTGGCCCACAGGGCCCTGGCACACGCGTTTGCACATGGGAAGGGAGGCATCTGCACCTCCAGGCAGCAGTCAGCGGCTGGCAGGGTAGGGAGACTACGGGCCCTGCGGCAGATGAGCAGAGCCCGTGGGAGCACAAGGAGCAGCCGAGGGCTGACGGAGGCCCAGGGACAAGCACGGCTCATCCCAGCTTTGCCTGCCTGGAGAGCCCTGCAGCTGCAGCAAAAAGCCAGGCATCTGCGCTCCCAGGTGGCCGGCCGCACCGCTCCACCCCACAGCAACTCCCTCCTTTGCCCTTCACCCTTCCCCATGCAACCCTGAGAAGGGCTCCAGCGTCCCTGCACACCAGCCCTCAGAGCACCCCTGGGGCTGTGGGCACGTCAGGTGCAGCTGTGTCCTGGCCACCATGGTGTGCACCGTGCAGTGTCTCTGTGCGTGTGGAGAGCGCGGGCGCGTGTGCGGATGCGTGTGCAGCGTCAATGGTGTGCCGGGCTGGCGCACGTGCACTGTGCAGGTGCAGGCCTGGCTGTGCGGGAGGGTCTTGGTGAGTGAGAGGTGTGAGCTGTGTGCGTAGCCGTCCTGTGGAAGGTAATGAAGGAAGGGGCATGTGTCTGTGCGTGTGTCTGTGCGCTGTGCTGAGAACGGGTTAGGCGGTGGTGTGCATGCACGTGCACTCTGTGGCGCGCGTGCCTGCATGCTGCGGCCCGTGTGTGGGCGATATTCTGTTCAGGCTCTACAAAATAACTGGAGGAGCACATGGGTTTGTACAGCTCTTCCTTTCATCTTTCAGGAGCACGCTTCCAGACTTCGCCGCAATAGTCACGTTTCCTCTGCACCACCAGCAAGTCCTGGTCCCTTTCCCTTTGAGCCTGGAGAGTCATCCGCTGCCCAGGGCTAGGGCATGGAAAAGGAACCGTTTGGTTTCAGGCACAGGCAGAAGGGCACGGAAATGCTGCAGGCCTAGCGCAGGGCACATCTTCTGGCCTCTGCCTCTGCTGGCATTCCTATGCTTTCTCGGATGGGCGAGGGGCCCCCTGGGGTGCGAGGCAAGGACATGACCACATGACTACCACGGGCAGGTAATCAGCCTGCACAGGAGTCAGGCGCGGGATGAGACTTTGGCCCAAACTGGCATCAAAGCACAGGGCAAGGCCTCCACGTGTGGAGACTTGGGGAGGCAAGGACGGAGCGTGCCTTTGGAAAAGGGAGAGCCAAAGCGTCGCTCCAGGAATCCTGTCACCTTGGGTAGCCCCCGTGTTCTGGTCCCACCTGGGAATCCTACCCCTGAGAGCCCAACACCTGCCCCTGGGCTGGAAGGCTGCCTGCTCCCAGGCCACAGCCTCCAAAGCCTGTTGCTCTCCCTCGACGGGTGCCAGCAAAAGACCCCCCCCCCTCCCCTCCTCTGGGCTCCTCCTGGGTGTGGAAGGAAGGCCAGTGCAGGGGAAGGCAAAACAGCACCCCCAGCTGGAGAAATTTACCAGAGGAAGCGCTTCTCTTGGGAATTCCTCTGCCGATTCAGCTCTACCCTCTGCTTCCACTCTTCCCGACGCGCTTGGTAAGTCTCCAAGACTTGCAGGGTGTGGCTTGCTCGTACAGAAAGCTGCCTGCAAGAGCAGGGAAAAAGTTCCCTCTCCCCTTCTGGCTGAGGCCCTCCTGCCTCTCCCCTCCACCAGCCCCTGCACACCCGCTCCCGCTGGCGGTGCCCGCAGCCTTCAACTTGCCCCATGCAGCTTGGGGCTGCCTGGCATCGGGGCCTTGCCCAAGGCATTGCCACGTCAACAGAAATCAGGGGACACCATACCCAGCCCCATGGCTCAGGAAATGCGCTTCCTCACACCTCGGACAGGTGCTGCCACTGCACCTTTCCAGGCCGGGGCTGGGGCCGGGGCCGGGGCCCGGGCCCGGGCACACTTACTCTTTGTGCAGCCGCGGCAGTCTCTCGGGCTTCCTCTTCTCTGCTCGGGGCACGAAGGCAGCAGTGCTCGCCTCTTTCCCAAGCGGGGGCCCTGGTGAGGCTGGCCGAACCTCCGGCAGTGGTTCAGCATGCCGCCAAGCCTGCGTTGGCACCAGAGGACAACTCTGAAGCTGCTTCTCACCTCCCTCACGTGCTCTCAACTCTCAGCACGGGGAGAAGCCAGCCACTACAGGGCCTGTGCGTCCCCCCAGCACACTTGTGTCTGCTTTGCCCTCAGAAAGCCCCATGAGGAGCACAGCGCCAGGCAGGGACCCTGCACTCGTAGCCTGGCCACGCTTCACCACACTTCCCTGCTGGCCCCTCTGCTTACCTGTGCTGCCTTGTGCTGATGCCCGCAAGCAGGAATTGCAGTTCGAGGTCTGCCTTGAGCAGGTCCTTCCTGCTTGCCGTCCTCTTCCGCCTTAGAGGAGCTCTCCCGAATTGTCTGCAGCCGGCTAAAAACACACAAGCCGCGTGAGCTGATTGGAGTTCCGGGTGAGGCTGTTCTGCATCTTGCGCTCACAAGCGGCTCGGGGCCAGCCTCTGCAGCACAAGGCAGTTCTGCTGGAGCATTTGGTGTAGCTGAGTCCTTGCGTTCATGTCAACAGTGAGGAAAGAAAGCCTTGAGCTGCAGCACTGGCAGCGGGCCCAGGAGGCCCTAAGGAAAGCTCGGGATGCCCCGGTGTGGGCCCTCTCTGGGTGGCACAAGGGGAAAACCAATGCCGTTTGCAGCACCCAGAGCCTGCAGAGACCACTAGCCACCTCCTGCCAAAGGCACTGAAGTCAGGGACGTGCTCAGAAAGACTCTGTTTTGGGGTGAAACGGGACTATTAGTGGGGGAGCCACTGTCGGGGAAGGAGGAAGTGTACTAGGCACACAAGCAAGCCCGGCATGTAGTTCTCTCTGGTATGTAGTTCTCTCTGGCACTCCTCCTGTGCCAGACAACCGCCACACCCCTGCCCCTGCCACCCCAGCCCAACAACCTTCGGAAGAAATTCACAGGCATTACGTCCAACCTAAAAAGCAGGGAAAACAGACCCTACTCTCTGCTGCTGGGGCAGGGGCTTCTGACTTTCACATTCCTCTGAGAAGTGCTCTCATTCCCACTGCAACCAAAGGAGGGCCCTTCACACCCATAGGGGAGCAGAAAAACACCCGCCACTGCTGCAGTACTTCTTGCATCAACGCCAGTCCCTGGGACACCACTTGACAACCTCACAGACTTCATACCCACAGAGCGTACAGAAACAGAAACAGCTCCCTCCCTCCCAGAAGCCCAAAAGCACACGGCCACCCGCATGCTTTGCTCCAAGAGCCTCACCTGGCAGCTGGCTTGTTTCCCCTGCTTTCCCATGCCTTTCCTCCCTTCCAGCTGGCCCCAGAGAACGGGGGTGGAGAAAGCCTTTCTCGAGACAGGAGGCGCCCACCACAAGCACTGCCTGGAAGTAGCAAGGCAGAGGAGGCTCCTCAGCAAGCATCGTTCTTTGTCACCATTTGAACAAGAAGGACAGGCAGCTGTGCTCCAGCATCGGACCAAAGAGCCCAATTCCCTTGGAGCTTTGCTCCCAAGCAGGTCTTAGGCCCTTGCTGGCGCACGATCGCGTCCAGCCTTTCCTTTCTGCAGGGCAGTCTTCTGCCCTAGAGTTCTGTGCTGCTTCTACTGCTTTCTCTAGCCCTTAGGCTTCAAAAAGGGGACATGGCTGGCAGGTCCTGGGGACCTCATGCTACTCTCTCCTTTGGCGTGGCTGCAGGCTGGAGGGCAGAGTGTCACACGAGAAGGGGAACAGATTCCTGCCCATCTCTAAGGCGCTCACATGCACAGACTTGCAAGCTAGAGCAGGGCCCCGAGTGCCAGGGCAAAGTGCCCCTCAGCAGTGGCAGCTGCAGTTGGAGCTGCACAACTGCCCCGAGAGCCCCTTCCAGGAGGAGTGCCCCCAGATCTGTCGTGATGAGCAAAGAGAGGCACAGGAGAAGCAGGCCACTAGGCCAGGCACGGCATGTTAAGCTTGCCTCCAGCCCCTCCGCTGCACAGGACAAAAGGAAAACAAACACACCTCTCTCACCAGCCAGCTGGCACTTTACCTTTTCCCTCAGTCTGCTTGTTCTGCTCCCTGTCTTTTGCCGGCCCGCCTTTGGCAGCCTCCCGACACCCTCCGGAGGAAGATGCTGGTCGCACAGGCACAGGCGTGATGACCTCACCCTCACTCCTGGAAACAAGAAAGGGACGAGAGAGACGCTGACAGCAGAGCCTTGCAGAAACCTCCTCTACATGCTTGCCCTCCATCTAGAAAGAGAAAGTCACCAAAAGACTTGTTGGCCGCCCTTCACGTTGCAGTCGGACAGAGTCTACGCAAGAAACAACCCCTTCAAAGAACTCCAAGAGCACAAGGTCACCCTCAGCCTTTTCTCCAAGAGCCTCACCTGGCAGGCAACTTCCTTCCTTTGCTTTTCCACTCCTCCTGCTTTCTCCCCCCAGCACCAGGTGACGCAGGTGGCAAAGGCCTTTCTTGAGCAAGCAGGCACGCAGCAGGAGCACTCCCTGCAGGCAGGAAAGGAGAAGGCTCTGCAGAAAGCGTCTTTGGGAGCACTTGGTCCAGAAGGACAGGCAGATCTGCTCCAGCACCGCATCAAACAGCCTGATCCCCCGGGAGCCGCGCTCTCTAAGAGCTCTTGCTCCCTAGCACGTCCTTGGCACACCTTAGCAGCCTCTTAGCAGTCCACCTTAGCAGCCTCTTAGCAGTCCTCTCCAGGCAATCTTGCTCCCCACCTTCACACGCCCGGCATCCGCCAGAGAGGCAGACCCCCTCCAGCACTGACACCTCGGGCCCAAATGTCCTAAAGCGAAAGAGGAGCTTGCGCTGGCCACCAGGGCGCAGCACCCCGGGGCAAAACTCTCCCAGGCAGCACATCCTGACCAGGGCTCCAACCACCTACCTACTGCCGAGGACCAACGGAACAAACACGCGCACACACACAAACACACGCCCGCCTGCACACCCTCCTCTCGCTCGCCAGTCACCTGTGGCCTGACCTTTTCCGTCCGCCCGCTCTTCCTCTTTCGGGCGTGTCCGGGATCCCTTGCAGGAAGAGGCCACTTGCTGCTTCTCACGGGGAAGCTTCAACTCAAATCTGGAAATGACAAGACGCCACGGTGAAGAGAAGGCACCACTTCCCCTTTGCCTCCTGCCGGCCTTGTACTCAGAAAGAAGGCCTTTCGGGGCACGTGGGGCCCTCCAGGCTCACCCAAGACATGCTTAGGTCACAAACACAGGCCCTGTATGGATCGGGTGCCTTCCACACGATGCCTTTCCTCGGCCAGCCACACACAGCACATTCGGGAACCTTGGCTTTTGGAAGCCTCACCCACGAGAAAGAGACCAGTCACAGGAAAATGTGGCCCCCATTCCTCTCTAGGCCTAAGATTGGTTAGCAGTGCCAAACACCGCCACTATTGCCTGTTCCACCCTGGGGAGACCCCCAGAGTCCCAAGTACTTGCAGACAGCAAGCTAGGAAAGAGTTGCTCCGCAGCAAGTCCTTCCTGAGGAGACAAGCTCCAGCAGGACGCTGCTACCAAGCACGAGCTGAGAAGCAAACGTACCGTGGCAACATGAAGACGCTTCTGGGACCCATGCGGAAAGCCGCGCTCCTTCTTCCTTTTACCACCAGGTGTCTCGTCCCTGGCGTCTGAAACAGACACCGAGGTACGTGAGAGCATGCCAGCGCCATTACTGCCTTGCTCCTAAAGGCAGCAAATCTTTCTTGGGCTCAGGGAAGATGCTGCCCCTGGGACACCCTGAAACAAAGCTGTCTTTCCAAATACTAGCCCTCAACGAGGAAAGCAGAAGATGCCCAGCTCAGAGTGCAGAAGGAGGAACACCGTTGCCAGGCGCTTTGCAAGGGCGAGACTCAAGACGGTCAAGGAGGACGCTCCTTCTCTCTGCCTGCAGACATCAGGCACAGGAGAAGGCGTGTGGTTCGCCAGGGTTTCTGCAGGCTGGCGTTTGCCTCTGGAAGGTCTTGCTCTGCCCCTTCTTGGAAAGACAACTCCTGGCTCAGGCGTGCTCTTAGCCCCACAGTGTCTCCAAGCATTCACATGCTTGCATCCATCGCGTGGAAGAGCAGAAAGAGCCGGCCCTTGCTCGGCCTCTGCCCGGTGGCTAAGACCTGCGGGTGCCAACTCCCTCATGGGGGTGCAAGCAGCTGGGCAGGGCCTGATGAGGGATCTTTGGGAACACAGCCTGACCCAAAGGCCCTGGCCCTGGCCCAGAGAACACGCTGGGCAGAGCCCCCCAAGACAGCAGCAGAGAGAAGGAAGAGACAGGCCCGGGAACCAGTGGCTGGGCTACAGCCTTCTTGCATCTCTCTGAGCAAATCTGCTGGCCCTCTGCAGGAGCGAGCCCTTCAGCTCTGACTGCTTTCACATCGCAGCTGCCTAAGGACACCTGGCAGCTTGCGCTCAAGGACAGGGCCCCACGAGAGAGCTGGGGAAGGGCGTTGGGCTGGCGCAAGGAGACATGCCAAGCAGCGGGCGGATGCACGCGTGGCCCAGAAGAGCCTCGCTCATGCCGCAAGGGCCTCCAGGGGCCCTGGGAAGGCCTGATTAGCGCCAGAGTCATCGACTTACCCCCAGCAGAGCTTCTAGCAGCTTTCCAGTGCCATCCATGCTGAGGAGGAAGTCGTCATAAAACCTCATTGTCACTTCCTTCTTCCGTACAGAAAGAATGCCAATGCCCTTGAAGACAAAGTCCACGTCCTGTCTTTTTGACATGGCCCAGAAGAACGCCATCGCGGTCTCATGTATGGAACACTGCACCGTTGTCAAAGGCATGCGGGCACACACGGAGAGATTCTTGTACTGCAGAGGGACTATTCTTACGTCACCTAGACCGCAGCAAAAGACGAACAACGTCACCTCGGCAGCAGGCTCCAAGAACAAGGGGACAAGACTTTCTGGCAAGACGCTGCTGCTACAGAGCAGGCTCTTGAATCCCCTGCTGCAGCGCCTAGGAGCGGTTTATGGAGTCCCTCCTGGGAAGAGGCCGAGCACTCTGCAAACTCACGGGCTCAGGGGGGCAGCAGTCATTTGGCCAGGGCAGGAAGCAAAAGAAGAAAACTAACCATCCCGTAGGAACCCTTGACCGGAGGGCAGGACAAGGCGGGCAGATGGGTGCAGGGCCCACGACAAAGGGCCCGGCGCCACGCCATTGTGCCCTCTGGCTAAGCCGATGCCACGTCGATAGATACAAGGGCGAAGCAAAGTGCAAGGACGGCACCGCCGCCCGTAAGGACCATTCGGCCCCTCTGGCCCTTGGTAGCCAGCAAAAGTCTCCCTGCGCTGCTGGGGCCAGCGGCCTATCCCTCCCACGCACCCCGCTGCAGGCGTATTACTAGCAAAGCACACCCGGGGGCCCCTCTGAGCACCTGCTCCTGGCTGGCCTGTCCAGCTCAAACAAGCCAAAGTTGCTCTCAGGCCACTTTGAGGCGTTCAGCCACGTCTTCAGAGCAGTTGGCCTGCCCCTCAAGCTTGGGGCAAGGGCAGGCAAAGGTTTTTAACCTGTCTTCTTACCAGGAATGTCTTCTTGAGCGCCCCTGGCCTGGTATTCCTGGGCAACAACCTCCGAAATACGAAACATGGGTCTCCGAACGATCGAAAGCTCCCCGTTCACGGAGCACTCGGAGTGCTTCAGAACATAGAACACCCCCACTCCTAGTATCTTGACACCCTGAGAACAGCAGCAAAGAGGGAGAGAAGGAACAAGCATCAGTAGCCTGGAGACACAAAAACTGTCCGATGGCTTGCCAGAGCGTGGGGGCTGCTGCTCTGCGCCCTGCCCACCCCTAGCATGCCGAGGGCAAGATGGGCCACTTGGGAAAGCTTTGGAGAGAAAGCACGTACTCCAGACCTTTCTTTCCTCTTGCTCCTCTGCTCTCCTCAAAAATCTCTTTGCACAAGCAACAGCAGAGACAACATTCCTCCCCTCCATACAGGTGGCGGGAGGGGGTGGCGGGGAGGGGAGCAGGGGGCATTTCCAACAGTGGGCACCAAGTCCTTGGCACTCTGTGGCACAGGGATGTCAGGGCCAGGCAAACCGCCAGCATTTCAGGAGGGGAGGAACAGGACACAAGACCCACCTTGTTCTCTGCCAAGCGCTCTAGAATGTATTCTGAGACGCTGTCCCAAATGCTAACAATCTCTGGAAAGCAAGGCAAAGAGGTATCATGCGCCAAGTCAGCAAGCTCACTACCTTTCAGCACCCCGCTCCCCAGGCAGGTGGCAAGTGCAGGTGAGATGAAACGTACCGCCACCCCAAGCCAAAACACGCAAGGCGCTCCCCAGGACGGCCCTTCCGGACCTCAGCCGCAAGGACACTGCAGGGACGCCTCCGCCCACTTCTAAGCAAGGCTCCTGTCCTTTCAGGTGGCCATGCCAAAGGGCGACCCACCCGCTCGGGAAACGGGGACTAGGTTCCCACAGCAGCGAGAAGACCGTGCAGTGCCTACCCACAGGAGTCACCCACGCTCAGGGCAGCCCCAGCTGCCTCCCCTGCAGGGACCATTTTCACCTCCATTCAACGCCTGCACACACACACGCTCTGCACGGCCACCCGAGCAGCCCCAGCCCTTTCAGCCAGCTGCCAGCTCAGGGCACGCAATCCCCACTGCGAGGCAACCCACGGCTTCTGCCTGCACGTGCCCTGGAAGGCACGGGCAGAGGAAGCTCCTCAGGACAACGAGCCAGCCGGCCCGGCTGCCAAACTCACCCCTGGGCTGCCAACGGTCGAGCGGCCTGCTCTCCCGTGCCACCCACTCGCCCTGCCCAGCCCTCCCCTACAGAGCCCAGCGCTTCCATTGCCTGTCTCGCAGCTCATACCGTCTACAGCCTTACCGTAACGGTTGAGATTCCTGAGCGTTGGAAACATGTCATGCCACAGTTTCGCCATCTTCGCGCCCCCTCGCGCTCAATGGGGCCCTGTAGCAGGAGGGTGACGAGGAAACTTCTCCTCCCAGGAGCCGCCTCCGCCTCCTCCTCTGCACTTCCCCAGGTAGGCTCCAGCGCTGTCGCGCGGCCTCCCTTCGCCCTCTCAGTGCGCTGCAAAGCAGCTCCTCCAGAGAAGAGCGGTGGCGAGAGCAGCCCCAGCACCTGCACGTGCCAAGGCCTCGCAGGGAAGTGTGGGCAGGGCTCGGGGGCCCCGTGGCGGGAGGGGAGCTGTGACTGTGATGCGGCATGTCCCACTGTGAGCCCAGCCCGTGTCACCAAGGGGCTCACAGGCACCCTTACCGTCCAAAGCATTTCTCTTGGGCCCACAGGAGGGGCAATTTCACAGCCCCAGAGCAGCCAGACCACAAAGGGGTTTCAGCAGGTCTCCGCTCTGACCTCCTGCTGCAAGTGCGGCTGACCAGAGCAGACTTCCCAGGCCCGGGCGCCACTGAGGGGCCACTGGCTCCATGGATTCCCCCACCACCCCGGGCCCCTGGGCCAGTGCTCCACCACCCTTAGGCTACAGCGCTTTTCCCCGTCTCTCATGGCAATTGCCCCCACTGCCACTACTGCCATTGCCCATCCTCCCGGCCCCCCCCACCCGGCACCTCTGGGAAGGCTCTGCCTCCACCCTCTCACCCCCCTCCCGTTAGGCCCCTGCCGCCTGATCCTCTTGCGCCTTCTCTTCTCCCGGCTCAACAGCCCCACGCCCTCAGCCTCTCCTCGCACTGCTGGGCTCCAGCTGCCCACCAGCTCCCAGCCCGCCCCACAACGAACGGCTCCTCCAGGGCCACGCTCCCTTCCTGGTGTCCCTGCCCCCCTGCAGCTCCCCCACGGGCCACAGTCCCCTCAGAGGCGCACCTCCTCTGGCATGAAGCGCCTCCTTCCAAAAGTACCTCTCCAGCCATGTCCCCAGCAACGGCTCCTTGCACGGCTCACCTTCGCTTCCTTCTGCTTTTCTCCAGAAACACGCCTCTGCACCCTTCTCCTCACGAGTGCCCCTTCGTGTGGCCTCCTGTGGCTCCACGGAGGCCGCCCCCAGCTGCGGGATCTGCGGCCCTGCCGCCGCATGCCCCAGGCAGGGGCCGGGCCTCGGTGCCCCGCTCCTCCCTCCCTCCCTCCCTGCCTGCCTGCCTGCCTGCCTGCCCGCCCGCTGCCCCAGCGTTGGGGGAAAGCCTTGCCCGAGCCCTGGGCGGCGCTGCGGGCTCCCTGCTGTGCCCAGAGCCCCCGGCCCCGCACGGGCAGCCCCGAGCAGCACGCCCAGGTGGCACTGCTTGCTGCGCAGTAAGGACTGGTGCCAGGGACTGTCGGGGATGGGGGAGGCCCCACTGCCCGCGGGGAGGTGGGAGGCAGGCAGCGTTGAGCCGGGGCCCGGCAGCCCACCGGGAGCTGGTGGGGGTGTGGGGCAGAGCCATAGCAAGGGAAGGGGCCAGAGTGCAGGAGGCAATCCCAGGTGCCCCTTCCCCGAGCAGAGGGGCCTGGGAGAAGGCAGGGGGTCAGGGCCGGGCCGGGAGCTGGTGGCCGGGTGCTTGGCAGCGCCATGCTGACCTGCTCATGCCAGGGCATGGCTGCTTTGCGCCGATTGCAGGCAGTGTCCCCCCGCGGAGGAGCTGGCCCCTGCTGGCTTCCCCTTGGGCCATGCAGCTGCCTGCCAGTGCTCAAGGTCCCGCCGGGGCTCCAGCGACGCTGGGAGAGGTGCCAAGGGGGCACCGGCTGCTGCTAGCAACTTCCCGGGGACCCCTGAGGCAGTGGCTGGTGCTGAGGGAAGGGCAGCGGGCAAGGAGCCGCAGGCAGCACTTGTTTGACCCATGCGTTGCCTCTGCTTGCAGGCCACACTGCCCAAGGCATTGGGACTTGAGCGCGGCAGCCAGGCGAGGCAGGGCAGCTGCCGCTGAGGCAGCAGAGCCAAGCCCCAAGCCCCTCCGCTCGGTGAGGCTTGGGAAGGGCAGAGCTGGGAGAAGCTGGTGCCCCTCAAACCTCGTTCTCCCAGCAGAGCAGAGGGCACGTAAGGCAGCGCTTTCAGCCAGTGAAAATTGCTGGCTCATGCCTTCCTTTTTCAGAGGCCTGGTTTGCGCAAGGCCAGCGGTGCTGCCTGCCCACCAGTGCCCACCCAGGCTGCGGTCGGAGGAGACCTGCTCCTTGCATTGGTCCCGACCAGAGTTCGGCACCAGAAGACACAGCCCCTGAGGGGGCACCGCAGCACACAAGTGTGGCTTGGCATGCCTGGCTCACCAGCAGAAAGGGACCATGCAGACTAAGGTGGAGTCAATCAGCCAGAACGGAGCACAGAGCAACAATACAGTTGAAAACACAAAGCCTAGCTAAGTGTGTGTGAGGTTCCCCGTGGGGAGCCCCGTGATGCTTCTGGGGAGGCCTTGGGCAGGGAGGTGCCTCCTGCCGAGGCCCCCGGCAGCTGGGATGCCGGCTGCAGGGCTTTCGGCAGCTCCAGCTTCCCTCTTCCTGCCCTGCCAGGGGTGAAGGCCAGGCTGCCTGCAGGGATGGGCTACTGCCGCCCCCAGGCCTCCTGAGGAGGGGCAGTGCAGCCCCAAAACCGCCTTGCAAAGCCGGCAGCCCTGGGCGTGGGCTGAGGTGGGTGCCAGGGTGCACGCTGGAGCGCAGACTCTGGGATCCACAGGCCTCCAAGGCCAGGGCCTGCAGGGCCAGGGCAGGGATGACGAGGCTCTGGGGCTCTGACCCTGCAAGAGAGACCGCAGGAACACCTTGTGCCGGCCCTGGGCTGAGAGCAGAGGGGAGCAGGAGGCTTCGTGGCCTCCACGCCCCAAACCAACAGCAAATTTGTGCCCAAAAGCTCTCAGAGGAGGCTTCAGTCCCGGTCAGCTGCCCGTGTCCTGCACTGATTTCGTATGCTCAAACCTTGTGATGGGCAGAAGGCAACATGCTTGTACCCCAAGGCAGCCCCCTTTAGTGGCCAAGCCAAGGACCTGCTCTTAGCATCACTGCAGGAGTAACCGTCTAATTAAAGGCTTGCAATTAGCCCACCTCCAATTAGTGCACAGCAACTCAAACAAAGGGTCTTCTTAAAGGACAAGTCTCCTTAATGCAACCTAAATGGTCCTACGTTCCCTGTGCAGGGGCGACCCTTCTACATCCCCCACCGCCAAGGCTGCGGCGCACATGGGCATGGGCATTGGCTTCAGGGTCCCAGCTCCTTCCTCAGTGGGAGGCGGCTGCTGCTGGTGGCTTCCTCCATCGCATAGTTGGGCTGACACTATTAAGCCTGCTCCTAATAGGCTCTCTTAAGGCTAATAATGTGGCATACATAGCCAACAAATGCTAGAAGGAGTCACCAAAACTAAAGCAGCACTTTAAAATGCAACTCCTACATTTAGCATCGAGGAAATAAGCCCCTCCACCTTACTCCCAATTTGACACTCTCGGGAGAGTGCTTTAGGGGATGCTAATGCGTGTTTTGCCCTTCCTTGCTCCAACACGGGTCAGGCTCAGCACAGTGGAGAGGGAAAGACTCTGGCGGGGCGGAGGGGGTGGGGTGCGAGCTTTGTGCTCGCCCAGGGCCCTGCACTGGCCCCCTCCTCTGTCCTGCCCCTGAACATCCCAGACTACGTTGGCTACAGTCGCCTGCTCCTTGCCAGGCCTTTGTGTTGACTCTGATGAGCCTTTGGGCGTTTCATGTCACTCTAGGAGCTGGAAGAGAGCCTGCCTCATGACACGGGGTTGCAAGGAGAGCCACTGGCCGTGGAAGAGGACTGCTTGCCTGGCCTCGCTCAGGAGTCCCATCCTGCCCACCCCGGGCATCTCTCTCTTTCCTGCCCGCTGACACGGTCTTTCTCCGGAGGGAAGCAGTGAGGCTACATCTCCGCACAGTGCTGGGTGGCCTGGGGAAGGCCGGGCACATGCCAAGCGGGGAGCTGGACACAGGTCTCCAGCGAGTGCTGTCGGGGGGCTGGCACCGGTGCCTGGGGCACGTGTGCTCCAGGCACTTCCCAAATAAGCTCCACTGGTGCGGCCTCCTCTTCACCTGGATGTTGAGTTCCAGGGCCTCCTGCCACGCCTCCTCCAGCAGGAACAGGGCCTGCGCAGGCGTACTGCTTTCCTGCCCTTCAGCCTGCTCCTGGTTGCTGGGGAATGCAGGTGTGCGGGCATGTCCGGGTGTCCTGCCTCATTTCAGCAGGGTCACTTGCTCCTGCTGGTTCCTTCTGTGGCCCCCACCTGGCCTCACAGAGCCCCACATCCTGCCCGTCAACCCCAAGGGGGACGCAAGGCCCTCAGCTCACCCAAGAGAGAACCCCCAACCTCCCTCTGCTCGTCCACCCACCCGCCTCAGCATATAGCACGGCCCAAGGCCCATCCCTGGGCCCTGGCACTGTCACGGTCCCTCTCCTGACCACAGGACCCACTGGCGCTGGTGAGTGCCCAAGCAGTTAGGCCGCTGTCTTTTCTCCCACGGCCAGTGACTTGCAGGGCTGTGCAGGACCCAGGAGTCCTGCTGGCCTGTCCCTCCATAACGTACCAGGGGCAGGGAGTCGCAGAGCTGCACCTCGGAGGTGCTCTGGGGCCTAGCAAGTGCAGGGGACCGGAGGGGGCCTGGGAGCATGCCTGGGGCCACTGGCACATCAGGACAGGGCAGGAGCCCAGGAGGGAGAATCCAAGCACACGGGTAGCAGGCCCGGCCGGCCCTGCCGAGCTCCACTGGGTTGAAGAGCGGCCCAGCAGGGGCTGTGCAGGGCGGGGAAATGGGGACTGCTCCCCAGCCTCACAGCCCCAGCCTGCGGGGCTGAGGGGCTGCCCTGGCCCACAGGGCCCTGGCACACGCGTTTGCACATGGGAAGGGAGGCATCTGCACCTCCAGGCAGCAGTCAGCGGCTGGCAGGGTAGGGAGACTACGGGCCCTGCGGCAGATGAGCAGAGCCCGTGAGAGCACAAGGAGCAGCCGAGGGCTGACGGAGGCCCAGGGACAAGCACGGCTCATCCCAGCTTTGCCTGCCTGGAGAGCCCTGCAGCTGCAGCAAAAAGCCAGGCATCTGCACTCCCAGGTGGCCGGCCGCACCGCTCCACCCCACAGCAACTCCCTCCTTTGCCCTTCACCCTTCCCCATGCAACCCTGAGAAGGGCTCCAGCGTCCCTGCACACCAGCCCTCAGAGCACCCCTGGGGCTGTGGGCACGTCAGGTGCAGCTGTGTCCTGGCCACCATGGTGTGCACCGTGCAGTGTCTCTGTGCGTGTGGAGAGCGCGGGCGCGTGTGCGGATGCGTGTGCAGCGTCAATGGTGTGCCGGGCTGGCGCACGTGCACTGTGCAGGTGCAGGCCTGGCTGTGCGGGAGGGTCTTGGTGAGTGAGAGGTGTGAGCTGTGTGCGTAGCCGTCCTGTGGAGGGTAATGAAGGAAGGGGCATGTGTCTGTGCGTGTGTCTGTGCGCTGTGCTGAGAACGGGTTAGGCGGTGGTGTGCATGCACGTGCACTCTGTGGCGCGCGTGCCTGCATGCTGTGGCCCGTGTGTGGGCGATATTCTGTTCAGGCTCTACAAAATAACTGGAGGAGCACATGGGTTTGTACAGCTCTTCCTTTCATCTTTCAGGAGCACGCTTCCAGACTTCGCCGCAATAGTCACGTTTCCTCTGCACCACCAGCAAGTCCTGGTCCCTTTCCCTTTGAGCCTGGAGAGTCATCCGCTGCCCAGGGCTAGGGCATGGAAAAGGAACCGTTTGGTTTCAGGCACAGGCAGAAGGGCACGGAAATGCTGCAGGCCTAGCGCAGGGCACATCTTCTGGCCTCTGCCTCTGCTGGCATTCCTATGCTTTCTCGGATGGGCGAGGGGCCCCCTGGGGTGCGAGGCAAGGACATGACCACATGACTACCACGGGCAGGTAATCAGCCTGCACAGGAGTCAGGCGCGGGATGAGACTTTGGCCCAAACTGGCATCAAAGCACACGGCAAGGCCTCCACGTGTGGAGACTTGGGGAGGCAAGGACGGAGCGTGCCTTTGGAAAAGGGAGAGCCAAAGCGTCGCTCCAGGAATCCTGTCACCTTGGGTAGCCCCCGTGTTCTGGTCCCACCTGGGAATCCTACCCCTGAGAGCCCAACACCTGCCCCTGGGCTGGAAGGCTGCCTGCTCCCAGGCCACAGCCTCCAAAGCCTGTTGCTCTCCCTCGACGGGTGCCAGAAAAAGACCCCCCCCCTCCCCTCCTCTGGGCTCCTCCTGGGTGTGGAAGGAAGGCCAGTGCAGGGGAAGGCAAAACAGCACCCCCAGCTGGAGAAATTTACCAGAGGAAGCGCTTCTCTTGGGAATTCCTCTGCCGATTCAGCTCTACCCTCTGCTTCCACTCTTCCCGACGCGCTTGGTAAGTCTCCAAGACTTGCAGGGTGTGGCTTGCTCGTACAGAAAGCTGCCTGCAAGAGCAGGGAAAAAGTTCCCTCTCCCCTTCTGGCTGAGGCCCTCCTGCCTCTCCCCTCCACCAGCCCCTGCACACCCGCTCCCGCTGGCGGTGCCCGCAGCCTTCAACTTGCCCCATGCAGCTTGGGGCTGCCTGGCATCGGGGCCTTGCCCAAGGCATTGCCACGTCAACAGAAATCAGGGGACACCATACCCAGCCCCATGGCTCAGGAAATGCGCTTCCTCACACCTCGGACAGGTGCTGCCACTGCACCTTTCCAGGCCGGGGCTGGGGCCGGGGCCGGGGCCCGGGCCCGGGCACACTTACTCTTTGTGCAGCCGCGGCAGTCTCTCGGGCTTCCTCTTCTCTGCTCGGGGCACGAAGGCAGCAGTGCTCGCCTCTTTCCCAAGCGGGGGCCCTGGTGAGGCTGGCCGAACCTCCGGCAGTGGTTCAGCATGCCGCCAAGCCTGCGTTGGCGCCAGAGGACAACTCTGAAGCTGCTTCTCACCTCCCTCACGTGCTCTCAACTCTCAGCACGGGGAGAAGCCAGCCACTACAGGGCCTGTGCGTCCCCCCAGCACACTTGTGTCTGCTTTGCCCTCAGAAAGCCCCATGAGGAGCACAGCGCCAGGCAGGGACCCTGCACTCGTAGCCTGGCCACGCTTCACCACACTTCCCTGCTGGCCCCTCTGCTTACCTGTGCTGCCTTGTGCTGATGCCCGCAAGCAGGAATTGCAGTTCGAGGTCTGCCTTGAGCAGGTCCTTCCTGCTTGCCGTCCTCTTCCGCCTTAGAGGAGCTCTCCCGAATTGTCTGCAGCCGGCTAAAAACACACAAGCCGCGTGAGGTGACTGGAGTTCCGGGTGAGGCTGTTCTGCATCTTGCGCTCACAAGCGGCTCGGGGCCAGCCTCTGCAGCACAAGGCAGTTCTGCTGGAGCATTTGGTGTAGCTGAGTCCTTGCGTTCATGTCAACAGTGAGGAAAGAAAGCCTTGAGCTGCAGCACTGGCAGCGGGCCCAGGAGGCCCTAAGGAAAGCTCGGGATGCCCAGGTGTGGGCCCTCTCTGGGTGGCACAAGGGGAAAACCAATGCCGTTTGCAGCACCCAGAGCCTGCAGAGACCACTAGCCACCTCCTGCCAAAGGCACTGAAGTCAGGGACGTGCTCAGAAAGACTCTGTTTTGGGGTGAAACGGGACTATTAGTGGGGGAGCCACTGTCGGGGAAGGAGGAAGTGTACTAGGCACACAAGCAAGCCCGGCATGTAGTTCTCTCTGGTATGTAGTTCTCTCTGGCACTCCTCCTGTGCCAGACAACCGCCACACCCCTGCCCCTGCCACCCCAGCCCAACAACCTTCGGAAGAAATTCACAGGCATTACGTCCAACCTAAAAAGCAGGGAAAACAGACCCTACTCTCTGCTGCTGGGGCAGGGGCTTCTGACTTTCACATTCCTCTGAGAAGTGCTCTCATTCCCACTGCAACCAAAGGAGGGCCCTTCACACCCATAGGGGAGCAGAAAAACACCCGCCACTGCTGCAGTACTTCTTGCATCAACGCCAGTCCCTGGGACACCACTTGACAACCTCACAGACTTCATACCCACAGAGCGTACAGAAACAGAAACAGCTCCCTCCCTCCCAGAAGCCCAAAAGCACACGGCCACCCGCATGCTTTGCTCCAAGAGCCTCACCTGGCAGCTGGCTTGTTTCCCCTGCTTTCCCATGCCTTTCCTCCCTTCCAGCTGGCCCCAGAGAACGGGGGTGGAGAAAGCCTTTCTCGAGACAGGAGGCGCCCACCACAAGCACTGCCTGGAAGTAGCAAGGCAGAGGAGGCTCCTCAGCAAGCATCGTTCTTTGTCACCATTTGAACAAGAAGGACAGGCAGCTGTGCTCCAGCATCGGACCAAAGAGCCCAATTCCCTTGGAGCTTTGCTCCCAAGCAGGTCTTAGGCCCTTGCTGGCGCACGATCGCGTCCAGCCTTTCCTTTCTGCAGGGCAGTCTTCTGCCCTAGAGTTCTGTGCTGCTTCTACTGCTTTCTCTAGCCCTTAGGCTTCAAAAAGGGGACATGGCTGGCAGGTCCTGGGGACCTCATGCTACTCTCTCCTTTGGCGTGGCTGCAGGCTGGAGGGCAGAGTGTCACACGAGAAGGGGAACAGATTCCTGCCCATCTCTAAGGCGCTCACATGCACAGACTTGCAAGCTAGAGCAGGGCCCCGAGTGCCAGGGCAAAGTGCCCCTCAGCAGTGGCAGCTGCAGTTGGAGCTGCACAACTGCCCCGAGAGCCCCTTCCAGGAGGAGTGCCCCCAGATCTGTCGTGATGAGCAAAGAGAGGCACAGGAGAAGCAGGCCACTAGGCCAGGCACGGCATGTTAAGCTTGCCTCCAGCCCCTCCGCTGCACAGGACAAAAGGAAAACAAACACACCTCTCTCACCAGCCAGCTGGCACTTTACCTTTTCCCTCAGTCTGCTTGTTCTGCTCCCTGTCTTTTGCCGGCCCGCCTTTGGCAGCCTCCCGACACCCTCCGGAGGAAGATGCTGGTCGCACAGGCACAGGCGTGATGACCTCACCCTCACTCCTGGAAACAAGAAAGGGACGAGAGAGACGCTGACAGCAGAGCCTTGCAGAAACCTCCTCTACATGCTTGCCCTCCATCTAGAAAGAGAAAGTCACCAAAAGACTTGTTGGCCGCCCTTCACGTTGCAGTCGGACAGAGTCTACGCAAGAAACAACCCCTTCAAAGAACTCCAAGAGCACAAGGTCACCCTCAGCCTTTTCTCCAAGAGCCTCACCTGGCAGGCAACTTCCTTCCTTTGCTTTTCCACTCCTCCTGCTTTCTCCCCCCAGCACCAGGTGACGCAGGTGGCAAAGGCCTTTCTTGAGCAAGCAGGCACGCAGCAGGAGCACTCCCTGCAGGCAGGAAAGGAGAAGGCTCTGCAGAAAGCGTCTTTGGGAGCACTTGGTCCAGAAGGACAGGCAGATCTGCTCCAGCACCGCATCAAACAGCCTGATCCCCCGGGAGCCGCGCTCTCTAAGAGCTCTTGCTCCCTAGCACGTCCTTGGCACACCTTAGCAGCCTCTTAACAGTCCACCTTAGCAGCCTCTTAGCAGTCCTCTCCAGGCAATCTTGCTCCCCACCTTCACACGCCCGGCATCCGCCAGAGAGGCAGACCCCCTCCAGCACTGACACCTCGGGCCCAAATGTCCTAAAGCGAAAGAGGAGCTTGCGCTGGCCACCAGGGCGCAGCACCCCGGGGCAAAACTCTCCCAGGCAGCACATCCTGACCAGGGCTCCAACCACCTACCTACTGCCGAGGACCAACGGAACAAACACGCGCACACACACAAACACACGCCCGCCTGCACACCCTCCTCTCGCTCGCCAGTCACCTGTGGCCTGACCTTTTCCGTCCGCCCGCTCTTCCTCTTTCGGGCGTGTCCGGGATCCCTTGCAGGAAGAGGCCACTTGCTGCTTCTCACGGGGAAGCTTCAACTCAAATCTGGAAATGACAAGACGCCACGGTGAAGAGAAGGCACCACTTCCCCTTTGCCTCCTGCCGGCCTTGTACTCAGAAAGAAGGCCTTTCGGGGCACGTGGGGCCCTCCAGGCTCACCCAAGACATGCTTAGGTCACAAACACAGGCCCTGTATGGATCGGGTGCCTTCCACACGATGCCTTTCCTCGGCCAGCCACACACAGCACATTCGGGAACCTTGGCTTTTGGAAGCCTCACCCACGAGAAAGAGACCAGTCACAGGAAAATGTGGCCCCCATTCCTCTCTAGGCCTAAGATTGGTTAGCAGTGCCAAACACCGCCACTATTGCCTGTTCCACCCTGGGGAGACCCCCAGAGTCCCAAGTACTTGCAGACAGCAAGCTAGGAAAGAGTTGCTCCGCAGCAAGTCCTTCCTGAGGAGACAAGCTCCAGCAGGACGCTGCTACCAAGCACGAGCTGAGAAGCAAACGTACCGTGGCAACATGAAGACGCTTCTGGGACCCATGCGGAAAGCCGCGCTCCTTCTTCCTTTTACCACCAGGTGTCTCGTCCCTGGCGTCTGAAACAGACACCGAGGTACGTGAGAGCGTGCCAGCGCCATTACTGCCTTGCTCCTAAAGGCAGCAAATCTTTCTTGGGCTCAGGGAAGATGCTGCCCCTGGGACACCCTGAAACAAAGCTGTCTTTCCAAATACTAGCCCTCAACGAGGAAAGCAGAAGATGCCCAGCTCAGAGTGCAGAAGGAGGAACACCGTTGCCAGGCGCTTTGCAAGGGCGAGACTCAAGACGGTCAAGGAGGACGCTCCTTCTCTCTGCCTGGAGACATCAGGCACAGGAGAAGGCGTGTGGTTCGCCAGGGTTTCTGCAGGCTGGCGTTTGCCTCTGGAAGGTCTTGCTCTGCCCCTTCTTGGAAAGACAACTCCTGGCTCAGGCGTGCTCTTAGCCCCACAGTGTCTCCAAGCATTCACATGCTTGCATCCATCGCGTGGAAGAGCAGAAAGAGCCGGCCCTTGCTCGGCCTCTGCCCGGTGGCTAAGACCTGCGGGTGCCAACTCCCTCATGGGGGTGCAAGCAGCTGGGCAGGGCCTGATGAGGGATCTTTGGGAACACAGCCTGACCCAAAGGCCCTGGCCCTGGCCCAGAGAACACGCTGGGCAGAGCCCCCCAAGACAGCAGCAGAGAGAAGGAAGAGACAGGCCCGGGAACCAGTGGCTGGGCTACAGCCTTCTTGCATCTCTCTGAGCAAATCTGCTGGCCCTCTGCAGGAGCGAGCCCTTCAGCTCTGACTGCTTTCACATCGCAGCTGCCTAAGGACACCTGGCAGCTTGCGCTCAAGGACAGGGCCCCACGAGAGAGCTGGGGAAGGGCGTTGGGCTGGCGCAAGGAGACATGCCAAGCAGCGGGCGGATGCACGCGTGGCCCAGAAGAGCCTCGCTCATGCCGCAAGGGCCTCCAGGGGCCCTGGGAAGGCCTGATTAGCGCCAGAGTCATCGACTTACCCCCAGCAGAGCTTCTAGCAGCTTTCCAGTGCCATCCATGCTGAGGAGGAAGTCGTCATAAAACCTCATTGTCACTTCCTTCTTCCGTACAGAAAGAATGCCAATGCCCTTGAAGACAAAGTCCACGTCCTGTCTTTTTGACATGGCCCAGAAGAACGCCATCGCGGTCTCATGTATGGAACACTGCACCGTTGTCAAAGGCATGCGGGCACACACGGAGAGATTCTTGTACTGCAGAGGGACTATTCTTACGTCACCTAGACCGCAGCAAAAGACGAACAACGTCACCTCGGCAGCAGGCTCCAAGAACAAGGGGACAAGACTTTCTGGCAAGACGCTGCTGCTACAGAGCAGGCTCTTGAATCCCCTGCTGCAGCGCCTAGGAGCGGTTTATGGAGTCCCTCCTGGGAAGAGGCCGAGCACTCTGCAAACTCACGGGCTCAGGGGGGCAGCAGTCATTTGGCCAGGGCAGGAAGCAAAAGAAGAAAACTAACCATCCCGTAGGAACCCTTGACCGGAGGGCAGGACAAGGCGGGCAGATGGGTGCAGGGCCCACGACAAAGGGCCCGGCGCCACGCCATTGTGCCCTCTGGCTAAGCCGATGCCACGTCGATAGATACAAGGGCGAAGCAAAGTGCAAGGACGGCACCGCAGCCCGTAAGGACCATTCGGCCCCTCTGGCCCTTGGTAGCCAGCAAAAGTCTCCCTGCGCTGCTGGGGCCAGCGGCCTATCCCTCCCACGCACCCCGCTGCAGGCGTATTACTAGCAAAGCACACCCGGGGGCCCCTCTGAGCACCTGCTCCTGGCTGACCTGTCCAGCTCAAACAAGCCAAAGTTGCTCTCAGGCCACTTTGAGGCGTTCAGCCATGTCTTCAGAGCAGTTGGCCTGCCCCTCAAGCTTGGGGCAAGGGCAGGCAAAGGTTTTTAACCTGTCTTCTTACCAGGAATGTCTTCTTGAGCGCCCCTGGCCTGGTATTCCTGGGCAACAACCTCCGAAATACGAAACATGGGTCTCCGAACGATCGAAAGCTCCCCGTTCACGGAGCACTCGGAGTGCTGAAGAACATAGAACACCCCCACTCCTAGTATCTTGACACCCTGAGAACAGCAGCAAAGAGGGAGAGAAGGAACAAGCATCAGTAGCCTGGAGACACAAAAACTGTCCGATGGCTTGCCAGAGCGTGGGGGCTGCTGCTCTGCGCCCTGCCCACCCCTAGCATGCCGAGGGCAAGATGGGCCACTTGGGAAAGCTTTGGAGAGAAAGCACATACTCCAGACCTTTCTTTCCTCTTGCTCCTCTGCTCTCCTCAAAAATCTCTTTGCACAAGCAACAGCAGAGACAACATTCCTCCCCTCCATACAGGTGGCGGGGGGGGTGGCGGGGAGGGGAGCAGGGGGCATTTCCAACAGTGGGCACCAAGTCCTTGGCACTCTGTGGCACAGGGATGTCAGGGCCAGGCAAACCGCCAGCATTTCAGGAGGGGAGGAACAGGACACAAGACCCACCTTGTTCTCTGCCAAGCGCTCTAGAATGTATTCTGAGACGCTGTCCCAAATGCTAACAATCTCTGGAAAGCAAGGCAAAGAGGTATCATGCGCCAAGTCGGCAAGCTCACTACCTTTCAGCACCCCGCTCCCCAGGCAGGTGGCAAGTGCAGGTGAGATGAAACGTACTGCCACCCCAAGCCAAAACACGCAAGGCGCTCCCCAGGACGGCCCTTCCGGACCTCAGCCGCAAGGACACTGCAGGGACGCCTCCGCCCACTTCTAAGCAAGGCTCCTGTCCTTTCAGGTGGCCATGCCAAAGGGCGACCCACCCGCTCGGGAAACGGGGACTAGGTTCCCACAGCAGCGAGAAGACCGTGCAGTGCCTACCCACAGGAGTCACCCACGCTCAGGGCAGCCCCAGCTGCCTCCCCTGCAGGGACCATTTTCACCTCCATTCAACGCCTGCACACACACACGCTCTGCACGGCCACCCGAGCAGCCCCAGCCCTTTCAGCCAGCTGCCAGCTCAGGGCACGCAATCCCCACTGCGAGGCAACCCACGGCTTCTGCCTGCACGTGCCCTGGAAGGCACGGGCAGAGGAAGCTCCTCAGGACAACGAGCCAGCCGGCCCGGCTGCCAAACTCACCCCTGGGCTGCCAACGGTCGAGCGGCCTGCTCTCCCGTGCCACCCACTCGCCCTGCCCAGCCCTCCCCTACAGAGCCCAGCGCTTCCATTGCCTGTCTCGCAGCTCATACCGTCTACAGCCTTACCGTAACGGTTGAGATTCCTGAGCGTTGGAAACATGTCATGCCACAGTTTCGCCATCTTCGCGCCCCCTCGCGCTCAATGGGGCCCTGTAGCAGGAGGGTGACGAGGAAACTTCTCCTCCCAGGAGCCGCCTCCTCCTCCTCCTCTGCACTTCCCCAGGTAGGCTCCAGCGCTGTTGCGCGGCCTCCCTTCGCCCTCTCGGTGCGCTGCAAAGCAGCTCCTCCAGAGAAGAGCGGTGGCGAGAGCAGCCCCAGCACCTGCATGTGCCAAGGCCTCGCAGGGAAGTGTGGGCAGGGCTCGGGGGCCCCGTGGCGGGAGGGGAGCTGTGACTGTGATGCGGCATGTCCCACTGTGAGCCCAGCCCGTGTCACCAAGGGGCTCACAGGCACCCTTACCGTCCAAAGCATTTCTCTTGGGCCCACAGGAGGGGCAATTTCACAGCCCCAGAGCAGCCAGACCACAAAGGGGTTTCAGCAGGTCTCCGCTCTGACCTCCTGCTGCAAGTGCGGCTGACCAGAGCAGACTTCCCAGGCCCGGGCGCCACTGAGGGGCCACTGGCTCCATGGATTCCCCCACCACCCCGGGCCCCGGGGCCAGTCCTCCACCACCCTTAGGCTACAGCGCTTTTCCCCGTCTCTCATGGCAATTGCCCCCACTGCCACTACTGCCATTGCCCATCCTCCCGGCCCCCCCCACCCGGCACCTCTGGGAAGGCTCTGCCTCCACCCTCTCACCCCCCTCCCGTTAGGCCCCTGCCGCCTGATCCTCTTGCGCCTTCTCTTCTCCCGGCTCAACAGCCCCACGCCCTCAGCCTCTCCTCGCACTGCTGGGCTCCAGCTGCCCACCAGCTCCCAGCCCGCCCCACAACGAACGGCTCCTCCAGGGCCACGCTCCCTTCCTGGTGTCCCTGCCCCCCTGCAGCTCCCCCACGGGCCACAGTCCCCTCAGAGGCGCACCTCCTCTGGCATGAAGCGCCTCCTTCCAAAAGTACCTCTCCAGCCATGTCCCCAGCAACGGCTCCTTGCACGGCTCGCCTTCGCTTCCTTCTGCTTTTCTCCAGAAACACGCCTCTGCACCCTTCTCCTCACGAGTGCCCCTTCGTGTGGCCTCCTGTGGCTCCACGGAGGCCGCCCCCAGCTGCGGGATCTGCGGCCCTGCCGCCGCATGCCCCAGGCAGGGGCCGGGCCTCGGTGCCCCGCTCCTCCCTCCCTCCCTCCCTCCCTGCCTGCCTGCCTGCCTGCCTGCCCGCCCGCTGCCCCAGCGTTGGGGGAAAGCCTTGCCCGGGCCCTGGGCGGCGCTGCGGGCTCCCTGCTGTGCCCAGAGCCCCCGGCCCCGCACGGGCAGCCCCGAGCAGCACGCCCAGGTGGCACTGCTTGCTGCGCAGTAAGGACTGGTGCCAGGGACTGTCGGGGATGGGGGAGGCCCCACTGCCCGCGGGGAGGCGGGAGGCAGGCAGTGTTGAGCCGGGGCCCGGCAGCCCACCGGGAGCTGGTGGGGGTGTGGGGCAGAGCCATAGCAAGGGAAGGGGCCAGAGTGCAGGAGGCAATCCCAGGTGCCCCCTCCACGAGCAGAGGGGCCTGGGAGAAGGCAGGGGGTCAGGGCCGGGCCGGGGGCTGGTGGCCGGGTGCTTGGCAGCGCCATGCTGACCTGCTCATGCCAGGGCATGGCTGCTTTGCGCCGATTGCAGGCAGTGTCCCCCCGCGGAGGAGCTGGCCCCTGCTGGCTTCCCCTTGGGCCATGCAGCTGCCTGCCAGTGCTCAAGGTCCCGCCGGGGCTCCAGCGACGCTGGGAGAGGTGCCGAGGGGGCACCGGCTGCTGCTAGCAACGTCCCGGGGACCCCTGAGGCAGTGGCTGGTGCTGAGGGAAGGGCAGCGGGCAAGGAGCCGCAGGCAGCACTTGTTTGACCCATGCGTTGCCTCTGCTTGCAGGCCACACTGCCCAAGGCATTGGGACTTGAGCGCGGCAGCCAGGCGAGGCAGGGCAGCTGCCGCTGAGGCAGCAGAGCCAAGCCCCAAGCCCCTCCGCTCGGTGAGGCTTGGGAAGGGCAGAGCTGGGAGAAGCTGGTGCCCCTCAAACCTCGTTCTCCCAGCAGAGCAGAGGGCACGTAAGGCAGCGCTTTCAGCCAGTGAAAATTGCTGGCTCATGCCTTCCTTTTTCAGAGGCCTGGTTTGCGCAAGGCCAGCGGTGCTGCCTGCCCACCAGTGCCCACCCAGGCTGCGGTCGGAGGAGACCTGCTCCTTGCATTGGTCCCGACCAGAGTTCGGCACCAGAAGACACAGCCCCTGAGGGGGCACCGCAGCACACAAGTGTGGCTTGGCATGCCTGGCTCACCAGCAGAAAGGGACCATGCAGACTAAGGTGGAGTCAATCAGCCAGAACGGAGCACAGAGCAACAATACAGTTGAAAACACAAAGCCTAGCTAAGTGTGTGTGAGGTTCCCCGTGGGGAGCCCCGTGATGCTTCTGGGGAGGCCTTGGGCAGGGAGGTGCCTCCTGCCGAGGCCCCCGGCAGCTGGGATGCCGGCTGCAGGGCTTTCGGCAGCTCCAGCTTCCCTCTTCCTGCCCTGCCAGGGGTGAAGGCCAGGCTGCCTGCAGGGATGGGCTACTGCCGCCCCCAGGCCTCCTGAGGAGGGGCAGTGCAGCCCCAAAACCGCCTTGCAAAGCCGGCAGCCCTGGGCGTGGGCTGAGGTGGGTGCCAGGGTGCACGCTGGAGCGCAGACTCTGGGATCCACAGGCCTCCAAGGCCAGGGCCTGCAGGGCCAGGGCAGGGATGACGAGGCTCTGGGGCTCTGACCCTGCAAGAGAGACCGCAGGAACACCTTGTGCCGGCCCTGGGCTGAGAGCAGAGGGGAGCAGGAGGCTTCGTGGCCTCCACGCCCCAAACCAACAGCAAATTTGTGCCCAAAAGCTCTCAGAGGAGGCTTCAGTCCCGGTCAGCTGCCCGTGTCCTGCACTGATTTCGTATGCTCAAACCTTGTGATGGGCAGAAGGCAACATGCTTGTACCCCAAGGCAGCCCCCTTTAGTGGCCAAGCCAAGGACCTGCTCTTAGCATCACTGCAGGAGTAACCGTCTAATTAAAGGCTTGCAATTAGCCCACCTCCAATTAGTGCACAGCAACTCAAACAAAGGGTCTTCTTAAAGGACAAGTCTCCTTAATGCAACCTAAATGGTCCTACGTTCCCTGTGCAGGGGCGACCCTTCTACATCCCCCACCGCCAAGGCTGCGGCGCACATGGGCATGGGCATGGGCATTGGCTTCAGGGTCCCAGCTCCTTCCTCAGTGGGAGGCGGCTGCTGCTGGTGGCTTCCTCCATCGCATAGTTGGGCTGACACTATTAAGCCTGCTCCTAATAGGCTCTCTTAAGGCTAATAATGTGGCATACATAGCCAACAAATGCTAGAAGGAGTCACCAAAACTAAAGCAGCACTTTAAAATGCAACTCCTACATTTAGCATCGAGGAAATAAGCCCCTCCACCTTACTCCCAATTTGACACTCTCGGGAGAGTGCTTTAGGGGATGCTAATGCGTGTTTTGCCCTTCCTTGCTCCAACACGGGTCAGGCTCAGCACAGTGGAGAGGGAAAGACTCTGGCGGGGCGGAGGGGGTGGGGTGCGAGCTTTGTGCTCGCCCAGGGCCCTGCACTGGCCCCCTCCTCTGTCCTGCCCCTGAACACCCCAGACTACGTTGGCTACAGTCGCCTGCTCCTTGCCAGGCCTTTGTGTTGACTCTGATGAGCCTTTGGGCGTTTCATGTCACTCTAGGAGCTGGAAGAGAGCCTGCCTCATGACACGGGGTTGCAAGGAGAGCCACTGGCCGTGGAAGAGGACTGCTTGCCTGGCCTCGCTCAGGAGTCCCATCCTGCCCACCCCGGGCATCTCTCTCTTTCCTGCCCGCTGACACGGTCTTTCTCCGGAGGGAAGCAGTGAGGCTACATCTCCGCACAGTGCTGGGTGGCCTGGGGAAGGCCGGGCACATGCCAAGCGGGGAGCTGGACACAGGTCTCCAGCGAGTGCTGTCGGGGGGCTGGCACCGGTGCCTGGGGCACGTGTGCTCCAGGCACTTCCCAAATAAGCTCCACTGGTGCGGCCTCCTCTTCACCTGGATGTTGAGTTCCAGGGCCTCCTGCCACGCCTCCTCCAGCAGGAACAGGGCCTGCGCAGGCGTACTGCTTTCCTGCCCTTCAGCCTGCTCCTGGTTGCTGGGGAATGCAGGTGTGCGGGCATGTCCGGGTGTCCTGCCTCATTTCACCAGGGTCACTTGCTCCTGCTGGTTCCTTCTGTGGCCCCCACCTGGCCTCACAGAGCCCCACATCCTGCCCGTCAACCCCAAGGGGGACGCAAGGCCCTCAGCTCACCCAAGAGAGAACCCCCAACCTCCCTCTGCTCGTCCACCCACCCGCCTCAGCATATAGCACGGCCCAAGGCCCATCCCTGGGCCCTGGCACTGTCACGGTCCCTCTCCTGACCACAGGACCCACTGGCGCTGGTGAGTGCCCAAGCAGTTAGGCCGCTGTCTTTTCTCCCACGGCCAGTGACTTGCAGGGCTGTGCAGGACCCAGGAGTCCTGCTGGCCTGTCCCTCCATAACGTACCAGGGGCAGGGAGTCGCAGAGCTGCACCTCGGAGGTGCTCTGGGGCCTAGCAAGTGCAGGGGACCGGAGGGGGCCTGGGAGCATGCCTGGGGCCACTGGCACATCAGGACAGGGCAGGAGCCCAGGAGGGAGAATCCAAGCACACGGGTAGCAGGCCCGGCCGGCCCTGCCGAGCTCCACTGGGTTGAAGAGCGGCCCAGCAGGGGCTGTGCAGGGCGGGGAAATGGGGACTGCTCCCCAGCCTCACAGCCCCAGCCTGCGGGGCTGAGGGGCTGCCCTGGCCCACAGGGCCCTGGCACACGCGTTTGCACATGGGAAGGGAGGCATCTGCACCTCCAGGCAGCAGTCAGCGGCTGGCAGGGTAGGGAGACTACGGGCCCTGCGGCAGATGAGCAGAGCCCGTGGGAGCACAAGGAGCAGCCAAGGGCTGACGGAGGCCCAGGGACAAGCACGGCTCATCCCAGCTTTGCCTGCCTGGAGAGCCCTGCAGCTGCAGCAAAAAGCCAGGCATCTGCGCTCCCAGGTGGCCGGCCGCACCGCTCCACCCCACAGCAACTCCCTCCTTTGCCCTTCACCCTTCCCCATGCAACCCTGAGAAGGGCTCCAGCGTCCCTGCACACCAGCCCTCAGAGCACCCCTGGGGCTGTGGGCACGTCAGGTGCAGCTGTGTCCTGGCCACCATGGTGTGCACCGTGCAGTGTCTCTGTGCGTGTGGAGAGCGCGGGCGCGTGTGCGGATGCGTGTGCAGCGTCAATGGTGTGCCGGGCTGGCGCACGTGCACTGTGCAGGTGCAGGCCTGGCTGTGCGGGAGGGTCTTGGTGAGTGAGAGGTGTGAGCTGTGTGCGTAGCCGTCCTGTGGAAGGTAATGAAGGAAGGGGCATGTGTCTGTGCGTGTGTCTGTGCGCTGTGCTGAGAACGGGTTAGGCGGTGGTGTGCATGCACGTGCACTCTGTGGCGCGCGTGCCTGCATGCTGTGGCCCGTGTGTGGGCGATATTCTGTTCAGGCTCTACAAAATAACTGGAGGAGCACGTGGGTTTGTACAGCTCTTCCTTTCATCTTTCAGGAGCACGCTTCCAGACTTCGCCGCAATAGTCACGTTTCCTCTGCACCACCAGCAAGTCCTGGTCCCTTTCCCTTTGAGCCTGGAGAGTCATCCGCTGCCCAGGGCTAGGGCATGGAAAAGGAACCGTTTGGTTTCAGGCACAGGCAGAAGGGCACGGAAATGCTGCAGGCCTAGCGCAGGGCACATCTTCTGGCCTCTGCCTCTGCTGGCATTCCTATGCTTTCTCGGATGGGCGAGGGGCCCCCTGGGGTGCGAGGCAAGGACATGACCACATGACTACCACGGGCAGGTAATCAGCCTGCACAGGAGTCAGGCGCGGGATGAGACTTTGGCCCAAACTGGCATCAAAGCACAGGGCAAGGCCTCCACGTGTGGAGACTTGGGGAGGCAAGGACGGAGCGTGCCTTTGGAAAAGGGAGAGCCAAAGCGTCGCTCCAGGAATCCTGTCACCTTGGGTAGCCCCCGTGTTCTGGTCCCACCTGGGAATCCTACCCCTGAGAGCCCAACACCTGCCCCTGGGCTGGAAGGCTGCCTGCTCCCAGGCCACAGCCTCCAAAGCCTGTTGCTCTCCCTCGACGGGTGCCAGCAAAAGACCCCCCCCCCCTCCCCTCCTCTGGGCTCCTCCTGGGTGTGGAAGGAAGGCCAGTGCAGGGGAAGGCAAAACAGCACCCCCAGCTGGAGAAATTTACCAGAGGAAGCGCTTCTCTTGGGAATTCCTCTGCCGATTCAGCTCTACCCTCTGCTTCCACTCTTCCCGACGCGCTTGGTAAGTCTCCAAGACTTGCAGGGTGTGGCTTGCTCGTACAGAAAGCTGCCTGCAAGAGCAGGGAAAAAGTTCCCTCTCCCCTTCTGGCTGAGGCCCTCCTGCCTCTCCCCTCCACCAGCCCCTGCACACCCGCTCCCGCTGGCGGTGCCCGCAGCCTTCAACTTGCCCCATGCAGCTTGGGGCTGCCTGGCATCGGGGCCTTGCCCAAGGCATTGCCACGTCAACAGAAATCAGGGGACACCATACCCAGCCCCATGGCTCAGGAACTGCGCTTCCTCACACCTCGGACAGGTGCTGCCACTGCACCTTTCCAGGCCGGGGCTGGGGCCGGGGCCGGGGCCCGGGCCCGGGCACACTTACTCTTTGTGCAGCCGCGGCAGTCTCTCGGGCTTCCTCTTCTCTGCTCGGGGCACGAAGGCAGCAGTGCTCGCCTCTTTCCCAAGCGGGGGCCCTGGTGAGGCTGGCCGAACCTCCGGCAGTGGTTCAGCATGCCGCCAAGCCTGCGTTGGCGCCAGAGGACAACTCTGAAGCTGCTTCTCACCTCCCTCACGTGCTCTCAACTCTCAGCACGGGGAGAAGCCAGCCACTACAGGGCCTGTGCGTCCCCCCAGCACACTTGTGTCTGCTTTGCCCTCAGAAAGCCCCATGAGGAGCACAGCGCCAGGCAGGGACCCTGCACTCGTAGCCTGGCCACGCTTCACCACACTTCCCTGCTGGCCCCTCTGCTTACCTGTGCTGCCTTGTGCTGATGCCCGCAAGCAGGAATTGCAGTTCGAGGTCTGCCTTGAGCAGGTCCTTCCTGCTTGCCGTCCTCTTCCGCCTTAGAGGAGCTCTCCCGAATTGTCTGCAGCCGGCTAAAAACACACAAGCCGCGTGAGCTGATTGGAGTTCCGGGTGAGGCTGTTCTGCATCTTGCGCTCACAAGCGGCTCGGGGCCAGCCTCTGCAGCACAAGGCAGTTCTGCTGGAGCATTTGGTGTAGCTGAGTCCTTGCGTTCATGTCAACAGTGAGGAAAGAAAGCCTTGAGCTGCAGCACTGGCAGCGGGCCCAGGAGGCCCTAAGGAAAGCTCGGGATGCCCCGGTGTGGGCCCTCTCTGGGTGGCACAAGGGGAAAACCAATGCCGTTTGCAGCACCCAGAGCCTGCAGAGACCACTAGCCACCTCCTGCCAAAGGCACTGAAGTCAGGGACGTGCTCAGAAAGACTCTGTTTTGGGGTGAAACGGGACTATTAGTGGGGGAGCCACTGTCGGGGAAGGAGGAAGTGTACTAGGCACACAAGCAAGCCCGGCATGTAGTTCTCTCTGGTATGTAGTTCTCTCTGGCACTCCTCCTGTGCCAGACAACCGCCACACCCCTGCCCCTGCCACCCCAGCCCAACAACCTTCGGAAGAAATTCACAGGCATTACGTCCAACCTAAAAAGCAGGGAAAACAGACCCTACTCTCTGCTGCTGGGGCAGGGGCTTCTGACTTTCACATTCCTCTGAGAAGTGCTCTCATTCCCACTGCAACCAAAGGAGGGCCCTTCACACCCATAGGGGAGCAGAAAAACACCCGCCACTGCTGCAGTACTTCTTGCATCAACGCCAGTCCCTGGGACACCACTTGACAACCTCACAGACTTCATACCCACAGAGCGTACAGAAACAGAAACAGCTCCCTCCCTCCCAGAAGCCCAAAAGCACACGGCCACCCGCATGCTTTGCTCCAAGAGCCTCACCTGGCAGCTGGCTTGTTTCCCCTGCTTTCCCATGCCTTTCCTCCCTTCCAGCTGGCCCCAGAGAACGGGGGTGGAGAAAGCCTTTCTCGAGACAGGAGGCGCCCACCACAAGCACTGCCTGGAAGTAGCAAGGCAGAGGAGGCTCCTCAGCAAGCATCGTTCTTTGTCACCATTTGAACAAGAAGGACAGGCAGCTGTGCTCCAGCATCGGACCAAAGAGCCCAATTCCCTTGGAGCTTTGCTCCCAAGCAGGTCTTAGGCCCTTGCTGGCGCACGATCGCGTCCAGCCTTTCCTTTCTGCAGGGCAGTCTTCTGCCCTAGAGTTCTGTGCTGCTTCTACTGCTTTCTCTAGCCCTTAGGCTTCAAAAAGGGGACATGGCTGGCAGGTCCTGGGGACCTCATGCTACTCTCTCCTTTGGCGTGGCTGCAGGCTGGAGGGCAGAGTGTCACACGAGAAGGGGAACAGATTCCTGCCCATCTCTAAGGCGCTCACATGCACAGACTTGCAAGCTAGAGCAGGGCCCCGAGTGCCAGGGCAAAGTGCCCCTCAGCAGTGGCAGCTGCAGTTGGAGCTGCACAACTGCCCCGAGAGCCCCTTCCAGGAGGAGTGCCCCCAGATCTGTCGTGATGAGCAAAGAGAGGCACAGGAGAAGCAGGCCACTAGGCCAGGCACGGCATGTTAAGCTTGCCTCCAGCCCCTCCGCTGCACAGGACAAAAGGAAAACAAACACACCTCTCTCACCAGCCAGCTGGCACTTTACCTTTTCCCTCAGTCTGCTTGTTCTGCTCCCTGTCTTTTGCCGGCCCGCCTTTGGCAGCCTCCCGACACCCTCCGGAGGAAGATGCTGGTCGCACAGGCACAGGCGTGATGACCTCACCCTCACTCCTGGAAACAAGAAAGGGACGAGAGAGACGCTGACAGCAGAGCCTTGCAGAAACCTCCTCTACATGCTTGCCCTCCATCTAGAAAGAGAAAGTCACCAAAAGACTTGTTGGCCGCCCTTCACGTTGCAGTCGGACAGAGTCTACGCAAGAAACAACCCCTTCAAAGAACTCCAAGAGCACAAGGTCACCCTCAGCCTTTTCTCCAAGAGCCTCACCTGGCAGGCAACTTCCTTCCTTTGCTTTTCCACTCCTCCTGCTTTCTCCCCCCAGCACCAGGTGACGCAGGTGGCAAAGGCCTTTCTTGAGCAAGCAGGCACGCAGCAGGAGCACTCCCTGCAGGCAGGAAAGGAGAAGGCTCTGCAGAAAGCGTCTTTGGGAGCACTTGGTCCAGAAGGACAGGCAGATCTGCTCCAGCACCGCATCAAACAGCCTGATCCCCCGGGAGCCGCGCTCTCTAAGAGCTCTTGCTCCCTAGCACGTCCTTGGCACACCTTAGCAGCCTCTTAGCAGTCCACCTTAGCAGCCTCTTAGCAGTCCTCTCCAGGCAATCTTGCTCCCCACCTTCACACGCCCGGCATCCGCCAGAGAGGCAGACCCCCTCCAGCACTGACACCTCGGGCCCAAATGTCCTAAAGCGAAAGAGGAGCTTGCGCTGGCCACCAGGGCGCAGCACCCCGGGGCAAAACTCTCCCAGGCAGCACATCCTGACCAGGGCTCCAACCACCTACCTACTGCCGAGGACCAACGGAACAAACACGCGCACACACACAAACACACGCCCGCCTGCACACCCTCCTCTCGCTCGCCAGTCACCTGTGGCCTGACCTTTTCCGTCCGCCCGCTCTTCCTCTTTCGGGCGTGTCCGGGATCCCTTGCAGGAAGAGGCCACTTGCTGCTTCTCACGGGGAAGCTTCAACTCAAATCTGGAAATGACAAGACGCCACGGTGAAGAGAAGGCACCACTTCCCCTTTGCCTCCTGCCGGCCTTGTACTCAGAAAGAAGGCCTTTCGGGGCACGTGGGGCCCTCCAGGCTCACCCAAGACATGCTTAGGTCACAAACACAGGCCCTGTATGGATCGGGTGCCTTCCACACGATGCCTTTCCTCGGCCAGCCACACACAGCACATTCGGGAACCTTGGCTTTTGGAAGCCTCACCCACGAGAAAGAGACCAGTCACAGGAAAATGTGGCCCCCATTCCTCTCTAGGCCTAAGATTGGTTAGCAGTGCCAAACACCGCCACTATTGCCTGTTCCACCCTGGGGAGACCCCCAGAGTCCCAAGTACTTGCAGACAGCAAGCTAGGAAAGAGTTGCTCCGCAGCAAGTCCTTCCTGAGGAGACAAGCTCCAGCAGGACGCTGCTACCAAGCACGAGCTGAGAAGCAAACGTACCGTGGCAACATGAAGACGCTTCTGGGACCCATGCGGAAAGCCGCGCTCCTTCTTCCTTTTACTACCAGGTGTCTCGTCCCTGGCGTCTGAAACAGACACCGAGGTACGTGAGAGCATGCCAGCGCCATTACTGCCTTGCTCCTAAAGGCAGCAAATCTTTCTTGGGCTCAGGGAAGATGCTGCCCCTGGGACACCCTGAAACAAAGCTGTCTTTCCAAATACTAGCCCTCAACGAGGAAAGCAGAAGATGCCCAGCTCAGAGTGCAGAAGGAGGAACACCGTTGCCAGGCGCTTTGCAAGGGCGAGACTCAAGACGGTCAAGGAGGACGCTCCTTCTCTCTGCCTGCAGACATCAGGCACAGGAGAAGGCGTGTGGTTCGCCAGGGTTTCTGCAGGCTGGCGTTTGCCTCTGGAAGGTCTTGCTCTGCCCCTTCTTGGAAAGACAACTCCTGGCTCAGGCGTGCTCTTAGCCCCACAGTGTCTCCAAGCATTCACATGCTTGCATCCATCGCGTGGAAGAGCAGAAAGAGCCGGCCCTTGCTCGGCCTCTGCCCGGTGGCTAAGACCTGCGGGTGCCAACTCCCTCATGGGGGTGCAAGCAGCTGGGCAGGGCCTGATGAGGGATCTTTGGGAACACAGCCTGACCCAAAGGCCCTGGCCCTGGCCCAGAGAACACGCTGGGCAGAGCCCCCCAAGACAGCAGCAGAGAGAAGGAAGAGACAGGCCCGGGAACCAGTGGCTGGGCTACAGCCTTCTTGCATCTCTCTGAGCAAATCTGCTGGCCCTCTGCAGGAGCGAGCCCTTCAGCTCTGACTGCTTTCACATCGCAGCTGCCTAAGGACACCTGGCAGCTTGCGCTCAAGGACAGGGCCCCACGAGAGAGCTGGGGAAGGGCGTTGGGCTGGCGCAAGGAGACATGCCAAGCAGCGGGCGGATGCACGCGTGGCCCAGAAGAGCCTCGCTCATGCCGCAAGGGCCTCCAGGGGCCCTGGGAAGGCCTGATTAGCGCCAGAGTCATCGACTTACCCCCAGCAGAGCTTCTAGCAGCTTTCCAGTGCCATCCATGCTGAGGAGGAAGTCGTCATAAAACCTCATTGTCACTTCCTTCTTCCGTACAGAAAGAATGCCAATGCCCTTGAAGACAAAGTCCACGTCCTGTCTTTTTGACATGGCCCAGAAGAACGCCATCGCGGTCTCATGTATGGAACACTGCACCGTTGTCAAAGGCATGCGGGCACACACGGAGAGATTCTTGTACTGCAGAGGGACTATTCTTACGTCACCTAGACCGCAGCAAAAGACGAACAACGTCACCTCGGCAGCAGGCTCCAAGAACAAGGGGACAAGACTTTCTGGCAAGACGCTGCTGCTACAGAGCAGGCTCTTGAATCCCCTGCTGCAGCGCCTAGGAGCGGTTTATGGAGTCCCTCCTGGGAAGAGGCCGAGCACTCTGCAAACTCACGGGCTCAGGGGGGCAGCAGTCATTTGGCCAGGGCAGGAAGCAAAAGAAGAAAACTAACCATCCCGTAGGAACCCTTGACCGGAGGGCAGGACAAGGCGGGCAGATGGGTGCAGGGCCCACGACAAAGGGCCCGGCGCCACGCCATTGTGCCCTCTGGCTAAGCCGATGCCACGTCGATAGATACAAGGGCGAAGCAAAGTGCAAGGACGGCACCGCCGCCCGTAAGGACCATTCGGCCCCTCTGGCCCTTGGTAGCCAGCAAAAGTCTCCCTGCGCTGCTGGGGCCAGCGGCCTATCCCTCCCACGCACCCCGCTGCAGGCGTATTACTAGCAAAGCACACCCGGGGGCCCCTCTGAGCACCTGCTCCTGGCTGGCCTGTCCAGCTCAAACAAGCCAAAGTTGCTCTCAGGCCACTTTGAGGCGTTCAGCCACGTCTTCAGAGCAGTTGGCCTGCCCCTCAAGCTTGGGGCAAGGGCAGGCAAAGGTTTTTAACCTGTCTTCTTACCAGGAATGTCTTCTTGAGCGCCCCTGGCCTGGTATTCCTGGGCAACAACCTCCGAAATACGAAACATGGGTCTCCGAACGATCGAAAGCTCCCCGTTCACGGAGCACTCGGAGTGCTTCAGAACATAGAACACCCCCACTCCTAGTATCTTGACACCCTGAGAACAGCAGCAAAGAGGGAGAGAAGGAACAAGCATCAGTAGCCTGGAGACACAAAAACTGTCCGATGGCTTGCCAGAGCGTGGGGGCTGCTGCTCTGCGCCCTGCCCACCCCTAGCATGCCGAGGGCAAGATGGGCCACTTGGGAAAGCTTTGGAGAGAAAGCACGTACTCCAGACCTTTCTTTCCTCTTGCTCCTCTGCTCTCCTCAAAAATCTCTTTGCACAAGCAACAGCAGAGACAACATTCCTCCCCTCCATACAGGTGGCGGGAGGGGGTGGCGGGGAGGGGAGCAGGGGGCATTTCCAACAGTGGGCACCAAGTCCTTGGCACTCTGTGGCACAGGGATGTCAGGGCCAGGCAAACCGCCAGCATTTCAGGAGGGGAGGAACAGGACACAAGACCCACCTTGTTCTCTGCCAAGCGCTCTAGAATGTATTCTGAGACGCTGTCCCAAATGCTAACAATCTCTGGAAAGCAAGGCAAAGAGGTATCATGCGCCAAGTCAGCAAGCTCACTACCTTTCAGCACCCCGCTCCCCAGGCAGGTGGCAAGTGCAGGTGAGATGAAACGTACCGCCACCCCAAGCCAAAACACGCAAGGCGCTCCCCAGGACGGCCCTTCCGGACCTCAGCCGCAAGGACACTGCAGGGACGCCTCCGCCCACTTCTAAGCAAGGCTCCTGTCCTTTCAGGTGGCCATGCCAAAGGGCGACCCACCCGCTCGGGAAACGGGGACTAGGTTCCCACAGCAGCGAGAAGACCGTGCAGTGCCTACCCACAGGAGTCACCCACGCTCAGGGCAGCCCCAGCTGCCTCCCCTGCAGGGACCATTTTCACCTCCATTCAACGCCTGCACACACACACGCTCTGCACGGCCACCCGAGCAGCCCCAGCCCTTTCAGCCAGCTGCCAGCTCAGGGCACGCAATCCCCACTGCGAGGCAACCCACGGCTTCTGCCTGCACGTGCCCTGGAAGGCACGGGCAGAGGAAGCTCCTCAGGACAACGAGCCAGCCGGCCCGGCTGCCAAACTCACCCCTGGGCTGCCAACGGTCGAGCGGCCTGCTCTCCCGTGCCACCCACTCGCCCTGCCCAGCCCTCCCCTACAGAGCCCAGCGCTTCCATTGCCTGTCTCGCAGCTCATACCGTCTACAGCCTTACCGTAACGGTTGAGATTCCTGAGCGTTGGAAACATGTCATGCCACAGTTTCGCCATCTTCGCGCCCCCTCGCGCTCAATGGGGCCCTGTAGCAGGAGGGTGACGAGGAAACTTCTCCTCCCAGGAGCCGCCTCCGCCTCCTCCTCTGCACTTCCCCAGGTAGGCTCCAGCGCTGTCGCGCGGCCTCCCTTCGCCCTCTCGGTGCGCTGCAAAGCAGCTCCTCCAGAGAAGAGCGGTGGCGAGAGCAGCCCCAGCACCTGCACGTGCCAAGGCCTCGCAGGGAAGTGTGGGCAGGGCTCGGGGGCCCCGTGGCGGGAGGGGAGCTGTGACTGTGATGCGGCATGTCCCACTGTGAGCCCAGCCCGTGTCACCAAGGGGCTCACAGGCACCCTTACCGTCCAAAGCATTTCTCTTGGGCCCACAGGAGGGGCAATTTCACAGCCCCAGAGCAGCCAGACCGCAAAGGGGTTTCAGCAGGTCTCCGCTCTGACCTCCTGCTGCAAGTGCGGCTGACCAGAGCAGACTTCCCAGGCCCGGGCGCCACTGAGGGGCCACTGGCTCCATGGATTCCCCCACCACCCCGGGCCCCTGGGCCAGTGCTCCACCACCCTTAGGCTACAGCGCTTTTCCCCGTCTCTCATGGCAATTGCCCCCACTGCCACTACTGCCATTGCCCATCCTCCCGGCCCCCCCCCCACCCGGCACCTCTGGGAAGGCTCTGCCTCCACCCTCTCACCCCCCTCCCGTTAGGCCCCTGCCGCCTGATCCTCTTGCGCCTTCTCTTCTCCCGGCTCAACAGCCCCACGCCCTCAGCCTCTCCTCGCACTGCTGGGCTCCAGCTGCCCACCAGCTCCCAGCCCGCCCCACAACGAACGGCTCCTCCAGGGCCACGCTCCCTTCCTGGTGTCCCTGCCCCCCTGCAGCTCCCCCACGGGCCACAGTCCCCTCAGAGGCGCACCTCCTCTGGCATGAAGCGCCTCCTTCCAAAAGTACCTCTCCAGCCATGTCCCCAGCAACGGCTCCTTGCACGGCTCACCTTCGCTTCCTTCTGCTTTTCTCCAGAAACACGCCTCTGCACCCTTCTCCTCACGAGTGCCCCTTCGTGTGGCCTCCTGTGGCTCCACGGAGGCCGCCCCCAGCTGCGGGATCTGCGGCCCTGCCGCCGCATGCCCCAGGCAGGGGCCGGGCCTCGGTGCCCCGCTCCTCCCTCCCTCCCTCCCTCCCTGCCTGCCTGCCTGCCTGCCTGCCCGCCCGCTGCCCCAGCGTTGGGGGAAAGCCTTGCCCGGGCCCTGGGCGGCGCTGCGGGCTCCCTGCTGTGCCCAGAGCCCCCGGCCCCGCACGGGCAGCCCCGAGCAGCACGCCCAGGTGGCACTGCTTGCTGCGCAGTAAGGACTGGTGCCAGGGACTGTCGGGGATGGGGGAGGCCCCACTGCCCGCGGGGAGGTGGGAGGCAGGCAGCGTTGAGCCGGGGCCCGGCAGCCCACCGGGAGCTGGTGGGGGTGTGGGGCAGAGCCATAGCAAGGGAAGGGGCCAGAGTGCAGGAGGCAATCCCAGGTGCCCCTTCCCCGAGCAGAGGGGCCTGGGAGAAGGCAGGGGGTCAGGGCCGGGCCGGGGGCTGGTGGCCGGGTGCTTGGCAGCGCCATGCTGACCTGCTCATGCCAGGGCATGGCTGCTTTGCGCCGATTGCAGGCAGTGTCCCCCCGCGGAGGAGCTGGCCCCTGCTGGCTTCCCCTTGGGCCATGCAGCTGCCTGCCAGTGCTCAAGGTCCCGCCGGGGCTCCAGCGACGCTGGGAGAGGTGCCAAGGGGGCACCGGCTGCTGCTAGCAACTTCCCGGGGACCCCTGAGGCAGTGGCTGGTGCTGAGGGAAGGGCAGCGGGCAAGGAGCCGCAGGCAGCACTTGTTTGACCCATGCGTTGCCTCTGCTTGCAGGCCACACTGCCCAAGGCATTGGGACTTGAGCGCGGCAGCCAGGCGAGGCAGGGCAGCTGCCGCTGAGGCAGCAGAGCCAAGCCCCAAGCCCCTCCGCTCGGTGAGGCTTGGGAAGGGCAGAGCTGGGAGAAGCTGGTGCCCCTCAAACCTCGTTCTCCCAGCAGAGCAGAGGGCACGTAAGGCAGCGCTTTCAGCCAGTGAAAATTGCTGGCTCATGCCTTCCTTTTTCAGAGGCCTGGTTTGCGCAAGGCCAGCGGTGCTGCCTGCCCACCAGTGCCCACCCAGGCTGCGGTCGGAGGAGACCTGCTCCTTGCATTGGTCCCGACCAGAGTTCGGCACCAGAAGACACAGCCCCTGAGGGGGCACCGCAGCACACAAGTGTGGCTTGGCATGCCTGGCTCACCAGCAGAAAGGGACCATGCAGACTAAGGTGGAGTCAATCAGCCAGAACGGAGCACAGAGCAACAATACAGTTGAAAACACAAAGCCTAGCTAAGTGTGTGTGAGGTTCCCCGTGGGGAGCCCCGTGATGCTTCTGGGGAGGCCTTGGGCAGGGAGGTGCCTCCTGCCGAGGCCCCCGGCAGCTGGGATGCCGGCTGCAGGGCTTTCGGCAGCTCCAGCTTCCCTCTTCCTGCCCTGCCAGGGGTGAAGGCCAGGCTGCCTGCAGGGATGGGCTACTGCCGCCCCCAGGCCTCCTGAGGAGGGGCAGTGCAGCCCCAAAACCGCCTTGCAAAGCCGGCAGCCCTGGGCGTGGGCTGAGGTGGGTGCCAGGGTGCACGCTGGAGCGCAGACTCTGGGATCCACAGGCCTCCAAGGCCAGGGCCTGCAGGGCCAGGGCAGGGATGACGAGGCTCTGGGGCTCTGACCCTGCAAGAGAGACCGCAGGAACACCTTGTGCCGGCCCTGGGCTGAGAGCAGAGGGGAGCAGGAGGCTTCGTGGCCTCCACGCCCCAAACCAACAGCAAATTTGTGCCCAAAAGCTCTCAGAGGAGGCTTCAGTCCCGGTCAGCTGCCCGTGTCCTGCACTGATTTCGTATGCTCAAACCTTGTGATGGGCAGAAGGCAACATGCTTGTACCCCAAGGCAGCCCCCTTTAGTGGCCAAGCCAAGGACCTGCTCTTAGCATCACTGCAGGAGTAACCGTCTAATTAAAGGCTTGCAATTAGCCCACCTCCAATTAGTGCACAGCAACTCAAACAAAGGGTCTTCTTAAAGGACAAGTCTCCTTAATGCAACCTAAATGGTCCTACGTTCCCTGTGCAGGGGCGACCCTTCTACATCCCCCACCGCCAAGGCTGCGGCGCACATGGGCATGGGCATTGGCTTCAGGGTCCCAGCTCCTTCCTCAGTGGGAGGCGGCTGCTGCTGGTGGCTTCCTCCATCGCATAGTTGGGCTGACACTATTAAGCCTGCTCCTAATAGGCTCTCTTAAGGCTAATAATGTGGCATACATAGCCAACAAATGCTAGAAGGAGTCACCAAAACTAAAGCAGCACTTTAAAATGCAACTCCTACATTTAGCATCGAGGAAATAAGCCCCTCCACCTTACTCCCAATTTGACACTCTCGGGAGAGTGCTTTAGGGGATGCTAATGCGTGTTTTGCCCTTCCTTGCTCCAACACGGGTCAGGCTCAGCACAGTGGAGAGGGAAAGACTCTGGCGGGGCGGAGGGGGTGGGGTGCGAGCTTTGTGCTCGCCCAGGGCCCTGCACTGGCCCCCTCCTCTGTCCTGCCCCTGAACACCCCAGACTACGTTGGCTACAGTCGCCTGCTCCTTGCCAGGCCTTTGTGTTGACTCTGATGAGCCTTTGGGCGTTTCATGTCACTCTAGGAGCTGGAAGAGAGCCTGCCTCATGACACGGGGTTGCAAGGAGAGCCACTGGCCGTGGAAGAGGACTGCTTGCCTGGCCTCGCTCAGGAGTCCCATCCTGCCCACCCCGGGCATCTCTCTCTTTCCTGCCCGCTGACACGGTCTTTCTCCGGAGGGAAGCAGTGAGGCTACATCTCCGCACAGTGCTGGGTGGCCTGGGGAAGGCCGGGCACATGCCAAGCGGGGAGCTGGACACAGGTCTCCACCGAGTGCTGTCGGGGGGCTGGCACCGGTGCCTGGGGCACGTGTGCTCCAGGCACTTCCCAAATAAGCTCCACTGGTGCGGCCTCCTCTTCACCTGGATGTTGAGTTCCAGGGCCTCCTGCCACGCCTCCTCCAGCAGGAACAGGGCCTGCGCAGGCGTACTGCTTTCCTGCCCTTCAGCCTGCTCCTGGTTGCTGGGGAATGCAGGTGTGCGGGCATGTCCGGGTGTCCTGCCTCATTTCAGCAGGGTCACTTGCTCCTGCTGGTTCCTTCTGTGGCCCCCACCTGGCCTCACAGAGCCCCACATCCTGCCCGTCAACCCCAAGGGGGACACAAGGCCCTCAGCTCACCCAAGAGAGAACCCCCAACCTCCCTCTGCTCGTCCACCCACCCGCCTCAGCATATAGCACGGCCCAAGGCCCATCCCTGGGCCCTGGCACTGTCACGGTCCCTCTCCTGACCACAGGACCCACTGGCGCTGGTGAGTGCCCAAGCAGTTAGGCCGCTGTCTTTTCTCCCACGGCCAGTGACTTGCAGGGCTGTGCAGGACCCAGGAGTCCTGCTGGCCTGTCCCTCCATAACGTACCAGGGGCAGGGAGTCGCAGAGCTGCACCTCGGAGGTGCTCTGGGGCCTAGCAAGTGCAGGGGACCGGAGGGGGCCTGGGAGCATGCCTGGGGCCACTGGCACATCAGGACAGGGCAGGAGCCCAGGAGGGAGAATCCAAGCACACGGGTAGCAGGCCCGGCCGGCCCTGCCGAGCTCCACTGGGTTGAAGAGCAGCCCAGCAGGGGCTGTGCAGGGCGGGGAAATGGGGACTGCTCCCCAGCCTCACAGCCCCAGCCTGCGGGGCTGAGGGGCTGCCCTGGCCCACAGGGCCCTGGCACACGCGTTTGCACATGGGAAGGGAGGCATCTGCACCTCCAGGCAGCAGTCAGCGGCTGGCAGGGTAGGGAGACTACGGGCCCTGCGGCAGATGAGCAGAGCCCGTGGGAGCACAAGGAGCAGCCGAGGGCTGACGGAGGCCCAGGGACAAGCACGGCTCATCCCAGCTTTGCCTGCCTGGAGAGCCCTGCAGCTGCAGCAAAAAGCCAGGCATCTGCGCTCCCAGGTGGCCGGCCGCACCGCTCCACCCCACAGCAACTCCCTCCTTTGCCCTTCACCCTTCCCCATGCAACCCTGAGAAGGGCTCCAGCGTCCCTGCACACCAGCCCTCAGAGCACCCCTGGGGCTGTGGGCACGTCAGGTGCAGCTGTGTCCTGGCCACCATGGTGTGCACCGTGCAGTGTCTCTGTGCGTGTGGAGAGCGCGGGCGCGTGTGCGGATGCGTGTGCAGCGTCAATGGTGTGCCGGGCTGGCGCACGTGCACTGTGCAGGTGCAGGCCTGGCTGTGCGGGAGGGTCTTGGTGAGTGAGAGGTGTGAGCTGTGTGCGTAGCCGTCCTGTGGAAGGTAATGAAGGAAGGGGCATGTGTCTGTGCGTGTGTCTGTGCGCTGTGCTGAGAACGGGTTAGGCGGTGGTGTGCATGCACGTGCACTCTGTGGCGCGCGTGCCTGCATGCTGCGGCCCGTGTGTGGGCGATATTCTGTTCAGGCTCTACAAAATAACTGGAGGAGCACATGGGTTTGTACAGCTCTTCCTTTCATCTTTCAGGAGCACGCTTCCAGACTTCGCCGCAATAGTCACGTTTCCTCTGCACCACCAGCAAGTCCTGGTCCCTTTCCCTTTGAGCCTGGAGAGTCATCCGCTGCCCAGGGCTAGGGCATGGAAAAGGAACCGTTTGGTTTCAGGCACAGGCAGAAGGGCACGGAAATGCTGCAGGCCTAGCGCAGGGCACATCTTCTGGCCTCTGCCTCTGCTGGCATTCCTATGCTTTCTCGGATGGGCGAGGGGCCCCCTGGGGTGCGAGGCAAGGACATGACCACATGACTACCACGGGCAGGTAATCAGCCTGCACAGGAGTCAGGCGCGGGATGAGACTTTGGCCCAAACTGGCATCAAAGCACACGGCAAGGCCTCCACGTGTGGAGACTTGGGGAGGCAAGGACGGAGCGTGCCTTTGGAAAAGGGAGAGCCAAAGCGTCGCTCCAGGAATCCTGTCACCTTGGGTAGCCCCCGTGTTCTGGTCCCACCTGGGAATCCTACCCCTGAGAGCCCAACACCTGCCCCTGGGCTGGAAGGCTGCCTGCTCCCAGGCCACAGCCTCCAAAGCCTGTTGCTCTCCCTCGACGGGTGCCAGCAAAAGACCCCCCCCCCTCCCCTCCTCTGGGCTCCTCCTGGGTGTGGAAGGAAGGCCAGTGCAGGGGAAGGCAAAACAGCACCCCCAGCTGGAGAAATTTACCAGAGGAAGCGCTTCTCTTGGGAATTCCTCTGCCGATTCAGCTCTACCCTCTGCTTCCACTCTTCCCGACGCGCTTGGTAAGTCTCCAAGACTTGCAGGGTGTGGCTTGCTCGTACAGAAAGCTGCCTGCAAGAGCAGGGAAAAAGTTCCCTCTCCCCTTCTGGCTGAGGCCCTCCTGCCTCTCCCCTCCACCAGCCCCTGCACACCCGCTCCCGCTGGCGGTGCCCGCAGCCTTCAACTTGCCCCATGCAGCTTGGGGCTGCCTGGCATCGGGGCCTTGCCCAAGGCATTGCCACGTCAACAGAAATCAGGGGACACCATACCCAGCCCCATGGCTCAGGAAATGCGCTTCCTCACACCTCGGACAGGTGCTGCCACTGCACCTTTCCAGGCCGGGGCTGGGGCCGGGGCCGGGGCCCGGGCCCGGGCACACTTACTCTTTGTGCAGCCGCGGCAGTCTCTCGGGCTTCCTCTTCTCTGCTCGGGGCACGAAGGCAGCAGTGCTCGCCTCTTTCCCAAGCGGGGGCCCTGGTGAGGCTGGCCGAACCTCCGGCAGTGGTTCAGCATGCCGCCAAGCCTGCGTTGGCGCCAGAGGACAACTCTGAAGCTGCTTCTCACCTCCCTCACGTGCTCTCAACTCTCAGCACGGGGAGAAGCCAGCCACTACAGGGCCTGTGCGTCCCCCCAGCACACTTGTGTCTGCTTTGCCCTCAGAAAGCCCCATGAGGAGCACAGCGCCAGGCAGGGACCCTGCACTCGTAGCCTGGCCACGCTTCACCACACTTCCCTGCTGGCCCCTCTGCTTACCTGTGCTGCCTTGTGCTGATGCCCGCAAGCAGGAATTGCAGTTCGAGGTCTGCCTTGAGCAGGTCCTTCCTGCTTGCCGTCCTCTTCCGCCTTAGAGGAGCTCTCCCGAATTGTCTGCAGCCGGCTAAAAACACACAAGCCGCGTGAGCTGATTGGAGTTCCGGGTGAGGCTGTTCTGCATCTTGCGCTCACAAGCGGCTCGGGGCCAGCCTCTGCAGCACAAGGCAGTTCTGCTGGAGCATTTGGTGTAGCTGAGTCCTTGCGTTCATGTCAACAGTGAGGAAAGAAAGCCTTGAGCTGCAGCACTGGCAGCGGGCCCAGGAGGCCCTAAGGAAAGCTCGGGATGCCCCGGTGTGGGCCCTCTCTGGGTGGCACAAGGGGAAAACCAATGCCGTTTGCAGCACCCAGAGCCTGCAGAGACCACTAGCCACCTCCTGCCAAAGGCACTGAAGTCAGGGACGTGCTCAGAAAGACTCTGTTTTGGGGTGAAACGGGACTATTAGTGGGGGAGCCACTGTCGGGGAAGGAGGAAGTGTACTAGGCACACAAGCAAGCCCGGCATGTAGTTCTCTCTGGTATGTAGTTCTCTCTGGCACTCCTCCTGTGCCAGACAACCGCCACACCCCTGCCCCTGCCACCCCAGCCCAACAACCTTCGGAAGAAATTCACAGGCATTACGTCCAACCTAAAAAGCAGGGAAAACAGACCCTACTCTCTGCTGCTGGGGCAGGGGCTTCTGACTTTCACATTCCTCTGAGAAGTGCTCTCATTCCCACTGCAACCAAAGGAGGGCCCTTCACACCCATAGGGGAGCAGAAAAACACCCGCCACTGCTGCAGTACTTCTTGCATCAACGCCAGTCCCTGGGACACCACTTGACAACCTCACAGACTTCATACCCACAGAGCGTACAGAAACAGAAACAGCTCCCTCCCTCCCAGAAGCCCAAAAGCACACGGCCACCCGCATGCTTTGCTCCAAGAGCCTCACCTGGCAGCTGGCTTGTTTCCCCTGCTTTCCCATGCCTTTCCTCCCTTCCAGCTGGCCCCAGAGAACGGGGGTGGAGAAAGCCTTTCTCGAGACAGGAGGCGCCCACCACAAGCACTGCCTGGAAGTAGCAAGGCAGAGGAGGCTCCTCAGCAAGCATCGTTCTTTGTCACCATTTGAACAAGAAGGACAGGCAGCTGTGCTCCAGCATCGGACCAAAGAGCCCAATTCCCTTGGAGCTTTGCTCCCAAGCAGGTCTTAGGCCCTTGCTGGCGCACGATCGCGTCCAGCCTTTCCTTTCTGCAGGGCAGTCTTCTGCCCTAGAGTTCTGTGCTGCTTCTACTGCTTTCTCTAGCCCTTAGGCTTCAAAAAGGGGACATGGCTGGCAGGTCCTGGGGACCTCATGCTACTCTCTCCTTTGGCGTGGCTGCAGGCTGGAGGGCAGAGTGTCACACGAGAAGGGGAACAGATTCCTGCCCATCTCTAAGGCGCTCACATGCACAGACTTGCAAGCTAGAGCAGGGCCCCGAGTGCCAGGGCAAAGTGCCCCTCAGCAGTGGCAGCTGCAGTTGGAGCTGCACAACTGCCCCGAGAGCCCCTTCCAGGAGGAGTGCCCCCAGATCTGTCGTGATGAGCAAAGAGAGGCACAGGAGAAGCAGGCCACTAGGCCAGGCACGGCATGTTAAGCTTGCCTCCAGCCCCTCCGCTGCACAGGACAAAAGGAAAACAAACACACCTCTCTCACCAGCCAGCTGGCACTTTACCTTTTCCCTCAGTCTGCTTGTTCTGCTCCCTGTCTTTTGCCGGCCCGCCTTTGGCAGCCTCCCGACACCCTCCGGAGGAAGATGCTGGTCGCACAGGCACAGGCGTGATGACCTCACCCTCACTCCTGGAAACAAGAAAGGGACGAGAGAGACGCTGACAGCAGAGCCTTGCAGAAACCTCCTCTACATGCTTGCCCTCCATCTAGAAAGAGAAAGTCACCAAAAGACTTGTTGGCCGCCCTTCACGTTGCAGTCGGACAGAGTCTACGCAAGAAACAACCCCTTCAAAGAACTCCAAGAGCACAAGGTCACCCTCAGCCTTTTCTCCAAGAGCCTCACCTGGCAGGCAACTTCCTTCCTTTGCTTTTCCACTCCTCCTGCTTTCTCCCCCCAGCACCAGGTGACGCAGGTGGCAAAGGCCTTTCTTGAGCAAGCAGGCACGCAGCAGGAGCACTCCCTGCAGGCAGGAAAGGAGAAGGCTCTGCAGAAAGCGTCTTTGGGAGCACTTGGTCCAGAAGGACAGGCAGATCTGCTCCAGCACCGCATCAAACAGCCTGATCCCCCGGGAGCCGCGCTCTCTAAGAGCTCTTGCTCCCTAGCACGTCCTTGGCACACCTTAGCAGCCTCTTAACAGTCCACCTTAGCAGCCTCTTAGCAGTCCTCTCCAGGCAATCTTGCTCCCCACCTTCACACGCCCGGCATCCGCCAGAGAGGCAGACCCCCTCCAGCACTGACACCTCGGGCCCAAATGTCCTAAAGCGAAAGAGGAGCTTGCGCTGGCCACCAGGGCGCAGCACCCCGGGGCAAAACTCTCCCAGGCAGCACATCCTGACCAGGGCTCCAACCACCTACCTACTGCCGAGGACCAACGGAACAAACACGCGCACACACACAAACACACGCCCGCCTGCACACCCTCCTCTCGCTCGCCAGTCACCTGTGGCCTGACCTTTTCCGTCCGCCCGCTCTTCCTCTTTCGGGCGTGTCCGGGATCCCTTGCAGGAAGAGGCCACTTGCTGCTTCTCACGGGGAAGCTTCAACTCAAATCTGGAAATGACAAGACGCCACGGTGAAGAGAAGGCACCACTTCCCCTTTGCCTCCTGCCGGCCTTGTACTCAGAAAGAAGGCCTTTCGGGGCACGTGGGGCCCTCCAGGCTCACCCAAGACATGCTTAGGTCACAAACACAGGCCCTGTATGGATCGGGTGCCTTCCACACGATGCCTTTCCTCGGCCAGCCACACACAGCACATTCGGGAACCTTGGCTTTTGGAAGCCTCACCCACGAGAAAGAGACCAGTCACAGGAAAATGTGGCCCCCATTCCTCTCTAGGCCTAAGATTGGTTAGCAGTGCCAAACACCGCCACTATTGCCTGTTCCACCCTGGGGAGACCCCCAGAGTCCCAAGTACTTGCAGACAGCAAGCTAGGAAAGAGTTGCTCCGCAGCAAGTCCTTCCTGAGGAGACAAGCTCCAGCAGGACGCTGCTACCAAGCACGAGCTGAGAAGCAAACGTACCGTGGCAACATGAAGACGCTTCTGGGACCCATGCGGAAAGCCGCGCTCCTTCTTCCTTTTACCACCAGGTGTCTCGTCCCTGGCGTCTGAAACAGACACCGAGGTACGTGAGAGCATGCCAGCGCCATTACTGCCTTGCTCCTAAAGGCAGCAAATCTTTCTTGGGCTCAGGGAAGATGCTGCCCCTGGGACACCCTGAAACAAAGCTGTCTTTCCAAATACTAGCCCTCAACGAGGAAAGCAGAAGATGCCCAGCTCAGAGTGCAGAAGGAGGAACACCGTTGCCAGGCGCTTTGCAAGGGCGAGACTCAAGACGGTCAAGGAGGACGCTCCTTCTCTCTGCCTGCAGACATCAGGCACAGGAGAAGGCGTGTGGTTCGCCAGGGTTTCTGCAGGCTGGCGTTTGCCTCTGGAAGGTCTTGCTCTGCCCCTTCTTGGAAAGACAACTCCTGGCTCAGGCGTGCTCTTAGCCCCACAGTGTCTCCAAGCATTCACATGCTTGCATCCATCGCGTGGAAGAGCAGAAAGAGCCGGCCCTTGCTCGGCCTCTGCCCGGTGGCTAAGACCTGCGGGTGCCAACTCCCTCATGGGGGTGCAAGCAGCTGGGCAGGGCCTGATGAGGGATCTTTGGGAACACAGCCTGACCCAAAGGCCCTGGCCCTGGCCCAGAGAACACGCTGGGCAGAGCCCCCCAAGACAGCAGCAGAGAGAAGGAAGAGACAGGCCCGGGAACCAGTGGCTGGGCTACAGCCTTCTTGCATCTCTCTGAGCAAATCTGCTGGCCCTCTGCAGGAGCGAGCCCTTCAGCTCTGACTGCTTTCACATCGCAGCTGCCTAAGGACACCTGGCAGCTTGCGCTCAAGGACAGGGCCCCACGAGAGAGCTGGGGAAGGGCGTTGGGCTGGCGCAAGGAGACATGCCAAGCAGCGGGCGGATGCACGCGTGGCCCAGAAGAGCCTCGCTCATGCCGCAAGGGCCTCCAGGGGCCCTGGGAAGGCCTGATTAGCGCCAGAGTCATCGACTTACCCCCAGCAGAGCTTCTAGCAGCTTTCCAGTGCCATCCATGCTGAGGAGGAAGTCGTCATAAAACCTCATTGTCACTTCCTTCTTCCGTACAGAAAGAATGCCAATGCCCTTGAAGACAAAGTCCACGTCCTGTCTTTTTGACATGGCCCAGAAGAACGCCATCGCGGTCTCATGTATGGAACACTGCACCGTTGTCAAAGGCATGCGGGCACACACGGAGAGATTCTTGTACTGCAGAGGGACTATTCTTACGTCACCTAGACCGCAGCAAAAGACGAACAACGTCACCTCGGCAGCAGGCTCCAAGAACAAGGGGACAAGACTTTCTGGCAAGACGCTGCTGCTACAGAGCAGGCTCTTGAATCCCCTGCTGCAGCGCCTAGGAGCGGTTTATGGAGTCCCTCCTGGGAAGAGGCCGAGCACTCTGCAAACTCACGGGCTCAGGGGGGCAGCAGTCATTTGGCCAGGGCAGGAAGCAAAAGAAGAAAACTAACCATCCCGTAGGAACCCTTGACCGGAGGGCAGGACAAGGCGGGCAGATGGGTGCAGGGCCCACGACAAAGGGCCCGGCGCCACGCCATTGTGCCCTCTGGCTAAGCCGATGCCACGTCGATAGATACAAGGGCGAAGCAAAGTGCAAGGACGGCACCGCCGCCCGTAAGGACCATTCGGCCCCTCTGGCCCTTGGTAGCCAGCAAAAGTCTCCCTGCGCTGCTGGGGCCAGCGGCCTATCCCTCCCACGCACCCCGCTGCAGGCGTATTACTAGCAAAGCACACCCGGGGGCCCCTCTGAGCACCTGCTCCTGGCTGGCCTGTCCAGCTCAAACAAGCCAAAGTTGCTCTCAGGCCACTTTGAGGCGTTCAGCCACGTCTTCAGAGCAGTTGGCCTGCCCCTCAAGCTTGGGGCAAGGGCAGGCAAAGGTTTTTAACCTGTCTTCTTACCAGGAATGTCTTCTTGAGCGCCCCTGGCCTGGTATTCCTGGGCAACAACCTCCGAAATACGAAACATGGGTCTCCGAACGATCGAAAGCTCCCCGTTCACGGAGCACTCGGAGTGCTGAAGAACATAGAACACCCCCACTCCTAGTATCTTGACACCCTGAGAACAGCAGCAAAGAGGGAGAGAAGGAACAAGCATCAGTAGCCTGGAGACACAAAAACTGTCCGATGGCTTGCCAGAGCGTGGGGGCTGCTGCTCTGCGCCCTGCCCACCCCTAGCATGCCGAGGGCAAGATGGGCCACTTGGGAAAGCTTTGGAGAGAAAGCACGTACTCCAGACCTTTCTTTCCTCTTGCTCCTCTGCTCTCCTCAAAAATCTCTTTGCACAAGCAACAGCAGAGACAACATTCCTCCCCTCCATACAGGTGGCGGGAGGGGGTGGCGGGGAGGGGAGCAGGGGGCATTTCCAACAGTGGGCACCAAGTCCTTGGCACTCTGTGGCACAGGGATGTCAGGGCCAGGCAAACCGCCAGCATTTCAGGAGGGGAGGAACAGGACACAAGACCCACCTTGTTCTCTGCCAAGCGCTCTAGAATGTATTCTGAGACGCTGTCCCAAATGCTAACAATCTCTGGAAAGCAAGGCAAAGAGGTATCATGCGCCAAGTCAGCAAGCTCACTACCTTTCAGCACCCCGCTCCCCAGGCAGGTGGCAAGTGCAGGTGAGATGAAACGTACCGCCACCCCAAGCCAAAACACGCAAGGCGCTCCCCAGGACGGCCCTTCCGGACCTCAGCCGCAAGGACACTGCAGGGACGCCTCCGCCCACTTCTAAGCAAGGCTCCTGTCCTTTCAGGTGGCCATGCCAAAGGGCGACCCACCCGCTCGGGAAACGGGGACTAGGTTCCCACAGCAGCGAGAAGACCGTGCAGTGCCTACCCACAGGAGTCACCCACGCTCAGGGCAGCCCCAGCTGCCTCCCCTGCAGGGACCATTTTCACCTCCATTCAACGCCTGCACACACACACGCTCTGCACGGCCACCCGAGCAGCCCCAGCCCTTTCAGCCAGCTGCCAGCTCAGGGCACGCAATCCCCACTGCGAGGCAACCCACGGCTTCTGCCTGCACGTGCCCTGGAAGGCACGGGCAGAGGAAGCTCCTCAGGACAACGAGCCAGCCGGCCCGGCTGCCAAACTCACCCCTGGGCTGCCAACGGTCGAGCGGCCTGCTCTCCCGTGCCACCCACTCGCCCTGCCCAGCCCTCCCCTACAGAGCCCAGCGCTTCCATTGCCTGTCTCGCAGCTCATACCGTCTACAGCCTTACCGTAACGGTTGAGATTCCTGAGCGTTGGAAACATGTCATGCCACAGTTTCGCCATCTTCGCGCCCCCTCGCGCTCAATGGGGCCCTGTAGCAGGAGGGTGACAAGGAAACTTCTCCTCCCAGGAGCCGCCTCCGCCTCCTCCTCTGCACTTCCCCAGGTAGGCTCCAGCGCTGTCGCGCGGCCTCCCTTCGCCCTCTCAGTGCGCTGCAAAGCAGCTCCTCCAGAGAAGAGCGGTGGCGAGAGCAGCCCCAGCACCTGCATGTGCCAAGGCCTCGCAGGGAAGTGTGGGCAGGGCTCGGGGGCCCCGTGGCGGGAGGGGAGCTGTGACTGTGATGCGGCATGTCCCACTGTGAGCCCAGCCCGTGTCACCAAGGGGCTCACAGGCACCCTTACCGTCCAAAGCATTTCTCTTGGGCCCACAGGAGGGGCAATTTCACAGCCCCAGAGCAGCCAGACCACAAAGGGGTTTCAGCAGGTCTCCGCTCTGACCTCCTGCTGCAAGTGCAGCTGACCAGAGCAGACTTCCCAGGCCCGGGCGCCACTGAGGGGCCACTGGCTCCATGGATTCCCCCACCACCCCGGGCCCCTGGGCCAGTGCTCCACCACCCTTAGGCTACAGCGCTTTTCCCCGTCTCTCATGGCAATTGCCCCCACTGCCACTACTGCCATTGCCCATCCTCCCGGCCCCCCCCACCCGGCACCTCTGGGAAGGCTCTGCCTCCACCCTCTCACCCCCCTCCCGTTAGGCCCCTGCCGCCTGATCCTCTTGCGCCTTCTCTTCTCCCGGCTCAACAGCCCCACGCCCTCAGCCTCTCCTCGCACTGCTGGGCTCCAGCTGCCCACCAGCTCCCAGCCCGCCCCACAACGAACGGCTCCTCCAGGGCCACGCTCCCTTCCTGGTGTCCCTGCCCCCCTGCAGCTCCCCCACGGGCCACAGTCCCCTCAGAGGCGCACCTCCTCTGGCATGAAGCGCCTCCTTCCAAAAGTACCTCTCCAGCCATGTCCCCAGCAACGGCTCCTTGCACGGCTCACCTTCGCTTCCTTCTGCTTTTCTCCAGAAACACGCCTCTGCACCCTTCTCCTCACGAGTGCCCCTTCGTGTGGCCTCCTGTGGCTCCACGGAGGCCGCCCCCAGCTGCGGGATCTGCGGCCCTGCCGCCGCATGCCCCAGGCAGGGGCCGGGCCTCGGTGCCCCGCTCCTCCCTCCCTCCCTCCCTGCCTGCCTGCCTGCCTGCCTGCCTGCCTGCCCGCCCGCTGCCCCAGCGTTGGGGGAAAGCCTTGCCCGAGCCCTGGGCGGTGCTGCGGGCTCCCTGCTGTGCCCAGAGCCCCCGGCCCCGCACGGGCAGCCCCGAGCAGCACGCCCAGGTGGCACTGCTTGCTGCGCAGTAAGGACTGGTGCCAGGGACTGTCGGGGATGGGGGAGGCCCCACTGCCCGCGGGGAGGTGGGAGGCAGGCAGCGTTGAGCCGGGGCCCGGCAGCCCACCGGGAGCTGGTGGGGGTGTGGGGCAGAGCCATAGCAAGGGAAGGGGCCAGAGTGCAGGAGGCAATCCCAGGTGCCCCTTCCCCGAGCAGAGGGGCCTGGGAGAAGGCAGGGGGTCAGGGCCGGGCCGGGAGCTGGTGGCCGGGTGCTTGGCAGCGCCATGCTGACCTGCTCATGCCAGGGCATGGCTGCTTTGCGCCGATTGCAGGCAGTGTCCCCCCGCGGAGGAGCTGGCCCCTGCTGGCTTCCCCTTGGGCCATGCAGCTGCCTGCCAGTGCTCAAGGTCCCGCCGGGGCTCCAGCGACGCTGGGAGAGGTGCCGAGGGGGCACCGGCTGCTGCTAGCAACTTCCCGGGGACCCCTGAGGCAGTGGCTGGTGCTGAGGGAAGGGCAGCGGGCAAGGAGCCGCAGGCAGCACTTGTTTGACCCATGCGTTGCCTCTGCTTGCAGGCCACACTGCCCAAGGCATTGGGACTTGAGCGCGGCAGCCAGGCGAGGCAGGGCAGCTGCCGCTGAGGCAGCAGAGCCAAGCCCCAAGCCCCTCCGCTCGGTGAGGCTTGGGAAGGGCAGAGCTGGGAGAAGCTGGTGCCCCTCAAACCTCGTTCTCCCAGCAGAGCAGAGGGCACGTAAGGCAGCGCTTTCAGCCAGTGAAAATTGCTGGCTCATGCCTTCCTTTTTCAGAGGCCTGGTTTGCGCAAGGCCAGCGGTGCTGCCTGCCCACCAGTGCCCACCCAGGCTGCGGTCGGAGGAGACCTGCTCCTTGCATTGGTCCCGACCAGAGTTCGGCACCAGAAGACACAGCCCCTGAGGGGGCACCGCAGCACACAAGTGTGGCTTGGCATGCCTGGCTCACCAGCAGAAAGGGACCATGCAGACTAAGGTGGAGTCAATCAGCCAGAACGGAGCACAGAGCAACAATACAGTTGAAAACACAAAGCCTAGCTAAGTGTGTGTGAGGTTCCCCGTGGGGAGCCCCGTGATGCTTCTGGGGAGGCCTTGGGCAGGGAGGTGCCTCCTGCCGAGGCCCCCGGCAGCTGGGATGCCGGCTGCAGGGCTTTCGGCAGCTCCAGCTTCCCTCTTCCTGCCCTGCCAGGGGTGAAGGCCAGGCTGCCTGCAGGGATGGGCTACTGCCGCCCCCAGGCCTCCTGAGGAGGGGCAGTGCAGCCCCAAAACCGCCTTGCAAAGCCGGCAGCCCTGGGCGTGGGCTGAGGTGGGTGCCAGGGTGCACGCTGGAGCGCAGACTCTGGGATCCACAGGCCTCCAAGGCCAGGGCCTGCAGGGCCAGGGCAGGGATGACGAGGCTCTGGGGCTCTGACCCTGCAAGAGAGACCGCAGGAACACCTTGTGCCGGCCCTGGGCTGAGAGCAGAGGGGAGCAGGAGGCTTCGTGGCCTCCACGCCCCAAACCAACAGCAAATTTGTGCCCAAAAGCTCTCAGAGGAGGCTTCAGTCCCGGTCAGCTGCCCGTGTCCTGCACTGATTTCGTATGCTCAAACCTTGTGATGGGCAGAAGGCAACATGCTTGTACCCCAAGGCAGCCCCCTTTAGTGGCCAAGCCAAGGACCTGCTCTTAGCATCACTGCAGGAGTAACCGTCTAATTAAAGGCTTGCAATTAGCCCACCTCCAATTAGTGCACAGCAACTCAAACAAAGGGTCTTCTTAAAGGACAAGTCTCCTTAATGCAACCTAAATGGTCCTACGTTCCCTGTGCAGGGGCGACCCTTCTACATCCCCCACCGCCAAGGCTGCGGCGCACATGGGCATGGGCATTGGCTTCAGGGTCCCAGCTCCTTCCTCAGTGGGAGGCGGCTGCTGCTGGTGGCTTCCTCCATCGCATAGTTGGGCTGACACTATTAAGCCTGCTCCTAATAGGCTCTCTTAAGGCTAATAATGTGGCATACATAGCCAACAAATGCTAGAAGGAGTCACCAAAACTAAAGCAGCACTTTAAAATGCAACTCCTACATTTAGCATCGAGGAAATAAGCCCCTCCACCTTACTCCCAATTTGACACTCTCGGGAGAGTGCTTTAGGGGATGCTAATGCGTGTTTTGCCCTTCCTTGCTCCAACACGGGTCAGGCTCAGCACAGTGGAGAGGGAAAGACTCTGGCGGGGCGGAGGGGGTGGGGTGCGAGCTTTGTGCTCGCCCAGGGCCCTGCACTGGCCCCCTCCTCTGTCCTGCCCCTGAACATCCCAGACTACGTTGGCTACAGTCACCTGCTCCTTGCCAGGCCTTTGTGTTGACTCTGATGAGCCTTTGGGCGTTTCATGTCACTCTAGGAGCTGGAAGAGAGCCTGCCTCATGACACGGGGTTGCAAGGAGAGCCACTGGCCGTGGAAGAGGACTGCTTGCCTGGCCTCGCTCAGGAGTCCCATCCTGCCCACCCCGGGCATCTCTCTCTTTCCTGCCCGCTGACACGGTCTTTCTCCGGAGGGAAGCAGTGAGGCTACATCTCCGCACAGTGCTGGGTGGCCTGGGGAAGGCCGGGCACATGCCAAGCGGGGAGCTGGACACAGGTCTCCAGCGAGTGCTGTCGGGGGGCTGGCACCGGTGCCTGGGGCACGTGTGCTCCAGGCACTTCCCAAATAAGCTCCACTGGTGCGGCCTCCTCTTCACCTGGATGTTGAGTTCCAGGGCCTCCTGCCACGCCTCCTCCAGCAGGAACAGGGCCTGCGCAGGCGTACTGCTTTCCTGCCCTTCAGCCTGCTCCTGGTTGCTGGGGAATGCAGGTGTGCGGGCATGTCCGGGTGTCCTGCCTCATTTCAGCAGGGTCACTTGCTCCTGCTGGTTCCTTCTGTGGCCCCCACCTGGCCTCACAGAGCCCCACATCCTGCCCGTCAACCCCAAGGGGGACGCAAGGCCCTCAGCTCACCCAAGAGAGAACCCCCAACCTCCCTCTGCTCGTCCACCCACCCGCCTCAGCATATAGCACGGCCCAAGGCCCATCCCTGGGCCCTGGCACTGTCACGGTCCCTCTCCTGACCACAGGACCCACTGGCGCTGGTGAGTGCCCAAGCAGTTAGGCCGCTGTCTTTTCTCCCACGGCCAGTGACTTGCAGGGCTGTGCAGGACCCAGGAGTCCTGCTGGCCTGTCCCTCCATAACGTACCAGGGGCAGGGAGTCGCAGAGCTGCACCTCGGAGGTGCTCTGGGGCCTAGCAAGTGCAGGGGACCGGAGGGGGCCTGGGAGCATGCCTGGGGCCACTGGCACATCAGGACAGGGCAGGAGCCCAGGAGGGAGAATCCAAGCACACGGGTAGCAGGCCCGGCCGGCCCTGCCGAGCTCCACTGGGTTGAAGAGCAGCCCAGCAGGGGCTGTGCAGGGCGGGGAAATGGGGACTGCTCCCCAGCCTCACAGCCCCAGCCTGCGGGGCTGAGGGGCTGCCCTGGCCCACAGGGCCCTGGCACACGCGTTTGCACATGGGAAGGGAGGCATCTGCACCTCCAGGCAGCAGTCAGCGGCTGGCAGGGTAGGGAGACTACGGGCCCTGCGGCAGATGAGCAGAGCCCGTGAGAGCACAAGGAGCAGCCGAGGGCTGACGGAGGCCCAGGGACAAGCACGGCTCATCCCAGCTTTGCCTGCCTGGAGAGCCCTGCAGCTGCAGCAAAAAGCCAGGCATCTGCGCTCCCAGGTGGCCGGCCGCACCGCTCCACCCCACAGCAACTCCCTCCTTTGCCCTTCACCCTTCCCCATGCAACCCTGAGAAGGGCTCCAGCGTCCCTGCACACCAGCCCTCAGAGCACCCCTGGGGCTGTGGGCACGTCAGGTGCAGCTGTGTCCTGGCCACCATGGTGTGCACCGTGCAGTGTCTCTGTGCGTGTGGAGAGCGCGGGCGCGTGTGCGGATGCGTGTGCAGCGTCAATGGTGTGCCGGGCTGGCGCACGTGCACTGTGCAGGTGCAGGCCTGGCTGTGCGGGAGGGTCTTGGTGAGTGAGAGGTGTGAGCTGTGTGCGTAGCCGTCCTGTGGAGGGTAATGAAGGAAGGGGCATGTGTCTGTGCGTGTGTCTGTGCGCTGTGCTGAGAACGGGTTAGGCGGTGGTGTGCATGCACGTGCACTCTGTGGCGCGCGTGCCTGCATGCTGTGGCCCGTGTGTGGGCGATATTCTGTTCAGGCTCTACAAAATAACTGGAGGAGCACATGGGTTTGTACAGCTCTTCCTTTCATCTTTCAGGAGCACGCTTCCAGACTTCGCCGCAATAGTCACGTTTCCTCTGCACCACCAGCAAGTCCTGGTCCCTTTCCCTTTGAGCCTGGAGAGTCATCCGCTGCCCAGGGCTAGGGCATGGAAAAGGAACCGTTTGGTTTCAGGCACAGGCAGAAGGGCACGGAAATGCTGCAGGCCTAGCGCAGGGCACATCTTCTGGCCTCTGCCTCTGCTGGCATTCCTATGCTTTCTCGGATGGGCGAGGGGCCCCCTGGGGTGCGAGGCAAGGACATGACCACATGACTACCACGGGCAGGTAATCAGCCTGCACAGGAGTCAGGCGCGGGATGAGACTTTGGCCCAAACTGGCATCAAAGCACAGGGCAAGGCCTCCACGTGTGGAGACTTGGGGAGGCAAGGACGGAGCGTGCCTTTGGAAAAGGGAGAGCCAAAGCGTCGCTCCAGGAATCCTGTCACCTTGGGTAGCCCCCGTGTTCTGGTCCCACCTGGGAATCCTACCCCTGAGAGCCCAACACCTGCCCCTGGGCTGGAAGGCTGCCTGCTCCCAGGCCACAGCCTCCAAAGCCTGTTGCTCTCCCTCGACGGGTGCCAGAAAAAGACCCCCCCCCCTCCCCTCCTCTGGGCTCCTCCTGGGTGTGGAAGGAAGGCCAGTGCAGGGGAAGGCAAAACAGCACCCCCAGCTGGAGAAATTTACCAGAGGAAGCGCTTCTCTTGGGAATTCCTCTGCCGATTCAGCTCTACCCTCTGCTTCCACTCTTCCCGACGCGCTTGGTAAGTCTCCAAGACTTGCAGGGTGTGGCTTGCTCGTACAGAAAGCTGCCTGCAAGAGCAGGGAAAAAGTTCCCTCTCCCCTTCTGGCTGAGGCCCTCCTGCCTCTCCCCTCCACCAGCCCCTGCACACCCGCTCCCGCTGGCGGTGCCCGCAGCCTTCAACTTGCCCCATGCAGCTTGGGGCTGCCTGGCATCGGGGCCTTGCCCAAGGCATTGCCACGTCAACAGAAATCAGGGGACACCATACCCAGCCCCATGGCTCAGGAAATGCGCTTCCTCACACCTCGGACAGGTGCTGCCACTGCACCTTTCCAGGCCGGGGCTGGGGCCGGGGCCGGGGCCCGGGCCCGGGCACACTTACTCTTTGTGCAGCCGCGGCAGTCTCTCGGGCTTCCTCTTCTCTGCTCGGGGCACGAAGGCAGCAGTGCTCGCCTCTTTCCCAAGCGGGGGCCCTGGTGAGGCTGGCCGAACCTCCGGCAGTGGTTCAGCATGCCGCCAAGCCTGCGTTGGCGCCAGAGGACAACTCTGAAGCTGCTTCTCACCTCCCTCACGTGCTCTCAACTCTCAGCACGGGGAGAAGCCAGCCACTACAGGGCCTGTGCGTCCCCCCAGCACACTTGTGTCTGCTTTGCCCTCAGAAAGCCCCATGAGGAGCACAGCGCCAGGCAGGGACCCTGCACTCGTAGCCTGGCCACGCTTCACCACACTTCCCTGCTGGCCCCTCTGCTTACCTGTGCTGCCTTGTGCTGATGCCCGCAAGCAGGAATTGCAGTTCGAGGTCTGCCTTGAGCAGGTCCTTCCTGCTTGCCGTCCTCTTCCGCCTTAGAGGAGCTCTCCCGAATTGTCTGCAGCCGGCTAAAAACACACAAGCCGCGTGAGGTGACTGGAGTTCCGGGTGAGGCTGTTCTGCATCTTGCGCTCACAAGCGGCTCGGGGCCAGCCTCTGCAGCACAAGGCAGTTCTGCTGGAGCATTTGGTGTAGCTGAGTCCTTGCGTTCATGTCAACAGTGAGGAAAGAAAGCCTTGAGCTGCAGCACTGGCAGCGGGCCCAGGAGGCCCTAAGGAAAGCTCGGGATGCCCAGGTGTGGGCCCTCTCTGGGTGGCACAAGGGGAAAACCAATGCCGTTTGCAGCACCCAGAGCCTGCAGAGACCACTAGCCACCTCCTGCCAAAGGCACTGAAGTCAGGGACGTGCTCAGAAAGACTCTGTTTTGGGGTGAAACGGGACTATTAGTGGGGGAGCCACTGTCGGGGAAGGAGGAAGTGTACTAGGCACACAAGCAAGCCCGGCATGTAGTTCTCTCTGGTATGTAGTTCTCTCTGGCACTCCTCCTGTGCCAGACAACCGCCACACCCCTGCCCCTGCCACCCCAGCCCAACAACCTTCGGAAGAAATTCACAGGCATTACGTCCAACCTAAAAAGCAGGGAAAACAGACCCTACTCTCTGCTGCTGGGGCAGGGGCTTCTGACTTTCACATTCCTCTGAGAAGTGCTCTCATTCCCACTGCAACCAAAGGAGGGCCCTTCACACCCATAGGGGAGCAGAAAAACACCCGCCACTGCTGCAGTACTTCTTGCATCAACGCCAGTCCCTGGGACACCACTTGACAACCTCACAGACTTCATACCCACAGAGCGTACAGAAACAGAAACAGCTCCCTCCCTCCCAGAAGCCCAAAAGCACACGGCCACCCGCATGCTTTGCTCCAAGAGCCTCACCTGGCAGCTGGCTTGTTTCCCCTGCTTTCCCATGCCTTTCCTCCCTTCCAGCTGGCCCCAGAGAACGGGGGTGGAGAAAGCCTTTCTCGAGACAGGAGGCGCCCACCACAAGCACTGCCTGGAAGTAGCAAGGCAGAGGAGGCTCCTCAGCAAGCATCGTTCTTTGTCACCATTTGAACAAGAAGGACAGGCAGCTGTGCTCCAGCATCGGACCAAAGAGCCCAATTCCCTTGGAGCTTTGCTCCCAAGCAGGTCTTAGGCCCTTGCTGGCGCACGATCGCGTCCAGCCTTTCCTTTCTGCAGGGCAGTCTTCTGCCCTAGAGTTCTGTGCTGCTTCTACTGCTTTCTCTAGCCCTTAGGCTTCAAAAAGGGGACATGGCTGGCAGGTCCTGGGGACCTCATGCTACTCTCTCCTTTGGCGTGGCTGCAGGCTGGAGGGCAGAGTGTCACACGAGAAGGGGAACAGATTCCTGCCCATCTCTAAGGCGCTCACATGCACAGACTTGCAAGCTAGAGCAGGGCCCCGAGTGCCAGGGCAAAGTGCCCCTCAGCAGTGGCAGCTGCAGTTGGAGCTGCACAACTGCCCCGAGAGCCCCTTCCAGGAGGAGTGCCCCCAGATCTGTCGTGATGAGCAAAGAGAGGCACAGGAGAAGCAGGCCACTAGGCCAGGCACGGCATGTTAAGCTTGCCTCCAGCCCCTCCGCTGCACAGGACAAAAGGAAAACAAACACACCTCTCTCACCAGCCAGCTGGCACTTTACCTTTTCCCTCAGTCTGCTTGTTCTGCTCCCTGTCTTTTGCCGGCCCGCCTTTGGCAGCCTCCCGACACCCTCCGGAGGAAGATGCTGGTCGCACAGGCACAGGCGTGATGACCTCACCCTCACTCCTGGAAACAAGAAAGGGACGAGAGAGACGCTGACAGCAGAGCCTTGCAGAAACCTCCTCTACATGCTTGCCCTCCATCTAGAAAGAGAAAGTCACCAAAAGACTTGTTGGCTGCCCTTCACGTTGCAGTCGGACAGAGTCTACGCAAGAAACAACCCCTTCAAAGAACTCCAAGAGCACAAGGTCACCCTCAGCCTTTTCTCCAAGAGCCTCACCTGGCAGGCAACTTCCTTCCTTTGCTTTTCCACTCCTCCTGCTTTCTCCCCCCAGCACCAGGTGACGCAGGTGGCAAAGGCCTTTCTTGAGCAAGCAGGCACGCAGCAGGAGCACTCCCTGCAGGCAGGAAAGGAGAAGGCTCTGCAGAAAGCGTCTTTGGGAGCACTTGGTCCAGAAGGACAGGCAGATCTGCTCCAGCACCGCATCAAACAGCCTGATCCCCCGGGAGCCGCGCTCTCTAAGAGCTCTTGCTCCCTAGCACGTCCTTGGCACACCTTAGCAGCCTCTTAACAGTCCACCTTAGCAGCCTCTTAGCAGTCCTCTCCAGGCAATCTTGCTCCCCACCTTCACACGCCCGGCATCCGCCAGAGAGGCAGACCCCCTCCAGCACTGACACCTCGGGCCCAAATGTCCTAAAGCGAAAGAGGAGCTTGCGCTGGCCACCAGGGCGCAGCACCCCGGGGCAAAACTCTCCCAGGCAGCACATCCTGACCAGGGCTCCAACCACCTACCTACTGCCGAGGACCAACGGAACAAACACGCGCACACACACAAACACACGCCCGCCTGCACACCCTCCTCTCGCTCGCCAGTCACCTGTGGCCTGACCTTTTCCGTCCGCCCGCTCTTCCTCTTTCGGGCGTGTCCGGGATCCCTTGCAGGAAGAGGCCACTTGCTGCTTCTCACGGGGAAGCTTCAACTCAAATCTGGAAATGACAAGACGCCACGGTGAAGAGAAGGCACCACTTCCCCTTTGCCTCCTGCCGGCCTTGTACTCAGAAAGAAGGCCTTTCGGGGCACGTGGGGCCCTCCAGGCTCACCCAAGACATGCTTAGGTCACAAACACAGGCCCTGTATGGATCGGGTGCCTTCCACACGATGCCTTTCCTCGGCCAGCCACACACAGCACATTCGGGAACCTTGGCTTTTGGAAGCCTCACCCACGAGAAAGAGACCAGTCACAGGAAAATGTGGCCCCCATTCCTCTCTAGGCCTAAGATTGGTTAGCAGTGCCAAACACCGCCACTATTGCCTGTTCCACCCTGGGGAGACCCCCAGAGTCCCAAGTACTTGCAGACAGCAAGCTAGGAAAGAGTTGCTCCGCAGCAAGTCCTTCCTGAGGAGACAAGCTCCAGCAGGACGCTGCTACCAAGCACGAGCTGAGAAGCAAACGTACCGTGGCAACATGAAGACGCTTCTGGGACCCATGCGGAAAGCCGCGCTCCTTCTTCCTTTTACCACCAGGTGTCTCGTCCCTGGCGTCTGAAACAGACACCGAGGTACGTGAGAGCATGCCAGCGCCATTACTGCCTTGCTCCTAAAGGCAGCAAATCTTTCTTGGGCTCAGGGAAGATGCTGCCCCTGGGACACCCTGAAACAAAGCTGTCTTTCCAAATACTAGCCCTCAACGAGGAAAGCAGAAGATGCCCAGCTCAGAGTGCAGAAGGAGGAACACCGTTGCCAGGCGCTTTGCAAGGGCGAGACTCAAGACGGTCAAGGAGGACGCTCCTTCTCTCTGCCTGCAGACATCAGGCACAGGAGAAGGCGTGTGGTTCGCCAGGGTTTCTGCAGGCTGGCGTTTGCCTCTGGAAGGTCTTGCTCTGCCCCTTCTTGGAAAGACAACTCCTGGCTCAGGCGTGCTCTTAGCCCCACAGTGTCTCCAAGCATTCACATGCTTGCATCCATCGCGTGGAAGAGCAGAAAGAGCCGGCCCTTGCTCGGCCTCTGCCCGGTGGCTAAGACCTGCGGGTGCCAACTCCCTCATGGGGGTGCAAGCAGCTGGGCAGGGCCTGATGAGGGATCTTTGGGAACACAGCCTGACCCAAAGGCCCTGGCCCTGGCCCAGAGAACACGCTGGGCAGAGCCCCCCAAGACAGCAGCAGAGAGAAGGAAGAGACAGGCCCGGGAACCAGTGGCTGGGCTACAGCCTTCTTGCATCTCTCTGAGCAAATCTGCTGGCCCTCTGCAGGAGCGAGCCCTTCAGCTCTGACTGCTTTCACATCGCAGCTGCCTAAGGACACCTGGCAGCTTGCGCTCAAGGACAGGGCCCCACGAGAGAGCTGGGGAAGGGCGTTGGGCTGGCGCAAGGAGACATGCCAAGCAGCGGGCGGATGCACGCGTGGCCCAGAAGAGCCTCGCTCATGCCGCAAGGGCCTCCAGGGGCCCTGGGAAGGCCTGATTAGCGCCAGAGTCATCGACTTACCCCCAGCAGAGCTTCTAGCAGCTTTCCAGTGCCATCCATGCTGAGGAGGAAGTCGTCATAAAACCTCATTGTCACTTCCTTCTTCCGTACAGAAAGAATGCCAATGCCCTTGAAGACAAAGTCCACGTCCTGTCTTTTTGACATGGCCCAGAAGAACGCCATCGCGGTCTCATGTATGGAACACTGCACCGTTGTCAAAGGCATGCGGGCACACACGGAGAGATTCTTGTACTGCAGAGGGACTATTCTTACGTCACCTAGACCGCAGCAAAAGACGAACAACGTCACCTCGGCAGCAGGCTCCAAGAACAAGGGGACAAGACTTTCTGGCAAGACGCTGCTGCTACAGAGCAGGCTCTTGAATCCCCTGCTGCAGCGCCTAGGAGCGGTTTATGGAGTCCCTCCTGGGAAGAGGCCGAGCACTCTGCAAACTCACGGGCTCAGGGGGGCAGCAGTCATTTGGCCAGGGCAGGAAGCAAAAGAAGAAAACTAACCATCCCGTAGGAACCCTTGACCGGAGGGCAGGACAAGGCGGGCAGATGGGTGCAGGGCCCACGACAAAGGGCCCGGCGCCACGCCATTGTGCCCTCTGGCTAAGCCGATGCCACGTCGATAGATACAAGGGCGAAGCAAAGTGCAAGGACGGCACCGCCGCCCGTAAGGACCATTCGGCCCCTCTGGCCCTTGGTAGCCAGCAAAAGTCTCCCTGCGCTGCTGGGGCCAGCGGCCTATCCCTCCCACGCACCCCGCTGCAGGCGTATTACTAGCAAAGCACACCCGGGGGCCCCTCTGAGCACCTGCTCCTGGCTGGCCTGTCCAGCTCAAACAAGCCAAAGTTGCTCTCAGGCCACTTTGAGGCGTTCAGCCACGTCTTCAGAGCAGTTGGCCTGCCCCTCAAGCTTGGGGCAAGGGCAGGCAAAGGTTTTTAACCTGTCTTCTTACCAGGAATGTCTTCTTGAGCGCCCCTGGCCTGGTATTCCTGGGCAACAACCTCCGAAATACGAAACATGGGTCTCCGAACGATCGAAAGCTCCCCGTTCACGGAGCACTCGGAGTGCTGAAGAACATAGAACACCCCCACTCCTAGTATCTTGACACCCTGAGAACAGCAGCAAAGAGGGAGAGAAGGAACAAGCATCAGTAGCCTGGAGACACAAAAACTGTCCGATGGCTTGCCAGAGCGTGGGGGCTGCTGCTCTGCGCCCTGCCCACCCCTAGCATGCCGAGGGCAAGATGGGCCACTTGGGAAAGCTTTGGAGAGAAAGCACGTACTCCAGACCTTTCTTTCCTCTTGCTCCTCTGCTCTCCTCAAAAATCTCTTTGCACAAGCAACAGCAGAGACAACATTCCTCCCCTCCATACAGGTGGCGGGAGGGGGTGGCGGGGAGGGGAGCAGGGGGCATTTCCAACAGTGGGCACCAAGTCCTTGGCACTCTGTGGCACAGGGATGTCAGGGCCAGGCAAACCGCCAGCATTTCAGGAGGGGAGGAACAGGACACAAGACCCACCTTGTTCTCTGCCAAGCGCTCTAGAATGTATTCTGAGACGCTGTCCCAAATGCTAACAATCTCTGGAAAGCAAGGCAAAGAGGTATCATGCGCCAAGTCAGCAAGCTCACTACCTTTCAGCACCCCGCTCCCCAGGCAGGTGGCAAGTGCAGGTGAGATGAAACGTACCGCCACCCCAAGCCAAAACACGCAAGGCGCTCCCCAGGACGGCCCTTCCGGACCTCAGCCGCAAGGACACTGCAGGGACGCCTCCGCCCACTTCTAAGCAAGGCTCCTGTCCTTTCAGGTGGCCATGCCAAAGGGCGACCCACCCGCTCGGGAAACGGGGACTAGGTTCCCACAGCAGCGAGAAGACCGTGCAGTGCCTACCCACAGGAGTCACCCACGCTCAGGGCAGCCCCAGCTGCCTCCCCTGCAGGGACCATTTTCACCTCCATTCAACGCCTGCACACACACACGCTCTGCACGGCCACCCGAGCAGCCCCAGCCCTTTCAGCCAGCTGCCAGCTCAGGGCACGCAATCCCCACTGCGAGGCAACCCACGGCTTCTGCCTGCACGTGCCCTGGAAGGCACGGGCAGAGGAAGCTCCTCAGGACAACGAGCCAGCCGGCCCGGCTGCCAAACTCACCCCTGGGCTGCCAACGGTCGAGCGGCCTGCTCTCCCGTGCCACCCACTCGCCCTGCCCAGCCCTCCCCTACAGAGCCCAGCGCTTCCATTGCCTGTCTCGCAGCTCATACCGTCTACAGCCTTACCGTAACGGTTGAGATTCCTGAGCGTTGGAAACATGTCATGCCACAGTTTCGCCATCTTCGCGCCCCCTCGCGCTCAATGGGGCCCTGTAGCAGGAGGGTGACAAGGAAACTTCTCCTCCCAGGAGCCGCCTCCGCCTCCTCCTCTGCACTTCCCCAGGTAGGCTCCAGCGCTGTCGCGCGGCCTCCCTTCGCCCTCTCAGTGCGCTGCAAAGCAGCTCCTCCAGAGAAGAGCGGTGGCGAGAGCAGCCCCAGCACCTGCATGTGCCAAGGCCTCGCAGGGAAGTGTGGGCAGGGCTCGGGGGCCCCGTGGCGGGAGGGGAGCTGTGACTGTGATGCGGCATGTCCCACTGTGAGCCCAGCCCGTGTCACCAAGGGGCTCACAGGCACCCTTACCGTCCAAAGCATTTCTCTTGGGCCCACAGGAGGGGCAATTTCACAGCCCCAGAGCAGCCAGACCACAAAGGGGTTTCAGCAGGTCTCCGCTCTGACCTCCTGCTGCAAGTGCAGCTGACCAGAGCAGACTTCCCAGGCCCGGGCGCCACTGAGGGGCCACTGGCTCCATGGATTCCCCCACCACCCCGGGCCCCTGGGCCAGTGCTCCACCACCCTTAGGCTACAGCGCTTTTCCCCGTCTCTCATGGCAATTGCCCCCACTGCCACTACTGCCATTGCCCATCCTCCCGGCCCCCCCCACCCGGCACCTCTGGGAAGGCTCTGCCTCCACCCTCTCACCCCCCTCCCGTTAGGCCCCTGCCGCCTGATCCTCTTGCGCCTTCTCTTCTCCCGGCTCAACAGCCCCACGCCCTCAGCCTCTCCTCGCACTGCTGGGCTCCAGCTGCCCACCAGCTCCCAGCCCGCCCCACAACGAACGGCTCCTCCAGGGCCACGCTCCCTTCCTGGTGTCCCTGCCCCCCTGCAGCTCCCCCACGGGCCACAGTCCCCTCAGAGGCGCACCTCCTCTGGCATGAAGCGCCTCCTTCCAAAAGTACCTCTCCAGCCATGTCCCCAGCAACGGCTCCTTGCACGGCTCACCTTCGCTTCCTTCTGCTTTTCTCCAGAAACACGCCTCTGCACCCTTCTCCTCACGAGTGCCCCTTCGTGTGGCCTCCTGTGGCTCCACGGAGGCCGCCCCCAGCTGCGGGATCTGCGGCCCTGCCGCCGCATGCCCCAGGCAGGGGCCGGGCCTCGGTGCCCCGCTCCTCCCTCCCTCCCTCCCTGCCTGCCTGCCTGCCTGCCTGCCTGCCTGCCCGCCCGCTGCCCCAGCGTTGGGGGAAAGCCTTGCCCGAGCCCTGGGCGGCGCTGCGGGCTCCCTGCTGTGCCCAGAGCCCCCGGCCCCGCACGGGCAGCCCCGAGCAGCACGCCCAGGTGGCACTGCTTGCTGCGCAGTAAGGACTGGTGCCAGGGACTGTCGGGGATGGGGGAGGCCCCACTGCCCGCGGGGAGGTGGGAGGCAGGCAGCGTTGAGCCGGGGCCCGGCAGCCCACCGGGAGCTGGTGGGGGTGTGGGGCAGAGCCATAGCAAGGGAAGGGGCCAGAGTGCAGGAGGCAATCCCAGGTGCCCCTTCCCCGAGCAGAGGGGCCTGGGAGAAGGCAGGGGGTCAGGGCCGGGCCGGGAGCTGGTGGCCGGGTGCTTGGCAGCGCCATGCTGACCTGCTCATGCCAGGGCATGGCTGCTTTGCGCCGATTGCAGGCAGTGTCCCCCCGCGGAGGAGCTGGCCCCTGCTGGCTTCCCCTTGGGCCATGCAGCTGCCTGCCAGTGCTCAAGGTCCCGCCGGGGCTCCAGCGACGCTGGGAGAGGTGCCGAGGGGGCACCGGCTGCTGCTAGCAACTTCCCGGGGACCCCTGAGGCAGTGGCTGGTGCTGAGGGAAGGGCAGCGGGCAAGGAGCCGCAGGCAGCACTTGTTTGACCCATGCGTTGCCTCTGCTTGCAGGCCACACTGCCCAAGGCATTGGGACTTGAGCGCGGCAGCCAGGCGAGGCAGGGCAGCTGCCGCTGAGGCAGCAGAGCCAAGCCCCAAGCCCCTCCGCTCGGTGAGGCTTGGGAAGGGCAGAGCTGGGAGAAGCTGGTGCCCCTCAAACCTCGTTCTCCCAGCAGAGCAGAGGGCACGTAAGGCAGCGCTTTCAGCCAGTGAAAATTGCTGGCTCATGCCTTCCTTTTTCAGAGGCCTGGTTTGCGCAAGGCCAGCGGTGCTGCCTGCCCACCAGTGCCCACCCAGGCTGCGGTCGGAGGAGACCTGCTCCTTGCATTGGTCCCGACCAGAGTTCGGCACCAGAAGACACAGCCCCTGAGGGGGCACCGCAGCACACAAGTGTGGCTTGGCATGCCTGGCTCACCAGCAGAAAGGGACCATGCAGACTAAGGTGGAGTCAATCAGCCAGAACGGAGCACAGAGCAACAATACAGTTGAAAACACAAAGCCTAGCTAAGTGTGTGTGAGGTTCCCCGTGGGGAGCCCCGTGATGCTTCTGGGGAGGCCTTGGGCAGGGAGGTGCCTCCTGCCGAGGCCCCCGGCAGCTGGGATGCCGGCTGCAGGGCTTTCGGCAGCTCCAGCTTCCCTCTTCCTGCCCTGCCAGGGGTGAAGGCCAGGCTGCCTGCAGGGATGGGCTACTGCCGCCCCCAGGCCTCCTGAGGAGGGGCAGTGCAGCCCCAAAACCGCCTTGCAAAGCCGGCAGCCCTGGGCGTGGGCTGAGGTGGGTGCCAGGGTGCACGCTGGAGCGCAGACTCTGGGATCCACAGGCCTCCAAGGCCAGGGCCTGCAGGGCCAGGGCAGGGATGACGAGGCTCTGGGGCTCTGACCCTGCAAGAGAGACCGCAGGAACACCTTGTGCCGGCCCTGGGCTGAGAGCAGAGGGGAGCAGGAGGCTTCGTGGCCTCCACGCCCCAAACCAACAGCAAATTTGTGCCCAAAAGCTCTCAGAGGAGGCTTCAGTCCCGGTCAGCTGCCCGTGTCCTGCACTGATTTCGTATGCTCAAACCTTGTGATGGGCAGAAGGCAACATGCTTGTACCCCAAGGCAGCCCCCTTTAGTGGCCAAGCCAAGGACCTGCTCTTAGCATCACTGCAGGAGTAACCGTCTAATTAAAGGCTTGCAATTAGCCCACCTCCAATTAGTGCACAGCAACTCAAACAAAGGGTCTTCTTAAAGGACAAGTCTCCTTAATGCAACCTAAATGGTCCTACGTTCCCTGTGCAGGGGCGACCCTTCTACATCCCCCACCGCCAAGGCTGCGGCGCACATGGGCATGGGCATTGGCTTCAGGGTCCCAGCTCCTTCCTCAGTGGGAGGCGGCTGCTGCTGGTGGCTTCCTCCATCGCATAGTTGGGCTGACACTATTAAGCCTGCTCCTAATAGGCTCTCTTAAGGCTAATAATGTGGCATACATAGCCAACAAATGCTAGAAGGAGTCACCAAAACTAAAGCAGCACTTTAAAATGCAACTCCTACATTTAGCATCGAGGAAATAAGCCCCTCCACCTTACTCCCAATTTGACACTCTCGGGAGAGTGCTTTAGGGGATGCTAATGCGTGTTTTGCCCTTCCTTGCTCCAACACGGGTCAGGCTCAGCACAGTGGAGAGGGAAAGACTCTGGCGGGGCGGAGGGGGTGGGGTGCGAGCTTTGTGCTCGCCCAGGGCCCTGCACTGGCCCCCTCCTCTGTCCTGCCCCTGAACATCCCAGACTACGTTGGCTACAGTCACCTGCTCCTTGCCAGGCCTTTGTGTTGACTCTGATGAGCCTTTGGGCGTTTCATGTCACTCTAGGAGCTGGAAGAGAGCCTGCCTCATGACACGGGGTTGCAAGGAGAGCCACTGGCCGTGGAAGAGGACTGCTTGCCTGGCCTCGCTCAGGAGTCCCATCCTGCCCACCCCGGGCATCTCTCTCTTTCCTGCCCGCTGACACGGTCTTTCTCCGGAGGGAAGCAGTGAGGCTACATCTCCGCACAGTGCTGGGTGGCCTGGGGAAGGCCGGGCACATGCCAAGCGGGGAGCTGGACACAGGTCTCCAGCGAGTGCTGTCGGGGGGCTGGCACCGGTGCCTGGGGCACGTGTGCTCCAGGCACTTCCCAAATAAGCTCCACTGGTGCGGCCTCCTCTTCACCTGGATGTTGAGTTCCAGGGCCTCCTGCCACGCCTCCTCCAGCAGGAACAGGGCCTGCGCAGGCGTACTGCTTTCCTGCCCTTCAGCCTGCTCCTGGTTGCTGGGGAATGCAGGTGTGCGGGCATGTCCGGGTGTCCTGCCTCATTTCAGCAGGGTCACTTGCTCCTGCTGGTTCCTTCTGTGGCCCCCACCTGGCCTCACAGAGCCCCACATCCTGCCCGTCAACCCCAAGGGGGACGCAAGGCCCTCAGCTCACCCAAGAGAGAACCCCCAACCTCCCTCTGCTCGTCCACCCACCCGCCTCAGCATATAGCACGGCCCAAGGCCCATCCCTGGGCCCTGGCACTGTCACGGTCCCTCTCCTGACCACAGGACCCACTGGCGCTGGTGAGTGCCCAAGCAGTTAGGCCGCTGTCTTTTCTCCCACGGCCAGTGACTTGCAGGGCTGTGCAGGACCCAGGAGTCCTGCTGGCCTGTCCCTCCATAACGTACCAGGGGCAGGGAGTCGCAGAGCTGCACCTCGGAGGTGCTCTGGGGCCTAGCAAGTGCAGGGGACCGGAGGGGGCCTGGGAGCATGCCTGGGGCCACTGGCACATCAGGACAGGGCAGGAGCCCAGGAGGGAGAATCCAAGCACACGGGTAGCAGGCCCGGCCGGCCCTGCCGAGCTCCACTGGGTTGAAGAGCAGCCCAGCAGGGGCTGTGCAGGGCGGGGAAATGGGGACTGCTCCCCAGCCTCACAGCCCCAGCCTGCGGGGCTGAGGGGCTGCCCTGGCCCACAGGGCCCTGGCACACGCGTTTGCACATGGGAAGGGAGGCATCTGCACCTCCAGGCAGCAGTCAGCGGCTGGCAGGGTAGGGAGACTACGGGCCCTGCGGCAGATGAGCAGAGCCCGTGAGAGCACAAGGAGCAGCCGAGGGCTGACGGAGGCCCAGGGACAAGCACGGCTCATCCCAGCTTTGCCTGCCTGGAGAGCCCTGCAGCTGCAGCAAAAAGCCAGGCATCTGCGCTCCCAGGTGGCCGGCCGCACCGCTCCACCCCACAGCAACTCCCTCCTTTGCCCTTCACCCTTCCCCATGCAACCCTGAGAAGGGCTCCAGCGTCCCTGCACACCAGCCCTCAGAGCACCCCTGGGGCTGTGGGCACGTCAGGTGCAGCTGTGTCCTGGCCACCATGGTGTGCACCGTGCAGTGTCTCTGTGCGTGTGGAGAGCGCGGGCGCGTGTGCGGATGCGTGTGCAGCGTCAATGGTGTGCCGGGCTGGCGCACGTGCACTGTGCAGGTGCAGGCCTGGCTGTGCGGGAGGGTCTTGGTGAGTGAGAGGTGTGAGCTGTGTGCGTAGCCGTCCTGTGGAGGGTAATGAAGGAAGGGGCATGTGTCTGTGCGTGTGTCTGTGCGCTGTGCTGAGAACGGGTTAGGCGGTGGTGTGCATGCACGTGCACTCTGTGGCGCGCGTGCCTGCATGCTGTGGCCCGTGTGTGGGCGATATTCTGTTCAGGCTCTACAAAATAACTGGAGGAGCACATGGGTTTGTACAGCTCTTCCTTTCATCTTTCAGGAGCACGCTTCCAGACTTCGCCGCAATAGTCACGTTTCCTCTGCACCACCAGCAAGTCCTGGTCCCTTTCCCTTTGAGCCTGGAGAGTCATCCGCTGCCCAGGGCTAGGGCATGGAAAAGGAACCGTTTGGTTTCAGGCACAGGCAGAAGGGCACGGAAATGCTGCAGGCCTAGCGCAGGGCACATCTTCTGGCCTCTGCCTCTGCTGGCATTCCTATGCTTTCTCGGATGGGCGAGGGGCCCCCTGGGGTGCGAGGCAAGGACATGACCACATGACTACCACGGGCAGGTAATCAGCCTGCACAGGAGTCAGGCGCGGGATGAGACTTTGGCCCAAACTGGCATCAAAGCACAGGGCAAGGCCTCCACGTGTGGAGACTTGGGGAGGCAAGGACGGAGCGTGCCTTTGGAAAAGGGAGAGCCAAAGCGTCGCTCCAGGAATCCTGTCACCTTGGGTAGCCCCCGTGTTCTGGTCCCACCTGGGAATCCTACCCCTGAGAGCCCAACACCTGCCCCTGGGCTGGAAGGCTGCCTGCTCCCAGGCCACAGCCTCCAAAGCCTGTTGCTCTCCCTCGACGGGTGCCAGAAAAAGACCCCCCCCCTCCCCTCCTCTGGGCTCCTCCTGGGTGTGGAAGGAAGGCCAGTGCAGGGGAAGGCAAAACAGCACCCCCAGCTGGAGAAATTTACCAGAGGAAGCGCTTCTCTTGGGAATTCCTCTGCCGATTCAGCTCTACCCTCTGCTTCCACTCTTCCCGACGCGCTTGGTAAGTCTCCAAGACTTGCAGGGTGTGGCTTGCTCGTACAGAAAGCTGCCTGCAAGAGCAGGGAAAAAGTTCCCTCTCCCCTTCTGGCTGAGGCCCTCCTGCCTCTCCCCTCCACCAGCCCCTGCACACCCGCTCCCGCTGGCGGTGCCCGCAGCCTTCAACTTGCCCCATGCAGCTTGGGGCTGCCTGGCATCGGGGCCTTGCCCAAGGCATTGCCACGTCAACAGAAATCAGGGGACACCATACCCAGCCCCATGGCTCAGGAAATGCGCTTCCTCACACCTCGGACAGGTGCTGCCACTGCACCTTTCCAGGCCGGGGCTGGGGCCGGGGCCGGGGCCCGGGCCCGGGCACACTTACTCTTTGTGCAGCCGCGGCAGTCTCTCGGGCTTCCTCTTCTCTGCTCGGGGCACGAAGGCAGCAGTGCTCGCCTCTTTCCCAAGCGGGGGCCCTGGTGAGGCTGGCCGAACCTCCGGCAGTGGTTCAGCATGCCGCCAAGCCTGCGTTGGCGCCAGAGGACAACTCTGAAGCTGCTTCTCACCTCCCTCACGTGCTCTCAACTCTCAGCACGGGGAGAAGCCAGCCACTACAGGGCCTGTGCGTCCCCCCAGCACACTTGTGTCTGCTTTGCCCTCAGAAAGCCCCATGAGGAGCACAGCGCCAGGCAGGGACCCTGCACTCGTAGCCTGGCCACGCTTCACCACACTTCCCTGCTGGCCCCTCTGCTTACCTGTGCTGCCTTGTGCTGATGCCCGCAAGCAGGAATTGCAGTTCGAGGTCTGCCTTGAGCAGGTCCTTCCTGCTTGCCGTCCTCTTCCGCCTTAGAGGAGCTCTCCCGAATTGTCTGCAGCCGGCTAAAAACACACAAGCCGCGTGAGGTGACTGGAGTTCCGGGTGAGGCTGTTCTGCATCTTGCGCTCACAAGCGGCTCGGGGCCAGCCTCTGCAGCACAAGGCAGTTCTGCTGGAGCATTTGGTGTAGCTGAGTCCTTGCGTTCATGTCAACAGTGAGGAAAGAAAGCCTTGAGCTGCAGCACTGGCAGCGGGCCCAGGAGGCCCTAAGGAAAGCTCGGGATGCCCCGGTGTGGGCCCTCTCTGGGTGGCACAAGGGGAAAACCAATGCCGTTTGCAGCACCCAGAGCCTGCAGAGACCACTAGCCACCTCCTGCCAAAGGCACTGAAGTCAGGGACGTGCTCAGAAAGACTCTGTTTTGGGGTGAAACGGGACTATTAGTGGGGGAGCCACTGTCGGGGAAGGAGGAAGTGTACTAGGCACACAAGCAAGCCCGGCATGTAGTTCTCTCTGGTATGTAGTTCTCTCTGGCACTCCTCCTGTGCCAGACAACCGCCACACCCCTGCCCCTGCCACCCCAGCCCAACAACCTTCGGAAGAAATTCACAGGCATTACGTCCAACCTAAAAAGCAGGGAAAACAGACCCTACTCTCTGCTGCTGGGGCAGGGGCTTCTGACTTTCACATTCCTCTGAGAAGTGCTCTCATTCCCACTGCAACCAAAGGAGGGCCCTTCACACCCATAGGGGAGCAGAAAAACACCCGCCACTGCTGCAGTACTTCTTGCATCAACGCCAGTCCCTGGGACACCACTTGACAACCTCACAGACTTCATACCCACAGAGCGTACAGAAACAGAAACAGCTCCCTCCCTCCCAGAAGCCCAAAAGCACACGGCCACCCGCATGCTTTGCTCCAAGAGCCTCACCTGGCAGCTGGCTTGTTTCCCCTGCTTTCCCATGCCTTTCCTCCCTTCCAGCTGGCCCCAGAGAACGGGGGTGGAGAAAGCCTTTCTCGAGACAGGAGGCGCCCACCACAAGCACTGCCTGGAAGTAGCAAGGCAGAGGAGGCTCCTCAGCAAGCATCGTTCTTTGTCACCATTTGAACAAGAAGGACAGGCAGCTGTGCTCCAGCATCGGACCAAAGAGCCCAATTCCCTTGGAGCTTTGCTCCCAAGCAGGTCTTAGGCCCTTGCTGGCGCACGATCGCGTCCAGCCTTTCCTTTCTGCAGGGCAGTCTTCTGCCCTAGAGTTCTGTGCTGCTTCTACTGCTTTCTCTAGCCCTTAGGCTTCAAAAAGGGGACATGGCTGGCAGGTCCTGGGGACCTCATGCTACTCTCTCCTTTGGCGTGGCTGCAGGCTGGAGGGCAGAGTGTCACACGAGAAGGGGAACAGATTCCTGCCCATCTCTAAGGCGCTCACATGCACAGACTTGCAAGCTAGAGCAGGGCCCCGAGTGCCAGGGCAAAGTGCCCCTCAGCAGTGGCAGCTGCAGTTGGAGCTGCACAACTGCCCCGAGAGCCCCTTCCAGGAGGAGTGCCCCCAGATCTGTCGTGATGAGCAAAGAGAGGCACAGGAGAAGCAGGCCACTAGGCCAGGCACGGCATGTTAAGCTTGCCTCCAGCCCCTCCGCTGCACAGGACAAAAGGAAAACAAACACACCTCTCTCACCAGCCAGCTGGCACTTTACCTTTTCCCTCAGTCTGCTTGTTCTGCTCCCTGTCTTTTGCCGGCCCGCCTTTGGCAGCCTCCCGACACCCTCCGGAGGAAGATGCTGGTCGCACAGGCACAGGCGTGATGACCTCACCCTCACTCCTGGAAACAAGAAAGGGACGAGAGAGACGCTGACAGCAGAGCCTTGCAGAAACCTCCTCTACATGCTTGCCCTCCATCTAGAAAGAGAAAGTCACCAAAAGACTTGTTGGCTGCCCTTCACGTTGCAGTCGGACAGAGTCTACGCAAGAAACAACCCCTTCAAAGAACTCCAAGAGCACAAGGTCACCCTCAGCCTTTTCTCCAAGAGCCTCACCTGGCAGGCAACTTCCTTCCTTTGCTTTTCCACTCCTCCTGCTTTCTCCCCCCAGCACCAGGTGACGCAGGTGGCAAAGGCCTTTCTTGAGCAAGCAGGCACGCAGCAGGAGCACTCCCTGCAGGCAGGAAAGGAGAAGGCTCTGCAGAAAGCGTCTTTGGGAGCACTTGGTCCAGAAGGACAGGCAGATCTGCTCCAGCACCGCATCAAACAGCCTGATCCCCCGGGAGCCGCGCTCTCTAAGAGCTCTTGCTCCCTAGCACGTCCTTGGCACACCTTAGCAGCCTCTTAACAGTCCACCTTAGCAGCCTCTTAGCAGTCCTCTCCAGGCAATCTTGCTCCCCACCTTCACACGCCCGGCATCCGCCAGAGAGGCAGACCCCCTCCAGCACTGACACCTCGGGCCCAAATGTCCTAAAGCGAAAGAGGAGCTTGCGCTGGCCACCAGGGCGCAGCACCCCGGGGCAAAACTCTCCCAGGCAGCACATCCTGACCAGGGCTCCAACCACCTACCTACTGCCGAGGACCAACGGAACAAACACGCGCACACACACAAACACACGCCCGCCTGCACACCCTCCTCTCGCTCGCCAGTCACCTGTGGCCTGACCTTTTCCGTCCGCCCGCTCTTCCTCTTTCGGGCGTGTCCGGGATCCCTTGCAGGAAGAGGCCACTTGCTGCTTCTCACGGGGAAGCTTCAACTCAAATCTGGAAATGACAAGACGCCACGGTGAAGAGAAGGCACCACTTCCCCTTTGCCTCCTGCCGGCCTTGTACTCAGAAAGAAGGCCTTTCGGGGCACGTGGGGCCCTCCAGGCTCACCCAAGACATGCTTAGGTCACAAACACAGGCCCTGTATGGATCGGGTGCCTTCCACACGATGCCTTTCCTCGGCCAGCCACACACAGCACATTCGGGAACCTTGGCTTTTGGAAGCCTCACCCACGAGAAAGAGACCAGTCACAGGAAAATGTGGCCCCCATTCCTCTCTAGGCCTAAGATTGGTTAGCAGTGCCAAACACCGCCACTATTGCCTGTTCCACCCTGGGGAGACCCCCAGAGTCCCAAGTACTTGCAGACAGCAAGCTAGGAAAGAGTTGCTCCGCAGCAAGTCCTTCCTGAGGAGACAAGCTCCAGCAGGACGCTGCTACCAAGCACGAGCTGAGAAGCAAACGTACCGTGGCAACATGAAGACGCTTCTGGGACCCATGCGGAAAGCCGCGCTCCTTCTTCCTTTTACCACCAGGTGTCTCGTCCCTGGCGTCTGAAACAGACACCGAGGTACGTGAGAGCGTGCCAGCGCCATTACTGCCTTGCTCCTAAAGGCAGCAAATCTTTCTTGGGCTCAGGGAAGATGCTGCCCCTGGGACACCCTGAAACAAAGCTGTCTTTCCAAATACTAGCCCTCAACGAGGAAAGCAGAAGATGCCCAGCTCAGAGTGCAGAAGGAGGAACACCGTTGCCAGGCGCTTTGCAAGGGCGAGACTCAAGACGGTCAAGGAGGACGCTCCTTCTCTCTGCCTGCAGACATCAGGCACAGGAGAAGGCGTGTGGTTCGCCAGGGTTTCTGCAGGCTGGCGTTTGCCTCTGGAAGGTCTTGCTCTGCCCCTTCTTGGAAAGACAACTCCTGGCTCAGGCGTGCTCTTAGCCCCACAGTGTCTCCAAGCATTCACATGCTTGCATCCATCGCGTGGAAGAGCAGAAAGAGCCGGCCCTTGCTCGGCCTCTGCCCGGTGGCTAAGACCTGCGGGTGCCAACTCCCTCATGGGGGTGCAAGCAGCTGGGCAGGGCCTGATGAGGGATCTTTGGGAACACAGCCTGACCCAAAGGCCCTGGCCCTGGCCCAGAGAACACGCTGGGCAGAGCCCCCCAAGACAGCAGCAGAGAGAAGGAAGAGACAGGCCCGGGAACCAGTGGCTGGGCTACAGCCTTCTTGCATCTCTCTGAGCAAATCTGCTGGCCCTCTGCAGGAGCGAGCCCTTCAGCTCTGACTGCTTTCACATCGCAGCTGCCTAAGGACACCTGGCAGCTTGCGCTCAAGGACAGGGCCCCACGAGAGAGCTGGGGAAGGGCGTTGGGCTGGCGCAAGGAGACATGCCAAGCAGCGGGCGGATGCACGCGTGGCCCAGAAGAGCCTCGCTCATGCCGCAAGGGCCTCCAGGGGCCCTGGGAAGGCCTGATTAGCGCCAGAGTCATCGACTTACCCCCAGCAGAGCTTCTAGCAGCTTTCCAGTGCCATCCATGCTGAGGAGGAAGTCGTCATAAAACCTCATTGTCACTTCCTTCTTCCGTACAGAAAGAATGCCAATGCCCTTGAAGACAAAGTCCACGTCCTGTCTTTTTGACATGGCCCAGAAGAACGCCATCGCGGTCTCATGTATGGAACACTGCACCGTTGTCAAAGGCATGCGGGCACACACGGAGAGATTCTTGTACTGCAGAGGGACTATTCTTACGTCACCTAGACCGCAGCAAAAGACGAACAACGTCACCTCGGCAGCAGGCTCCAAGAACAAGGGGACAAGACTTTCTGGCAAGACGCTGCTGCTACAGAGCAGGCTCTTGAATCCCCTGCTGCAGCGCCTAGGAGCGGTTTATGGAGTCCCTCCTGGGAAGAGGCCGAGCACTCTGCAAACTCACGGGCTCAGGGGGGCAGCAGTCATTTGGCCAGGGCAGGAAGCAAAAGAAGAAAACTAACCATCCCGTAGGAACCCTTGACCGGAGGGCAGGACAAGGCGGGCAGATGGGTGCAGGGCCCACGACAAAGGGCCCGGCGCCACGCCATTGTGCCCTCTGGCTAAGCCGATGCCACGTCGATAGATACAAGGGCGAAGCAAAGTGCAAGGACGGCACCGCCGCCCGTAAGGACCATTCGGCCCCTCTGGCCCTTGGTAGCCAGCAAAAGTCTCCCTGCGCTGCTGGGGCCAGCGGCCTATCCCTCCCACGCACCCCGCTGCAGGCGTATTACTAGCAAAGCACACCCGGGGGCCCCTCTGAGCACCTGCTCCTGGCTGGCCTGTCCAGCTCAAACAAGCCAAAGTTGCTCTCAGGCCACTTTGAGGCGTTCAGCCACGTCTTCAGAGCAGTTGGCCTGCCCCTCAAGCTTGGGGCAAGGGCAGGCAAAGGTTTTTAACCTGTCTTCTTACCAGGAATGTCTTCTTGAGCGCCCCTGGCCTGGTATTCCTGGGCAACAACCTCCGAAATACGAAACATGGGTCTCCGAACGATCGAAAGCTCCCCGTTCACGGAGCACTCGGAGTGCTTCAGAACATAGAACACCCCCACTCCTAGTATCTTGACACCCTGAGAACAGCAGCAAAGAGGGAGAGAAGGAACAAGCATCAGTAGCCTGGAGACACAAAAACTGTCCGATGGCTTGCCAGAGCGTGGGGGCTGCTGCTCTGCGCCCTGCCCACCCCTAGCATGCCGAGGGCAAGATGGGCCACTTGGGAAAGCTTTGGAGAGAAAGCACATACTCCAGACCTTTCTTTCCTCTTGCTCCTCTGCTCTCCTCAAAAATCTCTTTGCACAAGCAACAGCAGAGACAACATTCCTCCCCTCCATACAGGTGGCGGGAGGGGGTGGCGGGGAGGGGAGCAGGGGGCATTTCCAACAGTGGGCACCAAGTCCTTGGCACTCTGTGGCACAGGGATGTCAGGGCCAGGCAAACCGCCAGCATTTCAGGAGGGGAGGAACAGGACACAAGACCCACCTTGTTCTCTGCCAAGCGCTCTAGAATGTATTCTGAGACGCTGTCCCAAATGCTAACAATCTCTGGAAAGCAAGGCAAAGAGGTATCATGCGCCAAGTCAGCAAGCTCACTACCTTTCAGCACCCCGCTCCCCAGGCAGGTGGCAAGTGCAGGTGAGATGAAACGTACCGCCACCCCAAGCCAAAACACGCAAGGCGCTCCCCAGGACGGCCCTTCCGGACCTCAGCCGCAAGGACACTGCAGGGACGCCTCCGCCCACTTCTAAGCAAGGCTCCTGTCCTTTCAGGTGGCCATGCCAAAGGGCGACCCACCCGCTCGGGAAACGGGGACTAGGTTCCCACAGCAGCGAGAAGACCGTGCAGTGCCTACCCACAGGAGTCACCCACGCTCAGGGCAGCCCCAGCTGCCTCCCCTGCAGGGACCATTTTCACCTCCATTCAACGCCTGCACACACACACGCTCTGCACGGCCACCCGAGCAGCCCCAGCCCTTTCAGCCAGCTGCCAGCTCAGGGCACGCAATCCCCACTGCGAGGCAACCCACGGCTTCTGCCTGCACGTGCCCTGGAAGGCACGGGCAGAGGAAGCTCCTCAGGACAACGAGCCAGCCGGCCTGGCTGCCAAACTCACCCCTGGGCTGCCAACGGTCGAGCGGCCTGCTCTCCCGTGCCACCCACTCGCCCTGCCCAGCCCTCCCCTACAGAGCCCAGCGCTTCCATTGCCTGTCTCGCAGCTCATACCGTCTACAGCCTTACCGTAACGGTTGAGATTCCTGAGCGTTGGAAACATGTCATGCCACAGTTTCGCCATCTTCGCGCCCCCTCGCGCTCAATGGGGCCCTGTAGCAGGAGGGTGACGAGGAAACTTCTCCTCCCAGGAGCCGCCTCCGCCTCCTCCTCTGCACTTCCCCAGGTAGGCTCCAGCGCTGTCGCGCGGCCTCCCTTCGCCCTCTCGGTGCGCTGCAAAGCACCTCCTCCAGAGAAGAGCGGTGGCGAGAGCAGCCCCAGCACCTGCACGTGCCAAGGCCTCGCAGGGAAGTGTGGGCAGGGCTCGGGGGCCCCGTGGCGGGAGGGGAGCTGTGACTGTGATGCGGCATGTCCCACTGTGAGCCCAGCCCGTGTCACCAAGGGGCTCACAGGCACCCTTACCGTCCAAAGCATTTCTCTTGGGCCCACAGGAGGGGCAATTTCACAGCCCCAGAGCAGCCAGACCGCAAAGGGGTTTCAGCAGGTCTCCGCTCTGACCTCCTGCTGCAAGTGCGGCTGACCAGAGCAGACTTCCCAGGCCCGGGCGCCACTGAGGGGCCACTGGCTCCATGGATTCCCCCACCACCCCGGGCCCCTGGGCCAGTGCTCCACCACCCTTAGGCTACAGCGCTTTTCCCCGTCTCTCATGGCAATTGCCCCCACTGCCACTACTGCCATTGCCCATCCTCCCGGCCCCCCCCACCCGGCACCTCTGGGAAGGCTCTGCCTCCACCCTCTCACCCCCCTCCCGTTAGGCCCCTGCCGCCTGATCCTCTTGCGCCTTCTCTTCTCCCGGCTCAACAGCCCCACGCCCTCAGCCTCTCCTCGCACTGCTGGGCTCCAGCTGCCCACCAGCTCCCAGCCCGCCCCACAACGAACGGCTCCTCCAGGGCCACGCTCCCTTCCTGGTGTCCCTGCCCCCCTGCAGCTCCCCCACGGGCCACAGTCCCCTCAGAGGTGCACCTCCTCTGGCATGAAGCGCCTCCTTCCAAAAGTACCTCTTCAGCCATGTCCCCAGCAACGGCTCCTTGCACGGCTCGCCTTCGCTTCCTTCTGCTTTTCTCCAGAAACACGCCTCTGCACCCTTCTCCTCACGAGTGCCCCTTCGTGTGGCCTCCTGTGGCTCCACGGAGGCCGCCCCCAGCTGCGGGATCTGCGGCCCTGCCGCCGCATGCCCCAGGCAGGGGCCGGGCCTCGGGCCTCGGTGCCCCGCTCCTCCCTCCCTCCCTCCCTCCCTCCCTGCCTGCCTGCCTGCCTGCCTGCCTGCCTGCCCGCCCGCTGCCCCAGCGTTGGGGGAAAGCCTTGCCCGGGCCCTGGGCGGCGCTGCGGGCTCCCTGCTGTGCCCAGAGCCCCCGGCCCCGCACGGGCAGCCCCGAGCAGCACGCCCAGGTGGCACTGCTTGCTGCGCAGTAAGGACTGGTGCCAGGGACTGTCAGGGATGGGGGAGGCCCCACTGCCCGCGGGGAGGCGGGAGGCAGGCAGCGTTGAGCCGGGGCCCGGCAGCCCACCGGGAGCTGGTGGGGGTGTGGGGCAGAGCCATAGCAAGGGAAGGGGCCAGAGTGCAGGAGGCAATCCCAGGTGCCCCTTCCCCGAGCAGAGGGGCCTGGGAGAAGGCAGGGGGTCAGGGCCGGGCCGGGGGCTGGTGGCCGGGTGCTTGGCAGCGCCATGCTGACCTGCTCATGCCAGGGCATGGCTGCTTTGCGCCGATTGCAGGCAGTGTCCCCCCGCGGAGGAGCTGGCCCCTGCTGGCTTCCCCTTGGGCCATGCAGCTGCCTGCCAGTGCTCAAGGTCCCGCCGGGGCTCCAGCGACGCTGGGAGAGGTGCCGAGGGGGCACCGGCTGCTGCTAGCAACTTCCCGGGGACCCCTGAGGCAGTGGCTGGTGCTGAGGGAAGGGCAGCGGGCAAGGAGCCGCAGGCAGCACTTGTTTGACCCATGCGTTGCCTCTGCTTGCAGGCCACACTGCCCAAGGCATTGGGACTTGAGCGCGGCAGCCAGGCGAGGCAGGGCAGCTGCCGCTGAGGCAGCAGAGCCAAGCCCCAAGCCCCTCCGCTCGGTGAGGCTTGGGAAGGGCAGAGCTGGGAGAAGCTGGTGCCCCTCAAACCTCGTTCTCCCAGCAGAGCAGAGGGCACGTAAGGCAGCGCTTTCAGCCAGTGAAAATTGCTGGCTCATGCCTTCCTTTTTCAGAGGCCTGGTTTGCGCAAGGCCAGCGGTGCTGCCTGCCCACCAGTGCCCACCCAGGCTGTGGTCGGAGGAGACCTGCTCCTTGCATTGGTCCCGACCAGAGTTCGGCACCAGAAGACACAGCCCCTGAGGGGGCACCGCAGCACACAAGTGTGGCTTGGCATGCCTGGCTCACCAGCAGAAAGGGACCATGCAGACTAAGGTGGAGTCAATCAGCCAGAACGGAGCACAGAGCAACAATACAGTTGAAAACACAAAGCCTAGCTAAGTGTGTGTGAGGTTCCCCGTGGGGAGCCCCGTGATGCTTCTGGGGAGGCCTTGGGCAGGGAGGTGCCTCCTGCCGAGGCCCCCGGCAGCTGGGATGCCGGCTGCAGGGCTTTCGGCAGCTCCAGCTTCCCTCTTCCTGCCCTGCCAGGGGTGAAGGCCAGGCTGCCTGCAGGGATGGGCTACTGCCGCCCCCAGGCCTCCTGAGGAGGGGCAGTGCAGCCCCAAAACCACCTTGCAAAGCCGGCAGCCCTGGGCGTGGGCTGAGGTGGGTGCCAGGGTGCACGCTGGAGCGCAGACTCTGGGATCCACAGGCCTCCAAGGCCAGGGCCTGCAGGGCCAGGGCAGGGATGACGAGGCTCTGGGGCTCTGACCCTGCAAGAGAGACCGCAGGAACACCTTGTGCCGGCCCTGGGCTGAGAGCAGAGGGGAGCAGGAGGCTTCGTGGCCTCCACGCCCCAAACCAACAGCAAATTTGTGCCCAAAAGCTCTCAGAGGAGGCTTCAGTCCCGGTCAGCTGCCCGTGTCCTGCACTGATTTCGTATGCTCAAACCTTGTGATGGGCAGAAGGCAACATGCTTGTACCCCAAGGCAGCCCCCTTTAGTGGCCAAGCCAAGGACCTGCTCTTAGCATCACTGCAGGAGTAACCGTCTAATTAAAGGCTTGCAATTAGCCCACCTCCAATTAGTGCACAGCAACTCAAACAAAGGGTCTTCTTAAAGGACAAGTCTCCTTAATGCAACCTAAATGGTCCTACGTTCCCTGTGCAGGGGCGACCCTTCTAAATCCCCCACCGCCAAGGCTGCGGCGCGCATGGGCATGGGCATTGGCTTCAGGGTCCCAGCTCCTTCCTCAGTGGGAGGCGGCTGCTGCTGGTGGCTTCCTCCATCGCATAGTTGGGCTGACACTATTAAGCCTGCTCCTAATAGGCTCTCTTAAGGCTAATAATGTGGCATACATAGCCAACAAATGCTAGAAGGAGTCACCAAAACTAAAGCAGCACTTTAAAATGCAACTCCTACATTTAGCATCGAGGAAATAAGCCCCTCCACCTTACTCCCAATTTGACACTCTCGGGAGAGTGCTTTAGGGGATGCTAATGCGTGTTTTGCCCTTCCTTGCTCCAACACGGGTCAGGCTCAGCACAGTGGAGAGGGAAAGACTCTGGCGGGGCGGAGGGGGTGGGGTGCGAGCTTTGTGCTCGCCCAGGGCCCTGCACTGGCCCCCTCCTCTGTCCTGCCCCTGAACATCCCAGACTACGTTGGCTACAGTCGCCTGCTCCTTGCCAGGCCTTTGTGTTGACTCTGATGAGCCTTTGGGCGTTTCATGTCACTCTAGGAGCTGGAAGAGAGCCTGCCTCATGACACGGGGTTGCAAGGAGAGCCACTGGCCGTGGAAGAGGACTGCTTGCCTGGCCTCGCTCAGGAGTCCCATCCTGCCCACCCCGGGCATCTCTCTCTTTCCTGCCCGCTGACACGGTCTTTCTCCGGAGGGAAGCAGTGAGGCTACATCTCCGCACAGTGCTGGGTGGCCTGGGGAAGGCCGGGCACATGCCAAGCGGGGAGCTGGACACAGGTCTCCAGCGAGTGCTGTCGGGGGGCTGGCACCGGTGCCTGGGGCACGTGTGCTCCAGGCACTTCCCAAATAAGCTCCACTGGTGCGGCCTCCTCTTCACCTGGATGTTGAGTTCCAGGGCCTCCTGCCACGCCTCCTCCAGCAGGAACAGGGCCTGCGCAGGCGTACTGCTTTCCTGCCCTTCAGCCTGCTCCTGGTTGCTGGGGAATGCAGGTGTGCGGGCATGTCCGGGTGTCCTGCCTCATTTCAGCAGGGTCACTTGCTCCTGCTGGTTCCTTCTGTGGCCCCCACCTGGCCTCACAGAGCCCCACATCCTGCCCGTCAACCCCAAGGGGGACGCAAGGCCCTCAGCTCACCCAAGAGAGAACCCCCAACCTCCCTCTGCTCGTCCACCCACCCGCCTCAGCATATAGCACGGCCCAAGGCCCATCCCTGGGCCCTGGCACTGTCACGGTCCCTCTCCTGACCACAGGACCCACTGGCGCTGGTGAGTGCCCAAGCAGTTAGGCCGCTGTCTTTTCTCCCACGGCCAGTGACTTGCAGGGCTGTGCAGGACCCAGGAGTCCTGCTGGCCTGTCCCTCCATAACGTACCAGGGGCAGGGAGTCGCAGAGCTGCACCTCGGAGGTGCTCTGGGGCCTAGCAAGTGCAGGGGACCGGAGGGGGCCTGGGAGCATGCCTGGGGCCACTGGCACATCAGGACAGGGCAGGAGCCCAGGAGGGAGAATCCAAGCACACGGGTAGCAGGCCCGGCCGGCCCTGCCGAGCTCCACTGGGTTGAAGAGCGGCCCAGCAGGGGCTGTGCAGGGCGGGGAAATGGGGACTGCTCCCCAGCCTCACAGCCCCAGCCTGCGGGGCTGAGCGGCTGCCCTGGCCCACAGGGCCCTGGCCCACGCGTTTGCACATGGGAAGGGAGGCATCTGCACCTCCAGGCAGCAGTCAGCGGCTGGCAGGGTAGGGAGACTACGGGCCCTGCGGCAGATGAGCAGAGCCCGTGGGAGCACAAGGAGCAGCCGAGGGCTGACGGAGGCCCAGGGACAAGCACAGCTCATCCCAGCTTTGCCTGCCTGGAGAGCCCTGCAGCTGCAGCAAAAAGCCAGGCATCTGCACTCCCAGGTGGCCGGCCGCACCGCTCCACCCCACAGCAACTCCCTCCTTTGCCCTTCACCCTTCCCCATGCAACCCTGAGAAGGGCTCCAGCGTCCCTGCACACCAGCCCTCAGAGCACCCCTGGGGCTGTGGGCACGTCAGGTGCAGCTGTGTCCTGGCCACCATGGTGTGCACCGTGCAGTGTCTCTGTGCGTGTGGAGAGCGCGGGCGCGTGTGCGGATGCGTGTGCAGCGTCAATGGTGTGCCGGGCTGGCGCACGAGCACTGTGCAGGTGCAGGCCTGGCTGTGCGGGAGGGTCTTGGTGAGTGAGAGGTGTGAGCTGTGTGCGTAGCCGTCCTGTGGAGGGTAATGAAGGAAGGGGCATGTGTCTGTGCGTGTGTCTGTGCGCTGTGCTGAGAACGGGTTAGGCGGTGGTGTGCATGCACGTGCACTCTGTGGCGCGCGTGCCTGCATGCTGTGGCCCGTGTGTGGGCGATATTCTGTTCAGGCTCTACAAAATAACTGGAGGAGCACATGGGTTTGTACAGCTCTTCCTTTCATCTTTCAGGAGCACGCTTCCAGACTTCGCCGCAATAGTCACGTTTCCTCTGCACCACCAGCAAGTCCTGGTCCCTTTCCCTTTGAGCCTGGAGAGTCATCCGCTGCCCAGGGCTAGGGCATGGAAAAGGAACCGTTTGGTTTCAGGCACAGGCAGAAGGGCACGGAAATGCTGCAGGCCTAGCGCAGGGCACATCTTCTGGCCTCTGCCTCTGCTGGCATTCCTATGCTTTCTCGGATGGGCGAGGGGCCCCCTGGGGTGCGAGGCAAGGACATGACCACATGACTACCACGGGCAGGTAATCAGCCTGCACAGGAGTCAGGCGCGGGATGAGACTTTGGCCCAAACTGGCATCAAAGCACAGGGCAAGGCCTCCACGTGTGGAGACTTGGGGAGGCAAGGACGGAGCGTGCCTTTGGAAAAGGGAGAGCCAAAGCGTCGCTCCAGGAATCCTGTCACCTTGGGTAGCCCCCGTGTTCTGGTCCCACCTGGGAATCCTACCCCTGAGAGCCCAACACCTGCCCCTGGGCTGGAAGGCTGCCTGCTCCCAGGCCACAGCCTCCAAAGCCTGTTGCTCTCCCTCGACGGGTGCCAGCAAAAGACCCCCCCCCTCCCCTCCTCTGGGCTCCTCCTGGGTGTGGAAGGAAGGCCAGTGCAGGGGAAGGCAAAACAGCACCCCCAGCTGGAGAAATTTACCAGAGGAAGCGCTTCTCTTGGGAATTCCTCTGCCGATTCAGCTCTACCCTCTGCTTCCACTCTTCCCGACGCGCTTGGTAAGTCTCCAAGACTTGCAGGGTGTGGCTTGCTCGTACAGAAAGCTGCCTGCAAGAGCAGGGAAAAAGTTCCCTCTCCCCTTCTGGCTGAGGCCCTCCTGCCTCTCCCCTCCACCAGCCCCTGCACACCCGCTCCCGCTGGCGGTGCCCGCAGCCTTCAACTTGCCCCATGCAGCTTGGGGCTGCCTGGCATCGGGGCCTTGCCCAAGGCATTGCCACGTCAACAGAAATCAGGGGACACCATACCCAGCCCCATGGCTCAGGAAATGCGCTTCCTCACACCTCGGACAGGTGCTGCCACTGCACCTTTCCAGGCCGGGGCTGGGGCCGGGGCCGGGGCCCGGGCCCGGGCACACTTACTCTTTGTGCAGCCGCGGCAGTCTCTCGGGCTTCCTCTTCTCTGCTCGGGGCACGAAGGCAGCAGTGCTCGCCTCTTTCCCAAGCGGGGGCCCTGGTGAGGCTGGCCGAACCTCCGGCAGTGGTTCAGCATGCCGCCAAGCCTGCGTTGGCGCCAGAGGACAACTCTGAAGCTGCTTCTCACCTCCCTCACGTGCTCTCAACTCTCAGCACGGGGAGAAGCCAGCCACTACAGGGCCTGTGCGTCCCCCCAGCACACTTGTGTCTGCTTTGCCCTCAGAAAGCCCCATGAGGAGCACAGCGCCAGGCAGGGACCCTGCACTCGTAGCCTGGCCACGCTTCACCACACTTCCCTGCTGGCCCCTCTGCTTACCTGTGCTGCCTTGTGCTGATGCCCGCAAGCAGGAATTGCAGTTCGAGGTCTGCCTTGAGCAGGTCCTTCCTGCTTGCCGTCCTCTTCCGCCTTAGAGGAGCTCTCCCGAATTGTCTGCAGCCGGCTAAAAACACACAAGCCGCGTGAGCTGATTGGAGTTCCGGGTGAGGCTGTTCTGCATCTTGCGCTCACAAGCGGCTCGGGGCCAGCCTCTGCAGCACAAGGCAGTTCTGCTGGAGCATTTGGTGTAGCTGAGTCCTTGCGTTCATGTCAACAGTGAGGAAAGAAAGCCTTGAGCTGCAGCACTGGCAGCGGGCCCAGGAGGCCCTAAGGAAAGCTCGGGATGCCCCGGTGTGGGCCCTCTCTGGGTGGCACAAGGGGAAAACCAATGCCGTTTGCAGCACCCAGAGCCTGCAGAGACCACTAGCCACCTCCTGCCAAAGGCACTGAAGTCAGGGACGTGCTCAGAAAGACTCTGTTTTGGGGTGAAACGGGACTATTAGTGGGGGAGCCACTGTCGGGGAAGGAGGAAGTGTACTAGGCACACAAGCAAGCCCGGCATGTAGTTCTCTCTGGTATGTAGTTCTCTCTGGCACTCCTCCTGTGCCAGACAACCGCCACACCCCTGCCCCTGCCACCCCAGCCCAACAACCTTCGGAAGAAATTCACAGGCATTACGTCCAACCTAAAAAGCAGGGAAAACAGACCCTACTCTCTGCTGCTGGGGCAGGGGCTTCTGACTTTCACATTCCTCTGAGAAGTGCTCTCATTCCCACTGCAACCAAAGGAGGGCCCTTCACACCCATAGGGGAGCAGAAAAACACCCGCCACTGCTGCAGTACTTCTTGCATCAACGCCAGTCCCTGGGACACCACTTGACAACCTCACAGACTTCATACCCACAGAGCGTACAGAAACAGAAACAGCTCCCTCCCTCCCAGAAGCCCAAAAGCACACGGCCACCCGCATGCTTTGCTCCAAGAGCCTCACCTGGCAGCTGGCTTGTTTCCCCTGCTTTCCCATGCCTTTCCTCCCTTCCAGCTGGCCCCAGAGAACGGGGGTGGAGAAAGCCTTTCTCGAGACAGGAGGCGCCCACCACAAGCACTGCCTGGAAGTAGCAAGGCAGAGGAGGCTCCTCAGCAAGCATCGTTCTTTGTCACCATTTGAACAAGAAGGACAGGCAGCTGTGCTCCAGCATCGGACCAAAGAGCCCAATTCCCTTGGAGCTTTGCTCCCAAGCAGGTCTTAGGCCCTTGCTGGCGCACGATCGCGTCCAGCCTTTCCTTTCTGCAGGGCAGTCTTCTGCCCTAGAGTTCTGTGCTGCTTCTACTGCTTTCTCTAGCCCTTAGGCTTCAAAAAGGGGACATGGCTGGCAGGTCCTGGGGACCTCATGCTACTCTCTCCTTTGGCGTGGCTGCAGGCTGGAGGGCAGAGTGTCACACGAGAAGGGGAACAGATTCCTGCCCATCTCTAAGGCGCTCACATGCACAGACTTGCAAGCTAGAGCAGGGCCCCGAGTGCCAGGGCAAAGTGCCCCTCAGCAGTGGCAGCTGCAGTTGGAGCTGCACAACTGCCCCGAGAGCCCCTTCCAGGAGGAGTGCCCCCAGATCTGTCGTGATGAGCAAAGAGAGGCACAGGAGAAGCAGGCCACTAGGCCAGGCACGGCATGTTAAGCTTGCCTCCAGCCCCTCCGCTGCACAGGACAAAAGGAAAACAAACACACCTCTCTCACCAGCCAGCTGGCACTTTACCTTTTCCCTCAGTCTGCTTGTTCTGCTCCCTGTCTTTTGCCGGCCCGCCTTTGGCAGCCTCCCGACACCCTCCGGAGGAAGATGCTGGTCGCACAGGCACAGGCGTGATGACCTCACCCTCACTCCTGGAAACAAGAAAGGGACGAGAGAGACGCTGACAGCAGAGCCTTGCAGAAACCTCCTCTACATGCTTGCCCTCCATCTAGAAAGAGAAAGTCACCAAAAGACTTGTTGGCCGCCCTTCACGTTGCAGTCGGACAGAGTCTACGCAAGAAACAACCCCTTCAAAGAACTCCAAGAGCACAAGGTCACCCTCAGCCTTTTCTCCAAGAGCCTCACCTGGCAGGCAACTTCCTTCCTTTGCTTTTCCACTCCTCCTGCTTTCTCCCCCCAGCACCAGGTGACGCAGGTGGCAAAGGCCTTTCTTGAGCAAGCAGGCACGCAGCAGGAGCACTCCCTGCAGGCAGGAAAGGAGAAGGCTCTGCAGAAAGCGTCTTTGGGAGCACTTGGTCCAGAAGGACAGGCAGATCTGCTCCAGCACCGCATCAAACAGCCTGATCCCCCGGGAGCCGCGCTCTCTAAGAGCTCTTGCTCCCTAGCACGTCCTTGGCACACCTTAGCAGCCTCTTAGCAGTCCACCTTAGCAGCCTCTTAGCAGTCCTCTCCAGGCAATCTTGCTCCCCACCTTCACACGCCCGGCATCCGCCAGAGAGGCAGACCCCCTCCAGCACTGACACCTCGGGCCCAAATGTCCTAAAGCGAAAGAGGAGCTTGCGCTGGCCACCAGGGCGCAGCACCCCGGGGCAAAACTCTCCCAGGCAGCACATCCTGACCAGGGCTCCAACCACCTACCTACTGCCGAGGACCAACGGAACAAACACGCGCACACACACAAACACACGCCCGCCTGCACACCCTCCTCTCGCTCGCCAGTCACCTGTGGCCTGACCTTTTCCGTCCGCCCGCTCTTCCTCTTTCGGGCGTGTCCGGGATCCCTTGCAGGAAGAGGCCACTTGCTGCTTCTCACGGGGAAGCTTCAACTCAAATCTGGAAATGACAAGACGCCACGGTGAAGAGAAGGCACCACTTCCCCTTTGCCTCCTGCCGGCCTTGTACTCAGAAAGAAGGCCTTTCGGGGCACGTGGGGCCCTCCAGGCTCACCCAAGACATGCTTAGGTCACAAACACAGGCCCTGTATGGATCGGGTGCCTTCCACACGATGCCTTTCCTCGGCCAGCCACACACAGCACATTCGGGAACCTTGGCTTTTGGAAGCCTCACCCACGAGAAAGAGACCAGTCACAGGAAAATGTGGCCCCCATTCCTCTCTAGGCCTAAGATTGGTTAGCAGTGCCAAACACCGCCACTATTGCCTGTTCCACCCTGGGGAGACCCCCAGAGTCCCAAGTACTTGCAGACAGCAAGCTAGGAAAGAGTTGCTCCGCAGCAAGTCCTTCCTGAGGAGACAAGCTCCAGCAGGACGCTGCTACCAAGCACGAGCTGAGAAGCAAACGTACCGTGGCAACATGAAGACGCTTCTGGGACCCATGCGGAAAGCCGCGCTCCTTCTTCCTTTTACTACCAGGTGTCTCGTCCCTGGCGTCTGAAACAGACACCGAGGTACGTGAGAGCATGCCAGCGCCATTACTGCCTTGCTCCTAAAGGCAGCAAATCTTTCTTGGGCTCAGGGAAGATGCTGCCCCTGGGACACCCTGAAACAAAGCTGTCTTTCCAAATACTAGCCCTCAACGAGGAAAGCAGAAGATGCCCAGCTCAGAGTGCAGAAGGAGGAACACCGTTGCCAGGCGCTTTGCAAGGGCGAGACTCAAGACGGTCAAGGAGGACGCTCCTTCTCTCTGCCTGGAGACATCAGGCACAGGAGAAGGCGTGTGGTTCGCCAGGGTTTCTGCAGGCTGGCGTTTGCCTCTGGAAGGTCTTGCTCTGCCCCTTCTTGGAAAGACAACTCCTGGCTCAGGCGTGCTCTTAGCCCCACAGTGTCTCCAAGCATTCACATGCTTGCATCCATCGCGTGGAAGAGCAGAAAGAGCCGGCCCTTGCTCGGCCTCTGCCCGGTGGCTAAGACCTGCGGGTGCCAACTCCCTCATGGGGGTGCAAGCAGCTGGGCAGGGCCTGATGAGGGATCTTTGGGAACACAGCCTGACCCAAAGGCCCTGGCCCTGGCCCAGAGAACACGCTGGGCAGAGCCCCCCAAGACAGCAGCAGAGAGAAGGAAGAGACAGGCCCGGGAACCAGTGGCTGGGCTACAGCCTTCTTGCATCTCTCTGAGCAAATCTGCTGGCCCTCTGCAGGAGCGAGCCCTTCAGCTCTGACTGCTTTCACATCGCAGCTGCCTAAGGACACCTGGCAGCTTGCGCTCAAGGACAGGGCCCCACGAGAGAGCTGGGGAAGGGCGTTGGGCTGGCGCAAGGAGACATGCCAAGCAGCGGGCGGATGCACGCGTGGCCCAGAAGAGCCTCGCTCATGCCGCAAGGGCCTCCAGGGGCCCTGGGAAGGCCTGATTAGCGCCAGAGTCATCGACTTACCCCCAGCAGAGCTTCTAGCAGCTTTCCAGTGCCATCCATGCTGAGGAGGAAGTCGTCATAAAACCTCATTGTCACTTCCTTCTTCCGTACAGAAAGAATGCCAATGCCCTTGAAGACAAAGTCCACGTCCTGTCTTTTTGACATGGCCCAGAAGAACGCCATCGCGGTCTCATGTATGGAACACTGCACCGTTGTCAAAGGCATGCGGGCACACACGGAGAGATTCTTGTACTGCAGAGGGACTATTCTTACGTCACCTAGACCGCAGCAAAAGACGAACAACGTCACCTCGGCAGCAGGCTCCAAGAACAAGGGGACAAGACTTTCTGGCAAGACGCTGCTGCTACAGAGCAGGCTCTTGAATCCCCTGCTGCAGCGCCTAGGAGCGGTTTATGGAGTCCCTCCTGGGAAGAGGCCGAGCACTCTGCAAACTCACGGGCTCAGGGGGGCAGCAGTCATTTGGCCAGGGCAGGAAGCAAAAGAAGAAAACTAACCATCCCGTAGGAACCCTTGACCGGAGGGCAGGACAAGGCGGGCAGATGGGTGCAGGGCCCACGACAAAGGGCCCGGCGCCACGCCATTGTGCCCTCTGGCTAAGCCGATGCCACGTCGATAGATACAAGGGCGAAGCAAAGTGCAAGGACGGCACCGCAGCCCGTAAGGACCATTCGGCCCCTCTGGCCCTTGGTAGCCAGCAAAAGTCTCCCTGCGCTGCTGGGGCCAGCGGCCTATCCCTCCCACGCACCCCGCTGCAGGCGTATTACTAGCAAAGCACACCCGGGGGCCCCTCTGAGCACCTGCTCCTGGCTGGCCTGTCCAGCTCAAACAAGCCAAAGTTGCTCTCAGGCCACTTTGAGGCGTTCAGCCACGTCTTCAGAGCAGTTGGCCTGCCCCTCAAGCTTGGGGCAAGGGCAGGCAAAGGTTTTTAACCTGTCTTCTTACCAGGAATGTCTTCTTGAGCGCCCCTGGCCTGGTATTCCTGGGCAACAACCTCCGAAATACGAAACATGGGTCTCCGAACGATCGAAAGCTCCCCGTTCACGGAGCACTCGGAGTGCTTCAGAACATAGAACACCCCCACTCCTAGTATCTTGACACCCTGAGAACAGCAGCAAAGAGGGAGAGAAGGAACAAGCATCAGTAGCCTGGAGACACAAAAACTGTCCGATGGCTTGCCAGAGCGTGGGGGCTGCTGCTCTGCGCCCTGCCCACCCCTAGCATGCCGAGGGCAAGATGGGCCACTTGGGAAAGCTTTGGAGAGAAAGCACATACTCCAGACCTTTCTTTCCTCTTGCTCCTCTGCTCTCCTCAAAAATCTCTTTGCACAAGCAACAGCAGAGACAACATTCCTCCCCTCCATACAGGTGGCGGGAGGGGGTGGCGGGGAGGGGAGCAGGGGGCATTTCCAACAGTGGGCACCAAGTCCTTGGCACTCTGTGGCACAGGGATGTCAGGGCCAGGCAAACCGCCAGCATTTCAGGAGGGGAGGAACAGGACACAAGACCCACCTTGTTCTCTGCCAAGCGCTCTAGAATGTATTCTGAGACGCTGTCCCAAATGCTAACAATCTCTGGAAAGCAAGGCAAAGAGGTATCATGCGCCAAGTCAGCAAGCTCACTACCTTTCAGCACCCCGCTCCCCAGGCAGGTGGCAAGTGCAGGTGAGATGAAACGTACCGCCACCCCAAGCCAAAACACGCAAGGCGCTCCCCAGGACGGCCCTTCCGGACCTCAGCCGCAAGGACACTGCAGGGACGCCTCCGCCCACTTCTAAGCAAGGCTCCTGTCCTTTCAGGTGGCCATGCCAAAGGGCGACCCACCCGCTCGGGAAACGGGGACTAGGTTCCCACAGCAGCGAGAAGACCGTGCAGTGCCTACCCACAGGAGTCACCCACGCTCAGGGCAGCCCCAGCTGCCTCCCCTGCAGGGACCATTTTCACCTCCATTCAACGCCTGCACACACACACGCTCTGCACGGCCACCCGAGCAGCCCCAGCCCTTTCAGCCAGCTGCCAGCTCAGGGCACGCAATCCCCACTGCGAGGCAACCCACGGCTTCTGCCTGCACGTGCCCTGGAAGGCACGGGCAGAGGAAGCTCCTCAGGACAACGAGCCAGCCGGCCCGGCTGCCAAACTCACCCCTGGGCTGCCAACGGTCGAGCGGCCTGCTCTCCCGTGCCACCCACTCGCCCTGTCCAGCCCTCCCCTACAGAGCCCAGCGCTTCCATTGCCTGTCTCGCAGCTCATACCGTCTACAGCCTTACCGTAACGGTTGAGATTCCTGAGCGTTGGAAACATGTCATGCCACAGTTTCGCCATCTTCGCGCCCCCTCGCGCTCAATGGGGCCCTGTAGCAGGAGGGTGACGAGGAAACTTCTCCTCCCAGGAGCCGCCTCCGCCTCCTCCTCTGCACTTCCCCAGGTAGGCTCCAGCGCTGTCGCGCGGCCTCCCTTCGCCCTCTCGGTGCGCTGCAAAGCACCTCCTCCAGAGAAGAGCGGTGGCGAGAGCAGCCCCAGCACCTGCACGTGCCAAGCCAAGGCCTCGCAGGGAAGTGTGGGCAGGGCTCGGGGGCCCCGTGGCGGGAGGGGAGCTGTGACTGTGATGCGGCATGTCCCACTGTGAGCCCAGCCCGTGTCACCAAGGGGCTCACAGGCACCCTTACCGTCCAAAGCATTTCTCTTGGGCCCACAGGAGGGGCAATTTCACAGCCCCAGAGCAGCCAGACCGCAAAGGGGTTTCAGCAGGTCTCCGCTCTGACCTCCTGCTGCAAGTGCGGCTGACCAGAGCAGACTTCCCAGGCCCGGGCGCCACTGAGGGGCCACTGGCTCCATGGATTCCCCCACCACCCCGGGCCCCTGGGCCAGTGCTCCACCACCCTTAGGCTACAGCGCTTTTCCCCGTCTCTCATGGCAATTGCCCCCACTGCCACTACTGCCATTGCCCATCCTCCCGGCCCCCCCCACCCGGCACCTCTGGGAAGGCTCTGCCTCCACCCTCTCACCCCCCTCCCGTTAGGCCCCTGCCGCCTGATCCTCTTGCGCCTTCTCTTCTCCCGGCTCAACAGCCCCACGCCCTCAGCCTCTCCTCGCACTGCTGGGCTCCAGCTGCCCACCAGCTCCCAGCCCGCCCCACAACGAACGGCTCCTCCAGGGCCACGCTCCCTTCCTGGTGTCCCTGCCCCCCTGCAGCTCCCCCACGGGCCACAGTCCCCTCAGAGGCGCACCTCCTCTGGCATGAAGCGCCTCCTTCCAAAAGTACCTCTCCAGCCATGTCCCCAGCAACGGCTCCTTGCACGGCTCGCCTTCGCTTCCTTCTGCTTTTCTCCAGAAACACGCCTCTGCACCCTTCTCCTCACGAGTGCCCCTTCGTGTGGCCTCCTGTGGCTCCACGGAGGCCGCCCCCAGCTGCGGGATCTGCGGCCCTGCCGCCGCATGCCCCAGGCAGGGGCCGGGCCTCGGTGCCCCGCTCCTCCCTCCCTGCCTGCCTGCCTGCCTGCCTGCCTGCCTGCCTGCCTGCCTGCCCGCCCGCTGCCCCAGCGTTGGGGGAAAGCCTTGCCCGGGCCCTGGGCGGCGCTGCGGGCTCCCTGCTGTGCCCAGAGCCCCCGGCCCCGCACGGGCAGCCCCGAGCAGCACGCCCAGGTGGCACTGCTTGCTGCGCAGTAAGGACTGGTGCCAGGGACTGTCGGGGATGGGGGAGGCCCCACTGCCCGCGGGGAGGCGGGAGGCAGGCAGTGTTGAGCCGGGGCCCGGCAGCCCACCGGGAGCTGGTGGGGGTGTGGGGCAGAGCCATAGCAAGGGAAGGGGCCAGAGTGCAGGAGGCAATCCCAGGTGCCCCCTCCACGAGCAGAGGGGCCTGGGAGAAGGCAGGGGGTCAGGGCCGGGCCGGGGGCTGGTGGCCGGGTGCTTGGCAGCGCCATGCTGACCTGCTCATGCCAGGGCATGGCTGCTTTGCGCCGATTGCAGGCAGTGTCCCCCCGCGGAGGAGCTGGCCCCTGCTGGCTTCCCCTTGGGCCATGCAGCTGCCTGCCAGTGCTCAAGGTCCCGCCGGGGCTCCAGCGACGCTGGGAGAGGTGCCGAGGGGGCACCGGCTGCTGCTAGCAACTTCCCGGGGACCCCTGAGGCAGTGGCTGGTGCTGAGGGAAGGGCAGCGGGCAAGGAGCCGCAGGCAGCACTTGTTTGACCCATGCGTTGCCTCTGCTTGCAGGCCACACTGCCCAAGGCATTGGGACTTGAGCGCGGCAGCCAGGCGAGGCAGGGCAGCTGCCGCTGAGGCAGCAGAGCCAAGCCCCAAGCCCCTCCGCTCGGTGAGGCTTGGGAAGGGCAGAGCTGGGAGAAGCTGGTGCCCCTCAAACCTCGTTCTCCCAGCAGAGCAGAGGGCACGTAAGGCAGCGCTTTCAGCCAGTGAAAATTGCTGGCTCATGCCTTCCTTTTTCAGAGGCCTGGTTTGCGCAAGGCCAGCGGTGCTGCCTGCCCACCAGTGCCCACCCAGGCTGTGGTCGGAGGAGACCTGCTCCTTGCATTGGTCCCGACCAGAGTTCGGCACCAGAAGACACAGCCCCTGAGGGGGCACCGCAGCACACAAGTGTGGCTTGGCATGCCTGGCTCACCAGCAGAAAGGGACCATGCAGACTAAGGTGGAGTCAATCAGCCAGAACAGAGCACAGAGCAACAATACAGTTGAAAACACAAAGCCTAGCTAAGTGTGTGTGAGGTTCCCCGTGGGGAGCCCCGTGATGCTTCTGGGGAGGCCTTGGGCAGGGAGGTGCCTCCTGCCGAGGCCCCCGGCAGCTGGGATGCCGGCTGCAGGGCTTTCGGCAGCTCCAGCTTCCCTCTTCCTGCCCTGCCAGGGGTGAAGGCCAGGCTGCCTGCAGGGATGGGCTACTGCCGCCCCCAGGCCTCCTGAGGAGGGGCAGTGCAGCCCCAAAACCGCCTTGCAAAGCCGGCAGCCCTGGGCGTGGGCTGAGGTGGGTGCCAGGGTGCACGCTGGAGCGCAGACTCTGGGATCCACAGGCCTCCAAGGCCAGGGCCTGCAGGGCCAGGGCAGGGATGACGAGGCTCTGGGGCTCTGACCCTGCAAGAGAGACCGCAGGAACACCTTGTGCCGGCCCTGGGCTGAGAGCAGAGGGGAGCAGGAGGCTTCGTGGCCTCCACGCCCCAAACCAACAGCAAATTTGTGCCCAAAAGCTCTCAGAGGAGGCTTCAGTCCCGGTCAGCTGCCCGTGTCCTGCACTGATTTCGTATGCTCAAACCTTGTGATGGGCAGAAGGCAACATGCTTGTACCCCAAGGCAGCCCCCTTTAGTGGCCAAGCCAAGGACCTGCTCTTAGCATCACTGCAGGAGTAACCGTCTAATTAAAGGCTTGCAATTAGCCCACCTCCAATTAGTGCACAGCAACTCAAACAAAGGGTCTTCTTAAAGGACAAGTCTCCTTAATGCAACCTAAATGGTCCTACGTTCCCTGTGCAGGGGCGACCCTTCTACATCCCCCACCGCCAAGGCTGCGGCGCGCATGGGCATGGGCATTGGCTTCAGGGTCCCAGCTCCTTCCTCAGTGGGAGGCGGCTGCTGCTGGTGGCTTCCTCCATCGCATAGTTGGGCTGACACTATTAAGCCTGCTCCTAATAGGCTCTCTTAAGGCTAATAATGTGGCATACATAGCCAACAAATGCTAGAAGGAGTCACCAAAACTAAAGCAGCACTTTAAAATGCAACTCCTACATTTAGCATCGAGGAAATAAGCCCCTCCACCTTACTCCCAATTTGACACTCTCGGGAGAGTGCTTTAGGGGATGCTAATGCGTGTTTTGCCCTTCCTTGCTCCAACACGGGTCAGGCTCAGCACAGTGGAGAGGGAAAGACTCTGGCGGGGCGGAGGGGGTGGGGTGCGAGCTTTGTGCTCGCCCAGGGCCCTGCACTGGCCCCCTCCTCTGTCCTGCCCCTGAACATCCCAGACTACGTTGGCTACAGTCGCCTGCTCCTTGCCAGGCCTTTGTGTTGACTCTGATGAGCCTTTGGGCGTTTCATGTCACTCTAGGAGCTGGAAGAGAGCCTGCCTCATGACACGGGGTTGCAAGGAGAGCCACTGGCCGTGGAAGAGGACTGCTTGCCTGGCCTCGCTCAGGAGTCCCATCCTGCCCACCCCGGGCATCTCTCTCTTTCCTGCCCGCTGACACGGTCTTTCTCCGGAGGGAAGCAGTGAGGCTACATCTCCGCACAGTGCTGGGTGGCCTGGGGAAGGCCGGGCACATGCCAAGCGGGGAGCTGGACACAGGTCTCCAGCGAGTGCTGTCGGGGGGCTGGCACCGGTGCCTGGGGCACGTGTGCTCCAGGCACTTCCCAAATAAGCTCCACTGGTGCGGCCTCCTCTTCACCTGGATGTTGAGTTCCAGGGCCTCCTGCCACGCCTCCTCCAGCAGGAACAGGGCCTGCGCAGGCGTACTGCTTTCCTGCCCTTCAGCCTGCTCCTGGTTGCTGGGGAATGCAGGTGTGCGGGCATGTCCGGGTGTCCTGCCTCATTTCACCAGGGTCACTTGCTCCTGCTGGTTCCTTCTGTGGCCCCCACCTGGCCTCACAGAGCCCCACATCCTGCCCGTCAACCCCAAGGGGGACGCAAGGCCCTCAGCTCACCCAAGAGAGAACCCCCAACCTCCCTCTGCTCGTCCACCCACCCGCCTCAGCATATAGCACGGCCCAAGGCCCATCCCTGGGCCCTGGCACTGTCACGGTCCCTCTCCTGACCACAGGACCCACTGGCGCTGGTGAGTGCCCAAGCAGTTAGGCCGCTGTCTTTTCTCCCACGGCCAGTGACTTGCAGGGCTGTGCAGGACCCAGGAGTCCTGCTGGCCTGTCCCTCCATAACGTACCAGGGGCAGGGAGTCGCAGAGCTGCACCTCGGAGGTGCTCTGGGGCCTAGCAAGTGCAGGGGACCGGAGGGGGCCTGGGAGCATGCCTGGGGCCACTGGCACATCAGGACAGGGCAGGAGCCCAGGAGGGAGAATCCAAGCACACGGGTAGCAGGCCCGGCCGGCCCTGCCGAGCTCCACTGGGTTGAAGAGCGGCCCAGCAGGGGCTGTGCAGGGCAGGGAAATGGGGACTGCTCCCCAGCCTCACAGCCCCAGCCTGCGGGGCTGAGGGGCTGCCCTGGCCCACAGGGCCCTGGCCCACGCGTTTGCACATGGGAAGGGAGGCATCTGCACCTCCAGGCAGCAGTCAGTGGCTGGCAGGGTAGGGAGACTACGGGCCCTGCGGCAGATGAGCAGAGCCCGTGGGAGCACAAGGAGCAGCCGAGGGCTGACGGAGGCCCAGGGACAAGCACGGCTCATCCCAGCTTTGCCTGCCTGGAGAGCCCTGCAGCTGCAGCAAAAAGCCAGGCATCTGCACTCCCAGGTGGCCGGCCGCACCGCTCCACCCCACAGCAACTCCCTCCTTTGCCCTTCACCCTTCCCCATGCAACCCTGAGAAGGGCTCCAGCGTCCCTGCACACCAGCCCTCAGAGCACCCCTGGGGCTGTGGGCACGTCAGGTGCAGCTGTGTCCTGGCCACCATGGTGTGCACCGTGCAGTGTCTCTGTGCGTGTGGAGAGCGCGGGCGCGTGTGCGGATGCGTGTGCAGCGTCAATGGTGTGCCGGGCTGGCGCACGAGCACTGTGCAGGTGCAGGCCTGGCTGTGCGGGAGGGTCTTGGTGAGTGAGAGGTGTGAGCTGTGTGCGTAGCCGTCCTGTGGAGGGTAATGAAGGAAGGGGCATGTGTCTGTGCGTGTGTCTGTGCGCTGTGCTGAGAACGGGTTAGGCGGTGGTGTGCATGCACGTGCACTCTGTGGCGCGCGTGCCTGCATGCTGTGGCCCGTGTGTGGGCGATATTCTGTTCAGGCTCTACAAAATAACTGGAGGAGCACATGGGTTTGTACAGCTCTTCCTTTCATCTTTCAGGAGCACGCTTCCAGACTTCGCCGCAATAGTCACGTTTCCTCTGCACCACCAGCAAGTCCTGGTCCCTTTCCCTTTGAGCCTGGAGAGTCATCCGCTGCCCAGGGCTAGGGCACGGAAAAGGAACCGTTTGGTTTCAGGCACAGGCAGAAGGGCACGGAAATGCTGCAGGCCTAGCGCAGGGCACATCTTCTGGCCTCTGCCTCTGCTGGCATTCCTATGCTTTCTCGGATGGGCGAGGGGCCCCCTGGGGTGCGAGGCAAGGACATGACCACATGACTACCACGGGCAGGTAATCAGCCTGCACAGGAGTCAGGCGCGGGATGAGACTTTGGCCCAAACTGGCATCAAAGCACACGGCAAGGCCTCCACGTGTGGAGACTTGGGGAGGCAAGGACGGAGCGTGCCTTTGGAAAAGGGAGAGCCAAAGCGTCGCTCCAGGAATCCTGTCACCTTGGGTCGCCCCCGTGTTCTGGTCCCACCTGGGAATCCTACCCCTGAGAGCCCAACACCTGCCCCTGGGCTGGAAGGCTGCCTGCTCCCAGGCCACAGCCTCCAAAGCCTGTTGCTCTCCCTCGACGGGTGCCAGCAAAAGACCCCCCCCCCCCCCTCCCCTCCTCTGGGCTCCTCCTGGGTGTGGAAGGAAGGCCAGTGCAGGGGAAGGCAAAACAGCACCCCCAGCTGGAGAAATTTACCAGAGGAAGCGCTTCTCTTGGGAATTCCTCTGCCGATTCAGCTCTACCCTCTGCTTCCACTCTTCCCGACGCGCTTGGTAAGTCTCCAAGACTTGCAGGGTGTGGCTTGCTCGTACAGAAAGCTGCCTGCAAGAGCAGGGAAAAAGTTCCCTCTCCCCTTCTGGCTGAGGCCCTCCTGCCTCTCCCCTCCACCAGCCCCTGCACACCCGCTCCCGCTGGCGGTGCCCGCAGCCTTCAACTTGCCCCATGCAGCTTGGGGCTGCCTGGCATCGGGGCCTTGCCCAAGGCATTGCCACGTCAACAGAAATCAGGGGACACCATACCCAGCCCCATGGCTCAGGAAATGCGCTTCCTCACACCTCGGACAGGTGCTGCCACTGCACCTTTCCAGGCCGGGGCTGGGGCTGGGGCCGGGGCCCGGGCCCGGGCACACTTACTCTTTGTGCAGCCGCGGCAGTCTCTCGGGCTTCCTCTTCTCTGCTCGGGGCACGAAGGCAGCAGTGCTCGCCTCTTTCCCAAGCGGGGGCCCTGGTGAGGCTGGCCGAACCTCCGGCAGTGGTTCAGCATGCCGCCAAGCCTGCGTTGGCGCCAGAGGACAACTCTGAAGCTGCTTCTCACCTCCCTCACGTGCTCTCAACTCTCAGCACGGGGAGAAGCCAGCCACTACAGGGCCTGTGCGTCCCCCCAGCACACTTGTGTCTGCTTTGCCCTCAGAAAGCCCCATGAGGAGCACAGCGCCAGGCAGGGACCCTGCACTCGTAGCCTGGCCACGCTTCACCACACTTCCCTGCTGGCCCCTCTGCTTACCTGTGCTGCCTTGTGCTGATGCCCGCAAGCAGGAATTGCAGTTCGAGGTCTGCCTTGAGCAGGTCCTTCCTGCTTGCCGTCCTCTTCCGCCTTAGAGGAGCTCTCCCGAATTGTCTGCAGCCGGCTAAAAACACACAAGCCGCGTGAGGTGACTGGAGTTCCGGGTGAGGCTGTTCTGCATCTTGCGCTCACAAGCGGCTCGGGGCCAGCCTCTGCAGCACAAGGCAGTTCTGCTGGAGCATTTGGTGTAGCTGAGTCCTTGCGTTCATGTCAACAGTGAGGAAAGAAAGCCTTGAGCTGCAGCACTGGCAGCGGGCCCAGGAGGCCCTAAGGAAAGCTCGGGATGCCCAGGTGTGGGCCCTCTCTGGGTGGCACAAGGGGAAAACCAATGCCGTTTGCAGCACCCAGAGCCTGCAGAGACCACTAGCCACCTCCTGCCAAAGGCACTGAAGTCAGGGACGTGCTCAGAAAGACTCTGTTTTGGGGTGAAACGGGACTATTAGTGGGGGAGCCACTGTCGGGGAAGGAGGAAGTGTACTAGGCACACAAGCAAGCCCGGCATGTAGTTCTCTCTGGTATGTAGTTCTCTCTGGCACTCCTCCTGTGCCAGACAACCGCCACACCCCTGCCCCTGCCACCCCAGCCCAACAACCTTCGGAAGAAATTCACAGGCATTACGTCCAACCTAAAAAGCAGGGAAAACAGACCCTACTCTCTGCTGCTGGGGCAGGGGCTTCTGACTTTCACATTCCTCTGAGAAGTGCTCTCATTCCCACTGCAACCAAAGGAGGGCCCTTCACACCCATAGGGGAGCAGAAAAACACCCGCCACTGCTGCAGTACTTCTTGCATCAACGCCAGTCCCTGGGACACCACTTGACAACCTCACAGACTTCATACCCACAGAGCGTACAGAAACAGAAACAGCTCCCTCCCTCCCAGAAGCCCAAAAGCACACGGCCACCCGCATGCTTTGCTCCAAGAGCCTCACCTGGCAGCTGGCTTGTTTCCCCTGCTTTCCCATGCCTTTCCTCCCTTCCAGCTGGCCCCAGAGAACGGGGGTGGAGAAAGCCTTTCTCGAGACAGGAGGCGCCCACCACAAGCACTGCCTGGAAGTAGCAAGGCAGAGGAGGCTCCTCAGCAAGCATCGTTCTTTGTCACCATTTGAACAAGAAGGACAGGCAGCTGTGCTCCAGCATCGGACCAAAGAGCCCAATTCCCTTGGAGCTTTGCTCCCAAGCAGGTCTTAGGCCCTTGCTGGCGCACGATCGCGTCCAGCCTTTCCTTTCTGCAGGGCAGTCTTCTGCCCTAGAGTTCTGTGCTGCTTCTACTGCTTTCTCTAGCCCTTAGGCTTCAAAAAGGGGACATGGCTGGCAGGTCCTGGGGACCTCATGCTACTCTCTCCTTTGGCGTGGCTGCAGGCTGGAGGGCAGAGTGTCACACGAGAAGGGGAACAGATTCCTGCCCATCTCTAAGGCGCTCACATGCACAGACTTGCAAGCTAGAGCAGGGCCCCGAGTGCCAGGGCAAAGTGCCCCTCAGCAGTGGCAGCTGCAGTTGGAGCTGCACAACTGCCCCGAGAGCCCCTTCCAGGAGGAGTGCCCCCAGATCTGTCGTGATGAGCAAAGAGAGGCACAGGAGAAGCAGGCCACTAGGCCAGGCACGGCATGTTAAGCTTGCCTCCAGCCCCTCCGCTGCACAGGACAAAAGGAAAACAAACACACCTCTCTCACCAGCCAGCTGGCACTTTACCTTTTCCCTCAGTCTGCTTGTTCTGCTCCCTGTCTTTTGCCGGCCCGCCTTTGGCAGCCTCCCGACACCCTCCGGAGGAAGATGCTGGTCGCACAGGCACAGGCGTGATGACCTCACCCTCACTCCTGGAAACAAGAAAGGGACGAGAGAGACGCTGACAGCAGAGCCTTGCAGAAACCTCCTCTACATGCTTGCCCTCCATCTAGAAAGAGAAAGTCACCAAAAGACTTGTTGGCCGCCCTTCACGTTGCAGTCGGACAGAGTCTACGCAAGAAACAACCCCTTCAAAGAACTCCAAGAGCACAAGGTCACCCTCAGCCTTTTCTCCAAGAGCCTCACCTGGCAGGCAACTTCCTTCCTTTGCTTTTCCACTCCTCCTGCTTTCTCCCCCCAGCACCAGGTGACGCAGGTGGCAAAGGCCTTTCTTGAGCAAGCAGGCACGCAGCAGGAGCACTCCCTGCAGGCAGGAAAGGAGAAGGCTCTGCAGAAAGCGTCTTTGGGAGCACTTGGTCCAGAAGGACAGGCAGATCTGCTCCAGCACCGCATCAAACAGCCTGATCCCCCGGGAGCCGCGCTCTCTAAGAGCTCTTGCTCCCTAGCACGTCCTTGGCACACCTTAGCAGCCTCTTAGCAGTCCACCTTAGCAGCCTCTTAGCAGTCCTCTCCAGGCAATCTTGCTCCCCACCTTCACACGCCCGGCATCCGCCAGAGAGGCAGACCCCCTCCAGCACTGACACCTCGGGCCCAAATGTCCTAAAGCGAAAGAGGAGCTTGCGCTGGCCACCAGGGCGCAGCACCCCGGGGCAAAACTCTCCCAGGCAGCACATCCTGACCAGGGCTCCAACCACCTACCTACTGCCGAGGACCAACGGAACAAACACGCGCACACACACAAACACACGCCCGCCTGCACACCCTCCTCTCGCTCGCCAGTCACCTGTGGCCTGACCTTTTCCGTCCGCCCGCTCTTCCTCTTTCGGGCGTGTCCGGGATCCCTTGCAGGAAGAGGCCACTTGCTGCTTCTCACGGGGAAGCTTCAACTCAAATCTGGAAATGACAAGACGCCACGGTGAAGAGAAGGCACCACTTCCCCTTTGCCTCCTGCCGGCCTTGTACTCAGAAAGAAGGCCTTTCGGGGCACGTGGGGCCCTCCAGGCTCACCCAAGACATGCTTAGGTCACAAACACAGGCCCTGTATGGATCGGGTGCCTTCCACACGATGCCTTTCCTCGGCCAGCCACACACAGCACATTCGGGAACCTTGGCTTTTGGAAGCCTCACCCACGAGAAAGAGACCAGTCACAGGAAAATGTGGCCCCCATTCCTCTCTAGGCCTAAGATTGGTTAGCAGTGCCAAACACCGCCACTATTGCCTGTTCCACCCTGGGGAGACCCCCAGAGTCCCAAGTACTTGCAGACAGCAAGCTAGGAAAGAGTTGCTCCGCAGCAAGTCCTTCCTGAGGAGACAAGCTCCAGCAGGACGCTGCTACCAAGCACGAGCTGAGAAGCAAACGTACCGTGGCAACATGAAGACGCTTCTGGGACCCATGCGGAAAGCCGCGCTCCTTCTTCCTTTTACCACCAGGTGTCTCGTCCCTGGCGTCTGAAACAGACACCGAGGTACGTGAGAGCATGCCAGCGCCATTACTGCCTTGCTCCTAAAGGCAGCAAATCTTTCTTGGGCTCAGGGAAGATGCTGCCCCTGGGACACCCTGAAACAAAGCTGTCTTTCCAAATACTAGCCCTCAACGAGGAAAGCAGAAGATGCCCAGCTCAGAGTGCAGAAGGAGGAACACCGTTGCCAGGCGCTTTGCAAGGGCGAGACTCAAGACGGTCAAGGAGGACGCTCCTTCTCTCTGCCTGCAGACATCAGGCACAGGAGAAGGCGTGTGGTTCGCCAGGGTTTCTGCAGGCTGGCGTTTGCCTCTGGAAGGTCTTGCTCTGCCCCTTCTTGGAAAGACAACTCCTGGCTCAGGCGTGCTCTTAGCCCCACAGTGTCTCCAAGCATTCACATGCTTGCATCCATCGCGTGGAAGAGCAGAAAGAGCCGGCCCTTGCTCGGCCTCTGCCCGGTGGCTAAGACCTGCGGGTGCCAACTCCCTCATGGGGGTGCAAGCAGCTGGGCAGGGCCTGATGAGGGATCTTTGGGAACACAGCCTGACCCAAAGGCCCTGGCCCTGGCCCAGAGAACACGCTGGGCAGAGCCCCCCAAGACAGCAGCAGAGAGAAGGAAGAGACAGGCCCGGGAACCAGTGGCTGGGCTACAGCCTTCTTGCATCTCTCTGAGCAAATCTGCTGGCCCTCTGCAGGAGCGAGCCCTTCAGCTCTGACTGCTTTCACATCGCAGCTGCCTAAGGACACCTGGCAGCTTGCGCTCAAGGACAGGGCCCCACGAGAGAGCTGGGGAAGGGCGTTGGGCTGGCGCAAGGAGACATGCCAAGCAGCGGGCGGATGCACGCGTGGCCCAGAAGAGCCTCGCTCATGCCGCAAGGGCCTCCAGGGGCCCTGGGAAGGCCTGATTAGCGCCAGAGTCATCGACTTACCCCAGCAGAGCTTCTAGCAGCTTTCCAGTGCCATCCATGCTGAGGAGGAAGTCGTCATAAAACCTCATTGTCACTTCCTTCTTCCGTACAGAAAGAATGCCAATGCCCTTGAAGACAAAGTCCACGTCCTGTCTTTTTGACATGGCCCAGAAGAACGCCATCGCGGTCTCATGTATGGAACACTGCACCGTTGTCAAAGGCATGCGGGCACACACGGAGAGATTCTTGTACTGCAGAGGGACTATTCTTACGTCACCTAGACCGCAGCAAAAGACGAACAACGTCACCTCGGCAGCAGGCTCCAAGAACAAGGGGACGAGACTTTCTGGCAAGACGCTGCTGCTACAGAGCAGGCTCTTGAATCCCCTGCTGCAGCGCCTAGGAGCGGTTTATGGAGTCCCTCCTGGGAAGAGGCCGAGCACTCTGCAAACTCACGGGCTCAGGGGGGCAGCAGTCATTTGGCCAGGGCAGGAAGCAAAAGAAGAAAACTAACCATCCCGTAGGAACCCTTGACCGGAGGGCAGGACAAGGCGGGCAGATGGGTGCAGGGCCCACGACAAAGGGCCCGGCGCCACGCCATTGTGCCCTCTGGCTAAGCCGATGCCACGTCGATAGATACAAGGGCGAAGCAAAGTGCAAGGACGGCACCGCCGCCCGTAAGGACCATTCGGCCCCTCTGGCCCTTGGTAGCCAGCAAAAGTCTCCCTGCGCTGCTGGGGCCAGCGGCCTATCCCTCCCACGCACCCCGCTGCAGGCGTATTACTAGCAAAGCACACCCGGGGGCCCCTCTGAGCACCTGCTCCTGGCTGGCCTGTCCAGCTCAAACAAGCCAAAGTTGCTCTCAGGCCACTTTGAGGCGTTCAGCCATGTCTTCAGAGCAGTTGGCCTGCCCCTCAAGCTTGGGGCAAGGGCAGGCAAAGGTTTTTAACCTGTCTTCTTACCAGGAATGTCTTCTTGAGCGCCCCTGGCCTGGTATTCCTGGGCAACAACCTCCGAAATACGAAACATGGGTCTCCGAACGATCGAAAGCTCCCCGTTCACGGAGCACTCGGAGTGCTTCAGAACATAGAACACCCCCACTCCTAGTATCTTGACACCCTGAGAACAGCAGCAAAGAGGGAGAGAAGGAACAAGCATCAGTAGCCTGGAGACACAAAAACTGTCCGATGGCTTGCCAGAGCGTGGGGGCTGCTGCTCTGCGCCCTGCCCACCCCTAGCATGCCGAGGGCAAGATGGGCCACTTGGGAAAGCTTTGGAGAGAAAGCACATACTCCAGACCTTTCTTTCCTCTTGCTCCTCTGCTCTCCTCAAAAATCTCTTTGCACAAGCAACAGCAGAGACAACATTCCTCCCCTCCATACAGGTGGCGGGAGGGGGTGGCGGGGAGGGGAGCAGGGGGCATTTCCAACAGTGGGCACCAAGTCCTTGGCACTCTGTGGCACAGGGATGTCAGGGCCAGGCAAACCGCCAGCATTTCAGGAGGGGAGGAACAGGACACAAGACCCACCTTGTTCTCTGCCAAGCGCTCTAGAATGTATTCTGAGACGCTGTCCCAAATGCTAACAATCTCTGGAAAGCAAGGCAAAGAGGTATCATGCGCCAAGTCAGCAAGCTCACTACCTTTCAGCACCCCGCTCCCCAGGCAGGTGGCAAGTGCAGGTGAGATGAAACGTACCGCCACCCCAAGCCAAAACACGCAAGGCGCTCCCCAGGACGGCCCTTCCGGACCTCAGCCGCAAGGACACTGCAGGGACGCCTCCGCCCACTTCTAAGCAAGGCTCCTGTCCTTTCAGGTGGCCATGCCAAAGGGCGACCCACCCGCTCGGGAAACGGGGACTAGGTTCCCACAGCAGCGAGAAGACCGTGCAGTGCCTACCCACAGGAGTCACCCACGCTCAGGGCAGCCCCAGCTGCCTCCCCTGCAGGGACCATTTTCACCTCCATTCAACGCCTGCACACACACACGCTCTGCACGGCCACCCGAGCAGCCCCAGCCCTTTCAGCCAGCTGCCAGCTCAGGGCACGCAATCCCCACTGCGAGGCAACCCACGGCTTCTGCCTGCACGTGCCCTGGAAGGCACGGGCAGAGGAAGCTCCTCAGGACAACGAGCCAGCCGGCCCGGCTGCCAAACTCACCCCTGGGCTGCCAACGGTCGAGCGGCCTGCTCTCCCGTGCCACCCACTCGCCCTGTCCAGCCCTCCCCTACAGAGCCCAGCGCTTCCATTGCCTGTCTCGCAGCTCATACCGTCTACAGCCTTACCGTAACGGTTGAGATTCCTGAGCGTTGGAAACATGTCATGCCACAGTTTCGCCATCTTCGCGCCCCCTCGCGCTCAATGGGGCCCTGTAGCAGGAGGGTGACGAGGAAACTTCTCCTCCCAGGAGCCGCCTCCGCCTCCTCCTCTGCACTTCCCCAGGTAGGCTCCAGCGCTGTCGCGCGGCCTCCCTTCGCCCTCTCGGTGCGCTGCAAAGCACCTCCTCCAGAGAAGAGCGGTGGCGAGAGCAGCCCCAGCACCTGCACGTGCCAAGCCAAGGCCTCGCAGGGAAGTGTGGGCAGGGCTCGGGGGCCCCGTGGCGGGAGGGGAGCTGTGACTGTGATGCGGCATGTCCCACTGTGAGCCCAGCCCGTGTCACCAAGGGGCTCACAGGCACCCTTACCGTCCAAAGCATTTCTCTTGGGCCCACAGGAGGGGCAATTTCACAGCCCCAGAGCAGCCAGACCGCAAAGGGGTTTCAGCAGGTCTCCGCTCTGACCTCCTGCTGCAAGTGCGGCTGACCAGAGCAGACTTCCCAGGCCCGGGCGCCACTGAGGGGCCACTGGCTCCATGGATTCCCCCACCACCCCGGGCCCCTGGGCCAGTGCTCCACCACCCTTAGGCTACAGCGCTTTTCCCCGTCTCTCATGGCAATTGCCCCCACTGCCACTACTGCCATTGCCCATCCTCCCGGCCCCCCCCACCCGGCACCTCTGGGAAGGCTCTGCCTCCACCCTCTCACCCCCCTCCCGTTAGGCCCCTGCCGCCTGATCCTCTTGCGCCTTCTCTTCTCCCGGCTCAACAGCCCCACGCCCTCAGCCTCTCCTCGCACTGCTGGGCTCCAGCTGCCCACCAGCTCCCAGCCCGCCCCACAACGAACGGCTCCTCCAGGGCCACGCTCCCTTCCTGGTGTCCCTGCCCCCCTGCAGCTCCCCCACGGGCCACAGTCCCCTCAGAGGCGCACCTCCTCTGGCATGAAGCGCCTCCTTCCAAAAGTACCTCTCCAGCCATGTCCCCAGCAACGGCTCCTTGCACGGCTCGCCTTCGCTTCCTTCTGCTTTTCTCCAGAAACACGCCTCTGCACCCTTCTCCTCACGAGTGCCCCTTCGTGTGGCCTCCTGTGGCTCCACGGAGGCCGCCCCCAGCTGCGGGATCTGCGGCCCTGCCGCCGCATGCCCCAGGCAGGGGCCGGGCCTCGGGCCTCGGTGCCCCGCTCCTCCCTCCCTCCCTCCCTCCCTGCCTGCCTGCCTGCCTGCCTGCCCGCCCGCTGCCCCAGCGTTGGGGGAAAGCCTTGCCCGGGCCCTGGGCGGCGCTGCGGGCTCCCTGCTGTGCCCAGAGCCCCCGGCCCCGCACGGGCAGCCCCGAGCAGCACGCCCAGGTGGCACTGCTTGCTGCGCAGTAAGGACTGGTGCCAGGGACTGTCGGGGATGGGGGAGGCCCCACTGCCCGCGGGGAGGCGGGAGGCAGGCAGTGTTGAGCCGGGGCCCGGCAGCCCACCGGGAGCTGGTGGGGGTGTGGGGCAGAGCCATAGCAAGGGAAGGGGCCAGAGTGCAGGAGGCAATCCCAGGTGCCCCCTCCACGAGCAGAGGGGCCTGGGAGAAGGCAGGGGGTCAGGGCCGGGCCGGGGGCTGGTGGCCGGGTGCTTGGCAGCGCCATGCTGACCTGCTCATGCCAGGGCATGGCTGCTTTGCGCCGATTGCAGGCAGTGTCCCCCCGCGGAGGAGCTGGCCCCTGCTGGCTTCCCCTTGGGCCATGCAGCTGCCTGCCAGTGCTCAAGGTCCCGCCGGGGCTCCAGCGACGCTGGGAGAGGTGCCGAGGGGGCACCGGCTGCTGCTAGCAACTTCCCGGGGACCCCTGAGGCAGTGGCTGGTGCTGAGGGAAGGGCAGCGGGCAAGGAGCCGCAGGCAGCACTTGTTTGACCCATGCGTTGCCTCTGCTTGCAGGCCACACTGCCCAAGGCATTGGGACTTGAGCGCGGCAGCCAGGCGAGGCAGGGCAGCTGCCGCTGAGGCAGCAGAGCCAAGCCCCAAGCCCCTCCGCTCGGTGAGGCTTGGGAAGGGCAGAGCTGGGAGAAGCTGGTGCCCCTCAAACCTCGTTCTCCCAGCAGAGCAGAGGGCACGTAAGGCAGCGCTTTCAGCCAGTGAAAATTGCTGGCTCATGCCTTCCTTTTTCAGAGGCCTGGTTTGCGCAAGGCCAGCGGTGCTGCCTGCCCACCAGTGCCCACCCAGGCTGTGGTCGGAGGAGACCTGCTCCTTGCATTGGTCCCGACCAGAGTTCGGCACCAGAAGACACAGCCCCTGAGGGGGCACCGCAGCACACAAGTGTGGCTTGGCATGCCTGGCTCACCAGCAGAAAGGGACCATGCAGACTAAGGTGGAGTCAATCAGCCAGAACAGAGCACAGAGCAACAATACAGTTGAAAACACAAAGCCTAGCTAAGTGTGTGTGAGGTTCCCCGTGGGGAGCCCCGTGATGCTTCTGGGGAGGCCTTGGGCAGGGAGGTGCCTCCTGCCGAGGCCCCCGGCAGCTGGGATGCCGGCTGCAGGGCTTTCGGCAGCTCCAGCTTCCCTCTTCCTGCCCTGCCAGGGGTGAAGGCCAGGCTGCCTGCAGGGATGGGCTACTGCCGCCCCCAGGCCTCCTGAGGAGGGGCAGTGCAGCCCCAAAACCACCTTGCAAAGCCGGCAGCCCTGGGCATGGGCTGAGGTGGGTGCCAGGGTGCACGCTGGAGCGCAGACTCTGGGATCCACAGGCCTCCAAGGCCAGGGCCTGCAGGGCCAGGGCAGGGATGACGAGGCTCTGGGGCTCTGACCCTGCAAGAGAGACCGCAGGAACACCTTGTGCCGGCCCTGGGCTGAGAGCAGAGGGGAGCAGGAGGCTTCGTGGCCTCCACGCCCCAAACCAACAGCAAATTTGTGCCCAAAAGCTCTCAGAGGAGGCTTCAGTCCCGGTCAGCTGCCCGTGTCCTGCACTGATTTCGTATGCTCAAACCTTGTGATGGGCAGAAGGCAACATGCTTGTACCCCAAGGCAGCCCCCTTTAGTGGCCAAGCCAAGGACCTGCTCTTAGCATCACTGCAGGAGTAACCGTCTAATTAAAGGCTTGCAATTAGCCCACCTCCAATTAGTGCACAGCAACTCAAACAAAGGGTCTTCTTAAAGGACAAGTCTCCTTAATGCAACCTAAATGGTCCTACGTTCCCTGTGCAGGGGCGACCCTTCTAAATCCCCCACCGCCAAGGCTGCGGCGCGCATGGGCATGGGCATTGGCTTCAGGGTCCCAGCTCCTTCCTCAGTGGGAGGCGGCTGCTGCTGGTGGCTTCCTCCATCGCATAGTTGGGCTGACACTATTAAGCCTGCTCCTAATAGGCTCTCTTAAGGCTAATAATGTGGCATACATAGCCAACAAATGCTAGAAGGAGTCACCAAAACTAAAGCAGCACTTTAAAATGCAACTCCTACATTTAGCATCGAGGAAATAAGCCCCTCCACCTTACTCCCAATTTGACACTCTCGGGAGAGTGCTTTAGGGGATGCTAATGCGTGTTTTGCCCTTCCTTGCTCCAACACGGGTCAGGCTCAGCACAGTGGAGAGGGAAAGACTCTGGCGGGGCGGAGGGGGTGGGGTGCGAGCTTTGTGCTCGCCCAGGGCCCTGCACTGGCCCCCTCCTCTGTCCTGCCCCTGAACATCCCAGACTACGTTGGCTACAGTCGCCTGCTCCTTGCCAGGCCTTTGTGTTGACTCTGATGAGCCTTTGGGCGTTTCATGTCACTCTAGGAGCTGGAAGAGAGCCTGCCTCATGACACGGGGTTGCAAGGAGAGCCACTGGCCGTGGAAGAGGACTGCTTGCCTGGCCTCGCTCAGGAGTCCCATCCTGCCCACCCCGGGCATCTCTCTCTTTCCTGCCCGCTGACATGGTCTTTCTCCGGAGGGAAGCAGTGAGGCTACACCTCCGCACAGTGCTGGGTGGCCTGGGGAAGGCCGGGCACATGCCAAGCGGGGAGCTGGACACAGGTCTCCACCGAGTGCTGTCGGGGGGCTGGCACCGGTGCCTGGGGCACGTGTGCTCCAGGCACTTCCCAAATAAGCTCCACTGGTGCGGCCTCCTCTTCACCTGGATGTTGAGTTCCAGGGCCTCCTGCCACGCCTCCTCCAGCAGGAACAGGGCCTGCGCAGGCGTACTGCTTTCCTGCCCTTCAGCCTGCTCCTGGTTGCTGGGGAATGCAGGTGTGCGGGCATGTCCGGGTGTCCTGCCTCATTTCAGCAGGGTCACTTGCTCCTGCTGGTTCCTTCTGTGGCCCCCACCTGGCCTCACAGAGCCCCACATCCTGCCCGTCAACCCCAAGGGGGACACAAGGCCCTCAGCTCACCCAAGAGAGAACCCCCAACCTCCCTCTGCTCGTCCACCCACCCGCCTCAGCATATAGCACGGCCCAAGGCCCATCCCTGGGCCCTGGCACTGTCACGGTCCCTCTCCTGACCACAGGACCCACTGGCGCTGGTGAGTGCCCAAGCAGTTAGGCCGCTGTCTTTTCTCCCACGGCCAGTGACTTGCAGGGCTGTGCAGGACCCAGGAGTCCTGCTGGCCTGTCCCTCCATAACGTACCAGGGGCAGGGAGTCGCAGAGCTGCACCTCGGAGGTGCTCTGGGGCCTAGCAAGTGCAGGGGACCGGAGGGGGCCTGGGAGCATGCCTGGGGCCACTGGCACATCAGGACAGGGCAGGAGCCCAGGAGGGAGAATCCAAGCACACGGGTAGCAGGCCCGGCCGGCCCTGCCGAGCTCCACTGGGTTGAAGAGCAGCCCAGCAGGGGCTGTGCAGGGCGGGGAAATGGGGACTGCTCCCCAGCCTCACAGCCCCAGCCTGCGGGGCTGAGGGGCTGCCCTGGCCCACAGGGCCCTGGCACACGCGTTTGCACATGGGAAGGGAGGCATCTGCACCTCCAGGCAGCAGTCAGCGGCTGGCAGGGTAGGGAGACTACGGGCCCTGCGGCAGATGAGCAGAGCCCGTGGGAGCACAAGGAGCAGCCGAGGGCTGACGGAGGCCCAGGGACAAGCACGGCTCATCCCAGCTTTGCCTGCCTGGAGAGCCCTGCAGCTGCAGCAAAAAGCCAGGCATCTGCGCTCCCAGGTGGCCGGCCGCACCGCTCCACCCCACAGCAACTCCCTCCTTTGCCCTTCACCCTTCCCCATGCAACCCTGAGAAGGGCTCCAGCGTCCCTGCACACCAGCCCTCAGAGCACCCCTGGGGCTGTGGGCACGTCAGGTGCAGCTGTGTCCTGGCCACCATGGTGTGCACCGTGCAGTGTCTCTGTGCGTGTGGAGAGCGCGGGCGCGTGTGCGGATGCGTGTGCAGCGTCAATGGTGTGCCGGGCTGGCGCACGTGCACTGTGCAGGTGCAGGCCTGGCTGTGCGGGAGGGTCTTGGTGAGTGAGAGGTGTGAGCTGTGTGCGTAGCCGTCCTGTGGAAGGTAATGAAGGAAGGGGCATGTGTCTGTGCGTGTGTCTGTGCGCTGTGCTGAGAACGGGTTAGGCGGTGGTGTGCATGCACGTGCACTCTGTGGCGCGCGTGCCTGCATGCTGCGGCCCGTGTGTGGGCGATATTCTGTTCAGGCTCTACAAAATAACTGGAGGAGCACATGGGTTTGTACAGCTCTTCCTTTCATCTTTCAGGAGCACGCTTCCAGACTTCGCCGCAATAGTCACGTTTCCTCTGCACCACCAGCAAGTCCTGGTCCCTTTCCCTTTGAGCCTGGAGAGTCATCCGCTGCCCAGGGCTAGGGCATGGAAAAGGAACCGTTTGGTTTCAGGCACAGGCAGAAGGGCACGGAAATGCTGCAGGCCTAGCGCAGGGCACATCTTCTGGCCTCTGCCTCTGCTGGCATTCCTATGCTTTCTCGGATGGGCGAGGGGCCCCCTGGGGTGCGAGGCAAGGACATGACCACATGACTACCACGGGCAGGTAATCAGCCTGCACAGGAGTCAGGCGCGGGATGAGACTTTGGCCCAAACTGGCATCAAAGCACACGGCAAGGCCTCCACGTGTGGAGACTTGGGGAGGCAAGGACGGAGCGTGCCTTTGGAAAAGGGAGAGCCAAAGCGTCGCTCCAGGAATCCTGTCACCTTGGGTAGCCCCCGTGTTCTGGTCCCACCTGGGAATCCTACCCCTGAGAGCCCAACACCTGCCCCTGGGCTGGAAGGCTGCCTGCTCCCAGGCCACAGCCTCCAAAGCCTGTTGCTCTCCCTCGACGGGTGCCAGCAAAAGACCCCCCCCCCTCCCCTCCTCTGGGCTCCTCCTGGGTGTGGAAGGAAGGCCAGTGCAGGGGAAGGCAAAACAGCACCCCCAGCTGGAGAAATTTACCAGAGGAAGCGCTTCTCTTGGGAATTCCTCTGCCGATTCAGCTCTACCCTCTGCTTCCACTCTTCCCGACGCGCTTGGTAAGTCTCCAAGACTTGCAGGGTGTGGCTTGCTCGTACAGAAAGCTGCCTGCAAGAGCAGGGAAAAAGTTCCCTCTCCCCTTCTGGCTGAGGCCCTCCTGCCTCTCCCCTCCACCAGCCCCTGCACACCCGCTCCCGCTGGCGGTGCCCGCAGCCTTCAACTTGCCCCATGCAGCTTGGGGCTGCCTGGCATCGGGGCCTTGCCCAAGGCATTGCCACGTCAACAGAAATCAGGGGACACCATACCCAGCCCCATGGCTCAGGAAATGCGCTTCCTCACACCTCGGACAGGTGCTGCCACTGCACCTTTCCAGGCCGGGGCTGGGGCCGGGGCCGGGGCCCGGGCCCGGGCACACTTACTCTTTGTGCAGCCGCGGCAGTCTCTCGGGCTTCCTCTTCTCTGCTCGGGGCACGAAGGCAGCAGTGCTCGCCTCTTTCCCAAGCGGGGGCCCTGGTGAGGCTGGCCGAACCTCCGGCAGTGGTTCAGCATGCCGCCAAGCCTGCGTTGGCGCCAGAGGACAACTCTGAAGCTGCTTCTCACCTCCCTCACGTGCTCTCAACTCTCAGCACGGGGAGAAGCCAGCCACTACAGGGCCTGTGCGTCCCCCCAGCACACTTGTGTCTGCTTTGCCCTCAGAAAGCCCCATGAGGAGCACAGCGCCAGGCAGGGACCCTGCACTCGTAGCCTGGCCACGCTTCACCACACTTCCCTGCTGGCCCCTCTGCTTACCTGTGCTGCCTTGTGCTGATGCCCGCAAGCAGGAATTGCAGTTCGAGGTCTGCCTTGAGCAGGTCCTTCCTGCTTGCCGTCCTCTTCCGCCTTAGAGGAGCTCTCCCGAATTGTCTGCAGCCGGCTAAAAACACACAAGCCGCGTGAGCTGATTGGAGTTCCGGGTGAGGCTGTTCTGCATCTTGCGCTCACAAGCGGCTCGGGGCCAGCCTCTGCAGCACAAGGCAGTTCTGCTGGAGCATTTGGTGTAGCTGAGTCCTTGCGTTCATGTCAACAGTGAGGAAAGAAAGCCTTGAGCTGCAGCACTGGCAGCGGGCCCAGGAGGCCCTAAGGAAAGCTCGGGATGCCCCAGTGTGGGCCCTCTCTGGGTGGCACAAGGGGAAAACCAATGCCGTTTGCAGCACCCAGAGCCTGCAGAGACCACTAGGCACCTCCTGCCAAAGGCACTGAAGTCAGGGACGTGCTCAGAAAGACTCTGTTTTGGGGTGAAACGGGACTATTAGTGGGGGAGCCACTGTCGGGGAAGGAGGAAGTGTACTAGGCACACAAGCAAGCCCGGCATGTGGTTCTCTCTGGTATGTAGTTCTCTCTGGCACTCCTCCTGTGCCAGACAACCGCCACACCCCTGCCCCTGCCACCCCAGCCCAACAACCTTCGGAAGAAATTCACAGGCATTACGTCCAACCTAAAAAGCAGGGAAAACAGACCCTACTCTCTGCTGCTGGGGCAGGGGCTTCTGACTTTCACATTCCTCTGAGAAGTGCTCTCATTCCCACTGCAACCAAAGGAGGGCCCTTCACACCCATAGGGGAGCAGAAAAACACCCGCCACTGCTGCAGTACTTCTTGCATCAACGCCAGTCCCTGGGACACCACTTGACAACCTCACAGACTTCATACCCACAGAGCGTACAGAAACAGAAACAGCTCCCTCCCTCCCAGAAGCCCAAAAGCACACGGCCACCCGCATGCTTTGCTCCAAGAGCCTCACCTGGCAGCTGGCTTGTTTCCCCTGCTTTCCCATGCCTTTCCTCCCTTCCAGCTGGCCCCAGAGAACGGGGGTGGAGAAAGCCTTTCTCGAGACAGGAGGCGCCCACCACAAGCACTGCCTGGAAGTAGCAAGGCAGAGGAGGCTCCTCAGCAAGCATCGTTCTTTGTCACCATTTGAACAAGAAGGACAGGCAGCTGTGCTCCAGCATCGGACCAAAGAGCCCAATTCCCTTGGAGCTTTGCTCCCAAGCAGGTCTTAGGCCCTTGCTGGCGCACGATCGCGTCCAGCCTTTCCTTTCTGCAGGGCAGTCTTCTGCCCTAGAGTTCTGTGCTGCTTCTACTGCTTTCTCTAGCCCTTAGGCTTCAAAAAGGGGACATGGCTGGCAGGTCCTGGGGACCTCATGCTACTCTCTCCTTTGGCGTGGCTGCAGGCTGGAGGGCAGAGTGTCACACGAGAAGGGGAACAGATTCCTGCCCATCTCTAAGGCGCTCACATGCACAGACTTGCAAGCTAGAGCAGGGCCCCGAGTGCCAGGGCAAAGTGCCCCTCAGCAGTGGCAGCTGCAGTTGGAGCTGCACAACTGCCCCGAGAGCCCCTTCCAGGAGGAGTGCCCCCAGATCTGTCGTGATGAGCAAAGAGAGGCACAGGAGAAGCAGGCCACTAGGCCAGGCACGGCATGTTAAGCTTGCCTCCAGCCCCTCCGCTGCACAGGACAAAAGGAAAACAAACACACCTCTCTCACCAGCCAGCTGGCACTTTACCTTTTCCCTCAGTCTGCTTGTTCTGCTCCCTGTCTTTTGCCGGCCCGCCTTTGGCAGCCTCCCGACACCCTCCGGAGGAAGATGCTGGTCGCACAGGCACAGGCGTGATGACCTCACCCTCACTCCTGGAAACAAGAAAGGGACGAGAGAGACGCTGACAGCAGAGCCTTGCAGAAACCTCCTCTACATGCTTGCCCTCCATCTAGAAAGAGAAAGTCACCAAAAGACTTGTTGGCCGCCCTTCACGTTGCAGTCGGACAGAGTCTACGCAAGAAACAACCCCTTCAAAGAACTCCAAGAGCACAAGGTCACCCTCAGCCTTTTCTCCAAGAGCCTCACCTGGCAGGCAACTTCCTTCCTTTGCTTTTCCACTCCTCCTGCTTTCTCCCCCCAGCACCAGGTGACGCAGGTGGCAAAGGCCTTTCTTGAGCAAGCAGGCACGCAGCAGGAGCACTCCCTGCAGGCAGGAAAGGAGAAGGCTCTGCAGAAAGCGTCTTTGGGAGCACTTGGTCCAGAAGGACAGGCAGATCTGCTCCAGCACCGCATCAAACAGCCTGATCCCCCGGGAGCCGCGCTCTCTAAGAGCTCTTGCTCCCTAGCACGTCCTTGGCACACCTTAGCAGCCTCTTAACAGTCCACCTTAGCAGCCTCTTAGCAGTCCTCTCCAGGCAATCTTGCTCCCCACCTTCACACGCCCGGCATCCGCCAGAGAGGCAGACCCCCTCCAGCACTGACACCTCGGGCCCAAATGTCCTAAAGCGAAAGAGGAGCTTGCGCTGGCCACCAGGGCGCAGCACCCCGGGGCAAAACTCTCCCAGGCAGCACATCCTGACCAGGGCTCCAACCACCTACCTACTGCCGAGGACCAACGGAACAAACACGCGCACACACACAAACACACGCCCGCCTGCACACCCTCCTCTCGCTCGCCAGTCACCTGTGGCCTGACCTTTTCCGTCCGCCCGCTCTTCCTCTTTCGGGCGTGTCCGGGATCCCTTGCAGGAAGAGGCCACTTGCTGCTTCTCACGGGGAAGCTTCAACTCAAATCTGGAAATGACAAGACGCCACGGTGAAGAGAAGGCACCACTTCCCCTTTGCCTCCTGCCGGCCTTGTACTCAGAAAGAAGGCCTTTCGGGGCACGTGGGGCCCTCCAGGCTCACCCAAGACATGCTTAGGTCACAAACACAGGCCCTGTATGGATCGGGTGCCTTCCACACGATGCCTTTCCTCGGCCAGCCACACACAGCACATTCGGGAACCTTGGCTTTTGGAAGCCTCACCCACGAGAAAGAGACCAGTCACAGGAAAATGTGGCCCCCATTCCTCTCTAGGCCTAAGATTGGTTAGCAGTGCCAAACACCGCCACTATTGCCTGTTCCACCCTGGGGAGACCCCCAGAGTCCCAAGTACTTGCAGACAGCAAGCTAGGAAAGAGTTGCTCCGCAGCAAGTCCTTCCTGAGGAGACAAGCTCCAGCAGGACGCTGCTACCAAGCACGAGCTGAGAAGCAAACGTACCGTGGCAACATGAAGACGCTTCTGGGACCCATGCGGAAAGCCGCGCTCCTTCTTCCTTTTACCACCAGGTGTCTCGTCCCTGGCGTCTGAAACAGACACCGAGGTACGTGAGAGCATGCCAGCGCCATTACTGCCTTGCTCCTAAAGGCAGCAAATCTTTCTTGGGCTCAGGGAAGATGCTGCCCCTGGGACACCCTGAAACAAAGCTGTCTTTCCAAATACTAGCCCTCAACGAGGAAAGCAGAAGATGCCCAGCTCAGAGTGCAGAAGGAGGAACACCGTTGCCAGGCGCTTTGCAAGGGCGAGACTCAAGACGGTCAAGGAGGACGCTCCTTCTCTCTGCCTGCAGACATCAGGCACAGGAGAAGGCGTGTGGTTCGCCAGGGTTTCTGCAGGCTGGCGTTTGCCTCTGGAAGGTCTTGCTCTGCCCCTTCTTGGAAAGACAACTCCTGGCTCAGGCGTGCTCTTAGCCCCACAGTGTCTCCAAGCATTCACATGCTTGCATCCATCGCGTGGAAGAGCAGAAAGAGCCGGCCCTTGCTCGGCCTCTGCCCGGTGGCTAAGACCTGCGGGTGCCAACTCCCTCATGGGGGTGCAAGCAGCTGGGCAGGGCCTGATGAGGGATCTTTGGGAACACAGCCTGACCCAAAGGCCCTGGCCCTGGCCCAGAGAACACGCTGGGCAGAGCCCCCCAAGACAGCAGCAGAGAGAAGGAAGAGACAGGCCCGGGAACCAGTGGCTGGGCTACAGCCTTCTTGCATCTCTCTGAGCAAATCTGCTGGCCCTCTGCAGGAGCGAGCCCTTCAGCTCTGACTGCTTTCACATCGCAGCTGCCTAAGGACACCTGGCAGCTTGCGCTCAAGGACAGGGCCCCACGAGAGAGCTGGGGAAGGGCGTTGGGCTGGCGCAAGGAGACATGCCAAGCAGCGGGCGGATGCACGCGTGGCCCAGAAGAGCCTCGCTCATGCCGCAAGGGCCTCCAGGGGCCCTGGGAAGGCCTGATTAGCGCCAGAGTCATCGACTTACCCCAGCAGAGCTTCTAGCAGCTTTCCAGTGCCATCCATGCTGAGGAGGAAGTCGTCATAAAACCTCATTGTCACTTCCTTCTTCCGTACAGAAAGAATGCCAATGCCCTTGAAGACAAAGTCCACGTCCTGTCTTTTTGACATGGCCCAGAAGAACGCCATCGCGGTCTCATGTATGGAACACTGCACCGTTGTCAAAGGCATGCGGGCACACACGGAGAGATTCTTGTACTGCAGAGGGACTATTCTTACGTCACCTAGACCGCAGCAAAAGACGAACAACGTCACCTCGGCAGCAGGCTCCAAGAACAAGGGGACGAGACTTTCTGGCAAGACGCTGCTGCTACAGAGCAGGCTCTTGAATCCCCTGCTGCAGCGCCTAGGAGCGGTTTATGGAGTCCCTCCTGGGAAGAGGCCGAGCACTCTGCAAACTCACGGGCTCAGGGGGGCAGCAGTCATTTGGCCAGGGCAGGAAGCAAAAGAAGAAAACTAACCATCCCGTAGGAACCCTTGACCGGAGGGCAGGACAAGGCGGGCAGATGGGTGCAGGGCCCACGACAAAGGGCCCGGCGCCACGCCATTGTGCCCTCTGGCTAAGCCGATGCCACGTCGATAGATACAAGGGCGAAGCAAAGTGCAAGGACGGCACCGCCGCCCGTAAGGACCATTCGGCCCCTCTGGCCCTTGGTAGCCAGCAAAAGTCTCCCTGCGCTGCTGGGGCCAGCGGCCTATCCCTCCCACGCACCCCGCTGCAGGCGTATTACTAGCAAAGCACACCCGGGGGCCCCTCTGAGCACCTGCTCCTGGCTGGCCTGTCCAGCTCAAACAAGCCAAAGTTGCTCTCAGGCCACTTTGAGGCGTTCAGCCATGTCTTCAGAGCAGTTGGCCTGCCCCTCAAGCTTGGGGCAAGGGCAGGCAAAGGTTTTTAACCTGTCTTCTTACCAGGAATGTCTTCTTGAGCGCCCCTGGCCTGGTATTCCTGGGCAACAACCTCCGAAATACGAAACATGGGTCTCCGAACGATCGAAAGCTCCCCGTTCACGGAGCACTCGGAGTGCTTCAGAACATAGAACACCCCCACTCCTAGTATCTTGACACCCTGAGAACAGCAGCAAAGAGGGAGAGAAGGAACAAGCATCAGTAGCCTGGAGACACAAAAACTGTCCGATGGCTTGCCAGAGCGTGGGGGCTGCTGCTCTGCGCCCTGCCCACCCCTAGCATGCCGAGGGCAAGATGGGCCACTTGGGAAAGCTTTGGAGAGAAAGCACATACTCCAGACCTTTCTTTCCTCTTGCTCCTCTGCTCTCCTCAAAAATCTCTTTGCACAAGCAACAGCAGAGACAACATTCCTCCCCTCCATACAGGTGGGGGGGGGTGGGTGGCAGGGAGGGGAGCAGGGGGCATTTCCAACAGTGGGCACCAAGTCCTTGGCACTCTGTGGCACAGGGATGTCAGGGCCAGGCAAACCGCCAGCATTTCAGGAGGGGAGGAACAGGACACAAGACCCACCTTGTTCTCTGCCAAGCGCTCTAGAATGTATTCTGAGACGCTGTCCCAAATGCTAACAATCTCTGGAAAGCAAGGCAAAGAGGTATCATGCGCCAAGTCAGCAAGCTCACTACCTTTCAGCACCCCGCTCCCCAGGCAGGTGGCAAGTGCAGGTGAGATGAAACGTACCGCCACCCCAAGCCAAAACACGCAAGGCGCTCCCCAGGACGGCCCTTCCGGACCTCAGCCGCAAGGACACTGCAGGGACGCCTCCGCCCACTTCTAAGCAAGGCTCCTGTCCTTTCAGGTGGCCATGCCAAAGGGCGACCCACCCGCTCGGGAAACGGGGACTAGGTTCCCACAGCAGCGAGAAGACCGTGCAGTGCCTACCCACAGGAGTCACCCACGCTCAGGGCAGCCCCAGCTGCCTCCCCTGCAGGGACCATTTTCACCTCCATTCAACGCCTGCACACACACACGCTCTGCACGGCCACCCGAGCAGCCCCAGCCCTTTCAGCCAGCTGCCAGCTCAGGGCACGCAATCCCCACTGCGAGGCAACCCACGGCTTCTGCCTGCACGTGCCCTGGAAGGCACGGGCAGAGGAAGCTCCTCAGGACAACGAGCCAGCCGGCCCGGCTGCCAAACTCACCCCTGGGCTGCCAACGGTCGAGCGGCCTGCTCTCCCGTGCCACCCACTCGCCCTGCCCAGCCCTCCCCTACAGAGCCCAGCGCTTCCATTGCCTGTCTCGCAGCTCATACCGTCTACAGCCTTACCGTAACGGTTGAGATTCCTGAGCGTTGGAAACATGTCATGCCACAGTTTCGCCATCTTCGCGCCCCCTCGCGCTCAATGGGGCCCTGTAGCAGGAGGGTGACGAGGAAACTTCTCCTCCCAGGAGCCGCCTCCGCCTCCTCCTCTGCACTTCCCCAGGTAGGCTCCAGCGCTGTCGCGCGGCCTCCCTTCGCCCTCTCGGTGTGCTGCAAAGCAGCTCCTCCAGAGAAGAGCGCTGGCGAGAGCAGCCCCAGCACCTGCACGTGCCAAGGCCTCGCAGGGAAGTGTGGGCAGGGCTCGGGGGCCCCGTGGCGGGAGGGGAGCTGTGACTGTGATGCGGCATGTCCCACTGTGAGCCCAGCCCGTGTCACCAAGGGGCTCACAGGCACCCTTACCGTCCAAAGCATTTCTCTTGGGCCCACAGGAGGGGCAATTTCACAGCCCCAGAGCAGCCAGACCGCAAAGGGGTTTCAGCAGGTCTCCGCTCTGACCTCCTGCTGCAAGTGCGGCTGACCAGAGCAGACTTCCCAGGCCCGGGCGCCACTGAGGGGCCACTGGCTCCATGGATTCCCCCACCACCCCGGGCCCCGGGGCCAGTCCTCCACCACCCTTAGGCTACAGCGCTTTTCCCCGTCTCTCATGGCAATTGCCCCCACTGCCACTACTGCCATTGCCCATCCTCCCGGCCCCCCCCACCCGGCACCTCTGGGAAGCCTCTGCCTCCACCCTCTCACCCCCCTCCCGTTAGGCCCCTGCCGCCTGATCCTCTTGTGCCTTCTCTTCTCCCGGCTCAACAGCCCCACGCCCTCAGCCTCTCCTCGCACTGCTGGGCTCCAGCTGCCCACCAGCTCCCAGCCCGCCCCACAACGAACGGCTCCTCCAGGGCCACGCTCCCTTCCTGGTGTCCCTGCCCCCCTGCAGCTCCCCTCACGGGCCACAGTCCCCTCAGAGGCGCACCTCCTCTGGCATGAAGCGCCTCCTTCCAAAAGTACCTCTCCAGCCATGTCCCCAGCAACGGCTCCTTGCACGGCTCGCCTTCGCTTCCTTCTGCTTTTCTCCAGAAACACGCCTCTGCACCCTTCTCCTCACGAGTGCCCCTTCGTGTGGCCTCCTGTGGCTCCACGGAGGCCGCCCCCAGCTGCGGGATCTGCGGCCCTGCCGCCGCATGCCCCAGGCAGGGGCCGGGCCTCGGGCCTCGGTGCCCCGCTCCTCCCTCCCTCCCTCCCTCCCTGCCTGCCTGCCTGCCTGCCTGCCTGCCTGCCTGCCCGCCCGCTGCCCCAGCGTTGGGGGAAAGCCTTGCCCGGGCCCTGGGCGGCGCTGCGGGCTCCCTGCTGTGCCCAGAGCCCCCGGCCCCGCACGGGCAGCCCCGAGCAGCATGCCCAGGTGGCACTGCTTGCTGCGCAGTAAGGACTGGTGCCAGGGACTGTCGGGGATGGGGGAGGCCCCACTGCCCGCGGGGAGGCGGGAGGCAGGCAGTGTTGAGCCGGGGCCCGGCAGCCCACCGGGAGCTGGTGGGGGTGTGGGGCAGAGCCATAGCAAGGGAAGGGGCCAGAGTGCAGGAGGCAATCCCAGGTGCCCCCTCCACGAGCAGAGGGGCCTGGGAGAAGGCAGGGGGTCAGGGCCGGGCCGGGGGCTGGTGGCCGGGTGCTTGGCAGCGCCATGCTGACCTGCTCATGCCAGGGCATGGCTGCTTTGCGCCGATTGCAGGCAGTGTCCCCCCGCGGAGGAGCTGGCCCCTGCTGGCTTCCCCTTGGGCCATGCAGCTGCCTGCCAGTGCTCAAGGTCCCGCCGGGGCTCCAGCGACGCTGGGAGAGGTGCCGAGGGGGCACCGGCTGCTGCTAGCAACTTCCCGGGGACCCCTGAGGCAGTGGCTGGTGCTGAGGGAAGGGCAGCGGGCAAGGAGCCGCAGGCAGCACTTGTTTGACCCATGCGTTGCCTCCGCTTGCAGGCCACACTGCCCAAGGCATTGGGACTTGAGCGCGGCAGCCAGGCGAGGCAGGGCAGCTGCCGCTGAGGCAGCAGAGCCAAGCCCCAAGCCCCTCCGCTCGGTGAGGCTTGGGAAGGGCAGAGCTGGGAGAAGCTGGTGCCCCTCAAACCTCGTTCTCCCAGCAGAGCAGAGGGCACGTAAGGCAGCGCTTTCAGCCAGTGAAAATTGCTGGCTCATGCCTTCCTTTTTCAGAGGCCTGGTTTGCGCAAGGCCAGCGGTGCTGCCTGCCCACCAGTGCCCACCCAGGCTGCGGTCGGAGGAGACCTGCTCCTTGCATTGGTCCCGACCAGAGTTCGGCACCAGAAGACACAGCCCCTGAGGGGGCACCGCAGCACACAAGTGTGGCTTGGCATGCCTGGCTCACCAGCAGAAAGGGACCATGCAGACTAAGGTGGAGTCAATCAGCCAGAACGGAGCACAGAGCAACAATACAGTTGAAAACACAAAGCCTAGCTAAGTGTGTGTGAGGTTCCCCGTGGGGAGCCCTGTGATGCTTCTGGGGAGGCCTTGGGCAGGGAGGTGCCTCCTGCCGAGGCCCCCGGCAGCTGGGATGCCGGCTGCAGGGCTTTCGGCAGCTCCAGCTTCCCTCTTCCTGCCCTGCCAGGGGTGAAGGCCAGGCTGCCTGCAGGGATGGGCTACTGCCGCCCCCAGGCCTCCTGAGGAGGGGCAGTGCAGCCCCAAAACCACCTTGCAAAGCCGGCAGCCCTGGGCGTGGGCTGAGGTGGGTGCCAGGGTGCACGCTGGAGCGCAGACTCTGGGATCCACAGGCCTCCAAGGCCAGGGCCTGCAGGGCCAGGGCAGGGATGACGAGGCTCTGGGGCTCTGACCCTGCAAGAGAGACCGCAGGAACACCTTGTGCCGGCCCTGGGCTGAGAGCAGAGGGGAGCAGGAGGCTTCGTGGCCTCCACGCCCCAAACCAACAGCAAATTTGTGCCCAAAAGCTCTCAGAGGAGGCTTCAGTCCCGGTCAGCTGCCCGTGTCCTGCACTGATTTCGTATGCTCAAACCTTGTGATGGGCAGAAGGCAACATGCTTGTACCCCAAGGCAGCCCCCTTTAGTGGCCAAGCCAAGGACCTGCTCTTAGCATCACTGCAGGAGTAACCGTCTAATTAAAGGCTTGCAATTAGCCCACCTCCAATTAGTGCACAGCAACTCAAACAAAGGGTCTTCTTAAAGGACAAGTCTCCTTAATGCAACCTAAATGGTCCTACGTTCCCTGTGCAGGGGCGACCCTTCTAAATCCCCCACCGCCAAGGCTGCGGCGCGCATGGGCATGGGCATTGGCTTCAGGGTCCCAGCTCCTTCCTCAGTGGGAGGCGGCTGCTGCTGGTGGCTTCCTCCATCGCATAGTTGGGCTGACACTATTAAGCCTGCTCCTAATAGGCTCTCTTAAGGCTAATAATGTGGCATACATAGCCAACAAATGCTAGAAGGAGTCACCAAAACTAAAGCAGCACTTTAAAATGCAACTCCTACATTTAGCATCGAGGAAATAAGCCCCTCCACCTTACTCCCAATTTGACACTCTCGGGAGAGTGCTTTAGGGGATGCTAATGCGTGTTTTGCCCTTCCTTGCTCCAACACGGGTCAGGCTCAGCACAGTGGAGAGGGAAAGACTCTGGCGGGGCGGAGGGGGTGGGGTGAGAGCTTTGTGCTCGCCCAGGGCCCTGCACTGGCCCCCTCCTCTGTCCTGCCCCTGAACATCCCAGACTACGTTGGCTACAGTCGCCTGCTCCTTGCCAGGCCTTTGTGTTGACTCTGATGAGCCTTTGGGCGTTTCATGTCACTCTAGGAGCTGGAAGAGAGCCTGCCTCATGACACGGGGTTGCAAGGAGAGCCACTGGCCGTGGAAGAGGACTGCTTGCCTGGCCTCGCTCAGGAGTCCCATCCTGCCCACCCCGGGCATCTCTCTCTTTCCTGCCCGCTGACACGGTCTTTCTCCGGAGGGAAGCAGTGAGGCTACATCTCCGCACAGTGCTGGGTGGCCTGGGGAAGGCCGGGCACATGCCAAGCGGGGAGCTGGACACAGGTCTCCACCGAGTGCTGTCGGGGGGCTGGCACCGGTGCCTGGGGCACGTGTGCTCCAGGCACTTCCCAAATAAGCTCCACTGGTGCGGCCTCCTCTTCACCTGGATGTTGAGTTCCAGGGCCTCCTGCCACGCCTCCTCCAGCAGGAACAGGGCCTGCGCAGGCGTACTGCTTTCCTGCCCTTCAGCCTGCTCCTGGTTGCTGGGGAATGCAGGTGTGCGGGCATGTCCGGGTGTCCTGCCTCATTTCAGCAGGGTCACTTGCTCCTGCTGGTTCCTTCTGTGGCCCCCACCTGGCCTCACAGAGCCCCACATCCTGCCCGTCAACCCCAAGGGGGACGCAAGGCCCTCAGCTCACCCAAGAGAGAACCCCCAACCTCCCTCTGCTCGTCCACCCACCCGCCTCAGCATATAGCACGGCCCAAGGCCCATCCCTGGGCCCTGGCACTGTCACGGTCCCTCTCCTGACCACAGGACCCACTGGCGCTGGTGAGTGCCCAAGCAGTTAGGCCGCTGTCTTTTCTCCCACGGCCAGTGACTTGCAGGGCTGTGCAGGACCCAGGAGTCCTGCTGGCCTGTCCCTCCATAACGTACCAGGGGCAGGGAGTCGCAGAGCTGCACCTCGGAGGTGCTCTGGGGCCTAGCAAGTGCAGGGGACCGGAGGGGGCCTGGGAGCATGCCTGGGGCCACTGGCACATCAGGACAGGGCAGGAGCCCAGGAGGGAGAATCCAAGCACACGGGTAGCAGGCCCGGCCGGCCCTGCCGAGCTCCACTGGGTTGAAGAGCGGCCCAGCAGGGGCTGTGCAGGGCGGGGAAATGGGGACTGCTCCCCAGCCTCACAGCCCCAGCCTGCGGGGCTGAGGGGCTGCCCTGGCCCACAGGGCCCTGGCCCACGCGTTTGCACATGGGAAGGGAGGCATCTGCACCTCCAGGCAGCAGTCAGCGGCTGGCAGGGTAGGGAGACTACGGGCCCTGCGGCAGATGAGCAGAGCCCGTGGGAGCACAAGGAGCAGCCGAGGGCTGACGGAGGCCCAGGGACAAGCACGGCTCATCCCAGCTTTGCCTGCCTGGAGAGCCCTGCAGCTGCAGCAAAAAGCCAGGCATCTGCACTCCCAGGTGGCCGGCCGCACCGCTCCACCCCACAGCAACTCCCTCCTTTGCCCTTCACCCTTCCCCATGCAACCCTGAGAAGGGCTCCAGCGTCCCTGCACACCAGCCCTCAGAGCACCCCTGGGGCTGTGGGCACGTCAGGTGCAGCTGTGTCCTGGCCACCATGGTGTGCACCGTGCAGTGTCTCTGTGCGTGTGGAGAGCGCGGGCGCGTGTGCGGATGCGTGTGCAGCGTCAATGGTGTGCCGGGCTGGCGCACGTGCACTGTGCAGGTGCAGGCCTGGCTGTGCGGGAGGGTCTTGGTGAGTGAGAGGTGTGAGCTGTGTGCGTAGCCGTCCTGTGGAGGGTAATGAAGGAAGGGGCATGTGTCTGTGCGTGTGTCTGTGCGCTGTGCTGAGAACGGGTTAGGCGGTGGTGTGCATGCACGTGCACTCTGTGGCGCGCGTGCCTGCATGCTGTGGCCCGTGTGTGGGCGATATTCTGTTCAGGCTCTACAAAATAACTGGAGGAGCACATGGGTTTGTACAGCTCTTCCTTTCATCTTTCAGGAGCACGCTTCCAGACTTCGCCGCAATAGTCACGTTTCCTCTGCACCACCAGCAAGTCCTGGTCCCTTTCCCTTTGAGCCTGGAGAGTCATCCGCTGCCCAGGGCTAGGGCACGGAAAAGGAACCGTTTGGTTTCAGGCACAGGCAGAAGGGCACGGAAATGCTGCAGGCCTAGCGCAGGGCACATCTTCTGGCCTCTGCCTCTGCTGGCATTCCTATGCTTTCTCGGATGGGCGAGGGGCCCCCTGGGGTGCGAGGCAAGGACATGACCACATGACTACCACGGGCAGGTAATCAGCCTGCACAGGAGTCAGGCGCGGGATGAGACTTTGGCCCAAACTGGCATCAAAGCACACGGCAAGGCCTCCACGTGTGGAGACTTGGGGAGGCAAGGACGGAGCGTGCCTTTGGAAAAGGGAGAGCCAAAGCGTCGCTCCAGGAATCCTGTCACCTTGGGTCGCCCCCGTGTTCTGGTCCCACCTGGGAATCCTACCCCTGAGAGCCCAACACCTGCCCCTGGGCTGGAAGGCTGCCTGCTCCCAGGCCACAGCCTCCAAAGCCTGTTGCTCTCCCTCGACGGGTGCCAGCAAAAGACCCCCCCCCCCCTCCCCTCCTCTGGGCTCCTCCTGGGTGTGGAAGGAAGGCCAGTGCAGGGGAAGGCAAAACAGCACCCCCAGCTGGAGAAATTTACCAGAGGAAGCGCTTCTCTTGGGAATTCCTCTGCCGATTCAGCTCTACCCTCTGCTTCCACTCTTCCCGACGCGCTTGGTAAGTCTCCAAGACTTGCAGGGTGTGGCTTGCTCGTACAGAAAGCTGCCTGCAAGAGCAGGGAAAAAGTTCCCTCTCCCCTTCTGGCTGAGGCCCTCCTGCCTCTCCCCTCCACCAGCCCCTGCACACCCGCTCCCGCTGGCGGTGCCCGCAGCCTTCAACTTGCCCCATGCAGCTTGGGGCTGCCTGGCATCGGGGCCTTGCCCAAGGCATTGCCACGTCAACAGAAATCAGGGGACACCATACCCAGCCCCATGGCTCAGGAAATGCGCTTCCTCACACCTCGGACAGGTGCTGCCACTGCACCTTTCCAGGCCGGGGCTGGGGCTGGGGCCGGGGCCCGGGCCCGGGCACACTTACTCTTTGTGCAGCCGCGGCAGTCTCTCGGGCTTCCTCTTCTCTGCTCGGGGCACGAAGGCAGCAGTGCTCGCCTCTTTCCCAAGCGGGGGCCCTGGTGAGGCTGGCCGAACCTCCGGCAGTGGTTCAGCATGCCGCCAAGCCTGCGTTGGCGCCAGAGGACAACTCTGAAGCTGCTTCTCACCTCCCTCACGTGCTCTCAACTCTCAGCACGGGGAGAAGCCAGCCACTACAGGGCCTGTGCGTCCCCCCAGCACACTTGTGTCTGCTTTGCCCTCAGAAAGCCCCATGAGGAGCACAGCGCCAGGCAGGGACCCTGCACTCGTAGCCTGGCCACGCTTCACCACACTTCCCTGCTGGCCCCTCTGCTTACCTGTGCTGCCTTGTGCTGATGCCCGCAAGCAGGAATTGCAGTTCGAGGTCTGCCTTGAGCAGGTCCTTCCTGCTTGCCGTCCTCTTCCGCCTTAGAGGAGCTCTCCCGAATTGTCTGCAGCCGGCTAAAAACACACAAGCCGCGTGAGGTGACTGGAGTTCCGGGTGAGGCTGTTCTGCATCTTGCGCTCACAAGCGGCTCGGGGCCAGCCTCTGCAGCACAAGGCAGTTCTGCTGGAGCATTTGGTGTAGCTGAGTCCTTGCGTTCATGTCAACAGTGAGGAAAGAAAGCCTTGAGCTGCAGCACTGGCAGCGGGCCCAGGAGGCCCTAAGGAAAGCTCGGGATGCCCAGGTGTGGGCCCTCTCTGGGTGGCACAAGGGGAAAACCAATGCCGTTTGCAGCACCCAGAGCCTGCAGAGACCACTAGCCACCTCCTGCCAAAGGCACTGAAGTCAGGGACGTGCTCAGAAAGACTCTGTTTTGGGGTGAAACGGGACTATTAGTGGGGGAGCCACTGTCGGGGAAGGAGGAAGTGTACTAGGCACACAAGCAAGCCCGGCATGTAGTTCTCTCTGGTATGTAGTTCTCTCTGGCACTCCTCCTGTGCCAGACAACCGCCACACCCCTGCCCCTGCCACCCCAGCCCAACAACCTTCGGAAGAAATTCACAGGCATTACGTCCAACCTAAAAAGCAGGGAAAACAGACCCTACTCTCTGCTGCTGGGGCAGGGGCTTCTGACTTTCACATTCCTCTGAGAAGTGCTCTCATTCCCACTGCAACCAAAGGAGGGCCCTTCACACCCATAGGGGAGCAGAAAAACACCCGCCACTGCTGCAGTACTTCTTGCATCAACGCCAGTCCCTGGGACACCACTTGACAACCTCACAGACTTCATACCCACAGAGCGTACAGAAACAGAAACAGCTCCCTCCCTCCCAGAAGCCCAAAAGCACACGGCCACCCGCATGCTTTGCTCCAAGAGCCTCACCTGGCAGCTGGCTTGTTTCCCCTGCTTTCCCATGCCTTTCCTCCCTTCCAGCTGGCCCCAGAGAACGGGGGTGGAGAAAGCCTTTCTCGAGACAGGAGGCGCCCACCACAAGCACTGCCTGGAAGTAGCAAGGCAGAGGAGGCTCCTCAGCAAGCATCGTTCTTTGTCACCATTTGAACAAGAAGGACAGGCAGCTGTGCTCCAGCATCGGACCAAAGAGCCCAATTCCCTTGGAGCTTTGCTCCCAAGCAGGTCTTAGGCCCTTGCTGGCGCACGATCGCGTCCAGCCTTTCCTTTCTGCAGGGCAGTCTTCTGCCCTAGAGTTCTGTGCTGCTTCTACTGCTTTCTCTAGCCCTTAGGCTTCAAAAAGGGGACATGGCTGGCAGGTCCTGGGGACCTCATGCTACTCTCTCCTTTGGCGTGGCTGCAGGCTGGAGGGCAGAGTGTCACACGAGAAGGGGAACAGATTCCTGCCCATCTCTAAGGCGCTCACATGCACAGACTTGCAAGCTAGAGCAGGGCCCCGAGTGCCAGGGCAAAGTGCCCCTCAGCAGTGGCAGCTGCAGTTGGAGCTGCACAACTGCCCCGAGAGCCCCTTCCAGGAGGAGTGCCCCCAGATCTGTCGTGATGAGCAAAGAGAGGCACAGGAGAAGCAGGCCACTAGGCCAGGCACGGCATGTTAAGCTTGCCTCCAGCCCCTCCGCTGCACAGGACAAAAGGAAAACAAACACACCTCTCTCACCAGCCAGCTGGCACTTTACCTTTTCCCTCAGTCTGCTTGTTCTGCTCCCTGTCTTTTGCCGGCCCGCCTTTGGCAGCCTCCCGACACCCTCCGGAGGAAGATGCTGGTCGCACAGGCACAGGCGTGATGACCTCACCCTCACTCCTGGAAACAAGAAAGGGACGAGAGAGACGCTGACAGCAGAGCCTTGCAGAAACCTCCTCTACATGCTTGCCCTCCATCTAGAAAGAGAAAGTCACCAAAAGACTTGTTGGCCGCCCTTCACGTTGCAGTCGGACAGAGTCTACGCAAGAAACAACCCCTTCAAAGAACTCCAAGAGCACAAGGTCACCCTCAGCCTTTTCTCCAAGAGCCTCACCTGGCAGGCAACTTCCTTCCTTTGCTTTTCCACTCCTCCTGCTTTCTCCCCCCAGCACCAGGTGACGCAGGTGGCAAAGGCCTTTCTTGAGCAAGCAGGCACGCAGCAGGAGCACTCCCTGCAGGCAGGAAAGGAGAAGGCTCTGCAGAAAGCGTCTTTGGGAGCACTTGGTCCAGAAGGACAGGCAGATCTGCTCCAGCACCGCATCAAACAGCCTGATCCCCCGGGAGCCGCGCTCTCTAAGAGCTCTTGCTCCCTAGCACGTCCTTGGCACACCTTAGCAGCCTCTTAGCAGTCCACCTTAGCAGCCTCTTAGCAGTCCTCTCCAGGCAATCTTGCTCCCCACCTTCACACGCCCGGCATCCGCCAGAGAGGCAGACCCCCTCCAGCACTGACACCTCGGGCCCAAATGTCCTAAAGCGAAAGAGGAGCTTGCGCTGGCCACCAGGGCGCAGCACCCCGGGGCAAAACTCTCCCAGGCAGCACATCCTGACCAGGGCTCCAACCACCTACCTACTGCCGAGGACCAACGGAACAAACACGCGCACACACACAAACACACGCCCGCCTGCACACCCTCCTCTCGCTCGCCAGTCACCTGTGGCCTGACCTTTTCCGTCCGCCCGCTCTTCCTCTTTCGGGCGTGTCCGGGATCCCTTGCAGGAAGAGGCCACTTGCTGCTTCTCACGGGGAAGCTTCAACTCAAATCTGGAAATGACAAGACGCCACGGTGAAGAGAAGGCACCACTTCCCCTTTGCCTCCTGCCGGCCTTGTACTCAGAAAGAAGGCCTTTCGGGGCACGTGGGGCCCTCCAGGCTCACCCAAGACATGCTTAGGTCACAAACACAGGCCCTGTATGGATCGGGTGCCTTCCACACGATGCCTTTCCTCGGCCAGCCACACACAGCACATTCGGGAACCTTGGCTTTTGGAAGCCTCACCCACGAGAAAGAGACCAGTCACAGGAAAATGTGGCCCCCATTCCTCTCTAGGCCTAAGATTGGTTAGCAGTGCCAAACACCGCCACTATTGCCTGTTCCACCCTGGGGAGACCCCCAGAGTCCCAAGTACTTGCAGACAGCAAGCTAGGAAAGAGTTGCTCCGCAGCAAGTCCTTCCTGAGGAGACAAGCTCCAGCAGGACGCTGCTACCAAGCACGAGCTGAGAAGCAAACGTACCGTGGCAACATGAAGACGCTTCTGGGACCCATGCGGAAAGCCGCGCTCCTTCTTCCTTTTACCACCAGGTGTCTCGTCCCTGGCGTCTGAAACAGACACCGAGGTACGTGAGAGCATGCCAGCGCCATTACTGCCTTGCTCCTAAAGGCAGCAAATCTTTCTTGGGCTCAGGGAAGATGCTGCCCCTGGGACACCCTGAAACAAAGCTGTCTTTCCAAATACTAGCCCTCAACGAGGAAAGCAGAAGATGCCCAGCTCAGAGTGCAGAAGGAGGAACACCGTTGCCAGGCGCTTTGCAAGGGCGAGACTCAAGACGGTCAAGGAGGACGCTCCTTCTCTCTGCCTGCAGACATCAGGCACAGGAGAAGGCGTGTGGTTCGCCAGGGTTTCTGCAGGCTGGCGTTTGCCTCTGGAAGGTCTTGCTCTGCCCCTTCTTGGAAAGACAACTCCTGGCTCAGGCGTGCTCTTAGCCCCACAGTGTCTCCAAGCATTCACATGCTTGCATCCATCGCGTGGAAGAGCAGAAAGAGCCGGCCCTTGCTCGGCCTCTGCCCGGTGGCTAAGACCTGCGGGTGCCAACTCCCTCATGGGGGTGCAAGCAGCTGGGCAGGGCCTGATGAGGGATCTTTGGGAACACAGCCTGACCCAAAGGCCCTGGCCCTGGCCCAGAGAACACGCTGGGCAGAGCCCCCCAAGACAGCAGCAGAGAGAAGGAAGAGACAGGCCCGGGAACCAGTGGCTGGGCTACAGCCTTCTTGCATCTCTCTGAGCAAATCTGCTGGCCCTCTGCAGGAGCGAGCCCTTCAGCTCTGACTGCTTTCACATCGCAGCTGCCTAAGGACACCTGGCAGCTTGCGCTCAAGGACAGGGCCCCACGAGAGAGCTGGGGAAGGGCGTTGGGCTGGCGCAAGGAGACATGCCAAGCAGCGGGCGGATGCACGCGTGGCCCAGAAGAGCCTCGCTCATGCCGCAAGGGCCTCCAGGGGCCCTGGGAAGGCCTGATTAGCGCCAGAGTCATCGACTTACCCCAGCAGAGCTTCTAGCAGCTTTCCAGTGCCATCCATGCTGAGGAGGAAGTCGTCATAAAACCTCATTGTCACTTCCTTCTTCCGTACAGAAAGAATGCCAATGCCCTTGAAGACAAAGTCCACGTCCTGTCTTTTTGACATGGCCCAGAAGAACGCCATCGCGGTCTCATGTATGGAACACTGCACCGTTGTCAAAGGCATGCGGGCACACACGGAGAGATTCTTGTACTGCAGAGGGACTATTCTTACGTCACCTAGACCGCAGCAAAAGACGAACAACGTCACCTCGGCAGCAGGCTCCAAGAACAAGGGGACGAGACTTTCTGGCAAGACGCTGCTGCTACAGAGCAGGCTCTTGAATCCCCTGCTGCAGCGCCTAGGAGCGGTTTATGGAGTCCCTCCTGGGAAGAGGCCGAGCACTCTGCAAACTCACGGGCTCAGGGGGGCAGCAGTCATTTGGCCAGGGCAGGAAGCAAAAGAAGAAAACTAACCATCCCGTAGGAACCCTTGACCGGAGGGCAGGACAAGGCGGGCAGATGGGTGCAGGGCCCACGACAAAGGGCCCGGCGCCACGCCATTGTGCCCTCTGGCTAAGCCGATGCCACGTCGATAGATACAAGGGCGAAGCAAAGTGCAAGGACGGCACCGCCGCCCGTAAGGACCATTCGGCCCCTCTGGCCCTTGGTAGCCAGCAAAAGTCTCCCTGCGCTGCTGGGGCCAGCGGCCTATCCCTCCCACGCACCCCGCTGCAGGCGTATTACTAGCAAAGCACACCCGGGGGCCCCTCTGAGCACCTGCTCCTGGCTGGCCTGTCCAGCTCAAACAAGCCAAAGTTGCTCTCAGGCCACTTTGAGGCGTTCAGCCATGTCTTCAGAGCAGTTGGCCTGCCCCTCAAGCTTGGGGCAAGGGCAGGCAAAGGTTTTTAACCTGTCTTCTTACCAGGAATGTCTTCTTGAGCGCCCCTGGCCTGGTATTCCTGGGCAACAACCTCCGAAATACGAAACATGGGTCTCCGAACGATCGAAAGCTCCCCGTTCACGGAGCACTCGGAGTGCTTCAGAACATAGAACACCCCCACTCCTAGTATCTTGACACCCTGAGAACAGCAGCAAAGAGGGAGAGAAGGAACAAGCATCAGTAGCCTGGAGACACAAAAACTGTCCGATGGCTTGCCAGAGCGTGGGGGCTGCTGCTCTGCGCCCTGCCCACCCCTAGCATGCCGAGGGCAAGATGGGCCACTTGGGAAAGCTTTGGAGAGAAAGCACATACTCCAGACCTTTCTTTCCTCTTGCTCCTCTGCTCTCCTCAAAAATCTCTTTGCACAAGCAACAGCAGAGACAACATTCCTCCCCTCCATACAGGTGGGGGGAGGGGGTGGCAGGGAGGGGAGCAGGGGGCATTTCCAACAGTGGGCACCAAGTCCTTGGCACTCTGTGGCACAGGGATGTCAGGGCCAGGCAAACCGCCAGCATTTCAGGAGGGGAGGAACAGGACACAAGACCCACCTTGTTCTCTGCCAAGCGCTCTAGAATGTATTCTGAGACGCTGTCCCAAATGCTAACAATCTCTGGAAAGCAAGGCAAAGAGGTATCATGCGCCAAGTCAGCAAGCTCACTACCTTTCAGCACCCCGCTCCCCAGGCAGGTGGCAAGTGCAGGTGAGATGAAACGTACCGCCACCCCAAGCCAAAACACGCAAGGCGCTCCCCAGGACGGCCCTTCCGGACCTCAGCCGCAAGGACACTGCAGGGACGCCTCCGCCCACTTCTAAGCAAGGCTCCTGTCCTTTCAGGTGGCCATGCCAAAGGGCGACCCACCCGCTCGGGAAACGGGGACTAGGTTCCCACAGCAGCGAGAAGACCGTGCAGTGCCTACCCACAGGAGTCACCCACGCTCAGGGCAGCCCCAGCTGCCTCCCCTGCAGGGACCATTTTCACCTCCATTCAACGCCTGCACACACACACGCTCTGCACGGCCACCCGAGCAGCCCCAGCCCTTTCAGCCAGCTGCCAGCTCAGGGCACGCAATCCCCACTGCGAGGCAACCCACGGCTTCTGCCTGCACGTGCCCTGGAAGGCACGGGCAGAGGAAGCTCCTCAGGACAACGAGCCAGCCGGCCCGGCTGCCAAACTCACCCCTGGGCTGCCAACGGTCGAGCGGCCTGCTCTCCCGTGCCACCCACTCGCCCTGCCCAGCCCTCCCCTACAGAGCCCAGCGCTTCCATTGCCTGTCTCGCAGCTCATACCGTCTACAGCCTTACCGTAACGGTTGAGATTCCTGAGCGTTGGAAACATGTCATGCCACAGTTTCGCCATCTTCGCGCCCCCTCGCGCTCAATGGGGCCCTGTAGCAGGAGGGTGCCGAGGAAACTTCTCCTCCCAGGAGCCGCCTCCGCCTCCTCCTCTGCACTTCCCCAGGTAGGCTCCAGCGCTGTCGCGCGGCCTCCCTTCGCCCTCTCGGTGCGCTGCAAAGCAGCTCCTCCAGAGAAGAGCGGTGGCGAGAGCAGCCCCAGCACCTGCACGTGCCAAGGCCTCGCAGGGAAGTGTGGGCAGGGCTCGGGGGCCCCGTGGCGGGAGGGGAGCTGTGACTGTGATGCGGCATGTCCCACTGTGAGCCCAGCCCGTGTCACCAAGGGGCTCACAGGCACCCTTACCGTCCAAAGCATTTCTCTTGGGCCCACAGGAGGGGCAATTTCACAGCCCCAGAGCAGCCAGACCGCAAAGGGGTTTCAGCAGGTCTCCGCTCTGACCTCCTGCTGCAAGTGCGGCTGACCAGAGCAGACTTCCCAGGCCCGGGCGCCACTGAGGGGCCACTGGCTCCATGGATTCCCCCACCACCCCGGGCCCCGGGGCCAGTCCTCCACCACCCTTAGGCTACAGCGCTTTTCCCCGTCTCTCATGGCAATTGCCCCCACTGCCACTACTGCCATTGCCCATCCTCCCGGCCCCCCCCACCCGGCACCTCTGGGAAGCCTCTGCCTCCACCCTCTCACCCCCCTCCCGTTAGGCCCCTGCCGCCTGATCCTCTTGCGCCTTCTCTTCTCCCGGCTCAACAGCCCCACGCCCTCAGCCTCTCCTCGCACTGCTGGGCTCCAGCTGCCCACCAGCTCCCAGCCCGCCCCACAACGAACGGCTCCTCCAGGGCCACGCTCCCTTCCTGGTGTCCCTGCCCCCCTGCAGCTCCCCTCACGGGCCACAGTCCCCTCAGAGGCGCACCTCCTCTGGCATGAAGCGCCTCCTTCCAAAAGTACCTCTCCAGCCATGTCCCCAGCAACGGCTCCTTGCACGGCTCGCCTTCGCTTCCTTCTGCTTTTCTCCAGAAACACGCCTCTGCACCCTTCTCCTCACGAGTGCCCCTTCGTGTGGCCTCCTGTGGCTCCACGGAGGCCGCCCCCAGCTGCGGGATCTGCGGCCCTGCCGCCGCATGCCCCAGGCAGGGGCCGGGCCTCGGGCCTCGGTGCCCCGCTCCTCCCTCCCTCCCTCCCTCCCTGCCTGCCTGCCTGCCTGCCTGCCTGCCCGCCCGCTGCCCCAGCGTTGGGGGAAAGCCTTGCCCGGGCCCTGGGCGGCGCTGCGGGCTCCCTGCTGTGCCCAGAGCCCCCGGCCCCGCACGGGCAGCCCCGAGCAGCACGCCCAGGTGGCACTGCTTGCTGCGCAGTAAGGACTGGTGCCAGGGACTGTCGGGGATGGGGGAGGCCCCACTGCCCGCGGGGAGGCGGGAGGCAGGCAGTGTTGAGCCGGGGCCCGGCAGCCCACCGGGAGCTGGTGGGGGTGTGGGGCAGAGCCATAGCAAGGGAAGGGGCCAGAGTGCAGGAGGCAATCCCAGGTGCCCCCTCCACGAGCAGAGGGGCCTGGGAGAAGGCAGGGGGTCAGGGCCGGGCCGGGGGCTGGTGGCCGGGTGCTTGGCAGCGCCATGCTGACCTGCTCATGCCAGGGCATGGCTGCTTTGCGCCGATTGCAGGCAGTGTCCCCCCGCGGAGGAGCTGGCCCCTGCTGGCTTCCCCTTGGGCCATGCAGCTGCCTGCCAGTGCTCAAGGTCCCGCCGGGGCTCCAGCGACGCTGGGAGAGGTGCCGAGGGGGCACCGGCTGCTGCTAGCAACTTCCCGGGGACCCCTGAGGCAGTGGCTGGTGCTGAGGGAAGGGCAGCGGGCAAGGAGCCGCAGGCAGCACTTGTTTGACCCATGCGTTGCCTCCGCTTGCAGGCCACACTGCCCAAGGCATTGGGACTTGAGCGCGGCAGCCAGGCGAGGCAGGGCAGCTGCCGCTGAGGCAGCAGAGCCAAGCCCCAAGCCCCTCCGCTCGGTGAGGCTTGGGAAGGGCAGAGCTGGGAGAAGCTGGTGCCCCTCAAACCTCGTTCTCCCAGCAGAGCAGAGGGCACGTAAGGCAGCGCTTTCAGCCAGTGAAAATTGCTGGCTCATGCCTTCCTTTTTCAGAGGCCTGGTTTGCGCAAGGCCAGCGGTGCTGCCTGCCCACCAGTGCCCACCCAGGCTGCGGTCGGAGGAGACCTGCTCCTTGCATTGGTCCCGACCAGAGTTCGGCACCAGAAGACACAGCCCCTGAGGGGGCACCGCAGCACACAAGTGTGGCTTGGCATGCCTGGCTCACCAGCAGAAAGGGACCATGCAGACTAAGGTGGAGTCAATCAGCCAGAACGGAGCACAGAGCAACAATACAGTTGAAAACACAAAGCCTAGCTAAGTGTGTGTGAGGTTCCCCGTGGGGAGCCCTGTGATGCTTCTGGGGAGGCCTTGGGCAGGGAGGTGCCTCCTGCCGAGGCCCCCGGCAGCTGGGATGCCGGCTGCAGGGCTTTCGGCAGCTCCAGCTTCCCTCTTCCTGCCCTGCCAGGGGTGAAGGCCAGGCTGCCTGCAGGGATGGGCTACTGCCGCCCCCAGGCCTCCTGAGGAGGGGCAGTGCAGCCCCAAAACCACCTTGCAAAGCCGGCAGCCCTGGGCGTGGGCTGAGGTGGGTGCCAGGGTGCACGCTGGAGCGCAGACTCTGGGATCCACAGGCCTCCAAGGCCAGGGCCTGCAGGGCCAGGGCAGGGATGACGAGGCTCTGGGGCTCTGACCCTGCAAGAGAGACCGCAGGAACACCTTGTGCCGGCCCTGGGCTGAGAGCAGAGGGGAGCAGGAGGCTTCGTGGCCTCCACGCCCCAAACCAACAGCAAATTTGTGCCCAAAAGCTCTCAGAGGAGGCTTCAGTCCCGGTCAGCTGCCCGTGTCCTGCACTGATTTCGTATGCTCAAACCTTGTGATGGGCAGAAGGCAACATGCTTGTACCCCAAGGCAGCCCCCTTTAGTGGCCAAGCCAAGGACCTGCTCTTAGCATCACTGCAGGAGTAACCGTCTAATTAAAGGCTTGCAATTAGCCCACCTCCAATTAGTGCACAGCAACTCAAACAAAGGGTCTTCTTAAAGGACAAGTCTCCTTAATGCAACCTAAATGGTCCTACGTTCCCTGTGCAGGGGCGACCCTTCTAAATCCCCCACCGCCAAGGCTGCGGCGCGCATGGGCATGGGCATTGGCTTCAGGGTCCCAGCTCCTTCCTCAGTGGGAGGCGGCTGCTGCTGGTGGCTTCCTCCATCGCATAGTTGGGCTGACACTATTAAGCCTGCTCCTAATAGGCTCTCTTAAGGCTAATAATGTGGCATACATAGCCAACAAATGCTAGAAGGAGTCACCAAAACTAAAGCAGCACTTTAAAATGCAACTCCTACATTTAGCATCGAGGAAATAAGCCCCTCCACCTTACTCCCAATTTGACACTCTCGGGAGAGTGCTTTAGGGGATGCTAATGCGTGTTTTGCCCTTCCTTGCTCCAACACGGGTCAGGCTCAGCACAGTGGAGAGGGAAAGACTCTGGCGGGGCGGAGGGGGTGGGGTGAGAGCTTTGTGCTCGCCCAGGGCCCTGCACTGGCCCCCTCCTCTGTCCTGCCCCTGAACATCCCAGACTACGTTGGCTACAGTCGCCTGCTCCTTGCCAGGCCTTTGTGTTGACTCTGATGAGCCTTTGGGCGTTTCATGTCACTCTAGGAGCTGGAAGAGAGCCTGCCTCATGACACGGGGTTGCAAGGAGAGCCACTGGCCGTGGAAGAGGACTGCTTGCCTGGCCTCGCTCAGGAGTCCCATCCTGCCCACCCCGGGCATCTCTCTCTTTCCTGCCCGCTGACACGGTCTTTCTCCGGAGGGAAGCAGTGAGGCTACATCTCCGCACAGTGCTGGGTGGCCTGGGGAAGGCCGGGCACATGCCAAGCGGGGAGCTGGACACAGGTCTCCACCGAGTGCTGTCGGGGGGCTGGCACCGGTGCCTGGGGCACGTGTGCTCCAGGCACTTCCCAAATAAGCTCCACCGGTGCGGCCTCCTCTTCACCTGGATGTTGAGTTCCAGGGCCTCCTGCCACGCCTCCTCCAGCAGGAACAGGGCCTGCGCAGGCGTACTGCTTTCCTGCCCTTCAGCCTGCTCCTGGTTGCTGGGGAATGCAGGTGTGCGGGCATGTCCGGGTGTCCTGCCTCATTTCAGCAGGGTCACTTGCTCCTGCTGGTTCCTTCTGTGGCCCCCACCTGGCCTCACAGAGCCCCACATCCTGCCCGTCAACCCCAAGGGGGACGCAAGGCCCTCAGCTCACCCAAGAGAGAACCCCCAACCTCCCTCTGCTCGTCCACCCACCCGCCTCAGCATATAGCACGGCCCAAGGCCCATCCCTGGGCCCTGGCACTGTCACGGTCCCTCTCCTGACCACAGGACCCACTGGCGCTGGTGAGTGCCCAAGCAGTTAGGCCGCTGTCTTTTCTCCCACGGCCAGTGACTTGCAGGGCTGTGCAGGACCCAGGAGTCCTGCTGGCCTGTCCCTCCATAACGTACCAGGGGCAGGGAGTCGCAGAGCTGCACCTCGGAGGTGCTCTGGGGCCTAGCAAGTGCAGGGGACCGGAGGGGGCCTGGGAGCATGCCTGGGGCCACTGGCACATCAGGACAGGGCAGGAGCCCAGGAGGGAGAATCCAAGCACACGGGTAGCAGGCCCGGCCGGCCCTGCCGAGCTCCACTGGGTTGAAGAGCGGCCCAGCAGGGGCTGTGCAGGGCGGGGAAATGGGGACTGCTCCCCAGCCTCACAGCCCCAGCCTGCGGGGCTGAGGGGCTGCCCTGGCCCACAGGGCCCTGGCCCACGCGTTTGCACATGGGAAGGGAGGCATCTGCACCTCCAGGCAGCAGTCAGCGGCTGGCAGGGTAGGGAGACTACGGGCCCTGCGGCAGATGAGCAGAGCCCGTGGGAGCACAAGGAGCAGCCGAGGGCTGACGGAGGCCCAGGGACAAGCACGGCTCATCCCAGCTTTGCCTGCCTGGAGAGCCCTGCAGCTGCAGCAAAAAGCCAGGCATCTGCGCTCCCAGGTGGCCGGCCGCACCGCTCCACCCCACAGCAACTCCCTCCTTTGCCCTTCACCCTTCCCCATGCAACCCTGAGAAGGGCTCCAGCGTCCCTGCACACCAGCCCTCAGAGCACCCCTGGGGCTGTGGGCACGTCAGGTGCAGCTGTGTCCTGGCCACCATGGTGTGCACCGTGCAGTGTCTCTGTGCGTGTGGAGAGCGCGGGCGCGTGTGCGGATGCGTGTGCAGCGTCAATGGTGTGCCGGGCTGGCGCACGTGCACTGTGCAGGTGCAGGCCTGGCTGTGCGGGAGGGTCTTGGTGAGTGAGAGGTGTGAGCTGTGTGCGTAGCCGTCCTGTGGAGGGTAATGAAGGAAGGGGCATGTGTCTGTGCGTGTGTCTGTGCGCTGTGCTGAGAACGGGTTAGGCGGTGGTGTGCATGCACGTGCACTCTGTGGCGCGCGTGCCTGCATGCTGTGGCCCGTGTGTGGGCGATATTCTGTTCAGGCTCTACAAAATAACTGGAGGAGCACATGGGTTTGTACAGCTCTTCCTTTCATCTTTCAGGAGCACGCTTCCAGACTTCGCCGCAATAGTCACGTTTCCTCTGCACCACCAGCAAGTCCTGGTCCCTTTCCCTTTGAGCCTGGAGAGTCATCCGCTGCCCAGGGCTAGGGCACGGAAAAGGAACCGTTTGGTTTCAGGCACAGGCAGAAGGGCACGGAAATGCTGCAGGCCTAGCGCAGGGCACATCTTCTGGCCTCTGCCTCTGCTGGCATTCCTATGCTTTCTCGGATGGGCGAGGGGCCCCCTGGGGTGCGAGGCAAGGACATGACCACATGACTACCACGGGCAGGTAATCAGCCTGCACAGGAGTCAGGCGCGGGATGAGACTTTGGCCCAAACTGGCATCAAAGCACACGGCAAGGCCTCCACGTGTGGAGACTTGGGGAGGCAAGGACGGAGCGTGCCTTTGGAAAAGGGAGAGCCAAAGCGTCGCTCCAGGAATCCTGTCACCTTGGGTCGCCCCCGTGTTCTGGTCCCACCTGGGAATCCTACCCCTGAGAGCCCAACACCTGCCCCTGGGCTGGAAGGCTGCCTGCTCCCAGGCCACAGCCTCCAAAGCCTGTTGCTCTCCCTCGACGGGTGCCAGCAAAAGACCCCCCCCCCCTCCCCTCCTCTGGGCTCCTCCTGGGTGTGGAAGGAAGGCCAGTGCAGGGGAAGGCAAAACAGCACCCCCAGCTGGAGAAATTTACCAGAGGAAGCGCTTCTCTTGGGAATTCCTCTGCCGATTCAGCTCTACCCTCTGCTTCCACTCTTCCCGACGCGCTTGGTAAGTCTCCAAGACTTGCAGGGTGTGGCTTGCTCGTACAGAAAGCTGCCTGCAAGAGCAGGGAAAAAGTTCCCTCTCCCCTTCTGGCTGAGGCCCTCCTGCCTCTCCCCTCCACCAGCCCCTGCACACCCGCTCCCGCTGGCGGTGCCCGCAGCCTTCAACTTGCCCCATGCAGCTTGGGGCTGCCTGGCATCGGGGCCTTGCCCAAGGCATTGCCACGTCAACAGAAATCAGGGGACACCATACCCAGCCCCATGGCTCAGGAAATGCGCTTCCTCACACCTCGGACAGGTGCTGCCACTGCACCTTTCCAGGCCGGGGCTGGGGCCGGGGCCGGGGCCCGGGCCCGGGCACACTTACTCTTTGTGCAGCCGCGGCAGTCTCTCGGGCTTCCTCTTCTCTGCTCGGGGCACGAAGGCAGCAGTGCTCGCCTCTTTCCCAAGCGGGGGCCCTGGTGAGGCTGGCCGAACCTCCGGCAGTGGTTCAGCATGCCGCCAAGCCTGCGTTGGCGCCAGAGGACAACTCTGAAGCTGCTTCTCACCTCCCTCACGTGCTCTCAACTCTCAGCACGGGGAGAAGCCAGCCACTACAGGGCCTGTGCGTCCCCCCAGCACACTTGTGTCTGCTTTGCCCTCAGAAAGCCCCATGAGGAGCACAGCGCCAGGCAGGGACCCTGCACTCGTAGCCTGGCCACGCTTCACCACACTTCCCTGCTGGCCCCTCTGCTTACCTGTGCTGCCTTGTGCTGATGCCCGCAAGCAGGAATTGCAGTTCGAGGTCTGCCTTGAGCAGGTCCTTCCTGCTTGCCGTCCTCTTCCGCCTTAGAGGAGCTCTCCCGAATTGTCTGCAGCCGGCTAAAAACACACAAGCCGCGTGAGGTGACTGGAGTTCCGGGTGAGGCTGTTCTGCATCTTGCGCTCACAAGCGGCTCGGGGCCAGCCTCTGCAGCACAAGGCAGTTCTGCTGGAGCATTTGGTGTAGCTGAGTCCTTGCGTTCATGTCAACAGTGAGGAAAGAAAGCCTTGAGCTGCAGCACTGGCAGCGGGCCCAGGAGGCCCTAAGGAAAGCTCGGGATGCCCAGGTGTGGGCCCTCTCTGGGTGGCACAAGGGGAAAACCAATGCCGTTTGCAGCACCCAGAGCCTGCAGAGACCACTAGCCACCTCCTGCCAAAGGCACTGAAGTCAGGGACGTGCTCAGAAAGACTCTGTTTTGGGGTGAAACGGGACTATTAGTGGGGGAGCCACTGTCGGGGAAGGAGGAAGTGTACTAGGCACACAAGCAAGCCCGGCATGTAGTTCTCTCTGGTATGTAGTTCTCTCTGGCACTCCTCCTGTGCCAGACAACCGCCACACCCCTGCCCCTGCCACCCCAGCCCAACAACCTTCGGAAGAAATTCACAGGCATTACGTCCAACCTAAAAAGCAGGGAAAACAGACCCTACTCTCTGCTGCTGGGGCAGGGGCTTCTGACTTTCACATTCCTCTGAGAAGTGCTCTCATTCCCACTGCAACCAAAGGAGGGCCCTTCACACCCATAGGGGAGCAGAAAAACACCCGCCACTGCTGCAGTACTTCTTGCATCAACGCCAGTCCCTGGGACACCACTTGACAACCTCACAGACTTCATACCCACAGAGCGTACAGAAACAGAAACAGCTCCCTCCCTCCCAGAAGCCCAAAAGCACACGGCCACCCGCATGCTTTGCTCCAAGAGCCTCACCTGGCAGCTGGCTTGTTTCCCCTGCTTTCCCATGCCTTTCCTCCCTTCCAGCTGGCCCCAGAGAACGGGGGTGGAGAAAGCCTTTCTCGAGACAGGAGGCGCCCACCACAAGCACTGCCTGGAAGTAGCAAGGCAGAGGAGGCTCCTCAGCAAGCATCGTTCTTTGTCACCATTTGAACAAGAAGGACAGGCAGCTGTGCTCCAGCATCGGACCAAAGAGCCCAATTCCCTTGGAGCTTTGCTCCCAAGCAGGTCTTAGGCCCTTGCTGGCGCACGATCGCGTCCAGCCTTTCCTTTCTGCAGGGCAGTCTTCTGCCCTAGAGTTCTGTGCTGCTTCTACTGCTTTCTCTAGCCCTTAGGCTTCAAAAAGGGGACATGGCTGGCAGGTCCTGGGGACCTCATGCTACTCTCTCCTTTGGCGTGGCTGCAGGCTGGAGGGCAGAGTGTCACACGAGAAGGGGAACAGATTCCTGCCCATCTCTAAGGCGCTCACATGCACAGACTTGCAAGCTAGAGCAGGGCCCCGAGTGCCAGGGCAAAGTGCCCCTCAGCAGTGGCAGCTGCAGTTGGAGCTGCACAACTGCCCCGAGAGCCCCTTCCAGGAGGAGTGCCCCCAGATCTGTCGTGATGAGCAAAGAGAGGCACAGGAGAAGCAGGCCACTAGGCCAGGCACGGCATGTTAAGCTTGCCTCCAGCCCCTCCGCTGCACAGGACAAAAGGAAAACAAACACACCTCTCTCACCAGCCAGCTGGCACTTTACCTTTTCCCTCAGTCTGCTTGTTCTGCTCCCTGTCTTTTGCCGGCCCGCCTTTGGCAGCCTCCCGACACCCTCCGGAGGAAGATGCTGGTCGCACAGGCACAGGCGTGATGACCTCACCCTCACTCCTGGAAACAAGAAAGGGACGAGAGAGACGCTGACAGCAGAGCCTTGCAGAAACCTCCTCTACATGCTTGCCCTCCATCTAGAAAGAGAAAGTCACCAAAAGACTTGTTGGCCGCCCTTCACGTTGCAGTCGGACAGAGTCTACGCAAGAAACAACCCCTTCAAAGAACTCCAAGAGCACAAGGTCACCCTCAGCCTTTTCTCCAAGAGCCTCACCTGGCAGGCAACTTCCTTCCTTTGCTTTTCCACTCCTCCTGCTTTCTCCCCCCAGCACCAGGTGACGCAGGTGGCAAAGGCCTTTCTTGAGCAAGCAGGCACGCAGCAGGAGCACTCCCTGCAGGCAGGAAAGGAGAAGGCTCTGCAGAAAGCGTCTTTGGGAGCACTTGGTCCAGAAGGACAGGCAGATCTGCTCCAGCACCGCATCAAACAGCCTGATCCCCCGGGAGCCGCGCTCTCTAAGAGCTCTTGCTCCCTAGCACGTCCTTGGCACACCTTAGCAGCCTCTTAGCAGTCCACCTTAGCAGCCTCTTAGCAGTCCTCTCCAGGCAATCTTGCTCCCCACCTTCACACGCCCGGCATCCGCCAGAGAGGCAGACCCCCTCCAGCACTGACACCTCGGGCCCAAATGTCCTAAAGCGAAAGAGGAGCTTGCGCTGGCCACCAGGGCGCAGCACCCCGGGGCAAAACTCTCCCAGGCAGCACATCCTGACCAGGGCTCCAACCACCTACCTACTGCCGAGGACCAACGGAACAAACACGCGCACACACACAAACACACGCCCGCCTGCACACCCTCCTCTCGCTCGCCAGTCACCTGTGGCCTGACCTTTTCCGTCCGCCCGCTCTTCCTCTTTCGGGCGTGTCCGGGATCCCTTGCAGGAAGAGGCCACTTGCTGCTTCTCACGGGGAAGCTTCAACTCAAATCTGGAAATGACAAGACGCCACGGTGAAGAGAAGGCACCACTTCCCCTTTGCCTCCTGCCGGCCTTGTACTCAGAAAGAAGGCCTTTCGGGGCACGTGGGGCCCTCCAGGCTCACCCAAGACATGCTTAGGTCACAAACACAGGCCCTGTATGGATCGGGTGCCTTCCACACGATGCCTTTCCTCGGCCAGCCACACACAGCACATTCGGGAACCTTGGCTTTTGGAAGCCTCACCCACGAGAAAGAGACCAGTCACAGGAAAATGTGGCCCCCATTCCTCTCTAGGCCTAAGATTGGTTAGCAGTGCCAAACACCGCCACTATTGCCTGTTCCACCCTGGGGAGACCCCCAGAGTCCCAAGTACTTGCAGACAGCAAGCTAGGAAAGAGTTGCTCCGCAGCAAGTCCTTCCTGAGGAGACAAGCTCCAGCAGGACGCTGCTACCAAGCACGAGCTGAGAAGCAAACGTACCGTGGCAACATGAAGACGCTTCTGGGACCCATGCGGAAAGCCGCGCTCCTTCTTCCTTTTACCACCAGGTGTCTCGTCCCTGGCGTCTGAAACAGACACCGAGGTACGTGAGAGCATGCCAGCGCCATTACTGCCTTGCTCCTAAAGGCAGCAAATCTTTCTTGGGCTCAGGGAAGATGCTGCCCCTGGGACACCCTGAAACAAAGCTGTCTTTCCAAATACTAGCCCTCAACGAGGAAAGCAGAAGATGCCCAGCTCAGAGTGCAGAAGGAGGAACACCGTTGCCAGGCGCTTTGCAAGGGCGAGACTCAAGACGGTCAAGGAGGACGCTCCTTCTCTCTGCCTGCAGACATCAGGCACAGGAGAAGGCGTGTGGTTCGCCAGGGTTTCTGCAGGCTGGCGTTTGCCTCTGGAAGGTCTTGCTCTGCCCCTTCTTGGAAAGACAACTCCTGGCTCAGGCGTGCTCTTAGCCCCACAGTGTCTCCAAGCATTCACATGCTTGCATCCATCGCGTGGAAGAGCAGAAAGAGCCGGCCCTTGCTCGGCCTCTGCCCGGTGGCTAAGACCTGCGGGTGCCAACTCCCTCATGGGGGTGCAAGCAGCTGGGCAGGGCCTGATGAGGGATCTTTGGGAACACAGCCTGACCCAAAGGCCCTGGCCCTGGCCCAGAGAACACGCTGGGCAGAGCCCCCCAAGACAGCAGCAGAGAGAAGGAAGAGACAGGCCCGGGAACCAGTGGCTGGGCTACAGCCTTCTTGCATCTCTCTGAGCAAATCTGCTGGCCCTCTGCAGGAGCGAGCCCTTCAGCTCTGACTGCTTTCACATCGCAGCTGCCTAAGGACACCTGGCAGCTTGCGCTCAAGGACAGGGCCCCACGAGAGAGCTGGGGAAGGGCGTTGGGCTGGCGCAAGGAGACATGCCAAGCAGCGGGCGGATGCACGCGTGGCCCAGAAGAGCCTCGCTCATGCCGCAAGGGCCTCCAGGGGCCCTGGGAAGGCCTGATTAGCGCCAGAGTCATCGACTTACCCCAGCAGAGCTTCTAGCAGCTTTCCAGTGCCATCCATGCTGAGGAGGAAGTCGTCATAAAACCTCATTGTCACTTCCTTCTTCCGTACAGAAAGAATGCCAATGCCCTTGAAGACAAAGTCCACGTCCTGTCTTTTTGACATGGCCCAGAAGAACGCCATCGCGGTCTCATGTATGGAACACTGCACCGTTGTCAAAGGCATGCGGGCACACACGGAGAGATTCTTGTACTGCAGAGGGACTATTCTTACGTCACCTAGACCGCAGCAAAAGACGAACAACGTCACCTCGGCAGCAGGCTCCAAGAACAAGGGGACGAGACTTTCTGGCAAGACGCTGCTGCTACAGAGCAGGCTCTTGAATCCCCTGCTGCAGCGCCTAGGAGCGGTTTATGGAGTCCCTCCTGGGAAGAGGCCGAGCACTCTGCAAACTCACGGGCTCAGGGGGGCAGCAGTCATTTGGCCAGGGCAGGAAGCAAAAGAAGAAAACTAACCATCCCGTAGGAACCCTTGACCGGAGGGCAGGACAAGGCGGGCAGATGGGTGCAGGGCCCACGACAAAGGGCCCGGCGCCACGCCATTGTGCCCTCTGGCTAAGCCGATGCCACGTCGATAGATACAAGGGCGAAGCAAAGTGCAAGGACGGCACCGCCGCCCGTAAGGACCATTCGGCCCCTCTGGCCCTTGGTAGCCAGCAAAAGTCTCCCTGCGCTGCTGGGGCCAGCGGCCTATCCCTCCCACGCACCCCGCTGCAGGCGTATTACTAGCAAAGCACACCCGGGGGCCCCTCTGAGCACCTGCTCCTGGCTGGCCTGTCCAGCTCAAACAAGCCAAAGTTGCTCTCAGGCCACTTTGAGGCGTTCAGCCATGTCTTCAGAGCAGTTGGCCTGCCCCTCAAGCTTGGGGCAAGGGCAGGCAAAGGTTTTTAACCTGTCTTCTTACCAGGAATGTCTTCTTGAGCGCCCCTGGCCTGGTATTCCTGGGCAACAACCTCCGAAATACGAAACATGGGTCTCCGAACGATCGAAAGCTCCCCGTTCACGGAGCACTCGGAGTGCTTCAGAACATAGAACACCCCCACTCCTAGTATCTTGACACCCTGAGAACAGCAGCAAAGAGGGAGAGAAGGAACAAGCATCAGTAGCCTGGAGACACAAAAACTGTCCGATGGCTTGCCAGAGCGTGGGGGCTGCTGCTCTGCGCCCTGCCCACCCCTAGCATGCCGAGGGCAAGATGGGCCACTTGGGAAAGCTTTGGAGAGAAAGCACATACTCCAGACCTTTCTTTCCTCTTGCTCCTCTGCTCTCCTCAAAAATCTCTTTGCACAAGCAACAGCAGAGACAACATTCCTCCCCTCCATACAGGTGGGGGGAGGGGGTGGCAGGGAGGGGAGCAGGGGGCATTTCCAACAGTGGGCACCAAGTCCTTGGCACTCTGTGGCACAGGGATGTCAGGGCCAGGCAAACCGCCAGCATTTCAGGAGGGGAGGAACAGGACACAAGACCCACCTTGTTCTCTGCCAAGCGCTCTAGAATGTATTCTGAGACGCTGTCCCAAATGCTAACAATCTCTGGAAAGCAAGGCAAAGAGGTATCATGCGCCAAGTCAGCAAGCTCACTACCTTTCAGCACCCCGCTCCCCAGGCAGGTGGCAAGTGCAGGTGAGATGAAACGTACCGCCACCCCAAGCCAAAACACGCAAGGCGCTCCCCAGGACGGCCCTTCCGGACCTCAGCCGCAAGGACACTGCAGGGACGCCTCCGCCCACTTCTAAGCAAGGCTCCTGTCCTTTCAGGTGGCCATGCCAAAGGGCGACCCACCCGCTCGGGAAACGGGGACTAGGTTCCCACAGCAGCGAGAAGACCGTGCAGTGCCTACCCACAGGAGTCACCCACGCTCAGGGCAGCCCCAGCTGCCTCCCCTGCAGGGACCATTTTCACCTCCATTCAACGCCTGCACACACACACGCTCTGCACGGCCACCCGAGCAGCCCCAGCCCTTTCAGCCAGCTGCCAGCTCAGGGCACGCAATCCCCACTGCGAGGCAACCCACGGCTTCTGCCTGCACGTGCCCTGGAAGGCACGGGCAGAGGAAGCTCCTCAGGACAACGAGCCAGCCGGCCCGGCTGCCAAACTCACCCCTGGGCTGCCAACGGTCGAGCGGCCTGCTCTCCCGTGCCACCCACTCGCCCTGCCCAGCCCTCCCCTACAGAGCCCAGCGCTTCCATTGCCTGTCTCGCAGCTCATACCGTCTACAGCCTTACCGTAACGGTTGAGATTCCTGAGCGTTGGAAACATGTCATGCCACAGTTTCGCCATCTTCGCGCCCCCTCGCGCTCAATGGGGCCCTGTAGCAGGAGGGTGACGAGGAAACTTCTCCTCCCAGGAGCCGCCTCCGCCTCCTCCTCTGCACTTCCCCAGGTAGGCTCCAGCGCTGTCGCGCGGCCTCCCTTCGCCCTCTCGGTGCGCTGCAAAGCAGCTCCTCCAGAGAAGAGCGGTGGCGAGAGCAGCCCCAGCACCTGCACGTGCCAAGGCCTCGCAGGGAAGTGTGGGCAGGGCTCGGGGGCCCCGTGGCGGGAGGGGAGCTGTGACTGTGATGCGGCATGTCCCACTGTGAGCCCAGCCCGTGTCACCAAGGGGCTCACAGGCACCCTTACCGTCCAAAGCATTTCTCTTGGGCCCACAGGAGGGGCAATTTCACAGCCCCAGAGCAGCCAGACCGCAAAGGGGTTTCAGCAGGTCTCCGCTCTGACCTCCTGCTGCAAGTGCGGCTGACCAGAGCAGACTTCCCAGGCCCGGGCGCCACTGAGGGGCCACTGGCTCCATGGATTCCCCCACCACCCCGGGCCCCGGGGCCAGTCCTCCACCACCCTTAGGCTACAGCGCTTTTCCCCGTCTCTCATGGCAATTGCCCCCACTGCCACTACTGCCATTGCCCATCCTCCCGGCCCCCCCCACCCGGCACCTCTGGGAAGGCTCTGCCTCCACCCTCTCACCCCCCTCCCGTTAGGCCCCTGCCGCCTGATCCTCTTGCGCCTTCTCTTCTCCCGGCTCAACAGCCCCACGCCCTCAGCCTCTCCTCGCACTGCTGGGCTCCAGCTGCCCACCAGCTCCCAGCCCGCCCCACAACGAACGGCTCCTCCAGGGCCACGCTCCCTTCCTGGTGTCCCTGCCCCCCTGCAGCTCCCCTCACGGGCCACAGTCCCCTCAGAGGCGCACCTCCTCTGGCATGAAGCGCCTCCTTCCAAAAGTACCTCTCCAGCCATGTCCCCAGCAACGGCTCCTTGCACGGCTCGCCTTCGCTTCCTTCTGCTTTTCTCCAGAAACACGCCTCTGCACCCTTCTCCTCACGAGTGCCCCTTCGTGTGGCCTCCTGTGGCTCCACGGAGGCCGCCCCCAGCTGCGGGATCTGCGGCCCTGCCGCCGCATGCCCCAGGCAGGGGCCGGGCCTCGGGCCTCGGTGCCCCGCTCCTCCCTCCCTCCCTCCCTCCCTCCCTGCCTGCCTGCCTGCCTGCCTGCCCGCCCGCTGCCCCAGCGTTGGGGGAAAGCCTTGCCCGGGCCCTGGGCGGCGCTGCGGGCTCCCTGCTGTGCCCAGAGCCCCCGGCCCCGCACGGGCAGCCCCGAGCAGCACGCCCAGGTGGCACTGCTTGCTGCGCAGTAAGGACTGGTGCCAGGGACTGTCGGGGATGGGGGAGGCCCCACTGCCCGCGGGGAGGCGGGAGGCAGGCAGTGTTGAGCCGGGGCCCGGCAGCCCACCGGGAGCTGGTGGGGGTGTGGGGCAGAGCCATAGCAAGGGAAGGGGCCAGAGTGCAGGAGGCAATCCCAGGTGCCCCCTCCACGAGCAGAGGGGCCTGGGAGAAGGCAGGGGGTCAGGGCCGGGCCGGGGGCTGGTGGCCGGGTGCTTGGCAGCGCCATGCTGACCTGCTCATGCCAGGGCATGGCTGCTTTGCGCCGATTGCAGGCAGTGTCCCCCCGCGGAGGAGCTGGCCCCTGCTGGCTTCCCCTTGGGCCATGCAGCTGCCTGCCAGTGCTCAAGGTCCCGCCGGGGCTCCAGCGACGCTGGGAGAGGTGCCGAGGGGGCACCGGCTGCTGCTAGCAACTTCCCGGGGACCCCTGAGGCAGTGGCTGGTGCTGAGGGAAGGGCAGCGGGCAAGGAGCCGCAGGCAGCACTTGTTTGACCCATGCGTTGCCTCTGCTTGCAGGCCACACTGCCCAAGGCATTGGGACTTGAGCGCGGCAGCCAGGCGAGGCAGGGCAGCTGCCGCTGAGGCAGCAGAGCCAAGCCCCAAGCCCCTCCGCTCGGTGAGGCTTGGGAAGGGCAGAGCTGGGAGAAGCTGGTGCCCCTCAAACCTCGTTCTCCCAGCAGAGCAGAGGGCACGTAAGGCAGCGCTTTCAGCCAGTGAAAATTGCTGGCTCATGCCTTCCTTTTTCAGAGGCCTGGTTTGCGCAAGGCCAGCGGTGCTGCCTGCCCACCAGTGCCCACCCAGGCTGCGGTCGGAGGAGACCTGCTCCTTGCATTGGTCCCGACCAGAGTTCGGCACCAGAAGACACAGCCCCTGAGGGGGCACCGCAGCACACAAGTGTGGCTTGGCATGCCTGGCTCACCAGCAGAAAGGGACCATGCAGACTAAGGTGGAGTCAATCAGCCAGAACGGAGCACAGAGCAACAATACAGTTGAAAACACAAAGCCTAGCTAAGTGTGTGTGAGGTTCCCCGTGGGGAGCCCCGTGATGCTTCTGGGGAGGCCTTGGGCAGGGAGGTGCCTCCTGCCGAGGCCCCCGGCAGCTGGGATGCCGGCTGCAGGGCTTTCGGCAGCTCCAGCTTCCCTCTTCCTGCCCTGCCAGGGGTGAAGGCCAGGCTGCCTGCAGGGATGGGCTACTGCCGCCCCCAGGCCTCCTGAGGAGGGGCAGTGCAGCCCCAAAACCGCCTTGCAAAGCCGGCAGCCCTGGGCGTGGGCTGAGGTGGGTGCCAGGGTGCACGCTGGAGCGCAGACTCTGGGATCCACAGGCCTCCAAGGCCAGGGCCTGCAGGGCCAGGGCAGGGATGACGAGGCTCTGGGGCTCTGACCCTGCAAGAGAGACCGCAGGAACACCTTGTGCTGGCCCTGGGCTGAGAGCAGAGGGGAGCAGGAGGCTTCGTGGCCTCCACGCCCCAAACCAACAGCAAATTTGTGCCCAAAAGCTCTCAGAGGAGGCTTCAGTCCCGGTTAGCTGCCCGTGTCCTGCACTGATTTCGTATGCTCAAACCTTGTGATGGGCAGAAGGCAACATGCTTGTACCCCAAGGCAGCCCCCTTTAGTGGCCAAGCCAAGGACCTGCTCTTAGCATCACTGCAGGAGTAACCGTCTAATTAAAGGCTTGCAATTAGCCCACCTCCAATTAGTGCACAGCAACTCAAACAAAGGGTCTTCTTAAAGGACAAGTCTCCTTAATGCAACCTAAATGGTCCTACGTTCCCTGTGCAGGGGCGACCCTTCTACATCCCCCACCGCCAAGGCTGCGGCGCGCATGGGCATGGGCATTGGCTTCAGGGTCCCAGCTCCTTCCTCAGTGGGAGGCGGCTGCTGCTGGTGGCTTCCTCCATCGCATAGTTGGGCTGACACTATTAAGCCTGCTCCTAATAGGCTCTCTTAAGGCTAATAATGTGGCATACATAGCCAACAAATGCTAGAAGGAGTCACCAAAACTAAAGCAGCACTTTAAAATGCAACTCCTACATTTAGCATCGAGGAAATAAGCCCCTCCACCTTACTCCCAATTTGACACTCTCGGGAGAGTGCTTTAGGGGATGCTAATGCGTGTTTTGCCCTTCCTTGCTCCAACACGGGTCAGGCTCAGCACAGTGGAGAGGGAAAGACTCTGGCGGGGCGGAGGGGGTGGGGTGCGAGCTTTGTGCTCGCCCAGGGCCCTGCACTGGCCCCCTCCTCTGTCCTGCCCCTGAACACCCCAGACTACGTTGGCTACAGTCGCCTGCTCCTTGCGAGGCCTTTGTGTTGACTCTGATGAGCCTTTGGGCGTTTCATGTCACTCTAGGAGCTGGAAGAGAGCCTGCCTCATGACACGGGGTTGCAAGGAGAGCCACTGGCCGTGGAAGAGGACTGCTTGCCTGGCCTCGCTCAGGAGTCCCATCCTGCCCACCCCGGGCATCTCTCTCTTTCCTGCCCGCTGACACGGTCTTTCTCCGGAGGGAAGCAGTGAGGCTACATCTCCGCACAGTGCTGGGTGGCCTGGGGAAGGCCGGGCACATGCCAAGCGGGGAGCTGGACACAGGTCTCCATCGAGTGCTGTCGGGGGGCTGGCACCGGTGCCTGGGGCACGTGTGCTCCAGGCACTTCCCAAATAAGCTCCACCGGTGCGGCCTCCTCTTCACCTGGATGTTGAGTTCCAGGGCCTCCTGCCACGCCTCCTCCAGCAGGAACAGGGCCTGCGCAGGCGTACTGCTTTCCTGCCCTTCAGCCTGCTCCTGGTTGCTGGGGAATGCAGGTGTGCGGGCATGTCCGGGTGTCCTGCCTCATTTCAGCAGGGTCACTTGCTCCTGCTGGTTCCTTCTGTGGCCCCACCTGGCCTCACAGAGCCCCACATCCTGCCCGTCAACCCCAAGGGGGACGCAAGGCCCTCAGCTCACCCAAGAGAGAACCCCCAACCTCCCTCTGCTCGTCCACCCACCCGCCTCAGCATATAGCACGGCCCAAGGCCCATCCCTGGGCCCTGGCACTGTCACGGTCCCTCTCCTGACCACAGGACCCACTGGCGCTGGTGAGTGCCCAAGCAGTTAGGCCGCTGTCTTTTCTCCCACGGCCAGTGACTTGCAGGGCTGTGCAGGACCCAGGAGTCCTGCTGGCCTGTCCCTCCATAACGTACCAGGGGCAGGGAGTCGCAGAGCTGCACCTCGGAGGTGCTCTGGGGCCTAGCAAGTGCAGGGGACCGGAGGGGGCCTGGGAGCATGCCTGGGGCCACTGGCACATCAGGACAGGGCAGGAGCCCAGGAGGGAGAATCCAAGCACACGGGTAGCAGGCCCGGCCGGCCCTGCCGAGCTCCACTGGGTTGAAGAGCGGCCCAGCAGGGGCTGTGCAGGGCGGGGAAATGGGGACTGCTCCCCAGCCTCACAGCCCCAGCCTGCGGGGCTGAGGGGCTGCCCTGGCCCACAGGGCCCTGGCCCACGCGTTTGCACATGGGAAGGGAGGCATCTGCACCTCCAGGCAGCAGTCAGCGGCTGGCAGGGTAGGGAGACTACGGGCCCTGCGGCAGATGAGCAGAGCCCGTGGGAGCACAAGGAGCAGCCGAGGGCTGACGGAGGCCCAGGGACAAGCACGGCTCATCCCAGCTTTGCCTGCCTGGAGAGCCCTGCAGCTGCAGCAAAAAGCCAGGCATCTGCGCTCCCAGGTGGCCGGCCGCACCGCTCCACCCCACAGCAACTCCCTCCTTTGCCCTTCACCCTTCCCCATGCAACCCTGAGAAGGGCTCCAGCGTCCCTGCACACCAGCCCTCAGAGCACCCCTGGGGCTGTGGGCACGTCAGGTGCAGCTGTGTCCTGGCCACCATGGTGTGCACCGTGCAGTGTCTCTGTGCGTGTGGAGAGCGCGGGCGCGTGTGCGGATGCGTGTGCAGCGTCAATGGTGTGCCGGGCTGGCGCACGTGCACTGTGCAGGTGCAGGCCTGGCTGTGCGGGAGGGTCTTGGTGAGTGAGAGGTGTGAGCTGTGTGCGTAGCCGTCCTGTGGAGGGTAATGAAGGAAGGGGCATGTGTCTGTGCGTGTGTCTGTGCGCTGTGCTGAGAACGGGTTAGGCGGTGGTGTGCATGCACGTGCACTCTGTGGCGCGCGTGCCTGCATGCTGCGGCCCGTGTGTGGGCGATATTCTGTTCAGGCTCTACAAAATAACTGGAGGAGCACATGGGTTTGTACAGCTCTTCCTTTCATCTTTCAGGAGCACGCTTCCAGACTTCGCCGCAATAGTCACGTTTCCTCTGCACCACCAGCAAGTCCTGGTCCCTTTCCCTTTGAGCCTGGAGAGTCATCCGCTGCCCAGGGCTAGGGCACGGAAAAGGAACCGTTTGGTTTCAGGCACAGGCAGAAGGGCACGGAAATGCTGCAGGCCTAGCGCAGGGCACATCTTCTGGCCTCTGCCTCTGCTGGCATTCCTATGCTTTCTCGGATGGGCGAGGGGCCCCCTGGGGTGCGAGGCAAGGACATGACCACATGACTACCACGGGCAGGTAATCAGCCTGCACAGGAGTCAGGCGCGGGATGAGACTTTGGCCCAAACTGGCATCAAAGCACACGGCAAGGCCTCCACGTGTGGAGACTTGGGGAGGCAAGGACGGAGCGTGCCTTTGGAAAAGGGAGAGCCAAAGCGTCGCTCCAGGAATCCTGTCACCTTGGGTAGCCCCCGTGTTCTGGTCCCACCTGGGAATCCTACCCCTGAGAGCCCAACACCTGCCCCTGGGCTGGAAGGCTGCCTGCTCCCAGGCCACAGCCTCCAAAGCCTGTTGCTCTCCCTCGACGGGTGCCAGAAAAAGACCCCCCCCCCTCCCCTCCTCTGGGCTCCTCCTGGGTGTGGAAGGAAGGCCAGTGCAGGGGAAGGCAAAACAGCACCCCCAGCTGGAGAAATTTACCAGAGGAAGCGCTTCTCTTGGGAATTCCTCTGCCGATTCAGCTCTACCCTCTGCTTCCACTCTTCCCGACGCGCTTGGTAAGTCTCCAAGACTTGCAGGGTGTGGCTTGCTCGTACAGAAAGCTGCCTGCAAGAGCAGGGAAAAAGTTCCCTCTCCCCTTCTGGCTGAGGCCCTCCTGCCTCTCCCCTCCACCAGCCCCTGCACACCCGCTCCCGCTGGCGGTGCCCGCAGCCTTCAACTTGCCCCATGCAGCTTGGGGCTGCCTGGCATCGGGGCCTTGCCCAAGGCATTGCCACGTCAACAGAAATCAGGGGACACCATACCCAGCCCCATGGCTCAGGAACTGCGCTTCCTCACACCTCGGACAGGTGCTGCCACTGCACCTTTCCAGGCCGGGGCCGGGGCCGGGGCCCGGGCCCGGGCCCGGGCACACTTACTCTTTGTGCAGCCGCGGCAGTCTCTCGGGCTTCCTCTTCTCTGCTCGGGGCACGAAGGCAGCAGTGCTCGCCTCTTTCCCAAGCGGGGGCCCTGGTGAGGCTGGCCGAACCTCCGGCAGTGGTTCAGCATGCCGCCAAGCCTGCGTTGGCGCCAGAGGACAACTCTGAAGCTGCTTCTCACCTCCCTCACGTGCTCTCAACTCTCAGCACGGGGAGAAGCCAGCCACTACAGGGCCTGTGCGTCCCCCCAGCACACTTGTGTCTGCTTTGCCCTCAGAAAGCCCCATGAGGAGCACAGCGCCAGGCAGGGACCCTGCACTCGTAGCCTGGCCACGCTTCACCACACTTCCCTGCTGGCCCCTCTGCTTACCTGTGCTGCCTTGTGCTGATGCCCGCAAGCAGGAATTGCAGTTCGAGGTCTGCCTTGAGCAGGTTCTTCCTGCTTGCCGTCCTCTTCCGCCTTAGAGGAGCTCTCCCGAATTGTCTGCAGCCGGCTAAAAACACACAAGCCGCGTGAGCTGATTGGAGTTCCGGGTGAGGCTGTTCTGCATCTTGCGCTCACAAGCGGCTCGGGGCCAGCCTCTGCAGCACAAGGCAGTTCTGCTGGAGCATTTGGTGTAGCTGAGTCCTTGTGTTCATGTCAACAGTGAGGAAAGAAAGCCTTGAGCTGCAGCACTGGCAGCGGGCCCAGGAGGCCCTAAGGAAAGCTCGGGATGCCCAGGTGTGGGCCCTCTCTGGGTGGCACAAGGGGAAAACCAATGCCGTTTGCAGCACCCAGAGCCTGCAGAGACCACTAGCCACCTCCTGCCAAAGGCACTGAAGTCAGGGACGTGCTCAGAAAGACTCTGTTTTGGGGTGAAACGGGACTATTAGTGGGGGAGCCACTGTCGGGGAAGGAGGAAGTGTACTAGGCACACAAGCAAGCCCGGCATGCAGTTCTCTCTGGTATGTAGTTCTCTCTGGCACTCCTCCTGTGCCAGACAACCGCCACACCCCTGCCCCTGCCACCCCAGCCCAACAACCTTCGGAAGAAATTCACAGGCATTACGTCCAACCTAAAAAGCAGGGAAAACAGACCCTACTCTCTGCTGCTGGGGCAGGGGCTTCTGACTTTCACATTCCTCTGAGAAGTGCTCTCATTCCCACTGCAACCAAAGGAGGGCCCTTCACACCCATAGGGGAGCAGAAAAACACCCGCCACTGCTGCAGTACTTCTTGCATCAACGCCAGTCCCTGGGACACCACTTGACAACCTCACAGACTTCATACCCACAGAGCGTACAGAAACAGAAACAGCTCCCTCCCTCCCAGAAGCCCAAAAGCACACGGCCACCCGCATGCTTTGCTCCAAGAGCCTCACCTGGCAGCTGGCTTGTTTCCCCTGCTTTCCCATGCCTTTCCTCCCTTCCAGCTGGCCCCAGAGAACGGGGGTGGAGAAAGCCTTTCTCGAGACAGGAGGCGCCCACCACAAGCACTGCCTGGAAGTAGCAAGGCAGAGGAGGCTCCTCAGCAAGCATCGTTCTTTGTCACCATTTGAACAAGAAGGACAGGCAGCTGTGCTCCAGCATCGGACCAAAGAGCCCAATTCCCTTGGAGCTTTGCTCCCAAGCAGGTCTTAGGCCCTTGCTGGCGCACGATCGCGTCCAGCCTTTCCTTTCTGCAGGGCAGTCTTCTGCCCTAGAGTTCTGTGCTGCTTCTACTGCTTTCTCTAGCCCTTAGGCTTCAAAAAGGGGACATGGCTGGCAGGTCCTGGGGACCTCATGCTACTCTCTCCTTTGGCGTGGCTGCAGGCTGGAGGGCAGAGTGTCACACGAGAAGGGGAACAGATTCCTGCCCATCTCTAAGGCGCTCACATGCACAGACTTGCAAGCTAGAGCAGGGCCCCGAGTGCCAGGGCAAAGTGCCCCTCAGCAGTGGCAGCTGCAGTTGGAGCTGCACAACTGCCCCGAGAGCCCCTTCCAGGAGGAGTGCCCCCAGATCTGTCGTGATGAGCAAAGAGAGGCACAGGAGAAGCAGGCCACTAGGCCAGGCACGGCATGTTAAGCTTGCCTCCAGCCCCTCCGCTGCACAGGACAAAAGGAAAACAAACACACCTCTCTCACCAGCCAGCTGGCACTTTACCTTTTCCCTCAGTCTGCTTGTTCTGCTCCCTGTCTTTTGCCGGCCCGCCTTTGGCAGCCTCCCGACACCCTCCGGAGGAAGATGCTGGTCGCACAGGCACAGGCGTGATGACCTCACCCTCACTCCTGGAAACAAGAAAGGGACGAGAGAGACGCTGACAGCAGAGCCTTGCAGAAACCTCCTCTACATGCTTGCCCTCCATCTAGAAAGAGAAAGTCACCAAAAGACTTGTTGGCCGCCCTTCACGTTGCAGTCGGACAGAGTCTACGCAAGAAACAACCCCTTCAAAGAACTCCAAGAGCACAAGGTCACCCTCAGCCTTTTCTCCAAGAGCCTCACCTGGCAGGCAACTTCCTTCCTTTGCTTTTCCACTCCTCCTGCTTTCTCCCCCCAGCACCAGGTGACGCAGGTGGCAAAGGCCTTTCTTGAGCAAGCAGGCACGCAGCAGGAGCACTCCCTGCAGGCAGGAAAGGAGAAGGCTCTGCAGAAAGCGTCTTTGGGAGCACTTGGTCCAGAAGGACAGGCAGATCTGCTCCAGCACCGCATCAAACAGCCTGATCCCCCGGGAGCCGCGCTCTCTAAGAGCTCTTGCTCCCTAGCACGTCCTTGGCACACCTTAGCAGCCTCTTAGCAGTCCACCTTAGCAGCCTCTTAGCAGTCCTCTCCAGGCAATCTTGCTCCCCACCTTCACACGCCCGGCATCCGCCAGAGAGGCAGACCCCCTCCAGCACTGACACCTCGGGCCCAAATGTCCTAAAGCGAAAGAGGAGCTTGCGCTGGCCACCAGGGCGCAGCACCCCGGGGCAAAACTCTCCCAGGCAGCACATCCTGACCAGGGCTCCAACCACCTACCTACTGCCGAGGACCAACGGAACAAACACGCGCACACACACAAACACACGCCCGCCTGCACACCCTCCTCTCGCTCGCCAGTCACCTGTGGCCTGACCTTTTCCGTCCGCCCGCTCTTCCTCTTTCGGGCGTGTCCGGGATCCCTTGCAGGAAGAGGCCACTTGCTGCTTCTCACGGGGAAGCTTCAACTCAAATCTGGAAATGACAAGACGCCACGGTGAAGAGAAGGCACCACTTCCCCTTTGCCTCCTGCCGGCCTTGTACTCAGAAAGAAGGCCTTTCGGGGCACGTGGGGCCCTCCAGGCTCACCCAAGACATGCTTAGGTCACAAACACAGGCCCTGTATGGATCGGGTGCCTTCCACACGATGCCTTTCCTCGGCCAGCCACACACAGCACATTCGGGAACCTTGGCTTTTGGAAGCCTCACCCACGAGAAAGAGACCAGTCACAGGAAAATGTGGCCCCCATTCCTCTCTAGGCCTAAGATTGGTTAGCAGTGCCAAACACCGCCACTATTGCCTGTTCCACCCTGGGGAGACCCCCAGAGTCCCAAGTACTTGCAGACAGCAAGCTAGGAAAGAGTTGCTCCGCAGCAAGTCCTTCCTGAGGAGACAAGCTCCAGCAGGACGCTGCTACCAAGCACGAGCTGAGAAGCAAACGTACCGTGGCAACATGAAGACGCTTCTGGGACCCATGCGGAAAGCCGCGCTCCTTCTTCCTTTTACCACCAGGTGTCTCGTCCCTGGCGTCTGAAACAGACACCGAGGTACGTGAGAGCATGCCAGCGCCATTACTGCCTTGCTCCTAAAGGCAGCAAATCTTTCTTGGGCTCAGGGAAGATGCTGCCCCTGGGACACCCTGAAACAAAGCTGTCTTTCCAAATACTAGCCCTCAACGAGGAAAGCAGAAGATGCCCAGCTCAGAGTGCAGAAGGAGGAACACCGTTGCCAGGCGCTTTGCAAGGGCGAGACTCAAGACGGTCAAGGAGGACGCTCCTTCTCTCTGCCTGCAGACATCAGGCACAGGAGAAGGCGTGTGGTTCGCCAGGGTTTCTGCAGGCTGGCGTTTTGCCTCTGGAAGGTCTTGCTCTGCCCCTTCTTGGAAAGACAACTCCTGGCTCAGGCGTGCTCTTAGCCCCACAGTGTCTCCAAGCATTCACATGCTTGCATCCATCGCGTGGAAGAGCAGAAAGAGCCGGCCCTTGCTCGGCCTCTGCCCGGTGGCTAAGACCTGCGGGTGCCAACTCCCTCATGGGGGTGCAAGCAGCTAGGCAGGGCCTGATGAGGGATCTTTGGGAACACAGCCTGACCCAAAGGCCCTGGCCCTGGCCCAGAGAACACGCTAGGCAGAGCCCCCCAAGACAGCAGCAGAGAGAAGGAAGAGACAGGCCTGGGAACCAGTGGCTGGGCTACAGCCTTCTTGCATCTCTCTGAGCAAATCTGCTGGCCCTCTGCAGGAGCGAGCCCTTCAGCTCTGACTGCTTTCACATCGCAGCTGCCTAAGGACACCTGGCAGCTTGCGCTCAAGGACAGGGCCCCACGAGAGAGCTGGGGAAGGGCGTTGGGCTGGCGCAAGGAGACATGCCAAGCAGCGGGCGGATGCACGCGTGGCCCAGAAGAGCCTCGCTCATGCCGCAAGGGCCTCCAGGGGCCCTGGGAAGGCCTGATTAGCGCCAGAGTCATCGACTTACCCCCAGCAGAGCTTCTAGCAGCTTTCCAGTGCCATCCATGCTGAGGAGGAAGTCGTCATAAAACCTCATTGTCACTTCCTTCTTCCGTACAGAAAGAATGCCAATGCCCTTGAAGACAAAGTCCACGTCCTGTCTTTTTGACATGGCCCAGAAGAACGCCATCGCGGTCTCATGTATGGAACACTGCACCGTTGTCAAAGGCATGCGGGCACACACGGAGAGATTCTTGTACTGCAGAGGGACTATTCTTACGTCACCTAGACCGCAGCAAAAGACGAACAACGTCACCTCGGCAGCAGGCTCCAAGAACAAGGGGACAAGACTTTCTGGCAAGACGCTGCTGCTACAGAGCAGGCTCTTGAATCCCCTGCTGCAGCGCCTAGGAGCGGTTTATGGAGTCCCTCCTGGGAAGAGGCCGAGCACTCTGCAAACTCACGGGCTCAGGGGGGCAGCAGTCATTTGGCCAGGGCAGGAAGCAAAAGAAGAAAACTAACCATCCCGTAGGAACCCTTGACCGGAGGGCAGGACAAGGCGGGCAGATGGGTGCAGGGCCCACGACAAAGGGCCCGGCGCCACGCCATTGTGCCCTCTGGCTAAGCCGATGCCACGTCGATAGATACAAGGGCGAAGCAAAGTGCAAGGACGGCACTGCCGCCCGTAAGGACCATTCGGCCCCTCTGGCCCTTGGTAGCCAGCAAAAGTCTCCCTGCGCTGCTGGGGCCAGCGGCCTATCCCTCCCACGCACCCCGCTGCAGGCGTATTACTAGCAAAGCACACCCGGGGGCCCCTCTGAGCACCTGCTCCTGGCTGGCCTGTCCAGCTCAAACAAGCCAAAGTTGCTCTCAGGCCACTTTGAGGCGTTCAGCCATGTCTTCAGAGCAGTTGGCCTGCCCCTCAAGCTTGGGACAAGGGCAGGCAAAGGTTTTTAACCTGTCTTCTTACCAGGAATGTCTTCTTGAGCGCCCCTGGCCTGGTATTCCTGGGCAACAACCTCCGAAATACGAAACATGGGTCTCCGAACGATCGAAAGCTCCCCGTTCACGGAGCACTCGGAGTGCTTCAGAACATAGAACACCCCCACTCCTAGTATCTTGACACCCTGAGAACAGCAGCAAAGAGGGAGAGAAGAAACAAGCATCAGTAGCCTGGAGACACAAAAACTGTCCGATGGCTTGCCAGAGCGTGGGGGCTGCTGCTCTGCGCCCTGCCCACCCCTAGCATGCCGAGGGCAAGATGGGCCACTTGGGAAAGCTTTGGAGAGAAAGCACATACTCCAGACCTTTCTTTCCTCTTGCTCCTCTGCTCTCCTCAAAAATCTCTTTGCACAAGCAACAGCAGAGACAACATTCCTCCCCTCCATACAGGTGGCGGGAGGGGGTGGCGGGGAGGGGAGCAGGGGGCATTTCCAACAGTGGGCACCAAGTCCTTGGCACTCTGTGGCACAGGGATGTCAGGGCCAGGCAAACCGCCAGCATTTCAGGAGGGGAGGAACAGGACACAAGACCCACCTTGTTCTCTGCCAAGCGCTCTAGAATGTATTCTGAGACGCTGTCCCAAATGCTAACAATCTCTGGAAAGCAAGGCAAAGAGGTATCATGCGCCAAGTCAGCAAGCTCACTACCTTTCAGCACCCCGCTCCCCAGGCAGGTGGCAAGTGCAGGTGAGATGAAACGTACCGCCACCCCAAGCCAAAACACGCAAGGCGCTCCCCAGGACGGCCCTTCCGGACCTCAGCCGCAAGGACACTGCAGGGACGCCTCCGCCCACTTCTAAGCAAGGCTCCTGTCCTTTCAGGTGGCCATGCCAAAGGGCGACCCACCCGCTCGGGAAACGGGGACTAGGTTCCCACAGCAGCGAGAAGACCGTGCAGTGCCTACCACAGGAGTCACCCACGCTCAGGGCAGCCCCAGCTGCCTCCCCTGCAGGGACCATTTTCACCTCCATTCAACGCCTGCACACACACACGCTCTGCACGGCCACCCGAGCAGCCCCAGCCCTTTCAGCCAGCTGCCAGCTCAGGGCACGCAATCCCCACTGCGAGGCAACCCACGGCTTCTGCCTGCACGTGCCCTGGAAGGCACGGGCAGAGGAAGCTCCTCAGGACAACGAGCCAGCCGGCCCGGCTGCCAAACTCACCCCTGGGCTGCCAACGGTCGAGTGGCCTGCTCTCCCGTGCCACCCACTCGCCCTGTCCAGCCCTCCCCTACAGAGCCCAGCGCTTCCATTGCCTGTCTCGCAGCTCATACCGTCTACAGCCTTACCATAACGGTTGAGATTCCTGAGCGTTGGAAACATGTCATGCCACAGTTTCGCCATCTTCGCGCCCCCTCACGCTCAATGGGGCCCTGTAGCAGGAGGGTGACGAGGAAACTTCTCTTCCCAGGAGCCGCCTCCTCCTCCTCCTCTGCACTTCCCCAGGTAGGCTCCAGCGCTGTCGCGCGGCCTCCCTTCGCCCTCTCGGTGCGCTGCAAAGCAGCTCCTCCAGAGAAGAGCGGTGGCGAGAGCAGCCCCAGCACCTGCACGTGCCAAGGCCTCGCAGGGAAGTGTGGGCAGGGCTCGGGGGCCCCGTGGCGGGAGGGGAGCTGTGACTGTGATGCGGCATGTCCCACTGTGAGCCCAGCCCGTGTCACCAAGGGGCTCACAGGCACCCTTACCGTCCAAAGCATTTCTCTTGGGCCCACAGGAGGGGCAATTTCACAGCCCCAGAGCAGCCAGACCGCAAAGGGGTTTCAGCAGGTCTCCGCTCTGACCTCCTGCTGCAAGTGCGGCTGACCAGAGCAGACTTCCCAGGCCCGGGCGCCACTGAGGGGCCACTGGCTCCATGGATTCCCCCACCACCCCGGGCCCCTGGGCCAGTGCTCCACCACCCTTAGGCTACAGCGCTTTTCCCCGTCTCTCATGGCAATTGCCCCCACTGCCACTACTGCCATTGCCCATCCTCCCGGCCCCCCCCACCCGGCACCTCTGGGAAGGCTCTGCCTCCACCCTCTCACCCCCCTCCCGTTAGGCCCCTGCCGCCTGATCCTCTTGTGCCTTCTCTTCTCCCAGCTCAACAGCCCCACGCCCTCAGCCTCTCCTCGCACTGCTGGGCTCCAGCTGCCCACCAGCTCCCAGCCCGCCCCACAACGAACGGCTCCTCCAGGGCCACGCTCCCTTCCTGGTGTCCCTGCCCCCCTGCAGCTCCCCCACGGGACACAGTCCCCTCAGAGGCGCACCTCCTCTGGCATGAAGCGCCTCCTTCCAAAAGTACCTCTCCAGCCATGTCCCCAGCAACGGCTCCTTGCACGGCTCGCCTTCGCTTCCTTCTGCTTTTCTCCAGAAACACGCCTCTGCACCCTTCTCCTCACGAGTGCCCCTTCGTGTGGCCTCCTGTGGCTCCACGGAGGCCGCCCCCAGCTGCGGGATCTGCGGCCCTGCCGCCGCATGCCCCAGGCAGGGGCCGGGCCTCGGGCCTCGGTGCCCCGCTCCTCCCTCCCTCCCTCCCTGCCTGCCTGCCTGCCTGCCTGCCTGCCTGCCCGCCCGCTGCCCCAGCGTTGGGGGAAAGCCTTGCCCGGGCCCTGGGCGGCGCTGCGGGCTCCCTGCTGTGCCCAGAGCCCCCGGCCCCGCACGGGCAGCCCCGAGCAGCACGCCCAGGTGGCACTGCTTGCTGCGCAGTAAGGACTGGTGCCAGGGACTGTCGGGGATGGGGGAGGCCCCACTGCCCGCGGGGAGGCGGGAGGCAGGCAGCGTTGAGCCGGGGCCCGGCAGCCCACCGGGAGCTGGTGGGGGTGTGGGGCAGAGCCATAGCAAGGGAAGGGGCCAGAGTGCAGGAGGCAATCCCAGGTGCCCCTTCCCCGAGCAGAGGGGCCTGGGAGAAGGCAGGGGGTCAGGGCCGGGCCGGGGGCTGGTGGCCGGGTGCTTGGCAGCGCCATGCTGACCTGCTCATGCCAGGGCATGGCTGCTTTGCGCCGATTGCAGGCAGTGTCCCCCCGCGGAGGAGCTGGCCCCTGCTGGCTTCCCCTTGGGCCATGCAGCTGCCTGCCAGTGCTCAAGGTCCCGCCGGGGCTCCAGCGACGCTGGGAGAGGTGCCGAGGGGGCACCGGCTGCTGCTAGCAACTTCCCGGGGACCCCTGAGGCAGTGGCTGGTGCTGAGGGAAGGGCAGCGGGCAAGGAGCCGCAGGCAGCACTTGTTTGACCCATGCGTTGCCTCTGCTTGCAGGCCACACTGCCCAAGGCATTGGGACTTGAGCGCGGCAGCCAGGCAAGGCAGGGCAGCTGCCGCTGAGGCAGCAGAGCCAAGCCCCAAGCCCCTCCGCTCGGTGAGGCTTGGGAAGGGCAGAGCTGGGAGAAGCTGGTGCCCCTCAAACCTCGTTCTCCCAGCAGAGCAGAGGGCACGTAAGGCAGCGCTTTCAGCCAGTGAAAATTGCTGGCTCATGCCTTCCTTTTTCAGAGGCCTGGTTTGCGCAAGGCCAGCGGTGCTGCCTGCCCACCAGTGCCCACCCAGGCTGCGGTCGGAGGAGACCTGCTCCTTGCAGTTCGGCACCAGAAGACACAGCCCCTGAGGGGGCACCGCAGCACACAAGTGTGGCTTGGCATGCCTGGCTCACCAGCAGAAAGGGACCATGCAGACTAAGGTGGAGTCAATCAGCCAGAATGGAGCACAGAGCAACAATACAGTTGAAAACACAAAGCCTAGCTAAGTGTGTGTGAGGTTCCCCGTGGGGAGCCCCGTGATGCTTCTGGGGAGGCCTTGGGCAGGGAGGTGCCTCCTGCCGAGGCCCCCGGCAGCTGGGATGCCGGCTGCAGGGCTTTCGGCAGCTCCAGCTTCCCTCTTCCTGCCCTGCCAGGGGTGAAGGCCAGGCTGCCTGCAGGGATGGGCTACTGCCGCCCTCAGGCCTCCTGAGGAGGGGCAGTGCAGCCCCAAAACCGCCTTGCAAAGCCGGTAGCCCTGGGCGTGGGCTGAGGTGGGTGCCAGGGTGCACGCTGGAGCGCAGACTCTGGGATCCACAGGCCTCCAAGGCCAGGGCCTGCAGGGCCAGGGCAGGGATGACGAGGCTGTGGGGCTCTGACCCTGCAAGAGAGACTGCAGGAACACCTTGTGCTGGCCCTGGGCTGAGAGCAGAGGGGAGCAGGAGGCTTCGTGGCCTCCACGCCCCAAACCAACAGCAAATTTGTGCCCAAAAGCTCTCAGAGGAGGCTTCAGTCCCGGTCAGCTGCCCGTGTCCTGCACTGATTTCGTATGCTCAAACCTTGTGATGGGCAGAAGGCAACATGCTTGTACCCCAAGGCAGCCCCCTTTAGTGGCCAAGCCAAGGACCTGCTCTTAGCATCACTGCAGGAGTAACCGTCTAATTAAAGGCTTGCAATTAGCCCACCTCCAATTAGTGCACAGCAACTCAAACAAAGGGTCTTCTTAAAGGACAAGTCTCCTTAATGCAACCTAAATGGTCCTACGTTCCCTGTGCAGGGGCGACCCTTCTAAATCCCCCACCGCCAAGGCTGCGGCGCGCATGGGCATGGGCATTGGCTTCAGGGTCCCAGCTCCTTCCTCAGTGGGAGGCGGCTGCTGCTGGTGGCTTCCTCCATCGCATAGTTGGGCTGACACTATTAAGCCTGCTCCTAATAGGCTCTCTTAAGGCTAATAATGTGGCATACATAGCCAACAAATGCTAGGAGTCACCAAAACTAAAGCAGCACTTTAAAATGCAACTCCTACATTTAGCATCGAGGAAATAAGCCCCTCCACCTTACTCCCAATTTGACACTCTCGGGAGAGTGCTTTAGGGGATGCTAATGCGTGTTTTGCCCTTCCTTGCTCCAACACGGGTCAGGCTCAGCACAGTGGAGAGGGAAAGACTCTGGCGGGGCGGAGGGGGTGGGGTGCGAGCTTTGTGCTCGCCCAGGGCCCTGCACTGGCCCCCTCCTCTGTCCTGCCCCTGAACATCCCAGACTACGTTGGCTACAGTCGCCTGCTCCTTGCCAGGCCTTTGTGTTGACTCTGATGAGCCTTTGGGCGTTTCATGTCACTCTAGGAGCTGGAAGAGAGCCTGCCTCATGACACGGGGTTGCAAGGAGAGCCACTGGCTGTGGAAGAGGACTGCTTGCCTGGCCTCGCTCAGGAGTCCCATCCTGCCCACCCCGGGCATCTCTCTCTTTCCTGCCCGCTGACACGGTCTTTCTCCGGAGGGAAGCAGTGAGGCTACATCTCCGCACAGTGCTGGGTGGCCTGGGGAAGGCCGGGCACATGCCAAGCGGGGAGCTGGACACAGGTCTCCACCGAGTGCTGTCGGGGGGCTGGCACCGGTGCCTGGGGCACGTGTGCTCCAGGCACTTCCCAAATAAGCTCCACCGGTGCGGCCTCCTCTTCACCTGGATGTTGAGTTCCAGGGCCTCCTGCCACGCCTCCTCCAGCAGGAACAGGGCCTGCGCAGGCGTACTGCTTTCCTGCCCTTCAGCCTGCTCCTGGTTGCTGGGGAATGCAGGTGTGCGGGCATGTCCGGGTGTCCTGCCTCATTTCAGCAGGGTCACTTGCTCCTGCTGGTTCCTTCTGTGGCCCCACCTGGCCTCACAGAGCCCCACATCCTGCCCGTCAACCCCAAGGGGGACGCAAGGCCCTCAGCTCACCCAAGAGAGAACCCCCAACCTCCCTCTGCTCGTCCACCCACCCACCTCAGCATATAGCATGGCCCAAGGCCCATCCCTGGGCCCTGGCACTGTCACGGTCCCTCTCCTGACCACAGGACCCACTGGCGCTGGTGAGTGCCCAAGCAGTTAGGCCGCTGTCTTTTCTCCCACGGCCAGTGACTTGCAGGGCTGTGCAGGACCCAGGAGTCCTGCTGGCCTGTCCCTCCATAACGTACCAGGGGCAGGGAGTCGCAGAGCTGCACCTCGGAGGTGCTCTGGGGCCTAGCAAGTGCAGGGGACCGGAGGGGGCCTGGGAGCATGCCTGGGGCCACTGGCACATCAGGACAGGGCAGGAGCCCAGGAGGGAGAATCCAAGCACACGGGTAGCAGGCCCGGCCGGCCCTGCCGAGCTCCACTGGGTTGAAGAGCGGCCCAGCAGGGGCTGTGCAGGGCGGGGAAATGGGGACTGCTCCCCAGCCTCACAGCCCCAGCCTGCGGGGCTGAGGGGCTGCCCTGGCCCACAGGGCCCTGGCACACGCGTTTGCACATGGGAAGGGAGGCATCTGCACCTCCAGGCAGCAGTCAGCGGCTGGCAGGGTAGGGAGACCACGGGCCCTGCGGCAGATGAGCAGAGCCCATGGGAGCACAAGGAGCAGCCAAGGGCTGACGGAGGCCCAGGGACAAGCACGGCTCATCCCAGCTTTGCCTGCCTGGAGAGCCCTGCAGCTGCAGCAAAAAGCCAGGCATCTGCGCTCCCAGGTGGCCGGCCGCACCGCTCCACCCCACAGCAACTCCCTCCTTTGCCCTTCACCCTTCCCCATGCAACCCTGAGAAGGGCTCCAGCGTCCCTGCACACCAGCCCTCAGAGCACCCCTGGGGCTGTGGGCACGTCAGGTGCAGCTGTGTCCTGGCCACCATGGTGTGCACCGTGCAGTGTCTCTGTGCGTGTGGAGAGCGCGGGCGCGTGTGCGGATGCGTGTGCAGCGTCAATGGTGTGCTGGGCTGGCGCACGAGCACTGTGCAGGTGCAGGCCTGGCTGTGCGGGAGGGTCTTGGTGAGTGAGAGGTGTGAGCTGTGTGCGTAGCCGTCCTGTGGAGGGTAATGAAGGAAGGGGCATGTGTCTGTGCGTGTGTCTGTGCGCTGTGCTGAGAACGGGTTAGGCGGTGGTGTGCATGCACGTGCACTCTGTGGCGCGCGTGCCTGCATGCTGCGGCCCGTGTGTGGGCGATATTCTGTTCAGGCTCTACAAAATAACTGGAGGAGCACATGGGTTTGTACAGCTCTTCCTTTCATCTTTCAGGAGCACGCTTCCAGACTTCGCCGCAATAGTCACGTTTCCTCTGCACCACCAGCAAGTCCTGGTCCCTTTCCCTTTGAGCCTGGAGAGTCATCCGCTGCCCAGGGCTAGGGCATGGAAAAGGAACCGTTTGGTTTCAGGCACAGGCAGAAGGGCACGGAAATGCTGCAGGCCTAGCGCAGGGCACATCTTCTGGCCTCTGCCTCTGCTGGCATTCCTATGCTTTCTCGGATGGGCGAGGGGCCCCCTGGGGTGCGAGGCAAGGACATGACCACATGACTACCACGGGCAGGTAATCAGCCTGCACAGGAGTCAGGCGCGGGATGAGACTTTGGCCCAAACTGGCATCAAAGCACAGGGCAAGGCCTCCACGTGTGGAGACTTGGGGAGGCAAGGACGGAGCGTGCCTTTGGAAAAGGGAGAGCCAAAGCGTCGCTCCAGGAATCCTGTCACCTTGGGTAGCCCCCGTGTTCTGGTCCCACCTGGGAATCCTACCCCTGAGAGCCCAACACCTGCCCCTGGGCTGGAAGGCTGCCTGCTCCCAGGCCACAGCCTCCAAAGCCTGTTGCTCTCCCTCGACGGGTGCCAGAAAAAGACCCCCCCCCCTCCCCTCCTCTGGGCTCCTCCTGGGTGTGGAAGGAAGGCCAGTGCAGGGGAAGGCAAAACAGCACCCCCAGCTGGAGAAATTTACCAGAGGAAGCGCTTCTCTTGGGAATTCCTCTGCCGATTCAGCTCTACCCTCTGCTTCCACTCTTCCCGACGCGCTTGGTAAGTCTCCAAGACTTGCAGGGTGTGGCTTGCTCGTACAGAAAGCTGCCTGCAAGAGCAGGGAAAAAGTTCCCTCTCCCCTTCTGGCTGAGGCCCTCCTGCCTCTCCCCTCCACCAGCCCCTGCACACCCGCTCCCGCTGGCGGTGCCCGCAGCCTTCAACTTGCCCCATGCAGCTTGGGGCTGCCTGGCATCGGGGCCTTGCCCAAGGCATTGCCACGTCAACAGAAATCAGGGGACACCATACCCAGCCCCATGGCTCAGGAACTGCGCTTCCTCACACCTCGGACAGGTGCTGCCACTGCACCTTTCCAGGCCGGGGCCGGGGCCGGGGCCCGGGCCCGGGCCCGGGCACACTTACTCTTTGTGCAGCCGCGGCAGTCTCTCGGGCTTCCTCTTCTCTGCTCGGGGCACGAAGGCAGCAGTGCTCGCCTCTTTCCCAAGCGGGGGCCCTGGTGAGGCTGGCCGAACCTCCGGCAGTGGTTCAGCATGCCGCCAAGCCTGCGTTGGCGCCAGAGGACAACTCTGAAGCTGCTTCTCACCTCCCTCACGTGCTCTCAACTCTCAGCACGGGGAGAAGCCAGCCACTACAGGGCCTGTGCGTCCCCCCAGCACACTTGTGTCTGCTTTGCCCTCAGAAAGCCCCATGAGGAGCACAGCGCCAGGCAGGGACCCTGCACTCGTAGCCTGGCCACGCTTCACCACACTTCCCTGCTGGCCCCTCTGCTTACCTGTGCTGCCTTGTGCTGATGCCCGCAAGCAGGAATTGCAGTTCGAGGTCTGCCTTGAGCAGGTCCTTCCTGCTTGCCGTCCTCTTCCGCCTTAGAGGAGCTCTCCCGAATTGTCTGCAGCCGGCTAAAAACACACAAGCCGCGTGAGCTGATTGGAGTTCCGGGTGAGGCTGTTCTGCATCTTGCGCTCACAAGCGGCTCGGGGCCAGCCTCTGCAGCACAAGGCAGTTCTGCTGGAGCATTTGGTGTAGCTGAGTCCTTGTGTTCATGTCAACAGTGAGGAAAGAAAGCCTTGAGCTGCAGCACTGGCAGCGGGCCCAGGAGGCCCTAAGGAAAGCTCGGGATGCCCAGGTGTGGGCCCTCTCTGGGTGGCACAAGGGGAAAACCAATGCCGTTTGCAGCACCCAGAGCCTGCAGAGACCACTAGCCACCTCCTGCCAAAGGCACTGAAGTCAGGGACGTGCTCAGAAAGACTCTGTTTTGGGGTGAAACGGGACTATTAGTGGGGGAGCCACTGTCGGGGAAGGAGGAAGTGTACTAGGCACACAAGCAAGCCCGGCATGTAGTTCTCTCTGGTATGTAGTTCTCTCTGGCACTCCTCCTGTGCCAGACAACCGCCACACCCCTGCCCCTGCCACCCCAGCCCAACAACCTTCGGAAGAAATTCACAGGCATTACGTCCAACCTAAAAAGCAGGGAAAACAGACCCTACTCTCTGCTGCTGGGGCAGGGGCTTCTGACTTTCACATTCCTCTGAGAAGTGCTCTCATTCCCACTGCAACCAAAGGAGGGCCCTTCACACCCATAGGGGAGCAGAAAAACACCCGCCACTGCTGCAGTACTTCTTGCATCAACGCCAGTCCCTGGGACACCACTTGACAACCTCACAGACTTCATACCCACAGAGCGTACAGAAACAGAAACAGCTCCCTCCCTCCCAGAAGCCCAAAAGCACACGGCCACCCGCATGCTTTGCTCCAAGAGCCTCACCTGGCAGCTGGCTTGTTTCCCCTGCTTTCCCATGCCTTTCCTCCCTTCCAGCTGGCCCCAGAGAACGGGGGTGGAGAAAGCCTTTCTCGAGACAGGAGGCGCCCACCACAAGCACTGCCTGGAAGTAGCAAGGCAGAGGAGGCTCCTCAGCAAGCATCGTTCTTTGTCACCATTTGAACAAGAAGGACAGGCAGCTGTGCTCCAGCATCGGACCAAAGAGCCCAATTCCCTTGGAGCTTTGCTCCCAAGCAGGTCTTAGGCCCTTGCTGGCGCACGATCGCGTCCAGCCTTTCCTTTCTGCAGGGCAGTCTTCTGCCCTAGAGTTCTGTGCTGCTTCTACTGCTTTCTCTAGCCCTTAGGCTTCAAAAAGGGGACATGGCTGGCAGGTCCTGGGGACCTCATGCTACTCTCTCCTTTGGCGTGGCTGCAGGCTGGAGGGCAGAGTGTCACACGAGAAGGGGAACAGATTCCTGCCCATCTCTAAGGCGCTCACATGCACAGACTTGCAAGCTAGAGCAGGGCCCCGAGTGCCAGGGCAAAGTGCCCCTCAGCAGTGGCAGCTGCAGTTGGAGCTGCACAACTGCCCCGAGAGCCCCTTCCAGGAGGAGTGCCCCCAGATCTGTCGTGATGAGCAAAGAGAGGCACAGGAGAAGCAGGCCACTAGGCCAGGCACGGCATGTTAAGCTTGCCTCCAGCCCCTCCGCTGCACAGGACAAAAGGAAAACAAACACACCTCTCTCACCAGCCAGCTGGCACTTTACCTTTTCCCTCAGTCTGCTTGTTCTGCTCCCTGTCTTTTGCCGGCCCGCCTTTGGCAGCCTCCCGACACCCTCCGGAGGAAGATGCTGGTCGCACAGGCACAGGCGTGATGACCTCACCCTCACTCCTGGAAACAAGAAAGGGACGAGAGAGACGCTGACAGCAGAGCCTTGCAGAAACCTCCTCTACATGCTTGCCCTCCATCTAGAAAGAGAAAGTCACCAAAAGACTTGTTGGCCGCCCTTCACGTTGCAGTCGGACAGAGTCTACGCAAGAAACAACCCCTTCAAAGAACTCCAAGAGCACAAGGTCACCCTCAGCCTTTTCTCCAAGAGCCTCACCTGGCAGGCAACTTCCTTCCTTTGCTTTTCCACTCCTCCTGCTTTCTCCCCCCAGCACCAGGTGACGCAGGTGGCAAAGGCCTTTCTTGAGCAAGCAGGCACGCAGCAGGAGCACTCCCTGCAGGCAGGAAAGGAGAAGGCTCTGCAGAAAGCGTCTTTGGGAGCACTTGGTCCAGAAGGACAGGCAGATCTGCTCCAGCACCGCATCAAACAGCCTGATCCCCCGGGAGCCGCGCTCTCTAAGAGCTCTTGCTCCCTAGCACGTCCTTGGCACACCTTAGCAGCCTCTTAGCAGTCCACCTTAGCAGCCTCTTAGCAGTCCTCTCCAGGCAATCTTGCTCCCCACCTTCACACGCCCGGCATCCGCCAGAGAGGCAGACCCCCTCCAGCACTGACACCTCGGGCCCAAATGTCCTAAAGCGAAAGAGGAGCTTGCGCTGGCCACCAGGGCGCAGCACCCCGGGGCAAAACTCTCCCAGGCAGCACATCCTGACCAGGGCTCCAACCACCTACCTACTGCCGAGGACCAACGGAACAAACACGCGCACACACACAAACACACGCCCGCCTGCACACCCTCCTCTCGCTCGCCAGTCACCTGTGGCCTGACCTTTTCCGTCCGCCCGCTCTTCCTCTTTCGGGCGTGTCCGGGATCCCTTGCAGGAAGAGGCCACTTGCTGCTTCTCACGGGGAAGCTTCAACTCAAATCTGGAAATGACAAGACGCCACGGTGAAGAGAAGGCACCACTTCCCCTTTGCCTCCTGCCGGCCTTGTACTCAGAAAGAAGGCCTTTCGGGGCACGTGGGGCCCTCCAGGCTCACCCAAGACATGCTTAGGTCACAAACACAGGCCCTGTATGGATCGGGTGCCTTCCACACGATGCCTTTCCTCGGCCAGCCACACACAGCACATTCGGGAACCTTGGCTTTTGGAAGCCTCACCCACGAGAAAGAGACCAGTCACAGGAAAATGTGGCCCCCATTCCTCTCTAGGCCTAAGATTGGTTAGCAGTGCCAAACACCGCCACTATTGCCTGTTCCACCCTGGGGAGACCCCCAGAGTCCCAAGTACTTGCAGACAGCAAGCTAGGAAAGAGTTGCTCCGCAGCAAGTCCTTCCTGAGGAGACAAGCTCCAGCAGGACGCTGCTACCAAGCACGAGCTGAGAAGCAAACGTACCGTGGCAACATGAAGACGCTTCTGGGACCCATGCGGAAAGCCACGCTCCTTCTTCCTTTTACCACCAGGTGTCTCGTCCCTGGCGTCTGAAACAGACACCGAGGTACGTGAGAGCATGCCAGCGCCATTACTGCCTTGCTCCTAAAGGCAGCAAATCTTTCTTGGGCTCAGGGAAGATGCTGCCCCTGGGACACCCTGAAACAAAGCTGTCTTTCCAAATACTAGCCCTCAACGAGGAAAGCAGAAGATGCCCAGCTCAGAGTGCAGAAGGAGGAACACCGTTGCCAGGCGCTTTGCAAGGGCGAGACTCAAGACGGTCAAGGAGGACGCTCCTTCTCTCTGCCTGCAGACATCAGGCACAGGAGAAGGCGTGTGGTTCGCCAGGGTTTCTGCAGGCTGGCGTTTTGCCTCTGGAAGGTCTTGCTCTGCCCCTTCTTGGAAAGACAACTCCTGGCTCAGGCGTGCTCTTAGCCCCACAGTGTCTCCAAGCATTCACATGCTTGCATCCATCGCGTGGAAGAGCAGAAAGAGCCGGCCCTTGCTCGGCCTCTGCCCGGTGGCTAAGACCTGCGGGTGCCAACTCCCTCATGGGGGTGCAAGCAGCTAGGCAGGGCCTGATGAGGGATCTTTGGGAACACAGCCTGACCCAAAGGCCCTGGCCCTGGCCCAGAGAACACGCTAGGCAGAGCCCCCCAAGACAGCAGCAGAGAGAAGGAAGAGACAGGCCTGGGAACCAGTGGCTGGGCTACAGCCTTCTTGCATCTCTCTGAGCAAATCTGCTGGCCCTCTGCAGGAGCGAGCCCTTCAGCTCTGACTGCTTTCACATCGCAGCTGCCTAAGGACACCTGGCAGCTTGCGCTCAAGGACAGGGCCCCACGAGAGAGCTGGGGAAGGGCGTTGGGCTGGCGCAAGGAGACATGCCAAGCAGCGGGCGGATGCACGCGTGGCCCAGAAGAGCCTCGCTCATGCCGCAAGGGCCTCCAGGGGCCCTGGGAAGGCCTGATTAGCGCCAGAGTCATCGACTTACCCCCAGCAGAGCTTCTAGCAGCTTTCCAGTGCCATCCATGCTGAGGAGGAAGTCGTCATAAAACCTCATTGTCACTTCCTTCTTCCGTACAGAAAGAATGCCAATGCCCTTGAAGACAAAGTCCACGTCCTGTCTTTTTGACATGGCCCAGAAGAACGCCATCGCGGTCTCATGTATGGAACACTGCACCGTTGTCAAAGGCATGCGGGCACACACGGAGAGATTCTTGTACTGCAGAGGGACTATTCTTACGTCACCTAGACCGCAGCAAAAGACGAACAACGTCACCTCGGCAGCAGGCTCCAAGAACAAGGGGACAAGACTTTCTGGCAAGACGCTGCTGCTACAGAGCAGGCTCTTGAATCCCCTGCTGCAGCGCCTAGGAGCGGTTTATGGAGTCCCTCCTGGGAAGAGGCCGAGCACTCTGCAAACTCACGGGCTCAGGGGGGCAGCAGTCATTTGGCCAGGGCAGGAAGCAAAAGAAGAAAACTAACCATCCCGTAGGAACCCTTGACCGGAGGGCAGGACAAGGCGGGCAGATGGGTGCAGGGCCCACGACAAAGGGCCCGGCGCCACGCCATTGTGCCCTCTGGCTAAGCCGATGCCACGTCGATAGATACAAGGGCGAAGCAAAGTGCAAGGACGGCACCGCCGCCCGTAAGGACCATTCGGCCCCTCTGGCCCTTGGTAGCCAGCAAAAGTCTCCCTGCGCTGCTGGGGCCAGCGGCCTATCCCTCCCACGCACCCCGCTGCAGGCGTATTACTAGCAAAGCACACCCGGGGGCCCCTCTGAGCACCTGCTCCTGGCTGGCCTGTCCAGCTCAAACAAGCCAAAGTTGCTCTCAGGCCACTTTGAGGCGTTCAGCCATGTCTTCAGAGCAGTTGGCCTGCCCCTCAAGCTTGGGACAAGGGCAGGCAAAGGTTTTTAACCTGTCTTCTTACCAGGAATGTCTTCTTGAGCGCCCCTGGCCTGGTATTCCTGGGCAACAACCTCCGAAATACGAAACATGGGTCTCCGAACGATCGAAAGCTCCCCGTTCACGGAGCACTCGGAGTGCTTCAGAACATAGAACACCCCCACTCCTAGTATCTTGACACCCTGAGAACAGCAGCAAAGAGGGAGAGAAGAAACAAGCATCAGTAGCCTGGAGACACAAAAACTGTCCGATGGCTTGCCAGAGCGTGGGGGCTGCTGCTCTGCGCCCTGCCCACCCCTAGCATGCCGAGGGCAAGATGGGCCACTTGGGAAAGCTTTGGAGAGAAAGCACATACTCCAGACCTTTCTTTCCTCTTGCTCCTCTGCTCTCCTCAAAAATCTCTTTGCACAAGCAACAGCAGAGACAACATTCCTCCCCTCCATACAGGTGGGGGGAGGGGGTGGCAGGGAGGGGAGCAGGGGGCATTTCCAACAGTGGGCACCAAGTCCTTGGCACTCTGTGGCACAGGGATGTCAGGGCCAGGCAAACCGCCAGCATTTCAGGAGGGGAGGAACAGGACACAAGACCCACCTTGTTCTCTGCCAAGCGCTCTAGAATGTATTCTGAGACGCTGTCCCAAATGCTAACAATCTCTGGAAAGCAAGGCAAAGAGGTATCATGCGCCAAGTCAGCAAGCTCACTACCTTTCAGCACCCCGCTCCCCAGGCAGGTGGCAAGTGCAGGTGAGATGAAACGTACCGCCACCCCAAGCCAAAACACGCAAGGCGCTCCCCAGGACGGCCCTTCCGGACCTCAGCCGCAAGGACACTGCAGGGACGCCTCCGCCCACTTCTAAGCAAGGCTCCTGTCCTTTCAGGTGGCCATGCCAAAGGGCGACCCACCCGCTCGGGAAACGGGGACTAGGTTCCCACAGCAGCGAGAAGACCGTGCAGTGCCTACCACAGGAGTCACCCACGCTCAGGGCAGCCCCAGCTGCCTCCCCTGCAGGGACCATTTTCACCTCCATTCAACGCCTGCACACACACACGCTCTGCACGGCCACCCGAGCAGCCCCAGCCCTTTCAGCCAGCTGCCAGCTCAGGGCACGCAATCCCCACTGCGAGGCAACCCACGGCTTCTGCCTGCACGTGCCCTGGAAGGCACGGGCAGAGGAAGCTCCTCAGGACAACGAGCCAGCCGGCCCGGCTGCCAAACTCACCCCTGGGCTGCCAACGGTCGAGTGGCCTGCTCTCCCGTGCCACCCACTCGCCCTGTCCAGCCCTCCCCTACAGAGCCCAGCGCTTCCATTGCCTGTCTCGCAGCTCATACCGTCTACAGCCTTACCGTAACGGTTGAGATTCCTGAGCGTTGGAAACATGTCATGCCACAGTTTCGCCATCTTCGCGCCCCCTCACGCTCAATGGGGCCCTGTAGCAGGAGGGTGACGAGGAAACTTCTCTTCCCAGGAGCCGCCTCCTCCTCCTCCTCTGCACTTCCCCAGGTAGGCTCCAGCGCTGTCGCGCGGCCTCCCTTCGCCCTCTCGGTGCGCTGCAAAGCAGCTCCTCCAGAGAAGAGCGGTGGCGAGAGCAGCCCCAGCACCTGCACGTGCCAAGGCCTCGCAGGGAAGTGTGGGCAGGGCTCGGGGGCCCCGTGGCGGGAGGGGAGCTGTGACTGTGATGCGGCATGTCCCACTGTGAGCCCAGCCCGTGTCACCAAGGGGCTCACAGGCACCCTTACCGTCCAAAGCATTTCTCTTGGGCCCACAGGAGGGGCAATTTCACAGCCCCAGAGCAGCCAGACCGCAAAGGGGTTTCAGCAGGTCTCCGCTCTGACCTCCTGCTGCAAGTGCGGCTGACCAGAGCAGACTTCCCAGGCCCGGGCGCCACTGAGGGGCCACTGGCTCCATGGATTCCCCCACCACCCCGGGCCCCTGGGCCAGTGCTCCACCACCCTTAGGCTACAGCGCTTTTCCCCGTCTCTCATGGCAATTGCCCCCACTGCCACTACTGCCATTGCCCATCCTCCCGGCCCCCCCCACCCGGCACCTCTGGGAAGGCTCTGCCTCCACCCTCTCACCCCCCTCCCGTTAGGCCCCTGCCGCCTGATCCTCTTGTGCCTTCTCTTCTCCCAGCTCAACAGCCCCACGCCCTCAGCCTCTCCTCGCACTGCTGGGCTCCAGCTGCCCACCAGCTCCCAGCCCGCCCCACAACGAACGGCTCCTCCAGGGCCACGCTCCCTTCCTGGTGTCCCTGCCCCCCTGCAGCTCCCCCACGGGCCACAGTCCCCTCAGAGGCGCACCTCCTCTGGCATGAAGCGCCTCCTTCCAAAAGTACCTCTCCAGCCATGTCCCCAGCAACGGCTCCTTGCACGGCTCGCCTTCGCTTCCTTCTGCTTTTCTCCAGAAACACGCCTCTGCACCCTTCTCCTCACGAGTGCCCCTTCGTGTGGCCTCCTGTGGCTCCACGGAGGCCGCCCCCAGCTGCGGGATCTGCGGCCCTGCCGCCGCATGCCCCAGGCAGGGGCCGGGCCTCGGGCCTCGGTGCCCCGCTCCTCCCTCCCTCCCTCCCTGCCTGCCTGCCTGCCTGCCTGCCTGCCTGCCCGCCCGCTGCCCCAGCGTTGGGGGAAAGCCTTGCCCGGGCCCTGGGCGGCGCTGCGGGCTCCCTGCTGTGCCCAGAGCCCCCGGCCCCGCACGGGCAGCCCCGAGCAGCACGCCCAGGTGGCACTGCTTGCTGCGCAGTAAGGACTGGTGCCAGGGACTGTCGGGGATGGGGGAGGCCCCACTGCCCGCGGGGAGGCGGGAGGCAGGCAGCGTTGAGCCGGGGCCCGGCAGCCCACCGGGAGCTGGTGGGGGTGTGGGGCAGAGCCATAGCAAGGGAAGGGGCCAGAGTGCAGGAGGCAATCCCAGGTGCCCCTTCCCCGAGCAGAGGGGCCTGGGAGAAGGCAGGGGGTCAGGGCCGGGCCGGGGGCTGGTGGCCGGGTGCTTGGCAGCGCCATGCTGACCTGCTCATGCCAGGGCATGGCTGCTTTGCGCCGATTGCAGGCAGTGTCCCCCCGCGGAGGAGCTGGCCCCTGCTGGCTTCCCCTTGGGCCATGCAGCTGCCTGCCAGTGCTCAAGGTCCCGCCGGGGCTCCAGCGACGCTGGGAGAGGTGCCGAGGGGGCACCGGCTGCTGCTAGCAACTTCCCGGGGACCCCTGAGGCAGTGGCTGGTGCTGAGGGAAGGGCAGCGGGCAAGGAGCCGCAGGCAGCACTTGTTTGACCCATGCGTTGCCTCTGCTTGCAGGCCACACTGCCCAAGGCATTGGGACTTGAGCGCGGCAGCCAGGCAAGGCAGGGCAGCTGCCGCTGAGGCAGCAGAGCCAAGCCCCAAGCCCCTCCGCTCGGTGAGGCTTGGGAAGGGCAGAGCTGGGAGAAGCTGGTGCCCCTCAAACCTCGTTCTCCCAGCAGAGCAGAGGGCACGTAAGGCAGCGCTTTCAGCCAGTGAAAATTGCTGGCTCATGCCTTCCTTTTTCAGAGGCCTGGTTTGCGCAAGGCCAGCGGTGCTGCCTGCCCACCAGTGCCCACCCAGGCTGCGGTCGGAGGAGACCTGCTCCTTGCAGTTCGGCACCAGAAGACACAGCCCCTGAGGGGGCACCGCAGCACACAAGTGTGGCTTGGCATGCCTGGCTCACCAGCAGAAAGGGACCATGCAGACTAAGGTGGAGTCAATCAGCCAGAATGGAGCACAGAGCAACAATACAGTTGAAAACACAAAGCCTAGCTAAGTGTGTGTGAGGTTCCCCGTGGGGAGCCCCGTGATGCTTCTGGGGAGGCCTTGGGCAGGGAGGTGCCTCCTGCCGAGGCCCCCGGCAGCTGGGATGCCGGCTGCAGGGCTTTCGGCAGCTCCAGCTTCCCTCTTCCTGCCCTGCCAGGGGTGAAGGCCAGGCTGCCTGCAGGGATGGGCTACTGCCGCCCTCAGGCCTCCTGAGGAGGGGCAGTGCAGCCCCAAAACCGCCTTGCAAAGCCGGTAGCCCTGGGCGTGGGCTGAGGTGGGTGCCAGGGTGCACGCTGGAGCGCAGACTCTGGGATTCACAGGCCTCCAAGGCCAGGGCCTGCAGGGCCAGGGCAGGGATGACGAGGCTGTGGGGCTCTGACCCTGCAAGAGAGACTGCAGGAACACCTTGTGCTGGCCCTGGGCTGAGAGCAGAGGGGAGCAGGAGGCTTCGTGGCCTCCACGCCCCAAACCAACAGCAAATTTGTGCCCAAAAGCTCTCAGAGGAGGCTTCAGTCCCGGTCAGCTGCCCGTGTCCTGCACTGATTTCGTATGCTCAAACCTTGTGATGGGCAGAAGGCAACATGCTTGTACCCCAAGGCAGCCCCCTTTAGTGGCCAAGCCAAGGACCTGCTCTTAGCATCACTGCAGGAGTAACCGTCTAATTAAAGGCTTGCAATTAGCCCACCTCCAATTAGTGCACAGCAACTCAAACAAAGGGTCTTCTTAAAGGACAAGTCTCCTTAATGCAACCTAAATGGTCCTACGTTCCCTGTGCAGGGGCGACCCTTCTAAATCCCCCACCGCCAAGGCTGCGGCGCGCATGGGCATGGGCATTGGCTTCAGGGTCCCAGCTCCTTCCTCAGTGGGAGGCGGCTGCTGCTGGTGGCTTCCTCCATCGCATAGTTGGGCTGACACTATTAAGCCTGCTCCTAATAGGCTCTCTTAAGGCTAATAATGTGGCATACATAGCCAACAAATGCTAGAAGGAGTCACCAAAACTAAAGCAGCACTTTAAAATGCAACTCCTACATTTAGCATCGAGGAAATAAGCCCCTCCACCTTACTCCCAATTTGACACTCTCGGGAGAGTGCTTTAGGGGATGCTAATGCGTGTTTTGCCCTTCCTTGCTCCAACACGGGTCAGGCTCAGCACAGTGGAGAGGGAAAGACTCTGGCGGGGCGGAGGGGGTGGGGTGCGAGCTTTGTGCTCGCCCAGGGCCCTGCACTGGCCCCCTCCTCTGTCCTGCCCCTGAACATCCCAGACTACGTTGGCTACAGTCGCCTGCTCCTTGCCAGGCCTTTGTGTTGACTCTGATGAGCCTTTGGGCGTTTCATGTCACTCTAGGAGCTGGAAGAGAGCCTGCCTCATGACACGGGGTTGCAAGGAGAGCCACTGGCTGTGGAAGAGGACTGCTTGCCTGGCCTCGCTCAGGAGTCCCATCCTGCCCACCCCGGGCATCTCTCTCTTTCCTGCCCGCTGACACGGTCTTTCTCCGGAGGGAAGCAGTGAGGCTACATCTCCGCACAGTGCTGGGTGGCCTGGGGAAGGCCGGGCACATGCCAAGCGGGGAGCTGGACACAGGTCTCCACCGAGTGCTGTCGGGGGGCTGGCACCGGTGCCTGGGGCACGTGTGCTCCAGGCACTTCCCAAATAAGCTCCACCGGTGCGGCCTCCTCTTCACCTGGATGTTGAGTTCCAGGGCCTCCTGCCACGCCTCCTCCAGCAGGAACAGGGCCTGCGCAGGCGTACTGCTTTCCTGCCCTTCAGCCTGCTCCTGGTTGCTGGGGAATGCAGGTGTGCGGGCATGTCCGGGTGTCCTGCCTCATTTCAGCAGGGTCACTTGCTCCTGCTGGTTCCTTCTGTGGCCCCACCTGGCCTCACAGAGCCCCACATCCTGCCCGTCAACCCCAAGGGGGACGCAAGGCCCTCAGCTCACCCAAGAGAGAACCCCCAACCTCCCTCTGCTCGTCCACCCACCCGCCTCAGCATATAGCACGGCCCAAGGCCCATCCCTGGGCCCTGGCACTGTCACGGTCCCTCTCCTGACCACAGGACCCACTGGCGCTGGTGAGTGCCCAAGCAGTTAGGCCGCTGTCTTTTCTCCCACGGCCAGTGACTTGCAGGGCTGTGCAGGACCCAGGAGTCCTGCTGGCCTGTCCCTCCATAACGTACCAGGGGCAGGGAGTCGCAGAGCTGCACCTCGGAGGTGCTCTGGGGCCTAGCAAGTGCAGGGGACTGGAGGGGGCCTGGGAGCATGCCTGGGGCCACTGGCACATCAGGACAGGGCAGGAGCCCAGGAGGGAGAATCCAAGCACACGGGTAGCAGGCCCGGCCGGCCCTGCCGAGCTCCACTGGGTTGAAGAGCGGCCCAGCAGGGGCTGTGCAGGGCGGGGAAATGGGGACTGCTCCCCAGCCTCACAGCCCCAGCCTGCGGGGCTGAGGGGCTGCCCTGGCCCACAGGGCCCTGGCACACGCGTTTGCACATGGGAAGGGAGGCATCTGCACCTCCAGGCAGCAGTCAGCGGCTGGCAGGGTAGGGAGACCACGGGCCCTGCGGCAGATGAGCAGAGCCCATGGGAGCACAAGGAGCAGCCAAGGGCTGACGGAGGCCCAGGGACAAGCACGGCTCATCCCAGCTTTGCCTGCCTGGAGAGCCCTGCAGCTGCAGCAAAAAGCCAGGCATCTGCGCTCCCAGGTGGCCGGCCGCACCGCTCCACCCCACAGCAACTCCCTCCTTTGCCCTTCACCCTTCCCCATGCAACCCTGAGAAGGGCTCCAGCGTCCCTGCACACCAGCCCTCAGAGCACCCCTGGGGCTGTGGGCACGTCAGGTGCAGCTGTGTCCTGGCCACCATGGTGTGCACCGTGCAGTGTCTCTGTGCGTGTGGAGAGCGCGGGCGCGTGTGCGGATGCGTGTGCAGCGTCAATGGTGTGCTGGGCTGGCGCACGAGCACTGTGCAGGTGCAGGCCTGGCTGTGCGGGAGGGTCTTGGTGAGTGAGAGGTGTGAGCTGGGTGCGTAGCCGTCCTGTGGAGGGTAATGAAGGAAGGGGCATGTGTCTGTGCGTGTGTCTGTGCGCTGTGCTGAGAACGGGTTAGGCGGTGGTGTGCATGCACGTGCACTCTGTGGCGCGCGTGCCTGCATGCTGCGGCCCGTGTGTGGGCGATATTCTGTTCAGGCTCTACAAAATAACTGGAGGAGCACATGGGTTTGTACAGCTCTTCCTTTCATCTTTCAGGAGCACGCTTCCAGACTTCGCCGCAATAGTCACGTTTCCTCTGCACCACCAGCAAGTCCTGGTCCCTTTCCCTTTGAGCCTGGAGAGTCATCCGCTGCCCAGGGCTAGGGCATGGAAAAGGAACCGTTTGGTTTCAGGCACAGGCAGAAGGGCACGGAAATGCTGCAGGCCTAGCGCAGGGCACATCTTCTGGCCTCTGCCTCTGCTGGCATTCCTATGCTTTCTCGGATGGGCGAGGGGCCCCCTGGGGTGCGAGGCAAGGACATGACCACATGACTACCACGGGCAGGTAATCAGCCTGCACAGGAGTCAGGCGCGGGATGAGACTTTGGCCCAAACTGGCATCAAAGCACACGGCAAGGCCTCCACGTGTGGAGACTTGGGGAGGCAAGGACGGAGCGTGCCTTTGGAAAAGGGAGAGCCAAAGCGTCGCTCCAGGAATCCTGTCACCTTGGGTCGCCCCCGTGTTCTGGTCCCACCTGGGAATCCTACCCCTGAGAGCCCAACACCTGCCCCTGGGCTGGAAGGCTGCCTGCTCCCAGGCCACAGCCTCCAAAGCCTGTTGCTCTCCCTCGACGGGTGCCAGCAAAAGACCCCCCCCTCCCCTCCTCTGGGCTCCTCCTGGGTGTGGAAGGAAGGCCAGTGCAGGGGAAGGCAAAACAGCACCCCCAGCTGGAGAAATTTACCAGAGGAAGCGCTTCTCTTGGGAATTCCTCTGCCGATTCAGCTCTACCCTCTGCTTCCACTCTTCCCGACGCGCTTGGTAAGTCTCCAAGACTTGCAGGGTGTGGCTTGCTCGTACAGAAAGCTGCCTGCAAGAGCAGGGAAAAAGTTCCCTCTCCCCTTCTGGCTGAGGCCCTCCTGCCTCTCCCCTCCACCAGCCCCTGCACACCCGCTCCCGCTGGCGGTGCCCGCAGCCTTCAACTTGCCCCATGCAGCTTGGGGCTGCCTGGCATCGGGGCCTTGCCCAAGGCATTGCCACGTCAACAGAAATCAGGGGACACCATACCCAGCCCCATGGCTCAGGAACTGCGCTTCCTCACACCTCGGACAGGTGCTGCCACTGCACCTTTCCAGGCCGGGGCTGGGGCCGGGGCCGGGGCCCGGGCCCGGGCACACTTACTCTTTGTGCAGCTGCGGCAGTCTCTCGGGCTTCCTCTTCTCTGCTCGGGGCACGAAGGCAGCAGTGCTCGCCTCTTTCCCAAGGGGGGGCCCTGGTGAGGCTGGCCGAACCTCCGGCAGTGGTTCAGCATGCCGCCAAGCCTGCGTTGGCGCCAGAGGACAACTCTGAAGCTGCTTCTCACCTCCCTCACGTGCTCTCAACTCTCAGCACGGGGAGAAGCCAGCCACTACAGGGCCTGTGCGTCCCCCCAGCACACTTGTGTCTGCTTTGCCCTCAGAAAGCCCCATGAGGAGCACAGCGCCAGGCAGGGACCCTGCACTCGTAGCCTGGCCACGCTTCACCACACTTCCCTGCTGGCCCCTCTGCTTACCTGTGCTGCCTTGTGCTGATGCCCGCAAGCAGGAATTGCAGTTCGAGGTCTGCCTTGAGCAGGTCCTTCCTGCTTGCCGTCCTCTTCCGCCTTAGAGGAGCTCTCCCGAATTGTCTGCAGCCGGCTAAAAACACACAAGCCGCGTGAGGTGACTGGAGTTCCGGGTGAGGCTGTTCTGCATCTTGCGCTCACAAGCGGCTCGGGGCCAGCCTCTGCAGCACAAGGCAGTTCTGCTGGAGCATTTGGTGTAGCTGAGTCCTTGCGTTCATGTCAACAGTGAGGAAAGAAAGCCTTGAGCTGCAGCACTGGCAGCGGGCCCAGGAGGCCCTAAGGAAAGCTCGGGATGCCCAGGTGTGGGCCCTCTCTGGGTGGCACAAGGGGAAAACCAATGCCGTTTGCAGCACCCAGAGCCTGCAGAGACCACTAGGCACCTCCTGCCAAAGGCACTGAAGTCAGGGACGTGCTCAGAAAGACTCTGTTTTGGGGTGAAACGGGACTATTAGTGGGGGAGCCACTGTCGGGGAAGGAGGAAGTGTACTAGGCACACAAGCAAGCCCGGCATGCAGTTCTCTCTGGTATGTAGTTCTCTCTGGCACTCCTCCTGTGCCAGACAACCGCCACACCCCTGCCCCTGCCACCCCAGCCCAACAACCTTCGGAAGAAATTCACAGGCATTACGTCCAACCTAAAAAGCAGGGAAAACAGACCCTACTCTCTGCTGCTGGGGCAGGGGCTTCTGACTTTCACATTCCTCTGAGAAGTGCTCTCATTCCCACTGCAACCAAAGGAGGGCCCTTCACACCCATAGGGGAGCAGAAAAACACCCGCCACTGCTGCAGTACTTCTTGCATCAACGCCAGTCCCTGGGACACCACTTGACAACCTCACAGACTTCATACCCACAGAGCGTACAGAAACAGAAACAGCTCCCTCCCTCCCAGAAGCCCAAAAGCACACGGCCACCCGCATGCTTTGCTCCAAGAGCCTCACCTGGCAGCTGGCTTGTTTCCCCTGCTTTCCCATGCCTTTCCTCCCTTCCAGCTGGCCCCAGAGAACGGGGGTGGAGAAAGCCTTTCTCGAGACAGGAGGCGCCCACCACAAGCACTGCCTGGAAGTAGCAAGGCAGAGGAGGCTCCTCAGCAAGCATCGTTCTTTGTCACCATTTGAACAAGAAGGACAGGCAGCTGTGCTCCAGCATCGGACCAAAGAGCCCAATTCCCTTGGAGCTTTGCTCCCAAGCAGGTCTTAGGCCCTTGCTGGCGCATGATCGCGTCCAGCCTTTCCTTTCTGCAGGGCAGTCTTCTGCCCTAGAGTTCTGTGCTGCTTCTACTGCTTTCTCTAGCCCTTAGGCTTCAAAAAGGGGACATGGCTGGCAGGTCCTGGGGACCTCATGCTACTCTCTCCTTTGGCGTGGCTGCAGGCTGGAGGGCAGAGTGTCACACGAGAAGGGGAACAGATTCCTGCCCATCTCTAAGGCGCTCACATGCACAGACTTGCAAGCTAGAGCAGGGCCCCGAGTGCCAGGGCAAAGTGCCCCTCAGCAGTGGCAGCTGCAGTTGGAGCTGCACAACTGCCCCGAGAGCCCCTTCCAGGAGGAGTGCCCCCAGATCTGTCGTGATGAGCAAAGAGAGGCACAGGAGAAGCAGGCCACTAGGCCAGGCACGGCATGTTAAGCTTGCCTCCAGCCCCTCCGCTGCACAGGACAAAAGGAAAACAAACACACCTCTCTCACCAGCCAGCTGGCACTTTACCTTTTCCCTCAGTCTGCTTGTTCTGCTCCCTGTCTTTTGCCGGCCCGCCTTTGGCAGCCTCCCGACACCCTCCGGAGGAAGATGCTGGTCGCACAGGCACAGGCGTGATGACCTCACCCTCACTCCTGGAAACAAGAAAGGGACGAGAGAGACGCTGACAGCAGAGCCTTGCAGAAACCTCCTCTACATGCTTGCCCTCCATCTAGAAAGAGAAAGTCACCAAAAGACTTGTTGGCCGCCCTTCACGTTGCAGTCGGACAGAGTCTACGCAAGAAACAACCCCTTCAAAGAACTCCAAGAGCACAAGGTCACCCTCAGCCTTTTCTCCAAGAGCCTCACCTGGCAGGCAACTTCCTTCCTTTGCTTTTCCATTCCTCCTGCTTTCTCCCCCCAGCACCAGGTGACGCAGGTGGCAAAGGCCTTTCTTGAGCAAGCAGGCACGCAGCAGGAGCACTCCCTGCAGGCAGGAAAGGAGAAGGCTCTGCAGAAAGCGTCTTTGGGAGCACTTGGTCCAGAAGGACAGGCAGATCTGCTCCAGCACCGCATCAAACAGCCTGATCCCCCGGGAGCCGCGCTCTCTAAGAGCTCTTGCTCCCTAGCACGTCCTTGGCACACCTTAGCAGCCTCTTAGCAGTCCACCTTAGCAGCCTCTTAGCAGTCCTCTCCAGGCAATCTTGCTCCCCACCTTCACACGCCCGGCATCCGCCAGAGAGGCAGACCCCCTCCAGCGCTGACACCTCGGGCCCAAATGTCCTAAAGCGAAAGAGGAGCTTGCGCCGGCCACCAGGGCGCAGCACCCCGGGGCAAAACTCTCCCAGGCAGCACATCCTGACCAGGGCTCCAACCACCTACCTACTGCCGAGGACCAACGGAACAAACACGCGCACACACACAAACACACGCCCGCCTGCACACCCTCCTCTCGCTCGCCAGTCACCTGTGGCCTGACCTTTTCCGTCCGCCCGCTCTTCCTCTTTCGGGCGTGTCCGGGATCCCTTGCAGGAAGAGGCCACTTGCTGCTTCTCACGGGGAAGCTTCAACTCAAATCTGGAAATGACATGCTTAGGTCACAAACACAGGCCCTGTATGGATCGGGTGCCTTCCACACGATGCCTTTCCTCGGCCAGCCACACACAGCACATTCGGGAACCTTGGCTTTTGGAAGCCTCACCCACAAGAAAGAGACCAGTCACAGGAAAATGTGGCCCCCATTCCTCTCTAGGCCTAAGATTGGTTAGCAGTGCCAAACACTGCCACTATTGCCTGTTCCACCCTGGGGAGACCCCCAGAGTCCCAAGTACTTGCAGACAGCAAGCTAGGAAAGAGTTGCTCCGCAGCAAGTCCTTCCTGAGGAGACAAGCTCCAGCAGGACGCTGCTACCAAGCACGAGCTGAGAAGCAAACGTACCGTGGCAACATGAAGACGCTTCTGGGACCCATGCGGAAAGCCGCGCTCCTTCTTCCTTTTACCACCAGGTGTCTCGTCCCTGGCGTCTGAAACAGACACCGAGGTACGTGAGAGCGTGCCAGCGCCATTACTGCCTTGCTCCTAAAGGCAGCAAATCTTTCTTGGGCTCAGGGAAGATGCTGCCCCTGGGACACCCTGAAACAAAGCTGTCTTTCCAAATACTAGCCCTCAACGAGGAAAGCAGAAGATGCCCAGCTCAGAGTGCAGAAGGAGGAACACCGTTGCCAGGCGCTTTGCAAGGGCGAGACTCAAGACAGTCAAGGAGGACGCTCCTTCTCTCTGCCTGCAGACATCAGGCACAGGAGAAGGCGTGTGGTTCACCAGGGTTTCTGCAGGCTGGCGTTTGCCTCTGGAAGGTCTTGCTCTGCCCCTTCTTGGAAAGACAACTCCTGGCTCAGGCGTGCTCTTAGCCCCACAGTGTCTCCAAGCATTCACATGCTTGCATCCATCGCGTGGAAGAGCAGAAAGAGCCGGCCCTTGCTCGGCCTCTGCCCGGTGGCTAAGACCTGCGGGTGCCAACTCCCTCATGGGGGTGCAAGCAGCTGGGCAGGGCCTGATGAGGGATCTTTGGGAACACAGCCTGACCCAAAGGCCCTGGCCCTGGCCCTGGCCCAGAGAACACGCTGGGCAGAGCCCCCCAAGACAGCAGCAGAGAGAAGGAAGAGACAGGCCCGGGAACCAGTGGCTGGGCTACAGCCTTCTTGCATCTCTCTGAGCAAATCTGCTGGCCCTCTGCAGGAGCGAGCCCTTCAGCTCTGACTGCTTTCACATCGCAGCTGCCTAAGGACACCTGGCAGCTTGCGCTCAAGGACAGGGCCCCACGAGAGAGCTGGGGAAGGGCGTTGGGCTGGCGCAAGGAGACATGCCAAGCAGCGGGCGGATGCACGCGTGGCCCAGAAGAGCCTCGCTCATGCCGCAAGGGCCTCCAGGGGCCCTGGGAAGGCCTGATTAGCGCCAGAGTCATCGACTTACCCCCAGCAGAGCTTCTAGCAGCTTTCCAGTGCCATCCATGCTGAGGAGGAAGTCGTCATAAAACCTCATTGTCACTTCCTTCTTCCGTACAGAAAGAATGCCAATGCCCTTGAAGACAAAGTCCACGTCCTGTCTTTTTGACATGGCCCAGAAGAACGCCATCGCGGTCTCATGTATGGAACACTGCACCGTTGTCAAAGGCATGCGGGCACACACGGAGAGATTCTTGTACTGCAGAGGGACTATTCTTACGTCACCTAGACCGCAGCAAAAGACGAACAACGTCACCTCGGCAGCAGGCTCCAAGAACAAGGGGACAAGACTTTCTGGCAAGACGCTGCTGCTACAGAGCAGGCTCTTGAATCCCCTGCTGCAGCGCCTAGGAGCGGTTTATGGAGTCCCTCCTGGGAAGAGGCCGAGCACTCTGCAAACTCACGGGCTCAGGGGGGCAGCAGTCATTTGGCCAGGGCAGGAAGCAAAAGAAGAAAACTAACCATCCCGTAGGAACCCTTGACCGGAGGGCAGGACAAGGCGGGCAGATGGGTGCAGGGCCCACGACAAAGGGCCCGGCGCCACGCCATTGTGCCCTCTGGCTAAGCCGATGCCACGTCGATAGATACAAGGGCGAAGCAAAGTGCAAGGACGGCACCGCCGCCTGTAAGGACCATTCGGCCCCTCTGGCCCTTGGTAGCCAGCAAAAGTCTCCCTGCGCTGCTGGGGCCAGCGGCCTATCCCTCCCACGCACCCCGCTGCAGGCGTATTACTAGCAAAGCACACCCGGGGGCCCCTCTGAGCACCTGCTCCTGGCTGGCCTGTCCAGCTCAAACAAGCCAAAGTTGCTCTCAGGCCACTTTGAGGCGTTCAGCCATGTCTTCAGAGCAGTTGGCCTGCCCCTCAAGCTTGGGGCAAGGGCAGGCAAAGGTTTTTAACCTGTCTTCTTACCAGGAATGTCTTCTTGAGCGCCCCTGGCCTGGTATTCCTGGGCAACAACCTCCGAAATACGAAACATGGGTCTCCGAACGATCGAAAGCTCCCCGTTCACGGAGCACTCGGAGTGCTGAAGAACATAGAACACCCCCACTCCTAGTATCTTGACACCCTGAGAACAGCAGCAAAGAGGGAGAGAAGGAACAAGCATCAGTAGCCTGGAGACACAAAAACTGTCCGATGGCTTGCCAGAGCGTGGGGGCTGCTGCTCTGCGCCCTGCCCACCCCTAGCATGCCGAGGGCAAGATGGGCCACTTGGGAAAGCTTTGGAGAGAAAGCACATACTCCAGACCTTTCTTTCCTCTTGCTCCTCTGCTCTCCTCAAAAATCTCTTTGCACAAGCAACAGCAGAGACAACATTCCTCCCCTCCATACAGGTGGGGGGGGGTGGGTGGCAGGGAGGGGAGCAGGGGGCATTTCCAACAGTGGGCACCAAGTCCTTGGCACTCTATGGCACAGGGATGTCAGGGCCAGGCAAACCGCCAGCCTTTCAGGAGGGGAGGAACAGGACACAAGACCCACCTTGTTCTCTGCCAAGCGCTCTAGAATGTATTCTGAGACGCTGTCCCAAATGCTAACAATCTCTGGAAAGCAAGGCAAAGAGGTATCATGCGCCAAGTCAGCAAGCTCACTACCTTTCAGCACCCCGCTCCCCAGGCAGGTGGCAAGTGCAGGTGAGATGAAACGTACCGCCACCCCAAGCCAAAACACGCAAGGCGCTCCCCAGGACAGCCCTTCCGGACCTCAGCCGCAAGGACACTGCAGGGACGCCTCCGCCCACTTCTAAGCAAGGCTCCTGTCCTTTCAGGTGGCCATGCCAAAGGGCGACCCACCCGCTCGGGAAACGGGGACTAGGTTCCCACAGCAGCGAGAAGACCGTGCAGTGCCTACCCACAGGAGTCACCCACGCTCAGGGCAGCCCCAGCTGCCTCCCCTGCAGGGACCATTTTCACCTCCATTCAACGCCTGCACACACACACGCTCTGCACGGCCACCCGAGCAGCCCCAGCCCTTTCAGCCAGCTGCCAGCTCAGGGCACGCAATCCCCACTGCGAGGCAACCCACGGCTTCTGCCTGCACGTGCCCTGGAAGGCACAGGCAGAGGAAGCTCCTCAGGACAACGAGCCAGCCGGCCCGGCTGCCAAACTCACCCCTGGGCTGCCAACGGTCGAGCGGCCTGCTCTCCCGTGCCACCCACTCGCCCTGCCCAGCCCTCCCCTACAGAGCCCAGCGCTTCCATTGCCTGTCTCGCAGCTCATACCGTCTACAGCCTTACCGTAACGGTTGAGATTCCTGAGCGTTGGAAACATGTCATGCCACAGTTTCGCCATCTTCGCGCCCCCTCGCGCTCAATGGGGCCCTGTAGCAGGAGGGTGCCGAGGAAACTTCTCCTCCCAGGAGCCGCCTCCGCCTCCTCCTCTGCACTTCCCCAGGTAGGCTCCAGCGCTGTCGCGCGGCCTCCCTTCGCCCTCTCGGTGCGCTGCAAAGCAGCTCCTCCAGAGAAGAGCGGTGGCGAGAGCAGCCCCAGCACCTGCACGTGCCAAGGCCTCGCAGGGAAGTGTGGGCAGGGCTCGGGGGCCCCGTGGCGGGAGGGGAGCTGTGACTGTGATGCGGCATGTCCCACTGTGAGCCCAGCCCGTGTCACCAAGGGGCTCACAGGCACCCTTACCGTCCAAAGCATTTCTCTTGGGCCCACAGGAGGGGCAATTTCACAGCCCCAGAGCAGCCAGACCGCAAAGGGGTTTCAGCAGGTCTCCGCTCTGACCTCCTGCTGCAAGTGCGGCTGACCAGAGCAGACTTCCCAGGCCCGGGCGCCACTGAGGGGCCACTGGCTCCATGGATTCCCCCACCACCCCGGGCCCCTGGGCCAGTGCTCCACCACCCTTAGGCTACAGCGCTTTTCCCCGTCTCTCATGGCAATTGCCCCCACTGCCACTACTGCCATTGCCCATCCTCCCGGCCCCCCCCACCCGGCACCTCTGGGAAGGCTCTGCCTCCACCCTCTCACCCCCCTCCCGTTAGGCCCCTGCCGCCTGATCCTCTTGCGCCTTCTCTTCTCCCGGCTCAACAGCCCCACGCCCTCAGCCTCTCCTCGCACTGCTGGGCTCCAGCTGCCCACCAGCTCCCAGCCCGCCCCACAACGAACGGCTCCTCCAGGGCCACGCTCCCTTCCTGGTGTCCCTGCCCCCCTGCAGCTCCCCCACGGGACACAGTCCCCTCAGAGGCGCACCTCCTCTGGCATGAAGCGCCTCCTTCCAAAAGTACCTCTCCAGCCATGTCCCCAGCAACGGCTCCTTGCACGGCTCGCCTTCGCTTCCTTCTGCTTTTCTCCAGAAACACGCCTCTGCACCCTTCTCCTCACGAGTGCCCCTTCGTGTGGCCTCCTGTGGCTCCACGGAGGCCGCCCCCAGCTGCGGGATCTGCGGCCCTGCCGCCGCATGCCCCAGGCAGGGGCCGGGCCTCGGGCCTCGGTGCCCCGCTCCTCCCTCCCTCCCTCCCTCCCTCCCTCCCTCCCTCCCTGCCTGCCTGCCTGCCTGCCTGCCCGCCCGCTGCCCCAGCGTTGGGGGAAAGCCTTGCCCGGGCCCTGGGCGGCGCTGCGGGCTCCCTGCTGTGCCCAGAGCCCCCGGCCCCGCACGGGCAGCCCCGAGCAGCACGCCCAGGTGGCACTGCTTGCTGCGCAGTAAGGACTGGTGCCAGGGACTGTCGGGGATGGGGGAGGCCCCACTGCCCGCGGGGAGGCGGGAGGCAGGCAGCGTTGAGCCGGGGCCCGGCAGCCCACCGGGAGCTGGTGGGGGTGTGGGGCAGAGCCATAGCAAGGGAAGGGGCCAGAGTGCAGGAGGCAATCCCAGGTGCCCCTTCCCCGAGCAGAGGGGCCTGGGAGAAGGCAGGGGGTCAGGGCCGGGCCGGGGGCTGGTGGCCGGGTGCTTGGCAGCGCCATGCTGACCTGCTCATGCCAGGGCATGGCTGCTTTGCGCCGATTGCAGGCAGTGTCCCCCCGCGGAGGAGCTGGCCCCTGCTGGCTTCCCCTTGGGCCATGCAGCTGCCTGCCAGTGCTCAAGGTCCTGCCGGGGCTCCAGCGACGCTGGGAGAGGTGCCGAGGGGGCACCGGCTGCTGCTAGCAACTTCCCGGGGACCCCTGAGGCAGTGGCTGGTGCTGAGGGAAGGGCAGCGGGCAAGGAGCCGCAGGCAGCACTTGTTTGACCCATGCGTTGCCTCTGCTTGCAGGCCACACTGCCCAAGGCATTGGGACTTGAGCGCGGCAGCCAGGCGAGGCAGGGCAGCTGCCGCTGAGGCAGCAGAGCCAAGCCCCAAGCCCCTCCGCTCGGTGAGGCTTGGGAAGGGCAGAGCTGGGAGAAGCTGGTGCCCCTCAAACCTCGTTCTCCCAGCAGAGCAGAGGGCACGTAAGGCAGCGCTTTCAGCCAGTGAAAATTGCTGGCTCATGCCTTCCTTTTTCAGAGGCCTGGTTTGCGCAAGGCCAGCGGTGCTGCCTGCCCACCAGTGCCCACCCAGGCTGCGGTCGGAGGAGACCTGCTCCTTGCATTGGTCCCGACCAGAGTTCGGCACCAGAAGACACAGCCCCTGAGGGGGCACCGCAGCACACAAGTGTGGCTTGGCATGCCTGGCTCACCAGCAGAAAGGGACCATGCAGACTAAGGTGGAGTCAATCAGCCAGAACGGAGCACAGAGCAACAATACAGTTGAAAACACAAAGCCTAGCTAAGTGTGTGTGAGGTTCCCCGTGGGGAGCCCCGTGATGCTTCTGGGGAGGCCTTGGGCAGGGAGGTGCCTCCTGCCGAGGCCCCCGGCAGCTGGGATGCCGGCTGCAGGGCTTTCGGCAGCTCCAGCTTCCCTCTTCCTGCCCTGCCAGGGGTGAAGGCCAGGCTGCCTGCAGGGATGGGCTACTGCCGCCCCCAGGCCTCCTGAGGAGGGGCAGTGCAGCCCCAAAACCACCTTGCAAAGCCGGCAGCCCTGGGCGTGGGCTGAGGTGGGTGCCAGGGTGCACGCTGGAGCGCAGACTCTGGGATCCACAGGCCTCCAAGGCCAGGGCCTGCAGGGCCAGGGCAGGGATGACGAGGCTGTGGGGCTCTGACCCTGCAAGAGAGACCGCAGGAACACCTTGTGCCGGCCCTGGGCTGAGAGCAGAGGGGAGCAGGAGGCTTCGTGGCCTCCACGCCCCAAACCAACAGCAAATTTGTGCCCAAAAGCTCTCAGAGGAGGCTTCAGTCCCGGTCAGCTGCCCGTGTCCTGCACTGATTTCGTATGCTCAAACCTTGTGATGGGCAGAAGGCAACATGCTTGTACCCCAAGGCAGCCCCCTTTAGTGGCCAAGCCAAGGACCTGCTCTTAGCATCACTGCAGGAGTAACCGTCTAATTAAAGGCTTGCAATTAGCCCACCTCCAATTAGTGCACAGCAACTCAAACAAAGGGTCTTCTTAAAGGACAAGTCTCCTTAATGCAACCTAAATGGTCCTACGTTCCCTGTGCAGGGGCGACCCTTCTACATCCCCCACCGCCAAGGCTGCGGCGCGCATGGGCATGGGCATTGGCTTCAGGGTCCCAGCTCCTTCCTCAGTGGGAGGCGGCTGCTGCTGGTGGCTTCCTCCATTGCATAGTTGGGCTGACACTATTAAGCCTGCTCCTAATAGGCTCTCTTAAGGCTAATAATGTGGCATACATAGCCAACAAATGCTAGAAGGAGTCACCAAAACTAAAGCAGCACTTTAAAATGCAACTCCTACATTTAGCATCGAGGAAATAAGCCCCTCCACCTTACTCCCAATTTGACACTCTCGGGAGAGTGCTTTAGGGGATGCTAATGCGTGTTTTGCCCTTCCTTGCTCCAACACGGGTCAGGCTCAGCACAGTGGAGAGGGAAAGACTCTGGCGGGGCGGAGGGGGTGGGGTGCGAGCTTTGTGCTCGCCCAGGGCCCTGCACTGGCCCCCTCCTCTGTCCTGCCCCTGAACATCCCAGACTACGTTGGCTACAGTCGCCTGCTCCTTGCCAGGCCTTTGTGTTGACTCTGATGAGCCTTTGGGCGTTTCATGTCACTCTAGGAGCTGGAAGAGAGCCTGCCTCATGACACGGGGTTGCAAGGAGAGCCACTGGCCGTGGAAGAGGACTGCTTGCCTGGCCTCGCTCAGGAGTCCCATCCTGCCCACCCCGGGCATCTCTCTCTTTCCTGCCCGCTGACACGGTCTTTCTCCGGAGGGAAGCAGTGAGGCTACACCTCCGCACAGTGCTGGGTGGCCTGGGGAAGGCCGGGCACATGCCAAGCGGGGAGCTGGACACAGGTCTCCAGCGAGTGCTGTCGGGGGGCTGGCACCGGTGCCTGGGGCACGTGTGCTCCAGGCACTTCCCAAATAAGCTCCACTGGTGCGGCCTCCTCTTCACCTGGATGTTGAGTTCCAGGGCCTCCTGCCACGCCTCCTCCAGCAGGAACAGGGCCTGCGCAGGCGTACTGCTTTCCTGCCCTTCAGCCTGCTCCTGGTTGCTGGGGAATGCAGGTGTGCGGGCATGTCCGGGTGTCCTGCCTCATTTCAGCAGGGTCACTTGCTCCTGCTGGTTCCTTCTGTGGCCCCCACCTGGCCTCACAGAGCCCCACATCCTGCCCGTCAACCCCAAGGGGGACGCAAGGCCCTCAGCTCACCCAAGAGAGAACCCCCAACCTCCCTCTGCTCGTCCACCCACCCGCCTCAGCATATAGCACGGCCCAAGGCCCATCCCTGGGCCCTGGCACTGTCACGGTCCCTCTCCTGACCACAGGACCCACTGGCGCTGGTGAGTGCCCAAGCAGTTAGGCCGCTGTCTTTTCTCCCACGGCCAGTGACTTGCAGGGCTGTGCAGGACCCAGGAGTCCTGCTGGCCTGTCCCTCCATAACGTACCAGGGGCAGGGAGTCGCAGAGCTGCACCTCGGAGGTGCTCTGGGGCCTAGCAAGTGCAGGGGACCGGAGGGGGCCTGGGAGCATGCCTGGGGCCACTGGCACATCAGGACAGGGCAGGAGCCCAGGAGGGAGAATCCAAGCACACGGGTAGCAGGCCCGGCCGGCCCTGCCGAGCTCCACTGGGTTGAAGAGCGGCCCAGCAGGGGCTGTGCAGGGCGGGGAAATGGGGACTGCTCCCCAGCCTCACAGCCCCAGCCTGCGGGGCTGAGGGGCTGCCCTGGCCCACAGGGCCCTGGCACACGCGTTTGCACATGGGAAGGGAGGCATCTGCACCTCCAGGCAGCAGTCAGCGGCTGGCAGGGTAGGGAGACTACGGGCCCTGCGGCAGATGAGCAGAGCCCGTGGGAGCACAAGGAGCAGCCGAGGGCTGACGGAGGCCCAGGGACAAGCACGGCTCATCCCAGCTTTGCCTGCCTGGAGAGCCCTGCAGCTGCAGCAAAAAGCCAGGCATCTGCGCTCCCAGGTGGCCGGCCGCACCGCTCCACCCCACAGCAACTCCCTCCTTTGCCCTTCACCCTTCCCCATGCAACCCTGAGAAGGGCTCCAGCGTCCCTGCACACCAGCCCTCAGAGCACCCCTGGGGCTGTGGGCACGTCAGGTGCAGCTGTGTCCTGGCCACCATGGTGTGCACCGTGCAGTGTCTCTGTGCGTGTGGAGAGTGCGGGCGCGTGTGCGGATGCGTGTGCAGCGTCAATGGTGTGCCGGGCTGGCGCACGTGCACTGTGCAGGTGCAGGCCTGGCTGTGCGGGAGGGTCTTGGTGAGTGAGAGGTGTGAGCTGGGTGCGTAGCCGTCCTGTGGAGGGTAATGAAGGAAGGGGCATGTGTCTGTGCGTGTGTCTGTGCGCTGTGCTGAGAACGGGTTAGGCGGTGGTGTGCATGCACGTGCACTGTGTGGCGCGCGTGCCTGCATGCTGCAGCCCGTGTGTGGGCGATATTCTGTTCAGGCTCTACAAAATAACTGGAGGAGCACATGGGTTTGTACAGCTCTTCCTTTCATCTTTCAGGAGCACACTTCCAGACTTCGCCGCAATAGTCACGTTTCCTCTGCACCACCAGCAAGTCCTGGTCCCTTTCCCTTTGAGCCTGGAGAGTCATCCGCTGCCCAGGGCTAGGGCATGGAAAAGGAACCGTTTGGTTTCAGGCACAGGCAGAAGGGCACGGAAATGCTGCAGGCCTAGCGCAGGGCACATCTTCTGGCCTCTGCCTCTGCTGGCATTCCTATGCTTTCTCGGATGGGCGAGGGGCCCCCTGGGGTGCGAGGCAAGGACATGACCACATGACTACCACGGGCAGGTAATCAGCCTGCACAGGAGTCAGGCGCGGGATGAGACTTTGGCCCAAACTGGCATCAAAGCACAGGGCAAGGCCTCCACGTGTGGAGACTTGGGGAGGCAAGGACGGAGCGTGCCTTTGGAAAAGGGAGAGCCAAAGCGTCGCTCCAGGAATCCTGTCACCTTGGGTCGCCCCCGTGTTCTGGTCCCACCTGGGAATCCTACCCCCTGAGAGCCCAACACCTGCCCCTGGGCTGGAAGGCTGCCTGCTCCCAGGCCACAGCCTCCAAAGCCTGTTGCTCTCCCTCGACGGGTGCCAGCAAAAGACCCCCCCCTCCCCTCCTCTGGGCTCCTCCTGGGTGTGGAAGGAAGGCCAGTGCAGGGGAAGGCAAAACAGCACCCCCAGCTGGAGAAATTTACCAGAGGAAGCGCTTCTCTTGGGAATTCCTCTGCCGATTCAGCTCTACCCTCTGCTTCCACTCTTCCCGACGCGCTTGGTAAGTCTCCAAGACTTGCAGGGTGTGGCTTGCTCGTACAGAAAGCTGCCTGCAAGAGCAGGGAAAAAGTTCCCTCTCCCCTTCTGGCTGAGGCCCTCCTGCCTCTCCCCTCCACCAGCCCCTGCACACCCGCTCCCGCTGGCGGTGCCCGCAGCCTTCAACTTGCCCCATGCAGCTTGGGGCTGCCTGGCATCGGGGCCTTGCCCAAGGCATTGCCACGTCAACAGAAATCAGGGGACACCATACCCAGCCCCATGGCTCAGGAACTGCGCTTCCTCACACCTCGGACAGGTGCTGCCACTGCACCTTTCCAGGCCGGGGCTGGGGCCGGGGCCCGGGCCTGGGCACACTTACTCTTTGTGCAGCCGCGGCAGTCTCTCGGGCTTCCTCTTCTCTGCTCGGGGCACGAAGGCAGCAGTGCTCGCCTCTTTCCCAAGCGGGGGCCCTGGTGAGGCTGGCCGAACCTCCGGCAGTGGTTCAGCATGCCGCCAAGCCTGCGTTGGCGCCAGAGGACAACTCTGAAGCTGCTTCTCACCTCCCTCACGTGCTCTCAACTCTCAGCACGGGGAGAAGCCAGCCACTACAGGGCCTGTGCGTCCCCCCAGCACACTTGTGTCTGCTTTGCCCTCAGAAAGCCCCATGAGGAGCACAGCGCCAGGCAGGGACCCTGCACTCGTAGCCTGGCCACGCTTCACCACACTTCCCTGCTGGCCCCTCTGCTTACCTGTGCTGCCTTGTGCTGATGCCCGCAAGCAGGAATTGCAGTTCGAGGTCTGCCTTGAGCAGGTCCTTCCTGCTTGCCGTCCTCTTCCGCCTTAGAGGAGCTCTCCCGAATTGTCTGCAGCCGGCTAAAAACACACAAGCCGCGTGAGGTGACTGGAGTTCCGGATGAGGCTGTTCTGCATCTTGCGCTCACAAGCGGCTCGGGGCTCGGGGCCAGCCTCTGCAGCACAAGGCAGTTCTGCTGGAGCTTTTGGTGTAGCTGAGTCCTTGCGTTCATGTCAACAGTGAGGAAAGAAAGCCTTGAGCTGCAGCACTGGCAGCGGGCCCAGGAGGCCCTAAGGAAAGCTCGGGATGCCCAGGTGTGGGCCCTCTCTGGGTGGCACAAGGGGAAAACCAATGCCGTTTGCAGCACCCAGAGCCTGCAGAGACCACTAGGCACCTCCTGCCAAAGGCACTGAAGTCAGGGACGTGCTCAGAAAGACTCTGTTTTGGGGTGAAACGGGACTATTAGTGGGGGAGCCACTGTCGGGGAAGGAGGAAGTGTACTAGGCACACAAGCAAGCCCGGCATGCAGTTCTCTCTGGTATGTAGTTCTCTCTGGCACTCCTCCTGTGCCAGACAACCGCCACACCCCTGCCCCTGCCACCCCAGCCCAACAACCTTCGGAAGAAATTCACAGGCATTACGTCCAACCTAAAAAGCAGGGAAAACAGACCCTACTCTCTGCTGCTGGGGCAGGGGCTTCTGACTTTCACATTCCTCTGAGAAGTGCTCTCATTCCCACTGCAACCAAAGGAGGGCCCTTCACACCCATAGGGGAGCAGAAAAACACCCGCCACTGCTGCAGTACTTCTTGCATCAACGCCAGTCCCTGGGACACCACTTGACAACCTCACAGACTTCATACCCACAGAGCGTACAGAAACAGAAACAGCTCCCTCCCTCCCAGAAGCCCAAAAGCACACGGCCACCCGCATGCTTTGCTCCAAGAGCCTCACCTGGCAGCTGGCTTGTTTCCCCTGCTTTCCCATGCCTTTCCTCCCTTCCAGCTGGCCCCAGAGAACGGGGGTGGAGAAAGCCTTTCTCGAGACAGGAGGCGCCCACCACAAGCACTGCCTGGAAGTAGCAAGGCAGAGGAGGCTCCTCAGCAAGCATCGTTCTTTGTCACCATTTGAACAAGAAGGACAGGCAGCTGTGCTCCAGCATCGGACCAAAGAGCCCAATTCCCTTGGAGCTTTGCTCCCAAGCAGGTCTTAGGCCCTTGCTGGCGCACGATCGCGTCCAGCCTTTCCTTTCTGCAGGGCAGTCTTCTGCCCTAGAGTTCTGTGCTGCTTCTACTGCTTTCTCTAGCCCTTAGGCTTCAAAAAGGGGACATGGCTGGCAGGTCCTGGGGACCTCATGCTACTCTCTCCTTTGGCGTGGCTGCAGGCTGGAGGGCAGAGTGTCACACGAGAAGGGGAACAGATTCCTGCCCATCTCTAAGGCGCTCACATGCACAGACTTGCAAGCTAGAGCAGGGCCCCGAGTGCCAGGGCAAAGTGCCCCTCAGCAGTGGCAGCTGCAGTTGGAGCTGCACAACTGCCCCGAGAGCCCCTTCCAGGAGGAGTGCCCCCAGATCTGTCGTGATGAGCAAAGAGAGGCACAGGAGAAGCAGGCCACTAGGCCAGGCACGGCATGTTAAGCTTGCCTCCAGCCCCTCCGCTGCACAGGACAAAAGGAAAACAAACACACCTCTCTCACCAGCCAGCTGGCACTTTACCTTTTCCCTCAGTCTGCTTGTTCTGCTCCCTGTCTTTTGCCGGCCCGCCTTTGGCAGCCTCCCGACACCCTCCGGAGGAAGATGCTGGTCGCACAGGCACAGGCGTGATGACCTCACCCTCACTCCTGGAAACAAGAAAGGGACGAGAGAGACGCTGACAGCAGAGCCTTGCAGAAACCTCCTCTACATGCTTGCCCTCCATCTAGAAAGAGAAAGTCACCAAAAGACTTGTTGGCCGCCCTTCACGTTGCAGTCGGACAGAGTCTACGCAAGAAACAACCCCTTCAAAGAACTCCAAGAGCACAAGGTCACCCTCAGCCTTTTCTCCAAGAGCCTCACCTGGCAGGCAACTTCCTTCCTTTGCTTTTCCACTCCTCCTGCTTTCTCCCCCCAGCACCAGGTGACGCAGGTGGCAAAGGCCTTTCTTGAGCAAGCAGGCACGCAGCAGGAGCACTCCCTGCAGGCAGGAAAGGAGAAGGCTCTGCAGAAAGCGTCTTTGGGAGCACTTGGTCCAGAAGGACAGGCAGATCTGCTCCAGCACCGCATCAAACAGCCTGATCCCCCGGGAGCCGCGCTCTCTAAGAGCTCTTGCTCCCTAGCACGTCCTTGGCACACCTTAGCAGCCTCTTAGCAGTCCACCTTAGCAGCCTCTTAGCAGTCCTCTCCAGGCAATCTTGCTCCCCACCTTCACACGCCCGGCATCCGCCAGAGAGGCAGACCCCCTCCAGCGCTGACACCTCGGGCCCAAATGTCCTAAAGCGAAAGAGGAGCTTGCGCCGGCCACCAGGGCGCAGCACCCTGGGGCAAAACTCTCCCAGGCAGCACATCCTGACCAGGGCTCCAACCACCTACCTACTGCCGAGGACCAACGGAACAAACACGCGCACACACACAAACACACGCCCGCCTGCACACCCTCCTCTCGCTCGCCAGTCACCTGTGGCCTGACCTTTTCCGTCCGCCCGCTCTTCCTCTTTCGGGCGTGTCCGGGATCCCTTGCAGGAAGAGGCCACTTGCTGCTTCTCACGGGGAAGCTTCAACTCAAATCTGGAAATGACAAGACGCCACGGTGAAGAGAAGGCACCACTTCCCCTTTGCCTCCTGCCAGCCTTGTACTCAGAAAGAAGGCCTTTCGGGGCACGTGGGGCCCTCCAGGCTCACCCAAGACATGCTTAGGTCACAAACACAGGCCCTGTATGGATCGGGTGCCTTCCACACGATGCCTTTCCTCGGCCAGCCACACACAGCACATTCGGGAACCTTGGCTTTTGGAAGCCTCACCCACAAGAAAGAGACCAGTCACAGGAAAATGTGGCCCCCATTCCTCTCTAGGCCTAAGATTGGTTAGCAGTGCCAAACACCGCCACTATTGCCTGTTCCACCCTGGGGAGACCCCCAGAGTCCCAAGTACTTGCAGACAGCAAGCTAGGAAAGAGTTGCTCCGCAGCAAGTCCTTCCTGAGGAGACAAGCTCCAGCAGGACGCTGCTACCAAGCACGAGCTGAGAAGCAAACGTACCGTGGCAACATGAAGACGCTTCTGGGACCCATGCGGAAAGCTGCGCTCCTTCTTCCTTTTACCACCAGGTGTCTCATCCCTGGCGTCTGAAACAGACACCGAGGTACGTGAGAGCGTGCCAGCGCCATTACTGCCTTGCTCCTAAAGGCAGCAAATCTTTCTTGGGCTCAGGGAAGATGCTGCCCCTGGGACACCCTGAAACAAAGCTGTCTTTCCAAATACTAGCCCTCAATGAGGAAAGCAGAAGATGCCCAGCTCAGAGTGCAGAAGGAGGAACACCGTTGCCAGGCGCTTTGCAAGGGCGAGACTCAAGACGGTCAAGGAGGACGCTCCTTCTCTCTGCCTGCAGACATCAGGCACAGGAGAAGGCGTGTGGTTCGCCAGGGTTTCTGCAGGCTGGCGTTTGCCTCTGGAAGGTCTTGCTCTGCCCCTTCTTGGAAAGACAACTCCTGGCTCAGGCGTGCTCTTAGCCCCACAGTGTCTCCAAGCATTCACATGCTTGCATCCATCGCGTGGAAGAGCAGAAAGAGCCGGCCCTTGCTCGGCCTCTGCCCAGTGGCTAAGACCTGCGGGTGCCAACTCCCTCATGGGGGTGCAAGCAGCTGGGCAGGGCCTGATGAGGGATCTTTGGGAACACAGCCTGACCCAAAGGCCCTGGCCCTGGCCCTGGCCCAGAGAACACGCTGGGCAGAGCCCCCCAAGACAGCAGCAGAGAGAAGGAAGAGACAGGCCCGGGAACCAGTGGCTGGGCTACAGCCTTCTTGCATCTCTCTGAGCAAATCTGCTGGCCCTCTGCAGGAGCGAGCCCTTCAGCTCTGACTGCTTTCACATCGCAGCTGCCTAAGGACACCTGGCAGCTTGCGCTCAAGGACAGGGCCCCACGAGAGAGCTGGGGAAGGGCGTTGGGCTGGCGCAAGGAGACATGCCAAGCAGCGGGCGGATGCACGCGTGGCCCAGAAGAGCCTCGCTCATGCCGCAAGGGCCTCCAGGGGCCCTGGGAAGGCCTGATTAGCGCCAGAGTCATCGACTTACCCCCAGCAGAGCTTCTAGCAGCTTTCCAGTGCCATCCATGCTGAGGAGGAAGTCGTCATAAAACCTCATTGTCACTTCCTTCTTCCGTACAGAAAGAATGCCAATGCCCTTGAAGACAAAGTCCACGTCCTGTCTTTTTGACATGGCCCAGAAGAACGCCATCGCGGTCTCATGTATGGAACACTGCACCGTTGTCAAAGGCATGCGGGCACACACGGAGAGATTCTTGTACTGCAGAGGGACTATTCTTACGTCACCTAGACCGCAGCAAAAGACGAACAACGTCACCTCGGCAGCAGGCTCCAAGAACAAGGGGACAAGACTTTCTGGCAAGACGCTGCTGCTACAGAGCAGGCTCTTGAATCCCCTGCTGCAGCGCCTAGGAGCGGTTTATGGAGTCCCTCCTGGGAAGAGGCCGAGCACTCTGCAAACTCACGGGCTCAGGGGGGCAGCAGTCATTTGGCCAGGGCAGGAAGCAAAAGAAGAAAACTAACCATCCCGTAGGAACCCTTGACCGGAGGGCAGGACAAGGCGGGCAGATGGGTGCAGGGCCCACGACAAAGGGCCCGGCGCCACGCCATTGTGCCCTCTGGCTAAGCCGATGCCACGTCGATAGATACAAGGGCGAAGCAAAGTGCAAGGACGGCACCGCCGCCTGTAAGGACCATTCGGCCCCTCTGGCCCTTGGTAGCCAGCAAAAGTCTCCCTGCGCTGCTGGGGCCAGCGGCCTATCCCTCCCACGCACCCCGCTGCAGGCGTATTACTAGCAAAGCACACCCGGGGGCCCCTCTGAGCACCTGCTCCTGGCTGGCCTGTCCAGCTCAAACAAGCCAAAGTTGCTCTCAGGCCACTTTGAGGCGTTCAGCCATGTCTTCAGAGCAGTTGGCCTGCCCCTCAAGCTTGGGGCAAGGGCAGGCAAAGGTTTTTAACCTGTCTTCTTACCAGGAATGTCTTCTTGAGCGCCCCTGGCCTGGTATTCCTGGGCAACAACCTCCGAAATACGAAACATGGGTCTCCGAACGATCGAAAGCTCCCCGTTCACGGAGCACTCGGAGTGCTGAAGAACATAGAACACCCCCACTCCTAGTATCTTGACACCCTGAGAACAGCAGCAAAGAGGGAGAGAAGGAACAAGCATCAGTAGCCTGGAGACACAAAAACTGTCCGATGGCTTGCCAGAGCGTGGGGGCTGCTGCTCTGCGCCCTGCCCACCCCTAGCATGCCGAGGGCAAGATGGGCCACTTGGGAAAGCTTTGGAGAGAAAGCACATACTCCAGACCTTTCTTTCCTCTTGCTCCTCTGCTCTCCTCAAAAATCTCTTTGCACAAGCAACAGCAGAGACAACATTCCTCCCCTCCATACAGGTGGGGGGGGGTGGGTGGCAGGGAGGGGAGCAGGGGGCATTTCCAACAGTGGGCACCAAGTCCTTGGCACTCTATGGCACAGGGATGTCAGGGCCAGGCAAACCGCCAGCCTTTCAGGAGGGGAGGAACAGGACACAAGACCCACCTTGTTCTCTGCCAAGCGCTCTAGAATGTATTCTGAGACGCTGTCCCAAATGCTAACAATCTCTGGAAAGCAAGGCAAAGAGGTATCATGCGCCAAGTCAGCAAGCTCACTACCTTTCAGCACCCCGCTCCCCAGGCAGGTGGCAAGTGCAGGTGAGATGAAACGTACCGCCACCCCAAGCCAAAACACGCAAGGCGCTCCCCAGGACAGCCCTTCCGGACCTCAGCCGCAAGGACACTGCAGGGACGCCTCCGCCCACTTCTAAGCAAGGCTCCTGTCCTTTCAGGTGGCCATGCCAAAGGGCGACCCACCCGCTCGGGAAACGGGGACTAGGTTCCCACAGCAGCGAGAAGACCGTGCAGTGCCTACCCACAGGAGTCACCCACGCTCAGGGCAGCCCCAGCTGCCTCCCCTGCAGGGACCATTTTCACCTCCATTCAACGCCTGCACACACACACGCTCTGCACGGCCACCCGAGCAGCCCCAGCCCTTTCAGCCAGCTGCCAGCTCAGGGCACGCAATCCCCACTGCGAGGCAACCCACGGCTTCTGCCTGCACGTGCCCTGGAAGGCACGGGCAGAGGAAGCTCCTCAGGACAACGAGCCAGCCGGCCCGGCTGCCAAACTCACCCCTGGGCTGCCAACGGTCGAGCGGCCTGCTCTCCCGTGCCACCCACTCGCCCTGCCCAGCCCTCCCCTACAGAGCCCAGCGCTTCCATTGCCTGTCTCGCAGCTCATACCGTCTACAGCCTTACCGTAACGGTTGAGATTCCTGAGCGTTGGAAACATGTCATGCCACAGTTTCGCCATCTTCGCGCCCCCTCGCGCTCAATGGGGCCCTGTAGCAGGAGGGTGCCGAGGAAACTTCTCCTCCCAGGAGCCGCCTCCGCCTCCTCCTCTGCACTTCCCCAGGTAGGCTCCAGCGCTGTCGCGCGGCCTCCCTTCGCCCTCTCGGTGCGCTGCAAAGCAGCTCCTCCAGAGAAGAGCGGTGGCGAGAGCAGCCCCAGCACCTGCACGTGCCAAGGCCTCGCAGGGAAGTGTGGGCAGGGCTCGGGGGCCCCGTGGCGGGAGGGGAGCTGTGACTGTGATGCGGCATGTCCCACTGTGAGCCCAGCCCGTGTCACCAAGGGGCTCACAGGCACCCTTACCGTCCAAAGCATTTCTCTTGGGCCCACAGGAGGGGCAATTTCACAGCCCCAGAGCAGCCAGACCGCAAAGGGGTTTCAGCAGGTCTCCGCTCTGACCTCCTGCTGCAAGTGCGGCTGACCAGAGCAGACTTCCCAGGCCCGGGCGCCACTGAGGGGCCACTGGCTCCATGGATTCCCCCACCACCCCGGGCCCCTGGGCCAGTGCTCCACCACCCTTAGGCTACAGCGCTTTTCCCCGTCTCTCATGGCAATTGCCCCCACTGCCACTACTGCCATTGCCCATCCTCCCGGCCCCCCCCACCCGGCACCTCTGGGAAGGCTCTGCCTCCACCCTCTCACCCCCCTCCCGTTAGGCCCCTGCCGCCTGATCCTCTTGCGCCTTCTCTTCTCCCGGCTCAACAGCCCCACGCCCTCAGCCTCTCCTCGCACTGCTGGGCTCCAGCTGCCCACCAGCTCCCAGCCCGCCCCACAACGAACGGCTCCTCCAGGGCCACGCTCCCTTCCTGGTGTCCCTGCCCCCCTGCAGCTCCCCCACGGGCCACAGTCCCCTCAGAGGCGCACCTCCTCTGGCATGAAGCGCCTCCTTCCAAAAGTACCTCTCCAGCCATGTCCCCAGCAACGGCTCCTTGCACGGCTCGCCTTCGCTTCCTTCTGCTTTTCTCCAGAAACACGCCTCTGCACCCTTCTCCTCACGAGTGCCCCTTCGTGTGGCCTCCTGTGGCTCCACGGAGGCCGCCCCCAGCTGCGGGATCTGCGGCCCTGCCGCCGCATGCCCCAGGCAGGGGCCGGGCCTCGGGCCTCGGTGCCCCGCTCCTCCCTCCCTCCCTCCCTCCCTCCCTCCCTCCCTGCCTGCCTGCCTGCCTGCCTGCCCGCCCGCTGCCCCAGCGTTGGGGGAAAGCCTTGCCCGGGCCCTGGGCGGCGCTGCGGGCTCCCTGCTGTGCCCAGAGCCCCCGGCCCCGCACGGGCAGCCCCGAGCAGCACGCCCAGGTGGCACTGCTTGCTGCGCAGTAAGGACTGGTGCCAGGGACTGTCGGGGATGGGGGAGGCCCCACTGCCCGCGGGGAGGCGGGAGGCAGGCAGCGTTGAGCCGGGGCCCGGCAGCCCACCGGGAGCTGGTGGGGGTGTGGGGCAGAGCCATAGCAAGGGAAGGGGCCAGAGTGCAGGAGGCAATCCCAGGTGCCCCTTCCCCGAGCAGAGGGGCCTGGGAGAAGGCAGGGGGTCAGGGCCGGGCCGGGGGCTGGTGGCCGGGTGCTTGGCAGCGCCATGCTGACCTGCTCATGCCAGGGCATGGCTGCTTTGCGCCGATTGCAGGCAGTGTCCCCCCGCGGAGGAGCTGGCCCCTGCTGGCTTCCCCTTGGGCCATGCAGCTGCCTGCCAGTGCTCAAGGTCCTGCCGGGGCTCCAGCGACGCTGGGAGAGGTGCCGAGGGGGCACCGGCTGCTGCTAGCAACTTCCCGGGGACCCCTGAGGCAGTGGCTGGTGCTGAGGGAAGGGCAGCGGGCAAGGAGCCGCAGGCAGCACTTGTTTGACCCATGCGTTGCCTCTGCTTGCAGGCCACACTGCCCAAGGCATTGGGACTTGAGCGCGGCAGCCAGGCGAGGCAGGGCAGCTGCCGCTGAGGCAGCAGAGCCAAGCCCCAAGCCCCTCCGCTCGGTGAGGCTTGGGAAGGGCAGAGCTGGGAGAAGCTGGTGCCCCTCAAACCTCGTTCTCCCAGCAGAGCAGAGGGCACGTAAGGCAGCGCTTTCAGCCAGTGAAAATTGCTGGCTCATGCCTTCCTTTTTCAGAGGCCTGGTTTGCGCAAGGCCAGCGGTGCTGCCTGCCCACCAGTGCCCACCCAGGCTGTGGTCGGAGGAGACCTGCTCCTTGCATTGGTCCCGACCAGAGTTCGGCACCAGAAGACACAGCCCCTGAGGGGGCACCGCAGCACACAAGTGTGGCTTGGCATGCCTGGCTCACCAGCAGAAAGGGACCATGCAGACTAAGGTGGAGTCAATCAGCCAGAACGGAGCACAGAGCAACAATACAGTTGAAAACACAAAGCCTAGCTAAGTGTGTGTGAGGTTCCCCGTGGGGAGCCCCGTGATGCTTCTGGGGAGGCCTTGGGCAGGGAGGTGCCTCCTGCCGAGGCCCCCGGCAGCTGGGATGCCGGCTGCAGGGCTTTCGGCAGCTCCAGCTTCCCTCTTCCTGCCCTGCCAGGGGTGAAGGCCAGGCTGCCTGCAGGGATGGGCTACTGCCGCCCCCAGGCCTCCTGAGGAGGGGCAGTGCAGCCCCAAAACCACCTTGCAAAGCCGGCAGCCCTGGGCGTGGGCTGAGGTGGGTGCCAGGGTGCACGCTGGAGCGCAGACTCTGGGATCCACAGGCCTCCAAGGCCAGGGCCTGCAGGGCCAGGGCAGGGATGACAAGGCTGTGGGGCTCTGACCCTGCAAGAGAGACCGCAGGAACACCTTGTGCCGGCCCTGGGCTGAGAGCAGAGGGGAGCAGGAGGCTTCGTGGCCTCCACGCCCCAAACCAACAGCAAATTTGTGCCCAAAAGCTCTCAGAGGAGGCTTCAGTCCCGGTCAGCTGCCCGTGTCCTGCACTGATTTCGTATGCTCAAACCTTGTGATGGGCAGAAGGCAACATGCTTGTACCCCAAGGCAGCCCCCTTTAGTGGCCAAGCCAAGGACCTGCTCTTAGCATCACTGCAGGAGTAACCGTCTAATTAAAGGCTTGCAATTAGCCCACCTCCAATTAGTGCACAGCAACTCAAACAAAGGGTCTTCTTAAAGGACAAGTCTCCTTAATGCAACCTAAATGGTCCTACGTTCCCTGTGCAGGGGCGACCCTTCTACATCCCCCACCGCCAAGGCTGCGGCGCGCATGGGCATGGGCATTGGCTTCAGGGTCCCAGCTCCTTCCTCAGTGGGAGGCGGCTGCTGCTGGTGGCTTCCTCCATTGCATAGTTGGGCTGACACTATTAAGCCTGCTCCTAATAGGCTCTCTTAAGGCTAATAATGTGGCATACATAGCCAACAAATGCTAGAAGGAGTCACCAAAACTAAAGCAGCACTTTAAAATGCAACTCCTACATTTAGCATCGAGGAAATAAGCCCCTCCACCTTACTCCCAATTTGACACTCTCGGGAGAGTGCTTTAGGGGATGCTAATGCGTGTTTTGCCCTTCCTTGCTCCAACACGGGTCAGGCTCAGCACAGTGGAGAGGGAAAGACTCTGGCGGGGCGGAGGGGGTGGGGTGCGAGCTTTGTGCTCGCCCAGGGCCCTGCACTGGCCCCCTCCTCTGTCCTGCCCCTGAACATCCCAGACTACGTTGGCTACAGTCGCCTGCTCCTTGCCAGGCCTTTGTGTTGACTCTGATGAGCCTTTGGGCGTTTCATGTCACTCTAGGAGCTGGAAGAGAGCCTGCCTCATGACACGGGGTTGCAAGGAGAGCCACTGGCCGTGGAAGAGGACTGCTTGCCTGGCCTCGCTCAGGAGTCCCATCCTGCCCACCCCGGGCATCTCTCTCTTTCCTGCCCGCTGACACGGTCTTTCTCCGGAGGGAAGCAGTGAGGCTACACCTCCGCACAGTGCTGGGTGGCCTGGGGAAGGCCGGGCACATGCCAAGCGGGGAGCTGGACACAGGTCTCCAGCGAGTGCTGTCGGGGGGCTGGCACCGGTGCCTGGGGCACGTGTGCTCCAGGCACTTCCCAAATAAGCTCCACTGGTGCGGCCTCCTCTTCACCTGGATGTTGAGTTCCAGGGCCTCCTGCCACGCCTCCTCCAGCAGGAACAGGGCCTGCGCAGGCGTACTGCTTTCCTGCCCTTCAGCCTGCTCCTGGTTGCTGGGGAATGCAGGTGTGCGGGCATGTCCGGGTGTCCTGCCTCATTTCAGCAGGGTCACTTGCTCCTGCTGGTTCCTTCTGTGGCCCCCACCTGGCCTCACAGAGCCCCACATCCTGCCCGTCAACCCCAAGGGGGACGCAAGGCCCTCAGCTCACCCAAGAGAGAACCCCCAACCTCCCTCTGCTCGTCCACCCACCCGCCTCAGCATATAGCACGGCCCAAGGCCCATCCCTGGGCCCTGGCACTGTCACGGTCCCTCTCCTGACCACAGGACCCACTGGCGCTGGTGAGTGCCCAAGCAGTTAGGCCGCTGTCTTTTCTCCCACGGCCAGTGACTTGCAGGGCTGTGCAGGACCCAGGAGTCCTGCTGGCCTGTCCCTCCATAACGTACCAGGGGCAGGGAGTCGCAGAGCTGCACCTCGGAGGTGCTCTGGGGCCTAGCAAGTGCAGGGGACCGGAGGGGGCCTGGGAGCATGCCTGGGGCCACTGGCACATCAGGACAGGGCAGGAGCCCAGGAGGGAGAATCCAAGCACACGGGTAGCAGGCCCGGCCGGCCCTGCCGAGCTCCACTGGGTTGAAGAGCGGCCCAGCAGGGGCTGTGCAGGGCGGGGAAATGGGGACTGCTCCCCAGCCTCACAGCCCCAGCCTGCGGGGCTGAGGGGCTGCCCTGGCCCACAGGGCCCTGGCACACGCGTTTGCACATGGGAAGGGAGGCATCTGCACCTCCAGGCAGCAGTCAGCGGCTGGCAGGGTAGGGAGACTACGGGCCCTGCGGCAGATGAGCAGAGCCCGTGGGAGCACAAGGAGCAGCCGAGGGCTGACGGAGGCCCAGGGACAAGCACGGCTCATCCCAGCTTTGCCTGCCTGGAGAGCCCTGCAGCTGCAGCAAAAAGCCAGGCATCTGCGCTCCCAGGTGGCCGGCCGCACCGCTCCACCCCACAGCAACTCCCTCCTTTGCCCTTCACCCTTCCCCATGCAACCCTGAGAAGGGCTCCAGCGTCCCTGCACACCAGCCCTCAGAGCACCCCTGGGGCTGTGGGCACGTCAGGTGCAGCTGTGTCCTGGCCACCATGGTGTGCACCGTGCAGTGTCTCTGTGCGTGTGGAGAGTGCGGGCGCGTGTGCGGATGCGTGTGCAGCGTCAATGGTGTGCCGGGCTGGCGCACGTGCACTGTGCAGGTGCAGGCCTGGCTGTGCGGGAGGGTCTTGGTGAGTGAGAGGTGTGAGCTGGGTGCGTAGCCGTCCTGTGGAGGGTAATGAAGGAAGGGGCATGTGTCTGTGCGTGTGTCTGTGCGCTGTGCTGAGAACGGGTTAGGCGGTGGTGTGCATGCACGTGCACTGTGTGGCGCGCGTGCCTGCATGCTGCAGCCCGTGTGTGGGCGATATTCTGTTCAGGCTCTACAAAATAACTGGAGGAGCACATGGGTTTGTACAGCTCTTCCTTTCATCTTTCAGGAGCACACTTCCAGACTTCGCCGCAATAGTCACGTTTCCTCTGCACCACCAGCAAGTCCTGGTCCCTTTCCCTTTGAGCCTGGAGAGTCATCCGCTGCCCAGGGCTAGGGCATGGAAAAGGAACCGTTTGGTTTCAGGCACAGGCAGAAGGGCACGGAAATGCTGCAGGCCTAGCGCAGGGCACATCTTCTGGCCTCTGCCTCTGCTGGCATTCCTATGCTTTCTCGGATGGGCGAGGGGCCCCCTGGGGTGCGAGGCAAGGACATGACCACATGACTACCACGGGCAGGTAATCAGCCTGCACAGGAGTCAGGCGCGGGATGAGACTTTGGCCCAAACTGGCATCAAAGCACAGGGCAAGGCCTCCACGTGTGGAGACTTGGGGAGGCAAGGACGGAGCGTGCCTTTGGAAAAGGGAGAGCCAAAGCGTCGCTCCAGGAATCCTGTCACCTTGGGTCGCCCCCGTGTTCTGGTCCCACCTGGGAATCCTACCCCCTGAGAGCCCAACACCTGCCCCTGGGCTGGAAGGCTGCCTGCTCCCAGGCCACAGCCTCCAAAGCCTGTTGCTCTCCCTCGACGGGTGCCAGCAAAAGACCCCCCCCTCCCCTCCTCTGGGCTCCTCCTGGGTGTGGAAGGAAGGCCAGTGCAGGGGAAGGCAAAACAGCACCCCCAGCTGGAGAAATTTACCAGAGGAAGCGCTTCTCTTGGGAATTCCTCTGCCGATTCAGCTCTACCCTCTGCTTCCACTCTTCCCGACGCGCTTGGTAAGTCTCCAAGACTTGCAGGGTGTGGCTTGCTCGTACAGAAAGCTGCCTGCAAGAGCAGGGAAAAAGTTCCCTCTCCCCTTCTGGCTGAGGCCCTCCTGCCTCTCCCCTCCACCAGCCCCTGCACACCCGCTCCCGCTGGCGGTGCCCGCAGCCTTCAACTTGCCCCATGCAGCTTGGGGCTGCCTGGCATCGGGGCCTTGCCCAAGGCATTGCCACGTCAACAGAAATCAGGGGACACCATACCCAGCCCCATGGCTCAGGAAATGCGCTTCCTCACACCTCGGACAGGTGCTGCCACTGCACCTTTCCAGGCCGGGGCTGGGGCCGGGGCCCGGGCCTGGGCACACTTACTCTTTGTGCAGCCGCGGCAGTCTCTCGGGCTTCCTCTTCTCTGCTCGGGGCACGAAGGCAGCAGTGCTCGCCTCTTTCCCAAGCGGGGGCCCTGGTGAGGCTGGCCGAACCTCCGGCAGTGGTTCAGCATGCCGCCAAGCCTGTGTTGGCGCCAGAGGACAACTCTGAAGCTGCTTCTCACCTCCCTCACGTGCTCTCAACTCTCAGCACGGGGAGAAGCCAGCCACTACAGGGCCTGTGCGTCCCCCCAGCACACTTGTGTCTGCTTTGCCCTCAGAAAGCCCCATGAGGAGCACAGCGCCAGGCAGGGACCCTGCACTCGTAGCCTGGCCACGCTTCACCACACTTCCCTGCTGGCCCCTCTGCTTACCTGTGCTGCCTTGTGCTGATGCCCGCAAGCAGGAATTGCAGTTCGAGGTCTGCCTTGAGCAGGTCCTTCCTGCTTGCCGTCCTCTTCCGCCTTAGAGGAGCTCTCCCGAATTGTCTGCAGCCGGCTAAAAACACACAAGCCGCGTGAGGTGACTGGAGTTCCGGATGAGGCTGTTCTGCATCTTGCGCTCACAAGCGGCTCGGGGCTCGGGGCCAGCCTCTGCAGCACAAGGCAGTTCTGCTGGAGCTTTTGGTGTAGCTGAGTCCTTGCGTTCATGTCAACAGTGAGGAAAGAAAGCCTTGAGCTGCAGCACTGGCAGCGGGCCCAGGAGGCCCTAAGGAAAGCTCGGGATGCCCAGGTGTGGGCCCTCTCTGGGTGGCACAAGGGGAAAACCAATGCCGTTTGCAGCACCCAGAGCCTGCAGAGACCACTAGGCACCTCCTGCCAAAGGCACTGAAGTCAGGGACGTGCTCAGAAAGACTCTGTTTTGGGGTGAAACGGGACTATTAGTGGGGGAGCCACTGTCGGGGAAGGAGGAAGTGTACTAGGCACACAAGCAAGCCCGGCATGCAGTTCTCTCTGGTATGTAGTTCTCTCTGGCACTCCTCCTGTGCCAGACAACCGCCACACCCCTGCCCCTGCCACCCCAGCCCAACAACCTTCGGAAGAAATTCACAGGCATTACGTCCAACCTAAAAAGCAGGGAAAACAGACCCTACTCTCTGCTGCTGGGGCAGGGGCTTCTGACTTTCACATTCCTCTGAGAAGTGCTCTCATTCCCACTGCAACCAAAGGAGGGCCCTTCACACCCATAGGGGAGCAGAAAAACACCCGCCACTGCTGCAGTACTTCTTGCATCAACGCCAGTCCCTGGGACACCACTTGACAACCTCACAGACTTCATACCCACAGAGCGTACAGAAACAGAAACAGCTCCCTCCCTCCCAGAAGCCCAAAAGCACACGGCCACCCGCATGCTTTGCTCCAAGAGCCTCACCTGGCAGCTGGCTTGTTTCCCCTGCTTTCCCATGCCTTTCCTCCCTTCCAGCTGGCCCCAGAGAACGGGGGTGGAGAAAGCCTTTCTCGAGACAGGAGGCGCCCACCACAAGCACTGCCTGGAAGTAGCAAGGCAGAGGAGGCTCCTCAGCAAGCATCGTTCTTTGTCACCATTTGAACAAGAAGGACAGGCAGCTGTGCTCCAGCATCGGACCAAAGAGCCCAATTCCCTTGGAGCTTTGCTCCCAAGCAGGTCTTAGGCCCTTGCTGGCGCACGATCGCGTCCAGCCTTTCCTTTCTGCAGGGCAGTCTTCTGCCCTAGAGTTCTGTGCTGCTTCTACTGCTTTCTCTAGCCCTTAGGCTTCAAAAAGGGGACATGGCTGGCAGGTCCTGGGGACCTCATGCTACTCTCTCCTTTGGCGTGGCTGCAGGCTGGAGGGCAGAGTGTCACACGAGAAGGGGAACAGATTCCTGCCCATCTCTAAGGCGCTCACATGCACAGACTTGCAAGCTAGAGCAGGGCCCCGAGTGCCAGGGCAAAGTGCCCCTCAGCAGTGGCAGCTGCAGTTGGAGCTGCACAACTGCCCCGAGAGCCCCTTCCAGGAGGAGTGCCCCCAGATCTGTCGTGATGAGCAAAGAGAGGCACAGGAGAAGCAGGCCACTAGGCCAGGCACGGCATGTTAAGCTTGCCTCCAGCCCCTCCGCTGCACAGGACAAAAGGAAAACAAACACACCTCTCTCACCAGCCAGCTGGCACTTTACCTTTTCCCTCAGTCTGCTTGTTCTGCTCCCTGTCTTTTGCCGGCCCGCCTTTGGCAGCCTCCCGACACCCTCCGGAGGAAGATGCTGGTCGCACAGGCACAGGCGTGATGACCTCACCCTCACTCCTGGAAACAAGAAAGGGACGAGAGAGACGCTGACAGCAGAGCCTTGCAGAAACCTCCTCTACATGCTTGCCCTCCATCTAGAAAGAGAAAGTCACCAAAAGACTTGTTGGCCGCCCTTCACGTTGCAGTCGGACAGAGTCTACGCAAGAAACAACCCCTTCAAAGAACTCCAAGAGCACAAGGTCACCCTCAGCCTTTTCTCCAAGAGCCTCACCTGGCAGGCAACTTCCTTCCTTTGCTTTTCCACTCCTCCTGCTTTCTCCCCCCAGCACCAGGTGACGCAGGTGGCAAAGGCCTTTCTTGAGCAAGCAGGCACGCAGCAGGAGCACTCCCTGCAGGCAGGAAAGGAGAAGGCTCTGCAGAAAGCGTCTTTGGGAGCACTTGGTCCAGAAGGACAGGCAGATCTGCTCCAGCACCGCATCAAACAGCCTGATCCCCCGGGAGCCGCGCTCTCTAAGAGCTCTTGCTCCCTAGCACGTCCTTGGCACACCTTAGCAGCCTCTTAGCAGTCCACCTTAGCAGCCTCTTAGCAGTCCTCTCCAGGCAATCTTGCTCCCCACCTTCACACGCCCGGCATCCGCCAGAGAGGCAGACCCCCTCCAGCGCTGACACCTCGGGCCCAAATGTCCTAAAGCGAAAGAGGAGCTTGCGCCGGCCACCAGGGCGCAGCACCCTGGGGCAAAACTCTCCCAGGCAGCACATCCTGACCAGGGCTCCAACCACCTACCTACTGCCGAGGACCAACGGAACAAACACGCGCACACACACAAACACACGCCCGCCTGCACACCCTCCTCTCGCTCGCCAGTCACCTGTGGCCTGACCTTTTCCGTCCGCCCGCTCTTCCTCTTTCGGGCGTGTCCGGGATCCCTTGCAGGAAGAGGCCACTTGCTGCTTCTCACGGGGAAGCTTCAACTCAAATCTGGAAATGACAAGACGCCACGGTGAAGAGAAGGCACCACTTCCCCTTTGCCTCCTGCCAGCCTTGTACTCAGAAAGAAGGCCTTTCGGGGCACGTGGGGCCCTCCAGGCTCACCCAAGACATGCTTAGGTCACAAACACAGGCCCTGTATGGATCGGGTGCCTTCCACACGATGCCTTTCCTCGGCCAGCCACACACAGCACATTCGGGAACCTTGGCTTTTGGAAGCCTCACCCACAAGAAAGAGACCAGTCACAGGAAAATGTGGCCCCCATTCCTCTCTAGGCCTAAGATTGGTTAGCAGTGCCAAACACCGCCACTATTGCCTGTTCCACCCTGGGGAGACCCCCAGAGTCCCAAGTACTTGCAGACAGCAAGCTAGGAAAGAGTTGCTCCGCAGCAAGTCCTTCCTGAGGAGACAAGCTCCAGCAGGACGCTGCTACCAAGCACGAGCTGAGAAGCAAACGTACCGTGGCAACATGAAGACGCTTCTGGGACCCATGCGGAAAGCTGCGCTCCTTCTTCCTTTTACCACCAGGTGTCTCATCCCTGGCGTCTGAAACAGACACCGAGGTACGTGAGAGCGTGCCAGCGCCATTACTGCCTTGCTCCTAAAGGCAGCAAATCTTTCTTGGGCTCAGGGAAGATGCTGCCCCTGGGACACCCTGAAACAAAGCTGTCTTTCCAAATACTAGCCCTCAATGAGGAAAGCAGAAGATGCCCAGCTCAGAGTGCAGAAGGAGGAACACCGTTGCCAGGCGCTTTGCAAGGGCGAGACTCAAGACGGTCAAGGAGGACGCTCCTTCTCTCTGCCTGCAGACATCAGGCACAGGAGAAGGCGTGTGGTTCGCCAGGGTTTCTGCAGGCTGGCGTTTGCCTCTGGAAGGTCTTGCTCTGCCCCTTCTTGGAAAGACAACTCCTGGCTCAGGCGTGCTCTTAGCCCCACAGTGTCTCCAAGCATTCACATGCTTGCATCCATCGCGTGGAAGAGCAGAAAGAGCCGGCCCTTGCTCGGCCTCTGCCCAGTGGCTAAGACCTGCGGGTGCCAACTCCCTCATGGGGGTGCAAGCAGCTGGGCAGGGCCTGATGAGGGATCTTTGGGAACACAGCCTGACCCAAAGGCCCTGGCCCTGGCCCTGGCCCTGGCCCTGGCCCAGAGAACACGCTGGGCAGAGCCCCCCAAGACAGCAGCAGAGAGAAGGAAGAGACAGGCCCGGGAACCAGTGGCTGGGCTACAGCCTTCTTGCATCTCTCTGAGCAAATCTGCTGGCCCTCTGCAGGAGCGAGCCCTTCAGCTCTGACTGCTTTCACATCGCAGCTGCCTAAGGACACCTGGCAGCTTGCGCTCAAGGACAGGGCCCCACGAGAGAGCTGGGGAAGGGCGTTGGGCTGGCGCAAGGAGACATGCCAAGCAGCGGGCGGATGCACGCGTGGCCCAGAAGAGCCTCGCTCATGCCGCAAGGGCCTCCAGGGGCCCTGGGAAGGCCTGATTAGCGCCAGAGTCATCGACTTACCCCCAGCAGAGCTTCTAGCAGCTTTCCAGTGCCATCCATGCTGAGGAGGAAGTCGTCATAAAACCTCATTGTCACTTCCTTCTTCCGAACAGAAAGAATGCCAATGCCCTTGAAGACAAAGTCCACGTCCTGTCTTTTTGACATGGCCCAGAAGAACGCCATCGCGGTCTCATGTATGGAACACTGCACCGTTGTCAAAGGCATGCGGGCACACACGGAGAGATTCTTGTACTGCAGAGGGACTATTCTTACGTCACCTAGACCGCAGCAAAAGACGAACGTCACCTCGGCAGCAGGCTCCAAGAACAAGGGGACAAGACTTTCTGGCAAGACGCTGCTGCTACAGAGCAGGCTCTTGAATCCCCTGCTGCAGCGCCTAGGAGCGGTTTATGGAGTCCCTCCTGGGAAGAGGCCGAGCACTCTGCAAACTCACGGGCTCAGGGGGGCAGCAGTCATTTGGCCAGGGCAGGAAGCAAAAGAAGAAAACTAACCATCCCGTAGGAACCCTTGACCGGAGGGCAGGACAAGGCGGGCAGATGGGTGCAGGGCCCACGACAAAGGGCCCGGCGCCACGCCATTGTGCCCTCTGGCTAAGCCGATGCCACGTCGATAGATACAAGGGCGAAGCAAAGTGCAAGGACGGCACCACCGCCCGTAAGGACCATTCGGCCCCTCTGGCCCTTGGTAGCCAGCAAAAGTCTCCCTGCGCTGCTGGGGCCAGCGGCCTATCCCTCCCACGCACCCCGCTGCAGGCGTATTACTAGCAAAGCACACCCGGGGGCCCCTCTGAGCACCTGCTCCTGGCTGGCCTGTCCAGCTCAAACAAGCCAAAGTTGCTCTCAGGCCACTTTGAGGCGTTCAGCCACGTCTTCAGAGCAGTTGGCCTGCCCCTCAAGCTTGGGGCAAGGGCAGGCAAAGGTTTTTAACCTGTCTTCTTACCAGGAATGTCTTCTTGAGCGCCCCTGGCCTGGTATTCCTGGGCAACAACCTCCGAAATACGAAACATGGGTCTCCGAACGATCGAAAGCTCCCCGTTCACGGAGCACTCGGAGTGCTGAAGAACATAGAACACCCCCACTCCTAGTATCTTGACACCCTGAGAACAGCAGCAAAGAGGGAGAGAAGGAACAAGCATCAGTAGCCTGGAGACACAAAAACTGTCCGATGGCTTGCCAGAGCGTGGGGGCTGCTGCTCTGCGCCCTGCCCACCCCTAGCATGCCGAGGGCAAGATGGGCCACTTGGGAAAGCTTTGGAGAGAAAGCACATACTCCAGACCTTTCTTTCCTCTTGCTCCTCTGCTCTCCTCAAAAATCTCTTTGCACAAGCAACAGCAGAGACAACATTCCTCCCCTCCATACAGGTGGGGGGGGGTGGGTGGCAGGGAGGGGAGCAGGGGGCATTTCCAACAGTGGGCACCAAGTCCTTGGCACTCTATGGCACAGGGATGTCAGGGCCAGGCAAACCGCCAGCCTTTCAGGAGGGGAGGAACAGGACACAAGACCCACCTTGTTCTCTGCCAAGCGCTCTAGAATGTATTCTGAGACGCTGTCCCAAATGCTAACAATCTCTGGAAAGCAAGGCAAAGAGGTATCATGCGCCAAGTCAGCAAGCTCACTACCTTTCAGCACCCCGCTCCCCAGGCAGGTGGCAAGTGCAGGTGAGATGAAACGTACCGCCACCCCAAGCCAAAACACGCAAGGCGCTCCCCAGGACAGCCCTTCCGGACCTCAGCCGCAAGGACACTGCAGGGACGCCTCCGCCCACTTCTAAGCAAGGCTCCTGTCCTTTCAGGTGGCCATGCCAAAGGGCGACCCACCCGCTCGGGAAACGGGGACTAGGTTCCCACAGCAGCGAGAAGACCGTGCAGTGCCTACCCACAGGAGTCACCCACGCTCAGGGCAGCCCCAGCTGCCTCCCCTGCAGGGACCATTTTCACCTCCATTCAACGCCTGCACACACACACGCTCTGCACGGCCACCCGAGCAGCCCCAGCCCTTTCAGCCAGCTGCCAGCTCAGGGCACGCAATCCCCACTGCGAGGCAACCCACGGCTTCTGCCTGCACGTGCCCTGGAAGGCACGGGCAGAGGAAGCTCCTCAGGACAACGAGCCAGCCGGCCCGGCTGCCAAACTCACCCCTGGGCTGCCAACGGTCGAGCGGCCTGCTCTCCCGTGCCACCCACTCGCCCTGCCCAGCCCTCCCCTACAGAGCCCAGCGCTTCCATTGCCTGTCTCGCAGCTCATACCGTCTACAGCCTTACCGTAACGGTTGAGATTCCTGAGCGTTGGAAACATGTCATGCCACAGTTTCGCCATCTTCGCGCCCCCTCGCGCTCAATGGGGCCCTGTAGCAGGAGGGTGACGAGGAAACTTCTCCTCCCAGGAGCCGCCTCCGCCTCCTCCTCTGCACTTCCCCAGGTAGGCTCCAGCGCTGTCGCGCGGCCTCCCTTCGCCCTCTCGGTGCGCTGCAAAGCAGCTCCTCCAGAGAAGAGCGCTGGCGAGAGCAGCCCCAGCACCTGCACGTGCCAAGGCCTCGCAGGGAAGTGTGGGCAGGGCTCGGGGGCCCCGTGGCGGGAGGGGAGCTGTGACTGTGATGCGGCATGTCCCACTGTGAGCCCAGCCCGTGTCACCAAGGGGCTCACAGGCACCCTTACCGTCCAAAGCATTTCTCTTGGGCCCACAGGAGGGGCAATTTCACAGCCCCAGAGCAGCCAGACCGCAAAGGGGTTTCAGCAGGTCTCCGCTCTGACCTCCTGCTGCAAGTGCGGCTGACCAGAGCAGACTTCCCAGGCCCGGGCGCCACTGAGGGGCCACTGGCTCCATGGATTCCCCCACCACCCCGGGCCCCTGGGCCAGTGCTCCACCACCCTTAGGCTACAGCGCTTTTCCCCGTCTCTCATGGCAATTGCCCCCACTGCCACTACTGCCATTGCCCATCCTCCCGGCCCCCCCCACCCGGCACCTCTGGGAAGGCTCTGCCTCCACCCTCTCACCCCCCTCCCGTTAGGCCCCTGCCGCCTGATCCTCTTGCGCCTTCTCTTCTCCCGGCTCAACAGCCCCACGCCCTCAGCCTCTCCTCGCACTGCTGGGCTCCAGCTGCCCACCAGCTCCCAGCCCGCCCCACAACGAACGGCTCCTCCAGGGCCACGCTCCCTTCCTGGTGTCCCTGCCCCCCTGCAGCTCCCCCACGGGCCACAGTCCCCTCAGAGGCGCACCTCCTCTGGCATGAAGCGCCTCCTTCCAAAAGTACCTCTCCAGCCATGTCCCCAGCAACGGCTCCTTGCACGGCTCGCCTTCGCTTCCTTCTGCTTTTCTCCAGAAACACGCCTCTGCACCCTTCTCCTCACGAGTGCCCCTTCGTGTGGCCTCCTGTGGCTCCACGGAGGCCGCCCCCAGCTGCGGGATCTGCGGCCCTGCCGCCGCATGCCCCAGGCAGGGGCCGGGCCTCGGGCCTCGGTGCCCCGCTCCTCCCTCCCTCCCTCCCTCCCTCCCTCCCTCCCTGCCTGCCTGCCTGCCTGCCTGCCCGCCCGCTGCCCCAGCGTTGGGGGAAAGCCTTGCCCGGGCCCTGGGCGGCGCTGCGGGCTCCCTGCTGTGCCCAGAGCCCCCGGCCCCGCACGGGCAGCCCCGAGCAGCACGCCCAGGTGGCACTGCTTGCTGCGCAGTAAGGACTGGTGCCAGGGACTGTCGGGGATGGGGGAGGCCCCACTGCCCGCGGGGAGGCGGGAGGCAGGCAGCGTTGAGCCGGGGCCCGGCAGCCCACCGGGAGCTGGTGGGGGTGTGGGGCAGAGCCATAGCAAGGGAAGGGGCCAGAGTGCAGGAGGCAATCCCAGGTGCCCCTTCCCCGAGCAGAGGGGCCTGGGAGAAGGCAGGGGGTCAGGGCCGGGCCGGGGGCTGGTGGCCGGGTGCTTGGCAGCGCCATGCTGACCTGTTCATGCTAGGGCATGGCTGCTTTGCGCCGATTGCAGGCAGTGTCCCCCCGCGGAGGAGCTGGCCCCTGCTGGCTTCCCCTTGGGCCATGCAGCTGCCTGCCAGTGCTCAAGGTCCCGCCGGGGCTCCAGCGACGCTGGGAGAGGTGCCGAGGGGGCACCGGCTGCTGCTAGCAACTTCCCGGGGACCCCTGAGGCAGTGGCTGGTGCTGAGGGAAGGGCAGCGGGCAAGGAGCCGCAGGCAGCACTTGTTTGACCCATGCGTTGCCTCTGCTTGCAGGCCACACTGCCCAAGGCATTGGGACTTGAGCGCGGCAGCCAGGCGAGGCAGGGCAGCTGCCGCTGAGGCAGCAGAGCCAAGCCCCAAGCCCCTCCGCTCGGTGAGGCTTGGGAAGGGCAGAGCTGGGAGAAGCTGGTGCCCCTCAAACCTCGTTCTCCCAGCAGAGCAGAGGGCACGTAAGGCAGCGCTTTCAGCCAGTGAAAATTGCTGGCTCATGCCTTCCTTTTTCAGAGGCCTGGTTTGCGCAAGGCCAGCGGTGCTGCCTGCCCACCAGTGCCCACCCAGGCTGCGGTCGGAGGAGACCTGCTCCTTGCATTGGTCCCGACCAGAGTTCGGCACCAGAAGACACAGCCCCTGAGGGGGCACCGCAGCACACAAGTGTGGCTTGGCATGCCTGGCTCACCAGCAGAAAGGGACCATGCAGACTAAGGTGGAGTCAATCAGCCAGAACGGAGCACAGAGCAACAATACAGTTGAAAACACAAAGCCTAGCTAAGTGTGTGTGAGGTTCCCCGTGGGGAGCCCCGTGATGCTTCTGGGGAGGCCTTGGGCAGGGAGGTGCCTCCTGCCGAGGCCCCCGGCAGCTGGGATGCCGGCTGCAGGGCTTTCGGCAGCTCCAGCTTCCCTCTTCCTGCCCTGCCAGGGGTGAAGGCCAGGCTGCCTGCAGGGATGGGCTACTGCCGCCCCCAGGCCTCCTGAGGAGGGGCAGTGCAGCCCCAAAACCGCCTTGCAAAGCCGGCAGCCCTGGGCGTGGGCTGAGGTGGGTGCCAGGGTGCACGCTGGAGCGCAGACTCTGGGATCCACAGGCCTCCAAGGCCAGGGCAGGGATGACGAGGCTGTGGGGCTCTGACCCTGCAAGAGAGACCGCAGGAACACCTTGTGCTGGCCCTGGGCTGAGAGCAGAGGGGAGCAGGAGGCTTCGTGGCCTCCACGCCCCAAACCAACAGCAAATTTGTGCCCAAAAGCTCTCAGAGGAGGCTTCAGTCCCGGTCAGCTGCCCGTGTCCTGCACTGATTTCGTATGCTCAAACCTTGTGATGGGCAGAAGGCAACATGCTTGTACCCCAAGGCAGCCCCCTTTAGTGGCCAAGCCAAGGACCTGCTCTTAGCATCACTGCAGGAGTAACCGTCTAATTAAAGGCTTGCAATTAGCCCACCTCCAATTAGTGCACAGCAACTCAAACAAAGGGTCTTCTTAAAGGACAAGTCTCCTTAATGCAACCTAAATGGTCCTACGTTCCCTGTGCAGGGGCGACCCTTCTAAATCCCCCACCGCCAAGGCTGCGGCGCGCATGGGCATGGGCATGGGCATTGGCTTCAGGGTCCCAGCTCCTTCCTCAGTGGGAGGCGGCTGCTGCTAGTGGCTTCCTCCATTGCATAGTTGGGCTGACACTATTAAGCCTGCTCCTAATAGGCTCTCTTAAGGCTAATAATGTGGCATACATAGCCAACAAATGCTAGAAGGAGTCACCAAAACTAAAGCAGCACTTTAAAATGCAACTCCTACATTTAGCATCGAGGAAATAAGCCCCTCCACCTTACTCCCAATTTGACACTCTCGGGAGAGTGCTTTAGGGGATGCTAATGCGTGTTTTGCCCTTCCTTGCTCCAACACGGGTCAGGCTCAGCACAGTGGAGAGGGAAAGACTCTGGCGGGGCGGAGGGGGTGGGGTGCGAGCTTTGTGCTCGCCCAGGGCCCTGCACTGGCCCCCTCCTCTGTCCTGCCCCTGAACATCCCAGACTACGTTGGCTACAGTCGCCTGCTCCTTGCCAGGCCTTTGTGTTGACTCTGATGAGCCTTTGGGCGTTTCATGTCACTCTAGGAGCTGGAAGAGAGCCTGCCTCATGACACGGGGTTGCAAGGAGAGCCACTGGCCGTGGAAGAGGACTGCTTGCCTGGCCTCGCTCAGGAGTCCCATCCTGCCCACCCCGGGCATCTCTCTCTTTCCTGCCCGCTGACACGGTCTTTCTCCGGAGGGAAGCAGTGAGGCTACACCTCCGCACAGTGCTGGGTGGCCTGGGGAAGGCCGGGCACATGCCAAGCGGGGAGCTGGACACAGGTCTCCAGCGAGTGCTGTCGGGGGGCTGGCACCGGTGCCTGGGGCACGTGTGCTCCAGGCACTTCCCAAATAAGCTCCACTGGTGCGGCCTCCTCTTCACCTGGATGTTGAGTTCCAGGGCCTCCTGCCACGCCTCCTCCAGCAGGAACAGGGCCTGCGCAGGCGTACTGCTTTCCTGCCCTTCAGCCTGCTCCTGGTTGCTGGGGAATGCAGGTGTGCGGGCATGTCCGGGTGTCCTGCCTCATTTCAGCAGGGTCACTTGCTCCTGCTGGTTCCTTCTGTGGCCCCCACCTGGCCTCACAGAGCCCCACATCCTGCCCGTCAACCCCAAGGGGGACGCAAGGCCCTCAGCTCACCCAAGAGAGAACCCCCAACCTCCCTCTGCTCGTCCACCCACCCGCCTCAGCATATAGCACGGCCCAAGGCCCATCCCTGGGCCCTGGCACTGTCACGGTCCCTCTCCTGACCACAGGACCCACTGGCGCTGGTGAGTGCCCAAGCAGTTAGGCCGCTGTCTTTTCTCCCACGGCCAGTGACTTGCAGGGCTGTGCAGGACCCAGGAGTCCTGCTGGCCTGTCCCTCCATAACGTACCAGGGGCAGGGAGTCGCAGAGCTGCACCTCGGAGGTGCTCTGGGGCCTAGCAAGTGCAGGGGACCGGAGGGGGCCTGGGAGCATGCCTGGGGCCACTGGCACATCAGGACAGGGCAGGAGCCCAGGAGGGAGAATCCAAGCACACGGGTAGCAGGCCCGGCCGGCCCTGCCGAGCTCCACTGGGTTGAAGAGCGGCCCAGCAGGGGCTGTGCAGGGCGGGGAAATGGGGACTGCTCCCCAGCCTCACAGCCCCAGCCTGCGGGGCTGAGGGGCTGCCCTGGCCCACAGGGCCCTGGCACACGCGTTTGCACATGGGAAGGGAGGCATCTGCACCTCCAGGCAGCAGTCAGCGGCTGGCAGGGTAGGGAGACTACGGGCCCTGCGGCAGATGAGCAGAGCCCGTGGGAGCACAAGGAGCAGCCAAGGGCTGACGGAGGCCCAGGGACAAGCACGGCTCATCCCAGCTTTGCCTGCCTGGAGAGCCCTGCAGCTGCAGCAAAAAGCCAGGCATCTGCGCTCCCAGGTGGCCGGCCGCACCGCTCCACCCCACAGCAACTCCCTCCTTTGCCCTTCACCCTTCCCCATGCAACCCTGAGAAGGGCTCCAGCGTCCCTGCACACCAGCCCTCAGAGCACCCCTGGGGCTGTGGGCACGTCAGGTGCAGCTGTGTCCTGGCCACCATGGTGTGCACCGTGCAGTGTCTCTGTGCGTGTGGAGAGCGCGGGCGCGTGTGCGGATGCGTGTGCAGCGTCAATGGTGTGCCGGGCTGGCGCACGTGCACTGTGCAGGTGCAGGCCTGGCTGTGCGGGAGGGTCTTGGTGAGTGAGAGGTGTGAGCTGTGTGCGTAGCCGTCCTGTGGAGGGTAATGAAGGAAGGGGCATGTGTCTGTGCGTGTGTCTGTGCGCTGTGCTGAGAACGGGTTAGGCGGTGGTGTGCATGCACGTGCACTCTGTGGCGCGCGTGCCTGCATGCTGCGGCCCGTGTGTGGGCGATATTCTGTTCAGGCTCTACAAAATAACTGGAGGAGCACGTGGGTTTGTACAGCTCTTCCTTTCATCTTTCAGGAGCACGCTTCCAGACTTCGCCGCAATAGTCACGTTTCCTCTGCACCACCAGCAAGTCCTGGTCCCTTTCCCTTTGAGCCTGGAGAGTCATCCGCTGCCCAGGGCTAGGGCATGGAAAAGGAACCGTTTGGTTTCAGGCACAGGCAGAAGGGCACGGAAATGCTGCAGGCCTAGCGCAGGGCACATCTTCTGGCCTCTGCCTCTGCTGGCATTCCTATGCTTTCTCGGATGGGCGAGGGGCCCCCTGGGGTGCGAGGCAAGGACATGACCACATGACTACCACGGGCAGGTAATCAGCCTGCACAGGAGTCAGGCGCGGGATGAGACTTTGGCCCAAACTGGCATCAAAGCACAGGGCAAGGCCTCCACGTGTGGAGACTTGGGGAGGCAAGGACGGAGCGTGCCTTTGGAAAAGGGAGAGCCAAAGCGTCGCTCCAGGAATCCTGTCACCTTGGGTCGCCCCCGTGTTCTGGTCCCACCTGGGAATCCTACCCCCTGAGAGCCCAACACCTGCCCCTGGGCTGGAAGGCTGCCTGCTCCCAGGCCACAGCCTCCAAAGCCTGTTGCTCTCCCTCGACGGGTGCCAGCAAAAGACCCCCCCCCTCCCCTCCTCTGGGCTCCTCCTGGGTGTGGAAGGAAGGCCAGTGCAGGGGAAGGCAAAACAGCACCCCCAGCTGGAGAAATTTACCAGAGGAAGCGCTTCTCTTGGGAATTCCTCTGCCGATTCAGCTCTACCCTCTGCTTCCACTCTTCCCGACGCGCTTGGTAAGTCTCCAAGACTTGCAGGGTGTGGCTTGCTCGTACAGAAAGCTGCCTGCAAGAGCAGGGAAAAAGTTCCCTCTCCCCTTCTGGCTGAGGCCCTCCTGCCTCTCCCCTCCACCAGCCCCTGCACACCCGCTCCCGCTGGCGGTGCCCGCAGCCTTCAACTTGCCCCATGCAGCTTGGGGCTGCCTGGCATCGGGGCCTTGCCCAAGGCATTGCCACGTCAACAGAAATCAGGGGACACCATACCCAGCCCCATGGCTCAGGAACTGCGCTTCCTCACACCTCGGACAGGTGCTGCCACTGCACCTTTCCAGGCCGGGGCTGGGGCCGGGGCCGGGGCCCGGGCCCGGGCACACTTACTCTTTGTGCAGCCGCGGCAGTCTCTCGGGCTTCCTCTTCTCTGCTCGGGGCACGAAGGCAGCAGTGCTCGCCTCTTTCCCAAGCGGGGGCCCTGGTGAGGCTGGCCGAACCTCCGGCAGTGGTTCAGCATGCCGCCAAGCCTGCGTTGGCGCCAGAGGACAACTCTGAAGCTGCTTCTCACCTCCCTCACGTGCTCTCAACTCTCAGCACGGGGAGAAGCCAGCCACTACAGGGCCTGTGCGTCCCCCCAGCACACTTGTGTCTGCTTTGCCCTCAGAAAGCCCCATGAGGAGCACAGCGCCAGGCAGGGACCCTGCACTCGTAGCCTGGCCACGCTTCACCACACTTCCCTGCTGGCCCCTCTGCTTACCTGTGCTGCCTTGTGCTGATGCCCGCAAGCAGGAATTGCAGTTCGAGGTCTGCCTTGAGCAGGTCCTTCCTGCTTGCCGTCCTCTTCCGCCTTAGAGGAGCTCTCCCGAATTGTCTGCAGCCGGCTAAAAACACACAAGCCGCGTGAGCTGATTGGAGTTCCGGGTGAGGCTGTTCTGCATCTTGCGCTCACAAGCGGCTCGGGGCCAGCCTCTGCAGCACAAGGCAGTTCTGCTGGAGCATTTGGTGTAGCTGAGTCCTTGCGTTCATGTCAACAGTGAGGAAAGAAAGCCTTGAGCTGCAGCACTGGCAGCGGGCCCAGGAGGCCCTAAGGAAAGCTCGGGATGCCCAGGTGTGGGCCCTCTCTGGGTGGCACAAGGGGAAAACCAATGCCGTTTGCAGCACCCAGAGCCTGCAGAGACCACTAGCCACCTCCTGCCAAAGGCACTGAAGTCAGGGACGTGCTCAGAAAGACTCTGTTTTGGGGTGAAACGGGACTATTAGTGGGGGAGCCACTGTCGGGGAAGGAGGAAGTGTACTAGGCACACAAGCAAGCCCGGCATGCAGTTCTCTCTGGTATGTAGTTCTCTCTGGCACTCCTCCTGTGCCAGACAACCGCCACACCCCTGCCCCTGCCACCCCAGCCCAACAACCTTCGGAAGAAATTCACAGGCATTACGTCCAACCTAAAAAGCAGGGAAAACAGACCCTACTCTCTGCTGCTGGGGCAGGGGCTTCTGACTTTCACATTCCTCTGAGAAGTGCTCTCATTCCCACTGCAACCAAAGGAGGGCCCTTCACACCCATAGGGGAGCAGAAAAACACCCGCCACTGCTGCAGTACTTCTTGCATCAACGCCAGTCCCTGGGACACCACTTGACAACCTCACAGACTTCATACCCACAGAGCGTACAGAAACAGAAACAGCTCCCTCCCTCCCAGAAGCCCAAAAGCACACGGCCACCCGCATGCTTTGCTCCAAGAGCCTCACCTGGCAGCTGGCTTGTTTCCCCTGCTTTCCCATGCCTTTCCTCCCTTCCAGCTGGCCCCAGAGAACGGGGGTGGAGAAAGCCTTTCTCGAGACAGGAGGCGCCCACCACAAGCACTGCCTGGAAGTAGCAAGGCAGAGGAGGCTCCTCAGCAAGCATCGTTCTTTGTCACCATTTGAACAAGAAGGACAGGCAGCTGTGCTCCAGCATCGGACCAAAGAGCCCAATTCCCTTGGAGCTTTGCTCCCAAGCAGGTCTTAGGCCCTTGCTGGCGCACGATCGCGTCCAGCCTTTCCTTTCTGCAGGGCAGTCTTCTGCCCTAGAGTTCTGTGCTGCTTCTACTGCTTTCTCTAGCCCTTAGGCTTCAAAAAGGGGACATGGCTGGCAGGTCCTGGGGACCTCATGCTACTCTCTCCTTTGGCGTGGCTGCAGGCTGGAGGGCAGAGTGTCACACGAGAAGGGGAACAGATTCCTGCCCATCTCTAAGGCGCTCACATGCACAGACTTGCAAGCTAGAGCAGGGCCCCGAGTGCCAGGGCAAAGTGCCCCTCAGCAGTGGCAGCTGCAGTTGGAGCTGCACAACTGCCCCGAGAGCCCCTTCCAGGAGGAGTGCCCCCAGATCTGTCGTGATGAGCAAAGAGAGGCACAGGAGAAGCAGGCCACTAGGCCAGGCACGGCATGTTAAGCTTGCCTCCAGCCCCTCCGCTGCACAGGACAAAAGGAAAACAAACACACCTCTCTCACCAGCCAGCTGGCACTTTACCTTTTCCCTCAGTCTGCTTGTTCTGCTCCCTGTCTTTTGCCGGCCCGCCTTTGGCAGCCTCCCGACACCCTCCGGAGGAAGATGCTGGTCGCACAGGCACAGGCGTGATGACCTCACCCTCACTCCTGGAAACAAGAAAGGGACGAGAGAGACGCTGACAGCAGAGCCTTGCAGAAACCTCCTCTACATGCTTGCCCTCCATCTAGAAAGAGAAAGTCACCAAAAGACTTGTTGGCCGCCCTTCACGTTGCAGTCGGACAGAGTCTACGCAAGAAACAACCCCTTCAAAGAACTCCAAGAGCACAAGGTCACCCTCAGCCTTTTCTCCAAGAGCCTCACCTGGCAGGCAACTTCCTTCCTTTGCTTTTCCACTCCTCCTGCTTTCTCCCCCCAGCACCAGGTGACGCAGGTGGCAAAGGCCTTTCTTGAGCAAGCAGGCACGCAGCAGGAGCACTCCCTGCAGGCAGGAAAGGAGAAGGCTCTGCAGAAAGCGTCTTTGGGAGCACTTGGTCCAGAAGGACAGGCAGATCTGCTCCAGCACCGCATCAAACAGCCTGATCCCCCGGGAGCCGCGCTCTCTAAGAGCTCTTGCTCCCTAGCACGTCCTTGGCACACCTTAGCAGCCTCTTAGCAGTCCACCTTAGCAGCCTCTTAGCAGTCCTCTCCAGGCAATCTTGCTCCCCACCTTCACACGCCCGGCATCCGCCAGAGAGGCAGACCCCCTCCAGCGCTGACACCTCGGGCCCAAATGTCCTAAAGCGAAAGAGGAGCTTGCGCCGGCCACCAGGGCGCAGCACCCCGGGGCAAAACTCTCCCAGGCAGCACATCCTGACCAGGGCTCCAACCACCTACCTACTGCCGAGGACCAACGGAACAAACACGCGCACACACACAAACACACGCCCGCCTGCACACCCTCCTCTCGCTCGCCAGTCACCTGTGGCCTGACCTTTTCCGTCCGCCCGCTCTTCCTCTTTCGGGCGTGTCCGGGATCCCTTGCAGGAAGAGGCCACTTGCTGCTTCTCACGGGGAAGCTTCAACTCAAATCTGGAAATGACAAGACGCCACGGTGAAGAGAAGGCACCACTTCCCCTTTGCCTCCTGCCAGCCTTGTACTCAGAAAGAAGGCCTTTCGGGGCACGTGGGGCCCTCCAGGCTCACCCAAGACATGCTTAGGTCACAAACACAGGCCCTGTATGGATCGGGTGCCTTCCACACGATGCCTTTCCTCGGCCAGCCACACACAGCACATTCGGGAACCTTGGCTTTTGGAAGCCTCACCCACAAGAAAGAGACCAGTCACAGGAAAATGTGGCCCCCATTCCTCTCTAGGCCTAAGATTGGTTAGCAGTGCCAAACACCGCCACTATTGCCTGTTCCACCCTGGGGAGACCCCCAGAGTCCCAAGTACTTGCAGACAGCAAGCTAGGAAAGAGTTGCTCCGCAGCAAGTCCTTCCTGAGGAGACAAGCTCCAGCAGGACGCTGCTACCAAGCACGAGCTGAGAAGCAAACGTACCGTGGCAACATGAAGACGCTTCTGGGACCCATGCGGAAAGCCGCGCTCCTTCTTCCTTTTACCACCAGGTGTCTCGTCCCTGGCGTCTGAAACAGACACCGAGGTACGTGAGAGCGTGCCAGCGCCATTACTGCCTTGCTCCTAAAGGCAGCAAATCTTTCTTGGGCTCAGGGAAGATGCTGCCCCTGGGACACCCTGAAACAAAGCTGTCTTTCCAAATACTAGCCCTCAACGAGGAAAGCAGAAGATGCCCAGCTCAGAGTGCAGAAGGAGGAACACCGTTGCCAGGCGCTTTGCAAGGGCGAGACTCAAGACGGTCAAGGAGGACGCTCCTTCTCTCTGCCTGCAGACATCAGGCACAGGAGAAGGCGTGTGGTTCGCCAGGGTTTCTGCAGGCTGGCGTTTGCCTCTGGAAGGTCTTGCTCTGCCCCTTCTTGGAAAGACAACTCCTGGCTCAGGCGTGCTCTTAGCCCCACAGTGTCTCCAAGCATTCACATGCTTGCATCCATCGCGTGGAAGAGCAGAAAGAGCCGGCCCTTGCTCGGCCTCTGCCCAGTGGCTAAGACCTGCGGGTGCCAACTCCCTCATGGGGGTGCAAGCAGCTGGGCAGGGCCTGATGAGGGATCTTTGGGAACACAGCCTGACCCAAAGGCCCTGGCCCTGGCCCTGGCCCTGGCCCAGAGAACACGCTGGGCAGAGCCCCCCAAGACAGCAGCAGAGAGAAGGAAGAGACAGGCCCGGGAACCAGTGGCTGGGCTACAGCCTTCTTGCATCTCTCTGAGCAAATCTGCTGGCCCTCTGCAGGAGCGAGCCCTTCAGCTCTGACTGCTTTCACATCGCAGCTGCCTAAGGACACCTGGCAGCTTGCGCTCAAGGACAGGGCCCCACGAGAGAGCTGGGGAAGGGCGTTGGGCTGGCGCAAGGAGACATGCCAAGCAGCGGGCGGATGCACGCGTGGCCCAGAAGAGCCTCGCTCATGCCGCAAGGGCCTCCAGGGGCCCTGGGAAGGCCTGATTAGCGCCAGAGTCATCGACTTACCCCCAGCAGAGCTTCTAGCAGCTTTCCAGTGCCATCCATGCTGAGGAGGAAGTCGTCATAAAACCTCATTGTCACTTCCTTCTTCCGAACAGAAAGAATGCCAATGCCCTTGAAGACAAAGTCCACGTCCTGTCTTTTTGACATGGCCCAGAAGAACGCCATCGCGGTCTCATGTATGGAACACTGCACCGTTGTCAAAGGCATGCGGGCACACACGGAGAGATTCTTGTACTGCAGAGGGACTATTCTTACGTCACCTAGACCGCAGCAAAAGACGAACAACGTCACCTCGGCAGCAGGCTCCAAGAACAAGGGGACAAGACTTTCTGGCAAGACGCTGCTGCTACAGAGCAGGCTCTTGAATCCCCTGCTGCAGCGCCTAGGAGCGGTTTATGGAGTCCCTCCTGGGAAGAGGCCGAGCACTCTGCAAACTCACGGGCTCAGGGGGGCAGCAGTCATTTGGCCAGGGCAGGAAGCAAAAGAAGAAAACTAACCATCCCGTAGGAACCCTTGACCGGAGGGCAGGACAAGGCGGGCAGATGGGTGCAGGGCCCACGACAAAGGGCCCGGCGCCACGCCATTGTGCCCTCTGGCTAAGCCGATGCCACGTCGATAGATACAAGGGCGAAGCAAAGTGCAAGGACGGCACCGCAGCCCGTAAGGACCATTCGGCCCCTCTGGCCCTTGGTAGCCAGCAAAAGTCTCCCTGCGCTGCTGGGGCCAGCGGCCTATCCCTCCCACGCACCCCGCTGCAGGCGTATTACTAGCAAAGCACACCCGGGGGCCCCTCTGAGCACCTGCTCCTGGCTGGCCTGTCCAGCTCAAACAAGCCAAAGTTGCTCTCAGGCCACTTTGAGGCGTTCAGCCATGTCTTCAGAGCAGTTGGCCTGCCCCTCAAGCTTGGGACAAGGGCAGGCAAAGGTTTTTAACCTGTCTTCTTACCAGGAATGTCTTCTTGAGCGCCCCTGGCCTGGTATTCCTGGGCAACAACCTCCGAAATACGAAACATGGGTCTCCGAACGATCGAAAGCTCCCCGTTCACGGAGCACTCGGAGTGCTTCAGAACATAGAACACCCCCACTCCTAGTATCTTGACACCCTGAGAACAGCAGCAAAGAGGGAGAGAAGGAACAAGCATCAGTAGCCTGGAGACACAAAAACTGTCCGATGGCTTGCCAGAGCGTGGGGGCTGCTGCTCTGCGCCCTGCCCACCCCTAGCATGCCGAGGGCAAGATGGGCCACTTGGGAAAGCTTTGGAGAGAAAGCACGTACTCCAGACCTTTCTTTCCTCTTGCTCTTCTGCTCTCCTCAAAAATCTCTTTGCACAAGCAACAGCAGAGACAACATTCCTCCCCTCCATACAGGTGGGGGGGGGTGGGTGGCAGGGAGGGGAGCAGGGGGCATTTCCAACAGTGGGCACCAAGTCCTTGGCACTCTATGGCACAGGGATGTCAGGGCCAGGCAAACCGCCAGCCTTTCAGGAGGGGAGGAACAGGACACAAGACCCACCTTGTTCTCTGCCAAGCGCTCTAGAATGTATTCTGAGACGCTGTCCCAAATGCTAACAATCTCTGGAAAGCAAGGCAAAGAGGTATCATGCGCCAAGTCAGCAAGCTCACTACCTTTCAGCACCCCGCTCCCCAGGCAGGTGGCAAGTGCAGGTGAGATGAAACGTACCGCCACCCCAAGCCAAAACACGCAAGGCGCTCCCCAGGACGGCCCTTCCGGACCTCAGCCGCAAGGACACTGCAGGGACGCCTCCGCCCACTTCTAAGCAAGGCTCCTGTCCTTTCAGGTGGCCATGCCAAAGGGCGACCCACCCGCTCGGGAAACGGGGACTAGGTTCCCACAGCAGCGAGAAGACCGTGCAGTGCCTACCCACAGGAGTCACCCACGCTCAGGGCAGCCCCAGCTGCCTCCCCTGCAGGGACCATTTTCACCTCCATTCAACGCCTGCACACACACACGCTCTGCACGGCCACCCGAGCAGCCCCAGCCCTTTCAGCCAGCTGCCAGCTCAGGGCACGCAATCCCCACTGCGAGGCAACCCACGGCTTCTGCCTGCACGTGCCCTGGAAGGCACGGGCAGAGGAAGCTCCTCAGGACAACGAGCCAGCCGGCCCGGCTGCCAAACTCACCCCTGGGCTGCCAACGGTCGAGCGGCCTGCTCTCCCGTGCCACCCACTCGCCCTGCCCAGCCCTCCCCTACAGAGCCCAGCGCTTCCATTGCCTGTCTCGCAGCTCATACCGTCTACAGCCTTACCGTAACGGTTGAGATTCCTGAGCGTTGGAAACATGTCATGCCACAGTTTCGCCATCTTCGCGCCCCCTCGCGCTCAATGGGGCCCTGTAGCAGGAGGGTGACGAGGAAACTTCTCCTCCCAGGAGCCGCCTCCGCCTCCTCCTCTGCACTTCCCCAGGTAGGCTCCAGCGCTGTCGCGCGGCCTCCCTTCGCCCTCTCGGTGCGCTGCAAAGCAGCTCCTCCAGAGAAGAGCGCTGGCGAGAGCAGCCCCAGCACCTGCACGTGCCAAGGCCTCGCAGGGAAGTGTGGGCAGGGCTCGGGGGCCCCGTGGCGGGAGGGGAGCTGTGACTGTGATGCGGCATGTCCCACTGTGAGCCCAGCCCGTGTCACCAAGGGGCTCACAGGCACCCTTACCGTCCAAAGCATTTCTCTTGGGCCCACAGGAGGGGCAATTTCACAGCCCCAGAGCAGCCAGACCGCAAAGGGGTTTCAGCAGGTCTCCGCTCTGACCTCCTGCTGCAAGTGTGGCTGACCAGAGCAGACTTCCCAGGCCCGGGCGCCACTGAGGGGCCACTGGCTCCATGGATTCCCCCACCACCCCGGGCCCCTGGGCCAGTGCTCCACCACCCTTAGGCTACAGCGCTTTTCCCCGTCTCTCATGGCAATTGCCCCCACTGCCACTACTGCCATTGCCCATCCTCCCGGCCCCCCCCACCCGGCACCTCTGGGAAGGCTCTGCCTCCACCCTCTCACCCCCCTCCCGTTAGGCCCCTGCCGCCTGATCCTCTTGCGCCTTCTCTTCTCCCGGCTCAACAGCCCCACGCCCTCAGCCTCTCCTCGCACTGCTGGGCTCCAGCTGCCCACCAGCTCCCAGCCCGCCCCACAACGAACGGCTCCTCCAGGGCCACGCTCCCTTCCTGGTGTCCCTGCCCCCCTGCAGCTCCCCCACGGGACACAGTCCCCTCAGAGGCGCACCTCCTCTGGCATGAACCGCCTCCTTCCAAAAGTACCTCTCCAGCCATGTCCCCAGCAACGGCTCCTTGCACGGCTCGCCTTCGCTTCCTTCTGCTTTTCTCCAGAAACACGCCTCTGCACCCTTCTCCTCACGAGTGCCCCTTCGTGTGGCCTCCTGTGGCTCCACGGAGGCCGCCCCCAGCTGCGGGATCTGCAGCCCTGCCACCGCATGCCCCAGGCAGGGGCCGGGCCTCGGTGCCCCGCTCCTCCCTCCCTCCCTCCCTGCCTGCCTGCCTGCCTGCCTGCCTGCCCGCCCGCCCGCTGCCCCAGCGTTGGGGGAAAGCCTTGCCCGGGCCCTGGGCGGCGCTGCGGGCTCCCTGCTGTGCCCAGAGCCCCCGGCCCCGCACGGGCAGCCCCGAGCAGCACGCCCAGGTGGCACTGCTTGCTGCGCAGTAAGGACTGGTGCCAGGGACTGTCGGGGATGGGGGAGGCCCCACTGCCCGCGGGGAGGCGGGAGGCAGGCAGCGTTGAGCCGGGGCCTGGCAGCCCACCGGGAGCTGGTGGGGGTGTGGGGCAGAGCCATAGCAAGGGAAGGGGCCAGAGTGCAGGAGGCAATCCCAGGTGCCCCTTCCCCGAGCAGAGGGGCCTGGGAGAAGGCAGGGGGTCAGGGCCGGGCCGGGGGCTGGTGGCCGGGTGCTTGGCAGCGCCATGCTGACCTGTTCATGCTAGGGCATGGCTGCTTTGCGCCGATTGCAGGCAGTGTCCCCCCGCGGAGGAGCTGGCCCCTGCTGGCTTCCCCTTGGGCCATGCAGTTTGACCCATGCGTTGCCTATGCTTGCAGGCCACACAGCCCAAGGCATTGGGACTTGAACGCAGCAGCCAGGCGAGGCAGGGCAGCTGCCGCTGAGGCAGCAGAGCCAAGCCCCAAGCCCCTCCGCTAGGTGAGGCTTGGGAAGGGCAGAGCTGGGAGAAGCTGGTGCCCCTCAAACCTCGTTCTCCCAGCAGAGCAGAGGGCACGTAAGGCAGCGCTTTCAGCCAGTGAAAATTGCTGGCTCATGCCTTCCTTTTTCAGAGGCCTGGTTTGCGCAAGGCCAGCGGTGCTGCCTGCCCACCAGTGCCCACCCAGGCTGCGGTCGGAGGAGACCTGCTCCTTGCATTGGTCCCGACCAGAGTTCGGCACCAGAAGACACAGCCCCTGAGGGGGCACCGCAGCACACAAGTGTGGCTTGGCATGCCTGGCTCACCAGCAGAAAGGGACCATGCAGACTAAGGTGGAGTCAATCAGCCAGAACGGAGCACAGAGCAACAATACAGTTGAAAACACAAAGCCTAGCTAAGTGTGTGTGAGGTTCCCCGTGGGGAGCCCCGTGATGCTTCTGGGGAGGCCTTGGGCAGGGAGGTGCCTCCTGCCGAGGCCCCCGGCAGCTGGGATGCCGGCTGCAGGGCTTTCGGCAGCTCCAGCTTCCCTCTTCCTGCCCTGCCAGGGGTGAAGGCCAGGCTGCCTGCAGGGATGGGCTACTGCCGCCCCCAGGCCTCCTGAGGAGGGGCAGTGCAGCCCCAAAACCACCTTGCAAAGCTGGCAGCCCTGGGCGTGGGCTGAGGTGGGTGCCAGGGTGCACGCTGGAGCGCAGACTCTGGGATCCACAGGCCTCCAAGGCCAGGGCCTGCAGGGCCAGGGCAGGGATGACGAGGCTCTGGGGCTCTGACCCTGCAAGAGAGACCGCAGGAACACCTTGTGCCGGCCCTGGGCTGAGAGCAGAGGGGAGCAGGAGGCTTCGTGGCCTCCACGCCCCAAACCAACAGCAAATTTGTGCCCAAAAGCTCTCAGAGGAGGCTTCAGTCCCGGTCAGCTGCCCGTGTCCTGCACTGATTTCGTATGCTCAAACCTTGTGATGGGCAGAAGGCAACATGCTTGTACCCCAAGGCAGCCCCCTTTAGTGGCCAAGCCAAGGACCTGCTCTTAGCATCACTGCAGGAGTAACCGTCTAATTAAAGGCTTGCAATTAGCCCACCTCCAATTAGTGCACAGCAACTCAAACAAAGGGTCTTCTTAAAGGACAAGTCTCCTTAATGCAACCTAAATGGTCCTACGTTCCCTGTGCAGGGGCGACCCTTCTAAATCCCCCACCGCCAAGGCTGCGGCGCGCATGGGCATGGGCATTGGCTTCAGGGTCCCAGCTCCTTCCTCAGTGGGAGGCGGCTGCTGCTGGTGGCTTCCTCCATCGCATAGTTGGGCTGACACTATTAAGCCTGCTCCTAATAGGCTCTCTTAAGGCTAATAATGTGGCATACATAGCCAACAAATGCTAGAAGGAGTCACCAAAACTAAAGCAGCACTTTAAAATGCAACTCCTACATTTAGCATCGAGGAAATAAGCCCCTCCACCTTACTCCCAATTTGACACTCTCGGGAGAGTGCTTTAGGGGATGCTAATGCGTGTTTTGCCCTTCCTTGCTCCAACACGGGTCAGGCTCAGCACAGTGGAGAGGGAAAGACTCTGGCGGGGCGGAGGGGGTGGGGTGCGAGCTTTGTGCTCGCCCAGGGCCCTGCACTGGCCCCCTCCTCTGTCCTGCCCCTGAACATCCCAGACTACGTTGGCTACAGTCGCCTGCTCCTTGCCAGGCCTTTGTGTTGACTCTGATGAGCCTTTGGGCGTTTCATGTCACTCTAGGAGCTGGAAGAGAGCCTGCCTCATGACACGGGGTTGCAAGGAGAGCCACTGGCCGTGGAAGAGGACTGCTTGCCTGGCCTCGCTCAGGAGTCCCATCCTGCCCACCCCGGGCATCTCTCTCTTTCCTGCCCGCTGACACGGTCTTTCTCCGGAGGGAAGCAGTGAGGCTACATCTCCGCACAGTGCTGGGTGGCCTGGGGAAGGCCGGGCACATGCCAAGCGGGGAGCTGGACACAGGTCTCCAGCGAGTGCTGTCGGGGGGCTGGCACCGGTGCCTGGGGCACGTGTGCTCCAGGCACTTCCCAAATAAGCTCCACTGGTGCGGCCTCCTCTTCACCTGGATGTTGAGTTCCAGGGCCTCCTGCCACGCCTCCTCCAGCAGGAACAGGGCCTGCGCAGGCGTACTGCTTTCCTGCCCTTCAGCCTGCTCCTGGTTGCTGGGGAATGCAGGTGTGCGGGCATGTCCGGGTGTCCTGCCTCATTTCAGCAGGGTCACTTGCTCCTGCTGGTTCCTTCTGTGGCCCCCACCTGGCCTCACAGAGCCCCACATCCTGCCCGTCAACCCCAAGGGGGACGCAAGGCCCTCAGCTCACCCAAGAGAGAACCCCCAACCTCCCTCTGCTCGTCCACCCACCCGCCTCAGCATATAGCACGGCCCAAGGCCCATCCCTGGGCCCTGGCACTGTCACGGTCCCTCTCCTGACCACAGGACCCACTGGCGCTGGTGAGTGCCCAAGCAGTTAGGCCGCTGTCTTTTCTCCCACGGCCAGTGACTTGCAGGGCTGTGCAGGACCCAGGAGTCCTGCTGGCCTGTCCCTCCATAACGTACCAGGGGCAGGGAGTCGCAGAGCTGCACCTCGGAGGTGCTCTGGGGCCTAGCAAGTGCAGGGGACCGGAGGGGGCCTGGGAGCATGCCTGGGGCCACTGGCACATCAGGACAGGGCAGGAGCCCAGGAGGGAGAATCCAAGCACACGGGTAGCAGGCCCGGCCGGCCCTGCCGAGCTCCACTGGGTTGAAGAGCGGCCCAGCAGGGGCTGTGCAGGGCGGGGAAATGGGGACTGCTCCCCAGCCTCACAGCCCCAGCCTGCGGGGCTGAGGGGCTGCCCTGGCCCACAGGGCCCTGGCACACGCGTTTGCACATGGGAAGGGAGGCATCTGCACCTCCAGGCAGCAGTCAGCGGCTGGCAGGGTAGGGAGACTACGGGCCCTGCGGCAGATGAGCAGAGCCCGTGGGAGCACAAGGAGCAGCCAAGGGCTGACGGAGGCCCAGGGACAAGCACGGCTCATCCCAGCTTTGCCTGCCTGGAGAGCCCTGCAGCTGCAGCAAAAAGCCAGGCATCTGCGCTCCCAGGTGGCCGGCCGCACCGCTCCACCCCACAGCAACTCCCTCCTTTGCCCTTCACCCTTCCCCATGCAACCCTGAGAAGGGCTCCAGCGTCCCTGCACACCAGCCCTCAGAGCACCCCTGGGGCTGTGGGCACGTCAGGTGCAGCTGTGTCCTGGCCACCATGGTGTGCACCGTGCAGTGTCTCTGTGCGTGTGGAGAGCGCGGGCGCGTGTGCGGATGCGTGTGCAGCGTCAATGGTGTGCCGGGCTGGCGCACGTGCACTGTGCAGGTGCAGGCCTGGCTGTGCGGGAGTGAGAGGTGTGAGCTGGGTGCGTAGCCGTCCTGTGGAGGGTAATGAAGGAAGGGGCATGTGTCTGTGCGTGTGTCTGTGCGCTGTGCTGAGAACGGGTTAGGCGGTGGTGTGCATGCACGTGCACTCTGTGGCGCGCGTGCCTGCATGCTGCGGCCCGTGTGTGGGCGATATTCTGTTCAGGCTCTACAAAATAACTGGAGGAGCACGTGGGTTTGTACAGCTCTTCCTTTCATCTTTCAGGAGCACGCTTCCAGACTTCGCCGCAATAGTCACGTTTCCTCTGCACCACCAGCAAGTCCTGGTCCCTTTCCCTTTGAGCCTGGAGAGTCATCCGCTGCCCAGGGCTAGGGCATGGAAAAGGAACCGTTTGGTTTCAGGCACAGGCAGAAGGGCACGGAAATGCTGCAGGCCTAGCGCAGGGCACATCTTCTGGCCTCTGCCTCTGCTGGCATTCCTATGCTTTCTCGGATGGGCGAGGGGCCCCCTGGGGTGCGAGGCAAGGACATGACCACATGACTACCACGGGCAGGTAATCAGCCTGCACAGGAGTCAGGCGCGGGATGAGACTTTGGCCCAAACTGGCATCAAAGCACACGGCAAGGCCTCCACGTGTGGAGACTTGGGGAGGCAAGGACGGAGCGTGCCTTTGGAAAAGGGAGAGCCAAAGCGTCGCTCCAGGAATCCTGTCACCTTGGGTCGCCCCCGTGTTCTGGTCCCACCTGGGAATCCTACCCCCTGAGAGCCCAACACCTGCCCCTGGGCTGGAAGGCTGCCTGCTCCCAGGCCACAGCCTCCAAAGCCTGTTGCTCTCCCTCGACGGGTGCCAGCAAAAGACCCCCCCCCTCCCCTCCTCTGGGCTCCTCCTGGGTGTGGAAGGAAGGCCAGTGCAGGGGAAGGCAAAACAGCACCCCCAGCTGGAGAAATTTACCAGAGGAAGCGCTTCTCTTGGGAATTCCTCTGCCGATTCAGCTCTACCCTCTGCTTCCACTCTTCCCGACGCGCTTGGTAAGTCTCCAAGACTTGCAGGGTGTGGCTTGCTCGTACAGAAAGCTGCCTGCAAGAGCAGGGAAAAAGTTCCCTCTCCCCTTCTGGCTGAGGCCCTCCTGCCTCTCCCCTCCACCAGCCCCTGCACACCCGCTCCCGCTGGCGGTGCCCGCAGCCTTCAACTTGCCCCATGCAGCTTGGGGCTGCCTGGCATCGGGGCCTTGCCCAAGGCATTGCCACGTCAACAGAAATCAGGGGACACCATACCCAGCCCCATGGCTCAGGAACTGCGCTTCCTCACACCTCGGACAGGTGCTGCCACTGCACCTTTCCAGGCCGGGGCTGGGGCCGGGGCCGGGGCCCGGGCCCGGGCACACTTACTCTTTGTGCAGCCGCGGCAGTCTCTCGGGCTTCCTCTTCTCTGCTCGGGGCACGAAGGCAGCAGTGCTCGCCTCTTTCCCAAGCGGGGGCCCTGGTGAGGCTGGCCGAACCTCCGGCAGTGGTTCAGCATGCCGCCAAGCCTGCGTTGGCGCCAGAGGACAACTCTGAAGCTGCTTCTCACCTCCCTCACGTGCTCTCAACTCTCAGCACGGGGAGAAGCCAGCCACTACAGGGCCTGTGCGTCCCCCCAGCACACTTGTGTCTGCTTTGCCCTCAGAAAGCCCCATGAGGAGCACAGCGCCAGGCAGGGACCCTGCACTCGTAGCCTGGCCACGCTTCACCACACTTCCCTGCTGGCCCCTCTGCTTACCTGTGCTGCCTTGTGCTGATGCCCGCAAGCAGGAATTGCAGTTCGAGGTCTGCCTTGAGCAGGTCCTTCCTGCTTGCCGTCCTCTTCCGCCTTAGAGGAGCTCTCCCGAATTGTCTGCAGCCGGCTAAAAACACACAAGCCGCGTGAGGTGATTGGAGTTCCGGGTGAGGCTGTTCTGCATCTTGCGCTCACAAGCGGCTCGGGGCCAGCCTCTGCAGCACAAGGCAGTTCTGCTGGAGCATTTGGTGTAGCTGAGTCCTTGCGTTCATGTCAACAGTGAGGAAAGAAAGCCTTGAGCTGCAGCACTGGCAGCGGGCCCAGGAGGCCCTAAGGAAAGCTCGGGATGCCCAGGTGTGGGCCCTCTCTGGGTGGCACAAGGGGAAAACCAATGCCGTTTGCAGCACCCAGAGCCTGCAGAGACCACTAGCCACCTCCTGCCAAAGGCACTGAAGTCAGGGACGTGCTCAGAAAGACTCTGTTTTGGGGTGAAACGGGACTATTAGTGGGGGAGCCACTGTCGGGGAAGGAGGAAGTGTACTAGGCACACAAGCAAGCCCGGCATGCAGTTCTCTCTGGTATGTAGTTCTCTCTGGCACTCCTCCTGTGCCAGACAACCGCCACACCCCTGCCCCTGCCACCCCAGCCCAACAACCTTCGGAAGAAATTCACAGGCATTACGTCCAACCTAAAAAGCAGGGAAAACAGACCCTACTCTCTGCTGCTGGGGCAGGGGCTTCTGACTTTCACATTCCTCTGAGAAGTGCTCTCATTCCCACTGCAACCAAAGGAGGGCCCTTCACACCCATAGGGGAGCAGAAAAACACCCGCCACTGCTGCAGTACTTCTTGCATCAACGCCAGTCCCTGGGACACCACTTGACAACCTCACAGACTCCATACCCACAGAGCGTACAGAAACAGAAACAGCTCCCTCCCTCCCAGAAGCCCAAAAGCACACGGCCACCCGCATGCTTTGCTCCAAGAGCCTCACCTGGCAGCTGGCTTGTTTCCCCTGCTTTCCCATGCCTTTCCTCCCTTCCAGCTGGCCCCAGAGAACGGGGGTGGAGAAAGCCTTTCTCGAGACAGGAGGCGCCCACCACAAGCACTGCCTGGAAGTAGCAAGGCAGAGGAGGCTCCTCAGCAAGCATCGTTCTTTGTCACCATTTGAACAAGAAGGACAGGCAGCTGTGCTCCAGCATCGGACCAAAGAGCCCAATTCCCTTGGAGCTTTGCTCCCAAGCAGGTCTTAGGCCCTTGCTGGCGCACGATCGCGTCCAGCCTTTCCTTTCTGCAGGGCAGTCTTCTGCCCTAGAGTTCTGTGCTGCTTCTACTGCTTTCTCTAGCCCTTAGGCTTCAAAAAGGGGACATGGCTGGCAGGTCCTGGGGACCTCATGCTACTCTCTCCTTTGGCGTGGCTGCAGGCTGGAGGGCAGAGTGTCACACGAGAAGGGGAACAGATTCCTGCCCATCTCTAAGGCGCTCACATGCACAGACTTGCAAGCTAGAGCAGGGCCCCGAGTGCCAGGGCAAAGTGCCCCTCAGCAGTGGCAGCTGCAGTTGGAGCTGCACAACTGCCCCGAGAGCCCCTTCCAGGAGGAGTGCCCCCAGATCTGTCGTGATGAGCAAAGAGAGGCACAGGAGAAGCAGGCCACTAGGCCAGGCACGGCATGTTAAGCTTGCCTCCAGCCCCTCCGCTGCACAGGACAAAAGGAAAACAAACACACCTCTCTCACCAGCCAGCTGGCACTTTACCTTTTCCCTCAGTCTGCTTGTTCTGCTCCCTGTCTTTTGCCGGCCCGCCTTTGGCAGCCTCCCGACACCCTCCGGAGGAAGATGCTGGTCGCACAGGCACAGGCGTGATGACCTCACCCTCACTCCTGGAAACAAGAAAGGGACGAGAGAGACGCTGACAGCAGAGCCTTGCAGAAACCTCCTCTACATGCTTGCCCTCCATCTAGAAAGAGAAAGTCACCAAAAGACTTGTTGGCCGCCCTTCACGTTGCAGTCGGACAGAGTCTACGCAAGAAACAACCCCTTCAAAGAACTCCAAGAGCACAAGGTCACCCTCAGCCTTTTCTCCAAGAGCCTCACCTGGCAGGCAACTTCCTTCCTTTGCTTTTCCACTCCTCCTGCTTTCTCCCCCCAGCACCAGGTGACGCAGGTGGCAAAGGCCTTTCTTGAGCAAGCAGGCACACAGCAGGAGCACTCCCTGCAGGCAGGAAAGGAGAAGGCTCTGCAGAAAGCGTCTTTGGGAGCACTTGGTCCAGAAGGACAGGCAGATCTGCTCCAGCACCGCATCAAACAGCCTGATCCCCCGGGAGCCGCGCTCTCTAAGAGCTCTTGCTCCCTAGCACGTCCTTGGCACACCTTAGCAGCCTCTTAGCAGTCCACCTTAGCAGCCTCTTAGCAGTCCTCTCCAGGCAATCTTGCTCCCCACCTTCACACGCCCGGCATCCGCCAGAGAGGCAGACCCCCTCCAGCACTGACACCTCAGGCCCAAATGTCCTAAAGCGAAAGAGGAGCTTGCGCTGGCCACCAGGGCGCAGCACCCCGGGGCAAAACTCTCCCAGGCAGCACATCCTGACCAGGGCTCCAACCACCTACCTACTGCCGAGGACCAACGGAACAAACACGCACACACACACAAACACACGCCCGCCTGCACACCCTCCTCTCGCTCGCCAGTCACCTGTGGCCTGACCTTTTCCGTCCGCCCGCTCTTCCTCTTTCGGGCGTGTCCGGGATCCCTTGCAGGAAGAGGCCACTTGCTGCTTCTCACGGGGAAGCTTCAACTCAAATCTGGAAATGACATGCTTAGGTCACAAACACAGGCCCTGTATGGATCGGGTGCCTTCCACACGATGCCTTTCCTCGGCCAGCCACACACAGCACATTCGGGAACCTTGGCTTTTGGAAGCCTCACCCACAAGAAGGAGACCAGTCACAGGAAAATGTGGCCCCCATTCCTCTCTAGGCCTAAGATTGGTTAGCAGTGCCAAACACCGCCACTATTGCCTGTTCCACCCTGGGGAGACCCCCAGAGTCCCAAGTACTTGCAGACAGCAAGCTAGGAAAGAGTTGCTCCGCAGCAAGTCCTTCCTGAGGAGACAAGCTCCAGCAGGACGCTGCTACCAAGCACGAGCTGAGAAGCAAACGTACCGTGGCAACATGAAGACGCTTCTGGGACCCATGCGGAAAGCCGCGCTCCTTCTTCCTTTTACCACCAGGTGTCTCGTCCCTGGCGTCTGAAACAGACACCGAGGTACGTGAGAGCGTGCCAGCACCATTACTGCCTTGCTCCTAAAGGCAGCAAATCTTTCTTGGGCTCAGGGAAGATGCTGCCCCTGGGACACCCTGAAACAAAGCTGTCTTTCCAAATACTAGCCCTCAACGAGGAAAGCAGAAGATGCCCAGCTCAGAGTGCAGAAGGAGGAACACCGTTGCCAGGCGCTTTGCAAGGGCGAGACTCAAGACGGTCAAGGAGGACGCTCCTTCTCTCTGCCTGCAGACATCAGGCACAGGAGAAGGCGTGTGGTTCGCCAGGGTTTCTGCAGGCTGGCGTTTGCCTCTGGAAGGTCTTGCTCTGCCCCTTCTTGGAAAGACAACTCCTGGCTCAGGCGTGCTCTTAGCCCCACAGTGTCTCCAAGCATTCACATGCTTGCATCCATCGCGTGGAAGAGCAGAAAGAGCCGGCCCTTGCTCGGCCTCTGCCCAGTGGCTAAGACCTGCGGGTGCCAACTCCCTCATGGGGGTGCAAGCAGCTGGGCAGGGCCTGATGAGGGATCTTTGGGAACACAGCCTGACCCAAAGGCCCTGGCCCTGGCCCTGGCCCTGGCCCAGAGAACACGCTGGGCAGAGCCCCCCAAGACAGCAGCAGAGAGAAGGAAGAGACAGGCCCGGGAACCAGTGGCTGGGCTACAGCCTTCTTGCATCTCTCTGAGCAAATCTGCTGGCCCTCTGCAGGAGCGAGCCCTTCAGCTCTGACTGCTTTCACATCGCAGCTGCCTAAGGACACCTGGCAGCTTGCGCTCAAGGACAGGGCCCCACGAGAGAGCTGGGGAAGGGCGTTGGGCTGGCGCAAGGAGACATGCCAAGCAGCGGGCGGATGCACGCGTGGCCCAGAAGAGCCTCGCTCATGCCGCAAGGGCCTCCAGGGGCCCTGGGAAGGCCTGATTAGCGCCAGAGTCATCGACTTACCCCCAGCAGAGCTTCTAGCAGCTTTCCAGTGCCATCCATGCTGAGGAGGAAGTCGTCATAAAACCTCATTGTCACTTCCTTCTTCCGAACAGAAAGAATGCCAATGCCCTTGAAGACAAAGTCCACGTCCTGTCTTTTTGACATGGCCCAGAAGAACGCCATCGCGGTCTCATGTATGGAACACTGCACCGTTGTCAAAGGCATGCGGGCACACACGGAGAGATTCTTGTACTGCAGAGGGACTATTCTTACGTCACCTAGACCGCAGCAAAAGACGAACAACGTCACCTCGGCAGCAGGCTCCAAGAACAAGGGGACAAGACTTTCTGGCAAGACGCTGCTGCTACAGAGCAGCCTCTTGAATCCCCTGCTGCAGCGCCTAGGAGCGGTTTATGGAGTCCCTCCTGGGAAGAGGCCGAGCACTCTGCAAACTCACGGGCTCAGGGGGGCAGCAGTCATTTGGCCAGGGCAGGAAGCAAAAGAAGAAAACTAACCATCCCGTAGGAACCCTTGACCGGAGGGCAGGACAAGGCGGGCAGATGGGTGCAGGGCCCACGACAAAGGGCCCGGCGCCACGCCATTGTGCCCTCTGGCTAAGCCGATGCCACGTCGATAGATACAAGGGCGAAGCAAAGTGCAAGGACGGCACCGCCGCCCGTAAGGACCATTCGGCCCCTCTGGCCCTTGGTAGCCAGCAAAAGTCTCCCTGCGCTGCTGGGGCCAGCGGCCTATCCCTCCCACGCACCCCGCTGCAGGCGTATTACTAGCAAAGCACACCCGGGGGCCCCTCTGAGCACCTGCTCCTGGCTGGCCTGTCCAGCTCAAACAAGCCAAAGTTGCTCTCAGGCCACTTTGAGGCGTTCAGCCACGTCTTCAGAGCAGTTGGCCTGCCCCTCAAGCTTGGGGCAAGGGCAGGCAAAGGTTTTTAACCTGTCTTCTTACCAGGAATGTCTTCTTGAGCGCCCCTGGCCTGGTATTCCTGGGCAACAACCTCCGAAATACGAAACATGGGTCTCCGAACGATCGAAAGCTCCCCGTTCACGGAGCACTCGGAGTGCTGAAGAACATAGAACACCCCCACTCCTAGTATCTTGACACCCTGAGAACAGCAGCAAAGAGGGAGAGAAGGAACAAGCATCAGTAGCCTGGAGACACAAAAACTGTCCGATGGCTTGCCAGAGCGTGGGGGCTGCTGCTCTGCGCCCTGCCCACCCCTAGCATGCCGAGGGCAAGATGGGCCACTTGGGAAAGCTTTGGAGAGAAAGCACATACTCCAGACCTTTCTTTCCTCTTGCTCCTCTGCTCTCCTCAAAAATCTCTTTGCACAAGCAACAGCAGAGACAACATTCCTCCCCTCCATACAGGTGGGGGGGGGTGGGTGGCAGGGAGGGGAGCAGGGGGCATTTCCAACAGTGGGCACCAAGTCCTTGGCACTCTATGGCACAGGGATGTCAGGGCCAGGCAAACCGCCAGCCTTTCAGGAGGGGAGGAACAGGACACAAGACCCACCTTGTTCTCTGCCAAGCGCTCTAGAATGTATTCTGAGACGCTGTCCCAAATGCTAACAATCTCTGGAAAGCAAGGCAAAGAGGTATCATGCGCCAAGTCAGCAAGCTCACTACCTTTCAGCACCCCGCTCCCCAGGCAGGTGGCAAGTGCAGGTGAGATGAAACGTACCGCCACCCCAAGCCAAAACACGCAAGGCGCTCCCCAGGACAGCCCTTCCGGACCTCAGCCGCAAGGACACTGCAGGGACGCCTCCGCCCACTTCTAAGCAAGGCTCCTGTCCTTTCAGGTGGCCATGCCAAAGGGCGACCCACCCGCTCGGGAAACGGGGACTAGGTTCCCACAGCAGCGAGAAGACCGTGCAGTGCCTACCCACAGGAGTCACCCACGCTCAGGGCAGCCCCAGCTGCCTCCCCTGCAGGGACCATTTTCACCTCCATTCAACGCCTGCACACACACATGCTCTGCATGGCCACCCGAGCAGCCCCAGCCCTTTCAGCCAGCTGCCAGCTCAGGGCACGCAATCCCCACTGCGAGGCAACCCACGGCTTCTGCCTGCACGTGCCCTGGAAGGCACGGGCAGAGGAAGCTCCTCAGGACAACGAGCCAGCCGGCCCGGCTGCCAAACTCACCCCTGGGCTGCCAACGGTCGAGCGGCCTGCTCTCCCGTGCCACCCACTCGCCCTGCCCAGCCCTCCCCTACAGAGCCCAGCGCTTCCATTGCCTGTCTCGCAGCTCATACCGTCTACAGCCTTACCGTAACGGTTGAGATTCCTGAGCGTTGGAAACATGTCATGCCACAGTTTCGCCATCTTCGCGCCCCCTCGCGCTCAATGGGGCCCTGTAGCAGGAGGGTGACGAGGAAACTTCTCCTCCCAGGAGCCGCCTCCGCCTCCTCCTCTGCACTTCCCCAGGTAGGCTCCAGCGCTGTCGCGCGGCCTCCCTTCGCCCTCTCGGTGCGCTGCAAAGCAGCTCCTCCAGAGAAGAGCGCTGGCGAGAGCAGCCCCAGCACCTGCACGTGCCAAGGCCTCGCAGGGAAGTGTGGGCAGGGCTCGGGGGCCCCGTGGCGGGAGGGGAGCTGTGACTGTGATGCGGCATGTCCCACTGTGAGCCCAGCCCGTGTCACCAAGGGGCTCACAGGCACCCTTACCGTCCAAAGCATTTCTCTTGGGCCCACAGGAGGGGCAATTTCACAGCCCCAGAGCAGCCAGACCGCAAAGGGGTTTCAGCAGGTCTCCGCTCTGACCTCCTGCTGCAAGTGCGGCTGACCAGAGCAGACTTCCCAGGCCCGGGCGCCACTGAGGGGCCACTGGCTCCATGGATTCCCCCACCACCCCGGGCCCCTGGGCCAGTGCTCCACCACCCTTAGGCTACAGCGCTTTTCCCCGTCTCTCATGGCAATTGCCCCCACTGCCACTACTGCCATTGCCCATCCTCCCGGCCCCCCCCACCCGGCACCTCTGGGAAGGCTCTGCCTCCACCCTCTCACCCCCCTCCCGTTAGGCCCCTGCCGCCTGATCCTCTTGCGCCTTCTCTTCTCCCGGCTCAACAGCCCCACGCCCTCAGCCTCTCCTCGCACTGCTGGGCTCCAGCTGCCCACCAGCTCCCAGCCCGCCCCACAACGAACGGCTCCTCCAGGGCCACGCTCCCTTCCTGGTGTCCCTGCCCCCCTGCAGCTCCCCCACGGGCCACAGTCCCCTCAGAGGCGCACCTCCTCTGGCATGAAGCGCCTCCTTCCAAAAGTACCTCTCCAGCCATGTCCCCAGCAACGGCTCCTTGCACGGCTCGCCTTCGCTTCCTTCTGCTTTTCTCCAGAAACACGCCTCTGCACCCTTCTCCTCACGAGTGCCCCTTCGTGTGGCCTCCTGTGGCTCCACGGAGGCCGCCCCCAGCTGCGGGATCTGCGGCCCTGCCGCCGCATGCCCCAGGCAGGGGCCGGGCCTCGGTGCCCCGCTCCTCCCTCCCTCCCTCCCTGCCTGCCTGCCTGCCTGCCTGCCTGCCTGCCCGCCCGCTGCCCCAGCGTTGGGGGAAAGCCTTGCCCGGGCCCTGGGCGGCGCTGCGGGCTCCCTGCTGTGCCCAGAGCCCCCGGCCCCGCACGGGCAGCCCCGAGCAGCACGCCCAGGTGGCACTGCTTGCTGCGCAGTAAGGACTGGTGCCAGGGACTGTCGGGGATGGGGGAGGCCCCACTGCCCGCGGGGAGGCGGGAGGCAGGCAGCGTTGAGCCGGGGCCCGGCAGCCCACCGGGAGCTGGTGGGGGTGTGGGGCAGAGCCATAGCAAGGGAAGGGGCCAGAGTGCAGGAGGCAATCCCAGGTGCCCCTTCCCCGAGCAGAGGGGCCTGGGAGAAGGCAGGGGGTCAGGGCCGGGCCGGGGGCTGGTGGCCGGGTGCTTGGCAGCGCCATGCTGACCTGCTCATGCCAGGGCATGGCTGCTTTGCGCCGATTGCAGGCAGTGTCCCCCCGCGGAGGAGCTGGCCCCTGCTGGCTTCCCCTTGGGCCATGCAGCTGCCTGCCAGTGCTCAAGGTCCCGCCGGGGCTCCAGCGACGCTGGGAGAGGTGCCGAGGGGGCACCGGCTGCTGCTAGCAACTTCCCGGGGACCCCTGAGGCAGTGGCTGGTGCTGAGGGAAGGGCAGCGGGCAAGGAGCCGCAGGCAGCACTTGTTTGACCCATGCGTTGCCTCTGCTTGCAGGCCACACTGCCCAAGGCATTGGGACTTGAGCGCGGCAGCCAGGCGAGGCAGGGCAGCTGCCGCTGAGGCAGCAGAGCCAAGCCCCAAGCCCCTCCGCTCGGTGAGGCTTGGGAAGGGCAGAGCTGGGAGAAGCTGGTGCCCCTCAAACCTCGTTCTCCCAGCAGAGCAGAGGGCACGTAAGGCAGCGCTTTCAGCCAGTGAAAATTGCTGGCTCATGCCTTCCTTTTTCAGAGGCCTGGTTTGCGCAAGGCCAGCGGTGCTGCCTGCCCACCAGTGCCCACCCAGGCTGCGGTCGGAGGAGACCTGCTCCTTGCATTGGTCCCGACCAGAGTTCGGCACCAGAAGACACAGCCCCTGAGGGGGCACCGCAGCACACAAGTGTGGCTTGGCATGCCTGGCTCACCAGCAGAAAGGGACCATGCAGACTAAGGTGGAGTCAATCAGCCAGAACGGAGCACAGAGCAACAATACAGTTGAAAACACAAAGCCTAGCTAAGTGTGTGTGAGGTTCCCCGTGGGGAGCCCCGTGATGCTTCTGGGGAGGCCTTGGGCAGGGAGGTGCCTCCTGCCGAGGCCCCCGGCAGCTGGGATGCCGGCTGCAGGGCTTTCGGCAGCTCCAGCTTCCCTCTTCCTGCCCTGCCAGGGGTGAAGGCCAGGCTGCCTGCAGGGATGGGCTACTGCCGCCCCCAGGCCTCCTGAGGAGGGGCAGTGCAGCCCCAAAACCGCCTTGCAAAGCCGGCAGCCCTGGGCGTGGGCTGAGGTGGGTGCCAGGGTGCACGCTGGAGCGCAGACTCTGGGATCCACAGGCCTCCAAGGCCAGGGCCTGCAGGGCCAGGGCAGGGATGACGAGGCTCTGGGGCTCTGACCCTGCAAGAGAGACCGCAGGAACACCTTGTGCCGGCCCTGGGCTGAGAGCAGAGGGGAGCAGGAGGCTTCGTGGCCTCCACGCCCCAAACCAACAGCAAATTTGTGCCCAAAAGCTCTCAGAGGAGGCTTCAGTCCCGGTCAGCTGCCCGTGTCCTGCACTGATTTCGTATGCTCAAACCTTGTGATGGGCAGAAGGCAACATGCTTGTACCCCAAGGCAGCCCCCTTTAGTGGCCAAGCCAAGGACCTGCTCTTAGCATCACTGCAGGAGTAACCGTCTAATTAAAGGCTTGCAATTAGCCCACCTCCAATTAGTGCACAGCAACTCAAACAAAGGGTCTTCTTAAAGGACAAGTCTCCTTAATGCAACCTAAATGGTCCTACGTTCCCTGTGCAGGGGCGACCCTTCTACATCCCCCACCGCCAAGGCTGCGGCGCGCATGGGCATGGGCATTGGCTTCAGGGTCCCAGCTCCTTCCTCAGTGGGAGGCGGCTGCTGCTGGTGGCTTCCTCCATCGCATAGTTGGGCTGACACTATTAAGCCTGCTCCTAATAGGCTCTCTTAAGGCTAATAATGTGGCATACATAGCCAACAAATGCTAGAAGGAGTCACCAAAACTAAAGCAGCACTTTAAAATGCAACTCCTACATTTAGCATCGAGGAAATAAGCCCCTCCACCTTACTCCCAATTTGACACTCTCGGGAGAGTGCTTTAGGGGATGCTAATGCGTGTTTTGCCCTTCCTTGCTCCAACACGGGTCAGGCTCAGCACAGTGGAGAGGGAAAGACTCTGGCGGGGCGGAGGGGGTGGGGTGCGAGCTTTGTGCTCGCCCAGGGCCCTGCACTGGCCCCCTCCTCTGTCCTGCCCCTGAACATCCCAGACTACGTTGGCTACAGTCGCCTGCTCCTTGCCAGGCCTTTGTGTTGACTCTGATGAGCCTTTGGGCGTTTCATGTCACTCTAGGAGCTGGAAGAGAGCCTGCCTCATGACACGGGGTTGCAAGGAGAGCCACTGGCCGTGGAAGAGGACTGCTTGCCTGGCCTCGCTCAGGAGTCCCATCCTGCCCACCCCGGGCATCTCTCTCTTTCCTGCCCGCTGACACGGTCTTTCTCCGGAGGGAAGCAGTGAGGCTACACCTCCGCACAGTGCTGGGTGGCCTGGGGAAGGCCGGGCACATGCCAAGCGGGGAGCTGGACACAGGTCTCCACCGAGTGCTGTCGGGGGGCTGGCACCGGTGCCTGGGGCACGTGTGCTCCAGGCACTTCCCAAATAAGCTCCACTGGTGCGGCCTCCTCTTCACCTGGATGTTGAGTTCCAGGGCCTCCTGCCACGCCTCCTCCAGCAGGAACAGGGCCTGCGCAGGCGTACTGCTTTCCTGCCCTTCAGCCTGCTCCTGGTTGCTGGGGAATGCAGGTGTGCGGGCATGTCCGGGTGTCCTGCCTCATTTCAGCAGGGTCACTTGCTCCTGCTGGTTCCTTCTGTGGCCCCCACCTGGCCTCACAGAGCCCCACATCCTGCCCGTCAACCCCAAGGGGGACGCAAGGCCCTCAGCTCACCCAAGAGAGAACCCCCAACCTCCCTCTGCTCGTCCACCCACCCGCCTCAGCATATAGCACGGCCCAAGGCCCATCCCTGGGCCCTGGCACTGTCACGGTCCCTCTCCTGACCACAGGACCCACTGGCGCTGGTGAGTGCCCAAGCAGTTAGGCCGCTGTCTTTTCTCCCACGGCCAGTGACTTGCAGGGCTGTGCAGGACCCAGGAGTCCTGCTGGCCTGTCCCTCCATAACGTACCAGGGGCAGGGAGTCGCAGAGCTGCACCTCGGAGGTGCTCTGGGGCCTAGCAAGTGCAGGGGACCGGAGGGGGCCTGGGAGCATGCCTGGGGCCACTGGCACATCAGGACAGGGCAGGAGCCCAGGAGGGAGAATCCAAGCACACGGGTAGCAGGCCCGGCCGGCCCTGCCGAGCTCCACTGGGTTGAAGAGCGGCCCAGCAGGGGCTGTGCAGGGCGGGGAAATGGGGACTGCTCCCCAGCCTCACAGCCCCAGCCTGCGGGGCTGAGGGGCTGCCCTGGCCCACAGGGCCCTGGCACACGCGTTTGCACATGGGAAGGGAGGCATCTGCACCTCCAGGCAGCAGTCAGCGGCTGGCAGGGTAGGGAGACTACGGGCCCTGCGGCAGATGAGCAGAGCCCGTGGGAGCACAAGGAGCAGCCGAGGGCTGACGGAGGCCCAGGGACAAGCACGGCTCATCCCAGCTTTGCCTGCCTGGAGAGCCCTGCAGCTGCAGCAAAAAGCCAGGCATCTGCGCTCCCAGGTGGCCGGCCGCACCGCTCCACCCCACAGCAACTCCCTCCTTTGCCCTTCACCCTTCCCCATGCAACCCTGAGAAGGGCTCCAGCGTCCCTGCACACCAGCCCTCAGAGCACCCCTGGGGCTGTGGGCACGTCAGGTGCAGCTGTGTCCTGGCCACCATGGTGTGCACCGTGCAGTGTCTCTGTGCGTGTGGAGAGCGCGGGCGCGTGTGCGGATGCGTGTGCAGCGTCAATGGTGTGCCGGGCTGGCGCACGTGCACTGTGCAGGTGCAGGCCTGGCTGTGCGGGAGGGTCTTGGTGAGTGAGAGGTGTGAGCTGTGTGCGTAGCCGTCCTGTGGAAGGTAATGAAGGAAGGGGCATGTGTCTGTGCGTGTGTCTGTGCGCTGTGCTGAGAACGGGTTAGGCGGTGGTGTGCATGCACGTGCACTCTGTGGCGCGCGTGCCTGCATGCTGCAGCCCGTGTGTGGGCGATATTCTGTTCAGGCTCTACAAAATAACTGGAGGAGCACGTGGGTTTGTACAGCTCTTCCTTTCATCTTTCAGGAGCACGCTTCCAGACTTCGCCGCAATAGTCACGTTTCCTCTGCACCACCAGCAAGTCCTGGTCCCTTTCCCTTTGAGCCTGGAGAGTCATCCGCTGCCCAGGGCTAGGGCATGGAAAAGGAACCGTTTGGTTTCAGGCACAGGCAGAAGGGCACGGAAATGCTGCAGGCCTAGCGCAGGGCACATCTTCTGGCCTCTGCCTCTGCTGGCATTCCTATGCTTTCTCGGATGGGCGAGGGGCCCCCTGGGGTGCGAGGCAAGGACATGACCACATGACTACCACGGGCAGGTAATCAGCCTGCACAGGAGTCAGGCGCGGGATGAGACTTTGGCCCAAACTGGCATCAAAGCACACGGCAAGGCCTCCACGTGTGGAGACTTGGGGAGGCAAGGACGGAGCGTGCCTTTGGAAAAGGGAGAGCCAAAGCGTCGCTCCAGGAATCCTGTCACCTTGGGTCGCCCCCGTGTTCTGGTCCCACCTGGGAATCCTACCCCTGAGAGCCCAACACCTGCCCCTGGGCTGGAAGGCTGCCTGCTCCCAGGCCACAGCCTCCAAAGCCTGTTGCTCTCCCTCGACGGGTGCCAGCAAAAGACCCCCCCCCTCCCCTCCTCTGGGCTCCTCCTGGGTGTGGAAGGAAGGCCAGTGCAGGGGAAGGCAAAACAGCACCCCCAGCTGGAGAAATTTACCAGAGGAAGCGCTTCTCTTGGGAATTCCTCTGCCGATTCAGCTCTACCCTCTGCTTCCACTCTTCCCGACGCGCTTGGTAAGTCTCCAAGACTTGCAGGGTGTGGCTTGCTCGTACAGAAAGCTGCCTGCAAGAGCAGGGAAAAAGTTCCCTCTCCCCTTCTGGCTGAGGCCCTCCTGCCTCTCCCCTCCACCAGCCCCTGCACACCCGCTCCCGCTGGCGGTGCCCGCAGCCTTCAACTTGCCCCATGCAGCTTGGGGCTGCCTGGCATCGGGGCCTTGCCCAAGGCATTGCCACGTCAACAGAAATCAGGGGACACCATACCCAGCCCCATGGCTCAGGAAATGCGCTTCCTCACACCTCGGACAGGTGCTGCCACTGCACCTTTCCAGGCCGGGGCTGGGGCCGGGGCCGGGGCCCGGGCCCGGGCACACTTACTCTTTGTGCAGCCGCGGCAGTCTCTCGGGCTTCCTCTTCTCTGCTCGGGGCACGAAGGCAGCAGTGCTCGCCTCTTTCCCAAGCGGGGGCCCTGGTGAGGCTGGCCGAACCTCCGGCAGTGGTTCAGCATGCCGCCAAGCCTGCGTTGGCGCCAGAGGACAACTCTGAAGCTGCTTCTCACCTCCCTCACGTGCTCTCAACTCTCAGCACGGGGAGAAGCCAGCCACTACAGGGCCTGTGCGTCCCCCCAGCACACTTGTGTCTGCTTTGCCCTCAGAAAGCCCCATGAGGAGCACAGCGCCAGGCAGGGACCCTGCACTCGTAGCCTGGCCACGCTTCACCACACTTCCCTGCTGGCCCCTCTGCTTACCTGTGCTGCCTTGTGCTGATGCCCGCAAGCAGGAATTGCAGTTCGAGGTCTGCCTTGAGCAGGTCCTTCCTGCTTGCCGTCCTCTTCCGCCTTAGAGGAGCTCTCCCGAATTGTCTGCAGCCGGCTAAAAACACACAAGCCGCGTGAGGTGACTGGAGTTCCGGGTGAGGCTGTTCTGCATCTTGCGCTCACAAGCGGCTCGGGGCCAGCCTCTGCAGCACAAGGCAGTTCTGCTGGAGCATTTGGTGTAGCTGAGTCCTTGCGTTCATGTCAACAGTGAGGAAAGAAAGCCTTGAGCTGCAGCACTGGCAGCGGGCCCAGGAGGCCCTAAGGAAAGCTCGGGATGCCCCGGTGTGGGCCCTCTCTGGGTGGCACAAGGGGAAAACCAATGCCGTTTGCAGCACCCAGAGCCTGCAGAGACCACTAGCCACCTCCTGCCAAAGGCACTGAAGTCAGGGACGTGCTCAGAAAGACTCTGTTTTGGGGTGAAACGGGACTATTAGTGGGGGAGCCACTGTCGGGGAAGGAGGAAGTGTACTAGGCACACAAGCAAGCCCGGCATGCAGTTCTCTCTGGTATGTAGTTCTCTCTGGCACTCCTCCTGTGCCAGACAACCGCCACACCCCTGCCCCTGCCACCCCAGCCCAACAACCTTCGGAAGAAATTCACAGGCATTACGTCCAACCTAAAAAGCAGGGAAAACAGACCCTACTCTCTGCTGCTGGGGCAGGGGCTTCTGACTTTCACATTCCTCTGAGAAGTGCTCTCATTCCCACTGCAACCAAAGGAGGGCCCTTCACACCCATAGGGGAGCAGAAAAACACCCGCCACTGCTGCAGTACTTCTTGCATCAACGCCAGTCCCTGGGACACCACTTGACAACCTCACAGACTTCATACCCACAGAGCGTACAGAAACAGAAACAGCTCCCTCCCTCCCAGAAGCCCAAAAGCACACGGCCACCCGCATGCTTTGCTCCAAGAGCCTCACCTGGCAGCTGGCTTGTTTCCCCTGCTTTCCCATGCCTTTCCTCCCTTCCAGCTGGCCCCAGAGAACGGGGGTGGAGAAAGCCTTTCTCGAGACAGGAGGCGCCCACCACAAGCACTGCCTGGAAGTAGCAAGGCAGAGGAGGCTCCTCAGCAAGCATCGTTCTTTGTCACCATTTGAACAAGAAGGACAGGCAGCTGTGCTCCAGCATCGGACCAAAGAGCCCAATTCCCTTGGAGCTTTGCTCCCAAGCAGGTCTTAGGCCCTTGCTGGCGCACGATCGCGTCCAGCCTTTCCTTTCTGCAGGGCAGTCTTCTGCCCTAGAGTTCTGTGCTGCTTCTACTGCTTTCTCTAGCCCTTAGGCTTCAAAAAGGGGACATGGCTGGCAGGTCCTGGGGACCTCATGCTACTCTCTCCTTTGGCGTGGTTGCAGGCTGGAGGGCAGAGTGTCACACGAGATTCCTGCCCATCTCTAAGGCGCTCACATGCACAGACTTGCAAGCTAGAGCAGGGCCCCGAGTGCCAGGGCAAAGTGCCCCTCAGCAGTGGCAGCTGCAGTTGGAGCTGCACAACTGCCCCGAGAGCCCCTTCCAGGAGGAGTGCCCCCAGATCTGTCGTGATGAGCAAAGAGAGGCACAGGAGAAGCAGGCCACTAGGCCAGGCACGGCATGTTAAGCTTGCCTCCAGCCCCTCCGCTGCACAGGACAAAAGGAAAACAAACACACCTCTCTCACCAGCCAGCTGGCACTTTACCTTTTCCCTCAGTCTGCTTGTTCTGCTCCCTGTCTTTTGCCGGCCCGCCTTTGGCAGCCTCCCGACACCCTCCGGAGGAAGATGCTGGTCGCACAGGCACAGGCGTGATGACCTCACCCTCACTCCTGGAAACAAGAAAGGGACGAGAGAGACGCTGACAGCAGAGCCTTGCAGAAACCTCCTCTACATGCTTGCCCTCCATCTAGAAAGAGAAAGTCACCAAAAGACTTGTTGGCCGCCCTTCACGTTGCAGTCGGACAGAGTCTACGCAAGAAACAACCCCTTCAAAGAACTCCAAGAGCACAAGGTCACCCTCAGCCTTTTCTCCAAGAGCCTCACCTGGCAGGCAACTTCCTTCCTTTGCTTTTCCACTCCTCCTGCTTTCTCCCCCCAGCACCAGGTGACGCAGGTGGCAAAGGCCTTTCTTGAGCAAGCAGGCACGCAGCAGGAGCACTCCCTGCAGGCAGGAAAGGAGAAGGCTCTGCAGAAAGCGTCTTTGGGAGCACTTGGTCCAGAAGGACAGGCAGATCTGCTCCAGCACCGCATCAAACAGCCTGATCCCCCGGGAGCCGCGCTCTCTAAGAGCTCTTGCTCCCTAGCACGTCCTTGGCACACCTTAGCAGCCTCTTAGCAGTCCACCTTAGCAGCCTCTTAGCAGTCCTCTCCAGGCAATCTTGCTCCCCACCTTCACACGCCCGGCATCCGCCAGAGAGGCAGACCCCCTCCAGCGCTGACACCTCGGGCCCAAATGTCCTAAAGCGAAAGAGGAGCTTGCGCCGGCCACCAGGGCACAGCACCCCGGGGCAAAACTCTCCCAGGCAGCACATCCTGACCAGGGCTCCAACCACCTACCTACTGCCGAGGACCAACGGAACAAACACGCGCACACACACAAACACACGCCCGCCTGCACACCCTCCTCTCGCTCGCCAGTCACCTGTGGCCTGACCTTTTCCATCCGCCCGCTCTTCCTCTTTCGGGCGTGTCCGGGATCCCTTGCAGGAAGAGGCCACTTGCTGCTTCTCACGGGGAAGCTTCAACTCAAATCTGGAAATGACAAGACGCCACGGTGAAGAGAAGGCACCACTTCCCCTTTGCCTCCTGCCAGCCTTGTACTCAGAAAGAAGGCCTTTCGGGGCACGTGGGGCCCTCCAGGCTCACCCAAGACATGCTTAGGTCACAAACACAGGCCCTGTATGGATCGGGTGCCTTCCACACGATGCCTTTCCTCGGCCAGCCACACACAGCACATTCGGGAACCTTGGCTTTTGGAAGCCTCACCCACGAGAAAGAGACCAGTCACAGGAAAATGTGGCCCCCATTCCTCTCTAGGCCTAAGATTGGTTAGCAGTGCCAAACACCGCCACTATTGCCTGTTCCACCCTGGGGAGACCCCCAGAGTCCCAAGTACTTGCAGACAGCAAGCTAGGAAAGAGTTGCTCCGCAGCAAGTCCTTCCTGAGGAGACAAGCTCCAGCAGGACGCTGCTACCAAGCACGAGCTGAGAAGCAAACGTACCGTGGCAACATGAAGACGCTTCTGGGACCCATGCGGAAAGCCGCGCTCCTTCTTCCTTTTACCACCAGGTGTCTCGTCCCTGGCGTCTGAAACAGACACCGAGGTACGTGAGAGCGTGCCAGCACCATTACTGCCTTGCTCCTAAAGGCAGCAAATCTTTCTTGGGCTCAGGGAAGATGCTGCCCCTGGGACACCCTGAAACAAAGCTGTCTTTCCAAATACTAGCCCTCAACGAGGAAAGCAGAAGATGCCCAGCTCAGAGTGCAGAAGGAGGAACACCGTTGCCAGGCGCTTTGCAAGGGCGAGACTCAAGACGGTCAAGGAGGACGCTCCTTCTCTCTGCCTGCAGACATCAGGCACAGGAGAAGGCGTGTGGTTCGCCAGGGTTTCTGCAGGCTGGCGTTTGCCTCTGGAAGGTCTTGCTCTGCCCCTTCTTGGAAAGACAACTCCTGGCTCAGGCGTGCTCTTAGCCCCACAGTGTCTCCAAGCATTCACATGCTTGCATCCATCGCGTGGAAGAGCAGAAAGAGCCGGCCCTTGCTCGGCCTCTGCCCGGTGGCTAAGACCTGCGGGTGCCAACTCCCTCATGGGGGTGCAAGCAGCTGGGCAGGGCCTGATGAGGGATCTTTGGGAACACAGCCTGACCCAAAGGCCCTGGCCCTGGCCCTGGCCCAGAGAACACGCTGGGCAGAGCCCCCCAAGACAGCAGCAGAGAGAAGGAAGAGACAGGCCCGGGAACCAGTGGCTGGGCTACAGCCTTCTTGCATCTCTCTGAGCAAATCTGCTGGCCCTCTGCAGGAGCGAGCCCTTCAGCTCTGACTGCTTTCACATCGCAGCTGCCTAAGGACACCTGGCAGCTTGCGCTCAAGGACAGGGCCCCACGAGAGAGCTGGGGAAGGGCGTTGGGCTGGCGCAAGGAGACATGCCAAGCAGCGGGCGGATGCACGCGTGGCCCAGAAGAGCCTCGCTCATGCCGCAAGGGCCTCCAGGGGCCCTGGGAAGGCCTGATTAGCGCCAGAGTCATCGACTTACCCCCAGCAGAGCTTCTAGCAGCTTTCCAGTGCCATCCATGCTGAGGAGGAAGTCGTCATAAAACCTCATTGTCACTTCCTTCTTCCGTACAGAAAGAATGCCAATGCCCTTGAAGACAAAGTCCACGTCCTGTCTTTTTGACATGGCCCAGAAGAACGCCATCGCGGTCTCATGTATGGAACACTGCACCGTTGTCAAAGGCATGCGGGCACACACGGAGAGATTCTTGTACTGCAGAGGGACTATTCTTACGTCACCTAGACCGCAGCAAAAGACGAACAACGTCACCTCGGCAGCAGGCTCCAAGAACAAGGGGACAAGACTTTCTGGCAAGACGCTGCTGCTACAGAGCAGGCTCTTGAATCCCCTGCTGCAGCGCCTAGGAGCGGTTTATGGAGTCCCTCCTGGGAAGAGGCCGAGCACTCTGCAAACTCACGGGCTCAGGGGGGCAGCAGTCATTTGGCCAGGGCAGGAAGCAAAAGAAGAAAACTAACCATCCCGTAGGAACCCTTGACCGGAGGGCAGGACAAGGCAGGCAGATGGGTGCAGGGCCCACGACAAAGGGCCCGGCGCCACGCCATTGTGCCCTCTGGCTAAGCCGATGCCACGTCGATAGATACAAGGGCGAAGCAAAGTGCAAGGACGGCACCGCCGCCCGTAAGGACCATTCGGCCCCTCTGGCCCTTGGTAGCCAGCAAAAGTCTCCCTGCGCTGCTGGGGCCAGCGGCCTATCCCTCCCACGCACCCCGCTGCAGGCGTATTACTAGCAAAGCACACCCGGGGGCCCCTCTGAGCACCTGCTCCTGGCTGGCCTGTCCAGCTCAAACAAGCCAAAGTTGCTCTCAGGCCACTTTGAGGCGTTCAGCCATGTCTTCAGAGCAGTTGGCCTGCCCCTCAAGCTTGGGGCAAGGGCAGGCAAAGGTTTTTAACCTGTCTTCTTACCAGGAATGTCTTCTTGAGCGCCCCTGGCCTGGTATTCCTGGGCAACAACCTCCGAAATACGAAACATGGGTCTCCGAACGATCGAAAGCTCCCCGTTCACGGAGCACTCGGAGTGCTGAAGAACATAGAACACCCCCACTCCTAGTATCTTGACACCCTGAGAACAGCAGCAAAGAGGGAGAGAAGGAACAAGCATCAGTAGCCTGGAGACACAAAAACTGTCCGATGGCTTGCCAGAGCGTGGGGGCTGCTGCTCTGCGCCCTGCCCACCCCTAGCATGCCGAGGGCAAGATGGGCCACTTGGGAAAGCTTTGGAGAGAAAGCACATACTCCAGACCTTTCTTTCCTCTTGCTCCTCTGCTCTCCTCAAAAATCTCTTTGCACAAGCAACAGCAGAGACAACATTCCTCCCCTCCATACAGGTGGGGGGGGGTGGGTGGCAGGGAGGGGAGCAGGGGGCATTTCCAACAGTGGGCACCAAGTCCTTGGCACTCTATGGCACAGGGATGTCAGGGCCAGGCAAACCGCCAGCCTTTCAGGAGGGGAGGAACAGGACACAAGACCCACCTTGTTCTCTGCCAAGCGCTCTAGAATGTATTCTGAGACGCTGTCCCAAATGCTAACAATCTCTGGAAAGCAAGGCAAAGAGGTATCATGCGCCAAGTCAGCAAGCTCACTACCTTTCAGCACCCCGCTCCCCAGGCAGGTGGCAAGTGCAGGTGAGATGAAACGTACCGCCACCCCAAGCCAAAACACGCAAGGCGCTCCCCAGGACAGCCCTTCCGGACCTCAGCCGCAAGGACACTGCAGGGACGCCTCCGCCCACTTCTAAGCAAGGCTCCTGTCCTTTCAGGTGGCCATGCCAAAGGGCGACCCACCCGCTCGGGAAACGGGGACTAGGTTCCCACAGCAGCGAGAAGACCGTGCAGTGCCTACCCACAGGAGTCACCCACGCTCAGGGCAGCCCCAGCTGCCTCCCCTGCAGGGACCATTTTCACCTCCATTCAACGCCTGCACACACACATGCTCTGCACGGCCACCCGAGCAGCCCCAGCCCTTTCAGCCAGCTGCCAGCTCAGGGCACGCAATCCCCACTGCGAGGCAACCCACGGCTTCTGCCTGCACGTGCCCTGGAAGGCACGGGCAGAGGAAGCTCCTCAGGACAACGAGCCAGCCGGCCCGGCTGCCAAACTCACCCCTGGGCTGCCAACGGTCGAGCGGCCTGCTCTCCCGTGCCACCCACTCGCCCTGTCCAGCCCTCCCCTACAGAGCCCAGCGCTTCCATTGCCTGTCTCGCAGCTCATACCGTCTACAGCCTTACCGTAACGGTTGAGATTCCTGAGCGTTGGAAACATGTCATGCCACAGTTTCGCCATCTTCGCGCCCCCTCGCGCTCAATGGGGCCCTGTAGCAGGAGGGTGACGAGGAAACTTCTCCTCCCAGGAGCCGCCTCCGCCTCCTCCTCTGCACTTCCCCAGGTAGGCTCCAGCGCTGTCGCGCGGCCTCCCTTCGCCCTCTCGGTGCGCTGCAAAGCAGCTCCTCCAGAGAAGAGCGCTGGCGAGAGCAGCCCCAGCACCTGCACGTGCCAAGGCCTCGCAGGGAAGTGTGGGCAGGGCTCGGGGGCCCCGTGGCGGGAGGGGAGCTGTGACTGTGATGCGGCATGTCCCACTGTGAGCCCAGCCCGTGTCACCAAGGGGCTCACAGGCACCCTTACCGTCCAAAGCATTTCTCTTGGGCCCACAGGAGGGGCAATTTCACAGCCCCAGAGCAGCCAGACCGCAAAGGGGTTTCAGCAGGTCTCCGCTCTGACCTCCTGCTGCAAGTGCGGCTGACCAGAGCAGACTTCCCAGGCCCGGGCGCCACTGAGGGGCCACTGGCTCCATGGATTCCCCCACCACCCCGGGCCCCTGGGCCAGTGCTCCACCACCCTTAGGCTACAGCGCTTTTCCCCGTCTCTCATGGCAATTGCCCCCACTGCCACTACTGCCATTGCCCATCCTCCCGGCCCCCCCCACCCGGCACCTCTGGGAAGGCTCTGCCTCCACCCTCTCACCCCCCTCCCGTTAGGCCCCTGCCGCCTGATCCTCTTGCGCCTTCTCTTCTCCCGGCTCAACAGCCCCACGCCCTCAGCCTCTCCTCGCACTGCTGGGCTCCAGCTGCCCACCAGCTCCCAGCCCGCCCCACAACGAACGGCTCCTCCAGGGCCACGCTCCCTTCCTGGTGTCCCTGCCCCCCTGCAGCTCCCCCACGGGACACAGTCCCCTCAGAGGCGCACCTCCTCTGGCATGAAGCGCCTCCTTCCAAAAGTACCTCTCCAGCCATGTCCCCAGCAACGGCTCCTTGCACGGCTCGCCTTCGCTTCCTTCTGCTTTTCTCCAGAAACACGCCTCTGCACCCTTCTCCTCACGAGTGCCCCTTCGTGTGGCCTCCTGTGGCTCCACGGAGGCCGCCCCCAGCTGCGGGATCTGCGGCCCTGCCACCGCATGCCCCAGGCAGGGGCCGGGCCTCGGTGCCCCGCTCCTCCCTCCCTCCCTCCCTGCCTGCCTGCCTGCCTGCCTGCCTGCCTGCCCGCCCGCTGCCCCAGCGTTGGGGGAAAGCCTTGCCCGGGCCCTGGGCGGCGCTGCGGGCTCCCTGCTGTGCCCAGAGCCCCCGGCCCCGCACGGGCAGCCCCGAGCAGCACGCCCAGGTGGCACTGCTTGCTGCGCAGTAAGGACTGGTGCCAGGGACTGTCGGGGATGGGGGAGGCCCCACTGCCCGCGGGGAGGCGGGAGGCAGGCAGCGTTGAGCCGGGGCCCGGCAGCCCACCGGGAGCTGGTGGGGGTGTGGGGCAGAGCCATAGCAAGGGAAGGGGCCAGAGTGCAGGAGGCAATCCCAGGTGCCCCCTCCCCGAGCAGAGGGGCCTGGGAGAAGGCAGGGGGTCAGGGCCGGGCCGGGGGCTGGTGGCCGGGTGCTTGGCAGCGCCATGCTGACCTGCTCATGCCAGGGCATGGCTGCTTTGCGCCGATTGCAGGCAGTGTCCCCCCGCGGAGGAGCTGGCCCCTGCTGGCTTCCCCTTGGGCCATGCAGCTGCCTGCCAGTGCTCAAGGTCCCGCCGGGGCTCCAGCGACGCTGGGAGAGGTGCCGAGGGGGCACCGGCTGCTGCTAGCAACTTCCCGGGGACCCCTGAGGCAGTGGCTGGTGCTGAGGGAAGGGCAGCGGGCAAGGAGCCGCAGGCAGCACTTGTTTGACCCATGCGTTGCCTCTGCTTGCAGGCCACACTGCCCAAGGCATTGGGACTTGAGCGCGGCAGCCAGGCGAGGCAGGGCAGCTGCCGCTGAGGCAGCAGAGCCAAGCCCCAAGCCCCTCCGCTCGGTGAGGCTTGGGAAGGGCAGAGCTGGGAGAAGCTGGTGCCCCTCAAACCTCGTTCTCCCAGCAGAGCAGAGGGCACGTAAGGCAGCGCTTTCAGCCAGTGAAAATTGCTGGCTCATGCCTTCCTTTTTCAGAGGCCTGGTTTGCGCAAGGCCAGCGGTGCTGCCTGCCCACCAGTGCCCACCCAGGCTGCGGTCGGAGGAGACCTGCTCCTTGCATTGGTCCCGACCAGAGTTCGGCACCAGAAGACACAGCCCCTGAGGGGGCACCGCAGCACACAAGTGTGGCTTGGCATGCCTGGCTCACCAGCAGAAAGGGACCATGCAGACTAAGGTGGAGTCAATCAGCCAGAACGGAGCACAGAGCAACAATACAGTTGAAAACACAAAGCCTAGCTAAGTGTGTGTGAGGTTCCCCGTGGGGAGCCCCGTGATGCTTCTGGGGAGGCCTTGGGCAGGGAGGTGCCTCCTGCCGAGGCCCCCGGCAGCTGGGATGCCGGCTGCAGGGCTTTCGGCAGCTCCAGCTTCCCTCTTCCTGCCCTGCCAGGGGTGAAGGCCAGGCTGCCTGCAGGGATGGGCTACTGCCGCCCCCAGGCCTCCTGAGGAGGGGCAGTGCAGCCCCAAAACCGCCTTGCAAAGCCGGCAGCCCTGGGCGTGGGCTGAGGTGGGTGCCAGGGTGCACGCTGGAGCGCAGACTCTGGGATCCACAGGCCTCCAAGGCCAGGGCCTGCAGGGCCAGGGCAGGGATGACGAGGCTCTGGGGCTCTGACCCTGCAAGAGAGACCGCAGGAACACCTTGTGCCGGCCCTGGGCTGAGAGCAGAGGGGAGCAGGAGGCTTCGTGGCCTCCACGCCCCAAACCAACAGCAAATTTGTGCCCAAAAGCTCTCAGAGGAGGCTTCAGTCCCGGTCAGCTGCCCGTGTCCTGCACTGATTTCGTATGCTCAAACCTTGTGATGGGCAGAAGGCAACATGCTTGTACCCCAAGGCAGCCCCCTTTAGTGGCCAAGCCAAGGACCTGCTCTTAGCATCACTGCAGGAGTAACCGTCTAATTAAAGGCTTGCAATTAGCCCACCTCCAATTAGTGCACAGCAACTCAAACAAAGGGTCTTCTTAAAGGACAAGTCTCCTTAATGCAACCTAAATGGTCCTACGTTCCCTGTGCAGGGGCGACCCTTCTACATCCCCCACCGCCAAGGCTGCGGCACGCATGGGCATGGGCATTGGCTTCAGGGTCCCAGCTCCTTCCTCAGTGGGAGGCGGCTGCTGCTGGTGGCTTCCTCCATCGCATAGTTGGGCTGACACTATTAAGCCTGCTCCTAATAGGCTCTCTTAAGGCTAATAATGTGGCATACATAGCCAACAAATGCTAGAAGGAGTCACCAAAACTAAAGCAGCACTTTAAAATGCAACTCCTACATTTAGCATCGAGGAAATAAGCCCCTCCACCTTACTCCCAATTTGACACTCTCGGGAGAGTGCTTTAGGGGATGCTAATGCGTGTTTTGCCCTTCCTTGCTCCAACACGGGTCAGGCTCAGCACAGTGGAGAGGGAAAGACTCTGGCGGGGCGGAGGGGGTGGGGTGCGAGCTTTGTGCTCGCCCAGGGCCCTGCACTGGCCCCCTCCTCTGTCCTGCCCCTGAACATCCCAGACTACGTTGGCTACAGTCGCCTGCTCCTTGCCAGGCCTTTGTGTTGACTCTGATGAGCCTTTGGGCGTTTCATGTCACTCTAGGAGCTGGAAGAGAGCCTGCCTCATGACACGGGGTTGCAAGGAGAGCCACTGGCCGTGGAAGAGGACTGCTTGCCTGGCCTCGCTCAGGAGTCCCATCCTGCCCACCCCGGGCATCTCTCTCTTTCCTGCCCGCTGACACGGTCTTTCTCCGGAGGGAAGCAGTGAGGCTACATCTCCGCACAGTGCTGGGTGGCCTGGGGAAGGCCAGGCACATGCCAAGCGGGGAGCTGGACACAGGTCTCCAGCGAGTGCTGTCGGGGGGCTGGCACCGGTGCCTGGGGCACGTGTGCTCCAGGCACTTCCCAAATAAGCTCCACTGGTGCGGCCTCCTCTTCACCTGGATGTTGAGTTCCAGGGCCTCCTGCCACGCCTCCTCCAGCAGGAACAGGGCCTGCGCAGGCGTACTGCTTTCCTGCCCTTCAGCCTGCTCCTGGTTGCTGGGGAATGCAGGTGTGCGGGCATGTCCGGGTGTCCTGCCTCATTTCAGCAGGGTCACTTGCTCCTGCTGGTTCCTTCTGTGGCCCCCACCTGGCCTCACAGAGCCCCACATCCTGCCCGTCAACCCCAAGGGGGACGCAAGGCCCTCAGCTCACCCAAGAGAGAACCCCCAACCTCCCTCTGCTCGTCCACCCACCCGCCTCAGCATATAGCACGGCCCAAGGCCCATCCCTGGGCCCTGGCACTGTCACGGTCCCTCTCCTGACCACAGGACCCACTGGCGCTGGTGAGTGCCCAAGCAGTTAGGCCGCTGTCTTTTCTCCCACGGCCAGTGACTTGCAGGGCTGTGCAGGACCCAGGAGTCCTGCTGGCCTGTCCCTCCATAACGTACCAGGGGCAGGGAGTCGCAGAGCTGCACCTCGGAGGTGCTCTGGGGCCTAGCAAGTGCAGGGGACCGGAGGGGGCCTGGGAGCATGCCTGGGGCCACTGGCACATCAGGACAGGGCAGGAGCCCAGGAGGGAGAATCCAAGCACACGGGTAGCAGGCCCGGCCGGCCCTGCCGAGCTCCACTGGGTTGAAGAGCGGCCCAGCAGGGGCTGTGCAGGGCGGGGAAATGGGGACTGCTCCCCAGCCTCACAGCCCCAGCCTGCGGGGCTGAGGGGCTGCCCTGGCCCACAGGGCCCTGGCACACGCGTTTGCACATGGGAAGGGAGGCATCTGCACCTCCAGGCAGCAGTCAGCGGCTGGCAGGGTAGGGAGACTACGGGCCCTGCGGCAGATGAGCAGAGCCCGTGGGAGCACAAGGAGCAGCCGAGGGCTGACGGAGGCCCAGGGACAAGCACGGCTCATCCCAGCTTTGCCTGCCTGGAGAGCCCTGCAGCTGCAGCAAAAAGCCAGGCATCTGCGCTCCCAGGTGGCCGGCCGCACCGCTCCACCCCACAGCAACTCCCTCCTTTGCCCTTCACCCTTCCCCATGCAACCCTGAGAAGGGCTCCAGCGTCCCTGCACACCAGCCCTCAGAGCACCCCTGGGGCTGTGGGCACGTCAGGTGCAGCTGTGTCCTGGCCACCATGGTGTGCACCGTGCAGTGTCTCTGTGCGTGTGGAGAGCGCGGGCGCGTGTGCGGATGCGTGTGCAGCGTCAATGGTGTGCCGGGCTGGCGCACGAGCACTGTGCAGGTGCAGGCCTGGCTGTGCGGGAGGGTCTTGGTGAGTGAGAGGTGTGAGCTGTGTGCGTAGCCGTCCTGTGGAGGGTAATGAAGGAAGGGGCATGTGTCTGTGCGTGTGTCTGTGCGCTGTGCTGAGAACGGGTTAGGCGGTGGTGTGCATGCACGTGCACTCTGTGGCGCGCGTGCCTGCATGCTGTGGCCCGTGTGTGGGCGATATTCTGTTCAGGCTCTACAAAATAACTGGAGGAGCACATGGGTTTGTACAGCTCTTCCTTTCATCTTTCAGGAGCACGCTTCCAGACTTCGCCGCAATAGTCACGTTTCCTCTGCACCACCAGCAAGTCCTGGTCCCTTTCCCTTTGAGCCTGGAGAGTCATCCGCTGCCCAGGGCTAGGGCATGGAAAAGGAACCGTTTGGTTTCAGGCACAGGCAGAAGGGCACGGAAATGCTGCAGGCCTAGCGCAGGGCACATCTTCTGGCCTCTGCCTCTGCTGGCATTCCTATGCTTTCTCGGATGGGCGAGGGGCCCCCTGGGGTGCGAGGCAAGGACATGACCACATGACTACCACGGGCAGGTAATCAGCCTGCACAGGAGTCAGGCGCGGGATGAGACTTTGGCCCAAACTGGCATCAAAGCACAGGGCAAGGCCTCCACGTGTGGAGACTTGGGGAGGCAAGGACGGAGCGTGCCTTTGGAAAAGGGAGAGCCAAAGCGTCGCTCCAGGAATCCTGTCACCTTGGGTCGCCCCCGTGTTCTGGTCCCACCTGGGAATCCTACCCCTGAGAGCCCAACACCTGCCCCTGGGCTGGAAGGCTGCCTGCTCCCAGGCCACAGCCTCCAAAGCCTGTTGCTCTCCCTTGACGGGTGCCAGCAAAAGACCCCCCCCCTCCCCTCCTCTGGGCTCCTCCTGGGTGTGGAAGGAAGGCCAGTGCAGGGGAAGGCAAAACAGCACCCCCAGCTGGAGAAATTTACCAGAGGAAGCGCTTCTCTTGGGAATTCCTCTGCCGATTCAGCTCTACCCTCTGCTTCCACTCTTCCTGACGCGCTTGGTAAGTCTCCAAGACTTGCAGGGTGTGGCTTGCTCGTACAGAAAGCTGCCTGCAAGAGCAGGGAAAAAGTTCCCTCTCCCCTTCTGGCTGAGGCCCTCCTGCCTCTCCCCTCCACCAGCCCCTGCACACCCGCTCCCGCTGGCGGTGCCCGCAGCCTTCAACTTGCCCCATGCAGCTTGGGGCTGCCTGGCATCGGGGCCTTGCCCAAGGCATTGCCACGTCAACAGAAATCAGGGGACACCATACCCAGCCCCATGGCTCAGGAACTGCGCTTCCTCACACCTCGGACAGGTGCTGCCACTGCACCTTTCCAGGCCGGGGCTGGGGCCGGGGCCGGGGCCCGGGCCCGGGCACACTTACTCTTTGTGCAGCCGCGGCAGTCTCTCGGGCTTCCTCTTCTCTGCTCGGGGCACGAAGGCAGCAGTGCTCGCCTCTTTCCCAAGCGGGGGCCCTGGTGAGGCTGGCCGAACCTCCGGCAGTGGTTCAGCATGCCGCCAAGCCTGCGTTGGCGCCAGAGGACAACTCTGAAGCTGCTTCTCACCTCCCTCACGTGCTCTCAACTCTCAGCACGGGGAGAAGCCAGCCACTACAGGGCCTGTGCGTCCCCCCAGCACACTTGTGTCTGCTTTGCCCTCAGAAAGCCCCATGAGGAGCACAGCGCCAGGCAGGGACCCTGCACTCGTAGCCTGGCCACGCTTCACCACACTTCCCTGCTGGCCCCTCTGCTTACCTGTGCTGCCTTGTGCTGATGCCCGCAAGCAGGAATTGCAGTTCGAGGTCTGCCTTGAGCAGGTCCTTCCTGCTTGCCGTCCTCTTCCGCCTTAGAGGAGCTCTCCCGAATTGTCTGCAGCCGGCTAAAAACACACAAGCCGCGTGAGGTGACTGGAGTTCCGGGTGAGGCTGTTCTGCATCTTGCGCTCACAAGCAGCTCGGGGCCAGCCTCTGCAGCACAAGGCAGTTCTGCTGGAGCATTTGGTGTAGCTGAGTCCTTGCGTTCATGTCAACAGTGAGGAAAGAAAGCCTTGAGCTGCAGCACTGGCAGCGGGCCCAGGAGGCCCTAAGGAAAGCTCGGGATGCCCCGGTGTGGGCCCTCTCTGGGTGGCACAAGGGGAAAACCAATGCCGTTTGCAGCACCCAGAGCCTGCAGAGACCACTAGCCACCTCCTGCCAAAGGCACTGAAGTCAGGGACGTGCTCAGAAAGACTCTGTTTTGGGGTGAAACGGGACTATTAGTGGGGGAGCCACTGTCGGGGAAGGAGGAAGTGTACTAGGCACACAAGCAAGCCCGGCATGCAGTTCTCTCTGGTATGTAGTTCTCTCTGGCACTCCTCCTGTGCCAGACAACCGCCACACCCCTGCCCCTGCCACCCCAGCCCAACAACCTTCGGAAGAAATTCACAGGCATTACGTCCAACCTAAAAAGCAGGGAAAACAGACCCTACTCTCTGCTGCTGGGGCAGGGGCTTCTGACTTTCACATTCCTCTGAGAAGTGCTCTCATTCCCACTGCAACCAAAGGAGGGCCCTTCACACCCATAGGGGAGCAGAAAAACACCCGCCACTGCTGCAGTACTTCTTGCATCAACGCCAGTCCCTGGGACACCACTTGACAACCTCACAGACTTCATACCCACAGAGCGTACAGAAACAGAAACAGCTCCCTCCCTCCCAGAAGCCCAAAAGCACACGGCCACCCGCATGCTTTGCTCCAAGAGCCTCACCTGGCAGCTGGCTTGTTTCCCCTGCTTTCCCATGCCTTTCCTCCCTTCCAGCTGGCCCCAGAGAACGGGGGTGGAGAAAGCCTTTCTCGAGACAGGAGGCGCCCACCACAAGCACTGCCTGGAAGTAGCAAGGCAGAGGAGGCTCCTCAGCAAGCATCGTTCTTTGTCACCATTTGAACAAGAAGGACAGGCAGCTGTGCTCCAGCATCGGACCAAAGAGCCCAATTCCCTTGGAGCTTTGCTCCCAAGCAGGTCTTAGGCCCTTGCTGGCGCACGATCGCGTCCAGCCTTTCCTTTCTGCAGGGCAGTCTTCTGCCCTAGAGTTCTGTGCTGCTTCTACTGCTTTCTCTAGCCCTTAGGCTTCAAAAAGGGGACATGGCTGGCAGGTCCTGGGGACCTCATGCTACTCTCTCCTTTGGCGTGGCTGCAGGCTGGAGGGCAGAGTGTCACACGAGAAGGGGAACAGATTCCTGCCCATCTCTAAGGCGCTCACATGCACAGACTTGCAAGCTAGAGCAGGGCCCCGAGTGCCAGGGCAAAGTGCCCCTCAGCAGTGGCAGCTGCAGTTGGAGCTGCACAACTGCCCCGAGAGCCCCTTCCAGGAGGAGTGCCCCCAGATCTGTCGTGATGAGCAAAGAGAGGCACAGGAGAAGCAGGCCACTAGGCCAGGCACGGCATGTTAAGCTTGCCTCCAGCCCCTCCGCTGCACAGGACAAAAGGAAAACAAACACACCTCTCTCACCAGCCAGCTGGCACTTTACCTTTTCCCTCAGTCTGCTTGTTCTGCTCCCTGTCTTTTGCCGGCCCGCCTTTGGCAGCCTCCCGACACCCTCCGGAGGAAGATGCTGGTCGCACAGGCACAGGCGTGATGACCTCACCCTCACTCCTGGAAACAAGAAAGGGACGAGAGAGACGCTGACAGCAGAGCCTTGCAGAAACCTCCTCTACATGCTTGCCCTCCATCTAGAAAGAGAAAGTCACCAAAAGACTTGTTGGCCGCCCTTCACGTTGCAGTCGGACAGAGTCTACGCAAGAAACAACCCCTTCAAAGAACTCCAAGAGCACAAGGTCACCCTCAGCCTTTTCTCCAAGAGCCTCACCTGGCAGGCAACTTCCTTCCTTTGCTTTTCCACTCCTCCTGCTTTCTCCCCCCAGCACCAGGTGACGCAGGTGGCAAAGGCCTTTCTTGAGCAAGCAGGCACGCAGCAGGAGCACTCCCTGCAGGCAGGAAAGGAGAAGGCTCTGCAGAAAGCGTCTTTGGGAGCACTTGGTCCAGAAGGACAGGCAGATCTGCTCCAGCACCGCATCAAACAGCCTGATCCCCCGGGAGCCGCGCTCTCTAAGAGCTCTTGCTCCCTAGCACGTCCTTGGCACACCTTAGCAGCCTCTTAGCAGTCCACCTTAGCAGCCTCTTAGCAGTCCTCTCCAGGCAATCTTGCTCCCCACCTTCACACGCCCGGCATCCGCCAGAGAGGCAGACCCCCTCCAGCACTGACACCTCAGGCCCAAATGTCCTAAAGCGAAAGAGGAGCTTGCGCTGGCCACCAGGGCGCAGCACCCCGGGGCAAAACTCTCCCAGGCAGCACATCCTGACCAGGGCTCCAACCACCTACCTACTGCCGAGGACCAACGGAACAAACACGCGCACACACACAAACACACGCCCGCCTGCACACCCTCCTCTCGCTCGCCAGTCACCTGTGGCCTGACCTTTTCCGTCCGCCCGCTCTTCCTCTTTCGGGCGTGTCCGGGATCCCTTGCAGGAAGAGGCCACTTGCTGCTTCTCACGGGGAAGCTTCAACTCAAATCTGGAAATGACAAGACGCCACGGTGAAGAGAAGGCACCACTTCCCCTTTGCCTCCTGCCGGCCTTGTACTCAGAAAGAAGGCCTTTCGGGGCACGTGGGGCCCTCCAGGCTCACCCAAGACATGCTTAGGTCACAAACACAGGCCCTGTATGGATCGGGTGCCTTCCACACGATGCCTTTCCTCGGCCAGCCACACACAGCACATTCGGGAACCTTGGCTTTTGGAAGCCTCACCCACGAGAAAGAGACCAGTCACAGGAAAATGTGGCCCCCATTCCTCTCTAGGCCTAAGATTGGTTAGCAGTGCCAAACACCGCCACTATTGCCTGTTCCACCCTGGGGAGACCCCCAGAGTCCCAAGTACTTGCAGACAGCAAGCTAGGAAAGAGTTGCTCCGCAGCAAGTCCTTCCTGAGGAGACAAGCTCCAGCAGGACGCTGCTACCAAGCACGAGCTGAGAAGCAAACGTACCGTGGCAACATGAAGACGCTTCTGGGACCCATGCGGAAAGCCGCGCTCCTTCTTCCTTTTACCACCAGGTGTCTCGTCCCTGGCGTCTGAAACAGACACCGAGGTACGTGAGAGCATGCCAGCGCCATTACTGCCTTGCTCCTAAAGGCAGCAAATCTTTCTTGGGCTCAGGGAAGATGCTGCCCCTGGGACACCCTGAAACAAAGCTGTCTTTCCAAATACTAGCCCTCAACGAGGAAAGCAGAAGATGCCCAGCTCAGAGTGCAGAAGGAGGAACACCGTTGCCAGGCGCTTTGCAAGGGCGAGACTCAAGACGGTCAAGGAGGACGCTCCTTCTCTCTGCCTGCAGACATCAGGCACAGGAGAAGGCGTGTGGTTCGCCAGGGTTTCTGCAGGCTGGCGTTTGCCTCTGGAAGGTCTTGCTCTGCCCCTTCTTGGAAAGACAACTCCTGGCTCAGGCGTGCTCTTAGCCCCACAGTGTCTCCAAGCATTCACATGCTTGCATCCATCGCGTGGAAGAGCAGAAAGAGCCGGCCCTTGCTCGGCCTCTGCCCGGTGGCTAAGACCTGCGGGTGCCAACTCCCTCATGGGGGTGCAAGCAGCTGGGCAGGGCCTGATGAGGGATCTTTGGGAACACAGCCTGACCCAAAGGCCCTGGCCCTGGCCCAGAGAACACGCTGGGCAGAGCCCCCCAAGACAGCAGCAGAGAGAAGGAAGAGACAGGCCCGGGAACCAGTGGCTGGGCTACAGCCTTCTTGCATCTCTCTGAGCAAATCTGCTGGCCCTCTGCAGGAGCGAGCCCTTCAGCTCTGACTGCTTTCACATCGCAGCTGCCTAAGGACACCTGGCAGCTTGCGCTCAAGGACAGGGCCCCACGAGAGAGCTGGGGAAGGGCGTTGGGCTGGCGCAAGGAGACATGCCAAGCAGCGGGCGGATGCACGCGTGGCCCAGAAGAGCCTCGCTCATGCCGCAAGGGCCTCCAGGGGCCCTGGGAAGGCCTGATTAGCGCCAGAGTCATCGACTTACCCCCAGCAGAGCTTCTAGCAGCTTTCCAGTGCCATCCATGCTGAGGAGGAAGTCGTCATAAAACCTCATTGTCACTTCCTTCTTCCGAACAGAAAGAATGCCAATGCCCTTGAAGACAAAGTCCACGTCCTGTCTTTTTGACATGGCCCAGAAGAACGCCATCGCGGTCTCATGTATGGAACACTGCACCGTTGTCAAAGGCATGCGGGCACACACGGAGAGATTCTTGTACTGCAGAGGGACTATTCTTACGTCACCTAGACCGCAGCAAAAGACGAACAACGTCACCTCGGCAGCAGGCTCCAAGAACAAGGGGACAAGACTTTCTGGCAAGACGCTGCTGCTACAGAGCAGGCTCTTGAATCCCCTGCTGCAGCGCCTAGGAGCGGTTTATGGAGTCCCTCCTGGGAAGAGGCCGAGCACTCTGCAAACTCACGGGCTCAGGGGGGCAGCAGTCATTTGGCCAGGGCAGGAAGCAAAAGAAGAAAACTAACCATCCCGTAGGAACCCTTGACCGGAGGGCAGGACAAGGCGGGCAGATGGGTGCAGGGCCCACGACAAAGGGCCCGGCGCCACGCCATTGTGCCCTCTGGCTAAGCCGATGCCACGTCGATAGATACAAGGGCGAAGCAAAGTGCAAGGACGGCACCGCCGCCCGTAAGGACCATTCGGCCCCTCTGGCCCTTGGTAGCCAGCAAAAGTCTCCCTGCGCTGCTGGGGCCAGCGGCCTATCCCTCCCACGCACCCCGCTGCAGGCGTATTACTAGCAAAGCACACCCGGGGGCCCCTCTGAGCACCTGCTCCTGGCTGGCCTGTCCAGCTCAAACAAGCCAAAGTTGCTCTCAGGCCACTTTGAGGCGTTCAGCCACGTCTTCAGAGCAGTTGGCCTGCCCCTCAAGCTTGGGGCAAGGGCAGGCAAAGGTTTTTAACCTGTCTTCTTACCAGGAATGTCTTCTTGAGCGCCCCTGGCCTGGTATTCCTGGGCAACAACCTCCGAAATACGAAACATGGGTCTCCGAACGATCGAAAGCTCCCCGTTCACGGAGCACTCGGAGTGCTTCAGAACATAGAACACCCCCACTCCTAGTATCTTGACACCCTGAGAACAGCAGCAAAGAGGGAGAGAAGGAACAAGCATCAGTAGCCTGGAGACACAAAAACTGTCCGATGGCTTGCCAGAGCGTGGGGGCTGCTGCTCTGCGCCCTGCCCACCCCTAGCATGCCGAGGGCAAGATGGGCCACTTGGGAAAGCTTTGGAGAGAAAGCACGTACTCCAGACCTTTCTTTCCTCTTGCTCCTCTGCTCTCCTCAAAAATCTCTTTGCACAAGCAACAGCAGAGACAACATTCCTCCCCTCCATACAGGTGGGGGGAGGGGGTGGCAGGGAGGGGAGCAGGGGGCATTTCCAACAGTGGGCACCAAGTCCTTGGCACTCTGTGGCACAGGGATGTCAGGGCCAGGCAAACCGCCAGCATTTCAGGAGGGGAGGAACAGGACACAAGACCCACCTTGTTCTCTGCCAAGCGCTCTAGAATGTATTCTGAGACGCTGTCCCAAATGCTAACAATCTCTGGAAAGCAAGGCAAAGAGGTATCATGCGCCAAGTCGGCAAGCTCACTACCTTTCAGCACCCCGCTCCCCAGGCAGGTGGCAAGTGCAGGTGAGATGAAACGTACCGCCACCCCAAGCCAAAACACGCAAGGCGCTCCCCAGGACGGCCCTTCCGGACCTCAGCCGCAAGGACACTGCAGGGACGCCTCCGCCCACTTCTAAGCAAGGCTCCTGTCCTTTCAGGTGGCCATGCCAAAGGGCGACCCACCCGCTCGGGAAACGGGGACTAGGTTCCCACAGCAGCGAGAAGACCGTGCAGTGCCTACCCACAGGAGTCACCCACGCTCAGGGCAGCCCCAGCTGCCTCCCCTGCAGGGACCATTTTCACCTCCATTCAACGCCTGCACACACACACGCTCTGCACGGCCACCCGAGCAGCCCCAGCCCTTTCAGCCAGCTGCCAGCTCAGGGCACGCAATCCCCACTGCGAGGCAACCCACGGCTTCTGCCTGCACGTGCCCTGGAAGGCACGGGCAGAGGAAGCTCCTCAGGACAACGAGCCAGCCGGCCCGGCTGCCAAACTCACCCCTGGGCTGCCAACGGTCGAGCGGCCTGCTCTCCCGTGCCACCCACTCGCCCTGTCCAGCCCTCCCCTACAGAGCCCAGCGCTTCCATTGCCTGTCTCGCAGCTCATACCGTCTACAGCCTTACCATAACGGTTGAGATTCCTGAGCGTTGGAAACATGTCATGCCACAGTTTCGCCATCTTCGCGCCCCCTCGCGCTCAATGGGGCCCTGTAGCAGGAGGGTGACGAGGAAACTTCTCCTCCCAGGAGCCGCCTCCGCCTCCTCCTCTGCACTTCCCCAGGTAGGCTCCAGCGCTGTCGCGCGGCCTCCCTTCGCCCTCTCGGTGCGCTGCAAAGCAGCTCCTCCAGAGAAGAGCGCTGGCGAGAGCAGCCCCAGCACCTGCACGTGCCAAGGCCTCGCAGGGAAGTGTGGGCAGGGCTCGGGGGCCCCGTGGCGGGAGGGGAGCTGTGACTGTGATGCGGCATGTCCCACTGTGAGCCCAGCCCGTGTCACCAAGGGGCTCACAGGCACCCTTACCGTCCAAAGCATTTCTCTTGGGCCCACAGGAGGGGCAATTTCACAGCCCCAGAGCAGCCAGACCGCAAAGGGGTTTCAGCAGGTCTCCGCTCTGACCTCCTGCTGCAAGTGCGGCTGACCAGAGCAGACTTCCCAGGCCCGGGCGCCACTGAGGGGCCACTGGCTCCATGGATTCCCCCACCACCCCGGGCCCCTGGGCCAGTGCTCCACCACCCTTAGGCTACAGCGCTTTTCCCCGTCTCTCATGGCAATTGCCCCCACTGCCACTACTGCCATTGCCCATCCTCCCGGCCCCCCCCACCCGGCACCTCTGGGAAGGCTCTGCCTCCACCCTCTCACCCCCCTCCCGTTAGGCCCCTGCCGCCTGATCCTCTTGCGCCTTCTCTTCTCCCGGCTCAACAGCCCCACGCCCTCAGCCTCTCCTCGCACTGCTGGGCTCCAGCTGCCCACCAGCTCCCAGCCCGCCCCACAACGAACGGCTCCTCCAGGGCCACGCTCCCTTCCTGGTGTCCCTGCCCCCCTGCAGCTCCCCCACGGGACACAGTCCCCTCAGAGGCGCACCTCCTCTGGCATGAAGCGCCTCCTTCCAAAAGTACCTCTCCAGCCATGTCCCCAGCAACGGCTCCTTGCACGGCTCGCCTTCGCTTCCTTCTGCTTTTCTCCAGAAACACGCCTCTGCACCCTTCTCCTCACGAGTGCCCCTTCGTGTGGCCTCCTGTGGCTCCACGGAGGCCGCCCCCAGCTGCGGGATCTGCGGCCCTGCCACCGCATGCCCCAGGCAGGGGCCGGGCCTCGGTGCCCCGCTCCTCCCTCCCTCCCTCCCTGCCTGCCTGCCTGCCTGCCTGCCTGCCTGCCCGCCCGCTGCCCCAGCGTTGGGGGAAAGCCTTGCCCGGGCCCTGGGCGGCGCTGCGGGCTCCCTGCTGTGCCCAGAGCCCCCGGCCCCGCACGGGCAGCCCCGAGCAGCACGCCCAGGTGGCACTGCTTGCTGCGCAGTAAGGACTGGTGCCAGGGACTGTCGGGGATGGGGGAGGCCCCGCTGCCCGCGGGGAGGCGGGAGGCAGGCAGCGTTGAGCCGGGGCCCGGCAGCCCACCGGGAGCTGGTGGGGGTGTGGGGCAGAGCCATAGCAAGGGAAGGGGCCAGAGTGCAGGAGGCAATCCCAGGTGCCCCCTCCCCGAGCAGAGGGGCCTGGGAGAAGGCAGGGGGTCAGGGCCGGGCCGGGGGCTGGTGGCCGGGTGCTTGGCAGCGCCATGCTGACCTGCTCATGCCAGGGCATGGCTGCTTTGCGCCGATTGCAGGCAGTGTCCCCCCGCGGAGGAGCTGGCCCCTGCTGGCTTCCCCTTGGGCCATGCAGCTGCCTGCCAGTGCTCAAGGTCCCGCCGGGGCTCCAGCGACGCTGGGAGAGGTGCCGAGGGGGCACCGGCTGCTGCTAGCAACTTCCCGGGGACCCCTGAGGCAGTGGCTGGTGCTGAGGGAAGGGCAGCGGGCAAGGAGCCGCAGGCAGCACTTGTTTGACCCATGCGTTGCCTCTGCTTGCAGGCCACACTGCCCAAGGCATTGGGACTTGAGCGCGGCAGCCAGGCGAGGCAGGGCAGCTGCCGCTGAGGCAGCAGAGCCAAGCCCCAAGCCCCTCCGCTCGGTGAGGCTTGGGAAGGGCAGAGCTGGGAGAAGCTGGTGCCCCTCAAACCTCGTTCTCCCAGCAGAGCAGAGGGCACGTAAGGCAGCGCTTTCAGCCAGTGAAAATTGCTGGCTCATGCCTTCCTTTTTCAGAGGCCTGGTTTGCGCAAGGCCAGCGGTGCTGCCTGCCCACCAGTGCCCACCCAGGCTGCGGTCGGAGGAGACCTGCTCCTTGCATTGGTCCCGACCAGAGTTCGGCACCAGAAGACACAGCCCCTGAGGGGGCACCGCAGCACACAAGTGTGGCTTGGCATGCCTGGCTCACCAGCAGAAAGGGACCATGCAGACTAAGGTGGAGTCAATCAGCCAGAACGGAGCACAGAGCAACAATACAGTTGAAAACACAAAGCCTAGCTAAGTGTGTGTGAGGTTCCCCGTGGGGAGCCCCGTGATGCTTCTGGGGAGGCCTTGGGCAGGGAGGTGCCTCCTGCCGAGGCCCCCGGCAGCTGGGATGCCGGCTGCAGGGCTTTCGGCAGCTCCAGCTTCCCTCTTCCTGCCCTGCCAGGGGTGAAGGCCAGGCTGCCTGCAGGGATGGGCTACTGCCGCCCCCAGGCCTCCTGAGGAGGGGCAGTGCAGCCCCAAAACCGCCTTGCAAAGCCGGCAGCCCTGGGCGTGGGCTGAGGTGGGTGCCAGGGTGCACGCTGGAGCGCAGACTCTGGGATCCACAGGCCTCCAAGGCCAGGGCCTGCAGGGCCAGGGCAGGGATGACGAGGCTCTGGGGCTCTGACCCTGCAAGAGAGACCGCAGGAACACCTTGTGCCGGCCCTGGGCTGAGAGCAGAGGGGAGCAGGAGGCTTCGTGGCCTCCACGCCCCAAACCAACAGCAAATTTGTGCCCAAAAGCTCTCAGAGGAGGCTTCAGTCCCGGTCAGCTGCCCGTGTCCTGCACTGATTTCGTATGCTCAAACCTTGTGATGGGCAGAAGGCAACATGCTTGTACCCCAAGGCAGCCCCCTTTAGTGGCCAAGCCAAGGACCTGCTCTTAGCATCACTGCAGGAGTAACCGTCTAATTAAAGGCTTGCAATTAGCCCACCTCCAATTAGTGCACAGCAACTCAAACAAAGGGTCTTCTTAAAGGACAAGTCTCCTTAATGCAACCTAAATGGTCCTACGTTCCCTGTGCAGGGGCGACCCTTCTACATCCCCCACCGCCAAGGCTGCGGCACGCATGGGCATGGGCATTGGCTTCAGGGTCCCAGCTCCTTCCTCAGTGGGAGGCGGCTGCTGCTGGTGGCTTCCTCCATCGCATAGTTGGGCTGACACTATTAAGCCTGCTCCTAATAGGCTCTCTTAAGGCTAATAATGTGGCATACATAGCCAACAAATGCTAGAAGGAGTCACCAAAACTAAAGCAGCACTTTAAAATGCAACTCCTACATTTAGCATCGAGGAAATAAGCCCCTCCACCTTACTCCCAATTTGACACTCTCGGGAGAGTGCTTTAGGGGATGCTAATGCGTGTTTTGCCCTTCCTTGCTCCAACACGGGTCAGGCTCAGCACAGTGGAGAGGGAAAGACTCTGGCGGGGCGGAGGGGGTGGGGTGCGAGCTTTGTGCTCGCCCAGGGCCCTGCACTGGCCCCCTCCTCTGTCCTGCCCCTGAACATCCCAGACTACGTTGGCTACAGTCGCCTGCTCCTTGCCAGGCCTTTGTGTTGACTCTGATGAGCCTTTGGGCGTTTCATGTCACTCTAGGAGCTGGAAGAGAGCCTGCCTCATGACACGGGGTTGCAAGGAGAGCCACTGGCCGTGGAAGAGGACTGCTTGCCTGGCCTCGCTCAGGAGTCCCATCCTGCCCACCCCGGGCATCTCTCTCTTTCCTGCCCGCTGACACGGTCTTTCTCCGGAGGGAAGCAGTGAGGCTACATCTCCGCACAGTGCTGGGTGGCCTGGGGAAGGCTGGGCACATGCCAAGCGGGGAGCTGGACACAGGTCTCCACCGAGTGCTGTCGGGGGGCTGGCACCGGTGCCTGGGGCACGTGTGCTCCAGGCACTTCCCAAATAAGCTCCACCGGTGCGGCCTCCTCTTCACCTGGATGTTGAGTTCCAGGGCCTCCTGCCACGCCTCCTCCAGCAGGAACAGGGCCTGCGCAGGCGTACTGCTTTCCTGCCCTTCAGCCTGCTCCTGGTTGCTGGGGAATGCAGGTGTGCGGGCATGTCCGGGTGTCCTGCCTCATTTCAGCAGGGTCACTTGCTCCTGCTGGTTCCTTCTGTGGCCCCCACCTGGCCTCACAGAGCCCCACATCCTGCCCGTCAACCCCAAGGGGGACGCAAGGCCCTCAGCTCACCCAAGAGAGAACCCCCAACCTCCCTCTGCTCGTCCACCCACCCGCCTCAGCATATAGCACGGCCCAAGGCCCATCCCTGGGCCCTGGCACTGTCACGGTCCCTCTCCTGACCACAGGACCCACTGGCGCTGGTGAGTGCCCAAGCAGTTAGGCCGCTGTCTTTTCTCCCACGGCCAGTGACTTGCAGGGCTGTGCAGGACCCAGGAGTCCTGCTGGCCTGTCCCTCCATAACGTACCAGGGGCAGGGAGTCGCAGAGCTGCACCTCGGAGGTGCTCTGGGGCCTAGCAAGTGCAGGGGACCGGAGGGGGCCTGGGAGCATGCCTGGGGCCACTGGCACATCAGGACAGGGCAGGAGCCCAGGAGGGAGAATCCAAGCACACGGGTAGCAGGCCCGGCCGGCCCTGCCGAGCTCCACTGGGTTGAAGAGCGGCCCAGCAGGGGCTGTGCAGGGCGGGGAAATGGGGACTGCTCCCCAGCCTCACAGCCCCAGCCTGCGGGGCTGAGGGGCTGCCCTGGCCCACAGGGCCCTGGCACACGCGTTTGCACATGGGAAGGGAGGCATCTGCACCTCCAGGCAGCAGTCAGCGGCTGGCAGGGTAGGGAGACTACGGGCCCTGCGGCAGATGAGCAGAGCCCGTGGGAGCACAAGGAGCAGCCGAGGGCTGACGGAGGCCCAGGGACAAGCACGGCTCATCCCAGCTTTGCCTGCCTGGAGAGCCCTGCAGCTGCAGCAAAAAGCCAGGCATCTGCGCTCCCAGGTGGCCGGCCGCACCGCTCCACCCCACAGCAACTCCCTCCTTTGCCCTTCACCCTTCCCCATGCAACCCTGAGAAGGGCTCCAGCGTCCCTGCACACCAGCCCTCAGAGCACCCCTGGGGCTGTGGGCACGTCAGGTGCAGCTGTGTCCTGGCCACCATGGTGTGCACCGTGCAGTGTCTCTGTGCGTGTGGAGAGCGCGGGCGCGTGTGCGGATGCGTGTGCAGCGTCAATGGTGTGCCGGGCTGGCGCACGAGCACTGTGCAGGTGCAGGCCTGGCTGTGCGGGAGGGTCTTGGTGAGTGAGAGGTGTGAGCTGTGTGCGTAGCCGTCCTGTGGAGGGTAATGAAGGAAGGGGCATGTGTCTGTGCGTGTGTCTGTGCGCTGTGCTGAGAACGGGTTAGGCGGTGGTGTGCATGCACGTGCACTCTGTGGCGCGCGTGCCTGCATGCTGTGGCCCGTGTGTGGGCGATATTCTGTTCAGGCTCTACAAAATAACTGGAGGAGCACATGGGTTTGTACAGCTCTTCCTTTCATCTTTCAGGAGCACGCTTCCAGACTTCGCCGCAATAGTCACGTTTCCTCTGCACCACCAGCAAGTCCTGGTCCCTTTCCCTTTGAGCCTGGAGAGTCATCCGCTGCCCAGGGCTAGGGCATGGAAAAGGAACCGTTTGGTTTCAGGCACAGGCAGAAGGGCACGGAAATGCTGCAGGCCTAGCGCAGGGCACATCTTCTGGCCTCTGCCTCTGCTGGCATTCCTATGCTTTCTCGGATGGGCGAGGGGCCCCCTGGGGTGCGAGGCAAGGACATGACCACATGACTACCACGGGCAGGTAATCAGCCTGCACAGGAGTCAGGCGCGGGATGAGACTTTGGCCCAAACTGGCATCAAAGCACAGGGCAAGGCCTCCACGTGTGGAGACTTGGGGAGGCAAGGACGGAGCGTGCCTTTGGAAAAGGGAGAGCCAAAGCGTCGCTCCAGGAATCCTGTCACCTTGGGTCGCCCCCGTGTTCTGGTCCCACCTGGGAATCCTACCCCTGAGAGCCCAACACCTGCCCCTGGGCTGGAAGGCTGCCTGCTCCCAGGCCACAGCCTCCAAAGCCTGTTGCTCTCCCTTGACGGGTGCCAGCAAAAGACCCCCCCCCTCCCCTCCTCTGGGCTCCTCCTGGGTGTGGAAGGAAGGCCAGTGCAGGGGAAGGCAAAACAGCACCCCCAGCTGGAGAAATTTACCAGAGGAAGCGCTTCTCTTGGGAATTCCTCTGCCGATTCAGCTCTACCCTCTGCTTCCACTCTTCCCGACGCGCTTGGTAAGTCTCCAAGACTTGCAGGGTGTGGCTTGCTCGTACAGAAAGCTGCCTGCAAGAGCAGGGAAAAAGTTCCCTCTCCCCTTCTGGCTGAGGCCCTCCTGCCTCTCCCCTCCACCAGCCCCTGCACACCCGCTCCCGCTGGCGGTGCCCGCAGCCTTCAACTTGCCCCATGCAGCTTGGGGCTGCCTGGCATCGGGGCCTTGCCCAAGGCATTGCCACGTCAACAGAAATCAGGGGACACCATACCCAGCCCCATGGCTCAGGAACTGCGCTTCCTCACACCTCGGACAGGTGCTGCCACTGCACCTTTCCAGGCCGGGGCTGGGGCCGGGGCCGGGGCCCGGGCCCGGGCACACTTACTCTTTGTGCAGCCGCGGCAGTCTCTCGGGCTTCCTCTTCTCTGCTCGGGGCACGAAGGCAGCAGTGCTCGCCTCTTTCCCAAGCGGGGGCCCTGGTGAGGCTGGCCGAACCTCCGGCAGTGGTTCAGCATGCCGCCAAGCCTGCGTTGGCGCCAGAGGACAACTCTGAAGCTGCTTCTCACCTCCCTCACGTGCTCTCAACTCTCAGCACGGGGAGAAGCCAGCCACTACAGGGCCTGTGCGTCCCCCCAGCACACTTGTGTCTGCTTTGCCCTCAGAAAGCCCCATGAGGAGCACAGCGCCAGGCAGGGACCCTGCACTCGTAGCCTGGCCACGCTTCACCACACTTCCCTGCTGGCCCCTCTGCTTACCTGTGCTGCCTTGTGCTGATGCCCGCAAGCAGGAATTGCAGTTCGAGGTCTGCCTTGAGCAGGTCCTTCCTGCTTGCCGTCCTCTTCCGCCTTAGAGGAGCTCTCCCGAATTGTCTGCAGCCGGCTAAAAACACACAAGCCGCGTGAGGTGACTGGAGTTCCGGGTGAGGCTGTTCTGCATCTTGCGCTCACAAGCAGCTCGGGGCCAGCCTCTGCAGCACAAGGCAGTTCTGCTGGAGCATTTGGTGTAGCTGAGTCCTTGCGTTCATGTCAACAGTGAGGAAAGAAAGCCTTGAGCTGCAGCACTGGCAGCGGGCCCAGGAGGCCCTAAGGAAAGCTCGGGATGCCCCGGTGTGGGCCCTCTCTGGGTGGCACAAGGGGAAAACCAATGCCGTTTGCAGCACCCAGAGCCTGCAGAGACCACTAGCCACCTCCTGCCAAAGGCACTGAAGTCAGGGACGTGCTCAGAAAGACTCTGTTTTGGGGTGAAACGGGACTATTAGTGGGGGAGCCACTGTCGGGGAAGGAGGAAGTGTACTAGGCACACAAGCAAGCCCGGCATGCAGTTCTCTCTGGTATGTAGTTCTCTCTGGCACTCCTCCTGTGCCAGACAACCGCCACACCCCTGCCCCTGCCACCCCAGCCCAACAACCTTCGGAAGAAATTCACAGGCATTACGTCCAACCTAAAAAGCAGGGAAAACAGACCCTACTCTCTGCTGCTGGGGCAGGGGCTTCTGACTTTCACATTCCTCTGAGAAGTGCTCTCATTCCCACTGCAACCAAAGGAGGGCCCTTCACACCCATAGGGGAGCAGAAAAACACCCGCCACTGCTGCAGTACTTCTTGCATCAACGCCAGTCCCTGGGACACCACTTGACAACCTCACAGACTTCATACCCACAGAGCGTACAGAAACAGAAACAGCTCCCTCCCTCCCAGAAGCCCAAAAGCACACGGCCACCCGCATGCTTTGCTCCAAGAGCCTCACCTGGCAGCTGGCTTGTTTCCCCTGCTTTCCCATGCCTTTCCTCCCTTCCAGCTGGCCCCAGAGAACGGGGGTGGAGAAAGCCTTTCTCGAGACAGGAGGCGCCCACCACAAGCACTGCCTGGAAGTAGCAAGGCAGAGGAGGCTCCTCAGCAAGCATCGTTCTTTGTCACCATTTGAACAAGAAGGACAGGCAGCTGTGCTCCAGCATCGGACCAAAGAGCCCAATTCCCTTGGAGCTTTGCTCCCAAGCAGGTCTTAGGCCCTTGCTGGCGCACGATCGCGTCCAGCCTTTCCTTTCTGCAGGGCAGTCTTCTGCCCTAGAGTTCTGTGCTGCTTCTACTGCTTTCTCTAGCCCTTAGGCTTCAAAAAGGGGACATGGCTGGCAGGTCCTGGGGACCTCATGCTACTCTCTCCTTTGGCGTGGCTGCAGGCTGGAGGGCAGAGTGTCACACGAGAAGGGGAACAGATTCCTGCCCATCTCTAAGGCGCTCACATGCACAGACTTGCAAGCTAGAGCAGGGCCCCGAGTGCCAGGGCAAAGTGCCCCTCAGCAGTGGCAGCTGCAGTTGGAGCTGCACAACTGCCCCGAGAGCCCCTTCCAGGAGGAGTGCCCCCAGATCTGTCGTGATGAGCAAAGAGAGGCACAGGAGAAGCAGGCCACTAGGCCAGGCACGGCATGTTAAGCTTGCCTCCAGCCCCTCCGCTGCACAGGACAAAAGGAAAACAAACACACCTCTCTCACCAGCCAGCTGGCACTTTACCTTTTCCCTCAGTCTGCTTGTTCTGCTCCCTGTCTTTTGCCGGCCCGCCTTTGGCAGCCTCCCGACACCCTCCGGAGGAAGATGCTGGTCGCACAGGCACAGGCGTGATGACCTCACCCTCACTCCTGGAAACAAGAAAGGGACGAGAGAGACGCTGACAGCAGAGCCTTGCAGAAACCTCCTCTACATGCTTGCCCTCCATCTAGAAAGAGAAAGTCACCAAAAGACTTGTTGGCCGCCCTTCACGTTGCAGTCGGACAGAGTCTACGCAAGAAACAACCCCTTCAAAGAACTCCAAGAGCACAAGGTCACCCTCAGCCTTTTCGCCAAGAGCCTCACCTGGCAGGCAACTTCCTTCCTTTGCTTTTCCACTCCTCCTGCTTTCTCCCCCCAGCACCAGGTGACGCAGGTGGCAAAGGCCTTTCTTGAGCAAGCAGGCACGCAGCAGGAGCACTCCCTGCAGGCAGGAAAGGAGAAGGCTCTGCAGAAAGCGTCTTTGGGAGCACTTGGTCCAGAAGGACAGGCAGATCTGCTCCAGCACCGCATCAAACAGCCTGATCCCCCGGGAGCCGCGCTCTCTAAGAGCTCTTGCTCCCTAGCACGTCCTTGGCACACCTTAGCAGCCTCTTAGCAGTCCACCTTAGCAGCCTCTTAGCAGTCCTCTCCAGGCAATCTTGCTCCCCACCTTCACACGCCCGGCATCCGCCAGAGAGGCAGACCCCCTCCAGCACTGACACCTCAGGCCCAAATGTCCTAAAGCGAAAGAGGAGCTTGCGCTGGCCACCAGGGCGCAGCACCCCGGGGCAAAACTCTCCCAGGCAGCACATCCTGACCAGGGCTCCAACCACCTACCTACTGCCGAGGACCAACGGAACAAACACGCGCACACACACAAACACACGCCCGCCTGCACACCCTCCTCTCGCTCGCCAGTCACCTGTGGCCTGACCTTTTCCGTCCGCCCGCTCTTCCTCTTTCGGGCGTGTCCGGGATCCCTTGCAGGAAGAGGCCACTTGCTGCTTCTCACGGGGAAGCTTCAACTCAAATCTGGAAATGACAAGACGCCACGGTGAAGAGAAGGCACCACTTCCCCTTTGCCTCCTGCCGGCCTTGTACTCAGAAAGAAGGCCTTTCGGGGCACGTGGGGCCCTCCAGGCTCACCCAAGACATGCTTAGGTCACAAACACAGGCCCTGTATGGATCGGGTGCCTTCCACACGATGCCTTTCCTCGGCCAGCCACACACAGCACATTCGGGAACCTTGGCTTTTGGAAGCCTCACCCACGAGAAAGAGACCAGTCACAGGAAAATGTGGCCCCCATTCCTCTCTAGGCCTAAGATTGGTTAGCAGTGCCAAACACCGCCACTATTGCCTGTTCCACCCTGGGGAGACCCCCAGAGTCCCAAGTACTTGCAGACAGCAAGCTAGGAAAGAGTTGCTCCGCAGCAAGTCCTTCCTGAGGAGACAAGCTCCAGCAGGACGCTGCTACCAAGCACGAGCTGAGAAGCAAACGTACCGTGGCAACATGAAGACGCTTCTGGGACCCATGCGGAAAGCCGCGCTCCTTCTTCCTTTTACCACCAGGTGTCTCGTCCCTGGCGTCTGAAACAGACACCGAGGTACGTGAGAGCATGCCAGCGCCATTACTGCCTTGCTCCTAAAGGCAGCAAATCTTTCTTGGGCTCAGGGAAGATGCTGCCCCTGGGACACCCTGAAACAAAGCTGTCTTTCCAAATACTAGCCCTCAACGAGGAAAGCAGAAGATGCCCAGCTCAGAGTGCAGAAGGAGGAACACCGTTGCCAGGCGCTTTGCAAGGGCGAGACTCAAGACGGTCAAGGAGGACGCTCCTTCTCTCTGCCTGCAGACATCAGGCACAGGAGAAGGCGTGTGGTTCGCCAGGGTTTCTGCAGGCTGGCGTTTGCCTCTGGAAGGTCTTGCTCTGCCCCTTCTTGGAAAGACAACTCCTGGCTCAGGCGTGCTCTTAGCCCCACAGTGTCTCCAAGCATTCACATGCTTGCATCCATCGCGTGGAAGAGCAGAAAGAGCCGGCCCTTGCTCGGCCTCTGCCCGGTGGCTAAGACCTGCGGGTGCCAACTCCCTCATGGGGGTGCAAGCAGCTGGGCAGGGCCTGATGAGGGATCTTTGGGAACACAGCCTGACCCAAAGGCCCTGGCCCTGGCCCAGAGAACACGCTGGGCAGAGCCCCCCAAGACAGCAGCAGAGAGAAGGAAGAGACAGGCCCGGGAACCAGTGGCTGGGCTACAGCCTTCTTGCATCTCTCTGAGCAAATCTGCTGGCCCTCTGCAGGAGCGAGCCCTTCAGCTCTGACTGCTTTCACATCGCAGCTGCCTAAGGACACCTGGCAGCTTGCGCTCAAGGACAGGGCCCCACGAGAGAGCTGGGGAAGGGCGTTGGGCTGGCGCAAGGAGACATGCCAAGCAGCGGGCGGATGCACGCGTGGCCCAGAAGAGCCTCGCTCATGCCGCAAGGGCCTCCAGGGGCCCTGGGAAGGCCTGATTAGCGCCAGAGTCATCGACTTACCCCCAGCAGAGCTTCTAGCAGCTTTCCAGTGCCATCCATGCTGAGGAGGAAGTCGTCATAAAACCTCATTGTCACTTCCTTCTTCCGAACAGAAAGAATGCCAATGCCCTTGAAGACAAAGTCCACGTCCTGTCTTTTTGACATGGCCCAGAAGAACGCCATCGCGGTCTCATGTATGGAACACTGCACCGTTGTCAAAGGCATGCGGGCACACACGGAGAGATTCTTGTACTGCAGAGGGACTATTCTTACGTCACCTAGACCGCAGCAAAAGACGAACAACGTCACCTCGGCAGCAGGCTCCAAGAACAAGGGGACAAGACTTTCTGGCAAGACGCTGCTGCTACAGAGCAGGCTCTTGAATCCCCTGCTGCAGCGCCTAGGAGCGGTTTATGGAGTCCCTCCTGGGAAGAGGCCGAGCACTCTGCAAACTCACGGGCTCAGGGGGGCAGCAGTCATTTGGCCAGGGCAGGAAGCAAAAGAAGAAAACTAACCATCCCGTAGGAACCCTTGACCGGAGGGCAGGACAAGGCGGGCAGATGGGTGCAGGGCCCACGACAAAGGGCCCGGCGCCACGCCATTGTGCCCTCTGGCTAAGCCGATGCCACGTCGATAGATACAAGGGCGAAGCAAAGTGCAAGGACGGCACCGCCGCCCGTAAGGACCATTCGGCCCCTCTGGCCCTTGGTAGCCAGCAAAAGTCTCCCTGCGCTGCTGGGGCCAGCGGCCTATCCCTCCCACGCACCCCGCTGCAGGCGTATTACTAGCAAAGCACACCCGGGGGCCCCTCTGAGCACCTGCTCCTGGCTGGCCTGTCCAGCTCAAACAAGCCAAAGTTGCTCTCAGGCCACTTTGAGGCGTTCAGCCACGTCTTCAGAGCAGTTGGCCTGCCCCTCAAGCTTGGGGCAAGGGCAGGCAAAGGTTTTTAACCTGTCTTCTTACCAGGAATGTCTTCTTGAGCGCCCCTGGCCTGGTATTCCTGGGCAACAACCTCCGAAATACGAAACATGGGTCTCCGAACGATCGAAAGCTCCCCGTTCACGGAGCACTCGGAGTGCTTCAGAACATAGAACACCCCCACTCCTAGTATCTTGACACCCTGAGAACAGCAGCAAAGAGGGAGAGAAGGAACAAGCATCAGTAGCCTGGAGACACAAAAACTGTCCGATGGCTTGCCAGAGCGTGGGGGCTGCTGCTCTGCGCCCTGCCCACCCCTAGCATGCCGAGGGCAAGATGGGCCACTTGGGAAAGCTTTGGAGAGAAAGCACATACTCCAGACCTTTCTTTCCTCTTGCTCCTCTGCTCTCCTCAAAAATCTCTTTGCACAAGCAACAGCAGAGACAACATTCCTCCCCTCCATACAGGTGGGGGGGGGTGGGTGGCAGGGAGGGGAGCAGGGGGCATTTCCAACAGTGGGCACCAAGTCCTTGGCACTCTATGGCACAGGGATGTCAGGGCCAGGCAAACCGCCAGCCTTTCAGGAGGGGAGGAACAGGACACAAGACCCACCTTGTTCTCTGCCAAGCGCTCTAGAATGTATTCTGAGACGCTGTCCCAAATGCTAACAATCTCTGGAAAGCAAGGCAAAGAGGTATCATGCGCCAAGTCGGCAAGCTCACTACCTTTCAGCACCCCGCTCCCCAGGCAGGTGGCAAGTGCAGGTGAGATGAAACGTACCGCCACCCCAAGCCAAAACACGCAAGGCGCTCCCCAGGACGGCCCTTCCGGACCTCAGCCGCAAGGACACTGCAGGGACGCCTCCGCCCACTTCTAAGCAAGGCTCCTGTCCTTTCAGGTGGCCATGCCAAAGGGCGACCCACCCGCTCGGGAAACGGGGACTAGGTTCCCACAGCAGCGAGAAGACCGTGCAGTGCCTACCCACAGGAGTCACCCACGCTCAGGGCAGCCCCAGCTGCCTCCCCTGCAGGGACCATTTTCACCTCCATTCAACGCCTGCACACACACACGCTCTGCACGGCCACCCGAGCAGCCCCAGCCCTTTCAGCCAGCTGCCAGCTCAGGGCACGCAATCCCCACTGCGAGGCAACCCACGGCTTCTGCCTGCACGTGCCCTGGAAGGCACGGGCAGAGGAAGCTCCTCAGGACAACGAGCCAGCCGGCCCGGCTGCCAAACTCACCCCTGGGCTGCCAACGGTCGAGCGGCCTGCTCTCCCGTGCCACCCACTCGCCCTGTCCAGCCCTCCCCTACAGAGCCCAGCGCTTCCATTGCCTGTCTCGCAGCTCATACCGTCTACAGCCTTACCATAACGGTTGAGATTCCTGAGCGTTGGAAACATGTCATGCCACAGTTTCGCCATCTTCGCGCCCCCTCGCGCTCAATGGGGCCCTGTAGCAGGAGGGTGACGAGGAAACTTCTCCTCCCAGGAGCCGCCTCCGCCTCCTCCTCTGCACTTCCCCAGGTAGGCTCCAGCGCTGTCGCGCGGCCTCCCTTCGCCCTCTCGGTGCGCTGCAAAGCAGCTCCTCCAGAGAAGAGCGGTGGCGAGAGCAGCCCCAGCACCTGCACGTGCCAAGGCCTCGCAGGGAAGTGTGGGCAGGGCTCGGGGGCCCCGTGGCGGGAGGGGAGCTGTGACTGTGATGCGGCATGTCCCACTGTGAGCCCAGCCCGTGTCACCAAGGGGCTCACAGGCACCCTTACCGTCCAAAGCATTTCTCTTGGGCCCACAGGAGGGGCAATTTCACAGCCCCAGAGCAGCCAGACCGCAAAGGGGTTTCAGCAGGTCTCCGCTCTGACCTCCTGCTGCAAGTGCGGCTGACCAGAGCAGACTTCCCAGGCCCGGGCGCCACTGAGGGGCCACTGGCTCCATGGATTCCCCCACCACCCCGGGCCCCGGGGCCAGTCCTCCACCACCCTTAGGCTACAGCGCTTTTCCCCGTCTCTCATGGCAATTGCCCCCACTGCCACTACTGCCATTGCCCATCCTCCCGGCCCCCCCCACCCGGCACCTCTGGGAAGGCTCTGCCTCCACCCTCTCACCCCCCTCCCGTTAGGCCCCTGCCGCCTGATCCTCTTGCGCCTTCTCTTCTCCCGGCTCAACAGCCCCACGCCCTCAGCCTCTCCTCGCACTGCTGGGCTCCAGCTGCCCACCAGCTCCCAGCCCGCCCCACAACGAACGGCTCCTCCAGGGCCACGCTCCCTTCCTGGTGTCCCTGCCCCCCTGCAGCTCCCCCACGGGACACAGTCCCCTCAGAGGCGCACCTCCTCTGGCATGAAGCGCCTCCTTCCAAAAGTACCTCTCCAGCCATGTCCCCAGCAACGGCTCCTTGCACGGCTCGCCTTCGCTTCCTTCTGCTTTTCTCCAGAAACACGCCTCTGCACCCTTCTCCTCATGAGTGCCCCTTCGTGTGGCCTCCTGTGGCTCCACGGAGGCCGCCCCCAGCTGCGGGATCTGCGGCCCTGCCGCCGCATGCCCCAGGCAGGGGCCGGGCCTCGGGCCTCGGTGCCCCGCTCCTCCCTCCCTCCCTCCCTGCCTGCCTGCCTGCCTGCCTGCCTGCCTGCCCACCCGCTGCCCCAGCGTTGGGGGAAAGCCTTGCCCGGGCCCTGGGCGGCGCTGCGAGCTCCCTGCTGTGCCCAGAGCCCCCGGCCCCGCACGGGCAGCCCCGAGCAGCACGCCCAGGTGGCACTGCTTGCTGCGCAGTAAGGACTGGTGCCAGGGACTGTCGGGGATGGGGGAGGCCCCACTGCCCGCGGGGAGGCGGGAGGCAGGCAGCGTTGAGCCGGGGCCCGGCAGCCCACCGGGAGCTGGTGGGGGTGTGGGGCAGAGCCATAGCAAGGGAAGGGGCCAGAGTGCAGGAGGCAATCCCAGGTGCCCCCTCCCCGAGCAGAGGGGCCTGGGAGAAGGCAGGGGGTCAGGGCCGGGCCGGGGGCTGGTGGCCGGGTGCTTGGCAGCGCCATGCTGACCTGCTCATGCCAGGGCATGGCTGCTTTGCGCCGATTGCAGGCAGTGTCCCCCCGCGGAGGAGCTGGCCCCTGCTGGCTTCCCCTTGGGCCATGCAGCTGCCTGCCAGTGCTCAAGGTCCCGCCGGGGCTCCAGCGACGCTGGGAGAGGTGCCGAGGGGGCACCGGCTGCTGCTAGCAACTTCCCGGGGACCCCTGAGGCAGTGGCTGGTGCTGAGGGAAGGGCAGCGGGCAAGGAGCCGCAGGCAGCACTTGTTTGACCCATGCGTTGCCTCTGCTTGCAGGCCACACTGCCCAAGGCATTGGGACTTGAGCGCGGCAGCCAGGCGAGGCAGGGCAGCTGCCGCTGAGGCAGCAGAGCCAAGCCCCAAGCCCCTCCGCTCGGTGAGGCTTGGGAAGGGCAGAGCTGGGAGAAGCTGGTGCCCCTCAAACCTCGTTCTCCCAGCAGAGCAGAGGGCACGTAAGGCAGCGCTTTCAGCCAGTGAAAATTGCTGGCTCATGCCTTCCTTTTTCAGAGGCCTGGTTTGCGCAAGGCCAGCGGTGCTGCCTGCCCACCAGTGCCCACCCAGGCTGCGGTCGGAGGAGACCTGCTCCTTGCATTGGTCCCGACCAGAGTTCGGCACCAGAAGACACAGCCCCTGAGGGGGCACCGCAGCACACAAGTGTGGCTTGGCATGCCTGGCTCACCAGCAGAAAGGGACCATGCAGACTAAGGTGGAGTCAATCAGCCAGAACGGAGCACAGAGCAACAATACAGTTGAAAACACAAAGCCTAGCTAAGTGTGTGTGAGGTTCCCCGTGGGGAGCCCCGTGATGCTTCTGGGGAGGCCTTGGGCAGGGAGGTGCCTCCTGCCGAGGCCCCCGGCAGCTGGGATGCCGGCTGCAGGGCTTTCGGCAGCTCCAGCTTCCCTCTTCCTGCCCTGCCAGGGGTGAAGGCCAGGCTGCCTGCAGGGATGGGCTACTGCCGCCCCCAGGCCTCCTGAGGAGGGGCAGTGCAGCCCCAAAACCACCTTGCAAAGCCGGCAGCCCTGGGCGTGGGCTGAGGTGGGTGCCAGGGTGCACGCTGGAGCGCAGACTCTGGGATCCACAGGCCTCCAAGGCCAGGGCCTGCAGGGCCAGGGCAGGGATGACGAGGCTGTGGGGCTCTGACCCTGCAAGAGAGACCGCAGGAACACCTTGTGCTGGCCCTGGGCTGAGAGCAGAGGGGAGCAGGAGGCTTCGTGGCCTCCACGCCCCAAACCAACAGCAAATTTGTGCCCAAAAGCTCTCAGAGGAGGCTTCAGTCCCGGTCAGCTGCCCGTGTCCTGCACTGATTTCGTATGCTCAAACCTTGTGATGGGCAGAAGGCAACATGCTTGTACCCCAAGGCAGCCCCCTTTAGTGGCCAAGCCAAGGACCTGCTCTTAGCATCACTGCAGGAGTAACCGTCTAATTAAAGGCTTGCAATTAGCCCACCTCCAATTAGTGCACAGCAACTCAAACAAAGGGTCTTCTTAAAGGACAAGTCTCCTTAATGCAACCTAAATGGTCCTACGTTCCCTGTGCAGGGGCGACCCTTCTAAATCCCCCACCGCCAAGGCTGCGGCGCGCATGGGCATGGGCATTGGCTTCAGGGTCCCAGCTCCTTCCTCAGTGGGAGGCGGCTGCTGCTGGTGGCTTCCTCCATCGCGTAGTTGGGCTGACACTATTAAGCCTGCTCCTAATAGGCTCTCTTAAGGCTAATAATGTGGCATACATAGCCAACAAATGCTAGAAGGAGTCACCAAAACTAAAGCAGCACTTTAAAATGCAACTCCTACATTTAGCATCGAGGAAATAAGCCCCTCCACCTTACTCCCAATTTGACACTCTCGGGAGAGTGCTTTAGGGGATGCTAATGCGTGTTTTGCCCTTCCTTGCTCCAACACGGGTCAGGCTCAGCACAGTGGAGAGGGAAAGACTCTGGCGGGGCGGAGGGGGTGGGGTGCGAGCTTTGTGCTCGCCCAGGGCCCTGCACTGGCCCCCTCCTCTGTCCTGCCCCTGAACATCCCAGACTACGTTGGCTACAGTCGCCTGCTCCTTGCCAGGCCTTTGTGTTGACTCTGATGAGCCTTTGGGCGTTTCATGTCACTCTAGGAGCTGGAAGAGAGCCTGCCTCATGACACGGGGTTGCAAGGAGAGCCACTGGCCGTGGAAGAGGACTGCTTGCCTGGCCTCGCTCAGGAGTCCCATCCTGCCCACCCCGGGCATCTCTCTCTTTCCTGCCCGCTGACATGGTCTTTCTCCGGAGGGAAGCAGTGAGGCTACATCTCCGCACAGTGCTGGGTGGCCTGGGGAAGGCCGGGCACATGCCAAGCGGGGAGCTGGACACAGGTCTCCAGCGAGTGCTGTTGGGGGGCTGGCACCGGTGCCTGGGGCACGTGTGCTCCAGGCACTTCCCAAATAAGCTCCACTGGTGCGGCCTCCTCTTCACCTGGATGTTGAGTTCCAGGGCCTCCTGCCACGCCTCCTCCAGCAGGAACAGGGCCTGCGCAGGCGTACTGCTTTCCTGCCCTTCAGCCTGCTCCTGGTTGCTGAGGAATGCAGGTGTGCGGGCATGTCCGGGTGTCCTGCCTCATTTCAGCAGGGTCACTTGCTCCTGCTGGTTCCTTCTGTGGCCCCACCTGGCCTCACAGAGCCCCACATCCTGCCCGTCAACCCCAAGGGGGACGCAAGGCCCTCAGCTCACCCAAGAGAGAACCCCCAACCTCCCTCTGCTCGTCCACCCACCCGCCTCAGCATATAGCACGGCCCAAGGCCCATCCCTGGGCCCTGGCACTGTCACGGTCCCTCTCCTGACCACAGGACCCACTGGCGCTGGTGAGTGCCCAAGCAGTTAGGCCGCTGTCTTTTCTCCCACGGCCAGTGACTTGCAGGGCTGTGCAGGACCCAGGAGTCCTGCTGGCCTGTCCCTCCATAACGTACCAGGGGCAGGGAGTCGCAGAGCTGCACCTCGGAGGTGCTCTGGGGCCTAGCAAGTGCAGGGGACCGGAGGGGGCCTGGGAGCATGCCTGGGGCCACTGGCACATCAGGACAGGGCAGGAGCCCAGGAGGGAGAATCCAAGCACACGGGTAGCAGGCCCGGCCGGCCCTGCCGAGCTCCACTGGGTTGAAGAGCGGCCCAGCAGGGGCTGTGCAGGGCGGGGAAATGGGGACTGCTCCCCAGCCTCACAGCCCCAGCCTGCGGGGCTGAGGGGCTGCCCTGGCCCACAGGGCCCTGGCACACGCGTTTGCACATGGGAAGGGAGGCATCTGCACCTCCAGGCAGCAGTCAGCGGCTGGCAGGGTAGGGAGACTACGGGCCCTGCGGCAGATGAGCAGAGCCCGTGGGAGCACAAGGAGCAGCCAAGGGCTGACGGAGGCCCAGGGACAAGCACGGCTCATCCCAGCTTTGCCTGCCTGGAGAGCCCTGCAGCTGCAGCAAAAAGCCAGGCATCTGCGCTCCCAGGTGGCCGGCCGCACCGCTCCACCCCACAGCAACTCCCTCCTTTGCCCTTCACCCTTCCCCATGCAACCCTGAGAAGGGCTCCAGCGTCCCTGCACACCAGCCCTCAGAGCACCCCTGGGGCTGTGGGCACGTCAGGTGCAGCTGTGTCCTGGCCACCATGGTGTGCACCGTGCAGTGTCTCTGTGCGTGTGGAGAGCGCGGGCGCGTGTGCGGATGCGTGTGCAGCGTCAATGGTGTGCCGGGCTGGCGCACGAGCACTGTGCAGGTGCAGGCCTGGCTGTGCGGGAGGGTCTTGGTGAGTGAGAGGTGTGAGCTGTGTGCGTAGCCGTCCTGTGGAGGGTAATGAAGGAAGGGGCATGTGTCTGTGCGTGTGTCTGTGCGCTGTGCTGAGAACGGGTTAGGCGGTGGTGTGCATGCACGTGCACTCTGTGGCGCGCGTGCCTGCATGCTGCGGCCCGTGTGTGGGCGATATTCTGTTCAGGCTCTACAAAATAACTGGAGGAGCACATGGGTTTGTACAGCTCTTCCTTTCATCTTTCAGGAGCACGCTTCCAGACTTCGCCGCAATAGTCACGTTTCCTCTGCACCACCAGCAAGTCCTGGTCCCTTTCCCTTTGAGCCTGGAGAGTCATCCGCTGCCCAGGGCTAGGGCATGGAAAAGGAACCGTTTGGTTTCAGGCACAGGCAGAAGGGCACGGAAATGCTGCAGGCCTAGCGCAGGGCACATCTTCTGGCCTCTGCCTCTGCTGGCATTCCTATGCTTTCTCGGATGGGCGAGGGGCCCCCTGGGGTGCGAGGCAAGGACATGACCACATGACTACCACGGGCAGGTAATCAGCCTGCACAGGAGTCAGGCGCGGGATGAGACTTTGGCCCAAACTGGCATCAAAGCACACGGCAAGGCCTCCACGTGTGGAGACTTGGGGAGGCAAGGACGGAGCGTGCCTTTGGAAAAGGGAGAGCCAAAGCGTCGCTCCAGGAATCCTGTCACCTTGGGTAGCCCCCGTGTTCTGGTCCCACCTGGGAATCCTACCCCTGAGAGCCCAACACCTGCCCCTGGGCTGGAAGGCTGCCTGCTCCCAGGCCACAGCCTCCAAAGCCTGTTGCTCTCCCTCGACGGGTGCCAGCAAAAGACCCCCCCCCCTCCCCTCCTCTGGGCTCCTCCTGGGTGTGGAAGGAAGGCCAGTGCAGGGGAAGGCAAAACAGCACCCCCAGCTGGAGAAATTTACCAGAGGAAGCGCTTCTCTTGGGAATTCCTCTGCCGATTCAGCTCTACCCTCTGCTTCCACTCTTCCCGACGCGCTTGGTAAGTCTCCAAGACTTGCAGGGTGTGGCTTGCTCGTACAGAAAGCTGCCTGCAAGAGCAGGGAAAAAGTTCCCTCTCCCCTTCTGGCTGAGGCCCTCCTGCCTCTCCCCTCCACCAGCCCCTGCACACCCGCTCCCGCTGGCGGTGCCCGCAGCCTTCAACTTGCCCCATGCAGCTTGGGGCTGCCTGGCATCGGGGCCTTGCCCAAGGCATTGCCACGTCAACAGAAATCAGGGGACACCATACCCAGCCCCATGGCTCAGGAAATGCGCTTCCTCACACCTCGGACAGGTGCTGCCACTGCACCTTTCCAGGCCGGGGCTGGGGCTGGGGCCGGGGCCCGGGCCCGGGCACACTTACTCTTTGTGCAGCCGCGGCAGTCTCTCGGGCTTCCTCTTCTCTGCTCGGGGCACGAAGGCAGCAGTGCTCGCCTCTTTCCCAAGCGGGGGCCCTGGTGAGGCTGGCCGAACCTCCGGCAGTGGTTCAGCATGCCGCCAAGCCTGCGTTGGCGCCAGAGGACAACTCTGAAGCTGCTTCTCACCTCCCTCACGTGCTCTCAACTCTCAGCACGGGGAGAAGCCAGCCACTACAGGGCCTGTGCGTCCCCCCAGCACACTTGTGTCTGCTTTGCCCTCAGAAAGCCCCATGAGGAGCACAGCGCCAGGCAGGGACCCTGCACTCGTAGCCTGGCCACGCTTCACCACACTTCCCTGCTGGCCCCTCTGCTTACCTGTGCTGCCTTGTGCTGATGCCCGCAAGCAGGAATTGCAGTTCGAGGTCTGCCTTGAGCAGGTCCTTCCTGCTTGCCGTCCTCTTCCGCCTTAGAGGAGCTCTCCCGAATTGTCTGCAGCCGGCTAAAAACACACAAGCCGCGTGAGCTGATTGGAGTTCCGGGTGAGGCTGTTCTGCATCTTGCGCTCACAAGCGGCTCGGGGCCAGCCTCTGCAGCACAAGGCAGTTCTGCTGGAGCATTTGGTGTAGCTGAGTCCTTGCGTTCATGTCAACAGTGAGGAAAGAAAGCCTTGAGCTGCAGCACTGGCAGCGGGCCCAGGAGGCCCTAAGGAAAGCTCGGGATGCCCCGGTGTGGGCCCTCTCTGGGTGGCACAAGGGGAAAACCAATGCCGTTTGCAGCACCCAGAGCCTGCAGAGACCACTAGCCACCTCCTGCCAAAGGCACTGAAGTCAGGGACGTGCTCAGAAAGACTCTGTTTTGGGGTGAAACGGGACTATTAGTGGGGGAGCCACTGTCGGGGAAGGAGGAAGTGTACTAGGCACACAAGCAAGCCCGGCATGCAGTTCTCTCTGGTATGTAGTTCTCTCTGGCACTCCTCCTGTGCCAGACAACCGCCACACCCCTGCCCCTGCCACCCCAGCCCAACAACCTTCGGAAGAAATTCACAGGCATTACGTCCAACCTAAAAAGCAGGGAAAACAGACCCTACTCTCTGCTGCTGGGGCAGGGGCTTCTGACTTTCACATTCCTCTGAGAAGTGCTCTCATTCCCACTGCAACCAAAGGAGGGCCCTTCACACCCATAGGGGAGCAGAAAAACACCCGCCACTGCTGCAGTACTTCTTGCATCAACGCCAGTCCCTGGGACACCACTTGACAACCTCACAGACTTCATACCCACAGAGCGTACAGAAACAGAAACAGCTCCCTCCCTCCCAGAAGCCCAAAAGCACACGGCCACCCGCATGCTTTGCTCCAAGAGCCTCACCTGGCAGCTGGCTTGTTTCCCCTGCTTTCCCATGCCTTTCCTCCCTTCCAGCTGGCCCCAGAGAACGGGGGTGGAGAAAGCCTTTCTCGAGACAGGAGGCGCCCACCACAAGCACTGCCTGGAAGTAGCAAGGCAGAGGAGGCTCCTCAGCAAGCATCGTTCTTTGTCACCATTTGAACAAGAAGGACAGGCAGCTGTGCTCCAGCATCGGACCAAAGAGCCCAATTCCCTTGGAGCTTTGCTCCCAAGCAGGTCTTAGGCCCTTGCTGGCGCACGATCGCGTCCAGCCTTTCCTTTCTGCAGGGCAGTCTTCTGCCCTAGAGTTCTGTGCTGCTTCTACTGCTTTCTCTAGCCCTTAGGCTTCAAAAAGGGGACATGGCTGGCAGGTCCTGGGGACCTCATGCTACTCTCTCCTTTGGCGTGGCTGCAGGCTGGAGGGCAGAGTGTCACACGAGAAGGGGAACAGATTCCTGCCCATCTCTAAGGCGCTCACATGCACAGACTTGCAAGCTAGAGCAGGGCCCCGAGTGCCAGGGCAAAGTGCCCCTCAGCAGTGGCAGCTGCAGTTGGAGCTGCACAACTGCCCCGAGAGCCCCTTCCAGGAGGAGTGCCCCCAGATCTGTCGTGATGAGCAAAGAGAGGCACAGGAGAAGCAGGCCACTAGGCCAGGCACGGCATGTTAAGCTTGCCTCCAGCCCCTCCGCTGCACAGGACAAAAGGAAAACAAACACACCTCTCTCACCAGCCAGCTGGCACTTTACCTTTTCCCTCAGTCTGCTTGTTCTGCTCCCTGTCTTTTGCCGGCCCGCCTTTGGCAGCCTCCCGACACCCTCCGGAGGAAGATGCTGGTCGCACAGGCACAGGCGTGATGACCTCACCCTCACTCCTGGAAACAAGAAAGGGACGAGAGAGACGCTGACAGCAGAGCCTTGCAGAAACCTCCTCTACATGCTTGCCCTCCATCTAGAAAGAGAAAGTCACCAAAAGACTTGTTGGCCGCCCTTCACGTTGCAGTCGGACAGAGTCTACGCAAGAAACAACCCCTTCAAAGAGCTCCAAGAGCACAAGGTCACCCTCAGCCTTTTCTCCAAGAGCCTCACCTGGCAGGCAACTTCCTTCCTTTGCTTTTCCACTCCTCCTGCTTTCTCCCCCCAGCACCAGGTGACGCAGGTGGCAAAGGCCTTTCTTGAGCAAGCAGGCACGCAGCAGGAGCACTCCCTGCAGGCAGGAAAGGAGAAGGCTCTGCAGAAAGCGTCTTTGGGAGCACTTGGTCCAGAAGGACAGGCAGATCTGCTCCAGCACCGCATCAAACAGCCTGATCCCCCGGGAGCCGCGCTCTCTAAGAGCTCTTGCTCCCTAGCACGTCCTTGGCACACCTTAGCAGCCTCTTAGCAGTCCACCTTAGCAGCCTCTTAGCAGTCCTCTCCAGGCAATCTTGCTCCCCACCTTCACACGCCCGGCATCCGCCAGAGAGGCAGACCCCCTCCAGCGCTGACACCTCGGGCCCAAATGTCCTAAAGCGAAAGAGGAGCTTGCGCCGGCCACCAGGGCGCAGCACCCCGGGGCAAAACTCTCCCAGGCAGCACATCCTGACCAGGGCTCCAACCACCTACCTACTGCCGAGGACCAACGGAACAAACACGCGCACACACACAAACACACGCCCGCCTGCACACCCTCCTCTCGCTCGCCAGTCACCTGTGGCCTGACCTTTTCCGTCCGCCCGCTCTTCCTCTTTCGGGCGTGTCCGGGATCCCTTGCAGGAAGAGGCCACTTGCTGCTTCTCACGGGGAAGCTTCAACTCAAATCTGGAAATGACAAGACGCCACGGTGAAGAGAAGGCACCACTTCCCCTTTGCCTCCTGCCAGCCTTGTACTCAGAAAGAAGGCCTTTCGGGGCATGTGGGGCCCTCCAGGCTCACCCAAGACATGCTTAGGTCACAAACACAGGCCCTGTATGGATCGGGTGCCTTCCACACGATGCCTTTCCTCGGCCAGCCACACACAGCACATTCGGGAACCTTGGCTTTTGGAAGCCTCACCCACGAGAAAGAGACCAGTCACAGGAAAATGTGGCCCCCATTCCTCTCTAGGCCTAAGATTGGTTAGCAGTGCCAAACACCGCCACTATTGCCTGTTCCACCCTGGGGAGACCCCCAGAGTCCCAAGTACTTGCAGACAGCAAGCTAGGAAAGAGTTGCTCCGCAGCAAGTCCTTCCTGAGGAGACAAGCTCCAGCAGGACGCTGCTACCAAGCACGAGCTGAGAAGCAAACGTACCGTGGCAACATGAAGACGCTTCTGGGACCCATGCGGAAAGCCGCGCTCCTTCTTCCTTTTACCACCAGGTGTCTCGTCCCTGGCGTCTGAAACAGACACCGAGGTACGTGAGAGCATGCCAGCGCCATTACTGCCTTGCTCCTAAAGGCAGCAAATCTTTCTTGGGCTCAGGGAAGATGCTGCCCCTGGGACACCCTGAAACAAAGCTGTCTTTCCAAATACTAGCCCTCAACGAGGAAAGCAGAAGATGCCCAGCTCAGAGTGCAGAAGGAGGAACACCGTTGCCAGGCGCTTTGCAAGGGCGAGACTCAAGACGGTCAAGGAGGACGCTCCTTCTCTCTGCCTGCAGACATCAGGCACAGGAGAAGGCGTGTGGTTCGCCAGGGTTTCTGCAGGCTGGCGTTTGCCTCTGGAAGGTCTTGCTCTGCCCCTTCTTGGAAAGACAACTCCTGGCTCAGGCGTGCTCTTAGCCCCACAGTGTCTCCAAGCATTCACATGCTTGCATCCATCGCGTGGAAGAGCAGAAAGAGCCGGCCCTTGCTCGGCCTCTGCCCGGTGGCTAAGACCTGCGGGTGCCAACTCCCTCATGGGGGTGCAAGCAGCTGGGCAGGGCCTGATGAGGGATCTTTGGGAACACAGCCTGACCCAAAGGCCCTGGCCCTGGCCCAGAGAACACGCTGGGCAGAGCCCCCCAAGACAGCAGCAGAGAGAAGGAAGAGACAGGCCCGGGAACCAGTGGCTGGGCTACAGCCTTCTTGCATCTCTCTGAGCAAATCTGCTGGCCCTCTGCAGGAGCGAGCCCTTCAGCTCTGACTGCTTTCACATCGCAGCTGCCTAAGGACACCTGGCAGCTTGTGCTCAAGGACAGGGCCCCACGAGAGAGCTGGGGAAGGGCGTTGGGCTGGCGCAAGGAGACATGCCAAGCAGCGGGCGGATGCACGCGTGGCCCAGAAGAGCCTCGCTCATGCCGCAAGGGCCTCCAGGGGCCCTGGGAAGGCCTGATTAGCACCAGAGTCATCGACTTACCCCCAGCAGAGCTTCTAGCAGCTTTCCAGTGCCATCCATGCTGAGGAGGAAGTCGTCATAAAACCTCATTGTCACTTCCTTCTTCCGTACAGAAAGAATGCCAATGCCCTTGAAGACAAAGTCCACGTCCTGTCTTTTTGACATGGCCCAGAAGAACGCCATCGCGGTCTCATGTATGGAACACTGCACCGTTGTCAAAGGCATGCGGGCACACACGGAGAGATTCTTGTACTGCAGAGGGACTATTCTTACGTCACCTAGACCGCAGCAAAAGACGAACAACGTCACCTCGGCAGCAGGCTCCAAGAACAAGGGGACAAGACTTTCTGGCAAGACGCTGCTGCTACAGAGCAGGCTCTTGAATCCCCTGCTGCAGCGCCTAGGAGCGGTTTATGGAGTCCCTCCTGGGAAGAGGCCGAGCACTCTGCAAACTCACGGGCTCAGGGGGGCAGCAGTCATTTGGCCAGGGCAGGAAGCAAAAGAAGAAAACTAACCATCCTGTAGGAACCCTTGACCGGAGGGCAGGACAAGGCGGGCAGATGGGTGCAGGGCCCACGACAAAGGGCCCGGCGCCACGCCATTGTGCCCTCTGGCTAAGCCGATGCCACGTCGATAGATACAAGGGCGAAGCAAAGTGCAAGGACGGCACCGCAGCCCGTAAGGACCATTCGGCCCCTCTGGCCCTTGGTAGCCAGCAAAAGTCTCCCTGCGCTGCTGGGGCCAGCGGCCTATCCCTCCCACGCACCCCGCTGCAGGCGTATTACTAGCAAAGCACACCCGGGGGCCCCTCTGAGCACCTGCTCCTGGCTGGCCTGTCCAGCTCAAACAAGCCAAAGTTGCTCTCAGGCCACTTTGAGGCGTTCAGCCACGTCTTCAGAGCAGTTGGCCTGCCCCTCAAGCTTGGGGCAAGGGCAGGCAAAGGTTTTTAACCTGTCTTCTTACCAGGAATGTCTTCTTGAGCGCCCCTGGCCTGGTATTCCTGGGCAACAACCTCCGAAATACGAAACATGGGTCTCCGAATGATCGAAAGCTCCCCGTTCACGGAGCACTCGGAGTGCTTCAGAACATAGAACACCCCCACTCCTAGTATCTTGACACCCTGAGAACAGCAGCAAAGAGGGAGAGAAGGAACAAGCATCAGTAGCCTGGAGACACAAAAACTGTCCGATGGCTTGCCAGAGCGTGGGGGCTGCTGCTCTGCGCCCTGCCCACCCCTAGCATGCCGAGGGCAAGATGGGCCACTTGGGAAAGCTTTGGAGAGAAAGCACGTACTCCAGACCTTTCTTTCCTCTTGCTCCTCTGCTCTCCTCAAAAATCTCTTTGCACAAGCAACAGCAGAGACAACATTCCTCCCCTCCATACAGGTGGGGGGAGGGGGTGGCAGGGAGGGGAGCAGGGGGCATTTCCAACAGTGGGCACCAAGTCCTTGGCACTCTATGGCACAGGGATGTCAGGGCCAGGCAAACCGCCAGCATTTCAGGAGGGGAGGAACAGGACACAAGACCCACCTTGTTCTCTGCCAAGCGCTCTAGAATGTATTCTGAGACGCTGTCCCAAATGCTAACAATCTCTGGAAAGCAAGGCAAAGAGGTATCATGCGCCAAGTCAGCAAGCTCACTACCTTTCAGCACCCCGCTCCCCAGGCAGGTGGCAAGTGCAGGTGAGATGAAACGTACCGCCACCCCAAGCCAAAACACGCAAGGCGCTCCCCAGGACGGCCCTTCCGGACCTCAGCCGCAAGGACACTGCAGGGACGCCTCCGCCCACTTCTAAGCAAGGCTCCTGTCCTTTCAGGTGGCCATGCCAAAGGGCGACCCACCCGCTCGGGAAACGGGGACTAGGTTCCCACAGCAGCGAGAAGACCGTGCAGTGCCTACCCACAGGAGTCACCCACGCTCAGGGCAGCCCCAGCTGCCTCCCCTGCAGGGACCATTTTCACCTCCATTCAACGCCTGCACACACACACGCTCTGCACGGCCACCCGAGCAGCCCCAGCCCTTTCAGCCAGCTGCCAGCTCAGGGCACGCAATCCCCACTGCGAGGCAACCCACGGCTTCTGCCTGCACGTGCCCTGGAAGGCACGGGCAGAGGAAGCTCCTCAGGACAACGAGCCAGCCGGCCCGGCTGCCAAACTCACCCCTGGGCTGCCAACGGTCGAGCGGCCTGCTCTCCCGTGCCACCCACTCGCCCTGTCCAGCCCTCCCCTACAGAGCCCAGCGCTTCCATTGCCTGTCTCGCAGCTCATACCGTCTACAGCCTTACCGTAACGGTTGAGATTCCTGAGCGTTGGAAACATGTCATGCCACAGTTTCACCATCTTCGCACCCCCTCGCGCTCAATGGGGCCCTGTAGCAGGAGGGTGACGAGGAAACTTCTCCTCCCAGGAGCCGCCTCCGCCTCCTCCTCTGCACTTCCCCAGGTAGGCTCCAGCGCTGTCGCGCGGCCTCCCTTCGCCCTCTCGGTGCGCTGCAAAGCAGCTCCTCCAGAGAAGAGCGGTGGCGAGAGCAGCCCCAGCACCTGCACGTGCCAAGGCCTCGCAGGGAAGTGTGGGCAGGGCTCGGGGGCCCCGTGGCGGGAGGGGAGCTGTGACTGTGATGCGGCATGTCCCACTGTGAGCCCAGCCCGTGTCACCAAGGGGCTCACAGGCACCCTTACCGTCCAAAGCATTTCTCTTGGGCCCACAGGAGGGGCAATTTCACAGCCCCAGAGCAGCCAGACCGCAAAGGGGTTTCAGCAGGTCTCCGCTCTGACCTCCTGCTGCAAGTGCGGCTGACCAGAGCAGACTTCCCAGGCCCGGGCGCCACTGAGGGGCCACTGGCTCCATGGATTCCCCCACCACCCCGGGCCCCTGGGCCAGTGCTCCACCACCCTTAGGCTACAGCGCTTTTCCCCGTCTCTCATGGCAATTGCCCCCACTGCCACTACTGCCATTGCCCATCCTCCCGCCCCCCCCCACCCGGCACCTCTGGGAAGGCTCTGCCTCCACCCTCTCACCCCCCTCCCGTTAGGCCCCTGCCGCCTGATCCTCTTGCGCCTTCTCTTCTCCCGGCTCAACAGCCCCACGCCCTCAGCCTCTCCTCGCACTGCTGGGCTCCAGCTGCCCACCAGCTCCCAGCCCGCCCCACAACGAACGGCTCCTCCAGGGCCACGCTCCCTTCCTGGTGTCCCTGCCCCCCTGCAGCTCCCCCACGGGCCACAGTCCCCTCAGAGGCGCACCTCCTCTGGCATGAAGCGCCTCCTTCCAAAAGTACCTCTCCAGCCATGTCCCCAGCAACGGCTCCTTGCACGGCTCGCCTTCGCTTCCTTCTGCTTTTCTCCAGAAACACGCCTCTGCACCCTTCTCCTCACGAGTGCCCCTTCGTGTGGCCTCCTGTGGCTCCACGGAGGCCGCCCCCAGCTGCGGGATCTGCGGCCCTGCCGCCGCATGCCCCAGGCAGGGGCCGGGCCTCAGTGCCCCGCTCCTCCCTCCCTCCCTCCCTGCCTGCCTGCCTGCCTGCCTGCCTGCCTGCCCGCCCGCTGCCCCAGCGTTGGGGGAAAGCCTTGCCCGGGCCCTGGGCGGCGCTGCGGGCTCCCTGCTGTGCCCAGAGCCCCCGGCCCCGCACGGGCAGCCCCGAGCAGCACGCCCAGGTGGCACTGCTTGCTGCGCAGTAAGGACTGGTGCCAGGGACTGTCGGGGATGGGGGAGGCCCCACTGCCCGCGGGGAGGCGGGAGGCAGGCAGCGTTGAGCCGGGGCCCGGCAGCCCACCGGGAGCTGGTGGGGGTGTGGGGCAGAGCCATAGCAAGGGAAGGGGCCAGAGTGCAGGAGGCAATCCCAGGTGCCCCTTCCCCGAGCAGAGGGGCCTGGGAGAAGGCAGGGGGTCAGGGCCGGGCCGGGGGCTGGTGGCCGGGTGCTTGGCAGCGCCATGCTGACCTGCTCATGCCAGGGCATGGCTGCTTTGCGCCGATTGCAGGCAGTGTCCCCCCGCGGAGGAGCTGGCCCCTGCTGGCTTCCCCTTGGGCCATGCAGCTGCCTGCCAGTGCTCAAGGTCCCGCCGGGGCTCCAGCGACGCTGGGAGAGGTGCCGAGGGGGCACCGGCTGCTGCTAGCAACTTCCCGGGGACCCCTGAGGCAGTGGCTGGTGCTGAGGGAAGGGCAGCGGGCAAGGAGCCGCAGGCAGCACTTGTTTGACCCATGCGTTGCCTCTGCTTGCAGGCCACACTGCCCAAGGCATTGGGACTTGAGCGCGGCAGCCAGGCGAGGCAGGGCAGCTGCCGCTGAGGCAGCAGAGCCAAGCCCCAAGCCCCTCCGCTCGGTGAGGCTTGGGAAGGGCAGAGCTGGGAGAAGCTGGTGCCCCTCAAACCTCGTTCTCCCAGCAGAGCAGAGGGCACGTAAGGCAGCGCTTTCAGCCAGTGAAAATTGCTGGCTCATGCCTTCCTTTTTCAGAGGCCTGGTTTGCGCAAGGCCAGCGGTGCTGCCTGCCCACCAGTGCCCACCCAGGCTGCGGTCGGAGGAGACCTGCTCCTTGCATTGGTCCCGACCAGAGTTTGGCACCAGAAGACACAGCCCCTGAGGGGGCACCGCAGCACACAAGTGTGGCTTGGCATGCCTGGCTCACCAGCAGAAAGGGACCATGCAGACTAAGGTGGAGTCAATCAGCCAGAACGGAGCACAGAGCAACAATACAGTTGAAAACACAAAGCCTAGCTAAGTGTGTGTGAGGTTCCCCGTGGGGAGCCCCGTGATGCTTCTGGGGAGGCCTTGGGCAGGGAGGTGCCTCCTGCCGAGGCCCCCGGCAGCTGGGATGCCGGCTGCAGGGCTTTCGGCAGCTCCAGCTTCCCTCTTCCTGCCCTGCCAGGGGTGAAGGCCAGGCTGCCTGCAGGGATGGGCTACTGCCGCCCCCAGGCCTCCTGAGGAGGGGCAGTGCAGCCCCAAAACCGCCTTGCAAAGCCGGCAGCCCTGGGCGTGGGCTGAGGTGGGTGCCAGGGTGCACGCTGGAGCGCAGACTCTGGGATCCACAGGCCTCCAAGGCCAGGGCCTGCAGGGCCAGGGCAGGGATGACGAGGCTGTGGGGCTCTGACCCTGCAAGAGAGACCGCAGGAACACCTTGTGCCGGCCCTGGGCTGAGAGCAGAGGGGAGCAGGAGGCTTCGTGGCCTCCACGCCCCAAACCAACAGCAAATTTGTGCCCAAAAGCTCTCAGAGGAGGCTTCAGTCCCGGTCAGCTGCCCGTGTCCTGCACTGATTTCGTATGCTCAAACCTTGTGATGGGCAGAAGGCAACATGCTTGTACCCCAAGGCAGCCCCCTTTAGTGGCCAAGCCAAGGACCTGCTCTTAGCATCACTGCAGGAGTAACCGTCTAATTAAAGGCTTGCAATTAGCCCACCTCCAATTAGTGCACAGCAACTCAAACAAAGGGTCTTCTTAAAGGACAAGTCTCCTTAATGCAACCTAAATGGTCCTACGTTCCCTGTGCAGGGGCGACCCTTCTAAATCCCCCACCGCCAAGGCTGCGGCGCGCATGGGCATGGGCATTGGCTTCAGGGTCCCAGCTCCTTCCTCAGTGGGAGGCGGCTGCTGCTGGTGGCTTCCTCCATCGCATAGTTGGGCTGACACTATTAAGCCTGCTCCTAATAGGCTCTCTTAAGGCTAATAATGTGGCATACATAGCCAATAAATGCTAGAAGGAGTCACCAAAACTAAAGCAGCACTTTAAAATGCAACTCCTACATTTAGCATCGAGGAAATAAGCCCCTCCACCTTACTCCCAATTTGACACTCTCGGGAGAGTGCTTTAGGGGATGCTAATGCGTGTTTTGCCCTTCCTTGCTCCAACACGGGTCAGGCTCAGCACAGTGGAGAGGGAAAGACTCTGGCGGGGCGGAGGGGGTGGGGTGCGAGCTTTGTGCTCGCCCAGGGCCCTGCACTGGCCCCCTCCTCTGTCCTGCCCCTGAACATCCCAGACTACGTTGGCTACAGTCGCCTGCTCCTTGCCAGGCCTTTGTGTTGACTCTGATGAGCCTTTGGGCGTTTCATGTCACTCTAGGAGCTGGAAGAGAGCCTGCCTCATGACACGGGGTTGCAAGGAGAGCCACTGGCCGTGGAAGAGGACTGCTTGCCTGGCCTCGCTCAGGAGTCCCATCCTGCCCACCCCGGGCATCTCTCTCTTTCCTGCCCGCTGACACGGTCTTTCTCCGGAGGGAAGCAGTGAGGCTACATCTCCGCACAGTGCTGGGTGGCCTGGGGAAGGCTGGGCACATGCCAAGCGGGGAGCTGGACACAGGTCTCCACCGAGTGCTGTCGGGGGGCTGGCACCGGTGCCTGGGGCACGTGTGCTCCAGGCACTTCCCAAATAAGCTCCACCGGTGCGGCCTCCTCTTCACCTGGATGTTGAGTTCCAGGGCCTCCTGCCACGCCTCCTCCAGCAGGAACAGGGCCTGCGCAGGCGTACTGCTTTCCTGCCCTTCAGCCTGCTCCTGGTTGCTGGGGAATGCAGGTGTGCGGGCATGTCCGGGTGTCCTGCCTCATTTCAGCAGGGTCACTTGCTCCTGCTGGTTCCTTCTGTGGCCCCACCTGGCCTCACAGAGCCCCACATCCTGCCCGTCAACCCCAAGGGGGACGCAAGGCCCTCAGCTCACCCAAGAGAGAACCCCCAACCTCCCTCTGCTCGTCCACCCACCCGCCTCAGCATATAGCACGGCCCAAGGCCCATCCCTGGGCCCTGGCACTGTCACGGTCCCTCTCCTGACCACAGGACCCACTGGCGCTGGTGAGTGCCCAAGCAGTTAGGCCGCTGTCTTTTCTCCCACGGCCAGTGACTTGCAGGGCTGTGCAGGACCCAGGAGTCCTGCTGGCCTGTCCCTCCATAACGTACCAGGGGCAGGGAGTCGCAGAGCTGCACCTCGGAGGTGCTCTGGGGCCTAGCAAGTGCAGGGGACCGGAGGGGGCCTGGGAGCATGCCTGGGGCCACTGGCACATCAGGACAGGGCAGGAGCCCAGGAGGGAGAATCCAAGCACACGGGTAGCAGGCCCGGCCGGCCCTGCCGAGCTCCACTGGGTTGAAGAGCGGCCCAGCAGGGGCTGTGCAGGGCGGGGAAATGGGGACTGCTCCCCAGCCTCACAGCCCCAGCCTGCGGGGCTGAGGGGCTGCCCTGGCCCACAGGGCCCTGGCACACGCGTTTGCACATGGGAAGGGAGGCATCTGCACCTCCAGGCAGCAGTCAGCGGCTGGCAGGGTAGGGAGACTACGGGCCCTGCGGCAGATGAGCAGAGCCCGTGGGAGCACAAGGAGCAGCCAAGGGCTGACGGAGGCCCAGGGACAAGCACGGCTCATCCCAGCTTTGCCTGCCTGGAGAGCCCTGCAGCTGCAGCAAAAAGCCAGGCATCTGCACTCCCAGGTGGCCGGCCGCACCGCTCCACCCCACAGCAACTCCCTCCTTTGCCCTTCACCCTTCCCCATGCAACCCTGAGAAGGGCTCCAGCGTCCCTGCACACCAGCCCTCAGAGCACCCCTGGGGCTGTGGGCACGTCAGGTGCAGCTGTGTCCTGGCCACCATGGTGTGCACCGTGCAGTGTCTCTGTGCGTGTGGAGAGCGCGGGCGCGTGTGCGGATGCGTGTGCAGCGTCAATGGTGTGCCGGGCTGGCGCACGAGCACTGTGCAGGTGCAGGCCTGGCTGTGCGGGAGGGTCTTGGTGAGTGAGAGGTGTGAGCTGTGTGCGTAGCCGTCCTGTGGAGGGTAATGAAGGAAGGGGCATGTGTCTGTGCGTGTGTCTGTGCGCTGTGCTGAGAACGGGTTAGGCGGTGGTGTGCATGCACGTGCACTCTGTGGCGCGCGTGCCTGCATGCTGCAGCCCGTGTGTGGGCGATATTCTGTTCAGGCTCTACAAAATAACTGGAGGAGCACATGGGTTTGTACAGCTCTTCCTTTCATCTTTCAGGAGCACGCTTCCAGACTTCGCCGCAATAGTCACGTTTCCTCTGCACCACCAGCAAGTCCTGGTCCCTTTCCCTTTGAGCCTGGAGAGTCATCCGCTGCCCAGGGCTAGGGCATGGAAAAGGAACCGTTTGGTTTCAGGCACAGGCAGAAGGGCACGGAAATGCTGCAGGCCTAGCGCAGGGCACATCTTCTGGCCTCTGCCTCTGCTGGCATTCCTATGCTTTCTCGGATGGGCGAGGGGCCCCCTGGGGTGCGAGGCAAGGACATGACCACATGACTACCACGGGCAGGTAATCAGCCTGCACAGGAGTCAGGCGCGGGATGAGACTTTGGCCCAAACTGGCATCAAAGCACACGGCAAGGCCTCCACGTGTGGAGACTTGGGGAGGCAAGGACGGAGCGTGCCTTTGGAAAAGGGAGAGCCAAAGCGTCGCTCCAGGAATCCTGTCACCTTGGGTCGCCCCCGTGTTCTGGTCCCACCTGGGAATCCTACCCCTGAGAGCCCAACACCTGCCCCTGGGCTGGAAGGCTGCCTGCTCCCAGGCCACAGCCTCCAAAGCCTGTTGCTCTCCCTCGACGGGTGCCAGCAAAAGACCCCCCCCCTCCCCTCCTCTGGGCTCCTCCTGGGTGTGGAAGGAAGGCCAGTGCAGGGGAAGGCAAAACAGCACCCCCAGCTGGAGAAATTTACCAGAGGAAGCGCTTCTCTTGGGAATTCCTCTGCCGATTCAGCTCTACCCTCTGCTTCCACTCTTCCCGACGCGCTTGGTAAGTCTCCAAGACTTGCAGGGTGTGGCTTGCTCGTACAGAAAGCTGCCTGCAAGAGCAGGGAAAAAGTTCCCTCTCCCCTTCTGGCTGAGGCCCTCCTGCCTCTCCCCTCCACCAGCCCCTGCACACCTGCTCCCGCTGGCGGTGCCCGCAGCCTTCAACTTGCCCCATGCAGCTTGGGGCTGCCTGGCATCGGGGCCTTGCCCAAGGCATTGCCACGTCAACAGAAATCAGGGGACACCATACCCAGCCCCATGGCTCAGGAAATGCGCTTCCTCACACCTCGGACAGGTGCTGCCACTGCACCTTTCCAGGCCGGGGCTGGGGCCGGGGCCCGGGCCCGGGCCCGGGCACACTTACTCTTTGTGCAGCCGCGGCAGTCTCTCGGGCTTCCTCTTCTCTGCTCGGGGCACGAAGGCAGCAGTGCTCGCCTCTTTCCCAAGCGGGGGCCCTGGTGAGGCTGGCCGAACCTCCGGCAGTGGTTCAGCATGCCGCCAAGCCTGCGTTGGCGCCAGAGGACAACTCTGAAGCTGCTTCTCACCTCCCTCACGTGCTCTCAACTCTCAGCACGGGGAGAAGCCAGCCACTACAGGGCCTGTGCGTCCCCCCAGCACACTTGTGTCTGCTTTGCCCTCAGAAAGCCCCATGAGGAGCACAGCGCCAGGCAGGGACCCTGCACTCGTAGCCTGGCCACGCTTCACCACACTTCCCTGCTGGCCCCTCTGCTTACCTGTGCTGCCTTGTGCTGATGCCCGCAAGCAGGAATTGCAGTTCGAGGTCTGCCTTGAGCAGGTCCTTCCTGCTTGCCGTCCTCTTCCGCCTTAGAGGAGCTCTCCCGAATTGTCTGCAGCCGGCTAAAAACACACAAGCCGCGTGAGGTGACTGGAGTTCCGGGTGAGGCTGTTCTGCATCTTGCGCTCACAAGCGGCTCGGGGCCAGCCTCTGCAGCACAAGGCAGTTCTGCTGGAGCATTTGGTGTAGCTGAGTCCTTGCGTTCATGTCAACAGTGAGGAAAGAAAGCCTTGAGCTGCAGCACTGGCAGCGGGCCCAGGAGGCCCTAAGGAAAGCTCGGGATGCCCCGGTGTGGGCCCTCTCTGGGTGGCACAAGGGGAAAACCAATGCCGTTTGCAGCACCCAGAGCCTGCAGAGACCACTAGCCACCTCCTGCCAAAGGCACTGAAGTCAGGGACGTGCTCAGAAAGACTCTGTTTTGGGGTGAAACGGGACTATTAGTGGGGGAGCCACTGTCGGGGAAGGAGGAAGTGTACTAGGCACACAAGCAAGCCCGGCATGCAGTTCTCTCTGGTATGTAGTTCTCTCTGGCACTCCTCCTGTGCCAGACAACCGCCACACCCCTGCCCCTGCCACCCCAGCCCAACAACCTTCGGAAGAAATTCACAGGCATTACGTCCAACCTAAAAAGCAGGGAAAACAGACCCTACTCTCTGCTGCTGGGGCAGGGGCTTCTGACTTTCACATTCCTCTGAGAAGTGCTCTCATTCCCACTGCAACCAAAGGAGGGCCCTTCACACCCATAGGGGAGCAGAAAAACACCCGCCACTGCTGCAGTACTTCTTGCATCAACGCCAGTCCCTGGGACACCACTTGACAACCTCACAGACTTCATACCCACAGAGCGTACAGAAACAGAAACAGCTCCCTCCCTCCCAGAAGCCCAAAAGCACACGGCCACCCGCATGCTTTGCTCCAAGAGCCTCACCTGGCAGCTGGCTTGTTTCCCCTGCTTTCCCATGCCTTTCCTCCCTTCCAGCTGGCCCCAGAGAACGGGGGTGGAGAAAGCCTTTCTCGAGACAGGAGGCGCCCACCACAAGCACTGCCTGGAAGTAGCAAGGCAGAGGAGGCTCCTCAGCAAGCATCGTTCTTTGTCACCATTTGAACAAGAAGGACAGGCAGCTGTGCTCCAGCATCGGACCAAAGAGCCCAATTCCCTTGGAGCTTTGCTCCCAAGCAGGTCTTAGGCCCTTGCTGGCGCACGATCGCGTCCAGCCTTTCCTTTCTGCAGGGCAGTCTTCTGCCCTAGAGTTCTGTGCTGCTTCTACTGCTTTCTCTAGCCCTTAGGCTTCAAAAAGGGGACATGGCTGGCAGGTCCTGGGGACCTCATGCTACTCTCTCCTTTGGCGTGGCTGCAGGCTGGAGGGCAGAGTGTCACACGAGAAGGGGAACAGATTCCTGCCCATCTCTAAGGCGCTCACATGCACAGACTTGCAAGCTAGAGCAGGGCCCCGAGTGCCAGGGCAAAGTGCCCCTCAGCAGTGGCAGCTGCAGTTGGAGCTGCACAACTGCCCCGAGAGCCCCTTCCAGGAGGAGTGCCCCCAGATCTGTCGTGATGAGCAAAGAGAGGCACAGGAGAAGCAGGCCACTAGGCCAGGCACGGCATGTTAAGCTTGCCTCCAGCCCCTCCGCTGCACAGGACAAAAGGAAAACAAACACACCTCTCTCACCAGCCAGCTGGCACTTTACCTTTTCCCTCAGTCTGCTTGTTCTGCTCCCTGTCTTTTGCCGGCCCGCCTTTGGCAGCCTCCCGACACCCTCCGGAGGAAGATGCTGGTCGCACAGGCACAGGCGTGATGACCTCACCCTCACTCCTGGAAACAAGAAAGGGACGAGAGAGACGCTGACAGCAGAGCCTTGCAGAAACCTCCTCTACATGCTTGCCCTCCATCTAGAAAGAGAAAGTCACCAAAAGACTTGTTGGCCGCCCTTCACGTTGCAGTCGGACAGAGTCTACGCAAGAAACAACCCCTTCAAAGAACTCCAAGAGCACAAGGTCACCCTCAGCCTTTTCTCCAAGAGCCTCACCTGGCAGGCAACTTCCTTCCTTTGCTTTTCCACTCCTCCTGCTTTCTCCCCCCAGCACCAGGTGACGCAGGTGGCAAAGGCCTTTCTTGAGCAAGCAGGCACGCAGCAGGAGCACTCCCTGCAGGCAGGAAAGGAGAAGGCTCTGCAGAAAGCGTCTTTGGGAGCACTTGGTCCAGAAGGACAGGCAGATCTGCTCCAGCACCGCTTCAAACAGCCTGATCCCCCGGGAGCCGCGCTCTCTAAGAGCTCTTGCTCCCTAGCACGTCCTTGGCACACCTTAGCAGCCTCTTAGCAGTCCACCTTAGCAGCCTCTTAGCAGTCCTCTCCAGGCAATCTTGCTCCCCACCTTCACACGCCCGGCATCCGCCAGAGAGGCAGACCCCCTCCAGCGCTGACACCTCGGGCCCAAATGTCCTAAAGCGAAAGAGGAGCTTGCGCCGGCCACCAGGGCGCAGCACCCCGGGGCAAAACTCTCCCAGGCAGCACATCCTGACCAGGGCTCCAACCACCTACCTACTGCCGAGGACCAACGGAACAAACACGCGCACACACACAAACACACGCCCGCCTGCACACCCTCCTCTCGCTCGCCAGTCACCTGTGGCCTGACCTTTTCCGTCCGCCCGCTCTTCCTCTTTCGGGCGTGTCCGGGATCCCTTGCAGGAAGAGGCCACTTGCTGCTTCTCACGGGGAAGCTTCAACTCAAATCTGGAAATGACATGCTTAGGTCACAAACACAGGCCCTGTATGGATCGGGTGCCTTCCACACGATGCCTTTCCTCGGCCAGCCACACACAGCACATTCGGGAACCTTGGCTTTTGGAAGCCTCACCCACGAGAAAGAGACCAGTCACAGGAAAATGTGGCCCCCATTCCTCTCTAGGCCTAAGATTGGTTAGCAGTGCCAAACACCGCCACTATTGCCTGTTCCACCCTGGGGAGACCCCCAGAGTCCCAAGTACTTGCAGACAGCAAGCTAGGAAAGAGTTGCTCCGCAGCAAGTCCTTCCTGAGGAGACAAGCTCCAGCAGGACGCTGCTACCAAGCACGAGCTGAGAAGCAAACGTACCGTGGCAACATGAAGACGCTTCTGGGACCCATGCGGAAAGCCGCGCTCCTTCTTCCTTTTACCACCAGGTGTCTCGTCCCTGGCGTCTGAAACAGACACCGAGGTACGTGAGAGCATGCCAGCGCCATTACTGCCTTGCTCCTAAAGGCAGCAAATCTTTCTTGGGCTCAGGGAAGATGCTGCCCCTGGGACACCCTGAAACAAAGCTGTCTTTCCAAATACTAGCCCTCAACGAGGAAAGCAGAAGATGCCCAGCTCAGAGTGCAGAAGGAGGAACACCGTTGCCAGGCGCTTTGCAAGGGCGAGACTCAAGACGGTCAAGGAGGACGCTCCTTCTCTCTGCCTGCAGACATCAGGCACAGGAGAAGGCGTGTGGTTCGCCAGGGTTTCTGCAGGCTGGCGTTTGCCTCTGGAAGGTCTTGCTCTGCCCCTTCTTGGAAAGACAACTCCTGGCTCAGGCGTGCTCTTAGCCCCACAGTGTCTCCAAGCATTCACATGCTTGCATCCATCGCGTGGAAGAGCAGAAAGAGCCGGCCCTTGCTCGGCCTCTGCCCAGTGGCTAAGACCTGCGGGTGCCAACTCCCTCATGGGGGTGCAAGCAGCTGGGCAGGGCCTGATGAGGGATCTTTGGGAACACAGCCTGACCCAAAGGCCCTGGCCCTGGCCCTGGCCCTGGCCCAGAGAACACGCTGGGCAGAGCCCCCCAAGACAGCAGCAGAGAGAAGGAAGAGACAGGCCCGGGAACCAGTGGCTGGGCTACAGCCTTCTTGCATCTCTCTGAGCAAATCTGCTGGCCCTCTGCAGGAGCGAGCCCTTCAGCTCTGACTGCTTTCACATCGCAGCTGCCTAAGGACACCTGGCAGCTTGCGCTCAAGGACAGGGCCCCACGAGAGAGCTGGGGAAGGGCGTTGGGCTGGCGCAAGGAGACATGCCAAGCAGCGGGCGGATGCACGCGTGGCCCAGAAGAGCCTCGCTCATGCCGCAAGGGCCTCCAGGGGCCCTGGGAAGGCCTGATTAGCGCCAGAGTCATCGACTTACCCCCAGCAGAGCTTCTAGCAGCTTTCCAGTGCCATCCATGCTGAGGAGGAAGTCGTCATAAAACCTCATTGTCACTTCCTTCTTCCGTACAGAAAGAATGCCAATGCCCTTGAAGACAAAGTCCACGTCCTGTCTTTTTGACATGGCCCAGAAGAACGCCATCGCGGTCTCATGTATGGAACACTGCACCGTTGTCAAAGGCATGCGGGCACACACGGAGAGATTCTTGTACTGCAGAGGGACTATTCTTACGTCACCTAGACCGCAGCAAAAGACGAACAACGTCACCTCGGCAGCAGGCTCCAAGAACAAGGGGACAAGACTTTCTGGCAAGACGCTGCTGCTACAGAGCAGGCTCTTGAATCCCCTGCTGCAGCGCCTAGGAGCGGTTTATGGAGTCCCTCCTGGGAAGAGGCCGAGCACTCTGCAAACTCACGGGCTCAGGGGGGCAGCAGTCATTTGGCCAGGGCAGGAAGCAAAAGAAGAAAACTAACCATCCCGTAGGAACCCTTGACCGGAGGGCAGGACAAGGCGGGCAGATGGGTGCAGGGCCCACGACAAAGGGCCCGGCGCCACGCCATTGTGCCCTCTGGCTAAGCCGATGCCACGTCGATAGATACAAGGGCGAAGCAAAGTGCAAGGACGGCACCGCCGCCCGTAAGGACCATTCGGCCCCTCTGGCCCTTGGTAGCCAGCAAAAGTCTCCCTGCGCTGCTGGGGCCAGCGGCCTATCCCTCCCACGCACCCCGCTGCAGGCGTATTACTAGCAAAGCACACCCAGGGGCCCCTCTGAGCACCTGCTCCTGGCTGGCCTGTCCAGCTCAAACAAGCCAAAGTTGCTCTCAGGCCACTTTGAGGCGTTCAGCCATGTCTTCAGAGCAGTTGGCCTGCCCCTCAAGCTTGGGACAAGGGCAGGCAAAGGTTTTTAACCTGTCTTCTTACCAGGAATGTCTTCTTGAGCGCCCCTGGCCTGGTATTCCTGGGCAACAACCTCCGAAATACGAAACATGGGTCTCCGAACGATCGAAAGCTCCCCGTTCACGGAGCACTCGGAGTGCTTCAGAACATAGAACACCCCCACTCCTAGTATCTTGACACCCTGAGAACAGCAGCAAAGAGGGAGAGAAGGAACAAGCATCAGTAGCCTGGAGACACAAAAACTGTCCGATGGCTTGCCAGAGCGTGGGGGCTGCTGCTCTGCGCCCTGCCCACCCCTAGCATGCCGAGGGCAAGATGGGCCACTTGGGAAAGCTTTGGAGAGAAAGCACATACTCCAGACCTTTCTTTCCTCTTGCTCCTCTGCTCTCCTCAAAAATCTCTTTGCACAAGCAACAGCAGAGACAACATTCCTCCCCTCCATACAGGTGGGGGGGAGTGGGTGGCAGGGAGGGGAGCAGGGGGCATTTCCAACAGTGGGCACCAAGTCCTTGGCACTCTATGGCACAGGGATGTCAGGGCCAGGCAAACCGCCAGCCTTTCAGGAGGGGAGGAACAGGACACAAGACCCACCTTGTTCTCTGCCAAGCGCTCTAGAATGTATTCTGAGACGCTGTCCCAAATGCTAACAATCTCTGGAAAGCAAGGCAAAGAGGTATCATGCGCCAAGTCGGCAAGCTCACTACCTTTCAGCACCCCGCTCCCCAGGCAGGTGGCAAGTGCAGGTGAGATGAAACGTACCGCCACCCCAAGCCAAAACACGCAAGGCGCTCCCCAGGACGGCCCTTCCGGACCTCAGCCGCAAGGACACTGCAGGGACGCCTCCGCCCACTTCTAAGCAAGGCTCCTGTCCTTTCAGGTGGCCACGCCAAAGGGCGACCCACCCGCTCGGGAAACGGGGACTAGGTTCCCACAGCAGCGAGAAGACCGTGCAGTGCCTACCCACAGGAGTCACCCACGCTCAGGGCAGCCCCAGCTGCCTCCCCTGCAGGGACCATTTTCACCTCCATTCAACGCCTGCACACACACACGCTCTGCACGGCCACCCGAGCAGCCCCAGCCCTTTCAGCCAGCTGCCAGCTCAGGGCACGCAATCCCCACTGCGAGGCAACCCACGGCTTCTGCCTGCACGTGCCCTGGAAGGCACGGGCAGAGGAAGCTCCTCAGGACAACGAGCCAGCCGGCCCGGCTGCCAAACTCACCCCTGGGCTGCCAACGGTCGAGCGGCCTGCTCTCCCGTGCCACCCACTCGCCCTGTCCAGCCCTCCCCTACAGAGCCCAGCGCTTCCATTGCCTGTCTCGCAGCTCATACCGTCTACAGCCTTACCGTAACGGTTGAGATTCCTGAGCGTTGGAAACATGTCATGCCACAGTTTCGCCATCTTCGCGCCCCCTCGCGCTCAATGGGGCCCTGTAGCAGGAGGGTGACGAGGAAACTTCTCCTCCCAGGAGCCGCCTCCGCCTCCTCCTCTGCACTTCCCCAGGTAGGCTCCAGCGCTGTCGCGCGGCCTCCCTTCGCCCTCTCGGTGCGCTGCAAAGCAGCTCCTCCAGAGAAGAGCGGTGGCGAGAGCAGCCCCAGCACCTGCACGTGCCAAGGCCTCGCAGGGAAGTGTGGGCAGGGCTCGGGGGCCCCGTGGCGGGAGGGGAGCTGTGACTGTGATGCGGCATGTCCCACTGTGAGCCCAGCCCGTGTCACCAAGGGGCTCACAGGCACCCTTACCGTCCAAAGCATTTCTCTTGGGCCCACAGGAGGGGCAATTTCACAGCCCCAGAGCAGCCAGACCGCAAAGGGGTTTCAGCAGGTCTCCGCTCTGACCTCCTGCTGCAAGTGCGGCTGACCAGAGCAGACTTCCCAGGCCCGGGCGCCACTGAGGGGCCACTGGCTCCATGGATTCCCCCACCACCCCGGGCCCCTGGGCCAGTGCTCCACCACCCTTAGGCTACAGCGCTTTTCCCCGTCTCTCATGGCAATTGCCCCCACTGCCACTACTGCCATTGCCCATCCTCCCGCCCCCCCCCACCCGGCACCTCTGGGAAGGCTCTGCCTCCACCCTCTCACCCCCCTCCCGTTAGGCCCCTGCCGCCTGATCCTCTTGCGCCTTCTCTTCTCCCGGCTCAACAGCCCCACGCCCTCAGCCTCTCCTCGCACTGCTGGGCTCCAGCTGCCCACCAGCTCCCAGCCCGCCCCACAACGAACGGCTCCTCCAGGGCCACGCTCCCTTCCTGGTGTCCCTGCCCCCCTGCAGCTCCCCCACGGGCCACAGTCCCCTCAGAGGCGCACCTCCTCTGGCATGAAGCGCCTCCTTCCAAAAGTACCTCTCCAGCCATGTCCCCAGCAACGGCTCCTTGCACGGCTCGCCTTCGCTTCCTTCTGCTTTTCTCCAGAAACACGCCTCTGCACCCTTCTCCTCACGAGTGCCCCTTCGTGTGGCCTCCTGTGGCTCCACGGAGGCCGCCCCCAGCTGCGGGATCTGCGGCCCTGCCGCCGCATGCCCCAGGCAGGGGCCGGGCCTCGGTGCCCCGCTCCTCCCTCCCTCCCTCCCTGCCTGCCTGCCTGCCTGCCTGCCTGCCTGCCCGCCCGCTGCCCCAGCGTTGGGGGAAAGCCTTGCCCGGGCCCTGGGCGGCGCTGCGGGCTCCCTGCTGTGCCCAGAGCCCCCGGCCCCGCACGGGCAGCCCCGAGCAGCACGCCCAGGTGGCACTGCTTGCTGCGCAGTAAGGACTGGTGCCAGGGACTGTCGGGGATGGGGGAGGCCCCACTGCCCGCGGGGAGGCGGGAGGCAGGCAGCGTTGAGCCGGGGCCCGGCAGCCCACCGGGAGCTGGTGGGGGTGTGGGGCAGAGCCATAGCAAGGGAAGGGGCCAGAGTGCAGGAGGCAATCCCAGGTGCCCCTTCCCCGAGCAGAGGGGCCTGGGAGAAGGCAGGGGGTCAGGGCCGGGCCGGGGGCTGGTGGCCGGGTGCTTGGCAGCGCCATGCTGACCTGCTCATGCCAGGGCATGGCTGCTTTGCGCCGATTGCAGGCAGTGTCCCCCCGCGGAGGAGCTGGCCCCTGCTGGCTTCCCCTTGGGCCATGCAGCTGCCTGCCAGTGCTCAAGGTCCCGCCGGGGCTCCAGCGACGCTGGGAGAGGTGCCGAGGGGGCACCGGCTGCTGCTAGCAACGTCCCGGGGACCCCTGAGGCAGTGGCTGGTGCTGAGGGAAGGGCAGCGGGCAAGGAGCCGCAGGCAGCACTTGTTTGACCCATGCGTTGCCTCTGCTTGCAGGCCACACTGCCCAAGGCATTGGGACTTGAGCGCGGCAGCCAGGCGAGGCAGGGCAGCTGCCGCTGAGGCAGCAGAGCCAAGCCCCAAGCCCCTCCGCTCGGTGAGGCTTGGGAAGGGCAGAGCTGGGAGAAGCTGGTGCCCCTCAAACCTCGTTCTCCCAGCAGAGCAGAGGGCACGTAAGGCAGCGCTTTCAGCCAGTGAAAATTGCTGGCTCATGCCTTCCTTTTTCAGAGGCCTGGTTTGCGCAAGGCCAGCGGTGCTGCCTGCCCACCAGTGCCCACCCAGGCTGCGGTCGGAGGAGACCTGCTCCTTGCATTGGTCCCGACCAGAGTTTGGCACCAGAAGACACAGCCCCTGAGGGGGCACCGCAGCACACAAGTGTGGCTTGGCATGCCTGGCTCACCAGCAGAAAGGGACCATGCAGACTAAGGTGGAGTCAATCAGCCAGAACGGAGCACAGAGCAACAATACAGTTGAAAACACAAAGCCTAGCTAAGTGTGTGTGAGGTTCCCCGTGGGGAGCCCCGTGATGCTTCTGGGGAGGCCTTGGGCAGGGAGGTGCCTCCTGCCGAGGCCCCCGGCAGCTGGGATGCCGGCTGCAGGGCTTTCGGCAGCTCCAGCTTCCCTCTTCCTGCCCTGCCAGGGGTGAAGGCCAGGCTGCCTGCAGGGATGGGCTACTGCCGCCCCCAGGCCTCCTGAGGAGGGGCAGTGCAGCCCCAAAACCGCCTTGCAAAGCCGGCAGCCCTGGGCGTGGGCTGAGGTGGGTGCCAGGGTGCACGCTGGAGCGCAGACTCTGGGATCCACAGGCCTCCAAGGCCAGGGCCTGCAGGGCCAGGGCAGGGATGACGAGGCTCTGGGGCTCTGACCCTGCAAGAGAGACCGCAGGAACACCTTGTGCCGGCCCTGGGCTGAGAGCAGAGGGGAGCAGGAGGCTTCGTGGCCTCCACGCCCCAAACCAACAGCAAATTTGTGCCCAAAAGCTCTCAGAGGAGGCTTCAGTCCCGGTCAGCTGCCCGTGTCCTGCACTGATTTCGTATGCTCAAACCTTGTGATGGGCAGAAGGCAACATGCTTGTACCCCAAGGCAGCCCCCTTTAGTGGCCAAGCCAAGGACCTGCTCTTAGCATCACTGCAGGAGTAACCGTCTAATTAAAGGCTTGCAATTAGCCCACCTCCAATTAGTGCACAGCAACTCAAACAAAGGGTCTTCTTAAAGGACAAGTCTCCTTAATGCAACCTAAATGGTCCTACGTTCCCTGTGCAGGGGCGACCCTTCTAAATCCCCCACCGCCAAGGCTGCGGCGCGCATGGGCATGGGCATTGGCTTCAGGGTCCCAGCTCCTTCCTCAGTGGGAGGCGGCTGCTGCTGGTGGCTTCCTCCATCGCGTAGTTGGGCTGACACTATTAAGCCTGCTCCTAATAGGCTCTCTTAAGGCTAATAATGTGGCATACATAGCCAACAAATGCTAGAAGGAGTCACCAAAACTAAAGCAGCACTTTAAAATGCAACTCCTACATTTAGCATCGAGGAAATAAGCCCCTCCACCTTACTCCCAATTTGACACTCTCGGGAGAGTGCTTTAGGGGATGCTAATGCGTGTTTTGCCCTTCCTTGCTCCAACACGGGTCAGGCTCAGCACAGTGGAGAGGGAAAGACTCTGGCGGGGCGGAGGGGGTGGGGTGCGAGCTTTGTGCTCGCCCAGGGCCCTGCACTGGCCCCCTCCTCTGTCCTGCCCCTGAACATCCCAGACTACGTTGGCTACAGTCGCCTGCTCCTTGCCAGGCCTTTGTGTTGACTCTGATGAGCCTTTGGGCGTTTCATGTCACTCTAGGAGCTGGAAGAGAGCCTGCCTCATGACACGGGGTTGCAAGGAGAGCCACTGGCCGTGGAAGAGGACTGCTTGCCTGGCCTCGCTCAGGAGTCCCATCCTGCCCACCCCGGGCATCTCTCTCTTTCCTGCCCGCTGACACGGTCTTTCTCCGGAGGGAAGCAGTGAGGCTACATCTCCGCACAGTGCTGGGTGGCCTGGGGAAGGCTGGGCACATGCCAAGCGGGGAGCTGGACACAGGTCTCCACCGAGTGCTGTCGGGGGGCTGGCACCGGTGCCTGGGGCACGTGTGCTCCAGGCACTTCCCAAATAAGCTCCACCGGTGCGGCCTCCTCTTCACCTGGATGTTGAGTTCCAGGGCCTCCTGCCACGCCTCCTCCAGCAGGAACAGGGCCTGCGCAGGCGTACTGCTTTCCTGCCCTTCAGCCTGCTCCTGGTTGCTGGGGAATGCAGGTGTGCGGGCATGTCCGGGTGTCCTGCCTCATTTCAGCAGGGTCACTTGCTCCTGCTGGTTCCTTCTGTGGCCCCACCTGGCCTCACAGAGCCCCACATCCTGCCCGTCAACCCCAAGGGGGACGCAAGGCCCTCAGCTCACCCAAGAGAGAACCCCCAACCTCCCTCTGCTCGTCCACCCACCCGCCTCAGCATATAGCACGGCCCAAGGCCCATCCCTGGGCCCTGGCACTGTCACGGTCCCTCTCCTGACCACAGGACCCACTGGCGCTGGTGAGTGCCCAAGCAGTTAGGCCGCTGTCTTTTCTCCCACGGCCAGTGACTTGCAGGGCTGTGCAGGACCCAGGAGTCCTGCTGGCCTGTCCCTCCATAACGTACCAGGGGCAGGGAGTCGCAGAGCTGCACCTCGGAGGTGCTCTGGGGCCTAGCAAGTGCAGGGGACCGGAGGGGGCCTGGGAGCATGCCTGGGGCCACTGGCACATCAGGACAGGGCAGGAGCCCAGGAGGGAGAATCCAAGCACACGGGTAGCAGGCCCGGCCGGCCCTGCCGAGCTCCACTGGGTTGAAGAGCGGCCCAGCAGGGGCTGTGCAGGGCGGGGAAATGGGGACTGCTCCCCAGCCTCACAGCCCCAGCCTGCGGGGCTGAGGGGCTGCCCTGGCCCACAGGGCCCTGGCACACGCGTTTGCACATGGGAAGGGAGGCATCTGCACCTCCAGGCAGCAGTCAGCGGCTGGCAGGGTAGGGAGACTACGGGCCCTGCGGCAGATGAGCAGAGCCCGTGGGAGCACAAGGAGCAGCCAAGGGCTGACGGAGGCCCAGGGACAAGCACGGCTCATCCCAGCTTTGCCTGCCTGGAGAGCCCTGCAGCTGCAGCAAAAAGCCAGGCATCTGCGCTCCCAGGTGGCCGGCCGCACCGCTCCACCCCACAGCAACTCCCTCCTTTGCCCTTCACCCTTCCCCATGCAACCCTGAGAAGGGCTCCAGCGTCCCTGCACACCAGCCCTCAGAGCACCCCTGGGGCTGTGGGCACGTCAGGTGCAGCTGTGTCCTGGCCACCATGGTGTGCACCGTGCAGTGTCTCTGTGCGTGTGGAGAGCGCGGGCGCGTGTGCGGATGCGTGTGCAGCGTCAATGGTGTGCCGGGCTGGCGCACGTGCACTGTGCAGGTGCAGGCCTGGCTGTGCGGGAGGGTCTTGGTGAGTGAGAGGTGTGAGCTGTGTGCGTAGCCGTCCTGTGGAAGGTAATGAAGGAAGGGGCATGTGTCTGTGCGTGTGTCTGTGCGCTGTGCTGAGAACGGGTTAGGCGGTGGTGTGCATGCACGTGCACTCTGTGGCGCGCGTGCCTGCATGCTGCGGCCCGTGTGTGGGCGATATTCTGTTCAGGCTCTACAAAATAACTGGAGGAGCACGTGGGTTTGTACAGCTCTTCCTTTCATCTTTCAGGAGCACGCTTCCAGACTTCGCCGCAATAGTCACGTTTCCTCTGCACCACCAGCAAGTCCTGGTCCCTTTCCCTTTGAGCCTGGAGAGTCATCCGCTGCCCAGGGCTAGGGCATGGAAAAGGAACCGTTTGGTTTCAGGCACAGGCAGAAGGGCACGGAAATGCTGCAGGCCTAGCGCAGGGCACATCTTCTGGCCTCTGCCTCTGCTGGCATTCCTATGCTTTCTTGGATGGGCGAGGGGCCCCCTGGGGTGCGAGGCAAGGACATGACCACATGACTACCACGGGCAGGTAATCAGCCTGCACAGGAGTCAGGCGCGGGATGAGACTTTGGCCCAAACTGGCATCAAAGCACACGGCAAGGCCTCCACGTGTGGAGACTTGGGGAGGCAAGGACGGAGCGTGCCTTTGGAAAAGGGAGAGCCAAAGCGTCGCTCCAGGAATCCTGTCACCTTGGGTAGCCCCCGTGTTCTGGTCCCACCTGGGAATCCTACCCCTGAGAGCCCAACACCTGCCCCTGGGCTGGAAGGCTGCCTGCTCCCAGGCCACAGCCTCCAAAGCCTGTTGCTCTCCCTCGACGGGTGCCAGCAAAAGACCCCCCCCCTCCCCTCCTCTGGGCTCCTCCTGGGTGTGGAAGGAAGGCCAGTGCAGGGGAAGGCAAAACAGCACCCCCAGCTGGAGAAATTTACCAGAGGAAGCGCTTCTCTTGGGAATTCCTCTGCCGATTCAGCTCTACCCTCTGCTTCCACTCTTCCCGACGCGCTTGGTAAGTCTCCAAGACTTGCAGGGTGTGGCTTGCTCGTACAGAAAGCTGCCTGCAAGAGCAGGGAAAAAGTTCCCTCTCCCCTTCTGGCTGAGGCCCTCCTGCCTCTCCCCTCCACCAGCCCCTGCACACCCGCTCCCGCTGGCGGTGCCCGCAGCCTTCAACTTGCCCCATGCAGCTTGGGGCTGCCTGGCATCGGGGCCTTGCCCAAGGCATTGCCACGTCAACAGAAATCAGGGGACACCATACCCAGCCCCATGGCTCAGGAAATGCGCTTCCTCACACCTCGGACAGGTGCTGCCACTGCACCTTTCCAGGCCGGGGCTGGGGTCGGGGCCCGGGCCCGGGCCCGGGCACACTTACTCTTTGTGCAGCCGCGGCAGTCTCTCGGGCTTCCTCTTCTCTGCTCGGGGCACGAAGGCAGCAGTGCTCGCCTCTTTCCCAAGCGGGGGCCCTGGTGAGGCTGGCCGAACCTCCGGCAGTGGTTCAGCATGCCGCCAAGCCTGCGTTGGCGCCAGAGGACAACTCTGAAGCTGCTTCTCACCTCCCTCACGTGCTCTCAACTCTCAGCACGGGGAGAAGCCAGCCACTACAGGGCCTGTGCGTCCCCCCAGCACACTTGTGTCTGCTTTGCCCTCAGAAAGCCCCATGAGGAGCACAGCGCCAGGCAGGGACCCTGCACTCGTAGCCTGGCCACGCTTCACCACACTTCCCTGCTGGCCCCTCTGCTTACCTGTGCTGCCTTGTGCTGATGCCCGCAAGCAGGAATTGCAGTTCGAGGTCTGCCTTGAGCAGGTCCTTCCTGCTTGCCGTCCTCTTCCGCCTTAGAGGAGCTCTCCCGAATTGTCTGCAGCCGGCTAAAAACACACAAGCCGCGTGAGCTGATTGGAGTTCCGGGTGAGGCTGTTCTGCATCTTGCGCTCACAAGCGGCTCGGGGCCAGCCTCTGCAGCACAAGGCAGTTCTGCTGGAGCATTTGGTGTAGCTGAGTCCTTGCGTTCATGTCAACAGTGAGGAAAGAAAGCCTTGAGCTGCAGCACTGGCAGCGGGCCCAGGAGGCCCTAAGGAAAGCTCGGGATGCCCCGGTGTGGGCCCTCTCTGGGTGGCACAAGGGGAAAACCAATGCCGTTTGCAGCACCCAGAGCCTGCAGAGACCACTAGCCACCTCCTGCCAAAGGCACTGAAGTCAGGGACGTGCTCAGAAAGACTCTGTTTTGGGGTGAAACGGGACTATTAGTGGGGGAGCCACTGTCGGGGAAGGAGGAAGTGTACTAGGCACACAAGCAAGCCCGGCATGTAGTTCTCTCTGGTATGTAGTTCTCTCTGGCACTCCTCCTGTGCCAGACAACCGCCACACCCCTGCCCCTGCCACCCCAGCCCAACAACCTTCGGAAGAAATTCACAGGCATTACGTCCAACCTAAAAAGCAGGGAAAACAGACCCTACTCTCTGCTGCTGGGGCAGGGGCTTCTGACTTTCACATTCCTCTGAGAAGTGCTCTCATTCCCACTGCAACCAAAGGAGGGCCCTTCACACCCATAGGGGAGCAGAAAAACACCCGCCACTGCTGCAGTACTTCTTGCATCAACGCCAGTCCCTGGGACACCACTTGACAACCTCACAGACTTCATACCCACAGAGCGTACAGAAACAGAAACAGCTCCCTCCCTCCCAGAAGCCCAAAAGCACACGGCCACCCGCATGCTTTGCTCCAAGAGCCTCACCTGGCAGCTGGCTTGTTTCCCCTGCTTTCCCATGCCTTTCCTCCCTTCCAGCTGGCCCCAGAGAACGGGGGTGGAGAAAGCCTTTCTCGAGACAGGAGGCGCCCACCACAAGCACTGCCTGGAAGTAGCAAGGCAGAGGAGGCTCCTCAGCAAGCATCGTTCTTTGTCACCATTTGAACAAGAAGGACAGGCAGCTGTGCTCCAGCATCGGACCAAAGAGCCCAATTCCCTTGGAGCTTTGCTCCCAAGCAGGTCTTAGGCCCTTGCTGGCGCACGATCGCGTCCAGCCTTTCCTTTCTGCAGGGCAGTCTTCTGCCCTAGAGTTCTGTGCTGCTTCTACTGCTTTCTCTAGCCCTTAGGCTTCAAAAAGGGGACATGGCTGGCAGGTCCTGGGGACCTCATGCTACTCTCTCCTTTGGCGTGGCTGCAGGCTGGAGGGCAGAGTGTCACACGAGAAGGGGAACAGATTCCTGCCCATCTCTAAGGCGCTCACATGCACAGACTTGCAAGCTAGAGCAGGGCCCCGAGTGCCAGGGCAAAGTGCCCCTCAGCAGTGGCAGCTGCAGTTGGAGCTGCACAACTGCCCCGAGAGCCCCTTCCAGGAGGAGTGCCCCCAGATCTGTCGTGATGAGCAAAGAGAGGCACAGGAGAAGCAGGCCACTAGGCCAGGCACGGCATGTTAAGCTTGCCTCCAGCCCCTCCGCTGCACAGGACAAAAGGAAAACAAACACACCTCTCTCACCAGCCAGCTGGCACTTTACCTTTTCCCTCAGTCTGCTTGTTCTGCTCCCTGTCTTTTGCCGGCCCGCCTTTGGCAGCCTCCCGACACCCTCCGGAGGAAGATGCTGGTCGCACAGGCACAGGCGTGATGACCTCACCCTCACTCCTGGAAACAAGAAAGGGACGAGAGAGACGCTGACAGCAGAGCCTTGCAGAAACCTCCTCTACATGCTTGCCCTCCATCTAGAAAGAGAAAGTCACCAAAAGACTTGTTGGCCGCCCTTCACGTTGCAGTCGGACAGAGTCTACGCAAGAAACAACCCCTTCAAAGAGCTCCAAGAGCACAAGGTCACCCTCAGCCTTTTCTCCAAGAGCCTCACCTGGCAGGCAACTTCCTTCCTTTGCTTTTCCACTCCTCCTGCTTTCTCCCCCCAGCACCAGGTGACGCAGGTGGCAAAGGCCTTTCTTGAGCAAGCAGGCACGCAGCAGGAGCACTCCCTGCAGGCAGGAAAGGAGAAGGCTCTGCAGAAAGCGTCTTTGGGAGCACTTGGTCCAGAAGGACAGGCAGATCTGCTCCAGCACCGCATCAAACAGCCTGATCCCCCGGGAGCCGCGCTCTCTAAGAGCTCTTGCTCCCTAGCACGTCCTTGGCACACCTTAGCAGCCTCTTAGCAGTCCACCTTAGCAGCCTCTTAGCAGTCCTCTCCAGGCAATCTTGCTCCCCACCTTCACACGCCCGGCATCCGCCAGAGAGGCAGACCCCCTCCAGCACTGACACCTCGGGCCCAAATGTCCTAAAGCGAAAGAGGAGCTTGCGCTGGCCACCAGGGCGCAGCACCCCGGGGCAAAACTCTCCCAGGCAGCACATCCTGACCAGGGCTCCAACCACCTACCTACTGCCGAGGACCAACGGAACAAACACGCGCACACACACAAACACACGCCCGCCTGCACACCCTCCTCTCGCTCGCCAGTCACCTGTGGCCTGACCTTTTCCGTCCGCCCGCTCTTCCTCTTTCGGGCGTGTCCGGGATCCCTTGCAGGAAGAGGCCACTTGCTGCTTCTCACGGGGAAGCTTCAACTCAAATCTGGAAATGACAAGACGCCACGGTGAAGAGAAGGCACCACTTCCCCTTTGCCTCCTGCCGGCCTTGTACTCAGAAAGAAGGCCTTTCGGGGCACGTGGGGCCCTCCAGGCTCACCCAAGACATGCTTAGGTCACAAACACAGGCCCTGTATGGATCGGGTGCCTTCCACACGATGCCTTTCCTCGGCCAGCCACACACAGCACATTCGGGAACCTTGGCTTTTGGAAGCCTCACCCACGAGAAAGAGACCAGTCACAGGAAAATGTGGCCCCCATTCCTCTCTAGGCCTAAGATTGGTTAGCAGTGCCAAACACCGCCACTATTGCCTGTTCCACCCTGGGGAGACCCCCAGAGTCCCAAGTACTTGCAGACAGCAAGCTAGGAAAGAGTTGCTCCGCAGCAAGTCCTTCCTGAGGAGACAAGCTCCAGCAGGACGCTGCTACCAAGCACGAGCTGAGAAGCAAACGTACCGTGGCAACATGAAGACGCTTCTGGGACCCATGCGGAAAGCCGCGCTCCTTCTTCCTTTTACCACCAGGTGTCTCGTCCCTGGCGTCTGAAACAGACACCGAGGTACGTGAGAGCATGCCAGCGCCATTACTGCCTTGCTCCTAAAGGCAGCAAATCTTTCTTGGGCTCAGGGAAGATGCTGCCCCTGGGACACCCTGAAACAAAGCTGTCTTTCCAAATACTAGCCCTCAACGAGGAAAGCAGAAGATGCCCAGCTCAGAGTGCAGAAGGAGGAACACTGTTGCCAGGCGCTTTGCAAGGGCGAGACTCAAGACGGTCAAGGAGGACGCTCCTTCTCTCTGCCTGCAGACATCAGGCACAGGAGAAGGCGTGTGGTTCGCCAGGGTTTCTGCAGGCTGGCGTTTTGCCTCTGGAAGGTCTTGCTCTGCCCCTTCTTGGAAAGACAACTCCTGGCTCAGGCGTGCTCTTAGCCCCACAGTGTCTCCAAGCATTCACATGCTTGCATCCATCGCGTGGAAGAGCAGAAAGAGCCGGCCCTTGCTCGGCCTCTGCCCGGTGGCTAAGACCTGCGGGTGCCAACTCCCTCATGGGGGTGCAAGCAGCTGGGCAGGGCCTGATGAGGGATCTTTGGGAACACAGCCTGACCCAAAGGCCCTGGCCCTGGCCCAGAGAACACGCTAGGCAGAGCCCCCCAAGACAGCAGCAGAGAGAAGGAAGAGACAGGCCCGGGAACCAGTGGCTGGGCTACAGCCTTCTTGCATCTCTCTGAGCAAATCTGCTGGCCCTCTGCAGGAGCGAGCCCTTCAGCTCTGACTGCTTTCACATCGCAGCTGCCTAAGGACACCTGGCAGCTTGCGCTCAAGGACAGGGCCCCACGAGAGAGCTGGGGAAGGGCGTTGGGCTGGCGCAAGGAGACATGCCAAGCAGCGGGCGGATGCACGCGTGGCCCAGAAGAGCCTCGCTCATGCCGCAAGGGCCTCCAGGGGCCCTGGGAAGGCCTGATTAGCGCCAGAGTCATCGACTTACCCCCAGCAGAGCTTCTAGCAGCTTTCCAGTGCCATCCATGCTGAGGAGGAAGTCGTCATAAAACCTCATTGTCACTTCCTTCTTCCGTACAGAAAGAATGCCAATGCCCTTGAAGACAAAGTCCACGTCCTGTCTTTTTGACATGGCCCAGAAGAACGCCATCGCGGTCTCATGTATGGAACACTGCACCGTTGTCAAAGGCATGCGGGCACACACGGAGAGATTCTTGTACTGCAGAGGGACTATTCTTACGTCACCTAGACCGCAGCAAAAGACGAACAACGTCACCTCGGCAGCAGGCTCCAAGAACAAGGGGACAAGACTTTCTGGCAAGACGCTGCTGCTACAGAGCAGGCTCTTGAATCCCCTGCTGCAGCGCCTAGGAGCGGTTTATGGAGTCCCTCCTGGGAAGAGGCCGAGCACTCTGCAAACTCACGGGCTCAGGGGGGCAGCAGTCATTTGGCCAGGGCAGGAAGCAAAAGAAGAAAACTAACCATCCCGTAGGAACCCTTGACCGGAGGGCAGGACAAGGCGGGCAGATGGGTGCAGGGCCCACGACAAAGGGCCCGGCGCCACGCCATTGTGCCCTCTGGCTAAGCCGATGCCACGTCGATAGATACAAGGGCGAAGCAAAGTGCAAGGACGGCACCGCAGCCCGTAAGGACCATTCGGCCCCTCTGGCCCTTGGTAGCCAGCAAAAGTCTCCCTGCGCTGCTGGGGCCAGCGGCCTATCCCTCCCACGCACCCCGCTGCAGGCGTATTACTAGCAAAGCACACCCAGGGGCCCCTCTGAGCACCTGCTCCTGGCTGGCCTGTCCAGCTCAAACAAGCCAAAGTTGCTCTCAGGCCACTTTGAGGCGTTCAGCCATGTCTTCAGAGCAGTTGGCCTGCCCCTCAAGCTTGGGGCAAGGGCAGGCAAAGGTTTTTAACCTGTCTTCTTACCAGGAATGTCTTCTTGAGCGCCCCTGGCCTGGTATTCCTGGGCAACAACCTCCGAAATACGAAACATGGGTCTCCGAACGATCGAAAGCTCCCCGTTCACGGAGCACTCGGAGTGCTTCAGAACATAGAACACCCCCACTCCTAGTATCTTGACACCCTGAGAACAGCAGCAAAGAGGGAGAGAAGGAACAAGCATCAGTAGCCTGGAGACACAAAAACTGTCCGATGGCTTGCCAGAGCGTGGGGGCTGCTGCTCTGCGCCCTGCCCACCCCTAGCATGCCGAGGGCAAGATGGGCCACTTGGGAAAGCTTTGGAGAGAAAGCACATACTCCAGACCTTTCTTTCCTCTTGCTCCTCTGCTCTCCTCAAAAATCTCTTTGCACAAGCAACAGCAGAGACAACATTCCTCCCCTCCATACAGGTGGGGGTGGGGGGGTGGCGGGGAGGGGAGCAGGGGGCATTTCCAACAGTGGGCACCAAGTCCTTGGCACTCTATGGCACAGGGATGTCAGGGCCAGGCAAACCGCCAGCATTTCAGGAGGGGAGGAACAGGACACAAGACCCACCTTGTTCTCTGCCAAGCGCTCTAGAATGTATTCTGAGACGCTGTCCCAAATGCTAACAATCTCTGGAAAGCAAGGCAAAGAGGTATCATGCGCCAAGTCGGCAAGCTCACTACCTTTCAGCACCCCGCTCCCCAGGCAGGTGGCAAGTGCAGGTGAGATGAAACGTACCGCCACCCCAAGCCAAAACACGCAAGGCGCTCCCCAGGACGGCCCTTCCGGACCTCAGCCGCAAGGACACTGCAGGGACGCCTCCGCCCACTTCTAAGCAAGGCTCCTGTCCTTTCAGGTGGCCATGCCAAAGGGCGACCCACCCGCTCGGGAAACGGGGACTAGGTTCCCACAGCAGCGAGAAGACCGTGCAGTGCCTACCCACAGGAGTCACCCACGCTCAGGGCAGCCCCAGCTGCCTCCCCTGCAGGGACCATTTTCACCTCCATTCAACGCCTGCACACACACACGCTCTGCACGGCCACCCGAGCAGCCCCAGCCCTTTCAGCCAGCTGCCAGCTCAGGGCACGCAATCCCCACTGCGAGGCAACCCACGGCTTCTGCCTGCACGTGCCCTGGAAGGCACGGGCAGAGGAAGCTCCTCAGGACAACGAGCCAGCCGGCCCGGCTGCCAAACTCACCCCTGGGCTGCCAACGGTCGAGCGGCCTGCTCTCCCGTGCCACCCACTCGCCCTGTCCAGCCCTCCCCTACAGAGCCCAGCGCTTCCATTGCCTGTCTCGCAGCTCATACCGTCTACAGCCTTACCGTAACGGTTGAGATTCCTGAGCGTTGGAAACATGTCATGCCACAGTTTCGCCATCTTCGCGCCCCCTCGCGCTCAATGGGGCCCTGTAGCAGGAGGGTGACGAGGAAACTTCTCCTCCCAGGAGCCGCCTCCGCCTCCTCCTCTGCACTTCCCCAGGTAGGCTCCAGCGCTGTCGCGCGGCCTCCCTTCGCCCTCTCGGTGCGCTGCAAAGCAGCTCCTCCAGAGAAGAGCGGTGGCGAGAGCAGCCCCAGCACCTGCACGTGCCAAGGCCTCGCAGGGAAGTGTGGGCAGGGCTCGGGGGCCCCGTGGCGGGAGGGGAGCTGTGACTGTGATGCGGCATGTCCCACTGTGAGCCCAGCCCGTGTCACCAAGGGGCTCACAGGCACCCTTACCGTCCAAAGCATTTCTCTTGGGCCCACAGGAGGGGCAATTTCACAGCCCCAGAGCAGCCAGACCGCAAAGGGGTTTCAGCAGGTCTCCGCTCTGACCTCCTGCTGCAAGTGCGGCTGACCAGAGCAGACTTCCCAGGCCCGGGCGCCACTGAGGGGCCACTGGCTCCATGGATTCCCCCACCACCCCGGGCCCCTGGGCCAGTGCTCCACCACCCTTAGGCTACAGCGCTTTTCCCCGTCTCTCATGGCAATTGCCCCCACTGCCACTACTGCCATTGCCCATCCTCCCGGCCCCCCCCACCCGGCACCTCTGGGAAGGCTCTGCCTCCACCCTCTCACCCCCCTCCCGTTAGGCCCCTGCCGCCTGATCCTCTTGCGCCTTCTCTTCTCCCGGCTCAACAGCCCCACGCCCTCAGCCTCTCCTCGCACTGCTGGGCTCCAGCTGCCCACCAGCTCCCAGCCCGCCCCACAACGAACGGCTCCTCCAGGGCCACGCTCCCTTCCTGGTGTCCCTGCCCCCCTGCAGCTCCCCCACGGGACACAGTCCCCTCAGAGGCGCACCTCCTCTGGCATGAAGCGCCTCCTTCCAAAAGTACCTCTCCAGCCATGTCCCCAGCAACGGCTCCTTGCACGGCTCGCCTTCGCTTCCTTCTGCTTTTCTCCAGAAACACGCCTCTGCACCCTTCTCCTCACGAGTGCCCCTTCGTGTGGCCTCCTGTGGCTCCACGGAGGCCGCCCCCAGCTGCGGGATCTGCGGCCCTGCCGCCGCATGCCCCAGGCAGGGGCCGGGCCTCAGTGCCCCGCTCCTCCCTCCCTCCCTCCCTGCCTGCCTGCCTGCCTGCCTGCCCGCCCGCTGCCCCAGCGTTGGGGGAAAGCCTTGCCCGGGCCCTGGGCGGCGCTGCGGGCTCCCTGCTGTGCCCAGAGCCCCCGGCCCCGCACGGGCAGCCCCGAGCAGCACGCCCAGGTGGCACTGCTTGCTGCGCAGTAAGGACTGGTGCCAGGGACTGTCGGGGATGGGGGAGGCCCCGCTGCCCGCGGGGAGGCGGGAGGCAGGCAGCGTTGAGCCGGGGCCCGGCAGCCCACCGGGAGCTGGTGGGGGTGTGGGGCAGAGCCATAGCAAGGGAAGGGGCCAGAGTGCAGGAGGCAATCCCAGGTGCCCCTTCCCCGAGCAGAGGGGCCTGGGAGAAGGCAGGGGGTCAGGGCCGGGCCGGGGGCTGGTGGCCGGGTGCTTGGCAGCGCCATGCTGACCTGCTCATGCCAGGGCATGGCTGCTTTGCGCCGATTGCAGGCAGTGTCCCCCCGCGGAGGAGCTGGCCCCTGCTGGCTTCCCCTTGGGCCATGCAGCTGCCTGCCAGTGCTCAAGGTCCCGCCGGGGCTCCAGCGACGCTGGGAGAGGTGCTGAGGGGGCACCGGCTGCTGCTAGCAACTTCCCGGGGACCCCTGAGGCAGTGGCTGGTGCTGAGGGAAGGGCAGCGGGCAAGGAGCCGCAGGCAGCACTTGTTTGACCCATGCGTTGCCTCTGCTTGCAGGCCACACTGCCCAAGGCATTGGGACTTGAGCGCGGCAGCCAGGCGAGGCAGGGCAGCTGCCGCTGAGGCAGCAGAGCCAAGCCCCAAGCCCCTCCGCTCGGTGAGGCTTGGGAAGGGCAGAGCTGGGAGAAGCTGGTGCCCCTCAAACCTCGTTCTCCCAGCAGAGCAGAGGGCACGTAAGGCAGCGCTTTCAGCCAGTGAAAATTGCTGGCTCATGCCTTCCTTTTTCAGAGGCCTGGTTTGCGCAAGGCCAGCGGTGCTGCCTGCCCACCAGTGCCCACCCAGGCTGCGGTCGGAGGAGACCTGCTCCTTGCATTGGTCCCGACCAGAGTTCGGCACCAGAAGACACAGCCCCTGAGGGGGCACCGCAGCACACAAGTGTGGCTTGGCATGCCTGGCTCACCAGCAGAAAGGGACCATGCAGACTAAGGTGGAGTCAATCAGCCAGAACGGAGCACAGAGCAACAATACAGTTGAAAACACAAAGCCTAGCTAAGTGTGTGTGAGGTTCCCCGTGGGGAGCCCCGTGATGCTTCTGGGGAGGCCTTGGGCAGGGAGGTGCCTCCTGCCGAGGCCCCCGGCAGCTGGGATGCCGGCTGCAGGGCTTTCGGCAGCTCCAGCTTCCCTCTTCCTGCCCTGCCAGGGGTGAAGGCCAGGCTGCCTGCAGGGATGGGCTACTGCCGCCCTCAGGCCTCCTGAGGAGGGGCAGTGCAGCCCCAAAACCGCCTTGCAAAGCCGGCAGCCCTGGGCGTGGGCTGAGGTGGGTGCCAGGGTGCACGCTGGAGCGCAGACTCTGGGATCCACAGGCCTCCAAGGCCAGGGCCTGCAGGGCCAGGGCAGGGATGACGAGGCTGTGGGGCTCTGACCCTGCAAGAGAGACCGCAGGAACACCTTGTGCTGGCCCTGGGCTGAGAGCAGAGGGGAGCAGGAGGCTTCGTGGCCTCCACGCCCCAAACCAACAGCAAATTTGTGCCCAAAAGCTCTCAGAGGAGGCTTCAGTCCCGGTCAGCTGCCCGTGTCCTGCACTGATTTCGTATGCTCAAACCTTGTGATGGGCAGAAGGCAACATGCTTGTACCCCAAGGCAGCCCCCTTTAGTGGCCAAGCCAAGGACCTGCTCTTAGCATCACTGCAGGAGTAACCGTCTAATTAAAGGCTTGCAATTAGCCCACCTCCAATTAGTGCACAGCAACTCAAACAAAGGGTCTTCTTAAAGGACAAGTCTCCTTAATGCAACCTAAATGGTCCTACGTTCCCTGTGCAGGGGCGACCCTTCTACATCCCCCACCGCCAAGACTGCGGCGCGCATGGGCATGGGCATTGGCTTCAGGGTCCCAGCTCCTTCCTCAGTGGGAGGCGGCTGCTGCTGGTGGCTTCCTCCATCGCATAGTTGGGCTGACACTATTAAGCCTGCTCCTAATAGGCTCTCTTAAGGCTAATAATGTGGCATACATAGCCAACAAATGCTAGAAGGAGTCACCAAAACTAAAGCAGCACTTTAAAATGCAACTCCTACATTTAGCATCGAGGAAATAAGCCCCTCCACCTTACTCCCAATTTGACACTCTCGGGAGAGTGCTTTAGGGGATGCTAATGCGTGTTTTGCCCTTCCTTGCTCCAACACGGGTCAGGCTCAGCACAGTGGAGAGGGAAAGACTCTGGCGGGGCGGAGGGGGTGGGGTGCGAGCTTTGTGCTCGCCCAGGGCCCTGCACTGGCCCCCTCCTCTGTCCTGCCCCTGAACATCCCAGACTACGTTGGCTACAGTCGCCTGCTCCTTGCCAGGCCTTTGTGTTGACTCTGATGAGCCTTTGGGCGTTTCATGTCACTCTAGGAGCTGGAAGAGAGCCTGCCTCATGACACGGGGTTGCAAGGAGAGCCACTGGCTGTGGAAGAGGACTGCTTGCCTGGCCTCGCTCAGGAGTCCCATCCTGCCCACCCCGGGCATCTCTCTCTTTCCTGCCCGCTGACACGGTCTTTCTCCGGAGGGAAGCAGTGAGGCTACACCTCCGCACAGTGCTGGGTGGCCTGGGGAAGGCCGGGCACATGCCAAGCGGGGAGCTGGACACAGGTCTCCAGCGAGTGCTGTCGGGGGGCTGGCACCGGTGCCTGGGGCACGTGTGCTCCAGGCACTTCCCAAATAAGCTCCACTGGTGCGGCCTCCTCTTCACCTGGATGTTGAGTTCCAGGGCCTCCTGCCACGCCTCCTCCAGCAGGAACAGGGCCTGCGCAGGCGTACTGCTTTCCTGCCCTTCAGCCTGCTCCTGGTTGCTGGGGAATGCAGGTGTGCGGGCATGTCCGGGTGTCCTGCCTCATTTCAGCAGGGTCACTTGCTCCTGCTGGTTCCTTCTGTGGCCCCCACCTGGCCTCACAGAGCCCCACATCCTGCCCGTCAACCCCAAGGGGGACGCAAGGCCCTCAGCTCACCCAAGAGAGAACCCCCAACCTCCCTCTGCTCGTCCACCCACCCGCCTCAGCATATAGCACGGCCCAAGGCCCATCCCTGGGCCCTGGCACTGTCACGGTCCCTCTCCTGACCACAGGACCCACTGGCGCTGGTGAGTGCCCAAGCAGTTAGGCCGCTGTCTTTTCTCCCACGGCCAGTGACTTGCAGGGCTGTGCAGGACCCAGGAGTCCTGCTGGCCTGTCCCTCCATAACGTACCAGGGGCAGGGAGTCGCAGAGCTGCACCTCGGAGGTGCTCTGGGGCCTAGCAAGTGCAGGGGACCGGAGGGGGCCTGGGAGCATGCCTGGGGCCACTGGCACATCAGGACAGGGCAGGAGCCCAGGAGGGAGAATCCAAGCACACGGGTAGCAGGCCCGGCCGGCCCTGCCGAGCTCCACTGGGTTGAAGAGCGGCCCAGCAGGGGCTGTGCAGGGCGGGGAAATGGGGACTGCTCCCCAGCCTCACAGCCCCAGCCTGCGGGGCTGAGGGGCTGCCCTGGCCCACAGGGCCCTGGCACACGCGTTTGCACATGGGAAGGGAGGCATCTGCACCTCCAGGCAGCAGTCAGCGGCTGGCAGGGTAGGGAGACTACGGGCCCTGCGGCAGATGAGCAGAGCCCGTGGGAGCACAAGGAGCAGCCGAGGGCTGACGGAGGCCCAGGGACAAGCACGGCTCATCCCAGCTTTGCCTGCCTGGAGAGCCCTGCAGCTGCAGCAAAAAGCCAGGCATCTGCACTCCCAGGTGGCCGGCCGCACCGCTCCACCCCACAGCAACTCCCTCCTTTGCCCTTCACCCTTCCCCATGCAACCCTGAGAAGGGCTCCAGCGTCCCTGCACACCAGCCCTCAGAGCACCCCTGGGGCTGTGGGCACGTCAGGTGCAGCTGTGTCCTGGCCACCATGGTGTGCACCGTGCAGTGTCTCTGTGCGTGTGGAGAGCGCGGGCGCGTGTGCGGATGCGTGTGCAGCGTCAATGGTGTGCCGGGCTGGCGCACGTGCACTGTGCAGGTGCAGGCCTGGCTGTGCGGGAGGGTCTTGGTGAGTGAGAGGTGTGAGCTGTGTGCGTAGCCGTCCTGTGGAAGGTAATGAAGGAAGGGGCATGTGTCTGTGCGTGTGTCTGTGCGCTGTGCTGAGAACGGGTTAGGCGGTGGTGTGCATGCACGTGCACTCTGTGGCGCGCGTGCCTGCATGCTGTGGCCTGTGTGTGGGCGATATTCTGTTCAGGCTCTACAAAATAACTGGAGGAGCACGTGGGTTTGTACAGCTCTTCCTTTCATCTTTCAGGAGCACGCTTCCAGACTTCGCCGCAATAGTCACGTTTCCTCTGCACCACCAGCAAGTCCTGGTCCCTTTCCCTTTGAGCCTGGAGAGTCATCCGCTGCCCAGGGCTAGGGCATGGAAAAGGAACCGTTTGGTTTCAGGCACAGGCAGAAGGGCACGGAAATGCTGCAGGCCTAGCGCAGGGCACATCTTCTGGCCTCTGCCTCTGCTGGCATTCCTATGCTTTCTCGGATGGGCGAGGGGCCCCCTGGGGTGCGAGGCAAGGACATGACCACATGACTACCACGGGCAGGTAATCAGCCTGCACAGGAGTCAGGCGCGGGATGAGACTTTGGCCCAAACTGGCATCAAAGCACACGGCAAGGCCTCCACGTGTGGAGACTTGGGGAGGCAAGGACGGAGCGTGCCTTTGGAAAAGGGAGAGCCAAAGCGTCGCTCCAGGAATCCTGTCACCTTGGGTCGCCCCCGTGTTCTGGTCCCACCTGGGAATCCTACCCCTGAGAGCCCAACACCTGCCCCTGGGCTGGAAGGCTGCCTGCTCCCAGGCCACAGCCTCCAAAGCCTGTTGCTCTCCCTCGACGGGTGCCAGCAAAAGACCCCCCCCCTCCCCTCCTCTGGGCTCCTCCTGGGTGTGGAAGGAAGGCCAGTGCAGGGGAAGGCAAAACAGCACCCCCAGCTGGAGAAATTTACCAGAGGAAGCGCTTCTCTTGGGAATTCCTCTGCCGATTCAGCTCTACCCTCTGCTTCCACTCTTCCCGACGCGCTTGGTAAGTCTCCAAGACTTGCAGGGTGTGGCTTGCTCGTACAGAAAGCTGCCTGCAAGAGCAGGGAAAAAGTTCCCTCTCCCCTTCTGGCTGAGGCCCTCCTGCCTCTCCCCTCCACCAGCCCCTGCACACCCGCTCCCGCTGGCGGTGCCCGCAGCCTTCAACTTGCCCCATGCAGCTTGGGGCTGCCTGGCATCGGGGCCTTGCCCAAGGCATTGCCACGTCAACAGAAATCAGGGGACACCATACCCAGCCCCATGGCTCAGGAAATGCGCTTCCTCACACCTCGGACAGGTGCTGCCACTGCACCTTTCCAGGCCGGGGCTGGGGCCGGGGCCCGGGCCCGGGCCCGGGCACACTTACTCTTTGTGCAGCCGCGGCAGTCTCTCGGGCTTCCTCTTCTCTGCTCGGGGCACGAAGGCAGCAGTGCTCGCCTCTTTCCCAAGGGGGGGCCCTGGTGAGGCTGGCCGAACCTCCGGCAGTGGTTCAGCATGCCGCCAAGCCTGCGTTGGCGCCAGAGGACAACTCTGAAGCTGCTTCTCACCTCCCTCACGTGCTCTCAACTCTCAGCACGGGGAGAAGCCAGCCACTACAGGGCCTGTGCGTCCCCCCAGCACACTTGTGTCTGCTTTGCCCTCAGAAAGCCCCATGAGGAGCACAGCGCCAGGCAGGGACCCTGCACTCGTAGCCTGGCCACGCTTCACCACACTTCCCTGCTGGCCCCTCTGCTTACCTGTGCTGCCTTGTGCTGATGCCCGCAAGCAGGAATTGCAGTTCGAGGTCTGCCTTGAGCAGGTCCTTCCTGCTTGCCGTCCTCTTCCGCCTTAGAGGAGCTCTCCCGAATTGTCTGCAGCCGGCTAAAAACACACAAGCCGCGTGAGGTGACTGGAGTTCCGGATGAGGCTGTTCTGCATCTTGCGCTCACAAGCGGCTCGGGGCCAGCCTCTGCAGCACAAGGCAGTTCTGCTGGAGCATTTGGTGTAGCTGAGTCCTTGCGTTCATGTCAACAGTGAGGAAAGAAAGCCTTGAGCTGCAGCACTGGCAGCGGGCCCAGGAGGCCCTAAGGAAAGCTCGGGATGCCCCGGTGTGGGCCCTCTCTGGGTGGCACAAGGGGAAAACCAATGCCGTTTGCAGCACCCAGAGCCTGCAGAGACCACTAGCCACCTCCTGCCAAAGGCACTGAAGTCAGGGACGTGCTCAGAAAGACTCTGTTTTGGGGTGAAACGGGACTATTAGTGGGGGAGCCACTGTCGGGGAAGGAGGAAGTGTACTAGGCACACAAGCAAGCCCGGCATGCAGTTCTCTCTGGTATGTAGTTCTCTCTGGCACTCCTCCTGTGCCAGACAACCGCCACACCCCTGCCCCTGCCACCCCAGCCCAACAACCTTCGGAAGAAATTCACAGGCATTACGTCCAACCTAAAAAGCAGGGAAAACAGACCCTACTCTCTGCTGCTGGGGCAGGGGCTTCTGACTTTCACATTCCTCTGAGAAGTGCTCTCATTCCCACTGCAACCAAAGGAGGGCCCTTCACACCCATAGGGGAGCAGAAAAACACCCGCCACTGCTGCAGTACTTCTTGCATCAACGCCAGTCCCTGGGACACCACTTGACAACCTCACAGACTTCATACCCACAGAGCGTACAGAAACAGAAACAGCTCCCTCCCTCCCAGAAGCCCAAAAGCACACGGCCACCCGCATGCTTTGCTCCAAGAGCCTCACCTGGCAGCTGGCTTGTTTCCCCTGCTTTCCCATGCCTTTCCTCCCTTCCAGCTGGCCCCAGAGAACGGGGGTGGAGAAAGCCTTTCTCGAGACAGGAGGCGCCCACCACAAGCACTGCCTGGAAGTAGCAAGGCAGAGGAGGCTCCTCAGCAAGCATCGTTCTTTGTCACCATTTGAACAAGAAGGACAGGCAGCTGTGCTCCAGCATCGGACCAAAGAGCCCAATTCCCTTGGAGCTTTGCTCCCAAGCAGGTCTTAGGCCCTTGCTGGCGCACGATCGCGTCCAGCCTTTCCTTTCTGCAGGGCAGTCTTCTGCCCTAGAGTTCTGTGCTGCTTCTACTGCTTTCTCTAGCCCTTAGGCTTCAAAAAGGGGACATGGCTGGCAGGTCCTGGGGACCTCATGCTACTCTCTCCTTTGGCGTGGCTGCAGGCTGGAGGGCAGAGTGTCACACGAGAAGGGGAACAGATTCCTGCCCATCTCTAAGGCGCTCACATGCACAGACTTGCAAGCTAGAGCAGGGCCCCGAGTGCCAGGGCAAAGTGCCCCTCAGCAGTGGCAGCTGCAGTTGGAGCTGCACAACTGCCCCGAGAGCCCCTTCCAGGAGGAGTGCCCCCAGATCTGTCGTGATGAGCAAAGAGAGGCACAGGAGAAGCAGGCCACTAGGCCAGGCACGGCATGTTAAGCTTGCCTCCAGCCCCTCCGCTGCACAGGACAAAAGGAAAACAAACACACCTCTCTCACCAGCCAGCTGGCACTTTACCTTTTCCCTCAGTCTGCTTGTTCTGCTCCCTGTCTTTTGCCGGCCCGCCTTTGGCAGCCTCCCGACACCCTCCGGAGGAAGATGCTGGTCGCACAGGCACAGGCGTGATGACCTCACCCTCACTCCTGGAAACAAGAAAGGGACGAGAGAGACGCTGACAGCAGAGCCTTGCAGAAACCTCCTCTACATGCTTGCCCTCCATCTAGAAAGAGAAAGTCACCAAAAGACTTGTTGGCCGCCCTTCACGTTGCAGTCGGACAGAGTCTACGCAAGAAACAACCCCTTCAAAGAACTCCAAGAGCACAAGGTCACCCTCAGCCTTTTCTCCAAGAGCCTCACCTGGCAGGCAACTTCCTTCCTTTGCTTTTCCACTCCTCCTGCTTTCTCCCCCCAGCACCAGGTGACGCAGGTGGCAAAGGCCTTTCTTGAGCAAGCAGGCACGCAGCAGGAGCACTCCCTGCAGGCAGGAAAGGAGAAGGCTCTGCAGAAAGCGTCTTTGGGAGCACTTGGTCCAGAAGGACAGGCAGATCTGCTCCAGCACCGCATCAAACAGCCTGATCCCCCGGGAGCCGCGCTCTCTAAGAGCTCTTGCTCCCTAGCACGTCCTTGGCACACCTTAGCAGCCTCTTAGCAGTCCACCTTAGCAGCCTCTTAGCAGTCCTCTCCAGGCAATCTTGCTCCCCACCTTCACACGCCTGGCATCCGCCAGAGAGGCAGACCCCCTCCAGCGCTGACACCTCGGGCCCAAATGTCCTAAAGCGAAAGAGGAGCTTGCGCCGGCCACCAGGGCGCAGCACCCCGGGGCAAAACTCTCCCAGGCAGCACATCCTGACCAGGGCTCCAACCACCTACCTACTGCCGAGGACCAACGGAACAAACACGCGCACACACACAAACACACGCCCGCCTGCACACCCTCCTCTCGCTCGCCAGTCACCTGTGGCCTGACCTTTTCCGTCCGCCCGCTCTTCCTCTTTCGGGCGTGTCCGGGATCCCTTGCAGGAAGAGGCCACTTGCTGCTTCTCACGGGGAAGCTTCAACTCAAATCTGGAAATGACAAGACGCCACGGTGAAGAGAAGGCACCACTTCCCCTTTGCCTCCTGCCGGCCTTGTACTCAGAAAGAAGGCCTTTCGGGGCACGTGGGGCCCTCCAGGCTCACCCAAGACATGCTTAGGTCACAAACACAGGCCCTGTATGGATCGGGTGCCTTCCACACGATGCCTTTCCTCGGCCAGCCACACACAGCACATTCGGGAACCTTGGCTTTTGGAAGCCTCACCCACAAGAAAGAGACCAGTCACAGGAAAATGTGGCCCCCATTCCTCTCTAGGCCTAAGATTGGTTAGCAGTGCCAAACACCGCCACTATTGCCTGTTCCACCCTGGGGAGACCCCCAGAGTCCCAAGTACTTGCAGACAGCAAGCTAGGAAAGAGTTGCTCCGCAGCAAGTCCTTCCTGAGGAGACAAGCTCCAGCAGGACGCTGCTACCAAGCACGAGCTGAGAAGCAAACGTACCGTGGCAACATGAAGACGCTTCTGGGACCCATGCGGAAAGCCGCGCTCCTTCTTCCTTTTACCACCAGGTGTCTCGTCCCTGGCGTCTGAAACAGACACCGAGGTACGTGAGAGCGTGCCAGTGCCATTACTGCCTTGCTCCTAAAGGCAGCAAATCTTTCTTGGGCTCAGGGAAGATGCTGCCCCTGGGACACCCTGAAACAAAGCTGTCTTTCCAAATACTAGCCCTCAACGAGGAAAGCAGAAGATGCCCAGCTCAGAGTGCAGAAGGAGGAACACCGTTGCCAGGCGCTTTGCAAGGGCGAGACTCAAGACGGTCAAGGAGGACGCTCCTTCTCTCTGCCTGCAGACATCAGGCACAGGAGAAGGCGTGTGGTTCGCCAGGGTTTCTGCAGGCTGGCGTTTGCCTCTGGAAGGTCTTGCTCTGCCCCTTCTTGGAAAGACAACTCCTGGCTCAGGCGTGCTCTTAGCCCCACAGTGTCTCCAAGCATTCACATGCTTGCATCCATCGCGTGGAAGAGCAGAAAGAGCCGGCCCTTGCTCGGCCTCTGCCCGGTGGCTAAGACCTGCGGGTGCCAACTCCCTCATGGGGGTGCAAGCAGCTGGGCAGGGCCTGATGAGGGATCTTTGGGAACACAGCCTGACCCAAAGGCCCTGGCCCTGGCCCTGGCCCAGAGAACACGCTGGGCAGAGCCCCCCAAGACAGCAGCAGAGAGAAGGAAGAGACAGGCCCGGGAACCAGTGGCTGGGCTACAGCCTTCTTGCATCTCTCTGAGCAAATCTGCTGGCCCTCTGCAGGAGCGAGCCCTTCAGCTCTGACTGCTTTCACATCGCAGCTGCCTAAGGACACCTGGCAGCTTGCGCTCAAGGACAGGGCCCCACGAGAGAGCTGGGGAAGGGCGTTGGGCTGGCGCAAGGAGACATGCCAAGCAGCGGGCGGATGCACGCGTGGCCCAGAAGAGCCTCGCTCATGCCGCAAGGGCCTCCAGGGGCCCTGGGAAGGCCTGATTAGCGCCAGAGTCATCGACTTACCCCCAGCAGAGCTTCTAGCAGCTTTCCAGTGCCATCCATGCTGAGGAGGAAGTCGTCATAAAACCTCATTGTCACTTCCTTCTTCCGTACAGAAAGAATGCCAATGCCCTTGAAGACAAAGTCCACGTCCTGTCTTTTTGACATGGCCCAGAAGAACGCCATCGCGGTCTCATGTATGGAACACTGCACCGTTGTCAAAGGCATGCAGGCACACACGGAGAGATTCTTGTACTGCAGAGGGACTATTCTTACGTCACCTAGACCGCAGCAAAAGACGAACAACGTCACCTCGGCAGCAGGCTCCAAGAACAAGGGGACAAGACTTTCTGGCAAGACGCTGCTGCTACAGAGCAGGCTCTTGAATCCCCTGCTGCAGCGCCTAGGAGCGGTTTATGGAGTCCCTCCTGGGAAGAGGCCGAGCACTCTGCAAACTCACGGGCTCAGGGGGGCAGCAGTCATTTGGCCAGGGCAGGAAGCAAAAGAAGAAAACTAACCATCCCGTAGGAACCCTTGACCGGAGGGCAGGACAAGGCGGGCAGATGGGTGCAGGGCCCACGACAAAGGGCCCGGCGCCACGCCATTGTGCCCTCTGGCTAAGCCGATGCCACGTCGATAGATACAAGGGTGAAGCAAAGCGCAAGGACGGCACCGCAGCCCGTAAGGACCATTCGGCCCCTCTGGCCCTTGGTAGCCAGCAAAAGTCTCCCTGCGCTGCTGGGGCCAGCGGCCTATCCCTCCCACGCACCCCGCTGCAGGCGTATTACTAGCAAAGCACACCCGGGGGCCCCTCTGAGCACCTGCTCCTGGCTGGCCTGTCCAGCTCAAACAAGCCAAAGTTGCTCTCAGGCCACTTTGAGGCGTTCAGCCATGTCTTCAGAGCAGTTGGCCTGCCCCTCAAGCTTGGGGCAAGGGCAGGCAAAGGTTTTTAACCTGTCTTCTTACCAGGAATGTCTTCTTGAGCGCCCCTGGCCTGGTATTCCTGGGCAACAACCTCCGAAATACGAAACATGGGTCTCCGAACGATCGAAAGCTCCCCGTTCACGGAGCACTCGGAGTGCTTCAGAACATAGAACACCCCCACTCCTAGTATCTTGACACCCTGAGAACAGCAGCAAAGAGGGAGAGAAGGAACAAGCATCAGTAGCCTGGAGACACAAAAACTGTCCGATGGCTTGCCAGAGCGTGGGGGCTGCTGCTCTGCGCCCTGCCCACCCCTAGCATGCCGAGGGCAAGATGGGCCACTTGGGAAAGCTTTGGAGAGAAAGCACATACTCCAGACCTTTCTTTCCTCTTGCTCCTCTGCTCTCCTCAAAAATCTCTTTGCACAAGCAACAGCAGAGACAACATTCCTCCCCTCCATACAGGTGGGGGTGGGGGGGTGGCGGGGAGGGGAGCAGGGGGCATTTCCAACAGTGGGCACCAAGTCCTTGGCACTCTATGGCACAGGGATGTCAGGGCCAGGCAAACCGCCAGCCTTTCAGGAGGGGAGGAACAGGACACAAGACCCACCTTGTTCTCTGCCAAGCGCTCTAGAATGTATTCTGAGACGCTGTCCCAAATGCTAACAATCTCTGGAAAGCAAGGCAAAGAGGTATCATGCGCCAAGTCAGCAAGCTCACTACCTTTCAGCACCCCGCTCCCCAGGCAGGTGGCAAGTGCAGGTGAGATGAAACGTACCGCCACCCCAAGCCAAAACACGCAAGGCGCTCCCCAGGACGGCCCTTCCGGACCTCAGCCGCAAGGACACTGCAGGGACGCCTCCGCCCACTTCTAAGCAAGGCTCCTGTCCTTTCAGGTGGCCATGCCAAAGGGCGACCCACCCGCTCGGGAAACGGGGACTAGGTTCCCACAGCAGCGAGAAGACCGTGCAGTGCCTACCCACAGGAGTCACCCACGCTCAGGGCAGCCCCAGCTGCCTCCCCTGCAGGGACCATTTTCACCTCCATTCAACGCCTGCACACACACACGCTCTGCACGGCCACCCGAGCAGCCCCAGCCCTTTCAGCCAGCTGCCAGCTCAGGGCATGCAATCCCCACTGCGAGGCAACCCACGGCTTCTGCCTGCACGTGCCCTGGAAGGCACGGGCAGAGGAAGCTCCTCAGGACAACGAGCCAGCCGGCCCGGCTGCCAAACTCACCCCTGGGCTGCCAACGGTCGAGCGGCCTGCTCTCCCGTGCCACCCACTCGCCCTGTCCAGCCCTCCCCTACAGAGCCCAGCGCTTCCATTGCCTGTCTCGCAGCTCATACCGTCTACAGCCTTACCGTAACGGTTGAGATTCCTGAGCGTTGGAAACATGTCATGCCACAGTTTCGCCATCTTCGCGCCCCCTCGCGCTCAATGGGGCCCTGTAGCAGGAGGGTGACGAGGAAACTTCTCCTCCCAGGAGCCGCCTCCGCCTCCTCCTCTGCACTTCCCCAGGTAGGCTCCAGCGCTGTCGCGCGGCCTCCCTTCGCCCTCTCGGTGCGCTGCAAAGCAGCTCCTCCAGAGAAGAGCGCTGGCGAGAGCAGCCCCAGCACCTGCACGTGCCAAGGCCTCGCAGGGAAGTGTGGGCAGGGCTCGGGGGCCCCGTGGCGGGAGGGGAGCTGTGACTGTGATGCGGCATGTCCCACTGTGAGCCCAGCCCATGTCACCAAGGGGCTCACAGGCACCCTTACCGTCCAAAGCATTTCTCTTGGGCCCACAGGAGGGGCAATTTCACAGCCCCAGAGCAGCCAGACCACAAAGGGGTTTCAGCAGGTCTCCGCTCTGACCTCCTGCTGCAAGTGCGGCTGACCAGAGCAGACTTCCCAGGCCCGGGCGCCACTGAGGGGCCACTGGCTCCATGGATTCCCCCACCACCCCGGGCCCCGGGGCCAGTCCTCCACCACCCTTAGGCTACAGCGCTTTTCCCCGTCTCTCATGGCAATTGCCCCCACTGCCACTACTGCCATTGCCCATCCTCCCGGCCCCCCCCACCCGGCACCTCTGGGAAGGCTCTGCCTCCATCCTCTCACCCCCCTCCCGTTAGGCCCCTGCCGCCTGATCCTCTTGCGCCTTCTCTTCTCCCGGCTCAACAGCCCCACGCCCTCAGCCTCTCCTCGCACTGCTGGGCTCCAGCTGCCCACCAGCTCCCAGCCCGCCCCACAACGAACGGCTCCTCCAGGGCCACGCTCCCTTCCTGGTGTCCCTGCCCCCCTGCAGCTCCCCCACGGGCCACAGTCCCCTCAGAGGCGCACCTCCTCTGGCATGAAGCGCCTCCTTCCAAAAGTACCTCTCCAGCCATGTCCCCAGCAACGGCTCCTTGCACGGCTCGCCTTCGCTTCCTTCTGCTTTTCTCCAGAAACACGCCTCTGCCCCTCACGAGTGCCCCTTCGTGTGGCCTCCTGTGGCTCCACGGAGGCCGCCCCCAGCTGCGGGATCTGCGGCCCTGCCGCCGCATGCCCCAGGCAGGGGCCGGGCCTCGGTGCCCCGCTCCTCCCTCCCTGCCTGCCTGCCTGCCTGCCTGCCTGCCTGCCTGCCCGCCCGCTGCCCCAGCGTTGGGGGAAAGCCTTGCCCGGGCCCTGGGCGGCGCTGCGGGCTCCCTGCTGTGCCCAGAGCCCCCGGCCCCGCACGGGCAGCCCCGAGCAGCACGCCCAGGTGGCACTGCTTGCTGCGCAGTAAGGACTGGTGCCAGGGACTGTCGGGGATGGGGGAGGCCCCACTGCCCGCGGGGAGGCGGGAGGCAGGCAGCGTTGAGCCGGGGCCCGGCAGCCCACCGGGAGCTGGTGGGGGTGTGGGGCAGAGCCATAGCAAGGGAAGGGGCCAGAGTGCAGGAGGCAATCCCAGGTGCCCCTTCCCCGAGCAGAGGGGCCTGGGAGAAGGCAGGGGGTCAGGGCCGGGCCGGGGGCTGGTGGCCGGGTGCTTGGCAGCGCCATGCTGACCTGCTCATGCCAGGGCATGGCTGCTTTGCGCCGATTGCAGGCAGTGTCCCCCCGCGGAGGAGCTGGCCCCTGCTGGCTTCCCCTTGGGCCATGCAGCTGCCTGCCAGTGCTCAAGGTCCCGCCGGGGCTCCAGCGACGCTGGGAGAGGTGCCGAGGGGGCACCGGCTGCTGCTAGCAACGTCCCGGGGACCCCTGAGGCAGTGGCTGGTGCTGAGGGAAGGGCAGCGGGCAAGGAGCCGCAGGCAGCACTTGTTTGACCCATGCGTTGCCTCTGCTTGCAGGCCACACTGCCCAAGGCATTGGGACTTGAGCGCGGCAGCCAGGCGAGGCAGGGCAGCTGCCGCTGAGGCAGCAGAGCCAAGCCCCAAGCCCCTCCGCTCGGTGAGGCTTGGGAAGGGCAGAGCTGGGAGAAGCTGGTGCCCCTCAAACCTCGTTCTCCCAGCAGAGCAGAGGGCACGTAAGGCAGCGCTTTCAGCCAGTGAAAATTGCTGGCTCATGCCTTCCTTTTTCAGAGGCCTGGTTTGCGCAAGGCCAGCGGTGCTGCCTGCCCACCAGTGCCCACCCAGGCTGCGGTCGGAGGAGACCTGCTCCTTGCATTGGTCCCGACCAGAGTTTGGCACCAGAAGACACAGCCCCTGAGGGGGCACCGCAGCACACAAGTGTGGCTTGGCATGCCTGGCTCACCAGCAGAAAGGGACCATGCAGACTAAGGTGGAGTCAATCAGCCAGAACGGAGCACAGAGCAACAATACAGTTGAAAACACAAAGCCTAGCTAAGTGTGTGTGAGGTTCCCCGTGGGGAGCCCCGTGATGCTTCTGGGGAGGCCTTGGGCAGGGAGGTGCCTCCTGCCGAGGCCCCCGGCAGCTGGGATGCCGGCTGCAGGGCTTTCGGCAGCTCCAGCTTCCCTCTTCCTGCCCTGCCAGGGGTGAAGGCCAGGCTGCCTGCAGGGATGGGCTACTGCCGCCCCCAGGCCTCCTGAGGAGGGGCAGTGCAGCCCCAAAACCGCCTTGCAAAGCCGGCAGCCCTGGGCGTGGGCTGAGGTGGGTGCCAGGGTGCACGCTGGAGCGCAGACTCTGGGATCCACAGGCCTCCAAGGCCAGGGCCTGCAGGGCCAGGGCAGGGATGACGAGGCTCTGGGGCTCTGACCCTGCAAGAGAGACCGCAGGAACACCTTGTGCCGGCCCTGGGCTGAGAGCAGAGGGGAGCAGGAGGCTTCGTGGCCTCCACGCCCCAAACCAACAGCAAATTTGTGCCCAAAAGCTCTCAGAGGAGGCTTCAGTCCCGGTCAGCTGCCCGTGTCCTGCACTGATTTCGTATGCTCAAACCTTGTGATGGGCAGAAGGCAACATGCTTGTACCCCAAGGCAGCCCCCTTTAGTGGCCAAGCCAAGGACCTGCTCTTAGCATCACTGCAGGAGTAACCGTCTAATTAAAGGCTTGCAATTAGCCCACCTCCAATTAGTGCACAGCAACTCAAACAAAGGGTCTTCTTAAAGGACAAGTCTCCTTAATGCAACCTAAATGGTCCTACGTTCCCTGTGCAGGGGCGACCCTTCTAAATCCCCCACCGCCAAGGCTGTGGCGCGCATGGGCATGGGCATTGGCTTCAGGGTCCCAGCTCCTTCCTCAGTGGGAGGCGGCTGCTGCTGGTGGCTTCCTCCATCGCATAGTTGGGCTGACACTATTAAGCCTGCTCCTAATAGGCTCTCTTAAGGCTAATAATGTGGCATACATAGCCAACAAATGCTAGAAGGAGTCACCAAAACTAAAGCAGCACTTTAAAATGCAACTCCTACATTTAGCATCGAGGAAATAAGCCCCTCCACCTTACTCCCAATTTGACACTCTCGGGAGAGTGCTTTAGGGGATGCTAATGCGTGTTTTGCCCTTCCTTGCTCCAACACGGGTCAGGCTCAGCACAGTGGAGAGGGAAAGACTCTGGCGGGGCGGAGGGGGTGGGGTGCGAGCTTTGTGCTCGCCCAGGGCCCTGCACTGGCCCCCTCCTCTGTCCTGCCCCTGAACATCCCAGACTACGTTGGCTACAGTCGCCTGCTCCTTGCCAGGCCTTTGTGTTGACTCTGATGAGCCTTTGGGCGTTTCATGTCACTCTAGGAGCTGGAAGAGAGCCTGCCTCATGACACGGGGTTGCAAGGAGAGCCACTGGCCGTGGAAGAGGACTGCTTGCCTGGCCTCGCTCAGGAGTCCCATCCTGCCCACCCCGGGCATCTCTCTCTTTCCTGCCCGCTGACACGGTCTTTCTCCGGAGGGAAGCAGTGAGGCTACATCTCCGCACAGTGCTGGGTGGCCTGGGGAAGGCCGGGCACATGCCAAGCGGGGAGCTGGACACAGGTCTCCAGCGAGTGCTGTCGGGGGGCTGGCACCGGTGCCTGGGGCACGTGTGCTCCAGGCACTTCCCAAATAAGCTCCACTGGTGCGGCCTCCTCTTCACCTGGATGTTGAGTTCCAGGGCCTCCTGCCACGCCTCCTCCAGCAGGAACAGGGCCTGCGCAGGCGTACTGCTTTCCTGCCCTTCAGCCTGCTCCTGGTTGCTGGGGAATGCAGGTGTGCGGGCATGTCCGGGTGTCCTGCCTCATTTCAGCAGGGTCACTTGCTCCTGCTGGTTCCTTCTGTGGCCCCCACCTGGCCTCACAGAGCCCCACATCCTGCCCGTCAACCCCAAGGGGGACGCAAGGCCCTCAGCTCACCCAAGAGAGAACCCCCAACCTCCCTCTGCTCGTCCACCCACCCGCCTCAGCATATAGCACGGCCCAAGGCCCATCCCTGGGCCCTGGCACTGTCACGGTCCCTCTCCTGACCACAGGACCCACTGGCGCTGGTGAGTGCCCAAGCAGTTAGGCCGCTGTCTTTTCTCCCACGGCCAGTGACTTGCAGGGCTGTGCAGGACCCAGGAGTCCTGCTGGCCTGTCCCTCCATAACGTACCAGGGGCAGGGAGTCGCAGAGCTGCACCTCGGAGGTGCTCTGGGGCCTAGCAAGTGCAGGGGACCGGAGGGGGCCTGGGAGCATGCCTGGGGCCACTGGCACATCAGGACAGGGCAGGAGCCCAGGAGGGAGAATCCAAGCACACGGGTAGCAGGCCCGGCCGGCCCTGCCGAGCTCCACTGGGTTGAAGAGCGGCCCAGCAGGGGCTGTGCAGGGCGGGGAAATGGGGACTGCTCCCCAGCCTCACAGCCCCAGCCTGCGGGGCTGAGGGGCTGCCCTGGCCCACAGGGCCCTGGCCCACGCGTTTGCACATGGGAAGGGAGGCATCTGCACCTCCAGGCAGCAGTCAGCGGCTGGCAGGGTAGGGAGACTACGGGCCCTGCGGCAGATGAGCAGAGCCCGTGGGAGCACAAGGAGCAGCCGAGGGCTGACGGAGGCCCAGGGACAAGCACGGCTCATCCCAGCTTTGCCTGCCTGGAGAGCCCTGCAGCTGCAGCAAAAAGCCAGGCATCTGCGCTCCCAGGTGGCCGGCCGCACCGCTCCACCCCACAGCAACTCCCTCCTTTGCCCTTCACCCTTCCCCATGCAACCCTGAGAAGGGCTCCAGCGTCCCTGCACACCAGCCCTCAGAGCACCCCTGGGGCTGTGGGCACGTCAGGTGCAGCTGTGTCCTGGCCACCATGGTGTGCACCGTGCAGTGTCTCTGTGCGTGTGGAGAGCGCGGGCGCGTGTGCGGATGCGTGTGCAGCGTCAATGGTGTGCCGGGCTGGCGCACGTGCACTGTGCAGGTGCAGGCCTGGCTGTGCGGGAGGGTCTTGGTGAGTGAGAGGTGTGAGCTGTGTGCGTAGCCGTCCTGTGGAGGGTAATGAAGGAAGGGGCATGTGTCTGTGCGTGTGTCTGTGCGCTGTGCTGAGAACGGGTTAGGCGGTGGTGTGCATGCACGTGCACTCTGTGGCGCGCGTGCCTGCATGCTGCGGCCCGTGTGTGGGCGATATTCTGTTCAGGCTCTACAAAATAACTGGAGGAGCACGTGGGTTTGTACAGCTCTTCCTTTCATCTTTCAGGAGCACGCTTCCAGACTTCGCCGCAATAGTCACGTTTCCTCTGCACCACCAGCAAGTCCTGGTCCCTTTCCCTTTGAGCCTGGAGAGTCATCCGCTGCCCAGGGCTAGGGCATGGAAAAGGAACCGTTTGGTTTCAGGCACAGGCAGAAGGGCACGGAAATGCTGCAGGCCTAGCGCAGGGCACATCTTCTGGCCTCTGCCTCTGCTGGCATTCCTATGCTTTCTTGGATGGGCGAGGGGCCCCCTGGGGTGCGAGGCAAGGACATGACCACATGACTACCACGGGCAGGTAATCAGCCTGCACAGGAGTCAGGCGCGGGATGAGACTTTGGCCCAAACTGGCATCAAAGCACACGGCAAGGCCTCCACGTGTGGAGACTTGGGGAGGCAAGGACGGAGCATGCCTTTGGAAAAGGGAGAGCCAAAGCGTCACTCCAGGAATCCTGTCACCTTGGGTCGCCCCCGTGTTCTGGTCCCACCTGGGAATCCTACCCCCTGAGAGCCCAACACCTGCCCCTGGGCTGGAAGGCTGCCTGCTCCCAGGCCACAGCCTCCAAAGCCTGTTGCTCTCCCTCGACGGGTGCCAGAAAAAGACCCCCCCCCTTCCCTCCTCTGGGCTCCTCCTGGGTGTGGAAGGAAGGCCAGTGCAGGGGAAGGCAAAACAGCACCCCCAGCTGGAGAAATTTACCAGAGGAAGCGCTTCTCTTGGGAATTCCTCTGCCGATTCAGCTCTACCCTCTGCTTCCACTCTTCCCGACGCACTTGGTAAGTCTCTAAGACTTGCAGGGTGTGGCTTGCTCGTACAGAAAGCTGCCTGCAAGAGCAGGGAAAAAGTTCCCTCTCCCCTTCTGGCTGAGGCCCTCCTGCCTCTCCCCTCCACCAGCCCCTGCACACCCGCTCCCGCTGGCGGTGCCCGCAGCCTTCAACTTGCCCCATGCAGCTTGGGGCTGCCTGGCATCGGGGCCTTGCCCAAGGCATTGCCACGTCAACAGAAATCAGGGGACACCATACCCAGCCCCATGGCTCAGGAAATGCGCTTCCTCACACCTCGGACAGGTGCTGCCACTGCACCTTTCCAGGCCGGGGCTGGGGCCGGGGCCCGGGCCCGGGCCCGGGCACACTTACTCTTTGTGCAGCCGCGGCAGTCTCTCGGGCTTCCTCTTCTCTGCTCGGGGCACGAAGGCAGCAGTGCTCGCCTCTTTCCCAAGCGGGGGCCCTGGTGAGGCTGGCCGAACCTCCGGCAGTGGTTCAGCATGCCGCCAAGCCTGCGTTGGCGCCAGAGGACAACTCTGAAGCTGCTTCTCACCTCCCTCACGTGCTCTCAACTCTCAGCACGGGGAGAAGCCAGCCACTACAGGGCCTGTGCGTCCCCCCAGCACACTTGTGTCTGCTTTGCCCTCAGAAAGCCCCATGAGGAGCACAGCGCCAGGCAGGGACCCTGCACTCGTAGCCTGGCCACGCTTCACCACACTTCCCTGCTGGCCCCTCTGCTTACCTGTGCTGCCTTGTGCTGATGCCCGCAAGCAGGAATTGCAGTTCGAGGTCTGCCTTGAGCAGGTCCTTCCTGCTTGCCGTCCTCTTCCGCCTTAGAGGAGCTCTCCCGAATTGTCTGCAGCCGGCTAAAAACACACAAGCCGCGTGAGGTGACTGGAGTTCCGGGTGAGGCTGTTCTGCATCTTGCGCTCACAAGCGGCTCGGGGCCAGCCTCTGCAGCACAAGGCAGTTCTGCTGGAGCATTTGGTGTAGCTGAGTCCTTGCGTTCATGTCAACAGTGAGGAAAGAAAGCCTTGAGCTGCAGCACTGGCAGCGGGCCCAGGAGGCCCTAAGGAAAGCTCGGGATGCCCCGGTGTGGGCCCTCTCTGGGTGGCACAAGGGGAAAACCAATGCCGTTTGCAGCACCCAGAGCCTGCAGAGACCACTAGCCACCTCCTGCCAAAGGCACTGAAGTCAGGGACGTGCTCAGAAAGACTCTGTTTTGGGGTGAAACGGGACTATTAGTGGGGGAGCCACTGTCGGGGAAGGAGGAAGTGTACTAGGCACACAAGCAAGCCCGGCATGTAGTTCTCTCTGGTATGTAGTTCTCTCTGGCACTCCTCCTGTGCCAGACAACCGCCACACCCCTGCCCCTGCCACCCCAGCCCAACAACCTTCGGAAGAAATTCACAGGCATTACGTCCAACCTAAAAAGCAGGGAAAACAGACCCTACTCTCTGCTGCTGGGGCAGGGGCTTCTGACTTTCACATTCCTCTGAGAAGTGCTCTCATTCCCACTGCAACCAAAGGAGGGCCCTTCACACCCATAGGGGAGCAGAAAAACACCCGCCACTGCTGCAGTACTTCTTGCATCAACGCCAGTCCCTGGGACACCACTTGACAACCTCACAGACTTCATACCCACAGAGCGTACAGAAACAGAAACAGCTCCCTCCCTCCCAGAAGCCCAAAAGCACACGGCCACCCGCATGCTTTGCTCCAAGAGCCTCACCTGGCAGCTGGCTTGTTTCCCCTGCTTTCCCATGCCTTTCCTCCCTTCCAGCTGGCCCCAGAGAACGGGGGTGGAGAAAGCCTTTCTCGAGACAGGAGGCGCCCACCACAAGCACTGCCTGGAAGTAGCAAGGCAGAGGAGGCTCCTCAGCAAGCATCGTTCTTTGTCACCATTTGAACAAGAAGGACAGGCAGCTGTGCTCCAGCATCGGACCAAAGAGCCCAATTCCCTTGGAGCTTTGCTCCCAAGCAGGTCTTAGGCCCTTGCTGGCGCACGATCGCGTCCAGCCTTTCCTTTCTGCAGGGCAGTCTTCTGCCCTAGAGTTCTGTGCTGCTTCTACTGCTTTCTCTAGCCCTTAGGCTTCAAAAAGGGGACATGGCTGGCAGGTCCTGGGGACCTCATGCTACTCTCTCCTTTGGCGTGGCTGCAGGCTGGAGGGCAGAGTGTCACACGAGAAGGGGAACAGATTCCTGCCCATCTCTAAGGCGCTCACATGCACAGACTTGCAAGCTAGAGCAGGGCCCCGAGTGCCAGGGCAAAGTGCCCCTCAGCAGTGGCAGCTGCAGTTGGAGCTGCACAACTGCCCCGAGAGCCCCTTCCAGGAGGAGTGCCCCCAGATCTGTCGTGATGAGCAAAGAGAGGCACAGGAGAAGCAGGCCACTAGGCCAGGCACGGCATGTTAAGCTTGCCTCCAGCCCCTCCGCTGCACAGGACAAAAGGAAAACAAACACACCTCTCTCACCAGCCAGCTGGCACTTTACCTTTTCCCTCAGTCTGCTTGTTCTGCTCCCTGTCTTTTGCCGGCCCGCCTTTGGCAGCCTCCCGACACCCTCCGGAGGAAGATGCTGGTCGCACAGGCACAGGCGTGATGACCTCACCCTCACTCCTGGAAACAAGAAAGGGACGAGAGAGACGCTGACAGCAGAGCCTTGCAGAAACCTCCTCTACATGCTTGCCCTCCATCTAGAAAGAGAAAGTCACCAAAAGACTTGTTGGCCGCCCTTCACGTTGCAGTCGGACAGAGTCTACGCAAGAAACAACCCCTTCAAAGAACTCCAAGAGCACAAGGTCACCCTCAGCCTTTTCTCCAAGAGCCTCACCTGGCAGGCAACTTCCTTCCTTTGCTTTTCCACTCCTCCTGCTTTCTCCCCCCAGCACCAGGTGACGCAGGTGGCAAAGGCCTTTCTTGAGCAAGCAGGCACGCAGCAGGAGCACTCCCTGCAGGCAGGAAAGGAGAAGGCTCTGCAGAAAGCGTCTTTGGGAGCACTTGGTCCAGAAGGACAGGCAGATCTGCTCCAGCACCGCATCAAACAGCCTGATCCCCCGGGAGCCGCGCTCTCTAAGAGCTCTTGCTCCCTAGCACGTCCTTGGCACACCTTAGCAGCCTCTTAGCAGTCCACCTTAGCAGCCTCTTAGCAGTCCTCTCCAGGCAATCTTGCTCCCCACCTTCACACGCCCGGCATCCGCCAGAGAGGCAGACCCCCTCCAGCACTGACACCTCAGGCCCAAATGTCCTAAAGCGAAAGAGGAGCTTGCGCTGGCCACCAGGGCGCAGCACCCCGGGGCAAAACTCTCCCAGGCAGCACATCCTGACCAGGGCTCCAACCACCTACCTACTGCCGAGGACCAACGGAACAAACACGCGCACACACACAAACACACGCCCGCCTGCACACCCTCCTCTCGCTCGCCAGTCACCTGTGGCCTGACCTTTTCCGTCCGCCCGCTCTTCCTCTTTCGGGCGTGTCCGGGATCCCTTGCAGGAAGAGGCCACTTGCTGCTTCTCACGGGGAAGCTTCAACTCAAATCTGGAAATGACATGCTTAGGTCACAAACACAGGCCCTGTATGGATCGGGTGCCTTCCACACGATGCCTTTCCTCGGCCAGCCACACACAGCACATTCGGGAACCTTGGCTTTTGGAAGCCTCACCCACAAGAAGGAGACCAGTCACAGGAAAATGTGGCCCCCATTCCTCTCTAGGCCTAAGATTGGTTAGCAGTGCCAAACACCGCCACTATTGCCTGTTCCACCCTGGGGAGACCCCCAGAGTCCCAAGTACTTGCAGACAGCAAGCTAGGAAAGAGTTGCTCCGCAGCAAGTCCTTCCTGAGGAGACAAGCTCCAGCAGGACGCTGCTACCAAGCACGAGCTGAGAAGCAAACGTACCGTGGCAACATGAAGACGCTTCTGGGACCCATGCGGAAAGCCGCGCTCCTTCTTCCTTTTACCACCAGGTGTCTCGTCCCTGGCATCTGAAACAGACACCGAGGTACGTGAGAGCGTGCCAGCGCCATTACTGCCTTGCTCCTAAAGGCAGCAAATCTTTCTTGGGCTCAGGGAAGATGCTGCCCCTGGGACACCCTGAAACAAAGCTGTCTTTCCAAATACTAGCCCTCAACGAGGAAAGCAGAAGATGCCCAGCTCAGAGTGCAGAAGGAGGAACACCGTTGCCAGGCGCTTTGCAAGGGCGAGACTCAAGACGGTCAAGGAGGACGCTCCTTCTCTCTGCCTGCAGACATCAGGCACAGGAGAAGGCGTGTGGTTCGCCAGGGTTTCTGCAGGCTGGCGTTTGCCTCTGGAAGGTCTTGCTCTGCCCCTTCTTGGAAAGACAACTCCTGGCTCAGGCGTGCTCTTAGCCCCACAGTGTCTCCAAGCATTCACATGCTTGCATCCATCGCGTGGAAGAGCAGAAAGAGCCGGCCCTTGCTCGGCCTCTGCCCAGTGGCTAAGACCTGCGGGTGCCAACTCCCTCATGGGGGTGCAAGCAGCTGGGCAGGGCCTGATGAGGGATCTTTGGGAACACAGCCTGACCCAAAGGCCCTGGCCCTGGCCCAGAGAACATGCTGGGCAGAGCCCCCCAAGACAGCAGCAGAGAGAAGGAAGAGACAGGCCCGGGAACCAGTGGCTGGGCTACAGCCTTCTTGCATCTCTCTGAGCAAATCTGCTGGCCCTCTGCAGGAGCGAGCCCTTCAGCTCTGACTGCTTTCACATCGCAGCTGCCTAAGGACACCTGGCAGCTTGCGCTCAAGGACAGGGCCCCACGAGAGAGCTGGGGAAGGGCGTTGGGCTGGCGCAAGGAGACATGCCAAGCAGCGGGCGGATGCACGCGTGGCCCAGAAGAGCCTCGCTCATGCCGCAAGGGCCTCCAGGGGCCCTGGGAAGGCCTGATTAGCGCCAGAGTCATCGACTTACCCCCAGCAGAGCTTCTAGCAGCTTTCCAGTGCCATCCATGCTGAGGAGGAAGTCGTCATAAAACCTCATTGTCACTTCCTTCTTCCGTACAGAAAGAATGCCAATGCCCTTGAAGACAAAGTCCACGTCCTGTCTTTTTGACATGGCCCAGAAGAACGCCATCGCGGTCTCATGTATGGAACACTGCACCGTTGTCAAAGGCATGCGGGCACACACGGAGAGATTCTTGTACTGCAGAGGGACTATTCTTACGTCACCTAGACCGCAGCAAAAGACGAACAACGTCACCTCGGCAGCAGGCTCCAAGAACAAGGGGACAAGACTTTCTGGCAAGACGCTGCTGCTACAGAGCAGGCTCTTGAATCCCCTGCTGCAGCGCCTAGGAGCGGTTTATGGAGTCCCTCCTGGGAAGAGGCCGAGCACTCTGCAAACTCACGGGCTCAGGGGGGCAGCAGTCATTTGGCCAGGGCAGGAAGCAAAAGAAGAAAACTAACCATCCCGTAGGAACCCTTGACCGGAGGGCAGGACAAGGCGGGCAGATGGGTGCAGGGCCCACGACAAAGGGCCCGGCGCCACGCCATTGTGCCCTCTGGCTAAGCCGATGCCACGTCGATAGATACAAGGGTGAAGCAAAGCGCAAGGACGGCACCGCAGCCCGTAAGGACCATTCGGCCCCTCTGGCCCTTGGTAGCCAGCAAAAGTCTCCCTGCGCTGCTGGGGCCAGCGGCCTATCCCTCCCACGCACCCCGCTGCAGGCGTATTACTAGCAAAGCACACCCGGGGGCCCCTCTGAGCACCTGCTCCTGGCTGGCCTGTCCAGCTCAAACAAGCCGAAGTTGCTCTCAGGCCACTTTGAGGCGTTCAGCCATGTCTTCAGAGCAGTTGGCCTGCCCCTCAAGCTTGGGGCAAGGGCAGGCAAAGGTTTTTAACCTGTCTTCTTACCAGGAATGTCTTCTTGAGCGCCCCTGGCCTGGTATTCCTGGGCAACAACCTCCGAAATACGAAACATGGGTCTCCGAACGATCGAAAGCTCCCCGTTCACGGAGCACTCGGAGTGCTTCAGAACATAGAACACCCCCACTCCTAGTATCTTGACACCCTGAGAACAGCAGCAAAGAGGGAGAGAAGGAACAAGCATCAGTAGCCTGGAGACACAAAAACTGTCCGATGGCTTGCCAGAGCGTGGGGGCTGCTGCTCTGCGCCCTGCCCACCCCTAGCATGCCGAGGGCAAGATGGGCCACTTGGGAAAGCTTTGGAGAGAAAGCACATACTCCAGACCTTTCTTTCCTCTTGCTCCTCTGCTCTCCTCAAAAATCTCTTTGCACAAGCAACAGCAGAGACAACATTCCTCCCCTCCATACAGGTGGGGGTGGGGGGGTGGCGGGGAGGGGAGCAGGGGGCATTTCCAACAGTGGGCACCAAGTCCTTGGCACTCTATGGCACAGGGATGTCAGGGCCAGGCAAACCGCCAGCCTTTCAGGAGGGGAGGAACAGGACACAAGACCCACCTTGTTCTCTGCCAAGCGCTCTAGAATGTATTCTGAGACGCTGTCCCAAATGCTAACAATCTCTGGAAAGCAAGGCAAAGAGGTATCATGCGCCAAGTCAGCAAGCTCACTACCTTTCAGCACCCCGCTCCCCAGGCAGGTGGCAAGTGCAGGTGAGATGAAACGTACCGCCACCCCAAGCCAAAACACGCAAGGCGCTCCCCAGGACGGCCCTTCCGGACCTCAGCCGCAAGGACACTGCAGGGACGCCTCCGCCCACTTCTAAGCAAGGCTCCTGTCCTTTCAGGTGGCCATGCCAAAGGGCGACCCACCCGCTCGGGAAACGGGGACTAGGTTCCCACAGCAGCGAGAAGACCGTGCAGTGCCTACCCACAGGAGTCACCCACGCTCAGGGCAGCCCCAGCTGCCTCCCCTGCAGGGACCATTTTCACCTCCATTCAACGCCTGCACACACACACGCTCTGCACGGCCACCCGAGCAGCCCCAGCCCTTTCAGCCAGCTGCCAGCTCAGGGCATGCAATCCCCACTGCGAGGCAACCCACGGCTTCTGCCTGCACGTGCCCTGGAAGGCACGGGCAGAGGAAGCTCCTCAGGACAACGAGCCAGCCGGCCCGGCTGCCAAACTCACCCCTGGGCTGCCAACGGTCGAGCGGCCTGCTCTCCCGTGCCACCCACTCGCCCTGTCCAGCCCTCCCCTACAGAGCCCAGCGCTTCCATTGCCTGTCTCGCAGCTCATACCGTCTACAGCCTTACCGTAACGGTTGAGATTCCTGAGCGTTGGAAACATGTCATGCCACAGTTTCGCCATCTTCGCGCCCCCTCGCGCTCAATGGGGCCCTGTAGCAGGAGGGTGACGAGGAAACTTCTCCTCCCAGGAGCCGCCTCCGCCTCCTCCTCTGCACTTCCCCAGGTAGGCTCCAGCGCTGTCGCGCGGCCTCCCTTCGCCCTCTCGGTGCGCTGCAAAGCAGCTCCTCCAGAGAAGAGCGCTGGCGAGAGCAGCCCCAGCACCTGCACGTGCCAAGGCCTCGCAGGGAAGTGTGGGCAGGGCTCGGGGGCCCCGTGGCGGGAGGGGAGCTGTGACTGTGATGCGGCATGTCCCACTGTGAGCCCAGCCCATGTCACCAAGGGGCTCACAGGCACCCTTACCGTCCAAAGCATTTCTCTTGGGCCCACAGGAGGGGCAATTTCACAGCCCCAGAGCAGCCAGACCACAAAGGGGTTTCAGCAGGTCTCCGCTCTGACCTCCTGCTGCAAGTGCGGCTGACCAGAGCAGACTTCCCAGGCCCGGGCGCCACTGAGGGGCCACTGGCTCCATGGATTCCCCCACCACCCCGGGCCCCGGGGCCAGTCCTCCACCACCCTTAGGCTACAGCGCTTTTCCCCGTCTCTCATGGCAATTGCCCCCACTGCCACTACTGCCATTGCCCATCCTCCCGGCCCCCCCCACCCGGCACCTCTGGGAAGGCTCTGCCTCCATCCTCTCACCCCCCTCCCGTTAGGCCCCTGCCGCCTGATCCTCTTGCGCCTTCTCTTCTCCCGGCTCAACAGCCCCACGCCCTCAGCCTCTCCTCGCACTGCTGGGCTCCAGCTGCCCACCAGCTCCCAGCCCGCCCCACAACGAACGGCTCCTCCAGGGCCACGCTCCCTTCCTGGTGTCCCTGCCCCCCTGCAGCTCCCCCACGGGACACAGTCCCCTCAGAGGCGCACCTCCTCTGGCATGAAGCGCCTCCTTCCAAAAGTACCTCTCCAGCCATGTCCCCAGCAACGGCTCCTTGCACGGCTCGCCTTCGCTTCCTTCTGCTTTTCTCCAGAAACACGCCTCTGCACCCTTCTCCTCACGAGTGCCCCTTCGTGTGGCCTCCTGTGGCTCCACGGAGGCCGCCCCCAGCTGCGGGATCTGCGGCCCTGCCGCCGCATGCCCCAGGCAGGGGCCGGGCCTCGGTGCCCCGCTCCTCCCTCCCTCCCTCCCTCCCTGCCTGCCTGCCTGCCTGCCTGCCCACCTGCTGCCCCAGCGTTGGGGGAAAGCCTTGCCCGGGCCCTGGGCGGCGCTGCGGGCTCCCTGCTGTGCCCAGAGCCCCCGGCCCCGCACGGGCAGCCCCGAGCAGCACGCCCAGGTGGCACTGCTTGCTGCGCAGTAAGGACTGGTGCCAGGGACTGTCGGGGATGGGGGAGGCCCCACTGCCCGCGGGGAGGCGGGAGGCAGGCAGCGTTGAGCCGGGGCCCGGCAGCCCACCGGGAGCTGGTGGGGGTGTGGGGCAGAGCCATAGCAAGGGAAGGGGCCAGAGTGCAGGAGGCAATCCCAGGTGCCCCTTCCCCGAGCAGAGGGGCCTGGGAGAAGGCAGGGGGTCAGGGCCGGGCCGGGGGCTGGTGGCCGGGTGCTTGGCAGCGCCATGCTGACCTGCTCATGCCAGGGCATGGCTGCTTTGCGCCAATTGCAGGCAGTGTCCCCCCGCGAAGGAGCTGGCCCCTGCTGGCTTCCCCTTGGGCCATGCAGCTGCCTGCCAGTGCTCAAGGTCCCGCCGGGGCTCCAGCGACGCTGGGAGAGGTGCCGAGGGGGCACCGGCTGCTGCTAGCAACTTCCCGGGGACCCCTGAGGCAGTGGCTGGTGCTGAGGGAAGGGCAGCGGGCAAGGAGCCGCAGGCAGCACTTGTTTGACCCATGCGTTGCCTCTGCTTGCAGGCCACACTGCCCAAGGCATTGGGACTTGAGCGCGGCAGCCAGGCGAGGCAGGGCAGCTGCCGCTGAGGCAGCAGAGCCAAGCCCCAAGCCCCTCCGCTCGGTGAGGCTTGGGAAGGGCAGAGCTGGGAGAAGCTGGTGCCCCTCAAACCTCGTTCTCCCAGCAGAGCAGAGGGCACGTAAGGCAGCGCTTTCAGCCAGTGAAAATTGCTGGCTCATGCCTTCCTTTTTCAGAGGCCTGGTTTGCGCAAGGCCAGCGGTGCTGCCTGCCCACCAGTGCCCACCCAGGCTGCGGTCGGAGGAGACCTGCTCCTTGCATTGGTCCCGACCAGAGTTCGGCACCAGAAGACACAGCCCCTGAGGGGGCACCGCAGCACACAAGTGTGGCTTGGCATGCCTGGCTCACCAGCAGAAAGGGACCATGCAGACTAAGGTGGAGTCAATCAGCCAGAACGGAGCACAGAGCAACAATACAGTTGAAAACACAAAGCCTAGCTAAGTGTGTGTGAGGTTCCCCGTGGGGAGCCCCGTGATGCTTCTGGGGAGTCCTTGGGCAGGGAGGTGCCTCCTGCCGAGGCCCCCGGCAGCTGGGATGCCGGCTGCAGGGCTTTCGGCAGCTCCAGCTTCCCTCTTCCTGCCCTGCCAGGGGTGAAGGCCAGGCTGCCTGCAGGGATGGGCTACTGCCGCCCCCAGGCCTCCTGAGGAGGGGCAGTGCAGCCCCAAAACCGCCTTGCAAAGCCGGCAGCCCTGGGCGTGGGCTGAGGTGGGTGCCAGGGTGCACGCTGGAGCGCAGACTCTGGGATCCACAGGCCTCCAAGGCCAGGGCCTGCAGGGCCAGGGCAGGGATGACGAGGCTCTGGGGCTCTGACCCTGCAAGAGAGACCGCAGGAACACCTTGTGCCGGCCCTGGGCTGAGAGCAGAGGGGAGCAGGAGGCTTCGTGGCCTCCACGCCCCAAACCAACAGCAAATTTGTGCCCAAAAGCTCTCAGAGGAGGCTTCAGTCCCGGTCAGCTGCCCGTGTCCTGCACTGATTTCGTATGCTCAAACCTTGTGATGGGCAGAAGGCAACATGCTTGTACCCCAAGGCAGCCCCCTTTAGTGGCCAAGCCAAGGACCTGCTCTTAGCATCACTGCAGGAGTAACCGTCTAATTAAAGGCTTGCAATTAGCCCACCTCCAATTAGTGCACAGCAACTCAAACAAAGGGTCTTCTTAAAGGACAAGTCTCCTTAATGCAACCTAAATGGTCCTACGTTCCCTGTGCAGGGGCGACCCTTCTAAATCCCCCACCGCCAAGGCTGCGGCGCGCATGGGCATGGGCATTGGCTTCAGGGTCCCAGCTCCTTCCTCAGTGGGAGGCGGCTGCTGCTGGTGGCTTCCTCCATCGCATAGTTGGGCTGACACTATTAAGCCTGCTCCTAATAGGCTCTCTTAAGGCTAATAATGTGGCATACATAGCCAACAAATGCTAGAAGGAGTCACCAAAACTAAAGCAGCACTTTAAAATGCAACTCCTACATTTAGCATCGAGGAAATAAGCCCCTCCACCTTACTCCCAATTTGACACTCTCGGGAGAGTGCTTTAGGGGATGCTAATGCGTGTTTTGCCCTTCCTTGCTCCAACACGGGTCAGGCTCAGCACAGTGGAGAGGGAAAGACTCTGGCGGGGCGGAGGGGGTGGGGTGCGAGCTTTGTGCTCGCCCAGGGCCCTGCACTGGCCCCCTCCTCTGTCCTGCCCCTGAACATCCCAGACTACGTTGGCTACAGTCGCCTGCTCCTTGCCAGGCCTTTGTGTTGACTCTGATGAGCCTTTGGGCGTTTCATGTCACTCTAGGAGCTGGAAGAGAGCCTGCCTCATGACACGGGGTTGCAAGGAGAGCCACTGGCCGTGGAAGAGGACTGCTTGCCTGGCCTCGCTCAGGAGTCCCATCCTGCCCACCCCGGGCATCTCTCTCTTTCCTGCCCGCTGACACGGTCTTTCTCCGGAGGGAAGCAGTGAGGCTACATCTCCGCACAGTGCTGGGTGGCCTGGGGAAGGCCGGGCACATGCCAAGCGGGGAGCTGGACACAGGTCTCCAGCGAGTGCTGTCGGGGGGCTGGCACCGGTGCCTGGGGCACGTGTGCTCCAGGCACTTCCCAAATAAGCTCCACTGGTGCGGCCTCCTCTTCACCTGGATGTTGAGTTCCAGGGCCTCCTGCCACGCCTCCTCCAGCAGGAACAGGGCCTGCGCAGGCGTACTGCTTTCCTGCCCTTCAGCCTGCTCCTGGTTGCTGGGGAATGCAGGTGTGCGGGCATGTCCGGGTGTCCTGCCTCATTTCAGCAGGGTCACTTGCTCCTGCTGGTTCCTTCTGTGGCCCCCACCTGGCCTCACAGAGCCCCACATCCTGCCCGTCAACCCCAAGGGGGACGCAAGGCCCTCAGCTCACCCAAGAGAGAACCCCCAACCTCCCTCTGCTCGTCCACCCACCCGCCTCAGCATATAGCACGGCCCAAGGCCCATCCCTGGGCCCTGGCACTGTCACGGTCCCTCTCCTGACCACAGGACCCACTGGCGCTGGTGAGTGCCCAAGCAGTTAGGCCGCTGTCTTTTCTCCCACGGCCAGTGACTTGCAGGGCTGTGCAGGACCCAGGAGTCCTGCTGGCCTGTCCCTCCATAACGTACCAGGGGCAGGGAGTCGCAGAGCTGCACCTCGGAGGTGCTCTGGGGCCTAGCAAGTGCAGGGGACCGGAGGGGGCCTGGGAGCATGCCTGGGGCCACTGGCACATCAGGACAGGGCAGGAGCCCAGGAGGGAGAATCCAAGCACACGGGTAGCAGGCCCGGCCGGCCCTGCCGAGCTCCACTGGGTTGAAGAGCGGCCCAGCAGGGGCTGTGCAGGGCGGGGAAATGGGGACTGCTCCCCAGCCTCACAGCCCCAGCCTGCGGGGCTGAGGGGCTGCCCTGGCCCACAGGGCCCTGGCACACGCGTTTGCACATGGGAAGGGAGGCATCTGCACCTCCAGGCAGCAGTCAGCGGCTGGCAGGGTAGGGAGACTACGGGCCCTGCGGCAGATGAGCAGAGCCCGTGGGAGCACAAGGAGCAGCCGAGGGCTGACGGAGGCCCAGGGACAAGCACGGCTCATCCCAGCTTTGCCTGCCTGGAGAGCCCTGCAGCTGCAGCAAAAAGCCAGGCATCTGCGCTCCCAGGTGGCCGGCCGCACCGCTCCACCCCACAGCAACTCCCTCCTTTGCCCTTCACCCTTCCCCATGCAACCCTGAGAAGGGCTCCAGCGTCCCTGCACACCAGCCCTCAGAGCACCCCTGGGGCTGTGGGCACGTCAGGTGCAGCTGTGTCCTGGCCACCATGGTGTGCACCGTGCAGTGTCTCTGTGCGTGTGGAGAGCGCGGGCGCGTGTGCGGATGCGTGTGCAGCGTCAATGGTGTGCCGGGCTGGCGCACGTGCACTGTGCAGGTGCAGGCCTGGCTGTGCGGGAGGGTCTTGGTGAGTGAGAGGTGTGAGCTGTGTGCGTAGCCGTCCTGTGGAGGGTAATGAAGGAAGGGGCATGTGTCTGTGCGTGTGTCTGTGCGCTGTGCTGAGAACGGGTTAGGCGGTGGTGTGCATGCACGTGCACTCTGTGGCGCGCGTGCCTGCATGCTGCGGCCCGTGTGTGGGCGATATTCTGTTCAGGCTCTACAAAATAACTGGAGGAGCACGTGGGTTTGTACAGCTCTTCCTTTCATCTTTCAGGAGCACGCTTCCAGACTTCGCCGCAATAGTCACGTTTCCTCTGCACCACCAGCAAGTCCTGGTCCCTTTCCCTTTGAGCCTGGAGAGTCATCCGCTGCCCAGGGCTAGGGCATGGAAAAGGAACCGTTTGGTTTCAGGCACAGGCAGAAGGGCACGGAAATGCTGCAGGCCTAGCGCAGGGCACATCTTCTGGCCTCTGCCTCTGCTGGCATTCCTATGCTTTCTCGGATGGGCGAGGGGCCCCCTGGGGTGCGAGGCAAGGACATGACCACATGACTACCACGGGCAGGTAATCAGCCTGCACAGGAGTCAGGCGCGGGATGAGACTTTGGCCCAAACTGGCATCAAAGCACACGGCAAGGCCTCCACGTGTGGAGACTTGGGGAGGCAAGGACGGAGCATGCCTTTGGAAAAGGGAGAGCCAAAGCGTCGCTCCAGGAATCCTGTCACCTTGGGTCGCCCCCGTGTTCTGGTCCCACCTGGGAATCCTACCCCCTGAGAGCCCAACACCTGCCCCTGGGCTGGAAGGCTGCCTGCTCCCAGGCCACAGCCTCCAAAGCCTGTTGCTCTCCCTCGACGGGTGCCAGAAAAAGACCCCCCCCCTCCCCTCCTCTGGGCTCCTCCTGGGTGTGGAAGGAAGGCCAGTGCAGGGGAAGGCAAAACAGCACCCCCAGCTGGAGAAATTTACCAGAGGAAGCGCTTCTCTTGGGAATTCCTCTGCCGATTCAGCTCTACCCTCTGCTTCCACTCTTCCCGACGCACTTGGTAAGTCTCTAAGACTTGCAGGGTGTGGCTTGCTCGTACAGAAAGCTGCCTGCAAGAGCAGGGAAAAAGTTCCCTCTCCCCTTCTGGCTGAGGCCCTCCTGCCTCTCCCCTCCACCAGCCCCTGCACACCCGCTCCCGCTGGCGGTGCCCGCAGCCTTCAACTTGCCCCATGCAGCTTGGGGCTGCCTGGCATCGGGGCCTTGCCCAAGGCATTGCCACGTCAACAGAAATCAGGGGACACCATACCCAGCCCCATGGCTCAGGAAATGCGCTTCCTCACACCTCGGACAGGTGCTGCCACTGCACCTTTCCAGGCCGGGGCTGGGGCCGGGGCCCGGGCCCGGGCCCGGGCACACTTACTCTTTGTGCAGCCGCGGCAGTCTCTCGGGCTTCCTCTTCTCTGCTCGGGGCACGAAGGCAGCAGTGCTCGCCTCTTTCCCAAGCGGGGGCCCTGGTGAGGCTGGCCGAACCTCCGGCAGTGGTTCAGCATGCCGCCAAGCCTGCGTTGGCGCCAGAGGACAACTCTGAAGCTGCTTCTCACCTCCCTCACGTGCTCTCAACTCTCAGCACGGGGAGAAGCCAGCCACTACAGGGCCTGTGCGTCCCCCCAGCACACTTGTGTCTGCTTTGCCCTCAGAAAGCCCCATGAGGAGCACAGCGCCAGGCAGGGACCCTGCACTCGTAGCCTGGCCACGCTTCACCACACTTCCCTGCTGGCCCCTCTGCTTACCTGTGCTGCCTTGTGCTGATGCCCGCAAGCAGGAATTGCAGTTCGAGGTCTGCCTTGAGCAGGTCCTTCCTGCTTGCCGTCCTCTTCCGCCTTAGAGGAGCTCTCCCGAATTGTCTGCAGCCGGCTAAAAACACACAAGCCGCGTGAGGTGACTGGAGTTCCGGGTGAGGCTGTTCTGCATCTTGCGCTCACAAGCGGCTCGGGGCCAGCCTCTGCAGCACAAGGCAGTTCTGCTGGAGCATTTGGTGTAGCTGAGTCCTTGCGTTCATGTCAACAGTGAGGAAAGAAAGCCTTGAGCTGCAGCACTGGCAGCGGGCCCAGGAGGCCCTAAGGAAAGCTCGGGATGCCCCGGTGTGGGCCCTCTCTGGGTGGCACAAGGGGAAAACCAATGCCGTTTGCAGCACCCAGAGCCTGCAGAGACCACTAGCCACCTCCTGCCAAAGGCACTGAAGTCAGGGACGTGCTCAGAAAGACTCTGTTTTGGGGTGAAACGGGACTATTAGTGGGGGAGCCACTGTCGGGGAAGGAGGAAGTGTACTAGGCACACAAGCAAGCCCGGCATGTAGTTCTCTCTGGTATGTAGTTCTCTCTGGCACTCCTCCTGTGCCAGACAACCGCCACACCCCTGCCCCTGCCACCCCAGCCCAACAACCTTCGGAAGAAATTCACAGGCATTACGTCCAACCTAAAAAGCAGGGAAAACAGACCCTACTCTCTGCTGCTGGGGCAGGGGCTTCTGACTTTCACATTCCTCTGAGAAGTGCTCTCATTCCCACTGCAACCAAAGGAGGGCCCTTCACACCCATAGGGGAGCAGAAAAACACCCGCCACTGCTGCAGTACTTCTTGCATCAACGCCAGTCCCTGGGACACCACTTGACAACCTCACAGACTTCATACCCACAGAGCGTACAGAAACAGAAACAGCTCCCTCCCTCCCAGAAGCCCAAAAGCACACGGCCACCCGCATGCTTTGCTCCAAGAGCCTCACCTGGCAGCTGGCTTGTTTCCCCTGCTTTCCCATGCCTTTCCTCCCTTCCAGCTGGCCCCAGAGAACGGGGGTGGAGAAAGCCTTTCTCGAGACAGGAGGCGCCCACCACAAGCACTGCCTGGAAGTAGCAAGGCAGAGGAGGCTCCTCAGCAAGCATCGTTCTTTGTCACCATTTGAACAAGAAGGACAGGCAGCTGTGCTCCAGCATCGGACCAAAGAGCCCAATTCCCTTGGAGCTTTGCTCCCAAGCAGGTCTTAGGCCCTTGCTGGCGCACGATCGCGTCCAGCCTTTCCTTTCTGCAGGGCAGTCTTCTGCCCTAGAGTTCTGTGCTGCTTCTACTGCTTTCTCTAGCCCTTAGGCTTCAAAAAGGGGACATGGCTGGCAGGTCCTGGGGACCTCATGCTACTCTCTCCTTTGGCGTGGCTGCAGGCTGGAGGGCAGAGTGTCACACGAGAAGGGGAACAGATTCCTGCCCATCTCTAAGGCGCTCACATGCACAGACTTGCAAGCTAGAGCAGGGCCCCGAGTGCCAGGGCAAAGTGCCCCTCAGCAGTGGCAGCTGCAGTTGGAGCTGCACAACTGCCCCGAGAGCCCCTTCCAGGAGGAGTGCCCCCAGATCTGTCGTGATGAGCAAAGAGAGGCACAGGAGAAGCAGGCCACTAGGCCAGGCACGGCATGTTAAGCTTGCCTCCAGCCCCTCCGCTGCACAGGACAAAAGGAAAACAAACACACCTCTCTCACCAGCCAGCTGGCACTTTACCTTTTCCCTCAGTCTGCTTGTTCTGCTCCCTGTCTTTTGCCGGCCCGCCTTTGGCAGCCTCCCGACACCCTCCGGAGGAAGATGCTGGTCGCACAGGCACAGGCGTGATGACCTCACCCTCACTCCTGGAAACAAGAAAGGGACGAGAGAGACGCTGACAGCAGAGCCTTGCAGAAACCTCCTCTACATGCTTGCCCTCCATCTAGAAAGAGAAAGTCACCAAAAGACTTGTTGGCCGCCCTTCACGTTGCAGTCGGACAGAGTCTACGCAAGAAACAACCCCTTCAAAGAACTCCAAGAGCACAAGGTCACCCTCAGCCTTTTCTCCAAGAGCCTCACCTGGCAGGCAACTTCCTTCCTTTGCTTTTCCACTCCTCCTGCTTTCTCCCCCCAGCACCAGGTGACGCAGGTGGCAAAGGCCTTTCTTGAGCAAGCAGGCACGCAGCAGGAGCACTCCCTGCAGGCAGGAAAGGAGAAGGCTCTGCAGAAAGCGTCTTTGGGAGCACTTGGTCCAGAAGGACAGGCAGATCTGCTCCAGCACCGCATCAAACAGCCTGATCCCCCGGGAGCCGCGCTCTCTAAGAGCTCTTGCTCCCTAGCACATCCTTGGCACACCTTAGCAGCCTCTTAGCAGTCCACCTTAGCAGCCTCTTAGCAGTCCTCTCCAGGCAATCTTGCTCCCCACCTTCACACGCCCGGCATCCGCCAGAGAGGCAGACCCCCTCCAGCACTGACACCTCAGGCCCAAATGTCCTAAAGCGAAAGAGGAGCTTGCGCTGGCCACCAGGGCGCAGCACCCCGGGGCAAAACTCTCCCAGGCAGCACATCCTGACCAGGGCTCCAACCACCTACCTACTGCCGAGGACCAACGGAACAAACACGCGCACACACACAAACACACGCCCGCCTGCACACCCTCCTCTCGCTCGCCAGTCACCTGTGGCCTGACCTTTTCCGTCCGCCCGCTCTTCCTCTTTCGGGCGTGTCCGGGATCCCTTGCAGGAAGAGGCCACTTGCTGCTTCTCACGGGGAAGCTTCAACTCAAATCTGGAAATGACATGCTTAGGTCACAAACACAGGCCCTGTATGGATCGGGTGCCTTCCACACGATGCCTTTCCTCGGCCAGCCACACACAGCACATTCGGGAACCTTGGCTTTTGGAAGCCTCACCCACAAGAAGGAGACCAGTCACAGGAAAATGTGGCCCCCATTCCTCTCTAGGCCTAAGATTGGTTAGCAGTGCCAAACACCGCCACTATTGCCTGTTCCACCCTGGGGAGACCCCCAGAGTCCCAAGTACTTGCAGACAGCAAGCTAGGAAAGAGTTGCTCCGCAGCAAGTCCTTCCTGAGGAGACAAGCTCCAGCAGGACGCTGCTACCAAGCACGAGCTGAGAAGCAAACGTACCGTGGCAACATGAAGACGCTTCTGGGACCCATGCGGAAAGCCGCGCTCCTTCTTCCTTTTACCACCAGGTGTCTCGTCCCTGGCGTCTGAAACAGACACCGAGGTACGTGAGAGCGTGCCAGCGCCATTACTGCCTTGCTCCTAAAGGCAGCAAATCTTTCTTGGGCTCAGGGAAGATGCTGCCCCTGGGACACCCTGAAACAAAGCTGTCTTTCCAAATACTAGCCCTCAACGAGGAAAGCAGAAGATGCCCAGCTCAGAGTGCAGAAGGAGGAACACCGTTGCCAGGCGCTTTGCAAGGGCGAGACTCAAGACGGTCAAGGAGGACGCTCCTTCTCTCTGCCTGCAGACATCAGGCACAGGAGAAGGCGTGTGGTTCGCCAGGGTTTCTGCAGGCTGGCGTTTGCCTCTGGAAGGTCTTGCTCTGCCCCTTCTTGGAAAGACAACTCCTGGCTCAGGCGTGCTCTTAGCCCCACAGTGTCTCCAAGCATTCACATGCTTGCATCCATCGCGTGGAAGAGCAGAAAGAGCCGGCCCTTGCTCGGCCTCTGCCCGGTGGCTAAGACCTGCGGGTGCCAACTCCCTCATGGGGGTGCAAGCAGCTGGGCAGGGCCTGATGAGGGATCTTTGGGAACACAGCCTGACCCAAAGGCCCTGGCCCTGGCCCAGAGAACACGCTGGGCAGAGCCCCCCAAGACAGCAGCAGAGAGAAGGAAGAGACAGGCCCGGGAACCAGTGGCTGGGCTACAGCCTTCTTGCATCTCTCTGAGCAAATCTGCTGGCCCTCTGCAGGAGCGAGCCCTTCAGCTCTGACTGCTTTCACATCGCAGCTGCCTAAGGACACCTGGCAGCTTGCGCTCAAGGACAGGGCCCCACGAGAGAGCTGGGGAAGGGCGTTGGGCTGGCGCAAGGAGACATGCCAAGCAGCGGGCGGATGCACGCGTGGCCCAGAAGAGCCTCGCTCATGCCGCAAGGGCCTCCAGGGGCCCTGGGAAGGCCTGATTAGCGCCAGAGTCATCGACTTACCCCCAGCAGAGCTTCTAGCAGCTTTCCAGTGCCATCCATGCTGAGGAGGAAGTCGTCATAAAACCTCATTGTCACTTCCTTCTTCCGTACAGAAAGAATGCCAATGCCCTTGAAGACAAAGTCCACGTCCTGTCTTTTTGACATGGCCCAGAAGAACGCCATCGCGGTCTCATGTATGGAACACTGCACCGTTGTCAAAGGCATGCGGGCACACACGGAGAGATTCTTGTACTGCAGAGGGACTATTCTTACGTCACCTAGACCGCAGCAAAAGACGAACAACGTCACCTCGGCAGCAGGCTCCAAGAACAAGGGGACAAGACTTTCTGGCAAGACGCTGCTGCTACAGAGCAGGCTCTTGAATCCCCTGCTGCAGCGCCTAGGAGCGGTTTATGGAGTCCCTCCTGGGAAGAGGCCGAGCACTCTGCAAACTCACGGGCTCAGGGGGGCAGCAGTCATTTGGCCAGGGCAGGAAGCAAAAGAAGAAAACTAACCATCCCGTAGGAACCCTTGACCGGAGGGCAGGACAAGGCGGGCAGATGGGTGCAGGGCCCACGACAAAGGGCCCGGCGCCACGCCATTGTGCCCTCTGGCTAAGCCGATGCCACGTCGATAGATACAAGGGCGAAGCAAAGTGCAAGGACGGCACCGCCGCCCGTAAGGACCATTCGGCCCCTCTGGCCCTTGGTAGCCAGCAAAAGTCTCCCTGCGCTGCTGGGGCCAGCGGCCTATCCCTCCCACGCACCCCGCTGCAGGCGTATTACTAGCAAAGCACACCCGGGGGCCCCTCTGAGCACCTGCTCCTGGCTGGCCTGTCCAGCTCAAACAAGCCGAAGTTGCTCTCAGGCCACTTTGAGGCGTTCAGCCATGTCTTCAGAGCAGTTGGCCTGCCCCTCAAGCTTGGGGCAAGGGCAGGCAAAGGTTTTTAACCTGTCTTCTTACCAGGAATGTCTTCTTGAGCGCCCCTGGCCTGGTATTCCTGGGCAACAACCTCCGAAATACGAAACATGGGTCTCCGAACGATCGAAAGCTCCCCGTTCACGGAGCACTCGGAGTGCTTCAGAACATAGAACACCCCCACTCCTAGTATCTTGACACCCTGAGAACAGCAGCAAAGAGGGAGAGAAGGAACAAGCATCAGTAGCCTGGAGACACAAAAACTGTCCGATGGCTTGCCAGAGCGTGGGGGCTGCTGCTCTGCGCCCTGCCCACCCCTAGCATGCCGAGGGCAAGATGGGCCACTTGGGAAAGCTTTGGAGAGAAAGCACATACTCCAGACCTTTCTTTCCTCTTGCTCCTCTGCTCTCCTCAAAAATCTCTTTGCACAAGCAACAGCAGAGACAACATTCCTCCCCTCCATACAGGTGGGGGGAGGGGGTGGCAGGGAGGGGAGCAGGGGGCATTTCCAACAGTGGGCACCAAGTCCTTGGCACTCTGTGGCACAGGGATGTCAGGGCCAGGCAAACCGCCAGCCTTTCAGGAGGGGAGGAACAGGACACAAGACCCACCTTGTTCTCTGCCAAGCGCTCTAGAATGTATTCTGAGACGCTGTCCCAAATGCTAACAATCTCTGGAAAGCAAGGCAAAGAGGTATCATGCGCCAAGTCAGCAAGCTCACTACCTTTCAGCACCCCGCTCCCCAGGCAGGTGGCAAGTGCAGGTGAGATGAAACGTACCGCCACCCCAAGCCAAAACACGCAAGGCGCTCCCCAGGACAGCCCTTCCGGACCTCAGCCGCAAGGACACTGCAGGGACGCCTCCGCCCACTTCTAAGCAAGGCTCCTGTCCTTTCAGGTGGCCACGCCAAAGGGCGACCCACCCGCTCGGGAAACGGGGACTAGGTTCCCACAGCAGCGAGAAGACCGTGCAGTGCCTACCCACAGGAGTCACCCACGCTCAGGGCAGCCCCAGCTGCCTCCCCTGCAGGGACCATTTTCACCTCCATTCAACGCCTGCACACACACACGCTCTGCACGGCCACCCGAGCAGCCCCAGCCCTTTCAGCCAGCTGCCAGCTCAGGGCACGCAATCCCCACTGCGAGGCAACCCACGGCTTCTGCCTGCACGTGCCCTGGAAGGCACGGGCAGAGGAAGCTCCTCAGGACAACGAGCCAGCCGGCCCGGCTGCCAAACTCACCCCTGGGCTGCCAACGGTCGAGCGGCCTGCTCTCCCGTGCCACCCACTCGCCCTGTCCAGCCCTCCCCTACAGAGCCCAGCGCTTCCATTGCCTGTCTCGCAGCTCATACCGTCTACAGCCTTACCGTAACGGTTGAGATTCCTGAGCGTTGGAAACATGTCATGCCACAGTTTCGCCATCTTCGCGCCCCCTCGCGCTCAATGGGGCCCTGTAGCAGGAGGGTGCCGAGGAAACTTCTCCTCCCAGGAGCCGCCTCCTCCTCCTCCTCTGCACTTCCCCAGGTAGGCTCCAGCGCTGTCGCGCGGCCTCCCTTCGCCCTCTCGGTGCGCTGCAAAGCAGCTCCTCCAGAGAAGAGCGGTGGCGAGAGCAGCCCCAGCACCTGCACGTGCCAAGGCCTCGCAGGGAAGTGTGGGCAGGGCTCGGGGGCCCCGTGGCGGGAGGGGAGCTGTGACTGTGATGCGGCATGTCCCACTGTGAGCCCAGCCCGTGTCACCAAGGGGCTCACAGGCACCCTTACCGTCCAAAGCATTTCTCTTGGGCCCACAGGAGGGGCAATTTCACAGCCCCAGAGCAGCCAGACCGCAAAGGGGTTTCAGCAGGTCTCCGCTCTGACCTCCTGCTGCAAGTGCGGCTGACCAGAGCAGACTTCCCAGGCCCGGGCGCCACTGAGGGGCCACTGGCTCCATGGATTCCCCCACCACCCCGGGCCCCTGGGCCAGTGCTCCACCACCCTTAGGCTACAGCGCTTTTCCCCGTCTCTCATGGCAATTGCCCCCACTGCCACTACTGCCATTGCCCATCCTCCCGGCCCCCCCCCACCCGGCACCTCTGGGAAGGCTCTGCCTCCACCCTCTCACCCCCCTCCCGTTAGGCCCCTGCCGCCTGATCCTCTTGCGCCTTCTCTTCTCCCGGCTCAACAGCCCCACGCCCTCAGCCTCTCCTCGCACTGCTGGGCTCCAGCTGCCCACCAGCTCCCAGCCCGCCCCACAACGAACGGCTCCTCCAGGGCCACGCTCCCTTCCTGGTGTCCCTGCCCCCCTGCAGCTCCCCCACGGGCCACAGTCCCCTCAGAGGCGCACCTCCTCTGGCATGAAGCGCCTCCTTCCAAAAGTACCTCTCCAGCCATGTCCCCAGCAACGGCTCCTTGCACGGCTCGCCTTCGCTTCCTTCTGCTTTTCTCCAGAAACACGCCTCTGCACCCTTCTCCTCACGAGTGCCCCTTCGTGTGGCCTCCTGTGGCTCCACGGAGGCCGCCCCCAGCTGCGGGATCTGCGGCCCTGCCGCCGCATGCCCCAGGCAGGGGCCGGGCCTCAGTGCCCCGCTCCTCCCTCCCTCCCTCCCTGCCTGCCTGCCTGCCTGCCTGCCTGCCTGCCCGCCCGCTGCCCCAGCGTTGGGGGAAAGCCTTGCCCGGGCCCTGGGCGGCGCTGCGGGCTCCCTGCTGTGCCCAGAGCCCCCGGCCCCGCACGGGCAGCCCCGAGCAGCACGCCCAGGTGGCACTGCTTGCTGCGCAGTAAGGACTGGTGCCAGGGACTGTCGGGGATGGGGGAGGCCCCACTGCCCGCGGGGAGGCGGGAGGCAGGCAGCGTTGAGCCGGGGCCCGGCAGCCCACCGGGAGCTGGTGGGGGTGTGGGGCAGAGCCATAGCAAGGGAAGGGGCCAGAGTGCAGGAGGCAATCCCAGGTGCCCCTTCCCCGAGCAGAGGGGCCTGGGAGAAGGCAGGGGGTCAGGGCCGGGCCGGGGGCTGGTGGCCGGGTGCTTGGCAGCGCCATGCTGACCTGCTCATGCCAGGGCATGGCTGCTTTGCGCCGATTGCAGGCAGTGTCCCCCCGCGAAGGAGCTGGCCCCTGCTGGCTTCCCCTTGGGCCATGCAGCTGCCTGCCAGTGCTCAAGGTCCCGCCGGGGCTCCAGCGACGCTGGGAGAGGTGCCGAGGGGGCACCGGCTGCTGCTAGCAACTTCCCGGGGACCCCTGAGGCAGTGGCTGGTGCTGAGGGAAGGGCAGCGGGCAAGGAGCCGCAGGCAGCACTTGTTTGACCCATGCGTTGCCTCTGCTTGCAGGCCACACTGCCCAAGGCATTGGGACTTGAGCGCGGCAGCCAGGCGAGGCAGGGCAGCTGCCGCTGAGGCAGCAGAGCCAAGCCCCAAGCCCCTCCGCTCGGTGAGGCTTGGGAAGGGCAGAGCTGGGAGAAGCTGGTGCCCCTCAAACCTCGTTCTCCCAGCAGAGCAGAGGGCACGTAAGGCAGCGCTTTCAGCCAGTGAAAATTGCTGGCTCATGCCTTCCTTTTTCAGAGGCCTGGTTTGCGCAAGGCCAGCGGTGCTGCCTGCCCACCAGTGCCCACCCAGGCTGCGGTCGGAGGAGACCTGCTCCTTGCATTGGTCCCGACCAGAGTTCGGCACCAGAAGACACAGCCCCTGAGGGGGCACCGCAGCACACAAGTGTGGCTTGGCATGCCTGGCTCACCAGCAGAAAGGGACCATGCAGACTAAGGTGGAGTCAATCAGCCAGAACGGAGCACAGAGCAACAATACAGTTGAAAACACAAAGCCTAGCTAAGTGTGTGTGAGGTTCCCCGTGGGGAGCCCCGTGATGCTTCTGGGGAGGCCTTGGGCAGGGAGGTGCCTCCTGCCGAGGCCCCCGGCAGCTGGGATGCCGGCTGCAGGGCTTTCGGCAGCTCCAGCTTCCCTCTTCCTGCCCTGCCAGGGGTGAAGGCCAGGCTGCCTGCAGGGATGGGCTACTGCCGCCCCCAGGCCTCCTGAGGAGGGGCAGTGCAGCCCCAAAACCGCCTTGCAAAGCCGGCAGCCCTGGGCGTGGGCTGAGGTGGGTGCCAGGGTGCACGCTGGAGCGCAGACTCTGGGATCCACAGGCCTCCAAGGCCAGGGCCTGCAGGGCCAGGGCAGGGATGACGAGGCTGTGGGGCTCTGACCCTGCAAGAGAGACTGCAGGAACACCTTGTGCTGGCCCTGGGCTGAGAGCAGAGGGGAGCAGGAGGCTTCGTGGCCTCCACGCCCCAAACCAACAGCAAATTTGTGCCCAAAAGCTCTCAGAGGAGGCTTCAGTCCCGGTCAGCTGCCCGTGTCCTGCACTGATTTCGTATGCTCAAACCTTGTGATGGGCAGAAGGCAACATGCTTGTACCCCAAGGCAGCCCCCTTTAGTGGCCAAGCCAAGGACCTGCTCTTAGCATCACTGCAGGAGTAACCGTCTAATTAAAGGCTTGCAATTAGCCCACCTCCAATTAGTGCACAGCAACTCAAACAAAGGGTCTTCTTAAAGGACAAGTCTCCTTAATGCAACCTAAATGGTCCTACGTTCCCTGTGCAGGGGCGACCCTTCTAAATCCCCCACCGCCAAGGCTGCGGCGCGCATGGGCATGGGCATTGGCTTCAGGGTCCCAGCTCCTTCCTCAGTGGGAGGCGGCTGCTGCTGGTGGCTTCCTCCATCGCATAGTTGGGCTGACACTATTAAGCCTGCTCCTAATAGGCTCTCTTAAGGCTAATAATGTGGCATACATAGCCAACAAATGCTAGAAGGAGTCACCAAAACTAAAGCAGCACTTTAAAATGCAACTCCTACATTTAGCATCGAGGAAATAAGCCCCTCCACCTTACTCCCAATTTGACACTCTCGGGAGAGTGCTTTAGGGGATGCTAATGCGTGTTTTGCCCTTCCTTGCTCCAACACGGGTCAGGCTCAGCACAGTGGAGAGGGAAAGACTCTGGCGGGGCGGAGGGGGTGGGGTGCGAGCTTTGTGCTCGCCCAGGGCCCTGCACTGGCCCCCTCCTCTGTCCTGCCCCTGAACATCCCAGACTACGTTGGCTACAGTCGCCTGCTCCTTGCCAGGCCTTTGTGTTGACTCTGATGAGCCTTTGGGCGTTTCATGTCACTCTAGGAGCTGGAAGAGAGCCTGCCTCATGACACGGGGTTGCAAGGAGAGCCACTGGCCGTGGAAGAGGACTGCTTGCCTGGCCTCGCTCAGGAGTCCCATCCTGCCCACCCCGGGCATCTCTCTCTTTCCTGCCCGCTGACATGGTCTTTCTCCGGAGGGAAGCAGTGAGGCTACACCTCCGCACAGTGCTGGGTGGCCTGGGGAAGGCTGGGCACATGCCAAGCGGGGAGCTGGACACAGGTCTCCAGCGAGTGCTGTCGGGGGGCTGGCACTGGTGCCTGGGGCACGTGTGCTCCAGGCACTTCCCAAATAAGCTCCACTGGTGCGGCCTCCTCTTCACCTGGATGTTGAGTTCCAGGGCCTCCTGCCACGCCTCCTCCAGCAGGAACAGGGCCTGCGCAGGCGTACTGCTTTCCTGCCCTTCAGCCTGCTCCTGGTTGCTGGGGAATGCAGGTGTGCGGGCATGTCCGGGTGTCCTGCCTCATTTCAGCAGGGTCACTTGCTCCTGCTGGTTCCTTCTGTGGCCCCCACCTGGCCTCACAGAGCCCCACATCCTGCCCGTCAACCCCAAGGGGGACGCAAGGCCCTCAGCTCACCCAAGAGAGAACCCCCAACCTCCCTCTGCTCGTCCACCCACCCGCCTCAGCATATAGCACGGCCCAAGGCCCATCCCTGGGCCCTGGCACTGTCACGGTCCCTCTCCTGACCACAGGACCCACTGGCGCTGGTGAGTGCCCAAGCAGTTAGGCCGCTGTCTTTTCTCCCACGGCCAGTGACTTGCAGGGCTGTGCAGGACCCAGGAGTCCTGCTGGCCTGTCCCTCCATAACGTACCAGGGGCAGGGAGTCGCAGAGCTGCACCTCGGAGGTGCTCTGGGGCCTAGCAAGTGCAGGGGACCGGAGGGGGCCTGGGAGCATGCCTGGGGCCACTGGCACATCAGGACAGGGCAGGAGCCCAGGAGGGAGAATCCAAGCACACGGGTAGCAGGCCCGGCCGGCCCTGCCGAGCTCCACTGGGTTGAAGAGCGGCCCAGCAGGGGCTGTGCAGGGCGGGGAAATGGGGACTGCTCCCCAGCCTCACAGCCCCAGCCTGCGGGGCTGAGGGGCTGCCCTGGCCCACAGGGCCCTGGCACACGCGTTTGCACATGGGAAGGGAGGCATCTGCACCTCCAGGCAGCAGTCAGCGGCTGGCAGGGTAGGGAGACTACGGGCCCTGCGGCAGATGAGCAGAGCCCGTGGGAACACAAGGAGCAGCCGAGGGCTGACGGAGGCCCAGGGACAAGCACGGCTCATCCCAGCTTTGCCTGCCTGGAGAGCCCTGCAGCTGCAGCAAAAAGCCAGGCATCTGCGCTCCCAGGTGGCCGGCCGCACCGCTCCACCCCACAGCAACTCCCTCCTTTGCCCTTCACCCTTCCCCATGCAACCCTGAGAAGGGTTCCAGCGTCCCTGCACACCAGCCCTCAGAGCACCCCTGGGGCTGTGGGCACGTCAGGTGCAGCTGTGTCCTGGCCACCATGGTGTGCACCGTGCAGTGTCTCTGTGCGTGTGGAGAGCGCGGGCGCGTGTGCGGATGCGTGTGCAGCGTCAATGGTGTGCCGGGCTGGCGCACGTGCACTGTGCAGGTGCAGGCCTGGCTGTGCGGGAGGGTCTTGGTGAGTGAGAGGTGTGAGCTGTGTGCGTAGCCGTCCTGTGGAGGGTAATGAAGGAAGGGGCATGTGTCTGTGCGTGTGTCTGTGCGCTGTGCTGAGAACGGGTTAGGCGGTGGTGTGCATGCACGTGCACTCTGTGGCGCGCGTGCCTGCATGCTGCGGCCCGTGTGTGGGCGATATTCTGTTCAGGCTCTACAAAATAACTGGAGGAGCACGTGGGTTTGTACAGCTCTTCCTTTCATCTTTCAGGAGCACGCTTCCAGACTTCGCCGCAATAGTCACGTTTCCTCTGCACCACCAGCAAGTCCTGGTCCCTTTCCCTTTGAGCCTGGAGAGTCATCCGCTGCCCAGGGCTAGGGCATGGAAAAGGAACCGTTTGGTTTCAGGCACAGGCAGAAGGGCACGGAAATGCTGCAGGCCTAGCGCAGGGCACATCTTCTGGCCTCTGCCTCTGCTGGCATTCCTATGCTTTCTCGGATGGGCGAGGGGCCCCCTGGGGTGCGAGGCAAGGACATGACCACATGACTACCATGGGCAGGTAATCAGCCTGCACAGGAGTCAGGCGCGGGATGAGACTTTGGCCCAAACTGGCATCAAAGCACACGGCAAGGCCTCCACGTGTGGAGACTTGGGGAGGCAAGGACGGAGCGTGCCTTTGGAAAAGGGAGAGCCAAAGCGTCGCTCCAGGAATCCTGTCACCTTGGGTCGCCCCCGTGTTCTGGTCCCACCTGGGAATCCTACCCCTGAGAGCCCAACACCTGCCCCTGGGCTGGAAGGCTGCCTGCTCCCAGGCCACAGCCTCCAAAGCCTGTTGCTCTCCCTCGACGGGTGCCAGCAAAAGACCCCCCCCCTCCCCTCCTCTGGGCTCCTCCTGGGTGTGGAAGGAAGGCCAGTGCAGGGGAAGGCAAAACAGCACCCCCAGCTGGAGAAATTTACCAGAGGAAGCGCTTCTCTTGGGAATTCCTCTGCCGATTCAGCTCTACCCTCTGCTTCCACTCTTCCCGATGCGCTTGGTAAGTCTCCAAGACTTGCAGGGTGTGGCTTGCTCGTACAGAAAGCTGCCTGCAAGAGCAGGGAAAAAGTTCCCTTTCCCCTTCTGGCTGAGGCCCTCCTGCCTCTCCCCTCCACCAGCCCCTGCACACCCGCTCCCGCTGGCGGTGCCCGCAGCCTTCAACTTGCCCCATGCAGCTTGGGGCTGCCTGGCATCGGGGCCTTGCCCAAGGCATTGCCACGTCAACAGAAATCAGGGGACACCATACCCAGCCCCATGGCTCAGGAAATGCGCTTCCTCACACCTCGGACAGGTGCTGCCACTGCACCTTTCCAGGCCGGGGCTGGGGCCAGGGCCGGGGCCCGGGCCCGGGCACACTTACTCTTTGTGCAGCCGCGGCAGTCTCTCGGGCTTCCTCTTCTCTGCTCGGGGCACGAAGGCAGCAGTGCTCGCCTCTTTCCCAAGCGGGGGCCCTGGTGAGGCTGGCCGAACCTCCGGCAGTGGTTCAGCATGCCGCCAAGCCTGCGTTGGCGCCAGAGGACAACTCTGAAGCTGCTTCTCACCTCCCTCACGTGCTCTCAACTCTCAGCACGGGGAGAAGCCAGCCACTACAGGGCCTGTGCGTCCCCCCAGCACACTTGTGTCTGCTTTGCCCTCAGAAAGCCCCATGAGGAGCACAGCACCAGGCAGGGACCCTGCACTCGTAGCCTGGCCACGCTTCACCACACTTCCCTGCTGGCCCCTCTGCTTACCTGTGCTGCCTTGTGCTGATGCCCGCAAGCAGGAATTGCAGTTCGAGGTCTGCCTTGAGCAGGTCCTTCCTGCTTGCCGTCCTCTTCCGCCTTAGAGGAGCTCTCCCGAATTGTCTGCAGCCGGCTAAAAACACACAAGCCGCGTGAGCTGATTGGAGTTCCGGGTGAGGCTGTTCTGCATCTTGCGCTCACAAGCGGCTCGGGGCCAGCCTCTGCAGCACAAGGCAGTTCTGCTGGAGCATTTGGTGTAGCTGAGTCCTTGCGTTCATGTCAACAGTGAGGAAAGAAAGCCTTGAGCTGCAGCACTGGCAGCGGGCCCAGGAGGCCCTAAGGAAAGCTCGGGATGCCCCGGTGTGGGCCCTCTCTGGGTGGCACAAGGGGAAAACCAATGCCGTTTGCAGCACCCAGAGCCTGCAGAGACCACTAGCCACCTCCTGCCAAAGGCACTGAAGTCAGGGACGTGCTCAGAAAGACTCTGTTTTGGGGTGAAACGGGACTATTAGTGGGGGAGCCACTGTCGGGGAAGGAGGAAGTGTACTAGGCACACAAGCAAGCCCGGCATGTAGTTCTCTCTGGTATGTAGTTCTCTCTGGCACTCCTCCTGTGCCAGACAACCGCCACACCCCTGCCCCTGCCACCCCAGCCCAACAACCTTCGGAAGAAATTCACAGGCATTACGTCCAACCTAAAAAGCAGGGAAAACAGACCCTACTCTCTGCTGCTGGGGCAGGGGCTTCTGACTTTCACATTCCTCTGAGAAGTGCTCTCATTCCCACTGCAACCAAAGGAGGGCCCTTCACACCCATAGGGGAGCAGAAAAACACCCGCCACTGCTGCAGTACTTCTTGCATCAACGCCAGTCCCTGGGACACCACTTGACAACCTCACAGACTTCATACCCACAGAGCGTACAGAAACAGAAACAGCTCCCTCCCTCCCAGAAGCCCAAAAGCACACGGCCACCCGCATGCTTTGCTCCAAGAGCCTCACCTGGCAGCTGGCTTGTTTCCCCTGCTTTCCCATGCCTTTCCTCCCTTCCAGCTGGCCCCAGAGAACGGGGGTGGAGAAAGCCTTTCTCGAGACAGGAGGCGCCCACCACAAGCACTGCCTGGAAGTAGCAAGGCAGAGGAGGCTCCTCAGCAAGCATCGTTCTTTGTCACCATTTGAACAAGAAGGACAGGCAGCTGTGCTCCAGCATCGGACCAAAGAGCCCAATTCCCTTGGAGCTTTGCTCCCAAGCAGGTCTTAGGCCCTTGCTGGCGCACGATCGCGTCCAGCCTTTCCTTTCTGCAGGGCAGTCTTCTGCCCTAGAGTTCTGTGCTGCTTCTACTGCTTTCTCTAGCCCTTAGGCTTCAAAAAGGGGACATGGCTGGCAGGTCCTGGGGACCTCATGCTACTCTCTCCTTTGGCGTGGCTGCAGGCTGGAGGGCAGAGTGTCACACGAGAAGGGGAACAGATTCCTGCCCATCTCTAAGGCGCTCACATGCACAGACTTGCAAGCTAGAGCAGGGCCCCGAGTGCCAGGGCAAAGTGCCCCTCAGCAGTGGCAGCTGCAGTTGGAGCTGCACAACTGCCCCGAGAGCCCCTTCCAGGAGGAGTGCCCCCAGATCTGTCGTGATGAGCAAAGAGAGGCACAGGAGAAGCAGGCCACTAGGCCCGGCACGGCATGTTAAGCTTGCCTCCAGCCCCTCCGCTGCACAGGACAAAAGGAAAACAAACACACCTCTCTCACCAGCCAGCTGGCACTTTACCTTTTCCCTCAGTCTGCTTGTTCTGCTCCCTGTCTTTTGCCGGCCCGCCTTTGGCAGCCTCCCGACACCCTCCGGAGGAAGATGCTGGTCGCACAGGCACAGGCGTGATGACCTCACCCTCACTCCTGGAAACAAGAAAGGGACGAGAGAGGCGCTGACAGCAGAGCCTTGCAGAAACCTCCTCTACATGCTTGCCCTCCATCTAGAAAGAGAAAGTCACCAAAAGACTTGTTGGCCGCCCTTCACGTTGCAGTCGGACAGAGTCTACGCAAGAAACAACCCCTTCAAAGAACTCCAAGAGCACAAGGTCACCCTCAGCCTTTTCTCCAAGAGCCTCACCTGGCAGGCAACTTCCTTCCTTTGCTTTTCCACTCCTCCTGCTTTCTCCCCCCAGCACCAGGTGACGCAGGTGGCAAAGGCCTTTCTTGAGCAAGCAGGCACGCAGCAGGAGCACTCCCTGCAGGCAGGAAAGGAGAAGGCTCTGCAGAAAGCGTCTTTGGGAGCACTTGGTCCAGAAGGACAGGCAGATCTGCTCCAGCACCGCATCAAACAGCCTGATCCCCCGGGAGCCGCGCTCTCTAAGAGCTCTTGCTCCCTAGCACGTCCTTGGCACACCTTAGCAGCCTCTTAGCAGTCCACCTTAGCAGCCTCTTAGCAGTCCTCTCCAGGCAATCTTGCTCCCCACCTTCACACGCCCGGCATCCGCCAGAGAGGCAGACCCCCTCCAGCGCTGACACCTCGGGCCCAAATGTCCTAAAGCGAAAGAGGAGCTTGCGCCGGCCACCAGGGCGCAGCACCCCGGGGCAAAACTCTCCCAGGCAGCACATCCTGACCAGGGCTCCAACCACCTACCTACTGCCGAGGACCAACGGAACAAACACGCGCACACACACAAACACACGCCCGCCTGCACACCCTCCTCTCGCTCGCCAGTCACCTGTGGCCTGACCTTTTCCGTCCGCCCGCTCTTCCTCTTTCGGGCGTGTCCGGGATCCCTTGCAGGAAGAGGCCACTTGCTGCTTCTCACGGGGAAGCTTCAACTCAAATCTGGAAATGACATGCTTAGGTCACAAACACAGGCCCTGTATGGATCGGGTGCCTTCCACACGATGCCTTTCCTCGGCCAGCCACACACAGCACATTCGGGAACCTTGGCTTTTGGAAGCCTCACCCACAAGAAAGAGACCAGTCACAGGAAAATGTGGCCCCCATTCCTCTCTAGGCCTAAGATTGGTTAGCAGTGCCAAACACCGCCACTATTGCCTGTTCCACCCTGGGGAGACCCCCAGAGTCCCAAGTACTTGCAGACAGCAAGCTAGGAAAGAGTTGCTCCGCAGCAAGTCCTTCCTGAGGAGACAAGCTCCAGCAGGACGCTGCTACCAAGCACGAGCTGAGAAGCAAACGTACCGTGGCAACATGAAGACGCTTCTGGGACCCATGCGGAAAGCCGCGCTCCTTCTTCCTTTTACCACCAGGTGTCTCGTCCCTGGCGTCTGAAACAGACACCGAGGTACGTGAGAGCGTGCCAGCGCCATTACTGCCTTGCTCCTAAAGGCAGCAAATCTTTCTTGGGCTCAGGGAAGATGCTGCCCCTGGGACACCCTGAAACAAAGCTGTCTTTCCAAATACTAGCCCTCAACGAGGAAAGCAGAAGATGCCCAGCTCAGAGTGCAGAAGGAGGAACACCGTTGCCAGGCGCTTTGCAAGGGCGAGACTCAAGACGGTCAAGGAGGACGCTCCTTCTCTCTGCCTGCAGACATCAGGCACAGGAGAAGGCGTGTGGTTCGCCAGGGTTTCTGCAGGCTGGCGTTTGCCTCTGGAAGGTCTTGCTCTGCCCCTTCTTGGAAAGACAACTCCTGGCTCAGGCGTGCTCTTAGCCCCACAGTGTCTCCAAGCATTCACATGCTTGCATCCATCGCGTGGAAGAGCAGAAAGAGCCGGCCCTTGCTCGGCCTCTGCCCAGTGGCTAAGACCTGCGGGTGCCAACTCCCTCATGGGGGTGCAAGCAGCTGGGCAGGGCCTGATGAGGGATCTTTGGGAACACAGCCTGACCCAAAGGCCCTGGCCCTGGCCCAGAGAACACGCTGGGCAGAGCCCCCCAAGACAGCAGCAGAGAGAAGGAAGAGACAGGCCCGGGAACCAGTGGCTGGGCTACAGCCTTCTTGCATCTCTCTGAGCAAATCTGCTGGCCCTCTGCAGGAGCGAGCCCTTCAGCTCTGACTGCTTTCACATCGCAGCTGCCTAAGGACACCTGGCAGCTTGTGCTCAAGGACAGGGCCCCACGAGAGAGCTGGGGAAGGGCGTTGGGCTGGTGCAAGGAGACATGCCAAGCAGCGGGCGGATGCACGCGTGGCCCAGAAGAGCCTCGCTCATGCCGCAAGGGCCTCCAGGGGCCCTGGGAAGGCCTGATTAGCGCCAGAGTCATCGACTTACCCCCAGCAGAGCTTCTAGCAGCTTTCCAGTGCCATCCATGCTGAGGAGGAAGTCGTCATAAAACCTCATTGTCACTTCCTTCTTCCGTACAGAAAGAATGCCAATGCCCTTGAAGACAAAGTCCACGTCCTGTCTTTTTGACATGGCCCAGAAGAACGCCATCGCGGTCTCATGTATGGAACACTGCACCGTTGTCAAAGGCATGCGGGCACACACGGAGAGATTCTTGTACTGCAGAGGGACTATTCTTACGTCACCTAGACCGCAGCAAAAGACGAACAATGTCACCTCGGCAGCAGGCTCCAAGAACAAGGGGACAAGACTTTCTGGCAAGACGCTGCTGCTACAGAGCAGGCTCTTGAATCCCCTGCTGCAGCGCCTAGGAGCGGTTTATGGAGTCCCTCCTGGGAAGAGGCCGAGCACTCTGCAAACTCACGGGCTCAGGGGGGCAGCAGTCATTTGGCCAGGGCAGGAAGCAAAAGAAGAAAACTAACCATCCCGTAGGAACCCTTGACCGGAGGGCAGGACAAGGCGGGCAGATGGGTGCAGGGCCCACGACAAAGGGCCCGGCGCCACGCCATTGTGCCCTCTGGCTAAGCCGATGCCACGTCGATAGATACAAGGGCGAAGCAAAGTGCAAGGACGGCACCGCCGCCCGTAAGGACCATTCGGCCCCTCTGGCCCTTGGTAGCCAGCAAAAGTCTCCCTGCGCTGCTGGGGCCAGCGGCCTATCCCTCCCACGCACCCCGCTGCAGGCGTATTACTAGCAAAGCACACCCGGGGGCCCCTCTGAGCACCTGCTCCTGGCTGGCCTGTCCAGCTCAAACAAGCCGAAGTTGCTCTCAGGCCACTTTGAGGCGTTCAGCCATGTCTTCAGAGCAGTTGGCCTGCCCCTCAAGCTTGGGACAAGGGCAGGCAAAGGTTTTTAACCTGTCTTCTTACCAGGAATGTCTTCTTGAGCGCCCCTGGCCTGGTATTCCTGGGCAACAACCTCCGAAATACGAAACATGGGTCTCCGAACGATCGAAAGCTCCCCGTTCACGGAGCACTCGGAGTGCTTCAGAACATAGAACACCCCCACTCCTAGTATCTTGACACCCTGAGAACAGCAGCAAAGAGGGAGAGAAGGAACAAGCATCAGTAGCCTGGAGACACAAAAACTGTCCGATGGCTTGCCAGAGCGTGGGGGCTGCTGCTCTGCGCCCTGCCCACCCCTAGCATGCCGAGGGCAAGATGGGCCACTTGGGAAAGCTTTGGAGAGAAAGCACATACTCCAGACCTTTCTTTCCTCTTGCTCCTCTGCTCTCCTCAAAAATCTCTTTGCACAAGCAACAGCAGAGACAACATTCCTCCCTTCCATACAGGTGGGGGTGGGGGGGTGGCAGGGAGGGGAGCAGGGGGCATTTCCAACAGTGGGCACCAAGTCCTTGGCACTCTGTGGCACAGGGATGTCAGGGCCAGGCAAACCGCCAGCATTTCAGGAGGGGAGGAACAGGACACAAGACCCACCTTGTTCTCTGCCAAGCGCTCTAGAATGTATTCTGAGACGCTGTCCCAAATGCTAACAATCTCTGGAAAGCAAGGCAAAGAGGTATCATGCGCCAAGTCAGCAAGCTCACTACCTTTCAGCACCCCGCTCCCCAGGCAGGTGGCAAGTGCAGGTGAGATGAAACGTACCGCCACCCCAAGCCAAAACACGCAAGGCGCTCCCCAGGACGGCCCTTCCGGACCTCAGCCGCAAGGACACTGCAGGGACGCCTCCGCCCACTTCTAAGCAAGGCTCCTGTCCTTTCAGGTGGCCACGCCAAAGGGCGACCCACCCGCTCGGGAAACGGGGACTAGGTTCCCACAGCAGCGAGAAGACCGTGCAGTGCCTACCCACAGGAGTCACCCACGCTCAGGGCAGCCCCAGCTGCCTCCCCTGCAGGGACCATTTTCACCTCCATTCAACGCCTGCACACACACACGCTCTGCACGGCCACCCGAGCAGCCCCAGCCCTTTCAGCCAGCTGCCAGCTCAGGGCACGCAATCCCCACTGCGAGGCAACCCACGGCTTCTGCCTGCACGTGCCCTGGAAGGCACGGGCAGAGGAAGCTCCTCAGGACAACGAGCCAGCCGGCCCGGCTGCCAAACTCACCCCTGGGCTGCCAACGGTCGAGCGGCCTGCTCTCCCGTGCCACCCACTCGCCCTGTCCAGCCCTCCCCTACAGAGCCCAGCGCTTCCATTGCCTGTCTCGCAGCTCATACCGTCTACAGCCTTACCGTAACGGTTGAGATTCCTGAGCGTTGGAAACATGTCATGCCACAGTTTCGCCATCTTCGCGCCCCCTCGCGCTCAATGGGGCCCTGTAGCAGGAGGGTGACGAGGAAACTTCTCCTCCCAGGAGCCGCCTCCTCCTCCTCCTCTGCACTTCCCCAGGTAGGCTCCAGCGCTGTCGCGCGGCCTCCCTTCGCCCTCTCGGTGCGCTGCAAAGCAGCTCCTCCAGAGAAGAGCGGTGGCGAGAGCAGCCCCAGCACCTGCACGTGCCAAGGCCTCGCAGGGAAGTGTGGGCAGGGCTCGGGGGCCCCGTGGCGGGAGGGGAGCTGTGACTGTGATGCGGCATGTCCCACTGTGAGCCCAGCCCGTGTCACCAAGGGGCTCACAGGCACCCTTACCGTCCAAAGCATTTCTCTTGGGCCCACAGGAGGGGCAATTTCACAGCCCCAGAGCAGCCAGACCGCAAAGGGGTTTCAGCAGGTCTCCGCTCTGACCTCCTGCTGCAAGTGCGGCTGACCAGAGCAGACTTCCCAGGCCCGGGCGCCACTGAGGGGCCACTGGCTCCATGGATTCCCCCACCACCCCGGGCCCCTGGGCCAGTGCTCCACCACCCTTAGGCTACAGCGCTTTTCCCCGTCTCTCATGGCAATTGCCCCCACTGCCACTACTGCCATTGCCCATCCTCCCGGCCCCCCCCCACCCGGCACCTCTGGGAAGGCTCTGCCTCCACCCTCTCACCCCCCTCCCGTTAGGCCCCTGCCGCCTGATCCTCTTGCGCCTTCTCTTCTCCCGGCTCAACAGCCCCACGCCCTCAGCCTCTCCTCGCACTGCTGGGCTCCAGCTGCCCACCAGCTCCCAGCCCGCCCCACAACGAACGGCTCCTCCAGGGCCACGCTCCCTTCCTGGTGTCCCTGCCCCCCTGCAGCTCCCCCACGGGCCACAGTCCCCTCAGAGGCGCACCTCCTCTGGCATGAAGCGCCTCCTTCCAAAAGTACCTCTCCAGCCATGTCCCCAGCAACGGCTCCTTGCACGGCTCGCCTTCGCTTCCTTCTGCTTTTCTCCAGAAACACGCCTCTGCACCCTTCTCCTCACGAGTGCCCCTTCGTGTGGCCTCCTGTGGCTCCACGGAGGCCGCCCCCAGCTGCGGGATCTGCGGCCCTGCCGCCGCATGCCCCAGGCAGGGGCCGGGCCTCGGGCCTCGGGCCTCGGTGCCCCGCTCCTCCCTCCCTGCCTGCCTGCCTGCCTGCCTGCCTGCCTGCCTGCCTGCCCGCCCGCTGCCCCAGCGTTGGGGGAAAGCCTTGCCCGGGCCCTGGGCGGCGCTGCGGGCTCCCTGCTGTGCCCAGAGCCCCCGGCCCCGCACGGGCAGCCCCGAGCAGCACGCCCAGGTGGCACTGCTTGCTGCGCAGTAAGGACTGGTGCCAGGGACTGTCGGGGATGGGGGAGGCCCCACTGCCCGCGGGGAGGCGGGAGGCAGGCAGCGTTGAGCCGGGGCCCGGCAGCCCACCGGGAGCTGGTGGGGGTGTGGGGCAGAGCCATAGCAAGGGAAGGGGCCAGAGTGCAGGAGGCAATCCCAGGTGCCCCTTCCCCGAGCAGAGGGGCCTGGGAGAAGGCAGGGGGTCAGGGCCGGGCCGGGGGCTGGTGGCCGGGTGCTTGGCAGCGCCATGCTGACCTGCTCATGCCAGGGCATGGCTGCTTTGCGCCGATTGCAGGCAGTGTCCCCCCGCGAAGGAGCTGGCCCCTGCTGGCTTCCCCTTGGGCCATGCAGCTGCCTGCCAGTGCTCAAGGTCCCGCCGGGGCTCCAGCGACGCTGGGAGAGGTGCCGAGGGGGCACCGGCTGCTGCTAGCAACTTCCCGGGGACCCCTGAGGCAGTGGCTGGTGCTGAGGGAAGGGCAGCGGGCAAGGAGCCGCAGGCAGCACTTGTTTGACCCATGCGTTGCCTCTGCTTGCAGGCCACACTGCCCAAGGCATTGGGACTTGAGCGCGGCAGCCAGGCGAGGCAGGGCAGCTGCCGCTGAGGCAGCAGAGCCAAGCCCCAAGCCCCTCCGCTCGGTGAGGCTTGGGAAGGGCAGAGCTGGGAGAAGCTGGTGCCCCTCAAACCTCGTTCTCCCAGCAGAGCAGAGGGCACGTAAGGCAGCGCTTTCAGCCAGTGAAAATTGCTGGCTCATGCCTTCCTTTTTCAGAGGCCTGGTTTGCGCAAGGCCAGCGGTGCTGCCTGCCCACCAGTGCCCACCCAGGCTGCGGTCGGAGGAGACCTGCTCCTTGCATTGGTCCCGACCAGAGTTCGGCACCAGAAGACACAGCCCCTGAGGGGGCACCGCAGCACACAAGTGTGGCTTGGCATGCCTGGCTCACCAGCAGAAAGGGACCATGCAGACTAAGGTGGAGTCAATCAGCCAGAACGGAGCACAGAGCAACAATACAGTTGAAAACACAAAGCCTAGCTAAGTGTGTGTGAGGTTCCCCGTGGGGAGCCCCGTGATGCTTCTGGGGAGGCCTTGGGCAGGGAGGTGCCTCCTGCCGAGGCCCCCGGCAGCTGGGATGCCGGCTGCAGGGCTTTCGGCAGCTCCAGCTTCCCTCTTCCTGCCCTGCCAGGGGTGAAGGCCAGGCTGCCTGCAGGGATGGGCTACTGCCGCCCCCAGGCCTCCTGAGGAGGGGCAGTGCAGCCCCAAAACCGCCTTGCAAAGCCGGCAGCCCTGGGCGTGGGCTGAGGTGGGTGCCAGGGTGCACGCTGGAGCGCAGACTCTGGGATCCACAGGCCTCCAAGGCCAGGGCCTGCAGGGCCAGGGCAGGGATGACGAGGCTGTGGGGCTCTGACCCTGCAAGAGAGACTGCAGGAACACCTTGTGCTGGCCCTGGGCTGAGAGCAGAGGGGAGCAGGAGGCTTCGTGGCCTCCACGCCCCAAACCAACAGCAAATTTGTGCCCAAAAGCTCTCAGAGGAGGCTTCAGTCCCGGTCAGCTGCCCGTGTCCTGCACTGATTTCGTATGCTCAAACCTTGTGATGGGCAGAAGGCAACATGCTTGTACCCCAAGGCAGCCCCCTTTAGTGGCCAAGCCAAGGACCTGCTCTTAGCATCACTGCAGGAGTAACCGTCTAATTAAAGGCTTGCAATTAGCCCACCTCCAATTAGTGCACAGCAACTCAAACAAAGGGTCTTCTTAAAGGACAAGTCTCCTTAATGCAACCTAAATGGTCCTACGTTCCCTGTGCAGGGGCGACCCTTCTAAATCCCCCACCGCCAAGGCTGCGGCGCGCATGGGCATGGGCATTGGCTTCAGGGTCCCAGCTCCTTCCTCAGTGGGAGGCGGCTGCTGCTGGTGGCTTCCTCCATCGCATAGTTGGGCTGACACTATTAAGCCTGCTCCTAATAGGCTCTCTTAAGGCTAATAATGTGGCATACATAGCCAACAAATGCTAGAAGGAGTCACCAAAACTAAAGCAGCACTTTAAAATGCAACTCCTACATTTAGCATCGAGGAAATAAGCCCCTCCACCTTACTCCCAATTTGACACTCTCGGGAGAGTGCTTTAGGGGATGCTAATGCGTGTTTTGCCCTTCCTTGCTCCAACACGGGTCAGGCTCAGCACAGTGGAGAGGGAAAGACTCTGGCGGGGCGGAGGGGGTGGGGTGCGAGCTTTGTGCTCGCCCAGGGCCCTGCACTGGCCCCCTCCTCTGTCCTGCCCCTGAACATCCCAGACTACGTTGGCTACAGTCGCCTGCTCCTTGCCAGGCCTTTGTGTTGACTCTGATGAGCCTTTGGGCGTTTCATGTCACTCTAGGAGCTGGAAGAGAGCCTGCCTCATGACACGGGGTTGCAAGGAGAGCCACTGGCCGTGGAAGAGGACTGCTTGCCTGGCCTCGCTCAGGAGTCCCATCCTGCCCACCCCGGGCATCTCTCTCTTTCCTGCCCGCTGACATGGTCTTTCTCCGGAGGGAAGCAGTGAGGCTACACCTCCGCACAGTGCTGGGTGGCCTGGGGAAGGCTGGGCACATGCCAAGCGGGGAGCTGGACACAGGTCTCCAGCGAGTGCTGTCGGGGGGCTGGCACTGGTGCCTGGGGCACGTGTGCTCCAGGCACTTCCCAAATAAGCTCCACTGGTGCGGCCTCCTCTTCACCTGGATGTTGAGTTCCAGGGCCTCCTGCCACGCCTCCTCCAGCAGGAACAGGGCCTGCGCAGGCGTACTGCTTTCCTGCCCTTCAGCCTGCTCCTGGTTGCTGGGGAATGCAGGTGTGCGGGCATGTCCGGGTGTCCTGCCTCATTTCAGCAGGGTCACTTGCTCCTGCTGGTTCCTTCTGTGGCCCCCACCTGGCCTCACAGAGCCCCACATCCTGCCCGTCAACCCCAAGGGGGACGCAAGGCCCTCAGCTCACCCAAGAGAGAACCCCCAACCTCCCTCTGCTCGTCCACCCACCCGCCTCAGCATATAGCACGGCCCAAGGCCCATCCCTGGGCCCTGGCACTGTCACGGTCCCTCTCCTGACCACAGGACCCACTGGCGCTGGTGAGTGCCCAAGCAGTTAGGCCGCTGTCTTTTCTCCCACGGCCAGTGACTTGCAGGGCTGTGCAGGACCCAGGAGTCCTGCTGGCCTGTCCCTCCATAACGTACCAGGGGCAGGGAGTCGCAGAGCTGCACCTCGGAGGTGCTCTGGGGCCTAGCAAGTGCAGGGGACCGGAGGGGGCCTGGGAGCATGCCTGGGGCCACTGGCACATCAGGACAGGGCAGGAGCCCAGGAGGGAGAATCCAAGCACACGGGTAGCAGGCCCGGCCGGCCCTGCCGAGCTCCACTGGGTTGAAGAGCGGCCCAGCAGGGGCTGTGCAGGGCGGGGAAATGGGGACTGCTCCCCAGCCTCACAGCCCCAGCCTGCGGGGCTGAGGGGCTGCCCTGGCCCACAGGGCCCTGGCACACGCGTTTGCACATGGGAAGGGAGGCATCTGCACCTCCAGGCAGCAGTCAGCGGCTGGCAGGGTAGGGAGACTACGGGCCCTGCGGCAGATGAGCAGAGCCCGTGGGAACACAAGGAGCAGCCGAGGGCTGACGGAGGCCCAGGGACAAGCACGGCTCATCCCAGCTTTGCCTGCCTGGAGAGCCCTGCAGCTGCAGCAAAAAGCCAGGCATCTGCGCTCCCAGGTGGCCGGCCGCACCGCTCCACCCCACAGCAACTCCCTCCTTTGCCCTTCACCCTTCCCCATGCAACCCTGAGAAGGGTTCCAGCGTCCCTGCACACCAGCCCTCAGAGCACCCCTGGGGCTGTGGGCACGTCAGGTGCAGCTGTGTCCTGGCCACCATGGTGTGCACCGTGCAGTGTCTCTGTGCGTGTGGAGAGCGCGGGCGCGTGTGCGGATGCGTGTGCAGCGTCAATGGTGTGCCGGGCTGGCGCACGTGCACTGTGCAGGTGCAGGCCTGGCTGTGCGGGAGGGTCTTGGTGAGTGAGAGGTGTGAGCTGTGTGCGTAGCCGTCCTGTGGAGGGTAATGAAGGAAGGGGCATGTGTCTGTGCGTGTGTCTGTGCGCTGTGCTGAGAACGGGTTAGGCGGTGGTGTGCATGCACGTGCACTCTGTGGCGCGCGTGCCTGCATGCTGCGGCCCGTGTGTGGGCGATATTCTGTTCAGGCTCTACAAAATAACTGGAGGAGCACGTGGGTTTGTACAGCTCTTCCTTTCATCTTTCAGGAGCACGCTTCCAGACTTCGCCGCAATAGTCACGTTTCCTCTGCACCACCAGCAAGTCCTGGTCCCTTTCCCTTTGAGCCTGGAGAGTCATCCGCTGCCCAGGGCTAGGGCATGGAAAAGGAACCGTTTGGTTTCAGGCACAGGCAGAAGGGCACGGAAATGCTGCAGGCCTAGCGCAGGGCACATCTTCTGGCCTCTGCCTCTGCTGGCATTCCTATGCTTTCTCGGATGGGCGAGGGGCCCCCTGGGGTGCGAGGCAAGGACATGACCACATGACTACCATGGGCAGGTAATCAGCCTGCACAGGAGTCAGGCGCGGGATGAGACTTTGGCCCAAACTGGCATCAAAGCACACGGCAAGGCCTCCACGTGTGGAGACTTGGGGAGGCAAGGACGGAGCGTGCCTTTGGAAAAGGGAGAGCCAAAGCGTCGCTCCAGGAATCCTGTCACCTTGGGTCGCCCCCGTGTTCTGGTCCCACCTGGGAATCCTACCCCTGAGAGCCCAACACCTGCCCCTGGGCTGGAAGGCTGCCTGCTCCCAGGCCACAGCCTCCAAAGCCTGTTGCTCTCCCTCGACGGGTGCCAGCAAAAGACCCCCCCCCTCCCCTCCTCTGGGCTCCTCCTGGGTGTGGAAGGAAGGCCAGTGCAGGGGAAGGCAAAACAGCACCCCCAGCTGGAGAAATTTACCAGAGGAAGCGCTTCTCTTGGGAATTCCTCTGCCGATTCAGCTCTACCCTCTGCTTCCACTCTTCCCGATGCGCTTGGTAAGTCTCCAAGACTTGCAGGGTGTGGCTTGCTCGTACAGAAAGCTGCCTGCAAGAGCAGGGAAAAAGTTCCCTTTCCCCTTCTGGCTGAGGCCCTCCTGCCTCTCCCCTCCACCAGCCCCTGCACACCCGCTCCCGCTGGCGGTGCCCGCAGCCTTCAACTTGCCCCATGCAGCTTGGGGCTGCCTGGCATCGGGGCCTTGCCCAAGGCATTGCCACGTCAACAGAAATCAGGGGACACCATACCCAGCCCCATGGCTCAGGAAATGCGCTTCCTCACACCTCGGACAGGTGCTGCCACTGCACCTTTCCAGGCCGGGGCTGGGGCCAGGGCCGGGGCCCGGGCCCGGGCACACTTACTCTTTGTGCAGCCGCGGCAGTCTCTCGGGCTTCCTCTTCTCTGCTCGGGGCACGAAGGCAGCAGTGCTCGCCTCTTTCCCAAGCGGGGGCCCTGGTGAGGCTGGCCGAACCTCCGGCAGTGGTTCAGCATGCCGCCAAGCCTGCGTTGGCGCCAGAGGACAACTCTGAAGCTGCTTCTCACCTCCCTCACGTGCTCTCAACTCTCAGCACGGGGAGAAGCCAGCCACTACAGGGCCTGTGCGTCCCCCCAGCACACTTGTGTCTGCTTTGCCCTCAGAAAGCCCCATGAGGAGCACAGCACCAGGCAGGGACCCTGCACTCGTAGCCTGGCCACGCTTCACCACACTTCCCTGCTGGCCCCTCTGCTTACCTGTGCTGCCTTGTGCTGATGCCCGCAAGCAGGAATTGCAGTTCGAGGTCTGCCTTGAGCAGGTCCTTCCTGCTTGCCGTCCTCTTCCGCCTTAGAGGAGCTCTCCCGAATTGTCTGCAGCCGGCTAAAAACACACAAGCCGCGTGAGCTGATTGGAGTTCCGGGTGAGGCTGTTCTGCATCTTGCGCTCACAAGCGGCTCGGGGCCAGCCTCTGCAGCACAAGGCAGTTCTGCTGGAGCATTTGGTGTAGCTGAGTCCTTGCGTTCATGTCAACAGTGAGGAAAGAAAGCCTTGAGCTGCAGCACTGGCAGCGGGCCCAGGAGGCCCTAAGGAAAGCTCGGGATGCCCCGGTGTGGGCCCTCTCTGGGTGGCACAAGGGGAAAACCAATGCCGTTTGCAGCACCCAGAGCCTGCAGAGACCACTAGCCACCTCCTGCCAAAGGCACTGAAGTCAGGGACGTGCTCAGAAAGACTCTGTTTTGGGGTGAAACGGGACTATTAGTGGGGGAGCCACTGTCGGGGAAGGAGGAAGTGTACTAGGCACACAAGCAAGCCCGGCATGTAGTTCTCTCTGGTATGTAGTTCTCTCTGGCACTCCTCCTGTGCCAGACAACCGCCACACCCCTGCCCCTGCCACCCCAGCCCAACAACCTTCGGAAGAAATTCACAGGCATTACGTCCAACCTAAAAAGCAGGGAAAACAGACCCTACTCTCTGCTGCTGGGGCAGGGGCTTCTGACTTTCACATTCCTCTGAGAAGTGCTCTCATTCCCACTGCAACCAAAGGAGGGCCCTTCACACCCATAGGGGAGCAGAAAAACACCCGCCACTGCTGCAGTACTTCTTGCATCAACGCCAGTCCCTGGGACACCACTTGACAACCTCACAGACTTCATACCCACAGAGCGTACAGAAACAGAAACAGCTCCCTCCCTCCCAGAAGCCCAAAAGCACACGGCCACCCGCATGCTTTGCTCCAAGAGCCTCACCTGGCAGCTGGCTTGTTTCCCCTGCTTTCCCATGCCTTTCCTCCCTTCCAGCTGGCCCCAGAGAACGGGGGTGGAGAAAGCCTTTCTCGAGACAGGAGGCGCCCACCACAAGCACTGCCTGGAAGTAGCAAGGCAGAGGAGGCTCCTCAGCAAGCATCGTTCTTTGTCACCATTTGAACAAGAAGGACAGGCAGCTGTGCTCCAGCATCGGACCAAAGAGCCCAATTCCCTTGGAGCTTTGCTCCCAAGCAGGTCTTAGGCCCTTGCTGGCGCACGATCGCGTCCAGCCTTTCCTTTCTGCAGGGCAGTCTTCTGCCCTAGAGTTCTGTGCTGCTTCTACTGCTTTCTCTAGCCCTTAGGCTTCAAAAAGGGGACATGGCTGGCAGGTCCTGGGGACCTCATGCTACTCTCTCCTTTGGCGTGGCTGCAGGCTGGAGGGCAGAGTGTCACACGAGAAGGGGAACAGATTCCTGCCCATCTCTAAGGCGCTCACATGCACAGACTTGCAAGCTAGAGCAGGGCCCCGAGTGCCAGGGCAAAGTGCCCCTCAGCAGTGGCAGCTGCAGTTGGAGCTGCACAACTGCCCCGAGAGCCCCTTCCAGGAGGAGTGCCCCCAGATCTGTCGTGATGAGCAAAGAGAGGCACAGGAGAAGCAGGCCACTAGGCCCGGCACGGCATGTTAAGCTTGCCTCCAGCCCCTCCGCTGCACAGGACAAAAGGAAAACAAACACACCTCTCTCACCAGCCAGCTGGCACTTTACCTTTTCCCTCAGTCTGCTTGTTCTGCTCCCTGTCTTTTGCCGGCCCGCCTTTGGCAGCCTCCCGACACCCTCCGGAGGAAGATGCTGGTCGCACAGGCACAGGCGTGATGACCTCACCCTCACTCCTGGAAACAAGAAAGGGACGAGAGAGGCGCTGACAGCAGAGCCTTGCAGAAACCTCCTCTACATGCTTGCCCTCCATCTAGAAAGAGAAAGTCACCAAAAGACTTGTTGGCCGCCCTTCACGTTGCAGTCGGACAGAGTCTACGCAAGAAACAACCCCTTCAAAGAACTCCAAGAGCACAAGGTCACCCTCAGCCTTTTCTCCAAGAGCCTCACCTGGCAGGCAACTTCCTTCCTTTGCTTTTCCACTCCTCCTGCTTTCTCCCCCCAGCACCAGGTGACGCAGGTGGCAAAGGCCTTTCTTGAGCAAGCAGGCACGCAGCAGGAGCACTCCCTGCAGGCAGGAAAGGAGAAGGCTCTGCAGAAAGCGTCTTTGGGAGCACTTGGTCCAGAAGGACAGGCAGATCTGCTCCAGCACCGCATCAAACAGCCTGATCCCCCGGGAGCCGCGCTCTCTAAGAGCTCTTGCTCCCTAGCACGTCCTTGGCACACCTTAGCAGCCTCTTAGCAGTCCACCTTAGCAGCCTCTTAGCAGTCCTCTCCAGGCAATCTTGCTCCCCACCTTCACACGCCCGGCATCCGCCAGAGAGGCAGACCCCCTCCAGCGCTGACACCTCGGGCCCAAATGTCCTAAAGCGAAAGAGGAGCTTGCGCCGGCCACCAGGGCGCAGCACCCCGGGGCAAAACTCTCCCAGGCAGCACATCCTGACCAGGGCTCCAACCACCTACCTACTGCCGAGGACCAACGGAACAAACACGCGCACACACACAAACACACGCCCGCCTGCACACCCTCCTCTCGCTCGCCAGTCACCTGTGGCCTGACCTTTTCCGTCCGCCCGCTCTTCCTCTTTCGGGCGTGTCCGGGATCCCTTGCAGGAAGAGGCCACTTGCTGCTTCTCACGGGGAAGCTTCAACTCAAATCTGGAAATGACATGCTTAGGTCACAAACACAGGCCCTGTATGGATCGGGTGCCTTCCACACGATGCCTTTCCTCGGCCAGCCACACACAGCACATTCGGGAACCTTGGCTTTTGGAAGCCTCACCCACAAGAAAGAGACCAGTCACAGGAAAATGTGGCCCCCATTCCTCTCTAGGCCTAAGATTGGTTAGCAGTGCCAAACACCGCCACTATTGCCTGTTCCACCCTGGGGAGACCCCCAGAGTCCCAAGTACTTGCAGACAGCAAGCTAGGAAAGAGTTGCTCCGCAGCAAGTCCTTCCTGAGGAGACAAGCTCCAGCAGGACGCTGCTACCAAGCACGAGCTGAGAAGCAAACGTACCGTGGCAACATGAAGACGCTTCTGGGACCCATGCGGAAAGCCGCGCTCCTTCTTCCTTTTACCACCAGGTGTCTCGTCCCTGGCGTCTGAAACAGACACCGAGGTACGTGAGAGCGTGCCAGCGCCATTACTGCCTTGCTCCTAAAGGCAGCAAATCTTTCTTGGGCTCAGGGAAGATGCTGCCCCTGGGACACCCTGAAACAAAGCTGTCTTTCCAAATACTAGCCCTCAACGAGGAAAGCAGAAGATGCCCAGCTCAGAGTGCAGAAGGAGGAACACCGTTGCCAGGCGCTTTGCAAGGGCGAGACTCAAGACGGTCAAGGAGGACGCTCCTTCTCTCTGCCTGCAGACATCAGGCACAGGAGAAGGCGTGTGGTTCGCCAGGGTTTCTGCAGGCTGGCGTTTGCCTCTGGAAGGTCTTGCTCTGCCCCTTCTTGGAAAGACAACTCCTGGCTCAGGCGTGCTCTTAGCCCCACAGTGTCTCCAAGCATTCACATGCTTGCATCCATCGCGTGGAAGAGCAGAAAGAGCCGGCCCTTGCTCGGCCTCTGCCCAGTGGCTAAGACCTGCGGGTGCCAACTCCCTCATGGGGGTGCAAGCAGCTGGGCAGGGCCTGATGAGGGATCTTTGGGAACACAGCCTGACCCAAAGGCCCTGGCCCTGGCCCAGAGAACACGCTGGGCAGAGCCCCCCAAGACAGCAGCAGAGAGAAGGAAGAGACAGGCCCGGGAACCAGTGGCTGGGCTACAGCCTTCTTGCATCTCTCTGAGCAAATCTGCTGGCCCTCTGCAGGAGCGAGCCCTTCAGCTCTGACTGCTTTCACATCGCAGCTGCCTAAGGACACCTGGCAGCTTGTGCTCAAGGACAGGGCCCCACGAGAGAGCTGGGGAAGGGCGTTGGGCTGGTGCAAGGAGACATGCCAAGCAGCGGGCGGATGCACGCGTGGCCCAGAAGAGCCTCGCTCATGCCGCAAGGGCCTCCAGGGGCCCTGGGAAGGCCTGATTAGCGCCAGAGTCATCGACTTACCCCCAGCAGAGCTTCTAGCAGCTTTCCAGTGCCATCCATGCTGAGGAGGAAGTCGTCATAAAACCTCATTGTCACTTCCTTCTTCCGTACAGAAAGAATGCCAATGCCCTTGAAGACAAAGTCCACGTCCTGTCTTTTTGACATGGCCCAGAAGAACGCCATCGCGGTCTCATGTATGGAACACTGCACCGTTGTCAAAGGCATGCGGGCACACACGGAGAGATTCTTGTACTGCAGAGGGACTATTCTTACGTCACCTAGACCGCAGCAAAAGACGAACAATGTCACCTCGGCAGCAGGCTCCAAGAACAAGGGGACAAGACTTTCTGGCAAGACGCTGCTGCTACAGAGCAGGCTCTTGAATCCCCTGCTGCAGCGCCTAGGAGCGGTTTATGGAGTCCCTCCTGGGAAGAGGCCGAGCACTCTGCAAACTCACGGGCTCAGGGGGGCAGCAGTCATTTGGCCAGGGCAGGAAGCAAAAGAAGAAAACTAACCATCCCGTAGGAACCCTTGACCGGAGGGCAGGACAAGGCGGGCAGATGGGTGCAGGGCCCACGACAAAGGGCCCGGCGCCACGCCATTGTGCCCTCTGGCTAAGCCGATGCCACGTCGATAGATACAAGGGCGAAGCAAAGTGCAAGGACGGCACCGCCGCCCGTAAGGACCATTCGGCCCCTCTGGCCCTTGGTAGCCAGCAAAAGTCTCCCTGCGCTGCTGGGGCCAGCGGCCTATCCCTCCCACGCACCCCGCTGCAGGCGTATTACTAGCAAAGCACACCCGGGGGCCCCTCTGAGCACCTGCTCCTGGCTGGCCTGTCCAGCTCAAACAAGCCGAAGTTGCTCTCAGGCCACTTTGAGGCGTTCAGCCATGTCTTCAGAGCAGTTGGCCTGCCCCTCAAGCTTGGGACAAGGGCAGGCAAAGGTTTTTAACCTGTCTTCTTACCAGGAATGTCTTCTTGAGCGCCCCTGGCCTGGTATTCCTGGGCAACAACCTCCGAAATACGAAACATGGGTCTCCGAACGATCGAAAGCTCCCCGTTCACGGAGCACTCGGAGTGCTTCAGAACATAGAACACCCCCACTCCTAGTATCTTGACACCCTGAGAACAGCAGCAAAGAGGGAGAGAAGGAACAAGCATCAGTAGCCTGGAGACACAAAAACTGTCCGATGGCTTGCCAGAGCGTGGGGGCTGCTGCTCTGCGCCCTGCCCACCCCTAGCATGCCGAGGGCAAGATGGGCCACTTGGGAAAGCTTTGGAGAGAAAGCACATACTCCAGACCTTTCTTTCCTCTTGCTCCTCTGCTCTCCTCAAAAATCTCTTTGCACAAGCAACAGCAGAGACAACATTCCTCCCTTCCATACAGGTGGGGGTGGGGGGGTGGCAGGGAGGGGAGCAGGGGGCATTTCCAACAGTGGGCACCAAGTCCTTGGCACTCTGTGGCACAGGGATGTCAGGGCCAGGCAAACCGCCAGCATTTCAGGAGGGGAGGAACAGGACACAAGACCCACCTTGTTCTCTGCCAAGCGCTCTAGAATGTATTCTGAGACGCTGTCCCAAATGCTAACAATCTCTGGAAAGCAAGGCAAAGAGGTATCATGCGCCAAGTCAGCAAGCTCACTACCTTTCAGCACCCCGCTCCCCAGGCAGGTGGCAAGTGCAGGTGAGATGAAACGTACCGCCACCCCAAGCCAAAACACGCAAGGCGCTCCCCAGGACGGCCCTTCCGGACCTCAGCCGCAAGGACACTGCAGGGACGCCTCCGCCCACTTCTAAGCAAGGCTCCTGTCCTTTCAGGTGGCCACGCCAAAGGGCGACCCACCCGCTCGGGAAACGGGGACTAGGTTCCCACAGCAGCGAGAAGACCGTGCAGTGCCTACCCACAGGAGTCACCCACGCTCAGGGCAGCCCCAGCTGCCTCCCCTGCAGGGACCATTTTCACCTCCATTCAACGCCTGCACACACACACGCTCTGCACGGCCACCCGAGCAGCCCCAGCCCTTTCAGCCAGCTGCCAGCTCAGGGCACGCAATCCCCACTGCGAGGCAACCCACGGCTTCTGCCTGCACGTGCCCTGGAAGGCACGGGCAGAGGAAGCTCCTCAGGACAACGAGCCAGCCGGCCCGGCTGCCAAACTCACCCCTGGGCTGCCAACGGTCGAGCGGCCTGCTCTCCCGTGCCACCCACTCGCCCTGTCCAGCCCTCCCCTACAGAGCCCAGCGCTTCCATTGCCTGTCTCGCAGCTCATACCGTCTACAGCCTTACCGTAACGGTTGAGATTCCTGAGCGTTGGAAACATGTCATGCCACAGTTTCGCCATCTTCGCGCCCCCTCGCGCTCAATGGGGCCCTGTAGCAGGAGGGTGACGAGGAAACTTCTCCTCCCAGGAGCCGCCTCCTCCTCCTCCTCTGCACTTCCCCAGGTAGGCTCCAGCGCTGTCGCGCGGCCTCCCTTCGCCCTCTCGGTGCGCTGCAAAGCAGCTCCTCCAGAGAAGAGCGGTGGCGAGAGCAGCCCCAGCACCTGCACGTGCCAAGGCCTCGCAGGGAAGTGTGGGCAGGGCTCGGGGGCCCCGTGGCGGGAGGGGAGCTGTGACTGTGATGCGGCATGTCCCACTGTGAGCCCAGCCCGTGTCACCAAGGGGCTCACAGGCACCCTTACCGTCCAAAGCATTTCTCTTGGGCCCACAGGAGGGGCAATTTCACAGCCCCAGAGCAGCCAGACCGCAAAGGGGTTTCAGCAGGTCTCCGCTCTGACCTCCTGCTGCAAGTGCGGCTGACCAGAGCAGACTTCCCAGGCCCGGGCGCCACTGAGGGGCCACTGGCTCCATGGATTCCCCCACCACCCCGGGCCCCTGGGCCAGTGCTCCACCACCCTTAGGCTACAGCGCTTTTCCCCGTCTCTCATGGCAATTGCCCCCACTGCCACTACTGCCATTGCCCATCCTCCCGGCCCCCCCCCACCCGGCACCTCTGGGAAGGCTCTGCCTCCACCCTCTCACCCCCCTCCCGTTAGGCCCCTGCCGCCTGATCCTCTTGCGCCTTCTCTTCTCCCGGCTCAACAGCCCCACGCCCTCAGCCTCTCCTCGCACTGCTGGGCTCCAGCTGCCCACCAGCTCCCAGCCCGCCCCACAACGAACGGCTCCTCCAGGGCCACGCTCCCTTCCTGGTGTCCCTGCCCCCCTGCAGCTCCCCCACGGGCCACAGTCCCCTCAGAGGCGCACCTCCTCTGGCATGAAGCGCCTCCTTCCAAAAGTACCTCTCCAGCCATGTCCCCAGCAACGGCTCCTTGCACGGCTCGCCTTCGCTTCCTTCTGCTTTTCTCCAGAAACACGCCTCTGCACCCTTCTCCTCACGAGTGCCCCTTCGTGTGGCCTCCTGTGGCTCCACGGAGGCCGCCCCCAGCTGCGGGATCTGCGGCCCTGCCGCCGCATGCCCCAGGCAGGGGCCGGGCCTCGGGCCTCGGGCCTCGGTGCCCCGCTCCTCCCTCCCTGCCTGCCTGCCTGCCTGCCTGCCTGCCTGCCTGCCTGCCCGCCCGCTGCCCCAGCGTTGGGGGAAAGCCTTGCCCGGGCCCTGGGCGGCGCTGCGGGCTCCCTGCTGTGCCCAGAGCCCCCGGCCCCGCACGGGCAGCCCCGAGCAGCACGCCCAGGTGGCACTGCTTGCTGCGCAGTAAGGACTGGTGCCAGGGACTGTCGGGGATGGGGGAGGCCCCACTGCCCGCGGGGAGGCGGGAGGCAGGCAGCGTTGAGCCGGGGCCCGGCAGCCCACCGGGAGCTGGTGGGGGTGTGGGGCAGAGCCATAGCAAGGGAAGGGGCCAGAGTGCAGGAGGCAATCCCAGGTGCCCCTTCCCCGAGCAGAGGGGCCTGGGAGAAGGCAGGGGGTCAGGGCCGGGCCGGGGGCTGGTGGCCGGGTGCTTGGCAGCGCCATGCTGACCTGCTCATGCCAGGGCATGGCTGCTTTGCGCCGATTGCAGGCAGTGTCCCCCCGCGAAGGAGCTGGCCCCTGCTGGCTTCCCCTTGGGCCATGCAGCTGCCTGCCAGTGCTCAAGGTCCCGCCGGGGCTCCAGCGACGCTGGGAGAGGTGCCGAGGGGGCACCGGCTGCTGCTAGCAACTTCCCGGGGACCCCTGAGGCAGTGGCTGGTGCTGAGGGAAGGGCAGCGGGCAAGGAGCCGCAGGCAGCACTTGTTTGACCCATGCGTTGCCTCTGCTTGCAGGCCACACTGCCCAAGGCATTGGGACTTGAGCGCGGCAGCCAGGCGAGGCAGGGCAGCTGCCGCTGAGGCAGCAGAGCCAAGCCCCAAGCCCCTCCGCTCGGTGAGGCTTGGGAAGGGCAGAGCTGGGAGAAGCTGGTGCCCCTCAAACCTCGTTCTCCCAGCAGAGCAGAGGGCACGTAAGGCAGCGCTTTCAGCCAGTGAAAATTGCTGGCTCATGCCTTCCTTTTTCAGAGGCCTGGTTTGCGCAAGGCCAGCGGTGCTGCCTGCCCACCAGTGCCCACCCAGGCTGCGGTCGGAGGAGACCTGCTCCTTGCATTGGTCCCGACCAGAGTTCGGCACCAGAAGACACAGCCCCTGAGGGGGCACCGCAGCACACAAGTGTGGCTTGGCATGCCTGGCTCACCAGCAGAAAGGGACCATGCAGACTAAGGTGGAGTCAATCAGCCAGAACGGAGCACAGAGCAACAATACAGTTGAAAACACAAAGCCTAGCTAAGTGTGTGTGAGGTTCCCCGTGGGGAGCCCCGTGATGCTTCTGGGGAGGCCTTGGGCAGGGAGGTGCCTCCTGCCGAGGCCCCCGGCAGCTGGGATGCCGGCTGCAGGGCTTTCGGCAGCTCCAGCTTCCCTCTTCCTGCCCTGCCAGGGGTGAAGGCCAGGCTGCCTGCAGGGATGGGCTACTGCCGCCCCCAGGCCTCCTGAGGAGGGGCAGTGCAGCCCCAAAACCGCCTTGCAAAGCCGGCAGCCCTGGGCGTGGGCTGAGGTGGGTGCCAGGGTGCACGCTGGAGCGCAGACTCTGGGATCCACAGGCCTCCAAGGCCAGGGCCTGCAGGGCCAGGGCAGGGATGACGAGGCTGTGGGGCTCTGACCCTGCAAGAGAGACTGCAGGAACACCTTGTGCTGGCCCTGGGCTGAGAGCAGAGGGGAGCAGGAGGCTTCGTGGCCTCCACGCCCCAAACCAACAGCAAATTTGTGCCCAAAAGCTCTCAGAGGAGGCTTCAGTCCCGGTCAGCTGCCCGTGTCCTGCACTGATTTCGTATGCTCAAACCTTGTGATGGGCAGAAGGCAACATGCTTGTACCCCAAGGCAGCCCCCTTTAGTGGCCAAGCCAAGGACCTGCTCTTAGCATCACTGCAGGAGTAACCGTCTAATTAAAGGCTTGCAATTAGCCCACCTCCAATTAGTGCACAGCAACTCAAACAAAGGGTCTTCTTAAAGGACAAGTCTCCTTAATGCAACCTAAATGGTCCTACGTTCCCTGTGCAGGGGCGACCCTTCTAAATCCCCCACCGCCAAGGCTGCGGCGCGCATGGGCATGGGCATTGGCTTCAGGGTCCCAGCTCCTTCCTCAGTGGGAGGCGGCTGCTGCTGGTGGCTTCCTCCATCGCATAGTTGGGCTGACACTATTAAGCCTGCTCCTAATAGGCTCTCTTAAGGCTAATAATGTGGCATACATAGCCAACAAATGCTAGAAGGAGTCACCAAAACTAAAGCAGCACTTTAAAATGCAACTCCTACATTTAGCATCGAGGAAATAAGCCCCTCCACCTTACTCCCAATTTGACACTCTCGGGAGAGTGCTTTAGGGGATGCTAATGCGTGTTTTGCCCTTCCTTGCTCCAACACGGGTCAGGCTCAGCACAGTGGAGAGGGAAAGACTCTGGCGGGGCGGAGGGGGTGGGGTGCGAGCTTTGTGCTCGCCCAGGGCCCTGCACTGGCCCCCTCCTCTGTCCTGCCCCTGAACATCCCAGACTACGTTGGCTACAGTCGCCTGCTCCTTGCCAGGCCTTTGTGTTGACTCTGATGAGCCTTTGGGCGTTTCATGTCACTCTAGGAGCTGGAAGAGAGCCTGCCTCATGACACGGGGTTGCAAGGAGAGCCACTGGCCGTGGAAGAGGACTGCTTGCCTGGCCTCGCTCAGGAGTCCCATCCTGCCCACCCCGGGCATCTCTCTCTTTCCTGCCCGCTGACATGGTCTTTCTCCGGAGGGAAGCAGTGAGGCTACACCTCCGCACAGTGCTGGGTGGCCTGGGGAAGGCCGGGCACATGCCAAGCGGGGAGCTGGACACAGGTCTCCAGCGAGTGCTGTCGGGGGGCTGGCACCGGTGCCTGGGGCACGTGTGCTCCAGGCACTTCCCAAATAAGCTCCACTGGTGCGGCCTCCTCTTCACCTGGATGTTGAGTTCCAGGGCCTCCTGCCACGCCTCCTCCAGCAGGAACAGGGCCTGCGCAGGCGTACTGCTTTCCTGCCCTTCAGCCTGCTCCTGGTTGCTGGGGAATGCAGGTGTGCGGGCATGTCCGGGTGTCCTGCCTCATTTCAGCAGGGTCACTTGCTCCTGCTGGTTCCTTCTGTGGCCCCCACCTGGCCTCACAGAGCCCCACATCCTGCCCGTCAACCCCAAGGGGGACGCAAGGCCCTCAGCTCACCCAAGAGAGAACCCCCAACCTCCCTCTGCTCGTCCACCCACCCGCCTCAGCATATAGCACGGCCCAAGGCCCATCCCTGGGCCCTGGCACTGTCACGGTCCCTCTCCTGACCACAGGACCCACTGGCGCTGGTGAGTGCCCAAGCAGTTAGGCCGCTGTCTTTTCTCCCACGGCCAGTGACTTGCAGGGCTGTGCAGGACCCAGGAGTCCTGCTGGCCTGTCCCTCCATAACGTACCAGGGGCAGGGAGTCGCAGAGCTGCACCTCGGAGGTGCTCTGGGGCCTAGCAAGTGCAGGGGACCGGAGGGGGCCTGGGAGCATGCCTGGGGCCACTGGCACATCAGGACAGGGCAGGAGCCCAGGAGGGAGAATCCAAGCACACGGGTAGCAGGCCCGGCCGGCCCTGCCGAGCTCCACTGGGTTGAAGAGCGGCCCAGCAGGGGCTGTGCAGGGCGGGGAAATGGGGACTGCTCCCCAGCCTCACAGCCCCAGCCTGCGGGGCTGAGGGGCTGCCCTGGCCCACAGGGCCCTGGCACACGCGTTTGCACATGGGAAGGGAGGCATCTGCACCTCCAGGCAGCAGTCAGCGGCTGGCAGGGTAGGGAGACTACGGGCCCTGCGGCAGATGAGCAGAGCCCGTGGGAACACAAGGAGCAGCCGAGGGCTGACGGAGGCCCAGGGACAAGCACGGCTCATCCCAGCTTTGCCTGCCTGGAGAGCCCTGCAGCTGCAGCAAAAAGCCAGGCATCTGCGCTCCCAGGTGGCCGGCCGCACCGCTCCACCCCACAGCAACTCCCTCCTTTGCCCTTCACCCTTCCCCATGCAACCCTGAGAAGGGTTCCAGCGTCCCTGCACACCAGCCCTCAGAGCACCCCTGGGGCTGTGGGCACGTCAGGTGCAGCTGTGTCCTGGCCACCATGGTGTGCACCGTGCAGTGTCTCTGTGCGTGTGGAGAGCGCGGGCGCGTGTGCGGATGCGTGTGCAGCGTCAATGGTGTGCCGGGCTGGCGCACGTGCACTGTGCAGGTGCAGGCCTGGCTGTGCGGGAGGGTCTTGGTGAGTGAGAGGTGTGAGCTGTGTGCGTAGCCGTCCTGTGGAGGGTAATGAAGGAAGGGGCATGTGTCTGTGCGTGTGTCTGTGCGCTGTGCTGAGAACGGGTTAGGCGGTGGTGTGCATGCACGTGCACTCTGTGGCGCGCGTGCCTGCATGCTGCGGCCCGTGTGTGGGCGATATTCTGTTCAGGCTCTACAAAATAACTGGAGGAGCACGTGGGTTTGTACAGCTCTTCCTTTCATCTTTCAGGAGCACGCTTCCAGACTTCGCCGCAATAGTCACGTTTCCTCTGCACCACCAGCAAGTCCTGGTCCCTTTCCCTTTGAGCCTGGAGAGTCATCCGCTGCCCAGGGCTAGGGCATGGAAAAGGAACCGTTTGGTTTCAGGCACAGGCAGAAGGGCACGGAAATGCTGCAGGCCTAGCGCAGGGCACATCTTCTGGCCTCTGCCTCTGCTGGCATTCCTATGCTTTCTCGGATGGGCGAGGGGCCCCCTGGGGTGCGAGGCAAGGACATGACCACATGACTACCATGGGCAGGTAATCAGCCTGCACAGGAGTCAGGCGCGGGATGAGACTTTGGCCCAAACTGGCATCAAAGCACACGGCAAGGCCTCCACGTGTGGAGACTTGGGGAGGCAAGGACGGAGCGTGCCTTTGGAAAAGGGAGAGCCAAAGCGTCGCTCCAGGAATCCTGTCACCTTGGGTCGCCCCCGTGTTCTGGTCCCACCTGGGAATCCTACCCCTGAGAGCCCAACACCTGCCCCTGGGCTGGAAGGCTGCCTGCTCCCAGGCCACAGCCTCCAAAGCCTGTTGCTCTCCCTCGACGGGTGCCAGCAAAAGACCCCCCCCCTCCCCTCCTCTGGGCTCCTCCTGGGTGTGGAAGGAAGGCCAGTGCAGGGGAAGGCAAAACAGCACCCCCAGCTGGAGAAATTTACCAGAGGAAGCGCTTCTCTTGGGAATTCCTCTGCCGATTCAGCTCTACCCTCTGCTTCCACTCTTCCCGACGCGCTTGGTAAGTCTCCAAGACTTGCAGGGTGTGGCTTGCTCGTACAGAAAGCTGCCTGCAAGAGCAGGGAAAAAGTTCCCTTTCCCCTTCTGGCTGAGGCCCTCCTGCCTCTCCCCTCCACCAGCCCCTGCACACCCGCTCCCGCTGGCGGTGCCCGCAGCCTTCAACTTGCCCCATGCAGCTTGGGGCTGCCTGGCATCGGGGCCTTGCCCAAGGCATTGCCACGTCAACAGAAATCAGGGGACACCATACCCAGCCCCATGGCTCAGGAAATGCGCTTCCTCACACCTCGGACAGGTGCTGCCACTGCACCTTTCCAGGCCGGGGCTGGGGCCAGGGCCGGGGCCCGGGCCCGGGCACACTTACTCTTTGTGCAGCCGCGGCAGTCTCTCGGGCTTCCTCTTCTCTGCTCGGGGCACGAAGGCAGCAGTGCTCGCCTCTTTCCCAAGCGGGGGCCCTGGTGAGGCTGGCCGAACCTCCGGCAGTGGTTCAGCATGCCGCCAAGCCTGCGTTGGCGCCAGAGGACAACTCTGAAGCTGCTTCTCACCTCCCTCACGTGCTCTCAACTCTCAGCACGGGGAGAAGCCAGCCACTACAGGGCCTGTGCGTCCCCCCAGCACACTTGTGTCTGCTTTGCCCTCAGAAAGCCCCATGAGGAGCACAGCACCAGGCAGGGACCCTGCACTCGTAGCCTGGCCACGCTTCACCACACTTCCCTGCTGGCCCCTCTGCTTACCTGTGCTGCCTTGTGCTGATGCCCGCAAGCAGGAATTGCAGTTCGAGGTCTGCCTTGAGCAGGTCCTTCCTGCTTGCCGTCCTCTTCCGCCTTAGAGGAGCTCTCCCGAATTGTCTGCAGCCGGCTAAAAACACACAAGCCGCGTGAGCTGATTGGAGTTCCGGGTGAGGCTGTTCTGCATCTTGCGCTCACAAGCGGCTCGGGGCCAGCCTCTGCAGCACAAGGCAGTTCTGCTGGAGCATTTGGTGTAGCTGAGTCCTTGCGTTCATGTCAACAGTGAGGAAAGAAAGCCTTGAGCTGCAGCACTGGCAGCGGGCCCAGGAGGCCCTAAGGAAAGCTCGGGATGCCCCGGTGTGGGCCCTCTCTGGGTGGCACAAGGGGAAAACCAATGCCGTTTGCAGCACCCAGAGCCTGCAGAGACCACTAGCCACCTCCTGCCAAAGGCACTGAAGTCAGGGACGTGCTCAGAAAGACTCTGTTTTGGGGTGAAACGGGACTATTAGTGGGGGAGCCACTGTCGGGGAAGGAGGAAGTGTACTAGGCACACAAGCAAGCCCGGCATGTAGTTCTCTCTGGTATGTAGTTCTCTCTGGCACTCCTCCTGTGCCAGACAACCGCCACACCCCTGCCCCTGCCACCCCAGCCCAACAACCTTCGGAAGAAATTCACAGGCATTACGTCCAACCTAAAAAGCAGGGAAAACAGACCCTACTCTCTGCTGCTGGGGCAGGGGCTTCTGACTTTCACATTCCTCTGAGAAGTGCTCTCATTCCCACTGCAACCAAAGGAGGGCCCTTCACACCCATAGGGGAGCAGAAAAACACCCGCCACTGCTGCAGTACTTCTTGCATCAACGCCAGTCCCTGGGACACCACTTGACAACCTCACAGACTTCATACCCACAGAGCGTACAGAAACAGAAACAGCTCCCTCCCTCCCAGAAGCCCAAAAGCACACGGCCACCCGCATGCTTTGCTCCAAGAGCCTCACCTGGCAGCTGGCTTGTTTCCCCTGCTTTCCCATGCCTTTCCTCCCTTCCAGCTGGCCCCAGAGAACGGGGGTGGAGAAAGCCTTTCTCGAGACAGGAGGCGCCCACCACAAGCACTGCCTGGAAGTAGCAAGGCAGAGGAGGCTCCTCAGCAAGCATCGTTCTTTGTCACCATTTGAACAAGAAGGACAGGCAGCTGTGCTCCAGCATCGGACCAAAGAGCCCAATTCCCTTGGAGCTTTGCTCCCAAGCAGGTCTTAGGCCCTTGCTGGCGCACGATCGCGTCCAGCCTTTCCTTTCTGCAGGGCAGTCTTCTGCCCTAGAGTTCTGTGCTGCTTCTACTGCTTTCTCTAGCCCTTAGGCTTCAAAAAGGGGACATGGCTGGCAGGTCCTGGGGACCTCATGCTACTCTCTCCTTTGGCGTGGCTGCAGGCTGGAGGGCAGAGTGTCACACGAGAAGGGGAACAGATTCCTGCCCATCTCTAAGGCGCTCACATGCACAGACTTGCAAGCTAGAGCAGGGCCCCGAGTGCCAGGGCAAAGTGCCCCTCAGCAGTGGCAGCTGCAGTTGGAGCTGCACAACTGCCCCGAGAGCCCCTTCCAGGAGGAGTGCCCCCAGATCTGTCGTGATGAGCAAAGAGAGGCACAGGAGAAGCAGGCCACTAGGCCCGGCACGGCATGTTAAGCTTGCCTCCAGCCCCTCCGCTGCACAGGACAAAAGGAAAACAAACACACCTCTCTCACCAGCCAGCTGGCACTTTACCTTTTCCCTCAGTCTGCTTGTTCTGCTCCCTGTCTTTTGCCGGCCCGCCTTTGGCAGCCTCCCGACACCCTCCGGAGGAAGATGCTGGTCGCACAGGCACAGGCGTGATGACCTCACCCTCACTCCTGGAAACAAGAAAGGGACGAGAGAGGCGCTGACAGCAGAGCCTTGCAGAAACCTCCTCTACATGCTTGCCCTCCATCTAGAAAGAGAAAGTCACCAAAAGACTTGTTGGCCGCCCTTCACGTTGCAGTCGGACAGAGTCTACGCAAGAAACAACCCCTTCAAAGAACTCCAAGAGCACAAGGTCACCCTCAGCCTTTTCTCCAAGAGCCTCACCTGGCAGGCAACTTCCTTCCTTTGCTTTTCCACTCCTCCTGCTTTCTCCCCCCAGCACCAGGTGACGCAGGTGGCAAAGGCCTTTCTTGAGCAAGCAGGCACGCAGCAGGAGCACTCCCTGCAGGCAGGAAAGGAGAAGGCTCTGCAGAAAGCGTCTTTGGGAGCACTTGGTCCAGAAGGACAGGCAGATCTGCTCCAGCACCGCATCAAACAGCCTGATCCCCCGGGAGCCGCGCTCTCTAAGAGCTCTTGCTCCCTAGCACGTCCTTGGCACACCTTAGCAGCCTCTTAGCAGTCCACCTTAGCAGCCTCTTAGCAGTCCTCTCCAGGCAATCTTGCTCCCCACCTTCACACGCCCGGCATCCGCCAGAGAGGCAGACCCCCTCCAGCGCTGACACCTCGGGCCCAAATGTCCTAAAGCGAAAGAGGAGCTTGCGCCGGCCACCAGGGCGCAGCACCCCGGGGCAAAACTCTCCCAGGCAGCACATCCTGACCAGGGCTCCAACCACCTACCTACTGCCGAGGACCAACGGAACAAACACGCGCACACACACAAACACACGCCCGCCTGCACACCCTCCTCTCGCTCGCCAGTCACCTGTGGCCTGACCTTTTCCGTCCGCCCGCTCTTCCTCTTTCGGGCGTGTCCGGGATCCCTTGCAGGAAGAGGCCACTTGCTGCTTCTCACGGGGAAGCTTCAACTCAAATCTGGAAATGACATGCTTAGGTCACAAACACAGGCCCTGTATGGATCGGGTGCCTTCCACACGATGCCTTTCCTCGGCCAGCCACACACAGCACATTCGGGAACCTTGGCTTTTGGAAGCCTCACCCACAAGAAAGAGACCAGTCACAGGAAAATGTGGCCCCCATTCCTCTCTAGGCCTAAGATTGGTTAGCAGTGCCAAACACCGCCACTATTGCCTGTTCCACCCTGGGGAGACCCCCAGAGTCCCAAGTACTTGCAGACAGCAAGCTAGGAAAGAGTTGCTCCGCAGCAAGTCCTTCCTGAGGAGACAAGCTCCAGCAGGACGCTGCTACCAAGCACGAGCTGAGAAGCAAACGTACCGTGGCAACATGAAGACGCTTCTGGGACCCATGCGGAAAGCCGCGCTCCTTCTTCCTTTTACCACCAGGTGTCTCGTCCCTGGCGTCTGAAACAGACACCGAGGTACGTGAGAGCGTGCCAGCGCCATTACTGCCTTGCTCCTAAAGGCAGCAAATCTTTCTTGGGCTCAGGGAAGATGCTGCCCCTGGGACACCCTGAAACAAAGCTGTCTTTCCAAATACTAGCCCTCAACGAGGAAAGCAGAAGATGCCCAGCTCAGAGTGCAGAAGGAGGAACACCGTTGCCAGGCGCTTTGCAAGGGCGAGACTCAAGACGGTCAAGGAGGACGCTCCTTCTCTCTGCCTGCAGACATCAGGCACAGGAGAAGGCGTGTGGTTCGCCAGGGTTTCTGCAGGCTGGCGTTTGCCTCTGGAAGGTCTTGCTCTGCCCCTTCTTGGAAAGACAACTCCTGGCTCAGGCGTGCTCTTAGCCCCACAGTGTCTCCAAGCATTCACATGCTTGCATCCATCGCGTGGAAGAGCAGAAAGAGCCGGCCCTTGCTCGGCCTCTGCCCAGTGGCTAAGACCTGCGGGTGCCAACTCCCTCATGGGGGTGCAAGCAGCTGGGCAGGGCCTGATGAGGGATCTTTGGGAACACAGCCTGACCCAAAGGCCCTGGCCCTGGCCCAGAGAACACGCTGGGCAGAGCCCCCCAAGACAGCAGCAGAGAGAAGGAAGAGACAGGCCCGGGAACCAGTGGCTGGGCTACAGCCTTCTTGCATCTCTCTGAGCAAATCTGCTGGCCCTCTGCAGGAGCGAGCCCTTCAGCTCTGACTGCTTTCACATCGCAGCTGCCTAAGGACACCTGGCAGCTTGTGCTCAAGGACAGGGCCCCACGAGAGAGCTGGGGAAGGGCGTTGGGCTGGTGCAAGGAGACATGCCAAGCAGCGGGCGGATGCACGCGTGGCCCAGAAGAGCCTCGCTCATGCCGCAAGGGCCTCCAGGGGCCCTGGGAAGGCCTGATTAGCGCCAGAGTCATCGACTTACCCCCAGCAGAGCTTCTAGCAGCTTTCCAGTGCCATCCATGCTGAGGAGGAAGTCGTCATAAAACCTCATTGTCACTTCCTTCTTCCGTACAGAAAGAATGCCAATGCCCTTGAAGACAAAGTCCACGTCCTGTCTTTTTGACATGGCCCAGAAGAACGCCATCGCGGTCTCATGTATGGAACACTGCACCGTTGTCAAAGGCATGCGGGCACACACGGAGAGATTCTTGTACTGCAGAGGGACTATTCTTACGTCACCTAGACCGCAGCAAAAGACGAACAATGTCACCTCGGCAGCAGGCTCCAAGAACAAGGGGACAAGACTTTCTGGCAAGACGCTGCTGCTACAGAGCAGGCTCTTGAATCCCCTGCTGCAGCGCCTAGGAGCGGTTTATGGAGTCCCTCCTGGGAAGAGGCCGAGCACTCTGCAAACTCACGGGCTCAGGGGGGCAGCAGTCATTTGGCCAGGGCAGGAAGCAAAAGAAGAAAACTAACCATCCCGTAGGAACCCTTGACCGGAGGGCAGGACAAGGCGGGCAGATGGGTGCAGGGCCCACGACAAAGGGCCCGGCGCCACGCCATTGTGCCCTCTGGCTAAGCCGATGCCACGTCGATAGATACAAGGGCGAAGCAAAGTGCAAGGACGGCACCGCAGCCCGTAAGGACCATTCGGCCCCTCTGGCCCTTGGTAGCCAGCAAAAGTCTCCCTGCGCTGCTGGGGCCAGCGGCCTATCCCTCCCACGCACCCCGCTGCAGGCGTATTACTAGCAAAGCACACCCGGGGGCCCCTCTGAGCACCTGCTCCTGGCTGGCCTGTCCAGCTCAAACAAGCCGAAGTTGCTCTCAGGCCACTTTGAGGCGTTCAGCCATGTCTTCAGAGCAGTTGGCCTGCCCCTCAAGCTTGGGACAAGGGCAGGCAAAGGTTTTTAACCTGTCTTCTTACCAGGAATGTCTTCTTGAGCGCCCCTGGCCTGGTATTCCTGGGCAACAACCTCCGAAATACGAAACATGGGTCTCCGAACGATCGAAAGCTCCCCGTTCACGGAGCACTCGGAGTGCTTCAGAACATAGAACACCCCCACTCCTAGTATCTTGACACCCTGAGAACAGCAGCAAAGAGGGAGAGAAGGAACAAGCATCAGTAGCCTGGAGACACAAAAACTGTCCGATGGCTTGCCAGAGCGTGGGGGCTGCTGCTCTGTGCCCTGCCCACCCCTAGCATGCCGAGGGCAAGATGGGCCACTTGGGAAAGCTTTGGAGAGAAAGCACATACTCCAGACCTTTCTTTCCTCTTGCTCCTCTGCTCTCCTCAAAAATCTCTTTGCACAAGCAACAGCAGAGACAACATTCCTCCCTTCCATACAGGTGGGGGTGGGGGGGTGGCAGGGAGGGGAGCAGGGGGCATTTCCAACAGTGGGCACCAAGTCCTTGGCACTCTGTGGCACAGGGATGTCAGGGCCAGGCAAACCGCCAGCATTTCAGGAGGGGAGGAACAGGACACAAGACCCACCTTGTTCTCTGCCAAGCGCTCTAGAATGTATTCTGAGACGCTGTCCCAAATGCTAACAATCTCTGGAAAGCAAGGCAAAGAGGTATCATGCGCCAAGTCAGCAAGCTCACTACCTTTCAGCACCCCGCTCCCCAGGCAGGTGGCAAGTGCAGGTGAGATGAAACGTACCGCCACCCCAAGCCAAAACACGCAAGGCACTCCCCAGGACGGCCCTTCCGGACCTCAGCCGCAAGGACACTGCAGGGACGCCTCCGCCCACTTCTAAGCAAGGCTCCTGTCCTTTCAGGTGGCCACGCCAAAGGGCGACCCACCCGCTCGGGAAACGGGGACTAGGTTCCCACAGCAGCGAGAAGACCGTGCAGTGCCTACCCACAGGAGTCACCCACGCTCAGGGCAGCCCCAGCTGCCTCCCCTGCAGGGACCATTTTCACCTCCATTCAACGCCTGCACACACACACGCTCTGCACGGCCACCCGAGCAGCCCCAGCCCTTTCAGCCAGCTGCCAGCTCAGGGCACGCAATCCCCACTGCGAGGCAACCCACGGCTTCTGCCTGCACGTGCCCTGGAAGGCACGGGCAGAGGAAGCTCCTCAGGACAACGAGCCAGCCGGCCCGGCTGCCAAACTCACCCCTGGGCTGCCAACGGTCGAGCGGCCTGCTCTCCCGTGCCACCCACTCGCCCTGTCCAGCCCTCCCCTACAGAGCCCAGCGCTTCCATTGCCTGTCTCGCAGCTCATACCGTCTACAGCCTTACCGTAACGGTTGAGATTCCTGAGCGTTGGAAACATGTCATGCCACAGTTTCGCCATCTTCGCGCCCCCTCGCGCTCAATGGGGCCCTGTAGCAGGAGGGTGACGAGGAAACTTCTCCTCCCAGGAGCCGCCTCCTCCTCCTCCTCTGCACTTCCCCAGGTAGGCTCCAGCGCTGTCGCGCGGCCTCCCTTCGCCCTCTCGGTGCGCTGCAAAGCAGCTCCTCCAGAGAAGAGCGGTGGCGAGAGCAGCCCCAGCACCTGCACGTGCCAAGGCCTCGCAGGGAAGTGTGGGCAGGGCTCGGGGGCCCCGTGGCGGGAGGGGAGCTGTGACTGTGATGCGGCATGTCCCACTGTGAGCCCAGCCCGTGTCACCAAGGGGCTCACAGGCACCCTTACCGTCCAAAGCATTTCTCTTGGGCCCACAGGAGGGGCAATTTCACAGCCCCAGAGCAGCCAGACCGCAAAGGGGTTTCAGCAGGTCTCCGCTCTGACCTCCTGCTGCAAGTGCGGCTGACCAGAGCAGACTTCCCAGGCCCGGGCGCCACTGAGGGGCCACTGGCTCCATGGATTCCCCCACCACCCCGGGCCCCTGGGCCAGTGCTCCACCACCCTTAGGCTACAGCGCTTTTCCCCGTCTCTCATGGCAATTGCCCCCACTGCCACTACTGCCATTGCCCATCCTCCCGGCCCCCCCCACCCGGCACCTCTGGGAAGGCTCTGCCTCCACCCTCTCACCCCCCTCCCGTTAGGCCCCTGCCGCCTGATCCTCTTGCGCCTTCTCTTCTCCCGGCTCAACAGCCCCACGCCCTCAGCCTCTCCTCGCACTGCTGGGCTCCAGCTGCCCACCAGCTCCCAGCCCGCCCCACAACGAACGGCTCCTCCAGGGCCACGCTCCCTTCCTGGTGTCCCTGCCCCCCTGCAGCTCCCCCACGGGCCACAGTCCCCTCAGAGGCGCACCTCCTCTGGCATGAAGCGCCTCCTTCCAAAAGTACCTCTCCAGCCATGTCCCCAGCAACGGCTCCTTGCACGGCTCGCCTTCGCTTCCTTCTGCTTTTCTCCAGAAACACGCCTCTGCACCCTTCTCCTCACGAGTGCCCCTTCGTGTGGCCTCCTGTGGCTCCACGGAGGCCGCCCCCAGCTGCGGGATCTGCGGCCCTGCCGCCGCATGCCCCAGGCAGGGGCCGGGCCTCAGTGCCCCGCTCCTCCCTCCCTCCCTCCCTGCCTGCCTGCCTGCCTGCCTGCCTGCCTGCCCGCCCGCTGCCCCAGCGTTGGGGGAAAGCCTTGCCCGGGCCCTGGGCGGCGCTGCGGGCTCCCTGCTGTGCCCAGAGCCCCCGGCCCCGCACGGGCAGCCCCGAGCAGCACGCCCAGGTGGCACTGCTTGCTGCGCAGTAAGGACTGGTGCCAGGGACTGTCGGGGATGGGGGAGGCCCCACTGCCCGCGGGGAGGCGGGAGGCAGGCAGCGTTGAGCCGGGGCCCGGCAGCCCACCGGGAGCTGGTGGGGGTGTGGGGCAGAGCCATAGCAAGGGAAGGGGCCAGAGTGCAGGAGGCAATCCCAGGTGCCCCTTCCCCGAGCAGAGGGGCCTGGGAGAAGGCAGGGGGTCAGGGCCGGGCCGGGGGCTGGTGGCCGGGTGCTTGGCAGCACCATGCTGACCTGCTCATGCCAGGGCATGGCTGCTTTGCGCCGATTGCAGGCAGTGTCCCCCCGCGAAGGAGCTGGCCCCTGCTGGCTTCCCCTTGGGCCATGCAGCTGCCTGCCAGTGCTCAAGGTCCCGCCGGGGCTCCAGCGACGCTGGGAGAGGTGCCGAGGGGGCACCGGCTGCTGCTAGCAACTTCCCGGGGACCCCTGAGGCAGTGGCTGGTGCTGAGGGAAGGGCAGCGGGCAAGGAGCCGCAGGCAGCACTTGTTTGACCCATGCGTTGCCTCTGCTTGCAGGCCACACTGCCCAAGGCATTGGGACTTGAGCGCGGCAGCCAGGCGAGGCAGGGCAGCTGCCGCTGAGGCAGCAGAGCCAAGCCCCAAGCCCCTCCGCTCGGTGAGGCTTGGGAAGGGCAGAGCTGGGAGAAGCTGGTGCCCCTCAAACCTCGTTCTCCCAGCAGAGCAGAGGGCACGTAAGGCAGCGCTTTCAGCCAGTGAAAATTGCTGGCTCATGCCTTCCTTTTTCAGAGGCCTGGTTTGCGCAAGGCCAGCGGTGCTGCCTGCCCACCAGTGCCCACCCAGGCTGCGGTCGGAGGAGACCTGCTCCTTGCATTGGTCCCGACCAGAGTTCGGCACCAGAAGACACAGCCCCTGAGGGGGCACCGCAGCACACAAGTGTGGCTTGGCATGCCTGGCTCACCAGCAGAAAGGGACCATGCAGACTAAGGTGGAGTCAATCAGCCAGAACGGAGCACAGAGCAACAATACAGTTGAAAACACCAAGCCTAGCTAAGTGTGTGTGAGGTTCCCCGTGGGGAGCCCCGTGATGCTTCTGGGGAGGCCTTGGGCAGGGAGGTGCCTCCTGCCGAGGCCCCCGGCAGCTGGGATGCCGGCTGCAGGGCTTTCGGCAGCTCCAGCTTCCCTCTTCCTGCCCTGCCAGGGGTGAAGGCCAGGCTGCCTGCAGGGATGGGCTACTGCCGCCCCCAGGCCTCCTGAGGAGGGGCAGTGCAGCCCCAAAACCGCCTTGCAAAGCCGGCAGCCCTGGGCGTGGGCTGAGGTGGGTGCCAGGGTGCACGCTGGAGCGCAGACTCTGGGATCCACAGGCCTCCAAGGCCAGGGCCTGCAGGGCCAGGGCAGGGATGACGAGGCTGTGGGGCTCTGACCCTGCAAGAGAGACTGCAGGAACACCTTGTGCTGGCCCTGGGCTGAGAGCAGAGGGGAGCAGGAGGCTTCGTGGCCTCCACGCCCCAAACCAACAGCAAATTTGTGCCCAAAAGCTCTCAGAGGAGGCTTCAGTCCCGGTCAGCTGCCCGTGTCCTGCACTGATTTCGTATGCTCAAACCTTGTGATGGGCAGAAGGCAACATGCTTGTACCCCAAGGCAGCCCCCTTTAGTGGCCAAGCCAAGGACCTGCTCTTAGCATCACTGCAGGAGTAACCGTCTAATTAAAGGCTTGCAATTAGCCCACCTCCAATTAGTGCACAGCAACTCAAACAAAGGGTCTTCTTAAAGGACAAGTCTCCTTAATGCAACCTAAATGGTCCTACGTTCCCTGTGCAGGGGCGACCCTTCTAAATCCCCCACCGCCAAGGCTGCGGCGCGCATGGGCATGGGCATTGGCTTCAGGGTCCCAGCTCCTTCCTCAGTGGGAGGCGGCTGCTGCTGGTGGCTTCCTCCATCGCATAGTTGGGCTGACACTATTAAGCCTGCTCCTAATAGGCTCTCTTAAGGCTAATAATGTGGCATACATAGCCAACAAATGCTAGAAGGAGTCACCAAAACTAAAGCAGCACTTTAAAATGCAACTCCTACATTTAGCATCGAGGAAATAAGCCCCTCCACCTTACTCCCAATTTGACACTCTCGGGAGAGTGCTTTAGGGGATGCTAATGCGTGTTTTGCCCTTCCTTGCTCCAACACGGGTCAGGCTCAGCACAGTGGAGAGGGAAAGACTCTGGCGGGGCGGAGGGGGTGGGGTGCGAGCTTTGTGCTCGCCCAGGGCCCTGCACTGGCCCCCTCCTCTGTCCTGCCCCTGAACATCCCAGACTACGTTGGCTACAGTCGCCTGCTCCTTGCCAGGCCTTTGTGTTGACTCTGATGAGCCTTTGGGCGTTTCATGTCACTCTAGGAGCTGGAAGAGAGCCTGCCTCATGACACGGGGTTGCAAGGAGAGCCACTGGCCGTGGAAGAGGACTGCTTGCCTGGCCTCGCTCAGGAGTCCCATCCTGCCCACCCCGGGCATCTCTCTCTTTCCTGCCCGCTGACATGGTCTTTCTCCGGAGGGAAGCAGTGAGGCTACACCTCCGCACAGTGCTGGGTGGCCTGGGGAAGGCTGGGCACATGCCAAGCGGGGAGCTGGACACAGGTCTCCAGCGAGTGCTGTCGGGGGGCTGGCACTGGTGCCTGGGGCACGTGTGCTCCAGGCACTTCCCAAATAAGCTCCACTGGTGCGGCCTCCTCTTCACCTGGATGTTGAGTTCCAGGGCCTCCTGCCACGCCTCCTCCAGCAGGAACAGGGCCTGCACAGGCGTACTAGCTTTCCTGCCCTTCAGCCTGCTCCTGGTTGCTGGGGAATGCAGGTGTGCGGGCATGTCCGGGTGTCCTGCCTCATTTCAGCAGGGTCACTTGCTCCTGCTGGTTCCTTCTGTGGCCCCCACCTGGCCTCACAGAGCCCCACATCCTGCCCGTCAACCCCAAGGGGGACGCAAGGCCCTCAGCTCACCCAAGAGAGAACCCCCAACCTCCCTCTGCTCGTCCACCCACCCGCCTCAGCATATAGCACGGCCCAAGGCCCATCCCTGGGCCCTGGCACTGTCACGGTCCCTCTCCTGACCACAGGACCCACTGGCGCTGGTGAGTGCCCAAGCAGTTAGGCCGCTGTCTTTTCTCCCACGGCCAGTGACTTGCAGGGCTGTGCAGGACCCAGGAGTCCTGCTGGCCTGTCCCTCCATAACGTACCAGGGGCAGGGAGTCGCAGAGCTGCACCTCGGAGGTGCTCTGGGGCCTAGCAAGTGCAGGGGACCGGAGGGGGCCTGGGAGCATGCCTGGGGCCACTGGCACATCAGGACAGGGCAGGAGCCCAGGAGGGAGAATCCAAGCACACGGGTAGCAGGCCCGGCCGGCCCTGCCGAGCTCCACTGGGTTGAAGAGCGGCCCAGCAGGGGCTGTGCAGGGCGGGGAAATGGGGACTGCTCCCCAGCCTCACAGCCCCAGCCTGCGGGGCTGAGGGGCTGCCCTGGCCCACAGGGCCCTGGCACACGCGTTTGCACATGGGAAGGGAGGCATCTGCACCTCCAGGCAGCAGTCAGCGGCTGGCAGGGTAGGGAGACTACGGGCCCTGCGGCAGATGAGCAGAGCCCGTGGGAACACAAGGAGCAGCCGAGGGCTGACGGAGGCCCAGGGACAAGCACGGCTCATCCCAGCTTTGCCTGCCTGGAGAGCCCTGCAGCTGCAGCAAAAAGCCAGGCATCTGCGCTCCCAGGTGGCCGGCCGCACCGCTCCACCCCACAGCAACTCCCTCCTTTGCCCTTCACCCTTCCCCATGCAACCCTGAGAAGGGTTCCAGCGTCCCTGCACACCAGCCCTCAGAGCACCCCTGGGGCTGTGGGCACGTCAGGTGCAGCTGTGTCCTGGCCACCATGGTGTGCACCGTGCAGTGTCTCTGTGCGTGTGGAGAGCGCGGGCGCGTGTGCGGATGCGTGTGCAGCGTCAATGGTGTGCCGGGCTGGCGCACGTGCACTGTGCAGGTGCAGGCCTGGCTGTGCGGGAGGGTCTTGGTGAGTGAGAGGTGTGAGCTGTGTGCGTAGCCGTCCTGTGGAGGGTAATGAAGGAAGGGGCATGTGTCTGTGCGTGTGTCTGTGCGCTGTGCTGAGAACGGGTTAGGCGGTGGTGTGCATGCACGTGCACTCTGTGGCGCGCGTGCCTGCATGCTGCGGCCCGTGTGTGGGCGATATTCTGTTCAGGCTCTACAAAATAACTGGAGGAGCACGTGGGTTTGTACAGCTCTTCCTTTCATCTTTCAGGAGCACGCTTCCAGACTTCGCCGCAATAGTCACGTTTCCTCTGCACCACCAGCAAGTCCTGGTCCCTTTCCCTTTGAGCCTGGAGAGTCATCCGCTGCCCAGGGCTAGGGCATGGAAAAGGAACCGTTTGGTTTCAGGCACAGGCAGAAGGGCACGGAAATGCTGCAGGCCTAGCGCAGGGCACATCTTCTGGCCTCTGCCTCTGCTGGCATTCCTATGCTTTCTCGGATGGGCGAGGGGCCCCCTGGGGTGCGAGGCAAGGACATGACCACATGACTACCATGGGCAGGTAATCAGCCTGCACAGGAGTCAGGCGCGGGATGAGACTTTGGCCCAAACTGGCATCAAAGCACACGGCAAGGCCTCCACGTGTGGAGACTTGGGGAGGCAAGGACGGAGCGTGCCTTTGGAAAAGGGAGAGCCAAAGCGTCGCTCCAGGAATCCTGTCACCTTGGGTCGCCCCCGTGTTCTGGTCCCACCTGGGAATCCTACCCCTGAGAGCCCAACACCTGCCCCTGGGCTGGAAGGCTGCCTGCTCCCAGGCCACAGCCTCCAAAGCCTGTTGCTCTCCCTCGACGGGTGCCAGCAAAAGACCCCCCCCCTCCCCTCCTCTGGGCTCCTCCTGGGTGTGGAAGGAAGGCCAGTGCAGGGGAAGGCAAAACAGCACCCCCAGCTGGAGAAATTTACCAGAGGAAGCGCTTCTCTTGGGAATTCCTCTGCCGATTCAGCTCTACCCTCTGCTTCCACTCTTCCCGATGCGCTTGGTAAGTCTCCAAGACTTGCAGGGTGTGGCTTGCTCGTACAGAAAGCTGCCTGCAAGAGCAGGGAAAAAGTTCCCTTTCCCCTTCTGGCTGAGGCCCTCCTGCCTCTCCCCTCCACCAGCCCCTGCACACCCGCTCCCGCTGGCGGTGCCCGCAGCCTTCAACTTGCCCCATGCAGCTTGGGGCTGCCTGGCATCGGGGCCTTGCCCAAGGCATTGCCACGTCAACAGAAATCAGGGGACACCATACCCAGCCCCATGGCTCAGGAAATGCGCTTCCTCACACCTCGGACAGGTGCTGCCACTGCACCTTTCCAGGCCGGGGCTGGGGCCAGGGCCGGGGCCCGGGCCCGGGCACACTTACTCTTTGTGCAGCCGCGGCAGTCTCTCGGGCTTCCTCTTCTCTGCTCGGGGCACGAAGGCAGCAGTGCTCGCCTCTTTCCCAAGCGGGGGCCCTGGTGAGGCTGGCCGAACCTCCGGCAGTGGTTCAGCATGCCGCCAAGCCTGCGTTGGCGCCAGAGGACAACTCTGAAGCTGCTTCTCACCTCCCTCACGTGCTCTCAACTCTCAGCACGGGGAGAAGCCAGCCACTACAGGGCCTGTGCGTCCCCCCAGCACACTTGTGTCTGCTTTGCCCTCAGAAAGCCCCATGAGGAGCACAGCACCAGGCAGGGACCCTGCACTCGTAGCCTGGCCACGCTTCACCACACTTCCCTGCTGGCCCCTCTGCTTACCTGTGCTGCCTTGTGCTGATGCCCGCAAGCAGGAATTGCAGTTCGAGGTCTGCCTTGAGCAGGTCCTTCCTGCTTGCCGTCCTCTTCCGCCTTAGAGGAGCTCTCCCGAATTGTCTGCAGCCGGCTAAAAACACACAAGCCGCGTGAGGTGACTGGAGTTCCGGGTGAGGCTGTTCTGCATCTTGCGCTCACAAGCGGCTCGGGGCCAGCCTCTGCAGCACAAGGCAGTTCTGCTGGAGCATTTGGTGTAGCTGAGTCCTTGCGTTCATGTCAACAGTGAGGAAAGAAAGCCTTGAGCTGCAGCACTGGCAGCGGGCCCAGGAGGCCCTAAGGAAAGCTCGGGATGCCCCGGTGTGGGCCCTCTCTGGGTGGCACAAGGGGAAAACCAATGCCGTTTGCAGCACCCAGAGCCTGCAGAGACCACTAGCCACCTCCTGCCAAAGGCACTGAAGTCAGGGACGTGCTCAGAAAGACTCTGTTTTGGGGTGAAACGGGACTATTAGTGGGGGAGCCACTGTCGGGGAAGGAGGAAGTGTACTAGGCACACAAGCAAGCCCGGCATGTAGTTCTCTCTGGTATGTAGTTCTCTCTGGCACTCCTCCTGTGCCAGACAACCGCCACACCCCTGCCCCTGCCACCCCAGCCCAACAACCTTCGGAAGAAATTCACAGGCATTACGTCCAACCTAAAAAGCAGGGAAAACAGACCCTACTCTCTGCTGCTGGGGCAGGGGCTTCTGACTTTCACATTCCTCTGAGAAGTGCTCTCATTCCCACTGCAACCAAAGGAGGGCCCTTCACACCCATAGGGGAGCAGAAAAACACCCGCCACTGCTGCAGTACTTCTTGCATCAACGCCAGTCCCTGGGACACCACTTGACAACCTCACAGACTTCATACCCACAGAGCGTACAGAAACAGAAACAGCTCCCTCCCTCCCAGAAGCCCAAAAGCACACGGCCACCCGCATGCTTTGCTCCAAGAGCCTCACCTGGCAGCTGGCTTGTTTCCCCTGCTTTCCCATGCCTTTCCTCCCTTCCAGCTGGCCCCAGAGAACGGGGGTGGAGAAAGCCTTTCTCGAGACAGGAGGCGCCCACCACAAGCACTGCCTGGAAGTAGCAAGGCAGAGGAGGCTCCTCAGCAAGCATCGTTCTTTGTCACCATTTGAACAAGAAGGACAGGCAGCTGTGCTCCAGCATCGGACCAAAGAGCCCAATTCCCTTGGAGCTTTGCTCCCAAGCAGGTCTTAGGCCCTTGCTGGCGCACGATCGCGTCCAGCCTTTCCTTTCTGCAGGGCAGTCTTCTGCCCTAGAGTTCTGTGCTGCTTCTACTGCTTTCTCTAGCCCTTAGGCTTCAAAAAGGGGACATGGCTGGCAGGTCCTGGGGACCTCATGCTACTCTCTCCTTTGGCGTGGCTGCAGGCTGGAGGGCAGAGTGTCACACGAGAAGGGGAACAGATTCCTGCCCATCTCTAAGGCGCTCACATGCACAGACTTGCAAGCTAGAGCAGGGCCCCGAGTGCCAGGGCAAAGTGCCCCTCAGCAGTGGCAGCTGCAGTTGGAGCTGCACAACTGCCCCGAGAGCCCCTTCCAGGAGGAGTGCCCCCAGATCTGTCGTGATGAGCAAAGAGAGGCACAGGAGAAGCAGGCCACTAGGCCCGGCACGGCATGTTAAGCTTGCCTCCAGCCCCTCCGCTGCACAGGACAAAAGGAAAACAAACACACCTCTCTCACCAGCCAGCTGGCACTTTACCTTTTCCCTCAGTCTGCTTGTTCTGCTCCCTGTCTTTTGCCGGCCCGCCTTTGGCAGCCTCCCGACACCCTCCGGAGGAAGATGCTGGTCGCACAGGCACAGGCGTGATGACCTCACCCTCACTCCTGGAAACAAGAAAGGGACGAGAGAGACGCTGACAGCAGAGCCTTGCAGAAACCTCCTCTACATGCTTGCCCTCCATCTAGAAAGAGAAAGTCACCAAAAGACTTGTTGGCCGCCCTTCACGTTGCAGTCGGACAGAGTCTACGCAAGAAACAACCCCTTCAAAGAACTCCAAGAGCACAAGGTCACCCTCAGCCTTTTCTCCAAGAGCCTCACCTGGCAGGCAACTTCCTTCCTTTGCTTTTCCACTCCTCCTGCTTTCTCCCCCCAGCACCAGGTGACGCAGGTGGCAAAGGCCTTTCTTGAGCAAGCAGGCACGCAGCAGGAGCACTCCCTGCAGGCAGGAAAGGAGAAGGCTCTGCAGAAAGCGTCTTTGGGAGCACTTGGTCCAGAAGGACAGGCAGATCTGCTCCAGCACCGCATCAAACAGCCTGATCCCCCGGGAGCCGCGCTCTCTAAGAGCTCTTGCTCCCTAGCACGTCCTTGGCACACCTTAGCAGCCTCTTAGCAGTCCACCTTAGCAGCCTCTTAGCAGTCCTCTCCAGGCAATCTTGCTCCCCACCTTCACACGCCCGGCATCCGCCAGAGAGGCAGACCCCCTCCAGCGCTGACACCTCGGGCCCAAATGTCCTAAAGCGAAAGAGGAGCTTGCGCCGGCCACCAGGGCGCAGCACCCCGGGGCAAAACTCTCCCAGGCAGCACATCCTGACCAGGGCTCCAACCACCTACCTACTGCCGAGGACCAACGGAACAAACACGCGCACACACACAAACACACGCCCGCCTGCACACCCTCCTCTCGCTCGCCAGTCACCTGTGGCCTGACCTTTTCCGTCCGCCCGCTCTTCCTCTTTCGGGCGTGTCCGGGATCCCTTGCAGGAAGAGGCCACTTGCTGCTTCTCACGGGGAAGCTTCAACTCAAATCTGGAAATGACATGCTTAGGTCACAAACACAGGCCCTGTATGGATCGGGTGCCTTCCACACGATGCCTTTCCTCGGCCAGCCACACACAGCACATTCGGGAACCTTGGCTTTTGGAAGCCTCACCCACAAGAAAGAGACCAGTCACAGGAAAATGTGGCCCCCATTCCTCTCTAGGCCTAAGATTGGTTAGCAGTGCCAAACACCGCCACTATTGCCTGTTCCACCCTGGGGAGACCCCCAGAGTCCCAAGTACTTGCAGACAGCAAGCTAGGAAAGAGTTGCTCCGCAGCAAGTCCTTCCTGAGGAGACAAGCTCCAGCAGGACGCTGCTACCAAGCACGAGCTGAGAAGCAAACGTACCGTGGCAACATGAAGACGCTTCTGGGACCCATGCGGAAAGCCGCGCTCCTTCTTCCTTTTACCACCAGGTGTCTCGTCCCTGGCGTCTGAAACAGACACCGAGGTACGTGAGAGCGTGCCAGCGCCATTACTGCCTTGCTCCTAAAGGCAGCAAATCTTTCTTGGGCTCAGGGAAGATGCTGCCCCTGGGACACCCTGAAACAAAGCTGTCTTTCCAAATACTAGCCCTCAACGAGGAAAGCAGAAGATGCCCAGCTCAGAGTGCAGAAGGAGGAACACCGTTGCCAGGCGCTTTGCAAGGGCGAGACTCAAGACGGTCAAGGAGGACGCTCCTTCTCTCTGCCTGCAGACATCAGGCACAGGAGAAGGCGTGTGGTTCGCCAGGGTTTCTGCAGGCTGGCGTTTGCCTCTGGAAGGTCTTGCTCTGCCCCTTCTTGGAAAGACAACTCCTGGCTCAGGCGTGCTCTTAGCCCCACAGTGTCTCCAAGCATTCACATGCTTGCATCCATCGCGTGGAAGAGCAGAAAGAGCCGGCCCTTGCTCGGCCTCTGCCCAGTGGCTAAGACCTGCGGGTGCCAACTCCCTCATGGGGGTGCAAGCAGCTGGGCAGGGCCTGATGAGGGATCTTTGGGAACACAGCCTGACCCAAAGGCCCTGGCCCTGGCCCAGAGAACATGCTGGGCAGAGCCCCCCAAGACAGCAGCAGAGAGAAGGAAGAGACAGGCCCGGGAACCAGTGGCTGGGCTACAGCCTTCTTGCATCTCTCTGAGCAAATCTGCTGGCCCTCTGCAGGAGCGAGCCCTTCAGCTCTGACTGCTTTCACATCGCAGCTGCCTAAGGACACCTGGCAGCTTGTGCTCAAGGACAGGGCCCCACGAGAGAGCTGGGGAAGGGCGTTGGGCTGGTGCAAGGAGACATGCCAAGCAGCGGGCGGATGCACGCGTGGCCCAGAAGAGCCTCGCTCATGCCGCAAGGGCCTCCAGGGGCCCTGGGAAGGCCTGATTAGCGCCAGAGTCATCGACTTACCCCCAGCAGAGCTTCTAGCAGCTTTCCAGTGCCATCCATGCTGAGGAGGAAGTCGTCATAAAACCTCATTGTCACTTCCTTCTTCCGAACAGAAAGAATGCCAATGCCCTTGAAGACAAAGTCCACGTCCTGTCTTTTTGACATGGCCCAGAAGAACGCCATCGCGGTCTCATGTATGGAACACTGCACCGTTGTCAAAGGCATGCGGGCACACACGGAGAGATTCTTGTACTGCAGAGGGACTATTCTTACGTCACCTAGACCGCAGCAAAAGACGAACAACGTCACCTCGGCAGCAGGCTCCAAGAACAAGGGGACAAGACTTTCTGGCAAGACGCTGCTGCTACAGAGCAGGCTCTTGAATCCCCTGCTGCAGCGCCTAGGAGCGGTTTATGGAGTCCCTCCTGGGAAGAGGCCGAGCACTCTGCAAACTCACGGGCTCAGGGGGGCAGCAGTCATTTGGCCAGGGCAGGAAGCAAAAGAAGAAAACTAACCATCCCGTAGGAACCCTTGACCGGAGGGCAGGACAAGGCGGGCAGATGGGTGCAGGGCCCACGACAAAGGGCCCGGCGCCACGCCATTGTGCCCTCTGGCTAAGCCGATGCCACGTCGATAGATACAAGGGCGAAGCAAAGTGCAAGGACGGCACCGCCGCCCGTAAGGACCATTCGGCCCCTCTGGCCCTTGGTAGCCAGCAAAAGTCTCCCTGCGCTGCTGGGGCCAGCGGCCTATCCCTCCCACGCACCCCGCTGCAGGCGTATTACTAGCAAAGCACACCCGGGGGCCCCTCTGAGCACCTGCTCCTGGCTGGCCTGTCCAGCTCAAACAAGCCAAAGTTGCTCTCAGGCCACTTTGAGGCGTTCAGCCATGTCTTCAGAGCAGTTGGCCTGCCCCTCAAGCTTGGGGCAAGGGCAGGCAAAGGTTTTTAACCTGTCTTCTTACCAGGAATGTCTTCTTGAGCGCCCCTGGCCTGGTATTCCTGGGCAACAACCTCCGAAATACGAAACATGGGTCTCCGAACGATCGAAAGCTCCCCGTTCACGGAGCACTCGGAGTGCTTCAGAACATAGAACACCCCCACTCCTAGTATCTTGACACCCTGAGAACAGCAGCAAAGAGGGAGAGAAGGAACAAGCATCAGTAGCCTGGAGACACAAAAACTGTCCGATGGCTTGCCAGAGCGTGGGGGCTGCTGCTCTGCGCCCTGCCCACCCCTAGCATGCCGAGGGCAAGATGGGCCACTTGGGAAAGCTTTGGAGAGAAAGCACATACTCCAGACCTTTCTTTCCTCTTGCTCCTCTGCTCTCCTCAAAAATCTCTTTGCACAAGCAACAGCAGAGACAACATTCCTCCCTTCCATACAGGTGGGGGTGGGGGGGTGGCAGGGAGGGGAGCAGGGGGCATTTCCAACAGTGGGCACCAAGTCCTTGGCACTCTGTGGCACAGGGATGTCAGGGCCAGGCAAACCGCCAGCATTTCAGGAGGGGAGGAACAGGACACAAGACCCACCTTGTTCTCTGCCAAGCGCTCTAGAATGTATTCTGAGACGCTGTCCCAAATGCTAACAATCTCTGGAAAGCAAGGCAAAGAGGTATCATGCGCCAAGTCAGCAAGCTCACTACCTTTCAGCACCCCGCTCCCCAGGCAGGTGGCAAGTGCAGGTGAGATGAAACGTACCGCCACCCCAAGCCAAAACACGCAAGGCGCTCCCCAGGACGGCCCTTCCGGACCTCAGCCGCAAGGACACTGCAGGGACGCCTCCGCCCACTTCTAAGCAAGGCTCCTGTCCTTTCAGGTGGCCACGCCAAAGGGCGACCCACCCGCTCGGGAAACGGGGACTAGGTTCCCACAGCAGCGAGAAGACCGTGCAGTGCCTACCCACAGGAGTCACCCACGCTCAGGGCAGCCCCAGCTGCCTCCCCTGCAGGGACCATTTTCACCTCCATTCAACGCCTGCACACACACACGCTCTGCACGGCCACCCGAGCAGCCCCAGCCCTTTCAGCCAGCTGCCAGCTCAGGGCACGCAATCCCCACTGCGAGGCAACCCACGGCTTCTGCCTGCACGTGCCCTGGAAGGCACGGGCAGAGGAAGCTCCTCAGGACAACGAGCCAGCCGGCCCGGCTGCCAAACTCACCCCTGGGCTGCCAACGGTCGAGCGGCCTGCTCTCCCGTGCCACCCACTCGCCCTGTCCAGCCCTCCCCTACAGAGCCCAGCGCTTCCATTGCCTGTCTCGCAGCTCATACCGTCTACAGCCTTACCGTAACGGTTGAGATTCCTGAGCGTTGGAAACATGTCATGCCACAGTTTCGCCATCTTCGCGCCCCCTCGCGCTCAATGGGGCCCTGTAGCAGGAGGGTGACGAGGAAACTTCTCCTCCCAGGAGCCGCCTCCTCCTCCTCCTCTGCACTTCCCCAGGTAGGCTCCAGCGCTGTCGCGCGGCCTCCCTTCGCCCTCTCGGTGCGCTGCAAAGCAGCTCCTCCAGAGAAGAGCGGTGGCGAGAGCAGCCCCAGCACCTGCACGTGCCAAGGCCTCGCAGGGAAGTGTGGGCAGGGCTCGGGGGCCCCGTGGCGGGAGGGGAGCTGTGACTGTGATGCGGCATGTCCCACTGTGAGCCCAGCCCGTGTCACCAAGGGGCTCACAGGCACCCTTACCGTCCAAAGCATTTCTCTTGGGCCCACAGGAGGGGCAATTTCACAGCCCCAGAGCAGCCAGACCGCAAAGGGGTTTCAGCAGGTCTCCGCTCTGACCTCCTGCTGCAAGTGCGGCTGACCAGAGCAGACTTCCCAGGCCCGGGCGCCACTGAGGGGCCACTGGCTCCATGGATTCCCCCACCACCCCGGGCCCCTGGGCCAGTGCTCCACCACCCTTAGGCTACAGCGCTTTTCCCCGTCTCTCATGGCAATTGCCCCCACTGCCACTACTGCCATTGCCCATCCTCCCGGCCCCCCCACCCGGCACCTCTGGGAAGGCTCTGCCTCCACCCTCTCACCCCCCTCCCGTTAGGCCCCTGCCGCCTGATCCTCTTGCGCCTTCTCTTCTCCCGGCTCAACAGCCCCACGCCCTCAGCCTCTCCTCGCACTGCTGGGCTCCAGCTGCCCACCAGCTCCCAGCCCGCCCCACAACGAACGGCTCCTCCAGGGCCACGCTCCCTTCCTGGTGTCCCTGCCCCCCTGCAGCTCCCCCACGGGACACAGTCCCCTCAGAGGCGCACCTCCTCTGGCATGAAGCGCCTCCTTCCAAAAGTACCTCTCCAGCCATGTCCCCAGCAACGGCTCCTTGCACGGCTCGCCTTCGCTTCCTTCTGCTTTTCTCCAGAAACACGCCTCTGCACCCTTCTCCTCACGAGTGCCCCTTCGTGTGGCCTCCTGTGGCTCCACGGAGGCCGCCCCCAGCTGCGGGATCTGCGGCCCTGCCGCCGCATGCCCCAGGCAGGGGCCGGGCCTCAGTGCCCCGCTCCTCCCTCCCTCCCTCCCTCCCTGCCTGCCTGCCTGCCTGCCTGCCTGCCCGCCCGCTGCCCCAGCGTTGGGGGAAAGCCTTGCCCGGGCCCTGGGCGGCGCTGCGGGCTCCCTGCTGTGCCCAGAGCCCCCGGCCCCGCACGGGCAGCCCCGAGCAGCACGCCCAGGTGGCACTGCTTGCTGCGCAGTAAGGACTGGTGCCAGGGACTGTCGGGGATGGGGGAGGCCCCACTGCCCGCGGGGAGGCGGGAGGCAGGCAGCGTTGAGCCGGGGCCCGGCAGCCCACCGGGAGCTGGTGGGGGTGTGGGGCAGAGCCATAGCAAGGGAAGGGGCCAGAGTGCAGGAGGCAATCCCAGGTGCCCCTTCCCCGAGCAGAGGGGCCTGGGAGAAGGCAGGGGGTCAGGGCCGGGCCGGGGGCTGGTGGCCGGGTGCTTGGCAGCGCCATGCTGACCTGCTCATGCCAGGGCATGGCTGCTTTGCGCCGATTGCAGGCAGTGTCCCCCCGCGAAGGAGCTGGCCCCTGCTGGCTTCCCCTTGGGCCATGCAGCTGCCTGCCAGTGCTCAAGGTCCCGCCGGGGCTCCAGCGACGCTGGGAGAGGTGCCGAGGGGGCACCGGCTGCTGCTAGCAACGTCCCGGGGACCCCTGAGGCAGTGGCTGGTGCTGAGGGAAGGGCAGCGGGCAAGGAGCCGCAGGCAGCACTTGTTTGACCCATGCGTTGCCTCTGCTTGCAGGCCACACTGCCCAAGGCATTGGGACTTGAGCGCGGCAGCCAGGCGAGGCAGGGCAGCTGCCGCTGAGGCAGCAGAGCCAAGCCCCAAGCCCCTCCGCTCGGTGAGGCTTGGGAAGGGCAGAGCTGGGAGAAGCTGGTGCCCCTCAAACCTCGTTCTCCCAGCAGAGCAGAGGGCACGTAAGGCAGCGCTTTCAGCCAGTGAAAATTGCTGGCTCATGCCTTCCTTTTTCAGAGGCCTGGTTTGCGCAAGGCCAGCGGTGCTGCCTGCCCACCAGTGCCCACCCAGGCTGCGGTCGGAGGAGACCTGCTCCTTGCATTGGTCCCGACCAGAGTTCGGCACCAGAAGACACAGCCCCTGAGGGGGCACCGCAGCACACAAGTGTGGCTTGGCATGCCTGGCTCACCAGCAGAAAGGGACCATGCAGACTAAGGTGGAGTCAATCAGCCAGAACGGAGCACAGAGCAACAATACAGTTGAAAACACAAAGCCTAGCTAAGTGTGTGTGAGGTTCCCCGTGGGGAGCCCCGTGATGCTTCTGGGGAGGCCTTGGGCAGGGAGGTGCCTCCTGCCGAGGCCCCCGGCAGCTGGGATGCCGGCTGCAGGGCTTTCGGCAGCTCCAGCTTCCCTCTTCCTGCCCTGCCAGGGGTGAAGGCCAGGCTGCCTGCAGGGATGGGCTACTGCCGCCCCCAGGCCTCCTGAGGAGGGGCAGTGCAGCCCCAAAACCGCCTTGCAAAGCCGGCAGCCCTGGGCGTGGGCTGAGGTGGGTGCCAGGGTGCACGCTGGAGCGCAGACTCTGGGATCCACAGGCCTCCAAGGCCAGGGCCTGCAGGGCCAGGGCAGGGATGACGAGGCTGTGGGGCTCTGACCCTGCAAGAGAGACTGCAGGAACACCTTGTGCCGGCCCTGGGCTGAGAGCAGAGGGGAGCAGGAGGCTTCGTGGCCTCCACGCCCCAAACCAACAGCAAATTTGTGCCCAAAAGCTCTCAGAGGAGGCTTCAGTCCCGGTCAGCTGCCCGTGTCCTGCACTGATTTCGTATGCTCAAACCTTGTGATGGGCAGAAGGCAACATGCTTGTACCCCAAGGCAGCCCCCTTTAGTGGCCAAGCCAAGGACCTGCTCTTAGCATCACTGCAGGAGTAACCGTCTAATTAAAGGCTTGCAATTAGCCCACCTCCAATTAGTGCACAGCAACTCAAACAAAGGGTCTTCTTAAAGGACAAGTCTCCTTAATGCAACCTAAATGGTCCTACGTTCCCTGTGCAGGGGCGACCCTTCTAAATCCCCCACCGCCAAGGCTGCGGCGCGCATGGGCATGGGCATTGGCTTCAGGGTCCCAGCTCCTTCCTCAGTGGGAGGCGGCTGCTGCTGGTGGCTTCCTCCATCGCATAGTTGGGCTGACACTATTAAGCCTGCTCCTAATAGGCTCTCTTAAGGCTAATAATGTGGCATACATAGCCAACAAATGCTAGAAGGAGTCACCAAAACTAAAGCAGCACTTTAAAATGCAACTCCTACATTTAGCATCGAGGAAATAAGCCCCTCCACCTTACTCCCAATTTGACACTCTCGGGAGAGTGCTTTAGGGGATGCTAATGCGTGTTTTGCCCTTCCTTGCTCCAACACGGGTCAGGCTCAGCACAGTGGAGAGGGAAAGACTCTGGCGGGGCGGAGGGGGTGGGGTGCGAGCTTTGTGCTCGCCCAGGGCCCTGCACTGGCCCCCTCCTCTGTCCTGCCCCTGAACATCCCAGACTACGTTGGCTACAGTCGCCTGCTCCTTGCCAGGCCTTTGTGTTGACTCTGATGAGCCTTTGGGCGTTTCATGTCACTCTAGGAGCTGGAAGAGAGCCTGCCTCATGACACGGGGTTGCAAGGAGAGCCACTGGCCGTGGAAGAGGACTGCTTGCCTGGCCTCGCTCAGGAGTCCCATCCTGCCCACCCCGGGCATCTCTCTCTTTCCTGCCCGCTGACATGGTCTTTCTCCGGAGGGAAGCAGTGAGGCTACACCTCCGCACAGTGCTGGGTGGCCTGGGGAAGGCCGGGCACATGCCAAGCGGGGAGCTGGACACAGGTCTCCAGCGAGTGCTGTCGGGGGGCTGGCACCGGTGCCTGGGGCACGTGTGCTCCAGGCACTTCCCAAATAAGCTCCACTGGTGCGGCCTCCTCTTCACCTGGATGTTGAGTTCCAGGGCCTCCTGCCACGCCTCCTCCAGCAGGAACAGGGCCTGCACAGGCGTACTAGCTTTCCTGCCCTTCAGCCTGCTCCTGGTTGCTGGGGAATGCAGGTGTGCGGGCATGTCCGGGTGTCCTGCCTCATTTCAGCAGGGTCACTTGCTCCTGCTGGTTCCTTCTGTGGCCCCCACCTGGCCTCACAGAGCCCCACATCCTGCCCGTCAACCCCAAGGGGGACGCAAGGCCCTCAGCTCACCCAAGAGAGAACCCCCAACCTCCCTCTGCTCGTCCACCCACCCGCCTCAGCATATAGCACGGCCCAAGGCCCATCCCTGGGCCCTGGCACTGTCACGGTCCCTCTCCTGACCACAGGACCCACTGGCGCTGGTGAGTGCCCAAGCAGTTAGGCCGCTGTCTTTTCTCCCACGGCCAGTGACTTGCAGGGCTGTGCAGGACCCAGGAGTCCTGCTGGCCTGTCCCTCCATAACGTACCAGGGGCAGGGAGTCGCAGAGCTGCACCTCGGAGGTGCTCTGGGGCCTAGCAAGTGCAGGGGACCAGAGGGGGCCTGGGAGCATGCCTGGGGCCACTGGCACATCAGGACAGGGCAGGAGCCCAGGAGGGAGAATCCAAGCACACGGGTAGCAGGCCCGGCCGGCCCTGCCGAGCTCCACTGGGTTGAAGAGCGGCCCAGCAGGGGCTGTGCAGGGCGGGGAAATGGGGACTGCTCCCCAGCCTCACAGCCCCAGCCTGCGGGGCTGAGGGGCTGCCCTGGCCCACAGGGCCCTGGCACACGCGTTTGCACATGGGAAGGGAGGCATCTGCACCTCCAGGCAGCAGTCAGCGGCTGGCAGGGTAGGGAGACTACGGGCCCTGCGGCAGATGAGCAGAGCCCGTGGGAGCACAAGGAGCAGCCGAGGGCTGACGGAGGCCCAGGGACAAGCACGGCTCATCCCAGCTTTGCCTGCCTGGAGAGCCCTGCAGCTGCAGCAAAAAGCCAGGCATCTGCGCTCCCAGGTGGCCGGCCGCACCGCTCCACCCCACAGCAACTCCCTCCTTTGCCCTTCACCCTTCCCCATGCAACCCTGAGAAGGGTTCCAGCGTCCCTGCACACCAGCCCTCAGAGCACCCCTGGGGCTGTGGGCACGTCAGGTGCAGCTGTGTCCTGGCCACCATGGTGTGCACCGTGCAGTGTCTCTGTGCGTGTGGAGAGCGCGGGCGCGTGTGCGGATGCGTGTGCAGCGTCAATGGTGTGCCGGGCTGGCGCACGAGCACTGTGCAGGTGCAGGCCTGGCTGTGCGGGAGGGTCTTGGTGAGTGAGAGGTGTGAGCTGTGTGCGTAGCCGTCCTGTGGAGGGTAATGAAGGAAGGGGCATGTGTCTGTGCGTGTGTCTGTGCGCTGTGCTGAGAACGGGTTAGGCGGTGGTGTGCATGCACGTGCACTCTGTGGCGCGCGTGCCTGCATGCTGCGGCCCGTGTGTGGGCGATATTCTGTTCAGGCTCTACAAAATAACTGGAGGAGCACGTGGGTTTGTACAGCTCTTCCTTTCATCTTTCAGGAGCACGCTTCCAGACTTCGCCGCAATAGTCACGTTTCCTCTGCACCACCAGCAAGTCCTGGTCCCTTTCCCTTTGAGCCTGGAGAGTCATCCGCTGCCCAGGGCTAGGGCATGGAAAAGGAACCGTTTGGTTTCAGGCACAGGCAGAAGGGCACGGAAATGCTGCAGGCCTAGCGCAGGGCACATCTTCTGGCCTCTGCCTCTGCTGGCATTCCTATGCTTTCTCGGATGGGCGAGGGGCCCCCTGGGGTGCGAGGCAAGGACATGACCACATGACTACCATGGGCAGGTTATCAGCCTGCACAGGAGTCAGGCGCGGGATGAGACTTTGGCCCAAACTGGCATCAAAGCACACGGCAAGGCCTCCACGTGTGGAGACTTGGGGAGGCAAGGACGGAGCGTGCCTTTGGAAAAGGGAGAGCCAAAGCGTCGCTCCAGGAATCCTGTCACCTTGGGTCGCCCCCGTGTTCTGGTCCCACCTGGGAATCCTACCCCTGAGAGCCCAACACCTGCCCCTGGGCTGGAAGGCTGCCTGCTCCCAGGCCACAGCCTCCAAAGCCTGTTGCTCTCCCTCGACGGGTGCCAGCAAAAGACCCCCCCCCTCCCCTCCTCTGGGCTCCTCCTGGGTGTGGAAGGAAGGCCAGTGCAGGGGAAGGCAAAACAGCACCCCCAGCTGGAGAAATTTACCAGAGGAAGCGCTTCTCTTGGGAATTCCTCTGCCGATTCAGCTCTACCCTCTGCTTCCACTCTTCCCGACGCGCTTGGTAAGTCTCCAAGACTTGCAGGGTGTGGCTTGCTCGTACAGAAAGCTGCCTGCAAGAGCAGGGAAAAAGTTCCCTTTCCCCTTCTGGCTGAGGCCCTCCTGCCTCTCCCCTCCACCAGCCCCTGCACACCCGCTCCCGCTGGCGGTGCCCGCAGCCTTCAACTTGCCCCATGCAGCTTGGGGCTGCCTGGCATCGGGGCCTTGCCCAAGGCATTGCCACGTCAACAGAAATCAGGGGACACCATACCCAGCCCCATGGCTCAGGAAATGCGCTTCCTCACACCTCGGACAGGTGCTGCCACTGCACCTTTCCAGGCCGGGGCTGGGGCCGGGGCCCGGGCCCGGGCACACTTACTCTTTGTGCAGCCGCGGCAGTCTCTCGGGCTTCCTCTTCTCTGCTCGGGGCACGAAGGCAGCAGTGCTCGCCTCTTTCCCAAGCGGGGGCCCTGGTGAGGCTGGCCGAACCTCCGGCAGTGGTTCAGCATGCCGCCAAGCCTGCGTTGGCGCCAGAGGACAACTCTGAAGCTGCTTCTCACCTCCCTCACGTGCTCTCAACTCTCAGCACGGGGAGAAGCCAGCCACTACAGGGCCTGTGCGTCCCCCCAGCACACTTGTGTCTGCTTTGCCCTCAGAAAGCCCCATGAGGAGCACAGCGCCAGGCAGGGACCCTGCACTCGTAGCCTGGCCACGCTTCACCACACTTCCCTGCTGGCCCCTCTGCTTACCTGTGCTGCCTTGTGCTGATGCCCGCAAGCAGGAATTGCAGTTCGAGGTCTGCCTTGAGCAGGTCCTTCCTGCTTGCCGTCCTCTTCCGCCTTAGAGGAGCTCTCCCGAATTGTCTGCAGCCGGCTAAAAACACACAAGCCGCGTGAGGTGACTGGAGTTCCGGGTGAGGCTGTTCTGCATCTTGCGCTCACAAGCGGCTCGGGGCCAGCCTCTGCAGCACAAGGCAGTTCTGCTGGAGCATTTGGTGTAGCTGAGTCCTTGCGTTCATGTCAACAGTGAGGAAAGAAAGCCTTGAGCTGCAGCACTGGCAGCGGGCCCAGGAGGCCCTAAGGAAAGCTCGGGATGCCCCGGTGTGGGCCCTCTCTGGGTGGCACAAGGGGAAAACCAATGCCGTTTGCAGCACCCAGAGCCTGCAGAGACCACTAGCCACCTCCTGCCAAAGGCACTGAAGTCAGGGACGTGCTCAGAAAGACTCTGTTTTGGGGTGAAACGGGACTATTAGTGGGGGAGCCACTGTCGGGGAAGGAGGAAGTGTACTAGGCACACAAGCAAGCCCGGCATGCAGTTCTCTCTGGTATGTAGTTCTCTCTGGCACTCCTCCTGTGCCAGACAACCGCCACACCCCTGCCCCTGCCACCCCAGCCCAACAACCTTCGGAAGAAATTCACAGGCATTACGTCCAACCTAAAAAGCAGGGAAAACAGACCCTACTCTCTGCTGCTGGGGCAGGGGCTTCTGACTTTCACATTCCTCTGAGAAGTGCTCTCATTCCCACTGCAACCAAAGGAGGGCCCTTCACACCCATAGGGGAGCAGAAAAACACCCGCCACTGCTGCAGTACTTCTTGCATCAACGCCAGTCCCTGGGACACCACTTGACAACCTCACAGACTTCATACCCACAGAGCGTACAGAAACAGAAACAGCTCCCTCCCTCCCAGAAGCCCAAAAGCACACGGCCACCCGCATGCTTTGCTCCAAGAGCCTCACCTGGCAGCTGGCTTGTTTCCCCTGCTTTCCCATGCCTTTCCTCCCTTCCAGCTGGCCCCAGAGAACGGGGGTGGAGAAAGCCTTTCTCGAGACAGGAGGCGCCCACCACAAGCACTGCCTGGAAGTAGCAAGGCAGAGGAGGCTCCTCAGCAAGCATCGTTCTTTGTCACCATTTGAACAAGAAGGACAGGCAGCTGTGCTCCAGCATCGGACCAAAGAGCCCAATTCCCTTGGAGCTTTGCTCCCAAGCAGGTCTTAGGCCCTTGCTGGCGCACGATCGCGTCCAGCCTTTCCTTTCTGCAGGGCAGTCTTCTGCCCTAGAGTTCTGTGCTGCTTCTACTGCTTTCTCTAGCCCTTAGGCTTCAAAAAGGGGACATGGCTGGCAGGTCCTGGGGACCTCATGCTACTCTCTCCTTTGGCGTGGCTGCAGGCTGGAGGGCAGAGTGTCACACGAGAAGGGGAACAGATTCCTGCCCATCTCTAAGGCGCTCACATGCACAGACTTGCAAGCTAGAGCAGGGCCCCGAGTGCCAGGGCAAAGTGCCCCTCAGCAGTGGCAGCTGCAGTTGGAGCTGCACAACTGCCCCGAGAGCCCCTTCCAGGAGGAGTGCCCCCAGATCTGTCGTGATGAGCAAAGAGAGGCACAGGAGAAGCAGGCCACTAGGCCAGGCACGGCATGTTAAGCTTGCCTCCAGCCCCTCCGCTGCACAGGACAAAAGGAAAACAAACACACCTCTCTCACCAGCCAGCTGGCACTTTACCTTTTCCCTCAGTCTGCTTGTTCTGCTCCCTGTCTTTTGCCGGCCCGCCTTTGGCAGCCTCCCGACACCCTCCGGAGGAAGATGCTGGTCGCACAGGCACAGGCGTGATGACCTCACCCTCACTCCTGGAAACAAGAAAGGGACGAGAGAGACGCTGACAGCAGAGCCTTGCAGAAACCTCCTCTACATGCTTGCCCTCCATCTAGAAAGAGAAAGTCACCAAAAGACTTGTTGGCCGCCCTTCACGTTGCAGTCGGACAGAGTCTACGCAAGAAACAACCCCTTCAAAGAACTCCAAGAGCACAAGGTCACCCTCAGCCTTTTCTCCAAGAGCCTCACCTGGCAGGCAACTTCCTTCCTTTGCTTTTCCACTCCTCCTGCTTTCTCCCCCCAGCACCAGGTGACGCAGGTGGCAAAGGCCTTTCTTGAGCAAGCAGGCACGCAGCAGGAGCACTCCCTGCAGGCAGGAAAGGAGAAGGCTCTGCAGAAAGCGTCTTTGGGAGCACTTGGTCCAGAAGGACAGGCAGATCTGCTCCAGCACCGCATCAAACAGCCTGATCCCCCGGGAGCCGCGCTCTCTAAGAGCTCTTGCTCCCTAGCACGTCCTTGGCACACCTTAGCAGCCTCTTAGCAGTCCACCTTAGCAGCCTCTTAGCAGTCCTCTCCAGGCAATCTTGCTCCCCACCTTCACACGCCCGGCATCCGCCAGAGAGGCAGACCCCCTCCAGCGCTGACACCTCGGGCCCAAATGTCCTAAAGCGAAAGAGGAGCTTGCGCCGGCCACCAGGGCGCAGCACCCCGGGGCAAAACTCTCCCAGGCAGCACATCCTGACCAGGGCTCCAACCACCTACCTACTGCCGAGGACCAACGGAACAAACACGCACACACACACAAACACACGCCCGCCTGCACACCCTCCTCTCGCTCGCCAGTCACCTGTGGCCTGACCTTTTCCGTCCGCCCGCTCTTCCTCTTTCGGGCGTGTCCGGGATCCCTTGCAGGAAGAGGCCACTTGCTGCTTCTCACGGGGAAGCTTCAACTCAAATCTGGAAATGACATGCTTAGGTCACAAACACAGGCCCTGTATGGATCGGGTGCCTTCCACACGATGCCTTTCCTCGGCCAGCCACACACAGCACATTCGGGAACCTTGGCTTTTGGAAGCCTCACCCACAAGAAAGAGACCAGTCACAGGAAAATGTGGCCCCCATTCCTCTCTAGGCCTAAGATTGGTTAGCAGTGCCAAACACCGCCACTATTGCCTGTTCCACCCTGGGGAGACCCCCAGAGTCCCAAGTACTTGCAGACAGCAAGCTAGGAAAGAGTTGCTCCGCAGCAAGTCCTTCCTGAGGAGACAAGCTCCAGCAGGACGCTGCTACCAAGCACGAGCTGAGAAGCAAACGTACCGTGGCAACATGAAGACGCTTCTGGGACCCATGCGGAAAGCCGCGCTCCTTCTTCCTTTTACCACCAGGTGTCTCGTCCCTGGCGTCTGAAACAGACACCGAGGTACGTGAGAGCGTGCCAGCGCCATTACTGCCTTGCTCCTAAAGGCAGCAAATCTTTCTTGGGCTCAGGGAAGATGCTGCCCCTGGGACACCCTGAAACAAAGCTGTCTTTCCAAATACTAGCCCTCAACGAGGAAAGCAGAAGATGCCCAGCTCAGAGTGCAGAAGGAGGAACACCGTTGCCAGGCGCTTTGCAAGGGCGAGACTCAAGACGGTCAAGGAGGACGCTCCTTCTCTCTGCCTGCAGACATCAGGCACAGGAGAAGGCGTGTGGTTCGCCAGGGTTTCTGCAGGCTGGCGTTTGCCTCTGGAAGGTCTTGCTCTGCCCCTTCTTGGAAAGACAACTCCTGGCTCAGGCGTGCTCTTAGCCCCACAGTGTCTCCAAGCATTCACATGCTTGCATCCATCGCGTGGAAGAGCAGAAAGAGCCGGCCCTTGCTCGGCCTCTGCCCGGTGGCTAAGACCTGCGGGTGCCAACTCCCTCATGGGGGTGCAAGCAGCTGGGCAGGGCCTGATGAGGGATCTTTGGGAACACAGCCTGACCCAAAGGCCCTGGCCCTGGCCCAGAGAACATGCTGGGCAGAGCCCCCCAAGACAGCAGCAGAGAGAAGGAAGAGACAGGCCCGGGAACCAGTGGCTGGGCTACAGCCTTCTTGCATCTCTCTGAGCAAATCTGCTGGCCCTCTGCAGGAGCGAGCCCTTCAGCTCTGACTGCTTTCACATCGCAGCTGCCTAAGGACACCTGGCAGCTTGCGCTCAAGGACAGGGCCCCACGAGAGAGCTGGGGAAGGGCGTTGGGCTGGTGCAAGGAGACATGCCAAGCAGCGGGCGGATGCACGCGTGGCCCAGAAGAGCCTCGCTCATGCCGCAAGGGCCTCCAGGGGCCCTGGGAAGGCCTGATTAGCGCCAGAGTCATCGACTTACCCCCAGCAGAGCTTCTAGCAGCTTTCCAGTGCCATCCATGCTGAGGAGGAAGTCGTCATAAAACCTCATTGTCACTTCCTTCTTCCGTACAGAAAGAATGCCAATGCCCTTGAAGACAAAGTCCACGTCCTGTCTTTTTGACATGGCCCAGAAGAACGCCATCGCGGTCTCATGTATGGAACACTGCACCGTTGTCAAAGGCATGCGGGCACACACGGAGAGATTCTTGTACTGCAGAGGGACTATTCTTACGTCACCTAGACCGCAGCAAAAGACGAACAACGTCACCTCGGCAGCAGGCTCCAAGAACAAGGGGACAAGACTTTCTGGCAAGACGCTGCTGCTACAGAGCAGGCTCTTGAATCCCCTGCTGCAGCGCCTAGGAGCGGTTTATGGAGTCCCTCCTGGGAAGAGGCCGAGCACTCTGCAAACTCACGGGCTCAGGGGGGCAGCAGTCATTTGGCCAGGGCAGGAAGCAAAAGAAGAAAACTAACCATCCCGTAGGAACCCTTGACCGGAGGGCAGGACAAGGCGGGCAGATGGGTGCAGGGCCCACGACAAAGGGCCCGGCGCCACGCCATTGTGCCCTCTGGCTAAGCCGATGCCACGTCGATAGATACAAGGGCGAAGCAAAGTGCAAGGACGGCACCGCCGCCCGTAAGGACCATTCGGCCCCTCTGGCCCTTGGTAGCCAGCAAAAGTCTCCCTGCGCTGCTGGGGCCAGCGGCCTATCCCTCCCACGCACCCCGCTGCAGGCGTATTACTAGCAAAGCACACCCGGGGGCCCCTCTGAGCACCTGCTCCTGGCTGGCCTGTCCAGCTCAAACAAGCCGAAGTTGCTCTCAGGCCACTTTGAGGCGTTCAGCCATGTCTTCAGAGCAGTTGGCCTGCCCCTCAAGCTTGGGGCAAGGGCAGGCAAAGGTTTTTAACCTGTCTTCTTACCAGGAATGTCTTCTTGAGCGCCCCTGGCCTGGTATTCCTGGGCAACAACCTCCGAAATACGAAACATGGGTCTCCGAACGATCGAAAGCTCCCCGTTCACGGAGCACTCGGAGTGCTTCAGAACATAGAACACCCCCACTCCTAGTATCTTGACACCCTGAGAACAGCAGCAAAGAGGGAGAGAAGGAACAAGCATCAGTAGCCTGGAGACACAAAAACTGTCCGATGGCTTGCCAGAGCGTGGGGGCTGCTGCTCTGCGCCCTGCCCACCCCTAGCATGCTGAGGGCAAGATGGGCCACTTGGGAAAGCTTTGGAGAGAAAGCACATACTCCAGACCTTTCTTTCCTCTTGCTCCTCTGCTCTCCTCAAAAATCTCTTTGCACAAGCAACAGCAGAGACAACATTCCTCCCTTCCATACAGGTGTGGGGGGGTGGGTGGCAGGGAGGGGAGCAGGGGGCATTTCCAACAGTGGGCACCAAGTCCTTGGCACTCTATGGCACAGGGATGTCAGGGCCAGGCAAACCGCCAGCATTTCAGGAGGGGAGGAACAGGACACAAGACCCACCTTGTTCTCTGCCAAGCGCTCTAGAATGTATTCTGAGACGCTGTCCCAAATGCTAACAATCTCTGGAAAGCAAGGCAAAGAGGTATCATGCGCCAAGTCAGCAAGCTCACTACCTTTCAGCACCCCGCTCCCCAGGCAGGTGGCAAGTGCAGGTGAGATGAAACGTACCGCCACCCCAAGCCAAAACACGCAAGGCGCTCCCCAGGACGGCCCTTCCGGACCTCAGCCGCAAGGACACTGCAGGGACGCCTCCGCCCACTTCTAAGCAAGGCTCCTGTCCTTTCAGGTGGCCACGCCAAAGGGCGACCCACCCGCTCGGGAAACGGGGACTAGGTTCCCACAGCAGCGAGAAGACCGTGCAGTGCCTACCCACAGGAGTCACCCACGCTCAGGGCAGCCCCAGCTGCCTCCCCTGCAGGGACCATTTTCACCTCCATTCAACGCCTGCACACACACACGCTCTGCACGGCCACCCGAGCAGCCCCAGCCCTTTCAGCCAGCTGCCAGCTCAGGGCACGCAATCCCCACTGCGAGGCAACCCACGGCTTCTGCCTGCACGTGCCCTGGAAGGCACGGGCAGAGGAAGCTCCTCAGGACAACGAGCCAGCCGGCCCGGCTGCCAAACTCACCCCTGGGCTGCCAACGGTCGAGCGGCCTGCTCTCCCGTGCCACCCACTCGCCCTGTCCAGCCCTCCCCTACAGAGCCCAGCGCTTCCATTGCCTGTCTCGCAGCTCATACCGTCTACAGCCTTACCGTAACGGTTGAGATTCCTGAGCGTTGGAAACATGTCATGCCACAGTTTCGCCATCTTCGCGCCCCCTCGCGCTCAATGGGGCCCTGTAGCAGGAGGGTGACGAGGAAACTTCTCCTCCCAGGAGCCGCCTCCTCCTCCTCCTCTGCACTTCCCCAGGTAGGCTCCAGCGCTGTCGCGCAGCCTCCCTTCGCCCTCTCGGTGCGCTGCAAAGCAGCTCCTCCAGAGAAGAGCGGTGGCGAGAGCAGCCCCAGCACCTGCACGTGCCAAGGCCTCGCAGGGAAGTGTGGGCAGGGCTCGGGGGCCCCGTGGCGGGAGGGGAGCTGTGACTGTGATGCGGCATGTCCCACTGTGAGCCCAGCCCGTGTCACCAAGGGGCTCACAGGCACCCTTACCGTCCAAAGCATTTCTCTTGGGCCCACAGGAGGGGCAATTTCACAGCCCCAGAGCAGCCAGACCGCAAAGGGGTTTCAGCAGGTCTCCGCTCTGACCTCCTGCTGCAAGTGCGGCTGACCAGAGCAGACTTCCCAGGCCCGGGCGCCACTGAGGGGCCACTGGCTCCATGGATTCCCCCACCACCCCGGGCCCCGGGGCCAGTCCTCCACCACCCTTAGGCTACAGCGCTTTTCCCCGTCTCTCATGGCAATTGCCCCCACTGCCACTACTGCCATTGCCCATCCTCCCGGCCCCCCCCCACCCGGCACCTCTGGGAAGGCTCTGCCTCCACCCTCTCACCCCCCTCCCGTTAGGCCCCTGCCGCCTGATCCTCTTGCGCCTTCTCTTCTCCCGGCTCAACAGCCCCACGCCCTCAGCCTCTCCTCGCACTGCTGGGCTCCAGCTGCCCACCAGCTCCCAGCCCGCCCCACAACGAACGGCTCCTCCAGGGCCACGCTCCCTTCCTGGTGTCCCTGCCCCCCTGCAGCTCCCCCACGGGACACAGTCCCCTCAGAGGCGCACCTCCTCTGGCATGAAGCGCCTCCTTCCAAAAGTACCTCTCCAGCCATGTCCCCAGCAACGGCTCCTTGCACGGCTCGCCTTCGCTTCCTTCTGCTTTTCTCCAGAAACACGCCTCTGCACCCTTCTCCTCACGAGTGCCCCTTCGTGTGGCCTCCTGTGGCTCCACGGAGGCCGCCCCCAGCTGCGGGATCTGCGGCCCTGCCGCCGCATGCCCCAGGCAGGGGCCGGGCCTCGGTGCCCCGCTCCTCCCTCCCTCCCTCCCTGCCTGCCTGCCTGCCTGCCTGCCTGCCTGCCCGCCCGCTGCCCCAGCGTTGGGGGAAAGCCTTGCCCGGGCCCTGGGCGGCGCTGCGGGCTCCCTGCTGTGCCCAGAGCCCCCGGCCCCGCACGGGCAGCCCCGAGCAGCACGCCCAGGTGGCACTGCTTGCTGCGCAGTAAGGACTGGTGCCAGGGACTGTCGGGGATGGGGGAGGCCCCACTGCCCGCGGGGAGGCGGGAGGCAGGCAGCGTTGAGCCGGGGCCCGGCAGCCCACCGGGAGCTGGTGGGGGTGTGGGGCAGAGCCATAGCAAGGGAAGGGGCCAGAGTGCAGGAGGCAATCCCAGGTGCCCCTTCCCCGAGCAGAGGGGCCTGGGAGAAGGCAGGGGGTCAGGGCCAGGCCAGGGGCTGGTGGCCGGGTGCTTGGCAGCGCCATGCTGACCTGCTCATGCCAGGGCATGGCTGCTTTGCGCCGATTGCAGGCAGTGTCCCCCCGCGAAGGAGCTGGCCCCTGCTGGCTTCCCCTTGGGCCATGCAGCTGCCTGCCAGTGCTCAAGGTCCCGCCGGGGCTCCAGCGACGCTGGGAGAGGTGCCGAGGGGGCACCGGCTGCTGCTAGCAACTTCCCGGGGACCCCTGAGGCAGTGGCTGGTGCTGAGGGAAGGGCAGCGGGCAAGGAGCCGCAGGCAGCACTTGTTTGACCCATGCGTTGCCTCTGCTTGCAGGCCACACTGCCCAAGGCATTGGGACTTGAGCGCGGCAGCCAGGCGAGGCAGGGCAGCTGCCGCTGAGGCAGCAGAGCCAAGCCCCAAGCCCCTCCGCTCGGTGAGGCTTGGGAAGGGCAGAGCTGGGAGAAGCTGGTGCCCCTCAAACCTCGTTCTCCCAGCAGAGCAGAGGGCACGTAAGGCAGCGCTTTCAGCCAGTGAAAATTGCTGGCTCATGCCTTCCTTTTTCAGAGGCCTGGTTTGCGCAAGGCCAGCGGTGCTGCCTGCCCACCAGTGCCCACCCAGGCTGCGGTCGGAGGAGACCTGCTCCTTGCATTGGTCCCGACCAGAGTTCGGCACCAGAAGACACAGCCCCTGAGGGGGCACCGCAGCACACAAGTGTGGCTTGGCATGCCTGGCTCACCAGCAGAAAGGGACCATGCAGACTAAGGTGGAGTCAATCAGCCAGAACGGAGCACAGAGCAACAATACAGTTGAAAACACAAAGCCTAGCTAAGTGTGTGTGAGGTTCCCCGTGGGGAGCCCCGTGATGCTTCTGGGGAGGCCTTGGGCAGGGAGGTGCCTCCTGCCGAGGCCCCCGGCAGCTGGGATGCCGGCTGCAGGGCTTTCGGCAGCTCCAGCTTCCCTCTTCCTGCCCTGCCAGGGGTGAAGGCCAGGCTGCCTGCAGGGATGGGCTACTGCCGCCCCCAGGCCTCCTGAGGAGGGGCAGTGCAGCCCCAAAACCGCCTTGCAAAGCCGGCAGCCCTGGGCGTGGGCTGAGGTGGGTGCCAGGGTGCACGCTGGAGCGCAGACTCTGGGATCCACAGGCCTCCAAGGCCAGGGCCTGCAGGGCCAGGGCAGGGATGACGAGGCTCTGGGGCTCTGACCCTGCAAGAGAGACTGCAGGAACACCTTGTGCCGGCCCTGGGCTGAGAGCAGAGGGGAGCAGGAGGCTTCGTGGCCTCCACGCCCCAAACCAACAGCAAATTTGTGCCCAAAAGCTCTCAGAGGAGGCTTCAGTCCCGGTCAGCTGCCCGTGTCCTGCACTGATTTCGTATGCTCAAACCTTGTGATGGGCAGAAGGCAACATGCTTGTACCCCAAGGCAGCCCCCTTTAGTGGCCAAGCCAAGGACCTGCTCTTAGCATCACTGCAGGAGTAACCGTCTAATTAAAGGCTTGCAATTAGCCCACCTCCAATTAGTGCACAGCAACTCAAACAAAGGGTCTTCTTAAAGGACAAGTCTCCTTAATGCAACCTAAATGGTCCTACGTTCCCTGTGCAGGGGCGACCCTTCTAAATCCCCCACCGCCAAGGCTGTGGCGCGCATGGGCATGGGCATGGGCATTGGCTTCAGGGTCCCAGCTCCTTCCTCAGTGGGAGGCGGCTGCTGCTGGTGGCTTCCTCCATCGCATAGTTGGGCTGACACTATTAAGCCTGCTCCTAATAGGCTCTCTTAAGGCTAATAATGTGGCATACATAGCCAACAAATGCTAGAAGGAGTCACCAAAACTAAAGCAGCACTTTAAAATGCAACTCCTACATTTAGCATCGAGGAAATAAGCCCCTCCACCTTACTCCCAATTTGACACTCTCGGGAGAGTGCTTTAGGGGATGCTAATGCGTGTTTTGCCCTTCCTTGCTCCAACACGGGTCAGGCTCAGCACAGTGGAGAGGGAAAGACTCTGGCGGGGCGGAGGGGGTGGGGTGCGAGCTTTGTGCTCGCCCAGGGCCCTGCACTGGCCCCCTCCTCTGTCCTGCCCCTGAACATCCCAGACTACGTTGGCTACAGTCGCCTGCTCCTTGCCAGGCCTTTGTGTTGACTCTGATGAGCCTTTGGGCGTTTCATGTCACTCTAGGAGCTGGAAGAGAGCCTGCCTCATGACACGGGGTTGCAAGGAGAGCCACTGGCCGTGGAAGAGGACTGCTTGCCTGGCCTCGCTCAGGAGTCCCATCCTGCCCACCCCGGGCATCTCTCTCTTTCCTGCCCGCTGACACGGTCTTTCTCCGGAGGGAAGCAGTGAGGCTACATCTCCGCACAGTGCTGGGTGGCCTGGGGAAGGCCGGGCACATGCCAAGCGGGGAGCTGGACACAGGTCTCCAGCGAGTGCTGTCGGGGGGCTGGCACCGGTGCCTGGGGCACGTGTGCTCCAGGCACTTCCCAAATAAGCTCCACTGGTGCGGCCTCCTCTTCACCTGGATGTTGAGTTCCAGGGCCTCCTGCCACGCCTCCTCCAGCAGGAACAGGGCCTGCGCAGGCGTACTGCTTTCCTGCCCTTCAGCCTGCTCCTGGTTGCTGGGGAATGCAGGTGTGCGGGCATGTCCGGGTGTCCTGCCTCATTTCAGCAGGGTCACTTGCTCCTGCTGGTTCCTTCTGTGGCCCCCACCTGGCCTCACAGAGCCCCACATCCTGCCCGTCAACCCCAAGGGGGACGCAAGGCCCTCAGCTCACCCAAGAGAGAACCCCCAACCTCCCTCTGCTCGTCCACCCACCCGCCTCAGCATATAGCACGGCCCAAGGCCCATCCCTGGGCCCTGGCACTGTCACGGTCCCTCTCCTGACCACAGGACCCACTGGCGCTGGTGAGTGCCCAAGCAGTTAGGCCGCTGTCTTTTCTCCCACGGCCAGTGACTTGCAGGGCTGTGCAGGACCCAGGAGTCCTGCTGGCCTGTCCCTCCATAACGTACCAGGGGCAGGGAGTCGCAGAGCTGCACCTCGGAGGTGCTCTGGGGCCTAGCAAGTGCAGGGGACCGGAGGGGGCCTGGGAGCATGCCTGGGGCCACTGGCACATCAGGACAGGGCAGGAGCCCAGGAGGGAGAATCCAAGCACACGGGTAGCAGGCCCGGCCGGCCCTGCCGAGCTCCACTGGGTTGAAGAGCGGCCCAGCAGGGGCTGTGCAGGGCGGGGAAATGGGGACTGCTCCCCAGCCTCACAGCCCCAGCCTGCGGGGCTGAGGGGCTGCCCTGGCCCACAGGGCCCTGGCACACGCGTTTGCACATGGGAAGGGAGGCATCTGCACCTCCAGGCAGCAGTCAGCGGCTGGCAGGGTAGGGAGACTACGGGCCCTGCGGCAGATGAGCAGAGCCCGTGGGAGCACAAGGAGCAGCCGAGGGCTGACGGAGGCCCAGGGACAAGCACGGCTCATCCCAGCTTTGCCTGCCTGGAGAGCCCTGCAGCTGCAGCAAAAAGCCAGGCATCTGCGCTCCCAGGTGGCCGGCCGCACCGCTCCACCCCACAGCAACTCCCTCCTTTGCCCTTCACCCTTCCCCATGCAACCCTGAGAAGGGCTCCAGCGTCCCTGCACACCAGCCCTCAGAGCACCCCTGGGGCTGTGGGCACGTCAGGTGCAGCTGTGTCCTGGCCACCATGGTGTGCACCGTGCAGTGTCTCTGTGCGTGTGGAGAGCACAGGCGCGTGTGCGGATGCGTGTGCAGCGTCAATGGTGTGCCGGGCTGGCGCACGTGCACTGTGCAGGTGCAGGCCTGGCTGTGCGGGAGGGTCTTGGTGAGTGAGAGGTGTGAGCTGTGTGCGTAGCCGTCCTGTGGAGGGTAATGAAGGAAGGGGCATGTGTCTGTGCGTGTGTCTGTGCGCTGTGCTGAGAACGGGTTAGGCGGTGGTGTGCATGCACGTGCACTCTGTGGCGCGCGTGCCTGCATGCTGCGGCCCGTGTGTGGGCGATATTCTGTTCAGGCTCTACAAAATAACTGGAGGAGCACGTGGGTTTGTACAGCTCTTCCTTTCATCTTTCAGGAGCACGCTTCCAGACTTCGCCGCAATAGTCACGTTTCCTCCGCACCACCAGCAAGTCCTGGTCCCTTTCCCTTTGAGCCTGGAGAGTCATCCGCTGCCCAGGGCTAGGGCATGGAAAAGGAACCGTTTGGTTTCAGGCACAGGCAGAAGGGCACGGAAATGCTGCAGGCCTAGCGCAGGGCACATCTTCTGGCCTCTGCCTCTGCTGGCATTCCTATGCTTTCTCGGATGGGCGAGGGGCCCCCTGGGGTGCGAGGCAAGGACATGACCACATGACTACCATGGGCAGGTTATCAGCCTGCACAGGAGTCAGGCGCGGGATGAGACTTTGGCCCAAACTGGCATCAAAGCACACGGCAAGGCCTCCACGTGTGGAGACTTGGGGAGGCAAGGACGGAGCGTGCCTTTGGAAAAGGGAGAGCCAAAGCGTCGCTCCAGGAATCCTGTCACCTTGGGTCGCCCCCGTGTTCTGGTCCCACCTGGGAATCCTACCCCTGAGAGCCCAACACCTGCCCCTGGGCTGGAAGGCTGCCTGCTCCCAGGCCACAGCCTCCAAAGCCTGTTGCTCTCCCTCGACGGGTGCCAGCAAAAGACCCCCCCCCTCCCCTCCTCTGGGCTCCTCCTGGGTGTGGAAGGAAGGCCAGTGCAGGGGAAGGCAAAACAGCACCCCCAGCTGGAGAAATTTACCAGAGGAAGCGCTTCTCTTGGGAATTCCTCTGCCGATTCAGCTCTACCCTCTGCTTCCACTCTTCCCGACGCGCTTGGTAAGTCTCCAAGACTTGCAGGGTGTGGCTTGCTCGTACAGAAAGCTGCCTGCAAGAGCAGGGAAAAAGTTCCCTTTCCCCTTCTGGCTGAGGCCCTCCTGCCTCTCCCCTCCACCAGCCCCTGCACACCCGCTCCCGCTGGCGGTGCCCGCAGCCTTCAACTTGCCCCATGCAGCTTGGGGCTGCCTGGCATCGGGGCCTTGCCCAAGGCATTGCCACGTCAACAGAAATCAGGGGACACCATACCCAGCCCCATGGCTCAGGAAATGCGCTTCCTCACACCTCGGACAGGTGCTGCCACTGCACCTTTCCAGGCCGGGGCTGGGGCCGGGGCCCGGGCCCGGGCACACTTACTCTTTGTGCAGCCGCGGCAGTCTCTCGGGCTTCCTCTTCTCTGCTCGGGGCACGAAGGCAGCAGTGCTCGCCTCTTTCCCAAGCGGGGGCCCTGGTGAGGCTGGCCGAACCTCCGGCAGTGGTTCAGCATGCCGCCAAGCCTGCGTTGGCGCCAGAGGACAACTCTGAAGCTGCTTCTCACCTCCCTCACGTGCTCTCAACTCTCAGCACGGGGAGAAGCCAGCCACTACAGGGCCTGTGCGTCCCCCCAGCACACTTGTGTCTGCTTTGCCCTCAGAAAGCCCCATGAGGAGCACAGCGCCAGGCAGGGACCCTGCACTCGTAGCCTGGCCACGCTTCACCACACTTCCCTGCTGGCCCCTCTGCTTACCTGTGCTGCCTTGTGCTGATGCCCGCAAGCAGGAATTGCAGTTCGAGGTCTGCCTTGAGCAGGTCCTTCCTGCTTGCCGTCCTCTTCCGCCTTAGAGGAGCTCTCCCGAATTGTCTGCAGCCGGCTAAAAACACACAAGCCGCGTGAGGTGACTGGAGTTCCGGGTGAGGCTGTTCTGCATCTTGCGCTCACAAGCGGCTCGGGGCCAGCCTCTGCAGCACAAGGCAGTTCTGCTGGAGCATTTGGTGTAGCTGAGTCCTTGCGTTCATGTCAACAGTGAGGAAAGAAAGCCTTGAGCTGCAGCACTGGCAGCGGGCCCAGGAGGCCCTAAGGAAAGCTCGGGATGCCCCGGTGTGGGCCCTCTCTGGGTGGCACAAGGGGAAAACCAATGCCGTTTGCAGCACCCAGAGCCTGCAGAGACCACTAGCCACCTCCTGCCAAAGGCACTGAAGTCAGGGACGTGCTCAGAAAGACTCTGTTTTGGGGTGAAACGGGACTATTAGTGGGGGAGCCACTGTCGGGGAAGGAGGAAGTGTACTAGGCACACAAGCAAGCCCGGCATGCAGTTCTCTCTGGTATGTAGTTCTCTCTGGCACTCCTCCTGTGCCAGACAACCGCCACACCCCTGCCCCTGCCACCCCAGCCCAACAACCTTCGGAAGAAATTCACAGGCATTACGTCCAACCTAAAAAGCAGGGAAAACAGACCCTACTCTCTGCTGCTGGGGCAGGGGCTTCTGACTTTCACATTCCTCTGAGAAGTGCTCTCATTCCCACTGCAACCAAAGGAGGGCCCTTCACACCCATAGGGGAGCAGAAAAACACCCGCCACTGCTGCAGTACTTCTTGCATCAACGCCAGTCCCTGGGACACCACTTGACAACCTCACAGACTTCATACCCACAGAGCGTACAGAAACAGAAACAGCTCCCTCCCTCCCAGAAGCCCAAAAGCACACGGCCACCCGCATGCTTTGCTCCAAGAGCCTCACCTGGCAGCTGGCTTGTTTCCCCTGCTTTCCCATGCCTTTCCTCCCTTCCAGCTGGCCCCAGAGAACGGGGGTGGAGAAAGCCTTTCTCGAGACAGGAGGCGCCCACCACAAGCACTGCCTGGAAGTAGCAAGGCAGAGGAGGCTCCTCAGCAAGCATCGTTCTTTGTCACCATTTGAACAAGAAGGACAGGCAGCTGTGCTCCAGCATCGGACCAAAGAGCCCAATTCCCTTGGAGCTTTGCTCCCAAGCAGGTCTTAGGCCCTTGCTGGCGCACGATCGCGTCCAGCCTTTCCTTTCTGCAGGGCAGTCTTCTGCCCTAGAGTTCTGTGCTGCTTCTACTGCTTTCTCTAGCCCTTAGGCTTCAAAAAGGGGACATGGCTGGCAGGTCCTGGGGACCTCATGCTACTCTCTCCTTTGGCGTGGCTGCAGGCTGGAGGGCAGAGTGTCACACGAGAAGGGGAACAGATTCCTGCCCATCTCTAAGGCGCTCACATGCACAGACTTGCAAGCTAGAGCAGGGCCCCGAGTGCCAGGGCAAAGTGCCCCTCAGCAGTGGCAGCTGCAGTTGGAGCTGCACAACTGCCCCGAGAGCCCCTTCCAGGAGGAGTGCCCCCAGATCTGTCGTGATGAGCAAAGAGAGGCACAGGAGAAGCAGGCCACTAGGCCAGGCACGGCATGTTAAGCTTGCCTCCAGCCCCTCCGCTGCACAGGACAAAAGGAAAACAAACACACCTCTCTCACCAGCCAGCTGGCACTTTACCTTTTCCCTCAGTCTGCTTGTTCTGCTCCCTGTCTTTTGCCGGCCCGCCTTTGGCAGCCTCCCGACACCCTCCGGAGGAAGATGCTGGTCGCACAGGCACAGGCGTGATGACCTCACCCTCACTCCTGGAAACAAGAAAGGGACGAGAGAGACGCTGACAGCAGAGCCTTGCAGAAACCTCCTCTACATGCTTGCCCTCCATCTAGAAAGAGAAAGTCACCAAAAGACTTGTTGGCCGCCCTTCACGTTGCAGTCGGACAGAGTCTACGCAAGAAACAACCCCTTCAAAGAACTCCAAGAGCACAAGGTCACCCTCAGCCTTTTCTCCAAGAGCCTCACCTGGCAGGCAACTTCCTTCCTTTGCTTTTCCACTCCTCCTGCTTTCTCCCCCCAGCACCAGGTGACGCAGGTGGCAAAGGCCTTTCTTGAGCAAGCAGGCACGCAGCAGGAGCACTCCCTGCAGGCAGGAAAGGAGAAGGCTCTGCAGAAAGCGTCTTTGGGAGCACTTGGTCCAGAAGGACAGGCAGATCTGCTCCAGCACCGCATCAAACAGCCTGATCCCCCGGGAGCCGCGCTCTCTAAGAGCTCTTGCTCCCTAGCACGTCCTTGGCACACCTTAGCAGCCTCTTAGCAGTCCACCTTAGCAGCCTCTTAGCAGTCCTCTCCAGGCAATCTTGCTCCCCACCTTCACACGCCCGGCATCCGCCAGAGAGGCAGACCCCCTCCAGCGCTGACACCTCGGGCCCAAATGTCCTAAAGCGAAAGAGGAGCTTGCGCCGGCCACCAGGGCGCAGCACCCCGGGGCAAAACTCTCCCAGGCAGCACATCCTGACCAGGGCTCCAACCACCTACCTACTGCCGAGGACCAACGGAACAAACACGCACACACACACAAACACACGCCCGCCTGCACACCCTCCTCTCGCTCGCCAGTCACCTGTGGCCTGACCTTTTCCGTCCGCCCGCTCTTCCTCTTTCGGGCGTGTCCGGGATCCCTTGCAGGAAGAGGCCACTTGCTGCTTCTCACGGGGAAGCTTCAACTCAAATCTGGAAATGACATGCTTAGGTCACAAACACAGGCCCTGTATGGATCGGGTGCCTTCCACACGATGCCTTTCCTCGGCCAGCCACACACAGCACATTCGGGAACCTTGGCTTTTGGAAGCCTCACCCACAAGAAAGAGACCAGTCACAGGAAAATGTGGCCCCCATTCCTCTCTAGGCCTAAGATTGGTTAGCAGTGCCAAACACCGCCACTATTGCCTGTTCCACCCTGGGGAGACCCCCAGAGTCCCAAGTACTTGCAGACAGCAAGCTAGGAAAGAGTTGCTCCGCAGCAAGTCCTTCCTGAGGAGACAAGCTCCAGCAGGACGCTGCTACCAAGCACGAGCTGAGAAGCAAACGTACCGTGGCAACATGAAGACGCTTCTGGGACCCATGCGGAAAGCCGCGCTCCTTCTTCCTTTTACCACCAGGTGTCTCGTCCCTGGCGTCTGAAACAGACACCGAGGTACGTGAGAGCGTGCCAGCGCCATTACTGCCTTGCTCCTAAAGGCAGCAAATCTTTCTTGGGCTCAGGGAAGATGCTGCCCCTGGGACACCCTGAAACAAAGCTGTCTTTCCAAATACTAGCCCTCAACGAGGAAAGCAGAAGATGCCCAGCTCAGAGTGCAGAAGGAGGAACACCGTTGCCAGGCGCTTTGCAAGGGCGAGACTCAAGACGGTCAAGGAGGACGCTCCTTCTCTCTGCCTGCAGACATCAGGCACAGGAGAAGGCGTGTGGTTCGCCAGGGTTTCTGCAGGCTGGCGTTTGCCTCTGGAAGGTCTTGCTCTGCCCCTTCTTGGAAAGACAACTCCTGGCTCAGGCGTGCTCTTAGCCCCACAGTGTCTCCAAGCATTCACATGCTTGCATCCATCGCGTGGAAGAGCAGAAAGAGCCGGCCCTTGCTCGGCCTCTGCCCGGTGGCTAAGACCTGCGGGTGCCAACTCCCTCATGGGGGTGCAAGCAGCTGGGCAGGGCCTGATGAGGGATCTTTGGGAACACAGCCTGACCCAAAGGCCCTGGCCCTGGCCCAGAGAACATGCTGGGCAGAGCCCCCCAAGACAGCAGCAGAGAGAAGGAAGAGACAGGCCCGGGAACCAGTGGCTGGGCTACAGCCTTCTTGCATCTCTCTGAGCAAATCTGCTGGCCCTCTGCAGGAGCGAGCCCTTCAGCTCTGACTGCTTTCACATCGCAGCTGCCTAAGGACACCTGGCAGCTTGCGCTCAAGGACAGGGCCCCACGAGAGAGCTGGGGAAGGGCGTTGGGCTGGTGCAAGGAGACATGCCAAGCAGCGGGCGGATGCACGCGTGGCCCAGAAGAGCCTCGCTCATGCCGCAAGGGCCTCCAGGGGCCCTGGGAAGGCCTGATTAGCGCCAGAGTCATCGACTTACCCCCAGCAGAGCTTCTAGCAGCTTTCCAGTGCCATCCATGCTGAGGAGGAAGTCGTCATAAAACCTCATTGTCACTTCCTTCTTCCGTACAGAAAGAATGCCAATGCCCTTGAAGACAAAGTCCACGTCCTGTCTTTTTGACATGGCCCAGAAGAACGCCATCGCGGTCTCATGTATGGAACACTGCACCGTTGTCAAAGGCATGCGGGCACACACGGAGAGATTCTTGTACTGCAGAGGGACTATTCTTACGTCACCTAGACCGCAGCAAAAGACGAACAACGTCACCTCGGCAGCAGGCTCCAAGAACAAGGGGACAAGACTTTCTGGCAAGACGCTGCTGCTACAGAGCAGGCTCTTGAATCCCCTGCTGCAGCGCCTAGGAGCGGTTTATGGAGTCCCTCCTGGGAAGAGGCCGAGCACTCTGCAAACTCACGGGCTCAGGGGGGCAGCAGTCATTTGGCCAGGGCAGGAAGCAAAAGAAGAAAACTAACCATCCCGTAGGAACCCTTGACCGGAGGGCAGGACAAGGCGGGCAGATGGGTGCAGGGCCCACGACAAAGGGCCCGGCGCCACGCCATTGTGCCCTCTGGCTAAGCCGATGCCACGTCGATAGATACAAGGGCGAAGCAAAGTGCAAGGACGGCACCGCCGCCCGTAAGGACCATTCGGCCCCTCTGGCCCTTGGTAGCCAGCAAAAGTCTCCCTGCGCTGCTGGGGCCAGCGGCCTATCCCTCCCACGCACCCCGCTGCAGGCGTATTACTAGCAAAGCACACCCGGGGGCCCCTCTGAGCACCTGCTCCTGGCTGGCCTGTCCAGCTCAAACAAGCCAAAGTTGCTCTCAGGCCACTTTGAGGCGTTCAGCCATGTCTTCAGAGCAGTTGGCCTGCCCCTCAAGCTTGGGGCAAGGGCAGGCAAAGGTTTTTAACCTGTCTTCTTACCAGGAATGTCTTCTTGAGCGCCCCTGGCCTGGTATTCCTGGGCAACAACCTCCGAAATACGAAACATGGGTCTCCGAACGATCGAAAGCTCCCCGTTCACGGAGCACTCGGAGTGCTTCAGAACATAGAACACCCCCACTCCTAGTATCTTGACACCCTGAGAACAGCAGCAAAGAGGGAGAGAAGGAACAAGCATCAGTAGCCTGGAGACACAAAAACTGTCCGATGGCTTGCCAGAGCGTGGGGGCTGCTGCTCTGCGCCCTGCCCACCCCTAGCATGCTGAGGGCAAGATGGGCCACTTGGGAAAGCTTTGGAGAGAAAGCACATACTCCAGACCTTTCTTTCCTCTTGCTCCTCTGCTCTCCTCAAAAATCTCTTTGCACAAGCAACAGCAGAGACAACATTCCTCCCTTCCATACAGGTGTGGGGGGGTGGGTGGCAGGGAGGGGAGCAGGGGGCATTTCCAACAGTGGGCACCAAGTCCTTGGCACTCTATGGCACAGGGATGTCAGGGCCAGGCAAACCGCCAGCATTTCAGGAGGGGAGGAACAGGACACAAGACCCACCTTGTTCTCTGCCAAGCGCTCTAGAATGTATTCTGAGACGCTGTCCCAAATGCTAACAATCTCTGGAAAGCAAGGCAAAGAGGTATCATGCGCCAAGTCAGCAAGCTCACTACCTTTCAGCACCCCGCTCCCCAGGCAGGTGGCAAGTGCAGGTGAGATGAAACGTACCGCCACCCCAAGCCAAAACACGCAAGGCGCTCCCCAGGACGGCCCTTCCGGACCTCAGCCGCAAGGACACTGCAGGGACGCCTCCGCCCACTTCTAAGCAAGGCTCCTGTCCTTTCAGGTGGCCACGCCAAAGGGCGACCCACCCGCTCGGGAAACGGGGACTAGGTTCCCACAGCAGCGAGAAGACCGTGCAGTGCCTACCCACAGGAGTCACCCACGCTCAGGGCAGCCCCAGCTGCCTCCCCTGCAGGGACCATTTTCACCTCCATTCAACGCCTGCACACACACACGCTCTGCACGGCCACCCGAGCAGCCCCAGCCCTTTCAGCCAGCTGCCAGCTCAGGGCACGCAATCCCCACTGCGAGGCAACCCACGGCTTCTGCCTGCACGTGCCCTGGAAGGCACGGGCAGAGGAAGCTCCTCAGGACAACGAGCCAGCCGGCCCGGCTGCCAAACTCACCCCTGGGCTGCCAACGGTCGAGCGGCCTGCTCTCCCGTGCCACCCACTCGCCCTGTCCAGCCCTCCCCTACAGAGCCCAGCGCTTCCATTGCCTGTCTCGCAGCTCATACCGTCTACAGCCTTACCGTAACGGTTGAGATTCCTGAGCGTTGGAAACATGTCATGCCACAGTTTCGCCATCTTCGCGCCCCCTCGCGCTCAATGGGGCCCTGTAGCAGGAGGGTGACGAGGAAACTTCTCCTCCCAGGAGCCGCCTCCTCCTCCTCCTCTGCACTTCCCCAGGTAGGCTCCAGCGCTGTCGCGCGGCCTCCCTTCGCCCTCTCGGTGCGCTGCAAAGCAGCTCCTCCAGAGAAGAGCGGTGGCGAGAGCAGCCCCAGCACCTGCACGTGCCAAGGCCTCGCAGGGAAGTGTGGGCAGGGCTCGGGGGCCCCGTGGCGGGAGGGGAGCTGTGACTGTGATGCGGCATGTCCCACTGTGAGCCCAGCCCGTGTCACCAAGGGGCTCACAGGCACCCTTACCGTCCAAAGCATTTCTCTTGGGCCCACAGGAGGGGCAATTTCACAGCCCCAGAGCAGCCAGACCGCAAAGGGGTTTCAGCAGGTCTCCGCTCTGACCTCCTGCTGCAAGTGCGGCTGACCAGAGCAGACTTCCCAGGCCCGGGCGCCACTGAGGGGCCACTGGCTCCATGGATTCCCCCACCACCCCGGGCCCCGGGGCCAGTCCTCCACCACCCTTAGGCTACAGCGCTTTTCCCCGTCTCTCATGGCAATTGCCCCCACTGCCACTACTGCCATTGCCCATCCTCCCGGCCCCCCCCCACCCGGCACCTCTGGGAAGGCTCTGCCTCCACCCTCTCACCCCCCTCCCGTTAGGCCCCTGCCGCCTGATCCTCTTGCGCCTTCTCTTCTCCCGGCTCAACAGCCCCACGCCCTCAGCCTCTCCTCGCACTGCTGGGCTCCAGCTGCCCACCAGCTCCCAGCCCGCCCCACAACGAACGGCTCCTCCAGGGCCACGCTCCCTTCCTGGTGTCCCTGCCCCCCTGCAGCTCCCCCACGGGACACAGTCCCCTCAGAGGCGCACCTCCTCTGGCATGAAGCGCCTCCTTCCAAAAGTACCTCTCCAGCCATGTCCCCAGCAACGGCTCCTTGCACGGCTCGCCTTCGCTTCCTTCTGCTTTTCTCCAGAAACACGCCTCTGCACCCTTCTCCTCACGAGTGCCCCTTCGTGTGGCCTCCTGTGGCTCCACGGAGGCCGCCCCCAGCTGCGGGATCTGCGGCCCTGCCGCCGCATGCCCCAGGCAGGGGCCGGGCCTCAGTGCCCCGCTCCTCCCTCCCTCCCTCCCTGCCTGCCTGCCTGCCTGCCTGCCTGCCTGCCTGCCCGCCCGCTGCCCCAGCGTTGGGGGAAAGCCTTGCCCGGGCCCTGGGCGGCGCTGCGGGCTCCCTGCTGTGCCCAGAGCCCCCGGCCCCGCACGGGCAGCCCCGAGCAGCACGCCCAGGTGGCACTGCTTGCTGCGCAGTAAGGACTGGTGCCAGGGACTGTCGGGGATGGGGGAGGCCCCACTGCCCGCGGGGAGGCGGGAGGCAGGCAGCGTTGAGCCGGGGCCCGGCAGCCCACCGGGAGCTGGTGGGGGTGTGGGGCAGAGCCATAGCAAGGGAAGGGGCCAGAGTGCAGGAGGCAATCCCAGGTGCCCCTTCCCCGAGCAGAGGGGCCTGGGAGAAGGCAGGGGGTCAGGGCCAGGCCAGGGGCTGGTGGCCGGGTGCTTGGCAGCGCCATGCTGACCTGCTCATGCCAGGGCATGGCTGCTTTGCGCCGATTGCAGGCAGTGTCCCCCCGCGAAGGAGCTGGCCCCTGCTGGCTTCCCCTTGGGCCATGCAGCTGCCTGCCAGTGCTCAAGGTCCCGCCGGGGCTCCAGCGACGCTGGGAGAGGTGCCGAGGGGGCACCGGCTGCTGCTAGCAACTTCCCGGGGACCCCTGAGGCAGTGGCTGGTGCTGAGGGAAGGGCAGCGGGCAAGGAGCCGCAGGCAGCACTTGTTTGACCCATGCGTTGCCTCTGCTTGCAGGCCACACTGCCCAAGGCATTGGGACTTGAGCGCGGCAGCCAGGCGAGGCAGGGCAGCTGCCGCTGAGGCAGCAGAGCCAAGCCCCAAGCCCCTCCGCTCGGTGAGGCTTGGGAAGGGCAGAGCTGGGAGAAGCTGGTGCCCCTCAAACCTCGTTCTCCCAGCAGAGCAGAGGGCACGTAAGGCAGCGCTTTCAGCCAGTGAAAATTGCTGGCTCATGCCTTCCTTTTTCAGAGGCCTGGTTTGCGCAAGGCCAGCGGTGCTGCCTGCCCACCAGTGCCCACCCAGGCTGCGGTCGGAGGAGACCTGCTCCTTGCATTGGTCCCGACCAGAGTTTGGCACCAGAAGACACAGCCCCTGAGGGGGCACCGCAGCACACAAGTGTGGCTTGGCATGCCTGGCTCACCAGCAGAAAGGGACCATGCAGACTAAGGTGGAGTCAATCAGCCAGAACGGAGCACAGAGCAACAATACAGTTGAAAACACAAAGCCTAGCTAAGTGTGTGTGAGGTTCCCCGTGGGGAGCCCCGTGATGCTTCTGGGGAGGCCTTGGGCAGGGAGGTGCCTCCTGCCGAGGCCCCCGGCAGCTGGGATGCCGGCTGCAGGGCTTTCGGCAGCTCCAGCTTCCCTCTTCCTGCCCTGCCAGGGGTGAAGGCCAGGCTGCCTGCAGGGATGGGCTACTGCCGCCCCCAGGCCTCCTGAGGAGGGGCAGTGCAGCCCCAAAACCGCCTTGCAAAGCCGGCAGCCCTGGGCGTGGGCTGAGGTGGGTGCCAGGGTGCACGCTGGAGCGCAGACTCTGGGATCCACAGGCCTCCAAGGCCAGGGCCTGCAGGGCCAGGGCAGGGATGACGAGGCTCTGGGGCTCTGACCCTGCAAGAGAGACTGCAGGAACACCTTGTGCCGGCCCTGGGCTGAGAGCAGAGGGGAGCAGGAGGCTTCGTGGCCTCCACGCCCCAAACCAACAGCAAATTTGTGCCCAAAAGCTCTCAGAGGAGGCTTCAGTCCCGGTCAGCTGCCCGTGTCCTGCACTGATTTCGTATGCTCAAACCTTGTGATGGGCAGAAGGCAACATGCTTGTACCCCAAGGCAGCCCCCTTTAGTGGCCAAGCCAAGGACCTGCTCTTAGCATCACTGCAGGAGTAACCGTCTAATTAAAGGCTTGCAATTAGCCCACCTCCAATTAGTGCACAGCAACTCAAACAAAGGGTCTTCTTAAAGGACAAGTCTCCTTAATGCAACCTAAATGGTCCTACGTTCCCTGTGCAGGGGCGACCCTTCTACATCCCCCACCGCCAAGGCTGCGGCGCGCATGGGCATGGGCATTGGCTTCAGGGTCCCAGCTCCTTCCTCAGTGGGAGGCGGCTGCTGCTGGTGGCTTCCTCCATCGCATAGTTGGGCTGACACTATTAAGCCTGCTCCTAATAGGCTCTCTTAAGGCTAATAATGTGGCATACATAGCCAACAAATGCTAGAAGGAGTCACCAAAACTAAAGCAGCACTTTAAAATGCAACTCCTACATTTAGCATCGAGGAAATAAGCCCCTCCACCTTACTCCCAATTTGACACTCTCGGGAGAGTGCTTTAGGGGATGCTAATGCGTGTTTTGCCCTTCCTTGCTCCAACACGGGTCAGGCTCAGCACAGTGGAGAGGGAAAGACTCTGGCGGGGCGGAGGGGGTGGGGTGCGAGCTTTGTGCTCGCCCAGGGCCCTGCACTGGCCCCCTCCTCTGTCCTGCCCCTGAACATCCCAGACTACGTTGGCTACAGTCGCCTGCTCCTTGCCAGGCCTTTGTGTTGACTCTGATGAGCCTTTGGGCGTTTCATGTCACTCTAGGAGCTGGAAGAGAGCCTGCCTCATGACACGGGGTTGCAAGGAGAGCCACTGGCCGTGGAAGAGGACTGCTTGCCTGGCCTCGCTCAGGAGTCCCATCCTGCCCACCCCGGGCATCTCTCTCTTTCCTGCCCGCTGACACGGTCTTTCTCCGGAGGGAAGCAGTGAGGCTACATCTCCGCACAGTGCTGGGTGGCCTGGGGAAGGCCGGGCACATGCCAAGCGGGGAGCTGGACACAGGTCTCCAGCGAGTGCTGTCGGGGGGCTGGCACCGGTGCCTGGGGCACGTGTGCTCCAGGCACTTCCCAAATAAGCTCCACTGGTGCGGCCTCCTCTTCACCTGGATGTTGAGTTCCAGGGCCTCCTGCCACGCCTCCTCCAGCAGGAACAGGGCCTGCGCAGGCGTACTGCTTTCCTGCCCTTCAGCCTGCTCCTGGTTGCTGGGGAATGCAGGTGTGCGGGCATGTCCGGGTGTCCTGCCTCATTTCAGCAGGGTCACTTGCTCCTGCTGGTTCCTTCTGTGGCCCCCACCTGGCCTCACAGAGCCCCACATCCTGCCCGTCAACCCCAAGGGGGACGCAAGGCCCTCAGCTCACCCAAGAGAGAACCCCCAACCTCCCTCTGCTCGTCCACCCACCCGCCTCAGCATATAGCACGGCCCAAGGCCCATCCCTGGGCCCTGGCACTGTCACGGTCCCTCTCCTGACCACAGGACCCACTGGCGCTGGTGAGTGCCCAAGCAGTTAGGCCGCTGTCTTTTCTCCCACGGCCAGTGACTTGCAGGGCTGTGCAGGACCCAGGAGTCCTGCTGGCCTGTCCCTCCATAACGTACCAGGGGCAGGGAGTCGCAGAGCTGCACCTCGGAGGTGCTCTGGGGCCTAGCAAGTGCAGGGGACCGGAGGGGGCCTGGGAGCATGCCTGGGGCCACTGGCACATCAGGACAGGGCAGGAGCCCAGGAGGGAGAATCCAAGCACACGGGTAGCAGGCCCGGCCGGCCCTGCCGAGCTCCACTGGGTTGAAGAGCGGCCCAGCAGGGGCTGTGCAGGGCGGGGAAATGGGGACTGCTCCCCAGCCTCACAGCCCCAGCCTGCGGGGCTGAGGGGCTGCCCTGGCCCACAGGGCCCTGGCACACGCGTTTGCACATGGGAAGGGAGGCATCTGCACCTCCAGGCAGCAGTCAGCGGCTGGCAGGGTAGGGAGACTACGGGCCCTGCGGCAGATGAGCAGAGCCCGTGGGAGCACAAGGAGCAGCCGAGGGCTGACGGAGGCCCAGGGACAAGCACGGCTCATCCCAGCTTTGCCTGCCTGGAGAGCCCTGCAGCTGCAGCAAAAAGCCAGGCATCTGCGCTCCCAGGTGGCCGGCCGCACCGCTCCACCCCACAGCAACTCCCTCCTTTGCCCTTCACCCTTCCCCATGCAACCCTGAGAAGGGCTCCAGCGTCCCTGCACACCAGCCCTCAGAGCACCCCTGGGGCTGTGGGCACGTCAGGTGCAGCTGTGTCCTGGCCACCATGGTGTGCACCGTGCAGTGTCTCTGTGCGTGTGGAGAGCACAGGCGCGTGTGCGGATGCGTGTGCAGCGTCAATGGTGTGCCGGGCTGGCGCACGAGCACTGTGCAGGTGCAGGCCTGGCTGTGCGGGAGGGTCTTGGTGAGTGAGAGGTGTGAGCTGTGTGCGTAGCCGTCCTGTGGAGGGTAATGAAGGAAGGGGCATGTGTCTGTGCGTGTGTCTGTGCGCTGTGCTGAGAACGGGTTAGGCGGTGGTGTGCATGCACGTGCACTCTGTGGCGCGCGTGCCTGCATGCTGCGGCCCGTGTGTGGGCGATATTCTGTTCAGGCTCTACAAAATAACTGGAGGAGCACGTGGGTTTGTACAGCTCTTCCTTTCATCTTTCAGGAGCACGCTTCCAGACTTCGCCGCAATAGTCACGTTTCCTCTGCACCACCAGCAAGTCCTGGTCCCTTTCCCTTTGAGCCTGGAGAGTCATCCGCTGCCCAGGGCTAGGGCATGGAAAAGGAACCGTTTGGTTTCAGGCACAGGCAGAAGGGCACGGAAATGCTGCAGGCCTAGCGCAGGGCACATCTTCTGGCCTCTGCCTCTGCTGGCATTCCTATGCTTTCTCGGATGGGCGAGGGGCCCCCTGGGGTGCGAGGCAAGGACATGACCACATGACTACCACGGGCAGGTTATCAGCCTGCACAGGAGTCAGGCGCGGGATGAGACTTTGGCCCAAACTGGCATCAAAGCACACGGCAAGGCCTCCACGTGTGGAGACTTGGGGAGGCAAGGACGGAGCGTGCCTTTGGAAAAGGGAGAGCCAAAGCGTCGCTCCAGGAATCCTGTCACCTTGGGTCGCCCCCGTGTTCTGGTCCCACCTGGGAATCCTACCCCTGAGAGCCCAACACCTGCCCCTGGGCTGGAAGGCTGCCTGCTCCCAGGCCACAGCCTCCAAAGCCTGTTGCTCTCCCTCGACGGGTGCCAGCAAAAGACCCCCCCCTCCCCTCCTCTGGGCTGCTCCTGGGTGTGGAAGGAAGGCCAGTGCAGGGGAAGGCAAAACAGCACCCCCAGCTGGAGAAATTTACCAGAGGAAGCGCTTCTCTTGGGAATTCCTCTGCCGATTCAGCTCTACCCTCTGCTTCCACTCTTCCCGACGCGCTTGGTAAGTCTCCAAGACTTGCAGGGTGTGGCTTGCTCGTACAGAAAGCTGCCTGCAAGAGCAGGGAAAAAGTTCCCTCTCCCCTTCTGGCTGAGGCCCTCCTGCCTCTCCCCTCCACCAGCCCCTGCACACCCGCTCCCGCTGGCGGTGCCCGCAGCCTTCAACTTGCCCCATGCAGCTTGGGGCTGCCTGGCATCGGGGCCTTGCCCAAGGCATTGCCACGTCAACAGAAATCAGGGGACACCATACCCAGCCCCATGGCTCAGGAAATGCGCTTCCTCACACCTCGGACAGGTGCTGCCACTGCACCTTTCCAGGCCGGGGCTGGGGCTGGGGCCGGGGCCCGGGCCCGGGCACACTTACTCTTTGTGCAGCCGCGGCAGTCTCTCGGGCTTCCTCTTCTCTGCTCGGGGCACGAAGGCAGCAGTGCTCGCCTCTTTCCCAAGCGGGGGCCTTGGTGAGGCTGGCCGAACCTCCGGCAGTGGTTCAGCATGCCGCCAAGCCTGCGTTGGCGCCAGAGGACAACTCTGAAGCTGCTTCTCACCTCCCTCACGTGCTCTCAACTCTCAGCACGGGGAGAAGCCAGCCACTACAGGGCCTGTGCGTCCCCCCAGCACACTTGTGTCTGCTTTGCCCTCAGAAAGCCCCATGAGGAGCACAGCACCAGGCAGGGACCCTGCACTCGTAGCCTGGCCACGCTTCACCACACTTCCCTGCTGGCCCCTCTGCTTACCTGTGCTGCCTTGTGCTGATGCCCGCAAGCAGGAATTGCAGTTCGAGGTCTGCCTTGAGCAGGTCCTTCCTGCTTGCCGTCCTCTTCCGCCTTAGAGGAGCTCTCCCGAATTGTCTGCAGCCGGCTAAAAACACACAAGCCGCGTGAGGTGACTGGAGTTCCGGGTGAGGCTGTTCTGCATCTTGCGCTCACAAGCGGCTCGGGGCCAGCCTCTGCAGCACAAGGCAGTTCTGCTGGAGCATTTGGTGTAGCTGAGTCCTTGCGTTCATGTCAACAGTGAGGAAAGAAAGCCTTGAGCTGCAGCACTGGCAGCGGGCCCAGGAGGCCCTAAGGAAAGCTCGGGATGCCCCGGTGTGGGCCCTCTCTGGGTGGCACAAGGGGAAAACCAATGCCGTTTGCAGCACCCAGAGCCTGCAGAGACCACTAGCCACCTCCTGCCAAAGGCACTGAAGTCAGGGACGTGCTCAGAAAGACTCTGTTTTGGGGTGAAACGGGACTATTAGTGGGGGAGCCACTGTCGGGGAAGGAGGAAGTGTACTAGGCACACAAGCAAGCCCGGCATGCAGTTCTCTCTGGTATGTAGTTCTCTCTGGCACTCCTCCTGTGCCAGACAACCGCCACACCCCTGCCCCTGCCACCCCAGCCCAACAACCTTCGGAAGAAATTCACAGGCATTACGTCCAACCTAAAAAGCAGGGAAAACAGACCCTACTCTCTGCTGCTGGGGCAGGGGCTTCTGACTTTCACATTCCTCTGAGAAGTGCTCTCATTCCCACTGCAACCAAAGGAGGGCCCTTCACACCCATAGGGGAGCAGAAAAACACCCGCCACTGCTGCAGTACTTCTTGCATCAACGCCAGTCCCTGGGACACCACTTGACAACCTCACAGACTTCATACCCACAGAGCGTACAGAAACAGAAACAGCTCCCTCCCTCCCAGAAGCCCAAAAGCACACGGCCACCCGCATGCTTTGCTCCAAGAGCCTCACCTGGCAGCTGGCTTGTTTCCCCTGCTTTCCCATGCCTTTCCTCCCTTCCAGCTGGCCCCAGAGAACGGGGGTGGAGAAAGCCTTTCTCGAGACAGGAGGCGCCCACCACAAGCACTGCCTGGAAGTAGCAAGGCAGAGGAGGCTCCTCAGCAAGCATCGTTCTTTGTCACCATTTGAACAAGAAGGACAGGCAGCTGTGCTCCAGCATCGGACCAAAGAGCCCAATTCCCTTGGAGCTTTGCTCCCAAGCAGGTCTTAGGCCCTTGCTGGCGCACGATCGCGTCCAGCCTTTCCTTTCTGCAGGGCAGTCTTCTGCCCTAGAGTTCTGTGCTGCTTCTACTGCTTTCTCTAGCCCTTAGGCTTCAAAAAGGGGACATGGCTGGCAGGTCCTGGGGACCTCATGCTACTCTCTCCTTTGGCGTGGCTGCAGGCTGGAGGGCAGAGTGTCACACGAGAAGGGGAACAGATTCCTGCCCATCTCTAAGGCGCTCACATGCACAGACTTGCAAGCTAGAGCAGGGCCCCGAGTGCCAGGGCAAAGTGCCCCTCAGCAGTGGCAGCTGCAGTTGGAGCTGCACAACTGCCCCGAGAGCCCCTTCCAGGAGGAGTGCCCCCAGATCTGTCGTGATGAGCAAAGAGAGGCACAGGAGAAGCAGGCCACTAGGCCAGGCACGGCATGTTAAGCTTGCCTCCAGCCCCTCCGCTGCACAGGACAAAAGGAAAACAAACACACCTCTCTCACCAGCCAGCTGGCACTTTACCTTTTCCCTCAGTCTGCTTGTTCTGCTCCCTGTCTTTTGCCGGCCCGCCTTTGGCAGCCTCCCGACACCCTCCGGAGGAAGATGCTGGTCGCACAGGCACAGGCGTGATGACCTCACCCTCACTCCTGGAAACAAGAAAGGGACGAGAGAGACGCTGACAGCAGAGCCTTGCAGAAACCTCCTCTACATGCTTGCCCTCCATCTAGAAAGAGAAAGTCACCAAAAGACTTGTTGGCCGCCCTTCACGTTGCAGTCGGACAGAGTCTACGCAAGAAACAACCCCTTCAAAGAACTCCAAGAGCACAAGGTCACCCTCAGCCTTTTCTCCAAGAGCCTCACCTGGCAGGCAACTTCCTTCCTTTGCTTTTCCACTCCTCCTGCTTTCTCCCCCCAGCACCAGGTGACGCAGGTGGCAAAGGCCTTTCTTGAGCAAGCAGGCACGCAGCAGGAGCACTCCCTGCAGGCAGGAAAGGAGAAGGCTCTGCAGAAAGCGTCTTTGGGAGCACTTGGTCCAGAAGGACAGGCAGATCTGCTCCAGCACCGCATCAAACAGCCTGATCCCCCGGGAGCCGCGCTCTCTAAGAGCTCTTGCTCCCTAGCACGTCCTTGGCACACCTTAGCAGCCTCTTAGCAGTCCACCTTAGCAGCCTCTTAGCAGTCCTCTCCAGGCAATCTTGCTCCCCACCTTCACACGCCCGGCATCCGCCAGAGAGGCAGACCCCCTCCAGCGCTGACACCTCGGGCCCAAATGTCCTAAAGCGAAAGAGGAGCTTGCGCCGGCCACCAGGGCGCAGCACCCCGGGGCAAAACTCTCCCAGGCAGCACATCCTGACCAGGGCTCCAACCACCTACCTACTGCCGAGGACCAACGGAACAAACACGCACACACACACAAACACACGCCCGCCTGCACACCCTCCTCTCGCTCGCCAGTCACCTGTGGCCTGACCTTTTCCGTCCGCCCGCTCTTCCTCTTTCGGGCGTGTCCGGGATCCCTTGCAGGAAGAGGCCACTTGCTGCTTCTCACGGGGAAGCTTCAACTCAAATCTGGAAATGACATGCTTAGGTCACAAACACAGGCCCTGTATGGATCGGGTGCCTTCCACACGATGCCTTTCCTCGGCCAGCCACACACAGCACATTCGGGAACCTTGGCTTTTGGAAGCCTCACCCACAAGAAAGAGACCAGTCACAGGAAAATGTGGCCCCCATTCCTCTCTAGGCCTAAGATTGGTTAGCAGTGCCAAACACCGCCACTATTGCCTGTTCCACCCTGGGGAGACCCCCAGAGTCCCAAGTACTTGCAGACAGCAAGCTAGGAAAGAGTTGCTCCGCAGCAAGTCCTTCCTGAGGAGACAAGCTCCAGCAGGACGCTGCTACCAAGCACGAGCTGAGAAGCAAACGTACCGTGGCAACATGAAGACGCTTCTGGGACCCATGCGGAAAGCCGCGCTCCTTCTTCCTTTTACCACCAGGTGTCTCGTCCCTGGCGTCTGAAACAGACACCGAGGTACGTGAGAGCGTGCCAGCGCCATTACTGCCTTGCTCCTAAAGGCAGCAAATCTTTCTTGGGCTCAGGGAAGATGCTGCCCCTGGGACACCCTGAAACAAAGCTGTCTTTCCAAATACTAGCCCTCAACGAGGAAAGCAGAAGATGCCCAGCTCAGAGTGCAGAAGGAGGAACACCGTTGCCAGGCGCTTTGCAAGGGCGAGACTCAAGACGGTCAAGGAGGACGCTCCTTCTCTCTGCCTGCAGACATCAGGCACAGGAGAAGGCGTGTGGTTCGCCAGGGTTTCTGCAGGCTGGCGTTTGCCTCTGGAAGGTCTTGCTCTGCCCCTTCTTGGAAAGACAACTCCTGGCTCAGGCGTGCTCTTAGCCCCACAGTGTCTCCAAGCATTCACATGCTTGCATCCATCGCGTGGAAGAGCAGAAAGAGCCGGCCCTTGCTCGGCCTCTGCCCGGTGGCTAAGACCTGCGGGTGCCAACTCCCTCATGGGGGTGCAAGCAGCTGGGCAGGGCCTGATGAGGGATCTTTGGGAACACAGCCTGACCCAAAGGCCCTGGCCCTGGCCCAGAGAACATGCTGGGCAGAGCCCCCCAAGACAGCAGCAGAGAGAAGGAAGAGACAGGCCCGGGAACCAGTGGCTGGGCTACAGCCTTCTTGCATCTCTCTGAGCAAATCTGCTGGCCCTCTGCAGGAGCGAGCCCTTCAGCTCTGACTGCTTTCACATCGCAGCTGCCTAAGGACACCTGGCAGCTTGCGCTCAAGGACAGGGCCCCACGAGAGAGCTGGGGAAGGGCGTTGGGCTGGTGCAAGGAGACATGCCAAGCAGCGGGCGGATGCACGCGTGGCCCAGAAGAGCCTCGCTCATGCCGCAAGGGCCTCCAGGGGCCCTGGGAAGGCCTGATTAGCGCCAGAGTCATCGACTTACCCCCAGCAGAGCTTCTAGCAGCTTTCCAGTGCCATCCATGCTGAGGAGGAAGTCGTCATAAAACCTCATTGTCACTTCCTTCTTCCGTACAGAAAGAATGCCAATGCCCTTGAAGACAAAGTCCACGTCCTGTCTTTTTGACATGGCCCAGAAGAACGCCATCGCGGTCTCATGTATGGAACACTGCACCGTTGTCAAAGGCATGCGGGCACACACGGAGAGATTCTTGTACTGCAGAGGGACTATTCTTACGTCACCTAGACCGCAGCAAAAGACGAACAACGTCACCTCGGCAGCAGGCTCCAAGAACAAGGGGACAAGACTTTCTGGCAAGACGCTGCTGCTACAGAGCAGGCTCTTGAATCCCCTGCTGCAGCGCCTAGGAGCGGTTTATGGAGTCCCTCCTGGGAAGAGGCCGAGCACTCTGCAAACTCACGGGCTCAGGGGGGCAGCAGTCATTTGGCCAGGGCAGGAAGCAAAAGAAGAAAACTAACCATCCCGTAGGAACCCTTGACCGGAGGGCAGGACAAGGCGGGCAGATGGGTGCAGGGCCCACGACAAAGGGCCCGGCGCCACGCCATTGTGCCCTCTGGCTAAGCCGATGCCACGTCGATAGATACAAGGGCGAAGCAAAGTGCAAGGACGGCACCGCCGCCCGTAAGGACCATTCGGCCCCTCTGGCCCTTGGTAGCCAGCAAAAGTCTCCCTGCGCTGCTGGGGCCAGCGGCCTATCCCTCCCACGCACCCCGCTGCAGGCGTATTACTAGCAAAGCACACCCGGGGGCCCCTCTGAGCACCTGCTCCTGGCTGGCCTGTCCAGCTCAAACAAGCCGAAGTTGCTCTCAGGCCACTTTGAGGCGTTCAGCCATGTCTTCAGAGCAGTTGGCCTGCCCCTCAAGCTTGGGGCAAGGGCAGGCAAAGGTTTTTAACCTGTCTTCTTACCAGGAATGTCTTCTTGAGCGCCCCTGGCCTGGTATTCCTGGGCAACAACCTCCGAAATACGAAACATGGGTCTCCGAACGATCGAAAGCTCCCCGTTCACGGAGCACTCGGAGTGCTTCAGAACATAGAACACCCCCACTCCTAGTATCTTGACACCCTGAGAACAGCAGCAAAGAGGGAGAGAAGGAACAAGCATCAGTAGCCTGGAGACACAAAAACTGTCCGATGGCTTGCCAGAGCGTGGGGGCTGCTGCTCTGCGCCCTGCCCACCCCTAGCATGCTGAGGGCAAGATGGGCCACTTGGGAAAGCTTTGGAGAGAAAGCACATACTCCAGACCTTTCTTTCCTCTTGCTCCTCTGCTCTCCTCAAAAATCTCTTTGCACAAGCAACAGCAGAGACAACATTCCTCCCTTCCATACAGGTGTGGGGGGGTGGGTGGCAGGGAGGGGAGCAGGGGGCATTTCCAACAGTGGGCACCAAGTCCTTGGCACTCTATGGCACAGGGATGTCAGGGCCAGGCAAACCGCCAGCATTTCAGGAGGGGAGGAACAGGACACAAGACCCACCTTGTTCTCTGCCAAGCGCTCTAGAATGTATTCTGAGACGCTGTCCCAAATGCTAACAATCTCTGGAAAGCAAGGCAAAGAGGTATCATGCGCCAAGTCAGCAAGCTCACTACCTTTCAGCACCCCGCTCCCCAGGCAGGTGGCAAGTGCAGGTGAGATGAAACGTACCGCCACCCCAAGCCAAAACACGCAAGGCGCTCCCCAGGACGGCCCTTCCGGACCTCAGCCGCAAGGACACTGCAGGGACGCCTCCGCCCACTTCTAAGCAAGGCTCCTGTCCTTTCAGGTGGCCACGCCAAAGGGCGACCCACCCGCTCGGGAAACGGGGACTAGGTTCCCACAGCAGCGAGAAGACCGTGCAGTGCCTACCCACAGGAGTCACCCACGCTCAGGGCAGCCCCAGCTGCCTCCCCTGCAGGGACCATTTTCACCTCCATTCAACGCCTGCACACACACACGCTCTGCACGGCCACCCGAGCAGCCCCAGCCCTTTCAGCCAGCTGCCAGCTCAGGGCACGCAATCCCCACTGCGAGGCAACCCACGGCTTCTGCCTGCACGTGCCCTGGAAGGCACGGGCAGAGGAAGCTCCTCAGGACAACGAGCCAGCCGGCCCGGCTGCCAAACTCACCCCTGGGCTGCCAACGGTCGAGCGGCCTGCTCTCCCGTGCCACCCACTCGCCCTGTCCAGCCCTCCCCTACAGAGCCCAGCGCTTCCATTGCCTGTCTCGCAGCTCATACCGTCTACAGCCTTACCGTAACGGTTGAGATTCCTGAGCGTTGGAAACATGTCATGCCACAGTTTCGCCATCTTCGCGCCCCCTCGCGCTCAATGGGGCCCTGTAGCAGGAGGGTGACGAGGAAACTTCTCCTCCCAGGAGCCGCCTCCTCCTCCTCCTCTGCACTTCCCCAGGTAGGCTCCAGCGCTGTCGCGCAGCCTCCCTTCGCCCTCTCGGTGCGCTGCAAAGCAGCTCCTCCAGAGAAGAGCGGTGGCGAGAGCAGCCCCAGCACCTGCACGTGCCAAGGCCTCGCAGGGAAGTGTGGGCAGGGCTCGGGGGCCCCGTGGCGGGAGGGGAGCTGTGACTGTGATGCGGCATGTCCCACTGTGAGCCCAGCCCGTGTCACCAAGGGGCTCACAGGCACCCTTACCGTCCAAAGCATTTCTCTTGGGCCCACAGGAGGGGCAATTTCACAGCCCCAGAGCAGCCAGACCGCAAAGGGGTTTCAGCAGGTCTCCGCTCTGACCTCCTGCTGCAAGTGCGGCTGACCAGAGCAGACTTCCCAGGCCCGGGCGCCACTGAGGGGCCACTGGCTCCATGGATTCCCCCACCACCCCGGGCCCCTGGGCCAGTGCTCCACCACCCTTAGGCTACAGCGCTTTTCCCCGTCTCTCATGGCAATTGCCCCCACTGCCACTACTGCCATTGCCCATCCTCCCGGCCCCCCCCCACCCGGCACCTCTGGGAAGGCTCTGCCTCCACCCTCTCACCCCCCTCCCGTTAGGCCCCTGCCGCCTGATCCTCTTGCGCCTTCTCTTCTCCCGGCTCAACAGCCCCACGCCCTCAGCCTCTCCTCGCACTGCTGGGCTCCAGCTGCCCACCAGCTCCCAGCCCGCCCCACAACGAACGGCTCCTCCAGGGCCACGCTCCCTTCCTGGTGTCCCTGCCCCCCTGCAGCTCCCCCACGGGCCACAGTCCCCTCAGAGGCGCACCTCCTCTGGCATGAAGCGCCTCCTTCCAAAAGTACCTCTCCAGCCATGTCCCCAGCAACGGCTCCTTGCACGGCTCGCCTTCGCTTCCTTCTGCTTTTCTCCAGAAACACGCCTCTGCACCCTTCTCCTCACGAGTGCCCCTTCGTGTGGCCTCCTGTGGCTCCACGGAGGCCGCCCCCAGCTGCGGGATCTGCGGCCCTGCCGCCGCATGCCCCAGGCAGGGGCCGGGCCTCGGTGCCCCGCTCCTCCCTCCCTCCCTCCCTGCCTGCCTGCCTGCCTGCCTGCCTGCCTGCCCGCCCGCTGCCCCAGCGTTGGGGGAAAGCCTTGCCCGGGCCCTGGGCGGCGCTGCGGGCTCCCTGCTGTGCCCAGAGCCCCCGGCCCCGCACGGGCAGCCCCGAGCAGCACGCCCAGGTGGCACTGCTTGCTGCGCAGTAAGGACTGGTGCCAGGGACTGTCGGGGATGGGGGAGGCCCCACTGCCCGCGGGGAGGCGGGAGGCAGGCAGCGTTGAGCCGGGGCCCGGCAGCCCACCGGGAGCTGGTGGGGGTGTGGGGCAGAGCCATAGCAAGGGAAGGGGCCAGAGTGCAGGAGGCAATCCCAGGTGCCCCTTCCCCGAGCAGAGGGGCCTGGGAGAAGGCAGGGGGTCAGGGCCAGGCCAGGGGCTGGTGGCCGGGTGCTTGGCAGCGCCATGCTGACCTGCTCATGCCAGGGCATGGCTGCTTTGCGCCGATTGCAGGCAGTGTCCCCCCGCGAAGGAGCTGGCCCCTGCTGGCTTCCCCTTGGGCCATGCAGCTGCCTGCCAGTGCTCAAGGTCCCGCCGGGGCTCCAGCGACGCTGGGAGAGGTGCCGAGGGGGCACCGGCTGCTGCTAGCAACTTCCCGGGGACCCCTGAGGCAGTGGCTGGTGCTGAGGGAAGGGCAGCGGGCAAGGAGCCGCAGGCAGCACTTGTTTGACCCATGCGTTGCCTCTGCTTGCAGGCCACACTGCCCAAGGCATTGGGACTTGAGCGCGGCAGCCAGGCGAGGCAGGGCAGCTGCCGCTGAGGCAGCAGAGCCAAGCCCCAAGCCCCTCCGCTCGGTGAGGCTTGGGAAGGGCAGAGCTGGGAGAAGCTGGTGCCCCTCAAACCTCGTTCTCCCAGCAGAGCAGAGGGCACGTAAGGCAGCGCTTTCAGCCAGTGAAAATTGCTGGCTCATGCCTTCCTTTTTCAGAGGCCTGGTTTGCGCAAGGCCAGCGGTGCTGCCTGCCCACCAGTGCCCACCCAGGCTGCGGTCGGAGGAGACCTGCTCCTTGCATTGGTCCCGACCAGAGTTCGGCACCAGAAGACACAGCCCCTGAGGGGGCACCGCAGCACACAAGTGTGGCTTGGCATGCCTGGCTCACCAGCAGAAAGGGACCATGCAGACTAAGGTGGAGTCAATCAGCCAGAACGGAGCACAGAGCAACAATACAGTTGAAAACACAAAGCCTAGCTAAGTGTGTGTGAGGTTCCCCGTGGGGAGCCCCGTGATGCTTCTGGGGAGGCCTTGGGCAGGGAGGTGCCTCCTGCCGAGGCCCCCGGCAGCTGGGATGCCGGCTGCAGGGCTTTCGGCAGCTCCAGCTTCCCTCTTCCTGCCCTGCCAGGGGTGAAGGCCAGGCTGCCTGCAGGGATGGGCTACTGCCGCCCCCAGGCCTCCTGAGGAGGGGCAGTGCAGCCCCAAAACCGCCTTGCAAAGCCGGCAGCCCTGGGCGTGGGCTGAGGTGGGTGCCAGGGTGCACGCTGGAGCGCAGACTCTGGGATCCACAGGCCTCCAAGGCCAGGGCCTGCAGGGCCAGGGCAGGGATGACGAGGCTCTGGGGCTCTGACCCTGCAAGAGAGACTGCAGGAACACCTTGTGCCGGCCCTGGGCTGAGAGCAGAGGGGAGCAGGAGGCTTCGTGGCCTCCACGCCCCAAACCAACAGCAAATTTGTGCCCAAAAGCTCTCAGAGGAGGCTTCAGTCCCGGTCAGCTGCCCGTGTCCTGCACTGATTTCGTATGCTCAAACCTTGTGATGGGCAGAAGGCAACATGCTTGTACCCCAAGGCAGCCCCCTTTAGTGGCCAAGCCAAGGACCTGCTCTTAGCATCACTGCAGGAGTAACCGTCTAATTAAAGGCTTGCAATTAGCCCACCTCCAATTAGTGCACAGCAACTCAAACAAAGGGTCTTCTTAAAGGACAAGTCTCCTTAATGCAACCTAAATGGTCCTACGTTCCCTGTGCAGGGGCGACCCTTCTACATCCCCCACCGCCAAGGCTGCGGCGCGCATGGGCATGGGCATTGGCTTCAGGGTCCCAGCTCCTTCCTCAGTGGGAGGCGGCTGCTGCTGGTGGCTTCCTCCATCGCATAGTTGGGCTGACACTATTAAGCCTGCTCCTAATAGGCTCTCTTAAGGCTAATAATGTGGCATACATAGCCAACAAATGCTAGAAGGAGTCACCAAAACTAAAGCAGCACTTTAAAATGCAACTCCTACATTTAGCATCGAGGAAATAAGCCCCTCCACCTTACTCCCAATTTGACACTCTCGGGAGAGTGCTTTAGGGGATGCTAATGCGTGTTTTGCCCTTCCTTGCTCCAACACGGGTCAGGCTCAGCACAGTGGAGAGGGAAAGACTCTGGCGGGGCGGAGGGGGTGGGGTGCGAGCTTTGTGCTCGCCCAGGGCCCTGCACTGGCCCCCTCCTCTGTCCTGCCCCTGAACATCCCAGACTACGTTGGCTACAGTCGCCTGCTCCTTGCCAGGCCTTTGTGTTGACTCTGATGAGCCTTTGGGCGTTTCATGTCACTCTAGGAGCTGGAAGAGAGCCTGCCTCATGACACGGGGTTGCAAGGAGAGCCACTGGCCGTGGAAGAGGACTGCTTGCCTGGCCTCGCTCAGGAGTCCCATCCTGCCCACCCCGGGCATCTCTCTCTTTCCTGCCCGCTGACACGGTCTTTCTCCGGAGGGAAGCAGTGAGGCTACATCTCCGCACAGTGCTGGGTGGCCTGGGGAAGGCCGGGCACATGCCAAGCGGGGAGCTGGACACAGGTCTCCAGCGAGTGCTGTCGGGGGGCTGGCACCGGTGCCTGGGGCACGTGTGCTCCAGGCACTTCCCAAATAAGCTCCACTGGTGCGGCCTCCTCTTCACCTGGATGTTGAGTTCCAGGGCCTCCTGCCACGCCTCCTCCAGCAGGAACAGGGCCTGCGCAGGCGTACTGCTTTCCTGCCCTTCAGCCTGCTCCTGGTTGCTGGGGAATGCAGGTGTGCGGGCATGTCCGGGTGTCCTGCCTCATTTCAGCAGGGTCACTTGCTCCTGCTGGTTCCTTCTGTGGCCCCCACCTGGCCTCACAGAGCCCCACATCCTGCCCGTCAACCCCAAGGGGGACGCAAGGCCCTCAGCTCACCCAAGAGAGAACCCCCAACCTCCCTCTGCTCGTCCACCCACCCGCCTCAGCATATAGCACGGCCCAAGGCCCATCCCTGGGCCCTGGCACTGTCACGGTCCCTCTCCTGACCACAGGACCCACTGGCGCTGGTGAGTGCCCAAGCAGTTAGGCCGCTGTCTTTTCTCCCACGGCCAGTGACTTGCAGGGCTGTGCAGGACCCAGGAGTCCTGCTGGCCTGTCCCTCCATAACGTACCAGGGGCAGGGAGTCGCAGAGCTGCACCTCGGAGGTGCTCTGGGGCCTAGCAAGTGCAGGGGACCGGAGGGGGCCTGGGAGCATGCCTGGGGCCACTGGCACATCAGGACAGGGCAGGAGCCCAGGAGGGAGAATCCAAGCACACGGGTAGCAGGCCCGGCCGGCCCTGCCGAGCTCCACTGGGTTGAAGAGCGGCCCAGCAGGGGCTGTGCAGGGCGGGGAAATGGGGACTGCTCCCCAGCCTCACAGCCCCAGCCTGCGGGGCTGAGGGGCTGCCCTGGCCCACAGGGCCCTGGCACACGCGTTTGCACATGGGAAGGGAGGCATCTGCACCTCCAGGCAGCAGTCAGCGGCTGGCAGGGTAGGGAGACTACGGGCCCTGCGGCAGATGAGCAGAGCCCGTGGGAGCACAAGGAGCAGCCGAGGGCTGACGGAGGCCCAGGGACAAGCACGGCTCATCCCAGCTTTGCCTGCCTGGAGAGCCCTGCAGCTGCAGCAAAAAGCCAGGCATCTGCGCTCCCAGGTGGCCGGCCGCACCGCTCCACCCCACAGCAACTCCCTCCTTTGCCCTTCACCCTTCCCCATGCAACCCTGAGAAGGGCTCCAGCGTCCCTGCACACCAGCCCTCAGAGCACCCCTGGGGCTGTGGGCACGTCAGGTGCAGCTGTGTCCTGGCCACCATGGTGTGCACCGTGCAGTGTCTCTGTGCGTGTGGAGAGCACAGGCGCGTGTGCGGATGCGTGTGCAGCGTCAATGGTGTGCCGGGCTGGCGCACGAGCACTGTGCAGGTGCAGGCCTGGCTGTGCGGGAGGGTCTTGGTGAGTGAGAGGTGTGAGCTGTGTGCGTAGCCGTCCTGTGGAGGGTAATGAAGGAAGGGGCATGTGTCTGTGCGTGTGTCTGTGCGCTGTGCTGAGAACGGGTTAGGCGGTGGTGTGCATGCACGTGCACTCTGTGGCGCGCGTGCCTGCATGCTGCGGCCCGTGTGTGGGCGATATTCTGTTCAGGCTCTACAAAATAACTGGAGGAGCACGTGGGTTTGTACAGCTCTTCCTTTCATCTTTCAGGAGCACGCTTCCAGACTTCGCCGCAATAGTCACGTTTCCTCTGCACCACCAGCAAGTCCTGGTCCCTTTCCCTTTGAGCCTGGAGAGTCATCCGCTGCCCAGGGCTAGGGCATGGAAAAGGAACCGTTTGGTTTCAGGCACAGGCAGAAGGGCACGGAAATGCTGCAGGCCTAGCGCAGGGCACATCTTCTGGCCTCTGCCTCTGCTGGCATTCCTATGCTTTCTCGGATGGGCGAGGGGCCCCCTGGGGTGCGAGGCAAGGACATGACCACATGACTACCACGGGCAGGTTATCAGCCTGCACAGGAGTCAGGCGCGGGATGAGACTTTGGCCCAAACTGGCATCAAAGCACACGGCAAGGCCTCCACGTGTGGAGACTTGGGGAGGCAAGGACGGAGCGTGCCTTTGGAAAAGGGAGAGCCAAAGCGTCGCTCCAGGAATCCTGTCACCTTGGGTCGCCCCCGTGTTCTGGTCCCACCTGGGAATCCTACCCCTGAGAGCCCAACACCTGCCCCTGGGCTGGAAGGCTGCCTGCTCCCAGGCCACAGCCTCCAAAGCCTGTTGCTCTCCCTCGACGGGTGCCAGCAAAAGACCCCCCCCTCCCCTCCTCTGGGCTGCTCCTGGGTGTGGAAGGAAGGCCAGTGCAGGGGAAGGCAAAACAGCACCCCCAGCTGGAGAAATTTACCAGAGGAAGCGCTTCTCTTGGGAATTCCTCTGCCGATTCAGCTCTACCCTCTGCTTCCACTCTTCCCGACGCGCTTGGTAAGTCTCCAAGACTTGCAGGGTGTGGCTTGCTCGTACAGAAAGCTGCCTGCAAGAGCAGGGAAAAAGTTCCCTCTCCCCTTCTGGCTGAGGCCCTCCTGCCTCTCCCCTCCACCAGCCCCTGCACACCCGCTCCCGCTGGCGGTGCCCGCAGCCTTCAACTTGCCCCATGCAGCTTGGGGCTGCCTGGCATCGGGGCCTTGCCCAAGGCATTGCCACGTCAACAGAAATCAGGGGACACCATACCCAGCCCCATGGCTCAGGAAATGCGCTTCCTCACACCTCGGACAGGTGCTGCCACTGCACCTTTCCAGGCCGGGGCTGGGGCTGGGGCCGGGGCCCGGGCCCGGGCACACTTACTCTTTGTGCAGCCGCGGCAGTCTCTCGGGCTTCCTCTTCTCTGCTCGGGGCACGAAGGCAGCAGTGCTCGCCTCTTTCCCAAGCGGGGGCCTTGGTGAGGCTGGCCGAACCTCCGGCAGTGGTTCAGCATGCCGCCAAGCCTGCGTTGGCGCCAGAGGACAACTCTGAAGCTGCTTCTCACCTCCCTCACGTGCTCTCAACTCTCAGCACGGGGAGAAGCCAGCCACTACAGGGCCTGTGCGTCCCCCCAGCACACTTGTGTCTGCTTTGCCCTCAGAAAGCCCCATGAGGAGCACAGCACCAGGCAGGGACCCTGCACTCGTAGCCTGGCCACGCTTCACCACACTTCCCTGCTGGCCCCTCTGCTTACCTGTGCTGCCTTGTGCTGATGCCCGCAAGCAGGAATTGCAGTTCGAGGTCTGCCTTGAGCAGGTCCTTCCTGCTTGCCGTCCTCTTCCGCCTTAGAGGAGCTCTCCCGAATTGTCTGCAGCCGGCTAAAAACACACAAGCCGCGTGAGGTGACTGGAGTTCCGGGTGAGGCTGTTCTGCATCTTGCGCTCACAAGCGGCTCGGGGCCAGCCTCTGCAGCACAAGGCAGTTCTGCTGGAGCATTTGGTGTAGCTGAGTCCTTGCGTTCATGTCAACAGTGAGGAAAGAAAGCCTTGAGCTGCAGCACTGGCAGCGGGCCCAGGAGGCCCTAAGGAAAGCTCGGGATGCCCCGGTGTGGGCCCTCTCTGGGTGGCACAAGGGGAAAACCAATGCCGTTTGCAGCACCCAGAGCCTGCAGAGACCACTAGCCACCTCCTGCCAAAGGCACTGAAGTCAGGGACGTGCTCAGAAAGACTCTGTTTTGGGGTGAAACGGGACTATTAGTGGGGGAGCCACTGTCGGGGAAGGAGGAAGTGTACTAGGCACACAAGCAAGCCCGGCATGCAGTTCTCTCTGGTATGTAGTTCTCTCTGGCACTCCTCCTGTGCCAGACAACCGCCACACCCCTGCCCCTGCCACCCCAGCCCAACAACCTTCGGAAGAAATTCACAGGCATTACGTCCAACCTAAAAAGCAGGGAAAACAGACCCTACTCTCTGCTGCTGGGGCAGGGGCTTCTGACTTTCACATTCCTCTGAGAAGTGCTCTCATTCCCACTGCAACCAAAGGAGGGCCCTTCACACCCATAGGGGAGCAGAAAAACACCCGCCACTGCTGCAGTACTTCTTGCATCAACGCCAGTCCCTGGGACACCACTTGACAACCTCACAGACTTCATACCCACAGAGCGTACAGAAACAGAAACAGCTCCCTCCCTCCCAGAAGCCCAAAAGCACACGGCCACCCGCATGCTTTGCTCCAAGAGCCTCACCTGGCAGCTGGCTTGTTTCCCCTGCTTTCCCATGCCTTTCCTCCCTTCCAGCTGGCCCCAGAGAACGGGGGTGGAGAAAGCCTTTCTCGAGACAGGAGGCGCCCACCACAAGCACTGCCTGGAAGTAGCAAGGCAGAGGAGGCTCCTCAGCAAGCATCGTTCTTTGTCACCATTTGAACAAGAAGGACAGGCAGCTGTGCTCCAGCATCGGACCAAAGAGCCCAATTCCCTTGGAGCTTTGCTCCCAAGCAGGTCTTAGGCCCTTGCTGGCGCACGATCGCGTCCAGCCTTTCCTTTCTGCAGGGCAGTCTTCTGCCCTAGAGTTCTGTGCTGCTTCTACTGCTTTCTCTAGCCCTTAGGCTTCAAAAAGGGGACATGGCTGGCAGGTCCTGGGGACCTCATGCTACTCTCTCCTTTGGCGTGGCTGCAGGCTGGAGGGCAGAGTGTCACACGAGAAGGGGAACAGATTCCTGCCCATCTCTAAGGCGCTCACATGCACAGACTTGCAAGCTAGAGCAGGGCCCCGAGTGCCAGGGCAAAGTGCCCCTCAGCAGTGGCAGCTGCAGTTGGAGCTGCACAACTGCCCCGAGAGCCCCTTCCAGGAGGAGTGCCCCCAGATCTGTCGTGATGAGCAAAGAGAGGCACAGGAGAAGCAGGCCACTAGGCCAGGCACGGCATGTTAAGCTTGCCTCCAGCCCCTCCGCTGCACAGGACAAAAGGAAAACAAACACACCTCTCTCACCAGCCAGCTGGCACTTTACCTTTTCCCTCAGTCTGCTTGTTCTGCTCCCTGTCTTTTGCCGGCCCGCCTTTGGCAGCCTCCCGACACCCTCCGGAGGAAGATGCTGGTCGCACAGGCACAGGCGTGATGACCTCACCCTCACTCCTGGAAACAAGAAAGGGACGAGAGAGACGCTGACAGCAGAGCCTTGCAGAAACCTCCTCTACATGCTTGCCCTCCATCTAGAAAGAGAAAGTCACCAAAAGACTTGTTGGCCGCCCTTCACGTTGCAGTCGGACAGAGTCTACGCAAGAAACAACCCCTTCAAAGAACTCCAAGAGCACAAGGTCACCCTCAGCCTTTTCTCCAAGAGCCTCACCTGGCAGGCAACTTCCTTCCTTTGCTTTTCCACTCCTCCTGCTTTCTCCCCCCAGCACCAGGTGACGCAGGTGGCAAAGGCCTTTCTTGAGCAAGCAGGCACGCAGCAGGAGCACTCCCTGCAGGCAGGAAAGGAGAAGGCTCTGCAGAAAGCGTCTTTGGGAGCACTTGGTCCAGAAGGACAGGCAGATCTGCTCCAGCACCGCATCAAACAGCCTGATCCCCCGGGAGCCGCGCTCTCTAAGAGCTCTTGCTCCCTAGCACGTCCTTGGCACACCTTAGCAGCCTCTTAGCAGTCCACCTTAGCAGCCTCTTAGCAGTCCTCTCCAGGCAATCTTGCTCCCCACCTTCACACGCCCGGCATCCGCCAGAGAGGCAGACCCCCTCCAGCGCTGACACCTCGGGCCCAAATGTCCTAAAGCGAAAGAGGAGCTTGCGCCGGCCACCAGGGCGCAGCACCCCGGGGCAAAACTCTCCCAGGCAGCACATCCTGACCAGGGCTCCAACCACCTACCTACTGCCGAGGACCAACGGAACAAACACGCACACACACACAAACACACGCCCGCCTGCACACCCTCCTCTCGCTCGCCAGTCACCTGTGGCCTGACCTTTTCCGTCCGCCCGCTCTTCCTCTTTCGGGCGTGTCCGGGATCCCTTGCAGGAAGAGGCCACTTGCTGCTTCTCACGGGGAAGCTTCAACTCAAATCTGGAAATGACAAGACGCCACGGTGAAGAGAAGGCACCACTTCCCCTTTGCTTCCTGCCAGCCTTGTACTCAGAAAGAAGGCCTTTCGGGGCACGTGGGGCCCTCCAGGCTCACCCAAGACATGCTTAGGTCACAAACACAGGCCCTGTATGGATCGGGTGCCTTCCACACGATGCCTTTCCTCGGCCAGCCACACACAGCACATTCGGGAACCTTGGCTTTTGGAAGCCTCACCCACAAGAAAGAGACCAGTCACAGGAAAATGTGGCCCCCATTCCTCTCTAGGCCTAAGATTGGTTAGCAGTGCCAAACACCGCCACTATTGCCTGTTCCACCCTGGGGAGACCCCCAGAGTCCCAAGTACTTGCAGACAGCAAGCTAGGAAAGAGTTGCTCCGCAGCAAGTCCTTCCTGAGGAGACAAGCTCCAGCAGGACGCTGCTACCAAGCACGAGCTGAGAAGCAAACGTACCGTGGCAACATGAAGACGCTTCTGGGACCCATGCGGAAAGCCGCGCTCCTTCTTCCTTTTACCACCAGGTGTCTCGTCCCTGGCGTCTGAAACAGACACCGAGGTACGTGAGAGCGTGCCAGCGCCATTACTGCCTTGCTCCTAAAGGCAGCAAATCTTTCTTGGGCTCAGGGAAGATGCTGCCCCTGGGACACCCTGAAACAAAGCTGTCTTTCCAAATACTAGCCCTCAACGAGGAAAGCAGAAGATGCCCAGCTCAGAGTGCAGAAGGAGGAACACCGTTGCCAGGCGCTTTGCAAGGGCGAGACTCAAGACGGTCAAGGAGGACGCTCCTTCTCTCTGCCTGCAGACATCAGGCACAGGAGAAGGCGTGTGGTTCGCCAGGGTTTCTGCAGGCTGGCGTTTGCCTCTGGAAGGTCTTGCTCTGCCCCTTCTTGGAAAGACAACTCCTGGCTCAGGCGTGCTCTTAGCCCCACAGTGTCTCCAAGCATTCACATGCTTGCATCCATCGCGTGGAAGAGCAGAAAGAGCCGGCCCTTGCTCGGCCTCTGCCCGGTGGCTAAGACCTGCGGGTGCCAACTCCCTCATGGGGGTGCAAGCAGCTGGGCAGGGCCTGATGAGGGATCTTTGGGAACACAGCCTGACCCAAAGGCCCTGGCCCTGGCCCAGAGAACATGCTGGGCAGAGCCCCCCAAGACAGCAGCAGAGAGAAGGAAGAGACAGGCCCGGGAACCAGTGGCTGGGCTACAGCCTTCTTGCATCTCTCTGAGCAAATCTGCTGGCCCTCTGCAGGAGCGAGCCCTTCAGCTCTGACTGCTTTCACATCGCAGCTGCCTAAGGACACCTGGCAGCTTGCGCTCAAGGACAGGGCCCCACGAGAGAGCTGGGGAAGGGCGTTGGGCTGGCGCAAGGAGACATGCCAAGCAGCGGGCGGATGCACGCGTGGCCCAGAAGAGCCTCGCTCATGCCGCAAGGGTCTCCAGGGGCCCTGGGAAGGCCTGATTAGCGCCAGAGTCATCGACTTACCCCCAGCAGAGCTTCTAGCAGCTTTCCAGTGCCATCCATGCTGAGGAGGAAGTCGTCATAAAACCTCATTGTCACTTCCTTCTTCCGTACAGAAAGAATGCCAATGCCCTTGAAGACAAAGTCCACGTCCTGTCTTTTTGACATGGCCCAGAAGAACGCCATCGCGGTCTCATGTATGGAACACTGCACCGTTGTCAAAGGCATGCGGGCACACACGGAGAGATTCTTGTACTGCAGAGGGACTATTCTTACGTCACCTAGACCGCAGCAAAAGACGAACAACGTCACCTCGGCAGCAGGCTCCAAGAACAAGGGGACAAGACTTTCTGGCAAGACGCTGCTGCTACAGAGCAGCCTCTTGAATCCCCTGCTGCAGCGCCTAGGAGCGGTTTATGGAGTCCCTCCTGGGAAGAGGCCGAGCACTCTGCAAACTCACGGGCTCAGGGGGGCAGCAGTCATTTGGCCAGGGCAGGAAGCAAAAGAAGAAAACTAACCATCCCGTAGGAACCCTTGACCGGAGGGCAGGACAAGGCGGGCAGATGGGTGCAGGGCCCACGACAAAGGGCCCGGCGCCACGCCATTGTGCCCTCTGGCTAAGCCGATGCCACGTCGATAGATACAAGGGCGAAGCAAAGTGCAAGGACGGCACCGCCGCCCGTAAGGACCATTCGGCCCCTCTGGCCCTTGGTAGCCAGCAAAAGTCTCCCTGCGCTGCTGGGGCCAGCGGCCTATCCCTCCCACGCACCCCGCTGCAGGCGTATTACTAGCAAAGCACACCCGGGGGCCCCTCTGAGCACCTGCTCCTGGCTGGCCTGTCCAGCTCAAACAAGCCGAAGTTGCTCTCAGGCCACTTTGAGGCGTTCAGCCATGTCTTCAGAGCAGTTGGCCTGCCCCTCAAGCTTGGGGCAAGGGCAGGCAAAGGTTTTTAACCTGTCTTCTTACCAGGAATGTCTTCTTGAGCGCCCCTGGCCTGGTATTCCTGGGCAACAACCTCCGAAATACGAAACATGGGTCTCCGAACGATCGAAAGCTCCCCGTTCACGGAGCACTCGGAGTGCTTCAGAACATAGAACACCCCCACTCCTAGTATCTTGACACCCTGAGAACAGCAGCAAAGAGGGAGAGAAGGAACAAGCATCAGTAGCCTGGAGACACAAAAACTGTCCGATGGCTTGCCAGAGCGTGGGGGCTGCTGCTCTGCGCCCTGCCCACCCCTAGCATGCTGAGGGCAAGATGGGCCACTTGGGAAAGCTTTGGAGAGAAAGCACATACTCCAGACCTTTCTTTCCTCTTGCTCCTCTGCTCTCCTCAAAAATCTCTTTGCACAAGCAACAGCAGAGACAACATTCCTCCCCTCCATACAGGTGGGGGGGGGTGGGTGGCAGGGAGGGGAGCAGGGGGCATTTCCAACAGTGGGCACCAAGTCCTTGGCACTCTATGGCACAGGGATGTCAGGGCCAGGCAAACCGCCAGCATTTCAGGAGGGGAGGAACAGGACACAAGACCCACCTTGTTCTCTGCCAAGCGCTCTAGAATGTATTCTGAGACGCTGTCCCAAATGCTAACAATCTCTGGAAAGCAAGGCAAAGAGGTATCATGCGCCAAGTCAGCAAGCTCACTACCTTTCAGCACCCCGCTCCCCAGGCAGGTGGCAAGTGCAGGTGAGATGAAACGTACCGCCACCCCAAGCCAAAACACGCAAGGCGCTCCCCAGGACGGCCCTTCCGGACCTCAGCCGCAAGGACACTGCAGGGACGCCTCCGCCCACTTCTAAGCAAGGCTCCTGTCCTTTCAGGTGGCCACGCCAAAGGGCGACCCACCCGCTCGGGAAACGGGGACTAGGTTCCCACAGCAGCGAGAAGACCGTGCAGTGCCTACCCACAGGAGTCACCCACGCTCAGGGCAGCCCCAGCTGCCTCCCCTGCAGGGACCATTTTCACCTCCATTCAACGCCTGCACACACACACGCTCTGCACGGCCACCCGAGCAGCCCCAGCCCTTTCAGCCAGCTGCCAGCTCAGGGCACGCAATCCCCACTGCGAGGCAACCCACGGCTTCTGCCTGCACGTGCCCTGGAAGGCACGGGCAGAGGAAGCTCCTCAGGACAACGAGCCAGCCGGCCCGGCTGCCAAACTCACCCCTGGGCTGCCAACGGTCGAGCGGCCTGCTCTCCCGTGCCACCCACTCGCCCTGTCCAGCCCTCCCCTACAGAGCCCAGCGCTTCCATTGCCTGTCTCGCAGCTCATACCGTCTACAGCCTTACCGTAACGGTTGAGATTCCTGAGCGTTGGAAACATGTCATGCCACAGTTTCGCCATCTTCGCGCCCCCTCGCGCTCAATGGGGCCCTGTAGCAGGAGGGTGACGAGGAAACTTCTCCTCCCAGGAGCCGCCTCCTCCTCCTCCTCTGCACTTCCCCAGGTAGGCTCCAGCGCTGTCGCGCGGCCTCCCTTCGCCCTCTCGGTGCGCTGCAAAGCAGCTCCTCCAGAGAAGAGCGGTGGCGAGAGCAGCCCCAGCACCTGCACGTGCCAAGGCCTCGCAGGGAAGTGTGGGCAGGGCTCGGGGGCCCCGTGGCGGGAGGGGAGCTGTGACTGTGATGCGGCATGTCCCACTGTGAGCCCAGCCCGTGTCACCAAGGGGCTCACAGGCACCCTTACCGTCCAAAGCATTTCTCTTGGGCCCACAGGAGGGGCAATTTCACAGCCCCAGAGCAGCCAGACCGCAAAGGGGTTTCAGCAGGTCTCCGCTCTGACCTCCTGCTGCAAGTGCGGCTGACCAGAGCAGACTTCCCAGGCCCGGGCGCCACTGAGGGGCCACTGGCTCCATGGATTCCCCCACCACCCCGGGCCCCTGGGCCAGTGCTCCACCACCCTTAGGCTACAGCGCTTTTCCCCGTCTCTCATGGCAATTGCCCCCACTGCCACTACTGCCATTGCCCATCCTCCCGGCCCCCCCCCACCCGGCACCTCTGGGAAGGCTCTGCCTCCACCCTCTCACCCCCCTCCCGTTAGGCCCCTGCCGCCTGATCCTCTTGCGCCTTCTCTTCTCCCGGCTCAACAGCCCCACGCCCTCAGCCTCTCCTCGCACTGCTGGGCTCCAGCTGCCCACCAGCTCCCAGCCCGCCCCACAACGAACGGCTCCTCCAGGGCCACGCTCCCTTCCTGGTGTCCCTGCCCCCCTGCAGCTCCCCCACGGGACACAGTCCCCTCAGAGGCGCACCTCCTCTGGCATGAAGCGCCTCCTTCCAAAAGTACCTCTCCAGCCATGTCCCCAGCAACGGCTCCTTGCACGGCTCGCCTTCGCTTCCTTCTGCTTTTCTCCAGAAACACGCCTCTGCACCCTTCTCCTCACGAGTGCCCCTTCGTGTGGCCTCCTGTGGCTCCACGGAGGCCGCCCCCAGCTGCGGGATCTGCGGCCCTGCCGCCGCATGCCCCAGGCAGGGGCCGGGCCTCAGTGCCCCGCTCCTCCCTCCCTCCCTCCCTGCCTGCCTGCCTGCCTGCCTGCCTGCCTGCCCGCCCGCTGCCCCAGCGTTGGGGGAAAGCCTTGCCCGGGCCCTGGGCGGCGCTGCGGGCTCCCTGCTGTGCCCAGAGCCCCCGGCCCCGCACGGGCAGCCCCGAGCAGCACGCCCAGGTGGCACTGCTTGCTGCGCAGTAAGGACTGGTGCCAGGGACTGTCGGGGATGGGGGAGGCCCCACTGCCCGCGGGGAGGCGGGAGGCAGGCAGCGTTGAGCCGGGGCCCGGCAGCCCACCGGGAGCTGGTGGGGGTGTGGGGCAGAGCCATAGCAAGGGAAGGGGCCAGAGTGCAGGAGGCAATCCCAGGTGCCCCTTCCCCGAGCAGAGGGGCCTGGGAGAAGGCAGGGGGTCAGGGCCAGGCCAGGGGCTGGTGGCCGGGTGCTTGGCAGCGCCATGCTGACCTGCTCATGCCAGGGCATGGCTGCTTTGCGCCGATTGCAGGCAGTGTCCCCCCGCGAAGGAGCTGGCCCCTGCTGGCTTCCCCTTGGGCCATGCAGCTGCCTGCCAGTGCTCAAGGTCCCGCCGGGGCTCCAGCGACGCTGGGAGAGGTGCCGAGGGGGCACCGGCTGCTGCTAGCAACTTCCCGGGGACCCCTGAGGCAGTGGCTGGTGCTGAGGGAAGGGCAGCGGGCAAGGAGCCGCAGGCAGCACTTGTTTGACCCATGCGTTGCCTCTGCTTGCAGGCCACACTGCCCAAGGCATTGGGACTTGAGCGCGGCAGCCAGGCGAGGCAGGGCAGCTGCCGCTGAGGCAGCAGAGCCAAGCCCCAAGCCCCTCCGCTCGGTGAGGCTTGGGAAGGGCAGAGCTGGGAGAAGCTGGTGCCCCTCAAACCTCGTTCTCCCAGCAGAGCAGAGGGCACGTAAGGCAGCGCTTTCAGCCAGTGAAAATTGCTGGCTCATGCCTTCCTTTTTCAGAGGCCTGGTTTGCGCAAGGCCAGCGGTGCTGCCTGCCCACCAGTGCCCACCCAGGCTGCGGTCGGAGGAGACCTGCTCCTTGCATTGGTCCCGACCAGAGTTCGGCACCAGAAGACACAGCCCCTGAGGGGGCACCGCAGCACACAAGTGTGGCTTGGCATGCCTGGCTCACCAGCAGAAAGGGACCATGCAGACTAAGGTGGAGTCAATCAGCCAGAACGGAGCACAGAGCAACAATACAGTTGAAAACACAAAGCCTAGCTAAGTGTGTGTGAGGTTCCCCGTGGGGAGCCCCGTGATGCTTCTGGGGAGGCCTTGGGCAGGGAGGTGCCTCCTGCCGAGGCCCCCGGCAGCTGGGATGCCGGCTGCAGGGCTTTCGGCAGCTCCAGCTTCCCTCTTCCTGCCCTGCCAGGGGTGAAGGCCAGGCTGCCTGCAGGGATGGGCTACTGCCGCCCCCAGGCCTCCTGAGGAGGGGCAGTGCAGCCCCAAAACCGCCTTGCAAAGCCGGCAGCCCTGGGCGTGGGCTGAGGTGGGTGCCAGGGTGCACGCTGGAGCGCAGACTCTGGGATCCACAGGCCTCCAAGGCCAGGGCCTGCAGGGCCAGGGCAGGGATGACGAGGCTCTGGGGCTCTGACCCTGCAAGAGAGACCGCAGGAACACCTTGTGCCGGCCCTGGGCTGAGAGCAGAGGGGAGCAGGAGGCTTCGTGGCCTCCACGCCCCAAACCAACAGCAAATTTGTGCCCAAAAGCTCTCAGAGGAGGCTTCAGTCCCGGTCAGCTGCCCGTGTCCTGCACTGATTTCGTATGCTCAAACCTTGTGATGGGCAGAAGGCAACATGCTTGTACCCCAAGGCAGCCCCCTTTAGTGGCCAAGCCAAGGACCTGCTCTTAGCATCACTGCAGGAGTAACCGTCTAATTAAAGGCTTGCAATTAGCCCACCTCCAATTAGTGCACAGCAACTCAAACAAAGGGTCTTCTTAAAGGACAAGTCTCCTTAATGCAACCTAAATGGTCCTACGTTCCCTGTGCAGGGGCGACCCTTCTACATCCCCCACCGCCAAGGCTGCGGCGCGCATGGGCATGGGCATTGGCTTCAGGGTCCCAGCTCCTTCCTCAGTGGGAGGCGGCTGCTGCTGGTGGCTTCCTCCATCGCATAGTTGGGCTGACACTATTAAGCCTGCTCCTAATAGGCTCTCTTAAGGCTAATAATGTGGCATACATAGCCAACAAATGCTAGAAGGAGTCACCAAAACTAAAGCAGCACTTTAAAATGCAACTCCTACATTTAGCATCGAGGAAATAAGCCCCTCCACCTTACTCCCAATTTGACACTCTCGGGAGAGTGCTTTAGGGGATGCTAATGCGTGTTTTGCCCTTCCTTGCTCCAACACGGGTCAGGCTCAGCACAGTGGAGAGGGAAAGACTCTGGCGGGGCGGAGGGGGTGGGGTGCGAGCTTTGTGCTCGCCCAGGGCCCTGCACTGGCCCCCTCCTCTGTCCTGCCCCTGAACATCCCAGACTACGTTGGCTACAGTCGCCTGCTCCTTGCCAGGCCTTTGTGTTGACTCTGATGAGCCTTTGGGCGTTTCATGTCACTCTAGGAGCTGGAAGAGAGCCTGCCTCATGACACGGGGTTGCAAGGAGAGCCACTGGCCGTGGAAGAGGACTGCTTGCCTGGCCTCGCTCAGGAGTCCCATCCTGCCCACCCCGGGCATCTCTCTCTTTCCTGCCCGCTGACACGGTCTTTCTCCGGAGGGAAGCAGTGAGGCTACATCTCCGCACAGTGCTGGGTGGCCTGGGGAAGGCCGGGCACATGCCAAGCGGGGAGCTGGACACAGGTCTCCACCGAGTGCTGTCGGGGGGCTGGCACCGGTGCCTGGGGCACGTGTGCTCCAGGCACTTCCCAAATAAGCTCCACTGGTGCGGCCTCCTCTTCACCTGGATGTTGAGTTCCAGGGCCTCCTGCCACGCCTCCTCCAGCAGGAACAGGGCCTGCGCAGGCGTACTGCTTTCCTGCCCTTCAGCCTGCTCCTGGTTGCTGGGGAATGCAGGTGTGCGGGCATGTCCGGGTGTCCTGCCTCATTTCAGCAGGGTCACTTGCTCCTGCTGGTTCCTTCTGTGGCCCCCACCTGGCCTCACAGAGCCCCACATCCTGCCCGTCAACCCCAAGGGGGACGCAAGGCCCTCAGCTCACCCAAGAGAGAACCCCCAACCTCCCTCTGCTCGTCCACCCACCCGCCTCAGCATATAGCACGGCCCAAGGCCCATCCCTGGGCCCTGGCACTGTCACGGTCCCTCTCCTGACCACAGGACCCACTGGCGCTGGTGAGTGCCCAAGCAGTTAGGCCGCTGTCTTTTCTCCCACGGCCAGTGACTTGCAGGGCTGTGCAGGACCCAGGAGTCCTGCTGGCCTGTCCCTCCATAACGTACCAGGGGCAGGGAGTCGCAGAGCTGCACCTCGGAGGTGCTCTGGGGCCTAGCAAGTGCAGGGGACCGGAGGGGGCCTGGGAGCATGCCTGGGGCCACTGGCACATCAGGACAGGGCAGGAGCCCAGGAGGGAGAATCCAAGCACACGGGTAGCAGGCCCGGCCGGCCCTGCCGAGCTCCACTGGGTTGAAGAGCGGCCCAGCAGGGGCTGTGCAGGGCGGGGAAATGGGGACTGCTCCCCAGCCTCACAGCCCCAGCCTGCGGGGCTGAGGGGCTGCCCTGGCCCACAGGGCCCTGGCACACGCGTTTGCACATGGGAAGGGAGGCATCTGCACCTCCAGGCAGCAGTCAGCGGCTGGCAGGGTAGGGAGACTACGGGCCCTGCGGCAGATGAGCAGAGCCCGTGGGAGCACAAGGAGCAGCCGAGGGCTGACGGAGGCCCAGGGACAAGCACGGCTCATCCCAGCTTTGCCTGCCTGGAGAGCCCTGCAGCTGCAGCAAAAAGCCAGGCATCTGCGCTCCCAGGTGGCCGGCCGCACCGCTCCACCCCACAGCAACTCCCTCCTTTGCCCTTCACCCTTCCCCATGCAACCCTGAGAAGGGCTCCAGCGTCCCTGCACACCAGCCCTCAGAGCACCCCTGGGGCTGTGGGCACGTCAGGTGCAGCTGTGTCCTGGCCACCATGGTGTGCACCGTGCAGTGTCTCTGTGCGTGTGGAGAGCACAGGCGCGTGTGCGGATGCGTGTGCAGCGTCAATGGTGTGCCGGGCTGGCGCACGTGCACTGTGCAGGTGCAGGCCTGGCTGTGCGGGAGGGTCTTGGTGAGTGAGAGGTGTGAGCTGTGTGCGTAGCCGTCCTGTGGAGGGTAATGAAGGAAGGGGCATGTGTCTGTGCGTGTGTCTGTGCGCTGTGCTGAGAACGGGTTAGGCGGTGGTGTGCATGCACGTGCACTCTGTGGCGCGCGTGCCTGCATGCTGCGGCCCGTGTGTGGGCGATATTCTGTTCAGGCTCTACAAAATAACTGGAGGAGCACGTGGGTTTGTACAGCTCTTCCTTTCATCTTTCAGGAGCACGCTTCCAGACTTCGCCGCAATAGTCACGTTTCCTCTGCACCACCAGCAAGTCCTGGTCCCTTTCCCTTTGAGCCTGGAGAGTCATCCGCTGCCCAGGGCTAGGGCATGGAAAAGGAACCGTTTGGTTTCAGGCACAGGCAGAAGGGCACGGAAATGCTGCAGGCCTAGCGCAGGGCACATCTTCTGGCCTCTGCCTCTGCTGGCATTCCTATGCTTTCTCGGATGGGCGAGGGGCCCCCTGGGGTGCGAGGCAAGGACATGACCACATGACTACCACGGGCAGGTAATCAGCCTGCACAGGAGTCAGGCGCGGGATGAGACTTTGGCCCAAACTGGCATCAAAGCACACGGCAAGGCCTCCACGTGTGGAGACTTGGGGAGGCAAGGACGGAGCGTGCCTTTGGAAAAGGGAGAGCCAAAGCGTCGCTCCAGGAATCCTGTCACCTTGGGTCGCCCCCGTGTTCTGGTCCCACCTGGGAATCCTACCCCTGAGAGCCCAACACCTGCCCCTGGGCTGGAAGGCTGCCTGCTCCCAGGCCACAGCCTCCAAAGCCTGTTGCTCTCCCTCGACGGGTGCCAGCAAAAGACCCCCCCCTCCCCTCCTCTGGGCTGCTCCTGGGTGTGGAAGGAAGGCCAGTGCAGGGGAAGGCAAAACAGCACCCCCAGCTGGAGAAATTTACCAGAGGAAGCGCTTCTCTTGGGAATTCCTCTGCCGATTCAGCTCTACCCTCTGCTTCCACTCTTCCCGACGCGCTTGGTAAGTCTCCAAGACTTGCAGGGTGTGGCTTGCTCGTACAGAAAGCTGCCTGCAAGAGCAGGGAAAAAGTTCCCTCTCCCCTTCTGGCTGAGGCCCTCCTGCCTCTCCCCTCCACCAGCCCCTGCACACCCGCTCCCGCTGGCGGTGCCCGCAGCCTTCAACTTGCCCCATGCAGCTTGGGGCTGCCTGGCATCGGGGCCTTGCCCAAGGCATTGCCACGTCAACAGAAATCAGGGGACACCATACCCAGCCCCATGGCTCAGGAAATGCGCTTCCTCACACCTCGGACAGGTGCTGCCACTGCACCTTTCCAGGCCGGGGCTGGGGCTGGGGCCGGGGCCCGGGCCCGGGCACACTTACTCTTTGTGCAGCCGCGGCAGTCTCTCGGGCTTCCTCTTCTCTGCTCGGGGCACGAAGGCAGCAGTGCTCGCCTCTTTCCCAAGCGGGGGCCTTGGTGAGGCTGGCCGAACCTCCGGCAGTGGTTCAGCATGCCGCCAAGCCTGCGTTGGCGCCAGAGGACAACTCTGAAGCTGCTTCTCACCTCCCTCACGTGCTCTCAACTCTCAGCACGGGGAGAAGCCAGCCACTACAGGGCCTGTGCGTCCCCCCAGCACACTTGTGTCTGCTTTGCCCTCAGAAAGCCCCATGAGGAGCACAGCACCAGGCAGGGACCCTGCACTCGTAGCCTGGCCACGCTTCACCACACTTCCCTGCTGGCCCCTCTGCTTACCTGTGCTGCCTTGTGCTGATGCCCGCAAGCAGGAATTGCAGTTCGAGGTCTGCCTTGAGCAGGTCCTTCCTGCTTGCCGTCCTCTTCCGCCTTAGAGGAGCTCTCCCGAATTGTCTGCAGCCGGCTAAAAACACACAAGCCGCGTGAGGTGACTGGAGTTCCGGGTGAGGCTGTTCTGCATCTTGCGCTCACAAGCGGCTCGGGGCCAGCCTCTGCAGCACAAGGCAGTTCTGCTGGAGCATTTGGTGTAGCTGAGTCCTTGCGTTCATGTCAACAGTGAGGAAAGAAAGCCTTGAGCTGCAGCACTGGCAGCGGGCCCAGGAGGCCCTAAGGAAAGCTCGGGATGCCCAGGTGTGGGCCCTCTCTGGGTGGCACAAGGGGAAAACCAATGCCGTTTGCAGCACCCAGAGCCTGCAGAGACCACTAGCCACCTCCTGCCAAAGGCACTGAAGTCAGGGACGTGCTCAGAAAGACTCTGTTTTGGGGTGAAACGGGACTATTAGTGGGGGAGCCACTGTCGGGGAAGGAGGAAGTGTACTAGGCACACAAGCAAGCCCGGCATGCAGTTCTCTCTGGTATGTAGTTCTCTCTGGCACTCCTCCTGTGCCAGACAACCGCCACACCCCTGCCCCTGCCACCCCAGCCCAACAACCTTCGGAAGAAATTCACAGGCATTACGTCCAACCTAAAAAGCAGGGAAAACAGACCCTACTCTCTGCTGCTGGGGCAGGGGCTTCTGACTTTCACATTCCTCTGAGAAGTGCTCTCATTCCCACTGCAACCAAAGGAGGGCCCTTCACACCCATAGGGGAGCAGAAAAACACCCGCCACTGCTGCAGTACTTCTTGCATCAACGCCAGTCCCTGGGACACCACTTGACAACCTCACAGACTTCATACCCACAGAGCGTACAGAAACAGAAACAGCTCCCTCCCTCCCAGAAGCCCAAAAGCACACGGCCACCCGCATGCTTTGCTCCAAGAGCCTCACCTGGCAGCTGGCTTGTTTCCCCTGCTTTCCCATGCCTTTCCTCCCTTCCAGCTGGCCCCAGAGAACGGGGGTGGAGAAAGCCTTTCTCGAGACAGGAGGCGCCCACCACAAGCACTGCCTGGAAGTAGCAAGGCAGAGGAGGCTCCTCAGCAAGCATCGTTCTTTGTCACCATTTGAACAAGAAGGACAGGCAGCTGTGCTCCAGCATCGGACCAAAGAGCCCAATTCCCTTGGAGCTTTGCTCCCAAGCAGGTCTTAGGCCCTTGCTGGCGCACGATCGCGTCCAGCCTTTCCTTTCTGCAGGGCAGTCTTCTGCCCTAGAGTTCTGTGCTGCTTCTACTGCTTTCTCTAGCCCTTAGGCTTCAAAAAGGGGACATGGCTGGCAGGTCCTGGGGACCTCATGCTACTCTCTCCTTTGGCGTGGCTGCAGGCTGGAGGGCAGAGTGTCACACGAGAAGGGGAACAGATTCCTGCCCATCTCTAAGGCGCTCACATGCACAGACTTGCAAGCTAGAGCAGGGCCCCGAGTGCCAGGGCAAAGTGCCCCTCAGCAGTGGCAGCTGCAGTTGGAGCTGCACAACTGCCCCGAGAGCCCCTTCCAGGAGGAGTGCCCCCAGATCTGTCGTGATGAGCAAAGAGAGGCACAGGAGAAGCAGGCCACTAGGCCAGGCACGGCATGTTAAGCTTGCCTCCAGCCCCTCCGCTGCACAGGACAAAAGGAAAACAAACACACCTCTCTCACCAGCCAGCTGGCACTTTACCTTTTCCCTCAGTCTGCTTGTTCTGCTCCCTGTCTTTTGCCGGCCCGCCTTTGGCAGCCTCCCGACACCCTCCGGAGGAAGATGCTGGTCGCACAGGCACAGGCGTGATGACCTCACCCTCACTCCTGGAAACAAGAAAGGGACGAGAGAGACGCTGACAGCAGAGCCTTGCAGAAACCTCCTCTACATGCTTGCCCTCCATCTAGAAAGAGAAAGTCACCAAAAGACTTGTTGGCCGCCCTTCACGTTGCAGTCGGACAGAGTCTACGCAAGAAACAACCCCTTCAAAGAACTCCAAGAGCACAAGGTCACCCTCAGCCTTTTCTCCAAGAGCCTCACCTGGCAGGCAACTTCCTTCCTTTGCTTTTCCACTCCTCCTGCTTTCTCCCCCCAGCACCAGGTGACGCAGGTGGCAAAGGCCTTTCTTGAGCAAGCAGGCACGCAGCAGGAGCACTCCCTGCAGGCAGGAAAGGAGAAGGCTCTGCAGAAAGCGTCTTTGGGAGCACTTGGTCCAGAAGGACAGGCAGATCTGCTCCAGCACCGCATCAAACAGCCTGATCCCCCGGGAGCCGCGCTCTCTAAGAGCTCTTGCTCCCTAGCACGTCCTTGGCACACCTTAGCAGCCTCTTAGCAGTCCACCTTAGCAGCCTCTTAGCAGTCCTCTCCAGGCAATCTTGCTCCCCACCTTCACACGCCCGGCATCCGCCAGAGAGGCAGACCCCCTCCAGCGCTGACACCTCGGGCCCAAATGTCCTAAAGCGAAAGAGGAGCTTGCGCCGGCCACCAGGGCGCAGCACCCCGGGGCAAAACTCTCCCAGGCAGCACATCCTGACCAGGGCTCCAACCACCTACCTACTGCCGAGGACCAACGGAACAAACACGCACACACACACAAACACACGCCCGCCTGCACACCCTCCTCTCGCTCGCCAGTCACCTGTGGCCTGACCTTTTCCGTCCGCCCGCTCTTCCTCTTTCGGGCGTGTCCGGGATCCCTTGCAGGAAGAGGCCACTTGCTGCTTCTCACGGGGAAGCTTCAACTCAAATCTGGAAATGACATGCTTAGGTCACAAACACAGGCCCTGTATGGATCGGGTGCCTTCCACACGATGCCTTTCCTCGGCCAGCCACACACAGCACATTCGGGAACCTTGGCTTTTGGAAGCCTCACCCACAAGAAAGAGACCAGTCACAGGAAAATGTGGCCCCCATTCCTCTCTAGGCCTAAGATTGGTTAGCAGTGCCAAACACCGCCACTATTGCCTGTTCCACCCTGGGGAGACCCCCAGAGTCCCAAGTACTTGCAGACAGCAAGCTAGGAAAGAGTTGCTCCGCAGCAAGTCCTTCCTGAGGAGACAAGCTCCAGCAGGACGCTGCTACCAAGCACGAGCTGAGAAGCAAACGTACCGTGGCAACATGAAGACGCTTCTGGGACCCATGCGGAAAGCCGCGCTCCTTCTTCCTTTTACCACCAGGTGTCTCGTCCCTGGCGTCTGAAACAGACACCGAGGTACGTGAGAGCGTGCCAGCGCCATTACTGCCTTGCTCCTAAAGGCAGCAAATCTTTCTTGGGCTCAGGGAAGATGCTGCCCCTGGGACACCCTGAAACAAAGCTGTCTTTCCAAATACTAGCCCTCAACGAGGAAAGCAGAAGATGCCCAGCTCAGAGTGCAGAAGGAGGAACACCGTTGCCAGGCGCTTTGCAAGGGCGAGACTCAAGACGGTCAAGGAGGACGCTCCTTCTCTCTGCCTGCAGACATCAGGCACAGGAGAAGGCGTGTGGTTCGCCAGGGTTTCTGCAGGCTGGCGTTTGCCTCTGGAAGGTCTTGCTCTGCCCCTTCTTGGAAAGACAACTCCTGGCTCAGGCGTGCTCTTAGCCCCACAGTGTCTCCAAGCATTCACATGCTTGCATCCATCGCGTGGAAGAGCAGAAAGAGCCGGCCCTTGCTCGGCCTCTGCCCGGTGGCTAAGACCTGCGGGTGCCAACTCCCTCATGGGGGTGCAAGCAGCTGGGCAGGGCCTGATGAGGGATCTTTGGGAACACAGCCTGACCCAAAGGCCCTGGCCCTGGCCCAGAGAACATGCTGGGCAGAGCCCCCCAAGACAGCAGCAGAGAGAAGGAAGAGACAGGCCCGGGAACCAGTGGCTGGGCTACAGCCTTCTTGCATCTCTCTGAGCAAATCTGCTGGCCCTCTGCAGGAGCGAGCCCTTCAGCTCTGACTGCTTTCACATCGCAGCTGCCTAAGGACACCTGGCAGCTTGCGCTCAAGGACAGGGCCCCACGAGAGAGCTGGGGAAGGGCGTTGGGCTGGCGCAAGGAGACATGCCAAGCAGCGGGCGGATGCACGCGTGGCCCAGAAGAGCCTCGCTCATGCCGCAAGGGCCTCCAGGGGCCCTGGGAAGGCCTGATTAGCGCCAGAGTCATCGACTTACCCCCAGCAGAGCTTCTAGCAGCTTTCCAGTGCCATCCATGCTGAGGAGGAAGTCGTCATAAAACCTCATTGTCACTTCCTTCTTCCGAACAGAAAGAATGCCAATGCCCTTGAAGACAAAGTCCACGTCCTGTCTTTTTGACATGGCCCAGAAGAACGCCATCGCGGTCTCATGTATGGAACACTGCACCGTTGTCAAAGGCATGCGGGCACACACGGAGAGATTCTTGTACTGCAGAGGGACTATTCTTACGTCACCTAGACCGCAGCAAAAGACGAACAACGTCACCTCGGCAGCAGGCTCCAAGAACAAGGGGACAAGACTTTCTGGCAAGACGCTGCTGCTACAGAGCAGCCTCTTGAATCCCCTGCTGCAGCGCCTAGGAGCGGTTTATGGAGTCCCTCCTGGGAAGAGGCCGAGCACTCTGCAAACTCACGGGCTCAGGGGGGCAGCAGTCATTTGGCCAGGGCAGGAAGCAAAAGAAGAAAACTAACCATCCCGTAGGAACCCTTGACCGGAGGGCAGGACAAGGCGGGCAGATGGGTGCAGGGCCCACGACAAAGGGCCCGGCGCCACGCCATTGTGCCCTCTGGCTAAGCCGATGCCACGTCGATAGATACAAGGGCGAAGCAAAGTGCAAGGACGGCACCGCCGCCCGTAAGGACCATTCGGCCCCTCTGGCCCTTGGTAGCCAGCAAAAGTCTCCCTGCGCTGCTGGGGCCAGCGGCCTATCCCTCCCACGCACCCCGCTGCAGGCGTATTACTAGCAAAGCACACCCGGGGGCCCCTCTGAGCACCTGCTCCTGGCTGGCCTGTCCAGCTCAAACAAGCCAAAGTTGCTCTCAGGCCACTTTGAGGCGTTCAGCCATGTCTTCAGAGCAGTTGGCCTGCCCCTCAAGCTTGGGGCAAGGGCAGGCAAAGGTTTTTAACCTGTCTTCTTACCAGGAATGTCTTCTTGAGCGCCCCTGGCCTGGTATTCCTGGGCAACAACCTCCGAAATACGAAACATGGGTCTCCGAACGATCGAAAGCTCCCCGTTCACGGAGCACTCGGAGTGCTGAAGAACATAGAACACCCCCACTCCTAGTATCTTGACACCCTGAGAACAGCAGCAAAGAGGGAGAGAAGGAACAAGCATCAGTAGCCTGGAGACACAAAAACTGTCCGATGGCTTGCCAGAGCGTGGGGGCTGCTGCTCTGCGCCCTGCCCACCCCTAGCATGCCGAGGGCAAGATGGGCCACTTGGGAAAGCTTTGGAGAGAAAGCACATACTCCAGACCTTTCTTTCCTCTTGCTCCTCTGCTCTCCTCAAAAATCTCTTTGCACAAGCAACAGCAGAGACAACATTCCTCCCCTCCATACAGGTGGGGGGGGGTGGGTGGCAGGGAGGGGAGCAGGGGGCATTTCCAACAGTGGGCACCAAGTCCTTGGCACTCTATGGCACAGGGATGTCAGGGCCAGGCAAACCGCCAGCCTTTCAGGAGGGGAGGAACAGGACACAAGACCCACCTTGTTCTCTGCCAAGCGCTCTAGAATGTATTCTGAGACGCTGTCCCAAATGCTAACAATCTCTGGAAAGCAAGGCAAAGAGGTATCATGCGCCAAGTCAGCAAGCTCACTACCTTTCAGCACCCCGCTCCCCAGGCAGGTGGCAAGTGCAGGTGAGATGAAACGTACCGCCACCCCAAGCCAAAACACGCAAGGCGCTCCCCAGGACGGCCCTTCCGGACCTCAGCCGCAAGGACACTGCAGGGACGCCTCCGCCCACTTCTAAGCAAGGCTCCTGTCCTTTCAGGTGGCCATGCCAAAGGGCGACCCACCCGCTCGGGAAACGGGGACTAGGTTCCCACAGCAGCGAGAAGACCGTGCAGTGCCTACCCACAGGAGTCACCCACGCTCAGGGCAGCCCCAGCTGCCTCCCCTGCAGGGACCATTTTCACCTCCATTCAACGCCTGCACACACACACGCTCTGCACGGCCACCCGAGCAGCCCCAGCCCTTTCAGCCAGCTGCCAGCTCAGGGCACGCAATCCCCACTGCGAGGCAACCCACGGCTTCTGCCTGCACGTGCCCTGGAAGGCACGGGCAGAGGAAGCTCCTCAGGACAACGAGCCAGCCGGCCCGGCTGCCAAACTCACCCCTGGGCTGCCAATGGTCGAGCGGCCTGCTCTCCCGTGCCACCCACTCGCCCTGCCCAGCCCTCCCCTACAGAGCCCAGCGCTTCCATTGCCTGTCTCGCAGCTCATACCGTCTACAGCCTTACCGTAACGGTTGAGATTCCTGAGCGTTGGAAACATGTCATGCCACAGTTTCGCCATCTTCGCGCCCCCTCGCGCTCAATGGGGCCCTGTAGCAGGAGGGTGACGAGGAAACTTCTCCTCCCAGGAGCCGCCTCCGCCTCCTCCTCTGCACTTCCCCAGGTAGGCTCCAGCGCTGTCGCGCGGCCTCCCTTCGCCCTCTCGGTGCGCTGCAAAGCAGCTCCTCCAGAGAAGAGCGCTGGCGAGAGCAGCCCCAGCACCTGCACGTGCCAAGGCCTCGCAGGGAAGTGTGGGCAGGGCTCGGGGGCCCCGTGGCGGGAGGGGAGCTGTGACTGTGATGCGGCATGTCCCACTGTGAGCCCAGCCCGTGTCACCAAGGGGCTCACAGGCACCCTTACCGTCCAAAGCATTTCTCTTGGGCCCACAGGAGGGGCAATTTCACAGCCCCAGAGCAGCCAGACCGCAAAGGGGTTTCAGCAGGTCTCCGCTCTGACCTCCTGCTGCAAGTGCGGCTGACCAGAGCAGACTTCCCAGGCCCGGGCGCCACTGAGGGGCCACTGGCTCCATGGATTCCCCCACCACCCCGGGCCCCTGGGCCAGTGCTCCACCACCCTTAGGCTACAGCGCTTTTCCCCGTCTCTCATGGCAATTGCCCCCACTGCCACTACTGCCATTGCCCATCCTCCCGGCCCCCCCCACCCGGCACCTCTGGGAAGGCTCTGCCTCCACCCTCTCACCCCCCTCCCGTTAGGCCCCTGCCGCCTGATCCTCTTGCGCCTTCTCTTCTCCCGGCTCAACAGCCCCACGCCCTCAGCCTCTCCTCGCACTGCTGGGCTCCAGCTGCCCACCAGCTCCCAGCCCGCCCCACAACGAACGGCTCCTCCAGGGCCACGCTCCCTTCCTGGTGTCCCTGCCCCCCTGCAGCTCCCCCACGGGACACAGTCCCCTCAGAGGCGCACCTCCTCTGGCATGAAGCGCCTCCTTCCAAAAGTACCTCTCCAGCCATGTCCCCAGCAACGGCTCCTTGCACGGCTCGCCTTCGCTTCCTTCTGCTTTTCTCCAGAAACACGCCTCTGCACCCTTCTCCTCACGAGTGCCCCTTCGTGTGGCCTCCTGTGGCTCCACGGAGGCCGCCCCCAGCTGCGGGATCTGCGGCCCTGCCGCCGCATGCCCCAGGCAGGGGCCGGGCCTCGGTGCCCCGCTCCTCCCTCCCTCCCTCCCTCCCTCCCTCCCTGCCTGCCTGCCTGCCTGCCTGCCCGCCCGCTGCCCCAGCGTTGGGGGAAAGCCTTGCCCGGGCCCTGGGCGGCGCTGCGGGCTCCCTGCTGTGCCCAGAGCCCCCGGCCCCGCACGGGCAGCCCCGAGCAGCACGCCCAGGTGGCACTGCTTGCTGCGCAGTAAGGACTGGTGCCAGGGACTGTCGGGGATGGGGGAGGCCCCGCTGCCCGCGGGGAGGCGGGAGGCAGGCAGCGTTGAGCCGGGGCCCGGCAGCCCACCGGGAGCTGGTGGGGGTGTGGGGCAGAGCCATAGCAAGGGAAGGGGCCAGAGTGCAGGAGGCAATCCCAGGTGCCCCTTCCCCGAGCAGAGGGGCCTGGGAGAAGGCAGGGGGTCAGGGCCAGGCCGGGGGCTGGTGGCCGGGTGCTTGGCAGCGCCATGCTGACCTGCTCATGCCAGGGCATGGCTGCTTTGCGCCGATTGCAGGCAGTGTCCCCCCGCGAAGGAGCTGGCCCCTGCTGGCTTCCCCTTGGGCCATGCAGCTGCCTGCCAGTGCTCAAGGTCCCGCCGGGGCTCCAGCGACGCTGGGAGAGGTGCCGAGGGGGCACCGGCTGCTGCTAGCAACTTCCCGGGGACCCCTGAGGCAGTGGCTGGTGCTGAGGGAAGGGCAGCGGGCAAGGAGCCGCAGGCAGCACTTGTTTGACCCATGCGTTGCCTCTGCTTGCAGGCCACACTGCCCAAGGCATTGGGACTTGAGCGCGGCAGCCAGGCGAGGCAGGGCAGCTGCCGCTGAGGCAGCAGAGCCAAGCCCCAAGCCCCTCCGCTCGGTGAGGCTTGGGAAGGGCAGAGCTGGGAGAAGCTGGTGCCCCTCAAACCTCGTTCTCCCAGCAGAGCAGAGGGCACGTAAGGCAGCGCTTTCAGCCAGTGAAAATTGCTGGCTCATGCCTTCCTTTTTCAGAGGCCTGGTTTGCGCAAGGCCAGCGGTGCTGCCTGCCCACCAGTGCCCACCCAGGCTGCGGTCGGAGGAGACCTGCTCCTTGCATTGGTCCCGACCAGAGTTCGGCACCAGAAGACACAGCCCCTGAGGGGGCACCGCAGCACACAAGTGTGGCTTGGCATGCCTGGCTCACCAGCAGAAAGGGACCATGCAGACTAAGGTGGAGTCAATCAGCCAGAACGGAGCACAGAGCAACAATACAGTTGAAAACACAAAGCCTAGCTAAGTGTGTGTGAGGTTCCCCGTGGGGAGCCCCGTGATGCTTCTGGGGAGGCCTTGGGCAGGGAGGTGCCTCCTGCCGAGGCCCCCGGCAGCTGGGATGCCGGCTGCAGGGCTTTCGGCAGCTCCAGCTTCCCTCTTCCTGCCCTGCCAGGGGTGAAGGCCAGGCTGCCTGCAGGGATGGGCTACTGCCGCCCCCAGGCCTCCTGAGGAGGGGCAGTGCAGCCCCAAAACCGCCTTGCAAAGCCGGCAGCCCTGGGCGTGGGCTGAGGTGGGTGCCAGGGTGCACGCTGGAGCGCAGACTCTGGGATCCACAGGCCTCCAAGGCCAGGGCAGGGATGACGAGGCTGTGGGGCTCTGACCCTGCAAGAGAGACCGCAGGAACACCTTGTGCCGGCCCTGGGCTGAGAGCAGAGGGGAGCAGGAGGCTTCGTGGCCTCCACGCCCCAAACCAACAGCAAATTTGTGCCCAAAAGCTCTCAGAGGAGGCTTCAGTCCCGGTCAGCTGCCCGTGTCCTGCACTGATTTCGTATGCTCAAACCTTGTGATGGGCAGAAGGCAACATGCTTGTACCCCAAGGCAGCCCCCTTTAGTGGCCAAGCCAAGGACCTGCTCTTAGCATCACTGCAGGAGTAACCGTCTAATTAAAGGCTTGCAATTAGCCCACCTCCAATTAGTGCACAGCAACTCAAACAAAGGGTCTTCTTAAAGGACAAGTCTCCTTAATGCAACCTAAATGGTCCTACGTTCCCTGTGCAGGGGCGACCCTTCTACATCCCCCACCGCCAAGGCTGCAGCGCGCATGGGCATGGGCATTGGCTTCAGGGTCCCAGCTCCTTCCTCAGTGGGAGGCGGCTGCTGCTGGTGGCTTCCTCCATCGCATAGTTGGGCTGACACTATTAAGCCTGCTCCTAATAGGCTCTCTTAAGGCTAATAATGTGGCATACATAGCCAACAAATGCTAGAAGGAGTCACCAAAACTAAAGCAGCACTTTAAAATGCAACTCCTACATTTAGCATCGAGGAAATAAGCCCCTCCACCTTACTCCCAATTTGACACTCTCGGGAGAGTGCTTTAGGGGATGCTAATGCGTGTTTTGCCCTTCCTTGCTCCAACACGGGTCAGGCTCAGCACAGTGGAGAGGGAAAGACTCTGGCGGGGCGGAGGGGGTGGGGTGCGAGCTTTGTGCTCGCCCAGGGCCCTGCACTGGCCCCCTCCTCTGTCCTGCCCCTGAACATCCCAGACTACGTTGGCTACAGTCGCCTGCTCCTTGCCAGGCCTTTGTGTTGACTCTGATGAGCCTTTGGGCGTTTCATGTCACTCTAGGAGCTGGAAGAGAGCCTGCCTCATGACACGGGGTTGCAAGGAGAGCCACTGGCCGTGGAAGAGGACTGCTTGCCTGGCCTCGCTCAGGAGTCCCATCCTGCCCACCCCGGGCATCTCTCTCTTTCCTGCCCGCTGACACGGTCTTTCTCCGGAGGGAAGCAGTGAGGCTACACCTCCGCACAGTGCTGGGTGGCCTGGGGAAGGCCGGGCACATGCCAAGCGGGGAGCTGGACACAGGTCTCCAGCGAGTGCTGTCGGGGGGCTGGCACCGGTGCCTGGGGCACGTGTGCTCCAGGCACTTCCCAAATAAGCTCCACTGGTGCGGCCTCCTCTTCACCTGGATGTTGAGTTCCAGGGCCTCCTGCCACGCCTCCTCCAGCAGGAACAGGGCCTGCGCAGGCGTACTGCTTTCCTGCCCTTCAGCCTGCTCCTGGTTGCTGGGGAATGCAGGTGTGCGGGCATGTCCGGGTGTCCTGCCTCATTTCAGCAGGGTCACTTGCTCCTGCTGGTTCCTTCTGTGGCCCCCACCTGGCCTCACAGAGCCCCACATCCTGCCCGTCAACCCCAAGGGGGACGCAAGGCCCTCAGCTCACCCAAGAGAGAACCCCCAACCTCCCTCTGCTCGTCCACCCACCCGCCTCAGCATATAGCACGGCCCAAGGCCCATCCCTGGGCCCTGGCACTGTCACGGTCCCTCTCCTGACCACAGGACCCACTGGCGCTGGTGAGTGCCCAAGCAGTTAGGCCGCTGTCTTTTCTCCCACGGCCAGTGACTTGCAGGGCTGTGCAGGACCCAGGAGTCCTGCTGGCCTGTCCCTCCATAACGTACCAGGGGCAGGGAGTCGCAGAGCTGCACCTCGGAGGTGCTCTGGGGCCTAGCAAGTGCAGGGGACCGGAGGGGGCCTGGGAGCATGCCTGGGGCCACTGGCACATCAGGACAGGGCAGGAGCCCAGGAGGGAGAATCCAAGCACACGGGTAGCAGGCCCGGCCGGCCCTGCCGAGCTCCACTGGGTTGAAGAGCGGCCCAGCAGGGGCTGTGCAGGGCGGGGAAATGGGGACTGCTCCCCAGCCTCACAGCCCCAGCCTGCGGGGCTGAGGGGCTGCCCTGGCCCACAGGGCCCTGGCACACGCGTTTGCACATGGGAAGGGAGGCATCTGCACCTCCAGGCAGCAGTCAGCGGCTGGCAGGGTAGGGAGACTACGGGCCCTGCGGCAGATGAGCAGAGCCCGTGGGAGCACAAGGAGCAGCCGAGGGCTGACGGAGGCCCAGGGACAAGCACGGCTCATCCCAGCTTTGCCTGCCTGGAGAGCCCTGCAGCTGCAGCAAAAAGCCAGGCATCTGCGCTCCCAGGTGGCCGGCCGCACCGCTCCACCCCACAGCAACTCCCTCCTTTGCCCTTCACCCTTCCCCATGCAACCCTGAGAAGGGCTCCAGCGTCCCTGCACACCAGCCCTCAGAGCACCCCTGGGGCTGTGGGCACGTCAGGTGCAGCTGTGTCCTGGCCACCATGGTGTGCACCGTGCAGTGTCTCTGTGCGTGTGGAGAGCGCGGGCGCGTGTGCGGATGCGTGTGCAGCGTCAATGGTGTGCCGGGCTGGCGCACGTGCACTGTGCAGGTGCAGGCCTGGCTGTGCGGGAGGGTCTTGGTGAGTGAGAGGTGTGAGCTGTGTGCGTAGCCGTCCTGTGGAAGGTAATGAAGGAAGGGGCATGTGTCTGTGCGTGTGTCTGTGCGCTGTGCTGAGAACGGGTTAGGCGGTGGTGTGCATGCACGTGCACTCTGTGGCGCGCGTGCCTGCATGCTGTGGCCTGTGTGTGGGCGATATTCTGTTCAGGCTCTACAAAATAACTGGAGGAGCACGTGGGTTTGTACAGCTCTTCCTTTCATTTTTCAGGAGCACGCTTCCAGACTTCGCCGCAATAGTCACGTTTCCTCTGCACCACCAGCAAGTCCTGGTCCCTTTCCCTTTGAGCCTGGAGAGTCATCCGCTGCCCAGGGCTAGGGCATGGAAAAGGAACCGTTTGGTTTCAGGCACAGGCAGAAGGGCACGGAAATGCTGCAGGCCTAGCGCAGGGCACATCTTCTGGCCTCTGCCTCTGCTGGCATTCCTATGCTTTCTCGGATGGGCGAGGGGCCCCCTGGGGTGCGAGGCAAGGACATGACCACATGACTACCACGGGCAGGTAATCAGCCTGCACAGGAGTCAGGCGCGGGATGAGACTTTGGCCCAAACTGGCATCAAAGCACACGGCAAGGCCTCCACGTGTGGAGACTTGGGGAGGCAAGGACGGAGCGTGCCTTTGGAAAAGGGAGAGCCAAAGCGTCGCTCCAGGAATCCTGTCACCTTGGGTCGCCCCCGTGTTCTGGTCCCACCTGGGAATCCTACCCCCTGAGAGCCCAACACCTGCCCCTGGGCTGGAAGGCTGCCTGCTCCCAGGCCACAGCCTCCAAAGCCTGTTGCTCTCCCTCGACGGGTGCCAGCAAAAGACCCCCCCCCTCCCCTCCTCTGGGCTCCTCCTGGGTGTGGAAGGAAGGCCAGTGCAGGGGAAGGCAAAACAGCACCCCCAGCTGGAGAAATTTACCAGAGGAAGCGCTTCTCTTGGGAATTCCTCTGCCGATTCAGCTCTACCCTCTGCTTCCACTCTTCCCGACGCGCTTGGTAAGTCTCCAAGACTTGCAGGGTGTGGCTTGCTCGTACAGAAAGCTGCCTGCAAGAGCAGGGAAAAAGTTCCCTCTCCCCTTCTGGCTGAGGCCCTCCTGCCTCTCCCCTCCACCAGCCCCTGCACACCCGCTCCCGCTGGCGGTGCCCGCAGCCTTCAACTTGCCCCATGCAGCTTGGGGCTGCCTGGCATCGGGGCCTTGCCCAAGGCATTGCCACGTCAACAGAAATCAGGGGACACCATACCCAGCCCCATGGCTCAGGAACTGCGCTTCCTCACACCTCGGACAGGTGCTGCCACTGCACCTTTCCAGGCCGGGGCCGGGGCCGGGGCCCGGGCCCGGGCACACTTACTCTTTGTGCAGCCGCGGCAGTCTCTCGGGCTTCCTCTTCTCTGCTCGGGGCACGAAGGCAGCAGTGCTCGCCTCTTTCCCAAGCGGGGGCCCTGGTGAGGCTGGCCGAACCTCCGGCAGTGGTTCAGCATGCCGCCAAGCCTGCGTTGGCGCCAGAGGACAACTCTGAAGCTGCTTCTCACCTCCCTCACGTGCTCTCAACTCTCAGCACGGGGAGAAGCCAGCCACTACAGGGCCTGTGCGTCCCCCCAGCACACTTGTGTCTGCTTTGCCCTCAGAAAGCCCCATGAGGAGCACAGCGCCAGGCAGGGACCCTGCACTCGTAGCCTGGCCACGCTTCACCACACTTCCCTGCTGGCCCCTCTGCTTACCTGTGCTGCCTTGTGCTGATGCCCGCAAGCAGGAATTGCAGTTCGAGGTCTGCCTTGAGCAGGTCCTTCCTGCTTGCCGTCCTCTTCCGCCTTAGAGGAGCTCTCCCGAATTGTCTGCAGCCGGCTAAAAACACACAAGCCGCGTGAGGTGACTGGAGTTCCGGATGAGGCTGTTCTGCATCTTGCGCTCACAAGCGGCTCGGGGCTCGGGGCCAGCCTCTGCAGCACAAGGCAGTTCTGCTGGAGCATTTGGTGTAGCTGAGTCCTTGCGTTCATGTCAACAGTGAGGAAAGAAAGCCTTGAGCTGCAGCACTGGCAGCGGGCCCAGGAGGCCCTAAGGAAAGCTCGGGATGCCCCGGTGTGGGCCCTCTCTGGGTGGCACAAGGGGAAAACCAATGCCGTTTGCAGCACCCAGAGCCTGCAGAGACCACTAGCCACCTCCTGCCAAAGGCACTGAAGTCAGGGACGTGCTCAGAAAGACTCTGTTTTGGGGTGAAACGGGACTATTAGTGGGGGAGCCACTGTCGGGGAAGGAGGAAGTGTACTAGGCACACAAGCAAGCCCGGCATGCAGTTCTCTCTGGTATGTAGTTCTCTCTGGCACTCCTCCTGTGCCAGACAACCGCCACACCCCTGCCCCTGCCACCCCAGCCCAACAACCTTCGGAAGAAATTCACAGGCATTACGTCCAACCTAAAAAGCAGGGAAAACAGACCCTACTCTCTGCTGCTGGGGCAGGGGCTTCTGACTTTCACATTCCTCTGAGAAGTGCTCTCATTCCCACTGCAACCAAAGGAGGGCCCTTCACACCCATAGGGGAGCAGAAAAACACCCGCCACTGCTGCAGTACTTCTTGCATCAACGCCAGTCCCTGGGACACCACTTGACAACCTCACAGACTTCATACCCACAGAGCGTACAGAAACAGAAACAGCTCCCTCCCTCCCAGAAGCCCAAAAGCACACGGCCACCCGCATGCTTTGCTCCAAGAGCCTCACCTGGCAGCTGGCTTGTTTCCCCTGCTTTCCCATGCCTTTCCTCCCTTCCAGCTGGCCCCAGAGAACGGGGGTGGAGAAAGCCTTTCTCGAGACAGGAGGCGCCCACCACAAGCACTGCCTGGAAGTAGCAAGGCAGAGGAGGCTCCTCAGCAAGCATCGTTCTTTGTCACCATTTGAACAAGAAGGACAGGCAGCTGTGCTCCAGCATCGGACCAAAGAGCCCAATTCCCTTGGAGCTTTGCTCCCAAGCAGGTCTTAGGCCCTTGCTGGCGCACGATCGCGTCCAGCCTTTCCTTTCTGCAGGGCAGTCTTCTGCCCTAGAGTTCTGTGCTGCTTCTACTGCTTTCTCTAGCCCTTAGGCTTCAAAAAGGGGACATGGCTGGCAGGTCCTGGGGACCTCATGCTACTCTCTCCTTTGGCGTGGCTGCAGGCTGGAGGGCAGAGTGTCACACGAGAAGGGGAACAGATTCCTGCCCATCTCTAAGGCGCTCACATGCACAGACTTGCAAGCTAGAGCAGGGCCCCGAGTGCCAGGGCAAAGTGCCCCTCAGCAGTGGCAGCTGCAGTTGGAGCTGCACAACTGCCCCGAGAGCCCCTTCCAGGAGGAGTGCCCCCAGATCTGTCGTGATGAGCAAAGAGAGGCACAGGAGAAGCAGGCCACTAGGCCAGGCACGGCATGTTAAGCTTGCCTCCAGCCCCTCCGCTGCACAGGACAAAAGGAAAACAAACACACCTCTCTCACCAGCCAGCTGGCACTTTACCTTTTCCCTCAGTCTGCTTGTTCTGCTCCCTGTCTTTTGCCGGCCCGCCTTTGGCAGCCTCCCGACACCCTCCGGAGGAAGATGCTGGTCGCACAGGCACAGGCGTGATGACCTCACCCTCACTCCTGGAAACAAGAAAGGGACGAGAGAGACGCTGACAGCAGAGCCTTGCAGAAACCTCCTCTACATGCTTGCCCTCCATCTAGAAAGAGAAAGTCACCAAAAGACTTGTTGGCCGCCCTTCACGTTGCAGTCGGACAGAGTCTACGCAAGAAACAACCCCTTCAAAGAACTCCAAGAGCACAAGGTCACCCTCAGCCTTTTCTCCAAGAGCCTCACCTGGCAGGCAACTTCCTTCCTTTGCTTTTCCACTCCTCCTGCTTTCTCCCCCCAGCACCAGGTGACGCAGGTGGCAAAGGCCTTTCTTGAGCAAGCAGGCACGCAGCAGGAGCACTCCCTGCAGGCAGGAAAGGAGAAGGCTCTGCAGAAAGCGTCTTTGGGAGCACTTGGTCCAGAAGGACAGGCAGATCTGCTCCAGCACCGCATCAAACAGCCTGATCCCCCGGGAGCCGCGCTCTCTAAGAGCTCTTGCTCCCTAGCACGTCCTTGGCACACCTTAGCAGCCTCTTAGCAGTCCACCTTAGCAGCCTCTTAGCAGTCCTCTCCAGGCAATCTTGCTCCCCACCTTCACACGCCCGGCATCCGCCAGAGAGGCAGACCCCCTCCAGCGCTGACACCTCGGGCCCAAATGTCCTAAAGCGAAAGAGGAGCTTGCGCCGGCCACCAGGGCGCAGCACCCCGGGGCAAAACTCTCCCAGGCAGCACATCCTGACCAGGGCTCCAACCACCTACCTACTGCCGAGGACCAACGGAACAAACACGCACACACACACAAACACACGCCCGCCTGCACACCCTCCTCTCGCTCGCCAGTCACCTGTGGCCTGACCTTTTCCGTCCGCCCGCTCTTCCTCTTTCGGGCGTGTCCGGGATCCCTTGCAGGAAGAGGCCACTTGCTGCTTCTCACGGGGAAGCTTCAACTCAAATCTGGAAATGACATGCTTAGGTCACAAACACAGGCCCTGTATGGATCGGGTGCCTTCCACACGATGCCTTTCCTCGGCCAGCCACACACAGCACATTCGGGAACCTTGGCTTTTGGAAGCCTCACCCACAAGAAAGAGACCAGTCACAGGAAAATGTGGCCCCCATTCCTCTCTAGGCCTAAGATTGGTTAGCAGTGCCAAACACCGCCACTATTGCCTGTTCCACCCTGGGGAGACCCCCAGAGTCCCAAGTACTTGCAGACAGCAAGCTAGGAAAGAGTTGCTCCGCAGCAAGTCCTTCCTGAGGAGACAAGCTCCAGCAGGACGCTGCTACCAAGCACGAGCTGAGAAGCAAACGTACCGTGGCAACATGAAGACGCTTCTGGGACCCATGCGGAAAGCCGCGCTCCTTCTTCCTTTTACCACCAGGTGTCTCGTCCCTGGCGTCTGAAACAGACACCGAGGTACGTGAGAGCGTGCCAGCGCCATTACTGCCTTGCTCCTAAAGGCAGCAAATCTTTCTTGGGCTCAGGGAAGATGCTGCCCCTGGGACACCCTGAAACAAAGCTGTCTTTCCAAATACTAGCCCTCAACGAGGAAAGCAGAAGATGCCCAGCTCAGAGTGCAGAAGGAGGAACACCGTTGCCAGGCGCTTTGCAAGGGCGAGACTCAAGACGGTCAAGGAGGACGCTCCTTCTCTCTGCCTGCAGACATCAGGCACAGGAGAAGGCGTGTGGTTCGCCAGGGTTTCTGCAGGCTGGCGTTTGCCTCTGGAAGGTCTTGCTCTGCCCCTTCTTGGAAAGACAACTCCTGGCTCAGGCGTGCTCTTAGCCCCACAGTGTCTCCAAGCATTCACATGCTTGCATCCATCGCGTGGAAGAGCAGAAAGAGCCGGCCCTTGCTCGGCCTCTGCCCAGTGGCTAAGACCTGCGGGTGCCAACTCCCTCATGGGGGTGCAAGCAGCTGGGCAGGGCCTGATGAGGGATCTTTGGGAACACAGCCTGACCCAAAGGCCCTGGCCCTGGCCCTGGCCCAGAGAACACGCTGGGCAGAGCCCCCCAAGACAGCAGCAGAGAGAAGGAAGAGACAGGCCCGGGAACCAGTGGCTGGGCTACAGCCTTCTTGCATCTCTCTGAGCAAATCTGCTGGCCCTCTGCAGGAGCGAGCCCTTCAGCTCTGACTGCTTTCACATCGCAGCTGCCTAAGGACACCTGGCAGCTTGCGCTCAAGGACAGGGCCCCACGAGAGAGCTGGGGAAGGGCGTTGGGCTGGCGCAAGGAGACATGCCAAGCAGCGGGCGGATGCACGCGTGGCCCAGAAGAGCCTCACTCATGCCGCAAGGGCCTCCAGGGGCCCTGGGAAGGCCTGATTAGCACCAGAGTCATCGACTTACCCCCAGCAGAGCTTCTAGCAGCTTTCCAGTGCCATCCATGCTGAGGAGGAAGTCGTCATAAAACCTCATTGTCACTTCCTTCTTCCGAACAGAAAGAATGCCAATGCCCTTGAAGACAAAGTCCACGTCCTGTCTTTTTGACATGGCCCAGAAGAACGCCATCGCGGTCTCATGTATGGAACACTGCACCGTTGTCAAAGGCATGCGGGCACACACGGAGAGATTCTTGTACTGCAGAGGGACTATTCTTACGTCACCTAGACCGCAGCAAAAGACGAACAACGTCACCTCGGCAGCAGGCTCCAAGAACAAGGGGACAAGACTTTCTGGCAAGACGCTGCTGCTACAGAGCAGCCTCTTGAATCCCCTGCTGCAGCGCCTAGGAGCGGTTTATGGAGTCCCTCCTGGGAAGAGGCCGAGCACTCTGCAAACTCACGGGCTCAGGGGGGCAGCAGTCATTTGGCCAGGGCAGGAAGCAAAAGAAGAAAACTAACCATCCCGTAGGAACCCTTGACCGGAGGGCAGGACAAGGCGGGCAGATGGGTGCAGGGCCCACGACAAAGGGCCCGGCGCCACGCCATTGTGCCCTCTGGCTAAGCCGATGCCACGTCGATAGATACAAGGGCGAAGCAAAGTGCAAGGACGGCACCGCCGCCCGTAAGGACCATTCGGCCCCTCTGGCCCTTGGTAGCCAGCAAAAGTCTCCCTGCGCTGCTGGGGCCAGCGGCCTATCCCTCCCACGCACCCCGCTGCAGGCGTATTACTAGCAAAGCACACCCGGGGGCCCCTCTGAGCACCTGCTCCTGGCTGGCCTGTCCAGCTCAAACAAGCCAAAGTTGCTCTCAGGCCACTTTGAGGCGTTCAGCCATGTCTTCAGAGCAGTTGGCCTGCCCCTCAAGCTTGGGGCAAGGGCAGGCAAAGGTTTTTAACCTGTCTTCTTACCAGGAATGTCTTCTTGAGCGCCCCTGGCCTGGTATTCCTGGGCAACAACCTCCGAAATACGAAACATGGGTCTCCGAACGATCGAAAGCTCCCCGTTCACGGAGCACTCGGAGTGCTTCAGAACATAGAACACCCCCACTCCTAGTATCTTGACACCCTGAGAACAGCAGCAAAGAGGGAGAGAAGGAACAAGCATCAGTAGCCTGGAGACACAAAAACTGTCCGATGGCTTGCCAGAGCGTGGGGGCTGCTGCTCTGCGCCCTGCCCACCCCTAGCATGCCGAGGGCAAGATGGGCCACTTGGGAAAGCTTTGGAGAGAAAGCACATACTCCAGACCTTTCTTTCCTCTTGCTCCTCTGCTCTCCTCAAAAATCTCTTTGCACAAGCAACAGCAGAGACAACATTCCTCCCTTCCATACAGGTGGGGGTGGGGGGGTGGCAGGGAGGGGAGCAGGGGGCATTTCCAACAGTGGGCACCAAGTCCTTGGCACTCTATGGCACAGGGATGTCAGGGCCAGGCAAACCGCCAGCATTTCAGGAGGGGAGGAACAGGACACAAGACCCACCTTGTTCTCTGCCAAGCGCTCTAGAATGTATTCTGAGACGCTGTCCCAAATGCTAACAATCTCTGGAAAGCAAGGCAAAGAGGTATCATGCGCCAAGTCAGCAAGCTCACTACCTTTCAGCACCCCGCTCCCCAGGCAGGTGGCAAGTGCAGGTGAGATGAAACGTACCGCCACCCCAAGCCAAAACACGCAAGGCGCTCCCCAGGACGGCCCTTCCGGACCTCAGCCGCAAGGACACTGCAGGGACGCCTCCGCCCACTTCTAAGCAAGGCTCCTGTCCTTTCAGGTGGCCATGCCAAAGGGCGACCCACCCGCTCGGGAAACGGGGACTAGGTTCCCACAGCAGCGAGAAGACCGTGCAGTGCCTACCCACAGGAGTCACCCACGCTCAGGGCAGCCCCAGCTGCCTCCCCTGCAGGGACCATTTTCACCTCCATTCAACGCCTGCACACACACACGCTCTGCACGGCCACCCGAGCAGCCCCAGCCCTTTCAGCCAGCTGCCAGCTCAGGGCACGCAATCCCCACTGCGAGGCAACCCACGGCTTCTGCCTGCACGTGCCCTGGAAGGCACGGGCAGAGGAAGCTCCTCAGGACAACGAGCCAGCCGGCCCGGCTGCCAAACTCACCCCTGGGCTGCCAACGGTCGAGCGGCCTGCTCTCCCGTGCCACCCACTCGCCCTGCCCAGCCCTCCCCTACAGAGCCCAGCGCTTCCATTGCCTGTCTCGCAGCTCATACCGTCTACAGCCTTACCGTAACGGTTGAGATTCCTGAGCGTTGGAAACATGTCATGCCACAGTTTCGCCATCTTCGCGCCCCCTCGCGCTCAATGGGGCCCTGTAGCAGGAGGGTGACGAGGAAACTTCTCCTCCCAGGAGCCGCCTCCGCCTCCTCCTCTGCACTTCCCCAGGTAGGCTCCAGCGCTGTCGCGCGGCCTCCCTTCGCCCTCTCGGTGCGCTGCAAAGCAGCTCCTCCAGAGAAGAGCGGTGGCGAGAGCAGCCCCAGCACCTGCACGTGCCAAGGCCTCGCAGGGAAGTGTGGGCAGGGCTCGGGGGCCCCGTGGCGGGAGGGGAGCTGTGACTGTGATGCGGCATGTCCCACTGTGAGCCCAGCCCGTGTCACCAAGGGGCTCACAGGCACCCTTACCGTCCAAAGCATTTCTCTTGGGCCCACAGGAGGGGCAATTTCACAGCCCCAGAGCAGCCAGACCGCAAAGGGGTTTCAGCAGGTCTCCGCTCTGACCTCCTGCTGCAAGTGCGGCTGACCAGAGCAGACTTCCCAGGCCCGGGCGCCACTGAGGGGCCACTGGCTCCATGGATTCCCCCACCACCCCGGGCCCCGGGGCCAGTCCTCCACCACCCTTAGGCTACAGCGCTTTTCCCCGTCTCTCATGGCAATTGCCCCCACTGCCACTACTGCCATTGCCCATCCTCCCGGCCCCCCCACCCGGCACCTCTGGGAAGGCTCTGCCTCCACCCTCTCACCCCCCTCCCGTTAGGCCCCTGCCGCCTGATCCTCTTGCGCCTTCTCTTCTCCCGGCTCAACAGCCCCACGCCCTCAGCCTCTCCTCGCACTGCTGGGCTCCAGCTGCCCACCAGCTCCCAGCCCGCCCCACAACGAACGGCTCCTCCAGGGCCACGCTCCCTTCCTGGTGTCCCTGCCCCCCTGCAGCTCCCCCACGGGACACAGTCCCCTCAGAGGCGCACCTCCTCTGGCATGAAGCGCCTCCTTCCAAAAGTACCTCTCCAGCCATGTCCCCAGCAACGGCTCCTTGCACGGCTCGCCTTCGCTTCCTTCTGCTTTTCTCCAGAAACACGCCTCTGCCCCTCACGAGTGCCCCTTCGTGTGGCCTCCTGTGGCTCCACGGAGGCCGCCCCCAGCTGCGGGATCTGCGGCCCTGCCGCCGCATGCCCCAGGCAGGGGCCGGGCCTCGGTGCCCCGCTCCTCCCTCCCTCCCTGCCTGCCTGCCTGCCTGCCTGCCTGCCTGCCCGCCCGCTGCCCCAGCGTTGGGGGAAAGCCTTGCCCGGGCCCTGGGCGGCGCTGCGGGCTCCCTGCTGTGCCCAGAGCCCCCGGCCCCGCACGGGCAGCCCCGAGCAGCACGCCCAGGTGGCACTGCTTGCTGCGCAGTAAGGACTGGTGCCAGGGACTGTCGGGGATGGGGGAGGCCCCGCTGCCCGCGGGGAGGCGGGAGGCAGGCAGCGTTGAGCCGGGGCCCGGCAGCCCACCGGGAGCTGGTGGGGGTGTGGGGCAGAGCCATAGCAAGGGAAGGGGCCAGAGTGCAGGAGGCAATCCCAGGTGCCCCTTCCCCGAGCAGAGGGGCCTGGGAGAAGGCAGGGGGTCAGGGCCGGGCCGGGGGCTGGTGGCCGGGTGCTTGGCAGCGCCATGCTGACCTGCTCATGCCAGGGCATGGCTGCTTTGCGCCAATTGCAGGCAGTGTCCCCCCGCGGAGGAGCTGGCCCCTGCTGGCTTCCCCTTGGGCCATGCAGCTGCCTGCCAGTGCTCAAGGTCCCGCCGGGGCTCCAGCGACGCTGGGAGAGGTGCCGAGGGGGCACCGGCTGCTGCTAGCAACTTCCCGGGGACCCCTGAGGCAGTGGCTGGTGCTGAGGGAAGGGCAGCGGGCAAGGAGCCGCAGGCAGCACTTGTTTGACCCATGCGTTGCCTCTGCTTGCAGGCCACACTGCCCAAGGCATTGGGACTTGAGCGCGGCAGCCAGGCGAGGCAGGGCAGCTGCCGCTGAGGCAGCAGAGCCAAGCCCCAAGCCCCTCCGCTCGGTGAGGCTTGGGAAGGGCAGAGCTGGGAGAAGCTGGTGCCCCTCAAACCTCGTTCTCCCAGCAGAGCAGAGGGCACGTAAGGCAGCGCTTTCAGCCAGTGAAAATTGCTGGCTCATGCCTTCCTTTTTCAGAGGCCTGGTTTGCGCAAGGCCAGCGGTGCTGCCTGCCCACCAGTGCCCACCCAGGCTGCGGTCGGAGGAGACCTGCTCCTTGCATTGGTCCCGACCAGAGTTCGGCACCAGAAGACACAGCCCCTGAGGGGGCACCGCAGCACACAAGTGTGGCTTGGCATGCCTGGCTCACCAGCAGAAAGGGACCATGCAGACTAAGGTGGAGTCAATCAGCCAGAACGGAGCACAGAGCAACAATACAGTTGAAAACACAAAGCCTAGCTAAGTGTGTGTGAGGTTCCCCGTGGGGAGCCCCGTGATGCTTCTGGGGAGGCCTTGGGCAGGGAGGTGCCTCCTGCCGAGGCCCCTGGCAGCTGGGATGCCGGCTGCAGGGCTTTCGGCAGCTCCAGCTTCCCTCTTCCTGCCCTGCCAGGGGTGAAGGCCAGGCTGCCTGCAGGGATGGGCTACTGCCGCCCCCAGGCCTCCTGAGGAGGGGCAGTGCAGCCCCAAAACCGCCTTGCAAAGCCGGCAGCCCTGGGCGTGGGCTGAGGTGGGTGCCAGGGTGCACGCTGGAGCGCAGACTCTGGGATCCACAGGCCTCCAAGGCCAGGGCAGGGATGACGAGGCTGTGGGGCTCTGACCCTGCAAGAGAGACCGCAGGAACACCTTGTGCCGGCCCTGGGCTGAGAGCAGAGGGGAGCAGGAGGCTTCGTGGCCTCCACGCCCCAAACCAACAGCAAATTTGTGCCCAAAAGCTCTCAGAGGAGGCTTCAGTCCCGGTCAGCTGCCCGTGTCCTGCACTGATTTCGTATGCTCAAACCTTGTGATGGGCAGAAGGCAACATGCTTGTACCCCAAGGCAGCCCCCTTTAGTGGCCAAGCCAAGGACCTGCTCTTAGCATCACTGCAGGAGTAACCGTCTAATTAAAGGCTTGCAATTAGCCCACCTCCAATTAGTGCACAGCAACTCAAACAAAGGGTCTTCTTAAAGGACAAGTCTCCTTAATGCAACCTAAATGGTCCTACGTTCCCTGTGCAGGGGCGACCCTTCTACATCCCCCACCGCCAAGGCTGCGGCGCGCATGGGCATGGGCATTGGCTTCAGGGTCCCAGCTCCTTCCTCAGTGGGAGGCGGCTGCTGCTGGTGGCTTCCTCCATCGCATAGTTGGGCTGACACTATTAAGCCTGCTCCTAATAGGCTCTCTTAAGGCTAATAATGTGGCATACATAGCCAACAAATGCTAGAAGGAGTCACCAAAACTAAAGCAGCACTTTAAAATGCAACTCCTACATTTAGCATCGAGGAAATAAGCCCCTCCACCTTACTCCCAATTTGACACTCTCGGGAGAGTGCTTTAGGGGATGCTAATGCGTGTTTTGCCCTTCCTTGCTCCAACACGGGTCAGGCTCAGCACAGTGGAGAGGGAAAGACTCTGGCGGGGCGGAGGGGGTGGGGTGCGAGCTTTGTGCTCGCCCAGGGCCCTGCACTGGCCCCCTCCTCTGTCCTGCCCCTGAACATCCCAGACTACGTTGGCTACAGTCGCCTGCTCCTTGCCAGGCCTTTGTGTTGACTCTGATGAGCCTTTGGGCGTTTCATGTCACTCTAGGAGCTGGAAGAGAGCCTGCCTCATGACACGGGGTTGCAAGGAGAGCCACTGGCCGTGGAAGAGGACTGCTTGCCTGGCCTCGCTCAGGAGTCCCATCCTGCCCACCCCGGGCATCTCTCTCTTTCCTGCCCGCTGACACGGTCTTTCTCCGGAGGGAAGCAGTGAGGCTACACCTCCGCACAGTGCTGGGTGGCCTGGGGAAGGCCGGGCACATGCCAAGCGGGGAGCTGGACACAGGTCTCCAGCGAGTGCTGTCGGGGGGCTGGCACCGGTGCCTGGGGCACGTGTGCTCCAGGCACTTCCCAAATAAGCTCCACTGGTGCGGCCTCCTCTTCACCTGGATGTTGAGTTCCAGGGCCTCCTGCCACGCCTCCTCCAGCAGGAACAGGGCCTGCGCAGGCGTACTGCTTTCCTGCCCTTCAGCCTGCTCCTGGTTGCTGGGGAATGCAGGTGTGCGGGCATGTCCGGGTGTCCTGCCTCATTTCAGCAGGGTCACTTGCTCCTGCTGGTTCCTTCTGTGGCCCCCACCTGGCCTCACAGAGCCCCACATCCTGCCCGTCAACCCCAAGGGGGACGCAAGGCCCTCAGCTCACCCAAGAGAGAACCCCCAACCTCCCTCTGCTCGTCCACCCACCCGCCTCAGCATATAGCACGGCCCAAGGCCCATCCCTGGGCCCTGGCACTGTCACGGTCCCTCTCCTGACCACAGGACCCACTGGCGCTGGTGAGTGCCCAAGCAGTTAGGCCGCTGTCTTTTCTCCCACGGCCAGTGACTTGCAGGGCTGTGCAGGACCCAGGAGTCCTGCTGGCCTGTCCCTCCATAACGTACCAGGGGCAGGGAGTCGCAGAGCTGCACCTCGGAGGTGCTCTGGGGCCTAGCAAGTGCAGGGGACCGGAGGGGGCCTGGGAGCATGCCTGGGGCCACTGGCACATCAGGACAGGGCAGGAGCCCAGGAGGGAGAATCCAAGCACACGGGTAGCAGGCCCGGCCGGCCCTGCCGAGCTCCACTGGGTTGAAGAGCGGCCCAGCAGGGGCTGTGCAGGGCGGGGAAATGGGGACTGCTCCCCAGCCTCACAGCCCCAGCCTGCGGGGCTGAGGGGCTGCCCTGGCCCACAGGGCCCTGGCACACGCGTTTGCACATGGGAAGGGAGGCATCTGCACCTCCAGGCAGCAGTCAGCGGCTGGCAGGGTAGGGAGACTACGGGCCCTGCGGCAGATGAGCAGAGCCCGTGGGAGCACAAGGAGCAGCCGAGGGCTGACGGAGGCCCAGGGACAAGCACGGCTCATCCCAGCTTTGCCTGCCTGGAGAGCCCTGCAGCTGCAGCAAAAAGCCAGGCATCTGCGCTCCCAGGTGGCCGGCCGCACCGCTCCACCCCACAGCAACTCCCTCCTTTGCCCTTCACCCTTCCCCATGCAACCCTGAGAAGGGCTCCAGCGTCCCTGCACACCAGCCCTCAGAGCACCCCTGGGGCTGTGGGCACGTCAGGTGCAGCTGTGTCCTGGCCACCATGGTGTGCACCGTGCAGTGTCTCTGTGCGTGTGGAGAGCGCGGGCGCGTGTGCGGATGCGTGTGCAGCGTCAATGGTGTGCCGGGCTGGCGCACGTGCACTGTGCAGGTGCAGGCCTGGCTGTGCGGGAGGGTCTTGGTGAGTGAGAGGTGTGAGCTGTGTGCGTAGCCGTCCTGTGGAAGGTAATGAAGGAAGGGGCATGTGTCTGTGCGTGTGTCTGTGCGCTGTGCTGAGAACGGGTTAGGCGGTGGTGTGCATGCACGTGCACTCTGTGGCGCGCGTGCCTGCATGCTGTGGCCTGTGTGTGGGCGATATTCTGTTCAGGCTCTACAAAATAACTGGAGGAGCACGTGGGTTTGTACAGCTCTTCCTTTCATTTTTCAGGAGCACGCTTCCAGACTTCGCCGCAATAGTCACGTTTCCTCTGCACCACCAGCAAGTCCTGGTCCCTTTCCCTTTGAGCCTGGAGAGTCATCCGCTGCCCAGGGCTAGGGCATGGAAAAGGAACCGTTTGGTTTCAGGCACAGGCAGAAGGGCACGGAAATGCTGCAGGCCTAGCGCAGGGCACATCTTCTGGCCTCTGCCTCTGCTGGCATTCCTATGCTTTCTCGGATGGGCGAGGGGCCCCCTGGGGTGCGAGGCAAGGACATGACCACATGACTACCACGGGCAGGTAATCAGCCTGCACAGGAGTCAGGCGCGGGATGAGACTTTGGCCCAAACTGGCATCAAAGCACACGGCAAGGCCTCCACGTGTGGAGACTTGGGGAGGCAAGGACGGAGCGTGCCTTTGGAAAAGGGAGAGCCAAAGCGTCGCTCCAGGAATCCTGTCACCTTGGGTCGCCCCCGTGTTCTGGTCCCACCTGGGAATCCTACCCCCTGAGAGCCCAACACCTGCCCCTGGGCTGGAAGGCTGCCTGCTCCCAGGCCACAGCCTCCAAAGCCTGTTGCTCTCCCTCGACGGGTGCCAGCAAAAGACCCCCCCCCTCCCCTCCTCTGGGCTCCTCCTGGGTGTGGAAGGAAGGCCAGTGCAGGGGAAGGCAAAACAGCACCCCCAGCTGGAGAAATTTACCAGAGGAAGCGCTTCTCTTGGGAATTCCTCTGCCGATTCAGCTCTACCCTCTGCTTCCACTCTTCCCGACGCGCTTGGTAAGTCTCCAAGACTTGCAGGGTGTGGCTTGCTCGTACAGAAAGCTGCCTGCAAGAGCAGGGAAAAAGTTCCCTCTCCCCTTCTGGCTGAGGCCCTCCTGCCTCTCCCCTCCACCAGCCCCTGCACACCCGCTCCCGCTGGCGGTGCCCGCAGCCTTCAACTTGCCCCATGCAGCTTGGGGCTGCCTGGCATCGGGGCCTTGCCCAAGGCATTGCCACGTCAACAGAAATCAGGGGACACCATACCCAGCCCCATGGCTCAGGAACTGCGCTTCCTCACACCTCGGACAGGTGCTGCCACTGCACCTTTCCAGGCCGGGGCCGGGGCCGGGGCCCGGGCCCGGGCACACTTACTCTTTGTGCAGCCGCGGCAGTCTCTCGGGCTTCCTCTTCTCTGCTCGGGGCACGAAGGCAGCAGTGCTCGCCTCTTTCCCAAGCGGGGGCCCTGGTGAGGCTGGCCGAACCTCCGGCAGTGGTTCAGCATGCCGCCAAGCCTGCGTTGGCGCCAGAGGACAACTCTGAAGCTGCTTCTCACCTCCCTCACGTGCTCTCAACTCTCAGCACGGGGAGAAGCCAGCCACTACAGGGCCTGTGCGTCCCCCCAGCACACTTGTGTCTGCTTTGCCCTCAGAAAGCCCCATGAGGAGCACAGCGCCAGGCAGGGACCCTGCACTCGTAGCCTGGCCACGCTTCACCACACTTCCCTGCTGGCCCCTCTGCTTACCTGTGCTGCCTTGTGCTGATGCCCGCAAGCAGGAATTGCAGTTCGAGGTCTGCCTTGAGCAGGTCCTTCCTGCTTGCCGTCCTCTTCCGCCTTAGAGGAGCTCTCCCGAATTGTCTGCAGCCGGCTAAAAACACACAAGCCGCGTGAGCTGATTGGAGTTCCGGGTGAGGCTGTTCTGCATCTTGCGCTCACAAGCGGCTCGGGGCCAGCCTCTGCAGCACAAGGCAGTTCTGCTGGAGCATTTGGTGTAGCTGAGTCCTTGCGTTCATGTCAACAGTGAGGAAAGAAAGCCTTGAGCTGCAGCACTGGCAGCGGGCCCAGGAGGCCCTAAGGAAAGCTCGGGATGCCCCGGTGTGGGCCCTCTCTGGGTGGCACAAGGGGAAAACCAATGCCGTTTGCAGCACCCAGAGCCTGCAGAGACCACTAGCCACCTCCTGCCAAAGGCACTGAAGTCAGGGACGTGCTCAGAAAGACTCTGTTTTGGGGTGAAACGGGACTATTAGTGGGGGAGCCACTGTCGGGGAAGGAGGAAGTGTACTAGGCACACAAGCAAGCCCGGCATGCAGTTCTCTCTGGTATGTAGTTCTCTCTGGCACTCCTCCTGTGCCAGACAACCGCCACACCCCTGCCCCTGCCACCCCAGCCCAACAACCTTCGGAAGAAATTCACAGGCATTACGTCCAACCTAAAAAGCAGGGAAAACAGACCCTACTCTCTGCTGCTGGGGCAGGGGCTTCTGACTTTCACATTCCTCTGAGAAGTGCTCTCATTCCCACTGCAACCAAAGGAGGGCCCTTCACACCCATAGGGGAGCAGAAAAACACCCGCCACTGCTGCAGTACTTCTTGCATCAACGCCAGTCCCTGGGACACCACTTGACAACCTCACAGACTTCATACCCACAGAGCGTACAGAAACAGAAACAGCTCCCTCCCTCCCAGAAGCCCAAAAGCACACGGCCACCCGCATGCTTTGCTCCAAGAGCCTCACCTGGCAGCTGGCTTGTTTCCCCTGCTTTCCCATGCCTTTCCTCCCTTCCAGCTGGCCCCAGAGAACGGGGGTGGAGAAAGCCTTTCTCGAGACAGGAGGCGCCCACCACAAGCACTGCCTGGAAGTAGCAAGGCAGAGGAGGCTCCTCAGCAAGCATCGTTCTTTGTCACCATTTGAACAAGAAGGACAGGCAGCTGTGCTCCAGCATCGGACCAAAGAGCCCAATTCCCTTGGAGCTTTGCTCCCAAGCAGGTCTTAGGCCCTTGCTGGCGCACGATCGCGTCCAGCCTTTCCTTTCTGCAGGGCAGTCTTCTGCCCTAGAGTTCTGTGCTGCTTCTACTGCTTTCTCTAGCCCTTAGGCTTCAAAAAGGGGACATGGCTGGCAGGTCCTGGGGACCTCATGCTACTCTCTCCTTTGGCGTGGCTGCAGGCTGGAGGGCAGAGTGTCACACGAGAAGGGGAACAGATTCCTGCCCATCTCTAAGGCGCTCACATGCACAGACTTGCAAGCTAGAGCAGGGCCCCGAGTGCCAGGGCAAAGTGCCCCTCAGCAGTGGCAGCTGCAGTTGGAGCTGCACAACTGCCCCGAGAGCCCCTTCCAGGAGGAGTGCCCCCAGATCTGTCGTGATGAGCAAAGAGAGGCACAGGAGAAGCAGGCCACTAGGCCAGGCACGGCATGTTAAGCTTGCCTCCAGCCCCTCCGCTGCACAGGACAAAAGGAAAACAAACACACCTCTCTCACCAGCCAGCTGGCACTTTACCTTTTCCCTCAGTCTGCTTGTTCTGCTCCCTGTCTTTTGCCGGCCCGCCTTTGGCAGCCTCCCGACACCCTCCGGAGGAAGATGCTGGTCGCACAGGCACAGGCGTGATGACCTCACCCTCACTCCTGGAAACAAGAAAGGGACGAGAGAGACGCTGACAGCAGAGCCTTGCAGAAACCTCCTCTACATGCTTGCCCTCCATCTAGAAAGAGAAAGTCACCAAAAGACTTGTTGGCCGCCCTTCACGTTGCAGTCGGACAGAGTCTACGCAAGAAACAACCCCTTCAAAGAACTCCAAGAGCACAAGGTCACCCTCAGCCTTTTCTCCAAGAGCCTCACCTGGCAGGCAACTTCCTTCCTTTGCTTTTCCACTCCTCCTGCTTTCTCCCCCCAGCACCAGGTGACGCAGGTGGCAAAGGCCTTTCTTGAGCAAGCAGGCACGCAGCAGGAGCACTCCCTGCAGGCAGGAAAGGAGAAGGCTCTGCAGAAAGCGTCTTTGGGAGCACTTGGTCCAGAAGGACAGGCAGATCTGCTCCAGCACCGCATCAAACAGCCTGATCCCCCGGGAGCCGCGCTCTCTAAGAGCTCTTGCTCCCTAGCACGTCCTTGGCACACCTTAGCAGCCTCTTAGCAGTCCACCTTAGCAGCCTCTTAGCAGTCCTCTCCAGGCAATCTTGCTCCCCACCTTCACACGCCCGGCATCCGCCAGAGAGGCAGACCCCCTCCAGCGCTGACACCTCGGGCCCAAATGTCCTAAAGCGAAAGAGGAGCTTGCGCCGGCCACCAGGGCGCAGCACCCCGGGGCAAAACTCTCCCAGGCAGCACATCCTGACCAGGGCTCCAACCACCTACCTACTGCCGAGGACCAACGGAACAAACACGCGCACACACACAAACACACGCCCGCCTGCACACCCTCCTCTCGCTCGCCAGTCACCTGTGGCCTGACCTTTTCCGTCCGCCCGCTCTTCCTCTTTCGGGCGTGTCCGGGATCCCTTGCAGGAAGAGGCCACTTGCTGCTTCTCACGGGGAAGCTTCAACTCAAATCTGGAAATGACATGCTTGGGTCACAAACACAGGCCCTGTATGGATCGGGTGCCTTCCACACGATGCCTTTCCTCGGCCAGCCACACACAGCACATTCGGGAACCTTGGCTTTTGGAAGCCTCACCCACAAGAAAGAGACCAGTCACAGGAAAATGTGGCCCCCATTCCTCTCTAGGCCTAAGATTGGTTAGCAGTGCCAAACACCGCCACTATTGCCTGTTCCACCCTGGGGAGACCCCCAGAGTCCCAAGTACTTGCAGACAGCAAGCTAGGAAAGAGTTGCTCCGCAGCAAGTCCTTCCTGAGGAGACAAGCTCCAGCAGGACGCTGCTACCAAGCACGAGCTGAGAAGCAAACGTACCGTGGCAACATGAAGACGCTTCTGGGACCCATGCGGAAAGCCGCGCTCCTTCTTCCTTTTACCACCAGGTGTCTCGTCCCTGGCGTCTGAAACAGACACCGAGGTACGTGAGAGCGTGCCAGCGCCATTACTGCCTTGCTCCTAAAGGCAGCAAATCTTTCTTGGGCTCAGGGAAGATGCTGCCCCTGGGACACCCTGAAACAAAGCTGTCTTTCCAAATACTAGCCCTCAACGAGGAAAGCAGAAGATGCCCAGCTCAGAGTGCAGAAGGAGGAACACCGTTGCCAGGCGCTTTGCAAGGGCGAGACTCAAGACGGTCAAGGAGGACGCTCCTTCTCTCTGCCTGCAGACATCAGGCACAGGAGAAGGCGTGTGGTTCGCCAGGGTTTCTGCAGGCTGGCGTTTGCCTCTGGAAGGTCTTGCTCTGCCCCTTCTTGGAAAGACAACTCCTGGCTCAGGCGTGCTCTTAGCCCCACAGTGTCTCCAAGCATTCACATGCTTGCATCCATCGCGTGGAAGAGCAGAAAGAGCCGGCCCTTGCTCGGCCTCTGCCCAGTGGCTAAGACCTGCGGGTGCCAACTCCCTCATGGGGGTGCAAGCAGCTGGGCAGGGCCTGATGAGGGATCTTTGGGAACACAGCCTGACCCAAAGGCCCTGGCCCTGGCCCTGGCCCAGAGAACACGCTGGGCAGAGCCCCCCAAGACAGCAGCAGAGAGAAGGAAGAGACAGGCCCGGGAACCAGTGGCTGGGCTACAGCCTTCTTGCATCTCTCTGAGCAAATCTGCTGGCCCTCTGCAGGAGCGAGCCCTTCAGCTCTGACTGCTTTCACATCGCAGCTGCCTAAGGACACCTGGCAGCTTGCGCTCAAGGACAGGGCCCCACGAGAGAGCTGGGGAAGGGCGTTGGGCTGGCGCAAGGAGACATGCCAAGCAGCGGGCGGATGCACGCGTGGCCCAGAAGAGCCTCACTCATGCCGCAAGGGCCTCCAGGGGCCCTGGGAAGGCCTGATTAGCACCAGAGTCATCGACTTACCCCCAGCAGAGCTTCTAGCAGCTTTCCAGTGCCATCCATGCTGAGGAGGAAGTCGTCATAAAACCTCATTGTCACTTCCTTCTTCCGAACAGAAAGAATGCCAATGCCCTTGAAGACAAAGTCCACGTCCTGTCTTTTTGACATGGCCCAGAAGAACGCCATCGCGGTCTCATGTATGGAACACTGCACCGTTGTCAAAGGCATGCGGGCACACACGGAGAGATTCTTGTACTGCAGAGGGACTATTCTTACGTCACCTAGACCGCAGCAAAAGACGAACAACGTCACCTCGGCAGCAGGCTCCAAGAACAAGGGGACAAGACTTTCTGGCAAGACGCTGCTGCTACAGAGCAGCCTCTTGAATCCCCTGCTGCAGCGCCTAGGAGCGGTTTATGGAGTCCCTCCTGGGAAGAGGCCGAGCACTCTGCAAACTCACGGGCTCAGGGGGGCAGCAGTCATTTGGCCAGGGCAGGAAGCAAAAGAAGAAAACTAACCATCCCGTAGGAACCCTTGACCGGAGGGCAGGACAAGGCGGGCAGATGGGTGCAGGGCCCACGACAAAGGGCCCGGCGCCACGCCATTGTGCCCTCTGGCTAAGCCGATGCCACGTCGATAGATACAAGGGCGAAGCAAAGTGCAAGGACGGCACCGCCGCCCGTAAGGACCATTCGGCCCCTCTGGCCCTTGGTAGCCAGCAAAAGTCTCCCTGCGCTGCTGGGGCCAGCGGCCTATCCCTCCCACGCACCCCGCTGCAGGCGTATTACTAGCAAAGCACACCCGGGGGCCCCTCTGAGCACCTGCTCCTGGCTGGCCTGTCCAGCTCAAACAAGCCAAAGTTGCTCTCAGGCCACTTTGAGGCGTTCAGCCATGTCTTCAGAGCAGTTGGCCTGCCCCTCAAGCTTGGGGCAAGGGCAGGCAAAGGTTTTTAACCTGTCTTCTTACCAGGAATGTCTTCTTGAGCGCCCCTGGCCTGGTATTCCTGGGCAACAACCTCCGAAATACGAAACATGGGTCTCCGAACGATCGAAAGCTCCCCGTTCACGGAGCACTCGGAGTGCTGAAGAACATAGAACACCCCCACTCCTAGTATCTTGACACCCTGAGAACAGCAGCAAAGAGGGAGAGAAGGAACAAGCATCAGTAGCCTGGAGACACAAAAACTGTCCGATGGCTTGCCAGAGCGTGGGGGCTGCTGCTCTGCGCCCTGCCCACCCCTAGCATGCCGAGGGCAAGATGGGCCACTTGGGAAAGCTTTGGAGAGAAAGCACATACTCCAGACCTTTCTTTCCTCTTGCTCCTCTGCTCTCCTCAAAAATCTCTTTGCACAAGCAACAGCAGAGACAACATTCCTCCCCTCCATACAGGTGGGGGGAGGGGGTGGCAGGGAGGGGAGCAGGGGGCATTTCCAACAGTGGGCACCAAGTCCTTGGCACTCTATGGCACAGGGATGTCAGGGCCAGGCAAACCGCCAGCATTTCAGGAGGGGAGGAACAGGACACAAGACCCACCTTGTTCTCTGCCAAGCGCTCTAGAATGTATTCTGAGACGCTGTCCCAAATGCTAACAATCTCTGGAAAGCAAGGCAAAGAGGTATCATGCGCCAAGTCAGCAAGCTCACTACCTTTCAGCACCCCGCTCCCCAGGCAGGTGGCAAGTGCAGGTGAGATGAAACGTACCGCCACCCCAAGCCAAAACACGCAAGGCGCTCCCCAGGACGGCCCTTCCGGACCTCAGCCGCAAGGACACTGCAGGGACGCCTCCGCCCACTTCTAAGCAAGGCTCCTGTCCTTTCAGGTGGCCATGCCAAAGGGCGACCCACCCGCTCGGGAAACGGGGACTAGGTTCCCACAGCAGCGAGAAGACCGTGCAGTGCCTACCCACAGGAGTCACCCACGCTCAGGGCAGCCCCAGCTGCCTCCCCTGCAGGGACCATTTTCACCTCCATTCAACGCCTGCACACACACACGCTCTGCACGGCCACCCGAGCAGCCCCAGCCCTTTCAGCCAGCTGCCAGCTCAGGGCACGCAATCCCCACTGCGAGGCAACCCACGGCTTCTGCCTGCACGTGCCCTGGAAGGCACGGGCAGAGGAAGCTCCTCAGGACAACGAGCCAGCCGGCCCGGCTGCCAAACTTACCCCTGGGCTGCCAACGGTCGAGCGGCCTGCTCTCCCGTGCCACCCACTCGCCCTGCCCAGCCCTCCCCTACAGAGCCCAGCGCTTCCATTGCCTGTCTCGCAGCTCATACCGTCTACAGCCTTACCGTAACGGTTGAGATTCCTGAGCGTTGGAAACATGTCATGCCACAGTTTCGCCATCTTCGCGCCCCCTCGCGCTCAATGGGGCCCTGTAGCAGGAGGGTGACGAGGAAACTTCTCCTCCCAGGAGCCGCCTCCTCCTCCTCCTCTGCACTTCCCCAGGTAGGCTCCAGCGCTGTCGCGCGGCCTCCCTTCGCCCTCTCGGTGCGCTGCAAAGCAGCTCCTCCAGAGAAGAGCGCTGGCGAGAGCAGCCCCAGCACCTGCACGTGCCAAGGCCTCGCAGGGAAGTGTGGGCAGGGCTCGGGGGCCCCGTGGCGGGAGGGGAGCTGTGACTGTGATGCGGCATGTCCCACTGTGAGCCCAGCCCGTGTCACCAAGGGGCTCACAGGCACCCTTACCGTCCAAAGCATTTCTCTTGGGCCCACAGGAGGGGCAATTTCACAGCCCCAGAGCAGCCAGACCGCAAAGGGGTTTCAGCAGGTCTCCGCTCTGACCTCCTGCTGCAAGTGCGGCTGACCAGAGCAGACTTCCCAGGCCCGGGCGCCACTGAGGGGCCACTGGCTCCATGGATTCCCCCACCACCCCGGGCCCCGGGGCCAGTCCTCCACCACCCTTAGGCTACAGCGCTTTTCCCCGTCTCTCATGGCAATTGCCCCCACTGCCACTACTGCCATTGCCCATCCTCCCGGCCCCCCCACCCGGCACCTCTGGGAAGGCTCTGCCTCCACCCTCTCACCCCCCTCCCGTTAGGCCCCTGCCGCCTGATCCTCTTGCGCCTTCTCTTCTCCCGGCTCAACAGCCCCACGCCCTCAGCCTCTCCTCGCACTGCTGGGCTCCAGCTGCCCACCAGCTCCCAGCCCGCCCCACAACGAACGGCTCCTCCAGGGCCACGCTCCCTTCCTGGTGTCCCTGCCCCCCTGCAGCTCCCCCACGGGACACAGTCCCCTCAGAGGCGCACCTCCTCTGGCATGAAGCGCCTCCTTCCAAAAGTACCTCTCCAGCCATGTCCCCAGCAACGGCTCCTTGCACGGCTCGCCTTCGCTTCCTTCTGCTTTTCTCCAGAAACACGCCTCTGCCCCTCACGAGTGCCCCTTCGTGTGGCCTCCTGTGGCTCCACGGAGGCCGCCCCCAGCTGCGGGATCTGCGGCCCTGCCGCCGCATGCCCCAGGCAGGGGCCGGGCCTCGGTGCCCCGCTCCTCCCTCCCTGCCTGCCTGCCTGCCTGCCTGCCTGCCTGCCTGCCCGCCCGCTGCCCCAGCGTTGGGGGAAAGCCTTGCCCGGGCCCTGGGCGGCGCTGCGGGCTCCCTGCTGTGCCCAGAGCCCCCGGCCCCGCACGGGCAGCCCCGAGCAGCACGCCCAGGTGACACTGCTTGCTGCGCAGTAAGGACTGGTGCCAGGGACTGTCGGGGATGGGGGAGGCCCCACTGCCCGCGGGGAGGCGGGAGGCAGGCAGCGTTGAGCCGGGGCCCGGCAGCCCACCGGGAGCTGGTGGGGGTGTGGGGCAGAGCCATAGCAAGGGAAGGGGCCAGAGTGCAGGAGGCAATCCCAGGTGCCCCTTCCCCGAGCAGAGGGGCCTGGGAGAAGGCAGGGGGTCAGGGCCGGGCCGGGGGCTGGTGGCCGGGTGCTTGGCAGCGCCATGCTGACCTGCTCATGCCAGGGCATGGCTGCTTTGCGCCAATTGCAGGCAGTGTCCCCCCGCGGAGGAGCTGGCCCCTGCTGGCTTCCCCTTGGGCCATGCAGCTGCCTGCCAGTGCTCAAGGTCCCGCCGGGGCTCCAGCGACGCTGGGAGAGGTGCCGAGGGGGCACCGGCTGCTGCTAGCAACTTCCCGGGGACCCCTGAGGCAGTGGCTGGTGCTGAGGGAAGGGCAGCGGGCAAGGAGCCGCAGGCAGCACTTGTTTGACCCATGCGTTGCCTCTGCTTGCAGGCCACACTGCCCAAGGCATTGGGACTTGAGCGCGGCAGCCAGGCGAGGCAGGGCAGCTGCCGCTGAGGCAGCAGAGCCAAGCCCCAAGCCCCTCCGCTCGGTGAGGCTTGGGAAGGGCAGAGCTGGGAGAAGCTGGTGCCCCTCAAACCTCGTTCTCCCAGCAGAGCAGAGGGCATGTAAGGCAGCGCTTTCAGCCAGTGAAAATTGCTGGCTCATGCCTTCCTTTTTCAGAGGCCTGGTTTGCGCAAGGCCAGCGGTGCTGCCTGCCCACCAGTGCCCACCCAGGCTGCGGTCGGAGGAGACCTGCTCCTTGCATTGGTCCCGACCAGAGTTCGGCACCAGAAGACACAGCCCCTGAGGGGGCACCGCAGCACACAAGTGTGGCTTGGCATGCCTGGCTCACCAGCAGAAAGGGACCATGCAGACTAAGGTGGAGTCAATCAGCCAGAACGGAGCACAGAGCAACAATACAGTTGAAAACACAAAGCCTAGCTAAGTGTGTGTGAGGTTCCCCGTGGGGAGCCCCGTGATGCTTCTGGGGAGGCCTTGGGCAGGGAGGTGCCTCCTGCCGAGGCCCCCGGCAGCTGGGATGCCGGCTGCAGGGCTTTCGGCAGCTCCAGCTTCCCTCTTCCTGCCCTGCCAGGGGTGAAGGCCAGGCTGCCTGCAGGGATGGGCTACTGCCGCCCCCAGGCCTCCTGAGGAGGGGCAGTGCAGCCCCAAAACCGCCTTGCAAAGCCGGCAGCCCTGGGCGTGGGCTGAGGTGGGTGCCAGGGTGCACGCTGGAGCGCAGACTCTGGGATCCACAGGCCTCCAAGGCCAGGGCAGGGATGACGAGGCTGTGGGGCTCTGACCCTGCAAGAGAGACCGCAGGAACACCTTGTGCCGGCCCTGGGCTGAGAGCAGAGGGGAGCAGGAGGCTTCGTGGCCTCCACGCCCCAAACCAACAGCAAATTTGTGCCCAAAAGCTCTCAGAGGAGGCTTCAGTCCCGGTCAGCTGCCCGTGTCCTGCACTGATTTCGTATGCTCAAACCTTGTGATGGGCAGAAGGCAACATGCTTGTACCCCAAGGCAGCCCCCTTTAGTGGCCAAGCCAAGGACCTGCTCTTAGCATCACTGCAGGAGTAACCGTCTAATTAAAGGCTTGCAATTAGCCCACCTCCAATTAGTGCACAGCAACTCAAACAAAGGGTCTTCTTAAAGGACAAGTCTCCTTAATGCAACCTAAATGGTCCTACGTTCCCTGTGCAGGGGCGACCCTTCTACATCCCCCACCGCCAAGGCTGCGGCGCGCATGGGCATGGGCATTGGCTTCAGGGTCCCAGCTCCTTCCTCAGTGGGAGGCGGCTGCTGCTGGTGGCTTCCTCCATCGCATAGTTGGGCTGACACTATTAAGCCTGCTCCTAATAGGCTCTCTTAAGGCTAATAATGTGGCATACATAGCCAACAAATGCTAGAAGGAGTCACCAAAACTAAAGCAGCACTTTAAAATGCAACTCCTACATTTAGCATCGAGGAAATAAGCCCCTCCACCTTACTCCCAATTTGACACTCTCGGGAGAGTGCTTTAGGGGATGCTAATGCGTGTTTTGCCCTTCCTTGCTCCAACACGGGTCAGGCTCAGCACAGTGGAGAGGGAAAGACTCTGGCGGGGCGGAGGGGGTGGGGTGCGAGCTTTGTGCTCGCCCAGGGCCCTGCACTGGCCCCCTCCTCTGTCCTGCCCCTGAACATCCCAGACTACGTTGGCTACAGTCGCCTGCTCCTTGCCAGGCCTTTGTGTTGACTCTGATGAGCCTTTGGGCGTTTCATGTCACTCTAGGAGCTGGAAGAGAGCCTGCCTCATGACACGGGGTTGCAAGGAGAGCCACTGGCCGTGGAAGAGGACTGCTTGCCTGGCCTCGCTCAGGAGTCCCATCCTGCCCACCCCGGGCATCTCTCTCTTTCCTGCCCGCTGACACGGTCTTTCTCCGGAGGGAAGCAGTGAGGCTACACCTCCGCACAGTGCTGGGTGGCCTGGGGAAGGCCGGGCACATGCCAAGCGGGGAGCTGGACACAGGTCTCCAGCGAGTGCTGTCGGGGGGCTGGCACCGGTGCCTGGGGCACGTGTGCTCCAGGCACTTCCCAAATAAGCTCCACTGGTGCGGCCTCCTCTTCACCTGGATGTTGAGTTCCAGGGCCTCCTGCCACGCCTCCTCCAGCAGGAACAGGGCCTGCGCAGGCGTACTGCTTTCCTGCCCTTCAGCCTGCTCCTGGTTGCTGGGGAATGCAGGTGTGCGGGCATGTCCGGGTGTCCTGCCTCATTTCAGCAGGGTCACTTGCTCCTGCTGGTTCCTTCTGTGGCCCCCACCTGGCCTCACAGAGCCCCACATCCTGCCCGTCAACCCCAAGGGGGACGCAAGGCCCTCAGCTCACCCAAGAGAGAACCCCCAACCTCCCTCTGCTCGTCCACCCACCCGCCTCAGCATATAGCACGGCCCAAGGCCCATCCCTGGGCCCTGGCACTGTCACGGTCCCTCTCCTGACCACAGGACCCACTGGCGCTGGTGAGTGCCCAAGCAGTTAGGCCGCTGTCTTTTCTCCCACGGCCAGTGACTTGCAGGGCTGTGCAGGACCCAGGAGTCCTGCTGGCCTGTCCCTCCATAACGTACCAGGGGCAGGGAGTCGCAGAGCTGCACCTCGGAGGTGCTCTGGGGCCTAGCAAGTGCAGGGGACCGGAGGGGGCCTGGGAGCATGCCTGGGGCCACTGGCACATCAGGACAGGGCAGGAGCCCAGGAGGGAGAATCCAAGCACACGGGTAGCAGGCCCGGCCGGCCCTGCCGAGCTCCACTGGGTTGAAGAGCGGCCCAGCAGGGGCTGTGCAGGGCGGGGAAATGGGGACTGCTCCCCAGCCTCACAGCCCCAGCCTGCGGGGCTGAGGGGCTGCCCTGGCCCACAGGGCCCTGGCACACGCGTTTGCACATGGGAAGGGAGGCATCTGCACCTCCAGGCAGCAGTCAGCGGCTGGCAGGGTAGGGAGACTACGGGCCCTGCGGCAGATGAGCAGAGCCCGTGGGAGCACAAGGAGCAGCCGAGGGCTGACGGAGGCCCAGGGACAAGCACGGCTCATCCCAGCTTTGCCTGCCTGGAGAGCCCTGCAGCTGCAGCAAAAAGCCAGGCATCTGCGCTCCCAGGTGGCCGGCCGCACCGCTCCACCCCACAGCAACTCCCTCCTTTGCCCTTCACCCTTCCCCATGCAACCCTGAGAAGGGCTCCAGCGTCCCTGCACACCAGCCCTCAGAGCACCCCTGGGGCTGTGGGCACGTCAGGTGCAGCTGTGTCCTGGCCACCATGGTGTGCACCGTGCAGTGTCTCTGTGCGTGTGGAGAGCGCGGGCGCGTGTGCGGATGCGTGTGCAGCGTCAATGGTGTGCCGGGCTGGCGCACGTGCACTGTGCAGGTGCAGGCCTGGCTGTGCGGGAGGGTCTTGGTGAGTGAGAGGTGTGAGCTGGGTGCGTAGCCGTCCTGTGGAGGGTAATGAAGGAAGGGGCATGTGTCTGTGCGTGTGTCTGTGCGCTGTGCTGAGAACGGGTTAGGCGGTGGTGTGCATGCACGTGCACTCTGTGGCGCGCGTGCCTGCATGCTGCAGCCCGTGTGTGGGCGATATTCTGTTCAGGCTCTACAAAATAACTGGAGGAGCACATGGGTTTGTACAGCTCTTCCTTTCATCTTTCAGGAGCACGCTTCCAGACTTCGCCGCAATAGTCACGTTTCCTCTGCACCACCAGCAAGTCCTGGTCCCTTTCCCTTTGAGCCTGGAGAGTCATCCGCTGCCCAGGGCTAGGGCATGGAAAAGGAACCGTTTGGTTTCAGGCACAGGCAGAAGGGCACGGAAATGCTGCAGGCCTAGCGCAGGGCACATCTTCTGGCCTCTGCCTCTGCTGGCATTCCTATGCTTTCTCGGATGGGCGAGGGGCCCCCTGGGGTGCGAGGCAAGGACATGACCACATGACTACCACGGGCAGGTAATCAGCCTGCACAGGAGTCAGGCGCGGGATGAGACTTTGGCCCAAACTGGCATCAAAGCACAGGGCAAGGCCTCCACGTGTGGAGACTTGGGGAGGCAAGGACGGAGCGTGCCTTTGGAAAAGGGAGAGCCAAAGCGTCGCTCCAGGAATCCTGTCACCTTGGGTCGCCCCCGTGTTCTGGTCCCACCTGGGAATCCTACCCCCTGAGAGCCCAACACCTGCCCCTGGGCTGGAAGGCTGCCTGCTCCCAGGCCACAGCCTCCAAAGCCTGTTGCTCTCCCTCGACGGGTGCCAGCAAAAGACCCCCCCCCTCCCCTCCTCTGGGCTCCTCCTGGGTGTGGAAGGAAGGCCAGTGCAGGGGAAGGCAAAACAGCACCCCCAGCTGGAGAAATTTACCAGAGGAAGCGCTTCTCTTGGGAATTCCTCTGCCGATTCAGCTCTACCCTCTGCTTCCACTCTTCCCGACGCGCTTGGTAAGTCTCCAAGACTTGCAGGGTGTGGCTTGCTCGTACAGAAAGCTGCCTGCAAGAGCAGGGAAAAAGTTCCCTCTCCCCTTCTGGCTGAGGCCCTCCTGCCTCTCCCCTCCACCAGCCCCTGCACACCCGCTCCCGCTGGCGGTGCCTGCAGCCTTCAACTTGCCCCATGCAGCTTGGGGCTGCCTGGCATCGGGGCCTTGCCCAAGGCATTGCCACGTCAACAGAAATCAGGGGACACCATACCCAGCCCCATGGCTCAGGAACTGCGCTTCCTCACACCTCGGACAGGTGCTGCCACTGCACCTTTCCAGGCCGGGGCTGGGGCCGGGGCCGGGGCCCGGGCCCGGGCACACTTACTCTTTGTGCAGCCGCGGCAGTCTCTCAGGCTTCCTCTTCTCTGCTCGGGGCACGAAGGCAGCAGTGCTCGCCTCTTTCCCAAGCGGGGGCCCTGGTGAGGCTGGCCGAACCTCCGGCAGTGGTTCAGCATGCCGCCAAGCCTGCGTTGGCGCCAGAGGACAACTCTGAAGCTGCTTCTCACCTCCCTCACGTGCTCTCAACTCTCAGCACGGGGAGAAGCCAGCCACTACAGGGCCTGTGCGTCCCCCCAGCACACTTGTGTCTGCTTTGCCCTCAGAAAGCCCCATGAGGAGCACAGCGCCAGGCAGGGACCCTGCACTCGTAGCCTGGCCACGCTTCACCACACTTCCCTGCTGGCCCCTCTGCTTACCTGTGCTGCCTTGTGCTGATGCCCGCAAGCAGGAATTGCAGTTCGAGGTCTGCCTTGAGCAGGTCCTTCCTGCTTGCCGTCCTCTTCCGCCTTAGAGGAGCTCTCCCGAATTGTCTGCAGCCGGCTAAAAACACACAAGCCGCGTGAGGTGACTGGAGTTCCGGATGAGGCTGTTCTGCATCTTGCGCTCACAAGCGGCTCGGGGCTCGGGGCCAGCCTCTGCAGCACAAGGCAGTTCTGCTGGAGCATTTGGTGTAGCTGAGTCCTTGCGTTCATGTCAACAGTGAGGAAAGAAAGCCTTGAGCTGCAGCACTGGCAGCGGGCCCAGGAGGCCCTAAGGAAAGCTCGGGATGCCCCGGTGTGGGCCCTCTCTGGGTGGCACAAGGGGAAAACCAATGCCGTTTGCAGCACCCAGAGCCTGCAGAGACCACTAGCCACCTCCTGCCAAAGGCACTGAAGTCAGGGACGTGCTCAGAAAGACTCTGTTTTGGGGTGAAACGGGACTATTAGTGGGGGAGCCACTGTCGGGGAAGGAGGAAGTGTACTAGGCACACAAGCAAGCCCGGCATGCAGTTCTCTCTGGTATGTAGTTCTCTCTGGCACTCCTCCTGTGCCAGACAACCGCCACACCCCTGCCCCTGCCACCCCAGCCCAACAACCTTCGGAAGAAATTCACAGGCATTACGTCCAACCTAAAAAGCAGGGAAAACAGACCCTACTCTCTGCTGCTGGGGCAGGGGCTTCTGACTTTCACATTCCTCTGAGAAGTGCTCTCATTCCCACTGCAACCAAAGGAGGGCCCTTCACACCCATAGGGGAGCAGAAAAACACCCGCCACTGCTGCAGTACTTCTTGCATCAACGCCAGTCCCTGGGACACCACTTGACAACCTCACAGACTTCATACCCACAGAGCGTACAGAAACAGAAACAGCTCCCTCCCTCCCAGAAGCCCAAAAGCACACGGCCACCCGCATGCTTTGCTCCAAGAGCCTCACCTGGCAGCTGGCTTGTTTCCCCTGCTTTCCCATGCCTTTCCTCCCTTCCAGCTGGCCCCAGAGAACGGGGGTGGAGAAAGCCTTTCTCGAGACAGGAGGCGCCCACCACAAGCACTGCCTGGAAGTAGCAAGGCAGAGGAGGCTCCTCAGCAAGCATCGTTCTTTGTCACCATTTGAACAAGAAGGACAGGCAGCTGTGCTCCAGCATCGGACCAAAGAGCCCAATTCCCTTGGAGCTTTGCTCCCAAGCAGGTCTTAGGCCCTTGCTGGCGCACGATCGCGTCCAGCCTTTCCTTTCTGCAGGGCAGTCTTCTGCCCTAGAGTTCTGTGCTGCTTCTACTGCTTTCTCTAGCCCTTAGGCTTCAAAAAGGGGACATGGCTGGCAGGTCCTGGGGACCTCATGCTACTCTCTCCTTTGGCGTGGCTGCAGGCTGGAGGGCAGAGTGTCACACGAGAAGGGGAACAGATTCCTGCCCATCTCTAAGGCGCTCACATGCACAGACTTGCAAGCTAGAGCAGGGCCCCGAGTGCCAGGGCAAAGTGCCCCTCAGCAGTGGCAGCTGCAGTTGGAGCTGCACAACTGCCCCGAGAGCCCCTTCCAGGAGGAGTGCCCCCAGATCTGTCGTGATGAGCAAAGAGAGGCACAGGAGAAGCAGGCCACTAGGCCAGGCACGGCATGTTAAGCTTGCCTCCAGCCCCTCCGCTGCACAGGACAAAAGGAAAACAAACACACCTCTCTCACCAGCCAGCTGGCACTTTACCTTTTCCCTCAGTCTGCTTGTTCTGCTCCCTGTCTTTTGCCGGCCCGCCTTTGGCAGCCTCCCGACACCCTCCGGAGGAAGATGCTGGTCGCACAGGCACAGGCGTGATGACCTCACCCTCACTCCTGGAAACAAGAAAGGGACAAGAGAGACGCTGACAGCAGAGCCTTGCAGAAACCTCCTCTACATGCTTGCCCTCCATCTAGAAAGAGAAAGTCACCAAAAGACTTGTTGGCCGCCCTTCACGTTGCAGTCGGACAGAGTCTACGCAAGAAACAACCCCTTCAAAGAACTCCAAGAGCACAAGGTCACCCTCAGCCTTTTCTCCAAGAGCCTCACCTGGCAGGCAACTTCCTTCCTTTGCTTTTCCACTCCTCCTGCTTTCTCCCCCCAGCACCAGGTGACGCAGGTGGCAAAGGCCTTTCTTGAGCAAGCAGGCACGCAGCAGGAGCACTCCCTGCAGGCAGGAAAGGAGAAGGCTCTGCAGAAAGCGTCTTTGGGAGCACTTGGTCCAGAAGGACAGGCAGATCTGCTCCAGCACCGCATCAAACAGCCTGATCCCCCGGGAGCCGCGCTCTCTAAGAGCTCTTGCTCCCTAGCACGTCCTTGGCACACCTTAGCAGCCTCTTAGCAGTCCACCTTAGCAGCCTCTTAGCAGTCCTCTCCAGGCAATCTTGCTCCCCACCTTCACACGCCCGGCATCCGCCAGAGAGGCAGACCCCCTCCAGCGCTGACACCTCGGGCCCAAATGTCCTAAAGCGAAAGAGGAGCTTGCGCCGGCCACCAGGGCGCAGCACCCCGGGGCAAAACTCTCCCAGGCAGCACATCCTGACCAGGGCTCCAACCACCTACCTACTGCCGAGGACCAACGGAACAAACACGCGCACACACACAAACACACGCCCGCCTGCACACCCTCCTCTCGCTCGCCAGTCACCTGTGGCCTGACCTTTTCCGTCCGCCCGCTCTTCCTCTTTCGGGCGTGTCCGGGATCCCTTGCAGGAAGAGGCCACTTGCTGCTTCTCACGGGGAAGCTTCAACTCAAATCTGGAAATGACAAGACGCCACGGTGAAGAGAAGGCACCACTTCCCCTTTGCCTCCTGCCAGCCTTGTACTCAGAAAGAAGGCCTTTCGGGGCACGTGGGGCCCTCCAGGCTCACCCAAGACATGCTTAGGTCACAAACACAGGCCCTGTATGGATCGGGTGCCTTCCACACGATGCCTTTCCTCGGCCAGCCACACACAGCACATTCGGGAACCTTGGCTTTTGGAAGCCTCACCCACAAGAAAGAGACCAGTCACAGGAAAATGTGGCCCCCATTCCTCTCTAGGCCTAAGATTGGTTAGCAGTGCCAAACACCGCCACTATTGCCTGTTCCACCCTGGGGAGACCCCCAGAGTCCCAAGTACTTGCAGACAGCAAGCTAGGAAAGAGTTGCTCCGCAGCAAGTCCTTCCTGAGGAGACAAGCTCCAGCAGGACGCTGCTACCAAGCACGAGCTGAGAAGCAAACGTACCGTGGCAACATGAAGACGCTTCTGGGACCCATGCGGAAAGCCGCGCTCCTTCTTCCTTTTACCACCAGGTGTCTCGTCCCTGGCGTCTGAAACAGACACCGAGGTACGTGAGAGCGTGCCAGCGCCATTACTGCCTTGCTCCTAAAGGCAGCAAATCTTTCTTGGGCTCAGGGAAGATGCTGCCCCTGGGACACCCTGAAACAAAGCTGTCTTTCCAAATACTAGCCCTCAACGAGGAAAGCAGAAGATGCCCAGCTCAGAGTGCAGAAGGAGGAACACCGTTGCCAGGCGCTTTGCAAGGGCGAGACTCAAGACGGTCAAGGAGGACGCTCCTTCTCTCTGCCTGCAGACATCAGGCACAGGAGAAGGCGTGTGGTTCGCCAGGGTTTCTGCAGGCTGGCGTTTGCCTCTGGAAGGTCTTGCTCTGCCCCTTCTTGGAAAGACAACTCCTGGCTCAGGCGTGCTCTTAGCCCCACAGTGTCTCCAAGCATTCACATGCTTGCATCCATCGCGTGGAAGAGCAGAAAGAGCCGGCCCTTGCTCGGCCTCTGCCCAGTGGCTAAGACCTGCGGGTGCCAACTCCCTCATGGGGGTGCAAGCAGCTGGGCAGGGCCTGATGAGGGATCTTTGGGAACACAGCCTGACCCAAAGGCCCTGGCCCTGGCCCTGGCCCTGGCCCAGAGAACACGCTGGGCAGAGCCCCCCAAGACAGCAGCAGAGAGAAGGAAGAGACAGGCCCGGGAACCAGTGGCTGGGCTACAGCCTTCTTGCATCTCTCTGAGCAAATCTGCTGGCCCTCTGCAGGAGCGAGCCCTTCAGCTCTGACTGCTTTCACATCGCAGCTGCCTAAGGACACCTGGCAGCTTGCGCTCAAGGACAGGGCCCCACGAGAGAGCTGGGGAAGGGCGTTGGGCTGGCGCAAGGAGACATGCCAAGCAGCGGGCGGATGCACGCGTGGCCCAGAAGAGCCTCGCTCATGCCGCAAGGGCCTCCAGGGGCCCTGGGAAGGCCTGATTAGCGCCAGAGTCATCGACTTACCCCCAGCAGAGCTTCTAGCAGCTTTCCAGTGCCATCCATGCTGAGGAGGAAGTCGTCATAAAACCTCATTGTCACTTCCTTCTTCCGAACAGAAAGAATGCCAATGCCCTTGAAGACAAAGTCCACGTCCTGTCTTTTTGACATGGCCCAGAAGAACGCCATCGCGGTCTCATGTATGGAACACTGCACCGTTGTCAAAGGCATGCGGGCACACACGGAGAGATTCTTGTACTGCAGAGGGACTATTCTTACGTCACCTAGACCGCAGCAAAAGACGAACAACGTCACCTCGGCAGCAGGCTCCAAGAACAAGGGGACAAGACTTTCTGGCAAGACGCTGCTGCTACAGAGCAGCCTCTTGAATCCCCTGCTGCAGCGCCTAGGAGCGGTTTATGGAGTCCCTCCTGGGAAGAGGCCGAGCACTCTGCAAACTCACGGGCTCAGGGGGGCAGCAGTCATTTGGCCAGGGCAGGAAGCAAAAGAAGAAAACTAACCATCCCGTAGGAACCCTTGACCGGAGGGCAGGACAAGGCGGGCAGATGGGTGCAGGGCCCACGACAAAGGGCCCGGCGCCACGCCATTGTGCCCTCTGGCTAAGCCGATGCCACGTCGATAGATACAAGGGCGAAGCAAAGTGCAAGGACGGCACCGCCGCCCGTAAGGACCATTCGGCCCCTCTGGCCCTTGGTAGCCAGCAAAAGTCTCCCTGCGCTGCTGGGGCCAGCGGCCTATCCCTCCCACGCACCCCGCTGCAGGCGTATTACTAGCAAAGCACACCCGGGGGCCCCTCTGAGCACCTGCTCCTGGCTGGCCTGTCCAGCTCAAACAAGCCAAAGTTGCTCTCAGGCCACTTTGAGGCGTTCAGCCATGTCTTCAGAGCAGTTGGCCTGCCCCTCAAGCTTGGGGCAAGGGCAGGCAAAGGTTTTTAACCTGTCTTCTTACCAGGAATGTCTTCTTGAGCGCCCCTGGCCTGGTATTCCTGGGCAACAACCTCCGAAATACGAAACATGGGTCTCCGAACGATCGAAAGCTCCCCGTTCACGGAGCACTCGGAGTGCTTCAGAACATAGAACACCCCCACTCCTAGTATCTTGACACCCTGAGAACAGCAGCAAAGAGGGAGAGAAGGAACAAGCATCAGTAGCCTGGAGACACAAAAACTGTCCGATGGCTTGCCAGAGCATGGGGGCTGCTGCTCTGCGCCCTGCCCACCCCTAGCATGCCGAGGGCAAGATGGGCCACTTGGGAAAGCTTTGGAGAGAAAGCACATACTCCAGACCTTTCTTTCCTCTTGCTCCTCTGCTCTCCTCAAAAATCTCTTTGCACAAGCAACAGCAGAGACAACATTCCTCCCCTCCATACAGGTGTGGGGGAGTGGGTGGCAGGGAGGGGAGCAGGGGGCATTTCCAACAGTGGGCACCAAGTCCTTGGCACTCTATGGCACAGGGATGTCAGGGCCAGGCAAACCGCCAGCATTTCAGGAGGGGAGGAACAGGACACAAGACCCACCTTGTTCTCTGCCAAGCGCTCTAGAATGTATTCTGAGACGCTGTCCCAAATGCTAACAATCTCTGGAAAGCAAGGCAAAGAGGTATCATGCGCCAAGTCAGCAAGCTCACTACCTTTCAGCACCCCGCTCCCCAGGCAGGTGGCAAGTGCAGGTGAGATGAAACGTACCGCCACCCCAAGCCAAAACACGCAAGGCGCTCCCCAGGACGGCCCTTCCGGACCTCAGCCGCAAGGACACTGCAGGGACGCCTCCGCCCACTTCTAAGCAAGGCTCCTGTCCTTTCAGGTGGCCATGCCAAAGGGCGACCCACCCGCTCGGGAAACGGGGACTAGGTTCCCACAGCAGCGAGAAGACCGTGCAGTGCCTACCCACAGGAGTCACCCACGCTCAGGGCAGCCCCAGCTGCCTCCCCTGCAGGGACCATTTTCACCTCCATTCAACGCCTGCACACACACACGCTCTGCACGGCCACCCGAGCAGCCCCAGCCCTTTCAGCCAGCTGCCAGCTCAGGGCACGCAATCCCCACTGCGAGGCAACCCACGGCTTCTGCCTGCACGTGCCCTGGAAGGCACGGGCAGAGGAAGCTCCTCAGGACAACGAGCCAGCCGGCCCGGCTGCCAAACTCACCCCTGGGCTGCCAACGGTCGAGCGGCCTGCTCTCCCGTGCCACCCACTCGCCCTGTCCAGCCCTCCCCTACAGAGCCCAGCGCTTCCATTGCCTGTCTCGCAGCTCATACCGTCTACAGCCTTACCGTAACGGTTGAGATTCCTGAGCGTTGGAAACATGTCATGCCACAGTTTCGCCATCTTCGCGCCCCCTCGCGCTCAATGGGGCCCTGTAGCAGGAGGGTGACGAGGAAACTTCTCCTCCCAGGAGCCGCCTCCGCCTCCTCCTCTGCACTTCCCCAGGTAGGCTCCAGCGCTGTCGCGCGGCCTCCCTTCGCCCTCTCGGTGCGCTGCAAAGCAGCTCCTCCAGAGAAGAGCGGTGGCGAGAGCAGCCCCAGCACCTGCACGTGCCAAGGCCTCGCAGGGAAGTGTGGGCAGGGCTCGGGGGCCCCGTGGCGGGAGGGGAGCTGTGACTGTGATGCGGCATGTCCCACTGTGAGCCCAGCCCGTGTCACCAAGGGGCTCACAGGCACCCTTACCGTCCAAAGCATTTCTCTTGGGCCCACAGGAGGGGCAATTTCACAGCCCCAGAGCAGCCAGACCGCAAAGGGGTTTCAGCAGGTCTCCGCTCTGACCTCCTGCTGCAAGTGCGGCTGACCAGAGCAGACTTCCCAGGCCCGGGAGCCACTGAGGGGCCACTGGCTCCATGGATTCCCCCACCACCCCGGGCCCCGGGGCCAGTCCTCCACCACCCTTAGGCTACAGCGCTTTTCCCCGTCTCTCATGGCAATTGCCCCCACTGCCACTACTGCCATTGCCCATCCTCCCGGCCCCCCCCACCCGGCACCTCTGGGAAGGCTCTGCCTCCACCCTCTCACCCCCCTCCCGTTAGGCCCCTGCCGCCTGATCCTCTTGCGCCTTCTCTTCTCCCGGCTCAACAGCCCCACGCCCTCAGCCTCTCCTCGCACTGCTGGGCTCCAGCTGCCCACCAGCTCCCAGCCCGCCCCACAACGAACGGCTCCTCCAGGGCCACGCTCCCTTCCTGGTGTCCCTGCCCCCCTGCAGCTCCCCCACGGGACACAGTCCCCTCAGAGGCGCACCTCCTCTGGCATGAAGCGCCTCCTTCCAAAAGTACCTCTCCAGCCATGTCCCCAGCAACGGCTCCTTGCACGGCTCGCCTTCGCTTCCTTCTGCTTTTCTCCAGAAACACGCCTCTGCACCCTTCTCCTCACGAGTGCCCCTTCGTGTGGCCTCCTGTGGCTCCACGGAGGCCGCCCCCAGCTGCGGGATCTGCGGCCCTGCCGCCGCATGCCCCAGGCAGGGGCCGGGCCTCGGTGCCCCGCTCCTCCCTCCCTCCCTGCCTGCCTGCCTGCCTGCCTGCCTGCCTGCCTGCCTGCCCGCCCGCTGCCCCAGCGTTGGGGGAAAGCCTTGCCTGGGCCCTGGGCGGCGCTGCGGGCTCCCTGCTGTGCCCAGAGCCCCCGGCCCCGCACGGGCAGCCCCGAGCAGCACGCCCAGGTGGCACTGCTTGCTGCGCAGTAAGGACTGGTGCCAGGGACTGTCGGGGATGGGGGAGGCCCCGCTGCCCGCGGGGAGGCGGGAGGCAGGCAGCGTTGAGCCGGGGCCCGGCAGCCCACCGGGAGCTGGTGGGGGTGTGGGGCAGAGCCATAGCAAGGGAAGGGGCCAGAGTGCAGGAGGCAATCCCAGGTGCCCCTTCCCCGAGCAGAGGGGCCTGGGAGAAGGCAGGGGGTCAGGGCCGGGCCGGGGGCTGGTGGCCGGGTGCTTGGCAGCGCCATGCTGACCTGCTCATGCCAGGGCATGGCTGCTTTGCGCCAATTGCAGGCAGTGTCCCCCCGCGGAGGAGCTGGCCCCTGCTGGCTTCCCCTTGGGCCATGCAGCTGCCTGCCAGTGCTCAAGGTCCCGCCGGGGCTCCAGCGACGCTGGGAGAGGTGCCGAGGGGGCACCGGCTGCTGCTAGCAACTTCCCGGGGACCCCTGAGGCAGTGGCTGGTGCTGAGGGAAGGGCAGCGGGCAAGGAGCCGCAGGCAGCACTTGTTTGACCCATGCGTTGCCTCTGCTTGCAGGCCACACTGCCCAAGGCATTGGGACTTGAGCGCGGCAGCCAGGCGAGGCAGGGCAGCTGCCGCTGAGGCAGCAGAGCCAAGCCCCAAGCCCCTCCGCTCGGTGAGGCTTGGGAAGGGCAGAGCTGGGAGAAGCTGGTGCCCCTCAAACCTCGTTCTCCCAGCAGAGCAGAGGGCACGTAAGGCAGCGCTTTCAGCCAGTGAAAATTGCTGGCTCATGCCTTCCTTTTTCAGAGGCCTGGTTTGCGCAAGGCCAGCGGTGCTGCCTGCCCACCAGTGCCCACCCAGGCTGCGGTCGGAGGAGACCTGCTCCTTGCATTGGTCCCGACCAGAGTTCGGCACCAGAAGACACAGCCCCTGAGGGGGCACCGCAGCACACAAGTGTGGCTTGGCATGCCTGGCTCACCAGCAGAAAGGGACCATGCAGACTAAGGTGGAGTCAATCAGCCAGAACGGAGCACAGAGCAACAATACAGTTGAAAACACCAAGCCTAGCTAAGTGTGTGTGAGGTTCCCCGTGGGGAGCCCCGTGATGCTTCTGGGGAGGCCTTGGGCAGGGAGGTGCCTCCTGCCGAGGCCCCCGGCAGCTGGGATGCCGGCTGCAGGGCTTTCGGCAGCTCCAGCTTCCCTCTTCCTGCCCTGCCAGGGGTGAAGGCCAGGCTGCCTGCAGGGATGGGCTACTGCCGCCCCCAGGCCTCCTGAGGAGGGGCAGTGCAGCCCCAAAACCGCCTTGCAAAGCCGGCAGCCCTGGGCGTGGGCTGAGGTGGGTGCCAGGGTGCACGCTGGAGCGCAGACTCTGGGATCCACAGGCCTCCAAGGCCAGGGCCTGCAGGGCCAGGGCAGGGATGACGAGGCTCTGGGGCTCTGACCCTGCAAGAGAGACTGCAGGAACACCTTGTGCCGGCCCTGGGCTGAGAGCAGAGGGGAGCAGGAGGCTTCGTGGCCTCCACGCCCCAAACCAACAGCAAATTTGTGCCCAAAAGCTCTCAGAGGAGGCTTCAGTCCCGGTCAGCTGCCCGTGTCCTGCACTGATTTCGTATGCTCAAACCTTGTGATGGGCAGAAGGCAACATGCTTGTACCCCAAGGCAGCCCCCTTTAGTGGCCAAGCCAAGGACCTGCTCTTAGCATCACTGCAGGAGTAACCGTCTAATTAAAGGCTTGCAATTAGCCCACCTCCAATTAGTGCACAGCAACTCAAACAAAGGGTCTTCTTAAAGGACAAGTCTCCTTAATGCAACCTAAATGGTCCTACGTTCCCTGTGCAGGGGCGACCCTTCTACATCCCCCACCGCCAAGGCTGCGGCGCGCATGGGCATGGGCATTGGCTTCAGGGTCCCAGCTCCTTCCTCAGTGGGAGGCGGCTGCTGCTGGTGGCTTCCTCCATCGCATAGTTGGGCTGACACTATTAAGCCTGCTCCTAATAGGCTCTCTTAAGGCTAATAATGTGGCATACATAGCCAACAAATGCTAGAAGGAGTCACCAAAACTAAAGCAGCACTTTAAAATGCAACTCCTACATTTAGCATCGAGGAAATAAGCCCCTCCACCTTACTCCCAATTTGACACTCTCGGGAGAGTGCTTTAGGGGATGCTAATGCGTGTTTTGCCCTTCCTTGCTCCAACACGGGTCAGGCTCAGCACAGTGGAGAGGGAAAGACTCTGGCGGGGCGGAGGGGGTGGGGTGCGAGCTTTGTGCTCGCCCAGGGCCCTGCACTGGCCCCCTCCTCTGTCCTGCCCCTGAACATCCCAGACTACGTTGGCTACAGTCGCCTGCTCCTTGCCAGGCCTTTGTGTTGACTCTGATGAGCCTTTGGGCGTTTCATGTCACTCTAGGAGCTGGAAGAGAGCCTGCCTCATGACACGGGGTTGCAAGGAGAGCCACTGGCCGTGGAAGAGGACTGCTTGCCTGGCCTCGCTCAGGAGTCCCATCCTGCCCACCCCGGGCATCTCTCTCTTTCCTGCCCGCTGACACGGTCTTTCTCCGGAGGGAAGCAGTGAGGCTACACCTCCGCACAGTGCTGGGTGGCCTGGGGAAGGCCGGGCACATGCCAAGCGGGGAGCTGGACACAGGTCTCCAGCGAGTGCTGTCGGGGGGCTGGCACCGGTGCCTGGGGCACGTGTGCTCCAGGCACTTCCCAAATAAGCTCCACTGGTGCGGCCTCCTCTTCACCTGGATGTTGAGTTCCAGGGCCTCCTGCCACGCCTCCTCCAGCAGGAACAGGGCCTGCGCAGGCGTACTGCTTTCCTGCCCTTCAGCCTGCTCCTGGTTGCTGGGGAATGCAGGTGTGCGGGCATGTCCGGGTGTCCTGCCTCATTTCAGCAGGGTCACTTGCTCCTGCTGGTTCCTTCTGTGGCCCCCACCTGGCCTCACAGAGCCCCACATCCTGCCCGTCAACCCCAAGGGGGACGCAAGGCCCTCAGCTCACCCAAGAGAGAACCCCCAACCTCCCTCTGCTCGTCCACCCACCCGCCTCAGCATATAGCACGGCCCAAGGCCCATCCCTGGGCCCTGGCACTGTCACGGTCCCTCTCCTGACCACAGGACCCACTGGCGCTGGTGAGTGCCCAAGCAGTTAGGCCGCTGTCTTTTCTCCCACGGCCAGTGACTTGCAGGGCTGTGCAGGACCCAGGAGTCCTGCTGGCCTGTCCCTCCATAACGTACCAGGGGCAGGGAGTCGCAGAGCTGCACCTCGGAGGTGCTCTGGGGCCTAGCAAGTGCAGGGGACCGGAGGGGGCCTGGGAGCATGCCTGGGGCCACTGGCACATCAGGACAGGGCAGGAGCCCAGGAGGGAGAATCCAAGCACACGGGTAGCAGGCCCGGCCGGCCCTGCCGAGCTCCACTGGGTTGAAGAGCGGCCCAGCAGGGGCTGTGCAGGGCGGGGAAATGGGGACTGCTCCCCAGCCTCACAGCCCCAGCCTGCGGGGCTGAGGGGCTGCCCTGGCCCACAGGGCCCTGGCACACGCGTTTGCACATGGGAAGGGAGGCATCTGCACCTCCAGGCAGCAGTCAGCGGCTGGCAGGGTAGGGAGACTACGGGCCCTGCGGCAGATGAGCAGAGCCCGTGGGAGCACAAGGAGCAGCCAAGGGCTGACGGAGGCCCAGGGACAAGCACGGCTCATCCCAGCTTTGCCTGCCTGGAGAGCCCTGCAGCTGCAGCAAAAAGCCAGGCATCTGCGCTCCCAGGTGGCCGGCCGCACCGCTCCACCCCACAGCAACTCCCTCCTTTGCCCTTCACCCTTCCCCATGCAACCCTGAGAAGGGCTCCAGCGTCCCTGCACACCAGCCCTCAGAGCACCCCTGGGGCTGTGGGCACGTCAGGTGCAGCTGTGTCCTGGCCACCATGGTGTGCACCGTGCAGTGTCTCTGTGCGTGTGGAGAGCGCGGGCGCGTGTGCGGATGCGTGTGCAGCGTCAATGGTGTGCCGGGCTGGCGCACGTGCACTGTGCAGGTGCAGGCCTGGCTGTGCGGGAGGGTCTTGGTGAGTGAGAGGTGTGAGCTGGGTGCGTAGCCGTCCTGTGGAGGGTAATGAAGGAAGGGGCATGTGTCTGTGCGTGTGTCTGTGCGCTGTGCTGAGAACGGGTTAGGCGGTGGTGTGCATGCACGTGCACTCTGTGGCGCGCGTGCCTGCATGCTGCAGCCCATGTGTGGGCGATATTCTGTTCAGGCTCTACAAAATAACTGGAGGAGCACGTGGGTTTGTACAGCTCTTCCTTTCATCTTTCAGGAGCATGCTTCCAGACTTCGCCGCAATAGTCACGTTTCCTCTGCACCACCAGCAAGTCCTGGTCCCTTTCCCTTTGAGCCTGGAGAGTCATCCGCTGCCCAGGGCTAGGGCATGGAAAAGGAACCGTTTGGTTTCAGGCACAGGCAGAAGGGCACGGAAATGCTGCAGGCCTAGCGCAGGGCACATCTTCTGGCCTCTGCCTCTGCTGGCATTCCTATGCTTTCTCGGATGGGCGAGGGGCCCCCTGGGGTGCGAGGCAAGGACATGACCACATGACTACCACGGGCAGGTAATCAGCCTGCACAGGAGTCAGGCGCGGGATGAGACTTTGGCCCAAACTGGCATCAAAGCACACGGCAAGGCCTCCACGTGTGGAGACTTGGGGAGGCAAGGACGGAGCGTGCCTTTGGAAAAGGGAGAGCCAAAGCGTCGCTCCAGGAATCCTGTCACCTTGGGTCGCCCCCGTGTTCTGGTCCCACCTGGGAATCCTACCCCCTGAGAGCCCAACACCTGCCCCTGGGCTGGAAGGCTGCCTGCTCCCAGGCCACAGCCTCCAAAGCCTGTTGCTCTCCCTCGACGGGTGCCAGCAAAAGACCCCCCCCCTCCCCTCCTCTGGGCTCCTCCTGGGTGTGGAAGGAAGGCCAGTGCAGGGGAAGGCAAAACAGCACCCCCAGCTGGAGAAATTTACCAGAGGAAGCGCTTCTCTTGGGAATTCCTCTGCCGATTCAGCTCTACCCTCTGCTTCCACTCTTCCCGACGCGCTTGGTAAGTCTCCAAGACTTGCAGGGTGTGGCTTGCTCGTACAGAAAGCTGCCTGCAAGAGCAGGGAAAAAGTTCCCTCTCCCCTTCTGGCTGAGGCCCTCCTGCCTCTCCCCTCCACCAGCCCCTGCACACCCGCTCCCGCTGGCGGTGCCCGCAGCCTTCAACTTGCCCCATGCAGCTTGGGGCTGCCTGGCATCGGGGCCTTGCCCAAGGCATTGCCACGTCAACAGAAATCAGGGGACACCATACCCAGCCCCATGGCTCAGGAACTGCGCTTCCTCACACCTCGGACAGGTGCTGCCACTGCACCTTTCCAGGCCGGGGCTGGGGCCGGGGCCGGGGCCCGGGCCCGGGCACACTTACTCTTTGTGCAGCCGCGGCAGTCTCTCGGGCTTCCTCTTCTCTGCTCGGGGCACGAAGGCAGCAGTGCTCGCCTCTTTCCCAAGCGGGGGCCCTGGTGAGGCTGGCCGAACCTCCGGCAGTGGTTCAGCATGCCGCCAAGCCTGCGTTGGCGCCAGAGGACAACTCTGAAGCTGCTTCTCACCTCCCTCACGTGCTCTCAACTCTCAGCACGGGGAGAAGCCAGCCACTACAGGGCCTGTGCGTCCCCCCAGCACACTTGTGTCTGCTTTGCCCTCAGAAAGCCCCATGAGGAGCACAGCGCCAGGCAGGGACCCTGCACTCGTAGCCTGGCCACGCTTCACCACACTTCCCTGCTGGCCCCTCTGCTTACCTGTGCTGCCTTGTGCTGATGCCCGCAAGCAGGAATTGCAGTTCGAGGTCTGCCTTGAGCAGGTCCTTCCTGCTTGCCGTCCTCTTCCGCCTTAGAGGAGCTCTCCCGAATTGTCTGCAGCCGGCTAAAAACACACAAGCCGCGTGAGGTGACTGGAGTTCCGGGTGAGGCTGTTCTGCATCTTGCGCTCACAAGCGGCTCGGGGCCAGCCTCTGCAGCACAAGGCAGTTCTGCTGGAGCATTTGGTGTAGCTGAGTCCTTGCGTTCATGTCAACAGTGAGGAAAGAAAGCCTTGAGCTGCAGCACTGGCAGCGGGCCCAGGAGGCCCTAAGGAAAGCTCGGGATGCCCCGGTGTGGGCCCTCTCTGGGTGGCACAAGGGGAAAACCAATGCCGTTTGCAGCACCCAGAGCCTGCAGAGACCACTAGCCACCTCCTGCCAAAGGCACTGAAGTCAGGGACGTGCTCAGAAAGACTCTGTTTTGGGGTGAAACGGGACTATTAGTGGGGGAGCCACTGTCGGGGAAGGAGGAAGTGTACTAGGCACACAAGCAAGCCCGGCATGCAGTTCTCTCTGGTATGTAGTTCTCTCTGGCACTCCTCCTGTGCCAGACAACCGCCACACCCCTGCCCCTGCCACCCCAGCCCAACAACCTTCGGAAGAAATTCACAGGCATTACGTCCAACCTAAAAAGCAGGGAAAACAGACCCTACTCTCTGCTGCTGGGGCAGGGGCTTCTGACTTTCACATTCCTCTGAGAAGTGCTCTCATTCCCACTGCAACCAAAGGAGGGCCCTTCACACCCATAGGGGAGCAGAAAAACACCCGCCACTGCTGCAGTACTTCTTGCATCAACGCCAGTCCCTGGGACACCACTTGACAACCTCACAGACTTCATACCCACAGAGCGTACAGAAACAGAAACAGCTCCCTCCCTCCCAGAAGCCCAAAAGCACACGGCCACCCGCATGCTTTGCTCCAAGAGCCTCACCTGGCAGCTGGCTTGTTTCCCCTGCTTTCCCATGCCTTTCCTCCCTTCCAGCTGGCCCCAGAGAACGGGGGTGGAGAAAGCCTTTCTCGAGACAGGAGGCGCCCACCACAAGCACTGCCTGGAAGTAGCAAGGCAGAGGAGGCTCCTCAGCAAGCATCGTTCTTTGTCACCATTTGAACAAGAAGGACAGGCAGCTGTGCTCCAGCATCGGACCAAAGAGCCCAATTCCCTTGGAGCTTTGCTCCCAAGCAGGTCTTAGGCCCTTGCTGGCGCACGATCGCGTCCAGCCTTTCCTTTCTGCAGGGCAGTCTTCTGCCCTAGAGTTCTGTGCTGCTTCTACTGCTTTCTCTAGCCCTTAGGCTTCAAAAAGGGGACATGGCTGGCAGGTCCTGGGGACCTCATGCTACTCTCTCCTTTGGCGTGGCTGCAGGCTGGAGGGCAGAGTGTCACACGAGAAGGGGAACAGATTCCTGCCCATCTCTAAGGCGCTCACATGCACAGACTTGCAAGCTAGAGCAGGGCCCCGAGTGCCAGGGCAAAGTGCCCCTCAGCAGTGGCAGCTGCAGTTGGAGCTGCACAACTGCCCCGAGAGCCCCTTCCAGGAGGAGTGCCCCCAGATCTGTCGTGATGAGCAAAGAGAGGCACAGGAGAAGCAGGCCACTAGGCCAGGCACGGCATGTTAAGCTTGCCTCCAGCCCCTCCGCTGCACAGGACAAAAGGAAAACAAACACACCTCTCTCACCAGCCAGCTGGCACTTTACCTTTTCCCTCAGTCTGCTTGTTCTGCTCCCTGTCTTTTGCCGGCCCGCCTTTGGCAGCCTCCCGACACCCTCCGGAGGAAGATGCTGGTCGCACAGGCACAGGCGTGATGACCTCACCCTCACTCCTGGAAACAAGAAAGGGACGAGAGAGACGCTGACAGCAGAGCCTTGCAGAAACCTCCTCTACATGCTTGCCCTCCATCTAGAAAGAGAAAGTCACCAAAAGACTTGTTGGCCGCCCTTCACGTTGCAGTCGGACAGAGTCTACGCAAGAAACAACCCCTTCAAAGAACTCCAAGAGCACAAGGTCACCCTCAGCCTTTTCTCCAAGAGCCTCACCTGGCAGGCAACTTCCTTCCTTTGCTTTTCCACTCCTCCTGCTTTCTCCCCCCAGCACCAGGTGACGCAGGTGGCAAAGGCCTTTCTTGAGCAAGCAGGCACGCAGCAGGAGCACTCCCTGCAGGCAGGAAAGGAGAAGGCTCTGCAGAAAGCGTCTTTGGGAGCACTTGGTCCAGAAGGACAGGCAGATCTGCTCCAGCACCGCATCAAACAGCCTGATCCCCCGGGAGCCGCGCTCTCTAAGAGCTCTTGCTCCCTAGCACGTCCTTGGCACACCTTAGCAGCCTCTTAGCAGTCCACCTTAGCAGCCTCTTAGCAGTCCTCTCCAGGCAATCTTGCTCCCCACCTTCACACGCCCGGCATCCGCCAGAGAGGCAGACCCCCTCCAGCGCTGACACCTCGGGCCCAAATGTCCTAAAGCGAAAGAGGAGCTTGCGCCGGCCACCAGGGCGCAGCACCCCGGGGCAAAACTCTCCCAGGCAGCACATCCTGACCAGGGCTCCAACCACCTACCTACTGCCGAGGACCAACGGAACAAACACGCGCACACACACAAACACACGCCCGCCTGCACACCCTCCTCTCGCTCGCCAGTCACCTGTGGCCTGACCTTTTCCGTCCGCCCGCTCTTCCTCTTTCGGGCGTGTCCGGGATCCCTTGCAGGAAGAGGCCACTTGCTGCTTCTCACGGGGAAGCTTCAACTCAAATCTGGAAATGACAAGACGCCACGGTGAAGAGAAGGCACCACTTCCCCTTTGCCTCCTGCCAGCCTTGTACTCAGAAAGAAGGCCTTTTGGGGCACGTGGGGCCCTCCAGGCTCACCCAAGACATGCTTAGGTCACAAACACAGGCCCTGTATGGATCGGGTGCCTTCCACACGATGCCTTTCCTCGGCCAGCCACACACAGCACATTCGGGAACCTTGGCTTTTGGAAGCCTCACCCACAAGAAAGAGACCAGTCACAGGAAAATGTGGCCCCCATTCCTCTCTAGGCCTAAGATTGGTTAGCAGTGCCAAACACCGCCACTATTGCCTGTTCCACCCTGGGGAGACCCCCAGAGTCCCAAGTACTTGCAGACAGCAAGCTAGGAAAGAGTTGCTCCGCAGCAAGTCCTTCCTGAGGAGACAAGCTCCAGCAGGACGCTGCTACCAAGCACGAGCTGAGAAGCAAACGTACCGTGGCAACATGAAGACGCTTCTGGGACCCATGCGGAAAGCCGCGCTCCTTCTTCCTTTTACCACCAGGTGTCTCGTCCCTGGCGTCTGAAACAGACACCGAGGTACGTGAGAGCGTGCCAGCGCCATTACTGCCTTGCTCCTAAAGGCAGCAAATCTTTCTTGGGCTCAGGGAAGATGCTGCCCCTGGGACACCCTGAAACAAAGCTGTCTTTCCAAATACTAGCCCTCAACGAGGAAAGCAGAAGATGCCCAGCTCAGAGTGCAGAAGGAGGAACACCGTTGCCAGGCGCTTTGCAAGGGCGAGACTCAAGACGGTCAAGGAGGACGCTCCTTCTCTCTGCCTGCAGACATCAGGCACAGGAGAAGGCGTGTGGTTTGCCAGGGTTTCTGCAGGCTGGCGTTTGCCTCTGGAAGGTCTTGCTCTGCCCCTTCTTGGAAAGACAACTCCTGGCTCAGGCGTGCTCTTAGCCCCACAGTGTCTCCAAGCATTCACATGCTTGCATCCATCGCGTGGAAGAGCAGAAAGAGCCGGCCCTTGCTCGGCCTCTGCCCGGTGGCTAAGACCTGCGGGTGCCAACTCCCTCATGGGGGTGCAAGCAGCTGGGCAGGGCCTGATGAGGGATCTTTGGGAACACAGCCTGACCCAAAGGCCCTGGCCCTGGCCCTGGCCCTGACCCAGAGAACACGCTGGGCAGAGCCCCCCAAGACAGCAGCAGAGAGAAGGAAGAGACAGGCCCGGGAACCAGTGGCTGGGCTACAGCCTTCTTGCATCTCTCTGAGCAAATCTGCTGGCCCTCTGCAGGAGCGAGCCCTTCAGCTCTGACTGCTTTCACATCGCAGCTGCCTAAGGACACCTGGCAGCTTGCGCTCAAGGACAGGGCCCCACGAGAGAGCTGGGGAAGGGCGTTGGGCTGGCGCAAGGACATGCCAAGCAGCGGGCGGATGCACGCGTGGCCCAGAAGAGCCTCGCTCATGCCGCAAGGGCCTCCAGGGGCCCTGGGAAGGCCTGATTAGCGCCAGAGTCATCGACTTACCCCCAGCAGAGCTTCTAGCAGCTTTCCAGTGCCATCCATGCTGAGGAGGAAGTCATCATAAAACCTCATTGTCACTTCCTTCTTCCGAACAGAAAGAATGCCAATGCCCTTGAAGACAAAGTCCACGTCCTGTCTTTTTGACATGGCCCAGAAGAACGCCATCGCGGTCTCATGTATGGAACACTGCACCGTTGTCAAAGGCATGCGGGCACACACGGAGAGATTCTTGTACTGCAGAGGGACTATTCTTACGTCACCTAGACCGCAGCAAAAGACGAACAACGTCACCTCGGCAGCAGGCTCCAAGAACAAGGGGACAAGACTTTCTGGCAAGACGCTGCTGCTACAGAGCAGGCTCTTGAATCCCCTGCTGCAGCGCCTAGGAGCGGTTTATGGAGTCCCTCCTGGGAAGAGGCCGAGCACTCTGCAAACTCACGGGCTCAGGGGGGCAGCAGTCATTTGGCCAGGGCAGGAAGCAAAAGAAGAAAACTAACCATCCCGTAGGAACCCTTGACCGGAGGGCAGGACAAGGCGGGCAGATGGGTGCAGGGCCCACGACAAAGGGCCCGGCGCCACGCCATTGTGCCCTCTGGCTAAGCCGATGCCACGTCGATAGATACAAGGGCGAAGCAAAGTGCAAGGACGGCACCGCCGCCCGTAAGGACCATTCGGCCCCTCTGGCCCTTGGTAGCCAGCAAAAGTCTCCCTGCGCTGCTGGGGCCAGCGGCCTATCCCTCCCACGCACCCCGCTGCAGGCGTATTACTAGCAAAGCACACCCGGGGGCCCCTCTGAGCACCTGCTCCTGGCTGGCCTGTCCAGCTCAAACAAGCCAAAGTTGCTCTCAGGCCACTTTGAGGCGTTCAGCCACGTCTTCAGAGCAGTTGGCCTGCCCCTCAAGCTTGGGGCAAGGGCAGGCAAAGGTTTTTAACCTGTCTTCTTACCAGGAATGTCTTCTTGAGCGCCCCTGGCCTGGTATTCCTGGGCAACAACCTCCGAAATACGAAACATGGGTCTCCGAACGATCGAAAGCTCCCCGTTCACGGAGCACTCGGAGTGCTTCAGAACATAGAACACCCCCACTCCTAGTATCTTGACACCCTGAGAACAGCAGCAAAGAGGGAGAGAAGGAACAAGCATCAGTAGCCTGGAGACACAAAAACTGTCCGATGGCTTGCCAGAGCGTGGGGGCTGCTGCTCTGCGCCCTGCCCACCCCTAGCATGCCGAGGGCAAGATGGGCCACTTGGGAAAGCTTTGGAGAGAAAGCACATACTCCAGACCTTTCTTTCCTCTTGCTCCTCTGCTCTCCTCAAAAATCTCTTTGCACAAGCAACAGCAGAGACAACATTCCTCCCCTCCATACAGGTGTGGGGGAGTGGGTGGCAGGGAGGGGAGCAGGGGGCATTTCCAACAGTGGGCACCAAGTCCTTGGCACTCTATGGCACAGGGATGTCAGGGCCAGGCAAACCGCCAGCCTTTCAGGAGGGGAGGAACAGGACACAAGACCCACCTTGTTCTCTGCCAAGCGCTCTAGAATGTATTCTGAGACGCTGTCCCAAATGCTAACAATCTCTGGAAAGCAAGGCAAAGAGGTATCATGCGCCAAGTCAGCAAGCTCACAACCTTTCAGCACCCCGCTCCCCAGGCAGGTGGCAAGTGCAGGTGAGATGAAACGTACCGCCACCCCAAGCCAAAACACGCAAGGCGCTCCCCAGGACAGCCCTTCCGGACCTCAGCCGCAAGGACACTGCAGGGACGCCTCCGCCCACTTCTAAGCAAGGCTCCTGTCCTTTCAGGTGGCCATGCCAAAGGGCGACCCACCCGCTCGGGAAACGGGGACTAGGTTCCCACAGCAGCGAGAAGACCGTGCAGTGCCTACCCACAGGAGTCACCCACGCTCAGGGCAGCCCCAGCTGCCTCCCCTGCAGGGACCATTTTCACCTCCATTCAACGCCTGCACACACACACGCTCTGCACGGCCACCCGAGCAGCCCCAGCCCTTTCAGCCAGCTGCCAGCTCAGGGCACGCAATCCCCACTGCGAGGCAACCCACGGCTTCTGCCTGCACGTGCCCTGGAAGGCACGGGCAGAGGAAGCTCCTCAGGACAACGAGCCAGCCGGCCCGGCTGCCAAACTCACCCCTGGGCTGCCAACGGTCGAGCGGCCTGCTCTCCCGTGCCACCCACTCGCCCTGTCCAGCCCTCCCCTACAGAGCCCAGCGCTTCCATTGCCTGTCTCGCAGCTCATACCGTCTACAGCCTTACCGTAACGGTTGAGATTCCTGAGCGTTGGAAACATGTCATGCCACAGTTTCGCCATCTTCGCGCCCCCTCGCGCTCAATGGGGCCCTGTAGCAGGAGGGTGCCGAGGAAACTTCTCCTCCCAGGAGCCGCCTCCTCCTCCTCCTCTGCACTTCCCCAGGTAGGCTCCAGCGCTGTCGCGCGGCCTCCCTTCGCCCTCTCGGTGCGCTGCAAAGCAGCTCCTCCAGAGAAGAGCGGTGGCGAGAGCAGCCCCAGCACCTGCACGTGCCAAGGCCTCGCAGGGAAGTGTGGGCAGGGCTCGGGGGCCCCGTGGCGGGAGGGGAGCTGTGACTCTTGCGCCTTCTCTTCTCCCGGCTCAACAGCCCCACGCCCTCAGCCTCTCCTCGCACTGCTGGGCTCCAGCTGCCCACCAGCTCCCAGCCCGCCCCACAACGAACGGCTCCTCCAGGGCCACGCTCCCTTCCTGGTGTCCCTGCCCCCCTGCAGCTCCCCCACGGGACACAGTCCCCTCAGAGGCGCACCTCCTCTGGCATGAAGCGCCTCCTTCCAAAAGTACCTCTCCAGCCATGTCCCCAGCAACGGCTCCTTGCACGGCTCGCCTTCGCTTCCTTCTGCTTTTCTCCAGAAACACGCCTCTGCACCCTTCTCCTCACGAGTGCCCCTTCGTGTGGCCTCCTGTGGCTCCACGGAGGCCGCCCCCAGCTGCGGGATCTGCGGCCCTGCCGCCGCATGCCCCAGGCAGGGGCCGGGCCTCGGTGCCCCGCTCCTCCCTCCCTCCCTCCCTCCCTGCCTGCCTGCCTGCCTGCCTGCCTGCCTGCCCGCCCGCCCGCTGCCCCAGCGTTGGGGGAAAGCCTTGCCTGGGCCCTGGGCGGCGCTGCGGGCTCCCTGCTGTGCCCAGAGCCCCCGGCCCCGCACGGGCAGCCCCGAGCAGCACGCCCAGGTGGCACTGCTTGCTGCGCAGTAAGGACTGGTGCCAGGGACTGTCGGGGATGGGGGAGGCCCCGCTGCCCGCGGGGAGGCGGGAGGCAGGCAGCGTTGAGCCGGGGCCCGGCAGCCCACCGGGAGCTGGTGGGGGTGTGGGGCAGAGCCATAGCAAGGGAAGGGGCCAGAGTGCAGGAGGCAATCCCAGGTGCCCCTTCCCCGAGCAGAGGGGCCTGGGAGAAGGCAGGGGGTCAGGGCCGGGCCGGGGGCTGGTGGCCGGGTGCTTGGCAGCGCCATGCTGACCTGCTCATGCTAGGGCATGGCTGCTTTGCGCCGATTGCAGGCAGTGTCCCCCCGCGGAGGAGCTGGCCCCTGCTGGCTTCCCCTTGGGCCATGCAGCTGCCTGCCAGTGCTCAAGGTCCCGCCGGGGCTCCAGCGACGCTGGGAGAGGTGCCGAGGGGGCACCGGCTGCTGCTAGCAACTTCCCGGGGACCCCTGAGGCAGTGGCTGGTGCTGAGGGAAGGGCAGCGGGCAAGGAGCCGCAGGCAGCACTTGTTTGACCCATGCGTTGCCTCTGCTTGCAGGCCACACTGCCCAAGGCATTGGGACTTGAACGCGGCAGCCAGGCGAGGCAGGGCAGCTGCCGCTGAGGCAGCAGAGCCAAGCCCCAAGCCCCTCCGCTCGGTGAGGCTTGGGAAGGGCAGAGCTGGGAGAAGCTGGTGCCCCTCAAACCTCGTTCTCCCAGCAGAGCAGAGGGCACGTAAGGCAGCGCTTTCAGCCAGTGAAAATTGCTGGCTCATGCCTTCCTTTTTCAGAGGCCTGGTTTGCGCAAGGCCAGCGGTGCTGCCTGCCCACCAGTGCCCACCCAGGCTGCGGTCGGAGGAGACCTGCTCCTTGCATTGGTCCCGACCAGAGTTCGGCACCAGAAGACACAGCCCCTGAGGGGGCACCGCAGCACACAAGTGTGGCTTGGCATGCCTGGCTCACCAGCAGAAAGGGACCATGCAGACTAAGGTGGAGTCAATCAGCCAGAACGGAGCACAGAGCAACAATACAGTTGAAAACACAAAGCCTAGCTAAGTGTGTGTGAGGTTCCCCGTGGGGAGCCCCGTGATGCTTCTGGGGAGGCCTTGGGCAGGGAGGTGCCTCCTGCCGAGGCCCCCGGCAGCTGGGATGCCGGCTGCAGGGCTTTCGGCAGCTCCAGCTTCCCTCTTCCTGCCCTGCCAGGGGTGAAGGCCAGGCTGCCTGCAGGGATGGGCTACTGCCGCCCCCAGGCCTCCTGAGGAGGGGCAGTGCAGCCCCAAAACCGCCTTGCAAAGCCGGCAGCCCTGGGCGTGGGCTGAGGTGGGTGCCAGGGTGCACGCTGGAGCGCAGACTCTGGGATCCACAGGCCTCCAAGGCCAGGGCCTGCAGGGCCAGGGCAGGGATGACGAGGCTCTGGGGCTCTGACCCTGCAAGAGAGACTGCAGGAACACCTTGTGCCGGCCCTGGGCTGAGAGCAGAGGGGAGCAGGAGGCTTCGTGGCCTCCACGCCCCAAACCAACAGCAAATTTGTGCCCAAAAGCTCTCAGAGGAGGCTTCAGTCCCGGTCAGCTGCCCGTGTCCTGCACTGATTTCGTATGCTCAAACCTTGTGATGGGCAGAAGGCAACATGCTTGTACCCCAAGGCAGCCCCCTTTAGTGGCCAAGCCAAGGACCTGCTCTTAGCATCACTGCAGGAGTAACCGTCTAATTAAAGGCTTGCAATTAGCCCACCTCCAATTAGTGCACAGCAACTCAAACAAAGGGTCTTCTTAAAGGACAAGTCTCCTTAATGCAACCTAAATGGTCCTACGTTCCCTGTGCAGGGGCGACCCTTCTACATCCCCCACCGCCAAGGCTGCGGCGCGCATGGGCATGGGCATTGGCTTCAGGGTCCCAGCTCCTTCCTCAGTGGGAGGCGGCTGCTGCTGGTGGCTTCCTCCATCGCATAGTTGGGCTGACACTATTAAGCCTGCTCCTAATAGGCTCTCTTAAGGCTAATAATGTGGCATACATAGCCAACAAATGCTAGAAGGAGTCACCAAAACTAAAGCAGCACTTTAAAATGCAACTCCTACATTTAGCATCGAGGAAATAAGCCCCTCCACCTTACTCCCAATTTGACACTCTCGGGAGAGTGCTTTAGGGGATGCTAATGCGTGTTTTGCCCTTCCTTGCTCCAACACGGGTCAGGCTCAGCACAGTGGAGAGGGAAAGACTCTGGCGGGGCGGAGGGGGTGGGGTGCGAGCTTTGTGCTCGCCCAGGGCCCTGCACTGGCCCCCTCCTCTGTCCTGCCCCTGAACATCCCAGACTACGTTGGCTACAGTCGCCTGCTCCTTGCCAGGCCTTTGTGTTGACTCTGATGAGCCTTTGGGCGTTTCATGTCACTCTAGGAGCTGGAAGAGAGCCTGCCTCATGACACGGGGTTGCAAGGAGAGCCACTGGCCGTGGAAGAGGACTGCTTGCCTGGCCTCGCTCAGGAGTCCCATCCTGCCCACCCCGGGCATCTCTCTCTTTCCTGCCCGCTGACACGGTCTTTCTCCGGAGGGAAGCAGTGAGGCTACACCTCCGCACAGTGCTGGGTGGCCTGGGGAAGGCCGGGCACATGCCAAGCGGGGAGCTGGACACAGGTCTCCACCGAGTGCTGTCGGGGGGCTAGCACCGGTGCCTGGGGCACGTGTGCTCCAGGCACTTCCCAAATAAGCTCCACTGGTGCGGCCTCCTCTTCACCTGGATGTTGAGTTCCAGGGCCTCCTGCCACGCCTCCTCCAGCAGGAACAGGGCCTGCGCAGGCGTACTGCTTTCCTGCCCTTCAGCCTGCTCCTGGTTGCTGGGGAATGCAGGTGTGCGGGCATGTCCGGGTGTCCTGCCTCATTTCAGCAGGGTCACTTGCTCCTGCTGGTTCCTTCTGTGGCCCCCACCTGGCCTCACAGAGCCCCACATCCTGCCCGTCAACCCCAAGGGGGACGCAAGGCCCTCAGCTCACCCAAGAGAGAACCCCCAACCTCCCTCTGCTCGTCCACCCACCCGCCTCAGCATATAGCACGGCCCAAGGCCCATCCCTGGGCCCTGGCACTGTCACGGTCCCTCTCCTGACCACAGGACCCACTGGCGCTGGTGAGTGCCCAAGCAGTTAGGCCGCTGTCTTTTCTCCCACGGCCAGTGACTTGCAGGGCTGTGCAGGACCCAGGAGTCCTGCTGGCCTGTCCCTCCATAACGTACCAGGGGCAGGGAGTCGCAGAGCTGCACCTCGGAGGTGCTCTGGGGCCTAGCAAGTGCAGGGGACCGGAGGGGGCCTGGGAGCATGCCTGGGGCCACTGGCACATCAGGACAGGGCAGGAGCCCAGGAGGGAGAATCCAAGCACACGGGTAGCAGGCCCGGCCGGCCCTGCCGAGCTCCACTGGGTTGAAGAGCGGCCCAGCAGGGGCTGTGCAGGGCGGGGAAATGGGGACTGCTCCCCAGCCTCACAGCCCCAGCCTGCGGGGCTGAGGGGCTGCCCTGGCCCACAGGGCCCTGGCACACGCGTTTGCACATGGGAAGGGAGGCATCTGCACCTCCAGGCAGCAGTCAGCGGCTGGCAGGGTAGGGAGACTACGGGCCCTGCGGCAGATGAGCAGAGCCCGTGGGAGCACAAGGAGCAGCCAAGGGCTGACGGAGGCCCAGGGACAAGCACGGCTCATCCCAGCTTTGCCTGCCTGGAGAGCCCTGCAGCTGCAGCAAAAAGCCAGGCATCTGCGCTCCCAGGTGGCCGGCCGCACCGCTCCACCCCACAGCAACTCCCTCCTTTGCCCTTCACCCTTCCCCATGCAACCCTGAGAAGGGCTCCAGCGTCCCTGCACACCAGCCCTCAGAGCACCCCTGGGGCTGTGGGCACGTCAGGTGCAGCTGTGTCCTGGCCACCATGGTGTGCACCGTGCAGTGTCTCTGTGCGTGTGGAGAGCGCGGGCGCGTGTGCGGATGCGTGTGCAGCGTCAATGGTGTGCCGGGCTGGCGCACGTGCACTGTGCAGGTGCAGGCCTGGCTGTGCGGGAGGGTCTTGGTGAGTGAGAGGTGTGAGCTGGGTGCGTAGCCGTCCTGTGGAGGGTAATGAAGGAAGGGGCATGTGTCTGTGCGTGTGTCTGTGCGCTGTGCTGAGAACGGGTTAGGCGGTGGTGTGCATGCACGTGCACTCTGTGGCGCGCGTGCCTGCATGCTGCAGCCCATGTGTGGGCGATATTCTGTTCAGGCTCTACAAAATAACTGGAGGAGCACGTGGGTTTGTACAGCTCTTCCTTTCATCTTTCAGGAGCATGCTTCCAGACTTCGCCGCAATAGTCACGTTTCCTCTGCACCACCAGCAAGTCCTGGTCCCTTTCCCTTTGAGCCTGGAGAGTCATCCGCTGCCCAGGGCTAGGGCATGGAAAAGGAACCGTTTGGTTTCAGGCACAGGCAGAAGGGCACGGAAATGCTGCAGGCCTAGCGCAGGGCACATCTTCTGGCCTCTGCCTCTGCTGGCATTCCTATGCTTTCTCGGATGGGCGAGGGGCCCCCTGGGGTGCGAGGCAAGGACATGACCACATGACTACCACGGGCAGGTAATCAGCCTGCACAGGAGTCAGGCGCGGGATGAGACTTTGGCCCAAACTGGCATCAAAGCACACGGCAAGGCCTCCACGTGTGGAGACTTGGGGAGGCAAGGACGGAGCGTGCCTTTGGAAAAGGGAGAGCCAAAGCGTCGCTCCAGGAATCCTGTCACCTTGGGTCGCCCCCGTGTTCTGGTCCCACCTGGGAATCCTACCCCCTGAGAGCCCAACACCTGCCCCTGGGCTGGAAGGCTGCCTGCTCCCAGGCCACAGCCTCCAAAGCCTGTTGCTCTCCCTCGACGGGTGCCAGCAAAAGACCCCCCCCCTCCCCTCCTCTGGGCTCCTCCTGGGTGTGGAAGGAAGGCCAGTGCAGGGGAAGGCAAAACAGCACCCCCAGCTGGAGAAATTTACCAGAGGAAGCGCTTCTCTTGGGAATTCCTCTGCCGATTCAGCTCTACCCTCTGCTTCCACTCTTCCCGACGCGCTTGGTAAGTCTCCAAGACTTGCAGGGTGTGGCTTGCTCGTACAGAAAGCTGCCTGCAAGAGCAGGGAAAAAGTTCCCTCTCCCCTTCTGGCTGAGGCCCTCCTGCCTCTCCCCTCCACCAGCCCCTGCACACCCGCTCCCGCTGGCGGTGCCCGCAGCCTTCAACTTGCCCCATGCAGCTTGGGGCTGCCTGGCATCGGGGCCTTGCCCAAGGCATTGCCACGTCAACAGAAATCAGGGGACACCATACCCAGCCCCATGGCTCAGGAACTGCGCTTCCTCACACCTCGGACAGGTGCTGCCACTGCACCTTTCCAGGCCGGGGCCGGGGCCGGGGCCCGGGCCCGGGCCCGGGCACACTTACTCTTTGTGCAGCCGCGGCAGTCTCTCGGGCTTCCTCTTCTCTGCTCGGGGCACGAAGGCAGCAGTGCTCGCCTCTTTCCCAAGCGGGGGCCCTGGTGAGGCTGGCCGAACCTCCGGCAGTGGTTCAGCATGCCGCCAAGCCTGCGTTGGCGCCAGAGGACAACTCTGAAGCTGCTTCTCACCTCCCTCACGTGCTCTCAACTCTCAGCACGGGGAGAAGCCAGCCACTACAGGGCCTGTGCGTCCCCCCAGCACACTTGTGTCTGCTTTGCCCTCAGAAAGCCCCATGAGGAGCACAGCGCCAGGCAGGGACCCTGCACTCGTAGCCTGGCCACGCTTCACCACACTTCCCTGCTGGCCCCTCTGCTTACCTGTGCTGCCTTGTGCTGATGCCCGCAAGCAGGAATTGCAGTTCGAGGTCTGCCTTGAGCAGGTCCTTCCTGCTTGCCGTCCTCTTCCGCCTTAGAGGAGCTCTCCCGAATTGTCTGCAGCCGGCTAAAAACACACAAGCCGCGTGAGGTGACTGGAGTTCCGGATGAGGCTGTTCTGCATCTTGCGCTCACAAGCGGCTCGGGGCCAGCCTCTGCAGCACAAGGCAGTTCTGCTGGAGCATTTGGTGTAGCTGAGTCCTTGCGTTCATGTCAACAGTGAGGAAAGAAAGCCTTGAGCTGCAGCACTGGCAGCGGGCCCAGGAGGCCCTAAGGAAAGCTCGGGATGCCCCGGTGTGGGCCCTCTCTGGGTGGCACAAGGGGAAAACCAATGCCGTTTGCAGCACCCAGAGCCTGCAGAGACCACTAGCCACCTCCTGCCAAAGGCACTGAAGTCAGGGACGTGCTCAGAAAGACTCTGTTTTGGGGTGAAACGGGACTATTAGTGGGGGAGCCACTGTCGGGGAAGGAGGAAGTGTACTAGGCACACAAGCAAGCCCGGCATGCAGTTCTCTCTGGTATGTAGTTCTCTCTGGCACTCCTCCTGTGCCAGACAACCGCCACACCCCTGCCCCTGCCACCCCAGCCCAACAACCTTCGGAAGAAATTCACAGGCATTACGTCCAACCTAAAAAGCAGGGAAAACAGACCCTACTCTCTGCTGCTGGGGCAGGGGCTTCTGACTTTCACATTCCTCTGAGAAGTGCTCTCATTCCCACTGCAACCAAAGGAGGGCCCTTCACACCCATAGGGGAGCAGAAAAACACCCGCCACTGCTGCAGTACTTCTTGCATCAACGCCAGTCCCTGGGACACCACTTGACAACCTCACAGACTTCATACCCACAGAGCGTACAGAAACAGAAACAGCTCCCTCCCTCCCAGAAGCCCAAAAGCACACGGCCACCCGCATGCTTTGCTCCAAGAGCCTCACCTGGCAGCTGGCTTGTTTCCCCTGCTTTCCCATGCCTTTCCTCCCTTCCAGCTGGCCCCAGAGAACGGGGGTGGAGAAAGCCTTTCTCGAGACAGGAGGCGCCCACCACAAGCACTGCCTGGAAGTAGCAAGGCAGAGGAGGCTCCTCAGCAAGCATCGTTCTTTGTCACCATTTGAACAAGAAGGACAGGCAGCTGTGCTCCAGCATCGGACCAAAGAGCCCAATTCCCTTGGAGCTTTGCTCCCAAGCAGGTCTTAGGCCCTTGCTGGCGCACGATCGCGTCCAGCCTTTCCTTTCTGCAGGGCAGTCTTCTGCCCTAGAGTTCTGTGCTGCTTCTACTGCTTTCTCTAGCCCTTAGGCTTCAAAAAGGGGACATGGCTGGCAGGTCCTGGGGACCTCATGCTACTCTCTCCTTTGGCGTGGCTGCAGGCTGGAGGGCAGAGTGTCACACGAGAAGGGGAACAGATTCCTGCCCATCTCTAAGGCGCTCACATGCACAGACTTGCAAGCTAGAGCAGGGCCCCGAGTGCCAGGGCAAAGTGCCCCTCAGCAGTGGCAGCTGCAGTTGGAGCTGCAAAACTGCCCCGAGAGCCCCTTCCAGGAGGAGTGCCCCCAGATCTGTCGTGATGAGCAAAGAGAGGCACAGGAGAAGCAGGCCACTAGGCCAGGCACGGCATGTTAAGCTTGCCTCCAGCCCCTCCGCTGCACAGGACAAAAGGAAAACAAACACACCTCTCTCACCAGCCAGCTGGCACTTTACCTTTTCCCTCAGTCTGCTTGTTCTTCTCCCTGTCTTTTGCCGGCCCGCCTTTGGCAGCCTCCCGACACCCTCCGGAGGAAGATGCTGGTCGCACAGGCACAGGCGTGATGACCTCACCCTCACTCCTGGAAACAAGAAAGGGACGAGAGAGACGCTGACAGCAGAGCCTTGCAGAAACCTCCTCTACATGCTTGCCCTCCATCTAGAAAGAGAAAGTCACCAAAAGACTTGTTGGCCGCCCTTCACGTTGCAGTCGGACAGAGTCTACGCAAGAAACAACCCCTTCAAAGAACTCCAAGAGCACAAGGTCACCCTCAGCCTTTTCTCCAAGAGCCTCACCTGGCAGGCAACTTCCTTCCTTTGCTTTTCCACTCCTCCTGCTTTCTCCCCCCAGCACCAGGTGACGCAGGTGGCAAAGGCCTTTCTTGAGCAAGCAGGCACGCAGCAGGAGCACTCCCTGCAGGCAGGAAAGGAGAAGGCTCTGCAGAAAGCGTCTTTGGGAGCACTTGGTCCAGAAGGACAGGCAGATCTGCTCCAGCACCGCATCAAACAGCCTGATCCCCCGGGAGCCGCGCTCTCTAAGAGCTCTTGCTCCCTAGCACGTCCTTGGCACACCTTAGCAGCCTCTTAGCAGTCCACCTTAGCAGCCTCTTAGCAGTCCTCTCCAGGCAATCTTGCTCCCCACCTTCACACGCCCGGCATCCGCCAGAGAGGCAGACCCCCTCCAGCGCTGACACCTCGGGCCCAAATGTCCTAAAGCGAAAGAGGAGCTTGCGCCGGCCACCAGGGCGCAGCACCCCGGGGCAAAACTCTCCCAGGCAGCACATCCTGACCAGGGCTCCAACCACCTACCTACTGCCGAGGACCAACGGAACAAACACGCGCACACACACAAACACACGCCCGCCTGCACACCCTCCTCTCGCTCGCCAGTCACCTGTGGCCTGACCTTTTCCGTCCGCCCGCTCTTCCTCTTTCGGGCGTGTCCGGGATCCCTTGCAGGAAGAGGCCACTTGCTGCTTCTCACGGGGAAGCTTCAACTCAAATCTGGAAATGACAAGACGCCACGGTGAAGAGAAGGCACCACTTCCCCTTTGCCTCCTGCCAGCCTTGTACTCAGAAAGAAGGCCTTTTGGGGCACGTGGGGCCCTCCAGGCTCACCCAAGACATGCTTAGGTCACAAACACAGGCCCTGTATGGATCGGGTGCCTTCCACACGATGCCTTTCCTCGGCCAGCCACACACAGCACATTCGGGAACCTTGGCTTTTGGAAGCCTCACCCACAAGAAAGAGACCAGTCACAGGAAAATGTGGCCCCCATTCCTCTCTAGGCCTAAGATTGGTTAGCAGTGCCAAACACCGCCACTATTGCCTGTTCCACCCTGGGGAGACCCCCAGAGTCCCAAGTACTTGCAGACAGCAAGCTAGGAAAGAGTTGCTCCGCAGCAAGTCCTTCCTGAGGAGACAAGCTCCAGCAGGACGCTGCTACCAAGCACGAGCTGAGAAGCAAACGTACCGTGGCAACATGAAGACGCTTCTGGGACCCATGCGGAAAGCCGCGCTCCTTCTTCCTTTTACCACCAGGTGTCTCGTCCCTGGCGTCTGAAACAGACACCGAGGTACGTGAGAGCGTGCCAGCGCCATTACTGCCTTGCTCCTAAAGGCAGCAAATCTTTCTTGGGCTCAGGGAAGATGCTGCCCCTGGGACACCCTGAAACAAAGCTGTCTTTCCAAATACTAGCCCTCAACGAGGAAAGCAGAAGATGCCCAGCTCAGAGTGCAGAAGGAGGAACACCGTTGCCAGGCGCTTTGCAAGGGCGAGACTCAAGACGGTCAAGGAGGACGCTCCTTCTCTCTGCCTGCAGACATCAGGCACAGGAGAAGGCGTGTGGTTTGCCAGGGTTTCTGCAGGCTGGCGTTTGCCTCTGGAAGGTCTTGCTCTGCCCCTTCTTGGAAAGACAACTCCTGGCTCAGGCGTGCTCTTAGCCCCACAGTGTCTCCAAGCATTCACATGCTTGCATCCATCGCGTGGAAGAGCAGAAAGAGCCGGCCCTTGCTCGGCCTCTGCCCGGTGGCTAAGACCTGCGGGTGCCAACTCCCTCATGGGGGTGCAAGCAGCTGGGCAGGGCCTGATGAGGGATCTTTGGGAACACAGCCTGACCCAAAGGCCCTGGCCCTGGCCCTGGCCCTGACCCAGAGAACACGCTGGGCAGAGCCCCCCAAGACAGCAGCAGAGAGAAGGAAGAGACAGGCCCGGGAACCAGTGGCTGGGCTACAGCCTTCTTGCATCTCTCTGAGCAAATCTGCTGGCCCTCTGCAGGAGCGAGCCCTTCAGCTCTGACTGCTTTCACATCGCAGCTGCCTAAGGACACCTGGCAGCTTGCGCTCAAGGACAGGGCCCCACGAGAGAGCTGGGGAAGGGCGTTGGGCTGGCGCAAGGACATGCCAAGCAGCGGGCGGATGCACGCGTGGCCCAGAAGAGCCTCGCTCATGCCGCAAGGGCCTCCAGGGGCCCTGGGAAGGCCTGATTAGCGCCAGAGTCATCGACTTACCCCCAGCAGAGCTTCTAGCAGCTTTCCAGTGCCATCCATGCTGAGGAGGAAGTCATCATAAAACCTCATTGTCACTTCCTTCTTCCGAACAGAAAGAATGCCAATGCCCTTGAAGACAAAGTCCACGTCCTGTCTTTTTGACATGGCCCAGAAGAACGCCATCGCGGTCTCATGTATGGAACACTGCACCGTTGTCAAAGGCATGCGGGCACACACGGAGAGATTCTTGTACTGCAGAGGGACTATTCTTACGTCACCTAGACCGCAGCAAAAGACGAACAACGTCACCTCGGCAGCAGGCTCCAAGAACAAGGGGACAAGACTTTCTGGCAAGACGCTGCTGCTACAGAGCAGCCTCTTGAATCCCCTGCTGCAGCGCCTAGGAGCGGTTTATGGAGTCCCTCCTGGGAAGAGGCCGAGCACTCTGCAAACTCACGGGCTCAGGGGGGCAGCAGTCATTTGGCCAGGGCAGGAAGCAAAAGAAGAAAACTAACCATCCCGTAGGAACCCTTGACCGGAGGGCAGGACAAGGCGGGCAGATGGGTGCAGGGCCCACGACAAAGGGCCCGGCGCCACGCCATTGTGCCCTCTGGCTAAGCCGATGCCACGTCGATAGATACAAGGGCGAAGCAAAGTGCAAGGACGGCACCGCCGCCCGTAAGGACCATTCGGCCCCTCTGGCCCTTGGTAGCCAGCAAAAGTCTCCCTGCGCTGCTGGGGCCAGCGGCCTATCCCTCCCACGCACCCCGCTGCAGGCGTATTACTAGCAAAGCACACCCGGGGGCCCCTCTGAGCACCTGCTCCTGGCTGGCCTGTCCAGCTCAAACAAGCCAAAGTTGCTCTCAGGCCACTTTGAGGCGTTCAGCCACGTCTTCAGAGCAGTTGGCCTGCCCCTCAAGCTTGGGGCAAGGGCAGGCAAAGGTTTTTAACCTGTCTTCTTACCAGGAATGTCTTCTTGAGCGCCCCTGGCCTGGTATTCCTGGGCAACAACCTCCGAAATACGAAACATGGGTCTCCGAACGATCGAAAGCTCCCCGTTCACGGAGCACTCGGAGTGCTGAAGAACATAGAACACCCCCACTCCTAGTATCTTGACACCCTGAGAACAGCAGCAAAGAGGGAGAGAAGGAACAAGCATCAGTAGCCTGGAGACACAAAAACTGTCCGATGGCTTGCCAGAGCGTGGGGGCTGCTGCTCTGCGCCCTGCCCACCCCTAGCATGCCGAGGGCAAGATGGGCCACTTGGGAAAGCTTTGGAGAGAAAGCACATACTCCAGACCTTTCTTTCCTCTTGCTCCTCTGCTCTCCTCAAAAATCTCTTTGCACAAGCAACAGCAGAGACAACATTCCTCCCCTCCATACAGGTGTGGGGGAGTGGGTGGCAGGGAGGGGAGCAGGGGGCATTTCCAACAGTGGGCACCAAGTCCTTGGCACTCTATGGCACAGGGATGTCAGGGCCAGGCAAACCGCCAGCCTTTCAGGAGGGGAGGAACAGGACACAAGACCCACCTTGTTCTCTGCCAAGCGCTCTAGAATGTATTCTGAGACGCTGTCCCAAATGCTAACAATCTCTGGAAAGCAAGGCAAAGAGGTATCATGCGCCAAGTCAGCAAGCTCACAACCTTTCAGCACCCCGCTCCCCAGGCAGGTGGCAAGTGCAGGTGAGATGAAACGTACCGCCACCCCAAGCCAAAACACGCAAGGCGCTCCCCAGGACAGCCCTTCCGGACCTCAGCCGCAAGGACACTGCAGGGACGCCTCCGCCCACTTCTAAGCAAGGCTCCTGTCCTTTCAGGTGGCCATGCCAAAGGGCGACCCACCCGCTCGGGAAACGGGGACTAGGTTCCCACAGCAGCGAGAAGACCGTGCAGTGCCTACCCACAGGAGTCACCCACGCTCAGGGCAGCCCCAGCTGCCTCCCCTGCAGGGACCATTTTCACCTCCATTCAACGCCTGCACACACACACGCTCTGCACGGCCACCCGAGCAGCCCCAGCCCTTTCAGCCAGCTGCCAGCTCAGGGCACGCAATCCCCACTGCGAGGCAACCCACGGCTTCTGCCTGCACGTGCCCTGGAAGGCACGGGCAGAGGAAGCTCCTCAGGACAACGAGCCAGCCGGCCCGGCTGCCAAACTCACCCCTGGGCTGCCAACGGTCGAGCGGCCTGCTCTCCCGTGCCACCCACTCGCCCTGTCCAGCCCTCCCCTACAGAGCCCAGCGCTTCCATTGCCTGTCTCGCAGCTCATACCGTCTACAGCCTTACCGTAACGGTTGAGATTCCTGAGCGTTGGAAACATGTCATGCCACAGTTTCGCCATCTTCGCGCCCCCTCGCGCTCAATGGGGCCCTGTAGCAGGAGGGTGCCGAGGAAACTTCTCCTCCCAGGAGCCGCCTCCTCCTCCTCCTCTGCACTTCCCCAGGTAGGCTCCAGCGCTGTCGCGCGGCCTCCCTTCGCCCTCTCGGTGCGCTGCAAAGCAGCTCCTCCAGAGAAGAGCGGTGGCGAGAGCAGCCCCAGCACCTGCACGTGCCAAGGCCTCGCAGGGAAGTGTGGGCAGGGCTCGGGGGCCCCGTGGCGGGAGGGGAGCTGTGACTCTTGCGCCTTCTCTTCTCCCGGCTCAACAGCCCCACGCCCTCAGCCTCTCCTCGCACTGCTGGGCTCCAGCTGCCCACCAGCTCCCAGCCCGCCCCACAACGAACGGCTCCTCCAGGGCCACGCTCCCTTCCTGGTGTCCCTGCCCCCCTGCAGCTCCCCCACGGGACACAGTCCCCTCAGAGGCGCACCTCCTCTGGCATGAAGCGCCTCCTTCCAAAAGTACCTCTCCAGCCATGTCCCCAGCAACGGCTCCTTGCACGGCTCGCCTTCGCTTCCTTCTGCTTTTCTCCAGAAACACGCCTCTGCACCCTTCTCCTCACGAGTGCCCCTTCGTGTGGCCTCCTGTGGCTCCACGGAGGCCGCCCCCAGCTGCGGGATCTGCGGCCCTGCCGCCGCATGCCCCAGGCAGGGGCCGGGCCTCGGTGCCCCGCTCCTCCCTCCCTCCCTCCCTCCCTCCCTCCCTGCCTGCCTGCCTGCCTGCCTGCCTGCCTGCCCGCCCGCCCGCTGCCCCAGCGTTGGGGGAAAGCCTTGCCTGGGCCCTGGGCGGCGCTGCGGGCTCCCTGCTGTGCCCAGAGCCCCCGGCCCCGCACGGGCAGCCCCGAGCAGCACGCCCAGGTGGCACTGCTTGCTGCGCAGTAAGGACTGGTGCCAGGGACTGTCGGGGATGGGGGAGGCCCCGCTGCCCGCGGGGAGGCGGGAGGCAGGCAGCGTTGAGCCGGGGCCCGGCAGCCCACCGGGAGCTGGTGGGGGTGTGGGGCAGAGCCATAGCAAGGGAAGGGGCCAGAGTGCAGGAGGCAATCCCAGGTGCCCCTTCCCCGAGCAGAGGGGCCTGGGAGAAGGCAGGGGGTCAGGGCCGGGCCGGGGGCTGGTGGCCGGGTGCTTGGCAGCGCCATGCTGACCTGCTCATGCCAGGGCATGGCTGCTTTGCGCCAATTGCAGGCAGTGTCCCCCCGCGGAGGAGCTGGCCCCTGCTGGCTTCCCCTTGGGCCATGCAGTTTGACCCATGCGTTGCCTATGCTTGCAGGCCACACAGCCCAAGGCATTGGGACTTGAACGCGGCAGCCAGGCGAGGCAGGGCAGCTGCTGCTGAGGCAGCAGAGCCAAGCCCCAAGCCCCTCCGCTCGGTGAGGCTTGGGAAGGGCAGAGCTGGGAGAAGCTGGTGCCCCTCAAACCTCGTTCTCCCAGCAGAGCAGAGGGCACGTAAGGCAGCGCTTTCAGCCAGTGAAAATTGCTGGCTCATGCCTTCCTTTTTCAGAGGCCTGGTTTGCGCAAGGCCAGCAGTGCTGCCTGCCCACCAGTGCCCACCCAGGCTGCGGTCGGAGGAGACCTGCTCCTTGCATTGGTCCCGACCAGAGTTCGGCACCAGAAGACACAGCCCCTGAGGGGGCACCGCAGCACACAAGTGTGGCTTGGCATGCCTGGCTCACCAGCAGAAAGGGACCATGCAGACTAAGGTGGAGTCAATCAGCCAGAACGGAGCACAGAGCAACAATACAGTTGAAAACACAAAGCCTAGCTAAGTGTGTGTGAGGTTCCCCGTGGGGAGCCCCGTGATGCTTCTGGGGAGGCCTTGGGCAGGGAGGTGCCTCCTGCCGAGGCCCCCGGCAGCTGGGATGCCGGCTGCAGGGCTTTCGGCAGCTCCAGCTTCCCTCTTCCTGCCCTGCCAGGGGTGAAGGCCAGGCTGCCTGCAGGGATGGGCTACTGCCGCCCCCAGGCCTCCTGAGGAGGGGCAGTGCAGCCCCAAAACCGCCTTGCAAAGCCGGCAGCCCTGGGCGTGGGCTGAGGTGGGTGCCAGGGTGCACGCTGGAGCGCAGACTCTGGGATCCACAGGCCTCCAAGGCCAGGGCCTGCAGGGCCAGGGCAGGGATGACGAGGCTCTGGGGCTCTGACCCTGCAAGAGAGACCGCAGGAACACCTTGTGCCGGCCCTGGGCTGAGAGCAGAGGGGAGCAGGAGGCTTCGTGGCCTCCACGCCCCAAACCAACAGCAAATTTGTGCCCAAAAGCTCTCAGAGGAGGCTTCAGTCCCGGTCAGCTGCCCGTGTCCTGCACTGATTTCGTATGCTCAAACCTTGTGATGGGCAGAAGGCAACATGCTTGTACCCCAAGGCAGCCCCCTTTAGTGGCCAAGCCAAGGACCTGCTCTTAGCATCACTGCAGGAGTAACCGTCTAATTAAAGGCTTGCAATTAGCCCACCTCCAATTAGTGCACAGCAACTCAAACAAAGGGTCTTCTTAAAGGACAAGTCTCCTTAATGCAACCTAAATGGTCCTACGTTCCCTGTGCAGGGGCGACCCTTCTAAATCCCCCACCGCCAAGGCTGTGGCGCGCATGGGCATGGGCATGGGCATTGGCTTCAGGGTCCCAGCTCCTTCCTCAGTGGGAGGCGGCTGCTGCTGGTGGCTTCCTCCATCGCATAGTTGGGCTGACACTATTAAGCCTGCTCCTAATAGGCTCTCTTAAGGCTAATAATGTGGCATACATAGCCAACAAATGCTAGAAGGAGTCACCAAAACTAAAGCAGCACTTTAAAATGCAACTCCTACATTTAGCATCGAGGAAATAAGCCCCTCCACCTTACTCCCAATTTGACACTCTCGGGAGAGTGCTTTAGGGGATGCTAATGCGTGTTTTGCCCTTCCTTGCTCCAACACGGGTCAGGCTCAGCACAGTGGAGAGGGAAAGACTCTGGCGGGGCGGAGGGGGTGGGGTGCGAGCTTTGTGCTCGCCCAGGGCCCTGCACTGGCCCCCTCCTCTGTCCTGCCCCTGAACATCCCAGACTACGTTGGCTACAGTCGCCTGCTCCTTGCCAGGCCTTTGTGTTGACTCTGATGAGCCTTTGGGCGTTTCATGTCACTCTAGGAGCTGGAAGAGAGCCTGCCTCATGACACGGGGTTGCAAGGAGAGCCACTGGCCGTGGAAGAGGACTGCTTGCCTGGCCTCGCTCAGGAGTCCCATCCTGCCCACCCCGGGCATCTCTCTCTTTCCTGCCCGCTGACACGGTCTTTCTCCGGAGGGAAGCAGTGAGGCTACACCTCCGCACAGTGCTGGGTGGCCTGGGGAAGGCCGGGCACATGCCAAGCGGGGAGCTGGACACAGGTCTCCAGCGAGTGCTGTCGGGGGGCTGGCACCGGTGCCTGGGGCACGTGTGCTCCAGGCACTTCCCAAATAAGCTCCACTGGTGCGGCCTCCTCTTCACCTGGATGTTGAGTTCCAGGGCCTCCTGCCACGCCTCCTCCAGCAGGAACAGGGCCTGCGCAGGCGTACTGCTTTCCTGCCCTTCAGCCTGCTCCTGGTTGCTGGGGAATGCAGGTGTGCGGGCATGTCCGGGTGTCCTGCCTCATTTCAGCAGGGTCACTTGCTCCTGCTGGTTCCTTCTGTGGCCCCACCTGGCCTCACAGAGCCCCACATCCTGCCCGTCAACCCCAAGGGGGACGCAAGGCCCTCAGCTCACCCAAGAGAGAACCCCCAACCTCCCTCTGCTCGTCCACCCACCCGCCTCAGCATATAGCACGGCCCAAGGCCCATCCCTGGGCCCTGGCACTGTCACGGTCCCTCTCCTGACCACAGGACCCACTGGCGCTGGTGAGTGCCCGAGCAGTTAGGCCGCTGTCTTTTCTCCCACGGCCAGTGACTTGCAGGGCTGTGCAGGACCCAGGAGTCCTGCTGGCCTGTCCCTCCATAACGTACCAGGGGCAGGGAGTCGCAGAGCTGCACCTCGGAGGTGCTCTGGGGCCTAGCAAGTGCAGGGGACCGGAGGGGGCCTGGGAGCATGCCTGGGGCCACTGGCACATCAGGACAGGGCAGGAGCCCAGGAGGGAGAATCCAAGCACACGGGTAGCAGGCCCGGCCGGCCCTGCCGAGCTCCACTGGGTTGAAGAGCGGCCCAGCAGGGGCTGTGCAGGGCGGGGAAATGGGGACTGCTCCCCAGCCTCACAGCCCCAGCCTGCGGGGCTGAGGGGCTGCCCTGGCCCACAGGGCCCTGGCACACGCGTTTGCACATGGGAAGGGAGGCATCTGCACCTCCAGGCAGCAGTCAGCGGCTGGCAGGGTAGGGAGACTACGGGCCCTGCGGCAGATGAGCAGAGCCCGTGGGAGCACAAGGAGCAGCCAAGGGCTGACGGAGGCCCAGGGACAAGCACGGCTCATCCCAGCTTTGCCTGCCTGGAGAGCCCTGCAGCTGCAGCAAAAAGCCAGGCATCTGCACTCCCAGGTGGCCGGCCGCACCGCTCCACCCCACAGCAACTCCCTCCTTTGCCCTTCACCCTTCCCCATGCAACCCTGAGAAGGGCTCCAGCGTCCCTGCACACCAGCCCTCAGAGCACCCCTGGGGCTGTGGGCACGTCAGGTGCAGCTGTGTCCTGGCCACCATGGTGTGCACCGTGCAGTGTCTCTGTGCGTGTGGAGAGCGCGGGCGCGTGTGCGGATGCGTGTGCAGCGTCAATGGTGTGCCGGGCTGGCGCACGTGCACTGTGCAGGTGCAGGCCTGGCTGTGCGGGAGTGAGAGGTGTGAGCTGTGTGCGTAGCCGTCCTGTGGAGGGTAATGAAGGAAGGGGCATGTGTCTGTGCGTGTGTCTGTGCGCTGTGCTGAGAACGGGTTAGGCGGTGGTGTGCATGCACGTGCACTCTGTGGCGCGCGTGCCTGCATGCTGCGGCCCGTGTGTGGGCGATATTCTGTTCAGGCTCTACAAAATAACTGGAGGAGCACATGGGTTTGTACAGCTCTTCCTTTCATCTTTCAGGAGCACGCTTCCAGACTTCGCCGCAATAGTCACGTTTCCTCTGCACCACCAGCAAGTCCTGGTCCCTTTCCCTTTGAGCCTGGAGAGTCATCCGCTGCCCAGGGCTAGGGCATGGAAAAGGAACCGTTTGGTTTCAGGCACAGGCAGAAGGGCACGGAAATGCTGCAGGCCTAGCGCAGGGCACATCTTCTGGCCTCTGCCTCTGCTGGCATTCCTATGCTTTCTCGGATGGGCGAGGGGCCCCCTGGGGTGCGAGGCAAGGACATGACCACATGACTACCACGGGCAGGTAATCAGCCTGCACAGGAGTCAGGCGCGGGATGAGACTTTGGCCCAAACTGGCATCAAAGCACAGGGCAAGGCCTCCACGTGTGGAGACTTGGGGAGGCAAGGACGGAGCGTGCCTTTGGAAAAGGGAGAGCCAAAGCGTCGCTCCAGGAATCCTGTCACCTTGGGTCGCCCCCGTGTTCTGGTCCCACCTGGGAATCCTACCCCTGAGAGCCCAACACCTGCCCCTGGGCTGGAAGGCTGCCTGCTCCCAGGCCACAGCCTCCAAAGCCTGTTGCTCTCCCTCGACGGGTGCCAGCAAAAGACCCCCCCCCTCCCCTCCTCTGGGCTGCTCCTGGGTGTGGAAGGAAGGCCAGTGCAGGGGAAGGCAAAACAGCACCCCCAGCTGGAGAAATTTACCAGAGGAAGCGCTTCTCTTGGGAATTCCTCTGCCGATTCAGCTCTACCCTCTGCTTCCACTCTTCCCGACGCGCTTGGTAAGTCTCCAAGACTTGCAGGGTGTGGCTTGCTCGTACAGAAAGCTGCCTGCAAGAGCAGGGAAAAAGTTCCCTCTCCCCTTCTGGCTGAGGCCCTCCTGCCTCTCCCCTCCACCAGCCCCTGCACACCCGCTCCCGCTGGCGGTGCCCGCAGCCTTCAACTTGCCCCATGCAGCTTGGGGCTGCCTGGCATCGGGGCCTTGCCCAAGGCATTGCCACGTCAACAGAAATCAGGGGACACCATACCCAGCCCCATGGCTCAGGAACTGCGCTTCCTCACACCTCGGACAGGTGCTGCCACTGCACCTTTCCAGGCCGGGGCTGGGGCTGGGGCCCGGGCCCGGGCCCGGGCACACTTACTCTTTGTGCAGCCGCGGCAGTCTCTCGGGCTTCCTCTTCTCTGCTCGGGGCACGAAGGCAGCAGTGCTCGCCTCTTTCCCAAGCGGGGGCCCTGGTGAGGCTGGCCGAACCTCCGGCAGTGGTTCAGCATGCCGCCAAGCCTGCGTTGGCGCCAGAGGACAACTCTGAAGCTGCTTCTCACCTCCCTCACGTGCTCTCAACTCTCAGCACGGGGAGAAGCCAGCCACTACAGGGCCTGTGCGTCCCCCCAGCACACTTGTGTCTGCTTTGCCCTCAGAAAGCCCCATGAGGAGCACAGCGCCAGGCAGGGACCCTGCACTCGTAGCCTGGCCACGCTTCACCACACTTCCCTGCTGGCCCCTCTGCTTACCTGTGCTGCCTTGTGCTGATGCCCGCAAGCAGGAATTGCAGTTCGAGGTCTGCCTTGAGCAGGTCCTTCCTGCTTGCCGTCCTCTTCCGCCTTAGAGGAGCTCTCCCGAATTGTCTGCAGCCGGCTAAAAACACACAAGCCGCGTGAGCTGATTGGAGTTCCGGGTGAGGCTGTTCTGCATCTTGCGCTCACAAGCGGCTCGGGGCCAGCCTCTGCAGCACAAGGCAGTTCTGCTGGAGCATTTGGTGTAGCTGAGTCCTTGCGTTCATGTCAACAGTGAGGAAAGAAAGCCTTGAGCTGCAGCACTGGCAGCGGGCCCAGGAGGCCCTAAGGAAAGCTCGGGATGCCCCGGTGTGGGCCCTCTCTGGGTGGCACAAGGGGAAAACCAATGCCGTTTGCAGCACCCAGAGCCTGCAGAGACCACTAGCCACCTCCTGCCAAAGGCACTGAAGTCAGGGACGTGCTCAGAAAGACTCTGTTTTGGGGTGAAACGGGACTATTAGTGGGGGAGCCACTGTCGGGGAAGGAGGAAGTGTACTAGGCACACAAGCAAGCCCGGCATGCAGTTCTCTCTGGTATGTAGTTCTCTCTGGCACTCCTCCTGTGCCAGACAACCGCCACACCCCTGCCCCTGCCACCCCAGCCCAACAACCTTCGGAAGAAATTCACAGGCATTACGTCCAACCTAAAAAGCAGGGAAAACAGACCCTACTCTCTGCTGCTGGGGCAGGGGCTTCTGACTTTCACATTCCTCTGAGAAGTGCTCTCATTCCCACTGCAACCAAAGGAGGGCCCTTCACACCCATAGGGGAGCAGAAAAACACCCGCCACTGCTGCAGTACTTCTTGCATCAACGCCAGTCCCTGGGACACCACTTGACAACCTCACAGACTTCATACCCACAGAGCGTACAGAAACAGAAACAGCTCCCTCCCTCCCAGAAGCCCAAAAGCACACGGCCACCCGCATGCTTTGCTCCAAGAGCCTCACCTGGCAGCTGGCTTGTTTCCCCTGCTTTCCCATGCCTTTCCTCCCTTCCAGCTGGCCCCAGAGAACGGGGGTGGAGAAAGCCTTTCTCGAGACAGGAGGCGCCCACCACAAGCACTGCCTGGAAGTAGCAAGGCAGAGGAGGCTCCTCAGCAAGCATCGTTCTTTGTCACCATTTGAACAAGAAGGACAGGCAGCTGTGCTCCAGCATCGGACCAAAGAGCCCAATTCCCTTGGAGCTTTGCTCCCAAGCAGGTCTTAGGCCCTTGCTGGCGCACGATCGCGTCCAGCCTTTCCTTTCTGCAGGGCAGTCTTCTGCCCTAGAGTTCTGTGCTGCTTCTACTGCTTTCTCTAGCCCTTAGGCTTCAAAAAGGGGACATGGCTGGCAGGTCCTGGGGACCTCATGCTACTCTCTCCTTTGGCGTGGCTGCAGGCTGGAGGGCAGAGTGTCACACGAGAAGGGGAACAGATTCCTGCCCATCTCTAAGGCGCTCACATGCACAGACTTGCAAGCTAGAGCAGGGCCCCGAGTGCCAGGGCAAAGTGCCCCTCAGCAGTGGCAGCTGCAGTTGGAGCTGCACAACTGCCCCGAGAGCCCCTTCCAGGAGGAGTGCCCCCAGATCTGTCGTGATGAGCAAAGAGAGGCACAGGAGAAGCAGGCCACTAGGCCAGGCACGGCATGTTAAGCTTGCCTCCAGCCCCTCCGCTGCACAGGACAAAAGGAAAACAAACACACCTCTCTCACCAGCCAGCTGGCACTTTACCTTTTCCCTCAGTCTGCTTGTTCTGCTCCCTGTCTTTTGCCGGCCCGCCTTTGGCAGCCTCCCGACACCCTCCGGAGGAAGATGCTGGTCGCACAGGCACAGGCGTGATGACCTCACCCTCACTCCTGGAAACAAGAAAGGGACGAGAGAGACGCTGACAGCAGAGCCTTGCAGAAACCTCCTCTACATGCTTGCCCTCCATCTAGAAAGAGAAAGTCACCAAAAGACTTGTTGGCCGCCCTTCACGTTGCAGTCGGACAGAGTCTACGCAAGAAACAACCCCTTCAAAGAACTCCAAGAGCACAAGGTCACCCTCAGCCTTTTCTCCAAGAGCCTCACCTGGCAGGCAACTTCCTTCCTTTGCTTTTCCACTCCTCCTGCTTTCTCCCCCCAGCACCAGGTGACGCAGGTGGCAAAGGCCTTTCTTGAGCAAGCAGGCACGCAGCAGGAGCACTCCCTGCAGGCAGGAAAGGAGAAGGCTCTGCAGAAAGCGTCTTTGGGAGCACTTGGTCCAGAAGGACAGGCAGATCTGCTCCAGCACCGCATCAAACAGCCTGATCCCCCGGGAGCCGCGCTCTCTAAGAGCTCTTGCTCCCTAGCACGTCCTTGGCACACCTTAGCAGCCTCTTAGCAGTCCACCTTAGCAGCCTCTTAGCAGTCCTCTCCAGGCAATCTTGCTCCCCACCTTCACACGCCCGGCATCCGCCAGAGAGGCAGACCCCCTCCAGCGCTGACACCTCGGGCCCAAATGTCCTAAAGCGAAAGAGGAGCTTGCGCCGGCCACCAGGGCGCAGCACCCCGGGGCAAAACTCTCCCAGGCAGCACATCCTGACCAGGGCTCCAACCACCTACCTACTGCCGAGGACCAACGGAACAAACACGCGCACACACACAAACACACGCCCGCCTGCACACCCTCCTCTCGCTCGCCAGTCACCTGTGGCCTGACCTTTTCCGTCCGCCCGCTCTTCCTCTTTCGGGCGTGTCCGGGATCCCTTGCAGGAAGAGGCCACTTGCTGCTTCTCACGGGGAAGCTTCAACTCAAATCTGGAAATGACATGCTTAGGTCACAAACACAGGCCCTGTATGGATCGGGTGCCTTCCACACGATGCCTTTCCTCGGCCAGCCACACACAGCACATTCGGGAACCTTGGCTTTTGGAAGCCTCACCCACAAGAAGGAGACCAGTCACAGGAAAATGTGGCCCCCATTCCTCTCTAGGCCTAAGATTGGTTAGCAGTGCCAAACACCGCCACTATTGCCTGTTCCACCCTGGGGAGACCCCCAGAGTCCCAAGTACTTGCAGACAGCAAGCTAGGAAAGAGTTGCTCCGCAGCAAGTCCTTCCTGAGGAGACAAGCTCCAGCAGGACGCTGCTACCAAGCACGAGCTGAGAAGCAAACGTACCGTGGCAACATGAAGACGCTTCTGGGACCCATGCGGAAAGCCGCGCTCCTTCTTCCTTTTACCACCAGGTGTCTCGTCCCTGGCGTCTGAAACAGACACCGAGGTACGTGAGAGCGTGCCAGCGCCATTACTGCCTTGCTCCTAAAGGCAGCAAATCTTTCTTGGGCTCAGGGAAGATGCTGCCCCTGGGACACCCTGAAACAAAGCTGTCTTTCCAAATACTAGCCCTCAACGAGGAAAGCAGAAGATGCCCAGCTCAGAGTGCAGAAGGAGGAACACCGTTGCCAGGCGCTTTGCAAGGGCGAGACTCAAGACGGTCAAGGAGGACGCTCCTTCTCTCTGCCTGCAGACATCAGGCACAGGAGAAGGCGTGTGGTTCGCCAGGGTTTCTGCAGGCTGGCGTTTGCCTCTGGAAGGTCTTGCTCTGCCCCTTCTTGGAAAGACAACTCCTGGCTCAGGCGTGCTCTTAGCCCCACAGTGTCTCCAAGCATTCACATGCTTGCATCCATCGCGTGGAAGAGCAGAAAGAGCCGGCCCTTGCTCGGCCTCTGCCCGGTGGCTAAGACCTGCGGGTGCCAACTCCCTCATGGGGGTGCAAGCAGCTGGGCAGGGCCTGATGAGGGATCTTTGGGAACACAGCCTGACCCAAAGGCCCTGGCCCTGGCCCAGAGAACACGCTGGGCAGAGCCCCCCAAGACAGCAGCAGAGAGAAGGAAGAGACAGGCCCGGGAACCAGTGGCTGGGCTACAGCCTTCTTGCATCTCTCTGAGCAAATCTGCTGGCCCTCTGCAGGAGCGAGCCCTTCAGCTCTGACTGCTTTCACATCGCAGCTGCCTAAGGACACCTGGCAGCTTGCGCTCAAGGACAGGGCCCCACGAGAGAGCTGGGGAAGGGCGTTGGGCTGGCGCAAGGACATGCCAAGCAGCGGGCGGATGCACGCGTGGCCCAGAAGAGCCTCGCTCATGCCGCAAGGGCCTCCAGGGGCCCTGGGAAGGCCTGATTAGCGCCAGAGTCATCGACTTACCCCCAGCAGAGCTTCTAGCAGCTTTCCAGTGCCATCCATGCTGAGGAGGAAGTCATCATAAAACCTCATTGTCACTTCCTTCTTCCGAACAGAAAGAATGCCAATGCCCTTGAAGACAAAGTCCACGTCCTGTCTTTTTGACATGGCCCAGAAGAACGCCATCGCGGTCTCATGTATGGAACACTGCACCGTTGTCAAAGGCATGCGGGCACACACGGAGAGATTCTTGTACTGCAGAGGGACTATTCTTACGTCACCTAGACCGCAGCAAAAGACGAACAACGTCACCTCGGCAGCAGGCTCCAAGAACAAGGGGACAAGACTTTCTGGCAAGACGCTGCTGCTACAGAGCAGCCTCTTGAATCCCCTGCTGCAGCGCCTAGGAGCGGTTTATGGAGTCCCTCCTGGGAAGAGGCCGAGCACTCTGCAAACTCACGGGCTCAGGGGGGCAGCAGTCATTTGGCCAGGGCAGGAAGCAAAAGAAGAAAACTAACCATCCCGTAGGAACCCTTGACCGGAGGGCAGGACAAGGCGGGCAGATGGGTGCAGGGCCCACGACAAAGGGCCCGGCGCCACGCCATTGTGCCCTCTGGCTAAGCCGATGCCACGTCGATAGATACAAGGGCGAAGCAAAGTGCAAGGACGGCACCGCCGCCCGTAAGGACCATTCGGCCCCTCTGGCCCTTGGTAGCCAGCAAAAGTCTCCCTGCGCTGCTGGGGCCAGCGGCCTATCCCTCCCACGCACCCCGCTGCAGGCGTATTACTAGCAAAGCACACCCGGGGGCCCCTCTGAGCACCTGCTCCTGGCTGGCCTGTCCAGCTCAAACAAGCCAAAGTTGCTCTCAGGCCACTTTGAGGCGTTCAGCCACGTCTTCAGAGCAGTTGGCCTGCCCCTCAAGCTTGGGGCAAGGGCAGGCAAAGGTTTTTAACCTGTCTTCTTACCAGGAATGTCTTCTTGAGCGCCCCTGGCCTGGTATTCCTGGGCAACAACCTCCGAAATACGAAACATGGGTCTCCGAACGATCGAAAGCTCCCCGTTCACGGAGCACTCGGAGTGCTTCAGAACATAGAACACCCCCACTCCTAGTATCTTGACACCCTGAGAACAGCAGCAAAGAGGGAGAGAAGGAACAAGCATCAGTAGCCTGGAGACACAAAAACTGTCCGATGGCTTGCCAGAGCGTGGGGGCTGCTGCTCTGCGCCCTGCCCACCCCTAGCATGCCGAGGGCAAGATGGGCCACTTGGGAAAGCTTTGGAGAGAAAGCACATACTCCAGACCTTTCTTTCCTCTTGCTCCTCTGCTCTCCTCAAAAATCTCTTTGCACAAGCAACAGCAGAGACAACATTCCTCCCCTCCATACAGGTGTGGGGGAGTGGGTGGCAGGGAGGGGAGCAGGGGGCATTTCCAACAGTGGGCACCAAGTCCTTGGCACTCTATGGCACAGGGATGTCAGGGCCAGGCAAACCGCCAGCCTTTCAGGAGGGGAGGAACAGGACACAAGACCCACCTTGTTCTCTGCCAAGCGCTCTAGAATGTATTCTGAGACGCTGTCCCAAATGCTAACAATCTCTGGAAAGCAAGGCAAAGAGGTATCATGCGCCAAGTCAGCAAGCTCACAACCTTTCAGCACCCCGCTCCCCAGGCAGGTGGCAAGTGCAGGTGAGATGAAACGTACCGCCACCCCAAGCCAAAACACGCAAGGCGCTCCCCAGGACAGCCCTTCCGGACCTCAGCCGCAAGGACACTGCAGGGACGCCTCCGCCCACTTCTAAGCAAGGCTCCTGTCCTTTCAGGTGGCCATGCCAAAGGGCGACCCACCCGCTCGGGAAACGGGGACTAGGTTCCCACAGCAGCGAGAAGACCGTGCAGTGCCTACCCACAGGAGTCACCCACGCTCAGGGCAGCCCCAGCTGCCTCCCCTGCAGGGACCATTTTCACCTCCATTCAACGCCTGCACACACACACGCTCTGCACGGCCACCCGAGCAGCCCCAGCCCTTTCAGCCAGCTGCCAGCTCAGGGCACGCAATCCCCACTGCGAGGCAACCCACGGCTTCTGCCTGCACGTGCCCTGGAAGGCACGGGCAGAGGAAGCTCCTCAGGACAACGAGCCAGCCGGCCCGGCTGCCAAACTCACCCCTGGGCTGCCAACGGTCGAGCGGCCTGCTCTCCCGTGCCACCCACTCGCCCTGTCCAGCCCTCCCCTACAGAGCCCAGCGCTTCCATTGCCTGTCTCGCAGCTCATACCGTCTACAGCCTTACCGTAACGGTTGAGATTCCTGAGCGTTGGAAACATGTCATGCCACAGTTTCGCCATCTTCGCGCCCCCTCGCGCTCAATGGGGCCCTGTAGCAGGAGGGTGACGAGGAAACTTCTCCTCCCAGGAGCCGCCTCCTCCTCCTCCTCTGCACTTCCCCAGGTAGGCTCCAGCGCTGTCGCGCGGCCTCCCTTCGCCCTCTCGGTGCGCTGCAAAGCAGCTCCTCCAGAGAAGAGCGGTGGCGAGAGCAGCCCCAGCACCTGCACGTGCCAAGGCCTCGCAGGGAAGTGTGGGCAGGGCTCGGGGGCCCCGTGGCGGGAGGGGAGCTGTGACTCTTGCGCCTTCTCTTCTCCCGGCTCAACAGCCCCACGCCCTCAGCCTCTCCTCGCACTGCTGGGCTCCAGCTGCCCACCAGCTCCCAGCCCGCCCCACAACGAACGGCTCCTCCAGGGCCACGCTCCCTTCCTGGTGTCCCTGCCCCCCTGCAGCTCCCCCACGGGACACAGTCCCCTCAGAGGCGCACCTCCTCTGGCATGAAGCGCCTCCTTCCAAAAGTACCTCTCCAGCCATGTCCCCAGCAACGGCTCCTTGCACGGCTCGCCTTCGCTTCCTTCTGCTTTTCTCCAGAAACACGCCTCTGCACCCTTCTCCTCACGAGTGCCCCTTCGTGTGGCCTCCTGTGGCTCCACGGAGGCCGCCCCCAGCTGCGGGATCTGCGGCCCTGCCGCCGCATGCCCCAGGCAGGGGCCGGGCCTCGGTGCCCCGCTCCTCCCTCCCTCCCTCCCTCCCTCCCTGCCTGCCTGCCTGCCTACCTGCCTGCCTGCCCGCCCGCTGCCCCAGCGTTGGGGGAAAGCCTTGCCCGGGCCCTGGGCGGCGCTGCGGGCTCCCTGCTGTGCCCAGAGCCCCCGGCCCCGCACGGGCAGCCCCGAGCAGCACGCCCAGGTGGCACTGCTTGCTGCGCAGTAAGGACTGGTGCCAGGGACTGTCGGGGATGGGGGAGGCCCCGCTGCCCGCGGGGAGGCGGGAGGCAGGCAGCGTTGAGCCGGGGCCCGGCAGCCCACCGGGAGCTGGTGGGGGTGTGGGGCAGAGCCATAGCAAGGGAAGGGGCCAGAGTGCAGGAGGCAATCCCAGGTGCCCCTTCCCCGAGCAGAGGGGCCTGGGAGAAGGCAGGGGGTCAGGGCCGGGCCGGGGGCTGGTGGCCGGGTGCTTGGCAGCGCCATGCTGACCTGTTCATGCTAGGGCATGGCTGCTTTGCGCCGATTGCAGGCAGTGTCCCCCCGCGGAGGAGCTGGCCCCTGCTGGCTTCCCCTTGGGCCATGCAGTTTGACCCATGCGTTGCCTATGCTTGCAGGCCACACAGCCCAAGGCATTGGGACTTGAACGCGGCAGCCAGGCGAGGCAGGGCAGCTGCTGCTGAGGCAGCAGAGCCAAGCCCCAAGCCCCTCCGCTCGGTGAGGCTTGGGAAGGGCAGAGCTGGGAGAAGCTGGTGCCCCTCAAACCTCGTTCTCCCAGCAGAGCAGAGGGCACGTAAGGCAGCGCTTTCAGCCAGTGAAAATTGCTGGCTCATGCCTTCCTTTTTCAGAGGCCTGGTTTGCGCAAGGCCAGCAGTGCTGCCTGCCCACCAGTGCCCACCCAGGCTGCGGTCGGAGGAGACCTGCTCCTTGCATTGGTCCCGACCAGAGTTCGGCACCAGAAGACACAGCCCCTGAGGGGGCACCGCAGCACACAAGTGTGGCTTGGCATGCCTGGCTCACCAGCAGAAAGGGACCATGCAGACTAAGGTGGAGTCAATCAGCCAGAACGGAGCACAGAGCAACAATACAGTTGAAAACACAAAGCCTAGCTAAGTGTGTGTGAGGTTCCCCGTGGGGAGCCCCGTGATGCTTCTGGGGAGGCCTTGGGCAGGGAGGTGCCTCCTGCCGAGGCCCCCGGCAGCTGGGATGCCGGCTGCAGGGCTTTCGGCAGCTCCAGCTTCCCTCTTCCTGCCCTGCCAGGGGTGAAGGCCAGGCTGCCTGCAGGGATGGGCTACTGCCGCCCCCAGGCCTCCTGAGGAGGGGCAGTGCAGCCCCAAAACCGCCTTGCAAAGCCGGCAGCCCTGGGCGTGGGCTGAGGTGGGTGCCAGGGTGCACGCTGGAGCGCAGACTCTGGGATCCACAGGCCTCCAAGGCCAGGGCCTGCAGGGCCAGGGCAGGGATGACGAGGCTCTGGGGCTCTGACCCTGCAAGAGAGACTGCAGGAACACCTTGTGCCGGCCCTGGGCTGAGAGCAGAGGGGAGCAGGAGGCTTCGTGGCCTCCACGCCCCAAACCAACAGCAAATTTGTGCCCAAAAGCTCTCAGAGGAGGCTTCAGTCCCGGTCAGCTGCCCGTGTCCTGCACTGATTTCGTATGCTCAAACCTTGTGATGGGCAGAAGGCAACATGCTTGTACCCCAAGGCAGCCCCCTTTAGTGGCCAAGCCAAGGACCTGCTCTTAGCATCACTGCAGGAGTAACCGTCTAATTAAAGGCTTGCAATTAGCCCACCTCCAATTAGTGCACAGCAACTCAAACAAAGGGTCTTCTTAAAGGACAAGTCTCCTTAATGCAACCTAAATGGTCCTACGTTCCCTGTGCAGGGGCGACCCTTCTAAATCCCCCACCGCCAAGGCTGTGGCGCGCATGGGCATGGGCATGGGCATTGGCTTCAGGGTCCCAGCTCCTTCCTCAGTGGGAGGCGGCTGCTGCTGGTGGCTTCCTCCATCGCATAGTTGGGCTGACACTATTAAGCCTGCTCCTAATAGGCTCTCTTAAGGCTAATAATGTGGCATACATAGCCAACAAATGCTAGAAGGAGTCACCAAAACTAAAGCAGCACTTTAAAATGCAACTCCTACATTTAGCATCGAGGAAATAAGCCCCTCCACCTTACTCCCAATTTGACACTCTCGGGAGAGTGCTTTAGGGGATGCTAATGCGTGTTTTGCCCTTCCTTGCTCCAACACGGGTCAGGCTCAGCACAGTGGAGAGGGAAAGACTCTGGCGGGGCGGAGGGGGTGGGGTGCGAGCTTTGTGCTCGCCCAGGGCCCTGCACTGGCCCCCTCCTCTGTCCTGCCCCTGAACATCCCAGACTACGTTGGCTACAGTCGCCTGCTCCTTGCCAGGCCTTTGTGTTGACTCTGATGAGCCTTTGGGCGTTTCATGTCACTCTAGGAGCTGGAAGAGAGCCTGCCTCATGACACGGGGTTGCAAGGAGAGCCACTGGCCGTGGAAGAGGACTGCTTGCCTGGCCTCGCTCAGGAGTCCCATCCTGCCCACCCCGGGCATCTCTCTCTTTCCTGCCCGCTGACACGGTCTTTCTCCGGAGGGAAGCAGTGAGGCTACACCTCCGCACAGTGCTGGGTGGCCTGGGGAAGGCCGGGCACATGCCAAGCGGGGAGCTGGACACAGGTCTCCAGCGAGTGCTGTCGGGGGGCTGGCACCGGTGCCTGGGGCACGTGTGCTCCAGGCACTTCCCAAATAAGCTCCACTGGTGCGGCCTCCTCTTCACCTGGATGTTGAGTTCCAGGGCCTCCTGCCACGCCTCCTCCAGCAGGAACAGGGCCTGCGCAGGCGTACTGCTTTCCTGCCCTTCAGCCTGCTCCTGGTTGCTGGGGAATGCAGGTGTGCGGGCATGTCCGGGTGTCCTGCCTCATTTCAGCAGGGTCACTTGCTCCTGCTGGTTCCTTCTGTGGCCCCCACCTGGCCTCACAGAGCCCCACATCCTGCCCGTCAACCCCAAGGGGGACGCAAGGCCCTCAGCTCACCCAAGAGAGAACCCCCAACCTCCCTCTGCTCGTCCACCCACCCGCCTCAGCATATAGCACGGCCCAAGGCCCATCCCTGGGCCCTGGCACTGTCACGGTCCCTCTCCTGACCACAGGACCCACTGGCGCTGGTGAGTGCCCGAGCAGTTAGGCCGCTGTCTTTTCTCCCACGGCCAGTGACTTGCAGGGCTGTGCAGGACCCAGGAGTCCTGCTGGCCTGTCCCTCCATAACGTACCAGGGGCAGGGAGTCGCAGAGCTGCACCTCGGAGGTGCTCTGGGGCCTAGCAAGTGCAGGGGACCGGAGGGGGCCTGGGAGCATGCCTGGGGCCACTGGCACATCAGGACAGGGCAGGAGCCCAGGAGGGAGAATCCAAGCACACGGGTAGCAGGCCCGGCCGGCCCTGCCGAGCTCCACTGGGTTGAAGAGCGGCCCAGCAGGGGCTGTGCAGGGCGGGGAAATGGGGACTGCTCCCCAGCCTCACAGCCCCAGCCTGCGGGGCTGAGGGGCTGCCCTGGCCCACAGGGCCCTGGCACACGCGTTTGCACATGGGAAGGGAGGCATCTGCACCTCCAGGCAGCAGTCAGCGGCTGGCAGGGTAGGGAGACTACGGGCCCTGCGGCAGATGAGCAGAGCCCGTGGGAGCACAAGGAGCAGCCAAGGGCTGACGGAGGCCCAGGGACAAGCACGGCTCATCCCAGCTTTGCCTGCCTGGAGAGCCCTGCAGCTGCAGCAAAAAGCCAGGCATCTGCACTCCCAGGTGGCCGGCCGCACCGCTCCACCCCACAGCAACTCCCTCCTTTGCCCTTCACCCTTCCCCATGCAACCCTGAGAAGGGCTCCAGCGTCCCTGCACACCAGCCCTCAGAGCACCCCTGGGGCTGTGGGCACGTCAGGTGCAGCTGTGTCCTGGCCACCATGGTGTGCACCGTGCAGTGTCTCTGTGCGTGTGGAGAGCGCGGGCGCGTGTGCGGATGCGTGTGCAGCGTCAATGGTGTGCCGGGCTGGCGCACGTGCACTGTGCAGGTGCAGGCCTGGCTGTGCGGGAGTGAGAGGTGTGAGCTGGGTGCGTAGCCGTCCTGTGGAGGGTAATGAAGGAAGGGGCATGTGTCTGTGCGTGTGTCTGTGCGCTGTGCTGAGAACGGGTTAGGCGGTGGTGTGCATGCACGTGCACTCTGTGGCGCGCGTGCCTGCATGCTGCGGCCCGTGTGTGGGCGATATTCTGTTCAGGCTCTACAAAATAACTGGAGGAGCACATGGGTTTGTACAGCTCTTCCTTTCATCTTTCAGGAGCACGCTTCCAGACTTCGCCGCAATAGTCACGTTTCCTCTGCACCACCAGCAAGTCCTGGTCCCTTTCCCTTTGAGCCTGGAGAGTCATCCGCTGCCCAGGGCTAGGGCATGGAAAAGGAACCGTTTGGTTTCAGGCACAGGCAGAAGGGCACGGAAATGCTGCAGGCCTAGCGCAGGGCACATCTTCTGGCCTCTGCCTCTGCTGGCATTCCTATGCTTTCTCGGATGGGCGAGGGGCCCCCTGGGGTGCGAGGCAAGGACATGACCACATGACTACCACGGGCAGGTAATCAGCCTGCACAGGAGTCAGGCGCGGGATGAGACTTTGGCCCAAACTGGCATCAAAGCACACGGCAAGGCCTCCACGTGTGGAGACTTGGGGAGGCAAGGACGGAGCGTGCCTTTGGAAAAGGGAGAGCCAAAGCGTCGCTCCAGGAATCCTGTCACCTTGGGTCGCCCCCGTGTTCTGGTCCCACCTGGGAATCCTACCCCTGAGAGCCCAACACCTGCCCCTGGGCTGGAAGGCTGCCTGCTCCCAGGCCACAGCCTCCAAAGCCTGTTGCTCTCCCTCGACGGGTGCCAGCAAAAGACCCCCCCCCTCCCCTCCTCTGGGCTCCTCCTGGGTGTGGAAGGAAGGCCAGTGCAGGGGAAGGCAAAACAGCACCCCCAGCTGGAGAAATTTACCAGAGGAAGCGCTTCTCTTGGGAATTCCTCTGCCGATTCAGCTCTACCCTCTGCTTCCACTCTTCCCGATGCGCTTGGTAAGTCTCCAAGACTTGCAGGGTGTGGCTTGCTCGTACAGAAAGCTGCCTGCAAGAGCAGGGAAAAAGTTCCCTCTCCCCTTCTGGCTGAGGCCCTCCTGCCTCTCCCCTCCACCAGCCCCTGCACACCCGCTCCCGCTGGCGGTGCCCGCAGCCTTCAACTTGCCCCATGCAGCTTGGGGCTGCCTGGCATCGGGGCCTTGCCCAAGGCATTGCCACGTCAACAGAAATCAGGGGACACCATACCCAGCCCCATGGCTCAGGAACTGCGCTTCCTCACACCTCGGACAGGTGCTGCCACTGCACCTTTCCAGGCCGGGGCTGGGGCTGGGGCCCGGGCCCGGGCCCGGGCACACTTACTCTTTGTGCAGCCGCGGCAGTCTCTCGGGCTTCCTCTTCTCTGCTCGGGGCACGAAGGCAGCAGTGCTCGCCTCTTTCCCAAGCGGGGGCCCTGGTGAGGCTGGCCGAACCTCCGGCAGTGGTTCAGCATGCCGCCAAGCCTGCGTTGGCGCCAGAGGACAACTCTGAAGCTGCTTCTCACCTCCCTCACGTGCTCTCAACTCTCAGCACGGGGAGAAGCCAGCCACTACAGGGCCTGTGCGTCCCCCCAGCACACTTGTGTCTGCTTTGCCCTCAGAAAGCCCCATGAGGAGCACAGCGCCAGGCAGGGACCCTGCACTCGTAGCCTGGCCACGCTTCACCACACTTCCCTGCTGGCCCCTCTGCTTACCTGTGCTGCCTTGTGCTGATGCCCGCAAGCAGGAATTGCAGTTCGAGGTCTGCCTTGAGCAGGTCCTTCCTGCTTGCCGTCCTCTTCCGCCTTAGAGGAGCTCTCCCGAATTGTCTGCAGCCGGCTAAAAACACACAAGCCGCGTGAGCTGATTGGAGTTCCGGGTGAGGCTGTTCTGCATCTTGCGCTCACAAGCGGCTCGGGGCCAGCCTCTGCAGCACAAGGCAGTTCTGCTGGAGCATTTGGTGTAGCTGAGTCCTTGCGTTCATGTCAACAGTGAGGAAAGAAAGCCTTGAGCTGCAGCACTGGCAGCGGGCCCAGGAGGCCCTAAGGAAAGCTCGGGATGCCCCGGTGTGGGCCCTCTCTGGGTGGCACAAGGGGAAAACCAATGCCGTTTGCAGCACCCAGAGCCTGCAGAGACCACTAGCCACCTCCTGCCAAAGGCACTGAAGTCAGGGACGTGCTCAGAAAGACTCTGTTTTGGGGTGAAACGGGACTATTAGTGGGGGAGCCACTGTCGGGGAAGGAGGAAGTGTACTAGGCACACAAGCAAGCCCGGCATGCAGTTCTCTCTGGTATGTAGTTCTCTCTGGCACTCCTCCTGTGCCAGACAACCGCCACACCCCTGCCCCTGCCACCCCAGCCCAACAACCTTCGGAAGAAATTCACAGGCATTACGTCCAACCTAAAAAGCAGGGAAAACAGACCCTACTCTCTGCTGCTGGGGCAGGGGCTTCTGACTTTCACATTCCTCTGAGAAGTGCTCTCATTCCCACTGCAACCAAAGGAGGGCCCTTCACACCCATAGGGGAGCAGAAAAACACCCGCCACTGCTGCAGTACTTCTTGCATCAACGCCAGTCCCTGGGACACCACTTGACAACCTCACAGACTTCATACCCACAGAGCGTACAGAAACAGAAACAGCTCCCTCCCTCCCAGAAGCCCAAAAGCACACGGCCACCCGCATGCTTTGCTCCAAGAGCCTCACCTGGCAGCTGGCTTGTTTCCCCTGCTTTCCCATGCCTTTCCTCCCTTCCAGCTGGCCCCAGAGAACGGGGGTGGAGAAAGCCTTTCTCGAGACAGGAGGCGCCCACCACAAGCACTGCCTGGAAGTAGCAAGGCAGAGGAGGCTCCTCAGCAAGCATCGTTCTTTGTCACCATTTGAACAAGAAGGACAGGCAGCTGTGCTCCAGCATCGGACCAAAGAGCCCAATTCCCTTGGAGCTTTGCTCCCAAGCAGGTCTTAGGCCCTTGCTGGCGCACGATCGCGTCCAGCCTTTCCTTTCTGCAGGGCAGTCTTCTGCCCTAGAGTTCTGTGCTGCTTCTACTGCTTTCTCTAGCCCTTAGGCTTCAAAAAGGGGACATGGCTGGCAGGTCCTGGGGACCTCATGCTACTCTCTCCTTTGGCGTGGCTGCAGGCTGGAGGGCAGAGTGTCACACGAGAAGGGGAACAGATTCCTGCCCATCTCTAAGGCGCTCACATGCACAGACTTGCAAGCTAGAGCAGGGCCCCGAGTGCCAGGGCAAAGTGCCCCTCAGCAGTGGCAGCTGCAGTTGGAGCTGCACAACTGCCCCGAGAGCCCCTTCCAGGAGGAGTGCCCCCAGATCTGTCGTGATGAGCAAAGAGAGGCACAGGAGAAGCAGGCCACTAGGCCAGGCACGGCATGTTAAGCTTGCCTCCAGCCCCTCCGCTGCACAGGACAAAAGGAAAACAAACACACCTCTCTCACCAGCCAGCTGGCACTTTACCTTTTCCCTCAGTCTGCTTGTTCTGCTCCCTGTCTTTTGCCGGCCCGCCTTTGGCAGCCTCCCGACACCCTCCGGAGGAAGATGCTGGTCGCACAGGCACAGGCGTGATGACCTCACCCTCACTCCTGGAAACAAGAAAGGGACGAGAGAGACGCTGACAGCAGAGCCTTGCAGAAACCTCCTCTACATGCTTGCCCTCCATCTAGAAAGAGAAAGTCACCAAAAGACTTGTTGGCCGCCCTTCACGTTGCAGTCGGACAGAGTCTACGCAAGAAACAACCCCTTCAAAGAACTCCAAGAGCACAAGGTCACCCTCAGCCTTTTCTCCAAGAGCCTCACCTGGCAGGCAACTTCCTTCCTTTGCTTTTCCACTCCTCCTGCTTTCTCCCCCCAGCACCAGGTGACGCAGGTGGCAAAGGCCTTTCTTGAGCAAGCAGGCACGCAGCAGGAGCACTCCCTGCAGGCAGGAAAGGAGAAGGCTCTGCAGAAAGCGTCTTTGGGAGCACTTGGTCCAGAAGGACAGGCAGATCTGCTCCAGCACCGCATCAAACAGCCTGATCCCCCGGGAGCCGCGCTCTCTAAGAGCTCTTGCTCCCTAGCACGTCCTTGGCACACCTTAGCAGCCTCTTAGCAGTCCACCTTAGCAGCCTCTTAGCAGTCCTCTCCAGGCAATCTTGCTCCCCACCTTCACACGCCCGGCATCCGCCAGAGAGGCAGACCCCCTCCAGCGCTGACACCTCGGGCCCAAATGTCCTAAAGCGAAAGAGGAGCTTGCGCCGGCCACCAGGGCGCAGCACCCCGGGGCAAAACTCTCCCAGGCAGCACATCCTGACCAGGGCTCCAACCACCTACCTACTGCCGAGGACCAACGGAACAAACACGCGCACACACACAAACACACGCCCGCCTGCACACCCTCCTCTCGCTCGCCAGTCACCTGTGGCCTGACCTTTTCCGTCCGCCCGCTCTTCCTCTTTCGGGCGTGTCCGGGATCCCTTGCAGGAAGAGGCCACTTGCTGCTTCTCACGGGGAAGCTTCAACTCAAATCTGGAAATGACATGCTTAGGTCACAAACACAGGCCCTGTATGGATCGGGTGCCTTCCACACGATGCCTTTCCTCGGCCAGCCACACACAGCACATTCGGGAACCTTGGCTTTTGGAAGCCTCACCCACAAGAAGGAGACCAGTCACAGGAAAATGTGGCCCCCATTCCTCTCTAGGCCTAAGATTGGTTAGCAGTGCCAAACACCGCCACTATTGCCTGTTCCACCCTGGGGAGACCCCCAGAGTCCCAAGTACTTGCAGACAGCAAGCTAGGAAAGAGTTGCTCCGCAGCAAGTCCTTCCTGAGGAGACAAGCTCCAGCAGGACGCTGCTACCAAGCACGAGCTGAGAAGCAAACGTACCGTGGCAACATGAAGACGCTTCTGGGACCCATGCGGAAAGCCGCGCTCCTTCTTCCTTTTACCACCAGGTGTCTCGTCCCTGGCGTCTGAAACAGACACCGAGGTACGTGAGAGCGTGCCAGCGCCATTACTGCCTTGCTCCTAAAGGCAGCAAATCTTTCTTGGGCTCAGGGAAGATGCTGCCCCTGGGACACCCTGAAACAAAGCTGTCTTTCCAAATACTAGCCCTCAACGAGGAAAGCAGAAGATGCCCAGCTCAGAGTGCAGAAGGAGGAACACCGTTGCCAGGCGCTTTGCAAGGGCGAGACTCAAGACGGTCAAGGAGGACGCTCCTTCTCTCTGCCTGCAGACATCAGGCACAGGAGAAGGCGTGTGGTTCGCCAGGGTTTCTGCAGGCTGGCGTTTGCCTCTGGAAGGTCTTGCTCTGCCCCTTCTTGGAAAGACAACTCCTGGCTCAGGCGTGCTCTTAGCCCCACAGTGTCTCCAAGCATTCACATGCTTGCATCCATCGCGTGGAAGAGCAGAAAGAGCCGGCCCTTGCTCGGCCTCTGCCCGGTGGCTAAGACCTGCGGGTGCCAACTCCCTCATGGGGGTGCAAGCAGCTGGGCAGGGCCTGATGAGGGATCTTTGGGAACACAGCCTGACCCAAAGGCCCTGGCCCTGGCCCAGAGAACACGCTGGGCAGAGCCCCCCAAGACAGCAGCAGAGAGAAGGAAGAGACAGGCCCGGGAACCAGTGGCTGGGCTACAGCCTTCTTGCATCTCTCTGAGCAAATCTGTTGGCCCTCTGCAGGAGCGAGCCCTTCAGCTCTGACTGCTTTCACATCGCAGCTGCCTAAGGACACCTGGCAGCTTGCGCTCAAGGACAGGGCCCCACGAGAGAGCTGGGGAAGGGCGTTGGGCTGGCGCAAGGAGACATGCCAAGCAGCGGGCGGATGCACGCGTGGCCCAGAAGAGCCTCGCTCATGCCGCAAGGGCCTCCAGGGGCCCTGGGAAGGCCTGATTAGCGCCAGAGTCATCGACTTACCCCCAGCAGAGCTTCTAGCAGCTTTCCAGTGCCATCCATGCTGAGGAGGAAGTCGTCATAAAACCTCATTGTCACTTCCTTCTTCCGTACAGAAAGAATGCCAATGCCCTTGAAGACAAAGTCCACGTCCTGTCTTTTTGACATGGCCCAGAAGAACGCCATCGCGGTCTCATGTATGGAACACTGCACCGTTGTCAAAGGCATGCGGGCACACACGGAGAGATTCTTGTACTGCAGAGGGACTATTCTTACGTCACCTAGACCGCAGCAAAAGACGAACAACGTCACCTCGGCAGCAGGCTCCAAGAACAAGGGGACAAGACTTTCTGGCAAGACGCTGCTGCTACAGAGCAGCCTCTTGAATCCCCTGCTGCAGCGCCTAGGAGCGGTTTATGGAGTCCCTCCTGGGAAGAGGCCGAGCACTCTGCAAACTCACGGGCTCAGGGGGGCAGCAGTCATTTGGCCAGGGCAGGAAGCAAAAGAAGAAAACTAACCATCCCGTAGGAACCCTTGACCGGAGGGCAGGACAAGGCGGGCAGATGGGTGCAGGGCCCACGACAAAGGGCCCGGCGCCACGCCATTGTGCCCTCTGGCTAAGCCGATGCCACGTCGATAGATACAAGGGCGAAGCAAAGTGCAAGGACGGCACCGCCGCCCGTAAGGACCATTCGGCCCCTCTGGCCCTTGGTAGCCAGCAAAAGTCTCCCTGCGCTGCTGGGGCCAGCGGCCTATCCCTCCCACGCACCCCGCTGCAGGCGTATTACTAGCAAAGCACACCCGGGGGCCCCTCTGAGCACCTGCTCCTGGCTGGCCTGTCCAGCTCAAACAAGCCAAAGTTGCTCTCAGGCCACTTTGAGGCGTTCAGCCACGTCTTCAGAGCAGTTGGCCTGCCCCTCAAGCTTGGGGCAAGGGCAGGCAAAGGTTTTTAACCTGTCTTCTTACCAGGAATGTCTTCTTGAGCGCCCCTGGCCTGGTATTCCTGGGCAACAACCTCCGAAATACGAAACATGGGTCTCCGAACGATCGAAAGCTCCCCGTTCACGGAGCACTCGGAGTGCTTCAGAACATAGAACACCCCCACTCCTAGTATCTTGACACCCTGAGAACAGCAGCAAAGAGGGAGAGAAGGAACAAGCATCAGTAGCCTGGAGACACAAAAACTGTCCGATGGCTTGCCAGAGCGTGGGGGCTGCTGCTCTGCGCCCTGCCCACCCCTAGCATGCCGAGGGCAAGATGGGCCACTTGGGAAAGCTTTGGAGAGAAAGCACATACTCCAGACCTTTCTTTCCTCTTGCTCCTCTGCTCTCCTCAAAAATCTCTTTGCACAAGCAACAGCAGAGACAACATTCCTCCCCTCCATACAGGTGTGGGGGGGTGGGTGGCAGGGAGGGGAGCAGGGGGCATTTCCAACAGTGGGCACCAAGTCCTTGGCACTCTGTGGCACAGGGATGTCAGGGCCAGGCAAACCGCCAGCATTTCAGGAGGGGAGGAACAGGACACAAGACCCACCTTGTTCTCTGCCAAGCGCTCTAGAATGTATTCTGAGACGCTGTCCCAAATGCTAACAATCTCTGGAAAGCAAGGCAAAGAGGTATCATGCGCCAAGTCGGCAAGCTCACTACCTTTCAGCACCCCGCTCCCCAGGCAGGTGGCAAGTGCAGGTGAGATGAAACGTACCGCCACCCCAAGCCAAAACACGCAAGGCGCTCCCCAGGACGGCCCTTCCGGACCTCAGCCGCAAGGACACTGCAGGGACGCCTCCGCCCACTTCTAAGCAAGGCTCCTGTCCTTTCAGGTGGCCATGCCAAAGGGCGACCCACCCGCTCGGGAAACGGGGACTAGGTTCCCACAGCAGCGAGAAGACCGTGCAGTGCCTACCCACAGGAGTCACCCACGCTCAGGGCAGCCCCAGCTGCCTCCCCTGCAGGGACCATTTTCACCTCCATTCAACGCCTGCACACACACACGCTCTGCACGGCCACCCGAGCAGCCCCAGCCCTTTCAGCCAGCTGCCAGCTCAGGGCACGCAATCCCCACTGCGAGGCAACCCACGGCTTCTGCCTGCACGTGCCCTGGAAGGCACGGGCAGAGGAAGCTCCTCAGGACAACGAGCCAGCCGGCCCGGCTGCCAAACTCACCCCTGGGCTGCCAACGGTCGAGCGGCCTGCTCTCCCGTGCCACCCACTCGCCCTGCCCAGCCCTCCCCTACAGAGCCCAGCGCTTCCATTGCCTGTCTCGCAGCTCATACCGTCTACAGCCTTACCGTAACGGTTGAGATTCCTGAGCGTTGGAAACATGTCATGCCACAGTTTCGCCATCTTCGCGCCCCCTCGCGCTCAATGGGGCCCTGTAGCAGGAGGGTGACGAGGAAACTTCTCCTCCCAGGAGCCGCCTCCGCCTCCTCCTCTGCACTTCCCCAGGTAGGCTCCAGCGCTGTCGCGCGGCCTCCCTTCGCCCTCTCGGTGCGCTGCAAAGCAGCTCCTCCAGAGAAGAGCGGTGGCGAGAGCAGCCCCAGCACCTGCACGTGCCAAGGCCTCGCAGGGAAGTGTGGGCAGGGCTCGGGGGCCCCGTGGCGGGAGGGGAGCTGTGACTGTGATGCGGCATGTCCCACTGTGAGCCCAGCCCGTGTCACCAAGGGGCTCACAGGCACCCTTACCGTCCAAAGCATTTCTCTTGGGCCCACAGGAGGGGCAATTTCACAGCCCCAGAGCAGCCAGACCGCAAAGGGGTTTCAGCAGGTCTCCGCTCTGACCTCCTGCTGCAAGTGCGGCTGACCAGAGCAGACTTCCCAGGCCCGGGCGCCACTGAGGGGCCACTGGCTCCATGGATTCCCCCACCACCCCGGGCCCCTGGGCCAGTGCTCCACCACCCTTAGGCTACAGCGCTTTTCCCCGTCTCTCATGGCAATTGCCCCCACTGCCACTACTGCCATTGCCCATCCTCCCGGCCCCCCCCCACCCGGCACCTCTGGGAAGGCTCTGCCTCCACCCTCTCACCCCCCTCCCGTTAGGCCCCTGCCGCCTGATCCTCTTGCGCCTTCTCTTCTCCCGGCTCAACAGCCCCACGCCCTCAGCCTCTCCTCGCACTGCTGGGCTCCAGCTGCCCACCAGCTCCCAGCCCGCCCCACAACGAACGGCTCCTCCAGGGCCACGCTCCCTTCCTGGTGTCCCTGCCCCCCTGCAGCTCCCCCACGGGACACAGTCCCCTCAGAGGCGCACCTCCTCTGGCATGAAGCGCCTCCTTCCAAAAGTACCTCTCCAGCCATGTCCCCAGCAACGGCTCCTTGCACGGCTCGCCTTCGCTTCCTTCTGCTTTTCTCCAGAAACACGCCTCTGCACCCTTCTCCTCACGAGTGCCCCTTCGTGTGGCCTCCTGTGGCTCCACGGAGGCCGCCCCCAGCTGCGGGATCTGCGGCCCTGCCGCCGCATGCCCCAGGCAGGGGCTGGGCCTCGGTGCCCCGCTCCTCCCTCCCTCCCTGCCTGCCTGCCTGCCTGCCTGCCTGCCCGCCCGCTGCCCCAGCGTTGGGGGAAAGCCTTGCCCGGGCCCTGGGCGGCGCTGCGGGCTCCCTGCTGTGCCCAGAGCCCCCGGCCCCGCACGGGCAGCCCCGAGCAGCACGCCCAGGTGGCACTGCTTGCTGCGCAGTAAGGACTGGTGCCAGGGACTGTCGGGGATGGGGGAGGCCCCACTGCCCGCGGGGAGGCGGGAGGCAGGCAGCGTTGAGCCGGGGCCCGGCAGCCCACCGGGAGCTGGTGGGGGTGTGGGGCAGAGCCATAGCAAGGGAAGGGGCCAGAGTGCAGGAGGCAATCCCAGGTGCCCCTTCCCCGAGCAGAGGGGCCTGGGAGAAGGCAGGGGGTCAGGGCCGGGCCGGGGGCTGGTGGCCGGGTGCTTGGCAGCGCCATGCTGACCTGCTCATGCCAGGGCATGGCTGCTTTGCGCCGATTGCAGGCAGTGTCCCCCCGCGGAGGAGCTGGCCCCTGCTGGCTTCCCCTTGGGCCATGCAGCTGCCTGCCAGTGCTCAAGGTCCCGCCGGGGCTCCAGCGACGCTGGGAGAGGTGCCGAGGGGGCACCGGCTGCTGCTAGCAACTTCCCGGGGACCCCTGAGGCAGTGGCTGGTGCTGAGGGAAGGGCAGCGGGCAAGGAGCCGCAGGCAGCACTTGTTTGACCCATGCGTTGCCTCTGCTTGCAGGCCACACTGCCCAAGGCATTGGGACTTGAGCGCGGCAGCCAGGCGAGGCAGGGCAGCTGCCGCTGAGGCAGCAGAGCCAAGCCCCAAGCCCCTCCGCTCGGTGAGGCTTGGGAAGGGCAGAGCTGGGAGAAGCTGGTGCCCCTCAAACCTCGTTCTCCCAGCAGAGCAGAGGGCACGTAAGGCAGCGCTTTCAGCCAGTGAAAATTGCTGGCTCATGCCTTCCTTTTTCAGAGGCCTGGTTTGCGCAAGGCCAGCGGTGCTGCCTGCCCACCAGTGCCCACCCAGGCTGCGGTCGGAGGAGACCTGCTCCTTGCATTGGTCCCGACCAGAGTTTGGCACCAGAAGACACAGCCCCTGAGGGGGCACCGCAGCACACAAGTGTGGCTTGGCATGCCTGGCTCACCAGCAGAAAGGGACCATGCAGACTAAGGTGGAGTCAATCAGCCAGAACGGAGCACAGAGCAACAATACAGTTGAAAACACAAAGCCTAGCTAAGTGTGTGTGAGGTTCCCCGTGGGGAGCCCCGTGATGCTTCTGGGGAGGCCTTGGGCAGGGAGGTGCCTCCTGCCGAGGCCCCCGGCAGCTGGGATGCCGGCTGCAGGGCTTTCGGCAGCTCCAGCTTCCCTCTTCCTGCCCTGCCAGGGGTGAAGGCCAGGCTGCCTGCAGGGATGGGCTACTGCCGCCCCCAGGCCTCCTGAGGAGGGGCAGTGCAGCCCCAAAACCGCCTTGCAAAGCCGGCAGCCCTGGGCGTGGGCTGAGGTGGGTGCCAGGGTGCACGCTGGAGCGCAGACTCTGGGATCCACAGGCCTCCAAGGCCAGGGCCTGCAGGGCCAGGGCAGGGATGACGAGGCTCTGGGGCTCTGACCCTGCAAGAGAGACTGCAGGAACACCTTGTGCCGGCCCTGGGCTGAGAGCAGAGGGGAGCAGGAGGCTTCGTGGCCTCCACGCCCCAAACCAACAGCAAATTTGTGCCCAAAAGCTCTCAGAGGAGGCTTCAGTCCCGGTCAGCTGCCCGTGTCCTGCACTGATTTCGTATGCTCAAACCTTGTGATGGGCAGAAGGCAACATGCTTGTACCCCAAGGCAGCCCCCTTTAGTGGCCAAGCCAAGGACCTGCTCTTAGCATCACTGCAGGAGTAACCGTCTAATTAAAGGCTTGCAATTAGCCCACCTCCAATTAGTGCACAGCAACTCAAACAAAGGGTCTTCTTAAAGGACAAGTCTCCTTAATGCAACCTAAATGGTCCTACGTTCCCTGTGCAGGGGCGACCCTTCTACATCCCCCACCGCCAAGGCTGCGGCGCGCATGGGCATGGGCATTGGCTTCAGGGTCCCAGCTCCTTCCTCAGTGGGAGGCGGCTGCTGCTGGTGGCTTCCTCCATCGCATAGTTGGGCTGACACTATTAAGCCTGCTCCTAATAGGCTCTCTTAAGGCTAATAATGTGGCATACATAGCCAACAAATGCTAGAAGGAGTCACCAAAACTAAAGCAGCACTTTAAAATGCAACTCCTACATTTAGCATCGAGGAAATAAGCCCCTCCACCTTACTCCCAATTTGACACTCTCGGGAGAGTGCTTTAGGGGATGCTAATGCGTGTTTTGCCCTTCCTTGCTCCAACACGGGTCAGGCTCAGCACAGTGGAGAGGGAAAGACTCTGGCGGGGCGGAGGGGGTGGGGTGCGAGCTTTGTGCTCGCCCAGGGCCCTGCACTGGCCCCCTCCTCTGTCCTGCCCCTGAACATCCCAGACTACGTTGGCTACAGTCGCCTGCTCCTTGCCAGGCCTTTGTGTTGACTCTGATGAGCCTTTGGGCGTTTCATGTCACTCTAGGAGCTGGAAGAGAGCCTGCCTCATGACACGGGGTTGCAAGGAGAGCCACTGGCCGTGGAAGAGGACTGCTTGCCTGGCCTCGCTCAGGAGTCCCATCCTGCCCACCCCGGGCATCTCTCTCTTTCCTGCCCGCTGACACGGTCTTTCTCCGGAGGGAAGCAGTGAGGCTACACCTCCGCACAGTGCTGGGTGGCCTGGGGAAGGCTGGGCACATGCCAAGCGGGGAGCTGGACACAGGTCTCCAGCGAGTGCTGTCGGGGGGCTGGCACCGGTGCCTGGGGCACGTGTGCTCCAGGCACTTCCCAAATAAGCTCCACTGGTGCGGCCTCCTCTTCACCTGGATGTTGAGTTCCAGGGCCTCCTGCCACGCCTCCTCCAGCAGGAACAGGGCCTGCGCAGGCGTACTGCTTTCCTGCCCTTCAGCCTGCTCCTGGTTGCTGGGGAATGCAGGTGTGCGGGCATGTCCGGGTGTCCTGCCTCATTTCAGCAGGGTCACTTGCTCCTGCTGGTTCCTTCTGTGGCCCCACCTGGCCTCACAGAGCCCCACATCCTGCCCGTCAACCCCAAGGGGGACGCAAGGCCCTCAGCTCACCCAAGAGAGAACCCCCAACCTCCCTCTGCTCGTCCACCCACCCGCCTCAGCATATAGCACGGCCCAAGGCCCATCCCTGGGCCCTGGCACTGTCACGGTCCCTCTCCTGACCACAGGACCCACTGGCGCTGGTGAGTGCCCGAGCAGTTAGGCCGCTGTCTTTTCTCCCACGGCCAGTGACTTGCAGGGCTGTGCAGGACCCAGGAGTCCTGCTGGCCTGTCCCTCCATAACGTACCAGGGGCAGGGAGTCGCAGAGCTGCACCTCGGAGGTGCTCTGGGGCCTAGCAAGTGCAGGGGACCGGAGGGGGCCTGGGAGCATGCCTGGGGCCACTGGCACATCAGGACAGGGCAGGAGCCCAGGAGGGAGAATCCAAGCACACGGGTAGCAGGCCCGGCCGGCCCTGCCGAGCTCCACTGGGTTGAAGAGCGGCCCAGCAGGGGCTGTGCAGGGCGGGGAAATGGGGACTGCTCCCCAGCCTCACAGCCCCAGCCTGCGGGGCTGAGGGGCTGCCCTGGCCCACAGGGCCCTGGCACACGCGTTTGCACATGGGAAGGGAGGCATCTGCACCTCCAGGCAGCAGTCAGCGGCTGGCAGGGTAGGGAGACTACGGGCCCTGCGGCAGATGAGCAGAGCCCGTGGGAGCACAAGGAGCAGCCGAGGGCTGACGGAGGCCCAGGGACAAGCACGGCTCATCCCAGCTTTGCCTGCCTGGAGAGCCCTGCAGCTGCAGCAAAAAGCCAGGCATCTGCGCTCCCAGGTGGCCGGCCGCACCGCTCCACCCCACAGCAACTCCCTCCTTTGCCCTTCACCCTTCCCCATGCAACCCTGAGAAGGGCTCCAGCGTCCCTGCACACCAGCCCTCAGAGCACCCCTGGGGCTGTGGGCACGTCAGGTGCAGCTGTGTCCTGGCCACCATGGTGTGCACCGTGCAGTGTCTCTGTGCGTGTGGAGAGCGCGGGCGCGTGTGCGGATGCGTGTGCAGCGTCAATGGTGTGCCGGGCTGGCACACGTGCACTGTGCAGGTGCAGGCCTGGCTGTGCGGGAGGGTCTTGGTGAGTGAGAGGTGTGAGCTGGGTGCGTAGCCGTCCTGTGGAAGGTAATGAAGGAAGGGGCATGTGTCTGTGCGTGTGTCTGTGCGCTGTGCTGAGAACGGGTTAGGCGGTGGTGTGCATGCACGTGCACTCTGTGGCGCGCGTGCCTGCATGCTGCGGCCCGTGTGTGGGCGATATTCTGTTCAGGCTCTACAAAATAACTGGAGGAGCACATGGGTTTGTACAGCTCTTCCTTTCATCTTTCAGGAGCACGCTTCCAGACTTCGCCGCAATAGTCACGTTTCCTCTGCACCACCAGCAAGTCCTGGTCCCTTTCCCTTTGAGCCTGGAGAGTCATCCGCTGCCCAGGGCTAGGGCATGGAAAAGGAACCGTTTGGTTTCAGGCACAGGCAGAAGGGCACGGAAATGCTGCAGGCCTAGCGCAGGGCACATCTTCTGGCCTCTGCCTCTGCTGGCATTCCTATGCTTTCTCGGATGGGCGAGGGGCCCCCTGGGGTGCGAGGCAAGGACATGACCACATGACTACCACGGGCAGGTAATCAGCCTGCACAGGAGTCAGGCGCGGGATGAGACTTTGGCCCAAACTGGCATCAAAGCACAGGGCAAGGCCTCCACGTGTGGAGACTTGGGGAGGCAAGGACGGAGCGTGCCTTTGGAAAAGGGAGAGCCAAAGCGTCGCTCCAGGAATCCTGTCACCTTGGGTAGCCCCCGTGTTCTGGTCCCACCTGGGAATCCTACCCCTGAGAGCCCAACACCTGCCCCTGGGCTGGAAGGCTGCCTGCTCCCAGGCCACAGCCTCCAAAGCCTGTTGCTCTCCCTCGACGGGTGCCAGCAAAAGACCCCCCCCCTCCCCTCCTCTGGGCTCCTCCTGGGTGTGGAAGGAAGGCCAGTGCAGGGGAAGGCAAAACAGCACCCCCAGCTGGAGAAATTTACCAGAGGAAGCGCTTCTCTTGGGAATTCCTCTGCCGATTCAGCTCTACCCTCTGCTTCCACTCTTCCCGACGCGCTTGGTAAGTCTCCAAGACTTGCAGGGTGTGGCTTGCTCGTACAGAAAGCTGCCTGCAAGAGCAGGGAAAAAGTTCCCTCTCCCCTTCTGGCTGAGGCCCTCCTGCCTCTCCCCTCCACCAGCCCCTGCACACCCGCTCCCGCTGGCGGTGCCCGCAGCCTTCAACTTGCCCCATGCAGCTTGGGGCTGCCTGGCATCGGGGCCTTGCCCAAGGCATTGCCACGTCAACAGAAATCAGGGGACACCATACCCAGCCCCATGGCTCAGGAACTGCGCTTCCTCACACCTCGGACAGGTGCTGCCACTGCACCTTTCCAGGCCGGGGCCGGGGCCGGGGCCGGGGCCCGGGCCCGGGCACACTTACTCTTTGTGCAGCCGCGGCAGTCTCTCGGGCTTCCTCTTCTCTGCTCGGGGCACGAAGGCAGCAGTGCTCGCCTCTTTCCCAAGCGGGGGCCCTGGTGAGGCTGGCCGAACCTCCGGCAGTGGTTCAGCATGCCGCCAAGCCTGCGTTGGCGCCAGAGGACAACTCTGAAGCTGCTTCTCACCTCCCTCACATGCTCTCAACTCTCAGCACGGGGAGAAGCCAGCCACTACAGGGCCTGTGCGTCCCCCCAGCACACTTGTGTCTGCTTTGCCCTCAGAAAGCCCCATGAGGAGCACAGCGCCAGGCAGGGACCCTGCACTCGTAGCCTGGCCACGCTTCACCACACTTCCCTGCTGGCCCCTCTGCTTACCTGTGCTGCCTTGTGCTGATGCCCGCAAGCAGGAATTGCAGTTCGAGGTCTGCCTTGAGCAGGTCCTTCCTGCTTGCCGTCCTCTTCCGCCTTAGAGGAGCTCTCCCGAATTGTCTGCAGCCGGCTAAAAACACACAAGCCGCGTGAGCTGATTGGAGTTCCGGGTGAGGCTGTTCTGCATCTTGCGCTCACAAGCGGCTCGGGGCCAGCCTCTGCAGCACAAGGCAGTTCTGCTGGAGCATTTGGTGTAGCTGAGTCCTTGCGTTCATGTCAACAGTGAGGAAAGAAAGCCTTGAGCTGCAGCACTGGCAGCGGGCCCAGGAGGCCCTAAGGAAAGCTCGGGATGCCCCGGTGTGGGCCCTCTCTGGGTGGCACAAGGGGAAAACCAATGCCGTTTGCAGCACCCAGAGCCTGCAGAGACCACTAGCCACCTCCTGCCAAAGGCACTGAAGTCAGGGACGTGCTCAGAAAGACTCTGTTTTGGGGTGAAACGGGACTATTAGTGGGGGAGCCACTGTCGGGGAAGGAGGAAGTGTACTAGGCACACAAGCAAGCCCGGCATGCAGTTCTCTCTGGTATGTAGTTCTCTCTGGCACTCCTCCTGTGCCAGACAACCGCCACACCCCTGCCCCTGCCACCCCAGCCCAACAACCTTCGGAAGAAATTCACAGGCATTACGTCCAACCTAAAAAGCAGGGAAAACAGACCCTACTCTCTGCTGCTGGGGCAGGGGCTTCTGACTTTCACATTCCTCTGAGAAGTGCTCTCATTCCCACTGCAACCAAAGGAGGGCCCTTCACATCCATAGGGGAGCAGAAAAACACCCGCCACTGCTGCAGTACTTCTTGCATCAACGCCAGTCCCTGGGACACCACTTGACAACCTCACAGACTTCATACCCACAGAGCGTACAGAAACAGAAACAGCTCCCTCCCTCCCAGAAGCCCAAAAGCACACGGCCACCCGCATGCTTTGCTCCAAGAGCCTCACCTGGCAGCTGGCTTGTTTCCCCTGCTTTCCCATGCCTTTCCTCCCTTCCAGCTGGCCCCAGAGAACGGGGGTGGAGAAAGCCTTTCTCGAGACAGGAGGCGCCCACCACAAGCACTGCCTGGAAGTAGCAAGGCAGAGGAGGCTCCTCAGCAAGCATCGTTCTTTGTCACCATTTGAACAAGAAGGACAGGCAGCTGTGCTCCAGCATCGGACCAAAGAGCCCAATTCCCTTGGAGCTTTGCTCCCAAGCAGGTCTTAGGCCCTTGCTGGCGCACGATCGCGTCCAGCCTTTCCTTTCTGCAGGGCAGTCTTCTGCCCTAGAGTTCTGTGCTGCTTCTACTGCTTTCTCTAGCCCTTAGGCTTCAAAAAGGGGACATGGCTGGCAGGTCCTGGGGACCTCATGCTACTCTCTCCTTTGGCGTGGCTGCAGGCTGGAGGGCAGAGTGTCACACGAGAAGGGGAACAGATTCCTGCCCATCTCTAAGGCGCTCACATGCACAGACTTGCAAGCTAGAGCAGGGCCCCGAGTGCCAGGGCAAAGTGCCCCTCAGCAGTGGCAGCTGCAGTTGGAGCTGCACAACTGCCCCGAGAGCCCCTTCCAGGAGGAGTGCCCCCAGATCTGTCGTGATGAGCAAAGAGAGGCACAGGAGAAGCAGGCCACTAGGCCAGGCACGGCATGTTAAGCTTGCCTCCAGCCCCTCCGCTGCACAGGACAAAAGGAAAACAAACACACCTCTCTCACCAGCCAGCTGGCACTTTACCTTTTCCCTCAGTCTGCTTGTTCTGCTCCCTGTCTTTTGCCGGCCCGCCTTTGGCAGCCTCCCGACACCCTCCGGAGGAAGATGCTGGTCGCACAGGCACAGGCGTGATGACCTCACCCTCACTCCTGGAAACAAGAAAGGGACGAGAGAGACGCTGACAGCAGAGCCTTGCAGAAACCTCCTCTACATGCTTGCCCTCCATCTAGAAAGAGAAAGTCACCAAAAGACTTGTTGGCCGCCCTTCACGTTGCAGTCGGACAGAGTCTACGCAAGAAACAACCCCTTCAAAGAACTCCAAGAGCACAAGGTCACCCTCAGCCTTTTCTCCAAGAGCCTCACCTGGCAGGCAACTTCCTTCCTTTGCTTTTCCACTCCTCCTGCTTTCTCCCCCCAGCACCAGGTGACGCAGGTGGCAAAGGCCTTTCTTGAGCAAGCAGGCACGCAGCAGGAGCACTCCCTGCAGGCAGGAAAGGAGAAGGCTCTGCAGAAAGCGTCTTTGGGAGCACTTGGTCCAGAAGGACAGGCAGATCTGCTCCAGCACCGCATCAAACAGCCTGATCCCCCGGGAGCCGCGCTCTCTAAGAGCTCTTGCTCCCTAGCACGTCCTTGGCACACCTTAGCAGCCTCTTAGCAGTCCACCTTAGCAGCCTCTTAGCAGTCCTCTCCAGGCAATCTTGCTCCCCACCTTCACACGCCCGGCATCCGCCAGAGAGGCAGACCCCCTCCAGCGCTGACACCTCGGGCCCAAATGTCCTAAAGCGAAAGAGGAGCTTGCGCCGGCCACCAGGGCGCAGCACCCCGGGGCAAAACTCTCCCAGGCAGCACATCCTGACCAGGGCTCCAACCACCTACCTACTGCCGAGGACCAACGGAACAAACACGCGCACACACACAAACACACGCCCGCCTGCACACCCTCCTCTCGCTCGCCAGTCACCTGTGGCCTGACCTTTTCCGTCCGCCCGCTCTTCCTCTTTCGGGCGTGTCCGGGATCCCTTGCAGGAAGAGGCCACTTGCTGCTTCTCACGGGGAAGCTTCAACTCAAATCTGGAAATGACATGCTTAGGTCACAAACACAGGCCCTGTATGGATCGGGTGCCTTCCACACGATGCCTTTCCTCGGCCAGCCACACACAGCACATTCGGGAACCTTGGCTTTTGGAAGCCTCACCCACAAGAAAGAGACCAGTCACAGGAAAATGTGGCCCCCATTCCTCTCTAGGCCTAAGATTGGTTAGCAGTGCCAAACACCGCCACTATTGCCTGTTCCACCCTGGGGAGACCCCCAGAGTCCCAAGTACTTGCAGACAGCAAGCTAGGAAAGAGTTGCTCCGCAGCAAGTCCTTCCTGAGAAGACAAGCTCCAGCAGGACGCTGCTACCAAGCACGAGCTGAGAAGCAAACGTACCGTGGCAACATGAAGACGCTTCTGGGACCCATGCGGAAAGCCGCGCTCCTTCTTCCTTTTACCACCAGGTGTCTCGTCCCTGGCGTCTGAAACAGACACCGAGGTACGTGAGAGCGTGCCAGCGCCATTACTGCCTTGCTCCTAAAGGCAGCAAATCTTTCTTGGGCTCAGGGAAGATGCTGCCCCTGGGACACCCTGAAACAAAGCTGTCTTTCCAAATACTAGCCCTCAACGAGGAAAGCAGAAGATGCCCAGCTCAGAGTGCAGAAGGAGGAACACCGTTGCCAGGCGCTTTGCAAGGGCGAGACTCAAGACGGTCAAGGAGGACGCTCCTTCTCTCTGCCTGCAGACATCAGGCACAGGAGAAGGCGTGTGGTTCGCCAGGGTTTCTGCAGGCTGGCGTTTGCCTCTGGAAGGTCTTGCTCTGCCCCTTCTTGGAAAGACAACTCCTGGCTCAGGCGTGCTCTTAGCCCCACAGTGTCTCCAAGCATTCACATGCTTGCATCCATCGCGTGGAAGAGCAGAAAGAGCCGGCCCTTGCTCGGCCTCTGCCCGGTGGCTAAGACCTGCGGGTGCCAACTCCCTCATGGGGGTGCAAGCAGCTGGGCAGGGCCTGATGAGGGATCTTTGGGAACACAGCCTGACCCAAAGGCCCTGGCCCTGGCCCAGAGAACATGCTGGGCAGAGCCCCCCAAGACAGCAGCAGAGAGAAGGAAGAGACAGGCCCGGGAACCAGTGGCTGGGCTACAGCCTTCTTGCATCTCTCTGAGCAAATCTGCTGGCCCTCTGCAGGAGCGAGCCCTTCAGCTCTGACTGCTTTCACATCGCAGCTGCCTAAGGACACCTGGCAGCTTGCGCTCAAGGACAGGGCCCCACGAGAGAGCTGGGGAAGGGCGTTGGGCTGGCGCAAGGAGACATGCCAAGCAGCGGGCGGATGCACGCGTGGCCCAGAAGAGCCTCGCTCATGCCGCAAGGGTCTCCAGGGGCCCTGGGAAGGCCTGATTAGCACCAGAGTCATCGACTTACCCCCAGCAGAGCTTCTAGCAGCTTTCCAGTGCCATCCATGCTGAGGAGGAAGTCGTCATAAAACCTCATTGTCACTTCCTTCTTCCGAACAGAAAGAATGCCAATGCCCTTGAAGACAAAGTCCACGTCCTGTCTTTTTGACATGGCCCAGAAGAACGCCATCGCGGTCTCATGTATGGAACACTGCACCGTTGTCAAAGGCATGCGGGCACACACGGAGAGATTCTTGTACTGCAGAGGGACTATTCTTACGTCACCTAGACCGCAGCAAAAGACGAACAACGTCACCTCGGCAGCAGGCTCCAAGAACAAGGGGACAAGACTTTCTGGCAAGACGCTGCTGCTACAGAGCAGCCTCTTGAATCCCCTGCTGCAGCGCCTAGGAGCGGTTTATGGAGTCCCTCCTGGGAAGAGGCCGAGCACTCTGCAAACTCACGGGCTCAGGGGGGCAGCAGTCATTTGGCCAGGGCAGGAAGCAAAAGAAGAAAACTAACCATCCCGTAGGAACCCTTGACCGGAGGGCAGGACAAGGCGGGCAGATGGGTGCAGGGCCCACGACAAAGGGCCCGGCGCCACGCCATTGTGCCCTCTGGCTAAGCCGATGCCACGTCGATAGATACAAGGGCGAAGCAAAGTGCAAGGACGGCACCGCCGCCCGTAAGGACCATTCGGCCCCTCTGGCCCTTGGTAGCCAGCAAAAGTCTCCCTGCGCTGCTGGGGCCAGCGGCCTATCCCTCCCACGCACCCCGCTGCAGGCGTATTACTAGCAAAACACACCCGGGGGCCCCTCTGAGCACCTGCTCCTGGCTGGCCTGTCCAGCTCAAACAAGCCGAAGTTGCTCTCAGGCCACTTTGAGGCGTTCAGCCATGTCTTCAGAGCAGTTGGCCTGCCCCTCAAGCTTGGGGCAAGGGCAGGCAAAGGTTTTTAACCTGTCTTCTTACCAGGAATGTCTTCTTGAGCGCCCCTGGCCTGGTATTCCTGGGCAACAACCTCCGAAATACGAAACATGGGTCTCCGAACGATCGAAAGCTCCCCGTTCACGGAGCACTCGGAGTGCTTCAGAACATAGAACACCCCCACTCCTAGTATCTTGACACCCTGAGAACAGCAGCAAAGAGGGAGAGAAGGAACAAGCATCAGTAGCCTGGAGACACAAAAACTGTCCGATGGCTTGCCAGAGCGTGGGGGCTGCTGCTCTGCGCCCTGCCCACCCCTAGCATGCCGAGGGCAAGATGGGCCACTTGGGAAAGCTTTGGAGAGAAAGCACATACTCCAGACCTTTCTTTCCTCTTGCTCCTCTGCTCTCCTCAAAAATCTCTTTGCACAAGCAACAGCAGAGACAACATTCCTCCCCTCCATACAGGTGGGGGGGGGTGGGTGGCAGGGAGGGGAGCAGGGGGCATTTCCAACAGTGGGCACCAAGTCCTTGGCACTCTATGGCACAGGGATGTCAGGGCCAGGCAAACCGCCAGCATTTCAGGAGGGGAGGAACAGGACACAAGACCCACCTTGTTCTCTGCCAAGCGCTCTAGAATGTATTCTGAGACGCTGTCCCAAATGCTAACAATCTCTGGAAAGCAAGGCAAAGAGGTATCATGCGCCAAGTCAGCAAGCTCACTACCTTTCAGCACCCCGCTCCCCAGGCAGGTGGCAAGTGCAGGTGAGATGAAACGTACCGCCACCCCAAGCCAAAACACGCAAGGCGCTCCCCAGGACGGCCCTTCCGGACCTCAGCCGCAAGGACACTGCAGGGACGCCTCCGCCCACTTCTAAGCAAGGCTCCTGTCCTTTCAGGTGGCCACGCCAAAGGGCGACCCACCCGCTCGGGAAACGGGGACTAGGTTCCCACAGCAGCGAGAAGACCGTGCAGTGCCTACCCACAGGAGTCACCCATGCTCAGGGCAGCCCCAGCTGCCTCCCCTGCAGGGACCATTTTCACCTCCATTCAACGCCTGCACACACACACGCTCTGCACGGCCACCCGAGCAGCCCCAGCCCTTTCAGCCAGCTGCCAGCTCAGGGCACGCAATCCCCACTGCGAGGCAACCCACGGCTTCTGCCTGCACGTGCCCTGGAAGGCACGGGCAGAGGAAGCTCCTCAGGACAACGAGCCAGCCGGCCCGGCTGCCAAACTCACCCCTGGGCTGCCAACGGTCGAGCGGCCTGCTCTCCCGTGCCACCCACTCGCCCTGCCCAGCCCTCCCCTACAGAGCCCAGCGCTTCCATTGCCTGTCTCGCAGCTCATACCGTCTACAGCCTTACCGTAACGGTTGAGATTCCTGAGCGTTGGAAACATGTCATGCCACAGTTTCGCCATCTTCGCGCCCCCTCGCGCTCAATGGGGCCCTGTAGCAGGAGGGTGCCGAGGAAACTTCTCCTCCCAGGAGCCGCCTCCTCCTCCTCCTCTGCACTTCCCCAGGTAGGCTCCAGCGCTGTCGCGCGGCCTCCCTTCGCCCTCTCGGTGCGCTGCAAAGCAGCTCCTCCAGAGAAGAGCGGTGGCGAGAGCAGCCCCAGCACCTGCACGTGCCAAGGCCTCGCAGGGAAGTGTGGGCAGGGCTCGGGGGCCCCGTGGCGGGAGGGGAGCTGTGACTGTGATGCGGCATGTCCCACTGTGAGCCCAGCCCGTGTCACCAAGGGGCTCACAGGCACCCTTACCGTCCAAAGCATTTCTCTTGGGCCCACAGGAGGGGCAATTTCACAGCCCCAGAGCAGCCAGACCGCAAAGGGGTTTCAGCAGGTCTCCGCTCTGACCTCCTGCTGCAAGTGCGGCTGACCAGAGCAGACTTCCCAGGCCCGGGCGCCACTGAGGGGCCACTGGCTCCATGGATTCCCCCACCACCCCGGGCCCCTGGGCCAGTGCTCCACCACCCTTAGGCTACAGCGCTTTTCCCCATCTCTCATGGCAATTGCCCCCACTGCCACTACTGCCATTGCCCATCCTCCCGGCCCCCCCCCACCCGGCACCTCTGGGAAGGCTCTGCCTCCACCCTCTCACCCCCCTCCCGTTAGGCCCCTGCCGCCTGATCCTCTTGCGCCTTCTCTTCTCCCGGCTCAACAGCCCCACGCCCTCAGCCTCTCCTCGCACTGCTGGGCTCCAGCTGCCCACCAGCTCCCAGCCCGCCCCACAACGAACGGCTCCTCCAGGGCCACGCTCCCTTCCTGGTGTCCCTGCCCCCCTGCAGCTCCCCCACGGGACACAGTCCCCTCAGAGGCGCACCTCCTCTGGCATGAAGCGCCTCCTTCCAAAAGTACCTCTCCAGCCATGTCCCCAGCAACGGCTCCTTGCACGGCTCGCCTTCGCTTCCTTCTGCTTTTCTCCAGAAACACGCCTCTGCACCCTTCTCCTCACGAGTGCCCCTTCGTGTGGCCTCCTGTGGCTCCACGGAGGCCGCCCCCAGCTGCGGGATCTGCGGCCCTGCCGCCGCATGCCCCAGGCAGGGGCCGGGCCTCAGTGCCCCGCTCCTCCCTCCCTCCCTCCCTCCCTGCCTGCCTGCCTGCCTGCCTGCCTGCCTGCCCGCCCGCTGCCCCAGCGTTGGGGGAAAGCCTTGCCCGGGCCCTGGGCGGCGCTGCGGGCTCCCTGCTGTGCCCAGAGCCCCCGGCCCCGCACGGGCAGCCCCGAGCAGCACGCCCAGGTGGCACTGCTTGCTGCGCAGTAAGGACTGGTGCCAGGGACTGTCGGGGATGGGGGAGGCCCCACTGCCCGCGGGGAGGCGGGAGGCAGGCAGCGTTGAGCCGGGGCCCGGCAGCCCACCGGGAGCTGGTGGGGGTGTGGGGCAGAGCCATAGCAAGGGAAGGGGCCAGAGTGCAGGAGGCAATCCCAGGTGCCCCTTCCCCGAGCAGAGGGGCCTGGGAGAAGGCAGGGGGTCAGGGCCAGGCCAGGGGCTGGTGGCCGGGTGCTTGGCAGCGCCATGCTGACCTGCTCATGCCAGGGCATGGCTGCTTTGCGCCGATTGCAGGCAGTGTCCCCCCGCGAAGGAGCTGGCCCCTGCTGGCTTCCCCTTGGGCCATGCAGCTGCCTGCCAGTGCTCAAGGTCCCGCCGGGGCTCCAGCGACGCTGGGAGAGGTGCCGAGGGGGCACCGGCTGCTGCTAGCAACTTCCCGGGGACCCCTGAGGCAGTGGCTGGTGCTGAGGGAAGGGCAGCGGGCAAGGAGCCGCAGGCAGCACTTGTTTGACCCATGCGTTGCCTCTGCTTGCAGGCCACACTGCCCAAGGCATTGGGACTTGAGCGCGGCAGCCAGGCGAGGCAGGGCAGCTGCTGCTGAGGCAGCAGAGCCAAGCCCCAAGCCCCTCCGCTCGGTGAGGCTTGGGAAGGGCAGAGCTGGGAGAAGCTGGTGCCCCTCAAACCTCGTTCTCCCAGCAGAGCAGAGGGCACGTAAGGCAGCGCTTTCAGCCAGTGAAAATTGCTGGCTCATGCCTTCCTTTTTCAGAGGCCTGGTTTGCGCAAGGCCAGTGGTGCTGCCTGCCCACCAGTGCCCACCCAGGCTGCGGTCGGAGGAGACCTGCTCCTTGCATTGGTCCCGACCAGAGTTCGGCACCAGAAGACACAGCCCCTGAGGGGGCACCGCAGCACACAAGTGTGGCTTGGCATGCCTGGCTCACCAGCAGAAAGGGACCATGCAGACTAAGGTGGAGTCAATCAGCCAGAACGGAGCACAGAGCAACAATACAGTTGAAAACACCAAGCCTAGCTAAGTGTGTGTGAGGTTCCCCGTGGGGAGCCCCGTGATGCTTCTGGGGAGGCCTTGGGCAGGGAGGTGCCTCCTGCCGAGGCCCCCGGCAGCTGGGATGCCGGCTGCAGGGCTTTCGGCAGCTCCAGCTTCCCTCTTCCTGCCCTGCCAGGGGTGAAGGCCAGGCTGCCTGCAGGGATGGGCTACTGCCGCCCCCAGGCCTCCTGAGGAGGGGCAGTGCAGCCCCAAAACCGCCTTGCAAAGCCGGCAGCCCTGGGCGTGGGCTGAGGTGGGTGCCAGGGTGCACGCTGGAGCGCAGACTCTGGGATCCACAGGCCTCCAAGGCCAGGGCCTGCAGGGCCAGGGCAGGGATGACGAGGCTCTGGGGCTCTGACCCTGCAAGAGAGACTGCAGGAACACCTTGTGCCGGCCCTGGGCTGAGAGCAGAGGGGAGCAGGAGGCTTCGTGGCCTCCACGCCCCAAACCAACAGCAAATTTGTGCCCAAAAGCTCTCAGAGGAGGCTTCAGTCCCGGTCAGCTGCCCGTGTCCTGCACTGATTTCGTATGCTCAAACCTTGTGATGGGCAGAAGGCAACATGCTTGTACCCCAAGGCAGCCCCCTTTAGTGGCCAAGCCAAGGACCTGCTCTTAGCATCACTGCAGGAGTAACCGTCTAATTAAAGGCTTGCAATTAGCCCACCTCCAATTAGTGCACAGCAACTCAAACAAAGGGTCTTCTTAAAGGACAAGTCTCCTTAATGCAACCTAAATGGTCCTACGTTCCCTGTGCAGGGGCGACCCTTCTACATCCCCCACCGCCAAGGCTGCGGCGCGCATGGGCATGGGCATTGGCTTCAGGGTCCCAGCTCCTTCCTCAGTGGGAGGCGGCTGCTGCTGGTGGCTTCCTCCATCGCATAGTTGGGCTGACACTATTAAGCCTGCTCCTAATAGGCTCTCTTAAGGCTAATAATGTGGCATACATAGCCAACAAATGCTAGAAGGAGTCACCAAAACTAAAGCAGCACTTTAAAATGCAACTCCTACATTTAGCATCGAGGAAATAAGCCCCTCCACCTTACTCCCAATTTGACACTCTCGGGAGAGTGCTTTAGGGGATGCTAATGCGTGTTTTGCCCTTCCTTGCTCCAACACGGGTCAGGCTCAGCACAGTGGAGAGGGAAAGACTCTGGCGGGGCGGAGGGGGTGGGGTGCGAGCTTTGTGCTCGCCCAGGGCCCTGCACTGGCCCCCTCCTCTGTCCTGCCCCTGAACATCCCAGACTACGTTGGCTACAGTCGCCTGCTCCTTGCCAGGCCTTTGTGTTGACTCTGATGAGCCTTTGGGCGTTTCATGTCACTCTAGGAGCTGGAAGAGAGCCTGCCTCATGACACGGGGTTGCAAGGAGAGCCACTGGCCGTGGAAGAGGACTGCTTGCCTGGCCTCGCTCAGGAGTCCCATCCTGCCCACCCCGGGCATCTCTCTCTTTCCTGCCCGCTGACATGGTCTTTCTCCGGAGGGAAGCAGTGAGGCTACACCTCCGCACAGTGCTGGGTGGCCTGGGGAAGGCCGGGCACATGCCAAGCGGGGAGCTGGACACAGGTCTCCACCGAGTGCTGTCGGGGGGCTGGCACCGGTGCCTGGGGCACGTGTGCTCCAGGCACTTCCCAAATAAGCTCCACTGGTGCGGCCTCCTCTTCACCTGGATGTTGAGTTCCAGGGCCTCCTGCCACGCCTCCTCCAGCAGGAACAGGGCCTGCGCAGGCGTACTGCTTTCCTGCCCTTCAGCCTGCTCCTGGTTGCTGGGGAATGCAGGTGTGCGGGCATGTCCGGGTGTCCTGCCTCATTTCAGCAGGGTCACTTGCTCCTGCTGGTTCCTTCTGTGGCCCCCACCTGGCCTCACAGAGCCCCACATCCTGCCCGTCAACCCCAAGGGGGACGCAAGGCCCTCAGCTCACCCAAGAGAGAACCCCCAACCTCCCTCTGCTCGTCCACCCACCCGCCTCAGCATATAGCACGGCCCAAGGCCCATCCCTGGGCCCTGGCACTGTCACGGTCCCTCTCCTGACCACAGGACCCACTGGCGCTGGTGAGTGCCCAAGCAGTTAGGCCGCTGTCTTTTCTCCCACGGCCAGTGACTTGCAGGGCTGTGCAGGACCCAGGAGTCCTGCTGGCCTGTCCCTCCATAACGTACCAGGGGCAGGGAGTCGCAGAGCTGCACCTCGGAGGTGCTCTGGGGCCTAGCAAGTGCAGGGGACCGGAGGGGGCCTGGGAGCATGCCTGGGGCCACTGGCACATCAGGACAGGGCAGGAGCCCAGGAGGGAGAATCCAAGCACACGGGTAGCAGGCCCGGCCGGCCCTGCCGAGCTCCACTGGGTTGAAGAGCGGCCCAGCAGGGGCTGTGCAGGGCGGGGAAATGGGGACTGCTCCCCAGCCTCACAGCCCCAGCCTGCGGGGCTGAGGGGCTGCCCTGGCCCACAGGGCCCTGGCACACGCGTTTGCACATGGGAAGGGAGGCATCTGCACCTCCAGGCAGCAGTCAGCGGCTGGCAGGGTAGGGAGACTACGGGCCCTGCGGCAGATGAGCAGAGCCCGTGGGAGCACAAGGAGCAGCCGAGGGCTGACGGAGGCCCAGGGACAAGCACGGCTCATCCCAGCTTTGCCTGCCTGGAGAGCCCTGCAGCTGCAGCAAAAAGCCAGGCATCTGCGCTCCCAGGTGGCCGGCCGCACCGCTCCACCCCACAGCAACTCCCTCCTTTGCCCTTCACCCTTCCCCATGCAACCCTGAGAAGGGCTCCAGCGTCCCTGCACACCAGCCCTCAGAGCACCCCTGGGGCTGTGGGCACGTCAGGTGCAGCTGTGTCCTGGCCACCATGGTGTGCACCGTGCAGTGTCTCTGTGCGTGTGGAGAGCGCGGGCGCGTGTGCGGATGCGTGTGCAGCGTCAATGGTGTGCCGGGCTGGCGCACGTGCACTGTGCAGGTGCAGGCCTGGCTGTGCGGGAGGGTCTTGGTGAGTGAGAGGTGTGAGCTGTGTGCGTAGCCGTCCTGTGGAAGGTAATGAAGGAAGGGGCATGTGTCTGTGCGTGTGTCTGTGCGCTGTGCTGAGAACGGGTTAGGCGGTGGTGTGCATGCACGTGCACTCTGTGGCGCGCGTGCCTGCATGCTGCAGCCCGTGTGTGGGCGATATTCTGTTCAGGCTCTACAAAATAACTGGAGGAGCACATGGGTTTGTACAGCTCTTCCTTTCATCTTTCAGGAGCACGCTTCCAGACTTCGCCGCAATAGTCACGTTTCCTCTGCACCACCAGCAAGTCCTGGTCCCTTTCCCTTTGAGCCTGGAGAGTCATCCGCTGCCCAGGGCTAGGGCATGGAAAAGGAACCGTTTGGTTTCAGGCACAGGCAGAAGGGCACGGAAATGCTGCAGGCCTAGCGCAGGGCACATCTTCTGGCCTCTGCCTCTGCTGGCATTCCTATGCTTTCTCGGATGGGCGAGGGGCCCCCTGGGGTGCGAGGCAAGGACATGACCACATGACTACCATGGGCAGGTTATCAGCCTGCACAGGAGTCAGGCGCGGGATGAGACTTTGGCCCAAACTGGCATCAAAGCACACGGCAAGGCCTCCACGTGTGGAGACTTGGGGAGGCAAGGACGGAGCGTGCCTTTGGAAAAGGGAGAGCCAAAGCGTCGCTCCAGGAATCCTGTCACCTTGGGTCGCCCCCGTGTTCTGGTCCCACCTGGGAATCCTACCCCTGAGAGCCCAACACCTGCCCCTGGGCTGGAAGGCTGCCTGCTCCCAGGCCACAGCCTCCAAAGCCTGTTGCTCTCCCTCGACGGGTGCCAGCAAAAGACCCCCCCCCTCCCCTCCTCTGGGCTCCTCCTGGGTGTGGAAGGAAGGCCAGTGCAGGGGAAGGCAAAACAGCACCCCCAGCTGGAGAAATTTACCAGAGGAAGCGCTTCTCTTGGGAATTCCTCTGCCGATTCAGCTCTACCCTCTGCTTCCACTCTTCCCGACGCGCTTGGTAAGTCTCCAAGACTTGCAGGGTGTGGCTTGCTCGTACAGAAAGCTGCCTGCAAGAGCAGGGAAAAAGTTCCCTCTCCCCTTCTGGCTGAGGCCCTCCTGCCTCTCCCCTCCACCAGCCCCTGCACACCCGCTCCCGCTGGCGGTGCCCGCAGCCTTCAACTTGCCCCATGCAGCTTGGGGCTGCCTGGCATCGGGGCCTTGCCCAAGGCATTGCCACGTCAACAGAAATCAGGGGACACCATACCCAGCCCCATGGCTCAGGAACTGCGCTTCCTCACACCTCGGACAGGTGCTGCCACTGCACCTTTCCAGGCCGGGGCCGGGGCCGGGGCCGGGGCCCGGGCCCGGGCACACTTACTCTTTGTGCAGCCGCGGCAGTCTCTCGGGCTTCCTCTTCTCTGCTCGGGGCACGAAGGCAGCAGTGCTCGCCTCTTTCCCAAGCGGGGGCCCTGGTGAGGCTGGCCGAACCTCCGGCAGTGGTTCAGCATGCCGCCAAGCCTGCGTTGGCGCCAGAGGACAACTCTGAAGCTGCTTCTCACCTCCCTCACGTGCTCTCAACTCTCAGCACGGGGAGAAGCCAGCCACTACAGGGCCTGTGCGTCCCCCCAGCACACTTGTGTCTGCTTTGCCCTCAGAAAGCCCCATGAGGAGCACAGCGCCAGGCAGGGACCCTGCACTCGTAGCCTGGCCACGCTTCACCACACTTCCCTGCTGGCCCCTCTGCTTACCTGTGCTGCCTTGTGCTGATGCCCGCAAGCAGGAATTGCAGTTCGAGGTCTGCCTTGAGCAGGTCCTTCCTGCTTGCCGTCCTCTTCCGCCTTAGAGGAGCTCTCCCGAATTGTCTGCAGCCGGCTAAAAACACACAAGCCGCGTGAGGTGACTGGAGTTCCGGATGAGGCTGTTCTGCATCTTGCGCTCACAAGCGGCTCGGGGCTCGGGGCCAGCCTCTGCAGCACAAGGCAGTTCTGCTGGAGCATTTGGTGTAGCTGAGTCCTTGCGTTCATGTCAACAGTGAGGAAAGAAAGCCTTGAGCTGCAGCACTGGCAGCGGGCCCAGGAGGCCCTAAGGAAAGCTCGGGATGCCCCGGTGTGGGCCCTCTCTGGGTGGCACAAGGGGAAAACCAATGCCGTTTGCAGCACCCAGAGCCTGCAGAGACCACTAGCCACCTCCTGCCAAAGGCACTGAAGTCAGGGACGTGCTCAGAAAGACTCTGTTTTGGGGTGAAACGGGACTATTAGTGGGGGAGCCACTGTCGGGGAAGGAGGAAGTGTACTAGGCACACAAGCAAGCCCGGCATGCAGTTCTCTCTGGTATGTAGTTCTCTCTGGCACTCCTCCTGTGCCAGACAACCGCCACACCCCTGCCCCTGCCACCCCAGCCCAACAACCTTCGGAAGAAATTCACAGGCATTACGTCCAACCTAAAAAGCAGGGAAAACAGACCCTACTCTCTGCTGCTGGGGCAGGGGCTTCTGACTTTCACATTCCTCTGAGAAGTGCTCTCATTCCCACTGCAACCAAAGGAGGGCCCTTCACACCCATAGGGGAGCAGAAAAACACCCGCCACTGCTGCAGTACTTCTTGCATCAACGCCAGTCCCTGGGACACCACTTGACAACCTCACAGACTTCATACCCACAGAGCGTACAGAAACAGAAACAGCTCCCTCCCTCCCAGAAGCCCAAAAGCACACGGCCACCCGCATGCTTTGCTCCAAGAGCCTCACCTGGCAGCTGGCTTGTTTCCCCTGCTTTCCCATGCCTTTCCTCCCTTCCAGCTGGCCCCAGAGAACGGGGGTGGAGAAAGCCTTTCTCGAGACAGGAGGCGCCCACCACAAGCACTGCCTGGAAGTAGCAAGGCAGAGGAGGCTCCTCAGCAAGCATCGTTCTTTGTCACCATTTGAACAAGAAGGACAGGCAGCTGTGCTCCAGCATCGGACCAAAGAGCCCAATTCCCTTGGAGCTTTGCTCCCAAGCAGGTCTTAGGCCCTTGCTGGCGCACGATCGCGTCCAGCCTTTCCTTTCTGCAGGGCAGTCTTCTGCCCTAGAGTTCTGTGCTGCTTCTACTGCTTTCTCTAGCCCTTAGGCTTCAAAAAGGGGACATGGCTGGCAGGTCCTGGGGACCTCATGCTACTCTCTCCTTTGGCGTGGCTGCAGGCTGGAGGGCAGAGTGTCACACGAGAAGGGGAACAGATTCCTGCCCATCTCTAAGGCGCTCACATGCACAGACTTGCAAGCTAGAGCAGGGCCCCGAGTGCCAGGGCAAAGTGCCCCTCAGCAGTGGCAGCTGCAGTTGGAGCTGCACAACTGCCCCGAGAGCCCCTTCCAGGAGGAGTGCCCCCAGATCTGTCGTGATGAGCAAAGAGAGGCACAGGAGAAGCAGGCCACTAGGCCAGGCACGGCATGTTAAGCTTGCCTCCAGCCCCTCCGCTGCACAGGACAAAAGGAAAACAAACACACCTCTCTCACCAGCCAGCTGGCACTTTACCTTTTCCCTCAGTCTGCTTGTTCTGCTCCCTGTCTTTTGCCGGCCCGCCTTTGGCAGCCTCCCGACACCCTCCGGAGGAAGATGCTGGTCGCACAGGCACAGGCGTGATGACCTCACCCTCACTCCTGGAAACAAGAAAGGGACGAGAGAGACGCTGACAGCAGAGCCTTGCAGAAACCTCCTCTACATGCTTGCCCTCCATCTAGAAAGAGAAAGTCACCAAAAGACTTGTTGGCCGCCCTTCACGTTGCAGTCGGACAGAGTCTACGCAAGAAACAACCCCTTCAAAGAACTCCAAGAGCACAAGGTCACCCTCAGCCTTTTCTCCAAGAGCCTCACCTGGCAGGCAACTTCCTTCCTTTGCTTTTCCACTCCTCCTGCTTTCTCCCCCCAGCACCAGGTGACGCAGGTGGCAAAGGCCTTTCTTGAGCAAGCAGGCACGCAGCAGGAGCACTCCCTGCAGGCAGGAAAGGAGAAGGCTCTGCAGAAAGCGTCTTTGGGAGCACTTGGTCCAGAAGGACAGGCAGATCTGCTCCAGCACCGCATCAAACAGCCTGATCCCCCGGGAGCCGCGCTCTCTAAGAGCTCTTGCTCCCTAGCACGTCCTTGGCACACCTTAGCAGCCTCTTAGCAGTCCACCTTAGCAGCCTCTTAGCAGTCCTCTCCAGGCAATCTTGCTCCCCACCTTCACACGCCCGGCATCCGCCAGAGAGGCAGACCCCCTCCAGCGCTGACACCTCGGGCCCAAATGTCCTAAAGCGAAAGAGGAGCTTGCGCCGGCCACCAGGGCGCAGCACCCCGGGGCAAAACTCTCCCAGGCAGCACATCCTGACCAGGGCTCCAACCACCTACCTACTGCCGAGGACCAACGGAACAAACACGCGCACACACACAAACACACGCCCGCCTGCACACCCTCCTCTCGCTCGCCAGTCACCTGTGGCCTGACCTTTTCCGTCCGCCCGCTCTTCCTCTTTCGGGCGTGTCCGGGATCCCTTGCAGGAAGAGGCCACTTGCTGCTTCTCACGGGGAAGCTTCAACTCAAATCTGGAAATGACATGCTTAGGTCACAAACACAGGCCCTGTATGGATCGGGTGCCTTCCACACGATGCCTTTCCTCGGCCAGCCACACACAGCACATTCGGGAACCTTGGCTTTTGGAAGCCTCACCCACAAGAAAGAGACCAGTCACAGGAAAATGTGGCCCCCATTCCTCTCTAGGCCTAAGATTGGTTAGCAGTGCCAAACACCGCCACTATTGCCTGTTCCACCCTGGGGAGACCCCCAGAGTCCCAAGTACTTGCAGACAGCAAGCTAGGAAAGAGTTGCTCCGCAGCAAGTCCTTCCTGAGAAGACAAGCTCCAGCAGGACGCTGCTACCAAGCACGAGCTGAGAAGCAAACGTACCGTGGCAACATGAAGACGCTTCTGGGACCCATGCGGAAAGCCGCGCTCCTTCTTCCTTTTACCACCAGGTGTCTCGTCCCTGGCGTCTGAAACAGACACCGAGGTACGTGAGAGCGTGCCAGCGCCATTACTGCCTTGCTCCTAAAGGCAGCAAATCTTTCTTGGGCTCAGGGAAGATGCTGCCCCTGGGACACCCTGAAACAAAGCTGTCTTTCCAAATACTAGCCCTCAACGAGGAAAGCAGAAGATGCCCAGCTCAGAGTGCAGAAGGAGGAACACCGTTGCCAGGCGCTTTGCAAGGGCGAGACTCAAGACGGTCAAGGAGGACGCTCCTTCTCTCTGCCTGCAGACATCAGGCACAGGAGAAGGCGTGTGGTTCGCCAGGGTTTCTGCAGGCTGGCGTTTGCCTCTGGAAGGTCTTGCTCTGCCCCTTCTTGGAAAGACAACTCCTGGCTCAGGCGTGCTCTTAGCCCCACAGTGTCTCCAAGCATTCACATGCTTGCATCCATCGCGTGGAAGAGCAGAAAGAGCCGGCCCTTGCTCGGCCTCTGCCCGGTGGCTAAGACCTGCGGGTGCCAACTCCCTCATGGGGGTGCAAGCAGCTGGGCAGGGCCTGATGAGGGATCTTTGGGAACACAGCCTGACCCAAAGGCCCTGGCCCTGGCCCAGAGAACATGCTGGGCAGAGCCCCCCAAGACAGCAGCAGAGAGAAGGAAGAGACAGGCCCGGGAACCAGTGGCTGGGCTACAGCCTTCTTGCATCTCTCTGAGCAAATCTGCTGGCCCTCTGCAGGAGCGAGCCCTTCAGCTCTGACTGCTTTCACATCGCAGCTGCCTAAGGACACCTGGCAGCTTGCGCTCAAGGACAGGGCCCCACGAGAGAGCTGGGGAAGGGCGTTGGGCTGGCGCAAGGAGACATGCCAAGCAGCGGGCGGATGCACGCGTGGCCCAGAAGAGCCTCGCTCATGCCGCAAGGGTCTCCAGGGGCCCTGGGAAGGCCTGATTAGCGCCAGAGTCATCGACTTACCCCCAGCAGAGCTTCTAGCAGCTTTCCAGTGCCATCCATGCTGAGGAGGAAGTCGTCATAAAACCTCATTGTCACTTCCTTCTTCCGAACAGAAAGAATGCCAATGCCCTTGAAGACAAAGTCCACGTCCTGTCTTTTTGACATGGCCCAGAAGAACGCCATCGCGGTCTCATGTATGGAACACTGCACCGTTGTCAAAGGCATGCGGGCACACACGGAGAGATTCTTGTACTGCAGAGGGACTATTCTTACGTCACCTAGACCGCAGCAAAAGACGAACAACGTCACCTCGGCAGCAGGCTCCAAGAACAAGGGGACAAGACTTTCTGGCAAGACGCTGCTGCTACAGAGCAGCCTCTTGAATCCCCTGCTGCAGCGCCTAGGAGCGGTTTATGGAGTCCCTCCTGGGAAGAGGCCGAGCACTCTGCAAACTCACGGGCTCAGGGGGGCAGCAGTCATTTGGCCAGGGCAGGAAGCAAAAGAAGAAAACTAACCATCCCGTAGGAACCCTTGACCGGAGGGCAGGACAAGGCGGGCAGATGGGTGCAGGGCCCACGACAAAGGGCCCGGCGCCACGCCATTGTGCCCTCTGGCTAAGCCGATGCCACGTCGATAGATACAAGGGCGAAGCAAAGTGCAAGGACGGCACCGCCGCCCGTAAGGACCATTCGGCCCCTCTGGCCCTTGGTAGCCAGCAAAAGTCTCCCTGCGCTGCTGGGGCCAGCGGCCTATCCCTCCCACGCACCCCGCTGCAGGCGTATTACTAGCAAAACACACCCGGGGGCCCCTCTGAGCACCTGCTCCTGGCTGGCCTGTCCAGCTCAAACAAGCCGAAGTTGCTCTCAGGCCACTTTGAGGCGTTCAGCCATGTCTTCAGAGCAGTTGGCCTGCCCCTCAAGCTTGGGGCAAGGGCAGGCAAAGGTTTTTAACCTGTCTTCTTACCAGGAATGTCTTCTTGAGCGCCCCTGGCCTGGTATTCCTGGGCAACAACCTCCGAAATACGAAACATGGGTCTCCGAACGATCGAAAGCTCCCCGTTCACGGAGCACTCGGAGTGCTTCAGAACATAGAACACCCCCACTCCTAGTATCTTGACACCCTGAGAACAGCAGCAAAGAGGGAGAGAAGGAACAAGCATCAGTAGCCTGGAGACACAAAAACTGTCCGATGGCTTGCCAGAGCGTGGGGGCTGCTGCTCTGCGCCCTGCCCACCCCTAGCATGCCGAGGGCAAGATGGGCCACTTGGGAAAGCTTTGGAGAGAAAGCACATACTCCAGACCTTTCTTTCCTCTTGCTCCTCTGCTCTCCTCAAAAATCTCTTTGCACAAGCAACAGCAGAGACAACATTCCTCCCCTCCATACAGGTGGGGGGGGGTGGGTGGCAGGGAGGGGAGCAGGGGGCATTTCCAACAGTGGGCACCAAGTCCTTGGCACTCTATGGCACAGGGATGTCAGGGCCAGGCAAACCGCCAGCATTTCAGGAGGGGAGGAACAGGACACAAGACCCACCTTGTTCTCTGCCAAGCGCTCTAGAATGTATTCTGAGACGCTGTCCCAAATGCTAACAATCTCTGGAAAGCAAGGCAAAGAGGTATCATGCGCCAAGTCAGCAAGCTCACTACCTTTCAGCACCCCGCTCCCCAGGCAGGTGGCAAGTGCAGGTGAGATGAAACGTACCGCCACCCCAAGCCAAAACACGCAAGGCGCTCCCCAGGACGGCCCTTCCGGACCTCAGCCGCAAGGACACTGCAGGGACGCCTCCGCCCACTTCTAAGCAAGGCTCCTGTCCTTTCAGGTGGCCACGCCAAAGGGCGACCCACCCGCTCGGGAAACGGGGACTAGGTTCCCACAGCAGCGAGAAGACCGTGCAGTGCCTACCCACAGGAGTCACCCATGCTCAGGGCAGCCCCAGCTGCCTCCCCTGCAGGGACCATTTTCACCTCCATTCAACGCCTGCACACACACACGCTCTGCACGGCCACCCGAGCAGCCCCAGCCCTTTCAGCCAGCTGCCAGCTCAGGGCACGCAATCCCCACTGCGAGGCAACCCACGGCTTCTGCCTGCACGTGCCCTGGAAGGCACGGGCAGAGGAAGCTCCTCAGGACAACGAGCCAGCCGGCCCGGCTGCCAAACTCACCCCTGGGCTGCCAACGGTCGAGCGGCCTGCTCTCCCGTGCCACCCACTCGCCCTGTCCAGCCCTCCCCTACAGAGCCCAGCGCTTCCATTGCCTGTCTCGCAGCTCATACCGTCTACAGCCTTACCGTAACGGTTGAGATTCCTGAGCGTTGGAAACATGTCATGCCACAGTTTCGCCATCTTCGCGCCCCCTCGCGCTCAATGGGGCCCTGTAGCAGGAGGGTGCCGAGGAAACTTCTCCTCCCAGGAGCCGCCTCCTCCTCCTCCTCTGCACTTCCCCAGGTAGGCTCCAGCGCTGTCGCGCGGCCTCCCTTCGCCCTCTCGGTGCGCTGCAAAGCAGCTCCTCCAGAGAAGAGCGGTGGCGAGAGCAGCCCCAGCACCTGCACGTGCCAAGGCCTCGCAGGGAAGTGTGGGCAGGGCTCGGGGGCCCCGTGGCGGGAGGGGAGCTGTGACTGTGATGCGGCATGTCCCACTGTGAGCCCAGCCCGTGTCACCAAGGGGCTCACAGGCACCCTTACCGTCCAAAGCATTTCTCTTGGGCCCACAGGAGGGGCAATTTCACAGCCCCAGAGCAGCCAGACCGCAAAGGGGTTTCAGCAGGTCTCCGCTCTGACCTCCTGCTGCAAGTGCGGCTGACCAGAGCAGACTTCCCAGGCCCGGGCGCCACTGAGGGGCCACTGGCTCCATGGATTCCCCCACCACCCCGGGCCCCTGGGCCAGTGCTCCACCACCCTTAGGCTACAGCGCTTTTCCCCATCTCTCATGGCAATTGCCCCCACTGCCACTACTGCCATTGCCCATCCTCCCGGCCCCCCCCCACCCGGCACCTCTGGGAAGGCTCTGCCTCCACCCTCTCACCCCCCTCCCGTTAGGCCCCTGCCGCCTGATCCTCTTGCGCCTTCTCTTCTCCCGGCTCAACAGCCCCACGCCCTCAGCCTCTCCTCGCACTGCTGGGCTCCAGCTGCCCACCAGCTCCCAGCCCGCCCCACAACGAACGGCTCCTCCAGGGCCACGCTCCCTTCCTGGTGTCCCTGCCCCCCTGCAGCTCCCCCACGGGACACAGTCCCCTCAGAGGCGCACCTCCTCTGGCATGAAGCGCCTCCTTCCAAAAGTACCTCTCCAGCCATGTCCCCAGCAACGGCTCCTTGCACGGCTCGCCTTCGCTTCCTTCTGCTTTTCTCCAGAAACACGCCTCTGCACCCTTCTCCTCACGAGTGCCCCTTCGTGTGGCCTCCTGTGGCTCCACGGAGGCCGCCCCCAGCTGCGGGATCTGCGGCCCTGCCGCCGCATGCCCCAGGCAGGGGCCGGGCCTCAGTGCCCCGCTCCTCCCTCCCTCCCTCCCTCCCTGCCTGCCTGCCTGCCTGCCTGCCTGCCTGCCCGCCCGCTGCCCCAGCGTTGGGGGAAAGCCTTGCCCGGGCCCTGGGCAGCGCTGCGGGCTCCCTGCTGTGCCCAGAGCCCCCGGCCCCGCACGGGCAGCCCCGAGCAGCACGCCCAGGTGGCACTGCTTGCTGCGCAGTAAGGACTGGTGCCAGGGACTGTCGGGGATGGGGGAGGCCCCACTGCCCGCGGGGAGGCGGGAGGCAGGCAGCGTTGAGCCGGGGCCCGGCAGCCCACCGGGAGCTGGTGGGGGTGTGGGGCAGAGCCATAGCAAGGGAAGGGGCCAGAGTGCAGGAGGCAATCCCAGGTGCCCCTTCCCCGAGCAGAGGGGCCTGGGAGAAGGCAGGGGGTCAGGGCCAGGCCAGGGGCTGGTGGCCGGGTGCTTGGCAGCGCCATGCTGACCTGCTCATGCCAGGGCATGGCTGCTTTGCGCCGATTGCAGGCAGTGTCCCCCCGCGAAGGAGCTGGCCCCTGCTGGCTTCCCCTTGGGCCATGCAGCTGCCTGCCAGTGCTCAAGGTCCCGCCGGGGCTCCAGCGACGCTGGGAGAGGTGCCGAGGGGGCACCGGCTGCTGCTAGCAACTTCCCGGGGACCCCTGAGGCAGTGGCTGGTGCTGAGGGAAGGGCAGCGGGCAAGGAGCCGCAGGCAGCACTTGTTTGACCCATGCGTTGCCTCTGCTTGCAGGCCACACTGCCCAAGGCATTGGGACTTGAGCGCGGCAGCCAGGCGAGGCAGGGCAGCTGCCGCTGAGGCAGCAGAGCCAAGCCCCAAGCCCCTCCGCTCGGTGAGGCTTGGGAAGGGCAGAGCTGGGAGAAGCTGGTGCCCCTCAAACCTCGTTCTCCCAGCAGAGCAGAGGGCACGTAAGGCAGCGCTTTCAGCCAGTGAAAATTGCTGGCTCATGCCTTCCTTTTTCAGAGGCCTGGTTTGCGCAAGGCCAGCGGTGCTGCCTGCCCACCAGTGCCCACCCAGGCTGCGGTCGGAGGAGACCTGCTCCTTGCATTGGTCCCGACCAGAGTTCGGCACCAGAAGACACAGCCCCTGAGGGGGCACCGCAGCACACAAGTGTGGCTTGGCATGCCTGGCTCACCAGCAGAAAGGGACCATGCAGACTAAGGTGGAGTCAATCAGCCAGAACGGAGCACAGAGCAACAATACAGTTGAAAACACCAAGCCTAGCTAAGTGTGTGTGAGGTTCCCCGTGGGGAGCCCCGTGATGCTTCTGGGGAGGCCTTGGGCAGGGAGGTGCCTCCTGCCGAGGCCCCCGGCAGCTGGGATGCCGGCTGCAGGGCTTTCGGCAGCTCCAGCTTCCCTCTTCCTGCCCTGCCAGGGGTGAAGGCCAGGCTGCCTGCAGGGATGGGCTACTGCCGCCCCCAGGCCTCCTGAGGAGGGGCAGTGCAGCCCCAAAACCGCCTTGCAAAGCCGGCAGCCCTGGGCGTGGGCTGAGGTGGGTGCCAGGGTGCACGCTGGAGCGCAGACTCTGGGATCCACAGGCCTCCAAGGCCAGGGCCTGCAGGGCCAGGGCAGGGATGACGAGGCTCTGGGGCTCTGACCCTGCAAGAGAGACTGCAGGAACACCTTGTGCCGGCCCTGGGCTGAGAGCAGAGGGGAGCAGGAGGCTTCGTGGCCTCCACGCCCCAAACCAACAGCAAATTTGTGCCCAAAAGCTCTCAGAGGAGGCTTCAGTCCCGGTCAGCTGCCCGTGTCCTGCACTGATTTCGTATGCTCAAACCTTGTGATGGGCAGAAGGCAACATGCTTGTACCCCAAGGCAGCCCCCTTTAGTGGCCAAGCCAAGGACCTGCTCTTAGCATCACTGCAGGAGTAACCGTCTAATTAAAGGCTTGCAATTAGCCCACCTCCAATTAGTGCACAGCAACTCAAACAAAGGGTCTTCTTAAAGGACAAGTCTCCTTAATGCAACCTAAATGGTCCTACGTTCCCTGTGCAGGGGCGACCCTTCTACATCCCCCACCGCCAAGGCTGCGGCGCGCATGGGCATGGGCATTGGCTTCAGGGTCCCAGCTCCTTCCTCAGTGGGAGGCGGCTGCTGCTGGTGGCTTCCTCCATCGCATAGTTGGGCTGACACTATTAAGCCTGCTCCTAATAGGCTCTCTTAAGGCTAATAATGTGGCATACATAGCCAACAAATGCTAGAAGGAGTCACCAAAACTAAAGCAGCACTTTAAAATGCAACTCCTACATTTAGCATCGAGGAAATAAGCCCCTCCACCTTACTCCCAATTTGACACTCTCGGGAGAGTGCTTTAGGGGATGCTAATGCGTGTTTTGCCCTTCCTTGCTCCAACACGGGTCAGGCTCAGCACAGTGGAGAGGGAAAGACTCTGGCGGGGCGGAGGGGGTGGGGTGCGAGCTTTGTGCTCGCCCAGGGCCCTGCACTGGCCCCCTCCTCTGTCCTGCCCCTGAACATCCCAGACTACGTTGGCTACAGTCGCCTGCTCCTTGCCAGGCCTTTGTGTTGACTCTGATGAGCCTTTGGGCGTTTCATGTCACTCTAGGAGCTGGAAGAGAGCCTGCCTCATGACACGGGGTTGCAAGGAGAGCCACTGGCCGTGGAAGAGGACTGCTTGCCTGGCCTCGCTCAGGAGTCCCATCCTGCCCACCCCGGGCATCTCTCTCTTTCCTGCCCGCTGACATGGTCTTTCTCCGGAGGGAAGCAGTGAGGCTACACCTCCGCACAGTGCTGGGTGGCCTGGGGAAGGCCGGGCACATGCCAAGCGGGGAGCTGGACACAGGTCTCCAGCGAGTGCTGTCGGGGGGCTGGCACCGGTGCCTGGGGCACGTGTGCTCCAGGCACTTCCCAAATAAGCTCCACTGGTGCGGCCTCCTCTTCACCTGGATGTTGAGTTCCAGGGCCTCCTGCCACGCCTCCTCCAGCAGGAACAGGGCCTGCGCAGGCGTACTGCTTTCCTGCCCTTCAGCCTGCTCCTGGTTGCTGGGGAATGCAGGTGTGCGGGCATGTCCGGGTGTCCTGCCTCATTTCAGCAGGGTCACTTGCTCCTGCTGGTTCCTTCTGTGGCCCCCACCTGGCCTCACAGAGCCCCACATCCTGCCCGTCAACCCCAAGGGGGACGCAAGGCCCTCAGCTCACCCAAGAGAGAACCCCCAACCTCCCTCTGCTCGTCCACCCACCCGCCTCAGCATATAGCACGGCCCAAGGCCCATCCCTGGGCCCTGGCACTGTCACGGTCCCTCTCCTGACCACAGGACCCACTGGCGCTGGTGAGTGCCCAAGCAGTTAGGCCGCTGTCTTTTCTCCCACGGCCAGTGACTTGCAGGGCTGTGCAGGACCCAGGAGTCCTGCTGGCCTGTCCCTCCATAACGTACCAGGGGCAGGGAGTCGCAGAGCTGCACCTCGGAGGTGCTCTGGGGCCTAGCAAGTGCAGGGGACCGGAGGGGGCCTGGGAGCATGCCTGGGGCCACTGGCACATCAGGACAGGGCAGGAGCCCAGGAGGGAGAATCCAAGCACACGGGTAGCAGGCCCGGCCGGCCCTGCCGAGCTCCACTGGGTTGAAGAGCGGCCCAGCAGGGGCTGTGCAGGGCGGGGAAATGGGGACTGCTCCCCAGCCTCACAGCCCCAGCCTGCGGGGCTGAGGGGCTGCCCTGGCCCACAGGGCCCTGGCACACGCGTTTGCACATGGGAAGGGAGGCATCTGCACCTCCAGGCAGCAGTCAGCGGCTGGCAGGGTAGGGAGACTACGGGCCCTGCGGCAGATGAGCAGAGCCCGTGGGAGCACAAGGAGCAGCCGAGGGCTGACGGAGGCCCAGGGACAAGCACGGCTCATCCCAGCTTTGCCTGCCTGGAGAGCCCTGCAGCTGCAGCAAAAAGCCAGGCATCTGCGCTCCCAGGTGGCCGGCCGCACCGCTCCACCCCACAGCAACTCCCTCCTTTGCCCTTCACCCTTCCCCATGCAACCCTGAGAAGGGCTCCAGCGTCCCTGCACACCAGCCCTCAGAGCACCCCTGGGGCTGTGGGCACGTCAGGTGCAGCTGTGTCCTGGCCACCATGGTGTGCACCGTGCAGTGTCTCTGTGCGTGTGGAGAGCGCGGGCGCGTGTGCGGATGCGTGTGCAGCGTCAATGGTGTGCCGGGCTGGCGCACGTGCACTGTGCAGGTGCAGGCCTGGCTGTGCGGGAGGGTCTTGGTGAGTGAGAGGTGTGAGCTGTGTGCGTAGCCGTCCTGTGGAAGGTAATGAAGGAAGGGGCATGTGTCTGTGCGTGTGTCTGTGCGCTGTGCTGAGAACGGGTTAGGCGGTGGTGTGCATGCACGTGCACTCTGTGGCGCGCGTGCCTGCATGCTGCAGCCCGTGTGTGGGCGATATTCTGTTCAGGCTCTACAAAATAACTGGAGGAGCACATGGGTTTGTACAGCTCTTCCTTTCATCTTTCAGGAGCACGCTTCCAGACTTCGCCGCAATAGTCACGTTTCCTCTGCACCACCAGCAAGTCCTGGTCCCTTTCCCTTTGAGCCTGGAGAGTCATCCGCTGCCCAGGGCTAGGGCATGGAAAAGGAACCGTTTGGTTTCAGGCACAGGCAGAAGGGCACGGAAATGCTGCAGGCCTAGCGCAGGGCACATCTTCTGGCCTCTGCCTCTGCTGGCATTCCTATGCTTTCTCGGATGGGCGAGGGGCCCCCTGGGGTGCGAGGCAAGGACATGACCACATGACTACCATGGGCAGGTTATCAGCCTGCACAGGAGTCAGGCGCGGGATGAGACTTTGGCCCAAACTGGCATCAAAGCACACGGCAAGGCCTCCACGTGTGGAGACTTGGGGAGGCAAGGACGGAGCGTGCCTTTGGAAAAGGGAGAGCCAAAGCGTCGCTCCAGGAATCCTGTCACCTTGGGTCGCCCCCGTGTTCTGGTCCCACCTGGGAATCCTACCCCTGAGAGCCCAACACCTGCCCCTGGGCTGGAAGGCTGCCTGCTCCCAGGCCACAGCCTCCAAAGCCTGTTGCTCTCCCTCGACGGGTGCCAGCAAAAGACCCCCCCCCTCCCCTCCTCTGGGCTCCTCCTGGGTGTGGAAGGAAGGCCAGTGCAGGGGAAGGCAAAACAGCACCCCCAGCTGGAGAAATTTACCAGAGGAAGCGCTTCTCTTGGGAATTCCTCTGCCGATTCAGCTCTACCCTCTGCTTCCACTCTTCCCGACGCGCTTGGTAAGTCTCCAAGACTTGCAGGGTGTGGCTTGCTCGTACAGAAAGCTGCCTGCAAGAGCAGGGAAAAAGTTCCCTCTCCCCTTCTGGCTGAGGCCCTCCTGCCTCTCCCCTCCACCAGCCCCTGCACACCCGCTCCCGCTGGCGGTGCCCGCAGCCTTCAACTTGCCCCATGCAGCTTGGGGCTGCCTGGCATCGGGGCCTTGCCCAAGGCATTGCCACGTCAACAGAAATCAGGGGACACCATACCCAGCCCCATGGCTCAGGAACTGCGCTTCCTCACACCTCGGACAGGTGCTGCCACTGCACCTTTCCAGGCCGGGGCTGGGGCCGGGGCCGGGGCCCGGGCCCGGGCACACTTACTCTTTGTGCAGCCGCGGCAGTCTCTCGGGCTTCCTCTTCTCTGCTCGGGGCACGAAGGCAGCAGTGCTCGCCTCTTTCCCAAGCGGGGGCCCTGGTGAGGCTGGCCGAACCTCCGGCAGTGGTTCAGCATGCCGCCAAGCCTGCGTTGGCGCCAGAGGACAACTCTGAAGCTGCTTCTCACCTCCCTCACGTGCTCTCAACTCTCAGCACGGGGAGAAGCCAGCCACTACAGGGCCTGTGCGTCCCCCCAGCACACTTGTGTCTGCTTTGCCCTCAGAAAGCCCCATGAGGAGCACAGCGCCAGGCAGGGACCCTGCACTCGTAGCCTGGCCACGCTTCACCACACTTCCCTGCTGGCCCCTCTGCTTACCTGTGCTGCCTTGTGCTGATGCCCGCAAGCAGGAATTGCAGTTCGAGGTCTGCCTTGAGCAGGTCCTTCCTGCTTGCCGTCCTCTTCCGCCTTAGAGGAGCTCTCCCGAATTGTCTGCAGCCGGCTAAAAACACACAAGCCGCGTGAGGTGACTGGAGTTCCGGATGAGGCTGTTCTGCATCTTGCGCTCACAAGCGGCTCGGGGCCAGCCTCTGCAGCACAAGGCAGTTCTGCTGGAGCATTTGGTGTAGCTGAGTCCTTGCGTTCATGTCAACAGTGAGGAAAGAAAGCCTTGAGCTGCAGCACTGGCAGCGGGCCCAGGAGGCCCTAAGGAAAGCTCGGGATGCCCCGGTGTGGGCCCTCTCTGGGTGGCACAAGGGGAAAACCAATGCCGTTTGCAGCACCCAGAGCCTGCAGAGACCACTAGCCACCTCCTGCCAAAGGCACTGAAGTCAGGGACGTGCTCAGAAAGACTCTGTTTTGGGGTGAAACGGGACTATTAGTGGGGGAGCCACTGTCGGGGAAGGAGGAAGTGTACTAGGCACACAAGCAAGCCCGGCATGCAGTTCTCTCTGGTATGTAGTTCTCTCTGGCACTCCTCCTGTGCCAGACAACCGCCACACCCCTGCCCCTGCCACCCCAGCCCAACAACCTTCGGAAGAAATTCACAGGCATTACGTCCAACCTAAAAAGCAGGGAAAACAGACCCTACTCTCTGCTGCTGGGGCAGGGGCTTCTGACTTTCACATTCCTCTGAGAAGTGCTCTCATTCCCACTGCAACCAAAGGAGGGCCCTTCACACCCATAGGGGAGCAGAAAAACACCCGCCACTGCTGCAGTACTTCTTGCATCAACGCCAGTCCCTGGGACACCACTTGACAACCTCACAGACTTCATACCCACAGAGCGTACAGAAACAGAAACAGCTCCCTCCCTCCCAGAAGCCCAAAAGCACACGGCCACCCGCATGCTTTGCTCCAAGAGCCTCACCTGGCAGCTGGCTTGTTTCCCCTGCTTTCCCATGCCTTTCCTCCCTTCCAGCTGGCCCCAGAGAACGGGGGTGGAGAAAGCCTTTCTCGAGACAGGAGGCGCCCACCACAAGCACTGCCTGGAAGTAGCAAGGCAGAGGAGGCTCCTCAGCAAGCATCGTTCTTTGTCACCATTTGAACAAGAAGGACAGGCAGCTGTGCTCCAGCATCGGACCAAAGAGCCCAATTCCCTTGGAGCTTTGCTCCCAAGCAGGTCTTAGGCCCTTGCTGGCGCACGATCGCGTCCAGCCTTTCCTTTCTGCAGGGCAGTCTTCTGCCCTAGAGTTCTGTGCTGCTTCTACTGCTTTCTCTAGCCCTTAGGCTTCAAAAAGGGGACATGGCTGGCAGGTCCTGGGGACCTCATGCTACTCTCTCCTTTGGCGTGGCTGCAGGCTGGAGGGCAGAGTGTCACACGAGAAGGGGAACAGATTCCTGCCCATCTCTAAGGCGCTCACATGCACAGACTTGCAAGCTAGAGCAGGGCCCCGAGTGCCAGGGCAAAGTGCCCCTCAGCAGTGGCAGCTGCAGTTGGAGCTGCACAACTGCCCCGAGAGCCCCTTCCAGGAGGAGTGCCCCCAGATCTGTCGTGATGAGCAAAGAGAGGCACAGGAGAAGCAGGCCACTAGGCCAGGCACGGCATGTTAAGCTTGCCTCCAGCCCCTCCGCTGCACAGGACAAAAGGAAAACAAACACACCTCTCTCACCAGCCAGCTGGCACTTTACCTTTTCCCTCAGTCTGCTTGTTCTGCTCCCTGTCTTTTGCCGGCCCGCCTTTGGCAGCCTCCCGACACCCTCCGGAGGAAGATGCTGGTCGCACAGGCACAGGCGTGATGACCTCACCCTCACTCCTGGAAACAAGAAAGGGACGAGAGAGACGCTGACAGCAGAGCCTTGCAGAAACCTCCTCTACATGCTTGCCCTCCATCTAGAAAGAGAAAGTCACCAAAAGACTTGTTGGCCGCCCTTCACGTTGCAGTCGGACAGAGTCTACGCAAGAAACAACCCCTTCAAAGAACTCCAAGAGCACAAGGTCACCCTCAGCCTTTTCTCCAAGAGCCTCACCTGGCAGGCAACTTCCTTCCTTTGCTTTTCCACTCCTCCTGCTTTCTCCCCCCAGCACCAGGTGACGCAGGTGGCAAAGGCCTTTCTTGAGCAAGCAGGCACGCAGCAGGAGCACTCCCTGCAGGCAGGAAAGGAGAAGGCTCTGCAGAAAGCGTCTTTGGGAGCACTTGGTCCAGAAGGACAGGCAGATCTGCTCCAGCACCGCATCAAACAGCCTGATCCCCCGGGAGCCGCGCTCTCTAAGAGCTCTTGCTCCCTAGCACGTCCTTGGCACACCTTAGCAGCCTCTTAGCAGTCCACCTTAGCAGCCTCTTAGCAGTCCTCTCCAGGCAATCTTGCTCCCCACCTTCACACGCCCGGCATCCGCCAGAGAGGCAGACCCCCTCCAGCACTGACACCTCAGGCCCAAATGTCCTAAAGCGAAAGAGGAGCTTGCGCTGGCCACCAGGGCGCAGCACCCCGGGGCAAAACTCTCCCAGGCAGCACATCCTGACCAGGGCTCCAACCACCTACCTACTGCCGAGGACCAACGGAACAAACACGCGCACACACACAAACACACGCCCGCCTGCACACCCTCCTCTCGCTCGCCAGTCACCTGTGGCCTGACCTTTTCCGTCCGCCCGCTCTTCCTCTTTCGGGCGTGTCCGGGATCCCTTGCAGGAAGAGGCCACTTGCTGCTTCTCACGGGGAAGCTTCAACTCAAATCTGGAAATGACAAGACGCCACGGTGAAGAGAAGGCACCACTTCCCCTTTGCTTCCTGCCAGCCTTGTACTCAGAAAGAAGGCCTTTTGGGGCACGTGGGGCCCTCCAGGCTCACCCAAGACATGCTTAGGTCACAAACACAGGCCCTGTATGGATCGGGTGCCTTCCACACGATGCCTTTCCTCGGCCAGCCACACACAGCACATTCGGGAACCTTGGCTTTTGGAAGCCTCACCCACAAGAAAGAGACCAGTCACAGGAAAATGTGGCCCCCATTCCTCTCTAGGCCTAAGATTGGTTAGCAGTGCCAAACACCGCCACTATTGCCTGTTCCACCCTGGGGAGACCCCCAGAGTCCCAAGTACTTGCAGACAGCAAGCTAGGAAAGAGTTGCTCCGCAGCAAGTCCTTCCTGAGGAGACAAGCTCCAGCAGGACGCTGCTACCAAGCACGAGCTGAGAAGCAAACGTACCGTGGCAACATGAAGACGCTTCTGGGACCCATGCGGAAAGCCGCGCTCCTTCTTCCTTTTACCACCAGGTGTCTCGTCCCTGGCGTCTGAAACAGACACCGAGGTACGTGAGAGCATGCCAGCGCCATTACTGCCTTGCTCCTAAAGGCAGCAAATCTTTCTTGGGCTCAGGGAAGATGCTGCCCCTGGGACACCCTGAAACAAAGCTGTTTTTCCAAATACTAGCCCTCAACGAGGAAAGCAGAAGATGCCCAGCTCAGAGTGCAGAAGGAGGAACACCGTTGCCAGGCGCTTTGCAAGGGCGAGACTCAAGACGGTCAAGGAGGACGCTCCTTCTCTCTGCCTGCAGACATCAGGCACAGGAGAAGGCGTGTGGTTCGCCAGGGTTTCTGCAGGCTGGCGTTTGCCTCTGGAAGGTCTTGCTCTGCCCCTTCTTGGAAAGACAACTCCTGGCTCAGGCGTGCTCTTAGCCCCACAGTGTCTCCAAGCATTCACATGCTTGCATCCATCGCGTGGAAGAGCAGAAAGAGCCGGCCCTTGCTCGGCCTCTGCCCGGTGGCTAAGACCTGCGGGTGCCAACTCCCTCATGGGGGTGCAAGCAGCTGGGCAGGGCCTGATGAGGGATCTTTGGGAACACAGCCTGACCCAAAGGCCCTGGCCCTGGCCCAGAGAACATGCTGGGCAGAGCCCCCCAAGACAGCAGCAGAGAGAAGGAAGAGACAGGCCCGGGAACCAGTGGCTGGGCTACAGCCTTCTTGCATCTCTCTGAGCAAATCTGCTGGCCCTCTGCAGGAGCGAGCCCTTCAGCTCTGACTGCTTTCACATCGCAGCTGCCTAAGGACACCTGGCAGCTTGCGCTCAAGGACAGGGCCCCACGAGAGAGCTGGGGAAGGGCGTTGGGCTGGCGCAAGGAGACATGCCAAGCAGCGGGCGGATGCACGCGTGGCCCAGAAGAGCCTCGCTCATGCCGCAAGGGCCTCCAGGGGCCCTGGGAAGGCCTGATTAGCGCCAGAGTCATCGACTTACCCCCAGCAGAGCTTCTAGCAGCTTTCCAGTGCCATCCATGCTGAGGAGGAAGTCGTCATAAAACCTCATTGTCACTTCCTTCTTCCGAACAGAAAGAATGCCAATGCCCTTGAAGACAAAGTCCACGTCCTGTCTTTTTGACATGGCCCAGAAGAACGCCATCGCGGTCTCATGTATGGAACACTGCACCGTTGTCAAAGGCATGCGGGCACACACGGAGAGATTCTTGTACTGCAGAGGGACTATTCTTACGTCACCTAGACCGCAGCAAAAGACGAACAACGTCACCTCGGCAGCAGGCTCCAAGAACAAGGGGACAAGACTTTCTGGCAAGACGCTGCTGCTACAGAGCAGCCTCTTGAATCCCCTGCTGCAGCGCCTAGGAGCGGTTTATGGAGTCCCTCCTGGGAAGAGGCCGAGCACTCTGCAAACTCACGGGCTCAGGGGGGCAGCAGTCATTTGGCCAGGGCAGGAAGCAAAAGAAGAAAACTAACCATCCCGTAGGAACCCTTGACCGGAGGGCAGGACAAGGCGGGCAGATGGGTGCAGGGCCCACGACAAAGGGCCCGGCGCCACGCCATTGTGCCCTCTGGCTAAGCCGATGCCACGTCGATAGATACAAGGGCGAAGCAAAGTGCAAGGACGGCACCGCCGCCCGTAAGGACCATTCGGCCCCTCTGGCCCTTGGTAGCCAGCAAAAGTCTCCCTGCGCTGCTGGGGCCAGCGGCCTATCCCTCCCACGCACCCCGCTGCAGGCGTATTACTAGCAAAGCACACCCGGGGGCCCCTCTGAGCACCTGCTCCTGGCTGGCCTGTCCAGCTCAAACAAGCCAAAGTTGCTCTCAGGCCACTTTGAGGCGTTCAGCCATGTCTTCAGAGCAGTTGGCCTGCCCCTCAAGCTTGGGGCAAGGGCAGGCAAAGGTTTTTAACCTGTCTTCTTACCAGGAATGTCTTCTTGAGCGCCCCTGGCCTGGTATTCCTGGGCAACAACCTCCGAAATACGAAACATGGGTCTCCGAACGATCGAAAGCTCCCCGTTCACGGAGCACTCGGAGTGCTTCAGAACATAGAACACCCCCACTCCTAGTATCTTGACACCCTGAGAACAGCAGCAAAGAGGGAGAGAAGGAACAAGCATCAGTAGCCTGGAGACACAAAAACTGTCCGATGGCTTGCCAGAGCGTGGGGGCTGCTGCTCTGCGCCCTGCCCACCCCTAGCATGCCGAGGGCAAGATGGGCCACTTGGGAAAGCTTTGGAGAGAAAGCACATACTCCAGACCTTTCTTTCCTCTTGCTCCTCTGCTCTCCTCAAAAATCTCTTTGCACAAGCAACAGCAGAGACAACATTCCTCCCCTCCATACAGGTGGGGGGGGGTGGGTGGCAGGGAGGGGAGCAGGGGGCATTTCCAACAGTGGGCACCAAGTCCTTGGCACTCTATGGCACAGGGATGTCAGGGCCAGGCAAACCGCCAGCCTTTCAGGAGGGGAGGAACAGGACACAAGACCCACCTTGTTCTCTGCCAAGCGCTCTAGAATGTATTCTGAGACGCTGTCCCAAATGCTAACAATCTCTGGAAAGCAAGGCAAAGAGGTATCATGCGCCAAGTCAGCAAGCTCACTACCTTTCAGCACCCCGCTCCCCAGGCAGGTGGCAAGTGCAGGTGAGATGAAACGTACCGCCACCCCAAGCCAAAACACGCAAGGCGCTCCCCAGGACGGCCCTTCCGGACCTCAGCCGCAAGGACACTGCAGGGACGCCTCCGCCCACTTCTAAGCAAGGCTCCTGTCCTTTCAGGTGGCCATGCCAAAGGGCGACCCACCCGCTCGGGAAACGGGGACTAGGTTCCCACAGCAGCGAGAAGACCGTGCAGTGCCTACCCACAGGAGTCACCCACGCTCAGGGCAGCCCCAGCTGCCTCCCCTGCAGGGACCATTTTCACCTCCATTCAACGCCTGCACACACACACGCTCTGCACGGCCACCCGAGCAGCCCCAGCCCTTTCAGCCAGCTGCCAGCTCAGGGCACGCAATCCCCACTGCGAGGCAACCCACGGCTTCTGCCTGCACGTGCCCTGGAAGGCACGGGCAGAGGAAGCTCCTCAGGACAACGAGCCAGCCGGCCCGGCTGCCAAACTCACCCCTGGGCTGCCAATGGTCGAGCGGCCTGCTCTCCCGTGCCACCCACTCGCCCTGTCCAGCCCTCCCCTACAGAGCCCAGCGCTTCCATTGCCTGTCTCGCAGCTCATACCGTCTACAGCCTTACCGTAACGGTTGAGATTCCTGAGCGTTGGAAACATGTCATGCCACAGTTTCGCCATCTTCGCGCCCCCTCGCGCTCAATGGGGCCCTGTAGCAGGAGGGTGACGAGGAAACTTCTCCTCCCAGGAGCCGCCTCCGCCTCCTCCTCTGCACTTCCCCAGGTAGGCTCCAGCGCTGTCGCGCGGCCTCCCTTCGCCCTCTCGGTGCGCTGCAAAGCAGCTCCTCCAGAGAAGAGCGGTGGCGAGAGCAGCCCCAGCACCTGCACGTGCCAAGGCCTCGCAGGGAAGTGTGGGCAGGGCTCGGGGGCCCCGTGGCGGGAGGGGAGCTGTGACTGTGATGCGGCATGTCCCACTGTGAGCCCAGCCCGTGTCACCAAGGGGCTCACAGGCACCCTTACCGTCCAAAGCATTTCTCTTGGGCCCACAGGAGGGGCAATTTCACAGCCCCAGAGCAGCCAGACCGCAAAGGGGTTTCAGCAGGTCTCCGCTCTGACCTCCTGCTGCAAGTGCGGCTGACCAGAGCAGACTTCCCAGGCCCGGGCGCCACTGAGGGGCCACTGGCTCCATGGATTCCCCCACCACCCCGGGCCCCTGGGCCAGTGCTCCACCACCCTTAGGCTACAGCGCTTTTCCCCGTCTCTCATGGCAATTGCCCCCACTGCCACTACTGCCATTGCCCATCCTCCCGGCCCCCCCCACCCGGCACCTCTGGGAAGGCTCTGCCTCCACCCTCTCACCCCCCTCCCGTTAGGCCCCTGCCGCCTGATCCTCTTGCGCCTTCTCTTCTCCCGGCTCAACAGCCCCACGCCCTCAGCCTCTCCTCGCACTGCTGGGCTCCAGCTGCCCACCAGCTCCCAGCCCGCCCCACAACGAACGGCTCCTCCAGGGCCACGCTCCCTTCCTGGTGTCCCTGCCCCCCTGCAGCTCCCCCACGGGACACAGTCCCCTCAGAGGCGCACCTCCTCTGGCATGAAGCGCCTCCTTCCAAAAGTACCTCTCCAGCCATGTCCCCAGCAACGGCTCCTTGCACGGCTCGCCTTCGCTTCCTTCTGCTTTTCTCCAGAAACACGCCTCTGCACCCTTCTCCTCACGAGTGCCCCTTCGTGTGGCCTCCTGTGGCTCCACGGAGGCCGCCCCCAGCTGCGGGATCTGCGGCCCTGCCGCCGCATGCCCCAGGCAGGGGCCGGGCCTCGGTGCCCCGCTCCTCCCTCCCTCCCTCCCTCCCTCCCTCCCTGCCTGCCTGCCTGCCTGCCTGCCTGCCCCAGCGTTGGGGGAAAGCCTTGCCCGGGCCCTGGGCGGCGCTGCGGGCTCCCTGCTGTGCCCAGAGCCCCCGGCCCCGCACGGGCAGCCCCGAGCAGCACGCCCAGGTGGCACTGCTTGCTGCGCAGTAAGGACTGGTGCCAGGGACTGTCGGGGATGGGGGAGGCCCCGCTGCCCGCGGGGAGGCGGGAGGCAGGCAGCGTTGAGCCGGGGCCCGGCAGCCCACCGGGAGCTGGTGGGGGTGTGGGGCAGAGCCATAGCAAGGGAAGGGGCCAGAGTGCAGGAGGCAATCCCAGGTGCCCCTTCCCCGAGCAGAGGGGCCTGGGAGAAGGCAGGGGGTCAGGGCCAGGCCGGGGGCTGGTGGCCGGGTGCTTGGCAGCGCCATGCTGACCTGCTCATGCCAGGGCATGGCTGCTTTGCGCCGATTGCAGGCAGTGTCCCCCCGCGAAGGAGCTGGCCCCTGCTGGCTTCCCCTTGGGCCATGCAGCTGCCTGCCAGTGCTCAAGGTCCCGCCGGGGCTCCAGCGACGCTGGGAGAGGTGCCGAGGGGGCACCGGCTGCTGCTAGCAACTTCCCGGGGACCCCTGAGGCAGTGGCTGGTGCTGAGGGAAGGGCAGCGGGCAAGGAGCCGCAGGCAGCACTTGTTTGACCCATGCGTTGTCTCTGCTTGCAGGCCACACTGCCCAAGGCATTGGGACTTGAGCGCGGCAGCCAGGCGAGGCAGGGCAGCTGCCGCTGAGGCAGCAGAGCCAAGCCCCAAGCCCCTCCGCTCGGTGAGGCTTGGGAAGGGCAGAGCTGGGAGAAGCTGGTGCCCCTCAAACCTCGTTCTCCCAGCAGAGCAGAGGGCACGTAAGGCAGCGCTTTCAGCCAGTGAAAATTGCTGGCTCATGCCTTCCTTTTTCAGAGGCCTGGTTTGCGCAAGGCCAGCGGTGCTGCCTGCCCACCAGTGCCCACCCAGGCTGTGGTCGGAGGAGACCTGCTCCTTGCATTGGTCCCGACCAGAGTTCGGCACCAGAAGACACAGCCCCTGAGGGGGCACCGCAGCACACAAGTGTGGCTTGGCATGCCTGGCTCACCAGCAGAAAGGGACCATGCAGACTAAGGTGGAGTCAATCAGCCAGAACGGAGCACAGAGCAACAATACAGTTGAAAACACAAAGCCTAGCTAAGTGTGTGTGAGGTTCCCCGTGGGGAGCCCCGTGATGCTTCTGGGGAGGCCTTGGGCAGGGAGGTGCCTCCTGCCGAGGCCCCCGGCAGCTGGGATGCCGGCTGCAGGGCTTTCGGCAGCTCCAGCTTCCCTCTTCCTGCCCTGCCAGGGGTGAAGGCCAGGCTGCCTGCAGGGATGGGCTACTGCCGCCCCCAGGCCTCCTGAGGAGGGGCAGTGCAGCCCCAAAACCGCCTTGCAAAGCCGGCAGCCCTGGGCGTGGGCTGAGGTGGGTGCCAGGGTGCACGCTGGAGCGCAGACTCTGGGATCCACAGGCCTCCAAGGCCAGGGCCTGCAGGGCCAGGGCAGGGATGACGAGGCTCTGGGGCTCTGACCCTGCAAGAGAGACTGCAGGAACACCTTGTGCCGGCCCTGGGCTGAGAGCAGAGGGGAGCAGGAGGCTTCGTGGCCTCCACGCCCCAAACCAACAGCAAATTTGTGCCCAAAAGCTCTCAGAGGAGGCTTCAGTCCCGGTCAGCTGCCCGTGTCCTGCACTGATTTCGTATGCTCAAACCTTGTGATGGGCAGAAGGCAACATGCTTGTACCCCAAGGCAGCCCCCTTTAGTGGCCAAGCCAAGGACCTGCTCTTAGCATCACTGCAGGAGTAACCGTCTAATTAAAGGCTTGCAATTAGCCCACCTCCAATTAGTGCACAGCAACTCAAACAAAGGGTCTTCTTAAAGGACAAGTCTCCTTAATGCAACCTAAATGGTCCTACGTTCCCTGTGCAGGGGCGACCCTTCTACATCCCCCACCGCCAAGGCTGCAGCGCGCATGGGCATGGGCATTGGCTTCAGGGTCCCAGCTCCTTCCTCAGTGGGAGGCGGCTGCTGCTGGTGGCTTCCTCCATCGCATAGTTGGGCTGACACTATTAAGCCTGCTCCTAATAGGCTCTCTTAAGGCTAATAATGTGGCATACATAGCCAACAAATGCTAGAAGGAGTCACCAAAACTAAAGCAGCACTTTAAAATGCAACTCCTACATTTAGCATCGAGGAAATAAGCCCCTCCACCTTACTCCCAATTTGACACTCTCGGGAGAGTGCTTTAGGGGATGCTAATGCGTGTTTTGCCCTTCCTTGCTCCAACACGGGTCAGGCTCAGCACAGTGGAGAGGGAAAGACTCTGGCGGGGCGGAGGGGGTGGGGTGCGAGCTTTGTGCTCGCCCAGGGCCCTGCACTGGCCCCCTCCTCTGTCCTGCCCCTGAACATCCCAGACTACGTTGGCTACAGTCGCCTGCTCCTTGCCAGGCCTTTGTGTTGACTCTGATGAGCCTTTGGGCGTTTCATGTCACTCTAGGAGCTGGAAGAGAGCCTGCCTCATGACACGGGGTTGCAAGGAGAGCCACTGGCCGTGGAAGAGGACTGCTTGCCTGGCCTCGCTCAGGAGTCCCATCCTGCCCACCCCGGGCATCTCTCTCTTTCCTGCCCGCTGACACGGTCTTTCTCCGGAGGGAAGCAGTGAGGCTACACCTCCGCACAGTGCTGGGTGGCCTGGGGAAGGCCGGGCACATGCCAAGCGGGGAGCTGGACACAGGTCTCCACCGAGTGCTGTCGGGGGGCTGGCACCGGTGCCTGGGGCACGTGTGCTCCAGGCACTTCCCAAATAAGCTCCACTGGTGCGGCCTCCTCTTCACCTGGATGTTGAGTTCCAGGGCCTCCTGCCACGCCTCCTCCAGCAGGAACAGGGCCTGCGCAGGCGTACTGCTTTCCTGCCCTTCAGCCTGCTCCTGGTTGCTGGGGAATGCAGGTGTGCGGGCATGTCCGGGTGTCCTGCCTCATTTCAGCAGGGTCACTTGCTCCTGCTGGTTCCTTCTGTGGCCCCCACCTGGCCTCACAGAGCCCCACATCCTGCCCGTCAACCCCAAGGGGGACGCAAGGCCCTCAGCTCACCCAAGAGAGAACCCCCAACCTCCCTCTGCTCGTCCACCCACCCGCCTCAGCATATAGCACGGCCCAAGGCCCATCCCTGGGCCCTGGCACTGTCACGGTCCCTCTCCTGACCACAGGACCCACTGGCGCTGGTGAGTGCCCAAGCAGTTAGGCCGCTGTCTTTTCTCCCACGGCCAGTGACTTGCAGGGCTGTGCAGGACCCAGGAGTCCTGCTGGCCTGTCCCTCCATAACGTACCAGGGGCAGGAAGTCGCAGAGCTGCACCTCGGAGGTGCTCTGGGGCCTAGCAAGTGCAGGGGACCGGAGGGGGCCTGGGAGCATGCCTGGGGCCACTGGCACATCAGGACAGGGCAGGAGCCCAGGAGGGAGAATCCAAGCACACGGGTAGCAGGCCCGGCCGGCCCTGCCGAGCTCCACTGGGTTGAAGAGCGGCCCAGCAGGGGCTGTGCAGGGCGGGGAAATGGGGACTGCTCCCCAGCCTCACAGCCCCAGCCTGCGGGGCTGAGGGGCTGCCCTGGCCCACAGGGCCCTGGCACACGCGTTTGCACATGGGAAGGGAGGCATCTGCACCTCCAGGCAGCAGTCAGCGGCTGGCAGGGTAGGGAGACTACGGGCCCTGCGGCAGATGAGCAGAGCCCGTGGGAGCACAAGGAGCAGCCGAGGGCTGACGGAGGCCCAGGGACAAGCACGGCTCATCCCAGCTTTGCCTGCCTGGAGAGCCCTGCAGCTGCAGCAAAAAGCCAGGCATCTGCGCTCCCAGGTGGCCGGCCGCACCGCTCCACCCCACAGCAACTCCCTCCTTTGCCCTTCACCCTTCCCCATGCAACCCTGAGAAGGGCTCCAGCGTCCCTGCACACCAGCCCTCAGAGCACCCCTGGGGCTGTGGGCACGTCAGGTGCAGCTGTGTCCTGGCCACCATGGTGTGCACCGTGCAGTGTCTCTGTGCGTGTGGAGAGCGCGGGCGCGTGTGCGGATGCGTGTGCAGCGTCAATGGTGTGCCGGGCTGGCGCACGAGCACTGTGCAGGTGCAGGCCTGGCTGTGCGGGAGGGTCTTGGTGAGTGAGAGGTGTGAGCTGTGTGCGTAGCCGTCCTGTGGAGGGTAATGAAGGAAGGGGCATGTGTCTGTGCGTGTGTCTGTGCGCTGTGCTGAGAACGGGTTAGGCGGTGGTGTGCATGCACGTGCACTCTGTGGCGCGCGTGCCTGCATGCTGTGGCCTGTGTGTGGGCGATATTCTGTTCAGGCTCTACAAAATAACTGGAGGAGCACGTGGGTTTGTACAGCTCTTCCTTTCATTTTTCAGGAGCACGCTTCCAGACTTCGCCGCAATAGTCACGTTTCCTCTGCACCACCAGCAAGTCCTGGTCCCTTTCCCTTTGAGCCTGGAGAGTCATCCGCTGCCCAGGGCTAGGGCATGGAAAAGGAACCGTTTGGTTTCAGGCACAGGCAGAAGGGCACGGAAATGCTGCAGGCCTAGCGCAGGGCACATCTTCTGGCCTCTGCCTCTGCTGGCATTCCTATGCTTTCTCGGATGGGCGAGGGGCCCCCTGGGGTGCGAGGCAAGGACATGACCACATGACTACCACGGGCAGGTAATCAGCCTGCACAGGAGTCAGGCGCGGGATGAGACTTTGGCCCAAACTGGCATCAAAGCACACGGCAAGGCCTCCACGTGTGGAGACTTGGGGAGGCAAGGACGGAGCGTGCCTTTGGAAAAGGGAGAGCCAAAGCGTCGCTCCAGGAATCCTGTCACCTTGGGTCGCCCCCGTGTTCTGGTCCCACCTGGGAATCCTACCCCCTGAGAGCCCAACACCTGCCCCTGGGCTGGAAGGCTGCCTGCTCCCAGGCCACAGCCTCCAAAGCCTGTTGCTCTCCCTCGACGGGTGCCAGCAAAAGACCCCCCCCCTCCCCTCCTCTGGGCTCCTCCTGGGTGTGGAAGGAAGGCCAGTGCAGGGGAAGGCAAAACAGCACCCCCAGCTGGAGAAATTTACCAGAGGAAGCGCTTCTCTTGGGAATTCCTCTGCCGATTCAGCTCTACCCTCTGCTTCCACTCTTCCCGACGCGCTTGGTAAGTCTCCAAGACTTGCAGGGTGTGGCTTGCTCGTACAGAAAGCTGCCTGCAAGAGCAGGGAAAAAGTTCCCTCTCCCCTTCTGGCTGAGGCCCTCCTGCCTCTCCCCTCCACCAGCCCCTGCACACCCGCTCCCGCTGGCGGTGCCCGCAGCCTTCAACTTGCCCCATGCAGCTTGGGGCTGCCTGGCATCGGGGCCTTGCCCAAGGCATTGCCACGTCAACAGAAATCAGGGGACACCATACCCAGCCCCATGGCTCAGGAACTGCGCTTCCTCACACCTCGGACAGGTGCTGCCACTGCACCTTTCCAGGCCGGGGCCGGGGCCGGGGCCCGGGCCCGGGCACACTTACTCTTTGTGCAGCCGCGGCAGTCTCTCGGGCTTCCTCTTCTCTGCTCGGGGCACGAAGGCAGCAGTGCTCGCCTCTTTCCCAAGCGGGGGCCCTGGTGAGGCTGGCCGAACCTCCGGCAGTGGTTCAGCATGCCGCCAAGCCTGCGTTGGCGCCAGAGGACAACTCTGAAGCTGCTTCTCACCTCCCTCACGTGCTCTCAACTCTCAGCACGGGGAGAAGCCAGCCACTACAGGGCCTGTGCGTCCCCCCAGCACACTTGTGTCTGCTTTGCCCTCAGAAAGCCCCATGAGGAGCACAGCGCCAGGCAGGGACCCTGCACTCGTAGCCTGGCCACGCTTCACCACACTTCCCTGCTGGCCCCTCTGCTTACCTGTGCTGCCTTGTGCTGATGCCCGCAAGCAGGAATTGCAGTTCGAGGTCTGCCTTGAGCAGGTCCTTCCTGCTTGCCGTCCTCTTCCGCCTTAGAGGAGCTCTCCCGAATTGTCTGCAGCCGGCTAAAAACACACAAGCCGCGTGAGGTGACTGGAGTTCCGGATGAGGCTGTTCTGCATCTTGCGCTCACAAGCGGCTCGGGGCTCGGGGCCAGCCTCTGCAGCACAAGGCAGTTCTGCTGGAGCATTTGGTGTAGCTGAGTCCTTGCGTTCATGTCAACAGTGAGGAAAGAAAGCCTTGAGCTGCAGCACTGGCAGCGGGCCCAGGAGGCCCTAAGGAAAGCTCGGGATGCCCCGGTGTGGGCCCTCTCTGGGTGGCACAAGGGGAAAACCAATGCCGTTTGCAGCACCCAGAGCCTGCAGAGACCACTAGCCACCTCCTGCCAAAGGCACTGAAGTCAGGGACGTGCTCAGAAAGACTCTGTTTTGGGGTGAAACGGGACTATTAGTGGGGGAGCCACTGTCGGGGAAGGAGGAAGTGTACTAGGCACACAAGCAAGCCCGGCATGCAGTTCTCTCTGGTATGTAGTTCTCTCTGGCACTCCTCCTGTGCCAGACAACCGCCACACCCCTGCCCCTGCCACCCCAGCCCAACAACCTTCGGAAGAAATTCACAGGCATTACGTCCAACCTAAAAAGCAGGGAAAACAGACCCTACTCTCTGCTGCTGGGGCAGGGGCTTCTGACTTTCACATTCCTCTGAGAAGTGCTCTCATTCCCACTGCAACCAAAGGAGGGCCCTTCACACCCATAGGGGAGCAGAAAAACACCCGCCACTGCTGCAGTACTTCTTGCATCAACGCCAGTCCCTGGGACACCACTTGACAACCTCACAGACTTCATACCCACAGAGCGTACAGAAACAGAAACAGCTCCCTCCCTCCCAGAAGCCCAAAAGCACACGGCCACCCGCATGCTTTGCTCCAAGAGCCTCACCTGGCAGCTGGCTTGTTTCCCCTGCTTTCCCATGCCTTTCCTCCCTTCCAGCTGGCCCCAGAGAACGGGGGTGGAGAAAGCCTTTCTCGAGACAGGAGGCGCCCACCACAAGCACTGCCTGGAAGTAGCAAGGCAGAGGAGGCTCCTCAGCAAGCATCGTTCTTTGTCACCATTTGAACAAGAAGGACAGGCAGCTGTGCTCCAGCATCGGACCAAAGAGCCCAATTCCCTTGGAGCTTTGCTCCCAAGCAGGTCTTAGGCCCTTGCTGGCGCACGATCGCGTCCAGCCTTTCCTTTCTGCAGGGCAGTCTTCTGCCCTAGAGTTCTGTGCTGCTTCTACTGCTTTCTCTAGCCCTTAGGCTTCAAAAAGGGGACATGGCTGGCAGGTCCTGGGGACCTCATGCTACTCTCTCCTTTGGCGTGGCTGCAGGCTGGAGGGCAGAGTGTCACACGAGAAGGGGAACAGATTCCTGCCCATCTCTAAGGCGCTCACATGCACAGACTTGCAAGCTAGAGCAGGGCCCCGAGTGCCAGGGCAAAGTGCCCCTCAGCAGTGGCAGCTGCAGTTGGAGCTGCACAACTGCCCCGAGAGCCCCTTCCAGGAGGAGTGCCCCCAGATCTGTCGTGATGAGCAAAGAGAGGCACAGGAGAAGCAGGCCACTAGGCCAGGCACGGCATGTTAAGCTTGCCTCCAGCCCCTCCGCTGCACAGGACAAAAGGAAAACAAACACACCTCTCTCACCAGCCAGCTGGCACTTTACCTTTTCCCTCAGTCTGCTTGTTCTGCTCCCTGTCTTTTGCCGGCCCGCCTTTGGCAGCCTCCCGACACCCTCCGGAGGAAGATGCTGGTCGCACAGGCACAGGTGTGATGACCTCACCCTCACTCCTGGAAACAAGAAAGGGACGAGAGAGACGCTGACAGCAGAGCCTTGCAGAAACCTCCTCTACATGCTTGCCCTCCATCTAGAAAGAGAAAGTCACCAAAAGACTTGTTGGCCGCCCTTCACGTTGCAGTCGGACAGAGTCTACGCAAGAAACAACCCCTTCAAAGAACTCCAAGAGCACAAGGTCACCCTCAGCCTTTTCTCCAAGAGCCTCACCTGGCAGGCAACTTCCTTCCTTTGCTTTTCCACTCCTCCTGCTTTCTCCCCCCAGCACCAGGTGACGCAGGTGGCAAAGGCCTTTCTTGAGCAAGCAGGCACGCAGCAGGAGCACTCCCTGCAGGCAGGAAAGGAGAAGGCTCTGCAGAAAGCGTCTTTGGGAGCACTTGGTCCAGAAGGACAGGCAGATCTGCTCCAGCACCGCATCAAACAGCCTGATCCCCCGGGAGCCGCGCTCTCTAAGAGCTCTTGCTCCCTAGCACGTCCTTGGCACACCTTAGCAGCCTCTTAGCAGTCCACCTTAGCAGCCTCTTAGCAGTCCTCTCCAGGCAATCTTGCTCCCCACCTTCACACGCCCGGCATCCGCCAGAGAGGCAGACCCCCTCCAGCGCTGACACCTCGGGCCCAAATGTCCTAAAGCGAAAGAGGAGCTTGCGCCGGCCACCAGGGCGCAGCACCCCGGGGCAAAACTCTCCCAGGCAGCACATCCTGACCAGGGCTCCAACCACCTACCTACTGCCGAGGACCAACGGAACAAACACGCGCACACACACAAACACACGCCCGCCTGCACACCCTCCTCTCGCTCGCCAGTCACCTGTGGCCTGACCTTTTCCGTCCGCCCGCTCTTCCTCTTTCGGGCGTGTCCGGGATCCCTTGCAGGAAGAGGCCACTTGCTGCTTCTCACGGGGAAGCTTCAACTCAAATCTGGAAATGACATGCTTGGGTCACAAACACAGGCCCTGTATGGATCGGGTGCCTTCCACACGATGCCTTTCCTCGGCCAGCCACACACAGCACATTCGGGAACCTTGGCTTTTGGAAGCCTCACCCACAAGAAAGAGACCAGTCACAGGAAAATGTGGCCCCCATTCCTCTCTAGGCCTAAGATTGGTTAGCAGTGCCAAACACCGCCACTATTGCCTGTTCCACCCTGGGGAGACCCCCAGAGTCCCAAGTACTTGCAGACAGCAAGCTAGGAAAGAGTTGCTCCGCAGCAAGTCCTTCCTGAGGAGACAAGCTCCAGCAGGACGCTGCTACCAAGCACGAGCTGAGAAGCAAACGTACCGTGGCAACATGAAGACGCTTCTGGGACCCATGCGGAAAGCCGCGCTCCTTCTTCCTTTTACCACCAGGTGTCTCGTCCCTGGCGTCTGAAACAGACACCGAGGTACGTGAGAGCGTGCCAGCGCCATTACTGCCTTGCTCCTAAAGGCAGCAAATCTTTCTTGGGCTCAGGGAAGATGCTGCCCCTGGGACACCCTGAAACAAAGCTGTCTTTCCAAATACTAGCCCTCAACGAGGAAAGCAGAAGATGCCCAGCTCAGAGTGCAGAAGGAGGAACACCGTTGCCAGGCGCTTTGCAAGGGCGAGACTCAAGACGGTCAAGGAGGACGCTCCTTCTCTCTGCCTGCAGACATCAGGCACAGGAGAAGGCGTGTGGTTCGCCAGGGTTTCTGCAGGCTGGCGTTTGCCTCTGGAAGGTCTTGCTCTGCCCCTTCTTGGAAAGACAACTCCTGGCTCAGGCGTGCTCTTAGCCCCACAGTGTCTCCAAGCATTCACATGCTTGCATCCATCGCGTGGAAGAGCAGAAAGAGCCGGCCCTTGCTCGGCCTCTGCCCAGTGGCTAAGACCTGCGGGTGCCAACTCCCTCATGGGGGTGCAAGCAGCTGGGCAGGGCCTGATGAGGGATCTTTGGGAACACAGCCTGACCCAAAGGCCCTGGCCCTGGCCCTGGCCCAGAGAACACGCTGGGCAGAGCCCCCCAAGACAGCAGCAGAGAGAAGGAAGAGACAGGCCCGGGAACCAGTGGCTGGGCTACAGCCTTCTTGCATCTCTCTGAGCAAATCTGCTGGCCCTCTGCAGGAGCGAGCCCTTCAGCTCTGACTGCTTTCACATCGCAGCTGCCTAAGGACACCTGGCAGCTTGCGCTCAAGGACAGGGCCCCACGAGAGAGCTGGGGAAGGGCGTTGGGCTGGCGCAAGGAGACATGCCAAGCAGCGGGCGGATGCACGCGTGGCCCAGAAGAGCCTCACTCATGCCGCAAGGGCCTCCAGGGGCCCTGGGAAGGCCTGATTAGCACCAGAGTCATCGACTTACCCCCAGCAGAGCTTCTAGCAGCTTTCCAGTGCCATCCATGCTGAGGAGGAAGTCGTCATAAAACCTCATTGTCACTTCCTTCTTCCGAACAGAAAGAATGCCAATGCCCTTGAAGACAAAGTCCACGTCCTGTCTTTTTGACATGGCCCAGAAGAACGCCATCGCGGTCTCATGTATGGAACACTGCACCGTTGTCAAAGGCATGCGGGCACACACGGAGAGATTCTTGTACTGCAGAGGGACTATTCTTACGTCACCTAGACCGCAGCAAAAGACGAACAACGTCACCTCGGCAGCAGGCTCCAAGAACAAGGGGACAAGACTTTCTGGCAAGACGCTGCTGCTACAGAGCAGCCTCTTGAATCCCCTGCTGCAGCGCCTAGGAGCGGTTTATGGAGTCCCTCCTGGGAAGAGGCAGAGCACTCTGCAAACTCACGGGCTCAGGGGGGCAGCAGTCATTTGGCCAGGGCAGGAAGCAAAAGAAGAAAACTAACCATCCCGTAGGAACCCTTGACCGGAGGGCAGGACAAGGCGGGCAGATGGGTGCAGGGCCCACGACAAAGGGCCCGGCGCCACGCCATTGTGCCCTCTGGCTAAGCCGATGCCACGTCGATAGATACAAGGGCGAAGCAAAGTGCAAGGACGGCACCGCCGCCCGTAAGGACCATTCGGCCCCTCTGGCCCTTGGTAGCCAGCAAAAGTCTCCCTGCGCTGCTGGGGCCAGCGGCCTATCCCTCCCACGCACCCCGCTGCAGGCGTATTACTAGCAAAGCACACCCGGGGGCCCCTCTGAGCACCTGCTCCTGGCTGGCCTGTCCAGCTCAAACAAGCCAAAGTTGCTCTCAGGCCACTTTGAGGCGTTCAGCCATGTCTTCAGAGCAGTTGGCCTGCCCCTCAAGCTTGGGGCAAGGGCAGGCAAAGGTTTTTAACCTGTCTTCTTACCAGGAATGTCTTCTTGAGCGCCCCTGGCCTGGTATTCCTGGGCAACAACCTCCGAAATACGAAACATGGGTCTCCGAACGATCGAAAGCTCCCCGTTCACGGAGCACTCGGAGTGCTTCAGAACATAGAACACCCCCACTCCTAGTATCTTGACACCCTGAGAACAGCAGCAAAGAGGGAGAGAAGGAACAAGCATCAGTAGCCTGGAGACACAAAAACTGTCCGATGGCTTGCCAGAGCGTGGGGGCTGCTGCTCTGCGCCCTGCCCACCCCTAGCATGCCGAGGGCAAGATGGGCCACTTGGGAAAGCTTTGGAGAGAAAGCACATACTCCAGACCTTTCTTTCCTCTTGCTCCTCTGCTCTCCTCAAAAATCTCTTTGCACAAGCAACAGCAGAGACAACATTCCTCCCCTCCATACAGGTGGGGGGAGGGGGTGGCAGGGAGGGGAGCAGGGGGCATTTCCAACAGTGGGCACCAAGTCCTTGGCACTCTATGGCACAGGGATGTCAGGGCCAGGCAAACCGCCAGCATTTCAGGAGGGGAGGAACAGGACACAAGACCCACCTTGTTCTCTGCCAAGCGCTCTAGAATGTATTCTGAGACGCTGTCCCAAATGCTAACAATCTCTGGAAAGCAAGGCAAAGAGGTATCATGCGCCAAGTCAGCAAGCTCACTACCTTTCAGCACCCCGCTCCCCAGGCAGGTGGCAAGTGCAGGTGAGATGAAACGTACCGCCACCCCAAGCCAAAACACGCAAGGCGCTCCCCAGGACGGCCCTTCCGGACCTCAGCCGCAAGGACACTGCAGGGACGCCTCCGCCCACTTCTAAGCAAGGCTCCTGTCCTTTCAGGTGGCCATGCCAAAGGGCGACCCACCCGCTCGGGAAACGGGGACTAGGTTCCCACAGCAGCGAGAAGACCGTGCAGTGCCTACCCACAGGAGTCACCCACGCTCAGGGCAGCCCCAGCTGCCTCCCCTGCAGGGACCATTTTCACCTCCATTCAACGCCTGCACACACACACGCTCTGCACGGCCACCCGAGCAGCCCCAGCCCTTTCAGCCAGCTGCCAGCTCAGGGCACGCAATCCCCACTGCGAGGCAACCCACGGCTTCTGCCTGCACGTGCCCTGGAAGGCACGGGCAGAGGAAGCTCCTCAGGACAACGAGCCAGCCGGCCCGGCTGCCAAACTCACCCCTGGGCTGCCAACGGTCGAGCGGCCTGCTCTCCCGTGCCACCCACTCGCCCTGCCCAGCCCTCCCCTACAGAGCCCAGCGCTTCCATTGCCTGTCTCGCAGCTCATACCGTCTACAGCCTTACCGTAACGGTTGAGATTCCTGAGCGTTGGAAACATGTCATGCCACAGTTTCGCCATCTTCGCGCCCCCTCGCGCTCAATGGGGCCCTGTAGCAGGAGGGTGACGAGGAAACTTCTCCTCCCAGGAGCCGCCTCCGCCTCCTCCTCTGCACTTCCCCAGGTAGGCTCCAGCGCTGTCGCGCGGCCTCCCTTCGCCCTCTCGGTGCGCTGCAAAGCAGCTCCTCCAGAGAAGAGCGCTGGCGAGAGCAGCCCCAGCACCTGCACGTGCCAAGGCCTCGCAGGGAAGTGTGGGCAGGGCTCGGGGGCCCCGTGGCGGGAGGGGAGCTGTGACTGTGATGCGGCATGTCCCACTGTGAGCCCAGCCCGTGTCACCAAGGGGCTCACAGGCACCCTTACCGTCCAAAGCATTTCTCTTGGGCCCACAGGAGGGGCAATTTCACAGCCCCAGAGCAGCCAGACCGCAAAGGGGTTTCAGCAGGTCTCCGCTCTGACCTCCTGCTGCAAGTGCGGCTGACCAGAGCAGACTTCCCAGGCCCGGGCGCCACTGAGGGGCCACTGGCTCCATGGATTCCCCCACCACCCCGGGCCCCGGGGCCAGTCCTCCACCACCCTTAGGCTACAGCGCTTTTCCCCGTCTCTCATGGCAATTGCCCCCACTGCCACTACTGCCATTGCCCATCCTCCCGGCCCCCCCACCCGGCACCTCTGGGAAGGCTCTGCCTCCACCCTCTCACCCCCCTCCCGTTAGGCCCCTGCCGCCTGATCCTCTTGCGCCTTCTCTTCTCCCGGCTCAACAGCCCCACGCCCTCAGCCTCTCCTCGCACTGCTGGGCTCCAGCTGCCCACCAGCTCCCAGCCCGCCCCACAACGAACGGCTCCTCCAGGGCCACGCTCCCTTCCTGGTGTCCCTGCCCCCCTGCAGCTCCCCCACGGGACACAGTCCCCTCAGAGGCGCACCTCCTCTGGCATGAAGCGCCTCCTTCCAAAAGTACCTCTCCAGCCATGTCCCCAGCAACGGCTCCTTGCATGGCTCGCCTTCGCTTCCTTCTGCTTTTCTCCAGAAACACGCCTCTGCCCCTCACGAGTGCCCCTTCGTGTGGCCTCCTGTGGCTCCACGGAGGCCGCCCCCAGCTGCGGGATCTGCGGCCCTGCCGCCGCATGCCCCAGGCAGGGGCCGGGCCTCGGTGCCCCGCTCCTCCCTCCCTCCCTCCCTGCCTGCCTGCCTGCCTGCCTGCCTGCCCACCTGCTGCCCCAGCGTTGGGGGAAAGCCTTGCCCGGGCCCTGGGCGGCGCTGCGGGCTCCCTGCTGTGCCCAGAGCCCCCGGCCCCGCACGGGCAGCCCCGAGCAGCACGCCCAGGTGGCACTGCTTGCTGCGCAGTAAGGACTGGTGCCAGGGACTGTCGGGGATGGGGGAGGCCCCGCTGCCCGCGGGGAGGCGGGAGGCAGGCAGCGTTGAGCCGGGGCCCGGCAGCCCACCGGGAGCTGGTGGGGGTGTGGGGCAGAGCCATAGCAAGGGAAGGGGCCAGAGTGCAGGAGGCAATCCCAGGTGCCCCTTCCCCGAGCAGAGGGGCCTGGGAGAAGGCAGGGGGTCAGGGCCGGGCCGGGGGCTGGTGGCCGGGTGCTTGGCAGCGCCATGCTGACCTGCTCATGCCAGGGCATGGCTGCTTTGCGCCAATTGCAGGCAGTGTCCCCCCGCGGAGGAGCTGGCCCCTGCTGGCTTCCCCTTGGGCCATGCAGCTGCCTGCCAGTGCTCAAGGTCCCGCCGGGGCTCCAGCGACGCTGGGAGAGGTGCCGAGGGGGCACCGGCTGCTGCTAGCAACTTCCCGGGGACCCCTGAGGCAGTGGCTGGTGCTGAGGGAAGGGCAGCGGGCAAGGAGCCGCAGGCAGCACTTGTTTGACCCATGCGTTGCCTCTGCTTGCAGGCCACACTGCCCAAGGCATTGGGACTTGAGCGCGGCAGCCAGGCGAGGCAGGGCAGCTGCCGCTGAGGCAGCAGAGCCAAGCCCCAAGCCCCTCCGCTCGGTGAGGCTTGGGAAGGGCAGAGCTGGGAGAAGCTGGTGCCCCTCAAACCTCGTTCTCCCAGCAGAGCAGAGGGCACGTAAGGCAGCGCTTTCAGCCAGTGAAAATTGCTGGCTCATGCCTTCCTTTTTCAGAGGCCTGGTTTGCGCAAGGCCAGCGGTGCTGCCTGCCCACCAGTGCCCACCCAGGCTGCGGTCGGAGGAGACCTGCTCCTTGCATTGGTCCCGACCAGAGTTCGGCACCAGAAGACACAGCCCCTGAGGGGGCACCGCAGCACACAAGTGTGGCTTGGCATGCCTGGCTCACCAGCAGAAAGGGACCATGCAGACTAAGGTGGAGTCAATCAGCCAGAACGGAGCACAGAGCAACAATACAGTTGAAAACACCAAGCCTAGCTAAGTGTGTGTGAGGTTCCCCGTGGGGAGCCCCGTGATGCTTCTGGGGAGGCCTTGGGCAGGGAGGTGCCTCCTGCCGAGGCCCCCGGCAGCTGGGATGCCGGCTGCAGGGCTTTCGGCAGCTCCAGCTTCCCTCTTCCTGCCCTGCCAGGGGTGAAGGCCAGGCTGCCTGCAGGGATGGGCTACTGCCGCCCCCAGGCCTCCTGAGGAGGGGCAGTGCAGCCCCAAAACCGCCTTGCAAAGCCGGCAGCCCTGGGCGTGGGCTGAGGTGGGTGCCAGGGTGCACGCTGGAGCGCAGACTCTGGGATCCACAGGCCTCCAAGGCCAGGGCAGGGATGACGAGGCTGTGGGGCTCTGACCCTGCAAGAGAGACCGCAGGAACACCTTGTGCTGGCCCTGGGCTGAGAGCAGAGGGGAGCAGGAGGCTTCGTGGCCTCCACGCCCCAAACCAACAGCAAATTTGTGCCCAAAAGCTCTCAGAGGAGGCTTCAGTCCCGGTCAGCTGCCCGTGTCCTGCACTGATTTCGTATGCTCAAACCTTGTGATGGGCAGAAGGCAACATGCTTGTACCCCAAGGCAGCCCCCTTTAGTGGCCAAGCCAAGGACCTGCTCTTAGCATCACTGCAGGAGTAACCGTCTAATTAAAGGCTTGCAATTAGCCCACCTCCAATTAGTGCACAGCAACTCAAACAAAGGGTCTTCTTAAAGGACAAGTCTCCTTAATGCAACCTAAATGGTCCTACGTTCCCTGTGCAGGGGCGACCCTTCTACATCCCCCACCGCCAAGGCTGCGGCGCGCATGGGCATGGGCATTGGCTTCAGGGTCCCAGCTCCTTCCTCAGTGGGAGGCGGCTGCTGCTGGTGGCTTCCTCCATCGCATAGTTGGGCTGACACTATTAAGCCTGCTCCTAATAGGCTCTCTTAAGGCTAATAATGTGGCATACATAGCCAACAAATGCTAGAAGGAGTCACCAAAACTAAAGCAGCACTTTAAAATGCAACTCCTACATTTAGCATCGAGGAAATAAGCCCCTCCACCTTACTCCCAATTTGACACTCTCGGGAGAGTGCTTTAGGGGATGCTAATGCGTGTTTTGCCCTTCCTTGCTCCAACACGGGTCAGGCTCAGCACAGTGGAAAGACTCTGGCGGGGCGGAGGGGGTGGGGTGCGAGCTTTGTGCTCGCCCAGGGCCCTGCACTGGCCCCCTCCTCTGTCCTGCCCCTGAACATCCCAGACTACGTTGGCTACAGTCGCCTGCTCCTTGCCAGGCCTTTGTGTTGACTCTGATGAGCCTTTGGGCGTTTCATGTCACTCTAGGAGCTGGAAGAGAGCCTGCCTCATGACACGGGGTTGCAAGGAGAGCCACTGGCCGTGGAAGAGGACTGCTTGCCTGGCCTCGCTCAGGAGTCCCATCCTGCCCACCCCGGGCATCTCTCTCTTTCCTGCCCGCTGACACGGTCTTTCTCCGGAGGGAAGCAGTGAGGCTACACCTCCGCACAGTGCTGGGTGGCCTGGGGAAGGCCGGGCACATGCCAAGCGGGGAGCTGGACACAGGTCTCCAGCGAGTGCTGTCGGGGGGCTGGCACCGGTGCCTGGGGCACGTGTGCTCCAGGCACTTCCCAAATAAGCTCCACTGGTGCGGCCTCCTCTTCACCTGGATGTTGAGTTCCAGGGCCTCCTGCCACGCCTCCTCCAGCAGGAACAGGGCCTGCGCAGGCGTACTGCTTTCCTGCCCTTCAGCCTGCTCCTGGTTGCTGGGGAATGCAGGTGTGCGGGCATGTCCGGGTGTCCTGCCTCATTTCAGCAGGGTCACTTGCTCCTGCTGGTTCCTTCTGTGGCCCCCACCTGGCCTCACAGAGCCCCACATCCTGCCCGTCAACCCCAAGGGGGACGCAAGGCCCTCAGCTCACCCAAGAGAGAACCCCCAACCTCCCTCTGCTCGTCCACCCACCCGCCTCAGCATATAGCACGGCCCAAGGCCCATCCCTGGGCCCTGGCACTGTCACGGTCCCTCTCCTGACCACAGGACCCACTGGCGCTGGTGAGTGCCCAAGCAGTTAGGCCGCTGTCTTTTCTCCCACGGCCAGTGACTTGCAGGGCTGTGCAGGACCCAGGAGTCCTGCTGGCCTGTCCCTCCATAACGTACCAGGGGCAGGGAGTCGCAGAGCTGCACCTCGGAGGTGCTCTGGGGCCTAGCAAGTGCAGGGGACCGGAGGGGGCCTGGGAGCATGCCTGGGGCCACTGGCACATCAGGACAGGGCAGGAGCCCAGGAGGGAGAATCCAAGCACACGGGTAGCAGGCCCGGCCGGCCCTGCCGAGCTCCACTGGGTTGAAGAGCGGCCCAGCAGGGGCTGTGCAGGGCGGGGAAATGGGGACTGCTCCCCAGCCTCACAGCCCCAGCCTGCGGGGCTGAGGGGCTGCCCTGGCCCACAGGGCCCTGGCACACGCGTTTGCACATGGGAAGGGAGGCATCTGCACCTCCAGGCAGCAGTCAGCGGCTGGCAGGGTAGGGAGACTACGGGCCCTGCGGCAGATGAGCAGAGCCCGTGGGAGCACAAGGAGCAGCCAAGGGCTGACGGAGGCCCAGGGACAAGCACGGCTCATCCCAGCTTTGCCTGCCTGGAGAGCCCTGCAGCTGCAGCAAAAAGCCAGGCATCTGCGCTCCCAGGTGGCCGGCCGCACCGCTCCACCCCACAGCAACTCCCTCCTTTGCCCTTCACCCTTCCCCATGCAACCCTGAGAAGGGCTCCAGCGTCCCTGCACACCAGCCCTCAGAGCACCCCTGGGGCTGTGGGCACGTCAGGTGCAGCTGTGTCCTGGCCACCATGGTGTGCACCGTGCAGTGTCTCTGTGCGTGTGGAGAGCGCGGGCGCGTGTGCGGATGCGTGTGCAGCGTCAATGGTGTGCCGGGCTGGCGCACGTGCACTGTGCAGGTGCAGGCCTGGCTGTGCGGGAGGGTCTTGGTGAGTGAGAGGTGTGAGCTGGGTGCGTAGCCGTCCTGTGGAGGGTAATGAAGGAAGGGGCATGTGTCTGTGCGTGTGTCTGTGCGCTGTGCTGAGAACGGGTTAGGCGGTGGTGTGCATGCACGTGCACTCTGTGGCGCGCGTGCCTGCATGCTGCGGCCCGTGTGTGGGCGATATTCTGTTCAGGCTCTACAAAATAACTGGAGGAGCACATGGGTTTGTACAGCTCTTCCTTTCATCTTTCAGGAGCACGCTTCCAGACTTCGCCGCAATAGTCACGTTTCCTCTGCACCACCAGCAAGTCCTGGTCCCTTTCCCTTTGAGCCTGGAGAGTCATCCGCTGCCCAGGGCTAGGGCATGGAAAAGGAACCGTTTGGTTTCAGGCACAGGCAGAAGGGCACGGAAATGCTGCAGGCCTAGCGCAGGGCACATCTTCTGGCCTCTGCCTCTGCTGGCATTCCTATGCTTTCTCGGATGGGCGAGGGGCCCCCTGGGGTGCGAGGCAAGGACATGACCACATGACTACCACGGGCAGGTAATCAGCCTGCACAGGAGTCAGGCGCGGGATGAGACTTTGGCCCAAACTGGCATCAAAGCACACGGCAAGGCCTCCACGTGTGGAGACTTGGGGAGGCAAGGACGGAGCGTGCCTTTGGAAAAGGGAGAGCCAAAGCGTCGCTCCAGGAATCCTGTCACCTTGGGTCGCCCCCGTGTTCTGGTCCCACCTGGGAATCCTACCCCCTGAGAGCCCAACACCTGCCCCTGGGCTGGAAGGCTGCCTGCTCCCAGGCCACAGCCTCCAAAGCCTGTTGCTCTCCCTCGACGGGTGCCAGCAAAAGACCCCCCCCCTCCCCTCCTCTGGGCTCCTCCTGGGTGTGGAAGGAAGGCCAGTGCAGGGGAAGGCAAAACAGCACCCCCAGCTGGAGAAATTTACCAGAGGAAGCGCTTCTCTTGGGAATTCCTCTGCCGATTCAGCTCTACCCTCTGCTTCCACTCTTCCCGACGCGCTTGGTAAGTCTCCAAGACTTGCAGGGTGTGGCTTGCTCGTACAGAAAGCTGCCTGCAAGAGCAGGGAAAAAGTTCCCTCTCCCCTTCTGGCTGAGGCCCTCCTGCCTCTCCCCTCCACCAGCCCCTGCACACCCGCTCCCGCTGGCGGTGCCCGCAGCCTTCAACTTGCCCCATGCAGCTTGGGGCTGCCTGGCATCGGGGCCTTGCCCAAGGCATTGCCACGTCAACAGAAATCAGGGGACACCATACCCAGCCCCATGGCTCAGGAAATGCGCTTCCTCACACCTCGGACAGGTGCTGCCACTGCACCTTTCCAGGCCGGGGCTGGGGCCGGGGCCGGGGCCCGGGCCCGGGCACACTTACTCTTTGTGCAGCCGCGGCAGTCTCTCAGGCTTCCTCTTCTCTGCTCGGGGCACGAAGGCAGCAGTGCTCGCCTCTTTCCCAAGCGGGGGCCCTGGTGAGGCTGGCCGAACCTCCGGCAGTGGTTCAGCATGCCGCCAAGCCTGCGTTGGCGCCAGAGGACAACTCTGAAGCTGCTTCTCACCTCCCTCACGTGCTCTCAACTCTCAGCACGGGGAGAAGCCAGCCACTACAGGGCCTGTGCGTCCCCCCAGCACACTTGTGTCTGCTTTGCCCTCAGAAAGCCCCATGAGGAGCACAGCGCCAGGCAGGGACCCTGCACTCGTAGCCTGGCCACGCTTCACCACACTTCCCTGCTGGCCCCTCTGCTTACCTGTGCTGCCTTGTGCTGATGCCCGCAAGCAGGAATTGCAGTTCGAGGTCTGCCTTGAGCAGGTCCTTCCTGCTTGCCGTCCTCTTCCGCCTTAGAGGAGCTCTCCCGAATTGTCTGCAGCCGGCTAAAAACACACAAGCCGCGTGAGGTGACTGGAGTTCCGGATGAGGCTGTTCTGCATCTTGCGCTCACAAGCGGCTCGGGGCTCGGGGCCAGCCTCTGCAGCACAAGGCAGTTCTGCTGGAGCATTTGGTGTAGCTGAGTCCTTGCGTTCATGTCAACAGTGAGGAAAGAAAGCCTTGAGCTGCAGCACTGGCAGCGGGCCCAGGAGGCCCTAAGGAAAGCTCGGGATGCCCCGGTGTGGGCCCTCTCTGGGTGGCACAAGGGGAAAACCAATGCCGTTTGCAGCACCCAGAGCCTGCAGAGACCACTAGCCACCTCCTGCCAAAGGCACTGAAGTCAGGGACGTGCTCAGAAAGACTCTGTTTTGGGGTGAAACGGGACTATTAGTGGGGGAGCCACTGTCGGGGAAGGAGGAAGTGTACTAGGCACACAAGCAAGCCCGGCATGCAGTTCTCTCTGGTATGTAGTTCTCTCTGGCACTCCTCCTGTGCCAGACAACCGCCACACCCCTGCCCCTGCCACCCCAGCCCAACAACCTTCGGAAGAAATTCACAGGCATTACGTCCAACCTAAAAAGCAGGGAAAACAGACCCTACTCTCTGCTGCTGGGGCAGGGGCTTCTGACTTTCACATTCCTCTGAGAAGTGCTCTCATTCCCACTGCAACCAAAGGAGGGCCCTTCACACCCATAGGGGAGCAGAAAAACACCTGCCACTGCTGCAGTACTTCTTGCATCAACGCCAGTCCCTGGGACACCACTTGACAACCTCACAGACTTCATACCCACAGAGCGTACAGAAACAGAAACAGCTCCCTCCCTCCCAGAAGCCCAAAAGCACACGGCCACCCGCATGCTTTGCTCCAAGAGCCTCACCTGGCAGCTGGCTTGTTTCCCCTGCTTTCCCATGCCTTTCCTCCCTTCCAGCTGGCCCCAGAGAACGGGGGTGGAGAAAGCCTTTCTCGAGACAGGAGGCGCCCACCACAAGCACTGCCTGGAAGTAGCAAGGCAGAGGAGGCTCCTCAGCAAGCATCGTTCTTTGTCACCATTTGAACAAGAAGGACAGGCAGCTGTGCTCCAGCATCGGACCAAAGAGCCCAATTCCCTTGGAGCTTTGCTCCCAAGCAGGTCTTAGGCCCTTGCTGGCGCACGATCGCGTCCAGCCTTTCCTTTCTGCAGGGCAGTCTTCTGCCCTAGAGTTCTGTGCTGCTTCTACTGCTTTCTCTAGCCCTTAGGCTTCAAAAAGGGGACATGGCTGGCAGGTCCTGGGGACCTCATGCTACTCTCTCCTTTGGCGTGGCTGCAGGCTGGAGGGCAGAGTGTCACACGAGAAGGGGAACAGATTCCTGCCCATCTCTAAGGCGCTCACATGCACAGACTTGCAAGCTAGAGCAGGGCCCCGAGTGCCAGGGCAAAGTGCCCCTCAGCAGTGGCAGCTGCAGTTGGAGCTGCACAACTGCCCCGAGAGCCCCTTCCAGGAGGAGTGCCCCCAGATCTGTCGTGATGAGCAAAGAGAGGCACAGGAGAAGCAGGCCACTAGGCCAGGCACGGCATGTTAAGCTTGCCTCCAGCCCCTCCGCTGCACAGGACAAAAGGAAAACAAACACACCTCTCTCACCAGCCAGCTGGCACTTTACCTTTTCCCTCAGTCTGCTTGTTCTGCTCCCTGTCTTTTGCCGGCCCGCCTTTGGCAGCCTCCCGACACCCTCCGGAGGAAGATGCTGGTCGCACAGGCACAGGCGTGATGACCTCACCCTCACTCCTGGAAACAAGAAAGGGACGAGAGAGACGCTGACAGCAGAGCCTTGCAGAAACCTCCTCTACATGCTTGCCCTCCATCTAGAAAGAGAAAGTCACCAAAAGACTTGTTGGCCGCCCTTCACGTTGCAGTCGGACAGAGTCTACGCAAGAAACAACCCCTTCAAAGAACTCCAAGAGCACAAGGTCACCCTCAGCCTTTTCTCCAAGAGCCTCACCTGGCAGGCAACTTCCTTCCTTTGCTTTTCCACTCCTCCTGCTTTCTCCCCCCAGCACCAGGTGACGCAGGTGGCAAAGGCCTTTCTTGAGCAAGCAGGCACGCAGCAGGAGCACTCCCTGCAGGCAGGAAAGGAGAAGGCTCTGCAGAAAGCGTCTTTGGGAGCACTTGGTCCAGAAGGACAGGCAGATCTGCTCCAGCACCGCATCAAACAGCCTGATCCCCCGGGAGCCGCGCTCTCTAAGAGCTCTTGCTCCCTAGCACGTCCTTGGCACACCTTAGCAGCCTCTTAGCAGTCCACCTTAGCAGCCTCTTAGCAGTCCTCTCCAGGCAATCTTGCTCCCCACCTTCACACGCCCGGCATCCGCCAGAGAGGCAGACCCCCTCCAGCGCTGACACCTCGGGCCCAAATGTCCTAAAGCGAAAGAGGAGCTTGCGCCGGCCACCAGGGCGCAGCACCCCGGGGCAAAACTCTCCCAGGCAGCACATCCTGACCAGGGCTCCAACCACCTACCTACTGCCGAGGACCAACGGAACAAACACGCGCACACACACAAACACACGCCCGCCTGCACACCCTCCTCTCGCTCGCCAGTCACCTGTGGCCTGACCTTTTCCGTCCGCCCGCTCTTCCTCTTTCGGGCGTGTCCGGGATCCCTTGCAGGAAGAGGCCACTTGCTGCTTCTCACGGGGAAGCTTCAACTCAAATCTGGAAATGACAAGACGCCACGGTGAAGAGAAGGCACCACTTCCCCTTTGCTTCCTGCCAGCCTTGTACTCAGAAAGAAGGCCTTTTGGGGCACGTGGGGCCCTCCAGGCTCACCCAAGACATGCTTAGGTCACAAACACAGGCCCTGTATGGATCGGGTGCCTTCCACACGATGCCTTTCCTCGGCCAGCCACACACAGCACATTCGGGAACCTTGGCTTTTGGAAGCCTCACCCACAAGAAGGAGACCAGTCACAGGAAAATGTGGCCCCCATTCCTCTCTAGGCCTAAGATTGGTTAGCAGTGCCAAACACCGCCACTATTGCCTGTTCCACCCTGGGGAGACCCCCAGAGTCCCAAGTACTTGCAGACAGCAAGCTAGGAAAGAGTTGCTCCGCAGCAAGTCCTTCCTGAGGAGACAAGCTCCAGCAGGACGCTGCTACCAAGCACGAGCTGAGAAGCAAACGTACCGTGGCAACATGAAGACGCTTCTGGGACCCATGCGGAAAGCCGCGCTCCTTCTTCCTTTTACCACCAGGTGTCTCGTCCCTGGCGTCTGAAACAGACACCGAGGTACGTGAGAGCGTGCCAGCGCCATTACTGCCTTGCTCCTAAAGGCAGCAAATCTTTCTTGGGCTCAGGGAAGATGCTGCCCCTGGGACACCCTGAAACAAAGCTGTCTTTCCAAATACTAGCCCTCAACGAGGAAAGCAGAAGATGCCCAGCTCAGAGTGCAGAAGGAGGAACACCGTTGCCAGGCGCTTTGCAAGGGCGAGACTCAAGACGGTCAAGGAGGACGCTCCTTCTCTCTGCCTGCAGACATCAGGCACAGGAGAAGGCGTGTGGTTCGCCAGGGTTTCTGCAGGCTGGCGTTTGCCTCTGGAAGGTCTTGCTCTGCCCCTTCTTGGAAAGACAACTCCTGGCTCAGGCGTGCTCTTAGCCCCACAGTGTCTCCAAGCATTCACATGCTTGCATCCATCGCGTGGAAGAGCAGAAAGAGCCGGCCCTTGCTCGGCCTCTGCCCGGTGGCTAAGACCTGCGGGTGCCAACTCCCTCATGGGGGTGCAAGCAGCTGGGCAGGGCCTGATGAGGGATCTTTGGGAACACAGCCTGACCCAAAGGCCCTGGCCCTGGCCCTGGCCCTGGCCCAGAGAACACGCTGGGCAGAGCCCCCCAAGACAGCAGCAGAGAGAAGGAAGAGACAGGCCCGGGAACCAGTGGCTGGGCTACAGCCTTCTTGCATCTCTCTGAGCAAATCTGCTGGCCCTCTGCAGGAGCGAGCCCTTCAGCTCTGACTGCTTTCACATCGCAGCTGCCTAAGGACACCTGGCAGCTTGCGCTCAAGGACAGGGCCCCACGAGAGAGCTGGGGAAGGGCGTTGGGCTGGCGCAAGGAGACATGCCAAGCAGCGGGCGGATGCACGCGTGGCCCAGAAGAGCCTCGCTCATGCCGCAAGGGCCTCCAGGGGCCCTGGGAAGGCCTGATTAGCGCCAGAGTCATCGACTTACCCCCAGCAGAGCTTCTAGCAGCTTTCCAGTGCCATCCATGCTGAGGAGGAAGTCGTCATAAAACCTCATTGTCACTTCCTTCTTCCGTACAGAAAGAATGCCAATGCCCTTGAAGACAAAGTCCACGTCCTGTCTTTTTGACATGGCCCAGAAGAACGCCATCGCGGTCTCATGTATGGAACACTGCACCGTTGTCAAAGGCATGCGGGCACACACGGAGAGATTCTTGTACTGCAGAGGGACTATTCTTACGTCACCTAGACCGCAGCAAAAGACGAACAACGTCACCTCGGCAGCAGGCTCCAAGAACAAGGGGACAAGACTTTCTGGCAAGACGCTGCTGCTACAGAGCAGCCTCTTGAATCCCCTGCTGCAGCGCCTAGGAGCGGTTTATGGAGTCCCTCCTGGGAAGAGGCCGAGCACTCTGCAAACTCACGGGCTCAGGGGGGCAGCAGTCATTTGGCCAGGGCAGGAAGCAAAAGAAGAAAACTAACCATCCCGTAGGAACCCTTGACCGGAGGGCAGGACAAGGCGGGCAGATGGGTGCAGGGCCCACGACAAAGGGCCCGGCGCCACGCCATTGTGCCCTCTGGCTAAGCCGATGCCACGTCGATAGATACAAGGGCGAAGCAAAGTGCAAGGACGGCACCGCCGCCCGTAAGGACCATTCGGCCCCTCTGGCCCTTGGTAGCCAGCAAAAGTCTCCCTGCGCTGCTGGGGCCAGCGGCCTATCCCTCCCACGCACCCCGCTGCAGGCGTATTACTAGCAAAGCACACCCGGGGGCCCCTCTGAGCACCTGCTCCTGGCTGGCCTGTCCAGCTCAAACAAGCCAAAGTTGCTCTCAGGCCACTTTGAGGCGTTCAGCCATGTCTTCAGAGCAGTTGGCCTGCCCCTCAAGCTTGGGGCAAGGGCAGGCAAAGGTTTTTAACCTGTCTTCTTACCAGGAATGTCTTCTTGAGCGCCCCTGGCCTGGTATTCCTGGGCAACAACCTCCGAAATACGAAACATGGGTCTCCGAACGATCGAAAGCTCCCCGTTCACGGAGCACTCGGAGTGCTTCAGAACATAGAACACCCCCACTCCTAGTATCTTGACACCCTGAGAACAGCAGCAAAGAGGGAGAGAAGGAACAAGCATCAGTAGCCTGGAGACACAAAAACTGTCCGATGGCTTGCCAGAGCGTGGGGGCTGCTGCTCTGCGCCCTGCCCACCCCTAGCATGCCGAGGGCAAGATGGGCCACTTGGGAAAGCTTTGGAGAGAAAGCACATACTCCAGACCTTTCTTTCCTCTTGCTCCTCTGCTCTCCTCAAAAATCTCTTTGCACAAGCAACAGCAGAGACAACATTCCTCCCCTCCATACAGGTGTGGGGGAGTGGGTGGCAGGGAGGGGAGCAGGGGGCATTTCCAACAGTGGGCACCAAGTCCTTGGCACTCTATGGCACAGGGATGTCAGGGCCAGGCAAACCGCCAGCATTTCAGGAGGGGAGGAACAGGACACAAGACCCACCTTGTTCTCTGCCAAGCGCTCTAGAATGTATTCTGAGACGCTGTCCCAAATGCTAACAATCTCTGGAAAGCAAGGCAAAGAGGTATCATGCGCCAAGTCAGCAAGCTCACTACCTTTCAGCACCCCGCTCCCCAGGCAGGTGGCAAGTGCAGGTGAGATGAAACGTACCGCCACCCCAAGCCAAAACACGCAAGGCGCTCCCCAGGACGGCCCTTCCGGACCTCAGCCGCAAGGACACTGCAGGGACGCCTCCGCCCACTTCTAAGCAAGGCTCCTGTCCTTTCAGGTGGCCATGCCAAAGGGCGACCCACCCGCTCGGGAAACGGGGACTAGGTTCCCACAGCAGCGAGAAGACCGTGCAGTGCCTACCCACAGGAGTCACCCACGCTCAGGGCAGCCCCAGCTGCCTCCCCTGCAGGGACCATTTTCACCTCCATTCAACGCCTGCACACACACACGCTCTGCACGGCCACCCGAGCAGCCCCAGCCCTTTCAGCCAGCTGCCAGCTCAGGGCACGCAATCCCCACTGCGAGGCAACCCACGGCTTCTGCCTGCACGTGCCCTGGAAGGCACGGGCAGAGGAAGCTCCTCAGGACAACGAGCCAGCCGGCCCGGCTGCCAAACTCACCCCTGGGCTGCCAACGGTCGAGCGGCCTGCTCTCCCGTGCCACCCACTCGCCCTGTCCAGCCCTCCCCTACAGAGCCCAGCGCTTCCATTGCCTGTCTCGCAGCTCATACCGTCTACAGCCTTACCGTAACGGTTGAGATTCCTGAGCGTTGGAAACATGTCATGCCACAGTTTCGCCATCTTCGCGCCCCCTCGCGCTCAATGGGGCCCTGTAGCAGGAGGGTGACGAGGAAACTTCTCCTCCCAGGAGCCGCCTCCGCCTCCTCCTCTGCACTTCCCCAGGTAGGCTCCAGCGCTGTCGCGCGGCCTCCCTTCGCCCTCTCGGTGCGCTGCAAAGCAGCTCCTCCAGAGAAGAGCGCTGGCGAGAGCAGCCCCAGCACCTGCACGTGCCAAGGCCTCGCAGGGAAGTGTGGGCAGGGCTCGGGGGCCCCGTGGCGGGAGGGGAGCTGTGACTGTGATGCGGCATGTCCCACTGTGAGCCCAGCCCGTGTCACCAAGGGGCTCACAGGCACCCTTACCGTCCAAAGCATTTCTCTTGGGCCCACAGGAGGGGCAATTTCACAGCCCCAGAGCAGCCAGACCGCAAAGGGGTTTCAGCAGGTCTCCGCTCTGACCTCCTGCTGCAAGTGCGGCTGACCAGAGCAGACTTCCCAGGCCCGGGCGCCACTGAGGGGCCACTGGCTCCATGGATTCCCCCACCACCCCGGGCCCCGGGGCCAGTCCTCCACCACCCTTAGGCTACAGCGCTTTTCCCCGTCTCTCATGGCAATTGCCCCCACTGCCACTACTGCCATTGCCCATCCTCCCGGCCCCCCCCCACCCGGCACCTCTGGGAAGGCTCTGCCTCCACCCTCTCACCCCCCTCCCGTTAGGCCCCTGCCGCCTGATCCTCTTGCGCCTTCTCTTCTCCCGGCTCAACAGCCCCACGCCCTCAGCCTCTCCTCGCACTGCTGGGCTCCAGCTGCCCACCAGCTCCCAGCCCGCCCCACAACGAACGGCTCCTCCAGGGCCACGCTCCCTTCCTGGTGTCCCTGCCCCCCTGCAGCTCCCCCACGGGACACAGTCCCCTCAGAGGCGCACCTCCTCTGGCATGAAGCGCCTCCTTCCAAAAGTACCTCTCCAGCCATGTCCCCAGCAACGGCTCCTTGCACGGCTCGCCTTCGCTTCCTTCTGCTTTTCTCCAGAAACACGCCTCTGCACCCTTCTCCTCACGAGTGCCCCTTCGTGTGGCCTCCTGTGGCTCCACGGAGGCCGCCCCCAGCTGCGGGATCTGCGGCCCTGCCGCCGCATGCCCCAGGCAGGGGCCGGGCCTCAGTGCCCCGCTCCTCCCTCCCTCCCTCCCTGCCTGCCTGCCTGCCTGCCTGCCTGCCTGCCCGCCCGCTGCCCCAGCGTTGGGGGAAAGCCTTGCCCGGGCCCTGGGCGGCGCTGCGGGCTCCCTGCTGTGCCCAGAGCCCCCGGCCCCGCACGGGCAGCCCCGAGCAGCACGCCCAGGTGGCACTGCTTGCTGCGCAGTAAGGACTGGTGCCAGGGACTGTCGGGGATGGGGGAGGCCCCGCTGCCCGCGGGGAGGCGGGAGGCAGGCAGCGTTGAGCCGGGGCCCGGCAGCCCACCGGGAGCTGGTGGGGGTGTGGGGCAGAGCCATAGCAAGGGAAGGGGCCAGAGTGCAGGAGGCAATCCCAGGTGCCCCTTCCCCGAGCAGAGGGGCCTGGGAGAAGGCAGGGGGTCAGGGCCGGGCCGGGGGCTGGTGGCCGGGTGCTTGGCAGCGCCATGCTGACCTGCTCATGCTAGGGCATGGCTGCTTTGCGCCGATTGCAGGCAGTGTCCCCCCGCGGAGGAGCTGGCCCCTGCTGGCTTCCCCTTGGGCCATGCAGCTGCCTGCCAGTGCTCAAGGTCCCGCCGGGGCTCCAGCGACGCTGGGAGAGGTGCCGAGGGGGCACCGGCTGCTGCTAGCAACTTCCCGGGGACCCCTGAGGCAGTGGCTGGTGCTGAGGGAAGGGCAGCGGGCAAGGAGCCGCAGGCAGCACTTGTTTGACCCATGCGTTGCCTCTGCTTGCAGGCCACACTGCCCAAGGCATTGGGACTTGAACGCGGCAGCCAGGCGAGGCAGGGCAGCTGCCGCTGAGGCAGCAGAGCCAAGCCCCAAGCCCCTCCGCTCGGTGAGGCTTGGGAAGGGCAGAGCTGGGAGAAGCTGGTGCCCCTCAAACCTCGTTCTCCCAGCAGAGCAGAGGGCACGTAAGGCAGCGCTTTCAGCCAGTGAAAATTGCTGGCTCATGCCTTCCTTTTTCAGAGGCCTGGTTTGCGCAAGGCCAGCGGTGCTGCCTGCCCACCAGTGCCCACCCAGGCTGCGGTCGGAGGAGACCTGCTCCTTGCATTGGTCCCGACCAGAGTTCGGCACCAGAAGACACAGCCCCTGAGGGGGCACCGCAGCACACAAGTGTGGCTTGGCATGCCTGGCTCACCAGCAGAAAGGGACCATGCAGACTAAAGTGGAGTCAATCAGCCAGAACGGAGCACAGAGCAACAATACAGTTGAAAACACAAAGCCTAGCTAAGTGTGTGTGAGGTTCCCCGTGGGGAGCCCCGTGATGCTTCTGGGGAGGCCTTGGGCAGGGAGGTGCCTCCTGCCGAGGCCCCCGGCAGCTGGGATGCCGGCTGCAGGGCTTTCGGCAGCTCCAGCTTCCCTCTTCCTGCCCTGCCAGGGGTGAAGGCCAGGCTGCCTGCAGGGATGGGCTACTGCCGCCCCCAGGCCTCCTGAGGAGGGGCAGTGCAGCCCCAAAACCGCCTTGCAAAGCCGGCAGCCCTGGGCGTGGGCTGAGGTGGGTGCCAGGGTGCACGCTGGAGCGCAGACTCTGGGATCCACAGGCCTCCAAGGCCAGGGCCTGCAGGGCCAGGGCAGGGATGACGAGGCTCTGGGGCTCTGACCCTGCAAGAGAGACTGCAGGAACACCTTGTGCCGGCCCTGGGCTGAGAGCAGAGGGGAGCAGGAGGCTTCGTGGCCTCCACGCCCCAAACCAACAGCAAATTTGTGCCCAAAAGCTCTCAGAGGAGGCTTCAGTCCCGGTCAGCTGCCCGTGTCCTGCACTGATTTCGTATGCTCAAACCTTGTGATGGGCAGAAGGCAACATGCTTGTACCCCAAGGCAGCCCCCTTTAGTGGCCAAGCCAAGGACCTGCTCTTAGCATCACTGCAGGAGTAACCGTCTAATTAAAGGCTTGCAATTAGCCCACCTCCAATTAGTGCACAGCAACTCAAACAAAGGGTCTTCTTAAAGGACAAGTCTCCTTAATGCAACCTAAATGGTCCTACGTTCCCTGTGCAGGGGCGACCCTTCTACATCCCCCACCGCCAAGGCTGCGGCGCGCATGGGCATGGGCATTGGCTTCAGGGTCCCAGCTCCTTCCTCAGTGGGAGGCGGCTGCTGCTGGTGGCTTCCTCCATCGCATAGTTGGGCTGACACTATTAAGCCTGCTCCTAATAGGCTCTCTTAAGGCTAATAATGTGGCATACATAGCCAACAAATGCTAGAAGGAGTCACCAAAACTAAAGCAGCACTTTAAAATGCAACTCCTACATTTAGCATCGAGGAAATAAGCCCCTCCACCTTACTCCCAATTTGACACTCTCGGGAGAGTGCTTTAGGGGATGCTAATGCGTGTTTTGCCCTTCCTTGCTCCAACACGGGTCAGGCTCAGCACAGTGGAGAGGGAAAGACTCTGGCGGGGCGGAGGGGGTGGGGTGCGAGCTTTGTGCTCGCCCAGGGCCCTGCACTGGCCCCCTCCTCTGTCCTGCCCCTGAACATCCCAGACTACGTTGGCTACAGTCGCCTGCTCCTTGCCAGGCCTTTGTGTTGACTCTGATGAGCCTTTGGGCGTTTCATGTCACTCTAGGAGCTGGAAGAGAGCCTGCCTCATGACACGGGGTTGCAAGGAGAGCCACTGGCCGTGGAAGAGGACTGCTTGCCTGGCCTCGCTCAGGAGTCCCATCCTGCCCACCCCGGGCATCTCTCTCTTTCCTGCCCGCTGACACGGTCTTTCTCCGGAGGGAAGCAGTGAGGCTACACCTCCGCACAGTGCTGGGTGGCCTGGGGAAGGCCGGGCACATGCCAAGCGGGGAGCTGGACACAGGTCTCCAGCGAGTGCTGTCGGGGGGCTGGCACCGGTGCCTGGGGCACGTGTGCTCCAGGCACTTCCCAAATAAGCTCCACTGGTGCGGCCTCCTCTTCACCTGGATGTTGAGTTCCAGGGCCTCCTGCCACGCCTCCTCCAGCAGGAACAGGGCCTGCGCAGGCGTACTGCTTTCCTGCCCTTCAGCCTGCTCCTGGTTGCTGGGGAATGCAGGTGTGCGGGCATGTCCGGGTGTCCTGCCTCATTTCAGCAGGGTCACTTGCTCCTGCTGGTTCCTTCTGTGGCCCCCACCTGGCCTCACAGAGCCCCACATCCTGCCCGTCAACCCCAAGGGGGACGCAAGGCCCTCAGCTCACCCAAGAGAGAACCCCCAACCTCCCTCTGCTCGTCCACCCACCCGCCTCAGCATATAGCACGGCCCAAGGCCCATCCCTGGGCCCTGGCACTGTCACGGTCCCTCTCCTGACCACAGGACCCACTGGCGCTGGTGAGTGCCCAAGCAGTTAGGCCGCTGTCTTTTCTCCCACGGCCAGTGACTTGCAGGGCTGTGCAGGACCCAGGAGTCCTGCTGGCCTGTCCCTCCATAACGTACCAGGGGCAGGGAGTCGCAGAGCTGCACCTCGGAGGTGCTCTGGGGCCTAGCAAGTGCAGGGGACCGGAGGGGGCCTGGGAGCATGCCTGGGGCCACTGGCACATCAGGACAGGGCAGGAGCCCAGGAGGGAGAATCCAAGCACACGGGTAGCAGGCCCGGCCGGCCCTGCCGAGCTCCACTGGGTTGAAGAGCGGCCCAGCAGGGGCTGTGCAGGGCGGGGAAATGGGGACTGCTCCCCAGCCTCACAGCCCCAGCCTGCGGGGCTGAGGGGCTGCCCTGGCCCACAGGGCCCTGGCACACGCGTTTGCACATGGGAAGGGAGGCATCTGCACCTCCAGGCAGCAGTCAGCGGCTGGCAGGGTAGGGAGACTACGGGCCCTGCGGCAGATGAGCAGAGCCCGTGGGAGCACAAGGAGCAGCCGAGGGCTGACGGAGGCCCAGGGACAAGCACGGCTCATCCCAGCTTTGCCTGCCTGGAGAGCCCTGCAGCTGCAGCAAAAAGCCAGGCATCTGCGCTCCCAGGTGGCCGGCCGCACCGCTCCACCCCACAGCAACTCCCTCCTTTGCCCTTCACCCTTCCCCATGCAACCCTGAGAAGGGCTCCAGCGTCCCTGCACACCAGCCCTCAGAGCACCCCTGGGGCTGTGGGCACGTCAGGTGCAGCTGTGTCCTGGCCACCATGGTGTGCACCGTGCAGTGTCTCTGTGCGTGTGGAGAGCGCGGGCGCGTGTGCGGATGCGTGTGCAGCGTCAATGGTGTGCCGGGCTGGCGCACGAGCACTGTGCAGGTGCAGGCCTGGCTGTGCGGGAGGGTCTTGGTGAGTGAGAGGTGTGAGCTGTGTGCGTAGCCGTCCTGTGGAGGGTAATGAAGGAAGGGGCATGTGTCTGTGCGTGTGTCTGTGCGCTGTGCTGAGAATGGGTTAGGCGGTGGTGTGCATGCACGTGCACTCTGTGGCGCGCGTGCCTGCATGCTGCAGCCCGTGTGTGGGCGATATTCTGTTCAGGCTCTACAAAATAACTGGAGGAGCACGTGGGTTTGTACAGCTCTTCCTTTCATCTTTCAGGAGCACGCTTCCAGACTTCGCCGCAATAGTCACGTTTCCTCTGCACCACCAGCAAGTCCTGGTCCCTTTCCCTTTGAGCCTGGAGAGTCATCCGCTGCCCAGGGCTAGGGCATGGAAAAGGAACCGTTTGGTTTCAGGCACAGGCAGAAGGGCACGGAAATGCTGCAGGCCTAGCGCAGGGCACATCTTCTGGCCTCTGCCTCTGCTGGCATTCCTATGCTTTCTCGGATGGGCGAGGGGCCCCCTGGGGTGCGAGGCAAGGACATGACCACATGACTACCACGGGCAGGTAATCAGCCTGCACAGGAGTCAGGCGCGGGATGAGACTTTGGCCCAAACTGGCATCAAAGCACACGGCAAGGCCTCCACGTGTGGAGACTTGGGGAGGCAAGGACGGAGCGTGCCTTTGGAAAAGGGAGAGCCAAAGCGTCGCTCCAGGAATCCTGTCACCTTGGGTCGCCCCCGTGTTCTGGTCCCACCTGGGAATCCTACCCCCTGAGAGCCCAACACCTGCCCCTGGGCTGGAAGGCTGCCTGCTCCCAGGCCACAGCCTCCAAAGCCTGTTGCTCTCCCTCGACGGGTGCCAGCAAAAGACCCCCCCCCTCCCCTCCTCTGGGCTCCTCCTGGGTGTGGAAGGAAGGCCAGTGCAGGGGAAGGCAAAACAGCACCCCCAGCTGGAGAAATTTACCAGAGGAAGCGCTTCTCTTGGGAATTCCTCTGCCGATTCAGCTCTACCCTCTGCTTCCACTCTTCCCGACGCGCTTGGTAAGTCTCCAAGACTTGCAGGGTGTGGCTTGCTCGTACAGAAAGCTGCCTGCAAGAGCAGGGAAAAAGTTCCCTCTCCCCTTCTGGCTGAGGCCCTCCTGCCTCTCCCCTCCACCAGCCCCTGCACACCCGCTCCCGCTGGCGGTGCCCGCAGCCTTCAACTTGCCCCATGCAGCTTGGGGCTGCCTGGCATCGGGGCCTTGCCCAAGGCATTGCCACGTCAACAGAAATCAGGGGACACCATACCCAGCCCCATGGCTCAGGAAATGCGCTTCCTCACACCTCGGACAGGTGCTGCCACTGCACCTTTCCAGGCCGGGGCTGGGGCCGGGGCCGGGGCCCGGGCCCGGGCACACTTACTCTTTGTGCAGCCGCGGCAGTCTCTCGGGCTTCCTCTTCTCTGCTCGGGGCACGAAGGCAGCAGTGCTCGCCTCTTTCCCAAGCGGGGGCCCTGGTGAGGCTGGCCGAACCTCCGGCAGTGGTTCAGCATGCCGCCAAGCCTGCGTTGGCGCCAGAGGACAACTCTGAAGCTGCTTCTCACCTCCCTCACGTGCTCTCAACTCTCAGCACGGGGAGAAGCCAGCCACTACAGGGCCTGTGCGTCCCCCCAGCACACTTGTGTCTGCTTTGCCCTCAGAAAGCCCCATGAGGAGCACAGCGCCAGGCAGGGACCCTGCACTCGTAGCCTGGCCACGCTTCACCACACTTCCCTGCTGGCCCCTCTGCTTACCTGTGCTGCCTTGTGCTGATGCCCGCAAGCAGGAATTGCAGTTCGAGGTCTGCCTTGAGCAGGTCCTTCCTGCTTGCCGTCCTCTTCCGCCTTAGAGGAGCTCTCCCGAATTGTCTGCAGCCGGCTAAAAACACACAAGCCGCGTGAGCTGATTGGAGTTCCGGGTGAGGCTGTTCTGCATCTTGCGCTCACAAGCGGCTCGGGGCCAGCCTCTGCAGCACAAGGCAGTTCTGCTGGAGCATTTGGTGTAGCTGAGTCCTTGCGTTCATGTCAACAGTGAGGAAAGAAAGCCTTGAGCTGCAGCACTGGCAGCGGGCCCAGGAGGCCCTAAGGAAAGCTCGGGATGCCCTGGTGTGGGCCCTCTCTGGGTGGCACAAGGGGAAAACCAATGCCGTTTGCAGCACCCAGAGCCTGCAGAGACCACTAGCCACCTCCTGCCAAAGGCACTGAAGTCAGGGACGTGCTCAGAAAGACTCTGTTTTGGGGTGAAACGGGACTATTAGTGGGGGAGCCACTGTCGGGGAAGGAGGAAGTGTACTAGGCACACAAGCAAGCCTGGCATGCAGTTCTCTCTGGTATGTAGTTCTCTCTGGCACTCCTCCTGTGCCAGACAACCGCCACACCCCTGCCCCTGCCACCCCAGCCCAACAACCTTCGGAAGAAATTCACAGGCATTACGTCCAACCTAAAAAGCAGGGAAAACAGACCCTACTCTCTGCTGCTGGGGCAGGGGCTTCTGACTTTCACATTCCTCTGAGAAGTGCTCTCATTCCCACTGCAACCAAAGGAGGGCCCTTCACACCCATAGGGGAGCAGAAAAACACCCGCCACTGCTGCAGTACTTCTTGCATCAACGCCAGTCCCTGGGACACCACTTGACAACCTCACAGACTTCATACCCACAGAGCGTACAGAAACAGAAACAGCTCCCTCCCTCCCAGAAGCCCAAAAGCACACGGCCACCCGCATGCTTTGCTCCAAGAGCCTCACCTGGCAGCTGGCTTGTTTCCCCTGCTTTCCCATGCCTTTCCTCCCTTCCAGCTGGCCCCAGAGAACGGGGGTGGAGAAAGCCTTTCTCGAGACAGGAGGCGCCCACCACAAGCACTGCCTGGAAGTAGCAAGGCAGAGGAGGCTCCTCAGCAAGCATCGTTCTTTGTCACCATTTGAACAAGAAGGACAGGCAGCTGTGCTCCAGCATCGGACCAAAGAGCCCAATTCCCTTGGAGCTTTGCTCCCAAGCAGGTCTTAGGCCCTTGCTGGCGCACGATCGCGTCCAGCCTTTCCTTTCTGCAGGGCAGTCTTCTGCCCTAGAGTTCTGTGCTGCTTCTACTGCTTTCTCTAGCCCTTAGGCTTCAAAAAGGGGACATGGCTGGCAGGTCCTGGGGACCTCATGCTACTCTCTCCTTTGGCGTGGCTGCAGGCTGGAGGGCAGAGTGTCACACGAGAAGGGGAACAGATTCCTGCCCATCTCTAAGGCGCTCACATGCACAGACTTGCAAGCTAGAGCAGGGCCCCGAGTGCCAGGGCAAAGTGCCCCTCAGCAGTGGCAGCTGCAGTTGGAGCTGCACAACTGCCCCGAGAGCCCCTTCCAGGAGGAGTGCCCCCAGATCTGTCGTGATGAGCAAAGAGAGGCACAGGAGAAGCAGGCCACTAGGCCAGGCACGGCATGTTAAGCTTGCCTCCAGCCCCTCCGCTGCACAGGACAAAAGGAAAACAAACACACCTCTCTCACCAGCCAGCTGGCACTTTACCTTTTCCCTCAGTCTGCTTGTTCTGCTCCCTGTCTTTTGCCGGCCCGCCTTTGGCAGCCTCCCGACACCCTCCGGAGGAAGATGCTGGTCGCACAGGCACAGGCGTGATGACCTCACCCTCACTCCTGGAAACAAGAAAGGGACGAGAGAGACGCTGACAGCAGAGCCTTGCAGAAACCTCCTCTACATGCTTGCCCTCCATCTAGAAAGAGAAAGTCACCAAAAGACTTGTTGGCCGCCCTTCACGTTGCAGTCGGACAGAGTCTACGCAAGAAACAACCCCTTCAAAGAACTCCAAGAGCACAAGGTCACCCTCAGCCTTTTCTCCAAGAGCCTCACCTGGCAGGCAACTTCCTTCCTTTGCTTTTCCACTCCTCCTGCTTTCTCCCCCCAGCACCAGGTGACGCAGGTGGCAAAGGCCTTTCTTGAGCAAGCAGGCACGCAGCAGGAGCACTCCCTGCAGGCAGGAAAGGAGAAGGCTCTGCAGAAAGCGTCTTTGGGAGCACTTGGTCCAGAAGGACAGGCAGATCTGCTCCAGCACCGCATCAAACAGCCTGATCCCCCGGGAGCCGCGCTCTCTAAGAGCTCTTGCTCCCTAGCACGTCCTTGGCACACCTTAGCAGCCTCTTAGCAGTCCACCTTAGCAGCCTCTTAGCAGTCCTCTCCAGGCAATCTTGCTCCCCACCTTCACACGCCCGGCATCCGCCAGAGAGGCAGACCCCCTCCAGCGCTGACACCTCGGGCCCAAATGTCCTAAAGCGAAAGAGGAGCTTGCGCCGGCCACCAGGGCGCAGCACCCCGGGGCAAAACTCTCCCAGGCAGCACATCCTGACCAGGGCTCCAACCACCTACCTACTGCCGAGGACCAACGGAACAAACACGCGCACACACACAAACACACGCCCGCCTGCACACCCTCCTCTCGCTCGCCAGTCACCTGTGGCCTGACCTTTTCCGTCCGCCCGCTCTTCCTCTTTCGGGCGTGTCCGGGATCCCTTGCAGGAAGAGGCCACTTGCTGCTTCTCACGGGGAAGCTTCAACTCAAATCTGGAAATGACATGCTTAGGTCACAAACACAGGCCCTGTATGGATCGGGTGCCTTCCACACGATGCCTTTCCTCGGCCAGCCACACACAGCACATTCGGGAACCTTGGCTTTTGGAAGCCTCACCCACAAGAAGGAGACCAGTCACAGGAAAATGTGGCCCCCATTCCTCTCTAGGCCTAAGATTGGTTAGCAGTGCCAAACACCGCCACTATTGCCTGTTCCACCCTGGGGAGACCCCCAGAGTCCCAAGTACTTGCAGACAGCAAGCTAGGAAAGAGTTGCTCCGCAGCAAGTCCTTCCTGAGGAGACAAGCTCCAGCAGGACGCTGCTACCAAGCACGAGCTGAGAAGCAAACGTACCGTGGCAACATGAAGACGCTTCTGGGACCCATGCGGAAAGCCGCGCTCCTTCTTCCTTTTACCACCAGGTGTCTCGTCCCTGGCGTCTGAAACAGACACCGAGGTACGTGAGAGCGTGCCAGCGCCATTACTGCCTTGCTCCTAAAGGCAGCAAATCTTTCTTGGGCTCAGGGAAGATGCTGCCCCTGGGACACCCTGAAACAAAGCTGTCTTTCCAAATACTAGCCCTCAACGAGGAAAGCAGAAGATGCCCAGCTCAGAGTGCAGAAGGAGGAACACCGTTGCCAGGCGCTTTGCAAGGGCGAGACTCAAGACGGTCAAGGAGGACGCTCCTTCTCTCTGCCTGCAGACATCAGGCACAGGAGAAGGCGTGTGGTTCGCCAGGGTTTCTGCAGGCTGGCGTTTGCCTCTGGAAGGTCTTGCTCTGCCCCTTCTTGGAAAGACAACTCCTGGCTCAGGCGTGCTCTTAGCCCCACAGTGTCTCCAAGCATTCACATGCTTGCATCCATCGCGTGGAAGAGCAGAAAGAGCCGGCCCTTGCTCGGCCTCTGCCCGGTGGCTAAGACCTGCGGGTGCCAACTCCCTCATGGGGGTGCAAGCAGCTGGGCAGGGCCTGATGAGGGATCTTTGGGAACACAGCCTGACCCAAAGGCCCTGGCCCTGGCCCTGGCCCTGACCCAGAGAACACGCTGGGCAGAGCCCCCCAAGACAGCAGCAGAGAGAAGGAAGAGACAGGCCCGGGAACCAGTGGCTGGGCTACAGCCTTCTTGCATCTCTCTGAGCAAATCTGCTGGCCCTCTGCAGGAGCGAGCCCTTCAGCTCTGACTGCTTTCACATCGCAGCTGCCTAAGGACACCTGGCAGCTTGCGCTCAAGGACAGGGCCCCACGAGAGAGCTGGGGAAGGGCGTTGGGCTGGCGCAAGGAGACATGCCAAGCAGCGGGCGGATGCACGCGTGGCCCAGAAGAGCCTCGCTCATGCCGCAAGGGTCTCCAGGGGCCCTGGGAAGGCCTGATTAGCACCAGAGTCATCGACTTACCCCCAGCAGAGCTTCTAGCAGCTTTCCAGTGCCATCCATGCTGAGGAGGAAGTCGTCATAAAACCTCATTGTCACTTCCTTCTTCCGAACAGAAAGAATGCCAATGCCCTTGAAGACAAAGTCCACGTCCTGTCTTTTTGACATGGCCCAGAAGAACGCCATCGCGGTCTCATGTATGGAACACTGCACCGTTGTCAAAGGCATGCGGGCACACACGGAGAGATTCTTGTACTGCAGAGGGACTATTCTTACGTCACCTAGACCGCAGCAAAAGACGAACAACGTCACCTCGGCAGCAGGCTCCAAGAACAAGGGGACAAGACTTTCTGGCAAGACGCTGCTGCTACAGAGCAGCCTCTTGAATCCCCTGCTGCAGCGCCTAGGAGCGGTTTATGGAGTCCCTCCTGGGAAGAGGCCGAGCACTCTGCAAACTCACGGGCTCAGGGGGGCAGCAGTCATTTGGCCAGGGCAGGAAGCAAAAGAAGAAAACTAACCATCCCGTAGGAACCCTTGACCGGAGGGCAGGACAAGGCGGGCAGATGGGTGCAGGGCCCACGACAAAGGGCCCGGCGCCACGCCATTGTGCCCTCTGGCTAAGCCGATGCCACGTCGATAGATACAAGGGCGAAGCAAAGTGCAAGGACGGCACCGCCGCCCGTAAGGACCATTCGGCCCCTCTGGCCCTTGGTAGCCAGCAAAAGTCTCCCTGCGCTGCTGGGGCCAGCGGCCTATCCCTCCCACGCACCCCGCTGCAGGCGTATTACTAGCAAAGCACACCCGGGGGCCCCTCTGAGCACCTGCTCCTGGCTGGCCTGTCCAGCTCAAACAAGCCAAAGTTGCTCTCAGGCCACTTTGAGGCGTTCAGCCACGTCTTCAGAGCAGTTGGCCTGCCCCTCAAGCTTGGGGCAAGGGCAGGCAAAGGTTTTTAACCTGTCTTCTTACCAGGAATGTCTTCTTGAGCGCCCCTGGCCTGGTATTCCTGGGCAACAACCTCCGAAATACGAAACATGGGTCTCCGAACGATCGAAAGCTCCCCGTTCACGGAGCACTCGGAGTGCTTCAGAACATAGAACACCCCCACTCCTAGTATCTTGACACCCTGAGAACAGCAGCAAAGAGGGAGAGAAGGAACAAGCATCAGTAGCCTGGAGACACAAAAACTGTCCGATGGCTTGCCAGAGCGTGGGGGCTGCTGCTCTGCGCCCTGCCCACCCCTAGCATGCCGAGGGCAAGATGGGCCACTTGGGAAAGCTTTGGAGAGAAAGCACATACTCCAGACCTTTCTTTCCTCTTGCTCCTCTGCTCTCCTCAAAAATCTCTTTGCACAAGCAACAGCAGAGACAACATTCCTCCCCTCCATACAGGTGTGGGGGAGTGGGTGGCAGGGAGGGGAGCAGGGGGCATTTCCAACAGTGGGCACCAAGTCCTTGGCACTCTATGGCACAGGGATGTCAGGGCCAGGCAAACCGCCAGCCTTTCAGGAGGGGAGGAACAGGACACAAGACCCACCTTGTTCTCTGCCAAGCGCTCTAGAATGTATTCTGAGACGCTGTCCCAAATGCTAACAATCTCTGGAAAGCAAGGCAAAGAGGTATCATGCGCCAAGTCGGCAAGCTCACTACCTTTCAGCACCCCGCTCCCCAGGCAGGTAGCAAGTGCAGGTGAGATGAAACGTACCGCCACCCCAAGCCAAAACACGCAAGGCGCTCCCCAGGACAGCCCTTCCGGACCTCAGCCGCAAGGACACTGCAGGGACGCCTCCGCCCACTTCTAAGCAAGGCTCCTGTCCTTTCAGGTGGCCATGCCAAAGGGCGACCCACCCGCTCGGGAAACGGGGACTAGGTTCCCACAGCAGCGAGAAGACCGTGCAGTGCCTACCCACAGGAGTCACCCACGCTCAGGGCAGCCCCAGCTGCCTCCCCTGCAGGGACCATTTTCACCTCCATTCAACGCCTGCACACACACACGCTCTGCACGGCCACCCGAGCAGCCCCAGCCCTTTCAGCCAGCTGCCAGCTCAGGGCACGCAATCCCCACTGCGAGGCAACCCACGGCTTCTGCCTGCACCTGCCCTGGAAGGCACGGGCAGAGGAAGCTCCTCAGGACAACGAGCCAGCCGGCCCGGCTGCCAAACTCACCCCTGGGCTGCCAACGGTCGAGCGGCCTGCTCTCCCGTGCCACCCACTCGCCCTGTCCAGCCCTCCCCTACAGAGCCCAGCGCTTCCATTGCCTGTCTCGCGGCTCATACCGTCTACAGCCTTACCGTAACGGTTGAGATTCCTGAGCGTTGGAAACATGTCATGCCACAGTTTCGCCATCTTCGCGCCCCCTCGCGCTCAATGGGGCCCTGTAGCAGGAGGGTGCCGAGGAAACTTCTCCTCCCAGGAGCCGCCTCCTCCTCCTCCTCTGCACTTCCCCAGGTAGGCTCCAGCGCTGTCGCGCGGCCTCCCTTCGCCCTCTCGGTGCGCTGCAAAGCAGCTCCTCCAGAGAAGAGCGGTGGCGAGAGCAGCCCCAGCACCTGCACGTGCCAAGGCCTCGCAGGGAAGTGTGGGCAGGGCTCGGGGGCCCCGTGGCGGGAGGGGAGCTGTGACTCTTGCGCCTTCTCTTCTCCCGGCTCAACAGCCCCACGCCCTCAGCCTCTCCTCGCACTGCTGGGCTCCAGCTGCCCACCAGCTCCCAGCCCGCCCCACAACGAACGGCTCCTCCAGGGCCACGCTCCCTTCCTGGTGTCCCTGCCCCCCTGCAGCTCCCCCACGGGACACAGTCCCCTCAGAGGCGCACCTCCTCTGGCATGAAGCGCCTCCTTCCAAAAGTACCTCTCCAGCCATGTCCCCAGCAACGGCTCCTTGCACGGCTCGCCTTCGCTTCCTTCTGCTTTTCTCCAGAAACACGCCTCTGCACCCTTCTCCTCACGAGTGCCCCTTCGTGTGGCCTCCTGTGGCTCCACGGAGGCTGCCCCCAGCTGCGGGATCTGTGGCCCTGCCGCCGCATGCCCCAGGCAGGGGCCGGGCCTCGGTGCCCCGCTCCTCCCTCCCTCCCTCCCTCCCTGCCTGCCTGCCTGCCTGCCTGCCTGCCTGCCCGCCCGCCCGCTGCCCCAGCGTTGGGGGAAAGCCTTGCCTGGGCCCTGGGCGGCGCTGCGGGCTCCCTGCTGTGCCCAGAGCCCCCGGCCCCGCACGGGCAGCCCCGAGCAGCACGCCCAGGTGGCACTGCTTGCTGCGCAGTAAGGACTGGTGCCAGGGACTGTCGGGGATGGGGGAGGCCCCGCTGCCCGCGGGGAGGCGGGAGGCAGGCAGCGTTGAGCCGGGGCCCGGCAGCCCACCGGGAGCTGGTGGGGGTGTGGGGCAGAGCCATAGCAAGGGAAGGGGCCAGAGTGCAGGAGGCAATCCCAGGTGCCCCTTCCCCGAGCAGAGGGGCCTGGGAGAAGGCAGGGGGTCAGGGCCGGGCCGGGGGCTGGTGGCCGGGTGCTTGGCAGCGCCATGCTGACCTGTTCATGCTAGGGCATGGCTGCTTTGCGCCGATTGCAGGCAGTGTCCCCCCGCGGAGGAGCTGGCCCCTGCTGGCTTCCCCTTGGGCCATGCAGTTTGACCCATGCGTTGCCTATGCTTGCAGGCCACACAGCCCAAGGCATTGGGACTTGAACGCGGCAGCCAGGCGAGGCAGGGCAGCTGCTGCTGAGGCAGCAGAGCCAAGCCCCAAGCCCCTCCGCTCGGTGAGGCTTGGGAAGGGCAGAGCTGGGAGAAGCTGGTGCCCCTCAAACCTCGTTCTCCCAGCAGAGCAGAGGGCACGTAAGGCAGCGCTTTCAGCCAGTGAAAATTGCTGGCTCATGCCTTCCTTTTTCAGAGGCCTGGTTTGCGCAAGGCCAGCGGTGCTGCCTGCCCACCAGTGCCCACCCAGGCTGCGGTCGGAGGAGACCTGCTCCTTGCATTGGTCCCGACCAGAGTTCGGCACCAGAAGACACAGCCCCTGAGGGGGCACCGCAGCACACAAGTGTGGCTTGGCATGCCTGGCTCACCAGCAGAAAGGGACCATGCAGACTAAGGTGGAGTCAATCAGCCAGAACGGAGCACAGAGCAACAATACAGTTGAAAACACAAAGCCTAGCTAAGTGTGTGTGAGGTTCCCCGTGGGGAGCCCCGTGATGCTTCTGGGGAGGCCTTGGGCAGGGAGGTGCCTCCTGCCGAGGCCCCCGGCAGCTGGGATGCCGGCTGCAGGGCTTTCGGCAGCTCCAGCTTCCCTCTTCCTGCCCTGCCAGGGGTGAAGGCCAGGCTGCCTGCAGGGATGGGCTACTGCCGCCCCCAGGCCTCCTGAGGAGGGGCAGTGCAGCCCCAAAACCGCCTTGCAAAGCCGGCAGCCCTGGGCGTGGGCTGAGGTGGGTGCCAGGGTGCACGCTGGAGCGCAGACTCTGGGATCCACAGGCCTCCAAGGCCAGGGCCTGCAGGGCCAGGGCAGGGATGACGAGGCTCTGGGGCTCTGACCCTGCAAGAGAGACCGCAGGAACACCTTGTGCCGGCCCTGGGCTGAGAGCAGAGGGGAGCAGGAGGCTTCGTGGCCTCCACGCCCCAAACCAACAGCAAATTTGTGCCCAAAAGCTCTCAGAGGAGGCTTCAGTCCCGGTCAGCTGCCCGTGTCCTGCACTGATTTCGTATGCTCAAACCTTGTGATGGGCAGAAGGCAACATGCTTGTACCCCAAGGCAGCCCCCTTTAGTGGCCAAGCCAAGGACCTGCTCTTAGCATCACTGCAGGAGTAACCGTCTAATTAAAGGCTTGCAATTAGCCCACCTCCAATTAGTGCACAGCAACTCAAACAAAGGGTCTTCTTAAAGGACAAGTCTCCTTAATGCAACCTAAATGGTCCTACGTTCCCTGTGCAGGGGCGACCCTTCTACATCCCCCACCGCCAAGGCTGCGGCGCGCATGGGCATGGGCATTGGCTTCAGGGTCCCAGCTCCTTCCTCAGTGGGAGGCGGCTGCTGCTGGTGGCTTCCTCCATCGCATAGTTGGGCTGACACTATTAAGCCTGCTCCTAATAGGCTCTCTTAAGGCTAATAATGTGGCATACATAGCCAACAAATGCTAGAAGGAGTCACCAAAACTAAAGCAGCACTTTAAAATGCAACTCCTACATTTAGCATCGAGGAAATAAGCCCCTCCACCTTACTCCCAATTTGACACTCTCGGGAGAGTGCTTTAGGGGATGCTAATGCGTGTTTTGCCCTTCCTTGCTCCAACACGGGTCAGGCTCAGCACAGTGGAGAGGGAAAGACTCTGGCGGGGCGGAGGGGGTGGGGTGCGAGCTTTGTGCTCGCCCAGGGCCCTGCACTGGCCCCCTCCTCTGTCCTGCCCCTGAACATCCCAGACTACGTTGGCTACAGTCGCCTGCTCCTTGCCAGGCCTTTGTGTTGACTCTGATGAGCCTTTGGGCGTTTCATGTCACTCTAGGAGCTGGAAGAGAGCCTGCCTCATGACACGGGGTTGCAAGGAGAGCCACTGGCCGTGGAAGAGGACTGCTTGCCTGGCCTCGCTCAGGAGTCCCATCCTGCCCACCCCGGGCATCTCTCTCTTTCCTGCCCGCTGACACGGTCTTTCTCCGGAGGGAAGCAGTGAGGCTACATCTCCGCACAGTGCTGGGTGGCCTGGGGAAGGCCGGGCACATGCCAAGCGGGGAGCTGGACACAGGTCTCCACCGAGTGCTGTCGGGGGGCTGGCACCGGTGCCTGGGGCACGTGTGCTCCAGGCACTTCCCAAATAAGCTCCACTGGTGCGGCCTCCTCTTCACCTGGATGTTGAGTTCCAGGGCCTCCTGCCACGCCTCCTCCAGCAGGAACAGGGCCTGCGCAGGCGTACTGCTTTCCTGCCCTTCAGCCTGCTCCTGGTTGCTGGGGAATGCAGGTGTGCGGGCATGTCCGGGTGTCCTGCCTCATTTCAGCAGGGTCACTTGCTCCTGCTGGTTCCTTCTGTGGCCCCACCTGGCCTCACAGAGCCCCACATCCTGCCCGTCAACCCCAAGGGGGACGCAAGGCCCTCAGCTCACCCAAGAGAGAACCCCCAACCTCCCTCTGCTCGTCCACCCACCCGCCTCAGCATATAGCACGGCCTAAGGCCCATCCCTGGGCCCTGGCACTGTCACGGTCCCTCTCCTGACCACAGGACCCACTGGCGCTGGTGAGTGCCCGAGCAGTTAGGCCGCTGTCTTTTCTCCCACGGCCAGTGACTTGCAGGGCTGTGCAGGACCCAGGAGTCCTGCTGGCCTGTCCCTCCATAACGTACCAGGGGCAGGGAGTCGCAGAGCTGCACCTCGGAGGTGCTCTGGGGCCTAGCAAGTGCAGGGGACCGGAGGGGGCCTGGGAGCATGCCTGGGGCCACTGGCACATCAGGACAGGGCAGGAGCCCAGGAGGGAGAATCCAAGCACACGGGTAGCAGGCCCGGCCGGCCCTGCCGAGCTCCACTGGGTTGAAGAGCGGCCCAGCAGGGGCTGTGCAGGGCGGGGAAATGGGGACTGCTCCCCAGCCTCACAGCCCCAGCCTGCGGGGCTGAGGGGCTGCCCTGGCCCACAGGGCCCTGGCACACGCGTTTGCACATGGGAAGGGAGGCATCTGCACCTCCAGGCAGCAGTCAGCGGCTGGCAGGGTAGGGAGACTACGGGCCCTGCGGCAGATGAGCAGAGCCCGTGGGAGCACAAGGAGCAGCCGAGGGCTGACGGAGGCCCAGGGACAAGCACGGCTCATCCCAGCTTTGCCTGCCTGGAGAGCCCTGCAGCTGCAGCAAAAAGCCAGGCATCTGCACTCCCAGGTGGCCGGCCGCACCGCTCCACCCCACAGCAACTCCCTCCTTTGCCCTTCACCCTTCCCCATGCAACCCTGAGAAGGGCTCCAGCGTCCCTGCACACCAGCCCTCAGAGCACCCCTGGGGCTGTGGGCACGTCAGGTGCAGCTGTGTCCTGGCCACCATGGTGTGCACCGTGCAGTGTCTCTGTGCGTGTGGAGAGCGCGGGCGCGTGTGCGGATGCGTGTGCAGCGTCAATGGTGTGCCGGGCTGGCGCACGTGCACTGTGCAGGTGCAGGCCTGGCTGTGCGGGAGTGAGAGGTGTGAGCTGGGTGCGTAGCCGTCCTGTGGAGGGTAATGAAGGAAGGGGCATGTGTCTGTGCGTGTGTCTGTGCGCTGTGCTGAGAACGGGTTAGGCGGTGGTGTGCATGCACGTGCACTCTGTGGCGCGCGTGCCTGCATGCTGCGGCCCGTGTGTGGGCGATATTCTGTTCAGGCTCTACAAAATAACTGGAGGAGCACATGGGTTTGTACAGCTCTTCCTTTCATCTTTCAGGAGCACGCTTCCAGACTTCGCCGCAATAGTCACGTTTCCTCTGCACCACCAGCAAGTCCTGGTCCCTTTCCCTTTGAGCCTGGAGAGTCATCCGCTGCCCAGGGCTAGGGCATGGAAAAGGAACCGTTTGGTTTCAGGCACAGGCAGAAGGGCACGGAAATGCTGCAGGCCTAGCGCAGGGCACATCTTCTGGCCTCTGCCTCTGCTGGCATTCCTATGCTTTCTCGGATGGGCGAGGGGCCCCCTGGGGTGCGAGGCAAGGACATGACCACATGACTACCACGGGCAGGTAATCAGCCTGCACAGGAGTCAGGCGCGGGATGAGACTTTGGCCCAAACTGGCATCAAAGCACACGGCAAGGCCTCCACGTGTGGAGACTTGGGGAGGCAAGGACGGAGCGTGCCTTTGGAAAAGGGAGAGCCAAAGCGTCGCTCCAGGAATCCTGTCACCTTGGGTCGCCCCCGTGTTCTGGTCCCACCTGGGAATCCTACCCCTGAGAGCCCAACACCTGCCCCTGGGCTGGAAGGCTGCCTGCTCCCAGGCCACAGCCTCCAAAGCCTGTTGCTCTCCCTCGACGGGTGCCAGCAAAAGACCCCCCCCCTCCCCTCCTCTGGGCTCCTCCTGGGTGTGGAAGGAAGGCCAGTGCAGGGGAAGGCAAAACAGCACCCCCAGCTGGAGAAATTTACCAGAGGAAGCGCTTCTCTTGGGAATTCCTCTGCCGATTCAGCTCTACCCTCTGCTTCCACTCTTCCCGACGCGCTTGGTAAGTCTCCAAGACTTGCAGGGTGTGGCTTGCTCGTACAGAAAGCTGCCTGCAAGAGCAGGGAAAAAGTTCCCTCTCCCCTTCTGGCTGAGGCCCTCCTGCCTCTCCCCTCCACCAGCCCCTGCACACCCGCTCCCGCTGGCGGTGCCCGCAGCCTTCAACTTGCCCCATGCAGCTTGGGGCTGCCTGGCATCGGGGCCTTGCCCAAGGCATTGCCACGTCAACAGAAATCAGGGGACACCATACCCAGCCCCATGGCTCAGGAACTGCGCTTCCTCACACCTCGGACAGGTGCTGCCACTGCACCTTTCCAGGCCGGGGCTGGGGCTGGGGCCCGGGCCCGGGCCCGGGCACACTTACTCTTTGTGCAGCCGCGGCAGTCTCTCGGGCTTCCTCTTCTCTGCTCGGGGCACGAAGGCAGCAGTGCTCGCCTCTTTCCCAAGCGGGGGCCCTGGTGAGGCTGGCCGAACCTCCGGCAGTGGTTCAGCATGCCGCCAAGCCTGCGTTGGCGCCAGAGGACAACTCTGAAGCTGCTTCTCACCTCCCTCACGTGCTCTCAACTCTCAGCACGGGGAGAAGCCAGCCACTACAGGGCCTGTGCGTCCCCCCAGCACACTTGTGTCTGCTTTGCCCTCAGAAAGCCCCATGAGGAGCACAGCGCCAGGCAGGGACCCTGCACTCGTAGCCTGGCCACGCTTCACCACACTTCCCTGCTGGCCCCTCTGCTTACCTGTGCTGCCTTGTGCTGATGCCCGCAAGCAGGAATTGCAGTTCGAGGTCTGCCTTGAGCAGGTCCTTCCTGCTTGCCGTCCTCTTCCGCCTTAGAGGAGCTCTCCCGAATTGTCTGCAGCCGGCTAAAAACACACAAGCCGCGTGAGCTGATTGGAGTTCCGGGTGAGGCTGTTCTGCATCTTGCGCTCACAAGCGGCTCGGGGCCAGCCTCTGCAGCACAAGGCAGTTCTGCTGGAGCATTTGGTGTAGCTGAGTCCTTGCGTTCATGTCAACAGTGAGGAAAGAAAGCCTTGAGCTGCAGCACTGGCAGCGGGCCCAGGAGGCCCTAAGGAAAGCTCGGGATGCCCAGGTGTGGGCCCTCTCTGGGTGGCACAAGGGGAAAACCAATGCCGTTTGCAGCACCCAGAGCCTGCAGAGACCACTAGCCACCTCCTGCCAAAGGCACTGAAGTCAGGGACGTGCTCAGAAAGACTCTGTTTTGGGGTGAAACGGGACTATTAGTGGGGGAGCCACTGTCGGGGAAGGAGGAAGTGTACTAGGCACACAAGCAAGCCCGGCATGCAGTTCTCTCTGGTATGTAGTTCTCTCTGGCACTCCTCCTGTGCCAGACAACCGCCACACCCCTGCCCCTGCCACCCCAGCCCAACAACCTTCGGAAGAAATTCACAGGCATTACGTCCAACCTAAAAAGCAGGGAAAACAGACCCTACTCTCTGCTGCTGGGGCAGGGGCTTCTGACTTTCACATTCCTCTGAGAAGTGCTCTCATTCCCACTGCAACCAAAGGAGGGCCCTTCACACCCATAGGGGAGCAGAAAAACACCCGCCACTGCTGCAGTACTTCTTGCATCAACGCCAGTCCCTGGGACACCACTTGACAACCTCACAGACTTCATACCCACAGAGCGTACAGAAACAGAAACAGCTCCCTCCCTCCCAGAAGCCCAAAAGCACACGGCCACCCGCATGCTTTGCTCCAAGAGCCTCACCTGGCAGCTGGCTTGTTTCCCCTGCTTTCCCATGCCTTTCCTCCCTTCCAGCTGGCCCCAGAGAACGGGGGTGGAGAAAGCCTTTCTCGAGACAGGAGGCGCCCACCACAAGCACTGCCTGGAAGTAGCAAGGCAGAGGAGGCTCCTCAGCAAGCATCGTTCTTTGTCACCATTTGAACAAGAAGGACAGGCAGCTGTGCTCCAGCATCGGACCAAAGAGCCCAATTCCCTTGGAGCTTTGCTCCCAAGCAGGTCTTAGGCCCTTGCTGGCGCACGATCGCGTCCAGCCTTTCCTTTCTGCAGGGCAGTCTTCTGCCCTAGAGTTCTGTGCTGCTTCTACTGCTTTCTCTAGCCCTTAGGCTTCAAAAAGGGGACATGGCTGGCAGGTCCTGGGGACCTCATGCTACTCTCTCCTTTGGCGTGGCTGCAGGCTGGAGGGCAGAGTGTCACACGAGAAGGGGAACAGATTCCTGCCCATCTCTAAGGCGCTCACATGCACAGACTTGCAAGCTAGAGCAGGGCCCCGAGTGCCAGGGCAAAGTGCCCCTCAGCAGTGGCAGCTGCAGTTGGAGCTGCACAACTGCCCCGAGAGCCCCTTCCAGGAGGAGTGCCCCCAGATCTGTCGTGATGAGCAAAGAGAGGCACAGGAGAAGCAGGCCACTAGGCCAGGCACGGCATGTTAAGCTTGCCTCCAGCCCCTCCGCTGCACAGGACAAAAGGAAAACAAACACACCTCTCTCACCAGCCAGCTGGCACTTTACCTTTTCCCTCAGTCTGCTTGTTCTGCTCCCTGTCTTTTGCCGGCCCGCCTTTGGCAGCCTCCCGACACCCTCCGGAGGAAGATGCTGGTCGCACAGGCACAGGCGTGATGACCTCACCCTCACTCCTGGAAACAAGAAAGGGACGAGAGAGACGCTGACAGCAGAGCCTTGCAGAAACCTCCTCTACATGCTTGCCCTCCATCTAGAAAGAGAAAGTCACCAAAAGACTTGTTGGCCGCCCTTCACGTTGCAGTCGGACAGAGTCTACGCAAGAAACAACCCCTTCAAAGAACTCCAAGAGCACAAGGTCACCCTCAGCCTTTTCTCCAAGAGCCTCACCTGGCAGGCAACTTCCTTCCTTTGCTTTTCCACTCCTCCTGCTTTCTCCCCCCAGCACCAGGTGACGCAGGTGGCAAAGGCCTTTCTTGAGCAAGCAGGCACGCAGCAGGAGCACTCCCTGCAGGCAGGAAAGGAGAAGGCTCTGCAGAAAGCGTCTTTGGGAGCACTTGGTCCAGAAGGACAGGCAGATCTGCTCCAGCACCGCATCAAACAGCCTGATCCCCCGGGAGCCGCGCTCTCTAAGAGCTCTTGCTCCCTAGCACGTCCTTGGCACACCTTAGCAGCCTCTTAGCAGTCCACCTTAGCAGCCTCTTAGCAGTCCTCTCCAGGCAATCTTGCTCCCCACCTTCACACGCCCGGCATCCGCCAGAGAGGCAGACCCCCTCCAGCGCTGACACCTCGGGCCCAAATGTCCTAAAGCGAAAGAGGAGCTTGCGCCGGCCACCAGGGCGCAGCACCCCGGGGCAAAACTCTCCCAGGCAGCACATCCTGACCAGGGCTCCAACCACCTACCTACTGCCGAGGACCAACGGAACAAACACGCGCACACACACAAACACACGCCCGCCTGCACACCCTCCTCTCGCTCGCCAGTCACCTGTGGCCTGACCTTTTCCGTCCGCCCGCTCTTCCTCTTTCGGGCGTGTCCGGGATCCCTTGCAGGAAGAGGCCACTTGCTGCTTCTCACGGGGAAGCTTCAACTCAAATCTGGAAATGACATGCTTAGGTCACAAACACAGGCCCTGTATGGATCGGGTGCCTTCCACACGATGCCTTTCCTCGGCCAGCCACACACAGCACATTCGGGAACCTTGGCTTTTGGAAGCCTCACCCACAAGAAGGAGACCAGTCACAGGAAAATGTGGCCCCCATTCCTCTCTAGGCCTAAGATTGGTTAGCAGTGCCAAACACCGCCACTATTGCCTGTTCCACCCTGGGGAGACCCCCAGAGTCCCAAGTACTTGCAGACAGCAAGCTAGGAAAGAGTTGCTCCGCAGCAAGTCCTTCCTGAGGAGACAAGCTCCAGCAGGACGCTGCTACCAAGCACGAGCTGAGAAGCAAACGTACCGTGGCAACATGAAGACGCTTCTGGGACCCATGCGGAAAGCCGCGCTCCTTCTTCCTTTTACCACCAGGTGTCTCGTCCCTGGCGTCTGAAACAGACACCGAGGTACGTGAGAGCGTGCCAGCGCCATTACTGCCTTGCTCCTAAAGGCAGCAAATCTTTCTTGGGCTCAGGGAAGATGCTGCCCCTGGGACACCCTGAAACAAAGCTGTCTTTCCAAATACTAGCCCTCAACGAGGAAAGCAGAAGATGCCCAGCTCAGAGTGCAGAAGGAGGAACACCGTTGCCAGGCGCTTTGCAAGGGCGAGACTCAAGACGGTCAAGGAGGACGCTCCTTCTCTCTGCCTGCAGACATCAGGCACAGGAGAAGGCGTGTGGTTCGCCAGGGTTTCTGCAGGCTGGCGTTTGCCTCTGGAAGGTCTTGCTCTGCCCCTTCTTGGAAAGACAACTCCTGGCTCAGGCGTGCTCTTAGCCCCACAGTGTCTCCAAGCATTCACATGCTTGCATCCATCGCGTGGAAGAGCAGAAAGAGCCGGCCCTTGCTCGGCCTCTGCCCGGTGGCTAAGACCTGCGGGTGCCAACTCCCTCATGGGGGTGCAAGCAGCTGGGCAGGGCCTGATGAGGGATCTTTGGGAACACAGCCTGACCCAAAGGCCCTGGCCCTGGCCCAGAGAACACGCTGGGCAGAGCCCCCCAAGACAGCAGCAGAGAGAAGGAAGAGACAGGCCCGGGAACCAGTGGCTGGGCTACAGCCTTCTTGCATCTCTCTGAGCAAATCTGTTGGCCCTCTGCAGGAGCGAGCCCTTCAGCTCTGACTGCTTTCACATCGCAGCTGCCTAAGGACACCTGGCAGCTTGCGCTCAAGGACAGGGCCCCACGAGAGAGCTGGGGAAGGGCGTTGGGCTGGCGCAAGGAGACATGCCAAGCAGCGGGCGGATGCACGCGTGGCCCAGAAGAGCCTCGCTCATGCCGCAAGGGCCTCCAGGGGCCCTGGGAAGGCCTGATTAGCGCCAGAGTCATCGACTTACCCCCAGCAGAGCTTCTAGCAGCTTTCCAGTGCCATCCATGCTGAGGAGGAAGTCGTCATAAAACCTCATTGTCACTTCCTTCTTCCGTACAGAAAGAATGCCAATGCCCTTGAAGACAAAGTCCACGTCCTGTCTTTTTGACATGGCCCAGAAGAACGCCATCGCGGTCTCATGTATGGAACACTGCACCGTTGTCAAAGGCATGCGGGCACACACGGAGAGATTCTTGTACTGCAGAGGGACTATTCTTACGTCACCTAGACCGCAGCAAAAGACGAACAACGTCACCTCGGCAGCAGGCTCCAAGAACAAGGGGACAAGACTTTCTGGCAAGACGCTGCTGCTACAGAGCAGCCTCTTGAATCCCCTGCTGCAGCGCCTAGGAGCGGTTTATGGAGTCCCTCCTGGGAAGAGGCCGAGCACTCTGCAAACTCACGGGCTCAGGGGGGCAGCAGTCATTTGGCCAGGGCAGGAAGCAAAAGAAGAAAACTAACCATCCCGTAGGAACCCTTGACCGGAGGGCAGGACAAGGCGGGCAGATGGGTGCAGGGCCCACGACAAAGGGCCTGGCACCACGCCATTGTGCCCTCTGGCTAAGCCGATGCCACGTCGATAGATACAAGGGCGAAGCAAAGTGCAAGGACGGCACCGCCGCCCGTAAGGACCATTCGGCCCCTCTGGCCCTTGGTAGCCAGCAAAAGTCTCCCTGCGCTGCTGGGGCCAGCGGCCTATCCCTCCCACGCACCCCGCTGCAGGCGTATTACTAGCAAAGCACACCCGGGGGCCCCTCTGAGCACCTGCTCCTGGCTGGCCTGTCCAGCTCAAACAAGCCAAAGTTGCTCTCAGGCCACTTTGAGGCGTTCAGCCACGTCTTCAGAGCAGTTGGCCTGCCCCTCAAGCTTGGGGCAAGGGCAGGCAAAGGTTTTTAACCTGTCTTCTTACCAGGAATGTCTTCTTGAGCGCCCCTGGCCTGGTATTCCTGGGCAACAACCTCCGAAATACGAAACATGGGTCTCCGAACGATCGAAAGCTCCCCGTTCACGGAGCACTCGGAGTGCTTCAGAACATAGAACACCCCCACTCCTAGTATCTTGACACCCTGAGAACAGCAGCAAAGAGGGAGAGAAGGAACAAGCATCAGTAGCCTGGAGACACAAAAACTGTCCGATGGCTTGCCAGAGCGTGGGGGCTGCTGCTCTGCGCCCTGCCCACCCCTAGCATGCCGAGGGCAAGATGGGCCACTTGGGAAAGCTTTGGAGAGAAAGCACATACTCCAGACCTTTCTTTCCTCTTGCTCCTCTGCTCTCCTCAAAAATCTCTTTGCACAAGCAACAGCAGAGACAACATTCCTCCCCTCCATACAGGTGGGGGGGGGTGGGTGGCAGGGAGGGGAGCAGGGGGCATTTCCAACAGTGGGCACCAAGTCCTTGGCACTCTGTGGCACAGGGATGTCAGGGCCAGGCAAACCGCCAGCATTTCAGGAGGGGAGGAACAGGACACAAGACCCACCTTGTTCTCTGCCAAGCGCTCTAGAATGTATTCTGAGACGCTGTCCCAAATGCTAACAATCTCTGGAAAGCAAGGCAAAGAGGTATCATGCGCCAAGTCGGCAAGCTCACTACCTTTCAGCACCCCGCTCCCCAGGCAGGTGGCAAGTGCAGGTGAGATGAAACGTACCGCCACCCCAAGCCAAAACACGCAAGGCGCTCCCCAGGACGGCCCTTCCGGACCTCAGCCGCAAGGACACTGCAGGGACGCCTCCGCCCACTTCTAAGCAAGGCTCCTGTCCTTTCAGGTGGCCATGCCAAAGGGCGACCCACCCGCTCGGGAAACGGGGACTAGGTTCCCACAGCAGCGAGAAGACCGTGCAGTGCCTACCCACAGGAGTCACCCACGCTCAGGGCAGCCCCAGCTGCCTCCCCTGCAGGGACCATTTTCACCTCCATTCAACGCCTGCACACACACACGCTCTGCACGGCCACCCGAGCAGCCCCAGCCCTTTCAGCCAGCTGCCAGCTCAGGGCACGCAATCCCCACTGCGAGGCAACCCACGGCTTCTGCCTGCACGTGCCCTGGAAGGCACGGGCAGAGGAAGCTCCTCAGGACAACGAGCCAGCCGGCCCGGCTGCCAAACTCACCCCTGGGCTGCCAACGGTTGAGCGGCCTGCTCTCCCGTGCCTCCCACTCGCCCTGCCCAGCCCTCCCCTACAGAGCCCAGCGCTTCCATTGCCTGTCTCGCAGCTCATACCGTCTACAGCCTTACCGTAACGGTTGAGATTCCTGAGCGTTGGAAACATGTCATGCCACAGTTTCGCCATCTTCGCGCCCCCTCGCGCTCAATGGGGCCCTGTAGCAGGAGGGTGACGAGGAAACTTCTCCTCCCAGGAGCCGCCTCCGCCTCCTCCTCTGCACTTCCCCAGGTAGGCTCCAGCGCTGTCGCGCGGCCTCCCTTCGCCCTCTCGGTGCGCTGCAAAGCAGCTCCTCCAGAGAAGAGCGCTGGCGAGAGCAGCCCCAGCACCTGCACGTGCCAAGGCCTCGCAGGGAAGTGTGGGCAGGGCTCGGGGGCCCCGTGGCGGGAGGGGAGCTGTGACTGTGATGCGGCATGTCCCACTGTGAGCCCAGCCCGTGTCACCAAGGGGCTCACAGGCACCCTTACCGTCCAAAGCATTTCTCTTGGGCCCACAGGAGGGGCAATTTCACAGCCCCAGAGCAGCCAGACCGCAAAGGGGTTTCAGCAGGTCTCCGCTCTGACCTCCTGCTGCAAGTGCGGCTGACCAGAGCAGACTTCCCAGGCCCGGGCGCCACTGAGGGGCCACTGGCTCCATGGATTCCCCCACCACCCCGGGCCCCTGGGCCAGTGCTCCACCACCCTTAGGCTACAGCGCTTTTCCCCGTCTCTCATGGCAATTGCCCCCACTGCCACTACTGCCATTGCCCATCCTCCCGGCCCCCCCCACCCGGCACCTCTGGGAAGGCTCTGCCTCCACCCTCTCACCCCCCTCCCGTTAGGCCCCTGCCGCCTGATCCTCTTGCGCCTTCTCTTCTCCCGGCTCAACAGCCCCACGCCCTCAGCCTCTCCTCGCACTGCTGGGCTCCAGCTGCCCACCAGCTCCCAGCCCGCCCCACAACGAACGGCTCCTCCAGGGCCACGCTCCCTTCCTGGTGTCCCTGCCCCCCTGCAGCTCCCCCACGGGACACAGTCCCCTCAGAGGCGCACCTCCTCTGGCATGAAGCGCCTCCTTCCAAAAGTACCTCTCCAGCCATGTCCCCAGCAACGGCTCCTTGCACGGCTCGCCTTCGCTTCCTTCTGCTTTTCTCCAGAAACACGCCTCTGCACCCTTCTCCTCACGAGTGCCCCTTCGTGTGGCCTCCTGTGGCTCCACGGAGGCCGCCCCCAGCTGCGGGATCTGCGGCCCTGCCGCCGCATGCCCCAGGCAGGGGCTGGGCCTCGGTGCCCCGCTCCTCCCTCCCTGCCTGCCTGCCTGCCTGCCTGCCTGCCTGCCCGCCCGCTGCCCCAGCGTTGGGGGAAAGCCTTGCCCGGGCCCTGGGCGGCGCTGCGGGCTCCCTGCTGTGCCCAGAGCCCCCGGCCCCGCACGGGCAGCCCCGAGCAGCACACCCAGGTGGCACTGCTTGCTGCGCAGTAAGGACTGGTGCCAGGGACTGTCGGGGATGGGGGAGGCCCCACTGCCCGCGGGGAGGCGGGAGGCAGGCAGCGTTGAGCCGGGGCCCGGCAGCCCACTGGGAGCTGGTGGGGGTGTGGGGCAGAGCCATAGCAAGGGAAGGGGCCAGAGTGCAGGAGGCAATCCCAGGTGCCCCTTCCCCGAGCAGAGGGGCCTGGGAGAAGGCAGGGGGTCAGGGCCGGGCCGGGGGCTGGTGGCCGGGTGCTTGGCAGCGCCATGCTGACCTGCTCATGCCAGGGCATGGCTGCTTTGCGCCAATTGCAGGCAGTGTCCCCCCGCGGAGGAGCTGGCCCCTGCTGGCTTCCCCTTGGGCCATGCAGCTGCCTGCCAGTGCTCAAGGTCCCGCCGGGGCTCCAGCGACGCTGGGAGAGGTGCCGAGGGGGCACCGGCTGCTGCTAGCAACTTCCCGGGGACCCCTGAGGCAGTGGCTGGTGCTGAGGGAAGGGCAGCGGGCAAGGAGCCGCAGGCAGCACTTGTTTGACCCATGCGTTGCCTCTGCTTGCAGGCCACACTGCCCAAGGCATTGGGACTTGAGCGCGGCAGCCAGGCGAGGCAGGGCAGCTGCCGCTGAGGCAGCAGAGCCAAGCCCCAAGCCCCTCCGCTCGGTGAGGCTTGGGAAGGGCAGAGCTGGGAGAAGCTGGTGCCCCTCAAACCTCGTTCTCCCAGCAGAGCAGAGGGCACGTAAGGCAGCGCTTTCAGCCAGTGAAAATTGCTGGCTCATGCCTTCCTTTTTCAGAGGCCTGGTTTGCGCAAGGCCAGCGGTGCTGCCTGCCCACCAGTGCCCACCCAGGCTGCGGTCGGAGGAGACCTGCTCCTTGCATTGGTCCCGACCAGAGTTCGGCACCAGAAGACACAGCCCCTGAGGGGGCACCGCAGCACACAAGTGTGGCTTGGCATGCCTGGCTCACCAGCAGAAAGGGACCATGCAGACTAAGGTGGAGTCAATCAGCCAGAACGGAGCACAGAGCAACAATACAGTTGAAAACACAAAGCCTAGCTAAGTGTGTGTGAGGTTCCCCGTGGGGAGCCCCGTGATGCTTCTGGGGAGGCCTTGGGCAGGGAGGTGCCTCCTGCCGAGGCCCCCGGCAGCTGGGATGCCGGCTGCAGGGCTTTCGGCAGCTCCAGCTTCCCTCTTCCTGCCCTGCCAGGGGTGAAGGCCAGGCTGCCTGCAGGGATGGGCTACTGCCGCCCCCAGGCCTCCTGAGGAGGGGCAGTGCAGCCCCAAAACCGCCTTGCAAAGCCGGCAGCCCTGGGCGTGGGCTGAGGTGGGTGCCAGGGTGCACGCTGGAGCGCAGACTCTGGGATCCACAGGCCTCCAAGGCCAGGGCCTGCAGGGCCAGGGCAGGGATGACGAGGCTCTGGGGCTCTGACCCTGCAAGAGAGACTGCAGGAACACCTTGTGCCGGCCCTGGGCTGAGAGCAGAGGGGAGCAGGAGGCTTCGTGGCCTCCACGCCCCAAACCAACAGCAAATTTGTGCCCAAAAGCTCTCAGAGGAGGCTTCAGTCCCGGTCAGCTGCCCGTGTCCTGCACTGATTTCGTATGCTCAAACCTTGTGATGGGCAGAAGGCAACATGCTTGTACCCCAAGGCAGCCCCCTTTAGTGGCCAAGCCAAGGACCTGCTCTTAGCATCACTGCAGGAGTAACCGTCTAATTAAAGGCTTGCAATTAGCCCACCTCCAATTAGTGCACAGCAACTCAAACAAAGGGTCTTCTTAAAGGACAAGTCTCCTTAATGCAACCTAAATGGTCCTACGTTCCCTGTGCAGGGGCGACCCTTCTACATCCCCCACCGCCAAGGCTGCGGCGCGCATGGGCATGGGCATTGGCTTCAGGGTCCCAGCTCCTTCCTCAGTGGGAGGCGGCTGCTGCTGGTGGCTTCCTCCATCGCATAGTTGGGCTGACACTATTAAGCCTGCTCCTAATAGGCTCTCTTAAGGCTAATAATGTGGCATACATAGCCAACAAATGCTAGAAGGAGTCACCAAAACTAAAGCAGCACTTTAAAATGCAACTCCTACATTTAGCATCGAGGAAATAAGCCCCTCCACCTTACTCCCAATTTGACACTCTCGGGAGAGTGCTTTAGGAGATGCTAATGCGTGTTTTGCCCTTCCTTGCTCCAACACGGGTCAGGCTCAGCACAGTGGAGAGGGAAAGACTCTGGCGGGGCGGAGGGGGTGGGGTGCGAGCTTTGTGCTCGCCCAGGGCCCTGCACTGGCCCCCTCCTCTGTCCTGCCCCTGAACATCCCAGACTACGTTGGCTACAGTCGCCTGCTCCTTGCCAGGCCTTTGTGTTGACTCTGATGAGCCTTTGGGCGTTTCATGTCACTCTAGGAGCTGGAAGAGAGCCTGCCTCATGACACGGGGTTGCAAGGAGAGCCACTGGCCGTGGAAGAGGACTGCTTGCCTGGCCTCGCTCAGGAGTCCCATCCTGCCCACCCCGGGCATCTCTCTCTTTCCTGCCCGCTGACACGGTCTTTCTCCGGAGGGAAGCAGTGAGGCTACACCTCCGCACAGTGCTGGGTGGCCTGGGGAAGGCTGGGCACATGCCAAGCGGGGAGCTGGACACAGGTCTCCAGCGAGTGCTGTCGGGGGGCTGGCACCGGTGCCTGGGGCACGTGTGCTCCAGGCACTTCCCAAATAAGCTCCACTGGTGCGGCCTCCTCTTCACCTGGATGTTGAGTTCCAGGGCCTCCTGCCACGCCTCCTCCAGCAGGAACAGGGCCTGCGCAGGCGTACTGCTTTCCTGCCCTTCAGCCTGCTCCTGGTTGCTGGGGAATGCAGGTGTGCGGGCATGTCCGGGTGTCCTGCCTCATTTCAGCAGGGTCACTTGCTCCTGCTGGTTCCTTCTGTGGCCCCACCTGGCCTCACAGAGCCCCACATCCTGCCCGTCAACCCCAAGGGGGACGCAAGGCCCTCAGCTCACCCAAGAGAGAACCCCCAACCTCCCTCTGCTCGTCCACCCACCCGCCTCAGCATATAGCACGGCCCAAGGCCCATCCCTGGGCCCTGGCACTGTCACGGTCCCTCTCCTGACCACAGGACCCACTGGCGCTGGTGAGTGCCCAAGCAGTTAGGCCGCTGTCTTTTCTCCCACGGCCAGTGACTTGCAGGGCTGTGCAGGACCCAGGAGTCCTGCTGGCCTGTCCCTCCATAACGTACCAGGGGCAGGGAGTCACAGAGCTGCACCTCGGAGGTGCTCTGGGGCCTAGCAAGTGCAGGGGACCGGAGGGGGCCTGGGAGCATGCCTGGGGCCACTGGCACATCAGGACAGGGCAGGAGCCCAGGAGGGAGAATCCAAGCACACGGGTAGCAGGCCCGGCCGGCCCTGCCGAGCTCCACTGGGTTGAAGAGCGGCCCAGCAGGGGCTGTGCAGGGCGGGGAAATGGGGACTGCTCCCCAGCCTCACAGCCCCAGCCTGCGGGGCTGAGGGGCTGCCCTGGCCCACAGGGCCCTGGCACACGCGTTTGCACATGGGAAGGGAGGCATCTGCACCTCCAGGCAGCAGTCAGCGGCTGGCAGGGTAGGGAGACTACGGGCCCTGCGGCAGATGAGCAGAGCCCGTGGGAGCACAAGGAGCAGCCGAGGGCTGACGGAGGCCCAGGGACAAGCACGGCTCATCCCAGCTTTGCCTGCCTGGAGAGCCCTGCAGCTGCAGCAAAAAGCCAGGCATCTGCGCTCCCAGGTGGCCGGCCGCACCGCTCCACCCCACAGCAACTCCCTCCTTTGCCCTTCACCCTTCCCCATGCAACCCTGAGAAGGGCTCCAGCGTCCCTGCACACCAGCCCTCAGAGCACCCCTGGGGCTGTGGGCACGTCAGGTGCAGCTGTGTCCTGGCCACCATGGTGTGCACCGTGCAGTGTCTCTGTGCGTGTGGAGAGCGCGGGCGCGTGTGCGGATGCGTGTGCAGCGTCAATGGTGTGCCGGGCTGGCACACGTGCACTGTGCAGGTGCAGGCCTGGCTGTGCGGGAGGGTCTTGGTGAGTGAGAGGTGTGAGCTGGGTGCGTAGCCGTCCTGTGGAAGGTAATGAAGGAAGGGGCATGTGTCTGTGCGTGTGTCTGTGCGCTGTGCTGAGAACGGGTTAGGCGGTGGTGTGCATGCACGTGCACTCTGTGGCGCGCGTGCCTGCATGCTGCGGCCCGTGTGTGGGCGATATTCTGTTCAGGCTCTACAAAATAACTGGAGGAGCACATGGGTTTGTACAGCTCTTCCTTTCATCTTTCAGGAGCACGCTTCCAGACTTCGCCGCAATAGTCACGTTTCCTCTGCACCACCAGCAAGTCCTGGTCCCTTTCCCTTTGAGCCTGGAGAGTCATCCGCTGCCCAGGGCTAGGGCATGGAAAAGGAACCGTTTGGTTTCAGGCACAGGCAGAAGGGCACGGAAATGCTGCAGGCCTAGCGCAGGGCACATCTTCTGGCCTCTGCCTCTGCTGGCATTCCTATGCTTTCTCGGATGGGCGAGGGGCCCCCTGGGGTGCGAGGCAAGGACATGACCACATGACTACCACGGGCAGGTAATCAGCCTGCACAGGAGTCAGGCGCGGGATGAGACTTTGGCCCAAACTGGCATCAAAGCACACGGCAAGGCCTCCACGTGTGGAGACTTGGGGAGGCAAGGACGGAGCGTGCCTTTGGAAAAGGGAGAGCCAAAGCGTCGCTCCAGGAATCCTGTCACCTTGGGTCGCCCCCGTGTTCTGGTCCCACCTGGGAATCCTACCCCTGAGAGCCCAACACCTGCCCCTGGGCTGGAAGGCTGCCTGCTCCCAGGCCACAGCCTCCAAAGCCTGTTGCTCTCCCTCGACGGGTGCCAGCAAAAGACCCCCCCCCTCCCCTCCTCTGGGCTCCTCCTGGGTGTGGAAGGAAGGCCAGTGCAGGGGAAGGCAAAACAGCACCCCCAGCTGGAGAAATTTACCAGAGGAAGCGCTTCTCTTGGGAATTCCTCTGCCAATTCAGCTCTACCCTCTGCTTCCACTCTTCCCGACGCGCTTGGTAAGTCTCCAAGACTTGCAGGGTGTGGCTTGCTCGTACAGAAAGCTGCCTGCAAGAGCAGGGAAAAAGTTCCCTCTCCCCTTCTGGCTGAGGCCCTCCTGCCTCTCCCCTCCACCAGCCCCTGCACACCCGCTCCCGCTGGCGGTGCCCGCAGCCTTCAACTTGCCCCATGCAGCTTGGGGCTGCCTGGCATCGGGGCCTTGCCCAAGGCATTGCCACGTCAACAGAAATCAGGGGACACCATACCCAGCCCCATGGCTCAGGAAATGCGCTTCCTCACACCTCGGACAGGTGCTGCCACTGCACCTTTCCAGGCCGGGGCTGGGGCCGGGGCCGGGGCCCGGGCCCGGGCACACTTACTCTTTGTGCAGCCGCGGCAGTCTCTCGGGCTTCCTCTTCTCTGCTCGGGGCACGAAGGCAGCAGTGCTCGCCTCTTTCCCAAGCGGGGGCCCTGGTGAGGCTGGCCGAACCTCCGGCAGTGGTTCAGCATGCCGCCAAGCCTGCGTTGGCGCCAGAGGACAACTCTGAAGCTGCTTCTCACCTCCCTCACGTGCTCTCAACTCTCAGCACGGGGAGAAGCCAGCCACTACAGGGCCTGTGCGTCCCCCCAGCACACTTGTGTCTGCTTTGCCCTCAGAAAGCCCCATGAGGAGCACAGCGCCAGGCAGGGACCCTGCACTCGTAGCCTGGCCACGCTTCACCACACTTCCCTGCTGGCCCCTCTGCTTACCTGTGCTGCCTTGTGCTGATGCCCGCAAGCAGGAATTGCAGTTCGAGGTCTGCCTTGAGCAGGTCCTTCCTGCTTGCCGTCCTCTTCCGCCTTAGAGGAGCTCTCCCGAATTGTCTGCAGCCGGCTAAAAACACACAAGCCGCGTGAGCTGATTGGAGTTCCGGGTGAGGCTGTTCTGCATCTTGCGCTCACAAGCGGCTCGGGGCCAGCCTCTGCAGCACAAGGCAGTTCTGCTGGAGCATTTGGTGTAGCTGAGTCCTTGCGTTCATGTCAACAGTGAGGAAAGAAAGCCTTGAGCTGCAGCACTGGCAGCGGGCCCAGGAGGCCCTAAGGAAAGCTCGGGATGCCCCGGTGTGGGCCCTCTCTGGGTGGCACAAGGGGAAAACCAATGCCGTTTGCAGCACCCAGAGCCTGCAGAGACCACTAGCCACCTCCTGCCAAAGGCACTGAAGTCAGGGACGTGCTCAGAAAGACTCTGTTTTGGGGTGAAACGGGACTATTAGTGGGGGAGCCACTGTCGGGGAAGGAGGAAGTGTACTAGGCACACAAGCAAGCCCGGCATGCAGTTCTCTCTGGTATGTAGTTCTCTCTGGCACTCCTCCTGTGCCAGACAACCGCCACACCCCTGCCCCTGCCACCCCAGCCCAACAACCTTCGGAAGAAATTCACAGGCATTACGTCCAACCTAAAAAGCAGGGAAAACAGACCCTACTCTCTGCTGCTGGGGCAGGGGCTTCTGACTTTCACATTCCTCTGAGAAGTGCTCTCATTCCCACTGCAACCAAAGGAGGGCCCTTCACATCCATAGGGGAGCAGAAAAACACCCGCCACTGCTGCAGTACTTCTTGCATCAACGCCAGTCCCTGGGACACCACTTGACAACCTCACAGACTTCATACCCACAGAGCGTACAGAAACAGAAACAGCTCCCTCCCTCCCAGAAGCCCAAAAGCACACGGCCACCCGCATGCTTTGCTCCAAGAGCCTCACCTGGCAGCTGGCTTGTTTCCCCTGCTTTCCCATGCCTTTCCTCCCTTCCAGCTGGCCCCAGAGAACGGGGGTGGAGAAAGCCTTTCTCGAGACAGGAGGCGCCCACCACAAGCACTGCCTGGAAGTAGCAAGGCAGAGGAGGCTCCTCAGCAAGCATCGTTCTTTGTCACCATTTGAACAAGAAGGACAGGCAGCTGTGCTCCAGCATCGGACCAAAGAGCCCAATTCCCTTGGAGCTTTGCTCCCAAGCAGGTCTTAGGCCCTTGCTGGCGCACGATCGCGTCCAGCCTTTCCTTTCTGCAGGGCAGTCTTCTGCCCTAGAGTTCTGTGCTGCTTCTACTGCTTTCTCTAGCCCTTAGGCTTCAAAAAGGGGACATGGCTGGCAGGTCCTGGGGACCTCATGCTACTCTCTCCTTTGGCGTGGCTGCAGGCTGGAGGGCAGAGTGTCACACGAGAAGGGGAACAGATTCCTGCCCATCTCTAAGGCGCTCATATGCACAGACTTGCAAGCTAGAGCAGGGCCCCGAGTGCCAGGGCAAAGTGCCCCTCAGCAGTGGCAGCTGCAGTTGGAGCTGCACAACTGCCCCGAGAGCCCCTTCCAGGAGGAGTGCCCCCAGATCTGTCGTGATGAGCAAAGAGAGGCACAGGAGAAGCAGGCCACTAGGCCAGGCACGGCATGTTAAGCTTGCCTCCAGCCCCTCCGCTGCACAGGACAAAAGGAAAACAAACACACCTCTCTCACCAGCCAGCTGGCACTTTACCTTTTCCCTCAGTCTGCTTGTTCTGCTCCCTGTCTTTTGCCGGCCCGCCTTTGGCAGCCTCCCGACACCCTCCGGAGGAAGATGCTGGTCGCACAGGCACAGGCGTGATGACCTCACCCTCACTCCTGGAAACAAGAAAGGGACGAGAGAGACGCTGACAGCAGAGCCTTGCAGAAACCTCCTCTACATGCTTGCCCTCCATCTAGAAAGAGAAAGTCACCAAAAGACTTGTTGGCCGCCCTTCACGTTGCAGTCGGACAGAGTCTACGCAAGAAACAACCCCTTCAAAGAACTCCAAGAGCACAAGGTCACCCTCAGCCTTTTCTCCAAGAGCCTCACCTGGCAGGCAACTTCCTTCCTTTGCTTTTCCACTCCTCCTGCTTTCTCCCCCCAGCACCAGGTGACGCAGGTGGCAAAGGCCTTTCTTGAGCAAGCAGGCACGCAGCAGGAGCACTCCCTGCAGGCAGGAAAGGAGAAGGCTCTGCAGAAAGCGTCTTTGGGAGCACTTGGTCCAGAAGGACAGGCAGATCTGCTCCAGCACCGCTTCAAACAGCCTGATCCCCCGGGAGCCGCGCTCTCTAAGAGCTCTTGCTCCCTAGCACGTCCTTGGCACACCTTAGCAGCCTCTTAGCAGTCCACCTTAGCAGCCTCTTAGCAGTCCTCTCCAGGCAATCTTGCTCCCCACCTTCACACGCCCGGCATCCGCCAGAGAGGCAGACCCCCTCCAGCGCTGACACCTCGGGCCCAAATGTCCTAAAGCGAAAGAGGAGCTTGCGCCGGCCACCAGGGCGCAGCACCCCGGGGCAAAACTCTCCCAGGCAGCACATCCTGACCAGGGCTCCAACCACCTACCTACTGCCGAGGACCAACGGAACAAACACGCGCACACACACAAACACACGCCCGCCTGCACACCCTCCTCTCGCTCGCCAGTCACCTGTGGCCTGACCTTTTCCGTCCGCCCGCTCTTCCTCTTTCGGGCGTGTCCGGGATCCCTTGCAGGAAGAGGCCACTTGCTGCTTCTCACGGGGAAGCTTCAACTCAAATCTGGAAATGACAAGACGCCACGGTGAAGAGAAGGCACCACTTCCCCTTTGCCTCCTGCCGGCCTTGTACTCAGAAAGAAGGCCTTTCGGGGCACGTGGGGCCCTCCAGGCTCACCCAAGACATGCTTAGGTCACAAACACAGGCCCTGTATGGATCGGGTGCCTTCCACACGATGCCTTTCCTCGGCCAGCCACACACAGCACATTCGGGAACCTTGGCTTTTGGAAGCCTCACCCACAAGAAAGAGACCAGTCACAGGAAAATGTGGCCCCCATTCCTCTCTAGGCCTAAGATTGGTTAGCAGTGCCAAACACCGCCACTATTGCCTGTTCCACCCTGGGGAGACCCCCAGAGTCCCAAGTACTTGCAGACAGCAAGCTAGGAAAGAGTTGCTCCGCAGCAAGTCCTTCCTGAGGAGACAAGCTCCAGCAGGACGCTGCTACCAAGCACGAGCTGAGAAGCAAACGTACCGTGGCAACATGAAGACGCTTCTGGGACCCATGCGGAAAGCCGCGCTCCTTCTTCCTTTTACCACCAGGTGTCTCGTCCCTGGCGTCTGAAACAGACACCGAGGTACGTGAGAGCGTGCCAGCGCCATTACTGCCTTGCTCCTAAAGGCAGCAAATCTTTCTTGGGCTCAGGGAAGATGCTGCCCCTGGGACACCCTGAAACAAAGCTGTCTTTCCAAATACTAGCCCTCAACGAGGAAAGCAGAAGATGCCCAGCTCAGAGTGCAGAAGGAGGAACACCGTTGCCAGGCGCTTTGCAAGGGCGAGACTCAAGACGGTCAAGGAGGACGCTCCTTCTCTCTGCCTGCAGACATCAGGCACAGGAGAAGGCGTGTGGTTCGCCAGGGTTTCTGCAGGCTGGCGTTTGCCTCTGGAAGGTCTTGCTCTGCCCCTTCTTGGAAAGACAACTCCTGGCTCAGGCGTGCTCTTAGCCCCACAGTGTCTCCAAGCATTCACATGCTTGCATCCATCGCGTGGAAGAGCAGAAAGAGCCGGCCCTTGCTCGGCCTCTGCCCGGTGGCTAAGACCTGCGGGTGCCAACTCCCTCATGGGGGTGCAAGCAGCTGGGCAGGGCCTGATGAGGGATCTTTGGGAACACAGCCTGACCCAAAGGCCCTGGCCCTGGCCCAGAGAACACGCTGGGCAGAGCCCCCCAAGACAGCAGCAGAGAGAAGGAAGAGACAGGCCCGGGAACCAGTGGCTGGGCTACAGCCTTCTTGCATCTCTCTGAGCAAATCTGCTGGCCCTCTGCAGGAGCGAGCCCTTCAGCTCTGACTGCTTTCACATCGCAGCTGCCTAAGGACACCTGGCAGCTTGCGCTCAAGGACAGGGCCCCACGAGAGAGCTGGGGAAGGGCGTTGGGCTGGCGCAAGGAGACATGCCAAGCAGCGGGCGGATGCACGCGTGGCCCAGAAGAGCCTCGCTCATGCCGCAAGGGCCTCCAGGGGCCCTGGGAAGGCCTGATTAGCGCCAGAGTCATCGACTTACCCCCAGCAGAGCTTCTAGCAGCTTTCCAGTACCATCCATGCTGAGGAGGAAGTCGTCATAAAACCTCATTGTCACTTCCTTCTTCCGAACAGAAAGAATGCCAATGCCCTTGAAGACAAAGTCCACGTCCTGTCTTTTTGACATGGCCCAGAAGAACGCCATCGCGGTCTCATGTATGGAACACTGCACCGTTGTCAAAGGCATGCGGGCACACACGGAGAGATTCTTGTACTGCAGAGGGACTATTCTTACGTCACCTAGACCGCAGCAAAAGACGAACAACGTCACCTCGGCAGCAGGCTCCAAGAACAAGGGGACAAGACTTTCTGGCAAGACGCTGCTGCTACAGAGCAGGCTCTTGAATCCCCTGCTGCAGCGCCTAGGAGCGGTTTATGGAGTCCCTCCTGGGAAGAGGCAGAGCACTCTGCAAACTCACGGGCTCAGGGGGGCAGCAGTCATTTGGCCAGGGCAGGAAGCAAAAGAAGAAAACTAACCATCCCGTAGGAACCCTTGACCGGAGGGCAGGACAAGGCGGGCAGATGGGTGCAGGGCCCACGACAAAGGGCCCGGCGCCACGCCATTGTGCCCTCTGGCTAAGCCGATGCCACGTCGATAGATACAAGGGTGAAGCAAAGTGCAAGGACGGCACCGCCGCCCGTAAGGACCATTCGGCCCCTCTGGCCCTTGGTAGCCAGCAAAAGTCTCCCTGCGCTGCTGGGGCCAGCGGCCTATCCCTCCCACGCACCCCGCTGCAGGCGTATTACTAGCAAAGCACACCCGGGGGCCCCTCTGAGCACCTGCTCCTGGCTGGCCTGTCCAGCTCAAACAAGCCAAAGTTGCTCTCAGGCCACTTTGAGGCGTTCAGCCATGTCTTCAGAGCAGTTGGCCTGCCCCTCAAGCTTGGGGCAAGGGCAGGCAAAGGTTTTTAACCTGTCTTCTTACCAGGAATGTCTTCTTGAGCGCCCCTGGCCTGGTATTCCTGGGCAACAACCTCCGAAATACGAAACATGGGTCTCCGAACGATCGAAAGCTCCCCGTTCACGGAGCACTCGGAGTGCTTCAGAACATAGAACACCCCCACTCCTAGTATCTTGACACCCTGAGAACAGCAGCAAAGAGGGAGAGAAGGAACAAGCATCAGTAGCCTGGAGACACAAAAACTGTCCGATGGCTTGCCAGAGCGTGGGGGCTGCTGCTCTGCGCCCTGCCCACCCCTAGCATGCCGAGGGCAAGATGGGCCACTTGGGAAAGCTTTGGAGAGAAAGCACATACTCCAGACCTTTCTTTCCTCTTGCTCCTCTGCTCTCCTCAAAAATCTCTTTGCACAAGCAACAGCAGAGACAACATTCCTCCCCTCCATACAGGTGGGGGGGGGTGGGTGGCAGGGAGGGGAGCAGGGGGCATTTCCAACAGTGGGCACCAAGTCCTTGGCACTCTATGGCACAGGGATGTCAGGGCCAGGCAAACCGCCAGCCTTTCAGGAGGGGAGGAACAGGACACAAGACCCACCTTGTTCTCTGCCAAGCGCTCTAGAATGTATTCTGAGACGCTGTCCCAAATGCTAACAATCTCTGGAAAGCAAGGCAAAGAGGTATCATGCGCCAAGTCAGCAAGCTCACTACCTTTCAGCACCCCGCTCCCCAGGCAGGTGGCAAGTGCAGGTGAGATGAAACGTACCGCCACCCCAAGCCAAAACACGCAAGGCGCTCCCCAGGACGGCCCTTCCGGACCTCAGCCGCAAGGACACTGCAGGGACGCCTCCGCCCACTTCTAAGCAAGGCTCCTGTCCTTTCAGGTGGCCATGCCAAAGGGCGACCCACCCGCTCGGGAAACGGGGACTAGGTTCCCACAGCAGCGAGAAGACCGTGCAGTGCCTACCCACAGGAGTCACCCACGCTCAGGGCAGCCCCAGCTGCCTCCCCTGCAGGGACCATTTTCACCTCCATTCAACGCCTGCACACACACACGCTCTGCACGGCCACCCGAGCAGCCCCAGCCCTTTCAGCCAGCTGCCAGCTCAGGGCACGCAATCCCCACTGCGAGGCAACCCACGGCTTCTGCCTGCACGTGCCCTGGAAGGCACGGGCAGAGGAAGCTCCTCAGGACAACGAGCCAGCCGGCCCGGCTGCCAAACTCACCCCTGGGCTGCCAACGGTCGAGCGGCCTGCTCTCCCGTGCCACCCACTCGCCCTGTCCAGCCCTCCCCTACAGAGCCCAGCGCTTCCATTGCCTGTCTCGCAGCTCATACCGTCTACAGCCTTACCGTAACGGTTGAGATTCCTGAGCGTTGGAAACATGTCATGCCACAGTTTCGCCATCTTCGCGCCCCCTCGCGCTCAATGGGGCCCTGTAGCAGGAGGGTGACGAGGAAACTTCTCCTCCCAGGAGCCGCCTCCGCCTCCTCCTCTGCACTTCCCCAGGTAGGCTCCAGCGCTGTCGCGCGGCCTCCCTTCGCCCTCTCGGTGCGCTGCAAAGCAGCTCCTCCAGAGAAGAGCGCTGGCGAGAGCAGCCCCAGCACCTGCACGTGCCAAGGCCTCGCAGGGAAGTGTGGGCAGGGCTCGGGGGCCCCGTGGCGGGAGGGGAGCTGTGACTGTGATGCGGCATGTCCCACTGTGAGCCCAGCCCGTGTCACCAAGGGGCTCACAGGCACCCTTACCGTCCAAAGCATTTCTCTTGGGCCCACAGGAGGGACAATTTCACAGCCCCAGAGCAGCCAGACCGCAAAGGGGTTTCAGCAGGTCTCCGCTCTGACCTCCTGCTGCAAGTGCGGCTGACCAGAGCAGACTTCCCAGGCCCGGGCGCCACTGAGGGGCCACTGGCTCCATGGATTCCCCCACCACCCCGGGCCCCTGGGCCAGTGCTCCACCACCCTTAGGCTACAGCGCTTTTCCCCGTCTCTCATGGCAATTGCCCCCACTGCCACTACTGCCATTGCCCATCCTCCCGGCCCCCCCCACCCGGCACCTCTGGGAAGGCTCTGCCTCCACCCTCTCACCCCCCTCCCGTTAGGCCCCTGCCGCCTGATCCTCTTGCGCCTTCTCTTCTCCCGGCTCAACAGCCCCACGCCCTCAGCCTCTCCTCGCACTGCTGGGCTCCAGCTGCCCACCAGCTCCCAGCCCGCCCCACAACGAACGGCTCCTCCAGGGCCACGCTCCCTTCCTGGTGTCCCTGCCCCCCTGCAGCTCCCCCACGGGACACAGTCCCCTCAGAGGCGCACCTCCTCTGGCATGAAGCGCCTCCTTCCAAAAGTACCTCTCCAGCCATGTCCCCAGCAACGGCTCCTTGCACGGCTCGCCTTCGCTTCCTTCTGCTTTTCTCCAGAAACACGCCTCTGCACCCTTCTCCTCACGAGTGCCCCTTCGTGTGGCCTCCTGTGGCTCCACGGAGGCCGCCCCCAGCTGCGGGATCTGCGGCCCTGCCGCCGCATGCCCCAGGCAGGGGCTGGGCCTCGGTGCCCCGCTCCTCCCTCCCTGCCTGCCTGCCTGCCTGCCTGCCTGCCCGCCCGCTGCCCCAGCGTTGGGGGAAAGCCTTGCCCGGGCCCTGGGCGGCGCTGCGGGCTCCCTGCTGTGCCCAGAGCCCCCGGCCCCGCACGGGCAGCCCCGAGCAGCACGCCCAGGTGGCACTGCTTGCTGCGCAGTAAGGACTGGTGCCAGGGACTGTCGGGGATGGGGGAGGCCCCGCTGCCCGCGGGGAGGCGGGAGGCAGGCAGCGTTGAGCCGGGGCCCGGCAGCCCACCGGGAGCTGGTGGGGGTGTGGGGCAGAGCCATAGCAAGGGAAGGGGCCAGAGTGCAGGAGGCAATCCCAGGTGCCCCTTCCCCGAGCAGAGGGGCCTGGGAGAAGGCAGGGGGTCAGGGCCGGGCCGGGGGCTGGTGGCCGGGTGCTTGGCAGCGCCATGCTGACCTGCTCATGCCAGGGCATGGCTGCTTTGCGCCGATTGCAGGCAGTGTCCCCCCGCGGAGGAGCTGGCCCCTGCTGGCTTCCCCTTGGGCCATGCAGCTGCCTGCCAGTGCTCAAGGTCCCGCCGGGGCTCCAGCGACGCTGGGAGAGGTGCCGAGGGGGCACCGGCTGCTGCTAGCAACTTCCCGGGGACCCCTGAGGCAGTGGCTGGTGCTGAGGGAAGGGCAGCGGGCAAGGAGCCGCAGGCAGCACTTGTTTGACCCATGCGTTGCCTCTGCTTGCAGGCCACACTGCCCAAGGCATTGGGACTTGAGCGCGGCAGCCAGGCGAGGCAGGGCAGCTGCCGCTGAGGCAGCAGAGCCAAGCCCCAAGCCCCTCCGCTCGGTGAGGCTTGGGAAGGGCAGAGCTGGGAGAAGCTGGTGCCCCTCAAACCTCGTTCTCCCAGCAGAGCAGAGGGCACGTAAGGCAGCGCTTTCAGCCAGTGAAAATTGCTGGCTCATGCCTTCCTTTTTCAGAGGCCTGGTTTGCGCAAGGCCAGCGGTGCTGCCTGCCCACCAGTGCCCACCCAGGCTGCGGTCGGAGGAGACCTGCTCCTTGCATTGGTCCCGACCAGAGTTCGGCACCAGAAGACACAGCCCCTGAGGGGGCACCGCAGCACACAAGTGTGGCTTGGCATGCCTGGCTCACCAGCAGAAAGGGACCATGCAGACTAAGGTGGAGTCAATCAGCCAGAACGGAGCACAGAGCAACAATACAGTTGAAAACACCAAGCCTAGCTAAGTGTGTGTGAGGTTCCCCGTGGGGAGCCCCGTGATGCTTCTGGGGAGGCCTTGGGCAGGGAGGTGCCTCCTGCCGAGGCCCCCGGCAGCTGGGATGCCGGCTGCAGGGCTTTCGGCAGCTCCAGCTTCCCTCTTCCTGCCCTGCCAGGGGTGAAGGCCAGGCTGCCTGCAGGAGGGGCAGTGCAGCCCCAAAACCGCCTTGCAAAGCCGGCAGCCCTGGGCGTGGGCTGAGGTGGGTGCCAGGGTGCACGCTGGAGCGCAGACTCTGGGATCCACAGGCCTCCAAGGCCAGGGCCTGCAGGGCCAGGGCAGGGATGACGAGGCTGTGGGGCTCTGACCCTGCAAGAGAGACTGCAGGAACACCTTGTGCTGGCCCTGGGCTGAGAGCAGAGGGGAGCAGGAGGCTTCGTGGCCTCCACGCCCCAAACCAACAGCAAATTTGTGCCCAAAAGCTCTCAGAGGAGGCTTCAGTCCCGGTCAGCTGCCCGTGTCCTGCACTGATTTCGTATGCTCAAACCTTGTGATGGGCAGAAGGCAACATGCTTGTACCCCAAGGCAGCCCCCTTTAGTGGCCAAGCCAAGGACCTGCTCTTAGCATCACTGCAGGAGTAACCGTCTAATTAAAGGCTTGCAATTAGCCCACCTCCAATTAGTGCACAGCAACTCAAACAAAGGGTCTTCTTAAAGGACAAGTCTCCTTAATGCAACCTAAATGGTCCTACGTTCCCTGTGCAGGGGCGACCCTTCTACATCCCCCACCGCCAAGGCTGCGGCGCGCATGGGCATGGGCATTGGCTTCAGGGTCCCAGCTCCTTCCTCAGTGGGAGGCGGCTGCTGCTGGTGGCTTCCTCCATCGCATAGTTGGGCTGACACTATTAAGCCTGCTCCTAATAGGCTCTCTTAAGGCTAATAATGTGGCATACATAGCCAACAAATGCTAGAAGGAGTCACCAAAACTAAAGCAGCACTTTAAAATGCAACTCCTACATTTAGCATCGAGGAAATAAGCCCCTCCACCTTACTCCCAATTTGACACTCTCGGGAGAGTGCTTTAGGGGATGCTAATGCGTGTTTTGCCCTTCCTTGCTCCAACACGGGTCAGGCTCAGCACAGTGGAGAGGGAAAGACTCTGGCGGGGCGGAGGGGGTGGGGTGCGAGCTTTGTGCTCGCCCAGGGCCCTGCACTGGCCCCCTCCTCTGTCCTGCCCCTGAACATCCCAGACTACGTTGGCTACAGTCGCCTGCTCCTTGCCAGGCCTTTGTGTTGACTCTGATGAGCCTTTGGGCGTTTCATGTCACTCTAGGAGCTGGAAGAGAGCCTGCCTCATGACACGGGGTTGCAAGGAGAGCCACTGGCCGTGGAAGAGGACTGCTTGCCTGGCCTCGCTCAGGAGTCCCATCCTGCCCACCCCGGGCATCTCTCTCTTTCCTGCCCGCTGACACGGTCTTTCTCCGGAGGGAAGCAGTGAGGCTACACCTCCGCACAGTGCTGGGTGGCCTGGGGAAGGCCGGGCACATGCCAAGCGGGGAGCTGGACACAGGTCTCCAGCGAGTGCTGTCGGGGGGCTGGCACCGGTGCCTGGGGCACGTGTGCTCCAGGCACTTCCCAAATAAGCTCCACTGGTGCGGCCTCCTCTTCACCTGGATGTTGAGTTCCAGGGCCTCCTGCCACGCCTCCTCCAGCAGGAACAGGGCCTGCGCAGGCGTACTGCTTTCCTGCCCTTCAGCCTGCTCCTGGTTGCTGGGGAATGCAGGTGTGCGGGCATGTCCGGGTGTCCTGCCTCATTTCAGCAGGGTCACTTGCTCCTGCTGGTTCCTTCTGTGGCCCCACCTGGCCTCACAGAGCCCCACATCCTGCCCGTCAACCCCAAGGGGGACGCAAGGCCCTCAGCTCACCCAAGAGAGAACCCCCAACCTCCCTCTGCTCGTCCACCCACCCGCCTCAGCATATAGCACGGCCCAAGGCCCATCCCTGGGCCCTGGCACTGTCACGGTCCCTCTCCTGACCACAGGACCCACTGGCGCTGGTGAGTGCCCAAGCAGTTAGGCCGCTGTCTTTTCTCCCACGGCCAGTGACTTGCAGGGCTGTGCAGGACCCAGGAGTCCTGCTGGCCTGTCCCTCCATAACGTACCAGGGGCAGGGAGTCGCAGAGCTGCACCTCGGAGGTGCTCTGGGGCCTAGCAAGTGCAGGGGACCGGAGGGGGCCTGGGAGCATGCCTGGGGCCACTGGCACATCAGGACAGGGCAGGAGCCCAGGAGGGAGAATCCAAGCACACGGGTAGCAGGCCCGGCCGGCCCTGCCGAGCTCCACTGGGTTGAAGAGCGGCCCAGCAGGGGCTGTGCAGGGCGGGGAAATGGGGACTGCTCCCCAGCCTCACAGCCCCAGCCTGCGGGGCTGAGGGGCTGCCCTGGCCCACAGGGCCCTGGCACACGCGTTTGCACATGGGAAGGGAGGCATCTGCACCTCCAGGCAGCAGTCAGCGGCTGGCAGGGTAGGGAGACTACGGGCCCTGCGGCAGATGAGCAGAGCCCGTGGGAGCACAAGGAGCAGCCGAGGGCTGACGGAGGCCCAGGGACAAGCACGGCTCATCCCAGCTTTGCCTGCCTGGAGAGCCCTGCAGCTGCAGCAAAAAGCCAGGCATCTGCGCTCCCAGGTGGCCGGCCGCACCGCTCCACCCCACAGCAACTCCCTCCTTTGCCCTTCACCCTTCCCCATGCAACCCTGAGAAGGGCTCCAGCGTCCCTGCACACCAGCCCTCAGAGCACCCCTGGGGCTGTGGGCACGTCAGGTGCAGCTGTGTCCTGGCCACCATGGTGTGCACCGTGCAGTGTCTCTGTGCGTGTGGAGAGCGCGGGCGCGTGTGCGGATGCGTGTGCAGCGTCAATGGTGTGCCGGGCTGGCGCACGTGCACTGTGCAGGTGCAGGCCTGGCTGTGCGGGAGGGTCTTGGTGAGTGAGAGGTGTGAGCTGTGTGCGTAGCCGTCCTGTGGAGGGTAATGAAGGAAGGGGCATGTGTCTGTGCGTGTGTCTGTGCGCTGTGCTGAGAATGGGTTAGGCGGTGGTGTGCATGCACGTGCACTCTGTGGCGCGCGTGCCTGCATGCTGCAGCCCGTGTGTGGGCGATATTCTGTTCAGGCTCTACAAAATAACTGGAGGAGCACGTGGGTTTGTACAGCTCTTCCTTTCATCTTTCAGGAGCACGCTTCCAGACTTCGCCGCAATAGTCACGTTTCCTCTGCACCACCAGCAAGTCCTGGTCCCTTTCCCTTTGAGCCTGGAGAGTCATCCGCTGCCCAGGGCTAGGGCATGGAAAAGGAACCGTTTGGTTTCAGGCACAGGCAGAAGGGCACGGAAATGCTGCAGGCCTAGCGCAGGGCACATCTTCTGGCCTCTGCCTCTGCTGGCATTCCTATGCTTTCTCGGATGGGCGAGGGGCCCCCTGGGGTGCGAGGCAAGGACATGACCACATGACTACCACGGGCAGGTAATCAGCCTGCACAGGAGTCAGGCGCGGGATGAGACTTTGGCCCAAACTGGCATCAAAGCACACGGCAAGGCCTCCACGTGTGGAGACTTGGGGAGGCAAGGACGGAGCGTGCCTTTGGAAAAGGGAGAGCCAAAGCGTCGCTCCAGGAATCCTGTCACCTTGGGTCGCCCCCGTGTTCTGGTCCCACCTGGGAATCCTACCCCCTGAGAGCCCAACACCTGCCCCTGGGCTGGAAGGCTGCCTGCTCCCAGGCCACAGCCTCCAAAGCCTGTTGCTCTCCCTCGACGGGTGCCAGAAAAAGACCCCCCCCCCTCCCCTCCTCTGGGCTCCTCCTGGGTGTGGAAGGAAGGCCAGTGCAGGGGAAGGCAAAACAGCACCCCCAGCTGGAGAAATTTACCAGAGGAAGCGCTTCTCTTGGGAATTCCTCTGCCGATTCAGCTCTACCCTCTGCTTCCACTCTTCCCGACGCGCTTGGTAAGTCTCCAAGACTTGCAGGGTGTGGCTTGCTCGTACAGAAAGCTGCCTGCAAGAGCAGGGAAAAAGTTCCCTCTCCCCTTCTGGCTGAGGCCCTCCTGCCTCTCCCCTCCACCAGCCCCTGCACACCCGCTCCCGCTGGCGGTGCCCGCAGCCTTCAACTTGCCCCATGCAGCTTGGGGCTGCCTGGCATCGGGGCCTTGCCCAAGGCATTGCCACGTCAACAGAAATCAGGGGACACCATACCCAGCCCCATGGCTCAGGAAATGCGCTTCCTCACACCTCGGACAGGTGCTGCCACTGCACCTTTCCAGGCCGGGGCTGGGGCCGGGGCCGGGGCCCGGGCCCGGGCACACTTACTCTTTGTGCAGCCGCGGCAGTCTCTCGGGCTTCCTCTTCTCTGCTCGGGGCACGAAGGCAGCAGTGCTCGCCTCTTTCCCAAGCGGGGGCCCTGGTGAGGCTGGCCGAACCTCCGGCAGTGGTTCAGCATGCCGCCAAGCCTGCGTTGGCGCCAGAGGACAACTCTGAAGCTGCTTCTCACCTCCCTCACGTGCTCTCAACTCTCAGCACGGGGAGAAGCCAGCCACTACAGGGCCTGTGCGTCCCCCCAGCACACTTGTGTCTGCTTTGCCCTCAGAAAGCCCCATGAGGAGCACAGCGCCAGGCAGGGACCCTGCACTCGTAGCCTGGCCACGCTTCACCACACTTCCCTGCTGGCCCCTCTGCTTACCTGTGCTGCCTTGTGCTGATGCCCGCAAGCAGGAATTGCAGTTCGAGGTCTGCCTTGAGCAGGTCCTTCCTGCTTGCCGTCCTCTTCCGCCTTAGAGGAGCTCTCCCGAATTGTCTGCAGCCGGCTAAAAACACACAAGCCGCGTGAGCTGATTGGAGTTCCGGGTGAGGCTGTTCTGCATCTTGCGCTCACAAGCGGCTCGGGGCCAGCCTCTGCAGCACAAGGCAGTTCTGCTGGAGCATTTGGTGTAGCTGAGTCCTTGCGTTCATGTCAACAGTGAGGAAAGAAAGCCTTGAGCTGCAGCACTGGCAGCGGGCCCAGGAGGCCCTAAGGAAAGCTCGGGATGCCCTGGTGTGGGCCCTCTCTGGGTGGCACAAGGGGAAAACCAATGCCGTTTGCAGCACCCAGAGCCTGCAGAGACCACTAGCCACCTCCTGCCAAAGGCACTGAAGTCAGGGACGTGCTCAGAAAGACTCTGTTTTGGGGTGAAACGGGACTATTAGTGGGGGAGCCACTGTCGGGGAAGGAGGAAGTGTACTAGGCACACAAGCAAGCCCGGCATGTAGTTCTCTCTGGTATGTAGTTCTCTCTGGCACTCCTCCTGTGCCAGACAACCGCCACACCCCTGCCCCTGCCACCCCAGCCCAACAACCTTCGGAAGAAATTCACAGGCATTACGTCCAACCTAAAAAGCAGGGAAAACAGACCCTACTCTCTGCTGCTGGGGCAGGGGCTTCTGACTTTCACATTCCTCTGAGAAGTGCTCTCATTCCCACTGCAACCAAAGGAGGGCCCTTCACACCCATAGGGGAGCAGAAAAACACCCGCCACTGCTGCAGTACTTCTTGCATCAACGCCAGTCCCTGGGACACCACTTGACAACCTCACAGACTTCATACCCACAGAGCGTACAGAAACAGAAACAGCTCCCTCCCTCCCAGAAGCCCAAAAGCACACGGCCACCCGCATGCTTTGCTCCAAGAGCCTCACCTGGCAGCTGGCTTGTTTCCCCTGCTTTCCCATGCCTTTCCTCCCTTCCAGCTGGCCCCAGAGAACGGGGGTGGAGAAAGCCTTTCTCGAGACAGGAGGCGCCCACCACAAGCACTGCCTGGAAGTAGCAAGGCAGAGGAGGCTCCTCAGCAAGCATCGTTCTTTGTCACCATTTGAACAAGAAGGACAGGCAGCTGTGCTCCAGCATCGGACCAAAGAGCCCAATTCCCTTGGAGCTTTGCTCCCAAGCAGGTCTTAGGCCCTTGCTGGCGCACGATCGCGTCCAGCCTTTCCTTTCTGCAGGGCAGTCTTCTGCCCTAGAGTTCTGTGCTGCTTCTACTGCTTTCTCTAGCCCTTAGGCTTCAAAAAGGGGACATGGCTGGCAGGTCCTGGGGACCTCATGCTACTCTCTCCTTTGGCGTGGCTGCAGGCTGGAGGGCAGAGTGTCACACGAGAAGGGGAACAGATTCCTGCCCATCTCTAAGGCGCTCACATGCACAGACTTGCAAGCTAGAGCAGGGCCCCGAGTGCCAGGGCAAAGTGCCCCTCAGCAGTGGCAGCTGCAGTTGGAGCTGCACAACTGCCCCGAGAGCCCCTTCCAGGAGGAGTGCCCCCAGATCTGTCGTGATGAGCAAAGAGAGGCACAGGAGAAGCAGGCCACTAGGCCAGGCACGGCATGTTAAGCTTGCCTCCAGCCCCTCCGCTGCACAGGACAAAAGGAAAACAAACACACCTCTCTCACCAGCCAGCTGGCACTTTACCTTTTCCCTCAGTCTGCTTGTTCTGCTCCCTGTCTTTTGCCGGCCCGCCTTTGGCAGCCTCCCGACACCCTCCGGAGGAAGATGCTGGTCGCACAGGCACAGGCGTGATGACCTCACCCTCACTCCTGGAAACAAGAAAGGGACGAGAGAGACGCTGACAGCAGAGCCTTGCAGAAACCTCCTCTACATGCTTGCCCTCCATCTAGAAAGAGAAAGTCACCAAAAGACTTGTTGGCCGCCCTTCACGTTGCAGTCGGACAGAGTCTACGCAAGAAACAACCCCTTCAAAGAACTCCAAGAGCACAAGGTCACCCTCAGCCTTTTCTCCAAGAGCCTCACCTGGCAGGCAACTTCCTTCCTTTGCTTTTCCACTCCTCCTGCTTTCTCCCCCCAGCACCAGGTGACGCAGGTGGCAAAGGCCTTTCTTGAGCAAGCAGGCACGCAGCAGGAGCACTCCCTGCAGGCAGGAAAGGAGAAGGCTCTGCAGAAAGCGTCTTTGGGAGCACTTGGTCCAGAAGGACAGGCAGATCTGCTCCAGCACCGCATCAAACAGCCTGATCCCCCGGGAGCCGCGCTCTCTAAGAGCTCTTGCTCCCTAGCACGTCCTTGGCACACCTTAGCAGCCTCTTAGCAGTCCACCTTAGCAGCCTCTTAGCAGTCCTCTCCAGGCAATCTTGCTCCCCACCTTCACACGCCCGGCATCCGCCAGAGAGGCAGACCCCCTCCAGCGCTGACACCTCGGGCCCAAATGTCCTAAAGCGAAAGAGGAGCTTGCGCCGGCCACCAGGGCGCAGCACCCCGGGGCAAAACTCTCCCAGGCAGCACATCCTGACCAGGGCTCCAACCACCTACCTACTGCCGAGGACCAACGGAACAAACACGCGCACACACACAAACACACGCCCGCCTGCACACCCTCCTCTCGCTCGCCAGTCACCTGTGGCCTGACCTTTTCCGTCCGCCCGCTCTTCCTCTTTCGGGCGTGTCCGGGATCCCTTGCAGGAAGAGGCCACTTGCTGCTTCTCACGGGGAAGCTTCAACTCAAATCTGGAAATGACATGCTTAGGTCACAAACACAGGCCCTGTATGGATCGGGTGCCTTCCACACGATGCCTTTCCTCGGCCAGCCACACACAGCACATTCGGGAACCTTGGCTTTTGGAAGCCTCACCCACAAGAAGGAGACCAGTCACAGGAAAATGTGGCCCCCATTCCTCTCTAGGCCTAAGATTGGTTAGCAGTGCCAAACACCGCCACTATTGCCTGTTCCACCCTGGGGAGACCCCCAGAGTCCCAAGTACTTGCAGACAGCAAGCTAGGAAAGAGTTGCTCCGCAGCAAGTCCTTCCTGAGGAGACAAGCTCCAGCAGGACGCTGCTACCAAGCACGAGCTGAGAAGCAAACGTACCGTGGCAACATGAAGACGCTTCTGGGACCCATGCGGAAAGCCGCGCTCCTTCTTCCTTTTACCACCAGGTGTCTCGTCCCTGGCGTCTGAAACAGACACCGAGGTACGTGAGAGCGTGCCAGCGCCATTACTGCCTTGCTCCTAAAGGCAGCAAATCTTTCTTGGGCTCAGGGAAGATGCTGCCCCTGGGACACCCTGAAACAAAGCTGTCTTTCCAAATACTAGCCCTCAACGAGGAAAGCAGAAGATGCCCAGCTCAGAGTGCAGAAGGAGGAACACCGTTGCCAGGCGCTTTGCAAGGGCGAGACTCAAGACGGTCAAGGAGGACGCTCCTTCTCTCTGCCTGCAGACATCAGGCACAGGAGAAGGCGTGTGGTTCGCCAGGGTTTCTGCAGGCTGGCGTTTGCCTCTGGAAGGTCTTGCTCTGCCCCTTCTTGGAAAGACAACTCCTGGCTCAGGCGTGCTCTTAGCCCCACAGTGTCTCCAAGCATTCACATGCTTGCATCCATCGCGTGGAAGAGCAGAAAGAGCCGGCCCTTGCTCGGCCTCTGCCCGGTGGCTAAGACCTGCGGGTGCCAACTCCCTCATGGGGGTGCAAGCAGCTGGGCAGGGCCTGATGAGGGATCTTTGGGAACACAGCCTGACCCAAAGGCCCTGGCCCTGGCCCAGAGAACACGCTGGGCAGAGCCCCCCAAGACAGCAGCAGAGAGAAGGAAGAGACAGGCCCGGGAACCAGTGGCTGGGCTACAGCCTTCTTGCATCTCTCTGAGCAAATCTGCTGGCCCTCTGCAGGAGCGAGCCCTTCAGCTCTGACTGCTTTCACATCGCAGCTGCCTAAGGACACCTGGCAGCTTGCGCTCAAGGACAGGGCCCCACGAGAGAGCTGGGGAAGGGCGTTGGGCTGGCGCAAGGAGACATGCCAAGCAGCGGGCGGATGCACGCGTGGCCCAGAAGAGCCTCGCTCATGCCGCAAGGGCCTCCAGGGGCCCTGGGAAGGCCTGATTAGCGCCAGAGTCATCGACTTACCCCCAGCAGAGCTTCTAGCAGCTTTCCAGTGCCATCCATGCTGAGGAGGAAGTCGTCATAAAACCTCATTGTCACTTCCTTCTTCCGAACAGAAAGAATGCCAATGCCCTTGAAGACAAAGTCCACGTCCTGTCTTTTTGACATGGCCCAGAAGAACGCCATCGCGGTCTCATGTATGGAACACTGCACCGTTGTCAAAGGCATGCGGGCACACACGGAGAGATTCTTGTACTGCAGAGGGACTATTCTTACGTCACCTAGACCGCAGCAAAAGACGAACAACGTCACCTCGGCAGCAGGCTCCAAGAACAAGGGGACAAGACTTTCTGGCAAGACGCTGCTGCTACAGAGCAGGCTCTTGAATCCCCTGCTGCAGCGCCTAGGAGCGGTTTATGGAGTCCCTCCTGGGAAGAGGCAGAGCACTCTGCAAACTCACGGGCTCAGGGGGGCAGCAGTCATTTGGCCAGGGCAGGAAGCAAAAGAAGAAAACTAACCATCCCGTAGGAACCCTTGACCGGAGGGCAGGACAAGGCGGGCAGATGGGTGCAGGGCCCACGACAAAGGGCCCGGCGCCACGCCATTGTGCCCTCTGGCTAAGCCGATGCCACGTCGATAGATACAAGGGCGAAGCAAAGTGCAAGGACGGCACCGCCGCCCGTAAGGACCATTCGGCCCCTCTGGCCCTTGGTAGCCAGCAAAAGTCTCCCTGCGCTGCTGGGGCCAGCGGCCTATCCCTCCCACGCACCCCGCTGCAGGCGTATTACTAGCAAAGCACACCCGGGGGCCCCTCTGAGCACCTGCTCCTGGCTGGCCTGTCCAGCTCAAACAAGCCAAAGTTGCTCTCAGGCCACTTTGAGGCGTTCAGCCACGTCTTCAGAGCAGTTGGCCTGCCCCTCAAGCTTGGGGCAAGGGCAGGCAAAGGTTTTTAACCTGTCTTCTTACCAGGAATGTCTTCTTGAGCGCCCCTGGCCTGGTATTCCTGGGCAACAACCTCCGAAATACGAAACATGGGTCTCCGAACGATCGAAAGCTCCCCGTTCACGGAGCACTCGGAGTGCTTCAGAACATAGAACACCCCCACTCCTAGTATCTTGACACCCTGAGAACAGCAGCAAAGAGGGAGAGAAGGAACAAGCATCAGTAGCCTGGAGACACAAAAACTGTCCGATGGCTTGCCAGAGCGTGGGGGCTGCTGCTCTGCGCCCTGCCCACCCCTAGCATGCCGAGGGCAAGATGGGCCACTTGGGAAAGCTTTGGAGAGAAAGCACGTACTCCAGACCTTTCTTTCCTCTTGCTCCTCTGCTCTCCTCAAAAATCTCTTTGCACAAGCAACAGCAGAGACAACATTCCTCCCCTCCATACAGGTGGGGGGGAGGGGGTGGCAGGGAGGGGAGCAGGGGGCATTTCCAACAGTGGGCACCAAGTCCTTGGCACTCTGTGGCACAGGGATGTCAGGGCCAGGCAAACCGCCAGCATTTCAGGAGGGGAGGAACAGGACACAAGACCCACCTTGTTCTCTGCCAAGCGCTCTAGAATGTATTCTGAGACGCTGTCCCAAATGCTAACAATCTCTGGAAAGCAAGGCAAAGAGGTATCATGCGCCAAGTCGGCAAGCTCACTACCTTTCAGCACCCCGCTCCCCAGGCAGGTGGCAAGTGCAGGTGAGATGAAACGTACCGCCACCCCAAGCCAAAACACGCAAGGCGCTCCCCAGGACGGCCCTTCCGGACCTCAGCCGCAAGGACACTGCAGGGACGCCTCCGCCCACTTCTAAGCAAGGCTCCTGTCCTTTCAGGTGGCCATGCCAAAGGGCGACCCACCCGCTCGGGAAACGGGGACTAGGTTCCCACAGCAGCGAGAAGACCGTGCAGTGCCTACCCACAGGAGTCACCCACGCTCAGGGCAGCCCCAGCTGCCTCCCCTGCAGGGACCATTTTCACCTCCATTCAACGCCTGCACACACACACGCTCTGCACGGCCACCCGAGCAGCCCCAGCCCTTTCAGCCAGCTGCCAGCTCAGGGCACGCAATCCCCACTGCGAGGCAACCCACGGCTTCTGCCTGCACGTGCCCTGGAAGGCACGGGCAGAGGAAGCTCCTCAGGACAACGAGCCAGCCGGCCCGGCTGCCAAACTCACCCCTGGGCTGCCAACGGTCGAGCGGCCTGCTCTCCCGTGCCACCCACTCGCCCTGCCCAGCCCTCCCCTACAGAGCCCAGCGCTTCCATTGCCTGTCTCGCAGCTCATACCGTCTACAGCCTTACCGTAACGGTTGAGATTCCTGAGCGTTGGAAACATGTCATGCCACAGTTTCGCCATCTTCGCACCCCCTCGCGCTCAATGGGGCCCTGTAGCAGGAGGGTGACGAGGAAACTTCTCCTCCCAGGAGCCGCCTCCGCCTCCTCCTCTGCACTTCCCCAGGTAGGCTCCAGCGCTGTCGCGCGGCCTCCCTTCGCCCTCTCGGTGCGCTGCAAAGCAGCTCCTCCAGAGAAGAGCGCTGGCGAGAGCAGCCCCAGCACCTGCACGTGCCAAGGCCTCGCAGGGAAGTGTGGGCAGGGCTCGGGGGCCCCGTGGCGGGAGGGGAGCTGTGACTGTGATGCGGCATGTCCCACTGTGAGCCCAGCCCGTGTCACCAAGGCACCCTTACCGTCCAAAGCATTTCTCTTGGGCCCACAGGAGGGGCAATTTCACAGCCCCAGAGCAGCCAGACCGCAAAGGGGTTTCAGCAGGTCTCCGCTCTGACCTCCTGCTGCAAGTGCGGCTGACCAGAGCAGACTTCCCAGGCCCGGGCGCCACTGAGGGGCCACTGGCTCCATGGATTCCCCCACCACCCCGGGCCCCTGGGCCAGTGCTCCACCACCCTTAGGCTACAGCGCTTTTCCCCGTCTCTCATGGCAATTGCCCCCACTGCCACTACTGCCATTGCCCATCCTCCCGGCCCCCCCCACCCGGCACCTCTGGGAAGGCTCTGCCTCCACCCTCTCACCCCCCTCCCGTTAGGCCCCTGCCGCCTGATCCTCTTGCGCCTTCTCTTCTCCCGGCTCAACAGCCCCACGCCCTCAGCCTCTCCTCGCACTGCTGGGCTCCAGCTGCCCACCAGCTCCCAGCCCGCCCCACAACGAACGGCTCCTCCAGGGCCACGCTCCCTTCCTGGTGTCCCTGCCCCCCTGCAGCTCCCCCACGGGACACAGTCCCCTCAGAGGCGCACCTCCTCTGGCATGAAGCGCCTCCTTCCAAAAGTACCTCTCCAGCCATGTCCCCAGCAACGGCTCCTTGCACGGCTCGCCTTCGCTTCCTTCTGCTTTTCTCCAGAAACACGCCTCTGCACCCTTCTCCTCACGAGTGCCCCTTCGTGTGGCCTCCTGTGGCTCCACGGAGGCCGCCCCCAGCTGCGGGATCTGCGGCCCTGCCGCCGCATGCCCCAGGCAGGGGCCGGGCCTCAGTGCCCCGCTCCTCCCTCCCTCCCTCCCTGCCTGCCTGCCTGCCTGCCTGCCTGCCTGCCCGCCCGCTGCCCCAGCGTTGGGGGAAAGCCTTGCCTGGGCCCTGGGCGGCGCTGCGGGCTCCCTGCTGTGCCCAGAGCCCCCGGCCCCGCACGGGCAGCCCCGAGCAGCACGCCCAGGTGGCACTGCTTGCTGCGCAGTAAGGACTGGTGCCAGGGACTGTCGGGGATGGGGGAGGCCCCGCTGCCCGCGGGGAGGCGGGAGGCAGGCAGCGTTGAGCCGGGGCCCGGCAGCCCACCGGGAGCTGGTGGGGGTGTGGGGCAGAGCCATAGCAAGGGAAGGGGCCAGAGTGCAGGAGGCAATCCCAGGTGCCCCTTCCCCGAGCAGAGGGGCCTGGGAGAAGGCAGGGGGTCAGGGCCGGGCCGGGGGCTGGTGGCCGGGTGCTTGGCAGCGCCATGCTGACCTGCTCATGCCAGGGCATGGCTGCTTTGCGCCGATTGCAGGCAGTGTCCCCCCGCGGAGGAGCTGGCCCCTGCTGGCTTCCCCTTGGGCCATGCAGCTGCCTGCCAGTGCTCAAGGTCCCGCCGGGGCTCCAGCGACGCTGGGAGAGGTGCCGAGGGGGCACCGGCTGCTGCTAGCAACTTCCCGGGGACCCCTGAGGCAGTGGCTGGTGCTGAGGGAAGGGCAGCGGGCAAGGAGCCGCAGGCAGCACTTGTTTGACCCATGCGTTGCCTCTGCTTGCAGGCCACACTGCCCAAGGCATTGGGACTTGAGCGCGGCAGCCAGGCGAGGCAGGGCAGCTGCCGCTGAGGCAGCAGAGCCAAGCCCCAAGCCCCTCCGCTCGGTGAGGCTTGGGAAGGGCAGAGCTGGGAGAAGCTGGTGCCCCTCAAACCTCGTTCTCCCAGCAGAGCAGAGGGCACGTAAGGCAGCGCTTTCAGCCAGTGAAAATTGCTGGCTCATGCCTTCCTTTTTCAGAGGCCTGGTTTGCGCAAGGCCAGCGGTGCTGCCTGCCCACCAGTGCCCACCCAGGCTGCGGTCGGAGGAGACCTGCTCCTTGCATTGGTCCCGACCAGAGTTCGGCACCAGAAGACACAGCCCCTGAGGGGGCACCGCAGCACACAAGTGTGGCTTGGCATGCCTGGCTCACCAGCAGAAAGGGACCATGCAGACTAAGGTGGAGTCAATCAGCCAGAACGGAGCACAGAGCAACAATACAGTTGAAAACACAAAGCCTAGCTAAGTGTGTGTGAGGTTCCCCGTGGGGAGCCCCGTGATGCTTCTGGGGAGGCCTTGGGCAGGGAGGTGCCTCCTGCCGAGGCCCCCGGCAGCTGGGATGCCGGCTGCAGGGCTTTCGGCAGCTCCAGCTTCCCTCTTCCTGCCCTGCCAGGGGTGAAGGCCAGGCTGCCTGCAGGGATGGGCTACTGCCGCCCCCAGGCCTCCTGAGGAGGGGCAGTGCAGCCCCAAAACCGCCTTGCAAAGCCGGCAGCCCTGGGCGTGGGCTGAGGTGGGTGCCAGGGTGCACGCTGGAGCGCAGACTCTGGGATCCACAGGCCTCCAAGGCCAGGGCCTGCAGGGCCAGGGCAGGGATGACGAGGCTCTGGGGCTCTGACCCTGCAAGAGAGACCGCAGGAACACCTTGTGCTGGCCCTGGGCTGAGAGCAGAGGGGAGCAGGAGGCTTCGTGGCCTCCACGCCCCAAACCAACAGCAAATTTGTGCCCAAAAGCTCTCAGAGGAGGCTTCAGTCCCGGTCAGCTGCCCGTGTCCTGCACTGATTTCGTATGCTCAAACCTTGTGATGGGCAGAAGGCAACATGCTTGTACCCCAAGGCAGCCCCCTTTAGTGGCCAAGCCAAGGACCTGCTCTTAGCATCACTGCAGGAGTAACCGTCTAATTAAAGGCTTGCAATTAGCCCACCTCCAATTAGTGCACAGCAACTCAAACAAAGGGTCTTCTTAAAGGACAAGTCTCCTTAATGCAACCTAAATGGTCCTACGTTCCCTGTGCAGGGGCGACCCTTCTACATCCCCCACCGCCAAGGCTGCGGCGCGCATGGGCATGGGCATTGGCTTCAGGGTCCCAGCTCCTTCCTCAGTGGGAGGCGGCTGCTGCTGGTGGCTTCCTCCATCGCATAGTTGGGCTGACACTATTAAGCCTGCTCCTAATAGGCTCTCTTAAGGCTAATAATGTGGCATACATAGCCAACAAATGCTAGAAGGAGTCACCAAAACTAAAGCAGCACTTTAAAATGCAACTCCTACATTTAGCATCGAGGAAATAAGCCCCTCCACCTTACTCCCAATTTGACACTCTCGGGAGAGTGCTTTAGGGGATGCTAATGCGTGTTTTGCCCTTCCTTGCTCCAACACGGGTCAGGCTCAGCACAGTGGAGAGGGAAAGACTCTGGCGGGGCGGAGGGGGTGGGGTGCGAGCTTTGTGCTCGCCCAGGGCCCTGCACTGGCCCCCTCCTCTGTCCTGCCCCTGAACATCCCAGACTACGTTGGCTACAGTCGCCTGCTCCTTGCCAGGCCTTTGTGTTGACTCTGATGAGCCTTTGGGCGTTTCATGTCACTCTAGGAGCTGGAAGAGAGCCTGCCTCATGACACGGGGTTGCAAGGAGAGCCACTGGCCGTGGAAGAGGACTGCTTGCCTGGCCTCGCTCAGGAGTCCCATCCTGCCCACCCCGGGCATCTCTCTCTTTCCTGCCCGCTGACACGGTCTTTCTCCGGAGGGAAGCAGTGAGGCTACATCTCCGCACAGTGCTGGGTGGCCTGGGGAAGGCCGGGCACATGCCAAGCGGGGAGCTGGACACAGGTCTCCAGCGAGTGCTGTCGGGGGGCTGGCACCGGTGCCTGGGGCACGTGTGCTCCAGGCACTTCCCAAATAAGCTCCACTGGTGCGGCCTCCTCTTCACCTGGATGTTGAGTTCCAGGGCCTCCTGCCACGCCTCCTCCAGCAGGAACAGGGCCTGCGCAGGCGTACTGCTTTCCTGCCCTTCAGCCTGCTCCTGGTTGCTGGGGAATGCAGGTGTGCGGGCATGTCCGGGTGTCCTGCCTCATTTCAGCAGGGTCACTTGCTCCTGCTGGTTCCTTCTGTGGCCCCCACCTGGCCTCACAGAGCCCCACATCCTGCCCGTCAACCCCAAGGGGGACGCAAGGCCCTCAGCTCACCCAAGAGAGAACCCCCAACCTCCCTCTGCTCGTCCACCCACCCGCCTCAGCATATAGCACGGCCCAAGGCCCATCCCTGGGCCCTGGCACTGTCACGGTCCCTCTCCTGACCACAGGACCCACTGGCGCTGGTGAGTGCCCGAGCAGTTAGGCCGCTGTCTTTTCTCCCACGGCCAGTGACTTGCAGGGCTGTGCAGGACCCAGGAGTCCTGCTGGCCTGTCCCTCCATAACGTACCAGGGGCAGGGAGTCGCAGAGCTGCACCTCGGAGGTGCTCTGGGGCCTAGCAAGTGCAGGGGACCGGAGGGGGCCTGGGAGCATGCCTGGGGCCACTGGCACATCAGGACAGGGCAGGAGCCCAGGAGGGAGAATCCAAGCACACGGGTAGCAGGCCCGGCCGGCCCTGCCGAGCTCCACTGGGTTGAAGAGCGGCCCAGCAGGGGCTGTGCAGGGCGGGGAAATGGGGACTGCTCCCCAGCCTCACAGCCCCAGCCTGCGGGGCTGAGGGGCTGCCCTGGCCCACAGGGCCCTGGCACACGCGTTTGCACATGGGAAGGGAGGCATCTGCACCTCCAGGCAGCAGTCAGCGGCTGGCAGGGTAGGGAGACTACGGGCCCTGCGGCAGATGAGCAGAGCCCGTGGGAGCACAAGGAGCAGCCGAGGGCTGACGGAGGCCCAGGGACAAGCACGGCTCATCCCAGCTTTGCCTGCCTGGAGAGCCCTGCAGCTGCAGCAAAAAGCCAGGCATCTGCGCTCCCAGGTGGCCGGCCGCACCGCTCCACCCCACAGCAACTCCCTCCTTTGCCCTTCACCCTTCCCCATGCAACCCTGAGAAGGGCTCCAGCGTCCCTGCACACCAGCCCTCAGAGCACCCCTGGGGCTGTGGGCACGTCAGGTGCAGCTGTGTCCTGGCCACCATGGTGTGCACCGTGCAGTGTCTCTGTGTGTGTGGAGAGCGCGGGCGCGTGTGCGGATGCGTGTGCAGCGTCAATGGTGTGCCGGGCTGGCGCACGAGCACTGTGCAGGTGCAGGCCTGGCTGTGCGGGAGGGTCTTGGTGAGTGAGAGGTGTGAGCTGGGTGCGTAGCCGTCCTGTGGAGGGTAATGAAGGAAGGGGCATGTGTCTGTGCGTGTGTCTGTGCGCTGTGCTGAGAACGGGTTAGGCGGTGGTGTGCATGCACGTGCACTCTGTGGCGCACGTGCCTGCATGCTGCGGCCCGTGTGTGGGCGATATTCTGTTCAGGCTCTACAAAATAACTGGAGGAGCACATGGGTTTGTACAGCTCTTCCTTTCATCTTTCAGGAGCACGCTTCCAGACTTCGCCGCAATAGTCACGTTTCCTCTGCACCACCAGCAAGTCCTGGTCCCTTTCCCTTTGAGCCTGGAGAGTCATCCGCTGCCCAGGGCTAGGGCATGGAAAAGGAACCGTTTGGTTTCAGGCACAGGCAGAAGGGCACGGAAATGCTGCAGGCCTAGCGCAGGGCACATCTTCTGGCCTCTGCCTCTGCTGGCATTCCTATGCTTTCTCGGATGGGCGAGGGGCCCCCTGGGGTGCGAGGCAAGGACATGACCACATGACTACCACGGGCAGGTAATCAGCCTGCACAGGAGTCAGGCGCGGGATGAGACTTTGGCCCAAACTGGCATCAAAGCACAGGGCAAGGCCTCCACGTGTGGAGACTTGGAGAGGCAAGGACGGAGCGTGCCTTTGGAAAAGGGAGAGCCAAAGCGTCGCTCCAGGAATCCTGTCACCTTGGGTCGCCCCCGTGTTCTGGTCCCACCTGGGAATCCTACCCCCTGAGAGCCCAACACCTGCCCCTGGGCTGGAAGGCTGCCTGCTCCCAGGCCACAGCCTCCAAAGCCTGTTGCTCTCCCTCGACGGGTGCCAGCAAAAGACCCCCCCCCTCCCCTCCTCTGGGCTCCTCCTGGGTGTGGAAGGAAGGCCAGTGCAGGGGAAGGCAAAACAGCACCCCCAGCTGGAGAAATTTACCAGAGGAAGCGCTTCTCTTGGGAATTCCTCTGCCGATTCAGCTCTACCCTCTGCTTCCACTCTTCCCGACGCGCTTGGTAAGTCTCCAAGACTTGCAGGGTGTGGCTTGCTCGTACAGAAAGCTGCCTGCAAGAGCAGGGAAAAAGTTCCCTCTCCCCTTCTGGCTGAGGCCCTCCTGCCTCTCCCCTCCACCAGCCCCTGCACACCCGCTCCCGCTGGCGGTGCCCGCAGCCTTCAACTTGCCCCATGCAGCTTGGGGCTGCCTGGCATCGGGGCCTTGCCCAAGGCATTGCCACGTCAACAGAAATCAGGGGACACCATACCCAGCCCCATGGCTCAGGAAATGCGCTTCCTCACACCTCGGACAGGTGCTGCCACTGCACCTTTCCAGGCCGGGGCTGGGGCCGGGGCCCGGGCCCGGGCCCGGGCACACTTACTCTTTGTGCAGCCGCGGCAGTCTCTCGGGCTTCCTCTTCTCTGCTCGGGGCACGAAGGCAGCAGTGCTCGCCTCTTTCCCAAGCGGGGGCCCTGGTGAGGCTGGCCGAACCTCCGGCAGTGGTTCAGCATGCCGCCAAGCCTGCATTGGCGCCAGAGGACAACTCTGAAGCTGCTTCTCACCTCCCTCACGTGCTCTCAACTCTCAGCACGGGGAGAAGCCAGCCACTACAGGGCCTGTGCGTCCCCCCAGCACACTTGTGTCTGCTTTGCCCTCAGAAAGCCCCATGAGGAGCACAGCGCCAGGCAGGGACCCTGCACTCGTAGCCTGGCCACGCTTCACCACACTTCCCTGCTGGCCCCTCTGCTTACCTGTGCTGCCTTGTGCTGATGCCCGCAAGCAGGAATTGCAGTTCGAGGTCTGCCTTGAGCAGGTCCTTCCTGCTTGCCGTCCTCTTCCGCCTTAGAGGAGCTCTCCCGAATTGTCTGCAGCCGGCTAAAAACACACAAGCCGCGTGAGCTGATTGGAGTTCCGGGTGAGGCTGTTCTGCATCTTGCGCTCACAAGCGGCTCGGGGCCAGCCTCTGCAGCACAAGGCAGTTCTGCTGGAGCATTTGGTGTAGCTGAGTCCTTGCGTTCATGTCAACAGTGAGGAAAGAAAGCCTTGAGCTGCAGCACTGGCAGCGGGCCCAGGAGGCCCTAAGGAAAGCTCGGGATGCCCCGGTGTGGGCCCTCTCTGGGTGGCACAAGGGGAAAACCAATGCCGTTTGCAGCACCCAGAGCCTGCAGAGACCACTAGCCACCTCCTGCCAAAGGCACTGAAGTCAGGGACGTGCTCAGAAAGACTCTGTTTTGGGGTGAAACGGGACTATTAGTGGGGGAGCCACTGTCGGGGAAGGAGGAAGTGTACTAGGCACACAAGCAAGCCCGGCATGTAGTTCTCTCTGGTATGTAGTTCTCTCTGGCACTCCTCCTGTGCCAGACAACCGCCACACCCCTGCCCCTGCCACCCCAGCCCAACAACCTTCGGAAGAAATTCACAGGCATTACGTCCAACCTAAAAAGCAGGGAAAACAGACCCTACTCTCTGCTGCTGGGGCAGGGGCTTCTGACTTTCACATTCCTCTGAGAAGTGCTCTCATTCCCACTGCAACCAAAGGAGGGCCCTTCACATCCATAGGGGAGCAGAAAAACACCCGCCACTGCTGCAGTACTTCTTGCATCAACGCCAGTCCCTGGGACACCACTTGACAACCTCACAGACTTCATACCCACAGAGCGTACAGAAACAGAAACAGCTCCCTCCCTCCCAGAAGCCCAAAAGCACACGGCCACCCGCATGCTTTGCTCCAAGAGCCTCACCTGGCAGCTGGCTTGTTTCCCCTGCTTTCCCATGCCTTTCCTCCCTTCCAGCTGGCCCCAGAGAACGGGGGTGGAGAAAGCCTTTCTCGAGACAGGAGGCGCCCACCACAAGCACTGCCTGGAAGTAGCAAGGCAGAGGAGGCTCCTCAGCAAGCATTGTTCTTTGTCACCATTTGAACAAGAAGGACAGGCAGCTGTGCTCCAGCATCGGACCAAAGAGCCCAATTCCCTTGGAGCTTTGCTCCCAAGCAGGTCTTAGGCCCTTGCTGGCGCACGATCGCGTCCAGCCTTTCCTTTCTGCAGGGCAGTCTTCTGCCCTAGAGTTCTGTGCTGCTTCTACTGCTTTCTCTAGCCCTTAGGCTTCAAAAAGGGGACATGGCTGGCAGGTCCTGGGGACCTCATGCTACTCTCTCCTTTGGCGTGGCTGCAGGCTGGAGGGCAGAGTGTCACACGAGAAGGGGAACAGATTCCTGCCCATCTCTAAGGCGCTCACATGCACAGACTTGCAAGCTAGAGCAGGGCCCCGAGTGCCAGGGCAAAGTGCCCCTCAGCAGTGGCAGCTGCAGTTGGAGCTGCACAACTGCCCCGAGAGCCCCTTCCAGGAGGAGTGCCCCCAGATCTGTCGTGATGAGCAAAGAGAGGCACAGGAGAAGCAGGCCACTAGGCCAGGCACGGCATGTTAAGCTTGCCTCCAGCCCCTCCGCTGCACAGGACAAAAGGAAAACAAACACACCTCTCTCACCAGCCAGCTGGCACTTTACCTTTTCCCTCAGTCTGCTTGTTCTGCTCCCTGTCTTTTGCCGGCCCGCCTTTGGCAGCCTCCCGACACCCTCCGGAGGAAGATGCTGGTCGCACAGGCACAGGCGTGATGACCTCACCCTCACTCCTGGAAACAAGAAAGGGACGAGAGAGACGCTGACAGCAGAGCCTTGCAGAAACCTCCTCTACATGCTTGCCCTCCATCTAGAAAGAGAAAGTCACCAAAAGACTTGTTGGCCGCCCTTCACGTTGCAGTCGGACAGAGTCTACGCAAGAAACAACCCCTTCAAAGAACTCCAAGAGCACAAGGTCACCCTCAGCCTTTTCTCCAAGAGCCTCACCTGGCAGGCAACTTCCTTCCTTTGCTTTTCCACTCCTCCTGCTTTCTCCCCCCAGCACCAGGTGACGCAGGTGGCAAAGGCCTTTCTTGAGCAAGCAGGCACGCAGCAGGAGCACTCCCTGCAGGCAGGAAAGGAGAAGGCTCTGCAGAAAGCGTCTTTGGGAGCACTTGGTCCAGAAGGACAGGCAGATCTGCTCCAGCACCGCATCAAACAGCCTGATCCCCCGGGAGCCGCGCTCTCTAAGAGCTCTTGCTCCCTAGCACGTCCTTGGCACACCTTAGCAGCCTCTTAGCAGTCCACCTTAGCAGCCTCTTAGCAGTCCTCTCCAGGCAATCTTGCTCCCCACCTTCACACGCCCGGCATCCGCCAGAGAGGCAGACCCCCTCCAGCGCTGACACCTCGGGCCCAAATGTCCTAAAGCGAAAGAGGAGCTTGCGCCGGCCACCAGGGCGCAGCACCCCGGGGCAAAACTCTCCCAGGCAGCACATCCTGACCAGGGCTCCAACCACCTACCTACTGCCGAGGACCAACGGAACAAACACGCGCACACACACAAACACACGCCCGCCTGCACACCCTCCTCTCGCTCGCCAGTCACCTGTGGCCTGACCTTTTCCGTCCGCCCGCTCTTCCTCTTTCGGGCGTGTCCGGGATCCCTTGCAGGAAGAGGCCACTTGCTGCTTCTCACGGGGAAGCTTCAACTCAAATCTGGAAATGACAAGACGCCACGGTGAAGAGAAGGCACCACTTCCCCTTTGCCTCCTGCCAGCCTTGTACTCAGAAAGAAGGCCTTTCGGGGCACGTGGGGCCCTCCAGGCTCACCCAAGACATGCTTAGGTCACAAACACAGGCCCTGTATGGATCGGGTGCCTTCCACACGATGCCTTTCCTCGGCCAGCCACACACAGCACATTCGGGAACCTTGGCTTTTGGAAGCCTCACCCACGAGAAAGAGACCAGTCACAGGAAAATGTGGCCCCCATTCCTCTCTAGGCCTAAGATTGGTTAGCAGTGCCAAACACCGCCACTATTGCCTGTTCCACCCTGGGGAGACCCCCAGAGTCCCAAGTACTTGCAGACAGCAAGCTAGGAAAGAGTTGCTCCGCAGCAAGTCCTTCCTGAGGAGACAAGCTCCAGCAGGACGCTGCTACCAAGCACGAGCTGAGAAGCAAACGTACCGTGGCAACATGAAGACGCTTCTGGGACCCATGCGGAAAGCCGCGCTCCTTCTTCCTTTTACCACCAGGTGTCTCGTCCCTGGCGTCTGAAACAGACACCGAGGTACGTGAGAGCGTGCCAGCGCCATTACTGCCTTGCTCCTAAAGGCAGCAAATCTTTCTTGGGCTCAGGGAAGATGCTGCCCCTGGGACACCCTGAAACAAAGCTGTCTTTCCAAATACTAGCCCTCAACGAGGAAAGCAGAAGATGCCCAGCTCAGAGTGCAGAAGGAGGAACACCGTTGCCAGGCGCTTTGCAAGGGCGAGACTCAAGACGGTCAAGGAGGACGCTCCTTCTCTCTGCCTGCAGACATCAGGCACAGGAGAAGGCGTGTGGTTCGCCAGGGTTTCTGCAGGCTGGCGTTTGCCTCTGGAAGGTCTTGCTCTGCCCCTTCTTGGAAAGACAACTCCTGGCTCAGGCATGCTCTTAGCCCCACAGTGTCTCCAAGCATTCACATGCTTGCATCCATCGCGTGGAAGAGCAGAAAGAGCCGGCCCTTGCTCGGCCTCTGCCCGGTGGCTAAGACCTGCGGGTGCCAACTCCCTCATGGGGGTGCAAGCAGCTGGGCAGGGCCTGATGAGGGATCTTTGGGAACACAGCCTGACCCAAAGGCCCTGGCCCTGGCCCTGGCCCTGGCCCAGAGAACACGCTGGGCAGAGCCCCCCAAGACAGCAGCAGAGAGAAGGAAGAGACAGGCCCGGGAACCAGTGGCTGGGCTACAGCCTTCTTGCATCTCTCTGAGCAAATCTGCTGGCCCTCTGCAGGAGCGAGCCCTTCAGCTCTGACTGCTTTCACATCGCAGCTGCCTAAGGACACCTGGCAGCTTGCGCTCAAGGACAGGGCCCCACGAGAGAGCTGGGGAAGGGCGTTGGGCTGGCGCAAGGAGACATGCCAAGCAGCGGGCGGATGCACGCGTGGCCCAGAAGAGCCTCGCTCATGCCACAAGGGCCTCCAGGGGCCCTGGGAAGGCCTGATTAGCGCCAGAGTCATCGACTTACCCCCAGCAGAGCTTCTAGCAGCTTTCCAGTGCCATCCATGCTGAGGAGGAAGTCGTCATAAAACCTCATTGTCACTTCCTTCTTCCGAACAGAAAGAATGCCAATGCCCTTGAAGACAAAGTCCACGTCCTGTCTTTTTGACATGGCCCAGAAGAACGCCATCGCGGTCTCATGTATGGAACACTGCACCGTTGTCAAAGGCATGCGGGCACACACGGAGAGATTCTTGTACTGCAGAGGGACTATTCTTACGTCACCTAGACCGCAGCAAAAGACGAACAACGTCACCTCGGCAGCAGGCTCCAAGAACAAGGGGACAAGACTTTCTGGCAAGACGCTGCTGCTACAGAGCAGGCTCTTGAATCCCCTGCTGCAGCGCCTAGGAGCGGTTTATGGAGTCCCTCCTGGGAAGAGGCAGAGCACTCTGCAAACTCACGGGCTCAGGGGGGCAGCAGTCATTTGGCCAGGGCAGGAAGCAAAAGAAGAAAACTAACCATCCCGTAGGAACCCTTGACCGGAGGGCAGGACAAGGCGGGCAGATGGGTGCAGGGCCCACGACAAAGGGCCCGGCGCCACGCCATTGTGCCCTCTGGCTAAGCCGATGCCACGTCGATAGATACAAGGGCGAAGCAAAGTGCAAGGACGGCACCGCCGCCCGTAAGGACCATTCGGCCCCTCTGGCCCTTGGTAGCCAGCAAAAGTCTCCCTGCGCTGCTGGGGCCAGCGGCCTATCCCTCCCACGCACCCCGCTGCAGGCGTATTACTAGCAAAGCACACCCGGGGGCCCCTCTGAGCACCTGCTCCTGGCTGGCCTGTCCAGCTCAAACAAGCCAAAGTTGCTCTCAGGCCACTTTGAGGCGTTCAGCCACGTCTTCAGAGCAGTTGGCCTGCCCCTCAAGCTTGGGGCAAGGGCAGGCAAAGGTTTTTAACCTGTCTTCTTACCAGGAATGTCTTCTTGAGCGCCCCTGGCCTGGTATTCCTGGGCAACAACCTCCGAAATACGAAACATGGGTCTCCGAACGATCGAAAGCTCCCCGTTCACGGAGCACTCGGAGTGCTTCAGAACATAGAACACCCCCACTCCTAGTATCTTGACACCCTGAGAACAGCAGCAAAGAGGGAGAGAAGGAACAAGCATCAGTAGCCTGGAGACACAAAAACTGTCCGATGGCTTGCCAGAGCGTGGGGGCTGCTGCTCTGCGCCCTGCCCACCCCTAGCATGCCGAGGGCAAGATGGGCCACTTGGGAAAGCTTTGGAGAGAAAGCACGTACTCCAGACCTTTCTTTCCTCTTGCTCCTCTGCTCTCCTCAAAAATCTCTTTGCACAAGCAACAGCAGAGACAACATTCCTCCCCTCCATACAGGTGGGGGGAGGGGGTGGCAGGGAGGGGAGCAGGGGGCATTTCCAACAGTGGGCACCAAGTCCTTGGCACTCTGTGGCACAGGGATGTCAGGGCCAGGCAAACCGCCAGCATTTCAGGAGGGGAGGAACAGGACACAAGACCCACCTTGTTCTCTGCCAAGCGCTCTAGAATGTATTCTGAGACGCTGTCCCAAATGCTAACAATCTCTGGAAAGCAAGGCAAAGAGGTATCATGCGCCAAGTCGGCAAGCTCACTACCTTTCAGCACCCCGCTCCCCAGGCAGGTGGCAAGTGCAGGTGAGATGAAACGTACCGCCACCCCAAGCCAAAACACGCAAGGCGCTCCCCAGGACGGCCCTTCCGGACCTCAGCCGCAAGGACACTGCAGGGACGCCTCCGCCCACTTCTAAGCAAGGCTCCTGTCCTTTCAGGTGGCCATGCCAAAGGGCGACCCACCCGCTCGGGAAACGGGGACTAGGTTCCCACAGCAGCGAGAAGACCGTGCAGTGCCTACCCACAGGAGTCACCCACGCTCAGGGCAGCCCCAGCTGCCTCCCCTGCAGGGACCATTTTCACCTCCATTCAACGCCTGCACACACACACGCTCTGCACGGCCACCCGAGCAGCCCCAGCCCTTTCAGCCAGCTGCCAGCTCAGGGCACGCAATCCCCACTGCGAGGCAACCCACGGCTTCTGCCTGCACGTGCCCTGGAAGGCACGGGCAGAGGAAGCTCCTCAGGACAACGAGCCAGCCGGCCCGGCTGCCAAACTCACCCCTGGGCTGCCAACGGTCGAGCGGCCTGCTCTCCCGTGCCACCCACTCGCCCTGCCCAGCCCTCCCCTACAGAGCCCAGCGCTTCCATTGCCTGTCTCGCAGCTCATACCGTCTACAGCCTTACCGTAACGGTTGAGATTCCTGAGCGTTGGAAACATGTCATGCCACAGTTTCGCCATCTTCGCGCCCCCTCGCGCTCAATGGGGCCCTGTAGCAGGAGGGTGCCGAGGAAACTTCTCCTCCCAGGAGCCGCCTCCGCCTCCTCCTCTGCACTTCCCCAGGTAGGCTCCAGCGCTGTCGCGCGGCCTCCCTTCGCCCTCTCGGTGCGCTGCAAAGCAGCTCCTCCAGAGAAGAGCGCTGGCGAGAGCAGCCCCAGCACCTGCACGTGCCAAGGCCTCGCAGGGAAGTGTGGGCAGGGCTCGGGGGCCCCGTGGCGGGAGGGGAGCTGTGACTGTGATGCGGCATGTCCCACTGTGAGCCCAGCCCGTGTCACCAAGGGGCTCACAGGCACCCTTACCGTCCAAAGCATTTCTCTTGGGCCCACAGGAGGGGCAATTTCACAGCCCCAGAGCAGCCAGACCGCAAAGGGGTTTCAGCAGGTCTCCGCTCTGACCTCCTGCTGCAAGTGCGGCTGACCAGAGCAGACTTCCCAGGCCCGGGCGCCACTGAGGGGCCACTGGCTCCATGGATTCCCCCACCACCCCGGGCCCCTGGGCCAGTGCTCCACCACCCTTAGGCTACAGCGCTTTTCCCCGTCTCTCATGGCAATTGCCCCCACTGCCACTACTGCCATTGCCCATCCTCCCGGCCCCCCCCACCCGGCACCTCTGGGAAGGCTCTGCCTCCACCCTCTCACCCCCCTCCCGTTAGGCCCCTGCCGCCTGATCCTCTTGCGCCTTCTCTTCTCCCGGCTCAACAGCCCCACGCCCTCAGCCTCTCCTCGCACTGCTGGGCTCCAGCTGCCCACCAGCTCCCAGCCCGCCCCACAACGAACGGCTCCTCCAGGGCCACGCTCCCTTCCTGGTGTCCCTGCCCCCCTGCAGCTCCCCCACGGGCCACAGTCCCCTCAGAGGCGCACCTCCTCTGGCATGAAGCGCCTCCTTCCAAAAGTACCTCTCCAGCCATGTCCCCAGCAACGGCTCCTTGCACGGCTCGCCTTCGCTTCCTTCTGCTTTTCTCCAGAAACACGCCTCTGCACCCTTCTCCTCACGAGTGCCCCTTCGTGTGGCCTCCTGTGGCTCCACGGAGGCCGCCCCCAGCTGCGGGATCTGCGGCCCTGCCGCCGCATGCCCCAGGCAGGGGCCGGGCCTCGGTGCCCCGCTCCTCCCTCCCTCCCTCCCTCCCTCCCTGCCTGCCTGCCTGCCTACCTGCCTGCCTGCCCGCCCGCTGCCCCAGCGTTGGGGGAAAGCCTTGCCCGGGCCCTGGGCGGCGCTGCGGGCTCCCTGCTGTGCCCAGAGCCCCCGGCCCCGCACGGGCAGCCCCGAGCAGCACGCCCAGGTGGCACTGCTTGCTGCGCAGTAAGGACTGGTGCCAGGGACTGTCGGGGATGGGGGAGGCCCCACTGCCCGCGGGGAGGCGGGAGGCAGGCAGCGTTGAGCCGGGGCCCGGCAGCCCACCGGGAGCTGGTGGGGGTGTGGGGCAGAGCCATAGCAAGGGAAGGGGCCAGAGTGCAGGAGGCAATCCCAGGTGCCCCTTCCCCGAGCAGAGGGGCCTGGGAGAAGGCAGGGGGTCAGGGCCGGGCCGGGGGCTGGTGGCCGGGTGCTTGGCAGCGCCATGCTGACCTGCTCATGCCAGAGCATGGCTGCTTTGCGCCGATTGCAGGCAGTGTCCCCCCGCGGAGGAGCTGGCCCCTGCTGGCTTCCCCTTGGGCCATGCAGCTGCCTGCCAGTGCTCAAGGTCCCGCCGGGGCTCCAGCGACGCTGGGAGAGGTGCCGAGGGGGCACCGGCTGCTGCTAGCAACTTCCCGGGGACCCCTGAGGCAGTGGCTGGTGCTGAGGGAAGGGCAGCGGGCAAGGAGCCGCAGGCAGCACTTGTTTGACCCATGCGTTGCCTCTGCTTGCAGGCCACACTGCCCAAGGCATTGGGACTTGAGCGCGGCAGCCAGGCGAGGCAGGGCAGCTGCCGCTGAGGCAGCAGAGCCAAGCCCCAAGCCCCTCCGCTCGGTGAGGCTTGGGAAGGGCAGAGCTGGGAGAAGCTGGTGCCCCTCAAACCTCGTTCTCCCAGCAGAGCAGAGGGCACGTAAGGCAGCGCTTTCAGCCAGTGAAAATTGCTGGCTCATGCCTTCCTTTTTCAGAGGCCTGGTTTGCGCAAGGCCAGCGGTGCTGCCTGCCCACCAGTGCCCACCCAGGCTGCGGTCGGAGGAGACCTGCTCCTTGCATTGGTCCCGACCAGAGTTCGGCACCAGAAGACACAGCCCCTGAGGGGGCACCGCAGCACACAAGTGTGGCTTGGCATGCCTGGCTCACCAGCAGAAAGGGACCATGCAGACTAAGGTGGAGTCAATCAGCCAGAACGGAGCACAGAGCAACAATACAGTTGAAAACACAAAGCCTAGCTAAGTGTGTGTGAGGTTCCCCGTGGGGAGCCCCGTGATGCTTCTGGGGAGGCCTTGGGCAGGGAGGTGCCTCCTGCCGAGGCCCCCGGCAGCTGGGATGCCGGCTGCAGGGCTTTCGGCAGCTCCAGCTTCCCTCTTCCTGCCCTGCCAGGGGTGAAGGCCAGGCTGCCTGCAGGGATGGGCTACTGCCGCCCCCAGGCCTCCTGAGGAGGGGCAGTGCAGCCCCAAAACCGCCTTGCAAAGCCGGCAGCCCTGGGCGTGGGCTGAGGTGGGTGCCAGGGTGCACGCTGGAGCGCAGACTCTGGGATCCACAGGCCTCCAAGGCCAGGGCCTGCAGGGCCAGGGCAGGGATGACGAGGCTCTGGGGCTCTGACCCTGCAAGAGAGACCGCAGGAACACCTTGTGCTGGCCCTGGGCTGAGAGCAGAGGGGAGCAGGAGGCTTCGTGGCCTCCACGCCCCAAACCAACAGCAAATTTGTGCCCAAAAGCTCTCAGAGGAGGCTTCAGTCCCGGTCAGCTGCCCGTGTCCTGCACTGATTTCGTATGCTCAAACCTTGTGATGGGCAGAAGGCAACATGCTTGTACCCCAAGGCAGCCCCCTTTAGTGGCCAAGCCAAGGACCTGCTCTTAGCATCACTGCAGGAGTAACCGTCTAATTAAAGGCTTGCAATTAGCCCACCTCCAATTAGTGCACAGCAACTCAAACAAAGGGTCTTCTTAAAGGACAAGTCTCCTTAATGCAACCTAAATGGTCCTACGTTCCCTGTGCAGGGGCGACCCTTCTACATCCCCCACCGCCAAGGCTGCGGCGCGCATGGGCATGGGCATTGGCTTCAGGGTCCCAGCTCCTTCCTCAGTGGGAGGCGGCTGCTGCTGGTGGCTTCCTCCATCGCATAGTTGGGCTGACACTATTAAGCCTGCTCCTAATAGGCTCTCTTAAGGCTAATAATGTGGCATACATAGCCAACAAATGCTAGAAGGAGTCACCAAAACTAAAGCAGCACTTTAAAATGCAACTCCTACATTTAGCATCGAGGAAATAAGCCCCTCCACCTTACTCCCAATTTGACACTCTCGGGAGAGTGCTTTAGGGGATGCTAATGCGTGTTTTGCCCTTCCTTGCTCCAACACGGGTCAGGCTCAGCACAGTGGAGAGGGAAAGACTCTGGCGGGGCGGAGGGGGTGGGGTGCGAGCTTTGTGCTCGCCCAGGGCCCTGCACTGGCCCCCTCCTCTGTCCTGCCCCTGAACATCCCAGACTACGTTGGCTACAGTCGCCTGCTCCTTGCCAGGCCTTTGTGTTGACTCTGATGAGCCTTTGGGCGTTTCATGTCACTCTAGGAGCTGGAAGAGAGCCTGCCTCATGACACGGGGTTGCAAGGAGAGCCACTGGCCGTGGAAGAGGACTGCTTGCCTGGCCTCGCTCAGGAGTCCCATCCTGCCCACCCCGGGCATCTCTCTCTTTCCTGCCCGCTGACACGGTCTTTCTCCGGAGGGAAGCAGTGAGGCTACATCTCCGCACAGTGCTGGGTGGCCTGGGGAAGGCCGGGCACATGCCAAGCGGGGAGCTGGACACAGGTCTCCAGCGAGTGCTGTCGGGGGGCTGGCACCGGTGCCTGGGGCACGTGTGCTCCAGGCACTTCCCAAATAAGCTCCACCGGTGCGGCCTCCTCTTCACCTGGATGTTGAGTTCCAGGGCCTCCTGCCACGCCTCCTCCAGCAGGAACAGGGCCTGCGCAGGCGTACTGCTTTCCTGCCCTTCAGCCTGCTCCTGGTTGCTGGGGAATGCAGGTGTGCGGGCATGTCCGGGTGTCCTGCCTCATTTCAGCAGGGTCACTTGCTCCTGCTGGTTCCTTCTGTGGCCCCCACCTGGCCTCACAGAGCCCCACATCCTGCCCGTCAACCCCAAGGGGGACGCAAGGCCCTCAGCTCACCCAAGAGAGAACCCCCAACCTCCCTCTGCTCGTCCACCCACCCGCCTCAGCATATAGCACGGCCCAAGGCCCATCCCTGGGCCCTGGCACTGTCACGGTCCCTCTCCTGACCACAGGACCCACTGGCGCTGGTGAGTGCCCAAGCAGTTAGGCCGCTGTCTTTTCTCCCACGGCCAGTGACTTGCAGGGCTGTGCAGGACCCAGGAGTCCTGCTGGCCTGTCCCTCCATAACGTACCAGGGGCAGGGAGTCGCAGAGCTGCACCTCGGAGGTGCTCTGGGGCCTAGCAAGTGCAGGGGACCGGAGGGGGCCTGGGAGCATGCCTGGGGCCACTGGCACATCAGGACAGGGCAGGAGCCCAGGAGGGAGAATCCAAGCACACGGGTAGCAGGCCCGGCCGGCCCTGCCGAGCTCCACTGGGTTGAAGAGCGGCCCAGCAGGGGCTGTGCAGGGCGGGGAAATGGGGACTGCTCCCCAGCCTCACAGCCCCAGCCTGCGGGGCTGAGGGGCTGCCCTGGCCCACAGGGCCCTGGCACACGCGTTTGCACATGGGAAGGGAGGCATCTGCACCTCCAGGCAGCAGTCAGCGGCTGGCAGGGTAGGGAGACTACGGGCCCTGCGGCAGATGAGCAGAGCCCGTGGGAGCACAAGGAGCAGCCGAGGGCTGACGGAGGCCCAGGGACAAGCACGGCTCATCCCAGCTTTGCCTGCCTGGAGAGCCCTGCAGCTGCAGCAAAAAGCCAGGCATCTGCGCTCCCAGGTGGCCGGCCGCACCGCTCCACCCCACAGCAACTCCCTCCTTTGCCCTTCACCCTTCCCCATGCAACCCTGAGAAGGGCTCCAGCGTCCCTGCACACCAGCCCTCAGAGCACCCCTGGGGCTGTGGGCACGTCAGGTGCAGCTGTGTCCTGGCCACCATGGTGTGCACCGTGCAGTGTCTCTGTGTGTGTGGAGAGCGCGGGCGCGTGTGCGGATGCGTGTGCAGCGTCAATGGTGTGCCGGGCTGGCGCACGAGCACTGTGCAGGTGCAGGCCTGGCTGTGCGGGAGGGTCTTGGTGAGTGAGAGGTGTGAGCTGGGTGCGTAGCCGTCCTGTGGAGGGTAATGAAGGAAGGGGCATGTGTCTGTGCGTGTGTCTGTGCGCTGTGCTGAGAACGGGTTAGGCGGTGGTGTGCATGCACGTGCACTCTGTGGCGCACGTGCCTGCATGCTGCGGCCCGTGTGTGGGCGATATTCTGTTCAGGCTCTACAAAATAACTGGAGGAGCACATGGGTTTGTACAGCTCTTCCTTTCATCTTTCAGGAGCACGCTTCCAGACTTCGCCGCAATAGTCACGTTTCCTCTGCACCACCAGCAAGTCCTGGTCCCTTTCCCTTTGAGCCTGGAGAGTCATCCGCTGCCCAGGGCTAGGGCATGGAAAAGGAACCGTTTGGTTTCAGGCACAGGCAGAAGGGCACGGAAATGCTGCAGGCCTAGCGCAGGGCACATCTTCTGGCCTCTGCCTCTGCTGGCATTCCTATGCTTTCTCGGATGGGCGAGGGGCCCCCTGGGGTGCGAGGCAAGGACATGACCACATGACTACCACGGGCAGGTAATCAGCCTGCACAGGAGTCAGGCGCGGGATGAGACTTTGGCCCAAACTGGCATCAAAGCACAGGGCAAGGCCTCCACGTGTGGAGACTTGGAGAGGCAAGGACGGAGCGTGCCTTTGGAAAAGGGAGAGCCAAAGCGTCGCTCCAGGAATCCTGTCACCTTGGGTCGCCCCCGTGTTCTGGTCCCACCTGGGAATCCTACCCCCTGAGAGCCCAACACCTGCCCCTGGGCTGGAAGGCTGCCTGCTCCCAGGCCACAGCCTCCAAAGCCTGTTGCTCTCCCTCGACGGGTGCCAGCAAAAGACCCCCCCCCTCCCCTCCTCTGGGCTCCTCCTGGGTGTGGAAGGAAGGCCAGTGCAGGGGAAGGCAAAACAGCACCCCCAGCTGGAGAAATTTACCAGAGGAAGCGCTTCTCTTGGGAATTCCTCTGCCGATTCAGCTCTACCCTCTGCTTCCACTCTTCCCGACGCGCTTGGTAAGTCTCCAAGACTTGCAGGGTGTGGCTTGCTCGTACAGAAAGCTGCCTGCAAGAGCAGGGAAAAAGTTCCCTCTCCCCTTCTGGCTGAGGCCCTCCTGCCTCTCCCCTCCACCAGCCCCTGCACACCCGCTCCCGCTGGCGGTGCCCGCAGCCTTCAACTTGCCCCATGCAGCTTGGGGCTGCCTGGCATCGGGGCCTTGCCCAAGGCATTGCCACGTCAACAGAAATCAGGGGACACCATACCCAGCCCCATGGCTCAGGAAATGCGCTTCCTCACACCTCGGACAGGTGCTGCCACTGCACCTTTCCAGGCCGGGGCTGGGGCCGGGGCCCGGGCCCGGGCCCGGGCACACTTACTCTTTGTGCAGCCGCGGCAGTCTCTCGGGCTTCCTCTTCTCTGCTCGGGGCACGAAGGCAGCAGTGCTCGCCTCTTTCCCAAGCGGGGGCCCTGGTGAGGCTGGCCGAACCTCCGGCAGTGGTTCAGCATGCCGCCAAGCCTGCATTGGCGCCAGAGGACAACTCTGAAGCTGCTTCTCACCTCCCTCACATGCTCTCAACTCTCAGCACGGGGAGAAGCCAGCCACTACAGGGCCTGTGCGTCCCCCCAGCACACTTGTGTCTGCTTTGCCCTCAGAAAGCCCCATGAGGAGCACAGCGCCAGGCAGGGACCCTGCACTCGTAGCCTGGCCACGCTTCACCACACTTCCCTGCTGGCCCCTCTGCTTACCTGTGCTGCCTTGTGCTGATGCCCGCAAGCAGGAATTGCAGTTCGAGGTCTGCCTTGAGCAGGTCCTTCCTGCTTGCCGTCCTCTTCCGCCTTAGAGGAGCTCTCCCGAATTGTCTGCAGCCGGCTAAAAACACACAAGCCGCGTGAGCTGATTGGAGTTCCGGGTGAGGCTGTTCTGCATCTTGCGCTCACAAGCGGCTCGGGGCCAGCCTCTGCAGCACAAGGCAGTTCTGCTGGAGCATTTGGTGTAGCTGAGTCCTTGCGTTCATGTCAACAGTGAGGAAAGAAAGCCTTGAGCTGCAGCACTGGCAGCGGGCCCAGGAGGCCCTAAGGAAAGCTCGGGATGCCCCGGTGTGGGCCCTCTCTGGGTGGCACAAGGGGAAAACCAATGCCGTTTGCAGCACCCAGAGCCTGCAGAGACCACTAGCCACCTCCTGCCAAAGGCACTGAAGTCAGGGACGTGCTCAGAAAGACTCTGTTTTGGGGTGAAACGGGACTATTAGTGGGGGAGCCACTGTCGGGGAAGGAGGAAGTGTACTAGGCACACAAGCAAGCCCGGCATGTAGTTCTCTCTGGTATGTAGTTCTCTCTGGCACTCCTCCTGTGCCAGACAACCGCCACACCCCTGCCCCTGCCACCCCAGCCCAACAACCTTCGGAAGAAATTCACAGGCATTACGTCCAACCTAAAAAGCAGGGAAAACAGACCCTACTCTCTGCTGCTGGGGCAGGGGCTTCTGACTTTCACATTCCTCTGAGAAGTGCTCTCATTCCCACTGCAACCAAAGGAGGGCCCTTCACATCCATAGGGGAGCAGAAAAACACCCGCCACTGCTGCAGTACTTCTTGCATCAACGCCAGTCCCTGGGACACCACTTGACAACCTCACAGACTTCATACCCACAGAGCGTACAGAAACAGAAACAGCTCCCTCCCTCCCAGAAGCCCAAAAGCACACGGCCACCCGCATGCTTTGCTCCAAGAGCCTCACCTGGCAGCTGGCTTGTTTCCCCTGCTTTCCCATGCCTTTCCTCCCTTCCAGCTGGCCCCAGAGAACGGGGGTGGAGAAAGCCTTTCTCGAGACAGGAGGCGCCCACCACAAGCACTGCCTGGAAGTAGCAAGGCAGAGGAGGCTCCTCAGCAAGCATCGTTCTTTGTCACCATTTGAACAAGAAGGACAGGCAGCTGTGCTCCAGCATCGGACCAAAGAGCCCAATTCCCTTGGAGCTTTGCTCCCAAGCAGGTCTTAGGCCCTTGCTGGCGCACGATCGCGTCCAGCCTTTCCTTTCTGCAGGGCAGTCTTCTGCCCTAGAGTTCTGTGCTGCTTCTACTGCTTTCTCTAGCCCTTAGGCTTCAAAAAGGGGACATGGCTGGCAGGTCCTGGGGACCTCATGCTACTCTCTCCTTTGGCGTGGCTGCAGGCTGGAGGGCAGAGTGTCACACGAGAAGGGGAACAGATTCCTGCCCATCTCTAAGGCGCTCACATGCACAGACTTGCAAGCTAGAGCAGGGCCCCGAGTGCCAGGGCAAAGTGCCCCTCAGCAGTGGCAGCTGCAGTTGGAGCTGCACAACTGCCCCGAGAGCCCCTTCCAGGAGGAGTGCCCCCAGATCTGTCGTGATGAGCAAAGAGAGGCACAGGAGAAGCAGGCCACTAGGCCAGGCACGGCATGTTAAGCTTGCCTCCAGCCCCTCCGCTGCACAGGACAAAAGGAAAACAAACACACCTCTCTCACCAGCCAGCTGGCACTTTACCTTTTCCCTCAGTCTGCTTGTTCTGCTCCCTGTCTTTTGCCGGCCCGCCTTTGGCAGCCTCCCGACACCCTCCGGAGGAAGATGCTGGTCGCACAGGCACAGGCGTGATGACCTCACCCTCACTCCTGGAAACAAGAAAGGGACGAGAGAGACGCTGACAGCAGAGCCTTGCAGAAACCTCCTCTACATGCTTGCCCTCCATCTAGAAAGAGAAAGTCACCAAAAGACTTGTTGGCCGCCCTTCACGTTGCAGTCGGACAGAGTCTACGCAAGAAACAACCCCTTCAAAGAACTCCAAGAGCACAAGGTCACCCTCAGCCTTTTCTCCAAGAGCCTCACCTGGCAGGCAACTTCCTTCCTTTGCTTTTCCACTCCTCCTGCTTTCTCCCCCCAGCACCAGGTGACGCAGGTGGCAAAGGCCTTTCTTGAGCAAGCAGGCACGCAGCAGGAGCACTCCCTGCAGGCAGGAAAGGAGAAGGCTCTGCAGAAAGCGTCTTTGGGAGCACTTGGTCCAGAAGGACAGGCAGATCTGCTCCAGCACCGCATCAAACAGCCTGATCCCCCGGGAGCCGCGCTCTCTAAGAGCTCTTGCTCCCTAGCACGTCCTTGGCACACCTTAGCAGCCTCTTAGCAGTCCACCTTAGCAGCCTCTTAGCAGTCCTCTCCAGGCAATCTTGCTCCCCACCTTCACACGCCCGGCATCCGCCAGAGAGGCAGACCCCCTCCAGCGCTGACACCTCGGGCCCAAATGTCCTAAAGCGAAAGAGGAGCTTGCGCCGGCCACCAGGGCGCAGCACCCCGGGGCAAAACTCTCCCAGGCAGCACATCCTGACCAGGGCTCCAACCACCTACCTACTGCCGAGGACCAACGGAACAAACACGCGCACACACACAAACACACGCCCGCCTGCACACCCTCCTCTCGCTCGCCAGTCACCTGTGGCCTGACCTTTTCCGTCCGCCCGCTCTTCCTCTTTCGGGCGTGTCCGGGATCCCTTGCAGGAAGAGGCCACTTGCTGCTTCTCACGGGGAAGCTTCAACTCAAATCTGGAAATGACAAGACGCCACGGTGAAGAGAAGGCACCACTTCCCCTTTGCCTCCTGCCAGCCTTGTACTCAGAAAGAAGGCCTTTCGGGGCACGTGGGGCCCTCCAGGCTCACCCAAGACATGCTTAGGTCACAAACACAGGCCCTGTATGGATCGGGTGCCTTCCACACGATGCCTTTCCTCGGCCAGCCACACACAGCACATTCGGGAACCTTGGCTTTTGGAAGCCTCACCCACAAGAAAGAGACCAGTCACAGGAAAATGTGGCCCCCATTCCTCTCTAGGCCTAAGATTGGTTAGCAGTGCCAAACACCGCCACTATTGCCTGTTCCACCCTGGGGAGACCCCCAGAGTCCCAAGTACTTGCAGACAGCAAGCTAGGAAAGAGTTGCTCCGCAGCAAGTCCTTCCTGAGGAGACAAGCTCCAGCAGGACGCTGCTACCAAGCACGAGCTGAGAAGCAAACGTACCGTGGCAACATGAAGACGCTTCTGGGACCCATGCGGAAAGCCGCGCTCCTTCTTCCTTTTACCACCAGGTGTCTCGTCCCTGGCGTCTGAAACAGACACCGAGGTACGTGAGAGCGTGCCAGCGCCATTACTGCCTTGCTCCTAAAGGCAGCAAATCTTTCTTGGGCTCAGGGAAGATGCTGCCCCTGGGACACCCTGAAACAAAGCTGTCTTTCCAAATACTAGCCCTCAACGAGGAAAGCAGAAGATGCCCAGCTCAGAGTGCAGAAGGAGGAACACCGTTGCCAGGCGCTTTGCAAGGGCGAGACTCAAGACGGTCAAGGAGGACGCTCCTTCTCTCTGCCTGCAGACATCAGGCACAGGAGAAGGCGTGTGGTTCGCCAGGGTTTCTGCAGGCTGGCGTTTGCCTCTGGAAGGTCTTGCTCTGCCCCTTCTTGGAAAGACAACTCCTGGCTCAGGCATGCTCTTAGCCCCACAGTGTCTCCAAGCATTCACATGCTTGCATCCATCGCGTGGAAGAGCAGAAAGAGCCGGCCCTTGCTCGGCCTCTGCCCGGTGGCTAAGACCTGCGGGTGCCAACTCCCTCATGGGGGTGCAAGCAGCTGGGCAGGGCCTGATGAGGGATCTTTGGGAACACAGCCTGACCCAAAGGCCCTGGCCCTGGCCCTGGCCCTGGCCCAGAGAACACGCTGGGCAGAGCCCCCCAAGACAGCAGCAGAGAGAAGGAAGAGACAGGCCCGGGAACCAGTGGCTGGGCTACAGCCTTCTTGCATCTCTCTGAGCAAATCTGCTGGCCCTCTGCAGGAGCGAGCCCTTCAGCTCTGACTGCTTTCACATCGCAGCTGCCTAAGGACACCTGGCAGCTTGCGCTCAAGGACAGGGCCCCACGAGAGAGCTGGGGAAGGGCGTTGGGCTGGCGCAAGGAGACATGCCAAGCAGCGGGCGGATGCACGCGTGGCCCAGAAGAGCCTCGCTCATGCCACAAGGGCCTCCAGGGGCCCTGGGAAGGCCTGATTAGCGCCAGAGTCATCGACTTACCCCCAGCAGAGCTTCTAGCAGCTTTCCAGTGCCATCCATGCTGAGGAGGAAGTCGTCATAAAACCTCATTGTCACTTCCTTCTTCCGAACAGAAAGAATGCCAATGCCCTTGAAGACAAAGTCCACGTCCTGTCTTTTTGACATGGCCCAGAAGAACGCCATCGCGGTCTCATGTATGGAACACTGCACCGTTGTCAAAGGCATGCGGGCACACACGGAGAGATTCTTGTACTGCAGAGGGACTATTCTTACGTCACCTAGACCGCAGCAAAAGACGAACAACGTCACCTCGGCAGCAGGCTCCAAGAACAAGGGGACAAGACTTTCTGGCAAGACGCTGCTGCTACAGAGCAGGCTCTTGAATCCCCTGCTGCAGCGCCTAGGAGCGGTTTATGGAGTCCCTCCTGGGAAGAGGCAGAGCACTCTGCAAACTCACGGGCTCAGGGGGGCAGCAGTCATTTGGCCAGGGCAGGAAGCAAAAGAAGAAAACTAACCATCCCGTAGGAACCCTTGACCGGAGGGCAGGACAAGGCGGGCAGATGGGTGCAGGGCCCACGACAAAGGGCCCGGCGCCACGCCATTGTGCCCTCTGGCTAAGCCGATGCCACGTCGATAGATACAAGGGCGAAGCAAAGTGCAAGGACGGCACCGCCGCCCGTAAGGACCATTCGGCCCCTCTGGCCCTTGGTAGCCAGCAAAAGTCTCCCTGCGCTGCTGGGGCCAGCGGCCTATCCCTCCCACGCACCCCGCTGCAGGCGTATTACTAGCAAAGCACACCCGGGGGCCCCTCTGAGCACCTGCTCCTGGCTGGCCTGTCCAGCTCAAACAAGCCAAAGTTGCTCTCAGGCCACTTTGAGGCGTTCAGCCACGTCTTCAGAGCAGTTGGCCTGCCCCTCAAGCTTGGGGCAAGGGCAGGCAAAGGTTTTTAACCTGTCTTCTTACCAGGAATGTCTTCTTGAGCGCCCCTGGCCTGGTATTCCTGGGCAACAACCTCCGAAATACGAAACATGGGTCTCCGAACGATCGAAAGCTCCCCGTTCACGGAGCACTCGGAGTGCTTCAGAACATAGAACACCCCCACTCCTAGTATCTTGACACCCTGAGAACAGCAGCAAAGAGGGAGAGAAGGAACAAGCATCAGTAGCCTGGAGACACAAAAACTGTCCGATGGCTTGCCAGAGCGTGGGGGCTGCTGCTCTGCGCCCTGCCCACCCCTAGCATGCCGAGGGCAAGATGGGCCACTTGGGAAAGCTTTGGAGAGAAAGCACGTACTCCAGACCTTTCTTTCCTCTTGCTCCTCTGCTCTCCTCAAAAATCTCTTTGCACAAGCAACAGCAGAGACAACATTCCTCCCCTCCATACAGGTGGGGGGAGGGGGTGGCAGGGAGGGGAGCAGGGGGCATTTCCAACAGTGGGCACCAAGTCCTTGGCACTCTGTGGCACAGGGATGTCAGGGCCAGGCAAACCGCCAGCATTTCAGGAGGGGAGGAACAGGACACAAGACCCACCTTGTTCTCTGCCAAGCGCTCTAGAATGTATTCTGAGACGCTGTCCCAAATGCTAACAATCTCTGGAAAGCAAGGCAAAGAGGTATCATGCGCCAAGTCGGCAAGCTCACTACCTTTCAGCACCCCGCTCCCCAGGCAGGTGGCAAGTGCAGGTGAGATGAAACGTACCGCCACCCCAAGCCAAAACACGCAAGGCGCTCCCCAGGACGGCCCTTCCGGACCTCAGCCGCAAGGACACTGCAGGGACGCCTCCGCCCACTTCTAAGCAAGGCTCCTGTCCTTTCAGGTGGCCATGCCAAAGGGCGACCCACCCGCTCGGGAAACGGGGACTAGGTTCCCACAGCAGCGAGAAGACCGTGCAGTGCCTACCCACAGGAGTCACCCACGCTCAGGGCAGCCCCAGCTGCCTCCCCTGCAGGGACCATTTTCACCTCCATTCAACGCCTGCACACACACACGCTCTGCACGGCCACCCGAGCAGCCCCAGCCCTTTCAGCCAGCTGCCAGCTCAGGGCACGCAATCCCCACTGCGAGGCAACCCACGGCTTCTGCCTGCACGTGCCCTGGAAGGCACGGGCAGAGGAAGCTCCTCAGGACAACGAGCCAGCCGGCCCGGCTGCCAAACTCACCCCTGGGCTGCCAACGGTCGAGCGGCCTGCTCTCCCGTGCCACCCACTCGCCCTGCCCAGCCCTCCCCTACAGAGCCCAGCGCTTCCATTGCCTGTCTCGCAGCTCATACCGTCTACAGCCTTACCGTAACGGTTGAGATTCCTGAGCGTTGGAAACATGTCATGCCACAGTTTCACCATCTTCGCACCCCCTCGCGCTCAATGGGGCCCTGTAGCAGGAGGGTGACGAGGAAACTTCTCCTCCCAGGAGCCGCCTCCGCCTCCTCCTCTGCACTTCCCCAGGTAGGCTCCAGCGCTGTCGCGCGGCCTCCCTTCGCCCTCTCGGTGCGCTGCAAAGCAGCTCCTCCAGAGAAGAGCGCTGGCGAGAGCAGCCCCAGCACCTGCACGTGCCAAGGCCTCGCAGGGAAGTGTGGGCAGGGCTCGGGGGCCCCGTGGCGGGAGGGGAGCTGTGACTGTGATGCGGCATGTCCCACTGTGAGCCCAGCCCGTGTCACCAAGGGGCTCACAGGCACCCTTACCGTCCAAAGCATTTCTCTTGGGCCCACAGGAGGGGCAATTTCACAGCCCCAGAGCAGCCAGACCGCAAAGGGGTTTCAGCAGGTCTCCGCTCTGACCTCCTGCTGCAAGTGCGGCTGACCAGAGCAGACTTCCCAGGCCCGGGCGCCACTGAGGGGCCACTGGCTCCATGGATTCCCCCACCACCCCGGGCCCCTGGGCCAGTGCTCCACCACCCTTAGGCTACAGCGCTTTTCCCCGTCTCTCATGGCAATTGCCCCCACTGCCACTACTGCCATTGCCCATCCTCCCGGCCCCCCCCACCCGGCACCTCTGGGAAGGCTCTGCCTCCACCCTCTCACCCCCCTCCCGTTAGGCCCCTGCCGCCTGATCCTCTTGCGCCTTCTCTTCTCCCGGCTCAACAGCCCCACGCCCTCAGCCTCTCCTCGCACTGCTGGGCTCCAGCTGCCCACCAGCTCCCAGCCCGCCCCACAACGAACGGCTCCTCCAGGGCCACGCTCCCTTCCTGGTGTCCCTGCCCCCCTGCAGCTCCCCCACGGGCCACAGTCCCCTCAGAGGCGCACCTCCTCTGGCATGAAGCGCCTCCTTCCAAAAGTACCTCTCCAGCCATGTCCCCAGCAACGGCTCCTTGCACGGCTCGCCTTCGCTTCCTTCTGCTTTTCTCCAGAAACACGCCTCTGCACCCTTCTCCTCACGAGTGCCCCTTCGTGTGGCCTCCTGTGGCTCCACGGAGGCCGCCCCCAGCTGCGGGATCTGCGGCCCTGCCGCCGCATGCCCCAGGCAGGGGCCGGGCCTCGGTGCCCCGCTCCTCCCTCCCTCCCTCCCTCCCTGCCTGCCTGCCTGCCTGCCTGCCTGCCCGCCCGCTGCCCCAGCGTTGGGGGAAAGCCTTGCCCGGGCCCTGGGCGGCGCTGCGGGCTCCCTGCTGTGCCCAGAGCCCCCGGCCCCGCACGGGCAGCCCCGAGCAGCACGCCCAGGTGGCACTGCTTGCTGCGCAGTAAGGACTGGTGCCAGGGACTGTCGGGGATGGGGGAGGCCCCACTGCCCGCGGGGAGGCGGGAGGCAGGCAGCGTTGAGCCGGGGCCCGGCAGCCCACCGGGAGCTGGTGGGGGTGTGGGGCAGAGCCATAGCAAGGGAAGGGGCCAGAGTGCAGGAGGCAATCCCAGGTGCCCCTTCCCCGAGCAGAGGGGCCTGGGAGAAGGCAGGGGGTCAGGGCCGGGCCGGGGGCTGGTGGCCGGGTGCTTGGCAGCGCCATGCTGACCTGCTCATGCCAGAGCATGGCTGCTTTGCGCCGATTGCAGGCAGTGTCCCCCCGCGGAGGAGCTGGCCCCTGCTGGCTTCCCCTTGGGCCATGCAGCTGCCTGCCAGTGCTCAAGGTCCCGCCGGGGCTCCAGCGACGCTGGGAGAGGTGCCGAGGGGGCACCGGCTGCTGCTAGCAACTTCCCGGGGACCCCTGAGGCAGTGGCTGGTGCTGAGGGAAGGGCAGCGGGCAAGGAGCCGCAGGCAGCACTTGTTTGACCCATGCGTTGCCTCTGCTTGCAGGCCACACTGCCCAAGGCATTGGGACTTGAGCGCGGCAGCCAGGCGAGGCAGGGCAGCTGCCGCTGAGGCAGCAGAGCCAAGCCCCAAGCCCCTCCGCTCGGTGAGGCTTGGGAAGGGCAGAGCTGGGAGAAGCTGGTGCCCCTCAAACCTCGTTCTCCCAGCAGAGCAGAGGGCACGTAAGGCAGCGCTTTCAGCCAGTGAAAATTGCTGGCTCATGCCTTCCTTTTTCAGAGGCCTGGTTTGCGCAAGGCCAGCGGTGCTGCCTGCCCACCAGTGCCCACCCAGGCTGCGGTCGGAGGAGACCTGCTCCTTGCATTGGTCCCGACCAGAGTTCGGCACCAGAAGACACAGCCCCTGAGGGGGCACCGCAGCACACAAGTGTGGCTTGGCATGCCTGGCTCACCAGCAGAAAGGGACCATGCAGACTAAGGTGGAGTCAATCAGCCAGAACGGAGCACAGAGCAACAATACAGTTGAAAACACAAAGCCTAGCTAAGTGTGTGTGAGGTTCCCCGTGGGGAGCCCCGTGATGCTTCTGGGGAGGCCTTGGGCAGGGAGGTGCCTCCTGCCGAGGCCCCCGGCAGCTGGGATGCCGGCTGCAGGGCTTTCGGCAGCTCCAGCTTCCCTCTTCCTGCCCTGCCAGGGGTGAAGGCCAGGCTGCCTGCAGGGATGGGCTACTGCCGCCCCCAGGCCTCCTGAGGAGGGGCAGTGCAGCCCCAAAACCGCCTTGCAAAGCCGGCAGCCCTGGGCGTGGGCTGAGGTGGGTGCCAGGGTGCACGCTGGAGCGCAGACTCTGGGATCCACAGGCCTCCAAGGCCAGGGCCTGCAGGGCCAGGGCAGGGATGACGAGGCTCTGGGGCTCTGACCCTGCAAGAGAGACCGCAGGAACACCTTGTGCTGGCCCTGGGCTGAGAGCAGAGGGGAGCAGGAGGCTTCGTGGCCTCCACGCCCCAAACCAACAGCAAATTTGTGCCCAAAAGCTCTCAGAGGAGGCTTCAGTCCCGGTCAGCTGCCCGTGTCCTGCACTGATTTCGTATGCTCAAACCTTGTGATGGGCAGAAGGCAACATGCTTGTACCCCAAGGCAGCCCCCTTTAGTGGCCAAGCCAAGGACCTGCTCTTAGCATCACTGCAGGAGTAACCGTCTAATTAAAGGCTTGCAATTAGCCCACCTCCAATTAGTGCACAGCAACTCAAACAAAGGGTCTTCTTAAAGGACAAGTCTCCTTAATGCAACCTAAATGGTCCTACGTTCCCTGTGCAGGGGCGACCCTTCTACATCCCCCACCGCCAAGGCTGCGGCGCGCATGGGCATGGGCATTGGCTTCAGGGTCCCAGCTCCTTCCTCAGTGGGAGGCGGCTGCTGCTGGTGGCTTCCTCCATCGCATAGTTGGGCTGACACTATTAAGCCTGCTCCTAATAGGCTCTCTTAAGGCTAATAATGTGGCATACATAGCCAACAAATGCTAGAAGGAGTCACCAAAACTAAAGCAGCACTTTAAAATGCAACTCCTACATTTAGCATCGAGGAAATAAGCCCCTCCACCTTACTCCCAATTTGACACTCTCGGGAGAGTGCTTTAGGGGATGCTAATGCGTGTTTTGCCCTTCCTTGCTCCAACACGGGTCAGGCTCAGCACAGTGGAGAGGGAAAGACTCTGGCGGGGCGGAGGGGGTGGGGTGCGAGCTTTGTGCTCGCCCAGGGCCCTGCACTGGCCCCCTCCTCTGTCCTGCCCCTGAACATCCCAGACTACGTTGGCTACAGTCGCCTGCTCCTTGCCAGGCCTTTGTGTTGACTCTGATGAGCCTTTGGGCGTTTCATGTCACTCTAGGAGCTGGAAGAGAGCCTGCCTCATGACACGGGGTTGCAAGGAGAGCCACTGGCCGTGGAAGAGGACTGCTTGCCTGGCCTCGCTCAGGAGTCCCATCCTGCCCACCCCGGGCATCTCTCTCTTTCCTGCCCGCTGACACGGTCTTTCTCCGGAGGGAAGCAGTGAGGCTACATCTCCGCACAGTGCTGGGTGGCCTGGGGAAGGCCGGGCACATGCCAAGCGGGGAGCTGGACACAGGTCTCCAGCGAGTGCTGTCGGGGGGCTGGCACCGGTGCCTGGGGCACGTGTGCTCCAGGCACTTCCCAAATAAGCTCCACTGGTGCGGCCTCCTCTTCACCTGGATGTTGAGTTCCAGGGCCTCCTGCCACGCCTCCTCCAGCAGGAACAGGGCCTGCGCAGGCGTACTGCTTTCCTGCCCTTCAGCCTGCTCCTGGTTGCTGGGGAATGCAGGTGTGCGGGCATGTCCGGGTGTCCTGCCTCATTTCAGCAGGGTCACTTGCTCCTGCTGGTTCCTTCTGTGGCCCCCACCTGGCCTCACAGAGCCCCACATCCTGCCCGTCAACCCCAAGGGGGACGCAAGGCCCTCAGCTCACCCAAGAGAGAACCCCCAACCTCCCTCTGCTCGTCCACCCACCCGCCTCAGCATATAGCACGGCCCAAGGCCCATCCCTGGGCCCTGGCACTGTCACGGTCCCTCTCCTGACCACAGGACCCACTGGCGCTGGTGAGTGCCCAAGCAGTTAGGCCGCTGTCTTTTCTCCCACGGCCAGTGACTTGCAGGGCTGTGCAGGACCCAGGAGTCCTGCTGGCCTGTCCCTCCATAACGTACCAGGGGCAGGGAGTCGCAGAGCTGCACCTCGGAGGTGCTCTGGGGCCTAGCAAGTGCAGGGGACCGGAGGGGGCCTGGGAGCATGCCTGGGGCCACTGGCACATCAGGACAGGGCAGGAGCCCAGGAGGGAGAATCCAAGCACACAGGTAGCAGGCCCGGCCGGCCCTGCCGAGCTCCACTGGGTTGAAGAGCGGCCCAGCAGGGGCTGTGCAGGGCGGGGAAATGGGGACTGCTCCCCAGCCTCACAGCCCCAGCCTGCGGGGCTGAGGGGCTGCCCTGGCCCACAGGGCCCTGGCACACGCGTTTGCACATGGGAAGGGAGGCATCTGCACCTCCAGGCAGCAGTCAGCGGCTGGCAGGGTAGGGAGACTACGGGCCCTGCGGCAGATGAGCAGAGCCCGTGGGAGCACAAGGAGCAGCCGAGGGCTGACGGAGGCCCAGGGACAAGCACGGCTCATCCCAGCTTTGCCTGCCTGGAGAGCCCTGCAGCTGCAGCAAAAAGCCAGGCATCTGCGCTCCCAGGTGGCCGGCCGCACCGCTCCACCCCACAGCAACTCCCTCCTTTGCCCTTCACCCTTCCCCATGCAACCCTGAGAAGGGCTCCAGCGTCCCTGCACACCAGCCCTCAGAGCACCCCTGGGGCTGTGGGCACGTCAGGTGCAGCTGTGTCCTGGCCACCATGGTGTGCACCGTGCAGTGTCTCTGTGCGTGTGGAGAGCGCGGGCGCGTGTGCGGATGCGTGTGCAGCGTCAATGGTGTGCCGGGCTGGCGCACGAGCACTGTGCAGGTGCAGGCCTGGCTGTGCGGGAGGGTCTTGGTGAGTGAGAGGTGTGAGCTGGGTGCGTAGCCGTCCTGTGGAGGGTAATGAAGGAAGGGGCATGTGTCTGTGCGTGTGTCTGTGCGCTGTGCTGAGAACGGGTTAGGCGGTGGTGTGCATGCACGTGCACTCTGTGGCGCACGTGCCTGCATGCTGCGGCCCGTGTGTGGGCGATATTCTGTTCAGGCTCTACAAAATAACTGGAGGAGCACATGGGTTTGTACAGCTCTTCCTTTCATCTTTCAGGAGCACGCTTCCAGACTTCGCCGCAATAGTCACGTTTCCTCTGCACCACCAGCAAGTCCTGGTCCCTTTCCCTTTGAGCCTGGAGAGTCATCCGCTGCCCAGGGCTAGGGCATGGAAAAGGAACCGTTTGGTTTCAGGCACAGGCAGAAGGGCACGGAAATGCTGCAGGCCTAGCGCAGGGCACATCTTCTGGCCTCTGCCTCTGCTGGCATTCCTATGCTTTCTCGGATGGGCGAGGGGCCCCCTGGGGTGCGAGGCAAGGACATGACCACATGACTACCACGGGCAGGTAATCAGCCTGCACAGGAGTCAGGCGCGGGATGAGACTTTGGCCCAAACTGGCATCAAAGCACAGGGCAAGGCCTCCACGTGTGGAGACTTGGGGAGGCAAGGACGGAGCGTGCCTTTGGAAAAGGGAGAGCCAAAGCGTCGCTCCAGGAATCCTGTCACCTTGGGTCGCCCCCGTGTTCTGGTCCCACCTGGGAATCCTACCCCCTGAGAGCCCAACACCTGCCCCTGGGCTGGAAGGCTGCCTGCTCCCAGGCCACAGCCTCCAAAGCCTGTTGCTCTCCCTCGACGGGTGCCAGCAAAAGACCCCCCCCCCTCCCCTCCTCTGGGCTCCTCCTGGGTGTGGAAGGAAGGCCAGTGCAGGGGAAGGCAAAACAGCACCCCCAGCTGGAGAAATTTACCAGAGGAAGCGCTTCTCTTGGGAATTCCTCTGCCGATTCAGCTCTACCCTCTGCTTCCACTCTTCCCGACGCGCTTGGTAAGTCTCCAAGACTTGCAGGGTGTGGCTTGCTCGTACAGAAAGCTGCCTGCAAGAGCAGGGAAAAAGTTCCCTCTCCCCTTCTGGCTGAGGCCCTCCTGCCTCTCCCCTCCACCAGCCCCTGCACACCCGCTCCCGCTGGCGGTGCCCGCAGCCTTCAACTTGCCCCATGCAGCTTGGGGCTGCCTGGCATCGGGGCCTTGCCCAAGGCATTGCCACGTCAACAGAAATCAGGGGACACCATACCCAGCCCCATGGCTCAGGAAATGCGCTTCCTCACACCTCGGACAGGTGCTGCCACTGCACCTTTCCAGGCCGGGGCTGGGGCCGGGGCCGGGGCCCGGGCCCGGGCACACTTACTCTTTGTGCAGCCGCGGCAGTCTCTCGGGCTTCCTCTTCTCTGCTCGGGGCACGAAGGCAGCAGTGCTCGCCTCTTTCCCAAGCGGGGGCCCTGGTGAGGCTGGCCGAACCTCCGGCAGTGGTTCAGCATGCCGCCAAGCCTGCATTGGCGCCAGAGGACAACTCTGAAGCTGCTTCTCACCTCCCTCACGTGCTCTCAACTCTCAGCACGGGGAGAAGCCAGCCACTACAGGGCCTGTGCGTCCCCCCAGCACACTTGTGTCTGCTTTGCCCTCAGAAAGCCCCATGAGGAGCACAGCGCCAGGCAGGGACCCTGCACTCGTAGCCTGGCCACGCTTCACCACACTTCCCTGCTGGCCCCTCTGCTTACCTGTGCTGCCTTGTGCTGATGCCCGCAAGCAGGAATTGCAGTTCGAGGTCTGCCTTGAGCAGGTCCTTCCTGCTTGCCGTCCTCTTCCGCCTTAGAGGAGCTCTCCCGAATTGTCTGCAGCCGGCTAAAAATACACAAGCCGCGTGAGCTGATTGGAGTTCCGGGTGAGGCTGTTCTGCATCTTGCGCTCACAAGCGGCTCGGGGCCAGCCTCTGCAGCACAAGGCAGTTCTGCTGGAGCATTTGGTGTAGCTGAGTCCTTGCGTTCATGTCAACAGTGAGGAAAGAAAGCCTTGAGCTGCAGCACTGGCAGCGGGCCCAGGAGGCCCTAAGGAAAGCTCGGGATGCCCCGGTGTGGGCCCTCTCTGGGTGGCACAAGGGGAAAACCAATGCCGTTTGCAGCACCCAGAGCCTGCAGAGACCACTAGCCACCTCCTGCCAAAGGCACTGAAGTCAGGGACGTGCTCAGAAAGACTCTGTTTTGGGGTGAAACGGGACTATTAGTGGGGGAGCCACTGTCGGGGAAGGAGGAAGTGTACTAGGCACACAAGCAAGCCCGGCATGTAGTTCTCTCTGGTATGTAGTTCTCTCTGGCACTCCTCCTGTGCCAGACAACCGCCACACCCCTGCCCCTGCCACCCCAGCCCAACAACCTTCGGAAGAAATTCACAGGCATTACGTCCAACCTAAAAAGCAGGGAAAACAGACCCTACTCTCTGCTGCTGGGGCAGGGGCTTCTGACTTTCACATTCCTCTGAGAAGTGCTCTCATTCCCACTGCAACCAAAGGAGGGCCCTTCACATCCATAGGGGAGCAGAAAAACACCCGCCACTGCTGCAGTACTTCTTGCATCAACGCCAGTCCCTGGGACACCACTTGACAACCTCACAGACTTCATACCCACAGAGCGTACAGAAACAGAAACAGCTCCCTCCCTCCCAGAAGCCCAAAAGCACACGGCCACCCGCATGCTTTGCTCCAAGAGCCTCACCTGGCAGCTGGCTTGTTTCCCCTGCTTTCCCATGCCTTTCCTCCCTTCCAGCTGGCCCCAGAGAACGGGGGTGGAGAAAGCCTTTCTCGAGACAGGAGGCGCCCACCACAAGCACTGCCTGGAAGTAGCAAGGCAGAGGAGGCTCCTCAGCAAGCATCGTTCTTTGTCACCATTTGAACAAGAAGGACAGGCAGCTGTGCTCCAGCATCGGACCAAAGAGCCCAATTCCCTTGGAGCTTTGCTCCCAAGCAGGTCTTAGGCCCTTGCTGGCGCACGATCGCGTCCAGCCTTTCCTTTCTGCAGGGCAGTCTTCTGCCCTAGAGTTCTGTGCTGCTTCTACTGCTTTCTCTAGCCCTTAGGCTTCAAAAAGGGGACATGGCTGGCAGGTCCTGGGGACCTCATGCTACTCTCTCCTTTGGCGTGGCTGCAGGCTGGAGGGCAGAGTGTCACACGAGAAGGGGAACAGATTCCTGCCCATCTCTAAGGCGCTCACATGCACAGACTTGCAAGCTAGAGCAGGGCCCCGAGTGCCAGGGCAAAGTGCCCCTCAGCAGTGGCAGCTGCAGTTGGAGCTGCACAACTGCCCCGAGAGCCCCTTCCAGGAGGAGTGCCCCCAGATCTGTCGTGATGAGCAAAGAGAGGCACAGGAGAAGCAGGCCACTAGGCCAGGCACGGCATGTTAAGCTTGCCTCCAGCCCCTCCGCTGCACAGGACAAAAGGAAAACAAACACACCTCTCTCACCAGCCAGCTGGCACTTTACCTTTTCCCTCAGTCTGCTTGTTCTGCTCCCTGTCTTTTGCCGGCCCGCCTTTGGCAGCCTCCCGACACCCTCCGGAGGAAGATGCTGGTCGCACAGGCACAGGCGTGATGACCTCACCCTCACTCCTGGAAACAAGAAAGGGACGAGAGAGACGCTGACAGCAGAGCCTTGCAGAAACCTCCTCTACATGCTTGCCCTCCATCTAGAAAGAGAAAGTCACCAAAAGACTTGTTGGCCGCCCTTCACGTTGCAGTCGGACAGAGTCTACGCAAGAAACAACCCCTTCAAAGAACTCCAAGAGCACAAGGTCACCCTCAGCCTTTTCTCCAAGAGCCTCACCTGGCAGGCAACTTCCTTCCTTTGCTTTTCCACTCCTCCTGCTTTCTCCCCCCAGCACCAGGTGACGCAGGTGGCAAAGGCCTTTCTTGAGCAAGCAGGCACGCAGCAGGAGCACTCCCTGCAGGCAGGAAAGGAGAAGGCTCTGCAGAAAGCGTCTTTGGGAGCACTTGGTCCAGAAGGACAGGCAGATCTGCTCCAGCACCGCATCAAACAGCCTGATCCCCCGGGAGCCGCACTCTCTAAGAGCTCTTGCTCCCTAGCACGTCCTTGGCACACCTTAGCAGCCTCTTCGCAGTCCACCTTAGCAGCCTCTTAGCAGTCCTCTCCAGGCAATCTTGCTCCCCACCTTCACACGCCCGGCATCCGCCAGAGAGGCAGACCCCCTCCAGCGCTGACACCTCAGGCCCAAATGTCCTAAAGCGAAAGAGGAGCTTGCGCCGGCCACCAGGGCGCAGCACCCCGGGGCAAAACTCTCCCAGGCAGCACATCCTGACCAGGGCTCCAACCACCTACCTACTGCCGAGGACCAACGGAACAAACACGCGCACACACACAAACACACGCCCGCCTGCACACCCTCCTCTCGCTCGCCAGTCACCTGTGGCCTGACCTTTTCCGTCCGCCCGCTCTTCCTCTTTCGGGCGTGTCCGGGATCCCTTGCAGGAAGAGGCCACTTGCTGCTTCTCACGGGGAAGCTTCAACTCAAATCTGGAAATGACAAGACGCCACGGTGAAGAGAAGGCACCACTTCCCCTTTGCCTCCTGCCAGCCTTGTACTCAGAAAGAAGGCCTTTCGGGGCATGTGGGGCCCTCCAGGCTCACCCAAGACATGCTTAGGTCACAAACACAGGCCCTGTATGGATCGGGTGCCTTCCACACGATGCCTTTCCTCGGCCAGCCACACACAGCACATTCGGGAACCTTGGCTTTTGGAAGCCTCACCCACAAGAAAGAGACCAGTCACAGGAAAATGTGGCCCCCATTCCTCTCTAGGCCTAAGATTGGTTAGCAGTGCCAAACACCGCCACTATTGCCTGTTCCACCCTGGGGAGACCCCCAGAGTCCCAAGTACTTGCAGACAGCAAGCTAGGAAAGAGTTGCTCCGCAGCAAGTCCTTCCTGAGGAGACAAGCTCCAGCAGGACGCTGCTACCAAGCACGAGCTGAGAAGCAAACGTACCGTGGCAACATGAAGACGCTTCTGGGACCCATGCGGAAAGCCGCGCTCCTTCTTCCTTTTACCACCAGGTGTCTCGTCCCTGGCGTCTGAAACAGACACCGAGGTACGTGAGAGCGTGCCAGCGCCATTACTGCCTTGCTCCTAAAGGCAGCAAATCTTTCTTGGGCTCAGGGAAGATGCTGCCCCTGGGACACCCTGAAACAAAGCTGTCTTTCCAAATACTAGCCCTCAACGAGGAAAGCAGAAGATGCCCAGCTCAGAGTGCAGAAGGAGGAACACCGTTGCCAGGCGCTTTGCAAGGGCGAGACTCAAGACGGTCAAGGAGGACGCTCCTTCTCTCTGCCTGCAGACATCAGGCACAGGAGAAGGCGTGTGGTTCGCCAGGGTTTCTGCAGGCTGGCGTTTGCCTCTGGAAGGTCTTGCTCTGCCCCTTCTTGGAAAGACAACTCCTGGCTCAGGCATGCTCTTAGCCCCACAGTGTCTCCAAGCATTCACATGCTTGCATCCATCGCGTGGAAGAGCAGAAAGAGCCGGCCCTTGCTCGGCCTCTGCCCGGTGGCTAAGACCTGCGGGTGCCAACTCCCTCATGGGGGTGCAAGCAGCTGGGCAGGGCCTGATGAGGGATCTTTGGGAACACAGCCTGACCCAAAGGCCCTGGCCCTGGCCCTGGCCCTGGCCCAGAGAACACGCTGGGCAGAGCCCCCCAAGACAGCAGCAGAGAGAAGGAAGAGACAGGCCCGGGAACCAGTGGCTGGGCTACAGCCTTCTTGCATCTCTCTGAGCAAATCTGCTGGCCCTCTGCAGGAGCGAGCCCTTCAGCTCTGACTGCTTTCACATCGCAGCTGCCTAAGGACACCTGGCAGCTTGCGCTCAAGGACAGGGCCCCACGAGAGAGCTGGGGAAGGGCGTTGGGCTGGCGCAAGGAGACATGCCAAGCAGCGGGCGGATGCACGCGTGGCCCAGAAGAGCCTCGCTCATGCCGCAAGGGCCTCCAGGGGCCCTGGGAAGGCCTGATTAGCACCAGAGTCATCGACTTACCCCCAGCAGAGCTTCTAGCAGCTTTCCAGTGCCATCCATGCTGAGGAGGAAGTCGTCATAAAACCTCATTGTCACTTCCTTCTTCCGTACAGAAAGAATGCCAATGCCCTTGAAGACAAAGTCCACGTCCTGTCTTTTTGACATGGCCCAGAAGAACGCCATCGCGGTCTCATGTATGGAACACTGCACCGTTGTCAAAGGCATGCGGGCACACACAGAGAGATTCTTGTACTGCAGAGGGACTATTCTTACGTCACCTAGACCGCAGCAAAAGACGAACAACGTCACCTCGGCAGCAGGCTCCAAGAACAAGGGGACAAGACTTTCTGGCAAGACGCTGCTGCTACAGAGCAGCCTCTTGAATCCCCTGCTGCAGCGCCTAGGAGCGGTTTATGGAGTCCCTCCTGGGAAGAGGCAGAGCACTCTGCAAACTCACGGGCTCAGGGGGGCAGCAGTCATTTGGCCAGGGCAGGAAGCAAAAGAAGAAAACTAACCATCCCGTAGGAACCCTTGACCGGAGGGCAGGACAAGGCGGGCAGATGGGTGCAGGGCCCACGACAAAGGGCCCGGCGCCACGCCATTGTGCCCTCTGGCTAAGCCGATGCCACGTCGATAGATACAAGGGTGAAGCAAAGTGCAAGGACGGCACCGCCGCCCGTAAGGACCATTCGGCCCCTCTGGCCCTTGGTAGCCAGCAAAAGTCTCCCTGCGCTGCTGGGGCCAGCGGCCTATCCCTCCCACGCACCCCGCTGCAGGCGTATTACTAGCAAAGCACACCCGGGGGCCCCTCTGAGCACCTGCTCCTGGCTGGCCTGTCCAGCTCAAACAAGCCAAAGTTGCTCTCAGGCCACTTTGAGGCGTTCAGCCACGTCTTCAGAGCAGTTGGCCTGCCCCTCAAGCTTGGGGCAAGGGCAGGCAAAGGTTTTTAACCTGTCTTCTTACCAGGAATGTCTTCTTGAGCGCCCCTGGCCTGGTATTCCTGGGCAACAACCTCCGAAATACGAAACATGGGTCTCCGAACGATCGAAAGCTCCCCGTTCACGGAGCACTCGGAGTGCTTCAGAACATAG